>NC_088886.1:8180000-18180000 GCF_037157495.1 Lathamus discolor
TGTAATCAACCTTAGTTTTGTGGGAAAGGCTGGTAGCAAATTTTGAGGCTACTGTTAGTAATTCATTAAGTAATAAGTTCTATTGTCATTGGAATTTTAAAGCATATGGAACACCAGCGGAGCTATAGACCTAATTATTTGTCATCTTTTGCTGCTTTCTTCTTTTCCGAGAGATTGACAACGTTTTTAGCTGTTCCTGCTTTGAAACTCATAGACATGATAGTTATTTTTTATAAACATGTCATTTTTAATAAACTCATTAAAAGGAGCAGAGTTTAAAATTAGCAAACAAGGACTGACTGAGACTGCTACTTCAATTTACCACTTGCACATTGCTTCCAACTTCTGCCTTTATATTGACAGAACCTGCAAATCAAAGTGTGATAGAAATGACCGTATGTATAGGGAGGATACATACACCGTATGTATATATATATATACAATACCATATGTATTGGTAGGATAGATCAAGGCAGTCCAGATCTCTCAAGTACACATGAGACAGTGTGGAGTATATTGTATATATTGCATAACCATTCTACCTCTCCATTTACATGCGCAAGAGCCGGATTGGAGGTTTTCGTATCCCAACATAGGCAGCAGCAGGAACCACTCTTCTTCCTGTGAGTTTATAGCAAAGTAGAGGTAGTCTTCACTGGAGAAAGTTTTTGCCAGAGCAGCAGTCTTGCTGTCTCTCAGGCACCTAGCTATGGACAGTTGCTAGCCAATAGAGTCTCATTATTAGCTAATTCTGAAATAGCCTCTTCCCTCTTTGTGCAGGTATGTAGGTTGTTTACCCTCTTAACTCCTCTGTGTTTGATGCGCAGCTGGGCTTTCTTCCAAACCAGTTATACGTTTTGCTGTGTAATAACAGCACCTTGTGCACATTAAGGTGTACCCAGGTTTTACAGGAGAGAGCTTTTGCTCTCATTTTTAGAGATCTACTCCTGAGATAACTCCCACTCAACAAGCTGGTTTGAAAATATAGTAAAAAATTGCCTTTGCTGATCAACTTACACTCGCACAGAGTTTAACATACGTTTGTATCCTTAATCCTCTTGAAAGTTTTCATTCCCTACACTTTTAGAGCTTCACCATTTGTACCTTCATCAAATACTGTATTGTCACAGAAACATCTCTGAATGATGTGTTTGGTGCAGCAGCCCTGCAGCCCATTTTTGCTTCAGTGGGCAGAGTTCCTCTTTCAGAAGTACTCACAAAGGGCACGGTTTGGCATAAGGCAGTAGGTGCTGAGGTTCTTGGAGTGCTCAATGGAGAGACTTCAGATTCAGTTAACAGCAATGGTCTTATTTAGGTGCTCTAACTCACTTTGCAGAAACTAAAATATTTGTTTCAGTGCCAAGATGTTATACAAGGACTACATTTACTTCATGCCCTGCTGAGAGAAGCTAGCAAGAGCTGTTATCAAAGACTCCTTTTCTCCTTAGTCATTTAATAGTAGCAGCTTCTCTTTTGTGCTCTGGGAGAGCAGAATAGGAAGTGATAATCTCCTTGGAATACAGCAGACACCTGTTTGATAAGTGGTAATTGCATTATTCCTGAAGGATTATCACAGTGGTGCTTGTTTCTTTGTAATGAAACTCTGCTATAGAGGCAGAGCAGAGCTTCACTAGAAGGTGTATGAAAATCCATTGCAAAAGATTGAAGGTGTTTGGGACTCTGTAAACAGAGTTTCACTTTAAATGAGTTTATGGTAAGTGGGATCACTGTGTAATTGCAGAAGAAAGCTGTGTAAAAGAACAGCATCACTTCTGTTGTTTTATATGTGAGGGAGAATGTTTGCTGTTGTTAGAACTTCACCAAGGGTTTGCTCTAGTTTTGTGTAGCGCCTGATATAGTCTCAAATGCTGCTTCTAAAAAAAGTGATATTTAAAGAATATTAAATTGCTCCATAGATAACCTTGTAAATGCTTAGAATGGAGCTAATCTGGTCCTCTATTGAAAGTGTTGGTTCAAGTCCTATAAAATGTTGATAAAACATGGAACTAAGAAGGTATTAGTTGATAAATCTATTTGAGACAGATAACTTCCTCTGCCAAACAAGAGGAGAGCTCAGTTTTCAATACTGATCACTGGATTGAATTCTTTTTCTAAATGGAGTTACTGCCCAGTGGTCAAAACATAGACCTGAGGCAGATTTGTAGCTCTGCAGACTTTCTTATGACATTTAATAAAACACTTAAGCAAGTCAAGCCTTCTGATTTCTGAGAGCAAGCTGAGATTTAATGCCAAACTTTCATAAAAGTCAAAAAGTAGCTACATGGCTTCCACTGGATTTCTGTAGAAACTGGTCACCGTATTTTGTTCAATGGCTAAGAAAATCCAGTCTAAGATGTTGGGTATATTTCATGAGGTCTCCAGTTAGAAAGACCTTTATAAATGCTTCATTTTTTTGTTATTTATGGTCTTTATCTTTTGCTTGTCAGACTTGAAACTATCCTACATCAGCCAAGCACATTCAGTATGTAGTTATACTGAATGAAATTAATGTATTTTTAGCTGCAACCATCCCAACCCAACAATTTACCATTTGCGAATATTAAATTTTTTTAGCATTAATAGAATTTATTGTTTCTAGTTTTGAAACTTTGTCCTTTAATGAAGAAGGTTATGTACTTAGTGCCTTTAATTCCACTGATGTAAATAGTTAAAAGCATTTCCATTTATTCCAGGTAAGAGAAACAAAAATAGAAACAATCATCCTTTTCAGCAGCTCATTTTCAGAAGGCAGTAACACTGTGTTTTCAAAAGGCTAACATTGCAAAAATCCTGTTCCTTGGATAGTGATATCCAGGAAGGAAGAGGCAGCATAAAAAGCCTATCGATGTTTGAACCATTTGTTGAAAGCAGTGTTGCTAGCACAACTGCTTGAATTCTGCCAGGGAATTATCTAGTGCTGGAAACATATCCAGGCACTCTTCTGTTTGCCATCCAAAGCATTGTACAATGTTGTGAAGTAAATGGCATCCCACCATAGACCAGAAACGTGCCAAGTAGTTGGCTGATACTCTTTGTGAATGCAAAGCAGTTTCCAAGATGTATCTGTGAATATCTCTGGACAATATGTGGTCTGGATGAGTGTTATGAGGTTGTTTGTTGGTTTATACTGTTGCTTACAATTGTTTGTTACCTTAAAAATCTGTTTAATTTTTTTTTAATCTCTTCTGAATAGCAAAAAATAGACGATTTGTGATCAGACTTAGAACAAACAATGCTGCTGTACCCTCTTGTATGGCAATTACATAGTTACTTAAAGAATATATCAGAAACCTGACAGGCACTGTGTTTCAACACAGAAGTCACCAATGAAACAGGACAATGTTAGTGCCTTGATTCCTTTTCAGCCTTTACACTGTGAAGAATTTTGAGGAAAGGAAATATGGGAAGACAAGTTAACTCTGTTCCGTGCTTTTGCAGTTGTTAAGAGTCTGAACCTATGTTAAGTGCAGCTGAATTTTGCACAGTTGCCGTTTGAGTGTCAAAAGTAAGATTTACCACTATCACAAAATACCATAACCAGACTGCAGAGCATATGACAGAGAACACTCATCTACAGAGAACTGGTGGATGAGTGGGTGCTGGTGCTTTCCCACGTTTTCAGGTGCTATAGAGGGACTCTCATCCTTTTTTCTTACAGAACTTTTGTTTACCTTGATCCTCTCATTTGGCAACATGAAATGGATGAATGCTTTGACTCCTGGTATTTGTTATCACCCAAAGGCAGCCTCTCTCTGGCTTGGGAAAGGTTGGGAATCCCAGTTTCTCTATGAATAACACTCTATTAGATGTAATAGGTATTGTTTTGGTGAGAGAATATTTATTTTTGGTTCCTGAGACCTTCAGGAATGTACAGTGAGTTACGACCTGTTCCCGGGCGTGTATGCTTTATACATCAGTTCACACAGGTGTACTTATTAATGAACTCACTTAACCAATTTACATGCATAAGTTTTAACCACTGAGTAATTAGTGAAAGCATTGCCGAGGAACTGGAAATTTGGGAAATGTGTCATTATTTGCATATCAGTATAAAGCAATTACTAAATTAAAGAGTGCACGTTGTGACAAACATGAAGCTCCTTTACTGTTGCTTTGTCAGTGCACATTAACATCAACTTGATGTGAAAGCCTGGCTTTCTCTGCATGAACTAAAAATCCTAAGGCAGAAGTACACAATGAATCACCCAGAGTTTGGAGGCTAGCGTGCTGAATTGCCTTGGGGTTCAGACTGAGGAAAGAAAAAACTGATGTAAAAGACCATTGAGAAAACGTATCAGTGGAAAGTAATTAACTCAAGATCCACAATTAGCCTCATGGTCTATACTTAACTGTGTTCCAGGTCTTTCAGCGATCATTTAATTCTGTTACCCTGTGTTTCAAATAGCTGCAAATGGCTTGGCAGATTTTTCATCCTTTTTAATATTTACAGTTTTTGTCTAAGAAGAAGAAAGAGCTCTGTAAGTGATCACAGGTATTTATTTCACTCTCTCAAGTATATCTCTTTCTTAGTAGAATCAGTTGTACAAGGAAATACTAATTTTCCTTTTGTTTCCTTTAAATATATTTATGGTTTGAAGCAACATTAAGTACTACAGTATCGGTCCTTCTGCTTTAATTCCTAACTAGGCTTAATCAAATGGGAGCTAATCAAAACCGGGGTGATTTTCTCTTTCATTCAGCTAGCAAATGAGAGTGATAGATTCACAGTAGTACGGCTTGTGATTAACAGCAACCGTAGCAAAAATTGGCATGTGTGTTCAGCCAGTGTACCAGAGCTGGGTGTTCCCAGAGGAACAGGCGCAACTTTTTCTCAAGCTTTTACAGAAGCTCTCAGCAGTGTTTTGTGAAGCTTGCTTTATCGCGGTTGTTGCTGTGTGCCCAGCACCCCTCATCTGGTGTCTGAAAGATGCAAGTGGCCTGTTCACCGTGCCGTGGACTCTTCTCCAGCCTCCCTCCTCCCACGCCGGGTGCTGTTTATCCACAAGTTAATTCCAGAGCATCTTCACCACGCTGCTGCCTTCAGCACCTTGTGCAAACATCTCCCAGGGTAGTGACTTTTTACTGCAGCAGAAGGAATAAGATATGTATGTTTAATATGCAACCTTTTGTAATAAACTGCAGAATAATTTTGGGGAATTAAGCAAAGCAATCTCTTACCCTTAAGATTTTATTTTTTAAATGTATTAATATTTATGATACCATTTTCAGTTGAGATCTTTCTTAACTTTTGGGTTCTCTCTCTTAACTCTATAGCATTCTTTTGTGATCTTAATCTTCATTATAGTTCGAAGCTCTACCATGGGAACATGACTGAAATCCTTGGAATGAATTTCCTACAACCTGTGTTGACAGGTTTAAATTACATACTCTGACACTGTTCTTGTGGCTGGATTAGAAACTTTTTTCCAAGTTAAACCTGCGATAAGTAATTGTCACAGCGCGCTGGCACAATGCTAATTTGAAGTGACATGTCCAAACTGGCCTCAGTAACATGAAGAACCCTAACAGGTGTGAGGGGTGGATCTTCCCATGGGCCCTGCTGAACTTCTAACAGGGGAAAAAGAGTAGAAGAAGTGAAATGAACCTTGAATAAAGCTGTCAGCAGTAATTATCTCAACAACACTTTGTGAGGAGTTAAAATAAGCATTGCTGATTTATAACCTGGACACACTCCACCCTAGAGATTTTTTCATCCAGTTAGTGTTTAAACTGAAACGTTGAATACCTGTCAAGATGTTTTTTTGTGTTGAAGATGCAGCAGGAAAATGAAGTTATTTTCCAGAGGAAGTTAATTTCAAGGGCTGTCAAATGTTTTAAACTCTTGTTTTAATTTTAATGTTTGCACAACAGTTTAATAAAACAAACAAACCTAGAGCATACTTGACTCTTTCCCGGCTAATGCTGTTTGATGTCAAAAGACGAAGTGGCTAATGTTGAACTACATCCACTTTTTATTGTTGTTCAAGGAGGAATGAGGGTTTACATGATGGAAGGAGAGCTTTGGTTGGTTGATTTATTTGTTTAAATTAGGTACTGAAGTTGAATACCAATGTCTTGTTGACCAGTATACACTGAAGAGAGCCCTTCAGTTCCATATAGTGAATCTTTGAGTCTTGTAATTAATTTCATAGTACAAAAAGCCCTAATTTCAGTAAATTAAAAAAATGCATTTGGCAGGCTTTTTTTATGGATTACAATGTACCTTCATTTTACAGTGGGCCACTTTTTACAGTGGTAACACTTGTTTTATATATACAATATATTTCAATATGGATATACTGAAAGAATACTTGCTAGCTTTTAGAAAAGATAAACATTAATTCACAGAAAACCTTTGATCTCTTGAAGGTTTAAACATTAGTTTTAAACATGAACATGTGGGAATTCTTAAGTCATGTACAACTTTGACTTTGTGAAGATTACACACTGAAAACAAGATAGATTATTTAATGTATAATTATACAGCGATAAGTGATGGGATTGAACGTGTTGAGTGCGTATTTGTTCCCAAGGAATTTAGCAAGTGTTTGAGCACAACAGGCTGCCCACGCATTGTTATTAATGTTTAGTTAAACACTGAGAACTAGAGGCATGGCAAGAGCAGCCTCATATGAAAGATCTCTTCTGTCATAGCATCATTTTTTCTTGACATGGTGATACTCGGAGTATCCTTAGAAATAGCATGAGTTGTCTGAGAGTCCACCACCTCCTTCCTGCATGGGTTGGTTTCTCTGTGTTTGGTTCTCCAACCAAGAGAGTTGAGTGATTCTCCAGAGAGTATCGGATGGCTCCAGGAGTGCCAAAAAATTGCAAAAGAGTTCCCGCGCTCTCATTTCCCCTGCTTCGATATTCATATTCAAAGGGCTATGCTGGATGCATGTGGAAACCACTGTTTTCTTCAACTCTGTATAATGGCGAACTTCCCAGTCTTACCTTTCAAGTGTGGAAGTAAAACTTCACCTGCTGTCATTCACTTGCTCTACTTCTCCTCCCTCCCTTTTACACTTCGAATTTTCCTGTGTGCCACATTAACTGCTATCTCCATTTCACCACACAAATATTCTTTGCTTTATGTTTTGCTCACTTCTTTAATCTTACAAAAGATAGGTTACAAAAGGAAAATGGAGATGTTGGGAGCAGCCTTACCTGTGTGGAGTATCCTGACCAGTCTTGCTCCAAAGGCAAACAACAAGCAGAATAATTTATTTTCTGGGTATTTCCAATAGATTGTATTATAATTTGTTCCTGTGTCTTTTGGGAGTGTAAAGTTAGGTTGAACTGGTCTGCAGTTCCCTACGTAACCCTGAGATTCTGGCTTAAAACCTGAGGTCTGAGGCATAGGTCTGTGCCTTCATCCAGCCCTGCTGAAAAAGTATTTCTCTCTAATTTCTTGTTCTGCACACTTAGTATGGTAATCTTTTTGAACAGGGAACTTAATTTGTCTGGTGAGGAGAGAGAGATGACATCTTGGTAGGCTGGGAGAAATTAACTTGTTCGGATTTTTCTGAGATGTGCCCGTCAAGAAGAAGAGATTAGCAGTGATGGCTACACCTTGCAGATGTCTAAACTGAAGTCTGTCTAGACTAAAAGCAAGAGAATTTCACATTTATCACAATGTTACCTACCCTGGCTGAAATGATAGAGAATGGACTGAACCTGAAGATATGGAAAACTCATTTGCAGGAGCCATGCCATTCAGCCAAGATGTAGAAAATGAGGTAGTTGTTTCATCTTGTCTATTATGTTACTACTGTTGGTGCACTTCGGCTATGAAAGCATTTGACCCCTACGATGCCTCTTATCCAAACTCAGCTAGTAGTACCGTATGCACATGGAGTATAATAGAAAAACTAGGACAGAAATGTTCCTTCTCAAACTTTTTCTTCCTTCTCAAACTTCATGTGGTTGTCGTCAAGAAAAGACATTTCCCCCAAGCTTCAATACAATGCCTACAGACAGACAGACATCTGTAGTGTCATTGTCATTTATCATACAGGGAATTACATTAGGCTATGATAAAAAGACATGTAACAAAATCATACATTTAATATGAAAACTGAAATGTTTGATAAAGCTCCTCCCTCACCTCTCTCTCGTTATCCCTTCTTTTACCTGATGAGGGGTGAAACGCATCGTAGGAATTACCCCAACAAATAGAAGGATCAAATTATACGGTAGTCAAATTTTCACAGTGGAGACACCTGCAGTCAGTGAGTGTTTTGCAGTGGGCACCTTTGTCTTAGGTCATTTTGAATAATTGAGCATGGCGTGTTATGAAATGTACTCAGTCATGTTTGTTTCTTTATACATTAGCCATGTATCAGTGAGTAAACCAGTAAATGAAAAAGCTAAGCAGCTCACATTTTGAGCACAGTGAAAGGGCTGTCACATGGAGTATTTGAACCAGGATTAGGTTGCAGTCTGTAGGCAACAGTGCGTTCATTTCTGATTAAGATTTTTTTGTGTGATATATGTGGATTATAAACCTCCTCATGTGTACTGCAGCCTGGATGCAATCTCTAGAAAGAGCTCTTGTGCAGCTGGTGATCTGATGATTTATAAATAGTATTTTGGGATATCATTTCCATGTTTGTTAATATATTTATTTCTAACATGCAGTAAAACTAGCATGAAACTGCAGCTAGCTAATACTGGCAAGCTGGTTATGGTGAAAGCACTAAACAGCAGCCACAAATGTCTGTTAGGTTTCATAGTTGGTTTGTACTGCAATAATAATTATCAAGGGTGGTTAGAAGCTTTTAGTTGTGGTAGAATTCCCTTTGTTAAAACAGCTCTGAATCAGAGGCTCTTCAAGCTTAGCATGAACTTCTGTTCTTAATTAATTAGATAACTTTTTACTTACAGTGGCTTTGCAATGTTTACGGTGAATGTTGCTCGCATGCTGCTGTTGTTTCCAGGGCAAACCAAAGTTTTTTGGGTTTCAAGATGCTTGTATAATCTCTATCGAAATTTAACTTCGCAGGGTGAGTAATATTTTGGGCACACTTTTCTGGAGATAACCTTCTCTTACTTCTTAAGCAGAGCACTCAGCTGTAACAGTGAAGGCATAAAACATTCTCTAATACTGAGAGCTGCTGCAGTTACTGACTTGTAGAAGTTTATCCAGCCAAACTCCATATTGCAACACATGCTGACAGCAGATTTATTTTAAGTACAGGTACTATGTGGGCTTGATTGGTGTTTTTATCTCATTCTCAAGAAGGGGAAACCAGGTATTGCCAGTTTTCACCAAAATTAAGATACCTATGATGTAAAGTATAGTTCTAGAATTGGTTGAATGTGCTGGTCTAAAGATACTGCTTTACAGAGATATGGAGGGGAAAGGCACTGTGGTGGAGGGAGCATCTCATTGCCTGGGGCTAATACAAGAGCTATAGCAGAGATGCCATCTTGAAAGATTTGGGATAAGGTAATCTGAGTGTTCGTTAACTGCTTTAGATGATAAAACCCAAAAGGCTAAATTATGTACTTTGTATGCTAAACTCGCCCACCCCCACATTTGAATATATGCAAGTTTTAATCCTACCTGTTCAACATTCTAGAGTCTGAAAGGAGGCATTAGAAAGTGTTTGCCTCCTTGGCAATTATGCATGGAGTGACATCTTTGGGAAGTTTTCTTTGTGGTTTCTTCCATCCAGCTGTGCTAGTGAGTGCAGCTGGAAAGCTGGGACTATAATTTCACCTACCTGTTTTTCAGGATGCTAGAACTGGAGGGTGGGTTATTAAGGTTATTATTCCTTTTGCCTAATATACTGCAAGCTGGCCTTGAGCAGGACTGGGATTTAGTATTGCTTTTTATGGGAGATTTATGAAGGTGAGTCAAGTATCAGAAAGCATGCTCCTTTTTTTTTTGTAAACCAGTATTCTGTTTGCTTACCTTATCTCTGAGTATTAAAGACGGAAAACATGGATTATTTTCCTTTACCTCAGGAGGAAATCACACTATGAGAATTCCTCCATTTAGCTTTCTATTGAAGGAGATTATATACAGCCAAACATAATTCTGTACTACAAGCTAATTCTGCAATACAAGCTGTTACAGCTGATTGAATAATTTGACTGATTCATAGCAGTCAAGTGATACAGATATTACATTTCTTTTTATGATCTTTCCACTTTTTATTTAAAATACAGCAGGAATGTCCACTGCAAGGTTTTTGTTCTGGTTTAAGCTTGCCGTTGTCAGATAATGCCTGTTGCTTCACTTGCTGTGCATGAGCAAGTGAAACCTGCCATCACTGATAAACTCCTCTCCTTTGAGTATGGATCAAGCGTTCTGTGAATTTTTTTCTGATGCTTTGTAAGATTCATAGACTGACCTTTGAATTTCTGAGAGTAAATGATCAAGGTTTATGTCCAAAAAATGTATTGGAAAAGAAAATACTTTGCCATGGAAAAATATCACCCTAGTAAGCTGGAAAGTATTCTTCATAGAATCATAGAATCATAGAATAGTTAGGGTTGGAAAGGACCTCAAGATCATCTAGTTCCAACCCCCCTGCCATGGACAGGGACACCCCGCACTAAACCATCCCACCCAAGGCTTCATCTAACCTGGCCTTGAACACTGCCAGGGATGGAGCACTCACAACCTCCCTGGGCAACCCATTCCAGTGCCTCACCACCCTAACAGGAAAGAATTTCCTCCTTATATCCAATCTAAACTTCCCCTGTTTAAGTTTTAACCCGTTACCCCTTGTCCTGTCACTACAGTCCCTGATGAAGAGTCCCTCCCCAGCATCCCTATAGGCCCCCTTCAGATACTGGAAGGCTGCTGTGAGGTCTCCACGCAGCCTTCTCTTCTCCAGGCTGAACATCCCCAACTTTCTCAGCCTATCTTCATACAGGAGGTGCTCCAGCCCCTGATCATCCTCGTGGCCTCCTCTGGACTTGTTCCAGCAGTTCCATGTCCTTTTTATGTTGAGGACACCAGAACTGCACACAATGCTCCAGGTGAGATCTAACAAGAGCAGAGTAGAGGGGCAGGATCACCTCTTTCGACCTGCTGGTCATGCTCCTTTTGATGCAGCCCAGGATACGGTTGGCTTTCTGGGCTGCGAGCGCACGCTGCTGGCTCATGTTTATTTTCTCATCAATCACCATACGAGTAGCTCAAACAATAAAGATAGGTACCCTGTTACATGGTAACTGAAATTGTTTCTCTTTTTAAGTCGCCTTTTAAACAATCAAAAGCTGTTGGTTTTGGGTTTTTTTAAACTGACAAGTACCAGGTGATAACTACTAAAGGGCTACTTTTAATAACTTGCCCTGTTTAGCGGGAATACTGGTAAGAGCCTATATGTTTAGGTAGATGTGTTAATATACATTAAAGCAAATCAAATAAATAGAACTCCCCCACGTTCCAAAGCCTCAAAACTCTCACTTGCTCATAGCAATCAAATACTTAAAGAGCACAAAATACATCAATATTCCTGCTCTTCTTAAGCATTATCATTTATGCTTGCTTGTTTTCAATAGTTCTTGTTAAAAAAAGTTACATTCTTTTAGAGAAAAGGAATCCTGTGATGACAAGGACCCTGTGAGCAGCACAGCCTCTCACATTGTGCCAAAAAAGTCCATTACACATCTGCAGCTCTTGTCTTCTGCAAGGTGACATGTTTTGCAGGCTTGTCTTGCCTATTGCACCTGTGAAACCCTGGAGTTCCTGGAGAAGTTTCCTGCTGTTGAGAACAGCAATAGGGAGTTTAATTTGCTCCAGACCTAGCTGATATGCAAACTGTTCTACCAAAGATGGTTGACTGTCTTGGCAGGTCATTCTCCATCTCATCCCTCTGGAAAGACCATACTTTGCAACAATAAATACTGAGAGGATAATAGCAGACAAAATGGATAAGTCTGTAAATTATGTACTTTATGGCCTGCCTGTTTTCCTACCATAATTTATTTCCTGAAGTATGTGCTGACTTAAATACAGGCAGCTTACTGGCAAGAAGAGTTGTCTTAGTTTTATTCAGATTACTGGATTGCTGTGTCTGTATTTACATGGAGCAGAGTATTTCCAAAATGACTGTGATAGTTGAGGAAGAGAAAGAAGATCCAGTTCTTTACAGGTTATTGCTTTCAGCTGGCCAGTTTGGATGTCCAAATACATTCTATAAAGTATTAGAAAGCTCTTGGAGCTTGCCTTCATACTTTCCTCATTAGACACGGTTGCCATTAGAAGCATATTTAAAGTGCCATTTTTCTCCGTCAGTGTGTGGCCTAGTACAAGACCAATTTGTCATATCCAGTTACTACTTTCCTGATGCAGTAGACCAAGCTTGCAATTTTTGTATCAGCATTTCTCTGCAGCTGCAGTTCTCTGCTGGTATGACTCCTTCATAATCTTACTACTGTTTTATCTTTCTTGTCTTTAGTGTCTTGATTAAATATCTCTGGACTGGTACAAGAGACTGAGTTTGTTCCTTCCTTTGTAGTTGCAGAAGTCTGCAAGAGTGGGAGTTAAGTTGTGCCAACAAACTCTAGAGGACAGAAAACTTGTGAGGTGACGGACTTGTTTTTCCTATTACTCTGAGAATGTGCTGGCAGCACTCTGGAGTTACATGTTCTCAGTTACTTCTTTCGCTGCTGCAGACATACTTGTATCATGAAACACTTGAAAAAATAGTCTTCTTAGATAGTTCTAAAAGATGCTTATAGAAGCTTCTGCATTAAAATTGTATTTCTTAACAGGAAGAATAATCTGTTGCTTAAAACAGCTGGTCTCAGTCCAGATTTGGCAAATATTTCTAGGTTGACCTGGAAAGTTCTTGGCACAGAATCCTGCATGTTTGGATCAGAAATTGCATAAATTCATCCCCAGTTATTAACGCTGGCAATAGAAATGTAAATCATCTTACACTGAACATTTCCAAATAAATCCAGTGTCTTACTGTTGGAAAGCACCAGTGAGAGTTAGACTTATTTTTTTCTCTCTCTAAATTGTAAGGTTTGGTAGCGGTCTTTCTTTTAGTTGTTAAAATGTAAATCAAGTATCTTTTGTGCACTTTTAGTCCAGGTGTTACCATTACCTTTTGCATATTAGTAGCAATCTATTCAATATCTCTGCTGTCTCCTAAAAGGATTATTCTGCTGCCATTTTTCCTGGAATGTTTCAAGGCTTCATTTTTATTGTCCTCCTTAAAATGCTGTAGGAAGCCAAACAGGAGATGACTTAAACTTTCAGCAAGCATGGGTGGTCTATATACACTGTTCAGCAGGAGATCTGTTTTTTCAGTAATCATAGAATCATAGAATAGTTAGGACTGGAAAGGACCTCAAGATCATCTAGTTCCAACTCCCCTGCCATGGACAGGGACACCTCCCACTAAACCATCCCACACAAGGCTTCATCTAACCTGGCCTTGAACACCGTCAGGGATGGAGCACTCACAACCTCCCTGGGCAACCCATTCCAGTGTCTCACCACCCTAACAGGAAAGAATTTCCTCCTTATATCCAATTTAAACTTCCCCTGTTTAAGTTTTAACCCGTTACCCCTTGTCCTGTCACTACAGTCCCTGACAAAGAGTCCCTCCCCAGCATCCCTATAGGCCCCCTTCAGGTACTGGAAGGCTGCTATGAGGTCCCCACGCAGCCTTCTCTTCTCCAGGCTGAACAGCCCCAACTTTCTCAGCCTGTCTTCATACAGGAGGTGCTCCAGTCCCCTGATCATCCTCGTGGCCTCCTCTGGACTTGTTCCAGCAGTTCCATGTCCTTTTTATGTTGAGGACACCAGAACTGCACACAATACTCCAGGTGAGGTCTCACAAGAGCAGAGTAGAGGGGCAGGATCACCTCCTTCGACCTGTTGGTCACGCTCCTTTTGATGCAGCCCAGGATACGGTTGGCTTTCACCTTGAGCTACTTGCAAATTGTTTTGCCTATTTCTGATTCTGTTTCGCTTTCCAACTCATGTACCTTTCAGCTGTGAGACCTTTCGAGTAGGGATTTGTACACGTGTACATTTACTGCCTAGAAAAATGAACTAACCTTACTTATTTTTTGCTTTTATGTATATTTATTTCATAATCTAGCTCATTATTGATGCCACATAATCTTTGTTTAGCATTGATAGTTTTATTATTTCCAAAATAAAGCTTAAACTTCCCGGTACAAGAGTCTTTCTTGAGAGATGACTCTCTCCTTTATCTTAGAATGAAGGCAACTTAGTTCTAGAGAAATGTTCATGCTGCTAGATGATTTTGAAATGAAAGGCAGAGCTTCTATTTGTCCTAGCCTTTCCTTTACAAAAAAAACCTTCTTAAAAAAAGAAATGCTAAAGGGGAGGGTGATTTCTCACAAAAATGTGCACAAAAAACCCAACATTCCAGCAACTGTCTGGAGAGTAGGATGAAATGTGCTCTGATGTTGAACCCCTTCTGCTGTTAGCTCATTTTTGAGAGACGCTTTGACACTATAATATAGGGTTGCAAATTGGAATTGCAACACCCTGCTATTGGGCCAAGTGATGAAGCAGCATAATAACTGCTAGCTTGATCTTACCACTCTTTCTTTAATGTGTATGTAAAAGATACCGGGAGCCTTTCCAGGCATCTGTCAGGGTATTTGATGCTATTAGATAGAGAACTTCAGTCTGTGTGTGGTTAGCGTGTGTGTGTGTATGTTTTACTAGTGTTTTATATAGTGTGGTAAGTACAGGGCAAAGTTTCAGGTTTTAGAACAGTTGGGTTTTGTTTATTATTAAAAGCTTATGAAAATACTAATTAAACTGGTGGATTATTCTGTACAGAGAATACAGTTCTTATGCTCTTGTCACAGGAGTTTTATAGGTAATTGGTCTTGACCTGTATGTCGTCTTTAATATTTCATTTGCTCCAGAGTATTATTGCTCACTTCCTTTAAGACGATAGCTGGGCTTTTTATGCAGCTAAACTTCTGTTTAACCTTGCTATGAGAATGTGACAGTAGGCTAGTTCAGACAGGTTAACATTCATTTGGTAACCAGCCTGCCTAATCAGCCTGCTTCAACCTGCAGCAGATTAAATCTTTGTGAGTTCTAGCAGGCAAGTGATAAAGTCATTCTGAATTATGTATAAAAATAAATGGGGTATTTTCAGTGCTTATGGTAGTAAATGAAATGTAAGGCTTATGATTTATTTGATTTTTGTTGAGGGTGATTGCAATTTATTTTACCTTAATGCTTTTGCAGTCTAATTAGGAGGATGCTGTATTTCTCAAATGCATAATGTAAGTATCTTTATTCTGTGCCCTGCTAAGATAGGAGCAACTTTTATATCAGCTAGAAAATCTTTTGTGTCCTCTCTGTGTTTCTTCTGAAGGAACCATTAGAAACAATGCTTTAAGCATACAGACAGAACTGTCTTTCTCCATGTTGCTAAGAATAGTACAGGATCGAGTATTTTGTCATTGCTATAATGAATCAGCTATTTTATTTAAGAGCTATTCACATTGTAAATTTAACCCACGTATTATGAAGATAGGGCTTGGGTGCTTCTGAACATCCTACTTGTGGTCATCGTCCTTCTGTGACCAGGACTGATGGGCTTTCCAGAAATGGTGGAAGGCTGGGTATATACTTAGGCTGTGTAAAGAAAGGTGCAAGGTGTGCTTGAAATGTAGCAGTGGCACAGACAGTTCTGATCATAGGGTGGACAATTCTCATTTTTCATTGTATTGATAGTACATTTTTTTAAATGCAATGTAAGTTCAGGATCAGATCTTCAAATGTTACTGTTTTGTGTTTGCTGGCATTGAACAATTTTGTCATTCAAGTCATAGAATGGTTAGTGTTGGAACGGACCTTAAAAATTATCTAGCTCAACCACCCTAAATGATGCTTTTTTCTATTTTCTGTCTTGTTAGTGTTAAAAAGTTGAGATTTATTCAAGGAGCAACAGGGAAAAGTGCTGCTTCTGGTGGAGCTGGTTAACCAGCATCTATCCTGTCTGTGCTGACTGCAATTTCGCCAGTGCTGTTGGGTTTGCATGTGTTCTTGTTCATATAAGAAACATGGCATGTGCCTTTGACATTAATGATGACCAAGATGGAGATGAAATGTTTACCCATTGCGACTGTGTCTTGTACATTGTCTGATGATAAAGCGTTCTTTCAAGGTAGTATTTTTTGGCAAGATGAAAATTGGTTTTAATTAGTTGTATCAGTAACTATCATCTTCACTTTAACATTTGCTTATGGATTAGGAAGGAAAAACTTGGGTTCATATCTCTGTAAAGGTTACCACATATAAATAATGTTTCAAACTTCAGTACTGATGTAGAGAAAATAACAACAGTTTTGAGTTTGCCGTTCCGTTTAACTTGGTTTTGATACTGTGTGCATTCACATCTGTGAAGTCGGTTGTTTTTTCTTTGACTTTTTTCATGTAAGAAGTCACTAATTTTTCAGGCCTCTTTTTTCATGTTTGTATGATTACTCCAGTCTTCTGCAGTGCAGTCTGCAGTTCGAATCTCTAAACACCCTTAAAACAAAAAAATCCCAACCTTCAGTTGAGACTATGGCGTTAATAAATGGTCATTGCTTTGTTTGTAGATGACTCTAGCTGTATCGGGACTGACTTTTCCTTGCCATCGACTTACGGTTGGAAGAAGATCTTCACCTGTACAAACAAGGGAACAGTCAGAGGAGGTGAGAGCACCGTCTTTATATTACCAGTATACTCTAGAAAGAAGCAGGGAAAGCTCATTTTGCAGTGGTCACTGTCCCTTCTATTGTCAGTAAAATTGCGTCATAAAAGGATCAATTTAAAATTCCTGTAGCGCATAATTGTGACAAAGGAGCTGGGTAAATGAGTCATTGAAGAAAAAGACAAAAACCGAATTAAACAAGCCACAGTAAGCATTGAAAAATACTCCAAATTAAATAGAAAGTTGAAACATTTGTTTCTAATATTACCAGAAAGAGATGTTTGCAGGCTGTATAGACTCCCATTTTGTTGTTTCCAGCTATTGATAGTTTGGGTTAAAGTTTCCAATGCGTTTGTTCTTCCACAAAATTAATTTAATATCAGCAGTTTCCCATTTTCTAAACAGTTTTCATCCCATTTTTATTTAGAAAATTGTAGCACATAAAGCTTATTTTGCTGCCCGAAAAGGATGTTTCAATCTATTCAGCTCATTTAAGTTGGCTGAGGTACAGTGAGGATGCAAGCCTGGATATGTGCTATTGGGTAGTGTTAAAAGTTAGAGGATGGTCAGATGATGTTCTAGTTATACCTGAAGAACTTACTGGGTTAATAGGCGTTTATTGTTTTCTCCTGGGATCTGCCAGCATTACTATGTATTATTGCTGCTTTTCTTCATTCTTTCAGAATGATCTTGCTGGCTTTGTTCACCTGTAGAATTTTCTTGTTGTCTAGTTCATTCATTAAATGGTCTTTATTTGAGGTTCTTTATGTGTAGCTGTTGTAAAGAGAGATCCAGTACGTTTTGAGCATTTTGCTCCTCTTGTGGTCACTTGCATGCTAGAGCTGAAATCGTGTGTTCCATAATACACTTTATTGCACTTTCAGGACTTCATATAGATTCATGTAGTTCACTGTAACTTCTAGGTCAAGCGGAGATGAAATAGTCATTCATGAAAAGAAGTACAATTGGAAATAAGTTCATGCTGAATAGTTAAATGCAAGGTTTCCCTGAGCTGTTACGTTTCAAAGAACATGAAATCCAAAAGATCTGATGTGGGGAGTTGGAGGAATAGATTAAAATAGGATAGATAGGTGCCTTTCCAAGGAGCGTCCCCCCCCGCCATGCAAGTATTGCAGAAGCAAATAGTATCTGTATGTCTAAAATTGTTGATAGATTGTGTGGCTTTTCTCACTGTCTCTTATGCAATTAAACCAGCTGTATTAGAGGGAAAAAAACTTTGAATAAAGTTTGCTTAACTATGTGTATATATTTGAGAGACAGTTCCTTAGTTATTTAGTAACACATTTTGTCGCATAATATTGCTCTGTTCACCAGATTTCTGTTAAAAATTAGATCTTATTTATAAAAAGCAATCTTATAATTCTGTATAAAATAGTAAATAAAATGCAGTATAGCAAGTGTTTTTATAGAAACATGTATTTTTTCCCTGCAATTTCATGTACTTCATATTTCACTGAAGATGATGTCTGTAATAGAGGCTTATGGTTAATCCTTTCTGTTTTTATATAGCAATGCACAGATGTTCATATGGTTAGTGACAGTGATGGAGATGACTTTGAAGATGCTACAGAGTTTGGAGTTGATGACGGAGAAATGTTTGGAGTAGCATCATCTGCCTTGAGGAAATCACCAATGAGTAAGAGCTAACACTTACTTTACAATTAACTGGTGATTGTACAGTAATAGTGAAGGCAGAGAGTTATGATTGGTCTGTATAATATGAAACAGGAAAAGTGTCTTTTGATAGGAATGTTAGAATTGTTCCAGTGGATGTATCAAATAATGGTGTTGCAGACATAACTGGCAACTGTGAAAAAATCTCCCAATGGAGGAAAATTTTTAACCATATGGAAGGTTCTTTTATAGTTGAAGAATAATAATTAGAAATTGCGATCTCTAGCCAGATGTTCCTGTAGATAACTAAATTTCCACTTCCCTGTTAGGAAAATTCTACAGGTTTTAGCTTTGACATATTGCAGTGACTAACACTTTTAGTCATTTATATTAAACAAATTTCTCAGTGGTTATTTGCCCTTGAATTATGAAAAGGATTGAGCAGGAGTCCTCAGTTACCTCCTGTATGCAATTCTGTGTACTCTTTCTTTGATTCAAACTTGAATTAGTGTTAGAAGTTTCTTGATAGTAAATATATGTAATAATATGGGAAAGTTTTGAAATTTATGTATAGGGAGTTTAAAAAGAAAAAAGAAAAGTAACTAGCAATATAGTGGGTCAAGCCTTTTAAGCCAGTCCATTCGCTCTAATGTATTAAATGAAGTCCAGAGTGTTAACTCTGAACAAATGATATATCACATTACACTGGGCCTGAGGATTTTACTGTTTGGAAAGCCTAAATATATTCATGACAGCGTCTGGAAATTTCATGTCTTTCCAAAGGTTCGTAATCAATAGTTGTTCATGAAATTTATACAGTCTCTTGGTAACCACTTCAGTAAGCTGTGAACATAAAAAAACTCTATGAAGCAAATGAGTTTGCATATTAGAATCTGTCTCCATAAGGGTGCATTTATTTTATGGTTTTCCTTGGGTTTTTTTAAGTGCCAGAAAATGCTGAAAATGAAGGAGATGCCTTATTACAATTTACAGCGGAGTTTTCTTCAAGGTAAGCTTAGCCTGTTATCCCTGCAATTCTTGTTACAAATGAAGTAAAAATTAGTAAATAATGAAACCAAATTTGTGGGTTTTTTGGTGGGATGATAGCACATTTAGACATCCTAATCTAGTTTGCTTTATAGAACTGTTTCTGAAATGAAATTTCTCAGTCCAAGTTAGAGTGACAGTTTCTTGCTGTGTTTAATTTGCCACTAATTAATATCATTACTCAATCATGTAAGGGTCCAGAACGATAATAAAGACTCATTATATATATTAATTTTAAGATAATATACACAGGAACAGAATAGCTGAAACCAGTTAATATTGAAAGAGATATACGAGGTTGCAGGAAAGTTTTCCCAATAATGAAGTGGTTGGATAAATCTCTTTTAAAAAATCAGAAATGCAGCTTTAAAAAAAAACCCCAGCTTTATACTGCCAAATTATACATTGCTAAGCAGTTGTCATGTTTCATCTGACAGGTAGAAGCTGCAAACTAACACACTGCAAAGTTTGTGCCTTCTGTTTTAATTTCTCTATGATGAAAAGTTAGTTTATAACGTGAGGCACATTAATGTGTATACAAGAAAAGCTTCAGTTAACCTTCAAGAATGTGCTAAAGAGAAGAAACAAATCATGACTGAAAAATTATGTAGAACTTGAAGTTTGTATTTATGTAAACGAAGTTTTTATGCTAAAATTTGTAAGGTGCTAGTCAGTTACTTAGAGCTTTTGAATACTGGGAGACAGATGACTTCTATGCATTTCCCTTCTGTCCTTTAAAAGTGTAGTACTTACTGTTTCTGAAGTTTTAGCCAATGAATTATATTTACAGAATACATGAAGAAGTAGAATATTGAAACCACATATTTTTAAGTTCTTTTATTAATTTGAAATTTTATCTCAAATAGATATGGTGACTGCCATCCGGTTTATTTTATTGGATCATTAGAGGCTGCTTTTCAAGAAGCCTTCTATGGGAAAGCTAGAGATGTAAGTGTGTATAAAAATTACTTTATTTAATAGGGGGAAAATGGAAAATGCTGTAACTGTTTCATCTTTATTTTAAAAAAGATAACTCTAAAATGTAGTTACCTTGCTTTTATTGTTTGTCAAGAGTTACACTCATGTGGTTGACTAACTGAAATACTTGGTTGTTGTTGAAATTACAGTGAATAAGTTACCATTCCTAATCATCCAGGCTGTGTTTTTATTGGAATCCTTTAGTCATCAGGGCTATTCTATTTCTTGTTCTTTCCCTTCAGCCCCTCATCCCTTTTCTTCCTGAAATAATGGTGTCCTAGCACCAGATAACACTGGCTTGCGAGTCTTGTGCTTGCTAAGTTCAACACTGTGTGTTGGTAACTCCTTTGAAGGATGACTAATGAAATTGTAAATTTAAATTGAAAGGTCTCTGAAATACAGTGTGCTTTTTTTCCCCCCTTTGTACAGCCTTTAGCTGCCAAATGAATTCCAGTACTAAGGTTTGGTTATTTAGTTTTTCTGCGCATCCAACCAGACATCTCAAGTTTCTGTTATTCCATGCACAGTTTTCAAATCAGTATTTTAATAAAACTAGAATGGGGATAGTTTATTTAAGTTTTGGTGACTTGATTCACTAAGGAGAAACCCAAACCCCTGCATAATTGAGCATAGAAAAAGCTGAAACACAAACAAGAAAATCACGCTGTTTAAATTTACCTTTTGTTGTCTTGATAGATATTTAATTTTAAAAAGAAGCATGTTTTGGCTGCCTGTAGTTATGCATTTGGAAGGAATGGTTATTTTATATTAGGGACTCTTCTGATAAGTGTGCACTGTTACGAATCTACAATGTATACCTTAAGTTCACACATAACCTGTTGTGCGCAAACTTGAAATTTAGTGAATATTTTCGTGTCTTTGTGCAGATTCCAGAGCATAAATGGACACGTAATTCAGTGCAAAGTGTTAATTTATAATGACTTGTTAATGTAGACCTTAATGCTGGTTTCAAAGAAATCATATTAATTCAACAAAATAAGTGTTTGAGTTAGGAAGCTCATTTTGTGTCATATTATCAGAAATGGTTGACAGCATATCAGTATAATAATGGACAAGAGCCTATTAGGAGCTTTCATAAGTATTTTTTATACCTATAAATCTGAAATTAATGCAGTGCAGTTGCTTATTTTTCTAATACTCGAAGTACTACTTACACTGCTAACATAGCACATCTGAAATTCATGTCACTTTCTATTTCTGATATTTTCCAATGTAAAAATTACCTAATTTTTGAAAGCTCTCCCTCCCAACTACCCTGAGAAATGACATGGTTTTTATTGTAACATTCTGACTTTAAACAAAGGTATGAGAATATATAAATACCATTTAGTTTTACTCCTTTTTTTTTCCAGGAAGTACTGCTTCCTGGAATTCATAAGGGATACATTATTTTTTTTATAATTGCACTTCATAAAGTAATTCAATATGTATATCAGTATAAGAAAAAAGCTTAGGAGAAATTGCAACCTGTATGTCATGTCTTCTAATTTATACTATGGAGGGCACTTAATTTTACCAGGGTAACAGATGAGCTTCAGGCACCAGCATTCTTCACTTGAAGTGAGAAATTGAGTTCCAAGAGTAAATAAAAACAAGATTGAAGGTTTAAATCCTCTGCTAGGCTTTTTGAACTTATATACTCATTAAATGTTTATTGGAGTGGTGGGATTACGAAGGATTTGGGTAGCTTCATCAACTGGTATATACTTAATCACTAAGTAAAACACTACATTTGATAGAGTGTTTCTCACGATGCCACACTCAATCCATCTTAATGAAAACCGCTTCAAACTGATTTAATTTGAGAGCACTTGGCAGCTTGAGTGCTCAGAGATCTTAGCCTTTTCTTGACAAATTCTCAATGCTGTCCAGAGCAGAAGGTGCACTCTACAGTTAGGTCTACCGAGACAGCCATCAGCTATGATTTAATCTATACTGTAAATACTTTTTCCCTCAAAAATATTCTTATTATATATGAACTTGAAACATTTTTGCAGAAATAGTGTCATTTGGTTTATTTTAAGAAAATTAACTTGCACCAAAATGCGTGTTTTTAAACACAGGTCATGGGTTAAAATTCTTTTGAAGAAAGTTCATGTTGTTCTGTTAAATTTTCGTGCTTTTCATGTATTGCAAAGGATGGTTATTCACCGTTTTTTAAGAAAAAGTTACTTGAAAAATATATACCTTGTAAAAAAGTTTAGATGTTTGTTAGCTATGTTTTGCTTAGCTTTTATTATTGTAGCTTTGCATTTTGAATCTTTAGATAGTTAAGATTAACGTTCATGATGGGTAGATTTTTTCCTTTAGAGGAACTGGTACTTTTAGGTAGGAACAATGGAATGATGTTCATTGTAGTTCCAGTTTAAAACCTGTGTTATCTCTTTACCACAAAAATACAATAGCGACATACAGAGCTTTGCTTTTAACAAACGGCGTCCTTGGCAATGAAATCCCCAGTTACCTCCTGCAGCCTGATAGTTGGGGGCATTGTGTGTTCATTTCCAAGGATATATATTGTATATATAATACAAGAAAATATTTTCATTAGTGTCTTTTAAATTGGGTCAGGGAGAGAGACAGAGGTTTATTAAATATACAAGTTCCTTCATGAAAGTCCTTTTCTACTTATCATGCCAATTGGAAAGAAACGTTTCTGTGTTACATTAGTTTATGAAGAACAAGCTTAGCTTGCTCAAGTAGCTAGACTATCATAGAAATAGCTAGACTTGATGCCGTGGAAGAAATTTTACAATGGACAGTTTTAAACAAGATGTTTGGGGAAGGTTTCTGTGTGACTGAAAGCAGTTTTTGGGTGCCTTGTGTTCTGAAATATCAGGGGGTTTATCCTAACGTAGGGCAGTGCTGTTATTAATACAGGATCTGAATCACTATATTGAATCTCACTGAGCTATTTACTTGAATAATACTAAAGTATTTTCTTTTATTACAGCTTGTTTGCCTTTTCATTTTTATAGGTGGTTGCTACTCTTTTATTACGAGAAAGAATAAAGACATCTGCTTTACCTTTTCCGGAGCTCTTATCTTTATATACCTCTGTCAGATCACCTCCTGCTCCTCTCTCAACCTTTCTGTCCACTGACTTTTAATAAATATGTGAAACATCTCTCTTAGCACAGATTGGTGTTGTCACCTCAATATATATTCCTTCGTACTGAAAATGAACCATGTTTTTCTCCTCCTTGAGTTCTGTCTTTTAGGTTCAATTTAGTGGCAGCACCATCCATCTTGCATATGCGTACTTTATTTCCTGAATACCTAGAAGAAATTTTGCTCCTGCCATGTTCAAATAAAAGCTTTTTTTTTTATATATATATAGCAGACTATTCCTTCATACAGAGCTTTCTGTAGTATCATTTTTATCTGCGTAAGTTAGAAAACTGCCCCTTGTAATTATTTCAGTTCATGAAGTTCATGCTGAACTCAATACAGAGCAAAGATTCACAGAGATAATTATTCTGATAGAGCACATTATGGAAACAGCATTGACTACTCTTCAGTCATCTTGTCTTAGAAGAGAAATTTGAAGTCTGTCCTTCAGATGCTGCCTTGAGTAGAGGGAAGTTGTTCTGAATCGTAATTGCAGGGCGGGTTTTTGGTTTAGTCTTTGCCATCTTTTTTCCCCTCATTTATTCCCTAAATAATGCAGAGTGATGTCAAGGAGCACAGCTTCACCACCACCTTGACTCCAGGCACATTTCAAATCAAGTCAAATTGCTACTGCTACATTTCATAAGGGGCTTGATCATATTGTGTATCGTGGGTGTGCTTTGAAAATGCATCTGTACTTGAGCTATCTGAGGGTTGTTAGATGGAGAAATTACTACTTTACAGATTCCAATTAAATAACTTGAAAACTAAACTACATGGTCTGGTTGAAACTGTAGAGGACAGGTATACAAGTATAACTCTAGGTTCCCATGGAGAATAAAACAGCTACACTGTAATACATAAATTCAAGTTAAGTCCCATTTTAGTCCCTTACATTTTTTTTCCAGTCCTGCCTGATGTGTGGGTTAACAGTTCTGTCCTTTCATTCTTAAATTAATTCTGAACTTGTGCATAACTATTGCTTAGAAAGTTTGCTACAACATACCAGCTCAGTAGTCTCACTGTATGCCTGCCCACCCTTTGTTCTTCATATCTGAAGAATAGCTTCATCTTTCGTATCTGAAAGGTTAGACCTGGGTATGGGTCTCTTCAGCATTCTTCAGCATCCTCTGTACTTGATATTAAATAATGGATGTTTTTTGACACTGACTGCCACACTCTACATTTCCTTCTCTTTCAAAGCTTGTGATTTATAGATCTTCTTTGAGTTTGGTTTTAATTACTGGATATTCTTTGCCATTATGTAAGATATCACTACAAGTTCAATTGATTGAAATAGAGATACAACAGTATAATAGGATCAAATAGTTGGAAGATGAAAGTAGACTAAATCAGGCTTAAAAATAAAATGCACCTTTACCTGGGAGGGTGGTTAGCTGTTTGAACAGCTTACCATGGTTCACATGGGTTCTCTGTCACTGATGGTTTTTTGAGGCTAGATGTTTTACTGAAAGATAAAATTACTGAAGATTAAATTAGGAATTAGTTTAGGGATATCTTTACACCATGTGTAATATGAAAGACCAGATCAGAAGATTACTTGGATCATCTCCCACTTTAGGGATCTGTGTGATATAGTTTAGTTTAGATCCTCTTCTGCAAGGCTAGAGACTGGTTAGTGCCCTATGTCTCTCTGTGTTTGGTGTCTGTCTCCTTTCTTTTGACTTGTGCAGGGGAATTTAGTAATGCTTATTTTCAGCAGGTTTTGTTCTGTGAAATACACAGACAAGGCTTTTTATGAATCCCCATCTGCACTATTCCTTTGATTCCTTTTCAAAGTGGAGAAAATTTGAAGGTGTATTACTTCAGTGTTAGGGAAGGTTTGCATTCTACTTAGGGAAAAAAGGATTGTGCATGATTGAGTAGTTGTGTCCAAGGAGGCTGATCTCCAAGATCACCTTAGATGGGTGGATCAGATTGTACACTTCAAAGGCTTGAAGATGTGCAAATGTGTCCCTTTGTTCATTTGAATTAGCTCTCACTACATAAAACCCAGAGGAAAAATTAAGATCTTGATTCATTAGCCTACCAGCTTGAAAGAACATTCATGTCCCTAGAAGATGTTACATCGTGAACATTTTTGTCTCAGTCATTACTTGAACTTGTAAACCTGAGATTCGAAAATAACCATTCAGGTCTGTGATTTTCCTGACCCTTATGACTGTATTGCTGTTCTAATTCAGGTTCATGTTCTTCTCAGATATCGAAGTTATTAATGTTATTGGGTGATATCCCATTGGGTATCCCATTACTCAGGGATTATCAATTCAGTCGCTCAATGTCATGAATGTCTGTGTTTCTTTATGCCTCAGTGACAACTTCTCCTTAATTTCTTCTAATTCTGTGCAAAGTGCATTAACTTTTTTGAAGTTCCAAAGTGCAAAAATCACCAAGTGGATGCCGTAGCCATTTTGATGCATAGGACAGATCTTTAATGTGTTCATCTTGTGTGGGTGTGCATGTTAGATCTCTTGGTCAGGTGTATCAGGAGGTTGCTATACTTTGGATGATGTGGCAGAGAGGTTTCATAGTGCATGGCTACAGCTGGGAGGTCTGTGCCTGTCAGGTGCTGCCCTGCTGCGGTAGTGTCCATCTACAGCCCATGTTTCCTTCCAGGGTGCCATGTGCTGGGCATACTCCATCAACAGAGCAAAATCAGGCTGGAGAGGGCTGCAGTGCTTCATTCTCAATACACACTGATTAGTATGAGGCAAGGGAGCAAAAGTATGGCTGAGTCTCAGGCATTCTGAATACAACTGAGGCTGCAGAAAAGAAATGCTTGAGGTCTGGATTTTTTGAAGCATTTAGACAGCCCAGATGCTGAAAACAGCCCCGCATTCTATGGCCCTTTTTCCTCTGAAATAAAATGAAACCTGGAGCTTAGGCTTCAAGCTTTTAAGTCCTTAAGTCTTACTGACATTGATGAGACTTACACTCCCGAGTATGTTTGTAAATCCAGGCCTCTTCTGAAAATTCCGGTGTATGACTGCCTGGTTTTCAGCATCCACATACTCTGAAAAATACATTTCTTCATCGTTTAAATTCCTAAAGTCCTTAGGCCTTTGGAAGTCTATCAGCTGTTCAGTACTTAGAACCTTTTCAGTATCTGATGCCTTCATAAGGATTAGTTAAAGTTCTTCCCTGTAGGATTTTTTTCTTTCTTGGTTAAAATTTTATGTTAATTATATAACCCCTGTGTCGTTTTATTTTTGAGAAATCCAACGCAGAACAGATTAGTGCTCCATTAAGAGGCTTCTTTTATGGAAGCCAAGACTATTCAACAGTTTAGTGAGCCTATTTTATTAATATTGACTGAAAAGTTCTCAGTATTAGTCATCATAGAGCCATAGGATATACTCTGATTTTTCAAAGACTTGAAATAGAAACAACAAAACCCTGCTTGTAAACATATACTACCATGGGTTAGTAAAAACAATTCAAAATCATTAAAACCCAGTACAAAACAAACCACAAAAAATCCCCGACAGCATCAAATTCCAAGCTGTGAGCCTTTTGCAATAATGTATTTTTCCAAGGAAAGAATATCCCTGGCTTCCACTAAGATTTTTTCAAAGTCATGTTGCCGCGCTTCAGTTCTTCCTGCTGCCTCTTTTCATTTGTAGGATATCTGTGCCTCAACATTTTGGGTCAATTATTAGACACAAGTACAGTCTTTTATATGTGATCGAGTTTAGTCTTTGCATGGTGAGATTTGTTGATGCAACAAAAATGTTGATGCACGTGTAAAGTAGCTCAGTGTAAACATCTATTGTGTATGTGCCTGTTCTGTTTACTAAAATTTGTCCCTAAATCTTTAAGCCTGAAACTGTACATATTTTGAAACATTCTGTTGTATGGAATCTCATATTTAACAGTTTCATGGGGTTGTTTCTTTGGAAGTAAAAGTGTTTCTCAAGAGCCTTTTTTTCTACCCGCTCCTGGTGAAAAGAGGAGAGCAAAGCCATCCGCTTACCACAAAGCAGTGCCACCACAAAGGAAAGATTAAGGGTTTAGAGAGAGGTCAATGTGGGTTTTTCTCTAACTAAACACTTTCCTAAAGTTTCCTTGTGGAAAAAATAATGAAGTCATCTCAGAGTTTTTAAAGAATTTTTATTTCTTTTTCACCGTCTGCATTCGCTTGTCTTCTCAGCATGGATGTTTAATCTTTCTAGGCTTTGTGAATTGGTCCAAATGAATAAGTGGTGAGCTGTCTCTCTAGGAGCTAGAGGCTTATTCTAAGGCCCTAATCACTGAGTAAACACATCTTTGCCCTCCCTCTCTTACAACTGCTATATAATAGTCGAGATTCTAGCACAGTAACCTGGATATTGCAGGGATCGACGCTTTGAAATGCAGAACGGCTGATCCTCAAAAACAGACAGTGCCTGATCTTCCCCTGCCTCTTTCTTCTTTTTAAATTAAATATCACCACAGAAATGCTGTTTTATTGCTTGATATTGTGCATCAGTGCCCTGGATTTTCAAGTTTAGTTTCAGTCAACATTGTTGGCTGCACTTATATGGATCTCTGCATGTTAGGCTTATTAATGGCCCTTCCTGGCACATGTGTACGTGGTTCTGAAGAACACTGAAATTAAATTAGACAAACATTAATGCAAATTACTAATCCCTTTCCCAAACTCTAATGTTCAAATGTATTCTTCTTTTTATAAACAGTCATTAAGTTTTATCCAAAGGCTGTATATGAGGTGATAGCCATACAGGATTTTTTACAAAGACAGCTTGCCTCAAAATTGCATCCCATCTCAGCAAATATGTTGAGGTAGGATTTTGAAATAAAGTAATGGGTATGTGGGAATGGAAAGCTGTGATTTTCTGAATGGTATTTATGATTCACTGAATACCAGATATAGCATCATAGAATGGTTTGGGTTGAAGGGGACCTTAAAGCTCATCGAATTCCAACCTGCTGCCACTGGCAGGGACACCTTGCACTATAGACCAGGTTGCTCCAAGCCCTATCTGACCTGGCCTTGAACACTGCCAGGGATGGGGCAGCCACAGCTTCCCTGGGCAACCTGTGCCAGCATCTCACCACTCTCACAGTGAAAAACTTCTTACTAATATCTAATCTAAATCTAGATCTAAATAAGTTTAAAGCTATGCCCCTTTGTCCTGTCACTACCTGCCCTTGTAAAAAGTCCCTCTCCAGGTTTCTTGTCAGCACCTTCAGGCACTGGAGCTGCTCTAAGGTCTCCCTGGAGCCTTCTCTTCTCTAGGCTGAACAACCCCAACTCTCTCAGCCTGTCTGCATAGCAGAGATGCTATGGAGGTGCTCCAGCCCTCAAGAGCATCTTCATGGCTTCCTCTAGAATCCTTCCAACAGGTCCATGTTAGTTGTTCTTCCCTTATCCAGCAACACTGTCGCCCCATCATAGAGGGCCACCAAATTTGTCTGGCACTATTTGATGTTAGTGAAGCCATGTTGGCTGTCACCTCCTTATTTTCCGTGTGCCTTAGCATAGTTTCCAGGAGGATCTACTCTATGATCTTGCTGGGCACAGAGGTGAGACTGACTGGCCTGTATTTCCCCAATTCCTTCTTTTTTCCGTTCTTACAGTGAGTGTTATGTTTCCTCTTTTCTAGTGGGAACTTCAACACCTAATTTCTCAAATATGATGCATAATGGATCAGCCACTTTATCCACCAGCTCCTTCAGCACCTGTAGGTGCATCTCATCACATCCTATGGATTTCTGCACCTTCAGGTTCCTTAGATGGTCTTGAACCTGATCTTCTCCTGCAGTGGGAGAAGTTGCTTTAGTCCTCAACTAGCTGTATTTTTCTCGGTCTGCTGTCTATATTTACGAACATACAGACTTGCTTTCCAAAAGGTTGTCTGAGATTATCATGGGGACACAGCACATCTCTTTGCTGCTGGCAAAGAAGCTCAGACATCACTTGATAGGGTTTCAGAAGAACTCGGCCCAGAATTATCTTGTTTCAAGAGGCCATAAACACCTTCCTCAACATCTGCTCTTTGATAAGATATAAAATGAGATATATCGGCACTCACAAAATCAATGTGGGATTTAATCCACATCTCCTGTGCCCTTTCTGTTGTCTTACACGTTTGCAGTGCTGTCATTTTTTCAGGTTGTTTATAATTGTTTTGTATTGTAGATGCTATTGTATCAAGAGGTGTGTTCCTTGCTTGGGGAAATGTTCCAAATGTCTCTATTGGGCAGCAAGCCAAAAAAAGTTCACTCAGTTTCTTAAGCTAAGGCTCTTAATAAGGTTTTTGGTTTTCAGTCAAGTGTTATTGTACATGTTCATGCAATATATCATGTTCTGATACCTGAAATAAAATATTAGGAAGCATTCAGAAGAATTACAGATTTGAAGGGTTGGGTCATTTAACTTGAAATCGTCTGGGTTTTTTCCCCTGTGTGTCCATGTTGAGATACTCTGCACCCTTGATCAAACACCATAGGTTTTACTAATGCACAAATCTGCAGCTGTAATTTGTAATTACTCAATATCTGAGGACGTTTTCACTGATCTTCTTTCATGTCTTTTCAGAGAAAGCTTCTTGCTATCTACCTCCACCATGATGAAAGTGTACTAACCAACGTTTTCTGCTCACAAATGCTTTGTGCTGAATCTATTGTTTCCTATCTGAGTCAGAACTTTATAACCTGGGCATGGGACATGACAAAAGAAGCAAACAGAGCAAGGTAAGACTCTGGACTGTAAGTGGATCAGCTTTTCTTTTAAGAAAGACCCGAATCTCTGTGTATCAAATTTTCTGCTGCTTGATGTCTGTTTGAACTAAAAACTTCATGCTTGTTCTTAGCTGATCAATGAAGGTGTGCTGATGTTCACTGAGAATTAGACTGTCCCTGTCTTCATTACAAAGTGACTTCTTACTACTGTGCAGGAAAAAATATTTGAATAAACCGTTTCCTTTTTGTTTTTTTTCTTTTGAGTTTATTTTGCAAACATAGTTCTAGGAACATGTCTTTGCAGTTTTACATTGCAGTGCCATAATATTGTGTGATGCTAATTGTATATATATAGGTGTAACTGCATTAGAACCATCTGGGGAAATAACTACAGTTCTTCATGAAAATCTTACTTTCAGAATAGCATTCGTGTCATAAATGAATATAAAAAAATATGCAAAACAAAGATTGCAATTCATATGAACTTTTTTGAACTACAGTTTTCACACAGAACATTGCTTTGGTAATGTTTGGTTATTTTGATAGGATTTGATATAATAAAAGCCATCCTGTGTCTTAGAGGTACCGTCAGTTTGCTGATGGATAAATGAATTTAAAAACTTTATTCCACCTCTTTCTATGTCTTTTATGTGTTCCTAACAAATTTTCTTATCTTTATATTAAGACCTCTCTTTTCTTCAGTTACTTAGCCGTTGATCATAATCTGTTGAAAATAACGATTCTGTGATTACAGTTATATTTAGAAATCAGACTTGTTTGGTTTTCTGACTTGGTCCTTATTTCATCGCCTTTATTTACACAGAAGATGACTGCTTGCCAGGTTAATGTCTTGTGGATATTACTGTAATGAGTTATTATAACTTTTCAACAAAAGATGCAACAGTCATTTGGGCTGAGATAAATTTGTCACTTCTGTTACACAATTCCATTGATTAGTGAACAATTAAAAGTACATATTTCTGTTTCATTCTTTTATGGCTTGCTAGAATAGAGCATTCTTCCATTCTTATTCTTAAATATGTAAATTATAATATTTCTTTATTGAAAGTGGAGGTGGAGAACAGAACAGTCTCTTTTTCCAATACACTTTATAAATGACACTTGTGTTTCACAGGAATTCCTTGCTTGACCTCCTGCATTTCATCACTGGACGAATCAGCAGCTATGTTTCTAGTTTAAATTGTTCTAGAGAAGAATTAAAGGTTATGGAAAAAAGCAGTTGCGAAAACAGATTAGAAGTTTTAAAAACAGCAAAGAGAGAGGAAAAAGAAACATCTAGGTTCTTTCATGGGACCAAATACATAGACTGGAAAGTTGCTTAAGTCTTTTGGTTTTGCCATTCATGGGCAGTAAGGAGCCTCCTCCTTTTCTTTTATCACACAAGTTGGTGTAGAAGGAAACACTATTCCTAAACCATCTGTAGTGGCTAAGTTCAGTTGACTACCTGCTGTTCTATTGTTCCCTTTTCTATTTAATTCTCTAGTTTCTTTTATTTTACAATGACAAAAAATTGCAGTGTAGTTTCTTTTGAAAAACTGTGTTTGAGGGTTTTTTTATGACTGACGATCAACAGCCATGTAATTGCTTTGTTGTGTTTTACTAAAGAAATCTATTAAGTAGCACAACTTTGATACACTAGTAATAAGAGTTTGCAGGTTACAGAGACACCTGTGGTGACCAAAGCGACAGAAGCTGCTTATTAGAAAGAGCCTGTACAGCTGTGTCCTATTAACTCCTTATGACACTTCTTAAAACACAAAATAAAGGGCTTGTTTAAGGCTTTATAGCTATTCTCAATGAACCTGCTCACCGATTATGCAGTGCAATAGGGTTTTTAAGCCTTCATTTTTTGCTTCCTCTTAACAACAACAAAGAAACTGTCATATTAACAGTGAGGTCAAAAAATAGTAAGGGGTAAACAAGGCATGCTGGCTCAAATGAGAGTAATTTCTTGGTTGTGTTTAGTGTCACATCCTGCTCCTTAGACTGTGATTTCTTTGGAGGAGTCATGATGCTTCCTTCTCCCTTTGGGAAGTGCCAGTGCACTGTGGGCATTCCCATAAATATATACTCAGCACCACCTATTTAATTACTGCCCTTCATTATGTGACAGTGGTCTTGGAGCTTATTTTGTTCTATATCCCTATGAATACAGTTCACAGCTTTTTATTTGAATGGTGGCAACAACAGAGGGAACTGCTTTTCGCATGCTGGTGTAGCCCAAGAGCAACTCATTTGTGCTGTTACGATTGCATTAGTGGAAAAGCCAAGGTGGGAAGGCAGAGAAATCAGTCCCACTTTATTGACCTCAATCTATGGGGACACCTAGAAGTCAGTAGTAAAAAGCAGGTTTTCAGTGTTGTAGTGTGGCATGATTAAATTCAAATATAAATAATTTTCTCAATAAGCCAAAAAATCTGGAATATTCCAATTCTTTTTCTCTGCTGTTCTCTTTCTGACATTTATGGATAGCATTCCATTCCGAAAATAGTAGTTTCCATTTTTCACACTGATGAAATAGGGGTCCATCCTGAATATTATGTAACAAAACCAGCTCCAAAAGCTTGTCATCATTTTAATATGTTTCTTGGCGGACACTGATGTAGGGATGTGCTTTGGACCCTGCATTACTAGCACTTTTGACCCTGTACACTAGCACTTTTCATCTGGAATCTCTAAACCGTGTTCTTCAGCACCCATTGCAATGGAGCAAATAGTTCTGTAAGTAAGATTAGAATGAAAACGCTGTGCGCAAGAGCCAGGGTAACTGTTAGAAGTAGTGCAAGAGCATAAAGAGCATAAGCCACCCAGGGCTGTTACTTTGTCAAATTGAAGGAGAACTCTAGTTAATACACTTAAGAGGATGTTTTGATTTGGCTTCTATAACTTTTAATTGCCTTTGATACAAGGTTCGTAGGAAAGGAAGCAATTACCTTGGGTAATGCTGCAAGTTATGAATCTTTTCATTACTACAGTATAAAGAATCATAAAAAAAGGCACAAAATAATAAATAATTAGCCCTCATTTAAGAAATCAAAGTGTTTTTATAATACTGTTAGGGAATCTACATGAAAACTTTATGACCTATAGTTTAGACTTCAGTTTAGTGAGCAACAGTTTAGAATATTCTTGTAATTTATGATGTCCACAGTCAAAGAAAGAAAAAAGCCCACATATCTACACTATTGTCTTTTACTTTTTTGCTATATTTCACTCAATTTGTGGTAAACCATGACTTAAAAAACACTGTTTCCTTTCCATTGCTTGCTATGTATATTTGCTACTATGCCACCCCAGACAGCAGAAATATACTTACAGGAGGTGTCGGGGCAGTAATAATGGTGTTGAAAATTCTGGCCCTACTTCTTGGTCCAAGCTTGGGGCTGCAGCAGCTCACCACCTCCATCGGGCTATAGCATGGACTAAATGATTCCTTAGCTTTCCAGAGAGGTTATGGTATAGATAAGCAGGAGAGCTAGATATAAGCAGCCATAGTTCTGGCACTTTCTGACCAAGAAGAGTTGACTGATTAGCATCATTCCAATTTAATTATGTGTTTGTGTATGGGAGGTGTGTATATATGTATTGCTAGCACATGCCTAACTTTTTTTTTTATTCATTAACATTTATTAATATATTTGTATCCAGGACAGATATACAGTGAATACATATATATACATGTATACCTTCACATGCTTACATACCCTTATGTTTGTACACAGCATTTACAAACATAGATTATGCATAATAGAATCATCTAGGGGGGTTGGAACTAAATGATCTTGAGGTCCTTTCCAACCCTAACTATTCTATTATTCTATGATTCTATAATATTAACAGATTTCCAGTGTACATTGTTTGCCAAGTAAAGCAGTGCCAAAACCATAAAGCAGCCTTTTAGCTTTTCATATCATTGCCCTTGGGCACTGTATTTCAAGGTGTTGCCAGCCTTTCTCAGCTCTGATGACAGGTACTTGTTAGTTTTAATGTTCAAATGATAGTTTTTCACATTGCTTAAGCTTAGGAAAGAGTTAATTGACTAAAGCGCTTCTCAGCAGCAGGTTGTCTTCACCTGCAATTTCCGTCATCAAGTAATTAGCCATATTCACAGTTGCTGACCCTTAATACTAACCTACTGAATGATGCATGCCTGGATGAAGACCAGTTGACCATATTACTCCAGCTCCCCAATCCTATTTGATCCTTCAGCAAATATATTGCAGGTGTGGGGTCTGCGAGTGCTGGACTCAGTGAGTTAATTTCTCACCGCCTCTTCAGCAGTGAGCGTAGATTCTGTATATGTTGCTTGAAAAACTGCTGGACATGTTCCTTAGGCACTAAAGCCCTGACAAGTTTCACAGAACAGTGTGAAAACCTTTCCTATTGTATTTTGCGATATTTTATTTAATTTACTTTAATAGCAATACAGTGCCAGTCAATAAAAACAGGTCAAAAGTCTAATTAATGTTTTAAAAATAAAGGTTCTCAAACACCAAGTGAGTTTGTCATTTTCTGTATGGTTTGTTTTGAGGAGAAAGAGGAAAGAAGGTGAGGAGGGAACCCTTCTGTTCCATGATTACATCCCACCCGCTCATTTTCTCCTTTTCTCCTTTGCTTTTGATTTTAGTGGCGGTCTTAACAGAATGTCAAGATCAATTTGCAGCATGGTTTAACTCAAGGTTTGCATTCTGCCAGCAGCGATTGTCCTAACGAACAATGCCGTGTGTTCTTGTAACTTCAGAAGCTTTTAGAAGGCTCATGGCAAGGGCAGCATCTAATGACTTTATTAGTGTAGGGTTTCAAAATGGGCTCAGTAATTGTTTGCATCTCTTTGTCATCTAGTCATAATTACTGCATAGTATTGTTAGGGGTTGTACTTGTGAATAGTTTCCTAATAGCACTGAAATGAAGAAAAAGGGAAAAGGATAAAAGGTGATTGTCTCTTTAGATGGGGAACAAAACGGCCTGTATATAGATGATGCTTAAACTGTTTATTATATACCCACCAGAAAAGGCAAACTGTCCCTGCTTAAATATTTATGTGCTTCAAGGTAATTTCATGTTAGTAGTCTAAAAATGTCCAAATTTGGAAAACTGAAAACCAGCAGAGTGCATTTTAATCTGGTTGTGATTAGTAAAATATGGATGTCTCCATAATATTGAACTATAAATAGAAAGTAGTCTCTCTCTTAATATGATTAAGGTTTACAACACATTGTTTTATATGCCTGTAGGGAAGTTTTAAGGTTGTACAAAAAAATCGTTAAAACCACAAGAATTAACTAAACTTGATACATTTTTAAGCATATATTTTTAAGCCGCCACTATGAAACCAACCTAAAGCAGGTTCTGTCCCACCGTACTCAAACTACAGCCTAGTTATTAAGCTTGTTGAGCAAAAAAGGTGAAAGAATAAACTCTGTAGTGCTCTGTGCAAAAAAGGTGAAGACAGAAGAACAGGTAGTCAAGACAGACTTATTGGACTGTTTTGAGGAAGGAGGAAGAAGCCATCCACAGGTCCATCTAACAACAGGAGTCCACAACTGCACCAGTAAAGTCTAATGCCTGATTAGAAATGTAGAGAAATTTAGCTGCATATATACATATAAATCAACCATCAGAAGAAATCATTGAGCTGGCAGAGTCAAAATTGTTTGTACCAAAATGCAGCTGGAAGGCATGAATGCATCTCCTTGGTACTGCAGGGTGCCTGATCGGGACAAAGAATCCTTGCAGAAGTGCAGATGCCCATCCTCTTCTTTTAGGTTAGGGTGACTGTTTTGACCTCTTGCTTCTCCTTTTTGTTACCATTCTGACTGCCTGTGGGTCTTCAAGAGCTTCAGACAACAGGGTTCAGTCCATGCCTGGCCAGAAGGTTCAACTGTACCTGCATTACTTCTGACCAGTGGTTGTCTGATCTCATCTTTGGTGTGAGGGGGGTTTCAGCATTTCTCCATAACCAGTACCAGTACTTTACTTTCTCTCCCTTTAGACAGTTCACATTAATACATATCTGAAGTTTCTCTTGCAGCAATCAATGGCAATTACATCTTGGTACACCCAGTAGGCAATGAGGTATTATCTTTCTTTGCTGCTGTGTTCTTTTGACTTACATATCTCATATTTTACTAACACTTTCCTTAAACTAAGAAACTGAGTTTCCTTCGATCTTTTCCTTGTAGCTTGTCCTTTTGTAGATGTTTTTTATTGCAACCTTAATATGGTCCTTCTATAATTGGTTTGCATCATCCTTCTGTAATTAGATGCACTGTGCCTAAAGCTGCCTTCTCAGTGCTAAATACAGAAAGAGGATTATTTCAGGTTGTACAAACCATCGTTCTGTTTATTCACCCCAATATGATGCTTGTCTTCTTCCCATCATGACTTTTCTTTTTCCCTTACTGCTTGATTCTTATTCTGTATTTGTGCAGTTGTTCCTCCTACTTGGAGACTTTCATGACCTTGTTGAATTGCCTTTTACTTGTCAGGACATTTCTCCAGTTTGTGAAGATTATTCTGAATTCTTTTACTGACCCAAATGTGCTTATAGCTTTCCCCACTTCACTAGCATCTGTAAAATAACAAAACATGCTCTCTTTTCTTATCTAGGTTATTATTGCATCTACCTGTAGCAAGCTTTGGATATTCCTTAGCAAATCATATTATATACCTTTCTAATATGACAGTCAATAACCAAAACTACCACTGATATGCAAGGGCATCTTGTGTTTCCCATTTTTAGTACAGTGTTTTAGCAAGGAGTCCAGGTATATTTTATTTATACTTTTATCAATGATTTTGTTTGGGGTCCAATGGTATCCAAAATTAATGAGTTTCTAGAGGGATGTGTTTCAGACCAAATAGGGTTATGAAGTATTCACCTAAACTGTTTGGATATTTCAGGATGAAATCAGATCTTCCACATTTCATGAAAAGATAGATAACCACCCATCTAGGCTTTACTTTTGCATAAAGAAAAAGTGGATAAAATTCTGCTTTTTCCATCTGAATCCCTGGATATTTAGCGTGTGGATACTAAAGAGGGTATCCACATAATTTGATTCAGGCTGCTTTATACATCTTTAAACCATGCCTTGTATCTGTTCCTCATTTTCCCCTCATGTTTGAGTCAACAGTTGTGACCCTACTGATGTGGGTAAGACAGTAACTCTGTATTATGGAGACTACGGGTAGCAACCTTATTTTAATATACCATTTCATGACCTCAGCTTTTACTTTTATGTAAAGTGTAAATACCTAACACAAAAATGTTATTTTTACATTAACATTTTAATGAGTCTTATGTTGACTTTGCAGTGTATTGAATTATGAGTAAAAATAATAAGAAATCTTGCATCTTTGATATTCAGCATTGTTTTCTTCATGCTCAAGAAAGGAGTTGCCTTCTTTTCACACCCATTTCTGAAGCTTTAATACTTCTTAAAGTAAGATTGGTCTTGGGAAATATCAGGCAATTAATAAATCACTTTTTTTTTTCAGCCAGAATCATCCCAGTTGTGGACTGAACACCAGCTCAGACTGAAAGGGAATAGATATTTTACAAGAGGTTATCGCATTTTGTCCTGTGGCTGCTTTTTGCTTTTTGAGCAGGACTCAGGCTAAAATGTTGCAGCTAAAAGTGCCTCTAGTGCAGCCTTTCTGCTAAAATGTCCTTTGCAAGAAGCATAGTGGGCTCCATGTGCCAAAGGGTCTCATTTTAGGAGGAATTTTTCCAAGGTTTGCCCACCAGTGTGAAAAATTAGAAGTAACTAAAGGAGTATTTGTATGAACAAGACTGTAACATATAACCACATCTCTCTTAACTTATGTTGGTACACAAAATAAGGGAATTTGATCTAAAATCCTATGCAGTTTTTAATGTTTATTTTAATACATTTTATCCATACATTTGAGAGTAGAGTTCTCTGTATGGAAGAGAATTTGCCCTTTAGTGTACTAGACAAATTTGCCAATACAATTATTAATTAACCTGAAGGTGCTGGGGAGAGTTTTAAGAAAAGCAAAAGCAAAGGAGAGCTTTCCATTTTTGTTTGAACATACAGAAAACATTCCAAATATAGCATCAGGTGGCTCTCTTTGTGCATTTCAGGGTACACTACAATGTATGATATGCAGCTTGCTCTGTGTTAGTTTCCTTTTGCAGGAAAACATTAGCATTGATTAACAAGAAAAGAGCTGGAATTAGCATTTTAGGTTTAGTTACTCTTTCTGCAACTGTATTATGTCACAACTGCTTGACATTTTTTATTCATAATGTCTTGAGAAGGTAATTTAATTTGGGGATGGATGCAAGGCTATTAATCCCATCAGATTCTCATCAGTTTGATTCCAGTAGGTAACTAAAAATTGATACCACAACGGAGGACAGGCATTGAGTAGTTAATACCTGGCTTCAGTCATGACTGGTAGGTGGTGTCCATGTCTTTCAAAGCCAGACCGGTCATCCCTTTTCTGAGTGGAAAGAGAAGGGAGACTGAATTCCTCTGCTCCTTGAGTCCTTCCTCTGGATCAAGCCAAGAGCAGCAGGTAGCAGTGCTATGACGTACTGTGATTTTTTCATGGAATTACAGAGGACTCTTATTGCTCAGAATCATTGATTCTTTTCTAAGTTCTGCCTCTAAATACTCTTCAGTTCTTATTTTTTTTTGTAAATTCTTCCTCTACTAATAGTGGGTATCACTTTGAACCAGTTCATATTGGAAAACACAATATCACAGTGTGGAGCCAGCAATGCCTCTGCCTTGTGTCCTGTTTGGAGACTGGGCACCAGAGATGCTCTTAGATTACCGAATTAAGTTGAAATATTCAAGGAATGCTTACATTTTTCTAAAATATTTAGCATCTTAGTCCAAGTTCAAGGCCAGGTTGGATGGGGCTTGGGGCAACCTGCTCTGGTGGAAGGTGTCCCTGCCTGTGGCAGGGGGTTGAAATTAGATGGTCTTTAAGGTCCCTTCCAACCCAAACCATTCTATGATTCTATGATGATAGCTTATTTGCTTGTTCATATCTGTGGTGTGGTAAGCAGGGATCTTGTGTAATCACAGATCCAAACTTGACTGCCTACATAGATCCTGTGCATTTGAGTAATAAAAATGTGAAACAGCATAATACATGAACAGGAGATACATAAAGAAACAATGAGATAATCACAGCCATTGTAATGATGGAACACCTCCCATTGGGAACAGCTGCCATCTCAGGGTTTGGCTTTCTCCTTTGGGCTTCTTCCCCTCAGAAAGGCAATACATATTTTCCAGTGTAAATAGGTATCATATAGATCAAAAGCTTTCCAGGGATCGAAGAATCCTGAGCTCTGACATCAGCACTTTTGATGATCACACTTCGGCCAGAGGTGGCCAGTTTTGTTGTTAAAAATTAAAAGCTGCATGTTCTCACAGAAACGTATTATTGCTAAACCCCAGCATTTACAAAGTTATATCTGACATCGGGAGCTATGCTGGACCACAGATTTAAGTTGTAATAAGTATTCCCTTTGGTTTTAAGACTCAGTAATACTTTAAGCTTTTTTTTCAGTAGATTTTTAAATCTGTTATTTATTCATAATTGCCTCTGGGAGTCTTTTAAAAGTAGTATTAAATAAATCGCACATTGTGATAAAATTACAAAAAAGTTGTGCCAGGAGTGTATTTTAATAGCATGTGTTGCGTATTAGCTGATATGATAGTATTCTTCTCTGGGGACACTAGCATCCTCCGAATATGGTAACTCTTCACGCAGGTTAACTTAGAGTGCGCATGGAAGGGTAACTGGTGTGCAGTGATCAGCAGCCCTCCACTTTTAACTACAGAGTGAACCATGTCTAAGAATTAATACCTGTTCAATCTGATTTTTATTTCTTTAAAGATAAATTTATAATCTTTTTAGGGTTTGTTTCTGTATTTGTCAAGCCACGGTCAGTTCTCATGTTTATTCTGTAGCTTTAATAATTGTTGCTTTTGTTGCTTAGGGAGTCATGAAAGGAGTAAGGAGATGATGCTATCTGCCAAAACTGTTACTTTTCTTGATGAACTTTATTCTTAAACTTCTGAGATTACTTTTATTAATGGATTTTTCCTTCATAAAATGCTTTTTTGCTTTTCTCATACTTCTCCCTCTTTGAATATTCTTGTAATTTCAAACTAAAAGGAGTGGTAGGGTGCCATTTGCCCTCCCTTTCTGGCAGTGTTCCTCTATTTCCACTTTTGGTTGGAGATCACAGTAATCCAGCATGTTGTGGAAAACAGTCCTCCCTGGAGGGACATCTGGCTCTTTGATGCACTCCACAGGCAGTTCTCTTGGCAGCGCTGGAGATGCCACTGAAAGATCTGGCACGCTTCTATTCAGATGAAAGTAAAAAAAATCCCTTGTTAGTGGTGAACAGAGTAAGATACTTGTTGTTGCACCAAATCATTTTGGTCCTACTTGCATACTTCTGACAGTCAATATTAGCGCAGAGGAAGGGTTTTTTGGTTTTGGGGGTTCTTTTTCTCCATATGAACATGGAAGAAAGTGAGAAAGTCTTCAAATACAGAATCAGTAAAGGCAGAAAATGTGTGTGTGGGGAAGCAAAATCAGTTAAGTAGTTGCAAAATCTGTTAAAAGGTATGAGAAAAATCTGAATGGGGATCATGGATGAAAATTGAATTCCTACCCATCTAAGAAAATTAAGAGATGTGTTACAAGTAATTGCTGAGCACTTACCACTGACCTGGTGAAAAGCATGTGAGTTGTCACTGATGAGTAGGAGTTATATTGTGTAGACACTGGAGATTGCTGCTGCTATCTCTTTATCCATTTTTTGACTACCTTTATATTTTTGTTGGCTTTACTGCATTTTAGTTCAACGGACAAGTGGAGTCTTGCTTGTTTCCAAAGGGCAGGATGTATTTTGATGGATCGTGTTAGTGAGAAGAGTTTCTCATGTGTATTCTCTTTGCTCTGAAGATGTGCATTGATAGCCAGTGCTGTAATCTAGACTTTCATTATTCAGACTTGTAACTACTGAGGAGAAGGGTTGTTTCTCTTTCCTCCCCCAAGACAAAAGCTGCCTGATGGCAGCAGTGGCAAATCTGTGGCATTCAGGTCAGAACTGACGTGAGCTGCTCTTATAACTAGTATGTGAGAGAGCTGAGCAGTTTGTGACAGCAGCAGAGGAAAGGAGGTTATTTGAAAGAGAGGGGCAGATGGCACCAGTGGCTGTAAGAAGTAGCCCCAAGAAGAAAAAAAAACACCATGATGGAAGATGTTGGCATCTGGCATCTGTTCTGCTCAACAGATCAACAGATCTGTTACTCAACCAGGAAAGTATGTGTACACTTACAACAGCTTGGCACGGCATGCCATCTTCTGTAGCCAGGGAGCTGAAACCTGTTCCCAGCCTTGATTATAGAGAACTCAAAGGTATCATAATCTGTTAGGTTCTATATAGTCAGCCAGAATTTCAACATATAAAAATTCATCTCCTGGAAAAAACTTATTTGGGAGATCTTTGAACACACTGAAATACCTGCTTCACTCCGAATTCTCGACGTACAAAGCTCATACCTATAAAAGTGTATTTTGAGGCTGTTATAACAATATTTTGTTTTCCCAAAACAACCCTAGTGCTTTTCTTCTGTGGTCCATTGAAGACAGTTAAACAGTTTTAATACACAAATTTCAGGAATTCAGTTCAATTGTCCACAGTCTTTATTACCTCCAGGAGTGAAACTTTGAACTCACCTAAGTCATTTTGCAGAGGAAGATCACCCCTAACTTCTGTGAGGCCAAGGTTTCACTTACGTATTCCCGCCTTGAACAGCAAACATCAACAATTGTTATTTAGTTTAGGAGTTTATATGTCCAGACTTTGTGGACATTTTATTTTATCTTTACCTGATGGTATTTCTCTACATAGCTATTTCTGATCTAGCAGACTGTATTTGGTGGTTGCGATATTGTCTTTGAGTGTGATCATTCTGAATTGCACAAGACAATCAAGGAGGCAAGAAAGAGTGTTTACCAGTAACATTTAAGGCTTTGAAATACTCTCTGGCTACCGCTGTTCATGGCCTTCCATCCAACTGTGGCCGTAGTTAAACTACAAATTGTGTCTTGGGGTGGGGGGGGGGAGTTTATACTTCTGGTGCCTTGAACAAGCCCTGTGTTGTACTCATCAGGTTTATCAATTTTTTAGCAATTTTATTAGATACAATATATATTGATTAAGAAAAAATTACAATTTTGAATCTTTTCAGTATCTTTGAGAAGAAATTGCTTGGAGTGCTTGATATTTTAATGTAGTTTGTCTTTCCAAATAGATTTGGCTTCTAATGCATGTGACAACAGGACTTTGCTCTTCAGTTACAGCATACATTTCAGAGTAGTTGTTACCTAAAATATTATCATAAGGCATAAGAAAACACACGATTTAAGTTGCCTTTCATGAACATAATTAAGAATTAATAAGCCTACCAGTGGTTAGTCCTCAGAATTTCCACTATTTTGCCTTTTGTGACCCGTGTTATTAAAAGTCCATTATTTTTACAGACTTTATTAAATTGGATCTTATTAAAGCATTCTATATTTGCATTTGGTCTTTCATAATTCATTATTATTATGACATTTACTTTTTACCATCAGATCTGAAAACATATCATAAGCTACCCTTTTCTCTTGAAAGAAATGCTAATTTCAAACAGTCCTCTAATGGAAGAGAAAAGCTTTATCAGTTTTTTCATTTATTCAAGATCGTGTTAAGAATACTAATGCTAGACTTCTGTATGCTAATATCCCAACAGCTTTTTTTGGTCAAAAGCTTAGAATTATTGTTTTTTAGACCACACTGCTAAGTATGTCACTTGCAGGGCACTAGTACAAAAGAAAATACGGTTCTGAAGTACCATGTTTTAATTCTATGGCTGATAAAAAACAATTTCTTGCTCTTTTGTTATTATGCTTTCCTATGAAATGACAACTATCTTTATACTTTGCCATGTTTACTAGATTATGGCTCTGCTTAGTTTCTCTTTAGAAGTTTTAACAATTGATTAAGCATGATTTTATAGGAGTAGTTTTGAATTCTAGGCTGCAGCACAGTTTCACAGGAAATGGAATTCTCCATCAGATAAAATCACTGTCTCAACTGGTTATTAATTGTTTTCATTTAGACAACCCGGGTGTATTGTATTTGTAAATATTCTCATAATCATAAGAAGGGATAAGGAGCTCTAGAATTGAATCAGAAGCCTAGATGTTGAACAGTGAGGTAGCAGTTAAACTGTTGAATTTAGCATAATTATTTCTTTAAACACTCTTCACCCTCTACAATGTTAACTTCCCCCCACCCCCCCACAGGTTTCTGACGATGTGCACTAGACACTTCGGGAGTGTTGTAGCCCAAACAATTCGGACTCAGAAGACAGACCAGTTTCCACTTTTCCTTATTATTATGGGGAAACGATCGTCTAATGAAGTATTGAATGTAATACAAGGTACAGTTCTTTATACTTATTATTAAAAGTATTTATGTGAGTACTGAAACTGTTCGAAGATCTTTGATAACCTTTTCTTTTGTAAGATGTTCATAATATGAATTTGTTGCACAAAACAAACTTTCAGTTGCCCTGACATAAATAGCTACTATTCCTAAATGCATTCATTAACATGGTATTAGAGACTGAAGCTGCCATGACTGTAGATGAATCATAGTTTGGTTTTCATCTTTTTTAAATTAGAAGCCAAATTTCCTAAATGAGGAACTATATTTAGTGTTCCAAATTTATATCCAGATACATCCCTAATATCCAAAAGATTTTGGCTGCACTTTTTATGTAGTGCCAGAATGCATTTAGTTCTTTGCATGTAATTCCTTGTTGAGACGTGGACTCTTGCGTGTAGTGGGCTAATATTTGAACACGAGTTGCTTTTTTTCCACACCTGTCTGCAGTGTGGAGACCCCAAATCAAATCAGAATTTAAGTTACTAATATTATCTCACATGAATGAAGCTTTCTGGCTTAGATGAGCAGTTCTTTCCGGCATAACCATTCCTCTGATTTCTTTGTGACAACAAGATGACTTAGAAGTGGAGTGGTGCCCTTTGACTGCTGTTCTCAGTAACTCTTCAGATTAAAATACATCAAAGAATGGCTGCTTCTTACTTCTTCTGCTTTCTCCACAAGTTTGCCTTCTTGACATTGTGTCCTCATTCATTTATTGCTTATATCTAGCAATCTTTATTCTAATCTCGTTATATGCCTGAGGAAATTTGGCCTCAGGAAATACTGCCTTTTGCAGAGAGCATCACTGTTTCTTTCTGCATATAATTTTCTTGACGAATCTGCAGTTCTTCCTTCTATGCATAAAATTGTTAATCTTGCATGGATTTTATCTCCTTAGTGGGACAAAATCCGTGCATTAATTTGTGGTACTTTTGTCACTTATAAAACTTATTTCATACAAACAATCTTACAAATAGATTGTCTTGTTTTCATAACTGCAGCATAGTTCAGCACCTGTGTTACCCCACTGAAGCCAGTGGTACTTACTGGCTTAAGTTATTTAACTGTTTTAGCAACTTGGTGATTTAAAATCATAATACAATGCAGCTTTATATTATAAAATAATCCAAATTATTTCATTGCAGTCATTAAGTTTTAATGATTCATCAGCTTTTCTGCAATCTTTTGAACTAAAATGATCATCTATTGCAGCCTTACTTAAAGCTGTCCTTTGCCAAAAATCAGAGTGTGCTTGTTTTCCCATGAATTGGGATATCTTTTAGCAATATGCCCTCAGATGAATGGTTGTCTCTGAAGTCATGCATGTTGTAGCATGCAGGGTAACATTTTCTGCTAAGATAGCAAATGCTAGAAGCGGGAACAATGAGGCCTTTCAGGACTGGGTTAGAAGGCATGTTTGCAGAAGAGATACAGCGATACAGAAACTTAAGTCCCAGTGATGTTTATTGAAATGCAGACTAAGTTTGCTTTCAATTTTTACTTTTTTTCTGGGGTTGGAAACTATGGGGACAGTTTTGGTTTTCTTTAGTAGTACTGTGGCTTTTGGTTAGTTTATTCCTTTTAAAATATTGGCCAGCATCACCAGTGTAAATCTAGCTCTTGCTGGTATTGTCCTGCTAAGGTCCAAAGAGTGTTTAGGCTGGCAAATGTTGAGTTTATAGTTTGTGACCGTTTCTCAAGGTCTTTTAACTACTATGACAAGTGGCTGTAATGGGTAGTCTAGTTTTCAGTTTAGGAAGAGAAACCAAAGGCTGAATGCATCTTGGTAGGAAGTTAAGCTAATCTTTCAGTCTTACTGAAGACTGAAGTCACGCTGGTAGAACAAATGTGAGGTGATATCTGTTTTCCTATGCATGTGCTGTATTTCTGGATATGTATGCACAGATGCTTACTTTTCTGCTAGTGTTAGCTTTGCAAGAAGTAAATACACTGAAAAGAATATATTATAATATTTGAAATTTTACTACTAGTTATACCTGAATAAAAATGAGTGGGCACAAATCCAGTCAATCCCTATATCCTGGTTTGTTTTCTTTAAACCAATCCGCTTGAATGCTGCTGCCAACATCCTGCCTTTTCTTACCTGGCTAAGCAATTACTTTAGTCTCCTTGATCATTCTAAAACTGAAAAATCAACTCCATGTCACAGAACCCCAGGTACATTACTCTCCTTCAATGTTAGGGATTAAAGGTAAAACTGAAGTTATTCCATGCAAGCACAAAAGCAATTGTTCAGATTTGAACCACCTAAAAATGTAGCCTGTGATCAACATTATCAACATTTGTTTGTAAAAACTGGTTTGAATTTTCAATAAAAAGGCAAACTAAAAGCATTCTGCTGAGATACTTGCATTTTCTACTCTTTTTTTTTTTTTTTTTTTTTTAATCTGGCTATTTTTTATGGATTAATTCTAAAATGACTCCTTTTTTGTTTAATAACTTTAATGATATGAAGTTCAGCTATCTTTCCTTGTTGCTAGGTAACACAACAGTGGATGAGCTAATGATGAGGCTCATTGCTGCAATGGAGATCTTCAGTGCCCAGCAGCAAGAAGACATAAAGGATGAGGTGAGCATTGAAAGTTACTGCAGATACCTACTGGCTTCCACAGATCACTGTGGATGCAGAATTAACGAGATGTTTCTTTAGCCAGTGAATTTGGGTATTATATGTTTTAGTGTCTCTTCCATCATCAGAAATTAAACATGTCAAGTCTCCTTTGTGTATTCACTCAGAGGATCTCAAAAAACCCCTCCTTGTTGGTCTTGTCATTTTTAGTTTTTTCCCTTTTTCTGAATATTAATCATGAGTCTACATTTACAGTGGTATTACAGAGCTTAATATGCTCATAGAAGGAAACAACAATCAGATTTTTTCCCAGTGACCAGCTCCAAGTCATAGATAGAAACAAAACCAGATTGATGTGTCTTAAGTGTGTACATGTAGAAGGGGATTGAAAAGCAGCCTTCACCAGCACTATGCCAGTACTGAATCACCGTTCAGAACAATCCAGAATGGGTGCATGATGACAAGACTTTTCAAAGCCAGTCTTTCAATTACACAGAAGCAGACACAGTGAGGTATACAGTTGAAAGGTGTTTATCTGTTACTCTATAAATTGAGAGTGACATTTTGAAGTAATGAAGTACTTAGGATTTAAAATAATAGGTGTGTTGCCATTCAAGATTTTTCTTATTTTGTTATATAGACATTGATTGACTATAATTCACTGAACACATTCTTCACATTTAAACCTTGTATCTCATTAGTATGAGATTTACTGATTATAGTTATAATAATATGAAGGCAGGGTATCTGCACTATAGTTCATTTTCTCTTCTTTATTTATGCTACCTGTAATTCATTGGTAAAGAAATTGACTTCAATTTTGTTAGTACCGAACACAAATTTTATTATGAGGATTACAACAAAAATCCAAGGCACAATATAATTGAATTTTTTATTGCATTTTAACAGAATATGTTAGTTATGGGGGGTGGTTTAATGCTTTAGCAAGAAGGTAAAATTTCCATCACAGATTATTTCCAAGAAAGGTTCAGAAGTGAAAACATAGAAAAGCTCATAGAAAGGAAGAAAACAGAAGAAAAGCAAAGCATATAAAGGCAGAGAGATAAGAGCAAATGAGCGGAAGGAGAAGGAACTAGAAGCAGAAGTGATAGGATTGGAACAAAGGGAGGAACAGGAAGCCAGAACAGCTGTCCAGAGCAGAGGACATCAGTACTTAGGAGACAAGAAGGTGGGAATGGTTGTGATAGTGAAAGAACGTGTCTAAGAGGATAAAACCAAGTGAGTTTGCAACTGAGGAATGTCTGGGTGGAAAGGAAACAAAGCTTAAAGAAAGAGAAGACTCAGTAGCCTTGAGGCCATGATTGCAGAACCAGGAACTGGCTTCTGCGTCCTGAGCTGCTGTCAGTCCTTCATGGGATGGCCAAGAACAGTGACAGTCACAGCCAAGAACAGTAACAGGTGTCCCCAGCGTGGTGATATGGATGTCTCCTGACTTCCTACTCCAAGTGTTCTACCTGTGTAGGGAGAATGGAAAACTAATTTTTATACGTTCCTCTAAAATCTACCTTTGTCCAAGTCTTCTGAAGTCTTTGCTCTCATTCCCTTTGGTTTTCTATCACTGAGAGCACCAGTGACATTTCTTCTCCAAAAGGAGTTTTTTCTAACACATTTTGACATTCAGAAAACTAATGGAAAATTTCATAAACTTTGAGGGCACATTTCCAGACACAATGGGTTCTACACGCAAATAGGATATTTACTTATACCTTGGCTCCATTTGTAACAAGCACACCGAAAAGGTGATCTGAGACACTTTTGCCTTTGCAGCAGGAAGTTTAAAACCAAAAAATCACCTTGCTTTATGAAGTTACTATTCCAGAAAGGGAGTATTTGACAGTCTGTACTCAATAGAGGGCTTCAGCCTGGAAGAAAAACATTGTCTTTTTGTGGTTTGCTGCGTAATATGTAGCTTTCTTGCAAGTCTTGTACTTGACAACTTCAAGTGTTCAAACATCAACACCTTTTCTTTTTTAGGCTCTTATTGCAGTCGGTGCAATTTTTTTCCCCAAATATTACAATAGCGAACAGGATACAGAGTCCGGTTTCTGTTACTGTTTTCTTAATAGCTACAGTAAGTCATCATAAAACCACAAGAAGATAAGCAGAAAATTCTTTTGTGTTTTCAAAAGAGAAGTCATCTGTATAGCTTCATGGTAAACAGAAGTGTGTGTGAGAGAGAAATAAAACTGGAAACACTTCTAAATAACAGCATGAAAATATTAATGAGTCAGTTTATGCAGCTGAACTTCTCCGCTGTGGATTTTTAACTTGCATGCACATGAAAGCTTCCAACACAGCTACTGCATAATTCTGTTTAGCACAGTATGTTTTGCAGTGCCCTCTGATGGTTATTTCTGTATAGGTTGACTGTTACCATTGGCAGCTAATGGTACAGGTGTTTACCATGACGTTGGCTGTAACTGTTCAAGCATCACTTTGCAGTCAGTGCCTTGTCACTGATCATTGACTGAGGCATAGGCAGGATGCTCAGAACAGCATCAGCAACATATCTCACCTGAGTGAAGTGAGTCACTTCATCAGCTGGTGGTAATAGTGTGTTTAGCTAAATCATGTGCTTTGTATCCGTGTAGGAGTAAATACATTGGTGTAGTCTCATAAAATTTTAATCACGTAAATTTGGGGCATATTTCTATATGATGTCAAGTACTAAATTACCATCGTTTAACTAGAACTTGGATTTTAAGTTTTAGGTGTGTATATTGTGTTCAATATAATCTCAAAAAAACACCTTAAAAACATTGAGATGCATCTATGTACTCATACTAATCCAACATACACGCCTTGAGGTACAGTGGTGTGCAATTTTGGCACTCATTTTCTCTCCCAAGCTTTCTTAAATGGAGATCAATCTGCAATGTTATTCTTTTTCCTGTCCTCCAAGGTTTCTGGGTTGATCACAAATCATCAGGCCTGTTGCTTGCTGCCTTTCAGCAGTGTTACCCCCCAGGTCCTTCTTTTCAAGGCTGCTCTCAACCTGTTCTCTGCCCACCCTGTATCTGTGCTTGGGATTGCCCAGACTCAAGTGCAAGACCTTGTGCTTGGCCTTGTTGAATTTCGTGACCCTTGCACGGGCCCACCTCTCCAGCCTGTTAAAAGTCCCTCTGGATGGCATCCCTTCCTTCCAGCATGTTGACTGCATTTGCCATCAGCAAACTTGCTGAGGGTGCACTCAATCCTGCTGTCCATGTCACCAGCAAAGTGCTGGTCCCAATACTGACCCCTGAGGAATGCCACTTATCACTGGTCTCCACTTGCACATTGAGCCATTGACCACAACTCTGGACTCTACCCTGAGCTGACTTACTGGCTGGAGTGGCAGGAGTTCGTTTGTGCTGTTCTTCAGGGGCAATCCTGTTGACCTGCAATCCCTCTCTGACATCAGACTGGTAGGAGTGGGATGAACTGAGGTTCTCTTTTACTAGCAACTTCACTTTAAAGCCCTCTTCACCAGCTTGGCAAGCCTATGATCAAAGGTGATCTTCCCGTTCTCTGACAGATGGACCCCATCAGCCTCCAGCAGAGCAGGTTTCTTGAAGCAGGTCTTATGGTCTAAGTAGCCAAATTGATGTGGTCACAAGCCACAAATAATAAAATATGATCATCAACATGTGACATTGTGCTCATGTGGCACTTATGAAAAGGGGCCAATAGATAACTAAATGGTGGGTTTGGTGGCATCAACAGCAGTAAGGCCAGTTGGCCAGGATACAGTTCCACCCTAGTCAGCGCAGTCAGGTGTAGGGTCTGAAGTCCAGCCTCAGGCTTTGTATGTAGAATTACTCTGAGGCTACACTAATGATTTTGTACATCTGATGGACATACTTTTCTAACCATGTTTGCTCCTCTGGCCCACACTACAAATGTTGATTCCCCGACTACTGTTTAAACTGTGTGAACTGGGGATTTTTTGCAAAGAGGAAATAAATGCCATTACAGAGTTTCTCCTATAAGCAAAAAGGGGTATCTTGGAGCAGGGGCAGCCAGCTTCAGCCACTGTTGATCTAGGTGTGAGCTGAGATTTCTCAGGGATTGACTTTGAAAAGAGCATGTATTATCAGTTCCTCTTAAGTGTCAGTGCCTGGTGCTGGACTTAGGAAAACAAATAATAATTGTAAAATACAGTACGCCCTGGAATGTCCATTTTTAAACACCCTGTCAGCTTGCTTACAGTAATTGGGTAGTTAAATAGTCATCTCAGCGTGGCATGATGGGCCCATATAGACCCGCGTTAGTTCCTTTGTGAGATTAATGCAAAGAGATATGTGATTAAGTCCTGGCATTGCAGCACAACACACCTGTTCTGGGCTGATCCTGAACATTTTTTCTTCATTGCCTCAGGAGGAGGCTTCTCAAAGGATTACAGTAACACTTTTTGACAAGCTTATACAGGGTGGAGTTTCCATGTAATGACAGGGCTCATTTGATGGTGTCTCAGTAATGCATTCTTTTTATTTTTGCTGTCAACATGTATTACTGTAGAAGCATTGACTGTTACACAGCTGGTCCAACTTGTCCACATTTCAGTAACAGTAGGTCTCTCGTCATGTTTATTTTTGTTCTTACGCAACACTAGCACTCCTGCTCTCGGATCAGGCTTCAAGGTGGAATCGTTAATACCCATAGTTACTTCAAAAGCCTTCTTATTTTTACAGATACCCATTAAAACCTTCAATTCTCTTTAAGCTGTGTCTGCTGACACACTGTTCTTTAGCGTGAAAGAGAGAGACTTAATTTTTAAACTGGAAAAACTGTTGTAAGCAGACTCTGACTGAAGATAACCTATACAGAAATGTAGACCTGCAGAGTCACCATCATTGCTCTCTAGTCTTAGGTAATATCTCTTCTTCCCCGGTCCTGCTGCAGCATGAGGAAAATGTAGGTCCTTCCTGACCAGTATCTGGATGAGGGGTTAAAAAATGCGTAAAAGGAAACCAAAACTCTAAAATGGCAACATAAATTCACCTTCTTTTCCTGCTCTTTGTAAAGGTATGCTTGTGTGTCCATCCCAGCACTCTCTTGTGGTAGATGGGGCTTTACTGACCAAGTGTTATTTTTATAGCTTTGCATATGAAAGCCTGGTATCACCATGTCTTCCTCCTTTTCTGCCTTGCTGCTGTGAAATGTAAGGGACTTCCTTAGGGGCTTTTTTATGTTATAACTTAACAGTTTTAGCTTCCAACACAGATGAAGCCCTCAGTGACATGGTTTAGTGGTGGACTTGGCAGTCCTGGGGTAACAGTTGGACTTGATGATCTTAAAGGTCTTTTCCAGCCTACTTGATTCTATGCTATATCTCACAGCCACAGAGGAAGTTGAAGAGGATAACTGATGGTCTGTTCATATTTTCCTCCTTCAAATAGGTTGCTTTTCTCCGTTCCTTAACCTGCAGTTGTGTTCTCCAGTTAGAGGATGGCCTAAGTGCTTCCATCAGCTGTGCAGGAGGCCCCTGCAATTTCTGTTTAGGCACTGAAGCTCATGTTAAAATCAGTAGAAATGAAGCATCTGAATACCTTTGATAATCGGTGTTCCATCTAACACTGTCATGAGTATCATGGTATATAGTGTTTGCACAACAAGAGGTTATGAGAATCAATACATGAAATCCATTAAATCCCAAAGCACAAAAGCATTCTGGTGATGACAGCCATCCAGTAAGGAACGTGATTTAACCCCTCAAAAATCCAATTAGCACATTTGCTAATTATTACTAGTTATAACTAATTAAACTACAGTAATCAAAATTTATTTGATTAAATTTTCCAATTTTGAATTTGTAATATGATAGCACCCCAAATGATTGGTTTCCCATTGTGCACTTCACTGTGCTGACACACCAGCAGGGACAAGTGCTGCCTTCAAGAGTTTATGGCATAGTTTGAACTATGATAAAATGCAAGGCAACAACAGATTTTAAAAAGAAGATAAAATTAAAACATCTGTAGTTCATGTGGCTTTTCAGGTATACATGTTGATGGCTCCAGTCACTGAATATTCACTTAGTTTCTCTTAGAAAGAGCAGCTTTCCCTGTGATATAGCCCAGATGTTGTAACAGGACTGGCTGGCTTTTTTCCCATGGAAAGTAACTGCAGAACTTTAAAGAAAGTCTTGGGGTTGTTGTTTTATTTTTTGTCACTTGATGTAATTCCCAAACCCCAGTATCCAGAACTGGGCTTTCATCCTTAGATGCAGACAGGCAGGATCTTCCGGTGGTTCTGTGTTGTTTTGCCTCCCTACTTGTGGTTCTACCACAGCAAAAACATCCATTTGCTTTGTCTTCATTGTTCTCATCTGCCTAACACATTCTGTGTACACTTTTTCTCTCCATATATTCCCCATCATGTACGTTTAAGTTATACAGTGTGCAAGTCTGTCATCTTAGTGAGTCAAATTAATGCCTTTCTTGCACTGGTTTGTTTGGCCAAAGGGGTGTTTCTCTTTAATGCTCCCATGAACAGCCTTAAGCACTCACAGATTTTAATTTCAGGAGTGGCTCAGTGAAATGACCTGTCGTTCAGATAAGCATTAAGCACTTGTAAATACACTCTCTTCAGGTTCTTTTTCTTTCTTGTGACAGCCGTTTACTCAATGATGCTCTGAGAAATGTCTTCTGCTCATGGTTATCTTCTCAAGTTCTGTCTCGTCTGGTTTTACTTCACAGTAAAACAGATCCCAAGGGGCAATGGGGAATAAAATACAACGTGTCTCCCTGAGATAGATCAGGTATAAAACTGATTCCTGGGGTTAAATCATTAAATCCTACCTTCAGAAACAACAGCAATGAATAAAAAATAGCCCATGAGGGCCAATGCTGACTTTTCCAGCAAAACATCCCATCCAAAAAGCTAAGTGTATGGTGTATTTGTTTTTTTTCCCTGTGGAACCTGCAGGAAAAGGGAACATTACTGTCCTAAATTCAGTCAGGAATCCCTCTTTTCCATCATCTTGCATGTGAAAACACCTGCTATTAGGTGCTTCAGGGGTAATTTCAACAAATGGTTTAGGCAATAATTATTGGAGACAGTTATCCTAAGTTTCTTCCTAACCTTCTCTGTTAGCTTTTCTTAGTCCTGTAGCTCTGAATATTACTCAAGGTTTTTATTACTCAAGTTTTTATCTGGTCCATTGTAACTATCTCGTGAATATAAGTGTTTTCTACTTTTGTTGTGACTTTGCATCTGCAGTATGCACGAAAGCAAAGTTAATTCAAAGCTGAAGAATATATTCTGTGGATAAATGCAGTTATTTTTTTTAACTATAAACTTTCTATCAAATCATTGTGTCCTCCTGATTGTTGCATCGTCAAAATGAGAAAATAGAGATCAGTGACTCTCTCCCTTTAAGGAGCAAAGGAGAGTTACCTCCTCAGCTCCTGCCTAAACCCCATGGGATGTGGATGGTTTACATTCACACCCGCCTTCAGTCCCTGCTGTGTAACCGCCATTTCTAATGAAGACTTTTAAGGTGACCTGGGGTAAGTCATTGCTTACACCTTGATTGCCTGAAGAAGGAAGATGGCAAATTTGCCTTCATTGCTAAAGTACTGCGGAGACGCATTTAGTGATGGTCAGTAGATGCTGCAGTTTATATAGGGTTTAACAGGAATGATTTCAGCTACCTCAAATTTTGTTGATGGGTAATACGACATTTTTAAAAGTTATTATTAATGGTGTGGCAGTTTTATTTTCTTTCATGTGTTTTTTGTTAGCGCATTGAAAGATTCTCTGCATAGTATTTTCTTCTGCTCTTCCTGTCACTATTACGAATTTTCTTACGTTACTTTCTGGTGAACTTGAGTCATCCTCATACTTCGTATGGTTTCTCTAGAGGAGGACATGGCTGAAATAACAAACTGCATTCCGAAAAGGAGAACTGCTTTATCTAATGTTTAAAATTTGTCCAAGGTGTAACTCTGAACCAGAGAATGTTACATAGAGGTGGTTCCTGTCAAGTGTGACCAGTATTAACAAAATACAGAAGTAGGTTCAAAGAGACATTTCATAGGATTACATCTGCTTCTTACCTAAAGAAATCTGGCTTCCAGATTTGGTTTTAAAGTCAGTTTCAGTAAATGTTTCAATGCATTGTAGAGCTCGGTGGCACGGTCATTTACGTTTAGATGTGGCTTATATATTTCCATGAGGACCAGTCATGCGTCGTAATTCTTCGCATTCCTGACGTCTTTTTCATAACCCACTTTTAGGATGATGATAACTGTGATGAATAGGGAGGAAATAATGTTTTATTTTTTTAAATGCCTGGAATTCATATTTTGATTCTAGTTGTAGAATTGATAGCATCTGTTTTTTGCAGTTATCATCTAGATTATATCATTTAAACCTATTTCAGAAATTCTTTCGTGAAACACTCTGTAGGGAAATGAATCCTGTGCTCATCATCGATAACTTCTAATAACTTCTAGGCAGTAAAATGAAAAATAAAAGCCAGTGCTCAATTTCTTACGACTCTGATTAATGTATATATGCACTGAGTCCGTTTTAACAACTTGTATAACAATTTAATGTTTACTTTTTGAGTGTTGGTTTGGGTTTCTTTTTTGTGAACTAAGCTATATGTTATGAGGAAGGAAAGAGCCTGTAGTTGGAATAGTTGCATCTGATCTTTCAGTTGTCTTTTGGGCTTTAACTGGACTTGTGTGACCTTTGAAATTCAGTGTGTGAAGTTAGGTGTGATACATGAAGATGCAAAAACGAAATTTAAATAGGTTCTCTTTGAAATAATTCTTAATGTTTTTTACATCCTCTCAGAGATTACCTGAAGTCATTTTCCTTTAGAAAGCTGATTTGGGAAGATAGTTTTGGTTTTCACCATTCTAAGATAAATTTATGGTATGCTTGAGGAAAGTCCCAGTATAGATCATACAAAACTTTTTCCTTTACCTGTTACTTTCCATCTATGAGAAGAGTTGGGAAAACCTTTTGTATTCAAGACGCTTTCCTCATACTTTTGATAGCATAAAAATCAGAGCTGTTTGTTATTAAAACCCCTCAGAAATGGAATATTAGTGTAGGGTAGTTTCAGCTATAAGGTTTGAGTTAACTGTTGAAGATATTCCATGAGCATAGCACATAAAGCTTATCAAGGTCTAGAGAAGCCAAGAAGGGGAATGAGTTATGTGGTGGTTATTGTCCTTTTTACATTATGATTCCTTTATGTGGAATAAACATTACAAATGAATGGTAAAATTAATATAATTATTTAAGAAGTAGTAGGTAGTAGACCTTCATTTCTATGAAATCCAGGGTATGGATTACCCCAGTGCAAGTACTGTGTTACTGGTGAATGGGTACTGGTACCACAGGTGAATGTGCTGAGCCCACCAGCAATCTCACAGCTACTAGATCTTATTGATTTTTATAGGGACCACTGCAGCCTCTGCAGGGCTCTGGGAGGATTATAAGATGTAAGAGGAGTAAGCATAGGGCAGCAGCTGCTGTCTCTGGCTCCAGAGGTGGAGTATGAAGCTATTGATTGTATACTTTGCTTTATCAGACCCAGTGCAGTTATTCCAGCTTTCAGGGATATCCACTTCTTGATCCTCCACTGTGTGCGTGATACCCCACTTTGTCATTCATGTATTTTTAGTAAACCTTTATTTCTTCATGCTGTGATCATTAATAAGATACTTTGCAAGGTTTGCTGGCTTGAAGTTGGCATGCTGACCTCATGTTTCTTGTCTGCCTGCATCTGTCCATCTGAGATGCTTCAGAGCAGTACTTGCTGCTTTCCCATTATTGTGTAATATTCAGCACTGTGAATTGAAGCCTCTGAATGATGTTTGAGAGTCACAACCCTGGATGGGTCCTCCTGAGGGCATTTTTTACCAGGACCTGGGAGCAGGTCTTCTCTCTCAAGACAAGCTGTTACTCGCTGTTAGTCTGAGTGGAGAGGAAATTAAAATCCAGCCTCATCCTCTAAACCACAGTCTGTCCTTCCCTATTACAAGACCATCCAAATTGTCAGCTGCAGGGGTGAAACCCTCCCCAGCACCAGCCCACATGTGTCCCTCCAGTGGCATGGCTGGGGCTGCACCATTCCTGAGGGCTGCACCAGCCACAGCCCTGATAAAAATGGCAGAGCAATGAGTCTTGGTACCAGGTCCAGCCCTCAGGACAGGGCTTGGACACACTGATCTGTTACATGGCAATTGAAACATAGCTTTAGGTAAATCATCATTTTTAAAGCAGTGCCACCCCTGAACTCATTTCTCCTAGCAGCAGTCAAGTAATTCGAAGTTACTGGGTTTAAAAAGTGCTACTGAAGATAAAGGTCTATATCATATTGGTCCACTGTTTTCTGATATTTTTTTTTTTTGTTTTCTTTTTTTTTAACTTTAGGATGAACGTGAAGCCAGAGAAAATGTGAAAAGAGAGCAGGACGAAGCATACCGCATATCACTGGAGGCTGACAGAGCAAAGGTGGGTGCAGGGTGAATGTCAGGATGGGAATCTCTCCACAGCTGGTGAAGTATTTCTGGTGCAGAGAACTGTTCTGCTCTTGAGATGATACGGTTGCTGTAGAAGCCATTATTGCCCTTACTGGTTATAAGATGGCACTGGATACAGTCACTAGGAGTAGACTTGACTGCATCTTCCCGCTAAAGCAGTCCTGGACACACAGTAATAGAAGTTGGGAAAGGAATGACTTATCTCTGATAATCAGTTTCTACGGAAAGGTTGAGTTTCTTTGCTTTTATTTGGCTAATGCTCATCATTAAACACAGCTGTGGAAAACAAGGTAATACATGTCTGACTGCTGTTCATTTCTTAGAGAGAAGCACAAGAGAGAGAAATGGCAGAGCAGTTTCGCTTGGAACAAATTCGGAAAGAACAGGAGGAAGAACGTGAGGTAGGAGGCTCTACCTTCTCTGACAGCTTTTTGGGTTCATGAACCTTATGGACATTGCAGCTTTCGTTCAAAGTATAACTTTTATGTGAATTTTAAAATTAATTAACTCTTAAAAGTTAATTTCTTACTATATATATATATAAAACATAGTGCAGCTAAATCATTTTCATCCACTGCTTAATAGCTTTTTCATTCCATCATCTGGGTCACAATTGCATCAGCTGGGTCTGAACTAGAGCCAGATATTAGATAGGCCTGCTCATAGGATATCCAGGAAATGAGCTTCATGATTGGTGGAATCTTTGGGAACTTCTAACTTTGTTTCTGCAGGCACTCCTTTAAACATACAATACCATGGAGCCCTTTCATTTCTTCCAGGAAGTACTAAATTCAGTTCAACAGCAGTATTCACTGGCTTGAGAAAGATGCTGTCCACTTCTTTCTTATCGTGCAGTATCTGATGATGTATTTAGCTCCTGTTATTAGCATAAGCCAAGAATGGAAGCTGAAACACTACTGAAGGAGCAATGCATAAAACTAGACTGTGAGAATTGTGTCAGGGATAATCGTAAGATGGAATTCTGTGATGTTAATAGCAGCCAAACATGAATCAGTAACAGTAGCATGGAGCAGTAACAAACTCTTGAGCAGCCAGCTCACAGTCAGATTTAAATAAGATGGTTTGGTTTTGGTTTTTTTAAGTAATTTTGGATGCATAGAAAACAATAATTACTTCTGCTTTATTATATCTGCTTCTGAACCCTTCCTGATACACTGGCCTTTTGAAAATGGTTTTCTTACACAAATGTTGCAAGACTAGTCCATGTTATCAAAATATACCTGGGCTTCCCTGTTTAACTGTAGAGTGCAGTGATGAAAATAATAGGATCTGTTTGCTTAGTAGAACAAAAGGGATTTTAACAATAATGTTTACTAACACTCCCCATTTTCAAGTATACAGATTACTTATACTGAATTGTTCTGCAACAGTGTTTACTTACAGAAGTGGCTTTGTGTTCAGTTCGTATATTTAAAATCTGACTATTGAGCTGAACATCTTTTTATCAACAAACTGAAATTGCTTGTTCAGGTCCAAGAGTTTTTAATGTGATCCATCACGTCATTGTTCTCTGAGTTGGTTTGCTGGTACAGAATATCCACTGTAAATTGCCATTTTATGTTGAAGCCTTAGAGACTAGTTACTTTAGGGAGCGACACACTCTTTGCACAAAGAAAAGAGCTCTAATGAGCTACTGTTGTTTATTTTTCTATAATATAATTGATTGGGTTCAGTAAATAATGTAGCATCTGTTGTTATACTTTGTGGGGAAATGTCAAAACAGAAAGATAGTAAGCAGGTGGTTGAGAATGGAGAGAGAGAAAATTAAAATAGAATCTATTTAAAACATAATCTCATAGTAGATGAGCAAAAATGAACTCAAGTTCTGTGTATAAATATTTATACTGAGATATAATTTGCTCAGAGGTTTGTGTGTAAGTAGAAGACAATTTAAAAGCCTTCATAAGCCTTGCTTCTGCCCTGTTCTTTCTCTTTAATGTGATCATCCTCCATCAGTTTTGTTACTAAGTGACCTTGGGGAGGTTTTCAAAGGAACAAATAGCAACTGTGTATCTTGAAAGTTCCTAGAAAATCTGGGTAAATCCCTACCTGACTGCCTCTTCAGGTTGGAAAATCGTCTTTTAGGTGTATTTTGGGGCAGGCAGTATGATCATGCTGGTTTTTCCATTCATTGACATTCTCATTAACTGCTGCCTCAAGTGAGCTGATAGTGTAACAAGACTGCTTTCTAAGTATGATCTGATTTTTAACAGATGATGGTGCCTGTCCATGAGTACCGACAGTGTTCAGTACCCTCCAAAATCAAGCCCACCTTGTTCAGCAATCAAATACTAGGCATCAATTAAAAACCAAAATAATCTGCTCGAAGTGTTAGTGTTGTAGTAGATGCTGGAAGCAGAGAACAGGCTTGGCTCCTGCCCTTAAAATCCTGACATCAGCAGCATACACAATGTTAGCAGGAAGACAGTCAGACCCATTTTCAGGCAGGTAATGCCATTACATTTGGGGCTGATTTCATGCAAATTGTTGCAGAAACTGTGCATGCTTGTACTTGGAACCATCTTCCTGCAAATAATAATTGCTTGCTTTAAATCTTAAAGGTTCCGTCTCTATTCTCTCAGTTTTCTTCTTTGACCATTCCTATTTTTATATGTACACTATGTATCTTAATGTACCTCCACAATATTTTTAATGATGTCTTTTAACAGTGTTTTAGATTATTTATAGTAAATCTCCTGCATATATTTCTCTTAACTCTGAACCGCCACTAAGGGTCTTGTCTTTGCTGCAAAAAGTCAATTACTCTGTGCAAGAGGAAGGCAATTTGATAAGTGCATTTAAAGAAATACTTTTACTGCCTTTTAATTTATACCCTTCAAGGAAGCAATTGGCCACTTGACAATTATTCTCTCATTCAAATTTTTTCAAGGCGTTCTGCCAAATGATTAAATTACTTATCCCCATCGTGCATTAACTGTAGACCTAATAATATGTGTTATAAGGAAGGATTTATTTTAATTAGTTGTCTGGTGGGCTGTTATTAAGGAATGAATAAAAATGATTTTGTCATTGAGATCTAAAGCACAGCTATGGCTCTGGAGCACTGTGGCACATCTTGAAGTTCTAGAAGAAATAAAAAGAAAAGCTTTCTGTCCTTCTATTGATAGCATTGCAAGCTCAATGGTTATTTTTCCTTCCTCAGGCCATCAGGCTCTCTCTTGAGCAATCTTTGCCTCCTGAACCGAAAGAGGAGAGCACTGAGTCTGTCAGTAAACTCCGTATTCGGACGCCCAGCGGAGAGTTCTTTGAGCGACGTTTCCTGGCCAGCAGCAAGCTGCAGGTTGTCTTTGATTTTGTAGCTTCCAAGGGATATCCTTGGGAGGAGTACAAGCTGCTGGGCACCTTTCCGAGGAGAGATGTGAGTAAATGTACCTTTCAGGAATAAATACCACTACTTCTTTCTCCAGTATGTTAGAGGACTGGTATGTTACAGCATAGAAGGTAAAACGTACGAGTAAGTGTGCTGCCAGCTACTATCAGATGTTACATACAAAATTGCATTGCAAAATCTGTTTTCAGTGATGTTGTAAAAAATCCTCCATTTCTGAAACAAACGAATTGTGGACTGTGTTCAATGAAAACTGCCCAAATATGCTGAACCAGCACTGATAGTGTCCTGTTTTGAAGGAAGGCGCATTGAAATTAGTACTCTGTTTGCATCTGTTAACAGCTGGTACTTCTGATCTCTTTGGTTTGCCACTTTGATGCAATTGTATGTTATGAACCAGGAAAGCTCAGGGTTCAGTAATATGCAGTTATGAGCTAATCAGTAAGTTCTAGTAGATTACTCATTCACCTGTTACATAATACCAATAAATAATCATCTATATCTCCTACCTCAAAATTCTAATGATGTACCTGCTGTGACCCATTTTCAAAATCAATACTTCTTGGAAATGCGAATTAAATTCTGTTGATTTATCAACAGATATCTATGCGCTAGTTACTAGGTTTCTTTGAAAATATACCCGTTTTCTGCTCTATTACAAATTGACTTTAATTTCTTGTTTAGCCATTGTTACAGCAAAGGGATCCAACTGTGCAGCAATTACCCAGGGCCTGTATAAAAGACAGAGGTAACAGGCACTACAGAGGTGACAAAACAGAGCTAAGCAAAGATGGGTAAAGCAGCTTTTTGGCCATACTGCCCCAGTATTAAACAAGTGGGGGCAGCTCTGGATCAGATGTGGTTTTGTTTCCTGGAGGCATTTCCAGGTGACTGTTTAAGCCGTTTTTCATCAAAATAGCTCAGTAAGTTGGGTTGTTTTGCCATTTGTTTCCCATCACGGCCCCTGGAGGAAGTTCACTAGGAATAAGGCTCTGATTACAGTACTGTTTTGTAACAGATACCTCTTGCTTTATCATCTGATTTGTGTGTACTCCAAAAGGGAAGAAAATAATGTCCTTAGCAAGAATACAATCTTGAGACTGGATGTGATTTCTGACCAGTTTCTGGCATAACTGTAAACAGGATTGTACTGCTTGCAGCTTTTCGTCCACCTTGTCTCATATTGAGAATCCTAATCTGTCAGACTGAAAAGCAGCATTTAAGAAATCTCATTAATCACTAATTAACTTTACTCCTTATGTATGTAATATCATTTCCAGTGGAACCAAGGACTAGAAGTCATCTCTGTTTCCAGGATTACCAATCATTCAGTTTATTTGACAGGAGAAAAACAGTGTTTCACAGTCTAAACAATGTTTTTGTGTATTTTAAATATTCTGGAAGTCATACCTCCTTAACTGTAACGTATTTATATCTTAGTACATATTTAATATAAAAAGCCCTGTATGTATATCACTCTATTTACATCTGTTTGCACTTTAGACTGTTTCTGTACTGATGATGTTCACTGTACTGATGATGTTCACATCATCATCATCATTATTAATTTTAGTCCCCTGTAGCAAACTCAGAAATTGATCAGATGACTCATATAAGAACAAATTAAGAAAGGTGTAGAAAAGAAAAAAGGCCACTAAATTAGATCAGGCTGGTATTTTCAGTGTGTCTGTGAAACTGTCAGGGAGAAAATGCTGAGGCAAAGAAAGGAGAATTTAACAGCAGGATACGGAGCCGTTGGTCTGTTGCGTGGGAAGCAAAGACCCTGTCATCTTTTTTTCTATGATTCCAGCCTAATAATGCCATGTATGAGGAGTCACATAAATGATTCATGCCGATTGACTCAGTGGTCGTGTATGAATCTGGTTGCCATTGTGACCACCAGAGCTACAACAGATGAAAAATAATCCCCAGGGGTTTTGCTAACCACTGAGAGCTATAAATGACATCTGCCGTGTTCCCCACTTTGGGGAAGTTGGAATTGTGCAACTCCATATTTGATGAATGCCTTGGAAATGCGGTAAAAGTATATATTCATTACCTTAGGCTACTCTTAAAAATATAGTGTAATTTGTCAAGACCCGTCTGCTGTGTGATCTGTATCACAAACATCCATTGAAATCTGTGCAGCAAGAGCAGAGCACTTAGGATGCCTGTGCTCCAGAAAACAGTGGCATTTAAAATGCTGTTTGTATTTAAACATGTTTATACATAACATATTTAAAAAAATATATGTTCTATGATTCTGTGAATATATCAGAGTTACTTTGCTGGACTTTTTGCTGCAATAAGATGAAAACATGTCTTCTCCAGACAGTATTTTTTTCCTCTATCCTCCTCTGTAATTCCGTAACACACACCCTTAAAAGTGTTTCTGTCTTATCAAAACAAGTGGATTCTCTTTACCCAATTCAGCATTTTCTTGTAATAAACTTGTTAGAGCATTTTTTCCTGCTTTTCAAAGCTATCAGTCCTGGTACAGTGTTGTTGAAGTATTTCTATGTCTTTCGTATATGAAAATTCATTAGTTCTTGGTTCTATGTTCCAGTTGCTTACAGAGATATCCTTAGCTAACTTAAAGTTGGTATCATAACCCTACTGTAAATACAAACTTGTACACATGAGTAAATACACAGATTAACCTTTTCCAGACACTACTTGTAGATTTTAAAGCAGCAGTGACATTCCACAGCAGTTAAGCACATGCAGTGACTTGTTATTGGGTCTTTGTCACCGACTGTGTTGTTCTTTCTACTAGTGCTGAAATTAGATATTAACCACGTCCTCTCTCAGTACCTTAAACAAGGCAGCAGCACTACATAACATACCAATAAATGTGTATCACACAGGTGAACCTGGGTCAGCAGGTAACTTGCACCTCTAACTTTGAAAACATTTGGCACGCACATCTTTTGAGTGAAAAGCTGTATTATAAGTTCTTTGCTTTATTCTTAAATGCACCTGTAAAGGCTTTAATGGAAGCAAATGTGTGACCTGTTCAAATGTATGTGCTGATTTTAGAATTATAGTTCCCTTTCTTCCAAGAATTGCCCTAATCTTCAAAATGCATTTAACTATAACAAAAAGAGCTCACCCTAAGCATATTAGTGTGCTCAGTCAACCTTCTCATTCAGTATTTCTTCTGTGTTCCTTTCTCTTAAAAGCCTTCCCAAACACTAATTTCAGTAGTCCTGTCATTCTGCCACCTGTATGATCCACCTTCTCCCAGTATCCTGGAGATTTCCCAGTTGATCAGTTCCTTGCTTTCTTCTGTGGAGATCTGCAGAGTTCTTCCTAAATCTTTCTAACATCTAATGGATGTTTAGCATTTAACCACACTTTAGGCAAGAAGGTGAGGTATATCAGGTCTAGCTGAAACTATAGGAAGAATGTGCAGAACAAATTTACCCAGTCTGGGCTTCAGCCACCCTAGTAGGATTAATGATATGTTGGCAAGTGTTTTATGGTCCTGGCGTGCTTTCTCTTTCAAACGACTGTTTTTGAAAGACTGAATTTATTAATTTCTTCTGGAAAATATCAAAATTGCAATCTATAATTTCTTCTGCTCCTTCCTTCTTGGGGTGGAGCATTAGTTATGTATTTGAGAGTATGCCTTTTGCAGACACGGTATTAGAGACTTAAGCTCTTTATTTACTGTATCTGGAGGCCCTGGTAAGCCAAGACTTCTACAGTATTTCACATTTTATTTTTCTGAGCCACAGCTTAGGATCAGGTGGCAGTTAAGTCACTTAGGGTTATTTAAATGCATCTAAAATGTTGCTTAATAATTCAGAACCAGTTTGCTCTGTTTAGAGTATTAAGATTTTTTAAATCCTTTTAATTAACCAATTTCAACAGCAGTTTAAATAAACAGAAACAAAAAATCTGTCTCCCTTGAAAGGGCAGAAATGAGATTTAACTCAAATTGCATGTCAATTTAAATTAGGAATGATCAGGATTTCAGTAAATTTAGACTCAGACAATTCTTAATATTGTATTATATTATAGAATCATAGAATAGTTAGGGTTGGAAAGGACCTCAAGATCATCTAGTTCCAACCCCCCTGTCATGGGCAAGGACACCTCACACTAAACCATGCCACCCAAGGCTTCATCCAACCTGGCCTTGAACACTGCCAGGGATGGAGCATTCACAGCCTTCCTGGGCAACCCATTCCAGTGTCTCACCACCCTAACAGGAAAGAACTTCCTCCTTATATCCAATCAAAACTTCCCCTGTTAAAGTATTAACCCATTACCCCTCGTCCTGTCACTACAGTCCCTGATGAAGATATATTTATATATTATATAAATATGAAAATATTCCTCCAGACCCAAATGTGATCATTCCTGTGCTCAGAGTAATCCTCTTTGATGCCCACAGTAGTGAAAATAATGCCACAGGATAGCAAATTAGCTACAGCACTCAGCTGATGTCTTAGGCTGAGTACTTAGCACCCGTAGGTCTGAGAAGGTAACTATCCTCTGTTCTCAAACAGGTAATGTTAGAGCCTGATCTCCGTATTGCTATGCCAGGTAGTTTGGCAATTCTGTGTATCAGTTCCAGAAGCCATTCTTTGTAAGGATTGTTCTGCATTTCATTCAGTGCAAACTTCTTACTCCAAATAACCTACTTTTAAACTCACTAGATAGTGTTTAAACTCATTAAATAGTTCATGAAAGCATTATATGTCCAGGACCATCTCTGGCTTTTAACGTTCTTTGCTCTAATCATCTTCTTGATAGAAAGAAAGATTGGGAGAAAGATCTTATTGTGAGAAAAGATTCATGCAGTGTCATGGTTATACCCCGTAGCACTTTTAGTAACTTCACATAAATCAGGAAAGTAGCTTGAATATCTGTCTGGTGGCAAAGAAGGATTTCGGATGAATTAAGTATTTTTCTGATGTGTTCAAAAAAGTTTTCAAATGTTTTATCAGTTCAGGAAAAATTTATTATGTGATCCAGGTAATTTTTCCAGTCATTTCAGTTACTGGTGTTTGTATTTCCTACTACATGAAATAGTTCTCATCTGCTTCAGTTCACATAATTTAAAATTTTACAGGTCAATACAGCTCTGATGGTGGCATGTGTTTATCAGCTCTGATCTAGTTTACACAAGGCCATAGCCACCTACAAAGTTAGACGTCCCTCCTCTTGTCATTTACAACTGTCCTTAAGTCAATACTACCTGCCCTTGTCTTTCCTCTCTTTTCAGGATATGTTGTTGTTTTATTTATTCAAGCAGTTTAGTTAAGTTAAGACACCAAGAAGTTGCTTAAGCAAATTGGCCATACCAGAGTGGCATATTCCCATGCCTCTTTTAGAAGCATGATTTCTGGTCGTTCTTCCTCATGACTCGCAACAGTAGAATAGTTGGACTGATGAACGTCAAGTGCAAGAGGAAAGGACCACATATCATTGCAGACAGAACACTGAAGCATTTGCAACCCCTGGGGTTGCTGTTAATAAGTTTGGTGCCCAGAGAGTAGTATCACAATCTTTTGGTCTGCACGTACAAAAGGGAGTAGGTGATGTTCTTGCCCTACTGAAATCAATGGCACTACTTTAGAGAATATTACAGAATATTGACTAGATTTTGCTTCTTGAATGTGACGTTTACTTTTGTGGAAATATAGTTTCCATTTAGTAGTCAAGAATTCTGTAAATATTACAGGTTTTTCATATTTCCTTCCAAGAAAGACAGACTTGATCCATCTTTTCAGAGCTACTGTCTCTGCATAAGTAACTATGATATCCAAAGAGAAAGATGAGAGCCCTTCATGTAAGAAGACATTGGAAGGAGATGGAAGGAATGTCTTCCTCATCACGTAAATGTAAGCTTATTCTTTAGAAAATAAAATAAAATTACATTCTGTAGGTCAATATAGTTTCTGATCTCTAACAACAACTCTGAATCTGGGGGATGTTCAACCAATTTCAGGAAATAGATGTGCATTTCAGATGAGCTATTTTATATAAGACTCACTAAAGTAAGCAAGCATTCACAACGCTCAATGCGGTATGTGAACTCTCAGTTGAGTCATCCTCATTAGTTAACCCACTGACTAATGCCAACCATGTGATTAATATATTCCACCCAGGCACATCCCTCGGACCAAAAGTGTTCTTTTATTCAGCACTGCCCCATTTCACAAGACATTTATTTCAGGGGAGGCGCATTAGTGTTCACAGGAAGATGCCTTAGTTAAGCCACAGAGCTTTGCTGTTGCATATGGCATTATCCAGCATAAACTGGGCCTAAGATATTTTATACTTTTTCCCTGAAATTCAAGCTTAATGTCAATTTTATGGACTTTTTTTCCCCTCGTAGGAAGAAAATGTAATGATAAAATACCCATAAAGAGCCTTTGTAATAGTATGATACTAAGAATGCTGTGTCTGGTTACCAGAAAATTTAATGATCTCCTGCTGTTTTGGTAATTGCATAAGTAATACATCAGACTGAATCACCAAAGCGGTCTTAGGCGCGCTTTTTATTCTATTTACCTATCTACCAATCACAATGTTATACTGTAGATATCATTGTGGCATCTGAACATCTTAATCCTTTGAACTTGTGGTTAAAATCCTTTTGGATTGTTTTTCCATGCAGTTATAATTAAGTGCACATGAATCCAATCCTGGGTCATTCTCCTATGAGTGACTGTGTTCGCATCCATTCCCCTTTGGGATGTATGCAAAGCAAAGTTCTTGTAGTTCACTTGGAGCACTAAATGTAGTTATGTGTTTTCAGACTTCCAGCAGATGTGGCTGTTTGCTTCCCTTCAGCTCTTCATCAGTGTCCACAGTGAAAGTTACAATATTTCTGGTGACATGATCTTTCTTTAGCTAGCACAGTTCAGAATAATTAAATACATGAATAATTGTTAGTTCGATATAAGCATGCTGGCAGCAATGCCCATAAGTAATTAATAGACTGGTTTGCTCCTTGGCACAGCAGAAGTGTATGCTTAACATACAAATGCTGTCATCTGTAAATGCCAGTACTTAAACCTTTTCCCTACTCAGCAAGAAAACTGAAGGGAAATAATGTGAAGGAGCAGGTTATGAAGCTCTTCTGCCCACAGGTCCTTTGCCAGGAAAAGTCCCATTCCAGTGTATTCTGTTGGCTTCTCTTTTTCCAAGAAATTGCACAAAGAATTCCTAAATAAAGATTTCAAACCAGAAAGAAGGGAGGAAAACAGAAAACCTGATGGGAACTTTACAGCACCTTCCTCTTCCCTCAGCATCTGAAGTCATCATAGAATCATCACAGAATGGTTTGGGTAAGAAGGGACCTTAAAGATCATCTAGTTCCAAGACCTCTGCCATGGAGTCCAAGTCCTCCAGTCTCAGAGTTGTTGACACTGTGGAGACCAGCACTCTCTTGTTCAGTACCTGAAAGTAACTCCTCTGATGGATGCTGACTTTTACTTCTTGCTCTGTGTGTAAGGCAACTTGTGTAATACTTTAACAGCATCAATAGCATATCAACAAAAGTCATATTATTGAAAGAGACTTTAATTAATTTAAATTCTTCTGTGTTTTCACTTCTCCTGCCAAAATGAAAGTGTATTCATTATTTTGTGATTGAAAATGAGCTGTTTGAAAGGCCAGAGGAAGATGCAGCCTTTTTTGTAGTGTATTTTTAGTGAGATGACTTCTTAGAAATAAATACAAAACAGATACCCAGTTATGTTTGTAACTGGATGAAATTTGGCTTTATTTTGGGGGAGTACTGGTCACTAAGTAAAATTTCTGATCTTGGGCTAAAAAGAAACACAGAACTACCTCACAGCTACCAGGTGGATCTGGTACAGATCCTAATGTCTTTTCTTGGAAGATAGATAAACTATAGTTACACATTTCTTTTACTATCTACTGTTAAGTGATAGGAATTGGGTAAAAATCTGATATTCTTTTAAACGCCATTAACATTGGGACTTTTATTTAGTTTTGGTGCACAAACGATTAGTGTTTGTTGGGGGGGGGGTGGGTGTTAAGCTTTGTTTCAAAATAAGGGTTTTTTTTCCAATTAAAAAATCAGATTTTCATGTAGAATCATGAATTCATAACATTGAACTTTAAAACCCAGGTAGTCCATGTGTTACTAAGCAAATAGAGCAACACTGGGTTTGGTATTCTCCTTCTATTTACACTGCCCTGTCGTTATGCTTAGTGTTTTAAAAAACAGAGAAGAACACAGTTGCTATCTTAATTTACTGGCTAAAAAGACAAGTAATGCAAATAAGGTTTATGAGCCTTCACTGATTAAAATCTATGCAGCAAATTCTTTTCTGATATAAATGACGTTAAGGCAATGAAAATATACACTATGTGCAGATTGGCAGCACTTCAGGTATCTCAGAGAGCTGCACAGCTTTTCTAAGAGTAAAAAGCACACTCTAAGTAGAGGATGTAGCATCACATTTTGCTGTTCTATCAATGTCTGTCACTTTGCTTAGTAAATGTATTTTTAATATTTGCTTAATCTAAAATATTGTTTTGATCAAATATCTTCAGAGAAGACAGTAAGTGTGTGACATCTGGATTAAAGCTTTGTACTCAGATCAAGCCTAGAAGTCTTTTACTATGACATATTTTTCCTTGTTTGTGACGGCTTTCTTCAATTCAGATGTAAATTATCTCCCAGTTTATTCAACTAAACCAGATCAAATTGCATGTATTTCTATAAAGTAACCCCACTTTTGTTTGTTGCTCAAGTTGAGCATATTATCTGTGTAACCCATAGCTATTTCAATAGGTAGAAAGGATTCACTTTCATTTGCGTTTGTGTGTCATTCTGAAAATATAGTTTTTCAAAGAGATCTAGTACTTTACCAGGTGTGCCTTTAAGTAATTTCTATTGCATTTATACTTTAGGAGGATTAGGAAAGAGAGTAAAAGAGCTCTTTGTCCATTAGATTCATTAAATGTATTCATGCGTGTGTAAGTGGTATAGAGGCTGTGCTACTCAGGAATCAGATCCTTGTCCTAAGGCGTAGAGAAAGGTGAAGGGTGTGATATTTACTGCTTGTGTAAGTGTCATAATAATTGTGTATTCGATTCTTTATTTTTAAATCACCTTCCTGGGCATTAAGCCATTTTTTTTGGTATTTATCTTCTCCCTGCAGAGTTAGGGAGGGTAAGGAACCACACCTTTGAAATGGTAAAAGTACAGCTGCTCAGGATGTGAAAGCATAATAGAGCAGATATGTCAGCAAAGGTGAAGACATGAGTAATACAAAAATCATTCTAGAAGGAAAAAGACTTTGCTATACAAATGTATTAAGATGTTGTTTCAACTAGTATTGCATTTCGTTACTGGGTAATGAAGAAAACAAAGGGATTTATTCAGCATAAAGTGTAAGTAGCTACTATGTTCTTACAGGAGAAATATGAGTTAATGTTACTATCTCTTGGTTTTGCAGTCTTAAATCATTCAAACTTCAAAGTACCACTGAAGTACTTCAAACCAACTAGCTAGTGCTTAGCTGAAATAATTACCACAGAATTCATTTCAGCAAATACCTATGAAACAATAAATTTCCTGTGCAACAAACCAGCACTGGTTATATAGCGAAGCTCTTTAAAAGGTGAAGTCTAAGCTCCAGTGCACCAAAGCATAAATTGTCTCCATAGTTGAAAGAAAAGTATTGTTTTACCAACTTAAACCTAATTCAGTGAAACCGAAACATTTTGCAGCTCAATGGCAAGATCTAACACTGATAGAAATAAGGTCCTGTTAGCACCTCTGGTCATTTTGCTAGAAAGTCTTCCGTGAAGAGACTGGAGTATTAAAGGTTGCATAGAAAGTCATTTGCCTGAAGATGGAAACTACCAGGGCGCTCTTTGCTTTGGCTTTGGGACAGCCCTGAATGCACATACATGTTATTCTAGATTCTGTGAGTTTGAGTATTAGTAATTTTGCTGTCACTTGAGTTACACTCTCTCAGCATCTGAACATTGTGTCCTTCCTCTGCCACACTCCTCACTATATAAACTTGGAACAGCTTAGAGTCTCTTTAACGGGTTTTACTTTACATTTCATTATAGTTAAGGAGCTTACCTGAACAGAACCACACAATGTATTTTAAGAATACATTGACCTCATCAGCTGGTATCACCACATGACGTGTGAGTGGACTCTTCGAGTGCATGCATACAACTGTTAGAAAGACAGTTATTGTAGGAGCTGAAAATACAGAGAATGACTGTGCTTCAGCATTCATTTAGGCCTTTAACAAATGCTGAGTGCTTAACATGGTGAATTTTGCAATTTATCAAGAAACTGTTGATTTTACCACATGGGTGTCTGTGTAATCTCAATAAGTTCAATAGGATCAGTTCAGATTCGGTATATAAACACATGCTTAAGTGATTTCCTGCATAATTCCTAACAGCATAGAAGATACCTTTAAATAATAAAGGTGTAGGAGTTTGGGGCAGTGTAACTTATGTAATATGTGGGACTGTTTTGAAAAGAGCACCATGCAGTGGCATCAGAGCAAAGGATTGTCAGCACTGAATTGGACTCCAGAATTTATCCTAATGGCAATTGAAACAAGGTACACAGATACAAATATGCCTGTACTTTATACTTTGAGTTATGAAATAATCCACTGAAATTTAAGTCAGTAAAAATCATTGCAACACTACACTGGACACACCTTTGTGGGCTACAGCTCTTCAGTACTCTCTATGATATATCATTCTTTGGTTTCTAATTCCGTTTTAAAGGACTAAGTTACAAAGCATCTTAGGTCTTATATTTCATACATATACAAGAGAAACCATTTCTTTTGGTAGGAGGTGTGTTCACTAATAAGGCTTCTATTCTTTGTAGTAAACAACATATTTGCCAACCACAAATAACAAAGTAGAAGCTGCAGAAGGGGTATGGTGTGATAATTAAGTACAATGGCGACCCATATGAACAGAAAATGCCAAGGAGCTAAAACAAAGCAACAACAGCTTTGTTTGTTGACAGATGTAGGAGCCATATTGTTAGTTAATTGGGTAATGGTGTAAACATTTGCAAACTCTGCTGTCCCTCAGTGAATTAAGCAGCACACTGAAATTATGGTGAAAAGCTGCACAGTCCTTTAGCTGCAGGTACTCCACAATGCTTTTAGCTAACCTTCTAAGTGTGGAGACCCTGAGGAAGGGACATCATGTGTTGTTATCATTTAAGGTACTTGAGGTTTGCAAACAGTTTAGACTAGGATATGTAGCTTGAATTATACTCCGGTGAATAATAGGTTTCCATATGGTTACAGTCTAGAAGATCATTTCATTGACTACGCTGGCTCTTTAGATTGTTTTTGTGGTTTTTTTCCCAAATGTAGAAGGCACTTGATCTGTCCTTTGTAGCTTTTCTTGCAGAAAAAAAGGTTGCAGGATTTGAAAATAGAGAGGTCTAATTAGATACTGGCTTGAACAGAAAAGAGGGAAAATCAGTTCTCTCAGGTGGACAATACCTCATCTGCTGCGAATTGCAGAGACCCCTATTTACCTCGCTGTCCATGTCGAGGTGCAATAATGGACTGTAGCAGAATACCAGAACATTAAAAAATGCAACAAGATACTTAATTAGCATAGTTCTGTAATCACAAACTTAAATGCACTACTTTGGCTGTTTTTTACGTAACAGGTTTGCTTTCGAAGATAATAACCTTTCAATAATTGAAGCAGCATCTGTGCAGGAATGCATAATTGGATGTGGGTAATAGGAATCTAAAATTGAGTCTGGTTTTTAGAAATTATTTTTCTCTTCAGACATTTAGCAATAGCTCACCATGGTACGTGAAGTTTAAGAAATGATGTTGCTGCATTGGGGATCAAAATAATGTGTCTGTGTTTGGGTTTTTTTCTTCTGCGGTCAGGTGAAATTATATTGATTTCAATGGGTTTAGGAAGTGATAAGTTTTTAGTATTTGGTTAAATAATGAATTTTCTATAATTATCCAATAAAACAGTAGAAATACAAATATATTCAAGTTTGCCTGATTTAGCTGGGGTGGGGAGAAAGAGGAGCAATGCTGGTTTTGTTAATTAGTAACAGGATTAGTAAATTATGCTTTTAAGACAAAATGCATAGTGGTTTTTCTCCTTAATTCATAGTGTTTGGTGTGCCTGACTGTTTTAAAAGATAATTTTAGTAGTGGCATATTATGGTCACAGATAAAACAAATTGAACTTTGGAATAAAATGTTTATTGGTATGTATTTGCATTTATATCCATAGCATAAGACTAATAATCTATTATTCACAAGCAAACTTCTGACAACTAGTGTGCTCACACAGCAAAATAAAGTCAAACAGAAATACCAGGAAAAATAGTTTAAAAATGGAAGTCAAATATTTCAAATAATGATAAGATTAAAGGAAACAATGTTCATCTTCCTATATGAAGCTTTCCCTTTGTGTAAAAGTAGTCTTCTTGCCTTCATAGCTGTCTTCTGAAGCTCATCACAACATTAACATGTCAACCTGAATGTCTGAAGGACACCAGAATCCTTGTCGTCATTATTATATCTATATAAAGAATTGTATTACGTATTTACAATTCAATTTTATTCTCATACAAGATATCCTATAGGCAGCAGTCTAGCTTCTAAATATAATCCTCATCACAAAAGTGTCTTGCTGACTATAAACAGAGAATTGCTTATGTACCTGAAGTGAAAGTCGGTAATGGGATAGGCAGCATGTTGAACAGCTTACAGAGTTTGGTGCTAAGATCCAAATGCAGAAGAATTTGGCAGTAATGGTGTAGATAGTGCCTGTATTGTTATATTCCAAATTGCATGGCATTTAACTCTCACTGGAATTCTTCTGTATGCCCACCTGCAGAAGTGATTGCCTAAATGCCTTTACAAATCCAGTGAGGAGCCCAGATTCCAGGACGCAATCATATAATACAGCTGTACGCAGCTAAGTGTGTACATAAACGATACATAAGCATAGTACATATAATGCATATATATGCATGCACACACATGCATAATAACTACACACTTCAACAGTTGGGTTGAAACGCAGTTTCACCATATCGTGAGCTGATTTAGCATCTCACTCTCCATCAAAGGAGGAGGGCCCTGCTTCCTTCCTTATACTTAGTCCTTAGTGCTTTTGCTGTCTGCACTGGATTTAGTGTTGACTGGACTTGTGTGTTCACCAGTTAGACTCTTTAGCATAACAGAAAAATAGCCAAACAAATAAAAGTGGACAGTTTTCTCCCAGCGTAGGTTAATTAAGGTGGCTGCTAAGCATCAGTGTGAGCGGAAGTGCCTCACCATATGACTTGGAGCAAGAAGCGGAGTAGAAAATTAAAGGTAGAGTAGTTTTCCCCTTTCAATTGAGAAATCATGTTGGATTGTCTATGCTGCATGCACCGTCAGTTTGATTGAAGTTTTGGGATACTTACCTGGGACTACAGTTTTATTTTATACCTTAACTCATGTGTTCTATCAGTCCTTCCAAAAGACCTTGACTTTGATAAAACCAGATACGTATTCACGCTTTGGTTTATAGTGGAAAACCAGACCTTGGAATTCATGTTGTGGATTCTGTCTATTATTATTCTGTTTATTTAATAATAGTAATATACATAAAATGCAGTGTGTGTTTCTTAATCTGCATCCTGGGAATGCATACCCACAACTTCAGGTATCACTGACAGAAGACTCAACAATTTCCCTGGTGAAAATGTGCCCTGTGAAGAGAAACAATTCAAAAAAGTCTACTTACATGTACCTTCTTGTTCTTATCTTTACAGGTGACCCAGCTGGATCCAAATAAATCATTACTGGAGGTAAAACTATACCCTCAAGAAACGCTTTTCCTAGAGGCAAAAGAATAAATTTAACAAGATTGTAGGACTGATCACCCTTTGACAAGCCAGAGGCACAGCATCGAAAGGAAGACTTCTATCAACACCACCTTGTACTGTCATCCAACTCAGTTCAGTCTCACAACTTTGCCTCTTACAAGAATCCTGACAAATTGAAAAAGCATAGCTAAAGTTTCACATACATGAATATATGTTTCCAACCTCATTTAAATGAGCAGAGGATAACATTCTGCTATGAACACTGAACATGATGACTCTGTTGCTCACTTATCATCCAGCTTTTGTTATAATTAATGCACTGTTAAAATGTGAGTGATTGTTAGGTAGAATTTTTACTCCTCAAATGCCCCTTTTTCACCAAGAAATCTTGGACGTTTCTGCCTGTACTTTTGACACTAGAATGCTGTATATTTGATATCTCACTGAGCCAGTGCTCTCATATATATGCATTTTATTTCTGTGTTTGAATTTCTACTTTGTCAACTAATTTAAAAAGGCAGAAAAAATTAATGGGACATTCTCAGCCATGGAAATTTAACAGTATTATAGTAGAAAGCATATAATTTTTGTTAGTACTTTCTGACTTCTTTGATAAGATGTAAGGTTTTGTTTGAAGAATATAGTTTGACATATATGCAAGATATTTATTTACTGGTTCTGCTTTGGGTCTCAGTTCTGATTCAGTTTAGGAAGTATTTTCCATTACATTGCAGTGCGTGAAACTGCTTATTGCATGATGTGAATATTTAAATAACATTAGAAATGGCCAGTACCAGAAACCTGGTATCTTGCCAACACTTCAGGAATCAGCTGATATTGAATATCAGCTGTTAAAAACCTTTCAAATACCAGATACAAAAGTTCTTTATTTCGCATTGTGAAAGAAAGGGCAGTTCCCATATTAGCAGTTTTCCTTCATTCTGGCACTTGTTTGTATCCTGTTACTCTCCCGTTTTAAAGCACCTTGTTTGTTTTATCAAACAATGAACATCTTAAGAGGTGGTGTAAGAAGAAATCTGCCTTATTATTGCACACTTTTGGACATTTTAACAATAGATTCCTGATCCCATCTCAAATTAAAGAAATCCTCCTTCTCTTGTCTGACATGTATGCACCAGCTACCTGCCGTCTGATGGGGAAAAATCTGGTACTTGAAATTTCTCAACCGTACAATGGGCATACTGAGTCTAAGACCATAATGTACGTACACCTGGTGCCAAACCAGCATCAAAACTGGTTTGGTTAGTCTTTTTTGGGGTTTTTTTTGCCTTTTTTTTTAAGTCTCTGGGCTTACAGGGTAGTGCACAGTGGCACTACAGAATCATCATCTGCTAATCAGACTTCTCTCTTTTTTTTGGCACACTGTTTTCCACCTATGTTTGTATGTAATTCATAGTGTTTATCAATCATAGCAAAATGAGTTCTGATTTGAAAATTTTATACTAAGCAAAACCCAGTTGCACACATCTCTTAGGCTTTCTTTTTTTTTTCTCTCTCTTTGGAAGGATGTTGATATAAAATTCAATGTATGCCTATTATTGGGGTGTTAGTGAAGCTGAGCTATTGTTACCTTTACCAAAACTGCAAATTTCTGAGCGGGGAAAGCCTTATTCTACCTTTTGTAATTCTGTAATTAGTGAGTGCTACATTGGACACTTTTAGAAGTGAAGTGTCTGTGGCAGACAAAAGGTTTGAGAGAGTTAAGCAAATTCCAATAATTTCCAGTTCACAAATAAAAGAATTCATAGCCAATAGAAAGGTAAATGTATGTGTAATGGAAAGCTGAATGCAGACACCTCATTGTGAACTCCTGTTTCCTTACAAAAAAAATATCCACTATGTTTAGAAAATAAGAAATTAACATAGGTTGCAAATTGGGGTGATGCTGTCTCTACAAACAGTCACAGTAACACATACAGCAGGATTTTAAAGTGATGCATATCTCTTTTCTTTCATATTAGCTTTTCCTTCTAAGCTGGCTATAGAGGAAGGGAGTTGCTGAAATACTGCTACACAAAGCAAAGCGACCTTTCAGCCAACTTGTTTGTATGAATCTGTCCTGTTTAACTTTTGTTTGATCTCATCCGGCTGTTTTCTCTCACTCAACTTTATTTCTGTATTTTGACTTATATATTCTTTACTTTGATACTAGTTTTATAAAGTTATTAAATGTGGCTTGAATATTTGTTGAACTTGTTGAAGTTGGTGCTCCCAGGGTTCCTTTGGCCTCTTTTTTTTCCCCTAACTCTTTTGTTATATTTTTTTCCCCTCATCTTGCTCGTATTGCAAAATACCCTATCATTATCAAAATGTTCTAGTGATAATTAACTGGAAATGTTCAAAGTGGTGGCATTACTGTCTGCTGGTATAAAGATATCAAGATCAGTATACAGGGATTATTCTGCCGCAAGAAGTGTATCACTCTTTAAATAAAACATTTATGATTTTTGGTCCTTTAAATACTTTGGGCCTGATTTCAAGAAGCAACCATCTAGAGTCACCTTTCCAAATTACACCCTCGACACAAACCAATCCCTGTGTAGAAACAATAATATGCTATGCCATCATTTTCTGCTCTCCTAAACCATGGTATTCACTTCATGTGCTTTACTGGCATGGTTAATCGTTTAGTCCGTCTACAGACTAATTTTGTGATTCAGTATTACCCTGACACTGTAATGCTGTTGCTACAGAGCGTATCCCTGATTCTACTTTTTTATCTTCAGGTCGTTCACATTAATGGATTATCATTAACATGATTAATGCATTAGTTTTAAGTCTTAAGGAATTACTGTTAATGAGTGGAATCCTGAACATGTGTCGGCTTTCATTGCTGCCCTTCAGAGCATGATGGTGAAGGCGGGCACACTCTGGCTTTTGAAGAAACTTCTGCCTATTGACGTTGGTGTTTGGAATCATTTATTGGAGAATATGCAGAACACAAGCATGTGCTCTGTATTCTCTGCATATGCACTCTGAAGTTCAGTGAGAGTGCTGAGGGTGTTTCTAAGGGAGCTATGTTGGGGGGGGTGTTTATTCTTTTTAATGTAGCAGAAAAGGACTTTGGCTTTCATAAACTGTACCTAGTCGGTGACATTAGAAACTTAAAATAAATTTTCAATTACAGTAGTGTTTCTACTAAAAAGTTACATGATTTCACTCTTCTGTATGTGGGGGAAAACAAAACCGCCATGAACCAGATTCGCAGGACTGAAGCACCTCATTACCCAAGCCTCATGTCCTGACTCCCTAAACAAAGTGTGGGAAGATTTATGTGCCTTGAAACGGGGCCCACAACAAGCAGAAAATACATAAGTAGGTCTCCAGACAAAGCAAAGCAAAAACCTGTGTGTGAAGAGTCACTTCCAGGTAGAACAAGAAGCTGCTTGGAGCTGTCAGGAAATGTTAAAGATGGCGATACCTTGCGCACACCATTGCTCACTGGAGCCAGGGCTTCCTCGTCTCTGCTGGCCAGCGTGCCTCCATTCATGGAGGGTTCACAGCACAGAGACCGTACATCAAGGTAAGCACCAAGTCCTTCCTTCCAACATTTGGCAAAGCAGAGGTTACAGTTTTGTTTCAGAAGAGCGACGGTGGCTTTCCTCTGAGACTCGCCTGCATTTTGCTTTCCATTGAAGTTTTCCCATACTGTGAGTGATACAGGTCTGAGGAGAGACAAGCCCCTGCGTCTGACATATCAGCAGGCTACTTCATCACCATCGGGGTATAGGCTCCTTCCAACATGTGTACTGTCTTTGCTGTCAAAGCTGCTTGATGCCCAAATAACAGAGTCCCATAAGCTTATTGAGAGGGAAGGTACGAGCAGGAGCAGATGGGGTGATTTGCCTGGTGTGGGCTGTCTTACAGCCGTGTTCCATGGTGGTTCATTGCAGTCACTGGTCTTCTCAGACAAATGACCTAGGAGGAGAGACTGGATGTTGATGCTGCACCCTAGTTAAATTTTCTTACTGTTACTTGTATGAAGGAGAAGGCAACAGCAGCAGCCTTTATTATACTGTTTTCTGGACAGGTCACGAAATAAAGCAGAAATTACTGTATATTTTACACAGCATGAGCCATTGTTCACTACCTGAAACGATTTCCTTACAGATGACAGAGATGGAGGAATACCAAATTTAGCATAAAACATGTCAAGATCCAGACAGTTTTATACTTAATCTGATACAGAAGAACCACCTCTGCCCCCATCCTGCACTAGAACCAAACTCCTAGCTAAAAACTAACCTCCTTTATCCTGGAGCAGTTTTCAGGCTGATCCAGCTCACTGAGTGGCTGTGTGCACAGCAGCACTGATAAAAAGCAGGAGAAGGTGGAGCACATAAGGGGTGGGTAAGTGAAGGTGCAAGGGAGAGGAAGGCAGGGCTGCTCATCTGGGATTCTGTTAATCATGTTCCTCTGAATGTTTCTGAATGCCTTGTGATTTCCTTTACATTTTGCATTAATTTGGTTTTCATTTCAAGCAAATGAAATGGATGGGATAAAGGTTTTGCTGTCTGGAGTTTTCATTGGTTTGGTGAGTCAGTAGCTCAGAGTTCAAGAAATAAGGAGCCAGATGGGGGTATCTCGAGTGTGCGCAGTGAGGGCAGGGCTCACGCTGCATCTAACTCTTAACTAGTCACAAGAGATTTGAGTGAGCAGCCTGAGCAACCTACCTGCAGGAAAACGTATTTCAATGGGATTTAATGTCTCGTTAGACACCAGAGAATTCACTATTGGTCAGGGCTTTTCTCTGTGGATTCTTTTATGTGTAATAAAGACCGAAGTCACGCTGCAGCCTTAACATAATTCAATTAAAATATCATTCAACTGCTGGTTATAGAAGGCACCTTCATTAGTTTGCCTGTGCTCACAAAACCACTGGTTAACACAATCATTATTTTGTACTTACTACCAATGAGTTTCATTTACTATTTCTGTGTTGTGACAGTCTTCCACAGTCCATTGCTATTTGCTTTCAATCCAGCCATCTTGAATGAGCTTGTATCATTCATTAATATCATCACATCACTACTGATACCTTTCTCCAGATAATGGATGAGTACCTTGGATAACACGGTGTCCTGGTTCCCACATAGATCCTTGGAGACGTGCCAGTATCCTTTCTTGCTGTGAAAACTGTTGCTTACTGCTTCCAGCTATCCATTTCTGAGAAATACTCCCTTGTTTCTCAAGAAAAGATGTTTCCACTGTAGTAAGCAGCACTGCAACTGACTAGCTTCATTCCCCTGCCGTTGCCCTACTTTCACCAAGCGCGCCTTTTACACCCGGGGAATACATTAGTCCAATTATTCTTCGAATGATCTTTTACACCCTTGGTAATGGTTCCTCGAGGTCTCTCAGTTGTTTAGGTCTGGGTTTGTGTCTTCCCAAATTTAACTTTCCACAGCCGTGCTCTTTACTGTTCTCCTAATCTGAGTCTTGTCTTTCAATCGCATCCTTCACTGCGCTGGCTCACCTGGCTCAGTTACTTCTAGTGGGCCTTCTGGAGTCTTCTTAAGAAAGACACATGTGTACTGTGAGGATCTGAGTGTCTTCAAATAGTTTTGATAACAGTCTTGGCCTTTTGCCTGTGACTTCACTTCTCCGTATTACCTCCCTCTTTATGCAGTTTTCTTCTTGAAGCTAAATGCTCCTCTGGTGATTTTTAAATGCTATTTTATTATTTTAGCAAAATAGTGACTATAAGGATGTTTGAATTTACCTCAAAATGTGTTTTCTATCACTTCATTTGCCTCTGTGTTTTATTTAAGCTACTGTCGGGGTCCCCATTAGCTAGTTACTATCACTCGTAGATATTTTCTGCATTGTAACTAGAGCATCCGGTTCCTCCTGATCTTGCCTTTTTGGAATTCACCGATACACCTCATTTGTTCTCATGTGAAACCTCCCATTCTGTCTCAGCCATTTTCGGAGGTTTAAAATTACTCTAATGTGCACGTAGAAACATTTTTGTCTCTTTGCCGGGTTTCTGTGCCCTCGTTAATTGGGACTTCGCGTTGGATAAGGAAAAGGCATTTCCAAAATGCAGCGGCAATTGGGAAGGGATTAATTTGGTTTAGTGACAGTTGTAAACGCACATCTACAGAGGAACTTGATAGATAATTTTGTGGGTCTAATTTTTTCAAATCCAGGTGTTTTTCAGAACCGAAGTACAACCTGTACATTGCACAGATCGCTCCCTTGCCGAGAACGTACTTCTGCTTTTTCAAGGTGCAGACAAAGGTAAGACACAGGGTGACTGCTGCACTATCCTCTACTGTAGCAAATAAACCCCCAAAAGCAGACCCGCGGCCCTCAGCACTCTCAGTCTCTGCGGGGGAACCGCCGGCGCCGCGGAGATAGCCGCGGCCGAGCCCCTCACCGCAGCGCCAGGCCGGGAGGCGCGGGGCGGGCCGCGCCTTCGCACCTCGGGCCGGGCGGGCTGCGGGCCCCAAGGGGAGGGTACGGAGAGAAGACGCCCGTCCGCGGCCTCGGGAGCCGCTCCCGGCCTCGCTGGGGTGCGGAGGAGCCGTGGACGGAAGCATCCCCACCGGGCCTCGGAGGGAGCAGCGCACCGAGGGAGCGCTCCCCGGGGTCTCCCGTTCCCTTCTGGGCGGACACGGGGCCGGGCGTGGAAAACCCGGGTATCACCGGGCCATAAACCACCCGTAAAACCGCAGCGCACGGAGCCCGGACCGCAGCACTGCGGGGCTGCACGGGGACGGGGGAGGAAGCTGAGGGTCCATCATTAAGTTAAAGAGAAGTCTGTGTTTGCGTTACCGGCGTTAGCTGTAAAAAGAATATAGGAATTATTCTCCCCCACACTCCTTCCCGAGCACGCCCTGTTTTTGGTGATGCCGTTGAAGCGGCTCCTCTCCCTCCCCTCCGCAGCACGTCTCTTTAACGGCGCAGGTTGTGTTTATTATCCACCGTATTCCGGCAGGACCGGGAAGCTCCCGAGCTCCTAGGGCAACAAACATGGAGAGGGGATGGGAGAGGGCGCAAAGCACCCTCCGACTGGGGCTGTCATGATAAAGATGAATAAAAATGAATAAAAATGAATAAAAATGAAAGGCTCAGCCTTCGGCTGATGAAACCATTTACCCTCCAAAAGAAGCGGGGATGCGCTGGGCAGGACAGGAGCGGAGCCGGGGCGGGGGGAACACACACACTGCCCTGCATATCCGTCCCGCTGTCACGAGTGGGGGCAATTCCCACCCCCGTCAGGAGTGAGGGAGCGCGGGGGTTTTTAATTACTCTCCTTCCCTTTGCTCCCTTCATTTTTTCCCGCACCCTTTTGCAGCGAGACACACTTGGAATCAGAGCGGTTGTGACATTTTGGTGGCAGCTTATTGTGCGGAACACTTAAAGTTTAAAAAACAAGCCCCATAGAAGTTGAGGGGCTTAAAGCAGCCCCCTTTGTGGGGCAAGACATAGAGTTTTGATTCTGGACAATGGTGTTTCTCAAATTTCTTCCAAAAACCTGCACCCCATCTGTGATCTCAATGAAATCGCTTTTCTCTCTCCCTTCAATTCATTTGGCAAAGGCGAAGCAGATGCATGGGACGGGGTCTGAATTTTAATTATTAGGTTTTACCTGAAACAAAACCAGCAAATCCTTTTTACCATGTGTTTGAAGTTAGGGGACGGGTAGGGGAATATAAAATATAATTAAAAAGCTCGCGGATCGTTAGGGAGCTGACAAGAGCCTTTTTAATGAAGCTCTCCGTGCGCCCTATAGTAAATTAGCGGAGCGGAGCTTTCCTGAGTCATTCTGGGGCTGAGCTGCTGCCTCCTCGTTACCTGCATGTGCAAGTGAGTGCGAGCAGCCCGCGGCTGCAGGCGAGGCCGCGGCACACGCGTGTTTCCCAGTGCCGTTATCACGCTGTTCCCGGTGGAGCCCGCAAGGTGCGGGCTGGGAGGAGGGGGACAGCCGGTACCGATCCGCCCCCCGCCCCGCACCCCCGGCCCGCGGGGGGCTGCACCGCTCCCGGACCCCTCCCGCCGCCCTCAGCGCATTATCTCGAAGTGCATTTAACCATCAATACGGTGCGAGGGGAAAATTGTCTGTCACTTTAATCCATGCCCGAGGGGCTGGGAAATAAAAAGGGAGAGAGGAGAAGGAGGGAGCGAGCAAGGAAAAGGCCTTAAAGAGCCTCAAATCCGTTCAGGAGCTGTGGGAATGCGGGGCAAAGCTCCGCGCCCCTCGGCCCAGCACCGGAGCAGCCGGTGTGGGGAAGGAGCCGCTCGACGCCCTTGCTCCGGAGTGCGGGAGGGTGCGGGATACCCCCGCTGCGAGAAAGGGAAATCCCCTCCTCGGTGACTCTGCGTCTGTAGGGGCGGTGGGAGAAGGGAAGAGCGAAGGGGGGGTCCCCTAAGCCCCCCCCTCCCACCCGGGCTGGTGCGTGTCTTTCCTCCTGTGCGCGGGGAGAGGCCGCCTCCCCCCGCTCCGTTAAAGCAATTTTGATTTCCGGGTTTCCTTCCCCTCCCTTGGGAAGCCGCATCCCGAGCCTGAGCCAAACCCGGGGGACGGAACCCGGACTTTTCCTGTGTAGCTCCCGCACATTGAGTGAGGGGTAGTTTTTGAGTGTGTGCGCTCCCCCCCCCCCCCCATCCCCGTTTCTGTGTGCCCGTGTGCGTGGACGGGCGCAAGCTCGCAGAGAAAGGAAATTTTAGAGTAACAAGTCCAGGCTTTCTTGTGCAGTTATTTTAAGGGCTTTGTTCAGTGCCTGAAGGGGGATGCGCCCATTTGTTCAGGAGGGGATTCATCACATGCCCCTTTCATGTGAACCAGAGGTTAACAACCTAATGAGCACTTGGGGAAGAGATGAAGCGTGTAAAGAGCCCGATTTTCCCAAATCCTGGGCTGCTGGCTCGGGGATGTGCTACTCTAACCTCTGCCGGGTTAATGGTCCCAGCGCTTCCAGCGGGGCGGCCCCGGGACGCGGCCGGGTCCAGCGGCCCGACAGCCCCTTCCCAATGCCCCACCGGGGAGCCGGAGGGGGTGGTGGGGGGACGGGGCCCGGCCCCGCCGCTACATATGTTGGGTCAAGTCTCCCCATTGTGAGCGTGTAAAAAGGTGTAAAAACTCAATCATCTGTAGCTTGTTTTATGGGTTTTTTTTTTTTTTTTAAGGGAGGGCTTACCCCTGGATTTGTTGCATAATGGATTGTTAAAAAAGTGGAGGGCTGAATTAAAACTGTTCCCCAGTCACTTTTAATTAGACCGCTCTATTTAATTAGCGAAGTTGAAACATGCAATTAAAATTAGCTCAGTTTAGCACATATTAAAGGAAATGGGGGAACGCGGCTCCGGCTCGTATTAAAGCGAGTCGGAGGAGAAATGGCGGAGAAGCCTGAGTCGAAGCGAAATGACTCTGTGGAGGTAATTCAGCCACCGACCATCTGCTGGGGGACCCGCCGCCCTCCCCTTAATTACGAACCGGCTCCTAATGTCTCTGTAATGACCGTCCCCCCGGCGCCGAGGCGGCCGGTGCCGCTGGACGGGGCAGAGCACTTCGAGGGGCTGCGTGTGTGTGTTGATGTCTGTGTTTACGAGCCGGTGTTTTCCCGAGGCCCAGTGCTGCGCCTGGGGTTGGGGTCGGGGTCGGGCAGCCCTGGTCCCCCGCCGTCCCCTCAGTGCGGAGCCGGGCTGGTCCTTGCGCCGCGGCCGCTGCGGGGAGAAGGGGAAGGAGCCCACGTAGGAACACGTGGAGTCCTGATTTTCCCTTATTTCCTTCCACAAATCCCTGTTCCCGGTCTCTTTTTCCTCCCCCACTGGGAGCCGGGAAAGCGAGTTAATAATGTTTCAAATACTTGAGGAGTCCGGGCTAACGGGAGCCCCGTCGGCCTCTCCCCGCTCCGGGATCCGAAAGGGTTGCCTGGACTGGGAGGAATAAGGCTTTTTCTTGGTGGTGGTGGTGGTGGTGGGGAAGGGTAATTTTCATTCTTGTAATATTGGTTTGGGGATAATTACTTTTAATGTCAAAAAGATTTAGTTTAATATCATCTCTATTAGGCTGCTGGGCGGATAATTAAAAGTGAAGATGATAGCAGCAGGGAAACAGATGGCATTTGCTTACTTTGATTCAGTAGGTAAATAATGAAAAAGTCAATGGCAAACCCCCTAGAACAATTGAAACCTTAAAGAGCACTAACATTAGCAGGTACTTACAAACTGTCTTCCGCTAAGAACGAGATGAAAATACACTAATCAAGAACTATATTTCCCTGGGATGCTCCCGGGCGCTGCGTGTCTGCCTTCCCCAGCCTGACAGCCAATGGACGGGCTCTTTTTAATTAAGATTTTACTACTGTAATTGGGGGAAGATGCGGCAGCACCGGTGCATGCGGCCCCCTCAAACTTTTGCACGGGAGCTGCGATGCATTGCAAGCCTTTAGGGGAGTCGGAGGGAGTGAGGAGAGGAATAAACACTGGGGAGATCGGGGGTTCTTCAATATAAATACATAATAGCCCCCGTTCGGTGCGTTACCAGCTCACCCAGATGTGAGCGCCGGCTCCGCGCCTTACCGGAGGCTGCCATAACCGAGCACGTCGCGGGATGATTAAGCACCAACCGGGGCACCGCGCAACGAAATGCGCCGTTTCCCCCCGTTCCCCCCGACGCCGCTTCCAAATCGGCTGCACGAACCGGGCCGGCTCCCCGGGACCCCCGACCTGACCCCCCCCGGCCCACCGGGGCTCCGCTCCCGGCCCGGGCAGCGCTCCCGCTGCGGGGACCTTCTCGCCACCGGCCCTGGAGCCACCGGTCCCAAACCGGGGTCTCTTCCCCGGTGCCCGGCGAGCCCCTGCGGGGGGATGCGAGGAGCCGGGGCCGGCCGCTGGTCCCGCCGGGGTCTGACGGCGGCGGATGAGGCTCCCCGAGCCCAGCCGGGAGCGGGACGAGTCTCGGGGGCTTTAGAGCAGTCGATGTCTCTTTTCCTTTGTAACCTCGTAGGGTCCCGCTCCGGGTGCACAGCACACCCGCCTTTGCGGCTGGAGCGCGGCTACTCAGGGGGTGCCTAAAGCAAACACCCACCCGCCCAAAAAGACACAAGAGCGGGGGTGTACATGCAGATTTTATTGCGCTTCGCCAAACAGAAATGAATTGCAGCAGAGGGAAAGGGGGGGAAAGGGGAGGACAGCAAGAGCAACCTCCCCGCTGCACCCCGTCCATTCTCGGGCCCAGACGGGGGGACGTCTATCAACGCCCGGGCCGCGGCTCTGGTCTCCGGGATAACTCGCAGTCAGTTGGGTTTTGTTTGAATGAAAAGATGTGAAATGTGCGCCCTGTTTGTCTTGGTTCACGGTGGAAGCTTCCAAAGGAAAATAAGGACGGGAGAGAAATTGTTTTTATCGTTTTATTAGACCAGTGCAAAGCGAGGCTTCGGGCTCGGGGCTCTCCCGTTCTAAACGCACATTGTCAGAGACCGGCGACCAAAAAAATAGTTGGATCCCGTTTGAAAGTGCCCCTTCAGCGACCGGAGCTGGGCAGAGGCAAGAGAATGGTCTGGCTTTGCTCGGAGGATTGAGCCGAGCCCGGAGCGGAGCCCTCGGCTCTGGGGCCGGGCTGACCCCGGCGAAGAGCGGCCCCTGCCCGGGAGCGGCAGCTCCGTCTCCAGCCCCGTCCCGGCGCCCATCCGCCTGCGTCGGGGCGGCAGCCTGCTCCTGCTGGGACAGCGGGTGGGAAACGGATATACTGGGGGAGCTGTCGACAAATGTCTTCGGTAGATTCCTGGCGCTGCCTTACATATTCTTGCAATAAACATTTAACTTATTCTTTATTAGTAACCCCGACTATTTCGATGTCGGTTTGTTGCATTTTAAAAGCAGTACGTGGTTGAGTGTCTGGGTGGCGGGTGTCTGTAGCGCTGATTTGGGATGAACATGAGAAGGAGGGACCAGGTCTCTCACGCGCTCCGCACCAGGACGCGGTGCCCAACTCTTCCGTCTGGTCACTGGGGGATGCGCGGCGGGAGGCTGCGGAAACTGTGAGTAACGCCTCTGGATGCGGACCTAGAGACACTGCACATTGCGCGTCCAAGTTCTACACCGCCCTGTGCAGTGTCACTAAAGGCATGAGGCTCTGAACACAAACCGCAGCTTTTCACTGACAGGTTAATAACCCGCTGTTTGGTTTTATTTTTTTTTGTATTTATTATTATTTTTATTTTCTTTTTCCATGGTTGTTTCCAAAATAAATCGTTTAAACCCCCTATAACAGCCAAGCATAACCCAGCCCTGTAATTTAAATCAAAGCTGAAAGAAAAGGGGAAACCAGTGTAACCCGTGTCCCGTGTTGTGGGTGATGGCACGTTGCCTCGGGGGGAAAAGGGAAAGGTATTCGCAGGAGAAACCCACCCGAAACCCAAACATAACTGCAGGAAGAAGGGAGACACATTTTCTCCATGGTAAACTCACGTAAAGCAACACTTTAAATGTTTCTTATTCAGTCCGATCGAGTCCTACAAATTCCCAGTTAAATCAGATGATCTGAGTAATTCTCCCCGGAGAGTAAAATGAGTGCTTGCGAATAAAATTAAATGGGATATATTTTGACTTCGCGGCTGTATTAAATAAAGGTGTTATAGCACCTAAACCACGAGGAGTGGGTGGCAGCTGCACACCCGGAAACTCGGTTGGGAAAGCGTTCTTTTGGTAAAAAAAGTAACAGAAAAAATAAAATAGAGAGGAAGAACGGTGTGAGCATTATAGAAACATGGGGAAGTTCGGGGGCTCTGCAGCTGTGCTCGTGGCAGCCAAAGGGGACAGAAGGGAAGGGGCAGCGCAGCAGCCGCGAGTGCCGCTTGTCCTCCTCGGCCCTGCGCGGTTCCCAGCCACGGGACGGGGGGGACACAGGCCAGGGGTGCCCGGGGCACTGCCGGGGTGCAGCGCACCGGGAGCAGGTCTGGCAGCGGGATGCTGGAAGGGAGGAGGCTCCGGCACCGGGCAGCGGCAGGCGGGGAAGGACTGACGGACACACAAAGACCTTTACAAAGCGCTGAGGATGGATGGAGATCCCTCGTGGGAAGGAGAGGGGAGAGTCCGGGGAGAGCGGGCGGCGTTGTTATCCCGCCGGGGCTGCCGAAGCGCTGCCTCCTCCCGTTACCAGCGGGGGTGACGTCAAACCCGGGCCGTTAACGCTAAAACAAAAGCTTCGGGGTTAATATACAGTTACCAGCCCGACGGCCTCCTCCTCCCTCTCCAGCACCCGTCCCTCGGGTCTATTGTCCCCGCGGGGAAGGCGCCTGTTGAGCGCGGATCACGCACAAGGGATGGAGGGAAAGGGAGAGAGCGGAGTTGGCGCGGTGCGGGGCTCACCCGGGCCCGGGCATCACACTCACCTCGGGGGTCCCCCGCGGCGCTTCACCTGCAGCTGTGGGGTGGGGGAGAGGGGGAAGAGCAGGAAAAGGGGGGGAGTGAGGGAGATGGAAGGAAGGAAGGAAGAGGGAAGGAAAGGGGAAGCAGAGATACACCGTTACACAGTGCTACGGACCAAAACCTTGCGGGGACGCCGCGAAGGGAATTGCCACCGTTCACAGCACGTTTCCCCCACCCTTTTGGCAAGCGACATAAGAAAAGCAAACTAAAACCGAAACAACCCCCCCCCCCCAACCCCGCGCAACCCCCGCCGGACGCGCGGCTTCCGCCGGGTTTCGGAGGGGGAAAGCACCCGCGGACCCAGGGCAGGGCCGAGCTCTGGGGGGGGGCCGCGGCCGGGACCGGACGGGACGGGACGGGTGCGTGGGGGGGGGTGGGTTTTTTGGCGCGCGCAGAGCACGCGCAGCCCCGCGCACACGCGCGCGCACCCGCGGGTCCCGCCCGGTCCCGGCGGTCGCGGCGCTTTCGGGCAGGAGCCGTTCCGGCCAATCAGCGCGGCGCTTCCCGGCCCTGGCCAATAGCAGGCGCCACATTGTTGTCAAACGTTGCCTAATGGCAACGCGGGGCGCAACAATAGCGCGAGTGGCTGCGGCGCGCGGCGCGCTCTGTCCGCACCTCCGGCCGCGCGGGCCGCACGCGACTGGCGGCAGCGGCAGCAGCAGCGCGTCCCCGGGGGCGCCGCGCCCTGCCCGCTCCGGCCCTGCCCGCTCCGGCCCTGCCGTCGGTTCTGCCCGCTCCCACTGCACCGACGCCGCTCTCCTGCTCGGGGCTCGCCGCGGCGGGTGAGCCCAGCCCAGCCCAGCCGGGACTGGGGTGTTCCGGGGTGTCGGCCCGGCTGCGGCGCTGCTGCCAGGGAGACGGGGTGATCTTGGTTAATTTTCTGTAGAAAAGATTTAATTCTCTTCGTGGATTTTTAGCCCCCGCGGCTCGCGGAGAGGGATCCTGCCGCTGAAGGTGCTGGACTGGTCCTCTGAAGGGACGCTTTTGGCCTGTGACTGTAGTTACTAGGGGGAAAGGGGCGCTGAGTTTAGGGACCAGCGCGGGTGAGCTCCGCTTCCCACCGGCGACCCCGCGGGCGCGGACGGTGGAGCTCGGCTTTGAGCCCGGCGCGATGGACTTGGCGCTGCCCGGCCAGATGCGCACGGAGAGCACGGAAGCGCGAGAGATCTAAGTTTGATTGGATTTTCTTGTCTTAGATTTCACTTTTCGGGTGTGCGGGGGGCAGGGCGCAGGGGGGTTCTCGCCGGTCTCCTCCTCACTTGAGCCCCACTCCGGTGTGCGGGGGGCCGGGTCGGCGAGCTGGTAGGCGCTGGGGTTTGCATGCCAGCCGTCGGTGTTCCGCGTGCCCCCCACCCGTGACTGCGCCGGGAGCCTCCTCTCGTGTCCCGGATCTCCGCGGGGCTCCCCCCCACCCCGCGTTGCTCCGAGGGAGACCCGTGAGGGGGGGTCCTTGTTTCGGGGCGGGCTCGCCGCGATGGAGCTGCGGTCGGAGCTGCCCAGCGTGCCTGCCGCTCCCCCTCCGGTGCCCCCCAGCTCGGTGGCGGCGGCGGCCGCGGCGGCGGCGGCCACGCTGCCCGTGAGCGTGGCCGGGAGCTTACTGCGGGCTCCGCCGCTGCTGCTGCGGGCGGCAGAGAAGTACCCGCGGACGCCCAAGTGCGCCCGTTGCCGCAACCACGGCGTGGTGTCGGCGCTGAAGGGGCACAAGCGGTACTGCCGCTGGAAGGACTGCATGTGCGCCAAGTGCACGCTCATCGCCGAGCGGCAGCGCGTCATGGCGGCTCAGGTGGCGCTGCGCCGGCAGCAGGCGCAGGAGGAGAACGAGGCGAGAGAGCTGCAGCTGCTCTACGGCACCGCCGAGGGGCTGGCGCTGGCGGCCGCCAACGGCATCATCCCGCCCCGGCCCGCGTACGAGGTCTTCGGCTCCGTCTGCGCCGGCGGCGGCGGCGAGGGAGGCGCCGGCGCCTCAGGTAAGACCGCGCCCTCGGGGGGGGGGACCGGCGGGACGCGGGGAAGGGACCGGCAGAGGCGGCAGCGGGGACCGGGGAGGTGTCGCGGCGGGTGGGCCCCACCGACAGCCGGGGCAGCCGCAGTGACGGTCTCTTTCTCCTTCTCCTCCCGCCCGTCCCGCAGAGTCCAAGATGCAGAAGTTTGAGCTGTTCCCCAAGACGCTGCTGCCGAGCCGCGCCGTGACCCCGCAGCAGGCGGGCGGGAAGCCCCTCTCCCCGGACGGCGAGTCCGTGCCCGGCACCTCCTCCCCGGACGCTCGGCACGGCTCGGGCTCGGAGAACGGGGACGGCGAGTCCTTCCTGAGCTCGCCCGTCTCCAAGGGCCCGAAGGAGGGGGAGGAGAGCCCGGGCTCCATCAGCCCGCTGGGCTCGGACTCGGGCTCGGAGGCGGACAAGGACGAGCAGGACCCGTCGCCCTCGGCCGGCGGCCGGCAGCGGACTCCCATCGACATCCTGACGCGCGTCTTCCCGGCGCACAAGCGCAGCGTGCTGGAGCTGGTGCTGCAAGGCTGCGGCGGGGACGTGGTCCAGGCCATCGAGCAGATCCTCAACAACCGCGGCCCGGAGAAGGGCCCCGAGGAGGGCTGGGCCCGGGACGGCGCATTGCAAGGCCTTCCGCCTACCCCTGCAGCCGCCGCCGGCCACCACCGGCCCTTGATAGCCGGCGCCATGGCCCCCGCCATCGGCACGCTGGGCAGCCGCTCCGCCTTCTCCCCCCTGCAGCCCAACGCCACGCACTTCGGGGCCGAGGCCGGCGGCTACCCGTTGGGCACCCACCTGGGACTCAACCCGCTGCGCCTCGCCTACTCGGCGCACAGCCGGGGACTGGCCTTCATGACCCCTTACTCCACGGCAGGGCTGATGCCCACCCTCGGCTTCCGGCCGCCCGTGGACTACGCCTTCAGCGACCTCATGCGGGACCGCTCCGCTGTGCACAAGGAGCAGGTCTACTCCGGCGGGCTCTACGGGCCCATGGTCAACAACACCCCCGAGAAGCAATAGCGAGGGGCAGCTCCCCAAAGCCCAGCTGTGTAGAAGTAGCTAGGTAGGCACAGGAGGGACGGGCACGGGTGACTTTCTGCCCGCTCTTTTCCCCCGTACAGGCGATGGTGGCGTGCAGAGCCCGGCGCGGACAGACGTAGGTGTTAAATCGGTGATAAAGGTGCACTTTTCATTGTCCAGACATGAGTCACTCTTTGTTGCTTATGGCCATAAGCATGGATATCCTTGGTGCGTCGTGGGGTGTGCGCGCACACGCACGCTACACACACACACTACACACTCTTCCCCACACACATACATATATATATGTATACTAGCAAGTGTATAATGTTATAAAATGGAAATCTAAGTTATTAATGTAACTCGTAGGTGAACTTGGTATTAACGTTAAGCTAAAGGTTAGACAGCGCATTGTAATACTTACCAGGCATATAGATTAAACATATTGTCAAATTGAAAGCCTTCCCCCCGCCCCCCCAAAATGTTACGATCTGTATATAACATTGGAAAGTAGATATATTTGTAACTGTCCGTAGGACCCCGGCGCCAATGGTGTATGACGGTTTAATAAGCCTCCTTCATTTGTGATCTGCAAGGAAATTGCTTTCTTGTTCCAATGTAGCAAACTTCTTGCTGTTTCTAACAGGCAATTCTGTGTTTCCATTTCATAGAAATAAATGTTATTTTCTATTAAAAAACAAAAAGGTCTTATAAATGGTAAGCGGTATTTTACGAGACGATGGAAGTGTGCTTTGGGAAATTCACTTGACGAGGATAGTCGATATTTAAAGAAGTTTATGCAATTAGTACAAATATGTTTACTACATTTTTATCATGGTCAAACCAGATATCCTTCGGGAAATTTATAAATAAAAAACGAAGCCTACAAACCAGAGCAATTTCCTTATGAACTGAAATTGTCCCATACATTTATTGCTGGTTCTGGTCTTTTTATTATTTATGCTGGGAGGAAAAAATATCAATATCAGAGGAGTAAAAATTTAATGATTTTTTTTTTCCTTTGGTATTGCACTGATTTTTTTTTTTTGTTATATTTAGGAAATGTGGCATTATCACGGACAGAAAAATATGCTTAGAGCAAAAGCCTGCTGTGTAGCAACAGAGAGGTCTTTTCCCCTTGTATCTGAAACTTGAATGTGAGCTTTAATTGTTTCTATGTCAAGACAACCGAAGGGATATATAAATAATGATGGGTTTTCAGAACGTGTGTTTGTGACAGGCGTGAATGAGTTAAGACGCCACAACCCCAGTGCTGGGTGGTGGTGGGGATACACACAGGAAAGAAGCCGCTGGTTTACTTCTGGAACTGTGCGTTCTTCCAAATCTTTCCCCTCCATTCAAGAGCAAAGGCTTCACGCGTGGGTTGTGGTTGGTTTTTTTATTGGTGTGTGTTTATTTTTTATATTTTATATTTAATTTTTTTTTTTTTTTTGATTTATTGTTTGGGTTTTTTCATCCTTTTTTTCCCCTCCTCTTCTTATTTTTTTTTGGCAATGGTGCCCCCCTATTCTTCAAGACCAAAAAGTCCGAAGGCCTTTCCTACCTCTATATATTTATCGTACACTGTGGGGGGCAGCGGCCGTGCTCCCCCTGCATCCAGCGAGGCGATGCTCCCGAAAGCCGGAGCGCGACTTTTACCAGTCCTAGGAGTTTTTGGCCCAAGAAAACTATTACTCACAAAGAACAAGTTAAGTGCGTGGTTGAATTAAGACTGTAAAAGCTCCTAAAGTTCGTTGGTATGGAAACGTAATCCCACGGAACCGCTCCGTGGCACAGCTGGACTGTTTACTTTCTCACTTCAAATATAACTGTGTAAACATTGGCTGGGAGCTGACAGCGCGGCTCCTACCAACCAGTCATTGGACTGGTGGCTCTGGGAGGGGACCGTCCCGCAGCAGCTATTGAGGGACCCCCCTGGGTAAAATGAAAGGACAGGGGCAAGTAAAATGCAATTCTTCCTTCCAGCGAGCGATCGATCAAGCTGGATACAATATTAAGAATTTTCTTAAATAATAATAATAATAAAAAGTAAATATTACAGATTCCACCTAGGTAAATACTTGTGACCCTGATCCGTCTTGGGAGCAGCCAAATCAATATCACAAGGGAAACTTTTAAAAGTCTCGTGTTCCAAGAGCGGGTGAAACTTAATATTACTACAAGAAAACGGTTTAATAAAGAAGGACTTTAATAGTGAGCTAATTTGATTGAGCTTCCTAATTCCACTTTAATTGGAAAAGGAGTTGTCTCTTTGGTTATAAAGTGCCAGGGTTATGTTAGACTGGAAAAAAAAAAAAGGTGGACTTTGAGCATCTGAATAAACTTTTTTCCCCTTTTTCCCTTTTTTTTTTTCGTTTGGCAGCTGACTTTGTGCAGGATGGGTTTCCATATCTGGGGTTATGAATGGGCTACAAAGAGCTGCTACTTAAAGAAATCAGGTCGCCACATTTCTCCCATTCTAGCCCTGTTGAGAAGGGCTTAGGAGCTGTTGATTTAACTCAGCTCCCCTTTTAATTATAAAAGCCATTCTTGTGTAGTTAGGCGAGCAGGACAATTTATCAGAGTTGTTGCCGTGTCTTGGAGGTTGGCTTGAGCTTGGATTTATACAGCCGACAATGGGGATCACGACGATTAACTTTCATATGGGTAGTTTAGGCTGCTAAATTGGCGGGAGGAGGAGGGGGGTAACAGAATCTGATACATTGTCCCTACTGAGGTAATTCCCGCAGATTAAAAGTGAAAAACCCCTTGGGTTTGGAGCTGCTGTTCGCGCAACAGAAGCCTCTGGCACAACATGAAATATTCAGGTCCCTTTTAGAGCGAAATAAAATGCTGCCACTTGAATAAAATCCGCGGAGCGCACTAGAAATTATCTGTGAAGCGGGGAGGCTGCTGTGAGCGCCAGAGAACTTCCCTCTTAATTAAATCTTAATCCGCGGGTCGCAGGCAGCGGCGGGGCTGCAGCCGCGGCGGCTGTGCGTACAGCGGGACACGTTCCGGCGCCGTATTAACCGCGCTCGTGTTTAATATGAATCAGCTCTAATCCACGGCATAATAAAGATCAAATTAGACTAACCATTTAGTAGCGAAATGACATTCCTTCACCTAAAATGAACCTCTCTGCGCTCTGCTCGCTGCGAGGCCGCCTCGGCAGCCCGGAGAGGCGAGCAGTGCCGGGGCCGGAAGGGGAAGGGGAGATGCAGAGGGTGATGTGTCCCTTTCGCCTTTACAGACCGGTTGTTTTATTTGTAAGACGAAGGGGGAAATCTCCGCTATCCCCTGCTCCAATCCAGGGCCGCCTCTCCCCAAAACTGCTCTATGGGCCCCCGCAAACCCGACTCACTACCGGGGCCCCGGGCACAGAGGGTGTCGGAGCGGGGTGGCTCCCCTCCGGCTCTGCCTCCCTTCCGCCCCCGGCCCGGCCTGTTGCTCCCCAGCTGCCCCGATGTGCGCCCCGCTGGCGGCACAGCCTCTCCGCCGGGGACAGCCAGCGGTGGGGAAGGGCGGCGGTACCGCGGATACGGCGTCCCGGCCCTCAGCCCCTCCAGCGGGCCTTGTTCTGCTGGAGGCCGAGGAGCGAGACCCGACGCCCGGCCCGGTTCTCCCGCTGACCCGGGAGGGCTCAGTGCCCCGCCACCGCGGCTGTCCCGGGACCTGATGCCGCGTTTCCCGGCCTTGAAACCGCCCCGCAGCCCCCGAGGGGCGGGGAAGGCCGGGCTGGCCCCGGTGCCCCTCATCGGGGCGGGGCGGCCTCTGGGCCGGTGCCTCCGACCCTCCCGCGGGCCGGCGCTGAGCAAACACCGCTGCCGCCGGTGCAGCCGGGCCCACGGTGGCCCCGCTCCGAGGAAAACGGCTTTTACCCGTCCCGCTGGGTAAACCACATCACCGGGATGCCCGGCGGCTGGAACGAGCCAGGGGGATCTCTGTCTCCCGGGGTCGGCTCGGCTGTGGGAGCGCAGCGCAGGGCAGCGCGCCTGCGAAGGGACCAGAGAAAAGGGACACCTCTGGTGGTGCGGGCATCCCCCCCATGGTGGCATTACGTCCCCATGGCAACTGCAGCAATCACTTCTGCTCCCCAACAATAGGAAAGTATTTAATATATTTAAATGTGATTAAGCAGGTGGAGCAAACCGAGGAGGAGCGGCTCCGCAGGACGAGCCGGCAACGCACGGCGGCCGCAGACCGGGAACCTTCACACACGGATCGGCGGTCGGCCTAGAGCTCAACAGATGGAGCCGAGTGGAGTAGTAGTTAGAACGGGAGAGGAACGGGCTGTTTGAAATGTTTTCCTCTGCTTTTAGCGTCAGTTAAGGGAGCGTGAGAATTCATTCCGTTTTCCACCTCCCGGGTTTCAACGTAATACTGAAAACCTTGTGCAAAAATTGGTTTCGCCTTGTTACCGGTCATTTCCGCTTTCCCCTTTGTTTCTCTCTGCCTTTTTCTTAGCAAAAAACCAAACCAACAACAACAACGAAAAAATCCCAACCTAAAGCAAAACCCAAACCAAACCACACGCAAAATACCCCAACCGCCTGCTGGGCTGAAGTTCGAAAACCAGAAATAAACCCCAGAGAAAACAAAACCAAGCCCTAAAATTGAACAGCACCTCTTTACATTTCATCTCCAAAACGAGCTTCTTCGCACCAAAACGAAACTGAATGAATTTTAACAGATGTTTTGATCTAAACCCCTTTCCTTTTCAGCCAGTTCCCTCGTTTCTGTGTTAATAGGGAGTCCAATCATCGATGTCAGCGCTGCTCCTGACCCAAAGCACTGTCGGAGAATGCCCACTGCTCCCCATCCTGATTGCTGGGAGCAGCCGGGGCCGGGCCAGTGAACCCCGGGAGCTGGGCAATCCTTGAATTCCCTATTCAGCTGTGGGGCTGATTGCGGGATTTGGTGGCAATTACTGATGGGAGGGAGGGTGCGGTGCTGGTGAGGGCTGGGTGGTGATAGGGTGAGAGATGGGGCCAGGGTGGAAGAGGTTAAAGGGTGAGGGGGATGAGCTGGTAAGGTGTGAGGTGATCCAGCTGGAGAAGGCAGGTTTGCTAGGAACTCCACTGCTGGATAATAGTGAAGGTAAAACAAGGGGGGGGGGGGGTGGGTGTTTAAAGGAGTAAATTCCAGCACAGGAGAGCAGGGTGAGGGGGCTGATGTGGTTTTAGGCTTATGAGAGAACTCAGATTAAGGTCTGTGGGAATACTTAAGAATCCATAAAACAAGATCTTAATGCCTGTATTAGGAAAGTGCAATGCAAATGTTGTGTCACTTGCTGGTGTTGAGTTTGAAGGACAGCTGTATTTATGAAAAGGGTGAGGCAGCTCCTTGACCTGTATTAAGTCTATGGTAACATGCGTTTCCTGAGGGAGCATTTAGGACTCGATTATACTCTGTGCAGGCTGGGTAAGGTGGTACTATGTGGCAGGATTTACCTTCTCAGGGAAACTACTAAAAGTTCTTAATTTCAGATAAAGTCATATCAGGTGCTGTACAGGAGATTCAACTTCATGTACACCTGTAATACCAGCCAAGGCTCGAGCAAGCGGCCATCAGTGTAAAATAGTGATGGGTGTTTTTACAGTGACTCACCGATTGCTCATGTGGAAGCAAGGGCATCAAGAGAGATGAAAATGCTTAAAGACAAGAAGGTATTGCCAATGGTTTTTAATGACAACAGGCTGTGTGCTAACCATTTCTAACCAAACAAAGTCTGAGGCCTGCTCTATCCAAAAGCTAGCGTAAACATGTGCTCCTCTTCACCCCAGGTGTGATTTTGGCAGATGTGGACAAGGGCATGATGAGACATCCCCCCGGGGGATAATTCTGTTTTGGAATGCTGTTTTGTGTAGTATTGGATTTACCTGTATGTGGGAGCTGAAGTCTTATCTTAGATTTTATCTTAACTCCTTGCAAACCCTAGACTATACGGGGAAAACCACTGCTTCCTGACAACCCTGTTTTGATGGTGTGGGAGAGCAAAATCTTGTCATATTCTGATTTGTGGATTAATTTTCTGTAAGAGATGGTGATATGTGGGATACGTTCTGATTCTTGGCTTCACACAGAAGCTCTGCCTAAATAAGCTCTGTAATGCAGGTCTCTGTGAGGGGTAAGGATGGATCCTTTGACATGTTATCAGTGTGAGTATACTTGTAGCTAGTGTGGATTCGGAGGAGTTTTTTTGCCTTGCATTTCATCTTTTCTGGTTTTGGATCTTGCTAATGTGCTGTGAAGCTGTGAGAGTTATGCTAAAGGTTGTTTCTGTGTAGTTTTTTCCCAGTTCCCCAAAGTTGCTGTGTTTCCCCCCCCATCCAGTACATGAATAGATAAAAAAAGACTGGGTAAAAGCGTAGATGAATTTCAGGAAGAAAAAGATGTAGAAATCCACTGAAAGCAGGTTGGTGAGGCACTGGAATGGGTTGCCCAGGGAGGTTGTGAGTGCTCCATCCCTGGCAGTGTTCAAGGCCAGGTTGGATGAAGCCTCGGGTGGGATGGTTTAGTGTGAGGTGTCCCTGCCCGTGGCAGGGGGGTTGGAACTGGATGATCTTGAGGTCCTTTCCAACCCTGACTATTCTATGATTCTATGATTTTCTTACCCACCAGTAATTACAAATCTGCTGTGTGTATCTTCAGAAAGTAGTTGACTATTTAACTGGGCAAATGTAATAGATGGGCAGGATCTCTGCAAATTTGAGTAGGTTTGTGACAGCAGGGCAGGGTCCTGGGGGGAAGGGGGAAATGGAAAAGAAACCAGAAACAGAGAGTGGATCTTTTCGTGTGGTCTGACAGGCAGATGGGAAGCGTGAATTACAAAGGCTTTTAAAAAGATCTGCTTGGGGTTTCTGTTTACAGAGAGATTTAACGGGACTGGCTGGCCTTAAAATGCTGAGGTCATTGCTAAAATCAGATGTTTGGAAGTGAAATGGGGTACTAGCCCTGGACCAGAATATAGGAGAGGTTCACAGATTCAACAAGACAGAAGCAGGGCCAACAAGGCAGGGCCCTTATAAACCATTTGGCAGATCCAGAAAAGGGCTTACAGGTCGCCAGGACCTGGAGTTAGGGGAGGGAGGAGGGTATAACTCCTAAAGGGAGCTGGATCCAGAGACCAGGAGCTTCTTACCAAAGGTATCATCAGCAGCATGAAAAGAGAGAATGAGCTCGGATTTGTGCAGCAGAGACTTACTGATGAAACAGCTTTATAGGGAACAAAGGTATCAAAATGTTACCTCACTTTCTTGTAAGCAGGATATGGGATATTGATTTCCTTTCATGGCTTGGGGAAGCCCGTGGTTTACCTTGGGTAGAACCTATGGATTTCCTCAGTTTTCTAAATCTCCTGCTTGAAAGGCTAGCCATAGATATTTGCAGCCAAACGAATGGGGCCAGTAGTGGAGATTATACTTTAAAGAGCTTTTGTTTTGTAAGGGGGGAGTCAGATATCTTGTACTGGTTAGGAGAATCTAATTAAGGACCTGTTCAATAGGAGTAAATGGCAAATGATCAGGTACACAGAAGAGTGACTAAAACTGCAGTGCTCAGTCCAGTGTGGTAGAATGAAGTTACAAGATGCCTTGCTTTTTCCTGCTTAGGGAGATGAATTGCATTTATTTTCTCTAATCATCCTTTTTATCCACATTGTGAAGCTTTACTGTGGCTCAGAGAATATAATCCTAATGCAGTGGGGCCAAGAGTGGGAAAATGGTCCAGTAGGTTTGGCCGGCAAAACATGGCTCTAGCTCCTTGCTCAAATCTGTACCCTTCTTCAGGAAAGCTTCACCTTGACCAGTAGGGATTAGAGAGGTGCTGTCAGGGTCTCTTCTCTACAAGCATTACATTATAGCCACCTTCCTGTTCAATGGGTGGAAAAGATTCCAAAGCACTGGTTGAATTTGTTTTTTCAGATCCACTGGAAAGCATCTTAGAACATAAGATTAATAGTATATGACTTGATGGATTTGGGGGAAAATTCATCCATCATGTGTCTTACAAGCTCAAATTACACCAAATGGATGAGTTAAGCCAAGTCTAATTTACTGGGAATGAAATGGTATCAAAATACTCTGGATGTACCCCACAACCATGGCAGGCACTTGGAGAAGCTGGCAAAGGCATTATGGTATGTTTCACCATTATCAAGTTATTTCCTAAGTGTTACATGACAGTGCCTACGGATTTTAGTGCCAGGCTGAAACGTATGTTAACTGGCCCACTGGGATCCTGTGCATGTTTCACTTTGGCTTCTTAATTTCCCTCCTGGGAGAAGGCTCACCTATTTTTCAGTGTCTAGTACCTTGGTCACTGAGGGTACAATTTGCTTTATCTTGACATCTTTGATATAGAAAGAGCTTGAAACTTGTGTGAGATGAAGATGTCTGCGTGCTTGGTTAGCAGGATTGTTTCTAACTGTAGAGTAGGGCTGGCAAAATGGTGCACTTGGCTCTTGAGTGGGAAGTGGCTCTATTAAGCTAGAAGTCTGAGGTGATGAGTGGTAGGTGTGCTCTTAAAAGCAGGGTCAGGTGGGAGCTAAGGCTATCGTAGAAGCCCTATCTCCCATGTTATTTTATTCCTCATCACTGAAATGTCTAAAGAAAGTTAGTCCTGATTAGATGGGTCTAACTGGATCACAGTAAATGGTGTTTCATAAACCACAAAAAGCTAAGACTAACCTCGTGAAGTCATTGGTAAAATGTCTGGTTCTCTTGGATGCCTCAGCAGGGTAGATGCTGCATCTGATGGATGTCGAGGATATTGGGCAGAGGCACTCTCATTAAGAAATTGCCTGCTGGAGCACTCTCCAGCCATCTGGCATCCAAAATGCAACAGCAAAAAGGATCCTGTTGGTGATTTTCAGTAAATGTTTTGCACAGAGCCATCTTTGTTGACTGTCTCTTGTTTTGCAGATGTTTATGGTATCATGAATCTTTTTTAGCCTTAATTGAAACTAATGCTCCTCCTATCCAAGGGTTAACTTTATTATAACAGAAGTTAAATCTGTATGACTCTGTCCTCAAAGAACATAGTCTTTTCTAGATAGATCCTCAGCTTGTATATTGAATTTGAGATATTTGCAATTTTAACCACCCAGATTGCTGTTGTGCTTTTTATTTGTTTGAATTTTGCACAGAGATGACTTTTTTTGACCATTTTGTTTTTTGGCTTCTGAGTATTGCTTCTCATTTTTGGAAAGAATGGATTGAAGCTATTAAAGCTTTTGAAGGCTTTATGAGCAACAATAACAATGCAAATATTTTATTAGTGTATACCACTGGTTGGTGGTAACTGAGTTTTATTTTGCCATAAACGACAATGATTTAGCTTTTTTTCTCTCAGCTTAATTTCTGGAACGGGGCTCTTGGATGTTACGCTCACAAATTCTGGACCCACTTGGGCAAGAGCTGCCTTTGTTCCTTCATAGACCCAAGCACAGAATATTGTCTTGAAGCAGGATGCACAGCATCGAAGTCCTTCCTGTGGCAGCAACATGCTGCTGATGCTCAGTGGGTGTGAGCTCCTGCTCTGTTCTGAGATCAACCTGAAAATGAAATGATTCTTGAAACAGGTGTAACTGATGCTTCAGCTGAGTGTGGTACGCTTGAAGTAAAGCACATTAACTTCTTATATCCAGTTTTTTGGAAAGTACAATTTATCTCTTATCTTTGCACGTTGGTTTGTTTAACTTTCACTGGATTATACTCATGGAATAAGAATGAGATATTGCAGTTGCAGAGGAGCGCCAGGACCTTGCAAATGAAGGAAGCTGTGAGGTTTTGTAGTGAAAACTGCACTTGGGTCTCAGCAGATTTGGTTTGTGTACTAAATCCTGCTGCTGATTTACCAACACTGTATGACCTTGAGTAACTCAAACCAACTTATCATATTTTGTTTTCAGGAGTGACTACTAATATTGACTGTCACCAGTTTCAGTATGAGCCACACAAGGCTTGAATTGCAGACTTTTGTACTACTTGAGTATCTATTTTTAATAAGGGTCCTAATTAAGCGTGCAATCTCTATTGCAGGAAAGCTCTCCTGGACTCTGTCTTGATTCATTAAAATGTGTCAAATTCCTCAGAGTTTAGAGCAGAGCTCTAACAATGACAGAAGAGGCTCTGTGTCCTGAATATACACTAGTATGTGCCAAAGAATATGCTTGCTAATAACTACTTTTTCAGTGATAAAGTATAGCAACAAGGGGTTATATATTTCCTCACTTTCAGCTACATGAGTGGAGCCCCTGACTTCACTCAGGAAGCTCTACTGTTGTGAGACATGGGAAAGTAAAATACCCTCTGCTTTATAATAAGCCATTCCAGCTCTGTCTAATTAACACTTCTTAGCGTTAATTGTAACCCCCTGTTCTGTGTTTTTCAGGGACAATATTTCCCAAGTACTGCTGATGAAATGTCAGGCAGAGGTAATAATTTTGTTTTCCTTGCTATTATAACATTGTGCCATAAATATAGTTATATACAGAGATACATGCCAATCAACCAACAGAGCAAACAAGATGAAGAAGTAAAAATCTTCTCCTTAGAGAGCTCCTTAAGCAGACAATGAATTATGAGTTCTCTGTCTAGAGAATGTGCAATGAAAACAGCTGCTCCTATTGGCGAACCTAGCTGTGATTGAAAAAAGGAAGAATTTAGGTGGCTTGTTTTATTAAATCAGTAGATTTAACAGGATGGAATGATGGAGTACAAAAATACAAAATATTTCTTTACATAATCTGCAGAATCCTACAGGCTTCTACATGTTAATGCTACAGAAGTACTATTGGCCAGTATTTGCAGAACAGCATTTAATGAACAATAAAGACATCTGTGTTGTTGGAAGGGGAAAAAAGCCTGTTGGCAGTCTAGTAAACCTACTCATCTTGGTCTTGTAGTCTGAAGAAAATGAGAGAGTACTCAAAGAAAGTGAAAACATGAGATTCACTGTTAAAACATCACTCCAGTGCTGGCAACAGCACAGAACTCTTGCAAAGGCAAGTAAGAAAGTAAGGATATAGGGCCATCATGTGTCACTGATGTTTGAGTAGGACTTTTCATTTGGAATGCAACTTAAGAATTGAAGGTGGAATTTGGACTGTGGCAAGGCAGTGTAGACCAGTTGCTGTCCCATCCAAACAATTCTGTGTGTGACAGTAAGGGGAAAAAGCACCTTTGATGGCTCAATATATTATGACAAGGTGATAGTGAGAGACCTGATGGAAGATAAAACAAAAACCAATGAAATAACCTCCAATGATAAAAAAAAATTGAATGCCAACTGTAAGATGAAAATACAATGTCCAGCAATTTCAGTCACATCCTGTGCAATCAAATTAACAAGCACTTTGCCCTCCCTTCATGTTTTCTTTATGGGACCCTGTTTCCTTATGGGAACAGTGTCCTAAATTTAGGCCTAGCCCTGGTCTTTCAAATAGTGCAAATTTCTCCATGCCACCTAATGTAACACTTGAACTGGAAGAAGACTGGATAGCCCAGTGAAATGTCTGGAAGCACTTTGACATGTTACTCTTAGGAGACCACTGATGTTTATACCCTGGTGGCTATTTTGTAGACTCTTATGCTATAATCCTAAACACTGGGGAGGAGGAAGGGGAAAGGCTGACATTCTTCTTCTCTAGGTTGAGACTGATTTAACTAGAGGGAAAATTCTAATAGAATATTTCTTAACTACATTGAATCACATTGAATTGTGTGTGAAGTGCAGACTACTTCAGAGGCTGGCAAAAGAAATTTAAATAATTTGATTTTTTTTAAATTTTTTTTTTTAAATAACCCACTTAACTGTTCCTTTATTATTATAAACTTTAGCTTTATCTCTAAAGAAGTTCACTTTTTGACCCATTTTGGCCTGCCGCCTTGGTTTCTCAGCACTGTGGTTATAGTATGGCCATGTTATTTAACAAAATTGCTCATTAAGAAGTTTCGCTATAAGTAGGGAACAGCAACTGTCCTCTGAAAAAAGAAATCACTATAAAATGCTCAGACATTACCAAAGAATAATAATGTTCAGTCTTCAGTCTTTATACCTCTTGGATCTAGACACTTCGTTATGATCTTTAGATTGGGGTGGGTTTTCTGATATGAAATTGATTCAGACACTTCTGAATATGTAAAGGGTAGGTGTCAGGATGATGGAGCTAGGCTTTTTTCAGTGATATCCAGTGATAGGACAAGGGGCAATGGGTGTAAACTGGAACATAGGAAGTTCCACGTTAACATCAGGAAGAACTTCTTTACTGTAAGAGTGACAGAGCACTGGAACAGGCTGCCCAGGGGGGTTGTGGAGTCTCCTACACTGGAGATATTCAAGGCCCGCCTGGACAAGTTCCTGTGTGATGTACTGTAGGTTACCCTGCTCTTGCAGGGGGGTTGGACTAGATGATCTTTTTAGGTCCCTTCCAACCCTTGGGATTCTGTGATTCTGTGATTCTGTGAATGGTTAAAATACTTAAATGGCTTCTTTGTTTGTTTGTCAGAATACCATATTGGAATCAACTAGGTTGGAAAAGACCTTTAAGATCATCAAGTCCAACTTTCATGCCATCAGAGCCAAGTCCACCACTAAACCATGTAACTAGGGGCCTTGTCTACATGGTTTTTGAGCGGGGTTGGTGATTCCACCGCTGCCCTGGACAGCCTGTTCCAATGCTTGACCACCTTTTGGTGAAGAAATTGTTCCTAATATCCAGCCTAAACCTCTCATGGCACAGCTTGAGGCCATTTCCTCTTGTCCTATTGCTTATTAATGGCTGGACTCAATGATCTTAAAGGTCTTTTCCAACCTAAATGCTTTTATAATTTCTTCAGTGTTGTGGAAGTGCACTGGGGATGTTTGATGGCAGCTGGGACAGTGGGCACTGCCTGTACCAGGTGCACAGAAGCTGGAAAAAACAAGTTGTGGGCATCTTTTCACCTGAGGTTTTGGGATGCCATTGGCTTACTGTTGACTTCGTATTTTTAGGCACTGTCAGGCACAACTGTGAAATTTAAGATGAGACAGTCTTGGTAACAGGCACTGACTCTCACCCTGTGGAATTATATTGCTAATTTTTATTTTTGTTTTCATACTCTATTGTGAGTATGAGAACATGAAATGAGTATAAAAAAGAGCTGCAGTAACCTGTATGGGATATTGCCCATTTCCTTATACAATATATTTTTTGAAAGAATCTATAACCAAATGATAAGCTTGTAGATCCTTCAATTGTATGTCAATAGTCCTGGCTCCATTCAGTGTCGGCAGTCTCTGTGTGTGTGTGTACGTATACACACATACATATATCAACGTATGAACATATTTCTATATATCTAGCTTACCCTTGTGAATTCATTTGCCATTTGTGGTTTCTTTACCAATTAAATTTTCTAGCACAGCAGTTCACTCTGCATCATGTCACGCATGCTGACTATGTGCTGATTTCAGGTTGAGGATAATTTAGCAGGGGTGCTGATTATGGCAAACTTATTCTCAGGAGATCAATGAGGAATGGATGTTTTGTGATGAAGTTTGTTTTGTGCAGATTAGAAAGATAGCGACACATGTAAGAGATTAGTATGTGACATTAAGACCAAAATCAACATGTGAACTAGCTCTGTGAAATTCACACTGCAAAGGTAAGATATGAAGTCAGGTAGTAGACCACATGGTTCTGTGTCTAGGATCCAATATTAAACTTGAAAAACCAAAGGCAGTATGCTAGACCTGAGCTTGTGAACTCCTATCTGTGTTATTTTATGTGTGTAAATGGTCTCAGTGACTTTCATACTGACCCATTTCGTTTGTCTGTGAAGATTTTGCAGTCTATACAATGCAGGACTGCTTTTTTGTGTGCTTTGGACAGCTCCAACCATTCACCAAGAATACAGTAACAACAAGTTAGAACTCGCTTGGTTTGAAATCCGTGTCATATTGATGTTGAAAAGCAGGTGAGTACTAGTACAGTAAATATGCTTCTTGAACATGGAGAGACTAATGCCATAGTAATTTCAGCACAGTAGAATTGCTAGTCAAGGGGAAAATAACTATAGTTAGGAAAAATATAGCTGACAAGGTGGGTTATTTTTTGGTGAATAACTCCTCACTGAGGAAAAATAACAGTTTTGGCAGGGCATGTAATGCATATCTCAGGGTTATCTACCAGTAACTTGTAAAGGTCATGTGGCCATGATCAGTATGAAATTATTTGGCGCATCTGTTCCCTTTAAGTTATCTATTCTGCATTAGGCTAAGTTGAAAGTAATCTCAAATTACATGTTTGTCTCCCTCATTTCATTATACTTTAACTGTTTTAAAAAGTAATTTTCTGTATTGTTTTTACAAATATCTTTTTTTTTTTCCTCCCCTATGAAAGGATTGCAAAACCAGGAAACTGCATTCTCAGAAAATACCATCTAAAAAAAGGTCAAAATTAAAGAAAATAATTTTATAGAATACTTTTGTGTCTTACAAGGGACTCTTATGGATCATCTAGTTCAGTCCCCCTGCCAAGGACAGGGACATCTTCAACTAGATCAGGGTTTCAGAGCCCCATCCAGCCTGACATTGAATGGGCCCATAGATGGGGCATCTACAGCCTTTCTGGTCAACATATTCCAGTGTCTCACCACCTTCATTGTAAAAAATGTCTTCCTTGTAGCTAGTCTAAATATGCCTTATTCAAGTTTAAAGCCATTACTGCTTGTCTTATTGCCACAGACCCTATTAAAAAGTTTGTCTCATCTTTCTTATAAGTCTGTAAGACTTCTTTAGCTATTTCACAGTTCTATAGGAATGAGGTCTAAGGGAACCAAACCCACTGAATTTTGGAGGAGTTGGATCTGTGTTCAGACCTTTCTTATATTTTTCAATATTGTACTTATTATTCAATGTTTAGTTTTCTTTTTAAATATTGCTGTCATGAAAATATTCTAGCCAGAAGACCGCATGCCATGTTTTGGACAGAAAGCTTTTAACGACCAGCTCATAATCTGACCAGAAGAAAGGAGTTATTTTTTGTCCTTCTACAGCAATACTATTTCCTTCTCCTTGCAGTTTGTACTTTAATTGGCACATCTGTCTTTAACAGAATCTCTTCAGTAACTCTGTCCTTTGCTCTGGCTCTTAAACCTTCAGCCCTTCTCTCTAGGTTCAGTAGCAGATTCCTGTGACTGCATGTGATATGCTTTTCAAAGTGTCTTCTACCTAATTGCTATTGAAATCCCTTTGAAGCAAAAACCCCACTAGGCGCTGTTTCTTCAGTGTGTTTTTTCCTGAGATTTGGTTACCAAGTAGCAGTGCAGGATGCTTGAAAGGGCTCAGGAAGCAGCCTCTTTCCTGAGAGAGACTAAAAAAAGACATGATTAGGAGGATGCAGGAGATTGGGTTTGTAAGAGTAGTAGTTTCTCCTAATCCTCTTTGTTTTAGTAATCGTGTCTAAAACTGTAAAGGTGCCTGCCGAGCTCTTGTTCAAATGTCGGTAGTGGAAGTGCAGAGGTTAAGAGGTGTCCCTCTTGCAAGCAAACGCGGAAGAAAATGATGCTGTGGTTTAGGCGTCTGATTGCAACTTGTGAGGCTTTGGTTAAACTTCCTGTTCTATCAAAGAGCTCCTGTGGGTTTAAGGGGAGCTACCTGGGGCACAGATGAAGTACCATGTCCTTCTGAGCCCAGGCTTTCCTCATGTACAATAGCTAGTTAGAGTTCGAAAGAGAGAAACAAGAACAATTATTGCATCCAGCAAACATGAACTACTAGTATTGGCCATAAAGTTAGTGAGTTGTTGAATATTTTGTGATACTGAAAGGATTTCTACGTGTTTGGACTCTTGGAGTCCTGATATTCTTTGAACCTCAGATTTTGCTTTGAAGCAAACTTTTAATCATCTGGTTGAGGAAGAAAACAATGCCATCTGCCATAAAGGCTTGATAAACTGAAGGGAGTGACATAGCTATTGAAGTGTTAGGTTTAAAGCAGTCCAAGACCAGATCTGACATGTTTAGGACCTCAGGTTGGCAGTAGTAGAAGACAGGCTTTGCACAACCATCAGAACTGAAAGCAGTCAGTGTCTCACGCTGGCTTCCAGGAGCCTTAGTTTTAAGTTTAAATAATTCATGTGGTTAATGAATAATAAATTTAATAGTAATGATTAAGGCAGATGACTCTCTGTTCAGTTAAATGGTCACAGCCAACTGAAAAATGTTCGTGGTGCATACAGGCTGCTCTCCTCTAAGTCTGCATGCATCTGTCCCCTGACAAGCTTGTTTCATGCTGTGGATGATTCACTTTGCCCTTAGTGCTTCAGTGTTTCCTGCCTCGCACCTGGCTGCAGCAGTGTGCTTGGTTTGGAGGAGGGCAGCTGGTTAATTTACAGCGTTTTGCTCTCTTGTGCAGTAAAGCCCCAGAAACCACAGTTTTCCTTCCGAAGTGCTGGGGAAGCTGATGTGCTGTTCCCTGATGGCTTGTGTCCACGGTTGCCTGCTCTCTGGCAGTTTTCTAGGCCAGGTTCCTCTGATCACTCCAAGCTGTTAGCCCCAAAGTCCACCCCAGTGGGAGTCAGAGCAGAGCAGCAGGGGTGTGCGGAGATGGACAGTGCTGGCTTTGGAGCAGGGTCCCTGCAGGGCTCTGGAACAAGAGGGGAAATTCCCAATCTCTTATCTTGCCCCTCCCTCCAACCCCTGCCATTCAGCCCATTTCCTTAAAGAGGCTTTGTGGAGTCTGCAGACCACAGAGCTTTTTACTTTTTCTCCATCCTGCTCCTCCATTCCACCTGGTGTTTGTTTTCCTGTGTTGCCTCTTGTCTGCTCCATTTGAATACTGTAAGAGTTTTGCACTGGATGTTTTGACAAGTGGATGCTATGTAGTATGGGCCATGCAGCCTGGGTCTGCAGGCTCTAAAGTACATTAACTTCTGCTGTTGTACAATGTCTGAGATGCGTTGCTGCCTTGGGTTGAGGCCTTTGCTCCAAGGGACTGTCCTGGGATACCACTCCATCATGGAGGACTACCTGATGGTAGGTAGGAGGTCCTGTGACATTTTCCTTCTGCTGACAGCCAGGAACAAGACAGGGCTGACCTTGCTCCTTTGTGATTCCAAGCTGGTTTGCCATCCCACACTGTCTGTGGGTGGCATAAACAGAGAAGCTGGGACAGTGAGACAGCTGTTCTTGAGTTACTCACACAAGTGGGAAGCAGATCAAGCCCTCTACTTATGCTGGTTATTACTGTTTATTAATTAATTTCTTAATTATTTTACAGTTGTTGTCTGAGCAAAACTCCCATTAAGCTGCAAGAGCCTGGTGCAATTAATGGAGTTGGAATCATTTGCTCCAGAATGTTTCTTGAAGGCTTCCAGCACAGTGCTGACTGGATTTGCCTCCTCCTGTGTTTACAGTAGCTTGTGAGGTAGGGAACCTCATTTCATTTTCTTCACCCTTTCTCTGGAGCTCTTAGGAGGCAGTCAGTGGCTGGGCTTGTTCTTTGGCACAGCTTTGTCAGGCTTAAACCACACATTGGGTCATTACAGCAAAATGAGGTACCCCCAAGCAGTGTGCCTCAAGCTGGAGAATGGAGGGCTTTACTTTTGGAAATTCCCTACAGCTCTCAGTTATGCATCTCACCTGATGTGGTTTTTATAGGATTATTTTCCTCTATCCCTAAACAAGAGCTACTGGAAGTTTGCTCCTGTGACACTTTTGTTACAAGACTTGTTTGAGCAGTGTCTTGATTCTGCTGCCACTGTGTGGTCAAAGCTGGTCTGGTGCTCAGGTATTCCTGTTTCTCACCGTAATTCGTGCGGAGCCAGCAGAGTCCTGGCATCTTATGTGTGATTGTCCTCCATGTCACTAAATGAGGAGTAACCGCACTGAAATTAATGGACTCTTTATTCGTGTTAGTGGAGCAGCCAGATGCACTTGCAGCAATAAGGGTCCATTGTGCTGAGTAGGTCTTAGGCTAAGAAAAACCAACAAACAGTCCCAAAGTCAGCTCATAACTTGATATTATGACCATATGGAACAGGTATATAAAACTGACATAGCAAGGATAAATCGTCTCATAGATGTGCTTGAAGTCAGGGCCTTGATGAATAGCTGCTGTTGACTGAGCTGCTCGAAATAAAAGCAAAAAGGGGAGACTGTTAGTGGGCTTTTGTTAATCTTGTTTGTGGTACTTTCCACAATTCATACGCGCTCCAAGATACTGGATTCTCCCTGAGGTTTTAAGGTTTTAAGTTATAGATTTCTTGCAGCCTTGCACATTGTTGGGGTTTCTAGCACACTAGAGAAGCTTTGCTATTTGGCAGTAAAGCACTGTAACAAGTAATCAAATACAGGTGTACTTAACAAGGAAAAAAGCTTATATTAGCTTTGCTTTTTATAAAACAATATAGTAATCAATTATGGTTTGCCAGCTCAATAATATCCAGGAGGTTTCTCAGTCATTAACTCACTTGAGTGAATTAGAAATGTTTTATTGTGGCAATAAACAGTGATACAACTCTTCAGGGACTTTCAAAGCAAGTAAAATAGAAAACGTAAATTACTCTGTGGTTTGGTTCTGCATTCCTTGCTCATTCAGGAGTTTCATTGGCTTCAAGGAATGCAGGAGCAAGCCCCAAATATTGTAAGGAAATCAGGGTGAAAAAAATTTGCCTTGAGCCCAAAGATTAAAAAAAGAAAGTAAAATGTCAGCATTAGAAATTGGCAGAGGCAGAAAATTCCAGCTACTAAGGGAGCAGCAGCTGAGAATGTCATGTAATACTTTTATTAACACAGTATGAAAAGCAATTTAAATAAATAAAAAGGCCTCTTTTTGCAGCTTTCAGAAGTCCTTATTCAATTTAGTTAGAAACAAATATGCCACAAGCGTTAAACTGTCTCACAATCATCTGATGACCTCAGATCCAATCTCTGCTTTATACTCTGCAGCAAGTCACACGTTCTCTCTCCTGCCTCCCACTTTCTGTGTTACTAAATGCACTGCGCTTTGGGGAAGGGATCGTTCTTGGGGTCTGTGCAATGTATAGACTAAACCAAACCCAGGCTGAGGTGGAATTCCTGCCTGCTGCTGTGCAGCTACAGACAATACCTGGCCCCCTTTTAATCTCTTTCTCCTCATGTCCCATTTTGTTCTCTTGCTGACCCATTTGTTTTCTCTCTCCACTTGCTTTGAGGTAAAGCATATGTCTTGGTCTCTGTATTTGCCACATAACAGGGCCCCTGAAAAACCTGGGAAGTTTGATTCTTACTGACTAGTTTAGAAAGTATTATTTATTTTGCGCTAATATGGATTGTAGACAGAAACATGCAGTGAACTGCAGATCCTGGCTGGAAACTGCATTGACTGCACTTGGTTATTGTAACACAGGAGTTAGGAATAAAGCCCCTAGCCTTAGGTGTAGGTCTTGATGTTGATTGGGAACTTTGCAGTCAGTGTGAGCACTTCCCAACTCTCATCTAGTAGAGTTGCTATGTAAACCAAGTTCCTATGCATTTCTGTCACTTACGAGACTTCGGCTACAGCTGACTATTTAGGCAGAGTAGTGATAGCAGTGCAGATGACAGACACAACATTTGCATGTCCTATGATTGCATAAACCACACTTCCTTTGGAAACTGGGCTAAAAATAGAAACCCTCTCCAGTGCCAAACTTGTCTGCTGTAACTAGTAAAGGCTTTCTGCCCATTCATGAGTGTGCTGAGCAATTCATGCTGCTTCTGTGCTAATGTGTTTACTTGGCACCTTGGTTACACTTTCACAGGATTCTGTGAAATACTTTTATCATGGTGATGAGGAATATAGGTGGGTAAGTGAATAGAAAAGCCAATTTATCACGCAAATCACTTTCTAGCATTTTTTGTTGTTACCTTTTCTTTGTCTGAGGAAAATTCTGGTCATATCCTATGTAATATTTCTCATTTCATGGTGGCTTAGTGTAAGGACTAAAACGTTACATTACCCACTGAAAGTGATGCAGGCCTAAGGCATACTGCAGCCGAGGTGGGTCTATACGTACAGTGATAAAATAAATATCATGGTGACCTTGTACAAGCTTCTTGCATAGAATCTCTGTGCTTTTCCCCTTTTGACCCTAATCCAAGAATGCGAGCTAAAGGGTGAAGAAGAATGAGCCTGTACTTCAGGATATTGAAAACCACCCTCCAAGTCTGAATTCTGCTGCTGTGATTACAGGACAAGTAGTCTTAAGAGCAGCTTTTTGTAGTGCCATAAGACAACACGGTGTGACAGTTGCACCCTGTTGTGTTGTGCTTGTTAGCAAAGCCAGCGATGAACAATTAATTTGGACCATTCCAGGAACTAAAAATGTTTGATAGAAATGAAAATTTGAATGCCAGAGTCACCTTTAGAGTTGTATTGGGTAATTTGCTAAGTCAAGTCTGTTTTGCCTGTGACTAATCGGTGAGTGATCTCTCCCTCTCCTTATCTCAACCCATGAGCTTCTTATTGAGGGCCTGGGGTGTATTCACTTCTATTGCAGTAATTTCCAAATTGTTTCATTAGCCCATGACGTTATGTATACTGGAAATGTCCACTAACAATCTCCTTCAAGAGTTTAGTGGCCTATAAAAATGTTTTAACATTGGTCTAACTTATGGTAAATATATGAAGTAGGAAAAACAGATAAGAGATCCCCTACTCAAAGGGCCAAGGAAATATAATGAATAGTCTACACATTTCTAAGTTGTTAATATTTAATAATATACCTTCCTAACTGAGGCTGAGATGGCCCTGAAATAGCTATTTCTTCTTCGCAGAAGCCCGTTGTGCTAGGCTAGGTGATTGTTAGGACACTAGAGAGCAGCAGAGACTGTGTTTAAAGCCACCACTGGTTGTCCCCAGCCTTCAATGAAGCAGCACTTCTGTGTTTGACCTTCAACTGTCAGATGCTTCCTTTGAGACCCTTTTTTTCCTGTTCCTTTGCACAACGCTCAGCTTGACCTGCCGTCAGGTCTGGCTGGCTGCGTTTTCCACATCAGATGTGTGCAACCCAGTGGAAAGTGCACTTTCCCTGGCCAGGTTTTGTTTTGGCTGTAAATAGCTTGTTAGGGAAGCAGACCATCATCTAAATATGCAATGGGGGCTTCTGTGATGCAGAACCCAAACCGAACTTCCGAAAGCATTCCCTTATTGCCTTTTCTAGAAACGTTTTGTGTGGTGGCTGGTCCATTCCTTTGTGAGCCAGTCTGGAATGATACGTCAGGGATTTATGTCCCTACTTTTGCCTGTATTCACCGTAAGAAAAAAAAAAAAGCAGAATGAAAGAGGTTGAAAGGAGTAAAACTGTCTGTACTTCTAAAATCCTATTACTGTGATTACAGTGGCTGCCAGGGGCTTTTGTACTGGCCATGTAAAGAGAGGGAGCGGGTAGATGCAACAGGCAGGTACTGGGAAACAGTTCTTGTCTGGCATGCTGTGGGTGCGGAAGGGAAAGATGGCGTTAGCTCCTGACCCTAGCCTTGCAGAGGCCACTTCACAAGGGACAAACTCGGGGGCTCTTTCATCTTATTGCTTAGTGCTGAGAGTGGGAGGTGGAAAGCAGCAGCAGATCATGGATTGTGCGGAAGAACCAAACACTGCTTTAAGGGGTTTTGGTGTGGCAAGGAAGATTAGGATGGGTGAACTGATCAAATCTTGGACAGTATTCAACCAATTAAAATAAGTACTATTATGACTATACAGGAGTTCTCAAGGGTTTTGGGTGATAAATCATGGTGATTATTCCCATGGCCCAGTGCATTGCTGTACCATTTTCCCTGTACCCAGCATTATCAAAGCACTTCTTTATATAGAAGATGATGTGTGTCAGACATTATAATCTGCCAAAGGTGGTGCCACCACAATATATGTTCATAGTTCTGATGCTCTGAGGATTAGTTTGCACTCCTCTTGATTCAGTGGGAGTAGGAGTCTTGGTGTTTCTGAAAAGCCATGTGAGTTTTTGCACTTCAGGTAGTTAATAAACTTGAAAACGTACCCTATGGCATTCTGTAACTTGAGATATTCATATTTCAATTTTGGAGAAAACAGACTCTGAAGTCTGCAGAAGGTAACAGTGGCAGCATTATTATTAGTGGCATTTATTCTACCTGAGCAGCTGCAGATTGCATTATTTAATATCTATTTTATCTGTGTTTCAGAACTGATTTTGGTGTTACAACAAAGGCAGACTTGTCTTATGGAAATCAAAATTATACTTAATTGAATTCTGCTTTGGGAGTTTCTGTCAATCACACAACTGCATGAATCGGGAAAGACACATGATTGCAACTATGATTAACTTCTCCGGAGTCTCTCTGAGCACTGCATATCACATTTCATAAAGAGATGTAGTGTCTTCAGAATAATTATATTGTACTAAAGGGAATCTTTTGAATGTCAAAAATAGCTTCATTTTCTTTGAGGGGACACATGAGGAGGATGCCTCCTTAAACTCAAGGTTGTGAATATTTCTCAAAGAAGCATTTCCACCTGAAGCAGTCTTGACCACCTTCCTCCACGTGTAATTCCTAACAACAACGTAAACAAATGGAGAATTCATTCCTTGCCCTGAGAGCACTCTGCCTTTGATTCCAATCTGCAGGTGAACTACGACACCATCTGGAGGCGGGCAGGTGGTAAATTAGCAGTAGGTATATGTACCACCAATGAGTAATTAAGAGTGAGCTTTCACAGTGCTGGAATATTTGAGCCACATATTGTAAATGGATACCAATGCTGTGAGTTTTCCCATGTTTATGTAGTCAAGTAAAGGAAATAAGGTCTTTTTTTGCTATGATATTACTAGTTTATTTTTCTGAGTTGTTCCTGGATCTTACAAATGACTGACAGGAAATACAGATCACTTTTACTTCAGAATATGAGCCTTTACAAGAGCTTTGAGTACTTTAATTTATATGTATTAAGATTTGTAACTTAGAGCACTTAAGAAAGTTAAATTGGTGAGATTACATTTTAAGAGCTGTGAACAGGGTTAGTCCAAAGATCCCTGCAGTAGAGATCTCTAACTTTGAAGGGTAGACAATAGTTGTTTTGCACCCCAGTAGCTAGTTAGTCAATATTAATATTCACTTTGCTTTTATCCCTAAACTGCATTAACTCTCTCCAGTGACATTTAACTTACATATGTGAAGGGATTGGCATTTTTAGATTGTCAGAGTGTTATTGGATAAAAAAGCTGATTTTGTCATGGGACATCTGTTTTATTGTTAATTAGATGAAATAGGAAAGACATCAGAAGAGTACACACAGAAACTATTTCATAGTTCCTGCTCAAAATCTTGCTCTGATCTCTTGAAATTAATGATGCTTTACAGATTTTCACATTTTGATGTGAATTTCATTTAGGAAGTTTCAGGAACAAATGACAGAAAGTTGTTATCCATCTGTGCTTCTGTCTTTACAATTCAATTATTCCCTGCCATTGTACAGTCTCTCCTTTCAAAACTATCAAAAGAGGGAAAACAACCAAGCAGTTCATTTATCATTTAAAAAACCTCAACCCAACCACAACAACTTATATCATCATGAGAGCTCATGTTTTGTGCTTATCGAAGTAGAAAGTGCAGTTTACATTGTCCCATTAGGATGAGTTGTTTTTTTGACAGTTGTGAACTTGTGGATACTAAGATCCTGTATTCTGATTGTTAGCTGGCTCTTTTTTTGCACCCTGCTTTTTAAAATCTAATTTTATTTTGTATTTGGCAAGTTATAGTATAAAACTCGAGTAAACCAGCTTTTCCCTGGTTTTGGTCATCCTTAAGGATCTGTCCTATTGAGCTACAGGAAAGGAGGCAGGTATAAAATGCACTCCCCAGGAGCAACAAAGCAATTGTAATTTGTGGTAACTGCTCATAGTATTTCAGGATGAAGGCAAATCTCTCATGGGAATAAAGGAGAATAAGTCATTAAGAGCAGTAGTTGGGACTATTGTAATGGTATGGAAGATAAGCTGGAGATGCGGTGACATATCAGGTAAGGCTGAGGTGGTTGCATCTTTCTGGCTTATGATGGTGCATCTGTAACTTGAGAATTGAGAACTGTACAGATCCAAAAGAACAGGAGATAAAGAAGAAGCTGGAAAAGTAGACATGGAGGAAGGAATGGATTTTAAGTCTTTGAAGCAATGCTACCAGGAATATGAAGTGACTTCAGAAATGTTGTCCTCAGCTCCTTTTCCATCCTTGGAAAAAAAGCCCTAATCTCCTGAAGCAGTTTAGAGGCTCTTTTTCCTTCCTGTGTACAAGGAGCATGTATGGTTCTCAGTGGAAGCTGCACTTTGGAAGGCGCCATGTGAGATTAAAGAACCATTCAGTTAGATGAGTACTTTGTGATAAGTGTCAGTAGTGGTTACTCTGGGGGAATGCAAGAGCCTTGGCAGGGTGGTTGGACCAGATGATCTCCAAAGGTCCCTTCTAACCTTAATGATTCTGTGAAATGCTGCAAGAAGGATGTTTGAGTTAACTATGTCTCCTGGCTTTGAATATATTAAATCCTTTCAATAATGGAAACAAAAAAATCTCTAACCCCTCCTGAAGACTTTCATAGATGTGGTTGGGTAAGAGTTGCGTTCTACGCTGATCTCATGAAAACATTGCAGAACCATTATATATGCCACTTAGAGAGAGGCTCCTGGCTCTTGCTTCAAAAACAGAAGTGCACTTTATTATGATATTCCTAACCCAATAAGGTTCTTGGTTCTTCTAATATGTAATATCTATTAACTAAAAATATAGGTCTGTTATTCTCAATGCTGTAATCTCTTTTTCCTCCATTTCTCGGTCTGGGACTCTTGGGATAACCTGGCAAAATACTTTCATTACCATGACTAAGAGAAACTTACAACATGTTTCATTTAAAAGGGAGCAAGATTGATGCCATTTATTAGTGAACTGTGGAGCAATCCCTGCTTTTTCTTCTAAACCAGCTCCACATCTGTTTGGCTCTGGAGTGTACCATCTTGATGAATTGTGAGTTAACTTAATGGAGAAGAAAATGTGTGTAGTGCTGCGTGCGGGCAAAAGGGAAAAATACAGAATAAGAATCGATGGAAGAGAGAAGAGGCTTGATGGAAAATGAAATGGCCTCTTCCCCAAAAAGCTGATGAAGAGAAAATAAACAGACTGGCAAGAAGGCTCAGAGAGGGCATGCAGTGAAGTCTAAGACCATCCCTGAGGGGAGAGGCACAACGTACAGATTTTGATTTTTTTTTTTTTTTTTGGCAAGGAGAAGGTGGGGGGAGTATTTGGATCAAGGGCCTTGGTTCTGGTCCATCTCTGCTCTAACTAAATAAGAAAAGCTCTGAAGAGAAAAAAAGTGATAAAGTTCCTCTCTTTTTTTCCCCTTGAAGTATCAGATCTAAAATAAACACTTTAAATTTAACTCTATTGGCAAAATATCTCAGAATATTTTTGAATATTGGTATCTTTTCCTGAGGTTCCCGACACAAGCAATTGCTTGTGAATGGCAGCCTTTTTACTGCTACCTGGGTACATACAGACTTACATTCTGTTACTTAGGTGGATAAATCAGTGTTATTACTTCTGCCAGGGCTGTAGGGACAGTCCAGACTGTCCTGATGGCTTATTAACTAACCTCTGATTTCACAGTCTACTGCTACTAACATATAAGCCAGAAAAGACCTTGCTTGGCTTTCAGAGTTAGGCAATTATCAGGAGTGGCTGTTTGGGGTGAGAGAGGAAACACTTGGAAATTGAGCTGACTTGATGAGGAACTCACTGAGAGATGGAGCGAAAGAGCAGGACCCTAAATACCGATGTGCTCTTGCAGTGTTCTAGGAGAGTTTTTTGTATGAAAATGAATAAAATACAAAGATCTCAAACTTCTGGATGCAATAAATCAACCAGACTCTCTTAGTTTTTAATTTAAAGCTGGTTACAGGAAACTAAACCCAAGATCAACAAATACATGATGTTTAAATTAAGTGTACAAGTAATGAGCATTAACAGCCATTTCCATGTTCCACATGGAAGTTATACACCTCGGGGGGGATATATTTATTTATATAAGGGCGAATGTCTGTCATTAGGCTGTGCTGGGCCAGATGTTGGTGTGAAGCAGTGGCAGCTGTTTCTGAATCAGGATGTTGAGCATTCAAGCCCACTATAAGGATCTGTGTATCCAGTGCTGGCTGGTATGCCTCACTCATGTTAGAAGCCCTGCCATGCTTTTTGATGTTGACCTTGAGAAATGAGAGTGATTTATTTGCAGTTTTTCTTCTTTTTTTCCTTTTTTGAAAACAACTTTGTCTTGCAGCCACGTTTTTAAACTCTTCTTTGCAAGCCTGGGAACTAGAAATGGAATGTGGTGAGATTCCCATGCAAATACAGCATGTGAGCACCTGGGATTTTAGGAAAGATACCAAATACCAGAAAGCCATAATAAAATCAGTCTTCCGGCAGCAAAACTACTGCTCATACTTGGTCTTTGTGTTTGGTCAGAAGCAGCTGCTCCTGAAGCAAGTAACCTTGCAGAAGGTACTGGACAGTGGGGAGGAGAGCATGTTGTCTTGCACATCTATAATTGCAATATCTATGGTATAAGAATTGATCCTACTGTCCTCTTGTAGGTTGTCTTTTTTAATTACAGTCCCTGAGACTGGGAGAATGTCAGAGCTGAAGTTGTGACCAAAGCAGTGAAAGGCATTTAAAATGCTGAACATGGAGGGTCAGATGAGGCTCAGGAGGGTTGGGAGTGGGGCACGGAGCAGGGATGGGAAGTCACCCAGTGTTACTGCTGGCTGGTGAGAGGAGCTCTGGAATAGGGATTGCAGAGCAGCCGTGGGTGCTTGGTGCCTCTGGACATCACTCAGCCCAGGGCCCCTGCACAGAACAGAGTCCGCTACAGCAGGCTGCTCAAGACTTTGAGCAACAGGCAAAAGCTAGCTCTGAGCCCTCCATTGGGCTGAGAAAGGAATCACCCTGCCATTGCAGAGGTGGCCTGTAGGTCTCAATTATAATACTACTAAGATGGATTTCTGATTAGTAGAAAATTGATCCCTGTGTTTGCAAGCCCTTTCATCAGAGAACTGGCAGCTCTCTTTTTAGTAACGCTGTGGGTGCACGGTGTATATGCCTGTGTATAACACGTTAACATTTAACAAGCTAAGAAACATGGGAAGAAAGAAGCAAAACTTAACTAACAGAAGGTGCAAAGGTTAAAAAAGAAGATGAAAAGGACAAAAACCTTTCCACCTGCCCAAAGCAGTTGAAGGGAGACTAAATCTTTAATGCTGGAGTCTCAGATAAAAGACTGAAACATTTATATCACCTTTTAACCTGAATTCTATAGCAATGAAGCTTAACATATGTCTTCTATTACCTTTGTCAAGTTTATGACTAGCTCTCATTTATGGATCCCTTAAATATGTATAAGACAGTTTTACTTATCTTGTTTACATGGGTTTTCTCTTTGGGCATTTGTCTACATCAGTGCATAGCATGTTTATGGTAATTTACTATAATACATGTTTATCAGAGGCAGTTTAAATGACACTTAGCCTTGAATATATTTAAGTTCTTTGTTTTTCCTTGCAGTCACCAAGAAGTCAAAAGATATATGAAAAGCTATTAATTTTCAAATGATGGTAACATAAACAATATTAAAACTTGCATTTGCTCTTGGAACAGTGTGAGGGAGCAATATAACAAAAAGCACATCACACAGTTATTAAAGAAATAAATTAATAAACTCAACATTCAGTCTTTCCACATGTCTAGGATAATCTGGACAGTGGTTTGATTAGAGAGAACTAAATGTGTCTGATTATTTGGGTTGGCTTTAATCATTGACTTTGTTTAAGGCTCCTTATTAAACATTTCCAGTCCTACGCAAAGGGATTCCCCATGTGTTATCCAGAGCATTCACTGCAGGTCCTTGTAATATTGCCTCTGTGTTCAAAAGATCTGAATGAATTAGCTCTGTGAGAGGGGCTGATGCTGTGTTAGTAGCTTGTGCTATGTCCATGTAGCAAGGAAGAGATTCATTGCAAAGGTATTTCTGTGAGATTAAGCTGGGAGGTTGTGGCTTAGAGTTCCAAAACTGGTTTCCCAGCTGGTGGCTGAGCTGGAGTACTGCATACATATCTATGCTTTTGGTGCTGGAAAACCTTTCAAAATCTGCTCCCTAGTCTTACCCATTTAGAAAATATTGCTATTATGGAAAGACTATTAAAAGCTGACACCTTGTTAAGAAATCAAGCCATGTGGCCTTTGATGGAGTGATTGAGAGACTTGCAACTATTAGGGAATACCAGAAAGCCCAGCTATTAATGGTAATGGAGGTAGGAATCCTTCACTACAGAAATGTCACGAAACCATGCACTACTTCCCTTCCAGCCCAGGCACCTGTGCATGCTGTGATGCTGACAAGGGGAAAGCTTACTATTAGAAACTATTTACTTTGCATACATGTTTAGGGAGAAGTGTGATGTCTTTGCACTAATGGCATGCTGTTTTGTTGTTTGTAAGTAAAGGTGGAGACAGCATCCTTGCCTCATGTGTGTGAATATGAAATTGTGGATCATTGAAATCAGCTATTCTGCAAATGTGGAAAGAGCCATGTTGGAAACAACCTTTCAGAAGAGGAAGCAAAAAATGAAATTCTTTTTTATTAGTAAACTCAAATTGAATGATTGTGCATAAACATTTGTATTTGCTTTCTTTGTTCTTTGTTCTTCCTTTAGCATTGCATTTGCATGCAGACTGCTAGTGATCAGAATGCAGAGCTCCTTTACAGTGGAGCTGCGTGCTGGCATTGATCTAGTGGTCTGTGCCAGCTCAGTGGTGCAAGATTTACTTTAATTTCATCTTCTCTTTTGTTCTTTTGCCTCTGTGCTTTAAATAAAGACTTTTCTTTTATTGCTTCCAGAAATTTTGAGAAGCACTAGCTGCTTTGTATCCAAATAACCATGACCCATTTCTGTGATAGATAATTGCAGAGCTCCCAATCTGGTGGATCCCACACTTATGTACATCTGAAATCCTTAAAGTTATTAACTTTGGGGAGGTGTGATTTTTGGTTAGATAAAATGGAGGCTGGGCATTTTGAAGCTGTCAGGGTATGCAGTTGGAAATTGTGCTTATGGGAAGAAACCTCTGATAAAATTTTGCTATAAGGTCCCAAACTTGAAAAAGGAAGATCAGGAACATGTATTTTTCATTTGGACATCAGAGTTGATCAGGATCATGGAGGAAGTATAGGGAAAGGTCCTAGAGAATGGTGTAGCATATGCAGCTTGGCCATCCTCTCTTTTTTGTATGTCTAGCATTAGGCAGAGAAGCAATGCACAGCAAAAAACATCTTTCAGGTGGTTTGCCTCCTTTGCACAGAAATGCTAGCATAGGGACTGCCTTTGCCTTTCTAGTTTTCCTTGGCAGGAACAGCAGAAACAGCTTCATAAAGGAGAAAGACTTTGTAAGTGCTGCTATAGTTGGAGCTGTTTTGGTGTCTGTTTTTTATTCCCTGTGCTGCAGTTGCACAACTGCAGTGGTGCAATGTGAATTTACATGGATTGATCCAGGGTCAGGGGTTTCAGCCTCTCTGCCTGCTCTTGGCATATTTTTCTCCAGTGAGGTTATTAGGATTATGTCCTCTTAAAGAATTAGTAGAACTCATCACTTAATATTCTTTACTTCTTCACACAACATACACACATTTTTTGCAGGAGCAGTATGTGTTAGTGGCTTTCATCCATTTATTTTCCAACTGGATTTCTAAGACTGTTTTAATGAAATTTCATATAGGAAAAAATATAGAGAACATGTTCTTGGGTTATGGGTTATTTTTGTTCCAATCGCTTCCCACCAAGCTATTTGTAAACCTTAGCTATCTTTGGGCTTCTGTCCTTATATCTCTACTTTCCTTTATATTGAGATGCTGACAAGCTATCTTAATATCCTTGTCAAGAGAGCCATTCTTGTTGCTCCACAGTTATGAAGCAGCTTACTGAGCAAGGTTGTGCAGAAATCATCCTTCCAGTTTTCTGGAAGGTGATTTCTACTTGTGGAAGCAGCTCCAAGTTCTGGTGGCCTCACCTGGAACTTGGCACTTTTTGACCACCTCCTTTGTAGCTAGAATTCCTGAGCTGTTAGCTGGTTCTTGGAGGGGAAGCAGATTGCTCCTCCAAGCAAGCAAACCCATAAATCAGTGTCTCCTCCAGCAGCAATACCTTCCTCAGCATATAGGCTAGGAACTACACATACTACAGCATTACAGCCCTGTGTTTAGTTCTGGTTGCTGGCTAAGGCAGTAGTTTTCCTCATTGCAGGATCTAACGAAGATGTAATAGACCATGACTGGAGTTGTGCATCTGAAGGTGTTGTGATGCAGGTGAGCACAGTGAGGAAGGTTATCTGCTGGGCACAGTCTGCAGTGAAGGGGGACGAATGCTGCTTTTAATGAAGAAACTGAGCAGAATTACAAGCAGCGGATTAATTACTTTCCTCAAAAGGAAAATGTGCTTGGTTTCAAACTGGTTGTTCCAGTGAGCCTTGCATTGTCTAACACTCACCTGAGACAGAGGCTGACAGGCTGTCCCAACCTTTAATTGACTAATTAATAGTTATTAATTAGTATTCCCTGCAGTTGTAGTCTCAACCATGAGTTAATTGATTCTGATGAGGAACTAAATGTCCCATGTCAGAGATGAGTGCCCATAACAGCATCTGAGGCAGTTATTTTGTGTAATAGACTAAGCCAAACCTGCTTTATATGTGTGTGTACACCGATACAAAATTGCACAAACCCTTGGTTTTGTTTATTTAAACTTATTGCTCTGTGCCTGCTGGATCATGTGGTTTGTAAACACTTAATGGAGACACTTAATTCTTATCTAACTGGGAGAGAGGGGATGCTATTTTGAAACTGTGTGCTCTGAGGTGGGGTCTGTTTCACTCTGAAAACCGCTGTAAAAACATCTGCCTTTCCAATTCACTTCTGTCATGAGTTAAAATCCTCTGGAGATAGGAGCTATTTGGTAGATTTGATAGTTAAGTATTGCAGCACTGACAGGCTGCAGTATTTCATAGCGGCATAAATATCATTGTGTCTGTTCAGTTTATTAGGTTAAGAGATTTTGGAAAATAACCTCTAATGGGCAGCGTGATTTGATAGGCAGGTGCAGCTGACAGAACAAACATTAGTTTTCCTGTTCAATTTACACTGTTTTCTGCAGTTGAGCCCCTGCCAAGCAGGAGCTGCTGTATGGCACTGGCTTTGGTTAGCCAGTGTTGTGAATCTCGTGGTGGTGCAGTAAAACTTCTGAACCAGAAGGCAGCCTTCCTCAAGGCTTTTCAGCAGTTACCTGTAGGCTTGTCACTACTCAAGTTCAAGCTGTCAGATTTTATGTTATTATAAGGGCTCCCAGCATCTCTTAGCTCAAAGTATAAACGTAGTAAATATACATTAATATATTAAAATGGGACTCTTCAAACTCTGAAGCAGTGTGGGTCATCGCTGTGTGATGGGCAATATGAAAACCATGCAGGATGAAATCCTGACCCTGTCGAAGCTGATGGGTGTCTGCTAAGTGTTAGAATCAAGATACCGCCAAGGTTATGTGAAGAATATCTGATAACCTGGTCCTCAGGAGGTGCCACTTGCTGGGGTGTGTTGTGCTTCATGACTGCTGCCAATTTACGAGAGCAGAGTGGAATCCAAGTTGTCTCGTGACTGTGAACGCTAAACCTGGAAGTGAAATTGTGCAGTCCATCTCCAAAAAACACCACCAAACCTTCCTGTCACTTGCTCATGGGATGTTTCATATTGCTTAATATCCTTGGTTATTGATTAGGACCCTTGATGGAGGAGAACCAAAGGCAGTTCTATCTTCTCTAAAACGATGATTGAGGGAGGAACAGAGATGAGGGGAAACTGATAAATGGTTCTGAATTGAGCACTTTAGGCTAAGCCACCAAATGCCTAATTAACATTTAAAAGGAAGAGGGCTGCCCTGCAGGTGAGAAAAGGGGATGCTAAATTATTTTGAAAAATTCAGGTGTCAGGCAGGGATGGGGGAGATTTACATGTTAATGGGATCCTCAGCAGGAGAAGAAACTTTGGAGTGGCAATGGCAGACAAATAGATGCACCCATCTGCACCTTCAGGTGTTGTCGCGTAAGTTCTAGTAGTCTAACACTTTTTCTGACATAAATAAAAATGAGCAAAGATTTGTGGTCGGAAGAGGTGGCCTGTGCAAGAACCTCATGTTACTGTTGAAACCTCTTTATAGAACAGGCTTTCCCACCTTGCCTGACCATATAGTTTAAGTATACAGTTTAAGGCTTTAATGTGTGTGGGAGTTTGGGTGCCCATAGCGCAGAGCTGAACGCTGGGGAGGATGCTGCTTTCTGTGAACTTGAAAAGAAGAGACAGAGACTGGGAGCATTCCTGATGGGGCATGACATACACAGCTGAGCCTAGCTCCGAGTCTTGCTGAGATCACTGTAACTAAATTGTGAGAGAGTATTTGATGGGGCCAGGTTTTATTTTAGACCTTAAACAAGATGAATTTTCTGTTGTTCTCATTTAATATGGTTTTCTTTCTAATATTTGTACTTATTTTTCCAGCTAGAAGTTTGTAAAGTGAGCCAGGTTTTACAGTGAACCGATGCAGCCTGCCCATACCTTCTCTTGAGAAGGTACATCTTGTCCTGAAGCACCTATTCCAGGCAATGTATGAAACAGTGGCATTTTATAAGCTTATTACATTTCTGACTCCTGTTTACTTTAATAAACTTTGAATTAAACTGAGGCTGGTGACAGAAGCAAATAAAGCACTCTGCTGTCATCTGCTTACTGAAAAATGTTTTACATGAAGAATCCAATAGCCATGGCAATAGGTTGTTCCCCCCACCCCCCCCCACCCCGTGTTAATATGCAGAGGCCTAATAAGCTTGCTAAACATTTCTGCAGAATCATCTGTTACAGCTAATTTAGCCCAGACAAGGAATTTGGGTCTGTGGAAGAGCTCTTGGAGATGTCAAGCATTTTATAAATCAGATAATTTTTGTTGGTCAGTAAAAGCCATGGAGATCCAGTCTCTGGGCAGATTGCAGTCTTCAATTGAGATGTTAAACTTTGTTTCCTTTCAGAAGCAGTGTGAGTCAGCTCCAGGCAAATCTGAGCATTACAGCAGAACTAAAACAAACATAAAGTGGAACCAATCCTAAATATATTTGCATCTAGATTTTGGCAGACATTGTTATGGCTCTCTGTATTTTATGTGCCTTTTTCATTTCCATGAGAAATATTTTTTGGTGAACTTACAAGGTTTTTAAACCACTTTAAGTTGTTGACTCTTCCACTTATGCTAACGATGCCTCTTGCTTAATTTTAAACAGAGAGAATGACTTTAAGCTTTGCTTCTGCCTTGCCTAGCTGCATCTGCTGGCAAGGATCTGTGTTGCTGAGAATGCAAAACAATAAGGAAAGAAAGAAAGAAAAAGTAGAAGATTGTTTTTTTTTTTTAGTACATGAAGATGTATATAATACCAGAGTGAGGTTTTTGGAGTGACTCAATACTTTTATGATTGAAGTCTTGCATTTAGCTTCACTGTAACTGGGACAGAACCCCAGCTGAAAATAGAAACCTATCCTGGTCTTGTGCACCTTCTTGCTATAAAAAAATAGATATATATGTAGGAGTTGGTACAGTTTGTATGCATAACATTATAGGCATTCATTCAAAGGTGAGTTAAGATAGCTGAAGTACTGCTCTGATCTTATCTTTCTCCTTATTTAGCTACCCCAGCAGCAAGGGCAGCAAACTCAATTCGTGGATGGGATTTTAAATGAGTTTGAACTGACGCTAAATTGAGGCTGACCTTTGAATAGGCTCAGAACTGGCAGGCAGAGTTCCATTCTGTCCTTATTGATGAGTCTAAATGTTTTTATTAGGATGGCTTTGGTGGTGACAGTGCAGCTAAATAATGTACTTTCTCTGTTAGCATAGCTTTTCAGGTCATGCTATTTTCTTTTAAGTTATGGTATCTACAAGAGGGCATTTAGATAATGCAAAGAAAATAGCTAAAAAACCTCCATCCCTTAAAACAAAGAGGGATCGGGCCTTTTGGTTTATGGGGGCTCTTGATAGCAATAGGAATGGTTTGCAGTTACTATGAAGAGTGTGTAAAGAGCAGTGATTTGGTCATCTGAGTAGGTGTGTAAAATACCAAATCTACTTCTCTTGTGATGTTAAACCATTTTTTTTTTTGGCAGTGTATTTTTCTTACAGCTTTCAAGGTCAAGCTTAATTAAGAGTTTCAGGTACTTTCACTGAGGCTATTTGTTCTTCCACTTTTTGGAAATGTGTTGCTAGCCAGAATTTTCATACAATTATATAAAAGTTAATAATGGCTGTACCATTCAAAGCTGATCTTTTGTTTTTGAAAGCCATATATACACTAGCTGAATGATTCATCATCAATTATTTATTTGTATTTCAAAACAGAAGAAATGAATACTATTTCCAGTCAATATTTTAGATCAGCTTTTCAGTCCTACAAGTGTTAGATGCACAGTATATGCATTTGATGAATAGCCTTGTTTGACTTTCAGCACTACTTGTACGGGTAAACTCACTTGTACTTGCAGCATAAGAAGAACATAGGATAAAAATGTATAACATGCCAGTTGTGGAGATACCTGATGAGCATGCAAATATAATATCTCTCTAATATATACAGCAGTAAGAAGCAAGGCATCTTTCCAGTTATAGATGGTCAATGACAAAGTTTTAAGCAAATATTTTAATACTATCCTGTTATTAGAAATAACCATGCTGTGATTTTTCTAAAATAAAAGCAAAAGTTCGGGGCCATAATCCATATTTTTAGTTATACCAAGCCTTTGCAAAAAGGAATTAAAAGATGCAATTACCTAAGTACCTTAGAGTTCTCTGTTAGAGAAGCTCAGGAAAACTGAGCTTTTACTCCATTGGTATGAAGATTTCTGTTTTCATGGTTAGAGCTGGGAATGCAGAGCCCACACTGTTCACCACTGAATACCTCTTAGGAGGCAATAGTTGACACACATAGCACGATAAAAGTTCAGAGATGCTTGATCTACATGCATACAAAGGCATATTTAAACATCTTTCTGCAGTTTCCTCTCATTATAATACGTATTATAAAGTTTCATGCCATTGATGAAGTTCACTCCTAGATAAAACTATTGTGAACATACCAGGTATGATCCATACCACAATGCCTTTTTTACCACTTCTGCAATATCAACAGATAAGCCTGAATGTAGGTTACTTGTACCCAGTATAGATTCCTTTATGCTGCTAGAATAGTGCAAAGAAGCTGATATAAATGATAATTCAAGTCTAATGCAGTTTGTTCTTTTTTATTAGAGAAGCTTTTTGTCCAATAGAAATAGTTCTTTATGGAGAGGAAAGCTTTAATCATAAAGATCACTCTATTTTGGCGCTAATTTATTATTTTTTGACATTTTAATTATATCCTGCCCCATAAAGTGGTGATTGGTAGTGTCAAGATTCCTAATCTGTGCCCATAAAATACATTTTCCTGTGTTTCTTTCCTCCTCAATTTGATTATTTTGTAAAACTCACTCATGCAATCGACATAAAACTGCAGAGAGGAGGGTCCCATCCACCCTTTCCCCTACCAGGAGCTGCAGAGCAGAGGAATATAGTGGAAACCTTAGAAATGACTCAGCCCGCAAAAGAGTTATGGGGAACAGACTGGAACAGTGCTCTGCCCTCTTCTCAGTGGTATAAGGAATAAAAGGCAGTGTACAAAGTCGTAAGAAATTCTGTACAAGAGTTGGTGTTATTAGATGCTAGTTCAGCCATGTCTGGAGTTCTGCTTTATTCCCCAGTGAAAAATCCTTTACATTCAGGAGAATGTTTTTCAGAATAAAAAGGAGAACAATAAAAATGAGCTTATTATTTTCTTAAAGGCCCTATCCCAAAGCAAAGAAAGATTTTTAAAGAATTTAGCTTGTTCCAATGAAGAACTGCTCTACCGAAGTTTTGCAGATCAAATGTACCAGCCTACAGCTGTACAAATTCTCTTTCACAGAGTATGAATGCTGCAATTTGCTAATGTACATTTTGCTTTTCATAATATTCACAAAACCAGTTTACGGTTTGGAACATTCACAAAGCTGCCATTTTTAAACTTCGCTTCTGAACACATGGCCTGGTTTTCCCACTTTTAAAAGCAGTTAGGTTGGGTTTTTTCCTTCCCTTGCAGGTGTCTTTTAGATAAACAGAACACTCTTCAGCCTCAGATGAAGCAAAAGTCTGAAGGGATGATCCAAATGCCTGAATTCCCTGACCAGAATGCCAGTGATTCTTCCTATTTACTTAATTTTTATTCAGTATTTTTGGATGCTCTTGGGGCTGTATTTACTGTAACTATATCCTCTGTGTCACTCTATGTTCTAATGCAGTTAAGAGTGAATGAAGAATTCACAGTTAATATCTCAACACTGAGTAAGGATTTCTAGCATCTTCCTTAGGTTATGTTGGTTACAAGTATGATGGTCTCTGTAGACCGAGAAGTAAGTGCTGGTTTGTATTCTTTCCGTTGATTATGATTTACCAGCATAAATTCCAAGTGTAAATAACCTTGCACCACGCTGTGAAAATAGCTGCAATGGAGAGAAATTTCTCTTGTGAAAACATAGATGAATATTCTCCATAAACCTGTTCTTGTCGCCAGAAAAGATGAACAGTACCTCCGTAATAATGCCTAGCAGAAGATTGTGGAGCTTTTGGAGCATTTTGCCCTTATTGTTGCTGCTAACAGCAATAAATAACTACTGCACCTTTTCAGTTCATCCCTGTAGGTACTTAGAGGCAGATGACCAAGAGGAACCTGACTGAAGAAAGAGGCAGAGGAGAGTTCCAAAGTAGTACTGCAATACCAGCTGTGTGGATGCCCCATTGCAGGAATTAGTGTATTGTTTTAATGATTTCATGGTTTGGATGCATTTCTTTGAAACACACGCTTGAACTGTTGTTTACTAAACTGTTGCCAAGGCTTATGCATTTGAGATATTGTGATGGAGGGGAAAAAACCCATTGCCACAGATGCAGTGTAGTTTTTTTTATATTTTATTTTATTTTGTCTGCCTGTATTGACTCAGCACCACGGCAGCTGTTCTCTTTTCAAATAGCTTTGTTTTCCTGAGGCATAGTCTATACTTATTTCAGGAAGCTGTAGAGGAAGGAGAGCAAGTAAAGGACTCCAGATGAATTTCTGAACACAACCATTCTCGCACTATTTAGGAGTAAATTTTATATCCATTCGTACTTTTGCAGATGGCCTGAAAAGAAATGGAAACTTGAAAGTTTTAAGACGGAAGAGTATTCTCAAACGATGGGGTACTAGTATTTTCAACAAGGTGTGCGAATCAGACCTTTAAGTGCTATGTGCATAAGGCAAGTGCGCCTATTTTACTGGTAAGAAGCCTTCAAGTTATTTGCCCAGTATCTCAAAGTCTGACAAAGCTAAAAATGGACTAAACTCAGCCTTGCTACTAGAAGAGAATTCCCAGGGAGTACTTCTGGGGCAAGATCTGCGTTATTCCATTTCCAAGACTGAGGCCATCCAAGTAAGTCTCGTTAGGTCTGCTGTAGTGATTTGCAGTCCCGTTTGGCTGTTTGTTCCCATCTTCCAGAAATGTCGTACTGCCTCACTGAGACACAAGAATGCAGAGCTTGATGAAAGCTAGCATGGTAGGCCCTTGATACTGGAAAGATACCTCCTTGTCCACTACTACACGCTTCAAAGAAAGAAACTATATTATTTAATTAAGAGTTAGTTTCTTATGGCAAATTTTCTTTCTTTTGGCCATATATTTTGCTGTTCAGTGCTCTTCTTAATTTTTTTGCTTTCCACTTGAATGCAGAATTCCCAAGAGCTTGTTTTTCTTTCTGCTCTGAGAATATACAATTTCTATACATAAACAGTTGTGAATGTCTGCATGGCACTAAGTTAACTTTCCTTCTTTAGAGATGTCACCAAGACACCTAGTTTATTAAATACTTGTTGAGCATCTTAGTGAATCAGGGAAGTGTCAGGCAAATTTCAAAACACTAATGCTGAGCTCTTTGTTTGAAAGTGGGGAGAAATGCTATGCAGCCTCTCTTAGGTAATTTGTATTCAGTGGATTCTCCCTCAGTGTCCTGTTATATTAATCCTGAGACACTTGTCACCAGTCAGCCAAAGGATTAAGAGAGAAAACTTTCAGTTGCTCAGAATTTCCTAGCCATATGCTTGGCCTTAAAGGATGTGTTAAGTATCAGGTGATTCAACTTGAAAACCTCAGCAGCTTTATAATCTCCTGGTTTCTAAAGTCGCTCCAACTACAGATGCCAGAAGAAGCAGCTCCCAGTCTGGCTCATTGCTGTGCGCACTTGGTACATCTTGCCACTGCTGCTTTAGGAGCAGAGATCCAAAAAGGAAAGCTCTCAGCCATTTCTTTCCTGTCATAGAGTAAGTACCTGAAAATAATTATACTCCTTTACTGGAAATATTTGGCATCAGTGCTGTGGCTCCACCATTAATGTTTTCTACAGTTTCCTTCTAGACTGCCAGTTCTTTTTTATTACTGCCTTGTTAGCGTGATGAAATGATGACAATCTTCTATCCTTGCTGTGGATGCCAAATGGCATAAGAACATTTGTCTACAAAAGTAACTGAACAAAAGACTGAAATGGCCAATTAATAACAGCACCTGCTTTACATTATCTGTAGAGCCTGGCCATGCATGCACGCACCACAATCTCTCACGATTTTGTACATTGAATCTAAGATATGCTTCTGTTTTAACTAAATCCAAGTACAGTTCTCCAAAATATTATTTGCTTTTTAAGGCCTCCCACTTCATCCCTTTCCAAAATTGCAAGCAGTTTTGCTGTTTGGATATTAAGTCTTTGGCAAAAGCATCTGTGCTTAATGGGCCTCTGAATAGAGGACAATTTATCTAATTGAGGGCTGATCTTAAGCCATATTCTCTTATCGCCATTGCAGAAATGTACAGCAAAGACCCTGGAAATTTGAATGGGCTTGGATCAAAGTCTTGGATAAATGCAAGTCTGGATCTCACCTTTTACAGCTGTTTTTTTGATGTGTATATTGTTTTCACTCAAAAATCCAAAACTGTTCTTGACTTTGGAAAACTTTATGTCTACTTCATCTTGGACTTATTTTTCTACGCAAACTAGGCACAAATGATGGAACATCTCATTTAGCACAGCTGTATGTCTCTGCATTAGCTGCATCCATAGGTGAACAAACACAATGCTATTGAATCACTTTCAGGAAATAAAATGTAATTTTACCATCTAAAGTGGCTCCTCCTGTACATCTCCCATTTCTGTTGCTAACTCACTTTTCTGGGCAAAAGCACCTTGAGTAGTAATGTGAAGTTGGGCATCTAATATGTCTCTTTGTTTCTATTTGTTTGGTGGTGTCTAGCTCTTTATTCTTGCTCTACCACAGATACCAATATTAAAAAACAAACTCTCACAAGAAGTATGTGACTCTCTTAGTCTATACCACTCAACCTCTGTGTGTCCTCCGTTTATCTGCTTCCATGTTCTAGATTTGTCCAATTTAAGCTGCAATGTCCTTAGGGCAGGGCATACCTCAGCGTGTATTAATTAATGTTCAAACCTTTCTCTCCACTGCAGCATGTCAAGCACATCCTCTAGTAGCTGGCTGAGACCTGATGAGCAATAGGAAGGTTATAAAGTACTGTCTGAAATGGGTCTCTCTGTGGTCATTAAAGTGCATTCATTGTCTATCTGCCTATCTCTTCTCTTAGTGTTTTTTCCTTCAGTTCTCCTTGACCCAAAATTACACTCATTTTCCATCAATTTTCAGTCCTCTTTACCTGGCCAACTTCCTACTTCAATTCTGCAACAAAATATTTAGCGGCACTTTTACACTCTGCTCTTGAATACAGTCTAGGTCTGTAGAAGGTCAATGCTGACCCCTCCATTTCTTCAACTTTATCTGTTTGTGGATATAAGGAAAAAGGATGGATTCTTGTGCCAGCTTCTCTTATTTGTGGTAACTTTTGTATCAACTACCTCAGTCCTGTAGGTCTTCTCTTTAAATATTTCTTCTGAAAAAGTGAATTGAGACTGCTGGTCACACTCTTTTACATTTCTGCTGTTGGTACATGTACTGTGGAACTGATTTGGGGAAGACACTGCCCTGTGTACTTCTGCCAGCTGTCATCATCCTCTGGTCTACCAAAGCTTTCTTCTTCCTCTCCACCACCTACTTTTATATCTTTCTCTTTGTGGGGTTTTGGTTATTCTGTGTTTTCCAGTCATCCCAAACCCTGCTGCATTATTACTGCTGTCAGTTGCTTTTCTGTTTTCCTCTATTAATGTCCTATCCCAAGAGCTTGTTTGAATTGTTGAAAACTACAGCAGTGAAAACTCTTTTTCTATTTGGAATGTGTTTTTGAGAGAATACACAGGAGAAAGGCTCTTGTAAATCTGAAAGCATAATTGCATTAGCAAAGTAGATGTGTGTTTTGATTTGTGAAGGGGAAAAAGAACCACAGAAAGAGAAGTCCAATTTAGCTGCCTGATACTTTTTGTTAGCCAGGTCTGCTGCTAGTGTTTTGATGTTAGCCCAGTTAAATGTTATCACTGAAGCCTGTGCACTTTCGATAATGTTTCTTGGAGCAGAGTGATATTTTAATTGCCCTCCTGCTTGTCAGATGCTTTGGCCAGGTATTGGCAATGAGAGTGAAAGTTACTGATTTGCCAGTAGTGATGCAGCTGACAATGGTATAATTCTGGATATCTGGAGAAGAAGTAAATATTGGGTTTCCTGCCCTTGTAAAAAGAGAAGGCTTGTTTTGAGACGAAACCTTAGGACGTGGTGCAGGAAGTTGTCTCTTACATCTAAATTTATTTCACGCTAAGATGACTGCTCTTGACCTCTGTCTCCAAACACCCTCATGTACCTGTCTGCCCCTCTGATTGGCACAGGCTTCATTTTAGAAACATTTTCAAAGCATTCAGAGTTCCTTCCCTGCCTTATAGGTGCCTGGGCTGACACCTGCAAAGCTGCTTGTGTAGTAATGCCATCCTACCACTACCAAGCTACCTTCTGTTCCTGTTCAAGCCAAAGCCGGGGAGCTCTTAAGCTAGGTCTCTGGAATGCAAGATGGAAATGCTTGTCTTGTAAATGTGTGCAACTCCATAAGAGTGCTTAGGGCAAAGATGGTGCCCACCATTCTCTGCATTGGAAAGCTTAAGGGCAGAGTGTTAAGTGCACAGTGACAAGACAGTAATAAGTAAGGCATGTATAAATACAGAGTGGGGATAAGAGGGGTATTTTGTGTATTAAGACATGGTCACCTGAAACAGCTGACCCAGCTTGCGTATGGAGTTGTGAAAGAGTGGATGCTTGGTGAATGATCCCAAGCAAGGGGCAGGGGGAGCAGGCCTGTTTATAGCCCTTCAATCTGAAATATCAAATCACTTACCGAAGCACTTCAGCCCCACTCTTCTCTTCCACAGCATCCTTGAGTCCTTGGCGTTGCACACACTGCATAGACAGGCTGAGTACCCAGGTTGACACTGGAGCTTCTGAGCAGCAGCCTTGGGGCTCAGAAATGCAGTGCTGAGTGGAGTTGTGTCTCTTCTGAGAAGGCTGAGGATGAGGGTGCTAATCTTGCACCACATCAGATTTGCATGATTGTTTGAGAATCTTCAGCACAAAATGTACAGGTTTTGTGCTGTGCTGGGTGGCAGGGCCTCGTGTGAGAACCAAAGACTCCCCGTGCTTTTGTGTTCAAAGAATTGTTGGTGCCTAGCAGATAGAAATCTAGACTTTTATGTCTGCAAGAAAGCCCAGAGAGGAGATGAACTGCTAAATGGGAGAGGATGGGTTTATTTCTGCTTATTTCAAGAGAATTGACTCTTTGCCAGCATCTGAGAAAGAAACTGGAGCCATTAGATTTTATCTGAGAATAAAAACTATAAATTGAGTATTTTGTAATTTGAGCCAGTAGATGTCAGCAATTCCTTTTGAAATGGCTCTGGAAATGCAGCAGTAAATGAACCAACTTGTTCACATCCAAACTTTTCTGTGATATAAAAGCATTTGCTAAAAACAATAAATCAGAAACTGCATAAAATATAACCAACAGATGAAGATGGACAGCCTCCTCCTAGTTATTGGTGAGAATGGCATGAACAAATGTGGAAACATTTAGTCTTGATAACAATAAAATATTCAATAGGTTCTATTTTAAAGGTATAATCTTTGACTGTTGAGCCACTGCATGACGTAGGTTTCACATCCATGGAAGCCTGATATAGTCTTTAAAAAGTGATGGCTGGGGTTCTTTACTTATATATTTACTTTTGCTTAAGTGCTGCACTAATCCAGATGTATATTACTGCTGATTAAAGAGGTGGTGGCTCTTTGCCTGTAGTTGGGGCATGTATTGTTTCATATGTCCATGTCTAAAGTAAAAGACAGCATCACATTCTTGTAAGGATCCATTTTTTTAATGTCTTGTTTGGTATATGTGTTTTAGAAGTATGAATATTGTATAAAATGTTTTTATTTCATTAGTCAGTAGATCAGGAGTAATACCACTGAAATTTGAATTGGTAGCCACAGTAGAACTACTGCAGTGGGATAAAAATAAAACACATAATGTCCTTATTGCTAGTTTTTGGCCTGTGCCGCTAACAATGCTTACATTAATGTTCTTACACTAGTCCATTCCTTTGACCTTGAGCCAATATCAAAAGTGTTTGCAACAGGAGCTGAAGACAATTCCTTTATTTTGGCTTTAGAGTCAGCAGAGGGAGCTCACACCCATTTGGTTCAACTTGACAAATATTGGGTATTAAAGATATTTTAAACTAGGCCATTTTATTTACACACACATGCACACACCCACTCACCCTCTTACAGACATATATGGGATTCCCAAAGCTTATAATCTATACCTTAGCAGGCTGTTTGACAAGTCTCATTCTCTTATCCTCGTGCCAGACATCTCATAAAAAAGGGGGTTCAAATGAATGAATGTTCAAAAACAGTCCTAAAAAATGATTCTCATTTGCTTATCTCAAGGCAGGGGGAGGGAAACACCATGGCAGTCCATCCTCTGGTCAGAAGTTGATGCTCAACTGAAGAAATGCACTGAGCTGTGTGTTAGCCTGGACCTCGAAGGAAGCTGGATGCTTCGGGTGTGCAGTCATTTAAAAAGACATTTAAACCAGGCTATTGTCAATGTTTTAGCATGAGATTAGTAAAATATTCTTTTTTCCTTAATTTGATTGGGAAAATGTACATTCTGATTCATTTGGTTGCATACTAAGCTGCCTCCCTTTTGTTTCACATGAATAAAAATTAGGCTTTTGCCATAAGTCAGCAATATTTTCTGGAGTGTCATTTGGATCAGTTAGTGCAAGTCAGAGGCAGAGTCTGTGGAAGATCTTTTCTGCTACAGCCCAGTACTAAGTGGTTGTTTTATTATATTGTCTGTATACATCTGATGTTTAGAGGATTCTTAACTAGGTTATAATTACTGGATGTAAGAGAAATACAATTTCTGCATACAGATATTGAGCCACTTCAGGTGAGGAAGCATTTTTAGTTCATTCTGGCAGGGGGCAGTTAAGTGACTTTCGCAAGGTCATGGAGCAGATAGCTGGCATTGCTGGGAATAGACACCATTATCTTCTCAGGTTTCTGGGTGCTGCTCATCTATACTGCCACGTCATTGCCTTGGGCAAACGGAAGGATTTCTATTTTCTGATGGCCTTAAAGTTTTCAGATGTTTGTTAACGTATCAAGCCTTATTTCCCCAGATACTTCTTCATTGTAACTGAGAATGTTTTAACCTGTTGATTGTATTGATTTTTGATGTGGAAATAGCAGGCTGCTCCATTTCAAACTAAATTTCAAGGGCATGAAGATTGTTAGAATGGAAAAGCCACTTAGCTCAACACAGTTTCTTTTATTTCAGTCATTCACAGAAGTCTGTGAAGTCCTAGTCTTATTTTCTCTATCCTGGATGGAAACCTGGTTACTTTAGATGCTGGAACAATTGGGAGGGAAAAAGTAAAACTCATCTGCTGTACAGGCAGACATGTAGCTGGCTGTGCTTGTGCTAGTGACATCTGATAATATAGCATTTGCATCCAGCCTCCCTGCCTTTGTGTGGTCCTGGCTGGGTGCTGCCGCACCACTTCTAGGGCAGTGCTGTGAGATGTTCCTCTCTGAACCAGTGACAAATGGTGGCTGTCCTACTGGGGGTTCAGCTGCAACCTTGTGAAGCAACAACATCCTTACATGATTTGTATTCTTCGAAACTTTGAGTGCATTTCTGAGTCCTGTCTCCCACCATTGTGATTTTAATTTTTTCCCCATTAATTGGAGCCCCAAGATAGGATTATGGCTCTTAGGAATTGTCCCCAAGTCCTTACCTTTGGCTGCATGCTGCATAATTTTTCCATTTAATATGGATTTCTTGTTTTGGTCAATTGCTCCTAGTCCTGTTACTTCATAGTAATCTACATTTGATGTACATTTTCCTTTACAGGCCCAGCCATCTCCCTCAGAAAGTCATTCCCTGTGCACGATGGGCCTGAGCCAACATACACAGAACACTGTGGCAATATTCCCGTTGTTTGCAACAAATCTGAAACCTGAAGCTAAGGATGAACCAGCACTCTCATCGGCCGTACAGGTTAGTGAACTGGATTCATGCAGACCTTGGGTATGTGGGTAGAGAAGGAAAGAGCACTTATTCCAGGGCATTTTTGTATCATAGCTCATAATTTCCTGAAGAAGCTGCAACTTGTTTTTCCCCCTTCTCTCCAGAGGCTTTTGCCTTTCTATACATGTCTTTTCTGAATCCCTAGGAAGAGTCACTGAAACAGAGCTCTCTTCTGTCTGTTCACTGGCTATTGTGTGTTGCAGAGCTACATTTTACTATGCCTCCAGAGCTCTCCGCCTGTGGAGGTCAGGTTTTTTGGGCTGCAAAGTTGGTCAAGACATGAAATGTAGAGGTTTCAAATGGGTAACTGGCTCCGGTTCCTATCAATCTCCATCTGCTTTCGGGGAACTCGGCTCTAGCCATGTCAGGAAGGTGAAATCTTATTCTATGATTGTAGGGCATTGAGAAAAAAATATGATGGGAGAAGGAGCAACAGCAGCTAGTCTAGGCGTATCTTCTAATCCTCTTTTTATTTCTGTAATTTTAACGTATTCCCTGTGGTATTTTAAAATACAGACTAAAAAACCAAAAAGGGTGTGTGTACTGTTCCTCCCCTGCCCCCCCAGCAGCAAGTTTCTAAAGCACTGAGTTGCTGGCAGCTGCAGCGTGACAAAATGATGCTGTTCAGGGTAGCTCCCTCTTTGGCACAGCCTGGAATGAAATTGGGGAAGACATGAAATTAAAAAGAGCTCGTTTAAAATCGAGTGCTGATTACCCACTTCCATAAATACATTGGAACACAAGAAATTTATTGCGCTTGGCCATATTTGCAAGCTGCTTTTTGGAAAAGGATACAAATACACTGTGGATAATATACTTTCGCTGCTTGACTGGCAGACGATCTCTCTGTGGTTCTACTGAAAAGCAACTTAGGCTAGATCTTTCAGTAGGATGGGTGTCAGGGCTTAGTTTTCATTCTTTCCATGATGCTTAAGAAGATTTGGGAAGTACAAGAGAGCTTAAGAGAGTGATTCTACTGTAAAATGCAAAATCATAGTACTTTTCAACAAATGAGAAGCATAGAAGGTATCGCTCTGGGTGCTAAATCACAGAGCAGACTAAATTTTCATAAACAGTATGATGAGTCAAAAAATATAGCAATATAGACTAAAATATTCTACATAAAAATGTCTTCTTGACTGTAGTACTATTAAATCAAAGGAGTAGATGCCTATAAAACAAAGACATAGCATATCAGATCTGTTCATAGAAGGCTGATTCTAGTTTTAGGACTAGATGTCGACATGGGGTCAGTCCAGAATCCTAAACAGAGATACCAAGATCTTAGCCAAACAAAAGCACAGGGTTGGAAGTCTGTGGGTTTAGTGTGTGTGTGTGTGTGTTGTTTCTTTAATTTTCCCCCGAAGTGACACTGCTTTTTATGAATGTACCAAACAGAATTGACAACAAGCAGGAAATTAAACAAGTTATCTCTGAATAGTGTGTATAAAATATTCTGAAAGAAAGGGAGCTAACAGAAACCAAATTACAGTGTGACACTGAGCCTTCTGATATCACACAGAAGACATTTAAAAAACATTAGAAGCAGAACATGAGTCTGAGAGACAACATTGTGGTCTGAAAAATCTTCTTTGATTTAATTGCCTCCAGAGCAGGACCAAAGCCCCAAACTCATGCTTTCCCATACCACGTTTGTTGGATGGAACACCAAAATCTCAGTTTTCTGTTTTTGATTAATACACTTAATTTCTTTTGTACTTCTATAAAATTATATAAAAATTATCAAGTCATGATCGATAATTCATATTGTGTCTGGAAATCAGGTGTAACCTATATAGGTTTGCTGTGCATTGCTAACAGGGATCTGTAAACAAGGGCAAAGACAACTGAGGACAAAGTCAACATAACTCATACAGGCAATGACAGAACTGGGAACAGAACAAGTGGAACCGCACGCTCAGTCCTTTCACACTTGGAACAAACTGTTCCACTTAAAGGCAGGGGAGGGATATGCCAAATAAGTGACTTAGTAGATGTATTATAGATTCTGGTAACAGCAGATAAAGTTGGTATTTTACCTGTTCCCTGTGTGAAGAGGCTTTATCCAGATAACATTTTCTCCGATTTAATCTATGGCTTACTGCTATGATGGGAAGTAAAGGTGGGAATGATAATGATACGTCTGGTAGCTCCTATGACCATGAAACAAAATTCATTTAAACAGAGGAGCTTTTGAAAGTTCTGTTAAAGTACAGATGTAGAGAACATAGAATCACAGAGTCATTAAATCGGGTTGGAAAGGACCTTAAGATCATCAAGTTCCAACCCCCATTTCTCCAACATGTATTTCTATCAGATTTCAGGGATGTCAGCTGATATTTATTAATGACTTAAAAATTTGCTTCTTCCTCTTTGTTATTTAAAATTATTTATGAAATTGAAGTTTCAAAATTTCTTTTAAATCTTCTGCAAATCATTGCATCAGCAAATGTGTTTTCAGTTTGACCTCTAATGTCAGGTATCATTGCACTGAGTCATGTACTGCCTCCAAGCAAGAAGACAAACTCTGGCTTCTTATTTTTCACTGACATGGTATAAATGGAACAATTTTCAGCAGTCTCATGCTGCTGTTTGTAATACTGAATGATATTTGAAAGATAATTCAGCTCCGTATCTCACATCCTGTTAGATCCCATGTGAATTAAAGTTTCAAATTATAGTCAAAACAGATGCAAAACTAACATGATGTACTATACAAAAATGCAAGAGAAAACTCCAGTTTCAGTCCTGTGGTTGGACATAAGTGTGGATGTAGATATCCACAGTTTACAGGCTGAGAAACCAAGGCATACAGCAATTATTTGTTGAAATCATAGTAAGTTAGCCCCAAAGGCCAGGAAAGAACCTAAATCTCCAAAAATCCTAAATCTCCTAAATCTGATACCTATAGCTTTTTGTAGTAGTTAGGGTAGGCGAATGACAATTTGATCTTAGAGAATGGAACTGGTCTTTTATTCCTCCTTTGGCAGGCTGTGTGGCATGTGACAAAGATCCTTGATTCTTTGGAAGTAATTCTTTTTTCCTTATCTGCTATAGGTTGCATTTAATAATGTTACCCAGTGTCTCGACGTGCTTGAATTGAATGGAAAAAAGCCCGAAACAAATGCCAGGTGGTATTACTAATTGTTAGGCTTTTATTTTAATTATTGCTTAGATATTGGTAGAGAGTACTTCAAGGTAGGGGAAAAAAAACCCTTCAACAGAATAAAGCAAATGGAAAATTTGACAGATTAAAAGGTGCATTGCTAACAAGGCGTGGAAGCCTGCTTGAGGATAGCATACTGGTACTGCTTAGAAAAGATGTTAATGCATGTACAGATGAGACAACATTACAGAGACATTTGATTTTATATGATCTGCACATGATCTTCCATTCAAATGAAGGTGAGACTAAACCAGGAAAAAATTACAGATTTCCTGGATTTCATTATATCTACAAGAAAACTGAGCCAAAGCTACAAAAACTATGGCATAGTATCAGTTATGTCATATAATATTGAAAAGATTAGAGAACAGAGGGAAATGGTTCCTTGTTGAAGGGTAAATAGACTTTTGATCTGCCAAGAGAGTGCTTGAACAGCTTTCTAGCCTTAGGAAATGACCCCTGATAGGTGAGATAGTTTGGAACCCATTCCCAAGTGATGGACTCTGCTCCATGTATGATTGATTGTATTAGTGATTAAACTGATCAGCATGCTTGCACTTCTGGGAGAAGCAAGAGAACAGGACCTGGGAATGGAACTGGAATATTCAAGTTAGGTCAGTAGCATGCTATGATCTACACAATGAGGGTGCTATTTATGACTGCCTAACTCTTCTGGGACAGGTAGTGATTTCATTGCATGAAAGAAAAATCATGTGTACAAGTTACTTAACTCAGGGAAATTTACATGCCCAAATATCCTTTGATTTGGATATAGATCATTGGTGCATAGGTCAACTCTCAGCCTTTTAAAGCTACTACATAAATCAAGTAAGTGACACATTCTTTTTATAGTACTTTGAAAAGTTGAATATTAAATTCACATATGCGGGTGCCAATCTGTTGCATTAAAGAGGTAAATTGTAGTGATTCTCTGCCTGAGTTATTTCTGGGTGGAAAAAAAAAGTCTCTTCTCACCTTTCTAGAGAAATCTGCCTTTTCTTTCCTTGCTTGACTGTGTTGTTTGTACCAAAGAAGAAGGTGCCGAGGCCTCTGGTGGAAGTTTTGCTAGAGCAAATTGTTCAGAATCAGAGGGCAGAGCAAAAGTGGACTTACTTGGTTTTTAGAGTGAGCATAAACAGAAGCGAACCCTTGACAGTAATTTGAGAGCAATGGTTAATGTCTCTGATGATGGTATGAGGCTGGACTTACCAATGTTGTAATTGTGTGACTCTGACTTGTTTCTTGTTATTTTCTAAATGTTGTTAAAGGATAACTGGGTGCCTTGTCATGTCGGTGTTCTGCTGGGAGCTTCTGTGAGATACTTTCTTGGTGAAAGCTTGAAGTTCCTTATCTGTTCTGCTATTGTCTGGAGTGCTGGTTGCCTAAATCTGGGACGCTGCACAGGTATAAAAGTAAAACCTCAGAAAAGAGTACTCACTGCTTCAGTAAGAGCAGCCTTTCTTAGCAAGGAGAATGAGGGACAAATAGCCCAAAAAAAGAAGCCGAAAAGACAGGGCAGGCAAAATAGTCAAATATGAAAAGACTTTCAATAGAAAGGTCTCAGTCTGAGCTTTGAAGACAGTCAAAGAAGGGGGTCTGCTGAGCACATGGAATTTCATAGACAGACCTCAACTGATAAATACTTGCTCTCAGCTTTAACTTAACCAGTCTTAATTTCCTTTGCAACAACTGCCAAACCAGAAACATATCTGAAGAGATGACAGAGGTGACCTATGCCTGGTATTTGTTACCAGTGCTATCAGGGTTAAAGCCTGCATGACTTATCAGTCCCAGGAAGTTCAGACTTCCTGCAAGAAGCTTTAACTTGCCTGCTTGTCCTTTATCTATATGTGTATATATATACATGTATGCATGTTGATTCACTAATATCTTATGTATACTCAGTGTTTCTTTCTAGGCATTGTGTTCTTCTTGTTGATGTGTCTGATTTTTTTTGTTGCCCCCCACCTCTGCACTGTTTCAAGCAGCAAGGTCCTTTGGGACTGTGTTCACCTCAGTCACCACACAGTGAAAAGCTTCTCATGTTGTGGTTCCTTGTGCTTGCAGAGGAGTCCACTGGCCAAGTTTTACTGAACCTAAGGACAGTTTCCCACAACACCTAGTGCATGTTATGAATGACATACTGTCACTCTAGTTTAAGCAAATTTGTGGTAGAATACAGCAGTGGGGGCAAAATGAGGAAAATGTCAAAGTGCAGTTCACTCCAAAATGAATTCCCTCTCTATTTCAAGTTGCTTTTGATGTGGCTAATGGTAGTGTTTCAAAGCAGGAGTTGGTAGCAAATGGGAAGAAAAGCAACAGTGAATTAAAGATTTGAAGAGATAAAAATGGTAATTTATAAGTGAGAAAGACTGATTAGAGTTGTTGTTACTTTTTAGTTAATGAAATGACCTATCTAGTCAAATTGGATATTCCTGTAGTGAGATATTTTTTCTTTATTGTCAGTTTAGCAGAATCTCTCTCTTTTCTTAGTGAAAATGAAATGGCAATTTTAGCATTCTTAATTGGTTTGGTTCTTTTCCATGGTAGCAAGTGAACTGAAAAAATACTGCTTATGAACAGGTTATGAACTTAAGTCTAAACCCTGTGCACTGTCGGCATCAAATAAAAAAGTGGCTAATGAAACAGTCTTCAGTTTCTAATTTCACAGAGAACTGACGTTGCTTTAAGGTGTAGTTCCCACATGGAATGCATGCCTTGAATGAATATTAGTAATGAGAAGTGGAGATAATTTGTGGTTGAATGGTGTGTCTGTACTCGGAGTGACAGAATGCATAGCCAAAACTATATATTATACTGAACTCCATTGAAAGCAACAGTAGAAATTGAAGAAAATGTTAAAATGACTTCTTTTGAGTAATCTTTTGTTCCCAGGTAAATCTTTTTGTTCCTAGATAAATGCGGGTGAATTAGAGCTAGTGTATAGCATATTTACAATGATTCTTAAGAAAGTTATACAAGCTCCAGAAGAATAAAAAATATTAACAGTAAATTCTTGATACAGTGGCTTAGCTGATGGTGAATGAAGTAAATTAAGCTATAGTTTAATTATATAGATGAGCAGCTTATTGAAGAACAGCTGAAATCTAAAATTTAGTCTAAAATCGAAGATTTTTTTTGTAGCCCAACTGCTTGTCCTGGGGACATGTACTGGTATCTTTGGCTAGAATTGTGTGAGTTTTTCTTTGGCTGTTTTGGCACATAGCCCATTTCTCTCTCTACTAAAACATTCATAGCAGAAACTATTTCCTCCATCATCTGGAGTACTTTGCTCGAGATGGACTTTTCCTCTCTGCACATGATATAAAGTTTAATCCTCCTACTTCACCTGTCATCCCTGCTAGATCTTCTTCTGTCTATTGTATCATTTTTAAGATTCATATAATGGTCCTATAGCTTTGTATTCTAATTTCCCCCCCTTTTTTATCCCCAGACTTCCTTCATTACTTTCCTTTCAGTGGATTTCTCATTGTATCCAAAAATACAAGATTTCTAGCAACTAGGCTCTCCTTATAGTTCTATTTCTTGGTGTCTTATGAATTTAAACAAATGATTAAAAAATTACACTCAAATACAGAAATTGAGTCTGGGAACTCAGGAAGACAACATGTTTTTGGTGCCTATATAACAGATGATGCTCTTTGAGCCAAGACTTCTTTATATTATTTCATTTCTCTTCTCTTTTCTTTCTTTGTAAAGAAGGTGTTAGAATTTGGGATGCTTTTGTCACATAATGTCTCTTTCCAATGTTGTTTTTTTCCTCAAACTGTAGTCTGACAGTTCTCCACTGGCTCAGGTTGCAGAGAGCTATAATACGGAATTTAAAAAACAAATTCAGTTTCTGTCAACAGAAGGAATAAATGTACATCTATGCAGGTAGTCATGGATTACTGCATTGTCATAAGCCAGAAAGGCAATGTGAATATGGTAAATTTGAGAGAAAGACCTGTCATTGTGAACTGAAGATCAGATGGGAAGTAGTCACACAGCCGTCTCCTGTCTGCAGCACTATGACAGGCTGGCACATTTTGTTTGTGGAAGGAAACTACACTTTCCTAACCTTTACTGCACTTATTTAACCTCAAAATGCTGGTAGGCCTGCTAAGAAAGTAGATTGTTTCTTCCTTAGCACTAGTGTTGGCTGCATATTCCCAATTCCTTCTGTCTCTGACAACGAGGCTCAGCTCTCTTGTTTCTTTATCCTTTTTGTTTTGATGCAAGAGGAATAGATGGATAATAGTGCTCATTCTGAAATATGTCCCTTGCAGTATTAAAGGATATTAATTCCACCTTCTTGTTGCCTAAAATATCCATATAGCCATGGGAACTGAAAAGAAAACACTGTTTGTACCAATTCAGTCTTTTTGTAAATGGATTTGTTCTTACTATGATTTGGCAGAGAAGTGTTGTCAAGAGATCTGATTTATGGATTTTAGTAACCTAGGGAAGACTCATTACTTTCCTAATTTAACCAGCTGAGAAAAATTTGACCTGCTTGACAAAGAATGGTTGGTTTTTTGCTTTTTTGGCATGAATTCCTGAAAGCACTGCAGCTTTTCTAGGGACTGGGTGATAAACTGTTCTGTACAGTGCAGTAGTTGCAGAGAAGAAAAGAAATGCACACATCCTTTAAAATACAATTATTCTTCTTCATTCTGAGTGTCTCTTGGCCACATATATGAGTGTCGTGGTCTAAACCGATCCACACAGCTCGTCCACTCACTCCCCCCCACCTTCTTTCCCTCCCTCTGCCCCTGGAGGGACGGAGAGGAGAATCGAAAAGAATGCAACTCTCACTGGTTGAAATAAGAACAGTTTAGTAACTAAGGTATAACACAAACCACTACTGCTACCACCAATAATAATAATGATAAAGGAAATAACAAGAGGAAAGAATACAACACCTCAACACCAGCCGACCAATAAGTCGCCCCACTCCCCCACAGCTGAGCACCGACCAATACCTCCTCCAACCCTGCAGTCCCCAGCCCTTCCAGGTAATTCCCCGTTACATCCTGGGCATGACGTGCTGTGGTATGGAATACCTCTTTGGTCAGCTTGGGTCAGGTGTCCTGTCTCTGTTTCCTCCCAGCTTCCCCTCCTCCCTGGCAGAGCATGAGGCTCAGAAAGTCCTTGGCCAGACCAAACATTTGAGCAGCAACTGAAAACATCGGCGTTATCAGCACTGTTCCCAGGCCAAAAGATCAAAATACAGCGCTGTACTAGCTCCTAAGAAGGAGAAAAATGACTGCTGCTGCTGAACCCAGGACAATGAGTCCAAGGCCTTTCCCATAAAGGTGGTTTAACTGATAGATGCTAAATAAAATGCTTTGTAGAGACTGGCGCTGCAATTCCTTCAGATAATTCTTTATTTTTTATTTTTACTAATGAGGAAGTAGATTAAAATCAATTAAAATGATGTGAAAGGATCTTTTTATGTTGTCTGATGCTACAACAGCCCCCACCTCAGGTGCAGAATCAAGAGTTGTGTTTGGGCTGCTGACAAGGGGTAACTGGTTAAAACTTAAACAGGGGAAGTTTAGATTGGATATAAGGAGGAAATTCTTTCCTGTTAGGGTGGTGAAACACTGGAATCGGTTGCCCAGGGAGGTTGTGAGTGCTCCATCCCTGGCGGCGTTCAAGGCCAGGTTGGATGAAGCCTTGGGTGGGATGGTTTAGTGCGAGGTGTCCCTGCCCATGGCAGGGGGGTTGGAACTAGATGATCTTGAGGTCCTTTCCAACCCTAACTATTCTATGATTCTATGATTCTAAATCACACAAATCAAACCAGACTTGGAACGCAACGTGGTTTCTGTTCTTGTGTGTTCAGTGTAACTTTTGCAATCACTGTGGATCCTAGTAAATAATCTTGGTATTTTTACATTGCTTAACCTCCCAGAAATGCAGAAGTATTTGAAAAGAAATGCTTGAAAAGATACCCAAGTGTTTTGTCACACCTGAGAGCCGGAGTTTTTATCAGCCTTGAGGAAATCATGCAGATCTGCATAAAATGTGTGTGTGGAAAAAAAATTATTATAAAAAATTCTCTATTTTAGGGCAAAATAAAGACCCACAGAATTAATGACTTTCAGAGTCATGTTGTGACTGGCGCATAAGGTTTTTGGAAAGCCTTGAGTACAACTCGTTTGTTTTTTTTTTTTTTATGAAGAAACACCAGTAAATAGAGTTAAACATAATAGCAAGAGCTGAGAACTTTGCATTGTTCTCATTAAAAATGTTTACCCTGTTAGTGTATAACACTCTAGCATGCATGCTGCTTTCTCCCTACTTTTTCTTGTGTGTTTTAGATTACCTGCTCTTTTGAAAAATGCTGGTCTTACCTGTATTTGAACAGCAGTTATCAAAATGGAGCCAGAGTCCTGAATGTGGTTTATGTGGATTACTCTAACAAAAAATCAAAGACAATAATCAAAGTTAAGGGATTTGTCCTATGATAGCTGGTCTAAATTCTTGCGGACTTCCCTCTAATTTTGATTTACAGGGACAAAATACTGTTTCATGCCTATGGTTTGGGTAGGCTTGGGAATACACTGACAAGACAAGATAGGCAGTTATTGTTCTGGTCTCCCGGTGTGGTACCTGTTATGAACAGAGGACATCAGTGCTGTCAGTGGGCACCATTTGCCTGCGCTAAATTTGCTGCTGAAAGAATGAACCCACTATTGATCTGTATAGATCTGTGCTGCAACTGGAGAGCTATACATTCAACATATGAACTTTCCTCACAGTTTCCTCACTTTGGTAATGATTAGTGATGAGGGGCAAAAAAAGAACAGTGTGAAGGATGCCTGTGTCTCAGAAGAACCTAACTGAATCAACATCAGTTTTTCTTCTGTTGTCTCACCTGACCTGCAGGCCTATTATGGTAGTGACTGATGCCTGTGGACTTGGGGTTTTAGCTAAGTCATGGTGTCTGTTAAGTGTGAAGCATTAAGTCATGACCTTAAGAGGTAGAATGACCTCTAGTTTACAGTGCTTCTCTAACCCTGGATGTGTAGCACAGTTACGTACATTGTTAGGCATCTCAGTAAAGCAGGACCCACTTCAAAATGCTTTAAATCAGCACTGAGATATTTGTGTGAATAATAATAAACAAAATGATTTGTTTCTTATGATACTTTTGGAAAAAAACCAACCACCCAAAATTTCAGCAACCCTCAGCAGTTGGTCAAGGAAAGTAATGACTAAAACTTCACGGGGAGAAAGCAGTCAAGATGTCACCTTGGTGCCTTTGACATTCTTGTTGAAAACAGAGAATCTGTGAGCACAGTGTGAGCTATACAAAGAGATGACAATTATCCTGACTTAAATAAGCATGGATACTACTGTGAGGAGATTTGATCAGTTGTGTTCCAGACTTCTGAAGATATTTTTTTTTTTAATCTGCAAATTTATACTTCGATAATTATATTTTTTTTGGCTTGGGTGGGAAGAGGGTTGCTATGAATATTTATAACAAATCACTCCTACCAGAGGACACATTAAGTCTTGCAGCATAACAAAACTGAATTACCATGAAATAAACTTTCTTAATTAAACCAATTAAATTTCTTCCCAGTATGTAATTTAGAAACTCTGATAAACCCTGGTTGAAAAGGTTTGTTCTAGCCTTAAGCTGGCCTAAGAAAGAGTGAACATCTGGCCTGTATATGAAAGGCCTCTTTAGGCCTTAGGCAGTGTGGAAAACATTAGCTGCTGTCCACGGCATTGAATACTTTGTGTGGCCCCAGGGCTTTGCTAAAGGACAGTGGTATCATTAGGGCACAACCATGTTTATGGAATACGCTGTAACTAAGATAAGTGACTCCTCAGACTTCTACTGCAGTGCTTATAGCTGAATGAGAGGTATTTTTGCTTCCTCACATTTTTGTTGTAATTCTACCAAACCAGTTGTGGTTTTTGTTTTCTTAAATTTAATTTACACTTTCTAAATGTTGATATTGGCAAGCAGCATGAGGCTTTATAAAATAGTTTTTCACACTCCTTTTCTATATTGCATTTCAATCTTTTTGCAGGTACCAGTATCCATAGCTCACATACTTTGCAGTCTTAAAAGATGACTTCTAAGGCAGCTATATAGAAATGATAGCAACACCTCACTGCACGACTTCTGTTACAGGAACTATTGGGAATGTAATGGTAATCAATTAGTAGTAATGGTAATCAATAGGAAAGAGATACTCCAATCATATTATTTATTGTAATTTATTGTAGTTGGAGGAAAAAATAACAAAATCATAATGTGGCAAACATATGAAAACTGCTCTGATTCCCAAATAGAAAAGTTTGTAAATGATTTTGTGAAGTGTCCGTTTTTTTTTCAGTGTTTCAACAGGTGGGGGTTGATGTTTGCAGCACAGTTATTATATTTCATATTTATAACTATAACTATCAGCACTTCAGAAAGATAGTCCTTTATCACAGGTGACACCTCTGATCCCAGAAAAACAACCAACCAAACAAGAACAAGAGTTGGAGACAGGCCTTAAAGAGAGCTTCTGCTTAAGCTCCAAGTGCGTAAACTTTGTGGTGGTTGAATAACAAGAGTTGTCTTGTTTAGAAGCACATACACTGTTGTTATAAATCTGAAAGCGCAGTAACTTCTGCTTTACATCTGGACACAGCTGTAATTACCATCCAGGCCTGTGTTTATGGCCCTCCTTGTTGCCTCTTGTCTTCTTCCTGCTGTAATAGTAAAGATCTGCCAGTCTGTCAGTGAGGTGAAGCCACTACAAACTGCATAGGATTCTGTTATTTGGGGGTTTCTGCTTTGAAGTAACGTTCTTGGTCTCTTTTGCTCAGAGTCCTAAATCCATCTTGTGTAAGGGAATGATAAGAAGTGCTTTCTATTTGATTTGTCCACTATTCTTTTTCTTCTGAATTTTCTATGTTTAAACATAAATAAGGTCTGCAGGGTTAGGACACTGTTTCTTTATTAAATAAGCAGAAGAAAAATGAAGAAAAGCAAGTAGGGAGATGGAGCTACTCAATCAAGATGTGAAGGAGAGTGCGTATCAGGGCCTAGTGGGACCAGTTTAACCTTCCCCCTCATTTCCCCTTCCTTCCTTCACTAAAGAAGGAAAAGGAAAAAAAGATCAGAGAGTAAAGAGCTGGTAAGGGTTTTCAAAAGAAGGCATCATCCCTTAGCTGACATTTTCATGCTTGTTTAGGAACAACTTTGTCAAGAGAGAGGAAACTTTAAGGTAAATACAGGGACACTTGAAAAATATGCTGTCATTGAAGACTGAAACATGATGTGACAACCAGTAGCCTCCTGCCTTAGGAAGAAGCTGAACGTTTCCACTGAGGAGATGCAGTGCCTCGAAAATGAAGTACTTGTACCAGGAAAACAGTGTTCACAACTTATTCTCAGAAGAGTCACATACATGTGCACAAAACCTTGCCTGGTAAGTGAGAGGAACAGCTCCTGCAGCAGGCTGGAGTCTTGCTCATTAGGATGCAATAGCACTGGAAAAAAAAGGTCTGTCAGCATGCCAGAAACGTTTCAGAGAACTGCTCCAGTGGTCATTTCTTTGCTAAGTGGGATAGGGAAGGGATGAACATCCTCTCAGTAAATCCGTGATACTTCTGATGAGGAAATAGTCTGGTTTCTGTGAACCTACCTTATGCAGTTCTTGTAACTGTGGAGCTATTGAAATGCAGAAATGCCTGGCACTGCCAAGGCTGATGAATGATTTACAAGTATCTTTCATTAATTTCCATCTCCCAGCTTGCACTGAAAAATACTGTCGTCTTCACTGTTTCTCGGGTTGGGAAAATCATCCCCTTTCTCACAAAACCCACACACGTACATTTTGAAGAAAATAATAAATAAATCTCAATTCTTCTGTTGTCTATTTCAGCCTGTTAAGCTTAGCAAATGCCTGAGACAAAATACAGTTGCATAGTCCAAAACTATGCCTGATGTAACTTGACATGTCTTAATATAAAAAGAATTTGTATTTCACCAGTCTCTCTTTTCCCCATGAAATCTTGTCAATGATTTCCCTCAGCAAAACCAAGGTCAGGTTTTTGTTTTGTTCTTTCTGTTTCTCTTCCTTTCTTTCTTTTCCTTTTTTTTTGAGAAAGGCTAGTCCTGCTTTGAGGCAAGTTGAAGAAAATGCACCATGAAACAGCCTGTGGTTTACATTTTGGTTTCCTGTGCAGCTGTATTGGAAGGTCTTGTATTAATTCATTACTGTTGTGCCATAACGCTGTTAAAACATTATGAAAGAGTTGCTTTCTCATGGAAAGAAATAATCTAACATACACTTTATTTCAGTGACCAAATTCTTACAAGCAACCTCATGGATCATTAAATGGATACTGTCTCATTAAGTAAGCTTTATTGGTTATGATGGCTTTTGATTCCTACTTCTGATCCTTCTTTTTTGCCTTAAGACTGCTGCGAAATATCTTTGATAAAGGAGTTAAAGAAAACTGCATGAAGAAATCTTGAAATGAGGGCAGATACCTGAAATGACAGTGATAGTAATTTTGATGGAAGATAGATGAAAATGCACAGGAAATATATATAAAAAGAGGGTGAGGGGAATCATATAATCCTGACAGGTGCATACTAACCTGGCTTGTTTAAGCTACTAATGCTCCTTGTCCATTCTAGATGCTCCTGATAATTCTCTCTAGTCTTTCTGCCCACTGCCTTGAGTGTATGTTTCCTTCCCCCTCCTCCCCAGCTCTGGCTGCTGCTGACTTCTGTACCCACCATCAAGAAATGTATCCTTGACCATTGTCTTTCTTGAAATGTTTTCACAGTTCTTATATCTTTAGATGGCTCCATTTCTGATCACACCCCTCCTAATTTGTACAGAACTACCATGCAGGAAAGGGTTATTTCAGTGACATAAATGGGGGTTCAAAGAGAGAGCGGGTGAATCCTCTGATATACCCAGTCATCCAACTCCCATCGAGGTGTCTTTTGAGAAGGCCATGGCAAAGCCAGGAACTCTTGTTCTGAATTTCAACTGCAGTTACATCCTGGATCAGGTTTGAGTTCTGGTGGACTTCTACCAAGGTCTCAAGCAACTACTTCTTGGCCATACTGCCATACCCAGCCTTCCTGATCTTTTTGTTTAGATTTTTCTTAAGCCTTCTCATCTTCCATTAGCCCTTAATGTTTTGTTTTTCCTGACCTTACTTAGCAACTCTTTTCTTCTTTAGTTCTTATTCTTTGTTTTTCTTTTTGAATTATTTTACCACTTTTTTTTTGTCTGCTTTCTCTCTGGATGATCTTGTCCAGTTGTATAATTTCACCTATCGTTACACAACTGAGATGCAGCTCTATTTCTGTGCTTCTGACTGGTCTGCATCCAATTCCATCTTCTCGCTTCTCTCTGTGACAATTGCTTCTGGGTATCACGCCATCAGCTTAAACTTAATTGCATGCCTTTCTTTCTCCATCTTCTCCTTCCATGTCATTGTCGACAATGACAATATTGACACCATCATGGTGACTTACAACCTGAGGCAGGTTGTTTTTTTTAGATTCTGTTTTCTTCTCTGCTGCAATAGACAAGTCCTATAGTGAAACAACATTAACAAATACGTAGGACTATATGAAAAGGGGAGCAAGCTGGTGTGATGTAGCATAGAACAGTGCTGTTGCACCACTTCAATTTTAGGAGATTACGCCTATGGTGACTGTGGTCAAATAGAGAATTGAAAATGCTTTAAGTATGAGGACTTCAGACAGTTTCATTATTTAATTTAAGACTTTGGGAAAGTCAAGCCAAGCGGTTTGATGTTGCACATAGTGTTCTTCTAAATTAAGCATCACGTAATAATGGAAGAACAGGTCCAAATTTAATTCCAGTAGTTCTTGTCCTTATTAATTCTGAGCATTGCATTAGAAGGGTTAGGGGGTTGTTTTGTTTTAGTCTGTGTCTTGATTTTATGAACACAAACTATTTTCAGACTACTTGCTTTCTAAACTGTATTTCTGCATACACCACTTCAGCCTCGACGAGCTGGATGTGTGTTGATAACAAGAGCTGAATTTGTCTTGACATCTTGTTTGGAATATTTCTAATCAAATATTAACATTAGCACTGCCACATGTCTCTGTTATTTCCTTTATCTTTTCACTTAGTCCCACAAGCTTTCTCTAGATAAGAATAACACTAATGCATTACTTAAGAGTTCTCTTTTTTTACTGGAAAGCTTAAATAATATAGAGCCCAGTCTGAGTATCAGCTTCAGTACAGATTCCTGCAGAAGAAGTATGCTTAAAACTCTCCCAAAAAAGATAGACCCCGTGGAGGCTGACTTCACTGGCTTACGTATTGCCAGTGTCAGTAGTGACAAGGGAAGGACTCAGCAGTGACAAATAACTTTAACAGATACTGCTAAATCACTGTTTTATTGGGATTACGTGACAAAATTGAAAGTAAAACAGAATGTTTGATGTTGCCATAAATCTTTAATGAATGTTCTGTGTTTTTGTGATGTGTCAAAGGCAGTCAAATGCAGGCCTTCTTTCCTTACACTAATAGGAAAGTGGAGATGAATCTTGCATTTGAACTGTAGACAAAGAAGAAAAGAAAATAAGGGTTAAATTTGCCTTTCATGTAAAGAGACAAGGCTTGATGTGGCTGAAGTACAGATGAAGGGAGGTGAAGGTAATAAGGCTGTATTTCTTAGTAGGAGCCTGACCCTGTAGCCAGTGCCCATGGTACATATGCTGTGCAACACCAAGCTGGCTGGAAAGCTGGGTGCCTTTAGTGTTCCCCTTGCCTCTACTGAGAATGTTGTGTGCAAGGTACAAGAGCTAAACATTTCTTGTGTCCTTAGATTCTCCCTTCTTCCTTATTTGAATCAATGTTGTATTTAATTATTTACTGTTCGAATGCCTGCATCTGAAGTGCACAGCCCTGAGTCTGCTTTTTGTAAGATACTACGCTGAAACCACACCGGATCCCATTTTCTCTCTTCCGCAGCAGCAGCGGTCAGATGGTCTGTCTCATCTTGTAGGCTTAACAGCTTCACTGATAAATCTAACTCGATGCTAATGGATGTGCTGTAATACAATATGGAACAGAAGCTAGGACCCTGTGGCCTGCCATGGACCATGTAATTTATGATTGAAATGTCTCAGATATTTATGCTGACAAGAGAAATACTCAACGTTTCCTGCTAATGTGCTGGCCCACTCTGACTAATTCTAGATGCATTTTTGGCCTATTTGCTTCCATCTCTCTTCTTTCCCATTTTTTCCCATCTACCCTGTCACTCACAGCTGCCAGGGTTCTTCTTTTGCCTCTGCTGCCCCATTTATTTTAACAGGAAGAGTAAGCGGATGAATGCAAAAGTTTGCCTGGAAATAAAATGGTTTCTCCAATCAGTTAAAGCTAGCATTGGGATCCTTCTGTAAGTGGTGATATAGTCTAACCTCACATGACCAGGCATGATTCAGAAGTCGCTGAGTGAAATTGTCTGGCCAACATAATGTAGGAAACTGCAGTGAGGAATGGATATGGTCCCTGTATCCCCAAAAGGCTATGAAAACATTGCCTTTTCCTCAGTGTGATCAATTTTATTCACTGTATCCAGTGGAAATACACAGTTAGAAGCTGTATTTCCTCTGCCTTGCATTTTTCCAATTTGCATTAATCATAAACAGCCTCTGTAAAAATATTGATTCCCAATTTCTTTCCAATATAGACTGTAAATACGACTTTTTTTTTTTTTTCATTTCTGACTGTACAAAAACGCCTTCTTGCGTTGTTCTGGCAATGCATAGATGGAATGGCTTGAATTGACAAGGCAGCAGTTTTCACTAGATTTTTATTTTATTCTTCCAAACAGTGCTGTTAATGTGTCAGTTTAAAAGAACTGAGAACATGACGTGATTTTAACCTTTTTAACACATTGTTCTAAGAACGAAAGAAACCAGGGTATGTCACAATACATATAGCAAACCAGGCAAGCATTATACAAATATTTGTATATTTGATAGTCTTTTCTGAAGTAAATTTTGCCTTTTTTTCAGACTGAGATAAGGAATACATTGTGTGAAGCTTGGTTGTGCAGGCACCTTAATCTCCCTTTCTTTTAAGTTGTTTGCTGTTGATAAGTCTGAAATTTTTGCTGGTGGTTTTCTTTTTTCATCAATGCTTTCATGGTTTCATAAAGTACAAATCCTCCTTGCAGTTTAACCATCAGCTGTGTACAAAAATCCTTTAATTTTACCCTGCATAGATGCTGAAGTAAAAAGGAAATTACATATTGAAAAATAAAATAGGACAACAGGATTTAAAATTGCATCAGCATCAATTTGTTTATATGAGCATGAAAGAGAAGAGAGGGAGACTTTATCCTTTGGGACTGTAAATGGCACCTCCTGCTGTGGTATTAAATTCACCATTTGCAACCTCCTGTGCTTCTCTGAGTGTAGAGGGTGGTGCCTGACTTCTTGGCGCCAGGGAGTCAGCTAAGGTGTCTAATAGATACAGACACAGAGATGAGGGTTGCTTACTTAACCTTGTTCTAGCTCATGTCCCCATCAGGGACAGCCAGCTGATCCCCCCAGTCTGGCCCAGGAGAGAGAGCAAGGAGGCTCCAGAAAACAGTTTATGGCTTTAATAGTTCACATGTCCTCAGTTAATCTCCATTACCAACAGCCAATTAGTTGGGGAATATTCATACTGCCTTGATATATATTTTCTTATCTTCTGATCAGGTCGTGAGAAAGTAATGAGGTCATATGATAGCAGGTATGACTATTAATCTTTGTTCTTCTTGAAGAAAACAAACATCTTGACAAAAAGGAATACAGAGCAGAAAGTGGATTTCAGTGTTTTCTGATGCTGTTTTTCATTTCCTTAAAAAGCCTTTAACCCAATACCTGATAGCGAGCTTGATTATCAAGACTCTGACCCTACAAGTGTGTGTTAAAGAGGGTTGAAACAGGATTGCTCATGTGAGCGAAGTTATTCACATACATAAATCTTTGCAGGATTGGGGTCCTTAATGATTTAGGACAAAGCACCAGTGGCAAAAAATGTTTATTCTATTGCACCTGCATGATGCGGCAGATACCGTGAGAGCACCATTAGCTACTTAACGTACCAGCTAATGACTGGCAGACTTAAGGGAATGTAGCTGAATAGCAGGCAGCCTGGTCCATGAGGGTTAATGATACCAAATGGCTTAGACAGTCTATGGGAATACTGGAGACAGCTTTGCAGTTGAGCAGAGTTTAAATAGCACCATATCACAAGACCATAGACACAGGAATGACATGATGAGAATTGTTGACTTACCCTTGAATTGATATTAATACAAGGAGAGAAAAAAACATCATCTAGTATTGGAAGGATTTTTTTCCCCTCTAAGCACATAGTCACAGTGGATCTGCATGTGTTCTGGTGGGTTAATAGTGATATATTTCCACTGTCCATCTAACCCTCCTTTGCATAATTATATTCCTTCTCCTAAATGAGGAGAGAAAACCTATGAAATCTATCACCATGTCACCTACTAGCATGAAACAGGAATCTAGATAAGAGTGGCTGGAAGAAACTGCTGTGAAGACCCACTAAAATAGGGTGAGAGAATAAAAGAAAAGGAAAAGCAAACAAAAATGATCCGGGAATACATCAAAGATACAGCACAGAAACGTGGCATAGAAAGAAATACTTAAAAAAAATTAAGATCAAATGCCAAGTCTAGTTTTTACCGCAAAGCACCAAGCTGATTTTTCATAAAATAAAAGTCCCTGAATTGAGAAATATGTGTCTCTCTTAGATTGGATTGTGCAGTGAACAGTATCAAGAACTAAGCAATAATAAATCATCAGACTGTATGTCAGACTGAGCACTACAAGATAAACCCCTGTTGGAATTGTCATGAAGGTGACCTTATGAGTGACTACAGAAATACTAAAAAATAAAATAATAATAAAAGAAAATCAATGCTCTCTTTAAAACTCTGAAGCAAATCTATTCATGCTTTGTCTTTCACTATATTTTCTATTTTAATTTGCTGTTTATTAAATGAAATATTGCTCTATCTAGGGAACACTGCATGATAAAATTATTGAAGATGCTGCTGGTGCAAAGCTATTTGTAGCAAATGAAATCCTGCTGTGTGCAATTCAGAACATCATATTGAACAGTCCAGATAGCAGCATCTGTGGATAGCTCTTAAGACTTTAGACTTGCCTTAGTTAGCTTGCTTGTTTTTACCCTGTGTTATTGATCTGGACTTCATCATATGTTTGTGTGGGGAATGGCTTTTCAGATGCTGGGAACATATTTAGAGGCAGGTCAAGTGAATTGAAGAGAGGCATAAAATCTGCTGATTCGTAGAAGATGTCAGCACATGACAGAAAGAGACTAAAGAGTGGGAGACCTTAAACTGGTATTGATGTTGTGCAGAAATTTGCAGCATGAAAGGGAGGAAGAGTGTTTCTGACTTTTGGACAAAGCTTGCACTATCAGCAGTCCCTTTGTAAGCTTTGACAAATAACATGCTACCCTTGCATGTGCTCTGAGAGGTGCAGTTGGTGTTGGTTTTTGAACACTACAATTAAAACTAGAGGGTAAATAATGCTACAGGTACAGAATCTTTTACTCATTACATATGTCAAGCCTATTAAGACAAAGAAACCCCCCGTGCTGCCAGGATAATAGATTATTCAGACTGATTCAATACCCTCTTGACTATAGTAAAAAAGATGTGTTGAAAAGGAAAGAATAAAAGAAAGGAAGGCTATTTTGACTATTTGAGAAGAAGTAGGAATACTGAGAAATACTTTATTCTCTGGTACAGGCCTTTTGTGTGACCTTGGGCAAATCATTTATCTCCCTGTGCCTCAGTCACTCATCTATGATAAACTAGAGGCAGTAGTCACTTTTCCTTTAATAGAGGTTTGGATGCCCAGGATAAATGGACAAACCTGGTTAGTACAATTATCATGGGACACACTAAAGAGAATGTTTCAGATGCTAAAGTGGCTCCAATCCACTTAGGAGAGCCTGATCTGGCTCTCTGCACAGCAAATTTGGGTACTGCTGCACTTGTGCCATGCCTTATCTATAAACTGGATAAACTGTGTATGGTTTAATTGATCACTGACTGCAGTATTTTAGCATCTCCAGGGTTGCTTAGAGGCTTGATTAATATTTAAAAAGCTCTTTAGGATTTTGAGATGGAAGGCTTTTATTGAAGTAGAAAGAACTTACTGCTACCACTGCTTGAAGGTATTGTTTTCAACATTTGTTTTGATATAGTCTGCAACTAGAATGTCTTATTGGGAACCTTGCATTATTGCAGGATAGGCTAAAGTCTAAAATCCTTGTACTGTGAAATTTTTTCATTCCTATATTCAATAATAAATGGTTACATGACAAAAATTTACTAATCAGGACAAAACAAACTTTGTAGTCTTAATACAGAAGCTGTTAAGAGTGAGCTGTTCTTGCACAATAGGTATTTAGTACATACAGGCAGGATCTTGAGAGAAGTCTGTGCTACTGCAGTCTGTAGTGTGCCACATCTGAGGTAACATCATTGCATTGTCAAGGACTGTTGATTCAACACCTCCTACAGATTCCTCTGTTCACCTATCCAAAATGCCTTATTAAATGGGTATCACAAAGTAGGTTGCATGAATCCTACTGCAGTGTTTCCAGTGGGGCCAAAAGGTAAGGCAGTTGTTTGACAGGTACTGAGGAAATTTGGGTATTTCTTTAATCCTATGCATTTCTTCTAAGAATGAAGTGTTCTCACAGTGAATAAATCACTTAAACAGTGGATATGTGGGTATAAATCAATGCACCTGAGACTTTGCAGGCTTTACAAATATAGTTAATATATTATGAGATTTTTCTGCCTGAATAGTAAATGACTGACAATTTATGCAAGTGAAATGCTCTTTTCTTCAGTCCAGCTGCAGAATAGACATGACTTCTGCAGAACTTCTACCCCACAAGTGCTTACTGGTCTCGTTACTAATAAATACTGTCAGGGTGGGGTGTTTTTGCTGTCTCCTAGATGAGAAATAAAAAGAAGTGGGTATGTTTCAGCTGACTGAAATAAGTTCTCCTCAAGACCAACTCATTTAGCACTGGACTCACAGAAAAACACTAGAACAGACCAGGCGAGTCAGCTGTCTGTTATTTTCTCCTTCGTTTCTTCCTTCCTTCTTCACCCCCTGCCCTGTAGTGGCAACTAAATGAAATCAAGCTACTGATTGATTTAGATTAATTGTAGCTAATAACAGTCCTTTGGTATGGAGACCATCTGAGAAAGGCATTAAGAAGGTTACTGCAACAAAATGGTATGTCAAAAAAGTGCCAGTCTTCTGCAAAAAACATCATAGCATCAACTTGGAGAGCAGTCTGAGTCTGAAAACTCAGGCATTATTTGTAATATATTGGCTATCCACATGTTCAGGCTATTGCTAGGATGATGACCCAATTTCTCCCTGGCTTGTACACCTGTATTTCTTCCCCATGGAGGCTGCAACATGCATAAGGTGAGGAAACAGCCTCTGCCCTCTGGTTTGAATTAAGTCAGGAGGTGAATTAAACATTGAGTTGGACTGAGGAACTGGGAAGGTCTCCCAGGTCCTGCAGTTTGTGCATAGCCATGTATCTACAAACAGTCCCAACCATGTTTGTCATTATCTCATCAATAATTGAGAGGGGATTACTCGTTAGCTCAGAAATTCAAATGTAAAAAGACATTCTTCAAAATCAGGAAAGCAAAAGTTTGCAAAGCTCCATGCAAGGCAGTGAAAAACCTAAAAATCTGCATAGTCATCTCTCTCTTGCTGGGCAGTGATATCTTAAGTCTTGTATGAGCAATACAAGCCTTGTGTGTTTGTCCATTTCTCTTGACTACGGAACATCTGGCTGAGATGCAGCTGTGCAGCTAGGAGAAACAGTGCTTCCCCAGCAACACCTCAGGGGGGCTGAGATAGGCTTCAGCCCCATTCTGTCACTGCTGGCAGGTCTTCGCCAAGCCTGTTCTTAGAGATGTCTACCGAGGGAAGCTCAGCCTGCCTCAAGACCTGTGTTCCAATGCTGCATTGCCCTTTCTGTTGCGCTTTTTGCTTGTGTGTTTTTTATTGGTCTAGCTTCGCTACTTCTTACTTTATTAGCTGAGTAGATCTTATGCTGTCCTCATGCACATAGGGCATAAACTGTTTCTTTCCTATTTGGAAAGGTATGTCTTCTTCAGCATCAAACAAACAAAATCCTTCCTATCTTTTCTACCTGGTCACATTTTTGACTTTGGTCTTTGACATTGTGACCCAGTGAGCTCTGCTATGGATTCCTGTTTGTCTGAATGTTTCTGAAGCAAACGGTGACAGTACAGTGGGCTGAGAGAGCATAAAGATTGTGGGATGGTCTTAGCAGGCCTGACTTTGTACCTTCCTATACTATGAATGCCTTTTTTAGAGCAGCATGATGATGCTAATTCATCTTTAGCTCATAAATAATTTTAGCCTCTATTTCTTGAAATAGTGCTTAACTTCTCTTAACTAAGTAGCGATTTTATACTGTAGAGATCTACAGCTTGTTATTCCTAGGTATAGTATCTCACATTATTAATTCTACTTTCTTAGCATTTCTCCAGTTTATCACAATCATCTTGGATTGTTTTGTGTTTTCCAATAAACTGGCAGTCCTTCCAAGTTTCTTGTCATCTGAGGGTGACAGCTACATGTGCTGTGATCATGCTATTAGAAAAAGTATTGAGCAAAGCAACACTCAGGACAAATTCTCTGCAGAAACCATGCAATGAATTTGCTGAAGTATGGAAAAACTACACTGATAATTTCTCTGAGTATGATGATCCCAACAGTTGTGTACCTAACCTGCAGCAGTTTCATTCGTGCCATGTTTTCCTAGCCCTTTGTTTGACTATCATGTAAGATCATATGGCAAACATTATTAGATTCAAGATATGCTGTTAACTGTTCCTTCCTTATCCACAAAGCCTATTACCTTATTAAAAGATAAATGATGTTTTCTTGGCAAGACTGCTTCCTGACAAAATCTTTGTTGCATGTAACCCATTTCTTTATTATCTTGCAGGCACCTATAATGCGTTTGATTATTTAATTCCAGAATTTTTCCAGGAAATGAACCTAATTAATAATTTTCTAACTCATTTTCAAAGAATGGAAAAAAGAATAATAAAGCTAGTCCTTTTTTTCTACTGATAATCTATCATTAATTTCCAAAGCTGACCATTAATGCCTCTGAGATCACTTCCAACACAGGTTTAAACAGCCTAGGATATCAGGAGTAATGAATTTGGAAACTCTTAACATATCTAAGTGTTCCATAGCAGAAACTAAACCAGCGGCTGATATGTCTCCTCTCTGCTATCCACTGTTTGGTTTTCCAAAGTATGCATGAGGTCCTGTCTACAACTGGCAGTCAGGCCAGCTGGATGAGCTTTGACTGGGCTAGTAAGTCTTTCTAAATCTCTTCTGCTCCCTTTTTTGTAGAAGCACGCAAAGCTATTCTCATGTTTCTTCTAAGGCAGTAGGCTGCTGGTGTTGTACTAACTTGGTAGACCAAGACAAAAAGTTATTATCCAGTAACACTTAGAATCATAGAATCATAGAATAGTTAGGGTTGGAAAGGACCTCAAGATCATCTAGTTCCAACCCCCCCGCCATGGGCAGGGACACCTCACACTAAACCATCCCACCCAAGGCTTCGTCTAACGTGGCCTTGAACACTGCCAGGGATGGAGCATTCACAACTTCCCTGGGCAACCCATTCCAGTGCCTCACCACCCTAACAGGAAAGAATTTCCTCCTTATATCCAATCTAAACTTCCCCTGTTTAAGTTTTAACCCATTACCCCTCGTCCTGTCACTACAGTTGCTGATGAAGAGTCCCTCCCCAGCATCCCTATAGGCCCCCTTCAGATACTGGAAGGCTGCTATGAGGTCACCACGCTGAACAGCCCCAACTTTCAAAGCCAGTACACAGATCAAAAATCTCTGCCTTTGCTGGGGGAATGAGTTGACCCAATAGTAGAATTTCGTTAGCCTTCCTGTATTAGCCTTTTCTCCACCATAGATGTGTAGAAAAGGCACTGTGCTGGACACTGCATTTTTTCTGGAAAATGCATCACTGTGGCACTGCTGAAGTTAGACTTTGAACTTTATGAACTGAATACATCTGGCTTCGTATCCTCACTCATGCGTGACTCTTTGCATCAGAAACTTACTTTTCTCTCTTAACTTTTTTCAGTGAATTTTATCTTCAGAAAAACAATGCAGGGATCTGCCTTTCACTGGATGCTTCTAACAGTACTTTGTATTTTAATAACTTTCTTCTGCTATCTCTCTGCCAATAACTGAGCATCTCCTGATCTATTTCTATTCACTTGGTATAAACATAGTAATGATGCCCATGTATCTTCTTAGTCAAGAGCATTATATACCTTTTACATACATAGAAAACAAATTTTCCAGAAAGGCAGTGATAAGGGTCGTTTTGTGCTGTATGCTATTTAATCTTCTCTGTGTCAGCTCTGACCCTTGCTGAGGAATTGAAAAGATGTAAACCAGCAAAAAGTAATTTACCTTCCATTGTTTAGTCCATTCAGCTTTCAGAATCAGATTTAAATGGTTTGCATTAATTACTGTGAAACCTCATGAGACTTAGAGATCTATCTTTATGGGCTTGGAAAAGATAGAGGCTGTCTCAGCAGAATAAGGGTAGAACTTTCTTTTATTTGCCTTTTGGTTACAAACATTTTCTATTAAAATTTTATAAATAAGTAAAATGCTTTTTTTTCCAATCAGCAAAAATTGTCTTAAGTAGCAATGGAGATAAAAAAAGGAGAAATGTATTTGAAGTTTTAGTCTAATTCTGGTGAACTTGGAAAGGGCTAATGGTTAAAATACAGAATTTTTGTCTGTATTTCTGCATAGACCACATTTTTAGTTCTAGGGAAGGAGTCATAGGCTGAACCCTGATTTCTGTTTCTAAGCAATACCCAATGCGTTTACACAGAGCTCCATATTTTGGAAAAGTTTTCTGAAGACTAATGGAACTGGCAAGCAGTTCAGCATTGGCAAAGTGATTACATTTTAAATGAAATGGACTTTCGGTGACGTACTGCTCAGTGTTAGTGGAGACAACTGGCAAATTGAGGGTGGGAGAAGATCAATACACAGAATCTACAGGACTTTGGATCTGTTATCCGAATTATTGATTGAGTGGAGAATTAAAACAGAGATGCAGTGAGTTTAATTCTGCTGTGTGACAGGTGGAAAATGGGTACATTAATTAGGGAGCCCCAGCAGGAACGTTCTCAGCAGGACTTGTGGTTGCTCCAGGGAATCCTTTAGTAATTCTGCCTTGTTTTGTGGTGTGTTTGATGATGTCATTCGAAAGTCTCATTTTTGTGTGCACTGCACTTTTTAATCTTTAAACATTCGGCCTTGCAGAGCCAGGAAATAATTGTGTATAGTGCATATAAGAAGGGAATGTAGGCAGAAAACTTACGGATGTTTTAGGGTGCTTCTGTCAGACATCATTGTTAAAAAATCATGTATTTTGATAAAAGCAAACTGTTACTGTTTGCTGTGCTTAAAAAGCAACAGGCAATCTCCTCTGTAAGTCCTTTTTATTGCATTTCAGGGTTGTCTGGCTTTTCCTCTTGCGTGGCAATTGAGTGTTCATTTACAAAACCTTTGCTACTTTCTTGATTTATTGCTTTCTTAATCTAAAATAAACATAATGACTTAAATTAGCCTGTTGCTTTTTGGGTAAGGCAAAATACAGAAGTTTACATAAATGACTACAGGACTCAGGAAGGGGAAGTTGACAGAACAAGTGCAGCGCACTACCCAAATGTAGCTCACAGATCCACACACTGTATCTTGATTGCTCTCTTCCCTGGTACAGATTATCTAGAGGTTTTAGTATGAAGTGTGCCATCTGGGTCTGTGGCAAGTGCTGTGCTCTAAGTTGTGTTTTTCCATGAAAGAGGGAAACCCCCAACACCAATTGTCTGGGTTTCCAACACATCAGAGGCAAGCTGCCAACAAGGCTCGGGCTTAGGGAGAATTTGGTCCTAACTGGGACAAGAAATGAAGACAAAAATGAAAATTAACACCTAAGAGTGTCATGTAATACAAAACTGCCAGAACCAGTTCTAAACCCATCAGACTTTACATTGATTTAGACTGTTTCAAGTGCTTTGCTGGTATTTTTCCCTTGACTACATACTTGGTTTCAGTCAGTAAGATTGGTGTCCCAGTTAGGAGACAGGGCGAGGTAGACATAAAGACCTTTGAAGTAAATTACTTCCCTGATTTATTTCTGTCTTGCCTCTGCAGGAGGTAATGTTGTTTCTATTTTTCATGGTGATGTTTGCAACATTAAAGTCTTAAAGTAGGCATTTAGTTCCCTGTTTTCAAAATGTTTACTCACAGTGGACTGGGGATTCATGTTTGCTGCCTGAACAAGGTAGCCTTCTTCCACAACGTTCAGAAGGTGAGGGGGAGAAAGTTCCCCACCATTCTTGGTGCAGCTCTCATGTGAAGTGTCCCAACAGCCATGCCTAAATAAAATACTTTTTATTTGAGGCAGGAAGAGTGGGCTACCCATGTCTGAAGGTGCTTTCAGGATCTATACCAGGTTTGCTGTTCTGAAGCTGTGAAGGCCATGGCCGCGGCAGCTCTCTGAAAGATCATGGACCACCTTGTGCAAAACAGGCATTCAGAGCCTACAAATCTGTGCTTTGATTCTTGACTTGTCCTAGAACCATGTACTCTGAAAATATTATCATAGAATCAGAGAATGGTTTGGGTTGGAAGGGACCTTAAGGCTCATCCAGTTCCAACCCCCTGCCATGGACAGGGACACCTTCCATTAGACCATGTTGCTCAAAGCCCTGTCCAACCTGGTTTTGAATGCTTCCAGGGATGGGGCAGCTTTTCTGGGCAATCTGTTCCAGTGCTTCACCACCCTCACAGTGAAGGAATTTCTTCTGAATTATGATTAAGAATTATGGCAACAGCTTTTGGGGCTGGCCAGTGAGGCCCATGTTGGGGTTGATCTAAGCAGTCCCCACACAGTGGGGCTGTTGAAAGGCTGGAGATGATAGCGTTTCCAGGGCCTGCAGCTCTAGTGCATCCTTGCTGGGCTTCAAGGAGCCTTATCATCATGCATGTGAAAGTAATAGGTGCAGGTGATCCTTATCAAAAGCTTTGTGAAGTGTGGTTATAAATGTAATGCTGGGTAGAGAGAATAATTTCAGAATGCAATGCAAACCTTTGAAAGATGGGCACAAACAAGCTTTATTTAAGCAATGTCTCTAAACAAAAATATTTAGAGAAGCAGTTATGCAAGTAAGGAGAAGAGAATGATTAGTGCTAAAGCCCATTATTAATATTATTCTCATTCATCCATTGTAATATAATCTCAGCAGTGCCTGCTGTATTATACAACATAGGCTGATATTTATTGCATTAAAATGGTGAAGATACTTTAACTGATCACAAATGACCATGAATGATCATTGGAGTACATATATGGCAAGGTTACTTAGCTCATTGACAAAGTATAGCAAAAGTCAGCGACAAAGTCAGAGTTACTACAACTTCCAAAGTTTTTATTATGTCTGCTGGACTGGACCAAGTATAAGTTTTCAAAGATACCTCAGTACCAGCTATTAATTGTTTTAAAACAAGACTTTACTGCCTCCAGTGTTCCAGTGTGATTTTGTCATGCATGCTATAACCTAGTCCTATGAAATCCCAACATTTCTATGTCTAATTAGGCAATGTGTTGCGATTAGTGACCCTACCCATTTTGGTTTAAATGCTTTGGCTGGAAAGTTACTGTCCCTTTGGAAGAGAGTTCTTCTATGCCTTATATTTTTGTAGAACAGTTTCGCATATGAATCACATCAAGCAGAGAGTAAAACTGGATTACATTAAGTGTGACCTACGTATAAAGGTTCAAATAGGATTTTTCTTAAACATTGCATTTGTGATTATGTTCATGATTATTAAGACTTTTAATAAAATGAAATGAGTCGGATATGACATATTCAAGGCAGAGGTCAGGTAATTCACACGTCAGACTGTTTTGCTCTTGCAGCTTTCTAAGATTCTTCTGATTTTGGTACATGTAATTCAGTGTAATCTGTACTTTTGTGAAATGGTGTTCATTATGCCTGAATTCCTGTATCCTGTCATACAGATTCTTTTCCAGACTGTATGCACTATGCAGTACATATTTTAGCCGTGGGTTTCTACTTTCATAGTCTATGGACTTATTCTTCTTTGTGGTAGATGTGCTTCAACAGATGAACCTCAGGACATGCAATACCTATTACAATTTTACATATAAATTATCCAGAGTCTTTATTAAAGTTTCGATCATGCAGTCAGTTGAAGAAACCTTTCCTAAAGATCAGAAGAGAACAAGTAGAAAATTGGCATGATTAAATTCAAAAAGTCTGTGGCTGATAAATGAAAAGGAGATGTCATAGGACAATGGATCCAACACTTTCCTCTCTGGTACAAAATAGAGCATCTATTTGAGGCTCCTTATTTAAACAGGAGGACAATTTAATCTTTGAGTAACCAACAAACTACAGCAATAAATCCAAGTCCAAACAGAAGTCTGCTTGTCACAGTGGATTATTAGGGCCATCACAAACAGGGCCCCAAAGCACTGTGGTATTAGGCATGATACATAAATAATAAGGTAATATATTGTAGCCAGAGTTATTAGATAAGCTTTTATTAGGAAAAAAGATTACTTCCTTTAAGTGATGTGACTGTAAGAAGTAACAAGATCGTGTGGTCTTTGGTGATCTGTTCTGCTCTGAATATTTCAATATAAAGGAAGAATTTCATCAAAAACTGTGTGTCAGTGTAGAATTGAGGATCATTCTTAAAGGTGGTCTTCTATATAGTGTGGTGGTCATTACAGTTCAAACAGGAAAAATAAAGTGACCAAAGAACCAAAGCATGCAACAAATTCACTGACTTTTGACCTCCTTGCTTCTGTAGAGGAATAATCTCAGTTGCCACATGAAAAAATGCCAGTGTAGCCTACTCTGTGATTACGAAAGCATTCTGCTGTCAGGGAACTGTCAGTTTTCAGTGTGTAAACAAGGGCTTGTATCAACAAAGTGCACATTCTCATGTTATTTTGATGGTACTTCTATTTCTTCAGTGGTGGGTATTATATCGGTGGGTGTTATATCAGTCCCTCTACTCCTACTCTTACTAATAGCATCCTGGTAGTGTCTGTACATTTCTACAGTTGCGTATCCATGCTTACTGTCTTTATGATGGTTAAAATTCCTTGCAGAAGCCTATTCATAATAACCTACTTGAGGTATTCCTGATAGGTACATCAAGGTCTTCTGTTCTTCTACCACATTTTTTGGTTTTTATTACCTTAGATGAGACGCATATAAAAAAGTCAGAGTAATTTCTTTGTCTTGTGTTAAAATGCAATGAAATAATTCCCTTCTGGTCCATCGACCATGCTACTATGAGTGGACACAATGCTAATAAGGAAAATGGAAACCTTTATCTCTAATATTTCAGCATTAAACTTTGTCTGAAAAGGTGCTGTCTTCCTTTCAGCTTTCTGTTCACCAACCATCAGATTTTTCTAATACTTTAGGCATAGTTTTGGGAAGGCTTGGACTCTCTCCTTATTTTGTTCTGTTGCTACATATTTGTTTGGTAATTTTCTCTGCAGAAATCATAACCTAAATAAATTTCACTTAAAACCTGACTTGTATCCTCCTGTATATGTGCAGAATTGTTTTCCAGTACCATAGCTGTATCTTCTCCTCCTTCCCTCCACCCATTAAACTGTTTGATTTTGCTGTACTTCCACTGTGTGTAATTTTCAGGAAAGAACTTTTAATTAAAAGTGCAAAAATAACACCACCAGTATTTTACAGGCGCAGAGCATGAAAAGAAACTTTCTCATAAGACAAACTTTTTTTTAACCTTATTTTTAACCGCCTGGTTCGGAAATTTTCCAACCTGAGATGAAGTAAATCTATAAGCAGTAACATTTGGGAAAACACAGAGCTGTGATGCCAAACCCTTCCTTGCTTGCAGCCACTAAAATCCAGTGCAAAGGAAGATATTTTAGTTAAGGAGTACTTGTTTAAAGCTAACCTGTGATTTTAGTGTATGTTTTTTGTTATGGTACTTTATCAGTATAACATTTATACTATTACCAAAATAATTTGACAATTAAGTTTTAGGTGAAATCAAGTTAATGATCATAGCATCCAAGCAAAGCCAAAGGTAAAGAATCAATTGTAATCTTAACGGGCTGTACGATGCCCCTCGGCTCTGAAATGGTGAGTACAATAGATGTGCCACCTCATGTCTGTCTGTCTTGCTAGTACACTTGAGTTGTTTTTTGTTGGTGTGCAGATTCTTAGAGGAATGTTTATATAATTGATAACTAAAATCATGTGAAAAGGATGATAAGTGGGAACAAAGTAAGTGGAGGCAAAGCAGAAATTTTTGCTATTTCAAGCAGGCCCTGAAGCAGTAAGTATGAGTCGAAGTCATGTTTTTTTTTTAGCAAAGGAAGCTATAATTAGTGAACCAGTAGGCATCTTCTCAACAGAGGGCAGTGAGCCTTGTTGATAAAATACACAGGTATTATCTCACAGTTAAATGATTGCTATGTGCATGATGGCCATATTGCTTAGCACTGTAGTTATTCACAGCCACGTTTATTAGGTGGGATGGTGCCTATTCAAACACGTTTAAAATTATTGTAGTTTTGATTCCTGATGGAGTATTCTTGAAGGCCACTGATAATCACTATTTTCCATCTACCAAAGACTTGCTCGCCAACCTGTATTTTGTAAGGCCTAAATTAAAGTGAGAAGGTTTGCTGATACAGATATAGTACCAAGCCCTCCCAGTGAACACATGGCCCATAATATAGTTAAAATAGTTAGATATAAAATAAAATAGTTTTGCTAAAAGAGTTAGCAAAATTACAGACGTACCGGCATAAGCCAGAACCATGTTAGAGCTTTAACTTACCAAAAAATGTAAAAAGAAATTAAAATAAATAATTCACTTAACTGGCATTACATATGACACAGCACAGGTACAGGTTTGTATCCTAGACCTGGCCTGAGGGAAGATGCAGGTTTTGTCGCTGGCTGTATGTAAATTATTGTGGAAACAGAGATTCCTCTTATATTTACCAGAAAACTGACCCAGGTGCTCCTTGTGTCTCCTTCCTTGGTCCTGTCCCTACCAGGTCAGCTCTTACCTTTGAACTTTTTGCCTCCTTCATTTTCACTCAAATGTGTGAAGAGTAAATTGTCCAGTAGGTGACAAAAGGGAGCAGAATTTGGTCTAAAAACTTTCCATAGATGTACCATGGTTCCACTCTATTCCACAGCTTCAAATCACAGATGCCTTTAATGATGCTGAGGAAGGACTGAATTTGACCCTGCTTTTTAATACTTATCTTTTCAGCAATTTCTTCCTTTTTGTCTATGTAGAAAACTCAGCTGGAAACTTCTGCAAATCTCAGTCTTTTGTAAATGTGTAGTGATATTGTTGACAGTTTCTTCACTTTTTTGTCATGTATTTTGTTTGAAATAACCATCTTCCTAGCCTCCTTTCTCAGCATTATAAAGCCAATAGCAGTTAGGTTTCCAGGGATTAGGACAGTAACTCAGAGGCCTGTCCTCACTCATTTCTGTTCTGCAAGCTCCATGCTCATGGGAAAATAAATTGGACAATAAGTAACATTTCACATCTCCAAGGGATACGGGTTTGTTAAAGATGCTCTAAGACCATAGGATGGCTGAAGTATAAGGTGCAGTGAAGATCTGAGGTTCAAGGGGTATTATGAAAAAAAGTTATCAGAGCTTTGCAATGCATCTGCAGTGAGCAAGAATCAGTTAATGTGTTTGCTGAATCCTAACAAGATCATAGTATCATAGACTGGTTTGGACTAAGGAAGGGACCTTAGAGCTCATCCAGTTCCAACCCCCTGCATTAGGCAGGGACATCTTCCACTAGACCGGGTAGCTCCAAGCCCCGTCCAACCTGGCCTTGAACACTGCCAGGGATGGGGCAGGCACAACTTTTCTGGACAACCTGTGTCAGCGTCTGACCACCGTGAGGGAAGAACTTCTGCCTCATCTAAAACTACCTTCTTTCAGTTTAAAGTCACTGTTCCCTGTCCTGTCCCTATGTGCCCTTGCAAAAAGTCCCTCTCCAGCTTACTTGTCAGCCACTTTGGATACTGGAAGGCTTCTATAGTGTCTCCCCATAGCCTTCTCTTCTCCAGGCTGAACAACTCCACAGTAGAAGTGCTCTAAACCTCTGAGCAAATTCTTGGCCTTGTCCAAGGTCCACATCCTTCCTATGTTGGAGGCCCCAGAGCTGGATGCAGTTCTGCAGGTGAGGTCTCACAAGAACAGAGGAGAAGGGCAGGATCACCTCCATCAACCTCCTGGCTATGCTCGTTTTGATGCAGCCCAGAGCACAGTTTCTGGGCTGTGGGTGCACACTGCTGGGTCATGTTGAGCTTCTTGTCAACCAACATCCCCAAGTCCTTCTCCTTGGGGCTGCTCTCAATCCATTCTGTAGCTGCGCTCGGGATTGCCCTCACCCATGTGCACTTGAGACCTTGCACTTGGCCTTTGGACAACGACGTATCCAGCTTTTTCACCCCCATCACTTTAGCTTTATATCACAGTGTGGGTGAAAATCAAGAAACCACAGAATTTCTGAGGAAAAGCAAACAATGCTTGGTAATTACTTGTATTAATGTTTCTCTTACAGGCATGACTTTTTTTGTGTACAGGATTTTTAAAAAAGCAGAAGTCACAACATGTTCTGATCATCCATGCAATTAAAGAGTATTCTGTGCCATGAGATAGACTTTCCTTTGTGATATTTTTATATAGCTGGAGTTAATGCTGAATATAATCTACATCCAATCAATGGTATTGTGCATCATCAGATGAAAAACATATTCAACATAACTGCTGTTAGTTCCTGTTTAAAGCCCTAATCAGAGTCTATGCCAACATGTAATCACATTGCAGAATAAATGGTTATAATATAAAGTATGTGGAATAGATACTAAGACATGCTAAAAGACTGCTTTCCATCTCCAGAAATAATTGCTGAGAGGTTTCCTTGGAAATGCCTCAAACCACATGACCAAGTGACTATAACAGCTATTACAGTAAAGAGCACAGGGTAACAATCTGTCCAGTCTAGGAGCCAGTAAATACAGGGAGGGAGATGGTGACCAACGAGGCTGGTATCACATAGTTCCCCTCTGTGCATAGGCCATCATGATGTTTGGGTACCACTGGTATCGCTATAAATTTAAGAAAAACAGAGATATCCAGGTGAGCTGTCTGCAAGTATATAAATGGTATCACTACAAAAGCATTTTCAGCGAGGGTAATGATTATTTATGCCTTTAAGCACCTCCTTGACTGTGCATGGTTTAACCCAGGAAACCTATTTGGTCAGAGATAACCTTTTGATGCCTAATCCTATCCTTGTTTTGCTCTTGCTCTGCATAGATGTTTGCTGGTAGCCTTGCCAGTTTTGTCTCAGGCAGCCACCCTTGGCTCAGTCTGATTCTCAAAGTCTCTCTCCCTCCCACCCCAGCTGGAGCTAAGCAGCATTGTAGCTTCTATATGGCATCTCGTTCCTCCAGTCCAGCTTCTGGATTGTCCATTCAGGTATATAAGAATCTCACTGTTTTCACATGTACTCTTCTTGCAGGTATGTCAGTCTCAAAAGTTTCTCTTTACCATACTAACTATCTTGACTTAAATGGGGTAAATAAATAGTACATCTTTGCTAGTCTGGCTCTTTAGGGCTGAAACAGTAATGAGCATAGCCAAGCTGATAAACTGGAAAAGGCAGTAGTGTCTGGTAGAGACTGGTGGGGAAAGCCTGTGAGCTAAGCAGGTTAGAAGAGGTGTGCAGCCCAGCTAGGCACACACCTCTCTGTATGGACCAGGTGATCGGACGTTGTGTAGCTCCTATGGCGCTAATGCTGAAAGAGAGGAGTTTTGTTCTTGTCGTGGTTTAAACAAAATCAGCCATAAATCACGCAGTTGCTCTCTCACTGCCCCTCTTCTTACTCTCCCCCTACTCCCGGAGGGACAGAGAGGAGATTTGAAAAGAATGCAACTCTCACGGGCTGAGATAAGAACAGCTTAGTAACTAAGGTATAACACAAATCACTACTGCTACCACCAATAATAATAATCATAATGGAAATAACAAGGGAAAAGAATACAACACTTCACCAGCAGCTGACCGAAAACTCACCCCACCCCGACCGAGCACCGACCGATACCTAGTCCAGCCACACAGTGCACTAGCCCCTCCGGGTAACTCCCCGTTACATCCTGGACGTGCTGTGGTATGGAATGCCTCTTTGGCTAGTTTGGATCAGGTGTCCTGTCTCTGCTTCCTCCTGGCTTTCCCTCCTCCCTGGCAGAGCGTGAGGCTCAGAAAATCCTTGGTCAGACTAAAACATCTGTGTTATCAGCTCTGCTCCCAGGCCAAAAGTCAAAACACAGCACTGCACCAGCTACCAAGAAGGAGAAAAATGACTGCTACTGCTAAACCCAGGACAGTTCTAGCACACGGCTTTGTGAACTGCAGGGCAAGGAGGTGATTCACAAAAGGGCCGAGTTAATTTTATGTGTTGCTAATGTGTCCGCTTTCTCTTGTATCTCTCCTAAATCTCCATTGCTCCAAAAGCTCATTCTGGGTGAGATACTTGTGGCAGCCCGGAAGGCATTAAGCCTGGGAGGGAGTCAAGACAATGAGTGCCACAAACTGTTTCTCAAGACATGACTGTTCATATATGCAAACATCTGCATCCAGGTTTTGTAGTGCCTGTGAATGGTATTGCTAAGTAGAACTATTATGTAGTAATTCTTTGGCAATTTTCTTCTTTCAGTTGCTGGTGTGTAACTGCCAGGGCCTTGGTACTCAAGAAGTAGTGAAGTGGGTCTCTGCTGGGTTGCCCTGCCTCAGACCTGTGTCTCCAGAACCAGGTAGCAGTGTCAGACACAGTTCCTCCCCAGTGTCTTCTCTGTCCAAGAGGCTGAAGAGCCTTAAAGCCAGCACTGCTGGTGACCTGGTAAGGCATAACTTGTCTGAGGACTGTTACCACCCACTGCTCTGGAGACCTTTTGCTCACCTACTTCTAGTCCTTTCCTATCACGGTCTGGTTGGCTCAGCTCTCCAAAATTGGAGTTGTATGGATCTGTCTTGCGGTTCCCAGAAAGTCTCTGCACTGCTTCAGAGGGAGCTATCAAGCATGTCCAGTGACTGTCACTCTCCCTTGTCTGCTGGAGCCTCTGGACCCATCTAATTAAGATGCTGTGCTTTGCTCTTGGTGTGTGTGCACACAGAGCACTCGACACAGAAGAAATCTGTCTCCCCTTCACTGCTTCTCTCGTGTTTGGACAAAATGAAAATCAAATGCTGCAGTATAAACATATGGGTTACAACAGTGTTTCTCGTTTCTTTGAATGTTGTTACTATGGAATATATAGGCCGCTAACAGAGTTATGATTTAAACATTCTCCCCACCATGAATCTGTTGTTGCACAGTTTTTAATAAAATAATTTGCAGCTGCTCCCAATCAGTTGTGTCAGCAGATTTAGTTCATCTTTGAGGCCCAGCAGGGATGACAGTCTATTTGTTATTAGAGTAATAAATAAACAAGGAACTTGTCAGAGGCAAAACTGGTGTGTGTGCCTTTGTAAGATAAATGCTGCCTTTGAATAGACAAATATTTACGGTCTTACAGACCAAAATTGTCATCCTAGCCAAGGCCTTGTATTGTGAAATTAAAGAAAAATTTTTATGGTTTCTGGATCTTTCCAGTGAAGGCAAAGAGGGCTCTACCTAATGAAAATGTATCAGTGAATTTCATGATAACAAGCAGGCCATTTTAGCAAAGCTAGAGCTGTGTGACCCTGTATCTTTCTATAGAGAAATTGATGTTGAGTATTTATGTTGGCATGCTGTTGGCATAGCAAATATTAAGGTTTTTTAACATCACCTTCAATTTCATGTCCTTAAGACTGCACTACATGTGTTCTCCGAGGCTTGTGGCTGGAGGTTTTCTGAAATGCTTTAGAGGAATTAGGAGAATGGATTTACAGAAAATCGATGTGATTCCTAATTCAAGTGCTGGAGAGCCTTTGAAAATCTTCAGAAGGAGAATACAGGAGGCTGGTTTGTTTGTTCCAGCCTAGCCAATACAGGTTGCATGTTTGGGGAATAACTGCATTCTACACAGAGCTGGAAGGAAATGCTAAGTTTGAAAGTTTATTATACACCAAGTGCTCTTTTATATGACTATTCTTCTGTGGTGGTAAACCAGTCACTGCATCAACAGAGAGAAGGAAGCATAGAGTCGAAGGGTCAAAACAAGATTGGCAAGGCTCTTAAGAATGGAAAGACATGAAGCGTGAAACAAAAGGATGCCAGCTGTTATCAACTTTTAGGAGCTAAAGTTCCTGCATTTCATTAAAAATCAGGGAGGAAATAAAAGATGAATCAACGTAAAGCGAAAATTCGCCTACTCCTGAAAGAATTCCCAGGAGTTCTCAGAAACTCCCAAGAGGAGTTAACACCTCTTGTCCCATGCATTATTTTACACTTAATTCGATCTTACACAGAACATGCTACGCATAGAATGTTCCTTGGATGTTTATTTGCTTGAGTAAAATGCAACAACCATGGTAGAAACATAGAAGTTTGAAAGGTTCCAGTATGAAACGTAGCCCAGCTCCCAGTTCATTGATACAAACACTGGGTTTTGTTGGAAGCAGGAGTATAAATGATAAATGGCATTGCTAGTCATGAATGGTACTGCTTTCTGGAGTGATGTATATTAAACGGGAGATGTTGAGGAATGAAGTGGTACCAGTATTATCTCTCCTTGTGCTTTGATATAAGGAATCTGTAACTCTAGCCAGCAAGTTTCTTTAGAAAATTATGATTCTCTTAACTCATGCTACCTTTTATGATCTTCACACTATAATTATATATTTAAAAAAGGGTTCAGAGGGAAATCACAGCTGGGGGTAGACTTTAAGTTACTTTGTGAGCTGAATCAAATCTCATTTAGAAGCCGATAAGACTTACAGGGGACTACCTCAGCATTTCTCTTCAGGCAAAACTTTGATATGTGTCCTGTCTTGTTACGGTGTGATGACAGCCTACATGTAAGTCCAATTCTGATCTCAGTTGCCTTAATAAGTCAGTCTACTGTAACTATAAAATTTACCTTGTTTATACTGATGTAAGTAAATTGAGACTCCCTTTGCATTTCACAGGAACTATAGTGCAGAACTTACTGCAGTTCCTTCAGTAGTATTTTTATAAGCTGGATCGATCTTTTGGTGCTGTCATTGTAACAGAGCTTATTATGATCTGCAAGCTAAATAGTCTAAGCAGCAATGAGAAGCAAATTAAAAACCCCAGAGCAGTATGATTTCATTCTTCTTCACTGTGATCTAACCGTAATGTTGGGTTTTTTTTTTGAAGAGGAAATAAAATTTGCTCTTCCGTCACCTTGTTTCTCTTTTAAGAGACTATCTCATTGCCCAATTCACCCAAAACAATTTCCTAAGCACATTCTTTATGCTGTATCCTGATGTGCACACAATTTGCTGAGATCATTTTTTCTGACTGTCATCCAGCAAGCCACACTACAACTGTGCTTGTGCCCCACATGGGACACAGAGAAGCAAGATTAACCACCATCTAATTTCTACTTTTGTCATAAATGTTGCTTATAACACACGGCAGACAAAGTGTGCTCTCTGAGGAGTTTGACACAGCCACTGTCTGGCAGTCTGGGTGGTAGAGAATATATTATTTATCATACTCAATGGGATGAGGTGGGCACTGAAGCTACTTATTGGAGCAGCTGTGAACCCCCAATCTCCTTAATTTTTGAAACAGGTAATTAACTGGAAAGTAATTTATAATAACTACTGACATCTCCAGAAATCACAGAATGGGTTGTTAACTCTGCAGCTTTATTGCGCTGATATTTTTGTTGACAGTTCAGTACTGAAGTCTGTCAGGAAATTGCATATTCTTTATGCTGAAGGAGAAATGCATCTTAACATTCCTGACATGTCAATATTAGCCTTGGACACTAGGAGAAATGGTTTTAAGATGGGTGATTTGGAGGGCAGAGCAGCAGAATGTTCTTGTCTGTGTTTGTTTTTTAACCACCGTCTGAGAAGACCAGAATCTGAACAACCAGTATTTCGTATAGCAAGAGTTTTGCCACTTACTGTATTTGGATGCTGAATTGAATCCTAAGATAACAATATGTGTGTATGTAAGGCTGACGCGTTAGCAAGGGCAGCGTACCAGTAGGCATAAGGCTGTTGCAAACAAAAATCTGCTCTGCTTCACTTTAGCTTAAGTAAGGGGCCAAGGTCCAGGATGCTGTGAAGAATGAATTGGTTCTAACAGGGCTGTCATTCCAGATAAGCAATCAGATATTTAAAGTGGTAATGCGGAGAATCATGTTATGAGTCCATGTATCAAAACTGACTAGTAAATGGAGTCAGTTGTGGCATCTAGGCGCAGCAGTAAGGGTCTGGCAAATGCATTAGACAGATGAGATGCATCAGATAGGTATTCTTACTTCATACTCTGCTTGCCCGTGATAAAACCTTCCATCTTCAGATGACTACCAGGGAGTCTTAAGCTGAATGTTCTGTTCCTATCAAGAAGGTTGTTCAGGGTGAAAGACAGCTGATTTAAGCAAGTGTTTCAGTTCCACATTTCAGAGCTGTGTGGTGTCTTTATTATACAGTTTGATTCTTGTGAACAGAAAGCAGAATTCAGCAGGAACCTGGTCTTTGTTAACTCAATGTTATTTGTCAGAATACGCTTGATAGTAATTAACTACTGAGTATACAGTAGTAAGCAGCATTATAGGCTATCAGGAGATGTTTTTCTTTAAAACTTGGTGGTATTGTACTGGAGTTTGGGTTTACCTTAGAAAACTACTGTCTGTGGCTGTTAGACAATGACAGAAGTTCTTTGTAACCTCACAGACTGAAGATTTATGACCCTCACAGTAATAGCAGTTTGTTGGTAAGAGTGATAACAGAAAGAATGGGGCAGGATTTTGCAGGATTTTCAAAGCCACTCAGCAATGAATAATTCTGTATCCACTGAAATGTGTCCTGTCCTTTAGTGGGAACAGAGTTAGGCTCTGTTTTGGCTAGTGCTTTGAAAAATTCATTCTGTTGCATAGGGATGAAGCATGTATATTGAGATGATGTCTTTTGAACAGTATTCCCCAAATACTGTATTTTGTTTAATTCAAAAACATTCATGGATGAAAAAGAGAAAAGTAAGTAGTGAGGCAGGGAAATGAAAATACATAGTTTGCGTAAAAAGTCTGTCTGAAAACCTAAATTGTTGAAACAGATTCTCCTGTTGACTGCCCCCATCCTTCATACACCCTGAATACTGTTCCCCAGAATCTCTAATTCATTTCATGAGGGTTATGAACATGGAATGGACAACACGATTCAACTCTGAGATTTTATTTACTAAATCAAATTTTGCTTCTGTGTTTTTACATTTGCCTAATTTAATTGGATTTTTTGTATTGTAGTGGGAAGCACATCTTCCTTCTTCGCTGAACATAAAATTAGCTTTCATTGGTGATTTGGGTTTGTTTGGATCTATATAAGCTTTTCCTCTAAATGAGTTTGTTCTTTCTAAAGCAAATATCACTCTCATATTTTGGAGGTGCAGAAAATATGTAATCTTGTTTCTTCGTTTTCCTTATTATGTTGTGTTAATTTATGTATACATTAACATGCATTTGCATGATTTATTCATTTAAAGCTGTACATGTTTATTTGAAAAGAAGCTCAAAGAGCTTTATCACAGAAATGCTAAGTTCAACACCATTGACAGAGTGTGTGTTTTTGGACTTTAGCCACAAGAATAAAAAATGGGTCTATCATTTTGTTTGATTAAGTAAACTTTCTGAAGCAAGATTTTTCATTCTTTTAGTGACTGAGGGTGAAATCCTGCAAGCAATATGAGGGTTAGGGAGAAAGTGTTTAGTTCCAAAGCCCTGCTGCATAAGACATTGTCTGAAGCATTTTCTTCTGGTCCTCGCGTAAGTCTGGCAGACTTAGAGGAGGCAACAGTAGATCAGGGTAAAGCTAATGGCTGTAAAGTGACAGCAACCACTAATCATCGTGAAAAGGAATTCACAAAATCCATCTGCAGCAAACCAGATTCCTTTAGAAGCCGATGAAAAATAAGATGTCTTCATTTTCATCAACAAAATGAAAAACTACCATTTGTTAATGTTCAAAACCCCAGAAGTTCTTTTCCGTAACTGTAACAATTAAATCCTTTTTTTTTTCTTGGAAAAAAGTAAACATTCAGAAAGCTTTCAGATGGTGCTGGTCCTTCTTCAACCTTGAACATGTTAGAGTAGAGCAAAGTCAAAGCAAAAAATTAACTCTTTATGGAATCACTCCTACAATCTGGTCTTCACCGCACAGCAGAGCTATGACCTTGATCTCCTCGTCAAGCAATCTTCAAGGTGTACCATTTACTACCATCAAGAGACAAATCAGTCCCGGGGTCTCAAATTTGCCACCTCATCACAGGGAGTACAATATAAGGAGTTTGTATTTGTAGCATAAAACCCCCATATGTCTACATCAGTATAATAAAGCCCTGTCTTGGATTTTCTGCTATGAATATTGACATTCCCTAAGTTAAAATCAAAATCAGAGAGAAAATGGTGCATTATTCTTTTTTTTTTTATGTAGCTCCTGCTGCTCTAATAGTTGGACCTTTTCAATTATCTTTTGCCATAACCAGATGAAATCACCACTTCAGCCTCTTGTTTCTAGTAGTTGAAAATTATTAAACTAAACTAAAAAATAGAAATTATAGAGAAGCTGAGTGGAAAATTGAAAAATCTGTAGCAGTCCGTGGTGCTGTGTAAAATAATTGGCATTAATTGCTGTTTGGAGCAGGAAATAAATGATTTTCAGTTGATGTTACGTAAAAAATAACTTAATGACAATTGCTATTAAATGGGTACAGTTGTTAAAAAATTGTAGTCAATGAAAAGTAAGGAGCATGGAAAATTTTTCTATTAAGGGGAATTTTTCATTAAATGCCTTGGTATTCAGCATATGGACCATTCATCCTATGTCATCTCACATTTTTTGATAGGTCATCTCAACCTGATTAAAGAGCACTGTTAGAGCACTCCTGCACTTTAGAATTGTATTAACCCGCTCTCACTGCAACAGAGTCCCTCAGGCACTCAGTTAATTGTAGCCAATGCCCACTTTCAAGCCTCACACATTGTCCACACTGTAAATCTTCACACTTGCACAGAAGAGGCTGCCTTACTTAGCTCCAGGACTCTCTGGAGGAGAGGTGGGGAACAGCTTGACCTTGTTTGCTATGGTAATGTGGTACTAAGTTCTTCACCATGTCACCAGAGCGGCTAGCCCACGACAGCTGAGCTTCAGGGCTGGACTGTAACCGACAGTCGTCTTTCCGGCACATGTTCTTCAGCTCTTTCTCCACACTTGCTTCTGGCTTGCTCCATTGCCTACAGAGTGAATAGGAGATGTTTGGAGTTTTCACCTTGCATCCTGTGGGGCTTTTGAGCAGTGTTTCACCTGTCAGTGGAGGTGAAGCTCACTGAGGCTGGTCAGGACTTCTAAAATGCCCTCTTGTTTCAGTTTTGAGATTCTTTGCCTGTAATTGTTCTCCTAGATACTATAACTGTTATTCATTGCAAAGCTAATACAGGCCTTTACTGTGAACAAAATGCATTTAAAGTCTTCACAGTTTTTCTTTCCAAACCACAGTGTTTCTCTGACCACCCGTTACCCCAGGTAAGCATTGAATGAGAGGCTTTCAAATCCCCAGGCTTGCAGAAGCCAGCAGAACTAGACTGGATCAGCTGCATGGGGCTGTGTACTCTAGAGATGTTTCCCTGATAGATGGCTCACAGCATTACCTTCAGAGCTGTGCTTCAGTACAGTCCTTCACACATTTGGTGAAACAGAGGGTGGGCAAGAAATTTAGCAAGTGGAAATCAGACTGACTACAGATAATGCAGATACAAAGGATACTCCAACAGCTACAGGGTTGTGGTGCAGAACGATGTTCCTGGTGCCCGTTGGGTTGGGAAAGGAGAACCTGTATCTACAAGCAGCTGATGATCCTCTCCTCTTCAAATTCAGTTTTCTCTGCTTTACCTTGAGGTCAGGATTCAGTCCTGAATAATTTTTGAACAGGAAAAGAGTGTTTTTTGCTCAAGCAATCCAATTTTAAGCTGCTCAGTCTGCAGTTCTTTTCACACATACCCACTCTTCACATGCTCTTGATGATCTGCAAATAAACAAACAAAAAAATCAACAGCCACCAGTTGTGAGTTGGCCAGCCCACTCTGTTGGATTGCACTGGAATTGTGTAGGCACAGGGATATTAAAAGAACTGTGTTGAAAAGGTTTTGTGTATAAGGCTGAACCTAGTACAGAAAACGTATGTGATTGTTATTGCATAGAACTGGATTACACAATTAGCTTAGACAGAAATAACAGAGCCTTTTCAAAATTCACTGCAGGCTCACTTTTACTTTATTCTATGAATCAGAGGTATCCAAGGCCAAATAATCAAAATGAGAAGGAAGAACCAGGTCCTGTGATGAGCACCAGGCAGATCAAATTCTTGTCACCACATAGAACTCCTTACAGACTGAGACAAAACACAGACCTGTAATCTGAAAGCTGAAAATACAAAGCACTAATCAGAGGCCAGATCTCAGTTCCTTATGTCGTCTTGGCTTAGCCTTGCTGCCTTTGGAGATCTTGAATTCTGCTTACAGTATTGTGGTATGAGGCTTCAGCAAAAGTGCCACAACAGATGTTGATGTGTAGAGGTGAATTCAGACTATGTTTGGACTGGGATCAGAATTCAAGCTCTCTGAAGCTGAGGTATGTAAGGGTCCAGTGTTGTGAGTTTTAGTGTTCTTTGCTTGTGAAACTGATACTGTTGGATTATAGCTTTTCTGGATAAGCCTCCAAATCAGTGCGCACATTTATGATGCAGAAAACATGAAAGATAGGTTTTCTAAAGGGCTCTACAGCTACATTTTGAGAGTAGCTGCCTAACCAGAATTGCGAAAGTGCCTGGCCAACCTTTTCTGACTGATTTCCACTGAGCTTTTTGAATTTCATTAAGCATTCGATGGCTTGTTGAGGTTGCTAGAGAACTTTAAAAACCAGGCCCTGCTTGAGTTGGGAGGACAAGTTTTACCCATCTGCATTGGGCATAAATTTCTTAGTCAGATCTTTCTGAAAGCCTTATATGTGGGTTTTCCTAAGAGATATCTGCGCAGTGCTTGTAGCAGCACTGGAGCTTTCTTCAATGCGAGTGAGGGTGAAGCTAGAAACAACACAGTTTAGTGAGCAAGTCTCTACTGTTTGGGTCACATGTAGGCTTGGGTCAAGGCCAGCCTGGGGATCTCTGGTGCAAATTCTGATGATGAGCAGCGTATGAGTGTGTGTATCTATCTCTTTAGGAGTACGATGTGATTAATAATATGATAGAAAGTCACTCAAGGAGGGTAGTGCCCTTTTGAGCAGGGCAGAAATTCTGAAAAATAAATCCTGTGATATTTCTGTTTTCTAGCTGCTCCTTTCAAGTATACGGTAGAAGGGCAGGCAGGTTCCGATTTTATTGGAGGCCATTCTCCTAATCCTAGGAACTGTTGCCTATTAATTTGGATGTGGCTATGATAGCTAGCGGACTAAAAACTGTGCTTTCTTTCCTATTTAATTTTCTCTGCATTTTCCTGTGGTGCTGTATCACTGTAATTCACATATGAATGTTAGTTTGAATGGTGTTATTGTTGCAAAAAAGTTTAATAGGAGCCTGAGGGTGTATAATATTATTGAAATGAAAGTTTTTTTTGAAACTCATATTTCAGACCTCATTAACTTACACAGTTCTGTGGGGGGTAAGGATCAGTAAATGAACGGCAATTATCTGTAATCTGCTGTACATGTGCTGGTGTCTTCCTTAGCCTTGTATCTAGGTCTGTATCTAGATATATAACTATTTATATATTCCTTTATATGATATAGACGGAGCATTTTTCTTTTGAACCCATTGTTTAACACTGTACAAAAATACAAGGCCAAAAGATCACTGCACATGTAATCTTTGACTTGAACTCAAAGCCAAGGCAGAGTCAGAATCAAGAGTCTCAGAGCTTAAGAGCTCGGGTTCAAGGGTAACTTTAACTGTGCCCTGTAGTGAACCTGCTGGTGTGGCTGGCGTGCTCTTTGCTTGATCATAGACCCCATGTCTGAGCTGTTGCCACAGATCTTTATCCATGAGTTCGCTAGTTTAATCTACATCAACATTTAGCGTGGCAGTGCAAAGCTTAGCATGATTTGTGAAACCCTTCCAAGGAGTCAAGCGGATTGTCAGGCCTGTCCTGAACCTCATGTTACCAAGGCTTCACTGTCATCAATATTCGTATTAGCTAATTTAGAGCTGCTTCAGGATGATAACATACCTCACTCTTTGGCTGCTATCCAGAGTTAGCCAGTTGTGGTAAATGGATTCTGCCTTAATGCCTAGTTTTAAAGGGTTAGTAGAATCAGACTAAATATGTTTATAGTATATTAGGCTTATAACTTGGTCAAATTAAAGTCAGTGTTGGACTGAATACTAAAGACACTTTTCCCTAGAAAAGTTAATTTTCAGTTCAGAATGTGTGTTTCTTTGGTGATCAGTTTGGTTCCACATCTGTTTGAAAAAACCTAAAGGCTTATATTTTTTTTCTTCTTATAGATTCATATATACATTTCTCTCCGTCTTTTCTTAGAAGAACTTGAATCATTTCTGCTGAAGCTTCCAAAACTGGTGACCTTTATGTAGAGACAAACCTTAGAAAACAACATCTCAGAAAAGGAAAGTTTGAGAAAACTGGGTGGATGAAAACAGGGAGTAAAATAAGAAATCTGATGCTCTGATACAGGAATAGCTGCTCAATTTAGTTCTGACTTGTGGTGGTCCAGATACCAGTGGTGGGCAGAGTACAAGACCTGACGAACATATACATAGACACTGTAGGATACCTAGGCACAGTAGACTGACTCTCAACACCAAGAGTGAATCTCAAATAGTTTATGATGGTACTGTAGGTCTGACATATGGAAAAGCCTGCCTTAGAATCTTTTCCTGGTTATCAACTTTGTGTTGTAATTTATTAAATATAACCTTCCCTCAGATTTACTGCATTTATACAATTGTCCTTTTACTGCAATTTTGGTTCTAGCATTTCAAGAGCTATCCACAGATTTGGCCCTATGGCTCTGCCACTCTGCTTTCCTCTGCTATGCCTCACCTCTCTTGCTCTTCTCTTTTCCCACAAGACTTCCCCCTCTGCTGCCGTTCTGCTTCTTTAACCCAGAATCTCTTCCTCTGATGTTTTGCTCTTCTTGCTCCCTTGGAATTCATCATCTTCTTGTCCTACAGGACCTCTGCTCCCATATTTTACCCTGGAGAATTCCTTGCCCCCACTCCAACTCCTGGCAGGATTAGGAAGCACTGTCTGCAAGAATGCCTTCCATCTGCAAGTTTCAGCAGTGTATGCCCAAGGCAGCTTGGAAGGGATTGGTTTTTATTTTAAAACACTATTTGGGAGTAATAAAAATTCCCGATTATGTTTTTCAAATAAAAAATAGGAATTGTTACAGGGATAACCCTAGGGTTTCATTATTTCTCCTTTTTTTTAACACACAGTATTTCACAGTGAAGATGTTGTACCTATTCAAACTCCACATCACCACTCGCAGAACAGGTAATTCCAGCCAGTCTTATGGGCATCTGCAGTGCACAGCACAAATCACTCACACTGCTCTGCACTGTACGAGCTGCTGTGAGGGGTGGGGCAGGAAAAAGCAAGGGTGATTTCTGAGATCAGGCTGGAATTTACCCCTTTATCTGCCATCCCAGTGGCAATGATTATAGAAGGTATCTCGGTGGTTTTCTTATGGCACTGGCATCGGGACAATCCATTTACACTGTTGCAGGGTACAAGAATTTACTCACTTGAGTGTACTGATGTTAGCGGTATTACTGTGCGTACAAGTGGCACTCAACTTGCTGGTAACTATGTATGTCCTCTAACAACAAACTGAACTAATCTTTCTCTTTTTCTTCTTGACCCTTTACCCACCCTGGGTTTTCTGTTTTTTTCCCCTTCACTTTTCTCATTTTCCTTCCACTGCTGCTAGAAATTTTACAAGGAAATTTCCTTTCTCCAGACTTGCAGTCGACTGTAGCTCTTTGCAATTGCTTTTACTCAGGGCTATGACAACTCTTCGCTTTGAATTTTGATTAAAAAAGCTTAAAGTGGGATGGGGAGTTTATACTCCTGATCTAACTTTTAAAAATACAACTGTTCCAGTTCAAAGCCAGGCCGGCTGCTCCTATCTGCCATTCAGAGTGCTGGCTGTCAGTCTGATTTGTAAAATGACTGCTTTCCTCTTCCCGCTGTAATAACTTCACGTTCAACATTGAACCTCAAAGCTGGGATGTCACCCAGGGGCTGTATGTACAGCAAGTGCCGACTTGTACATTACTAGTCTTTTGAAACCAAATAATTGAAAAATCAGTTCCTCCTTGCTTTTCTGTCAGTAAGACAGCAACACCAGCGCTGAAAAAGATCTGCCTGTTGTCAAGTAAGTGCCAAGGATGTGAAATTAGGGGCCTTCTTTTTTCGTTTGCTATAGTTTCTGGTCTGCTTAAATCCAATGTAATAAATTCAGATCCAGTCTGAGCCAAGTGCTAGAGCTGGTGGCAACTCAGCAGTTGCTGTAGGATGAGCACTGATTTCTGGGACTAGGAGGAAAAAAGCCTTTTCTACCTTTGTGTAGGTATAGATGTACTAATTGTATGCTTATGAACATGCATATCAGGTGTAAAAAACTGCCAAATGCTACAAATTCCAGGCTTGTTACATTACTGATGAGCTCAGCAGTGCTCATAGTAGTTTAAATAATCTCCTTGGTATATAGCTTGCGCAATAGATTTGGCCAGGAATGCAAGCTTCAGCCTCAGATTTCCCCAGAAATGATGATGGAGAGAGGCAATGATTAAATTTAATACTGGAAGCTTGCTTTGAAGTTTTGGTCTGCAGTAGCCTGTAATGCTCACGACCTTGGGCAGCCCTGAACAGTATAAAGAGCCATTCTTGCAAACTTCCACCTTCACAGTGTCAGCCCTCGCCTAGAGCTAATCCGATCACTCTCCTTTTACATGCAGTGATAAATGAACAGGAGTTTGGTGCTATTTAACCAAGTTTCTCACCCAAATCTTTGAAGAAAAAATGGAGTTTTCTTCCTCTGAGATAATGAAAGGGTTAATTTTATTTATTTATGTATTTTTTGTTTTGTGAGTGTCTAATGTTGCTGCTGCTGCAATTATAAAACCGAAGAGTCTCTTTTTGGAGAACTAATAGCATCAGCAATGACATCAAGCACCAATTCATCAAGAGCCACAGTGTCAACTTCAGTTTGGTAGTGCAAAACAGAAAGCTGAGATGCTGTTCTGGGGAGAGGAAAGAACTGCTCTGGGGAAGGCATTACATTATGGGCACCTTTTTCTTTTAACAATAACATTTAATAGCCTTTTAAAGAGCATTTTCCCCATTCCCCCAAGTAATTTCTTGGCAGGCGGTTAAGAGAAAGGAAGAAGTTGTGGTTTTTTTCTGAGGGCTTTTGTATGATACTAAATAAATCTAGCAGCTTTCTGAACAGCAAACCCCTCCCCTGTGTTGCCCAGACTGTCTCTTACCACCAGCCCTAGAGTGGCCTGATGGTGTCTGACTGGTAAGTGCTGAGAGCATTACCAAACCACACTGAGGGCTAAGCTCTCCAGCAGATGCCAGATGGAGCCAACATCAAGTTATTATTATTATTTATTAATTATGCACCTGACTAATGTGCAGAGTAATTTAAAGCTGCTAAAATGCATGTTACAAATGGAAAATGGGAGGCCTTTTCTTGAAAAATGTGTCTGTTCTCCAGGGATAGACACCTTCTTCTAAATGGAGAAGTTTTGCCTAAGTCAGGGCAGAAAAGGTGGTGGACTCCTGGTCTCCTCAGCAGTGTGTCTCTCCTCTATCCCTCTTCCTACATTGACCTTACAAGCCCTAATGTCACATATGGCACATGGTGGAGGGTCTGAGACTGCTGAGTTTGCCCTGCTGCTTTACAAATCCTGTATAAGGGACCCCCACTGGCTTTTCTTTCTGGATTCCCTTGGTGCACGCAGGGCAGCAGGCAGGACTTGTCATTGAATATGGGATCTGGTTCGACACCTGGAAGTGGTAGATGCTGAAGCTACAGATCACCATTGTGCATATGAACCCGCATTTTAGGAGCATGCCCAATAGAAGAAGAAATATGAGCAGCTGTTCATAGAGTGACTGAGAGGTTAGAAAGAAAGAGAAAAGGCCTTTTCTTGCAACCAGAGGTAGCAATAAGCTTGTAGAGGTTAAGGGCTAAGATGTGGGTCCTTTTTCCCTCTTCTATCATATTGTGGCTTGTGTAGCTGTATAATCTGGGACCTCTCATGGTATGGGGCTTAATATTGTTTGTCCCTAGAGTCAGCTTTCCCTGCAAGCTGAGGGTACTCATGTGAGCAAAGAATAAGTAATGGTTACACAGAGAGTTGGGATGAGGAACAAGATGTGCCGCGAGTCCGAAGAAATCAGATCAGAGAAACAAGGAACAGTAGAAACGTGGAACCTCTCCTGACCCCTCTCCCTGAAAATTTCTGCTCTGCTGTTTATTTTCTCCCTCTGAGCCCTTGTATGGGCAGGAGTGCAGTTGTTGAGGGATTTAAAAGGATCTAAGAGCGGCTGGTGTGCAGTAGAAAAGCCAATGCAGAGGTTTGTGGAGCTGTTAGCAGCAGCTTTGGGAAATATGAGTGAGGAGTCAGAAAGAAAGAAGTAAATCTGTTTCCGTGCTCAACATCAGTCTTGGTGAGACAGATGGCTTTATACTGGAGCCAGGATTCTTTGGCCCAGGTTGGACTGACCCTGTTCTGGCTCCTGAAGGTAGTGGGTATTTCTTACTATTTTAATCTCAAATGTTAGCTTGCCTGAGGGGCGCTTTTGATATTGAATTAAAAAAATAAACAGGACCTAATACTATATTCAGCCTGTGAACTGGACTGAATATTGTGCTGACAATCCAGTTCTTGACATTTGCATGCCATGGAGCTATGTAGTGCAATGCAATATATATTATTCATGCTCTCATGTACCTCATTTTCACTCTGTGTGACAGCACTTCTAGGATCAAGGTTCAGCACACTTCAGTGGACCTGGAGGCTTTATGGTTCTGATGCCTGGAAGCGAAACAGAAAAGAAACATTTGGGATGTGAGGTGTCTTTGCCCAATGGATTTTCTTTGCATTATGCCTGTTAAACAAGTATTTGGTCGGCAAATAAAAAATAACCTTGGCTCATGCATACACCTTAATTAAAAGCATTCAATTAATGTATATTAATTTAAGAATCAATTTAAAAAGACCTTAGTTAAAGCAATGTGGATAGCTGTGTAGACACTTTGATCTGTCTAAACTCAACTTTTTTTGCTGAGTTTAAGACATTTAGGCCAACGTGAAACGAGGTACTTGCCAATTAGTAACAGGGGCTTAGCTCATCCTAGATAAACTGCTTTAAGTAAATCAGAATAAGCTTGTGGGCAGATAAGGGCTAAATAGGTCAGAGACAACTGGTGTTGACTTAATAGATTTGCATTTCCCTCTGAGTTAGTTTAGAGCTGATGCCCTCACGCTGTAGGGTGCCTTTGCTGATAGTGGTGTTTTTCAGAGGAGCTATAAAGCTGAGTTCCTGACCAACTACAAACCCCCACAAAATACTCTTTCCTCTTCCTATTCTGAATAAAATGTGTGTTTGGGATGTGTAGATTTTACATCAGTGAATTTGCTTTGTGCTTTTGGCCCTGATCTTGGGTGCTGCTCAACAAGCACACACCACAAATCAAGAGGATGTTGAAAAGATGGCTTAAAGCTACTTTTGTGGTGCTCTGCCCTACTCTAGGGATAGCATGGTGTTGACTCCTGCATAACATCCATCCAGGTGGCTCTAAATTATGTAGGCTGCCAACAGCCTTTTGCAGCTAAAGAACATGAATAGCCTCGTCCTCTTTAGCAGGCTGAATCTGCCTTAGGGGAGAAGTGCACGTAAAGATGCTGTATTAATTCCATACCCCCCAACAATTCTCCTGTAGTAGATGATTCCTCATTATTCTGGCTGTGGGATTGCTCCCACTGCTATTGTAATTGCGGAGCATCCCCAGGGAAGGCCTGTACTGATGGTCACTGGGAGCATTGTGTGGTACTGATGCAGGTGAGTCTGGGATATTTTTGTGGGGTAAACTGTCTTTAGGTGACAGAGATTCAGATCCCATGTTTTTATCAAGTAGGTATTTTGCTGTTCTCTGTTAAGCAGTCTCTGGAATGGCTGTTTACGTGGTGACAAATATGTGTCCAGCAGTTATTTAGTACCTTGTTTTTCAGGAGTGCATGTCAAAGAAACTGGGTGAGCGGATGAGTCTTCTCCTCCTGCCCCAGACGGTCTCTTGAAGAAGCCAACCATGGTGTCGCACTGCTGCCCAAGTATCTATTAATCATTGATAAGGCTTCTGAAAAGAAATGGTATATCGTTATCTTTGTTATTCAAGTGGGAAAATTGAAGCAGAGAGAAGCTAGGTCATTTGCCTAAATCTGCACATTAAGTAAGTGTCAGCCAGGGGTGTGTACTCAGAGCTGCTGGGCACAGGAGCCCATGACCTGTCCCTCAGACCATTTTACTTCTGCTGAAAAGGTAATTTGACATTTGTATTCAGCTTGCAAAATGTTTTCCTTCCCGACAGATTTAAACCAGCATGTAAAACATTAGGCTGAGATGTAAACAAGAGATACCAAACCCCTAAACCCAGGGCCAAAATGGGATAATCTGGTTGGGCAAAATAACACCTTGCAATAAAAACATACCCTTGACTTTTGGAAATACTGGCTTTTATGATGTGCATACAAGAAAAGAGCATCAGGGTCTATACAAGGGCAGACAGAGATTTGGACTAACTCATTTCTCTCATTGTGATCTACGTACTGTGGTTCTTTGTAGACTGCCATGAAGATGGAAAGCTACACTCAGTGATCATTTTTAATTAAGAATAGTTGCTATTATTTAGCATAGTGACATGGACAGCATATCAGGGGAATTTCTAACTTTGTAAGATAGACAGAATTGATGATAAAAGACTTTCTTGAAAGCTAATTGTCTCAAGCATATCCAAAATTGTGCTTGCTTTGCCTGTGCTATTAATCAGAAGGTGGAAGCCAGTCAAGTAAGAAATACTGGATGGAGTGTTCTGAGCTTTGGGGCAGATTTGTTAGCCCACACTGGTTTTTCTGAAATTTTGGGATTGAAGCAGAGTACAAGATTTCACTCTGTTCAGAAGCAGATGAGGTGTTGCATCGGTATCACAGGGACAAGGGTCCAGCCCTGAGACATGGGCTCTGTGAGACCTCTTTCCTGTTTGTCCCAGACTTGTTCACTGAGGGTCCATGACATACCCCATAGGGCAACTGGATAGCAGCACCTGCCTGACACTTGGATAACGGGGTGCTCTTATGCAGAAGGCAGCATTTCTGTTGGTCACTTTGTACTGATGGTGTTTTACAGGGTAATCGTTGGGAGTTTCTCGCTGCTATGAGTTCAGTCCAAGACATGAGCTTGGACTATCAGGTGCTGCTTGTCTGATCCTGGTGAACCACTTGGTTTTCATAGTGAGATGTTGCAATGTGCTGTGCAATTGTGATGTTACTGGCTGCTTTTACGTTTCATGTTCCCAGTTCTGACACATCACTGGGTGTCAGGATGAGGCATCTGTATGCTATGTTCTGTTGCATCCAGTTAACTTTGCAGTCTGTGGTGGGTGCCACTGGAATGCCCAAGGCAGTTTTGTGCCTGCAAGTAGGCATGGTGCTTTCTGTGTGATTGTGTGACTAAAGTTATCCTTCAAAGTTACTGTCTACAAGCAAAAATTCAGCTACCATATCCACACCGAATTTGTCAGCTGCTCCGAGCTTTGTCCCTTTCCATCCAACCATCACTTTAAAATGTCAGAAGTCACTTTTTTAGAAGACACTTTTAGTCTTGTGAGCCAACACCTCTCCATCTTTTTCTATTTATATCTATTATAAACTTTGCTTAGAAAGAAAGAATCCATATTTATGAATAGAGGTTACAGGATGTAAAATAACAGTAGTGAAAAACCACAATAGTAAAAATTCTTGTACGAATCTGGGCGACACTGATAGTCATGTCACAGAATGCCATTGAAATTAAGTTTATATTTCTTTTCCCAATTATGTGTAATATTGGTATATTTATAGGGATAAAGTATAAGAAAAAAAGCATGTCAATGAGGGGTTAAAAATATTGACTTTTGGTACTTCTAATAAGAAGACTTTTCTCAGTTCTGCAGGCAGGCTTGTATCAACTTTGAATTCAATTTAGGGATTGAATTTAACACGCGTAACCCACTGGGTTTGAAGCTATAAAGGGACTTAAAAATGTACAACAGATAGGCCCTTAGAAGTCTAAAGGATCCTTCACAAGATGAAAAGTATTTTATGTTGTTTGAGATACAGTAGTCTCTGAATTACACTTCAAAAAACTTAACACATCCTTAAAATACATTCACAAGGGAAGATAATAATGTACAGTTTCAAATTTAGGCAGTGCATGTTCACCAATAAACTTTCATCATCTTGAATAATTTAAGCTGGTGTGGATATTATCACTGAACTTATAGAGAAAACTGAAAAATGTGGAGACCCCTGCTTAGTGCTGATGACTGTGTAATGCTGCGAATGGTTGTAAATTCTTTGGGGAATCCACTGATGCATTCTTCTTGTATATTTATAAGAAAATTGTGGTATTAAAGTTTCATTTTCTTCTGTTTTAAACCTAAGCAAAAACAGGAGTATAAAAGCCATTGAGGAATGCAGAAGTATTACTAATGTTTCAGAAAATGGAATTATTAACCATAACACAATAATGCTCAAGGCCTGCTAGATGTTGCCTACTGATCAGCCCTCCTTGAAATTATGTTTATTTGCTTAAGTGAGTTTTTGGTTTATATTCTGTGAAAACAGGTTTTTTTTTTTTCCCTGTGTGTGAACCCAAAATTGCTTAGTCTGTGTCCTTTTCCCTCGGATGCGATACCATAGCAGCAACAGCAGAAGCACACACAGTTGCTAGCTAGGTAGCTTATTATTATGGTCACACTCCAGCACACAGCATACTTGTTGGAAGTTTCCAGAAATATTGCACTGCAGTCATTTTCCTTGCCGTTATGCTAATGGAATCAGGAAAATCAATTGTCCTTAAGGAACAGGGGAATGAGATGTGCTGTAAATGCCACAGGATGAGTGATTGGTTGATTGCAGGGATGGTGATTCAAACACGCCTCATCTCTACATTATCCTGATGAATTTTTATGGCCCTGCCTTTTTTTCTTCTATAGCTGTGGAGGAAGGTTTATGGCTTGCAGCTTTTTAGTTGATTGAATGCAGCTGGCATTGTTGCAGTGCAGAACAAATAGGTACTTTTTCTTTACAGCCTTAAAAGTAGATTGAAGAAATTGCACACCAACATTTTTGCAACAAAAGCATTCTTAAAAATGCAGATATTTTATGAAATTACTTTGCTCTCCTTCTCTACTGTCAGTAATCTTTCTATCAGAATAAAGGGCAAAAATTACTTGAGATTCTAGAGGAACATAGCTCCAATTTTTTATTCTTATCACAAAGAAAGCTAACTAAGGAGTTTCATTAGCATTCATTTTAGCCCAATGTAATTTTCTCCTTCCTAGTAACAAAAAAAGAAAAAGCTGTGTGCCTGTAACACCACTGAACCAAAGAAGGTCATCCTAAGTATATCAGCATTTTCTGTAACTCTTTCAGATTGTATTCACAAGGTAGTAGAGATAACTGCTTCAGCTCAAATTATAATAGTTCTAGTTACAGAATATAGAACACTATATAATATAAAGGGTCTTACTGGATTGAATAAAACAACACCCAGGATTATCTCTGGGTGCTGAGCTGCTGACAGCTAAAACCAAGCACCTAAGAACATTTATGTCCAATTAATTTGCTGATAATTTATTCTTCCACTGCACAATCTCCACATTACACACAATGTTCGTGTTACATAGGGAACCTTTTTCTGAAGTATCTTTTTCATAGTTGGAAACTCAGATTGTTTTCCCTTTTGACTTAGCAATCTTTAAGAGGCATTAAAACTTGGGGTTACAGCATTTCCTTACGGAGTTATGTTGTTACACCATCATGACTTTGGTATATCTTTCCATTACATTTTGCATCCATTTAATGTTTTCAAAAAGAAGAGATCTATAATAGCTCTCTGTGCACTGAGACATCTTTCTGACACAGCCATGCCTGTGCATTTCTAGCCTGATTTACAGCAACTTCGTTATTTTTGAGTTGCTCCTAAACAGTGCCTTCCAGCCACATGGTTACTTGGTAATAGTTACAGGAATCCATGAGAATTTAAGATGAGCAAAAACGTTGTTTCCAGCCGTGCCTAGATCTGCTGATGGTATCTGTAGGTGAAAGAGTGCGCTATTGTTTTAAATACAGAAGGCCTGATTCCCACTGTGTTTAATCTCATATAATAAATTGCATCTGTGCCAAGCGGGTGCAAAATACCACCGCTGATATGATTGGGGAATTGTGATTTGATCGCGTTTTACACTCAGTTTGTACAGGTGTTAATATCAGCATGAGTATGAGGAGAGGAGGAGCACCAAAATGAAAAGAAATCCCCCTGTATGGAGAATTAAATTCAAATTTGTGGTATTGTAAGGTTTCACTTTTACAGCACATCACTGAAAGCATAAAATACCTTTAAGATTTGGATCAAAATCATGTTTAACAAAATACCGATGTTCTAAAGAAATGTCTGTGTGTAACAGATTATAGTACACACCCCAAGTAAATGTAGGCTTAAGTAGGACATAAGTTACATGCAGTCCTTGTCTGGTGTATTTCACCTACTGACAACATTGTAACGAGAAACAGAGGTGCCAGATCATAGGGCTTACCTTAACAGAGGAAATGAAATATGATTTTTTTAGCATTGTGATGACTCTGTTCACAGATGTCACGGATATTGATGACACCATGTTTTAGTTTTTGCCGCCAGGTTACTGGAAGCAATTTTATGTCTATACTTTTCATCCTGTTACATCTGTTATCAACACTCCTCTACAAAATCTTCACTCGTGTTTTCTTCTCTTTTGAGATACATACTCAGATAAAATTGTGAATTACAAATGCCCGTTGCTGGAAATATATACTTTCTGGGTTTATTGTCTGTCAGATAGATTTGCTAGAATTTAATTTTATATACGTAATATTGCTCTTTCCAGTGTCCTGGTTTCACAAGGAAGCAATTTCCTCAGAATAATTTATTGGTAATTCATTAATGTGAAATGGTAATGACCTTCTCTGCTTATTTGTTAGCAATGTTTCTTTTTTAATCTGAAACACATAAATGTAGTTTCATTAACACATTTATCGTTAAAATTGCAAAAGTTATTTGTGTCCTCTTTGGTCATAATGGATTTGATGTGATCTGTGTCAGACACAGGGAAGCAGAAGAGCAATAGCTCTGTCACAAGGGTTCGCCAGAACAGATTCATGTCTTCCGAAGCGCGTGTGGATTCCAAGGCGGCTTACATTGATAGCGCTTTAAGAACGGCTTATTATCGTACTTACACAGGCAGCGAGCCAGAGGCAGCTTTCTCTGGCTAATACGGATGGTCTTTCGTGTTTATGTTTTGGTCAACCATCTAAGGAGATGCAAGGAAGTAGAAAGAAACCATTTTGAATGTTAATGAATGAGGGAAAATCACTGCTCATCAGATTACAAAGACTGCGCTCATTCTGGTGAGCAGCAACCAAGAGATGCTCCCGTGTCTGCTTAGGCAGTAGATAGATATTCCCGGTGGAAGTAAGAAGGCTCTAACAGTCCTGTCTCCTGCGGACGTTCGCATTCTCAGTGCATTTATTTACATTAGGGTTGTTTGTGCTGTATTATGCCTGATTGAACCAAAGTCTCTTGGAAAGCAAAGCGCTTTTATTCTGACATTTTCACATGGAAGTCAGCCATCACCCCTATGAGGAGAGTAAGCAAGATTTATGATGGGAATATTGATTTCCTTTATACTCTGTTATAAAATACATCTAAGCACAAAAGATAAGCTAGACCTCTTTGTTTGCTCCTTCTTGCCATCTGATGTCAGGACTTGCTGGAAGTACCTCGATATTTTAAATCATAATGCAGTGAGAAAGGCAATTTGGGATCATCTCTACATCTTTATACGTGTTTTTAAAAACCTTAGACGGCGAGAGTTTTAGCAAGACTGAACAGAAATTCCAGCCTGTGGGAATGGGGATATGCCTTTCCAGTGGTCCTGTGGTACCGGTCTCTAGTCACTCACCCGCACCTTTCCAGTCTGCCCTTGACTTGCTGTCTATAACATGGGAGGTGGCCCCAGCAAAGGGAAAATCGTGCTCCTCTGCTCCAGTGCTGGGAGAATGGCCAGATCTGGGGTTTTGAGGATGTTCATGTCTCTCTACTGTATCTGCCATGAGGGAGCTGGATCAAGGATGAAGGTCTCACCTATTGGTACCAGCCCTATACCCTATCAAGGTGTAGCTGCTCTGAACACTGCATTTGGGCCTCTTTTCCCAAATGCTTTATGTACATGGTTTGTGTGCGGTATTAGCAATGGCCGCACTAAATCTGTGAGCCGTGTCTGGCTCCTGCTAATGTGGCTGACAAATATCTCCTTGAAATGAGAACACAATCAGCCCAACAGCCAAAGGTAAGTAAATTCAATCTTTCCAGGATCTGAGTCCTGGTAATTCTGTTCTTTCACCTTTCGCTTCATTTATTATGGGTCTGATTCTTTCCAGGGTACCTTTCTTTGAGGTAGGAACAACATGGACAGAAAATCAAATAATGATGTTAATAACACAGTGACTTTTTGCCATTTGCCAATTTGCAAAAACTTACTGAACATGTCTAAGATAACGAGCGTTAATAATGCACAAACCCCGCATTTTCTCCTCTCTTTGGATCTCTCCCCTATTGCACATATGGCTTGACCTTAAAAGAAAGAATGAGTAATTTTGTCTCAGAATAGAAAATATTTCTACTATTGGTTTAAACTGAAAAAAGAACCTAGCACAAACCCCAGAAGCCGAAATTCATGATTGTTTCATGAATGTACTACAGAGTGTATGTACCACAGCGTCTACGTGCCTTACTATTGCTTATTAGAAGCCATTAACAGAAAAAGGAAGTGTCAGTTAACCTTGACGTAAATTAATTTGGGAACCTAACTACATCCTTTTGTGACTCGCCTTAGTTAACATGTGTACTATGAATAGAAAAATAACAAAATTGGAAGAATCTGATTGCTATGAAGTAATCCCACTAGAGGGTGCAACAGAGTAAATTATTTCTTGCATGCAAATGTGTTAAACTTGCTGAGAATCAGAATTATTCCTTGTAACCGAGCCAGTTCCAAGAGTGACTGAAGCTCCAAATGTGAAGTATTGTCTGCCTGCTACTCCTCGGTCATCAAAGCTAAGATATCAGGGCAACTCTTTTAGCAACTAGGCACTACCTGAAATAGAGAGCTTTATTCTGAATTGTTCACTTACAGCCTTTGTAGAGAAGTCTGTATTCTGGGAGACACGGGAAAGGCAGAATTATCCATGTCTGCTGTGGAATTACATGTATCTGTAGTTTTAATATGGAAATAGCTCATAACTATATTTTTCTGAAACAGACATGGCTTTTCTATGTATTTATTTATTTAATTTGGAGATGCTATGCGTTGCAGACATACCAAGTAAGAGTCATTTGATGTTTCAGTTTCTTCCTCTTCTGTTTTTATCATGCTTAATTTCCATGCTATGCTTTGCTGCTGTGCACCCATATTTTAGCTGTAAATTTCCCATCTCGCGTGTATTTCAAAAAGGAAAGAAAGATTTCCTGGTATCCCATGCGAAAAAAGAAAAGGTATTAACAAAATCCAAATGTAATTATGCATTGGCATTCTATTTTAATGAAAGTTACAGATGGATACAGCTTCTGCTATTCAAAACCAGCTGATGTGCAGCCAAGGTGTATGCTGTACAAACATGCTAACAGTGCTGGACCATTTTGGTAAAAATTAGCTTTTTTCCTACAGTAGTTATCTGCAATGTCAGTCCTTCCTTCTGTTTTTCCTTTTGCTATTATTCTGTGCTTGGAGAAAGTCAATCTCATAACCACATAAGGGTTCACATACAATTAAGCCAATATTTTCCGTGCATCTGCTGAACAGAGCTATTTTGAAAACAGTGCATTAAAAATCCCCCTTCCCGAAACCCTTCAAAAAGCAATTTATGAGTGAAGTGACTTGCAATTGCTTTCTGGATTTGCAGAATTATTGACTCTCCTTAATGGTGCAGCGTCAGCCCAATCCAGGTGTTTTAGCTGCATGTTCGCTGCCAGGACTCCTTGGTCAAGCGCTGCAAATGGGGGTCCTGCATGGAAAAGAGCAGTTCTTGCGAGTCTTCCTGAATACAAACATTTAATGAGAGATTGCGCAGATAATTTTGTAATACAATGATTGGTTGATGTGTATATGTGCTTGTTTATGTGTGTGTGTATGAATAAGAGTTTTTGAACCTCTGGCTTTGTGTGCTGTTAGAGAAAAGATAAGTTGAAATAACAGAAGGGTCTGGCGTAAATTGAAGAAATGTGGTAAATTCAGTTAAAGGCTGAAATGTCATCTTCAATTCACCCCTGCTGTACTTAGTTATTGCAGCACACTTGGTACATAAGGTCACCCACTGTTCAGAGTCTCGTCTAAGAGAAGGCATTATTATCTGTGATGTGCAGGTACAAGAGCATAAGTGAAAGATGAGGTTTCAGCCCAACTCTGGAGTTTTCCTGATTTCACTCAGTTGTGAGTCTTTTAATGTAACTTTGGCAGATTTGTCCTGTAGCTGAGTCTCTCTTTTGGATTATTTTATGTTTTGTTTACAGGAGTTTGCAAGCTTTTTATTTTGTGTGTTTATTACATCCATATATTTATGAGTCTGGGTTATCAGGGTCATTCTGATGACCGGCCCAAAGTGCTACAGAGAGGCCACTCTTTCCCAGAAGTACTTTAATGAAGATTTGGAATAACCATGGGCTGGTATTAAACATGCAGCTGGGGTTTCACTGCCCTTTAAGCAGGCATTTATTACATTTTTAGAAGGATTTTTTTATTGTGCTGGGTTCGATCCACATGATGTTAGCTTCTTTGATGTCTGGTCTTTGAAAACTCCTTGTAGTCCGCTCTGTTCAGTGGCTGCAAAGCCAAGCATGATGTAAGCCAGAGGGAGATTTTGTTTTATCCACGGGCGCATGATGTCTGGCTGGGCCATGGCCCTCTGACAGCATCCTTAAGAGTAAAGTTGCCGGGATCAGTTAAGGTGCTTGGAGATCCTGGTTTCACCCAGTATCTTCACACTGGGATATACAGATTCTTTCCTGGTTGTACCAGAAAAGATTTCAAAGAACCTTTGCCCTAGCATTCTAGGGGCTCTCAGTGATGGGCAGTTCTGCTTTAAGGGCTAGATTGGGGTGGTTGACCTTGTTTTCCTTATTGATGAGAAGGGCCAGTGGCTGGGATAAATGCCTTGCCCTTGCTTATAGGGGGAAGGATCTGAGAAGCCAGAAGCAGCAGCAGAAAGCCCAGCAGCAGCATACAGAACATCTGTGCTCAACAGTAAGACTGTTAAATGATGTCTGCTTTATCATTTGTCAATTTCACACTTGATAATTAGTTTATCTTTTAATTTCTGTTTTAAGAAAGCCTGACCTCCCATGTTCCTGGCAGCTTTTGTTCATTCATGCCCTTCCCTGCCCTCTCCCCCACTACTGTCTTTAACTTAGAGTGAGGTCAGAGAGGCAGGTTGGATGTGCACATAACTGAGTAGCTAGAAGAGTATAAGATCAGCAGCGGAATGGGGAGGTCCTAAAATAGATTTGCTGCCAGTGAAACACAACCTTTTTGCCTTCATGACATTTGTTTTGGGGCCTTTACTCCCTGTTAAGCTTTGCTAGTTCAGCTGTGGAAAACAGGGACAGAAGCAAACCAAACTCAAACAAATACTATAATTACCATTTTTCCCATACTGGTCACAGGTTATGCTGACAACACAAAATTAACAACTCTGCTCTGTAATGTAAAAAGGGTTCTAGCAGGCTTGTCATTTCTGCATGTTGTGGTTGAGCCAAAGAGTGATTTCAGTGGAAGTTACAGAAATATATGACCTTGAACTACCTGGTATTCTGAGTTTTCAAGAAACTACTACTTCAGATGGCATATTGCTGTGCAGCTATCATGGTCAGGACTGAAAAAATAATCAGTTTGAAAGCTCTTCCAGCTTTTGGCACCTAAATCCTTTGGCATGTGGATTCATTTAGAATAAATTGACAGTCAGATCAGCAGACCCAATATGTGCTTCATTAAGTGTTTGACAAAGACATGTTAAGCAGTAATCAGTGCATGAGACTGTTGATGTTTTCTCGGTAGTAAGTAGTACAGTGTGGTTCATGACACAGTGTTACTGGGCATTCCAAAAGGTTAACATCTATCATCAGAATTACTCTACAGAATATCGTGCTGTAGATATCGGAGAGGCAGCTGCATTAACTCATATGTGGCCATGCAGTAATCAAAGGCATAAGCCTACTTTTTAGCAGAGATCTTTGAAACAGAATGGCATGGCATGGAGCCAGCATATTAGATTTCTGTAGAACTATATTACTCCTATAATAATAGTGCTCTGTGGTTACATAGGAGGTGAACGCAAGTGTTGTGGCACCTCTTTCAAACTGCTTGTTCATGAGAGCATTCTTCTTTGTGCAAATACCTACTAAGGTCATTGAGAGCTTGTTTGCACGTGGTCTGGTTACATACCTCCAGGATTTGACCTTTCTGCATCAGTCACCACTGAAATGTAAGTGTCTCCATATGAGTGTATGGCAAGCACCTCTTGAATAGCTCACTTCACAGTGGAAGTGCAGAAGGCTCTAAACCCTCTTTTAGTGAGTAAGCAAATCCCACCCTAACCACAGACAAAGGTTATACACCTTTGCCAGCAACTGAGAGTAGTCACATTTGGAAAATGTCTGAGTGTTTTGCAGTAATTATTAATGAAACAAAAAGATGGGAAGAAGTTGGATTTTGACAATGTGAGTTGTGCAGGTTATACTGCAGATCTGCTGGGACATCATCCATGCAGGTTAGTCACTTGCAGCTATGACCTTGGCTTTGGGGGACTTGGCTGTAACTCTGCCAGGCAGCGTGTTCACCTCATAAAGAAGGATGTCTGAACTAGATGTTCAGTGAAGTAATCTGTAAACACTCTAAATACATGTCAGTAAAGAGGGTGTGTTGATAGGCCACTGTCTAGATAGTGTCCTATGTGATCCATTTCTGCACTGAAACTGCACATAGTATCACTGAAGGACAGGGAAGGGCTATTTATTAGATGTGTAGCATCTAAATAAGAAAACATTACAGATTTGAAGTTCAGTGCCTCGCTCTGCCTGTTATTTGTAGGACAAAGCCAAGGCACAGATGGAAGATAGACTTGCAGGAAAAAATGCATGATGGAGAAGCCAGCTTTGTCTTGACTAAACTGCATGAAACGCTGTTTCCTTTGAGATAATGTCTGGGACCAAACGGCTCCTTTGCACATCTGAGAACTCCTAGTTTACTTACATTGTAAAGTTCTAATATAATTTAGGATTATTGTTATTATTTCTTTCTCTAAAATAAAGAATCCTGGAAGAATTTCGTAGGTGAAGAACTCAGCTGTAGTAATTGGCACTGGATACTCTTCATTAATTAACAGATTTTTTATTTAATTCTTATTTCCCTAAGTATAGTATCAATTTTCAGGGAACACATGGCAATCACTTGTATGTTGACATTTCCTAGAAAAATCAGTTGGGTACAGTGTAAAAGGAACACTGTCTAATATGGAGAAAATGATCTGCGATTCTCCAAAATTTTGGCTCATTCTCCCATTGTCCAATCTTTCTTCCTGCTTTTTTTATTTTTATTAAAAGCCACTTTTAAAATACTCTGATGGTACAGAGTTTAGGTGGACTGTGACAGTATAGAATAGAAATTTGCCTATTGTGGTAATTTTTTGTAGTTTCTTCTGGGAGAGTGGCAGATGATATTTTTCCAGTGTGCAAAACTTCTGGATAAGACATGTCTGAGGTTCCTGACATATTTGTAACAAGTGAAAAGAACTTCATGGCACATGTGTGTGCAAGCAATTGTGTGAAGAGATGCTCAATTTGGTCTGCCAAAAGTGCAGTGTGAATTGGCAAGTGTATGGGGTTTGCATAGTAAGTATTTGGTAGTGTGGGGGCTGAAAGGGTGGCTTCTGTGAGAAGCTGCTGGAAGCTTCCCCTATGATGTCTGATAGAGCCAATGCAGTCAGCTCCAAGATGGACCCACTGCTGTCCAAGGCTGAACCCATCAGTGATGGTGGTAGCACCACTAGAATAACAGTTAAGAAGGGGAAAACACACCTGTGCAGGAGCAACTGCAGCCAGAGAGAGGGGTGAGAGCATGGGAGAGAAGCAGCCCTGCAGACACCAAGGTCAGTGAAGAAGGAGAGGAGGTGCTCTGGGTACCGGAGCAGATTCCCCTGCAGCCCAGGCAGAAGGGAAGGGTGGAGGAAAGGTGTTTTTACAATATTTCTTTACTTCTCATTATATTACTCTGATTTGACTGATAAGAAATTAAACTGATTTCCCCAGGTTGTGTCTGTTTTGCCCATGATGGTAATTGGTGAATGATCTCTCCTTGTCCTTATCTTGAACCACAAGCCTTTTGATATATTTTCTCTCCCCTGTCCAGGCAAGGAGGGAGAGTGATAGAGCAGCTTTGGTGGGCACCTGGCTTCTGGCCAGGGTCAACCTACTACAGCAGGTTGAGATAAGTAGAGGATGACTGCATATCTGGATGGGAACACAATGATTGACTTAGGAAAGCTGGCTTAGTTCAGGGAAATAATTGGCAGGTGTTTTGCCTTGTTTGCTGACTTGAGCAATACAAGAAATGTTGAGAACGTGTGAAATACCTATAAAAAAATATGTATGTCACAGGCTGCATGACTAGGGCTCGATTCAAAGATAAATAAGAAAATGGCTTAGATAGAAAAAGCCTGTACAAGTTAAGGGGTTGTTAAGGAATAAAAGCAGTTCATGATGGGAGGAAGAAACTGAAGAAGAAAATGTGAGGCTGTGCTTGAGTACACTAAGATGAATTCAGATAAAATGCCACATGTGAACATTTGCAGAATGACTGAAGGAAGCCCCATTCAGTCAGGAGCAGCAAGAAGGCTTTGTTCAGTGCCAAGTTCACTTGTTGAAAACCTGTGCTGTGGGAAAATGAATATGAAGAAGAGATGTTTTGGCCTTGTGATGACAATATGCACATTTTAATTGTTTGACAAATCGCATGTAAATCAAGAGCAGTCAAAGGGATATAGGCTCAGTTTCAAAAATTATCTGCCTCTGAAAATTAGGTCTTCACACCCAGAAATAGAAATCTAAGGCAGAGCCCAGCGAAGCCAGTGCACAGGCTGTCAGCCCCATCGTTCCATTTGGAATGCCTTTGAAAACGGGAAAATTATGGTAGGGAAGCAATAAAGAGCTCAGTGATCCGCTGCCTTTCACTTTGTCTTGTTGCCTACACAGATGCAGAATGCCAAATTTCTGCTGTTTCTCAGGCGGTGGTTGCGTGGGTACATCCGCCGCTTCCTTTTGCCCAGGAGACTGTGGGACAGAGCAAAATTAGGCCCATGCATGCTTTTGGGGTGTGCTGTGCACAGAGGATGTCATGTAGCGAACAGGGACACGTGTCAGCAAAAGGCAGTGTCTGGCGCTCTGTGGAGCTGGGTGTTGTAGCAGAGGAGACCTCATCAAATCAAGGATTTTGTTAAATGAAAGTGTTAAGTGAGCCAAAAGCTACAAGAACGTTGCTGTGGGCCCCATCTGGGAAAATGCCACAGATGAGATATTGTGGGAGTATGTAAGAGGATAAGTGGTAGGAAAAATGATATCTCCACATATATAAATCCTCAAAAATACATGAGGGTATAAAGTCTTAATATTAATTTCAGTGGTATTCAGGGAATTTTTTTAAAGTGGTACCTCTAGGGGCTGAAGTAAATAGTCCCCCTTAGTATAAACGTTTGATTGAATTCCCCGTGTGCCAAAGTCATTGGGTATCAGTAGTAGTTCGGAGTTACATGAACTGAAATAGTGATTAGTGTAATTGAATCCACCCCAGTGCTTCAAGGCACGACCTGATCATTTGTGGACATCAGGAAGGAAATCTTCCATCCCTGCACAGGGCTGCTTAGTGGGTGAGGCACATCATGGGAACTGTTTGTCTTTGTTGTTTCATGTCTTTTGCAGATCACTCAGGGGTGACTACCAAGTCATGGACTCATCTGTTGAGTGGAGTCATTGCAAACCTCAGGAGATCTCACTAATGAAAGGTTGGTGAAAGAAGGTGAGAAAGATTTCGCCTGTGTTAGTTTCCTAAAAACTAACTAATGGCAACATTGCAATTCAGCCTATATCCCTGGTCAAGGGAATAGGGATGCACTAGAACCTCTCCTACACTTTTGAGTGAAGTGCTTGTACAGCAACATCTGGGCATAACATGGGCTAGGCTGTGGTGCATCACTTGTGCTGTAGTGACTTTTCCTATTACTCATGAAGGGCAGCTCCACTGGAGCCAGCCAGGAAGTGTGGAGCCACTCTGTGTGCTGAGAGCAGCTGTGCAGGGAGATTGTGGCCAGCTAATGTACGTTCACATCATGCCTTCCTTTCTACTGATTTTCTCAGAGGGCAAAACCTTGGAAGCTAGTCTTGAACATGCTGTAGACAGCTCAAGATGCTGACCCAACATGAGAGGTATTTCCTCAGGGTATCTTAAAGGAAAAAATAAAACCCTTTTTGAAAGCCTTGGCAAAGAGATAGAGAAAGATCCAAGAGAAATGCATTTCAAACTCCTAATTTTAACACTGGAGTGTCATGTACATAACCCTGAAGGACATCTCTTCTACTCAAAAGGGCTTCTTATTCTTCCTCTTTCAAGGCAACATTCTTAGGTGGGTTATTTACAGCCTTTGTCTCTGTGAGTGACATTATTGACAAGTTCTATGACCACTGCCAGTGAGAAAATGTTAAGAGAAACATTTTACATCAAGCTATGAAAAACCTAAATATGAAACTCTCCACCCAGCCTCTCTTCTTTTGTTTTTAAACCAGAGGTACAGAATTCCTCAGGCATAGGTCTTCACTGGAATTTTTCCAGCCTGAGCCTCATTATATGGACCGTTACTGCATTACTGTAAAATCTATTGATTTCAGTCATTGTGATCTGCTGGGAAAAATACCCTGTTCAAGGTTTTAATCACAGCTGTAACCTCCAAGCAGACCAGAAAGGGACACAGCCAGTGAAGAACACAGATCATTCACCTAAAATGATCCCATTAGCACTCCTGTAGCAGGCGGGTGGACAGCTATGTTTCCATCCTAGAGCACCTTTGAGGCAGGAGAGTGGGGTTTAAAATGTGCATTCCTGAGCCAGCTGGTGATCCGACTTTCAGGACAGCTGCAGCTTGCTAACACAAGAGGATTGCTGTTCTGGCTATTCTGGAGAAAGTGTCAGGAAGTGGCTGTGTTTTAAAAGTGACTTGTGCTCCTTCCTGAGCCTGTAATGAGAGCAATCAGAAAAGCAAGATGACTCGTCAGAAAACATGGACTGCTAGAGACCAAAGGAACAAATCTAAGCCTTGCATTTATTAATCTCAGTTCCATGAGATAGACTAATGGATTAAATGTATTTATAATGTAGTTGCCAGTTATATTTTTCACTGACTGAAGATGGGAAGTTTTCCGAATCTCCCTTGTTTATATCTATGTTTAAAGCAAAAATGATGTTTTAGAGGGTAAGAAGTGATGGACTGGGGACAGATGGGTGTATCACTTCTCAGTATGCACATGTTGAAGAGTTTGTCAGCAGTGAAACCTACAGGATGGAGGGTAGAAAAGCATACCCTTACCAGTGTAATGTGCAGAGTGAAGGGGAGGGATGTTATGTCTGACTGGCGATGGACTCTGCTCTCAGCAAGCACTTTTCTCAAGGAGTTTTGGTGCCTGGTTCACAGATTGTAGCTGTCATGGAGCACACATCACAAAGCCATGCATTATGAATGTGTCTGCCTTTTAACTCGAGGCGCAGGAGAAGTACAAAGATAAATTAGGTCCTCCCTAAATGAAGGAAGGCTTGACTTTCTAAGGTCATACAAGACAAATCTCAGACGTGCAAAGCACAGGCATAACCTGTGGTGAAAGGCATGTGGCCTTGGTCTCTGCACTTGTCTTACCAGGAAAATCATGGAGTTATACTACTGACCTTTCTGAGAGTTTGACAGCAAAAGCTATACACTGGGAAGAAGTGGGGCTATTACACTTCAGATGTACGTAAGGCACCCAGAGTGTGTTACTGCTCCTGAACGATTCCAGAATCCAAACTCACCTGCATTTTTGCTAATGCACCTTCAGTGTGAGTGCACTGATGATTGCAAGTACCAACCAGAGCAGACCTGGGAGCAAAGGTGCGAGGAGTACTAATATATCTGCAGAAAACAGCAATTAATTAGCTGACAGTGGTTTCTGCAACTTGTGGTTGCTCTTAACCTGTAACAGCCTTATGAGCCTTTCTCTTATTAAGAGGTGACAAGACCATCACCCTTGCAGGTATTTAGATGCCTTGGTTTCTGTGGGAGTTAGGTGGCTCAACACTTTTGAGGTTCTGAGTCATAGCTCCTTCAGTTAATGGATTTCAGCTGCAAAACTCCCAGTCAGCTGTGAATCAGATGGCTGTGTTGGTATTGGTTATAAATGAAACACCTCATCTTGATCAAGACCAATGTTTTTTGTCGTGTGTAATACCTCTAAAATCTACCCATGGCTTATTCCAGTCCTCTCTAAGATATTTCTTCTCTGCTTCAGGGCCTGTCACATGGAGAAACATCCCTACTTCTATTAGTGGTGACGAGAAGTAATTAAGTCTGTAGCACAGAGTAGCACCATTTTTGTGGGATTTTCTTACAAATCTAGGAAAATGGTGACATATATTCTCCTTTCGAGGTTCAGAACAGGGTCTAGAAATCAGGTAAACTCTCAGGTTTGAAAAGTATTCACCTTTGCTTAATCTCTGGATGAGACATCAGTTTTAATAAAGTACTTACAGACCTAAAATGAAAGTAACATTGCTGTGATTGTTGGCTTTTGCCTATATCTCTATGGAATCACTTGCATGTGGAAAGATTTCATTATAGTAAAGGACATGTCAGCCATTCTAGTTTGTGAAAGCCTGAAAGTGGTATTGACTGGAACCTATGTACAAACAAAGGTGAATCTGTCTAATTAGCTCCATTTTCAAGCCAAGGGAGAAACAAAAAGAAGGCAGCTAATACATTAATATCTTATTTTTAAGATCAGCATTTTATGCATAACTGATTTGATGTAAAAGTAAGCACATCACTTTAAACTCGAAATACTTCTCTTTGCTTTTCTGTGGCAGGTTTGCCCTTTGTAGAACAGAGAGTCTATAAACTCAGATGTTTTTTGTTCTGTGCTTGTATGGTAAAAGTACAATGTAATGTTAGTCTGTGATTAAGGCTGTTGCATATGATGATATTTTAAATATCAACATTAATCTATTCCTCTTAGAGGACAGTGAACACAATACAGTGAGTATCATTACATGCTCTATCATGTTAACAAAAGTAAGAAGACAACTTCTCATTCCCAGATTTTAGTGAAGCTGTCCTTAAAGCAGAAGTAAACACAGATGTAAGAATTTCCTTGCAACCACGAGGTTTATTTATAAACCAGAAAACTTGTTGATGTTTAGTGTTTCTCAGAAGCTTTCAGTAATAATTTCTACTAGCTAAAGCCATGCAATTGACAAGGAGCAAAACTGAACTCAGCCAACAGGCTATTTATGACTCTATTTTGTGTTTCTGCTTTCTAAGGGTAACAGCAAATGTCAGTGTGGATACCTTCAGGAAACTTATCACTTGACACAGGAGAGAAGGGTGACCTGCCCCTTAATGGAAACCCTCTCCTTGAAACTGGAAGTGTTAAGGAAGTCACTGGACTTCACCTTGGCATTTCAAACACATTTACCTTTATCAAACGGTCAGGCCAGGGGAGGGGGAGGGCAGTTGCCACAAGCCATCACCACACAATGCCATACCTAACATGTTTGAAGGGGGTGGTAAGGCTTTGTTCTTTGGGCAAAGAAAAAGAAATCTCCTTTGGCAGCAATAGAGCTGAAGCTGTACAGTCTTATGAACAATCTACTAGGTAGGGCACAAGGTAGGATGAAAATAAAGTGACTTCAGGGGCTTGAGTGCAGACTTTGTTCTCCTGAAGTGAGACTGTTTGCCACTGATGGCTCCTGCTGAGTGCTGATGCTGTTGGGCCCCAGGCAAAAACTGTATTCATAGTACACTCATAACTATATATACTATACTATATTCATACTATAGTCATAAAAGAATGTAATTTGTATCTTTCAGTATATTCAAGTATTTAACTCACTGTCTGCACCGGTCAAACTCACAGGTTTGGGCAAGGACTACGTGGAACTGCTTCTTGAAAACACTTTTGTATAAAAATACTATGATGAGAGATCGCTCTTGTTGAGAACTTGAGACTTAGCTATGTTTTTGGTTTGCATGGAAATATTCAGAATCAAGACTGGTCTTGAGTAGCCTTCCAGGGGTAAGGGATCCAAGCCTGAGTCAAGTTTTAAGTGAGCTTGACAGTGTTATTTGTGAAGAGAAGTTGTTTTAAACAGTTACAGGGAGTGCAAAGAAGGGTTAAGATGTCTGCATACACATAGCTAGAGACAAGATTATGTAGTTCTTGAATGACTGGTTTCATCAGCAATGCTTTACTCTCATGTTCTTTTGCTTAGCTTTTCAGAGAATAGAACAAAGTGCTTTATAGACATTCGCTTAAAATTTCTTACAACATTTTTTAACTTGGCCTTTTCGAGTTTTTTTTAACTTAAAAAGTAAGTGCGCTGAGCTATCATTTGGTTATAAACTTCACTGTATCACTTCACTGCTATGAGAAAATACTCCCTACACATGAATACCAATTAGTCCACAGTTTATAAAGTGTATTAATGGCTGGAATAGGTTAATACGTTTAACAAATAAATGAACCAGAATGCAACCTGGCAGATACGGGATAAAGAAACCATGACAGTTTAGATTCTTTATAGAGGCATAAACCCCAGATCCAACTAAGATTAAAAAAATAATAAACTTTCATTTTCATAAAAATATGCTTTTGGAAAGATAAGAAAATATGAATTTATGTTAATACTGCTTGTAGCAGACATCAGGATGAATATTAAGGACGTGCAGCTTATATTTTCATCACAGTTGTAATTTACATTCACAAAATATTTTGTTCCCTATGGTCAATTAGAAGGGTAAACATTTCATTTTCATTTTTCTAAATAAATAACTGAAAGGAAACGTTTCTGTAAATTGCCATGCTGCTGATCTTCCTCTAGGAAGTATTACCATTTTCAGGTAATTTGCAGATTCTTGTCTGGAATAGTTATTTAGGCACTCTGACATTCCTCCTGTGCCTGGCCGTTGCCTTCCTATCAGGGGAGTATTTTAGATTATGACTACCCAGGTGCTCTGCTGCAAGGCAGTACCTCTCACTCAAATCTTTCTTTATAAAAGAACATTGCTGCTTCATGAAGGGTAGGAGGGAGATGGTGAAAACCCTATAAAACCTGGTCTCTGAATCTTCACTATATCTGCACAAGAAATTTTCTTGACAGGCAGTTTCTTGGCATTGACTGGCTGTCAGCAGGAGCAGCAAATCCCCTGAAAATGTGAGAGTCCAGTTCCTCACACAGAGTGGAAGAGGCTGTTCGGAGACTTCTTGCATGACATATTATAGAAATAGTTATGAATTCATTCTAAGCCCGTTTTTAGTCAAAACATGCTTACCATTGTAAAGGGGTGAAGACAAAGGTCTGGTTCAACGAAGTATGGGGCAGACACGAAGTCTGTTAAGTCTTTGCTGATCAAATAATCTATTTTTGCCAGTAAACCCTAGTGAAGTTGGTTACTGGCCCAGAAGCTGAAAGCCTGTTCTCTTCTTAGCTTCATGCTTATAATTCTAGAATCTGAGTTTGGTTTGTAGTTAGAGAAAAAGAAAAGATAACTGCCAAGCATAACATATATTTTTAAGTTCACCTCATCCCCTGTGTTTCTGACCCACTAAAACAAACTTAGAATGTGCACTACACTTTTTGATTGTAAATTCTGTGTGATCTAGACATTTTCTTTAGCCCTTTGTTAAATTTTGACGTAAGTATTTTATCCATGCAGTAATTGAAATAATTTTTATAAATGGATACTTTAATCATTATACGGCAGGACCATTCTCTGCTCAGGCCAAACAGCACGCTATTATTTTATGCTATGATGGATTCAGATTTTGCGTTGCCCTATTTAAATGTTCCCTTGATAGGCTGTTAAGAGGAAGGAGATATAGTTATTTAATTGTTATTTTAAAAAGGAGTCTTTTTTCTGGATATTTTGCGAAAGAGACTTAAATTTATAATAAGATTCTGACAATTCCTTCTACAGGCTTAGATGCCCCCAGGTTATCTAAGCAGGGACATGCTTCTTGAAACTAGCAGTGTGTCTGGGGTAGCAAATAAGTGGTTATCTGAAAGAAGATTTAGCACTTGAGGACAATAACATGTCATATTTATGGCATAGGTCCCAAAAGGGATTAGGGTTCTTGGTGCTCAGTGTTGCACTACTTGAAGTTCTTAGGGCTGGAAATGGAGTTCTAAAGCAAAAGGCAAGTGCTTGAGTTTTCTGTACATGAGCTAAAGAAAGTTAAAACATAGTAATCAACAGAACTAAAACTATGTAATAGGCAGTGCTAGTGGGAACATCCAAAAGCACAGCTTTTCTGTATTTCAGGATTTCTTTGAGGTCTGTAGTTGGTGAACTCCATGAACAAGAATCCAAAGATGGTAATACTTCCTGTGTTTAAAATGGACAAGGGGCATGGAAGGAAACAGGACAAAGAAGCAAAAGGCTTGTGATGAGAATGTTCTCAGAATGAAGAAATCTAGGTTAAATTTTGCTCCAGCTGAGGGGATTCAAACATCTACCTCCAACCTTCAATGAGAATATTCTTCCTATCTGCAAATTGGCTGTTTGACAGTGGTAGCGAGGGATACCTTCTACATATCAAATTGAAAATGGGCCAATGTAAAGCCAATTATGCAAGAGTCATGGGGACAGAGAGAGAACAAGCAGGAGGAAGTCTATGACCTAATGGCTAGAACTGAAAAACAGGGTGTAATGACAATGTTAGTGTTTGAAAGGGCGGCCATATAACTCATTTGCCACTTGACACAAGGGTGCCTGCAGCTTTGCATTGATATAGTCAAGTAAAATTCAGAAAGTATCAGGGTATGAGGATGCAATAAATGAAGTCATCCAGGCATAGTAGGGTTTTGTTATTATAGTGATTAGTTTTCTGGACATCAAAAGAGACAACAGTGGAGAATAATAAAAGGGACTTTATTAACCCAAATGTGCAAACATCTTCATAGGAGGACTATGCTCCAGAGTTCTCAACAACTCTAAATGTGTATCAGGTAAGGCAAGCCTACGCTTTCTGTGTGCCAGGGGAAGTCCAAAAGTTCCTGACCTCGTTGCTGGAAGCAAGAACAAATAGGCACTGATTAGGCTCAAGTTAAGTGTATTTCACCTGAGGGCTCATTAGCTGTAAGAGAAAGGGAATTGGGATGCCTTTTGAATGTAATAAGCCACAGTGCTTGTACTGTGAAAAAATACTGCCTTGATGGCAAAAAAATGTATATAATGAGTTTTGTGATAAAATTATAAAGATACAGTTTAAGAAACAAATTTCCAACAAATAACAACTACAAGAGTTGGTGTTAAGAAAGTTTTCAATTACTCATATGGATACCAGAAAATGCAGTGCCAAGAAAAAATGTAACAGAGTTGCAATGTCTAGTTTAAAGTTATGATATAATTGGTGTGATGTTGAATATAATCAGAAGAAGTCTGAATAGCTGATATGGAGACACGAGAAAAAAACCCAGAAGGATAAGGCGGAGATAAATATATAAATAAATAAATATAAAGCTTAATGTTGATAGTAAGTATGAAAAAAGTAAAAAAAAAAAGAAATATGGAGCAAAAGCAAGCTATTGAAAGATACCTTTTATTTTAAAAAACCCAAAAACAAACCACAAACAAACAAAACCAATAAAAAACGTGGATATTGATTCATCAGGAAACTCACCAGAAGGAAAATAAGTAAGACACCAAAAGGCCATTAGGAGCTCTCCATAGGAGTGTTTTTCTCCTATTACAAACTACGTGTTTGTTAATGCCAACACAAGTAGTGCAGGACTGTAAGAGGATCAAACCAGATCCAGAAGGAAGATGACTTTGTCACTGATGTTTACCCATATGCAATTTTTACTGAAATGAGGAGGATCTCGTCACTTCTAGTGTTTGATAAGTGCTTGAAACCACCCTGGATTCACAGGTAACCTCTGACTCATCAGCCCAATACGGGATACATAAATGTTCCAGAAAAAACAGCTTAAATGTTAGAATCAGTTTATAAAACCTGGAGTTGATGGACTTTGGAAGATTTCTACATTTTAAGGGAATATGTTTCTCTGAATCTCTCAACAAACAAGTCAGGTGATTTCATTCTGACATCAATAAGTCTATTATGTGAAATTCTTGGTTTTACAACTAGAACAACAGTATCTCTGACTATGCACTGATATTCATAAAAATAAAGCCCGTGTCAGAAGAAAAGATGGAGATTAAGTAACACTGAAAGAAAGTGTGAATAAAACAGAAAATCACACAAAAATCATATGCTGGGCAATCCCTCACATAATTTATCTTCAGATCTTAGGAGGGAGGCCTTCAATGCAATTATAAAGGGATATATATTAGCTTGCATGGTGGATTTAGGAAAAACATGACATAGACACAAGCATGTTGGCTTAGAGCCACACGTTTGCGGTTTGAAGGAGCAATAATGAGATAGACTTTCAGAAGAGGGAAAAGTGAAATGTCCACACTCAGACAGAGCCACTACTGACAAAAAACAAGAGCTAAACCCCAGAAAGCTCTATTTGTGAACAAGCGGTCTTTGATGTATTTTTAGTTCCCAATGGAGAAGAAATTAGACACATTAGCAGTCAGATTAATTTTGATAGATGATCTGAGGTAGCCATAAGAACAAGAAGGAGTGCTCAGGAACAAGGTCAAGCAAAATAAAGAGATTCATAAAATGCAAGTGCCATATCTCTGTGAAAATTCATATTAATAAATATGCAAATATGGAAGATCTGCTGATATATTGCAGGGTTTCAAAATATCTGGCTGTGTAATGGAGTTAAACAGTCCAGTGTCACAGGCATAGAAATTACAATTAAAAACAGGGAAGAGTCACATACCTTCTGGATGCCTCTCTGAAATATCTGGGACCCAAGCGTCTTCCTTCTTCAGGAGGGCTCTTCTCTGGCCAGAAACTAAATATGCAGCAGACAACTTCTGAATTGTTTTGAAACTCCTTCCGAATAAGGATGGATCAAATCAACCTCCCCCTGTGTCAATAGAAAGCAGCATTTTCCACTAAGTCCTGGTGGAGTTAGATACAAGAAAGCTTACGCTGATGCAAACCTAACTGTGTTTTAGAGAAAGAATTTCCTTAGGTAAGGACAAGAAAATTCCTCTATGATATCTAGCACATCATAAAGCATAAAAAGAGACTTATTCTCAATGTATAGGTATGAGAAAATATTTTGTGGTAGAATCCCTGTGCTTAATTGGGATGTCGGAGAAATATGAAAAATGCTTTCAGGATTGAATTAGCATTTGAAATGACTTTCCTCATACATTGGGTTCAAGTGCTTCAAACACAAGGAACAGCACTGTTCATTATAATTTGTTTAATTATTGAACCATTAGTGCCAAAGATTAGGGACACTGAAGAAGTTTAGTAAATAAATGTACTGGGAATAGACATTATATGCTGATTACTTCATGCTGGCTATACAAAATACCGATTTAATGAAATGGAAGTTTTCATTTGGGAACCAGTTTACAGACAGTGCCTAAATTTCAAAAGACAATAACTGCTTCCTGAAAGCAATGTCAAAAGAGTTGGACATCTAGGTATAAACACTGAAATAAAAGAGCTGAATAAGGTATCACTTGAGGTTTATGTTACTGAATTTATCTGTAGTGATGTAAATAGATGGATTTTAACATAGATAGAAATAATAAACTTTGCTTTAAGACCTACATCCTTTTTCAGGGTTTCCAACTTTTTCTTCCAAGGAAAATTAAGATGTTATTATTTATTTTTCTTTTTCTGTCATCAGCATGAGAAACAATAGGGACATTGGAATTGCATAAGTCATTCATAGATCAGTCAGGAGCTATGATGAATTTTTACTGGAGAGAATCTATTATGGATTAAAGCAGAATAGAGATGGGTACATATTTCATGATAGAATTGTGTATCAGGCTCTATTCCAAAATTATGGTCCCAAGAAACTGCATGTAATAATTAGGCCTTTGAGAGGTATAATGAAAAAAAGAATCTTTGGCTGGAAAAAGAGTATTTAGATTACTAAAATAAATAGAAAGATCTCTTCAGGGATGAATGATGCTGAAAATAAGGTATATTACATTGAAATGCATGCACAATAGGTTAATACAGATTACTTGCTTAATTGAAACACTTCTGGAAGAAAATAGCAACAGTAACTGCGTAAAAAGCATTTCAGACATGGGATAGCATTTTGGTAATTAAGCTTATGTCTAGACCATCTAGTTATGACTGTTTTCTTCAGAAGTAAACCCCATTAAGCTATTTAGTTATGAAGTGCAGATTGTAAATATGAAACAACAGGAAAGAATAAAGCACAAGGACTGAAATAAGCCGAAGTAGGTGATAAATATTGGCTTTGCTACTTATCAGGTAGTGTAAGTTCTATGCTGCCTGGTTCACAGACTATTTTTCTCTCTGTATAATAAAGTACATTTTGTTGTGTTGGATGTCTGTCTAAAATGCCAAACAAACTGTCTTTCAGAAAAAATATATGGCACTGTTGCATCTCAATGTGTACTGGAAATCTGACAGGAATAATAAAAAAACCCCTAAGACAGGGAACTCAGATCTTAAAGGTATGTGCTGGGAACTGGAGTGCTAACAAGATTTCAGTTGTTCTTTGTATATAACCTCTTTTAAGCCTGAACCTGTGCCCTGTATTAATATTTTTTACAATCCACTTAGAAAAATAGTAAAATACCTTAGAAGAGAGACTTTCAATTGTCTGGATATTAAAAAGAAGAGTAAAAGTTATAACACATTTTGCCTAGGAAAACAGGGCATAAACAAAAGAAGAAATGAAGAAGATGCTATGCTCTGGCACTTAGAAGAAAAATAGTGGAAGTAAATGCACTTGGAAAGGAAGTTCATTTGAATGTCCATCTTTAGTTGTCCATCCTTGTCCTGTCCCAAATGTCCTGCTCCCTGCCTTCCTGGAAATGTTCAGCTTTTCCTTGAAATCTAAATTCTCATGATGAAGGTGAATATGATAACTGTATAATTAATTCATATTTTAAAGTTTATGATAAAGTTTAGGGGTGTTCTCTGACAGTGGAAAATCAATACCTAATATTTTTCTGAACAAGTCCCAGTCAGAGGAGGCTACGTTATAGTTTCTGCCAAAAAGATATCATCAGAGACTGTCTAAACTTGTCAGCACAGGGAAAGGACAGAGAAAACAGAAGTTTCATGGAAACAAGTTTTCATTCAGAACATGTATATACTAATTCTAGGGAGGTCAAAACTTGACTTCTGCCTACATTGGCAGTATCTTTTTAATATCCAGCTGCAAGTGTCTTTTTCAGCACTAAAATTATTGTTAATGTAATGTTTCCTACCCTGGATTAAAGTCATTTTTATAATCTAAAGTGGGACTTGAGCCCAGTATCCCAATATATATGAAGCCATTACATTAACCAGCTGAGATGCTCCATCATAAAAAGATAACTACCTTTACATAAATAACTCCTGACTATGCAAGCAGGGCTCATCTTTGAAGGTGAAAGGGAACATTGTAGTTTGTTGTATTATATGAATGATAAAAATGGTATTTATAGACAAGGCTACAATGACCCTCGTTATGAGCACTGAAAGATTTACACTTTAAGGGGAGAAAAACTTTTTAAGAACTGACATCACCATCAAACAATTTGTGTTTCTCGGTGAATCCACAAGCTGAGCCTGGTGTTTTAATGACTAGAAATCATGAATATTAAACTGGAGAAAAGTTGACAGTATTTAAATGAGCATCATTAAGAGACACATAAATTAACAGGATTTTTAGTTCTTGTGGAACCGCCGTTTCAATGTTAATTAAACAACTGGAGTGCTCTTGTGCATTCCCAGCAAACTGTCCCTAATGTGTTCTGCTGAATATCATTATGGGTGGCTGCCTTGCTGTTTAATTATTTTCAAGCTGATTTTTTTTCCCTCTTGCTGCAGTGGTTTTATGCTTGTCTTGCATTCAGAAGGTGATGGGGCTTAATCCCAAAGGAGTCTGTCAGTTTGATCTACATGTGGTGCTTATACTGAAATACCCATTTTTGTAACTAATAAAACATGCACATATAGTGTTGCTGCCTAACCCTGCTGAAAAAGCCCCACTATTGACTGCATTATCTTTGTACGTAACAACCGTTTGATGAGTTACTGGGATTTTAGCAGTAGCTCTCTATCACAGTGGTAATCATTATTTATTCCATTCTGCACACGCAGGTGGTAAAGAATATGAATTTAGATACAGAGATGGGAAGCAAAATAAGCATGAGATCTAGTTATTTTATAAATGTGAAGAGAAATGCTACACTGCATGCTGTATCTGCTTAGCAAATTCACTGTCCAGCTGTTCCTTTACTTCTATCTGCATTATGTATGTGTACAGCAGGAATTAAAGTAGCGTTTCTTTTCAGTCTTGAACATTTACCTACCCCTTTTAGGTCTGTAGGGAGAGCAGACTCTGATTCTCCTTTAACAGACCTTGACTTGCCAATCTCCTGTAACTGCCTCTGCATCCTTCACTTCCTATGGCAGCCAGCACTCTGCCTGCCTCACAGGAGTCCCCGCACCATGTTTGAAGAAGACACTCCCTCAGACTTTCACATTTATCCAGGCTCCATGTTAGGCTGTCTATTCACCCAGGCCCTCCACAAGGCTGTATGGACCCTTGGGATCCAAGACCACCTCTGCTATTTAGGTGTTTATCCATGTTATCTCTTCTCTTGCTAGGTACTCATGTTGTCTGGTCTCTCCAAGCCCAGGCAGATTTCTACACCTAGCGCCCACAGGTAAACATCCCAGCTAAGTTTATCAGCCATATTACAGTGAGCACTCTAATTGTGATGCTAATGGCATCTCTGTAGGTTCCATATAAAGGGACCACTAGGAATTGCTCCAGCTCCAGCCTACACAGTGAAGAGGATGTGGCTATTTACTGCCCTTCCTGGGCTGCCTAGGCAGAACAGAGCAATAAGTCTAAATAGTGAGCAAATTACTATTAAGTTATCTGCTATTACCTTGCTTCCTTCCTTGCTACCCTACAGCATCATTAGGACCAGAGGACACTGCCTTCAAGTTATGGTTATGTATTACCGAAACCTGTCAAATGTAAATCTTTCCTTAGAGGCTGTTAATGCATTCCTGCACCATTTAACCTCAATTGACAGACAGCCTGGCCTGCAGAATAGAAACTTGGATGGCCACATGACAAATAGCTAGCCGGCCAGCCAAAGTATCAGAAAAGATTCTGTTAAATAATGTGAGTTGAGAGATGGCAAAAAGTAAATCCTAGTTTTCTGTGTGGGAGAAGTCAGACTGTATTTGATGACATTTCCATACTCTGCACTATTACTCTGTAACTAAGAAAGGCCAAGGAGCGCAAGTGTTAAAAAACGCATTACCATCCTACACATCTGTAATGCCTATAACCCTGTATACACACCTCTTACTAGTAGTGACAGTGGCTTTCTCCATGGAGTTCAGCAATCCATAGAGATAATATACTTAGTGTTACTGTGCTGAAGTTATGAGAAATAAAGTAGATGGAAATTAAAAGTCTGACACAATCCTCAGCTTTAGGATTATCTTTCACTCTAAAAAATAACCTTTTTAGCCAATTTGCTGGGAAATATGACTGAACATTTGTTGATGGGGGAAAAGTTTTTTGCAGTCAGACCTCAATTTAATTAACTTTAAGTTGTTTCTGAATGTTTTTCTTTCCTACCTACTTACTCACAGTTGCCTGTATTAATAGAAACAGTTGATAGATGTCTTCAGGGGAACTTCCTATCTAATTAGGAGATTTTTTCATACTGCATCTTGCCAATAAAAACAAAATTAAAATAACTAAACAAAGCTAATTATGTGGTGCTTTGAAATACCTGTCATATACTTGAATATACATTTCCTCCTCCCCTTAGTGTACATTACATCAGTTAATGAGCATTTATACATAATGTATTTCACTTTTTGCTGGGATGCTGTTGTAACATGCTTGTTTAGGAGGTAACATCCAGGTCCCTTATGAACTGTTCCTGACTGGAGCAACAAGAAATGAGGTATTTGTAGTTCACGGAGTAAGCAATCATGTCATGGAAACAAGTCCTTGCCTTTATTCATTAGTCATATCCTTAGAGATCTCCCCCCTGCCCCAAGCCTCCAAATAGTTGGTGACTGGAGATGTGAGTATTCAATATAGAGTTCTGGGTAACTGGATGTGAGATCTAACCTGGGTTAAATGTGCTGCGTGACTTTGCCTTATTTTTGTTTGAGGCAGTGAGAAATGATGCTCTTCACATGCCATCTCTTCGAATGTGTAAAATAGTCCTGGGTTCGGAATTTCAGTACAGATTTAATAAAATGTATTTCCTATATTCTCTCCAAATTTGTTCAATACTTAACAAAAATGTAACACAACATGATATCGTTTCAATTTGTTTAATGTACAAGAGGAACAGTTTATTTGGAGGCAGACCAGCTCTTCAACGAGTCACCTACTTAGTGAACTTTTACCAACATTGACCATTCACTTAGGATTTCCTGACTGCAGGGAGGTGGTCAGAGGCAGAAGTACTTGCAGTTAGATTGTATATTGCATGGGGTGATATGAAGCTCTTTGAATACATACTGGATATAGATGCCAAAGTGAGCAATCATATTTATGCAATCTGCATTGTTTCAGTGAGATTACACACTACAAGACACTGGCAAAGTTGCAGACAGTACTGTGTTTTATTATTTTGAGATACTTGTCTTAGGAGGGGTGGGTGTGATAATTCCTATGGCTATTTATACCAGTAGGAAGCTGTAAACGCAGACAGTTGTATAGTGCTGGTAGTGCAAAGGCAAACAGAACTGTACTGAATTAAAATCTTGGCTACAGGTTTCAGGAAGCAGGATCAAACCTAACCAGAAACAAAAACTACCATCAGGTTAGCCAGCCAGCAACACCCACTATAATTCAGTAATCGAAGTAGGAGGCAGGCTTTCACTTAGACAGAAATTCGTAGGAGGAACAATTTAAAGTCCATAAACTGAAAACAATGTCTCAAGGGTCATGCCAAATGCAAATCCAACCACTGTTGAAGTCTGGAACTTATGTTGAAGGGCAACGATCTTCCTCATTTACATACATTACAATGGTCACACTGATATGATTCTGATTCATTAAACCAACTTTACATTCTCCTCATCTGAATGTATTGGAAATATCTAGTACAGTCCACAGGTTCCTGCCTTTCTTTTGTATGAAAGAAGAAATATGAACCTTCAGAAATGCATTTCATAATGGAGACGCTTGTGTCATTTTATCCTTCCTCACTGAGTCCCTTGTGTTTAGCTTTTCCAGTAAGTACCACAGAGCACAAACTGTTACTCCTGAGCACAAGGCTGTACACAGACGAGGTATTTAATTTTGCTGGGCCCTGTAGCCTAGGATCAAGTACTGTTGTTTAGGTGCTAAGTGTTTTACAGAGATTTTCAGAGTGTTTCTGTGTCATTTAAGTGCTGCAAATTGCAACCATTGTCTTGTCAATAAAGCATTATACAGGTGAATGGCTTTGTAAAAGTCATCACAGTAACAAAAACATTTACATGCCTCTGTCTCCCTATTTTGGATTGCCTCCCTTGCTATCTTTGAAACTTCAATTTGCCACCGGCACTTGAAGATCCTTCTGAAGAGCCTGCAGGTCTTCCAGTAGAATTTGGTATCCTTATTCTAGCATCGGCAAAGCTAAGCCCATGTGTGTTTCTACTATTTCCCTTCAATGGTATCTTTGCTATCTGTAATCTTTAAGCATTAAGATGTATGGATAGATCTTACAAATATTTTCACTGTAGATAGATACTTACACTACTTAGCTTTCTGGCTTTGACTGAGGTAGAGGTGTAATGAGCTCTGTCTTCAAAATCCTGAGCACTACTTCATGCAAGGGTCTGGGGATATGTTCAGTAGATTAATCCTCTCAGAGTAGCTTTTAAGACTGCCCTGCTTGCTTGAACCAGCTGCTGATACAAGTTTTGGTTACTGAGCAGGGAAGGTCTGGGCTAGATTATTAGCCCCACAGTGTATGTGTTAATTTGTATCCATATAAATTCTGATTCTGTGTCCTGTTTTACATTCTCCGTACAGGTATCAGCAATGTCACAACACAAGGTGGTGGAAACCTGGCCTAATCTCCTTTTTTTCGTGGATTTATCCAGCAGACGTATTCCAGCAGACTTATCAAGGTAATAAAATTGGGGTTTGGTACCGTTGCTCTTCTGAAAAGATCTGGGGTAGCATACCATAGGGAAACTGGTCCCTGGACTTCACCTGTTGCTCTATGCAGTTTATGATGCACAGGTACAAGCTATGCACACTTACTGTCTCTGGCAAGCCAGGCAGAGTTTTCCTCAGTGTGCAGGAGGAAAGAAGAAGGTTGCAATTTCATTACTCAGAAAGTCATTGCAGTCCTATAGTGCAGTGAGCTGGAAAGCAAGGAATGCACAGGAAAGAAAAGCCAGCAAGCAACACAAGGGCTTGAAGACAGCCTAAAGAATATAGAATGCTCTAGGGACAGGGAACTAGAAACTGAGGCAAGAGCTGAACCCTTCTTTTAATGCCTGGTTCTGCTGATCACTATTTCTGGACACAAAAATCCTGGAATTAAAGCTTAACTAAACTAAATGCCTGCTCACATCAAACCCATTTGAGGCCTTTTCCTTTGGCACCTCACTTCTGAACTTCTTGCACTGATGTGCTAATGACCTTACTCACTAGCCTGCGCTACATAAGTGCACTTCTGTGTGGAGCTATACAATGGAAGCTGCAGCCCCCAGGGGCAGGCAGCACCTCTGGGTCAGCCTTAGGTGCTTGGCCATGCTGGGTCCTGCGCATTCAGGAGAGCTCTGTTTTTGCAGGAGGTTCGTAATTACAGCGTTTAGAGACAAAAGGCTCCTGAGCAGGAGCGTGCAGCCGGCTTTCCATCAATTGAAATTCAGGTTTTCAACCAGCAGTAATGTGATGCTCTTTGCTTCTGCGATTCTGAGCTGCTCCAGCACGCACATCAGAGCCGTACACACAAAATCTCATATAAACCAGCTTCTCAACAGTCTTTCTTTGTTCAGAGCTTTTTATGTTTATTTTTCTTGTACACAATGACGATTTTAGCTGAAATAACATTGCATCATTTGGCTCAGGTTACTAGATAATTGGGGAGTCTTTAAGGCAGATTTTCAAGTTGAGAGTAATGGAGACAATTTATAGTAGAACAGATGGTTGGCCTTCATTTGCCTGTTGACAGGTAGCGTGTTGTCAGCACTTCAGGTTGTTATCATACAGAGAACAGCAGTTCAGAATCTTAATTGGGACCCAAAAGGATATACTCTACAGCTTTTTCTGGGCATTTACAGGCACAGGAAGATGTACAAAAGAAAACGGGGGGGGGGGAAGAAAGCGGATGTCTAAATCTGATTCAAATGCAAACACTGGGTTTGTACTCGGCGATTTCAGTGTACAAATCAGTTGAGGAGAAGAATACAAAAGTTGAGAGGATGAAAGAGGTCAAAAGCGTATTCTTCCCGTGCATGAGGTATTGCCAGGGTGTTTGCATCCTCACACAAGTGCTTCCTGTTGTAGCAACAGCAAACAGTTTGTTAAAGCATGCAGAATAAACTCTGCAAGAGGCTATGCAGAGCACGTGGAAGAAATTTAGGGAAACTGAGAGATTTCTGATTGATTATTTTTTTTTTCCACTGGAATCTGGCATTCCCTCTATTGAGCAGGAAGCAGCTGAAATCACGTTCTCTGAGACAGCAACACTGTGATTACTTATAATGTCCTAGCAGGAAGATGTACAGCAGAATCTGTAGCACTTTTTAAATGGCAAAGTTAACATGAAGTTTTACAAATCAATCTCCGGCTTTGTTATCCCCATATTTGATTTTATTGTATTCAATTAGTTGATTTTATTTGGAGCGCTAAACTCCTCCTGGGAGTCTGTGTTCTCAAAAAGTCAGTGGCTCCAAAGGGTTTGAAGAAGAAATTCTTGTTTGCATAATGACTGGAAAACTAAACTATGTGCTGGCAGCAAGAAAGCTGGCGGTGTGTTCTGTAGGGGACAAATTCCTCTCATACATGCTGCTTAGAGAGATTCCCCTGAAATAATGCCATTATCCCCCAGAATATTGTCAACCTTTGCTCTTCAAATATTCTTTACCTCCCACATCCAGTTATGAACTCCTTTCACAACTCATTATTATTATTGAGGGCTAACACTGTGCTTGGCCTGAGTCAGTAAAACGTAATTCCTGCCTAAAGGGCTAATAAGCTATAGTGGACTGCTCTCTTTCAGAAATGAAATCAAAGCCTAAAAGCAGGTTACATCCCAGCTGTGACATTTTCCCGAGGAAAGCAGCATGGTTAAGCATATAGCCAAAGCGTCATCTCCATCTGATAGGGATGTTGTAGTATTTAGGAGTGGACTACTATAAAAAATCCAAAATCAAAACCTCTACCAACTGCCTTTTCAGATCTTGAAATAAAAAAGGAGAGAAAGCAAATGCTTCTAATACAGCTTCATTTTTAAGACTCATGAGACATCAGAGGAGTTGCTATTACAGAACTATTTGCGATTCCACACAGCAGTACAACAAACACCTATTGCCGCAGAAATTTCAGGAACATGTGGGAGATGCACACAAGCTGGATTAGAAACAGAATGTCCTCTAGCAAGCTTCATTTTTTTTCCTTTTCTGCAGCAAGCCATAAAGGCTACTTTCATCCTGAAAAAGAAAACGGGGAGAGAAGTTTACATTGGCTGAGAAATGTGAGAAATTCACACTGCTGTACCTTGCCTTGTGGAAAAATAGCTGACCTCTGCTTTGCACACTCTGCTTCCTCAGCTGGGCAAAATGAGTGGGCTTTTCTGCATATTCAGTTCTACAGCAAGGTTTGGACACTTACTGTTTCACCCTTCCAACAGATTATTTTGGCCAAATTATGATTAAAAGGGTATTTTTAGCTAGCTTCCACAGACAAAATGTCAGAGGATTTGCTTTTGAGTCAGAGATACAGCTTCTGCTCAGTGTTTCTGGAGCACTTCTGAGTCCCTGCAATATTAAATGCAGTGTTACTGAATTGATTGTTATGTACAAAATGAAGTGGGTGCTAAATATTGGACTGAGAGGCATGGCATCCATGCACGGGATCAGTGACACCCAGCTTTAGGCAGATGAGATGTACCATGAAATTAGCAGGCTTGCTCATGCTGAAAGTTGTGCATGCTTTGGTTACTGAAAGATTGAAACCAAAGCGGTGTTTTGATGCACAGTATAGGCGTAATACAGGTGACAATACTAACAATTGGTCCACTCCTCCCCACTGCTGCATTCCTCTGTGCACCAGGAAGGTCACGAATAGGGCAAAAGCACCATTTATTTACTCTCTTTGCTCTTTCAGATCTTGGGCACTTTGCTGAACCTGAACTACAGAAATGAGCTGAGCTAAGGTGATGCAAACACCTTCTCACCAGGAAGCAGACAAAGGCCTCCTGCGAAGAACTGGGCCAAGATGAGTTTCAAAAGTATTGTTGATTTTAGGGCTTTTCTTGGCCTTTGTGCTGTTGCTGTTCCTAGTGAGTGTGCCTGACAATACTAACCTCCTACACAGTCCTCCCCATCTGACAGAAAACTGTGTACCTTGCAATCTTTGCCAAAAACTTAGGCATCTCTAACAGCTATATGCACAATGTGATGAGATGAACAGCTGTAGAAGTAAGATGTACGGGGGAAAAGACTAATTTCTCTTTTATAGCCAAGAATGGGATGAAGGATCTGTGCTGATACTAAACATAGTTATATTAAACCTCTCTTAGATCTGGCTGCTCTCAAGCAAGTATTCTCTATCTGGTGCTTTATCTTTTAAACTAATCTGCCTCAGCTCCAGAGGTATGCGCAGATGCTTGAAAACTACCTTGCTGAGAGGGATAAAAACACAGAGAGGGTGATATTTGACAGGTATTTCACACCTAGATCACCAAGGTACCATTTTCATTTGCAGCTGAACCTCAGGGAGAACCTGGAGTTCACAAGTATTTGGGAGGGGCGGGATTGTAATATCCTGTCTCTAACCTGCCAACCCCTCCTAGCCAGTGTACAAGGGCCCCTGTCTCCCAGCTTCCTTGAGGAATAACATATGGTATCTGCTGGGGATGTATGGGGTCAGAGAGCCAAAAGCAATGCTTCATGCATCCTTGTATCTCATCCTGCACTCCAGGTGAGCCAGGCACATCCTGCCCCTAATTATCCCCAATTAATAATTAAGCAGTTTTGTTTGTTTCTTTGTTTTTTTTTTTAGGTTTCTCTTTCCCTTCCATTTTCTTTCCCTACTGTAACATCTTCTTGTAATACTGGAAAGCGTTTCTTCATTGTTTGGACTAATTTCCAAACAGATTAAAAACTGTTGTAGCAGTCAAGCTTCAGTTCCTTCGTTTATTAGATTCAGAAGACAGCAAATTCCTTAAAACACAGATATAAACAATTATGGTAATGCATTCTGATTTTATAATTAGTTTTCAGCACATGAAACATAAAAGTTTGGGCTTCAGATTTTTTCATATCCTCCTCTCCTCCCAGCTCTGAATTTGACGTTCATATATTTCTGTTCCCAACCTGACTTCCAGTCCTTGGTGGGCCATGTTGTAAAGGATAGAAACGTTGATTTGAGCAGCTTTGTCTAGTGTCGGGTGTCCCTTTGAGGTCCCTTCAAACCCAAACCAAACCATGATTCTATGATATTTTCCAGTGGCTTTTTTGGGCACAGAATCAAGCTGTCAAAGCTTTGCTGAAAGCTGAATTTGGACCCCATTGTTATTGCATAAAACAGGAGCTGCTTAATTTTTGGTTTAATTACTTTTGTCTTGCATATCCAGAAGGACAGGAAATGAGTTTTATTAATACATTGAGAGCGTAATGATCATTAAAGAATAAAGAAAGGATTATAGTATTCTGGTGCAGTCCTCCCACACGGAACCCCGAAACCTAATTGTAGCCCTTGAGGGTTTGAGCATTGCCCTGCTTAATGATAATTTGTGTCACTGCTCCAAAAAAAGAAGTAGCTGTTAGGGCAGAGAAAAAGCTCTCATGAACAATAGAAGAGATTAAATTAACATGAACGGGCAGAAGCCCCATATGTGTTCGAAGGATCCATTAAGAGAGGTATTTCTAGGAGAAAGAGGGAAGTATTAAGACCATTGTACAAAACACTGATGAGTTTTGAACAATCTCATCTGTATAATTCCCATTACTTACCTTAAAGTCAAGCAGAAACAGGTGCTGTAAAGAACAGTGAGGTGACAAAGGGGAACTGGAGAGCCTGCCTGACAAGTGGGGATGTATCTATTCTGTGTATTGAACTACAGCAAAGAAAGCCTTGAGCTAGCACCTGCCCAAGCTAGTAATCCAGATGGTGCACTCAAATGTGGAAATAGTAGCATCAGTGTAGCCCTGAACCTCGACTGAAGTACCCTGCAATGCAGCAGTACTTCTTTGCTCAGGTGGAAAGCTGTGATGAAACACCTTTACGGCTTTCTAGCTTTCTGTGGAAGCCACCTTGCGTAACTCTTCTCCTTGGGCTGCAGCACATCCTAAGAGCTTGCTGAACCTACTCAAGTCAAGATTGAACAGATATAAATTCTCTCTTCATAGGGATATACACTGAATTTTGTGTACACATGCTATAGGAAGGGTGAGTGAAGAAGGGAGAGAGGGAACTACTTAAACCTGGGGAAAGAATAAATGTGCTTAAACTGGTCATGAAAAAAGTGGGAGCTCTAACTGGCAGAGGAGCCATTTTACAGTGGTTTTACATCAAGCATATTGAATCTGGTTCTTAGCAGATGTTTGCTGCTTTCATTAAGAAGTTAAAGGATTCAGTGGCCTGAAGCTGACCTTCCTGTTCTGTACCCTGCATTTGGACCTTTGCTGGGTGAAATAGTCCACTTGGAGGTAAGAGCTATGCAAAAGATGTCACATTTTTCAAGTAAATCCATGCCCCTAGTGAGTGCCAGAATGGTCAGGAAATTCCTTGGACCAAGAATTCACAGGGTCTCCTGGGTTGGAGAGTGGGGTCTAACATATCTATTAGTCTTTTTCAACTAAACACAAGTAATACCTAACTTGTTTTTAACATCTTTTATAATGTATCTCAATGCAGCCTAGAAAGAATATCAGCATCTCATAGATAAGAGAAATATATTAACCAACAGGGATGGAGAAGTGAAATGACACAGCTGTGGTTGCAGAGCAGGCAGGGGCCAAAACTGGAAAGAGAATCCAAGTTTCTCACGACCCAGTTATGAGAGGCCAGTTGAACCTAGTGGCTGAATTACACTGGCTGGTGCTTGAGAGAGTAAATAAGGGCCCTGAACGTCTTTTAAACATGTGTCTGCACGTGTAGGAGACAACTGTAGTACTATGGAGACAACTGTAGTATTATGGAGACAAGTGTAGTATTACCAACTACAGTTGTGAAGCCAGCTTCTGTGTGAGAACTCTGAGGTGGAAACTGATTTACAGCACATGGTGACCTCTGTGAAGCCTGGACATAGGAAGTAAAGATTTGCCTAAAACTATAGGGTGTCTTTCAGACCAGGATCCAATCATCAGACTGTGGTACAGAGGTTGCTTCACAGTCAGTGTATATGGCAAAACATTACAGTGTGAAATTCTGACGGCTCTGTTGAACTTACTGGATGGATAATGTTGCCACTGAATGATGTCTACAGATGCCCTGAGAACTGTGCTAGAGCACTGGTTCAATAGAAACTAAGTATTTCTCATATGAGAATGAATTGAACTCCTACCTCCCAGGTTCTCACTGGTCCTGCATCTGATCTCAATTCATCTGTGATGGGTCTGAATAAAAGTTTTACAAGTATGGAACACGATAGTCCCTTAACTGTGGCAGTAGATAATCCTTCACAAAAGGCTGTTGGTGTAACACGGAAGAGAGCTGAAGCTCAGCTGATGTGAAGAGATTTGTATGCATGTGTAGGGCAAGGCTTACAAGGTGAGATGCCGTTGTGCTGATGTGCATGGGGCAATGATGAGGTTGCAGGGCAGGACCCATCTGAGATCCAGTGTAAAGGTATATGGAATGTATGCTGTGTATGCTTAAGCACTACACCAAAGGCAGTATATATGCATTTGTTTATTTCACTCTTCAAGGCAATTTATACAGACCAGAAGAGACAGAGACAGTGGAGGTTAAATATTCAGGGTGGGGATTTAGCTGTGTGGCATCTATTAAAGTTAATGGAAGTTGTACCACCAAGTCCCTTCGCATCACTCAGCAAAGTCAGTAGGCCTTGTACTGTATGCCTTAACAAGAGTTTAGTCATGAACAGCAGCAACGCTAGAAATAAAATTCATTTTAGGAGCTAAATGAAACTATTATTTTAAGGACAGCAAGTTCTCTTGTAGTTGCTATTACATTCGGAAGCTGAGACAAATGAAGGCTCTAGGAAGGGATTAAGATTTTGTGAGAAGCAACTTCTATTTTCCTGTCTGAGATCCTTTTATAAGCCTTATGATGCACTGGCTTTCAGTATTACCCCCATGATGATGTCATCAAATTCTCATCCTGTACTGTTCCAAATATCTCCTGAGAAATTTGAGCCACCTTATCTACATTGAGAGCTAGGCGTGTTGAGCCCTTGGCACAAATTGGGCTGTGCTCAAAGTGCAGCCAAGATATGGTTTTAACCTTGGATGTAGAAGTCTGAGGTCTCAGATCTGAGGTCCTGCTTCTGTAATATCTGGGTACAAAAATTTGTGACAGGTAGCATTGCACACTGGATTGTCAGATGTCTCTCTGGTGCATCACAATAGAAAACAAGGGGGCAGTGGAAACCTGGGTTTTATGCAATAATCAAATCTCACTGGGGTGTAGCGAAGTTGCAGACACCCTTGACTGGGCAAATTTGAATCTCCTGACATCAGTGCACCTGTAATTCTCCTGGAGATACTCCGCATTATAAAACCCTGGCTTTTGAAGCCACTTTTCTCCAGCAACTCTGTTCACCTGTGACAAGATAAGGGTTAAAAAGTCTTTCTGCCTCTAGGAGAAAACAGTAGATTATCAGCCTTATCCTCCTCAGAAACATCCAGGATAGAGGTCAGCTGAACCTTTATGTGAGTCACGGCTCATTTTCTCTAATATAATCATATATCTGGTGATGGATTCAAACAACATTGCCCAGTACTTGCAGGGTTAAATCACTAATAATGATGTTAGCAGTGATCCGGCTGGCAAAGTATAATTCCCCTGAGATCACCTTCTCCAAGAAACACAGCAGTGTGCTGTGGTGTTTTTTGAGCAGAAGGCAATATACCCCGGTTTCCATGTGGATTAGGTGACCACCTTCACCTCTAACCCTTTTCCGACACTTCAGTTCATATGGCTTATCAGGGAGGTGGTAAGAGGGTGACATTCGCTGTTGTCTGACCATCTTTTGTCTTTATTTGTCTTCATTACCACTTTTTGGTAACCTTGGAGAAGCAAGTTGCAGCAGCTATCAGCCCAGATGACAAATTTGCAAGCAGGCCAGGGTGAGAGCTGAAGAATCTGATCTGAGGTGAGTCCCTGTTCCTCTTGAGTAATGCACCTTCACAGACTCCACTCTTCGGGATGATTTGGTGTAGCAAAAAAAAGTGTGAAACAGGGAAATCCAGACCCAGGTAATTCAGCTCACGTTTAAAAGGAGGTTTTGCTTGCTGATTAGGTAATCCTTCTCTAGGAAATGCACGGCACCAACTGCTTTTCATGCTAGATTAGTGCTCCTGTGGTCAATTTGCTTTTACTAATGTCAGGGCCCCATGGAGCAGGTTCATCTGTCGCATAGCAACTGCTTCAGCAGCAGTGGAGGTAGCCATGCATAAAAGATTACACATGATGGCAGGGCACAAGTGTGAAGATTTTCAAAATTAGATACAATCTCAGCATGAATATGAACTGCAGAATTGACATGGAAGGATTTTTTTCAAGTCATCAAGTTTCCATATTTATCAGAAAAAGTGCTTTAACTGCAGTGCATGTAAAACGAAGAAAATGCGGAGGGCAGTAATCTAGACAAAAGGCAGCAAACAAGCCAGTGTCTGTATACAAATAAATGTAAACAGAAAGCCCCACACAGTCTCTGCCAACTGTGAGGCCACCTTCAGTTTCATGCTACGGATGCCCTCTGGAGAGGAGATGATCTACAGTATTTTATGTACGCCTCAAAAGGTCACACTCCAAAATGTCCCACAACCACTAGTACGAGCAGGTGAGACAGCTTACGGGACTTCATTTACAGGGGACCTCTGAGCAACCTATAAAGCTCTCACACCCTGCTCTGGGACTCTGCCCTCCTTGTATACCTTGTTCAGAGGAGCAGGGACGTTTTCACCTTTCACTGTTTGCTTTAGATCTGGCTTTTGCTTTGTCACACAGCTGAGCTTTCTTGGACATTTCGAGCTGCATTCAATCTTTTGTCTTAAAAGATGGACAGAGGGAGAGAGAGATTGATCGATTAGTTATTTTAAAAGTGGTATGTCAAGGACTGTGTTTTGTTGCTAAACAAGGGTTTTCTCCTCTGTCTCTAAAATAAAACAGAGCAAAAGTGAGGATTTGAAGATCTTTGTGTTATTTGAAGTGCCTTGCTAATTGGACAGACTACTTTTGCAGGGAAGGTTTGCTTTTGTTTTGTACTCTTCTTTATTCCCCTTTACAGGGAGGACAAAAGACTCAGCTCCTGCCACAGAATACTGTGGCCAATGCTTTTGTATGCAAGACTAGCAGACTTGCCTGGAACAGGAACCTTGGAGGTAAATCAGGCTAATGAAGCAGCTCAGAGAGGCAATATGCATTATTTTCTATCCCACAATGATTTTTGAAGTCAACACACATACAGTACCAAGTATTTCGTAGCCTCAGATATCCGTAGGAGATCCAAGAGAAAGCTGTTCATCTAGTTTCCTCTGTGCTTTCTTTTAACTGATAGCAATTAACTCTGTTTTCATAGCAAGGAATGTAGGAGCCATTTCACTTTCTGGTTAAATTTTAGCTCGGCAAGAACTTGTAGTATGATAGTTGCTATCCATGACACTAAAATGCTTTTATTAGGACAATTACAGCTCTTTTTACTCTAGGCTGAAAGAGAGAGTGAAGAGCTAGCTTTGCTAGAGAGAAAGCAGTTTGTTAGGAATGGCCTTTTGCTGCAAAGAGATCAGGGTCTTCTGGATTAATCTTCGGATTATATAGATTTTCCAAGGATAAGACAGCTAAGTCATCCTCCGTCTCTAAGGAAGACAGCATTGTAGCTGCTTTGGCTAATCTAAGACAACAGCTTTTTCCTTGGAGGGTGTCAATAATACAGAAGATTGGTAGATAAAATAATTGAAGTTCTCAGGGGTTAAGTTTAGAGACTGCAGCCATTTTTGCAAGAGGAACAGCTTATTAAAGTGACAAAGCCACACTTCAGTACCCACTGGCCCTTCCTCAGCTGCCATCACAGTGTTATTTCCTTGGTATGTGTTTGGGGCATTCAGAGCAGAAGGGAAGGCAGGAGGAAAAGGTTAGGGCCTTGTAACAATCAAAATTCTTCTTTGGCAGTACTGTACAGTTCAGCTGTGTTTACCTATTTGAGATATTAAAGCGTGCTCTAGGCTGTAATGATGAGTTATCCTACCCTACACAACAGGAATGCTTTAGGCTGTAACGATGACAGTTATAACCCTACACAGCAGGAATGTTTTACTGTCCTTGTTTGTAAGTGGGAAACTGAGACACAGAGTGTTTAGCTGGCATGTTTCTCATTGTGCTATAGGTTAATGTCATAGGAGAGAGGGGAATCTCAAAACCTCACATCCCGTTTTAAACTTTAACCAGCCACATCAGGTTCTCTTGGACCCAATAAAGACCTCTAAATCCAGTAGCTGGTATAACATCATAAACAAGGCAATATCACAGATACGAATAATTAAGGGTGAGCCTGCGCATGTAGACTGACACGCAATGTAAAGCACATTCAGCCCACGGACACGTGGGTGCTCCATTCCTCCCTGCTTCACTGTCTTTGTAATGAACATGCACAATCTTGTCACAACAGTATTTTATGTGATGCCTCTGGTCCCTGCTCCTCCCCTTGGATGTTTCTCTAGAAGGTATGGAACAATTCGGCTGGGGAATAGAAGACTTCCTAAATCAACTCTTTGTTCACATTTGGTCCTGTGAAGGATGAGGGGCTCTCCCCAGGGCCACCCAACCACCAGTCTTTTTGTGTTTGAAGAGCCCCATCTTTAGCCTCCACTATTTGTAGATATTTAACACATTCAGATTACATTTTTGATAGAATACGTAACATAATTTTCAGCCTCTTCTTATGGGATACTGCCAAGAGCTCATTTTCTATCCTGCACTTGGACTGCCATTTTTATAAGACCAACCTTAGCTTTACTTGGAGCACATTTGCCAACCATTATTTTTCAAGCAGTCAAGTCCTTCCCTGTCAGAGTGAGCAGAAACATGCTGCCATTTTTCTGAGCTATTAATAGGAGACAGATCATCATCTTTCTTCTCTGATCAGAAGGTGAAAGTAGGATAAGAGCCACATCTTTCTGTCTAGATATATTTAAGTTAATAATAATTTCATTTCCACAACAAAACCCAAGTGTTTCTTAAATGTATATGCATTGTACAACAATGTGCAATTCTAGTACTTACAATGTGGATGAATTCTTTCATTCCTCTCAAACCATCCTTTATTCTCTTCTAAAAGACACACATAAAGCAGAAAAATAGGAATTGCCCAGTCTGATTCATATATGGACTTATGTTGCCCAGTCCTGCCTGTAGCAACAATCAGCGTTGGTTCTCACAGGTGAAGGTGTTTGTCCTGGATATGTGGGATAACTGTTGCCAGTCACCCTTTCCTACCAGTCCTGCCAGATGAAGGTTGGTACAGGCTCTAAAGCAAGGTGCTTCAAAACCATTTAAAAGAAAAAAAAAAAAAAAAGAAAATAAAATTATATATAATTTATAAAATTTATATACTCTCCGTTTACTGCAGTGCATCTTCAGACTCTTGGTTAGACAGCAGGACCAGAGGAAGCAGAATTATTGAGTTAATGTCTTTGAATTTGCAACTGTTCAGTCTCATTGTGTCTTCTTTGTACTTCTGGAAGGACAAATATAATCACAAAGAACCAACTAGGGCTGTTTAGCTGCTTTTTTGACTTTTATCATAGCCTCTCCTTATCTTTTTAAAATGAAAATAGTCCCGATATCTGCAATTTCTCTGCGCATTCAATTTGTGTTTTCACCCAATAAAATCAAAATCAAGCCACTTTATGTTACCTTGAAAAAAAAAAAAATCAATAGATTGGGTATGGTGCAGACACTAATATTAATGTTTTCTCTAGTATTTGTGGCTACTTCTGTTTATCTGTGATTTTATGCTTCAGCAAAACTATGTTCAGCTTCCAAACTCTTCAGCTGCAATGTGGGCTCTGATAGAATTAATTTTGATTTTATCATCTTTATCTGTTCTTAAATATTTACCAGTACAACATTATCTCTTTTCTGTCAAACACTTTATTCAAGACAGGTTTTTTTAATTTGTTCTATGTACTTTAAATATCTGACTAATAAGAATGCTCCATGGTGCTATTACCTTTACCTTACTGTGTTGGGTTTGCATGGCAAGGTTTTGGCAGTGTGCAGGCTACAGGGCTGGCTTCTGTGAGAAGTTGCTGGAAGCTTCCTCTATGTCCAACAGAGCCAATGCAAGATGGCCCAAGATGGACCTGTGGCTGGCCAAGGCCAAGCAAGGAGGAAGGCTTTGGTGGGCACCTGGTGTCTGGCCAGGGTCAACCCACCACACTTACAAATGTTTCAGATCTAATGGTGTGATCATGGAATTTTAACTGCAGTAACTTGTATTTTATTGATGAACCTGGTCAATTCTTTGGAAACAAAGTCCAGAAGAATTATGCTCCTCTTGCACTTCACACAGGTTGTATATGAACCCAATAGGTTCTGAAAGAGAGTGGGTCCATCAGAAAGTATGTTTTTACTATTCATTTTTTCCAATTAATGACAAAGTAGTTTTAAAAGTGTAAAATTTGTTCATTCTGTTTGAGATGTATGTATATATATATTGTTATCTGCAGATCTATGTATGTGTTTATCTTCTGTTCTGGACATCTAGGTGTTCATATAACTCTTTCTGGTTTTTAACTCCCATGCTCCCTTTCTCCTTTTTGATCCTGCTTAAGTCACTGCTGTGGAATTCATCACTTTTCTACAGTTTTTTTGCTGCTTCACCGGATTTCTGTGACGTGACCAAGCCTATATTATTTTTGAAAAGGAATATTGTTCATTTTTAGGTTTCTTAATGCAAAAATATAATTAAAGCACTACAGGTACCGTATAAAATTTGTTTAGCTACAGAAAAAATAGGCTGCACTTAATTTTGTTATTGATAATAACCTTTTCTTGCTGGAAGGAGCAACCAGCCTTTCCATTTTCTCTTACTTTGTTTTCCTCATTACACCTTTTTAGATTAATGGTATTTTGCTATCACTTACTTTCACCTGAGATTCAATGTTTCCATTCCACTGTATACCCAGTCCTACAATTAGCATTTGCTAATTAAAGCCATCATATTTCACTGTTAATAGCCACTGTATCCTCTTCCATCCTTTGTTCAGGTACGGTTTATTTTTCTTAGTCTGCATTGTTGAAGTACCATGTCAGGAGTGTCTCAATGCAGATTCAGAACCTTCATCCATCAGTGACAAACTGAACTGTGTGTTCATCAAAAATCTTTGCTTAACTCCCAGGCTCCTGAATGGCTGTAAGTGAGCTTGAACTCTTTACCTTTCCTCATCGTCTCTCTCACTTTACCCTGGAGACTTAAATCTTGTCTTCAATGCCATCTATGAGGTTTAAAACCTGGCCCGCACCTCTCTGTAGTTTCTGGTTTTATTCTGCATGCTTATGGACTTCAGTACAACTCGTAACTCAAAGCATCATGGTAATGGTTGCCATAAAGGTCTAACACTGGGATTCTAGCCTAGTTAGATGTGAGGCTGCCAGTAGAGACAATGGAAAGAGAAAGGCACCTCCAGAGAGCAATTAATTTTACCTGTCTTAAGCACATGCCTTAGAATGGACACGAACCACTGCACTGGCAGTATCTCTTCCTCTCTCCAGTGACTGCAGTGGGAGCTGAAGTGACTAGCTTAAAGTTACTGCCTTGCCTTAGATGGCTAAAGCTAGCAGAATGAATCCCATCCTCAGGTTCAGAGTATGACATCCAAATGTGATGCTGAACAAGTTATCTCATAAATCAGTCTTGTTGGCAGGAGCCAGCAGGTCCAGTCGAGAACCAGGTGTTTAGCCACTATGTAGGTCTGGAAAGAAGCAGGCAGCCCCACCTCCAAGTGGCTATGATCTGGATCGAGCCATATCTACCCACCCAGAAGACTTCTTTTAGTGAGGGAGTTTGCTGCTGATGCTGTAGATGATTAAGTGCTCATCTCCCACCAGTTATGTCAGGTTATTCAAAGCCTGTGTACCTATATGTTGTAGCACAAAGACTATACTACAGTTTCTAAATGCAGGTATCTCATGCAGCTCAACTGTGTACCACAATGACCTGTGAGAATAGTGTATTTAATCCTGCATCCCCTATTTCTGGTCTCTCAAGAAACTTCAAATTGATCTTCAAGCTTAATTTTATAATAACCACAGGTAGTTTAAATATTTCAGTCAGTTCACCTCCTAATCACCTTTCCTTGAGGCTAAATAATTCCCATTTCATCATTCTCTCTTCTACTGTGTTAGCCTTCTCCTGTACATTTGTCATTCTGGTTGCCCTCTGCTGTACTTTCTCCATTTTATTTACATTTGTCTTCCACTCACATGACCAAAATGGGACATTCTATTCCAAATTTGGTCTACCACCACAGGGTCTTATAAAGCAAAAATGTAATTTTACAGGCTTTGTTACAGATATACCTCTTTCTTAATGTGTACTAGCACCTTACTAACCTTCCTCACTGCTGCTGCCTGTTGAACTGGGAGTGCATAAGCTGGATCAGTCAAAAACACCCAGGGCTTTTTCCTCTCCTGTGTTAACTACTTCATTTCCAACTCACCTATCTTTTAGTTTTAGTGCATCTCTTTGTTAATACCAGCACTATTTACTATGTAAATACTAGATTTCTGTAAAAAGAAAATATGAAGTGAGGGTGCTAGCACTAAATCAATGATTTTTTTTTTTCTCAAAAACCTGCATAATTTAATTGTAATTTGTCTTTTTTTTCCTTCTGCTTTATATTTCATGTTTCCTTTATGTCCTTTATATTTGCACTAGTGCTACCAGAACTATTTTATAAACAGCTATATCCTCCAAAGTTTCAATGGTCAGACCTATTTTAGTGTCATTTGTATTAGTTAATAAATGTAGAGAAAAATCCTAAAAGGAACTGCCTAAGGAAAACACAGTAGGGATATAGGGAATACTACAAATCCTGACTAAATTGTTGGTCTGATTTTCTCAGGAGGTAAGAACTCATCTTTTTCCTAAACACCCAAAAGCAAATACTCCCGTAACAAAGAAGCAAACAAACAACACCCCCAAACCATCAATCCTGAGTAATTGGAAAGAAATTACTGTTCAGACAAATACAGATAATACTGTTTTCTGGGCGAAACCAAGTTGGTTTTTTTACCCCTCAAATATTTTGTCATAGAAACTTTCTAGGATTTCATGTAACCTTATATTTAGACAGATTTAGAATTATGAATATTATCATAAATCAAGACATTTTGGATCAATGTTTTGTACATTTTTAATAACAGAGTAAAGCAACAGAATCAAATATCATACTAGATAAATACAGGGGAGGGTGGGTATAGAATACCATTTTCTTCTGATTTTCTTATTATTTTAGTGACAGATGATTCCAGTAGTTAAGTTGTCAGGTTGGGACTTAGGAAATTTGAGTTCAGTTTGAGTTCAATTGAGTTCAGTTTCAGGGCAAGTAATGTAGTTTGTCTTTGCCTCAGTTTCTTACTGACGACAGGTTCTGTGTAAATGCTGAATGTACAGGATAGCATGGACATAGAGACCATATAACAAAATAAAGGTCTTTAAATGACAAGCCCATCTTAATCTCATTTTACTGGAAGCGAGGGCAATCCTTTTATGCAGCAGCAAGACTTAAGGTGCTAATGACCAAATCCTGAGATTTGGACATGAGCCCTGACTGGTTTTAAATACGCTGGAGGAAAGGACAGAGGTGTTTTCTGGAGCAGCCACACATTAATAAACTAGTTCGCCTTCTGCGCTTACTGGTAAGAAAATAGTGACATCCAGATTTCTCAGAATCCTTGGGATAAAAGTGCAGCCAGAATGGTACAAAGAGGATTTACAAGCTCTAAAACCATGGTCCAGAATTCTCAGAAGATTTATAACTAGACATTGTACTCTGAAAAAATATCCTGTGTCCTCTGAGAATAAAAGAGATACTCAGATTTCCAGGGAAAAAAACCTGAAATGTTTTAATGCCTTTTGCCTTGAAATGCTCCAGGTTGTTTGGATAATTTTAGTCACTTAAAAATGTAGGAAAGATGTACATATAAGGTTTTGTATTGTCCATCTAAGGTCTTCTTCTACTCCTTTATGCTGTTCAGACTGCACATACTGCCTTTATTTCGACCTGGGTACCAGCACAATGTCACTAAGAGCTATAGGTGTGTTGGTCGATGAGGAACTGAACATGAGCCGGTGGTATGACCCGGGGTAATGGATTCAAACTTAAACAGGGGAAATTCAGGTTAGATACAAGGAAGAAGTTCTTTACTGTGAGGGTGGTGAGGCACTGGAACAGGTTGCCCAAAGAAGTGGTAAATGCTCCATCCCTGGCAGTGTTCAAGGCCAGGCTGGACAGAGCCTTGGGTGACATGGTGTAGTGTGAGGTGTCCCTGCCCATGGCACGGGTATTGGAACTGGATGATCTTAAGGTCCTTTCCAACCCAAACCATTCTATGATTTTTAATGCATATTTGATAGTTATAGGTATTCAATAGTTCAAGAGCAATTGATGCAATATGATGCTTAACCACTTTCAGGTGGTAGGAAATACCCAAAGACTCCTGAAATTCTCTCTGCCTACAATATTAGCCAATATTTCAATAGATGTAAACTCAAAAAATGATGCAACTCACTATACATCTGATCAAGCAATGTTCGTTTACCCCAGATGAGGACTTGACTTCAGTGTTTAGACTGGATACATATGATGGCTCTTATTTTTGCCTAGAAGGTAATCAGAGGTAGGATTTCCAAACAGAAATTGTACTGGCGTAATCCATTTAGCTGGGATTTAAGGATTAAAAAAAGAGTAAGAAAATTACTGGGATGCCTGTGATGTAAATAAGATTAGATAATGAATCATTTCCTAATGCACTGAGAAAATAAGATTAGACTGCTGTTGGTCATGTGAACAGTTTTTCACTGATGACCGAATCCAAGCCTCTGAAAATAATCCTTTGCTTGTCCTCATCTCCTACATTGTATCAGGAATGTGTCCTTAATGATGATAATTTTAGACATCAAGTGCGAATGCTGTGGTTTTGTGTGACTCCAGGATATAAGACAGCAGAGAACTGGTGGTCCACAGTTTACTACAATTTCTGTTGCTCAATTTATGCAATTAAAGTTGTCTCATGAAGGTTGGAAGCAAGCTGAGACATACAGAAAATACTGCAGCTCTTCCACCAGTTTCAATACAGCCAGAGTTTATCAGGGAGTTTCCATGTAGGGTCTGTCCACCATATGAGGAACTGGACTTGAACAAATTTTTTATACAGTAATAACTCATAGTCCTGGAAAACAGCACTCATGTTAGCCATCAGCTAAACCTGGAGAGCAGAAGAAGTAAATGCTTTATTCACTGAGCCTCCACCTTTTATCCTTTTCAGGTTTCATCTGTCATTAAACCTTTTTTTTTACCAAAGTAGTTTTAAATTACCACATTAATTTCAAATTCAAGCTAAGTTCCTTAGTAAGTGAACCATTTTCATCAGCATCTGAAAGAATTCATTATAAAGTTGATTCACTAAGAGCTCTCAACTTACTACATCAAAAGAACACCACAATTTTCACAATTCATTATGTTCTTACAGCAAAGGTTCAAAATATTTATTGAGCTGCTGCTATTGGGATTCATGTAAAACGTTGTAAAAGTATTGCTGATTCTTTTAGTAGGAATTTTTCTTCCCATATATATATATGGGGCCAGTATACCATGGGAGATGCATACCCAGCTGCTGTAAATCAGTACAGGTCTATTGACCTCCTCCAAGCTACAGTAATTCACAGAGCTCTGACCTATTAAAAATCTTTATCTCTGTTTTTCCATGTTTATATCCTAGTTGATCTTCGGTGATGGGAAAGGTTGAGATGAAGGAGTAGATCAATGTGAGACCAATTGTTAAAACTTTAACTGTGTTCATTGGTAGAAATGATGTTGTGCTACTGCAAGGTTTATATAACACATAACACAGTGGGGTCCATTTATGAGATGAGCTCTTCTGTACTACCACAACATAAATACTTGCTTTTCTCACCTAGCAGTGGCAGGGAATGAAGGTGAAAGACTAACTGTAGAGGGAAGAAGGGAAACAAAGAGTCTGGACAATTGTTTACCCAAATCCTGAGGGTTAGGTTGATATATTTGCATCAACCCCCCTTTGTTGATTATTTTGTATTGTTCTTATTTGTAAAGGAGTTTCATTGTAGTTGGAATTAACTGCACTTGGCAAAACCAAAAGAATATTCTACTGAGTAAATAGGGGATAAATGAGAACCTGAGGTCCAGCCACCTCAAAGGTGTGTAAGGCTATGGTGGACCCCTCCTGGGAAACCTGCACACTTGGTTACCTCTCTGAAATGCCTGAACACCAGCACATGCAGCATGAGGAATAAACAGGAAGAATTAGAGATCTCTGTGTGGTCTCAGGGCCATGATCTCATTGCAATCACAGAGACATGGTGGGGTAGCTTGCATGGCTGGAATGCTGTCATGGGTGGTTATGTACTTTTTAAGAAAGGCCAGCAAGACAAGGTGGTGGAGCTGCTTTTTATGTGAGAGAATAACTGTAATGTATTGAGCTCTACCTAGGCGTGAATGAAGAATGAATTATGGGTAAGGATTAAGGGCAGGTTAACATGGGTGACACTCTTGTGGGGGTTTATTACAGGAAGAAGAGGTCGGTGAGGCCTTCTACAGGCAGCTGTACGTAGCCTCATGATCACAGGGATCACACCAGGTCCCTGGTTCTCATGGGAGGGTTCATTCACCCTGCTACCTGCTGGGAAGACAACGCAGCCAGGCGCACGCAGTCCAGGAGGTTGCTGCAGAGCACTGGTGGTAACTTTTTGGCACAGGTGGTGAAGGAGCCAACAAGGAGAGTTGTGATGCTGGACCTTTTAGTAACAAACAAAGAAGGTCTGGTTGGAGATGTAAAGGTTGGGGGTTCTCTTGGCTGCAGTGACCACGAGATGGTGGAGTTCAGGATCTTGCATGAAGGACATAGGGCAATAGGTAGGATTATAACCCTGGACTTCAGGAGAGCTAACTTTGACCTCTTCAAGGATCTAGTTGGAGGAATTTTATTGGTTAGGGCTCTAGAAGGTAGGGGGATCCAAAGGAGTTGGTTAATATTCAGTCATCACTTCCTCCAAGCTCAATATTGGTGCATCTCTATGAGTAAGAAATCAAGCAAAGGGTACAGGAGACTTGCAGGGATCCTATGGCAAAGCTCAAACATAAGAAGGAAGTTTATGGAATATGGGAAAGGGACAGACCAATTGGTAGGAATATAGGAATATTGTCACAGTGTGCAGGGATGTGGTGAGGAAAGCTAAGGCTCATTTGGAATTAAATCTGGCAAGGGATGTCAGGGGCAAGAAGAAGGGCTTCTTCAAGTACACCAGGAGCAAAAGGATGACAAGGGAAAATGTGGGCCTGCTGCTGAATGCCTCCTTTGCTTCAGTCTTTACTGCTATGGCCAGCCCTCAGGAATCCCAGGTACCGTAGGTCAGAGAGAAAATCTGGAGAAAGGAAGACCTTCCCTTGGTTGAGGAGGATTAAGTTAGAGATCATTTAGGAAAACTTGGCACCCACAAATCCATGGCCTATGATATGAGATATTCAAAACCTGCCTGGACATGATCCTGTGGTACCTGCTCTAGGTGAACCTGCTTTAGTAGTGGGGAATCTCCACAGGCCCTTTCCAATCCCAGTCATTCTGTGATTCTATGAAAATCTTTATATGTCTTGTTAGGTAAATGCAATGAAGCATTTCCCTTCAAGATTGTTAGTGTTTTCTACTGCATTGAGCTTCTTGTTAAAATAAACTGAAAGCTAGAAAACTGTGCTCTGGTCTAGTGAGCAGTTTTCAGGGAAATCTGATTTTATGTTTGACATGGCAAAGTGACATCATCAAAATAACAAAATCACTGTACTGCCTGTCTCACCTGTACTCTAATAGAGCTTTACTATCTGAGAGCAGATGGGAGATACCAGTCTCAAAGATAGCCTAGAGGCTCCAGGCTGTAAAGATATTGGTTTAGACCTCTGAATATCCCTTTTCATACGGTTTTATAGTGAGGAACTGTTGTTTGTTTCAGTCTTTATTGGTAGCATGTTCCATATGAATCATTCCTTTGCTTCTGAAAAGCATAGCTTAAGGCAAGTTTGTCAGAGAAGAGTTTTGGAGTTTTTAATTCCTGCAGAAATTCCTCTTCTGGACATTTTCATGGAAAAAGATGTTTGGTTCCAACAACTCCAAAAGCAGATCAATATCTACAAAAGCAATAAAACACCTCAGCAGAACAGCAAGTGCAATTCAAGAGTGATTTTTTTTTTTCCCTGCTAGGAGAGCCTACAGCAACAGAAAACTTGGTGACGAGCTGTGGATCACAGTGGCACAATATCACACACCCAACACTGACAGAGCACAAAGGACCAGAGAACAGCATACATCGTATGATAAAAGGCCTGATTTGCAAAGAGGAGCCAGGTCTAGAGCTGTAAATACCTTGCAAAAAGAGGTGTTAAAATAGGAGTTAGAGTCACATAAACTGTATGCTTTCTGTAGGGTACTCACGGCTCATGCTCTCCAGAACAGCACTGTATGCTAGTGAAGGAAAGGCTTGGAAGCCAAGTGCCTGTGGAGAGAGTAGATGTTACTTCACCTAGCTGGCCCCTGGATCATCAGAATAAATGAGAATACATTTTACCTCCTGGAAGAGCTAACAATCCTAACCTTCCTAATTGTCTCCAGCCATGCTATACACTGAAAACTCTAAGGTAGTAAACAGGAGAGATTTAGGTTAGATGTAAGGAAGAAAATCTTTACTGATAGTGGTGAGGCACTGGAACAGGTTGCCCAAGGAAGTTGTGCATGCTGCATCCCTGGCAGTGTTCAAGGCCAGGCTGGACAGACCCTTGAGCAATCTGGTCTAGTGTGAGGTGTCCCTGCCCACGACAGGGGGCTAGAACTAGATGAGATTTAAGGTCCTTTCTAACCCAAAGAACTCTGTGAGTCTATAATTCTAAATCAGTGGTGTACAGGAGTCTGAATGCTGAAATCTTTCTTCAGCAATGTAGTAATGCACTTTCCCATAGTATATCTATATGCAGGCAATGTATCAATGTGTTATTCTCTGGAAGAGACGACTGGGGGATCTGTTTAACCACTTGATGCCTCTGGGTGCATCACATGTCATTTGGGTGCATTGTGTGTTCTGGCAGTGGGATATAAACTTACAAAAACTTTCAGCTGTGAGAACAGCATTTGCTACTTTGCCTCCGTGAATAACTGAAAGGAAACATGTGAAAGATGCTATGAGGGTGTCAGAGCCTGCTTATAGAGAAACGATCGAGGAAGTTTTGGGTTGTTCAGGCTATAGAGAACAGTCACTCTGTCACAGCACTTTCTGTGGGTAAATTCACATTGTTCAGCAGGTACGTTGCTATTGTTGCAATACATATTTGTGATTATCTTAGACTTAGATTAGTGTGACTGATTTAGGGATTCATCAAAATGAGCTTGTACTTTCCAAGAAGGTTAACTTTTATACAAAATGCATTAAGGATGAACAGTCCTCAGTGCTGTACTCTTCAGAATTTTACAGTGAATGAGCTACATGTCATTGGTTATTTACGGAGCACTCCACACCAGAGTAATTCCAAAGTAATATCAAGATATATGTATCTTGAAGCTTGTTGGAATGGAAAAAATGTTACCAGTGATATTTTGTATAATAAGTACAGTATAAAGGTCATTGTTGGGAGGTGTAAAATTACAGGATATCTTGGCCATGAAATTCAGTTGAAATAAGTTCAGAAATTATTAATCTGTCCTTAGAGTGAAATGATGCATTGGCAAATCTGCAGTGAACTGAATTTCACTTAGGTTTTTGTTTTAAGTGGAAAACTGAAGGGAAGAGAAACCCCAGCTGCACAAAGATTTTCGATTTCACCATGTTCCCACAGAAGAACTGCAGTTTTGACAGGGCTTCAGCTTCAACTGGCAGCACGTCCCAGAAGAGATTTTTTCCTTTCCTTTCTTATACAAAGACAGTGTTTAGTATTGTATCTCTGTGTGTTTGCCTGGAGCAATCCAAGGTACTATGGCTTTTCGAATAGCAATTCACATTTGATTTTCATATTATGGCTGCTCAAGGTTTCCAGCAGTTTTACTTTTAATTTGACAGAAATTAGTAAGTATAAGAAGAAAGATATCATACATCAGCACTCTACAGCAGTAGTGTCACACTTCCTAATTCGTTAGACAATAAGAATAATCTACCACTTCCAATTTAGACTCAGTAAAATAAACACATGTATATTAATGATTTTAAAATATTTCTGTTCAGTCAAGCATGTCTTCTTTATGCAGAATAGCATCAGATCAATAATTAGTTGCCATGCATTTTAATAACAAGAGTTTTTGGTTAAGATTGTTTCTCATAATTTTGCATTTATGTTTGACAAGTTCAGGAACTTGTCTTCTTTGAAAGGAAAAAAAATTAATGCAGAAATTACTTCTCATTGTATTATTGCTTGCCAAATCTAATATGTAAATACCCAGTAGAACTCATGCTTATGTTAATGGAGAGAGGATCATAGAAATCTTGTAGACAGAGTCTATTTGTCCCACTTTGTTCCACACATTAGTATTCTCTATGGTGCTTAATTATTCAGTGTTTTAATTTTAAATTAAAAATAAATATTGTACATAAATGATAATTTGAGTGAAATGATAGGAAAACATTGTTACAACGAAATAAAAGAGAAGTTCCCTTATGGTGTTCTTCTGGCCAAAAAAAGTATCGTGAAGAACTACTCCTTATACTTCCTAAATTTAACTCCCTGCCATCAGCTTAGATCTGAAGAATACTCATCAGTGACTGGTTATAATGTGGAAAAGAAAGCCATCTGAAACTACTGTATCGCCAAAGGCATAGCGAACTCATTATTTAATACTAGATTTATTACTTCTGTGCACATTTTGTGGAGTATGAAGATTGCCACCTTTAGTTACAAAATTCATGCCTGGCATAAGAAGTAATTTTTATATATGGGTTTTCTTTTGTCCTAATGTTTTTTCTCAAAATCATTCATTAATGGCAAGCTTAGAGCTGACAATTTTGCCAAGGTTTGGCTGACATAGAAGGTTGCTCTAACTCTAGTTCTGGGCATCATAGTGAGCTGTAATACCAGTCTGAAACAAGAGGAAACTTTTATCTCCTGCACAGAAATATCTACAGAAGTGACCTTCCTCTAGAAAATGGCTTTTCCGTTTACACTAAGCAGAAATAATTTTCTAAGGAAAACAAAGTGCTATTGATACGTGAAAGACCTAAAAACTGACTCTTAATTTGATCGCATGAATAGGGAGCCAGAAGCCTCTGCTTTCTATCATACTTTTGATTTTTTGGCATGATTGCCAGAGGTGACAGATGCTGATTACTACCATGAGGTTGTTGCACCAATACAACCATCCTAATCATCCTGCTATTACAATTACAGTGACTGAAATATGACATGATCTCAGTAACAAACTTTCTCATTTTCTATACCAATACAATGAGAGCAGCAGTGCTTTCTCCATCTTTGTTTTGAGCTTAGTACTGCGGTAGTTGTAGCCTTCTGTGTCACACTGAAAATAATATTAATTTGGGTCACTTTTTGCTTAGAAATTGTATTTTAAAAGATATTAATAAATTATTATTTAGTATAACGAGTATGCTATAGGTGGGAATGTAGTTGAATGCAACCAGGTGTTAAATTGTATTGAAATATCTTTAATTACTTGCTGCCAGGTTTGAGAACATTTTAAAAGAATCTTGTCATAGAAATAAGGCTGGAACTAGAAGGATCTTTATACGTCCCTCTCATGATTTCAGAACATTCACCTATAAGTTTAGAAGATAAATGCAGGTGCTGATTCCTTTCCAGAGTTGTCACGTGCTTATTCCACTAAGCCACACTTGTGCTCAGGTGACAGCACTACTATCCAAGATACATAGCCACCACACAGAGCTATGAGTAATGATCTAGATGTTAAACCTCTTGCTTCCATCCTCCCTTAAGCTTTAAACCTATACTCATTTGTAGCAGCAAACCTTATTTCACAATTCTTTTATTTCTTTCTTTCTCTCAGGTACCGGACTTCACCAGCTGGCTCCACCTTTCATGACCAGGGACCTCCCTCTTTCTCAGGCCGGGTCTGCGTTAGTTACGCCGGAAGGCTCTATTTCTCCTTCATCATGTGTGAAGGTAGTTTTCTTTGCTCTCTTTAAGTTAGAAGCCATTTTTTAATTTTGCTTTGTTGTGGTTGACATCCTTTACTTTCCCAGATTAGCTTGGACCTTCTGTAGCTTGGGGTTGGACTGCACTGTAGTTCAGTCACTTTCCACATCATTCCTCTTTAACACATTCCATTTCAATCACATTTTAAAACTCAACAGCTTGTTAGTGGCTTTTGTACTTACTGCATTTACTTTGGGGAGTTTGGAAGAGGACCTCAGCCCTGGCACTACACAAACCACACAAAATCACACATTGTTATTGATAATACAGTTCAAGTGAAAGTCTGATTGTTGCATTGTTAATTCACAATGGAAACAAGCAGGAAGCCCTATCCCCTGTTGTTACTGGTGCTCAAATCATATAATCCTGTACATTTACATTAAACTCCATCTTACAGGCAATTGTATTTTTTTAGGCTCTACTCTTAGTGGAAGCCTGTTCTGGAACATCATTGCTCTTATGATTAGAAATGTTCTAATTTCTAGCCTAAATTGATCCTATTTATACTTGTTGCTTTAGTGCCAGCAATCACCTGTAGCAGGTATTTTTTTTCTCTCTCATGTGTTTCCCATATTAAAGTGTTCATTGACTGCAGTAATTTTCACTCTTCCTCTTGCTTTCACCCTTCATCCCTCCTGTCTCCACTGTCCTTTGCATCTGCCAGTGTGTTTTGTTCTTGACTCTGAGGACCAGAAGTATTCAGACTGTTTCCGAGGTGATATGAGTCCCTTATGCAGTAGTGTAAGTTCTTTGCATTTGGAAATATCTTCCTGGATACATCCTAAAGTTGCATTTGCCTTTTGACAAGTGCATTATAGCGACACCTCCCAGTATTTGCAGTCATCGGCAGGCACAGGCTGGTAAATTCAGCAGCTACTCTGAGTAAGCCGGGCAGATGCTGGCTGCGTGTGAAGGGTGGGGATGTAAATATTGTTTGTAATAAATCAACACTTAACTCTTCACTTTGAAAAAGTATCAGTCAGTTCTAATTGGGGTAAATTTTAATAGTTTGTAGGCTATAATTTAATAATGAAGAGCTGGGAATTCTAAGTGAAGCAGAAGACAAGAATCAAAGCAAAATTCATGATAGAAAAATGTTACTGCTTGAAGTCACATTATCCAGGCATTATTTTTTATCTAAATATATCATTAATTTATTATATAAGGCCTTGTGATTATCTGAATAAAGATTCTTCCTTCTGTGCCAGTAAACAAAACAGAAAGGTTTACTTGAAATGTCGACACATGAGATACTGTATTATTTTTTGCCATCTTGTTAATGGAAACAAGGTAATTCTCAGTATAGGAGAGCCACATTTCTTCACTTGGAGGAAAATTCAATAAAGAAAGGGACAGAAATAAGTCACTTACCTTAGTAACATATTCCTGTTAGCTGGGGCAGCAAATCAATACCACAGGGCCAGGGATACAGGACATTAATAATCTTTTCTAGAAGTTAAGACAAGAATAGCCTTTTCAGTGGTACCAAACCAGAGATATAGCTGTGTACTAATAGAAAGATGCTTAAAATTAAGATTGGAGCTGTGTTTAGTAAGTTAATTTCTATTTCATGGAGAAAATATAATCTTAATTACCAAGAGGGTAGGACTTTGGTTAGTTTTAAAATGAGTTACAGAAATACACCATATTGAAGAGAGCTGTGTGCATGGGACCAGTGACTTGGCAGCTACATCTTGATCCTGTCATTAAGCAAATTATTGATCCTGTATGTTTCAATTCCTATACATGAAACCTGGGTATGACACTTACCTTCTGTAAGGTACTAACAGTTAAACAATCAAGCCTCATCTATGTGTAAGGAATTGAATTGCACAGATATTCTATTATACTCTATGAACTGGGATACTGAAATGGCGCACCAAAATAATTTAGTTATTCCCAAATGTGACTTTATTCTGACACCAGTACTCATGTGGAATCTACTGGGGGAGGTAATCTTGATAGCTGTCAATATAGTCTATAACCACTGACCACAAGTACCATTCCAGTTTTGCTGTGCAGGCATGATCTTTCCTTTTACATAGCATGTAATGTAACGTATGATAAAGCTTAGTGTCATATTTGTATTTAAGAATAGGATTAAGACAATTGTTCTACCTTCTAGTACAGATGGAATACGGTGGGTTTTTCATATACAGTCCAGAAGAATGAGTGGCAAATAATACATCTTCCTAGAGCATATCTAATATCTCCAATACTAGAAGTAGACTGGATTGATATTGCAAACAAACAAACATGTTGGAAATACATCATATGGTTTTCTATGAAACAAGACCTCTACTGTGGCTGAGACCTCCCAAAAAACTTTGGTTTATCTTTTGTTTTGATATAAATAAACTGGGAATTCATGAGGTTGCTTGGGAGGCTAAAACTGTTCAACAGGAACAGGGTGGTAACTTTCTGCTTTGTGTATGCATTTCCACACCAAAAACCTGTAAAGCTCCAGACCTCTGCACCTTGTTGGGGATGACTGTATTCAGAGAAAGGGCTATGTGAATGTGAGCCTTGAGGTTTAACATGAATGTTTGAGAAGTGTATATTCTAGAGAGTTGTTTTTCCCTCTGTCAAGAAAAACCCTATTAGACCCCACAATATACTTTTAAGCTCAGAGTCCTGCAAAGTCAAAATTTCTATGGAGGAGTGAATGGATTGCCATATCCCTTCTGCAGTTGCAATTGAAAGGCCTGATCACCAAACAAACTCACACTTTGGGCTCTGCAGTGGGTTCTGAATTGTCATTCACTTGCTAATTATGCTGTCTGGTACTGGTGATTAGGGAGGAGGAAATAAAGGCAGAGTTTGACTGCAGATCTCAAAGTGAGCTTTCAAAGGTGACGATTAGAGAAACCGTCTTTTGAATTGCAAACTTGATATAGAGTCAAAGAAAGATTAAATCCGGATCCAGGAGCTTTGTTTTGATTGAGGGACATTTCCAGCTGCAGCTACACTTTGCGCGGTTATGTTTTAGCCCAATCAATATGCATAGCAGGTGGGCCATACAGAACCCATCATATCAACTGCTTACAGGGTTTGAAGTTTGCTTTCTGATCAAACATGCATGTTAAGCTTCAGAAAATCTGCTGTACCGAATCTGTGAATCAATGCTTTTCAAATATCAGATGCTATTGAAGTCAATAAATATAAAGAAATTGTGTTATACTATATAAAGGATAATAACAAATTTTGGCAATGCTTTAGAATAAATGTTCTGATATTATTCCATTGCAGATATTTTTACTGAGAGGAAACTCTGAAATTTCGAAATGGTAAACTCTTCCAGGAATGGGAAAAGTTATCAACAGGAAGCCCAAGATCCAAAATCACAGAGGTAAAATGAGAACTGAAGCCAACTTAGAACTCGCAAAAGAAGTTAAAACAAACAATGAGGTTTTTAGCCATCAAAAGCAGATGATAGCAAGGAAAAGAACAGTGAGGTTGGCTTGAGGGAGGATGGGTTTAAGGTTGGCATAGATGCTTTCCAAAAATGAGATGATTTTGTGCCTCAGTGTTCAATTTGAACAATGGCTCTGAAATTGGATGGGAGAAAACTGGCTTGATGGGAGTGAATTTGGAAGGATGGAAATGATGCCTTTTGAGGTAGAGGTAAAATTCAAGCAGTGCTCTTTCAGGGGATGTGCGTCACAGTAGTCTGAAGGAATTGGCATTTGAAACTGCATTTCGACTTGAAGGATATTTAGGACTATGTTAAAGTAGGAGTGGTATGAGAAATTTCAGTCATGATTCCTATATTTAAGACAGGAAAAAAACTGTAATCTAGTTAAATGTAGGCATATTAGCGTGACATCAGTAGTATGCAAGGCATCAGAGTGCTTTTGGAAAGAAGAGTAATCGAGAGCATAGCAAATGGCAGAAGTAGGATAACATACTGAATAGGTTTACCAAAAGCAGATTTACTAGATTAACTTGATAATCTTTAGATTATCCTGATCCTTTTAGACAAAGAACATGGCAATAGATGTGATGTATATACACTGTGAGAGAAGCATCTGACACAGAGCTACACAGAATTGTTTGACTGGAAAAGATGAAGATTAGACCCGAAATTGCAAAAGAAGCAGAGACTGGCTAAAGGAGATAATAACAGATGATGCTGAAAGAGGAAATACAGGTTAGAGGGAGCGAAAAGTGGAGTTTCTGAAGGCACAGTCTGGGGACCAATATCACTTAATATTTCCATTAATCAACTAGGCACAAAAAGAATAAGAACCTGCTAGAAAAATGTGCTGATGGCTGAAGGTGGGAGGGATTGTCAATAGCAAGGAGGCTTACAGCATACAGAAAACCAGGATATCCTCAGGGACTGGAGAGATATAAATGGGATTACATTCAACAGTTCAAGTAGCAAGGTCAGGTAGCTGGGAACTAATGACAATTTCTAATATAAGGTAAGGCTTGTCAGTTGGGCTGATACAGAAGAATCGGGCATGTATTTGGCAGTGTATCAAAAGAAGCATTTCCAGTCGAGCTAGGGAAATAATCATGCCCTTTAGAAGGCTTTAGTAAGACTTTTTCTGCAATGTGCTGACCAACTGTAGTCACCTGGGTTTGAAAGAAAGAAACTCAACCTAGAGCAGGAGCAGAAAAAGGGGAAATAGGAAGCAGAAATAGTTCAGTGAGGGAATAGGGATCATGCCTTAGCATATGGAAGGCTGCAAAGAACCATCCATAAACACAATAGGAGTGAAGAGAGTGGTTTTAAGCATTGACAGTATTGTTACATAAACAAATAAGTGTAAACTAGTAATCAATAAGTTACCCTATGTTTTAGAAGAGGGTTTCTAATACACGATATGAATTTCTGGACAAGCCTTCCACAGCAGCAGTGGTGAGAATGCCCGTAACTAATTCTGTGGTGGAGATGGGTACATGTCTGAGGGATTCAGCAGCATGTCTGCATACTACAGCAGCAGAGCAGGCTCTACGACCAGCATCCCTTTCTCATTCACTCCCATCATCCTGTTCTCATTCATTCTGGTCCCCTTTTCATATAAATCAGTTTCAGCTTTGACCCTGAAGTCCCCTGAGGTGAGCCCTCGGCACTCAGTGATCCAGAACAGGGTTATGACACTTCTGCTGCTTTGGCAGACAGTGGTGGCATGGAGATTCTCCAGCCTTAGGAAACTGGGGGAGGGAGAAATGTTTTGCCTATACCTACCCCTTCAGAACTGAGAAATGAGGGGGAAGCAGTCAACTTTACTGCATAAAGATCTGAAATGGAACTGCTCATAAATAAGAGGTGGTTTTCACCAGTTATTCTTTCCTAGACAGACCATCATTATTTTAATCTAAAATGTTTAGCTGAAAATATTGACTTCTCATTGGCAAAATGAATACTGTTCCATCCCCCAGCCATTACGGTTTCTGTGTTTCTGCTAATACTTTTTCCATTTCCCATATTTAATTTGTGTAGCAGAATAAAATAAAAACATGCCGGCATTTTCAAGGAAATCAGATACTTCCCATGAAAATTTTGATGGGAGCCCTGAGGCTGAGGAGCTGGCTGCATCCGGTGTGTCCAGGCTAAATTTGCTGCCTGGATCAGTAGGGGCAATGCCTGAGCATCTCAGACCCTCCGGACATTCAGGTGACTACTTCTAAAAGGAAAACTTGTTTTATAGCAAGCCACGTGCTCTGGGTGGCACTGAGTTTGCTCTTGCAGCAATTCTGGCTGACCTTGATGCAAGTGGTGCAGAACGCTGAGACGTGGCTGCCTCCACCCTGCCTTTCCCCACCTTGCATTGCGGAGGCACATGAAAACTGACCACAGCCTAGCCCTAAATGTCTTATTTTTAACTTTTGCCAGACAACACGCGTATCTAAGGCCAAGCAAAAAGAGCCGGAGAATGGGGTGTAAGTGCTTGTCAACGTCAGACCCAATCATTGTCAAATAGGGGTTGGATTCTGCAGCTACGCTGCATGCAGTGTTCCCGTGGTTTCCTTCAGTGGTGCTCTGAAGCCACAGCAAGAAATGCCTAGAGAGATGGGTAAAGGCAGACAGACATAGATATAGACTGACAGTATAACCCCCCAGATGGAAGTTACTTGAATTTACAGGAAATTAAGATGCTGTACTGCTTAAGAAAGAGTTCCATGATCTCATTAAGTCTCTTTTATGTCTCCCTCTTTATTTTATCCTCCACCCTCTTACAAAGAAATACGTTGTGTTCTTTGCAGATCGAATCAGAGGAAAATTGTCTATGGACTAAATAAAATGTTTGCATTCTTTTGTACTAGCAAAGTCCTTCATTGAAGGCTTGTGTTTTTTAAAGGAGAAGCAAATGCAGTAGGACACAATCATGCTGTATATTCTAACTTGCTCTTGCAAATCAGGACTTTTTAATATTTTCCTTTTAAATAAAAATGCCATTTATCATTACCAAACGAAGTGTTAATGGAATCAACTCACGCACAAACTCATGCATATATATATATATATGATATATACATAAAAAAAATCCTTACTGCAGAGAATGATCAAGCACCTTGTCAGCAATCCATACTATATTTGTTAATTTGATTCCTGCCAAAAAAATCACTTAAGTGAGACCTTCTGATTTCTTTCTTTAACGCTTGAGCCCCTTTCATCTAAGCAGTGTTTATTAGCCCATTTCTGAAAATCAGCATAAGCACAAGCTATATTTAATCTTTTCCTTTCATGTGCTTTGTTCTATTTTTTTTTGTTAATGTGTTTTGTTTTTAATTCCAGTGTAAGAATTAGAAATTGAGCGTTGGTCAGTGTTAAAAACCCCACTGGTTCAGATAGTGACAACTGAAAAGATAACAACTGAGGGGTTATTTTGTTAATTCATATTCTTTAGGGGAGACTGATTCTTGTTTAATGCCAGGACTAATGGTAATAACAGCAAGAAAAGTATACTTACCTGAAGACTAATACTGTGACCTGGTGACTGGAGTTTGGAGTACAGCTTCAAAACTCGGAGCCTAGTCTTACCAGTGTTTCCTTCTGCTATCTTGAATAGAAGATTTCTTGCCCCCAGGTCTCCATCAGAAAGGTGGGAGGAAACTTACTGAACTCCTTAGTTAATTTGAAATCTGCACATTAAAAGTGCTATATGACTAAATATTCCTGTAAATACTTTCACACCAAAAATTGAATTAAAACCCCAGTAACCAACAAACTCTGTAGCTCCCAGAAACCAGATCCAGTTTATGTCAAATTGGCGTATTTTTTATAAAGCTGGTAGATACACTGATACATGGAAGAAATACTGCTTCCATTCATATCACTGGGATTTTGCCTGTAAGACGAATGTGTCCAGGATTTAACTCATACTTTTCAACAGCTAGGCTAGAATAAGGCTGACTGGAATGAGGTACACTTGCCATTGTGTTCAGCCAGAGACAGCTCAGGACTGCTTATATGAACTGATTCGTGCATTCAGTCGCAGCGTGGAGATAGATACCCTCATTCATCAAGTGCTTCACCTTTGTCAGTATTAGAGGTGGATTTTATCAGCTCCAAGGAGTTTCCCCTAAGAGGTTATGTGGTGACAGGTCTTGTCATTCTCCCAGTTCTGCAACCCAGGATAAAACACTTGCCAAAACTAAACTATCATCTCCTGTAGAATTTAATGAGTCTCCTTTTACCTGAGGTAAGGTTGTGGCTACAGATTTATATAGGAAGGAACTGTCCTTGCTAGACACCCCAAAACTTCCTACCAGGAAGGATGAAACTCATTTCAAAGGAAATTGTGGTAGTGAGATAGTCTTAATAAGGATGATCCTAATCTGAGAGCTGGAGCAGAAAGAGACCAAAAAAGGAGCAGGTAAGAAAAAAGCTATTTTGGGTTTTTTACCCTTTTTATTTAGAGAGCTGGGTAGCCTCCAGTTCAGGAGATGACTTTGTCTCCCTTAGAGGAAATCCCTCACCTTCCCCATCAGGCAAGCAGGGAAAGCAGTGGGATGATATGTTGAAATTTAGAGACTGAATCAACTTTAGATTCTCTGAGAACCCCAAGTAAATAAGGTCTGCTTGAGCCACTCAGTTCAAACACACTTCTGAAAGACTTTATACCTCACAAGTGTCACTTGCACTTGTATACATTGGGAAACAGAGTGGATAGTAAATCTTCTTACTATTTATTGCTCTGCCAATATGTATCTTGGCAACATTCTAATATATGCGTTCATGATTATGAATTTTATTTCTCTTCAAAGAAGCCAGCTCCTTGTCCTAACAACCACAGCTATAACTTGATAGACTCCTCTTTACCTGGCACGCCTATAGAAATCTCTAGAGAATTAGAATTCTCATTAAGTGCACTGGAAAGCAGAATTTAATCAACTGTATGCCAAAGCTCGCTGTTAAAAATATGCAACTATAAATTGCATTTTTGTAGAGTTGCTGCAGTCCTACAGTGACCACTGAAGTCTTTTTTATTTATCATACCATGAATACAGAATAGATAAAATTAAATCCTCCATAATCAATGGCTCCAATTTACATGCGTTACTTGTCAAAGTGACTTTCTCTGGTCCCTGCAAAACGCTATACAATGTGACATCTCGCAAGGCTTCAGGAACATCCTAAGACGAATCTGAAAGATAAATATTGCAGTTGTGAGTCTTCCTGTCATGACTCAAATAATTTTAAAATTGCAGAGATGTGTTCCTCTAACAATGTTAAAATTGTTCTAATGCAGGATAAAACGGTAGTTTTAGTCTCAGTAATTTTGATAGCAGCTTGTAATTTCCATGCACTCTTTACAATTCTCAGATCAGGAAAGATTGCAGGAGAAAATGTTTTCAATGGAAAATCTGCTCTGCTGCTCATCTTTCCTGTGAAGAATATACCCAATATTTAGAATCCAGGAAGGCTTTTACGAGTTGTTTGGTGCTGTAAGTGTCAAAGTTAAGACCATCAGTTCGGATCGGCATTGTTTCTGGAGCCTGTTAAAGGGATAACTATGGGCCCACCTCCTGGTTTCTCCCCAAAACATACTTTTACAAACACTGATGTACTCATTTGTACCTATTCTGTTTGGAGCCACTTACCAGCAGGCTGGGAGAAGTTTGAGAAACACGAAAGGGTAGAGTGAAAAAATTGTGTTCTTTAGTTCTGCTTTGTATTGTCCCCTAACTGGAAGAGCTACGATTACCACAGAAGGGGTTTTAGAAGAAATACTTGAAAAGTAAAACCCCTCAAAACGCAGGTACCTTAAGTGTACTGAGTCCTGATGGAGTGCTGTTGTTGTGTGTGACTGTCATTAAATACACTGCACTGGCCTGTTGGGTGATATGTACCGCTGTGATCCTTCAAGCTGTCTTTGGGTTAGGGTGCTCTTATGACTGTAGCTGTGATGATATGACAGAGGGGAAGAGCAGATATTTTCCAAATAAACAGATCAATAGGGAGAAACAAGACTGTTCTTTGGGCTCCACGGGTTGGAGGAAGAGGAGGACTCCTCTGTGTATAAAGACCACTGTGACATCTTTGCAACAAGTCACATTGAGTTCGCACAATGAAAAAGTGTCTACAACTGTTAATGCCATGTCAGGCTGCACGCCTACAGTGGTCTATCAAATCCATGTTTTTCCTTTGAGCTTGCAGGGGATACATTTTGGAAGGTACAAGGCAGCCCAGGGGAACCTCTGCATGGGCATTTTGGCACATATGAAGAATGGTGCACAACAGTACTGCTCCAGGGAAAAGTCAGGGAAGAGTCTGAGCAGCTCAGGAAGGAAGAGACCTGCCAACAAACAGGGAAACATTTTGACTTTTTATCCAAGGGGACAAACAGGCAAATCATCTGCTTGTCATAGGTTTGGACTGGCAGCCCTGTGTGTCTCTCTGTACCTTTGGGAACAGCCTGGGTTTCCTGTAAGACGAAAGGACACTTATGCTTTATTCAGTGGTAGGTAGAGAATTGTCTGCACCCCTCTCCCATCTTGTATATCCCCATAGCAGTAGGGAAAATAACCCTGCACTTAGAGACAACAAGGATTTGTCCGCAAAGCAATGAGAGCAGACTCTACAAGGCAGAATAAAGGACCAAAACTGTCCTTCATCCTTGAGGCTCAAAAAATTAGGGGGAAATGCAGTATCAATGCCTATACCTGGAGGGAATTGGAACTGGGGAGTGAGGATGTTTTCCACATTGGTAAGGGGATGAGTAATTAACACTAATTACTTATGTTTGACATTGAGAAATGTTTTGTACCTGTGATGCAGATTTTGAGAGACTTTTTTTATGAGAGGTTTTTCCCTCCTTCTATTTAGTGAATATCCTGTGTGCTAAACCCTCCTCTGGTGACTGAGTGAGGCTGGTGGGAGATGGGGTTAAGATCAGACTCTCCCTTTCTTTGGCCTTTTCTCATTCTCTGGCTGCCAGGACTGGCTCTGAGACACAGGGCTCTAAATCACAAGCCTAAAAAGGAACAAATCTGGCCTAAAGCTGCCTGTGCCTTTACACCCTCAACCCTGTTTGAAGCAAAGCCCAAGTAAACACCTCCATTTTTCAGAGGCAAATCACTGGAGCACCAGTACTGTAGTACCCCAGGGGCCAGCTGGACTGAGTGCACAGCGCTAAACCCAGCTTTTCTGTAGGAGATCACGTCTTTTTAACTCATTCTCTCAATTCTTAATGTCTGAAATTCTATAATTAAAAATCAAGACAAGTGGAGAACACAGACATTTGAGCTAGAAACTGATAAGCCTCCCTCCCCACTTAAAACTGGCATATATATTTTGTTCTGATAAAGAGCTGTTGGATACAGCATCACCTCAATTATAATGAAACAGCAAAGAAATTCCACATTGGGAAAGGTTTTCTGAGGGTATATTCTCACTTACTGCTGAAGATTAAAAATAACCTTCTCAAGCAATAAATTGGTTGAGACAGTAACAGGACCAAAATCATAGTGAAATCTATGTAATGAAATATTAATGCAACCATGTTAAGCTGGGAAAATAATAAAAATTCATTTTGCAGAGCTGCATAGATCATATTATGGTATCCTGAGCTAGCTAGATTTTAATGTGCAGTGCCTTCGACTCATGTCCTGCTCCTATATACGATTCCTATTAGCAGAAAAAATGACCAAATTCTTAAGCCATGTAGCTGCTTCAGGAAAGCAAAGAAACCCTGTTGGAGTACATGGCAGTAGCTCTCCAGAATTAGAAGGCGTGTTGCGAGTGACACAAAGAGAGCTGTCAAGTACCTGGTGCTTTGCTTTCCTGCTCCACTAAATGGCCATTGTAGAGCTGCAGCAGACATATGGGGAAATTTTATTTCTAGGGCAACATTATTTTGCGTGAAACTGGAATTAGATAAAACCTAGGCGTAAAGGTATGTTTGAATATCCGTTAGTGCTTGATCTTTGTATGCCAAAAGGACCTCCCTTGGATACTCAAGTCTAGCTGCGGGCTTTCTGTCAGGTCCTGGAACCTGCAGCTTTCAGAAGTCAGGCCAATTTAAATTGTGTAGATTTTGCTGCTTTACATAACCTACTTGAATTGGGGAGGTTTAAAAACCTGCAAGGTAAATAAGTACATTCTGCATACACCCGTCCTACTGGCTGAGGTGGTAGCTTTAATGTCACACAATTAAACAAAGTGGTAAGAGGAAGCCTAGCAAGGTCTGGCCATGTGGCATTAAGCACACAGTGCTTTCCAGAGCACAAGAGGTTGCTGAATCACTGTCCAATCAAGGTAACTCCATTTTACCGGCGTCCCTCATTCTCCAGCTTGTGTCAGCTTCCTGACACACCACAAAGCAGCTCCTGCATTACTAGCAGCGGCCATAGTTCAGCTGGAGGTGGCTGCATTAAGCTCACAGATGTAACAAGGACTTTATATGTTCCATTTCGTACAGCAGGTTGTAAGGAGGGTTATGATCATTGCAGTCAGATGGGCTGCCTGTGACCAAGAAAAATTGCTCCTAGAGACACACTTGGGCACGCTGAGGCACTGAACAAAAGACCACTGAACCGAAGTGCACAGGTAGCTCTCCTTGGGAAAAGATGGGCGTCTTCAGGGTGAAATGGCAGTCACAAGGTTGGAGCAAGAGCAGCAGGAGCAGCAGACCTTGCCACAGAGTCCACATCTGGTGCAGCTGGTGGAGAGGCAAAGGCATGGTACCGCCAGAAAGTCAGTGCTGGAAGCAAGGTGCTGAGCTGGAGATGGGGTCTTCAAAGTTGCAATGAAACCCACAGGGACTGGCCTCATACCATGAAGAGTAATGAGAGACCTGTAACCAAGCTGCTCTACAATGAAGGAATGTAAATACCAAGGGCTTGTTCTAATGGCCTGAAGAAGTCCTGCTCCTCGCCTCAGGCTGGGGTCTTTCTTGATGCTGGGTGGCCACTGAGATTTGAGGCTGAATTAACCCTGGGTATCACTACTATGCACTTTTTCTTTCGCTAGGGCCTGAATACTCTAGGTGTTTGCTCCCCTTGAAGTGCCAGCGGAAGGCTCAGTCAAATCAAATACAGAGCTGCTTTGCTGCCTGTGTGCCAAGGATAAGAAAGCTAAAATACATCACAGCAGCTTCCTGCGCTAGCCTGCCTGTAAGCATCACCTCACAGCCAGCTGCCTCGCTGCACAGACCTCGCTGGCCCCAACTGTGCCTGTCCCTTTGCTATATAAGCCTTGCAGACCTGCCAAGGGGACACTCCAGGGTGACTCTGCAGAGTACTGGGTGCGTGTTCCCTGGGGCAGTGCCTGGGCAGGCTGATCCCGCAGGATAAGTACAGAAACAGAGCAAAGAGCATAATCTGTTTTAATGGATCCTTCTGCTGCTGCTGAACACCTCCCTAGTTTGGATTACTTTTGCTGCAGGCGCGATTAGTCAGCAATTGACAGGGTAGGGGGTCTCAGTGGGGATTCTGTAGCTAGCTAAGAATATGAGCCAAACAAACATCATTTTACAGCTTATTGGGAGAAAAACCTGCAGAGAGCAGAAAGTTTGTCCCTCACTGTTTTCCTGGGTAGGGGTGCAGTCTTGAAGGTGATGAGACAAACACTTGAGGATGGCTGATAGCACTGGAGTGCAGAATAAACAAGGAAATGAGGCTGGATCCCAAGGCATAGGGAAAAAAAGAGACCTGCTAAAGACAGCTCAATATCAGAGAGACGAAAAGCTTCCTGAAGCCATGTGAAGCCACTAAAACAAGTGTCTGAAATGCTACACAAATGGTTCTCGCCTCCTTCCACCTGAAACAATCGGGCATGTTCACAAAATGCTTTTTCAGTGTTTGCCTTTGAATAATGAAACAGATTACAATGGTCAGTAAAGTTAAGCCATTAAGAGTAAATCAGTTCTGTTTCCATCGGAAAGCAGCCTGGATTACCCTGTAACGCTGAAGCCATCTGTAGTTCCCACATTGATTTTCTTCTCTGCGGCACCGAACATACAAAATCAGCAGGTGCCTTTGAGTGCTCTTTCAGCCACATGGAGAAAATAGATAAAAGCCCTCTGGGCCTCCTGTATGTCTGTGTGCAACCTCACCTGTGTGACACCTGGCTGTGCCCAGCACAGAAATAAGCACAGGCAAGCTTGGCAGCCTGCTGAATCGGCATATTAGCCGTGGAGGAGAAAACACTGCCAGGAAGCAGTGACCTGCCTCTTTTCTGCGACGCACCGGTGTTCAGCATCCCAACAGCAGTGGCTTTGTTTTGTGCCAGGCACCTCTGAGACAGAAGAGACTGTGCCCAATTTGGTGGAAATAAAAAGCAACCTCTTCTTCTTGTTATTGCTGTTCTTGTGGAAGCTCTGCTTCCCCTCATCCACTGCAAAATGCTATTTTTGCTTTTCAGGCAGCTACAATTTTGTCCTTTTCAAGAGAAAATACCTGTTTAAGTGCCTCTGAAGGCACAGCAGCTTCTTCACTGTGCCTGATGTTTCATTGCCCCTGACCCTGCCTTGACCAGACAACAGCACAGAGCGGGTTCCATCTGAGGCAGTCTGCGGCACTTTCAGCAGCTGGAAAACCCACTGGCTCCATTTTCTCAATTGAGCCAAGTGACTGAGCAGCACATGGCAGTTCCTGTGTCCCTCCTTTAATTAGACACTCTAAGAAGTGAGAACAGCATCAAATAGGGTGAGGTCCCACTATTAATAACTAGCAAGTGACTGTATATTTAGATACTTAAAAAAAAATCCAAATAAAAACCTGTGAGCTTAAGATCAGAGATAAAAAGAGCCTTTTATCTTTCTGAGCACATCTGAACTCTCAACTCAGGGAAGGAGTCTTGTGAAAGACCTCAGAGTCACGCCAAAGCCACCTCTAGCCTTTGCATTCAGCAATGCTGCCACCGGTCACAGAGTAAGCCGCAGAGACCTAGACAGTCATGATCTGCCCATCCCACAGTGCAACAATGTCCCCTTTGAGAAGCCAGTGCTTTTTGTCAGGCAGACAGGACATGGCACTGGGTCTGTGTGCACTCACCTTGCCCATAAGGCAGCCTGCAGAAGAGCTGGTGCCCCCTTCTTTGATGGAGCATTTGCTGTGTTGGTTGGTGTAGGAAAGAAAGGCAGCGCCGCTGCTGCTGCTGCTGAGCCCCTGGGACTGCCGGAGAGCTGCAGCCCTGGTGTCCTGCAGAAAGGCACAGATGTCAGGGGAAGATGATGAAGTATGAATTCAAAGGTTAGTCTGATTTCCCCCCTAAGCTCTAAAGGAGGGAATCACTACCTTCTGAGACGCATACTATCATTAATCAGACATTGGGAGTTCAGTCCCTTGTACGATGCCAAATCACCTGGACTTTTATCTTCCCAGCCCTGCACAGCAGACAAATCCAGACCTGCTGGTGCTTGGGAAGGGGGGTGAGGAAGAAGATATCAGGGGGAAACTTTTGAAGCATAAACAAAAGATCAGTGAAAGGTTGTTCCTGCCATGACGCGATTATAAATGAGATGATCGGCCACAAAGAACATTTTTCTGCGGCTTTATCAAAATTATGCTTCTGTTTTAATGCTAGAAGTAAAAAATGTAAAGGAAAAAGGAGAAGGCTCCTTGAAAAATTCCAGATATTTTAATTAATGCCAATAGCATTAAAATATTATGGCTTGAGATGCTGATGAAAAGTCTCTTTTATTCATTAAATTTCCCAGACCCAACATAAGTAGAATCCTTAACATTCATGATCTCTCAGCATTGACTTCCAAAATTAATAGTCTGAGTAATTTCTTACAGCAGATGAACTGAGTTTCAAACTAAATGCATTGCAGTAGTAAACATCAGCTTTCTGTAAAGGCAGGATGCATCATTTAAAGACAACTTCTGAGAATGAAAACACCCTCCATTTTCCCTCTCCTCGATTTCTGTATTCAAAGGACACGAGGAAGGATTGTAAATTCCTATACTTCGATTTAGGGAATCCCCGAACAGAAGCTGCCTGCATCACTCGTGCGTGCAAATCACATTGCAGTTTTAGTGTCACACGTTCTTTCTGCCATGCTTCGTACAGGAGGGGCTGGTGCTCAGGATGATTTAGGAGGACAGGTTAGTAAGGGATGCTGCTTTCTGGTGCCTGCTTCGCTCGCTGTAGAAGTTGAGAGGGCTGTGATGAATGCTGCTGGGCACAGGATGCTGTCCTGGTTCTTCTGAATGGTGCCTTGCAGACCTGCGTTCTGCCAAAAGCCTGCTCTGCGAGCCTGGGGGGGCTGTTTAACCCAGACATTTTGCATGGGGTTGCTAAATGTGTGCTGTTCATTCTGGCATCTGATCACCAGAGTGCGGAGCACTTCCAGCTGCAACTCCTGCTGGCGGGCTGTGAACCCAGGAAGGAGCCGTGCTAGGAGCTGTAAAGCCTGCCATTTCCAACTGGGAATGATGGGATCTCAGTGCTCTTTTTGGCAGCCTCTTGACGGTGAGACTCAGGATTCTGGATCCCATTCCCAGTCCTGGGAAGCTGGCAGCTCTGGTGGGTGCAAATCACTCTGCCCATTCCCCTCCATCTCATTCTTGTTCCAGTTCTGCCTTTTTTCAGCCTACTTTTTTGCCTAGAAATCCAAATCCTCCTGGTCTGGGATAATTTCCTGAGGCTCAATCCCCCTCTCTGCTCAGCATCAGGCTTCCCACATCGCTGCTCAGTCCCACTGTCTTCACTCAGCCCATGGGAATGGGAGAAATGTCCCTACTTCTCCTTAGAGCTGAAGCTACTCCAGGATCCTGGCCCATCTCCATTCTCCTGTGCTAGCATGGTTGGATTTATTCCCCTTATAATCTGAGTGCCAGGAAACAGGTGATATTTGCATGCCAGGAAACAGGTGATCTTTGGACCCACACCATAGCGATGAGGAGCTGTGACTACAGGTGGTGTCTTGCTCTGATTCCTTAACCAGGCATTGAAACGTATGTGGTGTGGCAAGTGGTGGTGAGTCCATGAGCCTGCGCTGTGGTGTGTGCTGCAAAGGGATTTAGCTGCTCCATGCTGTGGGCTGGGTGGGATGGGGCGACTCTGTTCTGGACAAGCTGAAGGGTAAGACAAGCCTAGCAAGACAGGATTCTCAATGGTTTTAGGATTCCCACTGAATAAAGTCTTTGCAGAGGAACTTGGATTGAATTGTTTTCAAATGCTTTCACTTGGCTACACTTGCACAGATTTTCACAGCAGTATTGAAGAGGCACATCCTTAATACAAAGGTCACAAGTCGACTGAATTTCTACTCCCCTATCCAAACTGTGAGGAGCCACGGTGCATCTTAAAGAAGAGCATGTCAGTTCTTTTTCTCTTTTACCATTGCAAAACAGCGCGTTGTTCCCTGGCCTTGCCCTTGGGAATAGCTATATTGTTTGGGCTGAAGCTTTCCAAAAAAATTCAGCCTGAGGCAGATGCCCAGGATGGAAAATGACAAGTTACTGCTCAAAATATGACAGTTATAAGCAGCTGAAAGTAGAGTCTTGTAATTGGAAATGTCAGACGGTCTTGACAGTAGGCAGTGCTACCAGCCCACCAACCTCAGGAAGCTTGCTCAGGATTTCATGTGTAGGTAGAGGCAGCACATGCGCCTCCTAGCAGCCTCAGTAATTTCATACATGGCACACAAAGGAGTAGCAAAGTTTTCTGGGTGTTAAAGCGTGGCATGAATCGCACTGCTGCTGCTGGCAGCTTTGTCTTCTATTTGGACAACTATGCTGGCTTAGCACAACCCTGCCGCTACCTCCTGCTTCTGAGGCCAGGGAAAGGCTCTGGAAACAGGGCAGGGATTGAAAGTCCATCCACACCTGAGCTTTCCTCTAGCTGTCACTGGGTTGGATTCCCCAGCACCTGAGTTGCTAAACTGAAGACTTCTGGGGCAATTCTGTGGGGAGGGGTGGCAGGTTTATGTTCCCCAGCCCCTGTGAGCACTGCTCGTGCCCTCAGCATCCGTCATGTGCAAGTGTGGTGGTGTGTTCAAAGTGCTCTCTGCATTTCTGTCTGTTTCTTGGTCTGATATGTGTGCAGGGACTGGTGTTGATTCTTACAGCTTCTTGTCCTTAGCCGTCTGACCTCAGCTAAGGAAACTTCAGAAGGGTCCAGCCACCACTTGCACATGATCCAGCCAGTCACTATCTGCCCTTCAGACACCTTCCCAGCAGAGAAATTCGCCTTTCCCTGGTGCAGGACAACCATCCAGCCCTGTAGTCTGTCACTGCAGTTTCATTAAGTTTCATATTTAACTTTCCTCAGCAGCTGAGACCAGAAGGAGGGTGTTAGTGTCTCGGAGCTGGAACACTACATTGAATTACCTTGTTGATTTATCTGGTCATAACAGCAAAAGAGATCCCTGTGCTATAGTTAGGAGTCTGTCAGCATTTCCATTATAAACCTCTTATTCTCAAGAGGTTTTAACTTAGCTTTAAAAATGTGTTCCATTGCACAAACTTAGTTTATAACATGGCAAAGAACAGTATTTTATCTTTTAATATTGCAAATACACACTTGCATAGTCAGTTCGTATTGAAATGTATATGTGTGTAGCCGAAGATACACCGGTTTTAGGTAGTGAATGACCTGTTCAGCATCTTTTCTTCTTTTTAATTTAGCTGTCATGATACTATTACCTTGGCTATTTTAATAGATAAGATACTGTGCTTTGACGATCTCTTTCATTACTAGCACATGAACTCCTCTAATACATGTTAATATGATCATTTACAAGTGCAGCAGAGTCACACTGTGGAGGAAAAGTAAAAGGTTTGGCACCAAGGCTGCCCTCCTTTTCCTTTTATGCTAGACACTCATTCAAGGACACTTTGCTCACACTCTGGAAAAGCAAAGCAAAAGCTGCCTGGCAGGAAAGACTGGCCAAACGTGTAACCGCGGTCCTCTCTGGTACGATCTGCTGGGCATGAAGGCATCAGCAACTAAGGAACAATCTCTTCCAGGGACACCTCTCCTGCCTGATCTGCTCCCCTAAGGCCTTTCCTCCACACCACATCCTTGTTCTGCTGGGAAGTGTGGGAAGGTGGGAGAAATAAATTTAATCAAACTTTCCTTAATTTCCTAACAGAAAGCAGCTGGGTCAGTGTCCTGCAGAGGAACAGTGGTTGTTAATCCCAGCTGAAGACCCAGCCAAAGGATTCATCCAATAGCATTGGACGGGAGGGGTTGAACTCAAGGGCAAAAGGCACCATTCCCATGTAGTTGTTTTGGGGGTATAGTGGTTTGTTTCTGGGGTTTCCTGTGTCTTTTTGTCAAGCACAGCCTGACACAGGAAGTAAGTGTCATCTTCCAAAGTTTCCAGCCCTCCTGAGAAGAGATGAAGCTTGCAGGGTACTGGGAAGGATGAGCCAAGCAGAGAGCCTCTACAGTGAGTGTCAAATGAAGCATTCCCTAGAAATTCACCTTTTCTCTGGAAAAATTTATTTTTATGTATTAAGGAAAAGCATTTTTCCCCCTAGCCTCCCTGCCTTTTGGAAGCTCATGGCAAAGCAGTTCATGCCCCAGATGCCCAGAAATGCTCCTCCGTTTTCTGCAGTTTTCTGTTAGACAGACTGCCTGCCTGCTTTTGCTTTCCATTTCTAGCAGTTCATGTTCCTCATTTCTTCCTGCTCTTTCCTTGGTGATGCTGCTGAATTCCAGATGTGGTTTGCTCCAGCTGGGATACGTCTTCAGCTGCTCGGTGTGGCCACGCAGCCTGGAGCCTTAGCCTGTGCTTGTTGGAAGTGTCTTCCAAGTGGATTCAGGGTTTTCTTGCTCACAGCTTTCCTACTTCTTATTCCAAGATCTGCTTCCCTTTTGACACTTACCTTTGGACTCCCTTCTCACACACACACTTAGACCCTTTCGACAAGGCTCATTTTTCAGGGCAGAGATTCTATTGCTCATAAAAACAGTGGCAAAGATAAGGGCTGTACAGGTCTGTGGACCATCTTAGGTGATAGAAATTCATCTAAATCCTGTGCTGATGGTTTCCCGTCGATAGCCAAGGCTTTGCAGGCACGGCTGCAAGCCCATGATTCAGCAACTTTAACTGATTAATCAAGTCACTCAATTCTTTATGCATGCAAGCGTGCCCAAGGCAGCTGTGTTAAGTCGGCTTCTAGTCAGAGTGTTAGCAGTGCTGAGGATGTCAAAGGGTTTCGTGATATTGATATAAATATATATATATGCGTAGCTTTCTGATTAGGTTGTGGTTTTAAATAGTCTTTAGCAGCGTTCGCTCAGTTGATAGAACCCTTTCTGCAAATTTACATGCACGCTGTACCTCTGATGCTGCGTTTCTTAATTACAGATACACTTTATCGGAGTTAAACATGTAACAGGCCCTTAGCATAAATTATACTCAGTGTGTGTGTACCGAGAGTACTTCCCAGGTGTGCAGGAGGATAAGTGCATGTTAAAAAAAGCCTGTGCATTCGGAAAAGGTTTAGGAAATCTCATTTTCTAAAAGAACCCTGCTAAAATCCGTAAGAACACCAAACCAGAGCAATTCTGGGCTGTGAGAGAGGAATGTTGTACCTTGTGTTTCATACATACTGCCATGGTTTTGGTTTTGGGGATGTGCAGGTAAAATTCCAGATACTGTTGGGCTTGGTAGCATCATAAGTGTGTGCTTTGTGTTTATAGCTCTTTTACTGATAAAATGAAGTAGTAACCAGAGGAAATGTCAGCACTTTTTTCTTGGCACCCTATTTAAAAACGTAAGAGAGGGGCATCTGTATGTGAGGGATCACTGGCAGGGCTTCAGTCATCCTAATGCTGCAAAAGACTATTTTTTTGAGGTATACAGTGCTGAGAGTGTGAGGAGCAGGTCCTGGGTTCATTTACAGCCCATGGCTGTCAATGGGTGCTCCATAGTCTCACCTGTCCGGAGGGTTAATGCTAAGCATGGAAAAGGCAGGGGCTGCAACTCTACAAAGAGCTCGCTTTCAGTCTGCTCCAGCATGCTCAGACAGAGCCACATGTTTTACTGGCATGTATTAGGTCAAGGGACTTCATTGACTTTCTTGGCTATGAAGATTCACTGCCATCTCCTCAGCAGAGGATATCAGCAAACACGGCTTAGTATTCTCTGCTGCTACTAGGCGTAAAACAAAGAGCACGTTTCAAAAGGGTATGTTAGAAGAAAACAAGGAGACAAAGTGAGAAAATGAACACTTGGCTTCAGGGGAGTCAAAGGGATGCAGATATCTGTTTGTTGTTAGAGGTTTTGCATGGCAGCAGTAGTTGTTGATATTTATTTTTCCTCACTTCAGCAGAACAGTGTTTGTTAATAATTCTAATCATAAAACATCCACAACAATTGCCAGATTTGCCAACTTTTATAAAAATTGTGGCTAAACTGAATATTCAAACCCAGGAATTTCTTGGAGGTTTGGGTTTTTTTTTTTGCCCCCTAAATGCAGAAGAGCTGTTGTAATGTGATGGATGCTGTTGGAAGCCCCTCTGTGAGTGACTTTGTCCTGGCCAGGAGAAGAGCTCAAACACACCTTAGCCACAACTTGCATTGTGAGCTGCAATGATGATTGCAAATACACCAATATAAAAAAAGCAAAACAACCGCTCAACCCCGCTAGAACTGACTCACAGATGGAAAAATTTGTTATTGTTTTCATGATCTTTCGCAATGTGTTTGCAGGTTTCCACAGCCTTGTTTAAATTCAAGCAAGGACCTTTTTGCACCAACTTTGCAGGATTTCATTTGTGAGTTGTACATTTAATTCTCCGCAGCAGATGGTGGTGTGTGGGTGTACTGCTGTATATTTGCAACAGATTCCTTATCCTACAAAATTAATTGTTTCATGTGCCGATCTAAAAAATCAGAATTGTATTGTTCGTGAAAAGCTAATTCCTGCCTATCATTTTGCCACGACCTGGGCAATTCCGACAAAGTGTAAGGGAAGAAAAGCCTTAAGTGCTGCTTTAAAGCAAATGGATCGTGGCAGCTCTAGTCAGTCCTGACACGCAGACTGAAGAGCTAATGATCTTGTGTGTTTAAAAGTCACTTAAGTAAAATTAACTATTTTGGGCCTCAGTGTCAGGTTCCCCAGATGTTGCTATCAAAAAGGGTGCTGCTGTGCTCCGTGATACACAGCACAGACAAGGCCTCCCAATTAGGCCCCTTTTCCTTTGATGGGTTTCTTTCCTTGTCGGGGATTTCTTTTCCAACTATTGCTCTTTCAATGGCGTTGCTTATGTTCATTCGGGAAGTTTAGGGGATTTCTATTTTTGTTTCCTCCTAATTTGATACAGGTCTGGTGTCTCTGTTAAGCTGCCACTGGTGGCTTGCCTCCGTGCCTCGTCCATGCTGTTGTGCCAGGCTGCACATCTGGGTCTTGGAGGAGAAAGAGGAAACGTGAGGCTAAGCAGAGGGTTTCAGTGGAGGTCAGGCACTTCCAGGCCCATGCAACTGAGCGCTCCGTCAGCCTCGTGTGGCACAGAAGCTAGGGCTTTGTCTAGGACAGGGTCCACACTGATGTCCTTGGAAAGGGGGGGAACCCAGGGCCTTAATGGTAAGCAGGTGGTCAGGATGGGTAAAATAGGGCAGAGTTGGTTATTTCACCTGTTCCACCTTCCCTAGTGATGGCCACTGGGCCAGTGTCTATCAGAAATGAAGTTTCCTGTGTTTTGAGACAAGGATTGATGGACCACCTGGGCCAGGTAAGACAATGGCCAAGATAGAGGGTCCCCAGTGTGCTTCCCCGTGCCATTGGGGTATTAACAAAGAACTAAATAAACCCCATCCCTCTTGCCTTCAGATGCTGGAGCAAAGCTGGGCAAGGCAGGATCACACCAGCGTCCCCAGGGCTGGCTATGAGTTATAGCTGCTCTGGTAAGGATGCCGCACCGGACAAATGGGGCTGGAGGCTGCCACCTGAGGTGGGTGTGCACGGTACCATAAGGAACGCTGAAGCTGGTGGCTGAAGTGTTTGGGGACAAGGCACCTATTTTGGTGCCAAAGCCCTCCCATCCATCCCAAAGCAATGTGTTATTGTTGGGCGCTAGTGTGAGGTGTCCCTGCCCATGGCAGGGCGTTGGAACTGGATGATCTTAAGGTCCTTTCCAACCCTAACTATTCTATGACTCTATGACCGTGGCACACCCATGTTCCATTGTCACATCAGTTGCTTTGTCTCGGGGGCGGGGAGGGGGGGGAAATAGGAACCAGCCTTGGGTTGTAGGTAGTAGTAGTTGCAATCACTGGCAGCTCCAAGCCCCACTGATTTAAGACTGGGTATTTATTATGGAATAGAAGTTTTAGGATTTTGTTTTCTGCTATTGCACAAGAAACCATTTGCAACCCTGTAATATTTGAAATCTGAATGAAATTCAACATGTTTTAAGTCCCTTAAAATATGCTGGATTGTTGTTTACAAATAGCAGTGATACCTTAGGGGTGTGGTAGACAGAACTTCAAACCTTGTCTGCAAAGCAGCTGTTTTGTGTGTGTATATATATCCATGTTCCCATCTTCCCTGTTATTCCTACCGAGTATCAGAAATCTGATAGAAAGACCCAGACTGATTTTGTGTCTTCAATAGCGTGTGAGTCAAATCAGTTTTCTTCTGTATGACCCATCCTTTTGGGTGCTTTCCTTCCTATGGCCTGCTCTAATGCTCCTCTCTGGCCGGTTTACTGGGAGCAGGCTTTTTCAAACCCAGGTTTCAGGGTTATAGGAATAGAAACCATTTAAACTCAGTGACTCTTCTGTAGAGTAGGTTTATGTTCTCCTGATCCCCCTGGCACTGCAATGCACCTGATCCCATTTGAATTTCTCCAGCACACTAGCATGGCATGCAGTGTTTCTGGGAAAAGCCTTGGATGTGCTGCTGCAAGAGCATACGTGTTCTCCTGGGTATTGAGGGTACCACTCCAATGAAGGTGATTTCCTTAGCACGGGGCTGTGGGGCTGTACTGCAGCAATGCCCTGGATTGGCAGCCAATGGGGTACATGTATGGGTGCATCTTTGTGTGTGATTTTTGCTTGTTTCCTTCCTGCAGAGGCTCCTGTTGGTCCCAAATGACTTGCCCCCTTACGAGTTACTGAAGCTCAGCTGGATTGGCTCCATCACATCTTCTGGGTTTAAGAAGTCAGTTATTTTTAGAAGAGATACGGATTAGCTGGAGATGTCAGAGCTTTCGTACAGTTATGCTGGATTTGATCTCCTTTCATTTTGCTCTGTATGCACAATGAATTACTTCTGTGCAGTGAGCTCTGCAACATCTCCAGGGCAGGGAGAAAATCTTTTGTGTCATCATGCGCTGACCCGGCTTTACCTCACCTATCTGCGGTCATGTAAGTGAGATGTGTAAGTTAACAGCCACCCTTGGCTCCTGCTGATGGAGAAGGAGGTTCCACATGTGCTTCTCCCCATTAACTATCTTCAGGCCAATTCCAGTAACGAGGCAGCAGCCTCTGCTAGGTGCAGGGCATCCAAGCCCCCCTGCCCAATCCTTCCAATGGCAACCACCAATGGTGCTGGTGTATTTATGTCCATTTAGTTGTGACAAATTCAGTGTCATTAGCCAAAGTGATTTCCCACAGTAAAAATTTAAGAGCGGCTCACTGTGATCTCGACTATTGCCAGCCCTCGTTTTCAACGCACCCTCCCCTCTCTGTTTATTCAAAGCCCAGTACCGTGCCCAAGGTAGGCTGAAGTGGAATGCAAAGTGAATGCACTTGAAACACCCTCCCCCAGGTGATTTTCCATTTATGCAGCAGGCTTGCTAATTGCAGAAAGAGTGATTACCCTTTCAGGAAAGAAATATAAAACTTGATTACTCTGAATGAGTGTGAGTGAAATTTGGTTCTGATCCCAGCTGGGCAGAAATTGTGTTCCAATAAGGCTTGCTAAAAACACTCACATAGCATCAGCATAGCAAACCCACGTGTGACTGATTCTATCCAGCGCACATTTGTGATACTCTTGGAAAGGGGGGACTGAACTCACATACCAGGTCCTTAAAACTGGCAGAGTCCTTTCTCTTGTGTAACACGTGTATGTGAGTTTTGATATAGCTCACATGAGTACCTTACATGAATGAGATGGAGGAGAGCAGTAGCCAACCGGTGGGGAAATAATCTGTATCCACACTGGCCTGAAGTCAACAGCAAAATGCCAGCATGCAGTGTCACATTTCTGTCTCAAGAGAACCTAGAATATATGGTGAATTTTGTATCAGTGCTTTTCTGACAGTGTAAGGTACACAGAAGAAAGGACAGGGAAATAGTAGGCGATGAACCTGACAACTGCTATAACATAGATAGTGTTACAGCAAACACTAGTTAGTTACTATGGGTCTGTCTTAAGCGTCAAGTGCTGCCTTTCTAAAATGGGCTGATGCATGTTACATTATGTATATATGTATATCATCAAAAGTGGTGTATATACATATATATAGATAGATGGAAGGATGATGTTTTTCAGAGCCAAGTCTTTATAAATAAATAGTGCAAATTGATAACTTCTGCATTTTAGTGGGGCAGAGTCTGGTTGATTTAAGGATGAATTAAGCAAGCTGTACATTTAAGAACAAACTCATGCTGTGGCCTGGAATTAATTATTATAACCAACATGGTAACTTAATCTCACAAAAACACGAGTTTATTAATAGGTGATGGAGCTGAGGAACCACACGGTCCATCCAGCCCTCTGATATAGTTTTCCTAATCTCAGTTACGAAATTCAACGCTGCAGTTTTACAAGTTACACATTCTCAATTAGTGGATGTTACAGAACAGAAACATGAAGTGAATATTTGTATTAATGGGATTCAAACAAGTCAACTGAAAGAAGCATCAACTCTTGTTATAACACATGGCGAAAAGAATTCAAATGTGGAATGTTGATCATATATTGTTGTACAGTAGATATGTACACTGTTTCATACTGCATGACATTTGTTGCATATTCATAGAAAAGTCAAACTAAATGATGGTTTAAAACCTGTATTAACGCTGAAATTTGCTTGCTGCTTTTGTTAAGTGTTGAATATTGACTGAGTTAATATTTTCATTGTGTAAAAATACTGTATATAGTAGAAACCCTTCAATATCTTCCACATTCAAATAAATGAAGTTACAGTTTGGTATCTGGAGTTCAACATCTTAAATTAAATGACCGATTCTTTCTAACCTCGAGAAGGAAAAAACAAACAATGAATATGCTCTGTCTGGTTTGACGAGCACGTTTCTTGAAGACCTTGCTTCTGAAATCAAGACTCTAACATCTACCTCAGCTGAGGTGCACTGGGATTACTAAAACATCTGAACACGGTTAAAAAGGTGGAAAGTCCATAGCCATTCTACACACTTTCATTTATTGTCTGGACAATTAAAGTACAAATAATTCAAACACAACAAGGTTATGAAAAAAACATTTACAATACTTTCCCTCAGAAATGATCTAAACTAGCAAGGTTAACATGAAGTCATTCATTATAACTAAAGTATACAACTGCCTGGTCCTAAGAAAGATTTTTTAAATTATTATTATTATTCAGATAGTAAAACACATCGTAGAGAAAAGATTCTGACATGCCTTCCCCACTAATGCTTAGCAAATGCATCAAAACTTTCCCAGCAAACTGCGCTCATTCATAGCAGATGATGTATAAAGGTTTCCCTGAACATTGAATGAGTGTTCCTTTAAACTAAAATCTAACATTGTTAAAGTAAAAAACTGATAAAATTATGATGCAGCCTTTGCTTTAGTTATTTGTCTACTACAAAAGTTTGTCTCTTCAGTGTGAAAAAACAATACTTAGTCTACATGCAGTTAGTGGGTATAGCATGGAAAAAATGCACAAAATAAGCACAAGTTATAAATAACCATAACGTTTTATTACCATTAAGACTAAACTTGTATTGAAAAGATTTTATATAACAAGACAAGAAAAGCAATAGCAAATTTAACTATCAACTAGATTATGCATAGCGAGTAACTGTTTCTAGTACTCAGGGAAGAGCATGACCCTTTTTTGTTTTAAATATATAACCGTACAAAGCACAAACATACTAAAATGATCAGTGCACTGGACATGGGAGAGCACCCCCTCAGTCATTTTGTTCCCTTAGCTCTGTTTTCCCCAATCTGAATTACATTAAAATAAAGACCCAGTTGTTTTCTTTTCTACTGTGCAGTAAGAAAAAATATTCACAACAAACATGACAATATATCAAACAATATTTCTACACAAGTTACCTTGATACCTCTGTCACTTAAGTATCATAAGAAAACATTTTAAGACATATACAAACAAAACTAGCAAAGTGTTACAACTTATAATAAATTAACCAAAAGAAAAAATAACTTTATATATATATATATTTATATTATATATACACATACACACACAACAAAATGACACAATAATATGCTTCTTCCCATAGTTTAAGTAAACAAATAAGTAGACTAGCCAAACTAGCTATATTTGATTTTGGCCATATGCATCACATCGGCAATTAAATAAATAAGTGTTTCAAGCAACATAAACAGTGTTCCAAATGTGCCAACACAGCCCAATTATATTAGCTTGGGCTATAAAGTGAATTTGAAAATTCTTAACAAATTTAAAGCAAATGTATTTTTTTCTAAACACATTACATTTAACTATGATACTAAGATATGTAAATAATTTTGTAGCACCTACTGCTCAAACCAAGGAAGTTTTTGATCAAAAAATTAATTTTTTTAACTTTTGTTCTGCTGATATCCCATACTGATGACTTAAAGAAAAACCGTCTTGCAACTCATCTCCTTGCTTTTGGGTTTTGACTGTGGGTAACTGCGTGCCTGGGAAGAACACTCTCCCGTACTGTATTTAATATTTTTATTACATGCTATGAAAAGATACGAAGATCATCTGTTTGTAGCCCATCCTTCAAAAAACAATCTACTAATCCAGTTTAAAACACACATCTTGATCTCTAAAAAGTTACCAGTGCAGTATGAACATGACAAAGTTGTCAATTTCCCCTAAATTAGCCAGTCAAAATATTTTTTTCTCAAATCCAGATTCTCTTGTAAAAATTCTTTATATTTTATAAAAATAGATTTTTCTTGAAACCCATTTTCAGCAAAGAGACCACCTCTTTGGCAACATTGTTAATGTTATTTAAATTGTTATGTCATCAGGTATCCCCCTTTACCCCATTCCCTAACAGAAGACTGTTTAGTTCACATGATACAAAAGAAAAAAGGAAAAATAAAAAAAGTTGCAAAATTATGTTTTTTTTTGCAATTTTTATTGTTCCTCTTTAATTTGTGTGGGGGGTTTACCAATCTGATTCAATCGATGTTGTTTCCTTGTGTTTTTTTTTTTTGAAAAGAAGAAAAGAAAAGAAAAATCTTTTGTTCTCGCTTTTTAATCCCATTAGTTCGTAAAAACTGTTTTTGTTTTCTTATTTTTTTCAAATGAGTGAATGGTCATCTTAAAAAGACCCACCTTCAAGGAAGGTAGTAAAACTAGCTGGCCGGGTAAAAATCCCTGCACATTGTTATCTATGTATATTATATTCAACAACGACAGCTATGAAAGAACATTCAATGCATCAAAGGTTTTTTTTGTTTTTTTTTTTTTTTTTCTAAGCATTATAAAATCCTTTCCTGTTCCTCACAGGATATCCAATGTTTTAATACTTAGGCAACACTGGCTTATAAAGTCCATGGTTGAATATAAGCCTTGAAGAGTTTTTATTTTTTTTTTGTTTTGTTTTGTTCGTATATATATTTATATATATATATTTTAGTAAGTAAGGATATGAAATTCAGGATTTGTGGGTTTTATTGGTTTTAAAGGAAACTTGCAATACTCTGTCTCCTAAACGGTATCCATTAAGGCTGGCAATCGCCATGGCAGCTTCGTCGTAGTTGGTCATGGTGACAAAGCCAAATCCCTTGCACTTGTTGGTGTTGAAATCACGGATCACCTTCACGTTATTGACTGCTCCAAAGGGACCAAACAACTGCCACAGCACGCTCTCGTCGGAGTCGGGAGACAAGTTGTAGACAAAGATACACCATCCAGTCCCAGTGTGACCAGGGATATTCATTCCGACAAGGCTCGTCATACCATCAATTGTGATCGGAGAAAACCTACCAAGTAAAAAGACGGGTCTATTCTAAATATATCTCTTGGCACAAGCTACATGGAACCACGACTCTAAAGTAAGTAAGCCAATGGTAATGAAGGTTCTTGATCCTATCCCTGGAAGATGACTACACTGCTACCTTTGGTCCCTACCTAAGTGGAGGGGGGCTGTACCAGACCAAATCTGGGCATCGATGAGTCTCCCTTTAAGGATAAGCCCTACTTCAATGTATACTAAGATCTAATAAAAGAAATGCTTATGGACAATCTAAGCCCAAAAGGGCCTGCAAATGCTGCTATAAACACAAGTTCATTTAAAGAAGCCTGCAGGAATTTGCTACCTATTCCCACCACTAAAATAATGTAGTTTCAGGGAAATGGAGATCCTAAACTTGACCTCTTACTAGTTGGTAGTGAAAAAAACCCCTAACAAATTTAGGACTTTAAAAGATTAATGAAATGCCATTTCCAGGATTCAGCTGTAACAGTGGCCTATCTAGCTAAAAATACTAATATGGATTTAGAGAGATATCTAACTGGCAGATTTTAATTCCCCCCCAACATAGTCCTTAATTGACATACACTGGGAAGAGAAATCCAGGTAATAAAGAAGTCCTAAATCTGGCCACATATTCAAGGAGATTTATGCAGCAATTGTTGGGTAAGTAAAACAGTGCATAATTAATGAGCATGTCAACTAATACCTTCATACTGTGAGACTTCATATCCATGACAGGCTCTTAGGTTCTTCGGGTGGTCAATGCAGAGACAAGCTCCTAGAAATCTAATACAGAACCCTAACTTTTCTCTCCTTGTTGTCTTTTGGGACAGTTTCCTTTAGCTTGAACATCTGAACTGGGAAGCTAAAAGCCAGGTAGCATGTTTATGAACATGGAACCATCACACAGTAACACAGGCTGGGCAGGATCTGTGGAGCTCATCTGATCAACCTCTGGCACAAAGAGAGGATGACTTCTCAATTTACATCAGATGCTCATGGCCTTGCAGAGGGGAGTTTTGAAAGTCTTCAAGGATGGGAACTCCACTCCTGCAGCCCCTGCTCCAGGGCTCCACCATCCTCACTGTAAATTATTTTCCATTATACTCAGTTGAATTTCCCCTGTTTCTGCTACCTCTTCTCCTTTTGCAGGTTGAGCTCCAAGAAGAGATCAGCTTCATCTTTCTAGTGCCCCTTGTAGGTAGCTAAGGACAGCAGCCAAGGGCTCAACTCTCCTGAATTTCACCATGTTCCTCCAGCTTGTCAAAGTCTCCCCGGTGGCACCCGTGGCCAAGAGCACAGTGACTGCCCCTGTTCCCTCACCAATTTAGTGTCACCAGCTAATGCAAGGAGGGCGCGTCGCAGCCCGTGACTCAGGTTATTAATGAAGATGTTAAGCGGTATCAGCCCTCAGGATCAACATAATTTTCCTTTCATCAGTTTGAAAAAAAAAAGTGACATGCTTTCTGAAGCTACACTTTGGGGTAGGTTTTAAAATAACAACTGCACAGAGGAAACGTCTTAATAAAAAAATCCAGTTTCCCATGTACCTTCAATATGATGAGTTTTAATACCAGAACTGAATAATAATTCCTCAGGAGTTTGAGTGATGACTGAGGGAGTGGAGGGGGGGGGAACTCAGCACTGCTGAGTAAGCTCTTGCGCTCTCCAAAACTTATCCTTTTACACTTGTAATATTTCCACACACATTTAGCAGTCTTCACAATATTATGCTGTGTATATTAAATAGCCATAAAAGAAACTACACACCTGATGGCTGCCCACCATTCTGCCGATTCCTGATGGCACTTTATATGCATACTCAAGGAAAAAAGGCACTTGGAATATGTATCTCACACTGAGGAAAGTCACTGGGGTGTAGCTATGGTATAAATGAGCAGCTCACAAATGCTCACAGTACTGGATCCTCAGACCTACATATACGTTTGCAGACAGTTTATTAAAGGTATGTGGCAATTTTCCAACTGAACTTCACTTTTGCAAATCCTACTCTCATCATCTTTTAGTTTCTCTCCCACATACTGAAACTAATAACATTATCATAATGGTTCAGCATGGCTCTAACCCACGGTATTTCCCCAGCTGCTGAAAAGCAAGGCAGAAGGTGGACAAGGCCAATTTATACTGTTCCTTCCACCTTATGTGGAATCATAAATAAGGCAGCCAAGACCAAGAGCTTGTGTAAGTCAACAGCTTCAACTTCTTCTGAAATTTGGAAGATAGGACTTTAAGCCCATTGCTGACAAGTGCCAGCTGTGCTAGTAACATACATAAACCAGAAAATGCTTCTCTTCTGCCGTGTTTAATTTAACGTGAAGTACAACACTAATGTATATGCTACCCTGAAAGTGATGTTTATTGTAAAATCCGGATATCCCAAAGCCGTGCATATCACAGAGTATGTTATGGAGTTTTGCAGGAATGCTGCACTGATGTGTAAAGGGTTAAGGTTTCATGCAATTTACTGGAGAGCGGCTTTTCCCTGAAAACTTTTAGGGAAGCAGTTTTCAGCTGCTTTCAGCTGTTTATGTACCATGAGCACAGGAGCTGCCTTAAAGCCAAGAAAGCATGCACAAAACTAGTGCAAGTGTACTGACACAAATACAAGACAGCCTCTTGCGTAAGTAGTTCTGCTACTAGCAAGTGACCTGGAATTAGCACCAGTAAAACCTTTGTTCCACGTCAACACATCTCCTTTTCCATCAGTACCATATACTTGATAAAGGGAAAGAAAGAACCGACCCCCAAACCCAAGAACGCCACAATACAGAGAGAGTTTCAGAAGTTTTTATCAAATATACTGGGTTTTTTTGTGACCCTATACCTATAAACTACAGGGTTTGCTAGCGCAAGTTTTCCAGATTTTCAAGATATGAACTAATTTAAGACGCCTACAAAACACTGTTGTGATTTAAGACTAATACTCTGAGTATTATGAAAGCAGATGCCTAACTTACAAAGGCAGGTAACTCACTCTCCTTCCCTCTGTAGGTCTTACCCAAATTCAAACCCTCACTAGTTCAGACTAAGCCCTGTTTGTCCAGCACCACATACCAGTGCAATTCCAGGGAAGCAGAAGCAGCAAAAACCAAGGGAAAATTCCTGGAACAAACCCATCCTTCTGACACTGATTTGTGCCTGACAGGTACTTGACACTGAGAGCTTTGCCATGTTTTTGGCAATGTATCAAGAAACAAATGAGATGGGAGAGCACAGGAAAAGCTGTGTGTGATAAGATTAGGTGGTGAGTTCTGACTCATCACATCACCACTAAGGATATTGCAGATGTAACAAATGTACTAATGAACACCAGAAGTAGTGCTTCTGGGAAGATATGCTGCCTCTGTTCTGGCTATTCCTTTTGTGAGTAGTCTTTAAGATTTGCATAAAAGCTACTGTGGCAGTAGTTAAAACCCATGTTACTGCCCACTACTCGCTAGTGTAAAGATATACTTACCATACCACTCTTACAGGATGAGCTTTAAAAAACAAATCCCAAATAACTGTCACGTTTTGTGAGCAGAGCATTTCAGAAGATTAAGAAGTATTTTCTCATCTTAACTGTGGGGCATGGCTGGACATCTTATGGTAACACCAGGAATAAGACTATACCGTTATTTTGCCGTAAGGTTCGCTCGCGTTGATGCGTGCCATCAGAAGAAACACTAACAACACGTCAACTCATTTTAGCTATCAAACACTGAACGTACTCATGAAACAGCATCGAAATCTATCACACATGCGTGCACATACATACGGACACACAGAACTATTTTAAACAAAAACAAAATCTCAAGCACCAATATTAAACCTGTAACAAAAGAAATTCAGGGCTGATTAAGGTGCAGACAGCTGTATTTTCAAGTCAATCTTAAACCAGATGTAGGAGAAAGACGGTCTTAACTGTGAGATTTAGACAACAGCAGCACAATTCTGGTTGAGACTATTAGGATTTCTATTATCAAATCAGAGATTGCTTAAGAACTTAATAGTTCTGGTGCTAAATGGATGCTTGAAAAAGCACCATTTAGCAGGGCGACTGCAGTTTGAATGCTGCGAGCTGCTGCACCTAAACCATATGAGAAGCCCACCTGTAAATAAAAATAAAAGGTGAAACAAAAAACCCCACAGAATCTGCATGTGTGGCCTTTAAAGTAACAAAACCAACTGAAGTCCAAACTTAAAAGAATTTGACATGCTGGTGGAAGAAAAGAAGGAATTAAACAAAAAAAAATAAAGTTAGTGAATTAAAAAAAATAAATTGTAGCACCAATCTGTGCCAACACGGACATCTGGCAATCTGTGGAATTCTAATTACCTCTTTACGCCATAGGCCATATTAAGCAAATTGTCCAGCCTGAAAAGAGAAGGAGGGTCTTTGGGTTAATGTCTCACAGATGGCAAGATCGCTCAATGGAACTATTATTAATAGCGTTCCATTTTCAAAGAAGAAACGTTCAACAAGTTTCCCACACATCTAAGGAGCCTAACAACTCCCGGCCTGCTTTGTTAAGTCTGAGGTTGTGCTTAAATCTCCACCACAGCATTTATTTTTAACTTGTCTACGTTTTTTGTGAAAAATCTTCATTTCCAGGGTTTGGTTTTAAAAAAATCCACTTCTGATTTATCCTTTTTGGACAGTGTTAGTATGAAATCTGAGCAAACAGTTCAACTGTTCACCTTATAGTTAACTTGGGAATAAAATGTTACAGTCCAAAATTCCTGGAATTGGGAAAATTCTTGATTCTAACTGCTTTAACGTAATACTCTCCACACTATATTACATGTATTTAGTAGTAATCCTCCATGATACGTCAATCTAAACGACCACCAAACTTTATACAGAATATAATCATCTGCTTTCCGTGAGAGTACAATAAAGACCTTCTGTCCATGGAAGGATTCAGTGACAATCTCAATGGACACAGCTGCGTGCCAAAGACAAAAACGAGTGTAAATTTAATGCATCCGAAGACTTTTTTAATGATCTTGAATTCATTAGCACTTTTCATCACTGAAAACCTACTTTCGAAAAATCCTCTAAAGCCAGTATGCAACTCAGTTATGTGAGTACGTCGTAGTTTCTTTTTTGAAGGCAGACCTTTTATTTGAACGCTAGGTTGCCTGAAAATTACTAAATATAAAAGTAATGAGGACATCATGTATTGCTAGCTCTGGCTTATGTATCAGATGGGAACAGTATATTCAGAATGCAAAGCATAAAACATCCCCGAAAGCATCTGAAGACTCACACCAAAGACTAATGCGAGGTCTCTGTACTAAGAGCAGATATCTCAGGCTAATAAATTTAATGATACTGCTGCTGACTGGAACAGACTCAGCTTTTTTCTTGCTACCAATCCACTGTCATTAACATCAAAGTCTAAGCTGCATCAAAACTGTAATAATACAGCAGAAAATAAAAGCATTACCAAAAAAAAAAGGAGAGAGAACAGGGTAGTCGCTGCTCATTTGATTATCAGTGTAACTCTTATTCTGTCCTCCCTTTTTCTATGAGCCTTCATGAGATCTGATTGTACAGTACTTCAGCTGTTTTAGTAAATACAACATGACTACTGCTGTCAGCAGATTTTCCTCCTCATTCTCCAGGAAAGAATATTTAATTTTACAAAGAAAATCAGGTCAGCCTACGCAACTAAAGCATATTTCCCTGCATAGCACCTGCCCCACATTGTCATCACTGGTGGAACTTCAGTTCTTTTCCAGGTAATTACCTGAATCTCTGAGCCTGGTGGTGAAGCGGTCCAGGGTAGCGTCTGTTGGGAGACTGATACAGCTGTGAAAGGAGTGCCTGGCTTGTTTTCTGGCTGGGGTTATTGGCAAACTTCACAGTAATTGGTTCTGTAGCACCACTAGGCTTCTGGCCATTTAGTCCCTTTATGGCTTCTTCTGCCTCTATTCTCTTATCAAAACGGATAAATCCCACACCTCGAGAAACCCCTGGGAAGTAAAGACATGTGAACAGATGAATATTTGTAGGAACAGCCTTATCTATGTAATGAACATGAATTGAGTATTTGCTGTCACTGCACAGAATGCATGGCTTGCAAATTAAGGAAAGTCCTATGAAGACCAACACTCTTCCCCATCTGTATTCTCCAAAATCAGCCCCTACCATATTTAATAAAATGCTTTGAAGTAACCGTTTTGCATTTTGAGATCCCTCATTAAAGAGGCAGTAGTTATGCCTCCAAACAGTTACAACACTCAAAGAACCAGGTACTGCATTTTACACTAAACGTCACATAGTCTTGAAACCCAACTGCCAACAAGTTCGCCATATCCAGACAATCATGCATCTATCAAGGAAAGTTTTCTTTTAACCTGTGACTTGATCAACCAGAATCCGTGAGGTGATGATGCGCCCATATTGTGAGAATAACTGCTCTAATTCTTTCTGGGTCATTGTTTTCGGAAGGCCGCTGACATACAAGTTCGCATCTCTGATTGATGCTGAACTCGGACGGGCATACGACACCTATGAAGGAAAGGAAAGACATGTTAGTAAGCTAGAGCCACCCCTTGCATTTTAAATGGACAGATTATTTTCCTCTTCTTTCACAGGCAAGAACCCTGGAGTTCAGATGTTACCTGTTGTGCAAAATCAACAAAGCCAGGAAAGGCTGGAAGAACAAAGAACAACAAAGAGACTAGGAACAGACGAAAGGGCTCTTCAAGTGCAGTCATAAAGTAACTATTGTGTTCAGAGGTAGATTAACATGCAGCTTCCTACGCATGGCTTTGTAAATTTACCCCTATAGATTGTGGGTGTATGGATGATTTACTGTATCCAACATAGCACTCTGAAGTTCCAGCATGTTTTTCTATCCAGACCCCCCCCAAGAGTCTGAAACAGATCAGGTTATTTGTGGAGTGATCTTTTGTGCTATTTCTCTTTGTGTTTTCATCCTGAGCTGGCAAGATCTGTTCTGGATGAACAGTAAAGTACTGGTGAAATTAGACTAAATAAACATCTGCTCGGGGAAGCGTGCGCTGACACTCATTGTCCCATCGGCAATTCATCACAAGAAGTTCCCTTGCACTGTAAGCCCACAACCAGACCACAAAATATTATGACCAAGCAAACATGAAAAGAAGTTAAGTTCCAACTGCATGTATGCTGTGGGAAAATTATTAAATCAAGACTCTCTCAACTGTTCTTCTATGAATCAGATTTATAATTATAATATGTGCATAAAAAGCCTTCTGCACTTTTAAAATAAATACATTTAGAATACACACTTTTAACATAATAAAAATACTTCCCGGATAAAGCCTTAATGGCAAGTATTCAGCGTGGATCGTGAAGAATTGCTTTGCAGTACATCTGAAATAGCATTGGATCCAAACCTGAATATTTTGCACTTCATCTTGACTTATTTAAATATCAACAGATCAGTACATTCCTGCGTTATGTCTTAAAATGTGCCTTGGAAGGAAATGGAGGGGTCCCCATCATGCATACAACGCATTCAGCAATTGTCTTCCCCTTTTCCTGAGCCTTAGCCCAAACACAAATGATGTCAAATGGATGTCTTTGTGTGTTTTATGTGTCAAAGAGCTGTCTTTATGTGCTCCACACCTAAAAATAGATGCTGACTCAACACAGAAAGTGATGTTAATGACTAATATTTGCTTCCACAATCTTCTCTGAATAACAGCAGACAAACTCCAAAGATTTTAGATTTGAAGGTTCTGGGCAACTTCTTTGTAACTTAGACACTGGTACATAACCTTTTAAATCTAACATTTACATTTAGAGAGAAGGTGGAAAAATATTAGGGAAAGATATGTGAAAAAGAAGTTAAATAAGAAAATTTGCATCAACTGAGGTGAGCTCAGGCACCCAGAAAAACAGACTTTCTGACCAGAGACACCTTCAGGCGCTGAGGTCAGTGCTGAAAGGGATGAATATTGGAGTGGAAACTATTCAGTGCCTCAGCGATTCAGGACCTCACAGCCCATGAGCTCCTGATGGGGTGCAGCATTTAAGTCATTTAATTGCTGGTCCCAAACACCCCTGGTACTGCAGGACCAGAATACACATGGCACTGGCTGGCTTTTATGTAACTAAGATCAAGCCAGGTGCTTGGGGAAACCAGGGAAAACTGCACTGTGCTTTTGCTTAAAATCACTGGTTTTGATTGTGCTTGGTTGGGTGGTCTCATGTCAGTGGGTTCTCTCTTACGCCCTGTGCCGGGGCACTCGGAAAAGCAGACTCTCTCCCACTCTGCAAATGTCTTACCTTGAGAGGGTACTCAAAGGGTTCAGACATCTACAGTTTAACCTACTTCAGGAATAACAGTTTAAAAAACACTTAAGAGCCTCTCTGGAGTTATTGAGAGTTATGGAGACCTTACCTATTCCTCAAAACAGAGAGCTGCAAAATTAATACAGTTCCTGGGAAAACAGCCAGGGGTTTCCTTTGGGTTTTCTCACTGTGGCACATTCATTAACCAAACGCCACATTACAGGAAAGATGAAAAGTATCGGGATATGCAAAAAACACTGTCTCCCAGAGCACTGAGTGCCTGACATTTTATATATATACTTCTACATTCAGAAAATGCTCTGCTCTTGTAGGCCCTGCAGACACACAGAGAAAAGGGAAACTCCACACACTCAAATCACATGTAAATACCTACCACCGCTCAGGTCTACTTTTTATTTCCTCCTGCAATCAAACATTCAGGTTGCAGGGGAGCCTGGGCCAAAGAAAGAAGCGGCCAAAAGCAACGTCTTTAAAAGCAAGGAGAAAAGGTTGTGAGCTGAATGGACTCAAGGCTAGCAATGTCAATTATTTATCTGCCTTTGAATCTTTTTCATGTTCCCTCTCAGGTCAGCCAATGACAAATCGATCAGTTAGGCTGTGCCATCCTGCTTTCAAGCCATTATTCAGTCAGTTCTGAGGACGGGATGTCTTCCCACGTATTAGCAATCAAAGGAAGAAATCGCCCACCCTGGCCCTCCACTAGACCAGAAGCAACTTGTGCTGTGAAAGTTAAAATGGGAGACAAAACCAGCTCCCATTTTAGCCCTGAAAACTACAAAGCGCTGGGTGAGGATGCTGCATTAATTCTTTATATTCACACTTAAGAATGATTCTTTTGCTCATGGCAGTGTTAGTGCCCTATAATGAAACTGTGTGCTGAAAAAGGGAAGCATGTGGAAATCCCAGCCACCACAAAGAAATTCAAATAAATGAGCTGGAGAACACCAAACTACTGTCTGACCCAGGCATTTCTCAGCATTAAAATGTTTGTCCGCCTGTATGACAGTTGGAGGTCGAACGGAGTTATTTTGCTGTGTAAGATCACTTAGGAGTTCTTCGGTCCAATTTGCAAGGAAGATAATAAAATATTGTACAATTTATTTTATGGCTTGCTGGCCTCTGATGTTAGTTTCTATACATTTATATATTAACTGTGAAAATCTTTCGCTAGGATGTTTCTCATCTGACAATGAACTGCGTAAGGGCTTCTGTTCAGTGTAAACAGCCATCTCAAGAGTCTGCACCGCTGTCTCCAAACACTAATGCAGAGTCATGAGGTCCAGCATTTCATATCTTCCATGGTAATGCACAAATCTGTTCAGGAGCACAGAAAATATCTCCAAATTAAAGTAATTATCTTCCTTATTGATTTCCTACCCATTTTGCCACATAGAAAACTCTCTGAAAAATTTCTAACCTCGAGACTCTTCAGAAGGTAAATTGAAGCAACCTAGTCTTTCCAACTCAGAGCCCACAGCAAAGGCACCCAGAGGCATGAACGCATCCCATTTGTCTTACAGACGCAAGGTGCTGGACATGTAAGAGCAACCATTTAAACACTAACACTTAACCACTTCACTGCTGCTCATAGAATTATAGAATAGTTACGAGTTGGAAAGGACCTTAAGATCATCTAGTTCCAGCCCCCCTGCTCACCCTAAGAGATGCTTTCAGATCATATGCTAATCCTGGACTTTTCAAATAATAAGTCCATTTCTAGAAGCCTTATCCCAAAATTCAACTCCAAATCTGCTCCAAAGAGGAACAGCATCATCCCTCCCTGAAGGATGTGCTCTGCCAGCAGAGCCACCCTGTCCTGGTCTAAACGTCTGCTGACAAACAACCTAGCAGCTCATGTCTTCTCCTAAGGGCATGTACGTCTTGCTCTGCATCTACCATTACTCATCTAGTGAACCTGAGACTAGCCATGAGCCTAATTCTAGTTCTCCACAGCAGCACAGGCATCCACAGGCCACGAAACCACCTACCGATGGTACCTGCAATCCCTGTGACATCTCTCCAGCCACGAGCAGATATGGTGCAGTCAGTGCTGTGTGACTACCTGGGCAGCTTTCAAAAGAGTTTGTTTAACATTCAAAACCTCTGAACTTCTTGGTGACCTCAATTCTGGAAGACTTTGCTTTATCTCTCTGCATGACACACTCACAGATGCAGGATGGCTTTTGGGGTGAGTCACTTTGCTTTTTTCCTGCCTAAGGTCCAAATGTGTAAAATGGGGACAACGCTTCCTTCACTTGCTGCCTCTTATCCACTGGTATGCACTGGAAGCGCTTTAACACGACCGCTCAAAGAGCTTCACACGTGTAAATAAGCACAATCTTAGTTGTTTCACACACATACGGAACTCGAAGTAAAATCTGCTTAACACCAAAGGATGGGCTATGGCTGGAAGAGATGTTTCCCACAGCCACTTCCAAGCCCTTGTCCATGCCCTACTTTTGTGCAAGAACAGGGATTTAAGAAAACCTCCTGTGCTTTGTCAGAACAAGCACACACAAAGGCTCTCTGGTCCAGAGGCTGAGGACCAGAGTCTGGAATATCTTCACTGCTTTGTCCTTTCTTTCTCCAAGCCCTTGGCTGGGGGATAGAGGGGAGTGATGATGCTCTTTACTGCTGAGCAATTCAACCCCATTTTACTGGGATTAATTATGATTGCAGGTAAGATACAATAGTCTATCCCATCATTTCATGAAAGAATCCACAGATAACCTAGAAGCACTCTGGCTGTATCAAGAGCAGGGCTAAGAGAAATAATTGCTCTGGCTCTGTGGAATGAAAAGGACTTATTGGCAAAACTGAAGCAGTTAAATCTTGATTAAGAGAAGATGCACAGAACTAGCAGATTAAGACTCTGGTGCCTGCTGAAAGCAGCAGAGCCAAATCTGAACCTTCAAATGCAGCTCTGAGAGGTCCTTTGAACTGCAGCATCACTACAGGCACTAAGGATGGAAGAGGATTTGTTAACAAGCACTACAAAGATCCAAAAGGTTACACAGACAGAGGCTCCTGAAAAGCAAAGCCAAAGTAAACTTAGTTGAGGCTTTCCAGGTCTGGCATCTTTAAAGATTCTTGTCTAAGGCTCTGTCCCACGTACAGCAATCACAGCTAATGACCCCTCCTTGACTAACTCTGAGCTACCACAAAACAGAACAAGCAATTACCTTAATTTTAAGAGGAACTATAGAGCAACTATATCCCAAGTGTGCAGCTTGCAAATGGCTGTAATTTGAATTTCTGGGGAAGGAGAGCAGTGCGTATTCTTTCACACCTCTCCCCCCTCTGCAAAGCCTTGCTGGAGCAAGGGCACCTGAAGGCAACTGATGTCTGAAGACCAAGCACAGGATGCACACAACACACTGTGTCCCTGTACACGTGGGGGACACAAAGTGACTGCATACATGGGGAAACTTGAAAATGCAAATCCCTCATTGCCACATCCAGCATGTTCAGCTCCTCCTGGCATCTTCCACTCCCCAAACCTTCCACCTCATCCCCTCTCTGTGACATCCCCAGCAGTTTGGAATGGGGTACAGAAGATGCTGCTCTCTTCCCCAGTGCTCGCTGCTGCAGCTTTCCTCTTCCCTGCCTGGTGCTTCCTGTGCCTCCTTCGCCGCTGAGTGTGACTGGAAGGCAATCTTTTTGACAAATGACTTTGTACAACGGAGAACTCTGAGGTTGCTGTTATTTGGTTACCCTACAGTGACAAGATAGTTTGTCTTTTTGTGGACAATTACAAGAATTAACATGGACAGATTTAGAGCCTGAATCGTGTAGAAATATCTGGCATTTCGAAAAACGCCTGAGAGACCAAGATAAATAGCAAGATCTTTGAGCAGTTAACATTACTATTTCATTCCCAGAAAACTCTTGAGTACTTTCTCCCACAGCCCTACTCACTTGTATTTTAAACTAGGACCATCCAATGCTATTGATCAAAATGGGACAGTAAAGCAGAAATAAATATCTTTAACTATCAAAAGTGTTTAAATAGCAGCAGCTATATTCCATGTTACTTATTAAATGAAAACTAAAATCAAAGAGTGCCTCAGATCACAGAGAAATGATCCTATCTGTTTGGTAGTTTACCACAGAACCACAGACTGGTTTGGGTCGGAAGGGACCTTAAAGCTCATCCAGTTCCAACTCCCTGCCACGGGCAGGGACACCTTCCACTAGACAAGGTTGCTGAAAACCCCATCCAAACTGGCCTTGAACACATCATCTGATAGCTCTGATGGGTTTAAAAACTGGAAGGCATCAAGGGCTCAGAGAACCCAGATTCCCTTCTCCCCTCACCAGACACTTCTCCTTTTGCTCCAGCAGTGTCAGTGTGCTCCTGCTCCTGCCAGCGAAGTAAAAATACCTATTTCTCAGGCAACAGAGAAAAGGAAGGAGATGGGGACACAAGACCGCACTTCAGGGGGTCACTGGCCACTTTTAGATTTCAAGCTTCCTTTCAAAACTCTGTTCCACCCTTGTTCCAGCATCCCCCAATGTGAAGCCAGGTCACCTGAATCCCCATGTACCGCTTCCTTCGCATCCTTTCAGTCATCGTCTTTTTTCCAGGGCAAAGCAGTGCAGTTGAAACAATCTGTACCCCATGCATCACACATCTTATTTTGCTTCTGATATCTGCAACCAAATTGCCAGGCAATCTTCAACAGCAGCAGTGACCTTTCATATGCTTTTATGGATGGGCAAATTTAATTTCTAAAAATAGATTCAATTTCTGGAATATATATTTATTTCAACACAAGCTGTATCCTCCCTCATTCTAAGCCATTTTGTTGAATTATGCCAAGCTTTAGCTGTAAAAATGAAGTGAAACCTTTCTCCCTCACAAGACGCTGCTGCTGCTACGAAATGGCGTAAATAAGATATGCACTATGATCAGCTGAGGAGGAACATAATGTGTATCACCTACTACCACCAAACGCATAACACTTCCTTCAACGCTTTCCCCAAACAGATATTCTGTAAATAGTCACCTATCAACTTTGACTCGAAAGGGTGTCACTGACTTAAATAAAATGCACATAAATATTTTAGCTGCTACAGTGAAAAGGGATTATTTATTGTAACAATGAAATAATAAAAAGAACATTTCTGGAGTTATTTTAGTCCGCACATCTGAAAGCAGGCTGTGCCTAGCTGTTTTGCTGATCCTGCTGTAAAACCAGTTCCTCCTGTGACTGCATGGCTGTTTTGCAAGGCATCAGGAGAAAGAGAACATTAAGCTGCCACAAAAATGTTACAGAAGTGCAAAGGACAGGATCTGAGGACACATGCAGAAAATATATATATTTAAACATGAATTAAGCCCAGTGGGGTCAAAAATGAGTGCAAATCTGATGCCCCAGGGCCAGCTCGTGTTCAGTCTAGGTGCAAGCGACAGCAGAGCTCATGACTGTTTGAGCAAGGAGATGGACACAGCCAGCAGGGCCAAGGTGACCTTGGGAAACAGAAGTAATATGCCCTGTAAAAGGGCTTTCACAGATTATTCATTTCAACTTTCTATGAAAAATACCTTGCAAACAAAAGGTAGGCAGAGAAACACTACCTGCAGGGCTGCAGCTACCCAGCGTATGCGGGCAGAGGCCAAGGTTCAGCCTATCCATCAACAGGGCATCACTGATTCATTCTAGGGCATAAAACCCAACCACGCTCAGGAAGAAAACAGCGTAAAGCAATGCTCAGTATTTTTCCAGCCCAATGTTATCTAGTATTCAATACTTTTCAGCCTACAGAACTGTATGCCACCAAATCCCTTTCTATATGTTCGAGACAGGCTTTTTTAAAGCACCAGAAGTGCGTTTTTAATAACTGTAAAGGGCATCTAGCTAAAGTAATCTGCTCTGGTAATTACAAATAGTAACTCCACGAATTAGAATACTTCAACCTTATAATGAATCACAGTGAGATGCTGGAAAAGGGTGTGTGTGGGGCAACAGGCAAGCTAAGAGACTTCAGCAGTGCAGAGCATGATTTCTCCTTGCTTTGGAACCTTTTGGAAACCTCGGACATCTCCAGTGACATGGGAGCAGCAAACTTACATGATTCAGAACTCAGCATGAACACTGAGAAACCACCATCCCCATCACACAGTACCAGACCTAATTTATGAAGATTTCTACGAGCAAAATATAATTAAAAATACAAAAAAACCCAAAACCCCAAAGGGCTAAGGGGAGGTTATCACATGCTATTCTGCAATTAAAAATTGGGTTGGAAACTGCTAGTTAGATGTCCATGTGTCCAGAGCTTTGCTATTCGAATAGAAGGCACCCTTGGGCTGGTTTTAGCAGCTGCATGAACACTTACCTGAAAACAATCTTGTTTTAAGAAAACCCTACACAAATCTTCCCAATCACTGAAGAAATTATGCTGCTCCTGTGCATGTCAGTTAGGTCAATCTCTTTTTTGCTTGTTATTAAATTTTAGCAGCTTTCAAGAGCCCAACAGAATGTCATCTATTCTACAAAAGTCTACTGGCTACTAAGAAGCATGAAACGCCCAAACCTCATAAAGCACTTGTATTTGTAAAATATATAATGAATTAAAAAAAATTAAAGAAAATGCTTTCTGCAAAGGTATTTCAGCATGGGAAGTTCCTCGGTAACAAAAATCTTACTACACATGATGAAAGGAAGGCATAATGGTTTAATTTTACATGTTGGGAGAAGTGTAAGACAGTAAATGGGGTGGGTTTTTGGAGGCCTTTCTGTAGGTTATGTGTTTCCTGTAACCTTGGAATCCTATGCATACAAAAGCATTTCTCTAGCGCACAAGAAAAACACAGAGGCAAAGCAACATAAGTACTTGGGACAAAAAATGTAGCCCCTTCGCTAACACTCAATAATGGCACAAGTATGAAAGCGCTGCATTAAAATCTATTTTTTTTTTAAGTTCTACTCAGTTTTTAACAAACTAGAAGACAGATGAGTACCTTCAAAATACTATGTTTTTTCCTGATAATGTGCCTTTAAAAGCAATTTGGAAAGCAACTTACTGCTCAACTTTTCACTGTAAGCGGGAACTGCTGAGTCCAAGCATGTATTGGCACCTGCAGCAGTAGATAAGACGGTAGATTTTGCTGCTTTGCCTTACATATTCCTGTAAGGTTTTCTCTTTAACTCTACAAAACCATGCTGTGAGCATTTTTATATATGGCCCACGCACATATCTACAGGATGTAACCTGGTTTGTCTAAGGGAGGTTTGGAAAAAGCCTTCTCTATATAATCCATGCAGCTACTCCACCACTTGCATAACCCTCAAACTCGTGACTTTTGCTCCCCACTGACCATACACATCAAGGGCAAACTTGCTTGAAACAATCTTTAGAGATGCACAGGATCTTTTTGCTTTAGGGAATGCCATTTCATCCCAACCAAAACCTTGAGTGAGAAAGGGTTAAGTACAACTGAAGTACTGACCACACAGTATCCTTTTTTTTTGCAAGCTAAGAAATCACTGACATTATTTGTACCAGTTTTATCAGAAGTAAAAATTCTATTTTTATATTCTTTAACATTTTTGGCTTTGAAATACAGCTTAAATACAGAATAAAAATTAAGAAAACAGTACAAATCGAAAGAAGCATTCAAATATGATCAAAGCAGTTTCAGATAATTTGAATCAGATCTGCTGTGTGCTCCTCTTCAATATTTTGATTCATATTCCTTAAGCTGTATTAGTTGTCAGAATTCGGGATGTGCAAATCTTCCATAAGCTGTTTCAAAAAGGCTTTATCAGCCATGCAGCACAAAACGTGACAGTGCAGAAACTTGCTGTTCTTGTGAGACCACTAAAGAAGGTCATTGAATAACTAATGGTCTATTACAACAATGAGATGAGAGATTTCAGTGGGATCTCCAAAGCCTCTAGCTCTTAAAAGAATAAATCAAACTAAGGATGTGGAAACTGAGAATTTGTTGGGTTTTTGTTTGGGATTTTTTTTTTTGAGAATGACACAGTCTAACTTGAGCGAAACATACTTTCAACACCTAAGTGATATGGGTGTCACTAAGAGAGCCCTATGTTAGGGTATTTCCCATTAAAACATAAGAAAATGTGTAACTTATGAATATACTGTCACCTTCTTCACCTCTGTTTATGGATAACAGTACCACTACAACTATTTCATTCCACATTTAAGCCTGACTGCAATGATTTAAGGAGCTTCCTGTTACTTTTCCCCCTTGAACAGTAGTAGCAATTTCAGAAAAGAGATTTCATCTTCCGCATGTCCTCCCAGAGTTCCAAGGCGGAGCCTGTTAGTTCCGCTTACACTGGAGATTAAAGTAGTGATGAAATTGCCAGAAATTTCATTTCAACTACTTTCTCCACTTCCTAAACTGAGCAAAAAGTGTTTTATGTTATCTTACCTTTATGGTTTTGGTCTGGAGTCTGAGTCCATTTAAAGTGTTAATGGCTTTCTCTGCATCCTTTGGATCAATATAGTTAACGAATCCATATCCTAAACTCTGCCCTGTTGAAACACAAGAGAAAAGGAAAGAACAACTCAGTACTTTTAAGCACAGGAACTGCTTCCAAGAGTGGGAACACAGTGTTCTTACAGTGTCCGTTTCATCCTTGATTTCCCCTATGGTTTCTACGCCATTCTTTACCATTTCATTAGCTCCTTACTACAGTAGAATCCAACATAAGAATTTTACACTCCTGCTCTGAAGATCCTACATTAAAAACAAGAAGGAACAAGCTCCCACCCTGACTTCCCCTGGATTTTACTGAGAAGCGTGGAAGAGGCTTAACAGCAGCAGAATTGTGGCACAGCTTTGTGTAATAGCTCCTAATAAAAGTAACCGGCTGCCCCACCAGAGCAGTAATGAGGCCACCTCTTAAAAATGATAATACACACAATTCTGCTCCTGTTCATAAATAAGTTTGTGTTTAAAATGCAAACATTAGGAAACAGCACTTTAACACTAACCTTGAAACAGCTGACTGAGAAAGACAACCACCTTTACATCTTTTATTGCTCAGTGAGCACCCAGTAAATAGGAAGAGAAAAACCAGATCAAATTGCAGTAGGATAAGAGACCGCATTAAAGCTTTCCTCCATGTATTAGGCATGACAGCAAAACCAAAACAGTACAACAACTGCTGCTGCGCACGGGATGGCAGGAGCCCACTTTAGCAGCCAAAATCATTTCAACAGCTTCTGTTTGACTAGTGAGATCTGTGTTTGTGTTTGCAGGAGAAACAGAAGACCTGGTTAATAGCTAGGATAAGTAACAGGGAGCTGGAGAGGCCATGCTGTTAGCACAACAGACACTCATGCTCCCAAGCCCAAGGACCAAGCTGTGGGTCTGCAATGGGCTGTGAAAACCTGCATCAGAGAGGTACCTTTCCCTGATTCTCAAGTAGCATCAATTCTATTAATGCAATGTGACAGACAGCCGCTTCCAGATCCCTTCTTGAGCCTCCTACTGAAGTTATTTTGCACATTTGGAAAACACAGCAATTCTTATGGTTTCTTTTAAAGGCACATAAACTTATACACACACACACAGATAATCAGATTTCAAGAACAAGCAAGCCCAGGCAGGCAAACAAACAGTCCTGTATTTCAACCATGCTCCTTCTCATCCCTCCCAAGGAGAAAGACAGCACTTGTGGAAGATTTCTATCTGCAGGAGCAGCAAAAGGCGACCCAGCTCCTGCTCACCAGGAGAAAGTGGAGGTTGGGAAAGCAGCTGCACACCAAGTGCCTTGATGTACCCTGGAGGCACGGATCCTGCCTCCTGAGCACAAAGCTTTGTTTCTTTGTCTCCTGGACTACAAAAAAGCATCTGTGTGTTTCTCAAAGTCAGACACCACCAGAAATACAGCATTTGCTGCAACACAAATACAGGGAGCACTTCTGTCGTACGAAATCAGATCAAAGTGCTAAAAGCTGCTAACTATGCAATGGAAGACCTTAAGATTCCATGGAAACACTGCAGTTCATGCCTAAAATGCCCACATGCAGGCGTAAGGATAAGAAATGGCAGTTTTAACCTACAATATATCAAGGGACCAATTCTATCCAATCAATTTAACTTCAGAAGTAAGTATTAAAACATATCTAGTCTTCCTGGAGAGCTGAATTAATCTCTGCAAAAATATTCTCACCCCAGTTACATGACATTAACCAAGAAGGAGCTGAAGTCTGACTGAGCATGAAGCCTGGAGCAGAAATACTGTAAAGATACTTTCGATGCCATGCCTTCCTCTTCTTGTCTACCCACATATTTTATACAGCCCCAATCCCTGTGCCTCTGAACACATCACATCCTTAATATGTTGAATCTGAAACAAGCCTAGACAGAAGGAAGCCATTCTCCAGGAATCTGACCTTTTTCTATGGAAGAAGGAAGATTCAAGGATCAGGGCTTGGATAACTTGAGTTCATGTCCCTACTTTTCCCCATAACCATCTACTGACCTTCAGAGGTACCTAGGTAACGGGACCAGCTGACACAGCCCTGGGATTATGTCAGTCTGTCTGAACACAGGCTTCCATGTCCAGCCACTATTATTCTCAAGGCACACGGACTGACCAGTCTCTACAGTGTATACTGTGATTCTTAGTCATCTCTTTAAGGAACATTCTTACTTCTGTAAATACTTCTGTATGGACGAGACCATGGAGAACAAACCCACCCACAAAGCAAGCTGTAGGGAAGAAAAGTAATGGCAAGACAAGAAAAGAATGGTATGAAAATTCCACAGACCATTCACTTCTCTCCTTGGAGTTCTCCTATAAGATTATTCAAGTTATTTAGATACCATCATCTCTGATTCTCACTGCCAAATGGAATCAAACAACTATCTTCTCCAAGGTGAAGGTCAAAGAATACCAACATGAACAAAGCTGTGTGTAAGTATGCCTGCTGAACCTGGCTAAACCAAAACAATTACATTGTCAATTTTGGTTAGAATAATAGGTACATAGAAACATGTTTTTTTTTTTTGTTAGGATATACTCCCTAACATAATGAAATACATAAAACTTGTAATCGAATTTAAGTCCCGTTACTAATAAGCTATTGGTCATGATTTCATATCAAATACATTAAGTGTTATGTTTGCTGTACTATATTCTCACAAAAAGGGTGGGTATACTCAGCATCCTGGGCGCTGGATTTCTGTACATTCAAGAAAAACCCCTTTTATCTTAAAAAAGATTCCCTACATCCTTTGCAACCAACTGAAATCTTGGTGCAGTCAATTCAATCAGCAAATTCCTGTTGCTGCTTTCTGCCATATGCCTTTCTACGTACTACTGAAGGCGAAGGAAGAAAATCTTTCAAGCTCTTGCCACTCCAGGGGTACATTCTGTTTTATGTTGTATTTTCAGGCATCTCCCCTCAACACCATCATTTAATGGAGACAGAGACCATCCCCCCATCGATTGCCAAAAAATGAAAAGAAAATAAACCCCGAAAAACAATAATTTGTGAAAAGCATTACGACTGCTGGCAGACATCGTAAAGTCTTAGTGTGCTAAACATTTACAGCCAAAGAACCAAGGAAGTATATATCCAGCTAAAAATATTTCCAAATTATTCTCAAGAGCAATACACCTTATGTCAGACAAAACAGGCTCTAGATAGAAAAAGAACGAAAACTGGTAGGGAAAGAAGAGAAGGATTTGTTCCAGAATACGGTGAAGCAGTAGGAACTTTTGGGGCTTTTTCTCCATCATGTACTCTTATTGCATGTATTCAAAAAGGGTAACATTTCTTTGGACGCAATCTGGCAGCATGAAGCAAGCAGCTGGACCTCTCAGTGGGATCCCACACAGACACTGAAGTTCATTCCCATGCTACACTTCCCAGGAACAGCACCGTAAATAGTAAATATTTTCTGTGATTTGGAATCCAGCAAGTTCATCGCATGCTGCGATTCAGTAGGGCAGGCAAGAGATATTTCTAGATGATCCTAAAACAACACCTTGTTATATCACTACCACCATTGCTCTTTCCGAATGTTTTATCTGGCGCGCAGAAACGCATAGTGGACCTCTTATGATCTGGTAAGGAACAGGTCTATAAGTGAGCAATAGCAGGGCTAAAAATTATCACGGACGTGACAGTCTTAAACCCATATAAAGCCAAGCTAGTAATGTACGCATTTCGTGTTTCAGCAGGCTCCATTTCAGGGCTGAAAATCACCAAGATTAAAATAAATCATGAGAAAGGATATGGAAACATCAATATACCCAATATATGAAATTTATCCATACACTGAAAAACCTGCAGCTATGGAAAAGGTGGTGCCATTTGAAGACCCCTGTACCTGCCTGTGTAAGCCAATTCCATATTTTAATTGAGAAGTGAAAACAGACAGAACTAATGTAAGTTAGGACAGAAAAAACAGGTGGAAATAGAGAAAAAAATATAATCAACTGCCGCAAAAAAAATATCTGGCTTGTGAAGGTCAGAATTACAAAAGCTCATTTTATTTTTTAGATTACAGAAAAAAGATCCCTTAACACTCAGGCTGACTTAGTAGCAAATAGTAACATTGCAAAGAAAACAGATGTGTATGTACACCTGAAAAAGCTATATAAAGTACTAACTAGCAACGCAGGTGGATGTTAAAACAGGAGCTCCTAAGATTCTACATGTTTAAATGAGATGCTCTGGATTACTTGCATAGAATAGACTCCAAAAAAGGGCACAAATGGCTCTCTTGCCATTTTCAGCAATTCTTACAGCACTGAACAAATTCCAGGAGCTTGGAGGAAAGACAATTTTGCACTGAAATTCAAAAAGGGAGAACTGGATGGCCCAAGAAATTTGAGGTCCATCAGCCTAATGCTGAGCAAGGCAAAATTACAGAATATTCAGTGCTGGACTCTAATAATAAAGAATTAGAGAGGGGTAATAAAATCAATGTCAATCAAATTATGTCTATGGAAAATAGATTCTGTCAAACTAAACTGACATCCTTCCTGATGAGATTACAAGTTTGACTTATAAATTTGAAGAATGTCGATTTAATGGCATTGATATACTCGGGTCTTCCATAAAGCACTTGATTTGTTACTGCTTATTAATTGACTAAACCAAAATTAACATGGCACACATTAAATGCATTAAAAAAATAATGAGCCAACATCTCTAACTGGGAATTGTGAACAGGAAATCACTTGAAAGTGTTTTTCTACAGGTCTGTCTCAGGAAACAGATCGCTGCCCTGAACTCTATTTCCATCGACAAGTGGAAAAAAACCAAACTCTTTCCCCTCCTGAAGATCATCGACTGCAGAAAAACAGGACGAGAGGATAAGAACAAAGAGGACAGAGAGAAGGTGCAAAGCAAGTTAAGCTCTTCAGTAAACTACACATAAATACATTTAGGTAGCACAAACCCAAGACTACACCCCAGCAAATCAAGTTAGCTACGGCATACTTTCCTAACAGGAAATGGAAGGACTCATACAAGGTGATGCATAATCAACCACCTCTCAAGCTTGCAATACTGCTGAAAGAGTTAACGCATTTTTTCTTGGCATAAAAGCCACACGCTCAAAAAGGGAACTAAAAGTCGCTGTTTCTGATCTGGCTGCGTGCTTTGCTGCTGAAGGGCTGTGCCCATTGCTGATGTCCTTCAAGAAAGATACTGATGCCTTGGCGATGGTGCCATGAGAAGAGGCTATAGCACTGAAAAACTTCAACTGAAAGATGGGGTCACAATCTGTCTACCCTATCAGAAAAGGTTAAGTGGAACCTCAACAGTACTACATTAGTACTCGTCTGAAGTACATATTCCTTTTTTTTTTTTTTAAATACTGTCTCTCCAGCAGATAAAACCTGGAGTCAGGTATCCAAACTCGCACTACTTGGCAGTTGAAACAACTGAAAGCAGACTAGGAACAGCAAAGCAAAAGCAGTTTTCCTGGGGAAGGCATTTATTCTGTTTTTGACATTGAAGGCAACCACATGATTTTAACTACCTACCAACTGTTTTCTCAGTTTTTCTACCACTAGAAATGCCATATTTTACTTTTTTCCCCCAAAAGCTATGCTCTAGCTCAAGCAGGAATTAATCCAGGGAAGGTTTTGACGAGACGTGTGAAGTGTTCAGTAATCTCTTCCAGTCTAAAGCTCCAGATACGCAGTGTTCTTGCTGGTTGCTCCTCACACAGGTTCCGCTGCAATCATTCCCACAAGCAAAGTAGAAGTGAACTACCTTCTTAGACAAACTTGACACCTTCCTATTGCTGGAAACGATCTAAAATCACCTTATATACATCTTTGAATTGCAAACCTGTGATCAGATAAGTTTAAAAAAAGTTTTAATATCCTTTTTCTCTTGAAAATAAACTACTCTGGACTGCAGAGTCCCATTAAAGGGCTATAGTCCCCACTGTAAACAGTCACTCATTAAAAGAAGCACAGAATGGGACAGCAGCAACGCAAACTGCCTGAAATCATGGTTTTGTTGTCCCTTGCCCAAATGTAAAGCCTAATTAAAGCTGCCCTCCTGACAGCCATAACACGAACGGCACCGAGCACCGATGCTTTTCTCTGACATAATCCCTTCCTTCAGAAGTAGGCCATGTCTGACAGCTCATCTCATATTAGCCAGGCAGAAGCTGTCAGACAGTAACAGCCTTCAGTCACTCCAGGTTTGGGACCAATGATAAATAATGCTCGCCATCAATTGTCTAGAGCTTTCCGACTCCAACATTTGTCTGTTCCGACTTTGGTGGATGTTTAGGGGAAGAAACTGGTGCCAAGGTGAGCTTCTTTATCGAAGCATCCAAGTTCAACTCGCTGTCCATCCTTGACTCTTCCAAGCACACTTGTACATGCTTTTCAACCATCCCCAAAACGCTCCCATGAACCACGGATGTTCCTATTAAATACCACCTCCACATGGCTGGCAAGGAAAGCAGCAAGCAAGGAAGATGAGCAAGAGAAAGCCTCATCAGGCCTTCCATCTCCCAAGTAAGAGTAACAGAAGAGACACAGTGGCACTCAAGGTAAGCCCTGCTCCAGCTAGTCCCATTTTCAGAGCACAACAACCCTGCGAGCTTCCAATCCATTTCAGAAACATTTCAAACACATTCCTGGAAGGACAAAGAATGACTGGAACTTGTATGCAAAGCTGTATGAAGTAGGGGCTTTTGGAGGTTACATAAACACCCTTGAGAAGGTACATTCAAAATGTATAAAAAGGGTCAGATGAATTGCCTGCCTTTTTTTTCTGGTTTCTATGACAGTTGCCAACAAACAGAGCCGCTGTTTACCTAAAAAAGGAGATAAGCTACAGAGAGAAGATTCAGGTCAAGGAAAAACGAGATCTGATCATGAGACCAGTTCAAACCCTGCTCCTTGTTTGATGCCTTTTTATACCAGCAGTGTCAGTCTCATTCATCCTCCATCCCTTTATCAAGGAGAAGCATCTGCTGACACCTCAGTGATGCACACTGCAGTCACAGGAGAGGCAACCAGGAAGGAAGCAGCTTCTGCACACACTTGCTCCTAGGACCAAACAATTAAGCTAAGGCTATCACTGTCACAATTCACTGTAATCCAGTTGGTTCACAGTTGTGAAGGGGTAACTTGTTCTGTGCTTAGTGCAGCTCTTTATCACAGCATCCATTTAGTCTATAGCTTATTTAGAATACAGACTCCTTATATTTGTACAGACCAGTATTTAATACATGTTGCCCATGAATAACAAGAAAGCACCCTCCTCCTATTACAATATATCATCTTTGCAAGAATTTAAGGAAAAATGTGTAGTCTTTCTCAAAGCAAAAATGAGAAGGATAAGTAGTAAATAGCTTTTATTTAGCCTTTTGTAGGAAGGCGCAAGTTTTGTTTGGGGAACATTCCATCAAATTACTGTATTTCAGATGTGCTTTTTAGTTCTTTTGAGAAGACTCTCCTTCTAAATTACTAATGTCATCTGCATTTAAATGCAAGACGGCCTAGAGTCCCACATACACTTTGATGCTACAGTGCACCTACAATTAAGGAGCACGACTTATCCTTGGTTAAAAACAAGCCATCAGCACAATCTGAGCATCAGCACATCCTCCTTAAGATCCTATATGAGAGGAAAGCCAGGTTCCAAACTTACTCTGGGACACCATTATAACAGATCCCCTCTTAAAAGCCATGTCTGCGGTCTCCTAATGAATATAATGAATAAATAAGCAAACTTAACTCCAAACCTCAGGGAAAATGTGTGTTCCACAGGCTGAAGCTTAGTTCTAACTAGAGCACCTATAAAGACACATATGCTTACACAAACCTACTCAGATGGGACAAGACTGTTCAAGCAAACTCTTCCCGTTTCATCAGAGCCCTGATCGCAACTACCAAAGGCTGGTCCCTCTCCATAGGAAATGTACAGGGAAAAACTTCCTATCCCTGCCTTAAAGCCTGGCAGTGCCAGAGAGACCGGGATAAAAGCTCATTTGTGCAGGAGACAAGCCTTTTCGGGAGGCTGAGGGTGTCAGAAATTGCACAATGAGCTCCCATGGGAGCTCTACGCACACAGGATTTAATAAACTCTAGCCCAAGTGGAAGGGGCTTCTTCGCGCCAGGCCTTCTCCAACGGAGACATCGCTACATGATTAAAAACATCCCCCAAAGGAAGCCCTTGCAAACGGCATGCTGCATCCCACGTAAAACTCTCCCTCGGGAAGCGGATAAGATAGGGAAAATGAACCAGACATACAGACGACACTCAATTTTAATATCTGAATGGGAAGTGCCAGATACCATGACAACAAGCCCAGAAAAATAAAAGGGGAATAAAAAAAGCATTGCCCAAAATGTGAAACAAATCCTATAACCGCAGCTAAAGCTATCAAATGATTAGTGCTAGTCAGGTTTCTGCAACCCCTGGACTGCCGCATCGCTTTGGGGGAGAACCAGCACGAGCTGAACACAGTGACCTCCAAAATGAAGCCAGACCCCGAAGACCCAATTGCAAGCTCCCCACAACAGAAAGCAGTGTCATTCAACCAGCACCTTGTGAGTCAGAAAGCTTGACTTCACCAGGCAGTGCCAGAGAAGATTACACAAGTTTTGTCCTCCAAATCCCTTAATGCAAGATGGTGTAATTTAATGTCCTGATTTGCAGAGATGCTGAAGCAGGAGTAGCTGTCATGTAAATTAAATGCCAATTGAGAGGAGCTGCTACCCCTCAAAATTAGACACAGGAACAATTCTGATTCTGGAATAGGCCCCCTCACCCACCCGGAAAACAGAACAAGATGAAGCATGCTTTGACTGATCCTGCTGCTGCTCTGCACCACCAGGTCCTCCCAAAAATCCTACTTCCACAGAAATTAAGAGGACTTTCAAAAACATGCAATTACTCCATTTTAAACTTGACCATACCAGCAATAAAATGCCTACTCTTGCAAACAGTGCCTTATAATCTCCTAAAAGACTTCTAGCACGTCAGATGTTCTGCATCTCACCTGAAACAAGACTTCGCTCTTAACTGCACACCACACAGAGTTTTAACAAAGTCAGCTGTGTAATTACTGTACTTGAGGACATGGACTAATCTGCATGCAAAGCTTAAGTGGCAGTTTGAGACAGATGCTGCTGACTTGGCTGGAGTCTTCTGCAGTTCCCATTACCATAGCACGGAAGCATTTTATCTCTGTAACGCACCTTTCCTCACAAACACCGGGAGGAAAGCAGTTTTAGTCCTATTCTGGAGAATAAAACTGAAAGGCATCAAGATTTCCAGGATGAACTTGAACAGAGAAACACAGTCATTAAAAGAAGATCTCAAACTGCATCTCCCCCACCCTAAGACAGTAACCTTATCATCGGACCACTGTGAGCTGGGCTGGAGATATCTTGCAAACAACACGCACATGTCATACTGCAGAATATATTATCCTCCTTTTTGTTTTCCTGCTTTTATCAGGCTTAAGTGTAAGACTGGATTTTAAGCATGTGTGTGCTCATGCTCGTGCAAGCAACTGATTAAGTACGTTTTCAGAAGCTACTGCTCCTGACGCAAGACAATCAAGTTCCATTTCTGAACAAATATCTGGCTCTCCCCCTGCCCCACAGTTTACATCTCTTGCTTCCCCTTCTTTTCATCTTCTCCTCCCCCTTCCTTCAAGGAGCACACAGCCTCTGAATTAGCAGCTGTTCCGAGAAGAGCAAGGCTGCACTCCTCCCCGCTTTGTCCCAGAACAGAACAGGGACTGTACTATAAAAATCCAGTGTTCTGGGGACAGGCATGAATAGACAAGAAACAGCCATGACTTGTCTATCCCGAACAGTAAATTCTATGCTGAAGAAGAGATGAATTAAACACAAGAATGCAGAAGACATTAGAAACAAAAGGTTAAGTTAAAACAATATTCAGTAAGAAAAAGTGAAAACAAATAGACCCAGAAAAAAAAAAAAAAAGGAAAGACATAGCAGCACTTTAAAAATGGTAAGCAGTGGTGTGGAAAGATAACTGCATCAGGAATTAAAGTTACTGCATTAAATAAAGCATACAATACGTGATAGGAAGCCTTTCACATCCCAGGAAGACAATGTTACATCATGGGGATGGGACACAGCATCACTTAACTAGTGGTACGCAGAGAATTGTAAAGATGCACTCAACTGTAACAAGAAGTGTATGTACTGGGGATTCAGAAAGCAACAAACTGAAGGGAACCAAAGCTTCAGCAACCACCAGGTTTTAAAATCGAGCATGATTTAAGGCTTAAGAGCAACTTAGGATGAAAGATCAGAAGTGCCCAGTGTCACATCATTAAAATACGCTGTCCTTTGGCTAACTTGTGACTAAAAGGAGATGCAAAATGCTACAGATAATGCAAATGTGTAAAGACTATGACTGGACATGAAATATTAAGAGAGCGCTATTTAACACTGTTACTCAGAAGACGAAATTAAAGTGAGTAAAATTTACATAGTTTGAAACCAAAGAGAAAATGCACTCCAGCTGTGTGAATCAGTAGGTCATGGAAGAGGTACTTGCTTCATCACAGCAGACTTACCTTCCCTTCCTGCATTCCATCCCAAATGCTGGTATTTGAGATTTAGATGAAAGTGGAAGGCAACTAAAAAAAAATTAATACTGAACAATGAAGAACAAACTGAAAGCAAACCAAAAGACAGTGATTTTTTCACTGGTCAGGTTTCAACTAAAGGGACAGTACATTCAGATGACAGTGATCCCATAGGGTAAATTCTGCACAATTTTGGTACAAATATCTCAAGCTTTGCACAAAAAAAAGTGATGCCAGGCACACAGTGAAAGCTCATAGGAAGGCTATAACAGTGAGTGGTGGAGTGATGGGGACGGGAAAGGGAGGAGAACAGAATCCTCAACAAAGCCTGTGTAAAAGGCCCAAGGTTTCCATGATGGATCAGAACTGAAAAGTCAGTTGTGGCTTAACAAAGTGACAGGCAATTTGGTTTATAGGAGAGATTTTTGTTACCTGGATAACAGAGAACATGCTCTCTCACTGAAAAGAGGAACGCAGAGGAACTGGGAAAGGAAAAGTACAGCTAAGACAAGAAAATCCAGCACATCCTCAAACATGGAAACATTTTATAGGGAAACAGTGGCAGTAACACTTCCAGTCTACAGGATATGGCAGAGGCATGTAAAACTGGAAGAAAACAAGACTGTTTTGCAAAACAATACTACTAAGTAGGACATAACAATATATCGCAGCAGCGGTATCTGAAACCCAGTGACTGCAAATTCAAAAAGCCCTGGTAATTTTGTCATTAAATGATTTAATTCAGCAACAGTTAAGGTTTTGTACCTCTGCCTCTGTCAAACAACAAAAAACAAAAGCCACCACAACACTGAAATTTCGCAGTCATTCTGAAGAGTGACTCAGAACACCTATTCTGTCTCATAAACAGCCTACTAATTAAACTCTTTGAGCTCTACTAACCAGTTTTTCCAATGCACACAGGAAAGTAATTTATTCCAGACCGGAAAGCAAAATTTAACATCAGCTCCACAACCCGTGACTACAGCATTTTTAATGTGATCAGCAAAAAACATAAATAAAAGCTGCAACCTGACGGCTATGAAGGTTAATCTGTAGTAGTTAGATTTACGTAGGTTACTTTACACAACATCTGGAAAGATGCTGAGAGAAGTAAAGCCACTTTATCGCAGTCCAAAATGTGCTACCTACAAGAATTTTGCTATCCATCGATACTTAAGACTGCAGTGAGCCTACTTAACAAATCTGCTCTGGCTTTGAGACAGGCCTTTCAAATTTTAGAACAACGAGCAGAAACTGAAGTATATTTCAAGTGTTTATAATATTCCTTTTAGGTACTTGCAGGTAATAGAAGTAATGAAAAAGAAAACTTCTTAAAAGAGAAATTATCCTGACTTGTGTACAGATCTTTTCCTTTTAAAGGTGGCAGATTTCATCTGTATCAGCCAACACCTTCTCCTGTGACACTATCCACTGTATGGCACTGGAGGTACCATGTACTGAAGTCATGATTACAAGCCCCTCTTGCTTGCTGACCACCACCAAAAGCAGCGCAGGTTTTATAATACACAACTCCTGTAGGAAACCTTTTCACAGCATTAAACATGTAGGCAGTAAAAAAACAAGGAAAATATACACATTTTTCCTCGTTTCCAGTTTGGCAAAGTACTTAAACATACCCAACCTGGAGCAATTAAGTACAACAATCCTACCACCAATGAACAAAACCAAGGTAATGAAGCAGCTATTCCAATGCCGTAGAAAGCATAAGGGGGAAAAATGTTATCAGTTAAGCTCCCAAGCTGTTAATATTGGTTTGTGGTTGGTTGGTTGTTTTTGTTTTAGACAAAGTGGCTTCCAGAGCAGGAAAATATTTAAAGGAAATATAGAGAAATGGGAGAAAGATGCACTGGTAAATAGAAATGACACAGATATAGCCCAGAGGAGTCTAAAGAAGGAACTGCTGGAGAAAACTTTGTTACATGTTCTATATTCTCCTACCTACCCATCCTCACAAAGGGGAAAGTCAAAACACCCCCCACATCTAACCAACAGCATCCTGAAGAGGGCGGCTTCCTTCTGTGGGTTCTAGAATGATGTAGTAAGAAGAAGCCTATTGATATCTAGTTTAAGGTACTTTAAAATGTATGTGAGCACAGTTATCCGTGTAGGGCAGTAGGCACATGAGACCTTCTACCACAGGAACAGCAGCCCCTCTAGTACAGCAGCAATTAATCATACTGGCAATGCTGCCATTTGTTTGCTTGCAGGTGAGTATGACACAGCTTTTTGTCCATCTGCTTTTGCAACATCCCTTAAAAACCATTAACTGTGAAAGAAAAAACCCAAAACACAAAAAAAAACAAAAAAACCCCACCACCAAACCAACAACAGTCTGGGCCCTTGTGAATAAAAATAATAGAAACATTCAGTTTTTTTCCCCTCAAGCTGATATATTCCACTGATTAAACAGACACTGTGAGAGTCATAAGAACAGCAGTACTAGGTCAGAGCAGAAGTCTGCCTAGTCCAATATCCTGGAAGTCAGTAACTTGCACTGAAATTCCTAGCAGGGACAAGCAGCAACATCTGCAAAGTCAGTGACGGATTCTGCTAAAGAAGAATGGAGAAAAGCAGCTATGTCCCACACACCCCATCAGGGAGTCACCAAGGCAGAGCCAGTGAACAAAGTCAAAGAAATGGATTTCGACTTGAGTGACATGATGCTTTCCTCCCCTCCTTCTCTAACCTTTTTGGAACCAAAACCTCACAGGGATGAGAAGTACAAGACTGCGGCATCACAGAAATGGAAAAGCTGACATGTGGGCAAAACCTATCTTAATAGGCATGCAGAGATGCAGAAGGGCCTGAATAAGACTCAGGCTGGACCACAGATGGTTTAAAAAGTCAGTGGCTGCAATACTCTATCAATGACCACTCCAGGAATGAATCTTAGGACACGAAGAATGATGCTGAAATACAAAGATATATACTTGTCTGTTGGCAAACACTCAGCATAAGAACAATTTCCAATAGCCAACAAAATTATCAAGAAGGTTATCAGTGCTGACCAAGCACACAATTGCCAGTGAACTGCATTCAAAGGCTGTTGGACTCCTAATTAAGGCAGCAAAAGAAACTCCTTTAAAGAGGAGAAATCAATAGATGGTGAGAGCAGCATTAAGGATACAGGGGGTAGAAAACAGTGGTAAATCCATTTCTCTGCATGTTCTTGTGCGTAACAGCATAACATAACTAGAAATTAACACCTCTTAACCATAAATCAAGATGATACCCTAAGCTTCATGGGATTGAACTTCTGAAGTTTTCTGGAAGCAAAGAAGGAAAGGACTGAAGGCCCATCAAGACCTCCATGCACCAGACATCCCAAAAGGATCTTTGCCCTCTACAGATGGCATCTCAGTTGACAAGTAGAAAGAAAACAGGCTGACTCGATCATACAAATGGATCCTTGCTCAAGTCAGTTAGAATAACCCCAATAGCAAAGATCTGAAGGATGGGGTCCGAGTAGATGGAGTCTGATGAGCTACTTTGTTTTACCAGTATAGGGACTACACACCAACTGAGCTAGCAAAAAGCAACGAGAGGAAAAAAATACAGGAGTGCTAAGGACACACACTCCCATGGGCACCAGATCCCAATACCGATCTGAAGGTCTGAGGCTAGCCAGTCCCAAAAGTCAAGGAGAAGATCATCTTGCACGGCTCTTTTGGCTGTAGAGAAAAGCACCTGCATGCTAGGAAGTGACGATGGATCAGCTCTGCAGCAGAGAAGGGGCAAGAACTTCCTGACTCACTGAGAAACAGCTACTGCAGGCAAGTCAAATTATCCTGGTCATAAGATTACTAAACACCGTCTTAAAGCCAGGAAGAAACTCATAATGCAGCACTGACGAAAAGCAGTCTTATGAAGAGGGAGAGAAGGAAGTAAGCAACTTACAAAACCATTTAGACTGGTTTTACGCAAGTCACTTCTGCTCTTGGACAAGCTGTCTAGCAAGAGCACTTGGGGAGATGGGCAGAGGCGACTGCCGTAGCACAGCCGTGATGCTTGTTGGCATGGCTGAAGGGCAGAAGGTCTTGAACAGCAGGGAGCAGATGAACTGGTAGGTAAATCAGCCTCAGAGCCCTGACAGGTATCTCTCTGTGTAATGTCTACTGCTGCCCCGAAAGCCCCTGCCTCAGCTGGAACACAGTGTATCATTAGTAGACACTGCTGCCAACCTCCCTGAGCTTTCCTGGAACTCTCTCATTCCTTTCACCCCCTTTCTCCTTGTTGTCCTGGGACTAAAAGTAAATAAAAGAGGAAGGGTTAGGGACAGAAGACCTGTGCTTGAGTTCTGAAGCACAGCATCTGTGTTTCTAGAGGGACAGACAGAAGAAGGGAAAAAGGACAGACAACACAGGAGATTAAGGATGGACTCTCATCAGAGAGTTCCACCATTTCACCTGGCTGTTTCCTGGTAAACGGTTAATCTTCAATGCAGATGATATGCAGGATGCAAAACAGTCTCAGACTAGAAAGTCAGCAGACACACTGAGAAGCCTCATAAATAACCTTCTCTGGAAGTCACGATTTTGGAGGTGTAGGTGTGCTTGTGCTCTTGAGGAAAACCATACTGCTAATCCTGCCTCAGTAGACTTGATGGAAAGGTGATGTTATTTACACAAACCAAGCCATCAAAAACGGTGAAGAATAACTAAATACGCATTGAAGACATTTAATACCCTTCAGAACAAGCTCGGGATTGAAACTGCTGGAGTTAATTAGAAAGCTCTTTCACAGCACAAGGGTCATGCCTCCCTGCTTTCTGCCTATTTGCCTCACCACTCATTTCAATTGCTTTTTTCCAATAATCAAGAAATCAAAATTCTTTTGTTCGCCGGCACAGAGTATGCACCAGACAACTGCAGAGAGGCGATAAAGAAAATGACGGATGCAAATCTGACCATTTTCCTCAGCATTCAGAACAGACATCAAACCAAGCTAAACACGGCTCAGAAACCCAGCACTAAGACCCTCGCTTCTGGTTCTGTGTTCCCTCCCTCCCAGTGCTAATAAATTTAGTTCAGATACCACAAATCTTCATTTAGATAATCAATATTTGGGGGTTGTCTTGAATGTGCAGCCCTTAGAATAGGGTATGTTACGCTGAAATTAGGTTTGTCTCCGCTGAAGAACAGAATACACTTCAGGAAATAAGGAGCTATAAAAATGAAGCTACGAGGCTACCAAATTAAGATCAGTTTAAAGGTATTAATGCCTTTCAGAGTTATATATTTAGTCTCAAAAAATAATTCAAATTTTAGGTTTAAAAGACTGAAGCATGTCTGTTTTTTTCCATATCTTCTAATACTATATTTTCTGCACGCGATCTCAGGTACCTGACAAAGACTACAACCAAAACCTGAAGCATGCTCTATGTTCTATCTGATTCACAGAAAGCATTTTCTTTTTTTCAGCTCTAACCTACATTATTTTAGACTTCTGCTTTTCTGGGCTCTTCACTTTCAACTGCAGCTGTACTTCTCTACCTGACCACTCTTTTCTCACTGCATTTTGACCACGCACTCAACACAAAGGAACAATTACCATACAAGTCTCCTCTACCTACTAAAATACAGTGAGGTCAATCTACAATTCACTTAACCTGGTATTGCTTTTCAGACAAAAGAACTCTAGCAGAGTACTCTGCTGCATAAATATTTCTTCTATTTCAGCAAATATTAAGCCTTTTGCTTGCAAGGAAGTAAAATGCAAAAAACCTACACTGCTTCTTACAGGAATTCCCTACACAGCCAGCTTGAGGGGCGCTACTAAATACAGCCTTTAAATGCAATCAAACCAAGTGCCAAATGATATTCACTTTGAAATGGTGAACACCACAGTAAGTTTGTTTTTATTTTCCCTGTTCTGAAGGACTTTGTTAATTCTCATCTATTACTGGAGCAAAGCAACTGCTGCTAACAGAGTCTAGTCTAGCAAGATCTGTCCCAAATAAATGATCAGAGATCACTGACTGGTTACCACTGCTTTATGGAGAATTACTAAAAACCCCTTCCAAGTCAACAACAGAATAAACCACCTCTACAAGGTATTTTTCTCCTAAACCCTGTTATTAGGTGGGCTTATGCCATGAGGCATGAGTGTTTACATACTTTCTAAAGAGTTTATAAGTCTTATCTAACATAATCCCTACATTCTATAATCCTATCTGTTTAATGTATTTGAAGTGGGGAAAACTGCTGGAACCAGTAATATCTCAAAATGGAAGGCACTTTCAAAGCACAATCAGTGAATTGGACTTCAAATGTAAAAGCAGTTTATGCCCAGATTAGATTTTCAATCATTTAGGATCAGGCAGCAACACTGGTTTTCAGTAAGCTGTATTTATCTGCATATGGGTCATGCTATTTTCTTCTAATCAGAAACACCTTAGGTATGTCCTTTCACAATATTCCTACAGAAAATATGTGTATGCCATGGTTATCTATTGTCATGAACCATATTACCAAAGGCCTTTTTCCTTAATTCAATTTATCCAGTAACACTGGTTTTGCTTTGCCTTTTTCCATTATGATGGGCTTTCAGAGTCTCACCTCTATCCCAAGATGGACACCATGACCTCTTGCTTATGTCCTCTAACAGGCATCAAAACCTCCCATTAAAATAGGCAAAGCTTAGCGGCTGCCTGCTGCTAACACTGGGCCAGCCAATATTAGAAGTTTTCTGTTGACTAAGAAAAGCTTAAGCAGCGTTGTCCTGTTACTGCACGCCTGCCATCAGATTCAAAAGCTTCCCTCCTGGACAGTCACACTGTTGGGAAACACAACCATACCTGGCTTCCCTTCCCTCCTGCCTCCAGGGTCACTGTTAGTGTGCAGTTACTGGCTTCTGCTCCTGAGGATGCAGAACATCTCCATCCACTGCTTTCAAAACAGCTACTGATACCAGCTGCTGAAACTAAGCTTGCTTAATGAGACCCCCCCAATTTCAGGGAACTCCAAGCATCCAGTCTCTGAACAGCATACTCCATACAGAAACACCAGTTCAGTGCCATCATTCACTACACACACTTAGTTAAACAAAATCTAGGTCTTTGTTTTTACAGCAGCGCCTTTTTGGTACATGCTGGTAAGCTGTTCATTATACTGGGAGATAGGAAAGTAATTTCACAGTGGGGAGATGATACCAACTTAACAGTGTGGACATACTTTTGGACCAGAAAAGGTTCCTGGTGGCCTGCTCAGAGCACACCCAATGCATCCTCCCCAAGTAGGAATTTACTGGTCTTTCTGGAGAAATGAGCAGTAGACACTGCTCACCTGGAAGGTATTTTCCTGTACTCTCTCATAGTGTTGCATTATTTCTGACTCTGCCCTTTTGTTAGCTTTTGGATCTTGGACAATGCGTTTGAACATCTGAAGATGAGGAATGGACAATCCATAACTGCTGGAGAGGACTGTAGGTAAAACGGTCAGTATTTCTTCCTCTCCTAACATGTGAAAACACACAAATGCTACTGCTTTGAGTCAATAGCTTTCCTGTCCTGGATTTTCACTGAGATCATCAATATTTATACTACACTTACAATGCCATGATTATTTCTCAACTGTAGTCTTAATCTAAGTCTGCATCAGTCTTACTATAAATACCTAAAATTAAAATGAAAGATGTAAAAATCTTTGTGCATAATCTTTAAAGAATTGCAAATTCAAAAGGAATGATTTAAAAACAGAGTTGCATATTGGACAGAGGAGCAATGAAGTTCCTGATTATGCATGCAGAGAACATCAAATTGTACCACACAGCAGGAATATGCAAACTCTGTCATAAGTTAAGTGATGCACAGAAACCCTGTATCAATAAGCATTCAGCTTTACAGTGCGCCCGGATTGCTGTAAGATACAAAAGATTACTTGAGATCCAAAGATTTTTAGATACCAATCATGTGAAGATTCCGAGGAGAGAATTCATGAGCAGATTACAGAGAAACAAAAATATAATCCTTTAGATCTCAGCTAAGGCCTCCAAACCAAGTAAAAAAATAGTAACAAACATCCCCATCTCCCACACACAGTCTGTGTCAACAAGGACAATTCGCTTGGCCAGTAGCAAGTACAGTGTATCTGACAGACACTGTGATGACTGGATCTTTTGTTTTCAAACATGGGCCAAAACAAGTTCAGCATTTCTTCTCTCAAAGTTTTCTGATGCATCCAAGCCCTCTCCTTCCCCAGGTCAGGAAGATATTTATCACTGGGCTTTCTTTGGACAAAAGAAATAAAGGACATCCTCAATATCACAGAGCTTAGGCGTTGCTTGTAAGGGCTGAGCCTCACATCCATCTGCAGCTGTAGCATTTCTCTGTGAAGTCACCTCTCTCCATCTAACACTGCTCTAAAATGTTTATGCCATTTAGGTTTTCTTAATTCAAGTTCCTTCTCATTTTTTGAGAGCAGCTGATTAAACCTGAACAACTGGGTTGTTGGACGAAATATGCTGTAGCTATGAAATGGTACAGCAGGGACCAGTTTCACTGTTAATTTAAAATGCTAGAATTAATTAGGTAGTGTAAATGAAGAATTTAATAAGCACACTTTACAACCACAAGTTCTGCTTTTATTAAACACCCCTGCCAAATGAAGGCAACTACCTCCAGTCTGTTTTTCCCTGTCTCATTCCCTTAAAATCTCTGCAGTGAAAAAACCCCCGTTTTCCTATCACAACCCCTCCCCCATAATTAAAATGTATGCCTGACTTCCATCTCCTCTTTCAAGTCATTAGCATCTTTTAAAAATGCTACTGTATATCCTGCCTGTTCTCAGAAGCTACCAAACAAAACCGAAGTTTACCATTTTGGTTTTGAATACCAAATTAAAGGCTGTCTTCGAAGCTGTCATTCCTGTTCAACTCAGTACGGTGTACTACCAAATTAGCATATTTTTTTAGTAAAGGAATATGCCTGTTTAAGTATGTGTCTTTCCAAAGCGAGGGGTAACATCACGAATCCATTTTCTTCAAAAAACCCACTACTGCTCTAAGCCTGCAGAAAGACTCGGGGCAGATTATTTCTGACACATATTGTTTAATCGATTCTAAAATAAATACAAAAGTTCAGATCAAAATCTCTCAAAGGGATCCTCTCTATATTTAGAAGATCTTGTTTAGCTTTGAACTCCTTGGAAAAAACACAGTACTTTGGGAGCCAAAGCATTATTTCACAAAAATCTGTGCAATTCTTTAACAGGACAGGGGAAATCTAATCTTTTCCATGAAGCAATTCAATCCTATCTAGCCCCAGAAATACATTTGAGATTCTCTAATACGGTTTTGCCAGGGTAACTATTTAATGACTTTTTTTGGTTTATGACCTTCTCTATTTCTCTGGAAGGAATCTTTTTATTCTGTCTTTCCTTGATTTACCTGATATTTTTGCCTTAGTAAGGAGGAGACAAATTTACTATCTATGAAGACAACCCGCATTTTTAACGGAAACAGCTCCAGTGTTTGTCTAGAGGCACACAGCAACAGTGCACACTTGGGTGACGTGTATAAAAACCAAAGTTTTGAACAGAAACAATGAAAAACCCCAAAGCAGACGAAACCTAAACTGTTTCAGACTTCCACCAGTTCAGCAAGAATAGTGTAAGAATTTACTGTTTCTTCTGTAACACAGCTTTCTCTTGTCAGAAGATCTACACTGATTTTTAATAAGGACGAAAAAGCAGAACACCCCTGAGAAGCCAGTCATCCCTGTAACAGGCTACTGGCATACTTCCACCCCTCCCCTCCCAATAACACCCATAAAATCTCAGAGAGCCTAATGAAGAACACACTTACATGACGATCCGGAAAGATGAGCTGGGTATGACCTCAGTGCATTTCCATTTTGTTACTCTCAATGTTCTAAGAACCTTTAAAAACATGGACTGCGCCTGGCAGAGGACCACATTCGATTTGCTAACTTGGAATTCAATGTGAGGAATGAACACGCATCCTAAAATTTAGCAATGTTGCACAATGCCTTGATAACAGGCCTGAAAACCTTGGCAGATTAAATTCCGTTTTCAGAAATGGCACTGAGACATTGAAGGGCGAATTTTCTTTGTGAATATGGTTCTTTTGTCCTCAAAGCATCCAATTATTATAAAGCATGATTCCTTTAAAGTATTTTACTGATCGTGAAGATTAACACGCTTTATATGGAAAGAAAAAGCACAGGCAAAAAACCACTCAAGAAATGTCCGAAAATCATACAGCAAACTTCTCACATCTTCAACTATAGAAACAAAAGCGTGGAGATGGAATGAAACAAAAAGAATACTGTTCCCAGCTGATGAAGTAATGGCTCTCTGTCCAAAGATAGCCAGTTCCCTGAAAACAACATAATATTTAAAGTCTTGAAACTATATTGCAAGGGAACCACCATGAATTTGAGTGGTAAGAAAAGCAATAAAGCTCACAAAACACTGGACCTGCCATGATCAAAATTCAAGCTAGGCACACTAGCTTCCTCCAGATGAGGGTTAGATATTCACTTTTGTCTGAAATAACTGAAGTAACCTGCAATTTAATTCCTCAGATTATATTCAGTCTAAAAGAACAAGGGTACAGAGCCAAACTGGTCTGATGGCAGATATCAAGGTTGCTGTGTCACACTGGGATACTGGACCAGCTATACTTAGAATAGGACTTCTGTTATTTGCATGGCAAATTTCAGAGTGGGAGCTTAAGCAATTTGGTTTTAAGTAGGAAAAAAACTTGAAGAATAAATAAAAGTCAATTCCATTTTTCAATCTTCCTTTTAACACCCCTGGAGCTGTGGCCAAATCAGAAGAGATACTGAAATAGATACATCATGGTCAATGTGCTGAAGAAAGCTCTGCCGGACTACGGTTCTGAGAACTTGAGCTGCCCTGCAGCTACTGCCATTTGTTATGTGCCTTGTGTTCACCAGAACATTGCTGTATGTCAGGAAGTAAATAAAAAAGCAGCACTGTATGTTTAAAAGCATTAAGCAGATCCTCCTAATGCTGCCAATAACAACAACTGCCAGGCTGTTATGGAAGTAGGTATGAAGATTTGCATTTGAATTCCTCATCTTTACATGGTGCTTCTTTCCAGAGTGCACACCCAAGTGGCCAGGAGTGCATCTGAGAGGAGAGAGCTCCTCTTCTGGAACCCTTTCCTTCCCAAGGCTGCTGCTCTCTGTGCTAAACATAACAGCACTGGTGATGCACTGAACAGCAGTGAAATTTCAGCTGCTCCCCACCTACGGTGCGAGCAGACACACAACCTATAAAACTAACCTATAAAGCAAGCTATGAAAGCTGACTGTTCATCCTATCATCTTCTTGTGCATCAGTAAATCCCTGGCTGAGGCAGCAAGGATACAGAGCAGGCTACACCTGTCCACACCTCCTTTAGTGGTAGTGCAGACACCTCTCCTCTTTGAGATATGATCTGTAATGGGAGGCTTTTCTTACTCTGAAGGCACCTTACCAGTGGGTGTTGTTTCATGTGGGAAACTATCACGGCAAATTGAAATGTTGTCAGGGAACAGAGTTCATTAACAAATACCCACAAATGTCAGAATGAAAACCAGAGCAGTGGTACCCAACTACAGAGCCCTGCTGTGCAGAGCACCGTGGTAAACAAGCCATGATGGGCATGCAGAACCATCCTGACTTCACAGCATTAATAAGCAACATTTTGATGAAGGTACGGTGAGGTTCAAAGGCAGCAGTCAGAATGAGGAATGGTCAGCTGGCTCAAGCCCTTTTTAGACGACCCTTTTACAACTCAAGTCAATGTTAAATAAAACCCAGAAGGATCAGGAAGATAATGGCATCATCTGAGCTCTGCGGCAAGAAGCTGCACAATGTGTCACATGCATGAAGACTGGCAATGTTCATACCTCCCCTCAGATCTGTACGGAGGCTGAAAACCAAGGGACTTCTTGTACAGTTGTTCTGTACCACTGAAAACTAAAGGTTTACCACAGTATCTGCAGCATTCCCTGCGCTAAGCACTTGCAGTGTAAGCACCAAGGTTCTGCTGACCCCAGATGTAAACTGACCCTGATGCACATGAAGATAACATCATGAAGCGCTTACCTGTAATTTTGTCTCTCACGAGCTTGCAGGATTCAATTTCACCGATGCTCCCAAAGAGACTCCTGAACTCCTCCTGGGTCATGTTCTGGGGTAAATAGTTGACTATGAGGTTGGTTTTGCTGTCATCTGTAGCAGCCCCTGTCTGCATGGGGGAAGGGCAGTTTCTACTGTTGCTGGAGGGTCCATTGGTTGTATTGGAAGTAGGGCCATTCGACACCTGAGGCTCCATGGTGCTAATTATCTACATGAAAATAAAAGGAAAAGAGAAAAAAACCCCCTTAAGTTTCATAGATACAATAGCTATTTTTAAAGATACTTACAAACGAATGAGTAGGTAGCATTCATGGCCAATTTAGATACTTCAACAAAAAAACCCGGCTTGATTCCTCTGTTATTGTTGCAAAGTAGGTCATGCTAGTCTTTGGCTGTGAGCATATACTAAGATGCAGTTAAAAAACCCTTCTTTTTTTGTTAATGCGAAGCTGATTTCTGCTTTCATCACACAGCCATTTTCACAAATGTAAATTTAAACCACATAAATTTAATTATAATTTAAGGTAATAATCATAATTAAAATTATAGTTCCATTAAATCAGATGAAGTAAGTGTATGGCTCCATATGAAAAGGTAAAATATTTTACCTATTTAATAACTGTATCACAGAGTGCAATGACAACAACATTAACCAGGCACAGTCAATCTGCAACGTGTTGTCATTCAGACTGCTTTCAATTAATAAACTCAGTGTCCCAAGACATACCATTTACCAGTTCCAGTGATGACCTATATTCTCCAGTTATATTTTTCACTAACGAACTGACACCTCTTTAAATAATAAAGCCCTGGATTTGCAATCTTCAGAGATACAAAGGTCTTCAGATATTTACTGGAATCACAAAGGTTTAATCAGAGACAGGCTATATCAGGCGCAGGTGCAGGCTGGGATTTTAACAAGCACGTCTATCTGGAAATGTGAAACTCCCAATTTTCACTGAACAGACTCAAACAGACCTTTCCAAAAAATGACAAAAAAGAAACCCAGCTTAGCAAAGTGCGTGCAAGACAGTAGCCCCATTGTCACCAGTGCCACCAGTCACGTGAGTAAAGCTGCCTGCATGTTTATCTGCAGAATACAAGTTTAAATCCAAAAACCTCACAGGCAGACAAAGGAAGCAGAAAAAACATGGGTACTTCAAGCCTTTTCTATAGGAGGTATATGCCTCTACTATGGCTTCCAGCCTGCCTTCTGTCACCAGCAATGACAAGGGAAGGACATCATCTTAGCCTCAGACATCATCTTGGCCTCAAATCTAGGTAAATTAAAGCAATGCAAACGGTGGCTTTTGCTGTCTACTGTGGAGTGCGCGATGTGCAGCTTCACTGGTGTTTCGTATCAAAGAGCATCCCTCGGATGGGCTCACCATCTCTCCATCAAAGACTCCGAGAGTCGACAATGCAAACTGATGCTCTGGGCAAGAGACTGCACTGCCCAGGGACAGGGACAAACAGGGAGAACTGAGGGCTAAGACACCACACACACTGAACCTCGTGTTCATCCGATCCTGTAATTATTGTAATTACCCAAGACTTAATTTGCTTTCTTTTTTAAATCCAGGGAGGTACGTGTTGTGACAAATTAGGCCTATAAATCAGGAGGATTGGGGGGGAACACACACCAAAAAAGGGGTGTCTATACTAAAACTAACTGCATGAGGGAGGCTCACGCAGAACAGGTCATATTCTGGTCAATTCTATTTTTATTTACTTATTTTTCTTAATTGAAATGCTCCAGTATTAGTTTAATGCCACATCTAGGAAACAATCCCCATTTTCATCAATGGAAGCAAGTTTTGAATTACCTTTATTACCGAACCCAGGAATAGCCAACTTGGTTTTAAACAAAAAGAAACCTTTCCACATTGTGCTTAACAGAAAGGCCTTTAGCAACACAGCAAAATCATTGTGAAAATTAATGCTGCAGGAATAGCAACTTCTTGAAAGAAATCAGCACATCAAAACCAGAATCCCCCTGCCAATTTTACCAGCCACGTGGCACCCAGCACTGCTGACATCTCTGTCATGCTGTACCAGCCCCATACACCCTTCCTTCAAGACTTTCCCTTTTACCCAGTATCAGCCATCCTTCCTTTTCTCAGTCTGATTTCATACATGTATTTATTCACACGTACTACTAAACGGTTCAGATGCTGCTAAATCTGGTTAGCTCGGGATTCCAGCTGGAAGAGCATCCTTTGATCTCAGCACCTCCGTGACCCCACCACAGACACTGACGCCAACTCTGAGCTTTGCCAACAGCCGGCGGCAGGGTTGGGGTTCTGCACCCCAAGGCTAATGTGCTTCAGCAGAGCACTGTGTGCTTGTGTATGCTGTATCGGCATCCACTTGATTAAAACTGGGGGGGAAATTCCAGTTCTGATAATAAGATGTAGTCAGAAGATGACTGAAGCAGCTGATACGGTTAACTGCAGCTTCCCATGTACATTTAAAATCATCTGACCATATCCTTTCCAACATAAAAACCCCACAAGGTAAACCACAATTTTAGGGGCTGATCCTGCCCCTCCTAAAGCCGACATGAGTACCACGCCACTGGTTTCAGTTACAGCAGAAGCAGGACTTCAGCACAGCGCACTGAGGAAGGTACATCGTCTATTATTAGCCACAGACACAAAAGCTATCTATAGTCCCCCACAATAAACAATAACGCTGGATCTTTTAAAATCTGTGAAAGAAAACAGAATTTGGAACTGGCTGGTGTCCTACTTACGCATTTTGCAAATGCTTTTTAGTTACATTTTCAGCATGCTTACCTTCCACACCAAGCAAACAAACAGAATTCAACTCAGATAATTTAGCACATTCAGAACATTAAGCTGCTCTGTAAAAATCTGTTCTTGAACAAGTAGATTTCCTCCTATAATACTTCATCAAAATATCTTGGCACAAACTAACATTGCACCAGGTGCCAGGTTTTCTCCTAGTTATTCTCACTCAACTCCAATTAGGTTTTCCTGAGTTTTTTCAATATTAGAAAGGAAAATCAAGGCACTTATTTGCCCTTCAAATTATTGCAAAGTTGTAGGGTACTGAAAATCGATTTGCTATGTATATATATATATATATATATATATATATATATATACACACATAAAGATATAATGGATAGAGGAAAATGCTGAAGAATTACTAAATATGTTTCTGATAAGGTATTTTATATATAATTTCTTTTTTTACTGCATAATTTTAAGTCTCCATTTACAGAGTGATTTTTGTGCAAAGGCAGATATGCACCAGAGCTTGCATTCAAAGTTCTTATGGGCACAAAGGAATAACACTTATTTTAGATGTACATACTGATCCACATCATTAGTAAGCACTGGAATTATTGATGGTAACCAAAAGGTAAGCCCTAGGTCTCCTATCCAAACGTTCTGCCCTCTCCCCTACACATCTGAAGCTCATACCCACTGTTAAAGAGTTCAGTGTGCATGCACTGGGACATTTATTGTCGATGACTGGTTTTAATATTAAGTAGTTGTTGATCCCATGTCAGGCAGCAGATTACATAAGAGCAACATTATTTATTCAAAGACTAAATTTCAACATGCCATTTTGCTGTCTTTCTTCTATCCACAACCCTAAGATTTAGATTTTTTAATTCAATACCTGTATCACAATATGAACATCTTTGAAACAGATGCTCTAGTTACCTGGGCACACAGTTAACTTTCATTATGCTTTTATTACTGGTAATAACATTTTCTAACACATGAAAGTATTGGGTTGTAATTCAATTCTACAAAAATATTTAAGGAGGCTGTAAGTCTGTCTAACTCTTCAAGGGCTTCTCTGGATACGGGGAAAACAAAGGTGGAAAACCCAACAGTGACTTAAACCCAAAGTCAATTTTTTTAAAACAAAATATACTCTTATCACTTGAAGATTAATATTACACCTCTATAGACGCCAATTAAAATTAGCAACATCCCTCTGCTTTTGTATATCTTCTCTGACCCAATTTAGGCAGCTACTACTGGTCTCGAAATATACCAGTGCAAACGTCATGTGTGATGACATTCACATGCTACCGGGATAAAGAGGAATTTTGTTTCGGGTTTGGGGTTTTGTTTTTCATTTTTTGGCAACAACCTGCCAGACTCTCAATACTGCATCACCATGTTCTATACAGAGGATAGCAGTACCTCTGAAGAAGAATAAGCTGCAGTTACTGTTGATAGACACTGATAATTTAGCCACCGATAATTTGAATATTCTATCTTTAGAACACTGAAAAAAAAATACTGTCTGTGACAGAACTTAAAGACTGCGATTCTGTAAGTTAAAGGCAACCCATATTTCAATTTCTGGATGTATTTCATCAGACTGCTGCTTTTAAAAATGACTTCTTGGTGTACTACTTTTCTCACTATGGTAATGTATCAGCAAAGTATGAGGTATTTTAGTTTGACAGATTTCACAAAGAAATGCTTTGTTGCTCGGGAAGACAGCATAAGCTTTGCCAGTTTCTGCAAAACACTGCTTACCAAAAGGCTTGGTATAACCCCTCCTACAAAATATCAGCGACAAATATCCATTATAGCAACTCCTACATCACAAATAATGTTTCAGAAATACTTCTGTTATAGCTGCATTATTTTCTTTTTTTTTTTTTACAATTAATTCAATTAATTCCAATTTATCCCTGCTGAAATATTAGCTTCAACAATAACACAAAGAATACCTGTATCTATAAACACAACTATTATAGTGCTTAAACAAGCTGGAGTAACAGACATTAATCTTCAGTTATTACAGTAAATATGTGACATCCATCTACCATTACAAAGCACAGTTAATGAATCATTTAGAAAACTACCCACAGACTAAAGACAGTCTTATCTCCCTACTGCATGCATAAGCAATAGCCAATGGCTCGATAAATGTAAATATTCATGCTTTATATCTGCAAAATTTGTTCTCGGGAATCTAAAAGAAGGCCTGCATGTTGAACTGAGAGACTGTCACATACGTACACTGAAAGGAGCTTGTATTCAGCAAATGAACACCCATTCTTGTTACCCTAATGACGTATACACCACTGCCCATATTCTACAACAAACAGAAACGAATTTGAGATGTATGGAAAAAACCCAGTAACGATTAAAAATCATAAGAGTGTTATTTATAAGCACTGAAGTGTTTTTAAACATACCACAAGCAATCTTTTCCTAAAACTCAAAGTCTGAATAACATTATAAAAACTGGAGGGCTCATGCAGACATCCCCATTTTGAGGGCTTAGAAGTTAAAAAAAGTTATCTATGAATGATGAACTGTTCACAGCACCTAAAATGCCAAGAAAAATGATCATGGTAAATTACTCCTCATGAAGAATTCATGAGGTCTAATTTTATATTATTTCTAAGTGTTCATTAATGAACAAACTCGGAACATTCTCCCATAAAAAAGAATTTAGATAAATAATGCAAAGCTCTTACTTTATCTAAAAAAAGCTCTTTAATTAGCATTGCAAGTTGTTTGCTTTTACAAGTGAAAACAAATGGTGCCATGGCAGAGGTCCCACAGCCATCTCCTCAACAATGATGACAAAAGGAGAAACAAACAAAACCTCTCAAAGAAAATGAACGTAGATTCACAAAGGTTTTCCTTCTATAATGTGAAATAGCCTTTAACTCCCAGCTTATCTGCTCTTCTGAATGGAAGTCAGCACAGCACAAGTCTGTCCCACAAGAACTTCTTTCTCTTCAGGTGAAGAAAACCCCATTTGCAGGAGCTGTCTGACTCATCCATGCACCCGACCATCTGCTGATCTGTACATGCACAGCCATGCCAAAGCCAGAAGGCTGGTCCATAGGTGTGGAACCCACAAACAGATCCAAGCTCAGCTCCCTTAGCCCTGGACCAGCCACTGCATGCCCCTGCTCCACTTTCAGGTGCAGCCACTGCTTCTCACTTGGAGGGGGATTAAGCACATCTCTACAGTTTTGCAGAATGAGGCACTGGATTATAAGATCTTCAGGAGAGATCATGTTGTCTTCCCATACGAGTGTTAAAAATATAGTGATTTTAAGCATTCATTGGCTCCAAAGTGTAACTTCAGCCAGAGGGAGAAGTAGGTGCACCTGAACCTCACACACGTTACATGGGCTTCTTTCTGAAGTGACCTTAGGAGAGGCAAATGATGCTCAGTGTGCAACTCCAGTACAGATTCCCTTCTCTGTAACACAACTGTCAGATTTCACTGTCAATTACATTTTTATTAAAGCTTATGTACTGCATTACTAGACTTTGCTATTATTTACCTAATAAATACATCATGAACACGAAATAAAGGAGGACAATTAAACTTTTGAGTCAATCTGCCTGGAGGCAAATCCAATATCCCAGAACTAAATCATTATCTAACCTTCCATATTTTGACATGCTCCCCACTCATACGCACTTGTACATGCCCCATCTTTACCCTCCTTTGAGTAGAAGTCATATTCAGTATTTTAAATATAGATACAGCTCAGAAAGCTAGAAAGCTCCCTGGGATAGAGTCTTCTTACGAAAACCTGGTTTCAGACAGCACTGCACTCAGGGTGAAATGGTGTTCAAACACTGTCAACAAGTTCACATTTATGGGTGCCACAATAACTGTACAGAGCACACAAGTGATCCAAATGGAGAAGACAACAAATGCATTCATTTTAAGAGGCAAGCTCCAGTTGAAATAAAGGAGGAAAATTATTTTCTTTAATAGCTACATTTATCCAGATCTAGACCATTAGAGGCTTTTGCGTGAATATGCTGAAACAAAATATCTGTCCCCAATCTGCAGTGAAATGAATGCAAAGTTTATTGGCAATATTACTTGTTATCACAGCAGTGCCTGAAGGATATAACTGATACCAGCACCAAGTGTGCTAGATGCTGTACAAATGGGTAGTAAGGGCAGGGACTGCCACTGTACCAAACACAGTGACAAAAAATAGAAAGGCAAAACCTGTTATTTTTATTTCAAGTTTTGCAGAAGGGAAAAATCAAACCAGAGGAAAGCATCTAGGCAAACTGCTGAAGTTACACAGTAAGCTGTGACAGCTCCATAACACAACACCATACCCTCAAACCTGGCCCAGAGATTAAGGTCATCACTCCTAACAACTTCTTCAAAAAGCAAAACAGCATAACGATGCACCAAACTGCATTTTCTTTTGAGAGAGAGTTTCAGATAAATGAGTCTCCTGTTTCCATGAAGCATGGACCCTGTAGTTCTGCATTTGATTTCAAGGACAAAAGGGAATGAGTGGTGAAAAAAAAAATAGGAGACACCAAAATCAGTCACAACCCTTTCAACATCAATGACTACTAAAGTATCAGCAGAGGAAACCACTCTCTGAACTACAAGTCCAATAACCACATACAAGATAGGAACAAAGGCATCATATCACACACTTCAAATGGTCTCTTACTCTTCCTGCAGGAACTCTGGGGACAAGAAATGGAAGGAGAACTACAATTACCAGACAAAGAGCTCAGCACTCCCCAAAGCCCAGAGGAAACACACAGGGCTGGGGAGCAGATGCATGGACAAGCACTCCATGCACAGCAATTCCTGGGAAGCACACTAGAAGCGCTGCACTGCACATTTCCAAGGGCAAAAACACTCTTCCAGAAGCAGAATATGGTTATAGCTCTATCATATGTATAACCTCAACTCACAGTATCTGAGGTTCTATATGAACTTCTACTGGACTTCATTTTCAACCGCTGTTTCCAGCTTCACCACCTCTTGTGACGACTATGGGGAAACTACGCATGTCTGAAACCTCAGAGGTGTTTTGGCTATTCAGTGCTCTCCAAACATCTTATGGAAGTCTACAGCAAATGTGCTCAACAGCACTAATGAAGCCATAAGTGAGGAAAAACAGTGTAAGTGATGGCCACAGATGCGTCCTGCTATCCCTGTATGAAAGGGTTATCCTTTTCACTAAGACAAACTGACTTCTAGAAAGGCAGCATGCTGTCCCGCACATAGACTGGTTTCACCAGAATGTACCTGCAATCATTTCTGCCACTGAACATAATTTGCATATGAAGATATGGGAGAACACAGCCTTGATTTCACAGCATTCAAACACCACTCAAACACAGCTTTGGAGAAAGCGAATGTCAAAAACACCTGGAGAGGAAAACGGATGCGTTCCCACTTTATTGCATAGGTTACACAACTAGCTCTACTTAAAACCTCTTAGAACCTGCTCTGTCCCACATGCATGGACAATAACAAAGGCTGTTGGCAGGGAGGTGTCCTACTTCTGCACTGGGACATGGCCATCAATGGCTCCCACCTACCCGCATCCCCAGGGGTCACCAGCCACCTCCACTCAAAGGTCTGCACTGTTTTTAAACTGGAACAAAGGCAACACACTCAGGCTCTGCCTTTTGAAGGAACATCTATTTCTTCTTCAACTGCCCTTCTACTTCTGCCAAATTCATGCCACGCAACTCTGTGCCTACAATTTTACAAGGGCTTTACTTCATTTATTTCACTATTTTGGACTGCTCCTTATTCACTCCTGGATTTTCACCTGGACCTACTATTTGTTCTTACAAGATGTATATGAAGACTACAGGAGTCTGGAAGAAAACCAATCTCAAGAAGTTAAGATCTTTCTTTGACTGGTGCACCAAGCCAAAATGTGATGGAAACATCCTCTTCCTCTATGGGCTGCATTTTATTAGGCAGATACCACGCAGGCAAGTGGTCTTCCAGAGACTGCCTTGTCCCTCTTGAAAAAGAAGGACAGTGACTAAAAAACCCATTTAAAATCTGTGCTAGCAGGGTGATAAAAACCCAGAACCACCACTGAAAACATTATGTGGCAAACCCTGAAAGACTGGAGAGGGTTTCTCAAAAGCCTGGATACTAGATAATAATAATACAACAGCATGGCAGAGATCAACAGCTAAGATCCCCAGTCTAAAGGACATACAGCCTAAAAATACACCGAAATGAAAGCAAAGGAAATTGAGAAAGTCTTTTTATATTTTTGGTTACTTTCTGAATTTTATTTTTAGCTCAGAGTTTGTTTCCTAATCACTACCTACTTGTTTAGTTTACTGAGTACATTTCTGAGCTATATATTACTAATCTGTAACTGAATTATATTACTGACTTGGGAATATATATACTGCACTGCGTGCTGACGCACAGATTCCCACGGGTACGTACATGTTCATGTAAGAAGGAGACAGCTGCAAGTCTTCAGCTGCTGTAGACCTGTCACAATTCCACTTTGTTTTTCCCTTTAAGAAAATAATCTAGAATCATTTGCAACCCGAGAGTTTAGACAGTGAAAGCTGTGTTACAAGCCATACTGAAACCTAAAAACGTCTACTTACCAGAAGGCACAGCAAAGCAAGGACAGAGCAGAGCTCTTCGAGAAGCCTAGGAACACCCAACCCCCCTGCTGCTGTTATTTCTACTGAAGTTCTAGAAACAAAAGCTATGATTTTCAGCAGCCCTTAAGCAATTTAAGATTCATTAATGTTCACCGCAATAGGATTTCAGCTCCTAAGCTGCAAGTTCTTCTGAAGATGTTGCCAATACATTTTTCACGCAAAGACAGGCTTATATTAGGCAGGAATGGATGGTTTAGGAAAACATACGCCACAACCAAGATGTTTTAAGGCTCTGTCCTCAACAGGACCTTAATGAAGACACACTGGTAAATGTAATTAGGGAACACTAATCAACATGTGTACATCTCGACTGCTGGCAACCGCATCTCTATGGATACTGCTGCTTGCAGGGCTAAGCAAGACAGACCCCAAAATAGGACTTAGCTGAACATCGTAATTTATCTCCATCAATACAAATGTTAGCTTACTGCAAAGTAACAGTATATTTCTCTTAGAACTGAACTGCTAATAAACATAAAATTACATCTCTTCTACAAATAACCTGTAACCCTACAGCCCTGTACCACACTAACAATGCTTATGGAAATATCTTAAAGGTCATCAACAGGAGAAAGAAGACGACTTGAGAAATCTCCTGTGGAAAAATGATCAGAAATGACCTTCCAGTATGCAGAGGCAGCTGTTTACTCTGATGATCTCACAGAAATATCTACACAATGGCTTTTAAATGAGAGTAAGTTTTAATGTACTGTATGTGATAAATATCTCAGTAATACTTAAATTCAAATGATCTCACGCATAAAAGCATCTATGCTAATCTCACAGAGCCATTACCGTAGATTAATAATATATTATTCATCAATAAAGGACAAAATACCAAGTACATATGCATGTATCTGTCACAGGTCAGAATAACAGATCTTAATGGCTTATCCTGGACATAAACTCTATTAATCTCTGTACTAAGGAAGGGAAACATGTCCCAGATCAAATCTAACACCCTCCTTATTCCAGTAATTTAAGATGCCTCCTGAAATTGCCAAACAAAGTCATATTCGAACTCACCAATTTCTTACTCAGAATAAAGAAACATACCCTCAACATCAAGAAATAAAAACCCTTTCAATACTCTCTTAAAAAAAAAGTAGCAGATCTCATGGATAACATACTCGTGGTTAAAACCCAATTGTTTTAATGTACCGAACAGGAGCCCAGTCCTCAGATACGGGCACTTGTGGGCATGGTGGGACCCAGGCCATTCCAGCTGTCCCAACTCAAACCCCATACATTATGTTTTGCTTAGGTGTCAACAGGCAACTGGAAGAACAGCAGCGTAGTAAGCTGTTACTAAGCAAGGAATGTCTTAACAGCCTGAACATGTAAGAACAGCTTGAGTATTAAAAAAGCCCAGGTAACCAAGTTAATGTCCTTCCTATTGGCTACCTTTCCCTACAAGACAGCAGTCATACATACTCTTCGAACTCAGAGCTGGATTCACTCCCTCTGTGAGTTTCATCTCAAAGGAGGAAAACTCAGTGACAGAAATGACATAGTCTCATTATTCAAACTAGTACATCACCTAAGCTTCCCTGACCACCAAGGCATTTAGCCTAGGTGTCATGATCCAGCCTGGTGTCAAAACACTGGAGGAGAACATGGCTTCTGCCATGGCCAAAATGGCTAAGTATGGCTGCAAGGCTTCTTGATGATCACACAAGTAACGTTCACTTATGCATATAGCAAAGATTAATGATGGAAATTAAACTCAATTTCTACCCCAGTGAGCATCTACATTTGTGAGCACTTCTTTCAGTACTTGGGTAATGACAAGCACAGACAATAAAAGAAGGATTCTAAAAATATACCACTCTTTTTCCCTGGATTAGTGTGTCTACAGTTAAATATAAACTGTGCTCTATAAATTATCAAACACAATGTCAAATTCTGAAGTGCACTCTGGAATCTCTCACAGAGCACACAAAATACAGAATGATAATTCTGTCCTGGCCCAGTTAGTCTGAAGAACAATATGCTACTGTGCTAAATCATGGAGTTAGCTCCCATCGATGGTCACACTAAAAATGGCCACAGTCACCACCGTAGATGCGCGGTGATTTTTTCAGGACCCTCTGCATCAAGCAATGGGACTAATTCCCTGAACAGCTGCTCTCACAGGAAGGGAATCGACAGCAACGCTGCCACAGTATAGCTGGCACACACATATTAGGAAGAATTTCCAGCATTCACGCTTTCTGCTAAAAATCAACTTCCCCCTACTCATCTACTGCCAGTAACTTCATTTGGAACAAAGATATACAGGGAACGGTATTAGACCTATTTTTGTTTAAGGAACATTTGTTTACATGCATTATTACTTCTTATGGTGTCGTGACAGTGCCTTCTGCTCTACAGGAATAACAGGATTGAGTCTTAGCTCACAAGTTCTTTGGCACATAGTACAGCAAAAAGTCACTGACCACCATTTGAAGATCAAGGATGACGAGTAGAAGAGGATACAAGTCCAGCAATTAACAGTCACGTCTGTAAACCCTTCAGTTGAGCAAAAGAAAACAAATACCCCCAAATATCTCTTATCTCAAAGGCAAATACATTAACACTTCACCACAGTGTAGTGACTTAAACACGGGTTATTTCATGCCGTTTAGTCATGAATTTTGTATTATCTAACATCAAACTCCTGACTGCTATGGGAGTCTACACGCCAGCTTAGGAGGACTGAGAACAGGCATGGCCACCTTCTCCCCAGATTACCACTCAACTCTGTTAAAAAAGGTTTGTTAGTACTTTGCCTGTGTAACTTACTACAACCCTCTCAAACCAGAACTGCTATAAACAGGTTGACTTCCACACACCTTAAATACATCACAGACATCCAGATTTAAATGAAACCATGTATTAAACAAAAAGTATCCCCAACGTGAAATCTTCTGAGGAAGTTTAGTCTAACAATAATTTTCTAAGTCACAAATATCAGTTTTGCTTCTAATAGCAGTAGAGAAATGTGGACTTCGACAACTACCCTAACATACAGCAGCAGAGACAAGGGGATGAAGCTGGTTCCTGGAATTTTTTGTCCTTGCTGGGCAATTAGACATCATGTTACAAGAAAAGTCAGATCTACCTTCAATTATAAATTGTGAGCATTGCTGTCTTGGCTAGTTTTCCAGTATGTGATAACGAGATATTCATAATGGGAGGAAAAATACAAAGGACAAGCTTCCTTCATCCCTAATGTCCTTACAAAAGCTCTTCAACTGCATCCAACCTGGGAGTAAATAGGTTGCAGTGCTCAAAACACAACTGGCTACCCCAAATAAGCGCATTTACAGGGCCACACATAGGGCCCAAGCGCAGTGCTGTTACCTGCTCCAGCAGCAATCTTTCTGGTCTCTGCATGGATGGTCAGATGGGATATTCCCACCAAGCATCCCTCAGGAAGGGAAAAAAAAGAGGAAGCTGTTTGGTTTTCCTTCCACACCTCAGTGAACGCACCCGGGTATGCAGCGGAGTGGCTGGATCTTAAGGACTTGCACTACTGGAAAGGCTCCAGTGGCATTGCTGCCCTCTGCCAACACTGAAAATCACTTACATGGTCAGAGACGCATTACGTGTAGAACCTTCTCGAAGCACTGCAAATGACAGAGCCACCTCCCATAGTCATTCGTGTCTGTTTTGAAACAAACATACATTATACATAACGCCTTTACCTCCAAGAGTTCTCCAAGCCATCACACACACCACCACCCCAATTCTGAAATATACAGGTGCACAGTTCTAGACTGGGAAAGATGCTGACCGCACTAACCGTAATGTCTAAGAGCTTTTGAAGCCATTAAAATATAAAGTTTAAATATTTAAAGAATAAATTTAATTTAGTTGGGTTTTACTTCCAAAATTCAAGGACAAATAATTTCCCATCACAACAGCATCGCTGACGCAATTGCGTGTGCCTTAGCAACAAAGGCGTACTACAGAATTTTATATACATCATGACTTTAAACACTGTCAAAGGCAGGCTTGCATTTTACGGTGCAACCAAACCATTTCCAGAGAGGACACACAGAGGTTTAGCTATTTTTTAATTATTTTTTTACTTACTATTCTGTCTTTTCATCCCATTTAATTAACGATTTCTAACTGGTTCGCAGCACTTCCTGACTGTTACAGATTCTCTTCACTGAGGTAAAGAGTCCTCACGTAAGACAGTCAAGGGTAGAACAATAGCTAAGACAGACTCTCAGCTTCCTCCCTACTTTGTGGGGCCCTAGAGCAGCGATAATGAATTAGGAGCTCTAAAATAGTTAAGAAAAAGAGATTACAGTGACAGAAAATACAGATCAACCCAACAAAGGCTCTAATTCTTAATGAATTTATGCAAGCAATGTAAATGCCACAAATAAGACAATGTTACGTAGTCGCAAGAATTAATTGCGTTCTCCATATAATCTCATCTGAAAGCATTTCATTCCTAACACTGATGTTCCAATGCTATTGCAAACTCTGTCTGAATACTTAAATAAGTAAACAACAAACAAAAGGGCTCATCTTCAGTGCCCCCAAGCTATCATCCAAAACTGGTTATAATTAAAGGTGTGAACAACAGAGTAACAAACCTGCAAAGTCAAGGTTCTGAGAAATTAATGGGCATCACACCACTGCACCAGTTCAAATTTATCACTCATTATCTCCCTGACTAGCACAGTGCTGTTTCACATATTAGTGCCTCCTTCTCTTTCCTCCAAGCCTTTCCTGCCTTTTCTAGATGGCTAATTTTAAACAATTACTGCCTCTGACACATCGAGACCTTTTCTCCCTCCTTTCTTCTTCTTGCTGTAAAGCTACTGACCTACAAAAGCCCCCTGCACCCAAAATATTCCAGCATTTTAGAAAGCAAAGATTGATCGTTTGAGGGGAAACAGCGAGCAAGCAAAGTGTCTTTGAATCTCTGTTTCTACAACATCTTCACTTTACATTATCTCAAATGGTTAAACATACTCAAATGCATAGGCTAAGGCAAGGTACAGGTCCCCATTAAACACTACTTTCATTAGGGTTAAATGTATTGTACTTGTTGAGTTGAAACGTTAAGACTCCTCTTTGCAAAATTCTTTAGAAAATGCAAAATGTGCCTTGCTCTTAAAGTTACTTGGGAGTCCCACACTGTTGGTAACTGGACATTTACACGAACAATTGAAGAGCACTACATTCCGCAAACACCCCTTCCCTCCTCACACAAATCCTAGCATTTTCCTTAAGATCCATTCAAACAAGAAGGGAAGATACACACGCATGAACACACACAAAAATACATGCATATGCATCTCTTCATCCATCCTACTATGGAAAGGAGAAGAGAAAGAGCAAGAGAAGAACAGGAGTGCAATGGAGTAGGGGTGACTTTCCATCACAGATTAGCACATTTTGCTACATCTGGCCTATCCTTTTCAGGGGCACCATGTTTTTTTAACATCACCTCACTTGCAAGAGGACTGTTTGCGCCCACTTCTCCCCCAAAACCCCAATGACATTGAAAAAATACTGCATTGCAGTATTTGCCAGTGCACCGGAGTGTATCCAGTTAGCTGTCCCACAGACAAACAAATGTACGTTTTAATGTGTCCAGGCATGTAAATGAGTTGTCTAGTGGACACAGATTGCCAAAACAGACAAGTGGATTTGTCAAGTTATCTGCATCTCTCTCCCTCTCGCTATCATATTCTCTGCCACAGCCCATTTCTTGCCTGGGGTGTTTGTTGAAATTGTTTTGGAAGTGCAAGTTCCCAAAGAAAACATTAAATTCCCTTGCCAGAATACAGGACCCGACCGCACTTTATCTCTTTGGAAAAACCTCAGGGTGTCAGTGTCTCTAGGTTATGTACCAACAGCATGACAATTACACACAGAAAATAACCTGTGTTTAATTAGCACAATCCCAGCATACCAAGTAGGAAGGTTGAGGAAAAAAAAATTCACTGTAACCTAGAAGATGCTATTTCTAAAAAAATTAATACATTAAATATATGTAAGATTAATGCAACCGGATTTTCTTTCAACAGAGTCACAATATTTAACAGGACCAAATAAAGATGATGAAGACTATGCCAAACCCATTCAAATTGGATTTTTAAGTATAGCCCTTCCAGCTCATTGTAACCATCCTTTGTCACAACAGCTCGGGCTCACTTTGAGAGAGCTCAAAAAGGTAAAATTAATAAAGAGGAAGAAAGCAAAGGAGGCAACCAAGCCATCAACAGTGGAGAGACATCCCTGTATCTAACATGGGAACTTGATCACTGGAGTACATGGGGATAAGATTTTAAACTGATGGCTGGTATGCACGTTGCATCAATATCCAACTGCAAAACTGCATCCTTTCTGACTAGTAGTTCATCAAGACAATTTAAAAGGAAAGAAGAAATGTCATGTCCACAGATAACTATATTTTCTCTACCTTTTTGTCTGTAAAGAAAGAGGTTTCACATTTTAAGCTTTCAGTATCCGTCGCAATCTTAATTCAATTTCACTAACTTAATAGCTGGGTTTCTATACGAGGATTTACAATGCGATCTTTTACATGCCAAAAGAAAATGTCCCTATGTACATGCAGGCTGTATTCATTAATATAATCTTAAAACAAAGAAAAGAGGAAGATCGGGGCAGAAACACGTGCACCATAAAACAAGGATGACATTCTTTTTAAATCTTCGCAGAAACACCAAATTGCACAGAAAATGAAAATGTAACTACTAGCTGATGACTCTTAAAGCAAACAATGCAGCTGTGTATAATAAAAGGCACCCTTATTTATTGTCATGACTAAGTTAACGGGTTTAGAACACAGCACCTCTGTTTTGGACAGAAGAAAAATTATTTTACTCTCACGTACAACTACAATGCATGTCAGAATGCATCTCTGCACATGCACAGCCTGTAAACGGCACAGTTTTACACACGCACACACACCCTCAAGATTTCTTCCCCCCTCTATATTGTAAAGCAGTGCAGTTTTCAGAGGGCCATTCAATTACTTCTTCACAGAAAGGACTGCAGCAGAAGCAATACTTAAAACAAAGCAAATTAAAAGGGGGGGGGGGGATTTAATTTCTTTTAATTCCTCTTTCAACCAAGCACTGCCATTCCTGCCGGAATTAGCATTCAGCGTAACCCTGCACCAGAGGAAGGAAGGAAGTAAAAAATGTTTGAAAATCTGAAGACAGAGAGAAAGGCGTGTTCTATATTCTCGCTTTGCTTCTCTTGTGCCTCCTGATGTGTGATAGATGAGCATTTTCTGGGCAACCACATTTTTTATATCTTTTACGCTACCGTCTATCACTCACTAGTCTACTACGCTTTTTTAACACTTCTAGCACCAACAGCTATTCCCCATTATTGTTTGCCACTACAATACATCACAATTAGCAAAACATTCAGCCACAGTTTAAAAAGTAAAGTTGCCACAAGGAGCCTGACACTGGAAGTGGGTATTTCTCCAGCAGATCTATATAATAGACTGTGGCTAAAGGTGGGGCTGGAAACGAAGTGAGGAATAATCTCATTATTTCTGTAAATTCCGCTCAGCACCTAAACCTTCGGATATGGTGAACTCCCCTGAACCGATTATTCTGCCATATAACCATCTGATTTTGCAAAAATACCAATATCACTTAACACAAAATCACTGCTTAGGGTAAATTCATTCTACCTACTGTTCTCATAGGGACATTTGCTGGAAAATTCTAAGAAATGATTTGCAGAAGCTATCAGCTGTGGGAGTTCACTATTATACCTCTGTCAACTTCATTCAATAGAATTTACATTTATTTTATTTTTTTATATATACTGCCTCCAAGGATTCCTTCCCATCTTTTTTTTTTTTTTTGCACATACAATTTCACAGCAGGGAGGGGGGGAAAGGGGAAAAAGAAAAAAAAAAAAAAAAAGGAGATAACCCTCTTTTGCAGAGGAGAAAGAACAGATGCTTAAAACCAGATTTCTAGAAATCACTGCAAGCCTGAGCCAGAAATGTAATTAACACCTATTTATAAAGAATAATTAAAGTTGTGACTGCCACAAAGAACAGCAGAGATAATCGAGGTAGCCCCTGCTTTTCTTTTTTTCTTTTTTGGAATTTCCCCCCCCCCCCTTTTTTTTTTTTTTTTTTTTTACACTGTTTGCAGTATTCCCACATGATTGCCACCTGCTCCCCCACTCAGCTTCCCCTATGCTCGTTTCCCCGGCAACCTTTCATTGGCTTTTCCTCCCAGCTATCGCTTTCAGTTCGGCTGCTCAGTCTAATCTTATTTGTTTTACACCCATCAAAACAAGCAGCTAGACAAAGACAATCCTGTAAGAATGGGAAAAGACCGTCGCTTTGTTTCCCCCCCCCGCCCCCCCACTCCCTTCCCCGTTATAATAAATATCCGCGGCAAAAGTCTGAAAAACGTTAAAATTAAAGGGGAAAACGGGGGGGACACCCCATGCCCCTCACGCATCACCCCACAGTGCTGGCAGGAGGGACGGGCCCCAGCCCCCCTCCTCTCTGGGTCCCCCATCCCCGAGTCCCTGGCACTTGGTTCTGATCATGCCATTTTGCACAATCTGTAAGGAAAGCACAAAAGAAGGGACGAGGCGAGCGCGTCCGGGCTCCTCCACCAGGAGAATATAGGCTAAAAATAGAAATACTATTTTTCACATAAATGGCTTTGACTTCTCCCGGCATTTAAAACAGCACAGAACAACACGGCTCCCACCCCCCCCAGCCCCCACACCCCGACACAAAAAAACCCACCCCACACACCCTTCCTTCCTTCCATCCATCCATCCATCCATCCATCCATGCATCCATCCATGCATCCATCCATCCTCTACAGCACCGGCTCCATGGGAAACGCAATACCTGGATGTGAGAGGCGATTATTAGGTTTGTATTTAAGGCTGGTGTAATACAAACGGAGATTAAAAGGCATCACCGGCTGCCTGATCCGCCAGGCACATGCGGTACAATGACACCGCGACTGTCAGCAGAGACCATCCTCGCTCCACTGAAATGCAGCGTTCAATGGGAACGCGGCGGAGTGCCATCGTCGTTAGATACGTTAAATAGATATATAGATATATACACACACACACAAGCAGGCATATCCCCCTATAAGAAAAAATAATACCCCCAAACAAGGCTCTCTAATTTTATTTTATGACTCACGATCCACCGCCCCGAACAAAAGAAATCCGCGAGGCACACGAGAAGCGAGACAAAACCCCCACGAGCAGGCTCTCCCCATTCACTTACCATTTTCAAGCCATTCCACTCCATCTGTGATCACAAAGATGGACCCTTACAGCCCCTCACAGAGTCGAAAGCAAAAAGAGCGTTATGTAAAAGCTGACATTCCTTCTTACAGCGCTGCTGCCCAACGATGCAACAAAATCGACATATACTAGGCACTGCAACACATACAAGCCTCCTCCTCTTTTTATGAGGTCACGACAGGAAACTCTTTGAAATACAATATGCAGCATTTACTGAAGCTCATATAAATCACCCTCTTTTAAAATTACCATACCTATTGCGCAGTCCACCAAAAGAAAATTACCAATCTCGAGCCCTTTTTTTTCCCACCCCCCCCTTCCATCCACCATCCCCCCATTCTCTCCCCCCCCCCAACCCCCCCCCCCCCCCCAGGATTTTGCTCGGCATTTGTATCTCCAAAATGTCAATGTGGAAATTAACTCCCTCCCCCCCCTCCACTGCCTAAAAAAAAAAAAGCCTCTTCTTCCTTTTGCATTTCGGTTAGCCACATACCAGCCTTGCATTAGAAATGAGCTCTTTTCTCTTTATTCTGAGAGAAATCGCGATTACCTTAAAACGACAAAGTACATCCTTTATTAAAGGATACGCACACATTAAATATGAAAGAGAGGGAGCGAGGGAGAGGGAGAGAGAAAGGGAGAAAGGGGGGGAGAAAGGGAGAGATCATGTACAAACACATCAGTAGCAGAAAAACTAAATGCATGTGAAAACACAGACTGAGAATGATGCAGATTCGGGGAAAATCTGGATATGTTAGCTTCTAGATCTACCTCTACATAAACCCACTACGATCCCATCTTTAAATCTACTAATACCTACCATAACCATTCTTAATGGCAAATATTGGGTCTTGAAAGGCTTCAACTCTTCTACAGATTTGCTAAGGTTTTCGGGGAATTATTTTTTATTATTATATTTTTTTTCTTTAAAAAAAATCCACAAAGCACAGTGCTAGACGTTTGTGCAGCGAGAATAATAATAATAGTAATAAATAATAATAATAATAAATAATAATAATAAGCACAAATCTGCTGTTTTGTGGTCTTTTGTTGGCTGTTCCTCCCCGCAGGTACCGCGGTCCCCGAGCGGCGGCCCCCGGCGGCGGCAGCGGGCGGAGCGGCGCGGGCCCTGCTGGAACTGGCTGCCGGCGTCCCCCCGTTACAGCCATTTATGGGACCATCTGTCAGCGGCGGGCGGGCGCTGATTGGCCGCCGCCGCGCGGGGAGGGCGTTGCGACATCAGGTGCTATTGAAATTAGCCGCGGCCAGATTGACAGTGTTAATGATGGGGTGACCTCTGCAACAACAGAGACCAGATTTCTGAACTGCTGCTTGTGTCTAGTAATTAAGGCCCGGTTGAAGAAACAACACGCATCCCTCTAGTTCTCCTTGTGTTTTTTTTATTATTTTTATTATTATTTTGTATTTATTTATTCCTTTTCCCCCCACCCTGCCGGAGCCCTCGGCCGCAGCGATGTCGTGCCTCGGCCATGCTTCAGTGCCTACATCTTCTTACCTCCTGCCCGCCCGTCTCCCAGGTCCGGCGTATTTTAACCACCTTATCTTTTTCGACAGTTGCTTTCCGGAGAAATGCATATTTAATGATCTGCCTCTAGGCTTAAAGGCACAACAAAAGCACTCCCGACGTGCGTTTAAAGCTGCATTTATTTTCAGGTACTATTGATTTTAATAATAAACCATCTCTCCCCTTCCTTCTGCCCGGTGAGGTTTTAAAAATACATATTTTTACAAGCGGATTTGATAGCGCTGCCACTTGATGCTGTCTAAGGCACAGCAGACACCTATTTATCAGAGCTCCCCCTGAACAACAGTACTATTTCAGAATCATTTCACCACCTCGCTTCATTTTCCTTCAGCTCTACGGGAAATAAAACATCAGCAAACTTTGGGTGTTTAAAAGCATTTCCCCCCCCCATCACCAGCCTTAGAGAGGAACGTGCTTAATTTAACAATGCACACTCATTAATCCTCCGCTCACTGCCACTGACAAACTAACAAAACTTCACTCCCAAACAGCAATATTTTACCCTCTCCCGACCACAGCAAGTTTATTACCAATTCTCACAAGTTAGGAAGCATTCGTGCCCTTCTCTTACTTGGGAGTTATTTTCCTGAAGCATGTTTTGGCCAAAGTAACAAGGCATGGCACCCTGTAATTGCAACTACCCCTGAATTCACGTTCACCTCATCTAAAGCGAGCGAGTATTCTCAATTAACGTATATAAGAATCATTCAATTTTACCATCCATGCATTCATTTCATCAGCCAAACACCATTTTTTAAAAGTCAGTATCATTGCAAGCGTTTTTAAACAGAAGAGCTGTAAACGGAGAAAGCTGGGATGGGCCATGTTATAAGCTCACTTAGTTCTTTCCTGGAGAAAGAAAACCTGGCTCCAAACCACCAAAACCATTTGCTAAAATACGTGATCAGACAATCTTTGTTCTAGAAGTTTTATGTATTTTTTAAAGCATAAAAATGCCCTCAAACTGCTCAGCTCTGAACTGACATTCTGCACATTTTAAATGTCTTTAAAACCGTAGACACACTCAAACACACAGAAAGACCAAACACACCCAATAAAACATATGAAATATAGTAAGCTTATAAAAATCCAGCTACAAACAGACCAAGCAAGGAGAAAAATGGCATTTAGAAGACATCAGACAATCTATCTGTGGAACGAGCACTGAATTCAATTAAAATATGAACAATGTAAAAGGCTGCAGAGAGGATTTCTCCATGCACCTTTTGGAGCATATTTGTAGCTTGGTAAAAAAAATAGTAAAGATTAAACTAGCTCGTAAGATAAGGTTTCCTAACTCAAATTTAAGTGTCCTGTTAGACTGAACACACAGGCATCAAAATGCTACAGAGCTAGTGTATTACCATACATTCTTGTGCAAATACACACCGAATATTAAAGTTAGATTTGTAATGCAAATTTTCACTCCAGGTCTCTTCGGGGGTTAATAACACTGAAAAAGGCATCCAGAAATTATTTGTAAGTCGTTTCAACTTCAGCCGACTTTGTTACTCTAAATTCGTTATGCACATCAAAAGATTCAGCCATTTTTCTGATACAATAATTGCACGCTGCTCCTCTAAAACATCAGCTATCTTATCCGCCTAGAAACCCAGGTACTCCGCACACTGACCACTTTCCCCAAAAGCACCCCACACGCAGCCTTTCTGGGGAACACTGAAACAAATGCTCAAACATCCTCAGAGGCCTCCCTCCGTAAAGACAAAGGCAGAATCCTATTGTTGAAAAAGTCAACCTTATTCTCGTGTTTCCAATAGTACCATTTATCTTTCAGGGTAAGGGACTGACCACCACATCACGGTCGTGACATTTGTAAAGCATCACATTCTCTATACAGCCTCTCCAGCATCAGCCAGCAAAGCCCCTGAGCAAAGCATATTTTTAATGCAATCTTCCATCCCCACAAAAAGAAACTTGTCTTAAACAGCTAATCCAATATCAAAATGAAATCACAGGGTTGTTTCCCAGCCCCCCCCCCACCCCCCTCTCCTTACCATAAATGAGCAGTTTCTTGACTCATTAATGACAGTTTCCCTTAAAAGAAGTGATCTCATATCACTGAGCCCCTCTCCACCACGCATACATCCCAAAGGTTGCGGGTATCTTAGCATCAGTAGCCGCTAGCAAGCTCTCTCATACAGAGCCCAGATGGACTATACCAGAAGCCAATTCAGCGTTAATAACTACCTACTCTGTGCAGTTTAGAAGCCTTACGTGGCATAATGTCCTAGGCAACAGCAGCCGATTGAAACCGCAAATAAAAGACAACCCAATTCTCCAAAAGCATCAAAAGGAAAAAAATAATAAATTGAAGAATGATTTTTTTCCCCCCAAATCTCTTACTTTCAGAAGATTAAACTGAATCCTTCAAACAAACATATGAAAAAGGAGAAAAATAAAAACAGATGCTGCCCAGAAAAAAGTGACAAAATATTACCTCATTATTTAACAAAGCAGCATTAAGCGTCCTGCTGATTTCAAACATCTTGCCACAGATTTTGGTTAAGAGAAACAGGAAGAATCCTTTGCAAGCCCTCTGTCTGCAAAGGGTTCTTCAATTTTCTTGCGCACAACAGAACAGTCAATATGTTATTTCCCTAGAGTTCGCACATTAAAACATCTAGTCAGTGAGCTGAATTTTCCCCTTATCACACTGTAGACTCCTGTTATATGTACTGCTCTCTTTGCAAGATTAGCCTGCCCCAAACATGGCTGTTGTTTAAACTATTCTTTAAAGTAACAGTTCACTCCATAACCACCAGGTGGGCAGTGTACACAGATTCAAGTAACCATCTTAAAAGATTTTTCTTGGAATAGCTGCTGGTTGTGATATACAGTATAAATCCCCCCCTTACACTTACCAAGCAGGAGGGGGGGGAATAAAAGATATGGATTTCTGCACTGGTTTATGCCTTTTCATGCCCAGAAGTGAGCCCACACGCTAAATCCCTAAAATCACTTAACTTTTGCCATTCTTTTTCTTTTTAAAGGGACCTTAAAATTTATACATGAGCGTTTCCTTCAGCAAATATGAACTAGACGATAAAATCCAATCAGTTCTGAGAACAAAGTGTAATTAAAAGGGAAAGCACGCCCATAGAAATGGTGTGTACTGCACAAGATACAAAATCAGCTTTAAGTTCAGTGCGACAGCGTTCTTTCATGGGAACACCAAATCCAGCATGTAAATAATTCACATGTGGGTAGAGCCTTGTAGAATATATGAATTTACACCTTTGAGCAAATATGAAGATCAGTTGATAACATACTGCTATGACGTATTTTGGCTTAAATTCATTTATGAAAACACTGCTGCACACATGAGAGCGCAGGACTGAAATACACAGGATCCACTTTTCTATAGCACCCAAGTTATCAGACTATCCTCATCCCTGTGTGTCTGCAAGCTATTTAAGTATTTTTCTCCTCTATTTAAGGTGAAATACCTCAAGGAATACTTCCATTACTATTAAAAAAATATATATACACATTCATTCAGCACTGCACAGCAACACCCAGAGGCCTGAATGAGATGGGGATCTTTGTGTTGGGTGCTGTACAAACACATTTGAAAAGTCATTTCATACTGAAAGATTTACAAACAACATTTACAAGACTGAAGCCCAAAACAGAGGTGTCATAAAGAACAATACACAAAGAGCACCACAAAATGCCTTTTCCCAGCTGGGATGAACTGTTGGAGAACTGAGGCATCTCCTGCAACTACCTGTGCTAAGGCAGAACCCAGAAGGTTATTCACTCAGATTAAACAACATACGCAACATTTGGACAAAGGCTTCTTCGTATCTATCACCTATAAAGTACCATCACCTAGTTTTTTACTTTACAGCACTCCTTACTGAGTAAGTATATGCAGAGTAGTGATTTCCTTTGTTGGCCTTAAACTAATAGTAAAGGGATGCAGTAATGACTTAACCTTCTTGAATATGTATTGAGTTTCAAGTCATCCCTTTTTATATGAGGAGAAAGGTTATTTGCATCGATTTCTGTTTGCATGAAATAAGCTTATTTTCTCATTCACCATATGCCTTGAACACTAATTAAAAGTGTCACTTTCTTCTAATGTAAAAACGTAATCATTCAGTAAATAAGTATTCTTAGCTTTTTAGTCTTTGTGATAATCTTTTTACAGACTTTTTATTTCCAGGTAACCTCAGTGTTTTCATTACCACACACTCCTCTGACTTAAAGAGAGGTGTTTGATAAATACACTTTTTTTCTTAAAATAAAAGAGAAAAATATAAATCTAGAAGTGCATCTTTAAGGACCCACACCCCTCTTACCCCGAGGCAAATCCATCCAATCAATATGAAACCATTCACATGCCACCATCTGCCAAGCTGTAGAGCAATGTGGCTGGAACAGACCTCTTACAAAGCAGCAGTGGTCTCATTTTCAGTCTATTAGGGAAGCACCAGAGCTCTCATGTGCAAGGACACAAAACTCCAACTCAGACCTTCTCACACCAGTTTCTCTGTGCACTGCTGCAGAACTCCTCTAATTTTTGCTGCCTGGGTTTTCATGCTAATCACCAAAGCAAGAGGGAGGAGGAAATGGTCAGCAACAGCCCTATTTCACTGCAGTACGAAATAAAGAACTCTGTTTAATTATACTCTAATATGATTAGAGCAAACCATTTAAATGCTGCTGCCTGCAAACTACAACCTGGCATTTTCCATCACCTCATTTTCCACTCTTCCAGAGGACTAAACATTCATGCCTAGAACTGCGTTATTCCTTTCCAAGACATTCCTATCGTGGAGTTAATATTTAATTCTGATCAAAGAGTATTTTGTTGTTTGACAGACAGGAGGGTGCAGGTGGATGAGGAACAAAGGAGACACACGCCAGAGTACAAGATGGATTTGAACTACAAAATGATTTAATAGAAGACAATGGGCTGGGAAAGGACATTACACAAGGCAAGCACTAGGGTTTGCCCTATGCAGTAATTCAAGAACCTCTGCGGAAACAGTCTCCAGTTCAAGATATCACATCAACATTACCTTTAACAACACTGAGCTCACGAATAGCTTTTCCATCAGCAGATCTTTTAATAACTGTAAATACCCTCCACCACCTATACCCCTGGCAAATTCACTGCGTGACTAAGAAAGAGCAACAGAAGAAAAAGGAACAGGAAACGGCGAGAAAAAGGGAACATGCAGGTTTGCAAGCCCCTCATGAAAGCACACAGAGGAGAAATGAACTATTTTAAAACCATGAAATGACAATGGAACATGAAAAGCTTAACATTTAATTTGGTGATGCTGAAAGTCACAAACTTGGATGGAAAAGCCAGGACCAAACTGTTCATGGCACCTAACCCAAAGTCAGGCTTCGAGAAAGAAAACAGAAACAACACAATAAGCAGTCAAGTTAGTCAGACTGCCATTCTCTGCATGTGTGTGCAGGAGATGGGATGGACTGCAGCATAGAGGGAAAAACAATGGTTAAATAGGTTATTTACCTTACAGTAAGTTTTTTCCTACTGTTATTTGAACAGATTACAATCAAATGTATAAATAAATAAAACCAGTTTGTTTAGCTACTGAATAGCTTAAAAACAACCGGCAAAATAAAACACCCTGCCAACCGCCCTGTGGAAATCAAGCAGGAGTAGATGATCGAGACTGTAACATTGCATGACACTGAAAATGTTCTTCAGGCAACTGCTCTTTAAGGTTAGTGAATTCATGTATTTGAGGGAGAATCAGATTTTTAAGGTTTCACTACAAAATACGTCACAGTCGTGATAACCTTACACTACCCACAAAAGGGCTGAAATACCATGCAATTTTTTAGGAAACGGTAGGTGAAAAAGATGACTGACATGGCTTAGAGCTTTTATTAGTTTCTTTTATTTGATGATCCTCTTGGGAACACAGGAACCTGTCCCTGCCTCCTTTTCTGTCCCTGCTGTGGACCCCACTGACAAGCTGTACAAGCTCTGCTGCTGATGCTCAGTACTACCTGGTGCACTGAGATTCCTCCTGATGCTGGGGAGATTAAATATGCCGCAGATATACCTGGAAAAATTATCACCTTTTTGATCTGTGCTCAGAAAGAAAAGAATTACAAAATCCAGCAAGAGTAGTTACGAGACCCAGCTCCTTAGAGATGTCTGGAATGAAAAGACACCGAGATGCAAAACCAGGCAAAAAAAATCCTCCCATATACTTACAACTAAATGAGGAATTTAGATATGAAGCTTAGACAAGTAGTCACAGTTCCCACAGAAATCACACTTCAGCTGCTTTTGCACAAATATGCTATTTAATGTTGCTTGCCCACTTTCTTTTTCATGCCTTATGAGATGTGTAATTTGGATGCTGCGTAGCTGCTCTAAGTATCACACACCAATTTTCCGAAGATGTGTGTATTTGCAAATCCCACTGTGGATACTTATGTTTGAACATTGGGAGACTGGAACAAAACTCTCCAGGGCACACCACAGCACAGAGGTAACAAAATGAATACATGTAAATAGCTGTAACGACAAGAGAAATCTTAGTGATAGGAACCACATCTTCATCTTCAAACCTGAAAGCTGGGTGTCCACACAGATTCAGGCATGCACATATGTGAATAACCACAGTAAAGGTGTACTCTGTGAATGTCAGGGTACAGGACAACAAGGGAGACGGTCCAGCATCTACAATGCAAGCAGGGTTTGGAGAAGATGATTCAGCACCTTCCCAGCACATCTGAAGGCCAGCAATATCCTTGGGACCTTGGCTCCATGCTCCTCTCCTGGCTCCTAACTGATGCTTTGCAAAACAGCATCCATCCACTCGGTCACAGAGCACATCTTGTCTGTCCAATTTTCAGTACATTTTAAAGAACCCCCAGTCAGTGCTGTGAGACTGAAAGCAAAAGGCAGCATATACCCTAAGGTAAACATGTAATACTATAGTAAGATATACCAGCAATTCTTTTCCCCCTTTCCCAGTTCTTTTGGCTCAGGAATATACATTTCAAAGCTTTCAGTCCTCTAATTTTCTTCCCTTTAAATTTAGAGATAGCGTAACTTTTACTCAACAGACATCCTAAATCCTACAGCTTGTTTTCCTATCACCACAAGCAGAATTCAGCCCTACCTACCTAGAGAGTTAAAACATCTCCACGTCACTGTCAGTTTTGTATAATACAGTTAGCAAAGTTTCAACTGAGCACAAATGAAGACGTTTTCAAAGATTTATGACTGCATTTTTAAAATGTATTTACTTGTAAATAATGAAAGGACCTAGACACTGAAGAACTCTAGACTTATGAGGGAGATTTACATGAGTTCAGCCATTTTTAATGTGCCTATGTATGAGCACAAAAACCCACATGAAAAATGTGAGCAGGGTCTTTCAACCAGCACTGCCTAATTTTAGAACAGTTGACGGATTTGCTTTAAACCGATCTGTAATACAGCGTGTTATACACCTTGTATTCAGGCCAAATAATATCAAGAACAAAGATAAAAACCTGAAAGGGGGATTAATGTGCTGATGTTCCCAAGCTTCGAGACAGCGATCACAAAAAGATCTGGGGAAGAATGTGAGGTGGCTGGATCAGAAAAGAGGTACAGGAGGAATAACAGGAGACCTACGAGCAGCACGCGGAAGGGTTACGTCTCCTACAACATGCAATTACACAGGAAGGATGCAGAACCAGGGATGATACAAAAGAGAATAAAGGCAATAAAAAGCGTCAAGAGCTATTAATTGTCCCAATTACTTCTTGTTAGAACAGCTGGCACTTACATGCAGTATTTCAGTAACACTAGACAGAACCTAAGTAAGTATTACAATTTCACAAACAAACAAACCCAAAGCTCACAATCACATCTGGGCCAAGCCTATCATGCAACCTATCCCCAAACCCATGGTGCTTAAAGAGAGAAAAGAAAGCTTAAAATGGCTTATCTAAATAAATCAAGCTTGCCTCATGCTCCAAAGCTTACACCTGTATTTGCAAGCGTAAGGACTTGTGAGAAGCTTCCTGTGTACGCCTGTTTCATTTTACTCCTTAAGAAATAAGGGTTAAATAAGCTGCCCCAATAAGATACCCCAAAACTCATGGGTAAACAGCTCCCTCATGAACATGACTCATGCAGCTCTTTAGTGTATAATTTAAATTACAGAGGTGACAATCTTACAACAGTAAGGAGAACAAAGACAACAAAATACAAAGAAGGTAAAAGGTAGAACAAAGAGAGCAGATGCAATATTTAAGAAAGGGTCAGTGCTAACTCTGAACCCTCCATACTGACACACAAGTAGGAAGGGGCTGTAGAAAAGCAAATAATAAAGAAATCATCTGTGGCTCTTCTTCTTGCTCTCTACAGTTCCATGGAGCTTGTGTCTTGGATCTGGATGATGCTGGTCAGAAAGCCCTAACTTCTTCCTAACTAATTCTCACAGATTTCCATATGCATTTATGGTTTTCTTTAAACTCCTCGTTCCAAAGTGTCAGACACACCTTAGCTGATGACTTCTAGCTTCCTTTAAAGTAGGGCAGATGAAGAACAATGGGTACTTTTAGCACTTTTTTTTTTAAAGAAACTCAAATTATGGTAGTAGCTAAACTACTACCTGAAAGCTAAACTTCCTGATCAGTATTGGAACTAATGTCTGGTGCTTGGGTTTCAAGGCATCTGTACAGCTGAGCTGGAGAAGCTGGCAGGTGAGCAACCAAGAGTGAGTTTACCTCCACTCTGAACTGCCTGTTTCACCGCCACAGGGAATGTATTTTCTTCACTACTGCAGGCTGACTTTTAACTCAATAGGCAGGTAAAAGAGGGGTAAAGCAGTAGCAGGATGCTTCTGTTTTTTCTAGTCTGTGGACAGGAACTGTATGGGACTGGATGAGCTCTACAGCATGGATGAATTTACTACAACTAAGGTCACACATGTGCTGGGGAGGTAGTCTCTCCAACCCTGCTTGTACAGGCAGTCAGGGGAAATGGTCACTTCCAAGGCACAATTCATCTGTCCTGCTCTAGAAATCTCCTTTAGAGCAAGATAAATACTGCTCTTAATTCCACTGGCTATGAATAAAGCAGCTCTCCAGTGACCAAGATGGAGTATAGCTCAGGTAGGAAGTCCATCTTCGGTCACACCAGTCCCACCATGGTGACCAAGGCAGATGGTCTCCAGCTGATGCTCACCTAGATGCAAGTTCACCTGAACTTCTGCACCCTGGGGGCTCTTACCACCACAATGTGGTCTTAAGCTGTCTGTAAGTACAAGTAGCAATTCAAGGAAGGTGAGCTTTAGATAGTCCAGGGAATCGGATCGCAGACTGAGACACAATGCCAATGCTGAATGCATGGGATACGACTACATAAAGCAGATCTTGCAGGACTGTGCTGGTCTGTACACAGGAAAAGCCCAATAACATGGAAACCACACATGCATCTTACCAAAAGAAAAAACCCAACAAGGTTTATTTCATGAACGCAAGGCTAGATGTTCTCTCTTTGGTTACAAAAGCTTTGATTCGGGACCATTAACTCCAGCCAGCAGAAGCCTCGAGGGTGTGTGGGGGGAAATAAGGGTTCCAATACATCCAATTTATGACTGTTGGGAAAAGCAACAATCACATCAAAACAGCTACTCTGAAACCTACCCAGCTACAGGCCATCACCCTGCCGTTTAAGAATATTTCACTCCAATGCCTGAACACATTTATATTCTTCCAGGCAGTTTTCCTGATGTTTTATAAGGATTCCCCAATGCAACAACAAACAATCTTTCTTTCAATAGTATCACTGGATGCACTGTAACCTGCATCTAGGGACGCTCTGCTCTGCTCAGATAAAACTTAATTGTTCTTCTGACATAGAACAATGAAGGAACTTTAAACTCACCTAATAAAGCAAACAGGCCTCTATTTTTAACATTTTCCACAGCCCCCCAAATGCCTACAAGAGCCTGTAACAAGTAAAAAAGAGTTTCAAGAGAGCATGGGTAACCAACATACATCTAGTGAGCAAAGAACATATTGACCTCTTTAAATGGTGTCAAATGAAAGATTAGATGTTGTGCTGCTGTGGTAGAGGTCCTGCTTCTGTGGAAAACCAGAGATCAGTGATGCTGCAGATCATTTTACATAGAAAATTTCAACTGCTGGCACCAACTGGCAGGAATTCCTACAGCGTGCCTGTATAGTCTCTCTCCCCATATTACCTCCTTCAGTTTCTATTTCCTGGATGATCTTTTGCTTCCTGCCAAAATATCAGATATTACAGGTGCACATCACAAAATGATGTGGCTTGGTAGTGTAAATTTCAGCTCCTGACCTTTTAGGTTAATGGCACTATTCAAATTTAAGACACAATTAAAGTATCAACTGATTACTCCCAGTGACCTCACTGGTAACTGGAAGATGGTCAACGCCGTGAATGAGGCCATTTATTTAGGTGCTATCATCCGTTCAGGAAACCACCCTCTTCAGCTGCTTTGGAGACTATCCCAGGCTGGTGGATGATGACATGGCTTTATCTATTCCTGCCTTTGTCACTTCTCAGCTGCCATATGCTAGGGCACGAAGACTTTGATGCTTAGGAAACACCTACTAGCACAGAATGCTCCTCAGCAACCCAGATTGCTTTACACACACCAAACGTTTTCTTTTGCTCTTTCCACTGGCATCAGTCAAGATTTAGTAAGTTCAAGACTCCAGCCTTCACACACATGGCCTGTGCCCACGACACACACAGACTACGAAAGCCTTCACGATAAAGACTGCAACTCTGCACATGCTGCTGACAGATGCAAAACTTCCTTGAGTAATAACTCCCTGAATCTCATCACTTGCTTTCCATGTGGAAAGCAGGGCCAACCTTTCCTTCTGTATCCTAAGATCCTAACAGTAATTTATTACAAAATTCTGTTAAAACTAGACACTATTGCAGTTTCAAAAGCTTTTTAAGTAATGAAGGAAGGAAAAGGCCATGTCACAGACAGTCATATCAACTATGCAAACTAAGACCGATACTGAAAGTGACTGTTGAGGAAAAAACACCATATAGGCGTACACAGCAATCTTGCTGTAAGTGCTTTGACCAGATGCAGATGAGGCCCTCAGTGATATGGTTTAGTGGTGATCTTGGCAGTCCTGGGACAATGGCTGGACTTGATGACCTTAAAGGTCTTCTCCAACCTAGCTGCTTCTGTGACAGAAACTGTTAGGTTTTTTTCTGGTTTCTCAAATAGCTGAAAAAAGTAAAGGCTTCATTAAGCTTGATTGCAGTGTTTTAAAAATTATTTCTACACAAGAGACTGCTTGTAAGGTTGAGATTAAGATGGGCAGGCCAGATGCTCTGCTGTACCCAATTTGCTCATCAGCACTTTCCTATCCTGTCCAGAAGCTCATCATCACTATTCTGTTAAAGCAGGACTGCTGAGCATCACAGCTGACAGGTTAACAGGAGAAAAAAGCACATCAGCTGGTGACAGTCCCATGCCACAAGAGGATCCCAAATGCATCGTTGAACACTACATAAGCAACATAACCTGGCACAATTTCAAACAGGTTTTCAGTAGAATCATCCACAAAGAACAGCATCAGATTGAGGGAGTCAAGCAAGGAGGAAGACCTGGGGCCATGCCACTGTCACATGTGCTCCTGGGTCTTCAGTGCCTTGCTCAGTCCCATCTGCAGCTTTCATCCCTGGTCCAGGTCCTCCATTTCAGCCCAGGGCTAGTGCTGAGAGGGCAAAACCCCCAGCTTCTCACTTTGGAAGAAGACCACTTTACCCATAAGAAAGTGCACAAAGCAGCAGGCAACAGGCTGCATAACTCCAGTATGATCTCTAGCAATACACCTCTCAAGGACAAAGTTGGTATTTTTGAGTCAAACGTTTGTAAGGTAAGGCTGATTAGATGCGCTGATACTGTGCACACAAACAGTGTGCGTCCATACTACATGCAGTATCCTAGTAGTACAGATGACTTTTCTTAACTATATGGTTCCATAAAGGTTAGTTAGTTTTGGGCGTTAATAACCCTGACTCAGAACTTTGCTCAGCAGTGAACTCTAATTAGCTATACCATCTGTGTAAAGGGAAGAACCTACACTGTCACAGCACATGGAGCCTGGGGTTGAACTTAGTATCTATCCCAATGTACCACCAGAGGACAAGAAGAGAGATGTCTGGCATCAGTTTCTTTCCTTTCTGCTGCCAGAGGAAGGTATCTGGGCTGGAAAGCAAGTTTCTAACCCCTCCAGTCACATTGCCACCTGTGGGAAACATGGAATGGCAGCTTCTTTTCCTCCTAAGGTCTCACCGATAGAAGAGGGAAATGTGGCTGTCCTGCTACTGTTAAGGCATCACAGGACTCTGACTTACTGGGAAGAAGAAAGGTTTCACAAATCATGTGAAAGAATAGAACCTCTTGACATTACTCACAGCCAGTCTAATTACTTGATGGACTGGAAAGTGCTCAGCATGACAGTGAATTGCATTGCAAATATCCTGTATTTGTTGTTTTTGATCTTCTGGCTCCTTCCTCCGTATCACACATCTGACAAGACAAGCTACTATATACTGCCTGGTAGACATCCTGCAGGTTCTTTCCACCTACCTACACACAGGTCCTACTCAGGACTCTTATCCCTTAGCTGACTGCTGCACGAGCAACCTACACAGCACATGTACGCAGGTCAGAGGCACTACAACACAATAAGGGTACACCCCAGCACACAGTGATTCATGCAGTCATGCTCAAGACATATCTCTGCAAGTTCAGATGTTCAGGTTTAGTCCTCTTTTTCTAGGCACTGGTTTCTTCTAGAATCTGCTTTGCTGGTCAAATATCACACTGCCTTCTAAGAGTGAAAAAAGCAAAACAAGCTACCCAAACCAATCTGCTCAATATGCTACTAACCTCAGGAAATACCACTTTTCCCCCCCTATCAGTCTCTTTTCATCTTTGATTCCATGACCGCTTCCATCTATTTGTGCCACGATGTCAAAGTACACATGCAAAGAGCAGTCCCAGTGCTGCCACAAGCTCTGCTTTCCGTGAGAGCCTGAGACGAGCTCCAGTGAGCCAAGTACAAACCATACTCTGGAGCAGTGAGCGAGAGCAAACTCACAAGGAGAGGGATTTGAATTACTCTTCCAAGACGTAATTAAAGTTGATGTTTTCCTTAAAGCCGTTAAATTCAGCAGCAAGTACATTAACAGAAAGGCTAGCATTGCAAACACCAACAGAAAACAGGCATCTCGATTCAACCAAAAAAGTAAATTGCCTGGATTATGAGATGCTACCTAGGATGTCAATAAGTGTATACAAAGTGCTTTATGTCTTCTCATCGCAGCATGGGAGAAAATCTCCCACATATCAAAGCTGCTAGCGGGAGCCTTGTGCCGTGGAAACAATGCTTTCTCTGAGGTTTCAGTGTTTGGTTTTGCTGCTGTGCAATTCCCTTCTATCTAAGGGATGAGCTCAAATTAAGGCTTTTCTTGGATGCTTGATTTTGCAAAGCCTGTGGCAGTTTAGCATCTTTGAAACTTCCACCTTTCTGTCACCCATTCACGACATGCCAGTAGGTTACAAAGCTATTAAGCAGGGAATACATGACCAACAGACAAGTGCCATAGGATAACGACTGTTATTAGAAAACCAGGAACACCACCAAACAAAAGATATTAAAAAAAAAAAAAACACTGCTACTCGAATGAGGAGCAACAATTAAGAACTGTTGGCAAGTGACAGACTTGGAAACAGGAGTCTGAGTATCAGACTGGCTTTGTATCATATCAGCTTTATATCAAAACTTCAGTAAATGAAACTTGCTAATCTCAGCTCTAAAAACAGTAACAACCTCTCTAGGAAAGCTATGGGTGCTTAACACAGCTCTACAGCGCAACTGGAACATCCTTCTTTGCACATCCACACACCTAAGCTGTGTAGCAGGCACCCTGCTGCAAACCCACAGGAAACCACACAAGGCCAACCACCAGGTAACTCACCAGATCCAGTTTTCTTTGCCTCATGGGTGCCAAGCCTTCTCTTTTGACCCAGGAAGTTCCTCCAATAGAATTACTTCTATTAAGCAATAACCATTTTTGTACACCTTGAAGAATGTGGGGTTCTGCATAATCAATGAGCAACAGCTCAGCCAAAGGTCACATGGGTTACTACAGCTAAAGAAACAGGCAAGGATATCAAAATGCATGAACTGGTGTGTAAAACACTAAAACAGAATTGAAATTATGTATTCACAAAAGAAAGCAAACACAAAAAGATATACAGTGAACATGCTTGCTGGTAAGGTCAGGAAACCCACTGTCTACATATTACCCATAAGAAAACATCAGCACGTAGGTATTTATTTTATAGCAAGCCAGCATGCCTAAGATACAAAAAGACCTAAAACACATGGGGAAACTTGAACAGCAGCAAGACGCAAAGATTCTTCAGCCATACATCGCACGGAAGTATGGAGGACAATGGTTCAAATAAAGTCAGCTGTATTGGAAATAGTGCATGAAATCCCAGAAGTGACAAAACTACTAGTCAGTGAAGAAGATGAAAGGAGCCAAGTGGAAAAAATCAATCAAGAAGAAAAAACAAGGTTTTTTTCTGTAAAGGCAGGCAAGGGGCCAGATAACATAAGACGGACACACATGCAAAAAGAAAAGGCACAGAAAAGTGTGGCTTTATCACTTGCTGTACTCTAGTTAAATTTGATAACAAACTAAGAAGCAGGGACAGATTCGCTCCAAACTAAGGGATGATGGCAAGCTGTGAGGGGTGCAAACAATTTTTCTTGCCCTGAAAAGAAAACACCTTCTAATGCAAATGGATGAGCTGATTAACAAAGCTTGCAGAGACTGTTGTGAAAGCCGGGTGAATGGAGAGAACCCGAGGGAGACACTAAGAGCATGTAAACCAAATCAGGGAGCAGCTGACTGCATTCAGGAGGAAGAGGCTATAGGAGCACTTAGAAACACGAAAACAAGAATATAACCTAGGCTGTATGAAGCACTAGTAAACACACTGAAGTGGATGGTAATAGGAGGCATCTGTTCAATGTATTCTTAAACTGGAGAAGTATCAGCAGCTTTACAAATAATACCATTTATTATTCCTACTTTTTAGAATCGGGGGGAAGCACCAGAACACTTAGGGTTAGTGAACACACACAAAACCCACGTAGAAACACTACTTCAGTGGTAAAACCCAACTGTTGAAAGGTGGGAAAAATCCTTAATTTATGGAAATCCCAAACCCAATCTTCCATGCATTAACTTTAAGTCATTCTGGAAAAAAGGCTGCATATTTTCTCTATTGTGAGGATACAGAAATGCATTACTTTAAAAAAAGTTTGCTATGTCAATGAAATTGCAGATGCTTCTGCGCACTTCAGGGACTTCAAACATTGCATCAATTATCTGAATAAGTAATGAAAAGACATTGTGAATAAAATGGTTCACCAAGCCTGGTTCACAAGTCAATTGCTTTTTGAATCCAGTAATATACTGTTATACTTGACATGTTATTCCTTTTTGTGAGAGGTTAAGAGTTTTCCATGCTTCTACGCTATACTAACTGCAGTTTGGGGAGAAAATCAAACTGACAAAATAGAGAAGGCAGCAAGAAGTACAACATACATTTAGATCCTCCACTATAAGCCTCTTTCCACACCAAAAAACACACTGAAAACAGAAGTCTGAACTCCAACCAAAGGGGAAACACGAAAATCTCACCACCAGCTCAGGCTACTGATAGGCAATTTAATGCTTTAAATGACAAACTGGACTGGGTCACAGTAGAACATGAAATGCCTTTTTGTTGAGCTCTCGTTTCCAAAGAGTTTCTCTTACTGGCACCTGGAAACAGAGCAAGCATAAGGCTGATTATCATTCCCATAACCCCCAAGGAAAACTATCATGCAAGATGTTTGAGTAAGAGCAATGCTGTTTGAAGGCAGCATTCATGAACAGAACAAAGGCTAAACAAAAGGCTAAACAAGTACATCATAATTAACAACTACAACCAAACTTTTAATTAAGATATGTACAAAAAATCAAGGAGAGCTAATTAAAACCCACCAGCATATATACTTTCTTAGAAAAATCTGAATTGCTACTGTGAAGTAAACAGGCTAATTGGAAGTGACCACAATTATTTTGTCACTGTTACTGAGTTTAGTCATGATTTTTTAGCTTGCTCTTTAATCCTACATCTTGTCTGCACCCCTTTGCTGTTCAGACACGGGATCCCTCCACCCAAATTCCTCAAAAACTGAGAAAAAGTGAAGAAAATACCAGAGAGATTTAACTTTCTATGACAGACATATTTCATCAATAGTTTTGAGACACTTTTTTCTGTTCAAGACAGTACTATTCTTACAGGGCCAGGATTCTAATTATTGTACATTCCTTCCATTCATTCTCAACATATCCAGAGCTACCACAAATGCATCCTGATACACCGATACATCAATAATGCTATACTCTACACGTCTTTCTTTTATCAAGGCAGCTAGACCAGTATAAAAATACAATGCTATTTCACACAGATTCTGCTGTTAGGCATGAACTTCCCTTAAGGCCAAAAAGCAGTTACAGATAATGGGAATCTAACTGGTAATATTAAAGGTTTTACTTCTTTCCTCTTATACACTACCTTTCCATGAAAATACATCCATTCTCATTACTTTTGCCATTCTTCAAGACTATTACCAGGTTGATTTGAACAGTACCAGTTAGTTAACACTGACAGAAACAAGCAAAGAAAAATGCTGACACAACCCAGAGTTATTTAAGAACTTATTTGCTCCACATCAATTTCTAGAAAATTAATGAAAGAGTTGCTGACTCCCAGCTGTAAGAACCCCAGGTATGCCCAGGCTAAATAAAAATGGGTAAAGAAAGGAATTCCTACCCACAATCCCAGAAAATGAACAGCAAAATGATTTACAATTAACAACTCCTGCCTCTCCCCAACACAGTGTTGGCATGAAACCCAATGTCTTATTGAGATACAAGTCAACTTGTTTCTGCTTAGCAAAACCTTAGCAGGAAACATCTTTCAAAGTTATTTCTGCAGCTATGTGGAACCAAAACTCTACTTTTTAAATGTGCTCTCACATTTAATACACATTGACAGGCTTTAAGAAGAATTCTCTTCTGTTATATCACTACACATTAACCCACCGTAACCCTTTAACCACCCAGGGAGAGTTCACTGCCCGCAGCAATGTTTTTTCCATGCCCATTTTCAACACTAGAGGCTGTATGGCCATCACTGGATTGCTGTCCTGACAAAGCTTTCAGAGTATTATGGCTGCAGGGTGTCACCTTTTTTTCCTCCACATAAACCAGGATATCCTGAATCCATGAAGCAGTCTTAACTAATGCCATTGCAAACACCTATTGCTTAGAAGTCATTAAAATTACTAAGTTTGAGGCATTTCTTTGTACTGAGACAAAAATATAAGAAGTCCTTCCTGTGGATGGCTAAGTAGTCATCTGTGTGTCAAAACTCAGATAAAAGCATGCATATCTGTTCCATGTATCTCACTAGCAATACTGAACTGCAATGATGCAGGTATCTCCATTTCCTCAGACCATTCCCAAGTTTCTCTACAGCCAAAGCTAGTCAAGCACTTACTCCCTAGCCTACAGAATCACAGAATCACAGAATCCCAAGGGTTGGAAGGGACCTCAAAAGATCATCTAGTCCAACCCCCCTGCAAGAGCAGGGTAACCTACAGTACATCACACAGGAACTTGTCCAGGCGGGCCTTGAATATCTCCAGTGTAGGAGACTCCACAACCCCCTGGGCAACCTGTTCCAGTGCTCTGTCACTCTTACAGTAAAGAAGTTCTTCCTGATGTTAACGTGGAACTTCCTATGTTCCAGTTTACACCCATTGCCCCTTGTCCTGTCACTGGATATCACTGAAAAAAGCCTAGCTCCGTCATCCTGACACCTACCCTTTACATATTTGTAAACATTGATGAGGTCACCCCTCAGTCTCCTCTTCTCCAAGCTAAAGAGACCCAGCTCCCTCAGCCTCTCCTCATAAGGGAGATGTTCCACTCCCTTAATCATCTTTGTGGCTCTGCGCTGGACTCCTTCAAGCAATTCCCTGTCCTTCTTGAACAGTTTCACTATTTCAGTCATGACTACTGAAATTGCTTTCCTTAATGAAGGCTAAAATATTTTTTTAAGATTAAAATTACACATAATTTCATCTTTGTTTCCATCTTTTGAAACTGCTTTTACACATAATGGGTAGTTTCAGACTGTATCAACCTCATACTTTAGTCTATTGGTCTGTTTGCATATCTGAATTTCTGTCATCGACTGGTGAAAGCTGTGAGTCTATAATAGGTTTAATTCGAGAGGATTCTTGAGTTTTCATCCTGTAATGATACATGCTTTTACTTCCTATGGTCTGAGTTAGACTTCATTGCAGCCTTCCAGTTTCTGAAGGGGGCCCATAAGGATGCCAGAGAGGGACTCTTCACTAAAGACAGTAGTGATAGGAAAAGGGGTAATGGGTTCAAACTTAAGCATGGGAAGTTCAGGTTAGATATAAGGAAGAAGTTCTTTACTGTGTGGGTGGTGAGGCACTGGAATGGGCTGTCCAAGGAAGTTGTGAATGCTCCATCCCTGGCACTGTTCAAGGCCAGGTTAGACGGAGTCGGGTGACATGGTTTAGTGCAAGGTGTCCCTGAGCATGGCAGAGGGATTCAACAGGTGAAGTAAAGAGCTTCTTTCTGTGCAAGGGCTTCTTCCTCTGTATAGCAGTAAGCCTCACACTGTAACTGATTAATTTTTTTAAGTGTCATTTAAATTATTTTGGTATGATTTATCTTCCCTTTTTCCTAAAACATCTCCGAATATTAACAACAAAGTAAATGCAATAATCCTCTAACATCCTCAAACATTACCCAATATAAAAACCTGATTTAGTTTTCACCATTTAGGCTTCCTTGCTATTTTATATGTCACTTGGTGTGGATAGTAAAATTAGACTATCAGTTTCATTTCTGTTTAAGTTGCAAGTTCTGCTCCTCACAACCACTAGAACAGGGCTTTGTTTAAGGCTTCCAATATCATTCTGGAGCTTTTAAACAAAAAAAAAAAAAAAGAAAAGAAAGAAGGACCTGCTTTATATTTATAAATATACATTTATACATATATAGAAAATCTCAACTGCTCTCCCTGGCCCTCTTTACAAGAAGCAGCCAAGTGCTGGCACAAAACAAAACCTCGAATGTACCTGTTAAATAGTATTATGTGACCTTCTATTAACACGACGACAATAGAAGCTTTAAACGGAGCTGAGGGTGCCATTGTGCACAACGACCGAAGAAGCCAGTGGGAGAGACCTGCTTAAGAACCAATAAACAAATGCGACAAGTAATGCAATATGAATTATCCTACCCTTGCTTTGGCAACGTTTGGAGATGATTTATCATCAGAGGCAGCTCTACTTCAAAGTCTGCAGAGCCAGTACAAGCCTACACCTCTTACCCAAGAGAGGCCATCACACTTACGAAGCACTTGAAGAGAGTATTTAGAGAAATATATTCAACACACGTTGTCATTCACAAAACATATTTAGTAATATATATTTTTAATACTACCTAGAATAAGAAGCAAACAGACGTTTCAACTACATCATAGCTACCTTTTTAATACCTTGGAATATTTAATACCATCAGTCCACTGCAGGAAAATAAATGCAATCAGCACTAAACCAAGTGCTAACTTCCATAATAAATATTACGCAACTAAAACTATACTCTCATAGGTATATAATTAACACCATCACTACTGCACTAATCACAGTAAACTAGATTGAACCTCAGACTCTTCAACTCTGCCATGTACACTCGTTCTGCAATAGAAACCATCAGCACACCCACTACACCGGCCAATTTAACCCTTTCTTTCTCGTTGGTACCCAGTTGATGCCATCAAGGCTCTAAACTCACCCGGCCATTAAGGGCCGTCAGGGCAAAGGCAGCCCCCCGCCGAGTTCTGCCCGCACTCCAGAGCGGCGGCGGAGGCTACCGAAGCCGCAGCACCCCGGGGGCTGTTATTTTCCTTCCAAAAACGCTAGTCTAGGGAATACCATAATATCGGGGGGGGGGGGGGGGGGGGAGGGGATGAGTGGGGGCAGAGGAAGCAAAAGGCTCCTGCTCCCTTTCTCTACAGCGATCCCGGAATATCCCTTTCTTCCCACCCGCTTCCCCCACACTCCCTTTCCGCAGCTGCCGGTGCAGAGGGGATCCCGCTCTCCTCTGCACCCCTCCACGCCCGGTGGAACCGAAGAAGGAGGAAGAGAAGGAGAAGGAGGAGGAAGAGAAGGAGGAAGGTGTTTCCTCACCGCGGCTTGGACGCGCATCTTCCGCGGGGGTACCAAGCACAGGCGCTCGGCCGGACAGCGCGCGACGGCAGCACGTGGCGGCGGCGGCCACGGGGTCTCCCGCGCAGCCGGGCGGGGCGCGGCACGGCGCGGCGCGGCTCTACGGAGCGGCGTGAGGCGGCGCCGCCATCTTGGCGGCGGCAGCGCCCGGGTGGAAGGGGGGGGGGGGGCGGACGGGTAGGGTGACCGGGAAATGGCTTTTTATTCTCAAACGGGCGCGTTCAGCAATGGGGAGAGGGGAGGTAGTGGGGCGGTTAGGGAGGGTGAGGAGATAGGGGTACCTGTGTGCGGGACGGTGAGCTCCGCGGAGGGGTGACCTCCGCGGATGGGTGCGTGAAGTAGGAAGGACCGGAGCCGGGGTAACGTACCCAGCGGGTGTGTGCAGCTCCGCTCCCTGCCGGGGCCGCGGCGCATCCAGGTGCCTCAGGGTTTGGAGGTGAAAATAAGGTGCAGCCGGCAGGAGGGGGTTTGTTCCGATCTCGTGCTCGGAGATGCTTCCCCCCACCCCCAGCTCCTGACCGGGTCCGTGAACCTCGCCGGTGAAGATGTACGAAGAAGAATTCTGAGTAGGTTAAAAAGCCTCTTTTTCAATCAATGCTCAGGGAAAGGATAAGATGATGTGACACAAATGTATGATCGTGTGCCACAAATAGAACATTGTGGGAAGCTTTCCCTTAAACATATGCTTTGTCCTATATTTTTTTCAAACAGTTTATTTCCTCGCTGTGTAGGTCATTCTTAACATTAGGCTAAATTTAGCTGAAGATACACCAGCAGCAAAGACAGCCTGTCTCAGAAAGCTGAATTAGACCCACAGCTTCAACTGCATGGCCTGGTCAGGAGGCTGGATGCGAAATAACTTACATTTTTATCTTTTTTTTTTTTATTTTCCAAGGAATTAAAGGTAACAAAATCTCAGGCATTTAAGAAAAAACCCTGGTTTCTAGAAAGTTAAAAGTTTACAGGATAGTTCACCCTGGTATTTTCTTATGCTGCAACCCATGTCTACAGCTTGCATTCATTTCAAGGGAATTTTTACCACAAAGTGAGGGAAGACTATAGCCCTAACATCTTTAGGTCTTTTGAAGATCTGTACCTGCAACTTCAAAACAGTGGTCTAATCTCTGCTTCCAGTAAGGACACCAGAATTTGTGCTTGTTTATGCACTTTGATTTTCAGTTCTTTGTGTTATAATTTTAGCTGTGGGTGGAGTATCCTGAGCCAGATTTCTCCCTATGTGCTATACATACAGAATGACAGAAAGACATACACGATTCTGTGCTAGATTGACAGTGAATTACATTTGCTAGCAAATACTGGATCAGAGCCATCTGTTTCAGAAATTAGCATAGCAGGGATTTGTTTGTTTGGCTTCATCTGTCTATTAGTTTGGTCAAAATCCTCTTGTTTTAGAGACACACTATCACAGAGAGGACCTGTGATATACTTTGTGCAGGCAGCCCCTGAAATACGTAAGTTACGCTGAAAAGCAGAGATAAAATGTGATTGTCAGAAATCCAGACAAGGCTAAATTCAGATGTTATTTCTTTTTTTCCTGAATACAAGTTTGATGTCCTCAGTGCACCCTGTGTTAAAGATCATCTACCCCGAAACAGTGTGCTGATAGAGAACTACATCTCACTGTACCGAAGTAGTGTTGCTGAACCTGTAGGTGCACCGTATCTGTGTGTTTTGAGAGAATTGCAGAAATCCCTGCTGACTTACAGCCTTCCTTTGAAGAGGTATTGATATTTCTAAAAATTGAGAAGTCTAGCTCCAAACAACAGTGAAGAAAAGGGCATCAAGCCATTAAATGATAAGGTATCACCCCATTAGACAACAGCTTTTCTAAAAGCAGTTCACTTTGAAGCTCTGTAGACCTAAAGAAAATGACATCTCTTACACAGTTTCACTTGCAGTATACTGAGTCTGCACTCAGTTATTTGGCTACATTTATTAGGTCGGGGGGGGGGGGGGGGAGGGATAAAAAAATATGCAAAATACATGTATAAAGCATTTTATAGTTCCTACTGGATCTGGGTACCATGCAAGTATTTCACCATGGGTGTAGCAGAAGATCATTAGTTGTTCCACAACTAATGATGATTATGTGGCATGCTATTCTGAAAAGAGAATTCTATGTAGATCCTCCCAAGTACCAAGAAAAGTGGATGTTTCTTACAGCTTGTCGTGGTTTAAGCCCAGCTGCTAAGACTGAGAAAAATGACTGCTACTGCTGAACCCAGGACACATTAGCTGAATACTGCTAATGCATGATTCAGACATGTGCTACACAAAGAAAATATTTAGTTCATTTTGATGTTACTTCATACCTTATTACATGACAAAACCAAACACAAGAGTGCCTTCTAAAATAAGAACTTACGTTTCTCCGTCAGAAAAATGAGCCGTATGTTGTAGGCAATGAGAATGATGTGACGCCTCAAAGGAAGTGAGCGCTCATCCTACACGTGAACCAGAAAAGCACCTGTGTTGCTTTGTCTGTGCATCTGTCTCCACCTGAGCACCTAATTCACGTTACTCCTCCCACAGTCTGCCCTGTTTCTTTGTCTACCGGGAGCAGCCAACAGCAGGATCTACAGAAGTTTAGAAACCTGGACTGAATGGAGGGGGCGTGATTTCCTCATGAAAGCTGGCTTACCTCAATCACTGTAAGAATCGTAACACCTAAGGCACAGTTTTGCTTGTTTTACTTGATGATGAAACAGCAGGAGTAGCTAAAGTCAGATGGCGACAAAATCTGAGAGCTTCATGGTGTTGTTAAGAGTACAGTGAGTAGATCTGTTCAGAATACAGCATTCTGAATCAATATATTGTTAATGTACACCGCTGTTTTTAGAATAAATAGCAAATGTCAGAAGATTTATTTTAAGCAATGGAAAGAGTGTAAGTGCTTTTTCAAGGTAAGTGTAGAAAGCCATTACAAAGCTTATCTTTGCAACTGACCTGTAAAAGCTATAAACACATCAAAGGCTTTGAGGACATCAGATACCAGCTTTTAATTCCTCACACCGTCAAAACTCCCGCAAAGCCAGTGTCCCAGGATCACCACTCTGAGTGTGCTTAGTAATACTAATGGAACCCACACAGCTTCATTCCAAAGTTTAGTTTAATTCATGTTACAATTTAGTAATTTTCTATAGTGATTTTTTCCCCCCTAACTGAGCAATGTAAGGCAACATTGGGGTTTTTTATTAGGATTTCTTGGAAGTTTCATTATTGCAGAATAAAAAACCTTTTTAAAATGTAACTGAAATGCTTCTGCCTCAAGGCAGCAGCTTTTTGTTCACAGCTGTGTGTACAGTTGGCAGGTTAAGGGGTTATACTTGTGTCACAAATAAAGAGGGACAAAATTTCTTCCAGGTAAAGCTTCCAGACCTGTGTAGCAATCTGTGATTCTAGCACCAAACTGTTTTTCTAGTCTTACTGTCCAGCTATAACCATAATGCCTTTAGTCATAGCACTATTAATTTTAACATGGCTTTTTGATTTCTTAAAGATCTATGCAGAGATGTGCTTTATTTTAAATACTTGACAAGTTATCCAGATACCCTGAACTACTGAATACAGAGGGAATGAAAGTGCCAGTGGATCCCCTGAATGATTTAGCCTTAAGGCTCCTGCAGGTTTTATTCAGATTCAGAATAGTAGGAGTGGGGAGGAGGAGATAAATAAAACATTTGTTTCAGAAAGTAGGTGACTTTGACAGAGCACTGATTTAAACTGTGAAGACTCACAGATCAGAAGAATACTGTTCAGAAGTGAGGCTGGAGAAGAGCCCCCTGAGTGGCTCTTGCCAGCAAATTTCTGCTTTTCTTTTAACTATTATTGCACCTTCTCTGAAGTTCTGAGCATAATTGAGTCAGTGACTCCCACTGCTGCATCACAGTCACTCAAACATGTTTTTACACCGCTCGTTGAATATGTCAGTAAAGGTCTAATCTCATTTGGATTTATTACGATTTATCTTGGATTAAGCGTTTATCTGCTAAGGATTATGACCTATACTATGAGGTACTGATGAAACACTGGAGTTCAGGAATGTCTAAGCACATTGGAATGAATCAGCAATATTCTTTTTTGACACAGACTTCACACATTATCTTTTTTTCTATCAACTTGCAACGTTCATACAGATTAAGCATCTAATTTTCATTTAATACAGGCACTAACCTGGAAAGCTCTTAGCATCCAGTAGGAGCAAAGCTGCATTTAATTAGGAGCAGCTTAAAAGATCAGGCCTCAGAGCCACATGACTTCATATTCACTCTGCTTGCCAGTCAGTATAACATTATTGATCTTTTATGTACCAATTTGAGTATCTTTTTTTCTTCTTGAAATATATTTTGGTGAGTCTTCCACTGCTGCCTCAACTTTCTACTTTTTCTGATTTGCACAGCCAGGAGTAGAAAAAGAATAAGGATAAAGTACAAGGACTGCTTGTTTATTACCTTTCTGGACTTTTAAGATATTTTCCTTGTTGCAGGTTTAAACTGTTTCTTCTATTTATATATACACACAGTACTGCACCTCAGAAAGAGTATTGGATTTCTCATGTGATTTAAAACAAGTTGGGTTTTGGCTTTAGTTTGTGGCAAAGCCACCAACGCATGCCATTGTTGCCCCCAAATAGGCTCCTAGCTCTTTTAATGCTTAATAATTTTGTGTATTTATCGTATCTTAGAAATGCCATTTTATGTCACTTGCACAAAAGCCAAAGAATTCCAGTGGCCACTTTAATTTTGTATGTTTGTAAGTTTTCCTTAGAGCTTAATGATACAGCACAAGGTTTAAATACTTTAGGGCAGTCTTTCATAATGTTGGATATAAGACCTCGGATATGAAACTGCACATTTTAAGGTGTTTACATGCTCTTACAAAAGGAATTGGGAAGAATATATATGATTCATTTCCAGTATTTGCTAAATACCATCACATTTAGAATGTGTAATCATTTACTGTTACTGAACAGTAGTACTGTTCATTTTTAAGGTCCCTTCCAACCCAAACCATTCTATGATTCTATGATTTTGAGGATTGCCTGCAATGTTTTGCTTGCTAGCCAGGGATTTTACAGTGTGAATTTAACTGTAAAGAGATGAAACCTAAAGTTGGAAGAGGATTCTAGTTCCAGTATGTCTTCCTTCATTAACTGGAGTAATTCAGTTTTGGGTTTCATGAGAACAGTTAAGAATTCACATTTGTTCACAGTGTTGGCATATAGCATGCTTTGTTACCAATGTGCATCACAGCTTCTTACCCAGTTAATGTTCAGGAATTGTGGACTTACAGACACAGCAATGCGTGTTAATCCACAGCTCGTACTTCAATTACACAGGGCAAAGATTCAGCTGATGAAAAATCAGATGAAACAGAAGACAGAGAAATGGATGAGCATAGAAAAGAATTGATCTAAAACAATGAAAACCATTGATGAATAAGCTGTAAAGAGACATAATCAAAGATAAAATTGTTTTTCAGTACCTCTTCTGTAAAGTATCAAATAGAAAACCATCCGGATCCAGAAGAGAAAGGGTCCATGGTACAACAAAATTCTTCCCCACTTTCACATGGGTACATGTGCAAGGAAGGAAAAATAGTGAGTAAAAGGTATTTTCTGGTAATAGGATGCATTAACCTTGGAGTGGAATTTAGGATGAGCACACACAGAATATTGATCTTAAACCTGCTTCTAAGATAAAAGATGAGGAGGACATGTTAATTTACTTTCTTTTGACATCAGCCCTTAACTACACATGTAAAGTGACATCCCTAAGGATGGGATGGATGGGAACTTTGAAAAGACTCTTACATATACTTGGAATCATAGAATCATTCGGTTGGAAGGGACCTTGAGAGGTTTTCTAGTGCAAGCTCCTGTTCACGTCAGGGTCAGCATCGGTTTGAAAACACATCTGTTTGTTCAGGCCTTGCTGCAATGAAATTTTGAAAACCTGGCAGGACAGAGACTCCCCAGCCTCTCTGGGCAACCTGTTCCAGTCTTAAGTAGCCTTTTATTTAATTACTTTCCGCTTTATCGAGTTGCACCTTAGTAATGAGCCTAGCTCCATCTTTTTGGTCACCTCTTCTTAAGTACGGGCTGGTTGGTTTTAGGTGTTTTGGAATTTGGCTCTTCTCCAAAAAGCAAGCAAGAATAAGTAAGCCCTTGTCTCTCAGGCTTTCCTCAAAGAGCAAGTGCTCCTGCCCTCTAATCATCTCAGTGCTTGTCTGCTTAATGCTCTTATCAGAATCTCTTTCATATACAGGGTCCCCCATAATATTCCAGATACAAAACCAGCCTGAATAATACAGAGGGAAAGGGAATAATTAAATCTCTCTCAACCTACTGTTGATGCACCTGTTGGTAGAGCACAATACACTGTTAGCCTTCACTGCTGCTGGAGTGCACTGCTGACTTGGGTGTAGTCTACAACATCACCAGGACCTTCATGTCCTCTGTGGAGCTGCTTCTCAGCCATACAGTCTGATCCTGTACCACCATAGGGGGTTAGCCTGTCCCAGGTGCAGGACTTTTCACATATCCTTGTTGAGTTTCCTGAGGTTCCTGTCAGCCCGTTCCTCCAGCCTGTGTACATCTCCCTAAATAACAATTCTGATCTTCAGAGTGCTGATGGCATCTCCTAGTTCAGTGCCTTCTGCAAGCCTGACCAGGTCGTGCTCTGTGTTCTCCTCCAAGCCACTGATAAAGATACTCAGTGTTGTAGGTCAAAAGGTAAACTCCCAACGACCACCACTTGTAACCAGCTGTCTAGTGGAATACGAATCATTAGCCTGTTGTGCCCATAAAGCTGGATCTTCACCCATCTAGCAGTAAACCCACCCATCCACATGGTGATGTTCCAACTTGGATACAAGTGTGCTATGGGAGAACATGCTGAAAGCCTCTCTGAAGTGAAGGTAGGCAACACCTACTGCTCTTCCTTTGTCTGCACATCTTGCCATTTCATCACTGAAGGTAATTAGGCTTGGTCAAGCATGGCAAACTCGGGAAATCCATGCTGGACACTGTTTCTTATCACCTTCATTTCTTTATTCCTCAGAAATGGCTGCTGCACTCACACCATTATTATTCCAGAGAGCAAGCAGGCACTGACTGGCCTGTTGATCCAGTTCCCTGGATCATCGTTCTTGCCTTTCTTTAGCATTATGGGCTTTTGGGTAGTTTTAAGCATGAAATCAAGTCTTTCACTTTTCAGTTAAGAGATTTGACATAGTCCATAGTTACACATTCCCTATAAACTGGGACTAAAAAGTCTATAAACAGTTATTGATCTCCACATGCTACTGGGGAAATTTTCCAAGATCAGTGACAGCTTGGAAATCACTGGCATTTTAAAATTATAGATCATGGTTCCACGTTTTTGGCATTTACAAGATTGCATTATGGCAATGCTGGATGTGTGTGTAAAAAAACAAAATGCTTTTAGCATTTCAGTATATTTTTTTTTTGTTGGAGCAGTATTAAAGATGGAAATTTCTTGATACAATTCAAAATAATGGTTTTGTTTATTAAAGATGTATACCCATTAAGATGAAGTTAGGATGAGAAAAATGCTTGTTTGTGTGAAAATAATATCTGCTTCCTCAACAACAGCATCTCCTGAGGTTTCTTTGATTCATACCTGATTACTTTAATAACTAAACCAAGTTTTAACTCCTGTTAACACTGCAGAATGCAGACAGTTACAGTATTTTGCACTCCTAAGTCATTGTCAACACAGCTCTTAGTTATTTTTTTATTCTGGAATTATTTACAATGGAAAGGACTGGTTTCAATTCATTGTTTTGTGTAGAGATTGCTAAAGCCTCTGGTCACCCACTGAATTTTCACTGCAGGTTGTGAGGAGCTGAGTGCCTGCCTATGAAAGAGCACAGGAAGTGAAAGGAGAAGCTGTGTTTATAATGTATTAGTTAACACATGACAAAATCACCTTTGCCGGAGAAGGCAAAATGTTTGGAAATCCCAAGTTTGTTTTATGCTGCCCAGGGCAGGCAGGACCTCATACTGATAACACAGTGATTCCTCCAACTGAGGAAGGATCTATCCTGATGCGTTCTGAAGGCTGTTGCATATGCCTTGGCTGGGGAAATGATGTTTTCTATGTATTGGTCGAGGATGGAAAAGAAGGAGAAGTAGTGGGAGTGGTGACTCAGGTGATCTTCAGAGAAAAGAATAATGCAAATATGAATTGGGGACGAGCTCCATATACTTCCAGGTCTAAAACTAATTAGCAGTCACAGAGTTCATCATTTACTGTGTCAGATTTCTGCACTGCAAAAATACACATTTTAAAATATTAATAATTTGAGTAATAAAATTAGCTGGTTAATGATGTTTTAATGCAAAAAGTGTGTCATTAAAAATACTGTTACATCTGAATCTGGAAAGAAAAAACAAACATAGCAAACAATGGACTGATTTGAGCTAAGAACTTTGAATACAGCCTGAAATTGTTCAGTATACAACAGATTTAATTCCATTTCTGTAACAGCATCATTTCATCCACAGTCTCTCATGACGTGACCTACGTAAAAGTAGGTATTCTGCCTTCTCGGTTTCCTTTAGGGAATGATTTGTGATTACTTTTCTAGGATTAGGAGTACAGAGACTATTTCAAATGTCTCTTAAAATATGTGGTATTGCAAACAACGGATATAAAATGAGATTCACACACAGAGCTTTGCTGGTGGCCAAGAACTGCGTTGCAATATGCCGGAAATCCAAACATCCTCCTACTCCCAGAGCCTTGCTGACAGATCTACAACAACTTCTTTCTGTTGAAAAAGCTACATACAGAATCAGAATAAGAAACACAAAAGCCTACTTATTCTGAGAAACTAATCTATAAAATGGAAGGTTAAGGATTCCTCATCAATAGGAAAATAACATTTCTCTTTGAAAATTTTACAGTTTCAAGTAACATCTACATTACCTTAAATCCCCCCCAAAACAGAGAGAGAAAATTTTGTCATCCTTGCAAAAGCACCAACAGCAAACCCTTTGGATTAGTGTCGTCGTTTCCTTGCCTAGCCTTTCAGACCTACAACCTAAGTACGGGGGTGTGTGTTAATGGAACTGGATACAGAAATAGAACCTTGGTTCAGCAGATCCTCCTTTGTTGAAAAACCAATTAAAAAAGCAAACACAAGGGAATAGGAAAACAAGTAACTTTTATAGGGATGTATTTTTTAAACAGCATCCTTTGCAAGAAGTGCAGTATTAGATGCTACATATTTTAATTAGCTGTTTAGAAAATCAGGTTGACACTGTCCTTTAATTAGTAAGCATTGACTTATTCCGCGTGTATTATGGCATAGTGAATCTTATTAAGATAAATGTTTCTCTCTGAAGATATGGGGGGAAAAAAAATCCACTGTCATTTGTTTGCTGACCAGATTGCTCCCCATCAATATGGCTGCTATTTAAAATGATGAATTTTAGTCACATATTTAATTAGCTAATGGCTGATCTCACTGTAGGGTCTTGATCCTCCTTACATGTGTTCTTTCATCCTGAAAAAGTCTTTGGTTCTATCTTGGTTTTGAAGTTCCTGTTTGAAATTGTCCTTGCTGCTTTCCAATCTAAAAGGCAGTAAATTAAATTATTTAAAGTAAAAATTATTGTGAAAATATATAAGGTTTTGAGCATAGTTTTTACATTATAATACATTACTAGAGGCTAGGAATTTAAATAACATGTAAAGTTTTGGAAGTTAGTTTTTCCACTTGCTGCAGATACTTGGTTTGTGAGAAAATTTTGTGCACTTTAAAAGGCCACTGAGTAGCTTAAGATTTCAGTGCGTTTGTGTATTGCTGCTCAGCACGCAGCCGTCTCAAGTTGCTTGATGCCATAGTAGGGAAGTACAGCAAATTCACTGCAGCCAGTTCTGTGTCAAGATTTAAAAAAAGGATGAAAGGCTCTTGTGGATGTCATTGGTTTGGAAGAAGACTTCTGTTGTAGTTGTTCATAGTATGTGGCAAATGGTGCTTCTCAAACCGCATGGTGCATAGAGCAGCATTCAGGGGAAAATATACCTCTCTTCACAGAGGAGGGAGTATCTGCCTGGCCTCTGAAACTTCATTTCCTTCCAGTTTGCAGAGGTACATCATTCCACTAGTGCAAAGAAGATAAGCAAGAGGAGAGTGAATAAAGCAGAATTTTATTTGTTACAGAGACTGCATTTGAAGGGATTGTAACAGCAGGTACAGTGCTGCAAAGTAGAAACAACCCTGGATGTGCTGTAGAAGGTGAAGGCTTTCCTATGAGTAACCTGGAGGAATCTGGAGGGGTCAGGTGAACCCAGGCTGTCACCCATTGCAGAAGCTCTGAGGAAACTCTGCAAGATGGATTTGTCACTGAATTTGTAGCTACATGGATGTGTGTATACCTGCCATTTAAGTTGCATTACTTCAACTGATATATATATATAAAAATATCCCTATTACTTGTAAATGAGCTTTTTTAAAAGTACATTTTGAAACATGGTCAATGATGCAAGTTCCTTGGAAACTGCTACAGGGGAGATGGCTCAAAAATGGAGTTTGCTCTGTGAAAGCAAAGGCCATCAGGGTACCTACAGCTTGTCAGTGATGGGCTAGTAATGTACCATTGAATAGGGTGGACTATCCATCAGGCTTGTTTTGCCACTTTCAATTTCCTAACAAACACTGAACAGTAATCAAGTTTCAGATTCTATTGAGAACTGGTTAAGTTACTTAAAGAACAAGTCTTCTGTGACCTCTGGAGCATGTTATTACTAAAAGAAGGGCATAATTGACTTTTTGGATACACAGTTATTTGTTCTTGCTGCTGTTGTCCCATAACAGCATGGATTATAAACCTTATATCCTAGTCATGCAGGCAAAACTCTCTGTTACCTTAGCCCTGCTGTTTAATTAGCTTTTACAATTGGACATTGTTTATATCCCAATAAATGTTGCCTGAGTAAAGACTTCCCCTTAACCAATTATACCAGATGTTTTTCTGTGAAGGTCCTAATTAAACAGCATCTATTCTTGTGTTTGTTTTAAACCCTGCCTGTTGTGTAAATCTCTGGAAGAGCACACTGTTATACTGGGTTGCTTCACCAATATTTCTGTCGTTCCCTGGTTCACTGGTTGGTTGTAGCCTCTCCCTTTAAAAGTTGTTGCTTACTGTATGGAAGGGAGGTCCTGAGAGGTTGTCCTGGGTTTACCAGGAGCTGTTTTGCTCCTTCTTAGTAACTGGTGCAAGCTCTGTGTTTTGACTTCCAGCCTGGGCAGAGAGCTGATAACACCGTTTGGTTTTAATTGTTGTTAAGTAATGTTTATTCTGGCCAAGGACTCTGTGAGTCTCATGCTCTGCTGGGGACGAGGGGAGGCCGGGAGGAAGCAGAGACAGGACACCTGACCCAAACTAGCCAAAGAGGTATTCCATACCACAGCACGTCATGCCCAGGGAGGTAACTGGGAGTTACCTGGAAGGGCACACTCTCTCTTCAGGGGGGGTCAAACTCGTTTGGCAGTGGTATCGTATTCTCTTGTTATTTTCTCTTACCAATATTATCATTGGCGGTAGCAGCAGTGATTTGTGTTATACCTTAGTTACTGGGCTGTTCTTATCTCAACCCGTGGGCGTTACATTTTCTTGATTCTCCTCCCCATCCCTCTGGGAGTGGGGAGGGTCGGGGGGGGGGGGGGCTGTGAGTGAACGAGCTGTGTGGATCGGTTTAAACCACGACAGAGGTGCACTTGAGACTTGGGAAACCAAATCAGTTCTTGCCCTGCAGTAGGGTTATGAAGTCATGACCCCATCAGGATGGTGTAACTTAAGGTGACATTGGGTTACCAATGTCATGTCCAATCCTGCCATATTCAGTACAGAATCAGCATAAAATACCAGGTTGGAAAGGAGTCTCCCCACCCATGACATCTCTTGCTCCTACTTTTTCACATGGCACTGAAATACTCCATTTGGAAACTCATGGACTCAGGATGATGGCTGCTGTACCAGAGAAAGGAAGCTGATTTCATATTCAGAGTACACACGAAAGTGATGGCAATTTAGGAATCAGCTCTTGGAAACAGCACCTGGTATATAAAAGCTCTTAAACTCTTACCTGTCAGAAAGTAATATCCCATTATACAGGAGGAGTGAGATTCAGGTATAGAATCACAGAATAGTATGAGTTGGAAGGGACCTTGAAGCTCATCCAGTTTCCCCCCACTGCCATGGGCAGCGACACCTTCCACTAGACCAGGTTGCTTCAAGCCCCATCCAGCCTGGCCTTGAACACTACCAGGGATTGGGCAGCCTCAGCTTCTCTGGGCAACATGTGCCAGGGCCTCCTTCACAGTGGAGGACTTCTTCCTAGTGTCTAATCTAAATATACTCTGTTTCAGTTTAAAGCCATTCCCACAGGCCCTTGTAAAAAGTCCCTCTCCAGCTCTTTTGCAGGCCTCCTTTATCTGTTAATATGTGAAAACTAAAAATGGTCTTTCTGCACTGTGATTTTATTGTGTATTAGTTGCCATGTGTTAGCTAACATAAGCCTATTACAGTCTAAAGTAAATTCCTGCAATTTCAGTTTACCTCCTCTCTCCCAGCTGCCACATGTAGTGATTGTCTCTCAGTGATTTCCTGCTCGTTTTTCTGTGCCACTAGTACTTTGAGAAATTGTAACTAAAACCAAATAATGAATTTACAGTATGGCACTTGACATGGTTCCTAAATCCATTATGAACTCTCCTTCCTTCTAAAGAATTAAATTTCAGTTGGGGGTCAAATAATCGGTTCTGATTGTACCTCTCTCATCTTTAGATGTTCACTAGCTACATGAAAATAATTTTAAAGGAGTAGATTCTGAAAAGTATTGAAAGAGGAGAACTGTAGGGTTTATAGATTAAAATGCAAGGCATAAAACGTGCCTGTATAAATATAAAAATAAAGGACAGTCTAGAAAATGTCCATAATCAGAAATATTCATAAAAAATACTTATTTTTTGAGAAATACATGAAAACATCACACAAGCATATATTTTAATTTCTAAGTCTAGGGGTAGTAACTACTGCCACCATGTCTGTATCATTCAGACCCCTTGGAAACATCTGCAGAGTACCAGAGCATATTTAGCTGCTAGATGATTAGGAACTACCTGAAAGTGCTTCCACCCCTGAGGGCTTCCAGGGAGCTGCAGGGTTTAGAAAAGTTCTTTGTGTCCCTTCTACCTGCCTCTGACAGGCACAATATTTTGGCTTAGCATTATACTGCAGGTTTGAAGTTCCTCCACTGCCTTGCTCATGTTCAAATTCTTCTTCACACATTCAAATCCCAGTAGAACTGACTTAGCCCTTCACCTTTCCCAGGTAAAGTGCACTTTTGTCATGCACATGTTGACCTTTCTGATGAGAACTTTATGAAGTTTCCTTATTAAAATAACTTTAAAATACCTGGTTTGTAATAGCAGGGGTTTACTCCCATCCTTGGGTAACATTTCTTCTTCCATTCTGCACCCAGGTGGCTGGCACTGACTTTTCTTTCCTTCCCTAGTCAAATGCAGAGCCTAAGCACACACTGGCAACCGAGCCCTCATCAAAGCTCTGCCCCACATAGAGGAATAACGAAAAAGGAAGGAAGTGTTCTGAGCAAGCGCTATACGTTGGCAGTCTCCTGCTCTTACCAGCAGAAATGGTGGTGGAAGAGCAGGAAAGCAAGGCAGCCTTCCAAATACCAAGTCACAAATCACTCACCTTCCATACTCAGTATGGGTGTAATTTACAGGTTGCGTTCCTTCAGGCTGACAGTGTCTCTGTGTAACTACACTACATTGATGCACATCTGTGAGGAGTAGTCATTAGGAACAAACAGTTCCAAATAGCTATAAAATGTGAAATAAAATAATCATTTTTCAGGAGTGAAATGAGATGATGCTTCGCCTGCATGGGCACAAATTGATGCAAGTTTTGTGATCACGGTGTTTCAGGTTTCATATCAGTTACCTCAGCGTAACCTTTTGATCATTTCTGAAGTCCTGCGCAGAATGAGGGGAGATACAGTTTGACCTTTCCAGACTTGCTGCATTTTAATGTTTCCTGTGCTTAGAAATAATACAGAAAAACCCCAAGAGGTAATATTATTTTTGTATAGAACCTCTGAAGTTACACTAGGCATGTTCAGAATACATTAAAGAGACTGTCCTCACACAAGAAATTTACTATCTGCTTTTAGATATTTCCTAACTAATGAGAGTAATAAGTGCTGGGAGAAGAGTGGATTGAGGTTACAAGAATAAGATTATAGCATTCCTCTACTATGTATGCATGTTGTGAAATTCACTTACTATTGCTACCTCAGTCTGGGCTTTGGATTTTCATTTTGTCTCTTTTTTTCTATACCTGATTTAATTTTCTGTCTGAATCCAGCAGATCTGGCTAAAAACCTGAATAGATTTTTTCTTTTTCCCTTTTGGTCTTTTTTTTTTTTTTCTAATTTTATTTATTTTCATTCAAATTGTACCCACTCTGCTTGCACAGCCAACATCAATGTGCTGTTTGTAGCAGAAACATTGTCATGACCTTGTCTCCGACAGTAATGTTGAAGTACCAATTGAACATATCCTTAAATGCCTGCACTGCTTTATTCTACACAGGGAAAGTGATACAAAAACCAAAGAAACTGTGTGATTTCTACACAATTACATCTGGATTTTTACATCCCCACTTTGAAGAACCGTACCATACACCATACCACATACATGGTGTGTGGAATGCATGCAAACGTTATGTTACTACTCAATCTTCTTGTTCTTATCCAGCCTCAACAGCTATTTAAGAACCATGTGTGAAAAATCAGTAACACACTTCACTGGCTTTTTTGCAGTGTGTAGAAAAGGATGTTTTGGGGCTGGGTTTTTGGGGGCTTTTTTGCCATTTTTTGAACACTGAAAATCTCAGGATTGTAAAATTGGATTTTTATTGATCTCCTTCAAAGATCTTTGGGGTTTTGACAGCTATGTATTGACAGAAGTCACCTCTAGTTGAATTGAAAGTATTGAATGTCTACTGCAAATCACTGTATCTTCAACACGTTTCAATTATACTGATGTTAAAAAAAAAAAAAAAGAAAACCAAACCAAAGTGATCAGAAATCTTTTGTACTTTACTTTCAGTCTTTGCCCTGTGGTATTACACATTCTCATGTTCTTTACTCACCACAGTCTTGGGGGCTGTAGACAAAAGATAAACAAAAAATTGAGTATCTAATGTTTCAAATATAAGCACAGACATAAAACATACTCAAGTCCTTATGGATTACAAAGAAATAGAAAAATAGCTCAAACCTGTATTTAGAAAAATCATTTCCTTCTCAATATTTGTAATGGAGTCGTCAGTCACATTAATTTTTATGCAAATTTACCTGAGCTGATGAATCATCCCTGAATTATTCCTGGTTTTGGCCGGCATTTCCATTTATATTTCTATTGCCACTGCCTCAATTTATTTGTATTTGTTTAAAGGATGGATTTTAAGAGTCCACTCCAGAACTCGTAACTAACACAAAGAGAAGAGGGTCCCTGCTTCAAGTCCATCATGGGAAGTAGATGCAAGAGACAGATCAGAGTAAGATGACACTAGTCACCATGACAGACAGTACTCCTGGCACACAGCTGACTGTTCATTATCATTCCTTCAGTAGACATCACAGCACAGGAGATTTTTAGGGAGGGATTTGAAGGAGGAAAATTAGGTGAGTGGGAGTGAGAAGCAGCAGCAAGGGAAAGCATGAAGGTGCTGGTTTGAAAATGTAACAAGTAGCAAGTTATTACTGAATGAAATGTGTGTGGGGAAGACGTTGATTTCTCCATAAGATATTAAAAGATAACAGGGTAGGAATAAGCTGTAAAGAGCCACAAAAGTGAAGCAGCTTTTGCTTGTGAAGATGCCAAAGACACACTGAGATAAGGAATATGGTTGAAACAATGAATGCGAAGTTAACCAGGGCAGCAGTGTTTTCCAGTGGTGTTCTGTTATCCCTTGTTGTATTGTGATGTCCAAAATTAGATTATTAGCTTTGGAAGGTCAGGGACCAGAGATGTCTTTGCACCAACAAGCACCCTGATATATGTTCAGGTGCTGTAAAAATGCATACACAAAAATGAGCAACTGCTTCTCTGAAGGGGGTCTACAAGGATGCCAGAGGGACTCTGCATCAGGGACTGTAGTGATAGGACAAGGGGTAAAGGGTTCAGACTTAAACAGGGGAAGTTTAGATTGGATATAAGGAGGAAATTCTTTACTGTGAGGGTGGTGAGGCACTGGAATGGGCTGCCCAAGGAAGTTGTGAATGCTCCATCCCTGGCAGTTTTCAAGGCCAGGCTGGACAGAGCCTTGGGTGACATGGTGTAGTGTGAGGTGTCCCTGCCCATGGCAGGGGACTTGGAACTGGATGATCTTAAGGTCCTTTCCAACCCAAACCACTCTGTGATTCTGTGATTCTCCTGAATGCAATTTCCCCCTTCTTCAGCCTTTATTCTTCAAGTTACACCATTCTGTTATCTATTTTCAAAAGAACTTTCTGTGTGAACTTTCCACTTCTCTCTGTCAAATTATCTTGCTGTTTTTGGAAAGACTGCATATCATCTATATTTAACACCATTTCAGCTTGGTGAGGTGAATATAACGTAGCATTAAACTCAGACAAAAAAAAAAAATGAGTGTGGCATTTCTAGGTTTTTCAAGTGAGTTAACTCAGAAGAGCTAATTTGGCTGGAAAAAGTGCCTTCCCCCAGCTGTCTTGGATCTCAGCAGACCTTCGTGCAGGTATCTAAGCTGAGGTAATAGAATGGCAGTTAGATGCCAAAGTCCTTTGAATTAGTATTTGTGGTTACCATAGAAGTGAGTCTGTCTCTCATGTGAATAAAGAGGTCATGTGAAGAACTGATATGGAAGGTTTCTCTACAGGCACTCGTTCTTAGAAATTTACAGATGAAAAATGCTATATGAGTATTAATAGATAGGGATGAAATATGGATGAGGGGATACTAAAGCTGAAATAGCAAGTAGAACAAAGGGAATAAGGGGACATGGGAACATGATAAGAAACCATACCAGAGCCGCAGACCTGGACAGACCTGTCTGAGGCCTAAAACCCAAAAATTTTAGATAAAGGAATGAAGTGGTAAGCAGTATGAGAGATTATTTGAAGGAGGACTGGGATGGGATATGGCTGTCAGAGAACCTAAAAGAACTGGGTTGTAGCAGGATAAAGAATAACCAGAGGTAAGAAGTGTCCTAGGTGCTGGTACAGATGTGGTCACCTTTTCATAGAGGAAGAGAAAGACAGACCTGCTAACACACTAGCCAAGTAAAGAGGAAAAGAAACAGCAAGGTGATGTTTCTGTGACAGATAGACAGGTAGAAGGTACTGTAGCACACATACATGGAGAGGTTCCAGGAGAGAACGTGTCTCTGTTAAGCCTGAAATGGTGCTGATGATGTTTCTTTATGGTTGTGCAAAAGTGTTTAATATAAACAATCAGCCACAAGATCTGGACAGAAGAAGATCCAAGTACATGGGGCATATTTTGAAGAGGGATGCCCTGGGATCATTTGCCCAGCAACAAACAAGGAAGAGCACAGGGCCTGGGTGACCTGCTAGCCTGGTAGCACTGTAGCTAGACTACAGTGAGAGAGGATTGTGTTTGTGTTTGTGTGTGTGTGTGTGTGTGTGTGTGAAATTACTGTAGTTCACTGTCAGCAGAGAGACAAGTCAGCCTCTGTAGTATGCTGGTGACCACCTGTAGTTTATGAAGACTACAGAGGGAAAAGTCGAAAAAATGTTTTCCAGAGCTTGGATCTAGACAGCCCTCGCTAAGCGAAGAACAGTATCTGCGCTCCAGTATTCTTCAGTGCAGGGGTGTATCTTCTAATACACCACAAAGCCCCTTGGTACACCAGTTTAGACATGTGTTTCATTGAGTCACTGGCACAGGAATGTGGCTAAAGTAATGTAAAATTAGCTTACATAGTACTAAAATAAGATACTGAGAGTGAAGAGAAGTAGGTGAAGGAAAGAGGCCTAAGTGCCACTGAGAAAGGAATCAATCAGCAATGGAGGAGAAACCACAAAAAGAGATGCTGCAGAAATAACCAGAGAACTGTGAACAACTGTGAAGTCCACAACAGCCAGGGAGAAAGGACCCTACAGAAAAATCTAAGCATGTAGAACCTGCAGGTATCATCCACGTGTCTTGTTAAGAGGAGCTGAACTGGAGCAAAAAAGGCACATACCAGACAAAGAGGTAAAAGTGCTTGTAAAGAACCGAACTTTAGATAGAGAAAGACACAATTTTACCCACCTTGATTTTTAAGCTTGGAGTGTTTCACTGACTAGTCATGGGTCAGTAGGAAATGGTGACATTAATTTACTAGCTGTAAGGAAGCAAACACTTGTGTATAGAGCCATAAACGCAGTGCTGCCCATTTTCGTCGCCTAGCACTGCACACTTTACTCCCTGCTCCAGAGTTTTAACAGCTACCCAATTTGGGGTGCATTCACCCCCCCATCTGCCCCTGTATGCAAATATACAGGATTGTAGGCCTTGACGCTTGCACTTGTAACGCTGTGCTTGTCCCATGGCTGGCTTCACTTCTGAGAGCTTGGAGTTTGTCTGCGTTACGGATGTGCAGTGCAGTTTCCCTCTCAGCCTTGCGTTAGTGAGACACATGTGATCAGACCCAACCTGCTGGTCTCTCGGGAAACACACACATAATAATTAGCCCCTTTGCACCAAAGACTTCATTGCTGTATACACCACATGGTGAGTGTCGCCCTGTGGGTTTGTGAACGCACACACGCACTCTGAAACACTCCCACCCCCAGAAAACATCACTGTAGTTGCCATATGGTCAGGCTCACCTGCTAGATCTGTGAGGAGACAGACAGGCAACACTCACACACATAATGAAGCGCCCCACTGAGCTGCCTTAAGAAATTAAAACCAAGAAACTTGACGTAACTGCCACACGATCACTCACCTGCCGAGCTCTGGGGCAGTCACACACACATGAATTTGCCATCTCTGCCCAGCGGCTGCCTCCCCGTGCTCCACCTCACTGCACTAGCCGGGAAACCAGAGCCGGAGGGGTGCACTGCCCTCCCCAGCGGAGTGACAGGGACCCCTCGCCCAAACAGGCCGTCAGGCCCCTCCGCACCCCTCCGGGTCGCAGAGCTCTGGTTGCGTCCTGATGTGGCTGGAGGGCTCACTGCGATGTGGACGGTGGCGAATCCACAACGAGCCCCTCCTCGGAGCCCTGTGACTACCGCAAGGCCAAACCCGGCTCCCCGCGGGCGGGGACTCGGGTACCGGCTATTGCCCATCCTCCGGGGAGCTGTTACGGTAACTGCCGGGGCAGAGACAGTCCCTAGGGACAAGCCAACAATCCGGTCCCTCCCCGGGCTGGCAGCGCTTGTAAACACCAGCAGCCACACGCACCGAGCGCGGGCGGCGGCGGGGCTCTCCTCACGCTGCGCCGCTCCCGTCACGCACAGCCGCCCCACCCGGCCGTCGGCCTGGGCGATACCGGCAGCAGGTGCCCCGCGGCCCCGGGCCCGTCGCGGCTGCCCGGGGCGCTGCCGCCGCTCCCTCACCACCATGGCGGCCGGAGGGCGGGGAAGGGAGGGGGGGGAGTGCGGGACTCCCCCGGCGGTGACGTGTGTTGCCATGGCGACGCCCAGGCAGCGTCTCGCTCCGGGGGGGGGGGGTTGGGGGGGATGACAACAAATATGGCGGAGAGGAGCAGGACGGCAGAGACGGGTCAGTGCCAGCCGCAGTCGCCTGGGCGGGGGGAGAAGGGGAAGAGCCCCCCTTCTCCAGGGGCTTCTGGCAGTAAACGGGAGCTGCAAAGCAGCGCAGTGCAGGAGATGGAGCGCTTCTCTCAGGGAAAGGGGAGGGAAACGCCACCCGGCCGAGGGCACTGAGGTGGAGAAGGGGCCAGGGCAGAGGCCCCTGCCCAGGGAGCTGTGGAGGAGGGCAAGGCACTATCCCTTGGGGTCTGAGGAGTGTCTGGGAGACACTCAGGGGAGACACTTGTGGGAGAGGTGGCCGTGGGGAAGGAGCTGATGGTGCGGTAGCCTGCCCTGTGTGCTGCCCTCCTCCTCTCACAGGGGGCAAAGGTAGCGGTGGTGAAGAGCAGAGCAAAACGATGGTGCAGAGGAGCTTCCCTCACACAAGAAAGCACGTCCTTCTTTGTTTAGAACGGAAAACTAATACGCGAAGACAGGATTGGGATTGAAACTGCACCACAGTGCGGGTAGCTTGAGGGCTGACCTGCAAGTGCTGCTGGACCTGTCCTCGGGGGCTGCAGAGAGGCAGGATGCTGTAACCTTACATCTCACATACCTTATTCTGTGAGGGTCTTTTAAAGGAAGGTGCCAAATGTTATTCTTCCTATTGAGGATGCATTAACTATGGCTCTAACTGTGTATGTGAAGATAAGTTTGTGAAACTGAAGTTTTGTGTTTCCTCAGGAATGATGAGGATCCTCTTGGTACAGGCGTCTTCCCTGTTGTAACAAAACACAGTTAAGGTCTTTTCCAACCCACGGGAAAACAGAAGCCCCCAAAATCAGTTATGAAAATTAGAGATTCTAACAGTTTGAGGATAAAAGAATGGTAATAGCAGTTTTCCTGAATATTTAGTATCCCACAGCATCATACATAAATTATCTAGGTTCCTGGACCAAAATTACATTTTCCTCACCTGCTGTGTTAGCTGCTGTGCCTGTGCTTTTCAGCCTCAGAAGTGGCTACAAATGAAGATACATTATCCATAGTACCGATTTTGGATTTTGGGGCCATTTAAGGTTAAAAAAAGTGATAAATATGTGAAATGCTGCTCTAGGAAGCGACACTACAAAGGCTACCTCTAAATGGATTTGCCATAAGATTCTTGAATTCCCTGTGTTTAGTTATGCTGTTTATGACCCCCTGAAACCACATTAAAGTTTACTGTACATTAAAGTTGTCCATGAGGTAGGTGATTATATTCATCCGCTCTATTGTGCAACACTAAACACAGCAGATCACTTCTGACTGCCCTGCGAAACAGGAAACAAAACTCCAGTGGCTGTTTGACTTTGTCAGGTTCCCTACCTGCTTCATCTGCCCATGCCTGCACCATTGTAACTTTAACATATAATGTAACTTTCCTACTATTTCCAGATTAATTCATGAACTTACTCTTATATTGTGTGTTCTGCTATAGTATTTAAATCTGCAGCTTTATGGTATTTGCTTTTTATTTTTAACCTTGTCCAGAACTTTTTCCACATCTAACTATTGCAGCTAATCACTGATTTTCTCATAAATGTGTTTCAGCTTGTGTTCAAACCATGTTTTGTTGCATGTTCCTTATAAATGTAGGTTTTATTTTAGCAATACCTGTCTGGCCTTTTTGGAAGCCTTAATTTGGAGATACTTCTTTTTTTGAGAAACCAGATGAGGATTAAAAATGCAAAGAACCAAAAAGATAGGAAAAAGAACCAAAACTTTCAGACATCAGTGGGACCTGGGAAGCAAACTTTTGATCTGGGCCCTTTTTTAAGAAAGGACATGGAAAGCAGGCTGTGGAAAAATAAAGGTGGGGTGCTTTGGGGTTTTTTTGCCTTTTGCCCCCTAAACTTTGGTTTAGTGTCTCCTGACACTAAGGGGATCCTTGGCAGATCCCCAGAAGAACCTATTTGATCCCTTTGTGCTGGGTGGCACTGACACTGCTGATGTGCATGTAACATAACTGGGTAATGTTGTTCTTGGTGCATCTTGATTGCTTAGTGTGTCTACATGACATGTCAGACCTGAGCCAGTCTTTAGGACATACAAGAATGTAGCATTAGGAGAAAGATGAACCTGTATTTGGCACTAATGTACATTTTTTATGTATGGATGAAAGGAGAATAAAGCCATTACAGAAGGAGTGAACATGTTCAAACCATATAAATTTATTTAGTCAATATTACTATATTATACTTTCTGTTTAGTTTTTACAGCAACATCATGCTTGTATTCCTGGATCAGAAAACGCGAGTAATAACTAAGTCTTATCTTCTCATGTTGAAATATCGATTGTTATTTGTAACTTTCAGATGTGGAAACTGACTTACAGAGAAATTAAAGGTAACTTATCCATGCTCTATAGCAACAGAGATTACTGTTACGGACCATTTATTACTGGTTTATTTCAGTAACCTGTGTTTGTAAAGAGTCAGTGACAAGGAAAGATGTCAGAAAAAATACAATGTGCATTTACCTAAAGGTGGTTCTAGAAATTAAGTTTCTTCCTAAAGATTATCTGGTACTGAGTTATATACAGCTAAGGTGCTCTACAGCACCTCTAAACTCTTAGCTTTGAAAATACACTGTGTGAAGAGGTTTTGTATATTAATTATGCTTTCTGGAAAGCATATCCTTTTTAATGTAAGAAATTTTCAGTTTTATTAGTATCTCCTTGCTCTTCTGTTATGAAGAAAAGTACGTATGTTAATCTTTCTTATACTGGTAATTATACTTACTATTTCCATATATACAGGGCATTTTTATATTTCCATTCTTTTTTCATGTAAAAGATTTTTGTTTCTGTAGTAGTTTTTTGCAAATTTTTGAACTGTTTTGCTGGTGAGAGGGATTGTGGCACACAGAATTACACAAAGTACTGCAGAAGAAGGACTGCCATCAGCTTTTCTTATCCTGTTACTCTTAGCATCATTTTCTATATCATGGTTTAAGCCAATCTGTGTGTTTCAAATGAGATTGAGATTAAATATGGAAGGCAGATTATCTCACATCTGTCTATTACACAGTTCATATTCTGGTGCTGTCCTCTCTGGACTGGGCAGACATCTGGTCTAATCCATTAAAATAGTCTCTGCATTCGGATATCTGGATAGAGTGCTGCAAATCAACTCACTTTACCCTGGATTAATCATTTTCCTATTGCAATTGGCTCCATAGTCGTAGCTGGTTTCTCAGAACACGCTTAAATCAGCTTTCTGCAGTAAACTGTGAATTTGTATGCTTCTCTGTTTGGGTTTCCAGGCTGAAGCCTTCGTGTCTCAAGCTGGGTATCCAAATTAAAAGCAACTTAAGCCGTCACTAATGAAGTCTGCAGGAGAATGAAAGTGAGGAGACTACTTAGTTACTTTCAGGAGCTTCTTGGTGTGACTTCCAGTAGTTCTGCTTGGCTGACCTTGATGTCTCAAGCCTTTGGAAGATACAAGATACAGAAGATGGCCAGTTTAGTTAAGCTTTTTCAAAACCAGACCAACATTATTTTCCCAATTCTGTAGTAAAGCAAACTGTATTACTAGGTCAAAATGAGTACAAAATGCCTGTATTTGGTAATTTTTTTGACCCATGAACCAGATGAAAGTATTTTAACTTTTCAGACATGGATTCAGCTAGTTATCTCATTCTCCTCAAGTTACTCTTATTCTTCTAGACATCTCTATTACCTTCAGAAGACTTGCTTCCAGAGGTCTGAATGATCAAAGGGTACAGGTTATCTCTGAGTCCTATAATAGTTTCCTATCTGAGGCAGCTGCATATTAGGCTGGGATTGACAGTTCTAATATGTGTTATTCCACAGCTGCTAGTAATTTTGTGGATATTAGTATTTCTGATATTTCATTGAGTCCTCATCACTGAAACCATAGTGAAAGCAAAAAAAGGCATTTACTCACAGTTCTGGACAGGGGATAAATATATGTCTTTAGACCAAAGATCCTTGTTATCGGAACAAACAGATTTCCCAGCTGAATGTGTAGGTTTCCATGTTTATTTACATGTCATGCTAGATACCTTGCAGCACGATGTTAAGTCACACAGCTGGGCTGACCTGGCTTCGGGAGGAGAGCTTCAAACCACCACTGAATGCTGAACCCCCGCTCAAAGTTTGGGTGTTTATTAGCATTTCTAGACTACTTTGTGTTGATATGATTATTTCAGAGATGTGCATGTGGAGGGTCCAATAGGATAACTGTGTAAATTCTACAGTGTTTTCTAATGGTTTTAATCTGATAGTGCTGAGCTGGATTATTTTGAAAGACAGTTTTTGAGTATTCCTTCAAAAAAAAAAAAAATAGTTCTTTTAAAAATATTTACTCTCATATGGCATGAATACATTTTAGTATCAGGAACATACTGCTTCCTTTTAGGTGGCCTTAATTAGGAAACCTAATTTATTTGTCTTTAAATTTAGGCCTTTTTGATAACTGGAACTTGCAATTCACTGCCTTTACCATGAGGAAATTGAAAATAGGTCAAATCAGCTAATTAACAGTATTATTTAATCTTTGTCTTTCAAATAACACAGCACACCAGCGGTGCTTCTGATCTTCCAGGCAAATGTAATTTCTTCAATGGCATTGTCCTGTCTTAAATTATTTCTGAATTTTCAAGCATAAACAGTGTAGCTTATTTCCTAATATACACCACTGGCCTGTAAGCTGAATTCCAGTGTTTGGGAAAAGACATTGCAGAAAGGGATCTCAAAGGGATCTGCCCACTGTGTCTTGCCATTAACATAGAGATTTCAAAAGCCGGTGGAAAACTGTCAGGGTACTGGGCCCAGACTTGCAGATGTTCACACACCATAAGGAGCTGTTTAGAGTTGTTTATAAAATGATGCAGGATTTATTTGTAAACAAACCTAAAATGTGGTTTGTTTAACAAAGCTGAAACTTACTGGCAGCGTTGGTAGAACGCAGAATAGAATAGAAGGGTTAAGGTTGGAAAGGACTTTAAAGATCATCTAGATCCAACTCCCTGCCATGGGCAGTTATGCCTCACCCTAGACCATGTCTCCAAGGCTCTGTCCAACCTGCTTTTGAACACTGCCAGGGATGGAGTATTTGCCACTTCTTTGAGAACCCTGTTCCAGTGCCTCACCACCCTCACAGTAAACTTCTTCCTTTATATATAACCTGAACTTCTCCTGTTTAAGTTTAAACCCATTACTCCTACAGTTCTCACCAGAATTCAAAACCTGAAGATGTATTGTTTGGTACATTTTATCTTAAGCAGTTTGAAGTCCAGGGAATATTAGAGAAATGTTTGTTAGTGAATTTAAGCACCCTGGAAGACCATTAACTACCTCAGGTTTTACTGCTTAGCTTGAAATAGGCATTGAAGTGATATATTGAAATTAACTGTAGTAGCTGCAGAAAAATATTATAATAATCATAATAGTCTGTTGCCAGTAGGCTGGAATTCAGCTAATTTCCAACTTTTTCAGTTATCTAGTGGAAACAATCCCCACTAGAAGAATTTGTTGAAGAAGAGCTGCTAATACATTTTTGGTACTTACAGCTTTGATCATATTTCTGTTACATAATTTGCCATATAAGGAGACCTGAGAAATGCCACTGAAGGCTCTTTACAGCCAGAAGATATAATTTCAGAAAAAGAAAGAATCAGGAATGTGTTGCGTGTTCCAGTTGCCATTTCTTAATGGTTTACCATTTCCTCGCCAGATTTCAAACAGTTTTTTTCTTTGACAAATAATCAAAGCTTTTGAAAGTTACTTACCTCAAGTCGCCCAATGCTTTTTTCTTTCAGCGAAGTTCAAAGCACCCTATTAATTATTAGTGCTTGTGAGAGGAGGGTTTTGAATTTGTAAAGAGTAAAAAGAGGCATACTGAGAATTTTAATAAGTTTCCTACTGGAATTTGTAAAACAGAAGTTTGTGCAAGTTTCTCTAGTGTTGCTGTCACTGTATTGAGTAGGCAGAAGTCTCATGCAAAAAACCCAGATCAACCTCAGAATGCATTTATATGGCCTACATAGGATTTCTGCTTTTTGAAGTTAAGCTTTATGGCTTAATGGACATTAAAATAGTTTTTAAAGTCACTTGCTTGTGTTAAAATGTAACGGGCTTGATCTCTACGTGGGGCCACTAACAGGACTGAGGATCTTAGATCTGCAGCACAAGCCTGCTTTCCAAATGGGATGCCTAGTAACAATAGCTGTTATCTTTTGCAGAAGAAATGGACAACTTGCTTGTGCTCAGAGATTTTCCTTCCTTCTTTCCTTCTTTCCTCCAGCAACATCTGTTTAGGAACAAAAGTAATGGAGTGAAATGCCTGTATAGTCATCTTTACTGCTAGGATACCCTGATAACAGAAAGCACCAACCCCCAGATAAATAAGGTACTAGAGGACTTGGAGAGGAGTTTGATACAGATATTTACGGCTCATGGTGCTTAGATCCAGCAGTGCTGCTTCTGCTCAGCAGCGGTGCTGCTGTATACTGGCTTCAGCACACCCACCAAGATGCTACATCACTTCTGTTCCTGCAGGATTGATAGTGCTGCCCTTTCCCACAACTATGCCATTCTGTAGAAACCAGCTTAGGTTTCTGAACTATTCTCCAAAAGGAGTTGGCATTCAGAGACTTGATTCAGAATTGCTGTGTTTATATTGCATTGTGCCTGAGATAAGAAGTTCTTCTAAGTTCAAGCTGTGTCTGCAATTAATCTATAATAGAGAATAAACCAATTTACAGAGATGTAAATGGAGAGTTAGTTCTGAGTACACATCTATGTGTCCCATTTCCCAGCTTCCCTGTCACATTGTCCCCACAGCTTAATTCCTTCACATTGCCGTGTGGTCCAAGCCTGTCATTTAAGAAGTGCTTTATTTTTTAGCCTTAGACTTTTAAATACATTTTTCTGCAGTATTTTTTGCTACTTGCATGTCAGAATGGTTTGGAAAAGCCAATTTTGGAGCCACTCCTCTACCAAAATAATAATACTAACTTCAAATTTTGTCACAGGCCGCTCAAATTCAGAGCTGGGGACTTTGGTATTACATCTAGGGCACTGATCCTGAAAATGTTTGGCGCTGAGTTTGGTGTATATGTGTATATAGTGAAGTGTTTTCATGATTGATTGCTTCTATTTTAGGGTAATTAAAGTATTAACGTTAGAGACTCAAACTTAGTCTGATATATAAGTTTTCTAATCTACATATGTGTCCCTGTTCTCTCAGTATGGTTAACAGGCTGATTTCATAGATTAATTTTGGCAAAAATCAGGCGTAGAAAAGGGGGTGGGAGTAGTTGTCTTAAATTATTATTCAAAAAATAAGCTATCTGACTGTATTTAATTTACTAATTCATAGAACTATTTACTTAGCAGTGGAACTCACAATCACAAGCAAAAACTGGCAAGATTTTGCTTTTACATATTGTTTCATAACCACCTTGAAAAATGTGTTGAATTTCAATCTCCACAAAAGCAAGTGGAACATCAGTTCCTGTGAATCACCAGCGCAGAGCAGCAGGAATCCATTCCAAAGAAAGCCCAGCTGGATTCATTACAGGTCTGCTGATGTGTTTTCATTTGCAATAAGCAGCAAAGTTACTGTGCGATTACAGTAAACTTTAGAGCTGGGTAACACCTATCAAGTGACTATCATGTTTTCATGCATATGTAATGTAGAGGAGGTAGTATGATGCACTTGATTAATGAAAATTTCCTCAAATAACCTATACAAACCCAAAGGCAGCAGCATTATTTCAGGGGAACTGTACATGTGGAATAGGATTTTGAGATAAAATTGACCTGTAGTACTGCAGAATAACAGACGTTTCCTAACCACACAGAATATCAGTATATCTGCTGGTTATTTTATTTCTAAGCAATACAAGTAATAAGGAATTTGATCTGAGAGCTGTCTCTGTGTCAGCCTCCTTGAAGGTAGAATTTTGGCTTGTGTTGTGCATATTTGAAAAACTTTGTATGCATTTCATATTCCTATAAATATTGTATCAAGTTAACATTTGCTTAGTTAAAAAACCTGCTGAATATGGTGTATCAGTTAGTAGTGTTCTCTGTAGTTAAATTCCTGTTCCTACATCGCTAAGAAGTTTGGGGCACTTCAGCCTGCAGAAGAGAAGGCTGCGTGGAGACCTCATAGCAGCCTTCCAGTATCTGAAGGGGGGCTATGGGGATCCTGGGAAGGAACTCTTCATTAGGGACTGTAGTGACAGGACAAGGGGTAACGGGTTAAAACTTAAACAGGGGAAGTTTAGATTGGATATAAGGAAAAAGTTCTTTACTGTAAGGGTGATGAGGCACTGGAATGGGTTGCCCAAGGAAGTTGTGAATGCTCCAACCCCTGCAGTGTTCAAGGCCAGGCTGGACAGAGCCTTGTGTGGGATGGTTTAGTGTGAGGTGCCCCTGCCCATGGCAGGGAGTTGGAACTGAGTGATCTTAAGGTCATAGAATCATAGAATAGTTAGGGTTGGAAAGGACCTCAAGATCATCTAGTTCCAACCCCCCTGCCATGGACAGGGACACCTCACACTAAACCATCCCACACAAGGCTTCATCCAACCTGGCCTTGAACGCCGCCAGGGATGGAGCACTCACAACCTCCCTGGGCAACCGATTCCAGTGCCTCACCACCCTAACAGGAAAGAATTTCCTCCTTATATCCAATTTAAACTTCCCCTGCTTAAGTTTTAGCCCGTTACCCCTTGTCCTGTCACTACAGTCCCTGGCGAAGAGGACCAGCCCTAACTATTCTATGATTCTATGATGCAAGAGACTTAATACACCAAGTTTGCTTTGCAGGTATTTTTATGTTAGAAAAAAGGAATTCTGAAACAATATTTTAATCTGTTGCTATACAGTACTTATACTTCATGAATAAAATAGAATGCTGCGATGATCTAATTATTTAATATGAGATACTAAATTATGTGTTTCTTAACTAAAGAGTAGATTCAGCAATGTGAGTGGGCAATGCTTGGGTAGAAGAAATTCTCAGTGGCTTAAAGTACTACTTTTGGAATGGTCCATTTTGGAAAGTAGGGGGAAAGATGCTGTTCTCAACCAAGAAGTTAAAGGAGTTGTTTCAATGAGTAATTATAATTATTGCAGTAATTAATAGTGTCATTGATTTAAGCAACCTCGGGGAACAAATTATTCCAGAAGTAGAGCTAAAATCCCCACATTATTTTAAATATGAAGTAGTCAAGAAGATTTAATTCCAAACTGAAGAAATTAACTGTGTTTGAAACTACTGCTGACTTAGTTTGACTGACAGAGGACATGCCTATCTCTAAACAAAAAGTAAATAGGAAGCAAAGGAAAAAACATAGATTTAAGTTACATGTATTCAAGAGCCAATGAAAAATAGAAGTTCAACCCAAAGACAGATGCATGAATTATGGTGCAAAATACACAGGATGGAAATTGTTGGTGATTTTATATCGCCCAGTTTTCACTTATCACACTTGTAACGATAGCCCAAGCAGTTGTGGCAATGTGCAACTACCTCTCTTCCAACAATTTCTAAAGTACGGGGTCTTGAAGTGAAAGGTGTGTTTGTTTCCCCACAGGATTTTGTGCTTTGTGGAGCCTTCATGGAAGGCTGTTTCCTATGGAAGTCTCCTGAATACTAGACTTATTCAGTGATAATCAAATACATCTTTTCTTTGGACAGATGCATCCACAACAAATTTACAGTAGTCACACTTTAGATATTGAAAAATCAAAATACCTCTGAAGAGTGGGTTTGCTGTGGTACCAGAGCTGGTCTGTGCTGAGACTCACGAGGCTGATGGCTTTTGAAGAATACCTGAGAATGAGATAAAAACCCATTCCAAATTAGAAGGCACAACTGTATTGCCTTAGTGCTGAACCTGAAATAGTGTTTGTGATACAGCTTATTAGCTCAGGTGCAGCATCACAGCTCTTCCTTTGGCCTGGCTGGGATCACAGTAGGTAAGCTCATCTCTTCCAAAATACGGTGTAGATCTCTTTAAATACAGATCTGGAAAGCTCCTGTTCAATCAGCAAACATATTTAAACATTAACAGTGCTAGGAGTTTGACATGAAAGGTGTAATTTTCATAAACAGAAAAAGCACTGTTTATGTGTTTCTTACTTGACCTTGCTGATACTCTTGAAAGACTTCCATAGTACTTCATACTTGGTACTTTTTGGAGACACCGTTTGTGGGCAAGCATTTTGAAAGTGATAGTCAGGACTGAGGAGTATGAAACTTAGCACAATTCAAATAAATAAAGCCTTGGCATATTGCAGAAGCTGAAATAAACCTACTTGTCTGTTATATCAGGAAAAATTATTACCTATTGAGTCTTTTTCAATTTCCCAGCTGAAAAGCAGTTTGTCCTAAAGAAAAGAGATACACAGAGTTACTAAATTCCAGAGATTTCAACTTTGTTATTCACTGAGGGCTACATAGTTATGGGTCATGGTCATTGCATTGGTTGCTACAGATCAGATGCTTTAGTTGCATTTAGCTTGCCTCAATGTGAGTTATTTTTAACTTAGAAACTTATTTTGTCATGACTTCTTCCAGTTACCCTGTCATTAAAACCATTTTAATTATACTGTGCTGGTAGGATAAAGACCATCTGACTTGGCATAGTGCTCACTTCTGTTTAAGTTATCATGATCTGGCTGTTGGTCAATCACATCTTTTGCTTTTGAATCAGACAAAACTACTTATTCTAGAATATACAGTGTGGATAAATAAAGAAAAAAAAAACCATGGAGGGAGTAATGTTTTTATACTTTGCCATAAAATATGATTGCACAGGAGGGAAATGGTCAATGTAGTCTATAGGTCAGATCTGCTGTTGCTTTATCAGTGTAAACATGGGTTAAGTCAGCCTGGTTTACGCCTTCTGTATAAAACCTAAGTATTATACATGGAAGTTAAGTCTGATCTGCACCAGCTATGAATAACTGCATCAATATCCTCTGGCTGGTGCTATTTCTTGAGGTTGTTCAGAAGTATCTTTTAGTAAGCATTTTGCATGTCATCATTCTGCACTTAAAAACCTTGTCAAAGAAAGGTTTTTGAAAATACATGTGCCTTGTTACTATGCCTGGAAGACTAAGCTAGATAACCTGCTTTTGTTAAATCCATGCCTCATATCTGGGACAGCTGTTTAAACATGGATATATGCATATGTATCTGTATGTATATATGGATATATATATAGCATATATCCATGAACCTTCCCCTTCCTTTCCTCCCACTTTCTCCATCCTCCCTCACATATGATACAAAACAAGGAGTATATATGGTGATTCATGTCAGGATTAGGTGGCATGGGAAATATTTACAGCATTTTAGGATGGTGCCAGCAAATACTAGTGAGTGACTCCAACCACCAACACGTCTTGCCCTTACCTGACATTTTCTACCAACTACGATTCCAACTACAATTTCTACCAGTTCCAGTTCCTCAGTATTTTTTGCAGGTCACATGCACTCCTTGTCTTTGAGAAGTCAGTTACTTACAGACTTCAGAAAGACATGGGGCCCTGCAAAATGAAGTTTTACCCATTGAAGTTCTTAGTACCACACAAAGGATCTGCTTTAACTTTTCAGTTCTCCTCCTGCCTCAGAATCCCTAGACACAAAATTTCCTCTTGCTTGGTAGGAACACCCCTAAAAAATCCTTTGGTGGCCTAGACCTTGAATTCCAGTATACTCTTCAACTGGTGTTTCAGCATCTCCTGTCATTCCTGCGCAGACCTAAGTCTCTGAGACATCTCTTACCTCTCAGAGAGGATGGACTTGCTGATACAATTGCTTTCTTTGCAGATGCAACTCAGGACTAGCTGAGCTTGGTAGCTGTGATTTACAATTTCCTCTGCTAGTTGGGAATATATCTGATGCATATTTTTTTTGTTTACAATTTGTATGTTTTATGCTTTGGTTTGATCTGTTTTTTATTTAAAGAAGTATTGCTACTATGGCAACTGTTGCATCATGTGATATCTTTGATATTATCACAATGCCAAATACTTGTTAAAGAATAAATCTGTATGTCGGGTGAAATTCAGTGATTTTTACAATGGATTTAAACAAATATCTTTTCAGTTTACATATTTGGTACTACTGGTTTTTTTCCAGTTTGGTTTTTTTTTCCTTTCTGGTGATGAGCGTTTTAGAGGAAAGGTCAGAGATTGTAAGTACGATAAAAAGAGACATGGATGTTATTTTTTTTCTTGGTTACTGAGTTCAAAGCATTAATTGTTTTTTTATTTTCATGAAGAAAACCTGTTCATACCTTCTTGGGCATTTTGAGTTTCATTAAAGTGATACAAAAAAATTCCGTTGCCATTTGCCTCTGACAAGAAGGTATGTCCTTGGAGATAGCCCACATTGAGCTAATAAATAAATATTTTTGAAGTAAAGCTTGAAGTTGTGCTTTTAGGTTAAAGGTTGGAAACAAAGATTACATAGAAAACAAATATAAACCAACAGAAATTGACTTGTTTTCTTTTCCCTTAAAGTCGTAAGACGATGGCAGCCACTGGGAGTGAGGAATCGTTCAGAGCAGTATGTGTCTGCCAGATGTTGTCTTCAGTGTTCTTCACTAGATTTTTGAAAGGACCTTGCGTTGATAATTTTATCTCTAAGTGAATCTGTTTTTTTTAATGGACTGGGCGCTCTTTGGTACCACCGAGCCTTTTGTAGGGGCCCCGTGTGACATGTTCAGTGATAGTTTTGTTTTCACATGTTTGTGTATAAGAACAAGACTTTTTCCACCCTCAGCTTTGACTGAGACTGTTAGGCCATACCTTCTGCTAGAGCAAATAATCTGCTTGGAGCAGCCTGGCCTAGTGGAAGGTGTCCCTGCCTGTGGTGGGGGTTTGGAACTAGATGGTCCTTAAGGACCCTTTCCAACCCAAACCATTCTATGATTCTATGATTTAGATGCACTTATGCCTTTTAACCCCAAATAAAAAGTTAATGGTGCATTAACCAAGGAATTGTGTTTGGAAAATTAAAAGGACGTGTGGTCTGGTAGCCTCTGTAGAAAAAGTAACTTCTGCAGTAAAAGCGAAAAACCCAACCATTAAATTCTAATGTTTCTTTCTTATTTATGCAACCTACCACAGGCTTTTTCAAGTCGCTAGCAGTAAGCTTGCAATTAATTTTTCCTGAGTACTTTCAGAAGCTTTGCAAAGCCCAGAATTTACCTGATAATCTCTGCTAAGCTAGTTCTTGTCCTTTATTGTGCATGTTTTCTTGACTACAAATATCCTCTTATGGTTTAGAGACAGCCTCTTAACAAGCAGTCTGTTGGTCAAACTGCAGGAGGAAAGCAGTTAAAAAGACAATTACTTCAAAGATGCTTTATCTCAAAATGAGTTTCTAAATAGCAATTCGATGTGTTTTTTAGCACTAGACGGAGCTGTATGAGAATGCTGTCTGTGATAATCGACATTTCCCTTGTTCTGCTTGACCTTTGAAATAGGTAATGGTGACAGTACAGGCGCAGGACCTGAACGTGAGGCAGCAGGTATGGTTGGTACCATGCCGGGTATTCTTCCAAACCCTGGGATTTGTAATCTTCACATAATTTCTCCCATTTCTTTTCAGATCACAGTGATTGTAAAATAAGTACATTTCAGACTGACAAAACTCTCTACAGTATGTTTAGATTCTCAGGGTTGTGCCCAATCTTTGCTGCTGGATACATGGCTGTGAAGATCAAAATGATAGTTGTGATTTCTTCTTTTTCTTGGCATTTTTTAAGCCAGTGAAGCTGGAATTCTAAGTTCCTGCCTGCTGATGCCTGTAGGGTTTTTAGAATGGCATTCCTCCTGCAGTTTGACCAACCCACTGCTTGTCAAAAGGCTGCCTCCAAACAGTAAGAAGATATTGAAGAAAATGCAGACTAGAAGGCAGGCACTAGTTTAGCAGAGATGATGAGGTAAATTCTGAGCATTCAGAACTGACAGCGGAAATAGGAAGCCTTTCTGAATATCAATGCTGCCAAAGCCTAGGCACAATGGTAGAAAACCTTCTATTAAAAAAAAAAAAGAACAAGAGAATATTGTCACCTAATAAGACTATAGATCTCTACAAATCCGATCATATAAAAGAATTTTGCTAAGATTGCCCTGTTTGCAATTTTCTGATTTCTGGAGAACTGTTCTTGGGATATCGTCCATAAGTGTTACTTTTCTGACAGGAGTTGAGCAATGTTCATTGAGAGACCCATTATATTTAGGAGCTAATCGGAGTTGCCATTGGTCATCTGGATGAACTTTTGTTTATTGCAGATTGGACTGAGAGTTTAGATTCACTTCTTTCTGTGGTTTTACACTCACAGTCCTGCTCAAGGCTGTTGAAGCTTTGTTAGGATACCTGGAAACTTTTCTTGGCACCTAGATGATGAGAATCGGGCTGTTAGATCTTTACACCATAGAAATGTTCAGTAGCAAAATGTATCCTGAGTTTGTTCTGAAATAAGGATCTCATAAGAGAATGAGAGGCACCTTGATGGCATTTGTTACATTTAAAGACTTCTACAAAGTTTACTTGGCAGTTATCTGTCTTTCCATGTTACCTTTCTGATTGATTATCCTTGTTAGGCAATAAGGCTGATCATAAGAATGATCCAGGTTTTCCAGGCAAATTCATTTGGTATTTCCCTATGTCTTTTTTAATGCAGCCATGCTCTCCTCCCTAATGTAGTATGAGGGTAGCTGCCAGCTGCTAACTGGAGTCTGAAGTTTGTCACATCTGGAAGCTGGGCTCGTTGTTTACCCAGTCTAAAGAGTAACTATTACTGACTAGAAACTGAGTTTTTAAAGAAAATGTACCTAAATTTGCATGATGTTCATTGTAGCAAATACTGTTTTCATCTTTGCTTAGATAAAAATGTTTTCTTTACCCTTTGAACTCCAGAATAGCAGGAAGCTTTGGAAGTTTCCAAACTTTTTCTCCTAAGAATCCCAGTCCCCTGTAACTGATTCTATTAATTTCATTAGTTTGATGTGAAATATATCCACAATGACAACAGTGATGAATGCAGATACCAAAAGAATCTGTCCAGGTTTTATTTTAAAACCTTATATACTTACAGAGCTTTCAGACACCTACAGATTTTATACTTGATAGAAAATTACCATTAAAGGTTTAATACTGTGGTAAAAGTAAATCCTAGGGATTTGCCGGAGACTCCAGGAGTTTAAGCTATGAAGAATTAGAATAAAATAGCTATGTGTCTTACAACCTATAAGAAAAAATAATTGACAGAATAAGACCTACAGTCCGAGAAAATTTCTTTGCTAAGTTACTTTTGCCTTTGCTTTTCTTATTTAACCTTTTTTTCAAGGAAGAATCTGGTCTCCCCAGGTGCAACGGGCAGGACGTACTTCAGTTAATTCTTTTCTTTCCCTTTCAGTTTGTTTCATGCTGAAGTACTATTTCCCTTTCCTACAAGGTTCTGTCATACCTCTTTGCTGTCAGTCAGGAAAATCTGCATAGGGCTCCCCAGTCCTGAGGACAGTATCTCTTTATTGGCCAGAAGACTTAGAGCACAGTGTAGCAGTTCTCTCCATCTGAAGTTGGTAATGTATTCTCAGCAACACTCTCTTCATCTGCTGAACAGACAAGCGTGAAGCCATGTTTTATAATCTAGTAATACAGCAATGCAGGCTTTTTCTTGCCCAGTAGTCTGGCCTTTTCTGTATCACTGAAGGACAGCATGCCAGAAAGGGCATAATGTTGTTGTGCTGTATAATAACATGAAGTTCAAAGACTGCAGTTTTGCATGTTTATAGATTAACTAAAGATAATATAACTCAAAATAGAACAACACTACAATATGAATATTCAAAGTCCTGTGTAATAAAGAGCATGCAGGGAGAGATTAATATTATTAAACTACTATGAATTATAGGTTATCTGATGATTTTATTCTTGTTTCTGGACAACTACATTAGGCCAGGAGGAGCAGATGGAAACTTTTTGCTAGGACACAGTCACTTGACAGCTTCCTTCTGCATCATGTAAAGCCTCCATTGACAGATTTTCTCATGTGTCAGTTAGGTGTAAAAGATTAACTCTGTCTTCTGCCTGCTTTTCCTACACTGCCTTATGGTGGCAGTATTAGGAATATAATCTTTTCTAGTTCCTTCATCTGTAAAAATAACAAATTCTTTGTTAGATTCTTTTGAAACAGCTTGAAAATTTGGCATGGGTTTATTAACGTTGTAATAAAAAGGTTTTGAGAAAGAAGAAACTCACAAGGACTTGGTAATATTAAGTTTATGATTAGGTTAGGTTGGACTTGATAATCTGAAAGGTCTTTTCCAACCTAAATGATTCTGTGATTCTGTGATCTTTATCTAGGCATCTTTTAAGATTTACAAGAAGCCTGTTACTTTTAGTTGAGACTTACAAGTAAGCATTTACCAGGAGGAACTGAGTCTTCTTACGGCTTTAGTCAGTTGACTGCTTGCCTTCCATTCTTTCACTTTGGGCCCTGGCAGCTTGTGCATTCTTGGCAGGGATCTGCAGGTTTCCTCTGAATTATTCTTTGTATCCTCGATTTCAGGTGCTAGATCACAAACAATTAACTTGACTAAATGTGAAGGGTATATGGGGACCCTTAATCAAAGTGGTCCTGAACTGAAACTGAGGAAAAGGCTTCCCTGTGGCTGCTGTTATGAATTACAGGTGCATGATGCAGAGGAATGAATTGTACCAAGAGACATGATTGTGGCCATACAGGTTCGCAGATGCCCCAGCCAGGTCTAAGCTTGCCTCTGGTGTCCCCAGCCTTTAGGCAAATTGTATCAGCATACTGGTGGAAACCATCTAGCTAAAAATATCATAACTAGCAATTTTACGTTTAAAGAAAACAATCTAAATGCTGCAAATTGCTCTCTGTGGGTTATTATTCAGTCTAAAACAAATAACCTTGAGGTTGCAAATAATAATTTTGCTAGAAAATAATAGCATGCATTATTTAATATCTATCTTTTTGGATGATGATTAAGTAAGAAAGAGTCTGAATTGTCTTTGTACTATTGCAGTACTTCCCAAAGAGAGTAAGTTTCAGACTTCTTCCCCTGGGAACACTGGGGATTTATATGCTGAGTGTTGGCCTGGATATACATATTTTTTAATCTGGGATTGACATACCTCTGAAAATATGGGTATATAATAGAAAGCCTGACAGCCCCTTTAACTGTGGTGTCACTAATACATTGATATAATCTGTTACCTCAGCTAAGGTGTTTTGCCTCAAGAGGTGGAATACATTTATGTATGGAAAGGTCAGTTTTAATTAATAAGCTGTTTTCATCATTCAGGGCCAATATGAATTGCTTGTAACATTTGTGTGAAATAGTTTTCAATATAAAAATAAAACAAATTGAGCTTTATGTCACATTCATCATCCCCTGTAACCCATTTAAATGTCAAAAAATCAGTACAGACCAAAAGTCTATTTCTAGAAGCTTTAGTAACCCTATTTATCAGAGTGAAATAAGATATTATCCTCCCATTATTCCATCACATGCCTTCTGCACTTGAAGACATACACATTTCTTCTGGTTTTCTCTTATGCTTAAGATATTTTCTCTATTGTTAAATATTTTTTGTCCAAACAGTAAGTAGTGAAGAAAATGCTGAGCCAATGTCAGAAGAATGAACACCTGGTTGTATTAGGATAGAAGAAAAAGATCCCATTAAAGCCTATAGTGAGGAATATGCCACTGAGGATTATGATAAAGTAAGATACTGCTGAGGAGTTCAATCCATGCAGAGTATGCATACTAGAGCGCCACTCAGAAATGTGTTCAGCTGAATATCAGCCTATTGCATATAAGTGTTCTGCCACAGGGCAAGCGCATGCAAGAAACAAGGCTGTGTGGTGTTTTACTTAAAGAAGCTTTAACATATGACACTGTTATATCCCAATTCTTAAATAAACTTTGAAAAGAAAGAGTTCATTTACTGGTGCGTATGTAAGATGGTTCAAATCTCATATTACATAGAAAAGCAGGGGGGATGTCTTTCTACTGGTTTTTATTTTTTTTTTGGTTTATGCTCATGCTTTTGTTTGCTTTTATTGCAACAGGTAGTGCCATAGGAAGTGATGATATCATAGCAGGGAATGTGAGCAAGTACACTGTTCTGCCAGTTGGTTATTGTGGACTGCCTAAAAAAGGACATCTTATATTTGATGCCTGTTTTGAAAGTGGTAAGCATTTTTGGTGTTGTTTTATGTTGTGGAGATGTCAGTATATTAATGATTTTAGCTATATCACTCATCTTTATAGAAAGTGTTTTAATTCAGAAGAAGACTTGCATTAAAAGCTAATTAAACTCACTGATTCACTTCAGCCAGAGTACGACATAAATTCAGACTATTCAAATGTAAAAAGGGGTGTGAAGTTTGTTATTACAACTGTACATTTCATCAAGTCCATCTCTTAGCACATGTAGATACATGACTGGATTTTATTCTACTGTTAGATATGGTATTTGTATATAACAAATCACATCTAACAAATCTACATCTAATCAAAGGTGTAGTATTTAAAATATGTTATTTTAAAATGTGATTTGGAAATTTACTGGAGAAGTTAAGCTCATAAAAGTTAACCTGATAAAGTGCCAAGCCCATCCTTGCCTAGTTAGAAGATTTTATAGATGTGTAAATATATTTCTTTGTGTTTCTTGTGGCCTAATTTTGTACTGTTGAGGTTAATGGAATTTCAGCCTCTGATGTCAGTAGAAGGAGAATTAAACTTTAGGAAGCTACTGCAAATGGAAAGAAATTATTTTTGCAAGTTAGCACATTAATTTAAATAATATTTTTAATCATGTATGTTTATATGCATAGGGGGTACGTAGGTAATAATATATATGTTTAAATTTTTGTGTTACATATATGTGTGTCTCCAGATTTTAAATCAATTACTATTGGCTTACAGATCTACAGAGCGCTGTTAAACACCATACGTACAAAAGGCATTTGGCAGGATAAACCATAATTTCAGCATGGTTTATGTGCAAGGTGCTGGTAATGCCAAAACTGCCACAGTGTCTTGTAAAATGTGCTTTTTATGAAGAGTTACATCCCACAGGGTAGAATACTGGGTGCTAGTTCCTGGTTAAATATTAAATTGAGTTATTTAAATCCTTTGATTACATTATGTGAAAGGTGTAAATGATGCAGTGAATAATAAAGAGTATCTTATTTTTAAGGTATGTCTCTAATGGCTCAGGCAGTAGTTATGTGGTTTTTAAAAATACTTAGAATGCTATTTCATAATAGTTATGGGTTTATGAATTTTTGTATTATGAAATTAATCAGTTGACCAAGCTAAGAAATTTACTTGATTGTGTTAGCTGCTCTACGATGAAAAGGATCATCATCAGCCATCAAACTACTTGAGAAGTAATGTGAATTATTGCTTGATGGTTTAATTCCAGTTTTTGAACAATAGAATTAATTGTTTTTAAATTAAAACATTTATTCAGTTCAAAGGTAACACTCGTACTTTATATACTTTGACAATAATAGCATGTGGTAGAGGCAGATGCTATTTGAAATCCTGTGTTTATTTACATTGTAGCATGATGAGACTGTAATGTTGCTTTGCATATTAAGGCACCTCCAAAGTACAAATATGAATAAAATTAATACCTTCATTTACTTTCTCATGATGGCGAAGTACTAGCAAGAATGATAATAATATTGTGTACACTTCATATGTAAATTCACTTTATCTTTTCTTATATGTCAGCTGAGTAATTACTTAGAGTATCTCAACTGGTTAAAGCAAATTAACTGATTATTGGATATTTTATGAAATTGTTATTAATGCTGAAATCTATCCCCTTCTATTATCCAAACAGTAGTATGCAACATTTGTACAGTAGTGTACTGATGCTCTTTGAGTACCAGCTTAAAAGGGTAATATCCTATTGGAATTTATTTTTCAAAGAACAGGCTATAACCCTGATCCCAGCTGGAATACTGCATCCAGCTTTGGGGTCCTCACTACAAAAAACACATGGACCTGCTAGAGGAGTCCAGAGGAAGCCACAAAGATGATCAGTGCTGGAGTACCTCTCATGTGAAGATGGGCTGAGGGAGCTGGGCTTGTTCAGCCTCAAGAAGAGAAGGCTCCAGGGAGACCTTATTCAATGCATAAAGGGGACTTATAAGAAAGATGGGAGAAAGACTTTTTACAAGGCTTGTTATTTCCCATTTTATTATTATTGTTATTATTGTTAGCATTATATTGTACTTTATCTTAATTATTAAACTGTTCTTATCTCAACCCGTGGGTTTTACTTTGTTTTTCCAGTTCTTATCCCCATCCCACTGGGAGAGGGGGGAGTGAGCTAGCGGCTGCATGGTACTTAGTTGTCAGCCGGGGTAAAGCCACACAAAAGTTTTAAGCTGAAAGTGGGTAGATTTAGACTGAGGAAAACATAAGGAAGAGATTTTTATAATGAGGGTGGTGAGGCACTGAAACGCAGAGAAGCTGTGGCTGCCCCATCCCTGGAAGTCCAGGTCGGACAGGGCTTTAAGCAACCTGGACTAGTGGAAGGTGTCCCTGCTCACATCAGGGGGTTGGAACTAGTTGAGGTTTAAGGTCCCTTCCAAGCCAAACCATTCTAGGATTCATGAGTCTATGAAAATGAATCACATTAATTTTGTAATAATTCCAAGTTTTATGAAGTCTGAAAACCAGTGTCCAATTGCCTGTTTTGAAATGCCTTGCTTTCAAAAATCATAAAAAGTAGAATTGAAATGAGCATTGGGATTCCCTTTTAGTCCACTCTGGTTTTGAGAGTCAGAGTACAGTATTTTTGCCATTCCTGGCAGATATTAATGTATCCTTTTCAGAGACTTTCAGTGAGAAAGCAGCAATACATTCTAACAGTGCAATTTCCTCAGTATAAGAAACATTTTCTTTCTATGTAGAAACGTTCTTACCAAAAATGCATTAGTTCTTGTTCAGTCCTATAGGCACAGAAAGCTGATATTCCTTTCTTCTTAGACTTAATGGAAAGCTGCTGGTCATGTCTTCCCTTGGCCTTTCCTCAGGTTAAATAACTGCTATTTTTTTCAGTAATTCCTTATTGGTGCCATGTTCCAAATTTTCTATCATTCTTTATTTCCTCTGGTCTTTCTCCAGCTGTTCCATGACAGGCAATGGTCCAAGGTGAACATGATTCCCAGATAAGCTGGTGCCAGAGCTATGTAGAGCTTATTACATGACATGCCTTGCAATCTATTTGCTTCTGCTATGTGACAGTCCAATCTTTTTCACAAAAATCCTGTTGACTTCTGTAAGATTTGTGATCCATTATAGTGTCCAGATCCTTTTCAGAAGAGCTACCTAACCAGTTTGTAGCTTGCACTTAACCTAACCTAATGAATCTAATGCTAGTGAAAGAATCATTGCTGTAAAAGAAACACAGTTATTGAAAATGAAGAATGGTGGTTGAACCCTTTATCTTTTAAATAACAGATCGAGGAGTGAAGGAGAGAGAGAATTATCAACTTACAAGTATGTCAGGAATTTAGCTTTGTCTTTCCCATAAGTCAAGCTAGTGTTCCAACTGGAATCTTCCATGTTTCTATTAATATTTAAGTATATACATGGCCAAAAGAAACTTTTTATATTGATTTATTATCGGCATAAAAGACACTGATGAAAAGTCAGATTTCTTGCATACCACAACATAATGTTTTGAATAATGTCAATTTTCGCAAGAAACATGAGTTAGTTTCAGGGGAAAATGGAAGCACAATGATCTACACATAGAACCAATGCAAAGAAGATGTCACATTTGAAATGTATACATTTGGTCAGTTGTAGTTCCTTTTCCTATCAGTCATTAATGCATTAAATTATTAAAACGGTTTCAGTTTAGCAGCAATTTATGCTGTCCTGTGGGAACATTGCTGATTGACTAGGTTCTCTGAGTGTGGAAGCAGTTCATGTTCCCTGCACTCTCATCTCATATAAATCAGGAGAAACCTCAAATATAGTGGGTTCTTGTGGTAGTCTAGAGGATGCCATCAGGCAATACATATGACTTGCCCTGTCAGATACTTTGTCTTGACTGTATAGAGTCCATCAACACCTCCTCTAGCAGGGTACGAAGCATGGCTCACGCTGTCATGCGTTTAGGCTGTGTTTCTACAACCGCTACAGAAGTATACCTTCAGAAAGTCTGTAAGAAATGCCTTCCACTCATCAACCATCTTCACTGCAGTGCTCATAGTGCTTTAACAGGACCAAAGTTCCTTTTTTTTTGGTATGATCTGGCTTGCCAGTCACCACAGACTGGTATTGGTTGGTCACACTGACTTGTAAGTACTTCTGGATTAACCACAATGTCTTCTGTCCTGCCTGGTAGGGTGTCATAGGGAATACGGGAGGAAGCTAGAATTAGGTGGGAGACTGTGATGTGTTGTGAGGATGGTTAAAAAACCCAAACTCAACAGTTTCTGCTGCTTGTGGCTCCAATTGCTTGTTTAATAATTGCTTTTGGGGATTAAAGGAAAAATGTTGGCTCACAGAGGTTCACAAATCTCAGCATTCATACTGCTAAATACAAGGGCTTTTTAAAAGGTTTTGAAAATACATATTTTGGCTTGTTAGTCAAATATAATGCTGTTTAAATGTTAAAAAATACTGTGTTTCTTGAAATTAGAAATGAAGCTGCTGTCTGCTTTTATTCTCATTTCAACCAAAAAGTGGAACTCCGCCAAGAGTCATTAAATCTTCTATCTTTTGGATGAATTCTTATTTTTTTTCCATGAAAAAATGTTATGATTGGGTAATTTGTGTATTGTGGTTTATGTTCAAAAGGTTGTAATTAAAGTTTTGTAAAATTTGAGATCCAATCTCAATTACTGTAAACCTCATATTATGACGTTGACTGATGTACCACCACCTTGCAGTGGAAATGGTTGACAAACATTAGTTTGTCTTCTACAGCAGGTTTATGAAATATTTGGTATTAGAAACCTGATTAAAAAAATCTGTGCTGATGGATTGCAAATGCTGTTAATCAGTTGGGAAATGTGAAGATTTACAATGTATTAAGAGATCTCATGTGACTGAGAAGCACCCTCATATCATTTTTGTTAAGGTTTTAAATATCTTTCTATATTTCAAAAATAGGATAATGTACTTATAAAACACTTTGCACAACACTCAAAATTGCAGTAAGTGATTGTAATTCCGCTGATCTCATTGTAACCACTTAGAGGCGTGAAATAGGCCATTGAGCTTTACCAGGAAAAGTATCTTTTGAACAAAAGCAAAGATAATATAAGACAAATTGCCCTTTGGGGGTGCCTGTGTCCTGGTTGCTAAGACTTGACATGTAACTTTAGACAGCTAAAATTAGGTGAGATTAATCTTACTTGTGATTAATAAAATACCATAAAATTTGAGTTGTAAAACATTTTCTGAAAGGGACATTTTTGTTTGTAAAATGTTTAAGAGTGGGAACTCAGATGATTCAGAAGATGACACTGTTAGCATTATGTTCAAAGAAAAACTGAGATCCACCCCAAGAAGTAGTTGCATTTTGGCCATCTAATATGCAATTGTAATATGCTTCCAAAACTGTTAAACAAGCTGATCCTGTGTGTGTTTACATTTAAGTGAACAGGAATACCCATCTTCACCTTGATTTCAGTGGCGCTACTGTGATATCCTATAACAGGGATAAAGTAATACAGGCAAATATAATAATGGCACATTAATAAAAGTAAAAGGTGTAAAAGCTGTTTAAGGCTACTTTCTTCCAGTGTAAAGAATTTCAGTGGTAGACTAAACCGTGTTTTGGAGCAAAAACTAATTGTTATTCCAAACTTCCTATGTTATAATATATATAGCTAGAATCACTGAGTCAGGTAGGCTCTCTTGGCTTTCACATCTATTGAGAATGCTCATACATAATGTAGAAACAAAATAAATGGAAGTCAATATATTATAACAGTAATAGTCTGTTTTCAGCCTACTTCAGTGGCATTGAGGTGTGTCTGATTAACGAAACACTTTAGTTATTTCCTTATTTGTTGACAGCAATGTATGCCATATTTCGCATGAAGATATTAAGTGGTTATTGCTACCAGTAGGGATAATTTAACAAATGCTTCCCTTTTCTGGAAATGCCTGTTCCCAGTTCACAGCAGTATTACTCTATCAGAATATCAATACCTTTGCACTACTGCAAGTTAGAAGTCACACAGAAAAATCAAGAACAAAAGATTGATTAGAATTTTTTGTTGTTTTTTTAATGATGACCCTAGGCATAGATTAATGGATGTAGCATGCACAAAGTGATATCAGTTAACATATATGACATTACTCAGATGTCTCAAACTCCGGAAAAAGCATGTGAATGATTTATGGAATTGATATTAATCTCTTTCCAGTAAATGCATTACTAAAGTTACATGGGAAATTGATGTTACTGCTGTAATGCCAAATTAATTTCTTTCTTGCTAGGTCAGCATTGCAAATGGAACTAAATATTAACCTTTTAAATATCTAAACAGAATATACTATGGAAGACATTTTTACAAGGGGGGAGACGCTTAGCATTGATGTGATACCAGCTAAAAACATTGCATTAGTTGGGTATCTTAACTTGTGGAAAATAGATATTAATGACTTGTGGAGCTAATGGCAATGTGAGAAGAATTAGTATAATAGCATCAGTAAAGAATTAGTATGTTAATTGTAGTTGGTGTGCTGATTGTAATTTTCACAGTCGGTTTATCTTCTGATTATCATGCTCCCTTCTTCAAGACCTCGCCTTTCCCTCCTGCCTCTGTTTTGCTGTTTAACTGACCTGAGTGGGACTGGAATAAGCAACTGGAAATGGAAGTAAAAATGTCTGAGATCAGATAATTGTAAGTTCAGAGCAGATTTTCAACAGCCTCTCTACGAGAAACAACCAAATACAGCAGTAAACCTTGGTCTGGAATAAGCGTAACTGAAGAGGAATATATTAGAGGTCTATAAAATCATGATTCCTAGTAAAAATGTCAGTGAATATGAAACAGTTGTACCCTGTCTGTTCTCTTTGTACGAAAACTAAGGGCCATTGAAAGAAACTAGCAGTTAACATGTTGAAAACAAAGAATGGTTCCTCACATATTGTTTAATTAAACAGTGGAGCTTCTTCCTGCAGGATGTTGTGGATACTGAAAGTTTATGTGCCATGCTTTCAAGCAAAAAAAAAAACAACTGACAAGACGAGGGAAGAAAAATCAGTTGAGAGCTACTAAACACTGCCACCATCTCTGGCTCAGATGGTTCATGAACTGTACAGTGTAAACTGGGGAATTATTCTGGGCAGGAATCTTCAAACAATTGCTTTGTGCCCATGCTCTTCTCTAGGGATCCATTTCTGGCGGTTACTCAGTTACAGACCTTGATCTCACCTGATACATACATCTGGTTAAATGGTTAATCACTTTTCATACATATGATAATCTTTTATTATTTTCTAAAAAATAGATTACAGGTTATAGTTACAAGCCAAAATTAACATCATGCAAAACTATAATTTGATCAGATAATAGGAAGGAAAATCTTACAGTTATTGTTTCCATTCAAACTAATTTTCTTAGTAAGATAGTGGTTGAAGATGGTGTGCCAACACCAACAGCGGTTGTCTGGAAACACACCTGGTACAGATCCAGTGTTAAGATTTCACGCTATACATTCCTGGTACTGACATTTCCATCAGTCTTTCAATTTTTGGTAGGATTTTTGTAAGCTTGCTCTTTGACAGTGAAGGAATGAGAGAAATTCAACTTTGTACTTTATACAAAGATGTTTACATCATTTTTGAGAATAAGCAGCAGGATTTTCATATATACTGGGTTCTGAGATAAATTTTCCAGTTTCCATTTTCCTGGCTCTGTTCAGAATTTTCCATCTGGAAAAATGATAGAGGGAAATACAAGAAAGAATAGCAATGTCCCTGCCAGTGTGAAGGAACATTACATTACACTGAACAAATATCCTTATCTGAATGTACAATCACTGAAACAAATGCAGCTGTGTTTATTTCAGCATAATCAGATATATTTGAATATAAAATCATGGACATAAATGCAGCTGTGTTTATTTCAAACTGCACATGTTAATATGAACATGAATGTGACATCAGTTAATCACTCATGAATGTACGGAGGAATGTATATATGGTGGCACAATGGAATACTGAGATAGTTGAAGGTAAGAAATGGAAAAATCCAGCTGAGATTGTTCTTTACCTAAAATCATTTCTAACAGCATTGGAAGTCACTGATGAGGAGTTACAAAAATTCTTCTCATATAAAATCTCTGCATTTGAATAAATCTATGGTTACTCTACGGAGTAACAGGTGACCTTCAGTTACTGACTATGGAAATAAGTGCTTTGAATAATTGCTTCTTAAAATAGAGAATTGTGTTAGTTTTCAGTGATGGGTAGGTCCAGGTCATTCTCTTCTGATGGGTGCAGCACAGACCTTAACTTTACAATTTCGAGCCTTAAGAAGAGCTTCCAACCACCCTTATGCAGTTTCATCTTGCTGGGTTCTCAGAGAAGGCCAGAGAAAATACAGTCCCGAGCAGTGCCAGTGGAAAAATATTGGTATCGTTTGTTTTATTATGGATGCTTCTCCTTGCAGGTTTCCCCTCTGCTCTCACTGTCCTGTTTATATCTTTATTTTCTTATAAATCAGAGCCATTCAGAACTAGATGAAATTGAGGAGTGTTCATTACTCTGCTTATGCAGAAGGTGCTATGTAGATTATCAGAAGGAATGGCTGTATTCAGCATTAAAAAGTGACAACAGAACAGTCAATATTTTGGAGCTAAGGGGTATTGGAAAGGCTTTATTTTCATCTGGGAGAAGGCTGAAATATTCTGCTAGACTAAATAGTGGTATTTTGTTCAGTTAGTTCAATAACCTGTAATAGTATCCCTGTTTTGCAGAAGACAGTAGCACAAAAGACATAGTTCTTGACTGCCTAGCACCTTCTGTAGTGAATCTCAGCTGTGTGAAATGAGCACAGAATGGCTGAGAAATGTTAGGAGTGCTTTGCATCTGTTTCACGTGAACTGAATGGTGAAATCTCAATTCTTATAGATTGGATCAAATAGTGAAGAATGAGGGAACAGAAGGAAAGGGACTGAAGCAGAGAAAATATATTTGAGACATTTGTACCATGTCCTGCACTCAGAGAGATGTTGGCTGTGTGCGCAGAAGTGCGCTGCTGCTGTTTCTCTGTTACTGTGTGACTTGCAACATGTGGTGCTACTCATTTCCTCAGGACATAGCTTAGGCAGCACTAACTAGGAGAACAGTATTTATTTTCCTTGCTTCACATCTCTGGAGAAAAAAATACCTTTGATTTATTACACTTTTATTTTAGTTTAAATGAGTTGAAGACGCTGGAGCAGGCTGCGCAGAGAGGACGCAACCATCCACAGAGGTATTCAAAGCCTGAGTAGGCACAGTATGGAGCAACCTCTTCTTGCTGACCCTGTTCTGAGCAGGGTGGGTGGACTTGACAATCTCCAGAGATCCTTTTGAAATCACTTTAGAAGTGATACCATTCCTCCTCTCCCCCCCTGCCCCCCCCCCCCCCCCCCAATTACAGTACACTTCAGATAGATTCTGTTCTTCTTGTTCTCTAAATTGTTTTAAAATTCTCAACTGCCTGCTGTGCCAAAGTTAACAAGCCAAATGAAGCTCTTTGCTTGTTTGAGCTGCCACTGTAACGCAGGGAGAGACAAAACACTGAAATGCATAATGGTCTGTACTTTTGAAAGAATATTTGTTGAAAAACACTTCTGAAGGGGTTGTTCTGCATAAACTAAATGTATGTTTGTTCACTGATTGACACTATCTGATTTTAGGAGAAAATATTGTAGAATATTTTGCTCAGCCTAACAGGAATTTGGATATAAGTTATTAGGTGGGAAACACATTATTTTGGATACATGCAGAGCTTCATTTTGCATTTATTGATTCTGTTTAGTAACCTAATTGCCTTCTTGGTTCAGCCTTTAGCATGCTAATTTTGATTTAGTGTTTGTATTGCTGAAAACAAACTGGGAACAAACCATGTATTATCACTGTGTGTTCTTTAGACAGCTACTGGAATTCCAGGATCTACTGCAATAACACTATGTGAAGGTAAATTACCACAATATGTTAATGGTTATGATTATATTCTAACAATTTCTGGTAGAATCACATCTATTTTCCTCTCATCTGAAACTGTAAGATAGCTTTTTGTTCCTAAGAAGTATAATTTATTCTGATTTTAAAAACATTTTTGAATGTTTATGGTTGTTACTGTATTACATTCTGAACAGTTCCCTTTTAGTAGCCTTTGCTAAGATTGTAAGTGAACGGCAAATATGTGATGTGAAAAACTTGTAAGCCTTTTTTGTGAACGCAGTATAAAAATATATAGAGCTAAGGAATAACACATCTAGATACTTTTTTCCTTCCAGCATTTTGGTGGTCAGTTTAAAAGATGATGTTCAATGGTGGGTTTTGAAATGATCGAATAATAATTCTTTTGATGTTTGTGTTCCTTTTTGTCTTTCTTATCTGCATTTTTTTTGCTTATGTTGTTTCATTTATATAATCTTTACATTCACCTTTCACATTACTGTGAATTGTATAATGAAATATCTTCAGTGCTGTAGTGACCACATAAATGGACATATACCTGCAGTGAGCTGACTGCCATTTATGTAGGCACAGTCAAATTAGGCTTTATAGCAATGTCAGCACAGCATGGATAGATGCTGAGATGGTTAGTTCACTCCTGAGGTTTGTGCCATTACCGATACATTGCTATCAGAATACCAGAGCTGGCTAATTTGTGTCTGGGCCAGGTCAGGTGACATATGGTGATGCACTTACTCCTCTGAAATACGTCGTAGATGTACTCTTTACCAAACAGGGAGAGGAACAGCAATATCATAATTAATGTATGCTTTCTTCTGAAAAATAAAATATGATAGCAAACTGAAGCTTGACTCTTGGTTATTACTGCATGTATTTCCTGTGGCTCTTCTGTTTCAGTAGCTTCAGGATCGATCCATTCTCACTTATCCCAAACACTCGTCATCCTCTTACTTGATTGTCGCAGTGTTATCCTGCCTGTTATTTCTCTTTCCTCTCTGCATTTTGGTAAATGTTATTACTGAAGTATCTTCTTTTGTATGTTGAGAGAATTTTGAGCCCCACTTCTTGAGCCTGTACATTGAATGCTATACCAAATTAAACCCTGTTATCTCTAGGGCTCTATGTTATCGGCCTTCCATTAGCATTTATTTTGTTTTTCATTATTCCCATCTGTGTGCTCTTCTTTATCCTTTTGGATGTAGTGATTCATTTATTTCCTTCCCTCAATTTTGCATTTGCAATTTCATCAGTAAACATTTTTGTCCCTTTTATTTCAGTCATGGTCTCCCGTTATCATGTGATTTTCCTCTGCAAATATCCTTATTTTTTTAACTTGAAAGATTTTCTTATAGCAGTCTTTCCAAATTATGTCTCTGTTGTTTTAATTATTTTCCTTATTTATTTCAAGGAACTGGGAGCTGGAACTATTAATGTTTAGTGATTACTTGTCCTTAATCAGTTTGCATGTACTTTTGGACAGGAAACACTTCTTACCAAAAACTTCAGCTGTAGACTTTAAATCTTTCTTCAAGCAAGGAGATCTATTCCAGATGCCAAATCTTCAGTGCATGGTCCAGTGCCAAAATCAATGGAAAAATCTCTGCAAAATGACAATTTCTGTTGGCTATGGGTCACATCATAAGCTTTTGAAACTTCCTATGAATTAAGTTATGTGCCATTTGGGAAAATGTTCTGGTTTTCAGTGAGCCAGAGGTCAGTAAGACTGAATGCTGGAAGAGAGATAACGGATTAGATAGCATGAAAATAAGAACATTCTGCATGATTACAATCAAGTTCAATCGGAAGTGTCTGTCCAGTATGTCTGTAGTGCAACAGTCATTATGACACGTAGATATTTCTTATGGTGTGCATACATGACTTCCAAGACCTCTAATTTTATTTTCTCTTTAGAATATTAGCCTAGTTAATAATAGGTTACGCTTATAATCTCTTACTGCAGATCACCTTGTGCTTTACAAGGTGCTTTTGTTTTCATTTCATAGTTCAGAAATCTGAGGCTCACAGAAGTTATGAATGCAGCGTTATGCAGTAGAATCACCATTTGAGGCATTTTGACATTATCTTCTTTGAAGTACACTAATTGGATTTAAACCCACACCTTTGATTACTCTTTAAAACTGAATAAAGTATGTGTCATCCTAAATCACAGTGGGTAAGGCGGACTTTCATTTATTGGGATGATATTTTAGAGTCCGCCATGCTTCAACAGATAATTAGGACTAATAGATACTCTTGCAGATATAACAATAAGTTATATTATTTCAGCAGTACAGGAAAACTTAAATCCTGTTGGAAAAAATTGTGTTAAATTCTCCACTGACTCAGGCTAATGAAGAATGAACCAGCGGAGTAAAGAAAGGAGGAGACAGAACAAGTATTATCTTTTTCAACCTATTCAGTTATGGCTGATTTAACCCAGATGGGGAGATAAGGAATATTGTGTGCTTTGAGAATACTGTAATAAGCTTTGTTAACTAATAATAATGTTAAATTGTTGATTCATATGAGAAAGAAAAAAGGATGAAATCAGAAAGTTGCTATTATTTTATAATAGTGATTTAGTCTTTGTTATCTACGTGGCTTTATAGTGATAGGGAATATACGCTAGTATATTTTAGCAAAACAAAATTCCAAAGAGTATGAACTAGAAAATAAGGAAAAAATTAAGTATGGGCTGAATAATGCAACCCAGTGTTTTAGTGTGTGATTTTAGATTATCCTTCAGGTTCCCTGATGTCCCTTATTATATTCTTATTTGCGAAGGAAATATTTTTATTTATAAACTGATATTTACAATACTTCTATCATCCTAGTGAATTATAGGGAGCTGCTCACCTGCTCAGAATTAGAAGTCTCTTTATTTGCGATTCCTAGCTAGTAAACTATTTCCACCTTTAGAATAGGCGCCGGGACTGCCATTTTTCTTGTCAATCTGGGATGTTCAAGAGCAAAACGTCCTTCTGTTACTGACTTCCTTGCACATCAGCAGTATGACAGAAAGTCATCTTTCAGTCACAGAGTTCATGTGTTCGTGTCAGCAGGGTAAAAATATGAAAATGAAGACAAAGACTTTACAAGTTCCTGGTTTTGAAGACTGACTTTTAAAATTTGGTTAAATCTAGTGACTTACATGAAGATACCTTTCATTTGAAAGTTTTGGACTATTATAGTAACATTTAAAAATTGTTCTAATACATTAAATATCCACATTTTTTCCAAGTAGATAAATAAAAGAAGTACATATTGAAAAAATTTAGAGCTAAATATTGTTAAAATTAGGAACCATGAATAGTTCTTTACTTCTTCAAGTTGATAATTGTTTTGTTATGCAACTGCTTGCACAATGTTTTATAATGTAATAAATCTTTCTAATGCTTTTAAGAGGGAAAAAGATTTTTGTATGTCATAATGAATATGTTGTACAGTGCACACATACAGATTCCAACTCAAAATTAACCTTGGATGTATTTAAAGAAGTAATTTTAATTAACCCTTTTATCTCACAGTTAATATGCATTTTATGCTTAAGGGTTTATATTAATACCAAAGTGGCTTCTTATAGGAGAACAAATAATTGTTTTTAAGATGAAACTTTGGTATAAAATGACCTTGCTCTGGATTCACTGATGGGGTGTACTATTAGAAGTACAATGCAGTATATAAGAAAAGTAGTGGGGCTTGTTATTTTTAATTGAAAGGGTTTGATACCTCTTCGTATTCTTAAATCAGCAGAGATAAAGTGGAACCTTTCTTTAGAAATCCAGTAAGACTAATTTTGAACGGGAATAGTACTGCTAAATGTGTGTGTGCATTACTGCTTTTGAAGTCTCAAAAGAAACATTTGAACTACAAAATTGACCAAGGTCATTTTTGTCCAAGGTCAATCATGTCCACGAGAAACAATAATCTCAACAATCACTCTATCATGATTTAAATACTAATTGCTAAAAAAAAAAAAAAAAATACTAGTTTGTTTTCTGGGTTTGTGAAATAACTTGTAAGAAGACTTTGTCCGGTTTGAAAATCTACATTTTTCTCTTTTAATATTCTGGTTTTGCTCTTTTTGGAAAAATATCGTCCTACCAAAACCAAACCCATGATAGTAAATTAGATACAAAATAGATAGATACAGTCAAATAAAAGAAAATTTAATTTTAATCCACTTAATTGGAATCTTGAGTCAAGCTTAACTGGGCATCTCAATAGGCTAGAAACTTCTGGGTATAAAAGAATTACTAGAAAAGCAGAAAAAGTCAGGATGTGATGTGATTGGCTTTGTCTATTAATAAAGGAGCATCTCTGCAGACCATGCCTTTATATAGCCCAAACCTCCCACTTAGCTCACCATCCAAGGTTTTGCAAACAGCTTATTGACTCACATATGCCTCTGGCTATACCCTGCGCTTCAGCCTATATATAGACATGAGTAATATGAGAATAATTGGTCTGCGCTTGTCTGAAGATTTCTTTCTTAATGGAGAATAAACATTACAAAGATCAATGCATCTCAGCTGAAGACGTGCAGCAGGGTTGAGATTATGTGACTCCTCGTGCGGCACAAGCTGAGATCTGTATGACCAAGTGCTACCTGTCTTTCTTAACAGATGGGTGGCAATAAGACCTGCAGTGTGATGGAAAGAGTCAGAACAAGAGGCTGAGACCATGCCTTTGAATTGTGAGGCCACACTTCCTCTTGCAGAAGCTCTGGCTTTCTAATTAGCCCAGATGGAAGGAGCTTGCTTGCCCCTGTTTCGTAGATGTAGTCCTGTCTCCATGTCTTATACCCTTCCACATCCCTCTGGGTTCTCTGGCTCATATTAATTGCCTGCTAAAATAGCTGCAATTTTATAGAGTTGCAGTCTTTATAGAGCTGTTTCTTCAAGATGGTGTAATAATTCCCAGATTGACAGTTGGATGACATTGGCTGCATTGCTTATTGGCAGAGGTGCTGGTTATTTTTTCCACTGTAGCAGCAGCATTTGGTTAAGAATTTGATTAAGAAGAAATGAGACTTAAAACAATAGTAATATTTCATAGGGCTTTCAAAATCATTATTTCCTTTCTGTTTTGTGTGTTGAAGATAAAAGTGAAAAGTAACAGCATAAGTAAAAGAGAAGGTATGAGATTTTGTTGGCGTGGGGAAAAGGGAAGATCTGAACTCCTTGGTTACAAAAGCTTTCCTTTGGTATCCTCTCTGTTTGATGAGGAGATGTGAAGGAGCTGAATACTAAGGGCATGCTGAGAAGGGTCTACCTCTTATTGAGTTATTTGATTGACTGTATAACACTTGAATTGTCCCCACATGGAAACACAGTATGTGAGAATCAGAGAGGAACTTTGGAAGTGTCTTTTAAAGTGTTGATTTGATGAAGTTTTCTGTTTAAACCCACTGAAAGAGATGTTATTTGTCTCACTTTAGCTCTGTCAAAAGGAAAATGACAAACAAAGTGGAATGATCTGAAGGGAGATTTTGCCCTCCATTGGGAGCTTCTGAGCCTGCTCCAAAGTGAGGTGCTTTCAGAGCACAGAGTGATGTGGGTACATGGGGGTGAGGGTGCAGCAGGCAGGGAAGCTGGGACACCTGGAGACTGCAGAACTTGAGAAATACAAGGAACAGAGACAGGGTTGGACATGGAGGTGACAGTATTTTCTTGGAAATCCAGGGGAGGATTGTCTAGAATTTGTTGCAATTCTGGCAATTTCACTGAGTAGAAAACTAAAGGCAGTTGTAGGAAGAGATCTGCTCACAGAGACGCAGTGGGGCGGGAGATCTGTTTTGATTTTTATTCCTTCTAACTTACTAATTTTGAGTTTTCTTTATTTAAAAGCTGATTGATCTAATTTCTTATACAGCAACTCCCCTGTTTTTTGTTTAAAAGCCTTATTGGCTTTTTGGAATTCTCACAAAGAAAAGATGTAGGCAGTACAATTTTAATAATATCTCTGTCTCAGATTCTCATCCCATCCATCTTAAATCTATTTTCTTTCTTTAATCACCTGCATGCTCTCCTCACAGTTCCCAGGCTTGGTTTGCTTATACAGTAGTTTGCAGTTCACACTTTTGAGACACCTGTATGTCTTATAGGCAAGGCAAATTACATTTCTTTTGTGACTCAAGCACAGATGGCCATATCCATGAGGACAATCACTTGCATTCTCCCTACATTTTAACCAACTTGAGAAGTTTACTGTTAATGAAGTGTAAGACTGTATAAGGATGGAGAAAATGCTTTCCTCTCTTTTTGTCACAGTAATGCTTTTCAGTCTGTTGCTTAGCAGACCAATTTTCATGTCTCCTAAATATCTGGAATCAAATTACTTGTGATCATTGTGTAATTAATGTACCCTGAAATTCTGAGAAAATATGACAGACATGTAACCAACTGCTCCAGCCAAGCCATTACTTTGAAAGTAGTTTAGTGTTTACATGGCTGGAGACATGACTTTTATAGCTTGGTTCTGCAGTGAGGATATTGATAGAAAACAAATGCTCAGAAAGGGAAGTTGCACATTTTAGATGTACATTGCAGTGTGTTTGAAGGTGGAAGTATATCCAGATGTCTACACATATATGTATACTCTATGGATAAATGTGTACTTTCATGAAAATTGCTGTTTGTATAGAGGTAGCTGTTTTAAAAATAGCTCTCAGCTGATTAATATTTAAAATTAACTTTTAATGTTAAAATAATACATTGAATTGTAAAATGTACATGTTCTAGAATATGTATTTTCATTGCAGACTGCCTCTTCATAAGAGTCTTCCCTTCAAATTCCTACCTTGCTCTTTCCTTGTCCTTCACCCTCCTCATGTTTTAGGCATCTTTTGTAGATGAAATCCTCACTCTGTGTTAACATGAGGAGTAAAATAATATGTTGATGGCTTGGATTCCTGTTGGTAGTCAGATGATCCCTGAATAGAGAGTGATGTGCTGTCTCTCTTTCCATAACTGTCCAAGGCTGAGGATTTTATTACATCTTTCAAAATGTCTTTTTACTTTCATCTGAAAATGAAAATAAGTCGAGTAAAATCCAGTTAACATTTGAGGTGGGCTGCACACTCACGCCTATAAAATTAAACTTGGTTTCCTAAGGAGTTTTATCTGTTAATACAATTTTTGTTCCTGCTTTATGAAAATTATCATATATGGCTTTTTCCCCCTATTTTTTTTTTCCCTTTTCATTTCTTTTCCTTTTTTCCTGCCACAGTTTGAAGTGAGAGCATTAAGTTAAATTAATTTGACTTTGGTTGGTAAACGGTAATAGCAGCACTTTAACAGCTGTTTGCTTTCCTGAATTGTCCTTGGTGCTGAAATTGCCTTTGTATCTAAACAGCAAAATGTGTTTATAGGACTACAGAATATGGAGATAAATTTAGCCTGTCAAACAGATATTATTGAGGCTTTTTGTGATGTGTTTCTGGGAGTGGATCCCTGACTACAGTGCGCTTTAATTCCAAGCTGTGTGTGCCTTTGGACATCTTACAGGACTGTTTGTAGAGCTTTTCTGTTTGATTTATGACCTTGCCTGTATGGACTTCTGATCAGATTTTATTCTCATTTAGTGGAAGAGGGGCTAATTATGAAAGTGACAAAGATTCTTTCATTGTGCTAAAGCTTTTTGAATGACAAAAGGGGGCTTTAAATTAAAATGAACTTTAACAAGGCATTTTCACACTGAAGTGATACACACTCTACCACTGATAGAGTAATTCATTTTCAACCCTTTCTGATTCTATAAACACATTGTCTCACAAGATCAGTAATTTTTTACCTCTCAGGCTAATGAAGAGTGGATGGTAGACCAATGAATTCTCTTTTTGCAGAGCTGTTTTGACATTCTTAATTCTTTCTTAAATATCAAAGAAAGGACAAAGAGCTGTGATTTTATTGCATTAATATTAATAATCATTTATCTGCCAGAAAAACATTTAAATATCACTTGACATTTGCGGAGAAAGATTAATGTTTAATTTACTACAAACATAGAAATACTTTGAAATAAAAGGAAACGCTTCTGGATTTGTCAAAATGAAAAAAAAAAAAAAAGGAAGACCCAACAAAATTAAGACAGACATTCAGATATAATAAAATATTCTAACCATAGCAGAAGACAAAAACATGTTGGTGCCATCTAAAATGTCAATATTTAAATTATCACTTCTGATTGAAAAAATAACACCAACTAGATAGTTTTTTAAGGTGTAATTTAAGCTTTAGCTAAACAAGTATAAATGAGGGTAAGTAATTTTCTGTTGCATTCATGTGGGTACAGTTAAGAGGCCTGCCTTAAATTCTATTACTACTATAAAAACAAACCAATGTAATATTGTTCCTTGCTATTACAGAATTATATATAGTACGGTGGAGTAAAGCTAGGATGTAAACAGCATTGCTATTTCATAATTGTTCGTAAGACTGGAAGTCAAGGAGGGCTTCCAGAACAGGTAGGTGACTGAAAGAAGGGAAAATAACAAGGCACAGGAGTCACAGAGTTATAAAAGTGAAAATACAGGAAGAAATTTCATTACCTACAGAAGGATCAAACTGCTGTGTAATAAAGAGAAAAGCATGGAAATCGCATTGCTCTACCAAAGCACATCAGACTAGGGACTGCAGCAGAAGAGTAGGTGAACAGGGAAGTTGTGTATAAGTCTAATGTGATGAAATGGCTAAAAATGTACCCAGGCTGCATGAAAGTCTATCTGTAAATTTTATCATGAAGATTATATTATAAGATTTCACTTTGAGGCAATGAAATAATGGGATTAATGTATTGAATGAGAATAACATTTCTAGCCCTCAAACTGTTTTTGTGACTAGATTGATAATGGCATAGATAACCAAATTCAGTTTCATAATAAACTAAAATAAGACTGTTTCTTGTGCAAAAGCTGTACATAGGACAGATATTATTCAGATCCCGTTTATGTACTGAAAGTCTATCCTTACAGTACCATCATTCAAGGAAATTCTTGTATAAGGTACATAAGCAAAGTTTTAGCTCTAAAATCAGTAATTTGTTAATTAAAGAAGGTTCTTATTCAGGATCCATCTCAAAATGCAAGATGCTTTTATAAGACAATATCTGGAACCTTTCCACTATTACTCTTTAATAAAAAAAAGCAAATTTGTTTACAGCTCTGGTGACTTTGGAGAGGTCCTTGAGAATATACTTTAGCTATAGGCCTCCAGACTGATTGAGATAAATTAATTTTCCTCAACTGGCAGTTTGTAGTTATACTGTGGAAGGACTCTCCTGGAAAAATGGTGATTCTGTGTATGAGACACCAAACTAGGCCAAATGCAGAATTACAGCATTATTGTACAGTGATAAATCAACTGCAATATCCTCACTTGTAGGATGAAATAGCTGGTTTGCCTTTTGCATTATAAGAAATCTTAGGGTCTTTGCAAAATGTTGACTATATTGAGTAGGAAGCATTACATAAGTAGGGCTACCGTAATGTACTTTAAAAAATATGCATCTATTAATGTTATGCATCTTTTAATATTTTTAACCATTTGCAATGTGTTGCTTGCACACATATGATGTCTAGGCAACAGGCAAATATGAAAATGTCTTATATTAGAGGCTATAGGTAGCAATAGATTTCAGTGCTGTACACTGAGCATCAGGCCCTGACACAGTACTTATTTAGAGATATGCTTCTCCCTGCTGCACACCAATAATGGTACATCCCACTGTGGTACTGTAGTTCGTATTCCCTGAGTGCCTTGGTTGCTTCCATGGTTAAGGCTGCAGACGTTGTTATAATTTATTTATTAACTGATTAATTATTTATTTAGGATAGCACCCATTATATGCTAAGTGACTTCCAAACAGAAATTTGCCCAAATGCTTTTCCTTTAAGAGCTTTGTTTTGAAAGCTGTGGCACATACACAGTCATGAGATATCCATTTTGATAGCATCTAGTTTGTTAAAGAAAGCTGAGTTTCATGACACTAATGCAAAACCATTTTGTATTCTGATTTTCCTTTAACAAAGGTTCATTGCCATGGATAAATAACTGCCCATCTGTCATGAGGGGCCTTTGGGGAATTAAAGAGGGAGCAGAGAAATCAGTAGTCTGCTGGTTTTTCTGGGAATTGGGTGGTTTTGGTGTAGAGCGTGTGCAATGGCCATTTTAGGGCATGGGCCTTTGATTATTAAGCATTCTTGACACTTCCTACAATCTAAGTTGATGCATTGCTACTTTACTGCTGCCACTTTCTTTCATGTATTGACATGATTTTGTAATTTTTTTTGGAGAGTTTGTCCTGCAGTCTTGGGCGCAGCTGATATTTTTGTAGTTCATAAGAATCTCACAGATGCAGGAGGAGTCAAGAGACTGACTCCATTTTACCCATCCTTTACAATTTCCATCAGCAAACACTGACATTTTATTCCTTACAGCTCCAGTTTTTAAGTCCTTTAACTGAAAGTGTAAGTACTTATTAATAAGGGCAGTTTTGAAATAAAGCTGCAAGTGCTTAAATACCAGTCTCTTCTGATGAAAACTATTGAATTCCTCCATTATGATTTTATTATATAATTTCTTTATACATGTGTAAGCCTGCTTTTTGCACAATGATATTTGTAGTATATTGGGATATCTGCTGCTTGTTTATTTTGCTGTTTTGCACGTGGTGGTTTTTGAGCAATGATGATCACTAAGTCTTTAGGATTGCTTGCTGCTGTTTTCCACTGTGCTCTAAACTTGGTTCACCATTAATACTGCTCCTTTTAATGAACATAAAACCACAGAAAATATTTCAGTTCGAGTTGCTCATGTTTTTCTAAATGATATTTACTCATCAGTATTATCTTTAGAGGAAAGTTGCAAGTGATGTAAGTAGATGGCCTTTGGGATTAACACATGATAGAAATTTAAAATTTCTTATGTTGTGAAATCTAGAATAGTATCCTCATTGCAGGAGGAGCCTTAAAAATACTGCTGAATAAATTTTAATCCCTGTATTCCCATTTGCCCCTTGCTCAGATATCACTCTAACAACAGTGACCAAGAAAAGTATTTTTTTCTGAAAGGATGAAATTGTAAAACTATCCATGGGTGTCACTGTCCAGACTACTAAAATATGAGAATCCTTTTGTAGCTGTTTTTAATAAAATAAATCACAGGATTTTTTCCCTCCAATGTTCTTGTCTTTTATATTCAACTGATAAATTTAAACTAGTTTGTGCCTATTTCCTTTTTCAACCAGTCCTTCCTTCTTAGAAGTTTCCAAGTCCCTTAATTTTCTGCGTGGAAGACAATTCTGTGGCTCACTTAAAAATGGCCTTGTACTTTCTTCGCTTTCTTCAGAAGATAGTCCCACAGCTTTCTGTTAATCTAATGATTCAGATTAGCTGCTGTGGGTGATAAATTCTGCCACCTACTCTAATAGAGACAAAAGTTTTAATTTATAAAACTCCTGTGGGTTCTTCAGTCTAGGCCATGCTTTCATTAATATTTCTGCAATTTAACTCAATACCAAGGAATTGCAGATTTATTCATTGCACTTGTTTGGGATCTCTGAGAAAGAGTAAGATCCCCAATATTATGGGCAGAATGCCCTCAGGAGATGGGTCTAGTATACTTATATTGCTTGTCAGGAAAAATACTGGAAAGAGTGGAACTCAGACTGTGATGCTGAAAAAGGTGTCGAAAATCAGACTGTGCTCCCATTGTTATGAATTAGGGGAAATACCATTAAAATCAATATTGTTACTCTAATAGTATAGTTAGAAAGGATAAGAATGTTTGTGAGTTTTGGATTCACTACTCTTTTCCATATTATTGCTGAATCATTTGGTGGTGAAACAAACAAATGGGGACCCAGAACTCTTACATTCCCAAAAGATCAATACAATTAATTTTAATGCTATATTCATAGATAAACAAGAAAAATGTAAAAGCTACAATTTTCATGTGCTGTCAGTCACAATTAGATTTTATCACATTGTCTAATTGCAACAAAAGCTCAATCAGAATCACTCGGCCTCTGTAAGTTATGCAGTAATACATACAGCTCAGTTGCCCTTCCCAGTGATGGAAGCTGGCCTCTTACCAATTGCTGGTAGGAGCTAAGGTAGTCATTGTTCCTGTACTATCTTTTTCACAAAAGCCACTGATTTACTGTCCTTTGGATGTCACTATTGATAAAAATTTAAACCATGATGGAAAGTCAACAATTTCAACTTGCTTAATTAAGGAGGGAGTATAGAAAAAACCCTACAAATAAAGGTGAAGCATCCAGCATCTAGAGCCATGTACTTTTGAAATGCTTTGCCAGTTTGATATTCAAACATATTTCAAAGGCGATTTGGGTTTTGACTGAAAGCTGAGTCATGACTGTTGCTATTGTTTTAAGTGAAACATCAGGTTCTTAAAAGAATACTACATTGTTGAATAGTACTGAGGTTTTTATCCAAAACACTGATTTAACTGTAGCAGAATAGATATTTCTTTTATTGCAGAGATAAATATATGCAATTTTAACAGTTTGAAATAGACTTTAATTTACAAGGTGTTGTATATGTGGTTTTTATGGTACTGTCTTTTTAATCAAATCATGTGCTTTGCAGTTTTGAGAATTTTGCTTGACATATGCTTTGGGCAGGAGCCCAGAAGAAGATGCAGAGCCAGTCACAGGTTGTCAGAGATCATCACTATTTCATTAGGGGCTTTTTTCTTATTTAAAAATCAAATGCTATTTAGAAGTTGTTTAGGACTTCTCACTGAACTCTCTTCACAGACAAAGACCATAAAGCCAGTGGGAATTTACAACTGATATTCTTCAATGCACTCCTTTCAGAAGATATCTAATCTTTCACTCAAGAGAAGTTTTTACAGATCTCAGTCCCTGTAGTTCCTGTTCCATTTAAAATGTATCAATAGAGTTTCTTTGCATTATCATCTCAGTGTGTTTTATGATCTTTAAGGATGAATTCCATAGAGGGTATTCCATATTCTGCATTTAATCTTATTTTGTGAAATACAGAGTTGCATGAAAATATAGATTAGTACCGTTGGCTATCTTAGACTTGATCCCAGCTTCAACTGGTGAAAATGATGTATATTCCAATGTGTTCTGTGGTTGTTTTTGTTTAAAGAATTTGTACAGATTGAAATGCAGCTGCAAGTATATTAGTGATTTTCTATTGCTTTCTTGTCAAGATTTTTATTGTGCGGATGAAAAATAGCATTTCAAAACCTGGCAGCATATTGACAAAAACAGAAGAGCACTTTGTGTAATTCTCCTTTGAAAAACTACGTTTTTTAGAGACAGAGATTGCCTCAGCTACTTCCATTCATATGTATCTTGATCAATAGATTTATTGATAGCTTTTAGCCAAGATTTAATTCTTTTTTCTCCTCAGTTCACCATGGTGCTCACTTTTCTGAATTAAGAAACTAGAATTAGGCTCCTATAAGCAAGGCATACAATATGCAAGTGCTCTAGGTGTAAAAGGAGGCATTTGACCTTTTGTTGCTAATCTGTGACAGGTGCAGGCTATTTTCTTCCAAATGGTGTTAATTTTCATGTGCAAATCCACCCCCTGAAACCTGCATTCTATATATCCACCACAGGGGAATTGGTGGTCATCATGAGTACTGTAATGGACAGCTGAGAGGGATAATCACTGATATTTCAGCACATTTATGCTTGTGACTCAGTCGGTTTTAGTGCACTTCTGTTTTCACTGCTTATTAGGGAGGCTGAAGTTAGTTATTCATTGGTGGACAAAAAAAAGTGTCTGAGAAAGTTCATGTGCAGCAAACAGCACATTGTTACAAATTAGTTTCCTTTACCATTTCTGGCAAACTCATTACAAAGTAATCGCGCCCTGCGCTGAAGTGCACTTCCTCTGGGACCAATAACTGTAAATAAGCAGGGCTGCAAGCTGGCTGATAAGTTGTTGTTCTGAAGATAACGGTCCTTTTTAGCAGAGTGTTTGACCTTTTTCTTTATATTGCCTGAGGCTTGTCTAAGACCCTCAAGGTCTATTTTTCATCTTAAAATTCTCTGTAGGAAAGCACAATGTGTGGTTTAAGAAGATTTTAGGATTGCTTAACATATCTATATTTTCTTTTCTAGTGTTTTTATGATAATTGTTAGAACGCTTAGTAAGTTTAGCCAGCATTTTCTTAAGCAGGTTTTCTTTCTTTGTGCAAAGTACACTTCTTATTGATGCAGGAAGCAATATACATTAATATTTTATGAGGACTAAGTGTATGTTGCATGATTAATAAAATAGTAACACTGGGCTTTTTTCGGACTTTTAAAGAAACTTGAAACGTGCTATTGACCCTTTTCACTCTCCAATTTTGAGTGTGTTGTACTAAACATCACTCTATAAAGCAATTTCAGCAAATATAATCAAGAATTTCAGCTTGAATGATTAAAGAAAAGTATGCCCCTTCTTTTCTCAGTTGCCAAGAATATTGAACAGAACTGTGACTGAAAATGGAGCATGTCTTAAAACCCCAAGGCTAATTTGAAGTCAATTTATAGACACTTGGGAATTTGATTTGTTCATGTCTTCCATCAGTTAAAAAAAGATCTGTGCCTATATTTCTGTAAAGTTAAATAATAATAGGAAAAAACATAAACCCCTGTAACTAACTTCAGAGTGCATAGGAGAAAAGTCCGTAATGTTTTGTGAAGTGCTAGCTACACTAATAAAATGCTTATTTTACTATAGGATATAGTCAGAAAGCCACTGGAAAACCAGATGTGCACCCAAACTTTATAATACATGCATACATATATATATAAGTAAACAAGAACTGTCTTAGAATGTTAATAAGTTCAGATCTCACCGATCACGTTGTTCGGGTTTTTTCCCTTGCAGATCACATTACTCAATCAGTTTATTAATTTTACATGTACCTTAAACAACATTCTTAATATCTTATATTGTATAATGTTAATCTGCAAATATAAAGTTAATCATAAATCATGGAGTGAAGGTGCTGTAAAAAATGTTGTATTATCTCGTAGATACAACTTCTGTATTTATTGAATGGAGTGGTGCTGATTTTGTGCGGGCATGAACCCAAAGTAAAGCAAAGCAGAGATTATGTTTTAGTAGTGTGAGACTTTTTTCTTTGATTTTTAAGGAACGTACTTAAGCAATGTGGTGATGAACAGACTTACTGATATCACATGTTACCACAATAGCAATGTACACAGAATAAAAGCTGTGCATGGGAAGTGTTTCACAGTAGTTGTATTGAAACTGAAAACTATTGATAGTTTCATTACACAAACCTGGTGCTATCTGGTTTTCTCTTAAATTTAATATCAGTTCAGCACAGCAACTGTCCACCTCAAGTACTGCAGAGCAGAGGGTTTGTATTGCGTAATTACAGAGATTCCTATAACGCAGGAGAAACTTACTGTCTAACCATTCATTACAGTCTTTTCTCTTGCCATACATTTAACAAAAAAGAAAAGAGAAATCAGAAGGAATCTTATAGAGCTATTAAAAAATAAAAGCCGTTTAGAAAAGATGTTTATTTTCAGTGTTAAAATGTTAAAATGGTGTAATGGCTATAGCATAATCAATGGTTTAACTCCTTTTTTGTAGTTTCTAACGCACTTCACTGTGTAACTTGTCATATTGGTATATAATTCTCACAATTAGAATAAATCTATTTCCCATGATTACAGCAGTGTGAAGGCAGTACATAAAATCGTTAGCTTTGCTTATGAGATTAAGGTTGGGAAGTTTATTATTTTTTCTTGGACACCAAAAAATGCTTTTCAGTGGCATTATCAGTTTGCTACAAAGCATCTCTTACAGCGAGGAAGTGTTTTGTTCTTACGCTTCTAGGCTTCTTTGTACCAAAACTTCTGTCTTGTTTAATGACATTGCTATGTGGGTTGAAATTAGGCTGACAGATTGTGAGCAAAGGCTCTGATATTACAAACAATAGTGTATTGAGCATGAGGAACTTGTTGAATTGGCTACCAAAGGCATTAGCGTTTGATCCAGCCTATTCAGCAGCTAGAGACAGAGAAGAAATAATGTGCCAATGAAACATACAAATGACACTGAACTGCAAATGGCTGCAGGTGACTATGGCAGCTGACGTGTACCACGAAGGAGCCTAGTAACAGGCTGTTCTGTAGGCAGAAAGTAGTAAAGTGAGATTCGATTCACCAAAGGAGATAATGCTGCACTAAAAGGGGGGTGAGTATTCAAATCAAGTATTACAGATGAAGAGAGAAAACAGTGTTGGGAGTCCCAGGGAGTCGTGCACACAATGATTAAATTGTTAAAGATTCTGCTGGCTTTGAGGAATTATATCGGATTTACAGAGCAGACTGGCTTGGAGGGGTTCTAGCATACCAGCTCTTCACCATCCGTGATTTCACTGACATCGGTACAACTCTCCAGTGCTAGTTTAGTGGTACTTTGGCTCTGTAAGGTAGTCCTGAGTGGGCCATCTGTCCCCATACAGTTCAGATCAGTTTGATGTTGAAAAACAAGATGAAATAGGCAATAGGTCAGAAATCAAGCTCTCATTTTGGCCTGTCTTTATTTACGCAATAATCTTTTAGTGTCCTATGCCTTGCAGTGAAACTTTTTAATGATCTGTGAACTTAAAATATAAATTTAATTGCTTCTGTGTCCTTCTTTGGGAGAAATTCAATCAAAATCTGCACTCTGGTCTGTGCTGTAGATAACTTTATCCATATCTGGAATTGCTGGGATCACTGGGAGGCATGTATACCTACTAGTTTACATGCTGGACATAGTCCACAGTTTGTGTTCATCCAGCCTGCTGCCTTAATCTTAAGGGATCCGCCAGAACCACATGTACAACTCAGGTTGAAGTGACTTGGTGTGTCCACACACTAAGCTTTGTCCAGAGAGAGCCCAGACTGTGAGCTGTGAGGCAACTGTAATCCAGCCTGTGCGGTTGAACAGCTTGGACCTGAATTCTGAAATAAATGAGGAATTTTGTTTTCCTAACCATGTCATATATGCATGATATTTAATGAAAAATACAGTAAAAAGAAGTAATTTAATTAATGCAATAGCTTGATTTTACATTCTTATTTACTTTGGATAATAATGTGTAGGAAATAACAGCTTCTGTTGAGCTACGTTGGTGTGAATGACAGTGGTGGTTTGACCACTGTGGCAGAAAGTGCACTTAGGTTTGTAAGGACTTAACCTGAGGCCTGTGTTGACCATGGCCAGCTGCTAAATGCCCACCCAACCACTCTGCCACTCGCCCTCCTCAACATCTCAAGGATGGGGGAGAAAGTAAGAAGAAAAAGCTTACGGGTTGAGATAAAGGGAGAAGGCTCACCAATTGCCATCACAGGCAAAACAGACCTAACGGGGGGAAAACTGATTTATTTCCAGTTAAAATAGGTTTGGATAGTAAGAAACAAAGGGGAACTAAAACAACGCCTTCCCCCCCAGCGTTCCCTGTTCCCAGGATTAACTCCACTCCCCACAGCAAGCAGAAGCAGTGCAGGGGGACGAGAGGCTGTGGTCAGTCTGTAATCATCCCTCTCTGCCATACCCTCCTACTCACACTGTTCTCTTGCTCCACCCTGGGCTCTTCCCATGGGCTGCAGTTCCTGTCAGGAGAGCCTGCTCCAGAGTGAGTCCTCCATAGGACACTGGTCCTTTGGGAAGTATCCACCTGCTCCTGCCTCTCCCCACAGGATCCCTTTCCCTTCTCCTTGAGCCCTTGAACTCCGTCACTCCTTTGCCTGTGTGGTGGTTTTACCCTTCCTTAACTACATCACTGAGGTGCCACCATCTTTGCTGAGGGGCTCGGCTGTGCCCGGTGGTGGGGCAGTGGTGGTGCCGGCTCCAACCGGCTCCAGCCGGTTACCTCAGAGCTCAGCCCTGCGGCCCCCACTGCCAGCACCCCGGCACGGACGCCTGATGTAGCAAATGACAAGATTTATGTTTGGCAGAGGTATTCTAGCTGTAAAATATTGCTTTTTTTGGGTTTTTTTGTTGTTTCCCTCCCCCCCCCCAAAATATTTCAAATGGCAAATGTATCCTTCAGGCAAGTATTTAGGAACAGATTGTTAGCATGAAGAGGTTTTCTGCAGAGGGAATCAGGGAAGAGAATTTTCTCCTCAAAAGAAGGATGTGGGTAGGAAAGTACAGGATAACATTAAAAATAAGGAAGATTAAAAATGTTCAATTAGTAAAGCCAGAAACAATTTAGGATAAGGAGGAAATCCTGCAAATATATTGATGAACAGGGCTGAAAATGGGGTTTTCTTGCTGCTTTTGAGACTTGTGCTCATGCTAACAGCCTGTTACCAACGACCAGTCACACCGACTGAAGGGGACTTGCTGAGCTCAAATAGCTCAGAAAACACTATAAATAATTATTTGAACCAAAAAGTATTTTTCTAACCCCTAAATATATAAATAACCCTCAAAATCTATTTGAAACCATAAACCCAGGTTTTCAGTGCTGTTTTTTTTCAACAGGTATAATATAGCATGTGAGCTAAAGCATGACACTGTCTTACGAGACCTGATGAGATGGGTTTTGTATTGGGTCAGGAAAATGTGAAGTCTCATTTTTGCAGTGTAGAAATGAAATGGACAGTCAAACCCCTGTCTTTTAAAGACTTGGCAGACTTCAAAGGAAAAATGCCAATTTAACAATTTAAAAGCACTTAGCAAGTTTTCCCAGTGCTGAACTTCATTTCTATAGCCAGGGTGGTTGCTTGCTAAATAATGCCATAGGGGACAATGTAGCTCTGACTATATTTAAAAATATTATTCCGTGAAATTCACCAGGAAAAAGCTGAAGCAAAATCTTGCAGCCTCTGTGTCTTTGGAAGGAGGTGATAGTGGCTGCAGATAGTGAAGAATTAAGGTAGCTTTTGAACCACAAAGAAAGTGAAGGCTGGCCAATCTATGGGGAGAGAGGGATGCTCAGACCACCAGCCAGAGGTGCAAATCTGGAATTCTTTCATTTTAGAGGTGCTTGAACATGAGCAGCAAACAGAAAGAAAGAAATCCGTACAGGTGGGGCTAAGAGAGGTGCAGAGGGGAGGGTAGGGGGAGGAAAAGGAAACAAAAGGATGTTAGGACACTTAACTAGAATACTCAGATAAGTGAAGACAAAAAGTCAATTTGATCAAATAATAAAAATCCAAATTGTCTTCTTTTTGGTGTATTAACATGCATGTAGCTCACTGGTATGTATTTTATTTTGTGACTATGATTAAGTCTTTTAATAATAATTCTGAGCTGTTACAAGGGTTATTGTACTAGTATGTTTTAATCACCAGAGGTAGAAGGTTTAACATTTTTTCTCAGTGTAGTTCCAGTCATTCATTAATATTCATTCTTTTTTCATATGTTCTTGGTAGGTAACCTTGGACGGGTGGACCACATCTCAGAGTTCGAGTATGACCTGTTCATTAGACCAGATACTTGTAACCCACGCTTTCGAGTTTGGTTCAACTTCACTGTTGAAAATGTGAAAGAATCACAGGTAAGTGATACTAAACTAGATAGTGTGATAGCTTTAAAAATTGCGTATGCCAGAATATAGTTTCTTAAACAAAAAGAGATTATGTCCAGCATTTGTAAGTACAAATTTTGCTGTAAAATATATTTTTGTTCTTTGAATTTTTTTTAAGTAAAAGCAGACTTCAGCATGACTGGATATCACCGTGTTTTTCAGCTATTCAAGACAGGACTTAATTACAAAGGCAGTATAACATTTTCCACCTAACCGGAATTGTGTTAGTAAAGGCTGAGATATGTTTATGTTAATAAATACAAACCAAATATATCTGTTAATACATGGAAAAGAAGTCCATCATAGCTGTTCAAGTATTATCACTCATTTAATACATGTAGAACAATGCATTACTCTAGTGACTTGTTGTAGGAGTTGCCTGCCAGTGTGTCCCTTGTGAAACAGGTTTGAATGTGAAACAACTTGATAAGCAACTATTTCACCTGCTTTTAAATGATGTTTATTTGCACTAAAAATATTGCATGAGAAAGAAACTTTCTTTTTCCCTTTTCTCACTTATCTTTAAGAAAAAAAAGAAGTTATGTACTTTGACAAATCAAAAAAGATTTAATTCCACTTTTCACACCCACCTTGTGTTTTATTCTGGTGCTCTGTCTTAGTTTATCATAATCAGACTGTCATTTTCACTTAATGGAAAGAAAACATATTTAGTAAGAGAAAAAAACTGCAGAAGCTTGATATTGATATTCCTGCGAGACTAATATCTTAATACGTACCACTGTACCATTCCTGTTACAACTAGAAATCATCAAATTGTTTATCTGTTTTCCTGGAGCCTGATACTTTATCAGACAGACCCTTTCCTCTGCTGTGCCTTACTCAACTATGATCAAATTATATAGTCATGAGAAGAATGGGAATCTGTCTCAAGGAGGCAAAGAGATCTGGTAGAAAGATACAATATATATCTAGTGCTTACAGGATATTTGTTTTCATGGTTGTCTACATGAAAGAGAATGGTTTCACTATTAAGTTTGACTTGTGAGGTCTGTTTTTATAATGTGTGTTCCTATAATCTTTTTTTCATCTCTCCAATTTCCGTTAAAATGAGACCTGCATGAACGTAATCTGGTCTGGAACCTTTTTTAGGTCTTTGTACTAGAGGACACTGGCAGTATTCGTCATTGCAGCTGAGCTATATTAATGAATGTTAGAAATTGCTACGTCAAGCATACTGTGCAATCTGGTTTGCGCATTTTAGTTGTATTCTTTTATGTATTAATAGAAAATAATAACAAGGAAACTCATTCTACCCAGTATTGCTTAAAAATGTTGCACTAATACACAGGTAACTTTGTGTAAAAGTAGATCTTTCAATAACTCTGTATAAATAATTACCTTATTAGATATAATACTATATCTATTTTTGATGTATCATATAGGTGATGTGGGACAAAGGCAGATCCAGGTCTGGTTTCAGCCATTTAAATGAGGATTCAAAAGGAGTAGCTGCTTTTATTACTTTTATATATCATCTGTATTACATTTCCTTCTCATTGTTCTTCATCCTTCCACTTCAAATTCTTACACAACTTTCTTTACTTAGATTTGAAAATTTTCTTCTCATTATATCTCCACTTTTGTGTGATGTTTCACACTAATGCTTTTGCTCAGAAAGGAATTCATTTCAGTAGTATCATCACGAAAACAAGAAACCTTCCTTTTAACCGCATTAGAAATCATAGAATCATGGAATCATAGAATAGTTAGGGTTGGAAAGGACCTCAAGATCATCTAGTTCCAACCCCCCTGCCATGGGCAGGGACACCTCACACTAAACCATCCCACACAAGGCCTCATCCAACCTGGCCTTGAACACTGCCAGGGATGGAGCACTCACAACCTCCCTGGGCAACCGATTTCAGCACCTCACCACCCTAACAGGAAAGAATTTCCTAATTATATCCAGTCTAAACTTCCACGGTTTAAGTTTTAACCCATTACCCCTTGTCCTGTCACTACAGTCCCTGACGAAGAGTCCCTCCCCAGCATCCCTATAGGCCCCCTTCAGGTACTGGAAGGCTGCTATGAGGTCCCCACGCAGCCTTCTCTTCTCCAGGCTGAACAGCCCCAACTTCCTCAGCCTGTCTTCATACGGGAGGTGCTCCAGTCCCCTGATCATCCTCGTGGCCCTCCTCTGGACTTGTTCCAGCAGTTCCATGTCCTTTTTGTGTTGAGGACACCAGAACTGCACACAATACTCCAGGTGAGGTCTCACAAGAGCAGAGTAGAAGGGCAGGATCACCTCCTTCGACCTGCTGGTAACGCTCCTTTTGATGCAGCCCAGGATACGGTTGCTTTCTGGGCTGCGAGCACACACTGAAGCCGGCTCATGTTCATTTTCTCATCGACCAGCACCCCCAAGTCCTTCTCTGCAGGGCCGCTCTGAATCTCTTCTTTGCCCAGTCTGTAGCTGTGCCTGGGATTGCTCTGACCCAGGTGTAGGACCCTGCACTTGTCGTGGTTGAACTTCATAAGGTTGGCATCAGCCCACCTCACAAGCGTGTCAAGGTCCCTCTGGATGGCATCCCTTCCCTCCAGCATATCAACCGGACCACACAGCTTGGTGTCATCGGCAAACTTGCTGAGGGTGCACTCAATCCCACTGTCCATGTCAGCAACGAAGATGTTAAACAAGACCGGTCCCAACACATACCCCTGAGGGACACCACTCGTTACTGGTCTCCAGCCGGACATCGAGCCATTGACCACAACTCTTTGTGTGCGGCCGTCCAGCCAGTTCTTTATCCACCGAGTGGTCCATCCATCAAATTGATATCTCTCCAATTTAGAGAGAAGGATGTCGTGTGGGACAGTGTCAAACGCTTTGCACAAGTCCAGGTAGATGACATCAACTGATTTACCTTTGTCCATCAATTCTGTAGCCCCATCATAGAAGGCTACCAATTGGTCAGGCAGGATTTCCCCTTAGTGAAGCCATGCTGGCTGTCACCAAGCACCTTGTTGTTTTTCATGTGCCTTAGCATGCTGTCCAGGAGAATGTGCTCCAAGATTTTACCAGGCACAGAGGTGAGACTGACTGGTCTGTAATTCCCGGGTCTTCCATTTTCCCCTTCTTGAAAATGGGGGTTATATTTCCCTTTTTCCAGTAGTCGGGAATGTCACCTGACTGCCATGATTTTTCAAATATTATGGCCAGTGGCTTAGCAACTTCATTCGCCAGCTCCTTCAGGACCCACGGATGGATTCCATCAGGTCCCACGGACTTGTGCGCGTTCAGATTTTTAAGATGGTCTCGAACCAGATCCTCTCCTACAGTGGGCCCAAGGTCTTCATTCTCACAGTCCCTGCGTCTACCTTCTAAGAACTGGGTGGTGCAGTCAGAGCCTTTGCCAGTGAAGACCGAGGCAAAGAAGTCATTCAGAACCTCAGCCTTCTCCAAATCCAGGGTAGCCAGTTCTCCCGAAAGCTTCCTCAGGGGGCCTATTTTGTCCCTAGTCTGTTTTTTGTTTGCTACGTACCTGTAGAATCCCTTCCTGTTATCCTTAACATCCCTGTCTAGGTTTAATTCTAACTGGGCCTTAGCCTTCCTAACCTGGTCCCTAGCTTCCCGGACAACATCCCTGTACTCTACCCAGGCCTCCTGTCCTTGCTTCCATTTTTTATAAGCCTCTTTATCATCCATTCTGTTTTTCTCTTGTTGCATCAGACCAATCGCTGACATCCAGCAGTGGACAAATGGATTAAAAAATGAATGAAGACGACACAGTGTAAAAACAACAGCCATACAAATTCTAGGAACATAGAATTGTACCATATGTACTTATGATTTAGGTTTCAGTTCTACTACCATAGTAGTACAGTTTTTGCAATTTGATTAGTGTAGTATTTTGTTATGAATGCAGCAATAGATAAAAGACCTACTAGAACTTTAAATGTTTAAGTATTTTTCCACTTTGGGGCTTTTAGACTTTCGTCATAAATGAAAATGTGACCAGCAGGTTGAAGGAGGTGATCCTGCCCCTCTACTCTGCTCTTATGAGACCAAACTTTGAGCACTGCGTGCAGTTCTGGTGCCTTCAACATAAGAAGGACATGGAGCTGTTGGAGCAAGTTCAGAGAGGGCCATGGGTATGTCAGGGGGGCTTGAACGTCTCCTGTATAAAGACAGGCTGAGAAATTTATGGGTGTTCAGCCTGGAGAAGAGAAGACTGCATGGAGACCTCATAGCAGCCTTCCAGTATCTGAAGGGGGCCTACAAAGAATGCGGGAAGGGACTCTTCATCAAGGATTGTAGTGACAGGACAAGGGGTAATGGGTTTAAGCTTAAACAGGGGAAGTTCGGGTTAGATATAAGGAAGAATTTCTTTACCGTGAGGGTGGTGAGGCACTGGAACAGGTTGCTCAAAGTGGTGAATGCTCTATCCCTGGCAGGTTGAACATGAGCCTTGGGCAACATGATCTAGTGAAAGGTGTCCCTGCCCATAGCAATGGGTTTGGGAACTACGCGATCTTAAGGTCCTTTCCAACCCTAACGAATCTATGATTCTATAAGTGAATCTCTCCAGCCCTTTGATAATTAGCCTGGATTTCCAAGGACACAAAGCTTATATGGTCATACTGTCTACTTGCTAGCCAAGGTTTTTGTGTGGCAGTTGATCTTTCTCCTCTCCTTTCTCCTTTAATATCTTCTTAACTCTTGGGCAGTTCCAGCACCCCTGGACAGGGATTCCTGTAAATTTCAGGAAAGCATGCTGCCTAATGGGCAAGAGACCCATTAGTGTTCCCACTGGCAGACAGGCTATAGTATGAGATCATTTGTTATTAAACATCAGAGAATCCACAGAGGAGATGCCTAGGAGAAAGTACATATTGGAATTTGCATTTTTAAGATACTAGAGAATACAACCATGAAATCTAAATCCATAGTAGTTTTGCTTCTTGCAGAACTTTGTTTTATTATTATTATTCCTCTTCCAGTTCTTTCAATATCTTCTTTATAGTGTGGAACTTAAAATTCCATGGACAATTCTGAGTATACTAACATCCCAACTTGCAGAGAAGGGACTGTAGTCCCTTTCCACTGTTCCTGTCTTAGTATAGACAGATGAAAACTGCAGCAGCCTTTTGTTGCTGAATCACTATGGAAACTCATGCCCAGTGTGTTTTTCACTATCGTACATAAGTCTTTTTCAGAATGATTGCTTCCTTCCTCCTGTTAGTTATGTCTTAGGTTACTGTTGTGCTTCAGTAACAAGGGCAGGTAATAGAGCTAAGTTCTGTAGCTCAGCAGGGAGAACCCTAATCTTTTCAGAATTATTTTTAGACTTTTATTATAAACTCAGTGTTTTTTGATGTTCATTTTCCTGTGTTACAGTAGAACCAGTAGGCTATTTTTGTTTTTATTTATTTAGAAGTTGGTAAATTAACTTCTTCCTCATTATGATTTGGATTTCTACATCAGACATTTTATGCTGTTAGTTTTATTTTATAATTTTTCAGCAAGGAAAACATCAAAAGAAATACCAAATGGCTAATATTTAGGGGGAAAAAAACCAAACCATCGTGTAAGATATCTGAGAGATGTAAAATTTGATCTTTTGGTCTCTTTACGTGGTTTCTGACCTGTGAGTCCGTTGATAAGATCTGAGTTGTGTTTTTTTTTTCTCATTTGTTCAGTGAATTCAGTTAACACCAATATTAGGAAAAAAAACCAAACTGAAACACAAAGAAACTGATATATATAAGGACTATAATCATGCAATGACTACTCTTACAATAACCATGAAAGAGAGAATAAAGGAAATAGGATTTGCTGTGGAACACATGGTCTCATGGGCAAAGCCTTCAATTTCTTTGTGGATATACATGTCCCAGGCTGCTATTTCTGGATAATGCTCTTTATTGGGCAGGGTTTGTTTCCCATTAACTTCAGTCGTGGCCCTTACAACACTGTCTGCAATTTGGCTAAATTCCTTCTCTGTGCAACCAGAAATTGGATGAACAAATGTCATCTCCAAATTGCATTGCAAGTATTTATAAATAGACACTGCTTCAGGTGCATGATTACTTCTGAACTAGAATGTCTTTAAAGGTGTTAGTAGCAACAGTGATTCATTTGAGATTTGGATAAAAAAATAAATGTGTGTACGTGCAAAAAATTATAAAAATTTGCTAGTTTACCAATATTGGAGGATTTTACAGGTGAAAAGAATGATTATTTCTCTTGGGGCTGTAGCCAGAAATTTTAAAGTAGCTGACACTCACTGTTCCAGACACTGGAGCCACACTAGAAAAGAATCTCTGTCCTGGAAAAGAAGAGATAGGAGTTGTATACAACTGAAGTGGTGAAAGTATTAAAAATATCTGTGAGGATTTTAATTACTCTAACAAACAGCAGCCATATTATACCAATCAGTAATGCACATCTAGGCCACATGGTATGTTCTGTATGTGTATGTACCCTGAACAACTCTGCTGTGATGAATCATGTTCAGAAATGGTATTTTCACTGAGATTAAAAAAAGAATTTCCAACATAAGGGGTTTCCTAATAGTGCCAAATTTTGTTCTGTAAGTGTTGATAAACACATTTGGAGTTCTTCATCACAAAGGTACTGACAAAATATACCAAAAAAGATGAAGAGAAGAATGGGCATTTGGCAGCTAAGATTTGATCATTGCTTACAGTTAATAAATCAATCCAGACGGAGGTCAAAATCAAAGAACCAAATGTTATTTACTTCAAAGGCATTCTCCCTGTTACATCAATTGCAGTTGGATTGAGGCTAGAATTTTGACTCAAGATTATTTTCTTTTTTGTTATGTGTATGTACGAATCAGGAAAAAGGATAGCCTGTTCTTCTTTAGGAATTTAAAGGGGATGCCAGGGTCAGACAGATAATGTCATAGCTGGACATTTTTATGAATGCATGGAGCTCTCATTATACAGTTTTCCTTTTATTTTGTCCTGCACTGTTTTATAAAATAAAAAAGACTATGAAATCTTTGCTGTCTGTAATGGAATAGTTTTTCAGGAGCAATTTATTACTGAAATTAGATTTTATAGTTTGTTCAGGCCTCTTATTACTGTCCTAAACCAACTCAATGATCCTTAGTGGAAAACTGTTTGTGATGTTTCAGATGTGATTGTATAAAGATATGAATAATATGGGTATAGGGAGAGATAATGTCTTTCATTTTACCAGTTGATGCATTTTGGAGGAACATGGAGAAATAGAAGAAAAACAGGCATGATCTGAGGTACTCAACCGCTTTTTCTGTTGTAAGAACTCATCGTGCAGTTAATTCCTTCAGAAGCTGCCTCCAAAGTAAGATGGAGTACAGATGACATCAAAAGCAGTCTACAGTTGGAAACAGGCAACCCTTTTACTTTTTTTTCTTAAGCAGACATTCTTCACTCTACTGTCATTTGATGATACGTTACTGGTATCAAGATGCATTATAACATCTAACAGTCTTTCCAGTTTATCTTTTTAGAAGATAGCTATTTTCTTTACTGTGCATCAAAGGCTATATTGCTTTTACCTGGCTTTGGAAAATGCATGTATAAAAGGTGATATGTTTTTGTAAAGGTGTACAGTTCTGAAATTTGGAAGAATTCCATAATGCATTTTTTGACTTGCAGCATTTGCCAAGAAATCTGATATATGTATTTTCTGTAGTGTATTTCATTACATATACCTTCTTACTAAATTAGTCATAAGGCATTCATTGTTGAATAGTTTGCATCAGTAATGTATTAATACTCTTAACGGTCAGTTCCTGTAATCTCTCTAATTAACTCTTTATAATAATTTATGAGGAGAATTGCTACATTATTTAAATTTTGCTTGTTTTGGAAGCCCCCAGCTGTTACCCATCTTTATGTGCTCTTATGTTAATTTTTAGTGTGCTAGAAAGATACCTCTACCTCTTCCTTTATTTTGGTATTTTATTCACCCTTTGCACAGGTAGGCAAAACGTGATATTTTTCATGTATCAGTTTTGTTTTGTCATACAAATTTATTTCATTTCCTGACTTCTGGTGCTTCTCTTGAAAAGGTTAAAAGTAAAGGTTACTGATACCTGTGCATTGCCTATCCAAGCATATTTAATGACTTAAAGTTTAGAAATTTGAAACTTGGGAGTTTCTAACAAATAGGCATATAGAACTAATAAGCAATCTGAACAAAGCCATCACTTTAAATGGTTTCACTGATACATCTGAATATAATGCATGTAAGAACTTGATTCCTAAGAATGCGTATGTTGGACTGATTTTTGTACTCCATACAACCATTCTGCAGTTTAAAACAGCAGAGTCTTACTGGGACTCAGATGAAGAGTTGTGCAATATCGTTTGGTTTCAAATCAGAATCTTTAAAGCATCAGACAAGGTCTGTGTTGCTGAAAAGATAAGTTTTAAAATTATATTGCTCTTATATCTGGTTTTAAAGAAGGATTTGGTTAGCTTTTAAAAGACGCTATCTAACATGCTGCAGCATTTCTTGTTCAAATAGGTAAATTGTTTTAAATTTGCTGTTTAGAGAAAATGCACATAATTGCCTAATTCCTTTCCTCTCTTTTTATGCACTTATTAAATAGTAAACAATTAAACTGAAATTCAATTTTGTATGAAAACTTTGTGGCATAAATTTATATCTATTACTGTTACTGCCAGGAAGGTAAAACATGGATGTTGACAGAAAAGAAAATCTTCATGCAAATAAACAGAGTGCAATATAAATGTAGGAATGTTCCAGAATGGTTGAGTTTTAAATTTATCCCTGCTGCTGAGTTGATCTACTACCAAAGAAAATGAAATATTTATATTTAAATTTCATGCAAAGTTTTATGGGTGGGTAGTTTAGAGTTTTGGTTTTTTTGGGTTTTGGTTTTTTTTTTTTTTTAGGAATCAGAATCTCCAAAATATTACAAAGAAAATGTGTTGTAGGACTAGAGAGCTTTAGGATTTGAGCATTTGAGTTCTTGAAGCTTCATTCAAGACAGGAACCATTGTAAAACAGCTATTAGGTGACAACTAATGTATGCAAAACTCTGTGATTGATTCCTTTTTGTTTTGCAAATGTCATGAATTCGTGTTCTAAGCATTCTGAGAAGAATGCATTTTGTTTAGCATAGATGGTATAAAAATACCAAGAAATACATGTAATTCCAGAAAGATAGAGGTTTTGTGGATAATTTTCTGTACCAAACCATGTATCAGGAGGATATCACTCTGAGTCTAAATTTTGGCCTTTTCTTTCCTCCCTGGGCTTTCTACTTCCCTAAATTAAGAAATATGAATCTACTTAGCGGTTCCCAAATAGGCATCTATTTGTCAGTGTTTAAATTCCTGTTTCTGTACGATATTTTGAGTATCTGCTATCTCTGAGAAACATTGCAGATATTTTTCAGCCTTACTGCTGTTTTGACTTCATGGCAACTGGTGTGGAGATACTAAACAACAGTTTTCCAGGAAATTCGGTCCTGTTCTACAGATGTCAAAGTCATACCTAAGTATCAAGCTGACTTAGTCTGAATCAGCAGTCTCTACCTTTGTGCTGCTGTCCATCTATTTGGTTGAGTAAAATGAAATTAATTTTGTTTGTTAACTCTTAGTGATGAAGGCTCTCAACTCCTCTTCAAGTCCATGTTCGTATGTGTCCATTGCTAGTTCATGTGTTTGAAATTGGGGTCCTTCAGTCAACAGTGATATCTGAATTTGCATTTATGTCTTGAAAGCACTTGGGCCATTCCTCCAGTCATAAAGGGCTGACCGGTTTTTGTCATCCCGTGTTTCCAGCTCACATTGCTGTTTTGACTTTAAGATGAAACTGTAAGTAGCATCACTCTTATGATTTTGAATTCACTGCTTACTGTAATTTTAGTATTTAGTTAGAGCAGTATAATTTTTTTATTTATTATTTTGTTTGTTCTTGGCTACCAAATAGTGAGTTTCAGTTCTTTCAGGTGAACATGAGTTAAATTCTGACATTCATCTAAGGCCATTGGGTTTATCAGTCATTATCATTCACTGTTTTATATTGTCTTGGAGAAAGGCATATACTGCAGAAGTGTTGAAGTTATAATTCCTTTTCTAAGCAAGTTTAAAAAGGAAGTGAATTTCTCTTGAAATATTTTCATCAGGAAAAATCAGTTTCTAAAGCAGGTAAATAAATGTAATCTGAATTAGAGAATGCTTTGAAAATTATCTAGTGTTTACTAGCAAATATGACAACAGTTGAGGCAAAATGCGAGTTATGTATTTGTGTCCTTTGGGTGTCTTTCACAATCTAGAAGCAGCAAAAACGTTCTGTTAGTTTTTGTTTAGTTTGACAGCATCACTGTGTATTACAATGTTACACAGCATATACTGCACTGGCAAAGTCCCTTAAAGCTATATTTGAGTCTATATATATATTTTATATATGCATATATGTATCTGTCTGTCTTGAAAGCATGAGAGGCTGAGTGCATTCGGACAGTATCTTTTACATAGTTGTGGTTACTACAGGGCAAGAAGACTTTTAATATAGCACATGCCATTCAATTTGGAAAAAGAAGGAAGGTTGGAAGGTAGACGCAGGGACTGTGAGAATGAAGACCTTGGGCCCACTGTAGGAGAGGATCTGGTTCGAGACCATCTTAAAAATCTGAACGCGCACAAGTCCGTGGGTCCTGATGAAATCCATCCGCGGGTCCTGAAGGAGCTGGCGAATGAAGTTGCTAAGCCACTGGCCATCATATTTGAAAAATCATGGCAGTCAGGTGACGTTCCCGACGACTGGAAAAAGGGAAATATAACCCCCATTTTCAAGAAGGGGAAAATGGAAGACCCGGGGAATTACAGACCCAGTCTCACCTCTGTGCCTGGTAAAATCTTGGAGCACATTCTCCTGGACAGCATGCTAAGGCACATGAAAAACAACAAGGTGCTTGGTGACAGCCAGCATGGCTTCACTAAGGGGAAATCCTGCCTGACCAATTTGGTAGCCTTCTATGATGGGCCTACAGAATTGATGGACAAGGGTAAAGCAGTTGATGTCATCTACCTGGACTTGTGCAAAGCGTTCGACACTGTCCCACACGACATCCTTCTCTCTAAATTGGAGAGACATCAATTTGATGGATGGACCACTCGGTGGATAAAGAACTGGCTGGACGGCTGCACACAAAGAGTTGGGGTCAATGGCTCGATGTCCAGCTGGAGACCAGTAACGAGTGGTGTCCCTCAGGGGTATGTGTTGGGACCGGTCTTGTTTAACATCTTCGTTGCTGACATGGACAGTGGGATTGAGTGCGCCCTCAGCAAGTTTGCCGATGACACCAAGCTGTGTGGTCCGGTTGATATGCTGGAGGGAAGGGATGCCATCCAGAGGGACCTTGACACGCTTGTGAGGTGGGCTGATGCCAACCTTATGAAGTTCAACCACGACAAGTGCAGGGTCCTACACCTGGGTCAGAGCAATCCCAGGCACAGCTACAGACTGGGCAAAGAAGAGATTCATAGCGGCCCTGCAGAGAAGGACTTGGGGGTGCTGGTCAATGAGAAAATGAACATGAGCCGGCTTCAGTGTGCACTCACAGCCCAGAAAGCAACCGTATCCTGGGCTGCATCAAAAGGAGCGTGACCAACAGGTCGAAGGAGGTGATCCTGCCCTCTACTCTGCTCTTGTGAGACCTCACCTGGAGTATTGTGTGCAGTTCTGGTGTCCTCAACATAAAAAGGACATGGAACTGCTGGAACAAGTCCAGAGGAGGGCCACGAGGATGATCAGGGGACTGGAGCACCTCCCGTATGAAGACAGGCTGAGGAAGTTGGGGCTGTTCAGCCTGGAGAAGAGAAGGCTGCGTGGAGACCTCATAGCAGCCTTCCAGTACCTGAAGGGGGCCTATAGGGATGTGGGGAGGGACTCTTCGTCAGGGACTGTAGTGACAGGACAAGGGGTAACGGGTTAAAACTTAAACCGTGGAAGTTTAGACTGGATATAAGGAGGAAATTCTTTCCTGTTAGGGTGGTGAGGTGCTGAAATCGGTTGCCCGGGGGGGTTGTGAGTGCTCCATCCCTGGCAGTGTTCAAGGCCTGTTTGGATGAAGCCTTGTGTGGGATGGTTTAGTGTGAGGTGTCCCTGCCCATGGCAGGGGGGTTGGAACTAGATGATCTTGAGGTCCTTTCCAACCCTGACTATTCTATGATTCTATGATTCTATGGTGGAGCCAGATTCCCGAGGCAAATTTTGTAAGATCTTATGGTGCCATAGCAGTGGTAATATGGATCCATTACTTTTTGTAAGGGAAGGGCTTGAGTAGTTTGAAAACATAGTGGATTATTGCAAAGGAGCCTTTGAAGTTTTAAAAAGTAGTTTCACTAATCTCTATGATGGAAGGTGATGCAATTTTGTTAGAAGTCAAAAGTTCACAGGGTTAGATGATACGTATAGTGATTGAAGCAATTATTTATTTACTTAGGAAGCCATATGAAATGTTAATTAAATAAAGAAACAAAGTGATGACATTTAAAATAGATTGCATGTTCATCTCAACATTTAAAAAAAAAGAATAATCAATTGAACAGACTGCAGTTTCGAAGAAAAATAATTTTGCCATTTTGGAAACTTGTGCCTATATTGGTCATGTATAAAATTAGATTTATAAATGATGATTCTTCCAAGTTGGAATCCTTTCAAGTACATATAATTTTATTTTGGATCAATAATTCAGTTGTGCTTGGAATAGATTGAGGGTGTGTGTGAAGCTTTGGTAAGTGCAATACAGTGTGCATCTCCATGAAATTATCCAAAGCTGTCATGACATGTATCGTCCTTTAAAGCATAATGAATACAGATAGGTTAGCAAACATCATAGACAGTATTCAGTGTTAGCAAAACAACTGCTGTCCTGATGAAATATACTCTCTTGGCAAGACAGTGTTAAATTCCTAAACTTTTTCTGTTGCAGGTGTCTCTAAGAACATTTTAGATGTCAGTGTGTGGTAATTATTGCATGCATACTCTATGTTTCAGATTTAACACTGGCTTTTGCTTACAGGAAACTAATGGCCAGGTGCGTTTAATTTCGTATTATGGTGACATCTGTCACTCAAAATGTCAAAAAATGCATTATAAATGCCATAAACAAAATCAGCACTATGATGATCTTGATGTCAGGGATGTGACAGGCTTACTTTTCTGTGAATTTAAAAACTTTTTTATTTATGATTAAATACCCCTCTTTTTTTAGTCCCACTGTTAATTGTCTTCCACGCAAATTTGGTTTCATTCTGCTTGTATTACCGAAGACCCTTTACATCACAATGCAGAAGCACAGAACTTAAGTATAAGAAAAAATACTTACACTAAATATTTTAAGCTTTCCCAATTTTAGATTTTTGTATCTTTCTTATGCAGAATATTCTGTATTTGAGCCACAGCAGGTTGAGATACTGTGCAGAAATTGTTGGAACCTGAAGAAAAAAACAAACTGAAATATATGTAGGTTTATTCATGTTACTGGCAGAGAGAAACCATTTGCACTTTAAATGACAGGGCAGAAAAAGAGAAGGTAGTGCTGAGAAGCTGTAGAAAGTTGTGTGTTTTCTTTCCACCAAGGAAGCCTAAGAATGAAATAGTAGATATTCTATAAGAGGTAATTAGTTTGGAATTAGTTAGAAAAAAAACAGTGAAGAAGCCAGTATTCTGCCTGCTGATTGTGGTTGAGTGTGTTGAGCATATGGCTCCAGTAATCCTCTATTCTGCTATCAACTGTTGGCAATGGAACTAAAGAGCTACATCTTGTAACACAATTCCTTCATTATTGTTTTATGCTGCCTGTGATTTTAACATGAACCCGATATGAACCCAATAATGGGTCACTGTGCACAGAGTGTCTTTACATATCTATACCTTAAAATAAGTGAAAGAAAATGCAGAGAATACTTGAATTTTGATAATGAAAATGAGAAACAGAAAATAGGAAATTTTATTATTGAGAGGATAAGTGAATTCCTGAAAGTTAGTGTTGTGTTTTAGTGTAGGCAATAAGAGCCTCCCTCTTTGCTTCTGTGGAACCTGTTAAAATGGAGGAAAGGTGCTGTGAAGAGTGATAAATCTTTCACTGATCTCGAGTGACTATAAGCTCCATCAGAATCAGGTACCAGGTGCCAAAAAGATCATTGAGCCTTATTGAAAAGATTTCACATTTGCGAAAACCTCTTAGGCAGTGTGGATTTCTTGTCTTTACCAAGTGCTAACTCATTTTTAATCCCCGCATTAAGCAAAATATTCAGCAATTTTCTTGAACACCTAAATGTAACTCAGGGTTTGAGAATCCAAACCATACAGTTCTTAGATTGTACAAGAGAGCCGCTGAGTAAGTCTTGATTGAATCAACCTGTCTTGCTAAAAGATAGAAACTTATCTTCTTTGAAGCACATAGTGTCAATACTGTTCATTCCAGGAGATAGGCAGTACTCCAGAACATAGAACTGAAACTGCCCTGTGATCCTGAAGGAGACTAGTCTGATAATGAAAAGATGGTGAAAAGGTGATCCCCTGTCATCCTTGTTCCCAATGCCCTTGATTCCACTGTTTCATCAACAGCCACTGTAATTGACTCTATCTTCTCACTTACACTATTTTCTTGGTTGTGGCTTTACCATGAAAGTAAAGAGCTGGCACAGCAGGTCAGATATAGAAGCTGCGTAGTCTGGTGTCCTAGTCTGGTATCTGGTATCCTAATCTAGACAATGGCCAGTAGTTGATGCTTAAAAAGATATTAGTAATAACTAGGAAAGTATAAAATAACCCTTACATTCAGTTCCTGTCTTAGTGGTACAGGCAGGACTGACCTATGTGTTACAGGGTACATGAGTCACAGGAAAACCCTGGCACCCTGTAAGACAGCCTCGCAATTTTTCCTCACACATCGTGTATTGTGGTACCTCAGAACTGTGAGTTCTCACCAGTCTAAATGGCGCAGGCTATTAGAAGTCACCAGTTCTTTGTAATAGTTGCCTCCAGATTGGTGTTTTTAGCAGGCATAGGTGGACTCTATCACTCGTATCATCCTTGTCTGATCTGATAAAATTTATTCTGATTTTCCAGCCCAATTATGCAGTTTGTGTAAATGCGTTAATCTTTTTCTAAAATAACCTGATTAATAGTTATTTTTGTTGTTATTAGGATTGTTAATAATTTTATTCTGCTCTCTTAATTTGTAATTTTATAAACTTCATATTTCCCCTTATTCATACAGTTTACTCAAGTGAGTGAATTTTAGTGTATTTAGTTACTTCTTCTACACTCCTCGCATCTCTGCTTGGAGGAGCTTTAAAAAGCCTGGATATTTTCTATATTTACCAATAATTTTGAAAAACAGATAAGGATATTTTCTAGGGAAAAAAAAAGATATATATACGCACATCAAATTGAGTTCTGCACAAGAAGTTGTGGGTTTTTCTGTTGCTTGGTTGGTTTTCTTCTTCCATTAGGATCTGAAAATAGCATTTGTCTGGTTTATGGTAGAATGAGGTATCATACCTCCCACTGATTGCAGAGGTAGCAAAATTCCATTTAACAAAGTTCCAATGTTAAATGCCCTAGAAAATCCCATCTTAATTAAATAGCTTGTTCGATTGCTATACTGCTTCTAAGTATATGCTTAAATTTATAGAATTCTGGAGGTATCAAACATTAAGATACATATTTTCCATTTTTTTTTTAAGGGAGAAAAGAAAGTAAAAAACTCATGGTTTGTAGCTACTTTTCTTTGGAAGGTTTACTGTATAGATGACCCAAGGTATAGTTAAAAATCATTATGTTTCTTCAAACAAAACATATTTTAATCCTTCTTTTGAAGAGGCTGTGAAACACTCTGTAAAGTGAGTGTGCAGGTTTTTGCCATCAGAAATTATGAGAAAATAACACTGGGTTTATATACTGACCCTCAAGCAGAACTTCTGTGGTTTTAGTACATAACATGGTATATTAAACTCTGTACAATTACATTGATTGAGTACAGTTACACCACTGGCATGTAAACCTTAAACAGACTGCTGTTACACCACTGCTCATGATGGCTCTGATAATCTTTTTGTGAATTGAGAAGCTCTGTGGAAGCTTCTAATTTTCATAGTAGCACTACCATGATGAACTGTAGCTCATTACTGTAAACTGATGGCAGCTGTTAATACTATTACAGGCAGAGACTTTTTATTTAAGGGAAACATTAGGCAGCAACCGGTAGATTTCTGACACAGTATTACATAAAGCTTCCTGTTAGGAAGGAGAGCAAAGAGAAATGGATTTGAACCCATTAGTATCAGAATTACGTGTCAAAAAGCTAGAGCAGAGTTCAATTTATTTCTGCAATAAAGTGTAAGCTAGAGATTGACTTGACAATTATTTTACCTTACATTGCTCTGGTTGTTCTGAGATGACTATTCCAACATCAAATCATCTTGTTTGGACATCTTTTACTGAATAACATGCTAGTCTAAATATGCATTATATTATGTAGGAGCTAAAACTCAGAAGGTTTTTCAAGTAGAAATGAGGTTTTTATTACTATTTTTAGTAAAGGATGTATATACAGTGGAACATATTCAGTATAGATTTAAAACAACTGCATGTGTTCCTGCTAAATCTGCTGTGTGTTGTTGAATAGGGTTTACATTGTCATTGAAAGGATAATCTTTCTGAAGCTTTTAGTAGCTTGGTATAAGCAATATAAATAATCTGCCCCAAAACATTTGTCTCCTCTAAGCCAGTCACTGAGTAGGGTTGTTGCTTCTGTTTATCAGTCTCCTTTTTCCCTAATAATTTTCCAAGATAAGTCACAACAAATTAGACAACCGCTTCCTTATTATAATTTTTAACTTTGAAAGTAATATTTTATGAACACTTTTGCCCATTTCATATGTATAGCTTCCAACTGAACACTGAGTTCCGTGAATTCAGATCCTTAACCTCGTGCATTGTAAGCGACTTCTGCTGGAATGGCAAATGTGACTGTATTTTTCTTGTCTTGAAATAATGATTATCTACAAAATGCTTATTTAATTTACTACTTGTGTAGCATAATTTTTTTGAAGGGGTTTGTGTCCATTGTGCTTCTATTTCCTCTGAAAACTCACATGGAGCTCTGCAGAAAACTTTTATTAAAATTGTTATAAGTAATATATTCCAAGAGTGTGTGGATTCTCCTAGCAAGTTTTCATATGTCTTTGCATACCTTAATGCAGGTCTATGTCATACTCAGTGGTGATGCAGGAAAGTAGAATGCTGCTTTTGTTGCATCCTTCTCTGTGTTTGTATTCTCATCTTCCTCTAACTCTGTGGGCAAAACTAATCCCAGCATCTGAGATCTACAGAGTATTGTGGGATTCATGGAAAGACATGCTCGCCCCTGGAAATTTGACACTGATGCCGAGTACCTCCAGTGTTAGATTTAGAATTGCCTCAATAGCCAGATTAAACAGAATATCCTTCCTGGCAGGCGTGTGGAATGGCAATTCCATGGGTTTGGAATAGCCAGAATGAAACTCCAATAACTGTACCCTGTGGGTTGTCTCTTCCCTATGGCTGCAGAAGGACCAAGCAAATTTCTTTGAAGCTGAGGCTAATACAGCTACCTACCTAGGTAAATTGTTATGTTATATGGATTCTGTCTGGCTTTATCACAAAACTAATTTGAGTAATATATATTTATTTGATTGATTCGAAGCCTGCTCATGATAAAAATCAGCCTATAAAAGGAGATTGTATATATGCGGGAAGAGAATTTCTTTTTGCCAGGAATTCCTCATGCATAAATACAAATGAATATTCTAAATGTAAATGTTTGGCTAGATTATTCTTCAGAGACACATATTGATTTCTGTTGTCACCCTTCAGTGAGATTTAGTGTAGATTACTACACTATCCTTTCCAAGCGCATACTGAAAAAAATATAAAATACGATTTCTTTGACAGTCAGTGAAAAGAGACAGAGGAGACATTAACAAATTAACTGTGTTTACTCCATCTTCACCAGTATAAGAGTCTTTCAGCTTTTACAAAACTAACTTGCTTGATGCTTATAGTACACAGGTCCATATTGTGCTTGGTGTGCTAGAGAGTATGTTTTCAAATTCATAGCTTAGCAAAAAGTGAAGCTTTACATTTCTTGATTTTAATTTGCATATCTAAATGTAGAGTTGTGGCTCCCTCACCACAGTGGGAAGTACTGTATAATTTTGCAGCTTAGACTATTCTATAATGCAAGTAGTATGAGTCTCATGGTAAACTGTGTGTGATGGCCAAGTGTAATCCTAAAATACATTCCATGCAGCTTCCTAATAAACCTGAAATTTGTAAATTATTGAATGTTATGGTGGGTTTGGTAATTATGGATTATAATAATTTTATACTTCAGTGGTTAAATACAAATCTTGTCCTACAAATAAGATACTTTTTGCTTTTTATTTTCCCTCTTAGTTATTTAGAAGGTATAAAGATTTCAACAATTCAGTCAGACTGGAGTGTAACCTATGAAGAGTGCATTTTCACCAGTGTCTGACAGAGCAGGTTTTTTCCCAAAGAGTTATCAGAAGTTTTAGTTAATCTGTTTGTTTTAAAATAAAGAAAAGCCCTGCACTTGCAAACATTTTAATAGTTTTTCACCTCTCAGTTCTGCTCATCACAGTCACTTGTGTAGTCAGTCTGTTTAGTTTGCAAGTAACCCATAGAGTTTTATATAAAAATTGCAGTAAATAAAACACAGTCATTCTTATGTGAATGTAAGAACAAAAGATATGTAACACAACCTGGTAAGAACAATATCCCATATCAGAAAATGAGAAAGAAAACAGCTATAATATACTGGAGAGGAATGCTGGTTTTTGTTGTTCAATTGTATTTTTAACTGATGCTGATCATGTCGGTAGAATTAAAGTTATTTTAAAACTTACATAATATTTTTATATCTTGCAAGCACCATTAGATATTAGTGTTGAGTGACGTGCTATAGATGAATGATAATAAATATCAAGTTCGTCTCAGAATTGATAAATTATATACAACAGCTGAACAATTTCAGGTTTTTCAGCTCTCTTAACCTACATTAATTTGTTTTGTAAATGGTTTTAAAACTATTAATGTCATGTCACTTATGAAGTAATGTAAATAAATGTTTAGTTTAACAAATATGTTTTATTATATAGGAGATAACACTATAATATTGCTGTGCATTACTATATTTTAACAAGATTTAAATTATAATTTCTACTTTGCTTGTTCTGTAGATAATAACAATCATACAGACTTGGAAGCAAAACTTGGCTTCTGTTCTTTCAAGGGAACAGTGATGCTTATAGTTGTATATGGTTAGTAGCAAAGTTACAAATATTAAAATTATACACCTATGTATCTGTATTTTCTGAAAACATTTGGGAGCATTTGGAATTCAGAGGTGTTTATGATCTCTCTCTGATGTACTTCAGGGAAACAAAGCAGAAAGACTTTGGGAGAAATATTAATCTGTGTGGTAAAACTGGCTCTATAAAAAGCCAGACAAGCAGAGGCATTTTAACATAATTTTCTTCTGACTTAATCTTAATTTTATCACTTTGCCAAACTGTATTCCATTGCATGAAGTATGTGCGGGAGATACTTCTGAATTTGCATTTTCATTAGATTTAGCATTCAGCACCTAATGCCATAAATTTGTTTTTGAAACTCTTTAATTCCCCAGAGTGTTCCAACATATTGAATGCTATTTGCTTTGTATTATGTTGGCAGCAAATCTGCAGTGAAAATGCTGTCAATATATATTCATAGCTAACATTGTTAACTAAAAGCAATATTGTTTTTCTATTGTAAGCTGTCACAAATGTTTGGCACCCTGTTGTGTAAGCCAAAAAAATGTCAAAGAAAGGAATGAATATTTCTGAAGAAAAGTGCAGTGATACTGTCAAGTTTTCTGTATTAAAATACATTCCTCTCTGTACAGACCTTTACAATTTATGAAATTGTGTTTTGTAGTAATGTAAAGTTAGAATATTGTGGGAGCATGCAGGCTGTTACAGATACTATGTTAAATGATAGAAGCATAGTAAATGATACAGCCATTTTACTTTCCAATGTAATGTAATGCTTATCAGGTTGTAAAATGTATTCTGCTAAACCCAAAGATTATTTTATTAAAAGGTGTACTATAGATGTGGAAAATGAATGAAAAATATTTTGCAGTTTTGCCTGGTTTTGAAGATGAAATGTGTAATTAACAAGAACAAATGCAAAGTTTTTAACATTCTCCTAGGGACTGTCCTTATCTTTGTGTAAGTCACACTGATTTTGTTTATTTAAATTTGTGTATTGCTTTTCTCAGTCATTTAATCTTTTCTAATGAAACTGCTATATTTTAGTTTCTCTATGCTATAATAAGAATGTCTCAGAGCAAAGTATTTCAGAGAACTTCCGTGGGGAGAAATGTGTGTAAGAACAAAAAGGAAAAATCTGTCTACCACACAAATAACTGTGTTAGTGCTAATAAATAATAAATGCCCCTAAGTTAAAATAAGATGAATGGCAATCTTTTGTGCTACTCTTGCAAATATATTAAGCCAGGGAACTTGTGACCTAAGCAATGTAAATAGAAACTTCTAGATGAGGTATTCAGAACAGACCCAATGAAGTTCTCTTGCCACAAACTATCTTATTCTGGTATCAGTGTGGAGCTCAGCTGATGGCAATGGAGAACGCTGTGAAAAAGGGGCGCTTGAGACCTGTGCATGGCTTTCACTAGAGTTGCAGAGCTTCACAAGGATACAGATTTTCTAGTACTCTCTGCCATCCAAGGTGCCATTTTTCTATATTCACTGAAGTGAAAAGGGTAATCCATGTACAGTTAAATACTGGAAAACCCAGAACTTATTGAATCATAACATGTTAAATATAGGAAACGTATCTGGGGAAAATCTTAATACATTGAATGTCCAATGTAAAGTCCAAAAAGAAACTTAAATATTCAAATCTACTGTTCAGATGCAATCATTGATAAATCTGTTTGCTATTTTTCATCCAGGAATATATTGGTGATACATATTAACATGCTTTATCTTCTCTGATACTGGCACAAATCCCAGATACATACCGCCTGATCATACTTGAGTTTTTCCTTGCAGTTGATTTCTCCCCTCTACTTAATAAGCTTCTCTGCTTTCTGCACTGGTAGGTTCTCTGCTAGGAGAATACAGGTGCCACAAGTGATTTCACAAGGTCCCTGTTATGGACTCACTCTTCTCAAATATCATCTGAGAAGTGCAAAATAACCTGAATTTCCATTGCCTTTAGTGAGATTTCTGTACTGTTAGCCCTTTGGAAAATCGGTCCTTATATTCCCCTGCACCAATCTGTATACATTTTCTCATGTACTTTCAAATAAGATTGCATAAATCTTCAGAGCTTCCTGCAGTGATAATGGAACAATGTATGACAGTGGCATAGTTGTAGTGTATGCTGCAAATATCTGAGCATTATGAGGCATTTCAAAGGAAGCATCTGACACTTTATTGTCTTCAACAAAGAAAGTAGGAGAGACAGATACTTTCTGTTCCTGTTTAGATTCCAGCTCTATGGGGTCATGTTCTTGTGTCCATTCTGAGAAGACACAAGGCAGTCACCACCCATAAATGCAGTACTTTTTTTCTGTAATTGTTCCAGGAGAAGAGCTTCTGTCAGTAGTTACTTCTTTCTCTCAGAAACTGTAAATATGATATATACCTCAACACAAGCAGTGTGAGGCAGAAGTGACAGAAATATTGAAGAATGAAAGCGCGTACTGATAGCTTCCTTATAACTGATGTTCACAACTGAGTTCTACAAATCATGTTTTGGGTATGTGCTAAATACTTAAAATGCTTTTCTAATGCAAAAGATAATGTTTATTTTTCACTGTATATGGAAAATCTTCCTACTTCATATGTTTTGGTTTTACATTGGATGTCTTAGGCATGCCTTTTACTGCCTTCGCATTTAAAAGTCATTTTAGGTGAAAACAAAGCCAGTTGAATCCTCACATGGACTGAGGGGGACAACTGATCTGTCCCATGACACTCACACTAATCACTAGAATAGGGCAGCTGACAAGGCCAAGAACCAAGGCTCAGTTGCAACACAAGCAAGGAGGACAAAGTAGTCCCACAGTTTTTATGGTCTAACCAAATCTGATGACTAGCAAATACTAGAGAGATTTTTACAGAGTACATCTAAAGAAAATATGCTATATCTCTCATAAAAGTCATAAACAGAACCTGGCATTCTGTTAAGATGCAAAAGTACAATACACTGAGTGTGCCATCTCTAATATTTTACTTTTGCTTATCCTAATAGCTAGTGTGGTCTAACTAACTTGGAGACAGAAAGCCATGCTTCATTAATGGGAATGTGAAACTTAGAGGGGAATTCTACTGGTGATTCCTAAAGGTGGACACCTACAGTGTCTTCTTTGTAGAGAAAGGAAGAAGTGGTAGAGAGTGATTTATCAGCCTATGAAGATAGGCTGAGAAAGTTGGGGCTGTTCAGCCTGGAGAAGAGAAGGCTGTGTGGAGACCTCATAGCAGCCTTCCAGTACCTGAAGGGGGCCTATAGGGATGCTGGGGAGGGACTCTTCATCAGGGACTGTAGTGACAGGACAAGGGGTAATGGGTTAAAACTTGAACAGGGGAAGTTTTGATTGGATATAAGGAGGAAATTCTTCCCTGTTAAGGTGGTGAGGCACTGGAATCGGTTGTCCAGGGAGGTTGTGAGTGCTCCATCCCTGGCAGTGTTCAAGGCCATGTTGGATGAAGCCTTGTGTGGGATGGTTTAGTGTGAGGTGTCCCTGCCCATGGCAGGGGGGTTGGAACTAGATGATCTTGAGGTCCTTTCCAACCCTAAGTATTCTATGATTATATCTCAAAATAATCTTGTTAACTATACAAAAGGGACTGATATAAGATTAAGAAGGTGACAACTTTGCATAGCTGCTTTCGTTACTACACAAGAATATAAATCATCTAGAAAATGATTTTATATTCAGAACTTATTCAGCACTTGGTATATGAAATTACTGCTGAGAGACCATCTCACTTTAGCAAGACTGCTGATTAAGTGAGGGAAATCTGGAAAGGGACTAACACAAGAAATCTGGAGAGGGACTTCTGGCAAGGGCATGTAGTGGCAGGAAAAGGAGGATCGATTTAGACTGAAAGAGGGTATATTTAGATTAGATCTAAGGAAGAAATCCTTTACTATGAGGGTGGTGAGACGCTGGAACAGAGAAAGCTGATGCTGCCCAATTCCTGGAAGCGTTCAAAACCAGGCTGAATGGGACTTTGAGCAACCTAGTCTAGTGGAAGGTGTCTCTGCCCATAGCTGTCGGGGCTTGGAACTAGATATTTTTAAGGTCCCTTCCAACCCAAACCATCCTGTGATTCTGTGGAAAGGAACCAGATTTTTAAATCACTTTGAACCTATTAAGTAAGTTTGGGTACTAAGGCAGTAACAGCACTGAACTAGTTGTAGGCATTTCTGACTCATTAGTTCTCATATTCTATGCAGCCTTATCTAGGTAACACGTTTTTCCTAAATTTCCCACTGATGTCCAAATAATTTTTTTTTTTTTTTTGCTTTTTATCACTTGATATTCTTCCCTAATTGTCATAAATAATAAAAAAAAAAAAAAAAAGAAAAAAGAAAACCAAAACCAAATTGAAAGGCACCTGATTGAAGGTATTGCTCTCTGACTCTTTGATTGGCATTCTGTAGTAAGGTCAGTGATATTTATAAATATTCTAGGTGAATATCCAGCACATTCAAATCTAAGAGAGACCATGTCTTGCCCCTGCATTCCTGATTTTCTAGATTATTCCATGAATCTGGGGATGATTGAGTCTAATGTGTCAATATACTTTGGACAATTACATTCACAGGTAAATAGTATTTTTTTTTAGCACAGTAAAAATCATCATAATTTCTTAAATAGCTCATTAGGTAGGGATTGCTAATATTGAACAGTAGATAGTACTGCATCATACAGACAAAAATGGACTACTAGTTTTCATCCTTACTTTGACTCTTCTACCTGAGTGGTAGAAAGATGCAGGGTCTTTCTGATATAGTTTATCTTATTTTGCATAACCGATTTAATCATTACTATATCCATTTTCCACAGTATCCTGTGTATTGAATCATAGAATGTTTAAATCTTGTACAGCTATGGAATAACTCTGCACAGCTCAGCCTACTGGAAAGCTTTGGATTTCTGTGCACCTTTGCAGAATATTCAGAAATGCTCATGAAGCTTTAGAAAGCAGTCTTGCATTTAATCCGAGAGTTAGATTTGTATCATTTCTATCTATTGTTAGAATTCCTTTTTTATTATTTACCCTAATATATACTGCGCAGGGGGACCTTCTTCACTATTTTACTTTGTTTACTCTTGGTGTGTTAGATATGAATTTGATGCTGCAGGTAGAATGAAGATGCATAAACTGAGTTATTAATCATGCACAAATCTTTGTTTCTTTCACTTTTCCACGTGGTTGTTTAAACACTTATTTTCCTTCTATTACCCTTATGTGAAATAAAATTGGAACTTTTTAATGCTTGAGAATTTAGACTTTATAAAAGATGAAGGCTTGTTGCTTTTGCCCCTTTGGAGAATTGATGTCACTGAAAGTAGCAGGGCATTTTAGAACTTTCCCTATTAGCCAGAATTATGCTTACCACTGCTTAGGAATTTCTATGGATGACTCCTCCCAGATGTGTTACCTGCTTTTTCTACGAGAAGGAATGATTCAGAATTCTCCTGTGGGTGGCTATTGCAACAGTGGAGCACAAGGACTAAGAAATTAATAAAGTAAATAAGAAAGAGAGTAAATATAGACCAAAACTCATTTACGGTTAGAAATAAGAGAGGAATGGTATTAAGGTACATAGATGAAACAAACCAGCACTTATCCATGGTGAAATCTATAAAATGTCTTCGATTGCTCAAGGGATCTTTAGATATAGCATTATTTGCTCTATCTTATGGATGACTTGACCACCTTCACTATGAATTTTTCATGATTTTCCTGACCCAGCAGCTCTTGCCTGTGGAGAGAGTAATACAGTATTGATTTGGGTGTTAGGTTTCTGCCTTTTTTGCCACAACAGGATTTTTGTAGCCTAGAAACCTCAATCCCTGATTACTCATTAGAGTCTTGAACAACTTTTCTTAGATGTGGAATGTAAAGGAAGAATCACTTGGTTACTTTTGTCATAGGTAGCCTTTGTAGTGGAATTTCATCTCATCTGGATAATGAGTGGTGATGTTATTAAGCTTTCCTGATTGAACGGGCACTGCTAGGCCTTCACATTGTAACACACTTCTGTAGGTTTAACAATTAGCGTGTTTTCAGTAAAATTACACTGGTGAATGTGCTTAGAAGCACATTGCAAAACAGTAGAATAAGTAAGGGTCTGTCCTCTGCATTTATCCTGACATTGATGTCTTGGTGGCTTATTTTCTGTGCCTCTTGGGCATATTAGAAAATTGAAAAGAGGCCATGATGTTGCATTTTCTCATTTGAACTGGTTTTTGGTTGTTTGCTTTTTTTTTTTTTTTTAATAAAAAATCCATATCTTACGTCCTCTGAAAACTTACTCTCAGCATTGCCATGGAAACAAGATTTTTAAAAGGGACTTAACTGAAATTTAGCAGCAGTTTTTATTTCTTTGTGATTCATACTTCATAAAAATGCAAATGTCACACGATTACTTGTTTTACCTTAATATTTTATACTACCATTTAGTTTTAATTGGTCTCATGTTTTTCTTAATTAAATTTTGAGCTTCTTTGAATGACTTTAAAGTTGTACTCTGGACCTATCAAGCTTTAAATTTTGACTGTGTGACACACAATTTAAGATACTGTCATAGGAGAAAATCAATCATTTCAACCTGTAATCGCAAGTGCAACAAAGGATTTAGAAGATTTAAAAAACCTCTTGTCCTGACTGGACATTTCTTGGCCTTTATAATCTTCATTTCTAGTAAAGTATCACAGCAGAAAACATTTTATCATTTCTATTTCTTTGTGTTTCACTTTATTCCCTCTAACTATGTTAATTTCTTCAGAGGATAATTAATAATGCTTTCTTAAATAAAACTTTTATGCATAGTTTTCTTCAGAGTTTATGACCTTCTAAAGGTCATAAACTATCCTTCCTGAGATCTAGGCAAAGCGCTCTTTAGCCAGGCCAGTCCTCTTCCCTGCTGGCTTGTCTTTTGGCACATTAGAGCCTTACACAATAAGCATACAGTCCTTTCATATCTTTTAAACATCTTGGTATAAATTCTATTTTTATGTTTACATGAACAAAATTTCAGAGTGTATAGAAGGTGAAAATCAATGCCTTTAGTGCTTCATTCTATACTATCTTGTCTTCTCCACACAAAATTCTGTGTTACAGCTACTCTGATTCTTTGCTTGTGTAATGAGAATCCTCCATTGCACCATGTTTTTATAAACAAAATTCATATCATTAAGAAAAAATATTGTTATGGGCCCTCACTTTCAAATATACCTTCATGTTAACTGCTGTAGGCAATGAGGTGTTGGTAAGACATCCAGTTAAAGCCAGTGTCTTTTTTACAACAGTACTCTCTCCTATGAAGCCACTATTGCTTCTGTCACTGGCATTAGAAAGAAAAAAAGCGGTGTGCACCATATACACTAATGGCCTCACTCAGAAATTGTTAGTGCTTACAACCTGAGCAGTATGGATGATAGATCCCTCAGCACTGAACTGTAAATGAACTGCATTTCCCTTTTTACTGTATTTTTATGTGTATTTTGAAAATGTAAATCAAGCTGGAGGAGAGTAATGTAAAATTATGCTGTACTGTAGAAAAGGAAGTGTAATCACAGAGAAAACGCAGAGCCATAGGAAGGCTTCTGCCTTGATGTCTTCAGGGTTTTTACAAAGAAACTATTCATATATTTTCACCCTTTATCTTACTTACTCGTGATTTGCTTTGTACACGCTCATGACTTAGAGACACATATATTGTCCCCTCTCTGCAAAAACCTTGTTCTGATTAAAAGGGTCATGGATGTATGATGTCAAATGATGAAAAGCATCTCAAACTGTATTTGAAGTTCAATTTTATGCAAATTTTCACTGAGATTAAACAGCATTAAATATTTACAATCATGTAAATAATTGGGTAAGAGCTAAGTTTTCCTATCAGTCAATGATTGCATGAATTTAGAATCATAGACTCACAGAATAGTTAGGGTTGGAAAGGACCTTAAGATCATCTAGTTCCAACCCCCCTGCCATGGGCAGGGACACCTCCCACTAAACTGTGCCACCCAAGGCTCTGTCCAGTTTGACCACTCAGAATCCACAGAAACATGTTTTAGATATATTTGTAGTGCTTAATGCAAGTGAAAAATGAATATGTTTATTGCTGAAATTGTCAATTATTTAAATACATGAACCTATTAAATAAATGTATCATCATTGCCTATACTACAAATGCATTTAAAAGCATAGAAACATGTTGGTCAGGTTCCCAGGGCTGCCCACTCAGATTTCGATGAGTGTGTATAAAAGCTTTCTTTTGTAAACATAGCAAGTCCTGCAGTTTGAGCAGTGTGTTTGCCCATTTTTGCATGCTCAGCTTATGCGCATCTTTCTGAAGATAACTGCTTGACATTCTGTCTGGGTTGTACTTCACACAAGAAAAACCAAAATTCTTCAGAATATCATAGTATTGAGAAGCATGCACACACGTGTGCAATTACAGAAACAATAGTGGAGAGCCAAAAAGTACATTTGAAAAGTAATCAAATCTTATTTTTATACTGAGACAAACAGAATTTTTCATCAGGGTCTTTCTTTGCAGACACTGTTGCTGCTCTATTAATAATCCCACATAATTGACACTATCACTAATTTTATTATGTGTATTGTGCTACTTGCAATGTTCAGCTTTTCCATTTTTTAAGTAGCTGTTGTTTCTCCCTCTCTCTAAACATGAAGAATATTTTTCCAAGTTAATGAGATTCCTGGTTTACTTACATTAGATACATGTTCACTATCTTTCTGTTGTTTTAAAACATAATTGCTACGAATGTGTTCAACACTTTGACTTGGGTTCCTCATCCTGTACTCCCTGATGGAATTAATTAAAAATTGGTGCTTGCCCATGAAAGAGTGAATGAGTACACTCAGTGCTTGATGTCAGAAATAAAACTGTAAGTTAACATAATTATGTTTCACCTTCATATTTACTCGTTTGTGTGGGCATAAGCATTTTGTTAGCTTTATGCAATATAGTACCTTAACCGGTTTCATTTACATGTCATTTTTTAGGAAGGCTAAGAGAAAAGTTAATGACTAGATAATGATTTCTTTCTGAAACGCTGAACATCACTTCTAATACTCAATTTGCAGAACATCAGGGTAGAAAACACATTTCTGACAGGTTTTTTTTTTGTAGCTGTTCTTTATTTGGAAAGAAATTCTCAACACAGAAGATGAGTGATCATTTTGAGTCTAGGTGCTAGGGTGTTATTCCTACATACAGCTATGGTATAGTGTAACATCTGTAAGCAGCACAATATGCCAAAGTGTTTTCTATCTGTATTATACAAGATACTTCTGTAAAAACAACAGATATTAATGATCTCTAACATTTCATTTAAAATAGCCCATATTATAGAGTCAAAATAGCATGGCTTTTGTCCTCAAATTTACATAACCAACACAGTATTCTTCTTCTATTTTGACTGCTAACTGCATGGAAAACCAAATGCAGTTCAAGCATCACACTGCTTGTTATAATTCAGCTTTTTGCGGGGTTATTTTTCTTGTCCCTAGAGAAACCCAGCATTATATTCAGGATTTGGGTAGGCTTATTGAACAGTAAGCAGTTGCTTTGTCTCCATGAGGGATTCTACTACCCAACAGCAAGAGAGATAGGAGAGTAATTTGGCATTTCTATACAGGAACATTGTCTTGCTACTGAATCAAAAGAAGACTTATGTGATTATAGACTGTTTTGATATACATCAAATAGGAAAGTGCTAACTGTGGAGAAGAATGTTGTATCAATTCATTCCAAGCTGAATCAAATTAAATAGAATGATGAACAAAAAGATGTGCAACTGAGGATTTTGATTTTTAAATGTTAAAATTTGAGAAAGTGGGGCAAGTAGAACATAATGAGAACTTACGTAATAGTCAGTTGTTGACTATCCTACCACCATCCTGCCCCCTGAATCAAATATGCAGAAGTAGTAGAATGCTGGACAGGAAAGAAGTTTCTATTGTAAACAGCTGAGTTTTCTACTATCACAAATTCCTAAATGTAGCCAGCTAACCTTGAAAATGAAGTATTCCTTTAGCAAGCCTCTGCCAGCTGTTATTCCTCTGAAAGCCAGAGGCCCTCTCCTTTCTTAACTAAATGTATTTATAACCACTTAATCCATTTGTTCTTTTGTTAATGTTATTCGTAAGATTAACTGGCAATTCTGCCTACTTACTGTTACTTTCTCCTATGTATTTATCATATCCATTTCTAGACTTCCTTTTTCCCTACAATAAAGTCAGGCCTTTGAATCTCCTCTGAAATTATATGCCTTCTTGACTGCTTATGGCACTTGCATTCTTCATTTCTTGTTTCTGTTTGAATCCTTCTGTCTCGATCATGCATGACGAGAAATAAGACAGTTATTTTTTCTTATTATTTGTTCTGAGTCTTTTGCAATTTTTTCTCATTACTTCAGATGCAAATTTCTGATATTATTTCACTTGTAAATTAAGGATATTGGATGTCGTCTGAACGTTTGAACTGATAAGGTCTTCAGTAAAGCTGACCTCAGTGGTTATTTTCCATAATTTCTCAGCATATGCCCTTTTGAAATAAAGGATATCATTTGCTAATATGTTTTCATATATCTTTCTGTTTACTCTGAATGTAACTCATCATTACTTTCCTTAAGGTATTTTTTATGACTACTCTTCTGCAATACATCATTTGTGATATACATATCTTTAACTGTATGGATTTTCCTACTTCTGCTTTCCTCAGTATTGCTATTCATACTTCTGATGTTCATCTAGCACTTATATACACATTTGCATGATCCTATGCATTATAACCAAGTCTGCCTTAGTTTAAATTATAGCTCTTTTTATCAGCTGTTTGATCATAGAATCACAGAATAGTTAGGGTTGGAAAAGACCTTAAGATACTAGTTCTGACCCCCCTGCCATGGGCAGGGACACCTCCCACTAAACCATCCCACCCAAGGTTCTGTCCAACCTGGCCTTGACACTGCCAGGGATGGAGCATTCACAGCTTCGCTGGGCAACCCATTCCAGTGCCTCACCACCCCTACAGTAAAGAACTTCCTCCTTATAGCCAATCTAAACTTCCCCTGTTTAAGTTTGAACCCATTACCCCTTGTTTTATCACTATAGTCCCTAACGAACACTTTTAGAACTCAACTGGTGTCATTCCCACTTCGAATACCCTGTCTATGAATATCTGACAGTAAATGAAGATCCCACACTTTCCTCAAAATACCAGTCTTTGAATCATTTTTTATGTCACCACTCTTCTCATGGTGACTAAAATAATTCTATTGTAGATCACTTTTGTGTCTGCTGCTTCGACTGTTTTTCCCTTGTCTGGTAGATTTTTCTATAGTATATCCTTGCAGGGATTAGGCAGTGTCATTTCTTCTGACATGAAGAATAGTAGAATTTTCTCCATAACCAGGAGAGTTCTTCTCTTTGCTTTCAGTTCTGTGTCCTGCCACATTTGTTCCTAGTGTGTCAACAGCTTTTCTCTTGTCTTGCTCCCCTTTGAGGACACACCAAAAAAGACTATATCTGAAAGTGTGTGATGGTATTTTGGTAGTGCCCATAAAGTCACACAAGTCTGCTAGTTCAGGTATGTTGTGTGTGCATTTACTGGCTCACATAAAATAGCAGGTGTAAGCTTTCAGTTTCTTAAACTAGCTTAGAGCACTAGAATTCTACTTCAAGTCTGAAATACAGTGTACAAATGATAGTCTATGCCAGACATGTACTTTAGTTTGATCAATACATTAATTCTTTACTTCCATTAATATCAAGTCTAATCTCAAAATCATAAGATATAAATAAGAAAGTAATGTGCAATAAATTGTGACCTCTTATTTTCCTTGGATAGCCCCTCAGTAGTAAAGCACTGGAAGAAATAGAGCTGTATGTTTGGCTGCCACAGAAGTGTTATTTCAGGTTTCAGATTGTTACTCAGCAGGAATTTTATCAAATATGGGCAATCTGTGGAATGTGTTTCTTTCTCATAATATTTTCAGTTGACATTCTCTGTATGAATCCTTTGAGACAGCAGAGATGCATTTTAAGCATTAGTGATTATTCTTAATCTTCTGCTAAAATTTCTGAAAGTCTCTTTCTTTTTACAATGTAGTGCAATGCAATTCACTGATACCATTTTGTTTGTGCAGAGAGGTGACCTGCGTAACTCATAATAGATTGAGCATGATAATGTTGTAACGACTGCCAGCATTTTTCATTTAGTGGTTAACAGCTTGTCATGGATTAGTAAGTAGAATATTGATAGTCAAAGGTGAATATCATAGCAAATACATGAATAGAAAATATAAATAGTTCACTGCTTGTTTAGGTGCAGTATTAGACAATGAAAAGTTATTTTTTAATGACATGAGACATGAAACACACAAAAAAAGATGGCACAGTCTGAAAACTGGTATTTCTGCCTACCATGCAATAGTGAAGGCTACTAGATTTTTAGTCCTAAAGATAATTTATAGAGTTTTTAAAGATAGATATATTGTGAATATATGTACTGATGCTCAAGGATACAATATAATATTTAATGTTTCTATATGGTGTGCTAGGGAAAAGGTGTATCAAAAAAAACCCCAAACATTTAACAGCCCCAATTGCTTGGCAAAATTTCATTGGTGTTCTATTAATAAAGAACAGTTAAATTTTGGTATAAATGTAGCTATTATTTACATGACCTTAAAGGCTTCTTAGAGTATTAAAAACCAAAGATACAAATTACTTACATATTAAGTATTTTTTTTTCAATCCCTCAAGCCAAAAATACCTATAACAAAATAAAATCAAAACAGGAAAGAAAAGCAGCAGCAGCTATACACTTGATAATAATATTTTGCATCTTACACCATACTAAAATGTTTTTGTTTCTTGTATCCTCCATCCTTTTCCCTCCCAGGCTTAAATTCAGTTGCAGTTTCTTAATGATAGTGGTCAGTGATATTGATGATTATTTTGCCAGGTGGTTTTTTTTTAACATTTTTTTTTGGTTGATTGATTGGGTTTTGGTTTCTTTTTAAGCTAGTAGTAGAGGTAAGAAATTTTAAAATTCTGCACTGCAAAGGAAAATATTCATTATTTTAGCTCTAAATTTAGTGGTGAAAAACTAGATGTTCTGTATTAGTGAATTGTATTGAGGTGATTTGAAATCTACATTATTCTTTATTTTAAATAATTCCTTTAATGTGATATATCCTGGAAAGCCTTGTAAAATAATGACAGAAGGTTTAAGGAGGCAGCACATGTATCAGTAAGGAAACATGGACCAATAGGCAACAGTGATTGATACACTTCTTAATGAACAAGTGTAACTACCATTTAGTTCCTCTTGTAATAATTAGCTGACAAAAGCAGCTTTGGTAAAAATAACAGCTAAGAAAATGCAACAAAGCTCTTTACTATGTGCTTTCACGATATTAATAATTTGTTCAAGTTTTTATTTGGGTGTAAAACAATATATGTGAGGTAGTACACAGAAATTCCAAAGTGAAAACAGAAAACATTTATGCTTTCCATTGGGTAAAATGTGAAAAGTTAAAACAATTTACAGGACATAGAATAAAAAATCACTGAGCATGCACAAACAAAAAATAGTTACAATCAAGATGAAACTGCTCATTAAAGAACTGCCAGGTTTGGTGATAAGTGTAATTTTATTTGACAATTTTATAATTGATATGGGGGAGGAATAGACCTTGAATCACATTCTTACAAGGTACTGAATTGGAAAGTGCTGTATATTAATGAGGACAATAATACTTCAAAGGTACTGAAAGATTTTAGAGATGTGAATATAAAGTAATAACATTATTTCAGTTTGGATAGAACATGAGAGTATAAAAATAAGAAGCCCTTAAAAGAAAATTAAACCATAAAGAAAATGTTGGCCATATATTTAAAAACTGAAAAACAGAGACTTTAAAACCAAACACCAAATGATGGTTTTGCTGAACTTAAGCAATTGATGACTTAAAATAGAGGGCTATATTACTTTTCAAGATAGCATTCCTTTTGAAATTCTTCTTCTATTCTAATAAACAATACTTCCTGCAATGTAAAAAAATACTTACTTAGGAAGCTCTCATTGTGTTTCATGCACAGTTACCAAGATGCAAGAAACCAAGGTGTATATGACATTACAGAGTGAATTTTTCTTCAAACTTGAGGGTTTGTTTATATCTGTAGAAATGTATTCCCAGACAGTGATACTATCCTGTCTTTGATTCTGTAGAGATTTGTACCTTGATTAAATTTAATATTAATAAGTCTACTCTAGGTAAATATTAAGAAGTTAGGAAGTATGTATGCCTTTCCAGGATAGTCTTTGCAGACTACTCTCTGCCAAAAATAGATCTGTACTTTATACCTACAAATATATTAATGTGCCAAGTATTGTAGAGTACGAGCTAACTTTGTTTTTGCAATATTTTAAGTAATAATACCTGCATATGTGAACTTTTCCATTTTTTTTTCTAGGAATTTTAGAGAGCGTGGGCAGACTATAGGAAGGCTTTGTAGAATCCTGTAAGGTTCTTGTAGTGAGAAATAAAGCAATTTAAAATATGAAATTAACTGATTTGTGAAGCTTGCATTTCAGTCCTGTGCTACAGAAGTCATCATTTAAGAAGGATTTATCAATTAAAAAAAATAGCTAGAAAATTAAATAATACCAAATTGCATACTGCATTCCAATTGACTCAATTAAAATACACTATCACATTCTGCTTTTATTAAAGGAACACATTGGTTTACTTCTTTCATTGTTTTGAACATTTATTTCTATAAATATGTTACCTTACAAAAAAAAAAAAAAAACAAACCCAAAAAACCCAAATTTATCTGTTTCTCATTTCCTTGTATTTTGTTGCTTTTAAGGTCACCGTATTTCCCACTGCTGAACAGTGTTACATTTTTTAATTCAGCTCATATATTGCAGTGATATTCTGAACTTGCAAGAATTTTACACAGTGATCCTCATCCTGCAAACCATAATGTATGCGCGTGGCTCAAGGATGAGAGATTCCTGGTTTATGTTATATCTGGTGTACCAGATAACCTTAGTGAAGCTCTAAAAAGACAATTTTGGAGTGCCCGTTTTTACTGTCTACATCTCACTAGACTACTTGCTTTATTTTCCCACATTCCTTTGGAGACTTTTCAGTCTGATTGTTTTCTGTCCCTTCCTCAGCCTCATATAAACACAGATACAGGTACACTTTTTTATGAAGGGACACTACAGCAAAGTGCCTTGTCAGTCTACAATAATACACAGCTCTGTTGTTCCACAAACATTTCCAACCACAGACAACCATTCAATCAACATGTGTATTTAATGTCCCAGGTCTGTCTTTATCTAGGAACAGAAATATGGTGGCATTCCTATTTTCTCTTGCCTTGTTTGGGGTATTTTAAGTTTTATTTGGGTTAGGAAGAACATCAGAGCAACAATTCAGTGGTTTCTTCAGTGGAACACAGCTTTCATCTGCTTCTGGTCTGTGTCTTTTCATTAGTAGTTTTGTCATCAATGATATTTCAAACTAATATGAAGATGGGAAGCATGATCATTAAAAACAAGGATCAGACTAGGTAAAGATAGAGGATCATAGGGAACTTGAGCAGTACAACTGGAGTAATGCATGACAGTGTGAACTCTAAGATTCATAGAATCATAGAATAATTAGGGCTGGAAAGGACCTCAAGATCATCTAGTTCCACCCCTGCCGCCATTGGCAGGGACACCTCACACCTCACATGCCACCCAAGGCTTCGTCCAACCTGGCCTTGAACACTGCCTCCCCGGGCAACCCATTCCAGTGCCTCACCACCCTAACAGGAAAGAACTTCCTCCTTATATCCAATCTAAATTCAGTGGTTAATAACATGAAACTGTCCTAAAATGGAAGCCATTAATTGCAAAACACAAAGCATGAGAAATGCTTGAGCATATTAGCTGATCAGCTGTGACTTTGGGGCATCAATATGATCTGTTTATAAAAATGAGCTTGAATATATTGAGTGAATGTAATACTATGTCATTAAAAAAGTCATCAGTAAGACTTGTCTCCAGTTCACATTACTGGTGTTAAAAAGGTATTCAAAAAGGAACCAGTATAGATCAAGATCGTTACAATTACAGGTAAGTGCAAAGCCTGTCTTGCAAGAAAAGACTGATGCTTTCTTTACCCAACATCCATAAATTGTGAAGACATTGTCCCAGTTGCTGAATAAGTTGTTTTAGTTGCTAATTACCTTCATTAACAGAATCTTCCTTATTTCTTGTATGTATTTGTCTAGTTTCAGCTTCTAACCACTGGGTATCATTATGTCTTTCTCTGTTAGGGAAAATAGCTGTTTATAACTGTCTGGCATTTTCTACAAGACTTCAGCCGCAACATCCATTCTGTTTTAATAAAAATAAAATTGCTTCAATCTCTTTTTAATTCTTTTATTCCTTGTTTGATTAGTAACGGAGGATGGAAAACTTGCAACTTATATTGTGCTGTCTCAATTCCAGAAAAATTCCAGTCTCTGTGCAAGAATTTACGCCACACTTCTGACTTTTGAGAACAGAAAGGCATGTTTGCTTTCGTGTAATTGGGTATCTTTACTAAATCTTTAATTGTTGGGCAAAGAGCATGCAGTGCCCTTATAACATTATACAAAATTCTTATGGTCTCAAAGTGTTGGATCACATTTATATTACATGACCTAAACTTTAAGGAAAGATGTTAAAGCATAATTATGTTACGATTTGCATATTAAATGTGCACACATATCTATATTGTGTTTTCCACCAAATGGCACTAAAGTTATCACGGCTTAGTGAATTGGGATTTTAGAATTGCGGGGCTATTAATTCGAAAGCAGTTTTGTGTGAATTCGTTTATATTCCAGCTCATGTTGGTAAATCAGTAGATTGCTCTTTAATTAGCAGTGCCAGAAGGACTGCTGATGGAGACACTATTCGCTGAAGCTGCAGATGAACTCAAGATTCTGATCACTGGTGAGCATTAAAGCTTCTGGGACTCTTTTCAAAGATAAAAGTATTGGCTAAATATATTGACTAGATTGCATTTTGGATTTTGTTTCTCACCTCATGATTTCCTACTGTTGTTAGATAGCGTGGGTTTTATTTCATCTGCTTAACACATACATTAATAATGGTGAACCATTACAGTAATGTTAGGCTCCAAATACATGTTAGTCAAAAAGACTTTTTATAAAACAACTGACAATTTTGTGAAACCTAATTAGTTTCCTGTGTTTCACAGTCTAGAATTATATCCTATATCATTTTAGCGAGAAGCTAGCTTTGTCCAGGACAATGGAAGATGAAGCCCCCTTCCCACATTGTAATACTCTCCTGGTTTTCTGCTTTTCTTGTCTGGGTCTTCTTCTACAATACTATCATTCACATTAACTTCACAGGAAAAATGCTTTCTATTTGTGAGTCCCTCTGTTTCTGCTTCCTCATGTTATGTAAAACTTATATATAACAAATATATATAAAATATATAAAACATAATATATATATAAAATGTAAAAGAAGCTTTGGCTCTAAAAAAAAGAAAAAGGAAAAAGGGAAAAGATGTTCTAATGAATGCAATTCTCTACAAAAAAAAAAAAGGTTCTGTTCTTGTATTATGTATTTTAACTCAAAGTATATATGCGCTTGTAAAAATACAGGAGCTGAAAACTGCATCATTACCAATAATCGGTGTGTAAAACAAATAATGAAAGCACAGAAAAATTACTCTTCAAAAAAGTTTTGTTTCATGTCTTTAACTTCCTTAGCAACAACTTCTTTTAAAATCCCGATACACTCTGCAGTGATTGTTACAGAATGTTCTCAATTGGTAGCAAAATCTGTGGAGAACCTCCCATGAAAAAGAATACCTCACAAATGCCAGGTCTCTACCACCACCAGAGACTGGTCTCCATGACTGGTATATTTAATATAATAACGAAGTGCGCATTAAATAATTGTAGATAGAGATACTTGATATAAAAATTACTGGAAGAGCAAGAGCTATTTCTGTTTGTTTATATGTACCAGTCAGAAAAATGTTAACTGTAGAGAGGCAGCTTAGAATATGTAAGTAGTCTATGTGTTGCAGGCAGTTGGTATAATTACTACTTCAATTACGAACAGGCATACATGGGGAAGTAGAGTCTTCTTTTTTCACTCCGCTAAATGTGTCCAAAACTGAAGCTGAAAATTTTCCTTTAGTTAGCAGAAATAACAGCTTGCATGTTCTTTTCTCTTTAGGCCTGTATCTGTTAGAAGAAACCAAATAATATTCAGTCATAGACATAAAGACAGTGCCATTTAGCATTCACAGGACAGGAAATTCCATAATTTGGGAGTTCCGGAAAAATCTCTCTCCTTTACCTCCTAATCAATTTAAATCTGTTTCCATACTGTCCTATTTCCATGGATATCTGGTTCCAAATATAAACTTAAACAAACACCAAAGAAGAGGGGAACAATATTTATATTGCATATCTATGTCTTTTTTTCTGTCACTTAAGAAGTCTTACGGTGGTATGAATTAACCTCCTTTTGAGATACCTTGATCAGCCCTTTGATGATAGCAAATTGTTGAAATTTCCATCCTTCTGCATATACCAAAATAAAGTGTGCAAGAAACATTTTAAAACCTCAGCATGTCCAGAAATTAAAAAAAAAAAACCCCAAAAAAACACAACAAAAAAAACACAACAACAACAACAAAAATGTTTAGCTGAATACTGTCATTGGTTTATCTGTCTCTTTGAGGAGAGTAACTTCATAGGGGACACTCTAACATCATGAAGGAGAGCTGAGGATCAAGGCTTAGGGAAATTACCTCAGACTGTGAACAAAGACAAGAAAACTGAAGAACATAAGTGGTTACACCTTACTTGGTCTTGTATGACATATGACATTACTCAGTTTTCTATAATGGTTGCAATAAAAGCTTTTTAAACTTCAGGGTCACAATTGGATAGTATGTACAGTTCAGTAAAATGGGCCAACACAGTGGGTTGTTGCTGAGGATGACTTGTTTATGACTTGAATTACTATAACCTCTTTTTTTCCCCAACCTGGCTATTCTAACTTCATCATCCAGAGTAATGTAGAAGTTGCTGAGCAGAAATTCTGAACTGAGAACAGGCAGATCCATCCTTAAGGCTGACAGAAAAATAATAGTGACCCTAACCTATATTATTTTTCTCACTTTGCTTGAAACATCAAAGGAAACTGCTTTAAATTTCTTTAAATAGTATTTTACTGACAGTATGGTCAGATGAATGAAGATTGTATGTACTTGCCATGGTTAATTTGTTAAAGGAAAAGAGAAGGAAAAAATATTTCTCCCAAGTACCTATTTCTAAGATTCCCTGGAAATGACAGGCTGTTAGCTTTGAATGTGGAGGATGTCCATCAGACTTGCCTGGCAGAGCTAACATGCCTGCAGGGTTTGTTTTCAGGACATACTTTGGGAAGCTGTGCTTCTGCACAGATTTATGCATATATGTTACATACTACAAGTAGTCCCACTGAAGTCAGTGTAGGGGTTAATAAAAATCTGCATAGATTGTTGAGTTGATGAAATATAGAAAACAGTGATTTACTTACACAAGCACTAAATACATGTAAGAAAATAAATAAGGTTAGGATGCAACATAGTTGTATGGTTTATAGTTGCTTATTCTTGTACTTTTCTGAAAGTCGTTTCTTCTTTTTCCTTTTAAATTATCCTTTTTGTTTGCTCATTTCTGCTTACAGATTAATCCATTTCATTTATACTTTTCTTCCCTCAAGCCCTTCTGAGCTCTCTTCTACCTTCTTCCTTTTTGACCTGGTCTAACAACTGTGTCCTAGACTGTTTCCCAGCTAAGTGAGACTCAAGGGTATTTGAATTCAATTTGGGCCCATCTCTACTCCAACAATGTTTCTAAAGTAATACCATTAGGTCGCTAAGATACTGTATGAGGCAACAGAACATGGCTAATAAATGTTATTTCCTTTCTGGACAAAGTTGCCTATTGTTGTAATTGATGTTCAAGGAAAGTATTCTGTTAGCTGTGGATTCCAAGCCCTGTGTCATGTTCTGCAAACTGCTCATTTGACTGTTCTTTTTCAAAATTGATTCCCTGTAAGGAAAGAAGCTTTTCTTTTCTTTTCTTTTTTTTTTTTTTAATGATTCATTTAAACTTGACACATCTTAGTGAATGTTGAAGCAGTAGGGATGGTATTTTTACCTCATCTATGTTCTTAGCAGACAACTTCTGTTTGTCTCTGAACAAAATACAGTGCTAGAATGCTTTTTAAGATTTTCTTATTGTTAAGAGATAGTTTAACTTTACTCTTTATATAAAACAATTCTGAATTGCAGCTGTTGTGTGAACTCAAATAGAAACGGAGATACAAATTTAGCAGCAAAGTCTTTACAGTTTAAAAAAGAATATAAGTTTTATGGTTGGAGAAGAAATCGTAGATGCCCTATAATCTTGATTTACCAGGGTTTTTGTCCCTGTTATTAATAATATTATCATTAACAAAATTTAGAAGTAAGGTATAGATGAAATTGTATTATGGCTGATGCAATATTGCTTTGTAAGCCATCCAGAGGGTGGTTGTAAATGGTTCACTGTCTAAACTATGGCCATCGAGTGGGACACTGTGGCATTCTGTTTCTCATTAGGCATAGATGAGAGAATTAAATTTCTATGTAATGACACCATTTCAGGAAAGATTACTGGGAGACAAAAATAAAATTAAAAGTGACCCTACACTTGGAGAGGGGAAACAACATCTTGGGATATATCATCAGAAGCACAGCGCATGTGGAGTAGTTTTTTAGCTCTTCATAGCACAACTAAGACCAACTAAGATGGGAGGCACATGAAAGAAAAGAGAATGGTTAGAAATGTAGTAGGTGATCTGCAAGGAAAAATGGAAGAACTTAAGGTTGTTGGGAGGGAATATTCATATACACATTGGAAATGCTGAAGGATAACTCCAAACAGGTTAAACAGGGGATGTTTAGATTGGGCATAAGGAAGAAGTTCTTTACTGTGAGGGTGGTGAGGCACTGGAATAAGGTGCCCAGGGAAGTTGTGAATGCTCCATCCCTGGCGGTGTTCAAGGCCAGGTTGGACAGAGCCTTGGGTGACGTGGTTTAGTGTGAGGTGTCCCTGCCCATGGCATGGGGGTTGGAACGAGATGATTTTATGGTCCTTTCCAACCCTATTATGTGATTCTATGATTAGTAAAGTCATCTATCTGTAGAGGCAATGGATCACTAGAATTTATAGTGTCTGTTGTTAGATATCTGCACTATAGATTAGACAAGAACCTGTCCAGAGTGCCAAAGGTAGACCTGATTCCTCTGCATACTAATGGGATGAAGCAAATGACATCTGAGGTCATTTGCCTTAGAACAGTGCCTGTTTTCCTGGTAAATCAAACTTTAATTCACGTTACATTTATACTTTCAGGAAACCAGCAGAATCTTTATTTACATCTTGATTACCTCCTTTACCTTCTCATTACCTAGGGGAAATTAAATAGTTTGCATTAAAATTGGCTTCCATATAGAACAATATGTAAAATATTCACAATGAAATATGTACAAACAGGACAGTCCAAGCAGACTTGCATTCAAATTAGCATAGTTTCACATACTCCTGTTGACAAATGATAATAATACGGATTAGTTTATAAACCTTAATTCACATGTGGAAACCTGATTTATGCAAGTAGCTGAGGGAAACTACTGACTTTAGGGATAACTAATATGTTCCAGAATTAGCATATGTTTGGAAGCAGTGCTGCTAAACTGCAAATTGGGGCCCACTTGGCAATGAATATAAGCTTACATTTAAAACTAGGAGTGACCAGTATCAGTGTATATCTGCTTGTGTTGAAAATGCTGAGTATACTTTACCTGATAATAGCCAGAATATGCATCATCCTGGTTGAATGCTGTCTTATTTGATCAAAAGCTTCATTTGGTATTTTCTAAATTTGAAAATCATAACGCATGATAAGATTTGAGATAATCAAAGCATATCAATCTCTTGGAAAAAAGGTGCTAGGTATGTGAATTTCACTGATTATAAAAAGAAGCCAGTAGGACATACTGTATTGTGCTGGTACTGTATACATGCATGTAAAATTGTACATGTGTCATACATAATGCTAGTAATATTTGTTAATTATTTCTTAACTATTATTTCTTTTACACAAATTAACACCTCCAATATAGAACTGTAAGTGCTACTTCTCTCTAATTAAATTTGAGATAATAACTGTAATGATTTTATATACCCAAATTCTGGGTGGGGGGGTGGGGGGGTGGGTGGGTGTATGAAATATTATAACTTTATGAAGGTCAGCTGAAGAAATATATTTGTTGCATATAATGTAAAAGGAATAAAATAGTCTATAAAATACTTAGGACTGTGGGCATCTAAATTAAGTCTGTTGGCAGAAGAATGAAGTTTGAGTACATACATGTATATCTATTGATTTAAATGGGTCTACTGCCAAGGCATTACAAATGAGACTGTCAGTGTAGGAGCAGAGTACATCAGCAGTATCAGGCAGACCAAGGAGACTGGGACAAAATTATTAATGGATAAATCTTATTTAAGAGCTAATGTAACTCAGTTTCCTTTCAGTGTTAAATAAGGAAAATGCACAAACTGTTATTGCTTGTAAACATGCGATATTATTTTTTAACTGTCACTAAAAATGACAAATTTGGGGAATACTGTTTCTGGGGTAAATACATTGCTACTACATAGATATTTTTAAAAAAATGTCTTTTGGGGGGCCCTCTGCCAGAATTATATGTTCTACTCATATTAAAGTCAGTAAGAAATATGTTTGTCCAACTCAGAGTGAAATCTATGCCTTTGCCTTTAGATTTTTACACCTATTTCTTTTTCTTTCTCTGTTTTCAGGACTCATTTTCTTTCAATCAATCAATATAGATTTATGCGTCCCCACCTTCCCTCTTTCTCCCCAACTTTGCCTTTAGATCCTTTCAGTTCTCTCTCCTTTGCTTTTTCCTCATTGCTATGAGGTTTCTAATTGCAGTGGCATAAAATCTAGTTGTTTTCTATTTAAAAGAAAAAGAAAAAAGAGGAAAATTTCCAACCAAAATTCAATAGCCTTGAAATAATTTTCTGAAAAACACAAACTGTTATGTTTTTAGCCATACAGTCATAGAAATTACTTTCATTATGGATGATGCTAAATTTTCAGGGCTGCACTTGAACTATTTTTGTGAACCAGGTTTTTATCTTTAGATTTTTTTCCTTTAAAAGTGGGATTTTGTTCTCAGTTCATGAGATTGGAAGTATTAAACTACACTTGTCCTTGATTCAGTTTGCTGCTTCTTCATGGTCCAAATTGCCCTTCATGCGGAGCTGAGCTTGTAATATGTACTCAAGATGCTGAGTAAATGCTTTCACTGACTGTCCCTGGCTTACTCACTCAGCCAGTCTGAGTCACCTTCAAAACATCAGGATTATGTGTATATACACTGTAATAAATAACCACCTGCACCGAGGTAATGCAAATTGAATTTGTTGAAATATGGCCTATTATATTAAAATTTATGTTTCTATTATAATTTTTATTGTATGAAACAAATTCATCCTGTATAAAATTACTGATAAATAAGAACTGTATCCATATATAGGCAAGCTTATTTTTTCTTGGGAACCATTTTTAAGAATAGATTCTTACCATGTGCATGTCTTCTAAGTGCCTATTTTCTTCTGCATCCTCTCAAAAATGCATAGCTGGATTTTGTCATTCTTAAAACAGATCAGATAGCTTAATCATAATGTCCTCATGTATATATTCTAAATATAGACAAATACAGTCAGTTTCTTTTTGTGCTTGAGCCAGTTATTTTATAAATAATGTCAACAATTAGAAATAGACCTAAAATATTTTCATTAAAGGCATTTCAAGATGAAATTCAGCTGTGGGGGTAATTTAATTCTGAATCTGTACAAATGGTGACATGGTGAGAATTCTGGTGAGACATGGTGAGAGTAGGAGGACTTTGTATGTAACACAGAGTTCTGAAGTCCACACACTTTTCCAGTGCTTTTACTAGACTGAAACAAGTTACTTAATGACCTGTGTAACAAACAGTTATTTTCCTGAATGAAAGAAATAAACATTAAAGAAGAAAATTTGAAATCAATTGATAAATATGCAGACACTATATTAGCCTTATTTCATGCTAATTCAGCTTTATTGAATTCATATCACCATCCATAAAAGCTGCCTCTGCTGTTCAAAGTAATAGCCAGTATATCTCAATTAGCAATGTGTTAACCTTTCATCCAGACTGGATAGCAGAGTGAAGCTAAATAGATTAACTATCAAAAAGGGGAAATAAAAGTCTAAGAACACAAAGACAAGTTAAAAATATTTTTTTTCTTGATATTAATTTAAAAAAAGTAATTAGAATGAACAAAATAACATTAAACTATGAGCATTCCTAAGTCTGATAGCATATGTATTTGGGTTTTAAATGTTGGAACTATTCACGAATAGAACCATAGAATCATAGAATAGTTTGGGTTGGAAAGGACCTCAAGATCATCTAGTTCCAACCCCCCTGCCATGGGCAGGGACACCTCACACTAAACCATGTCACCCAAGGCTCTGTCCAACCTGGCCTTGAACACCACCAGGGATGGAGAATTTACAACTTCCCCGAGCAACCTATTCCAGTGCCTCACTACCCTAACAGGAAAGAATTTCCTCCTTATATCCAATTTAAACTTCCCCTGTTTAAGTTTTAACCCGTTACCCCTTGTCCTGTCACTACAGTCCCTAGTTGGGCGGGGAGAAACTTGATGAAATTTAACAAGGGCAAGTGTAGAGTCTTGCATCTGGGGAAGAACAACCCCATGTACCAGTACAGGTTGAGGGTTGACCTGCTGGAAAGTAGTGAACGGGAAAGGGACCTGGGGGTCCTGGTGGATAGGAGGATGACCATGAGCCAGCAATGTGCTCTTGTGGCCAAGAAGGCAAATGGCATCTTAGGGTGCATTAGAAAGGGAGTGGTTAGTAGGTCAAGAGAGGTTCTCCTCCCCCTCTACTCAGCCTTGGTGAGGCCGCATCTGGAATATTGCGTCCAGTTCTGGGCCCCTCTGTTCAAGAAGGACAGGGAATTGCTTGAAGGAGTCCAGCGCAGAGCCACAAAGATGATTAAGGGAGTGGAACATCTCCCTTATGAGGAGAGGCTGAGGGAGCTGGGTCTCTTTAGCTTGGAGAAGAGGAGACTGAGGGGTGACCTCATCAATGTTTACAAATATGTAAAGGGTAGGTGTCAGGATGATGGAGCTAGGCTTTTTTCAGTGATATCCAGTGATAGGACAAGGGGCAATGGGTGTAAACTGGAACATAGGAAGTTCCACGTTAACATCAGGAAGAACTTCTTTACTGTAAGAGTGACAGAGCACTGGAACAGGTTGCCCAGGGGGGTTGTGGAGTCTCCTACACTGGAGATATTCAAGGCCCGCCTGGACAAGTTCCTGTGTGATGTACTGTAGGTTACCCTGCTCTTGCAGGGGGGTTGGACTAGATGATCTTTTGAGGTCCCTTTCAACCCTTGGGATTCTGTGATTCTGTGATTCTGTGACGAAGAGTCCCTCCCCAGCATCCCTATAGGCCCCCTTCAGGTACTGGAAGGCTGCTATGAGGTCCCCACGCAGCCTTCTCTTTTCCAGGCTGAGCAGCCCCAACTTCCTCAGCCTGTCTTCATACGGGAGGTGCTCCAGTCCCCTGATCATCCTCGTGGCCTCCTCTGGACTTGTTCCAGCAGTTCTGTGTCCTTTTTATGTTGAGGACACCAGAACTGCACACAATGCTCCAGGTGAGGTCTCACGAGAGCAGAGTATACTGGAAGAATTTAAAACATTGGAATAACAGTAAGCCATACCTGGTCTTACACAGTGTAGCCTGCTTCATCTTAACAGAGAAACAATGCATCTGAAGGGGATAAAATCCTGTTCCAGCAGAAAAATGGGAATTCTGACGTTTATTCTGGTTAGAGTTTTAAGGTGAATTACATAAGTGAAGTACAGCAATGGCCCATTGGCATCTGCTGTGTCATAAAGCTATTGCTAATAGAATGTAGTTTTAAATATAAACATGTAATGGCAAGCAAAATTAATAATCTTCATTTTATAATCTGGAGTAGATACCTGAAGAGGCTACAAAGAATTGTTTTCCCTTTTTAATCTTTATTGTGTTTTCTGCACTGTTTTTACCTCTCTTCTGACACTGTCAGCTAGGCTGATGTCTTCGTTTCTGCAACACATTGAGTTGTTCTGCTCACATACTCCGGGTTAAAATGCTCCCCAGATTTAAGGGCAGGAATTATCTTCTCCTCAGTCTATACTGGTAGGGGGGGTTGGGCTTTTTTTGTTTGCCTTTTTCTTTCTAACTTTCTTATAGTGAAGATGGAACACTTGCTAATTTAATGTTGACATTTTCACCTCATGCTGTTAGAGACCTCTGAATTCTTACTCTTTCTTTTTTCTCGTGGCTTGTTACAGCATGTGGGATTTGGTATTTTAAACTATAGGCCTTAAGATTTCTACTGAGTATTAAGAAGTGTTTTGAGACTCATATGATGTGCTGAGTACTTCATCTGTGGGTTATTTCACAATCACTGTCTGTGGCTGCTAGCCACTGAAGGGAATTAGAATCTGTGATCTGAGCCTTCATTTCTATAACTGTGACAACAATTTGCTACTTTGTTAAAATTCAAATTCAAATCACATTTGATTAGTTTATAAAATGCATCCTTCTGGTAGCACAGTTCATAAAAGCTACGGCTAACAGAGACTCATTTTTAGTCTTTTAGTTGTGATATTTAATCTTTTGGGGTAGGACATTAACTGTCTGAACTCTTTTTCTTCCACATTTTGTGAGTTAATCAGTACAATACTGAGATGTTCTTTTATTAATTGATCTTGGCTTCATTTAAATCTAAAAACTATATAGCATTATTTTTATCACATGTAAAGACACAGCAAGAAAGACATCTTTGAGGTTCCAACAACGTGCAACAGATGCATATTATTTGTGATGTGTGTTTAAACTTGATTTTTTTTGTTACATATAGTCTAATGGCTCTACTTAATATTTTAGTAGTTTATGTACTAAAAATATACTATAAATCAGACAGGATGGGTGATGTTTTAGAGTTATTGTCACTACTGATACCTTCTCCCTTGAATCCCAAATTTTGTTTCAGGCTTTTTTTTCTGGTGCAGTCTGAATATGACATTAACATCTTTTTTTCTCCTTTACTCACTAATAGAAATTGTGACTATCATGAATGGAGAGACCATATGCTGCTTTGAAAAGGCAGCAGGGGCCATGGAGGCAGTTTATAAATGATCTGAGTAAGAAATGAACAGAGACCAATTAAGCTAGTTAGAAGGGTGAAGGTTTTGGGAAGCGAGGATACTAAATTTGGTTCCCTTCAAAAATGATAGAAGACAGAATTGAAAATGAGTAGATTTTTTTTCCTGTCTTTTTCCCTATTAATTCCTTTTTCACTTGCAACAACAAAGTAAAGTATGGTTTGTTTTTTCCTTTTAATGTGGGATAAGGATTTTAACACTGGAAGTTGTTGCATGTCAGTGAAATTACCAGGATGGGACTAGTGGCCACTCACAATATGCCTTTTGTCACTGAGGAGAGTCTGTGCACTAAATAATGCATGCACAATTACCACATTAATCAGGCTGGTCAAAACAGGTGATCCAGTGAATATCTTTGTGCCTACTGCCAGTTAATGCTATTCACCCATGTATCTACTATAACTATTCATTTAACACCACAGGTGTGCCGAGTACTTTGCAGATAACATGGAGATAAAAGTTCCTTTCTTAGAGAATTTGAATTCAAAATATCCAGAATATAGATTGGATGATAATAAGGTGCAGGAAAATCTGAGTGTTGTTTTTTTTTTTTTTTTTAGTGTGCTTCAGTTAATTTCTTGATCTTTATTTAGCTTTTGAGAGCTATTTTGGGAATATGTTTTAGGCTTTTTTGAGTCTCTGGAAAGTATCCAATTAGTGAGAGAAGAGGACGTAGCCAAGGAAGGGTTTCCAGATGTAAAGGGCGGAATGAAAAAGTGCCACAGAAGACAGCAAAGGGACAATTTGAATACAAAAAGCAGGCAGATGAAGACACAAATGGCTTTTTATAGTTACTATTATTTCTTTTGTAAATGCCAAAAAGAAATAGTAAATCCAGTATTCTACCTGAATTAATTTTATGTAGAGACAAGAATGGGAAAGATACAGTGCTGATTTACTGCTGACCTAAATGCAAAGGGAAAAATCATATTTACAGTTAGGAAGACATTTATTTTAAAATACAGAAAGCTCCAGGAATAACAAAAAGGTTTCTACTAGGGAACATCTGAGTTCTTTCACAGAATCTTAGAAATTTAAACAGAACAAATGTCTTTAAAAGGAAAGTAAAGTTTTGATTCCACAGATAACTACCTCAAACTTCGTACTGCAATGTGTGAATAGGGGCTACTGATTAATTGACTGCTTAGTGCTTGCAGTCATGAAATTAATTCATTATTCTCTTTTCCTCTCCTGTTATATTTAAACACCCCCTACCTCTTCACAGATTATGGCACAATGTGACAAGGGCTGGATGGCTGGTGTAGGGGCACCAATTCAGTCATTCAGGATGATCAACATCGCCTTATTGTTTCGTCGTGCTTTCCCACGTGTCTGCCTCTATTGTCTTGTACTTAATACTAAAAGGTTCTTTGACCAACACCATTTCTTCCTACTGATTTTGTGTACCACCCAAAAAAATACAGCTGCTGAATGAGGTCTGAAACTCACAGACATTAGGATAATACCAGCAATACACAACAGTAGTGATGCGAAGAATGTAGATTTCTGCTTTGCCTAGTTTAATGAAACAGAATAACATGGTGTATCTGAAGTGTACTGCATATCTAAGTATCTCAAAACACTTCACAGATTATAGTGATTCATTGTAATTGCATCATGATATTGCCATTATATTGCAGTCATGTTATCATTTCCATAATAAACATTTATCTCAGGAATGTTTGTGTGTACCACATAATTAGCTCCAGAATAGAGTGCTAAACATGAGGTGTGATTCATTAGAAGAATGATAGAATTTGATGTTTAAATCCTCACAATTTATTTTAACTATTACTTGTTAAAAGTGAAAACAGTGAAGATTTGTTAATTGCATATAATTGTTATAAAACAAGCTTAAGTAATGATTGAGAGGCAGTATATGTATTTAAATATTAGTACAATTAGTTGTTGAGTTTTTCATTTTCTGTCACTGTAAAATGTAATTAGTTGGTCTAAATCTGCTGTATTTATGATTTCAAGTAGGACTGTTTGATCTGAAGTCTTAAGAAAACCCTTCATTCTTCGAAAAATAAACTCGAATAACAACTTTAGCCAATATCTTCTTGCCTTTATCTGCCCTTTATTATCCCTCCAAAAGTAATTTTTCTGTATTTATGAATTAAACAAATAAAATCTGTTCTGCTACCTAGATACCAACCACACAAAAGGAAGCTGAAAATCTTTTGTAGAGATTACCGTTGCTTAAAAGCAAAATATACTCTGCTAATCACTTAATGGTTCTACTCTGCACAACTTTCGCCTTCTGAGGTTTGTCTTCATAAGCCAGTGATCTAACTTTATTAGCTTGGTTACTAGACGCAATATATTAGCTCCAAGTATGTTTATACAGCACTGAGTTATGCTGTGAGGGCAGTACCCATGGTTTCCGAGACTTGGGGTCATTCATTTTGTGTAATTATGATATCTAAAACTAACACAAACAAACAAATCTGACAACCCATCTCAAAGAAAAGGAAGGTAGAAGTAAATGGCTTTCTTTTCTCCCAGCACATGAGAACTTCAGAAAAGACCATATAATGTGAGTCTTGTGATGCAATACCAGCATATACTTTAAAAGCTTTTGTTTTCAGACTAAATTATAAAAACATTCATCTGATAAAAATAGGAATAGCAAGATGAAGATCCAAATCTGATTTCAGACCTCAGTGCCTAAATCTCCAGGCTTACCATCAATTATTGAGATGATTGTCCTCAAAGTATTTACATCATTTTCAGACCAAATTCTAGAGCAGTTCTTCAAAGGAATGAGTTCGTAGGACGGTTTCAGGACGCTATATTCCCTACATCTCTGTTCTATGCCTTTCCATTAGTGTAAGCTCACACAGCATGTGCTATTGCTTCCAAGTGTGGTCAGGCCATGCTGAGCTTCTTGTCAGCAAATATGGCCAAGTCCTCCTCAGGGCTGCTTTCAATCTCTTCTCCACCCAGCCTGTATTTGTGTTTGGGATTGCCATGACCTATGTGCAGGACCTTGCACTTGGCCTTGTTGCTCATGAAATCCCCAGAGAGTTTATTAGAAAGAAGATAATCTTGGTACAACCACAGTACCTGAGAGATTCTGAGAAATGTTTAAATAATGGTATTACAGTTATACATTATAAAAGATTCCTGCAACTCTACAAATACTATATATATTAATATGCAGTATAAATAGACTAATATATACTAATTGCTTATATATAATAACAATGCATATATGTAGCATTTAGATTAGTTTGCACTAGGGAGAAATTTTTTCTAGATGGTGAATCACAACTGAGCTTCATTCCTCTTTTGCCTGGTCAAAATATACTGCTCATAATGAGTACGTTTCCAGATCTCAGTATGCAAAGCAAAAATGATAGCTTTTGTTTATGAAGACTTTTAAGGACAGAAGAGATATACAGGGAATGCAAGAAAATGACCTGGTTACTTTCAACACCTACAAAAGGCATCAAATAATGGCCGGCTTTTTGCAAAGAAAGTTCTTTTCAAAATTAACACCTATCAGCAAAAACATTTTTTCACAGTACTTTTAGTCATTCTAGTATTTGTCTGCAGGTTTTAAAACTGGTAGTCAAAATTGAGTACTCTGTGAATTTATAGGAAAAATAACTATAAGCTCTTTACCATTTATTATGGGTTAGTCATATTAGAACAGAGAAGACATTAGAAATCTGATCAGGAAGTGACCTATACAAATAACCTTTGTCTGAGTGTAAGTCTACCCTACGTTTATGCTAAAACTCTACCCACTTTTCTGAAAAGATCAGATCATATTTTCTTCAAAGTGATAAGTGATTGTTTACTACTCTTAACAGCAGACTTTAATTCTTAGAATATTTTTAGCATAAAATGACATGTGGCCATAATGCCAACTATCTTCTGATAGTTAAAAAAAAGGTTTTTTTTAAAGCTTTTCAACGTTATGTTATGTTCACTAAAGGAATTTAAACCCAACCTACTAAAGACTACTAGGTCTCTATTTATTTTATGTTATGTTTTTCAAATGAGTCCACTTAAGGGTAAATTTTCAATACTATGTAGGTTCTTAAGTACCATGGTAATATTGAGTTTAGTTCAAAATCATCTCACACTTACTTCAGGGTTAGCAGTTTGTAATCAGTCTACTGACCTGAGGTCTTGGGCCTTTACATGACAACTTTTGTCGGACAACTCTTTATATGACAACTCTTTTGTTTGCTACAGAATGTAACTAACTAATAACATTTCTAACTCTGCAATTAATCTGAAAATCCTTTTGCTGCTAATGCAAATAATCCCTTAGTCTCAATCTCCCATCCTTCTTGACAGAAGAGAACATTAGTAGGAGAACAAAAGTATTTGCATTTATTTCACCTGTGCCTCATGCAATTTGAAAGCAGATGACCAGACTTTGTTCCAGATTATTCTCGTCTCCTATGGTCCATGTACATCACATTTTCTATATCCTTCCTTATTAACATTGTATCTGCTTTTATGGAGGCAGAAGAAAATAAGGGCAAAGATATAAGAACTCTGTACTGCATCAGCCAAAATAACTAGATTTCATACAGAGGAATGAAAATGCCACAATTCCTATGAGATTATCTCTTATTTTGATTCATTTACTTCTAGAAAAGAGTGGAAACCATGTGAAAAAAAGGTAACTGAATCATCAAGGTAGCAAGGAATAATTGTCAATGGCAATAAGTATGAAAAACTGTCTAGAGTCCAGGGTCAGAATTATACCTTAAGCTCACCAAATTTTATGCTAAAAGAAAATAAAGTCATGAAACTAATTTAAATTTTAGTCTTTCTATCAGACTAATAGGTCTTCTGGCATATTTTAAAATACAATATTAATATAATCTCTGTAGAGCTGCAGTTATTATTACATATTGTACCATAGTAGTCACACAGGTGATGATCAAATAAAGCCTGGTAGGTTTGAAATCAAGTGCTACTGCTCCGGAGGCTTTTTACTTTTTTAAAGAAGAACATACCTTCCTCTTCTTTGGAATTGGTGTCTAAGTTGGAAGATGTTTTTCTCCAAGTAAATTTTTACTGAGATGTGAATTACTCACTGCAAATAGTACTCAAAGCTTTGAATATAGAATTTCCATCATTTTTTTCTTTGCATATATGTCTTAAAGTTTGAACAATTTCAGCAAAGAGCAGCTTTCTCCAGTGGTAGGTAATTTTTGAGCTTTTAGATCTATAATGTTTAACATTATTATAATTATTTGAAAGAAAACATAAAACAGAGATGAAGATCACAGTGACAAAGAACTGGGCAAGTGAAACATAATTAAAAGGGTAGGTGTTCATGTCCATCTAGATTGGGAAACTTTGGCATAGGAAGAAAGACCCTGGGAAAAAAAATCAGATTGCTTTATGAGATGAATAAGAATACAAGGTTAAGAAGGGTCTGTATAAATTGGAAAAACTTCAGAGATAAGAGCCATAAGAATGAGTAAATGATTAGAAAACAAAGCTTTGATAATGAGCTTTTCAGTTCAGTAAATAAAAGTGTAAATGGAATGACTGGAAATTGAAGCTGAAATGAATTCAGACTAGAAATTATTTATAACCATTAGGTTAATTAGTGTTGGAATGATTTACCATAGACTGGTTCGTTCTCTTACCACTGGCAACTGATTGATATTTTCAACCTAAAATATATACTTTAATTCAAAAAAGAATTAGTACATGCCTGTATTATACAAAAGGTTAGACTAGATGATCACAATGATCCCCTCAGGCCTTCAATCTATAAATTTATGAAGTTCTTCAGCTCCTTTGGTTGTTCCATTGTACTAGGCCCTTGCTGTTGGCCACTGCATCTAAATATATTAAAGTATAGCTCCACATAGGTGCAGCTGCCAAGAATGTGAATCCATTGAAACACATATCTAGAGCTTATCTCATCTCTACTACAAACTCTTGTTTAAATTATTTTTCTTCCAGTAAAATAAACAAAAATACATACTTCAGGGACGAAACCAATAATTACATATACTATCAAGCATTGTCAAGATGAAGTCATAGGTCTGGGGATTCTGATAAGTCATTCACCAAATCCAGACTGTGTGCCTTCCTGAGATAAAGTACATATATGAATAGAAAGCCTGTCTTCCCAGTTCCAGGGGTCTTTTTCATCTTAGTCATTTGTCTCACTCTTCATCCTTGTAGCAATCCCTTTGCAGACCCACTTACAGTCTCTCTCCATTACCTCAGCTGGATCTTTGTCTTACTCCAAGGTTTAGTTTCTATTTGTAGCCATACCCATTCAATCTCCACCAAATTCAAATCTCCTATCCTCTATACAGTTCCATTTCCAAAGCTATAGCAACATTTTCTTGTACTAATTGCATTTGTTTGCCCAGGCGGCTCCACTTCCCATCATGGATTATGGTCTTCTTTCCGTATATCTCTTGCTCATGGACTTCCAGGTCAGGTCTTACTGCTCACCCACACCTCATCTCCTCACAGAATCACAGAATCACAGAATCCCAAGGGTTGGAAGGGACCTAAAAAGATCATCTAGTCCAACCCCCCTGCAAGAGCAGGGTAACCTACAGTACATCACACAGGAACTTGTCCAGGCGGGCCTTGAATATCTCCAGTGTAGGAGACTCCACAACCCCCCTGGGCAACCTGTTCCAGTGCTCTGTCACTCTTACAGTAAAGAAGTTCTTCCTGATGTTAACGTGGAACTTCCTATGTTCCAGTTTACACCCATTGCCCCTTGTCCTATCACTGGATATCACTGAAAAAAGCCTAGCTCCATCATCCTGACACCTACCCTTCACATATTTGTAAACATTGATGAGGTCACCCCTCAGTCTCCTCTTTTGCAAGCTAAAGAGACCCAGCTCCCTCAGCCTCTCCTCATAAGGGAGATGTTCCACTCCCTTAATCATCTTTGTGGCTCTGCGCTGGACTCCTTCAAGCAATTCCCACCTCGGTTCTCATCCAGTATCTGTCTTTCAGGTTGTCACCAACTAATTTCCTCTTTCAGTTGTAGTCCTGTGGCCTCCAAGCCTTTGCAATTCTCTGATCCTTGTCCTAAATTACTGCTTCTGTCATCAACTTCAGTTCATGTTTCTGTGTGTTCAGCCTTTGGAACTGCCTGTGGACAGAATAGGGAGCATGGAAGGCACAAGAAAAAGTATTTTCTTTTTATTTTCAGTCTTCTTTTTTTTTTTCTTAATCTAAGAGCAGTGCCTGGTAATGGTAGTTTGTTATTATTGACAGTTGCACTCAGAAACAGCACATGCTTTCTTAAATCTAGTTCTTTGCAATAGCAGCCCTGCTGTAGAAGGCTCTTTCAACCTTTATTTATTGTCAATCATCAGCCAAGGAATAAATCGGCCTCATTTTCACAGAGCTGGAATTCTTTCAGAAGTCCCTTCAGCTCTTTACCTGAGTTATGCTTTACCCTTTATTCAACAGAGAGTAGTGTTTGAGAGTAGTTTTCCACAAATAGAAACAAAGTCCAGTCATCTTGCATGGATCTTTTCAGTTAAATGTTCACTTACAGACCTTGTGGCACACAATCATCTTTATTGTATCTAAAAACACTTAGAAAACTTGTTAATTCAAAATTGTAAGGGTTATACACATCAGTATGCAGATGAAGAAATGTATACAGTTGATTTTGACTTTTGTGGCCTGACTTATAACTTAATTTGAACCTGTGTTGTAAAGTTGACATGAAAATGAACCAGCCTAGGCATAAATTCACTTGTCAGCATTTTGCCATGATGATTGATGATAATGGACAAGACTAATGATAATTTACTTAACCTTCAAAAGTATTTCTCACTTCGGGCAAGTGGGCAATTAGAACTTTGCAAGGCTGACTTGAGCTTATTTATTTGTGAATTGTTTCACTTTCTAATGTTCCATGATAATGTTTGTCTTACTTTTAAACAACCTGTGTTTTCTGCATTTCAAGATTGCTTTTCCCTGTAGCTGTTTTTATCTTTTGAATGGGAGCTATTGATTTCTGTATTAATGTCCTACTGAACATGTTATTTTTCAAGACTCGTCTTGTTGCTAGGAAGATATCCATGGAAAATGGTTAATTTCTTCTGTTTAACACCCTCTTGAATATCAAAGTTTGGAAAAGCTCTATGTTTTTTGATTAGTCATTTAATACAACACTGTTTGACAGCACTAAAACTGTAAGAAGACTGTAGAACTTGTCTGATATATCTGATCTTTGGTAATGGCTGCAATACGTAAGTATTACCACTCTTATATAGCACAAACTCACATTCTGGAAATTTGGCCCTAAGTTTAATGCTACGTAGTGATGGCTAGACTGGAAATATCAGTTCTGACTGGAGAAATAAACCAGTCAAAATTGCTTGGAGTTTTTGACTAAATGTCCTTGTTAATCCTAAAACTCATCTCACATAAATGTTGCAGTCTGAAGTTTGTATTTCCAGTCTAGATTAGCTGTCTAAACACTCTCTGTACATCACCCTCACCTCTCCCCTGCAAAGTTCTCCGAAAGGCTATTTGTCCCATTTTAAAGCAGTTTCTGGGAAGTAGCAGCGTGATGGACTCCTCTATAGAAGTGCCTGCCTCCCTCAATTCCTCCCACCCTGTGTTTTTGATCATACCTCTCACCCTGGCCTTTTGTTCAGAACGTATCTGAGTCTTGCTGGATGCCTATGGCATCTGTCGCAGATGTCATTTCCTCTCTATACATGTTCCTATAACTCTTATTCCACATTCTTTCCAACTGAACTGCTGTAGTTCGAGTATATGGAAGATGAAAGCTGAATTTAAGAACTCACACTGTTGTGTGTACATACCTTATATGAGCTGATATAACCAAGAGCCACACTAAACAGAACTCTGGTGGATCCACTGCTCTGTGGAGATTCTCACACTGAATGCCCTCAGAGAGACCACATAAGTGTTCTGCATTGTCTTCTGCCGTTTGTTTGTGTTTAATCCTAGTGAGGAGTTAAACTCCTATTCCCTAAGCCAATCTTGCAAGAGTCTGGCCATGTCTTAGCCAATAAAAGCGCACTTTTATTTATATGCCTGGTGCCAGAGTCTGAACAACTTGAAATGACTAAAATATCTCCTCAAACCCTCAGATACAAATCTTGCAACAATAAAAATTCCCCAAAGTATGAATGCTACAGAAAGTTAGTCATTTTGCTATTAAGTGCTGTATGTAAACGGCAGAAAACTGACTCTCCGAAAGGAATAACATCTTGACAGATACAACTGGCTGAGTTTGTCTATCCCCTACCTTAATGGATGACACCTGTAAAAAAGGGAAATCTATTTTTAATGGGATAGTCTGCCTAAATGACCCAGTTTCAGGAAGAGTGCACTTTCATGAATATTTATTTAATATGAAAACACTAAAGTAAACAAGAAACTACATGCTATAAATAAAAACAGCCCAGAGGGTCAAACACTGATAGACTGTATGATATGAAAGCTAATTTAGTATTGCTTTATGTGCTATGGTAGCAAAACAGATCCTAGCATGTAGCAGTTGCTCACAATGGCAATAAAGAGGTCTTCTGTCACCTTTGCCCAGGCAACAGGCAACTTCTGTGTACCGAGGCATGGTTGGAGCAGATACCATCTTTTTAACATGTATTCTCCTAGTTTTCTGTAGGAAAAGAACCATTTTTCCTTTGTCCTTCTATATAATTCTTAACATTCATTGTTCGTGTGGGCTGACATTGCATTTTAGAGTATGTTTAGACAAGAGGTGCTTTGGAGAGGGCATGCAGAGACAAGTCCCTGGTTATCCTCCAGATTACTGTTACTCACTTTAATTCCGTCAAGATGTTACTATTTAGTGCATACTCTTTTCTATGACAAAACAATAACCAGTGTCCTACAGGGTGTCCTTAGCACATGAAATTAATTGCATTGGACAGTATCTGGGGATATGCAATTATTATGTCCCACGTACCTATAACTGTATTGACAAAATAACTGGCATAGTAAATCTAGTCTTATTCAACTCCCACCACAATCAAATGAGTTATGTAGGACTACCATGTCATGTTTATGTGTTCTTAGACTGGACATTTTTGTGTGCAGCTTATTTCCAAATATATTATACCAGTGGGATCTGAACATGAAAAGGATCTTGGAACGGGCCAGTAAGTACTGTCATAATATGCATCAGAACTAGATATGTACTCTTGTGTCTGCTTACACAGGGGAGGAAGTGATCTAGATAATGAGAAGGCCAGCATTAGAGCAGAGTGAAGAATCCTACTTGGATATTCATACCGCTTTCAAATGAGTGTACAGAATCATTTAAAACAACAATTGTTTTAATAAGTTTTATCATAAAACTGTGTTGTAGCCAGAAAGCCAAGATAGCTAATTATAAGCAATTTTATTTAGCAGAGAGATTCTTATAAACTTTTGCTATCCTTTAATGCAAGTTTAGCTCTTTTTTTATACATAAAACAACATATCTCATACATGACCAGTGTTGAATTTGATGCTTTATTAATTCAATCACATATAGTTAAGATTTCTCTCTGTTGTCTTTCAATACAGTGGTATACCTTCATTTATGGAATACTCAGCATTTGAGGCTAAGCAACATGTGATATCACTTCTTTTTTTATTTAAGCAACACCAAATCATCACTTTTTTGGATTTAAAAAGTATCAGTTTGAATGACAACATTTATAGGAAGTGTGTGAGAACTGCTTTCCTACACAGAGACAAGCTATAGCCAAACCATCTGGTTCTAGTGAGACAGTAACTCCTGAACCCACTAAATTCTTGTAGGTTCTGTGTAGCTGACTGGCCTGGGAGCCTTTTGTTACAGAAAAAGAAGGTTTTACCAATTAGGATTTTATTGGTAACTTACTGTACACAAGTTAAAGCTTTCCACAGTACCTGTTGGAACTCACCAGCCACTGGAACCTCTCATGGGAGACTGTTGATCAGATTCATTTTCTATTTGTCAAGTATGAATTCTTAGCTCAAGCTATTTAAGTAACCACATAAAGTAGCAAATCTTATCTTTTTATCTTACCATGAGAATGGGGAATATTTTACACACATGTAAACATGTAAACATAGAGAATGCAACGTTCTCCACATTTTTAAAATTACAGAAGGTACAGGAGGAAGACATGTGAAAGGGGTGAGGCGCTGGCACAGGGTGCCCAGAGAAGCTGTGGCTGCCCCATCCTTGGCAGTGTTCAAGGCCAGGTTGGACGGGGCTTGGAGCAACCTGGTCTAGAGGAAGATGTCCCTGCCAGTGGAATAGGTTTGGAAGTAGAGGATCTTTAAGGTCCCTTCCAACCCAAACCATTCTGTGATTCTATGATTTTAAGAGCTAGAGAAAACACTTTACAGTGGGAGATTTAAATAGCTCAATCTGTTTATCATATCAAAGAAGATTGATAGGTAACATGATTACGGCATGCAAGTAAATTCACAAGAAGAAAATACAGGGTATTAAAAAGTTCTTTTATTATTCAATCACAGAAACTTGGTAGAAACGTAATGCTGGAATCTTAAACCAGATAAAATAAGTTGGAGTGAGGTGCAAATTCTTAGCTGTTGATATCATTACCTATTAGAGCAAACTCTTAAACTGAGAGACTCCAAGCCTTGTGGTATCTTTGAAATGGGAATAGGACTCTAATTTCAGTGGCTAAAACCATGTCATTTTGCTAACTAAGTGGGTGAGTGGCATGTTGAATGACCTATGAGCTGCAGGAAGCTAGTCAAAACATTTTATGAATACTTCTGGCCTTACCCTTTATGAAATCCATGAAATGCCAAGATTCTCTTCTGCTGGAGACATATTGAGTGCACATGCTGAGTTTGTAAAAACACTTATGCACATGCTGAACCTTAGTGAATTCCAAGATACTCAAACCTCAAAATTCAAAACAACAACAACAACAACAAAAAAAAAAAAAAAAAGGAATTTAATATTTGGCAGGACTTTTAATACCAGTTTTGCATGATGTTTTACAGTGAAGATTTTCCTGCTGAGGTTCTCTGCTAGCTGCTCTTGCAGCTGGTCATTTGCAGAGGGTCTTCCTTTGTTTTCTCCTAGCAACATGCACGAAAAGACAAAATACTCTTTGATTCCACTTAAGTCAAAGGCAAAGCTCCAACAAGCTGTGACAGGGCTAAGATTTCACCCTAATATTTCGCTAGTATTTTTGCCTTGATATACATAATGATTGTACTTCACATAAAGATTTAAAGATTTTATAGGTTTGCAGACGGAAGGCCTTGGACTGCACAGTTGTGAATGGAAGAAAGGGTAGGTTATGAGATTATCTCTGTGAATACAAGATGGATTGCTATGAAAAATACTATGGCATCTTATTTTACACTATATGATGTTTCACTTAATGTCATTTTATTGCTACAAGGTAGCCCGTTAAAATGAACTGTGTAAGAACAAACTGCATATGGGAGCATGACTATGTCCCTATACATACTATGAATATTTTTATTTTTAAGAAATCAACAAAATAGAAGAATGACTCTTTCCTATGTTACCAGGGTACAACTTTTTCCTAGATTGTTGCCAGTTTTACATTTTCAAGTCCCTTTTCTGCATCCTTTCTGTTGTACATCCTAATCTCCCTTTTTATAACACCGGCTCAGAGTGATTCATTTGTGACAGTCACAGAAGCATGCACTCCAACACCCACACGCAGGTAAATCTGCTGTGGTGATATATTTTAATTACAGATTTAGTCAGAAGTAATTAAGGTTTTATGTCACAAGGATAGCGGAGAGTTTTAAAAATTCATGTGGTTTCAGTCTTTGAGAGTGTGCAGTTTGTGACACAATGGCTTGCAAAACAGGAACGACCCCTTAGTGCTGTTAGATTAATTAATAGAAAGAGAATAAACTTAATGGAGCTAGAAAAGTGCAAAAAATTGTGTTTTTTCCACTGTATATCACACAGATGGAATGGTCGTCCTGGGATTGCGGCGGGGGACAGTAATTGCATTTTAATTACAGTGCTGATGGCTTCTGCTTCCTACCAGATGGAAGGCCCTTTTAAAATAGAGGCACAATAGCAAGCCTCTGCTTATTTTCTCTTCTGATGCTGGCTAACATATAGTGACACAAGACAAAAGCTATTATAGTATGGCTTGATCAGAAAGACTTTATTCAGACTTTCTAGTATGAAGAAAATCCATTCTCTGCCAATGTTAAAAAGACTCTTCTTCTGTCTAGAAACTGAAATGAAAATATGTGGGGAACTACCTACTACTTTTAGTAACAATCACAGTTAATCACATTGTTGCTAGGTTGATAATATTTATAGAAGGAAAGACAGATAACTGAGACTTCCTTTGTTTAGAATGCTTAGCAAAGATGGTTCTCAGGATGAAACTGAACAAGGTGTGGGTTAGACTGGAATTAACAAAGTTTACTCTATGATGTCCTTTATTTTACAAATATTATTGGGAGTTAGCAAACATAAAAGTGCTGATTACTGAGAAACTGATGTTGCAGAGAAGGGTCAGGTCTGTAAATAGTGTGAAAATCACATTCAAAGCCATTAAATTGCATTAAGAAGAGTACCTTTGTAGATGTACATACAGTATTCATAAGTGAATAAATGAATTATATTTAATAATATTTCACCTTTTTGTCATAGTCAACTGCTTTATATATTAGTTTTCTTCACCAAGATGCCCTTCCACTGTCATTGCATCTTCAAGATGATAGCCTCTGTTATTTTTTATTATAAAGATATATATGAGAATCTTTTATCTATGCTTCGTCTGAAAAAAATGCAGGTAGCAATAAATAAATTAGCTTCATAGTTAATGTATAACTGATTTATTAAGCTGCTTCTTTGTGCCAAGGGTCACCCTCCATAATTTGTATGTAAGAAATGCAATGGCTACCAGGCTATAATAGTAATATTATTTAATACTTGTAATAATTAATAAAAATTAGCACATTGTAGCTCAGAAAGATACGACTTCTAGTGCTACGCTGCCAGCAACTCAGCTGCCTCCCAGGACGTTTCCAATTAACCCACTGGAGTTATCTCTATATTGTCAAGGATATGTGCTCAGAAAAGACACTGAGCAGCCTGCCCAAGGTGTGTGCTTGGAGAATGTGATGATGGAAAGAAATGGGGAAAGACTGGAAGAGTCTAGACAAAGGGTTCATATTGTCCATTCTCTGACTCTGTGAAATTTGAATACTGTTAATAGTGGAGCATCTCCAGTCAGATTATTCTTGACAGAAATATATTCGCATATGCATTCGTACAAGCAATATTTTTGCAGGCAATTATTTCACTCATCATTTTCTTCCATAACATATTCATAACTAATTTTTTACTATAAGAGTCAAAAGGTCACTTTGAGTATTTAGTATTTAGGAATATTTAGTGCTTTTCTCACTTTGGTCATCATGAAATTGTAATCAGGTAATTTTTTTGTAACCAGGTAAAGTGGAAAAGCTTGCAAGCCCACTGGAAGAGCATTCTGGAATTCCGAGTGGTCTTGACAAAATTGCAGGACTGATTCAGTAATGGCAAGAACAAGGCATTACTTTCAGAAAGGAAAAATAAGTCTTGAGTGCAAAAGGTAGTCACTGGTTAGGGAGTTGCACCACCTGAAAGGAGGAGGACAATAGAGAAAAAAAAGCTGAATTTTAATTATTGTAATTGAATGGCAAAACCAGGAGATATTTTCCTGAAATGTGTAACTAGGAGGGATGTGTTTGAGGCATGAGATAATTATTATAACTTACCTGAGGCTGGTGATGTTAAAATGGGTAATATCTCTCGCTTTAGGGTTACTTCAAGAAAGATAGAGGGAACTGGATGAAGTCTGGGAGGAGAGCAGTCTAACGATCCAGTAATCAATGGTTCTTCATATCTCCATGTTATAGGATTTTACTCACAGGAAAAGATTTAAATTAGATTGTAAAGGGTTTTTCTAACTACAAGGATAATTAGAAAATTGAGCAGAATGTCTAGGTTATGAAGCCTCTTTTGTTAGAGACTTTAAAGACATTCTCGTAATCTAATGAGGGATGTGTGGTCAAGATGAAATCACAGTAATGTGTGTATTGGGGCTAAATATCTGTGAGGAACAGTTTTGTCTATGTCCATGTATTATTATCTCTTATGGTCCCAGAATTACCTCCTGTGGTTCTTTCCAGCTCTTAATACCTTGCAATTCTTGCTTATTTTGCCTTGTGCTTTTCCTCTAATTAACCCTGTATTTTTTAATGTCTGTAAAAATGTGTAAACCAACGGCAAAAGCGTGCTTCATAGGAAATAAAAACCACCCCTCATATGAGATATGAAATTTTCAAGTATTGAATGTTATATTTCCATTGGGAGTTTGTGAAAGTGGTATAAAATGTGAGTTTTGTATTGTAGTAGCTTAAATTGTGCATGTAAATTTTTTTACTTCACATTCAATTCTGAAAAACACTGGTGTCAAGAAGAAGTCAAGAGAAAAACTGCAGAAGTAATAAGGAGACGGCAAATAATTATTTGCTAGAATAGAGTGAAAGACCTAAGGCCATGTTGCAGGAAAAGAAAACGTGCTGAAAGGTAAAAATAGTAATGCTGACATCAGGGTTAGAGCAGCGTTTGGTTAAATGATCCTCTCAGTAAGAATTAAGTAATATCTATGATTGGGAAAGGTAGATGCTGATGCCCTGTAAATATTTAAAAGGTTAAAAAAGCTAAAGGAAAGAATTTTGAGACAGCATAGGAAACTATTAAAAACTAATGGGGTGAAAGAAAATACTACCTTTGTGCAATATTAGGGAGTTAAAAATATCCAATTACACTTGAGGATGAAGATTTGATCATAAGATCAATAGTCTTTAGAACAGTTTTCCAAGAGTAGCGGTGCATAAAAACATAAAGGTCATAGTACTAGGTCAGAATAAATGTCCAGCTATAACAAACTCTTGTGGTCATCAGCAGGCGTTTATGTTAGAAAATAAAAACAGGATCAGAATAAATAGAAGCTACACTGCTTAAACATTTAAAAACCAGAAACAAGCATTAGTAGAAAAAATATTGTAAAAACAGTGCAGCAATAAGAATCATAGAATCCTAGAATAGTTAGGGTTGGAAAGGACCTTAAAATCATCTAGTTCCAACCCCGCTGCTATGGGCAGGGACACCTCACACTAAACCATGTCACCCAAGGCTCTGTCCAACCTGGCCTTGAACACCACCAGGGATGGAGAATTTACAACTTCCCTGGGCAACCCATTCCAGTGCCTCACCACCCTCATAGTGAAGAACTTCCTTATATCCAATCTAAACTTCCCCTGTTTAAGTTTTAAAACATTACTCCTTGTCCTATCACTACAGTCCCTCATGAAGAGTCCCTCCCCAGCATCCCTATAGGGCCCCTTCAGGTACTGGAAGGCTGCTCTGAGATCCCCACGCAGCCTTCTCTTCTCCAGGCTGAACAGCCCCAACTTTCTCAGCCTGTCTTCATACGGGAGGTGCTCCAGTCCCCTGATCATCCTCATGGCCTCCTCTGGACTTGTTCCAACAGTTCCATGTCTTTTCTATGTTGAGGACACCAGAACTGCACACAATGCTCCAGGTGAGGTCTCACAAGAGCAGAGTAGTGGGGTAGGATCACCTCTTTCGACCTGCTGGTCACGCTTCTTTTGATGCAGCTCAGGATACGTTTGGCTTTCTGGGCTGCGAGCGCACACTGAAGCCGGCTTATGCTCATTTTCTCATTTACCAACACCCCCAAGTCCTTCTCCGCAAGGCTGCTCTGAATCTCTTCTCTACCCAACCTGTAACTGTGTCTGGGATTGCTCCCAGGTGTAGGATATTGTACTTTGCATGGCTAAACTCCATAAGTTTGGCATCAGCCCATCTTACAAGCGTGTCAAGGTCCCTCTGGATGGCATTCCTTCCCCAGTGTATCAACTGAACCACACAGCTTGGTGTCATTGGCAAACTTGCTGAGGGTGCACTCAATCCCGCTGTCCATGTCACCAACAAAGATGTTGAACAAGACCAGTCCCAACACTGATCCCTGACGGACACCACTCATTACGGGACTGCAGCTGGACATGGAGCCATTGACCACAACTCTTTGTGGAATAGGGTACATGACCCAACTGTTTTTTTTCAGTCTCTTATTTCAAACATCAGTTTTAGGAAATGTGTTTTCATCATAAAATTCATTGAGTGAAAAATATATACTAGAATGGTATAAGAATTCTATTTTGAGGAGGCATCATGTCGGTACTGGGTGATGCTTCATTGTGGTAGAGAACACTGCAAGAGAGGTCATTCCTCATTATTCCAGTAAGTATGCATAATTTTGCTTTAATTTGTAGATCTGCTGTTAAACAAAGATGTTGGGAAGACATCATGTTGAGTCCAGCTTCTCTGGAAACAACAGGAAAAAGTATTTGCTAAGGAGGAATTAAGTTTTGACTTATTACTAAAGAATAAGTAACTATTAGCAAGAGATGAGATTCAGAGTAGTCCTGTTTACAGGAGTAATTCAATAAAATGCATAATAATTATTATGTTGTTTCATTATGAAATGAGGTTCACAGTATTAATTGCAAAGATATGAAATGGCTAAGAGTTTCCCAGTATCAGGCTTCTCATTTAAAGACATTTTTACAGGTATACTCACACATATAGCACATGTTAGAGAACGAAGATGGCTTTAAACTTGCAAAAATTAATATGCAGTTCTTTATATGAAATTTATTAGTAACCATCACAACACTTGTAAGTACTTCATATAATAAAACTCTTCTTTTTCCAGTATTTATACTTTTGTACTGAAATTATTATTATAACATGGTATCCTAGATTTCAAAACATAAAATTGTAATTTTCCTTAAGTTATTCTAAGATAAAATGCAGTTACACAAGAATAGTTACCAAAAGACTGTACCAACATTAGGAGAGATGCTGGACATTAGTATTAAATATCTATTTTAATTGTTCATATTGTGTTTCAAATCATAAATAACTTAAGATTTATCTAGATACCATGGTAATAGGTGCTATAGAAATTAGTAAAAAGAAGCAAATATTTGACATGTGTATATCCATATTTAGTCAAATTGATGATTTCTGGCACTGTTATAAATTTCTACATTGTAGAGAAAGTTTGCCAGCAAGGAACAGAAGGAGTATTGACTTTTTACTATAATGACATTTCTGTCAAATTAATTATAAACTTGGAAGATATTAATTTAATGAAATAATACTGCTAGAAGAAAAACAGAGTTAGAATTTTTTTCCTGTCAGTTTATTGGTTCACAAAAAGTGAAGGACTTGAAATACAAGAGTATTACAGAAAAAAATTACTAGTATTATACTAATCCATATGAATATTGTTGAAAGGTATTAAAACAGCTCTTCACCTATTAAAACACCATCTGACAACTGTAGGATTTATTTGCTACTAATAAAAATAAATAATAAAGAAAAATGTACATGATACTTATTAATGTATTATCAAAAGATGTCGATTGGTAATCTATCATATTTCAGATTTTGTCACGACAGAATAAAAATGACAATAACCGAAGTAAAATGGGATTCACCTTCCTGTTATGTTTGTATTTGCTAGACTAAAGAAAGAATGCGCTAAAATCAGGTTACATTGCTTAAATTAAGCTTCCTGAGAGGTAGGTCCCTTCTAAGCCAAACCATTCTATGATTCCATGATGTTTCTCTTACCTAACAAAAGACACTGTTTGCCAGATTAGTCGAGGCCTCGGGTAGGTGGGAAGACCAGCTCATGCGTAGCTGGGCTGCACTAAATGCCAGAACCTGAGGGAAAGCTCGAATTTTGGGGTGCTCAGCATCTCTGAAGTGCAGGACTGAGGTGTAGGATGGTGTAAATGAACACTTCTATTAAAGTTCAGTAGACATGAAATTGGAAGACTAGTCTCTACAAAGAAAACACTGACAATAGTGGCAGTGGCACACATCTTGTGTGCACCTTTAGGGAAGAAAATGATCTGGAAGCACTGCACTCCGATGTTGGTGCTATTTTCTTTGCAGGTGCAGAAATGAAATCTGGTGCCTCTGGAAAATGTAACATTGAGAGCTCTTGACCAAAAGGGTTTCCTTGAGTATTCGTGGCATCTTCTGGTTTGCATATAAGCGTTTTCTCAGGTCTTCTAAAAGAGGCTAAACTGGCATTTTCTCACCTTACCTTGTCTTGATTGTCTAACTAATGGCTGCTTAAGGCCTGGGAAAGAATGTAGCTTAGGCTAAGTTTTGGAAGTGGCTGATTCTTAAATCGGGTAGTTTACTTACAGGTGCACCACACACAGCTCTTTAAAAGAGAGTCATTACCCTCTGAATGACAAGGGCTCATCTTATTTTTTTGCCTAATGTATTGCGCAGTTTACCGGATATTTCTTGGGGGGATAGACTGAAATCTTTCTCTGCACCATGAGAAAACCACAGAGCTCCTTGGCGACTGTAGCTGCATATTCATTTCCATACAAGCCATGCATATGTTAGGTTACGTTTCCGTAAGAGGACTAGCTTGTGCGCTGCAGCATTTGGTTTCAGTCCCAGCATTGCTCCTCTTGGTATATCCTTATTCCCTGGAAGAAGAGAGGAGCATAAGAAGGAAGCCTCTGTGAGGCACAATGCCCTACAGTCTGCACAGAACAGCTTCCAAACTGGGATCTTTCTCTTGCATCAGCGCACCTTTGAATTTGTGAAAAGGGACACAAATTTTAACCAGCTGCTGGATGTGGTAAGCATTTACTATTCATACTTTACTTGACAAGTGATCTGAAAATGGGTTGAAGTGTAATGTCTTAACGTGTAAACAATACTAACAGGTCCTTACTTTTGCTCAAGGCTGCTTTGGGCCTAGGAAACTGGTAGGTTGACTCTTAAATATTAGGAAGGGCTTTCTATGCTCTAATTGCGTTAGATTGGGGGGGGGGGGGGGAAGGGGTGGGATTGCAATATCTAAAAGTTGATTAATTTCTCTGCAGGTTCTGGATCTGGTAGCAGGGAAAAAATTGCACCACTATTGTAAATAGCGTGAAGCTTTGTTTTTATTAGGTTTGGAAGAAGGAAAATAATTGGTACTGCTTTAGTATTTACAGCTTTCTCTTGAGGGACAGGTAGTATTCACTGGCAAAAGTTGCTTTTCTGGTTGTGGGTAGGTGGCTAATACTGAAGCAGTTGAGCCTGGCTAACTATACAATTAACCCTGCTCTAAATTCTTTGCCATTTTCCAGAGTTGGATGTTGGATGCGGAGCTCTTCCAACAGTGGCAGGCTGTGATTGAGATCTGCACACATCATTTACCACGAGTCTTGTCGTTAATCTGGGCTTTCTAAAAATATAGATACGCTTGATTATCTGTCCCTGTTCAGCAGTGAGATTTCGGCAGGTTTTTCTCAATTGCAGCTCTTGCTCTGTGCTCTAAAAGAGCTTTGTCTGTGTAAGGATGTAAAGTACATTGGAAAGAATGGTTTTAAAAGCAAATGATGCTTCTGAATGATACCTTATAGAGAACTGTATTCCACTTGTAATGGCAGCATTAACTCCACCCTTAAGCTCAAACACTTGGGCCTTTGGTATAAAAGTATTATCAATTTTTTTTCCCCACTGTCTGTTTAAAATGTATTACTGTACTATGGCTACATGTTTGTTTTTATTATCTTTATCACATAGTAAAGATAGTATAAGAATTGCACAGAAATGTCTCTCTTTTCCAGAAATGTATTTATTTAGGTATTCATTTGCAAGTTCTCCATATGTTGATTCATCACTGAAGCAGGCAACCCTGGTGTGAAGAAGGCCTACATAAATAATACAGTAAATATATCAAATACATTTATCAGAGAGTAGCTAAATGAACCCTGCATAATAAGAAAATGATAAACTACTTTGTATTAATTGCTAAAAGCAATGGTTCTATTCGACAGAGCATTGAACTGAAACCTAGGAGATCATATTCACTGGCTAGAGCAAATTTGCTTATCAGCTTGCCCCATTTTCCTCATCTATATAGTGGGAAAAATGTTATTGACTTTCTTTGTAAAGCAGTTTTAAGATTTTATGCTGAATAATGCCATATACAAGATATGTATTGTTTATAATCTACTGAACACAGAAATACAAAATTGAAGTGACACTTCCTGTCAAGAAACTATGTGAAATAAGGATTTGCAAGCCTTCAGGAGAGTGCATTCCAGATTCATGGCATTTAAAAAGCAGTGATAGAAATTTGGGGTGCCTAAACTGAGGAATCAATAATAACAGGAGCCACATAGCTATGACGTTCATGACAGGACATAAAGAGATGACCATAGCTCTGTACCATTGCCCTGAATTGCTTTTAATTTATTCTTTAGCTCAAACAAGAACTGTTCCATTATATAAATGGTGTTTAACTTCTGTGCAGCTTCTGAAGGTTTTAAATATTTCATATTTTAATTTAATTTACATACAGCAAAGAATTAAGATGTGCGTGTCTGTGTTATAAACAGAGTTATGTTACTCATTTGAGAAATACAGTAGTCTGTATATAGGTAAAAACAGCTTCAAAAGGTATTAATTCTTCATACTTTATTGTTTACTATTGATACTCTGATCCCTCATTACGTCACAGAGGATGATTGTGTGTGAATCCTCTTACAAGTATCTTCTCCATCACTATAGGTACAATGTATCATTCTCTTTCCCAACAGTTCTATGTAGATTTAGTTCCAAAACCAGATCGTCCCTAAACAGAAAATCAATTCCATACTGCTCATCCCCATGTCCTAGCCCATTCTGTCAGGGTGGTTATTTACAACATTTTCCATGGCACATCTCAATGAGCTTGATGAACATGGACAAAATAGAAATTATGATGATGAAAGGCCATGTACGATTTCTTTCCTCCCCACAGCAGCTTCATTATGCTTTGACACTTCCTTTTTGAGTTCTGCTCTTCCTTAGCTTCCTGAGTCACTTTCTAGACCAATCTATCATCAAGAGCTTTTTGCTGTGATTGCCTGAAAATATGTTCCTGTAGGTTAGCTTCTTGAAATACAGCGTTTGAGAAACATGAGCAAAATGAAGCCTGATTAAAGTTCCTCTTAAACCCAAGTGTGCTAGTTTAGATAACACTCTCCCTACATGTTTTTTAGCATACAAGCTTTTTTCAATTTTTGTTTTGGTTGATCAATATTTTCTTAGAAAGATCTATTGCTTTTAAAGAAATGTGTTTTATTCAAGACAATTCTTGAAGGAAATGGTCTAATGATTCTTTACAGAGAACACTCTTTTAAGTCACACTTTTTGTGCATAAACCTATCTGTTTTTATCTCAGAGACTGAGAATGCGCTTACACTATATGGCCAGAGTATTTCTCTATAGACTGTTTATGTTCTTGAATATCTTATCTTTCCACTAAATGCTGTTTATTACCATGAATGCTTATAGAAGACCTATTCAACTGTGATGAATATCTAAGGGAAGCAAAAAATGTACTATGGTTATCATGATCCAAATGGTAATTATTTGGAACACACCCATAACAAAAAGTGTAAAAAAAGGTGATGATTGTTTATGTAAGAAGCAGTCCACAAACGTAACCTTCCTTAGGCTGTCATGTCTGCAACAATATTACAGGAAGACATGCATCTAGTGTTTGCACAGAAAAAAAAGTTTAATAATTAAATTGTAGCCAAGGTCAGAAGAAAAATGTGAGAGAAGTACTTAGTATTAAATACAAGCTGTAGCCAGAAGTCTACTGTTCTGACATGGGTTTGCTTGTGTTGCATTTCTCCCCATCTAATTTTTGGAATAATAGATTTTTTGATGTTGTTCCATGTGTTATAACAAGAAACATCAACATTTTCCCCCTGGCATTTGCCACAGTTCTGGATTCAAAGAGTGAACTTCTATATTTCAGCATTTATTAGGAATTACTGTGATGAATTTTGCCTTGTTGGGTAGAGTGGTGAATATTTGTGTCAATATGTATATCAGATAGCTTATTCATAAGCACTGGTTCATATGCAGAGCTATAATTACACACTCCTTTCTTGACTTCACTGCATTAAAATTCTCAACCACAGTGTTTCATTATTGGGTTTATTGACCTAATAAGTTTCAGTGAACCCCAGTAAAAGAATATTAACTGTCATAAGTAGATTTTAAAAGTTTCTATATAATAACCTGTAGCTAAAATATTTAATTATTGTATTGTGTGCCTTCCCAAAACAGTAAAGGGTGGAGAGGAATGAATTTAAGTTAATGACACAGAAAAGACTGATATTCTCTTCACAGAGGTTCCAAACAATACTGCTATTACTACTAGAAATAGGTTAGAGTCAAATTTCTAGAGAGATGTAGCCTGTCAAGGGCTGAGAGAATAAGTCTTATATATCTTATTTCTGAATAAAATTAACACTTAACATAGTCAGCCACCACCATCAAAATGATGTCCAGAAAAGAGAAGACAACCTGGTGCGACTTCCTGAGAGGAAGCTGAAGTGTAAAAAGCATCTTACTCTTCAGAAGAGCAGACTTTGTTTAGGGATCTGCCTGCAATGAGTTACAGCTCTGGAGAGAAAAGGCATCCAGGAGAGCTGCTTGATTTTCAAGGATTACAGTGCAGATGTGGCCCTTAGAGACATGGGTTAGTGATGGACTTGGCAGTCATAGAGTAACAGTTGGACTTGATGATCTCAAAGGTCTTTTCCAACCTAGTTAATTCTATGATTCTCCAAACTCAGGAATTATCCTTCCTGATGAGAAGGTAAACAGATAAAGAGGGCACGCATCCTGCATGGATGGACAAGTTGCTTTCTGGAAAAGCACAAACATAAGAAGGAAATGTATTAAGAGGTGGAAGGAAGGATAGGTAACTTGGGAGATATATTGCGACTCTGAACATGCAGTGACAGGGTCAGAGAAGGCTTTCTATTTGAAACTTTAAGCTGTATTGGAGATTTTGTTTCTGTTCATTCACATAAGGAATTTGCACGACTGTTCTGAAGTAAAGCCTGGTATATATTAAATATATTCTACCCCTGCTCTTCAGAATTCAAAAGCTCATACTGGGTTTTATTAGAAGGCATTCAAGGACCTTCAGCATTTAGTCTATGTTAAAATACCCTGTCAGTTCTCTGATTAACTGCCTTTTCTGTGATTCAAAGAGCTTTAAATGTGCTCAGTCTGTATGTGAATTTTCTGTATGTGCATGCTTGTTGCACATACTAGAAACTATTTTGCCCATAATTTTCAAAGCTTATAATAAATCCTAATGTTTTCATAACTCCTTAAGTAAGATTGAAATGGAATAAAACAGGGAAGCCAGTGGACGATGGCTTGGTCTTCTGAAATCTGATTTCATCACCATTTCGCCTGTGGTGCAAAGAATAGTTCCTTGTTGTAAATGTGGAACCAGGAAATGGGATTGGAACAGTTCGGCTAAGGGAAGGGAGATCTGATTTTTTCTTAGCATCTGTATGTTTGTTCTAGTGCCTGTTTCACAATACAGAAATAGAAGACTAGAAGAATATTTGCTTTGCTTGTATTTGTTGCAGGCATCTAACTTGCTTATTTTACTGCCTTAAGAAATATGTGCATGATTAATGGATTCTAGTAGACATGATTTGTAATGCAGCTGTTACTTAAAATTCAAATGATTTCTTACATTCTTGCGGATACTTTGGCACAGATTTCAGGGACATTTTGAACCTTACCTGAAATGAGTGGGAATAAGGAAGTCAGCAAGTCTTGGCAAGTCTATCCTTAAATCCACAACAATTCTTTTATGGTAGGATAAAAACAATAAATGCAGAAAATAAAATAATTGGGTCCAAATGCTGCTGTTACTTACCTTCTGGGCAGTAAAAGTGAAGAAACTGCATAACGAGCAAGCCTTTAATTCTTTTACTTCATAAAAGTACATGAATTTATGAAGATCATGCAGGAAAATCCACTGCATAGTCTTATTATGTCTTGTGCTTAAACGAGTAGGTCATATTGTGTCATTTAACTTATGAAGGTAGTAGGATTAATTAAATCAATTACTTGGCATATCAGTCTGAAGGCTACAAGAAGGATGTCTCAGCTGTGTCTGTAGACTCCATCACTAAATTACACAAACCATTTTTTAACATTTACTTTTTCTGATGCCAGAGAAGTTAATGTTTCTAGCCTTTTGAAAAGATTTAAGCAGTAATATACCAATGTTTGCATGTAGAAATTGTATGTATCTGGTGTGTGTGTGTTTGTGTCAATTTGTTTCTTAAACATAACATTAACAGGCCATGCAAAGTGGCGGTGTGTTTTGCTCTTAAGAAGTCAGTGATATTGGTTATTACCTAGTGAAGTGCAGTAATTTCTCTCTATACTTAGTTTAGGCACTGAAGCAGAAAACCAGATCACATTTCTGATAGAAGTTGTCTGTGTAATTCGTAGCATCACAAAATCACAGAATGGTTTGGGTTTAAAGCTCATTCAGTTCCAATCGCCTGCCATGGGCAAGGACACCTTCCACTAGCTCCAAGCCCTTTCTCACCTGGCCTTGAAGAGTGCCAGGGCACTGTGTTCAGGGGCAGCCACAGCTTCTCTGGGTAACCTGTGCCAGGGCCTCACCACCCTCACAGTAAATAAATTTTTTCCTTCTTCTTTCTTCTAAATCTACCCTCTTCCAGTTTAAAGCCACAATCCTGTGTCCTATCGCTACATGCCCTTGTAAAACGTCCCTCTCCAGCTTTCTCGTAGGGCCCTTTAGGTGCTGGAAGGCTGCTTTTGGGTCTCCCTGGAGCCTTCACCAGGCTGAACAAGAAGTACAGAGCACATTTTCAAAGGCTGTACCTATGTGACCATGTTAACATCTAAGCTTGTGTTTAAATTCAGACTTGGGCCAAGCAGTACAGTCTCCTCAAATATGGGAAGGTGAGATAGGCTGTATTTCTGCATGGTCTATCACTGACAAAAGTGATTGGAAAGTTCAACTGCAAACATTTTTGCTGTTTCAAATGTAGCCAGGAAAAGCCCAGCAAGGTTATATTTACATGACTAGCAGTAAGAGTAATTATCTCCTTAATAGTAGTTTAAACAATTTCATATGGATATCACTGAAAGACAATAAACATGGAACTCTAAAATGCTATATTTGCTAGCATTTTTTACTGCGTGGCTATGGTCTGAAAGCCAGCAAAAGACTGCTTATGGTAATCAAGAGTTATTCTTCACATTGTAAAACACTGGGGAAAAAATGTGACGCAAAGTTATTTCTTTGAAACAAAGTGGGAGTGCAAAGGAGGAAACTTCTTGTTGCTTTGAGATGTTGTGAAATACATCACATTTCAAAATACTTCATCTTTTTTATATTTTAAACCCACCAGACCCACTAAAAAAAGAACACCAAAGTTGCAGCATCTCACATTTAAAAGGCTGCCTGCAGTTTTAACTTAACTGTGTGATGGGGTACTGCTTTTCCTAACAGAGAGGAAAGGGTTAAACAGTTGTTTTTGAGAGATGATTATTTGAAAGTCTTAACAAGAATGATGAAGTTTTGCAACCAGGTGATATAAATGGAAAGTGGGGAAGGAAGTGGATAAGGATTGTAGAGTGTTATGCTTTTACTGCCTTTAGAGTAGAAAGGTTAGTGAAGTTTCTGATACTGTGAGGGCTTGATGATGGTGGGAATTCATGTAGAGATACAAGAATTTTCTGTCTTACTAATTGTGAGTCACTGTAGAGTTATGATAAAAGCCCATAATTGGAAGGAAGATATACGTAAAATGGAGGTAGGATAAGTAGTGGATAGAGACCACCTCTCAGAAGCATGAGAACTGATTCTGGACTGCTGTGGAGCTGGAGTGGTCACTATAGGATGACCATGCAGCCTTCCTTGTGAGTATGCATTGTTGTACGATCTTTAAATATGTAATCTCACATTACTTTCACATAGGAGATAAGAATTTAATGAGTAGTGATCCAGTATTTTGTTTTATCATGTTCTGTGTGTGGTCCCAGGCTACAGTATATGCTGTTTACTATATGCTATTTAAATGCTGTGCTGAAGGCAGAATAATTAACTTCCTCATGGGCTTTTCTGTAACACTCATTGCTTTGAGACTGGAGTGTCTTACAATGTGAAATAAATTGCTACCTGAATGCATGTTCGTTAAGTAGAGCCTGTTTCTGCTGTCAAGCATAGACAAGTGTCAGGCATATGTATATGCCCAGTTTGAAACATTAGAGACGCGATTTCTGAGTATTCACCAGTATACAATACTTTATTTGATGTATATTTCCTATTTTCCTCAATTGCAGCTGAGACACTTCAGCTGTTCAACCCCCCCCCAAAAAAGGGGGATATAAATGGGGACACCTGTGAGAATCTCTTGTTTGAGTTGTTTTTACTATGTTTGACATTTCTGGTAGAGAATAGTTATGTGTAGCTGTATTTATATAAGTGGGATCTTGGCTTAGATGCAGTGGTTTAATGTGCGCCAAGAAGGCAGATGTTTGGAATTACTGATCTTTACCAAGCTGGGGCAGGTGAGTAAAATTTAGAACTTTCAAAACTGCTTAACAATGTAGAAGCCCAACTCCCATTTCAAAAGCACATAAATTGTTTATGAGCTTAGGTGCTTTCAGAAAGTTTTCTCTTTTATTCTACAATAAAAATCATGAGATAATATCTATATCACTGTTGAAGGACAAAAACTCTAATTTGAAAGTTATTTGCATGTGATTTCTAGCAATACTCCAAAATTTAGTTGAAAGGTATTAAAGAAGCACAGGTGAGTTAAATAAATGTGATATATCTGCCTTGTGCACAAGATAGAATGATATTTTATCTCCTATGTAGGAAAATGAAATATTTAGGTAAAATGAATACTTTTTGAGGCAACATGGTTAATTTTACTGGTGCCAACACTACTGGAAATTTTCAGCCTTATAATTTTCCCTGCAACAATAAGTAAATCAGCTTGTCTGAGGAAGAAGAATACTTATTTGATTTAGAAAAATAACTTCACAACTTGCAAGTGTAAGTGAACATCTCATACCATTTTAAACACTGTATTGAATATAGATATATTGAATATATGCAGGCAAAGGCATACCTGGTGAAGACCAGGTACTAAAAGCTGCCATGAGTCTAGCAGCACAGTGGAGCTTAAAACTGATTATTTCTTGAATTGCTGCATGTGATTTAGTGTATTAACATCAATTACTGCTAACAGCCTAATATAAAGAAAATATATAAGTTGCATCTCAAAACTGCATAGCAAAGGATGAAATAGCACAGGCAATATCACTTGTGAAACTGAAGAACATTTTCATAATTAGTAACTAATTCATATGATGTATAATGCAAAAATGTGCTGAATTTTAATTCTTTCTATAGGTTTTTTTTTTCCTATTCCAGTTTTCATATGCTTGTCATTGCCCTTAAATACTTCTATTTGCTGTATTGCTTCTCTAAGGTATTTGAAGAATATGCTAATATAGAGTAAAGCGTAATGTTTTATCATGAAATAAATAAATTACATTAGCATAATGCTTAGGCTGAACCAGCTTTTGATTGTGAACTGACCTGAGATCTCCAAACTCACTTTTGCAGTATCTTTCAGAGGCTGTGGTGCTTATCTAACTACCTTTGTACTTCTAGGCTCTTAAACATTTGAAATGCAAACAGTAACTGAGCTATACAGTGTAGCTGCAACTAAAGCTTTTCAGAGAAATATAACTGAGCTTAATTCATCTGGTCCGCATTCTTATACGGCATCAGTCTTGTATTTTATCTCTTAACTATAAACTGTTTTTAATCAAAATGTATGTCCTGAAGATGTATCTGATCTTCATTCCAAGGTATCGATCAATGAAGGACATCATTACTAAATTTGGTAGTCTTGTCCAGCTTTTGCTTATTAAATTAAAAAAATAAAAATTCCAGGTCCTTAAGAACTGTCTGGCTTCTGTTTCCAGAATCACTCAGAACAACCTCTTTACATTTCCTTTGGAAAGGTTTAACATACTGTGTTTGAGTCCCTTCTCTGTCCTTGCCTGCACTAGCAAAACTGTGTATGCAATTTTATTATAAAGCAGCACTAAGTCCTTGGAAGAGCTGTGCTTGAAACGGGTTCCTTGTGCTGGCTCTGTAGAGGAAGGTGCTAGCCTGGGTAAAGGCAGAGTATAACATCGAACTGTTTGTATACAGAGATAATGCACTGTAATTCATAGTCTGTGAAATGACACTTTAACAATGGGGGCTATGCTTGTGTCCTGAGCTCCAAGAGCTTTGCCGTGTGGTACTTTGAATTTTCAAATCTCTTTGGAAATTCAGCTTCCAATGTCCAGTTTAAAATAGGAACATTAGAATTCTGTACACAGCCCAATTATCAGGCTTTCAGTGTCATGCATAGAATTAATGTTGTAGGTTTTCCATTATGAACTCAGTGTTTCCTAGGTCTCCAGTTTCTAAGATGCTATATACACTTAGTGGAAAGTTTGTGCTTCTTATGAATTTTTATATAGATAAAAAAATATATCTTTTAATACATGTCTTTAGGCCAATGTAGGTGATTGGGTTTGCTCCTGTAGCTGTTCTGTCCTTTACATTATTTGTTTGTGTTACCTGTGATTATTTGCAGACAACCCCTGCATCCAGATGTATGATGAACATGTTCACCACCAGGTTGCACATTAATCTTTCCAACACCTCTCTGAAAATGTTGATGGGTTTCACAGAGTAATTACCAATAGGGAATCACTAGCAAGTTAGCTGGTTCCTAGTGCATCCAATATATCCTTTTCTGATATTCCATGTGGCTAATTTTTGAAGTTAGTTTCATGCAGTATGGCTTGAAATAGTTTTAAAAAGTTTAAGTTTGTTACATGTGAGATTAACACAATTAACCACACTTAGATTAAAATAATAAAATTATTTTTGACAAGTCCCATTTTCCATAAAATCCTTTTGACTGGCATTATTTATGTTCCTTTCTTTATCAGTTGAATCCCCTATCAGCTTTTTCTCTAACCTACTCGGGGTTGAAGGGGTCAGTCCAGGTCATCTGCCTTGTCCTTTATAAATACTTTCATGGTCTTCTAAGACTGTAAGAACTTATTTCCCTCCATCCCCAGTACTGCCAGATTTATTATAACCTGCACCCAGCGACAGACAACTCCAGCATCTTTGTAAGTCTACTTATCATAAGTTTTTAAGAGTAACTGACTGAAAGGATGTTTATCCAAAGTAACTATAGTTTAACACTGAAGCACAAAAGGTCTGAATCATTCAGTTAGACCTAGGCAAGACTGGTTTCAGATTGTCTGGACATCATGGATTGTACTGTGTTTTTTCAGCAGTATCTTTTGTGATATTTCAAAGTGATTCCAGCCCTGAATTTCCTTATGGTTCTCTCCACTACTTGAAAACAGAGTGGTTTCCAGCAACTCCATCTGAGATAACAAATGCCTGTCTTGTGTTCTGCTATCTCAGAATCTGTGTTTACGAGATTTATAATAGGCAATTGTTAATTTTGTTTGCTGCAGTCAGCGTGCTGAAGAGAAATGGATAAGAAAGCAAATAAATTCAGTATTTGTTGCAGACGAAGAAAGTACACGAAAGCACACTTTTACCAGTCTTTTATCATTGAATCTACCGTGCTTTGGCCTTAGCAGAATTCAGTCCTGTCCTGACAGTGACAATCTTCTTTTTGATGACTTTAAATTCATCGCATCTTTCTCTTCTTGCAGACCATTAGGAAATTGCTGTAGAAATACAGTTTATAATATTACTTACCCATGCAATCCCAGCAATAAAGTTATCTTTGTACACAGAATGAACATCTTGACTCTGTGTTAATGGCAAAATCGTAATTTCATTTAAGTAGGGAAAGGATTTTTCTCTAAATCTTAATTCATTGTCAGGCCCTTCAGTTTTCAAGGAAGAAGAGAAGATGGTTTTCTAATGAAATTGAATTGACTTTTTTTTCCTTAGATGGAAATTGTAATTGCCACTGACCAGTCTTGAACATTTTTTCTTGTCTGTTTTTTTTTTTTTTTTTTTTCCTAAATCGTTCACAGTTACACTGGAAAGGGATTGCTGCAGCAGCACTGTCTCTCCCTAAGCTTAGGTGAGGGAGTCAGCCTGCAGAGAAAGTGGAACAGGAGTTCCAGCTCTAATTCTTTACTTTCTTTTTTGTGACTCCTCCTTTCTTTTGTGTTTATACCTGAGTCTTGACAGAATATCACTCCAGTCTGTTAGCCCGTGGCTATGGGCAGATTTCAGTTTCATATGGAACGCCATCTGGGGGGAAAAGTGTGGGAAAAATTACAGCTGCAGAATTGTATTGCTCAATTTTGATAGAGACAATTTGAATATCAGTAGGTGGTAATTCAGATATTCTCACTAGAAAAAAAAAATTATTAATTTATCCCAGGTGTCATCACTGCTTTTCTCATTACTGCCTGGCATATTGCACTCTCAGGGCTTGAAACACTTTATCTCTGAAAAGATTCCTCTTTTTTAAAGGAAAAGGCACATGTATACCATATTAAGTGCTGGATGTGTGTTATAGTACATTTACAATAGAATAGACTTTTATTTTAAGCAGTACCTTTCTTCAAATGATTTAAAAAACATTAGAGGCCCTTACTGAGCTAAATACTGAAGTACTGCGCAAGCTTTCTGAGTCACTTTGTGTATTCTTGACAAGAGCCCAAGCAGAATGCTGACTGTCAGAACTGCACTGAGAAAAGGGATGCTTTTCAATGCTGGAATACGAGTTTAAACTCCTACTCCTGTTTAAAAAGTGTTGAGCTATCTTTAAGCACACCTGAGTACTTGCCTTCTAAAGCCATGATTCAAATCACATTGTAGCCAAGTCTGGTTTTTATGATCCAATGTGTGTGTGCTTTTTCTTGCAGTTCTTTCCCCCCACTTTTCTACTGTGCGTGTTTCTGTTTTATTTTGGCATTGATTCTGCAGCACTACTCAGACATGCTCATATGAGCCCACACAATGTGAGGTAGGTGCAGCAAATTGCATAATCAAGTCCATTAAATAGAATTGCACTTCCATAACAAAATATGACAGCTGTCATTTAAAAGGAGAATTACTTTTCCCAAGGAGCATATTTTATTCTGAGGCAACATCAAAGAAAATCTTCTCCCATCAAAAATGATAGAAAAATAGAGAATATAATAGAGGTTATTTTAATCTAGTTTAATCACCTGAACAAATAAATGGCTTGGATATGAATTGATTTGTATGGTTGGTGTCACAAAGGAAGGAAAGACAATTCCTAGCAACTGACCCACGCTTTTGTGGCATGAAGTTTGAAAAGTAAATTGAGCTTTAGAATTTAATTTTAATTATTCCATCTGGTTCATGCAGAAACACTTCTAGACTAAAAACTCTGCACAGCATAGGCTTAAAGTTCTACATGGCCATTTGTGCTATGTTTGGATTATTGGGACTTATTCCAGCACTGCTCTGTGCCTGATTATCTGCCAGAAAATCTGAGATAATCATAGGTAGAACGCAGAAAGTGAACTTTCCTCTGCATTTTGGCTTTTTCATACAGTTTGTAAAGAAAGTAATTCTGAAGCTCTTCACAGCAAAACTCAGGCGGACTTCCAAGAATAGTCAGTGGCATTTTTATTCCTTCTTATGTCTTTTATGAATAACCATTATGAAATGCAGATTATACTAGTAATTCTGCATATGTGTATATGTTTTAGATGGAAGGCTAGCAAGTTAAATTTTTAGTAGTAGGATAAGAGTGAAACAAAGGAAGGTCATCCACTTGCTACTGACGTTCCCAAATACTGTTTGCTAGAAGTGTACATGGAGAAATACCACTCCATAACTGCCCCAAAATACCATTTCCGCCATGCCTACTGGCAGAGACAGGATGCCATGCTAGATAGACATCTGATTCAGTCCTGCTATGTTATGTTTACAAAGGCGCCATGGTATAGTGAGAAAAAGTGTATTTGAAAGACTTTAAATAGTGAGTAATGGCCTACTGAGTTTGGTGAGGTTTCTGGGGAGTTATTACTAGCACTACTGAGAGTTAAGATGCTTGATAAGACTACATGCAATGTTTTGAAAGGAGGAAGGAATTCGGAATACAATATGCAGATGATAATAAGTTATGAGAAATAGAAATTGCCAGTGAGAACCATTTTTTTTTTCCATGGATCTTGAGGTGTAGACTGAATTTCTTAGGTCCTCAGGAAAAGCTCCTACTGGATGAATTTTTGGCATCTAGTCTATAAAAATGACGTTATTTCTTCAGCTTCAAAAATTTACCTCAGAATTGACAAGTAAAACTAGTCTAATTCAATTGTATTAACTTGTGTGGGGTATTTGCCTGTGTGAGGAGTGTGCTGTACAGATTGCCTTGGTTAATAGAGGGAAATTATTTATTCCTATGGACACTTCAGGATCATAATGGACTTGAATGTCTTCAATCTCTCTCAACAAAAGACAAGATGCATGTACAACCAGTACATCTTAACCCATCTATTTAAGAGCTTTGTTTTACTGAGGCTTGCTCTGGTTCTCTGTGCTGGGTTATTTTTTGCCTGAGCATATGAAAAGATGTTTTTCATGGCTTACACATTGAACTGTCTCACAATAGTAGAGTTCATACCCTGGAAGCCAGGCTGTGATATGAAAATTGGAATATGAATTGACAAGTATTAGGACAGAAATATCCAAGTTACAGAATTAAATAACATTGGCTTTGTTAAATAATAATTTATTTAATAATAAACTATCAAATAGCTGAGATTAGGAGGAACCATTTTATCTAGTTTAATTTTTTTTTAAGATATTCACTTCATACAGCTACATATTTGTTCTTGTCACATTCTTCAATATTAAATTTCATGTCTCTAAATGGTGTGAGCTGGTTCTATTTTCCTCAGTCAGAGCCTTTAACGTTTATTTTATTGATTCATAGTAAAAAAGGAAATGATGAAAGGCTTCTTCAGGATACTTGAAATCGGATCAATTCCTTTCTTTTAAATTGGAAATACAATATAACAATTACTCTAGGATATGTGTCTCCAAGTGCAAGTGGTTGAAGTATATGTAATAATTTTCTGTTTTATTTGAATGTACAGGCTCAGCATCTGTATTTTATAAATGCTGACATCCTAAAGTTAAGTAGGATAACATGGCAGTTTTCAAAGTAGTAATTTAACTTGCAAGTAAGGCATTATTGAAGTTAAATGAGTGCTTCACAACAGACATCATGCACGTTTTTCAAATACTTGGTATATCTGTAAGTACAGTTCTAGCACATGACAGAAGGTTTCAGAGCACTGTCTGAATTGCTATCACTCTTTGTCCAGTATTAATTTTATCCTTGTGTCTAAGATTAATATGCGCATAATTAATAGGTGGCTGACAATACAAAAGGAAGAAGGCCAACAAAAATGGATTTCCTCAGACCCTGTCTTAGGGCAGTTGGAATGCATTTCTGCCTTTGTTTTGATTCAATTTTAATAACAAGGGAAAGAATTTTTTTTTATATAAAGATCTTTTTATGTGTCGTGGGTAATGAAATAGGGAGAAAGAAATAGTCAATACAGCAGTAGTCAGATCTGAATTTCTGCTTTCACTGAGTCATAACATTAAGCTCATTTCTGTAAGGTAAAATGAGATATGCTTATTTTCTGTTCCAAACTGATTTTCTTTCTTATACTGAAAGCATAAACAGAAATCCATAAAGATTTTGTGAGGGTAGAAAAAATATTTAGATTTCAGTTATCATTCTGAATAATAGACTGAATGTTCAGGTAGAACTATCAGTTACAAATGAGCAGAAGAATAGGAAGAATGAGGAGTGCACAAATACCAAAATACATAGCATTTTCTGCCTGCCTGGAAGTAGAAAGTAGATAGAATTTTCTCAAACTTGTCTCCTATAAGCAACTAAGAAATGAAGGTGGCTGCCGACTTGACTGTCGGTACTTCAGGTACTGGCTGGTGTCTTTGTAGAGTCCTGGTACCCTTCCTACAGTTGCAAGTTCTGGCTGGTGTTATAGGAAGGAGGATGTATGTCTGTGAGGATTGCTATGCCCTGCCACACAAGGAAGGGTGATCATTCAGAGCAGGGAAAACATTGCTTCATTCTAAAGTTAGGTGGCTCAGAAGCAGGGAAAGAGTAAGTCAAGGCAGTGGGCACTGTCACACAGAAGAAAGGAGAATTTTGGAAAAAATTGATATAGCAAACTTTCCAGTGTCTATCATTGGGACTTTAGTACTAGGCCAATGGGATTATGTTGTAGTATACCTTTCTAATTTTCGCTTTTGAGGACTATTGTGCAAGAGCTGTTATTTCATGCTTTGATTTTCCTTCTAGTAGTCTTCGTCTTTGTCAGTTGCATGTTTTATGGGTTGCTAATAAAGGTGCCATATTTCATTCTAAAAGGATCATATTTTGAGAGTGTTCAAAGTATAACATGGGTGAAATAAATAATATGTATCTTTCATTGTAGCACAAGGATAGGGTGCATTTCATTGCATATTCCTGCTGATCTTTTTTGAACTGTTTCCTTTTATCTCTTTCCACACAGCTGCCCACCTTCTTTCATGCTGTTCCCAATGCCTATTTCATGCTTCTCCTCTCCTCTGTTAACTTCCTTCATAACGGTTGTTCTAGATCCTCCTGAAAGTTGGACAGCCATGCTGCATTCTTTATTAACATGCTGACAGGTTTTTATAATCACTTTAGTAATAAAGAGTAATTTAAATTTTGCTTTAAAATAAAACAGCCATAAATAATTAACGGAAATTAATTTCGGACAGGTTCTTCATCATGCAGGACCTAGAGTTCTTTATTCACATTAATTAATGACAGTATTAGTACCTCAGATTGTGTAAAGACTATAGCATCCTCTTCTGAGTTGGATACTTATATAGTATCATCCAACTATTGCAAGATGAACAGAGAGTTGATTGACTAAAAGTCATGCACTTAAAGCACTTCCCTTATTAAACTTTTCATAAGAACATCAGTAATTTGCACTGATGACTTCTATTTGTATTAGAGATGACCAAACTGTATAAATTAAGTAGTAAAGGAATAAATGGAATAAGTTAACTCAGAGATACAACATTTTGTTGTGTACTTCATGCTTTAATTGCAAGGCATAATTTAATTAATGACGATCATGCACCAGAATGTGCATTTGTGAAATTTGAACAGCAGGAGAACAACCTCCTTTCCACAAAAAGGGGCAGGGCAAGGAATGTTTTTCAGTCTTTGTGACTGTCAATGTATGTAGATTGCAAAATCAGAACAAAGTCTCTTATCCTAAGACTTGATTGTTCTTTTGCAATTTACATCTTCCTTCTCCAGTCATGTCTACCAAAATCTCACTAAGCTATTTTTGTTTCTATCTTCATCGCCTGAATTGACAATTATTTTGTTGGAAACAATGCCAGTGTTGGACCTCAGAGGTGTAGGATGCTTTAACTTTATTTGCAGACTTACGTCTCCATCTCCATTCTACCTTGTGCCAGAAACATCTTTCCCTCCCTCAAAACATTTTAGCAAGACTTGTCTACTAGCAAAATGTACTTCTATCTTGAACAATGCAATGTCAAAATATACATAAACCAGTTCTATTCTCAGTAACACTTTTGGCATAACTGAGTAACTTTATTGAATACAAAAAAGCAATCTGCTGTCACTAATTGAGAGCAGATTTTGACTTTCTTGTCTTCTGTTTCATCAGTTTTGGATCTTTTCTTGAAAGTGTTTCCTGTTACGTTGTAGAAGTAACAAATAGAGGTTCAGATTAGAGCTGTTAACCAGGTTAACTTGAATATTTTAGATTTTAATTTGCAATGTATACTTTCTATGGGAATGTGATGTATTCTAGGACTTTTGCCAACATAATATGCCAGTGACTTAATTTTTTTACATTTCACTGATGTTTGTAGTTGTTGTGGTTTAAGCCCAGCCAGTAACTCAGAACCATGCAGCCGCTCGCTCATTCCCCCCTTTTCTTCTCCCCCACTCCCAGAGGGATGGGGAGGAGAACTGAAAGAATGTAAATCCCATGGGCTGAGATAAGAACAGTCCAGTAACTAAGGTATAACAGAAACCACTGCTGCTGCCACCAATAATAATAATAATGATAAGGGAAATAACAAAGGAAGAGAATACAACCACTCACCACCCGCCGACCAATACCCAGCCCGACTGAGCAGTGATCTAACACTTCCGGGTAACTGCCCCCAGTTCTACATCCTGGGCATGACGTGCTGTGGTATGGAATACCTCTTTGTCTAGTTTGGGTCAGGTGTCCTGTCTCTGCTTCCTCCTGGCTTCCCCTCCTCCCTGGCAGAGCATGAGACTCATAGAGTCCTTGGTCAGAATAAACATTACTGAGCAGCAACTGAAAACATCGGTGTTATCAGCGCTGTTCCCAGGCCGAAAGTCAAAACCACAGCACTGCACCAGCTACTAAGAAGGAGAAAAATAACTGCTACTGCTGAATCCAGGACAGTAGTTGACACAACTGTAGTAGCAGGAACCTAATGTGAGACAGACATTGTTCAATGGATTCCTTTCTTCAGCTTAGGTAATTTCTTTCCATTACCCCAAAACCTCTCCATTCACTGCAGTCTGATATGTATTTTCAATAATTTCTAAGTAGTGAATTCCCTTTTTTATTAAGACAACTTGGCAGTTTAATCAACACCTGATTTCACAAGTTTGTTTCCCTGAGTGAAGAGAATTTCTTTAGACACAAATACTTGTGCATTTTTTTCTAGAATCACTACAATTTCATTCAAACTGTTTTATTAGCCATGTGTGTATGAAATGTTGTTTGTAAGCCAACTCTGAGCAATAGTTCTTTTAAACAATTATTTGTCGCCTTATATTTTCTATTTTCACATTCTTTTGCATGATTGTTTTATTCTGTGAGTTTATTTTCTAGCAAAAAGAAAATACAGCTATAGTAATAGAATTACATCTGTCAGCTATGCATACACAGGCAAGAATAGTAAACTTTGAACTCCTTTCAAACTTTCCTTCTGAGAGAAATAATTTATCTAAGTGCCATGATGACATTCCAGCTTCTTACCATGTGGCTGAAACAATGAGTCTTATCTAAGAATAAGAAAAGCTATAAAAAACACTGGAGGGTTTTCTTTGTTTTGTGTTTGCATTTTGAATAATAGGCAAGACATGTTTGACATAAGACAGCAGAATGATTAGACTAAAGATTTGGAGTGCAGCTGCGCTGATGGTATTTGGCAGCCTTATTGACACGCTGTAGTGCCTCAGGCTAATGATTCTTGCAGTTTTTCAGTCAGTTCTTACAGTCTGCTTAGGGGGAAAGCACTTACTTAGGCCTACTTTTGAGCATGGTTTGTTTCCAACCTCTGTTCCTATCAACTTCCAGTGGTGAATAAAAGCAAATGGCTGCAGAGTTGACTGGTCTGCTTCTGGCAGCCAGGAGGAATATTTTCCCACAGAGCCAAAGGTCCTTCATTGCAACCTGCCCCAGCCTTAATAGATGGATTATTTACTAGGTGATCATTAGCTGCTTTTGCTTTTCTACGTTTGGCTAAGGTCCTCCAAGATTGTGTTCTATCTGGCATTTTTATTACAATGCATCAACAGCTATTTCTGATATGTGGCTAGGAATGCAGAATTACCCATTATATCAAATGCTAAGGATATTTACCTTTTTCCACTTTATTTTCTTTGTCCTTCTGTGACTTCAGCTTTATTTTAACTGGACTAAGGCAGTGTCTTTAACTGCCTTGATTTTTCATAATGTGATAACTTGTTCTTCCTAACATATACTAAAATAGTATATCTGGTAGCCATTAGAGAGGAGGAACATAATAGCCCATACTGGGGCTCTTTTTACTGCTCTGCATTACAATCACAGAATGGTTTGGCTTAGAAGGGATCTTAAAGATCTAGTTCCAGCCCCCATGCCACGGGCAGAGACACCTCACACTAGACTAGGTTACTCCAAGCCCCGTCCAGCCTGGCCTTGAACACTGCCAGGGATGGGGCAGCCACAGCTTCTCTGGGCAACCTGTGCCAGGGCCTCACCACCCTCACAGTGAAGAGCTTCTTCCTAATATCTAAACTAAATCTACACTCTTTCATTTTAAATCCATTCCCCATTGTCCTATCACTAAATGCCCTTCTCCAGGTTTCTTGTAGGCCCCTTTAGGCACTGGAAGCTGCTTTGAGGTCTCCCTGGAACCTTCTTCAGGCTGAACAAGTCCATGTCTCTCAGCCTGTCTCCATAGCAGAGGTCCTCCAGTCCTCTGATCACCTTTGTGGCCTCCTCTTCAGCAGGTCCATGTTCTTCTTATGTTGGAGGCCCCAAAGCTGAATGCAGTATTGCAGGTGGGAGTGGAGTAGTGGGGAGAATCACTTCCTTTGACCTACTGGTTACTTTTCCTTTGATGCAGAATCCCAGGATACGGTTGGCTTTCTGGGCTGCAGGTACACATTGCTATGTTTTGTAATGTTTCTTGCTATTAGGTCAAATCCTGTATCTCTATATAAGATAGCCAGATTTTCATTTCAATGAATCCCTTTCCTTCACAATCATTCTCCAAGTCATTTGAATTAAATTATTGAAATCACTGTCCTTTAGTACTTACACTATTTGCAGGTGTCGCGGTTTAAACCCAACCACAAACCTCGTTCACTCACTCCCCCACTTCTTGCCCTCCCCCTGCTCCTGGAGGGACGGAGAGGAGAATTGAAAAGAATGCAACTCCCATGGGTTGAGATAAGAACGGTTTAGTAACTAAGGTATAACACAAATCACTACTGCTACCACCAATAATAATAATGATAAAGGAAATAACAAGAGGAAAGAATACAACACCTCAGCACCAGCTGACTGATAACTCACCCCACTCCCCCCAGCTGAGCACTGACCGATACCTTGTCCAGCCCTGCGGTCCCAGCCCTTCTGGGGTAACTCCCAGTTACATCCTGGCCATGACGTGCTGTGGTATGGAATACCTCTTTGGTCAGTTTGGGTCAGGTGTCCTGTCTCTGCTTCCTCCCGGCCTCCCCTCCTCCCTGGCAGAGCATGAGGCTCAGAAAGTCCTTGGCCAGACCAAACATTCAAGCAGCAACTGAAAACATCGGCGTTATCAGCACTGTTCCCAGGCCAAAAGATCAAAACACAGCGCTGTACTAGCTCCTAAGAAGGAGAAAAATGACTGCTGCTGCTGAACCCAGGACAGCAGGCCAAATTCCAGTTCAGTCCATTAAAGGCATGACTTATTTACTACAGTTTCAGGAAGCTGTATTCTCTGCATGTCTATTCCATATCTTTCCATCACTCCAAGCTCACACAAGCATTTGCTATTGCTTCATAGTGTGGTTATGGTCAGGCCTCCCATCCTGGTCATCTGGACACAACATAGATAATGTTGAAGTAATATTTATAGAGTAATTGCTAAGGAATAAATTGTTCAGTGCATTATTATTTTTCATGGTTAACTTTTCTGGCTGTCTGACATACCTTGTCCACTTGAATTTCATGATACAGATACTGTCTTTATTGCCAGAGATCCTTACTGGGTAGGAGAAAAGCCTTTGTTTGCATTTATGATACCTGTGGCTATGCTGATCATGAGGCCATTATCAAGCCACAGAAAGCACCCTTAAAAATAGTTGTCTTATGCCACAAGGCACATGCATATGACATGTTCAATAGAAATCACTGCAACTTGAATAACTGCTATTGCTGGAAGATATGCAACTGTTCCTGAGGTAAGCTTGTGTCATTAGATATATAATTCATATTAAACATCTCATCATTGCTGGTCTAGAAAATGATTTTTAGTCAGTGGTCACAAATAAAAATGTCAGCCTTGCAGGAGTTAAAAGCTTCTTTTATCCCCTCAACTTTGCACCACTTAAACTGAATGTTTGGTCTGATATCTTGGCCTTATAAGCAATTTTGAGGCTGTTTGGTCTAATCTGAATTTTAGAAAGGCAGCTGTGCACTGTTGTGTGACAGTTCCCACTGAGCTTTCCTGTCTCCTTCAAATGCTGTTATCTTTAATGTCTGTAAGCGTGCAGTCATCTGCAACTGAACCTTTACCTGTGCCTCTACAATGACATGTGGGTTATCACTTAACTTGTATATAATTACACTGGAGGTAATTTTGTTTTCCCTCATCTCACACTAAGTATTTGAAGATTCCCTTATAAAATTTTTGGAGGCTCAGACTTTTTTAACTTGTTGAGGTGTATTCAAGCAAACTTGTACTGTTTAAAAACCGAACTACCTTTTGTAATATCATCAAAGTATAAAATTATCTTTCAGAAACATTTCAAATCCAGAATTCAAGATGTGAATTTATCTGTCAGGTAACCCTAGAGATTCTTTTTTTAAGGAAATAGTTTTCGTTGTTTTAAGTGTCTTTCAGAGAGGAATGAAAAGAGCAAGTTTTAGACATCCGCTTTTAGCATGCTAAACCACAGAAAAACATTTTCATTGTTTGGAAGTGGTGAAACAGACTTGTTTTTCATAAATTATGCATCCCTTCTTGTGGTTGTAGAGAAGTTGAGACTCTTAGCTGTGTACTAGCAGTGTTTGCATTTGAAGGTCTTGGAAGTCTAACATGGCTTTGAGTTTCAGTTTTAGCTGGAACTGGCAACACTTCATGTGTAGCAATCATACTATAGTTAGTTTTCATGTTTCTAACAAAAGATAATTGGAATACAGGTGCAACAAAACCACTTTGCTTCTTCTTGACTATTGCTTGGAGGAGTGAGAGGACTGAAACAGCCTCCATTTCCCTTCTTCCTTTCTAATTATGAGGGAAGGAAGTAGTTGGACAGAAATAGGAATTGGAGAGCTTTATTGAGCTTTATAGCTGTTTTGGGAAATACAGGCGATGAGCTTAAAGTGAAGTTCTACTCTTCTCTTATATATTGACTGGGAATTGTTGAAGTACAGCTTAAGTTTCCAATGTGCTTTTATTGGTATATTTATAAACCAGAAACAGGCATACTATCCATGGGTATGGCAATTTCAGTAACTGCAGCAGGTCTGAGAATTTGGTGATGCTATGCATGTTTTGAAATCATCTTGTATGAAAATATTTTTCTCTAATGAAGAAACCTGTTAATTCATTAATTCATCAATAAATCCTTTCAAGTGTAACAAAGAAACAAAATTTTTCTCAAGATTTCCCACAGTTCTGTACAAATTATCTTGCAGCAACATTATTAAATTCAGTTATTTATAAAAAATCCAAAAGTAAAGGTATTTCACACACAAAAAGTAACACACATAAACCCCCGTTGTACCTATGTCCAAAAAAGCAGTCACATTTTCTCATATTTATTGTAAATACCTTCACTTGTTTACTCAGAAGTATCTGAAAATACATATTATGGACTCTGAAGTGTCAAATATTTGATGCATCACTACCTACTGCTAAATAAGATCAGGTTTTTTAAATTGGATATTTTCTTCCCCTCCAGAAAAGCTCCATTTTTATAAATGAGGTCGAGCTGAATCGTGAGAAATACTTTCTTCCCATTGACATGTTTTTTTTACTGTAACCAGTCATTGAAGAACATGTAATGAACTAAGTGCGCACAAACAGAAAGCCTCACCTTTATTTGATCGGCAGGAATCATGTTGGCTTAAGCCAGAGCTGTTTCATCTGATACGCTGTACTGATTGCAAAGGGAAGTGTGTTTGTCAATATTGATTGTATTCAAGGTTTAAAACATGTTTTAAGTTCCCTAACACATATATTACCTTGGATAGTGTGAACTTAACTTGCCTGACAACTTTTTAAAGATATCTCAAAAGTTTTATACTTCAATCAAAAGTATTCAATAGAAAGGAACCATTTCCATGGTTCCTGTATTTTCTAGGTATAAGATTTCTTTTTGTATTATAACCTTGCCCCCAGTTAAACAGCGAAGACTTGGAAGTATCTGCTGCAGTGCATTCTGTCACTTTTACAGCTATATCACTTGTTTTTAACATGCAAGGAAGAGTTAGGTGACTTTTTTTACATCACTTACCCTTCAAACTGCAAGTAAATTGTGCATACTCTTAAATGCCTTAAACCAACCAAACAGAAAAGAATGCTAGAATAGAACATAAACAACGCAAGCTAAAAGTCCATTTCCTGATCAGAAATCAACCTTTTTTATCAATTGATATTTCTTACATTCATTATGTTAAAGGGTTAAAATCCTGCCCCAGTTTCTACCTCATCTGATTGAAAACAGTTAGTGGCAGCACCATTGCCATGAACATGGTTTTTTTTTCTAGCAGTCAGTCTGCTGTGAGGAATTAGATGTAAGATTAATTAAATTTAAAGTTGAGAAACTGTCTAGTATAAGACATTCACAGAGCCGAAGCCTGCCACATTGTAGAACAGGTGAAATTGGGCAATTTTACTTTATTTGATAGAAAGAACCTTAGTACATCACTTGGCGTAACTTTTTTTCAGTGTTTAAAGAAATTAAAATTATTATTTGAAGAAATGAGAATTATTTCATCTCAAATCTTGAGAAAGTATAACTCAATTAAAATTTTCTTGTTTAACAGGATTACCTAGGCACTGAAATGTAATCCTTATAATTATTTTCCTTTTAATTTCTAATATTCCTTCTTGCATTTTTTTAATGTGTGAAGTGGCATGTACATTTGTATCTTTTTTCAGAACTTAAAAAAAATACCTTGATTTGCCCTGACTATAGTATGTAATTTAATGAGTTTAGGATACTTTAACTTAGAAATTACCATTAAAATGGTAGCTTTGAGTAAGTAACTAAATATTAAATTCTACTAAACAGAGCTAAGTCCTTTTAATATAACACAAAATACCAGTGAACTTGAAATTAATGATCTGAACCAGTCATAAGACATTGACCAAACTGAGAGGTGCTGTTTTTAATACCACGGAGTGTGAAGAACTTCTGTAGTAATTGTTCTTACAAACTAATGTATTTTGATAACAGTGGAAACTTTAAAAACTAGGCAGTATGCTGATGGTAGCAAAAACCTCGCAGATGTCTGTCTTCCACAATGAAGTCCTATACTTTTTTGACTAGTTATTATTATTTCTTAAAATTATTTTACATGCTTAGTTAAGATAAATACCCTTAATATAAAATCCTCAGTCAGTTCTGGGCTATGATCCTTCAGAGCTCTGTGTGTGGCGTCACTCAAATACTCTCCTGTGCTTTCGCAGTAAAATTATTGTTAATTTTTGGTTTTGCATTTCTTCCATGGGACAAAAAAAGAGCATTACAACCATGTTTTTTTCAGATTAATGCTTTTACTCAATAATGTCCTCATGAGTCCTTAGTAACGGAGACAAAGGAAAGGGAAAGTCTGAGGTTTGTTTATTGTGTGTAGTTGCATAATTATTGTGTGACTAATGGCAGGAATTGTGCTCAGTGGGACTGATTTCACAAAAATTGGACTTTCATACAGTTTATTTACTCAAACTGAGTTAGCTTGCTTTGGCTTTAATGTTTGCCTGAACAGCTATTATGTCTCCTAGTACTGCAAGTTACTGTATTATAACTGATACAATGTGTGCTTTATGTACTTTTATAGTGCCAGTGAACATTATGAAAAGTTATCTGGAATGATTTTAAACCTAGAGAGCTCTGCCTGAGGGACTGTAGGAAGACTACCGATGGCAATATCTCTGGTAGGTCATTAAGAGGATTTTGAGGACTAAACCCTTTGTTTTTGTCTGGGTGGAGATTAGTGGAGGAACCTGCACCAGTGGCCATTTGTTGTAATCAAACCTGGCTGTGGAGTTTCCTTTGTGTTGTGGAGGAAGCTGTTAAAAGGGAGCTTAACACTGAGCCTGCCCTGGATACACTGCACATGACTCAGTGCTGTGTACAGGCAAGGTAACACATTCTGGGGAGGGGGAAGAAAGGGGAGGCATGGGGATGAAAGTATAAGGTCAGGCAATAGACAAAAGAACACATTGTTATATGCAGATATAGAAACCAGGGCTTGTAAGAACAGAAGGGAACATATACATACAGATTAAAAATAGTGGTGGCTTAATTTTCCTTAATAACCTTCTCATTTGTAGCTTTTCCAAATCTAGATTTAAGGTAAACAGGTCATTTAATGTTGCAATTACATGAACATTACAGGAAAAAATGTAGAAGCAAGAGATAATGTTGCTCTTCTGGTACTGAAATTCATTTCCTCATGTTAAAGAGCATCTGTGATGGTTAGGGAGAGGGAGAAAGTTTGCTAAATAATTTTTTTCATAAAGGAAACTACTGATGAAAATGTTAGAAAGTCATGGAAAGGTCTTTCAAAATAGCATAATCTGGAAATAAAAACATCAACTATGATATTGAACACAAATGGCTGAACATGGCTGTAGAACCACAAAATGGTTTGAGGTGGAAGGGACCTTTAAAGCTCATCCAGTTCCAATCCCCTGCCATGGGCAAGGACACTGTCTACTAAACAGGGTTGCCCATCTCCATTGGTGATCTCCAGTGTTGGGGTTTAAAGAGAGACAGGATTAGGTTGTTTAGTATGCTCTGCAGTAGCCGGTGCTCTGGAAGATGTGTGGTGGTGGTCTTTTGGTTCTTATGACCTGTGGCTACTGTGTCTCATCACCCATACACCAAGTTGAAACAGTTTTAATAGTTTTTTAACACTCTAATAAAATGCTTTCTTTTTTAATGTCACCTTTTTGTTTTCAAATTTTGAAATTAATGATGCTCACTGTGAATTCAACATGAAGGGTCTGGGGAACCTAGATTTTTTTCAACAAGGAGCTCTGGCATATCTGGGTGACTGGGACAGTGATGTGACTCCTTTGTCAAAATACTTTGTGTGTTTGCTGCTGCTGCAACTTCAGATAAAGCTTAGACACATACTAAAAAGGACAAAATTGTAAATGGAGTATAGCTTCATGTTCTTGCTTAAGCCAGACCAGCGAAATTATGATACTGGCCATTTAGCTGAAGGTTACATTGTGGAGTCTGAAGAACCGTAAGCACTAATGTAAATATAGTAGGTATTGAAGAATATGGTTTATCGACTTGTCTTTTATGACTGTCCAGAACAGTTCAACTCAGGTGCTGGTGTTCTATTCTGACATGGAGTGAAAACTTTAGCAAATTTTATGTGGAATTCTATCGACTTTGTGACTGTAAAGAAATTCTTATCAAGGGTATTGTAAAAAAAAACCCATAACTTTTCTAGAAAACTGTTTTGTGAAAATACTGATAATCTACCTGATACCGGTAGTGAGACTGATAATACTTAGCACTATTACAAATAAAGTCAGCTATATCTAGAATGAAAGTATTTTTACACAAGTCTTCTCTCTAATAATATGTGCTGTTTCAGCTCATAATGCAGCAATCAAAGTTGCTGTGAAAGGCCATCAAAGGTGACAGATACATTCACATGATTTTCTAATTGAAATCGATAGAATCTTTTTGTATGCTCTGTTGATAATCTTCAATGAAAAATGTCCTCATCTTAGGTTGGACAAGTAAATAACAAATATTCCTTACTTTAGAGTTTGCTTTTTTGATTTATTTGCTTAAGACTAAAACCTATGAGTTAGATAATGATTCTAAGCAAATGCTGTTTATTTATTTTGTCCTTTTTTTCCCTACTGCTCCCTGATATTTATGTATAAGGAGCTGTACTAGTATAAAAAAAAGCTGATAATCTATAAAACTGAGAATGTAAAAATTCTCAGAGGGCAGAAAAGCTTTTGTAACAGAAATACTTGTTTCATTTTGGAATTTGATGGCAATGACTTTAGCTGCCATATTCTGTTTTATACATTTCCATAAAAGTGAATTTGATAAAAACCATGAAATCTGTTAATTGGTATTTTCACAGTCAGACCGTGCCTTTTATGACACAGTGAACTTGGTGATCTTTCTGTTTAACTCTAATTTAAAATGGAGAAAGATATTAAAGTGTGAATATTTCATCTTAACATATCACAGTTCTTTTATTCTGTATTAAAGAATGTTGTTTGTTTGAAAAGGCTTTCAATGAAACACAGAACATTACAATTCAAAGGGAACTGTTTCGTCTGTACCAGTCCTGTATTACTGTAGGTAGTTTTATATTGTATAGGCAATAAATTTTTAAACTTCATCTTAAAATTGGTTAGGTTTATTTGCCACCAATACTTTTATTGGAAGATTGTTCCAGAACTTGACTTATTTAAAAATTAGAAGTTTTAAAAGCTTACTTATGAATGGTTTGAATTAATATATTCTTAAGTAGTAATTGACGATTACTTCTGTGGTATATGCCTGAACACAATTATAGAAAAGGTTAGGTTCCTCTGGAGATCCCTAGACCACTTTTCTGCCCCAAATAGCACTAACTTAGAAGTTGGGTCATGTTGCTCAGGGTCTTGTCCTGTAGAGTTTTGAAGACATCCAAAGATGGATGTCCACAGCCATAACCTGTATTAGTGCTTCAGTACTCTGATTTTTTTTTTTTTTTTTTGAGGTTTTTTCTTTATGACTGGTTGGAATTTCCCCTGGTGGTGGGATAAAACCTGTGATGGTTTTACGTTATTCTTATATTGTGTATATCAAAAATAAGTCTGGCTCTTCTTCCTCAATGCTTTCTCCTGCAAGACTTCAGTTCCCTCATCCTTTTGTTTAGTATGTAAACACAGTTAGTTCCCTTGGCCTTGTCTATGTTGAGTACTCTAGTTCCCCCAGACTGCCATATGGACTCTCTCTGGCAATAGTTTTGTGTGTGTTTTGCTGTTAAAAGTCTTGAATTGTTGGGGTTTTTTGGTGGCTTTTTTTTCGGTTGTTTGTTTTTTTTTTTTTTTTGGGGGGGGGGTTGTGTCTCTAATTAGTAAAGCGATGGATTCACCTTATTTAAGAGGGCAGTTTAACTTTGAACTAATTCACAAACTAAAAATCAAAATATTATACACAACCCACACTGAGGTGTATGCAACTACATGATTGTCTATTTCATCCATAAACATGGTGAGGATTTTAGGCAGAATTGATGCAGGACTATTGTTTTAAAGTAGCAATGATGCTTTTGACAGACAGCCTGGAAGACAAAACATATTTTAGAGCAACCCTAGTCTGGTGGTGGATTGATATACTTTTTTTTTTTTTTTAATGATTATTTTCTAAGGCTTTGTAGTTTATATATTGAATGGAAGTAAAGTAGTCTCAATGAAATTAGTATTATTTTAACCATTTTATGTTTGCTTTCTCTTTTCCCATGCAATAGGTAAAAACCTATTTCCCATGCAATATTTTAAAAGGAAATAAATATTAGAGAAACAAAGGTCTTTCTCACAGTAGGATTATACCAAAGAGCTGGCTAGAAGAATGAAAGAATTTAAGACATAATTGAAAAATAAAAATGAAAGACACTTTCCATAGAAAAGTTAGGATATATTTTTATGACTTTGGAGTATACGAAGCAATAAATGGCTTTCACGGGTGATTAAATGCTGAAACAAAGCTAAGATGTTTGATCACCATGTGAGTAATTTATTTCAGCACTATGAAACATGATTCCTATTATAAGACAAGATAAAAGAAGATACAACAATATTTTTCTTCTCTTGTGAAGGTCAGTTAGAACAATTAATAATGGGGAGACCAGATGGCTCAAGGGACAGGCATTGGGCTCAAGATTGTTCTTTTAAGTATGGAATGTATCAATAGTAAATAACCATTAGCATCATCTGTTTTTTTACCATATGCAAAGTCAGTCAGTTTTATCAGTCCGTTTCTCATGGAAAGTGTTCGCAGCCTCGGAAGTCACCATCGTGGTTGGCACATTTGGTCCTGTTTCAGCAAAAAGACTAAAGAATACATTGACAGTGTCAACTGGGAGTGAAGGAAACGGATTTGTAAACTCAGATTTGTGGAATTAGGTGTGCACAGTTGCCCACATTCATTTGCAGACTAACAGACCATGTGTAAACACAGATGTATTCCAAGCTTCGGTTCATCTCACTTAAAAATTTTGGCTCATATCCTGTTTTCTTTTTGGGTTTTAACTGTTTGAAAGTACTTTTATACAATTGAGTAGTGAAATACAATCATAACTATGAAATGTCAGCACCATAAACCATGTAGTTCAAGATTGACAAATATCTTTATATGTAAACTTGTTCGGGGGGTTGTAAATCAAACTGTTAAAAGGGTTAAACTTAAAATTCTAGAGCCTTTTGTCATTATGAATACTGGCAATAATTTAAGAAATATTTTAATAATGTGTGTTTTATATAATTTCTATTACTAAAGAACTCTTATGTAGAACTTTCCACAAGTAAGAATCTCTCCTGATGTAGGTAATCAGGACTGTGTGTGGAATATTAATGGGCATTTTTGTACACACACATGTTACTACTCTGTACAGTTAATTATTCTACCATCTTTGCATACGTATCTCTGGTTAGTAGAAGTGTTCTTTTATAGGAAAATGTATTAGGAGGGCTGGCAGATTCTCTCCACATAATGCTTTCCTGGTGCAAAGAAACACGTTTTATTGCTTCTGTGCAGTTTATTGGTTTTAGTTTTCTCTTATTTTAAATATGAAATTTCTTTATGCCTCTTCTACTTGCACATCAGTTTGTGAAATCCTCAGGTTATAAATATTGTGGTTTTTTTATTGCTATGACTTTTCTTATCAATTGAAGAGGGACTAGAATTTCTTATGTCAAAACAAAACCTTTTTTTTTTTTTTTTTAAAGGGGGATTTTTTTTCCAAAGCAGCAAGCTTTGACACTGACAGTGAGTAGCATTTAACAGAAAAATGATTCCTTAGTTCAGAAGTCCAGAAACCCTTTTATTTATGCAGATTAGAGGTCTCATTATAATGGGAAAGACAAGTTTTGCTTAACCCATAGGTCTATATTTGGAGCAACTTGTATTTTGTCCGTCTACGTTATTCTGGTAAGTATTAGAGCCCAAACTGTTGGAAACAATTTCTCACTTCTTAGCTATTCAAAAACATAAGAGTTGCTTAAAAGTGGCAACACAGATAAGTAAAGCTACAGGCGTTATAGATGAGTCATGCAATAAAAACCTTTGAGGTAGAATACAGACAGCTTCTGTGCGCAAGATCCAATCCAAACTGTCTTCAAAGACAGAAAATGTGATAAAGGCAATGAAAGTAGAAATCATCTCATCTATTCTTTTGCTCTCTAAAATTCCAAATGTAAGCAAATACATGGCTCAATCTTAACCTCAACAGGCCAAAGCGATTTATTTTGCGTCTTTTCCAGGTACACTTAGTGCTTTTACTTGTTACTATATTACTTAATTTTCTGTCACCTTTGACCATGACAATTTATCTGTACATTGCACAGCAGTGACAGATTCTCATTAGATTGATTAGATTCATTAGATGAATGAAGGATTTTACATTATTACATCTCATCATTGTTTTTATTTTTCTGTATTAAATTACATCAAGTGAAAGATGGAAGAATAAAATACTGGAGTAGTGAATATAGGCCTACTTATATGGTATGCAGCAATGTTGATGAATTCTGGGAGTGCTTCTACTACTATTTGTAGTGCCATTTATACAATGCCAGTTGTGTAACTGGCACTCAGTACAAGTACTGGCATTCAGTACAACTACAAGTACTACAAGTACTACAAGTACAAGTAAAACATTGAACAAACTTAACTATATGAAAACATGCAAAATACTTGCAATAAATTTACTGAAAGGTTTAAAACCATCTTTCACCTAGTTCTCACTTCTGTGGCTGAGATGAAAGTACAAGGGGCAGTTTCCTAGATTCAGTTCACATGGCAACATATTTATAAGCACTTCCAAACAGAGACAATTACATTTTTGGGGAAATTATTGTGCATGCCCTTTGGCAAAAGAAACCTCAACAACCTGTTGCTTCATAATCAGTACCATAATTTTCTCAGACAAATATAGGAAGAAAGCATAGTGTCAGACAATAGATGGTGGTGAGTAATCGTACAGCTGATATATGAATACCTCAAAGGGAAATTGAATTATGGGATCCATGTTTCCTTAGTGCAAGTTTTACATGAGGGAGTACTTGGTCATCTACCTAAAGTATCTTAGAGTGTAGCTGGTTATTGTGAGCAATTGAATATGTAGGCAATTGGTCATTGATTACGAAGGTATAGTTGCATCCCATCACACAAATGTGTCATTTGCACAAAACCCTAAGAGTAAGCAGTGAGCCACTATTAGACACTTGTACAAATTGTCTCAAGTCCAAACTTTAACAGGGTCCTGAAGCATCAGAGAAGCCATTGAATAAGAAGGAAATTCTCATTAGCAAAGCATTGGTGGGAAAGAGCAAAAGTACAAAAGTTTAGCTGGTGTAGCATTCAACAGTTTGTGTTGTATTTGCAACAGCCTGGTGCTAATTTCTACTGGGATCTCAGCACTGCAAGATGCAGCATTGTCACATGCAGTGCATGGCTTTCAGTGAAGCAGTCAGTCCTGGAACACTGCTCTGCAGCAACTCTGATTTAGCCAGATTGAGGTCTAATGCTGCATTCAGGTTCCTGTGGTAGATTAGTATCTCAGCTAACTTTAATGCTCAAGGACATCTGAGCTTTCAGTTCTTTCCTGTAGCCTCTAAAGAAAGTTGATATTTATACTTGGGGAGTTGTGACATTCAGATTTATTATGGAATTCTAATTGGAAATGACTATTTCTCAGGAAAAAGGAAAATACACCAAAGAATTAAGATAATAGTGCAGTACTGTGATGGTTTAATTAATGCCAGGCTAACATTAGGATGTCATAAATGTCATTTACTCTTGACTACTTTCAGGCTGTGGTTTGGTTTTAGGCCATAGCAACGTGCAGTCAGTGGGTGGGCAGAGCACTAAGGCTGTTCTGCCTGAGGATCATACTGCAGTACTCCAGTGCCCCTTCTTCTTTTTCTAACACCCTGTGGCTTTATAAGCTTTTATTTTCTTCCTTCTCTACTTTTGCCCATGACTAATGCAGAGGCTGTTAGATAGTTAGAAATAGGCATGTTTAATTATAATATCTATCTGGTGTTTGGTTTTTTTTTTTGTCTTACAGAGATTTTTGCATATATTTGGTACCTTATAATAATACTTAGCACTGTTACAGCACTTACAATTCTCATGGCACTGTACAAACATTGTCTAATTTATTCTATCTGCCTCCTGCAATACACATATTGAAGCGGCAGATGACATGAAAGCTTGGGTCCTCAGGGCTTTCCCTCATGCTTTGCCACTTGCTCTCAGAGACCTGTGTTTACCACAGTCCTACATAAACCTAGTACTTCCTCTTTAAAAAAAAAAAAAAAAAAAAAAAGGCTGAGACAGAAAACTGGGACTATGCACAAATATTCTCACTTTCCCATCATTATCCTGCTGTTTTACAGGCTCTGCAACATCCTTTTTCTCCAGTCTTTATTTCTGTTGTTTCATGAAACCCAGACCTAAGCTCTAGTACTGCTAGTTCATACTGCACGCTAGTACTAATTGGCCTAACCTGGATTAGTCTTTGCATTAACTCTAAACTTTGAATTAATGCAAAAACCTGCACAATGTTTCTTCTGGTGCAGCACTGCCTACAAGACATGGGGAGGATGACAAGGCATTTGTTTTTTTTTTTTTCCTGGATGAAGGCAGTCTGCCATAAGAATCTCTGGATCAATAAAGCACAATTTATGTAAATCACAACAGCTGTCTCCTGTAAATTAAACAAATGGAACTGGTCCAGCTCTCAGTACTTTAGTGGCCCTTTCCATTTTGTGCATGCAGAAAGTTTCTCTGAGCAACTGAGAAGTATACACTTGCTTTGATTTGGGACTCTGGCAAGTTAAGAAGTGCAATTGCCTGGGTTTTTTCCTCATTATCTGTAGCTTTCGCCAGAAAGTCCCTTCTGTAGTATCATTTAGATTAATTATTCCACATTTTCCTGTGCTGTTTTGGGATCTTATCCATAAAAACTAGGGCTCCAAACAACAGTGAAAGATAATACAATACACAAGTCATTTCACTTCCATTACTGTTTAGAACAGTACTAGACAGTCATATTTGCAGCTCTTATTCATACATTCAGTTTGAAATTTCATATTTGATTTTAGGATAATCATATTTTTATGAAAGTGCTCACAACTCCAGTTCCATCTTTGCTCAGTAAAATTATTTATTATACTGTTATTGGAATAGGAATTATTAGAATAGCACTGGAAACTTGCCAGTGAGCAAACAGTGAAGCTTCAAGGTATTCAGTCATTTTACATAATATGCTGAGGTAAATTTATGTAGACTTTTCTTGCAAACTGTAGTAGTTTTCCAGTTATTTTCTCCTAAGTTAAGGATGTTTGAGGGGAAAAAAAAATTAAAGATTTTTGAAATGCTAAAAAACCAGACTTTAATGTGAGGAGAAAAAAATTTAAAGCCTTACTTTACCTTACCTTTTCTTAGACAAATAAATGAAGTGCAAAGGAGAGTGCTTGTGGTATGACTGGAGAAAACTTGAAAATGTGAAGTCTGATACTTAATTGCAAGGTACCTAAAGCTCTCCAGTCTTACTAAAATTCATGAGAAGTAAGAATATTCATCTTCCTGAGGAGGGATGACCTAAGTATAGGTTAGTGAGAGGGGGAGAAATCAGGTTATTTGCTTTGATTTTGTTCTTGGCATATCTTGCTGCAATGCTTTGCTTCCTTAAAGTGAAGAAGAGCAGGTTAGGCCACCACCAGCATGAAAACTCAGTAAAAACTTGAAGGCATGGAATGGTAGCTCTTCTTCATTTTGATTTGGTAAAGAATTCTTTTATTGATCATCTAACATGTAATTGATAAATAGAAATTGGAGAATAAAGCAAAGTTCTGTTTTTTCGCCTGTGGATGTTGAACTACTGATGCCCTGATATACTGCCTTGAATTTGTCTTCTCTTTTATGAATATAAATACCATTTGGAATAAAAGTGAGTGTAGATTTTTCCACTAATTGAGTAGAATTAGTGTATGATATATCTTTAATTTACTGGTAAATTTGGTTCAGCCACTAGACTATGGCATCATCTTGGAAAATCATGTGCTTTCAGAGAGAATTTATCTGCAGCTTCCTTGTGGAGTGTTCTGCCCTCTCTGGGAAGGTGTGGACTTAGTCTAAGATATGTAAATCATGACTTCCAAAGAAAGATTTGTCAAATTTAAAAATTTCCACAGAAGACTAAGACAGGACACACTAATAATAATAAAGGGTTGGCAAAAACAGTATCAGAATTTATGGTTTCTTAGCTTACTTAAGAAATGCTTCTGTCATCTGGTGGCTGAAAACTAAAATTAATATTTTGTGGAAACACAAATTAAGTCCAGCCCATTTTGTAGCACTAACCATTCCTGGAATCTGAATTCCAAGTGCATCAAAGCAGCCTATGCAATCTGCAGCATCAACAGATTGGTGCACTCACTTTCTGAAATAGAAATAAACCAGTCTTCCTTTGAGGCTAATGAGGGTTGCTCCCTGCTGCTGAACTCCTAGGGTTGTGACAAAGTCCTAGAACAAGGTAAGCCTCTCCATTCCAGGCTGTAGGTGATTGTCTTTGCTCTTCTGAGGTTGGATCCCAACCTCTCTGTCTCTTTTTTCCTTCCTTATATTCATTTTCTGGTGACATTTTTCTTTGTCAGATTGCATCTAATGACATTCTTGATAATCAGCCAGGGTTTAGTTTACTGTATATTATACATGAGGTCATTCTTGGAATCTTTTGAACAGTTAAGCAATCATCGCTGTTAATTTATGGGTTTCAAATGCTCAGGGGTCTAAGAATGTATGTAAGATGGACCTTACAGTCTTCTTGAGCTGGCACTCCTCAACTCAACTTTGAAATCTCTGCACTGTATCCTAGTAACAGCTTGTTCTGAGCTTAGGAGACTTGCTGAAATCAGGATTCAAAACAAACCTTTCTCCTAGCCCATTCTTTCTTGACCTGTATGGGCAAGATCCCACAATTAGAACTACATTGGGAAGCAGGAACAAGTTTGCTTCTCCTTCCTGAGGTACTGCATTTCTAGGAAGCAATGTGGATGGTTTTTTTGTAGATACCAATAAGGACACAGATGAGGAGGAATGACTAGTGTCTAAGCCTGAGTAGGGGTGATCTTCAAAGGGGTGATCTGCTGACACTGTAGATATATATTAAAGTAACTAAGGAATGTTAAAGGAGCATGAAAACTATCTTCAAAAATGCCAAAACATAAACCAAAAAGAAGATGGGAATCACTAGTCACAAAATCTAGGGCTCTGCTATTGCAGGAAACATCATGAAAGTCCATTCAGTTCAAACTCCACCTTAAAATAAACTGGGATTTTTCAAATAATTGTTTAGGGTGTATTGCTTTTTTTTTTTTTTTTTTTGCTTTCAGAACAGAATCTTGTGAACAATGAAATGGAAATATTATTAAAACTAACAGTAAAATTTCATTTAAGTTTAATATAAGGGTATGTAGCCGACAAAGAGAAAAATGCTGATTATTCTTATACAATCTTAAATAGTTATTAAGGTGCTGAACCTTTTAATAAAGAACTAGATTATTTTTAGATCTAATGCAAAGTAACAAAACCTCTTTAACAAATTATCCTTAGGAGATTGTTAGAGTTTTAATCGGTTTCTTGTACTTAAACTCATTTTCCCAGCATGATGTACACTATCTGTGGGAGCTTTTCATAAGAAATTCACACTATGATTATGGCACCAGCTATTTCAAGTAAAAACATTGTGAAATGTTACTATTGTTTGGGCAGTTGGAACTGAAATGATTGAGTGAAGGATGGTAGTTATGCTGCAGGCTAATTACATGGCTAATGTCTTTGCTTTACATATCAATAGATGCTTCTAGAGATGAGCAATAACCGAGACTCCATTATCGGTCCAATACAATGCACTTAAATTAGCCACCATTTATGAATACTATTAAAATAAGAGCTGGCTAGTGCTTAGTGATGTTGCACTTGACGTGTTTTTTGTTGTCAGTCTGTAGATACTGCATATGGCATACTAGGGAGTTTTGACATAGCCAGAGAAGATGTTTTTACAATTTTTGCTGTTAACTACACATTGATTAAAATCACAAAATTTCTCAAGGAAGTATGAAAATAAGATAGGCCATCAGAACAATGAAATAAGACATTAGAGCTAAATGTTACCTTTGCAAATGCAGTAAACTAACTAGTAAGGTGTTAGGTTGGTGAGAGGTTTCACAGCCTAATGATGGTCAGTGGAGAAATCCTAATGGGATGCTCTCTTTCAATTTTTGACATGGAAGTTCACAAGTTGGACCAAATTTTCATCTTTGAAGTCAAAATGAAAGAAATCATCTGATGTTGGAAAGTGCTTGCACTAAGCTTTCATAGCTATTTAAGGAGTTATTTTACTTGAGTGAAATGCTTACTACAGGTTTTATGTTAAGCAAGGTATTGTCTCTTTGGCATTGCTACTGATTTTGGTGTGTGTATAGGAAAAATGCACAGGAATGTCATACAGACAATACATGGATTAAAAAGAATTAGGTTTTGCTGACAATATGCGTCTTCTAAGTAGCAGCTTAACTTTTTAAAAGCAAAGATTAAAAAGGTGAGATTAATTATTAATTCCTATTAATCACAGAGGAGTTCTTAACTTCTTGTTCCTATCCCCCCTGCCTTTCTCTTCATTTGGACAGCACAGTGCTTATCATATGGGATACTTCACATCTTCTGACAGTAATGTTGAAGTCAATGGTGGTATCTAGAACTGATAAATGTCTGGTGATAGCATGCTTTTTTTTTCACTTATTTACACATCTAGTCTCCAATCATAGAAAATGTATAGACCAAAGTATCAATCTTCAATAGGTATATAATTTTTGATGTGCTGTATAGCTGTGTAAGATAGAAGATAAAGTGTATAGCCAACTTTCAAAATGCTTTCTAAAGCAAATGCTCATGAAAATATTACCTAATTAAGTGGAATTAATTCATAGTGAATGCTGAAATGCATCAGGTTTCAAATCCTTGCCTTAAAAGTAAAACGAGATGATGGCAGTATCTCAGATGTGTTTGAAGAATGAGGTGTGTTTCCCTTGCTACCCATGAAATTGGACATAAAAAAGAACGTGTAAGAAAGTCCAATGGACATAATGGAACTGAACAAAGTAAGGAAAGGTGTGTAGGGTGAGGATACACCCACAAAAGACAAGTGTTGTGATCATTTTCTTAATGAAAGAAGCTGAATGCTGCATGCAAGGGAAGAACTGCTATATGTGTAGTTTAACTGAAATCTTCATTTAAGATTGCAGGAACAGAATGGTGAACAAATTATCTTCTTAATATGTATCGTGATTAGTTCTTGCATTGTTGTTTTCCAATCTGTAATAGAGATGCTTCAAACAGCTAGGCTTCAGGGATGTTAAACACCCTCCTGTTAAATGTTTGCAGTTATGATCATCTTGTTTCACTTCTGGGAGCTTATATTAATATCAATTGATTTCATTCTGGTTTTTCACATCAGTTGTATTTAAAGTTTGCTTTTGTTTTTAATCAGCTTTGTGTCATACTTACATGTAAATATGGGTTGTACGTGTAAGCTTAGCTGTTGGCTGGGATGCCCAGAGCACAGCAACTGCTCTTGAATACAAAATTAGAAGTATATGTTGCACCCTTAACACTGTGCTTAAGTCTTGGGTGGTAGGTAAATGTGAGTTTTTGTGTAAATGTCAATGTAAGAATAAATGCAGAATTATCCCTTATCCATCTGAAGTTTTATAGGCATAAAACTGCATGCATAAGTCTGAATTGAGTTACTTTTTTTCTGTATCTATTCAAAGCGAAAATTTTCAGATTTTATTTTACTTGTTAAGAGGGTAACTCTGGTAAGCAATTGTTAGCACTCATTCTTTTAAAGGGTGCTATGCTTTAAATTCAGCAGTAGATTAAATTTTTCATGTACAACAAAAATCATGCTAAATTACAATCTTCAGATATCCCTATCAAAGCTATCAAGAAGAAACAGCCTCATCAGTAATGATGTCTATCTTCATTATGTGCATGTGGCAAAACTCTTCAGATTCCTGGAAGAAAGTTATGATGTTCCAGGTTTACTTGTGCCTGTTTAGGACAGAATTTGCAGTTTTTTTCAAGAGCTGCCCAGATATTAGAATTATACTTTGCCTACCAGCTTTGAAGTTCACATCTGTTTTTTTCCCAGTTCCCATCCCACTGAACAGTATAAAATTACCTTAGCCAGTAGCAGAATATCCATCCCAACTTGAGAGATTTTCTCAGAACAGTTTACTGTGATAAGAGATCCAATCTTCGCCATGTCTCAGAGTGATGAAGAAAGCTCCTGGCCAGTTTCTGGTTAAAGCATCCATTTAATGACAGCCAACAGTATAGCAGTGTTTTGCATGAACAAGCAAGGAAGTGTCACATCAGCTCCTTAATGCAAAGGGGTGATTTGTCCAGGGAAATAGCGCATTTTCTCACAGAATAACAATATCCGTGATTCATCTCCTGTACCTTAGAAATGCATTGACAAGTTATATTGGCAAACATTTCTCACAAGGTCTAAAATGGGCAGTCAAGGATTTGATCTTTGTCTGCACTGCATCAATAGAATTGGCTATTTAAATGCCATAGGGGTCTTTCTTGCATTTCTTACATTCATAATGCTCCAGAGCAAGACAAAGTATAGGCTTTTAGGGACATACCTTTCAGTAGAATTATCTGTCAAGGCACGGCTCTTGTCAGTGTTACCTGCAGTTTTGGTGTGGCAGTGTTCGTACTCACTGTGCTCAGCCTTCTAAGCTGAACAAACTCAAGCCCCTCAGTGTTTCTTCCCGTATTAAGTTCTCCAACCCCTTAAATCATCTGGGTATCCATCCACTGGATCTTTGACAGGTTTTCGTGTCTCTCATGAGCTGGAGGGTGAGGGGACCAAAACTAGCCATGTTATTCATGGTGTGGCTGAACAATTGCAGAGCAGAATAGGATCTTTAGTTCTCATTTAATTACATGTTTTTAAGAAAATTTGTTGGCTGAAGCTGCATAGAATCATAGAATCATAGAATAGTTAGGGTTGGAAAGGACCTCAAGATCATCTAGTTCCAACCCCCCTGCTATGGACAGGGACACCTCACACTAAACCATCCCACGCAAGGCCTCATCCAACCTAGCCTTGAACACCGCCAGGGATGGAGCACTCACAACCCCCCTGGGCAACCCATTCCAGTGCCTCACCACCCTAACAGGAAAGAATTTCCTCCTTAGATCCAATCTAAACTTCCCCTGTTTAAGTTTTAACCCATTGCCCCTTGTCCTGTCACTACAGTCGCTGACGAAGAGTCCCTCCCCAGCATCCCTATAGGCCCCCTTCAGGTACTGGAAGGCTGCTATGAGGTCCCCATGCAGCCTTCTCTTCTCCAGGCTGAACAGCCCCAACTTCCTCAGCCTGTCTTCATACGGGAGGTGCTCCAGTCCCCTGATCATCCCCGTGGCCTCCTCTGGACTTGTTCCAACAGTTCCATGTCCTTTTTATGTTGAGGACACCAGAACTGCACACAATGCTCCAGGTGAGGTCTCACGAGAGCAGAGTAGAGGGGCAGGATCACCTCCTTCGACCTGCTGGTCACGCTCCTTTTGATGCAGCCCAGGATACGGTTGCTTTCTGGGCTGCGAGCACACACTGAAGCCGGCTCATGTTCATTTTCTCATCGACCAGCACCCCCAAGTCCTTCTCTGCATAAACTGACGAGTTCTATTATGAACAGTTCTCATGAGTAAACCTTGAAGGTGCTTATGTATGTTATGAGAAATATTTTTACCACTTTACAGATGGGAATCTGAGGCGTACTATGGTGAAAAGAGTTTTGAAAGGTCGCCTCACACATTGAGCCTGGGAAGCGTACAGGTGTTGGATCTCTCTTAAGTGCTCTCACAGGAAAGGTGCTACATCATATGATAAATCAACCAGTCTTCTGATTCTTTATGAAAGAATTTATTTTTAAAATTGACACATATATTCACTGCAGAATAGCTTGAAATCACAAGTTGATCCTCTTGCTTCTGGTGCAAGTTACTATATGAGTTCCTATCAGAACAAATTTACTTTATCTTGTCCCTGTACTTATAAATCAAGTAACTTAAGAATTTTAACATACAAGTATCATCCTTCTCAAAGCACCTTATTTTAGTATCTGAGAAATCAATTGTGACAATTTAACAGTTGCAGCTAGCCTTTCCTGTGTCTTAGGGATGTATACAGTGTATTTCATAAATTGCATTGATTCAAGATTAAATTTTACTTTTACAATATACTGAGATGAAAAAAAAATCCACACAGCGTACTTCATGTGATTGACTGTAAAACTTTACTTGGAATTATCAGTGTCAGTTTGGTGAATTACTTCACTTAAAATAGAAACAGGTCACATGGATTGTAATAAGATTCTAAATGCTTTGGAGACAAGTACTGAATGGAGATTCACCCTACAGAAATATACTTGTCTACCAAGAAATAATTAGTTTCTGATTGACCAGAACTCAGCCTTCTAGACTGCAATGCTCTGCAGCATGTGAAAATGGGTGTGGAACATACTGAAAACCTCAGGCTTAGCTCTAAAGTACATTTAATTTGTTGTAGCCTTTTAGCCTTTTTCTGCAGGTTGTAAGCCACATTCTGTTGCTCATTAAACTGATAAAATATAAACACCAAAACCAGCATTAGCAAATTTCTGCCTTGTCGTTCTTTCTGTTATTCCTAGGGAAGCATAAATGTTTTACACTGTTTTGAGTGAGTCGTTGTAGTTTACAACAGACTTGCCCTAGGTGTTCTCTCTGTGCTTTTTGTCTTGTTTCCAAGCTCTGATGAGGCAGAGGCATAAAATGTCCACTCAGCATCATTTTGAATATGAATCATGTGTTATGGTATACTCATAGCTTAATTATTGTAATCATCAAGTGAGCTGTTTTTTCTCACAAAAGGAGTTAACATTATTAGTGGAAAAGCTATTGTAACTGTGATGAGAGACCATGGCCATCATGTATAGAAGGCCAAATGACTACTTAATCAAGCTGAACAGAATTTGGATTAAGAATGGAAGAATAGCAACAGGAAACTTCTATTGAGGGTGATCACATGTGGAAAAAGTACTTGACTTGGGGAAAATAGTTTTCATTAAATAGAACTGCGTCAGACTCTGTAAGATGGATATAACACTTCGAAAATGAAGTCAGCTTTCAGTGACTGAACCAAACAAATATATATTGGTATGTACTTCCTATTAATTTTATTCAAATACAAACTAAATAGTCATAAAAGTAAAATTTAGAAAAAAACCTCCATGTGAAAGTTTTGCCTGACAAGAGTACAAACTTAAGAGGGTTTCTTTCAAAATATGATACTTTTTTGCATTTCAATTTAGAGCTAAAAACACTTGCATGTCCCACCCAGGTACACTACGTGGCTTAATATATGCCTTCTCTTTCTTCAGGCCTTGTCTTCCACTCTTAGATCATCACAACAGCAGCCCTAGAAATGTGCTCTTTGTGCCTTCTCCCCTTCTTTAAATTATGGAATAATTTAAAATAATTGAGTTTAGGCATGTAAAATTCAGAATTCATGTGGTAAATCCTGTCAAAGACATTTCACCACCCCACCCCCCCATGGCAAAAGCTGCAGCACCCATCTCCCATTTAAATGTAGTGCGATTACTTCTGTTCTGACAGCACTATCTCAAATCTACACAATCTCTTTAGAATTATTTACAAATACTTTGAGCGCAAGCATCACATGTATGTCTAGTGCCAGCTATTTTTAGGAATCAATAATAATAAGAGCCATGTCAATAATTAATGACTTTCTCGATGCATGGTTGCAAGATTTGGTGCTGAGTTTGATACTGCTGCTTACTAGATCCTAGAAAGCAAACTGTCCTTTCTTAGGATTCAAGGGGAATCCTAACCCTATGATTCACTATCTTTTGGCTGCCAGAGGCAGCCCTGAAGGCAACACCACCACCCCAGACATATCACATTTATCTGTCATCTCAGGCTTTAGCCCAAGAGTGTGGCTTGGTGTTCTCAAGACATTGGTAGAGCTTCAAGTTTAGATGGTTCTTTTGAGGAAGTGACATTAAATAGTTGAAAGAAGGGCTATGGAGACAGGTTTTGTGTGGGCAGGTTGCATACCGACAGTATCATTGACAGAATGTGCCAAAGGTATTATTTTCTTCATTAAATAAGGAAAAAAAAAAAAAGACAAAAAAGGCAGCCAATGCTATCTTCAAAAAGAAGTACAGATGTTGAAGGAAGAAGAATCAGTCTTTTCATTTTGCCAGGGGTATATGCAATGTGCAAGACATATATCCCTGTATATATGTCATGTATAACAAACTGTTTTGTCAGAAAACCTGTATTATATTTTGTATTATGTTACAAGTGGTGGACTTGGCGTGTCCTGGGGTAGTGGTTGGACTTATTGATCTTAAAGGTCTTTTCCAGCCTAGTTGATTCTATGACTCTACATGTTATAAACAAAAGACAGTTGTGTGAATTTTCCATACTCAAAGCAGGAATATAATAATTGGTCTATAGTAATATTTCTACACTCTAAATTGTCACTATAAATCTCTACTTTGGGAATTTTTTTAGACAGGATGAAATTGTAATATAATTATTGAATTGTTTCTTTACAGCTATTTATATTATCCAGTCTTTCAACCTGAAAAATCTATGTGTTTAAAGGGATTTGGGTCTTCAGGGATGTCAACTGTGACTGGAGCTTATAGAGATACCCATCTGTGTTTAATTGCTTTACTGTTATGCTTTAATGTATGAATACTACAGGACAGGACACAAATTAGAGACTGATTTACTTCACCCCTCAAATAACAAAAGCAAGGCATTTTGATGTTTTGGTTTTATTTTGTCCAGTAAGACAGAAAAGATAGGCATTTTCACAAAATGGGGTAGACTAGCTGAGAGGCAGAAGGAAGGATGTAATAATTGGTAGCAATATTCATAATTAGTTCCTCACCAGGTGGTGTGTTCAGCTCTGAAGTATTTTGTTCCCCACTTTTTTTTTTCCCGGATTAACAATATTTTGCATTAAGGAATTGTTTTTCATCCATTATTTCAGAGTACATTACAAAGGTGGGTCACTTACTCCCTTTGCACATATGGTGTATTTAAAGCAAAGGGTTCTGTTTACTCGAAGTTATGCAGATAATGAATGGTAAATTAAGAAGTCTCTTGATTCCTACTTACCTATTGTTTTTACAAGAGAAAGATGTCTCTTGAACTTATATGTAGCATGCAGTGACTTACCTTTTAAGGTACACTATAACTTCAAAGCCTGTCCAAACTGAGAGCACTTAAAAAAACATTTCCATGATTTTTTGAGTGACTTTGCTAATCTTTCCAGGAACACAAAGCAGATTTGTGTCTTGTCTTTTTGAGCAGCAGGAAGGACTTCAAGGCATAATGTTACAGAAATTACCCCTGATGAAAACATCTCTGCTCTTTGTTATAGTAAACTCTGAAATAAACTGTGTTGTAACCGATTGTCTATAATCACAAAGCAAATTCCTTGGTTGCTTTTCTTCAGTTTTCGTGCGTGTGTACGGTAGTCTTTAAAAACAAAGAGGTTACATTTATGGTACTCTGTATGGCATGGAAGGCTTTCATAAGATGAAAGACACTGCTGTAATGAAAAGCATAACTCCTAAATACTGGAAATGTTCCTCTGTTTAATGCCTGCACTGATGTGCATGCATAAAATTAATAATTGCTTGAGTTTTGAACAATGAAAATACAGGGAAAAATTACAACATAACAATGGAAAGCTATGCAAGTAAAAGTATCAGCTGGAAGAATAATAGCTTTATTTGACAGTGTTTTGACATCATTGATGTACTGTTGTCATTGGAGACCTTCCTTTCTCTGTTTGTGATATACTATTTCAATCCATATTATCCCAAAAGAATCACAAACATTGAAAAGGTCTGATGTGTGATAGTCTCTTACTAATATGTGAGTTGACATGTTGATAGTTCTTTCATATCTGGGACTTGTGAGATTTATGTTTAAATGGTATTCACCAACACTAATAAAGGATGCACAGTTGACAAAGAGGATACAGGTGTTCTGAAAGTGATTAGCTGTAAAGAAGCAAAGTGGCTTATCTACTCCATTTGGTACAAAGTGAAGAAAACCGAGAGCAGGATTAAATGTGCCTACAGCAGTTCCTGTGTTAAACTAATGACAAGTTTATCATTATCATTTAATGAACAAATCATACAAATCTGTATTCAAGAGACCTCTTGTAATCTAAAACTTTTTAATCTAAAACTTTTTTGTTTTGAGAAAAGCACATAATTGTTATAATTATTCCTAATTTTTATAGAGCTATATCAATGGATTCCCCACCCTCCAAAGGCAGACACTTGTCAGAACAAACAGGTCTGGGGTAAAGGAACACAGACAAAAGTATTCCTTAAGGAAAGGAAAGAAATTAATTGGTAGTTATTGCAGCTGTCCACCAAATGGGCTAACCTGTCTAGGAAATCTATTTCTGGGCAAGCCTACAGGTTCAAACCGGTAATGTTTTGTGGCCTGGAGTTCAGGTCTGCTCATGGGTGATATATGGAGGAATGAATCTTCCTCTACTTTCTCCCTGCGCCACTTCCATTTTACTTTGGCTTGTTGGCTGTGTGGAGCACATTTACTCATCCTACTAGGTGGATTGGGGCATAATGGAACAGCTCTATCAGGCTTGATAAGATTTTCTGTATTGTCAAGTTTATGTAACTTTATGTACAGATTTAGGCCTAGGTACAGTGTAGTGCAGGAAAGCCCTTGGAAAAACATAGGCTGAACAAGAGGAAAACTGCCAAGACCCAGGTCAGCTTCTACTCAGTGCCACTTATAAAAGCAGTAAAAAGGGGGAGAAATTGGAACAACTCAGTGTAGAATAGCCCTCGAAGACAGACTATTAGTCTAATCCTTTTGCTGTCATGTGTAATCTCATCTCAGGAGCCCAAAAGCACTGTGGTGTGAGAAAACAGGAAGGAAAGGTGAAATGTTCCTTCTTTCCTACGAAGCCTAATGAGTAAGGACTCTTCAAGTTTATTATGCAACATTGGTTGGATGCAAGATAACATGGGTTTGAGTTTTAGAACAGCACACTGATAGGAATTTCCATATGCAGTGATAAAATTTGCCGGAGTTTTTCTTGCAACAAATGTGTATCTCTAGTTCGTAAAGAAATAGTTGTCTTAAAGCTGCTGTGTCTTGGCTTTATTTTAGATACTTTTCTTCATCCCTGCCAAATGCTTCTTTAGCTTATCAGTATGGATTAAAGGTATCAGTATCTGTGAGGATGAACAAGAGGATTTGGTTTGCTATCTACATATTGTCTCTGGAAAATGGGCTCCATTTCTTCATTTAGTTCACTAGTTACTATGTTTCTGGTAAATATTTCAATCCTAGGCATAAAGCAGCAGATGGGAACAAAAATTGTGGGTGCCAGGATGTGTGGGAGAGGAAAGGACTGTTAAATTATGAAAGGGAATGCAGTATTTGAAGAGAAGTCTTTGTGGGGAAAGAGGTGGACTGGACAAAATCAAGGGCAAGACTTAAAGAGCATAATGAGCAGGAAAGAAAGAGGTAAAGAAAGTGTGAAGAAAGAGGTGAGAACAAACTCAAAAAATCAGATACAAAAGTTCTCCATAATGCTATGGGGAAAGAGGAAGCACAGTGCAGACGAGAAAGCAAACAGTGGGTGGAGAGCTGTGCTAATGCTCCTAATCTGCTTCTCATGTCCTTGTTTGTTCTCAGTGAGCTTGTATCTTTGATACTGTACCATGGAGACACACATGCAGTATTTTCTTCAGAGGCTGAGACTCGTAGATTATTATGGGTTAGGTTATTAAACCAGCACTCATAGTAAGACAGGTTTCCACAACTTCACTTCTCAGATGGTTAGAAATAGTCATATAATTCTCAGCCTAAATTTATCCATGGCTGTTTTCTACCTATTCTTGCTTTGAGCTTTTCTTTAGAATAAACTCTTGGTTGCCTTCCTTGATTCCTAATTTCCCTGACATATTCATGCTTATAGCTTTTAATTCCTCATTTTTCTAGTCTAAGCAAACCCCACTGAACCCCATGAGAGGGTAGCTGTGCTTAGCTGCCACCCTAGGTGCTGTAATGACCCACTATTTCATGATTGCTCTTTAAGAGCTCCCTTAATGGCAAGCAGTGTGTGTTCAATGCAGCGTCTACCTAGTCTGCTACCTTTACATGGCCTGTCCCTTGGTAAAACTCTTAGTCTTGACAGTTCCTGACATCCTGTATGTAATAGAAATAAAACAGGAGCTGACAGTCTGCAACATTATAAATAAATAGCTCATACTGTGAGTGATACACAAATGTTGTATTCCTTTAAATTGCAGGAGATGAGGCTTTTAGAGTATGTTACCACTGGCATTTTTCCCTGTAACAAGGAGTTTAGACTGCAGGCTAGGGAATGTTAAATAAATTTCTCAAGCTCTAATGACATCTATTTTTTTTCAGCAATGTTGAATTGGAACCCGTGACCTTGTCATTGCAGGCATTGCAAAATTTATTTTACAGTTTCCTTTACCAGCATTAAAGAGTATGTTGTGAAGACAGGCAAAAAAATGCAGTCATCAGTGTATTAATTTAAATATATGTTTTTATGACCACTCTAATAACTCCAGCACTCAAGAACCATTTAAGTGATGATAAACAAAACGGTATCTGATAATAGGCCTTTCTGTTTATTGATATCAGCAAAGTTAGATCATATTACAAAAGCTCCAAGCAGAATTACCTATGCAGAATAATTTTAGTTTGCAATCCCAAAATTTCCCGTCTTTTTCTTTTATTTTTTATTTTTATGACAACCTCTTATTCTTCTCAGAATATTACTGCAAGCTACTTTAAGCACCCTATCATTAATCTTGAGATATGTATATATCTTCCTGCATTGTTAGATGAATGTGCTGGAGCTCTTATGATCACCTGAAGAAAATTACAACTTTGAGAGAAATATTTATATTGTGAATGTGCAAAATATTACATGCTCTCAAGTGCAAATGTATAATTGCCTCCTATTATGGAAAAAAAGGATATGAGTCTCAAAAAATACCTCCAGTAAGTGGCAAACAAACGGTGTCTAAATTTGGCTTTGGATTTGTGAACCAAAACTTTGGAATGCCTCAAATCAATAAGTGTCTGAAGTCTGGTGAATACCCGAGATTTTGCCACTGAGGGTTTATCTGTGCCTTCAGTTAAGCACATGCCCAGGGCTGCCAAAGTCATGTGCAAAGATGTTCATTCCCAGCTACTTGAAGTGCAGCCCATATTCTGAAAACAAGTGCCCATTCAATGATTCTTTTATTGAGTTTGAAATGGAGGCATACATCATCTCTGAGCTCTAGCTTAGGAGAAAGTGATCCTAGGAAAGTACTTTCACTACTGCCTATGTTTAAGGTCTACTTTTGTTTCTAAGCTTCGCTGGTTTCACTAGCATCTCCATCTATTGACCCCTTGCTGGGAACTGCTAAACTGGGTCTTCCACCTGAGGTTCATGTGTGTGCTCTTTAGGCATGGTGGGATGTGCCACAGCAGCAAAATCATCTGGTAGTTCTAGATTTCCAATGCCTTTTGAATTTCAGGGGAAATTGCTTACTCAGTTTTCTAGGTGTCTTCCAGTATCCCAACCAATACAGCAGGGGTTACTTCTAGAGGACGCTTGCATCTAGCACTGCTTAATGTTTGTAGCTGCTAAACCAAATTAGATAAAATGTTGTAATTGTACTCAGTACTCTCCAAATATGCTTTTTCCACATGGGCATATGATAACTGTTCTGTGGCTGTCTTGTAAATTGCTCTTCTTATTCTCAATCACTTCTGTAAATGATAAATAAAACTTAAATCTGAAAATTAGCCAAGATACTTGAAAAAATCCTTAAGCATGCAACCATAACTTAAATTCTGGTGGGTAGAAATAGATACTTCTACTGATAGTTCAGTCTTACAAGATGTAGTGATTTTTACTAATTTGGTAAAGAAAACTAGTAATTTGGGGGAACTCCCATATTACAGTTTTAGCTTTTCTCTCTGATGCAATAGATCTGTTCAACTTTAGCAGGGTTTATTTTTTTTAATTCCTTTTATTGGGACAAATCCCAAAATCCTTATTCTTTCCTTCCTCAGGACAATCTCCTTTTAACTTCAGTGAGATAACAATGCTTATGCTATTTTGCAGGATACTTTGAGATCTGTGGTAAACAAGATCTAAATATTACTGAAAGGGAAATTTGAGTAAATTTAAATTAAAAAAGGGACTGAAAGATTCAGTTTATGGAGATTTCCCCTTTTTTTCCTTTTTATTTTTTTTCTCTCCATGTGCTGCTTTATACATTCATAAACTCTTCATACTTTTGCTAATGTGTGGTGAGTTAATCTGCCTTCACGTAGAGGAGTGCAGGAGTGATAGTTGTGGCTGGCCTTGGAGCAGGGCTATACTCCTGCTCTTGTACACAATTTGGCACTTAATGGATACATTTGCTTGCAGAATTACTTGTTTAAATAATTTACTTTGACATGTGGCTGCAACATTACAAGTAAAATACAGATTCTTTATTTCATCTTAAGTAAAACCTGCCTTGCATAACAGTTTGTTCTATTAGCCAGGGCCAGCTAGGTCAGAACTTTAATAGAGAAGCCCAATAAAGTAGATTACAAGTCATTTTCAGTTTATTAACTTGGTCAAATGCATGAAACATGAATAATATTGCTTATAAAACCCTCCCCCAACAATTTACTAATAAATACAAGCATGTATTTTGAGAGAAAATGATAAATGAAATGGAAACAAAAATGGAAAATATGTGATCATATCAGTTTCCCATTGATTTTTATTGAATTAGTCATATCCACCACTTAAGCATTTCGTAATCTACTAAAAATGCTTTTATAGCATAGAAATTTCATTTTATGAGTTTAGCATAATGCAATCAAAACATTTAGGCTAACATCTTCATGCTAAGAAATTCCATCCACGTTATTATTTTACAATTCTTTTTGATTAAAGGTAATAATTCTAATGTAGCCATTTAGTTATATAGAAGTATCTTGACAGAAAAAAACCAGTTATATAATAACACAGTAGTCATTGTCTTTCAGTGTTCTAGGACTAAAAAATAAACTTGCGGAAAAAAAAGCTTAATTTAAGTTAGCATTGGAATATATTTTGGCACAAAGAGGATCTACTGCCACTTCCTTTGAAACTCAAGGAAATCTTATCATTGACTTAAAGTAAAATCAGTTTGGCACTGAAACAAATTATATGAGTTATTTATGCTCCTGTCTCTGTCCCCATCAAAACAAAAAGGAAGAGGTAACTAGAGGATTAGAGCCACCCAGGTCTGGATCATACCTTACATAAAACTTCATGCCATCAACTCTTTGTGAGGGGAAGAGAAGGAAGGTAGGTGTGTGAATGTGTGTGTGGAATTCAAGTATGAGTGCAGTAGCCAAAGGGCTCTGCTGTAAGTGAGGAGGAAAAGGATGCACTGGTTACACACTGATGTTTAACTTCTGTGTTCAGAACCCATTTTCTCTGGCATTGTTGAGGGGATTTCCTCATGTAGGCTAAGGCAATATTATTTCTTTTATGTCTCTTGCTGTACTGATACTGCACTGTCAGCTACTTATTGTAGAGCCGTTTCAGGCTGAATGGGGTGGACTGACTTAAAAGGGAAAATTGGCTTCTTTTGAAAACAGTTGAAAATGGTTATCTTCAGTGTTGCCTTAATGTCAAAATAGTTAAATTTAATAAATGATGAGAACAGATTGCATTGGGTTGCATAGACTAAGGCTGGAAGGCACTTGAAAATCAATTTGCATCCACCCACCTGTTGGTAGAAACCTTCCATTTCTGCTCTCTAATGCAGCCCCTTTAGGGAGTGATGGTCTGAAAAGCTGGGCTTTGAGTACAATAATTCTCACAAATGTATGCTTGAAACTTTCCAGTTACTTAATGTGTTTAACATTTCAAACTCAGTTTGCAATATTTGTGGAGGCTGCAATTCAAACTATATTGGATTCCTGTATGCTTATTTGCAAGAATTTGATTAAAGATTGCTGCAATGTCTAAATTGCAGGCCAGTAAATTATATAAGACACTTTATCTGTCACTGCATCTATCAAACATGGTTGACTGGGTCAGAATTCCTCCTCTAGGTATTGCCAGAGGAGGCTGCTGCGTTTTGGCTACCACAGCAGATCTCTGTGGACTGACTTTCAAAGCTATTGTGTCCCAGTTGTGACTTTCATGTAGGGAAAAGCATCTGGTTTCTTAAAATGTTCTGGGCCCAGTAGCTGTGTAATGACTCTTTGGAGGTCAGATACAAGTATCAAAGAGATACACTCCTCTTTCTTGTTTTTGTTTTCTGTATACCTGCTTTGAATAAAACAAAAGGTGCAAGATGTCAATATTTAATGAAAGAGAAGGAACTTTCAGTCAGTGTTGTCAAGGAACAACATTTTGTAAAAGGAAAAATATGCTTCCACAGGGTAAAATGTCACCTTTTATAGGTTTGCAGGATCTGGTGACAGTGTGAAGTACTTAATATTTGCGTGACAGACATCTTGTCTGAAAGTGTCTATGCATGTCTTCAGTCACTTGAGAGCAAAATAGGAAACATCATCTCAAATACATATAGTAAGAATGATCCTAAACTTCATCTTTTCTTGAGTAGGAACAGAGACAAAGATATTGTTCCAGAACTAAGGCTAATGTAACTTCCTGAGGGCTGTTCTACATTGTATTTAAAAGTAATCCTTCCCCATATCTTTAATATGTATTTAAACACAATATTTATATATTAAAATGCCATGTTTAAATATAAGTAATTAAGATATTTGAATAAATTTAAATACAAATATTTAATATACTTAAATAATATCTTTATTTGCTCAAACCAGGTTTTATCTCAAATTCTAGGGACTCTGTTTAGCCCTTAAGAAACTAATTTCCTGTTTCTTAAAGTCTTCCATCTGAAATGAATGCAAATAAGAAGTAGTCTTGAAATGAGAGGATTACCTTCATGTACCCAAAGCAACAAGTACTTTATGCTCAAATATAATTTTTCCATCCATAAAGCAGGTAGCTGTGTGTACAAATGAGCACTTACCTGCAGCCTGAATTTCCTGCAGCCTGAAGTTTTAACAGGTCAGAGCATACTAAATAAAACTTTAGAGGTTTTCTTCAGTTTTTCAGCTGAGGAAGTCCAGGACAGTTGTAGGGCTAATGTATGATACAGGTTCTATGTGTAAAACCACATGAACTTTATTACAGAGTTTGTTCAAATTAGTAAGAATCTTTCCATTGACTTGGATGGACTTTGGATTGAGCTCAAAAACTGATATTTTTGTTTAAACAAACAAGAAGCATATGGTAGACAGCTGATTCTCTTTCTGCTGTTTGTTCAGTTAACAGCTTCTTTCAAATCACATTTGCTATTAGTATGTAGACTAGGGATGAAATTAAATAGTCTTCAATTGCCCACCCAAATTTCTTCAATTCTTGGAGGCAAATTGGGTAATTTAATCCCTGAGATTTGTGGCCAAGATACCTGAGTTCAGAATACTCAGCTTTCCACATCTAGGCTGCTTGCCAGAGAGTAGGGTGGGTTTTCCCCCCCCCATTAGTAACTTCAGCTACGAAATCGTTAGAGACATTTAAAAATAACTGTTAAATTCAAAAGTCTAAATGCATATTTTGTGTTACTTAGCAAATACTTACTTAGCTCCTACCAGTACAGCTCCTTTATGTAGCTTGCTTCCTTGTATCTACAAAACATTAAAGACTTCTCACTATGAAGGCTGCTTATTTCTTATTCTTTTCTTGCCTATTGCTGCTATTGCAATATGACATTGGTCACTGATTGTCTTCTTTGAATATATATTGTCATTTGCTCAAATATTTCCATGTCTACCGGAATATTTAACCACATGACATGTCTCCAGTTATAGTGGCTGTAGGCTAATGCATACTGCAGGATGACTGAATGTTTTTTCCATAGGGAAGATGGCAGCTGTTATCTTCCTTCAGCCTGGTACAGCACATTAGCTATGCCAGCAGTAAACTCAGGCCTTCTCTTAACCATTTTTATTTACCATTTGTCCCTATTTTGCATTTATACTGTTGGGAGATTTTTGTTTTGTTTCTAGAACCACTTCACATCTCCGTCAACTTTGCTTTCTTTTCTTCTCTGTTGATGTTTTTCATTTATTTTTTTTCTTGCTCACTTGGTTTCTATTTCGTTTCAGCAGCTCAGAAAGACCTTGTATCTTTTGTCTGACTGTACATGTCATACCAGCTAAACCTACTGTGTCTATTTAACTTCTGCATTTTCAGTTTCTCTTGTCATGCTCTGTTCTTTCTTGTCCTAAGACTCTTTCTTCCTTCCTTCTCTCTTCCAGCCTCTCTGACATGGTGTGTTTCTGGCTGCGTATTTCACACTGTGTGCATAGGCAGCTTGCCAGAGCTAGCAATGCCATGTGGTTTGTCCTTTGTGATCACTTCAGAGAACCCAGCACCCTTTGATATATCTGAGGGGAGGGGGGAAGTTTTACGCAAATACCTCTAAACACACAGGCCTCCTCACTGTCTTCCATCAGTGCCATTTATTATATTGCTGACATATGGATGGAAGCATTTTCCTTTTATGTTAAGCCTGAGCTATGCAAAGACACTGGAAGGCAACATACACACCTCTGCAGCTTATGACAATAACAAGATATTTGTACAAGTCTGAGATATTACCACTGTAAAATAAATGAGGATAGTGATGAGGATGAATAAAGTGAATGAGGCTATAGCAGGTGCACATTTTGGTAAGGAAAAAGATAACTCAGGAATACTGTCTTACAAATTAATGAAGTAAAATGTGTATTGCTTTAATACCTGAGGACACAGTTGAGATTGGATATCATGGTACATTACTTTGCAGTATATATGTTTACAAGCCTGTACAAAGTCTTTGCTTTGTCTCTGCCTGTCAGTCATCTTAACATATGACTGCATAAAGGAGTTTTAGACTGGAATAATGCACACGAAGTTAGGGAAGGCTGTGCCAAACAGTAAAGCTAAAGCATTTATCTACTTACTTACAGTTTGGTTTTATCCTTCAGTCTCAGTGTTATTTGTCAGCAGGAGGATTCGTGCTGATATCGTTTCAGTCTGAGACAATATGAGCCTAGACTGACAGGAGAAACAAATACATATAAATTGGCTTTGTGGTTTTTGATTTCTTTTTAATTATGTTAATGGTGAAATTCAGCAAATAGATTGTGACTAAGAATGAAGATGCCTACAAGTAGGCTCTTCCCTACAGCCACAGTGCATGTTTGCATCTGTGAAGTGTACACACCTGACTTGGACCTGTAATTACTATTTTTTGTATACTACTTAGAGCTGAATGTCAATGCTAATTTAAATGCATATGCTGCTTTGTTTTTATCTTAAACTTACACCCACTTAAAGAAGCGTTGGGCTTTGACTGTTGAGAATATATCAGGCAGTGTAAATTTTTAAAGGATGTATGTTTTGCCTTTCACTAAGAAAAGCAAGTTATCAAATTTACTGGAATGTAGACAATTTGAAAAGATGGGGGTATATTTATCTCCCTCCTAACCATATTGGTTTATTTGAGCTATAAACGTTCTTTCCGTGTTAAAAACCTTGGATATAACTCATCTGTATCTATTAGAGGAGGTAATACAAAGACAAGCAGAGGCAAAGTGCTCATAGCCAGGCAGAAGTCAAAACAAAACTGTCCAGTGACATGAGGCAGCTCATATGGCTCATCAGCAGGCTTTACCCCTGGGCAGCCTGCGAGGCAAGTTCATCAGGAGCTCACGCAGATGCAGCTAACAGGCTGCTGGAGATGTGACTGAGGAGTCTCCGAGGACACCTCTGCCATGGTTCTTACAAGGTATTTGCTAGAGTATGGCTCCTGCAGCTGCCACATGGGCTGTCTAAGCTCACCCGGATATTGGGTTTTGGTGTTAGAGCAGTTATAAAAAGAAGATAAACCCACCAGTTTCCATACAAACTTTATTTGGCTTTATAATGCCATACAAAATTAGGAACTCCATTTGTCTATATGTAGCATCCCTGTTACTGGTATGTTCTGTGTCTCCAGCAGGACTTCTCTGCAGGCTGGGGTGTGCTTGCTGTGTTCTCATATACTACAATAGATTAAATCTTAATGTTTACATCACCATCAGTTTGGTCATTTCACCATATTTTTTTGTTTTGCCAGAGTGGTTTGGGTTTGAACTGCAGGGTGTGCCTTTGTTAACAACACTAATACAGGTATAAATCTCAGGTTCATACAAGTGCATACTTCTTCACATACTTCATACATTTTATCATTCTCTAGGATATTTCTAAAGCTTTAAATATGTGTTGAAATGAGATTATGGGAATTTACCAGCAAATGGAGTTTCTCCAAGGGAAGATAGTAGTTGTTCTGTGTGTGTTTCACTACAGGTTTGTATTCAGAGAGAATATGAAATTTTGGAGAGAGGAAATGGAGAGTTATAATTAAAATGTAGAAATAAATGGCAAATCACTGATCTATTCCAGTGGATTAGAGGAGTTGTAGATCCCTAAAATCTTTCTTTTTTGTGATGCCTATTTAAAACTTGACACCAGTGTTCTGCTCTGACTGCTGCCTATAACAAAGATCACAGTCATCTTGTCACCTTCTATATGTCTCCATCTGCCCATATTCCTCTGTCTTACAGATGGTAAGCTGTCTAGGGCAGGAGCTACGTTTTTGTTCTTTGCTTACACAGCATCTAGTGCATAGCACTTGGCACAATGGAGTCCTGGTCAGTGACAAAAATGATGAAGTTTTATGATGATAAAGCAAGTATTATTGTCAACCTCGTATCTGTTAGAAAGTTTAGTTATGTAAATAACTAGTTTGCCCATGAGTTTTATCAAATATTTTATGTTGTTAAATTATTTACGGAAACCACGTTGTCTTACTTACTACTCAGCATAAGTTTAAAAGATAATTTTAGCAAGGAAAGAATATATTTATGAAGAGAATCCAGAGGCTGAAATAAAAATGATAAGTTAATGAAAATACCCCAATAATGGCAAGAGTCCAGATGAGAATTTTCTCGCATCTGAGAGGATATTTGATATTGTAAGGATAACGTTGCACCTGTGTGTATTATGTTGTGGGTTTGCTCACCTTTGCACCTGTGATCCATGGTACAGCTTGGCAATAGTGAAGGGCAAGGGAATTCTGAAAAGTTTCTGAGGGAAAACTACCTTGAAGTATGATAGCCACTGAGGCGCAGGAATAATACAGTAGTGCTGCTGGGAGGCGTTCATACCATTTAGAGTTTCACAGGGGACTGGGAGCAAGGGGGAAAAAATTGGGGGCATTTGGGATGTAATAATAATGAATAACCTTTAAAGAATTACTGCAAGCTAGGGTAGCAAAAGCAGACAGAAGAGTCCATGCCCCTGAAGCAAGAGCCTGTGCATAGCAAGGTGTGCCATTTTTGACTGCAGAAAACTGTAGACTTGCCTCGGGGAGAGGTCCCTCATGGAACAGGAAAAGGTTGTAACAAGTTCTTTCTATACTGTAAATATCATATGTCAACTCCATATTGGGTCTATCCTCCGCTAGTTTATGTAGACTAAAATGTCAACAACACACTTCCACTCAGTTTTATGTCACTTTCACAAAAGCAACTATTTGTGATAGCTAGATTGGAAAGTAAAAATGGATCGTAAGTGTCTGTTTGGCTAAAAATGATCCAGAAGATTCTGGCCATGGCCCCAGAATATAGTTTTTAATGCAGATATAATTTTATTCCAACATTATAGAAATACAAGAAGCTTCTGTATGTAAAAAAAAAAAGTATTTATGACATGAATTCTATACTAATTTGTATATTGTAATATTGAGGGAATTAATATTCCTACAGGGATGGAGGAAAAGAAAGAGCTATTGACCCGGTAGAAAACATAGGTAGTGTGTTTGTACCAATCGTGAGGAATTTTCAATAAACAGAGTTACCTTAAAAAGTGCTGCCAGTAAGAGCAAAGAGGTAAGTTTTGCTTTTTTGCTCTCTACAGCCCCAAAGTCCTCTATCCCACTGGACTATCGAAAGTGGTCTTGCTTTTATATTATTATCCCAGATTCTTACATGAGTATTCTGTTTGTTTATTCTGGCAGTAATCATAACAAAATAAGAGGTGGTAGCATTGATTGTGGGCATGAAGGTTCAGAAGGGTGTTGCCCAAAAGGCAGGATCATCTTGAGTCTTTGTAGGAATAGAGTAGCTGTTCCAGATAAAACTTCAGGGAACTGATGCCCTCATGGCATCATTCTCCCACGCTCTACAAATCGGCTGGAACCTTATGGTCTAGCATATTTATTTGTGTGTGTGCTTGATGTTCTGTCCTCTCTTTACTCATCATTTTCCCAACTGCAGACAATACAAGTGAAAAGTGAGATACTTACAGTGGCAGACCAAGAAGAAATCAGATAATATACTAGATATTGTGATAGTTCAATCATGAAACTTGAGTTAAAAATGGCAAATAGGTGGAAAACTCACAGGGGTGTTGTATAAAGGCCTTTGTCAAAGGCAAACATCAAGACTGCACTAACAAAACATGATGATTCTACCCAGTTCCTCAATATCTATAACATATACCACACAAGGCTTGAGAGGAAAAAAAAAACTGGCAAGCTCCAAAGCTGCTTACCACAGAGATAAACATAAAGCAGAAGCAAATGTTCACATTTTAGCAGATAACTGGTCAAAAAAGATGGAAAAACTTCAACATGCTTCTGTTCTGAAAAAATCTGAAAGCTTCTGAGACAGCTTGAAAACAGTCTCTGGCTGTAAAATTAGTGGTGTTATACCATTCTGTAGTGAAGATGGTCAAATGCTGTCAAACTGAATGAAAGAAAAATCACTGGCACAAACATTTCAACAGTTTAATACACTGTCTGCCTAAAGCTCTAAATGAAATTCTGCTGTTCCCCACATAGAAGCAGCACTAACATCCGTAACAGTTTCTTAAAGCTCTCTGGTAGCTATCACAAGGTGAAGAATCAAGCCCCTCCTGAGACATTCAAATGCAGAAGTCAGTGCATTGTCTAAAAGAAGGTAAAGGTACACTTGTTTGCCAGCTTATGGGGTAAGGAAAAGAATTCTGAGGAGTTCAAAGTCACAGAGAAAACACTGGCCTCCAGAAACAAACAGGGAAGACCACCTGTGCTGTGTTACTCATAAAAATATCTGCTGGACCAAATTATTTCTGAGCAATGTCAGGCATGCTCTTGAGTTTGCTGAATTTCCAGTGAAATTAGCATTTGGTCTAGGTCTTGACTACATTTTGCAATCAAATGTACCTTAAAGTGCAATGGACACACTACAGCTGTATAAAATTTGTTTCAGGAGGTTTCTGCACCAGTTGCACTATCAGGATAAATACATGAATATGGGCTTTGTGGTTTAATTTTTTTTTCTCATTTTCTTATTTTTTCCAGTGGGGTGGTAGCAGAGATTTTTTTCTTTTACAGCTTGTATTTTTGCCCTTTAATAATTAAAAAAAAAAAAAAAAAGTAGAGAAGGCATTACATTCATGCTCTGCTTTTTCCATCAGTGACTTGCAGAAGTCCTGAGAAAGAAGCATGACTATTTCATATCTGGAACAAATTTGTTTGGAAGTTGTGTTATGGTTAATGTATATGGTCTGTAACATTCCTGTCTTTTTTAGGAACTGGTCACAGAAACTGGCAACAATGGACCAGTTGATTTTTGTTTACTTCTGTGCTGTACCTACCTACCATTATTTTTTCTGAACCATTCCCAAAGTATCTCTATTGTTGGAAACAGAGATCTGAAGAAGACCATGTTCTTTGAGACTGAAGGAATAGGTTCTGATTAGAGTATCTTCTAACACAAAAGAAAGGAGTATGACCTGCGATCTGAAGTTCTTGGAGTTCTACTGCTTTTATCTGTCCTTCAAATTAAGGTTGTTAATTTTTGTCAGATTTATGGAAAGACCTCAGCTGCATATGGAGATATCTTTCTCTCTAATCCTCTGCCAAGTAACACCAAAGAGGTACATCCATCATTAAGCACTAAGAAATGTTTCTGGATCATCATCAGGTGAAAGATTTAGAGAAACCTGTGAAGGTACTGAAGGTCAGATCTCAAGTATTTGTGCAACTTTACTGTTAATTTGAAGGTAATCAAGTGGTAACAAACACCACTATGTGCCAGATTTTTAAAAGGAAGAAAGAATGTGCATAGCTGCTTCTCCCTGTTGTGAAGAAGCAGTTCAGCTACGAAAGCAACACCTTTAGCAATGGATATCTCATACTTCAACTACCTGGAGGTGCGTTGCTATTCTTGGATTGTATAAGGAAACAGTATTTTCATGAGGTCCCAAACTGATGGTCAAAGGAATTAAGTTCAAGTGAATGTTCAAATAGTTATATGAGGCACCCAAATAGATATTATAGGAATGGGGTCATCCATCATTGAGCCATTTGCATTAGAGAAACAGAAAAATTGTCCTTGTTTGGGGCCTCTCTTGCACACTCGCATACTCAGAATTCTAGGTCTTCATTTAGCTAGGCTGATTTATTCACCAGCTCAATTCACAGCCAGTTGCTGGCTATGAACCTCCAAGAATGGATTACCTATGCAGTAGCCCTCAGAGAAAAAGAAGATAAATTTTTATTACCAAAGTAATTTTGGCTCTGCTGTATGTATTTTATGATCTTTTGTTCTATGCTAGAACAGAATCCTTCCTCATCTGTGGTAATGAAGACATCATAGGACTGTTGAGTTCCTAACTCTTTACCCCTTCCCAAAATATGACATTATCTCCATGGATGTTGGGAGCCAAAAATTACTGAATGCAAAATTTGAAGAATTTATTTTACTGTATAAGAGGTAATTAACTTCTTAAAAAAAGAAAAATTATGCCCCATGGGTTCCTTGAATAAATCTATTAATGCACTTTCCTCCTTCTTCTCTGCCCCTGATGAAAATTCAACATAAGAGCTACCAAGCACAGCACCAAATCAGCAGATCAAGAAACCAGAAAATATATGTTCCTTCCAAGTTACTAGTCCTTGGTGATTTCTTTCATGCTCAAACTCTGCATACAACACAAAGTAATTTGTATTTCTTCATATGTAATTACTTATGAGTTTCCTCTGAGAGGCAAGGCAGCCCCACAATATATTGCTTTTTGTAGTTCCTGAAGTTGCTCAGTGCTCCGATTTTACCTTCAGAATGGGTTAGCACAGGCTTCCTGAAAGAGATGGTGTGATTAAATTTCCAAAATATTTTTTCTCTTCCTGACAGCTGTTAATGAGAAACAACTATTAATGGGAAACATGAGTCCAGACTGGGACCACAGGTGACTATTCTCACTCCTTCGTAGTATACTGCTAGATAGGGCAAAGTTACTTAATTGGTTCCTAAGCACCTAATTTTTATGAGTGGGGCTTAAGCGCTGAAATATAGGAAAGCACATTTCCTTGTGCTTTCTATCAGCACAGTAGAGTATAATGTAGTTTAGAAAAAATCCTGGAAAGAAGGAAGAATTCCTAAATTTCTCCTTCTTTGGAAAAAGGAAGACTTACCCTGTAATCTTTATTTTTCTCAGAGAACAAAGGTTTTTTTGGGAAAAGCACATTACTCATTTCTCATTACTTTTAGTGGGAGCTTCATGGAGGTGTGAAGGAAGAATATGTTATCTTTCGGGGGAGGGAGGTGAGTTCCGGAAATAATGCTTAAATTCTAAGGAGGTATGACTGCTGTGGTCTAGTACACAGTGGTACTTGTTGCAGTGTGAGAAACTGCGCTGGTATTGTTCCATGTGATCTTCATCCTGTTACTTATTGTCCTTGTGCATGGAGATACTGATTGACTACATATGATATACAAAACTTTGAAATACTTCTATAAAGTTAAAAGCAAATCGGTGTTTCCTATTTTTCAAGCACTAGCAACAAACGAACAAAAATATTCACCAGTAACACTGTGCCTTTGTTATGCAGGCAGGATTTATAATATTTACAGGTTTATTCTGATGGGTCTTTTTTTTTTTCCCCTATTTGAATGAACATTAAAATAAAAAGAAGCAATATCTTTCATGTTAGTTCATTGTTGTTAGGAAGCAACATAATATAAACTAAAATTATGTCTCTGCTTTCTCTTGAAATGCAGTACACTTCTATGAAGTCTTTATGCTCATCTTTCTTGTTTGTGTCTCATTCTCTTAAAATAGAATACCCATGCAGAATACCCATGATAGTATTATAGCACGGGGAATTTGCTAAAGACTGGTGTTAATAAGAGCCACATTGCACCAGACTGATATTAATAAAGTTTACTAAATGCCATAAAAAATGGAATGTATCTGTTTTATGATATGTCTTTAGTTTTGTTTCTCAAAAGGAAAAAAAGGGTAAATTTGAAGATCTAGATAAAATAGTAGTTCTTCTATTTATTTACCATAGATATTATAGAAAGTATTTTCCCATGCAGACTTTATTTAATGGTTGTAATAATTCAGCATAATATCCTAAAAAATATGGTTTGCCTTCCTCCAAAGGACAGAGTTTATTAGAGGAAAGAGCCACAGTGAATATTCTGTATTTTAACGTTAGTAATCAAACTTTTGGTAGCACAGAACTGAAGACAACATATGATGTAGTTTCTGTTATTAAGAGTTGGGAATCCTGTTCCTGGCAGCTGCCTTTCTGGGGAAAACCCACTGGTTATTTAACCTTTCTTCCTCTCTGTGTAATGCCCTATCCTACAAGTAATCCTTTTCCTTTCATAAGTAGTTATTTTAGTTCATTTATGAAAAAAACCCAAAAAACTTTTGAGGGCCATTAACATTCAATAACCCTGCATTATGCTAAAAAAAAAAAGGGAATATAATTCTTTTGCAAAGTCTTATTTATATATTTTTAGGGATTAAATATAGATCACCAGCCATTGCTCGAGAACAGTACTTACTGCAGTGTGTACTGTCTGTCTTCTGCCTCGTGAGTCTTTGGTCTCTACTTGCAGCCCTTCTAGAGGGAGAAATACACAGACCAAGAGCCAGCCCAACTGTTTCAGACTTGGCCAACTTCCAGCAGCAGTAACCATACTTGTTCTTGGCATTCCCCAATGCCTTGGATACCCATTGGGTCCATGGGTTGTATCTATGCAATCAACTAAAGGATACTGCAGAGCACTTCTCAGTATTATAGAATCATAGAATCATAGAATGGTTAGGGTTGGAAAGGACCTCAAGATCATCTAGTTCCAACCCCCCTGCCATGGGCAGGGACACCTCTCACTAAACCATCCAACACAAGGCTTCATCCAACCTAGCCTTGAACACTGCCAGGGATGGAGCACTCACAACCTCCCTGGGCAACCGATTCCAGTGTCTTTGTATTCAGTTCTTTGTACTGTTGGTGATGGTACTGTTTGAGATTGTTTGAAGATGTAAGAAGAGCAATGTTTAGAGGGACAGGTGATATGTTAGAACATCATGGCTAGGGTAAAAAGCCTCATATGTCTTGACATACAACTGTCGTGCTTTTAAAATTAAATATAAAGATACTTGTGTTACATAACACAGTTAAGGTAGGGAATCTCCCAAAAGCCAGAAAATCCAGTTAGAACTGATGTTCTATCATTAACTTGTCCTCTTTTTATATGTCTTTTTCACCACAGTGTAAGTGAGGTATGAAGTGTCATGCTCTGCTTTGAATTTTTCAGCTTTTGTCAGGTTCTGTCATAACTCTACTGTATCAGGTGTTCTTGCTGTGGGAGTACAGGAAGAATAAGTAGTAGACACCTATACTGCCATCCTGAAACGTGTATGAACTGTACAATGACAGTCTTGACAAGGGAGTGAAGAGATCAGGTTGTAGCTGATACTTGGGTAAGGAGAAGTTATTCTGTTCAAGCACTTCCTCCTTTGAAAAGATCTTCAGGATTTTAAGGGGGGAAGAAAGTGATTTGGTGGCCACAGGGAGGATGTAGGCTCTTAAGTTCTTTAAAACTGTAAATCATGTAGATCATCCTTTTATTAGGAGTTGAACTTCCATGACAGGACCCTAACCGATGATTCAGGCTTGGTGGCATGACTGCAGCACATACTTCCAGTGACAATAATCGGATTTGTAGAAGGCACTGTTGTAAACTTTCCTCCTTGTAAAGGAAATGTAATAAATGATAAAAATAAAATACCAAATGGGGGAAGATTAAGGTATTCTAACTACATGAGCACAAAGATGAGAAATAAGAACTGTGAGATCAATAAGAATTTGTCCTTTTGTAACACAAATTTTGTAACAATGAAATTTTGCTGTTTTCTGGATAGTTACTTTAAGCTTGCATTATTTGAAAGAAATATATCTATAAAAAGGATATTTTCTCATTGATTTCTGTGTTTGGGTGGTTTAGGGTTCATTTTTAAATGCATGTGACACAATTTGACTTTCACATGCTGTGTTGTGCATCGTAGTCTTTAAATTACGAGGGTGACTGCATGTAAGGATCCAAAAATGTGCTTTGTATCCTGAAGTCAAATGGAAGATGTTTCCATCTATCACTGATGGGAGATAGTATCTAGGTATCCTGATCCATAGCATTTGAAATAAAGAAGAGATTATAGCTTATAATAAAAGCGTATGCTAATGAATGAACTTCAGTATTCCAAGGTGCTAAATCCACTTGCCAGAAAAGGTGTCATAAAACTCTTCTTTTCTCAGCCAAAGAGAAATGATGGAACAACTGAAAATTAACCATCATATTTTAAAAGCCCTTTATCCACACATACTGCACATAAAAGTAACGGCACTAATCATTTAAATGTTGTATCTATTAAATGCCTGTGTATCTTTGACACAATTCTCTTTCTAAAAAGCATGAAAATACCACAGCTCTTGGCAAGGTATTTTAGCTCTTGAATCTCTCTCTTACATATATGTACTCTAAATGTGCCTCAAAGGTCTTGTTCACTTAAGTGTATGCTGTGAATTATTCCCTCCCTGTTCGTGCTGTGTGCATACCATGTCTGACCCACCCAATGAAAGAAAAAAGATTGCCTCAAGCATTATTATTTTCTTCAAAATGGCCATTTTCATATATTATGCACCAAAAAGGGCTATAATAGCTTAAAAATAAGGTAATTTTTCTGTAACTTTAAAAGAGAAAAATAAACTCTGGGTAGCATCTGGTAGAATATAGGAGCTGCAGGTAAGCACACTAATAATACTTAATGCTACCATAACATGCTGTGTTTTCAGCACTGTAGGCATCAAGTGATGAATTTTCAGAACATTTCCTGTGCTCAAGGTAAATGTTACTAATCTCTTTAAAGAATCTTCTTAGTCTTGCTGAGAATAATACCTGTGTGCTTGCCAGCCCTGAGACCCCTATTGCATTTGCTGAAGTTTGTTCTTTCTCTGGCCATCCTTTCTTTTTCCTGCCCTTTTCAGCAACTCAGACTCTGCTTCTTCAGAGAACCCCCAGTGAAAAAAGCAATCAAATTAGTTCTTTATCTTTTTATTGAGAGGTCTGGCTGAATGCGAGGCAATAGTAAGCTGCTGTCATGGTGCAAAGAAAGGCAGTTTTCCTTAAAATGTACTATTTCTGTGGGACATTGCCCCATAGAGATAGTAAATATTGTTCTCTGCAGTTTGTTCTTCTAGTAAATATACATACATATTTGCCAACCTGGAATCCCTGTGTGTTGCTAAATTCATATTAGCTGAAAAAGACAGGCAGCAGTAAATGTAGTATATTGTTATGATTAATGTTCTTTCCTGTGACCATGTTTAATTAATTATTTGTATCACACTAGCAGTATGTGTAGTGTATAATTAATTAGCCCAGAAGCAGAAGAGTAAGGAAGAACAATTTGAAAACTGATGGTGAAAAGGTTGCTGGCATCTGATAGTTAGGCTGGTTCATTCTGTCTTTCTTCTTTGTCACTTCTTCATCATTCTTTCAGTGGTTTTGATTTAAAATAAACAGAATGCATCCCTATGTATTTGCTAAAGAAATGAATGCATCATTTGCTCTGTGTGGGACTTTGGATTAGTCCTAAGTTAGTTCAAGATGTATAAAACAAGTGCATGATTTTTTTTTGATCTCTGTGTTACCTCTCAGGCAGGAAAAACATCAGCTCCTATTCAGTATCTGTCAATGCTCCAAGTGGATGTGTTACATTTTTCTCACTTCCCAATATGACAGGCACTGGGACTGTGGCTGTGTCTTGGTCTTTCTAGTTCTGGCAGCTGAATTCTAATACTTGCTCGGGGCTTTCTCTGACAAATACACTCTTTGGTAAGGATGCAAGGAGCTTCCTCTATCTTTGCACTTAAAAGCAGCTCTGTTGCTGCTCCCTGGGGCATATGGAAGGTGAATCAGGCAGGACGGAAGGCAGGCCATGCCCTTGCCTCTCTCTCCCTTTGTGTCAATTGGCTAGAGTTGGTGGAATTAGGGGAGCAGGCTGCACCTTTTCCAGAGACACAAGCCAGTCCACATTCAGTAAAAGGACCTCAAGGGGAAATCAGGATAGCACAGCATTGACGCTTCCTTCAGGAGTGCTAAACACATACTGTGCAGTATGTGAGACACGAACCTGTCACCTGACGCATGTGTCTGCTGGGGTATTAGGGGTGTAAATACGGGCAAACAGATCATTGTGGAAATATATATAACCCCAAATACATGTAGGTTAGAAATGAAAAACTGATGGCTTGAACATCCATGCTCAGTCTAGCACATCAGGATTACTGGAATCAAGGAAAAATGCCACTTCACAATGTGCTGTGAAAGTTTTTACTCTATTAACAATAGGTTCTAAGTGATTTAAATGCTGATTTGACTTATTCCATTGTTACTCACTGGGTTTATCAGCTTGCAAATCAATGTCACAACTGGATAAATGAGTCTGTGGTGATGGCAAATAGCTGCACACACATAAAATGCAAAAGAACAATGTGGTGCATAAGATTCCTACTGGTAAATGCTGCCTAGTTTTGTAACTTGCTCAGTGCTACTGAAATCATAGCAATAGCATTAACAATTCAAGTCAGGCGTAAGTTTTTCTGTCTCTGAATAGAGATCCCCACAATGCTTACACTCTCTAAATACAGATAATTAGAGGCTGTGGCATAATTCTCTTCTTCCTCGACCTAACAGCAGTCATGAGTAAAGTTACTGAAGCAATTGGTTACTGTCACATAAAACTAACGGAATGTGCTGAGCCTATGGTGAGATTCTTGACTTGAATATCCTTGCATTTATTTGAGTGGCAGGATCTTTTCTTAGTTCTTCCCCCCCCCGCCTTTAATGCAATAGTCTCATGGCAACTTGTTATTTGGAGGTGAACATCAGCAGTTGTGCTAATGTCTCAATAGTAGTTAGGAGCGGGACAGTAATGTCAAATTTTAAGGTTTTCTTTCCCTATTTTTAATTATTTGGGGAATAAAGGAATCTATGCTATCTGCTTTGCTTATAATTCACTGAAATGGGTCAATGCTTGAGCTAGCAGTTGCTCTGAAATTACAATGACTGACTGTAATTAAGAACTAATTTGTAGTCATAAAAAAGCCAGATAAGGGGCTATCCACTTCATGAGAGATGAATATAATCAGGATAACTGGCACAGCTGGTGGCCATATTCTGTCCTCAGTGAGCACACACAATTCCCGTAATTCATAATAGGACTTGTGTATCTGCCTCAGAAGGTGAATACTTAAGAAAATTTCCTTTAGATCAATGATTTCAAGTATTAAAGCTTATGGAGTGTGTGAGGACAGGGCTTGGGGAGCACAGTGCAACCATTTATTAATTGTACAGCATTAGCATTCTGATGGATATTAATAAATCAGGTAGATATGTTCTGGTTTGCTAGAAAAAGTCAGGTTTGTTTCAGAGGATTGTATCAGTGCTGAATATGCCATTTTGTAAATGTAAGCAGGAATTGACTTCAATTCAGGCCATTCTTCAGTTGTATTTGAATTTGTGGACTAATTTTCCTTGATATCACAGGCAGACCTATCAGCAATACCCTGTAACCTTTTCATCTGTGATATTCAAGTAAATTCTGTATGAAAACAGTCAGCTTTAGTTTCACTGCACAAAAAATATCTATAAAAACCCTGTTAACTGTTTTCCTTATGCGAAACAGCAATTATGACCTCTTTGACTTAGCACTTATTCTACAGAAATAAGCAATTGCCATTTGGCTCTATTCATTTTGTACTTTGTTTCACACTTTCTTAAGATGTATCAGCAGACTTTTAATTATCCTGCAAATGATTCTATTAAGCATTCTCCTTGCATATTAAATGCAGAAGACATTGTTTTGAGCTTCCTTTGCCTCCTGTGAATAGAATGTGGGCAGACATAGAAAAATCAAATTATTTTACTAAATGAAAACAACCTGAGCAGAAGAAATCATTTTGAATAATGACAGCTTGGGTGAGAGTGTCACCATTTTCTATCAGTTTGCTCTGCATCACATAGGAGCTCACTTGATAGAATGTTAAAAAAAATGTGTCTAGTAAAAATAAGCTGTGACAGTCTCTAAGTAAATGTAATAAATCAGGAGGATTTTCAAAGGGAATAAAAAGTGTCATTTATGATGGTTACAGCTCATACGCCCACTATGATTCCTGTACTGGTACAGTTTATACTCTCCCATGGTAGATAAAATTATTACTTGATCTGTCAAAATGGAGTGACAAAATTTTTGTGGGTAGACAGCTTATTTAAGAATCGTAAAGTTCTATTGTGTGTTTGCTATCCGAACTCAAAGTGCTGTAGAAAACAAGAAATGAGGGAAAGCAATCATTGTTCCAACATTGTTCAGGAAGTTGGTATAAAATTGGGAACAAAAAAAAGTTAATAGGAAATACCTTTATATTTTACCAATAGGAATCTCAAGAAATAGTAAACATTTTAATCTTAAAATTTATGATGTCAGTAGCCTGTGAGACCTAAATTCTAGCAGATTTCCTGTAATAGAATGAATTGATAATTCTCAAAGTTTTTGCTCAGCAGGATGTGGAATGGATTAATCTCTCAATTACAGGTGTTCATCACGGGATTTATTCCAAGAATTGACTGTGATTGCATAGTGCTAGCTCAGATCTGTCAGTTACCCATATATATGACCAGGACAGTCAAAGGTATGGGATATTTATGCAATCTCAAGCACTAAATGCATGGGCAGGAGCACTTCATTGCAGTTCCAGCGAAAATGCATATAGGTAGAAAAACGTCTGTTCTGAAACTTGGAAATGTGATCCTAAAATGGAATCCATGCCACTTCTTTAAAGACTGAAGCTTGTTTTGCCTCTAGATGTGTTTAGGGAGATCATACATAAGATTTACTAATTATTGTCATTTACAGAAGTTCTGTTTCTCTGTTTTTTGAACACATAATGAAGAAGTAAGCAAGTCATGGTGTGTAATGGCTCACACAGGTAAAGGCATCGAATACTTTTAAGGCTTTTAAAACTTATTAAAAATATCTTATGACTAAAATTAAAGTCAGCGAGGTATTAAAAGTAATTGAAATGCGTATGTTTTGACAATGGGAAGGAATACTTAGCCTTTGGGATGGGTTACAAAGGAACATAATGAACTTGCCATGATTTAGAGCCTTTAAATTGTAATTAGGAGTCCTTCTAACTCCTTAAACCCACCATGAGCTACATCTGAAACCTGAATAAAGGCCAGACATACTTTTCTGTACCTTTTTTTCTCTGCTTGCACATTTTGAAAGAGATGTTGTGGAGTTACACTTCCTGTGCTAAATGTGGAGTTGGAGTTCTGTGCTCTGTTAGAGAAGGCATTTAGAGGATGAATGCATTTGCATATTTTCTGAAGAAATGATCACAGTCAAAAGGAAAGGATGGTTCCAACATGAGCTGTGAGCCCCATATTTCAAAATAGTTACTAATTTCCTACCCTAACTCTTCTATGATTCCCAGTTACGAGATCCCACCAGTTCCCACTGGACAGCTTAAATCCCAAGTACTCTGGAAAGAACATGGTTTTAAGAATTTTATAGTGACTAATCTGTAATGACTAGAAGTGTGTCTTCACTTACAAAACAACTCCCAGATATTGCTATTTATTGAAGATATTTTCTGTTTTCACAGCTGCATAGAGTGTTCACATAGCTTTGGTAAGGGAAAAGTGGAGTCAAGAGTGGAAGGAATCGGAATTGTGAAACTATTCCTTTCTCTTCAGATGAAATATGAGCTGTAAAGCAGGTATCTGGGTTTTCCAAATGCCTGGTGAGATACTGCTTTGGGGCAACCTGTAGTGAAAATCAGCTGGTTTTCACAGACTTCAGTTTGCTTCTGCTGCTTGTATAGCTGCAAGAATATTTGTTGCAGTGCCTGTGGCAAGTGGAGTCAAACTGGACTTCTCCCCATAAAAAATGGGCATTCTAGGAAAAAGTAAATGCTCCCTTGCACAGAAGGCAGCACAGTGTAGTCTCAGTAGGCGAACAGACAAAAATAAGCAGAGGACATCAAACACACCATAGATTTTTTTTTTTTTCCAAGAGCAGAGTCTTCTAAATATAGATTATAGTAATTTACTTTCAAACAACTCATTTTCAGCATCTGACATGTTCATTAACCCCAGGTAGAAAAATTATTGTGGTGCATTAATTTTTCACCAATGAAGACATTAGTCATATTTGCAAGTATCATTAGTGTCTGCCACCGAGGTGGAAAAGTCTCACTGTCTCTCTCCAAATGGAGGATGCATTAGAATGTTAACTAGGGTCTGCTGAGTTCTGTGGGTTATCAACCCTTGCACACTTTTATGCATTGAATTTTAATTAGACTTTTCTAAAAGTACATCATTAGAAGACATGTTTTATAAGTGAGTTGGACAGATACGTAATCCTTTCGTAAAATAAGGTAAAATGTACAAGGATTTAGTGTAAGTATTCTGATAGTTCTTCTGACAATATGAAGGGTACAAGTTCATATATTAAACTCTATGTGTGCTCAGCAATTATAAGAAGGAAATGAGTTCAGAGGTATTGTAGTCCACTGAGGGGGGAAGGGAAAAGGGTTTCAGAGGTGCCAACAGCAGGTATCTAAATGTAAGTGAGGTCAGAGACTTGGGGTGTTTTTCTTCTCACTGAGTTATGTTAAATCCCTTTCACAGCACATTCCTAAAATAAAGACCAAGTTCTGGAAAATGTCTCAGAACGATTGGCTCCTATCTTAGATGCTTTTCTGTACATTCTTTCTATTCGCTGCTCACAAAGTCTTTTATCAAATCTTTATTTAAATGGGTTTGCTTTGGATTTATCTGTGACCTATATTTTTAATCCTTCATGGAATAAAATAGTCCTTTTTCTAGCTTTTGTGAAGGATGTGATGAAAAGGAGAGCAAGTTTGAAGAAGTGTTGTTCTACTTAAATTTTTTCACACTAAAACAATGCTCAAATGTTATTCCCTGAAGTGTAAAGCTGTATATCTGTACAGTGGCTAATCTTTCGGAACAGTTTATTTTTGTAGGTAGAAGGGTGAATGCATGTCTTCCTGATAAATATGACTAAATCTCAGTCAGGAGCCAAGGGGAAATGACATTCCCCTCATAATACTTGTAGAACTTTGAATCAGTTATTCCCTGTTTCCCTAGTTCCTTCACCATTCACTTAAAATGTCTGATTTCCACTTAAAGAGGACATGAAGTAGCTCGACACAGAACCTGCTGAGGACAGTCAGCAAGTTCAGTAACTGGAATCAACGTAATGTCATATAGAATATTCCTGATTCCTTTCTGTCCTCAGAACACTCCCGTTTGGTTTTTCATCTCTCCTGATATTTTTCAGTATAATAGAAACATCAAGTTGGCAAAAAGCATCAAAAGAACAAACTACTGGATAAATCCGAAGTTATTAATGCAGGTGGGATGGGGCTTATCTTGTGCTGCTTTAATTTAGGTGTCTTGTCTAGGTGAATGCTTTATAGAGCAGTGGAGTAAATGGCAAGGAACCGTCACTTCCAGAGAAAATGCCCATTTTTCAGGGCCACTGAAGGCAACTGGACTCCTGGGTATAGCTTTTCATCAGGAGCATGGCCAGCAGAGGAGGAGTGGAGCAACTTTGGAGGCGCCTGTCTCCATGTTGACAACAAAGCAGGCTGGAGAACCAGCTTGACTTCAGGCTCTGATGGTGAACCTTTAAATGTTTGTTTCAACTTGTTTAATGGTTTCAGCTGTTGCTTGCTTAATTTCAGTCTTGTAATTTGGATGTTATGGACATAGTAAGTCATAATATGAAGCATTTGTGTATTAATTTTTTCAAGACAATTTTTCTTACAAATGAAGTTTCTGGGAACTAGAAAGCTAGTTGAATACTAAACCATTGTGCAATTTAATTACACCTAAGGTTATTTTTCTGTCTTTTACACAATACAAAAGATGTGTATTGCATTTTTACTTGTTTGTCTTTGAGATCATCCATAGAAAGTTATTCTCATCTCTGGATAGTTGTATTATTTAAGCACTTTTTGTTTTGATGGAAATTACTTTTGTAGGAAGAAATTTACCGCTTTGACTGCGATCAGGGCCACAGCTCAGTCCGTAACATTCACTGCTGACATGCCTATTTCCTACCTGTCAGAATGAAATACTAATGGTAGGTCCTATCAATTCTGACATTGCTTTCTTATTTTTTATAACCAAGGTCACTTTGCTTCAAGTTTACATTTGGCATGCAAATAGAAATGAAACTATAACAAAGATGATATTTTTTTTTTCAGTAAATGTGTGCTGATGTCTTATTTTAATACTTTTCATTGCAAGGAATAAAACATTTGAAAATATAAGGTGATAGATAAGGCATTTACTTGTTGAAATGGAAAAAAGGGCGTTTTTTCATCTTTACTATTAAATCCACATGCAAAATCAGAGTGGCTAATCAGCTGGTTCTTTTCTCAGCATCTGTGTTATTGCATTCATGTTTAAATGAAGCATTTGAAAGGTGTTTAAGGACTATTGTTTAACCCTCACAAAATATCTGTTCACAAAGAGTCTAGAGGAAGCTTTAGTCTCTGTAGGAAAGGGAAGCAATGGACTTTCAGTGTAAAAGATGTTGCATTTCTCTTGAACACGCCAAGGGAGGCTTGCACTTCAATTCCCAGAGCCTATTTTTCACTGAATCTTTGTTCTTTAATCATAATTTTCATTATTGTGTGCTTAGTATCATGTTCTCTTTTTTACACTCAGAAATGAGAAGCCTTGTTTATGCTTCTGAAGACTGGAAGAACAGCACCATGGGAAACCAATGTCCTTGTTTTATCTGCATGCTCAGGTGTAGTTCAGGCAAAGCTTCTATCATTACACTGCCAATGACCTCTATCGTATTTTAATGGACTCTCAATTTGGGTAGCATGAGAAAAGTAATTTAGCCTGCTTAAACTGGTATTCTTGGGGAGAGCTTTCTGGCTGTTGTGTTTCCAATTGCAATTGTCATGATCTTATACACAGATCAGTCTGTTTCAGTTAGGTGGTTTTGTATTTGTTTTTTAGGGTTTCTTCGTTTGTTTCTAATACAGATTAAGATTCTGAATCTTCAGCCAACTAGATTAAGGCTACTTTAGCACTGTTCTGACAAAATCAGTCTTGTAAATTGGATTTTGTATAACAACGTTTTTATTTATTGCAAAACTGAAACATATTACTGTTAAGAAACACCAATAAAAGGAGTAGTTTTTACAGTATTAAACAAGCTGCTCTTGTGGAAACAGCACTACAGTGCTTGGAATTAGTATCTGAAGCATCAGAAAAGACATTAATATGTAGACTCTTCTATGTAGCTTTTGCAAGGGGAGTGGCTTCTGGACTGCATCACAGTCTTCTCAATTTTACATCTATTCCAGTTTTGCAGTAGTAAATTGATAAAATGCTGCAGAATATCACTTTGCTTGGGTTATTCAGAAACAAATAGTAGGTTTTGTACACCAGATAGAACCATTCAGAAGTGTTCCTCAGTTATGTTTTTTGCAGAGCCAACCACATCTTTATCAGCTTTTCATAGGAAGTAGGACTATTTAAAAATGTCCCAGAATATAGGTGGTGAATTTTGTCTGGTGGTCACCTCTCTATTCATTATTCTTCATGCTACCACTACATGAGGTATTTGACACTGATAGTGTTGCATGTTTCATTAAGGTAATTCCAATTTACTTGCTGGTCTCCTCCCACTTCTACCGCTAGATTATAGTTTTCAAAGTAGGGCTGTATTTCAGAAAGATTATATATAACAAATAGAATTTTTTACATCCTTTTGACAATAACAAAGAAGATTTAAGAATAGATAACTATGGGGAAAGCTGTTCAGAGGCCTTATTACAGTTTTCAAATACCATTCCATACAAAATCTGAGCAGTTAGCCCTCCTATGAAGTAAAGTATAAATGCATTCCTACACTGTAGAGCATTGTAGAACAAGTCAATACTTACAAGACCTTTCAAAAGCTCATTAAAGAAGGGTCAGAATAAATGCAAAGAATTAAATAATTTAATAATGAGTATTACTACTACTTCAGACTGTATCCCTTGATCTACTTGACAAGTAAAACAAGTCAATTTTTCAGTAGCACTGAATTTGTGCAGACCCATATTGCCACAGGTTTGGCCTACTTAGAGGATAAAAGCAGACAAAACCTCCACTTTTGGGGCAATTTTTGTTATAGTCGGCATGCTGATATGTGGCATAATTTCTGCAATTTCATCCTTACAGGACAAACTCTATTAATTTTTGACTTTTTGTGTTTTATTCTTGTTAGTATCAAAGGAGATTTCATAGGCTGGATAAGGCAGAACAAGAAGTACCTGTTATTATCATCACTTTCCTTTTGACAGTCAGTGGGACTTTGTGCTGCTTTGTGTAATCAGCTTTGCTGTATAAGTCTGGTTACCAAATTAGGCAGGGTATTTCAGTAGATATTTTGGTCTAGAAAACAGCTCGACTCCTTCAAAATCTGCAGGATATTCTTTGATTTATTGAGATTTCTCTGATCTCAGGAATGGGTAAAAAATACTCAGGGTGAAAAACTAAAATGTTGGGAGGACGCTGACTCTGAGGTCTGACATCAGCTTTGCAGCTGGTATTTGAACAGCCTTCAGCAAGAAGCTTAGTGCCTCCATCCTTCAGTGTCCCACCTCAGAAAGGCGTAGGTGTATTTCATAATGTTGGAAGACACTGAAGCCCTACATATGGCACAGAAAATGGTTATTTTCCTCTAGGAAAAATGGATACAGCCCATGGTCTTCTCTGTGTAATTTCTTTATGCACAAGTAATTTTTGTATTGTTGTTTTAATTTCTGTTTCATTTAGTTCAGAGTCTCTATCCAGCTAAATCAAAAGTCAGCAGGTGAAAGTAAAGGAGAAGTAAGCTTTCTGGGCAGTACTTTGTTATCTAGCCAAAAGTGCATTTACTAGTTTTCATATCTTGTGTATGATGTGGTTAAGTCTAGGTATTACAGGTCCATAATTTTAAATGCCACCTGTCCTGAAGGAAAGAACTATCTTTTTTCCTTTTTTTCTTGATTTTTTTGGTGTTTTTTTTTTTTTTTCTTTGGATATGAGCTCAGTGTTATTCTATGGCAGTAGCCCTTGCAGGATGAGAAAATCCATGAAAGGCATGTAAAGGACTGTTTTCCATTTTGTTGTTAAAGAAAAGGTCTCAGATTATTCCGTTCTTTAGTAATAAGCCAAAAGCTTCCATTGTAATGTGTGTACCTGGCATTGTACTGCTTCCCTTTCGGACAGAAAGGAATAGACTTATTTTTCCCTTTGGACAGAAAGGAATAAGCTTATTTATCTAATCTGTCAATCTAAGCGGTGCCTTTCTGATATACACATTTACCAGAGGTCTGAGCACTGTTTGTGCAGCTTGGATTTATATTCTCACTGATATATGGCCTTGATGTTCCTTCTCTTCTGTATTTTAGCTCTCCATGGCTCTCTTTTAGCTGTTATTTGTTAAGTCTTGTTACTAGTAGGCTCTAATTATAGCTCCCATTATTTTTAGGAAAATGCTGAAATACAAGCTCAAAAGGGGCTTTAGAAGTGCAGAAATGAGAATTAGAGTTGTGATAAGCACTCATCAATAGGCTACTGGGGATCTTCACTTACTATCGTTCAAATAATAATTAGAATATTTAGATGCTAAGTACAGATCTGAGAGATAAAATCAATTGGAAGGGTTTGTTTTTTTTTAAATGTCTATATAAATAAAATCTAATAAAGATCTTCACTTGTGTGGACTGACACACAGCATGGAGTTACGTATGTTTTGCCTTTGTTTTGCCGAGCGGCTCTTTACCGGAAGTATTGTGAGCTTTTTATAGTAAATGAAACTGCTAAATTTGGATTCTGTACGAGCTGAATTGGTAAAAGATGTGCAGAATGGCTGTGTATTTAAATGCAAAAAGAAAGGGACAATCTAAATCTTTATGGTAGGGACAGTCTATATCTTTGTTTCAACCTGGTTTTGACTATAGGCAACTGTCAGGGAGAACTTTTAGAAACAAACAGCATAAAAAGAAAGGAAATGGACAGGAAATAGAGCAGACTACAGTGCTGAATTAATGGTAAATAAAAAGTAGACTATTATATTTTCTAGCAATACCTGGGGGAGTCACCATTATGTGCATCTTGCCTATGTGTGGAAGCATTACCAACTGCCCGTGTTTCAGGATCAGGAAGGCTGCATGGGAGGTGTAGAGAGTTAACTGTGGTTGCAAAAATTCTCACTTTGCAAGGATGAATCTAATTCCCTTGCCATTTCTTCACAGCTATTGGAAGGAGCAGAGATGACACTGCTGCACTGATGGCAAGGCCAATGATTTACTATAAGATGGTTTATACCCCCATCTTAAAAAGCATTTAATTTTTATAACTGAAGCCTTGCTCTCTTGTGACTATTGACTCTCTATGAGGCTAATTCTGCAGTAAATATTTTTTCCTTTATCAATGTAAATGTTTCTGATTTCTTATGCATTTCACCTCCCTCTCTATATGCCTGGTGATCTTCCCTATAGATCCCTTGTGTTTGGATAACTGTGTGCATCAGATGGCAAATAGTTGGCTGCTGCTTTACATGTTGCGGGGATCAATCCTTCACTGGTAGGGCAATGGACTGGATGACCTAAGATATGTCTTTCATCCTTTTTTTTATCACTGCAAAATGCAAGTGGGCGTGCAAATCCTAGCTCTTTGCCAAAGCCATCTGCTCAAAAAATATACAAACATACAAGGAAGGTTTAAACCAATTACAACTTTCGTCTGTTTATGAAAATTATTCTTTGCTACTGCAATCATGTGTCTGGGCGTCCCTTGTGTCATAGAATCATAGAATCACAGAATAGTTGGAATTGGAAAGGACCTTAAGATCATACAGCTCCACCCCCCCTGCCATGGGCAAGGACACCTCACACTAAACCATGTCACCCAAGGCTCTGTCCAACCCTGACAATGGAGCATTCACAGCTTCCCTGAGCGACCCATTCCAGTGCCTCACCACCCTCACAGTAAAGAACTTCTTCCTTATATCCAATCTAAACTTCCCCTGTTTAAGTTTGAACCCCTTACCTCTTGTCCTACCACTACAGTCCCTTATGAGGAGTCCAAGTGTTGTCTTTTTAAATCAAGAAATCTCATTTGGGAACAAGGTAAAGACTTTGGGGGTGTTTTTCAGTGATTTGTGGATGTCCCCCAGTATAGCACGAACACTGGCAGGTTCTCTAATGCCCAGTCAGTTCAACGCAGTCATTGCACAAAACTGCACATTTTTCGTTTTCCCTGGAAGATCACAGAGCAATATGGAAGCCCTACGTAAGGCTTTTTAGTTAACTGTTGCCCTTGCCGTGCACTTAAAAAGGCTGGTCTCTAGCGAATAGCTAGGCTTTACATTGATATACAATTTTATCTTTGGCCTAAGAAACCCTTTACATGCACAAAATGGTGTTTGTTTTTGCTTGTGTTGGGAAGAACAGTTCATTTCACATGGGCTGTAGAAATTGGACTGAGCATAACTTACTTTCAGAGACTCCCACCAAAACAGGAGAATGGTGCTTCTGAGCTTCCACGATTCCCTTTCAAAGCTCCGGTGTTCCCTCTGTCCTGTGGGATTTCTGATCTCCTGATTTTATCAAGAAATGCTTCTGGAGTGAAGGAAGAGTATGGTTTCCCTGACTGGGATGAGCTGTCCCTCTTTGCATGGCTGGGCTGTGCCAGACAGCCACTGTCCACTCTCATCTTTGATAGCAGCTGTAAAAGGATTGCTGCCAGACCCCACGCAGCAGGTCACTGAGCTCAGCACTGAGGCTGTGCTGTGGTATTGCTGGCTTTTTGTGTGACAGATGGAAAGCCATAAGCTTTGTCACTAAGTGTTGCCTGAGCCAGTAACAGTTGAATGTGCAGTTCAGGGTGTTGGTGTGTTCAAAGTTTTAATGGTGTGGTTTTGTTGTGTTTGTGTGATATTGTAAAAAAAGAAAAAGGAAATTAATCTCTTCACTGGTTAAAGAGAGCATAATTTTAAATTTATATAGAGGAAAAAAAGCTGTTTACGTTGGGGTTTTTTGGTTGGCTTTTTTGGTGGCTTTTTTTTTTTTTTTGTTAGGAATTTTTAGTTTTAAGTTTTTTACTTTGCAAGGTTTTGACCAACCCTGTATGGTTTTTATCTCTGCAAGTGATAACTGCAAAACATTCTTAGCTATGTATTTTTTTAAAGGTATCAGCCCAGTGAAACTGTCCACTGTAGCTAAATAAGAGGCAAATTGTTTGCTTACTATATATGAGCTGAGAATTTGAGCATACTGTTACCATTCTCTATAGTAATTACATTAGTTTTCTGTTCCATCAGTCTGTATTTCAGCTTTCAGAAGTTTTTTGGAATGGTTAAACTACTAATTCTGATTCTGTAGATGCATGCTGCGTTTTACTTGGTCCTTACTCTCATAGGAGCTAAACTGCTGAACAGCACTATAGGCTTAGCTTAGTGCAGGATAGGAGAATATTTGCTTAGAATGTGTGAGGTTGGTTCAGCATGGAAAACAACCACCATATTTAGCTAATTTTTTGATATTTTTTAGCATTGTATTAGTACATAATTAACAATTTTAGAACTGGCTTAATAAACAAATAATTAAACTTCCACATATGGCTTAAGTTTACAAAGTTGCTCTGTCATATGTAACTCACAGGTTTGCTACCACATGCTAGGAGTTATACTGTTACGAGTTTAATGAAGCTGGTGGTTTGTCTGTTGCAAGAATACCTAACATTCATACAGATATCAAATACAGTATTAGCTACAGATTGTCCTGTATTGCCTTTGACAAGACTGAGAAAAGTAAGACACCGTTCATTGGGATATACAGAGAATTTTAGTGTTGGTGAGTGCTTTTGTTTTATGGTTAATGAGGAAAAATAACTGAATTTGAAGAGAAGTCACTGCAATGCTTTGGCATCTTAATGATAGTAATGATATATCATCCCTCTGCAGGTTTCAAGTCAGTCAAATATTATTCAGCATGTACATTCAAAAGGTCTAAGTTGCAGCTTAGTTTTTCATGATTGTAAACTGGTTTGAGTGTAGCATCAGTGAAATGCCACTATGGTCAGGGCTGGCAGAATCCAAATTATGAACTAGTGAAGCCAGCTGGACACAGTGAATGTTTTCTGCTCTCATTGGAGCAGCTTTGATGGCTGGTGGAAGAAACTGAATGCAGAAGTGTAACTCACTGAAGTAGCTGTAAGTAAAAGCTAAATGCTGCACAGGTTTCTCATGAGCTAATGCTACCGAAGGAGTCTCTCCCTAGGTGAAACATGTTAAAATGCTGGCCACACTGTTCTGTGAACCAGCAGCCCCTGGTAGTCCTTGCATTTAATGCACTGCTTTCCAAAATTGCAGCTCTGGTTTGACTTTGCAGCTGCTGAGATTGCGAGCTAGGGAAAGCCCAGGAGCCAGCTGTGATCCCACTGAAAGGCTGCTGTCATGGCTGGATGAAACTGCATTTGTGTGCATTTCATACTTGTAACGTAAAGGTCTGCTACACTAAGAACCCTGAAATTAAGGAATTTCTCTGACATTATTCTCTTTTTAATTACAACATAAAATCAGAAGCTTCTGCAGATACTTGCACAGACTTTAATGCATTTGAAATGCATTTTTATGGATGTTTCCTTAATAAACTGATGATAATCACTTTCATATCTGACATCAGTGTATTCTCCCTTTTACTGTTCTCAAAAAAAGTTAAATTATTTTGAAAAGAGAAACTTGTCATGAAGGTATATTTTCAACACAAATTGTCTGTATCGTTTCATGTGCAGTTTTCAGCTTTACCTTTTCAACTCCCCTGTACTGTTTTATGCCTTATGACATTTGTGTCAGATCTATTTTTGTTTCACAATGCAGGCTACATTCTTGTACACTTCAGACTGTATGTCATACTTCTATGCTAAAGAGTGCTGGACAGAGGTTAGGATGCTATCTTTTCCAGGCTAATTAAGTTCCAGCATAATCATTATACATAGCCTATATTTGCTTGTTTAATATAAAATTTGCTTTGAGCAGGAGCTGGGATGAGATAACCTCCCAAGGATGCTTCTGACCTGAATCATTCTGATTCTATGAAAACAAATGTCAAAGGTGTTTGTTTATTGTAGAATTAAACATTTTGTTGCCTAAAATTCTGTTTCTGAGAAGTTAAGAGTTCATTGCTGAACATTTTGACTTAGGGTAAAAGAAAACGAGGTTTCCTGCAAGGAAACTGTAACTCTGACATTGGCACAATGAAATCTATGCTTAAAACTCCCATCCTTCAGCCTCCTGGCCCTCCATCCTACAGAGATTTCTTTTCAAGGCCATGGAGCCTACAGAAGGCAAACTTGTTTTTCTCAAATGCAGTCCTGTCCTTTTAAAGAAAAGATTGAATTGAAGTGGAAGACTGTAATTTAAAAATAAAAGTCCCCACAGTTGCAGGTTGTGGAGAACTCCTGCTGTATAAATTTTTTAGAGCACAAATATTTCAGTGGCTGGGCTGATGGATGAACTTGGCAGCCTGTCCTCAAATGATCTGGGATTTTAAGAAAAACAAAAAACAACACCCTTAATGCCAGGCTCTAAACTGTATTTAATAAAAAATAGAGCTGCGTGCAATGTGCTTATTTTGCTTTTTTGCTACAAGGCCCATTGCTGCATTTAGCCATTAGCTTCTGCCTCATTCTGTCAATATCCAGGATAGGAGAGCCAATAAGCCACCCTGTCTGCCTTCAGGAAGATGCATACTAAGGAGAGAAAAACAGTTACAACTTAGCCATGACTGTCTTAACTCTTTTTCTTCTGGGCTGGCTGACCATTGCTATTCTCGCATTTGATCTAGAGAGCCAGAAACCTAAATCAAGTGTGACAAAACTCCCTTTTGGGACAAGAGAGCAGCCTAGAACCGGGTACTGTGAGCACGGTATACATATTCGGCCGCTAAGGAAGACATATGCGCTTGTATCTGAGGTGGATAAAACGACTGTGATTTTGTATGCTTAACCTTCTCAATGTGAAGTCAAAATAGATAATCCCAGCCAAGCGGGCAGGAAGGACAGGCGAATACAAATAGGCTGTGAAGAGATCATGGCCTCTGTTCTTCATAGAATCATTTCCCTTTGGTTTTCTAAAGCCTCCAGTGATGCAGGTCATCTGGCACCTCTGTTTGACAAAATATATACAGAGTCTTCTGCCTCCACATCCCAGCCCTTGCCCAATGACATAACTTACTGTTTTTTGGGCATAAGATTCCACAGAAGTGCTTATATGTGAATTGTTAAAGGTACATGTAAAAATGTTAATGCAATTTAGGGTGAGATTATAACTGTTGAACTTCACAGTTTCTTCTCCTGCAGTTTCTGTTGCCTTTAAGATTGGAAGCTACAAGAAAAAAGGGCATGAAGCAATGCTGTAGTAAATATGTAGCAAATTTAAAGTCAGAAAACTGGTCCTTGGTTGTGTATCCAGCTGTGCAATACTTTACTGACTTGGTTTCTTTCCCTTCTTAAATTGGTCTGTGTCACAGGCAGTTGCAATATAGCAGTGTACACAGCTGGCAATAAATCCATATGCTTTCTTCACTGCACCAGTTTTAATGTGTCAAATTTTGTGCAGTCAGTCAAATAGTGTAAGTTCCATAGCTTTATTTACTGGAGAGTACTACTAGTGCTCCATGTCATTACTCAAAAATAATTAAGAAAAAAAAAATAGTTTGGCAGAGGGTTGGGGTAGGAAGAAAGCAATTTAATTTCTCTACAGCATAGGGTTCATGCTCAGTTAATTACAGAATCATGGAATCACAGAATAATTGATATTGGAAAGAACCTCAGGAGATCTCCAATCCAACCTCCTTCTCAGAGCAGAGCCAGCTGTGAAATCAGACCAAGTTGCTTAGGGCCTTTTCCAGTCAGATCTCGGAAACCTCCAAGGATGGTGATGGCACAACCCCTCTGTGCAGCCTGCTCCACTGCTTGGCTGTCTTCATAGGGAAGAAGTTTCTCCTTCTATGCAGTCAGATCTAATTTCTATTTGTGCCAGTTGTTGCTTGTCCTCCCAGGATGCACCACTGTGAAGAGCCTGCTCTCTCTCTGCGTAACCTCTTCATAGGCACAGGGGTCTGCTGGTAGGTCCCTATGAAGCCATATCTTCTCCAGTCTGAACAGCCCTGCTTCTCCAGCCTCAGAGCAAGTGCTTCAGCCCCTGACCATCCTGGTGGCCCTCTCCTGAACCTGTACCAGTTGATCAATACTTTTCTCATATTATGGAGGCAAAACTGGACAAGAGCTGAGTAGAGAGGGATAATTGCTTCCACAGATCATGCTTCTGTTCATATGGCTAAGGATGCTGTTGTCGTTTGCTGCTAAGGCATGTTGCTGGCTCATCTGAAACTTGGTCTCTCCCCAGTCGGTCAGTTCCCAGTCCCTTGTCATTGCAAGGGATTGTAGGACTTAGCATTTCTCCTTGCTGAATTTCCTAAGGCTCCTGCCTACCCATTCCTGCAGCCTTGGCCTTGAACATATTGGCTGGTCCTCCACATGTGGTCTCCTCTATCTGCAGGATACTACTATGTGTTTTTAATACAGCCATATCTGCTCTATTTATGATAGTAGAAAGAAAGCAATGCAATTTAGACTCACTGTTTTGACAATCCAAAATTTTGTTTATATTGTAGTTGTAAAGATAGGGAGCAGAAACCTTAATAAAACTGAACTAAATCATCCTGACATTTAAAATACACTAAAAATCTATTTCTTTGTCAAATATCTATTTTATTTGGGTTAAATTTGAATTCTTGCATCGTGCTGTCCATACTCAGTTGCATTAGGACCCTCTATGTGAGACTTGCTTTTGGTTAAAGGTAGATACACTACTATCTGTTTCCTGGGTATGTTAGCAAGTCAGTACATTGTAAAATGTATGATGATGTCCATTTTACAAATGGATATGAAAACTCTAAAAAATAATGATTTGGTTCTGAGTCCCATGGGACTGGGGAAAGGGAAGCCAAATCACAAGTCCTATTCCACTGCCCAGGCATTAGATTAATCTTCTTTCTGGCAGCTATTTAATTCAGAATAGATTTAGATCAGAACTTTTGTTTGAACACAGTGGCCATTTAATCATGCCAAAATGTTTCCACTGTTCCCATTTTTTCTTTCATTACATTGTGTGCTAAAGAAACTATAATCAGCAAAGCACTAGAATTATTACCTGGCTATCCTGAATCATAATGAAGTACTGTGTGGCATTTTAGCGTTCCAATTCCTGATTTGTGGTTAAATTTGATATGCAGCATACTGAATTCACATTATTGTGTAAATATTCTCATTATAAGCTATAATTTGCTTTTGATCTGAAAAGGTCATAAACATGCCATCAGTTATTTCATAGTAGTATATAGCGATTCATTGTTTTTTCTTCCCTGAGAATGGGAGGTATCTGCAGTAACTGTATGGTAATGGCTGGCAAATGTTGACTTTTATCAATGGCTTGTGTTTGCTTCATGCCTTCAACTCCTACATATTATAGCAGTGATTGCTGTTTCTGTTTTATTCTATGGTGGTTTAGTATTATGCTGGATATACTACTTCGCATAATGTTATCAAATTCCTACTATTAGGCTTTGGAAAATATTCAGCTCAGATTCAAAACTATGCTGAAATAATGGTAAGTTTGAATCTAATTTGCAGTCAGTCATTCAAGGTTCATAAATGATTGTCAACCATCAATTTCATGTATCTTTAATTCTGTTCTGAAAACACAAACATTTGAATTTTATGTGTCTCCTGTCCTATCCCAATGACTGTTTTTCACTTTTTCTTGTTTTACTATTCCTGCTGGTCCTGTCACAATCTCTCTGTGAAAACAGAGTAATGTCCGTGGTACAGAAGCTTTTATGAGAGAGCGCTTTAGCATCTTGTGAGACTGAAAGGAGTAATTTGTACTCATACTGAGCCAGAAAGGGAAAGAGGTAACAGGTCACTCCTTTCTCACATAAAGTCTTGGTAATAGGTAACATACTGCGGCAAGAACAGAAAATAGCATTTTTGTTATTTTATTTCAAATTCTTGCAAATTATAGGTAAAACCAGCTTGGAATTGTCCTAAATCCAAATGTGTTACAATGAAGCAGAAATGCAGAACAGGAAGACTTGTTAAATATATAGGATTTGTGGGGCCAAGGATGGATGTGGGGGAAAGGATCCAGAAGCATGGATCCTTTGTTCAGATTACATAGTTCAGCTTAACCAGACACCAGCATTGGTGAGACCCATGAAATTAAGCAGTGGCTAATTTTTGTTTTGTTTTAGCCAAACCCCACCTACAAGTCAGGTGTATGCGATCATAGGTCATCAGTATGTATGTCACCATTTGAGCTTGCAGAGAGGAAGCGCTTGTACTGTGGGTTCTTCCTTGAAGGGTTATGGAAATAGAAATGCCAGGTGGCACAGAGCAGAAGCCCATGCAATTGGTTACTAGTGGAAAGCAAGGAAAAATTAAGTGATGCCACATCCTGCCAGGAAGCTGTGATGGGAATGTGAATCCCACAGAGCAACGTGTGCGCGTTGAGTGCTGTCTCTTGAGCTCAACTTCTAAGTGAGGCTGTGCAACATTTGTCTTATGGATTTTTTCTTCATGTCCCTCTTTGGGCTGCGCGTTAGCTGCCAATCATTTCATTTTGGTGATCTTGCTAGTACTTTATTGGAGTAGTTTTCAGGCACAATTGCACTGTATAAACCAGAATGAAGAGGTTTGATGATTAACTTGCAGTTTTATTTTGTGACTTTGCTGTTCTGCTGTACTTCTGTAAAGTACATCCACTGTATTTAAGGAGTTTTTCTGAAGACCGTCAGGTAATATTGCTTATTAGCATTATAGGAGCATTAATAAATCAAAATAATAAAGGAGGAATGACCATACTGATCTGAAGTTGGTGTCCCAGAGTCAGCTGAGTTATCACATTAGCTGAGCACACTGGTGCTATTCTATAAATCTTCTACTCGGATATTTTATTACATGCCCTTCAAAATGTATAGGAGATGATGAGCAAGGATTTTGGTGCTATTTGAGCTCTCTTCATACACAGCAGCAGTTGACTGATGCACTTTTTTTTTTCTAATATCATATACAGAAAGGAGCAACACTCACTTTCTTTTTCCAGACTCTGCTGAAAACCAGGTTTTGTGGCTTAAACCAGCTGCTTTTATGCAAGTTTCTGCTGTAGATTCAGAATTTTGCTTGAGTCTTCAGGGGTGAGCTGTGGATTTAATTGTACCGACACTGAATTTACTCCAGCCAATGACGTTTTAAAATCAAAACTAATATATATACTTGAAAAGCAAATATATATTAAAAAAAGCAAAATATATATTTAAGAAAAATGTCTCACTGATAGTTCCTCTGCCAGCTAAAAGAAATAACTCAGGATTCCCTTCACAGAGATCCTCAACATTTTGATGGTGGGGGAGTGGGTATATTTACTACATGAGTTATAGCTGAAATTCCTAGACTGTATTTGCTGTGTGTTGTCCAGGATTTTAGTAATATTGGAGATCAAGAGAGAAAGCCCAAATTTTTCTGGCAGACTACTCTTGGCATCTGTTTGACTGGAAAATCTTCGTATGGCTCATAAAAATCCATTTATTTCCACTATTGTCTCATATGATAGAAAACCCCACATAAAATCCTTATCCTTAGATGTTCCTAATATATCTGGATAAGAAAGTCTTGTAGCTCCTTGTGGCTGTTGTTCATTATTTCTGCCTCTACACAGAAGTCAGTTAACAAAGACCATTCACTTTTTTCCTCACTTTTATTCAGAAAAAGAAATAATTAGCTCCCTCGTTTGCATTTATATTTTATTTGCGAGAGATCTTGTCTTTTTTTCTGAGGACCAGGGAGCAGATTTGTGTCCAGATAGGTAGTTTACCAGTAGCTGCCTTTGAAGGCCTAATAATGAATATGTGGATATACACCTTCCCATGTTTGTTTAAACATGCCTTAAATATGTCTTAACCTGAAGATGTACACTTTTTCTGTTAGACAAATAGCACACAAAAATACAAAAACTAGTAATTTGTAAGACAATTTTTGTGGTAAAGGAAATTATTTTGGTATAATTAATGAAGAAGCATCAATTTTTAAAGCTTTTGCCTGCAAATGTCTCTTAGTAATGGATAGGTCTCAAAAGAAGCATATTAGTAAAATGTTTTTTTCTTCTTGCTATTTACGTTAGTGATGCGTCTGTACATAGACATCCTTTCTATGTCAAGCTATTTCTAGAAGAGGCACTTGCTTTAGCTGAAAAGACACATGATGCTGAGGAGCAGGATCATGTTAAAATACCCAAAAGTCTGCAGGAAATTCATTTCTAGTTAGAGGGCCTGCACAAAGCTCAACATTTCAATAGTGCCTCATTTGAGTCAGGATACAAATGAGGATTAAATACTGCCTCAGACTCCACATAGAGCTTGCAGAGTCCAAGAAGAAGGAGAAACAGAGAAAGAGGTTTTGTATAAGCATAAAATTGAAGCTGGGAGTCAGTTCCCTGACATTCAGGATAAAAGAAGGTGGTTAAATTTGTTTAAAAAAGCCCTCTTTCTTTATGCTTGAATACGCTGGTTAATATTCTACCCTGACTGAAGTCAGGAACAAGCTCCCACTGACATTAGTGGAGCTGGGATTTCACACTCTGGCTGAGGGAAGCCGTAGTTCTTCTTTTTTTCTGTCTTTCTTTAGAACTCTGACTCCAAGGAGCTATTTGCTTTGCATTTGACTTTGCCCACAGGAGACCTGCTTTTCACTTCAGTAGGTATAGATCAGTCCCTTCTTGCCACTGCCTGGCTTGAAGTGAGGAGGTTTCCTCTGCATGTGTGTGTGAAGATGCACCTGAGAAATGACAATTTTTCCTTCTACCCGTTGTGGTTATGTGAAGGGGAGATGTTTATAAATGTGCTATTTTTATTTGGGGTTTTGTTAAGGATGTGGTGCTCTGAATCAATATGCCTGTTTTAACACTACTCACCGTGTTACAGACGGTACTGCCAAGTGACTACAGCCTAGGACAGAGCCCATCAGAAGCCACTTCTGTGGGGAGTCTGTGATGGGTCAGGCTTTATGCTCAAGAGCCGCAGAAGAAAGTTGTATGGGAACAAAACTCTTTAGCTTTGATTAACTGATTCTATGAATATGCTTTTAAAAACCTTATTCATGGAGGTTACCCCCTTGAAAGTGCTCAGAGAACTGTCAGTCTCTTTCAAGGCAATATTTATCCTAATATCAAATTAAGAAAATGAATCTGTGCTTTTCAAACTTTCCCCCCCCTGTCTCTTCTGCCTTCCTCTTGCTCTATTCCTTTCCTCCCCTTCCTGCTCTGATTCCTAATAGCAAATTTCTCTCCCCCCCCCCCAACATTTTGTTTGCACATGATGTTGCTTTTGTTTAGGAAATAGGAAAGAGTCAGTATTCCACAGCTGCAAAGTTACTACTGTCTTGAGGCTGACACAGAGACAGACACAGAGCTATAGTCTGTTTAAATGGAGATTAAAATTTTATGTAGCAATTAATGGTTAACTGGGGGTAAATGATCCAAAATTACCCAGCAGGGTCTTTGTTGAACAGAAACACTGCTTAATGTCCCTTATTTACTAACTATCTGATGGTGAGTGAGAAGATGTTTCTTCTCGAATCCTGTCAGGTCTACATAGAAGCTAGGATATGCATCTTTGGTACAGTGGCAAGAAGATAAGGGGTATTGTAAAGTGTCCTGGATGCAGATTTCCTTTCCTTGCTGCACCAGATTGATGTTCAGAATCTGTGACCACCCAGTGAATATAGTCCACCACTGGAAAATGTTTAACTTTCCAGCTTCATAGAGACCTAATAAAGCTGTGATAGTTACAACACAATGCAGCCTTCAAAAAGGCTCCCTGACCTCTGGACACTACAGGAATGTGTGAAGATCCACACATTTGTTTGCCAATTTGATCACTCGGGAAAATTACCTTTCTTTCTACAAATGTAATGTTCATCTGCATTCTGGACATCAAAAGCAGTGCAGGAACTGGTTTAAAGCTGGAAGGTTGGGAATGGACTCCTGATTTGGGGAAAAATTTCTTTTGGCCCTCTCTCCTTGCCTTTGATTTCAGGGCGAATGGGGGAAGTGCAGATGCTGCATCCTGGTGCTGTAGCTGTGGGAATGAAAATGTATCTGGCTTAGTTGTTGCTGAGTAGTGCTTACCCTAATCTGAAATTTTCAGTTTCCCATGCTCTGCCAGTGGGGAGGGGCACAAGGAGCCAGCAGAGAGCAGAGACGGGACACCTGACCCAAACTAGCCAAAGGGCTATTCCATACCAAGGAGAGTGATGCTGAGTATATAAACTGAGGGGAGTTGGCCTGGAGTGGACAATTGTTGCTCAGGGATGGGGTGGGCATCAGTTAGCAGGTGGTGAGCAATTGTATTGTGCGCCACTTGTGTATTATTCCTGTCTTTCTTTTCTTCTTCCTTATTAAACTCTTATTAAACTGTTTTTATCTCAAGCCAAGGGTTCAAGAGTTTTATCTTTTCTGATTCTCCTTACCATCCCATCAGGGGGTGAGTGGGAGATGAGTGAGCGGGATGATCTCCAGAGGTCCCTTCCCACCCTAATGATTCTGTGATACTGGCTGGGCTTAAACTATGATAGGAGGTAAGTTATTGGTATTGTAAATATTTGGTAAAGAGAAAGGTATGGCCAAAAAGTGATCCAGAGCACCTAGGTCCAATGCTTACAGTTAGAGATAGTGGTGAGCTGGTTGTCATTTACTTTTTTCTTGTCATTTACTGTTTCTTGTAAATGGGAGGTTGTTTCTACCCCTTTTAAGATGCACTGTACTCCAGTCACATGACAGTATTACAAGAAATAGTAATTTCCCCCAACCCGCTTTCTACAGCAACCCTCCTAAGTTTTCCACAATATAAGACTTCAAGCAAACAAGAGTAGCAGTTAAATCGTCTGCTATACATTAAATGTACAAATACTGAAAATTAAAATCCCACTTGCAGCATGCATCTCAAAAGGTTGAAGTAGTGTTCTATAGAGAAGAATTGGAAGGCAGATGTCTGTCAATGCATTTTATGTATGCTACCTGTGACAAATGTTTTATAGGCTTGAGAAATACAAAAGAAAAGAAGCCTGGGGAGTGAAGCAAATTGCTGCTTGGTTTTCAATAGTTATAGATCTACTTAAAAATTCAAATGGGGTGGGGAATATCTGATAAACACTTCCATTTATGTGATAAAAACTATCAGAATTTTTCCTTAAAAATTAGATGCATGAGGTGCACAAGTCTCCCGAAAAACCTGGTAAAAAAATTACAAATAGCCACTGATACAGAACTCAAGCGTGGGCAGATTACATTTCAAGGCGACAAGCCATTTTGCATTTGCTGGCAGGAGCTGGCATCTGTTTTTAGATGTAACATCCTCAGTGTAGCTGAAGAGCCTCTCAGAAAGAGCGTTGCTGGGAAGAGCTCCAAGCGAAGACAAAGCCAGGTTTGCAAGATGTGGAAGTGAGCTAGCATTAGACTTCTACCACTCAGCAAGACCTACTATGTGTGTAGTGAGGTACAGAACTAGTTCATATTTGGCAGAAACAAGAGTCACTTGAGCTTGAGGTTGTCATGATCTTTTCCAAATAGCTCATTACATTTGCAGCTTCCAGGTGGGCTGGATGATACTCTTTGGTCTTTATTACTGCTTCTTGGATGACTGGGATTTTCCCCTAATGTTTCTCAGCTTGACTGTGTGACAGTTCTGGCATTGTCTTGGTGAAGTCAAGAACTGGCAGAGAGGTGCCTGAGCTAAGGAATCAGAACTCATGCTACATGGTGTCTTTACTGACACCACTGTTAAACTGCTCAGAAAGACAAGATAACACTTCCTTTTTCTTGGCCTTGTTGCCTTGATCCAGTACTCACATGCCGAGGTGGGACTGTCAGAGCCCTGACAGCTGGCATGATGACACACATACACACATCTCTAGAGCTTATTTTTCAAGCTAGCTCCTCGAAGGGGTTGAGGATATGAATGACAGTGTCTGCCAGGCTCCACTGTACCTGAGTCAGCACCAGCTGCCTCCAGCCAGAGTGCTATCAACGACTGTTTTTTCTTCTACAGGCTTTTCAACATGCAGTATGTATGTGGTCTCCCTCCTTGTGGCTATGCCCTGGGAAAGCTAACTCATGAAGAGGCGTAGTTTGGAAATAAAATTGTTAGTGTATTTATAGTTGCTGAGTATTCAATTGGTAATAAAACTGTCTTAGCCCTTAAGAGAGATTTCAGTAAGAAGACTCTTTGGAATGATCTAGTTTAAATAATGCGTCATTCATACAGAAGCAGAAGATATGTGGAAGGCACCTTTCTCCTCACATTGTAGTCAGCAGCCAGTTACAGCAACAGCAAAGTATAGACAAGATCCTGTCTGACAACTATATAGTTATCTCATCTGGTAAAGTTTTATTACTGTAACATGTCCAGGAAGGCATGTTCCAACCATGGGTCAGCTGCTGAAGGCCAGGGCGTGCACAACACAACTGAAATCTTTAATAGCTGAGTGAAAAGAGAGCCTGAGCTGTGATATTCAAAGACCACATACCTGCTAGTAGTTATTTTCCTGTTTTAGTGTGGCTACTGTTGACAAGCAACCTTGTCAATTTACCTGGGATCGTAGTATTAAAAGACAGAAGCAGCTGGAGGAGTATTTACAATGGGAAGGAGGGTACTGAAATTCTAGCAAGCACGTCACTGACCTGAAGCCCAGGTACTCTGCTGTAGATATTCATGCTTTCTCAGCTGGTGCAATTTTTCTTTGGAAGAGGAGCTTTCTGATGGTATACTTGTTGTTGGAACTAGATGATCTTGAGGTCCTTTCCAACCGTCTCTATTCTATGATCCTATGATTCATGGTCTTCAGACTCTTGCAGAGTTGGCAGTATGGCTAATGTGAAAGTCTGCTGAGACCTGAATCTTCACTTTCATACTTCTATAAGCTTTTACAGATAGAGTTCTAGCATGCTTTATTTCTGTCTGACATACACTAACAAAATACAGCAATCCTTTGAGGAATGTTGACTTTCTGGGTTTTTTTTTTTGGTAGCCATTTCTTGCTTAGTAAGAAGTCTCATTTTCCTTTTAGACTTTGTCCAGCAAGATCTAAAGGGAGGCATATTTCATGCAAATAAGATTTTTGTCATTACAGTAATTAATGAAGAGACCGTAACTAAAAAGCATTTATCAGTTGGTTCATAAAATAATAGGTGGCTGAGACTCCTACACTCTCAGACTTCAGTACACAAACAGTAAAAATATAGTTCAGAATGACAAGCTTTACTGGAAAAAAATAAACAAGTTTAGGTCAAGTGTTTTTCATATCCTTGTGAAGCACTGGTATCTGTTCTTATAAATATAACTTGTTGAAAATAATATTTATATACTATAGAATGAGATGAAGGCAATTTGTTAGTTGCTGCATGGTGAGACTACTGAAATAAATCCACTGTATCATGTACCCCAATTACTTTCATTCTAAATGCATTTCCAAAGAGTACTTTTAAGAAAAGTCATTTAAAAGCATGCAAGTGATCAATGTTTCTTTGATTCTAACTGCCAGATAGTGAGTAAGGTAGTTATTTTTATCTAAAAGTTTTCAATCTGCCCATACAACCTAGAAAAATGGTGTTTGTGATCAGGGAGTTTCAACTTGGAGAATAAAAAGGAGGCTACAACAGTCCTGGAAACACATTTGCTGAGCTGCAAGAATTCTTTCCTGGCTATAGACTGTCCATAAAGAAAGTATTTAATTGTACTAGACACACTTTGGAAACTTTCCCAGAGGAATAATAGATAAGTTAACAGAGCACTTTTTAATTTTGCAAAGTGCACTCTTCCTTATAATTTACTTAATATAGAAATTTAATGTACTGCAGTTTACTGAACAAATTACATTTAAAGTATTTCAGAGTTAGCTTGAAAGCTCTGCTTTGGTAGCCAGTTGGACTTTATTATTTGATTATCCAGATAAGGGCAAGCAGTAACAAAGTTCTCTGTCTTAAGTGGTTCCAGGGATTATCTCTCAACCATTACTACTGTTAAATGCAGGATTTAAATTCCCAGGAAAAAAAACAAAAAAAAAAAAAAAGAAGAAGTAATATAGTAGTGCTTTCCTGCCTCTGCACTGGTTAATGATTTGTTCTCATTTGACCGCAGTCTGAGAGGGTTTCTTATTTGTTCCATAACAGCTTTCAGAAATGAACTGTACCTTCATGAAATAAAAATTAAAGTTATAGGAAAATACAAGAATACTAAAAAAGAACATGACCAGAATTAAATGTTCTCTTAGTGTGTTCTGCAGTCCAGCTGACTGAAGCTCTTTTCCATTTATTTGCACGAAACCTCCCCAAAAGCACAATTCTGGTTTAAAAGTAACAACATACATAACTTGTTTTCATTAAACCATTGTCATAGACACATGATTCATCATAAATGATACTTCTGCCCTGCCCTCCTGTAGGGCAGTCATGTAATTTCAAAAAAAACCACAATTTGTTTTTAAAATTATGTTATAGTTTTGTTATCAGACAACAGGTCAAATGAGTGTTTGTACTTGGAGTGAGATAGACTGTGGCATAAATTATCATAGGCTCCAAAGACGCTCATTAAAATGCTTCATCTGTTACATGAAGGAGCAGTACCCTTCTTCTTTGTCAGAAGTAGAATTGTGGTCAAAAATCCTTATTATGGAGGGTTTTGCTGGTTTTTAGATGCCCTGGAATAGGTACATAGGTAGACATTTATTTAAGCCTTGAGAAGCCAGTGTAGAGAGCATAACTTTGAAGTGTTCTTGAAAATCTCAGTGGCTAAGAAGATGCACTGCTTCTTACTTCACTGTTTGAAGTTTGCTATGAATGGTTTCTCTACCAGGAGGAGTCACAGAAAAGGCAGGGCACCAAAGAAAATGAAATACGCTTGAACCTTTTGGTGTCTGCTACTATTGTCTTCTGCAAATGGGAATTTGAAGTTGTACAGTGGTGGCAGCACCTAGGAGGAAGTTCACAGAATGTGGAAGAGGACAGCAAGAGGGCTGGATGAGGGATGTACATGGCAGAAGAATGTAGCGCTAGACATAAATGATAACAGGTCATCACGTTTAGCATGGAATAGTTTTCTAGGCAAATTCACAGGTGGATGATGGATTCTGTGAGGAGATGCCTGTGGAGTCTGAAATCATCAAACTGAACAACGGCCCAGACACTCACAGCTTGGTACTTCCAGCCAAAAAGGACTACATTGCAGTGGTAATTCCTCAAAATACCGTTTGCTCTCAGAGGGTCCCATCACTATTGTTCCTGAGTTTAGTTTCAGCAGTCCGTTGATGTTTAACCTGATGATCTTAGAATCATAGAATCATAGAACAGTTAGGGTTGGAAAGGACCTCAAGATCATCCAGTTCCAACCCCCCTGCCATGGGCAGGGACATCTCACACTAAACCATGCCACACAAGGCTTCATCCAACCTGGCCTTGAACACTGCCAGGGCTGGAGCACTCACAACCTCCCTGGGCAGCCCATTCCAGTGCCTCACCACCCTCACAGTAAAGAGCATCCTCCTTATATCCAATCTAAACTTCACCCTGTTTAAGTTTTAACCCGTTACCCCTTGTTCTGTCACTACAGTCCCTCATGAAGAGTCCATCCCCAGCATCCCTATAGTCCCCCTTCAGATACTGGAAGGCTGCTATGAGGTCTCCAAGCAGCCTTCTCTTCTCCAGGCTGAACAGCCCCAACTTCCTCAGCCTGTCTTCATACGGGAGGTGCTTCAGTCCCCTGATCATCCTCGTGACCTCCTCTGGACTTGTTCCAGCAGTTCCATGTCCTTTTTATGTTGAGGACACCAGAACTGCACACAATGCTCCAGGTGAGGTCTCACGAGAGCAGAGTGAAGGGGCAGGATCACCTCCTTCGACCTGCTGGTCACGCTCCTTTTGATGTAGCCCAGGATACGGTTGGCTTTCTGGGCTGCGAGCGTGCACTGCCAGCTCATGTTGGCTTAATACAGAGCCAGGAGTGTTTCTACAGCCAAAGTCTGGAAGGGTTGTGTAGTCCTTCGTCTATGGACTGTGCATGGGCTCTCCAAAGGAATTTAGTAGACTTTCATTCTGGTGTGGGAGGGGAGGCGGGGGACATGTCAGAAAATTCTAGTGATCAAATCTATTGCTTGCTGCTATGGTCCAGGAGAAAAAAAGTAAACAAATGCAATCTAACATCAAAACCAGAAAAGTGTTGCTAGGACAATCTCTAGTCCCAGTTCTTGCTGCAATCCACATTGATTTAGTTGAAGATGATGAATTTGGTTAATATTTGAGGCAGCCTTTGATTTATTTCCATATGGATGTTCAGAAAACGAAGTTTGACATTGAGTGGTAATTGTCTGTTTGATCAAGGAAGGTAAAGAACATGAAGAAGAATTCACCATTAAGCAACCTATTGTATTCTTGAAGAAGAAAAGAAATGGTCAAATTGGGCCATGGGAGGATTTGTCACTCCTATCATTCTTTTACACACTGGCAGAGCAGAGATTAAACTACTAGGAATTGGACAATGTTTAGTATTTTTCTGTGATGCAAAGATGTTGAATACTTAGAATGAAATCAAACTGTTTCCTTCCAATATCTGGAAGGCAAACATCGTGTATTAAGTATTCTAAATGTACATGGTCACTGAAGTAAGTAGGTAGATTTTTTTCAGCACTCAGATCTGGGCAGTGCTGATGTCAGCAAATAGATTGATTGTATGCTTCAGACATTGACTAGCTCTTTGGTGTGAGACTTGATGATTGGAGATGAAGAATTAAGTTTCCTTCATCTATCTTATAGCCTCAAGATAATCTCAGAGAAATATTTTATGCTTCTGCTTCTTTGAAAAACGTATATGTGCTGTTTGCTTTTAGCAGAAACATAAATGGATAAATCAGTAAATGGTCTCATGAGATTAGCATTCAATTAATGGATGATTTCCTCTATACAAAGATTTTTATTAGTATTATGATTACTGAGAATAATTAGTCATAGACGTCTATACTATCATCAAGTTGAAGAACATGACTGGATCTAATTAAAGCTAATATGAAGAATTAGGTATTGTGTTTTGACTAGGATGGCAATGCAAAATCCCATGCTCTTGTGAAGTATGAGCTTCAGTGACATCATGTGGTCAGGACTCAATTTTGTTTCATTTGAAAGAAGGCATTTTAAAAACCTAGGCATGAAGAGGTACTGCTTTCTGAAAACCATACATGTGAAAAAGGAGCATATAACCTATGGCTATGGCATGCCATCTACGGACATCAGACATCACAATAATGACATGGAGCTCCTGGAAACCTTATGATGAGAAATTAGAGAGAAGCTGAAGACAGTTTCCTTCAGTCTCATGAGGTGGTTCTTCAATCCAAGGAGGACCTGAAACTACTATTCTATTTTCTGGGGAAAAGCACCAGCCCATTTCCTAATAGTTCCTTGCAAATGTGGTTTTATTGTTGGAATACTGAGAATAATTTCTACCTACAGTTGTGGATTGAGTTAAAAACATAGATATAGGAAGTTGTTATTATTCACAGACCTGAAGAAGATATTTAAGGTAAAGATCATCATTAATTTCCCTGTAATGACTAATGCATTTGTATTCCCAGAGGCCTATGGCTTCTTTGATAAGCTTTGGCTCACTCAGGGTTTTCTGCCATCTTAAGGAAACTATGCCTGCACTTCTTTCAGGGGAAAAAGTCTAGGTGATGTTGCTGCATTGCACATGAAGTTGTTATGAAGGAAGCAAGTTGAGTGGGTACACAAATACTTCAGATAAAACTGCTGTCCACAGCTGTCCACAAAACCTTTTTTTTGGAGGCTAGAAAGGCTTAGGTCAGAGTTTTACTTTTTACCTCTAGCAAAATGTTGTAAGAGACAACCTTAAGCCTGTTGGGAAGTAACAAGTAAGAATCATGGGGAATAATCTCACAAATAAGCCAGTATGTAAATTTAGTGGGAAGACTGGCTTTTTTTTTTTTAACAGTTCATACTCCAAGCCATTATCCCCAATGAATTTGATTGCAGGAAATTAATATATTCCAGTTACAGTGATATACAATAGTAACAACAAAAATAATTTATCTAAGTGTATGTTGCTTCTTTAGATTTTATTTTGATATGCACGCAGTGGATAGAAACTATCGATTGTTTTTGTAGATGGATAGTGGGAGTCATTTAATGAAACCAACTTTAATAGTCTTCTGAAGATAATCACATGTACATCCAAAGGAGGTTGACTTCTACCTTTAACTTCTACATTTACATTTTAATTTGAGGTTGAAGAATATAATGTTGGGACTGGCAATTTGAATGAATTTTGTATCATTTTGTGTAGGTTGCTACTGCTGCTGAGTGTTAGCAAGTGCATCACTAATATACATTTAGAAATTGTGAGAAATTGAATTTTTAAACATTTTGTCTCTTTTCTCAACAACTATTGTTGGCATCAGTTATTTTTTTTCCAATGTTTTTCTTGCAGATCTCCAAGGAAAAAGTAATATTTTCAACTCCTGTGTATCAAGACAGAAAGGTCTGAAAGACAGGCTTAGATGTCTAGAAATACCGCTCATGAGTATTTGGTATTAAAATCTACATAAACGTAGTGGAATGAAGGGTGAACAGATTTGAAAGCTCACAACCCAGTAAATTCGAAAAATCTGCTCTTTCTTTGTTTAGATGGAAATTTCAGAGACTTGATAACACATCAACTGCAAGATAATCTGAAGGTGTGAAACAGCTCAGTCTATCTATCTCTTTTCATTTTTTTATATATGTATGTATATATATATATATATATATATTTACAACTCCTTATTTTATTCAGGTGCATTTGCAGTCAGAAGCCTCTTATCAAGTGTGTGCTTAGAGTTGAAAATGACACACCTGCCCAGTATCTATGGTAACAAAGTCTCTCTTCAATCTCAGACCTCTTGGTGCTTTTTTCTACCTTTTTATCCCCTGGAAGAATAGATAATATCAAATATTTTTAACAGTTTGTTTTAATTTCTGTAGCCATTTCTTTGTACATTTTCTGTAGTAGTCTGAGCATCTTGCCACTGTAAGATTTTCTCCAGTGATTTTAGCAGATTGGTCTTTTGTGATGATGCCATATTTTTATTTTTCTCCTTGAAAATATAATTAGAGATGCAAGAAATGGTAAAATAAACAGTGCCTTTTTAGAAAAGAAGGAAGCCAATGAGTGCATTATATATAACATGTATTCTATCTATACATACACCAAAGAGTTCTGATTCTGCTTCTGACATAGGAAACTCTAGATCTATAGGGAAATGCTTTGATCAAAATGATAAATTCTAGTCCACTTTTTATTAGGGAGAACTTACCCAATGTACTAAGCTCTCTCTTCCTGTTGAAATTTTTGGTAAGGGAGGATTTAGTATCTTGCAGTATCAGTTAGCTTGGATCACTTTACAGTGAATTAACACACCATGGAAAATAATTGCAATAATAACTTTCTCTGTATTTATAAACCCTGACAATTAAAAAAAAAAAAAAAGGAAAACATAAGGTCTGTTTTTCCTCTCAAAACCTCTCTCACTCTTTTCGGAGTTACAAGTACAGTCAGTATTAACTGAAGGAAAAGGCTTCAGTACCATCTGTTTTGCCTGGTTCTGAGATTCTTTCAGTGAAATCAGAGACAAGCCTGGGCATATTTTGAGTTTAAGTGGTATTGTTTGTACGTTCTTTTAAATCAAGGTGAAGAGACAAGTCCCCCTGCGGAGTTCAAGAATCACTTAGTAAACCCGGCCTTGTCAGAAAACATAACGATATTCTTTCTTTATAGCACACTCTATTCAAGGCTGCTGTTCATAACACTACCCATGACATAAGGCTGCTATTCTTCAGTTCCTCCTGCTCTTCTCTTTCTCATTTGACAAGCACCTTCCAACAAGTGCAAAATCCTTCACTTCTAAGAACAGTTTTTCCATTAAAATGTGATGTAATCCTCCTCTATGGCCTACTTATGAAACCTCATAGACCTAATATACTTCACAGAGGTCTATGGGTCAGATTTTGTCCCTAAGAACAGGCATGTAAATCTCAGTGAGTTCATTGAAGTTACTGTAGATTTACACTCACGTAACAGAGCAGTGGTTTCCTTTATTTGGTACATAATTCTTTAACTAGTGTATCAGTCTAATATGATGGTTAGGAAAGTGATGATGTATTATTTTGTTCTTATTACAGCCTAACAAATTTGGATATACAGTGTGTTGGATTTGTGTGCTGTTTTAAGGAAAGAAAAGTTTCTGAAACAAAATTATTGAAAGGCGTGTTTTAATCTGAACCTTAAAAGAGTTTTGCAAATGAAGGTGAATAATTTGCATGCAGCTATGAATAGAAAATCTGTAGAAGGATTCAAAGAGTAATATGGTCAAAGTACCTGACTGGGATAACGAACTTTGAAGCAGTTTCTGGAACAGCTGTGATCTGAGCAAGAATTCATTCAGAAAAGACCTGATAAGACGTGTTGTGACATTAGAAAAGCAAAATAATGGCTGAAAGGATTCACATCTGCAAATAGCCTCTAGCCTAGCAGCTTGGATACTCAACTGAGAGGTGGAAGGAAAATGTAGAACCTGTTCCCTGTTTGACTTCAGGACAGTGGAGATACCCAATGGAGATTTTCTTGAGATTTCCCAAGTTCTAGGACCAAGATCTAATAGACTTAGAATCATAGAATCATAGAATAGTTAGGGTTGGAAAGGACCTCAAGATCATCTAGTTCCAACCCCCCTGCTATGGGCAGGGACATCTCACACTAAACCATCCCACACAAGGCTTCATCCAACCTGGCCTTGAGCACCGCCAGGGATGGAGCACTCACAACCTCCCTGGGCAACCGATTCCAGTGTCTCACTGCCCTAACAGGAAAGAATTTCCTCCTTATATCCAATTTAAACTTCCCCTGTTTAAGTTTGAACCCGTTACCCCTTGTCCTGTCACTACAGTCCCTGACGAAGAGTCCCTCCCCAGCATCCCTATAGGCCCCCTTCAGATACTGGAAGGCTGCTCTGAGGTCTCCACGCAGCCTTCTCTTCTCCAGGCTGAACAGCCCCAACTTCCTCAGCCTGTCTTCATACGGGAGGTGCTCCAGTCCCCTGATCATCCTCGTGGCCCTCCTCTGGACTTGTTCCAGCAGTTCCATGTCCTTTTTATGTTGAGGACACCAGAACTGCACACAATACTCCAGGTGAGGTCTCACAAGAGCAGAGTAGAGGGGCAGGATCACCTCCTTCGACCTGCTGGTCACGCTCCTTTTGATGCAGCCCAGGATACGGTTGCTTTCTGGGCTGCGAGCGCACACTGAAGCCGGCTCATGTTCGTTTTCTCATCGACCAGCACCCCCAAGTCCTTCTCTGCAGGGCTGCTCTGAATCTCTTCTTTGCCCAATCTGTAGCTGTGCTTGGGATTGCTCCGACCCAGGTGTAGGACCCTGCACTTGTCATGGTTGAGCTTCATAAGGTTGGCATCAGCCCACCTTACAAGCATGTCAAGGTCCCTCTGGATGGCATCCCTTCCCTCCAGCATATCAACCGGACCACACAGCTTGGTGTCATCGGCAAACTTGCTGAGGGCGCACTCAATCCCACTGTCCATGTCAGCAACGAAGTTGTTAAATAAGACCGGTCCCAACACCGATCCCTGAGGGACACCACTCGTTACTGGTCTCCAGCCGGACATCGAGCCATTGACCACAACTCTTTGTGTGCGGCCGTCCAGCCAGTTCTTTATTCACCGAGTGGTCCATCCATCAAATTGATGTCTCTCCAATTTAGAGAGAAGGATGTCATGTGGGACAGTGTCAAACGCTTTGCACAAGTCCAGGTAGATGACATCAACTGCTCTACCCTTATCCATCAATTCTGTAGCCCCATCATAGAAGGCCACCAAATTGGTCAGGCAGGATTTCCCCTTAGTGAAGCCATGCTGGCTGTCACCAAGCACCTTGTTGTTTTTCATGTGCCTTAGCATGCTGTCCAGGAGAATGTGCTCCAAGATTTTACCAGGCACAGAGGTGAGACTGACTGGTCTGTAATTCCCCGGGTCTTCCATTTCCCCCCTCTTGAAAATGGGGGTTATATTTCCCTTTTTCCAGTCATCGGGAACTTCACCTGACTGCCATGATTTTTCAAATACGATGGCCAGTGGCTTAGCAACTTCATTCGCCAGCTCCTTCAGGACCCGCGGATGGATTCCATCAGGTCCCACGGACTTGTGCGCGTTCAGATTTTTAAGATGGTCTCGAACCAGATCCTCTCCTACAGTGGGCCCAAGGTCTTCATTCTCACAGTCCCTGCGTCTGCCTTCTAAGAACTGGGTGGTGCAGTCAGAGCCTTTGCCAGTGAAGACCGAGGCGAAGAAGTCATTAGTTTCTTAAGGCTAAAGAAAAAGTACTTTAAAAACAACAGACCTTCTAACCTACTTTTTTGTTCAGCTATACAGCAAGGAAATCACTTATTCGCACATTTCTGTTGCACATATGTCTTTGTGCACATATGTCTATAATATGTCTGTTCTACCAGCTAAATCACCTTTCCCCATTGTAGGTTGTTTTTCATGTGTATGCAATGATTTTGGAGAAAAGGGTTAGGGCTGGACTGGGCTAGCAGTGTGTTGGGTGAGCTTGCTTACCACTCAGTTGGACCTTTTGGGTTGAATCCATAGTTGAGAGGCAAAAATGGGACTTCATGTCAAAGTTGTAGCACTGTTTTTGGTGATGCTGCTTCTTTCCCCCGGTGAGCAATTTAGCTCACGTGGTGGCTGCTGAAAGCAGAATAGGTCAGGCAGGGGAGCATAGGTATTTTGCTTGCCACCTGTGAGCAAACCTCTCTGTTCTTGTATCCAGCTTGTTCTTCAGATGTGAACAACATTAATTACCATCTGATGCATAACATCAGGAATTTGCTGACCCTTGAATGGTTGACCTTCGTGTGGAGGTTGACCTTCAGGACTAAAGAGCAGAGGTAGTTTGTGCATACAGTTGTAGGTGAACATCTGTGCATATACAGAAATCTGTATGTATTGGGTATATATTTTTGCAATACATATAGAGACTGCACTTTATCACTCTCCTTTAGTTTCTACTTTTGTATTACAGAGCCCATGGAGGGTAGTGATAGCAGGGAGCAGAGGTCAAAAATATTAATAGGATTGTTTAATGCTATAAAAGAATTATGTTTTTCAAGGTTATTCTAATATCCTAGTCAATAGTAATATCATCACAGTGTCTTCACGTAATCAAGTTACGCTTAATAAAATATAGTGCTGAATACTCAAAATTAAAATGAAGATGGAATAGCAGAGGAAGATTGTGATAAAGAAAATAAAGTTGTCATCATCATTTTATCAAATAACTTCTACTGAACAATGGTGAGGCTTCACATAGCTTCAGTAGCCTTGTGCACAGAGGTCATCCAGAGATAACATGTCCTTCCTTGTCACCATTTCAATTACCTGGTTGGTTTCAGTTTTTTTATAGAGCTGGCTCGCATTTTAGAAGCCATAAAAGAATGGCTTCTAAAATGGAAGAGAAATTATTTTCATTCAAAATATGAAACCATAGAATAGCTCAGGTTGGAAGGGACCTTGTGGGAACCCTAATGTGGGAAAGGGAGTTTAGATGAGATCATCTCAGTGATGGGAACTCTATCATGTCCCTGGGGAGGAACTGAAACATGAGGAGCTATCCAGTTTTTGTCAGCTCTGAAGTGTGGGTGTAAATACTCTTTCTTGAAAAAGCTGTTTGAGAGAAACTCCTCCTTTCTTACTCACTTTCTACATCCAAACAAGACAGCAAACCAAAAAGAAGTTTGTTAAGATGACAGAAATGAGTGGGGAAGAAGCTGAAGGCTGCGAGAACAAAGGAAATTATATTTCTAAGGGGAAGAGAATGTGATTGCTCAGGAAATAATTAGGCTTGTTACTTAATAAATAGTGTTGCTTCTATTTATTATGCAGTTAGGGCTTGTTTGGTGTCTATGAGGAAATAATTGATTTGACTTTTAACAGAAACTTAGTGAGTTATAGAATAGCCTAGAAATCTTCACACTGTGAATGGAATTGTTTTCACAGCTGATTTGTGAAATTTGTGAAGACAGGCCCAGAGTTCAAAACCAAGAGTGAACTCCTCCTACATAGAAAGTTTATTTGGATCATTCTTCATGTTCAGCCCACTTGTACCAATTGGATTAAACCTTCGAGATGAAATTTTTCTTTCTATGCTCAAGGGTGTTTGAGCCTGAGGTGCTGTTATGAGGTTCGCTTTGAAATTTTGTTTTACAAGTAGTTTCATGCTGATTGACAATGCCATATCCTGTTGCATAGAAGAAAACGAGGGCACCTTAACTGCATTTTGGTGCACACTAAATTTATGATAGATGCATTCAGAGCCGTGAATGTAAGCTTTGCTATATAACTTTATCTTGGACTATTAACATGTTAATAGCACATAGAATTTGTGGGCTTTAATTGCATGGAAACTACAACGTACAGTGAGTACTTTTGCTGCGTTGCTACCCCCCTTTCAGCCTTGTTACTTTAAACAGAAGGGGTAGAAAATTCTTGCAGGCTCAATGGCGTAAAACTTAATAGAGAAAAATGTGACTGTGGTTATTTATCAGGTTGTGAGTAAAAGCCGATTAATTTGAAAATAAAAGGAAAAAATCCTTTCCCCCTAACTCCAGATGCAAGGGAAAAACTGGATATAGTCTTTAAAGCAGACATAGTTTTTTCATCCCCCTTCCCCTCCCCTAGTTGATCAAGGCTGATTTGTAACTGATAGACTGTAAATTTGGGGAAATATCTATAAAGACCAAGGTTGCTTTCGCAGCATTTGATAAGAGCCTCTGTGCTGAACAGATAAATGAGTTGGTTTTTTTTTTCCCCTGTTGTTATCCAGCATTAGTATGTTGCACAAGATTTCATAGATGTTACATGTCTGTATAAGTATAGACTTTAAACCATAAGAACAGATTTTGCCAATAAAAGACTATATCTTTCTAATGGAACTTCTAGATTGAAACATGAAGGGTTTTGTTCCCTCTGTTATAAAGGAAACCAAATGTAATGCAAGCAAGAGATACAGAGAGTTGGAGAGACTGACTGGAGGAAGCAATGATTTTTTAGCATGCATAAGACATATAAATACCATAAATGTCATTTTTACTTGCTTACTGTGATTTAATTTTATTGTTATTGCATTCAAGGACATGACAACCATTGTGCCAAACACTGTTCAGATTCACAAAGAGTATTACATAGTGAAGGGATAACTCAAGTCTTCGGTGTCCAGTGACCAAAGACATAGGGGTATCAGGTGAGTGGAAGCAAATCCAGACCATAGAAAGGAAACATGCATTTGCAACAGTGGGGCACGTTCAATACTTGCAACAACTGGCTTAGGAAATAATGGAATTCTCTGTCATCTGAAGCCTCTAATCAACCTGATATCTTCCATAAGAAAAAGTTATTCCATCAGGAGTTTTAGGTTTGATCAGAATTATGGGGTGATATGTGCACTGTGGAAGGCTAGGTAATATTTTTAATACAAAAAAAAACCACCAACAATTTCTATTGTATTTGCAATCTGAATATATCACCCTTTGGTAACTGTTCTTTTCCTCAGAATAACCAAAGTTTTCTTTAGGGTAAGATGAGGGCCAAAAATGAACATAGTAGTCCAGCTGGTGGGTTACAGATAACGCGATCATAGAAATGAAAGTTATACTTCAGGTAATTAGGAAGTTTGCTTATTCTATCATTAATTGTGCAGCTGTTTAATTTAAATATAATCTGATTCAAAGTGTTAAAGTTTACTCCAAGCTGAACGATACTGTTTTCCCTGCAGTCTGTAGCATTTTGCCAAGGAAATACAAAATCTGGAAATAAAAGGAAAACACTATTTTTTGTTTGCAAAATTACATGTTATGCCTATCTGTATTTTTTTTTTTTAATAAAAGGAACTTGAAGTAATGCAATTATTTCTACTGGGAAAACCCCTCAGGAGCAAGTTGTACACAGTAATTACGATTTTAGACTGAGCTGACATCTTTACTAAGTTCTGTGTTATCTTACCCTATATTAACTATGTTCAGTTTTTGAAGTGGGTGTTTCAAATGTCTTCTCTTAATTATCACTGTGTAACTGAAGAAAAGTACAAACTCGCAGCCCCATAAATGTGAAGACTGTTTTGATTTGGTTTGTTTTGATATCGTTTTTCACATATAAATCATATAGACACATCTGCAACCCAAATGGGGATAAGCCTCCTGGTGTTATCTTATTTCTTAATTGTAGGCTCTCATTTTCAGAGGCAAGTATTGACTTGGTCGTTTCCCTATCATGCCCTCCTTTGTTGTTTACTTTCCTATTTACTGGCAAAGCTGCTTATACTTTAAACCTATCTAGACAGAGCAAGCTTTATAAATGCATGTCAGATTGGTTTTAATTCAGAAACCATTTTCTTTGGAAGCACATGTAGTCTTGCTCTTTTTTCTCCCTTTTTCACACTAGAGCCATAGAAATGCCTCCTAGAGAGCAGAAGGAGGCAGGTGTTATTGAGAAGAATGGTCTTTGTGAAAAAGAGGAGCCATTATTAAAAATACTTTCAGATAAATGTCAGTCTTTATACATTCTGATACTTAACACACATTTCAACATTTTATACTTTTTCTACTGGAGTCTGTGTGGTCTGAGGGGCTATTTGAAATGTGCCAGTAGGATACCAAACACAGAGTCATAGATTCATAGTATTGCTTAGGTTGGAAAAGAGCTTTAAGATCATCAAGTTCAACCATTAACCTTGCACTGCCAAGTCCACTACTAAAGCTTGTTCATAAGTGCCACATCTACATATCTTTTAAACACCTTCAGGGATGGTGCCTCAACCACTTCCCTGGGCAGCCTGTTGAAATGCCTGACAACCCTTTTGGTGAAGTAATTTTTCCTAATATCTGGTCTAAACCTCCCCTGGTGCAACTTGAGGCTGTTTCCTCTTGTCCTGTCACTTGTTACATGGGAGAAGAGACCGCAGACTTGAGAAAGCCTTGCAGGATTTTGAATCTAAGCTGCGCATTTTTCACCTGGCTGTAATATTATCAGGAATAAAATCCTGTTGGACTGCTTATGGTTGGATGCTCTTTCGCCTTGGCACTTAGTAGTTATTCGAAGCTTTCCACTTGGTCATTGCACAATACTGCATGCCGCTTAATTTACAAATATGCTTCCAACTTTATGCAGTTTTTTTTTCACTGGTGGAAAAACTGAAAAACAGAGTTGTTAGAGCAGGAGAGACTAATGAGAACAGTAGGAGAAAGCTGATGTATTGGCAATGAAGCTGCTCTTTCCTCTTTATCCATTATCGATCAGAGATATAAGAGTAATTGCACTTATAAATAAAGTTTAATTTGTTGATCACAGCATTTTACAGATATTAATTAGTTAAGACCAATAATAACAAGCTGGAAAGACACATTAGTGCTACTAAGTTTGTTCTGCAGATGAAAAGTGAGGTTCCAGAAGTCATATGATTTGCCACAAGGTTACAAAATACAGCAGTGTCAGAGTTGGCACTGAACAGTGGGGTTGAATGCTGTTCCCTTACTAGTGCCCAGTTACAAACCAGCCTCAGCTCTGTGTCACAAATCCAAGAAGACATTTTTCCTGCCATAGTATCTTGATTAATTGACTTCTGCTTGGCAGTACATGTGGTAGTGGTGTCTCAGAGTCCCGGTATCCTGTTTTGTGAACCTTTTAAAGGTTGTCTTCTCCATTTTTTGCAGCTGTCATATCCCATCACAGTTATTTCATGACTATGTAGAAAGTGTATTTTGCATCTAGCTTAAGTGTGCCAAATAAAAAGGGGAAATGTGAAATACAGGTGGATGAAAAAAGTTAAAGTTCTGTCTTGTAGACAGTACTGAAAAAAAATCTTCCAGGTGTAATAAAACCATGTCTTTAGATGATTTATGTTGCAGTTAGCTGTGTATCCAGGCAGAGAAAAATTAATAGAACAGAACCTGAATGTTTTGGAAAACAAGACATAAAAGTATTTGGAAACACAGAAACTGTTCTCCACCACAACAATAATTCTATGCAATTCAGTCCTAATGATAAAAAATAGTCTGGGAACAGGAAGCAAATTTAGAAGATTCCAAACTTAAGCAGCAGAATTTTCTAGAGGATTAAAAGGATCACCTTCCCTAAATATTTCTTAATATGTTTGTAGATAAAGTTATAGTAAATTATGCTTTTTGCTGAATTTTTTATTGCTACTTGTATATGGAACAAGAGGAAAAGTCAAATAAGAATAATATCATCTGTGAGTTTCTGAATAACCTAAAAATGTGCTGTTGGAGGATAAATAGAAATTTCAGAAACAGAAGTCGGAGTACAGTGCTTTCAGTTTTTAAGGCATGTGTTTGTAAAATAAATACTAAATTCAGAGATCCATTCTGCCTGATTTCAGAAACACTTACAAACATTAGGAGCATGCTACTCTGTATCTGCCCTACCAAACAGCAAATAAGTAATGAAGAGCTTTGACACAGAAGTTTTAGAAACTCCCTCATTATTCAGAATTATGAATTTCTAGGTTTTTTCCAGTTTCGATTTGTGAGGCTTTGGCGGGGTGGGGGAGGGGGTGTGGGAATGAAAGGATAAGACTAGACAATGTGCAAAACCCCATCTACTTTACTGACGAGTTAATAATGACTTTTTTTTTCTGAGTAGCATCCTCTTCGTGAAGTTATGTATTTTTATATTTGTCTTTCTAATTAATGTTGATTAAAAAATTTAAAATGTTTCCCTTATGGACAGAAATAATAGTCTATCATACCTGATTTTCTGCATTTAGATAAGTTCCTTTCATACAGCATTGTCCGTGAGTAGTGTTGTGGTCACTCCTTATGATTTGTATTGTGAAATTTAAAAGCGGATCTAACATAACCCCATTTCAATTGCATAAATTTTCATTATCTGATAGTTTTACTGTGCTCTCCAGAGAGCTGGTTTTCTTCATCTGAAATTTTAGTGCTGCTTTAAAGTATGAATGGAAAAAGAGAGACTGTACCACTGGCAATGGCATGGCTAAAGTGAAAATTAACAAGAATTAACAAAGAATCACCTGCCAGAACACAAAAAGCTTGCTTTTGACATGAGTGCAGGCAGAAACCTGCAGGCAGAACGCTCGATGTACAGCTGGGTTTCACTCCTACTCCTCTTGGACCCCACATCTGTGTGAATCAAACTTCCTCACTCCTCTAGTCTAGACAGAGTTTTACCTGTGTTTATTCAGGGAGCTTTTCCTCAGGCCTCTTGATACTTATAGCAGTGATACTCTTGTGCCTGCAGCCATACAGAACCTGTAATAAAAAGAATGAGACTCTAGGTATGGCCCTGGGAATTTCCCACACTGTAAACCATACAGGCAGATAGGTGTAAACCCTCGAGGAAACACTTGTGGAGGCTTCTGCAAATGAATCCTACAGGCTTTGTGCCACTGTACTTAAAACGCCTTACCACTGGGAATAACACTGGGACTTGTATTTTTACCCAGACTGGAAGCTGCTGTTTAAAGTGTCATTGTACATCCTTTTTCTTGGTAGCACCTTGAGCTGTTTATATTTCATCGAATTTAATTGTTTGTTTTCATGCTGCTGCAGATTTGCCAAACAGTTCATTAAAAAAATATTAAAAAATGTTTCTGGGGTTGAGGAAGCGTTGAGGAAACTGGATTCTTTGTGGCTTAAAAGATGTAAGGTTGGGTTTTAACTATAAGATAAATTTGTTGGGTGTTTGTACTAAAATTAACCATGGTGAAACAGTTAAGAATAGTAACATCAGGGAGATAAAAAGTGCAGGTCACACAGTGTGTAGTTATCATTTATACCCGTTTGTAGACATGGGAGGATACAGCACTGTATTGGATTATATTCTCACCATATTGTTACAAGTTGTAAAGAAGGAATACTTCACAGAATCATCTAGGTTGGAAAAGGCCTTTGACATCGTCAAGTCCAGCTGTTACTCCAGAATTGCCCAATCTACCACTAAACCATCTCATGAAATTCCCCATCTGATCATGCTGATTTTGTAGGAACGGGAAAAAATCAGAGTGCTTTGATACTAAGATTAGGGCAAGAACAACAGACTGTGTTAACTGGGGAAAAAAAAAGGACTGTAACAGAAGCATTTGTAATTACAACATGTCTCTTTCACACCTTTCCCTTCTCACACTTGGATGGCTTGAGGAGTGTATTTTTAAGGTTATTTAGGAGTGGGCCCAAGTCCTGCCTTTTTGGGCTAAATTTTTGCAGCATCTCATGCAATGCTGGACCACTCACCTTGAACCCCCATTTAAACTTTACATCGTTTTACAGATACAATTAAACCTAATTTTTTGTTAGTTTGTAAGCTTTTGTCGACCAACAGGGACCAACTCATTGCGATGTCTTCATACAATGCTTAGTCCAATGGGATCATTGGTTATTATTCATATCATAGCTGGCTTAAATCTTCTCAGCAGTGTAGGCAAAATTGAATTTCATTTGCCCTGGAGAGCAAGCAGGGTCAATAAGGTTTTTCAAAGGGATATGATGTAGGGGACAGACATTGAGGGCTTTCAGAATTGAAAGTGTCAATATGCTCGAAATGATTGTGAAATGCTTGAGAATGAGATGCTTGGGGATGCTGCAGGTTAAGGCTGGGTTATTTTACCCACTACATTTTCCATCTCCCTTCAGCTTGCCCTCTTCTGCTGAAAAGCAGGGGCCATAAATGCACAGAAATGCATGGCAGGCACAGAAATACATCACACACAACAGTGGTACAGAAACACTTCCAACATACATGAGGGTCATTATTATTGTCATTAGTTTTGTTACTTCACCTTTAGTTTGGGCATCTTTAGCTTTGCACAAACTAACTCTGCACATACACACCCTCAAAAAGTAAAGTAATCATTTATTGTGTAATGCACAAAAATTAACTAGGATTTGCTGAGCTGCAAATCTAAGCATTAGCATGCTCACTGCCTAGAAGGGTTTTGCTGGACAGCAACATCTCTGCAAAAGGCAGCAAAAGCTTCTGTGGCTTGTTGAAGCTCCTCCATGGTGTGCTGAGTTTCTATCTTCTGTGCACTCCAAGGTCATGGATGCACACTAGAACTGAGCAGCTCTTGTCCCTCAGCTTTCAGTGACCGGAGCACTCCTGATTAAACCCTCAGGTTTCTTATGTTTGTTTTACTTTGTTATACCTTTCCACTGTGGTGTTTGTCTCTTTCTGTAGTTTTCTCTTTCTACAGACTTTCTTACAGCTCTGTTTCTTGGTTGTAGCAACTTCCTGAGAAATTGGATGGCAATATGGGCTGGGGCAGCTGCTGACAGATGTTACAGAACAGACATTACTTGAGCTTGGCTGATCTTTGGTATGGGCTGCATCCCAGCATCACGAAAGTGTAGAAATGAGAGCTATATTGTGTGGGTCAGCAAGTGGAGGAGGAATGGAGACCCTGCAATATGAGCCTCTGTCTTCCTGTTTTGCAGATGTACTGGAAAGCCCAGCAAGTGTGGCCTATTGTCTTAAGGCTTGCTTAAGACTTTACTATGCTCCTCAACTGTATAATAGCAAACAGTGACTTTGAGTTAAAAGCCAAAGCAGAAATAGTGTGGGTCATAAATGCAGTTCTTGTGGAGCTTCCAAACAAAAGAACTCTTTCAGCATGTTCTATTGCTTAGAAATATGAAAGCATGATAGATGATAAGGTGTCTGCACCAAAACACGTTAGCTGTAGTCATTCAGACAGGTCACTTGATTGTGAAAGGAATTGGTCTTGTCTTTCAAGATTCAACCTATTTAAAATAATGCATCTGGATAGGAAATATTTATTGCCAAAAATATGCTAGCTCCTTTCTTCAGCGGGGGGAAAAAATAATTAAATGCTTGCTTGAAAAGGTATATACTTCTCCATGGCTACTGGTATTTCAAAACAACAATATTAAGGGTTTTTAATACTTTTTCATCCCTATATGGTTATTTGATTACTTTCAAGAAGATAGAGAAAGAGTCTGAGAAATATCTGGTAAAATAAAAGGTAGAATGCAACCAAATGTTCTGAACTTTGAGAGTGTTCTACCCTGTGCAGCTGATCATGCTAGTAGGAATATATGGAGGCACCAGGCTGAGTGCAGGCAAACTGAAAACAAGAATAAATATTTGCTTTTAGTTATTGCCCTTTTCATAATATTCTACAAAATATAGCAAAATAATCATTACTTGTAGGCATGTAAGAGGAGTCCTGATCATTTTTTTTCTTGCAATATTGTTGGTCTTCTTCCGTCAGCCTTTCAAACATGAAAAGAATGAGGCATGCCCATAGGATAATTATCTTTGTATCTTATAGTAGAAAGGGTCTTAAAATATGTTCTGTCTATAATTTTTTTTCCTTTATGTCAAGTGCAGATCTCTCAATTTCAATCTTATGATTCTTTGAGAATAAAAAAGATGGGCATAACCCAGGGCTGGTTAAATGTTACTGAGGTTTCTGTCGTAACGCTCCCAAACTTTTTCTGTTTCTGAGGCTGTCTAAAATCTGATCATTGCTTAACTCTGGCACAGTGCTTTACTTAAAGGTTAGTTTACAACAGAATGCTTACAGTAAGTTCTGTCAAAATCGTGACTCACCTGAAAACAAATCCTGAGAAAACGGAAAGGAAGGAAAAGAGTTGTATTCAGTAAAAAGTATTTCTGAAAAGAAAATTGCTATGGCCTGTAAATTTCCATGCACCCATATGGAGTCTTCAGGTAGGAAATTATCAATCTGAAAGATTTTCTTCTCAATTTTTAAAAATTTGTAGAATTTATATCTTGTTTTATCCTCAAATACATCAAGAGAAAGAACAGCTCAGTCAGTAATGCATGTAAAAGACTTCATGAATTTATTAAAAGATGGATTTGAAAGTTTTGAGAGTAATCGTAAATCTGATTTAAATAAAATAGTCAAGCTTAGAGTAACTAAATTTAATACCTGATAGTAGCAGAAATGCACAGCTTAGAGGAACATAGGAATGTAGTAAGTAAAATGCTGTTAACCTGAGTTATTAGGTGTACAAAATTTTCTTCTTATGTCTCCCCCAGTCCCAAGCAATGTACTTGTGCAAAATAATGCCAAAGAGTAACTGAAACATGGTGGAGTGGTGTAGTAGAGTGACACCGCTTCCAAGATGTTATAATTAACTTTGGCATGATAATAGTTATTTAAAATAGAGAATGTTCTCTTTCTGATATAAAAAATGATTTGGAGAGGGGTGGAGAATGACAGAGAAAAGATGACCTTTTCTAAAGCCGCCCACTCTCATCTTGCAAATTTGAAACTACAGTAAGTTGCAAATGTTTCTTGCTTTATAAAGGGAACTTGTAAGGAAGTAGCATTAATTACTACCTAATATATGGGGTGCGTATGTTACAAAGAATATAACAAAAAAAATCCTGGTAAATGTGAGCCTTTTGTTTGGCTGGAGCATATTAATGGATTAGAGGGGAAATATGCTATCCTTGAGATTTTGGGGGAAATTGAGTTAATTTGGCTTTGTTTGCTTTTCATATGGGTCCCATGAAAGACTCTTGATAGAGTATTTTGTGCATAAATGTCTTGTGGAATTGTAAGGGTTTTCCTTTTGTTTCTGGAAACAATTTGTGAACTTGGCCTTCCTGCAGATTTTAATTATCAATATTTAACTGATTACATGCATGAAGGAGAATATGCATATTTTATTTTTCCCTCTCCTTCCTGCTTGGTTTTCTATATAATACATGCAGATATCCCTAAATAAGATCTCTTTTCAGACGTGCATTTTTAAGAAAACAAAATTACCAATAAAAATTCTTCATTCCTGGAAGCTGGAAGATAATAGTATTAGAATCATGTTCTATACTAATATGAAGGGGTCATGCAACATTTATTTATATACTATTCTGCATCTTATTCTTGGTATAAGAAAAAGAAATTTATGCATTGGAAGGAAATGAACATTTAATTAAATATGCTTCAAACTTCTCTGTTGAGAAGGTGATTCTCTTGACAGTGGGATTTAAGCCCTTGTCTCTGCTGTATGGTTTTGGACATTGCCTTCTCGTTGTCAGCAAATGAGAAATTTCAGAGTAAACAGCTACAAGCAGGCAAATATTGTAGACCCACTTGCTGCTGCAGCTCTTCTGTGTAACAGCTTCTGAGATATGATTAAAGTTGAAACCTAAATGGAGATAAAACAAATAGGCCTAAGCTAAGTCCAAAAGGTAAAGCAGAAGAGGTTTATTTATTTTGAGGTAATGAGATTACTGTTTAAATTGCATTTCATCTCATTATGGGACTGTTAACGTCTGTTACCTCTTTTTCTGACATTAAGTTACCATATACTGCAGATTCCAGCTAATGACTTTTTGAGGGAGACATTTAGGACATTTCCTAGGAGAGGTTATACTCATTTTTCTACTGCAGAAAGAGACTGAATTCTTTTTTAACATACCAGTGAGTTAATTTATCTGATTAAGGATTAATTATGAAAATATGGTCCCAGTGATTAGCTACCTTCAATGTAAAATTTGACTTCATATATGACAGATCTTGAGTTTAAATAGCTAGATAGTCTCTGACCTGGTATTGACCTCATATTTTGAAAGTACTTCTTTTGGCCAAGGCGGGGGCAAATTTACATAGGACCAAATTCTGCAACCTCAGTTCATGCTGGCTTGCATTTTCTTTCCATCAGTTTTTTATGTAAAGTGAATATTACTGTGTACGAAAGTATCATTCACCATGAAAGTGGCCAAATCCCTGTATGCAAATATTGTGTTGAAGAGCATTTTGCTCACAGATGAAAGCTGCTTGGTGGATTTTAAGTCTAAGAGAAGTAATCTTTTATACATTGAAGTTCATAAAAACGAAACTGACCTTCTGGTAGTTTTTGTGGGAGTGAACCACGCAGCTTAAACACTTCTTAATCCCTTTGTAAGTGATATGACAGAATTCTGTCACAACAGGTTGAAGCATGAAAGTAAATTAATGTTTATACCAGCTGAAACTGTTCCTGGGTTCTTGATGAGTACTTCAGTATGGCAGACGGCTTTTCATATAAATAAAAATACTTATCAAATGGTGGGACCTTTGAACTATTCTAACAAATCCAGTGGTTGCAGCAGAATGTCACGCAAAAGCATTGAACTGAATTGGACATTACAGCCCAGATTCTGTTTTTCGAGAGAGCAGAGATTCTGTGTTTTTGTAGTTTGTTTCTTTGCCTTTGGATTCACTCATAGATAGTAATTCTGTAATGAAATGATTATCCGTTAGTAAAGCTGAGAGAAACAAGAGAATGCTGAGGCAAAGCAAATTAGTTAATAACCCCAGCAACTTCTCTATTAAATGTCTAGAGAATTAAACAGTTGCTATTTAAAAGCCCCAGAATATAACTACTTGAAATAAGAAGTGCATTTAAAGGAAAAAATGTCAAGGAGGAAACCTCTGTGTTAATATGACTCCATTTAAATGCATCCACTTTCATATTTTGTAAATTCTAAACCACAATAAGTTGTGAAGGGTTCCTGTTTCGTAATAGGAGCTTGTGAAGGAAAAATATTTATTCCTACCTCTTGTATCTTAATGTGATCAATAAAAGCTCCTGATAAGTGTAAGGCTTTTGTCTGGCCAGGATATAATAATGGATTAGAGGAGAAATATTCATGTTCTATTTAAGACTTTCTGGAAAGTGAAGTTGTTTTGGTTTGTTTTGAATTTAATGTTAATGGCAATGATGATGATATCTGATAATGATTTCCTTGGGGGTACTGAATCTATGTTTTTCAAGATTGACCATTCTGTCTCAGATGGAATAGACTTTCATTTAACGGTGTGTATGTAGTCCTGTGTGCTGAGTTGAGCAGATATGATATCTAATTGAAAAGAACAGCTATGTGGCTGAGAGTAATGGAGATTAATTAATATACTGCTATTGCTAGAGAATTGTTTGTGGTAAATTTTGCAGTTATTTTAAATACAATGGAAATATGAGGGATGGGATTATAATTGACTAAGTTTGAAGGATGTCCCAGGTTTTTTTCTCTCAGTATTGCATTTTTCCTCCCTAATTTGTTCTTTTTCCAGACTTGATGTTTCTTCCTGCACTTAGTTTTAGTAAATGGCTTAAATGTCAATGTGTAAATAAGTTAATGCTGCTTTCAGTAAAATTTTCCCCTATATATACTAGGGCTGCCACTGGCTGGCTGAACAGGATTTGTTCAAGTAAGGATTTCAACATTAATACAGCTTTAGCATCTTCCCAGCAAAATCCTATTTAATATTTTTAAATTATTCTCTTATGTCAGTTTTGATTATGGTACAAGTACTACATAGTTTGGAACACTGGTACAATAATAATGTCCAATATTCATAAAGTATTAGAAATTTTCTGTAATTAGCTCACTTTATAATTTAAAATATTAAGACAGAAAAACAGTGGGGTTTCTTTTTGAGCAAATTGTATGTAAAGGATGACTGCAGCAATATTAGTAAAAGGCAGGAAGCTATATCATTGCTAATCAATCTAGAGAGCTCTGTCTCTTACAGATGTCAATACAAAGTTAAGTGCTAAAATAATTGTAGTGTAGGCTTTCTCATAATTACTGTTGTTCATTTGGTGTGTTGTGCAAAAAAGAAAGGAGGAATTTGCTTTGCAGTCAGCAGCCACAAATCTCTAAGGAGAAGCAAAGAAGATAGCAGAAGGCTGATAGTCATCCATCATTCCTGACAATTTCACAGCCTAGAATAACTTGACAGAGACCCAGAACAAAATGTTGTTGAGAATTGAATGCTGCTAAGCTGAGTGAATTGACTTTCTGATGTCAAAGCAGGACCTGCTTGAAGTGGCTGATGATTTTCCTTTTCTGGTTTCAGAAACACTGATGTTAAAACTGCCTCATGAATGCTCTGAGCAGATTTGGAAACTGTTTTAAAACTTTTCTTTTTTTACAGACTTGTATTATAATTTTGGTCAGAAAGTGAGTGGGTTTGTATCACATCCGCTATTAAAGAGGATTTAGTCTTTGCATCCTCTTGCTCCAAAATGTCAGAAACAAGCACAAGGAATCAGAATTGGTCTTAATGAGTCTTGAAACGAGAAATTTTTCAAGACTTGGCTCACATCATCACAATTTGTCTTTGAGGCTGCACTGGTCACTCTTTTACTAGCATTGGAAAGGTGGGCTCAGTTTGTCTCTGTGCAGAGCATGGGAATGGATTGACTATATTTGAATCCCCATTTTTTATTAATTTTAAATTAAAACATTTTTGCATTGTGTTTTGAATAGGTGCAAAATCTCTTCATTATAACATTAGAATGATGTAAGTTATTCCATAGTTTTTATTTAAGTAGCATCAGTGTACAAAGGAGATAATTTTCAGCTATTTATTTAGAAAAAAAACATGATATTGGAAATGTTCCTAAATTATTATAATTAGACATTTATTTACCAATAAATATTGCCAGTTTTATCTACTGTTCAAAGACTAACCTTCTGAATTGCTTACAACCATTAAAATGCATGAAGAACACAAACTGCAGGGTTTAAATGGAAAGAGCTCTTGTTTTGTAAAAGACATATTATATCTTAGAAGTGTAAAAGAAATGAAATGTAAATAGGATGTGTGGGCTAAGCATGCCATCGCTGATCAATAATGCAAAAGGTTTAGCAGCTTTATTTGTAAACCTAACAACACAGATTTAGCCAGAATGGGCCCTTGTACTGTACACACAGGTATTTAAAGGTTAGAAACAAGGCATTTCATTAGTCTGGCAAATCCTCTGCTGTCATTCCACAATCTCTTTGAATTATTTCCCAATGTATTCTCACGTTTCTGCTGTGCCTCTTTCCCCCCTCCCTTTTTAATTAATGGACATGTTACTAGTACAGTGCTTCATTGCTAATCTAACTCCACTATAAATTGGCATAAGGAACAGACATTTTCAAAGTGCCTTGATTCCCAGTAATGATATTATAGCAACTATCTTTATGTTAGTGTAGTTATAGCCAGTATAAAAGGGTTACAGTATGAAGCCTACTAGTCTACAACATTTTATCTCCATTTCCAGTTTGCTTAAAAAAAGAAATGTAAGATGCCTAATAAACTAAGGCATCGATCTAGTATTTTATGACATTCACTACAACCTTAAAGCAGCACTGAGGGACTTAAACCTGAAAATTGGCAAGCCGGTTTTATTGCATCTCTGTGCTAAAACTATAATAATAAAAACAACCAACATAGTGTGGTCCCTTCCTTCTTCCACTCTCCCTTCTCTTCTGCTTGTTGCAAGAGGGAAAAAAAAAACAACTCTTAAGCTTTGCTAACAGTTAAACGTATTAATAGAGAAAAAAAAAAGGTTGACATTCTCCCATTTGAAATCTAGGACAATTGTATTCTGCATCTGTCTAGAGGTCTTGCCTAATCAATGTAGTCTATCCAAGAAGAGGTTTCTAGGGATAAAATAACTGTCATTGTCACATACTCATCAAAAGTTACTTCTTCAAATGATAACAGTCTCTCATTTATTCTGTTCTCTTTCAATAAATCACATCTGAGACCTTCATTGAAGACAGTTTTCAATGAAGCTCTTGTATGCTCTTTACTGACAGTTGTGTTGTAGCTAAGAAGTTATACGTATTTCTGTGATGTAGAAACATGCAGGAGTCTTTTTTTATAGGGGCAAAATGTTTAAAAGAATGGATCTATCTGAATTTTTGCATGGATGTTGAAAAAGAATATTTGACATTTTAATAATTCATTATTTTCATGTACTTTTTTAGTTTTAGGTTGTAAAACAGAAGTTTGTTTGTAGACTGCAGAGTTTCTACAAATGCTTTTCAAGTGATCTGAAGTTGTCATCTGTCTGACAAAGATATTTCATTTGAGATATTCATCATTTTGTGATGTTTGTGTTTTGTTTACACTGCTTCAGTAATTCACTTCTGGGATTAAAACTTGCTTTTGAGGTTTAGGCACACTGCAGGATGCCAAAAAAGCATCAGATTCTTCTATATTTGAAAGCTGTTGGGCCATCAAGAGATCAAAAGCTGCCAGAGTCAAACCTGAGATCTGCCATTATAAATAAGGCACTGACAATTCTTCTTGTGAGAGGTTGTCCCAGGGGTGAAAGAAAAAAAGAGAACTGAATTGCCCTGTTTTTTTTTCATATGAAAAATCTGTATATGTAATGGCATATTTCTTTGGGAAAATTAGGTGTATATATAATACAATGAAGCACACTTGCAAGCCCTCATCCTCATGGGGGTCCTCAACCACCCCAGCATCTGTTGCAGGGATGGTACAGCCTGGCACAAGCAATCCAGGAGGTTCCTCAGTTGTGTGGAAGACAACTTACTCTTGCAAGTGATAGAGGAACCAACAAGGAGAGGTGCCATGCTTGACCTTGTGCTCACCAACAGGGAGGGGCTGGTTGGGAATGTGACACTCTAGGGAAGCCTTGGCTACAGCAGTCATGAGATGGTTGAGTTTTTGATTCTCAGGGCAGTGAGAGGGGCATACAAGCTCACGGCCCTCGACTTCAAGAGGAGCAGACTTTGGTCTCTTCAGGAGCCTGCTTAGTAAGGTTCCATAGATAAAGCCCTATAGGCCAGTGGGGTTGCTGGTTGCTATTCAAGAGTCACTTGCTCCAAGCTCAGCAGCATTGCGTCCCAATAAGAAGGAAATGGGGCAAAAAGGCCAGGAGGCCTCCAAGATGAATAAGAAGATGCTGAGAAAACTCAGAAGGGAAAAAGTTATAGAAGGTGGAAGCGAGGACAGGTGACTTGGGAGTAATAGAGCCATTGTCCTGGAAGGTAGTGATCAGGTCAGGAAAGCTAAGGCCCACTTAGAAGTAAGTCTGACCAGAGACACCAAAGATGACAGGGATAAGAGCTGCCCTGGTTTTGAACTATAATTTACTCTGCTAATCCTGCATTTACATGTAGAAAAGAAAATAGTTTAGGGAACACTGAAACATCTTTTTAAATTTTACAGTTTCTCAGGTTTACATTTCATGCAGATATAAAGGATCATAATTTTTTATCAATTCTAGTAAGTAACACAGGTCTTCTCAGCAAATGTAAGTAACTACAGTCATTCAACATAGTTACCAGTGGTTATGTTTATAATAAGACAGTCTTCCTTTTCCCAGCTGCATTTTAGCAGGGTTTTTTAAATAATAAACATGCTGCTAACATGATTAAAGCCCTGCAGCTATTCACAGAAGACTTCATATATGTTTATATCTGAATGTCTTTCAATTTTTCTGCTTGTTTGCTGTTGGTAAGGACATAATGCAAAACTACTATAGTTATCACTTTAAAACTGAGCAATAAGCTCATCCAAGCAAATGTCTAGAACAACGCTATTTCAAACCGATCTATAAGAAAAGTTCAATAAAGAAAATGTTCCTTATATGTATAATTCAGCTTTATCTTTATTGATTTGTTCATATTTTTAATAGGTTTTAGAATTGTCAGTGTTCTAGTAAAATATCGTGTAATCTGGTTTATGGTTAGGGTAATAGAGTTACAAACTTGGACAAAATTTTAATCTATCCTGCCAGGTTGTTATTGCTTTTCTTTTTTTCCTATAGACATGCTTTTTTCAGTCAATTGTTTGAGAAAGAAAAGTCTTAAAGCATGAACTGTTAGGAGCAATGCGACAAAAATGATCTTTAAGGTCCTTTTCAACCCAAATCATTCTATGATTCTGTAAAACGAGGGTACCTGACTGCCATACAGTTTTGGAAAGATGGGCATTATTTAACAGGGAAAATTCTTCCTGGTCACATTTTTATGCGGCCACAGTATAGACAAATAAACTGACAATACTATTAAACTGTCTTTATACCCTTTAAATATAAAGAAAGCATAAGTGCTACTTGATGTGAATGGATTATTTATCTGCAGATGTTGATCTGAATGTTTCATGTGGACAAGTTCTGCCTGTTGTGCTGTAATTGCCACCTGAAGAAAAAAGGTCCCTGTTTTGAGGAGTCTTTGGTGGCATAGTTTGCACTTGGTGCTATCTCAGAGAACAAATGACTCAGCTTTCCCACTCTGGTATCTTAGCAGCTGGGGTGAGAGCATATGATTTAGGTTGCTTTGATTTATGCCAAGGAAATCCCTAATGATCCAGAACTAGGGCAGCGCTAAGCCGTGTATTTTACCCGCTTGGGACACACTGTGTGCTCCCCTTGCAGCTGACACCCAAAATCTGAACCACCATTGTATTTCTCACAGTCACGTTCACAGCCTAAGTCTTCACTACTGGCATACCAAAAATTCCTGTTGAATTCAGTGTCAAGTGTGTAAGGAGGAGGACATGTAATGGGTATTCTCCCATGTAATACGTACCTGTGTTTTGTTGACAACACTGACCCAATATTGTGGGAATCTCCTCGTTATTTTTGAATTATTTTTATTTTTATTTATTTATTAGTATTTATTTATTTACATTTTATTTATTTATTCCACTCCTCCCACTGCATACACTTCTATTGGTTCATACTTTCCTGCCTCCATTGTGGTAAGTGGGTTCCTCTCCCTCCCTGTACTTGCTAACCAAAGACTTTTGACTTTGTGGTACACGGTTATAGGCTGGCTGTCAGAGCAGTGTTCATGATGTGAACTATAGGCTTAAGTAAAACCAAAGGAAAACTTGTCATATGCTTTGCAGTAAAAAAACCCAAAATGTCCAAACTGCATTAGTGTTTTGGGAAGCTGTGCTTAGAGTTTAAACGATACTCTGGAAAACCAGCTGATTACTCACCAGGGAACTGAAAAATGCCTGGTATCTTTGGTGGCAAATTTCTTTGCAAATAGTTTGTGTATTCTGCTGTTAAGATTTCAGAATTCTAGGAAATCTGAAAGGAATTATATTTATATGTTGTTTCCAAAAAATCTCCTGAGTCATTTCCAATAGGAAAAAATTGAACAACACAAAGTGTAAAAGATCTTTTTCAGCGTTATGGTTAATATTGAGATGTTGTATTAAAGTACTGTGTTATGAAGCAGTGTTATCAATTTTCACATTTCCCCAGAAGGGTTTTCAGCAACTTGAGTATTCCATCAAACCAGCATATTAAAGAGTGCAGAATTTACCTGTTAAAATGCACAGAGAATTCATAGTAGCCTCATAGCTGCAGTCTGCTGTTACTGTTGCTTTGTAGAAGAATAAGCAACCATTTAGAGATGATGTTTTCTCTACCAAGAGGGTAGTTTGAAGCAGATTTCTGCACTTCCTTTTGGAAGTGAGCTGAAGTAAAATCAAATCTGTAAGATATTGAAAGGGGCTTTGGTCATATACGATATGATTTCTTTAGAGAAGATGTTCAGCACTGTACTGTATTTATCTCTTTTTGGAGACTCATTTTTGGTGGAAAATTACCAGAATTGCTCAGAGTCTAGGCAATGTTTCTTATAACTTAATATAATGTAGTAGTTTCAGCAAAGTCCCATATACTCCCTAGTTCAAAGCCAATAAAGATGAGCAATCCATTTTCAAATTCCTTTTATTCATTCAGCATTTCAGATTGATTTACATAAACTAACAAAACAATATTGCACTTAAAGTTGATCTGTAACAGTAATAAAAGTGTTCCTGCATCCCAAAGCTGCAGAAACGTCACTTCCAATATACACTGATCAGTTGCCAAGGATAAATTGTGCCTATGGGATTTCGGCAAATTCAGCTTCTTTTACCTATATTGCTAGACTGTCTTAAATCCTGAATCAGAAATCCACCCTTATTCAGGAAGGAAGTGTGAACGTTTGCTTAACTTTCAGTCTCTGGGAACACTTCAAAGTGAGACTAAATATTTATGTGTTTGAGAGCATTTCTGAATACGAATGTTCTTTTATCCGCGTTTAAAGCTCAGTCAGGATGAGACATAAGTTTTACCAATGGCATTTGAAAATAGGAGGACCTGACTGGCTGCAGTTATACTGCATTCCCCAGTAATGATGCATTATCATTGTTGACTATTTATTTTTTTCCCCTCACTTTGGGGTTAGTGACAGGGAGGAATGACACCTGCATTGTTCAAATGCAGCACAAGGCGCATTGCTTTGAGACACTTAACTTTCTTATTGAAATCCCCCCAGTTCTTTTGTTTAGCTGTTCTGTTCATCACACTGCCAAAACATGTTTATTCACACACTGTGAATCGCCTTTGCAAACAGGCAGAGATCATCATTTGAATCTATCATTCAGCATTTCAGCTTTAGAATGGGATTTTCAAAGCTGGGAGGACAATTCATATGTCCCCTTGCTATTATGGTTGGTTAAGGCAGTTCTGAGATCTTATTCAAAACGTCAAATAGACAGGTACAAAAATAGTAGGAACTAGATCAGATTTCCTTCTACTTACCCTTGGGTTTTCTTTTGAAGCACAACTTCGAATAGTCTCTTAGTACATCAGTTGGACACTTGTAGTAGAATTCAAGGGAGTGAAAATTGAAAATACAAGAAATAGTGCTGAAGTACTGTAGAAATCACGATCAGTTTTTTTCCAAATCAATACCACAAGCTACTGGTTGTCAGTGTTAAGATTCCAATGTACACTAACATATCGATTACATTTTCTTATAGAAATCAGTGAACTGTGGGAATATCGCGGTATTGCAAAAGGATATAGCTAAGAGGAGTATGTAAAAAAAAAAGTATTTTAACTCTACAAAAATAGAAGGGATTAGTAATTTTGCAGAAGAAAACAAGAGCGTACATGCTGCAACAATATCTTTTAGTTCATGAAATTGATAACATAGAGTTTATATTTTAACACAAAACAAATTTAGGGTGTGTTCTCCATCAGCACTGCAGCTACTCCAGAAAGGATCCAATTCCAAATCTGTCTAAATATAAGGGAACAATATGGAAAACCCTTTTTCTATTACTATTCAGACCCATGCTTGGAAGAACAGAGAAGGTTCAAAGGTTTCATTGTAATAGCAACCAAAATGCTTGAATTAAAAACAAGAGAAAACCAAGGACCTCCGTGAATAACCTGGACACAAAGCCCATCTGTGCTTAGTTACTGGAGAAGTAAATAAAGAGGTTTTGTACTTTGCAAAGCTATGATCCCAGTAACGTGACTAGGACTGCTGGCAGTAATAACTAGTGATTGTGCACATCAAAATGTCTTTGTTTTTGTAACCCATCAGAGAGCACTGAGGCAAATACATTGGTGCTAGGTTTGAGCTCTCCCATATATTCTGTCTTTCTTTCTACGTGTTATCATCCTCCTTTTCCCCCACAGGTTTTTCCCACAAGCTCCAGACAAACAATAGCTTTTAACTGTGAAAAATGGCAGCTGCAGAAATCCAAAGTAAACAATTGCTGGAAAAGCTTTATCCGAATCTCTCCCTTAGCAGGGCTTTCTTTATCTTCCTTTTGCTTCTCACAAGGACCTACACTTGAAAAGGTTTTTTTTTCCATTCTCATCTTCCAGCCTGGGTATCAGATGGATTGCTGCCTTTGTGTTTGCATGCTATTTAAATTGTGATTATTACCTTCTGTGTTTTCAAGGGTTGAGCAGAATCATGATACATACAAATATCGCTGCCACTCTCTCATTGTTTGAACCACTCTCACCTACTCTCTCACAGTATTTTTGTGAGAGTGTCAGTTTTCAGCACTCCACCTGCATGCTTTAAGCTTGAGTAATTATAGCTGTACATCACTTTGGTATCTGTCATAAATGTCTAATTCGTTGGTAAGTATATCTCTTGCTGGTAAGAGAGGCTTTAATTCTGGGTCATAGGCTGTGCATTATGAAGGACCCAGAAAAGCAGACTTTATAGGGAAAAAAAAAACAGGTGACCAGGGTGCTCTTATATGAACTTAATGCTTCATTCTCTGGTCTTCAGTGGCACACCTTATGCCAATGCTCATAAACAGGGATTTTTTCTGAACAGTGATTCCCTATAACAATGTTGTGGAGATATTTCCTGGCCCTTTTCTCTTTTCCCAGATTGATCTCATTATTTACAGGCCTCCTATGGGCCCTGCACCATGAACAGGATTTGGTCCAGAAAACATATCCTTGATAGCATTGTCTTTTTGAACCATTAAGAACAGGTAATTATTCTAACTGTTTGAAAGCCTACTAAACTTTGTAGCATTTCTTCTCACTGGCTAAATAATTTCTATTAGGGAAAGGAAAACATCTTTTCAGCTGCTTCCTCTTGAGGGATGTAAGATATCCGCAAATTTTGCTCACACGTTCCAGAACAGCCAGCTGTTACTATCCACCTGCAGCCATAATACTGATTGAAAAGAACATAGAACCTAAACATGGATAGCTTCTGTAATTATGTAGAAAGAGTTTAATACATGACACTACTTCAAATGTCATCTGGCAATGGCTGTAACAGGCATGGGATATATTAGGAAATAATTTAGCTAGTTAAGAAAGTCTCAGTGAAGGACCATGCACTGTTTTCTTATTTTATATTTCAACTGATTCCTGAAAATATTACCCATGTATATGGAGAAAGTCAATGGCAAGACCAACAGGCAAGACACTTATCAAACGTCAAATAAAAAGTGGCTCACATATTCCTGTGGCTCTGCAATTTCATAGCAATATAACTAGAAGTGGCTCTTTTGCCAAAGACCATATATATGAAAATATAGGTAACAGAAAATGAAAGTGCCCTCTTTTCTGAGCTGTTTAAATAAAGATGCCTTTTCTTTTCCATTTTTTTTTCCCCAAATATTTTGACCTTTTGCTACAAAGAATAGAAAAAGTTTGGCAAGAAGATTTCAGTTTCAAACCTATTTTAAATACCTCTGTAGCCTGGTTATGTGCCCAGTTTCCTGGTTTCAGCTGGGATAGAGTAAATTTTCTTCCTAGTAGCTGCTGCAGTGCTGAGTTTTGGTTTTACTCTGAGAACAATGCTGATAACACACCGATGTTTTAGTTGTTGCTAAGTAGCCCTTACTCTAGTCAAGGGCTTTTCAGTCTTTCATGCTCTGCCAGTGAGGAGGGGCACAAGAAGCCAGGAGAAAGCAGAGACAAGATATGTGACCCAAACTGTCCAAAGGGGTATTCCATACCATAGAGCATCGTGAAAAGTATATAAACAGGGGGGAGTTAGCTGGGAAGGGGGATGATTGCTGCTTGGGAATGGGCCAGGTATTGGTCAGTGTGTGGTGAGCAGTTGTGCTGTGCATCACTTGTGTTTATTGTTGTTTTTTTTCCTTTCACCTTTTAGTTTTATATCTCCCCTAGTTATTTCCATCATTATTCTTGTTATCATTATAATTATCATCATCATTATTATATTGCAATTTATTTTATTTCTTAAACTGTCATTAGCCTGTGGGATTTACATTCTTTCAATTCTCCTCCCCATCCTGCTCAGCAGGGGAGTGAGTGGCTATGTGGTACTTAGTTGCTGGCTGGGTTTAAAAGACGACATCCTGTCAGGACCCTTTCTATTTTCTTTTTAATGAATCAACACAATACAATATATGCCTGTGACACACTTGAAGTTCTCTTTGAGATTTTGGCCCAAGAGAGATGTTCCATGCTCTCTTGGGAATAACTCATGGCACTGCTGGCTTTCTAAATGGACATTTTTGAGTTTTCAGTTGAAGGCTTCAGATTATTGATGTTCAGATGAAAAGTAAAATCTTTATCAGAAAGTGGACTTCAATGACATGGGAGGGTGTTCCACAACAGATTTTGTACTTTTACAAGAAAGGTGGAGTGACTCTTGCCCTCACACTGTTTAAGTCCAACAGGTCATGCACAGAAGTCAGCTGCCGATCAATCCACAGCAATGACATTGAAGAAGGCATAGAAATTCTTCTGTAAATCCTCTTGAAAGCTTTCTGCTAGAAAGAGGACTTCCCCAGATCTAAGTGAGGTAACACTGATTTTGCTGGTGAAATACCAAATGGGAAACACTCCCTTACATAGGTGTTAGATCTACTGTGGGACTGTGCTTAAGTGTGTTGGTTTGGAGGCAGAGAAAGAACTGCCAGAAAGGACAGATAAGCAGGGCAAATGGCTAAACTGGTTATTATTTAAGAAGAATTTTTGTCATTAAGATATACTTATGCCCCATTAACTGAAAAACACTAATACATCTTACGGGTGCGGGGCTAGCGTGACTATCTCAAATACACAGATAAATACCATGATAAATGCTAAGCTCATTTTATAGTTGGCATAGCAATGTACTGGAGGTCTTTCTGTACTGAAATCCTTCGAGTCTTATTTTAACGTTGCTCTTTGTAACAGCCCAGCTTTTTGCATTTCTCTCTTTTAAGTAACTAAATGAAGAGCTCTACCAAGGGAAAACTGATCCTATAATACACAACCTGCAGCCCATTTTCTGCATCACTTTCCTAAGACTTTGTTACCTTGGAAGACTTGACAATTTCCAATTAACAAGATGCAGGTGCAGCTGATTAGTGAGCCTGGTGAAGCTCTGTATGGTCCTTCACATCCTCCCTCAGTAGGTGAGGGTTTATTTTGCCCTCCTGGGCATCACCAGGGTTTGAAATCTCCTTAGCAGAAGGGAAGGTGAAATGCTATCAATATTAAAAACTTCTCCATTTGAAAGGACATGTGTTCCTACAAAGGGAAATAGAAAGTGTGGGTTATATTTTAAAATGTTAGCAGTAATGAATGATTTAAATTTTCAAAGGTCAGAAAAATGTGCTTTGTAAGTTTTCGTTGGGGATTTTGCACAGTCCTGACTTATATAACTTGTTTTCTTCAGCATTGTTAACAGTTGCAGGTGACACTTTTTTCCTCTCCAGTTTGAAGTCCCTCCAGTATAATTTATTTTTGTATAGCTTTGTATAAGGTGCTTTGTCAGGAAAGATCCCAAAGACCTTCTGACACAAACATCAAAATGCAGCGCTTCTTCATGAGAAGGCAGCAATCCCATGTTGCCAGTTTCTGACATTCAGAAATGGTGACTAAAAATCTCACAAGTTGTGGGGTGGGCTTGAGAAGTTCTTTCTTTGTGTTGCCTGTTGTTTGTTTGGGTTGGGGTTTTTTTCCCCTTTCTATTTTCTCTAATGGAATGCTATTCTGAAGTAGATCTGCCCTTTAAAGGGATGAAAAGTTATGTTTATAAAAGATTTTAGAAGAAGGAAGTAAGGAAAGGCTAATATAACCAAGAGTTTCACTAGCGCACCAGCTCACAAAAAGGTGCAGGTTTCAGGAATTCACAAAACACTGTAATACCTAAAGAATCAGCAGGAGATGAAACCAACACATCAAGCAGTGGATGCAAAGCAAAGCAAAGCACCATGGTATTCCAGACCTTTGGATCTCTAATGCTCAGAGCACAAAAGCTCAGACTTAATTTCAACCGCAAGGCCTCAACATTACTACTTAGTGACCAGTCCTCTTATTGTGGGTGGTTAAATGGTGAAATTGTCTCAGCCTGACTTCAAACAACTGGTCCTCAGGTACTTTGTCAGCTCATAGTGAAGTTTGTGTCATACTTGTAGCATGCAGCAGTGTCCACTGAATTTACAATATTATGCTATTACTTTAATATATTATATACTTGTTAATATTTAATATGTGTACGTTGCATCAATATTAAGGATGCTGACACTTCCTACTGCAAACCCTATTTTCAGTTAGTTATAACTTCTCATACTTAGTGATTTGACACAAAATTTTCTGTGCCAGGTGTCTGCCTCAGGCAGAATTGTGTGGTGTTCTTCGGTTTGTTTGTTGAGTTTTTTTGTGTCTTTTAATGTCAGTCAAGGCAGCTCAGCTATTCCTGAGAAGTCATCTAGGGAAAACCACGCAAAATAAATCTGGCAGTCTTTTTGAAGGGACCTGATATGTCCTTATGGTGGGGGAAGGCACTTAACCTTTGGCAAAGGTGTGGCTTTTTTTTTGCATTTATGTGCTTCAGTTGGTAGGTTCAGATGGAAAACTTCCCAGAATGTGGGTGAACAATGAATGTTTAAGGGATCAGAGTTCACCCTGTGCTCACACAGACCTGTTGGAATATGATGTGTAATATGAGTATCTGTGCTCAATGCCTTCAGCTCCATTGCAAAACCACCCTGATGTGTGCTTTCCCCCCCAAAACCTATCAGCTCCTTCTAGCCCCAGTCAGGCAACTGCAGACTTCTGGTAATAAGATGGATTGTGTGACACATTTAAGCCATTTTTATCCCTTATGTTCAAGGTTCATCTTTATCTTGCTCATGCTAAAACCACTGAGCATCCCTTAACATCTGTTTGTGTTTTTAATTCCAGAAGTAAGTTTGCAAAGGTCTATTGGGAAAAGCAGATTTAGTTAGTAAATTTTAAGTCTAAAGGCAGGACCAAGCCTTTCCTCACTTTTCTCTCTTAATGGTTTTAGCAGCAAGATACTTCCAAATGCATACTTACTGAACATTTGGAAAGAGAACATCTTCCATCTTCTCTCAGAAGGCAGAGCATCCCTGCCTTGTCTCATGTTCCCAACATCTGTCTCAGGTCTTGCAGTCTACACATGGAGTCTGAGTCTGCAGCAGTTGTCTTCCTGCATAAGATGAATCACAGAATCATGGAATGGTTAGAGTTGGAAGGGACCTTAAAGATCATCTAGTTCCAAGCCACAATACATCCTTGCGCACCCCCCAGATAGCATGGTTTTACTCGGTGGTGTACGAAGAGGCTGTTTTACACCATGCCTCTTTCACTGACCCAGAAGTTGCAGATCAGTTTGTCAGAATAATGCAGTAGATCAATAATGTACCATAACTGAAGTGAAATCACACAATTATCATTTCTGGTACAGCATCAGTTTGAGTATTGCTTCTTTTAGTGCTATTCATACCCTATAAAATCAATACAAGTATTCTTATTGGAAAGATTTCTGCCTTTTTTCTCTGGATTGATGCTCTGGAGACCAGAGCAATTTCTAGGGAATTTGTAAGTGCATTGAATCCAGTTTTATTTTCTTAACTTGGCACTTCTTTAAAAAAATAAATAAAAGTTGCTAAGTCTTTTTTCATTTTTGAATATCTGAATTATATTGCTTATAACATGCCACCCGTTGCACATCTCTAGAATTCATAAACCCATACACAATAGTGATAATTTTCTTACAGAAGCATGTTTTCATGTGCATAGTGTATATCTAGTTCTATTCCTTGTTACAGTGTATAACTGGTGTGTTAAAGAATGTCAGTAGAGACCAAAATTAGACCAAAACCGAGATTCGTTCAACAAAACCTTGATGCTGTATCACAACCTTTTTATTATAGCCTTCAGTTCAAAGATGTTTGCATACGTTATTGAGCAAGCTGCATATTTTCCTGGCTAAGGTGTGCATACTGTAGTCATTACATTTTTGCACACTCCACTGGCTGAGCTGCATGGACTGTTTTAACTATCACCAGGAATACTTGACTGAGTTCAGCTGCCTATTTGAGTGCTTCAGTTTGTGTACTTTATTACTTTAGTGGTGTATGTTGATAAAGTTCTCTTCTGTGCTGTTAAATTTTTGGTTCTGCCAATCTAGCTCTATTCCATGCTGGGAGAACTGCACGCATTGCTAACTGCTTGCTCCGTGCTGAACAGGAGTGGTAGAAATGTTATAATCTGCACTGTTTTGTTAAATGAGCTGCATATTTTTGTTTTTATATACATTGCTTACCCAGTTGTGTACATTTGCCCAACTCATTATACAAAATAAGCTTGATTGGAATAAGAACATTCTCTACCAGCTGTCTGCTCTGAGTCAGTATGTAACAAAATTAGCAACTTTCTCTTTCCAACAGTGACATGATTGCATCCAAAGTTTAAGGCAATTGGTTTGGAGATCTTGTTTGTTTCATTCACTCCATGCAAACATCAAGATTAACAAACCAATTTGTTGCAACTTAATTTGTTTTTGCAAATATGAAGAGTTAAGTAACAGAGGAGAAACTCAGCATTTTAATACAGGAAAATGTTTCCATGTAGAATGTGGAATAGAGAGACCTAAATATCATTATCTAACTTTGAGCCATACATTGTAAACATAAGAAGATGGAAAATATCTAGAGGCCTCCCAAGATGGATATTTCATCAGAGAAGCAGTATCCTAAATAATTAAAATTACAAATGCAACATTTTGTAAATGAAATGCATGGTTCCAGCAAGAGCTGCAAAAATAAGCTTAACTCATGACCATTAGAAATCTCAAAATGCTGCAATAGAGTAAATTAATGAAAACTCATGTATAGGGATATGTAGTTTGCTCATTAACTTTGGTACAGAATTGAGTTAACATCATTACGGAAGTGTTTTTCTAACTGGCTAGTTTTTGAGTCCGTTTCAGTAAAACCTACAGCTTATTCTTAGAGTCTGTTTTGGCTAATTTGCAGAGTTTGCACACAGAGCAGCTTGTGCTTCCGTTTACAAACTCTTCAGCACTACCTCACCTCAGAAAAACTAGTTTTTCTTGAGTACAGAGATACTTAATCAGGTAGGTGGTTTACCTGGATTCCTATCTGCCCCACATAGGAGTGTAAATGTGCATGGCTCCTGTTGTAAGTGTCCCACTGCTGATTGCTATCACTTTAGTGTTCTAAATCACTCTTCCCTGAGCAGACTGCCTGGAAGGTCCAGATTTGTTTTTGCAAAATTTTACATATGAAAGCTTAATTGATCTGACTCGTTTAGTCAGAATTGTCTGGTTTCAAACAGCTGCTATTTAATTCTCAGACTTCTCAGGAACCATTATTCAAGAGTGTAAACAATGCAATAGTTTGTTCTAAAAACAAATGTGTGACTACTTAGGGTATTCTTAGGCCACTATTTTTAGTGGTCTGTCTTCACTGATACCTCTGAAAAAGAAATTTGAAGAGACAGGTAAAAATGGAAGATATTACTATATCCTGTATATTATATAAAAATTAAGCTAGTCTTCACATTTTGGTTTGATGCATGCGCTAAAGTTCATTATAAAAAAAATAGGACAAAGCAGGTACACTGGATTTAAAGTCTGCAAAGTAAATGTACTATATGAGATGAGCTAAATCCAACCTAGACTTTCTTAAGAGAAGCAGAATAAGTAATTTTGCATAAAATGACTTAGAGCAGACAGATGGTGAGGAAGAAGGTTTTGTCTCTGTTTTCTCTTTTCTTCACTCAGCATGAATTTACTTTCAGTACCAGTCCGTTACTAACAAAGATCTAGATTTTGCTTTTCCTTTGAACTGATAAATATCAGCTAGTTTTCCCAAAGCTATTAGTGTAAACTGAGAGCAGAATTTGACTCTTCTTCTTCTCTATCATATTCAAATGAATGATGGCTATGTGCAGTTTCTACTGTGTAGGTATCCTGTAGAGATTTGCAGAGTAAAATTCTTCCTTTTGCAGAGGGAAGTGAAGAAAAATATTCCTTTCTTTGGGGAAAGAAAATGAGAAAACTTTACTTTTTCCTGCTGCTATGCAGGTTGAGGGATCAAGTGCACACTCCGTAAATTTGCAGATGACACCAAGTTGCTGATACTGTTGCTCTGCTGGAGGGAAGGAAAACTTTACAGAGGGATGTTATGCCAGGTTTGGTTCAGATTGGATATTGGGAAAAAATTCTTCACCAACAGGGTTGTCAGGTATTGGAACAGGCTGCCCAGGGAAGTGGTTGCATCACCATCCCTGGAGGTCTTTAAAAGATGTGTAAATGTGGTGCTTGGGGACAACCTTTAGTGGTGGACTTGACAGTGCTGGGGTAATGGTTGAACTTGATGATCTTAAAGTTATTTTCCAACCTAAATGATTCTATGATTCTGTTATATGATTCTATGAAGCAGCTGAAAGGTTTTCATGAGGTCTGCTACTCTGTCTATCCCAGCTTTCCATCACAGAATCACAGAATCCCAAGGGTTGGAAGGGACCTAAAAAGATCATCTAGTCCAACCCCCCTGCAAGAGCAGGGTAACCTACAGTACATCACACAGGAACTTGTCCAGGCGGGCCTTGAATATCTCCAGTGTAGGAGACTCCACAACCCCCCTGGGCAACCTGTTCCAGTGCTCTGTCACTCTTACAGTAAAGAAGTTCTTCCTGATGTTAACGTGGAACTTCCTATGTTCCAGTTTACACCCATTGCCCCTTGTCCTATCACTGGATATCACTGAAAAAAGCCTAGCTCCATCATCCTGACACCTACCCTTCACATATTTGTAAACATTGATGAGGTCACCCCTCAGTCTCCTCTTTTGCAAGCTAAAGAGACCCAGCTCCCTCAGCCTCTCCTCATAAGGGAGATGTTCCACTCCCTTAATCATCTTTGTGGCTCTGCGCTGGACTCCTTCAAGCAATTCCCTGTCCTTCTTGAACAGAGGGGCCCAGAACTGGACGCAATATTCCAGATGCGGCCTCACCAAGGCTGAGTAGAGGGGGAGGAGAACCTCTCTTGACCTACTAACCACTCCCTTTCTAATGCACCCTAAGATGCCATTTGCCTTCTTGGCCACAAGAGCACATTGCTGGCTCATGGTCATCCTCCTATCCACCAGGACCCCCAGGTCCCTTTCCCGTTCACTACTTTCCAGCAGGTCAACCCCCAACCTGTACTGGTACATGGGGTTGTTCTTCCCCAGATGCAAGACTCTACACTTGCCCTTGTTAAATTTCATCAAGTTTCTCCCCGCCCAACTCTCCAGCCTGTCCAGGTCTCGCTGAATGGCAGCACAGTCCTCTGGTGTGTCAGCCACTCCTCCCAGTTTTGTGTCATCAGCAAACTTGCTGATGGTGCACTCAGTTCCCTCATCCAGGTCATTGATGAAAATATTAAACAGCACCGGTCCCAGCACCGACCCCTGGGGAACTCCACTAGTCACAGACCTCCAGCTAGATTCTGCGCCATTGACCACAACTCTGCCTTCTTCCTTTCAACCAGTTCTCGATCCACCTCACTACTTGATCGTCAAGCCCACACTTCTTTAGCTTATCTATGAGGATGCTGTGGGAGACAGTATCAAATGCCTTACTGAAATCAAGAAAAACTACATCTACCGCTCTACCATCATCCCTCCACCTAGTCACTTCCTCATAGAAGGCTATAAGGTTGGTCATACATGACTTCCCCCTCATAAAACCATGTTGGCTGTTCTTAATGACCCCCTCATCCTTGATATGCCTAGTGATGGAGTCAAGAATAAGTTGTTCCATCACCTTTCCAGGGATGGAGGTAAGGCTGACCGGTCTATAATTACCCGGGTCCTCCTTCTTGCCCTTCTTATAGATTGGTGTGACCTTTGCCATCCGCCAATCCTCAGGCACCTCGCCCGTTTCCCACGACTTACCAAAGATGATGGAAAGTGGCCTAGCAATGACCTCCGCCAGCTCCCTCAGCACCCGTGGGTGCATTCCATCCGGACCCATCGATTTACAGATGTCCAGTTTGCATAGCTGATCCCTAACCCAATCCTCATCTACCAAAGCAAACTCCTCCTTTGTCCTGACTCCTTCTGGGGCTATAGAAATCCGGGGCCCTCGGCGAGAGTCTGCAGGAGTAAAGACAGAGGCAAAGAAGGCATTCAGCACCTCTGCCTTCTTTATATCCTCTGTCTCCAGGGTACCCACTTCGTTCAGCAGTGGGCCTATATTGCCTCTTGTTTTAGTTTTATTTGCTATGTATTTGAAGAAGCCCTTTCTATTGTCTTTAACCTGACTAGCAAGATTGAGTTCCAAGGAGGCCTTAGCTGTCCTAATTGCCTCCCTACATCCTCTAACAACTGTCCTATATTCCTCCCAAGCGGCCAGCCCCTCCTTCCATAATCCATAGATTCTCCTTTTCCACTTGAGTTTGCCCAGCAGCTCCTTGTTTAACCAAACCTTCTGTTTTAGATCTGAGTAACCTATTTTATTGTGTGGCTTAGAATACTTACTGGAAAACCATCATACTAAATTCAAAACGTACATTCCATTCGCTGCAGTGTAAAACGATATGGACTGTTAAAATACCGGGAACAGATAGGATACCCATTATCTGAGATCTGTGGAAAGTAACACTAATTCATAAGATACATAAGTATTCCATATATTTTCTGTGTTATTTTTATGCAGCTGGTATATACAGTCTCATATAAACTCTTTCATAATTTATAACTGATCTCTCCCTCTTTTTTTTTTTTTTTATCCAGAGAGTAATTTTCAATGTTGTCAACTTCAGTAAAACAAAAAGCCTCTATAGAGATGGGATGGCTCCAATGGTGAAATCCACAAGCAGACCAAAATGGTAAGTTATCCTTTCAAAAACTTAGTGAAATAAAAGTGTTTTTACTGGCAGTTTCTTGTAGTGAAAACTTTGTGGCTTAGGTGCAGGCTTTGGTAACAGTAGGAGAGAACTTCTATGCAAAAGAGCAGTGTTGTGAAGGCAGGTTCTCTTTGGAGCAGATGAACAGCATGAACTCTGGCGACCCATTCCAGTCTTGCTGTGACGGTGTGTTGTAGTACCTTGGTTCAAATAGCATGATTGAAGCAATGTCTATTCAAGCAAACTTAAAAGTCAGGGCTCAGGGCAAGTTATTTTTCAGTGACATCCTCACCATGCAACTGTTAGTACAGTTCCTGGCCCAGTTTTGGCCTGTCTTAGCTAGCAGTCCTCCAAACAAAGCCTGTAAGCAATATGGGAGATGGACTGGGCCTGGACTGGCTCTGAAAAGCTGTTTGGATTTGTTCTCCCTGTTTTGGATGATGTTAGTTTAGTGGAAGAATGTGGGCTCTGCCTTCTGAGTTGAGCTTGTGAAGAAGCACTCTGCTGGCTGCTTTATCCAAGGAAGAAGGTCGAACAATCTGGTCATAAGCTACGCAATATATACAACTCAGAAAGTCATGCATATACGAAACACATGAATACCCATATAGATGGTACATTTTCTCAAAGCAAATGTAATGAAACATCCACTGTGAATAATAATATGTAAATCTAAGGTGTCCTAATGCATGCAAGACTCCCAAGAATTATGTGATTTACCTTTAGCTAGGAGCCTTGTTTGAATATGGATAGTGAGGTTAGGCTGTAAGTGTACAGTAATGTATTCTTGTAAGCCTTTACACCTGCTCCTTTTTATTGGTTAATTAGTAATGCATTTGATGAAGCTGCACATTATCTGAACATCATAAATATATCTTTCTTAAAAACTTCTACTGTCACAAAACTTTAACCCATAAGATGTTAACTTATGGTGGATCATGGTTACTGTATGGCTTCCTCTGCGTATGACAACAGAATGGCTGTTTCTTTATCTAGATGGTAAGGTCTTATGGACAGAAGAGCTGTCTGAGAGTACAGTTAGTGGATGGAGTCAATTCCAGCTCAATAGAAGCATGTAATAACATTGAAAATTAATTAAAAAAATCCATTGTGTTTAGTGGTTTTTGTAGCAAAAGTCGTGTTAATTGTGTTTACTATTTAACTTCAGAAAAATCTTTTGGGGCTTTTCAGGGCCACATTCATCAAGCATACTTTAATAATCTTTCAAAACCTTTTCCTTCTCTCACTGGGGTCTGGTATTTGCAGCTAAGTATATTGTGTGTAAGTTTATCTATAAATCAGATATTGCTTTCATACAAATTTTATGCCTTACTTTGGTTTCAAATTAAAGTGTAAATCTTACAAAACAATGCAAAATAGGCTTTTCTAGAACATATAGCCTCCTTCACTATTTTTAAAACAGATTTCTCTTCCATTTCCCCGGAGATCTATTTATTTTTGTGTTTTATATTTTTAGGGGATGTATTTTGCTCCATGAAAGTGAGGAATGAATAACATTGCCTGGAGCGAGGCACAGTGTAGGCAGCAGGTGCTGAGCAGCTTCCTTGTACAGGGCTACTACCATACTTTAATACTGTTTCAGAAATTCTAGCTGTAATGTTTTTCTTTAAAAAGATCATTTTAAGCTATTTTTATTCTTTTTTTTCTAATAGTGTGTGTATGAAAACATCTTGCTGTACTTTGAAGGTTCTCATTAATTCATACCCCTATCAGGGACCTTAGTGATATTGGGGTCTACTCAGTATAATCTTATGTCTTGATGTTAATAGGAGTTATCCATGCATTTTCCAGGTGGGAAAACACATACATTGTTTTTGGGTATATGCTTTCTATTAGAGCTGTCTTCCCTTTGGATTGTGCCTTTTACAGTTACCTCTGTATCTGTTTCCATGGCATTCTACTGAAACCTGTAAACAAATTTTTCTCTTTCTCTGTTTGCTGAAATAGTATTTACTAGTACTTGCAGTTGCTAATATAGCATACAGGTAACTGTGGTCCTTGAACATGAACAGGGCAATATCTAGCTGCATCAATTTGATCCCATTTGATGATTTGTGTATATTAGTCTTGTAAGCAATACTGAATCATTCTATGCCGTGAAAGTGCTGAGGTTTACATGAGAGTACTCAGGATTCAGAATTGTGGAAGGAAGCCACTGGAACTCTCCACCTTATATTAAGACATAAGTCAGCATAGCAGGTGAGTGGATGTAATAGAATTAAATGAGAAAATGATGTGTTAATGACAAAAAAGATGAAGAAACACAAAAGATTTTAAAATCAAGTTAAAAGGAAGATTACCAGAAGCCATGGTCTCCAGATGTTCTGTTACAGTGCTCAGTCCTTCATCTCTGAATTATTTTGTACCAAATACTTGAGGAATTCATCATTATTGTGCCTGCCTGTGGTGGCATGTGATCCATACTGAAATTCTCCCAATTTCCTCTAGCCACGCTTATAGAAGCAATGCTATATCATACATAGCTATTCCACTCCCCTTTTTATATAACCAGGTTTGAGTCTAGGGTGATAAACTATTTTCCTTTTTGCATACAAGAGATGTAGGTACATTATTACTCTTAAGAATAGATACTCAAACCCAAGCTAGGCCTTTTAGATTTGAATGAGAAAGTTCCCTCTGTATCCAGGATAGAATTTGACCATATTTCTCACAAAATCCTGCGTATCAAAAGTAGATTGACCTCCAGAGACTGAATTTTAATGTTTGTTTTGAATGTGGTTATGCAAACATGGCTCCGAGCTTTGCAATGTTTTGTGAGTTTGATTCTTGACTCTGGAACAAATCACTGCCAAGTGCTCTTGAAGTAGAGAGTGTGTCAAACACAGATCAACGTTTTTGACCTGTATTCTCTTGGCCTGTGGGGTAAGATCTTTAAATGCAGTCAGCATCAAGGTTCAGCTCAGTGTTACTGATGTAAATGGAGTATATCACTGTCATCAAAGCACACTATGTGGACACAGATGTTCTGGTGTTGACATATTCTTCTTTTTGAAGTAAGGCCAAATATTTCCAGTAATGAGCTCTAAAAAAGAGGAAGCAGTATGCTGAAGAATGAGGAAAAAACAGGTTTCATTGTAAAGAAAATATAATGCTTTGAAAACAAAATCCCCAGAAAAATAAATTCTGATTTAAATTTTATCCTCTATTTTCCCTGTATATGGTCATGGATTTACTGAGTATTCGTTCCCAGAGGGATAGAGTCAGAAGAACTAAGTAGGTTAAGTTCCAAATCCCTCTCCCCATTTTCTGTGTTTTTTTTGTGGGCAAGCTATGTTGACACTAAATAGTGTGGGGTTGTGTCAGTTGCACCAGTCAAATTTCACTGCAATGAATCACAGCTCAGATGCAGAAATGCAGCATTGTGTCACACCATGTTACATCAGCTGCTTTTCATAGCGAAGGGGTCGAAATATATGGCACCCATATTTCGAAGTATGGGCTGCATTTTTGCTTAAAGTTAGCTGGTTTTTTAGAAGTATTATACCCAGATTTTAGAGAACTGGTGGGCTTTTCCCACAATAATTACTACAAGTATAAAAACCTAGTGAGTAGCATAGAGACCTGTTCTGTTTTGCCTGCATCTGTTTGCTTTGTTTTGTGGAGGTGAAGAATTGGAAGGGAGTTTGATTTGCGGAAATCCAACTTTTGCTGTGCTGATGCAGTTTCTACTGTAATCTTATTTTTCTTTGCTGCTTCATTTAAGCACAACCTAATTTTGTTGCAGTTTCTTAATCACGATTTCACACTAAAAGCTCTGTTTTTGAAAGGTGTTGGCAAAGCCTACCATGTGGGCATGGCAGTGGAAGACCATTTAAGCATATATACCATACTATTATATTGATTGCAGGAAGTTTTGCAAGTTTCTCAAAGTGAAATAGAAGAGTGAGTTGTTTGAGAGGCAGCAGATTTTCCAAATGATGAAGTGAGCAAATATTCCCTTTGGGCAGAGAACAGCTATAAGTCTTGATTATTCAGTGTGAGCATTGCCTCATTGGGGACATTAGTTTTTCAAATTGTGCTAATCTTTTAAAAGTAACAACTGGCCACTCATCACCTTAGGTATTTCAGCAAGATCATGTGCAAAACTCTAATTAGTATTTATAGAACAGCAACTCCTCCCAGTAGAATAGTAGCGCTAGCTGGCAAATATCTGGTTGACACCTGTTAAGTCTTCAGACATCCATTGTATTTTATTCTGCATTTCAAATGAGCGGAGAGCAGTAGGTGAAGTCCCCATAATTAAGGGATAAAGGATAATAAATAACATGGGTTTTGAGTGGATGAGCAGAAGGTTAAAGGCTGTTCTGCAGTTGCGATGCTGTGTTTCAGGAAATGTTTCTTTGTAAGTAATAAGGCTAGCTAAAATATTACAGAGCCTTCAGCATATGAGAGAGGATTTATGTCTAGGTTTACATGTGTTTTGTTTATAATGTCGGATTTCAAACTGCTTCTTGGCAGAGCAGCTACTTTCTTCCCTGTCTTTTATCTCACTCATCATTGATGGCTTTTAGCTGGATAGCTGCCTTTTCCAGCAAGCCCTCCACTACCTCTGTTGCTATAATATCTACTGTTAAATACTCAAAACACATTGCTTCTGAAGCATTTTTCTTTTCCAGTAAACCTGGGAGTACAGAAAAACTTCTAGGTAATTAATTCAAATTTGAATCTATATGTATCTTGGTAAATATTGTCATAATAAGGATTTTTGGTAGACATTGAGAAAAGCAATGTAAGTTTTATGAACAATACTCCCATATGTTCCATTCATCAGAAGGGGACAAGACTGAGAAAATCTGAATTTTGAGTAGCTAAAATGTGTTGATTCTTGCCAAGTTTCTTTAACATTTGTGTCTACAATGCAGTGTTACAATCACTATCATGTCTACCAGGCTGCATTATGCATTCAGACTTTCAGCAGCATTTTTAGTATGTATTTATATATCTTTAGCCATAAGATAAGCTGTTTGTGAAATGAGCTGTCATTTGTGGTGAAACAGTTTGAGAATAAAGCACTAAATATATATATAGCTTGCTAATCTGAAAGACTAGAATTGCTTGCTATAAAATAAATAGTGGGATAGGAGCAGTGATAACGTAACCTGAATTTTGGTAAGAAGATGAACAAGCTGTTATCATTACCTGATTCCTTCTTTGGCCTATTTTACAACTTTGGCTATTCTCTGGAGTTTGTTCCTTTGCCAGTTTTATAATGTAATGTGTGCTTGTTCTGGCTTTCCTGAGGGATCTGCTGAAAATGCTTTTGGAGGTTCAGAAAGATTTCTCATGGCACAGGTACATCTTGATGCAGTCTTTGCTGGCTGCAGATCTGGCTCCTCAGAGCTGCTCCATCCCTTGTCCTAGTGTCACTCTGTGCAGGATCACCAGGCTGTGAGCTGCCCAGGTTAAAAGGCAACTTTCAAGGAAGAGGAGGAGGATTTAGTCCTGGTCAGATTCACCATGCAGATCCAAAACCAGCTGTATAGATCCAACTGGAGGAGCAGTGAGGGAGGTGGGAGGAAGTCGCTGGAGCAGGGGCAAGGGGATGAGAATAGCAGCTGCTAGGAAAATGTGTAGAGAATTGTCTGTTGCAATAACTCATAGCATTTTATTTGTAGAAAATAGGGAGAAAGACATTGCAGTATTGACCTTTTAAAATCTCACACTGAGGGATAAACAGGAGTAGTTTTGTCTTGGTCTTAACTGTAGCTCTTTGGAAGAAAACAGGATGATTTTAAATAGTTTTAAGGTTGGCATCTATATGAAAGTAAAATAACTGTCTCTGAAGTCAATCCCTGGATAAATTAATGTTTGTGTGAATCTTGTGAAATAAGAAAAGAAACAGACCTAACCATTCTTCAAACCTATACAAGAAATGCACTCTCTTCCCCTTTCCCAGTCCAGCAAAGGTAGTTATTCTTGGGAATATAAAGTAGGTTACATATCACTCTTACCAGCACAGTTTTTGCAGAAATAGAGAAGTTATATTCTGCTGACACAAAGTATGAATCAGATCCCCAAACTAAGGTATTTATTGTGCAAACTAAATGGGAGAGAAAGTTAAATTTTATTGACTGGAGACTTTGCTGGAAATTTAAGATGCATGGAATTATGTTGGGAAAAATTAAAACCAAGGAAATAAAAGTAATAAAAAAAGGTAAATTAGAGTTCAAAGAAAAAATAATGAAGCTCCAAAGGACTGATAATGCATCATTTAAAAACTCCAGCTATTTAACATGTATGTGTGTGTTTCCTCATCATTTATCTGACCGATCTCCTATAAATCAATTTATTTAGATTACCACAGAGTCAAAAGGCCCCAGCCAGGATCAAGACATATTGTGCTTAGTGCTGTGGAAACATATAAACAGACAAAGTCCTTTTCCAAAGTTGTGAAAATTTTATGATTGATTTCAGTAAGAGCAAAGTTAGGCCAATACTGAGCACTTCTGAAAATTCCCTCCTTAAAGATTTATTCCAAGCAGTAACTGTTTAAAAAATGACAAACTGCTTACATAAGAGTCTAAATATTTGATGGTTATAGTATTTACATCTAAAACACCAGAGGCTATGTGCTTTAATACCTCAATCTGTTTCCCATATACTCTGTCAACATGAGTTCCCTGCATTGATTGAGGGCACTCTGTGATCCCTAAGGTTGTATTCAGGAAAGGTTACCCTTGGTACTACTTTATTCATGAAAGGTTTGAAGCACAAAGGAAACAAATGGGTCTGTTCCTGCTAGGTGTATTTTTGTCATCTATAAATACTTAATTACTGGGGTGCTGATGAGAAATTCAAAATCTTTAAAAAGTGCAGTTGCCTGAAAATAATTCCCTCATCACCAGCGCAAATCACAGTGAAATTTGTGGTTGGGAGGTTTTGTGGCAGTTTAAAGCAACTGAATTGTAGGTTTTTCCCACTACACTCCATGGTATTGAGTTTAATGGCTGCAAAATATGACCAGAGTTGTGCATTACATCCCATCCTGAAACAGGTCATTCTCTTTCCTCAGGTGATGGGCATTTGGTGGAACTGATTGCATGAAAAGTGTTCACAGAACTGGGTCCCTAACCTTGGCAGGCTTAAAAAAAGTATATAAAATTGAGGCTTTTTTCCTCCAAATGAGTCTGTAAGTTAGATAAATATGGGCAGCACTGAAATCAAAGCAGAGTCAAACTACCAAGAGGACATTGCAGCTTTTCATTGCAATTTAGTACTTTGAACTAATGGAGCGAAGCAGAATGAAAATCACCTCTGTTAAGAATGGCATTTATCAGCCGTAAGTACTTAGTAGTAAGAGCCCTACACAGACAAAGCTGAGTGTCACCAAGAAATGTACTTGAAAATCAGACTGTTAACACAAGACTACACAAATAAGAGCCAAAAACTGTAATCAGAAAATGCAACATCTCCTTAAGAATGTGTTAATGGTCTGAAGAGTGCTAGACAAGTTGCATTTAACAAGATGTAATAACCTATGACATAATATAATTGAGAATGCACCGCTACGCAGCAGTCAGGTAAAATTTTGGCTTTCCTTCACCTAGCCTTACAACTTTAAAGATCTCTCAACATATGATTTTAAAAATACATAATGCTGTTTAAATTTACATATGTCATAAAAGCTTTGGATGTGCAATATATCAGAAATAGAACTCAAAGCTAGGGCTGAAATATCCATCCCAATATTTTTAAATGTTTGTTTGAATCATTAATGACAACTTTTTCATTAATCTTCTGTGGAGAAACAATATTTAGTGCAGAAGAAAAGGTAAGGGAAACTATTCATTTTGAACTTGTGATAAAAGTGAGACGGTTATCAGGCTCTTGCATTATATTTGAAGTGCCATGGTAAAAGCCAAAGCAATGAGTTCAATTTCGCTTTTAATAGAACATAAAATAGAAGACAAAAACATTTGGCTGTACTGTGGAAATTGAGAATTGTAGAGGAAATAAGCAGTAAATAAGTATGGCAGGTGATAATGCAGGAACAGAGCATTAAAATAATAGGTGCTGTATCTTGAACTTTGCCTCATGGGATTAGGCAGTTACATATAAACCCAAAATATAAAAACCTAATTTTTATGCTGTGATTACAAAGGTTGAGTTATGAATTTACTTCTATGTGAGAGAATTAAAATTTAATGATAATAGAACAGAGACAAAATCATTCCTGCATCTATAAATGCTGAGGCAGTGGCTAAAGTGTGGTTTTTTTTCAACTGCTTCAGGTAGGATTATTGAATTCTAGCTTGAAAGTGAAACTTCGTCTTCCTGCTTCACTATATTAAGCATCTCTGAGATTGAAAACCTAGCAAGAGCTCTCCTAGTGTGATTAGAAAGTATCCAATATTTTTTGGCAGCAAATACTAATTCCAATCTTTCTGTCTAGTACTGCTCAGGCAGCACAAGGATAACCAGCTGTCAGATGCTTTGGGAAATGGAAAGGTGAGGCTCCAGGCTCTCAGTGGAAAGCTGGCAGCTTTGCTGACAGGTCACTGCCTCTGGAAAATAAGAATGCTGCTGCGGAAGGGCTATGCTGGGCAAGGGGACTGATTCTCAGCTGGAATATCATCCCTTTGGAAACCATGAACATTAGTATGGTTTGCACAATACAGCACCTTCATTACTGCTCTCAGACATCAGGGTTTCTCTGCACATTTCCTTTCTGCCACTTTATAGATCTATTGGTAGTATTTAGGGCGTTTATCTGCCTAGGGTCTCAGGACACAAGGCGGCCAGGCTGGAGAAACTCTCCAGTAGCTATAATGGAGCCCCCAGGTCCTGTGCTTACTGTAGCACAGTTGTGCAGATGGGCTGCAGGTGAGCTGTGCACCTGAGGTGCAGGTGCCCATCGTCAGGACATTGTGTTTGATTTGCTACAGGTGTGCAGGTAATTAGGAAAGGTGTGTGTGCGTGTGTTTTCCATACAGCAGACTGTGGAGCAGGACATGAGTTCTTCATACTGGCTGGTAAGGGCTTTTTACAGCATGAGAGCTGTTTAACTTATTGTATCTTTTAACACTGGGGTGGGCATGGCCATTGTTAAATAGTGTGCAGGAAAACCTACAAAATACTGCTTTCAGTTGGGCTTCTTTGGTTGAAGCAAGAGGCCCTGCGTGGAACTAGGCTGAGAAGGACTTGGCTTGTAGGGCTGCCCTAGGGACCACCTTTTCTCAAGGGCCTGCACTCCCTTGTGCCACTCAGGCTCTGCCTTCTGTAATTTCCAGTTTAATTCCTTCTTTTTTCCAGTTGTCTGCTCTTGCACAGCCACCCCTTCTCAATGTTTGCAAGCCTGGAGAGAATGGTGAGGGCTGGTGCCAAGAGAACCCAGGTTTGCTGATGTGCCTTGTTCTTTTGGAGGTGCCTACAGGTGTGGCTGTTTGCTCTAGTGTCCTCTGCCCACAGTGTGGCTCAAGGAACTATGCCAAGACAAGCACAGTAATGAAAAGAAAGTGTCCTATTACTAGCTCAAGAACTAGGTTTGATTAAGAATTAGCTGTAAATTTATTAGGGAATTGCACTGGGTAGCTGGGCTTGCAGTGAATTGATTTCAGATAGCAAAATTAGTAACTTCCAAAACTGGGAACAGCTCTTGAGATTGAGGAAGAAAATAGTGTTTGTGTCAGGTTTTTGTTTGAAGACTTCATCATTGTTCAGCCTTTTTCAGGTGCTGTAAAAGACCAGTGTATTCATGCTATGAAGAATATTTCAAAAAGCTTATTGGAAATGTGTGATACCCTTCAGCAAATTTATAGGAAAGGCCATTGCAGCTCAAGATAAAAAGAGATTTTAACTTAAAAGGATAGATTTGTCATAAAAGAAATGGAGGGATATCCAAGTTAAAATAATTTGCCATGCTTTTAATATTTAATAAAATCCTCTCCTAATATTTTTCTCAGTGTAGTTAAAAAGCACCAGTACCTCACAGCTTTGTGACCAGCAGTGATACAATAATTTAGCTTTGATAAGGGAAAAAATTTCCCCCATCTGCTGCTCTGTTGCATAGTTTAATGCTCTTATATTCGCCTTTTAAATGTCATTCAGTCAACGAAGGGGAGTCATGCAGCATATGGGTGTTTGTGTGTAGTTTTTCTTATTAAACATAATTCCTGGGGCTCTCCTGGGGGGCTGTGACTGTTGCTGGGGGTGCTGGCGGAAGGGGTTGTGGTGCAAATCCCACTTGGAAAATGTTTAGCTTCTTTGGGCTATGTGAACTTGAGGAATGACTCAGCAAGGGGAAAAGTGCAGCTGCAGGTGCAGTTAAAAGGGGTTTACCTTCAGGAGCAGCTTCTGTAGCTAAAAGCAAACTAAATCAAGGTAAGCAGGGGAGGAAACATATTCAGATTCACTGGGTCTTAACCCCTGCAGGCAAAAGTCTGGTACTTCCTTTAAAAGGAAGAAGAAAGCAGAAATACTGTTTGTGCACTTGGTCAAATGAAGGGGGAGTTGATTTAGGTGGGAATTGTGGTTATAAATATAGTTTTCTGTACAAGTTGGAAAAAAAGAGAAAGCCTTGCATTTTATGCCCTGCTCTGTGAGTGTATGTGATTATGTTAACAGTTAAATTTCTGTCTCAAAAACACCTTTAAACCAGTATATTAAATGCAATCTTGGCTTTTAATCGTACACTGAGAATGATCACCTGGAGGAAATTTCCACTGTTGTGCAGTTACAAACTAGGACTCTTACTCAGAGCAGGGAAACAAGGGGAGAAAAGCTATCGGGCATCAGATGCACAGAAGAAAACAGCTTTTCTCTTGAAAGTGTTTAACAGATGTAACTGCTCTCATGCCATTATCGCTATGAGTAAGCATGGGTCTAGATGTTTGTGTCAGTCTGAAGGGTCACCAAAGTGCAGGTCTGCTGGTAAAGCAGCAAGGTGCAAAGGGTAGAGTACATGTCAATATTCAAGTTGTCTTAAAGCAGCACATCTTATTTGTTGTGCTTTTCTGTAACTGTGGGATCTACTGAGAGTTCTCTCAGACTTGTTCTAAAGTGTTCCCCCCCCCCAACCCTTATGTGAGATACCTGTACACCAGAAGTTAGCATCTGTGATCTGTGTGGCTGTCCTCTTTTACAGGAGTCTCACGGTACAGTTAAGATGAACAGAGCATTCTAGATTTGTCACTTCTAATACTCATCAACTTGTATCTGTGTACTATGAAAGTATAGAAACCAGTAGCTTAGATGAATTGTACATGTCTGGTGTGTGTGCGCACATATACGTTTGCATGGGGGATGCTCCTTCTGTTTGTTTTCCTTCCCTTTTATTGTGGCAAAGAATTCCGAGTTTACAATAAGGCTGATCTTCAAAAATCTATCTGAATAGAGGAAATTAGAGTGGATAAAAATGAAGGGAAAATAGAAGCCTGGAGTGAAATGTGTGACTAACAGTGTCTGAAGCCTCTGGATACTAAAATGACAGAAGGGAATAAATTGCATGTTGACTGCATGTTTTTCTCCCACTGTTAGAGCAATAGAAACCTGTATGTTTGCTATATAATGTAGCAGTGAACTTAACTGTAACCAAGCATGGGAAACTGTATTTTAGTTCTTAAAAGCTTGTTACCTTGCTGCGTAATAGAGCACAGCATTTGCGTTCACAGTACTGCCACTGTGTGGTTTCCCCTGAAATTCTGCAGGTAAGGAAAGCTGGTGCTTATCAAACCACTCAAAGCAGTGTGTACATGGGAAGGAGAGTGGTGGCAGTGAAACTGCACGCATGCATCTCAAAAGGTTTACTCTTTTGCTTTGTTTTTGGTTTGAGTTTTGGGTTGCCTTTCTTGAAGAGGAGATTTTGTGCTTGTAAACTTCCTGCCTTCCAAATACAGGTTGTAGGCACAGCTGTAACCTTAATATTTGCTATTGAAACTGAAGGCTTTTACTCTTAGTTTCAAAAGTTGGTATACAATCCTAGTTTCAAACTGAACATGTTAGAGGGTTTGTTCTTCTTAAGGATTAGTTCTTTGTTGTTCATTAGTGCAATGCAGTGAAATAAAGATATATCCACTGGCAAAATCTTGTGCTAACATAAATAAAGGCTGCCTATAGCTTTAATTTAGCATGTGATTAATAAAAGCTATTTCTCTTGAAGCCTCCAAAATGGATGAAGGTTTAGAAAACCTTCTGGTAAGTGAAGCTGAGATGCTTTATAGCAGATGCACAAGCGGTCTATATATTCACAGACACCATTTACAAGTATCACTAATACATTCTGGCTGGCAGCATGAGCCACATGCATGAGAAGTTAATGGTCACTGATGCCTCAATAAAATCTATTTACTGGAATATCTTTTTTTAATATTCAAGTACAGATATTTGGTATTTTGAATTCTACTTTCAAAATTTACTTCTGTATTCACTTCTTATGGTGGTGTCCAAACATTTCTGCTTTGAGAAGTGTGTGTGGGGTGTGGATTATAAACAATGTAAAATGTGACAGGTCTGACACTTGGTGACACAATACAGTTATTGAAGTGAAGCTTAAAAATCTAAATGTATACTTTAGGTCAGTTTTATAGAAATATAGTATTTTTACTGTACTAGTAAATAAGGCTGAAACCTCTAGTTATTGAACAGTACTCATTTTCTTTACCTCTATTTTCTGCAACACTGTGCTCAGTACCTTCTGTCTTAATTTCAAACTTAGCAGCTGTGTTTTTGAAATGATATTCAATTAGTCTTTTTTTAATAATTCAGCTGTAAAATGGTGAAATAGATAAGCCACAAAAAGTTGAGACATTTATATATGTGGCTATGTAGGCCAGAATCAGAAAATCTGGAAGCTAATAATGACTGCTGCATCTTTGACACTGCTTGACTTCTACTCCTCCTCCTGTTTTATATTTCCTTGAATGGCAGATGTGAACTTCAGAAAACAGTGCCTTGAAAATAAATACATTGTATTACAGATGTGAAAATTCAGCAGTACTCAGAATTTGAAGTTGTGTTCAGTTGCACAATCCAATTGTGAAGCTTTTAACTGCAAAAGAGGAAACAATTTTTATTCAGTAAAGATAATGTCTACAGGAAATAAAGGAAGGAAAGAAAATGATTGTTCCTTTCAAGTGAAGCAACCCATTTGGATTGCACAAAGAGGCTGAACCTCTCACAGTGCTCCCCAGTCAAATAGTTAATAGCTGCCAAGGACATGTATACAGCTGAATACAATTGCCTTAGGTGGATAAAATGAAAGTCAGCTGAGGTAGGATGAGGCCTTTAAAAATCAGACCTTGACAGGCTTTGAAGGTTTAGGGTAGTTCTTCTTGGTTTTTTGTGGGGTATGGAGGGTGAGAGGGCTGATTTCAAGAATTCAACAAAGGTGGTTATATTGGTTTGTTGTTTTCTACTCAGAGTCCTGTCCCAAGATGGAAATATAATGCCTAAGTAGTGTTTATCACATTTTACAGAAATAAAGGCAAAGGATAATAGATTTTTCTTCAAGGTCATTTTAAGGATCAGCTTTGGAACAAGCTTAGAATATTTTCATTCTGTTTGCTTCTCAGCTCAGTGATCTGAAAGCAATAAAAATCTACCAAATGTACTATATTATACTGTTAAATTATTACCTTAAAATTTCATGCAATATATAGCCTAGCTGTACTCAGGCCAACTTGGGTTTGGATATTTACTTATTTTGATACATTACTGCCCCCCCCCCCCCCGCCTTTATAATTTTAAACTACTAGAGAAAGCTTGGAAGTTTCCAGGCCTCCAGGATGTAGAAAGCTGTTTCCTTTGTTTCAGAAGCATATAACTGCTCTTAGTAGGACTTGGCACTCTTTTTCTCATTATAGAGGAATAATATTCATTTATTCTAATCTGAAAGGTAGAATTTGCCTCTTAGTATTTATAGAAGTTATCTGCTGCTAGATTACTACCCCCCTCCCCCCACCCCCACCCCCCCCAAATCGCCCTGCTATCACCTTAGAATACTTGCATGACTTTCTTTGTGTTTTAAAGCTGCCTAGAAATACACCTTGACACTCCAGACAAGGCCATGGAAAGCCTTCCCATAAGCTCCAGAACAATTAAACTCTGTGCTCCCTTCTAAATAAGCCATGTGTTGGGCTGGTGGAGCCCACAGGAGACAGCCTCTTTAGACCCACCGTTTGCGTGGTTTTCTGCCATAGACCTTCTGTGCAGGTTTGGAAATTTGTCTCCGCTCTTAACTGCATAGAAAACCTGCACGTAATTTTAGATTTATCTTTCAGAAGTTTTAAAACTTAGTTTGAGCAACTGAAATGAAGGTTTCCAGCACAAAGATTGTCATACGCTTTGTTGAAATGGTGCCCCTGCAATGTGGCCTATTAAATATTTAACATGGTTTGCAGCAGATAAAAGGCAATTTTGTTTAATTTTTCCTAAATATTAATGCTATCTTGCACCTTAATCCTTTCATTAAAATAAAAATTTGTTCAGGCCCATTCTTATTAAACATTTTCTAATTTATAAGGATATGGATGTTTTTGCTTTTGATCCCAATAAGTAATAAGGCCGTAATGCCATTGTGAAGAAAAAAGGGTGAGAGCTGGGAGGGAATAATTTCTGCCATATAGGGAAGAATTACAGGGTAGAAAAAAAACTTTATTTTTTTACCCAAGGACACCAAAGACAATGCCTACCTCCCAAGTCACCCAGCTCAAAGTTTTGGGTCAGTTGTCAAGGAATGAAATGAAATACCTGTGAAACACTCAGTGAAATGACCTGGAAAATAATTTATAAAGAGGTTGCCATTCATTTCAGTGAGGACCATTCTTTCAGCTGTATCTCTGAACTGTGTGTGTGGGGGGAATTCCAGAATTGAAATTGGCTTCAAATCAACTTTGCATCCTAGAACAAAAATGTAATTGGCAATTATTTATAATGTTAATTGAAGGTGTGTTCCCCCAAACACTTACTGTTAGTAGGGTTAAAGGAAGCAGGAAGCCCTTGATACTATAGCAAAGGCTTCCCATAACCAATTCATCTACATCCAAAGGCATCAGCAATGTATGTTACACATGAACATTAATAGTGAAAAGGAAACAACTTTAAGGCAAGATTGTTTATAATTGTAATATATTTAGGTGATGTTATATTTGGCCTGTGTATATTGATGTGGCTCCAGTAATTACAGTGGAACTGCAGCTGGCAACAGGAATGGCTGTGGCCCATTTTTGTACTTGGTCTAATGGCTCTGGTTGATTACTCTTTTCCTTCTTTCATCTAATTAAAAGTTATACACACAACAAAAGGCATTAATGTGTTTGCTTTAAAACTGTATTTCTATTATTATGCAGGGTTTCTCGTGGAATTACTTGTTTTAATTTGCAATGTCCACAGCCCTTCAGTTGCACAGAAAAAATATTGTTAATTTGCTTGTGTACAAAGAGTTTTATTGTACTTGTGGTAGATGTACTCTTTTAGAACCAGAATATTTTCTGTTAAATATTAAGCTGATTAAAACAGTCTTTGCATAATTCTTAGGCCTGATGAATCCCATGTTAGTTGAATTTCTGAGCCAATATAACTCATGTGTGGAATAATTATATAGGTATTTCTATGGAGAAAGCAAAGAATGAACTTGCAAGGTAAAGAACCTGGGTATAGTAGCTATGGGGATTGTGAATACAATAGGTCAGTTCTTGTTTTCATGTCAGTGTAAATCTGGAGAAACCTTTGGATTTAGCTGGAGTTACTGTAGATTTACATCACTGTAAGACAGGCTTCTTACCTCTGCTTCATTATATTGTAGGATATTGTGGTCTCAGTCTGGTGAAGCACTTGCTTAATCTTGAAAATGTGAGTAGTTTACTGAAGTCAAAGTTGAGCAAAATCTAAGTGCCTTGCTGGATATAGGCTTTTCCTCTTAAATGCTGGCAATGCATAGATAGTCATTAGCTGTATATCTCACTTGCTTCTGTTTGAAATAACGTTATCCCAAATATGCCCTGCCTGGGTGAGATCACTCATGTGAAGAACCACTGGCTGAGGCCAATCTAAAGCCAGAAAAGAGATGGGATTGTAGGTCAAGTCAAACACTCCAAGAAAGCAAAAATACTTTTATTTTAGGCAATACTTTTGGATGGTGCGCTGCTTCTGGAAAATCTTGATAGCATGTGGAAAACTCACAATTCATGTTCTTTCACTGAACAGCTAGAAGACTGTATTCTCTTTTCTGGTTGCATACTTGCCAAGGAATGTTGTTACTACAGTTGCAGCTTCTCTTTGGCTGTGCCAGCTTCTGAAGATACTTTCGTGGTTCTTTCCTTGTGTCTTCAGAAAATATAGGGAGACTCTAGGGTTAATCTTACAGGCCAAACAGACTGATACTAGTCTTAAAAGTTGCCACGTATCTTGGACTAAGATAATAAACCAAGACAGTCTTTTGCAGTTGTCAGTGGCAGTTCTCAGATCCTGTGGCTGTAAGTGACAAAGCTCAAGCCTGAAGAAGGCAGTTTCTCACCAGGGTTTTGTGGTTTTGTTCTCTTGTACTGCAACAGATTAGATGGGTGAGGAGTCTTACTGTCCTCTATAATGAAATGAAGAAATTCTGTCGGCAACTGTGATGAAAACCAGTAAAACCTAGGAGGGGAGAAAGAGCAGAAAGTAAAATGGTATGAAATAGTAGGAGAAGCTTTAGGAGAGGGAAGAAAATACCTGAACAAATCACCAGTTCTAACAGAAGCATGATGCAAAATGTAACACCTGCCTTTGTGAAATTGCATATTTATTCTATAGGACCCATAACAATCTCTTATGATGGATAGCCAAAATCAAGAGGAAGAATGTATTTTTCATAGCTCTGGGTAAAAAAGCAGCTACGATGTCCTTCATCTAAGTGGAAAATGAAAGAACTTGCAGTACCTATAGATGAGGTCTGTGAAGGTAATTAACTAGCATCAGAGATACTAATGAATTCCTCAGTCATGCCTGTGGCTTTGAAATAATATAGTAACAAATCGATTTAATGAGACAATCTCAGAAATCCCATGCTGGATTTTTTTCTCATTGTAAGTAAAAATTCTTGGCAGTAAGATGTATTAGCCTTAATAGTCTTCTGAGGGAAGTGGTAGATGTTTCACCGTGTAGAGGATTTGATGAAATGCTGCAGAATGGGGTGTAAGGAGGAATCCTACAAGGACAATGAGGTAGACTCCCACAGCTTTAATCTGTGTCCATGTATAATTTCTCTACAGCTATTTACCTTTATGCTGATGTGAATATAGGAGGTTTTTATCCTAGTTCAGCAGCAGGATGTATATACTGTGTAAAATGCTATTAAGGAGTTCAGGAAGATTACTTATTTACTTAAGGTCATACACTAAGCATTGCTTAAGTGCTCTGCAAGATCAGTGAAAACTGTACTTTTTGTCTTGAGATAGTTAACTGTGATAATTAACTTTTCAGATAAAACTCCAAATGGCCATGTGAGCCATGTCTGCGTATATCTGCCATTTCATATCGACAGTGCTCAATCTGTGTCTTGCTGAAATCAATGGATGTTTTAGCCAGCCTTTCAATGAGTGTAGAATTCCCCAAGTAAGGGCTGCAATACAAATGCTTTTGTGGTGTTTGTAATATTCTAGAGTATTTTTAAAAAAGAAGGAAGGAAAAGGCCATGTTCTGTGTTGTCCATAACAAGACAGAGAAGCAAACAAATATACAAGCTATTAATACAATAGCGAACCTGGAGATTTGAATCTAGAAGTGGAATTAACTGTTTTGTTTTTCATGGCTTAGCTAAATAATTAGGTTATCTTTTTGCCATTAGTAGACGAAACTCTGTACAAGAGATTGAATTTGATAAATCTTGGCATCTTCCCAGCTGTCAAATAAATCGGCATTATTGCTACGTGCCCACATAGTAACTTCACTCAGAGATGGAAATTTAGGCCTAGAATATCTCGTATCATTAGAGAAGGGAAATGTTAAATGTTTTTCTGATTAATAAGGTTCTTTAAGTTCATGAAGATTTACAGAAATATGACTGTGCTCTGCATGTAATGGAAACATTAATTTCACAAACCTTTCCTTACAATGACATGGTAGAATGTCTCTTATGACCACCTTTCTTAACAAGCACCAAGTTTAAAGGAGTTTTCCTTGAACCTGGAAAGATCTCCTGAGTCACAGGAAAAATGTAGCTACAAAACCCACAGCTCTGTATGTGAAAAATATTGAAGTTCTAAGTATTACTCAGCATATAAAAAATTTTGTGCTGGTAATTGCATTGTCATTCATCAAAAGTCCCATTGCTAAAGAAATAATAGCTTAAAATCCAGCCATTCTTTTTCCAATGGATACAAAATTGAGTTTTATAATCAGAAAATAATACAAATGATTCCTTTACAGAATTAAACAACATATATTGCACAACAAAATTACTATAAGTAACAGTTAAATCCTTAATTGTGCTTGAAATATCTGTGTTTTCCAGCTCCCTACAGTCTTTTCTTTAAACACTGAGTTACACTAATGCCCACTGCATAAAACTGGAAACCTGCAGAAGGATTATAGTTGATACAAACTGATGCGCTGTTGATGATCTCAGTTTGCAAGCTGTTTAATGTTGAAAGTTCTACTGAAACTGTCAGTAGAAAGTCTATGAATAATTTCAAAGACCCTCCCAAGCTTATCTGTTCTCTTGCTTCCAGCATGCTGCTTTTAGTAATGAAACTAGCAGACTTGTAGTTACTGCTTGGCTAGTGGAAAAGTGACTTGGAAGCAGTTTCACTGCAGCTGTGTAAGATGGAGAGAGATACTTCTCTCTTTCACTGCTGGAACAATTACCACTCATTCCTAGTAGTAGTGAGGCTTGTATTTCAACAGACAATTGTGCAAAACAAGTTCTGTGTATATGGGAGAGTGTTACATGGTCCCCAGACCGTTTCTTCTTGTTGAAGAAATTCAACTCTCCTTCCTTGAGCCAAGTTGCCTTGCATGGTTGCTGCACCCTGCAAGGTTTGTTTGGGTGTGCTTCTGTGCATGTATGCACATGTGTTCTGTGTTCAAAAGTCTGTTGATTCTTTGTGGAGGACATAAAAGGCTAAAGTAATTCATTATCTGCTTGTATAACCTTTTCAGTACTAGGGTCATACAGGGAATTGGACTTTCTGCTTTATTCTACATCATTTGGTTACATGGTTTATTCCCTTTTTCAGATTGAAAGGCGTTTCTTTGCAGAAAGATTGTGTGGTGGTAGTGGTCAGCACAGCCTTGCAATGTTTTATGGAAGTTTTGAAATACCAGTTCTTGCAGAAATCCTTAAACCTCTAATGATCTGGTCCCATCTAAGCTCAAAACAGGTGATAAGTTTGTTCTAGTCATGAGAAGGGTCTAGCAAGAAGCAAGTGTGTGGTGATTTAGGATTCAGTATTCCTGTAACCAGCTATTACTTATCTGACATTCAAATCTGAAAAGGAATGTTACCTAGAAGAGGCTGTTATTGTAGAATTCTTTGTGAAATCATTCTTAGCTAAAGTATTTCAGTCAATGGAAGATTCTAAATAAGAAACAAGTTGAAAGTGTGAATGGGAAAATAATTTAGTGGTATTTTAGGTAATACTTTGGTAACAAAGAAGCAAAAAAGAAAAGTCTGTAGTTCTTGGTGTGCAAAATTCCTGTTTAGAAGTTAGTTTTACAAGCATAAAATAAGCATTTAAATAAGCTTAGTAGGAGCAATACTCACTATTGAGATGAACTTTTCCTTTCTTAGTAAAAGGTGGTGCAGTAAAAGGTGATCTACTGTTGTAGAGTCTTTACTTCTGGTACTTACTATGGTACCATGGCAACATCAGAATTAGACACAGAAACTGGGGCAAGCAGCCCAGTAGAACATAATGAACGGTACACAAACAATGTGTTACAGGGAATCTACAGGAGAAATTAACAACAAGCGAATATAGTAGGGTTCTGGGGAGAAAGAGAGAACATTGCAGAGCTGTTCTGGGAACAGCTTGAGTATGGGATTTCTTGGTAGGAAATGCAGAAACTGTTGAAGAAAGATTTGAGGTTGGTAATAGGAGAGGAAACATTAAACTCTGCTACTGCAGAGGGGTAAGCGACTCTTCTAGGCTGGGAAAAGTGAGAGACCAGTCAGTGTTTGAAATCCACGATGGCCGCATTTTCTTCTAGATATAGAGGAGTATAGTAGATTCATTCAGTACTGCTGTGCTTATATGTTCTGTTAACACTGTCCTAATTAGATCCTTTCAATTATTTTTGTGTGTCTGTCTGAAAGAAGAGTGTAGGCTTCTGTGTTGTAAAAGTTGTATAGGGTAGTCGGCTGTCTAGATTTACTCTGCAGTCCTAGTAGGAGATAGAGGCTGTTACTCACTAGTAGCACAGTTTGCACTGCAGAAATGCATAGCTACCTTGGTTTTGACAGACCGCAATTATGAGAAAACTACAGTACCGTGAATATATGATTCTAAATCCAAAGCATCTGATGATCGTGGTGCCTCAGATCAGTATTCATGTCTCAGAATTCTGCAGTCACAGATTATAAACCTGTCATGGGAAAGAAGATTAATGCAAAATCATAGGCATGATTGCATACGAGACATTAAATAATGTAGATCGGAGCAGACTGTTGTATTTTCATTTTTGACTGCTTTTGTTTTTCACAGGCGGTGTTTATGTGCCTTGTTTCAAAAGGTTTGTGTACACATTGCAAATTTACTACAACAATATTGTTGATTTTTGTTCCCCAGCTGTTATGGGTAGCATGGGTATTTTTTGTGCCACCTGTGCAACAGGAGGTCCTTACATCAGCTGATTGCAGATTACAGGTTTGGATGTTATCAAATTAACCTTATGAACTCCTTTCGTTATATTCAAATCAACCTTATGACCTGCATGTCAAAACTGTTGTGGTGGAATGTGTAGGAGCATGTGTGGATTAAGGTATTGTGAATGCTATCCCACCATTTAATCTCAAAAACATCCTGGAAGACATTGCTTATGAAATTGATTGATCCCTCTGGTGTGAGGAAATATGGTTGTAAGGCACAGACAGCATAAGAAATATGTTCTGTGCATGACAAGTATGTTAAACTCAATGCCCCCTCTTACGTTGTAGTATTTGTATGGTTGGTATAAGAGCACTCCCAATGCAGGCCTGGATTTGGTTCTACAGCTGATAATTTTGTTAGCACAAAATTCTTTGTTGCATTCTTTGGCTCAGTGTCCTAGGCTCCTAGGGCCTGTATAGGGACAAGGGCTTAAGGAGAGCTGCCAGCAGTGGATAAAGATTGAGACAGGGATTACCCTGAGGGAACTTGACCCATTCAGGGCCATAGGAGCAGCTGGGCAGCATCCAAGGTGCTCAGAGCTGTCTGATGTCCTATAGAAGATGTGGTCTGCTACCTTTGAGGGATCATGGGAATGGGGGAAGGTTCTTGACTGAAAGATGAGAAAGATGTTGTACCCAGCTTCAAAAATGGCCAGGAGATCTCGCTGGGAAGCCAGCTGACCTCACTTTGAGCCCTGGGAAAATAATGGGGCAGGATGGGGAAAGAGGGTTAGCTACCTCAACTTTAATAAGGCTTTTCATATGTTCTTTGATGTCTTTGTAAATGAAGATGCTTTAGTCTTAGTGCATGGACAATTGATTATTTGATTACCTTCAGTTATCAACTTATCAGAATGTAGAATAGACTCCCAAAATATCTAAGGGAATTCAGTTAATAGTCTGCAGAGAATGATTCAAAATTCTTCGGAATGTTTTCAAGTGATAAAGTCAGCTACTCTTTGCAAGGCTGCAGAGCACAAACAGTACTTGCATGGCCTTTCCAATAAATAAAATGCAATTTCATTTTTATGCATAGTATTCAAGCCAACAGAAGATAATGAAGAGTATGCATTAAAACTACAGTGATTGTGTTTGTTTAATAGTAACATTGTAACATTAAAACTCCTACTTATTATCCCTCTTTATTAATAAATAATTACTATTTTTGTTCAGTTATGGTAATACCCACTATAAACATCAAACACTTGAAGTGACATTCTCTTTGTTCATGAGGAAATTTGGAGCTAGGGTTGAGGCTCTACTATGCTCCTTTGTTACACTCACAAGCATTTTTTTTTTAATAAGCCAGTATCATACTGTAAGAATAACTGTCTTAAAATACTGTGCAATAAAAACAAGCTTTAGATTCTTAATATGTGCTTGAGTGGTGAGATTTTTGTCCCCATTATACAGCCTCCTAAGCCTTCCCAAGTTTTTTTTTCTCAGGCTCTCTAGGGAATTGTGTGTTGAAACATTGCCCAGCAGTCAGAAAACTCTTTGTAGCAATGAGAGGATATGGATGTATATTAGTAAAAAGAGACAATAACACGTATTGCAGTTGCTTTGCTTTTAATTGACTTTGATAGGTGCCTGGGCTATGAACTGGGAGGTCTGGAGTGCTGGAGGAGAAGGAAGCCTTTTTCAAAGCTGGAGCATGTGCTCTCCTCCTCCTTCAGGAAGTGGGCAGTGGCCAACTGGGAAGATGCCAGGCACTGTTGGTCTGTTCAGATTTCCTCTCTCCCTATACAATAGCTCATGAATATGCAGAGATAGACTTTCTGCACAGGCTTTCTGTCACAGCAGTCTGCTGCCACCAGTTGCTTCTGATGAACTGTGTTGCATGGGGATGAGGATCAAGTCAGTCAAGTACTGAAACTTCTTTCTCTCCTTTATGGATGCAGTACATCAATAAATTGCAGCTATGCAGTTAGCAGTGCTCTCCCCTCTAAAGCTGACATACCAGCAGGTTTACAGTGTACAGGACTTTTGTAAGGGTTTAGGAGCAGTACAACCTCAGGTTTTGGTTTTGGATGTGGGAATTTGTAAACTTGAGTTTTCTCTTTCTTTCTGTGTTTCCTCATACTTATCAGAGTACCGGTGAGGAGAGAAAAAACCCAACATCAAAACTTCAAATGATTTTACTGTGCAAAGAATGCTGTGTTCTTGCATTACAAGTAACTGCACTTGAGTAACAGAGAAAATAATAATAAGACATGGCTTAAGACTGTACTTCCTGTGGAATTCCACTAAAAGCAGTTTCGTATAAATGGAGATGTGTGGATCTTGTTAGAAAATAGCCGTTTGGTAACTGATTTCATGTACTAGATGAATTTAAAGAATCCTGGTTTGCTGGACTTGTTAAAAAAGGGTAATTGGTGAACACTGTACTGTCTTAAGAGGCAAAAGCATGGGTGTTTTTTCTTCCATGAGAAGAGCAGGCAGTGATATAAAGGATTTAAAGTCTGGAAGAGATTACACTGGAACCACAGTGAAATATGTATGTGTGTATATGCTGAGTCACTGATGGGAGAAGCTGGTGAATGCCTACTCCTGCCCACCTCAGGGGCTGCTGCCGGAGTCCTAACCAGGCCTGGGGCTGTCAGTCACTCCAGCTGCCAAACCCTGCTCACTTGGCTCGTGGTTCACAGCTGCTCAGCGCAGCATGTGGAATCGGTACCTGACAAGTGCAAACATCCATGCTCAGATGGCCGGGCCTAGGGATATTATGGGATTATATCCTTGTTATGTAAAACTATATTTCTTTCTGCACATACCCAACATTGTTTCTTAACTTTCTGACAATCTGTTTTTGACTGTATTGATCATGTTGTTACAAATTTTGCTCCAGTTTGTACTCTCTCTGTATGGGCTTAAATTTGGACGTATTTTGAGATGCCTCAGCATGAAAGACCCAGCATAAATCTGGAGTTTAAAATGAAAAGCTGCGTATATATAATATATAGAAAAAGACATTGCAGTATTATAAATGAATTATGTTGAAATAGGCCAAGAGAAAAGGTGCAACATGGCCAAAGCCTATGGTATTAGTGAAAATGTAATCCCTATTGCTGTATTTGTATGTGAGCTGGTACAATTTGATTATTTTTTTTTTCCTTTTTTAAATTGCATTAGCAGTTCCAGATAGATGCTTAGTCTCCAAAAGAAAGGCCCTTGACATTAAGTGTACAGAAAGGTCATTGAACAGTCATAGCTTTCTTTTAATTTTAAATGCATTTAGCCAGGAAAAATCAGCCCTGATGCAACATCTGCTTTTCAAAGGGGCTCTGTGTTTTAGCTGAGCTGACTGAGGTTTACAGAGGTCATTTGAAATGCCTAAGGTCACCCAGAGTGTCACAGAGTAAGGGCTGGGTATCTGGAAAACGTACTGAAAAAGAAACCTACTTTTTTTTTTCCAGAAATGACAGAATTCTCCTTTAAACTTCTAGGTAAACGCCAATATTGTTTAGGGAGAAAAAAAAGATCGGAATGTTAATGATGGTGACTCCTGCTGTGTTGATTACTATTGACACTGTGAGGTATTTGTAGAGGATTCTAAAAATTCCTGTCTAGAAAAATGAGCAAGTTAGATATTGCAAAAGCAACAAATACTCTTAAGGCAGAAGATGCTGAGATCATTCACTGCATTGTTGCTACACACTGCTTTTTCAAATTTGTTTCTTAATACTCTTCCAGTGATCGACTTCAGTTAAATTACACTGTCTAAACTGGCTGATGAGCACACTTATAAAATCATAGCTATTTTAGGAATGAAAGATCCTTTACCCCATCATTCAGCAGTGAAGTAGTATGCTGTGACAACTATGATTAGCACAATACATGCATTCCCACAAGGGAAAAAATGTTACCCCGAGGATGAAGCACAATTTTAGCTTTGGAAATCTGTACAAAAATATTTGCAATTTGATGTGGGCTCTTTCACCTTTATGGGGCTTAACCCTCGGACTGTAAGATTAGGAAGAGTTTCAGCCAATTCAACAAATGTTACAGTAACTAAAATGAAGCAAATAAAAGTGATTGTTTTAGATCATCGTTTGTTTTGCAGAAGTTCTGAGGAAATGGATAGTCTATACAGTAAGTTTCTGGTAAAGAACCCTGAATAATTGCTATAGATTAAAAGTAATTAAAGGATAATAAATTCTGCATTCTATGCATGTCTCAGTCTCCCACTGACTTCCACTGACATGGAAGTTTGACATGTACAATGAATGCAACTTATGAAACTTGGTGTCAAACAAACCCTGATGGAAGCTAATGGATAACTTATCAGAAGCAGTCTTAATGATTAACAGGTAATTTTAAAGATTGCAAATGGTTAAAGCAAGGAACTATCTTCCAACTAATACAGTTGAAAGAAAGCATGACTATCTTTCACCTTCATTGCTGACTGAAAAACTGTAACTATGATAGCAATATTAGAACTCATAGAGGGTATTTTTGTAAGGTTGTATGGAAAGAGAAAACTTGACAAGGAATAGACGGAAGTACTGTACGCTTCTATTCTTACAGCATACCAAAGAATGACCAAAAGAAACGTGACCTTTTCTGAAGGTGTCTGATGCATTCCTTGCTGCCTTCAACTTATTCCACCAATTTTGTGGTGTTTCGTTTGCCATTTGATTCCGCAAAAGACTTAATTTGTCAGAGAAAATAGAATGGGTATTAGAAATCTTGTGATTTTTATTTTCTGGGAAATTTGTCAGTATGTAACCCTGGGTACTATGGTATGGGGGAGGCAACCCAACACACTATTTCTCAGAAGGATTCTAATATTATTTGAAGGGGCACTTTACAGTCTTGTTCAACATTGCAGTTGTTCTCTATATGGCCTCTGCTTTGTCCAGCAAAAGGTCTGGCTCAAATATTTTTCTCCTGCTTCAAACTGCATGTCTGTGTTTGAAAAGCGATTTTGCTGAAGTAAAATACAAACTGATCAATCACACAAACAAGACAAAACTCCCACAGAGCACATGGGGAAAAGAACAAAGATTATTTTTGTCTGTCTAGTTAGAATTTTTGCATATGCTTGAATGTATCTGACAGGTTGTTTGTGCCTTTTAAAAGATGAAAAAAAGGAATACATATTATATCTATAGCTATATATATATATATAAGGAAAGTCAGATGCTGATGGGTACAAGAGTGGTTTTGATTTTCCTACACTTGAGGTGCTGAAACAATTCACGAGTGGCAAAGCAAATTAAGTTGTGTGAGGCTGTTCCCTGCAAATGAAAATAAATGTCTTGTTCTTTATCACTCTGGGTTATATTCTGGAGAGAAGGATTTTTAAAATGGGATTTTAACTTTCTATTCCTTTTATATATTTATTTAAAATATAAAGGAAGTATTTGGGGATTGCAGTAAGAAGCTGTAGTACCCATAACCTTGCTGGGGTCCAGCTACATAAGCCTCTGAAATACTGCAATGGTGCTGGAAAAGACAAAGCAAAATACATGCTATTTCCTCTACAATATGTAGAGCTATTGGGATTGTAAAGCATTCTGCAGAATGTGAATGTAACATGTTTATGGGAACAAAAACTATAAAAAGATTTATCCTCCTTTGCTGTAGTTAAGAATTGTAGGGAGATGGAAAATAGGATTCAGTACCTGAATCATCATATGGAATTACACTTTGAGTTTTCTTTCATTTCCACTGAAATTGTATCTGCTTAACATGGCTTAAGTAATAGTGAATGTCCTTCACTGTATTTGGCTTGTGTGTTTTCTTACAAACGTTGTTTTGTATGACAGTTATGTCTTTGCTTGAATGCATGCCCATGAAAAACAATGGCAAGTCCAAATTTGAAGCAAGTACAAATAAAATATTGAGTGGGTGTGCTAGAAACAATTAAAATATCATAGAAATTTTCCTGAATAGTTATGAAAACCCATCCTGAAGGCTTACCCAAAGCTTGAAGCAACTCTGTTAGAAAACAAACACGACCCCCCGCTACCCCCCAAACCTCTAGGTAAGGGTCTACTCTGCCCTTCCAACTCTGCATCTGTTAAACACTTCATTATGGTGTCTGAAGTCTCAAAGTATATAAAGGTGAAGGAACAGATGAATCTTGGTGAAGGAAAGTAGGAATAAGGTGAGAGAATTTTATTATGTCTATGCATAATTAAGGTGTTCTCAAGGTATAGACTGTATGAGTGATGCCTCGCTATGGGAATGTATCCAGAGAGCTCAAACCAAAAGGACTGACTGGCTGGTCTCTGGAGCAGGGAGAGCAGATCCACTTAATTTACTGAAAACAAAAGATCTGAAGTTGGAAGGAGGAGATGTCAGGTCCTGTTCTTGGACATAGAAGGATGAATTGAAGAATTTTGTGGAAGCATGGAAGTATTTTGTGGTAAAGGGTAGTTATGAGACTTGCATAAGTGTTTGAACTGTTGCTGGGTATTAAATCTGAACCTCAAACCTGTTTACAAATGCCAAAAGAAATTAGTTTTGTATTTAGCAAAATTGCTCAGACATAATAATATTTGATGGTAGAAATTAATCTGTGTTTAAATTCATATGTCAGCCACTAGATATACTTTGGGGGAATATATATATTGTAAGGCCAAGAAACTGCACATAGTTCTCATTAGTGTATGCACTCAATTTCTGCAGCTTAGGAAAGTCTATTTTTTTTCTCTTCATTATAAGACTAGGGATATAGCCTTTTAACCTTTCTAATGCCCTGAGATTTGTGGAGATGCTAACACTCAAAAAGGTCAGTAAGTGTCCCCATGTCCTCAATGTAACTGCAGAAGTTGTTCTCCTCCCTGCCCCAGACACTTGCGGTATCAGATGCTTCCTAGCTAATATGTTCCTCCAGGGTGCTTTTCAAAAAAGAAATTGCCAGTGAAGATGGACAAACAAATACTGCTTGTGGAGGTACCCATCTTCCTTTGGCTTTAGGAGGGAATGTTTGGCAGTGTACCTGCCGTGTGCCCATGGCCAAACTCCTTGCAGCTGCAAGTTTTCACACCTGCGGAGAGCCTTCTGCACAGTCCAGCTGCCTGATCCACAGGGCAGCTGCCTTCTATTCCTGTGCAGAGACAGAGAGATCTGAGTTGCAGTGTCTTCTGGAGATGAGTGTGATTTAAAGCTAACACATCTGTGTCAGATAAGTTACTCCATATCAATAACCTTTGGTTTTGTGGAGCTAGCTAAAAGCAGTCACTTGAATGTGAAAGAAGCTAATTAAGAGATAGGAGACCAAAGTAGGCATCACTGTAATTTCTTTGGCTTCATTGAGCTTATTGCATGGATAAGTTTTATTAGAATTCTTTGCACATACTTTCTGTACTAGTAATAAGTTGGGAGTTATGAAGTCAAAGCTGCATTTCACCTGGGAATACTGTTTGGGATTTTCACAGCAGGCTTAAAAAAGTAGAAGTTTTATGTTTAACTCTATTTCTCTAGCATTTGGGCATGAATCTTCTGAACTTTAAAAAAATATCTTCCCTTGTCAAGTGAGCTGGTCGCTTAGCTTTTGAGAAGAGGGAGTTCCCAGAGTGCTAGGCGATATGCTGAGGAAGATCTAGCATTAGTATTTCTCTGAATGTAAGGAATCTGAATTTTTAGCATGTTTGCTCACTCAGAAAAGGATGGAAGAAGATGCTTTGTGCAGCTATTTCTATTCCTGTGCTTCCCATTGAAGTGGCACTGGAGATTTCATAACTTATTTGAACAGAGAAGAAAGGGTTCTTCTTTTCAGGTTAACTCGTTTGCCTCTCTTTCAGTTTTCCATTTAAGTGAATCTGTCTATAGTGTTCCAGAAATATTTTTTGTGAACGCCTCACAAGTGAGAGTTAAATTCTGCATATGAGCTCCTGTTCTGCACTGTGAGCCTGAATGGTACATAGGCTTCTCAGACTTCTGGTCTCTTTGAGAGGCATCCATCAAGGGCATTGATGTGATGCGTCCCTGTCATAGCCTTGACGAAAGACAAGATGCCCATAATGAGATTTATCAGGAAAGATATCATAGTTTTGGTGTTGACAGGTTTGGCTCAGGTCAGATCTGGAAAGTTTAATTAGGGTTTAGATCTGCTTAGGTTTGGAAACCTATGGCAAATTGAAATCCTTGGAAAACTGGTGTCTAATTACCTCTTGGAGTTCTGGGATGTTGACTTACTCAAGGTCACAAATGGAGTAGAAACAGGAACTGAGAATTCCCAAATCCCTGTCTAATGCCTTTACCATTAATCCTTGACTAATTTGGTATCTTGTGATCAAGGTTTCACTTCAGCCAGCTGCTTTCAACAAGTTGTTAGTGTCATTGTACACTAGGACAGCTGACCAGAGTTCAATGCAGAAGTGAGTGTCATCTGCCTACTTCTCCCATTTGTACTCCTGGCACCATGTGATACTAGCAGCTCTATATAAACACAGATTATAACATGGGAAAGAACAGTGTCTGCATCTCAACACAAAAGAGAAAGTTTCTGATCAGAGATTTCAGAGTCTGGAAGACAGAATTAAACCTACCAGAACTGAGTGCTGTTTATTTAGATAACAGCAATTGTAGGAGCCAGAAGTTTAATCTCACACAAAACATCTGCATTTCAGTGTTGATACTTGCTATGGAGAGATACAGGTGACTGATGTAATATATTGGTCCATAGATCATCACTGCTGACCTGTGTGATCAGATGAGATTTCTTTCTGCTTGGCTAGGGAAGCAGGGTTCAGGATGATTTGCAAAAAATACTTTTAAAGTGATATTATGAATAATAAGATGTAAAAAAAAAAAGAGAGTATCAAAAGAATGACTTTTAAATACCTAACATCCACCCCTGATATTTGAAAAGAAAATGCTAAGCAATAAAGGGGATGAAATTCCACACCACATATTGCACAGAAAATTTGCACCACAACCTTTTATTTGTTTAATGGATTTTCTCTGAACATCTCCCATTAAATGCTTGTAAAACTTCAGGCCAAGAAGTTTAGCTATGGAAGGGAAAGCATTTATATTCATTAGATGAGCAGACTTTTTGCTTATGATTTGGGTGGAATTTAAAATGATTAATGCAGCTTGAAGTAGTTAGGTGACAGGAATTTTCTAAAACATTTTATCTGAATCTTATAAGCCTTTTTGGGGGTACAAGAGCTTATGATGCATATAACGAAATTTAAAGCCAGTTTATGGAAAACACATTTCAACTTACTTTAATGGTGTTTTCCATTGTATCTTAAGACTGCCAGGTATTTTACCATCTACTACAGCCAGGCTGGAGAGACTAGAACTGTACGAATCCCTTTATCTGAGAGGCCCATCCCACTGTTGTAGAGATTGGAGTTGCATCTGATAAAGAGTGAAATGAATCCAGGAATATGTTGTAAACAAGGTTCAGAACATCTTTCAGAGAAACTGAAACTGTTTTAAATTGAATTTATTTAGTCAAGAACTCCTTCTTAGGAAATATTCTGCTAAATTTTAAACAAAACCTTTCTAGGTAAGCTGTAGTTTCAAAATTCAAAATGAAGCATTTCATTTGGCTTTGTGATAAGACCACTGAATGTAGCTGTTCACTCAAATTTTCTAGAAAAGGGAGATTCAGAGTTCAGATTTGACTGAAATAAAGGATTTTTCCAAGGTTTCGTGGACTTTATAGTGGTAAGAAATAATCAGTGTGGATGACTAATATCCAGTAGGATCACAGAAATGGATTTATTAAAGTGGTACACATGCTTCTTTAGATCATTGGTAAATCAGCCTTTGCAAAGTCACTCTTACAGCATTCAAAGCCAAGCTCACTCTTGGATGGAAAATTAGTACAGTACTGTTTTAATTATCCCAGGGTAAATTATCCAGCTGATGGATGGGAAATAGGCTGCAGGTACTGAGACACTCAGTCCTGCTCTGAATGAGTCAGTTTGGCGCCGCTCTGTGCAGTGATGGTACCAGCGTGGATGCTGGCTCAGGGAGGTCTGATTCAGCATTGCCACTGACCTCTCACCATTTTATTCCTACCTTGTCATCCCACAGCCTAATTTACAAGAGTAGAGTGACTATAGGCAATAAGGTGGCAAGTTAAGCATTTATCAATCCAAAGCTTGTTGAATATCTTTCAGTGTCATGTTTACTGTGCGTTCCTGACCTGCCAGGTATCATTTGACTCAGTTTCCTTGAGGAATAGATTTTATGGAGTTAGGGAAGCTGAAATGCTAAAATTAGAAGACAAAAAGCCTTGATGAGTTAAGTATTCCACAGAAGTTTACAGCTTATACAATGAATCAGTCTCTGGTTAGTAGGTATATGAATATAGCAGAGACTCTCTCCAAGGCTAACATTGCAGTACAGTTGCTGTCCTTTGTGCTGGTCTATAAGATTTAGATGATGAGTGTGCTAGGGAGCTCTTCCCACAGCGGGAAATTTTGTCAGGGATTTAACCAGTTCTTATTCATGACTGTGGCAGCTGTGCTGGTAGCCTTGCTGTAGCCTTGACATAGCCTGAGACTGCATTCACCTCTGTTCTTCCGGCCAGTCGTCTTCTCACAAGGACTCACTTTAATGTGGCTATAAATTCTGAGCTGAATGCAACAGAAAATAAACCTGTGATATAATGCAGTGGTGCATTGTTTCTTAAAGACTGCTTTAGATCAAAACCCAAAATAATTTGTTGTTAATATATGCTATATGGCCAAGACAGAAAAACAAGACTGTGTTTTGAGCTTTTAACTGCCAGTTGCATTTGGAGAGAACAGGAAGGAATTTGCAAAGTGATCTGAGCTTGTTGAGCACCCTTATTTTAGACCTCTGTCATGGTTAAGCAGAGCTGTGCCTGATTGTTTTGCTGTTTGAGATGATGTTCAGTGATGCTCACCCTGCTGTGTTGGCTACCCAGGTTGTTATGGCTATGATGTGCAGCTGGCAATACAGTGTGTATGCAGAGTCAGCTGTGGAGGCAGATGTTGGGATGTGACAGTGAAGTCTCAAATTCTTCTGGGCCTGTCATAACATGGATGGATGTTTATCGACAAGAAAAATTAAACTCTTTTTGGATTGAGTAGGGGGGACAGACTCCAAATACTTATCCAGGGAAATGTTCCTCTACTTATTCAGTCAAAATACAGAAATAGAAATTTTCAGGTAATCCATTTTTAGTTGCTTTTTGTTTAGTTTTGTGGCCTGCTTTAGGCATAGTACGTGTTTAATAGATAATCCAGTGTACAGCAGGACTCTTCTACAGTTTAAAATCAAGTGCAGGGGGATGTTTGTTTCTAAGGATTTACTCTTTGGGTGAAGAGATTTCTACCTACTTTTTTGCTGTCAAACTGTGTGATTCTAAATGTCTTCTTGAAATACACAGAGTTTCTTCATAGGTGCAGATGCTTTTAAAAACTGCCTTAAAATAAGTGCAGAATGAAGAAATTGTCTGCCACCAGATGAGTGAGACTTGGCTGGGCTTCTCTCTTCCTTTCATCTACATATGCATACCTCTGCAGTCATGATAAAAATAGCATTTCTATAATCTGCAAGGGTCTATTGCTACCCACAAAAAAACCTTGCTATTTTGAAGCAGCTGTGAATCTTTATAGCCATGCAGGGTATGTTGTATATAGTTCTACTTTTGATGGGGATATCTGTGCAGGCAGGCTGAAGGGTAAAGCCTGAACCAAAAGTTATCTACGTTAATCTCCTATCTCCTCTCATGCTGGATAGGAAGACATCCCAAAAAGTACTGACATGGAGGAAGAGGAAAGATTTGTTCATCCTCAAGGATGTGAGGTAATCAACAAGCAAAGCCTGCCTTTAAATAGGGGTTATAGTCTGTAACAATTATTTAGCTCAATAACAAATTGCAGAAAATAGCCTGAAAAAGGTTTCATTGATGATTCCTGATCCTTGCCTCATGAACTCTCAGGAAATAGATTACCTTGGCTTGAAGAGTGGTGAATCCGTAGACGTGGAAACAATATGCGCTATACCAGATCCATCTTCACAACTCCAAATGCTCCTTTTCTTTGCATTCCAGCATCCCAGATGGCAGATCTCCTTAGCACAGTTTAAACCTTTTCAGCGTGCTTACTGAGCTGGTTTATATTTTTTGTCTTCTTTTCACCATCTCCTTCTCTCTTAAAACTCTTTAATATCTACAGTGATGGAGAATGAGCTGACAGTATGAATGATAGTATACACGTACAGGGTGAGAGACTCAACTTCAGTTTGCAACCTTGTTGGCATACAGTCCATAGTATCTCATAAAAGGTCGTTATAGCTCTCCAGGTCTTTCAATTATTGTTTTAATTTCTTTACTCTGTTTATCACTTTATCTCAGCAAGGGATGCAACTCTGATTATCTTTATTGTAGTGTATTTAATAATAAACCTAATACCTTCAATTCTCTTCTGTAGAACAGTTAAAATGGCTAAAGGGTATAGTCGTAGTCATCTTGATTTAAATAGAACCAGCAGGGGGTCAGTTCATATCATCTATGAACCACCAATCTGTGACCATTTTCCTTAGATAAAATGGTCATATTTTTTTTTTAGTCTTAAATTCTGATTCCATCATCTAGTCAAAAGAAGGCGTTTATTCTAGTTGTTTCATACAGACACCACTACCTGTAATTCACCTTCAGTTATACTTGACGCTTAGGTCAGTGGCATCTTGCGTTGTTTCTTTGAAAGTCAGCAGTCACCTTTTCCACTTAAATATCTTAAAGCTCATTTCTCACAAGTTAGAGTTGTTTAGTCCTAGTGTTCTGGCCACATTCCAAGCCAGCTAATTATATTCTTCCAAAAATTTTCGTCAAAGTTCCAATTATGTCATTCTCTTCCTGTTGTGAAGTACTGTTATGTCATGTTCTTTCCATGAAATGCCTGATAGTGTCTTGCATCTGAAGTGGCTGTATTTGACTTATGAAGGAAGCATTGCTGTATATAAAGGGTTGTATCCACCACTAGCATGTGTCATGTGTGATGTGCTGATTATAGGGAGGGTATTTTAAATATAGCAGTAACGAAACAGAGTCCAAATATTCATGCTTAGAGTATAAAATGAGTTGTGAGTTTTCCGTCTTTTTACCAGATTATTATTTACATTAATCTACACTCTGAAACCTGCAGTTTTAAACCTAACTCATTGTGACTAGGATCTTCACTAATAGTAGAGAAAAGCAAGGAAAATCCTTCTATAGTAAGGCAACTGATATTTAGTTTAGTAAGGCAACAGCATATTTATTGCTTGCGCAGTTAAAAAGAGATTTTTTGATACACCATTAAAATTCATACCTGCACATTTGCTATGCTGATGTTGCCGATTCCTGTTCCTCTTGGCTGCTGTTGAAATACAGGGGCTACAAACTCTAAAAGCCAATTGGTTAAATCTGATTTTTAAAGTTCAGAATTTTGATATATCAAGAGTTTAAAAATAATTCAAAACAGGGCTTTGTAAGAACTCTTAGGTAGTTTTTAAGAAATATTACAAATATTTTTCCCTGGGCCCTTGGTTTATGCCCATAGCTACTTCCAAAAGATTACAAAATGCGTGATGGAGATCAAAATACCTGGCTTTTGGAAACTCTGTGTACCTTTAGGAGATTATTTCACTGAATCAATATTGTGTTGAAAATTACTGGAAAGTGAATCATTATCTGGGAATTTCGTGTGTAAGAACAATGAATTATAAACCCACAATGTAGTATAGATGTAACTTTCATCTACAAACCACAACTCCAGAGCTGCATATCACTTCAAGATGTTGATGTAGTAACTAAGTATCATTTATCATATCCGACTTAAATTAGTGCAGTCCGTAGCAATACTTTGTGACATGAGTATACATTTGGTTGAAAGAATGACTTAAGAAAGCTTGTTGAAGGGAGATGCTAATTTTGTTTTTTCACTTGTTGATAAGCTGGCTTTGAGGTATCTCTCCTGTTTGTTTGCAATTGCAAATTCTTACTAAATTGTTAAATTGCAGCAGAGCATCTTGTCTGCATTTTATACATTCACAGCCACTCTACTTAAACGCAGTTCTCACCCACACAGAGTTTCATTTGCACAAAAGTCATAGCAGCAGAATATCAGCAGTTCCCACGGAAGTGACAGCCCAAGCCTTTAGCTCATAATATTGAAAAATTTTCCTAACTTGCAACGTTTCCTGAGGGAATGTCAGAGCTGGCATACATATCTGCGCCATTCTTCTAATTTTTAACCTCTTAGTAGAAGCGAAAGCTTGTAAGGCTTTTTAACAGGTGGTTTTTTGCCTGGGAGTATGTGACAGAGGTAGAAAGCCAGAGAACTGTGATAAAAATTAAACTCTGCAAATCTAAGTAGTCCTAGTGAGAATGCAGCAGGGAATAACAAATCCTCAGTGAAAAGAGCTAAAGGTTGCTTAATTAAACAGGATTGCAGAATTAGATTTAACTTTAAACTTGAAATTTAAATGAATTTCTTGGTGAGGAAACTGTGACTACTTCTTGAATGTCATCCTAGATGATTTTATTTTTTTTCAAGTGCTGGCATGATATGTCATTTTATTTTGCTTTAAATCTAAGTGCTTGTTGCTTATTTCATGCAGAAGGCTTCAAAATCTCGGTGAATAGGCTTTCACCCACCCATATTTTGGAATTGTCTGAAAAAGAAGTATTAATCTGTGATTAGAGACTGTAACCCGGGTTGAAAACACATAACAGATAAGTCATTAACATCTCTGTGGGTTATAAGTATTCAGTTACTGCACTGAGTTGAGTTTGAAATATTTAATATATATCAGGTTTTCAAAATCTGAAGTAACAGCAAATTTCACAGAAGACCTCGGAGACCGTTAAAATCAATGACCAAGGTTTTAGAAAAACTAGTCTAGTCCAGCACAAGTACTATTGGGGAGCAGGTAGAGATAAACTCTACCCTTGAAGAAAGGTTTGGTGCAAGTATCTGTAAATAAATATGGTGTCCCTTGTCCAAGGGGTTGCATATATGATTTATTGTCTCCTTTGCAACTCGGGAATTGTAGATTCCCTTAGAAATCATAATTCTACCAATTTTAAGACTATCTGGTAGTAGAGTTCTGAAATAGATCAAATTGCATTAATAAAGTTTTCATGAATAGCTCAATGACTTTAATCCTTGGAAGCTATGTTGTGGTTACAAGGTAAGCAGGATTAAGTCAGCTTTTAATATCTTTTCATCTGAACATCCTTGGCAATTGTCATCTGTCCACAATTTAATGAACATGAATCTCTACTTTGTTTTCTTCAAAGACTGTGACAGAAAGTTTTAAGGCATATTGGACTTCATGGGTTGAGGTCCTTGGCATAGATCTTCCGGCAAAGGGCCCTGAGGCACTTTATCTGAAAATACAGAAGTGATGCTGACTGGGGATGTGGCAAGGCCAAGGTGCCTTAGGGAAATGATGGTTCAGTGCTTCCGCAGGACAGCTTCCCTTGGATGATGCCAATTAAGCTGTAGCTGTCATTTGAAGTTGCTGTCTTTTGAATTGCACCTCCTGTGCACAAGCAGGAATCAATCAGTTTCTTGTTCTGTCATAAATAAAAACAAAGGTTTGTGGGTTTGTAAATATAAAACCAATGAATAAAAAAAAAAAAAAAAAAATCCCCAAACCCAGAACAACCATGTACACCAAATGTTGCTCATTCCAATTATTTCTTGGGCTCTTTCAGGAGGTATTTAAGTCAGTTATCTCCAAAGTTTCTTGTGCTAGATGAATTAAACTAAAGCCACCACTTAAACCTTTGTAAGACAGTGAATTATTTTTAAATTAAGGCAGTATCAATAACCAAGCATGTAAAAAGCTATAGTATAATCAGGTTTATTGTTTCATAATAGGTTTATACAAATTATGAACACCAGAGTTTTATTAATGGGATTTTTAATTATCCACTGTAGTGAAGAGTGGTGTAAAATATCTAACAGCTCTGCTAATTAATACCGGGATTCAATGGTGGTTAATTAAGGGCAAATGGGACAGGGCTAACACAATCCACTTTTGACTATGATGAATAAAAAGTCAAACCAATAGTGTATTTCCAAATTAACATGATTGATAAAAAGTCAGCTTGGAGCACAAGTCATTCATCCTAAGGGAGCTGCAATTGGAACGTTTAGAGGATACAAAAAAAGAACATGTCTACCGGCCTTGAAATAAAAGCTTCAAAAGGCTAAAATACAGATTTGTAAACTTGCTTTTTAATATGTAACTTTGTGCACATTGAGTCTTTTCAGATCGCTTTCATTTCCCACAGCTTTAAATAAAGCTGACATATGTCTGAATAGCAATCTGTAATATATTCCAGGAAAATTATCCATTATTTAACTTTTTTTATGTATCAGGTATTCTGAACAGAACTTTACATACTTAAAAAAAGAAGTGTGGGGGGACGGGGACATGGAGGGGAGAGAAGCAGCTTGCCAGCAACTAGTTTATCAGCCTGTCTCTCTGTGATCTTAGCAGTCTGTCTTCTGATCGTTGTTTGTTCATTACTTGCTTTCCTGCATGTGGCTAAACATTTGAAAACTGTATTTAAAGTCTTCAGAAAGTTAAATCTGGGTATGTAGAATGCAGAGTATTAGGTGCTGTGCTTATGTGAGCTAATATATGAGGATGCTGAGGCAATTCAGCGAAGGGTATAAAATAGCACGCCTGCTGTTCAAGGAGACCCTAGCTGGAGATACACAGGCAGTTGTGCGGGATCAGTAGAAATTCTTAGAATAGCTGTGGCACTTAAATCTTTTTCTCCCCACCTGTCTTCTTTGCCACCTTGCCCAGGACAGCAGGGGAGGGAGCCAGTCCCACCTGCTCAACTTTCACAGCTTGTAGCTGTCTCTAGGTTCATGCCTCCTATCTCCTCTGAGCTGACTTTAAAAAGCTCTTTTCTTTTTATGTGTTTTAACTTGTAATCCCAGACTGGTTTGGGTTGGAAAGGACCTTAAAGATAATTTGGTTCCAAACCCCTGCTGTGTGTAGGGATGCCTTCCACTAGACCAGGTTGCTCAAAGCCTCATCCAGCCTGGCCTTGAGCACTGCCAGGGATGGGGCAGCTGCAGATGCCTTGAGCAGCCTGGATGTATTGGATATATTTGTGTGGGATGTGTCAAGAGGTTTTACATAATATATAAGGTCTCAAGTTTAATTTCTCCTTCCCTTAAGGAGGTTAAAACCTTAATTTCCCATGATGAATATCTCAGTGAAGGTAAAGGCTGCTTTCTTTTGTGATTGCTTCTAGTTGTCCTGTTACAGGTGTGACATGTAATAGGAGTAGTGAGTACCTAGAGCAAGAACTTGGATGTCTGGAAGTGGTTTTATGAGCAAATATTTAAGACAAGTTTGGGGAAAAAAAAAGTACAAATGAAAACAAGGTTAAAATTGAAACATGCAGAAAAACATTTTAGCTTTGTGAGAAAGAGAGGTGTATGTGTGCTGTTTGATGTAGAGTGAGCATAATTTGCATAGCTGAATATGAATTTAAGAACTTGGGGGTTGGAAGAAATCTCCTGAAACATATTGCCTGGTCCTCTTCTATCTCAGGCAATTATTTCACATAACCTTTCACAATCGACCATGTTCCAAATTCAAGCTAGGCATTTTTTTCTACCTTGGGATGCTGTTTCTCTGGTTGCATTCTCTGATGGCTAGAAGTCTTCTAATCTCCAGGCTAAATTTATTCATGACCAGTTTATTCTGATTTTGTTCATAGCTATTTATTTCTGTTCTAGCACTGACTTTAGCTTGATTTTTCTCCCTTGAACAAGTATTTTTATCTGCAGGCTTTTTCTGACTTTTCTAAACAAGGCAATTCATGCAGGTTTCTTTTATTGGATAATATGTCCCTTCCTCATTATCGTAATATACTTTTCTGCATCTCTTCCAATTCACTTTTGTACGCAGGAATGTGGAAAGGGCCTTGTCAGTGCTTTGTGCAGTTCTGCGAGTATTTTATTAATCTCCACTGAAAATGTACTGATTAATGTATCCTACCTGCTATCATATGTGCCATTTTTGGAAGCTTATCTCTATCACCCTGCATGTCTTTTTCTTCCCCTTGCCCCTTTTCAGATAGCTGTAATGCTGGTTTATGGTATATGGTATAATTTCTTACTAGTCTTTAGCTGTGTAGCCTTCACTGAATTGAATTTCACCCTACCTCTACACCTTTACTTCTTGAGGTTGTCTCATTCTTTATATTAATACCGCAATCTTATGTGTTGACGTTGTCTCCTTTTTATTCCATTTTATTCTTACCTTTTTAAGTGAATATCATTAGGAAAAGCTTGATTGTTCTCATTACTTTCATTTTGATAATGGTACAGCAGATTTTTTTCTTTTATCATTTGGTAAAATGTAACTGTGGGGAATGGGCTTCCCCACGCTTTGTATTTCAATAATGTATTAAGAGTACATTTCTGAAGTCAATATTTGCTATCATATTGTGGTAAGATAATGCTTGTGTTACTGGCCAGGTAATATGTCATGAGCAGGTTGGCCTTTTAAACTTTTAGCTTTTATTATTGCCAAAATGTAACAGTACATATATGAAAACTATATTAGCAATAACATTTTCTTTAATTAATTTTTCAATGAATGAATTCCTATTAGAAATTCATTCTTACTACATTGTATTATGTTGTGATGCACTTTGCTGAAATTAACTTGAAGAGCTGCTCTCTGCAATTTTAATATTCTGCTGGGTTTTCCATTCTAGAAAACTCATTATTATACATGTACAAAGCTGAAAAGAAACAAGAGAGAGGCATATTGTGTGAATAACAGTCAGGGAAAAGAGACAGCTGGCATGATAATTTTCTAATAAAGCTTAGAAAAGGCTGCTGTGTCTTGAAAAAATGAAAGAGTTTTGAGTATTCCTTTTATTTGGATCTGCTTTGTGCTAAAAAGTTCTGAATTCTATTCACACCTTTTATGAATATTAACTGAAAAACAAATATATCTTGTCACGTCCTCCTACTTGGTAGGTGCAAAGGAATCAGTGATGTGTATCCAGAGGGGGGATGGTATTTCTTGTTCTTATCCACTCTTATTCTACTCCAACCAGACTGTACAGTTTGGATCTTGATAAATAGAGATCTTGTGAATCATGAACAACTTAACACATGGAGCCTTTAACTATCTCTGCACCAAACTGCAGCCTCTAATAACTGTCTATTTCTCAATTCCTCTCACATTTAAGATCATTGCCTTTGGAGGCAATGCCTGCAAGTCTTCTATCAGGAGGCTGTGGCACTGGTCTTTGTTTTAGGAAGATACTGGACTGCAGTCACAGGAATTAAACATTTTGCCTGTGACCTTCAAAGTCACACAAATGTTGTTGTAAGCAAAACTAACGTTTTTCCAGGTGTGTCTGGTGTTTAAGACTACCTTCTTACAGGCTTTTAACTATTATTTAGAAACATATAGAAGTATTTACTATTAATTACAAACTTATGCACAGCTTAGAGGCAAAATAAAGTGAAATTTTAAATTAATATGAGATAGATGAGTTAATCCATTAAAGTAAAATTTGAAATACCAGTTCTGTGCTCACTGCTACCTTTTAGCAGTGGATTGCCAAGACATTAGGTAGAATTCACTAAACTGCATTTCTGGCTAGTCTTGCATTTTGTAAGGCTATTGGAATTGTAATAAGTGCAGTTTTTAACACATTTTTATAACAGTGCTTTTTAAAATTAATTAATTTTTGTTATTCATTGGCTTGATATATTGTTCTAATGTGTTGCCCTGATATTAGATTGTCCCAACTCATCTGTTTTCATCCGTTCATCCTTTTTATGCTATACAGTATTATTGACATTAATGAAGTTACTGCTAATTTATGCCACAGTGAGGAAGGAATCCAGCTCGTTATGTCTGATATCACAGTTCATGAGAGAACCAGTTAATTGCATTCCATTAGTAATTGATGTAGAGGAATTCGAAATAGTAATGTTTTGTAAACTGCACATTTAATAGCCCTTGGTCTCAGTAACCACAGGGCTGTAGGTGACAGAGAAACAAAGGTCTCTACCTATAGATGGAACTTTTGCTGTTAGACGAAAAATGCAGAGAGGGTTTTTGAATGTCACAGTACATAGTCAGGGAGCATGTGACATTGATACCAAACTCCAGATACTTATCTGACATTTAGTTTAATGATGAAATTATCAATTGTTCCCTCTTCTCTTACACTAAAACATTGGCAGGTTGGGTTTGGCTTATTTTATCCATTTTTGTCAGTAATCAGAATCAGAATCATAGAATAGTTAGGGTTGGAAAGGACCTCAAGGTCATCTAGTTCCAACCCCCCCACCATAGGCAGGGACACCTCACACTAAACCATGCCACCCAAGGGTTTGTCCAACCTGGCCTTGAATACTGCCAGGGATGGAGCACTCACACCCTCATTAACTCATTATCCTGTCCAGCATGTATGTATCACACTGGGTTGCTGTTGCTGGGTTCAGGTTCCCAGAACCCTATGTAGACCCAGGGTTGTTTCAGCAGATTGTTATACAAGTGGAAGGGCATAGCAAAGAAGGTCAATTACAATTACACACCTGCTCCATTGGAGGCAAAGATTGAATGACACAGCAGGAAAGAAATCTAATGATAAAATCCAGAGAGTTCAGGTTAAGAAATAGTTTAATTTAAATCAAACAGTATGGGCTCTGTTCTGCTGGGAGTGGGTTGGAAACTCCCTGCTTAGAGCTGGAGTCAGAAACACAGGTACAGGAGGTAAACAGACATCAGTACTACTTTCTGCTTCTTGGCCTGTAGTACTAATGCATACAGATTGCCATAGAGACAAAGAACTCTTCTTTACCTTTAGAAATGCCATTCATATATCTTTTAAATCTATTCCTTCATTTCATTCTGTCTACTCTAACAAAATGTTTAACTGGGCTGTGATGATACCAGGTTTTATGGCATTGTGGAAGACATGAGTTTCATTTGCAAGAGCGTACAGAGTTTGAACACAAGTCTGCTAAAGGGTAGGCTTTGGTCTTTAGAAAGCCATACTTGGGGGACTGGCTTTTGTATTTGATAAAATTTTCTTTTTGCATACTCATTGTTTCAGCAAATTTCATCTGAGAACATTGTGGCTGGTTTTGAACAGGTATCCTTCCAAGCCTTCCATTCGTTTGATGCTGAGATGTTTTTGTCAGCCCTAGAGCCATTCCCACATCCATTTATTTCTTAGTCTTTCCTTCTTAGCAATTTCGCCATTGCTGCACAAAACATCCTCAGACATTTAGTGTACACTGAAAACTAATTAACTTTTTAATAGATGACACTGTTAAAATACAGTGCATACACATTATCTGTGCAATGGAAAGTGTTTTGCAAAATCAGGGAGCTTTTACATTTCAGGTATTTCCTAGTAGTGGCTGTATAGAGGTCTTTTGAATCTCAAGACACAATGAAAATAACCAGCAGCCTAAGGAAGGATCCAGTCTACTCAATCAAAATGAAACAAATTAACCCATTAGCCCTAGTTTCGTTTCCTGAAGAGTATGTGTGACTAACACACCATGCAACTGACATTACCTCTTGTGTCATCTCCTGTTGATAAGTCTAATGAACCCCCTTACACAGGAAGGCTGAAAACACAGTGGGTGTCAAATTGTCTGACGTGATATCTAGTTCTGGAATCATTTTGGTTATTATAACTGTTTGCATGAGCTTACAGTGTTGAGGGGTCATGGCTGTGACATGTTTGAAATAAGGGGGGGCTCCTAGCTTCCCTCCTAGGGAGTTCTCATGTGGAAAATGTCTTTAGGTAAAACAACTATGCGCTTTTCACCAGTATCCCACATCAAGGACTGTGGATGAGGCTGGGCTGAAAATGGAAAGTCATGGCTGAATATTGAATTATGCTCGGCACTTCACAGAACAAGCTAGCAGCTGAAGCAATAGTATACTCAATGTATTTCCTCCCCACTTCATGGCTGTATCATGTATTGCTACCCTAAACTCATGGCATGAAGTGTGTGTTTTAAACAGCGTTCATTTTTTTCTTTTCACCCAGCTAATTTTAGTCTTTGCTTTTGAATGACAGTTTATTTGTAAATTAAGAATAAGTGTGAGTAAGAAGGAATGGATAGCCCAGGTGATAGGTAACAGATACATAGTCTTTCATTTGTAGCTTGCCAGTTCACATTTGGCTCGAGTTTGTATTGACAGAAATTCATTATCATCTGATGGTTGTTTGGGAGTCTGTGTGAAAGGAACTGATGGTACTCACATTCAGAAAAACAACAACAAAAAACAAAACCTGTCACAATCACGCTCTTTTTGGCAGCCTCTGTGAGCATGAGAATGAACTTCCCTCTGACATCTTAAAACAGGCTTTCCAGATTAGGCTTCAGGCGAATTGGCAGGACAACATGGAAATTTGCAGATACTGCCCAAGTTTTATCTATCCTTTGTCTAATCAAAGGACCTTAAGCCTATAAATGATGAGAAACAGAAGTGGCTTCTGTGTGGATTCCATCTTTTGCTCTTTCAGGTGCCTGATGTGGAATTGCTGCCCCTGAATTACCAGAGAATACTGAGCATCCGCAGCAGCTGAAAACATAATTTGGATGAGCCACTCTAGCTTTAAAAATATTTATCTGAGAGATTTGCCCTTGGGCAAATGTAAGTCTGCCAGACAGAAATATAATGGAGTTATTTTTGTCCCTTAACCTTGTCTACAGTGTGGTAAAAATAACTGCCAAACGCCAGCAAACTGCCAGAATCTTGTAGCAAAGGTAGAGACCAAATCTCTCAGCAAAGCATTTTTCTACTGTGGTGATTTAACTTAATTGGGAAAGTGCAGTATGTCAATACGAACTTTTTCCCACCCCCCTATTCTGTCTCTTTCTGAGACAGTCATACCATTTCATTTTAGCAATACAGAAACCTTCAGCCACTAAAGGATGTGCCAGCCAAAAACCATCACTGCCAACAATTACATGCTAGATGTGTGTGGGCAATAACATATGCACTTAAAAGGACTGAAAAAGAAGGTAGACATGGTTTTCAGCATTTTTTCTTGTCTTGCGTTTCAGTGTCTCCCTAAAATTAGAATTAATTTCAAACAGCAAAAAAAAAAACCCTAGGGAACAGAACGTGTAGGAGCCCTGTGATGAGGCAGGAGACTTTGAGACCACAGTTTTTTACTTTTACAAGGGAATGCAGAAACAGACCTGTCTTTATTACTCCTTTAAATAATTAATGTCTTCAGTATATTTCAGACATTGATTATCTGACCAGTTGTTAATGGACAAAGCTAGAGTGCCTTATGGTATTTTTATTTGTACTTGAGGTCTTTAATAACTTGAGCATATGTTGATATACACGTAGGTACAAAAGTAGGATTTTACTGGTGACTGAAGTGTGACATGACTCATCTCCAACGTATGAAAAATAGACAAGATGTATTATAAAGGTAGATTAAATGAAAAAAAAAAGAATAAAATGGAGAAGCAGTGTGCAGGATACTTTTATGCTTATATAGGAATGAAAATGAGAAGTTTCAGAAGGTTGCTGTCTTTGATCTACTGAGGCATGTTCTATTGTGTTTTTAAGAATGTATTTCACCTGTGGTCCAGCATTAACTGGATTCCTTAATGCCTGTTGAAAGTGGCCAGTTTATATTTTGGCCATTCAAGATCTAATTATAATACATTTCTACTCTTAAATAGCTTGCATCTCAGCTTCTTCAAGTTATTAGACAGAATTGTACTCTATACTGGTTCATATGCCACGATAGGGGGAATGAAATATCATAGTCTTCACTTTGCATTTTATACAAATAAACTAAATATTGTTGTGTACACCTACATGAGTCTTAGTTTTGCTTTTGTGGGTCAGATGGCTGTCTCATTCTTTGGATCTATTACATATCATACCCACTAAAGGAGGTGGATTATTGGGCTGGAATTACTTGTACAAAGAATGTGTATTTGCCTGTGTATGCCTTGTCTTTCTGGTCTGAGTACTGAAAAAGTTATTCTCCAGGCTGAACTGGGGAATAAAAACTATTAAAACCAAAGGATGCTCTGTGGAGTACTGTGTACATTTTCTACCATCTATCTTCATAAAAGATGAGTACCCTTGGCAGAGGTGCAGAGAAGGTCAGGGAAGAAAAGAACAGTCGTACCAAAAGAGCTTTATTTGTTTATTCCAGTAAAGTCTGAGAGATGGTAAGTTTTACCCTATGAACGTATTGTAGGATTGATTTCCAAGAGGGAAAATTGGTATTAAACTAAACCCAAATGGTTAACAATGTCAGTGAATGAATTTAGAATGGATATTAGAAGATGTTTGAGTACTGGAGGCCAGAGGTTTTGAAACAGCCTTCAAAAACTGGGGGAAATAGTTGACTTCAGTTTTTGAGACAATCATAGAATCATAGGATAGTTAGGGTTGGAAAGGACCTCAAGATCATCTAGAAAATGTGGTGCCTTTAATTGTTGGAAAATTGATTTGAGTCAGGAAGATGTTTCTAATCAGAAGGTCTGTAGGCCCAGAATGGGAGAACAGCAACTGAATTCTGACTCCTACCTTCTCTCTGATCTGCTCCACCCACAGATGGTTATTTTTTCTTGTATAGGTCTTTCACACCAGAAAAAGTAGTAACTTAGGAAAAAAGTTTAAGATCTTGCCACAAGACAGGTTCCTGACAACCTCAGCTGTTTTGTGTGCAGAAACAGCAGTTGCTATCTTGTTCTGGCTCTGGCTATGCTCAGGTTCCCCAGCTGCAGAGCTTACAAGTCCTTGGGAGCAGGTTTCTATTGGGAGCACTGTAGGTCCTGAGACCTGAGTTTCTGCAGTGTTAGAGCAGGTGCTGGCCATTAAGTCGTTGTTGACTGCTCGGTGTAGATGTTGCCATTCTGTCTGTGCTCCTCTTCCCCCTGCTATTATAATCAAACAAATAGGGTGTTATTTTTTCAGAACGTATTTGCTTGGGTTTAGCTCTGGCTTTAATGCCAGAGTCATTTTTAGCTACGCACATAGCAAAGAATACAAATTAATAATCAGCATTCAAATGCTATGTAATTATCTATCACGTTTAAAGGTTTAGCATGTGCTGAAGGTGTTTTTATGTTTTTAAATGTGAGGTTTAGTGGGATTTCTTTCTGCTTCCCTGAGTTTTCTGGATACTGCTAGTATTTATGAAACTGAAGATTTTACGTCTTGCATTTGCGTTTATTCTGCAGTTGTGCCATATGTTTGCAAAACTAAAGGCTACCTTTGGAATTCATAAAAGTATGGAAGAGATCAATAAATTTCATTATGGCTTACTATTGCAGCTTTAAATTTAAACCAAATTATATTCAGATTGTGTCTCTATCCCCATTTGAAAGAAACATTTTGCCAAAGATTTTACAAATTGTACAATTTTTTCTGTTACTGGTAAAACAAAAAAACTGTAAAACCACAGCTACAAATACACTCCTTGAGCATTTGACTTTAAAGCTAGTGAATTAAGAGGTTTGCCAGTATCATTCAGGGGTAACACTGAACATCAGTCACATAACTGGGAGTTACTGATAAATAGCTAAACCTGTAAGTAAAATGTGCCTGCAGTTCTATTTTGCTGGCTTTGATTGGAGGCACAGCGTTTCCCCAAAAGATTGCATTCTTGATATTTGTGCTGCTGGATCAGATGATTCGGTCACTTACAAGCTCTCTAGTATTCCTGTGTGGCAAACGAATGTTTGAATGTAGCTCCAGTAAAATGGCAAAGCTGTAGCAATTTCATCATGGTGTTGATCACAAAACCGATGTTTACATGTGTCTCGTTTTATGCAAAAGTCTTTTTTTAATGATGGAGTCTAATTGATATGTGTTATAGTTACCTTTGTATTACCTAGGTCCTTGTTATCAAGCTTTCCTATGATGATTAATTGGAAAATATAGCTTTTGTTTTCTCTAAACTTTACCTGGGGGTGTAAGACAGTCATCATTTTTATACTTATGTGAGGGTTCTTAGATGAATAATTTGAGACTACTGAGTAGGTGCAAGAACATCCACTTATTCAAATGGGATTTAAAATAGGGCATACTGAATTTTGGCTGTTGATAATGACAGTCAGTTTTCCCACTCTGTGATTGTATTTATGCAGGGACTAGTTCAATTTGAGCAAGACTTAAAAACTTCAATGAATTTTTGTTCTTGAGGGCAGATAGAGTTTTTGGGCCCTCACTTACTGGTCAGCGCAGCCCTTCTACTAGTACTGATACTATGGAAATGTCTTAGCTTTCTCATCACTGAAACACGGTGCTTTATCCAGCTGAGTATCGCAAGGTTTGCTCCTGTACCAAGCCCTGTTAGAGGAGGGGGGAAGCGATGTTTGTTAGTTTGCAGGTGAGGCAGGGACTCTATAATTCTGTTGCCCCCATGGGACCTTGTTGAAGTGATACATCTCTAGCTGCAAACAGAGAATCCTGGACCTCCCTCTGGCTCTGACTTCATCATTTCTATCAAAGGTAAGTGGTTGTTTTGGCACTAGTGCAGATGACTGAAGGATCAGCTTGGCCATCTGTGACTCATGTGTTTGATTATATATTCTAGTTTGGTAAAATCCTGTCATTCTTGTACTTGAATACAGTTCACTAAAAGTATTGAATTAATTTTGTCCTGTTTTATACTGACCACAAGGTCATGATCAGCAAGATGTTGCTAAGTTGATTCTTTCCAATCATGGCCAAACATTTTACAGTTTTCTGTAGTTAAGCATATCTGAGTAGAGAGAGAAGATCATTCCCACACTCTCATTCCATGGGGGCCCTTTAGTCCTTTGTCCTGCTGATTTCTATTTTGAAAATAAATTGGAAAAGTCTTTCATAGGAAAGACTTTAGAATATAAAGCCTTTGAGACTTCTAGTTTGAGAGAAGTGTAGCTTTATTTGCCTTTAAATAATAAATTTTATTTTTTTTTCTCTTTAAGTATTTATAACAAGCGAGACTGGGGTTTACAATATGCAATATAGAATTGCATTTTCAGGAATGTCCTATTACTTTTTAATCACTTCATGCTTTAAAAAGTGATAATATAGAATGCTTAATCATTTCGATTAATGAAACAATATTTGTAGAACAGGCAGCTCCTTTCTGTGAACATTGGTTCATAAGTTATATGTCCAAGAGCTGTGCATCTCATGGCTAACGCTTTATCCTGCAAATTGAAGAGGAAAATAAAACCTGTGTTAACTAAACTCTTAAGTACGTTATTTTTCCTCTGAATTTTTGCAATGGAGCTCTCCTCCTTGTCTGTTTAATGTTTTGAAGTTCTTCACTATCATTTTTTTACTGTATATTTTTTGTTTTCATGTGGCAATCTCAAAGCATTTCATTAAAATATTGTTTTATATTACCTGAAAAAGTGACTTTTGAAAAATGGTATTTTAGGAATATTGTAACCAGGAGCTTATTTCACAAGATTATTACTACTCTGAAGTGTTGCTGAGATTGAGCTTTCAGTTCCTCTGAGTTTGGTGTAAATGCAAGAGATGAAAAGAACTAATTCAAAATGTCAGAAATCAAAATAAGTTACTAGAAGTATTAAGTTACAAGCACAGTTCCAAAACGTAGTCATGTATTTGCAGTCTCGCAGGATGTGGTAATAATTTACTTTTTAAAGGAGGAGCAACACTGAAAGGCCCAAAACATTTGGTTGAATAAAGATTTCATTTTTTCAGTGTCAGTACATGAAGATGTTTTGCTGATAGACAGATGTGTAAATCTGTCTTGTTTGTCCACCGGTTAATTGTTGACATAAATAATCCTGAAGATACTGGAAATAAAATAGATGAATTCTGGTTCCAAGGATTTCCTCACACAATTACCATACAGTCTCTGGAAAGAAAAGAATAAATTCTGGAGAGAGGGTTTGCATAAGATGAGTAGCATTCTGGATGCAGAGCACTTTGTAAACTTATTTTGTTATAGTCTCTTATTCTGGCTTGGATTCTATTTTCCTGATCTGTGTATTTTTTCCTCAAGTAGTAAAGGTTGGAATCACAGTTTCTCTATAAAGTCAGCGTCTGTGCAGCAAACATGAGGTGTGGAAAATCAAGAAGTAATGCAAAGGTGATTGTTGTTGTTAAGATGTTCTTGGCATTCTTGGCCAGGGTTTTATTAAAGCTTATTCACTATACACATATCTGTCCTCCTGACTGAGCCCAAAAAATGTTTCTGTATTGGCAGGTTAAGCTAAGCTCTGATCTACTGTTGTACTGGTGCTGAGTGTGTGTAGGGTAACGACTTAAAACTGTATTGGCATGATTAACAATAGAAGGAAATTATTTAGGCCATCAAATGCCCCCGTGGATTTTAGAGCAAGTTCATAGCCATTCCTTTTTTGAGGTCAGAAATGATAAATAATTTTATTACCATTTTAATGGACGCTTCAAGTTTTTAAACATGGAATACCCAGCTAGATTGCTTCCCCCCAGATGACAAGGTGACATGCACCAGGAGGCACTCGGTGTGGGGCTGCCCCACAGTCTGATGATTGGTGTCTCTGTTTAGCTCCTTCTTGCACAACTCGGGTTTTGGTGGAAGCTGCTAACTCCCGGAGATGCTGCATGTACCTGCTCTATGTCCTGCTGCTGTTTACTGCCTGCCTGTGTACTGGCACGCATGTGTGAGCCGTGGGCTATGTATCCCTGATTTAAAACCTGATGTAGTTTTCATTAGTGCTTTTCAGACTGAGTATTTTGAAGGTTTCTAGTCCTCAATCCCACGTCCATGAATGAAATGGTCTTCTGAAAGTCTACTCCTAATTTTGTCAGTGTTTGTCCTTCATCAAAAAATACCGCCTGATTAGCATGCTGCTCGAAAGGGACCAGGGACTTAAAAGTAATACGAACAGTGTGATTCGGACAGCACACTGTGAGTGCTGCGTGTGGAGGCTTTCACAGCGCCTGCCTGCAGTAGGGAGAAGAGCCTCGCTGCAGAGAGAACAGATGCATTTCAGAGTCGCCCGCCAAAGGGAGTATATTATGCTCCCTTTTTAAACTTTCCCAAACACACACCATCTGTTTCTCACTAGATACTTACACGGTTTGATCAAATTAGAAGTCATGCTGAAAGGGAAAACTAAGGTTAGCATGGACGGCTTTCTTAAAGCTACAGAAATCATGGCTCTGTTGCCTGAAACTTTGACTATTAACTTTGGTAAACTGGATGAAACATTGCAGCTTAGGGGTGTTGGCAATTGTATATGTTCACTTATAGCCTCAATCAGAGTAATATTTATGAAGTTGAGGAAAATACATAAAATGACAGCAGGAGAAAGCAAAAATGGTGGACAGTACAAAAGGCTTGTAAACATGATGTAAAAGTACTGAAACAGATGTTGACTAGTTCGGAATAGCTACCATTAGATATGCCTGACTGCAGAAACAACCTCTGGAAACACTGGAGTTCAAAAATCTACTGGCACAGATTGATAGGACTTAGTCCCAAAATCTGTGTTAGGGAAGTCACCTAGCAGTCGTATAACAGGGTATGAATGAAACCGAGGCAAATGGAAGAGCTTCAATATATTGCAGTAGAATAAGAATAACTTTTATTATAGGGAAGGAGAAAGGATGGAGGTTTACAAATCTTTCACAGGTTTAGCAAGGCAGCAGTCTTGTGCCTATTTCAGTTCTGAGGCTCTGATTTGCAAAGGTATTTAGTTATTCTTTCGTTCCACATTAAGAAATGTGGCTTGCATAGCTGATGTGATGAGACTCTAGGAAAATTCATCTCTTCTGAATATAAAGCTTAGGGTTTTTTTGGGTGTGTCTTTTTAATAGCTGTGTTTGAGTTTAGGTCTGAGATCTTAGAGGTGGGTGGCTTGAGCCAGACCCAAAGAGAGTTTCCTGCCTGTACGTAACCCCTGCTCTGTGCTCCCTGGCAGGTTCTAGATGCCAACACATAGATTTCTGCAGGCAAAGTTTTATCTTGGCTGCACTTTTTACACACAAGCTGCTGTGATGCTGTAGATGGTGGGATAAACCTGTTAGGAACTGCAAAGCTGGGAGGAACCCTCTCAGCAGTCCTAAAAACCTAGGCCTAACAGTTTGTAGTGAAAAGGATGTGGTACAAGTCATCTCCTTTTCCTGAGGCAAAACAGTATGAAACCCTAGATACAACATACAGCATTATCAAAAACTTTGGATTTTGATGTGTTTAAAATTGTTGTACTTGGATCTGAGACATAATCACAAAGAACATATGTCCTAAATTATCTTGTTTTGAAGTATTGTCTGGTTTGAGACAATTCTAAAATAAAACTGTAGACTTCCAATCCACTTCCAAAAGCATGCGGAAATGCCATGGAAAAGGCTGTGTTGAAGACATTTCCATGCCATCTAAAAGCAGGAAGTGGAAGATTCTGAGCATCCAAGATCCAGTTATCTCAACAATGTTTATTTTCAAAATGAAGTGTTTTGTTGGATGATGATCCTATAGCAACTGCCATATGTGGCTATTTATTTAAACGAAACCTCCAGGTTCTATAAAGCTCATTCATAACTTAGTGCAACCATTCATTTAATGCTTATTTTAGTAAAAAGAAAAAAAGGCCTAGGTTGAGATATGCTTTTAAATCAGAAATATTTATATTGGCCCCTTTTGGCATGAGTGGGACACAGCTGGTAGGGCAAATTTGGAATAATATTTTGACTGATTCTTTTGATGAGTCTATCCTGATTTGACTCTATTAGGATATTGCTTGCTTCTTCCTCTTACTCCCTGTAAAATACAGGCACAAGACACCTTGCAAGTTTCCTTAATTACATAGGTAGAACTTAACACAAACCAGCCAGATACAAAGGAGATTGTTTGCCCATTCACGATACTTTTGAAACCAGGAGGCATTGCGATTTTCCATGAAGCATCTCGATTACATTCCTATACAAGATAACACTTTTTAAAGATCATTTCACAAGCCTACACTGACATACCACATAAGCGGAATGTGATGCTGCCAAGCCAGATAATCTATACCACGAAGCAATATAATATTGGTTCATAGGACTTTGAAAACAGAGCTGCTGGAGTTATTCCTGGCCTATGGGCTAATGGAATTTAGACCCGCAATGGTGCCAGGATATTCTTTGCTGATGAGGGGTTAATTTCAGATCCTCATTCCCATGATAAATTTTGAACGCTTTCATATAGTTATGATCTAGAATATATAAATATTACAGTGACATGATGGAAAAAGGGATTGGTGAAAGAACTGCACACATCTGTCAAATTTTTATCTTTACCTTGAATTATTTTTGAATTAACCTTTCCTTTAATCTATAAGCGTCTTGCTTGAGGCAAAACAGTCTTTACTTCACAAAACCATCTGCCTGGTTTCAAAACTTTCGTATCCATGGACAGACCTAGAATAAGGCACCATACAGCGATAGGCATTTGACAGGAGCTTTGACAATTTGGGAGATAAATTACATGAACATAAAGAACATACCATTGAGTGCTGAGTGATATACTAATTATATTTCTGGGCTTTATAACTGAAAGAGAGCTAAGCCTGATGGTGAAGTCACCAGTCACCCTAGTTGGAGATGCATTGAGAACACTTCATACTTTCTGGAAGTTTCACAGAATCACAGAATCACAGAATCCCAAGGGTTGGAAGGGACCTAAAAAGATCATCTAGTCCAACCCCCCTGCAAGAGCAGGGTAACCTACAGTACATCACACAGGAACTTGTCCAGGCGGGCCTTGAATATCTCCAGTGTAGGAGACTCCACAACCCCCCTGGGCAGCCTGTTCCAGTGCTCTGTCACTCTTACAGTAAAGAAGTTCTTCCTGATGTTAACGTGGAACTTCCTATGTTCCAGCTTACACCCATTGCCCCTTGTGAGTCTAAAGCTGAAAGAAAAAAGGCATCAGGCTAAAATTTCCCTTGAACTTCTGTATGCGTCAAATAAAGAAGTGAGGGAGAGGGTAAAGGAGGTTCTCTATCAGGCAGCAGTATCTGAATAATAAAACATCTGCCCCCATTGTTGTCACTTTAATAGTACTAAAACCAAAATCAGCTAGCTGGAGCAGAAATGAAAATCTTAAATCTAGTGCAGAATGTGTCAATTGTTCTTAATTTTCTTGTATGTCTTAAGAGCGTGTTCTCTAGAATCCTTTTCTGAAGGCTAGGGGAGAAAATACATCGTTTGCAACACTTACTGATTATTAGAGCTAAATAGGAGACATCTCCCCTATTCTTCTTTCAGACGAAGTGCCTAGTGGGACTTTGCTGTGTCAAACACAGCAGTGTGAGATGTTGTGGTGCTACTGGTGAATGCAGTAGGGAATTAGAAGTAGCTGGTACTAGATTGGAAGTGTTTGAACTGAAAAGTGTTAAAGCCAAGAAGTTGTTGCAATACAACTGTACACTGAGCATATCTATAATGTTCATATCATCTATCCTTTGCTGCTGAGCAAGTTGTTTCTATTTGTACAGCACCTTGCACGATAAAGCTTTTGTCTATAATAGGAACTTCTAAGCACACATAAATAACAGTAGGCATTTCTGTTCCTCACTGAGCAAATTTAACTAAGAATGCTTTCTTCAGAAATGCAATATTGAGTGAACAGACCATGAAAACTGTCACTGGGCTTTTTTCTATACTCTATCAGGTTTTATGTGCTGTTCCTGTAGTACTGGGTTTCGTTGTAACATCTCACAGGGGCACTTTTCAAAGATACACCCTGTTTTTATTTGCAATTAGAGCTGTTATCACACTCCTTAAATAATGCATTTCATAATTTAAATCAGACAGGGAAAACGACACAAACATGAACTGAAGTGTATCTCCACTCCTGCATGGAAGCTTAAAATGATGGTATTGTTATTACTTTCATTGCTTAATCAATGTACCAAATACAGTAATCAAATTTTAGATAGGGATTACCGAAAGAGTTCTCACTGAAAATTGCTTGCAGTGTTTGACATTATGGGTTTGTTTATAACCTACCAAGCAGTTTGCAAAACATGAAAAATGCACCTATTTGAACAATGCTTTCCAAATAGAGGTTTTTTTCCAGATCTTTATGTTTTGGAAGCCACTTCTATTTTAGGAGAAAATATAGTGCTGGAATAAAATGGAAAGAGAATGAAAACTCCCAAGTATAGCTGCAGTCAACATGGCGTACAAGTCCTTATCCAAATGTTGCTAGGACAAGAAGTGCTCTTTCACTGTTTTCGTAGAGATTTGGATTTTGGCCACTAGGGCAAGTTAGAAAATCATTTGTTTAGAAATGGTGCAATGTCCTACAAAGGAGGAGAAAAGCACGAGTCGGGAATCCTGTTTGTCTCCTGGGCAGACCAAGGACCTTTAATAAAGCACTACATTCAAATGCCAAAGACTTTTGAGAAAGTGCAAATCTGGATGTAAATAGTTTGAAGCTCTTCTTGCCTGTCCTAATGGTAATTCCAGGTATAACCTTTTCTTAGAAGGGAGGGAATACAAACAGCAGCATTATTAAAATATGAATAAAATATCAGAGGCTAGATTTTTCATCTGTTTACAAGAGTCTCAACTTTGTTAAAAGAATTTACATTCTATTTAAATCTATATTTTACAGTATATTGAGTCAGGTTCTAATTTTGCAATGCTTAACTGAATCTCATTGCCATACTCGATGTTTAGTAATGTTAAGCAGCAGCTTTTTTTTACACCCGCCCCTCCCCACTCCCCATATTTTTAATGCCTGGCATGGAATTTGCTTTCTAAGGTTCTATGAAATACATTGAACTGATCAGGGTTCCCTTAAGGCAGCATTTCCAGTACTCTTTCGAAAAACATTGATAAGAGCAGGCAGAGCACATGTAGTTCACATAATTTATTGGTTTTCTTCCTTAGTAATTGCCCCTCGGATCTTATAGCTTCAGTGAAAAATCCAAAGTTGCTTTAACAGAGGTCACTGTCAGTGCTTTCCATGGAATTAAGATGGGTTAGATTAAGCTATTTTGCAAACAAATTATATACTACTTAGTGCACATTTGTGTGGTATTTCTTGTACTTAATGGATCAATTAATAGAATAAGAACCCCCAGGATTCCTGTTCTTCAAGGAAATGTATCCTAACTTGCTGAAAAGTATTCTCACCTTCTCACCAACCAAAGCAGTTTAATTAGGCAAATGAGCATAACTGTCTTTAAGAGTTAAAAAGAAAGGACTTGAAACAGAACTTGAGCAATACTTCATAATGAAGTCAGTGAACTTGATTTTAGTAAATGCTAAGTCATGGGCATGTGGGAAAGGAGCTTAGGATTCAATTCCATATGTGACAGAAAAATTTTGTGCTTAATTATCATATGCCAGTATTGCATTGCTAACAAACCTAGATAGCAGTGTACAGGAGATGTGAACACTTCTCTAGTAGTTAAGCTTTTGAAGTTGCTTCTTTATCTTTAAGGTTAATATAAAATCATAGTGTTCTCACCTGCTCTGGCAATAGCATTCCCATATACATCTGTATTTTGCTGCTGTGGATTGTACTCAAGAATCAGTTTATTTTCATTGCCCTTCAACCTGTCACAGTGTTGTTAACTGCTGTGGCCTCTCATTAGGCATCTGCTGGGCCCAGACGCTGATATCTGGGAAGAATTTTTCTCATGATAACATATGAGCTTGAGCATCCCTGTCTGTTTTACATTTTTTTTTGTCTCTGTCTACTTCTTCACAAAAAAGCTGATTTATACAGTATTAGCATTACTTTCCTGATGAATTCTTGCTTCACTAGTTTCTTTTAATATGTACCAGTCTAAGTTTTCTCCGCATTGTTATTTATGAATGTACAGAGTTCTTCAGTAGTTCGAAATATTCTAGCAAAAATTATAGGATCTTCATAGCAAACCACACCTAATACAACATGTTATTCCTCTTACAGCATTCTGGAATGTTGAATATGGCATAATAGAGCACACTCTTTTCTTTGCCTCTACACCGCATCAGTTCGTGATGAATGTTATAAATGTGAATGTAGCCTAAAGAAAGCAGACACAAGTGTAATGACTGAGAATAACTAGGCGGTCTTACAGGCTACGTATAACAAAAGGAATCAATATAAAAGTTGCCCCACTAATCTGAGTATCAAACAATAACAGTCCAGCTAATATGCTACTATGTTAGTGGAGTTGTAAGAGAAGAAAATGGACTGTGTGTGAAAGGTATCACTGATTTGTACTGAAGGATGCTGGAGAGTAAATTTTCAATAATAACTTGGTTTAGGGAAAGTTTTGCTGAGTTCAGACTAATTCTTTTGTAAGTGCCATCATTACCACTACAGTGCTGCATTTTAACAACTCTCAGTTTTGTTACGGCTGTGAACCTTTCATAGTTTCTTTGTCCTTAGGATGTCAGACATGAAAGGGAGGCAGTGTCATGCTGTTCATGAATTCTAGGTGCCTTGATCCTTGATCGCTTTGTTAAATCATTAGAGGGAGGTCCCCCTGGGAATTATCAAAAGTCTCTGAAGAGTCATTTATGAAAATGAATGTACCTCTCACATAACATGTATCACTTCCAATCTTGTCTAGAGTTAGGCTTCTCTCTGAAATGCTTCCTAATGTTAATCAGTAATCAGGGCACAGACTGGCACATGCTGCTGGGCTTTGAAGCTATTCCTATCGTATGACTTGTCGTGTCCTTAGTAACACTTCGCATGATTTTCATACGTGTCCTATTAGGCTTTCTTGCTTAAGGGCTTTAGATTTCAGCAAAATACTTGACAGCAGCCAGCAGTTGGACGTTCTTGAGAGTTTCACATTAGCAAAGTACAAGGTGCCACTTGACAGCTCCAATTGACCAGAGGACTGAGAAATGGGTTATGCCACTTGTCTCTGTTGTAATATCACTGTGCTGTAGCTTTTGCAAATGTCGGTGCATATCTGTATTTCTGAGGCTGGATGCTGTTAGATTGTACCCCAGCTATTCTTTCAATTTTCTTGACGAGAAACATCCCAATATCCTATGCCCTCTACAGTTCTGTACAGCTCTTGCCCTGGAGTGGGCAACTAGTTTTACTGGGGTGTAATGGATTTTCTTTCCTAAATGAAAGGATGGAGATTTGGGTTTGTTCAACCTGGAGAAGGTTCAGGGGAGACCTTGTAACAGTTTTCCAATACGTAAAGGAGGCCTACAAGAAATTTAGAGGGACTTTTTACAAGGGCATGTAGAGATGGGACAGGGGAAATGGTTTTAAACTTAAAGGGTAGATTTAGATTAGACATTGGGAAGTTCTCTACTGTGAGGTGCTGGCACAGGTTGCCCAGAGAACCTGTGGCTGCCCTATCCCTGGCAGTGTTCAAGGCCAGGTTGGATGGGGCTTGGAGCACCCTGGTCTAGTGGAAGGTGTCCCTGTCTTTAGCAGTGGGATTGGAATGAGGTGATCTTTAAGGTCCCTTCCAATCCAAACCATTTTGTGATATTTGTGAAATTGTAACAATGGTCTATTGTTAGACCTGGTTGATGTTCTTGATGAAATTATTTCTTTTTCAAAGGAGGAGGATTTTTAAATGAACATTTTCATGTATATGAAAGAACCCACCACCTTTTTCCAGAGAAGTTATTAAATTTTAATTAATATTTTGAGAGCCTTATAAATTTTGATTGCTCATTGTCTGTAAAAATAAATTTATAATGCTTTCATTTTTAAGTATGCTTCACAAGGAACGATGGATATATTTTAAACTGTTTAAGAAAAAAAATTAAATACCTTTAAAATAAGAAAAATCATTTCCTTTGGTCTAGTTATAGTCATTCATCTTGGGCAGACTGCAGGGTTGGTTTTTGTTTTTTGTTGTTTTTTGTTTCCTTCTCCTTTAATTTATAAAAGAATTCAAGTATAAGTTACAAATTATACTAATAAGAAGTCCAGTATTTCTGTAGGTTTAGTTCCTGAATGATATTCTGGGAATGAGAAAAGTGCTATAGTAACTACAGAATCTAATATAAGTACTGACTGGGGACAATCTTTCCTCTGTCCGCTGGGTGCAGTGAATGAAGAAGCAAACCATTAAAAACTCATCTGAAAGTAATTCTATAATTAAGATTAGTTTTTCTAGATCATGTGATGAAAGAAGCAGAGGGATTTATTCTAAATATTATTTTTCTACTTCACCTCTTCATTAAAGAGATGAGAAGCAGTTTGGGGTTCTTAAAGTCATAAATAGAAATCCAGGTAAGGAAGGTGAAATGGAAAATAATACACCATGACTGTTTAAAATCTGGTGGGGTAGATGGGTGTTTATCCTCCTGCAAAGCTAATTATAGTATTTGTTAGAAATACAAAGCAGGAGACTGGAATCCACGTAAACCATTTATTATGGGCAAGTCTGCTGATGACACCAAGCTCTGTGGTGTAGTTATCATGCTGGAGGGAAGGTATGCCATCCAGAAAGACCTGGACAGACTGGAGAGGTGGGCCTGTGCAAACCTCTTGAGCTTCAACAAGGCCAAGCGCCAAGGTTCTGCACCTGAGTCAGGGCAATCCCAACTACAAATACAGGCTGAGTGGAGACTGGATTGAGAGCAGCCCTGAGGAGAAGGACTTAGGGATATTGTTCAATGAGAAGCCCAACATGACCAAGCAGTGTGCGCTTGTTGCCCAGAGGCCAATTGTATCCTGGGCTGCATCAAAAGGAGCATCACAAGCAGGTGGGAAGAATGTTAAATGTTGATTAAATAGTGTTTGATTTATTTATAAGGTCAGGGTAAAATAAAATACTAATAAAAAGTGAAAATGCCTATATATTGTGGAAAAATTATTCTGAATTGATTACTGGATCTGTTCTACCATCTATAGTGTATCATTTGTTTATACTCACCCTTATAACACCTGGAGAATTTCTTAAAATATTTTAAACCTACTTATAACTAGACTTGCATTTACTGATGACTTACCTGATCTAGTGTATTTTTCTAGATCATTATTCTGCTCCTTTTGCCCCTTTGGTAGGAAAACACTCTGATAGATTAATTTCTGGTCAGCCCCTGCAGGAGTATGAGAAAATATAGAAACATCTGCAAGGGGGTTAGTTGAGCTCTTATTGAAGAGCACAGTCACTTAATTTTTGTGCCAGGCTAGTCAGAAGCTGAAAAGGGAATGTGTGGTACCGTTGCCTATCACAGTCAGATAAGGAGATTGCCTTCCACAGTTGGATAAAAGGCATTTACTGAAGAAATTATTCTGTAAGGAAATAACTAATGGGAAACAGACCTGTAGTGGACATAAGAAATATCTATAGATGCTCTGGGGAGGAACTTTCAGCTATGCAATGCTAGCAGATACAATTATAGAGGATTGTGAAACCACATCTGCCAACTGGAATAACTGGCAGTGAACAAAAGATGATGAGTGAAAGAAAATAACCATTGGCATGGTTGTGAAATGCATTATCTAGTCATTTCCAGCATCTGTAACAGCAAGAGCATTACTATTTTATTTGTGGAAGCACATGTGAGATACAAATCTAATGGTACAGCAGTGAGTGAATTTGTAAAGTTCAATATTATAACTTTACAACATTGTAAGTTATCTGAAAAAAAAAAAATCAGGTTTGTGTAGTGTCTGGGGTCACAAAGAAAGATTTGTGTACTTTGGAACAGGATTTCATTTCTTCTTCATTCCCTGGAGTATGTATTGAAGAATGATGAGTGGTGCATAATTTTATGTCACTGGCTAAATCTGACCTGACCCTGTCGAACCACCAGGGTCAGTTTCTCTACTTGAAGAACCAGGTTCATCACAAATAAAAACCAACCCAAACAACCCATTCAGTAAGGTCTTACCTGTGAGCACAATAGTTTTCTTTGTCATAAATGGCATACTGTAGCCTGAGATGAAGAGCAGCATGGTTAATACAGGTCTTCTAGAAATATGTATGGAGAGGTAGAGTACCCAGAGGTGTCAAAGATGGGGAAAGCAAATAAATTTGCTTGTCAAGACAGTGACCTCCCTAGGCAGTTGTATTCAAGCAGCACACATGACAAAATGGAACTGAGGGAGGCCAAATCAGTTCATAAACCAGCCAGTAGCTCCAAGAATAGGACCACTTCTCTGAGTATTCTATCTGAAAATGAGTGTGTCTTGTCCTGCTGGTAGCAAGTAGTTAGTATAAGTAAGTCAAGATTTAAGCATGATTTATGACATCAGAAAAAAATATGTTAGGAAAAACAGGTTTTGTGCCAGGCCAGAGCTTAATCTCGTGAGCGTGTCTGTCTTTCACGGAGAAGAGAAACACATGAGAAAGCTTTCCTAAATTAGAATAATCTACTTTCCAGTGACTTTAAAATTTGTTACTCAAAGTACAAATAACTGCCAGCTCTGAACCAAATTAATGTTAGAATTAACCTAAGGTGTGCTGTTGCCCAAGCTTTCAGCAAATGAGAAAGACATAGAGGAAATAAAATGGACACTTAACTGGTACTGACCTAGACTGGAGTTCTCAAGTAAAATATCTGATGACTTTACATGACCCACTGTGCTTCTGAAAGCTTTTAACTATTGCAGAAATCCGCCTTCACTGTAAGTAAGAGTAGTGTATCGTGTTACCTGAAGTAATGATCTTAACAGGTGGAGTGGGAATCTGATTCTTGTGATTTAAAAGAGCAAATGTAATTTATATATTATATATATTATATATATATATTTACCAGCTACAGTAGTTGAGAATTGCTTCAATCCTAGCAAATATATATGGAATAACTATTTAATCTAATAGTCTGTGTATATGCATATATGAAGATAGAACTACATACCAATCTATAAAAGGGGAACATTATTAAGGCAGCATGTTATTAAGTCCCTTAATAGTAAGGGACTTAATTAAGGCACCTCTATGTATACACTCAGGATGAAGGACATTAGCAATATTGATTTGCGCACCCTGTTGCATACAGGTGTAATACTAGACTTTAAAATTGTATATGGCTCATGAGCAGATCAGGGCCACTTCCATATGGCTAGCAACATGGCACTTCTGAGGCAGGGCTTTGTGGGGTATGTGAATACCCATCTCTGAGACAAATGTATGCAAGGGCTGAAATTGCTAAGCTATTGTAGTATCCAGCTGCAAACCCAGTTCTGTTGTTTCCTGGTGAAGTGGCCAGGCCACTGGGGACAGTCTCCAATCTTTAAACTGGGTTTTCTTTGCCAGTTGATCTGTTTCCCATTTTCCTTTTAATCTTTAATTCCTGAGGTCTAGCTTTTCTACTGTCAAAAGGCATCTTCCTCTGCAAAGCTTCATCACTGGGAGGAGAGAAATTAGGAGCATTGGAGGAAAAGCTTCTGTCTTATTTTCCAGATGAGCAGCTGAAGCTAAGAGGAAAAGGTAATGACTCTGCCACAAATCAGAACATGAATCTTTGGGGAGTTTAGCTGAGTTTTTAACAAACTTGTACAGAGATGAGGAAACTGTGATTTTTATGAGAGTTTTTAATCTGGCCAGAATTCATACAACAGTCAAAGGAGCATCTTAGAGTCTGAACATTCATTGTGGGAAGTTTTGTCTTAAACTAACTTCAGAATTTCAATGACTGAAAACCACTCTTAGTGGGTGAAGATTCAAGAAGCTTGAAAACAAGGTGCTTTTAAAAATTATTTTCCTTGATGGTTCAGCCTGTTGCTCGTTCAGTGCTTTTACCCCTGCAATATGTGGCTATCACAGTTTGCTTATACTAAACCAAAATTTTCATATTTTAATTTTGAAAAGATGAAATGTTTGTTCTCTACATCTGCCTTGAAGTCATTGTGCTTCATTGATAACATAATTCCTTTCTATGGAAAATAGCTAGTAAAACATAATGGTTTCACATGAAGACAAAAACAGAGAAACAAATGAAATTTGTAAAAAAATCAACAAAGGGCTTCCAAAAACCACATATAAGAAAATCCCAAAATATGGGGTTTATATAAACAAGCATTTTAAGTAAAATCTTTCTCAAACTTTCCCATTAAGTGCGAGTCTTTAAATTTAATGTGCTAACTGATATGCCTGGATGCATGTGGCAAAAACTAATTGGATAATAACTTATTAGTGTCTGCAATGCACTTGGGAAAACTGGCAGTCATTTGTTGGTCTGAGTAGCACTGTAAAGCAAAATGGTAGTTCTAAATTCCATATAGAAGGATGGGCAGCTGAACTTCACTTTCAGCTATTGTATTATTACCACAATGGAACTATCAGTCAGCCAGCCAGACATATTAACCAAGCAAGTCATAAATTCCACAAGATCTTGCAATTGTACTTTTCAGCCTTTTACCTCTTGTAGCTTTCTTTAAAGTTATTGCTCTTCCACTGGCATCTTCCCACGTATATAAAGGTTCTGTCATCTTTGACCTTCAAAGTGGACTTTTTCCAGGTGCTTTCTATCATTTTCTGAAGTTACTGTGCATATCGTATGCTCAGTGCAGCCATCATCAATCAAGCTCACGTCACAATGCACTGCTCACATCTACTGCCCAGTGTCATCCTCTCACTGAAGGTTTCAAAAAAGATACATTTTCCACTGACCTGACTTTCAAATTTATATTTAGTAAAAGCCCTGATACAAATTAGCTATTGTGATAGCTGGCATTTCCTTGACATATAAAGGGTTTTGTCACCACTACCTATCCTCGCTGCTCTGCTTTCTAGAAGCCTGTTGACCAGATAGACTATATAGCCTAGTAGGGAAGCAGCTTGTGCTTAGTTCTTCATCATATCACCAGACATACACCTGCTGTCACAGCTTCGGTTGATTCTGTTATGTGGCTGGCAAAGAAAGGTTGTTGCAGGCCTTTGGTAAATGTGAAAGTTATTTCCTTTACCATGCTACATGATTATGACTTCTAAGGCATTTCCTGCAAGAGGGAAATAAGATATGTTAATATCAGAGTAGGAAAACATACCATACCGTTATTGCCCGTCCTGATGTGCAGAGGTCATGAGTCAGCACATCCAAAAAAAAAAAAAAATCATCACGATATTGGCGGAAAGTAATGAGATTGAAATACTAATAATTTTCATTATACAATTGAAAAGACTTATGGAGAGCTCCCAAAGGGGCCATACAACTTCCAGAAAGACAGGCCTATCCATAGAGTCTCATCACTGCTGTGTTGTCTTTAAAGTTCTTTGTTGATCTTGGGTCTCTCCTCAAAATACCATTAACTCCCTTTCCTGCTCCCTTTCCTGCTCCCTTTCCTGCTCCCTTTCCTGCTCCCTTTCCTGCTCCCTTTCCTGCTCCCTTTCCTGCTAGTAATTTAAATTCAGCTCAAGTTAAGGGCTTAGCCCATAACTCGATGCTCCAGGAATGTGTTATTCGTTCATTGTAACCTTGTATATGGGAAGCCATAATGAATGTGGATATTAAATACCTCTGTGCCCACCCCAAATCTTCTGTGCTGCTGTTCTGTTGTACATCCTTCTGCACAGCTGCTCCGGAGTAGTGTTTAGAGCACTTCCCCTGACAGTGGGAGGCCTGGCTTCAGTTCCCGTTTTTATCCACAATATTTAAAGACTTCGTTTGTGGATAAGGTCTCCAATGTAGAGGTTATTTTGGAAAAGAAGGGAGAATAATCTTCTTGCCTGTCAGAGCTTGTCCATTTTTTTTGCCACAGTGAGATACTTGATGGTTACCTTGACTCTCTATGTTGCCATAGAGCAGCTTCCACTCATTTTGTTCTGATTTAATGACATTTCAGTGTAAAATGCAAAATAGTCTTTGGGAGTATGTAGCAGGATATCGACCACTGTTACAGATGAATGTTGTCCTGTGGACTAGTACTGAGACTAGTACATTCTTTTATTTCCTCCCTCTTTTTTCAACCAAATCATCAGAAAGAACCAAGTCATCATGAAAGCATCTCTTCTCCCTCTGGCATTATCCTATAGTGGGTAATCTACTTTGAGGAGTGGGTTGAGGTCTCAGTGTGGGTGGGATTTGGAAGCAAGTCTTATATGTTCTGTGTGCGAATGCTGTAGATATGGTGCTTTTCCTCTTAATGAAGTTTGTGGGATAGTATTTCTGGGAGATCACAGGAAAGGATGCCAGCAACGGAGGCTGATGTGGTGCTACTTGGAGCTGAGTCCCCAGCTCGTGGGCTTTGGCCTCTCCCTTTCCTTCTGCATCCAGGGGTGAGTGACAGTGTGCTTCATGCCAGGTACAAGCTACTGGTAATGCTATTCTGCAGCACCTCAGGCCTCAGATAAGGTCTTTGCAGGTTTTGCTGTAGATCTGTAACATTTACTGCTTTTTTGGTTTAGTCCCATATTTAAAATAGAAATTTTGCTGCCAAAGAGAAAGTCTTGTGCAGCTGTGTTCTGCTACCCAGGCACTTATTTGAGCCTTGCAGTAGTAGAGTGTAAATTTGGAACACACATACATAAGCAATAATGCATTAGTAATTGCTTAATAACTTATTAGAGTCTAGCTTCTGTTGAGACACTGGGGAAAATCTACAGCCAATTAGTTGTAAGAGGGTGGTGAAACAAAGTTAAACTTGAAATTATTGCTGGAAAGGTGAGCTGATAAACTTTAGACTGAACTACAATGGAACTATCAGCTCCATATAAAACACTAATATGACAAATTAGTGCTTTGATCATGCTAGATATAATCATATTCATTTGTATAATTAAACAATCTAGGTTTCTCTCAGTATGGGTCATTTAAAAAAATGTTAAAAATAAAATTAAACACATAATTAAGCTGACAAGAGATAAAGACCCTTGTGCAGCAAGTTGAAGGCAGTTAATTTATAAGGAGCCTGGTCCCTGAAGGCTGTATAGTTTATTAAAGTTACTGAGGCAGAGATGTGATAAAATATTTTATGTAGTGCTTTAAAGATGAAATTGCTCTGACACTTTCAAAGTTCATGGGATACAGTCAATTAGGATGTCTTGTTATCATGTTTTTTCCTCGTGAAATAATCTAAACAAACTCTATAGTTATACTGATAATTTCTTCAAGTTCCATGGGAACAGTTCAACTGTTCCACTGTGGTATGTGTAATGGCCCTTATTAGACACTGTGGTTGTAATAAAGCTCATCTGAAAGATTGTGTCTCTCCCAAAATGACAAGTTAGACGTGGTAGACTAACTGGTAGAGGGAGTTAATTTGGAAACTTGGTCATAACTTAAAAGCCACTTGGTTGGGTACGGGTTTCCAGGTAAAATCCTTTCTAGGTTTTCTTGGAGCTACCAAAGCAAAGGCCTGTAAAGCTGCTGCAGGAGGGGAAAATATCTGTTTGCCTTAGATGTCTGGAGCTGGAAGAATACTGGTTAGGTATTTTCCAATTCTTTGGTCTGGGTTTGAAAACAAAGCCTAGGAGGAAATGTGCATTAGATTATTAGATAAATGCTCACATCAATAATTCAAATGCTTTTACCAGCTGATGAATCTGTTCACCAATTTACAGTCTGCTTTCTTGTAAGGTTAAAGGTATGTTTGAAAATGCAGTTAGAGTACTACTACTTTAATGGCTGCATTTCATGATGAGAAGTAGGCAAATGTATCAGTTTTATCTCCAATGTTTCTGAGTCTTGAAGGGGTTATTTCTCTTGTCCTTTCTAATGGGATATTTCCAATTTCTGTTGCTACTGCCTTTTAGCAGTTTTATGTCAAGTCTAGCCTTGACCTTTGTCAAGGTCATGGTGGCAGCTTCTAAAACAAACAGGAAGAGGAAAAATACAAGGGATAACAAGCCATACTCAGAAGAAAGGTAAGGAAAGGCACTAACAGAATGAAGAGAAGTGGACTTAAAACTTATAAAATCTCTGTTTTAAATGAACAAAGATTTCCAGAGTATGTGTCAGTTTGTAGGAGAAATCAAGTAAGTTGATCTTTAGCTTCTACACTGTGGTCAACTCACCTCCTCAAAATGTTTCTTTTTCATCTGACAAACGTTCTCTGAATTCCAAGTCCTGTGTTTATCATGCAGTGTAGAGTCACAAAGGGGGTTGGATGGGGTACCCCACTTAAGATTTATTGAAGCATGGGACATGCTTTCTATTTTAGTATGTGCACAAGTGGCTAGAAAAAAATAATAAATTAACCCAAACATATTTGCAAACATCTTTATAGAAAACATCTGATCAAATAGGTTTTTGGTGTTTTTTTTTTTTTTTTCCTGTGGATTTTGCATTGTCTGTTTTTTAGAAGCACGATTTAAATTGAAGTTGTAAAATTTTGGGGGTTTAACCACTTGTCTTTAGGAGCGAGGTTTGCAACTGTCAAAGCCACATGGAAGAACTGCAGCCAAATGCTCCCTTATAAAATATCCTTACACAGTCAGTGAGGGAGCGACAGGGGTTGACTGCTCAGAGATGAGTTAGTTTTTGTTCTGCAAGCAGTGAACCAAAGCAATCTATAGCTTTAGAACTTTTTTTCTGAAACTTTTTGTGCTTTTTATGTTAGAATTAATACCAAATTGACTGTGCCTTAAATTCACTACTGAAGTGAGGCTCAAGATTTGCTTCTTTCCCATGTCTTAGGGCTGTCCAATCCAACACTGAGAAGAGAAGGGGATACACAAAACTTGTGCTAATCTTTTAGGGGAAAGAAGATGACCTGTGAATGGATTGACTATATTAATGTAGAGCTCCTGCCAGGACTTATAGCCTCCCTTATTCCAGATTTTGGAGATCTGCATTGCAGATCTGAGGGTCAGCTGCAGATCATAGTAAAATAACTCGTGAGAAGTGATTCCCAAATGAATTTTTGCTGTGTCTGCACATTATTCAACATTCTAAACCTCTATTACTTTTGACTGTAGGTCAGTTTTGATTTTTCATTGCAACCATAGCTTCTATGTGAAGATGAAAAGAATAAGAAATTTTTGTTATTTCATCCTGATAAAGAATAAACCCCCTCCTTTTAGCTGAAACTTTCTCACTAGTTTATTATAGTCAAGTATTCTGTGAGGTTGTATCCACTAACCCATGAAGACAGTACTTATGAAAAACATTAATATACCATAGTTGAAAAAGATGTATGCAGGACAAACAAGTTGTTATAAGTAAATTTCCTTTTGTTTAGCACAGGAATTTTGAAAGCATTGGAAGTTAATGCTTAAGTACTTTTGTATCCTTTTCATAAAAAAAATACTATTGCAGATGAAACTAAATTCAGTGTCTGAAAGTAAAGGAAGAAATTTGGTTCACTGTGGGATAATGAAAACTGAAAAACAATTATGCTGCTGCAATCAAGATCTCGGCTACAAATAACTAATTTCACTTGTCTTCCACTGCTCTGAAATATACTGCTTATTGTTCTTAAAATATTTATATGTCTTTGAATTATTTACTGAGCAAAGGACGCTTGCACTCCTTTAACATAGAAGGAGATGAAAGATTATTTCGTGTCAACATAACAGGAGACAATAATAAATCCATAATATAAATAATATGCCTCAGAAAAGAGCTGGATATTATTAGTATGTGACCAGATTGCAACTGGGCTCTACTTATGAAAATACTTTTTTTTTCTAGAAGTGTGGAAACACATGGTTTAAGTAAATAAAGTAAATTCTCTTGTGCAGTTAGCTTCTTTTAGAACAATACTTGAGTAGTCACCTCTTACTAGTTTTAGATTGAATTGCTGTGAAGATTTGAAGATGTGGAAATCAGCAAACAATGAATTAATCTCAATTCCCCCCCCCCCCCCCCCCCATTTCTAAAGATGTGGTTTTGCAATATTAATGTGAGCAGTGTGAATTCTGACCTTTTCTGCCGTTCTGCTTGGGAATAGCAGCTGAGCTTTCCCATTCCTGTCTGGCCATTGTTCTTTCCTTCTAATTTTCTCCACTAATTCCTTCATAAATTTTCACTGATACTGTCTGTTTTGTTTCAAGTATATTGTAAAAAAAGCAGCAACAATGAAAAGCATCCCTAGGGAAAAACAAAATAGAAGCAGGATATTATTGTATGGAATTACTTATGCAAAAAATATATTTGTCATTTCCATTTTTCTCCTTCCCTTGCTTCCACGTGATGCTCATACTCATGTCCTTGCTCCAGCTTTGTCCTGGCCTGTGCTAGTCATTATCAGAATAAGAGCTCAGCATGTAGTGAGTCCTACACTCGTGTACTTGCAAAAATGTTTACTCTAGGGATGTTGCAAATGAAGATTTCATTTTCCTCTTTGCCTTTAAACTGCCGTATGTCTGAATGTTATTAAATACAAATAGGAATCAAAGATGTACTACATATGCCTTAGAAATTCACACAGAATTTTATAGGCCATTTAGAATTGGCTTTTTGAGAATGTGAGAAGTACTAAATGTAACCAAAGTACAGTGCCTGCAGTTTGGCCCTGATTTTGCAAAACTCTTATGTTTTAGAAAGGCAGTGATAAATCCTCTTCCTCTTTTCTATTTTTAGTGGAAAGTGGATGGCCATAAAGTCTTCCATCTTTTTGAAATGTTGGGGACCTGCAGAATCATTTTTGTGGTGGAATAATGGAGAATGCTGTAGCAGAGTTGAGTTCAGTGTGCTGGGAGTATGGCTTGGCCTTATGAATTGCCTTTCAGGACTTTCCATGAAAATCTAGCCTAGTTAAACTAACACTTTGCATCTTGTGTTTCATGTATAAAAATTAGCTGTATTCTTAATGCAGCCCTCAAATATAATTCTGCACATCTTTCAGAAAAAAAGAGCAACATCCAACACAGAAGTTGGCACTGTGGAACAGAGCAGGAGTCTAACAGCAGAACAGCCAGCAGTCTCTGAGAGCTGGCAGTTTAAAGACATTCATAGGTGCACAAGAAATAAATTTCCCACACGACAGTTTCTTTCTAGCCCCAGCGATGATGTCTGACTATTAGAATGTGTAAACCTGGGGCAAAATAAGATGAAAGGGCACAGAGGGGGATAATAGTCACAAATGTTTTCCTTGTTTCCCTCAGAAAGGCCCATGAATGGAGCCTGAGACTATATCCTGGTGTCATTGAAACCAGTCAGAGTTTTTGCACTGACTTCAGTAAAAGCAAATGCAGGCCCCTGGAGATGAACATTTCTGTCAATATAGTATAAAAACAGTTTCATTTCAGGACATAATGCAGATGGAGATATTATTCTGTAGTCTAATCTGGGGTAGCATTTGTATAATGGAAGGAGAAAGGCACTTTAATCTGTGGGTTAAAATTATTATATTTTGTGTCTTCTAAAGAAAAATCATACAGGAATTTTTCTATTATGAAACTATTGAGATTATTTCCTGTACTAAAAGAACAATCATATGATCTTTGTAATTACTGATTTGTGTAGTCAAAGAGTAGCTGAAGCGTATTCATTCTTTTCTATTTTAAGAACAGATACTTTAATGATGCTGCCAAAAATTTTTGTCCTTTTTTTTTAATCTGAAATTTGAAATGCAATAGACCTATACTGCAACCCTTCATCATTCATGTTGCCCTTTTAAATCAGTGGGAGTAAAGATTATCTCCATGAATTAGAGTAGCAAGATATGAGAAAAGATCTGTATGGGAATCATAAGAAAAGCTTAATACTCTGGGTTTCTCTGCTTGTGGTTCTCACCCATAAAGAAGATACATTTGAATATTTTTAAGTACTGGAAGAAAATGGATGCCTCTCTGAAAACAGATGTTTTGAAATTCCAATAGAGCTGAAGTTTTTCAAGCAATAAATACGCCAGGCATTTTTAAATTAAAATATGCTCTAGAAATATTTGAATTTGTGATGTTTTTCTGTGCATTTCCCCCTTCTCTTATTATGGAAATCTAAACCATGTTTGCATTGTTGATTTGAAATTTTTCATGGGAAGCCATCAAGCAGCTGATTATTCAAGTGTGAAGTTCTTCATATGGCAGTGAAAGAATTCATTAGGGAATTGAAAGGTGTATATGGATGGTAATCTTTTTCCTCAGAAGAAATAGTTACCACTATGAACATATAAATGTGTTATTGCCCTGCTGAAATAAATCTGAAGTCTTTATTCTGTCCATTGACAACTTAATGGATTTGGTTTTAGATATCTTCCCAATTATGTGATTTATTAAGGTACACCTTTAAAATTTACATCTGTGAAACTGAAGAAAGAATATCATGTGAAGGTAGCAGTAACCTGAACAAATGTATTCTTTCCTCACTTTTGGTGCACATCTTCTGCATGGTTATGCAGAAATTCAGTTCTGCTAAAGTTTCTCAAGTTTTCCTTGCCTACTTTTCTTCTTAATTTTGGAGCGAAATTAGAAGAAAAAACCCAAACAAAAAAATCCAACCAAAATCCCACAACCCCAATGTTAATGTTCAGTAAAAATCCTACATTGATTTCCTTTTCAAAGACAATCAAGTTGTTTTTTCAGAGATGAAATAGTTACTATGCAGTGAAGCCTTCAAACTCCTCATAACTGTGGAAAGTAATGCAATTCTTGGTAGTTGTGTTTGTCTGCTAATAAGTAGCATCAGCACAAATGATGAGACTGTTAAAACTGTTTCTTAATAAAGAAAAAGAAAGATGTTCTTTTCCTTTTTTTTTTTTTATCTTTTTTCTGCAGTTGCCAGTGTTTTCAAACCCCTTGTTTCCATAGGAGACAAACACTGCTGCCAGAAGACCTTTAGCTGGTAGCTGGTTGAAGAGAGACTGAAACCTGGGAAATGTCAGAGTCCTGCTGACCTGGGAGTGATCAGCAGTATGAGCTAGTAGCAAAAAACAAAGCTGGTCTCTTGAATTGGTAGACAGGCAAGAATCTATTAGAATTCTTCCTGAATTTTGCTGAATGTTTAGGAATATAACTTTCTGCAAAGTGTCTTTGAATTTTCAGTTAAAAACATGTATAAGATCTTCTGAGCAGCTTTACTTAAATCTCTTTAGAAACATCAGAAGCAGGGATGTAGTAGATGGATGAAGCCTCTATAAGGATATTACTTTTATGAAGCAAACAGTAATACAGCCCTGCTGTGGGATCTCCTTGGACAGATGGGGCAAATACCTTAACACATGCAGAAGCAAGATCCATCATCTAAAGTTTATGGGACAAACTGAGCCCATTTTGAAAAATGTGCCTGGGGGATGCAGATAATATGCACAGATAATCTGCCTTGTTTTGCTTGACAAGAAAACAAGATACACTGAGTGACTGCAGAATAAATAGCAGATAAATTCAATATAGGTAAATGTCAGGCGATACACATGATTTAAAAAACAAGCACTAACTTCATAATCTTATGATGATGTCTTCTGTTCTTATCCTGAATGTTCTGGAGTAAGGTATTTCAGTCTCTGAGGCTGTCAGTTCAGTGCTCAGTAGTGGCTCAAAAGCACATTAAATGTTAGGAATCATAGAAAAGGAAACATAACAAAATGGAGAATGTTATTACAGTATCATGTGAAAATCCATGATCTGCCTGCACCTAGTTTATGAGAAGATTTTGCTACCCCCACAGGCCCCACCATTTTCCATAAGGCTGTAATAGAACTGAAAAGGGTTCCATGGAATGTTTACAAAGATATGCAAAGCATGGAAGAGTTTCTATATTAGGAATGATTAAATAAATAAGGATCTTGGAGTCTGGAAGGGGGAGGACTGATGGAGGCTGTGATATTAGTCTTTAAAATCATATAGACTGAAGATAAGGCTCAGTTGTTCACACTGTTCACGGTATCTTGTCCAAGAGCCAGGGGAAATCAAATGGAGCTAGTAGGAGCCAGATTCAAAACAAATAATAAGATGTGGATTTTATGTAGTGGGGTAGTTGATCTTGCCTAAAGAATGTTGGATGCTAAAGTTTTGTATTGATCTACTGGGAGACTGGGAAAATTCAGGGAGGAGAAATTGTTTCGATAAGCATGTAGACATGATACCTGGTTCAGGAAGTCTCTTAAGTTGAAAAGTGCCTGGGTGAATATCAGGAGAAATAACATTCATACTTGTCCTGTTTTTATACTCTGTCCTGCTTATCCAGTAGGAATCTGAAGGCCTAAGTCCAAAATTAAACTTCTGACCTTGACAAGGTCAAGGACAAATGGTAATGGGTTCAAACTTAAACAGGGAAAGTTTAGATTGGATATAAGGAAGAAGTTCTTTCCTGTTAGGGTGGCGAGTGATTCTGAGAAAACTCCAGGAACAAACTTGCCAACAAAGTTTTCAAGCTGACAAGCAGGTATTCTTTATTGCAGTGCTGGGAGACACGGAGGATAGCTCCTCCTAACGTGTGTCTCTGTATTGCTACACAAACCATCCTTATATAGTCCCTGGGCATACATGCATTGCATCATTTTCCAGAAAGTTCCCCGCATGCGTACAGAATTGTGGTGGTGGTCTCTGAGGGTCGTTTACTTCTTCCAACAATCTTCATCACTTCTGGCAGCCTTTGAAGCACGCGCAGTAGATGCTCATACCAGTTTAATTGGTTCATTAGCACGAGAGACATAATAATCCTCCTATCCTCCTACTTATCAGTTAAAGTGTAGCCCATCCTGGACACCTGCCGTTCCCAGATACTCCTTATCCCTGTGTCCTGTTCTTCTAGACTATTTTTCTTAAAACTATGTCAGCTATAATGATTTATCTTGTACAAGAATTCTTGGTATGTTCTTTAGCTGCACTCTTTTTTTTCTATGTATCATGCATCTCAGTAATTTTCCATTGCTACTGTTACAAAGCCATCAAACTTAACGTTACTTGAAACTAATTCTAAAGGTTTATTTATTCCATTTTGTGATTTTTGTGCCCCCCCTTGTCTCATGAGGCACTGGAATAGGCTGCCCAGGGAGGTTGTGAATGCTCCGTCTCTGGCATTGTTCAAGGCCAGGTTGGACAAAGCCTTGGGTGACATGGTTTAGTGTGAGGTGTCCCTGCCCATCGCACAGGGATTGGAATTGGATGATCTTAAGGTCCTTTCCAACTCTAACTATTCTATGATTCTATGTGAACTTTTAAAATGTGGATGGGAACAGAAGTTCCCCAGTTGTGAAGATATCATTATAATTGAATCAAAACTGTACCTGAAAGTGCAAAATATGGGACTATAACTCCTAAGCACTTCAACACTGATTTCCCTTTGCCAGTTCTCTTGTGGTTGTTTGCAGTGTGTTTTCAAGGACTCCATGCAGAATGAAGTAAAAGAGTAAAGGGAGGTGTAAGTTTTTAGTTCAAAATTATCACGTAAAGAAGTCATAGAAATGTGCTATTGGTTAATGAGCATGAAGTCTGCCATTTATGCCAATGAGGTGTCAGATGTGCACCAAAAGGCCCATGTAAGCAAACATATTTCACCATTTCCTGGTGAGCCAGGTGCTTGTAGGATAATTTCATCATAACTTTGAAGGAGGTAGTGCTTCAATTAACTTTAATGCTTCCTTCCTTGGTGTGCTTATTTTTTTTTTTTTCCTATTAAAAAGCTTTAGGGGAAACATGCTCAAAAAGGCTTACAAAAATAAAACTGTATATTGACATCATTCTTATGATTTGGCACAAAGTTGAGTCTAGGAAATGGGAGATGTTGGTAATAATCTTTGTGGCATGCTTTATGAATTGGTTATGCTTGTTTAGTAACTGCATTATGTGAAGTTCAGAAAAGATTCTAATAACTATTTGAGAACTGAAAGTTATTAACAATGAAGGTTGAGTGCTGAGCTATACATGTATCTGTGAACAGGAAAATGAAAATTCCAAATAATTCTTAGGGACAAAAAAAAGCTTTTTCAAAAGTTGCTTCATTATTAAAACAAAGGATGTAGCAAGTAAAACACTGATCTTTGGTTCTCATCATTTGACTGTGGTAGTGGTTACATTCAGTGTTATAATGGATGTAGACAGTGGGTGAATGCAGAACTGGCCATGCAACCATCAAACTCCTGCTGAGCAATTCCAGGAGTTTGCCCAGCTGGAGATTCCCAGTGTGATTCTCAGCAGTGGCTGCAAGTGATCTGTAAGGAGCTGGTTATGACCCTTTTCCATCTGCACCTCTCTTCTGGTAGCTAAATTCTTTTAAGCAGTTTTAAACCCACATGCAGAGAGAGTGTTGTTTTTCCCTGAAAGCATATTCTGCAAGAATGGTGTGGACTACATAGAGGAGAATGGGAAAATATGTCTGATAATGAATGGAATGGGCTGTCTATGAAACAACCTGTCTTAAGGACATAACTTTCCTTTCTTAAGGCACCAGGCTGCAATTCATGAAACAACCACTGGCACTTTGCAGTACATCCTGGGCAGACACCACTGCACAGCCTGTCTGCTTGAGCCTGACAAGTCACGTTTGACTGGGTTCTCCATTAAGACAGACCTGTGTGGGTGCCATCATACTAGATCTGGGAGCATTTTGAGAAGGAAAAGGTGGCATACTCTGCTGCTCATGTTGCAGAGTTTTATAGGAACTGGTGTACCAGGAAATGAAACTATAAATATTTCTGATGTCTTTAATCCACAGCTTGCTACTTATTTCTCTGTTACCCTATGAGGCTGGATGATAATAAGGTAAAGAATCACTGTATAATCCTATTATATCCACAGTTTCTTTCAACATTCACTTTTTAGACAATTGTGTAATTACTTCTCATTCATTTCCACCACTTATTATGGAAACCTTTTCATTCGACATCCTTGAAGCATCGCATCCCGTAGGTATGATGGGATATCTTGTGCTAAGAATAATTTTCCCCTGTAAAGCTTTTGAAGCATTATAGAATCTCATTTTTTCTAATCAGCACTCTAGTTTCTTGTAGGCTAAAATTAGGCTTCCTGTCTCTGGCATACGAGGCGTCAGCGTGTGTGACCTTCAAGCTGCCATCCGGCCTTGAAGTGCAATTTTTGCATCGGGAAATCTAGAGGCAGCAGCTTCACCCTTTTTTTGCAGCAGCAGCAAGATCATCAGAAACAGTCAACTGAGCAGCAACTGCAGAAGGATCGCTCACAGGAAGCCATGTTACTGCGTGTGCAGAAAGCTCTCTCCAGTGCTGGAGCACTGGTGTAGAACAGGGCTGACCCTCCGCTCTGTGCATTCTTGCAAGGTGACCAGCCCTGAGGGTTTGCATGAATATTAATGGCTAAACTATAGAATGATGAAGAATCAATATTTTAATCTGCATAGGGATAATATGTATTACTTATGCATTGTAAAGCTGCTGCACTACAGTGTCTGAATTTCACTTATATGCTAAACTCATTTACAAGCTCTCTGCTTTTGAATTACGCATACATTACACAGCCTGTTGCCTGCAACCGATTTATGACACTCTCATTGCACCTATGCAGATCTTTTGGTTTTAAGCATCAAGCTGCACTGGTTTTGGCTGGGATAGAGTAAATCTTATTAACATAGCTAGTATGGGCCATGTTTTGGGTTTGTGCTGGAAGCAGGGTTGATAACACAGGGATGTTTTCACTGTTGCTGAGCAGCGCTTACGCAGGGTCAAGGCCTTTTCTGCTCCACTCCTCACCCCACCCTACATCAGCAGGCTGGGGGTGCACAAGGAGTCATGAGGAGACACAGCCAGAATAACTGATCCCAGTTGATCAAAGGGCTATCCCATGGCATATGGCATCATAATCAGCATATAATGCTGGGGGAAGTAGGGGGACATTCGAAGTTATGTTGTTGATCTCCCCAAGTAACCATTATATCGATGAAGCTCTGCTGTCCTGGAGATGGCTGAACACCTGCCTGACCATGGAGAACTGGTGAATTAATTCCTTGCTTTGCTTTGCTTTGCTTGTGCGTGTGGCTTTTGCTTTACCCATTAAACTCTCTTTATCTCAACCCGTGAGTTTTCTCACTTTTAACCTTTGGATTCTCTTCCCAGTTCCACTGGGAGGGACTGAGTGAGTGACTGCATGGGACTTAGTTGCTGGCTGGGGTTAAACTACAGCACAAGCACTTAATGTCTTTTCTCCACTGAGTGAGAAAAATCATTTTGCATTAGTGGATACAAAAGGTTTTATTACTCACGCTATATGCTGCTCTTACTAACTTTCATATTAGTTCCACACTGTATCTGGTCAGTTAAATGACCATTTTTGCAATGCTCTCAGGACTTTGTTCACTGGAGCCACAGAATAATGTTCTTTGTCCTCTTTCCTTCACATATCAAGTACAGCAGCCAATAATATCAGAACTGAAGTTACAGCTTGGTGATCAGCATTTTAGGTGATTTTAATTATGATGGATGAAGGAGAAAAATGGCAAAAACATGCTTTCAGTACTACTGAGCAAATATGACATGGAACTGATACACAGAGCTTATATTACAGATCTGTCAAATTACCCAAGGATAATTTGGGTAGCTGGCAGATTCCCAGCTCATCAGTTCAGTAGCACAGGCAACACATGCCGGTTAGTTTTGCTTGGGCTTGACATACAAATGTCTGACCATCACCAGAGCAGTTTTAATTGATAATGGACATCTGATTTGAAAATAGGTGTGTTCCCCTTTAAATGGTAGCTGTCACATCACATCACGTCACATCACATATGTCATGTCGTGTTCCATTATATCACATTATATGCTGGCATGATGCAAGATAGCATGATGAGGGGCTAATGAAATCTGACAGCTAATACCTGCTAACAGTTTGAGTGGTGGGTATCAGATCTGAATGTGTGCCAGACTTCAGCTGAGGGTTTGTGAGAAAGAGCAAAGTCTTTACCCAAAATGGAGCTTTTCTTCAAAGGGTGACTTTAGCAGCTGCCCAGTTCCATGTTTATACCCGGTAGTGGTATATTTTATTTTTTATGAAGTGACTTAAGGTACCTTGAGGGACATTCTAATGGAGAGATTAAGGTCTGTCAGAAAACATGCAGAAATTTGACATATATGGCCTCAGTTTCTCAGCTTCTGGCTCATTTTAGGTGTCAAAATGCTCTGGTGATTTGCCTAAAACTTAATTTATGAATCAGATGAAGCCTTTGCTTAATGCGAGAAAGTTCAGCTGAGTGATCTACTAGAAAACATTCAATAATCTGCAAAATATGCTATACAATTTTAATGATTGGGTTAAGTTTTCACACAGTGTTAATACAGCACCCTCTGGGATCTCTGCAGGTTAAATTACAGTATATGCAAGAGTGAGTTATGACTTGAGTAAAGGCAACAGGGAAAGCACAGTGTGTGCAGCTTCCATTTTTCATTGCTTGCACTACATTTGCAGCAATGTCAGTAACATAGACCTTGGGGAATCAGAGTCATTGCTAAATCACAAGGGAAATTTCTCATGTAGCTCTTCCCAAATATTGATTGTTAGGCAGTCTTTGAAACCCGCTATGTAAAGAATTTTTTTGCTTGTAGACTGCAGGGAGGCAAAGGTTTCTAAGTTAAACATAGTGCAAGATAAAAAGTCTCATAATTGGTGAGGTTTTGCCTCAGGATTGTTGTTGTTGCTTTCTGCACCAGGTCTCATTAAAACCCTGAATAATTCCTGTGTCCTGCATTATCTGTTTAAGGAACTGATTGAATTGTGGGTTATTCTTTTTGTCCCCAGTCTATTTTTCTTGGACCTTAATTTAATGAAAAAGACCAGCCATTTTCTGGAATTGCCGTGGCATGATCATTTAGAGCGTAATTTAAAAACCTGGAAAAGTCTGCATCAATCATGCATGTATAGTAATTGCTGTGATAACTGTTTCTGGGTGCTTAATTATTATGAAACGTTAGGACTGCCCGTCCTTTTGTAATCCTTCTTGATAGCTTTTTAACTTGCACCATATCTATGTCATATCCTCCACTTCATAGAGTGTATCAGTCTGAACAGGTAAGTCCTTTCGAATGCTCTTAAATTCTGGTTTCCTTGGGTACTTCAGGAGCAGTTAAGAGTGGTCATTATACTGAGAGTAACCATTTTTCAACTAATTAAATTGGTTCTGATAACTCTCAAAATGTCAAGGCTTCAGGTCTCTGGAATCACTCGTGAGAGATGCTAAATTGACAGTGATAATTAATTACAGATTTTCACCCATTGTGGGGTACAGTGTAATGGAGTCTGTTTAGGATTATTTTTTGAGAGTTACTTGGAGGCTGCAGCTTGTGCAGAGTGCAGCAGGCCCTGCTTTGTGCTGCAGGTTAGGTTGAATGTGTCTTTCAGTCTTGAGTAAACTCTATTTTGACATTTTAGAGACATTATTTGTATCTTTTGTTTGTTGGATGTATAAGATTAGGCTTATAAATTACTATTATGCGCCCTAGGAGACGCACTGATTTTAGAGGTACTAAACTCTAACCTTTCTTAGAATCAGTGCAGCTGGATGGGGGAGTGGGAGGAGGGTCCAGGTGCTGCATTTGGGCACCAGGATGAGAGTGGCATCTATATTTTGGGATATCAGTGTACTAGAAACAGAGGCTTTCTTCCTGCATCATTGCAGTGGTGGATATTAATTGAGGTGCTTCCTTGCTGGTGTGTTCAGATGCGGTAAATTCCACTAAAGTCTCTAGATCTTGTGTTTCAATTTGACTTAGCTGTCCTGAAAGCTGGAGCCAGTGAAGATAAAACTCTAGGTGCAGTGACTGAAGTGGAGTTTAGACTCCCTGCAGACAACACCAGATGTAGGTGTCTGAGAAGGCTGAGCATTTTTAGTAAAACCTGTACATCTCTCACCTTTTGGTGACCTGCCAAAATCTATGCACTGTGCAGAGTACCTGACTTTGATTGGACACTTTTCCTGTGGTTCATTACTTCAGATGTTTTTCTTCTATTGAGTGTGGCTGGTATAATTTGTTAATTTAATCTAGTTATTTATTTATTTTCACTTTTAATTTGTTGTGTTCCTAGAGACTATGGTTTGTGGATGCATCAAATAACTGAAAATATGTTATCACAGCTGTTGTGTTACAGCATAAACAAGGAATGAGAGAACAGTGGCTTGTTATTTTAAATACATCGTAATTTTTAAATATATTGGATTTTAAATATTACATTAACATAAACGCTAATAAATCCTTTCTAGGCTGTAATGCAGACGAGCAGGGTATATAATATTTGAGTTTACCCGCAGAAATACAGATGTACTATTCTGGTTCATATCCTCAGCTATATATTATCTGTTCCGTCTCTGGTACGTGTTTTTCTTAGCCACCACCATTCTAGTGGTGGAATTGTCAAGCTTGCCATTCCTCATCTCCACTCTTATCTGCTACTATACAACTAGATCCTGCTCCTAGCTGTGAATCAGATCTGTGTCTGTCCCATCACCCTTCTCTGCCCATACTCTGAAGTAACTGGTTTAGGACTGTTACTTCATATCTGGCTTTTATTTTTATGCATTTCCTATTTGAATGGGCTTCTTCTCCCTGAAGTTCTGCCTATTAAAACAGGGGGACGTCATCTGAATATCTTATTTTCTTTCAGTCCCTACCACACTCTCCATAAAGCATTCCTAGTTTTTCTTATCCTACAAACCAGTGCACATCCCATATAGATTAAGGTACAAAATATGCAGCACTGTATGGAAGTGAGCTATTGAATGAATAATTTGCAGAGAGCTGTTTCTAGTATACGCTTTTTTAAAGACATTTTGAGTGATGTACCAAGCTAAATTCTACTGCCCTTGGCATTCATGCAAAATAATAATGCAAAATAATTCTGTTAATTACAGTACCCTGTGGGTAAGGAGGGCTGAAGTTTGCCCACTGAATTATTTTAACAGAATTGTTTTAAAGACAGTCCCTTCTAACTCAAAGTCAGAAGTCTGTGAGAGGAACCCCATCTATGCTGTTAACTGACTTCAGTGTGGTATGGGTTTTATTATTTTGTCTTGTGTGTGTCATGTTCCTACAGCAACTTGAGCTTCAGTTCTGTCCTGTGTGCGAAGGATCACAGTAACAGTGGGATAATGATGAATGTGATGGCTGCCAGTAGTAAAAGCCCCAGGTGATGGGGATTTGTGCAGTGTGCTGGTGTTTTGTTTCTAGATGGTAACATTTATGCCAATGATTAACAGGGACTCAGGTGCTTTACTATAACTGGTTATAACCTCCAAATTATTAGCAAAAGAGTGCAATACATAAGCTGTGTTATAATTAAAACTACTTTTGTACTTTTTCAGCTTTAAAACACAAAATATTAATGTTAATGTTTTCTTCATCATTAGTTTAATAGTTTGCTACATTCTAGTTTGCAATTACCTTTTCTTTTTTTTCCTATATGAGACATGTAAGGTCATAAATGAGTTACAAAACTGTTTTTCCTCAATTGAAGGGATGGATGTGTTGTTGTTCATTAACTTAGGGAGTTCTGTTCCAGCAGTAGCAGTGGGACATCAGGTTTTTTTCATGAGGTGCATCCTTTCATCATAAAGGACTTAATCCCTAAGTGTTATAGAGCTTGCAATGTTGGCTTCAATTTACTCTGCAAAAGCATTTTCAATGTTGGCTGAAGGCTCAGTAAGAGGGGAAAAAAAACCCAGAATGATGCATCAAATTACAACGTAATTAACTGAAAGTGGAGTTATGCAATGTATTACGTTTTATATCTTTTACAGTAATGTTACTGCTTTTAAGCATGGAAAACATCAACCTAAATGCTCTTATTATTTTCCTTTAAAATAAGGCTTTTTAATTGAACCACATTAACGAAGGTAAGTGATCTATGAGTGTTCTAGTAGCTTTTGGTTTGTTTAAGGCCTTAAAATTCACCACAGGATACATAAACATCTGTGTTTTATTATCTTGACAGAAAGTGGCTTATGCTTGATCTACTCACTTTGAAAACTTGGTGTTGTCACACTCTCCACATGTCCCAGGTAGTGCTGCTATGTCCCATCTTTCTTACCGCTGGAGGCATGCTTGCCACCACTGGATGCAGATCAAGGAGTATCTCCCACCACCCTTGCTAGGTATGCCAAAGGACTAACTGGAAATAGTGGTTCCAGCTGCTGTGTAGTCCTGATTCGGGGAACATCTAGCTCTGCATATATCCTAGGTGGATATGCCCAGTAACCACTGCAGAAGTAGCTCTGTTTTGATATTGCTTTGCCTCACAGAATGAGGTAAAGCTTAACTGAATGTAGTTCTTGGGAGGTGTTGGGTTAGTGAAAAGACTGCTGTTAGTGAACCCATGCACAAATTTGCTGATTGTCCCTTCTCTACAATATGTGGTAAGTCATGAGGCTGTGTGGTAAGTGATAAAGAGAAAAAACAAAGTATAGAAGAGATGCTCATCAGTACTGTGTCCTGCCTTCTGTTTTCTCAACGTTTTCTCAAAACCCATGGAGAAAATAACAAATTCACTGTGCAATGCGATTTCATTATTTTTGCATCTTCAGAAAGCAGATAAGTTAAAATTTAAACATTCAGGTACTTAATTTTCTCATGCTCTTTATTTTTTCTACTTATTGTGCTTGTCCATGGCTTTTCATGTGCTATGTATGGCACGTGTGCTGTCCAGAATGCTACTGGGCATCTCTGCAAAATTACAGACACTTAAATACAGCTGCTGGAGTTTTGCCAACTTCTATTATTGGTCACATGTGGTGAATGACAGCAGCAGACAAAGCACTTCATGCAATCTTCCATTGATTCATACATTTGCGTACTTAAATGTTTCTCTTTAAATACTAACCTTTTGTTGACTGGAACCCAAGTGTCTTCCTAGAATTATGTGTGTGTAGTCAAAACCAAGAGCATCCTGAAAATTAGTGATTTATTCCTGTGCTCCTTTTTAATGTTTCAGCTGTAACACCCTGGCTGTGACACTAATGCTTGTACACATGTCGTGGCGAAATACGAAATTGCTGTAAGATGTTCTGTCAGTTTAAGTTGCTTAAATTAGCTGGTAATGGTGACTGCATAGTGAGCTGATCCCAGAAAACCTGAGAGTATAAACACAATCAGGTTAAAGAACCTTTCTTACATCGCATGCTCAACAATATAGCACAGCATATATATGAACATGTGTGCCTACAAGCCCCAAAATTTTAACAGAAAGTGATTAAAAGTCTAAGTTTGTAATGAGGCTTGGGAATTGTTCCTTTATTAGGTATGAGAGGAAAATTGTGCCTGCTTTTAAAATGAACCAAAATAAAAAGTATGTGTAGGGAGGAATACTTGACAATTCTGCTGCCACCTTTTGATCGTATCCTGTAGTTACAAGTAGTAGTTGAAAACAATTTAATCCAAATTATTGCAGTTGAAAAAAGGACATTTATACCTCTAAAGAGAAATAATTATTTAATGCATTGATGCTAGAATTTTAACTGAGCAGGTGGCCATCTTAGACACTTCACTTGATATATGGCTTTATTAAGCAGTTTTGCTCAATCTGTGTAATAACTTATACATTGAAAATGAAAGGACTGATAAAAATAATAAGTAATGAATTGCAGCTATGTTCTACTAATTTTCTCAACCTGTAAGGTCTTTACTGTAATACATTTTTATTAAACGTAACTTAAATCAGTGTTGCCCACCTTCACTGTCATTAAACAGATCTGGCTCCTTGCTCTCTGTCTGCTTTCCTTGAGGTTTCTTGGAGATTCCTCAAGTGGCTGCAAATCATGTCTTGGGACTGAAATGTCAGCATCCCCTCTCATATTATACATTAACGCCCAATGGGTCAAGATTGCATATGTGTGTCAGATTGTGTGATGAGGCTCCTTGGATGGAAACACATCCCAGTATGGGGGGAATGTCTCCTTTTTAAGCAGATGGCGTGTGCATATCCAAGCATACAATGATATGAGGGTACTTACGTGCTGTGGTAAAACATTAGACAGCCCACCCATACCAGAAATTTAAGCATCCAGTGACGTACTTTGCTCATAAGGGCATGCTGTGAGGTTGGACTTAGTGCCTGCTGAAGTATGGGTTGTTTTTTGTTTTGGTTGTTTTTTGTTCGGTCTTCTTGTTCAAGTTTTCTAAATAACAGATTCTGAGCTTGAACTTGATGGCAGGTGTGGCTGCCAGGTCTGGTACTCATTTCTTGCTTAATCTTCAGTGTTTTCCTAGATTACCAACCCATAAAGTGATAGTGTGCTGTACCAGAAAGATATTTTAGAATTAGTTCTTCAGGGACTAAGTAGTTGAAAGCTATGGTAATGAAGGCCATATAAATAACTACTATACTAAAAGAGAAATAATTACAAAATGTTCATGCTAAGATTGTTTTGAACATTGGTATCTGTTGCCAGTAGGGAGGGATTAAATTATTATGCAATAAAGATTATTTTGTAACAAATGAACAATCTTCTTCACAATGAAATTCCTTAATATGAGAATATGGATCTCTGCTTCACTGAATTACAGGCCAAACTGTCTATTGCCATGGAAGGCTGTTATCCTGGCAATACAGATGTTTGAACCTGCAAGAGAGCTACTCTATCTTTATTAAGTTTAAAAGTATAAAAGTTTAAATCAACGAAGTGGGCTTAGTGCTTAGAGCATAGGGTGGCTGGGAGCCACAGCTGTTTCAGAACAGTATGGTTACAGGAGATGTGTGAGGGGGCTGCCAACAAGGAACAGAAGCTGCCTGAAAGAGAGGCCCGTGTTTGAACTGGTGACCTGTGCTTGAAGTGTTTGTTAGTATGTTAACAAGCAGAAATGTATATTTCCCAATTCCTGCTAAGAATGGGAAATAAGAACCTTGTGGCGCTGAAAGTTATTTGTCAGGAGCGATTAGCAAGAGCTGAGACTTTATAGGAAAAATCATTTGAAAGGGGAGCCATGGTCCCCCCTGCAGACAGGCCAATTATGGAACACTGCAGAAGCAGCAGCAATACAGGAATGGTTGCACGGAGCCCAGAATTCATCACTGTGGTTAGCATTACGGGTAAGTGTTATGGTTATTAACAAATGTTAAACTCTTGTCAAAGCTAAGGATTGCCAGCAGGAGTGAAATGCAGGAAGGGAGCTCTGGAACAAGCTGGAGCAATCTGAGAGAGAGAGGTGGAATCTAGTTTAGATGGCCTTTTGTTGTCAGGGTACATTTTCACCACAGTAGATGAGAAATCAGGTTTGTAATTCCCCATAAAGGGTGATGCACCTGATTGCTAATAGTCCAAGCAAAACCAGAATGCACAGAAGTGCTCAATTATTTCATAAGACTGCCTCATGAACAGATTTTGCTCATTTGCAGCTGAGTTGTTTGTGCTTCTGTTTATCTCAGATACCCATTACACTTTCATTTACACTGTGACAGTGTCTGGCTATATCTGATTCTCACCAACTCAAGGCAATTAAAACTGCTGGCCTAGTGTCGCTTGTCTCAAAACATGCTCAAGCATAGTATGATTACTACATCTTTGCTCTAAGACTGAAATGTGTGTTTCATGGCTTCAGCTGCAGAATGGGATAGGTTGATTATAAAAGGGCTAGATGAGTGGAATTGTTGAAAATAAGACAAAAATTTAAGTGTGGTATTATCATCTAGTTGTAATGATACCTGCACAAAGGCTTCTAGAGATGATATAATGTAGAAGTCATTACAGTTAAGTGTTGACCCAAGTGATGTACATGCACCCAATTTCAGCACAACTTCATCCCTCAGTAGTTGTCCCCAATAACAGAACAAATGCCTTAAAAGACAGCAAGGTAAGCTGTTAAAATTCATAGCTACCAATAACTAGTCTGTGAATGCACAGAGACATGTCATTTGTCAGAGTGAAGGCAAATTGGGATTTGAATGATGAAACTAAGATGTGAATGTATAGAGCTTGGATTTCTTTATTTTTATTAAAGATCATGTGTCTCTTAAGGGAGAAATGAATGACACAGTCCAGAAATGTTGACTGCTTCAAGGTGAAGCAGGTCAGCTAGGAGAAACCCTGATCGTGAGCAAGTCTGTCAACTGTGGAGAAGCACCTTTCCACCACCTCCTCCTTCTGTACTCTGTATTTATGGTTTGGCTTATGCCATGTTGTTAATTTCCTATTGTTGTTGACCCCTTTCTCACATATTATTTGCTTGTGGCAGGCCTCAATGGGCTCAAATCAGTGTGTGTAGGGAGACCACAATATGCTTAGACCCTATCACAGGGCATAACTGTGAGGCATGCCAGCAGGATAATAGTATCCCCAAATATTTGCCTGCAGCGCTTGAACTGAAAGATGAGATGTGATTTCCAGAAGTCCATGTCCTAAAAAGAAATGTTTCTTTTTCTCATCTGCTTCAATATGACAGTTGACTGTAGGCAAGAAATGTGCAGTTTTAATCATTATGTGTGGTAGCGGTGAACCTTGTTCATTTCTGGTGCTAAATATATATATTGCTTTTTAAGTGATTGTCATTGGTGCTGGTCCAGCTTTGGTGCCTATGCCAACTGCTTTGCTATTGCTAAGAAAGGTAGAAGTCATTAACCTGATACAGCAAGAGTCAAGGAGGTGACATAACTGTTGACATCTCCTAATTTTATAGCTACAACTATGAATAAATTGGACTTCTCAGAATCCTTCCTTGATGTCCCTGTTCTGCAGTAGGAATATGGTTAACTTTGTAAGCATGCATTTAAATTCCAGTGTGATTCAAATACATTTGTGTGTTCTACCATGCAGAGTTGGATTGAAAAGTGACTGTGTCTTTTTTGTTATGCAGGCTTAATTTAGCAAAGCACTTAAACATGCCAAACAGCAAGCATCTGGCCTGTGCTTGCAGTTCTTTAATAGCTGCCCCAAATGAATGACTTGGGGCATTCCAGAACTCTGGCATTCAATACAGACTTCAGATACCAGTGAGACAAGGCTGGATTGACTGCAAAACAGTGTGGACTGTAATTGTCTAGCTTTAATGGAACAATCACAACTCTTATCTGTGGCAGACAAAGGTTTACTTTTTTTTGTTTAATGGAGAAAAGTGTCCACTGAAATATCTCAGTCATGGTATTTCTTAGTTGCAACCCTTTATTCTTTCCACATACTCATAAAGATGAACTGAACAGGCTTAAATGCACTGCCTGAACCAACTTTCTTACTGTCTTTGAATCTGTTCTTTTCTATCCCAGCTCTGTATTGAATACCAACATTTTACTTCTGATTGTTTAATGTTATTACATATAACTTCTTTTTGCTACATGCAGTTTTTGCCTTACCTGTCTTTATGGACTAACATTAGGAATGTTTTTCCCATGTGCTCATTAATGAAAGCTCTCACAACCTTCACATTCAAATAATTTAGTTCAGTAGGTGATGACTCAGAGATATAAACCACTTGTTTCTTTTTTTGCAGTTACCCAGCTGCCAGGCCATAACAGGATCATTCCCTTGGATGTTTCATCCTAGCTTATACCCCACTTTGGCAAAATAGCCGTATCATTTACACTATACTTAATTTCTGAGAACGCAGCTACTACATGAGTCATTATAAACTAAAAGTCTTGCTTTAGGATGTCTATAACTGTTGCCAAATCTTTTTCTGGGATATGAAAGCGTGTGTGTAATCCAGTAGGCTGATCTGTCAGCTGCTTCAGATGGTAAAACTACCTCAAGGTTAAGGCTGAGCTCTCAATGCCTTTCTTCAGCATGGAGTTTCTTTTTATTATGAAGTATTCAAAAAGGCTTACAATAGAAATCTCTTATGACTGAATTGTAGTTGAGAGCAGGATAGCTCAGCCTCAGTTAGATCACATGTTCCAAATCATGCATGTCATACTTGCCATTAGTCTCTTCTACAGGCTCCTGCTTGTAAGCAATAACTAACCTACCAAGTTCTTAGTAATAGAGATACCTTACTCAACTTGGGAAAGCATTGAAAGGTATCTCACTCTCCACTATGTCACCCTCTTTAAGAATCTTCTCCCAAGTTCACCCCTGCTCAGTCTCTCTACTCCATTACCAAGAAAGCAAGAGGTCTCAGATGAATTCCGGAAATTGCATGCTTGTTCCCATGGGCCCAATCTCCTGTTGCATAGCCTCATCTGGAATTGCCAAAGACAAAAGAATGTATTCTGAGGCAACTGTGTCCCGATGCCTACTGCCTCATTAGGGGAAGGAAGACATTTGTAACGCAAGCTGCCTCTCTAATATCCCTGAGTAGTGTAATACGACTCTGCTGAAGCTTTGACTTGTCGCTTTTTCAGGGTGAGATTTGATATACTTACTGGATGAGATGCGATCAAAATATTTTGTTTCTCTTACTCTAGTAATCTAATTGTCGAAATGTAACATGACCCCTTTTCCTGGAGCATAACATCCAAATTGGCATAATCTGTCTGAATAGAAACTACCAGTTATTTCACACAAAGCACAAAGAACTTATGACTCCAATTTTATTGATTAGGGAGATAAATATCTACTTGAATACATCCTTGGACACTTTGTTTAAATTATATGCTTGGCAAGCCAGAATTGTATTGTTACCGCGTTAAACTACTTATTAACCCATAGAGATACGTGGAGGTATTTGGGCATTATTCTCAAATATCACTGTGAATTTTTACATGTAAAAAAGGCCAGAGATTTGTGAATTGCAAATCTATATGATCTGTCTGATGTTTGTAAATGAAAAACGAGATAAATGGCGGTCTCCTGGATTCTTTAATTTTCTGTTGTAGGTTACATGAAGAATACATTTAAATACAAAGGAAATATGAGGGGAAAGGATGAATGATTTTAGTATCTTTAAAATGGCTACAGTGGCGGTAGTTTTGCACAGTGTCTATTTAACTAGATATGATAAAGGCCATGGGTAATGTGTAACCTGCTGGTGGTTTGCATCCACAGGCTACTGGTTCAAAAAAGTGACTGCCTGCTTTTCTTTTTTGCACCAACCAGTTCTTGACTTCTGTCTTATGATTTGGGGGTTGGACTAGATGATTTTCAGAGGTCCCTTTCAACCCAAATGATTCTATGAATCTTTGATTTGGGACCTTTAGTTTTCATTTGTTCTTCCCAATAGTGCCTTCCACGCTATTATATGAATGGAAAACACTGCAGAAGTATTTGCAAGATTTTTTTCTATTTCTGTCCTTCATTTTGTACCACTATCAAGGTTAAAATCCCAATTTCATCAGGCAGGGTGATATTTTACCATGCATGACTTAGCAAGGTGGATGTGCTTCCTAGGGAGCTGAACATGAGACTAGCAGTGCTAGCTGTGGTCTTATATATTTTTATGATAGCTAATTCAGGAACTGGTTATTGTTTGGCTAAAGAAGGAGAGGGCTTAGGACAGGCTGCTTCACTAGCAGATCATGCTGCAGCTGTCATGTAAATAAATTCTAATGTGTAAACTTTACATGTATAATCTTGTAAATAAAGGCTGTAGCACAGTGGATAGATATCAGGGAGCTCAACTGATTTCTTCCCTTTTCAGTCTTCAACTTTTTCAAGTTGATGCTTTTAGGAAATGCATCTAAATGAAAAGCCTGTTAGTACTTCTGTTTGCAAAGCACTGGTTTCAGGTATGAAGGCTCATCATTTTCTCTTTGTATCAGAGAGTTTGCAATGTCAGTATTAGTTTGCAGTATAGTTACCCCACTGAAGTGGCTGTGTTATCCACCTCTTCCAGCAGTAAAGTGTCCCCTTGTTTAGAGATAGCAAACGCAGTAGAATGCCACTGCAGGGAATGGCCTCGGAGGCTTGATCTTACAAAGCCTGGATCAGGACAATAAGATGGGTTTTTCTGGGAATAGCTGAAGGCAGAGCTCCCTGTCAAAACTGTCTGTACAAGGAGCTACATAGAGAAGGGAGAGCATCACCGTGTAGACTTAAGGTGATCTATAGTGGTTCCTAAGTGCATACCTGGAACACTTATGCACTCATCTGTTTAACATGAAGAATTAGAATTAACACTGCCCTTAGATGCTGGAGAATGTCAGTCACTAGAAGGAGAACTGGAATCTGGTGTCTCCTTGATTTATTAGACTTTTTTTTGTACTATGGTATTAACAAGTAAATTATTGCTGTGTTGACGAAAGTCTGTGAGCAGTCAGCATCACTGATGATCTACAGTTCCAGGGCATAAATACATCCCTGAGATAAAAACTGGTACCTATACAGTGTGATACTGAAATTATGTTGGGCACTAGTGGCATCATTGTGTTTGTACTTTCCTCACAGAAAGTAGTGAAGAAAATCAGGGCTACCTATATGTTAGCAAAAGGTGAAATTTTGATCAGCTGTTTCTCTTTTTATAGGGGTGACTTAGGAATAAGAAATAATTGGGAAAATTTGTAGTTAATAGGGCTGGAGATATGGGTAAAAGAACTATGGGAATGCCTTGGAGAAATATCTGTGGATGGGTAGTACAGGTATGGGAGTATTTTAGTTGTTACCATACATTCAAGGTGCACCATATGCTTTCCTTAGATGTTTAGCCAAGTATGCTGGCACAGCTTTAAAAAGAACATGAATATATGGATAGGGGTTCATGTGTAGTTTGTAGGGGGGATTACAGCAGCTCCTGCAGCATCCTGTGGCTCATGTGCATGTCAGATGTGTGAAGTGAAAACTTCCCTCATTAAGGAGGTGTGGATGCCTCTGTGCAACAAACTGGTTTGACCTCACTCTTGCTGTTTGCTGCCCCGTTCTAATGTGGGGCTTAAAGCAGTGTGGATCAGCTTCTGCTTGCTCTTTGTTTCCTGGGTATACTTCCTTACCTGTTTCTTTGATAATTTTACGTTCTCATCAAAAATGCAGCACCTTGAAGCAACTTCCCCTTCTAAAGCAAGAAAAGTATGCTATGTAAGGAAGTATGTTGTAAAAGAAACTCAGCAATACTTCCTCATAACACTGTTGTGGTTTAACCCCAGTGAGCAGCTATGCCCTACACAGCCACTCACTCTTCTGTGGTGGGGTAGGGGAAAGAAGCAGAAGGGCAGGGTAAAAGTAAGAAACCTGTGGGTTGAGATATGAACAGTTTAATAATTGAAATGACATAAACCACTGATAATAAATTGTAATGAAAAGGAAAATAACAAAGAAAGAGAGAGAAATAAACCTCAAGGAAAACAAGTGATACAAATGAAAAACCGTTGCTCACCACTGACCGATGCCCAAGCAGCCAGCTTTCCCCCTGGTTTATGTACCGAGCATAACAGCATACGATATGGAATATCCCTTTGATCATTTAGGGTCAGCAGTCCTGACTGTGTCCCCTTCCATCTTCTTGTGCAAGCCCATCCTCCTTGCTGGTGGGGCAGCATGAGAAGCTGGAAAGCCCTTGACTTAGTGTAAACACTGCAACAGCTAGATCATCGGTGTGTTATCAACACTATTCTCATCCTAAATCCAAAACCCAGCACTGTACCAGCTACTAGGAAGAAAACCCTACCCCAGCTGAAACCAGCACAAACAGCAGCACTAACAGTTCTGCTATAATTAAGAAAATAGCATAGACTGTTGTACAATAATAATCTCTGGCTGCATAAGTGTTGAAGAATTTATTTTCTAAGCAGGAGACATTGATCCCATGGCAGTATTCTGTAGCCATAACTTTATTTACATCATGAAGGAAGAAATGATAGATGTAATCATTTAATTTATGGTGCTAAGAAGTGTCAATTGCTCACTCCACCACTATTGATCTAAGGCGTTCCAACTGGCTTATGCATCAGACCTTTGAAAGTTTCAGATAATTGGAGATCAAAGTAACAGTACAGTTTGGTGTGCATGATGTTTCCCAATTGCAATTGTCTCATTGATTGCACTTTTTAATGAAGGGATATGACTAATGAGTAAGTAGTCATTATGAAGTTACAGTTTTTAACAGGCATCATGTGGTGGAAGAAGCCAGCTTAAAAAAAAGATTAGTAAAATATTGGGGTGTTTGACTGCAATTCATGCTGACAGTTCTTTTAAATTGGATGTGCTTGGGTTCCCTTCAGTTGAAAATATCTACCTGGGAAGATTAATTTTCCGAAATAGAATCTTGAGTTAATTTAATTTTTTTACAGTTTAATTTGCATATATGTTTTTATACATATAAGGAAGGGCTTCTCTTGAGGCTGCTATAGATATCCATGATCTATCAAGAAGGAAAAAATAATTAACATTACAAGAATGTGCAATCTTACAATAAGCAAAAGTTATAAAACATGAAAATGTAAGTGTAAACCTTTTTAAGGATTTCAAAGGAGTAGTCTTTAGTATTTGTACATTCAAATTAGTAGGATCTAAAATTAGTGAAAACACCATTCAGATAAAGTTTGTGTTTGAATGTGGCTGTGTGGGAGCATTAACCTTCACAAAGTTTTAAATATAGTTGAAAAGAAAACCCACCAAAACTAATTATACACCATTTTGCTTCCCACCAGCTTCCCTGAAGAATGAAGAAATTGTCCTCTTTAGGTCTTTTTCTACAGTTTATTCCATTAAAAATAGATCTTTCTTCCACACAACAGGAACCACTGAAAGCCTGGTTTAAATTTTCAGGGAAACTCCTTTTATTTTTGATCCTTTGAAATTGTAATGTTAATACATTTTCAATTAAATATGAACAACTCTGTGCATCTCAGCATGAAGCACAAAGGGATTTTGGGACCCTTCCAATTACTAAGGCTTGAAGATTTTTTTCTTAATTATTTAACTTTTACTCTATTTCTTTTTATTTAAATAAAAGTTGTGCTGTGAGGCTCCTTCTAACATGGAAACAAATATGACAGTATCCTCTTTGCCCTTTAAAGTAATTTATTATATAAAGTATGGATGGAATTTTAAGACAAGTCATTTTAATATAACGTTATTTTGCTATTGCTTTTAGTAGCTGCATCACTGTACAAGATAAAAGCGTTTGTTTTTTTCCTGGAGAAAGGGCAAAGAGTGAATCAAAACTGTACTAAATAGAAGTTCAGTTATTTTATCTTTAAATATGTTCATTTGATTGCCACAAAATTACTTTGACGTCTCCCCAGCCAATTTAGGTAGTCAGGTTCCTTTTTACAATATGCTGTCTAACTCTGACACTGTAAGACAAAGTGTTGATGAGTGAGAAAAAGGTATTTTACGTGCTACGATGTCTAAATGTGACTTTAGGTGACAACAGTTCAGAAAGAACCTCAGGTTGACAGACATTGGCTATATGTTCCCCAACTGTGAATAGCAGAGCATAGGGAGAGCATCTAACACCTAGATACAGGTGACAGCATCAGTAACAAATCATTATATTTGACTGATACCATTTAACACTTGCTGCTTTCTGTCAGTCACATAGAAGACACAGTGTACTAATAACACCCAATACAGACTTTTCACTTCATGTGCTTCAAATACTGTTTCATTAAATAGCTGTCTCTTACATAAGTGAGTAAAGTTGAAAGTTCAAGTTGCTGTGTCCATGTCATCCCTCGGGTTGTGGCAGGTGTTGCAGACCAGCCCTGTGTGGATGGAGTGTGCCTATGTCTGCCTTTCATATTTTGAATAATTTTCATAAAAATGGAAAATGAAGATGTTTTTACTCTCCTTGTTCCGTTCCTTCATCTGAACAAAAATGTTCTGTGGTGTCGCAAAGATTACCAAAATGCAGTTCTACTCATAATGGTGTCAAGTATCTCCATATCTCTCAAAATGGTATCAGTTGCTGCAATCTCAAAGCAAAACAGCATGCAACTTAGCTTTGTCTTTTAACAAAATGTCTGAGAAGTTTTATCTGTCATTTTCTTATATGTTAATTTAAAAAAACAATTCCTCCAAAACCTGAAGAATAACATAGAGTAATGTCTAATGTTGCTCCCAATACTATCCATCCCCACTTTGTTTTATACAACATTATGTCAAAGGTGACGCTGGGACTGCATCATCTTATTAATCACTGTTTGGTTAATAATACAGTTAAATTGCTTACAAATTTGGATTTCTAATCTGTTAAAGTTACATGTACAGCCAGTAGGAAGGAATTTGATTTTCAATTGGAAAACTCTATTTCTTGTACTGAAATCAGTATTTAAAATCTGTAGGTGCTCTAGAATGGGTATATCTTTCTGACCTTAGAAAACTAGGAGTGAATATCATGACAGCAGTTTTGGAGCTTTGACATTTTTTGTGATTGATACCTATTGTTTAAGGGGTTCTCAGTATTGAAGTCAGTGTTTACCACATTTAGTAGTAAACTTTATTACCATATATATTCTATACTCTTTACCCAGAGCATGGAAAGTAACAGATATGTTTCATGAAGGCAGATATTACTGATATTTTAGTAAAGCCATATTTTTTTCATTGAATGGAAAGTGCACAGAGCTGGCAAACAAATCAGTGTGGAATTCAAACCCTTTTTTCCTGGTTTAGCAGCATGTTTCACATTGTCTTACTTTTTAACTAAATGAAAGGGGCAGTATCTGAATTATGGGCTGGCAGATTGTGGAGTATGTGTATTTTGTGGTCACATATTCTGACCTGCTTGGATCTGTATGCTGCTCCTGTTATCAAACATTTGATGTTTTTGCCAATTATGGAAACTTCAGTGAGTTATTCAGTTGAAGTAAAATTTATATCGTAACTGTTCCCTTCCTATTAATAAGAATCTATTTCTTCTTTCACAAAGGTGGTATTATGTTAAGCAGGATTGAATAACTCTGTAGTCAGCTGTACAGCAATGAGTTGTGCACTTTTGTTCCAGCAACGGGAAAGTCGCGGTACTTGGGTGTAGTTTGTTAAACGTGTTTCACTGTCCTGTAGGAACACAGTTGTTGGAGGCAGAGGGAGCACAGAGCGTTAGTGGTTCCTTGGTGTAATCCACCAAGTGCTGTGAGACTTAAAGGCCCTACTTAATATTTCATAGCTTGTGGAACAAGCAACATGAAGATATAGTATGCTTTTGTTGAACTGTGATGCTGGGAAGATGCGACAGGCATGGGATGCATCATTATGCTTTTTATGATACTTAGGGAAGAAGAATTTATTCTGCTTTCTAATAGCCCAGTCCTCAGATAAAGATTTCTTTTGTACATGGCTGAAGTCAGGTAGTTTCTGGAAGAGATGCATCTTTCTGCTGGAAGTGGACTGTAAAATATGTTGTCTGTCATTTTTTAGCTATGTAGGTCTGCAAGGAATCTAGAGGGACATATAAGCTCCAGGCTTGAAAACACACAACTATTTCAGTATTTGAATGCACTTGTGGAAATAGGAGTGCATACATTAAGAAAAGTAATCTCATGGAAATGCTTGCATAGATGTGTGTCTGTGAGCTTCCTTAATGATACAGGAATACGATCTGTGGTATTTTCTAGATATTTTTATATCATTCAACTCAACAACAATTTGTTTCTCTAAAGTTTGCAATCTTTGCTGGTTTTCTCTTTTGCCAGTGAAGAAATAATTTTTGAAGTTAAACTTCAAATAAGCAGTTTAAAAGACATTTTAAAGATGAGAATAGGAAAAAATGATAATATTTTGTGAAAACTATGCTCTTTAATTAAGCTTTCTACCTTAAATGGTGTTTTTTTTTTTTAAGATTGTTTACTGTACTTTTATAGATAATGTGTGCTGAATATGCTTGACTTACTCTTGAGAGCTTTCACTGGTGACAGTTTGGTTTAATTTAGCTACCACTACGAAGAGATTAGATTGTCAAGAAGATACTGTTGGATTTTTAGGAATCGCTGAAATTCTTCTGAAATAAAAAGTAATATACACTGTAACATTCTTTGATAGTTCTTTCATGAAGAAATTGGATGAAAATCAACCACAAGGGAACTTCTTTTTTTTTTTTTGGACAAAAGAAATAAAGAAATTCTTCTCATGTTTAGCAGTTAATGAAAACTAAAACCAAAACCAGCTCCAAAAACCCCAATCCGAAAAAGAAAAAGAAAGAAAAAAGGGGGAATGGGTCGGGAGGAAGTCGCAGCTACCAACTTAGCTCTTTAGTGTTGAAAGGCACAAATGTTTTCCCCCCATTGCAATAGGCCATGCAAACTTCTGTCACTGTGTTTAGATGGATAATTGAAGCTACTTTCATATTTAAATATAAATTTGCTTGTTTCTGTCTACATAGATGTGACAACTCAAGTCTTCGTTCAGTTAATTTCTTCTAATTGTTATTCAGTAGCTAGTGTAATGTACAGTGATATAGTCAAGTCCAAAGCACAGAAGCATATTGTTAAAGGAAAAGGTGCTTTTCTGTCCTGTTTAATGGAGCCTACATTTTGTCAAAGTTGAGAAAGCATGAAGCTTGTACAAATATTTTTGTCTGCTTCACAAATACATCCATGGAACTGCTGGAAGAAGTCCAGAGGAGGGCCACGAGGATGATCAGGGGACTGGAGCACCTCCCGTATGAAGACAGGCTGAGGAAGTTGGGGCTGTTCAGCCTGGAGAAGAGAAGGCTGCGTGGAGACCTCATAGCAGCCTTCCAGCACCTGAAGGGGGCCTATAGGGATGCTGGGGAGGGACTCTTCGTCAGGGACTGTAGTGACAGGACAAGGGGTAATGGGTTAAAACTTAAACAGGGGAAGTTTAGATTGGATATAAGGAGGAAATTCTTTCCTGTGAGGGTGGTGAGGCACTGGAATCGGTTGCCCAGGGAGGCTGTGAGTGCTCCATCCCTGTCAGTGTTCAAGACCAGGTTGAATGAAGCCTTGTGTGGGATTGTTTAGTGTGAGGTGTCCCTGCCCATGGCGGGGGGGGGGGGGTTGGAACTATATGATTTTATGGTCCTTTCCAACCCTAACTATTCTATGATTCTATGATTCTATTCTAAACTATATCTCACAAACAGTTAATTTACAAAGTTGAAATGTATTTTGCGTCTTTGCTGTCATCGCAAATGACACTGGTTTGAGTCTTCTAAATGTTCATAATCTCTAAACTCACATTACAATGATGAATTGGTAGTTTGAGAAGTGCTGTTTCCTACAGGAGAGAAGAAAGTATGAGATGGAATTACCAAAGTGTCAATTCAGCCTGTATTTCTTTACTGGTAGAGGAACACCCGTGTTAGAAATTCATCCTCCAAATCCATTTAATGGGTGACTGCAGAAAGCTCACAACCTTGCCCCTAGCTGATGCTGGTGATTTTGATAGGGTGTTTGTTGGACAGAGACAATCAAGATAAGCAAATATGACTAATTATAAAATTGACTTACGTGAGCAACCCAACACTTAAATACTTTATAATTTTATTTTCTAGCTCTCCTTTTAACACCATAGCTCATTTGATTGATCTGTATGTGTAACTGTTTGAGCATGCTTAGATATGTATGGTCCCTTCACTGTATTTGAGCACTGTCAGTTAACAATGGGAATATGCCAGGAAAATCTCTGGTTTTCTATACTTTCCACAATTCTTAGACTGAGATTGTCAGTGGTATATAGTTCCATCCTATGTAGTCACTACTAAAAACACTTAAGAAGTTTAATGTCGTATTTCTAAGCCAAAACTTTTTATTTTTGTTAATTCTAAGTACAACAATTATAAATAATGAGTAGGGCTGAATTTTTCCTTTCAGGTTTTTTTCATGCTTATATTTGTATAAAGAAATTTGACTGCCAGTGCTAAAATAAGCATAATCCTTGATCTCCCATAAGAAGACTTTGATTCAGAGTCATCCACAAAATAGTTTATTCTATTTTTCCACTTCAAATGACATTTCATTGTGCTGTATATGAATGCAGAATAGTTGCAGTTTTCCAATATACAAGCCTTAACAAGAGACAGTTATAATTAATTTGACCTCACAGGTTGGCCTTTTACTGTGTTCAGACCATCTTCTGAAGTTGCAAATATGAAAACTGGGCTCTGTGTCTGTGTAAACTGAATATTCCTTTTGAATGCAATTGCAGAAAGATACTGGCCAGCTGGAGGGTTACTGAATACATGAACTTGCAATTTCTGACAATATTTTATAATCTCTAGTGGGTTCTTTCCAGTCTTGGGTAGTGTTTTAAAAGCTGTTTCATAGAAAATTGTTTACAGCACTTTGTGTCTTTTTTCCTGAATAGCTGTGAATCTTTAGTTGTATGAGCTGTTAGCCATCTTGTGCAGTGAGCTGCATTATCTTGTAAACATTTTGCTTTATCCTGTGAATTTCGGCAGATTGGTACCAAACAGCTATAATTCAGTTGGCATAGTTTCAAGCAAACTGAATCGTAAATGGCTACAGAGAATTTAATTTTATATAAGAACGTGTGGAATTTGCCCACATAATCCCCGATAACCTAATCTGCTCCTGCCACAGATCTTTTGCTCCTTTGTCTCAAAAGGAGCTCATATGCTGAACCCCCCCCCCCCCCCCCAACAAAACAGGACAGCAGTCCTCATGAGTGTTCGTGGTAGTATGAAGATGCCAATATATTAGCCATCTCTATAGGAGAAGCCGGTTGTGTCCTTGAGTTTGCCAGTTCTCCTCCTTTGATTAATTCTGAGATAATTCTGTTTTGGTCCTTTTCAAAAAGTAGCTTAGATCGGGGGCTTATTTGCTATGCAGAGTAAGAGCAGTCAAATGCTGGAACTCCAGTTCGTTTCTAATGCTCCTCCAGGTGAGGAGCTGCACTTTGTACCTGTTTGCAGATCAGAGACAAGCATCAGAATGCAGGTTTATTTAAAAGTAGCAGCAGGCAGCACTGAGCTTGAAAAAGTAAACTTGACCCATCAAAGAGCTACATTTCTAGTTTACTAGCTGACTACTGTAAAACTGAACAGCCTGTAAGCTTCCTAACCTTTAAAATGGCATGGTGTAGTTTAAGCCTACGCTTTCTAGCACAATATTTGATCTTGATTTGTTCAAGTCTGAGCAGCAGTATCTGAAGTCTTAGTGGGCTGCAGTTTATACTAAAATGTACAGGGGACTGGAGGAAACATTGTAGAATTCAGTGTCTGGTGTTGGGAGCTGCCTCTGATTTAAACCCCTGAACAACCCAGGAGATGCTTGAGAAATTCTTTATTGTAACTGGAACATAAAATGAGCCTTCTTCCTACATAAGGCAAATCCCAAATCTCTCCGGAACTGTAATTGACTCAGAATGTGATTAATGTAACTTAATTGTCTTGACTGTACATACATCAGGCACATCACCACCATCTGAGTCCAGGGTGCATTGAATCGCTGTCTAATTTCCAAAGGCACTTTAAAGGATGTCATCCTCTTTGTCTAGACACTGACACCTTTTAAGATGAGGAATACCGTGTTCAGCAGGAAGACTGAAGCCTGTGTTGCACCTTGTTTATACCACAGATCTGATCGCTGCCTACAGTACATTAGGCGCATCAGAATGGCATTTTCATTCATCGACTCCTATCTGAGCTGTCACTTGCAGAAAAATTGAAGATGCTGACAAAACCTTCTTCCTTTTTAACCTGAAATGAAAAAATATATAAAAAAATATTGTCCATTAATGGACAGAAGCACATGGCAGTAAATTGCAAAGCTGCTCTCTGACACAGTCTTAAAGAATAAAGCAGATGTACAGTTGATTCATTTAGTATTTCTTTGTGTAAGCTCAGCCACAAAGTTTGAAACTGAAAGTCATTTTTCTATAACTGATAATTTAGCTGCCTGTCCCTCCCTCTTCCAGGTCATTAAGTAGGTGGTGATGTGTTTTTGTTTGGTTTTAATATGTCTGTACAATAATATAATAGATTTCAATCTTTTATCAGTTTGCTCCTGAAATGGAGTACAAATACATTTCACCATGAGGTACAGAATGATATAGTGATTCAAATAGGTGACAATACCAGCATATGAATTCAAATGTGTACACATGTATACATTTAAAAGGACATTTGAATTTTGACAGAAAGCATTAAAGACATGAAATTCATGGTTACAAGTAAAATGTACCATATGTCCTCCAGCACTTAGACACAAAGAGCACATTAGCAGAGTAATTAAAGGGCACCCTGTTGTGGCTAGGTGGTAGAGGACATATGGTGTATCATGACTATCCATGAATTTTGAAGTTCATATTGTTTTTGATCATAACCTTGTTCTTTGTAATTTCTGTGTGTTAGTATACATTTCAGTTGCGTTGGATGTCTCAGTTTCAGTACACAGTTCTGAAACTGTCAGCCTGACAAATGCATGTTATTTGAGAATCTCCTATTTTAACCTTAAAGGATTTAAAACTTTGGGGTCAAGAATACTGATTTTTATGTAAAGTGGCAGCACATTTCTTTGTAGCTTTTTTCTGTTTCAAATATGTGCTTCCTTTCTGCTAGTGCAAAAGTCAACATGTGACATGGAGACACTTGGAAAAAGTAGATTGTTGCAGGCAGATTCTGCAGATTCCACCTCCTCCAGAAAACAGATCAACTCTTTTTGCCTCTTCCTCTTTGCCACTCACAGCAAATATCATGCATCCGAAATTCAGCTGAGAATTTTGCTGATGGATGTACAAAGTAAAATAGGATCTACTCTGCATGACTTCAGGTGAAAGATATCCAGCTGGAACATAACAAAAACATTGATTTATCTGTAAACATATGTTATTCAGGGACCCAGAGTTGTTTAAGACACTTTATTTACATAGTTGAATTTCTAAGCATTGCCATCTTCTAGAAATGCAAGTATCTGTCAGAGATATAAAATCTGTGTATAAAATAAGCCTTTTGTCTTTAAGGGAATGGAAAAACTCTGAAAGTTTTAGTCTAAGGTAGCAAAATCAAATAGCTGTCTCAGCATGAGCTGTTAGTTGAAACCAGACATTTGCCATGTGTTTTCATCTGAATGTCTCACTGACCACGGTGAAACTTGAGGCTGACCTTAGGGAAACTACAATGAGGTGATGGGTACCTGGTTAGATTTAGGTCTACCAAGATTTAGGTTTTAGGATGGTGTTTGCAGCTGAGACCCTTGAAACTCCTAGGTAATGATGGAGGCACTGATCTGATTCAGTACTTAAGTTTCCACTAGCAGACTCCTAACAGCAATGTTTTGGGTATATGTGCATGATCACACTGACCAGTCTGTGCCAATTGCATAAAAAATTATAAAGATTTAACATGGCAAATGTCCTTGAACCACTTCCAACCCTATAGTAAAGAACTATTTTTCTCCTTCTTATTCCCTGATAGTTCAGAAATAAAAACTTTACTTGGAATGTTTTTCTACACCCTCTCCCCCCCCCCCCCTTGCTTTGGGCATCTTTAAAGTCCCAAGAAAGTAATCTATTTACAAAACACATCCACTTTTCATCAAATACTTAAACTTCCATAGTATCAGATGACCCACAGTATTTCCTTCTATTTAGAGAACACCTCTTGTAAAATATATATATGTTTCATGGAGTGGAGTCTTGAAACTCATAGTTATTAGGCTGAAGGCAGGAAGTTAGTCATTCTCCTGGGATATGGAAAATGCAGTTTTGGTTCCTCAGACTATTCAGAGCTTTGAATCCAGTGCCTCCTACTCCCAGTATGAGTAATCCAACCATTACACTGCTATAGAAAAGTAATTGGTATTATAGTTTTGGGTGTCTTCTAGATTATGTAGTCCAGAAAAATCAGTGGACTGGAGAGTTGCTCACCACTCTGGTGGAATTTAGATGAGTAAATGGATGGGATTGGACCTTCATGGCCCAATTGTTTCCTGCTCCATTTGGAGAGAGTTCTTGCCATTCATTGCAGCAGGGAGTGAGAAAACTCACCCAGAAAGCGAACCTGCGTCTTGACAAGATGATCTTGACAAGAGAACCTGCATCTTGGAAGATTTAAATTAAGATCAGTTGGGCAAAGAAAGTAATTGAAAGCGTTTGAACATTACTCCGTAATAATGTACAGTCCTGTATTCCATTGAGTAGAAGGTGAACTTCATTCTTAAGTTTAGTCTCATTTCATTGAGTTGACTATTAAAGATGATGTTAGGTGCCCAGTTCCATAACAAGTCTAACCAGTGCTGCATCGATTGTTCAGAAACAAAAGAAGATAGAAAGGTATCTTATATTTCTCACACGCAAAACCATTTTTTTGGTGCAAATTCTGTATTTGGTAGTACTGTCAACTTCATGCTGCGTGTCGTGATGGAAACTGCAGTAGCAAAAGCTTTCCAACTCTTTTGTTGCTATTCATCCAGTTACCTTTTCTAGTTGGTTTGTGGGTTTTGGTTTGGTTTTTTTCCTCCTTTATTTGAGTAGGTGTTAAGCTTATTATCTTAAATAGAAGAATGTTTAATTTAGCTGTGGAATATTTTCTGTAGAAATTAATCATTTGCTTGGGCCTTGAACAGTTATAGCATGTAATATCTGGGTAATGCAACATAGCCAACTGTAACCTTTAATTACGTTTGCCTTCAGAACATTGCCAAGTGAAAATCTGAATTCAGACAAGTGTCCAGATCTTTTTCTTGGCATCTTCTTTTAATATCTGTGAGAGCTTATTTTCAGCTTGTTATGCTGTTTGCTCTACATGCTCCATTACTGTTAGTGGAAGTTGTATGGGAAGGGCTTAGTTTCTGAAGGGTTGTGTTATGAACTAAGTTTGCTGGAATCAAAATTTCCCCAGTCATCAATTTCTATAGATTTCATCTTTAAGGCTAATAAGAAAAACTGTGCATGTTAACAACAGAGAAAAAAATGTAATTATTTGGCTTTCCAAACTAGGAGAGAGTTTTCTTGGTCTAATTCTTCTTGAATTTTCGTATTAAGAAACTAAAATGTAATCTTTTCTGGGCTTGGAGTCTTATTTCTGTTAATTGGTGCAGCATTACATCATGTTGCTATCTGACTTGAGCTCATCTTTAAGAGAAGACCTATCTGGGAACTTCTTCATGAAGGGTTTTAAAAATGGAAGACACAGATTCTTCTAAAACTTTGCTAATTCTTTAGCAATATTTCTACAAGATTTCAGTGCCTTAAAACTTTTCAGGTTCAGAATGGGCTTCTGGTGAGAAGAAGATTCATATTCCAGAGATTGACTCTTGAAGAGATAGAAGATACTGACTCAAATACTTCATAGGCTTTATCACAGTTAGACCTTGACAGAGCCTGTTCTACCACATGCAGGAGTGCCCACTGCCAGGAAGTAGTCTCTTTCGGGAATGTGCCTTGTGCTGGTTCCCTGGAAAGGATTTGTTTAAGTAGGCATTTATTTGGTGTGAGTGTGACTTAAGTCTCAGCACTTTCTACCCACTGAGCCACAAGCTTCTCTTGATGTTTGTTAATCCATCCTCCCTTTCTTTCCTCTGGAAAAAAGAAGTTTTGAAAGTTGGGGCTGTTCAGCCTGGAGAAGAGAAGGCTGTGTGGAGACCTCATAGCAGCCTTCCAGTACCTGAAGGGGGCCTATAGGGATGCTGGGTAGGGACTCTTCGTCAGGGACTGTAGTGACAGGACAAGGGGTAATGGGTTAAAACTTAAACAGGGGAAGTTTAGATTGGAGATAAGGAGGAAATTCTTTCCTGTGAGGGTGGTGAGGCACTGGAATGGATTGCCTAGGGAGGCTATGAATGCTCCATCCCTGTCAGTGTTCAAGACCAGGTTGAATGAAGCCTTGTGTGGGATGGTTTAGTGTAAGGTGTCCCTGCCCATGGCAGGGGGGTTGGAACTAGATGGTCTTGAGGTCCTTTCCAACCCTAACTATTCTATGATTCTTTTGGCTCATACATATGTGAAAAGGCAAGTACAGCAAAGGTATAGCTTCATAATTTGTCACAGAAGCAACCTGCTATTGCTATACTGCTATATTTGTGGACAAGAATACATATATGTGATAACCAATGTTCTTCCAAACCAGGAAATGACTGGGCTGTTTTGAAGTCTTGAACTCTCTGGCACCGGGTGTTGTTGCCCCCAACACCCCTCCAAAAAAAAAAAAAAAAAAAATTTCTCAAGTCTGTGCTGAATTTTTTGAAAGATTTTTGTTGATTTTCATTTTTATGTGGAAAATTAGGAATAAAATGTGGTATTCTACAGCAAACCGGCAGTGATTCATTTGTAAATTCTTTGTGTAGTTAGCAGTCTAAACACATGAAAAAGGAAGAACTGACATGGACAACTTCACGGAAAATGCTATGTAAAAAACATCTCCCTGTTGCATGTGCAAGGTAGTGGCCAAGGCTGTGCTATTCACACATTTTGCTGACCCTAGAGTCTAGCCAGGTAGGTATAAAATGCAGGATATCTTCAGGATACCCCTGTGGTTTATTGAAGAAATATGCTGACGCTTTGCAATGTTTCATCTTTGGGATTTAATCAAGGACATGAACCATGAAAAACAAGTAATGTTTTGTTTAGGGAAGCTGAATTTGGAAGCTATGTTTTGGCTTTAAAAAGCCTATTGTTTCTTTTGCTTCTAATTTTCTTTTTGTTGAAAATGGTTGGGGGGGTAAATCAAAATCTGATGGGAAAACTGATCATACTGGAATGCCAACAAAGCCTTATTTTCTTTTTCTGGAAGTAGCTGCTATTAATAAGTATTGCAAATTTAGGTGCTACTGAATTCTGGTACTCACTTTACCATTTTCCTGATCTCCATTTAAAGGATTATAAAGGGCTATTTTCATTTAGTAATGAGATGTGATTGAAAAAAGTAGCCTTGTTAGATTATTATCACTGGAAGATACCAAAAAAAATAGTGGAAGTGTTCATATCTTTCATTTCATTTCTTTCTATGCAGCTATTCAGTTGCATTATTCAAACTATTTGTGAATGCAAGGAAATGTATGTCAGAAGATTCAAACCTTTCACACAGAAGTTCATTCTTTTCCCCACTTCTGTTCCATTTAAATCAGTGCCTGAAAGTTACTTTTAAGTCCTTTGTATTCTTTGGAGTATTTATGTAAGCTGTCAGGAAACCAGCAACATTAAAGCAGCAAAATAACTCCTGCTTTGAACAGAATCCTAAAAATCCAACAGAAATTTTACAATTGCTGTTAAGTATTCAAATACAATTGTTTAATGAAGATGTTAGTGAGTGATTTTTCCAAAGCAGCATGTCACTTTAACATCGCTCCTCTTCAGGCAGCTGTTTTTACAGAAAGTTAAAAAAAGGTGTTATAAATCAAATTTTATTTGGCAATTTACAGGTCAGTGGGAACTGGGGACACACTGGCCCTAATTTTGCAACTCAGGTGCCTATGCTTTTTCTTGGGGATATATCCTGTTAAAGGGAGGATGCAATCCCATATATCATACTGAAGCTGCATTGGGAGTGCTGTGGAAGGTATCAAGTCTCATCTGCTGGCAAGTCTCCCAGCACATTTTCCTTCACGTATGGGTCCTTCTTAAATTGTAGCTGGGGTTCAGGGAGTTTGCGGTAAGGCAGAATACCTGGACACAGCTATGATTTTATTTTAGGCTTCTTTTTTGCTTATACGTTTTTTTAAAGTCAGCTGGAAGAAATGCTGATGCACAAATAGTCTTCACTGTCCTGTAGAACAGAGCTATGGTCTTGCTACTAGGTTTGATGTGGTTTTCATATGTTTACATTTCTTTAATTTTTATAGATCTCAAAGCATGAAGGGTTTTTGAGGGGATATAGACGGGGATATATTCAGCATCTACTAGGTTCATACTAATACAGCATATTTTACCTAAATCCGCGTGTGCCTGTGCTTGTCTTCACAATTTGAAAGTACTAAGTGTATCCAGCTTCTCTCCATGTGAGGCTTTGTATTTAGACATAAAATCACACCCTTTTAAAAGTAGGGTGTATGGTAAAACTCCATCACATTTTGTACAAACATCGTGCTGGCACTATTGCAGTGGCATGTGAGGTATTAGGAGTGAGACTAATATCTTCTCACTTCCTTTTCTCACATCCTGACATCTCTCAATTTAAGACCTTCATTTGTGTAACTCCATCATCTCTCTTGGATATCTTATCTCAGAAAATGAAGCTAAAACTCAGTAAATGTTATTAATAGATCTCTGATAATATTTGCAAATGTACAGAGAAAGGATTCAGAAAATTTTTGTGTTGGGTAGAGAAGATATTGGCAACATTTAAAAAAGCTATGGCTGAATCCAGGCAGCATTCAACCTTAATTTCAACCTAACTGAATTTTCTCCAGGTCAGAGTTTACATTTATCTAAGTATTAATTTCATTGCACATTATTTAAGAAGGAAGTCAGGTGAGCAATGATAGTAAATATTGGAATAACAATGATATACTAGTTGGTCTTTTTTTTGTTTTTAACATCTATTTATAGAATGCTTATTCTCTAAGGATTAGGGGAATAGAAGCTGGCATTTTTTTTCTGCTCCTTGATGAGTGTTAGTGAAGCATATTTGCTAACACAGTTTGACATACAATATATTTCAGTGTTTATGGTACCTTCTGCTATGGTACTCCTGGTACAGTACCTTATGGCATTTTATTTAATGTTTGTGAAGTTTTCTGATGGCTTCCCAGATAATTTATTTTTATTGGCAGCAAGCTTAGTGCACTTGTATGGAAATGAAGCTGAAGTAGGATGTCTTTTTACATCTGTAGAATTTCCAAAGAGCTTCAAAATAAAAATACAAAGTTCAATTGCTTTTTGCCAACAGATAGGTTTTTAACCCATTGAAAAGTTTGTAAATTCTCATCTAGAATAGTTTTGTGCTATGAAATTCAGATAAAACCAATTAAATACCATAGAAATTTTCTCAGGTAGAAAATTTAAGAATCTAATGTTCCCACAGTCATTTTCAGTCCATCTGTGTGGTTTCAAAATAACTTTTTTTACTATTTAAGCCATAAAGAGTGGACTCAGCGCAGGACATAAATGTTCTTTCTTGCTGTGCGTTGATAAAACGTTTCTTAGTTATCTTTCTGCCTTTTGCTTATAACCATCAGTTCATCTTAATGTGCAGTTCACCCCTATAGTTGCTGTTTGTTTGCTGCCAAGTATAATCGCAAATCCAGAGCCATCAGCAGCTCTGGCTTTATAGAACCTTATTTAAATCACAGTTGAAATCAAATATGAAACAGTACTGTTGGGTTTTTTTTTTGGTTTTTGTTTTGGTTTTTGTTTTTTTGTTAGGGTGTTTTTTGTTAGGGTGTTTTTTTGTGTTTTTTTTACAGTGTTACATCTCATTTGATGATAAAAAGAGAGATGGCTTTTCAAACAAAGACAATATGTAAGGTCCTTTCCCACGAACAAAATACACCACAGTTACCCCCGTTTTAATTTAGAAAACACTTGCAGCATTGCAACTAGGATTATTAAGATTGTCCTTTAACTGAAAACATACTATAAGGGTATAAAGCATAATACAGCCTTTTTCTTCACCAGATGTTTTGCTGTTTCATCACTGATTTTAATTAAAAAACATGGGCCTAGCTATTGCATTTTATAGGGTCCGGTCACATATGTGGGGGTCACTTGTTACACTGCTTCATTCCTGAGAGCAGATGGTTTGAGAAGCAAGCCTTAGTGTGACAAACCCCAACATCTTACTGTTTTTATTGTTCAGAGGCCTGCCCTTGCTTCTTATGCTGTGCTCCCTAGTGCTCTGCACAGCCAACTCTGCTCATTTGCTCAAATGGAGTAATTATTTCCCTTGTTTTGGGAAACTGTATTGGAAACCATATCAGAAACCATATCAGGCTAGTTTAGCTCTGTTCTTAAATGTTGCTTTCTGTTTCCTTTAGAAAAACCCAAACAATAAAAAAATCATGTTTTTTATGTTTCTACAAATCAAAATATTCTTTAGTAATTGTTGACTTTACTCATCATATTCCAAGTTATTGGCAAGATTTATAGTAGGTCTCAAGAGAGGTGGAAGAGGGTAAATAAAAATAGATAGGAAAGGAAAAAAAAAAAGGGGGAAATAAAACTAGTAATCACAAAAGTAATAAATGGGTCTCTTGGAAACAGTGGGGTAAATGTTGGAACACAAAGAGGTATCTTATACATTTCCCTCATTTGAAATATATTTTAAATTCCAGAATGATCTGTTCTATCCTTACAAATTCATTCCAATTTGTTAGTCAAAGGCTGTAATGAAATGACTCAAACCATAGTCTTGTTCTACTAAGCAGTGTGCTACAGTATTTTTTTTATTAATTATATTCAGACTGCAAGAACTGTCAGAATGTTAAAATTCCTAAGGATAGTTTGCCAACATCTATCACTGGATTAGAAACAGCCCAGCAAAACCTTCAGCAACGCAGATAATATTCCATCATAAAATCAATAAAACTAAGCATTGTCAGCATAGTGCTGACAGTTCCAGCTAAAACAATTTATAATTTTTAAAGAAGATACACTGTAAATAGAAGATAAGAGGCTTTTTACTCTCAGTCTGTCTTTAAAGATACAACCAGTAAACAGAGCTCATGTGTAAACATTTTGCTACAGGTTTGTGTTTGCCAGCCCTGCTTGGCCTCACTCTCTACCCAGATATTCCCTACCATGGTTTTCTGAGTTGCATGGATAAAAAGTTTATCTTTAGGGAATGGTGCAGCATGTTCTACTGCTCACCTTGCTAATTACATTGGCCGTACACAAGAAAAAGTCCAATCGCCTGTTTCCTTTCCTCCTCCACTGGAATAAGTGCTTCTAGGAAGACTGAGAAATACCAGGGGAATAAAACAATATCTGCACTCATAAGAATGCAGAAAGTGCTACTCTCTTAGATGCTAAGAATATCATGTACTTCTGTGGTCATCTGGTATCGTTTCTCAGAGAACAGATTTTAGAGTAATACTCTCATAAATTCTTCAGTTAGCCCAAAATGTTGGTCTGGGTTATAGTGTATATCCAAGAAAGACTTCCTGTCTTGATTTACAGATGTCAGGTAATAGAGGGGGAGTAACTGAATCTCTTAAAGATTTTTATTTCTTTTTCCCCTTTGTGGTAAATAACCTTTATGTTTGAAAATGCACACCCTATTCTTAGTTTGAATTATTTTAGATTCAGCTTTCATCCGCAGGCCTTTGCTAGCCTTTATTGAGTTGGAGCGATTAATGTTGCCTTCTTCTAAATGTGGTAATATAACTCCTATCCACCTTTTTGGTAAACTAAACAGACTGATTTTTCCTGTGGATGTGTCTAACAGCAGCTACTGCAGGCCATGTAGAGCTATTTGTTTATGTGTCTGAGCTAGCTTGGATACTACTGGTAATAAGACCACTCAGGCAGTCAGTGTGAGCTCCTACACACACCCATAAAGCTGTATGAGCTATATGGGGGTTTCACTGCTGCCTGACCATGGCCATTCTATTTACTAGCATGCAAAGTTGAAGCCAATTTGTGTATATCTTCTCTCTCTAATATCAGCAATGACTGTACTGTAGATGTGCCCTTTCAGTAAGAGAACTGAACTTTTTAGTTCTTTCAACTTTATTTTGAAAGATGGTTGCCAAAACTATATTCTGCCTCGTGGTGAAGGCCTGAACTGATTATGTATATGTAACCTGTATTCTTTTTTTGCCATTCTTTGTTTGTCCATTGAAGATTTTATTAGCACAGTTCTTGCATCCTGCTCAGTGTCATCTTATTCTAGAGTAAAAGAATTGCTGTATGATTTACCATTTCTTCTTAGGTCTAGGATCTTGCATTTGATATTAAAAGCCACAGCTGTGTCCTCCAGAACTGGTATTTGTCAAATCCAGAGACAGAGTTTTGAGCTAAATGAACCACTAACTTGACCTAATATGATGGGTCTTATATGAAATTATATATATTAGTGATTTCTGCCCATCATTGTTTTCAAAGTTTGGTGTCTTCTTAGATATTACCAGATATATTACCATGTTTTCTTCTAATTAATTAGTAAGGCTGACAAGGAATGAATTTCCATGGGGCTCATACTACAAATATTTCACAGAATAATTCTTTGTGGACAGAAACTTTTCTGGCTCCATCAGTGTAGTCAATTTTATTAAATGAAATGGAGATTCATGACATTTGTATAGTGCTGTCTTCATTCTAAATACTGCCGGAGAGGAAGGAAACTGCTGTGAAACCTGAAGAGGACTGTGTTGACAGAGTGCCTGTCTGCGCTGCGAAGGATAGTTCCTCACACCATGATATACTCAGCTAGCTACAGAAGTGAAAACAGTACAGTTGCTTCCATGAAGTGCTGTCCCTAGCCTCTAACCATCCTGAGAAGTGGGATTTATTCTGTTTGAGGTCAGTACTTTGATAAGGTGTGCTGTTTCCAGGACCCAAGTTAGGCTGTCTGTAGCCTTATTGTTACTTCTGGCATCTTTTAGATGGCATAAGTCTGTTTTGTGTAGATGCTCTGTTATCTTTATGAAACTGTAATCTTATTTCTTTAAAATTACCTATGCTCTGCAAATCATACTGCTTACTAGGAATTATCATACTTTCTTCCTTCACAAGTTTTGCATATCTCCTGTACATATATCTGTGGGTTGTACATGAGAAGTGAATGTTGGTTGGTTGAATCTTTTTGTGCTTCAACTCTTTTAATAATACTTTTATTGATTTTGTTATATGTATCCTCAGGACCTACTCGTGTTTGTTATTAGGGATTGGATACCAGTTTGGGTGAAACTTTGGTCTGTCCTAATGCAGCAGCTCTTATGCAAGTATATACCTGCTCAGTGTTTTGTCTTGTTTTTTTTCCCTCTGTAATTCATGTCATTGGGTATTTGGCCTATCTGCAAGACTAAACATTTGTGAATGTGTTACAATTTGAAGATTCGTCCAGAGTCTAGAAAGGAGAGTAATGAGTCAGTCATCCTTGTTTAGATTTTGTCTGTAACTCTGTGCAGTTGTAATAATTCTCTTCTGCAACTTAAAGGCTTATTTTTCAAAGCATCTTTGAACAAACAGTTGGGAGCAATGATTTGCCAAACTGTAATTAAAAGGAAATAGGCTCATTCTGAGAAGTGTAAACAATGTGCTAAACATAATAAATATAGGATCCTTAAACTGATCAGTCTTGAACCCAGAACAGGACTTCAGTTTCCAGAGAATTTAATTGTTGGGGTGAGACCCAGTGTCTCACAGGATTATGCATTTAGTGTCCTGCAGTAACACGTGCAGTTTCTATGGGTTTACCAACAAATTCATGGAATTTTTTTGTCCTCAGCTGTATCAGCTCCCTGTTGCTTGTTAACATACTTTGCCAGGAAATTCATGGCATTTTTAGGTCTTTAGCTGTGTATTAATCAACTCCCTGGTGCTTGTTAATGTACCTTCTTTTTCCTATCTGTGATCACAGTTTTTTGCTTTACAAATAAAATTTGAAAGTAAAATATCGGCCTATCCAAGACTGATGTCAAAACATCCTTTTTCTCTAAAGCAAAGCAATAACTGAAGCTGTGGGTTTCTTATAACACTGTTCTCAGAACAACTTTGCAGAGCAAAGATTTTCTCTTGAATCTGAGAAACTGTGAGTCCATATTTTCATACTGAACCTTCATCTCATGTTTTCCAGTTGTCTTCTCTGATCTTAAATCTTTGTTAGCAGCTTCCAGTAGTTTAACATATTTTAATTCATGTAAGAAACCTCATCAGATAAAAGAAGTGGAAGCAGGGACAAGTGGCCTTGGAGGAATACATTGATACTCTCTAAGCATGCAGGGAGGAAACTAAGAAAACCAAGGCCCATCTCTGGCTGAAGCTGCTGAGGGACATAAAGGGCAGCAAGAAATACTGCTGTAGATGTATCAGCACTGGAAAGAAGACTATAGCAAATACAGACTTGGTGTTGAATGGGATTGGTATGTGGACCAATACTGCTTCAAACATTTTCACTAATGACATGAACACGGGGGCAGAGTGCATCCTAGGGAGGTTGGGAAGCAATACAAATCTGGGAGTTGTGGCTGACAGACCTGGTAGCTGTTCCATCATTCAGAGGTACCTTGACAGCAGGGAGAAATGGGCTGACAGGTATCTCATGAAGTTCAACAAGGAGAAATGCAAAGTCCCGCACCTGGTCATACATCATGTATGATGGTACAGGCTAGGGCTGGAAAACAGCTTTGCAGAGAAGGATCTAGGGGTCCCCACAGAGCAAGCTGGACGTAAGGCATCAATGTGGCATTGTGGCAAAGCCAGACAACAGCTTCCTGGGCTGCATTAGGATGGACATTATGAGTTGGGTGAGGGAGGTGATCCTCCTTCTCTAGTTAGTACTGATGAGACGCATGGAATGCTGTGTCCAGTTCCGATTTCCCCAGTAAAAGACAGAGATGGACAGCTCATTCTCATGATGGTTAAAGGACTGGATCATCTCTCATGAGAAGAGGCTGGGACTTTTTAACTTAGAGAAGAGATGGCTCAGAGGGGATCCTATTAAAGTCTGCAAATACCTGATGTCAGAGACTAGAGAATACAGAGCCAGGTTTTTCTTACTGTTGCCCAGTGACGGGACGAGAGGCAATGGTCACAAATAGAAATTCAGAAAATTCAATTTAAATGTAAGGAAAAGCTTTTTTAATGGTAGGGGCAGTCAAACACTGAAACAGGGTGCCCAGAGAGGTTGTGGAGTCTCCACTCTTGGAGATATTTAAACCCCACTGCACACATTCCTGAACAGCCTGAGCTAGCTGACCCTGCTCTCAGGAGGGGTTTGCACTAGACCATCTGCAGACGTCCCTTCCAACCTCAGACATTCTGTGTTTCTTTAAAACCTAAGAAAAAATGTGAATGAGAAACAGAAGATTTTCTTGGTTAGGTTAACAGCTTGCTGTTTAACTTAAAATATGTACAGTCATTTTTCTCTGAATCACTTTTATAATTATTTTGATATATTTTGTCATGTATTATCATTTTGAAATATTGGCTCATTCAGAGACATTTTTTTTTTGTTGCAGTTTAAAAAAATGTGTCTTTTTGTTATATTTCCAGGATGTGTAATGAAAACATCAGAGAGAAAATTCGCCTGTGTAGTTCCTAAATATCTTTCGTATTTCCTTGCACTAGGGAAGAAATCTGATTATCTTATAAAGAAATATCTATCAGTAAGTTATTTTTTCTGAGTAAAACTGTCAAACACCTATAAAGAGTTTGTCTCAGAATTTATCTTCATGTTTAATTTTTTATTTTCTAATTTTCTTATATATGAATGCTGTTCTTTACAGGGTTTTTTAATTCAAATGCCCTAATGTAGGAATATTAAAAACAGAACAATTTTTCTGAGGATGCTTTGGGACACATTTTATAGGGCTTTAAAATAGGATAGAAGTTTCTGCAGGTTATTTCTGAAAACTATGCATTTTTGACTGGAGATGTAATTGTGGTCAGTTGCTGGGTAGGCACAGGCATAGTTTCATACTGGGTTTCTACATAGGCCAGACCTGTTTATAAGAGGGTTTTTTTCACCATTCCTCCCCTTCCTGCCAGTATATTTTCCCCTTCTCTATTTCTGCACCTCATTTTGAGATTGTTATGGACTGTCAGGTGAGGGAGTTTTAAGGGGTTTGAGGTATTTTGAAGTCATTTTATTTACTTACTAATTTTTAAGTCTTTAGATCTCTTTACTAGTAAGTTTGGAGTCCAATCCTACAAACAGGTAAAGAAAGGATGTGGTTGGAACACATTAATTTGAGCATGCAGTCTGATAAGTCATAGGTCGCACTTTTACATACATATATGTGTGTGTATGTATGTGTGCATATGTATATATATATATACACATGTGTGTGTGTATGTGTGCATATATATATATATATACACATACATATTTATTTCTTTCCCCTGTAAACTGTATGACTCTGTGCGTGTGAGCATGTGTACAGATCTCTGGTAATGTGATCTGAAGAAGAAAGAGAATGTATTCCAATTATTCCTTTTTATTGATGTGCAGAAATGCATCATCCATGCTCAAGTCTGCAATTTCTTAACTGTGTTGAAGCAAAGTGACCATGGAAAGTAGCAAGCGTGATGGTCAAGCCTCATTAAAGGGAGAAGGTATAGCACCCTGCGTAATGGCACCCTTTATCCAGTGAACGGCTTTTTTTTTCCCCCCATTTATTTTTATATTCTTGTTTCTCTCTGTCAGTAGTAACTCTACTTTGAATTTCTTTCTATAATGCAATTCTGTTTGCTTTAGTTAAACTGAGGATTATTTCTTATTCTCAGTTAAAATCTGGAAAATACATGGATTAAATGTTCTTATATGCTGATTTGGAAACATGAAATGAAAGGTATATTTTCTCTTTGGTATCCGTTCAAAATAAAATTTAGCTTTCTACCGACTCTCAATTTAATAGAAGATACAATAGTTTTTTGACATTTCTGATTTGGAATTTGTGTGGTTTGTTGGGTTTTTTTTTGTCATCTTTATCAGAATTTTTGTTTCAACTTCATTCTAAAAAAGAGTAGAACCCTAAGTCAATATATTAACATTTTTAGTTACTAATTATATTCTCACAGTATTATTACTGAGTAACCAAAACAGTACAAAAAATTTGCAAGACATCTGATGTGACCAACAAAGAATTCCTCTTGTACTCCCCTTGAACAGCCTTCTGTCTCATGAAGAAGAAAGGCTATTTAGGGCATTCCTTCTCTTTTTTATAATATAGTAGTATGTTTATAAATTCTAAATGTCATTGCTTAGAGGCCAGCTTTAGGATTTGGTGGATTTTTTTTTATAAACCTTGATGCTTCAAGGTTTGTAGTACTTTGGGGAAAAACTCATGCTTGGCAAGATTGGTGATAACAATATTCACTGATCATAGCGTTATGGAAATCATAGTTTTCCAAATTCTTTTGCTTAAAATACAATAATTGCTTATCTTGTTATGAAGCAGTGTGGTACCATATGTGTCTGCGCTACACAAGAATGCACCATGGAATAAATCATTGGAGAGAGAGATGTCTAAGGAGCACTTGCTTCCGTTATGGGAACAAATGGCTTTTTGTGGTCCTTTTGTAGTGTGAAGGTGATATTTATGAAAGTATGGTCCTACACTGAGTCTGCTTCTCTTATTTCAGGCCTTTGAAAATGCGTAAAATAAAATTACCACCACCACCCACTCCCCCACCCCTCCCCATCTTTGATACATGCATATCTGAACCCCATAGAACTGCTTTCTCTTCCAGGTTGAACACAACTGTGAGGTCCACAATCTCTGTTTCCAGGAAAACACTGATAAAAGAAAGATTGTTATTCATACCTGCAAGTCTTTTGAGGTTGTGAAGTTGACCTAGGTGGGACTGTAGTAATTTTTTGAGCATATTAATGTGGATTATTACTATCTGTATTCTTTTTCCGGGTCATTGTCTAAGCTATTCCAAATGCCTTCAGAATGCCTAGATTTGCGTACTAATTAGTCTGAATCATATATTCATCACATCCGTGTTGATGGGATTGGTTGGAGATCTTATTAACCTTCAAGTGGCTCAGTGACTAAATGCAGTTTCTTGTCTAGGTGATGGGATAATTTCCCTGCTATCTCTATTTCTGGTTCCTCCAACATAAAATTATTCCAAAGAGATGCCCAGTCTGAGCCTTCTTTGACCTTAGTTAGACACAGTATAAAAATCTGAAATAGAGTGAAACTATCATTTTTTAATAGAAGAAATAATATGTCATATTATTAAACAAAAGGAAAATTTCTTTTGAGGGAAGATATGAGGCTATGAAAATGCTGAAGTTTTTTCATGTCTTATTCTTATAAACCTATTACTATTGTTCAATAAGATGCTTCTTTGAAGGCTATGATCATGCTATAAGAGGAAGCAACATGGAACTAAAAGTGAGTTTACACGTGGCGTGTGGGGGGAACAGGTAATTTCCATCGACCATATTGAAGCCTGCTGAGGGGACAGTCACTGTGGTGCAATTGGACTTTCAAGTAAAATCTATGATCAAGGTTGTTGGAGCGTTCTGTTAAAATATTCAGGATTGCAAAATTACTCAGAGTAAGGACGAGCATAAGGTTTCTTGTATGTTCCTGAGCAGGCAAATGTGAATCCTATAAAGCTTAAGAAAACCGAAGCAACAAGGCACAATTTGTTCAATAAAATCTTCACCAATGTTGTAGTATTATAGCAGCAACATGCACTTATCAAGAAAATGTTCCTAAAACAATAAGTTGCTTTCAATAAATGAGTCTTTAATATCTCTAAGCATTAGAATATTTAATTTCAATTTTAGTATTGTGATGGGGAAAGTAAATTAACTTGTGAAATTAATAATTTTATTTTTAATGAAAAGATATAAATACAGAAGCAATTCTGTCTATAATATGACTTGAGGGAGTGATGATTTATATTAAAAATACTGTTCTCCTGGAATTTCTGCTACTGTTTGAGATAATTTAATTTGTGTCATTTGCATATGAAAATATGCATTGAACTAGCAGCAAAATAACCTTTACACAATTCTAACATAAAATACAGTACATTACACTTTCACATATTAAGAATAAAAATACTCCATCTAATTTTGCAAAGAAAATATGTCATATAGTTGTTTTGGGGTTTTGTTTTTTTTTTGTAAGTTAATATTCACTGTAAGGGCTTGTATCAGCTCTTTGCAATTTGTCTTGCTTTGCTATCAGCCAGAGATCTGAATTAGCTAAAGGTATTTTCAGGTATTTTATTCTGCAACTTTTTCTTTTTTAATTAGCTTCCCCAGGCAGAGATGCATCCTGTGTTTTGCATGCTATCCAGTAAGGTCATCTTCACAATAGCTCATAGTCTGCTAGAGATGGACAGGATAGAGCGGCTTGAACCTTTGTGTTATATTCCTGTTACGTGTCATTATACTCCTGTTGAATAGGTGTTTTCTCTAGCTACATTTCTACACTGACATGAATATCTTGGTAATAAATCAACAGTCAGCATTCTTCATTAATGCTTGGTCTGTCAGTACCATTGATAGCTGATTAGTGTCTTTAGCTACAGAAACAGTGGGCTCTATTTCTTTTTTGTCTTTATTTTGTCTTCAGTAGTGATACGTCCAATGGTAAATGGATCAAGAGTGCAAGATTACCCCTGGAGCGAGCTAAATGAGATTACCAAAACTATACTGCTGAAAATACTGGAAAATATTCTGTCCTACCTTATCCTTTTACAATTTGCACATGTGGTGTGGATTCCTAAATACCTGTTAAGAGTTGTTCTAAAGCTTCTTCCAAATTTGTACTTACTTAAATGTACTGCATAATGTGTTGGTTTTTCAAATGTATTTCAGTCTGCCCTTTCATCTCTGATGGGTTAAGCTATCAGTCCTGGGTCACCTGAAATGCACACTGGCATTCTATCCAAAGTGCCATTTTCTTCTTCATTTAAAAAATATTCTTAAAAAGAATATTTATGCATTATGATAGCCAGCTTCTCTCATCATTTCAAAATCAGATTTCTTACTTCTCTAGTTGCTACCCTGATAACAGAACCCAGGCCTACCCTGTTGAGTCAGATCATACACTGGCTGGATCTCACCCTTTCATCTTCAGGAAGCCACTGTAGGTTTCTGACTCCCCTCAGCAGTCTGTCATGCAGTCCTTCCCCGCTATGTTTATTAAAAACACCCACTTTCCAAAAAAGCTGGCACTGTCCTGCTGTGTTTACAGAATTTTTTCCCTAAGCATTTGGCCTACATTTTAATTGGCTTCTGGAAGGTTGGGTTTTTTTTTTATATATATATCTTTCTGAGGTACTACAGCAGCATCTCTTCCTTAGTGACAGCAGTGAAATTCTGGTGAAGGCCAAGAAGCAGCAATGTGAGATGAGGAATTACTTCCCTCTCCTCTGGCTCTTTGAGTCTGACTGTCTCCGGATGTGTAGCCCAAAGCAGCAGAGGAAAAATTTTTCCTTATTTAACCCCACGGTCCTTTGTGAGGGCTGGCACACAACACAAATCTGTGCTGAACCCATGGGGTGATACTCAGCTGCCACTGACTTCCTGAAATTGCTGTGAGTTCCCAAGGGAAGCCAGCAGCTTCTTGATCTGTGTCCCCCCGCACCTCTTGCAGTAATGTTTTTTTATTCTGTTAAAAAACCCCAGAAAGAATAACTGTCCTTTCCTTATAAGTTCTCCTTTTCCCCTCTGCACGCTTTATAATCTTGAAATTGCTCATTCTTTGTTTTGAAACTGCTCGGGGTTCTCTTGCAATATGCAATAATTTATGCATAATTTTATTCATATTGCTTACTCTTAAAATACTTATATTTTCTTTTTAGATACTTTTATCTTTTAGAAATTAAATATTGATACATTTCAAAACCAGTCATTGTTTTAAGACAATCTTAGTGCTTAGATGCTGGAACAACTTGCCCAGAGAAGTTGTAGCTGCCCCATCCCTGACAATGTTCAAGGCCAGGTTGGACTGGGCTTGGAGCAAACTGCTCTAGTGGAAGGTGTCCCTGCCTGTGCAGGAGGTGTGGAACTAGACCCTTCCAACTCAAAACATTATGTGATTCTATAATTAGTGTTTTCTTTTGAATAAGTCAAAGTGTTTATTCCATGTTAATTCTTCCTTATTTCTAATATATATTTTTTAAATTCAGATTAAAGCTGGTTTGAAGAGTTTGTCAGTCCATTTTTATATAAGCACACTTAGAGTTCAGCTGTAAATAAAAATACACAGTTCTAGTTGAGTGATTCATAATTGTTAATAAAAGCAATAAGTGCTATCAGCTTTGTGTTCTCCCTATTTGTTGACTTCTTCTACAGAGTAGAAAGGATAACATTCAAGAAGGAAACAACATAAACCTGAGAGTTCTTAAAAAAAGAGTAATCTTGAATGAGTGAACAGGCGCATATGCTGATCAAACACAATTACAAGGAAATGTGTCTTTTTTTCTCCCACTATCAGGATAAAATGCAAGAGGAGATACGCCAGCTCTATTTGTATGTTGATTTTATCTTACAGAAGGACTTGATTTTAAGGCACAGGCAGTTTACCTCTGCAAAGAGAAACGGATCAAGAAGCCTTCTCCTTTCAGCTTTTGACAAACAAGAAATCAAAACAAAATATCCAGTAAAAGACTAATTAGCTTGATTTTCCTGCTTTTTTCTCAGAATAGACACACTCGCACACCAAAAATGCTTTATTGCTTTCAAAAAGAAAACCTGTCTTTTAAAACTAAAAATTAAAGTGCCACCTTCCATGCTTTATAGAAGGTATTAGGCTTTCAGTACATGAATAATACAGTTCTGTGTGGGATCTATGCTGTCTACTGTTGTAGCTAGTAAAGGAAACCTTTGAGCAACAAAATGTCCTTTTAGCGGGTCAGTAAAGCCAGAATAACCACTGTGATTTCTGCTCAAGAGTGACTTGTATTAGATTTGCAGATTAATCATGAGTGAGGAAGAAAGATTCCTCTTGAAAGGTCTTACAGGAGACAAAAAAACCCTCTTATCATCTTTATCTGGTATGCCTCTACTAAAACTTGAACTAGCCTGAAGAGTTCAGATTAGAAGTCTGACGAGTCTGCCAAGAAGAAAGAGCAGCTTTACAGCCAGTCTGAAAGTTGGCACCTCTTGAGAAAACTCTCAGGACCCAACTGCCCCTTGTATCAGCATCTCCTCATGATTTTAGACAGGCTCTAGACAGAAGAGTTTTACTACACCCTGGGCAGGTGGCCTTTGGAGGGCCCATGGTATCCTCAAGTCTCTTCTCTAAACAGCTTAGAAATCAAATGATTTGTTTTCCTCTGAGTTATCCCCACCTTGATGTTCATTGCCTTGTAGGCCATTACCACAATTTCATAGATTTATTGATCTGAGTGGGTAAAGCTCCATGCGTGTGCATGTGTGATTGCCAGTCCAGCACCTGAGAGTTCTCTTTTTTTATAGAAAAGATTTACCTGTTTTCTTCTTCCATGCCTCAGGTACAACATTTCCTTCTCATCTAAGTCTTATGGATTTCTGTAAGATACGTGTTTTGTTTTAATACTTTGTGCGAATCTCTTTTGTGCATTGATCTTTATATCTTTAGGTGTGTGGTTTGGAATTATTGTGACTAGCAAACTTCCTGAGGACAAAAAACTGAAATACACGTTTATGTACCAAAATCATAGTCTTGGCTTCCAGAGTGTAAGCACACACAAATGTTTTGCCTGAACTGGAGCAGGGCCCAGGGATTGTACTGTGAAGTAATTCGCCTTGTTGTAAGAACCTATGCAGTTAGGTGAGGGAAAGCTGGACCTTGGATAAATGTGCAGAAGCTTAGAAATGTGGCTTGGGAGAGAATGTCAGTAGACCAATACTGTTTGTTACCTTTATTTCCTTCAAGAATGGCACCAAGTCAGAGGGATTCGACAAGGTTGCTCATAGTTCTGCAGTAATTTCCATCTGTGGCTTCTTTAGTGGCCAGACAGATGCTGATAGCCAGAGCAGCGCGGTTGTGAATACTGAATGTTCACTGTGTTTTTAGTGACAGTGGAGCTGTTTGAGAAGAGATGACAAAACATAAGTGGTGTATACTGAAGGACTTGCATCAGACAGATACTTTCAATGTCACATATCTGGCATTTACTGGAATACCTGTTCTAATGGATGTCACTCACCATCTAGCGCATGTGTCACTGTGCAAGTCTTTATGCCAGATCTGTTCCAAAAGCTGTTGCCTGCTGCTCTATTCTGGGTGATGGTGGGGAAGGGAACATTTTAGTACTACTGAAAAAGATGCACAATTATTTTTTGCCATAGCATAGTATTCATTTCTGTAGAATTCAAGGTAAATTATAACCCTCAAACTCCTGATTGCAGGCTGAATCTGTTGCTTGTTTACTGTCCAAATACATGTTATGTAGGGACTTTGTGCCTCCCTGAGGAATGAGGCACTGAGCTATTCTTTGTTTTCTCAGGAACAGCGGTGGCATGAGAAGGCCAGGTGAAGGTATCACACTTGGGTCAGTTCAGCAAACAACTTAGACTAGAAATTGAGTGTGGGTATCCTTCCTCATAGAAATGGTACAATTGCTCACATTCATAGAATCATAAAATAGTTAGGGTAGGAAAGGACCTCAAGATCACCTAGTTCCAACCCCCCCGCCATGGGCAGGGACACCTCACACTAAACCATCCCACCCAAGGCTTCGTCCAACCTGGCCTTGAACACTGCCAGGGATGGAGCACTCACAACCTCCCTGGGCAACCCATTCCAGTGGCTCACCACTCTAACAGGAAAGAATTTCCTTCTTAGATCCAATCTAAACTTCCCCTGGTTAAGTTTTAACCCGTTACCCCTTGTCCTGTCACTACAGTCCCTGATGAAGAGTCCCTCCCCAGCAACCCTATAGGCCCCCTTGATACTGGAAGGCTGCTATGAGGTCCCCATGCAGCCTTCTCCAGGCTGAACAGCCCCAACTTTCTCAGCCTGTCTTCATATGGGAGGTGCTCCAGTCCCCTGATCATCCTCGTGGCCCTCCTCTGGACTGTGCAGAAAGCATACTACACATGCTCCTTGTCAGTGCAAGTACAGATTAGAAGATAAAAGGAGTTTTTTGATCCAGTGGAAGTTACTGTATTTATTCTTTGAGGCTTTTGAGGGGAGTCACTAAAGCAGTAGGTCTAGCCCTGCCCACATCCTGGCTGACGATTCCGCCTTTCTGCAGCCTCAGTCCATCAAGTAAAATAAATGAATGTTCCCATCTGTATTTACACTCATTCTCTCACCAGTTCCCAGAAAGCTCTTACATTGCTTATATATACACAGTACTTTAATTATATGGAAATTCACTAGTCACAACTTTAATGAACAACTTTTCTTGTATTCAAATGAATAAGATGCTGATGGCTGTTTCTTTGTACACAGCAAATGGTACTTATATAAAAGCCACAGTAAATCAACGGCATAAGCTGATTTAATTACTAATTTGTTGCTATGGCTATTCCCATACCTATCATAACGCTGTGTATTTAATTATCTTTTACCCTAATGCAGGTATATTTTTTTGTTATATCTCTAAGTAGGAAAACTGTTCTTGAATTTTTCTGTTTGTTTTTTGTTGTTTCTGTTATTGGAAGGGGGTGTTGGCTCTTTTTTCATTTCTTTTTCCTTTGCAGCTGGTAAAACTAGCAGCAACTAGCATGTGTCTAGTGATTAAGACTTTTTCTCTTTGTAATTGTCAGATTGATTGGGACAATTGAATGATAATGAAAAACAGCTTGTTCCCTCATTTCCAGAGGTGACACTTTCTGCATAATACTGCAAAATATAACAAAAGGGTTTTCTTGGACGCTGCTTAAAGTTAATTGACAGCATCTGTTGTTTGGAACAACGGAGAGAAATAGCATTCCCTTGGCTCTTGGGCACGTTACTCAGGATTAGGCACTGTCACGCCAGCTGATATCTGAATACACTGTATCTATCCACAGGGTCTTAGCTGGGCTTTCTCTTATATCAGGGGTCCCCCTTAAATGCAGCTGAGTTGGAAAAAATATTTGCATTTTGTTAATGATGAATGTCCTGAAAAATGCAAGGTCTTCATTAAAAAAAAAACCCAGATAAGACAGATTACAACAAACAATGGAGTATGAAAATAATATAATAGTCATGAACTGTCTTTTTGGAAACATCTTTTATTTCAAAAATGGAACAACAGACTTGCAGGGCTATTTTATAACTGCTTGGGGTCTATATATCTGTAACAGCAGTAACCGCTGTGGGCACAATGTTTGTTTATCCTGGCAGATAACATTCTAAATAATTTTCAGAGCATGTGAAAGAAATTTTAATTCTGCATTTCTCACCAAAGATAGAGCTTAATTCTCCTCTTAGCCTGGCTGTGTGTGTTCTGAGAGCCTGAATATCGTTAAATATGTGCATCCTTTTATCTTTTGGCAAACTTTCACTTTCATTGCTGCTCTTTAGTCAGATGTGCATTTTTCTTTATGAGATTTTATATTTCTCTTTTAAAACATTGATCAGTGTCCAAAGTCACTTAAGACCAGCAGAAAAATCAATAGTGAATGCTGATTGGCTGACTTGGAGGCTGCTGCTGCAGCTGATCACCAAGAAAGCAGTGATTTGATTTGATTTTACATTTTCAAGTCATTCCCTTTCATTCTACTGTGTGTCAGTAAACTTCAGAATTGCTGATTTGAAAATAAATGAACACATGTTACTGTTTGAAGCTGTTTCTTTTACTTTATTTTTGGTACTTAACACAAAATGGCATATAGACAAATATTAGCGTTATTATTGCTTAGGTGGCTGCAGGTGTGTGGCGAACTCCAAGCTGAGCTCAAGGTCAGATACTTTATGATGTAAACTCTTGAAGCCAAGATTTGTGTTTACTTGGAGGGCTCATCAATCAGTCTATGTTAATGAGTCAGCTTTGTCATGTAATTATGGATAGTAATTTGACATTTTGCTGTATTACTCTTATATTGAGCTCGGTATCATGGACAGTCAGATATTGAATTGATTGTAATCAGAACCAAGAATATATTGTATATTCTATGCTGTAATGTAAGATACTCTATAGTGTAAAATATGACAGATTGCCTTTTTTCTTATTCTGATCTCTTTAGATATTGGTGTAGTTACTGAATTGAAACAAAACTTCTTTTTCTGGTTTTTTTTTTTTTTCCTTCTGTTCTACTTGAGTTTGGTAATATACTGTATTTTATTGTTTGTATAAATAATGCTTTGGAGAGGAAAGGGACTAAAAATACTAAATGTTATAATAAAATACAGATCAGTTACATTGTGTTAAATTGTGTTAAATTAATTGATTTTGAATTATGCCTATGCTTTAAAAATTAGTCTGGTTATATGTATTTATATATGTACATATGTGGTTATTATGCATAGTGTATATAATAATCTTCATACTAATGCTTATTTCTTATTAGTAATTAGCAACGGCTATACCAAAACTGTGCTGTATTCTGTTTCAGAATTTAACAAAGCTATACATGTATGGGTCATGTTCTTTTTAATATCAACTGAATTTTAACACTTGTTGTAATATAAATGATGCAATATGTACTTTTCTGTATTCAGACCTTGGCAACAGATCCAGATGATGTTTTAAAAAGGAATTGTAAAGATTCTAAATATTCATGCTATGTTGATGATGTTATTGCAGTATTGAGAAACATAGGTATGGAATGATATAATTTGAAAGTCCTTAATGTAATTGAAAAATATCTTCATGCCATAAATACTGATATGAAACTTCAGGAAATATCTTTCTCCCATAATACTTTCTCTTCCCTTTTGGACTGGTTAGGGCTGATCTCAGCAGTGTCAGTAATTATTATTCTGATGTCTTGCCCCTGAAAGGCATTCGCTTGTACCTGTGGGGACAGAGAATCCATTTGCCTGGCGCCGGGGAGTCGGAAGCACTGGCTGGCGCCAGTGAAGAGAAGGGAAAGATGATTAATATGTCTTATAGATTCACTGTCTCTTCACTTGTCCTAGACCTGCCAGTAATTCCACTCCCCTGTGGTTCCACCTTGATCACAGATAATGGAGGCAGATTGAAAGTTTGAAGACACAAGCCTTTCTCTCCTCCTGAACTGACATTACTCACCCAGGCTAAATGAGCTGTACAACCACCGGCACCTGCCTATGGGAAGGCATCTCAGTGCACTTAGCAGTAATGCTGCAATAAAGCAGCAACTGTACTCTAATTAACCAGGTTTCTTTTCTTTCCTTTTTTTCTTTCTTCCTTTTTTTTTTTTTTTTTAACTGCACAGCAAGCTGCCATTAGCAAGGCTATGATATTGCAATGGAAGCAGTAACATAAGTGTTCCTTCACCTCTGCAATTTATTATAACATACTTTTTCCTTTTTATTTCTTTACAGAAATAGGATTATACAGGGTTATTTGGTACCAGCAAGGTAGCTGTAGCATTCTAAAAGGTGAAATTATGAATTCCAATGAAAAAATAACCCTGTAAAAAAAATGTTAAAAATATTCTTACACATGTGTATCTTTTTAAAGATAACCCCCTATTATTTATTCATTTTTAAGATGAACTGGACTTTGTAGTACAAATGTCAAAGTATAATCTCACAAGACCATCTTTGCAAAGCAGCTTCTAACAGAAGTGTGTATATATGTATTGGTAAGAAGATTAGCTTTATTTTGGGCACAAGACAGCAACAGCAGAAAACAGGCTAGTTACTTTCTAGGGGAGATTTTTAGGTGGTGTGACAGCATGCAGTAGATTATCGTATGCATGTGTGCATGCTCAGTTTGCATCTTTCTTTTAGATGCCTTATTCTGAATCGGATTGTTAGAGATAAAATGGCCTTTTTTCATTCCATAACCAGACTGAACAGAACATATAAAAAGGTTTTGTAGTAGGAATAGACACTGTCTTATAGCATCTCCAGAGAGATAAGTCATAACAAGAACCTCTGAACATAAGCTTTTTTGTGTGTCCAGGAAGTATCTTGCTCTGTAGTTCTCTGTCTGAGGGATTGAGCATTTTGCAAAAGATACCTGGTTTTTAAGGAGTCTTTGATTTCTTGGGAGAAAGCTTGACAATCCTTAATGGAGACAGTAATTTTTATATACCTTTGGTTTATTTTGGCTTTGAAGGTTTGTAAAAGCAAATCTGTATTGTCCAGGTAGTGCACAACAGTTTAAATCAAGATAAGCAGCATGTTGCATGTAATTGCACTTCTCATATGCTCTTAAGAATCTGTATATAGTGAAATATATTCCAGTTAAAATAACAGATCCATATCTTCTAAATAGTGAAGAAGACTAGGTCTAGCTAGAGAGCTACGTTCCAGAACTTGGCAGACAGCCCACTTTCATACAAGAAAAGTGATACCATTTTTAAGGATCTAGCATATCATTATGAGTAAGGAAGAGGAATAAATAGTCCAATATATTTTCAAATGCAATGCAACCAGGAGTATGAATCTTAAAAGTTGAGTTTCTTTCGCAGAATAACTGTTAGATACTGTATAAAAATAGGAAGTGTTTACATGCTGAAACGTCATATAGAGTAATTTTATCAGCAGCAGAGAATGTTGAATCTATTAAATAACAGTTGTAAAAAAAGACATTCTCCATGTCATTGCTCATCTCATGTTGCCATTGGGGAGATATCAGTTTGGGGGTGACCTTTGAACTTCCAATTCCTGGCCCTGCTAGCTGGCTTCTTGAAAGGATTAACTAATGCAGCACCAGAGGCAACTTATTAACAAGGAAAGAGAATTGGGGTTATTGTGAGAAAAAACATGGCCTATTGAAATGGAAATTCTGGGCTCAGAAGTTGTAAAGGTCACCAAGCTGGTTATGGGTAAAGGTTGATTTAGCAGAAGAAAGAATGGGGAAAGTTGTAATGATTTTTCAAGGAAAAACATCCCAATTTTAGTTTGGTTTTGTTTTTTAAAAAGGCATAGCTTACTAGAATTTCATTATTAGTCTATGCCCCATTAGGAACTTCATTGTGAGCCACATAGAAATGTCAGACAGGTATAGGACAACTTCTGCTTGTCTCCAGGGTCAAGAACAATATGTTCTAAAGACTCACACAGTCTTCAGTAATTGCAGAACCTGTAAAAAAAGCTGTTATCTTTTTAAAAATGAAAGAAAGCCCCTCTTCTTTTTAAAATCAATATTTTTAAATTATTATTACAGAAATAGCTTCTTGACAAACTTGTGATTTTAAATACAACAGATGAGATAATCTGTCTGGTTTAAGTTATATTAAAAGATGAAAGTGCAATCATTTAAAAGGAGGAGATGAAGACCCGGAACGATGAAGTTACTTTCAAATATCATAAAGCAGCACATGAGTAGGGCTCAAAACTGAAAACTGGTCTTCTGAAGTGCATTTTACTATTGCAGTTGTGGGAGTGCCTTGCCTTTTCAGCAAGATCAGATGCATGAATGGCATGCTCAGAAATGCACTGATTTGCAAGAGTCACCCTACAAATACTTGTGGGCTATTAAGAAACAACCTGTACTTTGCTTGCCTTGTTGGGTATAGAGCCGGGTGTGAAGATGTTTTCTTTCTGGTATGGGTACCATCTGCATGGAGTGGGGTGTAGGCTAATGAGCTATTTTAACTGAAAGATCATTCCATGATTATCTATTACAGTTGCCAAAAAAAGCAAGGACACTTCTCAATTTTAGAGCAGTAGAAAAGTGTCATGTTTTTATTTAACTAGACCTACAAATTCTTGGAAAAGATAATAAAATAATACACATTTGAGCCTAAAAAATAGTCTATTTTATTACTCACTATGTTTTCCTAATAATAAAATATTATTTTGGCATATTGCTGAGCAAAAAGAACGGATGATGATCATAGTTGTAACTAGAAGCACCAATCTAGCAAAGGAGAGTAAACCCTAGAAAGTATGTAGAAAAGTAGGCTTCATGACTGCATACTGCTTAAAAATCACTTACCAGTGATGAAAAAGAAATCTGCAGGATGGGACAATATATTATGCAGTGCATCTAGTTTATTTCTTACATAATTTGGAGAGCAGACTTCCATTTCCTCATTGGAGCTATATAGAGCACACATGTAAAAAAAGACAAAAGCTAACTATGTTTTCAGAATCTATGTGAATTTTCACAGTATAGTCCGTCATTTTATTACTGATACATTTAGAAAAAGCACGGTAAGATTGTGGGAGTTTTTTTTTGGGCTGGCAACTCTAAACTTAATTCTGGGCATAATTCTTATAGCCATGATCAGTGCTGTTAATGATAGCAAGCATTACACCTGCTGGTAAATGTTTTCAGGTTTGGCGTCTTGGATAATGCCGGGTATTGGAAGACTAGATGTTTAGATGTATAATTTTGTACACAGTGCCACCTGGAGAATTCGGGAATAAGGGTTTGAATATGGGATTATTTTTGATTCGTTTTTGCCTCATATTTATTCAAACTATGTGGGACTGTTAATGAGCTTTCTCGAAGTCTGCTGTGTTTTGGTACTATTACCATTTGGTATGTTAACATTTTGCTGGTTGTCTGGTCTAGAAGATGAATCTTCACAAGAACTTGGGTGAGAATCCTGCCTGATTCTAGTTCTTGAAACCCAAGCATAGAAGTGAAGTTGTCAAAGTCTCTTCAGAGCTGCTGTCTAGCTTTGCAAGTTTGCAAATATTTGTCGTCTGTAAGATCCTACGTTTTTACTTCTGAATTTCCTGGATGCTTAAAGGTCTATGACTGGATGTGCCCGTACACGCTTCAGTCATAATAAAGTAAGTAACCAAGTCCTATGCAATGGGTTCTGAACAGGCCTGTAAGTTGGGCATTCTTCAGCCTGTTGTGGCTGACCCCGATGGTTGTAATCAGAGCACAGAGAACTTTCAAGGTTTTGCAGAAAATGAGTATTTATAAGGTAGCTGGAGATAGAACCATACCAATGTCTCCCTGTGCTCCACTGGGCTGCTGAGTCCTTTACCAACAAATCTCCTAATCACTTCCTGTAAAATGGAAATGTGAATAGGAACATGAGCTTTTCCTGTCCAAGCTGAGCCAACAGCAAACTCTCTTACGCAGAGAATCACAGGTCTCCCTCAAACTGGGTGAATGTTGTAACTAATAATATAGTGATATCACGTGTAACAAGAGGCATTGCTGCTGTATCCAGTGTTTGTATGTTGGAAGAAAGGGATAGTCTCTGCTTGAAGTCTGTGACCTTAGAGGAACAAAACAAATAAGATTGCCTGTCCTTGGCACGTTCTGCCTCACATTCAGAGGTGCCTAACTCTTTGTATGTATTGGGCATGGAGCAGATACACTTTATTTTGATTTGAGATTTTTCTATAGATTTAGCTCTAAATTACCAGCCAGTGTTCTAAGGAAGAGTCTCCCATACAAACCCATTGTGATCTTTTGTATACAGAAAGCACAGTGGAAGATAAAAAAGTAATTATAAGCTTTCCTAATTTGATACATCTCTGGGTAGATTTATGGAAGCCTTCAAGATTTGTCCCTGCACTGAGCAAACATAGGCCTAGATTTTAGGGAAGACTTGCTCAGTTTATGGTTTACATCAAGGTCATAAGAAATTTTTAAGCTATGCATAATTTCATCATGAATCATTCTGGGTTTGAACAAGTGTTGTTTTGAGAGTTTGACTTTATACTTATACAAATATTTTGCAGTGGTGAGAGGCTCGGGTTAAAATCTCTAATTTTGGAAGGATATTATGGTAAACAAAACTGCAATAAACAAATAGGAAGTGGTATGAAAAATTAATGGTTTTAGTATTTTTTAATCTTCTTTTTTTTTTTTTTTCTTCCTAATTCAAAAGACAGTTTTCAAAGGTCCTGCAGGAGATTAATTTCACACTGTAAACAAGATACTTAGAGAATTTCATATTCTTAGCATGTGTCATCTTAATATTCAACTTTGTCCAAAAATCTTATCATTCTTCAAGAGCACTCTACAACTGAGCAAAGTTAGTGAAGCTTTTATAATACAGTACTATCATCAGGTGGTCCTATTTTAAAATATAATTGAACTCAAAGAGCTAGTAGATAACCTGGTTTTTAAAAACCATGAGCATCAGTCAGTATAATGCACACTTTTAATTGATGATGATAAAACGCACCAAAAACCATTCTCATTCCTCAACGGAGCAAGTTCAGGCAATTTCTTTAGTCTATAGGTTCCCAGTACAATAGGATTCCATGGCAAGGGATAGAGAAAGAAAGAGAATGGAACAAGTTTCAAAATAAGGATATGGGAACTAAATTACCCATTTCTTTCTAAATTTGCATATCTAGGAGAAATGTTTAGCTGGCATGAGGATTTTTGAATTGCCTTTTTAAAGTTTGCTATGTTAAGAAAAAAAGGTTTTATTCACCTATATACAGGTTTTCCAAACTGTAGTTAAGAAACAGAGAGACTTGTCAGGATTTTCTCTTGCCCTGCTATCTCTATCTGGCTGTCTACCTACAGAGTAACTGGACTGATAAACGTGCTGCCTGGATAAAAGGGCTAGGCTGTTACCCTAAAAGTGAGCTTCCTTCATCTTCTAGTGTTGCAAACCTCTATTATGCCAATATATTTCCCTTAAAAGAACATTCTGCTAACATCCTCTCACAAAGTGTTTTGTTTTGTTCCTTTCTGAGACGTGAAGCAAGAAGAGGAACCCAGAGAAGAGTAGGCAGAAATTAGCATTCCCTGTTTCTCAGCATGCAGTTGGATTGTGGGGGTAAGGTAGATTTTCCCTGTGTCTGTAATCATTGTGAGGTTCTAGGACTCATCTGTTTCTGTCCATGTTTCTTTTCTCATGCTGAATGAGAACATAGGGTCCTACCTCCCTCACCTCTCCACTGAAGAATGGCAAAGTAGAAAATCTAAATTGCTTCAAGTCAAAAACCTTTCATAAATTAAGGCTTTTATATTCTACTTCTTCATTGACTGGCATAGCATTTTCCTTTCTGTATGTTGTTTTGGTGTGTTTAGTGGCTACATGTGAGAGCAGTGACATTTATATGAAGTGCATCTATTAAATTCTTTATAATGAATAGCATGTAACTGTAAACCATATACAGTTTTCTCATTTTGCCCTCCTCTGGGAGACTACGACAACATTTTGGCAAGTAGGAGTAAACAGCTTTGTGTTGGCATGCAGTAAATTAAACTGAGTAATTAAAATCAATAGCAAAACACTAGCTAGGCAGAAAGGTCATATAACACAACAGAAAACTGTTGGGTAGCATATTGCAGGAAATCAAAATAAATTTCTGAACTTTTCATTATTCTTCACATGCCTGGAACTGGCCTTAAAAAGCTTGTTAGATATAGCAAGGTATTGATAGACAGCATCATTCTCTGAGATGGAATAAACATGTTTAAATGCTAATAAACAAGTGTTTGCAGGCTCCAGGCTGCCAGATGCAGTGGAAAATAGCAAAGAGGTCTTTAATTTTACTGCTATTATATAAACTATTGTTTGTTTAGGTTGGCTTAATACATTTCTTGGTGTAATGCCTGCAAGTATTCAAGTTGAACTATGTCAATCACTAGTTTCTGTCAGTACAAGTGTCAGTTGTATGTTTCCTGTTAATGTTTCCCTGGTCAGCTGGCTAGCAAGTAGCATTCTGCCTTCGAGGAGAAAAGCTGCATAGATGATTTTGCAGGGCATGATGGGAAAAGTGATAGCTCTTGCAGCTCGTGATGATAAAAGTGAAGGCAAAATCTTCTGATCCAAACCAGCAATAGCCCCGAAGTGGACAATGACCAAGGAACATGGCCTAACAATTTACGGGATATGCAAAGTTTTAAGCTGAATATAAGGTCTTTGCTCTGATTTTGAGGTTTGAGTAAATAGATAACACTTCTGATGATACGATTCTGTTCTAAATAAAAGCACTTCTTTTATGGCTATGGCTTCCAAAAGGAAGTCTGTGATAGGTTTTTGCTTCTTTTGCTGATGAAGTGTGTTACGGTGGTGGAAGGAAGTGGGAGGAAATCATGAGACACGACTCTGGGAAAAGTGGAGATGTAAGATGAGTCATTTAGAAGTGTTTGCTTGGGAGAAACTGAAAAGGAATCAAAGGCATAGCTAACCTGTAACAAGTACACTCAGTAGTGAAGTGGATATGAGTTAAAGGCAATATATTTTATAAAATAAACTGGTTGAGGTGGGAAAAGGAGAATGTTTTGAGACCTGTGAGCCCTTTTGGCTGGACTTGTTTGCCTTTCTCAGCTCAATCTGTTGTTCTAATAGGCAATGCTACTCTGCCTTTCTTATCTCTCTTGAATTTGCCAGCTCCATTAGCTCTCTCTGAGGCAGCTGTCAGGGAGAAGAGATCTTGCTGTGCATTCATTCAGGAGGTATGAAACGTTGCATTTATAAGCTTTTCCTTAGGTCTTCATTTTTGGCTTTGCCGCATTTCTGCTATACAGTTTTGAAGAGCTTACCCTGACTGTGCAAAACTGTGGACACTGTGTGGCTATAACAGACAGCCCTCAGCTGATCAGGGCTTTTTTTTCTCTTGTGGGGTAAGTGGTGAGTTATAGTGCATTTATCTGAGAAATCAGAGCCTCCAGCTGGGTAGGCACTGGGCAGATATGAAACAAAAGCACTGGGTTATTGCTGTCGTGTGCTGTTCCTGTGTATTCCTGAGGTCGCTTAATTTCCCTTCCTCTATTCGTAATTTCAGTTTAAAACAACACTTTTGGGGTTTTTTTATGCATCCATTTATATTGTCTGTTTTCAATTTAATCGTAGTAATTTTAAAATAATAACAGTGATAGGCAGGTTTTGTACTGGCTGGCTGTGAGATAGTTGTGTCTTGTCTTCTAAATACATACTGTATTCTAATAATGCTAGCAATTGTTTGAGAGCAGCAACAGTGCAAGCTGATCTGTCATTTAAAGTTCGGTTCAGATTTGGTTTGCTTGAGTTATGAGAATGGCTTGGCCTTTTTACCCTGTTCCCTTGAGAACATGTGTCCACATTCTATAGTCAGCATGGGAGGAACACAAACCAGGCACACTCATCTTCTGATGGGAGACTCCAATGATCTGGACATCAGGAATATTGCAGGTTCACATTATCTGCATTAGGATTACTGTATATGGAACTTGTATTATATCTGCTGTAAATGGTTTAAATAGCCAGGCTCTCATGGTTAATGAACATCAAGTTTAATGCTTCTGTGACAGAGATTCAGAAAGGGATATGACTATGACCACATCCAGTTGAAAATGCTATAAGAAATAATATTTATCATATTTTCCCCCACTTTTAGTCCAGATAATGTCTTCAAATAGCTTTTGTTCTTTTTATATTCTCAGTTTTAGAGAATGTGGGACTTAAAGTATTACGTGTATATCATGGAATCATAGAATGGTTAGGGTTGGAAAGGACCCTAAAATCATCTAGTTCCAACCGTCCTGATATATATAGGGTATTGTATACAAATAGTGCATGAAAATACATAGAAACAATATCTGTTGTTCTCTTTTGGTGTGTTTTAATGTAGTAAGTGGGCTTCCTTTTTTAAAGTTAGCTGTTAACTTTTAAAACCCTACAGAATTTCTTTTTTCCCATGCTTGAATTTTTATTGTCATTAATGGAATAGGAAATGGTATCTACCTTCCTGTCTGTTAATGCTTAACCCTAATTTGTGAATCCTATTTTAAAACTGTGGTTCACATTGAGCAGGACTGTGCATCTGCTTAAAGCTAAGTTAATGTACAACTGTAGGCAAAATGAGATTGATGCAAAGTCTTCTACAAATATTTCAAACCATTCTTTAACACTATGCTAAGTAATAGCTTGATGAAATTTTTTCTAATTGAGTGCATGTGTATGTGCATCAAATTTTCTGTATTATCACACTGAAAATACCATACCTTTTATCTGCAGTATTACATGGCTAAATTTCAGTCTTACATAACTAAATTCACAGAATCACAGAATCACAGAATCCCAAGGGTTGGAAGGGACCTAAAAAGATCATCTAGTCCAACCCCCCTGCAAGAGCAGGGTAACCTACAGTACATCACACAGGAACTTGTCCAGGCGGGCCTTGAATATCTCCAGTGTAGGAGACTCCACAACCCCCCTGGGCAGCCTGTTCCAGTGCTCTGTCACTCTTACAGTAAAGAAGTTCTTCCTGATGTTAACGTGGAACTTCCTATGCTCCAGTTTACACCCATTGCCCCTTGTCCTATCACTGGATATCACTGAAAAAAGCCTAGCTCCATCATCCTGACACCTACCCTTCACATATTTGTAAACATTGATGAGGTCACCCCTCAGTCTCCTCTTTTGCAAGCTAAAGAGACCCAGCTCCCTCAGCCTCTCCTCATAAGGGAGATGTTCCACTCCCTTAATCATCTTTGTGGCTCTGCGCTGGACTCCTTCAAGCAATTCCCTGTCCTTCTTGAACAGAGGGGCCCAGAACTGGACGCAATATTCCAGATGCGGCCTCACCAAGGCTGAGTAGAGGGGGAGGAGAACCTCTCTTGACCTACTAACCACTCCCTTTCTAATGCACCCTAAGATGCCATTTGCCTTCTTGGCCACAAGAGCACATTGCTGGCTCATGGTCATCCTCCTATCCACCAGGACCCCCAGGTCCCTTTCCCCTTCACTACTTTCCAGCAGGTCACCCCCCAACCTGTACTGGTACATGGGGTTGTTCTTCCCCAGATGCAAGACTCTACACTTGCCCTTGTTAAATTTCATCCAGTTTCTCCCCGCCCAACTCTCCAGCCTGTCCAGGTCTCGCTGAATGGCAGCACAGTCCTCTGGTGTGTCAGCCACTCCTCCCAGTTTTGTGTCATCAGCAAACTTGCTGAGGGTGCACTCAGTTCCCTCATCCAGGTCATTGATGAAAATATTAAACAGCACCGGTCCCAGCACCGACCCCTGAGGAACTCCACTAGTCACAGACCTCCAGCTAGATTCTGCGCCATTGACCACAACTCTCTGCCTTCTTCCTTTCAACCAGTTCTCGATCCACCTCACTACTTGATCGTCAAGCCCACACTTCCTTAGCTTATCTATGAGGATGCTGTGGGAGACAGTATCAAATGCCTTACTGAAATCAAGAAAAACTACATCTACCGCTCTACCATCATCCCTCCACCTAGTCACTTCCTCATAGAAGGCTATAAGGTTGGTCATACATGACTTCCCCCTCATAAAACCATGTTGGCTGTTCTTAATGACCCCCTCATCCTTGATATGCCTAGTGATGGAGTCAAGAATAAGTTGTTCCATCATCTTTCCAGGGATGGAGGTAAGGCTGACCGGTCTATAATTACCCGGGTCCTCCTTCTTGCCCTTCTTATAGATTGGTGTGACCTTTGCCATCCGCCAATCCTCAGGCACCTCGCCCATTTCCCACGACTTACCAAAGATGATGGAAAGTGGCCTAGCAATGACCTCCGCCAGCTCCCTCAGCACCCGTGGGTGCATTCCATCCGGACCCATCGATTTACAGATGTCCAGTTTGCATAGCTGATCCCTAACCCAATCCTCATCTACCAAAGCAAACTCCTCCTTTGTCCTGACTCCTTCTGGGGCTATAGAAATCCGGGGCCCTCGGGGAGAGTCTGCAGGAGTAAAGACAGAGGCAAAGAAGGCATTCAGCACCTCTGCCTTCTTTATATCCTCTGTCTCCAGGGTACCCACTTCGTTCAGCAGTGGGCCTATATTGCCTCTTGTAGAATGTTAATGTAATAGCTAACACACACATCTCTATGTATATATAAACCACCTCAGTACATTCTTGTGCCATTTTAAGACCAGAGGGACTATGTTTGATACATGGTATAGCCTGAAAAAAACCAACAGATATGAAATTGTGACTCCTGCTAGAAAGCCTTTAAATATTTAAGGTTATTACAACCTACATTTTCACCATTTGTGTGTTTAAGTTGATAGCTGTATAAATTATACGTCAAGTACTCTTGCAAGCATTTCCTACAAGCACATTGACAAACGTCCTGTGATTCTCCTGGAAATACACAGAACATGGAGTATTTTGAAGACAATTTGCTTATGAAACTGTTTGTATCCCATATGTATGCTGCTTTATCTTATTTGCCCCTGCCTTTTTATTTAAGCACAAATATTACTGTTTCTTGACACTTATTTGGAAGATTTTTACATGCTTTTTTTCAATGCTTAAGCCTTATTGCAATATAGACTCTGTTTTTTACAGTGCCAGTCCTACAAAGCTTTACTTGTCTAAAATGGAAGTTAGTATTTGCGCCAAACCTTCTGAAATGTGAAAGAGATGAGTTCCTGGGACACATGTTAAATAATCCTCTGGAAACCATTCTTGAAATAAAAGTATAAGCCCATGACAGTCCTACTGGCTTCCCTATAGGTTAATGTTCTATATGCAGAGTAGTCCAACATGCTGATGGTAACAGCAATGTAAAAGCCTGAAACAAACTGAGGAACATTGCTGCCTACTAACATTTTGTTTGCAAACCAGAAAGACAAAGCTGATAGTATTGATAGTATTTTGTTTTACATAGTTTTCACTAAGCCTTTTATGTATGACTTAATATTCACATGACATTTTAGAATTGTTAGCGCTTATCAGTGCAGGCAATGTTAAGAAACACAAAATAACATCTCAGGATCTTTTCTGTATTTCCTTTTCTTAATTTTATCAATAGAGACTGTGACCCAAGACTCTCTTCTAGGGTTTTAACTGCCCACTTTTTCCTAATATGTAATCTTATGGCATCACGCTTAACACTATTAGGAATATGTGGTTATGTGCCTGGGCTAGCAACTAGTGAAACATCTGCTTAGATAATCTCATTGATTAGGCTCTGGAAATGCAAATATTTGAACAGTGATTTTAAGAGTAACTTCTCTGGAGCCTAACAGTGTGTACCTAGAAATCATTGAAGGCATAGTTTTTGCAGGTGCATATAGATCCTGCTATAGCTCAGACTGCAAGCTTTATATCTCCATACCTCTCACCAGAGTTTGCTGTAGATTTGACTCAGAGAATCTTTGAGATGGGAAGAGCAGAAAAGGTCTCCTGTTTTTTAAACTGGTTACATTTCCTGTGAGCACAGAAAAAATACTTCTGTTGGCAAGACATATAATTGTGAACTGCATTAGTGCTCCCTGACTTGTATATTGTGAGTCACGTTGCGTTCACAGTTTCTACAGTACTCTCACGGTGTATCAGCCTCCTTGCTGACCTGTGAGCAGTGTGTTACATTCTCTTGCTACGTTTTGTAACAGTCTAAAGGGGAAGAAAAGTGTCTAGAACTTTGCCATTACCTGTAGCAGCAAGAGAATGTGAAGAGTCTGTCAAGGATAAATAAAACTTTGTGTAATTTAGCAAAACGTATCCTACATTTCCCTTTGCCACGCCATCGCGTCTAGTTACACTGCAGAAGAGGGTAAAGGAGGTAATGCTCTTGTAGTCTAAACAAACTCAGCACGGTGAAATGGAACAGTACTTTAAAATATGCATAAGGATTGCAGTTGCTCCATTTTTGACACTGACTGTTAGGTAGAGAGAAAAAACAAACCAAAACACAGGCTTTTCTTAAAATAAATGTTTTTGGGGTTTTTTTAAGGGCTATCAAGCAAAATGGTGCTGGATCTATCACTGTGAAAAATAGGGGTGGCCTGGTTGATACAACGCATACAGTTTGGAAAAACAAGAGTAGTGCAACACATACCGTTTTTCATTTTCTCCTGTCTTCAGCAGCACCAACCACTGCAGCATCTCATTTTTTTTAACTTTGTGTTAGGATGGGAAATCCCATGTGTGTACAATTGCTTCTGGCTGCCTGGTCCCTCTGCTCTGAGCTTTTTACCTCTGCTTGCATGTTTCCATGTCTACTGTAAATAAGAAGTGACCGAGGGGGCAGGATACTTAGTCTCTTCTCAGATCAATACTACTCTGTGGGTCAGCAACTAGGAATGTTTGAAAAAAGCAGGAGGAGGGAAATTTCCCCTGTAGGCTGAGGCCAGCACCTCTGTATTGGTTTCATCTCTATTACCTGGGGAAGAAAGCCTGTGTAAGTTATTTCTGAACCAGTAATAGCTGGCAAAAAGACCACTGTGACTATGATAGCAAAGAATTTAAGTAACAAGGAAATTTCGGGTGTCTGTCCCCTCTGTTGTCGTCCATTTCCCCCCTCCCCCAGCCCTCACCCCCCCACCATTAAGATAAGATCTTTAATGCCCAGATGGTCATCTAAATGTTTTGTTCTTGCAGTGGAGTAGGACCAAGATCAGCATGTGTGAGAGTTGGGCAATGAGGGTATTATATAAAGCAGTAGCTCTTGGTCTGTGGGTAGAGTAGAATAGTGAAGTCCTGTTGCACACGTGTGTTCCCTTTCAAGAAAGGGGCTTACCGTATTTATTGTTTCCCTTTTAGCTGAGAAAAACTGATGCTTTTCCTTCCAGGTTCCTCTTCCCTCCAGTCTGTGTTTAATATGATAGCTCTGAGTGCTGTCTCTGAAAGGGGTAAATGGAGGACACAAAAGGCAGGTCTGCACAGCACAATGAAAGTTTAGCCCTGGAAAAGCAGTATTGCCATTGCTAACAGCAAGCCACATGCTGGTATGGAGAAGAAATGGGAGGCCTACAGAATGTCCCTTTAGCAAGAGTAACATGAGCGTAGTTGGGGCAAGTTAATCTGTGACACTCTGAAGGAGAGTGGGATGTTATAAGTAGTTTTTTAGCAGAGGAAGATGGAAGGAAGCAATATGAAGGAACAGAGGATAAAACTTGTGTATGAGCAAGATGTGTAGCCTGGGGAAAAAATAAAAAGTTTGCAATGCTGAATTTAATTTCTTTGCTCTCACATTGTTATGTCTTGTACATGTTTTAAAATTATGTGCTCTCATGCAAAGAAATCAGGTGATTCTTCATCATAAATCAGTCTTTATAGCAAACAAAGTTTGGAGGTACCTATCTTAGACCTGCTCTTTTCTGGAAATAAAGATGAGGCACTATCAGAGATTGAGAAGATGGAGCAAATTGATTAATTAAAAAGCAGTAAATCATCAGCCCCGCATGATTTATGAATAAAAGAATTTGGAATAAGCTTAGGAATGAATTAGCTGAACTGCTAACAAAGATATGCACTCTCATTAAAACCAAGCTCTGTTCCGGTGGGTTGGCAAGTATCTGGGGTTTATCCTATATTTAGACCGGTAAGCATTACATCTGCACATTGCAAATGGTCGGAACAGGAATTTAAAAGGGAATAATAAAACACCTGGAAGATAGCAATGTGAGAGACTTTAATGAGAACATTTCAGCAAGGAAAAATCATGTTTCACTACATTTCTCATGACTGTGAATGTGCCCACAAAAAGAAATACAAATGGCCACATTGGATCAGACTTAAAGTCCCTCAAGCCCAGCACCCTGCCTCTGATAGTGCTCAGTCACAGCCACGTAGGAAGGAAAGCAGAATAAAAAGGATAAAATAGCTCTTTTTCCCTGGACTTGATAAATAGAAACAAGGGTCAGGTTTAAGGGGGTCACTACAAACATGCTGACATCATCCCTTTCCCAGAAACCAGTCCTGAGTGTACTTGTGCTTAGAGATTTCCCCACTCACGAAAAGGAATTAGATGGTAAAATAAACAGTGTTTTCAGAAGAAGGACTAAAGAGAAGTGTGACAAGTTAGGTGCTCAGGGTAGCACTAACCGGTCCCTGGGTTAATTGTTTTGGTAGTATTTTCATCTTGGAAGACCAGTGGTTTTGTTTTAACCTCCTTTCATTCACAGTTTGAGATTAACAAGTATTGCAAGGTAGCGAAGCCAAACTGAAGCTATGCTAACCTCATCCTGATACATGTGATGTATTTTTGTCAGCTGCTCTTCACTCCTCCAGCCATATGTTGTCCATGCTAGCCACGCGCAATGCATCTTCTAGCCGTGATTGCGGGTACTCTGTGGTCTGTGGTGCTCTCACCCACGATTCCCATCAGCTCCTCTGCTGACGGATTTTGTTTTTCAGCCCTTGGAAGAGTAAGCACAGGGCTGAGAACCAGACACAGGGTCTCAGTTCATCAGAGAGGCTTAAGCAGTTTCTGGTACTCACACATCTTACAAAAGACTTTAACTCATATATCTTATTTTTTTAATTTCTTTAAGGTGTACCCTTTGTATTTTGGTACTAACTAAGCTGGACTGACTCAGAGCTACCTGACCTAGACTGCCTACATTTTCTCCATGTGATGAAGTAACTCCCTTTGTAATAGAAATGCCCTTCAGAAGTATGATTGCAATATGTGCTGAAAGAAGGTGTTTCTGGCTTGCTCACCAGTCATTTCTGTTTATCTCCCTTTGATTCCACCAAAAACCAAGGTGCACTTTCCCCTTGGGAATTCCTGGGAATGTTTCCTCACCTTTAGGTTTCATCTACCAGGCTTATGAGGTGAGCTGCCTGACATAATGTATTTTGACTTTTTAAAACCTAGTGACAAAGTCTGTCACAAGACACTGCTACAAAGGCTAAGTAGTCACATATGGTGACAGGGCAAGTATCACCATAGATCAAAACCCGACAAGGAAACAAAAAGGCAGAGGGCTAAGTGGTCAGCTTTCATCACAGTAAAAGGCTAGCAGCTGCATTTCTTAAAGTTACCTATCAGGTCATATGCTAAATACATTTATTAATGATCTAGGGAGAAAGGTGAAAGGTTAGGTGGTAACACTTACAAATGATGTAATTACTTAAGTAATTTAAGCCTGTAGCACACTGTTAGAAACTTTTAAGTGATCTAAACAAGTTACTCAAATGGATAAAGAAGGTTCAGGCCTGATAAATGAGAAGTTAGTATGTGGAGGGAACCACGCAAAAATCTCATCCTCTAAATGAAAGGAAAAAACCTGAATGTTGCTGTTGGCAGTTCCATAGCAGAAGCCATTTGAGATGCTGTTATGATAGAAAAAATGAACAAGGTGCTAGAAGGTGTAAGAAATGGGACATTTAAAATGAATTACCGAACTCAGTCTTCACTGCATGGAGGCAGACGATAGGATAAAGCATAATATTATGGGTAAGTTTGTTCAGCTAACAAAGTCTGATCCATGATGACAATTTCCTGTTTTCTTTTGTCTTTATCCTGCTCATACATCATCTACTATCAGAGGTGCTCTGATCCTTATCAGCGATAATATATATCAGGAAGTCTAAGGCTTCCAGAGGGTTTCAGATTTTGCTAAGGGCAGTTCAGTAACGAACCTCAACCAAGCTACAACTGGTGAAAACCTATTCCATATCCATTCTTCTTCCTTTGGTAATTAGTTAAAATTGACATCAAAATGACATACATTAACAGTCTCAGCTTTGTATTTAGACTGTGAAATCATAAAGATTTTAAACATGGATTTCAGAATTCAGATGTTACTGAAATACTTCCTCAAGTTGGGACTCTTATGAGACTAAGAAATTATTCTTGCATGGAGGAGAAGTCACCTGAGACTAACCTAAATGAAGTTAACATAGATTTTGAAAATTATTCTTGCAGAAGAACAGGGAGTGGTGGGAATAGATGAACAGATGGGAAAGGGAGAAGAGGTGACTGAAGAAAAGGCTAATTAGGTAATTGAGGCTAAGAGGCTATTAGAGCTGACCCAGTGGTTTACTGGTAGCGCAGTTCAGGGACTTGAATTTGGGATTGAGGTTGGTCCCTCATTCCCAGGCCAACACAAGCTCCAAACATTGCAAGGATTCAGTTTTATAGACCGTATGATCCTGTAAGTATGTGTTTTCCAGACAGCATAATCTGGAGGGTTTGTGTGTCAGATTATAGTGGAGACAGGAAAGAATAGTGGAGTAAAATGCTGAATTTGGTTGGGCATAAAGACTAAAATGCTATGATAACCCTAAATTGTTTGCTGAAATTCTTTGGCAGAAGGGGAAGGTCTTTTAAAAGGTTGTTTAAGTCATTCCATTACCTTGTTTCTGGCCAATTTGAAGCTGGTATGCTTGTGGTATGTGAGTCTTGTTTCCATCTTTCAGCCTCTTAAACTATCTTCCTTTCTGATCTGGTCAGTGATACACTTTCTTCTGGGTTTTATATGCTTGTTTTCTCCCTAATATCAGAGTATTCCCCCCATTCCTTCAGTTCCTGCATTTCAGGACAGAAATGCTGGCTCCTGCATCCTTCTCTTACATTCATGACATTTTCAGAGGATTACGACTTTTCTTATTCTCATATTTTTGTGGAAAGTAATCTGTTCTTCCTCTCTTTTTTCTTTCCTTTATAAGCACTGCAGAAAGATACTGCTTTTGAAGCAATACATGGCTGGAACACCTGTGGTCAGTAGGAAAAACATATTTTGAAGCAGAAAAAATCACCATTCATTATCCCTGCAGTTTAAAATAGAGTTTATATAGAATAATTTCAGTATTAGAACCGCTGCTTCAGTGGAAAGGAGCTGCGGTTTAAGATTTAGTAATTGGATAGAATAAATGAAAGATAGAGGAGGGAGTATGGCTTTGGTTGGCTGGAGGGAGAAAAGAAGGTAAATTTGCTGCTTGTCCACTGAAGACCCCATTTGTACCTGCTGCTGGCAAAAGACTTTTGGATTTTGCTTTCAGCTGTGTGAGCTTGTGTTATGTTTAGGGGAGATAGACAAGTGAGGAGTGACGGATGGCACTGCAGGAAACCTCCTCCCACAAAACTATATTGAGATTTGGAGAACCTGCAACAGCACTTCATTTCAGGTTGTGCTGTTGTCTACTACGAAATTGCTTAAAAAGTAACTCAGTAATTAAAAAAATTCCCTCTGGTTTTAGGTAGAGTGGTTTCATTATGTTTTTATTATTGGTATTATTGTAGGACCTAGAACACTGGCCTGTGGACAAGGACCACATTTCTCTAAGGTATTACACAAACACAGGGCAGAAGACATTTCTCACTGTTATTTTCTGTTTATCGTTTCTCCTCACCACTGGATTTTCCTTGTCAGGACATTGCATTATGTTGACGATACAGTTTTGTTAGAAACCTTTCTTAGCAAGTTCTCCCTGAATATTTGAAACATGGGGAAATGTCCATGCATGTTTGAAATGTGGGGAATTATTCTCATTTGCTCATGCAATTCTGTTTCTAAGTTTTGACTTTCATGTTCTAAAACAATAATAACGTGCTTTCAGGGTATTTTCAGTAACTTAGATCATTCCCATCAGAAATATTATCTGACGCACAGGTCTCATTGCTTAGCACTGGTGCACATACCCCATACCATGTTTATTATGAACACTTAAAATGAAGACGTTCTCAAAGAAAAAAGAAATTAACCTGTCTCTTCATTGGTTAATTATTTAAGTTTTAAAGAAAAAAAAAAAAAAGAAAATTAAGTTTTTTTTTTTCCCCTTGAAGTTGTAAAGGATGGAGATTTTGCAAACAATCTTTGTACAGTTAAATATTGCTTGAATTCCATAGCAATCTTTATAGATGATAATTAACCTTAATCCTTGAAAGGTATATGCTAAATGTGTAGATTTCCTGATTTTTAGGAAAGCCATTAAATTATACAGTATTTTTATATGTAAGAAGAAACCAGGTATTGGTAGAAGTAGAAAACCTTGAGGTGTTAAAAATGCTAAAAACATTTGGAGAACATTTGAATGCATATTAGGAAGAATACAAACACGACTTATTTTGCAGTGTCTGAAACTGTGTTAGCTGTGCCAAAACCCATTCAGTTGTCTGTAAAAAATATATAACACCATCTGACATATTCACTGTCACTCTATGCTCTGTGAATCAAATATAAAATTATGTGCAAGAAAAAACCCTACGAACTTATTTTGTCACAAGTAAGCTCAGAATTTTGAAGATGGTCAGCTCCGCTTGTCAACATGAATAAGCAAGAAGAAAAATAATGGCTTAGACTAACAGAGAAACAAGTCAGTGAGGCTTTCAATTTGAAAGGGCTGCCTCACAGAAGAGGAGTTTGCAGCTTATGATTAGCACCCTTATATTTTCTCCAGAGTTTTTTGATTTCTTGCAGTTAATAAATAGGGACATCCAGCTTTAAGAATAAAATTCAAACACTGAGAAGCAGTAGGTAGATCTAGTGTTTTCAGTGGTGTCAATGAGTACCTGAAGGTTATTTTCCAAAGCTGAACTGGAATCAGGTTTTGTGCTTCAAAGGTCTTTAAAATTTAGACTTAACTTCCTTAAAGTCTGGGACTTGGGCCCACCCCTCTGAATTCCATACACAGGCTTGGAAATGTGTAAGATCGTTATGTTGTATCCCTACATCTGCAAATTGATGGCAATTGAAAATGATCACCACAGTGTGTCACCACAGCTAACACTACATTGCAAATGCATTCACTTGAGCATTTCTCTACAAGTCAGATCACTTAATTTTTCTTTTGGCCATTGATCTTTTACAGCACCTGCAGCTTTTTGTTTTTCCTCCAAAGATCATCATTTTACTTTGAAGTCTAGTGAGTCTGATATATCTAACCCAATCCTGTAGAGGCAAGGAACTGAATAATTACTTCATGAGTGCCATATGAAAAAGCAGTCCAAAGACTGTTTATGCTGCTCATTAAAGTCATTGGGAATTTGGCTGGGCAAGAGCTCCCTGCTTTGGTCATGCAACTGCAGAGGCGGGGGGGAGTGGGGTGGGGGGAGAGAGTGTTCCAAAGATTGTTATTTTCTAATTATTTGTGTTGTGGCACCACAAAAGGATTTGATTAGCACCCTTATGTGTTTAAAACTTAAAGAACAGATAGCAAACAGCAGAACCCCAGCCATCCCCCAGTGGTTTTTCTCCAAAGTCTTGATTAACTCTCAGTTTTCAAAGGGAAATTAGGTAGCAAAGAAAACGATAGTAAAGTTTTCCTTTGAGATCAAAATTATTAGAGTTGAAATTAAAATTATGTCCAAAAAAAATAGAAATATAGTTAGGATAAAATTTTCAAAGCTTAGCTGGTACCCCTCACTGCCTGTTGTAGTAAAGAGTAAGATGCTGGTGCCTCTGAAAATCTCAAGTTTCTGAGAGTGAATAAGACTCTGATTTTATTTTTATTTGTAACTGAACAATTTAATCTTATTGCATGCTACCAAAACAGAGTAAATGTCCTAACTCCAGTCTGCAAACATATAGGAATAGAAAAGCACATGTACATTCATCCTTGGAGTAATAAATCTGCTGGGTTGGGAGTGCTACCTTGTCAGCTGGGAGAAGATGCTCAAATCCACTGACTCAATCCTTTGACTGTCACTGGACTATGAGTCAAAATAAAGAGAAAATCTTCATTTCTGTGCTTCCATCTTCCTTCGGAAGAAAGAAATTTGCATTGCATTTATCTTTAAGATTAGGCAGTCTGAATTTGTTTCAAAATTATGTGGAGTATCAAGCTTCATTTCTGTAAATATGTTTCTAAAAAAAGACTGGAAATTAGTTGTGTGCATGTTATTTTCCGTGGCCATTCTTAGAATTGGGATGGTTCTCCTTTAAGCAACCATTCAGAAGCGTTGAAATCCAGGCAGTGGTGTATCAATTAGCAGGGTGCATTTCTTAGTGTGAGCTGCCTGGAAATGCAAAATGGCAAATCTGAGCATTAGGATTTCTACCATCATTTTGCTTTCCTACCTCTAACTGCAAATCGGCTTCGTTGTGACTTACAGTGTAAGAAGTTGGTGCATTTCTGCAGATCCATGATAAGATATTTTTCTCTAGTAAGAAATGCAGTTAGACTCCACATTCTAAATCTATTCCTGCCAGGCCCTAGATGCATTAGTATTCCACTGGCAGCTGCCTGTAGGTAGGAATATTGTTTTTGTCCATAACCAGAGGGAACAATCAGACTAAGCCGTTCCCCGGCTATAAACCAGCCAAAGTAATTGGGTTTAATTTTAATTTTTGTAATAGCTTTAAATTAATAGGAGCAGCTGCTGCCACAGTGTGTGGGTGTCCTTTTCCAGAAGGCACAGAACAAAAAAGGGAAAGAGTAAACAATAGTGCGTCTAGGACACAAAGGTTAATTCAAGAACTGAGCAATGTCTTTTCGTTATCAAAAACTCAGTTGGTGATATCTAGCACTGTGTCTCTCTTCTTTCTTTTTCTTTCCCTTTTTTCCTTTTTGCCTTTAATTCCCTGATAAGATCTCAATCTGATTAGGCTCCTGTGTGTAAAGATGTGTTGTTGGTATCTAAACGCTAACTCTCTTTCTCTATATGACTCACAAATAGATTAGCAGTGACAAAGTGCTAGGAGAGATAAAAATAGATTAGCAGTGACAAGAGTACTATTATAATTATTTTGGAAGATATGGTTTGAATTAAGAGTTTGGGCACTTTCTGCCCTGAGAGGGTGAATTTAAACCTAGGAACTGAGGATGGTTTCTGCTGTTGTGTCAGACACCAGATAGTGAAATGTCAATACCAGATGTCCTAGACATCAAGATTAGCCATAATAGCCAAATGCAGCCATAAAGTGATGTGTCAAAGTGGATAATAAAACAGATGCTTGGCTTCTATAATGAAGGGGAAAGGGAATGAAATATCAAAAGTGCCTTTAATGCATTAACAAAGTTGTCTTCAACTTGCTTAAAAGTAGAAAGTTATTGAACCAAGGAGAACTATGTGTCATTTAAACATTAACTATCAGCAGATGAATTTCAATTAGCATTAGCCTTTCTGAAATCCTGATTTTCCTCCTATTGGTCTCATTTTACATGAATTTTTTATAACATAAAGCGAAGCTTGTCCTTTATTATTTCTCCCATGCTAATTTGGAAACAAATAAAGTTCAACAACTCAGCAACATACTGTTTAAACTTGCATTATGGTTTGAGGACTGGGAGCTAGAATACATTTACCCACTGCCATATCATCTGCTTGATTTGAGATCAAATGAGGGATGTCCTATAGCACTCCAGAGTAAGGGTGAATGACAGAAATATGTTACGATACCGAAGAAACCTATTAGGTTAGTGCACTGCATGCAGACAGCTGGTGGCATTTTTCCCTTACTGATAATTAAAAAAAAAAAAAAATTCAAACAATTGTTTTTCTGTCCTTCATATCTGTGCCTTAAAAAATATTTTTCAGGTCTTAGTCATAAGCAAGTCCCTTATTTAAGCAAAAATCATAGAATTACAGCGTGGCCAAGCCCACCACTAAACCATGTCCTCAAGTACTGCATCTGCATGTCTTTTAAATACGTCCCTGGGCAGCTTGACAACTCTTTTGGGGAAGAAGTTTTTCCTAATATCCAGTCTAAACCTTCCCCAGCAGGACTTGAGACCGTTTCCTCTTCTCCTATAGTTTGGTACGTGGAAGAAGAGACTGACCCCACCTCACTACAGCCTCCTTTCAGGTAGTTGCAGATAGCAAGAAGGTCTCCCCTGAGCCTTTTTTTCCCCAGGCTAAACCCCAGTTCCCTCAACCATTCCTCATCACACTTGTTCTCCAGGCCCTTCACCAGCTTTGTTGCCCTTGTCTGGACCCACTCCAGCACCTCAATGTCTTTGTTATAGTGAGGGGCCCAGAACTAAACACAGTATTTGAGGTGCAGCCTCATCAATGCTGAGTACAGGTGGTCGATCACTGAGCTAGCTCTGCTGGCCACACTGTGTCTGATACAAGCCAGGATGCTATTGGCCTTCTTGGCCACCTGGGCACACTGCTGGCCAGATATGATGCTGAAGTAAATTCTTGAAGCCCCGAATGTACAAGAACCAAGGCAACAGTGTGGGCAAATAAATTCTTATTTGAAGTCTAATTAACTGCATCACTGGCTATTTATTGTACTTTGTCAAGAACATCTCAATTCCTTTCTGTTTCTCCTTGTGGATCCTGAGTCTTGCTGATCAGACTCCTTAGCTGCTGCTAATTGGCAAACACATACTTTGACATAATGAGAGGGTTTTGTTCTCTATTTCATATTAGCAATGAAAGGCCAAAACTGATGCTCTGCAGTAGACCAGCTTCTCGGAACTATTATACAGGGGCCCATTACTGCTGCTATGTCTGTAAATCTTATTACGTTTTCCCTCACCATGATCCTAGTTTAGCTGAGATCTGCTCCAATCATTAGAGACCAGTTTATAATGTTGCGTAATTGAATCAGTTAGAGTCTGCAGGACCATAGTGTTTTGTTGCCAAACATGACCATTAAGTTAGTTTCATCAAATTACAAGTACATGGTATGAGTAGAGAATCTCCTGTCTAAATAAAGCTAAAAAAATCCATTAATAGAATCAAGGGTGCAAACAGAAATATTGAACATCTCTAGTCTGCAGAACAAGATTTTGATCTACCTCTGAAATATTACTCATTTATGTTGAGAAATAACAGAACAATTGAAGTTCAGTGAAAGGTGGCAGGCAGACCGTTGTTATTTCTTAAACAGATACCAACTTCATAACATTGCCAGAAATGTCTTTATTGTAATAATTTACCATCATGTATATTCGTTTGTACCTCATCAGATAAGCCAGAACTCTTGAGAAGGGCAGCAATCCAACTTGGAACAGTACCAAATACCCTTTTCTCCTTTGCTTTGTAATTTAGGACTATGTTATTTTCTATACCTTTTTGTCTGGGTGGGGTTTTTTTCCCTACCTCAAGAATTCATCTCTTCTACTCACTGGCTAGGCATTGATATATCCCCTGACTGTTAAGGATAATAAAAATATAAATATGTCCTGAATTTCAGTAACAGTTCTGTCAATGTAGCCTTATACTGACATTCCTTCATTAATTATGCCTCATCCCTGTGCTGGTGCATTAGATCTGTATCAAAGGATGTAGCCATGCTCCAGCCAGAGGTTTGGCTGAAGCATGTGTAGCAGTATGAGACTGCACCAGCTTGATATCAAAATAGAGGATAGTTTAGCTGCCTGTGTATCACTTTCATTTTATGGGGGTGGATTTCTTCAGTTTTGTGATACTACCTCCTGCTATGGTGACTGCCAGCTTGGGCACCTGGAAAGAGCTGCAGTCCCTGTGGAGACTGGTGCGCTGGCACGTTAACTGTGCTATGCACAGGCCCCTGGCATGGAGGTTGTCTGCATGAGTGAAATGCGGGCTCTGGGATCTGCTCAGCAGGTCCTGAGATGTTCAAGCTGTTCCACTTCATTTGAATAGAGGAAGGTTGAGTCTCACATAACATTCTTGTTCAGATTTCTTATGTCAATTTATGTATATGTTAATGTACATATATGTTGTTTCTGTTTTTTAGGCAAAGAATTCCCTCTAAGAATGTGTATTATTATCGCTGCCCAGACCACAGGAAGAACTATGTCATGTCATTTGCTTTTTGCTTTGATCGAGAGGATGACACTTATCAATTTGCTTACTGCTACCCCTACACCTATACTCGCCTTCAGCACTATCTTGACAACCTACAAAGGAGGAACATGGACTACTTTCGCAGAGAATCGCTAGGACTCAGCGTGGTAAGTAATAGGCATGCTTGCCAACTAGCAGGCTTCATTATGAATGTCTACCCGTAAATGCTTACAGAGTATAATTCATCATCCCTTCTAATGTACACACACACACATATTCATTTTACTGCTATCAGTGACACGAGGCAGTGTACCTGAATGGTGAAATATAGACAAATGCTAATTTAATTTCACATAAAATGTTTCCTTTGCAATATGCAAGGTAATGCTAAATTCCCATGTAGGATGTATTTATGTCGAAAGACATTAAAAGATGAAACTTAAACAGCTTTATTGAAGAAATGTGGTTTTGGAGTACTCTGTCCATTTGTTGTTCTGGAAGAGATTTTCTCTTTTGAAGGAAATATGTGTCTTTGGAACTAGATTATAACTTTTCTTGGTAAAATAATGCTAAACATATGCAAACTACCTATCTTTTTTAATCTTAAAAATGCCTGTTTTTTTTTTTCTTTGTGATATGAAATTGAAAGAAGTCTTGTGGTCTCAGTATAGATCCTAGTGGCCTCATGAAAATGAAATGTGATAGTTCTTCCGGTGTAGGAAAGAGGGTTAATGGTAAAGGCTGAACTTCTGCTCACTTTGCTATAACCTTTCTCTGAAATGTTGCCTGTCCTGAGGATTTGGAAAGCATGACTCAGCCGCTCCCAGATCAACTCAGAAATCATCAGATTAAAAAATAATAGCTGAAATCTTGTGGGTTTATTTGAGGATTTCTTTTATTTGCTTGCTTTTTTGTTTGTTTGGGTTTGTTTGATTGTGAAAATCAGAATAAAGTAATATGTATAGCTTGCACTGGAATAAATCAAAGACTTCCAGCATTATAGCAGGCTATTGAGATCCCTATGGTGGCATAAAACTTGGAGGAAAAAAATCACTTACAAAAAGTGAAACCAGAATTTACAAAAGAAAGTGTTTCTTAACTCTTTTGTCAGTTATATACTGTTCTTGTTTTAAGGATGACTATTAGATATCCGTGAGCTGGCATTAATTATTAATCATTCCAATTAGGGGGACAAACAATTATAAGGGAAAAGGGTATTAAAAAAATAGAAAAGTAAAATCTTCAGAGAATGGAGGAAAGAGCACTATCATCTTAATGTGTGTAGGGTTTTAATTATTAATCTTAGAGGACAGAGCTGTCATTAATTCTATAGTGAAACTGAATTTGTTTCCTTTCACACTGAAAATAGTGTATAAACAGTCACATTTGCATATTCATCAAAACCCTGATCTGACTGATTAAAACACTGAGATAGAAGGATTTGTCTTTTATCTGCATTTTGACAGACAGAGCTATACTCTTAAATCTTGTTAACATTGTGTTACCAGTAGTTGCTAAATATTATTTTTCATATTTCAGCAAACCAAACAAACAGATGCCATTCAAAATGTGGCAGGAAATGTGCTGTGTGTAAGTCCTGATTTTATAGCTATATGTGCACACAGAGTATGTTTTGCAGAAATTGATATGGTAACATTTTGCAGCTCACCATGCTGATCTGTATAAAAAGCTTCGGAATCAGGCTCGTGCTGTAATCTTTGTAAGTAACGTTGCAATCTCAGAGCTTTTCTGGCTTTTCTCCACACACAACTGTCCTCGAACAGCTTGGTAATTTTATGTCTTTGCTGAGCTTGAATAGACAATTTCCATAAGATCTCTGCGAGTTAAATATTTTAACATAGAGCTTTGTTGCTATCATACATCTTTAAATGGTGAAAAACAGGATCCTTCAGCCTTCACTGCACAGCTCTTCATAAAAGCAGAAGCTGGCTGTACTTTAGAGAATTGCGTGCCATATAGGATAGATTTAGAGCTAAGAAAGTGAGCTCTGTTCCTGCTCTGGCCCCTTATGTAAGGTAAGAGGAATCAGATTGGCATAAAGAGGCCCTTAGAAGTTCTATTCTGGGCGAAGGGACGATACCCCTGGTAGCACACAGCGAAAGGTAACTTAAAGATGCCATTTGAGGATAAACTCTAAAGTCCTTATGCTGGGCACAGGGCTGAAGCAAGCTAGTATGCTAGGGGAAGGCTGTGGCGTATCTGTCTGGAGCCACAAATACCCTCGGTTCACTCCAGGGGAGTTTTACAGAAGTTTGTGAAGACGGAGAATGGTTTGAAACAATTTTACTTCTGGATAATGAAGGTTTGAGATGTGCTTTTTGGAAAGAACAGAATCTCACCACAGATCTTTTATTTATATGGGTTTTAAATTTTATTTTTCTTTTTCATGGAACAGTAAAGTCCAACTCACAAGAAACCATGCCTAGATGATTACTCCTGAAGGCTTTCTGAGTGCACGTTTTACTGCATGTAATGTTTTCAAGGCAATCTAATTTCTAATCTAATTTCATATTTTCTCTAAAGAAAGTACTATACCTCCATTAACTCCTTAAATACTTTCACTAATTCTGTGAAAATTGAAAGTGAAATATCAACATGGGACATGTAATTGTCATTAGGATGCAGAATGGCAAAGTGGTTCAGAGCCAAATGGCAAAGATTCCCATTGCCAGTGTCAATGGATAACTTAGCTGTTCTATTTCTGACCTTTTAATGTTTGTACTCTTTACTTCAGAGAGCTATCCCGCATTCTAGATGTGCCAAATGGCCTTGAAAATAGTCTCTCCTGCCAGCTAGCTATGATGGTCACCCAGGTATCATTTAAACTCCCATTTTCATTCTGCCATTGTTTGCCTTAGGTAACTTCAGACTTTCTACTGTTTGTCCCAACAGATCATAAGTTCAAAAGCTTTGAGCATTTTTTTAAATGGTGAAATTAGTTTTCTTGCATATTATCAATGTGTCTCTCATCTCTGCATGTATTGTGCAATATAAACCAGCATAATATTATGGAAATAATATAATGGAATAATTTTAATATTTCTGTGAATATATAAGCACAGGATCAATTTACACTTAAAATACCTATTTTGTAATACTTACATAGTCTCATGTGCAGTTATAGTTATGCGTAGCATTACAATCCATATTTCAGAGTTAGCAAAATTTTTGAGTGTGTTGTCGTTTGAAGCAGGTAATCTAAATTAGCTGTGCACATTTGAACAGTGCGGACAGTCGATGAGACCTGCACCTCTAGTACTATTTCCATTATCACACATAATAAATTAAATGAGTTTTGGTGAGGCTGGCTCAACTCCTACAGCCCACTTTACAAATCACCATTGGCTTGGCAATATTTTAATCTCTCATTTAAAAGAGAGCCAAGATTAATTGGAGACAGATACTTCCTTTCACCCCATTAGGCACTGGTGCTTCCAAATTGCACTTGAAGAGAATTGCAACTGCACATACAAACCACGAGCCTCAAAGGGACCTCCACAGTACACAAAGATTGGAATATGGAATTCTGTTAAATTAAATATTAAACATACGTATTTTAAAACAAAAAGGCAATATGTCTAATGTAGAGCTCTGTAAGTGAGCCAGTCACTTAAATCAGACATGAGGTACTGAGTGAAACAGATTGGAACGTGCAGTGCTTTATTCTGACTCCACACCACTTTGGTGTGTGCTTTTAATTTATGTAACTTACTCCTGATTTATGGAAGTATCAGGGAGATCAGAATGAGGGCCTAAGACTGTGAAACTGTGCACCAGATGTCACACTGCTGATTCATTGACCAAATATCCCTTATTTTCCATCTAGATGACTGGGTACCCCAGTAAAAAAAGTTGATCAGTTCCACTGATACCTACTGGTCCGTTTTTAGCTGGTAGGTTATGACTTTTTTAAAGCATGAAGCAAAGAAAATAGACAATCTTTTTTAAGGTTAAATTCCCCATTTCTGTGTTCAGCATTAGGTTATGTAACAAGAGAATAATAGTTCTGTAAAAGAAGTGTTCTTCCAAAAAAAAAAAAAAAAAAAGGTTTCAGCATGGTGTATCAAACCTTTGAAATCATGTTGGTATCAGATGCTGTACTTTCCAATATATCTGCCTGCATCTAGGTTGAAATGTCATGTAGATGAAATTTGTGGCAATTTACTTGGCCTGAAAAAGGCCATAGAAATAATGCTTTAAAAAGTAAACCAAGCGTCTTATTTCTGTAGAATGTAAAAATGCACCTATATAGATATATGTTCAGGGCACATTCTCTTTATTCAGTGGTGTATCCATTTACTCATATAGTACTGATCTTTCCATAGCACTCATAATATGGATGTTATCCTAAAACTATATGTGAGATTTTAAATGTTCCTACAGGTATTTTCTCAGTTAGGTTGGATATCAGCAGAAGTAGAGTTGGACCTAAAAATAACACCACCAAAATTTCTTTCTGAAGTGAAACATGATTTATAATATATAATAGCACAGCGTGCAAGCCAGAAAATTATAGAAATAACATGAAAAATAACAGGGAGCTATTCTATACCATCAGCTATAAGGAAAATTTCTTTGTTAGAATGTAAAGGAAGTTCTGGGAGATAAACTGGCTTGTGGGAATCCTAGACAAGGAAAGACAAGTGAAACCATGTTACTGTTGAAAGTTGCCATCTGTTTGTAGGATATATACAACTGTTCATGGTAAAAACAAGAAATACTTTGGTTTAAGTTGGAAGCAATATGTAGTTTTAGAAAAAACAATCTCAATAAAATCATCATTTATTGTTAATATTGTGCAAGGTTACTAAATGTATTAGCATTTAATTAATTCTAACAGTACTAAATGTACTAACAAGCTGGTTATTTCTTAAATTTCATAAAGAACACTGTTTCATGTAGTAAAACAATTTCTAGAAGGATTTACATAAGTTGTTGTATATGATTAAAAAATCTTAAATTGGGAAGAAGGCTTCAAATCTCTGTCAGTTTTGTAGCTGGAACTTCACAGAAAAGAAGATATAAACAGAAAGAATCCATTGGGTTAAGAAATGACCTGCAGAAAAAAGGTTATGATCCACATTATTAAGAAGAAAACCTCCTGAAACGAATGAGAGTAAATGATTTGTATGTGGTGGTGTTAGTCTATACAAACTGTTTTCATCCATAGATCCCAAGTTGCACCCTTTCATCCTATAGTGACATGGGGAAACCTTTGGAAAGTCAATGACCTTTCTGAAGTTCTCACTGGACTTTATGTAGCTGTGCGGTTTGGCCTTTTGCTTCATGGCTCTTCCTGTTTCCATGTTGGGCTCTTTGTTTCACCTTTACTTCACACTTGTCCTTCATCTGGCTTGCCCTTTCTTTGCCTCAAATCTAACCTTCCCTTTTCATTTAGTTTATACTTTCATAGGCTAACTACAACAAAGGAGTTGTGGCATGTATTTGCTGCTCTTATGTTACTTATTCTGCTTTGCTCTGTCTCATTCATTCCCCTTATCTCTTTGAGTTATGAAGGGAAAATCCAAAAGATCTCTTAGGTCTTTTAAATACCAGGACTGCACAAAGTAGTCATGTTCCCTTTTCTGCACTCAATATCCCTATCTTAGTGCTATTTCATGTAACTTCATGTTCTGGTCCATGACCTGCCTTCCTTATGTGTTTTGTGTTTCCTGTTTGCTCCATCCCCTGATACGTACACCACATTTCCAGAGAAGTTACATAATATGCGGTTAGTCCAGGCATCAAGCTGGAGAGGAAACATTAATGATCCAGTCAGTTGTCCTGGCATACCTGAAATAACACCCAAGTGCAGGAAGGCATTTCAGGGTCTGAATTCTTGTTTCGTGGCAATAACAAAGTTTAGGTAAGAGGCAGAGTCTACATGTTCCTATCCTCAGCTGCTTGGTTGGGAGCCACACAGCTCAGTGTGATAGGTGTAAACTCAATAGGAAACAAACTGGTTTTGTCCACACAGTAAGTTCAACCCCCACATCTGGGCAGCTGCCATTAGTTACTGCACCCTAGGCTTTTGGGAAGAGGGAGCACCTATTTCATGTTCTGTGCTTAGAGCTTTGCTCACTAGGACTTCTTTTTTGGTTGGTTCTTGGGAAATAACATAGTACAACCAATTAATATCACTCAATCAAGCAAGTCTGAGGTCCTGTATATACACCAATGCCAAGCGTTTTATGTTTTTAAAATTTGCCTAGTTGCCCTGAAGCATACACAGATATTTTCAAGATGTGTATGTACCTTAGAAGCCTGTGAAAGCACTACAATGCATTCATTCTTCTTTCACTTCCATTTACAGAAATTTGTTTTCCCTCTTTTGTATCACAGCATTAAGCAATAATTACCATGTTGATAGTGATGCTGAATGTACTTGCATGTAGAGGAAATCGTGCTATGTGGAGCTATTAGCTACGTTTGCCCAGTAGCACTTTACTGCATTGACTCTGCTGGGATTTTGACTATATTTGAGTTGGTTTCTATTTAGATCTCCTGAGTAGTGACTGTGTAATGCATCTGCAGGGCTGGAGTTGTGTTTTATTCTGTGTTCTTTGGCTGTACACCCAGAAGGTTGTTAGCTTGGCACTTGTTACCTGTAAGGCTGAGACATTGGGATTGAAGGTTTATCTAACAATTCTAAAGTTTGCTCAGTTCAAATGATTTGGATTTATGCCTTTTAATTTAACAAAGAAAAGGGCTATTTATTGATTTAGCTTCATACTAGCTACATAATGTAAATATAATATATCAGAATCTCCAAGTACCTTAAGCAAAATTCTGTTGTTGTAATTTGTATAAACTGATCATTGTGGCTCTGATCCAGCAAAACACTTAAGCATAGATTTAAACTTAAGCATGTTAAATAGTCCTGTTGAAGTCACTGGCACAGTTCATGGCATCAAGTTAGATATGTGTGAATATGCCTTTTATCTCCCAAAGTCAGAACAATCAACACTTCACAAAATCAAGGCCTGGTGCCCTAATGTTTTTCTGTTATCCTGTGCTACTGCTATAACAACATGACTACAAGGAAAAAAAAAAATATCCTAGACTTTAAGCCCAGACTCTCAGTATTTCCAGCTAAGCCTACTTACAAAGTAAAGAGAAGTAATGATGTTTTCAGTCCCTTATGTATGTAAATAGATCTGGCTATTGGTTGAGTTGTATTACAGTTATTTTTAAGGGTTTGTTTTAATAAACTCCCAGGGGCTTGCTTGTCAAATGTTTCACCTTTACCTGCAGAACACTGACAGCTAGATTAAGAGATTTGTTTGTAGAGTATGGAAAGAATTTACTTGCCAGTTATTGGTAGCCAATGGATTTGGCCAGTGACTTCATTCAGTCTTTGTAGTGTAAGAACAAAACAAATTCGCAATGAGATTGATATAGTTTCAAATAGGTTTCCAGAGTTATGATATTCCTACTGGACAGGATTTTGAAGATTTGTGTGTAAGACTGCAAGCCTTGTACTCCCACTTTGAACATAATAGCACAAATAAAATGTTCAAAATAAGCAAAAATGCTCGTCACAATCAGGGGTTGAGGTTTGTACATACTTCCCTCCTTTAGATTCATCTTCCATCTTGTAATGGTATATATTTAATAGGTAATACAAAAACAACTCAAGTCTCAAATTTTATTTAAGGAAGCATTTATTTTTCTGTCACCTCAGTTTTGGCTATATCATTGACTATCCGTGCTTAGTAGGAGAAAAGCTGGTTCAGGTAATGCATTCTGCAGCTCTTTTTACAGTCAAATGTAATAGACAATAGGACAATGTAATAGATTTATAGAAATCATACCTGGGAGATACCGTATGTGGCTTGTGATCTGTTCTTGATTGCAGTGTGGTTTTAATGGCCCTTACATTCCTGCACTGAGGAAAGTATTTTTGAATTAAAGGATAGTTCAATGAAGGGCATCAAACTTGTATGTAAGAGAGGCTAGTGCCATCCTTATTTTAAGATATGTTAAATTCAAATGTATTTCATTTTAGAAGATCATAATAGTACTGAAATACAAACGTATTTCTAGAAAATGTTAGCTCCTGTTAAAGTGCTGCAATTATCCACAAATACGGAGAGCAATATTTATCTTTGTTTTGAAGACAAAATAGCATACAAATAACATGAGGAAACACAAGCCTTTTAATGTAAAGCAGTAAGTAGGTACTTAATTGAAAACTGGTTTTTCACTTCTTAGGAAGTACAAGATACAACTTAAAGCTTTTTTTTTAATACTCTTTAAAAGAGATCTCTACATGGCAAACAATCATACTGGTACATGAAAAGAACTGCGTTCGCTGATAAAGATCCTCTTTTTCATGTTTTCAAACAGCAGCTGAGCACCATACTGTGGCAGCAGAGAACAATCTGAGAAAATGAACACAGATTGAAAAGGTCTCAGTTATATGACATTTTCAGTGGAAAAAAAAGTCAGCCCCAGGCCCACAGTCAAAAATTTTCCCTCAGAATTCTCTAGAATTGTGGGTGTACCTTTCTACAGAAAGTGTTTGTTTTTCTGAACTACTTTATCTGCTGTTCTAATAAATGTGTAACATGGAGGAAGACAAAGGAGAGATACCATCAATTTCAGGATTTTTTATAAGTATACATGAAAGAAAAATAAGTTTCAGATGTAAATTTTCTCACATTTATTTTGAATTTCTTATAAATTGCATCAAATTTTTAACTTAGTCTTAATTAGTTAAATTTTAAGCAGATTGCTACTTTCTCAAAATCTAAAGAATTCAGGATTTTATAATACATATATTTCTTTTCCATTTAGATTTTCTGCATTGAGGTGATTTATAATAAGGCATTAATAGCCATCATGATAATTTTTAACCAGCTTCTTGGTTCATTAGTAACAGCTACATATTGGTAAAGGTGTTGGAGCTTTTTAAGCCTAAGTTACTTGGATTTAAAATAATAACTAGTCTTCTACGCATTTATGAATGCTGCACTGTTCTGCAGCATACAATGAGGGAAAATGTTATGCTTATCATTAAAGAAAAACTAGAGTTTTATGGAACTTTTGGTCTGACAGCCTGCAAAATACTGCTAAATGTCACTGAGTTAAGGTTCCTAACATTCATCTGACTGCAGTGTTATTTTATAGGGAAGGAGGCCATTGCAGAAATGTGTCTCATTTAGAAGCATTCTGTGAAGAATCCTTTAGGGGTTCATTTGCTGAGGTTATTTGTCCTAAACAGTGTTAGTTCATATAGAGTTTCACTTTAGAATCCAGATAGCAAATTGCGGTCAGGACCATGGACAGAGCACCAAATCTGTCAGGTCGATGCACTCATGCAGCGTTTTCACATACAGCTTTGATAAGCTGAATATACAAACTTCTTCCTCCATAAGTCCTGATATACAAAACTGAAGCCCAGGTTTTGACAGTTACACTCTAAGAAGAAGTTTAATGTTTTGGAAACCAGGCCTGTTCATGACTGCTGAGCTCTTCAAAGTATTGTGCATGGTGGTCAAGAAAATAACTAGAAATGGAGTCTGCAATTTTGCCCAGTTCAGGTAATTCAAGGCCTTAACTCTATGTTTTTTATTTGCCTCCTGAGAATGAAAACAGTCTTTAAGGTGTTATGCCTGATGGAAAATTTATAGGGATGTCAGACAATACTGATTAAGGGCATTTTGGAGATTAACGAATGAAGACAAATCCAGAGGTTGATAGTATAGTATTGGGGAAAAAAGAGATATTTTGGCACCACAGATAGTCCCATCAAGATTTGTCTTAGACCTGCACGTAGATATTAATCCAAACAATGAATATTTCAAAATCACCAACAAGGTACTCAAAAGCATCGCTTCTTCTTTGAGTGTTTTGACTGTTTGAATCTACAGTGAGTGGAAGTGCACAACCTCCATATTGCCTGTAGACTGTCCTCTCTAAAGCTTATGGAAATGGTCTAGATCTTTAGCATGCTCTGGGCAATCAAGTTGTCAACATAAAGCACTTTGGGATCTTCTATGTGAAGACCATCTCTTCTTACAGGAATAAATAAAATTGTAGGGTCCCAGACAACTTATAATTTGGGCTTTCTTTCTTTCTTTTTTTTTTTTTTTTTTTTTTAATTGTGGTGGTGCCTTCATCTTTATGAAGAATCCACACAGTATATATCCTCTATCCAAAAGTAACAAACTCCTTAGAATGTGAACTCAAGAAAAAAGTATATGTGTTTCAAAGTTGTGCTTTTTCTGCTGTTGTAATCATTCTTGCAAGATACTGGGGCAGGACCATATTTGCCTTTAGCTCCAGCTGATTTTGAAATCCTTCAGAGCTTTAGGAATAAAACTGCACATATCCTCTAGATTTCTTTTATAGAAATAAGATTTTGTAACAGCAAATAACACTGCAGAGCTGAACAAAATTGTCCTTTCGTAAATGAGACTTGGATGCACTCAGACCAAATAACATTGTAGACTCATACTGCACAGATTTGTAGAAAGACAAAAAAATATAGTATTGTGTTTCTCATGGTCAAACAGAAGTCTTATATGTCCATCTTGGCTGAAATTCTCATTAGCCATGGCAACCAATGAGAGAGATGCATGGCAACAGATAGCATTTAATTTAATGCTGACAAAGAGGTGGGATGCATTGATCTGTTTGGCAGAAAACTTCATTCTTTTTCATTCCTGTAATTCAGATTTTCTCATTACTGGACACAGATGGCAAAATATAATTTTATTAACTATAACCATTTGTTTTGTGGTTCATCAATTAAATTGCAAAAAGTAGAGAAACTAGTTTATGCTGGCCATTAACAAAAACAAGTTAGCAGCTAGAGCTATAGTACAAATGGCTATAGATGTTGCATACAGTGCTTCAAGATCATTTGTTGCTATGACAATAATGAAGCAGAATAGCTGTGGTCTCTGAAATCTCAGATTTTTCATCTTCCCAGAGAAATACAGGTAAATACAAACTCTGCTCCTTCCTGCACCTTGGGTTTATATAATTAAATATGGGAGAGAAAACAGGAGCTCCAGAGCCATGGCAAAGAGACAAAACAGGAACAAACTGGACATAAGTCTTTGAGAAAAATAGATGAGGTCATGCAGTTACCATAAGATACATGTAGATGTTGTCAGTAGCTGTTTGTCTTTCAGTGTCACAGATGAGCCTATGATGACATACAGCCTTTGTGCTTGCTGAACATTCAGACACTTTTTGACAAATAGGCTCACGTAATGGTGATGCTTACCAGATTTGGGAATATGTATTGCTACCATTGCTTCAGAGGTCAGATTTAGCTTTTTGAACTTCAAATTAGGGTGCAATCATCTTGAATCCCACAGTAAGCTCTGAGAAAATGTCTGTGATGAATGAAAAATACCCAGAACTCTTTGGTTTTTTCCTCATGCATTGGTAGTGTTGGAGCTAAGGTTATTCCTTTTCTTTATAGGTTATGAATGACTGAAAGACAAGATCCTTACAGCAACTGTCAATATCAAAGAACTTGAATGTGACAATGTTTGTGTTAAGCATGATTGAAATGCACAATACATATGTTGTTTCTAAGACTTGATACAAATATGGGTTAATGATAGTTCATGACAGTAGCTCCAAAGGCAATTTTTAATATTTTTATGTCCATAATCTTCTGCAAGTGAGCCAAGAAATACACTCAGGAGTGTCTTCATTCTGCTTCAACTCATCTGCAAATTCCTACTACACTCAATGAACTTTCACAAGGAGGGTGGTTATTGAGAACTTACAGAATTTATATATAGCGTTGCATTTCCAGAATGGATATCCAACCCCTATTAATTTGCAGTTTATTAATTTAAAACATCTATTTTACTAAGTACTAGAATAGGATTATTTTCCTCATCCTGATCTGTATTGAAGACATCCAGGTGTATCCCTTAGACAAGTGAAACAGTAAAGAGCAACTGTTGGAATTCAGGACGCTAGAAAGGGGAGATGTCTTACAGCCGAATAATCAAAATATAAAAAAACCCCTTGCTTAAATTTAGTTGCCATTATTAAAATTCTGAGCTCCTTGTAAGTGCCTAGTTGTTCTGGAAGAAGTTTGTGTGTTTGGTTTCGTCCATCAGAGAGCTCAGAGACAGAATAATGTTCAATCATAATGTTAATCCCAGCACAACAGTTTCTACAGAAATAAATCTATAGAGGATTTGTTCTCCGTTCTGTGCAGGTGCATAAAGAATTCTTTTAATGGGTGGTGCATATACTGCTGTAAAAGAATAGACCCCTTTGTATTAAAATTACATGTCTGGGATTTTAACATAAAAACTCAAAATCCCACTGTGCAAAACTGACTTAAACTCAATTTCCCTCTCCCCCTTTTGCAATGTCAAGATGCCTGAGTGCTCAAGTGACTGAAGAAGTACTAAATATTTAATGCATGGAGGTTACATTAACTGAGTCTTTGATCTGAAACTTCTTAAAAACATCTTAAAAGCCCTTCAAAAATGGGTATTTCATTACAGTCAGTTAAAATAGATTTATTTTATCAAAACACCCTGTCAGAAACCCCAAAGCTGTGATTAATAACCTACAGCATTTTGACTAGAGCATCTCCTAATACTGGTTACTTAGTATATCAACAGATAGCCTTTTTGTGGGTAATACATAGCTGGCCCTGTTGCCTCTGTCTGGCACTTGCACATAAGCAGAGTTTCTCTGCTGAGAGTTTAAACAGGTATATACAGCAGAATCCACAGTGGGATTCTGCGTGTTGATGCTATTCAAACATAACATCTCTCATTTAGTTCTGAGATGAAATTAACTTTTTTTCTTTGTGGAATAAATTTAGTTGGGCAGTTTTGTACATGTATTTTTGTGCAGTAATATTTACTAATATATGGGCAACATGAGCAATGGGATAGATCAATAATTAATATCATCCTGGGAAAATCCTATTTCTTTTTAATCTGTACAGTGTAATTTGAGAGCATCTCTGACTGTGTCAAGACTGTCCTTTAGATTTTGTTTACTCTTCAAGGGTAAACAGACTACATTATGATACTGTCTGGCACTTGCACATGTGCAGAGTTTCTCTGCTGAGAGTAGATGTATAGAAGACAGTAGCATATGAAGAAGCAGATTCCTGTATGATGTGTTTCTATTGCATCCATTAGACCTTTCATGAGAGAACTTAACCCATCCAAATCTATTCTTCCCCCTTGTAGATTTCCTTCTCCATGACTTTGTGCACCTCTAGATCCCGCTGACATTCCCACTGTTGTTTTCTTAACACAACATGAACACATAGTGTAGGGTCTTAAATCCTTAAACACAAACCTCTTGGTCACTCTGGTGCTGCATTTTGAAATGTAGTTTCTGAGTTCATGAGTTTTTAGTTCGTGCCCATGATTTCTACTTATGAACTCCTACATTCTTAACCGGTGTAAAGGAAACTGTAAAGATCCATTTAGGAACTACTGTTTCTGTCTCCTCAGGAATTAGTAAACTAAAGCAAAATGTTAAGTGTGTTCTAGGATAACAAAGGAAATTAAACACTAGCTCTGAGCTCACTACAAGATCATATGTAGTCATTTGTTATTATTTTCTCAAAGCAAAAATTAAGGATTTCTTGAATCTTCCACAATTGGTGAAAGGCACATGGCTGCACACTCATGAACTGCTTTGAAAACCCATTCTGTGTTTCTTCAGGGAAATGAATCTTTGTCACTGTGTAGCTTGTGTAGAAGATGTTTTGCATATAAAACCCACGTGTAGATTGAATCCTGTTGTATAAAGCAAAGCTGGTTTTCTGTGGAGTTCTTTTGTAGTACCAACATTAAAAGGGTTGTTATAAATAAAAGTGGAATATAATTATAAATGCCCTTCTGAGGGGGGAAAAAAATAAATCCTTGATTACCTTTGAATTCTTTTGCCCTTTAAAAAGGTTATATTTAACTGGTTCAGTTTCTTACTTGATGTTTCGTTTCCCAAGGGAAATCAGCCTCCAGTATGAACTGTTTCAATTGGGTTACATGACTTTACTTTGTGTCTTGCATTTGTTAACAGACAGGTTATATAACACTGCAGGCTAAATATACGTGGTGCTGTTTTCAGCTACCAGGGGTACTCCTGAGTTGGGAGGGATGACCAGAGAAATGGGTCAAAATAGTTTTGAATGGTTTTCAAAAGTTCTGCTGAAATTAACCGCTCCTGATAATAGCATAAACTGCTTGGAAATACACACTTCAGGACAAGTGTGAGGCTGTAAATCTTAAACTAATCAAATATATTTAATATTTTGATGTTCTACCTATCATACATAAGATTTTTTTTATGACAAAGAAGTGGGTCAAACTTTGCTGTTATTACCAGTGGCATGCAATTTGTGGAAGTGCTATTGACTGGAATGGAATTGCCTTGAGTTAGCCATGTAACTGAGAAAGTAATTGGAGCATGTGTGTGCTGCCTCACTTAAAAGCAGGAGGCTGAAATTCTTAAGGGATCTTTCCCATTTCTAGTTTGATGTTGAACAGCTTTAGATTCATTATTCTTATATTTCTATCAAGTAATGTTTTCCTGGTAGAGGAGGAGATGAAGGACCTTTTTTAAAAAAGAAATGTCAATAACAAAAAAGGGAAGAAAAAAATGTTCCGTCCAGGCTTTTTATTAGTCACTGATCAATAGCACCATGAGAGTGCCATGTTTAGAGAAGAAAGGCAAGTGAGCAAGAATCTTAACTAACTAGCAGGATGTTGGTTGTAGCATGTTGGTGTTTCAGCAACTGTTAAGAGAGGAGGGAACATTTATGCTGAAAATCAGCAAAAGCAGGAACATGCTTTACCACTATTTCCTGTTTCATTTTGCAAGTGCAACATATTGCACATAGGCTCTGGAGATAAATTTAGACAAGTTTTGTTAATTGCATGGCATGTAAGTTGGAATGGGATGGACAATAAGCTATGGCAAATGGTATTTTAGTCCAACATACAAAAATGTTTGGTTTTGAGATTATATGTTTGTGGCAGACATAAAAGTAAATTATTGTATAGATTGGCAACAATCTGTACATTCCTGTGGTGGCACACTGGAGGTATCCACCAGTTGTTGTGTTGGCAACTAATTCCTTGCCATAGGTGATGATGTAAATGTTACTATCATTTTTACATACGTAAATTCAGAGAGCTCTGTTAAAGTTTGTTGTGTTTCATTGCTGTACAGTCTATGTGAGTGAAAAAGAACAGAGGCTAAGATAACATGCTTGTATTTCAGAGCTGGAGAAAACTTTAGGACATTGTTTTTGGGAATTGACTTTTATTTTCTTTTTTATTTATTAAAAATGCATATTCTACCCAGAAGGATTCCTAAAGTGATTTTAGCACTTGCTGACTAAGCCAAACTACCAATATATTTCTTTAGTCACCAGTGCTCTTGGCAAGCACTGTTATTTCTGCAGTCACTTACTGATTGCATTTTTTAGATAAAGCTTTTATGTTTTCTTAGTGTTAGATTAAAAAAAGGGAAACCATTACTTCGAATTTCAATATCTAATAAATTTTATTTATTAAAAAACTAATCCTTCCAAAACACTTCTTTTCTCTCTTCGCCCTACCCAGCCCCAATATACTCCTTTTATTCACTTTGACCGTGTCTTGTCTTACCTTTAGGCTGAATAAACTGCCATATCACATCCTCTATGTGAAACCCATATAGTGACAATTATATGTTAGATTAACTCTTTCAAAGTCCTTTTTTTTTTTTTTTTTTTTTTTTTGAAGTATTGGTATAAATTGTTTGCATGCTTCTTTCTGTAACTTGTGTTTATTTAAAGTTGTTTTAAGAGGCAGATCGAAATCCATCTCTATATTCTACATTCTGGTTTTCTGTGTGCCTGAAGTTCTTCTACATTTAGGGTTAGTGGTTAGACAGTGAAGTTAGAGTCAGGAACTTTGAATTATAGTTGCAGTTCTGGATTTGTTGTGTATATTTTTAGCAGAACACTGGCATGTTTCATAGCTTGTTGGGTTGTTGATTTGAGTTTTTTTTTTTTTCTTGTTAATATTTGCACAGGAATTTTGGATTAGAATGATGAAATATATGCTTTGATGCTTAATGGTGTGATCCCCTTCACAGCCCCACCCTTCACATTTGGGTTGTTTTGCTCATGTTGTTTTGCATATGACTATCTATCATGCAATAAATTGATTTTCCTGTCTACTGTTACCATCTTCTTAAGCCTTTGTACTCCTGCAGATCTCATTCTGCTCTTCCGTACTTGTACTTGTCCTGTGTGTAATTTCTTTGTCATGACTAACTTCAGTTATGACACATTTTGTAATTCTCAGATAAATGATTGTTACATTTTAAAATGTGATCACTCAGTACTCTCTCTTCAGGTAAGCTATTGATTACTTTTTTTCCTCTAGGGAAATTATTTTATCTCCTTAGGTTCAGAGCAATTTTTTATTCCACAAACTGTTGTAACGGCTTTCTTTGCCCAAGAAACTTTTCAACACTTAAGAGATTGTGCTGTAATCATTTTTCCAGGAAAAAGACTTATCGAAGTATGATAAGACTGTTATCACAAAATCTTAGCTGAGAATTATCTCTAGAAGCAGTCTTAATTTCTTGTACGTGCCATCTCATATATGTCTTATGTTCTGGATTGCGCTTGCTTACGTAGCTTGCTCAGCTAACTAGGGAAGAATGAAGCCTGCCTAGAGAATGTTCTTCTGCCTCACTTTTTGCATAGCTGTTATTTTAATCAGTATCAGAGTAGAGAAGATTCAGTGTGATCAAGGTTTTCTCAGTTTCCATCTGTCTTGAAAGACACTTCTCTCTCTAGGTTCAGCAAGCGCCCTGAAGGTCTGCAGCAGCATTCAGATTGTTTATTGCCTTTAACTTCTCCCCCAGCTCTTTCTGCTGTGTCAGCCAAAGTGTTTACAACTTACCCTTGCTACTATTCAGCATCACCCAAAATGAATCTTACCTGTTTAGTCCCTACTTTTATTTGCTGTCTTAGCAGACCATGTATCCTGATGTGCAGATTGCTGCTTTGATTCTCATCAAGGTTTTGGTATTTGGAAGCAGAGTTCTGTAATTTATTTCAGAAGTAACTAGTATGTTTTGCTTTTGTTCGACTTTGCTTAAAATGTTTGATGTCATAACCATCATTCAGGGGAGTAACTTGAGAACAGCATCTCTTAATAATCTTTACTCTTCATCATCTTCATTAGCATTTCTCTAGCATTCAACCTGTTACCAGATTAAAATCCTGTATAGTCTTTTATATAGTATAACACTGTATAATCTGTGGGTTTAGTGCTCTCTGCATCAATGTTAATTTTGTGTGTGTGCAGAAAAGAGACCCTAAACCTCCTAATGCAAAATAATTTTATTTGTGGGCATACGGGAGTTAAACTTTCCTTTTCTTGTATTTTTTCATTAGAAAAAGGCTTACTGGTACCATGGCAGAATGCTCAAATAAGCATTCTAATGTTGAATAAAGGTCAACACACTGGAATTTGAAACCATTAATCCTTTTGCTCTTAAAGCAGGCAGAACTTTTACAGATTAAATAACGCATTAAAGAGTAGACTCTTAAAGTTCTGAAGAGGAGAAGCATACCTTCAAAATACCTATTTAGATTTCTAGAAAGTTTCCTCTTCTGCTGTGTTAAACAAAATAAGTTTTGATGTGTTTTTTTAACATTTTTCTATTTCCTGTAGTCCTGGTGGGAAAGTATATTACTGAGATCATAGAACTACGGGAAAAAAAGTCCCCAGAGTACAGAAAGTCCATGTGTATTATAGACCATACCAGTACTTTCAGATTGGAGCAGTCATATCAGTCTGTGGGTGTAGAGACCCTCCTGTTCAGAGGAAAAGAAGTTCAAGCTCAATTTAAATTAATTTCTGGACTTTGAACAATTGTGGCAGCCCTTTAGGACATCTCAGGCTCTTATTGCCTTCTGTTGAACTTCTGTCCTGTGTATGACTGAGGTAAGCCTTGTAGGAAGCTTCCAGTCTTGATTTGAAGGCATCAGGAAACAGAGTATCTACTGCCTCCTTTGGTAATTAGTTCTGGTGTCTGATTACTCTCACTGTTAAAATCATGAATTTAATTTTGAGTTGAATTAATCTTGGATTAAATATTTGTTTGTTTGTTTGTTTGTTTGCTTGTTTATTTATATACCCCTGGAATCTAATTTTTTACCAAAAGGTTAAGAAATCATTTCTTTCTTGGGCAGAGAGGGGAAGTTAACGGCAGTGCAAGAGATCGTAGTATTTGATTCTCACTTACAGATATTTTGTTCAGACCTCAGTATTTTCCGTGGCTTTTTGCTGCACCCATTGATTTTCTCAGCATTTTTTTTTTTAATATAGGTTCTAGATTTCCATAATTTTATTCAGCTTTACAAATACTATATTTGGAAAAATGAGGTATTTAATCACACTCACTACTTCCTGGACAGCATGTGCAAGAATCTCATTGCTGAGATGTTTCAGTGGGGCTCAGGGAATCACAGGGCTGGGAGGGACCTTTGGGCAATCTTGATTGCCCTTTCTGCATGGCAGAATCAGCATTTATTCTGGACAGATTTCTGTGTTATTTCTGACAGCTTTTTCCAGAAGTGTTCCAGAGCTTCCACATGCAGTCTGTCTTTTCTACACTTTACTGCTTCTTTCTACTTGATATTTTTTCCTAAAATCTAGCCTTTCTAAGTCTGCTTTTTGAGTCATTTATGTCTTGCCCTATTTAGAATCAGCAAAAAGAGCAGTTCAGCAGTTTTGTGGCTTTTACCCTCTTCCTTTCCTTTCCTTTCCTTTCCTTTCCTTTCCTTTCCTTTCCTTTCCTTTCCTTTCCTTTCCTTTCCTTTCCTTTCCTTTCCTTTCCTTTCCTTTCCTTTCCTTTCCTTTCCTTTCCTTTCCTTTCCTTTCCTTTCCTTTCCTTTCCTTTCCTTTCCTTTCCTTTCCTTTCCTTTCCTTTCCTTTCCTTTCCTTCCCTTCCCTTCCCTTCCCTTCCCTTCCCTTCCCTTCCCTTCCCTTCCCTTCCCTTCCCTTCCCTTCCCTTCCCTTCCCTTCCCTTCCCTTCCCTTCCCTTCCTCCTCTTCCTCTTCCTCTTCCTCTTCCTCTTCCTCTTCCTCTTCCTCTTCCTCTTCCTCTTCCTCTTCCTCTTCCTCTTCCTCTTCCTCTTCCTCTTCCTCTTCCTCTTCCTCTTCCTCTTCCTCTTCCTCTTCCTCTTCCTCTTCCCTTCTTCTTCCCTTCTTCCCCTTTCCCTTCCTCTGCCCATTCCACCTCCCCTTCCCCTTCCCCTTCCCCTCTCCTTCCTTTTCCTTTTCCTTTTCCTTTTCCTTTTCCTTTTCCTTTTCCTTTTCCTTTTCCTTTTCCTTTTCCTTTTCCTTTTCCTTTTCCTTTTCCTTTTCCTTTTCCTTTTCCTTTTCCTTTCCCTTTCCCTTTCCCTTTCCCTTTCCCTTTTCCTATTCTTGTTTGTAGCAACCTTTTTCTTATATCCATATATCTTTTACTTCTTTAACAACCCTAATTCTTACTTGCAGTGATGTTGTCTTATACTGTAAATTTCCTCTGGATTATCACCAGTTGGTCCTCATTTCTTGGAAGTGCAGTTCCTCAGACTGGATGAAATCATGCAGCTGCAGCTTTACCAGTCCTGAGTAGAAGGGTTCCTCTGTGACTTGCAGTCTATACTTAATTTATCCGTTGCAGCAGGACTTTTGTCTTTTCTGGAGCAGCATGAAATAATTGATTGGTTATCTAGCTTGTGATCCACAAGAAATTGAGGTTTTCCACAGAAAGGCTACCAAGTCAGTGGTTCTACATCTCAGGCTGTTAATGATTCTTGTCTAAATGAGCATAATAGCTCCCAAATCAGATCTTTAAATTTGCCAAGGTTATTCTGAATTCTAGTCTCTTGTCCAGCTTGCGCCCTCAAGGAGGATATTGTCACGTCAAGTATGTTTGCAGTAGTCATTAAACAAGATAATAAATGTTACCAGATCTAGGAGAGTTTAGACTCTCACTTAGAGATATCTTTTCCCGTTGATAGGAACATCACTTAACCACTCCCTGAATACAATTTTCTGAATCAGTGTTGCACCCACTTTGTACTATTTTCATCTGAATCGTGCTTCCATGGTTTGCTTAGGAAATTGTTGTGTGTAAGAAGATCAAAAATAGTCTGCAGTACATGACATGTGATGCTTTTCCTCTGTCCACAAGGTCTGTTATCCTATCAGGGAAGAAAATTAGTTTGCTTTGACATGATTGTTCTTGACATGGATGTTACACACGTCCTCATTACCTTCCAGGCACTTACAAATAGTTTGGCTATTTGTTTCAGTATTTTTCCATTAATTGAAGATAAGATGATTGGCCTATAATTGTCAGGCATGCTTTTTTTGTTCTGGTTTGTTTGTAATCCTTTTTAAAGATAGACATTACACTTGCCCTTTTTGTGGTCAAAGACTTAGAATCATAGCATCATAGGATAGAATCATAGAATAGTTAGGGTTGGAAAGGAACTTCAGATCATCTAGCTCCAATCCCCCTGCCATGGGCAGGGACACCTCACACTAAACCATCTCACCCAGGGCTTTGTCCAACCTGGCCTTGGAACACTGCCAGGGATGGAGCATTCACAACCTCCCTGGGCAACCCATTCCAGTGGCTCATCACCCTAACAAGAAAGATCTTCCTCCTATATCCAATCTAAACTTCCCCTGTTTAAGTTTTAACCTGTTACCCCTTGTCCTGTCACTACAGTCCCTGATGAAGAGTCCCTCCCCAGCATCCCTGTAGGCCCCCTTCAGATACTGGAAGGCTGCTATGAGGTCTCCACGCAGCCTTCTCTTCTACAGGCTGAACAGCCCCAACTTTCTCAGTGGTCTTCCAGTTTTTCCATTGTACCTTTTAGGTTCTCAAAGATGAGCCCTACTGACTTTGAGGTTCTTAGTGAGCTCTTCAAATGCTGTTGGATGAGATTCATTAGATTCAGCCTGTTTAAAACCCCTTACCTTCCCTAAGTGTTCTGAATATTGCATTTTCCCATTCGAGGCTCAAGTCTGACCTATTGTCAGTGATATTAATTGTGGTAGGTACGTGATTGCAATTGACCTTAGAATAAAGACTGAGGTGAAAAAAAAAAAGATATTCATTAGTTTTTTAGCATCATCCATCATGTTCAACTCCTTTTTTAAGGAGCTTCCTCTTACTGGAGTATTTTATTTTTTTTTATGTCTCTTGATGTTGGCATCTGACATGTACTCACTTGGATTTTTTGCTTTTATCCCTACCAGACAGGTTGTTCCTTTCCAATGCTATATCACTCCTTGATCTGTAGGTGTAGACTGTATTTTTATTTATAAATGTATAAATTCATACTTCCTTGTGTCTACATCACACAGAGTTTGAACTGGCCCAGATAACATAGTGACCCAGTTTCTACAATTAACCTGCCTCTTATCGTCATTTAACTCTCCAGCTGGCTGTGTCATTCATAGATGACAGTTGTAGTACATCCACCTTTCCTTCTAGATCCTTGATTAAAAGTTTGGGCAGCATTAGGGTAATGCCTTTTTTTGTGGATTTCCATTGAAAACATCTGCATTACATGTTAATTCTTTGATTACTGGTTGTGAGGAATTATGTTTAATTGCACTTCATGCACTGAACATATGCTTTATTGAGTTTATGGAATTACCAGTTTTTAAATCCTAGTGATATTTTGAAGAAAGTCAAAAGCTTAATGAAATTATTCCTGCAGAAAGCGGTTTCATTTCTTGTCTTTATCAAGATTTTTAATTTTATAGAAATGGAAATCAGCTTTCTAGAAGCAGAAGTGGGGAAAAGGAAAGGTAGGACAGAAAAGCTGGATTAGGATGAGTAAATTAGTAATACAGTGATAGACAAAATCATCCATTTTATCCGTAACAGAATATAAAACTTTACTTGTGAAATGGAGAAAAAACGAAGAGAGGACAACAAAAAGACAGCAGCTTCCTTTCAGGAGTACATTTCCTTAATGTCTGCTCTCTTGGTTTTCATATTCCTGTAAGCTCCTCTGGCACACAGATTCAAAGCTTCATTAAATGAACGTCCTTATAGCTATAACATGCCACAGGAAAACCCCTAAGCCCATGGAGCTCATTTTATTCCTAGCCTTTGAATCTGAACAGTACTTTGGATGGTGGTTTCCATTGTTTCAGTGATCACACTTTATAATGCAGTACTATTGCTTTCGACATTTATATTGACTGAAGGGCAGCTTCACAGAGGACTATGACTGCTCATAGATCAAAGATAGATTTGCTAGCTGTCACCAGCTCTGTCCAATATAGTATATGCATTGACAATTGTGATACTAAATGCATTATGATTGTTTATAGATCATTTCTTGATTTAACCAATTGAAGTAGCTACGGTATCACTGGCAGTACAACAAATATAAAGAAGGAATACAGTATGTTACTAATATTGTGAACTAATGAGATAGGCCATTTTCTTACAAGGAAATCTGAAGGTTAATCGTTCATACTCTAACAAAAATCAGACTTTGTGAAATCATATTATAGTTAATTGAAGAAGGCAAATTTGAGGTATGAGAGTCATCCATTACTTATGTGTAGCCTTGTTTATTATATGACTAGGTCTGACCTGCCAGTTAGGATTTCCTCATGTAGAAATGTATTTCTCTCCATATTTGGAGGATGGCAGTGAATGTGGCTCTGTCACATTTCATTACTTTAGACTTTACTCTGTTTCATTTCAGTCTGCAGTAGGACTGCTTCTGAAATGGGATTATTGACCCCTACCATTGATCATGCTGCCCTGGTGTGTGTGCGTGTGCAGTTAGTACTACTCTCGAAATATGAACATCTGAAGGTAAAAATAATACATGATCTGCAGTGTAAATAATACCTATGGATCTTTCCTTTCTCTTTCTTTTTTATCCCCCTTTTTTTCTAAGGCTAGCTTAGTCTGTCAGCAGGATGAAAGGAAAAAATTGCTACACTTGTGCTAAATTTCCCCTGGGAAAGTAAATTATGGACAAGCCTCCAAGGACAACCCAGAAAGAAAGGGATAAGATATTGATGTGCACTGTACCTCTCCCTCTTTGTTCCTTGTCCCACAGTTGAGCACTCCTTCAATGAAAAGTTACGAGTTCCTTGTTAAATTGAGTTTCTCTCCTCCTTGTCCCACAATTTATTGTGATGCTGAAAATTTTATAACTTGGTAAAAACTGGCAGTGGCCTCATTTGTCCCCCGAAAAGGATATCCATGTTTGAGCAGTTTGTGAAACAGCTATGAATTCTTACACTTGAAGATAGATAGTCATGTTAGGTGCCAGTTATTTCATCCATTTTAACCTTTATGCTTCTGGGGGTAGGCAGGGAGAGGAGGTAAGACGGCGAGAGGAAGATGGATAGGGAAGAAGAAAAATTTGAATGGCCAGAGTATAATTGTACCAGCATCACTATAAACTTGCTTTCTGATTTACTTAAAGAGGTATTGACAAACCTTGCCTCCAAAGTTTCATGCCACATTTCAGTGGCCACCAGAACCTCATGGGACAGTTTTAAAGAGAGCTTGTGTGGATTCATTTTCAAGCCTGTTTGTGGATGCTTTGGTAGTTGATTCCCAGGTTGAGAAGCATTCTTCCTCTCTGTATTCCACTAAGGAAGGCTGTGCATTGTTTTATATATATATATTTTAATAGAGGACATATGATGGGAGATACTAGATTTAAATTTTGTTGGATTTGATCTTCTCAACATGAAAAGGACATGGAACTGTTGGAACAAGTCCGGAGGAGGGCCAGGAGAATGATCAGGGGCCTGGAGCACCTCCCGTATTAAGATAGGCTGAGAAAGTTGGGGCCGTTCAGCCTGGAGAAGAGAAGGCTGCTTGGAGACCTCATAGCAGCCTTCCAGTATCTGAAGGGGGCCTATAGGGATGCTGGGGAGGGACTCTTCATCAGGGACTGTAGTGACAGGACAAGGGGTAATGGGTTAAAACTTAAACAGGGGAAGTTTCAATTGGATATAAGGAGGAAATTCTTTACTGTGAGGGTGGTGAGGCACTGGAATGGGTTGCCCAAGGAAACTGTGAATGCTCCATCCCTGGCGATGTCCGAGCCCAGGTTGGACAGAGCCTTGGGTGAGATGGTTTAGTGTGAGGTGTCCCTGCCCATGGCAGGGGGGTTGGAACTGGATGATCTGAAGGTCCTTTCCAACCCTAACTATTCTATGATTCTATGATAGTGATGTCTTCATGGAGCCAAAACCCATGAAATGATGGAATCGGTCCACTGAAAGGTGAGGACAGGGAAGGATTGGTCTGGTTTCATCTCCAGATACTTTGATTCCTCAGTATTTGAGTCCATGATACCCTGTAGCTCTCACAATTTCCCTTGTAGCAGGGCTCATTGTGTCCCAAAAGTTGTTACCACTTTCAGGTTTTCTAAAGGTTCCCGGGCTTTTCTTGTGGGTTCATGAATGATCTGATGAGAACTGGCAGGTGTTTTAGTTGTTCACTGCATTCTCCATCTGTCTTTGAAAGATTTGCTCAATGTACTGAAGAATCTCAGCTTTCCCTGAATCTTTCATAGTATGCTGGGGGGGGGTGGTGGTGGTGACGGGTGACTTGGCTCGTTTTAGACAGAGCAAAGACTAGTGCTGTGAAAGGAGTACTCTTCTGAATGTGAAGGTAGAAGCAAAGTGGTGAAGTTTCCTCATGCTGATAGGACCAGATACCATGACTGACCAGGAGAGGCAATTTGTTATTTGCTCAGTAGAAACAATATCTAGTCTCTCAAAATAGGGAAATTTTCTGACACTGAGATGTGAGAGCCTTACATATTCAACTGTTGGTGTGGTTCCTGCTCTGATGTGAAGCAAGCCACAGTGAAGGTTTGAATGAAAAGAGAGTTTCAAATGTTTTAAGATACACATAGCACCTATTATATAGGTGCATATAGCACCTATTGTATCAAATCTAAATGTTGGAAATAAATTGTCTTTTTGCCTTTTTTTCCCTGTTTGCTTTCTCTGTAGTTATGAAGGCTGCTTAATTCTGGGAAAGGGAAAGCAGAAAGACTGACATACTACATGACATTCCAGTTATGGAAGGGGAAAAAAAAAAATGTAGCAGATTGACAGGCCAATAAAAATACACAGAAGGTTTTTCTCCTTTCCAAGGATATGTGAGCGGGAATGTGGGAGAGGAAAAGGCTGGAGAGGGTGAAATATGTATGATTACATATAAACACACACCTATATATTCGTATACACGTATGCATATGCCTGTGTGCACAGACAAACATTAATTCAACGGGTAATGGTGTATGTTCAAAACATACTTTTTTGTTCTTGTTAGCTAAAATGGGGGGATTTTCCACAGTTCCTTAAACTGGTCCTGCCATTTGTGTGACAAGTGGAGCATAAATTCTTCTGTGCGAGCTGCTGTGAAGGAGAGAAGCCCAAGCTGTATGAGCAGGAATAGCTTCTTTTCTGATGCACCATTAACCCAGAAATATGAGTGACATTTTGCTTCTGTTGAAACACAGTTGTTGGATAGAAAGACTGGAAATGAGAGGAGATGAGTTTAAGTTATGAAAAGAGTAAGTATCTCTAAATGTTTAAGATGGAGTTATGCATATTAATCAAAAGATTTATATAACATAGTAGAAATGTTCTTGACATTGGCAGTTAAATGATAGACTGTTTTACATTGTAGTTTCGATTTGGTGTGCTGGTTTGAGCTCATCACATGAAAAAGCAGTGGTGGCTTAGATGAATTGACCTTTCTGAGGATGGCTGCTAGTCTGAGGTTGCAGAGATTTAAGAAATGATGCCAGTTTCAATATAAGCTCTGACTTCCTTTCCTAGGGGAAAAGATTGAGGATCGGGTCCATTTTTTTTTTTTTTTTTGTCATGGAGGTAGTTCTACCATTTGCAAGATCCTGAAGAGCCATTTGGTATTTTTGTAAGAACATGCTGTAGCCTGACCTACTATTTGGTCTTCATGTACAAATTAGCAAGTTTAGATATTTCTGGTAGCACTTTCTCAGACATTTTTTTTAAGGACCTGTTTTTCTGTGTTAGACTTTAAACGGAATGTTTATTGCAGTCAGTACGAAGCCCTCTAACCAAGATGCAGCAGCTGTAGCTGTTTTCTCTGTTGCTCATATAGTACTGCCCTTCTCTTCAGTCTCCTCACCAGCTTCTTATCCTTATTACTATCAAACTCAGTTTGCCTTTTCATCTCTCTGCATGAAGGCTTCCCAGTCACATCACTGGTCCCTTTTTTCTGCTTCTGCCTGACTTATTTTCCCCTCTCAACTGAGTCCAAAGTGATAACTTCTTTGGCCATTGCCTTACTCCAAGCCTCCTCAATGCCTGCAGTGCCTCTGTGGGAAAGCAGAAGAATAGAAACATGAGAAGAGCCCCAGAAACTCAGACACCATTTGGAGTAAATAGCAAGAGTATAGGAAGGCCACACTGGGAAGAAAGAGAAGGCAACTTTGCCTTTGGTACAGAGCATCATTTGTATCTTTGCCATAAATCAGTCATTTGCACAGGCTCCCCCATGACATGTAATAGAATGGAGGCGCCAAGGGAAATATCTGTGGATATTAAAAGTGAGAAAACCCATGGGTAGAGATAAAGACAGTTTAATGGGTAAAACAAAAGCATCACGTACAAGTAAAGCAAAACAAGGAATTAATTCACCACTTCCCGTGGTTAGGCAGGTGCTCAGCCATCTCCAGGAGATCAGGGGCTTCATCATGCATTACTTGAAACAAACACCATCACACCAAATGTGTGTGTCCCATCCCGTCCCCCTTTCCCTCTCTCTTCCACCAGCTTTATTTACCGAGCATGATGTGCTACGGTATGGGATACCTCTTTGATCAGTTTGGGTCAGCTGTGTGCCTGCACAACTCCTTTTGCACCCCCATCCTACTCACTGGTGGTGGTGGGGGTGTGAGGAGCAGGAAGTGCCTTGACTCTGTGTAAGCATTGCTCAGTAGTAACTAAAACATCCCTGTATTATCAACACAGTTTCCAGCACAGCTTCAGAACATAGCCCATACTATGAAAAAAAAATTAGCTCCATTCTAGCCAAACCCAGAAGACCTGTTATCCTGTGGATAATGTGATATTTACAGGTAGGAAATGGGAAAAGAGAAGGAGAGGTGAATAACAGAGTGCTGTTGCTTGTATTTGCAGTTCAGAGGTATTTTTGAGACTTGGAGAAGTAGAGTGGATGGTGGAAGAACGGCTGGAATAGCAGGTTTAAGAGAGGTTGGGAGATGGGATACAGGTGTGCATTGTGAAAGAGGCATGAGGCACAACTGTTAGAAAAGAGATTTTGAGAACACTACCCTCAATTATTAGAAATTACACTTTTGGCTGGAGCCTGTAAATAATACCAGCACAACCTTCAAAATTTATGAATACATTCTCTAAGTATCCCTTCCAAAAATACTTGGAACTGTCGACTGCCAATTACAAATAGTAAATAGCCCTAGTGATACATGCCTTATGATTGCTTCTTCCAGTTAAAGAGTACATTCATCTTTCCATTAACAAGATGAAAGCTTTAGCTATTACAATATCATGTATTTTATACGTATTATATATTTGATACATTAGACACCTACGTCTGTACCTTGTATGCCTATAAAAATATTTTACTACATTTAAAGAGAAAACAAGTGTTCTACTGCCATCTGTTTGGGGGGGGGGGTTGTTGCTGGTTTTTTTTTGGTCTCTTTGGTTTGGTTTGGTTTTTGGTTTTCGTTTTAAGATTGTGACTCTGGGAGTACCTTTCAAACAATACTTTATTAATTTAAAAATACACATCTGTTTGTTTTCTGCCTGCTGTGAGAAAGGAGATGACAAAAGATCATGCACAGTTCTTGTATCTTTTCTTTTCTAGTATTCTTCACTATTGTTGGCGAGCCAAGGAGTCATTATAATGCAACAAAATGTACATTTCCAGTACTGAGATTCTATGACGATCAGAGAAATACTAACTGATGCATAAACATAAGTTTGGTTTATTAGCTAACCCCCTCTTTAAAGACTTTGGAATACTTTAATTCTGTTGGTAGTTTATCAAACAGCTCTTTGAAGATAGTATATTTTATATTCATATGTAAAGCCAAACTGTAGGACAAGGGAAAATGGCTTTAAACCAAAAGGGAGTAGATTTAGATTATGTATTAGGAAAAAATTCTTTACTGTGAGGGTGGTGAGGCACTGGCACAGGGTGCCCAGAGAAGCTGTGGCTGTCCCATCCCTGTCAGTGTTCAAGGCCAGGTTGGATGGGGCTTGGAGCAGCCTGCTCTAGTGGAAGGTGTCCCTGCCCATGGCAGGGGATTGGAACTCGATGAGCTAATTATTAGAATTAAGTCTATTTCAGCAAAATTAAGAATGCATTTAATTCTCCCAAAACTATTTTCTTTGTCATCAGCAATGCCAAGTCTCCTTTTGCCTGACTGGGTTAAGAGCCAAGCTGCTCAGCTCTGTCAAAACTCTGGCAATTCTGTGTGGGTGCCAAAGCAGAACTTGCTAGTCTCAGCTTTACAGCCACAAAATGCTGAATGAACGGGATACAAGTGGCAGCTGAGGTTCACAACTCAGGATCACAGCTCTGGGTTTCTGGACCAGAATTCCTCCTGATTTCAATTTTATGCCTTCAAGTCCTCTTTTAGATGAAGTCCCAAGTGACGTAGCTGACACTGCTGTCAGAATATAAGCTCTGTTGAGGCAAGATAGTTTCTTTCCTCACTTAAAATGACATGTACATATATAACTGCGTAGTCTGAACACATTAATGCTGTGAGGGCATTCTTAGGGTCCTATATAATCATTTAGCTTTTAAACAATAAGAAGTGAATATTTATTCTCAAAATATGCCTGCAGTGTATAACATGCATATGGTTCTTTCTGAGCAAATTCTGAAGTAGATTGTATGTTATATGCAATGTGATTGCCATAATATCATTTACATGCAGTACCCAACTGAGATCCTTAGAGACAACTTCTGAACATCTCTGTGCTTCATTGTCCCGTAGCACATACTGTCTGCATCAAACCCTTTGCTGGGCTGCAGTCTTTTAGACTGCACAATTTGGCAGCCTGGGAATACCTAGTAGGAGAGGAATATCTGGGTGTTTTAAGTGGCTTATGCCTCCATTCTCTTCTGCTGTCTGTAGTTACACACTAGATATTTCCAATGCTTACAGTGGCTTGGGATTCTGCCAGAAGCCGAGCCAGACCCACGGTGTGTTCCAGGACTGTGGTTATAAGACTAACACAGAACCCAGGAGAAGATACTGTTTCCCTCATTGTCAGGTGAATCGTATATGCCAGTAACATCTTGAAAAATTGTCCATTTAAATCTTAGTTGCCAAATCAAGTTTGTGTCTCTGTAATCAGCTCTGTGTTTACCCTAAACAGTGTGTGTCCTTATTAGTGCCTTTTCAGTCCCCTCAGACATGCTGATATTGATTGAATAAACACTAACGATAATCTCTATCAGCAATAAGACATGATACTAACACGTACCGTAACCTCAGTGTTACTGTCAATAATGCTGGAAGATTTCATTTGCATTTGTTGCCTTAGTATAAGCATCACAGTGTGTTTTTCTCAATCTGTCTCTATGTCTCCTTGAGTTCTGTGCTCGTTCTGATCTGGCTTTTCTGTGTAGAAGTTTGGTTCCTGTCCTTTGTGTTTCTGTTGTCCATTTAATGAAAGTATCTCAAAGAAGCATATAAACGTTAATTGGAACAGCAGCCATTTAGCTGCACGCAGCCACACCTCCCTGGTCAGGACAGAATACACTGTATTCTGTATCCAAATGAAATTGCAGGGGCAAGTTGAGGTAGGCAGAATGTACAGACTGGGAATTTGGCTCGGACATTTTCCTATTTAAAAACAACCTGGGCATCTTTAATTACAGCAGCAGTCAGGACTATTGTAAGAACAGTCAAGACTATGGTTCTTGCATTGCAGATGTAGAATATGTTTTGTACTTTCTAACACCATTTCACAGGCTTAGTTCTGACTCATAATAGTGAATGGAAAACAGTGACCTGCTGAGTCATAAGCGTCTTTAAAGAAACATTTCTTTACTTGTATTTTCAGTTATGTGGTGTTTATATTGTGCTATCATTAAGCAATGTGTGGACAAATAAGAATATTTCAGGTTTGGTCAGAACATGTTAGAAACTAAGAGAAAGTCTTATATAAAATGCCTCCATATTTAGCTTACTTAAAATGTTTTAATTTTTGTCTGGAATGACACATAAAATACAAATGCTTCAAACACTGAACAGAGTATGTGAGCTCTGTTCGCTTCTTCCTTACGTGGGAGTCTCTTGCATCCATGTATGACCTATCCATATATTTATCCATATAATAACAGCAGAAAGAGCAAACATGACCTGTTTTCTTCACTGTTTGCTATCTGCCTTCCTTTCATGGTTTCTTTGTGCAAGAAAAATATTTTGTGAAGCGTAAAGCCCTGTGGCAAATGCTAATCTAACCAACAATCAGGAGAATAATTGTTTTGCAGGGAATATTCTCATTCTGTAATAGGGAACAAAAGCCTTGCAATTAAGACAACAGAGCATTAATAACACACATTTATCATTCTATATGAGCTTATTATTTCCAGTCCTTTGCAAATAGTTCTAATTTATATACCATTCCTTACAAAGCTGTATGTTAATGTGATCTGCATTGCTGTGTTGGTATTTAGAAATATTTTTAGCATCTTGCACTATAAACTTCTCTTCTCTGGATTCTTTGAAGGACAGAACACAACCTTGAAATCCATGAAACATACTCTTAACTTGGTCTCTGTAGCTCGATACTCTCTACTATCTTCTTCCTTGAGTCCAAGAGCTGGATTATAGTTTCCTGCTAAACCAACTCAAATCCTTTCATTTTCAACTGTGTTCCCAGGCTTCTTCCTCCCACCCATCTCATTTTGCCCTTCATTCTCAGACTTGTTTCTTGCTCTCAGCTGGCTGTTTATGCTTCGCCGTTCTGGCAGTCCCATGCTCTTGCAGGAGAATCTGCGCCTTTTCCTACACCACCCCATATGTCTGGGCTGTTTTTCCTTTCTTGGTCAATCCATCTAAGCTTCCATACTTGGTTCTCATGCATAATCCCAGTGTTACTTTCTCCTTTGCTCTCTGAGACAGATGAATTTACTGGGAACAAAGCCATGGCTTCATCCTGGTGTCTGTCGGCTGAAGAGGCAATGGCTGAATTCAGAATGGAGAATAAATGGCATATGTTAAAATGCCATTGCTGCTAGTTTTGCAGATGTGAGTACTTAATATTGAATTCTTACCAAAAAGGTAGCTTTGTTCTATTTTAGCTACACTCCACATGCATCTCTCTAGTATAAAAGCATGTGGAGTTACCAATGTTCCCAATATGTATTTTGTACATAGAAAGCTGAATGATGCTGGAATGGTTCAAATACCAGTGGATTTTATTCTTAATATCTCTTTGGAAATAGATAATTTTTGTTTTGCAAATATTTAGGACTTGGGCATCAAAAGATTATTTAAAATACTGTAAATTATATATAGGAATGTGTCTAGCTTGTAACCATTTTTTGTGTCTCTATGGCTGTTGCAGTCTGATGCAATTCTCTGGCTGAGATGAAGGGAATCAGCATGTGAATAAATTACAGATATTTAAACAGAGGTGTTAATTTGCAATGCATGAACTGCTCCATAGTAACTGCTTATGTGCTTGCTCTGACCTGGTGATAAATGGAAGATACTGTCAGTTTGTTTACACGAGTTAAAGTTAGTCCAAAGAGAACAGCTCTTCTCCAGACTGACTTGTCTTTTTCCCTTAGAGGGTATTTGTAATGAACTACCTATGCAGCAGTTCTGTTGGAAACAATGTAAAATATAATCCAAGATAAAAAATGGAGTTAGAAGTGTAAGAAAAATATTTGCTTATTGGATCTAGAATTGCAGTCGTCATAAATTGAATGAGATAACTTCCCCAACATGGTTATTGGTTTTGCAGAGTAAAAAGTGTGTAACATCTCTGAGATCAAGCCCTTCTATTTGATCTTTCTTCCACTTGTTTAACTCCAGTTTGTTGGCATTGTTTGAGATAAGATTCAAGTGTTCAGAAGTGCTTCCTAGTGGTCTTTTAGATATCCTTGAATAGCTGAGGCATTTGCTCATTGGACTATCAAATGTGGCAGAGATCTACAGGAGTCTAATATCCTTCCAAAACAGCACGGGGGGGCTCTTACAGTTGCACCAAGTTCCTATGTTTGGGTAATTAAATACATCCTGGCTGCCTAAAAGATGAGTTTATTCTCCTTATTTCTCTTAAACTAGTACGTTTCGTATATAGCCTGGTCTGAGGCTTTAATATCTCTTGGTCTTTCAAATCAAAATGGGGAAAAAATAATTACTCTGAAATACATGAACAAGTATCAGAAAAAAAATTATTGGAAAATTTTCACTAGTTTTATGCAATTCACTTAATTACTTGGTTTATTCAGGTGCCAGTGGATCTGAGGTATTCACTGCTTTTCTTAATCAGTATTTGTCAGTCCTCTATAGACAAGGTGACAGTCTTTAGGAAGCAGTTATTAAAGTAAAAAGGACTTTTTAGCAATCACTAATAACTACATTTTAAAGATTTAACATTCTAACTTGGATTCCCAGACCAGTTTTGCCTAACTTCAGTCTCTGTGTAAACCCCTTTGTCTTTGCCAAGGTGCAGGGTGAGTTATAGGTGGGTCAGTAGACTTTCCTTCACAATTAGAATTATTTATCCAGGTGTCCTGTCCTGGTATTTATCACTTATTCCTGCATATGCACGTATTAATTAATTCATACATTCTTACAGTAAAAGAATGTGGAGGTTAGATATGGTCCCACAGCAGAAATGACAAAGAATGAGGATATGCAAAGGAAAGTCAAAGACTTCAGAATGTGGTATTAATTTTTTATCAATATAACCACTTGCAGGAAAAAAATTAACTCAAAGAGTAAAGGGCTATGCTGCTGGAGACACAAGCACTATATCAATATAGAGAATTAAGAAGGAGGAGGGGAGCAAGGGGTGTATATAGTTTTGTTTCAGTTCTTACTGTTTTTTTGTACCTTGGAAGCCTGAGTTCAAATTTGGGTTTGACAGTGAGATAAATATAGCAAATATATTTTCCACTTTTCCTTTCCCAAACCAAAACAAATGTTTTGCTCCAGGGTATTTCTGGAATGTACAATGAATCAGTAGTAAAAAGAAAAAAAAAATATTTAAACACTGTTGAAGTGTTCTTAAACATCCATTGCCACGCCATAATGGTATTCTAATGCTGCCACATAATGTGGAAGGAAAATAGGACACTTGTGGAAAGTAGCTTCTGAGAGAATTTTGACTTTTTTTTTTTTTTTTTGGAGAGGAGAGAGAGGGTCTTATGAGATTGTTTTATTTTAATGATTTGAATTTGTGATAGCAAATCATTTCTTATCATCATATGAATGTGATGTGAGACAGTTATTTTTTTGCCCCCCCCCCCTTGGAAGTACACAGTGAAACCTGTGTGGAGGCAGATCCTTCCTCTGTTGATCCATTAGACCAGCTTCAAGGACTCATTAGACAACTGTATGTCTTTTTAATCAATCCAGTGCCAGTCTAACCAAAATGTGTAATAAAAGTTGTTTTGAACTGTGTATTTTTCCATTCGTCTTTTATCTGAGGAGTTGAATTTGTTTTTATATTTCAGGCACTGGCACATCTCTAATTTGGTCTGTTGTGTAGCCATCACATTTCTGGCTAAGAGAAACAGAGCAGGCTTCAGTCAGAACTCACACACTGTTGGGATCTGGAATCATTGCAAATTAAATGGTGTTATGTAAGTTTGCCCTTCAGAAATTTGCTTTGGGAATTTCTAAATCCAAATAAAAAAGTCCTTTGTTGCCAGTTAATGGAAAAGTTGCCACCAAATGATATAAAGTACATGCTGTTAGGTATTAGTGCACAGTCTCCACAATGTTACTAGGGGGCTCAAAAAGCTGGATTAGCTATCTTTTGGGAATTTATTTATTTATATCACTCAGTACATGGTCAACCATACAGCAGTGTGATTAACTGCCATGGATTTCTATTTGGCACAGCATCACTTTTACTATGTCATGTAATTAATGTATTTTAGACAGGTTAGCAAAGGAGAATTCTTAGCCTGTAGTTACTTTTTCTCCACTACCTTTTGCGGAAAAAAAACGCACAAAACAGACCTCTCACCACGTCATATAATCTCCCATTACAGAAAGTGTTCCTATCTCAGAAAATACATAAAGACCAGATTTTGCCCTCTGGATGCCTGCAACTTATTGGTCAATCTGTAAAGCTCCTGTTAAGTAACAGAGTGACGTCTCAGTATTTCTTTGTCCTTCATCTCTGTTCCATTTTGAGGATAAGGATCTAAGTATCTGAGTAGAAGCAAAATGAACTACAAAATGAGCCATTGCTGATACTTTTGTTCTCTGAAGTCTGGATTATTATAACTTTGTTTGGTTTTCTCACGTATTATGGACAATTTGTCAAGTAGATAACATTAGTAGAATTGTAGTTTTAAAACACTTCTGATCACAATCTATTTGGCTGCAGTAGAAATATGAAAAACATTGTAAATTGGTTATTACTCTGAATGCAATTTCAATATAAAAATTTCCTCTTAAAGTGAGACACAAAAATGAGAACTTAAATCAATAAGAAGGTGTGTGCTGACTGTACAAACATCAGGTCTTGGTTTCTGTGTTATGTTCTGTGGAGGGTAAGAAGGACCACAGCCCATTCCTCGCAAAATAATTGGTTCCAGATTACTAAGTCTGCTTTGCCCGGGTGTATGTACAGCCTGCAGTAGCCCCAGGCTTGTCTCCTGTGGCAGGAAAGCAAGGACAACATTGTCATTGGTGATAGGCTAAACTCTCATCCCTAACTACACAGTGTCAGAAAGACCATGTTTGAGACAAAAGCTTTAAATATATCTATTTTGACCTTGCCACATGTTTTGCATAAAATGAGGTCCTCTCTTGTGTGAGTTGTAATCCTCTTTAAAAGGACAAGGTGACATCTGAAGAAAAAAGACATGGACATTAGCGTAGGACCTACACATTCAGCCATTTGCTAATTACACTGAACACAGTGGAGTATCCTGAATATATGGTGTCCAGGGCTGCTTAGTTCTATAGCATATTGTGTGTATGGTATTCTGCACAGCCTGGCAAATGTTAGTGAATTCAGTAGCACTTCTGTGGCAGTAATGACATGTAACCATCTGTGATTTCGCACCTGCAGAAGCCAGTGTCAGCTGTTGAAGTTCAGCAGCCCTGGCTTTGCATGAATTTACTGCCAAAACCCTCACTCATTTACTAGCCGTGGAATTCAGATAACCCTTTCAGTGAACTTAAAGGTCTTACACATTATATAGCAAAACAGCGCTCCAGAGACAAAATCTCTCCCAGGCTGCCCTTCTTAATAAATACTGTTTGTACACTGTAGAGCTTTTATAGATTAAATAAGAAGTTTTATATAAAACTAATAGCACTGCTGGTACTGGGACACTGCTTAGTGTTCCCACTGGTACTGGGGCCATTTCATGCAGGCACTGTATGAATGTGTGCAGAGAGGCAACCTTTCCTCTGAAATGGAGAAAAGAAAAAGGTAAACAGAGGCACAGAATAGTGGGCTGGCTTTACAGGCTGTACTGCAGCACCATGGGGAATCCAGAGGTAAAAAATCTCTCTCTTGATTTTCCCACCAGTGCCTTAAACACTGCTTTGTACCATCTGTCATGAAGAAGAACAGGACTGGCTGGTGTTCTCTAGCTTCAGACTCTGCTAGCAGGCACTCATGTTAAATGATTTTATATAACTAACCTCAGCATATACAAACGTTGTTTATTCTGCTATAAAGAGAAGTAATTTTATTAAATACAAACAAATTCAGCTTTTTCTTACCAGATTTTTCTTCAAACTACAACTGCAGGAGCAGGAAGCGATTCCTTCCACCTTGCTTTACTGATCACAGCCACATGTGCATCCTGGCAGAGTTGTGCCTCTCCTGACTGTGCTTGCTTGCCTTGTCCTGCTGCTGCTGGTGCAGAGCCTGCACAGAATGCACACTCTGATGGCTTACTCTTTGTTCCAGGTGGGCTGGGAGCAAAATGCAGAAAGTTTTTGCCCTGACTGAACATTGCAGTTGAGACAGTTTGCATCAGGCCTTCCCAGGCTTTGTTAGTAAGATCGAGCCCACTTCCAAATAACTATATATAGTTTTCTAAGCAAAAGTAAATGCTCTGGATTCCAATACTTTGCTTTATCCCCTTTCTTTTCTAACAGCTTTATGATAAGTGAGTGCTCCATCCCTGGCGGTGTTCAAGGCCAGGTTGGATGAAGCCTTGTGTGGGATGGTTTAGTGTGAGGTGTCCCTGTCCATGGCAGGGGGGTTGGAACTAGATGATCTTGAGGTCCTTTCCAACCCTAACTATTCTATGAGTCTATGATTCTAATCTGTGCTGAGCTTGGGTATTTCTCAGATGACCACCCTGATTCATCACAGATGTCATTTTATTACTTTCTATATCCTTTTGCAAACTACTTTAGTGGAGATATGAAGGATTCATGGCTGGTGAAAACGCTATCATCCTTTTCACTTAAGTCTAACTGCATAGGTAAAACGTGGAATAAGGAGATGAAAAGGGTGGTGGGACCATTTAGCATGTGGCCTATCAAATCATTGAGTCTCTATGTCACAAATATTAGGCATCATCAAAGCTGCTTTTGTAGACAGACACATATTTTTTAGTTTTCTATAATGAACATGACCCAACTGGTTACTTATTATGTTCTAGCTCATGAGACAAATGCTTTAGATTTATAAGTTGACAAAAATGTTTTCAAGATCTTGCTAACATTTCAATTATTGAAACACACAAGAAGTGTAAGAAAAAATGTCTAGAAAAGTTTTTGCTGGGAGGAACAGAAATAAGAGGTTATTTTAAACTAAGATTTTCCCATATTTCAAGTTCTTCCAACATGCTAATAAAGTCACATCAGATACAATCCAAATTAATTTTTTTTTCACCACATGTTCTTCTTTTCAGAGGGACAATTAAAAAAGTTCAAAGACAATTATAATTTTTTGAGTAGTGAATGAATCAAAAATATTAGTTGCAAAAATTGGCCTAATGTAATGGCAGCTTCCTACACGATGACAAATGTAATAGCTTTGCCCAACTTACTGACATCAGATAAATTATAATTTTTCCCAATTCTTGCCATTATGTGACTTAAAGAAGAAACATAGATTGCCAAGAACACACAAAATGAATGAATGATTTTCTTTATCATTGAGGCTGGGGGAAATCAATTTGTTTAATAATAGTTTTGTAAAAATTATAATGGTTTAAATTATGTTAGTCACAGCCTTTGAAGCTGTGCTATTTCAGCTGCAGAACAGGAAATGATCATAGAAGCATTGAATCACAGAATGGTTTGGGTTGGAAGGGACCTTAAAGATCATCTAGTTCCAACCCCTCTGCCACTGGAGGAACAGGCAATGTAAAAAGGAAGAGCTGAGAGAAAGCCATATCTCTGTGCTGGGAAAAATCATGGAAACTTATAGAAAGTTAATTATAATGAATTCATGCTAACTTATTTAAATCCGTCCCTGTTCCTTTAGCTAAACTAGTTTGTTTGCAGTGCAAGATCTTAGATGTAGAAGTATTAAAAATATGAAGGGTTTTGTAAACCTGTCAAAAGGGTAATAGCCCCTTAGTTTGCTGAATAAGGAAAATAAGTCCCTCTTCTGGTACACTATAGTACCAATGCACTTACAGAAAGTATTCTTATAGACTCACAAGACTGGAGTCTTAATTAGTAGTTAACTCTGTTGATGAAAGAACTTTTATTACTAGCACCTAGGAACTGAATCTTATTGACAATTAGTTTCCAGTATCCTAAGTAATAACAATTTGGGGTTTTGTGTAGTTATTGTACGGCTTCTCTACTTCTTGAAGTAAAGTTCCTAATGGATGTAATGAGTATTTATAGCTTAAACAATAACAGTGCATAACCTCTAAGATCAATGTAATTAAGGAAAATCAATAACAATAGCAAAATCTCAATATGTCAGCATTTACTCAGTAGCTGGTGGCTTCCATACAGCACATCTTCAAGTTCAAATAATTTTTTTCCCTGTGCTTGTGGTATGGCATCCATGTTTTTGCAAGTGGCTATAGGGTGAAATGGAAACCATTCTATGGTATTGGAAATGTATTTATTTATTAAGAATAACATCATGACTTTTGATACTACCCTCCCTCCTGGTCCTGTGCTGCATTTAACATATTAAACCAGTGTGCAAATGCCTAAGTAAGGGAAGTCAAAGGTTTACATAGATTGCTTTCTGAGCACAACTCGCTTATGATAATTTATCTTTCTAAGGAAGGCTGGAACAATATGGATTGAACTTCAGCAATTTTAGTGTATGCTGTTAGTTTTACTTTCGGATGCAATAGTGGAAAGTGTTTTCTTGATTTATTTCTGCTGTTAATGAAGTTAGGGATTGTTTATTTATAGAGCTTTCTGGATCTGTCTTCCTGTATCTCACTTAGCATCCTGCCTTTTGTGTTTGTTTCTTTCTGTTCCTCACAGTCTACTTACTACCTTTTGTAACCTATACTTTTCATGTTCTGTACTATTTCTTAAGGTGGTTTGTGTAATCAAAATGCTTGTGATTTTGCCAAGTTTGTCTCTCACTAAAATGGGTATACTTCTTTCATGCTGGGATAATCTGTACTTGTGTCCTAAATATTTTTCAACTATCTTGAAAGTCTTTCCTCTTTTCACTTGCTTTTCTATTTAACCCACAGTTCACTGAAATTATCGGTCCTGAAAGTAGGCCTCTATCTTTTTTTGCTTTCTCTGCCTTACCATTCTCAAAACGTGTTAGCTCATGGATGTCCCATTTCACTTCTCTCTTCTTTCCTGTAGGTCATAATCAGCCTTCAGCTATCCTTTCTATGCATAATTTCTCCTAGTCTTGCTGCTTAACAAGGCTATTTGGTGATGTTTATATTGGTTGACTAAGATTTCTTATTTCTCCTTATTATTTCCTGTAAGATTTGTGTTAATATACATATGCATCTTTGATCTACTGTTTTCTGGTTTGGACATCTGGTTTGGAAAGAAAACCATCCAAGTACCTCAATCCTTCCTGGGAGTTCCTAGAGTTTTCATGTCACTCAACATGATTCCACAATTGGCAAAGGATAGGAAAAAACATTAGATTTGGGAGTTTGTGTTTTTCATAATGAATATACACAATAATTGAAGTAACTTAATTGATTGCATAAAAAAGAAATTATGTGTTGTCATTTATTTAGAGGCAAGAAAAACTTAGTTGCTAACACCAGTGTAAGCATTGTCTTCTAGAGGTAGCTCTGTTCTAACTAGCAATTTCATCACTTCTTCCGCTTGTATGTCCACAATGTCTTTTGTGTAACAAGATCAAGGGTCAAGCTGAATCAATCATCCACTTTTGTCCATTCCTTAAATACTTCTTAGTCACTTGCTCTGAAAAGAAAGTCAAGAGGCAAAGAGCTGAATTTATCCTAGATGCCATGTAATAATTGAAGGGTGAATCCTTTGCTCGCATTTTAAACTTTCCTCAGTCCTTTACCACAAGACAACATTATGGTTATTCTCTGAGTCATAGTTATTTCAGATGAATAGTGCTCAAATAGGATATAAAAATAACACTCTGGGAGATAATGAGGTAATTGGAAAAAGTTAATGCAATGCAGTTGAAACAAGTGATCCACAAAATTTGGACAAAATCGTTTCTTGACATGAGTCGTGTAACTCATCAGGCTGCTAAATACCTTGGCTTCCTTTTAAACACCTTTAGTATTTACTAAAACAAAATTATTAGACTTGTAACTGACACATGTGCATCCTGACTATAATGTAAATCTATAGCAAAATAAATTCAGCTGGTCAGTTGCCGGGCAAAATCCAGAAGTATCTTGTATTTATTGCCTACACAGCTTTTCAACATACCTGGTAAGTAAGGTTGTTTCAAGTTTTCAGCAAGAACATATGAGTAGAAGAGGCTGAGAGATACATGCCGGAAAAATGCTTTCTTCCGTAACACCGTCAACAAGCACTCCCAATGAACACCAAAATAAATAGTTTCATGAAACCTTTCAACTTTTTAATAAGTCAAAATAGACTTTTCTGACAGTATAATTGCTTTTCATAGTGGGCCTTAAATCTGCACCACTATAAAAGAATAATGCTACAGTAGATCATTTGTGAAAACTTAATGAAAACTGAGTTAGTGAACCTCAGAGTCAGTAGACCTTGAAATTCACTTTCAAAAACTAATTTGCAGTAAATGTATGAGAAACATATTTAGACATGATAAACTTTCAGTCCTCTGTTAGCTAGGTGCAGAAGTTTATCTTGATTAAGTATTTTTTCTGTTAATTAGTCATTCATGTAGGTAGCCAAGAAGTTGTAAGCTACACTTCCATTTCAACAAGAGTAAAATTGTTTGTTTTCTTAGCTTGCATAAATAATGTAATGTGCTATTTCTTCAGTAGCCTTCATTTTGTGTGTCTTACTTATCACTGAAGATCCATGGGCTATTTTGATTGTAATTAAGGCAAGTGAAAACTGTTGGCAAACAGTAACTATTTCTAAGCTTCACCTTACAATCAGAATGTATATGAAACTGTAACAAACACAATTGATATATTTGCACTCTTGCTTCAATCTTCTGCTTCCTCTGTGTAATTTATGTACATACAAGTTAGTAGCAACAGTTTAGCCCTTGTTGAAGGGAAATGAGAAGGGACTTGCACTGATTTCAGTGGGAAAGCCATGATAAAAAATCGCACATTTTGATGATGCTAATCTATTTTTCATTAAACAAGTACAGGTTAGCCCAGAAATGTTTGTGCTCGTGAGTTCTGCAATTAATGTGTCCTCTTAAATGAGCTTCCTACATCAGAAAGCCAATGGCATTTTACTTAAAACCATGAAATGTGGAATTTCAACTCTTTAATCACACCTTTCTAGAGTACAAGGTAAAATACTCTAGCCTGGAGATGTTTGGCCCTTTGACTGGCAACTGAGCACAAGTCTTCTGTGTTTCCTTCTAACTCCTAATTCCTCAGTTCTTTCCAGGACTTGCATACATTGCCCCTGAAAATCACAAAGCATGTCACAAAGTTTTTTTGCTTGTGTCAGTGTAACTTATCTCTGGTTCACTGTGAACATGTTGCAGATGGGTTATATGGGTTTTAACACCATAAAGTAACTGTTCTTGGAATAAGAATGATGTTTAAAAGGTGTCAGGCTGATAGTTATTTATTTCAGCTTTCAAAATCTCTTTAGTAGTATGTGAAAGAAATGTAAGCTCATAAGACACTGGAACTCCAGGTATATAGTCCAATAGATATCCATGGCGTACTTTCTGCACATTCTTCAATAGCTTTTCTAAATGTAGGAGGCTGCAATCATTGTATTACCAAAGAGAAAAAGAGAAGGAAGGCATAGATATGTTAGTTCTGTTACAACAAAATCAAGTTTAGTTTAGCTTGGCTCACTGATAAACAGAAATGATTAGATTTTGTTTTATTATCTGAAGCATTGCAAAGCTTTCACTTCTGATAATAATAAATAATGGTGAACAGTTACACAGCTATTGTCATCAATAACTCAGCCTGCTTGAAGATGAATAGTATGTATTCAGCATGCTTGAAGATGAATAGTATATTTTCAGCCTGATTTTAAAGACGGAGTAAATAAGATGAATGCCTTTCCCATGGTCACAAAGGAAGATAATATAAAGACTAAGCTGTTTTTCAGACTCATTCTTCATCCACAAAATCTTCATGAATTTCTTTGTTAAAGTTGAAATATGCTTTAGGGTACTAAGGCATATGCAACAGGTAATTTTGTATTCTGTAATTCCATTCATTTGGATCAATTAACTTGAAATCTACTGATAGCACCTAAACCTTTGATAATCATCTTCTACTTAATACTTAATCTTCTACTTAATATCTTAAATTTCTGTTTGGAAATTTCTTTTTGAATGCCAACTGACAATTCTTCCACTAGTCAATGTAGTATTGCTTCTGATCATTGAGTGCCTTGTGTCCCTGTTTCATGATACTTCTGGGAGAGTTGTTTGTAAACCAGTGGTCCACTCCTGTTTTCATTGGAGTCAATGGCAAAATTCCCTTGTGCTGACAGGCAGTAAGACTGGACCTGGACCATGGGCCCAGGTACACAAAGGATGCAAATAGGTTTACTTTTAAAGTAAGGTTCCTCCTACTCACCCTCTCCAGCCTTTAAGGAGGTGAACAACAGATAGTTTAGTGAAATGTAATTGAACCATTACTAAGTGAAGTGCTTTAATATTTACACAGAGAAAGCATTACAGGTGCAAGTCATTGCTTTGTCATAACAAAGAAAAAAAACGGGTGTGCACAAATACGTCACTGGCCAAATCATTCAGGAGCTGAGTGTTTCTTTCTGTTTCTTAATTGGATAGATAGTGCCCTAATCTTTTGTTATTTTCACTTCTCGCTACCAGTCCCCTAGTACTGGCACAGGGTTATCACAGAACTCCAGATTTGCCCATCTGTGTAGGCCAAATGTAAAGCATTTAATGAGAGTGCTTTTCCAAATTTTGTACTTTAATTGGCTCAAGTGGAAAGAAATGACACACGTCAGTAGCAGCTTTTGTAAAACTTTTCAATGTAAGGTATGACAGGATATGTTTTAAATATTAAGTATCCACAGGAGACTACAGTGGCATCCCTTCACAGGCTGCCATGGAACTCTCCTGTCAGCTTTCACCCGCTGTTGCTCATAATTACCAGTATGAGCCAAAACTATTTGTCCTGTGAACTTCTTTGGAAGAATATTAATGTTCTTATTTTCTTAAATTTAGCAAAGTAATAGTAATTTTTTTAAAAGTGATCTTTTTTTTTTCTTGTAAGATATATAATCACCAAAAAAAGAACTTCTTTCGTATAAACTGAAGTTAACAAAAAGAAGGGGTCTTCAAATTTCATGGAAAAAGACAAAAATGTAGTTAACTTTCTTATAGAGTACTGATTTATCTAAAAACACTTTTATGTAATTCTTCCATATTATAAGCAATTCTCAATTAAAAAATGAAAAGGGAGGTTATACAGTCTGTCATTAATGTATTTGCATCTACTAGTATTGAGACAGCACATCATAAATACATATATCAGTCACTGAAATATCTAGAACACTGAGTTTTACAGAGCTGGACACCGGCCTTCTATGTCCCATCACTTGCAGTTGCTGCACTCAGCAGGAATCTCATGTATGAATCCTGGGAAAGAACCACCCCTTGTCCTTGGGGTTCTTGGCTTATAGAAGCATGTGGAAGAAAACACCTGCCCAGCATCCACAAAATAAAACAAATTCAAAACACAGTGGGGTTAAAATAACACCTATTTAAACACAGATTCAAAATTCAAAATAAAAATAGTTATTTTTACTCTTATAGTTTATAAATATAAATGTATAAATAAAATTCTAAGTATACATTTAATAGTTTAAATATTTGGGCTCCAATACATCACAGCAAAGAAATGGGATTAGAGTTTAAGCATAGAGATATTTGCTGTCATGAGCAGGTGTAAACTGCAAAATATGAGGTGAAGAATGAGGTTTTTTTTTACGAGGAATATTTGCTGGCACCTTCCTTGGTGGCACAAGGGAGGAATAATTCAATATATATTGATACTTAATCTTCTCATTTTTAAAAGAGCAACAATTCTGTCAGTATTTGTATAGTACCATTAAATTGCAGTTGCAGAGCTTATCAAACATCTGAATATGCAAAGCATCATTTTATGGCTACCTGCTTCTCTTGCTTGCTCAAGTTTAGAGTTATTGACAAACCTCCTGAAGTACAGGACATTTTTACAGGGTTCTTTGACTTATATAATACTGATATATCCTGGAAATCCTTCCGGACAGTATCAGCTGCAGCATGCAAAGCTGGCCTTTAGCTGGTTTCTCTTGCTATTTGACCTGGGATTTAAAGCTTTTATATGTGGCATATCTCAGATTTAGAATAAGAGACCAGGGTAGCAGTCGCTGGAACAGAGAGAGCAGTTTCCTGAGAAATAACGTGTGCACTTGGATCCAAATTATGTCAGTATGATTCTGGATATAAAAAAACTTTCAGTCCTAACTTAAGCTGTCTGAATCATCCTTCCAGATCCAGGAACCTAGTTTGCAGGTGTGGAAATTAAGCAGCTTTTTTCTTAAAATAGGATGTGTGAATATGGCCTAAGTGCCTTAACGGCAACTCATTTTTGTTCATCACTGCTAATTGCTAAGTGAATTTCAAGGTTCTTCATTGTGTTAATTACAGGATACTAAGAAATCCTGGAATGAATCTCTGTGAATTCAGGGAGCATTGCTATCACTGTATCACTGTATGCCTTAGTCTTTAATTATGATAAAATTACAAAGGGATTGCCTAATTTAAACCTTCATTTTTTAAAGGGAAAGAAAATAAAGCCAGCCCCTGTCCCTTATTGCAGCAGTACAGAAAGCTATTACTGTGTGCCAGCATTATACTAACCTGACTCACCCTTCAGATGATCAGCTTCATTACAGATGAGGACAGATGAATCCAGTGTGGGGGTGGTGTTTGGCTCACATAAGAGCCCCACACCTCTGCAAATCATCTTCTTTGTGGCCTGCATCAGTTGATGTACATAAATATATGGCTAACTCATATTTCAGGATTAAGTCTATCAAAGCTGGAAAACACAGAAGTACTCATTTTTCTCTGCTTCAAGACCCAGACATTGAAAAACAGTTTTGGAAGACAACCTGCTTTGCATTAGGATGGAGTAAATCATAAATTTTGATTACTGTGGAGAAGTCATTTCCAAGAATTCACAGATATGGTCTGTGGTCATCAGGACGTGCAGGCACATGTACAAACAGAATCAAGTAAGGTAAATAAAGTGCTGACCAGCGATATTACTGACATTGCAAATTTTCTTCCAAGTCGTGCAGGTACCTTTCATATATATAAACTCTCAGCTATGTTTCTCAGGAAGCCTGTAGCCTTGTTGGTCAGTTAAAATTATGCTGTTAAGTTAATGTTGCAAAGCCAAAGCATCACTGCAAAATAAAGTAGATTCTAGCATATTTCATGATAATAATGAGGCCTGATCTTTATTCCCTGTTTTGAGCAGGTCAGTAATAAACCTTTCTGAGACTTTGCTTGATTGATAGATGGCTTCTATCCAGTGAGTCCAGATAAAACAGTAGAGAAAAAGCTGCACAAAAGCAAAAGGGGAAAAAAATAAAACTGATCTCGGGCTATTACGGTCTGATGGCTCAATGTGCTACTTGTGTTTGCCAGCATATTGATTCTTTGCATTTGATAGCATTGAGCTGGCACTTCTACCATCTGAAAGGGTAGGATCAGGAACAGCAGAGCAGAGGGATGTGGTGCCTAGTTTCTGTAGCTTCGAGGCAAACAAATAACATGGCAATGATTTATTTTTGACAGGGATAAAAGAAACTGGTCAAGTTGACTGTTGGTTACTAACATATTTTATAGGAAAGCCTTTGAATGATTTTCTGCTTATTGTTGTCATTCAGCACTACAGAGATGATATAATGCAGAATGAACTTACAAGGTTCTCTGTGTGAGTGCTTACCAGCAAGTTTACTGGATGTGTGACACAGACAACTGTTGTAAATCAGTATTTTCATACAAAAATAAAATACAATTAGCAATACAATCTACACAAACTAGTGACTCTGTTTGAAAGGACAAAAATGATTAATGGTACATTGAGTAAACCTCATAAATAATTTACAGGAAGAATCTTGTTCAAAGTTCTTCATTATTAATTTGGATTCAGTCTCCCTGTATATACAAACTCCTCTTCATATCACTAGGTGTCCTACGCATGGAGAGAGAACAGAATATTAGCTAGAGGAGCTGTCATGTAAATGGCACATTGTTTCAGGAGTTACAGTACATATGAATGAAACTCTTGAATCACTTTATTCATGTTGGGTTTTTTTTGTGTGTGATTTTCATGGATGAATGTTGTTTGGAAAATGTGTTTCGATAACTTATACTAGAAACCGTGCTGTATTATTTAAGAGGGTCATTCATATTCCTGGATTTTAAAAGGAAATGCCTTTAAGTTTATCACATAGAGTTTAACATTCATGCTAAAATCTTTGAATTTTTCCCAACTTTCCCCATGAATAGTTCAGTCTGCTGCTTAGAAACATGTTAGACTTTTGGATGTGTAGTTGTACAAGATGCAATCAGGGCAGAGATACGTACACATACCTGAAAAAAACATTCAGACAACATTACTCAGATGTTGCTAATAGTCAGATTTTACTATAAATGAGCAATATCTACTTATGCAGGGAGTAATGTGGCAACATTACAGAAAGCTGTATTTCCTGTGTGTGGGTTAAAGATTTAATCCTTTGTGTAAGATGAAAGGCACTGTAGGTTTCTGAAAGGGTATATGCATTCACTGAGCCAGAGCATAATTATAGCACAGTGAGTTATAAAATTGATGTTTCTATGTTCAGTTTCATTGTCTTGTTGTAGCCTGTGTCTTAATGGATTAATTAGCCCTCCATTAGTGTGTTTACTCTGGGAGGTGGAGTAGTACCTGCATTCATTTATCTGACTTGTTTTTTGAACTCTTTTTTTAAACTCGTTTTTCATGCAATCATTTGATTGCAAAGTTACCTTTTTCTAAATAGGTGAAAGGTGAGGGAAAGAAGGACTAGGTATGTCACAGTATTTTAGGTTTGTTTTGTATCCAGTTTGCACTGGATCTGTTCGGAATTCAGATATTTTTTAGAGTTCCCAATGAGGATATTTAAAGATTAACTTGTATTTTATAAGAAGGAATTGACATATAGAATCATAGAATAGTTAGGGTTGGAAAGGACCTTAAGATCATCCAGTTCCAACCCCCCTGCCATGGACAGGGACACCTCACACTAAACCATGTCCTCCAAGGCTCTGTCCAACCCGGCCTTGAACACCACCAGGGATGGAGCATTCACAACTTCCTTGGGCAACCCATTCCAGTGCCTCACCACCCTCACAGTAAAGAACTTCTTCCTTATATCCAACCAGAACTTCCCCTGTTTAAATTTTAACCCATTAGCCCTTGTCCCATCACTACAGTCCCTAGTGAAGAGTCCCTCCCCATCATCCTCGTAGGCTGTTTGTAGGTTAATTAGTTTACATTTTTGTTACAAATGCTACCTCTGTTTATCTTGTCACATTCATTCTCTCACTGACCCAGTCAGTTTATGTTGCTTAAGAATACAAGCTGATGCATTTCATGGTGTTGATCTCAGCAAGTTGGTATGTGAAGTTTCAGTCGGTTTCTGCCTTAGAAACCTGTGGGGACTTTGGACCTTGTTGAGATGATTGCTTTTTCCCCTTTGTCCTTCCAGGACAAATACCATCGGATGGAAATTATCAAAACCACTGCCTGAGCATTGATTCAACAAATATAGCCAATGCTGTAAAAGTAGCAGATCTAAAAAGCTTGAACATTGGTCTGCTTATACAGCAGAACCAGCTCTGCTCCTTTTTCTGTACAAATATGCTTGGTAAAAAAGATGCAAAAATTCTAACCAGATTTCAGTTTCTTCTCAGTGGTTTCCTCCATTTCTTTGTACTTGCTCTTTCTGTTCCTAATTTCTGACCACTGGTTATATTTTGTGTTGGTGTCAAAGCCAGTCTGTGAATCCTACAGCAGCCAAAATTTCCTTTCCAGTATAGAATGAAACAGATTTGTGATAAGATCTTGCTGTACCACTTGCTTTAAACCATCTCTAGGTTTTCTGCACACAGTTCTAACATGCTGCGCTGACAACTTTAATAATATTGACATTAATTTTGTAGATTTCAGTTGCGTGCTAAAATGAGGGGTTTGATGTGAGACTAGATCATGTAAGGGCTGATTACACAAGAGGAAGCATTGATTGCTTTTACAAGCTTTCATTTCTGCAAGAGAGCAAATCTTCTGTGCTTGCTATTCATCAGAATCAGTATTACTTGTCTTGTGCATAGGTAATGCCCACAACATGTTTTACCATGTGACTTGTAGAGCATTGGGTGATGCCTCTTGCACTTTTCAAGACACTCTTTGGAGGAACACACAAATCAGCTGGACTCCCTCCTGGCACTCCTGGGACTTTTTTTTCCTTCTTTGCAGGTCCCACCATTTGTAGACGCAACCAGTGCACAGTATGAAGGAGCCGATAATATTTTGTTTGACTTAATCATATATTAATATTTCTCCATTAAAATAGGCAGGCTGTTGATAAAGAAAGGAGTACACATTCTATTATTTCTTTAAATAACAAGAATGAACTTTTCAGCACAAGTGAAAGCAGACCATATGCCTTCCCTTTGGGTATCCCTTGGCACTAAGGTTCTGGCATCACACTCCTTCATGTAGAAGCCAGCAAAAGATGTTTAATGGCTTTCAGACTCCAAAATGAGTTCTGTGGCCATGTGTGTCCCTCTCCAGTTGTCTGAGGAGATGAGCTTGAATTACAGCTCAGCCACTGCTGCCAAACACTCTCCATTATTCCAGTAGACCAGGTTGCCAAGCAGGATTTATGGTCCTTTTAACTCAATATCAAGCGATGGAGCATTGTGTGATACAGACTGTATACCCGGGATTCTTATCAATGGAACATGAGTCTCTAAAATCAGGGAGATAATCAAGTCTGTAACTATCACATTGGTAATTGGCACCACTCAGAGCATAGCTAAATATAAAAATACAAACTAGACATGCAGAAGAAATGACTTTATTTTGCTGTAGATTAATGTACTATGCAGATCATACAAATTGCTTTCACATTAAGATTTTCTGACTTCTTTCCTTGCCCTCTGTCCGTGGAGTTTTGAATACACATGCAATACAGTAGCTCTTGTGATTGGGTACAATCTTGATAATTACAATTGAATATTATTTTTAATCAGTTACAATCTGAGGCAAAGCAGGCTTGTCTGTTGCTAATAGTGATGAAGCTTTGATTATATTAAGCTTTATTTTTCATTCCTATGAACAAAGACATAGTTGTGCTATAGAAGTAAACATTTGCATTCACATCTAAAAGAAAATTGGCTTCTTCTGCAATATTCATAGTTTGAGACTCAGTTTTAGTGTGAACCACAAGTCTATCTTTCCAGTTATTTATAGCTAGAGAAAAAAAAAAGGCAAATCATTTTAGAGTGGTCTACATATATTTGCAGGAAAGATAAGCTATAACTGCCTGTGCTGTTATATCTCTACTAATTTGAATATAATGAGCAAACTCTCACCTCACAAAGATTGGGTCCTGGGGGTTAACATATTAGCTCTTTATCTCCAGTGCTATAAAAAAGTGTCATCGCCATGCAGCTAATTATATTAAATAGTTACAGATATAAAATACATTGGCATAGTAGTTTAATAGGCAGGCAAAATAAATGACATAGCAGCTGTAATTTTCTTGATTCGGCTTTTCCAAAATATTACTGGTTTGTAAGATTTTTTGAACACCCTTGTCAGTGATACAAATAGCATCATTGACCTTTAGTGTAAGCTCAGAAACAACAGCTGTAAACCACAGGTAAATTAGAACATGGCTTATGTCAGTATGATTACAGTATCTTTGTACAACCCAATAAAAATAAGAAACAATAAAACCAAGAACAACATTTGCTCTTTACTGCTTACCATGAAGTATTCAAGTATTCAAGCAAATTATGCTTCTGTGATAAATAACTGCTGGTGGATTTTACTGGGTGTTGGACTCAGCTTCAAAAAGCAGCTTATCTAGTGAATCCTGTAAAAAATCTATTTCTTTTCTTGCGTTTGTGCTAGACACAAGCTCTGATACCTTCTATGTTATATACGAACATGCTCAGATTTTTGGTAAAAATTCCCTTTAACCATATATCTTGGGCTGACTATCAGGAATGCAGGTATGTTTTTCCTCTTCTGTCTCATCTTGTTGCTTGAGAACAAAGGCATTGCATTTAGTTTACGAGGCAATCTAACTAATGGCTAAATGAGTGGTATTCAGAGGATATCAACTAAAGCTAAATTTGTATTGATGTTTACAGTTGCCATTAGGTTTCTGGATGACTAAAGAAACCAATTATTAACCTTAAATAATGAGACCTGATATTCTGGTGTTATTCTACCATCTCAGACTGTGCTGAGAGCACCATAAAAGTCATCCCAAGTTATGGACTAAAAAAACCCAAACAAAAAACCCCATGGAAAATATGCTTCCAACTGTACTAAACTCTTAGATAAATAAAACATGATTTGAACAAACCTATACTGGAAGGTCAACTGCTTTTTCACAGCAGTATCAATCAGGCTTCATAGTGTGTTCATGGTTTGCTAGTAAGGCCATTTTAAAATCTTTATCCAGCTTTAGCTGGACTTAAATGTAGAGAAACCCTAGAATAACTTGCAAGAATGGACCATTTTTTCTTCACTTTATGAGGATGGGCATCAGAGCTGCTCCTTTCTTACTGCACTATTCCCCATGCCAGTGAAGATTTAGCAACTGTTAAGTTCAATTTGATGTTTCCTACTGTGTCTGTAGGGAGTGGACACCTCAGACATTTTCTGGGAAGTGTCCTAAATTGGATCCATTTGGCTTATTTGTTGGTGTTTTTATTTGAAGCAATAGATAAATGAGGTTTGGAAGTATACGCTGGGATCGAAAAGGAATGTTTTCCCTGAAAAGATCTTTCAGAGATTTTCTGTTTTGGAGGGAGCAGGATTTGTCCTTCTATGGCAGCACTTCTCAGAGATGTAGGGCTTCATTTCTGAGTTCCACATAGCCATTTTGTTCTTTCATGCCAGCTTTAATTTCCCTTCTGCAGAAGTTATAGTGGGTGAAGGATGCCATATTGAAGGTGAACAGGCTGAGATTATATGAGCTGCCTGTGGATTTTTGAAAGTGATATGAATTTTTCTGTCTGATGGTTTTCTTCTTGCTCCTCCTCTACCTTCCACCACATGACGTGCAGCCGCCTGGAGCTCCTGTGAGTGGCTGGAGGATGAGCACTCAGTGTGGGACACCAGAGCGGATGGGATCATCTCCATCCTGGTGCCAATTCACTGACAGAAATTCTTACATGACAGGATTCCCATCCCCACCACCGGCACATCTGTGGGAACAGTTAGGCCTGTGGACATCTCTGGTTTTGTGCACACTCTTCATTGTGCTTCTTTGACTTAAAGCCTGCTTTGGTTTGTGTAATTTTACAAGCTACTGAAGCAGGACCTATTGATATTTAAAAGATAATTAAAACGGTGTATTGAGTATTAAAATGATGCCTTTATGCAGTATCTACTTTTCATATTGCAGTGTAAGATTTTCACTCTACTTTTGCTATTATGAATCCATTACATGTAAATGAATGAATACTATTGTTAACAACCATTTACAGCACACAGTGTAACAGCTCCAAAGGAGCTATTAGAGTTTACTGTATGCTGTGAATATATATGAAGAACAATACACAGACCTCAGCTAAATGGTAATGAGTGCATTGACATAACATCAGCTCTGAAAAGAATCTAAGACATAGCATGTGAACGGCAAAACAAAGAAATTCAAAGTCCAGACTCCTCTTCTTTCAGTCACCCAGCTACAGTGTTATGTGATGAGCATCATTACTGGTAACAGTTCTGCAGTGTTGCTTGTAATGGAGTATACAATAATTACCTCTTGCAGTACGGATGACAGCATTTACTTCACAGTGTCACCTGCTGCATGCTGGGATAGCTCTTGCATTTGGGTTCTCTTGCATACCAGCATGCAGTGTGCACGGGGAGGTTCATAACTTTATGTGTCTGATTTGGAGTATTTTAGGGAGAATATAGTCTAGGTTTTGTGTCGGTAGAGTGCCAGAAGAGTGCTATGAGAAAATGTTTGCTACGTCTGTGTACATATCTCTATATTAATGTCAGAGTTTTGGCAACACCTTCAGTGCAGATGCAGATCTGAATAAGTGCAAACATGCAATAGGTTTAATCCAAACCACAGCAATATAAATTTCTTCTGCTTCTAATACAAATCTGGAGATATTTTTTTCAGAGGTAAGATACATTTTCCTTCTTTGCTAACTTTTTTCTAGTACTCCAGTGACAAACGTTATGGTCTACTGCCCATCACCAGTGTGGTAGGGGACTGCTCAGGGAGAACTCAAGAAATGCTCACAAATTACTTCAGCTGCTGCATTCATTAGGCTGACCAAGGCCTTTTGGTTCCTACTTTTTCAATTATATTTTTTGTTTTAGTTTATTGCTTCTGATTGCAGCTTTTAATCTGTTCTGGAGGAAATGCACTGAAATTCTTCATGTTCATTGACCACACTTAGGAATTAGTGGAAATTGAAACTTAAAAGGCTGTGCAAATTTGGTGCAAATATTGATATGCTTGGCTTTTTATTTTCACTTTTAGAGCTTTTCTTCCTGGTGATGTTCTACTGACTTCCCCAAATATGAACCAGATTATTGCTAGCTGGCACAGAGTTGCATGAGGAAGGTCACTAAGGTCATCCTTTAATTTTAGTTTCCTTTGAGCTAGTTGTAGCTCCTGAAACTTTGCTGAGATCCCGGAGTGCTCTCTAACAAGCAATCCTTGTGATGCTTGCTTTTCTGAAAAGCAGGTGGAAGGCAAGATAGAGAGCAAAGTTTTGATCTTTGGAGACCAGACACAATTCTCAAAACGTAGACAGTTCCACAGGGTAATGCTGCCCGGAGCTTTCTTACTTCCATGGCTGCATATCCTGAAGAACACAGTCCTGAGCTCTAGTAGCTCAGTAAAGTCAATGGCAAAATTACACTTGAAGTTTTAAGTAGAAATGATTTTCCATCACATGGAAAAGGTGAAATTCTCTCTCACACAACGTCAGAACATGAATTAAAATGTTAAGCCAAAGGAAGGATAATAAAAAGCCTATATGAAACAAAAAGAGGTAATGAGTCTCTGGTGCCAGGGATTAATTTCTTTAGGCCAGAATATGAGTGGAATGGAGCAGCCCCACAGCAAAGTTCTTGGCACAGGCAAACCCACATTTTTCAGTTTGGGTGCTAGTTGAAAAGAAACTGTAATGATTGTGCAGACAGAAACTTGCTGTATCTATGGGGCATTTATTGTTGTACTTCTGGGAGGTATCAATAAAACATACCAATAGCAAATTCATGGTAAATCTGTTCTGTGCATTCTCCTCAGCTATACTGAAGGTGACAAATTGAAACTTCTTCTCTTTTTAGTATATATTTTTGATGGAAAGAAATAAATCCATACTTTCATGTAGTGTTCGTAAATTTAACCTTTTTGACACGCACTTAAGGATCAGTAGTCAAGGGCACTGTTAAAGACCAGCAGCATTATGGAACAGATTGGCTCCATGGTTTTTCAGCTACTGTTAGCATTGTACTGTGCTGGTACCCACAGAGTTATAACAAGTAGGCTGCCTGACAACATCAGAAAATCAGCACCTCGAGGCTAGTACTCTGTCTTCATAGTTTCTCATCTCTAATAAAAAACTAATGGACTGCTATTTTAATATCTGTTTTCTAAGCACGTCTCCTTTAATTAGGTTCTGAGCACTTCTTAAATTTGTTTCGTTGCCAATATTCAACTGTTTTCTGTGTAGCAAACAGATTCCAAGGCAGATGTCCAATCGTTTTGGATTTTGCTTACTGATTGTAACAAATTTCTTACTCCTTTGATGCAAACATAGAGCTAAATTCTTTTGTTGAGCAACAGACCTACACTGAGTAGCTGTAAAACCACATCAACACAACAGGAGCTCGGTAGTGTTAATGGTAGTAACTTCCTTTGAGTGGCATTTCCATGCATGTTACTTCAGGGTTGTGTTTTTTCTTTCTCCCATTTTTTTGGCCAAGAATATGGCTCAAGCTTAAACTTCACTGATGTATGTACTTTATTCAAAAAGCCTCAAGGAAAATTGTTCAGGTGTCTCCTCAAACTGAATACCCAAGCCACTCACAGTTTTGAGTATAATAGCAGAGAGTTAGAAATAGCAAAGGGAAGGGGTTGTGTATGAGATGATTGGATTGACTTGGAGAGTAGTCTTTCAACAGATTTACTATTAGATACAGCAAAGAACCAGATTTTGTTTCAGATCCCAGACAACTCAGTTATGCTCAGTGAAAGCACAGAATGAGGTAAGGCAGAAAGGATCAGACTCTTGATTGTTATTCTGCTATCTTTAAGAAAGAACCTTAAAAAGGAATAAGATGAGAATAATTTTCTAATTCTATTTGAAGCTAGTGTCATCTTAAGGGATGGGTTCCCATAGGTCTAGGCTCCACATCTGTGACTTAAAGAAGTCTCTACAGACCCATCAGCCAAAGCTGTAACTGTCAGTTCTCTGTATTGTATCTGGTTTTCCACATTACAACATCACATTTTATGTCCTTTATCAAAAGCATGCGAGACAAACTTCCTGAACTGTTTTTGGAGGAATCTGCTACTTTTCTAAATAGCTAAAACCAGTGTCAAAATCAGCAGCAATTTAAACTTACTTATGCATTGTAAGTCTATACTGAGTCTCTCAGGCTAACTGCACATGCAAAGGGTCATTCCCAGTGCATGTGCAGTGATTTGACTGGCTTTGTTCCAGGCTGGAGAGGCTTTGGAGTAGCACAGTTCCCAGGGCCACCACACTCCTTATCACTGACCATGCTCGAAGTGTTCATTGCGCAAACACACAAATTCAATGAGCCTGCTTGAATAGATATAGTTACACATGGGGTGAATGTTTGTGATGTTGGGAGAGTACTGAGCCCAGCCAGGTTGTGTTGCTGTCAGGCAATTAACTTCCCAAAAGAAATAAAAAAGAAATGTGTCTTTTAGGCCATTCTTTGTGTTGTTTGTGCCTACTGGAAAGGAGGACAAAGCACATGCTCTTAGCAGCTAACAGGAAGAGTATTTGTTTGTTTTCTCTTTGTCCCTGTTTAGACACTGTCAACATGCCAGAGCTGAGAACCTTTAATTTATCACCTTTCTGTGCTTGGGGCTTTATTGCACTCATTGCTTAAGCTAATGCAGGTGGTCGTGCCTTGCTTTGCAGCTGCTTTTGCTGTTAGTGATGGTTGCAGCTTATTGTTTTTTGCTCTTCCCCTATTTCTTAGACATAGAAATTGTTGCTTCAGTTTATTTCATTTGCACATATCAGTTCTTTATCATTTTATTGCCACTCTTCTACTTCCACTCTAAAGGAAGAACAGTGTTTATTCTCTCTGCCCAGCAAGGTTTAAAACTGATTCTCTGTGTTACAGTTGTTCTTTGTTTCTTTATAATGCAGCATCATCTATTGTTTACGGTGTACCTACAAGCAGCAGAGGCTTGATGCCTTTTAGAATGAAATGCCTCCATTCTTTCTGAAAGTCTCCTTATGTTTTTGTAAAGCACTAAGTATCCTGGTGGTCAGAAAAAAATACCACTAAAAAGGAACATGAGTATGAATGCAACAGAGAGGAAGAAAACTGTTAATTTCAAATGGTTCCCATTACTCAGCAAATCCCCTCTCTATTCTGCATCATCTGATGACAGTGACATGGAAAGCTTCTAGTAATCTTTATTATACCTATTAGTACTGCAGAGTCAATATAACTCCGAAAGCAAAACTTGGAAATTACTTGAACTTGCACATTTTGGTAGCTACAGCTTCTACAGGTTATGGTATAGATTCATGGTAAATTGCATTGAATAAGCAATACCAAGTTTCAGCCATTCTCTTGTATATTGTAATATACAATATAATTTGTATATTACAAATACATGAAGGGCAAAATTAAAATTTTACTGAAAATAATATGCTAATATGGAAATTAAGGTCATAAAATGAAAGGGAGTGTGAAGAAACAAAACAATCAACTTGATATTAATTTTTTTAATACTAAAAGTTACAGCTTGAAGACTCAAAGGGCCTTTCAGAGATGGAATGTGAGCTGCTTGAATTTTCATGAGGCCAACTTTAAAATAATGTCCTAACTGATTAGCACAGTGAGCATCATTGCATTTAATTGGGTAATGACCTCTGCTTAGTGAATGTTATAAACTAGAGTGAAATTTGAAAAGAGGTACAATAGCAAGCTGCAGTAATCATGTTTCTATTGGTATTGCCAATAGAAGATCATGAATGATAAACATTAAACCACAACATGTAAACAGTTTTTTCCCTGCAGAATTTAGGCTCAGACTGATCACTTGTCTCTCTTAATATGATTTGTCCTGGCTATTGAAAACAAGGACTCCTCCTCCCCCGATATCTCTTCTAATGTAATTAGCATCTAGTCAATAATGTTCAGCATTTCATTTTACTGCTTTAATTAACAAATTCAATTTGTTCAAACCGCTGTGAAAACAAATTAAAAGCCCAGTGAATAAAAACCTCTAGTGCCAGAGATATGTCCAAGGTGTTCACCAACTCTTCCTCTATTAAAAGACCATCTTTTGTAATCTTTTTCCTCTGTCAAAATGACTGGGATTGTCAAAACCTGTTCTGATTTATGTTCCACGGGACCAAGTTCAGATTCATTGTGGCAGGCTTTGTCTGGATTTTATAACTGGGAGAGATGGCTTCACACCCAAAGTCCCAAGTCCAGGAAACAAAACAAGGCTGTCTTATCATGGTGCATAAGCTGTGAATGTTGAGCTTTTAAGCTTTTCCAAAGGTTTGTCTTTTCTCTTCAGCTCACCTCTTGCTCTGCCTCTCTCCCAGTCCACACCCACAAGTTGCAATAGGTTTTTTTAGTGTGAATGAAGCAGAGCTTGCACTAGCCACAGCCGCCTCATAGTGGCATGTGTGTGTGGCCAGGACAGAGCTGCTGCTTTCTGCTTTAGCTTTTAAAAAGGGGAATCTTCTGAGACTGCAACAGCCAGGCACCCATGCTGACCTCACACCTCTCCCAGTGCTCAACCTGCCTGGGAAACCGTTGAGGCTCTGAGGGCCTCTGTGTCTAATACTGTCTCGCTTTCATTTCATTTATCCCCCCCTCTTTTGTAGGTGAATTTACTGTACAAACATTGGCAGAGCTTTGGGAAGGTTGAAACAATACAAATCGGGTTTAATAACTACTGTAAATGTCCTGCAAACTTGGTCAACACATCGGTGTGTATTTCTATGCACGATAAACACAAACACACGCAACCCCATACGGCTGTTTGGAGGTCGGCCTTCCCTTCCTGAAGAAGGTCACTGGCAACTGTGGGCTTTCTGCCAACATGCAGCATTTAGCTTTGCAATATTCATGCGATGGGTTTTTAATATTTACAGCTTTAGATTTGACACAGTTCTCCTTACGTATTCTGATTGCTTTGGCTTTTTCCGAGACCTTCCTGAGGTGGCTGTTTGAGAAACACATTTAAGAGAGTAAATGTTAGCTTCTGAGCAGTGCCAGGGTTGGAAATCAAAGCTGCTGAGGTGAGTGTTGCACCTCCACCAGCCAGAGGGGCCTCAAGGAAATCTGTTGGTTGAGATTTGGTTTGCAGATAGATGCAGGAGCAGGAGACTGGGCATGCAGGTTCTCTGTGGCACTGCTTTGTTTGGATGCTATGCTGTGTAACAACACCATCAAGCTTAGGTTGTGACTTTACCCTGAGCTGCAGATCTAGTTTGAGTGTCTCTCCTTTATCTCTTTCTGTATAACCTGACTAACTGCAATAGCAATCAGGTGTCTTCGAGAAATTTAGTTAAAAATGGCTGGTGGATACAGTAGTGTAGAGAAGAGTGACAGATTAAATGGGACTTTCACATGAACTCAATTCTTCAGAAAGCCAGGCTGAAAAAGACCAGTTTGCTGTGTTTCCCTTTGCAGTGTCCTGTAGATGGTTTGCCATGTTTCAGTTTGAGAACATGGAGACTTTACTACTCCACTGAATTCATCTCCACTTTTAGGTGCTGTTAAGTTCATGAAATTTCCCTTGAACACCACATCTGAAATTTTTAAAGTCTAGTAATTTCTAAAAGTGATCTACTATTAGCTAGAAATTTTTTGTCACTGTACAAGAAAAATTGTAGCACTTACTTCAAGCTGAAGTCCTTGAGGAAATGAGCCACTAAAACCTGCGATCTTCTTATGAGTGAGAATATGAAGTGAAAAGCATGACCATGTATTCATGTAAACAAGCAGGTGCAAGAGCTGAGATCCCCAAATAAGGGTCTTTGGAACATTAGTGCTCAGATTGTCCACCCTAATTTCTCTGAAGTGGAGTCACCAATCACTATCTTTCATTTAAAATTGCCATTATAATATTTAGCAACACATACTGATGGTGTTGCCTGAGCAAATCTGTATCTCAAATGATTGCATCTCTGCTCAGATATGTATAGCTCATGTCTGTCTGTCTCTCTCGGTTTCTTTTCTTTCCCCTTCTCCTTTTTTTTTTTTCCTTTTTTTTTTTTTTTTTTTTCCAAATGTAACTGCATGCCAAATGGTATAAATTATCCAACCATCTGTCCCCCTTCTTCAAAACCCTGAGGGAAAATAGATCTGAAGTGTAGCTCATTTTCACCAAAAATGCCAGTTGTAATAGATCCTCACTTTTGCATCAACTCAGCTTGTCACTGGCGGGAAACCCCATAGCCTTAAAGTTTTGGTAGCTAACTTGGACTCTTTAATTAGCGGGTGGCCAGCTCTACCTCTGCTCAGCGATGGCAGCAGCTCCTGGACCTTCTGCTTTTTCTTTCACCTCTGACCAGTAGAGGAGCTCCCCCTGCCTGTTACTTCTGCAGCGTTTTAAGAAGTGACTGAACTGTTCACATTTCCCTGATATATTCTTTGAGATTTAAATAATTTCATCTAATTATATATCCCCCCTTAATTTTCTGTCATGTAAAATAATAATAAGGGAACTGATTTTGCCACGAGTCAATTTGCAAATCAAGCAGCCCTTGCATTATTTCCCTGTCTACTGAGTTTCTGTGCTGAGTATCGCTGTCTCACATACATGTTTCCCCTACTCTGTCTTTCTGACTTGTCAGTTGATGCTGAAATGCTAATTGAAATCGAGTCTGCTTGTCAGTGAGTTGCCACTATGCTGCTCTCCCTCCGGTATGCTTAGCTGGTATGTTCACTAACTGGGAATCAGGAGCCTTTATGTTGAAGGACCAAAAGTGTAAGTGAGGTAGTCTTCTTTCTTACCACTGCTATCATGTCATGCAATAAGCCAAACTTGAACCTTCTGGTCGTGTATAAGCTTAATGTACCAGAGGCATCCTGCAAAGTCATGTCTATAAATCAGTTTCCTCTTAACTGCTTCCAAATATAGAGGCCAAGCATGAGTTGAAGGCCCTGGGATGGTTCTGAAGTCCTGGGAATGTCTTCGTTTTAGCTTGAGTTGTTATGAAGTGTGGAACACATCAGCTATGCTTCCGCATTGCTCTCTAACATGTTCCAGGCTTTTCTGATTTGAAGAGATAAAGAGAACCAGATCTGAGATTGGGAAAGCTTCAAATGCAAAGATCCTTCAAAGATACCTAGCTCTTCTGGCACAATGATTTATATATTGTCACCAGAGCTCTACAGCTGAGGTGAAATGAAGTACATAGTCTTCCATACCTCATATATAAAAACCTTTTATCTTTTGCAGGGATCCATATTACTCTTGTACCAGTCATCAAAATCTATAGAAGGTTGAAAAGTGTCCATGTAACATTTGGGAACTCACATTATACTTCTTGTATCACTTCAGGAAGAAGTTAAAGCAAATAATTTATCTCCACACATTAGTAATAATACTCATATTAGGGTGAGAGTTTTTTTACTGGGATTGTAGCCAATATTTCTTCATTGTTGTATTAATTTTATGTAGCAGTAATGAATAATACACCAACAGGAGTACACTCCCAGAATTTGCTGTGGTCAGTAAGATCTATCCTGGCTGAACCCAAGGGTCTTAATAAACCATGTAATCCTGGCATGTCACCAGGATGTGCATCCCAACCAGAGTTTTCATCAGTTTGAAACTCACCTATTCACATTCCTCTGTGACTATACTGATGCCTACAGTCATCAAGTAAAGTATTATTGCAGTTGTGCACAGGAACACAGATGTCTTTTCAATTTCACTTCTGTTAAATTGACACTGTGATAGGAGCCCAGTCATGATAAACACAAGCGTATAAGCAGACAGAGAGAAATTCATATGCGTTTTGGTATGTGAACTTCTGGTATCCTTTGAAAATGTTTCCTTTGACTCTGTAGAAAGTAGGTTAGCTGGAACTGTTTACCTTGCCACAGAAAGAATTTCCAGATAGCAATTTTTAGTAAAACTGTGGTCTTTGAGCTTATCTCAGTGTGACAGCTCTTCCATTTCAGACAGATTAAGATCTTTCCAAAGTATACTGGATTGGTGGCTATCCAAGCATATGTCATTAGGCAAAAATGAAGGATAGATATTGAAAGATGTATTTTAGCACTCAGGCATTTGATGTTCTTTTCTAAAGGAACTGGTTCCGAAATAAATTTTATGTATTAACTTAGCACTAAGAGTCATTCTGTTAGCAGAACTATTTAACCCTGGTATCCTGTAGATCTGTGTTCTGTGTCCCCACCACGACAAGGCCGATTCTCCCCCTCTCCCCAAAATGTGCTTGTGAGATCCCCGAGGCAGAACAAAAAAACCCTATGGGGCTTGTCTTGGGTTTTATGTTCACGATGGCTATCAGGCATTGTGCTAAACAAAAGATCTGGAAAATGTAGAACTTGATGTCAGAGGGGCACTCTGTTGGATCTTTGCCTTCACTAGCCTCCAGACTTCAGGAAGAAATTACCAGTTATGAGACTGAAGTTCTTTCAAATGTCACTAACCTTCAGGTTCAAAAGCAAATTTGTATGATCTGGCTGAGCAACAAACTGATAATTTTTTCTTGCTTCCACAGAAGGTCAGCATTTGCTGCAAAGACTGTATTTAAAGCGTCTTAAAGTGTTAGTATGTAATGGCAGAACAAAGTATAGCAAGACGTTTAGAATCTTGTTTGCCTTCAGTTTGCTATCTGTAAAACAAAGATAATGGTACACCTCAAAGGTGTATTGTCAGGCTTAATCCATTAATTTTTATAAAGTTACTTTCAGCTTTTGAGATAGAAGGCACTAAAACAATGCAAAGTATTATTCATACTATTATTATTTTATGAGTCATGCCAAGACGTTTTTTCCTCTTCATAAGAATTCCAATAAGATCTCATTTCTTTATTGCACAGAGACGATGTTTTAACTTTTAATATTTCCTCAGAAGCAAACTACAATTGTTGAAGAGGCTGGTACATTTTTTAAGAAACTGGTTCAATGTCCAATTCCTTTTTTGTTCTTAACTGTATTGATACATAAGTCTAATCTGACAGATGTTCAAAGATTGATACCTCCCAATTACCGTGGTTTGTAATGTCAACTTGACAATTTTGCATTTCTACAAGCTCAGGTTAATAACCACTGTGCTGAAGCTGAATAATTTATGAATTTTTTGGTCTTCCAACTTTGGAGAGATCTGTATTAATGCATTTCAGAAAAAAAGAAAACTGATTACCTCTAATTGCTGTTTCATGAAGGTATCCATTCTAATAACTTCAACCTGTGTAGGAAATGACACAACAGGCGTATTAAGTAGATAAACAAGGGCAGATGAGGGGTTGTACAGGCAAGATGATAATTCTAAACCAAATGCATTAGCATAAATGCAGAAATCTTAGCTCACTGCTTGCCTAACCAGTGCCAGATTGGAGTGACTTGTAGCTATCACTCAGAGGCAGAGGAAGGTGTTAAGAACATGTTTAAATGAGAAGACGATGGCAGCTCTACAAATTTTGACAGTCAGTTTATCTAAGGCACAAGTTCCTTGCTCTTTGTTCTTCACCAGTTCCCGAAGGGCTTGATTTTCAGAAGTGCTGAGCACTTGCAGCTTCTATTGACTTCAAGTGGAGTTTTAAGTGTTCTGCACTTGTGAAAATCATGCCCAACTGGATTAGCACACAGAGGTTTTTCTTTCAACATCGACCAGAAATCTGTTTTCTTCCTACCTGGCTTTTCCAGCAAAACACAGTTACTGTTTTCTAACAGGCAAAATTGTATTATTCTATTATGTGGTTCAGTTCCTCAGTGTCTTAGTGAATATGTGTTGGACTTTATTATATATTTGTACCTGTTTTCACAGAGTCAGAGAAATGAGAGATGGAAAAGACCTGCTAGGTCAGATACTCCATGTGACCAGTAGTACAGCATTGTTCCTTTCAATATGTTTTCTTGTGTATTCTCCTTCTTGAATACTGGAGACATGCTTGTTTGAGCTTGTAGTGACAAAGGCTGCACAACACTATCTTTCTTTAAAAAATAACACACATATTGGAAAGAAAAGAAAGCAGAATACTTTTAATTATGGAATCATAGAATCATAGAATAGTTAGGGTTGGAAAGGACCTTAAGATCATCTAGTTCCAAACCCCCTGCCATGGAAGGGATACCGCACACTAAACCATGTCACCCGAAGCTCTGTCCAACCCAGCCTTGAACACCACCAAGGATGGAGCATTCACAACTTCCCTGGGCAGCCCATTCCAGTGCCTCACCACCCTCACAGTAAAGAACTTCTTCCTTATATCCAACCAGAACTTCCCCTGTTTAAGTTTTAACCCGTTTACCCTTGTGCTATCACTGCAGTCCCTAATGAAGAGTCCCTCCCCAGCATCCTTATATGCCCCCTTCAGATACTGGAAGGCTTCTATGAGGTCTCCATGTAGCTTTCTCTTCTCCAGGCTGAACAGCCCCAACTTTCTCAGCCTGTCTTCATACAGGAGGTGCTCCAGTCCCAGTCATCCTCATAGTCCTCCTCTGGACTTGTTCCAACAGTTCCATGTCCTTTTTATGTTGAGGACACTAGAACTGTACACAATACTCCAAGTGAGGTCTCAAATCCTCCCTTCAAATTGAGAAAAGTATTCCTTTTATTCTACAGGCATTTCTCCTTTTCGTATCTTCCTCAGAGACAGCTGCTGTCATCAGAAATATGGGTGTAAGTGCAGGATGCTTTGAAGATTGTATTTTGATTTTTAAAAATAGGAAATGCATGAAAAGGTCAACTTTGTCTTTCTTTCTGCTCTTTTGCTGTTTCATTGCCTCTCTCTTTCTTTCTCTCTCATGATTTCTGGACACTTCTCCACTTTGGCATGTGACCAGGGATGCAAAATACCCTAAAGAATGCATTCAACAATGTGTTTTATTTCCACATTCAAATATATCTTTGGCCAGCCTGTTCAAGAGAAGTCATTGCAGTAGGCATAATGGGCCATAATTCTGCCGTTAAATCCAGGCTTATGGCAGGAAGAAGTGTAGTCATTCCAGTAATAAAACTGACTGCCCAGTACAACATAGGCTTTCTTCCTCCTCCATCTTCATTAAATATAATTATTAGAAGAATAATTTCTGGATACATTTCAATAAAATTTGCAGTTTTCTCAGGCAAAATAATTTGTTTTCTGTTTTAAAAGGCCTTATGAAAACAGCTGTCATTTGAACTTTTTGTTATTTACATGATGAATCCCTCTAACGTTTTCTCCTAGGAAGAGAATATTCATGTTCTTTAAATTTTCATTGTTGTATCTATTTAACATATAGTACCTAATGATTTTTGCTTTAATTATTAAAATGACTGACTAAAAACTGAAGGAGGAAGGTAACCTTTAATTTATACTCCTGCTCAAGAAGAGGTCTTTTTATAGTTACATTCAGGTCATTTTTTTTTTATATTCCTGTGGATCATCTATACTATTAAGTGGGGTTTTATTCCAATTTAGGAGACACTTCATCTTTAAACCTGTACTTACATTAACTTTTGTACATGGTTGCCCAGGCAACAATGTAATTGCATGAAACAATGGCATTCTCCTATGTACCATTTATGGCAAGTTTGCATTTAAAAAAACTTCTTGTCTTATCATCAAAGCAGAATTTGTAGCCTTCTGACAGCCGAAGGAATGTTCAGGGGCCTTGATTCATATTCATTTTCCCATGTAATTTTAATGGGTACCATCACCTTTCATTTGCAGGGTATTTCTTTTTTCCCCCCAATGATAGTTACTGTCTTACATGAAAATTCTAGATGAAGCAGAAGAAACTGATTAAAAAATAGCTCCAAGAAAAGGCTGCAAGTACCATTCTTCTAACTTGTAGCCTGTGAAATTGCCACTGTTTAATTGATCTTCTATAAGCTTATCTTTCCAGTGAGATGTACCATTATTGTACATTAATCAGTGCCTCCAGACATTATCACTGAGGTAACCAAGAGCTAATCAAGCAAGAATAGAGCTGGCAGACACCAAGATGTCACAGGTGCCTTGCTGTGTACGAAGTCTGTCAGAGTTTCAGCTTCCAAAGGAACCTGTTTTTGCAGGGCTGCAGACTTTGTATAACCTTGTCATAGCAATGGAAGAAGGGGCAAGCACCCTGAATGTCAAATAGGCGGGCTACGCAGGGAGCCGATGCTTCTGGAATCCTCTAGATAGCAAAAAACAAAGTGACACTGTAATAATAATAATAAATGATGCTGTTTAAGAATAAACAAAATGTTGACATGTTGATTAGTTTTTGCTAAATAGCAGTTTCCAAGGGAAGAGAATCAAACAAAGCAAATGTACAGTGGAAAATATTCAAAATATATCCATCAGTCACTGCAAAATGCCACTAGAAATTGCATTCCTGCTTTTTAATTGAGATTATCTTATACATGCTCATATAGAAAAACAAACACATAGACCTCTGAAATTTGCTGTTATTTCTGATATCTAGATACCACATTGAGTAAATAACAGAATAGAAAAACAATAAGGAAGTGTACCAGATTCATTTAATCAATTTAACTAAAACTGTGCTTATTCTTACAGAGAGATCTGTGTGACTCTTTACTGTCAGTTGACAGAATTTGTAATTCAGGGTAGAATGGAGCCTAAATTGCGAAGGGAAGCAGCTGAATCTTTGTGTCATAGGTTCTGTCATGTGAGATAAGTTTCAACTGCTGGCATGTCTGAGCTGCTTCTCTCTTGTTGGCATGTCGATGCCTCGATGGCATCCTTGAAATATTTCCTCCTACCATCTTGCTGGTGGTAGTAGAGAAGCAACTCCAGGGCTGGCATCAGCGAGGTGAATCTGTTTGTCAGGCTGCTGGTGAGATTCGTTTTTAGGATATACCTGAAAGATATCTGAGGACTGTACCTTAACTGTGCCCCTTAATAGACTCATTTATTATGCAGTGAAGTGAAAACAAGGCTTTCCCCTTAAACAGAGGGTAAAAACCATAGCTGGTTACCCAGAGCTTTGAAGCTCAGTGTTTCTGGTCTCCTTTTCTGCCACCTGATAAAGCAGCCAGGTTTTCCCCCCACATATTTGTAACCCACTGATTTTCATGCTATTTCCAGGTGTACTGGAGGAAGAGAATTACTTCTGGCAGACAGAGCAAAATCAGTGACATACTGTTTGACTTCCGAGGCTTTTTTCTTCGGATTTTGAAAAGTCACTATATTTTGCATGCTGCGTTATGTTCCCAGTTACCAAGAAACTGTAACTTAAAGAAATACACTGGGAAAGCATTAATAAGCAGATTTTGCATAGTTTTAATTTTGTAATTCCTCTGACTTCTGTTGATGTATTCCAAATGTAAACAGGTAACAGATCAAAATTTGCCCACTGAAATACATATACAGTAAATGTAAAACACTGAACCAAATTGCCTGCTGGCGTACATCCATTGACAAAAAGGAGTTTTGCCAGAAGGTAGTTTGGCTCATTATAGCTAGTAATTTGATTATTAATAAGTGGAAAAATATTACTAATAGTTGTTAAGCTTTATTGATGACATTCCCAAAATGCTATTACTTCCACAGAATGAATGTCAGTACTGCCTCATACCTCTTTTTGATCTTAGTGTGGATCATATATTCATGATGGGTTGCAAGACCAAGGTCATTAATGAAGATGTTTTCTGTTGGGTGGGAGGGAAGGATTGGTTTTGTTTAATTAAAAAAACCCCATGAAATAGAAATACTGCAGAGGCATAAATGTTTCCCTTTCTGAATATAAACATCTTGGCATCACCTCACTGTTTATTTTCAAAAACTGCCTAAGTTTTGCTTCCATATTTATCTAACAGCAGGGGATCATTATCCTGTGACAAAGTTCTATTCCATTGACATTATCTCTTAATTAGAATTCATCCTTTTCTAGTTGTATGTAGTCGGCCTGTAGTTCCCACAAGTCCCATAAAGCAATGTGCATTTTTGGAGGCAGAGGGAAGAGGGAAGGTCTCGAAGACCATTAAGAGCTGTTTAATAAGCAGCCTGGTGTGGAAAATGCTGCTTTTATTCTACATGGGCATATCTATGCAGAATTGCTGATGAGGGCCAGCCTCTGCCCTCCTTTACTTCATGCCAGCTGACTGTAAGTGATGTGCCAGGCCAGGAGGAGGGGCACTGCTATAGCTGAGAAAATAAATTGCTTGTCTTCATTAGGAGAGAAGGAGAGGAATCAGCTTAGGGCTGTAATCATGCTACATTTGGAAGGCAGTGGGGCAGGTACAGGTAAAGAGTAACCTTGTAAGGTGCTCTGCAGTGCATAGTGAATGTGCACAGGGATGATAGTCGTGAATGGCATAATTTCTACTGCTAAGGTCAGTCACACTAGTCTCCCATGACCCCTCTTTTGGAGATGAAAGCACTTGCAGGTGCTAATACATCTTCCACTTCTCTCAGGAAGCATGAGTAGCATTATTCTGTTTACCCCTTCACAACAGCAGATAAGCAGCCTGACCCCTGAAGTATGTATTTGGGTGTATAAAGCAAAAACCAATGAAAATAATAATGTAAAGATGTTAAGGCCCTTGCTCCTGCGTCACGACTTTTGGTTATTTATTGCAGTGAGATCAGTAAACATATTTTAATGTCTGAGCAGTGAACACTAAGTGAGAATATGAAATTAGAAATCTCAAATAGATATCAATAGCTCTATTTCCACATCTTTTGTTTCAGTGGGTAGAAATGTGAGTAGTCCTTTCCACTAGTGTTTGGACGCACTACATCTTCTGAACTAATTGGCATCTTCTAGTCAGGGTCTGCCTGCACAAGTAAGAGAGCTGCATGGCTTGGCAAAGATGGAGGACATTCACAGCAAACAGACATAAATCTAGGAAAAATAATAGTTATCCACAGGTTAGCAAGAATAGTGCCTGCTACTGGAATAGTACCCCTGTAAAAATCGGTGTAAAACTCCAAGCTACCAGATGTAACAAAGACCAAAAATACAGAGCACTCCCCTAAGATCAGATCCCTGAATGCGTATCAAGAAAAAATAGAGTTCTAATTGCCAAATAAGTTTCAGATAATATAAAAGCATATGCTTCCCTGTGAAATTATTTCATTTTAAGGATTAGGAAGAGACAAAAGGGAGCAACCATACCTGAATAGCTGTGTAAAGTAAGGCTTTGGGGGTTTTTCCCATTCTCTTCTGAAAAGCAAAGCTATTAGACATTGTTAAGGGAAGAACAATGGAAAAGATTGGTCCATGAGATGCATTAATTGTGGCAATTCCTACGCTGGCATGATATTTTGAAATGGTTTCCTGATAATGTTTTGCTATGAAGAAGCACATGAGGATAAAAGAAATTTCCCTTAAAAGTCCCTTATCTGTAAATTAGCCCATGTATAATTTCACTTAATGTTTTAAAGTGATGTTCCCAGTTTTGCTTTTCACATTATTGTCATCTTCACTTACACTCTCTAAATTCATTTAGATGTTCAAACCATTTCTCTTGTCCAGAGCTGCAAAGAAGCAAAACCGCAGAAGATACAAAAGGGAACTCTGAGCAAGTTTATTAAATCCAGGACGTGGTGTCTAATTGAAAAGTTATCTAAATTTATTTAATGATGTGGTGCTACTGAGAGATGTTATAACTATTGTTTTGAATTATGCAGTATCCTACTCCACTGTCAAATATTTCCTTGATTCTCATTAAGGCTATGATTCATGCTAATATTATATCGTTTGGACAGGTTCCTCAAGCAGTGTTTTATTATTGTTTGTTAATTTATGAACATAGTTCCAGTGTATCATCACACTTTATAATACTAAGGAAGGATGGAATATTAAACAACCGAATGCATCCAGATACTCAGGGATAAGTCAGCTTCTGGGAGACAGCATGTGTAAGAAAACAAAGGGGATGTATTACGTGTCACTCAGGAACATCTGACAGTTTTCCTAAATGGTGTCTTTCCTTTCTCACAGGCTCACATTCCATGCAGGTCTAGCCTGCATGCCAACAAAACTGTTGAATTTAGCTCCTTTCTCTAACAGAACTCGATGAAATGGGCATTTTCGCAAAACTTGTATGCCGCAGCCGCTTGCTCACTCTCTCCCTCCTGCACACAGTGGGAATGGTAGGAGAATCAGATAAAGGTGTAACACCTGTGGGTTGAGATAACAATTTAGTAATTGAAGTAAAATATGGTAATAACAACAACAATGGCACTAATGAAGAAGAGGTGGAGAGAGGAATAAAACCCAAGGAGAAACAAAACCCAATCAAACCAACAGCAAGTGATGCACAGTATACCCGCTGACCCATGCATAGCCCATCCCCAAGCAGCAATCTGCCCCTCCTGGCCAACTCACCCGAGTTTCTGTACTGAGAGTGATGCTCTATGGTACAGAATATCCTTTTGGCTAGTCTGAGTCAGCTGTTCTGGCTGTGCTACCTCCTGGCTTCTTGTGCCCCTCCTCACTGGCAGAGCATGAGAAAGTGAAAAGTCCTTGACTTAGGGTAAGCACTACTTGACACTAGCTAAAAAAGTGTGCTATCAACATTGTTCTCAGACTAAATCCAAAACCCAGCACTGTGCCAGCTACTGGGAAGAAAATTAACTCTATCACAGCCAAGAACAACATAGTGGGTTTGCAGATTTATCTGTTCCTGATGTTCTTGTTCCGTCTTGACATTTTTAAATTGCCTTTACAATAATTTCTGGATTCAGTAATTCTATATGTCTTTAATTCCCTGCTATTATAAGCCATTCTTTGAACACGCATGTTATGCTACGTGGATGGTACAATGCTTTTACAGTGAAAGTTCAGACAAAAACTTTTGAGGACCTGGCTGAGTATAGGTATGTACACAGTTTTCCACGTTTCTCCAGGGTGGTACCTGGGACTTGTGTCCAAGTGTTAGTAGGTCAAGAGAGGTTCTCCTCCCCATCTACTCAGCCTTGGTGAGGCCGCATCTGGAATATTGCGTCCAGTTCTGGGCCCCTCTGTTCAAGAAGGACAGGGAATTGCTTGACGGAGTCCAGCGCAGAGCCACAAAGATGATTAAGGGAGTGGAACATCTCCCTTATGAGGAGAGGCTGAGGGAGCTGGGTCTCTTTAGCTTGCAAAAGAGGAGACTGAGGGGTGACCTCATCAATGTTTACAAATATGTGAAGGGTAGGTGTCAGGATGATGGAGCTAGGCTTTTTTCAGTGATATCCAGTGATAGGACAAGGGGCAATGGGTGTAAACTGGAACATAGGAAGTTCCACGTTAACATCAGGAAGAACTTCTTTACTGTAAGAGTGACAGAGCACTGGAACAGGTTGCCCAGGGGGGTTGTGGAGTCTCCTACACTGGAGATATTCAAGGCCCGCCTGGACAAGTTCCTGTGTGATGTACTGTAGGTTACCCTGCTCTTGCAGGGGGGTTGGACTAGATGATCTTTTTAGGTCCCTTCCAACCCTTGGGATTCTGTGATTCTGTGATTCTGTGTAATGGGTTAAATTCAGATCCATTTGACTCTTCTTTAGCTGTGCCCCATTCCCTGTTTATGTTTCACTGTTACAGAAGTTCTTTTCTTCTTGCAGTGCTCATCTGGAGTGGCAGGATTGCATCCATCTTCAGTCTTCTCCCAGTTCATCTGACCTTATAATGGTTACTCTGCTTCTCTTTCCCCAGAAGGACAGGTTTTCTTTTTCCTTTGCCGTATAGTTGAGCAGGAGGTGTAGCTGAGGGATAGAGTGCTGTAATTAGACGCTGAAAAACATTATTCAAATCCTAACATAAATACGGTGTTCTCCTCTTCTTCATTCTGGTTGTTGTGATTTCAATGCATTTGCTGTATTACGGAAGCATTTCTATGCTGATTTCTTCCAAAAGCCATTAGCATGTTGTTGCTAGCTATTTAATGTGAGAGTTTGTATTTTCATTACAGGTCCGTGAGACTCCCAGGCCCAGGCAAGGTGGAAGGCACCACCTTGCCTCTGAGGAGTGGGTTCCTTTGGTTCTGCAAACTTCAAGGAATCTTCATCCATCCTAAGTCTTTGCTGTGACTTCTGGTCACCAAACCAATTCACTAGGCTATGAATCTCTGCTGGGCTATTCTAATTAACCCAGCTCTGGATCTGACCAGCATTTATTGGTTTTCAGAAAGGGCATGCAGGAGTGCAAGGTTAGTCCTGGACCTGGCTTAACAGGGGGAAAAGGTCAGATCCTGAGGCACATGAATAGTTAGTTTTGTGACACAGGGATGTACTTCTGGTATGACTGAGGTATCTAGAAAGAGCAAGGCCCTCTGAGTTTCTGTTGGATACACCCTTGGGGATCCTAAAGCTCCCCTGCCAATTCTTTATTTCCACTGCTTTGTGGCTGAGAAAGCAATTTGGAGCATGAAACTACTTAGCTAGTTTGGTGCATCTGCAGTGATTTCTGAAGAAAGGTATGTATTTCCTGATGCAAACAGATAGGAAGTCACTTACCCTCCTCTGCATGCATCTTTCTCTATTTTCTCACTGAATTTAAATCAAGATATATTTTTGAAGAAGCATAATTACACAACAATGTGTATCTTGGTCAAATTTTTGGGGAAAAATTAAAAATCTTAGAAGAAATGAGCTGAAACCACTTCGGTGTCATAGAAAGCTTCAGATTAGATTTATAAATTCAAAATGTTTATTAAAATAATATATAAAATAGTACAGCACAAAAATAATTTTCACATATGGAAACTTAATGTATCTTCCAAGAAAATACCTGATCTTGTATGATGCATTTTGCTTTCATTTAAGGAAGGGAAATCTAAGTTTCTCAGCAAGTATCTGAGATCTTCGACTGTGTATTTGTCACACAATGCCGAACAGTACTAAGTGCTCACAAAAACTGCACTGAACATAGTGATATTTATCTCCTTTCAAACACTAGCTGTTTCTAAATTCTTCCAGTTCCATTTGTTATGAATGAGAAGTATTAAAAGCACAGAATTCTCCCTCCCTCCTCCCCATTTTTAAGTTCCCCATTAGTGGTCATTATTTTCCTGCTTTTGTCCTTTTTTTCCCCCTTGCAATTTTGCTGTGAGTGATTCTCTCTGTCATCTTGCCGTAAATTGATTAATACTGCCCACTGATGCAGTGCACCACATGGCTAATATATCAGTTAAATGGAAACAGCAAACACCACCTGCTCCTTCAGGCAAATGGCACTTTGGAAAATGGAATGTGTAATCAATAGAATTAAACCTTAAGCAAAGCACTGCAAACAAATCCAGGGGCAAGGTCTTCTTAACTCTGTGGTATGAAAGATTCCCCCCCCCCCCTTTTTTTTTTTTTTTTGTTTTAAATGATCTCTTTGGCTTTCTTTCAGTATATCAATTATTTTCCTTGTGATATACAGTATTCTCACTATAACTGCTGTCGTACAATTCCATATTGCCTGGATCAAAGGTGAAATTTTTATTTACATAAGAAGTTTTAGATGGGTCTGCTTCCCTTTATATGTTGGAGATTTACAGGACCAATTCTTGTCAATGACACTGATAGGTAATAGGATAAATCCTTCCCATTGATGGGGAGATAAATGCCACTTGAATTTAACTTTCAAATCTGCAAGAGACTGCTTAGCATTAAGGCATTTGCCTCATTTGTGAGCACTTTAAAGATTAAGGATTTGAGGAGGAGATACAAAAGACACAGAACTTTTCAGCTGTTGTCCAGCTGAATATCTTCCACCAGTAATTCTTTTTATAAATAACAAACCTGATCAGCTTTACTTCCCCAGTGAAAGACTAAAAATTTAAAACAGGTTTTTAAAGGGAAGGGTAATAAATACAGAGGACCAAATAAGAGCAGAGGACTCTTGCAATTTACGTATAAGGAGGGAAAAGATAATCCATACTCAAGATTATTTGTAAGTAACTTCCTTAAGGAAGGCAAATCAGCTCTTGGGAGATTTTGGGCTGCCTAACACAGAGTGTCTAGTAACTGTTTTGATTCAGCAAGCAGTTAAGGAAAATAAATTCTGTCCTTAAAAGTAGCCTCCCATGGATCAGAGAAGGCTCTCAAGACACCTTCCACATCCAAGTAGCCCCAACGGCTCTAGATACTTCATAAATCTGTAGATGAAAGCTCATGAAAAGCTCCTCTCGCACTGTATTCCATACCTGTAAATTGCTACCCTTGACACATCTGTGAGTTTGTTTAGAGATATATTTTGTCTTGGATAAAGCTTGTTAAAAAGACCCGAATAAGGCCAATCATTAGTACATACCAACTGACAAACAAGTAGTCAGCTCCACTTACATGAAAATAGCCCGGGTCTATCTCACGGCTGCTTCTAACAACTCACAGCAGACTCCATTCTCTGTTTGTGGTGTACTTAGTAATTACGTTCTCGCTGGCAGGATTTAGAGTTTGGTTGCCAGGGCCCAAGCACCATGTAGCAAGTGTTTTGGTAATGAATAAAGACGGCAATCAGCAGCAACCTGAGAGCTAGCTGAATGAGACAATCTGGCAGGCACTGAGGGGGTCCTGCTGGCTTGCTCAGATGGGCAGCAGGCAGGGATGAGATAATTGATAGGAAAGGGTAATGAAAGGAAAGGAAGTGGGAGGGGGGGAGAGGAGAGAACAGATTTAGAAAATAGACAAAGATTTTGACCTTAAAGCTAATAGGCTACTTAGGATATTATTTTATAAAGACCAGGATAAAATGAGCTGGCAGCTGAATGTCAGTATATAATAATCCTCTGTGTGTGTGTGTGTACATGCACATGCTGTGGGCTGGAGAGGGAGGAAATCCCCATGTGAAAATCATAGATGATTTCTAGGAAATAATAGAAAAGACGTGAGTGGTTATTTGTAGGGTCCACAGTGTACTCTTACACACACAGCCTGCTAAAGCACATCAACCAGGTTTTGAAATCAGGAGCCTAGAGGGGAGAAATTCAAGGGAACAGAGAGATATGACCTAGACAAGTTCACGTAAATAGGGAGGGGTTTCATATTTTGGAAAATTGAGTCCTCACTTGAGACACACTCAATTCAATAAAAGAGTTCCACTGGTTTTTAAAGGCCTTGAACTATTCTGACTTTGAAAAACTAAGTGGATATTTGTCTTGCTATCATCAAAATCATGAAAAACCCTAAAAACACAGCAAATTTTCAATCGCATGACCTGAAAAAAGCAGAGATTTTAAGAGTAACAAATACAATTGTATTTATTTCTCTGCAAATAAATAATTTTCTTAGACTGAACCCTTGCAGCATAATTAATTTAGCCTTCATAGGCATGGAAAAAAAAAATAATCCCCAGATAAAATCTTTAGCGGCTGAAGTCAAATTCCTCCTAAGACGCAAGATGGGACTAACATTTTTGCATTGCTCTGTCATTGGAGATATGTACGTACACTAAAAATGATCAAAGAGTTCATGTCAGACAGGTGGGAAGATGGCAGTATGATGGAGATGCTTTACTCTTGTTGATACGGCTTTGTTTAGACACTCTTACATATTTTTAGGATACATATTTGCTTAATATTGACAAACCCATCAGAGCCAGGCACTGGAAGGTTTCTCTTCAGCTATCTATCTATTTTCTTGTTTATTTTTGTTTTACCTTTTAAACACGTTATGGATTTTAATACAGGTCATCTTCCCCAGACTTTCAGGTATTAAAAGATATCACAGTGGTTTTTGGTAGTTTACTGACTCTGTTAAATACTTTAGGAGTGTGTGATTTGCTGTGTCACTAGGGCTGGAATCTTTTCGCGCCTGGTAAGTCAGATTATCTCTGAGGTAGCATTCTGATAGGAAACTTCTGTGTAGGACATGGATTTCGAAGCTTATTCCTGGTGATTCAGTAACTAATGCTCTTCTTCTGAACTTACTCTAAAAAAGTTGTTACAAAGTGCACAGCAGTGCTAGATGTTCTTGGCTTTGGGCATCACTTCAGGATGTTTGCTATTGAAAATGTACTGTGCTAGTGAGAACTTAGCCACAAATGCATCTTTTACCTGTCCAAATTTCAAACAGAAATTATATTCTTCACTTTCTGGGATTTTAAAAAATTTCATGCTGTGCTACTGTGTAGAGTTCATCAGTGCACTGCTTTCTCAGAAATATGGAAGCACGTTAGTGTTAAAAGAAGTTATTCCATGTAGAGCTTTACAAAGTGCTTTGGGATCCTTTTAGATGAAAGATACTGTATCAGACATTGTGATAGGTAGTAGTTATTAATACCTGTCATATTGTGACTTTCTCAGTCACTTTTATTCTGCTTGGAGCAATCTCAGGAAACTGTCTTTTACCCAATTTACCATCATCATGATGTGACCCATATTGTATTCTCCTTCTTTCCAAGACCATTTGAAACATATTATAGATGCTTTCCATGACCTTTCCTAAAAGCTTTTTAATTGAAATGTTGTAATGCAGCTTCCATATATAAGATAATTTCATGTTTTGATGGCCTTCAAACACAACTTGAAAGTGTATTACATATAGGGAGGAGAGTACCAGAGTTGGCTTTAATGTGAGCTCTATCTAGTGCTTTGCTGGACCTGTCAAAATGCTGCATGGTCTAAGACATATGCCAGTTTATCTTTTAGTTTTCCCAAATATATACCAAGGGAGGAATGACTTCTTGTAAGCGCTTCTGCCCAAGTTATACAGAGACAGAATTTGAGTTTTTACCATACAACATTACAAAGTGTCCTTGTATTGACTACATCTTTGACTGCTCCATCATGCTTGGGTGAAAGGCTGCTATTTGCTCTCAGGAGTGTATTAGAAGCTGTGACTGGATTTACTGGATTCTTGTTTTTTTGGGGAGGGGAGTATCACCTTTGTTTGCTTATGTGCAGTACATAGTAGAGTCCTGTCTGCTTATTTGATCATTATGGTACTATGAGTTATTATTGATAAAAACAATAATGTCTGTGGCTTGGGAAAATGAGTTCTATGAATTAATTAAAACTATTGTACAAATGGTTATACCTGGTTGACTTAAGGCCTGTATAGAAGACTTCTGACCTCTAGAAATACTTACGTTATAGTCTCATAAGCTATAAGGTAGCTCAAATAAATTTTCTTCGGAATGTGGATACAGAAACATCAGCCAGAGCTCTAGACTCTATAATGCAGATTCAAACAAGAGAAGAGAAAGCTGCATAAATAGCAGTGACTTCATCTCAAAATAAACATTCAAGCTATTTCCTTTTGCATATAATACGGAGGACTATAAAAATCAGCACAATAAGTAGGCAAGATACAAAAGTGATCATGCCCTCTATTCTGAACTGTACACAGAAGCTGGTCAGATAGTAACTTAAAATATTGCTCCATCATGAAAAATCCAAACCTTCACTTAATTCAGAAAATAAGATTATTATACTAGAGCAAAATGTATTCTAGTCCAGAACTGAATTTCTTCATGCTACAGTTTTCTGTTGCATATTGCTCACCCTGAGATTCCACCAGTTTCATCTTTTGACCTTCCACATGTGAAGAAGCACAGAATGTGCAGCAAAGATCAGTCACTGCAGATAAAAAGTTCTGCAGTGTGGATTAGACAATAGAATTATTCATTGGGCCAGATTCTCTGTGGTGTAATTTTACTTAGCGGTATCGAGTTTGTTGACTGATCTTTATTGACCTTATTTCTTTGACTTCATAGTGGCTATACTGATTTACATCAGCTAAGGATCTGGCTCTCAGTATTTAATTTGCACAGTACATGATAGAAAGTCTTTTGAAATGGAATCTGCAGTGTAATTAATGAGAACTGACGCTTAATGTTGTATCCTTTCCCAATAGCCTGTTGTGTGGCACTAAACACTATGGGCCAAGTACTGATTCCATGTTGTTATGCCAAATTCCTATTGACCTCAACAGGAGTTTCATGTGAGAAATGATGGCGGGATATATCCTATTATTTCTTGAAAAGGTCAGTGTTCTGTTAAAAGTGAATGAAGCTGTCTTTTTCATAGCCATCAAGCAACTTGGCTTAATATAGTCATGGAATCTCACCATGATAATAGAAATCTGGCATGCTCGCTGTAGTACACCACATTGTAGCTAACCGTGAGTCCTTGTACTTGCTTTATCTGATGGCCAAAATTCAAACTTTCTGAATTAGATATTAATTACTGGATATGTGATCATCTCCAGTTGGAGGAAAATGGATGCCTGTGTCACCAACACGTATTAACCATTTATATTTCTTTTAATTCTTTGCTGAGTTCTTTCTCCTGTATTTCATGTTCTGTGCATGAGGAAGGAAACCCTTGAGTAGATTTTTGGCTCTCAGATAGTAGTAGCATAATAACTACAATTCAGACACTGAACAGCATGAGCTTACAGAGAAAAATCAATCTGTTGCTGGTCATTCAACGTTACTTCTACCTCTGGCAAAGCCTAATGAAAATATTCTCTGAATTTGCTATAGCTGTTATTTACCATTATTACAGTTCTGTGGCACCTTCATTTTCCATCTGTGATTTTAGTCTACCTCTTGATCTCCCAAATTGCTTTTAAGTGTGCTCATACAAAGCTGTTTTGACTGTTTTCTGGTGCCGTGCAAGGAGACTGCTTGTCCATATAAACCACCAGAGGAGGGTAGAAGAGTATAAAATCAGAGCTGCAAAAAGATATTTAGTGCCATTTCCCCCTGCAGCTGGGGAGACTGCCAACCCAAGCTGGAAGAGCACTAGCTCCATCTACTCCAGCTACAGCTTCCTCTGTAGGAACTGACTTGAAGCTTGAAATCCTTGGTTTAGGCTCAGAGACCTGATGTCTCTATCCTTCCTTCATCCCCAGCTTTTCATTTTGTCCTTCAGCTGCCAGACTCTCACCTCCTGAGCCTGCGCTCATTGCTTGTTTTTCCCTGCTACTGTGGATCTGCAGGTTCTCCTCTAGCAGCAGCTGGCTATGGCTCAGGCACGTTTATCCCTATTTGGTGTCTTTTTGGACCAGTCTTTATCATGACTGTATAAAAGCCTACTTGTTTTTTCAAACCAGTTTTTCAAGCATGTACTTGGGAGGCATTTCATATGTTCCTTCTTAAGGTGTTTTGTCTTGCTTGAAGCTGAAGTCAGTTTGTCCTTTCCCCCTTTCCTCTGCATATTAAAAGATGTGAGGATTCAGTGACTTCATAGCATCCCCAGTAGCTTCCCAAATCCTGTTTTAGGGAGAAGATTTAAATGCTTCAGTCCTGGTGGTTCGTGGCCTCTGAATTTGTATTTCAGCTTCAAAGCTTCTGTGTTCAGAAAAAGCACATGAGCTCTTGGGAGAATGACATACACGTGGGGAAAAGACTGTGGTACCTTCTGCATTTAGAATCTTTGCCTTTCCTAGGCAAAACTCAAAAAGAAAGAAGTTTGTTGCTCTATATCTTGTTGCCCAGCGAGACAGAAAAAGTCAGAAATGTGAATATATATATATTTCCCTAATTTAAGTGGCTGGTTGATGAGGAACACCACTGTGAAATCCTGAACTTGGGCTCATGTTGTCCACACCACCAGCACCCTATTGGGGTCATTACATTGCATAATGTATTTCCCAGTTTGCCATTCATAGGTAAAAAAATATAAATAGAAATGGCTAAATGGGAAGCCTTCCTGTGTTGTTATCATTTGAGAATGGAAGAAGGGAGGTGAGTTTGGGTCTGTTTTGTCCTGCATTGTCATTTATCATCTGGAGACCTTTGCAAGCTTTGGCTTTCTTTACAGAACACTGGTACAAAATAGAAATACATATCGTTAGTGAGCTGTGATACCTACCAGCCTTCTGGTTTGGATTGAGATATTGGTCTGCCTCTGTAAATGTCTGCAACGCTAACTGATCCTTATTTTAGCATTTTTGCTGAGATTTGCTCCAAGCTAGGAACTTGATCTCAGGCTTTCTCAGTAATCAGTGAAGAAAGACACTTTCCAGAATGAATTTGTTCTTAGGTTACCTGAAATGCTTTCTGGAGGTGTCTGTCTCTCCTACTTACCTGTACAGGTTGCTTAGGGTGACTATCTCCTAAATAAGGTGTACCAATTCAATTACAGAAGAGTGTGTCCTCCTTAACCTAATGTGGAGGTGCGTGGATCTAAAGCAGTGTAAAAGCAAGGGAGCTGTTGGCAGAGTATTTCCTGAAAAGGAACCCTGATCTTGGAAAAGCCTTCTGTCATCTGAAGTACTCTGGATTCCCCCACAACCCCTCTGAGAGGTTTGCTCTGCCACTGTATGTCTTTCTTAGGAAGACAGGAATGGCATGGATATTCAGGGAGTGGTATGGTTTGGGTAAGACTTGTTTTCTGGCAGGCCATGGTACTTAGCAAGTTTATATTCCTTTATTATCACAAAAACAGACTGCTGTAGTGAATAGCACAGAGGCTACTGCATGGATTTCCTTTTTGGGAAAAAATGATCCCATCAAATTGCCAGAATGACTCATACTAAGTGTTTGAATCATTTTTATTACACTGCTGATGATGTCTTGGAAAAGACAAGTTTTGGTCATCAATTTATTCTGCATCTTTTATATTGACTGACTCCTGTATATCAGAAACATGGTCAGTGAGACATTTTTATGAGTTCAAGGAAAGATGTTCTGTGTAAATAACGTCTAGTCAAGAATAAAAAGCAAAATGTGCACATATGACCTGATAATGTGTAAGTATGATGGCTTTAAAGCTGTATTTGGTTTGTAGTATACTAAATCAGAGACCTGGATAAAGAGATTGCTCAGTGAACAGAAATGCACATTATAATGGTAAAAGACGGAAAAGTTTTATTGTTATGCAGACCTAGCTAGGTCCTAAAACAGGGGGAAAAAGTAGAAGGGAAAAAAAAAAACCAAACCCAACAAAATCCAAAACAAAAACCAAGCAGGCAAACCTCCCCCTTCCTTTCTCTATTTCTTTTATGTCATGAATTGGTTTCAAAATATTTCTACTTTTGTTATGCAGAAGGTTGGGGAATCAATTAGACAATTTTAAAGTAAGTTATTAATACCCTGGCACTGGTCATATGTGTACTGCTTAGGTGGTGTAGCTGCACTGTGATTTTTCAGGATTTATTTTTCATTTTATAACTCTTTCTTTGTGCCATATTGCATCTATTTAACACCTCTCTCTGCAAGTCTCCCTCTTGATTTCTTTTATAAGTCTCAGTTACGCTTTACAACTTAGGCTTCCTTTACCTTGAAGCTTCAACTAAGAGCTCTTGAGAATATAAGGCAAATATGGGTATCAAAGCTGAGAGAAAAACTTGGGTCTTTTCCTCTTGTACTTGTTTTGCAGAGGTTTGTGTGGCCTGGTGAGGGTACACATCAAAGAGACCTTGGTGTGGGCTGAGCACCACTTCATGGGTGAGGTATAAGCAAAAAGAACTAATGAAGGAACTGATGATTTCCCCCTCCCCCCATCATCACTCTGACTTAGAAATAATCCTGTTAAAAAGCAAGAACTGGCAAAAAAAAAAAAAGAAATTAAAAAAAAAAAAAAGTGGGTTTAGACCTGAAAGATCACATGGCTTCTTCTGCAAAAGGATGCTAAAATATCTTAAACACTTCAGATACCCATACATAAATACTCGCTTCCAAATAGCTAGAAGCATTTGAGCTTTTTTATGTCAGCACAAGCTGAATGTCATAATGGCTGCACTTTCCAACGAAGAGATTTTTTTCACTTCAATTGTACTTCAACCACTACATTAGACTGGGTTTGAAAAACTCAGTAATATGCCTTAAGAAAAGCTTCAAGAAAACCGTACAGTAGAATCCTAGTAGGTTTATCTTATTTCATATTAGTTAAGGGTAAGGCTTGTGCGTAGTCCCATTATAATCAGTGGGACTACTCCCATTAGTATGGCAAGCAGGATTTGGCCCTTTGTTTGTGATTACACATTCCCTGCCTGGTCTGTTAGACTGAAGGGTATAATAAAATTAAACTATTGGATTAGAATGGTAATTTCCAAACACAAATCAGCAAGGGAACATGATTACATTTGCTGTTGGAGGATAAAGTGAAACATTCCTATTTCTCTCTTGGTGTATCCAGGCTGCCTAATGGAAGTAATTGTGTGTATCCAGAACAAAAATGTGTGTGTGTGTGTGGGGGGGAATAAATATGCAGAAATATAGACAGAAAAATGTATTCCTAAAAAGATTCTTCTGATTCTTCTTGACATTTAGATCAGCAACCAAAGCTAAAAGCTACCAAAATTGTTAAGGCCTCCTCCTAAACAGATTTCATCTGTATGGGACTAAATAGCTTTTCTGCATAAATAACTCTCTGTCTGAAAAAGAAGCCACCTTTACTCTTTTCTTGATGAACTAGGAATGTGAGTATAACACAGTGTGCTCTGGAAGGGAAAATGACTTCCAGTTTCAGTTAAGTGATGGCTTTTAGGAACTTAAAGGTTCATCCATCCCTGTTTATCTTAAAAAAAATTAAGAGAGCATGGTTTACAAAACAAATGTTATTCAGTGGTTTGCTGTTAGAGCTTATGTTCAGTAGTTCACATCTACAGGGCATCAACCAAACTCCTGGAAATTATTGAAAATTGCCCTACTGAGTTATGCACATTTTGGATTCATCTCACAGCAATTTGCATTTCAGCTTCTACAAAATTCTTTGAAACATGACAAATTAAGCTTCTGTGTTTTCTGTCAGGATAAATAGTATAAACCTCATTTAACAGACAAGCAGAACTAAGGCCACAAATGATTCATGCACTTCCATCTGCAATTGGGTATCTACCACCCTTTCAGCCTGTAAAAGTCATTTACCTGCTATATTTCTGGTTTCCACTACTCTCACTACTGGTCCCTGACATCTTAAAGTCTTTTGAATCATATTAGACTCTAATATACTTCCCTTTTTCTTTCTTTTTTTCCTCTTAATTTTTAAACCTACCATGTAAAGGTGCAATCTGCACATCTTTCAGAACATATTCCCTTTTTCAGAGCAATAGAAAAACATCAGAAATACCTTACTAAGTCAGTGGTCTGCCTAACTCAGTGTACTGTCTCCCACAGTGGCAGCAAGAGATGCTGTATAAAGAGAGCAGATGAGCCTGGCCACTACCTGCAGCCCCTTCCCTTCTCAAGCCCTCAGCAGCCACAAGCACTGGATTAAAGATATTAGAGAATACATCCCTGCCTATTCTCTTTAGGATCTGTATATAGGCCTGCTGTACCTGAATCATCTAATCTCTTTTTGAACTTGCTGATACTATGTGCCTCCACAGCCTCCTGTGGCCACAAATTCCAGAAGTTCAGTGCCTGCTGTTAAAACCCTATACTTTTATCTGTTTTAACTCCGTGTTCCACTGGTTTCAGTGAGAATGATGTCACCTGGTTTTAATTCTGAGATTTAGTAACAGCTCCGCTTTCTGAGTTCATCTTACCACCTACCTCCAGGATTTTGCAAACCTCGATCACATCTCACAGCCTTCTCTTCTCCAAGCAGAACAGCCCCAGCATTTTCAAAATCTCCCCATTAGGCACCTTCTCCCTCATCTTACTCATCTGCAACCCTTCATTGTACCGTCTCTCATTCTGCTGTGTCCTTCTTAGGATGCAGACATCAAACGGTACTCAAAACCATTCATGTGTGTAGCAGAAAAATGATTCTGGCTTGTATGCGACAACTTTTCTGCTGGTTCCCAACATCCTGTTGGGATTTTTTTTATTGGCTGTCATTGTAGCAAATAAAAGTGGGAAGTGGATATTTGACATGTTTTTTCTTAACACAGAGGAGGAGGAATGAAGTAGTTTACTTAAGCTCTAAACTTTTCAGGATGGAGTCTTTAAATAATCATTTGAATGCAATCTGCAAACTGAGCCATTTGACATTTGTCTTCAGTTTTTACAGGTCAGGGTTTTTTTTTCTGTCCACGGTTTAAGAAAGTAACAGAAGGGTAGTGCCAGTGGTGATTAGGATGGTTTATGGTTAATACCAGTGGCTTCTGGTTAGGAATGAACAATAGAGTAGATTATCTTAAAGGAGTCTGCTTAAAGTAGATTCTGTGTGGTTTATTCTTGTTGTTTTTCAAGTTAACTGATACTGAAACTAGACCAAGATTTAAGAACAGGAACACAGAACAGGTAGAAAATGTACACCCACTTAAAATGATACCCAAATGGGTTTTAAATAGTCTTTCATTCCAGCTGCCTATGGAGGGCATATCAAACTCCTTGCAGACCAAATAAAATGATAAACATTTTCCCTTTGTCTGATATCCTACAGCTGTTGCAGCCTTTTGCTCTGATTTAGTTACAACACAAGACATTTTGTCAAGGCAGGCAGATACAGCAATGGCTATAGGATTTACTAAAGATGTGGATGGAACACATGGGACATAAAGTCAGGACATGGCCAGGATGTGGTGCTGGATCTGGGAGACACTGCTGGGCCTTGCACAGAGATGTGCCCGGAAAGGGAAGAAGAAATCTGGGGTCCATTTTGGGCAGCAGAAGCTGGCCTTCCTGCAGCAACTGAAAATCATGTTTTGCTTCATGCTACAGGCAGCCCTTAATATTTTCCTCATGATGTAATGGAGCTGTATATGTACTGATGAAAACAGAGAGTTGGGTAGAAATCGACTGTTCCAGTCTACGTTCAAAATTGAAAACTAAAGTTTAGGACAATATTATAACATAAAGAATACTAGAAGTATATTTTAATAATCTAGCATGATACTAAGAAAATAAAAGAGGACTATTCAAAAATATATTGATTGTCATGATAACCCCTTTTAGATCATCAAATGTCCCCAGGTGAAGCAGTATAAAAAAGACATATAATTTTTTCCCATACTTGGTAAGGACTCGAAGTGATATTTATCCTTCAATTCCTTTATAATTCAAAGAAGTAGGTAGTTAGCAGTTAAATACTTAAAAAAAAAAAGAAAAGAAAAAGGAAAATATTAATTAGGTATTAGGTAAAGTTTGTTTAACTGAACATATGAGAAATACTGCAGGAAGGAACATATGAAGACAGGCTGAGAAAGTTGGGGCTGTTCAGCCTGGAGAAGAGAAGGCTGCGTGGAGAAGACTGGAAGCAGTCCTTCTGAAGGACGCTTATAAGGGTGCTGGGGAGAGACTCTTCATTAGGGACTGCAGTGATAAGACAACGGGTAATGGGTTAAAATTTAAACAGGGGAAGTTTAGATTGGATATAAGGAAGAAGTTCTTTCCTGTGAGGGTGCTGAGGCACTGGAATGGGTTGCCCAAGGAAGCTGTGAATGCTCCATCATTGGCAGTGTTCAAGCCCAGGCTGGACAGAGCCTTGTGTGGGATGGTTTAGTGCGAGGTGTCCCTGCCCATGGCAGGGGGGTTGGAACTGGATGATCTTAAGGTCTTTTTCAACCCTAGCTATTCTATGATTCTGTAAGGAAAAATGTACTTGCTATACCAGAAAGTACCTACAGAGTTTGCTCTAGTAAAGTAGCACTCAACCTACTACAAGGGATGGTGATGAAGTAAATAGATATGGTTTATCTAACAAGAACACAGCCTTTGGAAATTGGTGGGGTTTGCCCCGATTGGGTTTCTGGAATTTATAATAATATCTTTTTAAGCAGATAATGATGGAACTCACATTTCCATAAGCTGTGTTAGATTAAAAAGTTATACCATTATATGGAAGAGAGAGCACAAAAGTATTTTAAAAACACATCAGGAAGACATTTGGGTATTGTATGTAACAGCAATTCAGGTACGGGCAACTGATTCAACCAAGATATGAATCAGTCCTGTTACCTTGCTATAACCCACAGTATTCCTTAAATCCTTATGGAAAGAGAGTCAAATTTTTTACAAGAAATACTTTTATGACATCTGATACAGACTGACATAGGACCAGTGCTGTTCAACATCTTTGTCAGTGGCATAGACAGTGGATTAAAGTGCACCCTCAGCATGTTTGCTGATGACAGTAAGCTGTGTGGTTCGGTTGATATGCTGGAGGGAAGGAATGGGATCCATGGGGACCTTGACATGCTTGAGAGGTGGGCCTGTGTGAACCTCATAAAGTTCAACAAGGACCAGGTGCAAGGTCCTGCACCTGAGTCGGGTCTGGGGAGGATGGATTGAGAGCAGCCCTAAGGAGCAGGACCTGGGGTGCTGGTTGTTGAGAAGCCCAGCATGAGCCAGCAGTGTTCACTCGTAGCCCAGAAACAAACCGTGTCCTGGGCTGTATATCAAAAAAAGTGTGACCAGCAGGTCAAGGGAGGTGATTCCACCCCTCTCCTCTCCTCTTGTGAGACCCCAGCTGCAGTACTGCATCGAGTTCTCAGGCCTCCAACACAAGAGGGATGTGGACCTGTTGGAGTGAGAGTCCAGAGGAAGGCTACAAGGATGATCAAAGGGCTGGAGCACCTCTCCTAGAGACAGGCTGGGAGAGCTGGGGTTGTTCAGCCTGGAGAAGAGAAGGCTCCGGGAACACCTTAGAGCAGCTTCCAGCTCCTGAAGAGGCTGACAAGAAATCTGGAGAGGCGATTTTTAAGGACATGTAAGTGATAGGACAAGGGGGAATGGCTTTAAGCTGAAAGAGGGTAGATTTATATTAGACATTAGGAAGACATGAGGGTGGTGAGGCACTTGCACAGGATGCCCAGAGAAGTCATGAATGCTCCATCCCTGGCAGTGTTCAAGGCCAAGCTTGACAGGGCTTGGAACAATCTAGTGCAGTGGAAGGTGTCCCTGCCCGTGGCAGGGGGTTGGAGCTGCATGAGCTTTAAGGTCCCTCCCAACCCAAGCCATTCTATTGTTCTGTGATTTGGGAATCTCACAAAAAAAGCTTGTCTGCAACATTTGTAAATGTCATGGCAATAAAGTTACAGGAAAGGCAGTGCTCTCTGAGCCCCATTGCTATGTGTGGTTAGTTAGTAGCATGATGAAACACTACTTTATGCTTGTCAGAAGCCCTATCTGGCAAAGATACCTGGCACTGAAAACTGCCATGATACTTCAGTCCAGCAAGGCATGAATGGAGTTAATGCGTTCGAGATGCATTAACTGCAAATATATGTAACATGGCATGTATAGAAAGGCCACTGAATCTTTAAAGGGAAACAGGCAGAGCTAATAGGTTTCTTTGAATATAAACATCAGTATATATTTTTGTGACTCAACTCAGCATATTCTATATGGGCTGTAATTTTAAAATTAGTGGTTGGAGGGAGAGATAAGCACCATCAATAAATTAAACTGTAACCCAGCGGTTTAGTCATGAAAGGTTAAAATAAACTTGCTTGATTGATTATGAATTTTAAACAGTTTTTCTTCAATGTAATCAGTGCTCTACCAATGTCATTGCTCATTAAAGAAAAGATTTTCATTCCAACATTTGATTGAGGATGTTTTTTCTCATTTGCATTTTGCTTTCTACCGAGTAAGCATCTTGCCTTCAGAATTATTAGATTCGCCCCCCCCCGTCTGTCCATAAAAGCCGTAAAGTGGGATGGAGCAGTGATTTAGAAGGATACTACATAAAGATTGAATGAAGATATTGACTAGCAGGCCCTAATGCAAACAGGACTGTCTGATGGACTGCCTTTGACAGAATGATGGAAGGGGGCCTTGTGGCCTACTTAGCTGCCCTTCTAATTGGCCTTTATGAATATTTAATGAAATCAAGATGAAATTCAATCAGAGCTTTTACCTGCTGAATCTTAGGGAAGAAAGCAGGATATTATTAGATTTTCCTAGCCCTTGTACACAATAAAACTGTTCTGAAATGTCTGTGTGTTAGTCAGGTGGCTGAGATATGCTTTTTATCCAGGGACTTGGTTTCTTCCAAAGGAATTAACCTTTTTACCACAAAAAAGCAGCATGATTTTCCATTTGCATGCATCACTGGTATTTTATTACTGGCATAGTATAATGTTTAAGCCATAAAAAAGCAACAGCTATTCCCTTTGAAAACATACCCTTAGCAAATTCTTAGTCTATGCCAATTTGAAGCCTTTTAGGGAACTTTGAGGTCATATAATAGTTTCAGAACTACATAATGTTGTAGCCTAATATTTTGTGCCACGTTGGTTGATATATGAGAGAGAATTTGCACAATCTCATTTCTCAAACATAATCTAGGTTGCATCAATAACATTAAATTATAGCAATGAGGTATAAAACAGTCTGACAGGCTCCTGCTGTAGTACACTCTTACATTCATTTAAATGTAGATTTTGTTTTTCTGAGTGGAATGCCAGAAAAGCTTTTCATAGAAGCACAATGGACAGATTAATCTATAAATGGTAAATTCAACAGTGAAGAAGGTTTTCCCAATTTTTAGTATTGTGAATTTTATCTTTCTCCCCTAAGATAAGCTGTTTATTCACAGTATGTTGCTTTTATGCATTTTCAGTATCATTTTTTGGACAGAAAGGAGTTTGGTACTTAGAGATAAACACAGCATGTTAATACTAAGCAATGCATGGATAAAACCTTACAGATGCGACTAAATAAGAACAGTTCAATATCATTCTTTAAAGGCTTGATTTCTCATAAAAACACGGGCATCAGTAATGCTTCCTTTGGTCTCTAATGCTGATGTCGCCATGTATATAAGACAGTGAGCAACAGACACTGCATGGCATTATTAGGTGGGGCATGGATGAATGGATGCCTAGCTTCCCTCAATTCTTAGATATGTGTAACTATCTCTTCCTTGTCACATATTCTAGTGGTCATGTTCAAAGGACTGTTTGTACAGGGATGTGCACGAGGACTGTGTGATAAGCTCTGGGATGCTATGAGAAGCTTTTTGTCTGGTGCTTGTGCTTCCATGTGTCTGGGCAAATATCAGGGTTAATAGTAATAAAGTAGTAACACACACTCTGGGGTAGACCACAGGCTTGTGCATTCCACCTTCTTGCTCCAGCAGTGCCCAGTGGCAGAGACTCAGGGTAAAGTTATCAGAATGGATCCCTAATCCTAACGTGCTTCCACCTTAAGTCATGACAGTAGCTATTTCAGCCTGCACCATGGGGTGGGTTTCTTGATGGGCTCCGCAGGACCTCTATGGGTTGCTGTAGGAGCTAGAAATAGATCATAAACCAAAAAATAGAAAAAGGAGAGTGATAAATGCTAGAGAGAAACTGAACAAACTAAGAGCACTGGTGTTTCTGTTGGTGTTTCACCAAGATGCACCTATACTTACTAATGCCTGACTCTTGCTGTAATGTGAAGACCTAGGCTGAGCTGACAGTAAACATGCTTGGCCACAGAGAGCCCCAGGTCCATAAGGAAGCTGCTGCAGAAGCAGAAATTATCAAAAAAAGTGCCTGCACTTTCCTGTCCAGCTCTTACACTGATGCATACTTTATCTTTTAATTGTATTTTTTCATCTCCCTTTCAGTGGTGTAGCTTGGGTGTTGGGAATTCATAAGCAAAATCTGAATTCACACGGAAAAAGCAGTTATCCCCAAAGCTCCATTCCTTCCGGTAGCTCTTTACCCAGGGGAGAGACATCTAGTGTAAACAGCAGCCTACACCCTGATGACTAAAACCATTTGAGAAGCAAACTAAGTGACGTTTTATCAGCATATTTTGCTTTTTGAGTCTTCTCACTGTATACAGAAAGTTGAAGGATGCAAAAGAGAGTGAATACTCTTGCATGTATCTGCATGCATGAATGCTGAGTTAAGAAAAACACTTGACAGTCTTTCAGAGGCTAAAGGCTTTGTATAAAGTCATGTACAAACCGGGCAATGAAAGTATAACGTTCTCCAGCCTTAATTTGGCTTTACATGAACTGTATGTACGGATGACATATTTCAGCCCACTGCTTAGACTAGCATATTTTTTGCATCTTATTGTCCAAAATCCTTTTGTAATCAATCCATATGGAAGATGTAGATACCACATGTATTTTCATACAGCTGAGAAAAGGGTATGCACCAGACACTGAAACCTGAAAGTACTTTCTGCAGTATTTCTCAGTAACTACTCAAATTATTCTGTAAAGCTTTGTTTAAATGGACTGTGAATATTAATGTCACAGATTTACTTTCAGTAGATTGAACAACCATTTTGTCTTCAGATCAAACAGATATGTAGTGGATTTCCACATAAAGATTGGATTGCTTATTTAAGCACAAGTTTTAGTGGTTTTAATTAAGAAAAAGCAGGGGTTTGCAGAAACATGGTCAAAACAAGGTAGATTTCGATGCATACACAGAGCAGTGCTTAGAAAGATAAGTCTACTTGCTTTCTCAGAAACTATATCCAAGATATCAGTAGCCTTTGGACAGTGAAAGCCATGTCAGTGAATGATAATTTGTTGAATGCTTACGAATTCATTCTGTTCATCCCTCTGTTGAAATCAAAATTTATTTAACATCCCACTTTAACATCTCACTAGTCTGCACTTGATGCTTTCGAGTTTCATCCAGTTTCCATTCTTGCCGGGACCCCTAAAGTGACCTCAGCAGTACTAAGGCAGAAAATAATTTCCCAAGTGAATGATATGGTATGAGGCTCATAATGAAGCTTATGTTCAAGTCAAATCCAGCTATTCATGGGGGATGCATTCCTTCCTGATGTTGATCAGAAATGAAACCAGATGCTTTAGATTTGGGGAGAAATTCTGACAGTACTGGATGTGACATTAAAGTGGTAAAGTACACCAGTGACTCTTCTAATATCCCAAAAGGTCTGAGATGAGTGAAATGTGAAATTTAGGCTTAACACATTTCAAATAGAAAATTCATTTGTGGTGTTTCTCAGTGTATTTTTTCTCTTACTACGTCTTGGCAGCAACTTCTGTAACTTGAGAAACCAGTGCTATCTAGAAATCATACCTAGTTTTGTCTGAATCTCAATTCACCCTGGGCAGAAGATCAAGTTGCTAATTATTTTGTGGCTAGTTACCAGTGTGTGAAAACACAGTAGAAATGAGGGGAGTATTAGCCAGTATTCTAGGAAATTGGTATTTGCCACATTTCTGAAATCCTGCACATTTTAAAAGAAATCCGTAATATTTGCTTCTTCATTTATACGATTTAGAGACTTGGTAGCATCAAGTGAGTTACTTTAGAGGCCTTGGCAAGGCTAGGAGTGGAGTTTGGGGCAAGAAGCTAACATGACTGTCCTCTGTTCATCACGGAGTTGGGGGAAGATGGTTTAAGGGTCAAGCCAAGAAGCAAGGACTAGATGTAGTCACCAGGCAAGCAAGGCAATGTATTTCCCAGGCCAGGAAGCAGCAACAGCAGGTGCAGAGGTTGCAGAAAGTACCTTTCAGTGCAAGAACCAGATGTGGATTTAGCAACTTGTTTTAGTGAACAAGCCCAAATCACTTCCAGCATAGTTTTCTCTGCAAAACTGTTACGACACTAAATTGTATCAATGTTTACTTTGATAGCCTGTATATAATCATGAACTGTAACAAGCAGTCTGATAAATTAAGAGAATATATATCTGTTCAGGTGATAAATGGATCATCATTCCAAAGGTAATGTGCCTTTTGTTCTCTGTTTAGGAGGTCTTCACTCCTTTATTTACAGAATCGAGGAGTGATCAGTGTCAACTTAGCTGTTGGACCTGAGAGACAGTCTCCTGGGATCTGCTCCCAGTTGTGTAACTCATTTTTTCTGTCACCTTAGGTATAGCACTCTTACCTCACACCAACCATTTGTAAAACAGCAATTACACCAAATCAGACCAAAGGCTCATTTTGTCCTGTAACCAGTAATGAACTGTAACAAACAGATCATTGAGAGTTCCTACGTCGGGTATTTGTGCAATTTCCTGAAAATATCAGAAAATGGTTGAAGTCCATATGACCTAATTCCTTCTTTCTGCTCAAGAGTAAACCTGAATATTCTCATTAGGTGTACAGAAATAATTCTTAAGTCATACTGCTTTCCTTTACTGACTTGTGCTAGTGTTTCAGAGATTAGCTATGCATATTGTAAGAATTATTAATACAATGTTTTAAGTGTTCAGTCTTTCTGCTTCATTGAACTATCCTTGTCTCCCACCATTAAATAGTGGTAAATGGCAGTCGACTTCATTCTTTTATACCATTACTTACTGTCTGTGTCCTTTTTCCCTTCTAAATTAGAAGGTCCAGATCTTTGATATATGCTCTGTTGATATAGAGCTATATGTTCACAAAATTTATTTCATCTGTTTCAAAAAGTTAGCAGTCTTTCAGATGCAGTGACCAGAACTTAATGCAGCAGGTAAAGAAATATTTATAATGTCTGGAGTACTGTTGATGTCTGATAATCGACTCCTATCTTTATACTTTACAGAACTGCTGTGCAGTTCACTATATGTAATACATTTTCAGATCATTTGAGGATATATACTACCTAGAAGCAAAGTACTATGACGGTATTATCCATTGCTTTGTATGCCTATGAAGTGAATTCCATTTCCTGGATCAGACAGAAATGAAACCAATATCCGAGCCACTGTATTATCTATATACAAGTTCAGAATACTCTGATCTCTCACCCTCAGAACATAACACAAGATCTTTCCCCAGCTGATGTGGTATTAAGTTGATTAGAGATATTTTATCTAAGAGTATCACTGGGCTCCAAAGCTCAGCAGTTAGAGTTTGTGCCCAATTTGGTTTAGTTTAATCCTGCTGTTCCAGTAGAACTTCACCATAGGGTCTTCTACTTTTCACATTTTGTAGAAAATAGAGCTAAGCTGTAAAATACCATTCGATCTCAGCAATTCAATCCAAATCCAATTCATTTGATTCCAGTCAGAATTGCATTCAACAGTGATCAGCAAACATTTCTGAAACCAAAGCAGTAAGCAGCAAATACGGCATGGTGCCAATAAGGAGGATGCTTTCACTGTGTAGGGAATAAGAGATCTTTACAGAATTAAATTTCCCAGATAAGTTATATATACCCCTATCTTCAGCAAACAAGGGGGAAAAGAAAGAATAACTCTTCACAAATGGAACTGATCAAGTCGACAAATTATACCAAAAGTCTGAGAGCTAAAGTGAAACACGGTTTGAAATGAGACGTGAGACCTTCAGCTGGTAATAAATCAGCTAATGCTGTGACACCTGAAGAGCTGGCCCAACATCCTTGGACTGGGATAGGACAAAAAATTTTGCACAGAATTTCCAGCAAATCGAATTCCTTCTAGCTGTTATTATGGAAAGGACAATTAAATGGGAGGAGTGGCATGTTAATAATATAATATGAAACAATCAATATAAATTAATCCCAGAATATAGGGTATAAATGCTTCATTGTCATTCATCTGAAGAAGTAGGATGCATTTCAACTGGAATGCAGAAGAAAAACAATTACACAGATGCATGTACATTATTGCATTGCAAGGAAATGAATGAAAACCTTAAATTATTACTAAATAGCTACAATTCTCCCCCGCCCCCCCCCCCTTTTTTTTTTTTTTGTTTTGTCAGGAATAATGACTATGTTTATGTGCCAAAGGAAGGCAAATATGTATTAGTCAGACTACTGGTTCAGGACTGAAGCCTATGACAGTATCTTTAATAATATACAGTGTATTTAATATCCGCTTTTTTTGTGTCCTGCACAACTTATAATTATTGCTAGCAGACAAAGAAGAGAACAGTAGGGGAAAAGAATACAGTGGAAAAATCTTTCCCGATCACTAAGAAATGGTATGAAAAGGATAGGCAGAGCATATTAGAGGCAGTATTTGGATTCAAGCGAGTGGAATGAATTGTACATGTAATGTGAGGCAGTTAAACCCTGAAAATGTCTTATAAACCCTCCATTACATCACATGAGATAGAGGGTTTGTAAGATCTAAAAACCTAAAGCAAAACCAGTTTCAGCCTGCAGGCCCCTTTGGAGTCTGGGCTGTGCAATTACAGGTACTGCAGATGGTGGAAAGCTGAAGGCACTATTTATTTTTTGGTGACAGACCAAAAGTACTCACATGGATTAAAAAAAAAAAAAAGTGCTTCTTATTAGCTTCAGTCTCTGTGTGCCCTCAGCAGCACATTCTGTGGTTGCTTAGATATGGACAGGTTTTCAGCAAACTGACTCCAAGTTCAAGGGCCAAATTCTCTGTTGGCACAACTCCACCAACACTAATGGTGTTAAGCCAGCAGAAAATTTGGCTCCAAATGCTGTCTGATTGGATAGTCTGTCCATAGACTCCAAGAAGCCCAGAAATTTTCAGCACAGTTTAACTCAGGGTAGCTAGAATAGAGTCTGAGTGTGGGCTGTGGTTTTCATAGTGAAATCAGGACTAGAGATGCTCCAGTGTATGGAGAGGAAACACAACATTTGTCTATGTTACTAACCATTTGCTTTTGGAGGACTTGGCTCAAATTTGTAGGAGCTCTGGAATCAGGAGTTTAGCAGCCAAGTGTTATTACTATTCCCTTGACACGAGAAAATCACTATAGCAGGGATTCTTGATTGCATTGTGGAAGTCTCTTCACATGACGTTCCCAGGTGGTCAAAACCAAGCCATACAGACAGAGCTGTGGTGGGGTGGGCAACCTGCAGTAATGGCCTGGCCATTCTGAGTTACATTGCTAGACAAATTTATTTCAGAAATGCTGTTTCTCTTTTTTGGGGTCTTTAAGGACAATATATGTTGGCTCTCCATCCTATTAAATGCTTCAATAATTGATACTTATAATTTTTGAGTTCTTTTTGTTTTCTTTCAAACAAGTATGATGAGATTTCATCTCTCAATATTTTCAAGTGATTTGGGATGCTAGGAATTAGGACTAAGGTTTAAACTATGCCTAACTGAGCATAGTTTCTCTATGGGTTCAGCACTGAAATCAAAACTGAAATCTTGCTTAATAAAGATCCAGATCACTTTATAAATACTTAGGCCTCTAGGCCAGGTCAGCATTTTCAAGAGCTTGTTAGCTTCTAATTTGAGTCATAAAATGTAACTCTTACAGAACTAAAATAAAAATTGGCAAAGGTATTAAAATATAACAATTTACACATTTATAGACATTAACTGGAACGACTTTAACTGGCTGGCATTGCCTGTGTTAGTTTGCTGGATGCAAATAAAAGTGAACCTTTTTAGTGTAGCCTATGTAAGTCCTCCAATATAACTGGCATAGAATATTTTCTTGGAGAGATATTTTCATTCAAACATTATTCTCTACAAATAGAGCTGCATCCAGGTAACTGTGAGTTGCCACCCATATAGTTTATTGTGCTTACAAGTCCCTCATTAAAGAATGTTGTCCTATCTAGATTGATAACCTTGTCCCAAGCCATTTAGAGAAATCCTGTTTTGTTTGCTAGTTTTAGTGCCATGCAACTTTTCAGATCTACCTACTATTTCTATGAAATCACTGATCTACAGTTTCATTGAAGCAGAATAAATAGCAATTTTTTGTTATTAATTTTTATGTTTTACACTGCTACAGCCACAGGCTTGGAAAATAATTTACAGAAACATGGTAACCCTCGCTCCAACTAAAATCAGCGACTGCCGCCCTCACAGTGTTCATACCAATGTGGATATAAACTCCAAAGGTCTCTTTAGCGAAAGGACTGATGTGAGAAAACTCAGTTGTTTTCAGAAGCAGGCCAGAGCTCGCTGGCATGCTCCCAACAAATGCTTTCACTGGCACTGGTGCCCCATAAGTACTGAATTCATTTTCTCATACCAGGCAATTTATGATTCTCATGTAAGGCATGACAGCCATTCATCTTTCTCAGAGGACAAGCAAACAGGGCAAGACCAGTGCTAACACTGTGTTGTTACCATTACTCGGTACTAGATTTATTGGCATTGTATCTTTCAAAGTAACAGGAGGTAGCTCAAAACCATCCTCTACAGCAGCTGTTTAGTAGAACGTTTCTCTGCTAGTTGCTTTAATATTTTAATCCCAAATCAACCAGATTAAGGAGAAAGAGGAGAAGCAGCACTACAGGGAATAGAGAACGGCATAGACAGCAACAGGATGGAGACCTGATTTCATACCTTTTAGCTATCGGCAATTTTGTTGACACTATCCAGTGCTATAGGTTTCCAATTCTCCATTCCCTTTCTCAGCCAAGTCTGCTCTTTATTCCTGAAACATATCTGTGACTCAAGGACAATATGCTAATCTGTTGTTTTATTGGAAAGAATTCTTGTCTAACTTCATCAATTAGATTTGAGCATCTAATTCAAGCTCATTGTCTAGATTTCTTCAATAATACAGAGAAAAAGAAAAGCACATTTTATATATTCCTTCCTGAGCTTTGTATTTACCATGGGTAAGACTGACTGTCCTTTGGAGGTGTCCGTTTCTCTTATTTTGAAAGAATCCCATCTGACCACTTTAGTTTTGATATGCATCCTTTAAAGATAAGTGAGATGGGTCTAATATACTGTGACTTGACAGACTGCTGACAAAGTTCTCCTTCAAACTTACTGTTTGAGAGACTGTAGATGTCCCAGTAATGCTGAAATCCTACATACTTTAGAAGAGCACAAACTCAATTTGTATGGTTTCTCTTCAGGTATTTTATATTATGTATATTGTGTGTGCCTCTAACTACACAAATAACAGTTAGGTGCCTTCTACCAGTTTTATTTTACTGATATCTAGTACCTCCTAACTTATTTTCTAGGTATTTCTTCTTCTTAGTATAATGACCTGACAGAAGTGAATATCAATTCCTACACTAAAACAGCATGATGGAGTTACAGAACTTTTGGGTGAAAATGAGAGAATGCTTTTACAAGCAGTTATTTGAAACTCCAGAACAACAAAGTCACTCTATCCCTGTAATTTATTGCAGGGACTTCATTTACAAAGAGACATCCCCATCCCAACAATTACTTGGAAAAAATTAACATTGTGCCTGTCATTTCTCACATTGAACTGCTTCTATGCAAGTTTTTACGTTTATATAGAATCATAGAATAGTTAGGGTTGGAAAGGAACTCAAGATCATCTAGTTTCAACCCCCCTGCCATGGGCAGGGACACCTCACACTAAACAATCCCACCCAAGGCTCTGTCCAACACTGCCAAGGATGGAGCATTCACAACCTCCCTGGGAACCCATTCCAGTGCCTCACCACCTGAACAGGAAAAAACTTCCTCCTTATATCCAATCTAAACTTCCCCTGTTTAAGTTTTAACCCATTATCCCTTGTCCTATCGCTACAGTCCCTAGTGAAGAGTCCCTCCCCAGCATCCTTGTAGGCCCCCTTCAGGTACTGGAAGGCTGCTACGAGGTCCCCACGCAGCCTTCTCTTCTCCAGGCTGAACAGCCCCAACTTCCTCAGCCTGTCTTCATACGCGAGGTGCTCCAGTCCCCTGATCACCCGCGAGGTGCTCCTCTGGACTTGTTCCAACAGTTCCATGTCCTTTTTATGTTGAGGACACTAGAACTGTACACATTACTCCAGGTGAGGTCTCACAAGAGCAGAGTAGAGGGGCAGGATCACCTCCTTCGACCTCCTGGTCACGCTCCTTTTGATGCAGCCCAGGATACGATTGGCTTTCTGGGCTGCGAGCGCACACTGAAGCTGGCTCATGTTCATTTTCTCATCGACCAGCACCCCCAAGTCCTTCTCTGCAGGGCCGCTCTGAATCTCTTCTCTGCCCAACCTGTAGCTGTGCCTGGGATTGCTCCAGCCCAGGTGTAGGACATTGCACGTGGCACGGTTAAACTTCATAAGGTTGGCATCAGCCCACCTCACAAGCGTGTCGAAGTTCCTCTGGATGGCATTCCTTCCCTCCAGCATATCAACCGAACCACACAGCTTGGTGTCATCAGGCACACTCAATCCCACTGTCCATGTCAGCGACAAAGATGTTGAACAAGACAGGTCCCAACACCGATCCCTGATGTACAAGTATAACTAACATCAGGCACATCTAATTCTAGTACAGTCTATTAGTGTTTTGTTTATTGTCTGTCTCTAGAAGATGAATATATATGTGTGGGTGTATATATAGATATATTTATTTGTTTTGTGGTGTACTTGTCCCTCATGGGTAAATTAAAACTGTGCAGTATGATGTAGCTATTACCTTTTACCTTCTTTGTACGTGTTCTTGTGAAAGCAGAAAAATCTGTGAGGAGCAGCTACAGTGATAAGTCGAGCATGCATGAACCTGATGGCTAGAAGGGTATAGCTTATTCTGTCAGAGTTTACTTCTCTGTGTCTTGTTCTCCACTGTGGCTGAATGTTCTTTTGCCACAGCCACAAAAGCACCAGACAGATTTAACTGCATGCATCTTTGACAAAAGTTTTCCTAGTTTCTGAGCTCAAACTTTTGGTGAGAGTGTTTGTAACACAGCTATATTCAAGGACAGTAGCTTGGGCTTTTTTCCTTCATCTTTTTTGTTTAATTACTAACAAATTAGTTGTGCAAGACCTGCTTAAACAGCTCAACTTTCCTGCTTGACTGTGCAACCAGTGCTACACAAATGACCCCCTCACCTTAATGCTGCGCAGGTTGCTACAAGATAGAGCCTCAACAGTTGTAATACACACATACTAACGAGTACAGGTATCTAGCACAAGCAGTAGTGGTGGATTTCAAACTGCTGGAGGTGATGACTTTAGAGGCATGGAGAAAAGATCAGAAATTACCCAAAAAAGAAAAAAAATCCATTCCAGACTGTTGTACTCTTGTTTCTTTCATGACTAATTCAAAGAGTTTGCCCTGTTGGATATGTGGCAATGTTTGTATCAAGAGTTCTTCCTGTTCCTTCAGGAGTCTCGATCTCTTACACTTTTTCAGATGTGTTCTTCAAGCTTTGTCTTCTCAAATAACTGAAGTTAATTGGATTTTAGAGAATAAACAGAACAAAATGTGCTCAACCCTTAACCTCCTTTTCTTTTGCTGTCTCTCATAGAAGTTAAGTCCATTAATGCTAACTGGCTTTCTGATTCAGAAAATCATCCTTCTAGAATGGTATTACTTATAAGGTTATATTTAGTGCCACTTGAAATTCATCTGGCTTGTTTTGCCTTGTTATTTCTGCTTATATAATGTGATTTAAGTATTTCAAAACTCCTTTCCCTATTTTTAGGGTTTTATTTTTCTTATTCTGCAGCATCTCTCTTTCGCTGGAGAAAACTTTGCTAAAGAAACTTAAACTAGAAATGAAAGTTTCTGCTTCCTTTCTTTACTACTGTGTTGAGAATCTTCCTATGAAGATTAAACTTAAAATACATAATCCAGAAAGAAGCATCAGCAACCAGATGCTTCAGAGAAGTAGCTGTCCTCATGTGCCTTCAAGTCTTTACAAACTTTAAATCAGTTTCAACTGATGACAAGTCTTCAACTGAAAACCTTGTTCAAGCCACCAATTTGGGTTCTTTTTTAATGGCTGGTATATGCAAGGAAGCTCTGAAGGATGATTCACTCTCTTTTAAGACATATATCTGAGAGAAGTAGAAAGATTAATCCTATAGAAGTTATTTTCTCCCTCCATTGATAATGAAGAGAGCTAAGATGACTGCTTATACTGGATGACTAATTTCTAGAAATCCAAGGCTGAGAAATCAGTCAGTCCTATGAAACATGGAATAGTCACATATAATCTTACAAAAATTACACACAACCTTATCCAAATCACTGCACTAAATTATTTCTGAGCAAGAGTATAGAAAACTTTATTTGGGCTGTCTCAATAATACTTTTAAGTTATCAACTGCTCTGGCATGGCATCATCTTTCTGAGGGAGAAGTTCGAGTGGTAGCCTTATCCCAAGTCTAGGAGCTTTAGTCTCCAATGAGCATTTATCACTTGTTCAGCATTGCTTTCTAGATGTATTATCATGTGCTCATTATAAAGATGCAGGAAAAAAATATGTCTTGATTCCTGAACTCAGGGGCTACCCTAACTATGACACTGAGGGATGTAAGAGGCTGATCCCCATAGGATGATTCTATCGTGCTGAGAGTTGCCCACAGCAGGAGCCCCACATGTATGTTCGAAGCGCCCTCTGGATCAGTCTGTCCTTACAGTACTAAAAAGGGAGACTAGCCAGCTAATAAAAGCTCCTACATTGAGTACCTAAAGTTAGATAATGTCATACAGCACTTCAGCATGCAGCTCTCAACTCAAGTTGCAACAGTGAATAGATTCTTCGTTTTGTTTTTCCCTTCTGAAATTGCTCATAATTGCAATCTAGGGATACATACATACAAACACTGAGACTGTGGGCCTTGCTTCTAGTAATTTTTTGAAGATGCAGATCTAGAACCATTTATGTCAAGTGAGAATTTCTCCTGCAGTCAATAAAGAAACATAATTTATGAAATGTTTTTTAAAAATATGTGCTTTTTTATTTTGTACACAAGGAAATTCTTATTGTTCAATCTCTTTGAACAAGTATTTAAACACAGCTTGGTCATAATATATTCTATGTGCACTTGTGATCAAATGCAATTTCTTCTTGGAGATTTATATGCAATTATTTTATCTAGGCTGCTTCCCCCCTTAGCCATCTTAACAGTGCCTGAGGTTACTTTAGACCAACATTGATAAAGTTCATTCACTGATTAAAAAATGAAGTCTGATATCAAGACTCTATGTACACTGTAGAATTCCATTGTTATAGAGTCCTTATTGTCTTGGGTTCATAGGCTGCAGTCTTTGAAATATTGAATTACTCTACAGCTTTCTCTATTCTTTTTTTCCTCTGCATTTTAAAAGGTGTTCATATATGATCATTTTACGGATGCCATTTGAATACCAACAAATTTTCAGATTCTTCTGAAAGAAGCAGATGCCAGGAATATAATTGTTACTCAGACAGACTTCCTTTAAAGTTTCCTGGCTGTTGTAAGAGTTTTGAATTAACCTCTACTTTGAAATACTTAAAAATATCCTACTATCTATTATTGTAATTACATTTATTCAGGAAGCCAAATAATATCTAGAACAGGTAGAGCACCGTGTGAGGTTTGTTTCTGTAGATGGTAAACTAATAACAGCTTATACAAGAAGTTTATTGCAAAACCAATAATAGATAACTGATATTTTAGATATGGTATCATCTATCTCTGATATAATAAGCCCCAAGTGTCCAGTGAAGGAAGTAGTGTTGCTCTACAGTGAAAAGAAAGAAACCAATAAGGATTGTTTCTGTTATTTCATGACACTAAATCAGGGCACCTATTCAAGCTAAGTTGTTAGTAAATATAAATGTAAACTATATATATATATAACTACATATACAAAGTAAATAAGAATAAAACAAATTATCAAAATATGCAAGACATTTTTTTCTAGGATTTTAATGAAACATCACCCAGCCAGCCCTGCCCACAAAACCCCAACCACTGTTTTAACAAAGTGTGGAAGCAGAAAGTGATACTACACATTTAAAGTACATGACTGGAATCACAGGTCTCTAATTTTAGCTGACTTCAGCACTGCTAATACATTTATTGGTATTTAATGTGTAAGCACAATAAAGATAGACAATGCAAAAGAATAACTCTGTCCCAGAGAAAAGGACCAAATAAAAACTGCCCAAAAGCTGTTGAATTTCAATGGAAATTCAATTTCTGCTTAGCTCTCTGGTGAATTGATGAAGCAGGTCATAGAAGATTCCCTTTCCAAGGCAGTGCTCCTGCCAGGGGAAATGAAAACTTGTGGCAAAGTGTTTTCCTGCCACTGGACAGATTTGGGGAGGGGGAATTAAATGCTGAATGCACTGAGAAAGAGACTGAACATTCCCACAGTAGGGCAACGCTGCCAACTGGGCCAGACACAGCATGTCTGTGCAGGAGGGCCTTCCCCAAACCCCTGGGACCAATGCTCTTTCTAGGAAATTAGGAGACATGCAGGAAGAGAGTAGGGCTCTGGAAAACCATTAAACCCCATTTTTAGCATGCAGAAGAGCCCAGGAAAGCAAGCAGCTATTGTTAGAGAATAAGCAGCGGCAGTCAGCAGGAGACTGAGGAACACTAATCACTGCTAAATCACTGGAAGATGTCCCCACTAAGCAGAATTGCCACCCCTGCTAACCAGCAGCCATTGACATTAAATATTGTGGAGCTGAGCTCTGCTCTCTCAGAGGCATGCTGATTAAAAATGCCCTGATGAAATGGTGTGTACTGTAAGAAGTGGTACTTAGTATTTTGTCTTCATAATACTTTAAATTGCACTATATCCCCACAAGGTATTTTGCCATTTTCCATTAAAAATGGGCAACTTTCAGAGGTATAGAACAGCTGCAGTACTCAGCTGACTTCATTTTGGGGTTGAGGATGCTCAGATATTTTGAAAGAGGCCCTGAGTTTTCACTGTTTGTTAGGTAATAATGAATTGTTTTTCTTTATTGTAGCTGTTTTTAAACACTGTCAGTGTCTCTAAATCAGTCTTAATACCTCTTGCTTAACAGATTAGAAGTTATATCAAAGGCTAGAAACTGTTCCTCCACATCAGTGTGAGATATTATGGTTCATTTGTTTTGACCATGCTGATTTATGATTTCATAACGGTAGCTCCATTAAGGTCTAGAATGGGCTTTCAAAGCATAAACGCACAATGTTTTAAAATTGTTTGTATTTTAAGACAATTTAATGAAGTAGTTAAAAATTATTCCAGACTGAAAATGTTTCCTGAATCGAGGGAAAAAAATGTAATCTGCTAAAATACTGGAAAGCAGTGAATAAAAAAAAAATCAAAGGGACCCACTCCTGATCATAGAACAATGCTTTTGAGTACAAGACCAGTTGGTGAGTTCACCTTTTTCTTCCCTACTCTCCCAAATGCTTGTGATCTCCCCTGCCCTAATACCGCTTTTTTTGTGCTTTGAAGGATTTTCAGGGGAAATTGAAAAATAAATAAATAATGCTCTCTTTATTACTGAAGGTCACTTTTGATTATTTTTGTTGGGAATTGAACAGAATCTTGCCTGACCCACTAACACTTTCTACGGAAATAGAAGGAAAACATCAAATCCTGCTTTCATGAGCAAAGAAGATCCTCTCTGCTTGTTATGTCCTACTCTGCTTATGTGCAATGACTGTGTTATTGCTTCCTCTCTGGTATGGCTTCTGAGGAGGAAGAAGCCATAGCTAGATGTAAGGCTTATACTTCATCCTTAGGAAAGTGAATGAAACATATAGAACTCCATTGCCCTTAAGGAATTTTCCTGTGAAGGTGAAAGCAGTCGATGAGATTAGCTATGATTCACTCACGGAACAAGCTATAGGAAAGATATCTGATCCCATAGTGCTCTTGTCCCAGACATTTGAGGGGTTTTGTCTGACACTGCAATATCCGAATATAGAATCATAGAATGGGTTGGAAAGGACCTTAAGATCATCCAGTTCCAACCCCCCTGCCATGGACAGGGACACCTCACACTAAACCATGTCACCCAAGGCTCTGTCCAGCCTGGGCTTGAACACCACCAATGATGGAGTGTAGAGAGCTTAACAACTGAATGGCTAAGTAACAAAGGGCATGATACCGTGCAGCTGGTGGAAATGTAGGCCCCCAGGGCACAGCAATCTCGTGGTTAATGTTTACCCTGATTTGCTTAAGAAACAGGATATGCATCTTGCTGAGATAAGAGCAACGGTATCTTGCTGGAATAGCACAATGGTCTTGCTTGGGCAAGTTGGGACATGTTGAAACATGTTGAAACAAGAAGTGGTCACAGTTACCTGGAGACCCCTGCGTCGACACAGGCTGACCAATGATTTTGCTGTATCTTATCAGACAATGTAACTAACCCTGCAAGCTATAAAAGTGGATGTGTCTTGCTAAATAAACGAGGCTTGCTGACCATGAGAGCATGAGGCTTGTCTCCCGCGACTCCAACAACTGGCGCCCGAACAGGGACACTTCCCTTTGCCTGAAGGAGTTGCATTGGGTGCAGGTCTCGATTTAAAGACGGCTTCTGCAGAACGGGAGTGCTACATCGGTGGGCTGCTCGTCTCCTGCTTTGGCCCAGAGTGCTGCATCGGCAGGCTCTGCTGCTACGCGCTGCCGACGCCTGGAGGCTGCAACGGATCCGGTAAAAATGGACAGGCAAGCGGCGTATGATCTTTTTACTGCCTTCCTCCGTCGTCGGGGGGTAAAAGGCTTAGATTTTGATAAGGACCTCCCTGCCCTTCTTTCCCATGCTAGGTCTCTCGGTATTTTTAGTGATCCCCACTCTATTCACCAATTATCGGAATGGCGCCGCTACGGCGATAAATTATGGGATCTTACGTTAGACGATGATAAAATTGCTAAAAAATTATCCAAATTATGGCGCTTGATACATAACGAACTCTTGATGGTACAGGCAGAAAAACGTGCGGCCGAAAGTGCCCGTTTGGCACAAGATCAAAATCGTCACTATGATCCTTCTGCCCCTAATCCGCCGACCGTTTCGACAGTCGAGATACCCCCGCCCCCCCCTCCTCCTCCCCCTCCCCCCTCGGATACCCCCCCCCTCCTCCTCCCCCTCTTCCCTCTCCCCCGTCTGCCTCTATTATGGAAAACGGACCATCTGAGTCTCAAACTCCCTTCCTTTGTCTCTTAATGCCACGGAGCCGTTCCCCGGAGCCCTTTCGGACCTCGCGGAGGCTATGGCAAGTCAGAGACGGGAAGTTTGGGCTGCTCTGGCACGCCACGGAGTCGAAAACGGAGATAGGGTCCTTGCCGACGCGGCACAAGACCATGTTGCTACTTCTATGGCCTTTCCTGTTATTTTTCACCCTCGACCAGGCGGCGGTCATAGGGTAGATATCACTCAAATGGATTGGAAAATATTAGCACAACTCCGAGCTACAGTCTCTCAATTTGGGGTTACTAGTGAACCGGCCAAGCAGATGCTTGATTACTTATTTAATTCAATGATTCTCCTGCCTGTAGACATCAAGGGTATTGCTCGTTTAATTTATACCCCTCATCAGAAACTTACATTTGATGCAAGATGGGGGGAGGAAGCGGCTGCTTCAGTAGCATTACCTCGTGCCCAAGGAGACCCCCTTTTTGGAATTACAATGAATGAATTACTAGGAAACGGTGATTATACTCGAACAGATGCCCAGGCTGGTATAGGAGTAGAAAAATTAAGAGAGGTCATGCGGGTGGCAAAAAAAAAAAAAAAAAAAAAAGCAATGGACAAAATTTGGGAGCCGGGGGGGCCCCCTATGTATATTAACATTAAACAAGGCCGAGAGGAACCCCTTGGGCCATTCATTGACAAATTGATGCAAGCCCTTTCTAAAGCTGGTGTTGCGGAGCACATGCAGGACGCACTCCTAAAGCAGTGTGTTATACAAAATGGTAATCAAGTCACACACTCCCTTATCGCTACTGCTCCTGGCAACTGGGTAATTCAAGACCTCTTAGATAAAGCAAATACTCTCCCCTTAAGCAGTCAAATTTTTGTAGTGGAAGCCCTTAACAAAATTGGTGAAGGCCTTAACGCCCAATCTAAAGTTCAAAGCCAAGTTTTGGCAGCCCTTGCACCCCTTCAGGCGGCAGTTGCGCAGACTCGTCCAGCAGCCCCAGCCACCCGAATGAAGTGTTTTCGATGCGGAAAATTAGGCCACATTCGTCGCGACTGTCAGGCCCCTGGTGTTTGGACCCAAGTGGATCCCTGCTCGCTGGACTCGAGCTGCTCAATCGAATGAACAGCCCAGAACTCCGTCATCGTCATCGTCTGCAGCTGATCCTTCGCCCATTGCTGGAACCGCTTGAAAGACGTTTTGGGATTCGCTTTTCTTATTCGACTCAAGAAGAGGCAGAACTCCATTTGTTTTGGGAACTTATGAGAACATTTGATCGGATTTTGTCTCCTACTCGTCATTGTTTAGCGTGTTTACAAGATTATCATAGAGCTTGGATCAAAATTAAGTGTGGAAATTGTTACCAAAAGGTTTGGGTGTCCCAAAGCCAATTACAGGCACATGGTGCTTGTGTAAACTGTACCTGGAATCCCCATCATAATTACAATCCTTATAGAGCACTGCTGGCGGAGGCAGGTATAACTCCTCCCATAAATCTACCCTTAACGTATCTATTAGTTGAGAATCGGGAAGATCTGGAACAACGATATTTGAAATATCGGGTTCAGGAGATTCTCTCCCAGATTCAAACCGCACTAGCCACAGTGCCTCTAGAGATTAAGTGCGGTAAAGATGTGGGTATTCCGCTTTTGTGGCAAGTTAAACCTGAAGATTGGGATCGTACTTGTCGCCGTTTTCGGCCTCAATACAGGAGCTTGGGACACTCTAAACAAAATAGAGGAACGAAAAAACATGTGGGTCACTTGGGCTGAAAAAGTTAACCAAAGTAGTTTATGCCTTGCTCTTGCTAAAGCTTCTGACCCCTTTAGAACCTGTTTGATAGGCGTCCCAGCCAATTTTACCTTTCAGCTCAATATAAGAAAAAATGTCTCTGAAATCCAAGAATTTAACCTGCTTGGTTCTGCGCCTGCACAATATTGTTTTCACTTTGACTCTTGGAAGGACCCTTTTGGGCTTCCACATAACTCAGTAAATGTTTCCTCAAATAGGCCCTATAATGAGACCGCTTATTGCAAAAACATCACACATAAAACCATTGTAACGTCCAATACAGGCTATTTGCCTGATGGATATTTCTTGATCTGCGGTGATAGGGCGTGGCAGGGAATCCCCAGAAGCCCGGAGGGGGGACCCTGCTATATAGGCCAGCTAACAATGTTTGTACCCGACATAATGACGGTTCTTAAAGCCAATAAAACTCATATACGCCGTAAAAGAGCCACCACACAACTGGGCCCAGAGTGCTCCGATATTGTTACGCTCTGGGATCCTCCTGAAGTTATTTTAGCCAGTATTTTTGCTCCGGGTATAGCATCTGCTCAAGCTCTCACTCAATTAAGAAAATTAGCTTGTTGGACAGGAAAACAAATAAACATTACAACAAACATATTGTCAAATCTAGCCATGGACTTAGAAGGAGTCCGGCATGCAGTTCTCCAAAATCGAGCCGCCATAGATTTTTTACTCCTCGCACAAGGTCATGGGTGTGATGAGTTTGAAGGTATGTGCTGCATGAATCTCTCGGACCATTCTAACTCCATTCACAAACAATTGGCACAGTTGAGAAACAATATGCGAAAGTTACAAGAAACAAGTTATCCCTTTACCAATTGGCTGGCATCTTTCGGGCTATCTCCCTGGCTTGTTACCTTAATAGAAAAAATTGTTTTGGTGGTGGTTGTAATATTATTAGCAGTATTGCTTTTGCCGTGTATTATGCAGTGTTTACAAAAAATGATATCGAACGCTTTTAATCATAAAATGGCTATGCTTGCTGTTAAAGAAAACAGGGGAAGTGTAGAGAGCTTAACAACTGAATGGCTAAGTAACAAAGGGCATGATACCGTGCAGCTGGTGGAAATGTAGGCCCCCAGGGCACAGCAATCTCGTGGTTAATGTTTACCCTGATTTGCTTAAGAAACAGGATATGCATCTTGCTGAGATAAGAGCAACGGTATCTTGCTGGAATAGCACAATGGTCTTGCTTGGGCAAGTTGGGACATGTTGAAACATGTTGAAACAAGAAGTGGTCACAGTTACCTGGAGACCCCTGCGTCGACACAGGCTGACCAATGATTTTGCTGTATCTTATCAGACAATATAACTAACCCTGCAAGCTATAAAAGTGGATGTGTCTTGCTAAATAAACGAGACTTGCTGACCATGAGAGCATGAGGCTTGTCTCCCGCGACTCCAACAATGGAGCATTCATAGCTTCCTTGGGCAACCCATTCCAGTGACTCTCCACCCTCACAATAAAGAAATTCTTCCTTATATCTAACCAGAACTTCCCCTGTTTAACTTTTAACCCATTACCCCTTGTCCCATCATTACAGTGCGTAATGAAGAGTCCCTCTCCAGCATCCTTGTATCTTCCATGTGAATTTAATATCAGCAGCAATACCCATAATTAACTTTAGGGAAATGGAGGTCTTCCCTTTTCAGGAATAAGAATTCTGACTGGGCTAAGATTTTGGGGATGGTTTTGTTTGTTCATTTCCTTTATTTTTGTTAATATACCTGGGGAAGAAGCTTGTGGAATCCTTCAGGTGCTGAAGGGGCCATCCAAATCCTGGTACAAAACTTCTTCTTTGAATAGTCTGAGAAAAACCTCACAAATCCAAAGCAGTATTGGCAGTCCTAAGAAAGAGCTCTCTTCAAAGCCATATGTGTTTTGTTTCTCTTGAATTTGTAGAGAACCCCCTGAGGCTTTGAAAGAGAGACACAGTAGTGCAAAGCATTCCTCATCCTCCCCATCACTTGACTAACTCACTATGTTATATAGAGAAAGAAGGCTGCCTCGGGAAGAGGAGTGCTGGAAATCAATATTTGATCAGATCTGCTTGTGTTTATTGACATAAAAGAATATTTCATAGAATCACTGAGGTTAGAAAGGACCTTGGGAGATCATCTAATGGATGCTTAATGTCACTAAGTGTTTTCTAATCTGATTGGTCCTCTTCCATATACAGAAATGGTCAAAAGGTACTTCTGCCTCCAGGCAGTGATACTGGTTACTGAGGAACTTCTAACAGCTGCTTTCAGTGGAAGTGGAGAGAGAAGCACTGGTTGGCAAGCACAGTGCCCACACTGAGACTAGAATAACTGGTTTTATAGCTCAATTTCCTGCATGTTACACAATATCACATATAGTACACAGTGGAATTCTTCTGCCCCAACACTGGGTTTTGTCCTAATGGCTGGCAATGCAGAGAAGAGTTCCCCATGTAATGAATCAAGGTGAAATATGACAATTATACCTGTGATAATGAAATACTGGTAAAATGGGCACTAATCTTCAAGATGGTTATTATCACATTAATTTAGTAAGACTCTTCTCCAGCTCTGGAATTCTCGTGTAGCCAGTAGCAAAGCTCAAAGGTTACAAACCCCCAGTTCGGTAACTGGATGTCTGAAAAACATATTCTACTCTTGCAAAAATAACCTTATTGTCATTATTTATTTATTATTGATAACTGAAGATCTTGTTCCACAAGAGAGATATGCATATGCCCCCTGCCCTGTTCCCCCGTGATCCTGCTATTTTGAGAGCTTGTTGATACACAGTTTGCAGGTGGCTCAGAAGATGAACCATGCAGAGTATTTATTCTATCTCATGAAAAGACCACTGGCTCCTTGACTAATTCTGGTTGCATCCTTCATAACTGCTAGACCCCATTGTTGCTGTACTATGACCTTCAATTATAGTATGACTATTACTTATTTATTTATTTATTCATTTTATATTTTTTATTTTATTTTATTTAATATTTTTGGCCTTACAGACCCAGTCTTAATTACTATGCTCCCACTCGGAAAAGTTACCTCTGCTTTGAGGCATAATACTTAAGACCAGTCATTTGTAAGCACTAAAGATACATAATTAGATATTATTTTCTTTTTAGGGATTTATAGTGTTTCTTATCACTGTGATATATGTTTGCTTAAAAGTAACAGTTAATTTTAGTAGATAGTAATAGATAGTACTTCTGTAATATCTGGTTATAATCTAGGTATATTTCTCTACATTACATATTATTCTCTGAATATATCTTCTCTGGAGTAAAAGCTGCACTGTCATCTTGGGTAGAAATATCCAGTCTACTGTATCACCAGGAAAATACATGAAGCAGAATGGTTCTCAGAATGGGCTGGAAAACTTGCTAACACCAGTATAGTATTTCCTCTAACAGGTTACAAATTATCCTGTTCTTATGCTGTTGAGAATGGGGAATAATTCCTCTCAGAACTATCACTGCATATTTATTATCAAGTACTGCTATAGATGGGTGATTTCCACAACCCTATTTATACCCCATGGAGTCAAAATCTAGTTTATCAGTGCATCTGTAATAGATATGTGAATGCTGTGGAGAGATATGACAGTGGTGAAAACAAAGGGAAAAAAAAAGGCAAATACTCTAAGCTTTGGGTGGTAAAATGCCAAATGACAGCAGAATATTGCATATTTTGTTAGCAGTGGTTTTCTTTGAGCTCTTTAATATTGGGGAATGGTATAAATAAGTATATGTGAGGGAGCAAGGATGAGGGGCTGAAAACAGGAAATGAAAAAAACAGGTTTGAAGAAGCAGATAGTTGCTTGAAAACTGTTTGTATGACATATGTACAGACACCTTAAGAGATCAAAATGGCTGTTGAAAGTGAAGCTCTAAATAGGAGCCTCTAAAGGAGGTTTTCTGCATGCCCAGATTTTCATGGCTGATTTCTCATTTCTATGCTATTTCTCGGAAAAGACCGTTGGGTGTCCGGACACTCAGACAGGGTTGCTATGCATGCACAGTAAATCCAAAATGTCTGACAGGCATTGCTCTGACTGCAGGGAAATAACTGTACATTACAGGCTGGTTTGGAGGATGGGATTGCTTTTTTTCCAATTCATTGAACAAATGTGTTAAAGAACTAAAGTGTGATGCTCTTGTGTTTCAGCAAAACTGCAGGGAAATCACATTTTTTCCCTTTCTTGTCATCAACACATTTTCTTTATTCATGTAACAGTAGGTGTCATTTTTCTTTAATTATGCCCAGCTATCATATGTTGCTTTTATTTGTTGAGGATGTTAGTTTCAGGGAAAATAATTTAGACAGCTCCATTTTTCAGGCAACAATACACTAAATCCTGTGCTTACAAATTGCAATTAGATAAGAATTCTTCTTTCCGCAATCAAATGTGGCAGTTTCTTACTGGAAAGTAATGATGAATCAAACTTATAGTGTAAAATGGGAAGATCAAAGCATTCAACGAAAATGTAATGAAGAAAATACACTTTTATGTCTTGGCATTTTAAATGTCCTCTGTTATATATCACTGTGGCAGCATACAATAGTATAAGTCTTTCTTTGGGAATGAATACAGATTAACACAGCCTCATTTTCTGTGTCAGATTTTACTTCTTACTCTGATGATATTTCTTCCCCTCCCACCCCACCATGTACCCCTCTCTTCCCACCCTCAGACCTCTAAAGTGCTTTAAACATGTTTAGCCAGCCAACAAGCCTTTGCTAAAGGGTTTTGTAGCCTTTGGTAATGACTTCTAATTTACGTGACTAATTATCCTGGGATAAATAGAGATGAGGTGCTTTAGGATAAGGCTAATCTGCGTGTCTGCTGGAAGCTTGAATAGTGCATTTTATAAAGACACAAACCTCAGCAATTCAATGAAATTAGGGTTGTGACAAAAGGCAGGCAAATTCAAAATGAAGGCAAATACTTCTCTTCCTAAGCTGCTGCTGTTGGATGACAGAAAGACACTGAAGACATGTTATGAAAAGAAGCATCAGCCCTCATTCTGGAGTTTATTTTGAATTTACACTGAAGCTTGAACAGATTTGGCTATACTGTTTACACAGACATAATTTCATACAAAATTGCATCATGATTTGCCTGTCACCATCCATCTTATACCAATTGTATTGCCTTATTCTTTAAAACATAGTGGTTATCTATCTATGATCACTTCACCCCTACTTGCGCCACAATATAAACGGCAGTGATGTATGTAATTATGTATATACATACAGCAAAGAACAATCTAATGTCTCACCACTCCAAGATGTTACCCCAGATAGAACCAACTTATACTATTAACAGAGGAAAGGTCTGAAAGAAAGGAAGTGTAACACCCTTTCTGCTGAGCTGAGCGGTTCAGTTGTCAGAAGAGCTCTTGCCTTCAAATCTTGACCTCCACAACACTCTGCAGAACAGACATAAGTACTTTAGGAAGTTTAGGTTCATTTTCTAAAGCGATTTAAGGTTTCTGTTTTCTTAGGATGCTTTAATAAATTCAGCAGCAGATAGGTCCAGCATTGCTCTAAGCTAGAGGGACTTAGCTTACGTTTTGCGCTGTTCTGCACACGTTTTAGGTTTGTCAACATCAACTTCCCACGCTCACAGTTCCAAATGATTTTACAGCCACAGTTGGCTCTCACGTGCAAACTTAGAGCTGGGCAGTGCTAGGCTGTATCTGATCATGGGAACATGCATTCAGTTCTTAGTGTGCAGGCTGTTAAGGTTAGCTGTTTTAACCATCTAATTTCTCAGTCCAAGATGTTAAAATAGGCCAGACCTCTAGGATTTGCAAAATGGAAATATCAGCCTTGTGTTTAGGTAAGAAACCAAAACGTTGTGCTACTTGCTGGAATTGCTTTTGAAAACATGATGTCAAACCCTTTTAGGAGCCTACAATGCGGTGCATAAGACATCCAGAGCTAACTTGCCCAGAGCAGGGAGGATGACAGATTACTCAATTCCCTTTTCAATTACTTAACCACAGGATCATCATTCTACTTCACTCAAATTGTGGTGTATTGATTTCTGTTGTGACTCGAAAGATCTTAATTTTTAATAAAAACTTAGCATGATATTCACTTAATGTACATAAATCCAGGATAAGCTGCCTTTCGCAGACAGGGTATTTAAACTGAAAGACCCCATAATACCTATATAATGTTTATAAGGAGCTCTCCCTGAGTTCACTTAACCAGCAACCCCTTCCTTAGTTTCCCCACAGGACAGCAGTAATGTAAAAGCCTTTGAGACCTAGATGAGAGAATTGTAACATAATGAACTTTTAAATTTCAGTAACCCTTAACAGAAACTGCTAAAAATCTCCCATGGCATAGAATCAGAGTTTCAGAGTATCAACTGATGTAAATTACAGGGAACTAAAAGGAAGAAGTTAGCCAAAGCCTTTCGCTTTTTCCTATCCAAGGCCAAATTAATATTAATAGGTCTAGGGTGTTGGTACGGGTAAATACTTCAGAACCTGCCTTAAACTGCTTGAAGGCTCAGCATATTGACCCCAAATTCCATTTTAAGGAGAAATGTAGCAATAACTCAGGTGAGCAGATTTCCCTTGGAAATCCCAGCCCCCAGTTACCTAAGAAGTCAGGTGTAGCAGTTGTGCAAATGCAATCCAAAATCACTGCCCTAAGGAAGTACAGTGCACCTTCCCAAGTGATCAGCATCCTTAGAAACCCTGTGTCCAGATAAAAGCTTTTACACCAGCAATACCAGTATTGATAAAAAATGTTTAGATGTTTTTCCAATTAATAATTTAACTCTAACCCTGAGCTTCCATGGAAAAGCTACGCAGTGGAACTCGGTCTGAGTATTAAAGGGAAACTTCTTGGGGACCTTCTGTACTTTCTGGCTTGCTTCCCAGGAAGAGTCTAATCAGTAAAAAGCCATTCTTCACACTTGTTCTTTGCCCTGTCCTCTGTGACCTCTTTCCTTGACTAATTCTGTGATTTTTATCCCAGCCAATGCCAAATTGTATCTGTTTCTGGCTGTGCCTGGAAAGACCTGTAACTCTTAGTTCCCAGATCTTGGGGGGAAATGTGGAATTTTGAGTGGTTTCTCTTGCCGCAAAGTCTCTGCAGAATAAAAGGACCATATAAGAAACTCCCAAATTTAGGAGCAGCAGCATTCTTTGTAGTGGTAGATGAAGACTTCTGTGCAAATGAAGTCTTCCCTAAAAGATAAAATAAGATAAGGTCAGTCTATGTTATTGATGTGAGGTTTGTAGTCCTGAAAGCAAAGAACCTCTTGTGAAAAGCTTTTACGCTGATGATCTCGGAAGCTTTTTATTTGTTGCCAAAAGAGGGAGCCCTCACAGAATTATATATGCTTTAGCGATGTTTTTGCTTTTGTGATCTGCTCTTTAAAAGGTTTGGAATTAGGTTTTTGGTTTTGGTTTGTTATTTTTTTTCTTAGAAAATGTGATGCCTTTTTTTGGATTAGAAGAAGTTTGTGGCACAGAAAATGTGAGCTGTCAGTTTTGCCCTCTTTGGTTTCACCATGACATCAGGTCACAAAGAAAGAAAATAGGCGTTTCATTTTCAGAGTAATACAGCTGGCTATTATGAAGTGCATGATGTGGTTTCATTAAATACCATATTTTAGTGTTCTAATGTTAGAAATAACAGTCCTGCCAAACTGGATACTGGTTGGGCAGTGAATTTATTTTAAATGATACATGACTTTGTGTGTTGTAATTTGGGTTCCGTGCTGCTTTCTGCTAATGTGAGCTGGAATTACCAAAACTGGTACCCAATTCACCTTTTAGCCATCCCAGAATGTGGGTTTTTTTTCTTCTGAAAGACAGAGTTTGGGAAGGATGAGTAGCACCTCACCAGTTTGCATGATGATGTAACTGGTAGATTACTGTTGGGTTTATTTGTAATCGCTTGTAGAGAGTTATTCAATAAAGTTTAGAGGGACTTTGCGAATTGCACAACTCGCTACTGAGTTTTGCCAGTGGAATAGGCTCAAAGGAGTGACAAAGTACAGGCACTTTTATTAGTGTTTCTCTTCAAGGGGGAAAGCCTTTGTCTCAGGTTTTGCAACTGAGACTGTAACAAATAATAAGTTTACCAGAGAGACTCTGTAAATGTTGATTCATAGTTCACCCTTATCTCTTTCTGAGCTTGAACTGGTTAAAGGAAACTCTGGCCAAGAGAAATTACCAGTATTTTAGCTGATCTGTGTCATCTTTTCTGAACCTGTACTGTTCCCTAGACTAGTTTCCTTTTGAAGAATTTCTTTTCAACCTAATGGTTTCGATGACTCTGTGGCTCAAATAGCCCATCTGGTATTTTCTCTGTTTTGCACAGTAGCTCTCTTTTCCATTGGGATGTAGTCTGAGTGGATATGACAGTCCAGTATTTCTTATCTCCCCCAAATAAAAGCCAAACATACAATATGGGAGTGACTGCATGGGAGTTCAAAGCAAATAATTGGGCAGTAGGATTTAAAAAAATACTTTTATTTGATCATTTGAGATATTTTGTCTTACTATGTTTAAACGCAAATTCGGAGGCTGCAGCATGACCCATTTTAGGGAGATTTTGATGCTTAGAACGAGATTCCCAAAAATATATCAGTGTTCAAAAGGCATTTGGGTGCCTAATTCACTCCAAGGTCAGCTATTCTTGAAAATGTCACATCCTAGCTCTTGGCAAGACTAGAGCTTTGTATAGCTACATGAGAGTAAAATCCCGTTTAGAAATGCATATTGATGATTCGTTGTTAATAGATACTGTGTGAAGATCGCTGTGTAATTATTGTACCATAATAGCAGTGAGACTCAAAGTGCAAGGAGTAGAGTGTCTGAGATAGGAAGGATCACATTTAGATGATAACTTTTCTTTGTGTTTCCCATTATGTTCTTGTTGTCTTTGTGAACACTATTAGTATTCTCAGCACTGTACAGAAGCATAGGGGAGACTTAAGGCAGGAGCTAAGTCGACTGCAATCAAACTATGTGATAAAACAGAGAAATCAACCCAAAAATAATTTTATGCATTTTATTTAAAAGAAGAACATTCAGAGTGAAGACAGAAAATGGCCAAAATGGGTGTTTCTGACATTTTATGGATGCTCTGCATAGGTAGTGTGCCTCCAAATATTGGATGCTCCTATATACCATATGTGCTGCTATTCCAAAGCAATACAGCAGATGTTTTAGGTGATCAATTCAGAACTCACTGGCTTTGTTTAGCTCTCCCCATTCCCAATTTTATATGATGTGAATGTGCCTGTCATCATAAGTAGAGGAACAGTTCCATATTTAAAAATCTGTGCATAATTCAAAGTTGACACAGTAGCAGTACTAAAACACTCCCTCACCTAGAAAATCTTGTTCCTCAGAGTCCAAACCACCTAGTTAGGAAAAGCTGTGGGCAGTAAAATTTATCTCTGTGTGGCTTGAATCAAAAGTTAACTATTTTTTTGAGTTTAGGTTTATTGTATAAAGTGGATGAAAGCTGACAGTTGTGATTTCTTTGCCTATCAGAGGGCTGGGTGAGCTGGTTTGTTTGCTTATTTGTTTTCAAGAACAGTTTTGTCTTATTTCTATGCAATCTCTTCCAAAGCCAGCTTCCTAATGGCATCTTCCTAGTGGCACCTCTTTGTCCTCAGTTCTCTTAATACTTTCTTTGCTTTTGCCCCTTGTTTTGCCAGCTCCTAGTACACAAAGTGCCTTTTCTACCCTAAGATCGCATCTGCTGTTTTGTTTTTTTTTTTTCCAAGGAGCTTTTTGATAATAATCCCCAATGATTTTACTTAGTTTTCTGATCATGTGGTCTGGGAATCTATTCAGACTTCATTAAAAAGCTCATTTGAAAGTACTGATTCTGTTGTATTGTCTGCACTGTTTTGTTTATTTTGGAGATATTAAAAGTCTCGAACTCTCATATTTTTTCCAGTTGTAATATTGTGCACAGATATGTATTTGATAGCTAACACAGTAGAGAGACTCTCTTCTGGAGTGGTCTTTGGGGAATAAAGTAGCTGCCTGCTAACACCTGCCTGTCTCTGCAGAGGCTGGGACTGGCAAGGCAAGGGCAGGCTGCAACCTGAGCACGGAACTGTGTTTTCAGTCTTAAAAATATTCTCCATCTTCAATACCCATAAGAAAAATTCCAGCTCACTGGGAACAGGACTGAACCTGACACCTAATTTTGCCACTATAAATTGGAACATTTACATTTGTGTTGGTCTTTAAAAAAAAAAAAAAAAGCCCAAACAAACCATATAAAAAATCCTGAAATATAGCTGACACTGTAGAGTTCAGGGTAAGAACGAGGATAAATTTTCCTCACATGTTGACCTATGGAAACTTTTGTTCACCTTTCCTGCAACTGTGAAATTGGTTTGAAATGATGGACTGATATTTCCTCATGAGTTACTCTTGATGTACCGCAGCTCTTTTCCTAACTAAAAAATACGTACACTTTGGAAAAGCAAGATGCTTTTCCAAACACAGTGCGTAAATGTTGTTAACATCTAGATAATTGATTTTTAAGGCTAAAGTTCAATGGATGTTTGGAAACCTCTTGGATTTCTTCTAATAAATGAAGAACATAAAAGAGGGTAATGGAAGCAGTTTAAATACAGAACTGTATTTTCTTGAAAACTGGAAGTTTCAGAGTGACTTACAAATTGGAAGTTTCAGATTATCCAGATAAACATGTTCTTTGTGTAACTCAAAGAGCAACTGGTTTGCAGTAGCTTCATGCTATAATTACTACATCCTTGTTTAAATGTTTGTTACATGTACACAAGTAAATCTCAGCTTTTTTCTTCTGGAGACCTGATTCCAAGAGACATGATCTCCCTTCAGTGACTGTCTCAACAAGGAGAACTGGGGAAGCTCACCCTTTGGCTGGACTAAAGTCCTTAGCAATGGCACACTGGTGATGCAGAATTAGTAGTTTTGTGTCAAAATTGGCTAACGGGGCATTCTTGCTCCCCCTGATGTCCCTGTGCTTCAGATGCTGCTCAGAACAGTCTTGTATTTGTCGTCACCATGCGGATTTTTCACAAGTGTTTGTTCTGCACTTTTTAACCACTATTAGATATTTATCATGGAGCAGGTCCCCAAGGAATTGCTTATAGAACAACTGTAAAAGAGTGATAATTTGAAACAGTTAGCAATGAGGCTAATGAAAAGAGATTTTCAGACTTCTTATCTCTGTTCAGTGTAAGGGACAAATGTTGTTCCCTATTTTATTAGCAAGAATAACCTGACATGGACTGAAGAAAGGAACTAAACAGTAACAACTGGTTGGCCTCGTTTTCTTGCACACATTGCCATTTAAGGCTACTCTTGGGCAAGCCAATGCATCTCGGTGATTTTGATGAACCGAACTTTTATTTTTCATTTAATATAGCATGACATATTGTATATGCTATTATATATAGCTCTCTTCAACTATTGTGAATTAAAATGCCTCTGGAATGGTTTTCACAGTTTAAAGCACCTGGGTGAAGGCTTTGGGCTAAAATGTCAGATTGTAAAAGTAACATAAAAATGTTCCAGTTTGGGTGTATAAAGCTAAAAGATACCTTGGTTCCAGTAGCCTCCAATTTACTGCTTTTATTAACAGTTCCAGAGACATGAACCATAGATTAAACAGGAATTACACTAGATAGTGTGCAAAGACAGAGTGACCCTGGAAATGGCTGTAAGGAATCCCGACACTGCCCTGTTGGTCTGTGGGAGTTTTGACACAGGTTGTAGCCTGAGTGGACCTCATTCTAAGTTCTGTGGCTCAAGAGGTTTAGATATAGGGATGTAAGTAATTATTTTAGCATGTGCCATAGAAAACTGCATCAAAATTGCTTCAGAAACAAATGAGAAATTGTTTAGTCTGTTTGGAAAGTAAGATTATTTATTTTTACCTCTGGGATAGCTCATGCGCATTGCTGCCATTTGACTTCTCCAGATAGTGCTTTCACAGGCTGTAATTAAATATGCAGCTTTCAGAAGAATGAAGATTGGGATGCTCTGAATCATTTGTTAAGTGAATATGACAAGCAGTGGTCTGGTTTGGGAAAAAAAATAAATTGATTTTTTTGAGCAATAGGAAAAACTAACTCACTGGTATGGATTGTGAAAGGAAACAGGTTCAAACTGGAATTAGATGAAAAGCTTGAAATTAGATGAGATCACAAAAGTCAGGAATGTAAATTTATATATTTGCCCATACATGCTAGATTCTAATTTAACTTCTCACTATTATTTTGATTGTGTTGTCTTGGCTTATATACAGTAAACAAGGAACTTTGCACAGTATGTCAGGTGGGCAAGATTTTCAGTTAAAGTAATCCTCCTAAATTAAATGTGAAAACAGTTATTTTCCCTGTCACTCCTGCCTGTGCCTGTTGCAGTCTTTGGCTATAACAGTGCCTAACCAGCCAGAGCAGGAGGGGTGGAATTAGTTGTCTCCTTGCCACAAAAGAAGAAATACTGATTTTGTCCAGCTGTTGTGCAAGTCTTTGGATTTGGTTGTTTCCTGTCTTATTGGTTTGCATTCCCATAATATTAGGAGTTTGAAAATGTAGGTGAAACCGGGCTACAGCACTTCTGCTGGATGGAGGAAATGAGAAAATAAGGAAAGAGATAGGGAAAAGTGAATGTGTCGGGACTGGAAGGCCAGTAAATTTTGAGCTGAAGGTTTAAAAATGAAATTATCCAGTCTGGTGAGTTGGAAATCAGTTCCATTGACTCCCCTCACACTGATTTCCTTTGGTTCATTACAGAGATACTGCTTTAACTAGGAAATGTGTATGCTGCCATGTTTCTGTTGGAGACAAAATTGTAGCTTGGTCTTTGCTAGGTGTGGTAATTTTGAGTATGTCTGAGGTTTCTCTTGTGTATCTCCAGTACTTAGTCTGTATCAATTCCTTGTCTTTGCGGCATGCTTATAGTTTTATAAGCATTTACTTCTTTCTGTACAATGCAGAAGTTAATAGGAATCTCGATATATACACACCTGTATAAACATACCTGAATGTTTATATGAGTCTATGATTTTATATATACATATGCAATATATTTATGTGTGTATGTGCATGCAATTATAGTAAGAGCAAAGCTAACTTTCAGAACAGTAAACTCTGTCTTTTCCTTTTGAATGACTGGATGAATGGAGCTGTAGGTGTGAGACTGGTAGCTTTGAAACTGAACGGTGATAACACAAATGGAAATCACTACAGAAGGATTTTGGAGATGATACAGCCTGTAGATCTCGTGCACACCATTTTGCAGTCACAAAGTTCTCCTAACATTTACTCTGCTTTGTGTTATACAGAAAGCTTAGGTAGGTAGGTTTACAGGCTTTCCTTGTAGAGCTGAATGTTGAAGTTTCTGAAATGTTTGAATATGAGATGCCAGAAATACAACCTATTATTAAGGCTTTCTTCTAAATAAAACTCCATGCATTACTATTCTATACGAGTCACCTGGTTGCCTTTAAATATTGCCATCTTTGAGTGGAAGGGGAATATATTCTGAGTGTTTGCAGAATACCTTCCGCCACTGAAAATTGCTATGCTGTGTTCTCACACAGCTCACCTGCATCTCAGGCAAACTTGAACATCTTAAGAGAAAATAACACTTGAGATAAACACAACCAGATAATTCCCACAAAATCAGAAGCAGAGGCAGGGAGTTCTTGGAGGGAAGGTGGAGTGGGGGGGATTTAGGCTCTAGGGAGTCAGAGAAAATGGCAACTAGAGAGGCTGTGTTCTTTCATGTTTATTTTCACATCACTGCTGAATCACAGGGACTTTTTAACACAAAAGTTGTAAGTTTTATGCATGAAAATGCAGTCATTTGGGGGAAAATTTATATTCAGGAGGAATCTACTCTTGTGTTGCATAGAATCATAGAATAGTTAGGGTTGGAAAGGACCTTAAGATCATCCAGTTCCAACCCCCTGCCATGGGCAGGGACATGTCACCCTAAACCGTGTCACCCAAGGCTCTGTTCAACCTGGCTTTGAACACCGCCAGGGATGGAGCATTCACAACTTTCCTGGGCAACCCATTCCAGTGCCTCATCACCCTCACAGTAAAGAATTTCTTCCTTATATCCAATCTAAACTTCCCCTGTTTCAGTTTTAACCTGTTACGCCTGGTCCTATCACTACAGTTCCCAATGAAGAGTCTCTACCCAGCATCCTTATAGCCCCCCTTCAGATACTGGAAGGCTGCTATGAGGTCTCCCTGCAGCCTTCTCTTTCTTTTCTTTTTCTCATCTTTTGTATGTGTTTTTCTTCCTTCCATTTGTATTGTTATCACAGAATCACAGAATGGCTGACAGTAGAAAGGACCACCACAGGTCATATACTTCAACCTCCATGCTCAAGCAGCGTCACCTAGAGCACATTGCTCAGGATTGTCTCCAGATGGCTCCTGAATATCTCCAGGAAGGAGAATCCACAATGGTTGTCTACAATGGGCAACCCATTCCAATGTTCAGACACCCTCACAGTAAATAAGTTCTTCCTTATGTTCAGGTGAAATTTCCTGTCATTCAGTTTATGCTGATTGCTTCTCATCATATCTCACGGCACCACCAAGAAGAGTCTGGCCCCATCCTCTTGACACCCTCATTTCAGACACTTACATGCATCGATCAGAATTCCCCTGAACCTTGTCTTCTCTGGGCTGAACAGGCCCAGCTCCCTCAGCCTTTCTACATAGCACTCCAGGTGAGGCCTCACCAGGGCTGACTAGACGGGGCGGGAGGGGGGGGGGGGGTGTGTTATCTCCCTTAGCCATGTGGTAATGCTTTTCCTAATGCAGCCCAGGAGACCATTGACCTTCTTGGCCACAAGGCCACATTGCTGGCTCATGGACAAATTGCTGTCCAACAGAACCCCCAGTCCTTCTCTACAGAGTCAGGTGCTTCTCTATACAGCAGGTCAGCCCCAACCTGTATTGGTACATGGGGATATTCCTCTCTAGGTGCAGGACCCTACACTTGCCTTTGTTGAATTTCAAAAGGTTCCCCTCTCCTAATCTCTCTAGCCATTCTAGATCCTTCTGAATGACAGCAGAGCATGCTGGGGTATCAGCCACTACTTCTAGTTTTGTATCATCAGCAAACTTGCTGAGGAGGCACTCTATCCCTTCTTCATTCAAGTCATTGGACCCAGTATTGACCCTTGGAGGACAATACAAGTTAAAGGTCTCCAACTAGACTCTGTGCCACTGACCACAACCGTCTGAGAGCTGCTATTCAACCAGTTCTCAGTTCACCTCACCATCCGCTTATTCATCCTACACTTCCAGAGCTTGCCTATGAGGATGTCATGGGAGACAGTGTTGAAAGCCTTGCTGAAGTCCAGGTAGAGAACATCTGCTGCTCATCTATCCAGCTCCTTGCCCCATCATATAAGGCAATCAGGTTGCTTAAATTTCCCTTTGGTGAATCCATGCTGATTACTCCTGACCACCTTCTTCCATGTGCATGCATCCTTATGGTGTGAAACCACAAGAGTCCTGTTTCTTAAAAGTTTATCGAAGATGTTTCTTTTGATTGTGCTCAGGTGTATTAGGAAGTGGATCATGTCAGTGCTGTGATTTAGAGCTTTGTTTTCTGGTTAAGTGCTGCCTTAAGCAGAATTCTAACACAGAGCAGAAGCCAAACTGAGTGCAAACACATGCTGCTCCCCAAACAAGAAGGTATTTAACTTCTTACAAAGAAGGACTCCTCTAGTGAAAAAAATTCTTATGTTTCAGACACCTTCTCTCAAAGTTCCAGGTTTTGGGTTGTTGGCTTTGTTTTTGGGTTTTTTTTTTTCTCTTTTCATAGAATTACATTTTTTTCAAAACAGTATTTTCTTTGATCCCAAGTCAACCTGCTCACCATCAGTGTGCTGGCTATTCTGGCATGTTAAATTAGTTAACATGGAGAGCGTAGGACAATTGCTACTAGCTGGTAGCTAACCTACAGGTTGGATGTGGAGGTTGGTATTTAGCTCCCAGTTTCAATAAATATTCCATGAGTTATACACACAAAAAGAAGGTTTGGGAGAAATGTTCTGCTGATCAGAGCACCCATAGCTGGATGTAAGCAGCTGAAGTTCAGTCTCGAGGTCCAAATGGGGGACACCATGGTTATAAATCTCTGGATCTGTGCCTCATTTACTGTGTGATCAGAGGCCCTACAACTGCACGTTTAGTTTTAAAGTTGCGTATGTTGGGGGTCAATCTGTCTTGTCTGTTATCTAAAATAGCCCATAAACAGTGGCTAGGTAGTCAATATCCCATTACTGGTATGTGTAGATATGCTTTGTTTCTAATTAAACATCATTGAACACTGTTCCTTACCCCCCCCCCCCCCCCAAAGTGGACTTTCGAAGTTCGTAATTGCTTTCAGTAATGCTTCTCCTTTCCATCCTAAGACTTAACATAAGTCAGGAATTCACAACTAAAGAATGGCTGTGCAGTGCCTAAGGCCGTCTGCATGGTGTATAGAGTTTGGTTGTTAATGGCACTGTGTGTGGTCTGTATAGCTTTACCTGTCCTTGTTTACTCTTTTTTTCCAAATAAATAACATTTAAAGAGAAGAGTTTATTAGCTCCTGCTGCTTACTATGTTCTTTAAGACATAATCTGCTGTTGTGGCACTAAAGTAATCTCTATAGGCATTAAGTAATTGATGTCACAAGCACAGGATTATAACCACAGCTCCGCAATTTGCATAATAATACAACAAACTATGAAAAACTTGCATGGTGGTTTGTTACCAAAATAAACCCTTTAAAATGCTGAGCTAAATTGTGGAATGAATAGATCCTGAACCCTTGCTGTGTAAGTACATATGCTTCATTTAAAACATGCACATAGCCACAGCCACCTTTTTGATTGTGAGACTACAAAGAGGCTTGATTCCAACCTGGAGGTGGTGTCAGACCATGGAGAAATGGGCTTTATTCTTTTCCTTCATTTCTTGCAGACTCAAAGCTTTTTTAGGAAGAGTAAAGTGTTGGCTACATCATCCATTCTTTCTCCCCAGTCTTTACTGGGGCACAAATAACAGTGTTTGTGTATGTACTCCATATACTCACATACTCTACACAGGCTGCAGAGTGACTAGAGCACTGGCTATCTGTGCATCAATTTGCCTCAGTACTTCAGACTTGAATTAACAACAATAGAAGCCTATGAAACTGAGAGCTCCGAGTCTATTTGGTCAGTTGCGTTCAATGAAGGGATTGGATTTGCTTGCCCATATTTTGACTTGGGTTAAAAAGAGACTTTTTAACTAATCAAGGATGTCCTTTGCATGCACATCTGAGAAGATGTGCTGTATATGCATAGTATATGTCATCAAATCATAAAGTTGCTGTGAATCTCCCTTCATGTGGCTTAACTGAGGTGTGTAAGGACAGTTATTTTACAGATGCAGAAGGACAGAAAGAGGTTTTCTGTCATCATAACTCTCATTGGTGAAGTTTAAGCATCAGTTCATTCCAAAGCATTTTGTTCTTCCTCTCTTTCTTTCCAGAGATGATAGTCTTAACAATTTTTTGGTGTGATTGTAAATATTTATAGTGGACTGATGGGCTTTTCTTTGGTTCCTAGTGGTTCTGTGAGAATCTGGGTACAACCTTTATGAGTGCTGTATATGTAAATGAGGCAACCTATAGGTAAAGCACCAGCAGATGTCACTCCAGAATATGCGGAACAGACTGAATTTACGTGACCAATAAAACTGAGCGTGCACATTGCAGATGGCCTCTGCTGTGCAGAGCTCAGGTTGTTCAGCTTCCCATGGCTGGTGCTTTGGACACCAATCTACTGCTTTTGGTAGTAATCTGCACACCAAGGCTTTGGGGCTGTGACCTACTACTACAGCCGTACATACTACATACATATATATTACAGAGTGTTTGCGTGTCTGCCCAAAGACACCTTGCATGGCTTTTCAATCCTTTCTTAACCTTCATTGTAATCCTGTTCTTTCCAAATAGCTTTTGAGCACAACAGGACTGTGAGAAGATGCTGCATGAGTCTCGTGTTCTTGGGATGAATAGTTAAAGCAGGGAGAAGGAGAGGTCTTAGGTACTTGTTTAGCAGTTTCTGAAAAATGAAGTATCATGTATCCTTGGCACTTAGAGGTTTTGGGAAAGAAATGTGCAGGTGTCAGATGTTAAGTAGAATATGTGGACTGTAAGGATGAGTAAAGTAGATTAATGGTTTGGCACTATCTGTGATTGTTTGGACTTGGTTTTGATTCTAAACCAGAACTGAGTTAGCAAATATTGCAATAATCAGATGTCTGTAGAGGTCACTGTTAAAATGGTTTAAAATGCTCATTATAGCTCTTAGCATGAGTGATAATATATCCCAAAACACTTTATAAACGTTCTTCCACACCTATATTATCAATAATTGATTCCACAGAGGAGGCTACAGCAGATGCAATTTACTAAAATCTCAGTCAAGTGTCAACAAGCTGACTGGATCGTTTTATCATTATAGCAGGAAACTTTAGCAGCTAATCATAAAGGAAGTATACAATGTGAGATTTTGCTTCATTATAAGAACAAAAGCCTGTGATTTCAGGATGGAAAGAAAAGAGTATTGCTTGGTGTAACATTGTTTAAAACAAAGAAGCAAACAAAAAATATAGCAGCAGCTTTAAATCATTGAATTATCTATTTTAACAGGATTTGAATTAGTAGCTTATTAGGGTGATTACTTAAATTGAGAGTACAAGTAGGGAAACTTGCATTTGAGAAACTGGACAGGTGTGAAGCACTCATTCAGTTACATTTACTTTTTTCGAATACCTTTCTTTAAGGCTTCATTTGAAAGTTTTCGTGACCAGCAGGTCGAAAGAGGTGATCTTGCCCCTCTACTCTGCTCTTGTGAGACCTCATCTGGAGTATTGTGTGCAGTTCTGGTGTCCTCAACATAAAAAGGACATGGGACTGCTGGAACAAGTCCAGAGGAGGGCCATGAGGGTGATCAGGGGACTGGAGCACCTCCCGTATGAAGACAGGCTGAGGAAGTTGGGGCTGTTCAGCCTGGAGAAGAGAAGGCTGCTTGGAGACCTCGTAGCAGCCTTCCAGTACCTGAAGGGGGCCTATAGGGATGCTGGGGAGGGACTCTTCGTCAGAGACTGTAGTGACAGGACAAGGGGTAATGGGTTAAAACTTAAACAGGGGAAGTTTAGATTGGATATAAGGAGGAAATTCTTTCCTGTTAGGGTGGTGAGGCACTGGAATGGGTTGCCCAGGGAGGTTGTGAGTGCTCCATCCCTGGTGGTGTTCAAGGCCGGGTTGGAGGAAGCCTTTTGTGGGATGGTTTAGTGTGAGGTGTTCCTGCCTATGGCAGGGTGGTTGGAACTAGATGATCTTGAGGTCCTTTCCAACCCTAAATATTCTATGATTCTATGATTCTATGTTGATTAGCCCTGAATATTTCTTAAAATGTCCAACAACAAACAACTAAAAGAAGGTTTACATTTTTCTCTCACAGGGGCACCTTTTGCATAGGACTAGGAAACACTGAGGTGCACAGCTTGTCATCCTTGTACTCTCAGGCAGCGATGCAGAAGGATGGGGCACAAACTTTATCCTCGTCCTCTCTGTACCTTCTCCCTCTACTCTGCTGTAAATCCCTCCAGTGCAAAACCAAGGAGGCTTATGGTGATGCTTGTGGGCAGTCGTGTTGTGCCATCCACAGCATGTCAAGGTGCACACTTGGACCTCTTTGATCTTTTTCTGAACTTTTGAGTGCTTTCATGACATGTTAGAGAATAGCTTTCAAAAGCATTGATGTTACAGAGTGTAGCAATAATAAAGGCCATAGAAATGTGAAATTCAGCCTTCAATACATACTCAGCTTTATTTTGTGAGGTTTTATATTGTGAGAAGATCCACTGGTTTTGATTACTCTTATGTCAACACAGTCCATTTATAGAAAAGAAGAGCTAATTTGGAAGTTAAAACGAAAAGGCACAATTAGTAACTATTTGTGGCAAAGATTCCAGGAAAAAGAAGGGAAAAAGTCATGCACTTGATTTCAAATTTTAACCTGTTCACATTAAAAGTGGATGGAAGAGATCAATAGCAGAGACTAGGATGGGTAAAATACATTTAGGCAAAGTCCTGCTGTAGTCCTAGAGAGTCCATTCCACCAGCATGAGATGTTGGTGAGAAGCCTGCGTTTGGGTTCATAACTGCAGAACATATTGCCTGCAGAGTGAAGGCAGTGAAATGGCACAAACCCAAAAAAGTTTTCTAAAGCTAAAGTTAACTCACCTCTGACCTTAAGACTTTTATATGGTGACTTAGAGCAAGGCAGGTATGAATGCCCTTGTGGTCTAGAGAAGCCCCTGCCAGAGCATGCTGTCTCCTGGGACGTGGGTGCATGTGTCTGCTGAAGGAACTTTCAGCACATCAACCTCATGTATGTGATACCTGGGTATCTGGCTGGTACCTCCAGCTCTGCTTACCAGTTATGCTGGATGCTGAGGACTTGGAGATGATGTGCTGGGACAGAAGGCAAGGGTAAGGATATCTTTCAGATCCTGGCTGGAGGAGGAGTGTAGGAGTGGGAAGATGACTTTATAATTGCCTTTTTTTATCACTCTTTCTGACTATATTGACTTTATACTTGACATAGCTTTGGCTGGCAAGTGAGGCCCAGATACATTCAGAATTAGATATGACTAGGTTCATTCTTACATGAGAAGAAAATCATCGGTTGCTACAGAAACAGCTCCATATCAGTCTCATGGGGCATCTTTGCATCTGGCTTTTTCTCCTTCTCTTTTGCTAATATGTAGATAAGAGTGGAAGCAAGTGCAGCACATCCCACATCTATATAAGGTTGGAGGAACTCTGCAGAGAGCAAAGTGTGAAAGAACATCTCTTAGATAAGCTAAACTTAAATGAATGAGTTAATTTACACCCCCCTACAATTTATTTCTTTTTATTTATTTATTTTTTGTTTTAGTTTTGCAGCTCTAGCTGGGTTAATTGAGGTGAAAAGTAAATGACACCAATCAGCAAATATTGTAAAGACCACCAGCATCAACGAAGAGAGAGGAGGTACTCAGGAGTTACTAAGAAAAATTTAGGAAATGATCCAAGGGGTGAGTTAGAATGGCTGTCAAGAAAATCGCATATTGCAGTGGAATAATAATCCAGATTTAACTTTCAGGCAAGTTGTTTAACTTGATAAATTAAGGAATTAGTTAAAACTAAGTGTATATTATAGGTGAACAGGGACCATTCTGCACACTTCAGACCAGCTCACCAGCGCTGTTTTTCAACTGGTTTTCTAAAATGTAATGAATTCTTGATGCTTAGTAGATTAATATTTATTGAATGAATCAATGCTTAATTTATTAAAAATTTGCCTTCCTTGTATTTTAATATGATTTGTTACTCATCAGTGCTTACTGCATTAATTAAAGATTGTGTTAATTTTGTGCAAGCGAACAGGATCTGCTGCAGGCTCGCTGCAGAGCCCTAATCCACTGTAGGGATGTTGCCTCTGGGTAGTACCAAGGATAGAAAACTGTGCGAGGTGGGAAGCCGGTGTGAATCATCACTGGCCTCTTCCTGCCGTCGGGCTTTCAAATAGCCAGCAAAGTGAAAATGAGGATGCTGCCCCTTAAGGGTAGGACAGGATTATAGCAATAGAGAGGCTTTGGTGATGCAGGGGATCATTCAGTTTGCCTCTTATTAATTATGGCTGATGCTGTGGAAATCATTTTTGTGTTTCTCACAGAACACCTTTTTGACAACGTAGGTGAAACACAGCCTTCGTAATACAGGAAACTGTCACCTCTTACCTGACCATAGACGATAGCCATTATGTTTCACTGCTCAGGTTTTAGGTAATTCTTGGGGCAGTAGGTTACCTGAATATTGGGATAGTCCCACAATCTCTGCAGGGGCAGGTGTTTGAGAAGTGGAAAATTACTAAAGGCAGAACACAAAAAAGCCAGACATCTTGTGAGATGAGCCTTTCGAGAAAGCTGTCAAAACAGGGAGAGGGTGAGCATGCTGGAAGGGGCCAACAGCTGCAATTTGCATCTTCCCGCACTGAAGGGAGAAGTGAATATATAAAGCCCCACAGCCATGATACTTCTGATGAAATTATTTTATTAATCTTTGTGACACTTGTAACGTCTCTCTCTTTAAATTGAAATTCTGCTGCTTTTATAGCTACCCGTGTGTCTGTATGGGTTTTCTTTAAAAAATCCATCTAGTTACTAGGCTGCTTGCATCCAGCTGAGCCCTGGAAACGGCAGAGAGCTAGCCCCTGAGATCTGAGAGCAGGCTTAAATTTCCGGAAAGTGATTGGATCCATAATTAGTGCGTTTTTGCATGTTTAAATGCACAGTTCTGGAATGCACTTTGCTGTTTCCTTCTCTCCAGGGCTTGGGCGAGTGTGCACAAACTTCCCTTGCTGAGCTGAATGAGAGAAAATTCTTCAAGGTCCACTGAAGGTTAGAGCAGGGAAATATTTTCTCTCTCAGTGCACTGGGCAGGCAGCAACCACCGTGCTCCAGCCTGGAGCACTTGGGTGGAGCCAGTGCCAAGAACCTGGTGGCATTTCAAATCCCTCGCAGCAGTCAGGTGTCAGATGCAAAAGATCAGTGCTGCTCCACTTGAAGTCAGAGGAATAACTTGAGCTTAAAGTTCAACATATGTACAAAGATTTCCTGGATCTGGAGTTTAATTTGTTTTTCCAAAGCCAGCTTGAAGGCAGAGTCCGAACAGGTAAAAAGTTATAAACTGAACATTTGCCATGTAATAGTTTCATTTTATTTCCCATTTTGTTTAGCCTACTCTATATGCTTTTGTTTTCCTACAGTATCAAGTTAAGCTGTTTCAGGTTTTATTTAAAGTTTGTTCTTACTCTAGTTAATAGACTCAAGTCAGTACTGGGGGCCACTTGAGCTACGTGCCTTTCTCTCTATTCCAGATCTCTACGTTTTGCAACCTTCTTTGATGATATTTATATTCCACCTTTTTTTCCCAGTAGAGAAGCTTTCACAGAGTATAGGTTTTGGGTATATATTTTCTGCTCTAGCTGTTCGTTAGCTGTACAGCATTTGGAGTTCCAGTTGTGCTGAGAAATGTAAGCAAAGCTTTTGGCCCAATGGGTGCTAAGCCATGGCATTTCATAGCTTTGTACATATAAAGCAGGATTAAGGCAGAGATTCTATATAAAATTTAGCTCATTAGGAGTTATTTCATCTTATGGCTCCCATTGGGGCAGTGGGTCCTTTGCTTATTTTACCTTATTGCTTATTTTACCTTATTGCTCCCTGGGAAAGGATGGTGGGGTGAGCAGACCCCACAGTGCAGGGAGAGCGTTTCTGAATGGTTTCTGTCAAGGCAACCCAAGGCAGCAGCAGGGTCTTCTGCTCCCTTATGCCATTACCCTGGCACACCTGGAAAAAGGCTTGGCATAGACTGGCCTTAGTATTTCATAATAAAGCAAATGTGATCAAGCACACTTCTAAAGTCATACTCAGGATGACTTAGCAGAGTTAAAAGAATAAGGAGTACCTATGAAAACAGACAGGAATGCATTTTCTCCCAGATATGATTTGTGTTGTACAAGAGTTAAAGTACTGAAGGCCAGGAAGGTTTCAAAAATGTGTTTTTTACAGCCTGACATCCCAATCAGCAGGCCACATTCACTGTTGGGCATATAGGTGAAGTATATTCAGTGAATGATCAACTGTGTCCATATACTTTAGCCAGTGAAGCTTTACTTATAAAGAAATTACGGGTTCGGAAAGGAGTTTCATCAGTCATAATTTCCAAGGAAGAGCGTTCACAGTAGGGGATACCAAGTTAATGTTTCCTCTTCAAGGACTTTCAGCTGTCATCCAGGGAATACAGTGAATGCAGTGATGAGAATTAGATTAGAAAAAGATCAATAGGGCTGACAATAAATGAAAGTAACACAGACATTATTGAGCAAATTAGGGAAGAGAAATTAAACTGGACAGTATAATCTTCAATGCTAGCTAGACACACTAATGTTGGGCAAAGTTAGGGAGAAGACAACAAGTTAGAAAGTGCTATGAAGAAGACTTAACAGTTTGTGTGATGGGGAAAGCTTTGCTGGTGATGGAAAGCTGTCAGCCCACAGAAAGGTGGAAAAGGATGATAATGGTCCAGGAGCACAAGAATTTCAGTGGCAGGCTACAGAGGTGGGGAGATCACCTATGAATGGGACCATGCAGTAGCCAAGAGCCTTGGCTATGTGTTACAAGGGGAAAGGGAACATCAAACACACCCACCCATCACAAAGGCATTGGTGGGATAACTTGTTCCAGGCAAAAAAAATTTCCTCATCTTTGTGTAGTACAGGTTGGTTTGCCCTGTGAAGGTTTGCAGCCCTTCAAGAAACCACTCTTCTGCTTAAACTTATTTGCCATAATAACTCCCTGTATTCTGCTATCTGTACAAATATCCAGTGATGATCAAGTCTGGCAAGCTTTTGGGGTGAGGGATATCCAGTGGCAATGAGATCTATGAGCTGAATGCACTCAGCATGAAAAGAAGCTTTCCTTTTATCAGTCCTGGGTTTGTCTAGATCCTCTTACATGTCTTTGAAAGGTTCACCCCAAGGCGATATAATTGTGTTTGATCACATACAGGCTATGAGTCAGTGATTGATATGAATAAAGAACTTTGAGTTTCTTGTCTTGGTTCCTTGTCTCCTTCCCTGTGGAATCAGAAATCACTTTTATAAATATATCGGTCCATCTGTGCTTCCAGCTATCCATTTCAAGTTCCAAAAAAGAAATAGTAACACTTTATAAGTGCAAATAAAAACACGTTAAAAGGACTGAGCAAGGGGTTTTTCTTCGTCATGAAGTGCATGTGGATCCCATCCACAAGAGTTACTGTGAGCCATGTAACTTATGATTAATTCTGCTATAAATGTCAGAACACTTACTTTGCAGGTCTAAGCTGACCCGCTAAAATTAGTCCCCTTTTAACAATTCCTTTTATAATTTGTTTTTCAGCAGAAACGGCAGCTTGACCTCCTGACAATAACCAGCCCTGGTAAGTGAGCTCTACCGCATGGCTCTCTTCTCTTTTCTTAAAGAGATGGTTGTCTAAATGTGTTTTTTCCCCTGTCTCTGACATGCAAAATGAAAAACACTGTTCCCCAGAAAATCTTTCACGTAATAACAAGTGACAGCTATATTGTGCTTGGCAAAGCCCCGGGCAGTTATCCGTTCACAGAGCTGCCTTTTCAGACCTTTACTCTATGAATTTGAGTGCTGATATTTCTTTAAGCCTCCTGGGGTTATAGTTAGTGGTATATCTGCAGGGCAGATGCCCTCGAATTTGCAACGTGTGTTCAAGTATCACAGAAATGTGAGTTTGACTTTCCTTGGTGGCAAAAGTGAGTAGTTCAGGGAGTAAGGAGATGGTGGCCCTCTGTGCACATAGTGGGAAACAGGTGGTCCAGGCTGGGGACAGAGAACCCCAAAGTAGGTCAGAAAATATTTGGGTACAATTAAAGTGCCTTAAGTGATCTGCTTCATAATGGCTTTTGTTGTTTGCCTACTGTAATAACCCAAAATGTGTTGTATTGTGAAAGCATCGGGCTCTTTGGCACAGTGAGTTTCGAAGGTCTCGGCACCATGATTGAAATGCAGGTCGTTTGAATAGCGCTTCTCTTTGATCTCAGCTCTTAAGGCTGGATGGCTTTTAATTTATTGCCATTTTTCTGGCTCAGTTTCTTTCCATTAGCTGCTACAGAAGTTTGCTGCCCACCAGCTTCAGATGTATACCGTGCTTGAGTGGTGCTATGTTTTGGTTAACTCTTTCAATTTTTCAGATGTATGTATGTATTAAGCTTTCAGGTTGGCTTTAACTGGGCCTAATGAGTTCTGGCTTTAACTGGGAATAATGTGTTAGCAAAATGAACAGGTGTTATGGGAAGCGAACAAAATGTGACACACGTTTGCTTGGATAACAGTTTTGCATCAATAATTGTTCTGACACTCTAAATGTAGATATAATCTGTGACATGGTTTCTCCTTCACTAACCTTGTTAAAATAATAAGAATTAAAATAAGGAGGAGGAACACTTTGTTGGGCCAGATGTTTGAGGCTATTGGCAATTGCATCACATTTTTGCATGTTCACTTTTCATGCAGTTTGCAATTATGTTAATGTATGCTCAGGGCACTTGCTGATAAAAGCAACAATACACTGTGATACAGCCATTGTCACTATTCTGACTAACTTCAAGGACAAACATGGCACATTTTTCATTTTTCCTATCTTCAGCATTCCCTATTTCTAGAGGAAAAAGAAAAAACCTCTGAAGGTCTTCATCATAATAAACACTCAGATCTTGGATAAGGGCACCAAAGTCCACAGACTCTGTTTTAATAAGCGAAAAAGTGGGTTGGGGACCAGAATAAATACAAAACTTTTCCATAAAGGAAATTCATGATACCTTCCTCATAATTTCAGATACAGTATTAACTGGAACAGTGAAAGGGTTGAGTAAGTTGAATTTGTTCATAGATGTGATCATAGTGAGTAGCTATCACTTCAGATCTTTCAGTTTAATAAAGCAATCTACTAAATCAACAGAGCAATTAGTTGGAAGGATCAAAATAGCTTTCAGTAACTGCGTAGGTAGACAGACTACATTAAAAGAGGGAAAAAACGCTTTCCATAACATGCTTTTTTCCCCAAAATGCAAGTTTTGCCCTTTGATATTTAGCCAAAAATCTACAATCATTAGCTACACAGGAAAAAAAGAAATTGTGTCATGATTCTATAATTGAGTACCTACAGTTCTGCTTTCTGTCAAGGTATTTTCAAAAGAAGCCTGATGCTGGATCAGGCCAAACTTACCTAAGAACCTCAAGCCGAGAGTTTTCAAAGAGGCTGGAAAAGTTAGGCACTTAATTCCTAGTAGGATTAGAAAATGTCAACCTGTGGATTAAAGGGTCTAGTTTGGGCCCTATAAATATAGAAATGAAATAACTTATAGTCTTGAGGCTTTTATCTCTCTTTGGAGGCTGCAGCTTTAAAATATGCCGTTCTTTGAGTCCTAGCTCTAAGATTTGACATCAACAGTCTGCTTTTATAACGTTGTGGTATCGGTTATGATGGCTGAGATCAGATATAATCACTGTCATCCCTTAATGTACTGATTCAAATTAGGGACTGAGTTATTTATTTGCACCTGTTAATCCTTTGGGACTTGTTCCTCTTCTCCACCTTGCCGCAGGCAAGCAGCCCTCGTTTGTGGAGGAGGTCACTCGGCCTTATTTATAGTATGAAAGTCCTCCATGTGTCACAAGCAGTATCAGCCACCAAAGCCCTGTTGCTTAATTGTAAGAGTAGACAAAGGACTTAAAACCCAAAGGTGACCTCTGTGATTCGCTCTTCTGTCATGACGAATACCATCTTGATTTTGTGTGTGTGTGAAATTCTCGAACCATTTTTTGTATGTTTAGTCAAGAGTCACTTGGTGATCCCTTGCAGGTATTACAGCAGCTCTTCTCCATATGCCATTAAAAAAGAATTCCTGAAATTCATCAGCCAATTAATGAAATTAACTGCAAGGTAAAATAATGCCATTAATGTCAGTTAAGGGGTGTTGTCAAATGACAGTTTGTGGGATGGGAACCTTAACGTTACCTCATGGCAGTTGTGCTGATCCTTGGGGCCAGGGCTGTTGCATGGTTCCCTGGGAATCACCAATGCATAGGTAGCAGTGCCTGTTCCTCATGCCCTGAATACTCACCCTACCTATTGCCTTACTCCACATAGCTTCCAAACACTGAGAAATGTGCATGTGGCTCTGCAGAACGTGTCTGAGCAGGTGCTTGACTTAAAAGCACATTTGTATGTTAAACTGAACAGGTATAGATCATTAATCTGTAACCTGGACTGAGGGCCCTGGAAAAAAAAGGGACGTGGAGGGGTAAGGGAAGAAAAAGGAAGGAATACAGAGGGTGAGAGCTGCAGCTCCAGCTCCACATTTTGTATGCAACAGACAGAGCTGACCTGGTCCAGTGCTCCTAAGAAAACAGCTATGGAAAGCTCCACAACATGCCCCAAACTGGAGGAAGTCTTTGCTTTGCTGCCGGTCTCCAGAAACAGCCAGACACAAATGATGCATAAGCTGGGAGCAAGCCAGACTCCCTCATGCTCAAATATATTCCTTTGAAGTTGCTGACACCCATGTAAAATGTGGAGGGAGTTCACTGCTCTGCATTACTGCCGAGTAGCTGGAGGAATGTTAAGTTAAATCTATCAGTGCTCTCGCCACACTCCTTTCTTCTTGCCTCTTGACACGTGAGTTACAATTACTCTGTAACACGCTGTATGGTTCAGGGTGCCAGAGTCAGAGCTGATGTGTGCAGTGGGATGGGGGAAGGATGTTAAAACTTGATTAGTAGCTGGCAGGGACGTGCTGGAAGGGAGTGGGGCATAATGAGATTTAAGTTTGGGTAATTTAAATTTTCTTAAAACTTAGTTTTACCTCTGAATTTGATCCAAAATGGCTCCTCAACATTTTTTTTTAGTTAGTTTTAGGACTAAATCTTCAGGTGGTTTAGTTTGGCCTTGCTGCACAGAGGAGCTGAGGATCTGCCCTGACTTTTTATGTGGTCGTGTTCCTGTAACGCGTTGAACATGCGCATGCAATCACATCACATATAGTGGTAACCGCTCAATAGCTGCAAATAAAATACCCCTGTTTCCATAGCTTTTCCATGGAGATAAAGCTTTTTGCATCTCCTGTGTTTACGATAATACCGCTTTCCAATTTCTCCTCTCAGTAAGGTAAGTTCATCTCCCACTGAAGTATTTTTTAATAATTGATACCATAAATGGAAGTTTGTTGGAAACTATTGGCTTTGAAAATAGCTAACATGTGATATTATCCAAGAACCATCAGGAAAATTCTTTTGAAATTCTCTTTGATTCAGCCGTCCTCAGGGCTTTATCCTCCTCTACCAGTCTCTCTACTGCCAATTTAAAATAACATTCTCTTGAAATCAGTGCAATGTCAGGAGAAATTCATCAGCACCGTAGGTGCATGTTTCCCAGATGTATATAAACCTACTACATTTGGCAGCAGTAAATTGATTGCATTTAAAAAACCTGGGGTAGTTGAATATTCCATAGTGCCCAGCTTGGCTACAGCATGGAATATAAAGTATTTTAAGTTTCTTTCACTCTGTTTTTAGCACAGTAGAGTAAGAGCTGACTCCATAATTCCTGCCTTTTGATTACTTACATTCTCCTCTGACCACATTAGAGGTTTACATGCAGGGACAGAGCAAGATATTCTGAATCTCTGTGAAGTGGCATTGAGATTTGATCAGAAATGTTAATGGCTTTTTTGTGTGCTTTCCCCTGATCTTTAAGCTTTTACACTTTTAAACAAGAGAAAAAACCTTGGTTTTAAAAGTATTTATCGGACTCATTTATGTGGTGAAATATTCTCCCTGCTTTAATATCATCAGTGCTGCATGCTCTAAAAATGTCCCCAATTTATTAATTCATGATATATTGCTACCCTGAATTCTTTTAAGGTGGCTTTAGTTTCTGCCATACATATTTTACTGCTTTAAATTATGGATATAGGACTGTTGCCTAGTTAATTTCCTCTGGTTAGGAAAATATATTTCTACTTTCCTGGCATTGCATAAAGTGATATGTGGGATTTGCTATATTTTTTAGCTGATTAAGTTCTGCATTTCTACATATTACTGCTTATGAGACCCCAAGTAAAACTACGTAAAGGAAGGAGAAGTTTTATGGTACATTTCAAAGTTTCATTTAACTATAAATTCCACCACTAAGCCTTGCTACAAGACTTTTCCATTACCTTCCTGGATAGTCTGGCTATCTACTTCTTTCTAATTGAAGCATGAAAATAATATGAACTCAAAGTCATGAAGCTATAAGACAGGTATTAGTAAAAATGATACAAGGTAATAAAATGTGACAGAAAGTTGTTTGCTGCTTAAACTCTGGTACTATTTTTGCTACTACTTATTAATTAAGAGTACATTGATTTTGTCTAAGTATGTGTCAAGGGACAGTGTTTGAGTTTTTAAACAGCCCAACATAATTACTGTTCGTGTTTGTTGGTGAAGCTTCACAAGGTGTTTTATCTGGAAACGTGGTAGAGAAATAAATTATCTTTCCAGTAATAATTGGCAATGCTCAGTGATGGAGTGGAACTATTTCTCATATCACTAAGATGCTGGGTGTTAATCCAGCCATTGTCCCGCAAGAGTAAAATAACTTAGGGGGACAGCACCTCATTGCTCAGCAAGGCAATAGACCCCAAATGGTTTGTTTGAACCCAGAATTTCTCTACCATACAAATATATGATAAAGTCTCAGCAAAAAGGGAAATTCCCATGTTGTCAGTCTTAGCTGAACCTGAAAACTACAGGAAAAAGTTTGTTCTAGACTTGAAACCTCAGCAGGCTGATGGACTGACAGCAGAGAAAATGAGGACTTTCTTTTTTCTTTTGTATGCCATTACGTTGGTTTCAGCTGTCCTGAGGCTAATTAGGAAATTTTACTGTATCCAATTGCTCATCTTTACTGTATCTAAGGGCTCTAAGAACTTCCATTTGCTGTGATAAGGAGAAGTAATATTGTTGCTTGTAATTACTCATTTGTGGAGATCAGAATCTTCCTAATTCTTACTTATTCCTGTCTAGTTGCTGGAATAACGACTGCTACATACTCACTGAACAGTGTTGCTGTTTCCACCATCTTTTCCTTGCGAAGACAGTCTTCACTTACATGTCCCAAGAGAATAAGTCCACCCTGATCTTTCTGCCTGTTCCCTGACCTATCCCTATCAGCCTCCCCAAACACCACGTATATCCATCTCAAATATCAGAGTTTTGAGATCTATTGAAATGACACTTGTTTGATCCGGCAATGAAATGGGAATTTTTTCTCCCTTTAGTTGCAAAGTATTTACTTTTAGTAAGGCCATTTCATCCCTACCTTTGCATTTTAAAAAATTGACCTTTTTTTGGATACATGTAGAATAAGTGATATTTGCAAAGTCAAAATAAGACTGCAGAGATGATATTCTAGAGGATAATCCATTACTTTTGAAGAAAAATATCAAGCTTTTCCACAATACCTTATTATTATTATGGGTCACCATGATGTTTCCATGCACCTTGGCATGTCCCTTTAATTGGATCCGTACATCTGAAGGTCCGGCATAGTTGCATTGAAAGCTGACATTTCTAACTAACTGACCTTTTCAGGCCCAGTGACACTCCTATAATGATTATCCTCTAGCATTGTTTGGACACAATACCACATACTTCACAGCACATAAAGAATATGTTCTTTGAGAACTATTCAAAATGCCCAATCTCAAGTTAGCAAAATGAGAAAATTGGGTGCAAACATTCATCAGAGTGTTATTGTGCAGGTATCGATTTGAATGCCCTTTCATTTCTCTGGCAAAAAGTGTTGCATTATAGAGCTCTAAATTAACTTCTGTTCTGTTTTTTTTTTTCCCCAGTAAGTATAAAAAGGTCAAATTCATTCATAAGGCTGAATAGATTTGCAGGATATAAGCAATAAGATAGCAATCAACCTTCAAATAACCTTTAAAGAGACAGTATCTTTTCTTATGAACAGTAATTGATCTGCTCATTAAGTCACTGCATACTCTTTGGGGCTCACCTAGGCAAAAATGTGTAAGACCTGTGACGAAAGGATGTCAGCTAGAACAAAACAGGAATAAATCCTCGCTTGGAAATATGAATATTTTACAGCTTTGGAGGGGTGTAAAGTTGATGAAAGGATTGACATTGCAATGTGAATTCCTTGACTCGACTGTTACAAGTCTGAGTGAAAAAGACATAGAAAAGACCTTGAAGTGTGAATTTGGTATTGGTGAGGACAAAGATGATGGCATGTTCATACATGCCTGAAACCTGAACACATCTTCAGCTCCCATTCTGAATTTAGTGATTAAAGTGGGAGGGTGATCATTGGACTTTGCCTCTGGTCAATGTATATATAGAAGGGAGTATACATAGGGAGCCTGGCTTGCCATTAATGCCATTAATGTCTTTCTTTGCACTGTAAGTGCTTTTTGGATGGGGGGGGGTGGTGGTATTAATATCTCTGCTTATGCAGAAATAAAACCTGTGTCTGGCTTGTTGTAGTGCTAATTCCCTGACTGCAGCCTGCTCTAACCTTCACAGGGTCCTGGGCTGTGTCTCTGCAGCTCCTCCGGTGTAAATGAGAGCAATTAAAGGGCTGCTGGAATGTTTTTCAAGGAAGTGCTTTTTAGCCAGACTTGCTTAAAGAGCTTGGATTGTCAATTGAAGATACCAATCGGAAGATTAGTGTTCTGTCCATGTCCGTATTTCATTTCTGCATGTAAATCCGCGTTCTGTTTTTAGTGTTATTTTTATGAATTGTACATACACTGAGGACTATCTGTGCATAATTGATTACAATGAGTTGTCTTGGTTTTTATCTTTGATCAGACTTTTCAGAAGCAGCAAGTATCCCAGGTGACAAGGCTTCTTATGCTGTAAATGTTTGCACGTAATGCTTTCTGGTCTACTTCACAATGTGCAGAATGAGCATCTGGCTCATTTAGAGAAGAGTGAAAATGAGCAATTCCATGCACAGGTGTATTGTGCTCTTTTTTTTTTTTTTTTTTTTTTTTTGTGTAAGTGTGGGGAAAACATAAAATAATGTCTTTTTTCTTTCTTTCTTTTCTTCTTCATTTTCTTCCTTTTTTCTTTTGTTCTTTCTTTTTTCTTTTGTTCTTGTTTTTCTTGGTTTTCTTGGTTTTCTTTTTTCTTTTCTTCTTTTCTTTTCTTTTTTTTTCTTTTCTTTTCTTTTCTTTTCTTTTCTTTTCTTTTCTTTTCTTTTCTTTTCTTTTCTTTTCTTTTCTTTTCTTTTCTTTTCTTTTCTTTTCTTTTCTTTTCTTTTCTTTTCTTTTCTTTTCTTTTCTTTTCTTTTTTCTTTTCTTTCTTTTCTTTTTTCTTTTCTTTCTTTTCTTTTCTTTTCTTTTCTTTTCTTTTCTTTTCTTTTCTTTTCTTTTCTTTTCTTTTCTTTTCTTTTCTTTTCTTTTCTTTTCTTTTCTTTTCTTTTCTTTTCTTTTCTTTTCTTTTCTTTTCTTTTCTTTTCTTTTTTTCTTTTCTTTTCTTTCTTTTCTTTTTTTCCTTTTCTTTTCTCTTTTTTCTCTTCTCTTTTTTCTTTTCTTTTTCTTTTCTTTTTCTTTTCTTTGTTTTCTTTTCTTTTTCCTTTTCCTTTTCCTTTTCCTTTTCCTTTTCCTTTTCCTTTTCCTTTTCCTTTTCCTTTTCCTTTTCCTTTTCCTTTTCCTTTTCCTTCTTTTTTCCTCCTTTCCTTTCCCTTTTCCCTTTCCCTTTCCCTTTCTCTTTCCATTTTTCCCCCCAAAAAAGCCCTTTCTAGAGTATCAGATGTTTTTAGAAGGAATGAAATCTTTCTCCCTTTTTAATGAAATTTCAATTTGCAAGGGCATCTGTTTGGAAACAGTCTCTTCACTTAGGAATATTTTTTTCTGGTTGTTTAATTATCTGCTGAGTGACCTGAACATGATGTAGTGAAAATCAGTGTATTAAATACTTAGAAGATAGCAGAGGATTATCTTGACACCACAAAAGGGAGTACAGTGCAGAAATGCATGAGCTAGCAGAGACCTGACTAGCAGAGCTGTGCTGCTTGCAGCAGACTCCCCAGTGTGGGATAACCCATGTTATCTGGGTGCTGTACCTGAGAAAAATAAGTCCTATGTTTTTGTCATGTTTTTATTTACTGTCACAGTCTTTAGGGTGCTGTCATTCCAGTGATGCTGATTTGCACCAGGACCTGAACCTTTGCTTGTGACTTGTTTTTTAACCTAGCCAGGCATGTACAGCTAATTGTGCTTCATTTCTATTTTAGTAGCACCACGTATCCCAGTCCACAAGGATGTCACTGAGCTGGATGCATAGTGTGACACCAAGCTGCCCCTGAATAGCTGGTGACTTACATAGACAAAGCAAGGGGCAGTGGGCAGGAAACTGGAAAGAGGATGTCAAAAATAAAAGATAATTTTAACAGAACTGCATTTTGATTTTGAGAAGCCGCCCGCTACTGTCTTTGTCACCTTATAGACTCCTGAACATCTTTGCTACTCCTTCTCTCCAATCTCTGATGTACAGAAAATGGGAAATCAGTGATCATTATACAGCTTCAACAGAAGGGACTGAGGAAGAGGGGTGATGGAACTGCACAAAAAGCTTTTTTTTAGCTCATTTGTTTCTAAGAATTGCCAGTGGGCTCATTTTTTTTTTTTTTTTTTTTTGTATGCATAACATTTCTGTTAAAGCAGTCAGACAGGGTCACTGGGAAACCCACAAGAAAGGATAACCTAGAGCCTTTATTATTATTTTGAGGTTGTAAGTTGAAGGAACAAAGGAGTTTTTAGTAGAGATTTGAATGGGGAAGGTGTGATGGTTTTGTGAATTCATACTGAAAGTGCAGGATAACCCATGGTGGAAAAGTGACTTGTTCATCACAGAGCTCCGTGCACGATTGGAGAGAGTTATCTGAGGTGCTGCTAAATGAGATAACATGAGTACTATTAGGCAGTAGTATCACTGCAGTGTCCTTAAAAAGCAGGTTAAAGGAAGGTGAAGTACTGTTTTTAACACCGCGGTCTGCTTCTGATGCTACAGCTGGCTGTACTATCTGTACACGAGTGCTAGGACAGAGAGTGCTAGCAGAGGAGCAAGGCAGGGGAGAGGAGTTTGGAATAAGGTCTGCAATGGAGCCTGGGGAGAGAAACAGAAACCATGAAGTCCTATTTGCTGGGCCATACAAATCAAAATGAAAGTGTTTGATCTAGGAGACAGCACGGGATTGTATTATTCTTGATGTTTTTATTATATTATCTGCCCTGTTCCACAGCTGCATCCATTGCCCTTATCCTTTCTAGACTAAGGGAAGGAAGGAAGATTATCTGTAGAGACTATGATTTTCCTGCCCATCTTCCAGGTAACCTCAGAGCAGTGCTAAATTCTGCTGTCCCCTGTGCTATATCCACATGCTTGCTGTTTCTCCCAGGGACTGTGAGGATGTAGGTCCAGTGGTTGAATGTAAAAGGAATCCTTATCTTGTCACTTAGACCTGGTGCAAATTTGCTCTGGGATGTGATCCAGACACTTAAGCTGTCTCTTACTGAGACCAAACCCCTAATTGTTGTCACAGGTTGGACAAACCTGACACTCAGAACAACTTCGTGCACTGTGTTAGTGTGTGATCCTGAGCTGAACCCCCTCACATGGGCTTGAGTTTTATTATTCAAGTACTAAAACAGCTTTCTATATACCAGGAAGAAATCCTAAATGGTGTAGTTTGAGTACCCGGGGCAGCTGCTTTGGGCTCTGGGCTGGACTGCCTGCAGCAGCACAGCCAAGCAAGACATTCCCATCCCTCTGCCCCCTGCATTTAGGCGCACGGGGTCACCTCTGCCGTAGTGTTTGGCTTTCACTCCGGCCACCTGGACACTTGTGGCACCTCAACAAATGCCTCTCAAAGTTGGAACCATGGTGCCGTGTGCATTTGTACCTAGCACAAATAGAGATGCCATATACTAGTGCTGCTACTAATAAATATAAACCGTATAGATGTCAGGTTGCCCTGAGAATGTATTCTCCCCACAAACCAGGCAGCTCTACTGCAGTGTTCAGGAATTAACTGCAGGAGTATTACTCTCTTAAGGCTTTGTGTTATAGTTCTGTTTTCTTCACCTTTAACCCCACAATGGATTATGACCATACTTTCTCTTATAACTAAATGCTCTTCTGTCCTTTGACAAAACAGATTTGTGTCTTTTCATAGCTTTCTGTAGAGGGCTAATAATACATGGGAAAGCTTTACTGCCCACAGGAGACTTTGCCTGGCTGTAATAATAAGAAATGCTGTTGAAAAGTCATGATCAATGTTAATTCAGTTATTTTTCATTTTATTTTTTTTATAATGAAATCTTCTACTTTGTGCATTTTATCCAGTGCTACCCCATGAATTGCTCATTGGAGAGAGGGGTCATTGGTTATAAAAATGAGTTCTTGTTTGTCCTCATACAAAAGTAACTGCAATATTTTGAAATGATGAATTTAAGGGAGGAGGAAAAAAAAAAAGGGAATCTTGGATGTACAAAAGATGTAAATACTGTTTTCCAGGTTTTATGGTTCCCAGATGCCTCCTCTAATTGCATAGCTAACCCTGAGTTTATTAAGTTATTTTCCAGAGTCAAACTCATTTGTAAACATGTCAGAATAAAAACTAAATTTTGAAAAACAAAACCTTTGGATTAGAACTCTGGAGTGATAAACAAACTAATTTAGAATGTATTTGCATGTAATTTACATGTGCCAAAATAGGATTGCATGTGGTTTGTAAATACAGGTCTCGAATCTATATAAATTTACCGAATAGCACTGAAGAAATTAATTGAAGTTGTGAAAAAAAGGTTAAAATAACAAAAAGATGGCTTAAAATGGCCCATGTTTGAATGTGATTCAACGTGCAGAAACTGGTGAAGAGAGATAAGCATGCAGAGAAAGCTGTAAATTCTAGCAGCAACATCTGTAGTAGTTAGGATACTGTGTTTTATAGCAATCCCTTACCTCCCCCCATGGACATTACTATGGCATGCAGTATATTTATTATTCACTTTCTGCAAGAGATGTTTTCTTAACACAGCCTTAAAAAGTAAGATCTGTTTCTTTTCATGTTCAGACTTGTTCAAAGATAATGCTATCAGCTTCTGTTTGAAGCATCTTGGCCAATTTGGCCTGTAAACTTTGGCACGAGATAACAGTTTATCATTATCCTGCTGATTACAGTGGTATCAAAGGATCAATCAGCCGGTAAATCTCCCACTTTGCTAGGTATAGTCTCCATCTGGAGACTTCTTGGTCACTGGTTCCTGTGAATCTTTCAACCTGAGACGAGGCAACTTTAGAGAGGGAGGAGAAGGTCGTGTAAGGTAATGAGAAGCATTGGTGATGGAACTTGCAGAGTGATGCTGAAGGAGGGGAAAGGCAGGGAGCAACGATCATAGGATGATCTTAAAGTCCTTTCCAACCCAAACCATTCTGTGATTCTGTTCTGGGCTTTGGGATTAAAGCAGCCATGGTTTTGAGAGAAGAGGAAGCTCTTTGGTTAGAAAGAGGTTGAGTAAATACAAATTTAAGGATTTAACTTAGTAGTACTGGAATGCATTGCTGGGGTTATTGGGGGAAAGGATGATTTATTTACTTAAAATAAAATAAAGTTTTGTCTTCAAATACCAAGAAATATCCTTTTCTGTATTCATAGCCTGGCAGCCCCGAGTTTAAAGGTGTCAGCAAAGTGGTCCCCAAATACTTGATGTAACAGGATCTGTAGAACTCATTGGTGTTGAATCTCACTTGTTTTCAGACTTCTCTGAGAATACAGACAAGGGCTAATGGGTTAAAACTTAAACAAGGGAAGTTCTGGTTAGATATAGAGGGGAAGTTCTTTACTGTGAGAGTGGTGAGGCACTGGAATGGGTTGCCCAGGGAAGTTGTGAATGCTCCATCCCTGACGGTGTTCAAGGCCAGGTTGGCCAGAGCCTTGGGTGACATGGTTTAGTGTGAGGTGACCCTGCCCATGGCAGGGGGGTTGGAACTGGATGATCTTAAGGTCCTTTCCAACCCTAACTATTCTGTGATTCTAAGTACAGATGTAATTATTTCCCATCTAAACCCTATGATTATTTTTTTCTTTTTCTACACTGGCTTCATTTCATACATTTTCTTTACTTTTTAGACAAGGAGAGGGGAAAAAATAGTAGTGGAGGGAGGAAAAGCAAACTTCTTAGGGTAGAAATCAGCTTTGTGATGTACTCACAACTCATTGTTTTTTCTTGAGTACCATGGAAGAATAGTTATTATCAAGGAGGACCAAATGTTAGGAACCTTTTCGTAATTTTTTCAGGTCAAAATGCTTCTATTTCAATGTGCAGATAAATGTCTCTAAATATTTGCTTGTACTTCTTATCAATTCATCTCTAGAAGAAATTAATTGTAGCTTTTAAAAAAGGTTTTATTTCTCATTTGGCTGTGAGCCCTTTTTATATATCTGCTTTAGATGTTAATTATTAATTAGGATAGAATCTGTTTAAGTCCATTTAGCTGTCCATTTCTTCCAAAGGCATCAGCTGGATGAAACAAGAAAGATGCATCGCTCGGATTAGAGATGTTAAAAATAAGCTCTCTGAACTGGTGCAGCCGTCTGACTACTACCCACTGCTGGTTTTTCAGGTTGGCAGTGACGAAATTATTACGAGGAACGTAAGGGCAATGAAGAGAGACTACAGGGCCCTGGGACGTCTGGTTAAAGGGTCTGGAGCGCAAGTGGTGTTTGCCTCCATACCTGTTGCAAGCGAGGGTGAAGGGATATATAAGAAGACTCTGCAGGTTAATGTATGGCTACGTGACTGGTGCCAAAGGCAGGGGTTTGGGTTTTTCAGTCACGGGTTGCTGTATGGGACACCTGGTTTGCTGGTGACAGGCGGGATACACCAGTCCCAGAGAAAAAAAAGGGTTTTGGGGCAGGAGTTAGCAGGGCTTATTGACAGGGCTTTAAACTAGTTAGGAAGGGGGGAGGGGATTTAACTGGGCCTGTTGGGGACAAGCCCAAGAGGAACATGCTAGGGATTGAAGGGTGGCGGGCTAAGGAGGACTATCAATCTCTTGTTTCACTTGTGGGAAAGGATAGCTCTTTAGACCCTGTCCCGCAGGGGAAAAAGAGTACTAGGACTGGCTCCCTGAAATGCCTGTACACCAATGCACGCAGCATGGGGAATAAACAGGAGGAGTTAGAAGTCTGTGTGCGGGCTAAAGGTTATGATCTAGTGGCGATTACAGAGACATGGTGGGACAGTTCACATGACTGGAATGTGGTCATGGATGGCTATGTCCTTTTTAGGAAAGATAGGTCAGCGAAGCGAGGTGGTGGAGTTGCTCTTTACGTGAGAGAGCAACTAGAATGTATTGAGTTCTGTCCGGGGTCGGATGAGGAGCAAGTGGAATGTCTGTGGGTACGAATCAAGGGGCTGACTGGCACGGGTGATACAGTTGTGGGGGTCTATTACAGACCTCCTGATCAGCACGAAGGAGTTGATGAGGCTTTCTACAGGCAACTGGAAGTAGCCTCGCGACTACATGCCTTAGTCGTCGTGGGGGACTTTAATTACCCCGATATTTGCTGGAAGACTCACACAGCCAGTCATTCACAGTCTAGGAGGTTCCTCGAGTGCATTGATGATAATTTCTTAATGCAAATGGTGGACGTACCAACTAGGGGAGCAGCGCTGCTAGATTTAGTACTCGCCAACAAGGAGGGTTTGGTCGAAGTGGTGACGGTCAATGGCAGCCTTGGCTGCAGTGACCATGAGATGGTGGAGTTTAGGATCCTGTGTGGGAGGAATAGAATACCTAGCAAAGCCACAGTTCTGGATTTCCGAAGGGCCAACTTTGGCCTCTTCAGTCAACTGCTAAGGGAAGTCTCATGGGAAAGTGTACTAGGCGGTAAAGGGGCTCAAGATAGTTGGTTAGCATTCAAGGACCGCTTCTTCCAAGCTCAGGATCGGAGCGTCCCAATGAGTAGGAAGTCAAGTAAGGGATCTAGGAGACCGGCGTGGTTAAACAAGGAGCTGCTGGGCAAACTCAAGTGGAAAAGGAGAATCTATGGATTATGGAAGGAGGGGCTGGCCGCTTGGGAGGAATATAGGACAGTTGTTAGAGGATGTAGGGAGGCAATTAGGACAGCTAAGGCCTCCTTGGAACTCAATCTTGCTAGTCGGGTTAAAGACAATAGAAAGGGCTTCTTCAAATACATAGCAAATAAAACTAAAACAAGAGGCAATATAGGCCCACTGCTGAACGAAGTGGGTACCCTGGAGACAGAGGATATAAAGAAGGCAGAGGTGCTGAATGCCTTCTTTGCCTCTGTCTTTACTCCTGCAGACTCTCCCCGAGGGCCCCGGATTTCTATAGCCCCAGAAGGAGTCAGGACAAAGGAGGAGTTTGCTTTGGTAGATGAGGATTGGGTTAGGGATCAGCTATGCAAACTGGACATCTGTAAATCGATGGGTCCGGATGGAATGCACCCACGGGTGCTGAGGGAGCTGGCGGAGGTCATTGCTAGGCCACTTTCCATCATCTTTGGTAAGTCGTGGGAAATGGGCGAGGTGCCTGAGGATTGGCGGATGGCAAAGGTCACACCAATCTATAAGAAGGGCAAGAAGGAGGACCCGGGTAATTATAGACCGGTCAGCCTTACCTCCATCCCTGGAAAGATGATGGAACAACTTATTCTTGACTCCATCACTAGGCATATCAAGGATGAGGGGGTCATTAAGAACAGCCAACATGGTTTTATGAGGGGGAAGTCATGTATGACCAACCTTATAGCCTTCTATGAGGAAGTGACTAGGTGGAGGGATGATGGTAGAGCGGTAGATGTAGTTTTTCTTGATTTCAGTAAGGCATTTGATACTGTCTCCCACAGCATCCTCATAGATAAGCTGAGGAAGTGTGGGCTTGACGATCAAGTAGTGAGGTGGATCGAGAACTGGTTGAAAGGAAGAAGGCAGAGAGTTGTGGTCAATGGCGCAGAATCTAGCTGGAGGTCTGTGACTAGTGGAGTTCCTCAGGGGTCGGTGCTGGGACCGGTGCTGTTTAATATTTTCATCAATGACCTGGATGAGGGAACTGAGTGCACCCTCAGCAAGTTTGCTGATGACACAAAACTGGGAGGAGTGGCTGACACACCAGAGGACTGTGCTGCCATTCAGCGAGACCTGGACAGGCTGGAGAGTTGGGCGGGGAGAAACTGGATGAAATTTAACAAGGGCAAGTGTAGAGTCTTGCATCTGGGGAAGAACAACCCCATGTACCAGTACAGGTTGGGGGGTGACCTGCTGGAAAGTAGTGAAGGGGAAAGGGACCTGGGGGTCCTGGTGGATAGGAGGATGACCATGAGCCAGCAATGTGCTCTTGTGGCCAAGAAGGCAAATGGCATCTTAGGGTGCATTAGAAAGGGAGTGGTTAGTAGGTCAAGAGAGGTTCTCCTCCCCCTCTACTCAGCCTTGGTGAGGCCGCATCTGGAATATTGCGTCCAGTTCTGGGCCCCTCTGTTCAAGAAGGACAGGGAATTGCTTGAAGGAGTCCAGCGCAGAGCCACAAAGATGATTAAGGGAGTGGAACATCTCCCTTATGAGGAGAGGCTGAGGGAGCTGGGTCTCTTTAGCTTGCAAAAGAGGAGACTGAGGGGTGACCTCATCAATGTTTACAAATATGTGAAGGGTAGGTGTCAGGATGATGGAGCTAGGCTTTTTTCAGTGATATCCAGTGATAGGACAAGGGGCAATGGGTGTAAACTGGAGCATAGGAAGTTCCACGTTAACATCAGGAAGAACTTCTTTACTGTAAGAGTGACAGAGCACTGGAACAGGCTGCCCAGGGGGGTTGTGGAGTCTCCTACACTGGAGATATTCAAGGCCCGCCTGGACAAGTTCCTGTGTGATGTACTGTAGGTTACCCTGCTCTTGCAGGGGGGTTGGACTAGATGATCTTTTTAGGTCCCTTCCAACCCTTGGGATTCTGTGATTCTGTGATTCTTATCCCAGGAGAAGACAGTTTCTCAACACCAAGAGTGAGATATACCAAGTGGAGGAGCCTCCCAGCTTCTGTCCATTCAGTGTTTGATACATATCATAGCATACCTTTATCAACTGAGTCCTGAAGATAAAATGTGAGGGTTCAATTGGCACCAGTGACCAGCTGTGACAACAAGAGTTTTCTCTAGTTTATTTTATTCTTTGATCAAATGTTTACATATTTTATCTCATTTATTGCAAACTTTATTATCACTGTCAACAGCAAAAGAGACACTTTGGATTTAAATGTAGTATATTTTTGTATTTAGCTCCTTCTTTAACAAGTTAAATGCAAAAAAGAGCCCTTATTTGTATGAGCATTATCTATACGAACAGCTGAAAAGCTGGGCTTTAGATTGCATAGCTCATCAGCCTAGTTTCAAACCTCACCCAGCAAACAGCTGAATGACTTTGGAAATCTTCAGTGTGTTCCTGAAACTTAAATGATACCATTGTGTTGCCTGATGCAGCTTAGTGGTTCACAGATCAATGGCTGGTGAAGCTGGAACATTTTCTCCTGTATTTTATTGTATCCATTGTTCATAAATGATCAGTTCCAGAAAGAAACACTATGTCCATGCTGATACTACCTTCAAAATGTTCCCTTGCTGGAGAACAGACACTTAGCCCAGTTCAGATGCATGTGCAAATGCCATAAAGTTTAATTACAAATATGTTTGTAATACTGCCAGTAATATGGCCTTATTTCTTCTATTGTAACCCAAACTGCCCTGTGGTGTTGTGACATTGCTAAGAAACACGGAGAAGACACACACAAGTGAACTTTTGTTCTCTTTAGTACTTGGGCAGGCAGCTCAGGCAGATGGTCTGTTTGGGATCCAGAGCCAGAATACTTGCACATTCCTGATTTCCTTAAAATGTGGCTGGCAAGAGTGATGTTCATCTGCGATGGACTTGCTTCGGATGATGAAATCCAGACAACCAGCCACTGCTCCCAGGATTATATTTCATTATATAGAATTTCTATGCAGCACTATTGACCTAGCTTTTACCCCTCAGGAGTGACATTTAGAGTCATTGCAAATGCCTGCTCGGAGCACAAAAGCAGTCAAAAATGCAGAGTATTTGAGAATATCAGGGAAACTAAAGAACAAATTGGATGTAACAATACACTATCCTCAACATAGGTGGTAGAGACAGCAGAAGTACTGTGAAAGACAATGAGAATGATCAGTAAGATGGCTTCCATCTGAAAAGAAATCCAGTAGAAATGTGATTTTTCTGTAGGATCTGACGCTAGTGTAAATGGAACTTGAACTGAGTTTCTAAAGTTCATGGGGTTTTTTTAATAGTTAAAAAATGCTGCAGCCAGTACTGCATAACTGTGTTTTGAACCACATGATGACGGATAAATACAGCAATAAATACAAGTTACTGCTGGCCCAGGGATCATAACAAGTTTATATTCATTAAGTGTGAAGACAAGGCGATTGCAACCTCTACTATGGTCTGCCTGTGAAGGACTAAATTCTCACAGCTGTAGAAATTTCTTGGAAAATATTTGGACAGAAAATGTGCTTTTTTTCTTCCTTTTTTTTTTTTTTTTTTTTTTTTTTTTAGAAAATGTATTAATTGTATATCTCCAAAGCCACATCCCTTGACATGAAGGAAAACAACTTTAGCTAAAAATCCATTCCACTTCAGTGAAACAATGAAGAGAGTATTAAAAAATAGTTAGCCGTAGTAGGAATAGGGGACATAAATAGCTATCAAGTATAAATAGAAGATGGGAGGTGAAAAATTAAAGGGAAAAAGAAAGAAACAAAAGATATGAAGGAAAAATCCACCTGAGCAAAACTAAAAGTTCCAGTTTTAGTATATTTGCTAGGTTCTCTTTTATTCTAAATAGACTAAAACCACAGAGGTTTTAATTCGTAATGCCGATGCAGAAAAGGCAGATGTGCTCAGTAAGAGTTCTTTTGCTTTCTGTCACCTTGGGATGAAATGCTTTCACATCCAGGAACAACTGAAACTGGTGCTATTCTCTCTCTGTTAGGGAATTCAGCAGACTGAGAGACAGTTCTTGTACAGGAGTCCTAGAGGTACGGGGATAAACTCAGACCCAATGCTGTTGTAAATGAATGTATTGTGGAACATGGGGGATGCCATTTCTTTATGCAAATACTCAGAAAGGTAACTTGTGTGACTCAGGTAAGCACAGACTGGTATTTTGACAACAAACCCCAGGAAACTAATTAAAAGACTGATGAAGGTTTAGTTAGCAAAAGTTAAACACTAATGAAAGGCAGTAAGGGTTTCATGAGAAAGAGGATTTGTCAAACAATCCATCTCAGCCTTTGAGCATGTTATAAATGTAGTTGATAAAGTTGGCTGCATAATCTTTGTAAGGTGTTTGATTTAGTACCTTCCAACTTTTTCAAAATACAGAACGTATTAAATAGGTTAAAGATCAGTCAAGTGACACATCTCACAAATCACTCATCACGGGAGAATCTCACTTGAATAGGGCTCATTTTAATGGGTTTATTTCCACGGTAGTGGGCCCAATGCTATTTCTAATGATGATTTGTCGGTGATTAAAACATCACTGCTGAGTGGGAAAGAAAGATGTAGAGAAGTTAGTCATACAGTGCAACCTTGATCTCTTAATGGGCTGGATCCATTCACACAATATGCAATTCAATACAGCAAAAAACCAGATTTCTGCTTCTTAAAGCCAGGAATGCAGCCGAAGTCTGCTTAATGGAGTAGTACTGACTATATGAATTTGGGAAAGTAATTAAACTGGATGTATCAAAACTGTATTTCAAAATATTACATACCTCAACATGTGCTATTCTCATATCCACTTAGAAAGAAAAGACACTGAAGTATCAGGGAGTTGAGAAAACATTTTAAAGTGTAAGACTTTAAACACCATTTAGCTCATCAAAAGGAGTCAGGGAGGAGATGTGATAAGCATTTGAAGGTAGGCTGAGTCTACTGGGAGCATGCGTGTATGATTTTTAGAACAGCAACTGATCCAAGTTATTTTTTACTCATACGTTATTTACCTGCTGTATAGCAGCCTTTCATGCATATATGTGTTCACGTCTACATAAATGAGAGAATCAACAGCTTTAATGGAAGCTATGTCACACAAAATAAGAGGTCAATTTAGAAGCAAGAACATATTTACACCAAAGAACTGTCAAAAGATATTTTGTGTATCTCTTATAATCAGGACCAAAACCCCATGGCAACAGGCAAAGGTCTTTTGTACAGCATGATATGAACTTTAAAGAGTAGCATTTACAGGAATATTAACTGCATTGGATGGTGCATGAGCTGGACTGGTCTCCAAGGCTGGCTGAAATGGTATGAACTTGCTTACTATGGAGGGATGAAATCATTGCTTATCTGAGTTTAGATTCAAGAAGGTAAATAATTTACAGTTTTGTTTTGCCCTGAATCTCTATATAATGCTCAGACACTGTCAAAATGGAACGAGTGTCAGAGACAGATTTCTGGGAAGATCTGCCCTTTAGTCAAAGGAGATAAACATATCTGAGTGTTACTAGGGTGTGATCAAAGCGGAGTTATTATTCTAGTAGAGAGTGGTATAGTTAGAAAAGCTACCAGGCAGAAGTGTTAACAGAGTTTAATAGAATATGTGAGGTTTTATTGTAGTTTCCACATACAAGTAGAGCTCTGAAGTAAGCTCTCAAATACTGAGTGGATTTTTTTTTCTTGACTTAGGTGACCAATTACACCATGTAAACTAGTAAAAATATTTCATGCTGTCTTAAGCAAGGAAAACATAAAAAATGAGAGCAACCTGGGAATACAGCATAATAATTTATCTGCTGAAGTACTGTGGAGTTAATAGGACTATATAGATGAATGAGAAGAAAAAAAAATGGCTGGATCAGGCATAGCATTGAGCAGTCTACCAAAAATGACATTTCTGTTACATTGCCATCTTCTTCCACCTCGAACAAAGTGTCCAATGTGATGAACTACAGCTAGAAATCTTTGGGCTACATTACAATGTACAGAAAACAAAGAGCTGTTGGATGCATAGAAGAAGCAAACAGCAGGCATGCTTCAGAAACAAAACCATATTACTCATATTTCAGACCTGGAACTTTGACAGCTTCTCACAGAAGTTAAAGCGGAGAGCTCACACAGCTAAACTAGTAACACTGAAAAAAAAAGTAGGTTGCATGAAGTCGAGCGTTACTTTGCTGCTTTACAGGACCTTTTCATTTAGGTGGCTGGAAGTTTGTGTCTCCCCTTAACAAGGCAGAAGAATTTAATGGCTTTATATTGTTTGGAGTTGAGTGAGTGCCTGCAGGCTTGCTTGATGAGCAAAGTGACATCCTGAGGAAAGGCACAGCAAATTGCAAACAAAATCCTTATTAGTAGTGGCAGTTACCACCTGGAGTAGGATTGATTTGGAATCCCTGTAAGGATAGTGCTGTCCTTGCTCAGCCAACTTGACAAATAAGAGTGTTTCTTAGGAGTTCATATTCAAGTTGTGTTGGTGGTAATAGAATTTAACTTTCAGATTCAAAACTATTAAAGCAAGGTAATGAATGTCACTGTGCCTGGGAGATTAATTTTAAAAGTTACACATACACCCCACTTTTCTATTGCAAATGCAATAGAAAAAAAAGCTGCTGCTTCAGCTCATCCTTACAGTGGTGATGAAGAGCACGTGGGATTCGAAGATTCAGGATGCCCCCAAAGAATAACAGTATTCACTATGGGGCTTCATGTTTTGTTTCAGTTCAGAAATCCCAGATAATTTTAATCCATCCTCTGCCATACTCTGGAACGTGACAGAGAGAATGTAGAGATAGTCTGGACTATTTGACAGCAGCAGTGTGAAGCAGCAGACAATTTATTTTGGAAACTTTTTTCTAAAAAAGAAAAAGAAGGATTTTTCATATGTAAGCAGTGTAATAACAGCCTTGACAGGAATCAAAACAGTCTGCAGTATTTGTTTTGTTTCCCATCAACCATTACTTATGTCACTGCAACAAGAAGTGAAAAGTACCAAAATGTTCATTCCTCTTTGCCCGTACAACTAAAATATCTGAAAACATTTACTCTGAGCATGCAAAGAGGCTCTGGAGTGGAGACAATTGAGAGAAATGCTTGGATCTAATCCCAACTCGTGTTGCTCAAACCCTGTTTAGATTAGCAACTTGTATGGACTGACAGAAGTGGATGTTTGGAGCTGAGCAGTTGGCGTGGAAGACGTCATACCTACTCCATACATTTCTGAGGTTTTTACATTAGACCAGCTCTAGTCTGTTCTCGTGACTTCAATGCCTGTTGGTGGTTGGAGCACTTCTTCTAATTTAATTTCCTCTGACGGGAATCCATTTTGTGTGCTCCAGGATTGCTCTCTGATGTGAACCAAAGCATGAGAAGTGTAGATAATCAGGAGACTGACTTCAAAACTTAAAATGCTTAGGATGTCATATGGAGGAAGTAAATGTCTTGTTGACTTACTAGCTGTCAAACATGTTTCTCACAAATATCTCTTTAACTGAAGGCACCACCAAAATGCTCTCATGTTGGATTGGTTTTAGTGTTGTTTAGTTTAGTGAGAGAAAAATCACTGTTAACAAAGTAAAATAACAGCTGTTATTGTAATGCATCATGTGGAAAGACAAGCATCTAAATATTTCCTGTTTTAGGTTTTGAACAATATTTAGTAGTTATCACTAGAAGGTTAGACTTCTGCACTTGAGAAACAAAATGGTGTTGATCTTTACATGTGAAACCCTTCAGAAATGCTATTAATGCATCCATTGATTAAATATGTGATCACCTCCTGAATTTTTTTACCTGAAAGTATATTTTACCATTTTAAAAGAGCCATTGACAATCATAAAGAACAGAAAGGAACAATGATACCAGAATTATGAATTCACTAGCCTTCTAAGAATTCCCATATCACTACCCTGCAATATGGCAATTGCAATATGTAAGGCTTCACCCTGCCGTGAGATCTATTAGGTGTTTAAGTAGGTATTCTTCAGTATCTATGTTGCATCTGATGTATGGTAATAGCCTGTTGTGGGTGAGCATATAGAAACAGTCTACCCTCTTAAACCTGGCAAAACAAGATTCTAAGTATTTTTTCCATTTTTTAATTTGAATTAATATTGCATTTGTATATGCTATATTTTCTATATAGCCTAGGAAAGGGCTATAGAATATATATATATATATGTAAATATATATAGAAGGAAAACCATGAAGTATCGTCACATTTCAAGCATCGGAGCTTGATACTCAGGGTGTTCCAGCACCCTGTAGCACCCCATTGCCAAGTGCATTTCTCTTCTCAGGAAACAATGGGCATCAACTGATACTGGAAATGAGGCAGTAGGTTAGATGCTCACTGGAATATTCCTCTAATGATAATGCTTTGGTTTTTAGGAATTCTCAGTAATTGATTGATCTGACTTCAGGAAGAATTTGATAGGTATCACTGATACTATCTTTTATGCATTTTTTTTTGTTTCTTCTATGTGAATTATTTTTAGAGATTTCCTTTTATGAAGCACTTTTACTCTCTCCCCTTGAACTTCTATGTCTTCTTACGGAACAGTATGAAGGTATTTATTCAATTGCAGTGGGAGAGACAGTAAAAAATTTGATCCAGAAGTGGGTTGAATACAATGAAAAGTTGGTGGGTTTTCTGTTACTAATTCATCTGTTTCCTTTTGATTCCTTAAATGGTCTGTAAGGAGAGAATCTATTTGATAGAATTCTGAAGTAAAGCCAAATGAGAGACTGATTTACCCCAGAAATTCTACTCTGTTTTGCAGATTTGTTTCTGCTACTTCTCACTTGGTAGCAGTCATTCCCTAGTTAATACAAACATGGTCCAACTTCCAGGGTTACTCTTCAGTTGTATAAGGGCTCTAGCCTTTCACACACTAGATACCAGCTTTTGGAGTGTGAAGACCTTATTCAATGACACACTAAAGTCATTACCTTCTGAGAAAGCTGGTACATTGAAATGTCTGAGAATATTTCTTCAGTTTCATCACAGCATTGGTCTTTTCTTCTCAGCGTCAGACTTGAAAAATTTGGCAGGGTAACTTAACACTTCCAGAACAGTGTTAGAAGAAAGATGCTCCTGTGCATAAGAAGTAGAAATAACATTACATAAACCATACTTCTTATCCATAATCTTTTTTGGGTCTGGGTTATTTTTTTCAATTTTAATGGAGAATATGCTGAATGCTGACAAACTGCTACCTCTATAATGTCTTTTCTAGGCTCCAGTTGTAAATTTGGCCTTCTATTTCTTTTCTTCTTTGTAAATGAATTTGCAGAAAGCCAGCTAGACCAGATGTTTTCAGCAGTGGAGTTTGCTGTGTTCATGCCCAGAACAGACTCAAGAAGGCCCTGGCAGGCCAAGCTGTGTCCCAGTGTGCCTCAACTCCTCCCCTGAAGGAGAAAAAGGAGGAAGAGGGCAATCCAGTCTTTATATCCATTCAGCTACTGGTCTTTTCTCCCCAAGGCTGTCAACAAGGGTATTAATTAGCATCAACTGTGACAGCCAGGAATGGGACTGGTGCCACAAATGCATTTGCTAAACTGGTGTGCCAGCAAACAGTCCACACATGGACATAACTTTCATTCACCACCATCTTAGGCTGTGATGTAATGGTAGACCCAAAGGTAAAAGTTGTCAAATTTATTGCTGTTCCCTGTGGATTCTGCACTGCTCCCATACTCCTTTGTTTTAGAAGACATACTGGAAGGCTGCAGTTCAAATGTTTCATTTTCCAATTTTAGTTCTTTCTCTTCCCTGTGATAGACTGTTCTCTAAGTACTTCGATATTGATGAGGGTATTTTCTCAAAGGCATCTGAGGCTTCTGTTTTTCAGGGATCAAAGGAAGGAATAATCTGGATTTTTGCAAATGGATACATGACAACATTGATGTTGTATCTGCAGTGAATTGCAGAGTTAATGTGCTTTATCTGCTCCAGAGGCTATTCTAATACTAATGTGCTTTTACGCCTTAAAAAAGTCCATGACCTAAATACAAATAGAAAATACAGTATGATTTTACCATTTAGTTGTTGAGAGATGCAAGGATTTCTGGCCTTGGATGTTCATGTCCTAGTTTAGCTTCACTCTTGCCCATTTTTTCTTTTTACTGTTTTCTTCAGTCTCTGGCATTACCATTTCAATCCATTGATTCTTTGGCTCTGGGATCACCAGATACTGAGGTCTCATTTGTACTCATCTCCACCTGTTTGAATGGCAATCAGAGACCCCAGCTGCCAAGCTCTGCAATATTTTGCTCAGTTGAGGATTGTGGTTGGCATCAATGCAGATTTCATTTACTTTTGCTGGCAGCTTTCACACTGGGCTTACTATAGGTGCAGGCAGAAGTGTTTTGGTCACTTACTCTTTTTACATAGTCTAAAAATGTGTAAAAAAAAATGTGTCCAAGCAAGTTATTCCTTCATCCCAATTTACTTTATCAAAAGGCATGCCATCTTCAAGGTGGAGGCAAGCAGTTGCGCTCCTCACTTGGCGTCACATTCTTGTGCTGGCGAAGACGTTTGTGCTGCCCTTGGCATTCCTCCTCTATGTTTTTCTCTATCACTCTTGGGGTGGCTTTGGCAGCTGCACTGGCCAGATGCAAAGCTCTCACCTCCTTTCCAGCAGAGGCATGCGAGGTCTGTGTAAAAAGCTTTCTGGCAAAGACTGCATTTTGCCTGGCTCTGCTTTGCTCCTCCAAGACTTACTCTTCATCCTATAGATGTGCTATCTTCTGACCCACAAACAAGCATGAAGAATTCAATTGTGTGGGATGGGTGTTTGGAGAGAAAGCAGCTTACCTGATGCACATGGAAAGCCCTATTAGTGCCTGTGTCTGCTCCATTTCTGATGTATAAACTGTTACTTTGCCATTTAATGGATTTCTGATCTTATATCTTGAAAGCACAGCAAAACCGTGCACCCATTTAGAATAAGCAGTTCTGTTAGCAGAAAGATAAATAACGCCTGCTGCAAGTACAGATTTTCTGATCTTTAATAAGTAGTGACTTCATACTGCAAACTTTCCCCTGATGGAGACATTTTAGTAGTCTCTCTCCTTGAATGATTTGCCTGTTTTCATAAAAAGTGAAGGAACCTTATTTTGCAGGGTGCTACCCTTTGCCTAATAGCTTGAAATTGCTCAGTGGGTTCAAGAGTTACTGTAAGCACGCTACTCCAGGCAAAAATAAAAATAAAAGGAGATACAGTTCTGCTCGATCTGTCGAAATAGGACAAATTCAAATATGAATGTTATTACTGACCTCTGCAAGCTGACATTGTCCTGGAGCATTTGTGCTGGCAACAGGAAATACACTTCCATAATTTCTCTGCAATATTAATTATTGCCAAGTGTTCTTTTTGTTAACAAATAATAAAGATCCACCTTTGGAAGATTTTGACCGTCTTGATGAATTTGGTAGCCAACATTTCAAGATATTTTACTTAAATAGCCAGTAAAAACTCTGTCTTCAGTCACTGTACCTGTACGTCAAAATAGTGAAATTTTATGCTTCCACTAGACTTCAGAATTTAAGATATTCATATACAGAGCCATACAACAGTGACAAAGGAGATAGAACTGGCCAGCAGGTCCTGTAGCCTTGCATGGAGAGAGCATTTGGAAAAGTGGGGAATATTCTGCAAGCCTGATGGTTATTTCTCTTTTCAGCACAAGAAAGACTTGATGGCTGTTCTCTTCAGTCTGTAAATGACTTGCTGTTTTGACACTTGGGGTTTGGGTTGTTGGAAATCTTTTCATGTTAAGGTTGGTTATTCGTGAATGCTAATGGTGGTAATATTAGCAATATACTTTGTAACTTGTCACTTTATAATCTCAGTCTTTATGCAAGAATTAGGGTTTTTTCATCTCTTATGATGAACAGGCAGAGATACATGGCTCGTACAATGTAATTCAGTTGTCAGTCAGACTTGGGAATAGGCTGTGGGAGTCACAGCCTCTGTCCTGGGCCTCTACCCAGTAAACTGTGCCACAGAAGTATATTTCTGCTCTTTCCAGATCCGTTTTTCTGAGTATTTTTACTCCACCTTACCTGCTGTGTTTTTATAGTTGCAGACATTTATAAGGTGCCCATCACAGAAGCATTCAAGTGTCACAATATTAAACGAAAGGCAAAACCTGAACTCTAAATAAATAGTGCATACTCGTACCGTCTGCTTTACTGTAAAACTGTTGCTCATGGTGAAGTTTTGATGAAAAATTGTTTGATTTTTTCTAAAGATGATTCCTGAGGGAATCACTACTGCTGTCATAGAAATGCCAGATCCTAGATGCCTCTTCTAATGAAAATCACTAGGATGATGTTCATGTGGTACTGGACCGTTAGGTGGAGCACTGCGTCTAGAGACCTTCACCAGTTATGAGAAGCCAGAAGGCTGCCACTGGTGATGCCGGGCGCTTGTGATATTGGTCAAGGGGTATTTGTTAGGTCAATAGTTTTACCGTATATAAAGATGACAAGAAAATCGAGCTATTGTGTTTGACATTCTGAGGTTGGTGAGTTGCTAGATCACCAAGGACTTCATAGTTAATAACCAGCACTTCAGTTTGCACCTGGAATGAGACTGGCAGTCAGCAGGAGCCCAAGAGCAGGTGCAATATGCTCTTGTCCATTTACTCATCCTCTATGGCAGGCAGCCACGTCCTGCACCAGCTGAAGTTGCCAGATGTCCTTCGGGTTAGTCCCACATCACATGCATTGCGGTAGTAAAAAGTTTTACTTGCTCTTTGCTTTTGTTGGCTGTTCCTGCCAGTGTCACTACCTTAGCTTACTATTATAAAACTCACAGAATAATTTTACATGCAGGGAATATCTCTGGGATGAAAAGGACCTGTTTTGAGCTGGAAGTTTCCAGAACTTTTTATTTTCTCCATGATGAGCTAGCACATTAGCTATCACTGACATCTTTTCAGATTATTATCTTTAGTGAATCCCTTGCTCATCCTGCACTTTAGCCATAGGAACAGTGAATTTCCCTTTATCAAGAAAGTCCCTTCAAAATATGTTACCTTCTGTAATTATTAACTTCTTATCTTCTTTCTTCTTAAACACCAAACTCAGTAGTGCTGCCTTTCAAGCTGAATTGGCGGAACTCACTGTACTATATACTATTGTCATTCAGTTCAGGCTTTTCCACTAATGGCAGCAGTTAGCTGAAGTAACATTTCAGCCCCAGCTGACTGTAAGCATAGGTTATAATTTTCGGAGATGACTTCTGATTGTGGTGCTTGCCTGCTTTGGGAGAGAGTGAAAAACATCAAACACGTCTTCATGAATGTCATAAATTTTTATTTACAATTCTAATTGAGGTATATGTTTAAAAGTTTCGTGGGTAGGAAGCAGTATTGATCATAGGTTGGCAGTTTCAAGAAAAACTGCGACTGCAAAATGAAATAATTCACTCTTCTTAGACCAAGAAGATTGGAATAGTGTTTGCTCATAAGAAACAAAGACTGGGGATTATTGAGTGACCACTTTTATATTCATATTTCATATTTGCTGCATTTTGTCACAGAAATCCTGCATATCCTGATTGCTAACGATTTGCCTTTTTTATTTTGACTGGTTTTCAAATCGTAACTAAAAGGGCAGAGTTAAGGTTGTGCCTGTGTAATTCTCTTTTAACTACAGTCTTAACTCGGGTTTTTCTGGGCTTTTATTGCCTGTTTTGTGGGTGGGGGTTTTTTGTTGTTTGTTTTGTTCTGGGTTTTAATTGTTTGGGGCTTTGCTTGGTTTTTGTTTGTTGCTATTGTTTTCTCAATAGCTATGCAAATTCTTGCAGGGTTTGTTTGCCCTGAATTGGCTCATATATACTCTTCAACTCTACCGGGTTTTTTTTCTGTATGAGAATATGAAGTGTTTGCTCTGATGGCAACAATGCCTCTTTTCGTGTAGTCTCAGGTTTAAAGTGTAACAAGCTTGAGTGTATTTGTTTGTACTTTAATAACATGCACATCCTCTGCATGCCTATGCTGCTGTTTCCCTGCTGGTAACCAAGAGTGCTGTGGATCCTCATTCACCAGTCTTTCTCTTCTCTTAAATGTCATTGCTGTCAGCAAAGGAGTGATGCAAAAAAATATTATAACAGCATTTTCTAGATTCTTCTCTGATCTGCTGCTACTTTCATGCAGCAAGTGATGGGAATCATTCAACAGGGACAGCTTAGAAAATGATAGCACCTGAGTAAATCTGATTCAAAGAATTAAATATCATGGATCAAATGGGCTTGTGCCAAACTCTCCCAGTGGATTTAATGTATGACTCTGACCCTTGCAGTATTACAAGAGTGGGTCAAATTTTCTGTGCTTGTACAGTAGGTCTTGTGACATTTTGCCAACACCGGTGTGCACTATCAAAGGTTTTATCATCAGCAGCAAAAGAGATAACTACAAGTTTTGAATTCCAATAAAGAGTGTAATTGAATGGATTGTGTCTCAAGAAAATAACAGGGGGGAATGGATAACAGTGCCTGTTATGCCTCTGTGTTGCCATGAGAAGACTAGATGGCAAAGATGACATCAGAAAGGAGGGAATTTAATTCTTGCACTTTGGAGGACATTTCAGTGCCCCTCTCAGACCTCTGCATCCAGTTTGAGGCCATTCTCTTGTGTCCAGGCGGTACAGGTAGGCTACACTGGAAACATGGTACATGGTTCAAAAGGGAGCTTTTCTTCTCTGTTTTCTCCCATTATGTACTAGCAGCTTAGTCCTGATCTTGACCATTCACTTCTCACTCTTACTCTCCTAATTTTGATACAATTTTGTGATCCGTTTCTTTTATTTTTATTGGTTGTTTGCAGGCCTCAGCCCTTAAAGATCCAATGCCAAATTGTTGTAAAGTAATAATGGTTCTCTTTTCCACAACCCCTCTTGTGAAGTACAGCTGATGAATTTTTCATTGCTGCAGTCGACATTTCATCTGGCTGTGAGTCCATAGCTTTGCATCTTTTCCACCTTTTCCACTTTGCTCTGTCATGTGGGTTACACAGGTTGGTGAACCTGAAGTTTTCAGTGCAGTCACTTTTTCCCCTTCCCATATTAGTGGCGTGACAGCCTGTCATCATAGAAGTATTTATAGTGTTGCTAACTGCTTCACAGCCTCAGGTGGGGGATAGGAGAACTGAGAGCTAAGGATAAACCAGTGTTGGATGTCCATCATCCTCAGCAGGTCCCAGTTCATCCAAGGCAACAGTGAAGTGACACCAGAGGTATAGGGCAGCTTAATGGTGCTACAGCTAATGCTGCAATTGTAGAAGCTTGACTTTTGTCCAAAATGAAACAAAATCAAGTCTTATACAATGGTGACAATCCTCCTTATATTACCGGAGTGATACTGGAGCAGATCATTTATCTGTGAGTGTGCTGTGTGACCTCAGACTGGTTGCATGCCAGACCCATCCTCCCTTACAGTTCTTATAATTCTTAATTCTGGCAGCACAGAAGTTAATAGTTTAGGAAAATTTTGCTTTTTTTATAATTAAGTCTGTAGAAGGTAGAAATCAACAGTACAGTGCGTTTTCCCAGCAGAGACCGTAAATTAATTAGGAGCAATTTGCTGTCAGAAACAATTTCCATAATTTTAAGTGAAAAAGCAGAAAACCCAGTTTTATCCTGAAGTGATTTAACTCCTGTGAAGAAGAATTATGTGAAATTGTTATTTGCCTGCTCCTGGCACCCAGAACAATGTGGATGATGATACAGGTGGTGGTTACTACTGCTGGGGCAGAATTTCTGAGAGTGATGCCCTCTCCCCCGCCACCATTCAGATCTTGACCTTTTCATAACAGAATTGTCTTTGACACTTGCAAATTCCTGTCAGGAAATAATGAACAAATTGCAGTGCTAATCGAACACAGGTCTTTTCTAGGCTTTTGCCTGATAGTCGTGCACCAAAGGTCACAGTCTAACTAATGAGGGCTTTGGGTGATACCTACACAATATGTGGGCTTTTCTGAAAGGCCAAAATTTATGGGTGCCACTTGGGGACAATTCAGCTATCACAAGCATCTTAGAAGTACAGGAAGGGATGATCCATCCATCACTAAAGCTCCATTATTGAACTTAAACACTCAGCCTCATATGCATAATTGCCAGACCTTGGGCTCCTCAAAAAGGCCTCAGTGTCATTATGATAGATCCTCCTCCCTGTTTACCAGGAAGAATGAACATGAGATGGTCCATGGTGGCATTTAGTATTTCAGCCCATCAGGATTTTAGGGTGATTTGCAGATATCAAGTCACTGGGATGCTGATTTAAATGAGGGGAACATTTGCAGAAGCATAAATTTGTCCTATGAAGTCTATTACGTGGGTACCTTTCTGCAGCTGATAAGCATTAAAAAATTTACTGCTTCACACTTGCATTTTCTCCCCTTTTTTTGCGGCCTTTTCAGGTGCGAATATATTTATTAGTCCTTTCTTTCTTTGCTGATGTACAATTAAAGCAGTCTGACCTCTAGCTGCCAAAGGTTTCCCCAAAATACATTTTAGAAACTGTGCCTTCCAGAGGATAAAATCTGCTGTATCGTTAGTTCTTGCTTTAAAGTGACATGTACACTTTATTAAAACTGTTTCCAAATATATAGGAATTATAGGCGAGAGATGAAAAGGCTCTGGAAGATAAATTGGGGTACTGTCCTCAAAACCTGCAAGTTTCCTGCATAATATTAAAGCATCCTGGACAATTGTAACGCAGCAATGCTGCTCAGCTACTTTCTCAATGTACTAGCACCAGACCGCAATCTAAGCAATTACGTTTGGGCTGGTCCCAATCCCTTTCCATTGCATACAGTCTGATGCTGTTTCCTTTCATAAAAAGGTCTGTAGGATTGCCATGTGCAGTTCAGCAGCTGCTCCATTTCAATGGTGGGTGAAGCGATCCCTACATATAGCTGCTGTATCAGTTTGGCTTGCACTCTCGGATTCTGTAGGATGTAAGGTGCGATGTAAATGGATGTTATATAAATATTTTTTAAGTTCTAGAAACACAGGCTATAGCAGAAGCTTGAATTAGAATTGACAGCGTAATCAGAATCTGCATTTCACACCACAGGGATGGTGCCTTGTGCAATGCAGACTGCTAAGTACCACCCAGCATCACTGTACAGTTCAGAGGCATTCTGAGATGTGAGTTTTGTCAGTAGGTGTGCTCTTTTCTATCGTATTTTCTTTAAAAGAGCTTCTTCTTACTTTTGTTGTTGTTGTTGTTAAATGATTATCTTGAACCTGTCTGTTTACTTACTGACACATTCAAGAACACCACCAGCTGAGGATTTCTGTCGCAGCAGTGCAATGCCTGCTAAATATCTGGGTGCCTCTTTGCTGATAGAGCTGCGGAAAGGCAATAAAGGCACCCTCTCCTGGTCATCTACTGAATGCACTGATTTATTTTTAAATGAGCTTCCAATTATGTTGAACTACAAAATACTAGATCAGTGGGGGACCTAGGATAAAAAGTGTGATTTGGTTTTGCCAGAACTAGGCCAGGATTTGGACAGTTTGTCAGAGTCCAGGAGTTCTTGACTCCAAATTGCTATTCTCAAGCTTGTCAAGCTCCTGGTCCTGGACATAAGGATGGCTGTACTCTTTGGGGTTCACTGTGCTTCTTGTGGCTTTCTTCTTTTAGTTGAACAGAACACATCTTAGCTACAACCTTGCTACTAATCCCAAACACTTTTCTTACCTGTAAACACAGACTCCTGTATTTATTCCATATGAACAATGATGCCTTTTTTCAGGATCTATTGATGCATCTCAATCTGGATATATTCTCGCCATAATGTTCCTGCAGCCTTTTAGTAAGCCTCTGCTGAAGTGTTTCAGAGAAAACTTTTAGGGGCTTATCAGGGCACAGTCCTGAGTATACTGATTAAGAGCTTGGGTAAATCAGTGCTAAAGCACTGAGAGGCAGTTCTGCCACCAAGATAGTCATAAAACTGTTGTCACCACGGTTGTTAATTCTCTTTCTGGAAGGTTGGAGGGTTTTGTTGGATTTTTTTCCTTCCTCTACATAAATCTTACTTCCTATTAAAATGGTTTTGCCATGGGATAGGAGAAAGCTTCACACCTTAGGCCACTAGGAACATACTGAACTCTTGGCGCAGATGTATGGGAGGAAATGTGTGAACTCTCACAATGTGAAGGTGTTAAAACTTTATCAAATGGGCTCTCCTGTAACCTCCTGGAGACCTGCTGCTATCCATTACAACAGAAATAATTCCCATCTGATTTTTCAAGTGGTGGTTGTTGGTGGAATTTAGGCAGTAGGGCCCTCTGATGGTTCCACCTGAACTTCCTTTTAAATACCAGCTGGGTATTTGATTCTTACGTGGACTGTACTTTTGTGTATAATAATGTTACATACCATGTGTTCTTAGCCTTGTCACATAATTAAGAATGTTATTTAATCAAAACAGTTCCCAAACTGGGAAGATCATTTTAACTGAAAACATATGTGGCTGGGAAAGAGACTAAGTGAAGGCAAATCATGAACTTAGCAGTGTCCTATATATTAAATGTTTTGTGAAAGATTGGAGCTAGGGGAACAAATAATCCAAGTAAATGAGTAAAATTCCTTGTGTTCTTTGAGGGGAGGAGATATTGTTTGGCTTTAATCCAAGAAAGTGCTTAAAAGCATGTTAAACTTTAATGAGGTAAATACTCTCATTTCTGCGGTGCAGAACGTTTAGGCTTAATTTTAGGCACATGCTTAAGTTCTTTGCCAAATTGGGGTCTAAAAAAGAGTTATGCTTTTGCATTTGAGAAGCAGGAATGATATCACATGACTTCTATATTTAATCACAACTACTGAAGGCAGCTGGGATTTTGAATACAGAATACTTAAAGCAAACTGTTCTTGATCAATCCATAGAGAAATACTCAGAGGGAGAAAAAATATATACAGTAAATTTGAATAATGAACAATTTTGAGGAAATTGCAATCTGCTTGCAGACATTTGGAGAGCAAAAAAGAAGCTAAATTTGTTAAGTTACTTGCTGTGATCTATTCTCTTGGCTCTAATTAGAAGGAAGTGAGCAGTAAGGGAACCCAGAAAATAAGACTACTGTGGACTGAAGTACCCAAAAAGAAGACCTTAAGTTGGAAGGGGTTTTTTAGGTGGATTATTTTTCAGTGAGTATTCTTTAAATAGGAGGGGAAAAAAATGGTGCTTTGAAATGTTGGTTTGAAAGAAATGCTAACTGTATAAACAAACACTATTGATGCTTGACAAATTTGACAGAAAACATTTGTGTTTTCTTTGGTATTCAAATCTAGAAGTTTACTATAAGTGTTAACTATAGCAGTTAACATCAGACAATATTGTAATTTTTAACAAGTTGTCTTACTATATCACATAAGTATTTTCATTGGATGCTTCAGCTCAGACTTGCTCATTAGTTGCATTTAGTTCACAATACAGCAACTCATTCTATCTTTGAACACCTTCCATGATTGATGGCTGCTGTGTGAAATACTAAAATGTAAGAACAGTCACTGTTGTTTCCTCTAAACAAAGGTTCTGGCCATCAAATGCAGGGTCATACCTGGAAACTATTCACATTCAAACACTTTACTGATCTGGCCAACCCTTACTTTGAAAGAGGTCCACAGTGACAGTCTCTCCAACAATAAAACTTGTTCTTTGTAGTAATAAGAAAACTTATTTGTGGAAGGCAGAACTTTCTCAGACTGGTGGTGAAAAAAAAAATCTATAGGGGTGCAAAACTATCACATACTCATCTGCTCCAAGTTCAAGGCATATTTCTTTAGACTTATTTTCTTCAGCACAAATTACAGAGCAGCAGTTCATGTTTATATGTATATCTAAAATATACATTACCAACTGATTAAGAGAGCAAATGGAACCTCTTTTCTCTTATCGCTAGTATTAACAACCCAGTGTAACCCATGATAAGATGGCTTTTGGATTAATTTTGTTGTGCCTGTTGTACCATGAAGGAGAGTTAGGAGCTGCTACGTTGCAACTTCCATATGCTTGTAATCCCAAATTACTTTACACTTTTTAAAGCACACGAATAATTTCTATTATGTTTTTCATCTCTCCTATGCACTTAAAGTGTGTAGTGGGCTGAGTGCTTTTTAATTGTTTCCATATCTCCTTCTAAATTCAACTTCCATTCCAAATTTCCAGAGATTGTAGTGCTTCTTTTTGTGATCACCACTTTGAAATCTCTTACAGAAGCTCTTTTTATACACAATTATTTGGACATGATTGCAGTACATGTGTCTGAATACTGCAACTGGGTGAAAACAGAACTGAAACAATTTCTCCCCCATTCTGCATTTATAAATCAAAAATAATCTGTCTGGAATTAATAGCATTACATCAGGTTTTTCACCAGCACAAATGATAGACTTTAATCCAGTAGTTTGCTCTGTTGGTGAACTTCTAGCAGAGGAAGTGATGCCCATTCTAGCTTTAACAGTCTCAGGCAGTGAATGTCAGAACCTCATTCCTTCCTATTTTCTCTCTCAACCAATGACATTCTTGCTCGTGCCACTCCAATCCATGATTTTTTCCCCTTGATTTCATTCATTGTATTGTAGTCTTGCAGGATTGTTCTCAGGGTAGAACAGCTTGTTGAAAGGTGTTTATAATAACAATTACACCTACTCCAATCACTAAAGCGTAATCTTTATCTTAATCAAAAAAGGGGGGGATGGAGGGAAGAAGAAAAAATATACATCACAAACTACTGCAAAGTTCTGCTTGAGTTATTTTTCAATTACAGCAGGTGAAGCAGAACGAAATTGTTACAGCCATTTATTGATTGTGTTACTATCCATTAAGGTACAACAGAAGAAGTCCATCATATTGTGTAACAACTTAACTATTTAAAATAACAAAGGCTTCCTATTGTTTCCCTTTTTGCTATTATCCTGACAAATACATCCTAGTTCTGTGCGAGAAATCAAATTTGGGCATCATAATGAAGAAATCCTGTAGTCAAGTTGACATTATTTCTGGTATAGCTATTGAAATCCTTCAGCTTTTTCATTGAAAAAATGACTGAAGCAGAACAAAGGTAATGAAATATATTAATTATATTAATGATGTTTTACTGAAACTGGCTGCTTCATAAAGAGAGTGCATATATAACTGTAAGAAGAGATTCTTTCAATGGGTAGATGATTAACAGATAATACCGTCACAGTAGTAATTTTAGCTGCTATGAACTATTCAGCCATCTGACTGACAAACCCTTTGAATTTACATCATGAAGAACAAAGTTTATCATGTCTTTTAAGGTGGGCGGATGCTCTATGCTAGGGAGAAAGTCAGTGGAGTTGCGTAATGAATGGCAGATTTAATGAGTGATATTGAAGCATTTAGATGTTGGCGTCAGCATGCTAGAAGACTGTTTTCAATGCAGCAGCATAAACTTGGTATTAAACTGAAGCTTGGAGGTATTGTTCCTGATGACTGGATACCAGCATCCAGAAGCAATGAGTAATAATACATCATTGCACCTAAGATGCAGTAGTTGCTGTCTAGGCCAGCGTAAGTCTGATGAAGAGCCACACAGTCTTGAGCTGGCTGCTGAAAGTTCCCTGTAAATAATGTGTACATGTGTGTGTTTTTTGTTAAGCATCCCTGCATCTTCTTGGCAGCCCAGTCGTAAAGGCTTTCTGGACCTGTTTGGGACTGTGCTAAAAGCAACACACACACACCAGAGAGGGGAAGATTTCCCCTTGTTACAGAGGAAAGTCCTGCCCTCAGCAACACCAATCACCTCTGCTTAGGGAGGGGGCTGGGAGAGCGGTCTTGTGAGCAGTGTTTCTTCTTATTGTAGGCTCTAGCAGTTTTTACTGCATAGGATCAAACCACAGTATGTCAGACTGATGTGGTATTCAGTTTGTTTCATGCTTTTTCTCATGAGGTCTTACTTTCACCCACATACAGCTTGAATTTCCTACTCATAAGGAAAAAAATAAACCTTAAGAATATGAAGATGACAAATAAGATCCGCATTCTACTTCCTCCAATGCTAGCAAAGAAATTGTTAGGACAGGAGCCAGAGTCCTTTTCCCCCTAGTACTGACCATGTCTTAACCTTGTTGCCACTTCTTTTCCTATTTTCAGTTGTCAGACCACTCTTCCTTAGCACTGAAAATCTTGTGTTGTGACAACTGCTAACATGCAATATCCATTGCCTGTTGCCGTAACCAGAACTTCTCTGTTTGAACCTTTTCACTACACGTAAGCTTCAAGTTTTTTGTACCTACCTTTAAGTAAATTAGATTGTCTATTTTAAATGTCCATGTAAAGACAAAGCCATGTTGGCATTCAGACTACGATATGGCTTTGTTATATAGTTATTCCTGTTCTAAAATCCCTAATGATGATTTTTTGTTTTGAAATCAATGGAATGTTCTGTTGCCAATTCCTGCGTCCTGCTCTGCTGTCATTGCATGTTTGTGCTCTTGCAGTGCTCAGATGTCTATTATTTGACTTGTACAGTAAATACCTGTCAAACCCCTCAAGTTGTTTCAGAAGAAGAAGGGCTTGATCTCCATAATTGATGCTGAAATGCTCAATATGAATTCTAGCTCTGTGTGTGGATGGTTTTGGTTTTGTGCAGTTTGGCTGAGGATACAATGAACAAAAATGAGCTGCACTTTGGGACAAGTTAAATATTTGCTACCCTTTGTGCTTTGAGATCTCTGGGGTGTTCTTTCTGAGCATATAGAGAGGTTGAAAAATAAATGTAAAACACCTTAAGACATTATTGTGCATATATATCTTATTTCTTAATATACCCCTATAGATGTTAGGCAAAATGGCACCTATGCAACTGTCTTTGAGCCCAGCCTGGGTCTTCCGCTACTGCAGTTTCACTGACTGCAGCACAAGTATTGCTGATTTACTTGGTGATGAAGTAGCAGGTCACAGATGACTCTGTTTCACTGAGGTAGCAGATACCATGCGAATATGTAGTCTGATTGCCCATCAGGGGTTAATTTTGTTCGCAAAGCACATTTGAGAGTGTGTTCAGGCAGCACACAAAATGAAGGCTGAGAATCAAAGCAAGCAGGCTATCTCTTCCCACAGCGCTCGCAGCAAAATTTAGGAGCTGAACGATGCAACATGTGCATAAAAGCTTGATAATGTTTTTAAAACATATCACTTGAAATATGTTAACGCATATGTTCCTTCATTTAGAACTCTTTCATAATACATCATTTGGCCCGTCAGCTTTACACCCAGCTCATTATGGCTCATATGCAAAGATAAACCTTTCCCAAATTTTCTCCTGGTCTTTTCCCAACACCTGCGTGACCTTTCCTTCCCACCAAACTCTTGTAAAGTCCCTTCTCTCTCTTGGTGTCTCACCCTCCAGCTCTTACAGAGCCATTTCCAGTCGAGTGGCAGTTTATCCCACCAGCATTTGCAAAGGTGGCAGCCAGCTGCAGTCTGCCTGAAGCAGGATTCAGCTCTCATTTCAAAAGTTTAAAGGTTTCCCATGGTTCACATTTGCCTGATTGTCTGTGAATAACTGGGGTTTTTTTAAGCATCAGATTAGGGTTTGGTTTGGTTTGTTTGTTTGTTTGGGGTTCTTTTAATTATTTGTATCAAGATGAGATAAACAGGATAACAGAGCAACTCCATTGTTACAGAAATGGTAGGTCAAATAGGCAAAGCAACATTCCATGCTACTTTTACAAAGAGGTGAAGAGGGTAAGTGCAGGTGCACCAGTCTCATTTCCCAGTCTCATTCCTTAGTTGCAGTGAGATAATAAGCCAATAGGTAGAATGGCATTTTCATTGGAATACTGGAGGAGAAACAGATAAATCATTGCTCAGAAGCTCCTTGGATAAGGCAAGGTAACTCTTTTTGTACCGTATTTTCAGTTAAATAAAATATGACCTTTACACAGCGCTCTAAATTGGCCTTGAGCGCACCTCTAGGTGGAATTACCTTCACTCCCCAAGTATCACATGCTGCAGGCTTTCACTGAGCCCTTGCATGCATACATATTGCAACGCTGATTTTGTAAAGTCTCCAGTTACTCAGATGTATGGCTTAATCAAATCAGGGCCCTTCCCAATCTGTGAATTTTATATAATTTTGCTCTCAATAGCTCCCTTTCAAGGTCAAACACAATCTCTGTGCTTCTAGGAATGTTCTGCTAGCAGGAATTTTGAATGCTGTTAAGAGTTCATGTTTTTTTACTAGAAATTTGTTTGTCTCAGCAGGTACAGGGGGAACAGATGATAATGAAATACTGAACAATATCTGTAGGGTGCAGTCTTCTTGATCTGTGTAAAGTAAGGTAGAAACTTCTGTTTTGATTATCACTGTTAGATGAATTCCCTGTGCACAAGGGTCACAAAACCTGAGCCATGAGATTTTGAAATACCAGATGCTGATTGTGGTGAGAGCAACTAAGATGCTCACTTACTCTCTTGAATATCTGAGAGTGCCCATGGATGGCACGGAAATGTGAGAATCCAGGGAAGAAAGAACAAAACTTACTGCACTCTTCAACCAAACTCTAGCATTAAAAAATTGAAAATTGGGTTGAAACAGGAAGGAGCTTCCACATGAGATCTTTTTTTTTTTTTTGAGATTAGCAGCCTGTTTTCAGGGTTTGAACCTTTCTGGCTTTGCCTTTCATTTTGTTTCCAAATCCACAACATTGATGGATTGGGTTTTTTGGATTTATTTACAACATTTCCCCACTTTCCTTTCTTGCTCCCCACCTTTGCTTGCTGCATATACTAACAGTGAGCAGCCAGGAAATACAAATGAATATTTTAGTGTGAACTACAGCTCCTTTTCTAATGCCTGGGGCAAGAAAAAAAGCTATCAGGTTTTAGAAGGAAAAGTTTTATGCTTAAATAGTTCAAAAATCTGCCTAGCAGTACTTTCTGTGTGCTGTTTAAAACACAGAAAGTACCGCAATTCTTGAAGTAAATTAAGTCTCTATTTTGATAAGCCTTTAAGCACGGCAGCTTCTTCTTTGTTTCCCCCACAACATATGGGGCTTTCTGTTTATTGTGTTTCACTAATTTTCAGTATTTTCCTTTGAGCTTTTGTCAGCAAAAGCTTCCCTCTGCGGTTTGTATTTCTTCAGGGAAAAAAAAACCCACTAGGTGAATTTGAGTAATTTCCTCTTGCAAGCATGTATTTGGTTCAAGAGTTTAGGTGAATTATATTCTGCTGATTAGTGAAGCAAGTGCTGTGCTCCATCTGCTAGAGAATGGGAATGGGATATTTATAACGTGATGGATGTTACTGTTGGGTGGGTTTGTAGTGCTTCAATATGACTAAGCGATTCACTAGGGTTGTAGGCTGCTTCATTTGGTTTGTTTTAAAGAGGACATGCTGACTTGGGGGGAGGGAGTATCGCTGCAGAATTGTGGCTTTCTGCAAGAACCACCATTAATGTATTCAGCAACAGGGACAAAGTCAAGGCATGCTACCCTTTTAACAAGAAATTTGGGAAAAGAAATGCAGAGAAATAAGGATTTATACACATGGAATATGATTTCCCAGTTATATGTGAACATTCAATGCCAGATTTCTTTTTTTCCACTCAGAGCAGTTAGAGAAGGTGAAGGGGAAATTTCTTCTGCGCCCATTGTGCAGTGTCTAACAGAACATTTCTATTGTTCTAGTTATCTCAGAATTACTCCTCTACATTTTTAGACATCTAAAATCTACCCATCCCAGGACTGGACAGGTATTTCAGTGCTGCAGAAACACCCTGTGGCATTGTTAGGGAAGCTCTACCAAGTGCATTCATTTGTTTCAGTAAGTGGAATGAAACTTGAAAACCTTCCCATTTATTTCTTAACACACTTTTCCTTCCACTATGACTGGAGTGACTATTTTTCAGCTTATAGAGTTAACATAGTTATAAGAAACTAAGAAGTCCCAAAAGACCCCCAAACCTAGGAAAACTAATTGCAGTAGTATTGCGCAAGGATGTCTTAGTACTGAACCATGTTGAAATCTGCTGCTCTTTAAAAGTCAAAGGGAGGTATTCTGCTCTGAAATAAGGCATTTGTTTTTCTTAAGGTCATGCAAAACAAAGCACATTATTTGAACAAATGTCAGAATAATATGTCTGTAATGAAATGTAGTATTTACTTGCTTTCAGCATTTGAACTGTGACAAATCTGGAAAGGAAAACAGTTACTGCTCTTGTTAAATAGTCCTTTTAATATTACAAGTAAGTTTACATTACTGAACTCATGTGTACCTTAACAATTCCTGGAAGTGCTATGACTTGGCCCAAAGGAAAGCACAAACCCAGTACTTCATTTTGTGTGAATTAAATGGAGCTAATTAAAGTGAAGGAAAATTAAAAAGAATTAGGCAAAATAAAAATGCTACTGTAAAGCTTTTATTAAACACTCTAGAGTGAATAAAGAATGTGCAGGAAAAAAATGAACCACTGAATCATTTATCTACAAGCTGCTTACTGCAGCCTCCTGGTCGGGGTGTAAAGCAGAGTCTCCTGTGCCATAGCTATCCTGAGTCAGACCTTGCACAGGGTTGGTCTCCTTGCCATCCAGAAAGGTATCGTGTATGAAATAAGCAAATCTGAGATGAGATTCCACTTGCCAAGCTACAGAATGATCTCTGCATGGACGGAACAAGGTACCTATTGAAAATATTAGGGATCACATATACACTCTGCCAGTTCAGTTGATGCTAAGTGAACATTTGCTTTCTTCTTAATAGAAGTTAAGTTCTTATAACCCACCCTGCTCCCACTGAGTTGAGTGGCAACAGGAATAGATCCTTCTTGGGAATAATAAATAAATAAGGACACACAATGCCAGAGACTTTGATATGATTAAACCTCTAAGCAGAAGAGGTTAAACTTCACTCACTCTGAATTTTTAAAAGATGTTTGCCTCCATCATGCATTTCTGGGGACTAATATAAATGTACTTTCTTAGAAGAGTATTTTTAAGAAGTTACTTGCATGAAGAGTTGTATGGGTAGAGTTTCGTGCTCAGATTAAGAGCAGGCAAGTAGCTGATTGACAATTGCGCATGGGCCAGGCAATGGCCAGGAAGACAGTTGACCTCCTGGGTAAAAGCAGCATATAGGGTGCTGGTTTTGGGGAATCAAACATTCCAGGTTGATTTTGATGTAAAAAGCTTCATTCAGAAGTCAGATGTTACCTAATAACCAAGAGAGCCTTTATTTCGACAGAAGGGTTAAAAGCTTGGAGGACATAGTAAGTAGGCAAAACCGAAGCCATGAACATTGATTTTGGAGGCTTTGTGGCACTTCAGATGGACAGTTGCTTTCATGGTAGTTACTAGGACAGATAGAAGGGAAAATGTTATTTAAACTTACTAGCATCTTTTCCTCTGAGGAACAGAAAAAGGATCAGGAACAGCAAGGGAAGTACCAGAGTTTGGAGGAAACTGCATAAAAACTAAAGCCAGTGCACAGGGGAGGGTGAGTTAAAGTAGATGAAACAACAGTTGATGAATTTGAGACAAAACATGGAATTACATTATTTTTGATGATATAAACCCTAAATTTTATTTATTTATTATTTTTTTAACAAAATCTGCTATTATTGTCCTCAGGACACCTCGACATTGTGATTTTATTTTTTATCTGTTTGTTCTGACTTGGAAATAAAATACTTGCAGTGCTAACATTTCAAATACTATGGGAATCCTGACTGGTATCCAGATTTTGCTGCTTTTATTGCAGGTCCCACAGAAGGGCTATATTTCTCTTCCAACAAATTACAGTGTGTTTCTTCTGAGCAAAACTTCCCCTCTTCCGGCTTTCTTAGTGAGTCAGGATTTTTACTCTAAGTGACTGGATATTCTGTATATAACCAGTAGAACTCTGTGCTGCTTGTGATGAGGGTGACTGTTCTGAAGAGGGCTAATGTGAGGGATAACAATCTCCAGGAGCAGACTTGGTGCTCACAGGGAAACATACACCAGGAAATATCAAAGAATGCACTAGTTTTATATATTTAGGTTCATTTTCTGTTCTTACGTATGCCTTCATATCTCTTATTTTCAGGTCATTTAAATAAGAGACATGTGGTGGGACTCTATCATTTAAGCAAAATTGGTATTCTGCCATCCATGAAATTGCATGGACACCTTCAACTTATCCCAAAGTGCAAATTATGTGTATTTCTCTCCTATAAAAAGTCAATGTGAATAAATGCTTAAAAATATAGGTCATAAAAAACATTTGAAAAGATCCTTTTTCTTTTATCTCACCAGGGTTCATTTTGTTATTTCCAGCTTTCCTCTCACTCCTTCACCGCAAATGTATTGAATTGGAATGTTGTTGACTAAATAACAGAAGTATTTCACACACCTGCCATCAGTTTGTTGTCTCAGTACGAATGCTTATATTCCTGCTATTTAATCCTGCTGGAGTAACTTCTTCCATATAAACTAGTTCTGTAATTCCTAGTCTGTCCATGGGAGCAGGCCCATGAAGACAGCTTGATGCCTTCCTAGCCCATGACTGCTTCAGCCACATTGCTACGTTGTCTTTAACTCCACTGCTTGTATAGGCGAGTGGTATCCAAAGGAGTCTGTTTGATTTCTCTGCCTGATGGTTATGTGACAGTATTCTCTCACACTTCAGGATGTTTATGGCCACACAACACAGGGATGCATTTAGGTTTGCTACAGGGAAATAAATCTCGCTGTCAATCTTCTGGTCTCCCCTAAAATGCCAGGTGCCTGGGTTCTAATGCACTCAGGATTACACAGTGTAATTCCGGGGTCTTCCAGGACCAGAAAAGTGTGACTGTTTACTGTAAATTGCTTCCTTTATGTTAGCACACTTACGTTAGCACCTAACCAGTGATCATGCCACAGAGTCTTTGACAGTTGTCCCAGGAGATTCCTGCAGTCATCGTCTGGACCAATACTCAACCCAAGCCAGGGAAACCTGTACCATACTTGAGGGACGTTTCTCTAAACCTGAGGGACAGAGATTCCCCATCCTTTCTAGCAAGAAGCTGTGGGGTTATGCAGTCTCAGGTCAGAGCAGTCTACTGATGGCTAAATAGACCTTGCTGAAACAAGAAATCCATTGTTTCTACCCTCATCACTATCAAGAATAAATAATTCCTTGTGCTTCTTTTTTTGCAACAGACTCCTAAACATCTGAAGTTTGGTTGTATTGAGACAAAACCACCTCACTCCTTCCAGCCATACATTGTGCGTCACTGTAAACATCCTTGCTCTCCCCCGCATCCCCTGCAGAATACTTTCTTCACTGCTTTAAGTAAGACCCTATAAAAACTGAACGGAGTGAGCAGATGAAATCCCACGTTTGATATTTGACTCATTTGTAAAGTTTGATGCTGCTGACTTGTGTTGAGATTCTGATTTAAAATATGCCACAGTTTTTCTCTACAAAATCTCTCTCTCAAGTTTTCTAGCCTGTATTTGTTCAGTTCGTCATTCCTTATGTATAAGCTTGTCCTCACTGATCTGTCACCATTTTTTCATCAGGCCCTTTCTCCAATTTGTCATGCTCATTCTGAATTTTAATCCTGTCCTACAACATTTCTGTAGAGTTTTCAGCTTGATACCAGTGACAGAGTCCCTGAAAATGATGCAGGGGGAGGAACAGGATACTCAGTCTGGATAACTTATTGCCTAATTCTGTCATTTATTACAAATTGTTTAGTCTCTATGAAATGCTGTTAGTAAGCTGATGCCCACGGTATCAGTAAGATGTATGTATACCTATTATTTCCTAAGGTACATTGTTTATGAAATATTGAACTGTTATGAAAAATTATGAAACATTGAAGCTGAAGGTGATAAAAAATGGCAAAATACCAGTGTGGATAGATATTCTGGATTCCGCAATCCGAGCAATCAGAGTAATACCATCTGTTTGCAAGCCCGGAGAGCAGAGGGAGCAGTTAAAGCCTACACAAAGGTTAGTCCCCAACTTCAAATTTAGATTACTATTTCAAAGATGGTGAACATTTGCAATTTAATCTGGAGTAAGAGCAGCTTGGCTTCTCAAGATAAGAAGATAGTGATTCAATTAGTTAATGTGTGTGCCTACACTTAGAAATACTAGCCTAGCTTTTAATGATGTAACACCTTCCTCCACTTCGCCATGTAAGGTGACTTGCAGACTTGTTTCTGCCTCAGGGTTAAGATGTAAAATAGGATCTTTTAATAATCCCAAATGGCAGGACCAGCCTGCTCTGTGCCATCTAAAAAAGCTTGATTTGCTCTTCTGGGCCTGCTCCAGGTCCTGAAGATGCTACAAGTTGGATTAGATTTTAACAAGGTAGAATATGATGAATACATAACATAACAAGACCTGATCCCATCCTTATGTCATTTGAATGTGCTGTGTTCCAAGCCTACTTGCTTCATCAGCTTTTCAAACTGCTCTTCACATACTGTTGGCCAAAAATGAACAAGGAAAAACACATTTCCTTACCGGTTGTGCCTGAATTTATGACTATTGAGCCTCCAAGTTTCAGTTATGATCTGTCTCATATATGTAATAACACATTTTCTGCAGGTGATGAGGTTTCTGTAACTTGTGATGAACTGCAGGCAGCAGTTTGGTTTATTTTGTAATGCTTCTTTGTGTGTACTCGAAAACGGGTCATTTTTCTTCTGCAAGAATCACAACAGGTATCTCTGCAGGGTGACAGTCAGCAGCTGAACTGCATAGGAAAGGAGAGATGCTGCCATTAGGTTTACTCTGATTAAACTGTTGCTCTAGCTGGAAAAAACCCTACCCAGATGCAAGCTCTAAGCCTGCCAGGTGAAAATTGCTCCCAAGAATAAATAAAAACGATGATGATGAAGATTGCCTCTTTAATGCATATAGTGTGGGCAATGGATGTTTGTCACTTGTGGGTTCTGGTTTGGGGACTGCAGAGATTGTTTCCTCATGTGACCTTTATAACAAGAAGTGTCAGAATTCATCCTGTTTGTATCAGACTCATGTGGCACTGGATATTAATCCTGATGCAGAAGGATTATGTGATTTTCACAGGCACTGAGATAGATTATCCTTTTTGGCCTGGCTGGAAGGCAGTAAGAGTTTCTTTCTGCAGATGCTGGCAGGGAGCAGTGTTCCCAGGAGAGCAGTACCAGAATAACTGAGCGTGAACAGCAGCTCTGACTTGAACTTTCTTTCCACTTTCCATTTGTTTCTGTTGTTCGAATGCTGTGTTGCCTTTGAGGACCTGCTGCTTTGAACAGGGGCGGTGACGTGGATGGCAATGGTGCAGGCTTTGAGAAGTCTGTCTATTAACGAGCTCTTTGAAACACTGAGTAAAAATACTTGGAGGAAGTTTGGGGATAACATCACATTTTAAAAGCAGTCCTTTTACACTGCTCCTGGCTGCCCGTTTAATAGCAATTTTTTTTGCCCAATATTTTGGTAAAATATATTTTGTCCTTAGGTCTAGGCACAATTCAAATTTTGATGTTTTGCAGTATCATGTGAAGCCCTAGTATCCCTGCTGGTTTTCACACTGGATAATAAGTCACATTTTTTCTTGTTCGGCAGTCACTTTCCACCCCCATTGACGCTGTCCACATTCCATCTTCTTACCCTAAGTTGCCTCCCTGACCTTCCCTGGTCTGTTCCACAGAGAATGCTGCTTCCAGGAAGAGGCAGAAATGTCTGTTCTTGCTCACAAGAAAACACCAGGTTGGGGCTGCTATAAGCTATTGTGGCACCATTGCTTGAGGGGCTGAGGGATCTTGACCACCTGTGTGAAAGGTATGTGCTGTATGAGAGCTGTTCCCCATCTTCCCCAGGGGAGAAGCAGTAGTTTGAGGAAGCGGTTCAATGGCTGGATCCTGCCAGATGTTCACCAGCTACACAGTGTTGTGTTGGGGTAACGATATGGGACAGATCTCTGTGGGGTAAATGGGTGTCACTTCAGCCTCTTCCTGGGGTGCCAGTTTACAACAGTTGAGTAATTTGAAATGTAAATATGTTGGGTTTGGGGTTTTTTTGTTTTGTTTTAAATTACAATGAAAACTTCAGCTGTACAAAAAACCTTCTGGGGAACTAAATAAAGCCATAGACTTGCACTGGGTCATTGCAGCCTGGACCCCTTGGTGACATCCATATAGTTTACATCACTTTTTTTCCTTCTCTGGTGCTTACAGACTCAAGCATCTAAAAAAAATGGGAGCAAATATGGAAGGTTACAAATATATATTTTAAGCTCTTCTATATTTGCCTTCTGACTTCTGAGAAATTTCATGCAGAGAGTATTTCCTCAGACCTTCCAGAAGGCAATTTACTCTTTCCTAAAGTAGATAAGATCAGCTTCTCCCCAAAAATGTACATCAGACAACCAAAGTAAAGAAAAATTATGGGGGGAAAAAAAATCCCTCTCTCCCTGAAGTGAAAGCAGGAATGTTGGCATGCTGTGTCAGTAGCTTCTGCTCGTTAGACCTGCAAACTGCCCAGTGAAAAATGGCCTGAAAATAAATGTGCAGTGATTCATTTTTTTACCTTCCCTGGGTTATACCTTTAATTAATCTCCATCAGTTTACAAAATCCATTCTTACTCAGATTTAAAAAGCATGCACGTTGACAAATAAATCTAGTAGCATGTGTACAGTGTTTGTGATTGTTGCTGCTTAAGACCTGTCAGCAAATATATCATTACTAATTGCCCAAGTTTCAATGAATCAAGCCACTGTAGTTTTATGTTAACGAGGGAGTTCAGCCCTTAAGTTACTGTATTAGCTTTAAACTGCTTTAGTGGAGGCCTGTCAGTTTAAATTCAAAAGCAATAGTTCAAGAAGTTGTCGATAACTGAAGACAGTGTACATAGGATTATTTATTTTAATCCAGTTAGGCTTGTTCTTTTGATTTAGTTTGTTTTTATCCTGTACCCCCAAATCCCTTTTGGACCTAAGAGACCAGTATATAAGCAGCAGGTGAAGGCCATTAAAAAATTATCCCATTTACTTCAATGAAACCCAGGCTCAGCTCAGGATATTGCATGCAAATTGCAAACAAAACCAAAACCCAACCCAATGATAGAAATGTGGACTAAATTATGTATTTTATTACAAGAAATGCAACTATTCCACCTCCCTTGTCTCTGCAGTAGTGCTGCAGTAGTAAAAGCTTGCTGTGAGCATTCCAAACAGGTTGCCCAGAGGAGCTGTGGCTGCCCCATTCCTGGCAGTGTTCAAGGTCAGGTTGGATGGGGCTTGGAGCAACCTGGTCTAGTGGAAGGGGTCCCTGCCTGTGGCAGGGGTTTGAAAGTGACTGAGCTTTAAGGTCCCTTCCAACCCAAACCATTCTATGATTCCATGTTCTCTGACTAGTTGTATTTTGACTTAATGCCACTCCTGGGTTTGTACCCAGCATCCCCATGTTTATGCAAGTTCATGTTGCTGCAAAGAAGTGAACAGTAAAAACCCTTTTGCTTGCATTGTCACAACTGTCTTGAACCAACTTAAAATCTCATTTAATCCTTTCTTCTTTTATTTAGTTTGCTCTTCAAAAAAAATTTTGAACACAAATGTGTGTTTCTCCTCTTAATAGGAGCATCTTGATGGCTTCAAGTTGTATTTTGCAGTAATCTAAAAATATTTTTCTCTCTTCTTTGTTTTTACATCTTTGCTAGCCATACTTCTGTTTGGTGCTTCACCTAAAAGCTGCTGTGCATTGTGCTCTGTAACACCAAAGACCTGTATCTCTCGGTAACATACTATCAGCCTTTAAAAAGGAAAAAGAATCACTTTGGGAAATGTAAGATTTTCTGACTATTGTAGCTCATATTTACATAGCATGCTATGGGAAGTATTCTGGCAGTAATTTATTCTGGAAAACTAAGGTAAAGGCAGCTCAAATGTGCTTTTGGAAAGGCTCTTGTTCACACTGGGCATAGCAAGAGCCTTAACAGAAACCTTAGAATAGTCAGCAGACTCTTTCTCAGTTACACCATGCTGTAAAAATAGTCACCCAGACTAGCAACCAGAAATTTGACCTTATAATGCTCTGCACTAAAGCTCATCATTGTTACAATGATCTTGCTTTCTTGCTTTATTCTGTCCCTGGATCGTTGCATGGTAGGGATGACTTTTGAGGGAGATTTTTATTGCATGTAGAAGTATATGAGTCAGATAATACTCAGAGACTGTAGCACCAACTCTCCCGAAACTCAGGTCTTTACCAATACAGGACACAGGTGGAGAGAAAATTGCTTTGTTTTGGGTGGGGATGAAGAGAGATTGATTTTTATGTTGTGGATGCTTATCACTGGAAATGGTTTTTTAATGTGTGCTAGAATTCTTACCTGTCCATAAAACAGAACAGACATAATGTAAATAAAAGGTAATAAATATTCAGTCCATGCTGTTGCTGAATGACAGTTGGTGCTTTCACTGGATTTTATGTATCCATCAGTGATACCCTGCAAATAATTTATTACAGTGTGCCTTCTGAAACGATGAGATTTTGGTAACTAACATTCAACTAATGAAATAGCACACCTTAGGCTAAATACCTAGCACATGTGCCACTCATTGCTCTCAAAGACTAAAATTGGCCTCTAAAAATAAGACAAGTGAAAGACAGTTGCGTGTTACACCAGGGAATAGCTTATTCCTTTCTGTTTAAGGGCATATGATCATGGGGTACTTCCTACTTGAGCTCCTTACATATGGTACTTGTAAGGTTACTTCATTGCGTGACTTGCAACATACTTGTTGAAATAGGCACATGGATCAGAAACCAGTCTAGCAGAGTGTCTTTTCTGTAATCAGAGTTATATGAGACTTTTTGGGGGACATTGCCTTCTGTATCCTGGCTTGGAACCAAAAGCTACTACCAAAGTGCAACAGATAGGCTAAGAATCACTTCTGCTCACATCTAAACCTTTTGCTCTTTGAATCCTTTTATTGCTTCCCTACCTTATCTGTCTTAGCGCTGACCCTTCTGTCCCTGCTGTCTTAAGTCTCACATAATCCAAGTCTTATCTTCAGTAAATCTCTGCTATTATCTCCTGTATCCCTTCTACTTTGTATACTCCACCACTATCATCATAACGTAAGTACATGATGCCTTCCTGACACAGCTTTCCAAATTTTGTTTTCCTTCTTTAAACTTATTTCTGAGGGCAACCACTACCTGTTCTTGATTCTTACCTGCATCATCTCACAGCCAGTCTGCTGGTTCTCAAGTCTGAAAGTGTCAACCCTCTAAATCTCAGTCTGCAAAAGCAAAGTCAGATGGAAAATGTTGTGTCCTGAATATCTTTGTTAGTCATATATGTGAATCAGAGCTTTTTGTCCCAGCCATGTGAGTTTCTGGTAGCTTCACTGGGCTTACTCATGATAGCAAATGCTACATTCAATAGTTGGCATTTGCAGGATCATCCTCTATGATTGTAATCCCTTTTTATATAGGGAATGTGTCAGCATTTTATAAAGGGATGTAAAGATGTGTGTTGCCCGTACAAAGTCTCCATAATCAATGTTGCTCCATCAGTTGATTACAGGAATTTAGAGATTGCACTTTTACAGCAGTCTGTTTGATTTTAGTATTTAGGAAGAAAGGATAGCAAGAAAAAAGGGGGAAACTTGTGCCAAATGTCTCTTGATGGGGTAGCTCTTTCTGCAGATACAATGCCCATCTGTTTAGAAATACTCTTGAGAGTAGACAAATGTCCCTGAGGTTTGTTTCCCAAATTCCAACTACTTGTGTCTCAGCTTCTATCTTTCTGGTCTGTGTATATGATATTGGGAATTTATAACCACAGAGAACTTTTGCCTGTAAATTCTGCCACGTGTTTCTTGGTGAACTTTGTGTGAGCGTCAAATTGTTGAACTGTTTGACAGACTGAAAGGAACAGAATGAAGCTCAAAGGACAACAATTCACCCTTATGCAATCTAGAAAACAATACTATAAAATATTACATCAGCTGCTGGCAGCTGTAGGTTTGCTTGCCTGCTAATTTACTATCACAAGTGCTCCACAAGCCTCTGTAATCCAGCCACTGCTATTTATATTCATAATGATTTATTTAAGGACTCTGTACATGTCAGCAAAAAGTCAAGCAAAAAAAGCAAAACGAAGATTAGTTGTCTGAAAGTGCATAGAATAGAGAAAAATAACCTGACAGTGGAGTTGAGATAAAGTTTATACACAGTAAACAACTAAAAAGAAAGTAAAAGGTGGGGGGGAAATAGCTTTATTTTCAACTCATCATATAAGAGCCAGAGCCTCTGATTTTGGCTCTATGCAGTTCCCATCTGCGGCTATTAAGAGCAGGGCAACAGGTGTCTGGTGGCCAGGGAAGGAAATGAGAAGCCGTGACACCTGAATTGAGATCACAGACCTGCTCCTGCCTTTGTGTCTGGAGAAGGGGTATTAACCGCCTGATGCCTCAACTCCTTTGTAGCGGCACCAACTCTCAGCTTTTAAAACTTTTTGCTCATTTATATGATGTCTTTTTCTACAGAGAACTTTATTATGTTCTGTGGAAAATGCTAAGGAAAAAGAAACGGATGAAGGATTCTGTAGTGGAGCGCAACACTTTTTAGTGTTGAGTCTCTAGGTCATTCTGAAGCAGAGATTTGAGCGGTGTCCCTTAGGATTTGCCGTTATACATGCTGAAATGATCAATCACGGATAAAAAATGGACTGTTCTCATCTCATAGATCATTTCACTGTGAAACAGTTAAACTCCTGGCTGCTTTCTGAAAAACAGAGATCTGCATTAATAAGGTGACCTTATCAGAGCCACCCCTGGGGGAAGGGAGGGAGAAAAAAGGTTGTGGAAAGAAAGTGAATCCTATTTTGTTAATCTTTTGCAGGGAGAGTTGGATTCCGGAATGCAAATTACTTTATATTTAAATTGTGCAAAAGCACAAAAGGTTCGTGTCTACAATTGACAGATATTTCATTAGCTGACTCATGGAGCCTTGCAAATGGTTTCTCGTGTTAACTTTCCTTGAATTTGTTTTCTTTGTTCTTAGCAGATCTTGCAACAGTGATCATTTTGATTAATGTATTCAACACTCTGTTTTACTCCCGATTCATGTTTTTTGCAGCAGTCAGCGTACTGGCCTGGGTAAGGTGAGACTGCAAGCTGGCTTTAGTGTTTCTCCCATAGTACCGATCTGATGGGCTGGCTTCCAGCTGGAGATGAGAGAAGCATGGAGGCCGGCTGTAATGTATTTTGCATGGGAGTGACCCCAAACATGAGTTAAAACAGACTTTCATCATCAGATGTAGGATTTGCTCAGCCACATCTCTCTGAGACAGCAGATGGGTGCTGCATGGGCTGTGTGCTGCTAGAATATCATCTTTGTATTGCTGTGAGCCTCTCAGGGCTAGGTAGAGGGCTTTATGACTCTCCATTCAGATAGGTTTGTGGTTCAGTGTGATGGGTTCACTACATCCCAAACCAAGAGATTGTGTGCTCATCTCTTTAAAAAAGGTACCATATTATTTAAGGTATTAATTGGGGGGGGGGGGGAAGGAGAATCGTAGAATAATTTGGGTTGGAAGGGACCTACAAAGGTCATGTAGTCCAACCTCACTGCAACGAGCAGTGACATCTTCAGCTAGACCAGGTTGCTCAGAACTGCATCCAGCCTGGCCTTGAATGTCTCTGGGGACGGCACATCCACCACCTCTCTAGGCAACCTGTGCCAGTATTTTTCCACTCTCACTGTAAAACAATTGCATAGGTTAAAATATGTACACTAAAGTTCATCCTCTCTGAAGGCACACCGATACTAGGTGTCTGGCCTATCCTACATGCCGAGGAACCAATAATCAGTTCAGGAAAGAATGGTTCTTCCTATCCCTAAACTGACTGCCAGTCTCTCTGCTGGAGGCACTTGCCTTCCACTGACCCAAAAGATAAGCTTCAAGAAGCTGCTCAAGTTTTAGCATGTGGAAGTTTAGGCCTGCAAGCTCTCAGTATCCTTCCCTGCTCTTTTCTTCTTCATGTCTTTTTACTCAAAGCTACGGTTTTTGTTCTTTTCAGAACATTTTGGCATTTGTGGTTGAAATCAATCTGCTTTTCCCTGCTGACGCCTCTTATTGCACTGGTTTCTCAAAATCTTTCATCAGCGCCTCAAGTATTGCATTGTTCTTCAATCTGTGTCAAGCTCTGAGTCCTAAAATACAAAGACCTCGGGGGCTTGGGCCTTAGTTTCTTTACAAGTCACTTGTCTCCATTACCCTCCCCGAGAGTCATAGCTTCAGGAATCTTTATCATGGCAAGATCCCAGAAAAAAACGGTTGAGATACAAAGGCAGAGCCTCAGCAATAAAATCAGAAACCGGTCGGGCCTAACTGCTTCTATAAAACATTGCTTTGAAAATGCTCTTCGTATGCAGGGGAAATAAACTCACCGGAAGTCATTTTACTTTCTTGTGAATATTTTCAAGCTATTTTCCATTTTTATAGATAATCCAACATACAGAGGGTTTTCTGAGAAATGTTTGTGAAAATAGGAAATCTGTTCTTTTTCAACTTCAGTTCCTTGCATTTTTTTATCCTGATTTTACATGGTCAACTACATTAAAAAGGAAGGAAATGTTTTGAGGGTGACTATAAAGGAGGCTGTGGGAGAAAGCAGTGGAAAGGTAGATTATTTTTTGCTTCACAAGTTTTTTTCCCTGTTCTCTCTTCTGCTTCACAACAATAACTATAATAGGATTTTTCAGCCTTTTCTTCTTGGACTTACATCTTAGCAGTAGATGTTTAATGTTGACAAGTGGAAGAGAAAAGCAGGGATATATGTGAATGTGTATCAGAGAAGTATAAATAGTTGATGGACGCTTAAAACCCAAGGGAAAAGGGCATAACAGAATGACTCAAGGTATGTCAACTGAAAGCAAACAGCATTGTTCATTTTCTTTTAAACTGTATTTTGAAGTGAAAATCTTTAAACCAATATTTGCAGATAAAATTCCATCTAACTGCTTTTTCACACAAAATTTTCTCCGATCATTAGTTCGGGACAGAACTGGACAGCCCTTCTGGCTGATTTAGGAAAAAAAATATTCTGATCTCTTCATCCAAATTATTAATAACGCTGAACTCATACATATGTTCAACATGCAAAATATGAAAGAAAGAGAAAAAAAAAGACCTTCTTCTGCTTAATTTTTGCTTTAAATATTTTTATGCCAAATGGTAGGCATTCTGAACACTGTGACAGAGAGCTGTTACTTGTGAACAACAATTTCAATGTTTTGGGTTGAGTTTTAGCTTAATGTATGAATCCCACGTCCTCGCTGTCACGAAATCTCCATTTTACCGCTTTTGCAATATTGCTGGCATATGTCTCCAGCTGTCTGTTGCTGACATAGAATTGCTTGTGATTATCTGATGCTGAGCTGTTCTGTTCTGGTTTTGTGTTTTTAATCTCTCCAACAATACCTGAACATGCTGTGCAAGATTGTGATTATTGGGGCAGCATACAGTCATCTTTGAAATTTACTGTCCCACGCAGAAAATTGGAGCTCCTTATGATCTTTGTATTTGGGTTGAATGTGAACTAAATTTCTTCCTGATTTCATAATTTAACATTCCAGACTGTTGACTTATTGACTACAACGTTAGCATTTTCCAGATTGGCAGTCAAATTGCCTCGGAGGAGTGTCTTATGTGTATTTATACATCCTCCAAAGGTTAAACTATAGAATGTATTTTAATTGCCTAGAGATAACTTGGTAAATTATATCACTAGTACCAAAACTTCTAAACTTAAAAGATGAAAGTTACATACTGAAATCCATGCTCCCGTCCAAGTAAACTACTCAGCAGTACTGATTACTGTCCACTAATGTTCGCTAAATAACATCCCAAATACATAGCTGCCATTTTAGAGGTATTTTTAACACAGAGGAAATTTTCTTCTTAGCCCTCCTAAGCATGGAGCTTATATTGATCTTGCTCTTTCAGCAAGGACCACAATTAAATAAAACCCAAAATGCAGAACAATTAAAGTGAGGCATTAATACAGAATTATTTTTTTTTCCACTTCCAATTGTCTTAAAATCTGGAGGTGTAAAAAACCAAAACCCTGAACAAACTAAAACATGTAATGTGCTGTGAGAGCAGCAAGTATGCTCACTGAGAATGTTTTGTCAGAGGAAACATAACCTTGGAGCTATTTGAGGCATTTAAGAGTAAGTCTAATTGTTACTTACACTTCTTACTTCCCACGTCAGCAACACTTTTCTCTCTGGAATACAGACGCCTAAATACGTTACTGAGGAATAACAAGTGTCCCACACATCAGCTGATTTACAGTAACTGCCCATATATGTGCCATTACAATCGCTAAACATGAGTTAATTCTAAGTAGTTTGCTCTCAGTGGAACAAATATGTTACACTGCAGTAGCTTGGTTACCTGCTGTGCTTCCTTTACAAGTGATCAGTAAGAAGTCAAGTGGAATACAACACATTGAGCCTGAGACTAGGACACACATGCATTCCTTTCCTGGGGGGTTTGACTCAAGGGAATTATATGCATCTAGATGAAGAAAAGGATTTTTACAACTAGAGACAGAGAGTGGGGGTCTGAAATCCTTCAGCCAGATGGGGAAACCAAAGCCAGGCATCTCGCTTGCCAGGCAAAGGCCCCAGCAAGGCCTTTATCTATAAAAGATGGGAGACATCACTGTGGTGTCTGGTCTTGCTGGTTGGTTTTCAACAAAATCTCTCTCAGCCTGCCTTTTGAAAGGAGGTTTACACATAACCTATCTTCAGGTGAGAATTTCAGGCTGTTAAAGTAAGAAGATGGAGGTATCTTTCAATCTTTGCTCCAGAGGAGGATGCAAGTTACAATGCTCTGTGCTCCACAGTTTCTGTGGATGGGATTTTGGCAGCTTCCACACTGAGCACAGATGGTATTTGAGATCGTGTTCTGAGACAGCCCTGCAGGGTAAGCAATAACTCTGTGGGATTTCTTGGATTATAAAGCTGCATATAGGTATTTTGAGATCCACCCAAGTCCTTTTTAGGTGCAACCTCTCTTTGGGTCCATTTCACAATATGATGTGTGAGCAAGAATGGTTACTGTCATTGTTCTTATTGATGAGCAGACTGCTTTTTAAAACAAAAGGAAAAAAACTGTGATAGTGGCCAGGAAGGAATTCAGTGACTTTGGGAAAGACCATTGAAAATCAAGATATTTGTGTCACACATGGTGTGCAAAATCAGTGAGAAGCCTCTGTGGGGAGTACCTGAGCCCAAAGGTATATATAGAAGCCTCAGTGCAATGAAATGGCTCTCTCTTGTCTTTGTTAAATTATAATTGGTGTCCTTGTTAGTAATCACACTATGGGATTAGAGACTGCCTTACCCTTGGAGACTGACTAGGCCTTCCATTGTAGAACATTCTCCTGGAAGAACTGGCTGCTCACGGCTTGGATGGGTGTATAGTGTTTGCTGGGGAAAAAACTGGCTGGATGGCCAAGCCCAGAGAGTGGTATTGAATGCAGTTAAATCCAGTTGTCAGCCAGTCATAAGGGGTGTTCCCCAGAGCTCACGACTGGGGCCAGCTCTGTTTAATAACCTGATCAATGATCTGGATGAGGGGATCGAGTGCACCCTCAGTAAGTTTGTAGGTGACACCAAACTGGGTGGGAGTGTTGACCATCTGAAGGATAGGAAGGCTTTGCAGAGGGATCTGGACAGGCAGGATCAATGGGCTATGGACAACTGTATAAGGTTCAGCAAGGCTCAGTGCCAGGTCCTGCATTTGGGCACAACAACCCCACACAACACTGCAGGCTTGGGGAAGCGTGTCTGGAAAGCTGCCTGATGGAAAAGGACCTGGAGGTGCTGACTGATGGGCTTGAACATGAGCAGCTTGTGCCCAGGCAACCAATAAAGCCAACAGCATCCTGGCCTGTATCAGAAATAGTGTGGCAGCAGGGCCAGGGCAGTGCTCATCCCCCTGTACTGGGCACTGGTGAGGCTGCACCTCGCATCCTGTGTTCACTTCTGGGCCCCTCACTACAAGAGGGACATTTCAGTGCTGGAGCAGGTCCAGAGTAGGGCAATGAAGCTGGTATAGGGTCTGGAGCACAAGTCTTACACGGAACAGCTGAAAGAACTGGGATTGTGTCATTCGGAGAAAAGGAGGCTGAGGGGAGACCTTCTCGCTCTCTACAACTACCTGAAAGGAGGTTGTAGTGAGGTGGGAGTCAGTCTGTTCTCCTGTGTAACAAGTGATAGGACAAGAGGCAATGTCCTCAGGTTGTGCCAGGGGAGGTATAGACCAGATACTAGGAAAAGAAAAAAATTGCACTGAAAGTGTTGTCAAGCATTGGAACAGGCTGCCCAGAGAGGTGGCTGAGTTGCTGTCCCTGACGGTATTTAAAAGACATGCAGATGTGGCACTTAGGGACATGGTTTAGTGGGGGACTTGGCAGTGCTGGAATAATGGTTGGACTCTATGATCTTAAAGGTTGTTTTATAGACAGTCCCTTCAGGTCAGAGGCAAGGCAGGTAAGGGTGTCTACTGAACTGTCCTTACCTATTAAGAAATGTGTTAATTCATCACTTTTCATAGGTGAAATTTATCTAAACCATTATTAGCTTACTTCCCAAGCAGTTTACCATTTAAAGCAGTATCTTGAGCTACTGTACTGTGCTACTTCTGGCTTAGCCCTTAAACAAAATGCAGATGTCCTCTGCTCTGTGATCTTTTCTCTCTTGTGTTTTGGATAAAAACTGTAGGTATGCTTTATATTTATGTTCACTAAATACTGTGATATATTCTCAGTAGTGCCACCTTTTGCTTGTAATATAACCCCTGTTGTCTCCCCACCTATCTTATCTTTTCTATTTTATTACCTCTTATAGGTACTGGTAAATAAAAAGGGAGCGCATTTTGAAAATATAGGCCATTTGAAATAAATTCTGTGTGTACCATATCAGAGAATTTGAAAGATTATAGAAATATTTACAGCTCCCAAAGAGTCTATCTATATACTAAAATTGAATTTAGGGATGGACATAAGCCCTGTTTACTCAAGCTGTTCTGGAAAGACTGGTTTTGCAATATTTTCTGTCCTCAGAATAGTAAAACTAGTTGTGATGAATTTAGCAAAGTCTGTATGCTGCAGTGCCCCAGACAGTTTCTTGTTTTCGTTAACATTAGTTTTCTATCAGTTTGGACTGTGTAATATCCGCAGACGATGTATGTTCAAAATATTGGATTGCTGTGTTTTTGCATACAAACCTTATAAAGGGAGAGAGATACCAGACTGTGTGTACAAGCATCAAAATTTGATTATATGCAGGATCTAATCTTAATATCACACCATCCTCACTGAAAAGCGTTGCAAGAATATTCCGATTCATATTCCGAGTGGTGTGTTTCTCTGCAGTCATCCTGCAGAATTCTTACTCCTAGCAGGAGAATATCACTATACTGAACTGAATAAAAATGTATACATTAAGTTGCTTATTCAAATGTCCAGCTTTTGATGTTTGTAGATAATTGAAGCAGGAGGCAATATAACCTGAGCTTTGTTTTATTGATATGAGAGGCTAATGTGAGTTACAAAGCAGGAAAGAATGAGAAGTTGTATAATATGCTGGAAATGTGAAAATAATGCAGATTTCAGTCATTAGCTTTCACAGCTGTATTTGCATAGAAATATACTAACGGCTGGATGACATTTCATGCATGAACTTGATAGAGCATCCTTAAACATATTCATGTTAGAAGAGTACTTAAAGGGAACCTCCAACTTGAAAATTCCTGTCTTTGTTTAAAAAATCCCAAAACTGTAGTTTCCTTAGGGAATTCTGGTACAAGATATTTTTTTATGAAACAAAGCTTTCTTTGTTATGAGGAATACTGTGACAGCCTATGAAGGGCCCTTCTTTCTGATCACACTTTAAAGGAGATCCTGCTTCCCCTGCATGTTAAATATTACTGCACAATAGATGTTGCTCAGGCTTTTGTGGAAAAGGCTAGCAAAGCATGAAGCCCCTTGAGATTTCAGACACCAGTTTCCTATGCTATTTTATGTTTTGAGGGAACACTTTCCTTGTAAGTGGGGCAAAGATGAATGCAGATTTTCCATGCTGTGTGAGATAAAAGGAGTTACTCCTTCTTGAAGAACTAGAATTCCTGGTGGAGTCCATCAGTTATCCCATGGTATGAATTTTTGGGAGCTGGGTGTCAGCAATTCCTTCCAGTTAACCTTTGCTTGTTGTGTGGTATTTTTTTAATTCAGCTACTAGCACATACCAAGTACAACTTCAGTTGTAACTCGTAAGTTATAAAGATGTTTGGTTTCAGTAAGAGTGGCGAGGTTCACAGAGTACAGTTAGGGTTTTTATATTAGTGAGTACTTGCACTTTCTAGTAGTTTCAGCATTCCATTTGCCAACTGTGAAGAATTATGTTTCAACTTAAATGTGATTATTAACAAGGCGTAGCTGAGAAAGGCACTCTTCTGAAATATTCTGAGGATTATTCCTGCTCTGTTATGTCCCATTCACCTTCCACAACAGGATTTTATGTGGTGACATTAGTTGATGTTCTTCAGAAGAGCTGCTGGTCCATGTTTGATTGTGACTTTCATTAGAAGTAGAATTCTACCTTCTGAAGTGGTGACATGTGAGCACTAATTCCTGGGAATATTTTCTAAAAACTCACTTTATACTGAAATTCAGCCAGCTCTGAAAGGGATTTAGGAGTATGACGAGAGTATGAATTAAAAAGCCCTGGGATGTGAAAACATTATCTCTAAGCAGTTTTGACTTTGTCCTCACACAGTCCCATTCCTGCTGCAAGAACCAGCTCTAGAGTCTGTCCAGCCTCCTGCTAAAACCAGTCTTCTGAAGGAGAGTGGGAGTGTGTGTATGTAGAGGTAGCATTCTGGAAAAGATCAGCCAGTAGCAGTTAATCTCCTTCTGTGCATATCCTATATTACTTGTGTGAACCTCGCAAGCAGAACAGATCTATGCAGAAAAGGGCTGCAGGATCGTTTTCCCTGTCAGCATGAGATATAAATGCAGTGCTGTGAAGATGTGAGAATTCCAAAATGGAAATATTATGAAAAAGGGTCATTAATAGTATCTTACTTGGAAGCTCTGTCTAAAGCATAACATAATCATGGGCAGTGTGTAGTAATGATATTTTACACTGAAGCCCAAAGGTTACAAAGACTTTAGTTCTTGCCTAATGAAAGTCACTTTGTCATCTAAGGTACAGAACGAATCAAATCCTTGCAGCAGTGCAGAATCTATGTATGTAAAGCTACTTTTAAAGTCACATTAGTAAAATGTCTGTCAAAAGCCAGGAAAAAAAGGTCTGGTTTAAAAAAGGAAAGAGAAAATCTCAGATGAAATTTCCGGATAGAGTGAAAACATATATGCTGAAGACATCAGTGGATGGTAGTAGCAATAAAGATCATTTGGGCTGCAACAGCAATATCATCTTCAGTGCAGTTCTTGAAAAGGGTGGCAGTGGTATTAGAAGGATATGTTTTAAAGGTAAGTCCACACACAATCATCTCTAAGGAAATGCCTTCCCTACCTTCCTCATAGGCAAGAAGTTTATAGCATGGAAAGCAGCACACTGCCTGAGTACAGAAGATGGTATTTAGCAAGATTTTGAATGATGTGCAGCAGGGTGGGAGCTAAAAGTCACAATGATTTGAGTGTCATTTGCAGCTCCCAGACAACCCAAGTTCTGGCTCCCGCTGAGCAGGGTTAAAGTGGGGAGAATTACTGCTCGCACCAAGGCAAAATAGCGCCGACTGGCAGTGTCTCCTGATTCCTGTTGACTTTCTGTGGGCACGTTTAACCTGTAATTTGGAAAAGGAAAATACAGTCTGGCACGTATTCTTGAAGGGTTGCCAGTCCCAGATCTATCCATTGCTTAGCCTGCCAGAATGGGAAAGATAAGTATCTTACAAACTAGTATCCACAGCAACAGACACTGGAATTTTATCTTTTCAATACATATGAAAACCCAAAGAAAATAATTACTTTTTCATTTTCCAGTTTTGTAATAGTAATAATGACCTTTAGGTCAGGAATTTTCAGCAGTTAATGACTGTCTGGCTTTTTCCTTGGCCTTTGGTTTCTCCAGCCAGTCATTAACACTGAGAAAAGTGTCTTCTCCAGTGGTCACTTTGGCTTAATCATTACCTTTTCATGCTACAGAATATACCAGCTGGGAAATAAGTGTCTCCTATGCCAACGGATCCATAAAGTGTTCCTGAGGTTTTATTTCGTTGAAAGAATATTCCGTCAGGACATGAGAGTTTAATGTAAAACATGATTAAGTATTATCCTCAGCCCCAAGAAAGGTTAGATCACTTTCAGGGATTGGGACTGAATAAATTTGCAGTGATGCCTTTTCTCTTCTGAGGATGGTCGAAGGCCATTATTTCAAAAGATTAAATCTTAAGAATTTATCTGTGCAATCTAGGTTCCCATACTATTCTCTTGGTATCAGAGTCCTATGGAAATAATACATGAGGACAAATATTTTCTTGTCCATTTTCTAGGATCAAATAATATATGAGGACAAATATTTTCTTGTCCATTTTCTAGGATTATACAGGAACTGGACTTTTTTTGTTTCAATGGTATATGTAATCATTGTGACACTGAAAGTAGTACGTGGCAACAGTATCTTGAGACTTAAAAATGATTTAAAATCTAAAGGGGAACAACCCTCTGGAATGGCTGCCCTGCTCTCTTTCTCTAGCTAGTAGGTTCCCTGCCTTCCAAACACCCTATCTCTAAAACCCTAAAAGCTGTATATGACTTTGTTCAGAAGAATATTGCCTTATACTCAGAAATTACTTGCTGGCACTTTACCATATGATAAAAAATGAGGTATTACGGAACACAGGTTGTGTTTTGACCACCCTATTGATTATATTCTTGGTAAAAATTAACCAGGTTGTGAGTAGATTGCATGTCTGTACATACATAAATCTTTGAACAGTCTTCAGTTTTTGTGCATTTGAGTTATTCTTTAAGCTTTATGATTTAAATGCCGTTGTTAAAATACAGTGTTACCTAAAAAAGTTTTAGCCAAAAAAAAAAAAAAAAAAAGAAGGAATATCTCTTTCCCTGTGGGGTATATTTAAGCTTGAAAACAATTGTGTAAGAAATGCACTACTTGGAGAATGAATTCACAAGAAAACAATACTTTTCTAAACTGCATATTTAATGTGTATGGATTCCAGTGTACTGTTATTGCCAAGTAGTCAATGTTAGCAGTGAAGCACCTCCACTTGAACAGAGAAAGAAAATGGGAATCTCTTCAACTATGGATTTAAATCAGGAGGGTGCCCCTTGGGAGTCTGGTATCAAAAACAGAAGTCATGTGAGTGATGAGCCTAATTTCAATGTTTTGCTGTGAGATTTAGCACCTGTGTAACTACTATTGGTACTATTAGCTTTTTGTTTGGTATCTTTAAGTGAAAATACAGAGTGCACATCAAACCAGCAGGCATCAGCTTTGGCTTTAACACTTTTTTCACTTTTCAAGAAAAATAACAGCAGCAAAATATAGGTAGTGTTCCAAGAAACAGCCACTCGGGAGTCCCACGAGGGCTGGGACTGTGCTTTGTGGTTTCCTGACTCTTGGAGTACACTTCTACTTTTTAAGCTGAAGCTTCATATGTATTTGGAAGATATGACAATCTACTTCTCAGCAGGGTTGTGTTGTTTCTAAAAGGCTGGACTTGCTAGAGGATTTAAATGTGGTGAGGATCCAATAATTCCCTTCACAATGATTTTTAAAATCTACACCTTTAAAATAGCTCTATATCTTTAAACCTCAAGCTAACCTGAGTGTTAAAAACAGCTGGCTAACCTTTAGTAGAAATGGGAAAGGTCCAAACGAAAGGAGTGACATCATTTGTGTTTCATTCTGTGCTTAAATGGATCTTTTCCTCAACTTCACAGATAACCAGTGCAGATTATTTATAGGTTATAAAGATAGAAATTAACACCATTCCTTGTAGGCAGAAGAAATATGTACGGATCATTATTTATACTTTAGCATTATAATGCCTTCTGGCTCAACCTGTGTGCTAGGGACCAAGTGTAAACATGCATTTATCATCCTGACCCTTAATCTGTTCCCAAAAATGTCCTTCAGTGGGGAGCTGTGAAACAGCCTTTCTAAAGGATTTGATACCTTCTTTTTTGCTGATGATACAAAGATCTTTAGAGCCCTTGCTGTAATTGAACCTTCAAATGTAAAATGATGCAAATTCCAGTTTAGAGCATTCCTTTTCCAAGAAAAATATAAAACCAAGAACCCAAATACACAAAAAAGCCCCCAAAATTATGACACTTCACAAGTCTTTCAGTTTTATTTGGGCAAATTATTCAGGGCTTTTTGATACCTGAAGAGATCTTTCCCCTTCTATGTCAATGTAATTTTTGAGTCCTTAGCTTCTCTTTGTTTCCCCTGTTATTTCCAGTTTCTCCATTTTTCTGTGTTCCTTTCCCTAGACAGCAGTCTTAGATGCTGCTAATAGAATTCAGCTGCAGAGGAAATACAAACCTGGTAAGAGTCAGTGTACCGAATCCCTCACTAGCCACTGAACTTAGTGGGACAAAATCGTCCTTCACGTAACTTTAACAGTGTCCATGGAGTAATTCCAGCTATCAGTCTGTTCTGTTGTGTTTCTGTAGCCCCCTTTACCTCTATTGTAACATGAGGTAGGGAGACAGGAGCGCTGCAGCAGCTGTTACTGTTTGATCAGCAACACAATCTTTGCTGGAATTTCCATTTCCCTTGCAGCCTAGCTACTAGGATGCATTTGTCACCCATACTTTGTAGCAGACTTATATTTGCCTGTAATTACATACCAGTCTGGCAATACTTTATTGTTAACATAAAGTACTGCCATTTCAATCCCCAATCTTAAACTGAAGTATTTACTAAACTCTGTAATTGCCAAAATAATAAAGCTGCCATTATTGTCTGGGAAGTTTACAGCTTGTTACTGAAATACTTAAATTGGCTTCACTATACCTGTATGTACTCCTTATGTTTTCACGTGTTGCTCAAGAGACAGACAGATGCCTGCTGGGCATAACTGTAAGTTTCTGATACTTCACAGCACGACTGAGGTTGGAAGGGACCTTGGGAGGTTATCTTGTCCAGCCCCCTGCTCAAGCCCGGCCACCAGGAGCAGGTTGCCCAGAACCATGTCCAGATGGCTTCTGGTTTTGAGTTGGCTTTGAGTTTCCGAGGATGGAAACTCCACAAGCTCTCTGGGCAACCTGTGCCAGTGCTCAGTCAAAACTTTAGTTCAGGTTCTGCAGCTTGTGATCTGTTCCCGTGTACCAGGAGGTCTATAAAAGATAACTAGGAAAAACAAGTTCAGTGTGGTTAAACTCAATGTAATGGGTACAGATAGTACTGCGAACACTTAGGGATACATAAAGGAGAAAAGATAATATATTTTGGTTTCTTTCTGTGTTGGCCTTTTGCAAACAAAAACAAACACTGATGATGGCCATCACTCTTGCTGTTTGTTAGTCATTCTACAATGTTTTCCTTTGCCTTTAAATAGTTCACCATGTATTATTGTTCTGTTCCTAAGACTGCCTGGGTAAAACAGACCTCAGCACTGGAAACATGGGTGAGTTTGCTGTGAACCATAAGCAGTGTTGCCACACTATTCTTTTTTTCATACAGGAAGCTCAAAATATTCATACTCAGCATGTGTCTCCAAAAGCTTAGGAATTTGTGCTAAAAATAGCATGGTCTCTAACGGTAGTTCTTGCACACCTGCACAAAATCTCTCAACACTTTGTGCTGTTTGAGGGAGGGAGGGGAAGCTTCATGTTCTTCCGGCAGTCACCACTGGACATACCACTGAGTACAGCTGGTTCTCCGTTGCCCTGAAGACCTTTTGCTAAAACCAGATGTTCAGATTCTGTTGATACTTGGCAGATGGGTGCAGAGTTGTGTGTTGTTTGGCCATGAAGGACTGGGTCTCCTCTCCTCACATGGACGCTCACAGATCCCTCCAACCCTTTCCCTACATAGAATGGTTTGCGTTGGAAGGTACCTTCAAAGCTCATCTAGTCCAACTCCCCTGCAACGAACAGGGACATCTTCAACTAGATCAGGTTGCCCAGAACCACATCCAGACTGACCCTGAATGTCTCCAGCGATGGCGCATCCACCCCCTCTCTGGGCAACCGCTTTCAGTATTTTACCACCCCCTTTGTAAAGAATTTCTTCCTCACATCCAGTCTGAATCTCCCTCTTGTAGTTTAAAACCATCACTCCTTGTTCTACTGCAAAAGGCCCTGCTAAAAAGTCTTTCCCCATCTTTCTTATATGCCCCTGAAAGTACTGAAAAGCCTCAATAAGGTCTCCCCAGTCTTCCTTCCCTAGGCTGAACAACCCCAACTCTCTCAGCTGTTCCTCAGAGGTGCTTCAGCCCTCTGATTACTCTAGCACTGGCGAGCCTCGAGCAGAGCTCCCCGTGGGGCATCACTTCCACAGAACCAGAAGGCCTGTTTCTCTGGAACAGGCATGAGGAATTTTTAACTTGGAGAAAGAGCTTCATGGGACCTCTCCTGGGGATGAGATTGAGCATCAGGGAGCAGAGAGTATGCACCTCTGCCAGGATCTGTCTGCCCACCCGGCCCAGCCGTGCCATGGCCAGGACGGCGGGCTGGGAGCCATTGCTCCGATACAGGTGCCTGGCGGGTACCCGCAGACACCGGCCTGGCCGTACCCCAACAGCCCCTCGGCCACCACACCGACACTCTCCACAGCCGACACGGGGCAGGTCTGGGCCTGCCGGGCAGGGAGCCCGACCCCAGCGGAGGGGCCACCGGAAGGGGAGTTTCCGCCTGGGCCCCGGGCGGGCCGGGGCCGGCTCTCCGGGCGGGCGCTGCTCCTCCCGCGGCCCTTCGCCTCCGCCCGGCCCCGGCCCCGGCCCGCCCCCCGCGGCATCCCGGCTCGCGTCGCTCCGCGTTGGATTGCTCGTGCCTGCCCGGCGCCGCCGGCTGCCCGTGTGTCGGCGCGGCCAGGCGAGCTCAGCCGAGCGCAGAGGCGGATTTTGAGGAACAATACCAGCTTGGGGAGCGCGGGACCGGCGCGGCCGCCCCGCCCGCCTGCCCGCCGCACCATGTACGCCTTTGTGCGGTTCCTGGAGGACAACGTCTGCTACGCGCTGCCCGTCTCCTGCGTGCAGGACTTCAGCCCCACGTCCCAGCTCGACTTCGACAACCAGAAGGTCTACACGGTGTACCGCAACCCCGAGGAGGCGGAGGAGGACGACGAGAGCCCCGCGGAGTGGGGTGACCGCCTACTGCTCCACAAGGCCCAGATCCTGGCGCTGGCAGGTGAGGGCGGGCCGGGCCAAGGAAGGGGTGTGTGGGGGGGGCCGGGCCTGGGGAAGCCCCAAATGCCGACCCCCACCCCGCTGAGGTGGGGGAGCGAGGGAGGGACAACGGGGGAGGGGAGCGGGCGGCATCGCGCCGACACATGCTCAGAGCCCGGGCGGCACATGGCGGGCGGGGGCCGCGGAGGGGCGGGAGATGAGGGGGGGGGTCCCTCCTTCCATGCCCGCAGGGCCCAGGCCCGAGAAGGGGTCGTGGTGCGTTGCGGGGGGAGGCAGCGCTAAGTCTCCCGTGTGGGCTCCGAGGCGTGGTGTTCGTCTGGAGCGGTTTCTGAAATAGCCCGTGTTGTGCCCATCGCTGCGCAGCGGCGGGGTGAAATCACAAACTTCAAACGAGAAAAAAAAAGTTAAGGTTTTTCATAGGCGGTGTATTTATAGTGCATGGAGTCATTTATGTACCTCTGCAGCTTGGCAGCGTGTTGCCAAATTAGAGAGGTACTGGTTTATATCCGCTTTGTTAGTTTAAGTGACTTCACAAATTGGAAGGCAGTAGTGGAACCAGACCTTCAGATACTACGCTTGTTAAGCTTGGGTTTGCTACATTTGGTTTGTTTCATGTTTAACTTAGGAATGCCACTGTAGCTAAGAGGACCAATTAAAGTGTAGATTAAGAAATAAACCCGTATTTTGTCCATTTAACAGTCCTTAGAGTTCAGATAGTACTTCTGCTTTGTGTGTCCTCAAATCATGATTCTTTGGCAGCATGAAGACTTTCTGTAGTTTCCTTCTGGCCACAGAAACACGCTGCCATAAGCAGAGTTGATGCAGAAAAGAAGTTTGATGTTGTTTGTAGCAAATTACTGGCTAGCACAGACTTGCCCAGTAGGCTGTTAAAAGATGGAAATGACCATTTGAAATGTCAGTCTGTGTAGCAAAGAGGACATTGGCTAAATACTCATTGTGTCTGTTTCCCCAAATGTGGGATGGGCTTAAAAAACTCTGCCCCTAGTATTGAGTTTGGAGAAGGTAACACTGAGTTCTGCTATCTAAACAGAGTTAACTTTGTGTTAGTCAGGTAAAACTAGTATTAGTTTAACTTTAGTTTTGAGAACAGCAGGCCTTAAACCAGCTCAGCCTGGTGGTAGTCCAGTTGGTCCCTGACTCAGACAGTGACTTTTACCATTATCCTGTGCCTAGTTGTGGCCATAAATGAGTGCCTAGAAAGAACAAGAAACAGGCAAATGTGTATCATTTCCCAGTAAAGTATTACTGATTTCTGAATATTTACCACTCCAGGTGCTGAGGAGAACTAATAAGATAGCCTAGCAGAGAAGTGAATTCTGCTTAGTTTTTGTTGTCCTGTGCCAGCCTGTGTTTTGTCTACCCTGTTTATAGCAGGGACATACTGCGATATGAAGCGTTTCTTGCAAGTTACTTAATCGCATCCATGGAAGACTGCAGGGTCAACATTCAGGGTTTGCTTGGCCTCTTCTCAAGGGCATTCATCCCAATGGAACTTCACCTTCCTCTTTCTCACTTGGGAACTGCAGCAGCAGTATTCTGTCTGTTCATGTACCTCTTAGCATAACTTAAGAGTTATATTTAAGAGAAATATTAAAGAACAGGTATTTTGCTTACATGCTGAGCCTACCAGGTTGCCTCAGTTTTCTAGCTGAAAGTGTGCCTACTTTGTCATTTCCCTTGTTGCAGACAGAGTCTGTTTGTACCCAAGAGAAGTGCTCTTCTGTACAGTTTCTCTTTGTTTCCTCTGTCTTGAACCAGAACAAACCCATATATGCTGTTTCCTCCAGAGAACAAGACTTGTTACCTGTGTTAGTGGCTTGCACTAATTGCTCCCCAGAGATTTTAATTTCTAAAGGAAATTCTCCTGCTGAGCCAGGAACACAGGGAAACATACAGCTATCTCTATTACATCTGTCACATCTCAATGTATCTGGCTAGATCTGTAATCTGCATGCTTGGAAAACTTCTCACCTGAACGCCAAATGAATCCTTCCTTCTGTGCTTGTTTTCAGCCTGCACCATATAAAACTACCATAGCTGAATTACACAGTCTGTTGTATACAAAGGGTTACTTCCTTTTAAAGTTGTCACTTTCATTCCAAAGTTTTCATGTTGGTGTTTGTTTTTATTATGGTTAAGGCCATGTGAGAAAAGTTGATCTTACGTGAAGACATCTTAGTACAATTTTCAGTTTATAGTGACCAACTTGTGTTATTACAGATTATGACAACTTTTCATGGCAAACATTACAAGTCTGATACTATGCAAACTGCTTATTCAGTTAAAAAAAGTAATTTTACAAGTCTGCAGTAATGTTTCACATACTAGTATAGAACTTTGCATTCTAAAGGATTCCAGCCTGCCCTATTAAGGTAAATAGCGTTTATAAAGTTGCTTTTATATGTACAATATATGTAGTTGATTTTGAATTTATTGGAAGGAATCCTTACCTGTACAAATTAGCACATCAGTGAATTCAAGGATTTACTGCTTTGGTCCAAGGTTTCCCCATTAGGAACAAGATCAAAGTCATGGTACAGTTATTAAATTAAACAAACAACAAAAGAGAATAAAGGGGGGAAGTGTAACTATTTTTTTCGAGCCTGAACAGTATCCTGTTATGGTTTGAATGGTGACCAGTTTTCTTACACTGACTTAACAAGGCTGCTCAAGTAAGCAAAGTTGTACATATATATATATATATATATGTATAATGTGTATATATATATATATATATATATATATTCATGATCAGACACTTCCCAAGCAAGGGGGGTTAAACTACAGTCTGAGAAATAGGTCCATTTGGTTTTTCTTTCTGGTGACCTAAAAAGAAGGGATAGAGGAGGAACAGAGACACAAGACCTGTATTAGATTCATGATTTTTTTCTTTTGAAGAAGGATTTCCTTTCCTCTGTTTAAGGAAATTCAGCCACTTTTCAGACTTCTACTGTTGTAAAGTAGGAGTTCTCACAGGGGTAAGTACATGTTTATGCCCATAGTATAAAGTTTTATTGGAGCATTGGTTGTGTAAAGAGTTCATTCATGAAACAATTGACAATTGTCCTTGTTTGAGAGAGTCTAGAAGCAATTCTTTGATCTTTTGTGGTGAGGTTGGATAGTTGTAAGCCCGTACACCTGTGAGGAATATTATCGTGGCTGCAGAAGAGAGAGCACTGCTGTAAAAGTATCACAAATAAATCATAAGGAAGTGTGGTGAGCCTGCTCAGAGCACAGCATTAAGTAATTGTGATAGACTTGAGAAATACTGTCTTCTTTGAAAAACTGCAGTAAGATGTAATATGTAGTAGTGTTACAGCAGAGTGAGAGATGAACTCTGAGTGGCTGTATACCTTTCCTGTGTCTATGTGTACATGGTTGGGAACTGCTGGTGGTGGTGGTGGTATGTGTCAGTCTGGGAGCCTTCAGCTTTTTCAAAAGTTAGCCAAAGACCAGAAAGGCTGACCCCCAACTAAGACAGCTCTAGAACTTTGAACTGTAGAAAGCATATTAAAACGAATGGTTTGTGCCATAACAAGTCAAGCATTTGTTTAACAGGCAACTGATGTTATGTAGTAATAAAGGAATTATTTTATTTACCTCTTGAATGGAAAATGTAGCTCAGCAGACTAGAGTTTCCCTATATAGCTGTTTTTGAGGTGGCATGTTAACTGGTCTGTCTTGGTGAGAATACAGAAATAACAGACAGCTTTTCAGGAAGAGTTTGAGTTTGTCTTTCTGATCACCCGCACCCTTCTTTTCTGTCCTCTCCTCAAATGCTGAAACACTGTTTTTCTGATCCCTCTCTAGAAATATTTGTGCCCCTTGCAACTTTTTCACACTTGCCCAATATAGTCAACTAGCAGAATTTTGTCTAAAAGCATATGTACCTTACAGGAGCTCACATGGTTCTTAGATTACCTTGTTAGAGCCTTTTTTTTTGTTTTGGAAAAGTGCTGAGGATGAGGTGGAATTAACTCAGGTTCAGGGACTTTTTAAAGTTCACTCCTTTGGGCTATCTGTATTAAGGTAATAGGGACAGTCTTCTAATTGAAGGCATTCTTTACTGACTACAGTAAATAATTGCTTTCTTTAGCTGCTGCCCTTAACATTTACCTCCCACACAATCATAACAAACACATCCCCATCACATTTTCACAGTAATTCCCCAGCTGCCACTGCAGGCATGTTAATACCTGTGTGCATCTGTATTCTTTCTTGTCCCTTTATAAAATGTTACGGTCCACTTCTTACAAAAATAGGTAAAGCAATTTTTAAAATCTTTAAAAGCCTGTGCAGCTCATGGCAAGGTATTTTGCTCTGTAGTTCAGAAAAATGTAAAACCTCTCTTCTCAGAACAACTTTAAATTAAATGATTTTTAGGACTTGAAGTTCGAGTAAGGTTGAGGGTGGGTACACACTAAGAACTTGAAGCAGGCTTCTTCCGGATGGGTAGCTAATGGAAGTCAAGTGCTGGAAATAGTGAAAATTTACAAGATGAGATATTTGATTATTATTTCATACACCACATTTAGGCCAGGGAGTGGTCTTGATGTGTAACTAACAGCACTTTTATTGCTGTTTCTATTGCCTTGTGCTTACATCTGTGGGGTTTTTTTCTTCTTTGTGCTTTTCAGACAGCATGGGGACTTGGAGTATGTAGAGCAGTTCATATCTGTGGCCACGTGTACCTGCGCTCCATCCTGTGTTCATACATTGTCCACATGTCACGTTTCCTTTCCCAGGGCAGCCTGTAGACTGTTGCGGTAGGGACAGCGTTTGCTAACTCTCTGTTCCTAGAAAGTGTTAGGTCTGACCCCTATCGGGGTCTGCAACTCATATGGTGGATGACAGGGACCTGGGGAGAAGTGGCACCAGGAAAGCAATCAGAATGCCTGCAGCTGCTTCTTGGGTGATCCGAAGTATTACCATGAGCAAAGAAGGGCCAGGAGGAGGCTGTATGAAACCTTCCAGTAGTGGTAATGGTTCCTCACAGACTTTTTGTTTGATTTTTGCTAGGATAGTGCTGGAGTACCGATGGGCGAGCTTGTATGTCACTGCCCCTGAGCAGCAAGCCCAGCTCTTCCTGACTGCGCTGTCTGCCTACTACCTGTGCATTGGGTCTTGCCACGTGAATGGCCCTCTGTGGTCACTGTGAGAGAAACCAAGCCCAGCAGGTTAGGCAGGGCTGAAGTAACCTGTTCAAACTATTTGGGGGGGGGGGTGGGGGTGGTGTTGTTTTTTTTGTTAACTTTCTACCGTGACATTTGAGGTGCATGGCTGACTTTGTCAGGTACTGAACTGGCGTGCTACTGCTGTGTTACCTTTTCAGCAGGGGAGAGATCAGGCTCTGTGCAGAGGTTCACCAGATCATTTTGTGTAGTAGAGTTACTACATTGGACTCTTAAATATAGTCCTGAATACAAGTGTGGCAGTATTCATAATGAATATTTACAGCTAAATTCCACACTCATTTTGTGTTTGATCCATATCTGTTTTATTTTTAACTCTTTTCAGGTGAAGAGTTGTGAGGGTTTTTTTCCCCTTCTAAATTCTACTGTAGAAGCATATCTAAGATATGAATGGCTTAATACTTTCGGAATGGCACAACTTTTGGAGTTTTTCTGTGTCATTTCTGTTTGTTCAGCATTGAACTCTTAGTATGGTTCATTCATTCAAAGCTTAAAGTGAAAAACTTCTGGGAACTTTTAAAACCGTAGCTTTTAAGTGGTGGCTGGGAGTAACCCTTATGATAGTGGTGATGGTTATAATGTCATCAACAGCATAAAGGGCCAGTAGAAAGAGATTAAAAAGCTTGAGATTTATCTGTGCAAGAATTATATTTAGTTATATTTTCCAGTATCACTTTGCTTATTCTGGAAATAAATATGGGGGGGGTGGGGGCGGGGGAGAGTCCTTTATGTCCTCAACTGACCTGCTTATTCCTCAGTTGCACATGCTTTTTGCTTCACCCTATATAGTCACAAGTAATTTATGTCTAATAAAAAGACATACAGGCGACTTACACTGTTGTTATTGCTCTTGGTCTTAGTACGTATGTGGCACAACATAGCACCAGTTACAGTTGTAAATGTTGTGTGGGCTTAACTCTACGATACAGTGGAAATACGAATTTCAGGATTTTAATAAAATTGACTTCAAAGATAGTACACTTCTGGTAGCTATGGTAACTAACACTAATTAAAATATGCTAAAATTTGCAGGGGAGTGAAAAGGGAAAAAAATGTAAGTTAATGGTTTTGTTTTCATAATTTAACAGTAAAATATTTTTTGTTCCCAGTGGATTGCCTAAGTACCAGTCTGTCAATTAGTTGCTATTTTTAAAGAAGCCCTTTAAAAATAGTAGACTCGACCACATTGTAATTTTTGCATAGAGACTAAAGAATGCATGAATCTGCCCGCTATTTCCATAGAAAGCTCATTCCTTGGGCAGAGAGAGTTGCGGAGGCTTCCTGGAGTATTCTCTGTAGGCTGCTGCTTTATCTGGTGAATAGCTGCTAACAACATCTCTGTGTCTTTGTGGCCTGTGTGATCATGAAATCAGGGTTTGGTCCTAATAAAATTTTACAGTATGGTGCAGACTGACTGGTCAGGGCAGCCAGATTGCCAAATTTTAGCTGTCATTGAGATTGATGATGCCTTTAAATGAACTTTTGAACTGTTAAAAGAAGGACATAGCTTTTATCATAGTTTTTTGTAAAATATTTTGTCACGTTAAAACTTTAGAGAAATAAATACCATAGTACAGTTTCATATGTAGGCAGAGAGCAAAGCCTTAAAGGATAGCACTTCAACATCCTATTTGTGTTCAGGGTTTCTTCTTTTTAATTTAACAGTAGTACTGTATTACTGTACTTGCTTCAGAAAGGATTAGGAGACCTGTCCCGTAATAGCTGTAATCCGTTCTGTTCAACGTGTTCAGAGTGTTGTACAAATATTAACAAATCTGCACAACTCTACAGTGGGGTAGATGGGGACAGGAAGATGGAAAGGTTGAGTTATTCAAGGTCAGTATTTAGGTAAATATTGGGTCCAGGATTAAAGCTATTCTCAGTCTTGTAAAGAGCATGATTTCCTATTTCTCAGTGTAATGTCTTTTCTGAACTAAATTGTCCAACTCCATTGGTTTCTACTGCACCCAAGTACTAATACCACTAAAAGATAAATGGAAGGGAGAGTTGTGCTGACAAATAATAAAAGAATGATGATTATTTGTAGCTGCGTTAGTTTCAAGCCATGCTTCTTTTGGTTATTGTTTTTGAAGACACTCTGTATTAACTCTTGAATTAAATAGATTCCGTAATAATAATGGAAATTAAGAAAGAAATTAAAGTTTCTCATGCAGTGCAGGTGTGACATCTGCTGACAGGCAGTAAATCTGAATAATGTGCTGATAAATGAGCATGTGGAAAAGGAGAGTGTTACAAAATATCTGAATGTCCAGTATTAAACTGGGTAGCTCTGTTCTTCACTAAAGGAAAAAGTGTGCATTGAGGCCTCAACATTTGTTGCTTCAGTTGCTGGCATGTGTTTTTTGAGAGAGCAGCAGCAGGTCCATGCTCTGTGAATCTACTCGTATTACTGAATTGAATATTAATGAGGGAGAGCAAGTCTTACTGTAGGGCTTCAGACAGAACTTAAGAGGTTGAAGTTTATAATCTATCCTCTGCTTTTGGAGGAGTTTGATTCCTTACTCCTTCTCTTCCTTCTTTCATGCCTTTGTACACTAAACAGGTATGGCTTTCTCTCCATCATCAGGGAGCAGTCTTGATTTAAGCTTCTGGCACATCATCCTTCTTACCCATCATCTCTAAACCTGTCAAGCAGTAGTTTAAGGCCTTTCTATCTTGCCTCTTTCCAATTTGATTAAGAATTATTTTCACTCTGTTTCCTGTTCTTTACACTTAATTGAAATTCACTTCACAAGATTTAAGAGCCCTTTTGGCCAGTTCCTCAAGAGCATGTCTTCACCTTCAGGTGCTTATTGGCCCTGCCTGTCACAGTGTTACTTGATACGTTGCTCTTCTCTGACTAATTTGCTCACTCTTCTTTGTGCTCTGAAGACATTCTTCTTGTCACTTGGTTCTGTCTTATTGTTGTTTTCTCTCTTTTGAGGAAGTGCTTTAGGATTATTTAGGTTTTGAATTTCTGGGAGTGATGCTAAGCCCAAATGACAACTCTGTCTTTTTATTCCAAACTTTTCTCCCTTAAATTTGTTGTCACCTTCCTTTTCTGACATCCTTAGCAGAAATCTTTCTCTGCTTAGGGTGGCCCAACATTTTTGTCCATTTCTCTTGATTTTAGAGCTTTTCTTTCATCCCCAACCCAAAGTCTTGCCGTCTTTTATACTTCATCTGCTTTGTTGCTTACACTCAGCTTTGCCTTTTTGTCCAGCTAAATGTACTTCATGTCACTGTGCTCTATGTTTATTTCTGTAATCCTCTTTTTCCCTCTCCTTCCAGCAAAGCTGCTGTCTAGTCTGGGACAAAAAATGCAACACAGTAAATTATACTATCCGAATCCTGAGTTGACTGTGCCAGCACCTGCTGACCCCTCTGTTACGCACTCCCTACTCCTTTCAGCTGCGCCAAGTCTGGCAGCACCTGTCCTCTTCAAAGAACGTTTGCATTTCTACTGCTGTCCCTTACCCTGTGTTGTCTGTCACTGTCATTCTGAGTTTCTTCTTTGGTAGAGGTCTCAAACTCAGTGTACTCCTAGCTCAGAGATGTTTTATGAGACAACTTTTTCTTCCTCTGCATCGTGAATATCTTGAATCTGCACAATCATTAAGTTTTCTGAAATCTCTTCTGTTCTTCCAGTTGAAGTGCTTCTTTAATATTTGCATTAAATCAGCTAAAAAAGTAAATTGTAATTATTTTTTCCAGTTTCAAATAATCTAGATGGCTTTTTTCCTTTTTTCATTATCATGCTGTTTCCCTTTCAAGTCACAGCAATATTGATTATTGTTTATTTGTGTCTAAGTGGCACTTAGGAATCCATGCCCCGTTGTGCTTGGTGTGTGCATTTGCTTTAAAGAACCAAATATGCCTTTGGTCGTGGGTTTTTTGCTTTGGTTATTACAGTTTGTAAAGACACTTAACTACCGCGGCCGGTGATGTTATCTACTGTGTAGAAACAACCTGGCTAAATCGGTAGCAAAGCAGTTCAGTGCAGCAGTGTGTGGGAACTGTTGTACAGGTGTTGTCCATATGTGTTGGGTGTATGCCTGGAAATGGGAAGGGTGATGGTGAATTTTTTCAGCTGTCAGTGTATCATTTTTCACAAGGGGTGGAATTTTTTTTAAAGGCTTAGGGGAAGGGCGAATTTTGCTCAAGGTTCTTTTGTTTTCTAACTGTAAGATTTATAGCATTGCCAAGCCTCTTATTTGGACTGATCCCAGACCAACATCCAATGTCCCTCATCCATTTGGAGTGCAGACTTCTCTTCCTCAAGTTTTCCAGCTTTTACACTGAAGATGGAAAAAAACCCCAAACCCAACATTTGGACTTTTTTTATTTTTTAGAGGATTAGTTTGTTCAGTCCTTCAAAATTAGAAAGTAAGGAATGTTTTAAGGAGGCTTTGAGATTTAAATGGGTTTACTTGACATCCTGTGATATGGTTTTCAGTTTTAGAGCACTAACATATTTCTACTTGAATTTAACCAACTCGCTTCCTGCCCCGTTAAAGTCATTTTGTCTGCCTCAGTTCCCTTCTGCTCTAGAGTTAAAGCTATTACCTTTTGGCCTGAATCCACCCATCCTGACACTGAAACGAAGGCCTGTCTGAAGAAAACATTCCAGGAACAGTTTATCCTTTGCTGGTTTATACAGATTCTCTAATGCAGAGTTGCTTTTCTGGATTTTCTTTCTCTCAGCACTGCTGAGGCCAAATGTCTTCCCAACCACTCTGAGATTTCTCAACAGTTCACTTTCTTCCAACTACCTAAAAGACTTTGGTAGGTGGCTGTACAGGGAGTGATGCTGTCACGTGCACTTGCTTTTGAGCCCTGTGCTTCAGTACCTTGTGGAGTTGACTGGCAATATCACTCCAAGTCTGATCTTTTCCTGGAGTTCAGTTACTTCATCATGCTTTATTCTGTATATCGAATCACAGACTACAGTGTTCTCTTTCTGGCATTATGGCTACTGTGCACAAAAGTAATTTTTCCTAATTTACATGGATCTTCCAGAATGTACCTTCTTAAAGTAAAGAAACGATCAACACTATTCATTTTGGTATCCTGCTTCTACCCTGTGTATTTTGTTACAAGTACCTATTAGGTGTATTAAGTGCCAGTTCTCACTGAACTGCTTATTCCATATACAGGAAAAGCAATAGACACAACTTTATGACAATGAGATCATGGCCACCTAAGGGGAGGTATAATTTTTAACTTGGTAGCAAGGTTGAAATGACTCTGGACAAAGGTCAAGTCAGTACAAAATGAGGCTGTGAGCTACAAAGTTTCTAGGGCTGCCTTTCTCTCTCTTTAGCACATTTGGTATCTTTAGGCACTGGACTGCAGCTTGTCCAGTTGTTGGTTCATATTCTGGTTTTCTTCTGGCTCAAAATCATGCAGGTTTTGCTTTTTCCCGGATTCTTCTTTTGTGCCTGGCTTTTGTAGGCTGGCACAGCCACGGAGTCCTAAGAACATGCTCTAAATGCATGTTCATGCCTTTCCTGCCCCTCCCCCGGTCTCCTCTCTCTCTGTCTCCCCCCCCCCCCCCCCCAAATTCCATTAATATTTACAGAACAAGAGCCAGTACTCCATCATTAGCCTCAAATTCAGAATGAGATTTTTCTGGCTCTATCTGCAGCTGATGCAGAAGATAACAGAGGTTAGAAATGCACTTAAAAAAAAAAGAAAAACAAAAGGTCTTTTCATATCCAGCACACTGGATAAATTGTGTCAGGTATAAATATGCCTACAAAGACCAGAGCACATGTAAGAAAATATTGTATGTATTGTTGAAGGCAGAGGAACATGAAATTATTCTTCATTGACGAAATTGAGCATGTGCATTTGACGACTGATCTGTTGTTACTTATATAAACTCATTTTCACCACTGTTTCTTCAAATTTCGTGTGGGGAGAAAATATCTCCTTCCTTAAACTTACTGGTTCATTTACAGAAAGTCAAATTAAGAGAGTTGCCAAACACAAGAGAGAACCGCATTGATAGTTGCACAACACTAATGTAGAAACTAAGCCTCTCTCAGGAGGTACAGAAACAAACTTTTACCTTCTGTCCACTAGTGAAGTTTTGCAAACATTAATTTAATAGGTAAACTAAGAAACTGGGAGAGTAGTGGGAAGAATGAAGAATTCCAATGATTTCCATTGTTTTTTTTGACCCCAAACTAAGCATTTTTCTTTCATTTCTGTTGTTCAGTGCACAAAATGGGTTCTTAACCGTTAACCTTTATAAGTTGACTTTAAAAGCCAACATCAAAATATAAATATTTCTGTTCTTCCAAGTTGTTTTTATTTTAATGTTGCTTTATTTGTCAGAGGGGATTTGCTGACTTCCACTCCAGTCTGCACATGCTCTATGACCGCTTTCCGTAAGTGTTTCAAGACTTGCATTTCCCTGGCTGTGAGGATGGCTGGTGTCCGTTTCCAGTTTGCATGAGGCTCTGGCTACTGGTGACCTCATCTAGTTGCCAGCAGACAAGTTTTTCAACTATGTGAAGTAATTGGATTGTGTCCATTTTGTTGTGAGGCCAAGGGTTATTTTGGAGCATAGAAACTGATCTGCATTCTTTAAATGTAGAAGGGCTTCGTCTGCATGTTCTAGGGAACATAATTTGCCATGCAGTTTAGAGAAGGTGGTTCTGCAAGGATGCATGTGCTGCTCTTACTCTAAGGAATTGTGAGAACATATTTTAGGAAAAGATTCTTTAGTCTATCAGCCCCAAAATATATAGTCTCAGAAGAAGTTAATTTGTTGTTGTGTTTGGGTGTTTTCCTCATTCAGTATGGATTTATTTATTCTTAAATTCCATCCCTTCCAGGAAGATACCAATATCCACCAGTCTGTCCTTTAGTCTGTAAACGTGTAGGGCTTTTTTCCTAGGAAGGGCTCTCTCATTTTCTTCTCTGCTCTCTGAGAGTAAATTGGGTTACCTCACTTTTCTGATGAACCTGTGTTTTCCAGATAAATGAAAACGCAGGGGTTTATTTTTCAGAACTGAAACAGTTGGATTGCCTTTTTGTTTTACTGGGATAAGCATCCGTAATTCTCTGGGGAATGGAGAATGATCTAAAATAAGCCTAGCTGTTTGTTTTTGTTGTTGTTGTTGTTTATCTGTTTCATTTTGCATCTGTCTTAGTATTTATTGCTACCATCTGCATTTCATTTCAGGTTGTCTAATGTCTTATTCTGCATGTTCTATGCCTATTCTCTTTACATAGCCTTGGGCTGTAATATCAGCATTTGCCTACAAGAGATCCATTTCTATCTGTAACAAAATGAATTGCATTCATCTGTGTAATTCATTTCTAATGAATGCCTTGCTCCTCATTAAACAGTGATTTACCTTTGTTTCCCTTTTCTACACTGTCAACACTAACCATTTTGAGGTCCTGTGGAGAGATGCTAATTTGAGAAAGCAAAAGTCAGTGCAACTTAGCACTCACAAATGTCATCCCCATTGGCACTTTCAAAGATATTCATGGGACACTTTGTGAAATGCAGTTTGCAGGTGGATAAGGCTCAAAATGTTTTCTTATTCATAAGCTTTCAATGTACAAAGACAACACTTCAGAGTTTAAATGTGTTTTTCTTTGTCAGTGTCTTGAACAGTTAACCAAGCTTGTGAATCTTTTTAGACCTTGTTTGCTCTGCAAGAATTTTATGCATCACATTTGAGGAGACTTTATTTACTCTTGATTCCCTGTTGCCTATGCACCTTTTCAGGAATATTAAAGTACTTAAAACTTACTTTAAGAATAATGCTTTGAAGCACTTATTTTGAGAGATGTTAGACTTGAAAATGGTTTACCTCTTTTTTATTTTTTTAATGAGATTCAAAGAGTAGTATAACCATTTCTCGGCTTTGTGTGTCTTAAAGAAAAAGGAATAGTACATTAACTAATGAAATAGGGATCACATGGGAATCTTGTAACAGACTTGGTCCAGATGCAGCTTTTCTCTAATGCCCTTTCAACCTGTCCTGCAGCATCCCCTTTTCCAGCCCTCCATTTTGCAGAACAGCAGACTCTGCGGAGTGTGCAAATAGATCTGTACTGCTGACAGATGATGGTTAGGGTGTAGGATGAATTACCGAGTTTGTTTTCTCTTTAAACCTAAGCGCAGTTTGAACTGTAATGGATTCAGTGGATTGTGAATATGAAAATACTGTTGGTAAACATAATTTAAAGCAATACGGATGGTTTCTAGGAAGTTGTTTCATTTACAGCATCTTTAACTTTTAGTGATGACACTTTTGATCACTTACATGAATTCAGCTTGGCGTTTTACAATATTTGTTCTTCTCTTTGGTCAGATTGATCCCCTGTTGAAACTCTAGAATTGTCAGTGAGCATCAGCTGAGTTACACCATGCCTTAATTTGATCATAGTATTATGAAGGGATTGGAGCATGGGAGGGTTGTTTTCTTCTTTAACTGATCTTGCCTAAATTGTGTAGTATTTGGAAGTAAGAACACTGACTAATGTAATAAAATTTTATTTTCAATATACATTTTAGAGGACAAAACTGACCTTGAGAACAGTGTGATGCAGAAGAAAATTAAAATCCCCAAACTCTCTCTCAATCACGTAGAAGAAGCTGGGGAGGTTACAGATTATGGGGAAGAAGATGTGGAGCTTAGACACAGTAAGGTACTGAAGTTTTACCTTTTCTTTTAAATTCATATTTATTTTTTTACTATTATTATTTTTCCTGACTTTATTTTTTTTTCCTTTTTTTTCTCTTTTTTTCTTTATATTTTTTCTTTGAAGTGCTTGGGGCATATACAGATGCTATAGCTTAAAAATTCCAGGCCTGCTTTTAATCCCCTTAAAACATTGTGTTTGCTGAAATTGGGTCAGATTGGGAGCTGGGGGCAGGGATACAGGTTTTCAGAACCTGCTGTATGTGCAATTGAACGTTTTCCTGTGTATACCATCTGCACAGTGTAATTGCTCTTCCACTTTGGCCCAAAATGCTTTAAAAGTCACCAGTTACATGAATGTCTAGCAGCTGCTCTCAGTGGCACTTGTGACCCATTGCATGCTGCTTGTTTGGAATTGGAAGGGGTGTGCTGAGAGTTCCTAACTACAGCAGTAGTGAGAAGAACAACTGACAGGACTGCATCCCTCCTTTATAACTGCCAGTTGTCTTTTTAGGTCCACATGCCAGAAACCCACTATGTAAATGCATTTATTTCTTGATATCTAATGATTTCTTTAAAAGTCTGCCAACCTTCATAATAAAATACTGCTCTGTGGCTTCATGTGTTTTGCAGCTGTAGGAATGATACTAGTACATTTCTTTATGGTGGGACACCATTTATTTTTATTTAATTATTTTAATTTTCTTTTAGAATATGCATGGGACAGGTATAACATAAAATAGTCTCATTTTCTGCTACATTACTCATGGATATTGTGGCATGGGAATTGATAAGTGTCAGCTTCTTATCTCTAACGTATGAGCTACATTTGCTTTCCTTTCAGTTGCTTGGAAGTTCAATGCTTTTCCCGTATTTGGCCAATAAAACTTAGTGACTTTTACCCCTACTGTCACGTTTTAGTGCCCTATCCAGACCCCCGAAAAGAGGTGTGCTTTAATTTGTAGTGTTTGGAACTGAAGGTAAATTTATGCTGAGAGTTCAAAGGACATGAAGCCTCTGCAATGCAGTACTAATATAGAAGTAATCAACTGCTGAGGGAGATGAGGTGGCTGATAAATTTCTGTGTCCAGCTTCTGTCTTTTTAATTCCTTTTCAGTGTTTGCTGATTGTGTTAACTCAGTCACTTGCATCAGGCAGTTGGGTGAATGTGCCAGAGGAGTAGTCAGAGAAGGTTTTGTCTCCTAAAGTGTGGGAAGGACAAGCCCTCTGCTCTCAAAACAGCAGTATGCAACTTTCATCTCTGTCATTACAGGTGACAAACGTAGCTCATAGTTGATTCTTAATTTATCAGAAAGTCAGTTGCTGTCAGAAATCTAAATGTTAGAGGTAAACTTTAAAGGAAAACAGATCCAGATCTGCTTTTTTCTTTTTTTTTTTTTTTTTGAGAATTTTATTATCTTTATATAGGGAGTCAAGTGACCTATTTATACACTGAGCTTGCAGGTGTTACACAAATGCAGGAAAAAAGGCCTTTAACTGCCTCAGAAGTTTATATATTCAGCATCTAGCTGAATTACATGTGTGTGATAGTTATGATGTGTATCCACAAGAATCTGTTAGGCAAAACATTTTTGCAGGCAGACTTTGTCTTGCTTTTTTTTGGAAAACGAGAATATTAACAGTTCCCAAGTCTGAAGAATTTTTATTTTATTGCATCTTACTGCTCTCCTAATTTATTTATTTTTTTTATTGTCACGTGCAGAGACAAGATGGGAGGAAACAAAGTGAAGGAACACACAAAAGCATTGAAGCAGTTGTTGCTCGCCTTGAAAAACAGAATGGGATGAGTCTCAGTAATACTTCCAGCCCTGAGGAGGCTTTTATGGAGTCTTCAGAAGGCATGAACAATATGGACGATGCTGTAGTTCCTCGGATCCTGTATGAAGAATTGCTGAGGAGTTACCAACAGCAACAAGAAGAAATGAGACATATTCAACAGGAGCTTGAGAGAACACGGAGACAGCTTGTGCAACAGGCAAAGAAGCTAAAGGAGTATGGGGCACTCGTGTCAGAAATGAAAGAGCTCAGAGACTTGAACAGGAGACTCCAGGATGTACTTCTTCTAAGACTAGGTAGTGGTAAGTGCCGGACTTAAATGGGACTAGTTTTAATGAATTTTGCAAGTGTGATCAGTAGTAACGGAAACGTATTTGAAGAATAGCAGTTGTTAAACTGGACATTGAATGTTAAAAGGGTTTTTCTGCTGTGGCTGTATAATATGTGTTGAATTTGTATGCTATGTACGTCTGGGTTTTTCTTTAATGATAGTAGGGGTCTTTGTTGGTATGGTTGAATCAGAGTTCCATTTTAAGCAGCTGTATTTTAAAGAGTTGCTGACCTTCCCGTATATGCTGAAAAAGATAATAAAGCGTCATCTGCAAAATACACCAATATGTTCCAGTTTAAAAAGAAGAAAAAAAAAGAAGAAAGAAAAGGCACTGGAATGAATATTTGGGCTAAAAACGATTCTTTTCAGTTAGGGAGTCTGTTTATTGTTATGTAAGTGACTGTGTTACCTTCCATTTTCTGCCCACTCTTCACATTAGTAGCTCATTAGAATGTGATATATTCCTAACTTCTTAGCAGTGGCTTTAAACAGCCGTGCTATTTGAAAAACAATGGATTGTTACAGAAACATTAAAAAACTTTTTCTGTTAGTGTCCCGTTCATCAGCGCTTGTTACAAAATGCAGGTTTGTGTAATTTGGATTTAACTTTTAAATATCTCGAGTCAATTGCTCATTTGTTTTGGTTTATAACAATTATTTAACCATTATGTTGGAATAAATGGGAAAAAAAGACAAAATAAAAAGTTCATCTTTTCATTGAAGATGGTACCCTTGGAATACCTTCAGATATTTTACTAATATATATTTACTTGCTGTTAGAATGTGGTGCTGCTGTGTTGAAGGTTTGCTTGGTGACTGAAACTTGGTTAAAATTTGTGCATATGAACTTAGCATGCTTTTTCTTATGTCTGCCTTTGTGTATCTGGAAACTTAATTTTTGCATGTAAGTTGGGTACTGGCTCTTCTAGTTGACTCGAATGAGTGCATGTGATTTGCATGTGGGTCTGAGTTATGTTCATGTACCAGCCTGAACCTGGGAGAGCATGTGCTGTGCTGTAGCATGTGTTAAGGTGTGCCTGCAGGTTTGGAGCCAGGTTCTTGAAGTAGCATCTGATGATTTAAAATGGGTGTCTGATTGTGAATGCTCATTATTGTTACACTGTGCATAAGTAAAATGTCATTATAAACATTCTAGTTTAACTTTTAAAATAAAACTGAAGAGGCAAGGGTTCCACAGGCTGAAAAACACAATGTGGTTGGCAGTAGATTCCACTGAGCTTTCTAAAATTTTCCTTGGATGGAAAGATGTTTCTTCATCTGCAAGTAGTTAGCTGGAATTTATGTGAATGGAGCACCAGCCAGATGTTAGTAGGCAATGGGGCTGAACAGTGTAAAATACCAATTTAGTTGGTAGACTTGACAGCAGTTTGAGTGGTGAGACCATCAATGAAACGAAGACAGCTTCTGAATTCTGTCTCATTGCTTTCACTTTAAGAAAGGATATATTGTTTTATTGTTTTTACTTGTGATGAGTCAAGAAAGCTTAGAAGAAAAGAAAGAGAAAAAGGAAAAACAAGAAAACCCACCCAGATAATTAAAGTCTCTTGGAAAAGATGCTGAATCTTCTTTAAATACTGGGCTTGAATTTCCTTTGTATTTCCTTTGTATTCTTCTAGCACCCAATTTACAAATGAAAATAATTCTTGATTACACTGAAGACAAGTTCTTTTAATCGCACATCTAGACAAATATGAATTTTAGGTAACTTCAAAAAAATCCCATGTTATTACTATTTGTGTGGAACTTTTCCTGGATGACAAAGGTAGAATTTGGTCCTATGGGCTGTGTCCTTCACAGGGTGTGTTACCTAAGACTCAAATCTATTAACCACTGATGACTCTATTGCCTTTCCTTGTAGCCTCATTCACAGTAGAGAAACAACCAGATTTTAGAAAGTTCAATACAAAATTTAGGAGTGATTAGAAAGGGAGACATCTTCAGCACATTATAGATTAGAAAGTCTGATGATGGTATGAAAATGTGCTACTTTTAATCAAGAAATAGATATGTAAAGACTTCTTTAGTCTTCCTTACTTTCCCATCTTATAAATGAATTATATTTGGGTGTGTGAGTAATCTCTGAAAGTTGTTCAGAAAACAGATTAAATCCCAAATTCATCTTCAGTTGTTGCAGCAATCTCTTAAACCCAGAGTTTCAAATTACATGTAATTTATGTTCCGCTGCACTTCTAGCAGGCTGGACTTAATGCAAACTAATTGCATTTCTGTTTCACCTTGGAGACTTCTGATTTCTTTGCATGAGATGACAGCTGTTTTGTGCTGATGAATTGCAGCTGTGGGAAATGCGTGCCTGTTGCCATTTTAAACTTGCAGATCAGATATAGAGCAGCCTCTTGAGCTAACATTCAGTCAAGTATTCAGTCTCCTAATATCCCATCAACATGTTGATTTCAGTGAGAAGCTGGAAGTCGGTGTATTCTACTTGAGACACAGGCCTTCATCTCTGTTACTAAACTTGAGCCAGTCTTGTGTGAAGAGTGAGGTACTCAATCTTCCACATGGTGACACCGAATTGCTCTTTGTTTTAAAAGAGCCTTGAAAGCACATGCGGCAAATGACAGTAGTAAAATAGGTACTGATCCATGTGGATATAATGAGGCTTCTTTATGATTTTGATATGCTGTTGCCCAACAGATTCTTTTCCTGGAGGAGGCAGGCATTTGACCAAGGCTCTAGGGACCAAAGCAGTGGGGAAATGTTATGACTGTCGTTAAACTGCTTACAGAATCCCTCAGCTGAGCTCCCAGAAAAATGTGTCCATCAAAAGCCACTTTTCCCTTTCCTGCTTTGGGATAGAATCCCAATTCTTTTCTTGCAAAAGAAAAATTTCAATAACTTAAAAAAAAAATAGTTGTCTCCAGGGCAAGATCAGTGCAGTTTACTATGGTTGTATATAGCCAGAAGTAGTGAAGTTTTATCAGGGATAATGTTTGGGTGTTGTTTGTCCCCATTATAAAGCCTTTGTTTTCATGTTGCATTGTTAAGATGTAGTGTTGCTCCAGAGTCAGGCAGTATATTAACTTTCATTCAACAACATTCGTTCATAGAGTCATAGAATGGTTTGAGGTGGAAACGACCTTAAGATCATCTAGTTCCAACCCGCCTGCCATGGACAGGGATGCCTCACACTAGGCTCTGTCACCCAATGCTCTGTCCAATTCATCAACATGCACATAGCCCCTCAAGTGGTTATTCTTAATCCGGTTTAATTTCAGTGATCCAGTTTATGGCGTCTTGGGAGCTACCATCAGAATAGGGAGTACAAATGCCATTTGTGTCTCACCACATGTAAGGAATTACTATTATTCAGCTTTTCTAGAGTCAACTTTTTTGATGTAACAAAATTCCAAGGTTTCTATCAAGCGTGAGTACTTGAAGTACCATATATATATATAATGTTGCCACTTCTCAGACTCCTGTTTTTGTTCAGATTCTGGCAGACCATGTGGAAAAGCAGCTTGCTGCTTACAAATGTATGTCAACCACTTTATCAATTAATTTATTTTGGCTTATTTACTGATTTTTTGAGTAGCATGTAGCCTAAGATGCATTTTTAGGAAAAGGTGATGAAGGGAAGTCTTCTGCCTCCTCATCTTCTGTTTGAAGTTGCTGGCTCCTCAGAGATTGTGGAAACTTGACAGTCGGAAGGAGAAAAAATATGAAATAAAACATTGTTTCCTTTTTGCATTCTGAGGAATTGTCTTTATTATTTTTTTTATGATCCTTATTATATCACTGTTCAGCTTTTAGACAGTGGCATATATCTTTGTATGTCTCATCATCTTTAAAGTGAGACACACAGCATGAGACGTACAGAGAGAGGAAACTTCTAAAGTGTGGTGTGTGGTAAATTGGGCATGCAAACTCCCATTAGCAGTGAAGCATTAATGCAGGTTGCATATCTAATTCACAACATGCAGGGTGGAAAATGCTGTCTTCAGTAGTTGGTGAAAGTAGCTGTGAAGACTACCTAGTTAGAGACAGATTGCTCTTTGGGAAGAAAAAAATCAATCTGTTGGTGACTTCTAAGCAAGCAGTAAAGCATGAATTGCGGCGGAGGTTTTCCTGACTTCTTAGAGCTATGGTTATTGTGGACTTCAGCTGTTTTTCTTGGGGAACTCCGGAAACCAAATCCTAGCTGTGTCAATATATGACTATAAACAAATCAGACTTCTAAATAGCAACTAGTAAAAGCGTTTAAACTGAGATCAACATTTCCTTCTCAGAAGGTGGTTGTACTTAGCTGTCTTCCTCAAGGTGACTTTCAAAGTATAAGAAAACTCAAAATAGCACTTGGCTAAATAATGTTTTTTTCAAGTAACAACTAAAAGGTCTTCCTAAGTTCACACTGGCAGTTACATCACTGCATCTGCTTGTTCAGGTGTGCCCACACCAAGATATGTGTGGGCTTTAGGTGGTTTAATCAGTCCAGGTCTTTCCTCTAGTCTGAATCAGTTTAGTAGTCTCAAGTTTAGGAAGTTCAGTTTGTCTCGGCAGTACTATTGTATATGTGTGATAGTAGAGGTGCTTATTAAGATTACTATTAAATTATAATGCCAATGGGTGTGTATTTTGTGATTTCTCTACTTGTGCAATGCTTACATTGCATATGACTCTTAAGATACTCTTTCTGGTGGCACTGCTGTATAAGGTTGTCTGAGTTGCCGAGACAACCTTTACTTGTTGCTGAGTGTCAACTGGCAGTCAGCTGAGAACATTTAGCCAGCTATATAGGTGTAGAAATAAGCTATAGGGTAAATGTCAAGTACTGACAGTGGAGGAAATGTTGATATTGTTGTATTATAATTGCTACATGAAACTGCACAAAGTAGGAGGAATGAATGCTTTGCTTGTTCCAGGTACAGGAACTGTTTAAGATACGTGACTGAAGACATGAGTTCTGGTGCCAGCTTGACTTGCAGAGTTAGATCAATTCAGGGCTTGGTCTGTGTGCACAAACACTGAGGAGGGATGCTGAACCGTGACAGTGACCTGGTTACTGAATTCTCATTTGTTGGAAGATGTCATTGTTGGGGTACAGAGTGCTACAATGCTCTCAGCACCAACTTGGGTACAATATAGTTCTTACAAGTGGGTGAGCTTATCCTTAAAGTTCATGGAAGTGGCTGATTACCATGGTGCCGTGGGTCTAAGCTGTCAGCCTTGCTGTTAACAAACCACCGTCCCTGCATGGAACTTAAGTGACTGCTGGAGCTTCTCATGATCCTAGAGACAGACATCAAGAGAAATGATAGACTTGGGACCATAGCCTGTTCCTAGACTTCTGGTGTAACCACTGTAATGAATGGAATGATGAAATCCAGATCAAAAATTATTTTATTTTGTTCTTTTTAGAAACACTTTATAAACTTGATTTGAAAAGTCGATGGCTGACAAAATAATTATCCTGCTTTGAAGCCTCAAATACATGCTTAGTAGTGTTCAGTTGTTTAATCTGTGCTTAAGTTTTGTTGATTACAATGTGTTGGATGGATTGGACAATCAAAATTCTAATTTATGTGGGGGTTTTTCACCTTGGATACTCCCTGTGCATGATACATTAGCTAAGTAGCCTGTTTCCTTTGTCGCATTTCTGCAGATCATCACTTTTTAATATATCTCTGTTATATCTAAACAGATTTCAAATTTCTCTCAAATTTCTGGTTCTACGTGGATAACTTATGTAATTAGCACAGTAAATTATGCAGGTTTCTATGCAGCTATATAGTAATTCTTATTTGAAGAATTACTATTGTTGCTTTTGGTTTATAATTTCAGTCTCATTTTAGCATAATTTCCATAGTGTGCACTGAAGCAATCTTACCCATATTTGTAATTGTCTGTATGCTTTAAGAATAAAATTAAACATTTAAATTAAAATTAAACATTTTGATGTTTATAAAACAGAGTTACTTATCCTGCTTTTATTGGTTGGTGTTCAGAAGTAAGATTTTGGTTTAGACTCTTTCTGACTTTAAAATGAGCATGACTAACATGTAATTTTATGCTAACCCTGGGTGATGAAGTGATTGATTTCATGTTCTCTGGGATAGCAGACAGCTCTCTTTTCTTAACTGTCTAGGACCTGCCATTGAGCTTGAAAAAGTAAAACCAGAGCCAATTGAGCCTGAACCCGAGGTACAGAAGACCTTCAGTGAGGAAGCAAATACATCAACGTACTATCCTGCCCCTGTTCCAGTAATGGACAAGTATATTCTCGAGAATGGAAAGGTATTTTAAATTAAATATAGCATGATTAATTTGTAAATGTCCAACAGGTGATTTACTTGTGGAATTATAATCTCAGGTGTTTTGCATGGTAGCAGCTTATACAAACTTCCTCAGTTGTCATAAAGCTGTGCTATTATGCTGAGGAGAATTATGAAATTACATAAGTATGAACAGCACAGAACATTATCCTCAGTGATGAGAACATTGAATGCTGGATAACACAAAGAATATGATATTAAATATGCATGCTGCAAAAAGCAAATTGGTGTAGTCTTCAGTTGGTGACATAAATAAATCCACCAAATACAGTCCAAAGTCAGTAGCCCACATTATAAAGTTACATTAGTCTGTTTAACAGAAATACTTTTTCCTAAAAGATCCTTAATATTTTAATGTGTTGTAGTCAAAATGCAGAGATGCCGTCATGTTTTGCTTGAATTTGAGTAGATAATTTTGAACCCTGGAATGAAAATGGGCTCCCTTCAGTCTGGTTGGAGCATCGCCACTGAATTGAGCCTAATGTAAAGCAACTTTCCAGTGACATATAAAGTTGGTAAAATACCATGTAGCTGTAGTTTGCCAGCACCCCACTGATAGCTCTTCAAACTTCAGCATGTTTAACACATTGTCCGCTCATCTACCTGCTTTTATAGTTGTTGCCATTACCACTAAATGAACATCACGTTCACGTTTCTTTTACAAAACTATGTCCTTTAGAATTGCCTATGCAGATCCTGTTCCTTAGGATTTGTATGCATTTGGTACCATAACCTGAGAACCTTTAAGGAAGAAGTGTCCATTTCAGCCTTGTCATACAACAGATTTACTGACGAAATGGCACAAAATACTACTTTTTCAGATTTGTGTTGAGATTGACTGCATAAGTGTCTGTCATTCTTGAAGATGAATTTAACATAATTGTTGGGGACAAGATGTATGTGAAAAATAGTATAATCTTGGCAGGTTGACAGGTATTTGGTTCAGATAGCTCTTCTCACCTAATGTATTTAACATGTCATTTGCTTGTATATTTTGTGCGTATCTGTGCAATGAAAACTTAGAATATATTGCTGTGAGAATTTGGTTTACCTACCATTTTTTTTTTTTGCTTAAGGTCTGTGGGATAGGGCATGTCCTTTAGTATTTGTATGCAGCTTTTCTTGACCATCATTTCATCTGCCACCTTCTTGGCACTTCCGTTGCTGAAGTTTTCTCTGCCTTTACAGATAATAGTATCTCTTTAACTTTCTTTTCGTAATTTTATTTTTTCTTTAAATTTGCTTATTTACTGGGGCTTCAGTCAGCTCAGATGCCAGAAATGTGAACTAATAATGTATTTTGCGTGATGGGGAGGGGGTGGGGTGTCTCAGTTTTCCTTATTTATGCCTTTTTTTCATTACTGCTTTATTGACATGCACCACTGGAGTAGTTGAAATACGTTTTTAGAAATCTTGCCCTTTGTGGCATCTAATCTGATCTTAGGTAGGATTCCTTCAAAGCAGATAAATCTGTCCCCTCTAGAGGGAGAATAGTTACTGAAAAAGAGCCTGTGGCATTCATTTAAAGAAAAGAAAGAAAAAAAAAAACCCCACCAACAATAAACATAGTTCATCTTCTGAGATACATCTTAGACATTTTAGATACGTTGCCCACATTAGCACAGTTACAGCGGTGAGCATTGCTTTGAATTTGCTGTTGTTTCTGTTGCATTGTGCTTGAAGGTTGATTCTGCAGTTGCTGAAATTGGTGGTAAAGTTCCCATTGATTTCATCAAGCCAAGGGTCTGGCCCAGGGGCAGCTCTTCCAGCAAGAAGGAAATGGCTTCTGAATCTGGAGTACAGTAAGCTTCACATAGCTTTGGGAGTAATAGGAAACAGTACTGAGTTACAGAGAGGTAAACTGAGACACTGACAGATTAAATTCCTTGCCATAACACTGCTAGAAATAGAAGAAGGGAGACATAAGATTTCTCTGTCTGTGGCTGTCTGTCATGTAGTTGCCATTCCCATAGGTGTTTCATACCAGTAATGACTTCTTTAAATAAATGAAGCATGTTCAAAGGTGAGACGATCTGTCTGAAACGTAAATAAAATACTTGCTGTAACTTGTTGTTTTCTTTTAAGTAACTTAAAGCTAATGAATAATGTAGTAGCTTAAGAGACTAAATCTTCAGTGAAGACAAGCCCTAATTTTGGCAGAGGGGAGTCAGATTTTTTGATCAAATACAGCAGTCTCTACAACTAATGTGATACAGACGTGCTAATTTGGCATGTCACAACGTTCCTAATCTTAGTTATTTTCTAAGTAACTTATATTCATTTTTACAGATAACTTTTTCCAAGATCAAACCAGAAATAACTGAATTGTAACATGATTGTTTTCTGAGCAGACTGCTCACTCTGATTGAAGTTGTATTATAAAATATGTAGAGAGCACCAACAGAGTGTGATTATTTAATTTTTTTTAAAGCACTTACAGAGAGGCTTGACAAAAAAGAAGGAAGGAAAAACAGGGATGTTCATATTGTGGTTTTTACAAGTTTTATTTCTGCCTGTTACAGAATCTAAATACCATGTGGACTTGTGAAAAGCTTCTTAGAATCCCTTTAGCTTAGAAGATTCTGCTGGAGACGCAGCTTGCTCTATGGTTTTATAATCTAAGGAAGTTAGACTTCTCATTTGTTTCTTATAAAGTAGCTGGTAGCCAAAGCATTCATATTTTCCTATTTAAGTTTTTAAACAGCTAGTTGCTTTTAAAGGATGCTGTCGTACTAAAAAATTTCTTCAGGTTATAGCCCTTATTAATTATTAAAGTGGGTTTCTGTTTAAAGAAGAAATGGTATTTGATTGAATACAGGCAGTAAAATTATGAGTATATAAAATTTTACAGTAGCTTTGTCTGATTTTCATTGCATTTAATGGGACTTCTGTGTTACTTTTCAGATCTGTATGGGTAGCAGGCACACTTTATGTAATGCCACATGAAGGAGATAAAACCACAAAAAACTAAGAGCAAAACAGTGAAGGCAAACAGAGTCTCCTAATGCAGTTTTGTCGTAGAATTTTGTTCACAGGATTTAGTTTTTTTTGATCATGAGGAGGCAGTAAGTTTTTATTGAAGTGTTGATGTTGCAGAAAGAACCTCCATTTGATGAGATATTATGAAACCTGAATCTTAGGAAAAACAATATATAGGAAAAACTGATATATATTTTTTGTGTTTTGCACTTTTACAGATTATCTGAAAGTAAGTTCTGTTTTCCTCTTTTCCAGTGCAGTGAACTTGTATCAGTAATTAGAATAGTTAGGTCATGCATTAGCTTGTTATGGATGATGAGCAAGTGTGGGCCCAACCGAATCAAGTTCATCACCATGTGAACAAAATGTTCTGTGTGCAGGGATAGTTAAGGTGATGGACTGCACTCCAGTAATTAGGAGCATATATACAAGGTATGAGGTGTTCTCTGTTGTTTCACACAGGGACAGCATTCATGTCCTTGTTACACTCATGTCAGGCCCATGCTAATTACTGGTGAACTTCTTTTCCTTGCTGTTGCTTGATGGTGTCCTGTTTATCAGGACTAGCAGCTCAAACGTACGTAGTGGCAGCTTAAGGATGGTACTCAGGGTCTTACCCTGCATTCATCGTAAGTCTAGAGCAGTGGGAATTTTGGGGTAGAGAGATGGTACAGCTCTGTGGGAGTCAACCCAGCACAGTCAGTGCTGAGCAAGACTAATAAGCACAACTAGACTCAAGCAGCTTCCTTTTGGAGAGACTACAATGGCTTCATACTGCATTTCCTATATTATCTTGCTTTACCACTTGAAAATCTAATGAAATATCTTTACTCCCCATTGTGTGGATAATGGAAAGTTTATGATGTTGCAGCAATGGATCATTGCCTTATCGCAGAACAGTATTCACCTGGATAGACTGATTGCCTATCGTGTACGAACTTCATGCTGGAATTGGAAGTTTTACAAAGCTTCCAATCTCTCTTGGCTTATACTGAAACTGGGGCTCTTAAAATCCCTTTTCCACATCCAGCTACTTAAAACAATCAGGCTCAATTTTGCCAACAGATGCAGGATACAGACAATAGAAATAGAAAATACTTTTCCTCTACTGTCTCCGAGAATACTCTGGGTAAAGACTGTTTCAGCCAAAGGGAAACTTTCATATCAAAGACAATGGTTCATCTTGCTCCTGAATTAGGCTGGTGCAACTGCTTGGTTTATGTGCTGTGCATACGTTTATAATACTTGGATGTGTTTACTGTTTCCTTCTTCTATCTCTTCCTGACTGTAGTCCTTCAGGAGATAGGCTATGGGGGGGGAGGGGGGGAAGTGAAAAGTAAGAAGAATTGAATACAAAAAGGAACTACATTATACAAGAGGTTGACTTGAACTCCCTAACCCACAAAGTTGGAGAAGTTTCAGAATCAGGCAAAATGGATTTGTTCAGCCCTAATTACTGTTATTATAGTACCTAATATTAATGTTCCTACAGCACTTGGATACTGTTGTGTGCTACATACCATAGATAAGTTGTTATTATTACTACCTTCTAGGTCCATCTTGGCAGTGGAATTTGGGTAGATGAGGAGAAATGGCACCAGCTGCAAGTAACACAAGGAGATTCAAAGTATACAAAAAATCTAGCGGTTATGATTTGGGGAACAGATGTTCTCAAGAACAGAAGTGTCACAGGAGTTGCAACCAAAAAAAAGAAAGATGCCGTTCCCAAGCCACCTCTCTCACCTCACAAATTAAGCATTGTCAGAGGTAGGTTATTTGAAAACTTTTGCTTCCCGCTTTGGAGTTTAACCATTAATCACTGAGTTGAAAGATGCTTCTTTTCAGCTCATATAAAATTAACTGATTACAAACTGTAATTCAGATTGCTATTGCATTGTGAAGCGCATAGGTGTACAGGAAAAGGAAAACACATTGCAATAGCTGTGCACAGTGCAGGCCTTCACAGCTGAAGAGTTGTACATTGACTTCAGTAAGGTTCAAGAAGATCATCACTTTAAATCAGTTGCAGGACAGGACTCTGAGCCTGGAGAACAATATGTTGTTCTGGAATTCATTTATAGCATAATGATTTTTAAAATGCATATATTCCTCTTAACAAGCCTGAGAGTAGCTTTACCACATTTTTTCAGCCAGATTATAACCAACTCTGGCATGAGGCACAGAAACCATTATAGCTGTGACTATAGAAAATAGGCATACCCTCAAAGTCAAGAAAGAATAGTTTTACCCTTTTCAGAGGAGAAAATGGAAATAGTAAAAATTAATTGTTGCCCTTGAATTGGAATTTGAACATGAAGTGTGAATCTGGTAGGAAAAATTGCAATGACAGTTTCAGTAAGTGCAAGCCTGAGTCCACGTATGCAGTACTTTGAGAGAGAGAAGGCCTTCTCCTTTATTTAAAATGAATAGTGAATTTCAGTCCCTTTGTATCATCATGCTTGTGTTTTGCATTCATTTCTGTCTGTCTTGGTATTTCAGGCTTCTTTTTAAGTCAGAACAGAGTTTGTTCCTCATGGAATACATACTGGAATTGGATTTTTAGGTTTTCTGTCCATACTAAATTGCAGTTGGGCTGAAAGAAATCTCCCTATTTGATTGAGCTTCGTTATTCTGCATTTCCTGTTCTAAGTTGCTATGTGTTCTTAACTACGAACTTTTTAAGTGCTATTGTAAACTGCCTTGCAAGTACCATGTGTTGAAAATAAGAAACATGATTCCTCTTTGAGTGTGTGTGCGTGTCTGTGTTGCATGGGGAAAAGTTGGAAACTGATCTTTGTCCTGTCATCTTTCTGAGTTTGTAAGAAATGAGTCAAAGACATGGTTGTTTTGGTTTTTTTTACTAACTGCTTCAAGAATGTATGTGGAAGTGCAAGCTGTTCATGCTGATTTTCCAGTTTTGGCCAGGACCTTTTCGTACAATTCTAACACGTGAATCAAGGTAATGATGTACTGGCCATGTAAGGAGTCCACACTGTAGCTATCACTGCCCTTGTCAGCTCCTAATGGGAAAGAGAATTGGTTACCCAGATGCACACTTACAAGCACGCAGTGAGGAGTTATTTCTCCCTGGCCCATTGCAGGGAACTTTTTAGTTTTTCTGTTGGAGGCTGTTGCTTCTCAGTACCGCTGGCAAGATTGCTCTGCTTCAGTCAGGCCCACTCTATTGTTTGAGCCAGTTAAATGACGGCTTTCTTCTAACTCCTCTTGTTTTGACTACAGTGACTTTCGGAGTACATGGTGAGAGGCAGATAGGGCCCTTCCCTCTCTTCTTTTCCATACCTTCACACTCGCCAGCATTTCAGCTCCTCCCTATTTCCTCATTTTCCTATGTTTTCTGTTGTACTTTTGCTTCCAACCTTGACCGCCATTTGAATTCCAGTGTTCCACACCCTGGTTTCCCATGTTCCTCTTTCCAGTGTTTCTTCCATCTTGTCTTTGATTCTCTGTTTGTTAGACTCAGGCCTACGCAGTCTCCTCTTGAACCGGTTTTACTGCGTGGCCAGTGTTTTAGGTGGTAGCAGGCAGACTTCCCGTACCAGTGGTACTAAGTGGCACATAACCATGATTTTCCACGTTGTTGTGTCTTTTACGTTTGCATCAGTGTTAGCCTGCCTTGCCCCATCATGCCAGCAGTGTTTCGTGGAAAGCTGGAAGTGATCAAATAATTTGTTGTGGAGAAGAAAACAACAAAACAAATGAGTAGCAAGTGGACAGACTGAAATGTGAGGGAGTTAGAGTTTATGTAGCCAATGAATGGGTCGGGCAGGGCAGAGAGAAGTAAAGTTCCTTGTTAGTCTTGAGGTCTGCTTGAATCTTCGGTCCAGTCAGAAGGAGTATCTATGCTTCTATAAAGCCAAAAAAGAAGCAGAACCCCCAAATTGCTCTCCAGAGCCCCTAAGCCAGCATCCTTGTGTGACTACTAAACTACTATTTCTGTGGGCCCTCATAGAGATGGAAGAGGAGAAACTGTGATGATCATGGATCTGTCTGGGTCAGATGACTTTCAGATTCACAGCTGATGAATGAGTTTTGTCAAGTGGTTGCTTGCTTGACATTGTGGCTTAACTAGTAACATAGCCTGTCTTTTACTGGAAGTTCGCCTTACTAGGTGATCTGCTGCAACCTGGAGTATTCCTGTAGTGCAGGCTTGTGTCCTACAAATGCTCTGGGTTTCTTTAGGTTCTCAGTGATGTGCCTCCTCTTAGGTGTTGTATTTCAAATCATAGTTTACTGATGATTAGCGTTTCAGCTGTCAGGGTGCATGTTGATTAATTTTATTTCTTTTATACTCAGTAGCTCTTACAACATGAAATTGACATCGTTTTAAATGTTCTCATCATTCTGTGGACAGACTAACTTATTTAAAATAGATTTTTGAACAACAGCATTAGCTCTTAATGTGTCTGATAACTCTAGCTTCTTAAAAATCCCTACTGTGTGGTATGTAATAAAGGAATTATAAGAAGTATGATGCATGAGCACTGTTATAAACCTTATTAATGCAAAATAACCTTTTATAAAAACTTCTGAGAGGTTTCTAAATGAACTACAAAGCATGCATAGTACTTAATTTTCATAACTTTTTAATATGACTCTTTAGAAATGTTGTAAACCATGTTAATTAAGCTGTAATCTCTGTGGCTTTCTGTATATGAAGCAATAAACGGCTGCTGGAATAGATTACTAGGCAAAGTAGAACAGAGTTTGTTTGACCAATCTGGGAAGCCTACATGACAAAAAAATGTTGTTCTGGTTATGAAAACCAGAAAATAAAAAAACCAAACCTGCGTGTCACTAAAGAGTTGGGTTTGTTGCACCACCTCTGATTTCAGTCGCTTCTGCAGGATTCTGGCACTGAGCTACCAACTCTGTGAAGCAGAATTGTGTCGACTTTCATTGCTGTCATTGCTTTTGCAGTTATTACTGTTGCTTGCTTTTTGTACTCCAGTTAAGTGTACTGTGCAAATGTGCAAGAAGATGTTTCTCACCCTGACTAATCTTCTAATAAAAGCAAAATATTCCCAGGACAGGGCATCTGGTAGAGACACAGACATTAATGTAATTTGAATAGATTTTAAGAATAACATAACTCAGTTAATGTCTTCTCCTATTGGTTACTGCTGCTCTTCCTAACCATTATTATTTACTTAACTGTCCTGAAGGTGTGAAGGTAGGAGTGACTCACAGGGAACTGTAGGTAACAACAGTTCTGGTGACACCATTCACCTGGGAAACGATTCTAAATCTGCTGTGGAGCTGTGGACAAATAAAATGTGAGGCAGGCAGGACTGACTGTAAAAGGCTTGATTTAGCCTTGCTTTTCTATAGAAAACCTATTAATGTAGTCACAGCATAAGTGGAAATTGGTTATGCCAGAGAGTCAAGTCTGGTGAAAAATCTTGACCTTGACAAGATAGCCAATGAATCAAGGAAAGCTCCTTTTGTCTTGCAACAGTTATACACAGTGCTTAGTGCTGTCTAGTTAGCCCAAAGCAGGGCGATATTATTTTCTAAAAATATCCTAATGGCTCTTTCATCTCTTTCTTTTTTTTTTCTCCCCAGAATGTTTATATGATAGAATAGCACAAGAAACTGTGGATGAAACTGAAATTGCACAGAGACTCTCCAAAGTCAACAAGTACATCTGTGAAAAAATAATGGATATCAACAAGTCATGTAAAAATGAAGAAAGGAGGGAAAGTGCAAAGTACAATTTGCAATAAATTTTGGATTTTTAATAAAATCTTAGTGTTTTACTTAAGTGTTGGGTTTTTTTATTTGTGTGGCATTTCTGCAGATGGGAGAAGCTGATTGAAGCGTTACTCTCCTATAACTGAATCATTTTTTGAGCACTTCTGTCAAAAGCCTTTCTATGGTGCAACCTACTTTTAAATAATGTAAGATACATTGTAAGTCTGCTGCCAATGAAACTGAATTTTCAAAGGTTTTTGAGTTGTAGTATGCTAACTGCACTTCTGTATATAGGTTGTAATTCTGCAAACACCAACCCATTTTGCCTACAATTTGTTTTACTGGAGTCAGTGCATCTAGGCTACAGTAAACATCGGCTAAGATGGAAGAACTGTACAGAATCTACTTTGCTATTGAAAAGGGGGTTATTGTATTTTACAAAGTGTTTTTTCTGAACTGCAATTTTAATCACTTGTTTTTATAAATCTTTGTTTTGATCTCTAACAATATATTTGGTCAAAACCACATGAAGAATGCTTCTTCTTCAATTACTATCTTCTAAATAGATCACCATTGCCATCACAGTTTAACAACAAAGAACCCAAAGCTGTAAAATCATCATTTAATTAAAAAACTAAATAAATCTAACAGCAGTTCTTTTTCAGGAATGAAGGCACTTTTCAGATTGCTGGTTATGGTACAAAGCTCTTCAGTATGTCCATATTACTGTTCTTGAAACACTATATTTTAGTGTATTTGTATTTTCAAATGATTAAGGATTGCCACACTATGGCAAAGTTGTGTATAATAGAAAATTTAGTACCACTTTGTCTGAGTCCATAATTTAACAATGGACACTTTTAGCACAAAATTAAATAAAAATAATTTTCTACATTGAAGTTAGAATTGTGATGCAAATTTATAAGGAATAATCTGTTGTCTGAATTATAACTTATTGTCTGTAAGTTAAAGAAATAACCTGAAGTTTTGTTCCATGAAAGATTCTGCAAATACGATTTGTAGAGATAACTTAGGGCCTGGACTGATGAATTTGGGGGATTTTGATCTTAGTGATCTTAGTTAACCTTCCATCTATTTCATGCGCACAGATGTGGTTATCTGCCTTTCAGGCTGGCTGTTCCCGACTATCAGCATTTGTTTCTTTTCTACCACTTCAGCTCTGCTTCCTGTAGTTTTGAAAGACATGCCATTTCTTATCATCTTCCTATAGCACTGGTATACGCTAACATTAAACCTGTTTCAGTGTCCTGTGTGCATAGGTGATTTGGAAAGGAGCAATGTTAAGGATTCTTTAAAGGGCTGGGGTGGATTGAAGAAGGAGGTGAGGGGAGAGGAGGAGGCATGCTGGAACTGCAGTGCACGCTTAAAGAGATGCCGAAAAACAGCATGTCTCTTCCTGTGCACCACATGTCCTTAAATGATGTCTTAATTCAAGACATAAATGTTTGTTTTATGCTTTAGAAAGTGCAATTTCATGATTGGCTTGTGCCAATCTAGTCTATGCCAAACAGGTACACCCCACTTTCCTTGCTCACATCCCTGCATTCTCGTCCCTTCCCTTGAACTGGCACTTGTGATTGCACAGATACATTGGATCTCTCTGATTTCCAAGGTTCATTTCATAAGACCTGATTGCAACAGGATGGAGCCAGGGAGCGTTCACAGCAAAGGATGAGAAGAGAAAAGGTGTCTTTTTACGGTGGCTTGTGTGTGCCCTGAAATTGCATTTAACAACCTAGCTTGTCTCCTGTTAATCGCAAAGTGTTCTTAGGTAGTGTTTAATGAAGTGCATAAACGTTTGTGCTTCCCAATTTGGGATGCTAAATAGAAAATTAGTGTTTATAATGTCAGTGCGTGTATTCTTCTATTAAATAAAGAACAAAATAGAGATAACATTGAAGAATCACTTAAAGCAGCAAGTTTCCACTTTTCAAGCAGACTTGTGAATATATTTTTTTTAAAGTGATGCTAGGACAATCCACTAATTTGGGGAAAAATGTCCATAATTTCTTCAGTCTTTTATGGCTTTAGTGCTAATATGTTTTCATTGTAACAGATTCTTTTAAGAGAAGATCATGCTGCACTTCTTAGAAGATAAGCCTATTTGAGACAGTGTTTTATGAAACCTGGGAAAAGCAGATTAGAATTTAATTAGAGTTAGGGCTCCAGCCTCACCCCAAAAATCAGTGATTTTGTGTGTTTCTTCAAAACTAGCATCATCTTTTTAAGGCTTTCCTGTCCCATCAGATGTTAATGCTGCATATTGCTGGAGAATTTAAATGTTCTCATTGGGGGAAAGGTACCTTGGGAGTCTTCGTTATTGCTTCCTGGGGTTTGTCAGCCCAGGCCCAGCAGACAGTTTGCAGTGGAGTTCAACAGAAGTATTATTTGATGGCACAAAAAGGTTCACTTCCCTTTGAAGTGTGGTAGTGTGGGGTCTAATACTGTGTCTTTTGGACTGGGCAACTGGTGTTGAATGTGAGCATCGCCTGAAGGTTTGTTGAGTTATGGTAAAGGAATAATATGTATTGACAGGTAATATGCCTCTGTATTATACTATGACTTGAACTAAATTTTTGGATTTCTGGAACTTGTAATAAGCCGCTTTTGCACACTGTAATTGTAAGGCAATGTGTGGAGGGCTCTGCAGTGGGTAGCGGGTGTGTGTGAATATCTTGCATTTGGCCATTACTCTTGTCTTTTTCTTCCCCATGAGCCCATGTGAAAACCGTATAAGACTTTCCGGTGTGTCTGTTTCAGGTTAGGAAATAAGCTACAGTTGTCATGTGTTCCAGCATTGCCCAAGAAAAAATTCAAGCTTCTCTGCATTGCAATACTGATGTATAAATTAACTGAATCTCATTTCACTATATTATATATAGTTATACTACATTTATGGCCAGTGCTGTTCTTGTTGGTACATTAATTCTGCCATAATTGTGTCTGCCTGTACATAGTTTTCCTTTGTTCACAATGCATCTCCCACGAATCTACCATAGGAAACTATATGAAAATAGTGCCTACTAACTTTTTCCTACTCCAGCTTAGCTTCGTATTTGTACATCATGTGAGACGGGAGAGAATTTTGACATAAAATGAAGTAGGTTTTATTACACCCTGTAATACCCCTCGTTCATCATTCTAAGGTTTGTGCTGTGCTATTACTTCATACTGTAAACCTGGATTTGTAAGTATCAGAACTGACTTTTTGTCCTGAGAGATCAATGCGTACTATTCACTTCTTTATTTATCAAAGAAGGAAGAAGGTATTACTGTTATATGACTAATCTGATCCTTTGTTGCCACACACTGCAGCTGTAATTTCTGGTATTCATGACCTGATACATATTAAAGTGCCCTTGGCACAATTACAAGTAAGATTAGAGTTAACAAAAGGGGCTTTATTTTGTATTAATGATTTTATAAGGGAAATGCGGTGTTATATCAAAGGAAAGATTTTGATACCTGCGTCAAGATGTGTAGTCACTCAATTAGAATGAAAGCTAGTATTTGTTAGGGAAGAAAAAAATATCACTACAGAACAAGTTTGGATTTAGTGATGATTTGTAGAGATGGGAGATTGATTTTTTTAATACAGCCAAACTTAAATACTTAATCATATCAAAATTGAACTGTAAGTAGAAGGAATTTAGGGTTGCATTTAGTTAGCTATGGAGCATGACTGTCAAAAGAAGGTGCAATCTCCCTGCAGGAGGTCACTTCTTTGCACTGTACCTTTGGTGTTGTATCTGATAGATTAATGCAGTGCTGTTTTGTTGTCTGAAGCATAGATTAATGTTTCTCTTGGAAGTTTTAAGTAGCAACAAAATGAACATTTTTGAATTTGTGAAATTGTAAAGATAATTCAACTTCATACTTGCAGAATCCTCACAGGAGTGAGAATGTTCTGTGAGAACTTGGGAGACATTCCGTGAGAATTGGGAACATTCTGCATTATCCACATCCTCCCTGTGCATCAGCTGCATTCATAGCTCTTGAGAAACCCAAATTTGGCTGGTTTCTGAAAGGGACAGCAATGTGGTATCATGTGGAGCTGTATTGTATTATTTCACTATTCCATCTTCCGTTATGAGAAGTGACAACTCTTCAGAAAGACAGAAAGATGAAACTTGTGCTCCTATAGAATGAGGTGGTAGTTCTGTCAATACTCTTGAAAGTATTTGCCATTCTGTGCATGCCTTTAGTCTCGGATTGATGAAGTCATAACATCAATTGCTTAGACTTTATTGGTGTCATCTTTTTTCCATCGTAACACTGTGGAAGTGTGAAGTGATTCATACAACACTGAGGCAATAAAAATGTTATGAAGTGCAATCATTGCATGTTTCATGCTCAGTAGCTAATTTTTAATTTCACCATCTTGGACACTTTTTCATCCCCTGAGGCTTCCTAAATAGGAAAGGAGAATCATTTGGACTCGGAAAACAGGACCAGTGATTCCAAAGGAATTAATTTACTTGGCTGTTCATTTGCTTTACTTTTGTGATTATTTCTGCTGTTTATGTTTGAATAATAACTTCCCTTCTGTGCATCAGAAGCCCAGTTGTTCAGTCCTGCAGTGAAGTCAGCAGTCCTGTGGTTGTGACATCATTTGTTTACCATAAAGAGGAAAATAGCTCACCTATGACATCAGACAAACTTGCATTGTGGCTGGATCAGAACAGAGATGAATGTAAGTCTGGAAGGAAAGGAAGAAGCTGAGCCTAAAGGACTTTTCTTCTGTGCTTCCTTCTGACTAGACAGCTTCTTCCTGCAAAGGAAATTATTTCCTCCACATTTAGCAGAATAGCAACTTTTTATGCTCCTTGTTTATTGATAGTAAAACCTTACCAGAACTAAACTCTTTATTAGTATATGTATTTATGCATCAGGCTGTGTACTTTCATATTAAATTTTAGGTGTTGATGATTTTAATTTACAGTCACAGAAAATTTCCTGAACACCCAAGAGAGGTCTGGGCTGGAGGTGGCTTGGCTTTTCTTGTAGTATATCAATTGCTAGAAGTCCTGTGAGATACAAGATAAATTATACTTGTTGGTGCTTGTATACCCTTTATAGTTAGCATGAGCTTTCATGCTTTTGGAATGGAGAAAGATGTAGGTTTCATGGGATATGCTGATTATCAGAACTGGCTGTGAACACCCTTTGGTGTTCACCCTGCTGAATGTGAAGAATGCACTAGGACAGCAGTAGAGGGAATTTGTCTTGATAGTGCCGTATCACACTGGTACCAGCCCTATCCACATGAGACTCAGATGAATTAAAAGGCTTACATGGGAGTGTTTCTTATTCTTTCTTTCATACCCAAATATGTCTTTAAAGTCTTCGCAAATGTTTATGTAAATCTTAATGAATTGTGGTTTAGTTAGAGGGAAAAAAAAAAAAAGTATTTTCAAGTTTTTCCATTTTTTTTCTTGTAATACCAAAGAGAAGTTTTATGAGAGACGTCTTTCTCCGCATTTAAGTTGGGATATTAGCCCACCGATACTTGAAAGTAGTCCATTTGGATGCTTTGCGTCTGTGAGCCAGATGCACCATGGTCTTCCCTTCCCATGTGGAGTCCTCTGTAGGATTTATGGAGGTACCTTTAGAGAATAATTCTCAAAATGAGTAGGATTAATGTGGAAGGGGCAAAGCATCTGCCTCCGGGTTAATGGTCCATGTTTTCATTTCTTGAAGTCTTAGGTTATGAAAACTAGAACTCCTGAAAGCAGGACTTGACTTTTTGATTTGTGGGGTTTTTTTGTCATGTTAGAATGCTTTAATACTTGCTGGTTTCTTTGTGTTTGCATGGACATTTTGATCTTTCCAGGACCAACTGTACACTTAAGTCTGCATTAAACTGTATCTCCTTACAGGAATGAGGATGTAGAACTGGGGGCTGAGCAGGGATGTAGGTGATGATATAGCATTACTTCTGCTTTGGAGCACAGTGAAAGGAACCACCCTCCTTGTTATAATAGGGTAGGACAGCCTAAAGGGTTGTCTTTTCTTTAGGTATAATCCCAAACAACAAAGGTTGTTTATTGCCACATTGATAAATATATGCAACTTTCAGTCTGTGGCTTTACTAAACTTAATAAGTAACTTGGATCCACTCAGCAGCAGCCAAATGTGGAACAGGACCCTATATGTCTAATGGCACAGACAACCTAGCAACAGGTTATGGAGAGGCCATGCAGGCCTTTTCAGCCTCCCACAGGGAGTTAATACATGCAATTTAGATGAAGTGAGTAGCCAAAAAGCAAAATCTCAAGTGGTTTTACTTAAATTTAAGGTTTCAGTCATTGGGAAGTTTTATTAATTAAAAAGTCCAAACACACACGCCAAGAATTTGATGTTTAACAGGGAGAATAATCAGCGTTCTCTTATGCAGCCAAGGGCCTCTACCTAGTACACTTACACAGCTGCATGTTTACAGATGTACTGTTATTCTGTATGAATCTCTCTATGCCATGTAAATCCACAAATTGATGCTTTTCCTGGTGTTAGCCAGCCCTGTCTGTTTTCTTGGTCTTCCTTTTTTCATTTCTGCTCTTTCTGCAAGTGGGAGACAGTCTTCTGTGCTTGCCTTAAAGGTAAGGAGACAGAAGCGTTTCACAATTCCTGGCTTCCAAGTTGTCAGCAGGGTTCTGAAGTGAAATACCTGCTCGTCATTCTTGGAGATGACACTGAGCTAGAGCATCTCCCTGGGAGATCCGGTAGTATTGCTGCCACCGTAAGGCAGACTTTGCAGTTCAGGGACTTAACATAGCAGTATTTTCTCTTCTTTTATTTCTTGCTGTGCCAAAGCATAGAATGTAGCAAAGAAAATTTTACTCTTAATTGGAGGTCTCAAAGTAGTAAGATGGAATAAGTAGATCTTTCAGCAGTAGCTCTTTAAAACGCTCATTTCTCAAAGCAGGTTCCTCTTCTTTTTCAGAGTCTCGGTGTCCTGGAAGTTTCTCCCCTAATTGCAGTGCCTAGGCTTGGAATGTCATTTCCACCAGATGAGCAATGGAAAGCTTTCGGTGCTTTGACAGATTATACTGATTTATGACTTTAAATTGCCTTTTGGGACTCCCTTTTTCCATTTACTACATGAAAAACAGCCACCTGTTAATCTCAGGAAGAAAGAGCTATTTCAGAGTTCTGTGATCTAAGCACGGTTCTTGAGAAGGATGTTCTTAACTGTTGAGTGCCTAAATATGAGTGGAAAGGCTGCAGGCTCTGGTGTATCTGCTGGGGAGTCATTCAATGAGATGTCCCCTGCAGAACACATCAAAGATTTGCTTGGTTGCTTCTCTGAAGAGAAACCTCAGCTAGACTGCAGCATGCTGCTTAATGAACCAAGCAGTCTTGAATAAGTGTTAAATCCATCTTTTCCTTTAGTAGGTTATTACGGTGGGTAAGTACCCTCGCTGCTCAACTTTGTGCCTTACTTCTCTATGAATTAACTCTTCCTAATTCCTGATTCTTAATTTAAACCTCTCAATATCTTGCTTCAGTATTTCCCCATCTTGTGAACATCTCGATGGACTGGGTTTCTTCAGTCTTCTACTACCACACAATTTCTAAGATGTGATTAATTTTTGTAATATTTTTCCTTTACATCTACCCAAATTTATTTTAGTTTTATGTAAATGCTTCCTATAGAGGAGTTCTTGATACTCTCTTAAATACCATATTTGGTTTAGGTAATGTGAAACAATCTCGTGGTTTAGGACACATCACTTTGTCTTAGAATGTCATTAAATAGTTGTAATTTTATTTTGTAGGGCAAACTTAGTTTGCCTCTCGCAAAAAAATCCTGGTATTTAATTGATTCTTGACCAACTGATGTCCCAGTTTAATTTCCTTTTTAGTGTATTAAGTAAAAATAATATTCTTGAAATTAGTATTTATCTCTAATATGCTTTCCTCCTTGATTTGGTACACGTGAGCCAATTACAAGACAGAGGATGTTCTTCCTGCATGCCAAACTCCTCATTCATGTATTCATAGCTCAGCCAAGCAGGTCGGTATAAAATTTAGAAGAAAGGGAAGCCTCAGTTGGTTTATTATTGCTAAATCTTGTACCATCTTCAAGATAGCCATGGGAGTTTTCTGAGTTGATGATATTCATGAATTGCCAAAGAATGCTGAAGAAATTGTATCATTGTGCTGTTATATATGCTCAGAATAAGGGAAGGTATCCTTAGGGAGACAGACATCATGTTTTGTGGAATGATTTGATTCTGTGGTTTTATTCTGGAGCCTCCAACCAAATCCCGTAAAGGAATGCTGACAGAAGAAGAGCTTGCTAAACATCAACCCTCACTGTGTCTACTTTGATTAATTTAAGTTGCTTTGGATAGGACTTACACATACTTTGTTTGACCATCCCTGCCAAATAATTAACATTGTCTGTTAACCTCAGGGACTAGACAAGGATCTCAACTTCCTCCACTGAGATGGTTTAATGAAAATTGTTCTTTGCCAGAATTTTGAAGGTCAAAACCAGCTTAAATATGTAAACAGAAATTATATCAAGGTAAAGGAAAAAAACTTGCAATTAATTTGTTTGTAAGAAGTACCTGCCTTCTTTTGAGAATTTTGAATAGTGTCAGACGAGGTTCTTCTAAATTTCCTTTGTCGTCTCTGAAGGTTCCCTGTTAATTAACTTGGTCATTTATAAACGTTATGAAATCATGTTAGTGGCTTATTTCTGTTTGTAAAGACTTCAGAAAATGTGTGTATTGCGGCTTTTGAAAAGTAATTAATGTTTCACTCTTAAATGCCTATTGATATTTTTGTATTTCCTATTGATTTGGATTTAATACCTCTGCCAATTTAAAACTCGCATGCTGGGTTGTACAGGTTTCTTTCACAAAGAATGGACAGGACAGCATTGCTGATCTTGTTAAAGTTATGAGCCTCATCTGATGAGCTCAAGAAAAAAAAAATACTTGTAATGTTCTGCCTAATCTGGGCTTCTTCCCTCTCTGGGGGAGCTGAAGGTGGCCCTTTCCCATGTGTTTTGGGATGTGTTGTGTATGTTTTAACTATCTAGAAGTTTAATGATGGGAGGAAGAAGATCAGAGCAGTTAAAGTGTGTGTTGTAATACCGAGTGCAGAAGCTAGTGGATTCTCTTATGATCCCATCCTGGCGCTGCAGGGCAAGCACTCTGGGCAAGACATTGGTGATGTTTTGCAGGGTTATGGGTGGTGCTGAATTTGCTGTCATGGTTTTCCTGCCTGAGTGATCCAATCTCTCTTCTGGAGGTCAGGTAGAACCTGTACATGAGATATTACAGCTTCGGTAAGATGTTGCCATATTTTCAGTCTCTTTTTTGCTGTCTTGTCTCTGTTGGGATCCACAAACTAGCTAGCTAGCTAATTCAGCTAGCTTTGGTAGGGGGAGAAAGGCAACAGTGCTAGTCAAGAGGAGGGCCACTGTGCCCTGCCATCCTTCCATGCTTCACAGGTAAGAGGTCGAGCTTGCTACAACTGACAGAATTTGGGTATCTTTCTGTATCAGGTTGGTTTAGGATCATCATACTTCCATGATGTGTGATGTATTACTGCACTGTAGTGTTTAAAATTCACCTTGTGTGTTTAATATAAGAGCTTATGGTGGTCAAGTTATTGTTACTTGTGTGGCCTTAGCAGTGAGGGAGTCTGCAGTTTGGGGATAGTCTGCACCGGTATAGAGTTTGGTATATGCACTTATAGTTGTGTTTCTCCCAAGCTGGTATTTTGTGAGAAGTTACTCTAACCCACTCCTCAGTGAACCTGCATGGCACTTTCTTGTACTTGAACAGGGAATATAGTTTGTATAGTTCAATAGTTCAGTGTAGTTCTTACATACAGTTCATTATAGTTCTTAGAGTTCTATGGTTCAGTAAGGCAGTTCTGCAAAAGTTGAGGATCTTTTGTTGCTAGCTAACAATTAAACTCTTTTCTCATCTGGGAAATAAACTTTAGTGGAGTTTTTCAGCAGAAGGATGTCTTGTTGGCTGGTGTTGCCTGTACTGTGCATGTGAGAATTACCTGTTTGTACTGTCAGGTACCCCAAATGTAATTACTGGAAGAAACAGATACAGGATGATGAAAGGAGTTCATATTTGTTATTCAAGGGCTTTCTCTTTATTAAATACTTCAGCAAAATTTGAGTAACCAGTGACCTCTTTTGAGAAGTGACTCACTGCATTTTAAAGGCTTTAAAACCAACTCATCCCTTCTTGTCAGAGACATGGAAGATGAATAGATGGTTCTTGCCTGTGCTTTTCAGTCTCGGGGGAAGTCCCTTTTCACTGCCTGTGGTGATGCTCAGCTGTATCACCGCTTTTAATTGCCTCTGGGCTCCTGCAGGACTTTGTGTGTCCCCTCTGGCATGACCTACATCCTTGCAGAGCTGTGAATCCCTTGGAACTGGTTAGTGGAGTCTGAGCTCAGGACAGAAAGTCCTGCTATTGCTAATCCCTAGCTATCTCCCAGTGCTGTAAGCTATGTGCCAATCTCTTTCTTGTGTCCTTAAATTCATCTGGAGTTATTTTGCCTGTAGAAAGATGCAAATGAATGTTCTGTATTAAGGGTGATGGTAGACAATGTGAGTTCTGTCTTCAGCATTATGGGTACTGGGTGTGTTATTACACTGAAAACGAGGGAAGGATGTATTAAATACAGCACAAGTACTTTGTAAAATCAGAAATTCATGCATCATAATATATATGCTTTTTTTCCCTTGAAGGAAGGAACAGACAGTGAAGTTACAATTCCAGCTGTAGCCTAAATTGCATTGCTGCAGGTCAATCAAAGACAAATGTATCAATGTGTCAGATAAATCAGTTTAATTCGTAAGACTTAGCCTAATGGAGGAATAAGATGATATTTAGTGTGAATTAAAGTAAACACTACAGTCTATTATGGAAAGGAACTATTTATACACTGTAAGATCAACTTGTTTGTTTTGGGAAATATAGCACTCTTCTCCAGCAGCGTAGCATTGAAGGTATATGTACCTGCTGTTGGACTTCATCACACAGGATGGAAGTTACTGGTCCAGTACTGTCAAGGGCACAACATTATGCAGGTGCATCACACAGAATCACAGAATCACAGAATCCCAAGGGTTGGAAGGGACCTCAAAAGATCATCTAGTCCAACCCCCCTGCAAGAGCAGGGTAACCTACAGTACATCACACAGGAACTTGTCCAGGTGGGCCTTGAATATCTCCAATGTAGGAGACTCCACAACCCCCCTGGGCAACCTGTTCCAGTTCTTGTCCTGCTCTTCCTACACATAATAGTAGATAAACTTAGAACGCTGTTCTTCAGGACTCAATTATTTTTTGTCCTGCTCCAAATTCCAGTTTGAATTTACTTATTAGCAGTGCATCTCTATTTATCCTTGAGCAAATGTTGCTGCCAAATTTACAGCTTTTTCCTGTCTTTGAAGAGTTGATGGGAGATCATATCCACTCTACCTTTGCTAGGCTGAACTGTGTGTTAACTTCTGCTTGGGAGGTATGCTCACAGATTCATCTGCTCTTATCCTAGTAAGCTGCTTCTGTACTTGTCTGACCTTTTCTGATCAGTGATGTTTTGTGCTAAGTTTTATCTGGGGCGGTAACAGTACGTTACACAGTGATGTTATCTTTCTAGAAATGCCTTTCTCTAGTAGTATCTTCTTCCCTCTTCATGGCTTTGTCATGCTGAGGGCTCATAATTCAGCAGTAATCAGTAGTTCTGCTGAGGTTGTTATCCTTCCTTTGAGCTCCTATTGGGCTTCCTATCCGTCCACTGACCTTGTATTTAGGCTGTCAAACTTCATCTCACCTCCACTGTTCCACTTCCAGAAGTCATCTTGAGAGATCTTTTCTTCCCATCTGGTATTTCTCCTCTGTTGCATCATACTGATGTTGCCTTCCAGTATGTGCCATTAATAGACGTCTCTAGGGTCTGTGTTTGTATGAAAACTATCTTTTATGTAGATTTATACCTATTTTAAAACTGCTTGTAAACATTTAATGAAGCCTCAGATTGTCCCAGTGGGTAAGGCAGTTTTCCTAACAGTAAATGACATAATGCTTAGGAATAAGGAGCTGGTGACTCGTTCAGCATCATGCCTTAAGTCAGAAATGAGCACTAATGACATAATCTCAAGTCCTCTGCTCTAAAAGTCAAATAACACTGTGTGCTTTTTATCAGGAGACTGTCCAAAGGCTTTTAGAAACCGTGGTGTATGTCAGTGCAAACTTGAGGCTGGGATCTGGAAAGCCATCTGGAAGATAAATTAACTGAGTTTTCAAAGCTCTTGGGTAAGCTTTGGAAAGTGAAGCCTGGATATTTTAGCCACTGATATTTTGATGGATATGCTTTCTTGGGGTACCAAGGTGCTTTTCCTGGGTATTGTGGCAATACCAGGCTATGCTTTGTTGTTGGTTTTATTTATGTATTTATTAAAGATGAATAGCTCAGGTGAGCTGATTGTACATAATGCCACAGTCATCTGTATTTCCTTTCACTAGCAGTTATCATGAGGACTTCTAGGAAGATTCATTTGAAACTTTCCAACTCTTGTACTGTGTGTGTAATATCTCTGAAAACCCCCACAAATATCCATGTTTCTCCCTGAGGCCTCCAATTCTGTTTGTCGTTGTTGTGTTTTTTGCACAGATCAGTCTGAAAGCATGGAGTGATTGTGAGCTTAAGTAATAATGCAGAGTGAAATCCCCTAAGTAACCAAGTTACAGGGAGCGCATTCGCGAAAAACCAAATGCTAAGCTTTGCATCTGGCTGCGTAACATGGCACATCCTCGTAGTCTGGATGAGCATCATTTCCTCTGTTGCCACAGCACTGCCTTGGCTTGCTTTATTTCTTCCAAAACCATATGTTTTCACAGAAGTTTCTACTTTGGGATTTGCACACAGCTTTACCTGTCCGTTCTCTGAGGCCGCCCTCCTGCCTCCGAGCCAGGGAGAAAGCTCTCAAACTGTAAGCTTCTTACTTAAAAAAAAACAAACCCTAAAAATAAGCTAAATTACCTTTTTTGTTTATTTTGGGTACTGGGTAAGAATACCGGAGTGGTGTACAAAGGTTGAGAATAGTGTTTATCCCTACACAGGATAATCTTTTGATGACAAAGGCTTGAATTTGCAATTAAATTGCTGCAGCTTAGCAAATTGTAGCTCTGAATAACTGTTTCTGTGTTGAGAGTATTTGGTCTACAGCAAGTGCAAGCTTAGACCTCTTCTGTGCAAGCCAATAAAAATTGAACTACTTCAGGGTTTTGCTGTGGAGGTGCACATGTGAGGGGCACTGTGGCTCCTGATGCGGGGTAAGAACAGGGCTCTCGGTGCTGCCATGGGTGAGGTGGATCATGGAATGATTTGGGTTGGAAGAGACCTTAAAGATCATCTATTTCCAACCCCTCTACCACAGGCAGGAACACCTTCCACTAGAGCAGGTTGCTTAAAGCCCCATCCAACCTGACCTTGAACACTGCCAGGAATGCCAAGGGTTTGAGTGAAGAGGGGTCCAAAAATAGGGATTTTTAATCATTTCTCACCATTTCACTTGAAAACAGAATGACTGCAAATTAGTTTCATTTGTGGAAGTTTCCTGTTGCACAAAATCAGACCCATACTTGTTCACTGATCCTAGGGCAACAAAAATCTAGATAAAAGACTGTATCTTTTGGTTTTTTAAATATCTGGATCAGATTCTAAAGTCATAATCAACTCCTCAAGCCCTGAGTCTGATGATCCTGTTGCATTCCTTGATCTCTGCATGTTCTGTGCAATTCATCTGCAGCCCTGCCTGGCCCTTGCTGTAGGATGTGGCACAGGGCAGCACTGTCTGCCTATTAAAGTCAATGGGAACCTTTCCAACGGTTTACAAACCAAGCCTACAGAGAAGGAATCTGCCTTCATAAGGGATGTGTGGTAGCAACCGTATTGCTCGAGCTCAGGGCAGATAGAGCAAACCCGAGGTGGCCTTGAGAGGAAGCTTCTTCTGTGAGATTTCCTAGTATGGTGTGTTCACACTGCTGTGCATTGTAGAGAGGATTTTGTATGGGCAGCTTTAATCTTCTCTGATGTGGAATGCAAACACTGTCCTGACATAGATCATGCTAACAACACATTTGTACACAGAATAGCAGTCACGCTTTAAATATGGGAATCACAAATGCACATTGGCAGAAAAAGATATTTAAGTAGTTTCAAGTCTGTGCTGTAATAAGTAAACCAGCCATTGTATTCTGCAGAGCTGCATGCTTTAAATGCCTCGCAGAAAAAACAAACCCTGAAGTGAATCACAGTAATAGAAAAAGGAAGTGTTTACATCTCTCTAAACATTCTGTACAATAATCATTCCTTCTCTTTAAATTTAATTTCGGCAAATTTGAATCCAAATGAGAGGAAGTTTGGAACAAGCTTTCATGGTAAGGTACAATTCAGCATGTAATCTTTTGCAGGTGGCTGTTATTCGTTTATTATTTGTATTTCCATATTGCTTAGCAACCCCAGTCCTGGACCAGGACCTTGCTGCTGTAAGTGCTCTGCTAGCACCGATGGAACGGATGGTCGCTGCCTTGGAGAATGCACTGTTTTGTGTTGAAGCCAAAAGTAAACTAATGATTTCTCATTCTGTTCTCTCTGAATGGGAAAAAAAAAATGAAGGCAAACTGATATTTAGTGATGTGATTCTCAGTGTATCTCTTGAATTACTGAATCAACACAAATATCTGGGGGCTTTCAAGCATGCAGGCTCAAATGCTTGTAGTTTTTCCAGGTTTTGTGTCCTAATGGCTAAAATGGGGAATGCAGCCTCAGAGTGGTGTGCAGGCCAGGCTGTTCCTCTCTGAATAACCACTTGATGACAGAGCTGCTCATGCAAGCAAAGAACTGCTTGTGCTTTGTGCATCTTTGCAATTAAAGAGGAACAGCCTACCCCCCACTGCCAAGTACTTACTAATACCTTCTCTTCAAGTGGCGCATCACCTGTATCCTTCAGACAACTGATGCACGCTATGCTACATACATTTCCTTGAGTAGTTACGTAAGTCACCATTTGTGAATCAGCATGCAAGTCCTCATTTAACCTCCAAAGTAGAAATGTCCTGATTTTTCAAGAAAAGCAGGGTTTGATACCTTCATTTGAGAGCTGGAAAGATGGAAAAAGTAGACAAACTTTTGCTCTAAAAGTCTTTCCATCAGCAAATTTCAAGCTAAATGCAGCTCAGACACAGCTGTGCTTCAGTGCTGCTGCGGGGCAAAGAGGAGCGACCGAGCATTGGCTGCTTCTACTTGTCAATCATGACTAAGCTTTTAAATGGTGAGATTCATACCTCTGGTTCAACCTCTTGCCCCTGCAGCAATCCTGCCCGCATCAGGCAGGTTGGCCCCTTTGCCATACTGCAGCTGCAGATAGGATGCTGTGCAATACCACTTCAGATAGGGAATACGATTGTTTTATTCCAGAAGAGAGCTTGGACACTAGAGCAGTAAGAACTAGAGCTCAAACACTGTTGCAATGCACCCGGAGGTCCTCCAGAGTGTTGCTGTTTCCAGTGCTGCACTAGGATGAGTTTGGGTCAGAAAGTAATTTGCTGGTCTGTGATACTACCCAAATGCCATGTAGAACCAGGCCATGCCTTAGCACATCTGGACAGCTATCTCAGGATGTCAGTGGTTTGCATATGGTGGCTTATTCTAATAGCAGGGTCTTGTGCACAGAGGTCATATGGGGGAACCATGTAAAATGCCTTGGTATCAAGAGGTTAAAAATATCTTATGTTAATTATGGATTCCAGCCGAAGTTACCCAGCTGTTTGGCTGAGACTGGGAGTGAACAGACCAAAATAGGACACACACAATTAAAATGTCGTGAGAGAGAGAGAGAGGTGGCCGTTGATGAAGTAAAATTGAGGAAAGCTTGACTGCAGCAAATGGCTTGGGAGAGGGTGGCCCATGTGTGAGTGCTGTGGGCATGTGTCTGGGTTATGCTGTTGGCAGTGTCACTAAATGAATCTAACATTAACGACTAAGGGTAACAAATACCCAACGTAGAACTTACCTTTGTTGGAGTGGAGGAGGTGGCAAATAAAGGATTTTAAAATGTTCAGTGTATTATGGGTCAAAACCCATAAGATTCTATGTTTTGTTTCACTGGCTGTGAGTACTGATTTACTAGAATGTATGAGTACTGATTTACTAGAATGTAACTGCCTTTTTGTAGACAGCCATTCTTAATTTGTAAGTAGTGTCCCATTCACAGATCAGTTATTGCTCTGTAAATGCCAAATATTTGGACACTGAATGCAATGGCCCTTGCTTCTAGTTTTAGTATTCTCCAACTTTAGTATCCTGTCCTCCTTTCTGCCCATGAAAACCATGTTGCCTGTGTAGAAGCGTATTTCATTGTGTGCTTCCCCTTGCAGTGGTTTAACAAGTTGAGCAACTTACTCCTCTCTACCTAAATAAATTATCCAAACACTCTAACAGCAGAAACGTTGAAGCCAATGGAATAGTTTGGTTCAGTCTCCTCTGCCAATAAATAGTCCTACTGAAAGCTTTCCAATGCCTGGCTCCATTGATAGTTGTTTTCACAGCAGCCATAGCACATACAAGTGCTCTGTTAATATAGTGAATCTTTTCATCCATAAGGTTATTACCAGTGGACATGTTGAGTGGTGGTTAAAAATGCAAAATGCCTCTATTGTTCTGTGCTTTCTGAGTCTGTCTAACTTTGTTCTACCTGATATGACACTAGATATGACATTTGGCTGGAATACAGATGAAATGCTGTCATATACAAGACAGTCCAAAAGGTCTAAGGGAGAAAAGTTTAATATCAGTTTATGGGAAAAAACAACAAATGACATTTCATTTGCTATAAGTCTGCGAATCATCAGTGATAGTGATGTAAAACAGTAAACATCAATCTTTTCCCTACCAAAAATGAAGCATAGGTTGTCAAACATAATTTACCTTTTAAAGGATCTTGAGGTGTGAAAACACAAGTTCTTTACATAGGAGTAGAGATGAAGAAAAGGTAGGAAATATTTTGATGGATGCCTGATGAACTCTGATACACTCTGGTCCTTTGTGGCCTCATCAAATGTTTACAGTGAGAAAAGCAGGGTCATTACAAGCTCCAAATCCATCTTGGCTGTGAATTGGGGCAAAACAAATGTTGTTTGTGTCTTTCCAAAGGAGGGAAGGGCAAAAAAAATAAATTGCTATAAGATTTCTGTAAAATAATCTAAAACTGATGCTTATCCTGTGCTTGTGTGCTCATAGCTCACAAAGCCCTTTCAGAGAACTTCCCTCCCTTGCATCAAAAGGGACTTGTAAATGGAGATGTTGTGTGGCAAAGGTTTCTTAAACTCGTTGCCTTGGTTGCTTTCAGAGCTAAGAATCTTAATCCTCCTTCCTCCCAGTGTAGTTTCCTCTCTGTTGGAAAAAATCTGATCTATTACAACAGCCTGTGTTGGTACTTTCCTCTTTCAGAATGTGTCATTTGCCTTAAAATGCGTGTCCTCACTTGGGGCTTGGAATACCTTCCCATCTGATTTTGCCTTGCAATCCTAAACTCATTGTCCGAGCTGTCTTCATTTGGAGGTCCTAGATATCTTTGATGTGACTTCTGCTTGATGTGAATTCCTACATCACCTTCTGTGACTTCTCTGTCACTGAAATTTCTTCTGTACTTGATTTCTTCTGGTTTTCTTTCTCTTCTTTTGTTTCTTTGGATTATTTCCTGAAGGTTCTGTCACTTTCCTGTGCTAGAATATTATAGGAGGCATAAGACATCCCTCTGATTTTCTTCATTCTGCCTCTTTAGGTAAGTTAAGATTGCTGTCTTTATGGGTTCTGACTTCTGCTTTTCTCCAACAGACCTGCTTCTTTCTGTCAAAAAATACTAGGAGTTATTCATAGTAACTCCATAGGTAGCCGGCTGTCAAACCCAAGGTTGGTTAAAAGTAAGCAATAAAGGAGAGAAATGAGGGAGTTTGGGACAAGACTAGTGAATATCAGTGGGGTGTAGGCGTACTGCAGAGAGGTCTTACAAGATCTGGGACAGGAGTATGGGCTGTTGACTTGGAGCAGTGAGAAAAGGAGCTGGAGATATTTGATGAGGACAAGTTATCAGGTGGACATTGTACTGAGTGGGAAAAGAATGAACCTGGATTGTTGCAGAAGACTTGTGTTGGGAGGCAGGTGGAGGGTGTAAGACCTGAACTGCTGAAAATGAGGGTTTTGTCAGTTGTGCTGCACATGGAGCAACTTGTTAGAGCTGTGGGGGGGTTGGACTAGATGATCTTTTGAGGTCCCTTCCAACCCTTGGGATTCTGTGATTCTGTGAATGAAGAAAGGTTGGCCTGCAGACACAAGGCAATTTTACAAAGGCGGCTCAGGGCTCCTCAGAGGGGAGGAGGGCAAGCAGATTTGTGGCTATCTGTGGCTATGAATCCTTTGGCTGGGGTCTGTAGATGCTGGGTCTAGGTGGTGGACAGTGATGTCAACTGTAGGTGACACTGCCTTTTGAAGGAGGTGAGTGTCAAGAGAAGTGTAACAAGGAGAGTCAGAAAAGGGATGTCGGGAAAACCCTATGAGTGTCCATGTGCAGCAGAGCAAGTATCTGGGCACAGGAGAAGAGCACTTAGAAGATGAGAAAATTGAAGAGGTGCCTCTTGCCTTGTCAGCAATGCAACCTCTTCTGTTGTTGTGCCAATGGCAAGAGGGAGTTGCCCTCCCCAGGGCTGGCCTCTCTTGCCCAGCACAGGCACAACCAGGTACTCTCCAGTGGCTCTTCTGGCCTCAAGCAAAGATTCTGCCACTGTTTCCAAGAGGGTGTTAATGCACGCTACTTGCTGAGCTGGAAGAAGGGAGAAGTTTGTTCTCACTAGTGATGCCTTAGGAGGGGAGGATCTATACTTTAACTGTTCGTAAGGTTATGAAAGAGAAAGCTTGACTGCTGCTTTGTTTGCAGTAGGTGTAATTAAAATAAAGGTTCAAGCAGGTTCTTGCTTATTTATTTCTAATTTTTAGGAATGGTCATACAGTTTTAAGGCTAGCAAGAATAATTGTGTTTCTTCATAACCTCACCCTCTGATTTCCAGAGCCTGCCTAGCGCTGTATTTGACCTATGGCATCTCTTTTAGGATATAACCCTCTTGCTCCTGCCGGCCCAGGCCAGGCCAGTGTCACAGTGATCTCAGCCTGACCTACAGATGCTGCCGTTTTCTACTTAAGTTCTTGTGCATTGCCTTAAATTGCAAGTAGTGTGTACAGAGGTGCTACATGTAGACCACTGCATTTAGAAAACTAGAATTAAACCACATGTTGGTTTAAACCTGGGGTAGGAAGGCAATAATGCATTACTTATGGAGACCAGTAACGAGTGGTGTCCCTCAGGGATCGGTGTTGGGACCAGTCTTGTTCGACATTTTCATCACTGACATGGACAGTGGGATTGAGTGCGCCCTCAGCAAGTTTGCCGATGACACCAAGCTGTGTGGTCCGGTTGATATGCTGGAGGGAAGGGATGCCATCCAGAGGGACCTTGACACGCTTGTGAGGTGGGCTGATGCCAACCTTATGAAGTTCAATCATGACAAGTGTAAGGTCCTACACCTGGGTCGGAGCAATCCCAGGCACAGCTACAGGTTGGGCAAAGAAGAGATTCAGAGCAGCCCTGCGGAGAAGGACTTGGGGGTGCTGGTCGATGAGAAAATGAACATGAGCCGGCTTCAGTGTGTGCTCGCAGCCCAGAAAGCCAACCGTATCCTGGGCTGCATCAAAAGGAGCGTGACCAGGAGGTCGAAGGAGGTGATCCTGCCCCTCTACTCTGCTCTTGTGAGACCTCACCTGGAGCATTGTGTGCAGTTCTGGTGTCCTCAACATAAAAAGGACATGGAACTGCTGGAACAAGTCCAGAGGAGGCCACGAGGATGATCAGGGGACTGGAGCACCTCCTGTATGAAGACAGGCTGAGGAAGTTGGGGCTGTTCAGCCTGGAGAAGAGAAGGCTGCGTGGAGACCTCATAGCAGCCTCCCGGTATCTGAAGGGGGCCTATAGGGATGCTGGGGAGGGACTCTTCGTCAGGGACTATAGTGATAGGACAAGAGGTAACGGGTTAAAACTTAAACAGGGGAAGTTTAGTTTGGATATAAGGAGGAAATTCTTTCCTGTGAGGGTGGTGAGGCACTGGAATGGGTTGCCCAGGGAGGCTGTGAGTGCTCCATCCCTGGTGGTGTTCAAGGCCAGGCTGGATGAAGCCTTGTGTGAGATGGTTTAGTGTGAGGTGTCCCTGCCCATGGCAGGGGGATTGGAACTGGATGATCTTAAGTTCCTTTCCAACTCTAACTATTCTATGATTCTAAATAAGCTAAAGCAAATCTCTGGAATGTTTTTAATAGTATCTTTTTATTATCAGAATTTAAAGCACTAACACCAGATTGAGATCCCTCCCCCAACAAGCATCCATTCTGCCCAAACCTCTCCACTATCGCACTGTGAGATTGATAAAGTTCCCCTTAACCTTCAATTACCGTACTTTGTGGAGATTCCTGTTTTTCTGCAGCTCTGAAATCACAAGAGACAGACACACCTGCCTTTCTATGTACAAGAGCATATGACTGGAGTCAGAAGCCTATCAGTCTTAGCAGTGTGGGATTTTCCATTGTGGGAATCTGTGAACTCTTTAAACTTTCTGCCCCAGCCCAAGGGTTTTTATCTTAAATGAGAGCTTTCAGGTTTCAAAAGAAACTTGTGGAAGTTGGGGAATGCCCAGCTTTGCCTTGACAACTCTCAGCTTTGGCCACGTCCAGCACCAGGAAGGAGGATGGAAGCTGCAGCTTTTGCTCCTCTGTGGCTCCCAGCTTTGCCCTGCTGCTGGTCATGTCTCTCAGGGTATTATTTATTACACCTCTGCTGCAGGCTGTGGCTGGATATGACCCTTTCATCAACACTGCTGGCTCTGGTGTCATTTCTCCCAGGCATAGAGCTGGGATAATACTTCTGTCTCGCACAGTACTGTAGGAATGGCTGTCCCCTTTCATGCTGCTTGGAAAACATAAGGCTCAGTAAAAATACTGAAGTCAGGTTTTAATGCTCTCTCTCTCTCCCAATAGTCCAGGCTGTTATTCCTCATATAGCCAGAATTTTTCTAATATGCCTTTATCTCAGCATTGTCCCTTTAGACAAGGCCTTTTAACTTCAGTGATAACTCAGCTGGTGTTCCATGTGACAAGCACTCAGTGGATGGAGGGACTGTAGCAACAATAGGCTCATTCTGGTTTGCTCAAACTATAAACAGCGTGTAAGGAAAAACTTTTTTGCCTTTCATTCCCTGTGTAGCCTTTTGATATTAGTAGCTGACAGATTTCCACTTCTTAGCATTTGTTATCTGCTTTGTATATGCCATTTGTTATCTCCTTTGTATATGACAACAGCGTAAGGCTTTTGTTGTACATATTTTTAATGAAAAAGCCAAAATGTTTGAAAGCTAAAACGGATATTACTTTTCTCATGGAGCACACAGCCTTCTTTTGATAGCCTACACCTTCGATAAAGTGTGCTGTACTCTAGGCACTGTATTTAGAAAGCATTTAAATGTTTGGGGGTGGGCCTGTTTTCTTTACAACAGACTAGCATTTTGCTCTTGCAGACAAAGCAATGGTTGCAATTATAGATAGTGCTGAGATGTGACATTCAGCCCCTGCTTCAGAACTGAACTCTTTCAAAATCACACTGCCTGGATTTGGTGTCTCGCTTCATTCTGCCTGAGGGCTTGGGGGGCAAATTAGCAAAAGGAGATGGGATCACCATCACTGTAAGTGTTCAGAAAACGGGTAGATGAGGCCCTTCGTGACATGGTTTAGTGGTATAGAGCATGACATGGTTTATTGGGGTAAAGGTTGGAGTTAATGATCTTAAAGGTCTTTTCCAACCTAGTTGATTCTATGATTCTCTCATTCTAAAAGCTTGGCTGCGCGGTGCCTAGCTGTGAGTAGCTGTAGTAGCTACTCACCAAGTGTAGCTACAGCCAGAAGACAGCCCTGTCTTTTAACCAGGGTCCTGGTGTGCTAGGCACTGAGAAAATACCGAATGAAAGAGCTGCTGTTGCTGCAAAGCTTTTGCAATCTACTTGTGAGTTATGGCTCAACAGGCTGACAGAGGAAGCTCCTCCACCAGGAAGCTGTGGGACAGGGTTGTCTCATGATCAAAGCCGTCAGCAGCAGCGGTTTCAGCACTCTGGCAGCCAAACCACTGGCAGTATTTTTGGAGGTCTCCTGAGGGTTTTGAAAGGCTTTGAAAGTGAAGGCATGACCCTAATGTTTGATGCTGTAGGGAAGGGCAAACCAAACCAGCGTACTGTTGTACACTGAACTCCTGCGAACTCTTCTTTCTCAACCTGATGTTTGTCTTAGAGGCCCCGGGCTACAATATCTCTGTGGCATTTCAGTTCTTGGCCCTGAGCCATTCACAGTGCCAGAGCAGCAGTGTATAAGCTTGCACAACCATGTGTTGTTATGAATGACTGGAGGTGCCATTATATATGTGCTTCTGCTGGGGAGCACTCCCCAAGAAAAACCACAACACCACCTATATCTAAAATGAAACAGGCACTGCATGAATTCTCAGAGGCTTTAGCATGCTGATATTTAAGCAAGATATGGTCCTGCACGTAACCTGCTTACGGTCTGGAGACACATTCAGTTTGGTCTTTTTCATGTGGAGGTCTTCACTTTCCCCTTTGTTGTGCATATTTAAAGTCCATCCTGGTTTAAGAAAGAAAAGATAAATGAGAGACATAAAAAAACCTTCTTTATAGTGTGGCAAATATCCTCCTATAAATGCCTGTGTCATTATGAGTTTCGTGTTGGCTGGTTCTTGCATGCCTACCAGTATCTGAAGGGGGCCTATAGGGATGCTGGGGAGGGACACTTCATCAGGGACTGTAGTGACAGGACAAGGGGTAATGGGTTCAAACTTAAACAGAGGAAGTTTAGATTGGATATAAGGAGGAAATTCTTTCCTGTTAGGGTGGTGAGGCCCTGGAAAGGGTTGCCCAGGGAAGCTGTGAATGCTCCATCCCTGGCAGTGTTCAAGGCCAGGTTGGACAAAGCCTTGGGTGACATGGTTTAGTGTGAGGTGTCCCTGCCCATGGCAGGGGGGTTGGAACTGGATGATCTGAAGGTCCTTTCCAACCCTAAATATTCTATGATTCTATGATTCTACCTTGCTTTTCTGTGGGATATTCCCAGTTCTCACACTCTCTGTCCTTAGCAATCAAGGTGAATCTAATGCTCATCCATCTTAGTGCACTCTGTTTCACTGCTGATGTTCTGCAGATCATGCATGAAAGTGCCTTTATATTACAGAAGGAAAATAATGAACAGGAAGGAAATAATACACTTAAAAGGAGAAGTGCTGAAGCTGCTTGTAGTGGAAGTTTTTTCCAGCAGCGTAGCATAGATTAAACCATGGCGACGGGAACAAGCTGTCAGTAGGGGAGCTAGAAGTGTTCTTCCTTTGTAAATAAACTGCAGAACCTCCTCTCTGTAATGTGTTTATGCCCTCTGTGAGAGATAGGCATCTGTTCACGTAACCCTTGGCACTAATCAGAGAATCTGAATCTGCTTATCAGCTCTGCTCTCATCACGCTTGCCCTCCTGCTTGCGTTCGGCTCCTCTTTTCACCTCTGTTGGCACTTTGGGAATGGTTTGAAGGGAGAAGTGGGGTGAAGCTTGGTGCAGTGCAAGCTGCTTGCTGAGTAGATCAAACATTTCACTTAGGTTTACTGCTGGAGACGTATTTTCAGGGCAATGTGGGATCCTCTTTCCGGACCTCATCCACATGAGGTGGCAGCAGGGGTGCTGCCTGCAACTTGGAACGGTTTGATTGAGCTGGTATCGGACCACTCTGTATGGTTTGATTTAGTGTAATAGCTACAGATAGCTTCCATTCTGTGAAAGTTTCTCTTATCTCACAGCATTGCTCCTGAACAAAATCATGTGCTGCTGAAATGCACACCACCCCACATGCACTTTTTTCTCCAAGATGGCCATTTTTTACATCTTTTAAACTTCAAGTAGTGTGGCATTATCAAGATTGAACACGCACACCACATATACTGAATGACTTAGAGCACAGGATGTAATCTAAGTGCTGTGCTGCAAGTTATGAGTTTGTTAATTAGCACCTATCCTTGGCACTGACTTCTGGTTAGCAAGGAAATCCCATAACCTTTCTGCCTGGAACTGCTCTTTAGAACAGGGATACTAATCTTTATGGACCTGATGGGTATGCTATACCGATTCACTAGTTAATATTTTCAAAGCCCTTTGAAGATGAAAAATGCTGAGTATTATTGGCCTTTTATCTAAAAAGACATTTTTAAACATGAAACTAGGGAAAGATCTGCATAAATTAATGCATGTGTTGATTACGCTCTATCTTTCCTTTTCATCTGAATGTATTAAGTAGCAAGAGAACTGTGAGAATTTGTATCTTTCCTTTTCATCTGAATTTATTAAACAGTAAAAGGACTCTGTGAATTAGTAATCTAATTTGAACTTCAAACCAAAGGCAAAATTCTTCATAATCCATCTTGTGGGTCTCTCATCAGCAGTAGAGATTTCCTGGTATCTCAGGTTGAAGAATGGTATTTGAGGCTCAAGTTTTGATACTTTCTGGATTGATGGGACTTCAGTAAAGAATTATTTTTCCAGTTCATCCTGGAAGGTCAGTAGCAACTCTACTTTGCAGTCAAAAAATAAGTGGCACCAGTCAAAACCAAGTTGCTACGCACATCAGTAGTGTTGAACCAGGTAGTTTTCCCTGATTTCAGGAGGGAACTGTGCTTTAGAAACTCTAGTGATTTTCTTGTCATTTAGCAGGGTAATATTAGTTCAATCACTTGAACCTTTTTCTTCAGTAAATGTGCATGATAATGACAGTGTTTTGCACTTCGTAAAATTTAATTCACACTTGAAAGGTCTTTTCTGCAAATTAAGAATTAAGCAATTCTTTGCTGCAAGATAATATCATAGTGTGATTTGTTAATTTCTTTTGCTTCCTGAATGTGAATTTCTGTAGAAACTGATACTGCTAATTTTGATAGAGTAGATACAGCACAGAAACTAGTGTAGGATTCTGTCTTGGCTTCTTGAGTTGAGACATGTTGCAGCTGAAAAACTGTTTTCACCCTCCACTCTCAAATCTCATGGGGAGGGGAGTTAGAGATACTTGGTGAAAAGCTTTGAGGAATTTCAAAACCTCTCAGTGAGTGACTATACTGCGATGTGGTTAATGGAGACAGGCTCTTGATGGGTTGGCAGAGGAAAGGTGAATTCCCAGCTACTTTGAGAAGAGTCCCAAAAGTTAAGAACTCTCCATGTTGATGCTGCTTTCAGCAGCAGATCTATATCTAATCTATATCTATATCTACATCATCTATATCTGTATCTATAGATATAGATATTTGATTTTATGTGGCCAGCAAAAGAAACGAACAAAACTGAACATGTTGTAGTTATTTGACTTGCTGCTTTTGAAGTGTTGCAAATTCTGTTTTTACAATTTGAAATAAAAAAGTCCTCTAGTCTTTGAAATAGTAAAAACCTCATTTGTCCATGAACTTTCATCCAGACGTCTTCGCCACCAGTTTCCCCAGTGCCAGGAGGAGTGGCTGCAGAAATGGATCTCCATGATGGTCACTGAGATTAAGGGTTTGCAATGAGCAGCCAGAACACCAATTCCAGACTCCTTGTCCTGAGTTCCCTGCGCCTGAGACCTTGAGGTCAGAGAAATATCATATTGCTAACAAGATATTAAGGGCTACAGTGAGACTTGAAAGAGGTATTCATATACATTTGCTGTGCTGTGAAGTTCCTCTTTCTGTTTTAAACTCATTTCCTCTTTGGACTGTTGTGAAATGCACCGCATGAATTGTGCATCATGGAAGAAAGATTAAAACACATCTTTTTCACAAAAATGGAGGTCCTTGGTAGCCACTGGAGTAGCTCTGAAGCTCATCTAGCAGTCACTTTGGTGCTCAAGTAATTAAAGAGGTCAGGCACAAAAATCCTGTGTACCTGGAGCTTTGCCAGCTTCTTTCTCCCACCTCTTATAGTGCTTGTCCATTTGGGATTCTTCCACAAGCTTTGTTATATTCATCGTGTAGATTAACGCTCTGCAACTATTAACAACAAACTTTGATGCTACAGAGTGGGAATTTGCTTGAATAAACAATTTCACAAGTAAATGGAGTCACTGCTCTGAAGTTAGAGAGCTCCAAACTTGTTTTAATTTACAGAGGTCCGAAAGTAAATGGGAATTTGCTTGGGGACGTAACTCGAGGAGAGCATGCAGCATTCACTCACAGCAAAGGGATGGAGGGTGAAAAATTTGATTGACTTCTGGAGTTTGATTTTAATTGGCTTTATTCCTACCACCACCAGCACTGCGGACAGCCCTCACAAGCAGGGAAGTGCTGGTATGTAAAGGTACATTACTTTTTGCTGTTTGTTATCAGCTCAGTATAAATCTTCCAAGAGGGATTAGCAGGTGTGAGTTTGCACCAGAAAGCAGGGGACAAGCAGCAGGGTAGGAGCCACTGATGGGTGTGAATTGGGGGCACTTGTTTCTGCTTGGATTTCCCGAGCATCTTTTCATCCGGATGCCCTGCAGCTGCTTCTGAGGAAGCACTTTGTGTCTGTTTGCTTGTAGTCTGGATTATTTGTGCAGAGCAGTGGAGTGCCATTTACAGACCTTTTTAATTGCAGAAGACTGTCACTTCCAGTGCAGAGGCAGTAGGGTTTACTGAGTATTTCCTGAGAGATTTAACAGGATATCAGGAGATCATAAGTATCTGTAAAACATCTGACCCAGCGCTGTTCCCTCTGGGTGTATTCACAATCGTCTTCAACTGCCTATGGTAATGGGGCTATTTCTGCCTGTTTGCCAACCCCTTTCATCCTGCCCCAGCTACCCCTTGGTTGAGGGTTGGGGTGGGCAGCCAGCGTGTGTCAGATGGGGGCAGGAGGTGAGGGACTAGGGAATAACACAGAGGAAGCACAGGGTATTTTGGAGAATGGGTCACAGAGCACAAGGGTATTGGGATTACTGGAGGGGCACAGGAGAGGTATAGCAAGTACAGACCATGATTAGTTTGAGCTCAGCTGCTGGTGAAAGCATTCACCCTCAGCCTTATGCTCTGCTTTTGGCTGTTAGGAGTAATGGGAAAGGCCATCACTGCCAGTCCTCCCAACCCAGCCAGCTTCCCACCATTTGATTTCATCCAACTTCAATGCATGAGTCAGTGATCAGAAACTTTACCTCAGTGTAATCCCTGACAGCACTCCATAAAGCTCCTCTTCCTCCATTTGTGTTCACCAATAAAGAGGCTTGGACTCTGCAACTCAATATTCAGCCTCCCCTTTTATCCTTACTAAGTGCACAGTAATAGCTCTGCTTTCTGCAGCTGAGAACAAGCCAGCACCTAATCCAGGGTGTTACTAATCGTCACCCTCCCTGGCCAGTGGATCCCAGGGGCAGGTGCAGATCTCACTCATGAAGCCTCAGCTTTCCACTGTCAAATGAGAGGCTGTGTCCATCCCTGTAACGCAGCTTGTCACCTCCTACTGTGCTTTCTGGTGGCCTCACGTGGCCCTTACCCTCGGCACATGAGAAGCTCCTCAGACATATGCAGTGCCCTGGTTGCAGCTTTCTGTTTTCTGAATGAGTTGTGAAATATCATGCCTGTGCTTCCTATTGATAATTAAAAGCGACACAGATGGCGATGCCTGCGATGTTTTCCTAAAGTCACAGCACGTAACAGAAAATGAAGTGATAGTTTTAGGTGGTGGCACATGTAGCTTCAGGTGTTTGTTTAATATTCAGTGTTCATGCTCAGTGAGAGCCGGGACGTGCTTTCAAATGTTACTCCATGGCTGTGCATCGCTGCACATTTTTTTCTTGTTTTTTGCCTCTTTTCAGGGCCTGACAGATGGTGATGTTTAGATTAAAAGTAATTTCTTTATTAAGCCTATGCCTGTGTTGTCTGTGATTTTTTAACAGGAGCTTCATTTGTTGAAACAAGACAGTTGTGTAGATGAAGTGTCTGAAATGGATGGAGGGCTTTAGAAAGACACGGAAGAGAAATTCAGTGCACTGAAGGGGAGACAGTGATAGTCACATCCTGGGGCTAAGAGTCTGTCCCCGATGGGCAGCCACTGGTGTGCTTCACTGTCAAAGACGGTCTACAATAGCCTGGTCTAATGGCATAGACTGCTGACTGTGAGGTTTTATGCAAGGGAGATGGGTACTAGGAGACTCCATAGGCTATCAAACCCATTTTCTGGACTAGAAGCATCATACCAGTTAGTCAGCTTTATGTTTCCCACACAGCACTGTGTTGTAACATGTTCTTCTTGGGAATAAAAACGTCAGTCAAAGGAAAACAAATTTCAATGCTGCCACTGAAAGCCGCATTTTTTTTCTTTTAAGTTCCTATGGGAAAGCAGATAAACCTTGAAAAAAATCCTGAAAATACACTCTCACTTGAATTATTCTGCTTTTGGGGTCACATTTTAATCAAAAGCATACCTGCCTTCAGGAAAAAAAAAAAAAAAGAAGTAAAACTGATTGAATTTAATAACTAAAAGAACATAAACCGTCTGCTTTGAAATGTATAATCTCACATGACATTTATTTCATGATGTGATCAAATCATATATGTTGTTATGGGGACAGTCTTTATTAAAAATGCCATTTATTTTAACAAGCGCAATAAATGGAAACCCGTAGGTTTTTATTGTGGTAGAGGAAAAAAACCTGCTATTAAGCTGCTTTCAGCTAAATGAAAACATCTTTCAAGATTTGTTCTAAAATATTTAAATAAAGTGCTATGGAATTTATTAATTTGTTGCCTTCCAGCATGAATAGAAACCCAATAAATTATCTTAAATACAATAAATGATACAGAGGAATTTGTTTTGGTTAGGAATATCCTTTGCTGATGAAGAATAAGATCATTTAAATATCACATTTTAATACAGGCCTGTAATTATGTCATTGAAAGCCCAGTTTGAAGCACAGAAAGCATAGAGCGAGCTCTCCAGCTGCAGCCAGAGCTTTCAAAAGGCACCTAAGGGGAACTTCCAGTCCATGTCCATATTAAAAAGGGAATGATTATGAGACTATGAAGCACATATGGTTTCAGTGAGGCAAAATGCGTGGCCTGTCACCAAGCAGTGGATTCAGGGAAGGGGAAGGATGGCTTCTTTCCCACGTGGGAACGTGGTGGGGAGGAGGATGAATACTGTTCCTTGTTCTTCCATGGTATTTTGTGGAACAGATGCCTTGTTGACAGGAGCATGTTGTACTGTGACAGCCAGATGTGTCCAAAGGATGGTGATGTTGCTTTGCTTGTGCTTCCCTCCACACTTTCCTGGAGCAGAGCGTTTTCACAGTGGTTCCAATGCAGTGGCCTCATGCCATGGTTTGCCCTCTAGTGTCTGAATCGCCTGATTTCCTGCTCCTGGGGGGATCAGGACCAGTAAAGAGATGTGTTAGTTAATGCTTTTCAGCCAAACAAAGCATGTGGGCAAAATCCACATCATAGTGTCTGGGAGTATTGCGGCCGGGGTGCCTTCCCCTTGTCTTATCCAGCTGTCAGCCCTTTGTGTCTGTCCTGCTCTTCTCTCCTTTTCCCCCAGCATGAATAAGAACAGAATCAGGGGCAAAATGTGCACTGTTGCTTTATTACAGCTGCCAAATTTGCAGATACAAGTTAGGTAAAGATGGCCTTCTAGCATTTAAATTTCCAGAAACTAGGCTGAAAGGGAATAAATACAACTTGATGCACTTTGGAAACCATGCTCACATGAAAACGTATAAGACATTTCCATTCCCTACTTTGTTGGCCTTTATAAAGAGGCAGGGCTGCACCATAATGGAGTTAGACTTTATTCTTCCCTTAATAAATAAGACTTAGAGGCGTAACATATTGCTAATTAGCCTAATACAGCAAGAAGAACTGAGAAGCAAAAACGTGTGCAGTGACTTAATGGAAGGAAGGGCCTTTGTTACAAGACAAGTTCCTTCTGGTTTTAAATTCTATGGAAAAAACACCTCACCTCTATTAATCATTATTTTTGCAGCTTTCAGGGAATTTTTTTCTTCTGAAGCAGGGGCAAACACCTGGGAAAAGAGGCAGTTTATCATTTTGGTTTCAAAGAAAACTCACTTTATGTTGTATGGAAAGTGGAGGATAATCTGTGAATGTGCTTTATCTGTGATGTTTTTTTGAAGAGGTGTTTGAAGTTTCTAGCCATGTAACTTGTAGCTGTATAGCTTCTATCTACAGCTGTTAAAGAAAGGAATAGTGCAATTGGGTCAAAGCTTGCTTAGGTTTTGTATGGAAAGCCATAAACATCTTTGCTGTGCAAGGGGAGGTCATGATGCTGCGGTAAATAAAATGGAGATGTTTTGCTGCTCATAGAAGGAAAAGGTGTGAAATGTACTTAATTTCCTTAAGTTCAGTAGTCCCTGTAGTCATCCTCAGAGATCAACTGCAACAGAGGCTCCAGCCCCACATCTCCTGAATGAGAAACATCAGTTTCTCAACTTGGCACACACAGTTGCTGTTCGGGCTTGTGAGCGTTGGCCTGTGGGATGCTCACAAAAGTCTCTTCTAGGTCATGTTAACCCAAAACACCCCCAGGTAGCAGTCCTTTTCCATCCTCCTGATGCTTTCCTGGAAGCATATTCTCATGTTTTGTTTTGTTTTGTTTGGTTTTTTTTTTTTTTGTTTTGTTTTGTTTTCTTGTGTTATTTTTAATGTTTGGGGCTTTTTGAGTTGATTTTGGTTTGGTGGTTGGTTTTCTTTTCTTTGGGTTTTGGTGCTGCTTCACCCACTGTAATGTTTGTGCTGTCCCAAAAGTAATAGATCTCCCCTTTGATTTCCACTGTCTTCCCTGGAATGTCTCTAGCAATGTCCCACGAGGTTTGCTCTGACAGTCCCTGCAGTCTCCTGGAGCACAGAGGGGCATGGGCTGCACTGATTCTTAGCAAGGAGATTAATTCTAAAAGACACGGGGGATTCAGGATGAAACGGCACAACCAATACTTCTTTCTGAAGTATCTAAGAAAGTGCTGAAGTGTAGTTTGGGCCTAAAGTCAATGAATAGTTAATGCAGTTCCATGACAGCAAATGATGTTAAGGTCAGCAATGTTCAACCAGACAAAAGCGTGCCTCTCTCTTGTGCAAAAATCCAGAGGTTTAAGGATCAGTCTTAGCTAAGTATAGCTCCCAATGATGTTTACTTGATGCCTAGCTCTGTTATAGGTGGAGAGCTAGGTCTAGGTATGGTAACCAAATTTGTCTTTATACCCACACGCAGAGCTTTTCCTGTTTCTCAAGAGGAAACAACGATTCTTGGTCATCAAAGAGGATGTGTTGGCCATATGTTATCTCTGTAAGTCAGCTTCAAGAAATAAAAAGCATAGTGGAAATAATCTTTGAAAGTATAAAGGTGCCAGGGAGGCAGAATAATGCTCTGGAGTAGAAGTGTTTTAGAGTGAATCATGGTTGTGCAACTGGTTTACCTAAACTCATTTTGAATCAGAAGAGTGACAGGCCCAGAACACTAAGTGATGGAGGATTGCTTCGTGATGCTGTTCGAGGCATCGGGTTGGACTGTGTGCAATCATTTCCTTCTAAATTGGTTGTAGTCCCCTTTCAAATTGTCAGAGTAGTTTTCTTCTGCTTGGTTGCACTTGAGAAGCAGGTGGACGGCAAGCTGCTCAGCCTTGTTTGATCCACACGCTGCTGTTCAATGGATAGAGCAAATCGAACTGGAAAGGCTTTCTGGTACGGCCATAGCTCTGCCTGTTCAGTGCCCAGATTAACAACAGGAAGCTGCCTGCTTTTCAGACAGGACAAGGTCTCTGGGTTTGTCTTTCTTAGGGCATATTAAAGAAGACAATGATAAATTCAGCTCCTTGGGGCCAAGAATGGCTGAATGCAAATGTATAAACTCAGGCCACCGCCTCATGAAGCACCAATTTATTGGGTTTGGAGCAGAGTGGTCTATTTCCTGAGGTTCAGGAGATTTCAGTTGATCTAGCTCCCAGATCACTTTGGGAGTTTACACAGGCCTCCTATCCCATCTTGCCCTGAGGTTCCCCTATCTGAAAAAGGGACAAAAAGAATAACTTGGCAGGGTTGTAGGGCATAATTCATGGGTGTCTGCAAAATCTTCTCAATTTCTTGCATGCACTATGAGGGAGATGCGCAGCTTTCTTGCTGCACTATGCAATGAGCTCTATGCTTTGCTCCTCATAGAGATTCCTTTGCAACTATGAGTGCTGGCTTATTTGAAAATTCACCTGTGGTTTAGGCCATAGGCTGTGAAACAAATAGAGAGCATTTCTTGTCAAATGGATTTGTGTTCTCTCATAATGAGAAATCAGCATCCTGCAAAATGAATTTGCAGAGAAACTCCTCGGAGCTGTTCCCTACCTTGATTCTGGTGAAAACTGAGCTTGATTTAAGAGAAGGGCACCCAGGCAGTTATATGGTGAACCGCTCTGCAAATCTGCTTTCATCGTTGAGTCTTAGAGGGTGCTTCCAAGTAACAACATGAGCTGTACAAAGCATCCAGGCTCATCGCATGTGGTCATGCAGACTGAGTGGTGGTATCTCTGAGGCTTCTTGAATGATCTTGTCTCAGTGGATAGCAAGCTCTCCCTGCCTCAGAAGGAGCTAGGCAGAAACCATGGCTCTTGGAGCAGTCACATGCCAGGAAAGATGTGCGCATCAGTGATAGCTTATTTATCGCCTCTTTCTCTTATTTATTGTATTTATTTTTATTTACTTTTTATCTGCCTCCTCTTTCCAGATTGGTAGAAAATGTTTCTTGAGCATCTCTGAGAGCAGCAGACTGGGTTTACTTGTGTGCTACTCAACATTTTCTCTTTCTTTTAACACCCTGTGGTATTTCTCTTGTGAATCTCTGCCTGATATGGATTTTTCCCACAAGTGATTTGCCTGAACAAGGTACGTTGAGTTAAGAAAGGCAGAGGCAGTGCAAGTAGCCTACTGGGTTTATAAACTCCCCAGCTCCAGTGCAAACTATGTAATCATCTTCTAATTTCAAATGTACTTTCTTTAACTGCGCGGTGTGCTTGGAGACGGATGTATGTGCTGCAGGGCTCGGATGCAGCGTATGGAGGAGCAGGGAGGTCAGCTCCATCAGCGGGAGCTGACACAATGATAGAGGAGGAAGAAATGACTTAGCAGTGTGGAGAGAGAAAGTGGAGGCCAGGAGACTTTCACAGCACCTGCTCTGCTGCGTGATGCTGAGAAAGACCGGGTGTTTGGAGAGGAAAGGAAGGCATTTGTCTGCGTGTCAGGGGGAGAGCTTGTGCTTTCAGAGGGGGCTGCAAATTCCTTCTTGCTGTCGGGCTCACAGCCCAGCATTGATGGCTCAGAAGCTGCCCTGAGGCTGGAGGATGGGAATTGCAAGGGAGGGAGGGTGGACAGGACAATGATATAGGGCTCCTCTGCAGGGCAGGGAGTCTCCTGGTTTTTATCCACTGGGAAAGCAGCTCTGCAGGTGGACCAATGGAGATCCACCCCTGGGTGAAGAGGTGATGCTGGGAGCACAAGCTTGGTAAGGGAAAACAGTGAGGAGTGCCCCCACAGGCAGGGCTTAGAGATGGATCTTACTGAAGTGGTTTCTGAGTGTGTACCAATAATACGTGGAATCACAGCTCTTCCGTGCTGCTGCTCCTTGACTTTGGTCCCTGTAAATTCCACCTCCAGCATCCACATATGGATGTCCAGTTACTGATGTGACTGAGAGGCAGTGTGGAAAGACCCATAAACCCTGGGCAGGAGAAAGAGCTGGGCTGAGCCACAGCCTCAGGGCACATGCCTGTGTTCACAGCCCCAGCTACCACTGTACACAGACGCACAGGCCAGGCCCTTGGGAGACCATCATTTCTTCCCTAGTTGCATCAGGGTAGACAGCCCCAGCTTGGGCACAGAACAGACACAGGCCCAGAGACTCACTGGCCAGAAAAAACAAGACTCAAAATCTAGTTAATTTGGGTCATGTCAATGCCACGTTATAAAGCCTTCCACCACTCTGTAACAGCAGGACATTCTCATGCTGTTTCCTGGCGGTGGCCTTCCCCGATGGGGCTTCCTTTCTCTAACACGTTATACAAATATAAAATGTGGGGAAGAAACAAAATGACACATAATTCTTGACACTGAATAGAAAAAGGCTGGATTTTCATTTAAAATCCCTCTACCCACAGATACTGTGAATTGCAATGGCACAAAATTGTTAAATTGCTTTACATTTGGGAAACCTCAGTTCATAAAAAATTGCTAACTATTTTTGTACTACATGGTTGACATCACTCTCTCTCTCTTTCCTCTCACTCTCTCTGCTGTTTTTTTCACTGCATGTCTGCTGAGAATCCAAGAAAAACCCAAGTGTGTCATACAACATTGCTTTCTGATTTGCAAGTTAAATAGTTTACATAGGCAAAAATGTGGAGCAATTGGAATATTCCCTACCCAAACACTTAGGGACTCAAACTGCACATTTTAGCCTGGCAGGCCTCCACTGATATTTTTAGCTAGGATTAAAAAAAAAAAAAAACCCACATTTTTAAATAACAAGGAAAAACAGCTCAGAATTAGAGAAAAAAGAAGCTAAACCACTATTGGATATTTTTGTGAATGTTGTGCTTTTGGTGCTGGTATCCATCTTGCCCTGTGTGTACAGGAGTGCAGCACCGTAGACTCTAGAAAGTTTCGGCCCTACTGAAATGTATGTTCCCAAGGTGGGGTTAGCCTTCTTGCTGATTGATTTAGTCTTTTGGAAACAGGCAAACCATCAGGAGCTTTCTGCTCAGAAAGATTAGCATTCATAGCCTGCTGTTTTTTAATTAAAAAAGCCATTTAAATACAAGGGTTGGGGTTTCTGCCAGCAACCATTAAAATACCTGGTTTGTAATTATCCCCCAACCCCTTTTTCTATTTAATTCATTTTCCCCCCTCCTTTTTGTTTCTCTTAATTTCCTGACATATTCTCCCTGTTTCATCTACCTGCTCTTGTGGCATCGTACCTCCCGCTAAGGTTAGCAGCTGGCTGTAAATCTCATGCCAACCCTGCTGCAAGCAGCTGGCAGGAGGTGTGGGAAGGATGTGTTCAGCATCCGTTTTCCAGTGACTGAGTTTATCCTCTGCCTCCTGTTTGGAGGATTAGGGGCACAAGCTGAGCTTTGCTGCGACTACAGAGCTGTGTCAAGACATGGGACCTCGGGGGCATTGTCCCACCAGGAATTCACTGATGTAAATGTGTCACTAATTTACACGCACAGGAAAGGCATGTGCTGTGGGTGGGATGTACCTTGGGTGGAAACTTAAATAGGTATTAGCTAATTAGTATGGCAGGTAGTCAACATGCATTAGCTGTGCGGTGTGTATCTCTGCTTGTGTCTCGTATGGAGACTGGTGTTGTAGACAGTTGTACAGACACTCTTGCTGTGGCAGAGCCTCAGTTCATATAGGGCTTGGTTGAATTTTTCTGTTCCACCCGGTTCTAAAATCACTCTGATACCTTCATGCATTATGCCTGTGGTGTATTTGTAGCTGTAGATACATTGTTAGACAAGATAATTTGGGCATATGTATGCTTTTTAAAAAGGAGGTGACCAAAGGCATTAACCTGAGTGGTGTTTGCTTTCTAACTTGCTTCCGAGGAATGGCCACCTAATGATTTTTTTCATTCTTAGTTCTGCTCATATGTGGGCCCTGGGCTAATGGAGAAACTCTGACAGGCAGTGTGAGCATCTTCATCCAGCAGCCTAATTTGCTGAGATTTTCACTGATCTGCAGCAGTGTGTGGTGTCATGTAAGTCAAAGGGTGAACAGACAGATTCTGTTTTGGTATCTGATAGATGTCTGAAAAGAGCTTGGTTCGTTTTCATTCACAGTAAGAGTCTCACTTGCAAAGTTTCAGTCTGTCCTGATCCTGTTTTGCCCCTTCTGCTTCCTCAGCCCATTCAGCTCCATTGCCTCCCCCTGTATCTGCAGCTTTCTCAATTCATCTTAATTTTCTTTTCTCAATTCATCTTCTGCCTCTTTCTTTCTCTCACTAAAGAATCCCATGGTTGAAATCTCAGTTTGACAATGATCTTTGCCTCTGTGGCATGTTTCCAAATGCAGCTTTCAGATTAAAATGGAGAACGTGAATGTAGTGTTTGAAATTGAGCAAAGGTGGTGGCTCTTCTTTGCAGAGCAAAGGCAAATTACAGAGGCTGTGAGTGGAAGCTGATACATAGGGCTCTTTCTCCCTTTCCATCTGTGTAGTGGATAGTTTGAATCAGTGTGTTACGGAGCTGGTGCAGGAGCTCATCCCTGAACCCAGCCCATCCTCCTGTTCACCTTGGAGCTGATGCTCGAGTTAGAGGTGCCAAATGTCCTTGACTACACTCATCTCTTCTCTGAAAATATCCTGCTGTTGCTGAAGCATCAGCACACCTCCTCAGAGGGTGTTTCATTACTGACAACTCAGTGCAGCTTGCTTCAAGCCTGTCAAACTGTGAAAGCAAGATTATTAGTGACTGGCTTGCACTGGTGCTGCAAAAGGGGTAGAGAAAGTTCAGGTTTGGTCATCACAGATATAAACAAAATGTCACCCTATTTTATACCACCTCACTTTCCTAGCTGCTTGTCGTGGTTTAAACCGATCCACACAGCTCGTCCACTCACACACTGCCCCCCCCCCCCGCCCCGACCCTCCCCGCTCCCAGAGGGATGGGGAGGAGAATCAAGAGAATGTAACGCCCACGGGTTGAGATAAGAACAGCCCAGTAACTAAGGTATAACACAAACCACTGCTGCTACCGCCAATGATAATATTGATAAGAGAAAATAACAAGAGAATACGATACCACCGCCGAACGAGTTCAACCCCCCGAAGAAAGAGAGTGTCGGCCTCCCCTCATCCCCAGGAGAGCGTGAGATTCACAGAGTCCTTGGCCAGAATAAACATTACTTAACAACAATTAAAACCAAACGGTGTTATCAGCTCTCTGCCCAGGCTGGAAGTCAAAACACAGAGCTTGCACCAGTTACTAAGAAGGAACAAAACAGCTCCTGGTAAACCCAGGACACTGCTTCAGCTCCCTGTGCTGCCTTTTTCTTCTCCTACATCTGCAGTCTTCTGGTTTAGTGTTACATCCATGTGATGATAGTGCTTTTGAGAACATATTCTGCAGTTAGGAACAGTTCCTTTGGGCAGACTGTCGGTACTAGTTTGAAGACCTAACTTCCTCCAGCAAATATGTGACACAGGAATGATCTCGATTTCATCTGTTTGAAAACATCTCTCTGCAGTCCTCAAATCACAGGAAACTTTTCCCCCAATAAATTCAGAAAGTTGTATTCTACACAAGTCGACAGCTGAATAAAGGACCAGATGCTTTTAAATGCATACATCCTCTAGAGTTCCCTTTAATTTTCTGATGCCAGTTTTCAGTTGTATTCTTCAGATTGAAATGATCCACGTGCTATTTTACAAATATGCAAATACTGTTCTCATCTAACTCAGCGACTGCACAAAAGCTTAGTAAAAAGTGTTGGAGAAATATTAAGGCTCATAAATGTCTCTATTCAAATCACTGCTTAAAATTAGGTTTAATTCGTGGTGGAAATGCAGTAAGAGTAGAGGTGAATACTTTAGAAATCCCACTTGGAGTGATTATGTAACTTATGAGATATCTACCTTCCAATGCAAAGTCCATGAAAGATGTTTTATTACCAGGGGGTTCCTTTTTGAACCATTACTTCCCCTGCCCGAATACAGCAGTGTTGTTAAACATCAGATTGCACTTCCAACATAAAGACCACTAAAATATCATGTGAAAAAAACCCTAAATATTGATTTTCTTGTTTAAGTTTGCATTTTCACTTTGCAGACACTAACTGGAGAAGTGCAGACTCAGCTTCAAGGTTGTAGTGGCATTAATGCTGTTGCAAGGAGGGACCAAGTGAGGCTGGTGGCATGCGTTGTCCTTGTGCAGTGCCAGACTTTCAGGAGCGCTCAAGGAGAGCCATGGAGTTGGGCAGCCCTGCCTCTGTGGCGTTTTCACACTGTTCACAGGGCAAGGAACAGAGGGGAAGTGAGTGACTCACTTTAGTCTCAGACAAAAAGTCTTTATAGAAAGGCATCCTTCTTACCGGTTCTTTGGTTCTGTTGTTGATTTGTGATCCTCTTGGTCCCATGATTTTTTCTCTGGAAAGGTGTCTTCCCACAGCACTCTTCTGCTCCCTCTGCAAAGCCAAGAATAACAGCAGCCTCCTTCCTCCCTCAATTTACTTTTCTGATAGAAAGATTGCCTCTATCTAGATCCCCCTGGGAGAGCAGCTGGGAGGGCGGTAGTCTATCACATCAGCCTGTGCCTGACCACCCAGGCTAGAAATGCCTGAAGACAGTCTGTGCTTGGCTGGTGGCAACCAAACAACCTAGCTATGATGCAGGAGGCACTCCAGCATTGTCTTAGGCTCTGCTTCTATAGAGAGTGGTGATTCATGCATTAACCCAAAAGATCGTATGCCAGTGGTGGACATGCCAGTGATGGATCAGCAAAATGCGATATAGACACATAGAACTCTCTCTTCTTCAATACCTGGTGAGCATATTTTCTAAGTGATCGGATTCTGCTGCCAGGTCAGGCTTTCTTGTACCAAGCAGACACATAGCAAACATTTGCTCCTATTCCAGTAAAGGTTAGTCTTGCTGTTGCTGTTATTTGCAACAAGGAGTAAGATTTGCTTTCTGACAACAAATGCTAGAACTAACCTAACCATGAAGTGGGCATTTTGACTCACAATTCAGAGTTTACAGCCGGTGCTGTGCTTGCCAGATCATACCCTTTAAAAGTGGCTGGAACGGGTCTTAAGATTCTTTATTCTAGTACTATTTTGCTGTCAGGAAACAGCCATGAAAGCCAATAACAAAGTATATGTCTGATCTCATCTCCTTTCAGAGCTGATTCTCAGATAGGATGAAGGCATTTTGCTGCTTTGGATACTAGATAAGCTCACATGCTGAGAGCTCTAGGTGGATCTGAAGGATCAAACCCTGTTTAGAATTCTTCTGTGCTCAAGGTGAGGCTATGTGATAGAATTTCCATTTTTATATGTTTGCTTTTTAAAAAAATGAAAGAAGTAATGGAAGTACACCAAAGAGCTTTGCTCAAAGCGCCCCACCTTAGGAAACGGCAGAATGAAGTTGCTTTTGGTTTCTTTTCTGAACTCACGAAGGATGGTGTTAATAACCTTCTTTTAATGTAGATTTTGAGTGTGCAAGACATGCAGAGAGGGCAGTGCACTGTGCTTTACACGTCTGTGAAACACAGATCTTGTAGAGTGCAGAAGTCAGACTTGTGCGGGCTGAGAACAACTGAAATCTTCTTTCTTTGCATCATTTATATTTTGAGTCACAGCTTTTGTACGGTATTTCAGATGTTGACAGAAGTGCTTTATTAATTTTTTCATACAAAATGCAAGGTTGATCCTCATGTAAAAGGTGCCAGTTGAAGGGGACCTCTGGTTGAACCAAGAGGAGAAGCAGTTCTTAAGGTATTGCCAATGTTTCTTGTCTTAGTCTGGGGTACCCTAGACACAAACACATTGTGAGATTGCCAACTAGGTCTCGAAAGCCCAGATGGCCCATAAAAAGTGAGAGATAGTGAAGCTTCGTGTTTTATTATGCAGAACAGAAGATACTCATGAAAAATAATGCACTGGTGTCAGATCTTAGCACCTTGGGGAAGATCCTGTCACCATCCAAGTGATTTTCCTGAACAACAAAAGTCTGGGGAAAGTTGCCAACGCCTGTTATATTAAACAATGTGATATATGCACTCTTTTTCTCACTGCAAACATTTTTGTTTAATGCAGGATGCCAGTCTGTCTGAAAGCTATTGATAGGTTGTATGCTTCCTCATGGGAGAACAGGCGAAAGAGTGAGCTGAAGCAGTATTTTAAGTGATATAGTTATATAATGTCTTTGTTTAAAAACATAAAAACCTAACTGCCTTAACACTCTAGCGCAGAATTCCGCAGGACATGTGAAACACAGCATGCTGCAGCACTTAGCCTGTGAAGGATTCCCTCGTCACTGTCAAAATTGTTTTAGAAGTCTAAATTAATGCATAGCACTGCATTTATTAAAATGTGAAATAATCATAAATTTTTCATTCTTTGTACATTTAAGCTAATTTTCACATAAATGAAGCGCTTGGCAGTTGAAATTCCACATATGGTTGACAGTGATGTTTGATGTCAGAACAATGCCCTGAGCTCCATGCAAATTAAACATATTTTAATTATTCTGGGTATCCATTCTTCTTTTACAGTGTGTCTAAGCAGAATGTTAGAAGGAATTTAGAAGTGTAATGTATTGTCGGCCTCTTCTGCTGCTGAAAGAGAGGTGACCCAAAGTGAAAATTATTGAGGGCACAAGAGAAAGCAGAACTTTCCCCAAGCTTTGGAAACCCAATTTGGCTTAATGGGAACATACTGAAACTCCTCCCCTAGCAGTGACTTTTATGGCCATTGGACTGAGCAGGGGTGGCTCTCGAGAGGAGGGAGCCAAGCCAGATGTACACATTGTGTTTGGAATGGGAAATTGGGACCTTGCTGTTGCTTCCCAGGCACCAAGTTTCAGTACTCTGTGACAAAAAACCACTGGGTTTCCATGGCAGTGATGATGTCCTGATTTTGCTTTTGCAATGCCATGGGCAGCAGTAGCAGCAATCACAAGTGTGTTCCTGGCATGCTGGGCAAGGATATGGAACTATCCATTTTTCTTGCTGTTTTGGAGCAATTTTTAAGAGATCAGGAGCTGGGCATCCCTGGATTTTGGTTTCTGTTTGACACTGCCTTGTTGTATGATCAGCACGTTTATGGCTGTTTGACTAAAGGTAGGTAACTAGAACCCAACTTCTTGGGTGTGTTTGGGCGTGTAGTTTCCTTCAAGAAAAAGAAAGGAACTCAAACATCTTAAAAAATTCCCTAAGGCATTACAAGCAATAATGTTTATGAACATTGAATGGTGTTTATGAGCATTGCTTTCAGAGTCCACTTAGAATTTACTTGTAGTATTAGTAGCACTTGTGGATATTTTTAGGCGTAAGTATATTAATCTTTAGAAGCAGGACACAAATAAGGACTTACGGTCTTTGATTACTGATGCTTCCAAAAGAAACATTTTGGTTTGAAATAAGAAAACAAATCAGCCCCAGCAGTAATTAGAAGACATGTCCCAAAATGCTGAGGGAGTTTTGTTGAATTTCAGTGGAAGCCACTGTCTTCTATGTTTTTAACAGTGGATGACTTCAAACACTAAATGGACTTCCAGTTGCTTTTGGATTGCTTTTCCTTGTGTTTAAACAAGAGCCTGGTCCTTTTGCTAAATGCAACCTGTGTAAAAGTTTACCTTTGGGTTCAGGTGCTTTTTTCTCTTAAGGTGGAAGCATCCTATTGTCATGATCGGAGGCGTTTGACTCAGCCCTTGTTCTTGAAACAAAGACAACTGGTATTGCCTTGAACCTTGCTTGTCGGTTTGGTTTGGTTTCTTCGCATCATCTGTCATATGGGTAAATTTAAATCCCTGCCCGTCCCCCCCCCCACCTGCCAGACAGAATTGCTCCTTGTCTCCTTCCCTTCCTCCTCTCTCAGAGACGAAGGGTGAAGTTCTGAGGTGGTGGGGCCCAGTGGGATATGCATCTGTCAGCTGTCCTGCTGGGTTGTCTCTGCCCCAACCCCAGCCAGTGAACACCTCCAGTTCTGCCTTCTGTATCATTTGTCATGGTTCTGGTGGCAAAACAGAAACCCTGGTGCTTCAGTGTGCCCTAGAAAAAGCTCAGAAAAGAAGTTATTAGTGCATTTGCCTAGGTATGTTAATCTCTGCTAATTTTAATGTACTAGTTCCTGTTGCATTTTGCTGTTCATTTCTGAAGCTTCAAGATACTATTTAAACAGTAGATGGCTTCAGGAAGACTAAGGATGGTTTTTGGCCCTGAAGAAGATCTTAGGAGACAAGATTGAAGTCATAAACCCAGTGAACCTCAACGGCACAAGCATCAAAAAGTAGCTAATAAGTTTCTAGAGTATATGGAGGAGATAATTTTTTGCAGTTTTTCAACCAGTATCTTATTTTCTGTGGAAGTGCTTTGGTTTTTGGAATGTGGATGTAAGCGCTCCAGTGAGTTCTGGCTCCCTAAACGTCGCTCCTGTAGGTTTCATGTGGAGGAGCAGCCATTAAAAATGTTCAGAGGCACCATTAAAGATGAGAAGTAAAAATTCTGACACTGTAAAAGTATTTCTTTTCTCCTCTTAACTTCTCCTGTTTTGGTTTGAGGAATGAAAGCTTCAGTGCACTTATTAACTTCCCAGTTAATGAGATCTTGAAACAGCAAAGTGTTGCTTTGCTTTCCTCTGGCTCATCACACTGCCTTCTCTTTGGAGAGTGGCCACAGAGTGAAGATGAGGAAAGAGGAATGCAAGACTCATTTATGTGCTTGATGGTTGCTGTGAGCAGATAGATACAAAGTTGGCTTTCTTTCAACCCAGCCCTTCCCCTGTGTGTGTTTCAGGCTTGCTTTTTTGGCACCTTCAGACATAGCAAATACTGGTGGGTAGTGTGCTGTTCACAGGCAAAATATGCTTGCAAACCTCTGCCAGGCACCTCGAAATGCAGATATTGAGGATTGTCTCTGTTCCCTTTCTCATTTCAAGAACCTCTGCCACCCTATTTGCGCTCCTGTGATCAGGCATATAGCTAGAAAATAATATGGAGCATCAGATCAGATTCCAGCAAAAAGTTTGCAGTTAAATAATGTCGACAAGTGTCACATATAGGACATGACATGAAGACAACATATGGCTAAAGGAGAACACTTATTTCTTGTTGTTCCCATGGATTTCCTAGTAGGTGATGGGACTGGACAAGAAGACATGGGAAAAATAAATATCAGTTTTGAGAGGAAGGTGAGAGTTAAAGGCATTCAGACAGGGAAAATGATCTTGCTTAAACTGGCAGAAGATGGTAATATTTCAGAATACCTGAACATTGGGCAAGGCTACAAATATATTGAGTAGCCCTCCCTCTGCTCACTAGGTATTTCATATATCCCCATTTATTAAAGTCAACTGTTTCTCCAGTAGCCATCAATGCCTTGGCATTAGATGCGCATTAATTTGTGTGTGCTTGCATGTGTATTATTCTTTTTCAAGCTGCAGTGCAAATCCAATCTTAGAGACAAGTTGATCCAAGTTATCAGGAGAGCAACAGGGACAGCTTCATAAAAGAGGCGGCACAAAGATGAATTGTGGCTTTGCCTGAGCTTTTAGGAGAAGTCAAAGCTATGGGCTGAGTTTGGATGCAGTGTTAAGTCTAGGTCCATACAAACTCTGAAAGGAGACAGAGATACTTAGTAAGCTGGTCTTTTAGTGGATAAAAGAGTGAAGCCAAACGGAACATCTGCACAGGGTGGCAGGACCCAAAGGAAGTAGAAACTCCTCCATCCCCACCTCTGAAAAAAAAGGCAAACTAAACCTGGCACTTCCTCACATCAGATGAGTCCGTGTTGAATGTACTCACAGGGCTAATGAGCATATGCCCTACCCATGGGAATGGCCAGGCTAGCATGACTGAAAGATGTTTCTCCCTTTTCCGCATGCTTCTACAACATGCTTCTCACTTCAAGGCAAAGCAGATGTTTAAGCAAATAAACAATCCTTTTACTGTGCTTAAAGGTTAATAAGGTTAATGCTGGAAAGCAGAGAAGCCTGAGAAAAACGGTTCTGTATTGACTTGCTAGCTTGTAAGTATTTAACAGCATGCTTTGTGGAGGCAGTGGGGGGACAGGCTGGTGGCTATTACTTAATAGGTTGTATCATTCAAATGAATTGGTGGTTACAGCAGATATGGTTGAGGATGTGGCATCTAGAGATGGATGGGATTGCACCCCTAGGTTTTCTTTGCTTCAGTTGCATTCTTTTTCTGCTACAGCTGCGAATTAGTAATCGCTCCATTAAAGCTCAAGGACAGTGTCCTGAAATTAAAGAAATGTTTGTAAATGTGGCAGGATAACACATACTCTCCCTTGGCTCTTTGCTTACAGAAAGAAATACTCAAGTGGCTTGGGAAAGGCTGGGGGAGTTCCTTATCTCCTCTTGATTTTATTACTTATAGGAGGGGTGAGAAGGAATAGCAGAGAGTTCAGTATATGTTGGAATAGCAAACATGAATTTTCATAGCGTATTCTCATCAGCTGAAATACAAAGTCCTTCTCTTGACTGGTTGAAAATCCATGTGAATGTGATGAGAAATTGGACTACATACTGGTTAGGCTATCAGGATGGCTATACACAGATGAAAAAGGACCTTGTGAATAAAAGACCTTTAACTGTCCCACATGCTTGTTTCTACAAGTAGGGAGGGAATTTTGCTTACCTAGGAGAAAAAGGGTGAAAAAAGGAAGTTCTGGAAAGCATCAGATACCAATGGGACAGTTTAGCGTTTCTAAAAAGAATAAGTTAGATTTGTACACAAAACTAAACCAAGCACTCTTGTTGCCTTAGTAAGGAAACAAGCAAGGTCCTGGATGTTGCATTCTTGGGAGTAGGCAGTGCCAGCAATAGGGACTGCTGCAGTCATAGTTATCCTTCAAACATAGGCAGAAGACATCCTGTCTTTTGGTTTTGTCAAACCCACCACTGTTTGGCTGGTTTGCTAAAAAGAATGAAATTCCTCCCTTGGTGGCCTTCTGCTCAATAGGATTAAATTAGAACTGGGATTCTTCTAGGAAAAGGCCTGGAATCAATTGCAGTATTGATGCTATTCCAGAAAGGAGAGAGTCAGCAAGTATTCAATAAGCCTCAAGTACTGACCAGCGCCTTTCACTGCCCAGTGCATTGCTTCTTCCTCAGGTGAAAGGTGCATTTTCAACAGGCAGCTGACACAGTTGGTGTACCAGGGGGGTCTGTCAGGTGCTACAGGCTGTGGACTGCATCACAACAAACACATGGGGCAGGGACTCAGTGCTGGATGCTGTGGTTTTCACTGGAATACTTTACACTAAGAGATGGGACTAGATTAACCACAGCCCACTTTTAAGTACTGGTAGCTTTTTCCCTCTTGTTTATTGAAATCAGTTGTGGTTCTGCCATTTGTATGGATTACTTCAGGAAGTTTAGGAAGTTAAGAAGCAACTAGAGTTTCATTCCAATCAGAAAAGGAAATGAAATTATTCATCGAGTCAGGGTGATTGAAGGAAGAAGAGCAGCTGATAAAATTTGCAATACCACTGTTTATTTGCAGAACAAACATTTAGATAAAGGCTTTAGCCACTTTTAGGGTAAATCATGGATGATACATGTGCATATGATTAATATAATGGGTCGGATTAATTAACCTGGGTCAAAGCAATCCCAGGCACAGCTACAGATTGGGCAAAGAAGAGATTCAGAGCGGCCCTGCAGAGAAGGACCTGGGGGTGCTGGTCGATGAGAAAATGAACATGAGCCGGCTTCAGTGTGCGCTCTCAGCCCAGAAACCAACCGTATCCTGGGCTGCATCAAAAGGAGCGTGACCAGCAGGTCGAAGGAGGTGATCCTGCCCCTCTACTCTGCTCTCGTGAGACCTCACCGGGAGTATTGTGTGCAGTTCTGGTGTCCTCAACATAAAAAGGACATGGAACTGCTGGAGCAAGTCCAGAGGAGGCCACGAGGATGATCAGGGACTGGAGCACCTCCCGTACGAAGACAGGCTGAGGAAGCTGGGGCTGTTCAGCCTGGAGAAGAGAAGGCTGCGTGGGGACCTCATAGCAGCCTTCCAGTACCTGAAGGGGGCCTATAGGGATGCTGGGGAGGGACTCTTCATCAGGGACTGTAGTGACAGGACAAGGGGTAACGGGTTAAAACTTAAACAGGGGAAGTTTAGATTGGAGATAAGGAGGAAATTCTTTCCTGTGAGGGTGGTGAGGCACTGGAATGGGTTGCCCAGGGAGGTTGTGAGTGCTCCATCCCTGGTGGTGTTCAAGGCCAGGTTGGATGAAGCCTTGTGTGAGATGGTTTAGTGTGAGGTGTCCCTGCCCATGGCAGGGGGGTTAGAACTAGATGATCCTGAGGTCCTTTCCAACCCTAACTATTCTATGATTCTATGATTCTATGATTCTATAATGTTATATATTTGCCCTCATGAGATCTATGAGGGCAAATTTATTCCAAATTCCAAGCTAAATGTTGTTTTTTTCTAAATGTGAGGGTTTTTGCTTATCTAAGTTTTCAATTAATCTTTCTTCTTGTAGTCTTCTGTCTTCTCCACAACATATAAATATTTTTCCCGATTGACTCTTCCTATTCAGTGTAGCTGGTTTAAGAGTTTGGATCCACATATGCAGCCAGTGCTTGAAGATATGGAGTCTGAAGGACTGATCCAGGTAAAACAACTTAACTGTTTAAAAGTATCTGGGAGTGCTTTGTCAAACTTCCAAAAGCTCTAACATGGTTGAGTCAATCAATTAGTAGGAATTAGATGACTTGAAAATTCTCTCTTGATCCCTGTGTGCATCCTTAGGTCTGTAAGAAGCACTAAATGTTTTAAGACCTGAACCAAAAGGTCTGTGGAAGTCTACCACAAATAAGTATTAACTTCAGTGGCTTGGATAATGCTTCAAATAACTGAAGGAGGAGCCAGAGAGTGTGTGTAGGAGTGGAAAGGACATGCTACAGGCTCTATACATCCATCATCTGGGTCAATGAATATAGAACAAGAATATGGTTCAAAACTAGAACTTGAAACCAGAGTATGAAAATGAAAATCCTCATTTTCAGTGTAAAACATTAGGATGAGTTGGCTGAGAGGGATTAAATGGTTTGAGAGCTCTCCAAAACCTTGTAGGTTAGGTGGCAGCCACATTTCCAGAAGGTAGAGCATTTCCTTTGCGAGGGGATGGTCCCTCCTTTGACCCTAGGGGAGATTTCTAGTCATCTTCTTGTTGGCACTGTAGAAATGCTTCATATCTTCATTTGTATTTGTATCAAAAGCTTGCTGGAAAATAGGTACTGCTCAGCACTTAGACTGTGTACCTCGCTGGGTACAAAAACTGCCTGCTTTGAGATGTTTCCCCACTGTATTAACACTGAGATTCATTGGCACTACTATGGCTTTTTACCATCACTAATGTTGATGTAGGACAATTTACAGTGCCTTTCAGGATGGCAATTAAAGAAGCCTACAACAACACAGTCAATTAGTGGGGGAAAACAATCGATATAACATACAATAAGCCCTAGCTAGCACAAAGACAAGACAGTGGAGATAAAACAGTGACCAGTGACAAGTGCTAAATCTTTTGCCAGGAGAGGAGGTGAGAGGAATAAACTTGGTCGCTAGGGATATCTAGCTTCTTTCTTCAGCCTTTCTACTGACTCAGCCTATTGCCTTTTCCATATCTATTAAATGCTAAATTATTTGTGCCACATTATTAGTCTCCTTCAGGAACTGAAATAGCAATGTGAATTTGGGCCATCACATTTCTAGCAAGCTCCATTTTGATTTTGTAGGTGCTGGTTGTTCAGCTGTAACCTTCTGGTGCAAGTGGTTCTTCTCACCAGCCCTCAAATGCATTCAAAACCACTTTTTGGATGTGAACTTTAAAAAAACATGGAACTAATTTTCCAGAGTGTGAAGCTTTTTGGATTGTTTGATTTGGCCTAATTAATTAGCATCAGTTTAATATGAATTGGACCGTGGCATGGTTAAGGAAGGCCATTGCTGCGAATTGCATTGGCTTGTAAAGAGCAAGGGGAATGCCTCTGCTGGCACTGGGCCACCATGGCTGTGGGCCCTGGAGAGACAAGTGCTGAATGTTGAGTCTGACAATGCTCAGAAGTGTTTGCTGAAACAGGAATCATGCAACAAGTTATGCAAGTATACCCAAGATTAAAAGATTTAATGTGATCTGTATCTGCCAAAGGCATCTAAGACCCAGCGGGGGTAGTGATGCGCTGAGGGTTGATCTTTTAACAGTAGTATCCATGTCTGCTTGACTGATCTGCTAGAGTCTTGAAGAGCAATATATAGATTTAAAGTGCAACAGCATCAGAACTGTGTTTCCTTTCTCTTTGGTGCATTAGTAGTGTCGTTCATAAGCGTTCCCGTGTTACCCTGCCATGCTGTAGGAGTGAAAAGTGCAGAAGTTCATGAATAAGTTATAACCTGTACCCTATTAATAGTCCCACTGATTATATGTTACGGCAATCCTCTACCTTCTCCCCCACCCTCCAGCTTAACTCTTACTCTGCCCGTCAGGAGCTGAACTGTGAAACGCCCTCCCAACAATGCTGCAAAAGATGATTGCCCTTCTAGTCAGTGTTCCTGCGATGCAGTTTGGATGTGTACAATGACTGTTGTTCTTGAAGGCAAAATATCTCCAGTTGTTGTCAGAATAACTGGTCTGTCTTCATTTGGAATCAGCAAAGGTGGGATTTTCCAAGGCAGAACCACCATTTTTCATTCCTGCTGTTGCTAAAAGACAGCTGCTGCTGTGTTTACTTCCTCTCAGCCATGATGGTAATGTTGTTTTCTAAGGCTAATGTTCAAAGCCATTATGATAAACGGGGAGGTGTCAGAGGGTGTTGGTGAAGCATGGCTAAGAAAACATTATTCAAGAGACAGAAGAATATGTCACACAGAACCATTAAGCTTCTGACTTCAAAATGCTTGTTATTAAAAGCAAGATAGTTTAGGAAAATGCTACCTGCCCTCATAGAAGTGGAAGGCTGCATAGAGACCTCCTAGCAGCCTTCCAGTATCTGAAGGAGGCCTATAAGGATGCTCAGAGGATCTCTTCATTAGGGACTGCAGTGATAGGACAAGGGGTAATGGGTTAAAACTTAAACAGGGGAAGTTTAGATTGGATATAAGGAAGAAGTTCTTTCCTGTTAGGGTGGTGAGGCCCTGGAATGGGTTACCTAAGGAAGCTGTGAATGCTCCATCCCTGGTGGTGCTCAAGGCCAGGTTGGACAGAGCCTTGGGTGACATGGTTTAGTGTGAAGCATCCCTTCCCATGTCACGGGGGTTGGAACTGGATGATCTTAAGGTCCATTCCAACCCTAACTATTCTATGATTCTATGATTCTGAGTGCTTCCCCTGAGATCAGGAGGGGCTTTCATTGTATGACGGTTAATGCCAGCCTGACATATGTAAGCTATTCCTTGCTGCTAACTTGGGCTTCTGAGCTGATGAAGCCTTTCTTCCCTTCTTCAGACTATACCAAATACCTTTCCACTCCTGCTCAAATATTTCCTCTTTCCCTCTGCAGACACATTTTATTCCTCCATCCCTAGTAATATCCATCCATAAGTAATGTTCTAGCTGCATTACTTACTTCCTTCATTCTATCTGCAAGAGCAAACTCTTCAGATGAGTCAAGAATGAGGCTTTGTAAATGATTGCAAACTAGATCTTCATGTTTACCCACATCAGGGTAATTACATAAGGCTAGTGTGTGAATTTGTTGGATGCTACTTTATTCTAAGTAACCTCAGCCCACATGCATGGACTTTCCAGTACACCTGAGCTGGTCACAACCATCATGTAATTCAGCAAAACAGTCAAATATGAGTGATACTGTTTTTGAGCCTGAACAACTTTATGAAGCTTTTAGAGAAAGTATTTTGAAGTCACTGTTAGAGGTGGGCACTAGGTTTTCCATACACGATGTGCGCACATACAACCTAGAAGTCTTCAGCAGTTCTAAAATGATCTTTGATGTCATTACGCAAAAGAACACCTGCGTTGCCATGTGCCTGTGCCAGGCCAGAGCCTCGTCAGAGCAATGGTTAGAATTGAAACAAGTGACCTTTGGGGAAGGTGTAGTAAACTAACATGAATGTTCGTGGAAGAGTTTATGGAAGTATGATGATCCCAAACTACCAAAACCCTCTAAACATCAGGTTAGAATAACTTTCAAAGCACTTTTTATACATAACCTCAGACTTCCCAATTACATGTTGTGAGTGTGGTGGGCAAAATCGAACTTTGCTCCTTCCCAATTAATATCAAAATGATGAATTCCTATTTTATGGAAAAACAAGAGATTGTTCATTACTGATAAAGGCTGCATTCAGACTCTATCTAGATTTATGGAAGAGAAAGTTTGGTGTTTATCCAATATTTTAAAACATATGCCCCACAGATTTTCCAGCACCACGGAGAAAAGCTTTATAAACCAGCCCAGTTAGATGGAAGGCTGTGATAGGTCTTCAGCTGAAGGCATTGCTGAGATATTACAGTGATAGTCATGTTAGAAAAGATGATAGATTAGATGCAGCCCCACTGGAGGGGGCATGTGTGCACAGACTACTGAATGCTCTGTGCACACAGAGATACAGCTTTGGAGCCATCACTTAGCAGATCTGAAATGTCTGTACAATTTTTTATGCTGTAATTTTGTATTGTTCATAAATATTCATAGGTGCTGCTGCTTTCCTTGATCTTACTTTAGTGAAGCAGCACAGTGTGTTTGTTAGAAGAGGAAACTTGGAGACAGTCAGAGCTCCAAACTTCTGCCCAAATGCGGCTGGATTCCCCGGTGGCTGTAAACTAGGCACTTAACCTCGTCATGCTCCGATTTCCCTATCTGTAAATTAGCTATCGCATAAATAAGTGTCTTCCTTGCGGGGGAGTGGAAGGGATTAATTAATGTTTGCAGAATGACTCAAGCCCCTCTGTTGAAAGGTGCTCCGGAAGTGCAAGTGGATTATTGTTATTACGATGCTTTCCATACCAAGCCATAGAGAAGTGAAATGCTCTACTATCCTGGGGCTGGATCAATATGGGTGGTGAGATATCTCCGCATTTGGGAAGTGGTTTTCCAATTGTCTGCATTTTGGACAGGTTCCACCTTGTTAAACCCAGCAAAGGTGGAGATCAGAGCATCAACTGGTTAAAGGGTGGGAAGGCAGGAAGAGTGGAAGTCCCATGCTTTTGAGGAAAATCGGCATTGAAGTCCTGAGGACATTATGTTAATGGCATTACTCAATTTCTGGAAGCAATGCTGATTAAATATTCATTGACTTTGATTATACTGAAATTAGGACTAAAGCGTGAACTCAAATTGAGTGGAATAATGGCAGTGTAAATAATGCATACTTTCTAAATTGAAAACACCAGCTTGTGCTCTGCTCCCCCTCTCCCCGCCCCCTCGGTTTGTCATTGTGCCATTTGTTTAGGAGATGATTATACTGATGTGCGCATATCTAGCTATCGTTTTTACCAGCTGGGAAAAAATGTGAAATTAAAGGTTTTCTACATTGTTTGCTTTTCCTTAGTCTTGGAAAACAGAAGTAAATACAGTGGAACAAAGACTAAGCGAGTTTCACGAGAAGGGGTTAGAAGCTGCTGCTCAGATTTAGTCCTCTATAGCTTTCCTAGAGGATAAGAAACATTCATGGCAATCGGGGCCTCAGGCAAAGTGACCAGGAAGCATTTGATGTAGGAGATTGCAGGACACAAGCTAGAATAGGGCTGGTCTAGTTGTAAAGGTGACAGCAGGGGACTTGGTTCAGTTCTCTCATCCACTGGAGGCTCCAGATGTAACCTAGGAGACATCATCTCTCCTATCCTAGGTGTGTGCTGGGGGCTGAATCATGAAGATCAGGCTTTGAGGGGGCCTTGCAGCGGTAATACAGGCAGTGAGAAGTCTTTTCCATGCAGATAGCACTTAACTTCAGACCTTTTCTTCTGATGAAGCTGGGTCTTGCAGACTCTACCAGTTTGTGTTGCAGTATGTTCATTGCACTGAAGGACACTTGGCCACCTCCCTGCATCCAGCTGTGCAGGGTTCTCCCTCAGGTACAGCCTTCCCGTCAGTCCTCTCTACGCAGGCAGATAAAGGCAGAGGTTGGGCCTGATCCTCCATTTCCACTGCTCCTGATGGATCCTCCACTCCCACTCTGAAACGTGAGGGGCTCATCTGCCTGTGGGGCTGCACATGCACAGATACTGCCCTACTGCAGCCCTTTTTTGCTTATATTTCTGTTTCTAAGTATTCATCTTCTTAGCTTTTAGGAAGGTGACGTGTCAATAGCATCTTTCTTAAAAAGCTCCTTTTAAAATCAGAAGCATATTATTGTTAATACAATACCTAATGTAGAAATTGCACAGAGGCTTTTGATGGCAGGGTTGAACAATCAGGCTGCTCATGCGCGGGGAGCATCAGCTGTGTGGGTTCAGTGGGCTACACACTAGAAACCAAACCGGTGGTTTCTCAAAGTTCACATGCTGATTGCAAAGAAAAAACCCATTAAAGAGCAAATCGTTTAAGGCACAGCCTTCCTTCAATCCCCAGGGAACTTGCTTTCTGTGATAGTGTGATGGAAGGGTTTCTTATTCATACTTGGCTTTTCCCTACACAGCAGGCTTCATTGCTACCTGAGATTTACTCTTTTGTACAGTTCTCATCAGAAAATAGCGAGGACAGGAATACTCCTGGATCTGCCTTTTCTCCTCACAGGCAGAGCGGTGCCTGCTCCAACCCCATCCTGTTCCAGGAGTGCCTTTTAGAGCAGAGGGAGCAGGGCTGACTTGCATGACGAAGATGCTGCTGCAATGCTCACAAAGCTGCAGCATGACTGCAAACACCACAGGCACTTGGACCCATCCAAGAGTGTTTCTGCTTTCCCTTTTACCTTGGTGTGTGTCAGCTTTGCTACCACCCACGCGTATGGGGTGACCAGGACTGATACCTGCAGTTCACAGATAAGCAAGTCTACCCCTTTCTTGCTCCTTTCCCAGAGCAGCTCATTTGTCTTGGAGAAGCTGAGATTCATCCTTGGTCCATGTTTCTGCAGCCTTTCGTGTGGATCAAGGTTCTTTCTGCTGCTGTGGTATAATTCCATGGCTAAAGCACAACATTTACTAGATGTGTAATGCTTGCATGTTTCTGTTCCTAAATCTCCCCCTCTTCTGGGTGTGTGTGCAGACATGGGCTATCTATCACCCCATGCAGTTCCTCTCTGGGCATGGAAATGGTGCTCATCTGTGTTCCAGTGCTATGGATTAGCAGGGGTCTCTTTTATCACTTTTGTCCTGCAGCCGCTTTGGAGGGAATGGCATGGGAACAGGCAAGGATCCTTCCCTCCACTGCCACAGTGTGATCCATGATCCAGCAGGCTGGTGGATCAGCCTGAACAGCTGCAGCTGCCTGATTCCAGTAGGGAAGGAGGCATGCCCTCCACCTATTATGGTAAACTTATGCCTGGAATGATTTACTCGATCCATATGTGATGCCATGAAAACAGATGTGAGAAGAAACCGCATACCCTGCTAAGTATCATAGACTCCTGTGTTTCTACCCCCAAACCTGTGAGGTTATGGTGAGATATTAGAGTCACTCCAATTAGATGTTTTCTTTTCCATTCCTTTTCTTCTAAGGACTTGCTTTTTTGTCCTCTCCTCTGACCTCTCACTCATGTTTTCATTGCTACAGATGAGGTGTTTTGTGATGGTTCTGCTTTTGGGGTTCTTTTTAATGATCAGAAATTCCCAGTCAGAGGAGACTTTGGGGCATTTTGCACTAGAAATTCTTCTGTTCTGAAATATCTTTTATTAAAACTGTTATTCACAAATCAAAGCAAAGTTGCCACCTGATTAAAACTTGATAGAATTAATTTCTTTCCGGGCTGAATGAATTTAACGACATAAGCATAAAGATCTGTCGTTTTCCTCCTTAGGAATTTCCTCTTTTGATTTTACCACTGCGGCAAAGCAGGATAACAGCACCATTTCCTACCTGGACTTGTAGAAAGTTAGCAAAGTGATTCTTGGTATGCAGAATGATAAACAGATGCAAGGGAATTTGCACAGGTTTAAAAGAGAGATTTGTGTTTCAGACTGAATGGCTGCACAGTGGCTATGGTTTTCAGATTCCTATAAGCTGGCAGGATTTTATCCATAGCCTTGAGTGTATCTTAGGCTCATTTGAAATATTTTTAATGAAATATTCAAAATGAGATCATCCCACCTGAAGAGCTGGCCAGGCTCAATGTTGCCATTTAGCACTAAGTATGTGACTTGTCTGTTAAAGCATACTGGGGCAAATCTCCAAGAATTACTTGATCTTAGGAAAAGATGATAAATTTCAGACAGATGTTGGGAGCATTTTCAAAAGAAAGGGGGAAACGTGTATGCTTCCCCCAGAGTACAGCCTATGTGAAGAATTCACGGTTGTGCTTTGAAATGAGTTGCGTATTTGACAAATGTCTCTCTGAAGGCTTGTCTGTTGCTAAGTTTTCTCCTGATCCCAGTTAGCACCTCGGGGGCATGTTGCATGTAGAGTAGGTGAGCAGTCATTGCAAAACTGCCTGCATTATATGATGTTTCCCAGCTGTCATGTACTCCTGTGTTAGGCTTACAGCTAAACACAGCTTTCCTTGATTGACATGTTGACATTAGAGTTTCCTTTGCCTGCTGTAGCTTACTACAAAATTGTGAAGTTAGAACACTACCTGTAATGTCCTGGATCAATTCTGCACTCTGACCCAATGTACCAGTAGCCTTGACTCAAGGTGCTGGGTCGCAGGATATGGAAACACTTGGATGATTGTTTTCAAAAGGGTTTAGAGTCTGTTTCTGCCCTTTTCTTTTAAAAAGCCTCTTTCCAGCCTGGCACAGCACACACGTACTTAATAATCTCAGCTTGTCTCTGTGTAAATAATTAATCAGAAAGGGAAAATAATATAAATCCTAGCTATCATATTGCTATTAAAATTGCAGAAGCATTAGTGCATCCAATAAGTATTGTTTCTGTAATTAGATAACCTTTCTGGGCTGTAGCAGCGCTTCAAACAGGAGATATGAACATCTGCATGGAGGCACCCGTGCTAGGAAGGAGGAAGCTTTGTTTCATTCGGAGACTTTGGATTTCTTTGCAGAAGAAAGTTATTAGCCCAGCACAGGAGCAGAGATAATTCATTCCTCTCTTATCCAGTCCTTCACTCAAGCAAAGTCATTCTCTGAGAGCTGCCCTGTGTATGGTGGTAGACGTCTGCCGTAGCTAATTCAAGCTCAGGATCACTGAGACCCAAGTCAGCCCCAGCTGCACATCTCCACTTCACCTGGGTGATAAAAGCCCCAGCTTTGCCCCTTCTCTGCTGTGCTCTCTGCTGGTGGATAGAGACCCAGAGCTGGGCAGGCATCTGCATCTCCAGTATGGGTTTCCATTGCTGCACAGGTGAAAAGCTGCTTTCAACTCAAGGGACATGTCCTCTGTAATTGTTCTTGAGCTGGAATAGCCATTTCCACTGACCGATGAGGTGGAGCAGTGGGGGTGGATAGTTAACTGAGTAGCTGGGTACCTGCCAAGTCTTTTCCACAGATTTCTAGGATTTTTCCCTTTGTTGCAGAAATTTCAGTCTTCAGGGAATGGAGTAGGTGTAGGTACATCGTGATTGCTAGATTCTTGCTTGTTACTTAAACCCACGTTCTTTCAGGCAAAGATGGGCAAATATTCATGATGTGCCCAGCTGTGTGGCCTGCATCACTCCTTTCAGACTGCAACATGCCTATTAGCAGCATCTTAACATCGAAAGGGCATAATTCATAAACACAATTTATTTTTTGCATTAACGATATATCCTTTTTGCTGAAATGCTGATAAAATCCTATCACTGATGAAATTCTGTAAGAATGGCATTTGCAGTAATACCAAATAATTCAGGCTTTTGCTCTCAGTTTGAAGTCTTAGTACTCATGGCAGACAACCAGGGTTTTGTATCTGGGTACAATACTATAAAATAATTATGCAGAGTATTCATCCTGTTGAAGAAGATGTATGAGAGCTTTTTTACAATGTGTTTGCTAGGCAACTTGGACTTTCCCTGCAGGGGCATACATGGCCTGCACCTGGCGCTCTCTTCTGGAGAGACCTGGATTCAATTCTGATTTACTCTAGATTACACATGGAAAGGATTCTGGCTCGGTCACCACTCTCATTGGTGCATATTTTATCCATATGGCAAAGCTAACATATAGTTAGTGGAAATTAGGGTATTCTTATCGCCGAGATCCAGGACTGGATTAGAACGGATGGTGTTGTCCAGGACAGAGACATATGGACAGATGCTTTAGGAGCATCTTATTTAGCATTCATCAGGTTTATACAGCATAAGAGTCACTTCTACTGACTTGTAGTCTCAAAAGTGTGAAGCTTCTTCACAGATTAATTAAACTGGATTTTTCAGAGGAGATTAAAGAGAGATTAGGTATCAATCCCATTACATTTTAATAGGAAGCAGACACTTTTCTTTCTTAGGTTCTTTTGAAAATCTAACACTTAAAGACCAATCAGTGAAACAATTTCAACTGGACCATATCTTAGTTGCAAATAATTAGCTGAGGCTTGGGGCTTTTATGCAAGTGCCTAAATCACTCTTAAATGATTTGAAAAAAGCCTTTGTGTGTGCTGGCCTGGTGGGTCAGTCTCACAACCCTTGTTCTTATTCAAACATAGCTGCTAGAGAGAATTAAACCCCCAGATAACCTGACCCCCAACAGAAAAGATTGTTTCCCTTTTGCTTTCCCCAGGGAAAATGATGGCAAAATTCTGGTTTTGATAGAAATTCTCAAACCAACCAAACCACCCCATCACTGATGGAGAGTCTGGTCCAAGTCTCTTCTCTCCCGTCACTACTGTTTGAAAGTTCTGTAGGGCTGCTGGGCAGCTGTCTTTTGCCCATATCCAGCTCATTTCAAGATTTCTAAGTTGGTCAGGTCTTGCTTTTCTTTTCTTGCCTGCTGACCTTTGCAAACATCCACATGTGCATGCATTTTGGCTGTTAAAAATGAAGACTGAAGAAATGCAGGCAAATAAGGATAAGCAAAGCAGGGGGACAAGGGAGAATCTGCCTATATTAGCAATTCCAGTATGCTTTATTTTTCTTTAGAGCATCCGATGGATGAAGCTGGTCAATCGTCCAGAAACCAGTTAAAGATGTTATACAGGATAAGGGCTCTAAATGAATCATTAGCTCTCTATATTGCGAGCTCAGTGCTTCTTCCAGTCAGGTTAATGCTGAGCTATGGAGAATCTTCTTTCCTACTGGGCAGTACAGCAAGTAGTCTGCCTTGCTGGTGTGCATGGTTTTCACTTGTAAAACACTCCAACTCTGTCACATTAGGCACAGCTACAGGTGCATTGCAAAGGAATATGTGCTGGAAATGAACTATTGAAATGATTTAGTCATTTGTTCACATTAGTTGATGAACTGATTTTCAACATGGAAATCCATATATATGTGGGCTTTGATTTGCTGTTAGTAAATGTTTCCTCTACATTGATATTTAAAATAAAATTAATACTAATATTGGTTGAGAGTGATAACAATTTAATTACTCCTGTTACAAGAAGAAAAGAACTATAGTGTGTAATCCATGTATTGAATTTTAAGTGGAATAAAATATGTCAATTTTATATTAGAATTAATTTATCAATTGTAATGTTTCTTTCCAAAATGCTTTTTTCAATGACTCTTGATTCCAAACCTGAAAAGTCTGTATTTGTTTATCTCTTGGTCTTGTGTCCATTGATTTTTGCCTTCTGAGATTGTGGTTCTATTGCTTTCCTTATTTTTCCTACTCCTAATCTGAGAGTGAATGCTTTTTAGCTGATTATAAGAAACTAGTTATAAAATACACTGCTTTCCTTTTTAAACTTAGTTGATATAGCACAAGAGTAAAGTGGGCTCTGTGCTAAGAGCATACAGAAAATAAGGTGTTTGCCACACCTGTGACTCCTTAGCAGCATGTGTTGCCAATTTACTCAATGACTTACATAGGTACCTGAAGGCTGCATCTTTCAAGCAAGGTCGAAACACTATAGAGGTGTTATTTGGTGTTTTAGGGTATATTTGCAGTTAAAGTGCTGTGTCATCTGTATGGTCTTTCTAATTGTTAAGTTGTGTAGCTTCTTAAGAGAAAAATTTGAGTAATTTTAGATTAGGAACGTCTAATGTTGGACCTCTCTGGACATCTCTGCTAGCAAGGAGCTGTGACTGCAGTGGATTGATATAGGCCCTGGGGCTTCTGCAAAATCTTCTGGTTACAGAAGCAGTGTTTTCACTGTGCTTGGCCTTGCAGGTATGTGTCAGTGTGGTTTGCTTAAAGTGGCTTTTGGACTGGTGGGCTTTGCTATGTAATATTTGCATCCAATTTCAAAAGTAATTTCTTTCCATGGCAGTCAGGGCCGTCCTTCAGCATGTGTTGAAGAAGATGACCTTGGCTACAACCATTCTGATTTTTCTCTGCAAGGGTGGTTTGTTGCTTTATATAGCTAAGGGCATGTAGGAGAGTTTTTGAGGGTGTTTTGAGCTACAGTTGCTGGGGTTGGGAGGAACAGCTAAGCCTAATGGGAATCATGTTGGGGGGGGGGGGGGGTGTGTGCAATGAAAGTGGAGGCACTATGAAATACTTAGTGCCCAGAGCAGCACTGATCAAGCATGACCTCAAGTTCTAGGAGATTCCTGTACATGCATGTATATATATTTATGTATCTGTATGCCTGATCTGCTTCTGCGAGTTTATGTGCTAAAGTGGTTTTAGTCTGTGATGAGCAACTGCATCTGGAGATGGAGCAAGGACAAGTTACTTTATAAAGACTGGCCTGGCCCTGGGTATATCCCCAGGGATTTACATATTTGGTCTCCATCTGCTTTTACTCAGAGGATGCTTTTTGAAGCGAGTCAGAACAAATCTTTGGGCTTACAGACACCATCAAGTGTTAATGCTGCAGAGTACATTGGCAGGTAAAACTCACTCGGATCCTTACTTGTGTTTGAAAGTAGGAGCGTGTAGAGCCATGGCCACACAGAGTTCATGTGTAGCACTGTTTGCTTTATGCCTGTTGACTGTAGTATGTGGCCATGTGGGAGGGGATCAGAGATGTCTGTATTGCCTGTGGAGGGTTTCACGCGCATAACTGAATGGACTGCAGAGAAGTGAAACCAGACTGAGCAGCATGGCATGTGACAGAGGGATGGGTCTCCGATGCCACCACCAGACAGCAGGTTTGCCCACAAGCCATGCAGTAATATAGAGTCAGCCACAGTATACTGTGTGTTGGTGCATGGCAGTTTGCATCAGATCAACACATATGCGTATTTACCCTCTTCAGTGCATATGTATTAGCGCCCATACTCATTCCAGCAGAGCACTGCATCATATAGATATGTTCAGGTACTCCAGCACTGCACAGAACTGCCACTGCAGTGCTGATGTGTGAACATGAGCTGGGGTCTTGCTGGTGAATAAATCTGCATTTTTCCTAACTGAAATTCCCTGATAAGTCTATTAGCCTTGAATCTCTTTCTCCCTCACCCCTCCCCTTTTCCATTGTACAATGCAGGCAGCCCTTCATCATGGCACTGAGAATTATTTTCTTGTTTTAAATCTCAGTTTGAAAATGTCAAAGTTCAGATTTTGGAGAGAGAAGTCTGGGTGCTAAAAGCAAGAATGTTCTTCTAATTAGAGTTATGCCCTCGAGCAGTGAGAAACCATTATGTTTTTATTCTTCCTCTGTACTTGTTCCAAAACCTTTTACATGATCAGACTAAAAGGTAAGTGCAAATGAATAAGGAGCTAAAGGAGTAAAGCAGATTCATAAAAAACCTGGGGAGAACTGCAAGTCTTGCTATTTTATATTTATGAAATAAATGACATTTTAGTCTATGCTGCTGTTTCTAGAGACAAGATATTTGAAAAGACCATTTCCCTACCAGAACCCTATGCTTTGGGTACTGCATGTGAAGCTAAGCACTGTTAGTATTGCATCTGTTCCAAGCATTTTTGGTAACTTGATATGATAGGTGACATGATGCTTTAGCAGCGAGGCTTAAGAAGATGCAGCTTTCCATTACCACACCCTGACACAGCTCTGTGTGCAGCAGTGGGTGTCATGCACCTCTGGGTGTCCAGGGCTTCTTCCCCTTGCAGCACAACCAGGGAGAAATCATTTACTCCTTGTCTTGGTTTACTGCTGAGTGGGCTTTAAACCTTAGCTATTGTAATGAATTTTGGGAATGAAAGACACTGAGTTACTTGTAGAAGTTACTGGAATAAAAAGAAAAAAAAAAAAAAGAGGCTGGGGGGAGGGAGTGAGGATTTACAAAACCCCAAACCACAAAACCCACATCTGCAGTGCATCTTTTTCCTAAAACATTTGCAGAGTCTCTGATTATTTTTCTTTGTCGGATGCTGTGGTACCCACAGTAATGGCAGTGTCCTGCTAGTGAATGGGTAATGAATGTGTTTGCCTTTACAGATTTTGTCCTGAATCTGCATCCCTTTTGGCAATGGGGATACATGTGACTGTCCTGAGATGCCAGGACTGTGCTGTGCATGAACAGCTGTAGCTGGGGGTGGCAAACACCATACATCACCTGCATGAGCCTCTGTACCAAAGCCCAATTTGTGTCACATATCTGTGTGGTCCCTTTCTGGCTTCTGCTCCAAGCACTGTGAGCCTGGCTCTGGGGAAGTACCAGTCTGAGCTTTCCCCCATATTCATCAGCTCTATTCAGTCAGCCTCTATGTAAACTGTCTGCACCCAAAGGTGCTTGTTGAGTGCACAAGATAGGGCACCCAGCATGGGCACTTGCAGATCCATCCCTGTGTAACTTATATTTATGTATTACATGAAAGACACATCAGCCAATGTGTGAATCTTTGACAGGCAGGAAGCTTTGAGGTAACAGAAGGGAGAAAAACAACAATCTCACCTTCTCTGGCTTATGTTTTTCCTGATAAATATTCTTGCAGGAAGCATTATAATGGAGAATGTTATTTGATGCGAGACACAAAAATAGGAAGGTGCTATTGTGAAAAAGAAAGTACTTCATTTACCCTGTTCCATCTCTGCTGCAATCCTGTTCTCTGGGATAGTGGGGTGAAACGCCTTATTTTCAGAGGTATCTGGGGGTTTATTTTCTTTTTGCAGGCTTATGATTTAACGTGGGCTAGTGCATGGCTCTATGTTGGGCTGCTTTGTGGGGGTCATAACTCTCAGGCTGGGAGTGGTGCTCTCTGTTAAATCTCTGAAATATAGGTGAAAGCTGCACCTGTATGTTCATCTTTTAGTGCATTGGGCAGTGGGAGTTCAAATCCATGGCTTTAGGTACTTTTGAGTATGGTTCACATGCATGGCAGAGTCAGTTGATGTGGAAGCCTAGCATGAGTGGTTAGTAGGTCAAGAGAGGTTCTCCTCCCCCTCTACTCAGCCTTGGTGAGGCCGCATCTGGAATATTGCGTCCAGTTCTGGGCCCCTCTGTTCAAGAAGGACAGGGAATTGCTTGAAGGAGTCCAGCGCAGAGCCACAAAGATGATTAAGGGAGTGGAACATCTCCCTTATGAGGAGAGGCTGAGGGAGCTGGGTCTCTTTAGCTTGCAAAAGAGGAGACTGAGGGGTGACCTCATCAATGTTTACAAATATGTGAAGGGTAGGTGTCAGGATGATGGAGCTAGGCTTTTTTCAGTGATATCCAGTGATAGGACAAGGGGCAATGGGTGTAAACTGGAACATAGGAAGTTCCACGTTAACATCAGGAAGAACTTCTTTTCAGTGATATGCTGCCTGCATGCTGGGACACCAGAGCATGGCCAGCCCATGGTGTGCTGGAGACCTGACTGGAGCAGATACCCCTGGGCAGCACTGTCACTTTCAGTGTGATACAGACCGGGGGGATTCTTGCTGGAGGACCTATTTGCAGAGACAAACTGACTGGAGGCTGCCAGCATATCCTAGCCATAAGGCAGTACCACTTTGGGAAGTGTCATCTTGGCATTAAGGAGACCTACAGGTAGTCCCTAGTGAATGGAGGCTGTGTTCGTGCTGACCTTCAGGCTTTCTCTGTGCCCACGAGAGTGTGGTGCCAGCGCATGACTGGGGTGGACTCAGCCCTAGCAGTGCTGCTGGCTGCTTCAGCTTCACTGCTGCTGCACCAGACAGCTTAGAGGAGGCTTCTGAGTTATGGTACCTGCTTTTCCAGGATCCACTAAGCTAAGTCATCTCATTAGAAGGATGCGTGGAAAAGATGCATCATGGCTGTAGTTTTGCACCTGTGGTTTGAACAACAGCTGTCTTGTATCCAGAAGCCTGTGTGTGTCTGAGACCAGATTTTCTCTTGCAGGAGAGAATTCAAGGGGATGAAAGGATGAAAGGGACCATGAAGAGGGTGATTTAATGGAGCACTGATAAAGTCTGACTAAAGAAAACAGACTTCTGTTTTGGTTTTCTCTTGTTTTTGCTGGTTCATTAAAAGTGTTTTATTTACTTTAAAGGTTTTGTATTTATTCCCGACACAAGGGATGGAGTGAGGGAGGGCAGAGAAATCAGAAACATTTTGATAGCAGTTGTTGTCTGTCTAGATGCCAGCTTTCTTCAGGGAAAATCTTAACTGGCATGCTAGCTTGTTGAGTCTTGAATAATAAATAATGAGGTGCAAGGTGGACAGATGGGTGATGGATGAGTTTTGTTAGGCTTAAAGGGAAGAAAATTTCCTTTTCTTTTACTGACTTTGTTTTTTAAGCCTGATTCAAACAAACAAGAACTAGATCATCAGCTGGGAAAAAAAAAATCCCCATCTTCCTTTTAGAATGCTTTCTTCAACCCAGTCGAAATGAAACTCCAAAGTCTGCTGTATTTAAGGTCATTGTGTCCCCATATGCAGCAATGCTGAGGATCCCTGAGCTGCCCTGAGTGTTAAAACATGAAGCAGAGGATGCTCACACAAGATGTTCTCCCCTGCTGGCACTGTCTTAATTTTGTCTTCTCCTAATAATGAACCATTTAAGCCTGGAAATAAGTCTTGGGCAATGGATGGCAGGGCAGTAATAGGTAGAAATGTTCATCTGTTTATTTTGACAGGGATCATCTCTTGGGAAGGTGTTTATTGGTGGTTCCTGTTTCCCACTGTGCTAGCAGTCACCTCTGTTCTTGCTACGTAGTGTAGATGTCAGGATTTTATGGCTTGGATTTTTGCATTCCCCATTTTTGGAGTGATTGAGGATTATTCCTGGAAAATCAGGCTGTGACAGGCTGGGTATTTTCTGTGACATTGAAATGGCCAAAAGGACATCATGCTGTACCTGTGTGAGGCTGACTGTGTGCATGCATCCCACCACCAGCTCAGTTTCCCAGTTGCTCTGCCAGGGCATGGGGCAGCTGTGGCATGCCAGGAGCAGTTGAGCTGAGAGGGGGATGTAGCAGGATGAAGCTCCTCTGCCTCTAGTCTGCTGTGAGATGTTAAAGCTGTCTCCTGGCTCTTTTCCACTGGGTAGCAGTGCTGGAGTGTTCACTGTTTCCCTGGGGGATTACAGGAGTCAAAGATAGGTTAAATGAATGAAATTTGATGGTCTAAATAGGAGCTTAAACTGCATGATCAAAGTCCCTCTAATGCTCCTGCCAACTTGTCCTCTGCAGTATCTCCTGAGTCAAGTCAATCCCCTTCCCCAGGCAGTAACTTCAATTCTCACCAGTAGATGCAGCTGGCTGTGTCCTTAAAACTTACCCCCAGAGACCCAGCCCAGGCCTTTGGTTTGAGTGCAGCCCAGGGCTCCGCTGCTTTCATCTGCGCTCTCACTCTGTATGCTTGTGAGCCGGATGGTCCTGCTTTGTTGGCACCAGAAAGCATGAGCCACATGGGAAACAAAGATGAGGATGCTTCTTTGCAATGGCTCTATTATTGAGGTATTTGTGTAGTCTCCTACCATCAAGCCTGAAGTGCACCTGTTTGTAATGGGGGTGCTTATCAAGCTCTTTATGGGCACACACTGACCAGGGGGTGAGACACTGGCTTGTCCTTTCCTCTTGCTAGTGACCCTCACCAGTTCCATCCCAGGGGCTATCAAAGTATTGAAACACCTGGACTCTGGGTGACTCTTCTGAAATGCTGTCTCATGCAAACTGCATAAGAGAACACTTAATCTTTCAATTAAAAAGCCAACTAAAGAAGAGTCTGTCTCAGCTGCTCTGCCTTGATAAGAAGGGAAAGCTTTACAACTTGCTGTCAAGTCATAACTCCTTCATGCACACACAGGCCTACGCTGCCAAAAGCAGGCAGAATTGCAGAGAGAAAACCTCCCATCAGTTTCATCTCTTTATTGAAAACTATCTTGTCTGACAGCGAGTCTTTTGAAGATAGATGTTTCCCACCTGTAGAACTCGCCTAGGACTGGCAGCGTCCCATTGCTGTTGCCTGAGGTCTTTCCTGCATTCCCTTGCTGAGTCTTGCAGTTTGAGATTCCCTCTCTGCTCGTGTCTATTGAAATATGAAAAATAAAGAACAGACCTTCAGAGCACAGGTCTGGCTGTTAATCCCAAGCACATCAGTGTTTAGGCATCAAAAGCTTAATCATCCACTATTTATCCACCGCTGGGAGAATACCGTGTTTAAGTTGATGGCTACAGAAGGATTCCTACAAGTGTTTCTCCCCTTGTAAACATTTAGGATGAAGGGAAGTAACTGCCTTAGGTCATAATAAAAAAAACCTTGCCTTGGACTCCTGGGTTACTGATCAGGAATTCCAGTTATTTGAGGAATGCGTCTAATCAGCTGAAGTAGCAAGTGCTGTGTCAGAGGATTATTCTAGGAAATAAGTATTACATTTGATTATGACATTGATTTCTCACTTATTAAATTCTAGCCAAAGATGGTGCCGAAGAATATTATTTCTATCCAAAAGTGTTTTGTTGCAGGCAGCATTTGTGCTTGCTAAGCCTTCTCTTAAGCTGATGGTTATCCTTTAAGAACAGTGTTCATTGACCGAGGTGAAGGCATTGGTATGCTTTGCTGAAAAGAGGAAAGCCCAGACATTTAAAATAGCTTTTCTTTGCTTCCTGGTGATGCCCATGCAAAGGTACACAGAATCATAGAATCGTTTAGGTTGGGAAATAACTTTAAGGTCATTAAGTTAACCTTTCATGCCAAGTTCATCACTAAACTGTGTCCCCAAGCACCATATCTACGTGTCTTTTTAACACCTCTGGGGATGGTGACTCAGCCACTTTCCTAGGCAGCCTGTTCCAGTGCTTGGCAACCTTTTCAGTGAAGAAATTGTTCCTAATATCCAGTCTAAACCTCCCCTGGTGCAGCTTGAGGCTGTTTCCTCTTGCCCCATTGCATGTTACTTGAGAGAAGAGATGTTTCAAGTGCCAGACTGCCTAGTGGCATAGGACTGCATAGTGATTTCAGGCTTTGGAAAACCTTCATGATTGTTTAGTGGAAGAGTTTGTTTAATAAATGGAAGGAATAAGGGTCTGCCTTCAAGTACAGGCAGAGCCTGGGGAGCCTGAGCCAGGCTCAGGGAGTAGGGGGAAACTGTTCCCAGAGGCACAGGGTATCTGGTAGAAAGGAAATATTGAGTAATGCAAGTTTAAACAAGCAGCTAGACACTGTTCTTTTGATAGCATTTGTAGAAATAGAGGATGGCTACTGTTGAAGTGATTTAACAGAAACTTTTGTGAGTGAGTCTTCTTTCCAGAACCTCCATGAATGTTACTCGGTGGCTTCTAATTCTCTACAATACCAAAGGAATCGTAAGTTTAGTGTGGGCTAAGGTGTTTCTGCTGGGAAGATACCCAATCTTATCCACAAAGCAAACCTGTGAATTGATTCCGATTCTGTAAAAGGCAGTATCTGTGTGAACATGTATGCTCATAGTGTGTGCTTGAGTGCACATTAATACCTTAGAAGCCTCAGTGGTCAAGTATATAATTATTCTGGAACCCCATTAAATGACTATGATAACACCACTGATGATCACAGTGTCATGCAGAGTTTAGTCTTCTAGAGGTTCCTGCTGAAGGCTGTGATCAGGTATTACATGCCACCTGAACATCAGTACCAGCCCAGGTGTGTGCTCTTTGCCCATGGCAAGTGAGAGGTGTTTTAATTGCAAATCTAGTGCTGACATAAGGGAGGATTAGCAGATGCTGACTGCGCTAACCTTTCTGCACATCCTTGGGGGTATTCCAAGCCCCCCTGCCTATGACCTGGCTGGTTCACAGCAACCTGTAAAATCCTGGACACTAAGAGGTTAATTAGCTGCCTCCTATCCACCAACTAAAGGCTATCTGCTGAAAGACGGAGAGACCAGAAACCTGGAATGTGGTGGTCTCCCTCTGAATGGGCTAATCGATAAACATTAATCTATTATGCCAATTAAATGCTTAGAGAAGGTGAAGCACTATGTATCTAAGTGCCAGGTGTTGTGGGAAACCCGGGTCATTGCAATATCAAAGGTGCCATCTGATGGATGGGAGATTAAACAGAGGTCTCTGCTACACGGGCTCATTAATGATTTTGTAGCATTTTTCGTGACTGAGATCTTCCCTGGGAATTGAAGGTGAACTCCTGATCGAGATTTGAGCTGCTTTTTTATTTTCAGCTTCTGGTCGGCAAAAATTGGACGCGATGCTGAAAACCGGTATGAGCTATGAAAAACACTAACCTGAAGTAACAGATGGTAAAAGAATAATGATGGATCCAGTCAACAATAATTTCCTGTCCTACAATTTCTTCTGGCTGTGGCACTATACTGCAAGCTGAAGGGCTGAGCTAATTTCCGGACTGTACCACACTCTTCCTGTATGATGTGAGATCAGATCATACAGGACCACACTCCTCATTTTGGACGCCTGGCTTGATTCCCCTGAGGTGATTTTTGAGATGATTGTTCTTCCAGGGCTTGCACTGGCTGTGCCTGTGGCTGGACTTGGCCCTCAGGCTTAGCAGAGGGCTTGAAGCTCAGCTCACCAGCAGCCAGCTCAGCAGTGCTGAGTGATGCCCAAGTGCTCTGGAGGTCAGATGCTGTGTGATTTGGTCAGTACCACACAGAAGAGAGCCTGAGCCAAATCCCTCTCTAGGTCTAGGCTAGTCCTTAGCTAGAGAGGAAGGCTTCCAGTCAAACCAGAAACCAGCGGCCCTGAAAGTGGAGGCATCCAGGGCTAATGCTTTTTGTAGGCTGGAAAGGGAATGAAGCCCCACCTCCTTTACAGCAGCATAATATGGCCAAGTTCATAACATTTATTAGGTAATGATAAGCTATACTACTGAAATGACTGCAAATAAAGAAACCCTGTACAGATGGCCACATAATAGGCTTTGTTAGCAGGCTGCAATACCTGACCCCAAGCACAGATGCTGCTTTCTTCAAGCAGCTGTGCTGTGCAGCTCTGCCTTCTACCATGGAAACCTTCCCTACCTTCTCCAGCTGAATTTCAGCTTCTTGAAGTCTATGTGCTTCCTTCCCTCCACCCCAGCCCTGTTCCCAAGGTATTATCATTTCCACAGTTTGCTGTTTGGAAAAGCAGGCTGTGGTGCCTGTCATCCTTTGTGTGTGCTTTGTCTTTGTGCCAGCTCACATCCCGAGGAACTGCAAAGTGGCACCCGCGCTCTCTGTCTCACAGCAGGCATGTTTTGCATTTACTGACACATGGGGAGTGACTGACTAATACTAACATGAAAACAATTCTGACAGAACAAGGGCTTGATGCGGGGAAGGAGGGGGACACTCCAGGAAAACAGAGCGTGTTCAGCATATGCTATTGCTTTCACCAGTTCGATAAATATTTATTGCGTTTCTTATAATAGAGTTTCTCCAGTGTAAGCTTAAGTGGAAGAGAGTGTAAGGAGAAGTTTAGGCAGATAGTTTGGTTTTGTTTAAAAAAGGCAAAGAGACAAACCCAGAGCAAGGTCCCCATCCAAGCACACCAGCAGAGGTTCCTCACAATTTCAGTGAGAAGATATTCCAGAAGATTTCTTCCTCTAGTGTAGATAAGGGGGGAATAGGGGACACAGCAGCTACCCAACCTCCTCTGCGTTGATTTGGTACTTGGGGTGTGCATGCATGGGGGAACCTTCATCCAGTAAATGCTGATATTGGATTAAACCCTTCATCATGAGAGCTTGAACACTTAAAAAGTAAACCTGTGGTTAGGAAAACGCAGTAACTGAAGTAGTAGTAACAGACAGTGTGCACCTGTTAAAGACAAAGATAGAAAAGATGCCTTATCTGGTGGGAATAAGTGTAAAAATCCATAGGTCTCATGTTGACTGGTTATTCCACTGGATAGCTTTTCCCTGGTCACCTCTCCTTCATTTTTGCAGCTGACTGTTGGACCTGACTTTCCCTTTTATTTTCTGCTCTACCCACTCTGCTTGCCTTGGTTGAGCTCTTAAAGCCCTGCTACTTGGATTTAACGAGAGTCTTCAGGCTGTTTGGAATTTGTCATTTTTAATGCTGCTTTTTGGCAGAAGCATCCATGTTCTGTGACATTTCCCTTTAATTTAGAGCCACTTTGGAGCATCTGTAAATGGTCATGAGATAGGAATTTTAATTGTTTTAATTATATTTCTATCTTTCACAACCCCCTCTCTCCAATGGGCCTTTTTACATCGCATCAGAGAGAATTTTCTTCGCCCCAATACATTTTTCAGATACTGACATCTGGAGACATTCATCAAAGAATAACTTCTACTAGAAACCAGAAATCCATTAATGAAGCTGGAACTATTTGCATAGTAGAAATTATACTTTATAACCTTTAAGGGCAAAACTCATGTGATTGATGTAGAATACAATTATAGTTAATGGTCAGGGTGCAGGGGTGTTAAAGCCTGTTGTTTTTCAGATCCACTCTTCATCTCTGGCACGCTGGGGCTGGTGCTGCTTTGCAAGGAATGGGAGATGGAGGAGGCTGTTCCAAATAACCCTGCTGAAGGGCATCATCTGCAGTGCACATGAAACCTGAAGGTGCAGAGGCACCTAACATGCATTGGAGAGCAACGCTTTGTAGCAGCTAAGCTTTGCACCAAGGCCTGTAGAAATGCAATGTCATTTTTCTTGGTTCTGTAGGAAAACAAAGCTGTGCTAGGAAAGAAGGGAAACAATGAGGTTTGCTTCAGACTTGAGTGTCTAATACCTGGCTGCTTTCACCTCCCTTTGTGAAGGGCTCTTGTCTCCTTGTAGTGGCTGTGGATATGATAGGCTTTTTTGGAAAGCTCAGGAATTTCGAGTGTCCCACAAAGATGGGTTGTTGGAAGCAAGCAGGATACAGCCCAGAGGTCACTGGAAAGAGGAAACATGCAAAGTTGACCGAGATGCTGCAGGGAAGCTGTCTAGGGCAAATCAGGGCTAACTCTATTAAAACAACTAATTTTGTACCAGCATGGAGGAGGTAGCTAGGAATTGGACCTGTGTATCTGTCTTTTGCCCTGTGGTGCAGAAGGGAGCTCAGCTCCCTCTTTGCAGTGCCTGCTGCTGCAATTCCAGTGGGAGACCACCAGATAGGGTCAACTAAACCAGTTGAGCTCCCAGCTGAGGACTTATGGCTGAGTAATGGGCAAACAAATGCAATCAAGACTTACCAAGTCTCCAAGTTATCCAAGGGGATAACTTGGTAAGTCTTGATTGTGTTTGTGTGCCTGTGTAATTGGGTGAGCGGGATGCACTCTGGATTCATAGCAGATTCTAATCATTCATGCTGAAGTAGGTGATATTTCTGGAACTTGGAGCTTCTCTCCAGTGTGTAGCATTAGTTCTGTGTTGCCAGTATCCAAGGAGGGTTAGTGCTGAGATCTTTAACATAAAGTCCATTAAAGTACTATCTCAGGACACATAATTGTGTTACTACAGAGTTGCTCCTTTTTAATCTCCGTGCTTTCTGCTCTTGGGTACTACCCATTGGGTTTTCAATCATCTCCAGCACTTGGGTTCTGGCCTTTGGCCAAACAAATAAAATTCTTCTAATTCAACATAACATAAAGGCATAGCAGTATCTCCTGTGTCCCAGGTGAAGGTAGAGAGCTGAGCTCTGGGAAGCAGATGGATATTTCAGAGTCTGTGTGTACAGAACAGAATGAGAAGAAAAGCAAACCTGTGTAGAGTAACCTGAGCTATTTAGGGGACCTCTTGTTTGGTGGAGCCAGCCTCTCAATCCTTTGTACTTCTGTGAAAGAAATATTAATCCTAAATTCCTGTTCTTTCAAATATGCAAAGCAGCAAGCAAGCCAAGAGGATTGCTGTGTTTTATGAGTGGGATTGAAAAGCAAAGTCCCCTCTCTCACACAGGATTAAGAAGGGAGCAGAAAACACCTGCATTTCACCACATGCCAGTGCAGAACTTGGGCTGCTGGGTGCAGGCACAGTGCTGCAAAGGAGGGTGATGAAGCCTGGCACATTTCTCTGCAAAGGTGCTGTGTAGGAGGACACTCAAGTTCTGTATTCCTTAAAGGATTTCTGGATTATGGGGTCTGTTTTTCTGGTTTTAAAGGGATCCAAGTTTCTAAGCTGAATTTTCTTTCAGATGTTTAACTGATAGTGATGGCAGCAGAGGAAATCAAAGGAGGGAATTATTGTCTGTGCATCTCAGTCATTCTTGTGGCTGTCTTTATCTGCAAGAACATTTCTGTTCCTTAAAGCCACGCTTAACACACACGTAAAACCTTTTTGGCAGGTGGGCTCTGTGCTGGTACTTGGATTTTTGGATTTCTCTGTGACAGATGGAGTCTTTGTCCCTCTCAGATCTGGGACTTTGCACTTGCATTCTGCTTTCAACTGCCTTTTTATTTATTGCACATCAAAGGGAAACAATGAAAAGGAAGCAGGAAAAAAGAATATTTAGTTGTTTTTCTGGGGAAGAAAAGAACTTAAACAAACACTTTCCATCAATGGTTCATGAGCTCTCGGTCATCCTCATATGTTCTTGCAAGCTAATTGCCTTTAACCAGAGCATGATACACTATCAATGTAGACTTTCTATTTAGAGTTGCAGGGTTCTGCCTACCAAAGCATTTGCCCTGAGAAATTATCATTGCTAATGATAGAGGACAATGGCTTTATATCCTTGTAGATGGTGATCACTATATTTAAAACTCAGCCACTGCCAGTTTTTATCTACTCACAGTATAAGATATCCTGGCTCAGGCTAGCCCAAGCATGTAAGTGTTTCAAAGAGAAAGGGCTCCTTGCTATGCAGCCTGTTTGCCTCTGTATGCTCTTTAGTCATGCTTGTAATTGGACTGTCAACACTCTGTGCTGGACTCGCCAACCTTAGATGAATATGAGGCCTGGAGGGGCCACTTGATATCCAGACACTTCACAACTCTGCAAATTCAGACTTGAAGTTCAGGGTATGGCCTAGAATTCTGTGGGAGTCAGCTGCGAAGAAGAAGGCGATGCCTGTAGCTCTGGTTAAATCAAAACGTATGGAAAAGGGAGGGCACAGCTCTTCCTCCTGCTCTCCCTCCCTCTCTGCAGCAGGCCTGATTTCATATTCCAAGCATCCCTGCACCTGATGCCTCCATGGTGTGAGTGGGAGTGCAGTGAGTTAGTTACAGAGCAGCCTTGACCAGGAGGCAGAGCGAGCCCAGCATACCCACCTCAGACAGCAGAACATGCCCTTCTTTCCCAGGTACCTTGCCATGTTGTTTTCATTAGCCACCCACACCAAAAATAAATAGAACTTAAGATTTGCTGGCCAGTTCAGCCAGGAGTGCAGATCTCCCTGAGAAAGCAAATCAGCTCACATGCAGAAAGCTACGAGATGGAAGATAAGAAGCAAGATGCTTAAATCAGGATCCTATTCAAAACTAAGCCTGTGCATGATTATTCTTTGTCTTACTACTCCTGGAGGATGTTTAGAGGACGCTAATGACTTGTCTTTCAGTCGGAGAGATCCCAGAGCAAATTGTAGGTTGTACACAGTATGATAAATCTATTCTGCAGTCAAAGACATGCCTAGACCAGTCTGAGGCATGTTTCATCTGTATTACAGTGCCGTTAGGTGGCATAGAAAAATAACAATTTGGCAAGCTTCCACTTTGCACTGCACATGAGCTAATCAGTGAGCCCAATGCAGGCTACTGCCCTTCACCCTGTGTAGCTGCGGCTGGGTGGCTGTCCTGGGTTCAGCAGCAGCAGTTATATTTCTCCTTCTTGGTAGCTGGTGCAGTGCTGTGTTTTTGACTCTCAGCCTGGGAACAGCGCTGATGACACCGATGTTTTCAGTTGCTGCTCAGTAATGCAGACTTTGTGAGTCTCATGCTCTGCCAGGGAGGAGGGGAAGCCTGGAGGAAGCAGAGACAGGACACCTGACCCAAACTAACCAAAGAGGTATTCCATACCACAGCACGGCATGCCCACTGTATAAACTGGGGGCAGTCACCTGGAAGGGTTAGATCACTGCTCAGGTCAGGCTGGGTATCGGTCGGCGGGTGGTGAGCGGTTGTATTCTCTTCCCTTGTCATTTCCTTTATCATTACTATTATTGGTGGCAGCAGCAGTGATTTGTGTTATACCTTAGTTACTGGGCTGTTCTTATCTCAGCCCCTGGGAGTTACATTCTTTCCATTCTCCTCCCCATCCCTCCAGGAGTGGTGGGTGGGAGGAAGAGGGGGAGTGAGCAAACGACTATGTGGTTCCGAGTTACTGACTGGACTTAAACCACGACAGTAGCCTATGCAGAGCTTTAGGTATAGCAGAATGGTTTGAGTTGGGAGTGACCTTAAAGACTGTCTTGTTCCGCTCCCTCTACTTTTCCTGCACATGCAGGGACACCTTCCACTGGACCAAGCTTCTCAAAACCCTGTCCAACTCTGAACACTTCCAGGGATGGGGCATCCACAACTTCCTTGCACAACCTGTGCCAGTGCCTCACCACCCTCATAATAAAGAACTTTTCCCTAATATCTAATCTAAATCTACACCCACACCCAAGCTTAGACTTTGTAGGTGTACGCATGCAAGTTGAATCTGTATTTGTGATGCTGGGGTACAGCTATCGATGGGGTGGTTGTTCCAGCCAACACTGAAATGCAGCCATCTCTGGGGTGAGATGAACAGGCTAGTTTTTCAACCAAAAGGCTTATTATTGGTGGTAAATAAGTTTTCATTTGGTAGAGATTAGCAAAGAAAATTAAAATTGCTCAGATAGCAGTAACTTTCTGGAGCTGGATTCTTCCTCCTGCAGAAACCACCCTGGAAATAACTGATTCAGGCTTCAGTCTTGAGTATTCTCTAAAATCTTGTTCTCTCCCCTTTCACCTCCAATCTGATCAACCCAGCAGAGTGGGTTGTAAAGTGATGCTGGTGAAGTGACTCTCTGGTACAGGGAGCAACTCTTTCTATCCTAGAGTCCAAGTCTGAGTTTCATTGACAATCTCAGTTGTAGTACTGATCCAGCCAAGTAGCTTAGCCTATGAGGTCTGGTGGGATCACAGGCAGAGACAGTGAGAGGAGCAAGTGGATTGAGTATTATGGTTTCCACAAAACAAGTCTCACAACCCTGGATAATTGAACAGATTTCTGTGCTTATTCCAGTTTTGTGAGTTTGAGAGATACGCTTTAAAGTGCTTCATTTTACCCCCAATTAACTTTAATTCATCTTGTCTTGAGCTCTTGAGAATGGAAACCCTGCCAGATTGGTCGTCTTAAATCCTTTTCAAAAGAAGGCAAAAAATGGGAGGGTCACACTGATTGCACCAAACTCTTTAAAATAAGAGCATTTGAGTGAACCATTACATTTTCACCTCTATGGAAATGAGTCTCTGTGCAAAGTGGAGAGCCTGACAAGTGATTATTACTTTCTGTGCAACATAATGGCCTTGAAGTACCATAGGAGAAAAAAAACCCCATCTCTTTAACTCATTCAGTTGGTAGGCTCTAATGAGTAATATTAAATGTGCCTACCAGAAATTCAACATTTTGGGGGTAAGCTACTGTCATCCCATTTTGCGTTAAGACTAGGATGTGTTGGGTATTACTGCAGTTCTAGTTTCTTATGAAGGCATAAAACTTGCTTTGAAGTGACAAGAGTGGAAGGAAATACCAATTTCTGTGGGTCTGAACATGCCCTAAGTAATGCCATTTTGCGTGGAGACACCATTTTGTATAAATGCATAGTTACATACTGCATTTTCTTTTTCTTACTGCCCCACTTTTCAATACACAGAGATGCCAATTTGTTAGACCTTTGATTGCTGCAGTTGGTTTCTTTAGTGAGAGTGAGACATAAAATAAAGGCAGGAATAATACTGAGGTAAAACAAGAAACAAGGCACTGAAAGTGCAGAACTTCTCAGGAAAGAGCTGCAGTAGACAGAAACCTATTGGACTTGGATTCTTCCAACACATGCACACTTAAGTATACTCAACTAAGCAGTAGTGCAATATGGGGAATACAAGTGCAATGAAAATGGGAGACTGAGCAGAAGTGAGGTGGAAACTGGGGAACCATTGAGAAAGTTACAGAAGCCCCCTTTGCCTTTGTTTGAAATCCTTGCCAGCAAACTTGTGAGCAAAAAGTTACTCTTATTGCTTTGTTGTTCTATTGAATCTGGCAATACAGTCTCCTGTATAACAAGAACACTTGCCCCACCACCTGAAGTCGCAGTGCAACAAGAGAACAACTAATAACCAATGTGTTATCCCTGTGGAAGGAAATGTTCCATTAGCAAAATGCTGTAAACTGGCAGTCAGGAGGGCAGCTAAGCATTTTGACCCTATTAGCCTGGAGATAGGAAACCTGGTAATCCTAAATGTGATTGCCTCAGAGATAAGAAAATTCTAGAACTGCAGAAAGCCTGCAAAAATCCATCTTTGGGAGCAAAAGGAAATTATGAGGTAGTCTAGGAGCTAGAAAAGGGTACAAAGAGCCCCATAATTAGTCCATTTCATCTTTATGTAATACTGACAGGTAAAATATACCATCTTTGTTTCCTTCTAGTGCTTTTCTCTATCATCTAGATGATACTTTCAGTTCTGAAGCTGTGTGGGCTTGGAGGTCTGTTGTGTCCCTTCCCTTCAGTCAAAAGTTTCTCTTTTCCAGAGAAAGCATGGTTACAGAGCCATGTGCACAGAGAAGCGAATTTCATGAATATAAGAACTCCATAGGTTGTTAATTGTGGCTATCACAGGAGACCATGAAATTTGTTGTGGGAAGTAACTTTGTTGAGGTGGGAAACCTCTTGGAAATCAAAGGATTGTCCTTTAGAAAGTTTTAATATCAAACAAAACATCCATTAATTCAATCAAGCATCCAAGTGGGGAAGTGAAATGCTAATGTTCTTCATGCCATACATGTTTAAAGGGCTGCTTTGTGCCATTCCTTCAATAGTTAACACTTTGGGGAATGAAGGTCTAAGAAGGCAACTTATGCTGCATCTGAAATTTGGAGGCAATAGTATCGAGTTTCATGCAGTTGTGTTGTCCAAGTCCTGTGTCCTCAGGCTTATTTCAGTGCTTCAGGAGCAGTGAAGAGTAGCTCAGCCATATGACTGTGCAAATCATTAATGCCTGCATCCAGTTGTAAATGAATGGAATATTTTGTTTTCACAGCACTAACTCTCTTATCTATGAAAGCAGAAGTAGTAGTATTCCAGGTTATTGTTACTTTAGGTCTTTGCTGATGGCAGTTGATCAGTAGCCGTTGGCTACTCTGCGTTAAAGTGTTATTTACACTGCTTGAAGTTATTATAAGAAATTCCAAGACAGCCAAAAGCTTAGCTAGGTAGAAGTCCAAACAGTGATACATCTTACGTACCTTTGTGTGGCTGCCTGCCTTTGGCTTGTGGCTGTTTAAACGTCTGTATCTATGGAATAATTGAAGTTGTATCAGTGAAGTCTTAATAATCTCCACTGTGTCTCCGAAGAGCAATCTTGTGCTAGGAATGGCCATGGATAGGGGTAGAAGGAAATGGTTAATGTTAAGTGGAGCTGAAGGTAAAGGTGTATGAGGTGATGAGTCCTGCCTCTTTTTTTCTGGGCTTTCTCAGGATTAAAATAAAGAAGTTAAATTCAGAGGTCAGCTGCATCAAATAATGTCCTGTTCAGTGCCACTTGTACTGTGGTGTGCTTTGGGAAATACTAATCTCTTTACTGGAAGGGTCTGGCACTTTCCGTGTGGGTCCCATGTGTCTGGTTGCTAGTATGAAGAGAGCTGGTTATTAGCTTTCTGAAACTACCTGTCGTGTGAAACAGTGAGAGCCCTGAGTGGAGATTTTTGTATCTGTTACAGTATGGCAGAGTATCAACCCAGGGAAGCAACCAGCAGAAGTTCCACAGATGTGTCCTCAGAGCCTTGTTAGTTTAATGCTTAAAACTCTTCTAGCCAACCTGTGTGAAACAAAGCAATGACTGTATCGGCAGGTGGGTGGCTCAGGCAACCTAAGCCAACAAAAGGCAATCTTCACTCCCTGTGGAAACAGGCAGGGGAGAAAATGCTGTGATCCTGAAAGACTTACCTGCAGTCTCAGCAGCTGGAAGTAAAACCAACTCCTCTGCTTAGCTGAAAGCCAATGAGGACCTTGCGATCATTTCAAACATGGTCAAATGGGCAGGAAAAGTAAAACTTCAAGGTATGGTTGTGCATATTATCTGATGCAAATGGTTCCCAAAACACTCTCTACGTTTGAGGAGAAACAACTGTGCTCTTTAACATCTCAATAGCAGAGTATATCGATCATGTGGAAAAAAAACCCTACCCCAACTGCTAATTGAAACAGCAGTTGATTAGCAGCGGGTGCCGCACCCGCTGTCATGGCAGGGAAACTAGTTAAGGAATCACTTGGAAAGGACTAGCAAAGCTGATGAGCATAAGGAAGAGTCATGGCCTTATGTCACTGGAGGAGATGGACCGATGAACTGAGACTAACAGAGGAGGCAGGTGACCCCCATCACTGGTGGAAAGGCAGCAGCTGGTGCTGGATGGTTTGCTTTCTTATTCCCAGGCTTCAGCATGCCATTGCACAGGGTGACTTCGGAAAGCCTCCAGCAAGTCTGGGACTTCAAAAGACCAGATGTGAGAATTTCATTTTAATGCACGGACACCAAAGCTGGGGGTCATTGGTAATATCTTGAAGAAGTAACAAGTGATTGTGTAAATACGTGTCCCCCAGCCATTTGCTTCTGTTAGACAGTGCTGGGTATTTTATCACAGATTAATCATGCATTCTGACAGGAGTAGAGTGACATTTTCTGCTAAACTTATCCCTTTAATTAAATGTAGATGCTCCATCTTCAGGCTGACAGTCTTGGGACACCTGTTTAATTTTTTAATTGGGGCAAATGGTTTGCCTGTTCATCGTGCTTTTCCTTTTGCATCTTCTCATCCCCGCATGTGTTCGCAAAGCATACCAAGCAGAGCTGCAGATATTGAACAGGGCGGGCTGGGCTGACAGCTAAGGTCACTTCAGCAAAGAACTGGAGCGCTCGTGTGCTTGAACTGAGAAGGCTGCTGCGTCTGGTAAATGCAGATTGACAGAAGTGTCCAAGGGACAACCTTTCTTTTCTATAGGAAGCATTTAATTACTGCTTTACATTCAGTGAAAGGCTCACAAGTTTCTGCACTCGCATCTCCCTGAATCGTGATGTGTCTCATCGCAATTTTCCTTCTTTTCCATCTAACCTGCTTGAAATGTGCTTTGAGAGAGTTTTGTAGGGGATTTTGAGCATTAAAATGGCTCTTTTGATCTTCTTAGAATCCCAAAATGGCGAGTGGGTGAGCTGCTGTCTTCTGGTGAGATTCTAGATGTATCTGCCCTTGCTGAACATAATTTCAAAAGGCTGGTTTGGAAATACTGTCTTGTTTGGTGATTATGTTTTGAATTGAGTGTTTTATGATTCATTCCTGTAAATGGAGGCCTTATTTTTCACTTTCCTTTGGATTCATACTGCTTTTCTGAAGTCTAGAAAGATACTTTTATTATTGTTTTTAAGTATACACTTTGTATTTGCAGTGCCTTTCCAGCTAAGTATCTTTGAAGACCTCATTAACTGTAATTAGGCTATACATCATTTGAGGTCTGGTTTTCTAAAGATCTGAATTGCTGGCTACATGAGATGGCTGCTGGTAGCATCCCATTGTGGAAGAGACTGTCTTCATGGCTTTCCAGCTCTATGAAGACACAGCTCTTAGTAAACTTCTCTTTTAGGTGCTTCCATTCAGTAAGGAGGAAAACCAGAACTCTCTGTGCTCATTTTGGAACGGTTTCTACAAAGCAGTTAGGGAGGTAGCAGCTGTCAGATAGCTTCTGGAAATGAGGCCTGGAATAATATCCCACTTATTCAATTGTCTTAGGTCAGCCTATACCAGTGCCGTTAGTACGGTTAACTCACATTGCTGTACCCTGCCACATCCTGTTGATGTGGCTGATGTCTTAGGTTGTGGCAAGAAATGCTCCCTGGAACAAAGTAACTTCATGTTGCTGGTGTTTTGTATGATTTAAGAGTAGTTCAGAATCCTTCCTGATTACCTCATTAGTGGCAGGCTGCCAGCTGCAATCCCATGCTGTATTACATCATATCTGGTTCACCTTTCCTTGTGTAAGGTGCCTCAGAGGCATCTTAATGTGATGCCATTTTTCTGTCTTGATGCTGCACGAAGCTTGTGGTATCTCCTTTTCAGTTATGATGAATAGTCATGAACTGCAGGAATGCCTGTATTTTATAGTTTTTTATACGGAGTTCACTATCCTGTTGAAGTATTTCATGTTTGATTTACCTGGACTGGACTCACTGGTACTTCAGGGTTTCAACAAACCCAAAAACTCTGGGCCTGAAATCATGTACAAAAGGTGCGTTTCAGGCTCATATAGCTTATATCCAAACTCAGGTTGGAGAGACAGGGAATCTTTCGATGGATGTCAGAGGGGATAGGGCAAGTCTGTTGAAGAGGAGATGGATCTGGGTGCAGCAAGGGATGGATTTCCAGGCACTTTACTGTAAGATGGAAGTTGGAAAGTGTGGTATAAGCACCTCTCTGGGGCTTATTCTCAACATTGGTAACAATTCTGCTGCCTAAATTACAGCAAGTCTGACAAAGAGCAAAGGGTCTCTCCCTCGCTGCTCCTCTCTCCTCCCCATGGTCTTTCAAGTGGTGCCCTTGGCAGCAAAGGGCTGCTATCACACGGTGGTGTGTTGCTTGGAGACACTGCTTTCCCAGATGTGCTTAGGCTCTGCGTGCTTCCTGGGAGAGCAGACTTTGTGTTCAATGCCCTGCCATGTTCAGAGACTTATTTATTTACAGCTAGCTTTTCTTCTTTTTCATTTTGCCGTTTAAGATTATTTTATAGCAGTCATGTACTCGAGCATGTTTAGGTTTTTTTCTTTTCATTTGCATGTCCTCCAATCCAGAAGGAGGCTTAAAGAGAGAACTTGGCTTCTTTCACAAAAAGGCACAGTAACAAATATCAGAGCAGGACATTAATCCTTTCTTTGGTTCCTTTCTGTGTTACTTTTGTTGTTTTTTTTCCAACATGCAGGACAGAGTGAACTCAGGGGGTGCTGGAGAGGAGACAGAAAGAGGCAGTCAGTGCTTCCTACTTGGCTAAGGCTAAGAGCACTGTGCTGAGTGAGAGTGTTTGAATGTGAAGAGTTAGGAATAGGAATGAAGTCCTGAAGATGAAATATAACCCAAACTTGACAAGATTTGGTGAAATACAAAACCTGACAAACGCTGATACTTGCTTAAAACACCAATAGCCACATCCAGGGGCTGTGCTGACTGTCAAATCTCTTACAAGTCTTCAAAGCAAAGAAAACTCAAATAGCTCTGGCTTGCATGCCCCTTATGTGTTGCTTGTGTACCTTTTCTCTCCAGGGCTGGACTTCATGCTGGTGTAGACACAACATGGCAATCAAAAGGATTCTTGCACTGGCTCTGGATATTTCTACCCTGGTTCAGACCACTGAACCAGCGCAGAACACCATATGAACAATGTACGGAGCTGCTCCCAACTCTGGCACTGGTGGCAGGCTTTGAAGTGGAGGTTCACATTAAAAACCTACTGTTTAAGAAATATTTTTCCCTTTTACCCTTCTCTTCTGGGATTTGTCCAGAAATGGCTGGTGTCTGATAGCCTGATAGCATTTGTGAATGACTTGGTCACAGTCCAATCCTTAATAGCCATCTGTATTTCTCTGCGTCAGACTGCGATCCAGCTCAGTTGGTCTGATTAGCACAGCCCTAGAGAGGCCACTGGCTAAATATCACAGCAAGTAAACCTTAGCCTCAAGCTCTGGGTTGGGTCCATCACACCAAGAGGTAAAGGGATGCTTTTTTTAGCCACTGATAATGCTGTTTGTTCAAAGTCTCCATTTCTGATCCAAAATGTTTTGGGCCAGGTTCTGATTCCCTGAACTCTTGCTTTGTATTAAGTTAATTTGCCTGTTGAAAATAATTATAGAGTAAAGGATTATTTGGTGTGAAGGTGGAAGAACTGGGCCTTTGATTAAAGAACTAAAAATAGTGAAATAGAGTTTCAAAGAAGATGTAATTACTTCTTTTATCTGTCCAGCTCTTATCATTCGTGAAAGTTACTGGATATTTCTTGGTGTGTTTTCAGACCTGTGATTTGATTGCATATTGCAGAGTCTTTTATGTGGCTCCTGAACATTGCAGCAATCTCTGCTTAAACAAATGTAACAATGATAGTCAGGTACCTATTGCATTTGCTATTTTTGTCCTGTCAACTCATCCTTTCAAAAGACACAATTTGAAATCAGTTTCTTCCATATTTATTCTCCATCAGTGAACTCCCAGATCAGATTTGCTCAGGTTTAAAGTCAAAATAAGGGTTTCTGTACATGCCAGTGCTGAATGCTCAGCCTGGCATCTAAACCTCAAGCTGTGTTCTTCCTGCTGTGTGTGTTACCATGTCAGCAGTCATGGCTCTGGAACCAGCCCTTTGCTGGCAAATTTGCTGGAGATGCAGGAGGTGGAAAAGATTCCGCTTGCTGGTCTATGTGAGTTTTGTTTTTATTAGGAAACTAAACATGCATTAAGCCAAACACTTCTTTCTCTGATGTTTTCAGAGCTGCTCCAAGATTGTGCAGATGAGGAAAGAGCAGGACCGTAGACTTGGAACGGGCTTTGAAGGCAGCAATGGGTGGTACTACAGCATCTTTTAACTGATGTTACCCTTCTGCTTAAAAGCAAACAAAGAAATACCTCCTTCAGTTTATAGTCTTTATTGTTTCCTGATGCAGCCCATTAAAGAGACAAATGGGTTTACAGTAGCCCGCAGTACTGTCCGATGTGCTGTGCTTGATATATAAATGACAGCTTGACAATTTCCTGTGTGTCTTCTCAGCAAGGCTCTTTTTAATTGTTAGAAGGCTTTCTCTTCTTCCATTAGTGTGATGTCATTAAGCTGCAGCTCGTGGGATTTTACACTAAATATTTCATGTTGGGAAGCAGAAGTGGTACTTTTTTTTTTTTCCTTTGCTTTTCATGGTTTTGATTAGGAATTCTACTGATCCTTGTCCAGAAGAGCCCTTACTAAAATGCAGCTAGGGAATTAATAAGTTAAAAGTGCATGAGAACTTTCTGTCAAAGTTAGGACAATAAGCGTTCCTACAGCTTAGTCTTTCCTGTCTGTCTCTGAGCCCTCTTAGCCTGAACAGAGAGATAAATTAATATTCTATTAAGAAAGAAAATTTTACTTTCTTCTTGCTGAGTTGGTTTTGGATTCAGTGTCCTGCTGAGTGCATGGGAAGCTGTTCAGGATATTAGGAGGAATAAACTGTGCTTTGGATATTCAGGAATGTTCTGGGGGATCCGTTCATTATAGTACCTTTTTTGTCTCTCCAAGCTTCAGTATTTTGGATGTAGTTAAAGACCTTTGGCAGACGTGGAATGGCAGTTAGAAAGTCAGTTCTATTTTTTGAAAGAATAAAAAAAAGTTAAGTCCAAATGTCAGCGTAGTTTCTGTGTGTTCTTATAATTGGGCTAGTTGGGTTATCTACTTTTCTTTTCCTGCTAAGGTTAAATCAAACTATGCCTATTTATTTCAAAGGAAAAACATTCTCCCCAGTTCCTTCCTCTGGGGCTAGACTTGAAGTAGGCAATCTATGGGAGGCCAGCTGTCAGTGCAAAGAACGTGAGCAGAAACATCTTTCCCTTAATGAATGAGTTTACTTGCCATTAATGTTGTTGATTGGGTTCATGGCAAAATATTGCAGTGCAAAACAGAGCTGCCTTGTTTTGCATCCAGGAGCTGCTTTTCTGCTTTGACTTCATTCTACGCTTTCAGAGGATCGTGAAATTTCTTAAAGCTAGAGGCAAAAGGTGATTTCTTTTTTCTTTGTTTCTTCAAGTCTGTGTATGCCAAGGTCTTGACAAGGTGAAGCCCTGTCTAGTGTATTTATTGGCATATTTCCTTGCCCTTCTGAAAGTCTGTTTTGATTTTGTTGGTTTTTCTGCTTTGTACCTTCAAGCAACAGCTCAACTTTAACAATGCATGTGAAAAAGTCTGCAAAGAATTACTTTTCTATGATGGCTGGCTCAGAAACAACTCTTTTCTGTGACTGAAGATCCCTACTTCCAACTGCCGAATGAGACTCGCAGAGCTTTCTCCACTGGATAGTGGTTGTACAAATAGTACTTGTGTGGGCAGCACCTGTCAAGTCCTCAACCTAAGTACTTAACTGGGAGTTCTGAAGACCTTGTTCCTATGATTTGCTTTTATTTCTCCACTCTGTGGCATGTCATCAAAACTTCTGGAGCCCCTGATTTCTATCAACTATCCAAATCTGACAGGAAAATGATAGTCTCAAAGATGAGTTTCTAAATATCTTTGTGGAAGATAGGTGATGAGGCACTTTGGTGATGGCCTCCTCTGAAAATGGGCTTAGCTGTTCTTAGATGAGAGAACTCATGTGGGAGAGCTCTCAGGAAGGCTTGGCTGTGGGAGGGATGTCGAATGAAGGTTATGCCGTTTTGGTTGCATACTTTGGTCAGTGATGAGACATGAGTCTGCTGGGAAGGAGGCTTCAACCTATTTGTGCAGAGGTCTCTATGTGAACTGCAGGGTGCATACTTTGCTCTGTGCAGGTTTAAGTTCAACTGCTGAGGTCTTCCTGTGTTGTTGGTGGACTCTGTCAGACCTTTTATGGGGCTTTAACTTCTCTCTTCTCAAGTACCTTAGTCAACGTTTCCCAAACGGGTCTTGTTAGGAGCAGCAGACAAACCCTCACAGACTTGGAGGGTTGATTCAGCCGCTACTCAGAAGTGTAAGTCCTAATTCAAGCCATACTAAGCATTTATACCTGCAGAATTGGGCTGGGAGATATGGGATGAACAGACTCTTTAGTGTGAGTTTCCCAGCCTCCAGAGCTGTTGCCTGTGCCCTAAGGACATGCGGCTTGGAACAAAGACTGATGGGCCAAAAGAATTGAGCCTACAGAGGTAAGAGCAGAGGGAGAGCAGGAGGCTTTCCCAAATCCCCAGAGTTTCTGTTCAGGGTTGGTTCTCAACAGTTTGCCTGTTAAAATTTAAAGTATTTGGAAACATTGGTTAGGAAAACGGTGTAGTTTTGTCTTTGGAAACATAACTGAACTCTTCTGTAATCCTCAAATATTTCTCAATGACAATAATGGGAAATGTAGCTGTATTCTGATGCCATGGTGAGAAGTGTTTATCATGTCTTCCCAGGGAGTTTGGGAATTGCTGTCCTATATCATCCTCATGATTATGAAAGCTATTACTGTCTTCCTCTCAGAATAAGCTTTGTTCCCTTGTCCCTGTCAAACCAATCTCCATCTTTTCTGTGCTGAATTGTACCCAGTATCCTCCAAAACCTTTGATTTTACAGGTGCTTCAAAATCTGTAGCCTCTGCACTGTTTGGATATAAGAGAGACTTCATGCGATGGCTCACTTGCTTGTGGCTGATAGCATAGTGCAGATTTCCTTGCTATCTGTCTTGGCATGTCCCCATGCTTTATTGGATGTGCTGAGATTAAATCTGGTTTCACTTCATAAAGTGACTCTGAAAGATGGACACAAACCAAAGCCCAAACAGATGCAGAGTTGATTTGACTGTGTATATCTTTCACATCTTTGAATGGATGAATTTGTAGCTTTCCTAATGATGTTTGGCTGGTGTCTGAATGGGGCCAAGGTGGCAGATTGCCCAAAGTGTTGTGACTGATCTAGGATGAGCTGGGAGCTTCCACATCCTGCAGGGAAGAGGGATTGGCAGGCACAATGTCCCACCTTCTAATGTCTTTGGCTTCAGGAATTTTTCATTTCTTTAGCAGAGAAGCCCAGTCAGGCCCAGCATGTCATAAACCGAATCTGCTACAGATGAAAATGGCATACTTGTTTCTTAGCAGATCCCATTTAAATGGCAGCATGAGCCTAGATATCATCTGCTGTGTGCACTCTTTGTTCTGAGCTTGTACAGATGGGTGATTTGCATGACCATCATTTCCAGAAGTGTTGTCTGCCTCACACCAGATGTTCATCCTTCCTCCACTGAGGCTCTGCTCTGCTCTTTTCTTGTTCCTTACTCTTGAAACAGATTTCCTATAGACATCATCATCAAGACTGAAACTATGCAGTCTCCCTTTGACTGACACACATCCAGCTAATATCAGTGCAGTTAATTGTGCTGAACCATCCACATGACAACTGCTGCTGTTCTTGCTGCCAGTACCTGCCAACATCCTTTTTTCAGGCCTTAATATACCTAGGCATAAAATGGAGGCAAACTCCACCCTACCATAACCTACTGCCCCACAGCTAGAGGAGCATTTAATGAAGGCTCAATGTGAAGGCTGGTGTCCTGCAGAAAGTCTCCTTTCCCACTGCCAAATCATCACGGAGGCTTGAAAAGATCAGCTGCAGATTGAAGAGAGGGGCTGAGGCTTGCAGCAGCCCTGCTAAAGCTGGTGGATGTGGTGTTATGTGATCAAAGCTGGACAATGATATGACCATGTGATTGTAGGTTTTGAGGATGAGATTAAGATAATGTCTGGTTTATATCGTGATGTACAAGAAGTGATTCCTGGCTATGTAATATTTTATGGGGATTTTTTTTTTTTTTTTTTTTTTTTGCTCTTCTGGTACCACAAAAGCATTTCCAGTTTGTTTTTTTTTTTTTTGCTTAGGTTACTTTTCCTGCATTTAGTTCTGCCTCTGGAGTTTCTAACTCTTCTTGCAATAAGTGAAACCAGCAATCATCCACTGGGAAAAGACTCCGAGATCTTGAATTGCCTGTGGCAGGGGGCTTGGAACTGGATGATCTTAAGGTCCATTCCAACCCAAACCGTTCTGTGATTCTATGAATGGCAAAAACAAGTGCAATGTGTTGCACAGTAAAAGGAAAAATATTTGTTCTTTCTATTCCTCTCTCCTACCTCCCCACTATGCCCACCAAGCGTTTCTATAATGTAAAGATAATTTTGGACAGAAATGTCTCTTCTAAATTTCCTTCCTCTGACTGAATGGGCCATGTAATCCCTACGGGAGGATTACTTTAGCGTATGATGATGCCTTTGCAGATTTATTATTTTTTAAGCATTCCTTGGATGCTGCTTTTGAGTTTGATCCCCTTTTACAGGTAGCAAGAATCCTGTCCATTGCTTTTATGCCTCCCTTTCTGTAGTATGAGTCAAATGATGCAACTAATTATAGGGAAATGAAACATTATTGCCCAGTGTTTATTAGGCCCTGACAGTGTGGTCTGTGCCTCACGAAACAGGAAATCACAGTCCCTGCTCCAGTGCTCTCGTGAACAGAGCAGGGCAGAGGATATTACATTCAAGAAAGCAATGTCTGGGGTGAATCAGATCACCAACATTTGTTCTTAAAGAGGTACATACACAGCTCTTTGCTACAATTTGTTGGTGAATTTGTTTGGAAGGTCTCACTGAAACAATGTAAAGATGTGAGTGGAAGAGTTGTGGTTAGGCAGGTAAAAAATAGGAGACTTTTATGCATGGGTGGGAGGTGAGATTTTCACATGAGTGAGCAAAAGATAGAAGCTGGTTGGGAGGTTGGGATTTTGAAAGGAGCAAGGGTAAAGCGGGGTATAAGTTGTTGGGGAGATGTGAATATCAAGCAAGAAGCTTGGATTTAGAGCAGCAGGTGAAATGAAGCCACTGGTGGGATTAAAGAAATGGGATTAGCACAGCCCAATGCAGGAAAAGAACAGAATGGCCGAGGAAGAGGAAACTCATCAGGCATATAGAAAGTAAGTGGGAAGCAGAAAGCACCAACGTTGGACCACAAATGAGCAGTGAATGCGAATTAGATTGGACCTGAAAACAAAACTTGAGTTTAGACTGAGCAAATAAGTGAGCAAAAGCAGATGGCAGTAGGCTTTGTGTCTCTGAAGATGAACAGAGGAGAATTCGGTGCTTAGCAAATTCAGTATTCCCAAGAAAGCATTAAATCCCTATCTTTCAAACTTGTTTTCCTCTTTATTTTTAGAGCATAAAACATTGCTGAGTTTACAGAGGTGGACTTGGACCTGACCTGGGAGGGTGGAGCTGGGGCAAGATGGTCAGCACAGGTTAACATGCTGGGCAGAGTTTGCTGTTCCAGTGATGCTAACAGCATGGGCTGCATGTTGGAGTCCCTCTTTCTTAGCTCCTTTTTCTTCAGTGTTCAGGTACCTGACCTTAATGCTGAGCGAATAAAACAGTGAAGGTAAATAGAGAGCCAGTGCAAAGACTGCAATCTGTTTTGCAGGAACCTGGATATAACTTCTGCATGGGGCTGGCAGCTGAGGCTGCTTTCAGTAGAGTGATGCCTGCTGAGATTATAGTTTCTTCTTTTATATATGTGTTTTCTTTGAGGTTGATTTACACGATGCAATGCAGTAATGGGATGCTGCCATGTAGCATGGTTGACTTAAACTCTTTAACGACTTATTTGCATTAATGCCAATTGGTGCTGGCAATGGGCTTTTTCACTTAAAAAGGGACTCTCCCAGGTCTCCTTGCTATACCTGCCAGCTAATCAACAGGAAATGGGACGTAAGATTCCCTGTCTTGTCTTGAAGTGTCTGTGGATTAAAGCTCAGAGATGATAATGCTCAGGAAAAGGCAGACATTGCAACCCAGCTGGATAATTTCCCTGATCTGCTTGTTGATGTGTTCTTCTAATGGCTTCAGTGTCAATGAAATGAGCTGATGAATGTGCCAGGTTCCTATTGAGCGCACCCTGCTCCTTGCTTCCTAGCACAAATATCCACCCACCATCTGATGCTTTGTGCTATCTGCAATGAGGCTCTCTCCTAACACATGATTTCCCATAGTGGTCACACACTTCCTCTTGCTGAGATGGTTTCATGGGTTCTCTGCACCTCTTGTGGCTGATGAAGAGAAATTCTGTCCTTTTCATCCGGCTCTTAGCCTGGTCCTGCTAGCCCCTAAAAAGAGAGGTGGTTGTGTATGGTGGTATGCACTGAACCAATGATGCATATTCATCTGTAGCTATGAATCTGGAAAGCAGTGCTGCCTGCCAAGCCTAGAAAGGATTTTTTCGAACAACTGGAGTGTGGAGCTTTGGTTTGCGCAGCTAAGAGAGCCAGGTGAACTATGAATTAATGTGCAAAGCCTTGGGAAAGTTCAGTTGTGTACATTGTTATGAAGTCAATAACCAAGTTATGTCAGGTCTATCTAGCTGAATACATTTTGTGTTCCTGTAATCCTCCTTTAAGCTTTACTTCTGCCTCTCTAGTTTGATTTTTATTTTTTCCCTTGTTTTTTCTCTACTACCTTATCCCCAGCACAGTAACTATACCTCTGTATTGTTTTACACACCTTAAGCTAAATAACAGGGACAAGTCTTATAACTGTGGAGATATAATAAGGCCTAGAGTATTTCAGGAGGCTTGCATATGGGCAGCAGGCTCTGAGCTGATGAAACCGCTCCTGCTGTGAGGGGTGAGCAATCCCTCAGTGTATCAGCTGCCTCCAAATGGTTATAAAACAATCCACCACAGATTGGAGAAAGGTTACAAACATATGGAATCATTCATCTGGCTATCTTTGAGCTAGGAATGAAAATAAAGCTGTGCATTTTACCCAAAATATGTGTACATTACAGTGTCATTTCTTTGGAGGCCTGTTTTAGAGTCTGGTGCTAAGGAAGGATGTATGTGCTAGGGACCTTCTTGTCACAGTCAGGAGGTATTCTCAGATGAAGCTCCAGCTAGATCCTGCACCCCCAAGGTGGCTGTGATGTGGTAAATAATCTGCTGCTTGGAAATCAATATTAGTCCCTGCACAGGAAGAACATCAAAAAACAAAGCGAAGATGCAGGAGGTGACTATGGGAGAACAATCACACTTTAATAATTTGCTAGCCAAGTACTTTGTCTTGAGTCTTGCCTGCCTTAGGTTGGGGATTGTCCATGGTAAATCTGGTGGGCTTTCTTCCTTAAAATGTGGGACTGTAGCAGGCTGTGCATCTCTGAAAATGGCCCTCCTTCCTCTTGGACTGAATTGCCAAGATTCAGGATCATGGGTGAGGGTTTTCTTTCCCTTGAGCAGAACTATGAGTTCATAATGCAATTCTACTTACTTACAAATAACATGTTAACCAGGTCTACTGAATGGAGGAGAGCCAAATGTTGCTCGGTCTCAGGTTTTAAGTTGTATTTCCAGACAGGTTGACTTGAGGAGCTGCTTCTCAGCTCCCTGTCTATGCTTCTTGCCTGATTCAGCTCCAGCCAGCAGAGGTTTGCAGGTCTGGGCACAGCCTCAGCTCGCTGCACTTGCTGCTTCATCAGAAGATAAGCATGTTGCCTTCATGGGCTTTTTAAACTATTGTTTCATGAAGGGACAATACTTGGCCCTCCAGACAACCCAAATTACAGCAGTGATCATTATCTTGATTATCTTCATCTAGCTACACTTGTATGGTACTCTTAGGTTGAAGGACATGCATAACTGCAGTTAGTGGGGATGTGTGTCTACGAAAATGTAAAAACAAGACTAGTTTAAGCCTGTGGTTTTGTTCTATGGTAGGTGTGTCAGACCTGATGCCCTCTTCCGTTAAGTTTTGCCTGTCTTCCATGGGTGGCAATGTTATTTATAAATGGTTTTTGGTATTTGGTTGCTTATGATACCTACCAATGCGGTATCATCTCTGGCAGATGAAACTTCCTTTGAGAAGTTTACAAGAAGGGGCAGAGAGAAAGGGGGAAAGCAGACACCATTAAATGCCTTTTTGATCCTGGCTTTTCTTACAGGATTGTCTGGGGTGGAGGAGGGAACTGATCCATGCAGTTCCTTCCAGTCCTTGAACAGTGCTTGCTAATTTACAATTACTTTTTACAACCACCACTCTGAAATAGATATTTGCATAAATAGGCATGAGCTGGACCAAAACAGTCGTGAAAGAAGCTGGACTGCATTGGAAGCTGCTTTTAGTAGCTGTGTCTGCAAACAAAACAAGATGTGCAGTACAAAACCTATTAACTCGATTTGCTATATTTATGCTTTGTGTATTCAAGAACAGCATGTTGCTATAGGCCATTGTGTAATCCAAATTGCCTTGTAGGGGCTCAGAGGTTTAAACCATTCCAGAAGTTTCACAGCACTTTCTTCCCTCCAGAGGCAACCTGGCAGCACTGCAGATTTCCACATGTGATTTTCATCTAAGGTCTTCCCTAGCTATCTATAAATCATGGTAGCAAAATTATCTGAGGATGCTAGTAACTTTGAATAAAAGCCCTTTGGGGCTGCGATGTAAACATGCCTTTCCTGATGGAATATCATTTATATTTCATTGGGGCTAAATTCCTCCCTTGGATCTACTATGTGGTTCTTAAAAGAAATGGTTTAAAACTCTTTTTTGGGATGCTGTATTAATGCTTTTTCATGTCTGAGCTACACTGGGTCAGTTCTGCTTGAAAAGCAGATGCTGTATTTCAGGTATTGCAGAGAAAGTACCTACTGATGCTTTGCCCATGACAGTGGCACACGAGTCTTCATGTGGTTGCACTGAGGGAGAGGGGGAAATGCTGTCTTGTGCGGCTGAAGGCAAACAAATGGGGAACTTCCATCATAACAGGATCCTGGGGCCACCCACCACATTTTGCATATATCTGGCACTGACATTGTAGCTAAAAATTAGGAAATTACAAAGATACTACTTGTGTATGTCCTCAGTCCTGCCAGAACTCTTCCATTTAAAAACAACAACAGAAAATCAGTGTTCACTGATGAAAGAGGCTATGCATGGCTCTTCTACCTTGTGAGAAGACCCAGCTTAAAGAAAGGTGATCTAGGTTCCTCTTCCCATCCTTGCACAAGAGAAAGGTGTGAAGAAAATATCCCTTCCCTGGCAAAGACTCAACCTCAGCCAGAGCAGGCAATATTTAGGACCTGCTGCTCTCTGCAGGGTTTCTTGTGGTGCTGCTGTCTGCTTCTTCCACACGGTCTGATTCAGCTCCTCAGGCATTATATGGGAGCCTCAGTGCCCAGCCTGGAGCTGGAGTTTCTCTCTGGAGCGGTTAAGGAATAGCAGTCATCAGACTATCAGTATCAGGGATGCCTTTGTACAGATCAGAGGGCTATGAAGTTATTTGGATACTTACAGATTAAAATGGAAATCTGAAGAATGTGGGAGTAGAAGCTGTATCCTTTAAGGGAATTCCAATGCCGTCATAAAATACACACCATTAATTAGCAGCGTCTATCTATTGAAGTCCATAAGGGAGGCTGTTGTCTTTACAAAGCTTTGAGTCTCTTTTCCTTTTTTTAACTTGACACCTGCAGTAAAGAAGTCAGTTGTAGTAAAATGGTGACTTCTCTTTGGTGCAGTAAGACATGGGGACTATGTTACCCCCAGGGGACAGTGGAAGAGGAAGAATCCAGCTGCTAAGACTGCAGTGTAAAGACCCTGCCATTAATGCAGGCATTTAGGAACTCAAGGATAAAGGAATTTCTCAGTGGTTGTTGCTTCTACAGTTATCCTCTGGACATCCAGGCAACATGTCCGTGGTTTCCCTGCCATGCATGGCTCGCCAAGTGTAGAAGGAGGTAGGAAATAAACAGTTATGTGGAAGCAGATATCTATTATATCTAGGCAGAACACGCCACAGGAGAAAACTTTTCAGGTTTCAGGAAATGAAGGAGAAAGATGACAATATCCAGGAAGGAGGCAGTGGACACCGCTCCTTTTCAGATACATTTGGATTAGCAGGAAAGATAATGGAAATATGGTGTTTCTCTTTTATCTTTTCCTAAGCTTGAAGGTGGAGTCAGCAATTTCTCCTGCCCTGGGCTTCCATGGTGAACTGTGCCATTATTACCCAACTAACAGAATAGATGCATGCACAATTAGTCATGAGATAAAACTAAAGCACTCTTACTTTGTTAGCATTGGCTCAGATGCTGTGGACCTGGGACTAAATGACATTCAACACAATTTGTAATAACTGTGGAGTTTTTGGCCCAAACCTTGTAATTCATCCTATAGAGCTCTGAAGAAGTCTTTCAGTGTGCAGGTATTCCTAATGTCCAATACCTAAGACTGGTCGCTGAACAAAGATTTTTAGGTATTGTTTTTTTAATAGGAGTACCAAAACTAGTTTTATGTGTGGTATCTATTGTCAGCGGTGGGTAGAAATGATTCATTCATTCTGATCGAAGTGGGCTTTAAAAAAATGTACAAAAACGTAGCAGGTGGATGATGTAGCGCTGTTACATCTTCCCTTTAATGTAGGGAAGTGGAACGTAATTGCATCAAGTAGTGGTTTTGAAATATCAGATGTCCATTAGCGCATAATTAGCAAGTTAATGATGTGTTGCCAATCATGTGGTGACCTCTTTTTCTCCGCCAAACTTCTAGACACTGTTACTTATTGCATTAGCTTCTTGGAAAATATGCACTGGTGCAGTGTGCTCAGCAGGGTGTTCTCATATAAGGCTGGTCTGGCTTAACCCTATCTACATGAAACACTGGAAGTCCTGGAAGTGGACTGAAGGTCTCTGTTAATTGTTCATTGTCATGAACACGATACTGTTATCCTTAATTTTGGTCATTTCTGAGCACATCTGGGCCCACCAAATGTGAGCTACCTTAAAACACAGTGTAACAAAACCAAAAGATCATCAATAAAAAGGAAAATTCAAAAGTGAATCAAATTCTTATGAAGCTTATTCTTAGGGATGCTAGGACCCAAGAGCAGGATCTAGCACCCAGTCCTTTTACATGCTTTTCTGTGGTACATACATAGCATATGACTGTCTGAAGGAATAATTACTTACAAATTGACCTTGATCTTTCATTCACATAAGACTGACTAGCTTAGGAGAGCCAGGTTATTCACCATAACAAGTCTCTTGCAGCGCGTTTGAATCCAAATGTGGACATTTTAATTGAAAATGGTTGGTGATTAGAAAGGAATGCTCTTTTGTTCATTTCTGACATAGTGTATTATGTTAGGTCAAGTTCCTATTGGCTCATATTAATGAGATGACTGCACTGATGATTAAAAAAATAATAATTAAGAAATTGCTCTCTTTAGCTACTATATCTCTATCTGTTCAGACAGCAAGTGTTGTCCAGGGTGAGCAGTTGCACATCCCATCAGAACCAATTTTGGTATTTGATTATGACCTGACAAATAGCTTTGTGCAATGTTTGTAATATTATTCCAAGAATGATACTGGCTATAGAAATGCATCATGAAAAATGGAAGATTCAGTGCAAATTTCAGTGGGTAAAGTGAAATATCTTTTAAAATTTCCTTATGGGTTGGCAGTCAGACTGTGGTTTAGGATTGTCAGGTGGTCTTTTGAATGCAAGAATTCTTTATTGTCCTAAATAAAGCGTGGCTTACCTTTATCTGTAAGTGTGTGGCATATCTTTCTCCTGAGTTCTTTTTCTTTGCCATGTTTAAGTGTTCTGCTTATAACATCTCCTTTTGTTTCAATCACCAAGTCTCCTCTTCATGCCTTTTTCTACGCTAGCTTTCACTTAGAACTGTCTCCATCTCTTGAAAGTCTGATCTGTCTCTCTCTTTTCCTGTTCTTTTTGGGTATGGTTAGTTCCCCCCATGAAAAATAAGGCTTGTCTCCTAATAAAGATGAGTTGTGTTATGTACTGCTCTGGATGGTCTTGAGCTTAATTAAATCCACCTGTGAAGCTGGTGTTTCTAAAGTAGTGTGTTGGACTAGAGACAGGAAGAAGTTTTTCCTATCTGAATTCTTCTGTGGTTCTTCTACCAGTTCCAGCAGAAGATTCAAGATTTCCCTCAGTATTGTTAGCCTGAGTGATTTTTATTCTGTTGTGAAGAAATACCTTTGCTGTAAGAGTGGATTTCCATATTTTCTCCTTTTTGTTTTGATATTTATATGAGGTGGTGGAGGGGGCAGACAGAATGTCAGGAAGTGATGAATTTACAGAAAGCTAAAAGAATAATCATTAAAACCAGGCAGAAAGTGGTGTCACCATTTGATGATTTAAGAGCTTAGAAATCTTTCCCATTTTGAGCTGGATGAAGCTGTGAAATGACAAATGATCATAGTTTTTTGGGTTGAGCTAGCAGGGGGAGGATTTGCTGTATCCCTGTTTGAGAACAAGTCAATTAAAACATGCTTCTTGTTTTTAACCCTAAACCCCCTTCCCAATTTTAAGTGTAAACCAGTCAAAAACATATAAAAAGGACATGGAGCTGTTGGAACAAGTCCAGAGGAGGGCCACAAAGATGATTAGGGGACTGGAGCACCTCCCGTATGAAGACAGGCTGAGGAAGTTGGGGCTGTTCAGCCTGGAGAAGAGAAGGCTGCGTGGAGACCTCATAGCAGCCTTCCAGTACCTGAAGGGGGCCTATAGGGATGCTGGGGAGGGACTCTTCATCAGGGACTGTAGTGACAGGACAAGGGGTAACGGGTTAAAACTTAAGCAGGGGAAGTTTAGATTGGAGATAAGGAGGAAATTCTTTCCTGTTAGGGTGGTGAGGCACTGGAAAGGGTTGCCCAGGGCGGTTGTGAGTGCTCCATCCCTGGCAGTGTTCAAGGCCAGGTTGGATGAAGCCTTGGGTGAGACGGTTTAGTGCGAGGTATCCCTGCCTATGGCAGGGGGGTTGGAACTGGATGATCTTGAGGTCCTTTCCAACCCTAACTGTTCTATGATTCTATGATTCTATATCGGCATTAACCTTAGAAAACTTGTGAAGACTACCTTAGCTTTGAAATTGAAATTGTGGTAAAATTAATCCTTTCTACACTCGTCTGAATTAATTGGTGTCTTATTTGTTTTTATTTTCCCACAGAATATCATTTATTTTAAGCTTCCTATTTATTTAAAGGCCTTATCTTTGATCAATGGCTGGGATATTCGATAAGTAAGCAGCTTTTTTCTGAGGTGAACTGTATGTCTGGAAAGTGTAGTAAAGAAAATCAAGGAATCATACCTTTACCTGCTCTTTAAAAGACTATTTTTAATCTTGACATCCTAAATAACTGTTTAAATCATCTACAAGAAGAAATATATCAATACCATGATCTTATATTAAAAAAACCCACCAGATGTGACTGGCAGAGTATGTGTATTTATAGCTTCTCTATTGCTGCTGTAATCTACATTCATTTCTCCATGACTCCACAGAGTTGTACAAGCAAGACTGCATCTCTTAAAAGCATCTGAATGATTACTTGTTCATGTCAGTGTGTGTAGTGAAGCAAAGGCAGATTCTTTTCCTTTCCTCCACTAATATACCCTGTAAATAAATACAGCTTCAAAATTATCACCTACTTGTTTGATCTGCATCATGCATATTAATTCTGTAGAAAATCTATGATCTTTTATGGCCTTGGATGAACTACCTCTTTTTTTATTATTATTATTATTTTTCCTAGCTGCCTTTTTAGAAGTGGAAAACGCACTTTAAATTTTCTGTAGCAAAAGATGCTGTCAAGTACTGCAAGCAGTTCAATTAGAATATGCTTATTTTTAGAAGGTTGCTTAAATGAGACTTAACAGTAGGAAAAATTGGTGCTAACTCTGCTTTTTAGAAGTGGTGCACCTGGGTTCTGATACATTATGCTCATGTGAAGAGGGACAGGACCCGGTCTTTTTGGAGCACTCATTTAGCTGTCGGCAAGTGATTAAGTGGTACTCGAATGGGTTATGCACTATGTGGAAAAGTCTGATCTCTGGCTTCTTCAAACTAAAAACTGTGAAGTAATAATGAAGGCAAGGAATATGTGGAATGTAGTTGTTAGTAATTTGGGTTTTCAGTTTTCCCACTCGTTTTAAACTGCAAACAAACTGCGCCTTTAGTGAACTGGAAGGATCAGCTACCTACAGATATTCCCATTAAAGGTTTCTACTGCAATATCTTTTTAGAAAGTCTTTTTCGGTTTTCTTTAGAAAGAAAATGTGCTGACAGTCACAGAGAAAAATCCATTCCCTAGAATATTTTTCCCAGAGGATTATTTTTATTACTGATGTACATGAATTACAGTAGGACGCGGTAGCTAGATCAGGCATTAATACAACCCTTCAGTGTAACATTTCATCCCCAAGATTAATCTAAATCTACCCAGGCATCTAAAGGCAAATGAGAGGAAGCAGGAAAAGAAGGCAGGAAAAAAAAAGGGGAAAGAGGAGATCTATCCTGGGAACATGATTTGTATAGTTTTCCAGGTTTATACTGTGAGCTGTGATCAGTGAAATGGACTCTGGATAATGCTGTAGAAAAACAAAACAAAACAGAGGCCAAAAAGCCTCTTCTGCAAGCAGAGCAGGATCCATGTTCCACTAAAGCTTGCCAGTGACCTGTTTGTTCATCTGCTTTTCCATAGCACGGAGATGATATGTTAGACAACAGGGCTGGGCACTATCATCTTTGTTGGGGCAGGAAGATTTGGGGAACTGTTGTTGAAGTCCTCATGTCTGTAGAGACAAGGCTGCCTAAATAGAGAAGGGTGAGATGTCAAGGTCACTAAAACTTGACTTCTCTGCTCATCTTATTAATTGTCAGAGTCTGTATCATTTGTCTCAGCTTTCCTCTTCTCCTTCATCCCCATGCCCTTGAAAACATCTGGAAAACTTTCTTTTTGGTAGGCTTTGGTGTTTCGAGGGATATTATAGTCTGGGGACTGGGAACCCTGAGGAAAACTCATTCTGCTTTGAACTCCCTCTTTCCCCTGCTTATGCTGGTGTGCTGAGGTGACAGGGAACACTGTCACTGCCTTTTCCCGCACGAATGTGCAGTGCTTAGTGCAACAGTTCCACCCGCGCTGTGGGCCTCCAGACAGGAATTAATAAACAATAAAGATGACGGTTATAATTTTAAGTCGCATAAACTCCTACCATGCTTAAAAATAAAAGAAATTGTCAAGTTTTAAAGGCAAAATTAGGCACACAGCACCTGCCCTGATTTTTTTCTTTTTTTTAATAAAGTGGCACATCTCTTTGCTGACGCTTGACTGCAGTGACTCATCATAGGAGGCTAAATCAGCCATGTAACGTAATGCAGCGTGACTGATTTAGCCAGCTCTGATGCAGCATGAGGAGAGTAACTTGGACGGGGAAATTTCAGCTTCTTCCCCCTCCTCTGCAAGACTAAGAACAAAGGGAAAGTTAAACATCTTTCCAGCAGTGAAGTATTGTGCTTAAGGGAGAAGCTTTTTGTGTGCTTGTTTTTCTGTCAACTAAGAAGCTTGTGTTTAAGAAATAAGCATCAAGATCTTGAACCAGAACTTTTGAGGCATCTGCAGGCAGAGCTTGCTAAAAACATGACAAGTCTTCAGTGCCTATACATACCATATACACATGCTGCATGTGCTCACACACGTGTAGCAGCTGAAACAGTACACACGTTTAAGACACCTGGCTAAATCACATAGATTTCATCTGCTGTTCCAGTCACCCTACAACATCTGAGCCACAGGAGCTGCTTCTGCAGCAGTTCTTATTCTCTTCTGGTCAGAAGCAGCAACATCATTCTGCCTAAACACCTTTTGCAGAGATTTAAGATGGGTTTATTTATTTCACAGCCTCAGCGTGTTGAACCACAGGCATAATCTTGGCTGATACGGGATAGCTTCTCAGGCCTCTACAACTGGGTTATGACTGAGCTTTTATTCTTCGATGTTCCATGTATTTCTGATGATGTGAGTGAAGCTGTCTTTGCCACTGAAATTCAGATCGCACTGTGTAGCAAAGTCACCCAAATGGTGGCATTTTGAGAAGAATCAGAGGAGGAGTAGGCTCAGAGGCAAAGGGTGAGTGAGGGTCTCCCCTCTGTGTTGTCTTATCTCACTTATAGGAAAATCAAGTGGATGCAATTATTACTGAATTAGAGTGGCCATATTTTGCAAAAGTAAATTATACCCAGATAATCCTAATCAAGGTCAGAGAATATAATTGGGTTGTTTATGAAATAAACAGGATCATTTCAAACTGAACCCTAAAATGGAAGAGCAGCAAGCAGAGGAGTATGAAGAAGGAGCTTTTCTAAACACTTGTGTTTCTCCATGTGTTTGGCTGAACAATATCAGAACTGTGAGTGGCATTTACTCTTCTTTCCAAATTTAGATGTTAGGGATGGGGAATTCTGCTTACACAGTCCTTTCTCCCTTGAATATTATCCCTCTCATCATTTCTTTCTGAGTATCACTGATTTAAGAGTCTTGCAACAGAGATTATATTGTGCAGGTACTGTTTCAGTCAGGTTGAATTGCTGGCCTCTGTGTTTGTTTATATATATATTTATATAAAAAGAAATATATATATCATAGAATCATAGAATAGTTAAGGTTGGAAAGGACCTTAAGATCATCCAGTTTCAACCCCCCTGCCATGGGCAGGGACACCTCACACTACACCATGTCACCTAAGGTTCAGTCCAGCCTGGCCTTGAACACCGCCAGGGATGGAGCATTCACAACTTCCTTGGGCAACCCATTCCAGTGCCTCACCACCCTCACAGTAAAGAACTTCCTCCTTATATCCAATCTAAACTTCCCTTGTTTAAGTTTTAACCTGTTACCCCTTGTCCTTGTGAGACAAGGGACGTACTGAAATAAAAATGGGTTTGACTTGACAGTTGCCTTAAATCCTACTTGGGATCAGCTTCTGAGGCCAGAATAGTCCCACAGAACATCCAGAGAGAGTTTATCTAATTAAGTTTTCTAATATTTCCAAGAGCTTTTATTTGAAACAAGATATTTCAACCTCAGAATTCAGCAAATAGGTTCCTCCACTTAAATGAAAATGAAAATTTCATTGTAATGCATACAGATATTTTTCCTCTATTGCTATTTTGTGAAGGGTAGATGAGCATCGACACCTATTTCTGCACAGTAAATGCTATTTCAAATCCCTCTCTTATGCTGTTTCCAATGTATTGGTTCTGAAATACTTATTGATTGCATCTTTTCTCAAGGTTTGTTTCACAATATCACCTAAAGATTTTTAGATATTAAGATACTAATGATTGAGATCTACAAATTACTGCGCAGCCTGAAGAATGTCAATGCTAAGAATAACCAGAAACCATTGAGCTGAACTGGATCTTGTTAGGTCTGATGGTCAGTACAGCTGTGTTCAGTGTCTTCTATGGGGGCCAAAATTTAGTTATTTTGGTGATAACTTTGTATAATACCCATGATGTTGGTTCCTTAAAGTAACTGTCATGAATACTGGCTTTTTTGCTCTTGCATGATCCAAAGGAGTAGGAGTAAGTGGAAAGCAGAGTTGCACAGTGAACACTGAAGAACATGGGCCTATTATCTATTCACTTAGAGTCAGTCTTTCTGTCAGGCTTACTGACTACACACCACAGAAATCTATATTGAATTTGAAAGAAATACCTGAAACTAGCTCTTTGTGCTGAAGGGTAGAGTCCAATAATTATGCTTAATAGCAAGCGTACAAACTTAAGGCAAGAAAATAGGATAACCAGTGCATTGACAGAGAGGGCAGGAAGGGTGAGGAATTGGTGTGTGGGTTGGGTTTTTGCTCACAGGAGAGACTTGTTCTTTGTAGATACAGGAAGAGAAAAATGTTAGGTATAGCAGGGCTTGGTGCTCAGGAACTGCATAATGGAGAAATGAAAGACTTTGGCAATTTGCTTATTAAACAAAGCAGTATTCAAATAAGCTGCACAGATTTTTGTCATTTGCCTAATACTTTGTATGTGTTCTTGAACTTGTATTTCTGTGCCTATTTCATATATTACTTTCCTGGATAGCTTCTTTAAGATCTGGTTTATTTCAGATTGTAATGCGCTTTACTCTTGTCTAGTTTTGAAGCTTAAACAGCACTTTAAGTAAATCAGCTGTCTTCATCGCCTTCTACAAGAATACTAAATATTTTTACATGTTTATGAAGGATTTCTGCTAATACCTGCCAGGTCCTTCCCAAACATATTTAGCTCATGAGAAGTCATTTAAATGTTAAGCACAGATTAAAAAAAAAAAAATGGTTACTGTATCTAAGTTAAATGACAATTCAGTGGGTTTTTTTCTAGTATTAAGCTAAGTGGTGATGCCAGATTTCATAGACCACAGTACACAAATACCAAGTTCATGTTTCCACTGCAGTTCTTTCACTATCAAGAAGTTAATAGTAAGTGGTATTCTTCAGTGGCTTGCTCCTCAGTGGAAATCCTGATATTTATGCTTGTTCCCAAGGGCCTGGGGTTAGATCTGGACTTTAATTCTGTTGGGATGTGATGGATGATCTGTTTTTGTCTTCAGCAGGAACCAATTTAAACCCTAAATTCTTGTTAGGCCCACTCTCTCCAGCCTCCTCCAACATAATGTCTTTCCAGCCTGAGGCCATTTTCCTGCCCACTGCTGCTCCCGTAGGATGTATGAATTTTATTTTGAAAACCATGACAATTTTCATTAATAATTGTGAGAAGGTGCTTATAAAACTACTTCATGTGAGGGGTGATGTGCTTGTGCAGCATTGTATAAAGTAGTGTAGGTTGGAAGCATCCTTTGGAGATCACCTGCCCTGCTCCCCAGCCACGGGTGGGTTCAAGTTAGCAGCTCTGCAGCTCATGAACTCTGTGTCCTTGGATGAGCTGTTGAACACTGCGTGTCCTCCTGTGTGTATAAGAATGCTTATCTCACAGGTAGGGATTAACCAGTGTTCTAAAAGTAATTTGAGATCCTTGATGAAAGCCATTGTGTAAGAAGGAAATACGTGACCACACAGTAGCATCTCCGAGATTATGATCACCACCATTTCGTTTCCTAAGCTTAAGGGGAAGTGGTGAGAGAGTTTGTAAAAGAGGGGGAAAACACACTTCTCTGTGGTATTTCCTTATAACACAGAGCCCCAGCTACCCCTAAAACCTGCACGTGCTTATCTTGCATATGCGGTTATGTTGTTTCAGTTATCTTTGCAAGAAAATGACTGCTCTTGCTCCTGAGACCTATTTAAGCGATTATGACCTAAGTTGGTTCACAACCACCATCCTTTACAGCTCTTAATCAATAAACCCTGAAAGAAAACTAATCTTCATTTACTTTCAGAGGCAACTGCAGGAAAACAAGAATTGTCAGATAAAGCTGGGGATCAGCATTCCTACCTCAAGGCCAAGGGTCAGATATTAGTACACAGAGAGATTGTAAATATAGTTTGGTCTAACAGATGCTAAAATAAGGACAGGATATGGTGGGAAATTGTACCTTCAGGGGACAACAGTTTAATGCATGCAATAACTGATAAGATAAGCTGCTTTGTTACCAAAAGAATGAATTTTAAAAGCATATATAATTTGTCTTCATGCTTAGGGGAGTGAGGGAAGAGAGTGGACTATTAGGTGGAGATACGTGGATCATTGGAATATTGTATTAATATTGTGCTATTTCCTGAGGATATTAGGTACATTAACAGAGGGTGGGAGACAGGGTACTCCAGGTAAAACATAAATCAGATGGATGTTTAACACAGTTTGTTTCCTAAAATGGAAAGTTTTCTTCATGCAAACTTGATTCCCAGTGTGGGGTTGTTAGCAATTAAATATGAAAGGGGGAGTGGATACTGTGTCATGAACTACTACCCTGTGTGATGTTAATGGACAAAACTCAGTAGATGCCTTACTAGCATCACTGCAGAATCTGTTTCTTAGCTTTAGAAATGCAATCTTTTGAAGTATACACATCTCCATGTGAACAAACAGGCACGGCAGGTTAAAGGATTTTCCTTTTCTAAAACAAACTTTGTACACGTTCACCATAAACAGAGGGCTAATGGCAGTGACAGTATTTTATGTGGTTAAGCAGTCTTAACCCCAGTGTGTTTGACTGCTTCTCTTGCACCGCAATTTCTCTTCATTTCATCATTCTCAGTTCTTTTAAATCTTGAAGCATTTGGATAAGGAAAGGGTATTGTAACTACTTATTCTCATGTGCACCTGGCCTCTTGGATAACAAATATAGTTTCCTGTAAAATGTCAGTAGAAGCCTCTGTTATTAGTTTCTTCACTATTTTTATTCTTTTTGTTTCTAAGTGAATGAAGTTGACAGTGGATATGCATTGCCTGTAGCGTTGGTAGAGAGAAGATATTGGTCATTTCACCGGAAAGCAGGTGGATGCTGGAATGGAGGTTTTCTATATATGCTTCTAAATGTAATATTGATATTTTTTTGCTGTACCTGCATGCGTGTGCTGTGTGTTTATGTTGAAGCCCACGCCAAAACTTCAAATTATTGTGCTTTTATGTTGCAATTTCTTGGCAATGTTAACAGGCAAAACCTTCTGATTTTCTCCGAAACAGCTGTGTATGGTCTTGCATCGTACATATTACTTTTGAAAATTGGGAATAGCCTCCTTATAATTACGAGAAAACTTGACATAGTGAAATTGATGACTCGGTAGTAATTTAATACTGTCCATATATAATTTTGAATGTGCTGCCTACAAATATCCCATTTGTCCACCATCTTTGACTGGGACATCACTTCATTATGATTCCCTGCCAGAATAAAAAATCATTAGATGGAAGGCTTTCATGTAGCTTTTCATTGGGTGAATAACTGAGTTCCTAGAGGACCTATCTGATTTGAAGGCCAAAACTTTCTTGTCAGACAGTCTATATAAAAGTAGTATAAATCACAGTGGGAGATGAAATGAAGCATTTAAATGCACTCTGTGAAAGAAAGGAACCACGGTATAGTCAAGTCTTTTGATTGTTCACTAGCCAATTACCCATGTTCTTTAGGAATCATCTTGATCTTAATCTTTTCAAAAAGCTTTTTTATATTGATGATCTCACTCTACTTCTTAACTTTACCTTTCAAAAAATATATATCTTAAATAAAGTGACTGCTTTGACCAATTTAAACCTATTTCACCTTATCAATTTCTTTTGCTGTGCCCAACTTTCTGTTGTTTCCTTTTCTAATCCCAATGCTGTGGATAATTGACAATTGATGATAAGCTTTAAAGAGAAGATTATGATAACATTGTGTTTCATTAGGCTGGAGTAATACAGGAGTGCTACCCATGGATAAAAGACAATGGTATAATTCAGAACATGTAATGTGAGGGGTGACCAAAAGGTTACACATAAAAGCAGAATTATAATATTATATAAATATAAATTACTTACAGCTGCTTCTTCATCAGTTTTCCCAGCCTGAGAAAAAATGTATTTTGCTAATGTACAATGACTTATCACTATACTCTCCTTATCCTCTTGGTACTTAGAACAGTAGAATAGTTAGAGTTGTGAAAGGACCTTAAGACCATCTAGTTCCAACCCCCCTGCCATGGGCAGGGACACTTCACACTAAACCATCTCACCCAAGGCTCTGTCCAACCTGGCCTTGAACACCGACAGGGATGGAGCTGTCACAACCTCACTGGGCAACCAATTCCAGTGCCTCACCACCCTAACAGGAAAGAATTTCCTCCTTATATCCAATCTAAACTTCCCCTGTTTAAGTTTGAACCTGTTACCCCTTGTCCTGTCACTACAGTCCCTGATGAAGAGTCCCTCCCCAGCATCCCTATAGGCCTCGTTCAGGTACTGGAAGGCTGCTATGAGGTCTCCACGCAGCCTTCTCTTCTCCAGGCTGAACAGCCCCAACTTCCTCAGCCTGTCTTCATACGGGAGGTGCTCCAGTCCCCTGATCATCCCCGTGGCCTCCTCTGGACTTGTTCCAGCAGTTCCATGTCCTTTTTATGTTGAGGACACCAGAACTACACACAGTGCTCCAGGTGAGGTCTCACAAGAGCAGAGTGAGAGAGGGGCAGGATCACCTCCTTCAACCTGCTGGTCACGCTCCTTTTGATGCAGCCCAGGATACGGTTGGCTTTCTGGGCTGTGAGCGCACACTGAAGCCGGCTCATGTTCATTTTCTCATCAACCAGTACCCCCAAGTCCTTCTCCGCAGGGCTGCTCTGAGTCTTTTTTATATCCTTTGCTGTGAACATGATGTTCTAACAGCAGACTAGATGATCTTGGTGTTTATGTGCTTTTATCTCAGAAATAATTGTTTTGAAAGTAAGAAAAGGCTTTGCAAGATACAGTGAGGCAGACATGAAGCTTTCAAGAGCCAAATACTGAGACATCTTTGTCTCTAAGGAACTTACTCCTAGAAGTCTTTGACTCTGAAAGCCCACCCTGACAGTCTTAAATCTCTGCAAAAATCCTGGGAGAGTAAAAGTCTTTTCAGTATGGTAAATGTTTATGTAAGAAACCTGCTGGTGCAGGTCATGAAATGGGTGTGAGTGCTTGAGTCAAGTTCTCTTTTCATGTATTTAGTTTTTGAGTTTTGGTGGTTGGTTTGTTGGGGTTTTTTAGTGGGGCATTTTTACTGAGGTGGTGTCATGGGTGGCTGATCTCTTGGAGCCAGTTGGCTTGTCTTGTAACTCCTAAGTGACTAGAAAAATTCCTTCCTCCTGAATCTTTCCTGAAAACAGGGATTTTTTTCGTGGCCGGCTTTAGGAAGTTGGTTGTCCAGGTTCTACCACTGGAGAATCAACCTTGGGAAGAGTTTATGAACTTGTAATTAGATTCCCATCTAAGCTTCAAACTGTACCACTTCAATGGGTATATATGCAGTGCATTTTGTCTGGTTTCAAACTCCTGCCAAGTTCTTGCTTTGGATTTAAGACATCTGTAAGTAGAAAGAGACAGCGGAGCATTTTAACTTAGACAGGGGAAAACTTATTAGAGGAGACATATTTCTACTGTCAGAAGCTCAGCCACCAGTCATCTGTAACCAGATTCCCCTTGGTCACCACTGGACAAGGTCGTCACACCTTTAGTAATAGGAATAGGCATAGAGGTATTTTTTTTAGTTAGCTCACCTTATTCTCTGGTGTTTTCCTCATCATTTTAGTGTAAGACAAAAATGACCAAAGGAAGCATTCATGTGCATTCAGTGGATTGCTGCACTGGATTTTCACCTGTTGAGACCCATCCTCAAATACTAGTCTGACTTTGAGATGAAAATAAGCTTGTTACCTGTCTGCTCTGATACTGAATGTTGGACCTTTGTAAAAATGCTACAGGTTTTGACTTGACTAACTGCTGGCAGGTTTACAAAGGGAGACACACTGCTACTCAAGTGTTTGTAATGATAGATGCTGCATCAGTGCTGTGGAAGCCATTGGTCAGGAGTAAGGTGAAATGTCAGAGTCAACCTGGGTTTGAAAAAGCCACTTTCAGAGTCAGGCTGGATTACACTGAACTTCTAGCAACACATTCACCTTCCCTTTCCCCAAATGTATCTAAACACAGGTTTATTTTTATTCAACTAGGAGAGATCCTCTTGTCCCCCATTTCATGTAGCTTTCTTCTCTTAGTGCGTATTAGTCACTGACTGATGTCATGCTATTCCTCACAAAAGTACAAGGACATCTAAGCAAACTGTGTCTTCATTTGTATAACATGTTGCACCTTTTCTGTACCTGCAGTGTTCAGACCATATTTAGAACTGTGCTTGCTTGAAACCTCTTCTCTATTCTTATTTCAAGCTCATGACCAATACCTAAAATTGGCTGAAAAGATACTCCAGGTGAATGCTAAGAGACCTAGATGGTGTGTTCCTTTTCTTTCTGTCTTTTGCAGCAGTGCAGATTTGTCTGTTGTGGGACAGTAACCTCACAGCTCAGGAACAGGTCTCGGATCCAGTTTGAGTTCAATGTCCCAGTTTTATTTAGTGGTCCCAAGAAATCTCCTTGAGTTCACATGATCTGTGCCTGTCCTTTTGGGTCTGGGGGCTGAGAACTCTTTCCTCTGAAGTAGGATCCTTCAACAAATTACCCCAAGTAGGTCCTACAGACAAGATTGTATTTTAGAAAGGAAAGAAACGGTTTCTTCACTGGGGCTACAAAAACGAATCATCCGGTTTTGCCTGCAGAGGCCTTGAGGAAACTGCTGTTCATGATAATCCATTGCCAAATATATAACTGCAGGCTTGAAGTTACCTTGTTTTGGACTGACTTTCTTCACTAGATCCTTGGGGCAGCATCAGGAGATGTGTGAGCCTAACGTAGAACTTGGCATGTTCATCTATAGGTGACCCTGTAACTGACAAAGTTTTGTAGCACTTTCATTGTTCTTCCTTCTGCTAGTTAGAACAACCCATCTGGGATTATCTATCAGGATAACCCATGTAAGGAACAGGCCTGTGGACTTGATGGGATGGTCGCATCTTTATAGAATACCAGTGCACTTATATCACTTTTGCCAGGATCCATCACCTCACTTCCCTTAATGCAGAGTTAGATCTGTACAGCAGACAAACTGGTGTTTACCATGGCAGTGCTTGCCCTGTTGACAGTGCTGAGTGATTCTTAAGTGTTCAGCAAATCAGTGAAATTTTCTGAACAGTGGGAAGTTTTGATGGCATTAACAAAAGATGCATGTTAACTAGCAGCTGCAAATTAATTAGAAATATAAAGTAGCAATTGCTCCTTTCCTTCCCCCCCCCCATTTTTCTGCTGCATACTGCATGAACCAGCCAGTCTACAGCAGGGATAGCCAGAGATCAAAAATGTCCATAGCATTCAGGATATGAATACTCCAATTTTCCAAATATTGACTTAGCTTTTACATCCTGCACTGGCTGCTCCTAGAATATCATGGGTCAGACTGTTTCCTGCCTTTCAGTTCTTCTCCCTGTCAGTTTTCATATCATGCTTACCTGGGGGGTGCCTGAACACCTTGCAGCTCTGCGTTAGCCAGGATGACCACATGTCTGTCTCTGATCAGGGGGCAGCCTTGCCAAATGGGCTTCATTTGTGCTGAGGCTACCATCCAAAAATAGGCAAATGGGATCAGGGAAGGCAAGGCAAACAGCATTAAATGTGTAATGGTACCAATTAATGAGTGCTTGCCTCATGTTTTGGAATACAGGAAACCATTTCATAAACCTGATAGGGTTGTGTTTAAACAATAACTGCCTACTTCCTTTTTTAAAGGGAAACAATCTTGCTTATTTCAGTTCCCTGCTTCTAGCAGAGTCAGCTTCTTTAATTATTGCTATTTAATGATGTCTTAGCATTTGAACTCTCCTCATTAACCTTCATCAGAGTGAGACACCCAGGATAATGCAATGGCAAAGCCAACATCTTGTGTGATTATTTTTTTTGGTCCTCCCTCCACTCCCTTCCCAAATCTCTGGAATTTATTAATTGAATGTTAGAGCATCTGAGCCACTTAAGTATTCAAATCATGCAGCAACATGGGTAGTGTTAGCCTGCTATGGCTCAATAAACCTCTCATTCTCTTGTTCACGGTTCATTTGAGTTTTGCAGAAAACTCCGGAAAAAAAATGAGGCATTCAAATAAAAATGGTGCAGATAATGGTAGGAGGAGATGAAAAACTCAGACAAATGTTTACCCTAAGTGCTGTGTGTATGTGGCACTGTCATCCCTCTAATTGAAAAAGGGAATGGGCTTTAGAGCAGAAACCCACAAGCCAGAGTACCCAGGCTCTGTTCCTGTGTAACCTTCAGCTGTCACTGTAGCTCTCCTACATGAAAGAGCAGAGTTTTATGCTGCTAAAGTAGCAGGGCCTAATTTCTTATTTGACAAGTGCTCTAAGATCCTGGGAGGAAAGGTATAATAAAAGTGCAAAATAAAACTATATGTGGCAGTATTACTCCTGATTCTAATGGATTTTAGTAGGATCTTTAATCCCTTTATCTACCATGAATAGATGTATTGTCTATAAAAGAAGCTTTAAGCTGTTTCACTTCACTGTGGTAACACCTTGGTAATGCAAATATGCCTTTGGAGTGTGTCTCATGACAGTGGAAAATGAAAGTGCATGCATAAAGTGTAATGGCTGTAATGGGGATTCTTTAATGCACTTGCTGGACATAGGCAGGGCTTCTGTAGTTTTCCTCCAGTTCTTTGCTCACTACACCACAAAAAAGTGGCTTACGCTGCCTTTTGTCACACCATAGAGTATTCCCAAGGCCTGTTTTGGATTAAGCTGCCATGGAATAAAATGTAAGCTGTGTTACACCTAACAGAACCGTATCTCTGAATTGATCTGAGGTTTCACTCGGATCCCTCAGCTGTAAAACTCCTATATAAAGCAGAAGCAGGATAACGCTTTTCATACTGAGAATTGTTTGCGGTAAGTATGGATGCACCAGTGATGAGAAAGGGCTGATCTTTGTTTCACAGGGGGACTGTTGAGGTTTAACTCCAGCCAGCAATTAGCACTAAGCAGCCACTCGCTCATGCCTGCCTGGTGGGATGTGGGAGAGAATCAGAAAAATGAAAGTGAGAAAACTCATGGGTTGAGGTGAAGACAGTTTAATGGGTAAAGCAAAAGCCTTTCACACAAGGAATTCAATCACCACTTCCCATCTGCATAGGCAGGTGTTCAGCCACCTCCGTGAAAGCGAGGCTCCGTCACATGTAATGGTTACTTGGGAAGACATGATACCATCACCCTGAACATCCCCACTTTCTTTCAAATCATGGATTACCCAATTTAAAGGTATTTCCATCCTAATTTCCACTCCTGGTCTCTTTGGGCCAGGTTAGTAGGGTTTAACATTGCAGTGAACTCCTCCCCTTGCTCCTAGCCTGACTAGAAACAGGGGGTTCTAAGGGAAATAGAATAAACTACAGATTCATCATTGCTAGATAGGAGCATTTATTTAAGCTGCCCAGGCTGGAAACTCCATGCTCACTTTGCAGTCAGTGCAAGGAGGCTGGAAGCTGCAGAGGGTGCATGATCCCACTAACACTTGCTTTGCCCTCTGGAGCTGGCTGGCTCATTAGTTAAATACTTAAAGCCGGGTGGGATGAGTCCTGGTTGAAAGCCAGAGTACAAGAAGGCAGTTAGGTGCCTGGCTTCTCCTTTATCATCTAAATCCCATGGATTCAGAAGGGACAGAGGCTGTTGAGTATCTTCTTGGATGAGTTCCTGCCTAATTTATTTCCTGCAGCCTTAGGACTTCCTTTGCCAGACTTTGCTCTCCTGTACTTTTCCAGGGAGCCAGAGGAACTCTCCATTCCTCTGCCTGAGGCTGTAAATGACCTTTTTTGCATGTGACATTTGTTGCTAGTACTGGCAAGGGGGTCTCACATCAGCTTGGCTCTGTGCTCTTTCACTGCTGGGACCAATGTACAAACCTCAGATGTCAGCACACTAAAGGCATCCAAGGCTCCTACCTGTAAAAGTCAAGCTGAGTGGGAGAGGATAGTTCTCTTCTGAGTTTAGGATCTGAGGCAGTGTCCCTGACCCAGATATGGTTATGGGTTGCTCAGTCATGCAGTGAAACTTTACTTCAGGGAGGAGAGTTGTGTTGTGCTTTTCAGTGGTCACATCAGGTTGGTTGACGCTGTGCTGGCGGTCCTGCAGTTCATGCCTGCTGCAGAAGTGGCATCCCTACTGAGACTGTCACTGTTTCATTTTGGCTGCTTGTTATTTCTTGCTGAACTTTTAGTGATGCTTTGGGCTTTCCAAGGACAGGTTCTTCCTCTCCTAGACCTTGATAATTAGAAGTCTGGAATAGATGCTCATTTTGTCTCTTGTCCTTACTGTCTGCATCCTGCATTTGCTGAGCTTCAGTTAGACTCTGTCCATCACAGATAACTGAGTGAAACATCCCCTCTAGAAACCTTCGACTTGCCTCTATAAAGAGATCTCGCATTACCCTAAACAAGACTTGTCCTAAACCAGACTATTTCACTGCTTACCTTTTGTTAGGACCTTGATATTCTTTTCCCCTTCATGCAACAATAAGTAGTTTTCTCATATTTTCTTTTCTTCCTCTTTCCTTGTCTGAAACTTAAGTGGCAAAGAGGAGTGGAGGAGCCATTAGCTGTGTGAAGAAAATGATGGGCTGCTCTGTGTCACTAACTCTGCAGAACATGTCACTGGGCAGAGATATTAGCCTCTTATTGCCTATGCTCAGTGTTCCATGTTTTTTATTTGTCTTTAGTGCTATTTATCCGATGTAGAGACGTGCATTTTTTTGAATGATCACCTGCCAATAATTCCACATTTGTCAAAGAGAAAAAGAGATAATCATCGTGTGGCCTGGTATTACTGGAAGGGCAGATTAGAGTCGCTAAAAAACAGTGTCATTTTATGGTTACTTTTATGCTCTGTAAATAGAGGAAGAGACAGATTGAAGAGATTACTTTATGAAGAATTCCATTTCAAGTCACTGGGGAAGCAGGTAACCTTCGGATCTGAGCTTTGCATAAGAATGCAGGGAAAGAGAGAGGTTTTCTATTGACGCTGCCAGCTTCTTTAAAAAAAAATATACAGTCTGCTGCTCTACATCAACCTTCCTCCCTGCCTGTTTTCTCCCTTCCACCTACCTTGTCCCCTGGCAATGCCATTAGAGATGAGCTGGTGACTCAGGGCAGTTTCTTAGCTGAGGCAAGCAGTCATAGTTCCATTGGCTTCAATGGAGCGGTAACAATTTATGCTGGCTGAAGGATGGTCCCTCATGGTTTGAACCTGACCCAGTGTTTGGTGGTTTTTTTCCTACAGTACTGGGATTTTTGTTTGGTTCTCTGTAGTGACAGAGGTCACTTGTGAAGTTTTCACCTGTATCTGAAGTTTGAAGCTGTTCATGACTGGGATGTTAATGTTTTTCAGAACGGTTCTGAATCAGAAGTTGGGTAACCTGGTTTGGATAGGCAGTAAGTCTGGATTCTGATAGAAAAACCTGATGTTTTCAAACAACTAAAATAAAATAGTAAAAAGCCTAATTACCAGAATCTGGGAGAGAATCACTGGGGAAGGATCTCCTTCTGTGTACCATGTGTTTTTCTTATTTCATAGGTGTTTAATAGTGAATATTGCTGCTGACAAAGCAGGAGGCTAGGTGGGCTTCTGTCTTATCTGATCATGTCTGATCAAATCAGATTTCTGTTCTCCCGTTTATACTTAGATTGTGGAAGAATGGAAATATTCTGCCAGTTTCGTAACAGCATTTGAGGAATGATTGTGTGTTTATGCAGAGCATAACTCAGTGCATGTGTAATTTCTTTTACGGAGAAGCCAGAACTGCCACTGTGAAAGTGCACTGGTAATACTGATTGCTTTCATACAAACCCAAAAAGTTCTCTTCTGACTATTTGCATACTTTTGGGTGGCGGTTGAGTGAAAATATAGGAACTTTTGGTTACTTCTTAATTCAAACATCAAAATTACACCTTTGCACTTGAGCTGCCCACCTGCAAGGGATTATTTGAAGAGCAATGAATGAAATCAGATGGAGGCAGTCAGTGTAATATAGTTGTGCGTCCAGCTTGGATGTGTAGCTGTCAAAATACCCACCAAACAATATATTTATTTTAACAAAAATTTAAGGATGATCTTTTTCATCACTTTTATGTTAGGTTTTAATCACTTTTAATTATGTTTAAATAAAAATTGGTTTTATGCATGGGAGCTACAGAAGAAACATTTGCTTTTCCAAACACTTCAAGCAATTGCCCAGATTACCCAGATTTGTTTCATTTAATTTATTTCTGCTAAGCTTTTTAACCTCCGGAAATGAACCACCAGTTTCTCTGACACCCACCATCTACCTGGTGCAGCAAGTTTATGTGAATTCCTAATTGCGGTTTAGGCTTACTTTGTTGTTAGTCACAGAAACTTCAAACAGTAACATATTCTGCTGTACTGGCTAGTCTATAAGCACACAGGAGAATAATAGATCTATTGAAGTCTATGGTGAAATTATCTTTTTTGCCCACAATTTCATGCTAAGGGAGAAATATAACTTACCTAAAAGGCCTGAGAATGTAAATGGGAAAGTTAGTTAGCTACATATGGGAAAGGGAACTGAAGCTGAAGGGCTTTTGAAACCTACAGCAACTCCATCAGCTAGGTATGAGTAACTAGTTTTTCACCACAATCCTTTGGACTCTGTCTCTCCTTTTGCTAAGGTTGTCTCACTTCAGAAACAGGAGATGACCCTTTTTCTTGTCTGTGATGGTGTTCGGGTGCCCTGTTATCTATGCTTTCTTTCATAAGACTTTCATAACTCTGTAGAGTTAGCTGTCCAAATATGAGATTAGTGAATCCTATGAGAGTTTAGATACTGATTTCTGGACTATCCTTTTGTCACAGTATTTTTTCATACTCTTCCTTGGCCCAACTGTTGCTGTAGGAGGTAACTTATTTTAGGGTTTGCATTGCTATAACTCAGTACTCTGGACTATTTTTCACTTAGGACCCTTATTTTTTAATAGCCCTTTTTCTATAAGTAGAGGAAATTTAACTTTGTGTAAGCTCTGCACATAAATAGAGCAACTGCTGTAATTTATGTCTACTGTTGAGCTTGTCAACCCTGGCAATGTCCTGTTGAGAGGCCTCCTGGTGTCAAGTGCACTCGTTTTCTCGATATGAAACGGAATTTATATTTGTAATGAATATTCATACAATAAAGACATGGGTGATCCACAGATAAACTCAAGGTTTTTATCTTCACAAGAGCAGTAATTAATATGAAGGAAATCCTACATTGCACAATTCAGTCTATCTCATCACAGGAGTGAAAGGGTGCAATTTTGTCCAAATTGATGGAGTGGCTTTCATTTACCCCAGCAGTGAATTTGTTACCTACCCAGCCAGACCTAATACTTTTTGACATGAATAGATGGGAGGATCAGTCCATTAATGCAGAAGATTTAGTAGCTATTCGGTGAGTTTTTGCCATCTTTGACATTTCAGAATGGAGCTTAATGATGCAGCAGTTTAGCATAAACAACCTGACTGCACGGGGACGTTTCTTTTCCTCTTTTTCTGTTACTTTCTCCAGGCTTGGCATTCTCAGTGTGTATGTGACTTGGGACATGTGGGTTCCTTTTCAAGTGCACCTACAGGCTTTGCCACAGCTCTTAAGCTTTCTTTGTGAAGCAGGAGTTCTACAAGGGCACAGGTTAGTCAGTTTTTCAGAGCTTAAAATAATCCCGTTTCCCTGGTTTCTCAGAAGATGTTGTGTTTAAAAAAAAATAAAATAAAAAAAAATTACACACTTTAATAGAAATACTTTTCCTTCATTAAATTAAATCTCTAAAGCCCAATAGCATTTTCAGTGCTTATATGAAAATGCCGGTGGGGATTTGAGATTAAAAGCGGTATTTTTGTACAAGTCAATGAAGATCTCAATAGGAAAGAACACTCTTCAAATATAAATTCCTGCAGTATCAAGAAAGACAGATTTTCTACTTAGGTCCTTGATAATACTTCTCCCAGCCTTGTTATGAAATTCTGTTTTCACATATCTGATATAAGGCTGTTACACATAAGCTCTCCATTTAATGAAATCTTATTAATGGTGCCTTTTTTATTACAGTGATATGCCAAAATACTCAGATTTAATTCATGCTTAACAGTAAACATGAGGTACTCTGATCCATTTGTATGCAGCTCAGGTTCTCTTTTTCTACCTAAGAAAGGATTAAATGGCATATTAGAAATGAAAGCAAAATATATCCACTATTGACTTATGTTAGTATTATCTGGACATACATTTCTATGGAAGACCACTTACACATATGTGACCCACAGCTAGAGGAGCAGGAAAAGAATGTATTAAAACCCAGATTCTCAAGAAAGGTTTGTTGGTGGCTTGTTGGGGGGTTTTTCCTCCCTCTTCTGATGTCTCCTATCCGTTCAAGCAAAAAACCCTAACTGGAGGTCTGCATTTTTGTAGATAAAATATTGCATGATCAAGGTGCAGATTTTGGGAATGAGTTTTCCAGGTTGCTTCTCAGTAAAGAGAAGAAACAGGCATAAGTTTTTTTCAGTAATAAATGCATGCAGATATAAAGGTTTTTGTTTTGTTCAAGGATCTCACAGCAATGTATAAAACATAACTAGTGTATTAAAAATAGTAATAACCATTACCAGTGTTTTTAAAGTGGAGGAAAATAAATCAAGAGTTATGAAAATAGAGGTCACAAAAGTGTGGGCATGCACATTCCCTGTGCCAATTTGAAGGCCTCAGTTCTGCCATTTACAAGACTCATCATCCCTTCAGCAGTCATCTGTGCTCCCAGAAAAAGCACGGAATAAGATTTAGAAACAGCCAACTCAAGGCAGTCAAGTAGAACATGCTGTAGAGCAGACCCTGGATTCTGCCCACATCTTAAATTCGCTGGTTTTGTCAGCACTGAGAAGGTGCTTTCACTCTGGGTCTTCTCCTGGAGTTAGACAAGCAAGTCAGAGGATGACTGGGAAAGAGAAACAATAGTTTGACACAACCCCTGTAATTTTAGTTTTCCCAAACTGCATGTTCTAAATTCGAGCCTTCAGAGAGGATGCACCCTCAGGCTTTGGCAACAGGAAGAGGCTCTTGCTTCTTCAGGCTGAAGCTACTTTTCTTTGTCATCCAACTCAATATTCACTGCGTTAGCTGTTGAGCAAGGGCAATCATGATCCTGTAATCTAGTACCCAGAATGTCAGCGTGGGAAGAGGTAAACCAGGATTCTGGTTCATGCTACTTAATGCTATTCATTTACCCTTACAAAAAGTAAGTTCCTGCAATGTAATGTCTTTAGGGTACTCCTGGGAATACGAATATAGTTCCACTTGCCCTCAAACTGATAAGGGGTTTTGCCTGGGGACTTACCACACTCTGGGAAAGTCTGCTGAGCCTATAAGCATTGAAGAATCGGGGATTGTTGCCACTGCTTTTTTGCCACTGTGTTTTTGTGGTGCTCTTCTATTGGATACCATTTAGAACTGACTGCTAAAACTAGTGGAAGAGGCAGAGGTATCTGGATTTGGCCAAAGGGAGAACTCTGGTTGCCTATGGATATTGACATCATCTGAACTTGGTGACAGCTGAATGTAGTTTTTGAAGATCTAAACTACAGACTTAAATGGGATTTAGGTTTCTTTAGCAGCTAAATCTGTTTGTGGATTTATTCTTGAGTGTCTTTTGAAAGGTTGCTCATCCGTTCAGTGGAAAAACGCAGGATTTTTAACTTCTATCTTCAATATTCAGACAATGCTGCATCATGTGTTTGATAGACGACAATGACCTTAAAGTTTTCCCTCATTTTAGAGGCTTTCTCAAAATTAGGACAATGGTCTGGACTCAGCCTTGACAACTTCTGAAAAGTCTCTCCAGGGTTCAGTCCTAAATGTCATTGGTGTGGACATGATGGGCTTGAAAGTTTAAATTCTGTGATGATGAGAAAACCTGCTTCAACTTAATGGCATGGAAGTGTTCTTTTTTTTCTTCCTCTGCCTCTGAAATGTGCAGAACTGAGACACACCAGCACTTTGGAAACAAAACTGCTTAAAACCACTGACTTTTGCATGCTGTCTGTATGGTAATAGTTGTGGTTAATGGGAAGATACCTCCTACAATTATTATAATCAATAGATCAGGAATGCAAAGATAAAGCAAATTAGGAGTAATCCGTTCTCCATTTCTTCTATATTGGTTTATAAACTGAGAAGACAGTCATTGCAAGTGCTGACCTAGCTTTTCATTCAAATCAAGCTTTCTTGTCATTTACTTGGTAAGGCAGGAGTGTAAAGCCTGTCAGTTGCTGTTGTTTTTTCCACCTGTCTGGAATACTTCTATTAGTTGTTCTTTCATTTGAAATAGCACTAAATATCTCAAATGCTTTTAACAGTATGGTTGGGTAACGTGGCTTCTATCAGAGATGTGGGTCAGACAAAGCAGGGACTGTCCCCACAGACTGGTGGGAACAGCTGTGGGGAGATGGAATACAGATGTTTTGCTGGCAGTTATGTCAATGATTTAGTAACCTGTGCTGGCTGGGCTTTTTAACCCATCTTTGCTTCAAGTGTTCATCACTTGAATGGGCTTGAAATTGCTTTTCTCTTACTGACAAAGTGCTGCTTGAAAAATACCTGTGCTGTAGCCTGAGGGATATTTGGGAGGGGTTATCAACTGCTGTGCAACTGGGGGACACTTAGCACAAACAGGGATGTGTATGGTCATGTTGCGTTCACTGATTTTTTTAACTCTATAAGAAGCCCCAAGGTTGACTGTTCGCTCTGAAGCGTACCTTTGATAAAGCTGGATTCCAGCTCGGCTGAAGGTCATTAACATTCTCCTGCTGTACTACATGCAGATTTTCCTGGCTCACAAGAATAGCATTACATGGAGTATGCATTCTATATCAGCAAAAGAAATGCATGCATGCGGAGATATAGCCAGGGTTTATAGGTTTATTAGAAGAAGTATAAACAGTCTCCTCAGCCTCCTCTGTTCTTATTTCCCGCTGACATTCCCCTTGGCTGTGCTTTCCCTTCCTCACCCTTATGTACTTTCAACAGATTGGGGTGACAAGGGTGGTTTTTACTTTAAATAACTTAAAATCAGCAGCATAGTCTTTGATCTATCGTCACCCTGTATTGGCTGACCCTTGGGTGCACCGAGAGTGTGTGGGAGTAAATATAAGCTCAGTTCAGTAGCTTTGGCTCAGGAATTCAAATGCCAGGTAACAAAATTCCTTATAGTGATGGGCCACGGATATATGCCTTTCCTTCAAATAGGAAGGACTGAGCAGCCAAAGTTGTATCAAATGACACAAGCATTCATATTGAAATCTTCCCTGTACCTGTTCAGGAACTTCTGTACCATGTCAAATATGTGAACTGAGCCCTATTTTCACCAGGGTAATTTGGCTTTGTATGGGATGGCGTAAAGGATGGGGAAGAGGAACATGAGGAAATGGACTAATCTTCTCTGCTACTACCCCCCCCCCCCCGCCCCCCCTTTAAATTAATCTGTGTTTTTCTATTTAAATCAGGATGGGGGGCAATAGCACTGATTCTGCAGATATTGCAAGATGTCTGCAGAGAAACCCCTCTTGCTGAAGAATTGAGTAGACTACTGAAAGTTGTCAACCAAATACAGCCACGCTGGTAGCAGTTAAGTGGCTGTTTGATTGCCAACAGTTTGCACTAAATGGGACAACACCCCCACAACCTTGTGTGGTGTGGTTCTGCTAAAGCTGAGTGTATGGCAAGGAAGCCTCTGTGTTTCTGGAGACAGTTTCACTGCAGCCATTGCTCCCTTGTTTTCAAAAGCTGATGCTGGCTTAAATCACCTTCAGTGATGTCCTTCAGACATTCCAAAATAGGTTGCAGCAAGTGAAGCAGAAGTCTAGAGTAAGAAGCTATGAGATGCCTTATTGAATACCAGGCTATTCTCAGGACTGTGATAAGGACACTGAAAGCAGTACCCTATGAATGAGGGTCATCCTCCTGCACGAATCCTTATTTCTATAGTGTCCAACCTACATTAGAAAGATAGTGAGGTGCACAGATGCCACGATGATTGACATGCTCTGAAATGTCAAAGAACTGAATGAGGCAGGAAGATATCAGTGGGCAGGGAAGTTACTTAAAGGTCACTGAAGTGATTTTTCTTGCACCCTTTTCTATTCTTGTAGGTCTCTTAGGGTGTATACAGCATATGCAGCTGGCGTCTTTGACAGTGTTGGATGGATAAACATATCACAGATGAATTGCAAGTGGCAAAGTCCTAGGCTTTATGCTTCTTTTGGCATTGAGTAGCTCCTTGAGTTCAAGCCACTTAATTAAAGAGTAGTCAACAATGTGTCAATGCTGATAGAAGCAATGACACCATCTCAGGCTGTGGCATCCCTCTGTGATGTCAACTGCTGTCTGAATTTTCCCCCCATCCCTTTAATATTTTTGGAAAATATCCCCATTGTGCACACTGACTCACACTTTGTATTAATGAGAAATGTAAGGCTTTAAAAAAACAATTGCTCTGTAGCCTCATTACTATGAAAAATCCATTACGTGGAAGTCATTTGTCAAAGCCAACTGTTTAGTTGCTGTAATTTACATATTTATCAAGTTTGATTGGAATATAATGACTTTGACTTTCTTCGGGTTTTTTTAACCTTTCCAACCTTCTTTCTATGAAGAGAGGGGTGCTGTTTTTCAGATTTTAATGGGAAAGGGCAAGACATAATTCAATTTATATTCACTAATAAATATACTTATTAATGTTTCAAACAATTTCAGTATTCTTTTATGTTGGAATTACTTAATTTCCATGGTTTTGCATGGGAACTGATGTGGGATCTTATCAATCCATGAAGTTTTTGTCTCCATCAAGGGATCTGGCTGGCAGAGAAGAGACAGCACAAAACTGTAAATGAGATAATGAGTGTTAAGATATGTAGTTAATATTGGATCTCCATAATGCTTGTAGTCGAAGGATCAGACACACATGGGTTTCCAGCATAATGGATGGTTACTTTCATTTGCATCTGATGCTGGGAGGCTTGTGACAGAGCACTGACTAGAAGCATTATATTCACTTGAATACAGTGCTGGAAACCCAGGAGGCTGCTGAGGACACTGATCCACACAAGCATCTTACACCCCAGTGAGCTGTTACAAGACAGGCAGAGGTGACGAGAGCTTGCTCTAGCAGCTGATACTGGGAGCTGTTAAAGCTAAGCAATGTCGCACTGCTTGTTTGCAGCTGGCCTCAAGTGAAGACATCTCTTCCCCGTGCTATGGAAAAGGCTAGAAAATATGAAGCAGTGGCTGCAAGAATGACAGGTGAAGAGCAGAATGCCGGTTCTCATCTGAGCACTGAAACTTGCACTATGAAAAGACCATAAGGACATGGGAATTGAGCAGATCTGTGGTGTGCCTGTGTTGAATGGTTTGTCTGAAGGGGGTCAGTTAGCTCTTCTGGAAGAGCCTGTGGCCTGAGCAAAGGCTAAAACAGTGCATACAAAATTAAGGCATTTAAAAAAATATATAAACACTGAGGGAACAGGCAAGTGAGATATAGAATGAAATACAGCAAAGGAAATTGCTGGCTGAATACCAAGAAAAATATCCTCAGGGTGAGACTACAGAATAGTTTCTCCACAGAACTTGGATGCTGGCCAGATAAGGATGGTCTTAAAAGGTCTTTCCAAATCAAATGTGAAAGGGAATACAGGTATTTTAGTGACTAACTTTGAGAGGCAGTGGATATCAAGCAGCAGGTGGCCAGCCACAAATATAACCTGTGTGACAAAAAAATGATCTGCTACAGAAGCTGTGATGTGCAGTTCGTCAGCCCCTTTTCTGTCCTCTGCTGCTTCACAGCATCTCCCACTTGACATTCCTATCTTTGACGTATCCCATCCTTTAAATAAATGATGACTGAGAGCGATCCCCTTGAGCTTCAACTTGGAGCGTGTTTTTATTAATTTATTTCTTGCTGTGCTAGATTTCTCCCCCTTCACTTTTAAAGGCTCCTTTGACTGTAATTAAAATTCTCCATAGGCTTATTGCCTCGAGAGAGAGTGTTCGTGTGTGTATAAATTGGGTTTAACAGTTTGCTGACTAGATGTGTTTTACGAAGCTCACCCAGCCTTCCAGTGTGCATGTATGCGGACAACAAAATGTGTTTTCACATATGCACCAACCTATATTGATTGACTGTGCCTCTGGAATTTATTGCTGGCTAATTACAGGACAAAAAGGACAATTAGGGTTGGTAGACACTTGGGTGCATGTGAAGTTAATGTTGTGCTTACAGAGATCTTAGAAGAATCATGTCTGTGAGAGGAACTGTTCTCAGTTTGATGTAAGGCAGAGGACAGACGTGGCAGGTTGATTAAGAGTGGGAGGAGGTTTTATGTGTCCAGGTGGAATTTAAACATCTTTGAGATAATTGTTTTTGCAACGGAGGGGAAAATGTCATAAGCAGCATCTGAATAAGAATGGCAGCTCACTTAATTCTTGGCCCTTGATGAGTATGGGAAGTACCCTACCTCTGGGCATGCATCTCACCATTTTCTTCTGAAGGAAAGGACAAGGGTGTGACAGGACTTTCTCCTGCCTGACTGCGGGATACGTGGTACAAGTCAAATATTCTTAGTACACTTCTGTCTGAGTTCATGTCTGTGACACTTCCTGATGCTAGAGTCATAGTCAAGAGTGAGTGGAATACATATACATAACTAACACTGATTTAGGACTGCTGAGATTCCTCCAAGCCAGTCTCCCTGATATCACATTCCTGTGATCAAAAAACTGTGAAGAATCAATGAACAAAAGCAGGCGCCTGGCAGTGTGTCCAGAAGTCTCCCCTCGTGTTTGTGAAAAGGGGGCACTTTCCACCCCATTTTTGCCATCCCCCTTACATTAAAAACATGTTTCTCATCCTGATTTGAAACCAATGTCTAACATTACAGTAAAGACAAATTTGTTTCTGGCTGGTTTAGGGATGTATGTGTTCCAGCCTTGAGGGTATCCTGAATCAGACATCTTGCTGAGGCATTTTGAAGCTTGAATTTGGTGTGTAAGATCCTCTACCGACCGTCTTAATTTTTGGTGCTGTGTGTTCAGGTCCAAATTCCAATTTAGGGCAAGCTGTGAATGTGAAGAAGAGGTTCTTCACCAGTGTCTTTTTCTCTTCTTGCAGGCTCAAACCTCTCTCCAAAGAGAGTGTTGGCCCTTCTTGGAGAAGTCAGTGTCGTTCTGAGGAGCACTGCTCTTCATGAATCTAATTTCAGCAGGCTGCTTTTAATGACCACTAGTTCAGCTACTGAAGAACACAGTGTCATAGTTCAGTAAAGGCCAAAACCTCTTGCAAAACACCTTGCACGTCCTGCTTTCGAGCCAGGTCTTGTGTACACTGAAGGGGATTTATTCTGCTTAACCCTGTCAGTCACCCGTCTTCCTCCCAGAGAGGATCCAATGTAGAGGGGAAAAAAAACAAACCCAATCTCCTGGGCCCTGTGAGTGAGTGTGAGGTGTCCCCACTTCTTTATAATTCGTGGTTTGAGAAGAATGAGAAAGAAGGGTTCACGTTGATCAAGTCAGTGTCTAAAAGGACATTATACAGGAGGTGAATCCAGTGACAGTATTGGTTGTACTTCTTCACTGCTCCCCCAGATTCGAGTCTTTAGCCAAGCTGGCTACAACTTTGGTTGCTTTTCATTTTTTTGTTGCCCTCCAGATTGAGACCTGTCCCTGTATAGAACAGGGTACCTGAATAAGTATCTGTCCAGCTTTGTCCACCATTTCATACCCCTCCACTTTTTTTCAGTTCTGATCCTGTTGTAGTTTTTGCCTGTTGCTCAGTTGAAGAGTACTCACTGGTCTCAGTGAGTAGAGGTTTTCCAGCTGCAGTTTCCCAGCTTCCCAGAAACATCTTCCTTAATTTCTGGATGTTGTTTTGCAGCTTATTGCTTCCCTATTTTATCCATTGGCATTGAGAGGTTAGAGATGCTGGACTGACAGATACTGGAGTTGCATCTCATGGCAGCTATAGAAGTCCTTTTCAACATGCCTGCCTTGGAAGGATCCATGATGAAAGCATGGATGTGGCTGTGCATCTCTAGGAAATTCAGAGTTTTGAGAGCAGCTGTACTGGGACTCCTGGTTCTGTTCTGAAGTGCACATGGTTCTGTTCATTTTTGTTTATAAGGGAAAATCTGAGGACTGAGGTTAATCACGGGCAAATCCACAGCAGAACTGGAAAGAACAGAACAAAGGTGTCCTGGCTGCTCCTATAACTGCTGGGCTGTGAGTGGTTGGTAATTCCCTCTTTGCTCTCTTGGCTGAAATTCTGACATAAATTACTCTCTTATCTCTCAGCCCATGCATACTTGTAGCAAACAAACATAGTCATACCCTTCTCTACTGGAGAGAGCTGATAGAGAATTGCTTTATAACAAGCCCTAGAACTGTCTTTCGACTACCTGGATTTTAAAGTCAAACTGAAAAGATACCCATGTAACTGTGGCATTGGAGGTAGAAATGTCTTGTATCTGAATATTTTATTTCTATCCCTTTGTGTAAAATGAAGGCTGTGGGGATGGTGAGCATTTCTAGAGGGAGGATAGCTGTGAAAAGAGAGAGCAAGATAGGTACCAGTGAGTATCAATTCCATCCCTAAAGATGAGGCCTGCTTCCTTTGTGGCTGCAGGCAGCTCCTTAGTGTTTCTACCTTATCTTCACTGATGTGGGGCTGTGGAGCTCAATTAAGAGAACCTTGTGGAATGGCCAAAGATCTTCATTACTGTCAGTGATGGTAACCAGAGAAGTGCTGCTACATGTGCAAGATGCTGCATTTCTATCTATTGAAAAATAGAGATAAATAGAACATGTTTTTGGTTTATTCAGTTTGTAATTTGATGTCAGCCACTGCAAGGTAAAAAAATAGAGATGAGTACTGTAGGTCAGAGGTCATGTATTCAAATACAGATGGGTGAGTTCTAAATCTATGGAATTTAAGGAAACAGCATTGAAAGACCCAGGTAAAATGAAGACTTTTAGCAAATTGTGGCTAGAATGCTTTTGGCTTGATGGGTTTTTCTTTTTTCTTCTTTTCCCTGCAGGTAAACTTTACTTTCTTGTTCTGTATCATCTGAAGGGCACATGCATTTTCTGGGATTTTGGGAATGATTTCTGGGGTTCTGGGATTAGACATCAAATTTAACAAGATGATATATAGCTTTGAGGAGACACATTTGATGTACCACTTAGCCTTCCCATAATTTACTGCCTGCCTCTCGTCTCTGGAGGGCAAGGGTTGATCTACACTCCAACCTGACTTTATAAATAGCAAAGCAGGAAAGGGAAAAAGAAAGCAGGCTGGGGACCTGCCTGCTAAACTGTTATGATATGACAGTGATTCAGGTAGGTGACATTAAATGCTGCTGTCTGCATTCTTAATTGTGAGTTGTCATCACCTTGGCCATTTGAGGATGAATAATGTGCTGTTCATATTCCAGATTTCTGTTCTTATTCATGGGACTCTATGTTGCAATGTTGAAATACATTTGTGTAATTTGAAAACAACACTTCTGGATTTTTTTGAGTATGTTTAGTTGGTGGAAATGAGGAGGGAGGAAAAACATGAGTGTACTTTGACTGGCTTTGCGTGTGGTCCATTTTCCTGCCTCAGAAGTGTATCAAGCTGCCAGTATCGAAAAGCCCAAATGGAAAAATAGTTGCTTCCAAGATGAAACGAAGATTAAAAACAAACAAGTGGGGCTGGGAGGTAAGGGGGATCTTGCTCTGTAGTTTGCCATTTCTCATTTTGCAAATAAGCTCTGCAGTGTTGTTTGATCTATGCTTCAGCATAATTTTACCAGGAGATATTTCTGGCCTTTTACTTTACAGTCAGATCTCTTTGCTGGGCTATTAAGTTGAAAATGCAGTCAAGTATTAACATCAAAACTGTTTATGTAACCTCCCACTGCATAGAACCCCTCCAAACTACCCTGCAATTGAGGAAGGGAAGGGGAAGGAGGGGATGGAAACCAAGAGCTGAATAGAAATAGTGCCTGCTCTGGAATTTAAACAGGTCAACTCATTTCAGTAAATAGAAGTTAGGCTGTTGATATATGCCCATCTACTTAAACTGTCATTGAAGTTCACTTAGCTGCATTCCAGCAGAGATTGCTGGCTGTTAAAGGGATGCAAGAGGCATTGTTACAGAGAAAGAAGGAAGAAAAGGAGGAACAAAGCAATAGCTAGGCAAGGAGATAATACAAGTACTACACTGTCAGATTCCTGGTAGCACTGACAAGTGTTGGTAACTCTTTCTGCATCTACCTTCCCAACACTGAGTCCCACTTTCTTACCCTGCCCCTGTGTTTGTCCCTATAGGATGCTTGCATATGGCATAAGTTGAAATGTTCCTTTTTTCCCTTTTCTGCTGGAATATATTTAATTTGCTTTGAACAAGAGCAAACCCAAATCCCAGGGCTTCTGAATAAGGGGGGAGCTTTGGAGGGGGAATACAATGAATGTCTTAATCCTGCGTCACCCTGTCTTTGAGACACTGTGCTACATTAAATTGATTTTGCAAATGAAAGCTGAAAGCTAAGCAAAAGCCACCAATCTATTTTGCCTAAAGATGATTTTAGTGCTCTTTATGTTCCCCTAAATGGCAAACCAATTTGTTACCTGCCTACATAAACATTTGCCTATATTAGCACCAGAAATGTTTTATTTTTATTAGCCCAAACTTTATCTTTTTATGAAGACACAGGGGCCCAATAAAATTAGTGTGCAAATATAATCCCCAATTTGCATTTTTCCATGGTCAGCAGAAAAGCTGAGCAAAATCAATTTGATATTAGGTCAGCATATACATCAATAAAGCATACGCGCACACAGGACCATTGTAATGGTCTCTCTAATTTCTATGCTGCCAGAGTAAAGAGATTAAATAATATTAAATGCTCCAAAATAGCTTTGCTTTTAAGAAGAATGTAAAAAGAAAGAGAGACTTTGGCATAAAATGGGCAATAAAGGATAATAGTTGCACAATCTCCAACTTTAAAACATTGTGACAACGATCTCAGAGGCAGGCTTCCTGCTAAACGGCCCCAGTTCAGCAAATCTCTTATGCCAACGCTTATGTTTAAGTATATTTTTAAACACAATAGAAGTCCATTTGAACAAATCACGTATTTAAGCACCTGACAGAGTCAGGGCCACAACCTGAATGAAAATCCAGAACTTGAGAGGTTTGGACCCAGTTTTGAGCACTGCATGCAGAGCTGTTGCTGGATAGGATGTGCATGCACAAGTGAACAGAACTCCTCTGTGCTGCAGATGGGACTATCTAAACATGGTGGGAGGTGAAGAGAGTCAGTGAGGACTGGGACACATTGCAGCAGTGCTTCCCTTATGCAGACTTGACCTTCCATGGATTCTGCATGGGAGGCAAGGTACTGCTGCCTCCTTTTCCAGGTAAAAGTGCATAGGAATAGGTGTCTGACTGTCAAAAGCTGTAGTCCAGCCTTTGCTCATCTCTCTGTGGTACAAATGCATCACTTTTACCTTCTATGCCAGTGTGTTTCTTTGTACCACTCAAGCCAGCTATAAGAGGGCAAGACAGAAAAGCCTGTGGTTTTGACTCCAAGTCCAGTGCCATCTGTAGTGACCAAAAATGGTGGTTTTGCACTGTGTTGCTGAGATGTGCTCTCTTACGTGAAATGACAGCTGTGGCCAGAAGTAACAAAAACGAATGGGCTTAGGTGCTAATCTGATCTCTTAGGAAAAGCCAGACTACAGTAAATGCTGCTTGGATTTGATTTGCTAAAGCAAGTTAATGTGTAGAGCCTAGGCAGTCAGGACAGCAACGACATTAGTGTTTGCTTTTGACACAGATGTTACAGTTCTGTTGGAAACACACCAGCTGAGGCAGCACAGTGAAGTGTAATGCAATTGAGTTCTTTTGATTTCCTCTGTGGAGTCATTAACTCACAGGGATTGGAATATAAGGTGCTGGCAACAGCCCACCTCATACTGCAAAGTACCTGAGAAGGGAAGACAGCATGTAATTTATTTGCAATGGATATACGTATTTCATGAATATATATATGGGTATTTAAATCAAATGAGTTTTGGGGCATATGTTTTTAGAGTGATGGATTTCCGTTTCTTCTGATTTGAACCTTTTGGTCTATATATGGGGTGAAATGTTGGAAGGGAGAAAGGCAAGGTTTTCACAGCACCTTGTCCCAACTTTGAAGTCCTCTGAAAAGGAATGGAATTCACTTTCAAGTTCTCCTGGTGGGTGCCAGTTAAGGCTTTCTGAAGTAGACTTCTAGGGTCAGACTTGCTCATCTTTCATTCGCTATCAGCCTTAGTAGTATTTTGCGAACTTGCATCACTACCATACCATGGCTACAAGACTTAAACCACAAATCTGCAATCTCTCTGCAGTCTGTTTCTGGTTTGATATGGTGTCATGGATGCTAAGCAAAGTTCTACCTCAGTTCCATTACAGCATTTCATTTTGGTAGTAATATTTCTGCAGAAAACTCCCAGATACTTATTATTAAGCTACTACACACAAATACTGTTGTTTTCATCGTTTTATAGTAGCAGGAAGGTGGCGAAGAGAATTTGCTGTCTTCCTGTGAAGGTTTAGATTTTGCTCTGGGTTTTTTTTAGTAGAAAATGTTTTCTGTGGGACCCTGTTTTACTGGCACTAGTGTAATATGTAACTAAGAGTGGAAATCACTGTTTCCTGGATGAGAGCTGTGGGACTGTTTCCAGTGGGATTGCTTTAAGTGGTTGGCTTGTACATGCTATAGCATTAGAGAAGAAGGAACATGAGTTGAAGGCCAAATAGCTGAAGTGATATTCAGAGTGAAAGATATGAGCTTCTTGCTTGCAGCTAATAGGGCTTCTTTTCAGTATGACATTCAGTTGGTGTTTATGACCATTGTAGTGGCTTTAGAGCCAGAGGAGATGTTGAGGTAAATGTTGTTCTCACTAGCACCTTAGATCTTCACAGCTTTGCCTGAGGGAATTCTCTGCAGCAGAGCAACAAAATGTTGGTGGGTGAGTAACAGGCTAAGAGGATGTAACACTCAGCAGTAGTTTGTTCAGGTCCCAGTTGGAATCTGAAGTCAAGGCAAATATTGTCAATGATGATGGTGGGAGTAGCATTCAGAGGGAAAACAAAATGTTTAGTTCAATCTTCAAGATGCTTTCTGGAGGAGAATATGAAAAAGAAAAAATTCCAGAAACATACAAATTTCTTCCCTAGGAAAACTTTTCCATCAAATAGGTTGGTTTCCAAGATTCACTGCTACAGCAGTTGGAAGGGTAGAAGGGCTATCACAACAGACTATTTCTCTCCATTTCCATAACTGGCAAAGTTGTGGCTAAATGGAGCATGCCTTTCTGTCATTTTGCTGAAGTGCTTTTGGCATCTACTAAGCAAAGCTGTACACTTCTAATCATTTTAATTTTGATTGATCTTTTCAATACTGAAATAGAAAATACAATGCGTTTTCAAAGCAACATTTAAATTAAAATACGAAATGGTGTTTTGTAGTTGTGGTTTCCATTGTTGGTTTGGCGGATTAACCTTAGCCAGATGCTCCTTCTACCAGACGGGGGGAGAAAGTAAGATGAAAAGTTTTGGGTCAAGATAAGGTAAGATGAAAAGTGGGTTAAGATAAAGACAGGGATATCATTTACCAATTACCATCATATGCAAAGCAGACTTGATTTTGGGGAAAAACGAATTTATTGCTAATTAAAATAGACTCGTATAGTGAGAAGCAAAGAGAAAAAAAAAAAGAGCAACACATTTCCACCCTCCGTTTTCCCAGAACTGTCTTCACTTCCAACTCTTCTGAAACCCACTGCCCCTCATCCCCACTGATGTCAGGGATGGATAACGGGGTTGTGTTCAATCCAAACCAGTTCCTCTCTGCCTCTCCTTTCTCCTCGCACTTTCCTCTGCGGAAGGATCTGTACGTGTAAGGTTGTGTGTTCATGCTCTGCAGCAGATGTACTGGCTGGAAAACGAGTGATGCTTTGGGGATTGTAAACCAAGGTGGAGTGAAGTTGCTTGGCACTGAGTGAAGGGTGGCAATTCGGTGCTCTCCCATCCCCCAGGGCAGTAGGCAAGAAAGGTCCTGATTACCACCCTGTACCGCACCTCCCATTGACTCCAAGCAGCTTTGCAGTGAACCCTAAATTGAGAAAGTCCTCTTCAGTTTAAGAGGAGAATGAACTGAAAAATTATTTTAATAACTGTTATGAAGGGTAAAGCATAAATAATAAAAATGTAATTATAACCAAACAAAAAGGCAAAGCTACAAACACCCCCAAACTTATCTTCTGTCCAAAAGATTTCCTGACCAAGAAGCTGTTCCAGCTCCAAACAGTGGTAGTCGTGTTGCTGAGCATCACTTCTGTGCTGAGCCGCTGTCCCTTTAATGCTGTTTTTCCAAGGGAGGACGAAAACTCCTCTCCTCTTTTGAAAGCGATACCAGCCTTCTCCTTTTGTTCTTTAAAGTTGGTCTGCTGATTTATCTCCTTCCTCCCACGCCACTTGATGTTGATGCAAATGATGTGGGGTGGTCATCACTTCTAACTGAAGGTAGTGTGCTCCTTTTTGCTGCCTCCCACTTGTGTTCTGCAGACGCTATTGACCCCCCCAGCTGCTATGTTTGTCAGAGACATTCTTTCTTATATTTCTTTGCCTCTGGGGTCAAAACCACCAGAGAGTGGTGAAGTTGGAGTATGAAAGAACAAATGAATGGCTGAGTTACAGGGTGAGCAGCTGTAGGACATTTAGGGAGGCAAAGGAAATAGAGAAACCTGCTGAGATTGCCTCCAGAGAACAACCAAAACTCTGTTGATTATTCCTGTGGTGCTGCTAGGTGTGATTTACCACTGGGGAAGCTGCACGTTCTTAAGAGTTCAGGAAATTAACAAAATAACTCGGGTATGATCTTGAAGCCTCCCAAACATCCTTGAAATTAAAAGTCAGTGGTTGGGTATATATGTAACACATCTTGCTAATTACAAAAAGAAAGGCTTGGATTTGGTTTCTAGTCTCCTTTTAGTATGTAAACTTTATATTTCAAAACAAAGATTTAAACTGTTTGTAGCAATTGGATCCTGCTGTGTTTAGTATTACCCCTGCTGTGTGTGTTCAGAGCTAGATAAGACATCTAACTGAGGTCCTGACCTCTTATGGTCTTTAAAATCCCCAGAACCCACTTTGAAAGAGTGTAATTTTTATTTCCTCTTTATTAAATGCAGTCATTGCACAGACAGAGAAAACATCCTGCTTAACCCATGTAGTTTACAGCTAAAGCAAGTGGTCATAGTATGGTTTCAGTACTGAGGGATTAACCCGTATAAATTCAGCATAGTTGGGGTCTAAGGCGCCCACCTATCTGTAATTTGAAGGGGACCTGGCAGATTTTCATGCCCTCACTGGAGAAGCTTGCTGGATTTAATCCTGGACACTTTTCCATTCTTGCTCTTGAGCATCTCTTTCTGTCAGGGCAAATGCAGTTCTAAACAGTTAAGAGATTAAAAAAATAAGAATAAAATACCCCCTCAAATCCCCCAAAGCAAAGCCTAATAAATGTCATTTGTTAGCACTTTACCATTGTTGGGCACTGTTAAGGCTTGTATCAAGTGTAATGCAGGGTGCAATTGGCTTAACGTTGTGAATGGACCCCCACTGTTGTTCTTGTCGCCCCAAGGGGACATTTATCACAAGTGAGAGAGCAATTATAGTGCAGTTAAGCTCATTGTAGTAAGTCTTGGGTTTTGAAAAGAGAGCTAACTTTGCTGTTGCAGGTTTGGCTGCATGTCATTAGCTATGCAGCCTTTGTGCAGTCTGCTATATGGGGTGGTATGGGATACCCAGATACTGCCTCCTTTAGTTATAGATTGTGCTTATTTGCAATGTATGTCCGGTTTTAATTAAAGGATATGCCTTAACAAGTAATGGCTCTTTTTTCCCACACATGGGACCCTATTTAAGGATCTTTATCTCTCTCTTCCCCTCTGTCCCCTACCACCCCCTTCTGCTGCAGCGAACCTTCGTCCAGGGGCTGAACAGAAAGTGGTGTTCATCACTGCACGGGTCCACCCTGGGGAAACACCATCTTCCTTCGTGTGCCAAGGTGAGTGTCTGCATGAAGACTGCAGATCTGTTGAGATCTGATTTCCTATTGATGTGTGTATTGGGTTTGCATAGCTTTGGATCTGCTAGAAGGCTGAGTTCACGTTTTCCCACAGTGAGATTATCAGCAGAATCTTTCACCTCTACCTGGCTTCCTGGAGGCAGGAGAAATATCTTAGTCTTGCAAATGTTTGCTGAACATGGTCAGAATTGGGCAGTGAGCTCTGAAGCTATTCAGGAAGAACTGACAGTCACACTTATACATATGCAGTGTGATCATGTAAGCTCCCTCTTCTTAGGAAAATAGGCTGGAAAAGCTCTGGGAATGTTTCTTTCCTAACTGGTTGGTTTTTCTTGCTGTCTACTATCTTCAGCTGCTTTTCCACCACAAAGCAATGACCCTTGTGCTCCAATTTAATTCCGAGGCCTCTATTTGTCTGAAGCCTGCTGCTCTGAGGAGCACAGATCCAGTGGCTGACAGCTGTTCCCTGCACAAAGCATTCCTGCTAAAAATAGAAAGCAAATTGCCCAGCTCGTATTTATAAAGAGTTGTAAATGTCAGGCTTGTGGGTACAAATAAATAAATAATCCTGGCATGTGTTCATATAACTCCATTGTATAGGTCTGAAATATCGTACTTACGGTATGTGGCTTTCTGCAGTGGTAAATTGTCGATGGTGTAAATCAACGTAACTTCCCTGAAGCCAAGGCAATATGCTAATTTACTACATCAGCCTGGATCTGGCCCTGCCAAGCCAATGAGTTGCATCAATCAAGCATATGCAGAGTTTATTATGTTGGCTACTTGTAATGCTGTGGATTGGTTTGCCACTGGCCCTGTTGGTACCTAAAGACCTCAGTGGGAAAGGTCTGGCACAGCTTCATGGTCTTCTCTGTGCGCTTCTCATTCTGGCAAGGTCCCGTGTTTGGCATCTCTCTAAGGCAAAAGGTCAACAGCTGTCATTTCTGATGTCCTAGCCTGATGGGCTAATAGGACACTGGGCCTCTTCTTGCTGGCTTGTGGAGTAACGAAGATAAAACCCTTCCTTTAATAAAATAGTGCTTCAGACTGAGAGCAGGAAAACTCAGCAAGTTTCCCATCTCCTGCAGTGGCATAGTCAATGCAGGGCATTACAGTACACATGATGTTTGTTAATGAATATGGATTTTTAATTGGGTGCTTTGATTCTGTTTGTGGCTGCTGGCATAGCCCTGTGAAATGAGGGCTGAGGCATGCTGCTGAGGCGGTACTTTGTAAATGATGTTGTTTTATTTTGATAATGGAGAGTTTATTCAATAGGGGAGGAAAAAAAAGGAATGCAAAAAGTGGGTGGCATGCTTGGCCTGATGAAACAACTGGATGGAAGTCATGTTCTGACTGTCTCAGAGAAACTTTGTGGTTTATAGGAAAAACTAAAACAAAAAAGGGAGAGGGGAGATAAGGAAAAGCAAAATTAAAAGGAGCGATTGCTCTTGGAGAAAAGCATCAGAAACTTGCTGTGACTGCAGTTATAATGCACGCTTGACTCGCTTGGAAATGCATGGATCTGAAGGCATTGAACTCTGCTGTGCATCGAGCCATTCTGCCCAGCGCAGATGAAGCTGCCTTGTGTGTATAATTAGTGTCAAGACAAGTAGAAATGGCAAACATTTCAAGGCCATTGCTGTGTTTTTTCTAGCATTGCCAAATATGAAATTGGGTGCTTGTTCCATCTTTAGGAACTTTTGTGTGGGAGGGCCAAAAGAAGGGATAAAAAGGATCCCTTTGGCAGTCAAGTGAGGGCACAATGGGGAGTTATATTTCTGGAGTTTTAGGAAGTATTTTGGCAGTTGGGTGTTGCAGATTTAATGTCCAAATGCCAGCCCTGTGCATATGGAACATGTCAGGTTTTTTTTAACTTGGTAAAGAGATTTCTTCTTGGATGTTTGATTATGCTCACAACCTGAAGCATTAAGATATGGCAGCTAATCCCAAAGATTGCCCAGGTGCAAGCAGCATCTTATTTATGGAAGAGCAGAACTGTGACTGCCCAGCCCTGGAGAATCACCTCACAGAGGAATAGATAAGGAATTACAAGATTTATTTTTGTTCTTAATTTTATCAGTCAATCTTGGGCTTAATTCAGTTCAGGCTCTGTTTGCATCTTTCAAGCTGTAAGCTCATAACTAACTCCTTGCTCAGTTTTCTACCTGTCTTTGAGGTAACCAAGTCTCTCCATGACCTCTTTGGTCTGCTCTCTGCTAAGGATGTATAGCTATGTACAGCCCAGATACCAGCTTCCTGGGGCCTGACAGAAGCTCCATATTATGTCTTCCATTTTTTGACTAGGAAAGCTACTCAGAGAAGCAAGTTGCCTAGCCTTGATGCTTCAAGATATGCTTGGGCCTATCTGTTGATCCTTTGTTCTTCACTCTACCACAAAATAAATCTAAGCAAGAATCTTTGTGTTCCTGTGGGAAAAGACCATAAGATCATCTCTCTATTCAGAACTGTACTGTTTCGGTCATCCTTCATATTCCGTTATGAAGAATCCACTGAAAAATGAGCTTTGGATACAAATACTCAATATTCCCGCAGATGTGTTGTAAACTTGGATACACACCTCTGTCTCCTTACAGCTGTGGCATGTTTGCAGCAGTAGCCAGATCTCCCTAGAATCATTAGGCACCTCATCCAGCAGTTAAAAACAAGTGCTATAATATTTCACACATGGTGCAGCTGCTGAGCCCTAGCTCCCTTCCTTAAAAGGCAGAGAAAACCCCGAAGGGCCTCTTCATAGAAAGATGGATTAAGAACCTTGAGGATATTTTTTTCTGTTTTGGTCTTTTAAGAGTTATTACAGTGCTTCAGGTTAGCCTTTTTAGGAAGTTTTCATGATGGTTCTTAACTGCTTGTTGTGAAGTTCAGGGACAGAGATGAAGAGTTAGTCACCAGAGAGTATATTTGCATGAGTGCACTTTACATCCAAAGGTAGGATGGTGCTTTCCTCCTCAGGCTGTGACAGTCATCACGAGCACTGATGCTTGTGTCATGTTTGTGGATGAGTAAGTAGGAGTGGGGTCTAAGATGAAGAGGACTGTTGTTTTCACTTAGCTCTTACAGACCATTTTCTAACTAGCTGGAATCACTGCTGTTCCTGGAAGGCTTTTGCAGTGCCACACAGAAGAGTGCAAATTCATCTTACAGCTTGAACTCATCACTTATGGGCTGTTCAGCTTTCTGAGGGATTTTTCTGAAGTTGTGGGTTTAAATTCTTTTCCTTTTTTAGATACTTTTCCTTATTTTCCACCCCTCCCCCCTCATATTTTTATTTCAGCAAATGCATGCTGTTTTCTGTCTTCCACATTATATTGCCAAGGCAAGTGAATTATTAACCCTTACAGATGGGGCAGATGTCAGATAATGCCTATATATGTATGTAATGTGTGCAAATATGTGTGTGTAAAATCTATACCTCCAGTCCCTACCCTCTAAACACTGGTGATAAGCCAGCTTTCCAAAGGCCTGTTTTTTATCCAGTATCTGGCAATAAGATATCCTTCCTACCACTCAGCATTCTTACAGTCTCATATTTCCTTCTGTTGCCTGCTAGATTTTATTTGTTTAGTAGGAGATAAGCAACTGTCCCTCACTATTCATGCGCGTGGGAGGTTGTAGGACACAGTTTGCCCTGTATGCTTTGGCTTTTACAAGCAGTCCGTAACTGCAAGCGTAAGCATGTCTAGATGTAGTTAGACATGCACTTTCTTTCATTACTTTCTTCATTGACTTTGCATGTTTTATTAGTAAGATGTCGTTTGCCATCTTTTTAAGACATTTGCCTGTGTGGCATCCACCATGACACCTAAATGCAAAAAATGACAATTTGTACCCCAAGTGTTTTACTTTAATATAGTTTGCCAGGCTGAGAGCCCAGAATGGAAGATCCAGTGCGAGACAGGAGGGAGAGGGATCCCATAGCTGGGTTTGCAGATGCTGAGCATCTTGTGCCAAGTGTAATTTGACTTGAAGCTGACCTTGAAGCTTATGGGCTGAATAGGGAATAGCCATTAAAAAGAAAATATAAGGAAAACAGACACCTGGGACTCTTATCCATAAGAAATGGAGTAAAAATGACTTTTCAATCAATCTTTTTTCATTACAGCTGCTTAAATGAATGCTCCCTCTCGCTTCACCCTTAAATCAGATGGTATGAAATGAAAAACCAGACTACACTGGACAATGTCTCTTGGTTTTCTGTTAACATTCTTGGTCTGTATTTTTAACCCCCAACCTCTTCTCAGCAGAGTGCAGGGAAAAAAGAAATCTGAAAACTTTCATATAAATTTTGTTTCTAAGTTTAAAGAATAGGGTAGAAGGGGACAGGCTGCCTGAAAACGTCTCCTACCAGCTGTCTCAGGAGTGCTGCTGTTGCACAGTAACTCACTGGGGTACTGGGTAACTGAACTTACTCTTTATGTGACCACGGTGCTCTGAAGGGTTTTATTCCTGTAGAGGTTCCAAGATGCGTCCTAAAAGCAGTGTCAGTTTTGTAGTTCTCTTCACTGATTTGGCTGCACTAGAGAGTGGTGGTAAATAAGTCCTTTTCAAACTGATGGCGCGTCACTAGTGGGGTCCTCAGGGATTGCTCTGGGGCCCAACACTATTTAATATCTTTGTAAGTGATCTGGAAGCTGTGAATGCTCCATCCCTGGCGGTGTTCAAGGCCAGGCTGGACAGAGCCTTGGGTGGCATGGTTTAGTGGGAGGTGTCCCTGCTCATGGCAGGGGGGCTGGAACTGGATAATCTTAAGGTCCTTTCCAACCCAAACTATTCTATGATTCTATCAAGCATGCCCTGATCAAGTATGATGACGACACCAAACTGAGTGGGAAAGTGGAAATGTTGGGAGACCCATCCTGCATGATGACCTGGTTAGGCTGGAAGAGTGGGCTAACAAGAACCTGATGGAATTCCATAAGGATGGGTGGAAGGTCTTGCACCTGGGTAAACACAATACAGGAGTGCAGCTGGGATCTACTTGGCAGCTCTGTGGAAAAGGACCTGGGAGTCCTGATCGACAACAAGCTCAATATGAGTGAGCAGTGTGCAGTTGCAGGAAAGAAAGACAACGGGATGCTGGGTTGTATCAACAAGGGCATCACCAGCAGAGAACTCATTATCCAATTTGATACTCATCAGGCCACACCTGGGATACTGTGTTCGGTTTTTGTCCCTGCTATACAAAAAAGATGTGGACAAGCTGAAGAGAGTCCAGGTCAGGTCTACATACATGGTTAAAAGACTGGGAAGCCTGCAGTGTAAAGGAAAGGCTGAAAGAACTGGGTTTGTTCAGTATTGAGAAATGAAGGCTCAGGGGAGACCTTACCAAAATGTTCCAATATTTAAAGGGTGACTATGAAGAAGATGAAAGATCCCTTTTAACAAGGAGTCACATGGAAAAGGGGAGGGGTAATAAGCACAAGTTACTGCTAGGGAGATTCCAGTTGGACACTATAGAGGAAATTTTTTCACAATGAGAACAATCAGCCATTGGAATAATCTCCCCAGGGAAGTGGTGGGTTCCCCAACACTGGACACTTAAGATTTGGCTGAACGTGGTGCTGGGACATCTAGTCTAGGTCATGTTTGTCTAGAAAGGTTGTACCAGATGATCCTTGAGGTTTCTTCCAACATGGTATTCTATGATACTATAGATTCTATGATTCATGGAGGCAATGCCTTCAATTTTGATCCTGTAGGAACCCTGAAGGAGTTGGAGAGTTAAGCTCTCTACAACATGAGTGGGATTTGGGAAGGTCAAAGGTGGTGATCCTGCCCCTCTACTCTGCTCTTGTGAGACCTCACCTGGAGCATTGTGTGCAGTTCTGGTGCCCTCAACACAGAAAGGACATGGAACTGTTGGAGCAAGTCCAGAGAAGGGCCACGAGGATGATCAGGGGACTGGAGCACCTCCCGTGTGAAGACAGGCTGAGAAAGTTGGGGCTGTTCAGCCTGGAGAAGAGAAGGCTGCGTGGGGACCTCATAGCAGCCTTCCAGTACCTGAACGAGGTCTATAGGGATTCTGGGGAAGGACTCTTCATCAGGGACTGTAGTGATAAGACAAGGGGTAATGGGTTCAAACTTAAACAGGGGAAGTTCAGGCTAGATATAAGGAAGAATTTCTTTCCCGTTAGGGTGGTGAGGCACTGGTACAGGTTGTCCAAAGAAGTGGTTAAGTGCTCCATCCCTGTCAGTGTTCAAGGCCAGGCTGGACAGAGCCTTGGGCAACATGGTCTAGTGTGAGGTATCTCTGCCCATGGCAGAGGACTGGAACTAGATGATCTTAAGGTCTTTTCCAACCCAAATAATTCTGTGATTCTATGTTTTGGGTTTTTTGGTCGTGGGAAAGGCAGATGTATGTGTGAGTGTGAGAAGAGTAATTTTGAAACTTGCTGCTCCTGCTTGGAATTTCAGCATCACAAAATAGTTAGGGCTGGAAAGGACCTTAAGATCACCCAGTTCTAACCCCTCTGCCATAGGCAGGGATGACTCACACTAAACCATCTCACCCAAGGCTTCGTCCAGCCTGGCCTTGAACACTGCCAGGGATGGAGCATTGTTCAAGGTCAAACTTTGTCTTTTATTACAAAGAAAGAGGAGGAATAAACTGTCAGGGCTAAAAGCTTCTTTTCTGCTTCCTTCACTAAGCATAAATCTTTTGAGCATTAGGGCATAAGTGATAGTAACTGAAAGACAGGAGAGGGCATGTTTTGAATGCAAGTGTAAATAAAGCTAATGAAGCCTTTACATGTGAAAACAACCTTTTAGAAGTAACAGAGGTGATAACCTAGCTGTTTTCAGGGGATAAATTTCTCCTGAAGAAAAGAAGCTAAGTTGTCTGGGCATTGGTATAGGATGCTTTTGGTAACAGCAGCTGTACTGGAGAAAAACACTGAGCCCAGAAGGTGTCTGTTGTGGTAACAGTGGGGCCATTGAAAGTTTGAGTCTGTCACCTGCCAAACTTCATATCAGACTGAATTTGCATCTGATTAAATGCATGGGTTGCGTCAGTTTTGAACTGACTTTATCTATTGTATTCTTCCTTCTAGAAAGCCAAATCATCTTAATTTCTCATATATATCTCCTACTAGAGGAGGAAACATAGTCGGATTCCATACAGAGTGGGGATCTTGTACGTGTACGTTATATTACTGTAAAGTCTCACTTCTGTGTTCTCTGCCAAAGGAAGAGACTGGAAACAAACACTTATGCTCTCCTAGCTACCTCTAGACTCAAAGAGAATGTCCCCATATGTATAAAGGCTTAGTCTGCAATTCATCTTTGAATGCAGAAGGCCACGGAGCCGGACTGTTAGTGCTCTCGGATGTAGGAATGCCCTTTGTGGGGGCTGTTGCCAGTGTTCCAGGCTGTGTGCTGCATTGCTGATACTGCAGAGAACTGAACTAAACAGAAGCTCCACTTTAAGGGAGTTTTGCACTCTCTTGCCACCATAGAGGAACAAAGACACTGATTTTTCCATTGCCTTTCAATACTTGTATCCTTTTGCAAATCTCCTCTTTTGGCTGCAATCCATAGAAAAATGCATCTGATATTGCACAATTCCATTCTAGTGGTCAATAAAAGAGCAAACTCTTCCTATAAAATCGACGAGTTTCTACATACACAAGATGATATGCATAAGTTGTGGCAGGAGAGGATGGGAATGCTCTCCTGTTCATTTAGCTGAAGCAAGCACTTACAAGCAGTGAGGGAACATGGTGAACAGAAGCTGCCGTTCGTGGTCTCTTTTATAGGGGTTCAGGAAACCAAATGATGAGAGGCAGGCAAAGACAACAGAATTCAACACCACAAACATAAAATGAGCTGCAGGGCTCTCTAAAAGCTGTTAGACTGCATTCATCCTTCTCACTGAGACTTACTTTTTTTTTCTTAAGTGCATAGTTCCTAAGCTTTAATACAAAGGGAAACACACTGTCCTTGACTTCTAAAGCGACATGAAAAACACTATTGTCTGTCCCTTGTAAATCTCCTGTATGGGATTTTAGTGTGAACTATCCCAGGAGAGAGAGAGGTTGTTCTGAGAATATGAAACATCCATATTGGAGTAATGGAAATAAATGCCCCTCTTAAAATTGTATTGATGTAAATAGACCATTAGAAGGATTTCTGCTACCCAAAGTGACATTAGCTGTTACAGGATAGTTTTGAATCAATTCACGATGGTGTCAGGTAGGTATGAGAGGTTATACACCTGGTTTCCTGAGCTGCAGGGCACTTATAATGAGGTTAAAATCCTCTGGATACAGTTGTGTGACTTACTATCCCACTGTGTATGCTTGCTGAACGTGTCAAGGAACCCTGCACAGAAGAGAAGGTGATGCGATGGTGGCAGAGGGGGTAGAGGGGCTGTACAGGGGCATGCTCAGTCTGCAAAAGGCACAAGGAATCTCTAGAGCTCTGGAGATCTGGGCTGTCCCTGAGGGTGGAGGTGTGGTATATGCAGAGGAGGCTGTTGCGTGACTGCGAGACCCCCTTCCCACCTACAGTAGAAGTTGCTGCCTTCTATCTCTTCCATCCTGTCAGTAGTACTGGGAGCAGAAAATTGGACTTGCTAGGCAGGCTCTCAGTCCAAAGCCTGGCCCTGCATGCTCACTCATCTTGCAGCTTCCAGTAGGAGGAATGGATCGGTTGTAACTCCTTGCTCCTGGGACAAGGTCAGCTTTGCCTACGCAGCTAAGAAATGTCAAGTGGCTTTGATTCATTTTGCCCTTTGCCCATGGCAGGGCTTTGACTACCTCTGTTTCACTAATCCTCTTTACATTATCAGAAAGCTGAAGGAGCCCTTGGTCTTCAAGAGGGAGAATTGAAAAAGACTTCACTATATAACGGCAGGCAAATTTGCTTTGTCTCCAGGTGGGATTGCCTAATTAATCTCTTCAACCTACTGGTTTTGCAATGTTTCTTGACTTCTCATACTTCTGAATAACATTAGCTTAAAGATCATTTCCTTCCAGCCCTAATCAACCTGCCTCTAGGGCAGAGCACATCATGTAACAGCATACTGTGGCACTTTGCTGATGTCTGAGGACAGGAAAAAGAGAAAATAGTCATTCAGCTGAACTTCATGGGCATTTCTCTTTCCTTAATAGGGGCTGATTTTCACACTAGAAATTGCAGACCAAGTGGATTTTGAAGATGTTGATCCACATCAACATTACATCAGAGCCATCTTCTGTGTGTATTGCTCTGTATAACCATGGGCCGTAAGTCCTACACTTTCAGTGAGTGGTGGTGTGCCCATGCGACATATCTCCCCTGGGCCAACATGGGAGAGCAAACACTCTAGAAGTGTTAGCTAACACATTGCTCATGACACTGCCTGCTGAGTCTGTGGCTGTGCAGCAGTCCAACTCACCAAGAGCATCCTGTGTACAGTGCCTGCAGATTTCCCAAAACTGGAGTTTGCATGCATGGGTCAAACCATGCTGAAGCATCTAGTTGCTAGTGGGGAAATCTTGAGCAGGAATCTTGAAGTCCTGCTCCAATTGAATTAGACCAGGGCATGAATATGCAAAGCTCAGAACAGTGATGTAAAGACCACAAGAAGTCTGGGGTTGTCTTAAGATCTCATTTGCATGGCTCTGTTAATGAAAAATAAACAGCTCCCAGTAAGTAAGGAAGAAGTTCTTTACTGTGAGGGTGGTGAGGCACTGGAATGGGTTGCCCAAGGAAGTTGTGAATGTTCCATCCCTGGCGGTGTTCAAGGCCAGGTTGGATGAAGCCTTGGGTGACATGGTTTAGTGTGAGGTGTCCCTGACCATGGCAGGGAGGTAGGAACTAGATGATCTTAAGGTACTTTCCAGCCCTAACTATTCTGTTTCTAAGTGACCATCGCTAATTTCAAGGAATCAAAGTTGTGAGATGAAACCCTCTCTTTAAGTGTAGAACTGTGTGAGGCTGGTGCTGATCAAGCTGCAAGTGTGGTAGTGGTATGTCAGGCTTCAGAATTAGGAATCTTTTCTAGTTTTTATACTTTTCTTTAAGCCTTTTCCATTCTCCTTCAGTAGTGTCCCAGATCTTCTTCACAAGTGATACTAATCTTGCTGGTCTATTGTTTTCGGCTTTGTCTTCTTGACCCTTTGTACTTTGCCTGCCCTGGTTCAGTTCAGCTGAATTGATTTTTTTGTTTTCATTCTGTTTTCAGTTCAGTTTTGTCTCCAAGGTGGCCTGCACTTACCTCCTTGCTCCTTCTGCATCGCTATGGCTGCTGCTCAGAGGAGCTAGCATTCATGTGTGACAAGGACTTGGCCACTGGAATCTTCTCTTCGGCACAAGGGCACCTGGGTGAAACTCGTCCTCTGCCCCTGCACAGGTTGCTCACATGCTCTGTGTGCACCTATCACAAGTACTGTGTAGATGTTTGTAAGAAGCCTGTCTCCTTGACTTCTGCAGCTTGCAGAGAAAAGGGCGTAAAGCTTGTTTGCAGAGTAAAGAAGGGAGTTGGGATGAAGGCTGGCTCCTGCCCCAGACAATAGCCCATAGAGGTTGTCTTTACTCTCTCAATGCTTCTCTAGAATCTGAGGATGGAGAAGAGGGGTAATGGGGCACATGCCCAAAGCCAAAAGGGGGCACATTCTTTACCAGGCCTGTTTAATTTTATCTAGGAAGGGTTGTAGGCACAAACTGCTTAGCAGGGACCCTAACATGTGGGCAAACAGCTATTAAACACTATGTAGGCAGGAAGTGTGGATTTAGGGTGATTTTTGAACAGTGGCACACAGCTCTCTTTAAGAGTCACCCTCCCCAGGAAGGCTGGTTCCCTAAGACAGATGTGACATCTAAGAGACAATTTCCAGATGTGCTCTATAGCATTAGTTGAAGGGTACAGCTACTTAGTACATGATCAGCGACTGGTTCTACACCCCTGGTATCCATGCTGTGATTTGGAGGTTGTGGTTTTGAGTTTGCCTTGCTAAATGTGAAAATAATTGGAGATGGATGAAAAATAATTAGTTCATTTTGTTTTTATAATGCCACAGGTTTTCAAAGAGAATGCTTTATTTGCAATTTCATACAAGTTCACTTTTGGTTTTTTCTTCTATTTTCCTTTTCTCTCTTTTTTTTCTTTTCTACCTGCCTTTTTGTCACTTTATCATGGAAGGAAAAAATAAACATGGGGAAGGGAAGAAATAAAGAAAGGTAAAAATCTGTTTCAGTGTTCAGCTAAAAAAGGAGGAAATGAAAAGTCTGTAGATCTTAGAAGAAAATGTAGTTCAAGTTTCTCAGCCAGCGGTACAGCATGTGTACAAAATGCTGCCAGGCTGGACTCTGCCTTGTGTTACAGACAAGCATAAGCCAGGTCTTTAGGTGGCACAGACAATGACAACACGGCAAGTTCTTGTTCACCGAGGCCTCCACCTGCCCCAAAAGAGCTCTTTCTATCATCGCTGAAAGATTTCATTTTTTATGGCTATTAAGTCTCTACTTCCATGGTGGCTTCTGAATGGCACTGATCACTGTTTTGGCTATTTCCCTTACAAAGACCATTATGTAGTGCCATAGCAGCAAAGTGCAAACAGACAAGTGGCTGATTCCTGGTGTAGGAGAAGTCATTCAGCCTTGCTGGCATTAACCATTTTCTGTCAAATGTGAAACAGGCTGTCACAGAACCAAGAGTGGAGCTGAAAAATGCTGTGACCCAGTGTCGTGGTTTAAACGACAGTTTAAATGCTGTACTCTTCTTCCAGGTACTATCTTCTCAAAGCTGGGTCTGCCTTTTGCTCGTGGGGAGAAGCAGGGAACACCTAACTGTACTGTCCTAGGTCACAACTGGAAACCCCTTGGAACTGAACCCCTAATTCACTGCAAGAAGGTTGTCTTTCCTGTGCTGGAGATAGCAGTTGGGAAGTGACTGCCACCATACTCAGCTAACAGACCCCTCTAGTGGCTTTGAGATAAACCCTTTCACAATGTGCATGTCAGTCTGGGGTCTCAGTTTGTCCAATATGTGCATTGGCACCTCTCCCTTCTAACGGCTTATATTTCATGCAGTAGAAGAGGTTGTTTATTTAACTTAAATTTACCTTTTAAGATGTTAACATTCAGCCTGACTACTCAAGGTAGAAAGTTAGACTGCCTTTGCCCCTGGTTACATGTGAACTCTGATTCTTCTTCTTCCTGGCAATGTTCATAATAGCTAAGGATATGAGGGAAATAGAACCTTGACATTAGCTTATGTGGTCACAGTGCTACCAGAGTTTAAAGCCATTGCTGCAGAGTGCTTGGGGAGAGCTTCTGTCTGAGGGCCTGCTGGCACTTGAGAGTTCATTTGCATCCGAGGCAGGCTGTGAATGTAAAGTGCAACAGAACATTTCTTGAGCAATTCTTATTCAGGAACAAGAGCATCTTATTCCTTCTTAGCTTAATACTCTTCAAAGTAGATTCTGCAGTAAGGCAGTCTCCAAATAGAATTCTTTAGGAAATGGTGGTTTTTTTGTCTTCCTTTAAACAGCAACAACAAAACCCTTAGGTGCTTAGAGGAGCCCTGAAATATAAATCCTCCTTACTTTCCTTCCTTGTGCTCTTCAGATGGAAACATGTACTTTGTACCCTTCTGGAGAATTTTACCTCTTTATAACCAGAGATGCCAGTTGCTCGTGGCAGCCCTACTCGTGTGAGGACAGTTTGCTCTCTGAATATTCCCTAATGCTAATTACCATCACCTTTATCGTCTGCAGTGCGGCTCAATTTCCACAGCAGGATTTTCACTGGAGGAGAAGTAGAGGCTCATGACATATTCCGCTGCTTAGCAGCCAGGAGCACATCTGTATGGACAGGGAGTGGCACCAATTTCTATCTGTGGAGCGTATTTCTTGCCTGGATATCATGCGGTGTAAATGAAAGAACAGATCTATCTCCATTGGTGAGGGGCAGAGCAGCACTTTTGCAGGTTTTTTCCTCATGTAGAGACACAGTTGTTTTTGACAAAAAACTAGATCACATTAAAAAGGCTTTTTCCTGCTGGAGTCCAGTGCATGCAGTTATCCAACAAGTCCCCTCCAGCACCACTGGAAGCAACTTGCAATATACAGCTTTCATCTGGGAATCACAGAGGGAAAATTCAGATGCAGCCAGCGTTTTCTTGGCCATCAGATCTTCCCAGAGGATTAGGGTTTTGTTTAACAACTTACTCTTATTCCTCTTTCCCCCAGTCTGATCAGCTCATGGCTGAACCAAAAGTAGTTCTGGTGTTGCATACAGTCCCTGCTCTCATTGTCTGTCCAGACTGAAGTTACAGACTTTGCTGTGCAAACAGGCTTCTATTTCATTTCAGTTTTGACTATCATTGATTAGAACTGCTCAGCCTCTGCCACCAACTTCCATGTATCGAGGGGGAAATGGATGCAGACTGTCTCTTGTCTCACATGCAATTTTTTTTGCTTGTGCAGTACTTTTAGATGTTCAGTACCTCAGGTGTAAACCCAGAGCAATCAGAGAGCTCACCTATCTTCAGGGGAAAGGTAGCCACTTCACAGGAAGAGCAAACTAGCTGCAATGCCGCTTGCCTTTCTCATGGTAGAAGGCAACCACAGGGAAGTGTAAAGTAGCTCTCTACTGAAATAACAGGACTCTTCTCTGTTTCTGGAATTTGATGGTCCATTTTAACTTGCTGCTTTGCTGGGTGACACCAGCATTGCTTACTTCTTGTGGACTCTGTGCCATACTTTCCTACAGGAGTCTTACTAGTGACTTTGCTCGAGTGCAAACGATCAAGCTGCATTACACCCTTATAGTTGATTTGAATTGAAAGAAAGGACAATCCTATAAAAATGAGGCAGTAGGAACTGCAAACCAGGTAAAGTGGAAATCAGTGAAATAGCCAAAAGATGCCATTAAAGCTGACTTAGTGTTTCCATACATCAAGAGTAACAGAAAGGGACCACTTCACTTGTCCCCATAGAGAAAACAAGGCTGACGAGTTGCGCAGGTTTCCTTTAGGCACAGGCTGTCAGTTGCCACTGTTAGGATCTGAGGAATGTGTGTATGTATGTGCCATCTTTGTATATGAACAGCAAAACAGCAGCTCTTGGTAGAAGTGAGCAGCTGGGGTTCAGTCCTGAAGAGTGGACACCTCAGCTCTTCAGCCTAGAGGGTTAAAGTTCTGAGCTGGAGCACAATATAATGCAGTATGTGCTGCTCCCCAAGTTCCTCTCAGCTCAGCTTCGCACCTTGCTTTGAATCCCACATGTGTATTATCTTGAGAGACGCAGAGTGTTAGGGCACAGCATCACCCCTGCAAAGTCCTCCTTCCCCATGTGCTTTTGCTCCTTTCCAGCAGTATGGGTTCTGCTTTCATACCAGCAGCAGGTCACAACAGGATTCTTTCTAGCTGAGTAGCACACTTGTGCCAGGGGCCACTTGCAAGTGCTTACAAGTTATTAAAGGTCAGGGCATATTAACAAAAATACTCCACAATATAGTCTTGCAACACTCTACAGCTGAAGGAAACTGGAAAGGATAGTTGTGAGTGACTGGCCTTCTACAGTGCCCCTCTAGCCTCTTTGTTACAGCTTTATGTGCCTGCCTGGTTCGTACCCATCGCTTCTGGGTCTCGACTGAGCAACACGTTTTCAGATGCTGGAAACTGTTTTTAGAATGTCTTTAAAAGTATGTATTTTTCATTTCTTCCCTAGCATTATTTATGTAATGCCCTTTTCCTTTTTTACTGTGTATTAGATTTTTATATGTAAATGTATTCTCTGCCTTTCTCCAGAGAAATCTACCTTTTGCCTTCTTGGCTTATAACACATTCTTTGCTTGGGCTGATCTATCCATCTTAAGATGTCTGTAGTTCTTATTGCTACCACAGTTAATGCCATAAGACTAAGAGCACAATGTAGCTGCTTGCTTGTGCTTTTACTGTATATGCAAAAGAGCACTATATGACAAGCCCCAGAGGGAGGTGTTAGGTCAGACTAGTCCCTTCATTCCCAGTCCCCTCCTTGTTAAGCTAAGCGCAGTGAAAATCCAGACGTTACTTGTCCCCAGAGAAAGTCACTTCTGACAGACTGTGGAAAGGTAACTCTAGGCGTAGGGAGTGCTCAGAGTCCTGGTGAAACAAATCAGCAAAGGGCTTAAAAGGATAACTGTCATCACCTCTGGCTACTCCTCATAATCCAGCAACCTTTAGTGGTTTCCCAAGTAGAACAAAGTCTGCTTAGTCCTCCCTGGGCCCATAAAAGAGTTTCTTTTTATCACTTATAAAACTTGGAATCTTTTCCCTGGTGCAGGCAACTTTGGAAATGTTACACTTGTGATGCACTCTCCTTGCTGGCCCTGGAAGGGTTTCTGAACTCCTTGTGTCTGGCTGTCATGGAGGAGAACAGAGCAGTTGTCTCTGGGGAGCTCAGCCTGCTTCTAGGTGTAGCAGCAATACATAATGTTCTAGATCCCTTTTTCCCCTGCAAGACCCTGATAGCTCTTAGAAATAGAAAACCAAAGAAGTGATTTTCTGTTTCAGGGTTTTTTTTACGTTTTAGTGCTGTGTGAGCCAGTGGTGTACAGCTGAAACTCCCCTTTAGGGCCATGGTGAAAAGAGTGATGTTTTGTAAGTCGATAAAGAAACAGCGCAAGGATGCCTGAGTTAATTCTGCCAAGGTACATGGCTGCTTAACCCTGGCTCATGCATTCAGGGTTTTTCTACTTGTGTGTATACCTTTTCCCCCTTTGCAATCAAAGCACTTTCCTGGGTTGCAACCCTCTTGTCTTGCATGTCAGCGAAGGTGGATCTCCTGCATATTTCTGTTCAGTTCTAAAGCTTAAATCTTAGCTATATTTAACATTACCTAATTCTGTAAAAAAATTGAGGGCCATAATCCAGCAAATGTTTTCAATGCTGTCTGGAGGACTCACACTTATGGGAAGGACAGACTTTGAATAATAATAACCAAACACATCATCTTCCAAAGAAATATCTTTAGAATGGTTCTGATAAATCCCAAGTAATTCATTAATAGAGCGAGATCATCTGATCCTTGCAGTGTTTCTCCAGGAACCCTTTTTTTCTTCCCAGTAGGAAAAGAGAGGCATCATCTGGGGGGTACTGGCAGGCTCATTTTGATGCAATGAGAACTCCAAGCTCCTTACAGCATATTAGGAAAATTAAAGGAAACAAAGCAACACACAAAACCACCCACTCAGTCTGTGCTGTGCACTGAATTTAGGAACCCTTTGGGCAACCCTGCAGCAGATGTATACTCCTGCTGATGAGGTCTTTGACAGCCTGACATGTTCTTTCAAGTCAATTCCACAGGCCTTTGCACCAGTTCTACTGGAGAGCTGTATGGCTGCCCTCTGGGTCTGGGAGGATTAGTCTGTAATAGCAGCCTTCCAGTACCTGAAGGGGGCCTATAGGGATGCTGGGGAGGGACTCTTCGTCAGGGACTGTAGTGACAGGACAAGGGGTAACGGGTTAAAACTTAAACAGGGGAAGTTTAAATTGGATATAAGGAGGAAATTCTTTCCTGTGAGGGTGGTGAGGCACTGGAATGGGTTGCCCAGGGAGGGTGTGAGTGCTCCATCCCTGGCGGTGTTCAAGGCCAGGTTGGATGAAGCCTTGTGTGGGATGGTTTAGTGTGAGGTGTCCCTGCCCATGGCAGGGGGGTTGGAACTGGATGATCTTGAGGTCCTTTCCAACCCTAACTATTCTATGATTCTATGATTCTATAAGCTACATCAGCCACCAGGGCAATTAAGTGGCTGAGCTATGGGCTTATCACTACAGTGGTCAGGAGGCAGCCCGCTCCCTTCTGTTCAATCTTGCATATTTAACCAGACAAATTCAGCACTGGCCTCATTCTACTCCCTTAATATTGGCCTGCTTTTGAAGCTGGTGGGGATCCCATTGCTGTAAGCAACAGGAGATGCATATACCATGACATAATAAGAGAGATTAACCCAATGTACTACCTGGACTCAGTGCTGCTGGAGAGAGTGTATGAGTCCTAGACATTTAGAGCTGCAGTGGGAGGAGGTAGATGGCACCCCTAATACCCTATGGCTTCTTTGATCAAGTGTTCAAGAAGCATGAACCCCCAAGTTTGAAGCTGTTAAGAATCTAGTTTTTTTCATTGTTCTGTCTAATTTTCTAAAGCCTGAAAAGACCCAAAATCCAAATCAATGGCATCAAAATGAGTCCTCAGGTCGTAAATTGCTGTTTCCAACAAGTAAAAGAAAGGGTCAAACTGCTAGGTACCCTGGGGTCTCCAGCTGTTAAACTGTCGAAGCATCAGAGTAAATTTTAAGGCATGCTAGAAGACTGCTTTGGCAGAATAACATTACATAAATATGACTAGGCAGTCTTTTGTAATGAGGCAATTCTTATGGTCTCATCACTTACTAAGGTCTGTTTAGTACTGTTTTATTCAGGCAGGATCAACTATCAGCTGCAGTAAAGCACCTGGATGATTTTCAAGTAGGAACTGGACTTGCTGTCATGAAATGTTTAATTGTCTCTTTTTTGGCTGACAGTTTTAACAGTTAAAATTCAAATACCTCATCTGGCCCTCCCCAGGCAATCCTGTGAGGTGAGCATGACCTATGCTTTGTGGAACACTTTCAGTTCTCCTTGATTTTGTCTAGAAGGAAAAACAGCAGAGCTGAGAAGTACTCAAACCTGCATTTCTGAGCTGACCAGCAATCCTGCTTGTCTCTGTTTCCAAAAGGTTTTCCATCTTGAGCTCTGTAGGGCTGGTTTTTAGGAAGTGCTTATCTAATTGGAGGGAATGGACTGGCAGTGGTGCAGATCTCTAGTGGCAGCTGGGTAGAGAACAGAAAATGTTCAGAACTTGTTCAACGCCTAGCAAACCCTTTTTGTTGCCCCTTGCCACATTTCCACGTGCAGTCAGCACTATTGAGCGTTATGAGTGAGTTTGTCTGAAAAATCCACCTGGTTTTGGTCCCAAAGATGCTGCCCTGCAAATCTGGCCATTGCTATCTCAAGTTGAACATACTAAAATATCAGACTCTGATAGCAAGTTGCCAAAACTCAGACCAAAATCAGGCATTCCAGCTCCTGGTCCCACATCCTAGTCACTGGGAATGCCAACTTTAATTATAATTTACTGGCAATGTATATCTTTTCAGTACTCCATCAGAATGTTGTGCTTCAGCCCATCACCAGCAGTCATATATCCTCCAAACCAGATGTGGATCTTTTTATGAGCAAAGAGCCACAGCTCTTAAAAATACATAGGAAATCCCAAACACTTCTCACCAACTTCTTGCACTGAATTGATTCTACTTCTAGACTGTTGATTTGTGGCTCACCCTGTTCCAGTTGTATCTATTTCTCTACCTATAGTCCCCCTGCTTGAAATGCATCTGCAGCAGCATGGTCTGCAACTCTTTTTGGTTTTGAGGCAACGTTTTCATGGTCTAAATGAAGACATCTAGCAAAAAGAGTCGGATAGTCAGTGCATGTGTAGATGCATTCATGATGGCTCTGTGAGGCAGATGGTGTAAAAGTACCTCCTTTGTGTGGAAACAAGATATCCTTGTAAAGGAAAGAACTAACAAGGTGTTTTCCACCCCAGTTTGTCCCATCTATTCTTAATCAGCAGACAGACTAAAATGGGCAAGAAGGTCTGCCTAGTGGCATCATATGGTCCATCTTATTCCGCAAGATATTTCCACATCTTCATTGAATTTGCAATCCTAATGTCATTTAGACCTGCAATGGCAGACATGTCTCCTGTATCCACCCATCAGTATGAGAGGATTTTTATAACTTTATTGTGTGTCCTGGAAAGCAGAATGTTTGGGTGCCAGAATGGGCTGGAGTCTTGTTTAAATGTGTAGCTTTGATGCACTAGAACACAACTGCTACTCACTGTCTTCACAAACTGTGATCTGCTGATCTGTTTATAGAAGACTGCTACACACTTCTTGTCCTCCAGCAGACACTTCAGTCCCCTTGGTTAGATTACTATACGCAGAATACATCTGAGAAACCTGATGGGGTGGAGGTGGGGTTGGGATCCCCTAATTCAGATAAGGGATTGACAGAGCCATCTTTCTCTCTTATGCTGGTAGAGCCCCTTTTGGGAGGCTCTTGACTGCTCTTCCCACCTCTTGCTTCCTTTTCATGGATTTCTGTTTCAGCCGCACTGAATGACAGATTAATTATTTGTGGAACTAATGCGAACTGGGAGACAGAGGGAGGGAGAGGACAGGTACAATAATGTCTTTAAATTTTCTTTAAATCAATTACTGTCTGCGCTTACCATGCACATAAAAAATTGAGTTAAAATCCATAGTGCCTTGCTCTTCCATCTTAAGTATTTGTTGCTAGTCATTATCAATTCCTTTGCATGCAATCCCTGCAGCAGAAGCAGTTTTCTCTGGAGCTGATATTAGCACTGTTTCACTGGGCTGGCAAAAGGCAGTGAGGTAGTGCGTTCCCTGGGAGACTGGCTGGTTTCATTTATTCCACTGCTGTGGAAACAGCCCTAGCTCTAATGGCCTAACATATCTTAAAATAGTGAAATTACTAACTCAAGTCAGTGAGCATATTTTCATTTTAAAAGAGTAACAAATTAAATAAACTCCCTGCATTTTGCATTTGAGACCTCAGTGTTTCATCTGCTGTAATCTAATTCACCCATTAATTTCCTGCATATTCATTTTATCCTACTATTTGAGACTTCCTTTGCTTTTAATCCTGTGTTTTTAAGAAACATAGAGTTACAGCAGAGAATAGATGGGAGAATAAACGGTAAATAAAAGAACAAATATGCCATAATATAGCTTGATAAGCTCCTAATCAGTCTTCTTATCATAGCTACATCCTTAATGTTAGGTGTGCAACTTTTCTATCTCAAGTTGATTAAAACTCCTTTAAAAATGTGAGGTGGGGCCATGTGTACAACCCATCAGGGACTTAACTGTTGCTTTGAATTTTTTATGATAGCAACGATAGTTACAGATAAAACCCCACTGAAACGACCACAGGAGACTAAAGACTTTTTGGGGGTGGTTCTAACCAACCACACTCAAGCAATGAGATCTTTTTTAGCACTGAGATGTTTGTCTAGCTGAGGACAAAGTCTTGGTATTCCAGGAGAATCAATCAACTTTCTCTCGTTGTGTACTTTAGATGAGCTGTAACCAGGGATGTATCTGGTTGACCTATTGCATCCTCCCCAGTGCTGTCTCACCTGTGCTGGTTCGTTCCTGTGTGTTTCGTCCTGGGTGATGGTGGTGTTTAGCAGTTGTCTCCCTCGAGAGCTTCCCATCCATGGGAACTACTGGGAAAAATTGTTATCTTCTCTGCATTTTCTAGGAATTTGACTGTTTTTCATCATGTGGTACATTCAGTCCTGTGCAGGCCCCCTTTGACCCTATCCTAGGGGAAAGTTAGATGGAATTTGAGTTTTATGGAATTCAGTATAGAGGAGATAGGAGGAACAGAGGTTGACCTGAAAAGTAGGATCTGATGCATACTCACTGAGAATGGTACTGCATTCCTCTCTGAGTGCAAGCAATTCTCTTGCACTTGTGCATATTGTGGATGGCCAGAGAGGGAGTTAATGAAAAACAGCCAGTGCTCTGGATCTTCCCACTCTCAATTGCAGTAACTACTCAGAGAGAGGCATATGCATGAAGATATACACCAGACTTGGCAACTGGAAACTGTTGACTGATGTACTTCCGGCAACAAATTTTCCTTCATCCGATGCCATTAACTAGGTGCCTATTTTAGTTTTGCAGTGCTCCTTCATTACCCATATTATTTTTATAATTTTGATGAAATAAACTTTGGTTTTGCCATGGATTCCAAAGGGGCATTTGGAAAGTTAAGGAAACCAATTAATAACACATTCCAAATCTATAAATTGCTTCTGTATGGATGTCAGAATCAATGTGCACACCCCTTTGCACCCCTCCAGCCCAAATGAATGTGTTTCTATAGAGTATATAAAAAAGAAAACCCCAAACCAACAAACCACAGTTGGGTTTGGCAGTCTGTTTTTACACATGAAGGGGAGAAGCAGTCAGCATCCGCAATGATCTTGTGCTTATGGATCACTCTACGTGATGATCTTCTGTAGGGATAATTTCAATGACAGCATGATGTTAGATCATGTCAATAACCCTGCTGTGAGTCAACTCTGCTCGTTTATCACCATTCACATGCCTTTTCTTCTTTTTTCCTTGCTGTGTGTTGAATATTGGGAACACTTCAGGCTAAGACATTATTGGATCATTGCTGTCTATTGGCCTGTGCTGGAGGCTGCCCTGGAAGCACAGATGCACAACCTGTAGAGACCATGCTGGCACAGCGTTGCCGTGACCTGTGCTGGGTAAGGTTCAGTGTATGTGACATCTTTCCCACCATGCTGGGATGGAGAGGAGCATCTATCTGTCTTTTTCATGTTTTGTTCTCTCGTTTTGGGAGGGAAGGGGGGCAGGAGGTGTTGTGTTTTGTTGTTGTTTTCCTGCAGTCCCATGAGAAAGGGCAAAGTTTGACCAGACAAGGGCCCCTTTGCCAAAAGAGAATTGCTTCACAAACAAATGGCTTCATGGCAGTGCCCTGCTGCTGTCTACTGCTTGTGCTATACTTGCTCTGTGAAGATAGGGCCAAGCAGCTACAATATTCTATCACCTTATATATTTCACCATCACGTTAAAAAAATCTCTTCAAAAATTTCAACCCATTTTTGCTTTCCTGTTCTCCACAGATGTGTCTTTCACGTTGGTTTCACTCTCCTGTAATAGAACATTTCAATGGTTTTATATAAGCTAATCATCCAGGACTCCTTTGTATTTATTTTCCAATGGATATATCCTACTGTTTTTAGAGCTTAATTCTTACCTTCTCTTTAAACTGTAGGTTATAGTGAGCTGACTGGAGGATATCAGCAGCTATTTAGTGTTAGGAAAATGGGTCTGAAAATATAAATGACTTCTTTCTTGGCATGTACTAGACACAGTGCAGGATATGTTTGCGTTAGCAGTTGCCATATTGCATTAGGATCTGTGGAGATTAGATTTTCAGTAATAGAAGCAGGGAAAATGCATTATATAGTTATACAATTAAGTATATTGCCAGACTGGGAGTAAAAGGATGGGGTAATGGTGAAACAGGGGACAAGACAGGCTTTTGTTTGCAAGGAGCAAATGTGGAGAGGTCATGTTAGAGGCAGCAGGAAGTTTAAACAGAGTTGAAAGTGGTTGACAGGGGAAACATCCAGACAGAACAGTGGAAATCATGTGAGCAGAGAAGGCTGCTTTGGCGTGTTATAGGAGAGGAAACAATCAACTTGCTTGTGAAGCACCAGTAGCCAATTTGAGCCTGGATTAAGGCAAGTAAAGAAATGCCACAGGATTTAGTGTTGAGGTAGGTGGGTGGTGCTGAGCTGTGGAAAACAGCAGAATTTGAGAAAGAGCATTTAGCCTTGAGAAAGAGTAATGACAGAGGAGTGACTTGAAGTAGAGGAGACTTGGTCCTGATTTAGCACAGTTTCCGTGAAGTTGCATTTACCAAGAAAGACTGTCAAGAAAAATGCTATTTTGGGGTCGGGTGGGGGGGTAGCAATGTGACTGTGTATCTAATAACACACCATCATCATCATTGTTCTCCGTTTTGCTTGTTTTCAACTCTTTACTTTCCCTCACAACTAAGAAAAGCTCCTTGAAGTTAATGCAAAGACATAGGTTGATTTTTAGTGGACTATAGATAAGTTTCTTCTTATGTCATGGCTAAGTTGCTAATTTCTGAGCTGTTCTGGTCCAGGCAGCATCTATAATTGCATGTTATTATTTGAAAAATAATTATTTTAATTACTTTCCAGAATGCTTGATATGAAAATATTCTGTATTGTTTTGCCTCTTTTAATTGGAGAACTTTTCCACACTGTAATGTGCTTGAGTAAGCCCATTCCATCTTCTCCATTTTATTTTAAAGTCAGTTGAAGAGCTAATACGTAGTTATTGGGCTATATTCCTTGATCCCCAGCCACAGAGATTTGTTTTTAAATAATGCTTGTCTTATTTTTCATAGCTGATGTGACTGATTCAGATTGGATTATTTCATTTGACCCAAACTGGGGCTGCAGTTCAAAGATCCAACCAATCTGTGGGCAGCCCTTTTTTTTCCTTTAATAGCAGACTAATTGGCAGACCAATTAATCTGCTCATCTGTGAAGAGAAAATTTATAGCAATAAGTAGTTCTATTTCCAGAAGTCATTCTCTAAAGTAACATTATAGTGGCCTTGTTTACTTTGTGCCCTGCAACACGATCCAGTGCTTCAACAGTAGCACAGGTCAATTACTGGACAAATTAAGCAATTATTAGCCACTAACAAGGGTGACTGGCATCATTACCCTTCCTGTTTACCAGCAAACTGTTATTTTAATACAAAGATCAACAAATAAATTAGGGCATCTGTTGTATTGCCATGTAGCCTTGAACTAAATGATATTAAATGGGCTTTGGTTGCTGCCAAATTCTTAACCCCAGCCTAATGAGATACACTGTTATGTCTCTTGCTGATTATAGAAGCTGTAAAATTTAGTTTGTATTGATTTATTAACAGGAGGACCAAGTTCTCTGCAACGGTATTTTTAAATAGTCTAATATCTGTCTTTTTACTTGAAGTGTTATTGATCCAGAGACTATTGGGTTCCTCTGAAAGAGAAAGCTATTTGCTAATTGTATTGATTATTTGGATGCTTACAATCATTTTATGGTGAGGTTTGTATATGTAGATATATGCTTTCACCTAATGCTTCTCTCATGTTCCTTAAAACTGCCTTTAATTCCAGGTTAGATTTCTGTGAATTGGTTATTTTTAGCTCTTGCTTTGTATTTTTATCGCATGGGGTAAGACTTCTTCAGATTCAATTAAGTGTCTCCTAAATAAAAAAAAAAAAACAGAGTTAATTTCTTTGGATTAGGTTGGGTGAACTTGGCTGTGGTATCCCCTAGTAGATTGTGGTACATTGCAAAATGTTGGGTCTCATTGGCCACTGAGCTGCTGGGTGCCCAAGGCCAGTCTTTTCCCTTAGCCTGGTGTGCCCGGTGCAATAGTGAATCGTGCAGAGCAGAGGCTCACCCATTAGGTGTTTAAACACAGCTTTCCTTGGCATAGCCTTTTCTTGCTTATGGCAAAAATAATTCCCTTTGTGAAGCTGAAATCTGTAGCTTCTAGCTGCTGAGGTGCCTTTGCCAAGCTCTGTGAGTGAGGCTGCATCAATAACTGGAGCAAAATGAGCAGAACCTGGACAAGCCTCTTCCCTGGCATGATTACAGCCAGAGCAAAGCTCTGAGTGTTTGGGCTCTTGACTTACCTCCTGGATGAAAAGCAGTCATGTAATCCCTGAGGTATTTGTGGTCCAGCATGCAGAGCTGTCACAAGTACACCCTTGGTACACTGACAGATCTCATGGCAAAAGTGTTCCACCAATGTCTTTGGTGAAGCGTTGATCATGCACAGAATGCAATATTTGTGCTTCTTTTATTGTAGCTGTTTTGAAAGATCATACTTGACCTAGGATAAAGGATGTTCTGGACATACTGATTTCTGAATAGCTAACTCTTTCAAGTATTTCAGAAAACTTGAACTGATGTGATGTTTTGAGTCTAATCTTTTCCAACCCTAACTATTCTGTGATTCTATACTGTCTCAAGAGCCACAGACTAAGTGTGGGACCATATCCCTTTCAGTAATTTAGAGCCCTGCAGGTGTGCGTACTGTAGATTGTGTTTTAGACACTGTCAGAAAACAGTTAGAGCAGCAGGTTAACATAGCTGAGACTTTCATGTTTGCATACAGTTAGGAAATGTGGTTATTCAGGATCCAACTGTGTCCCTGTAGTTTCTTCGTGTTCTTGCTGTTGTATAATGAACAAAAGACACAACACTAGCCAAAAAGCAGATCAATGTTTGTTTTCCTTCACTGGGGGGAGGTAATTACAGAAACATTTCCTGAGCAATATAATTATGTGTATGCTAATTTACCTCAGAAATTCAGGTTTAGTTTCTTCTCAAGTAGAAGACATGGTTACAGAAAGGGGCTTTTTCTTATTTAGGATTTGTCACTAAATAGAAATAAAAATTGCTGGTGTTTCGAGTCGAATATACCTTGATCATCCGAGACATTTCAGAAGCCTCATTTTTTCCAATATGCATCAGCAAATTAGAATTCATTCTAAGAGTAGCACAGGTTCAGATTTGTTAGTATTTGAAACGCAAAATGGGTCTTGGGAAATAAGCTAACTGAAGAAATTGTAGAGCATGTGAGATTTTGGTCGTATCTTTAATGTTATGTTTCAGCTAACTACAAACGAGTATGTTTAACCTGGCACGTATGGAAGTTTTAATTTGTTTTTAAAGATTTTGGTTGGCTCACAAAAGATCAGGTCTGAAATTAGCTTTTTTGAAGTCAGCTAGTTAGCCCATGTCATCTCGTCTATGCCTCATAGTTACTTGTTATATTTATTCCCTAGGGCTTTGCCCTGTCCAGCATTTCTGATGACAGGATTCCACCCTTTCCCTGGAGAGACAATTCCAGAGTCTAATAGAGCTCGCCATTAGTGAAATTTTACTGATGATCGGCCTTAATTTTTCTCTACTTAATTTTATCCTGTTACTAGAACGTAGTGATTGATTTATTCTGGGGAAATTCAGTAAACGGTTCCTGCTTCACAGGATGGACCTCACAATAAATAGCAAATTGTCATGACCTATCTGTGGGTGTCCTGAGATTACACAGGAACTCAATTTATCTCGACATTAATTCCCTGGAAGCTATTTCTGTCAGTACCAACTCAGTGGAGGAATCAGCAACAAATTTAACTGCCAGACCGCCTGCCTCCTGCCCCAGCACCAGCCTTGGAGCAAGGCAATGTTTAGTCGCTCCCTGAGCACAATGCCCAAAGGCAGGAGCTCCTGTGGGGTCTGGTGCTGTGACTGTGCCTGAAGGAAGGGCATTTAGGACTTGGTTCCCTGTCACTTGCCTTGGTTCCACATCAAAGGAGCTTTGCTGGTGGGTTACTCCTGATTTTTATGGGTGTAAAGTGAAGAATCTGACCTTCTAAATTCCAGCCTGTCAGTCCCAGTTTTCCTCTGCCTGTTACAGAGTTTATATAACTCTCACGGTTCTAGTGAGGCATTTTATATCTCTTTATACATGCAGATGATCTGAACTCTGTGTTCATATGTCAAGAGTAGGTCTGGGCACATGCTCAAACAAATTTGAGGTGCCTCAGCTCAACGAATTGCCACTCATGTGCTGAGCTGCAGCATGTGCCCCTGAATGCATGCTGTGTATGTACGGTGCCAACAAGTAGAACTTGTAGGTTATACTTCATTTCACCACTTAAGAGGAGAAATGTTTTGTTGTGGCTCAGCTGGTGAGCAGTAACTTCTCCTGCTGTGGAAGCTTGACTGTGTCTGATAATGTAGGTGTATTGTACTTGGTATGAGGATGAGCTCATAGGATATTTATCCTTAAAGTTCTTATTTCTGGAATTTTAGAAGGTGGCAGGTGCTGTGTGATTGCAAGTGGTTTGTTCTGTTGGAAGCAGGAGCAGTGCTAGGAACCAAGATGAATGATTATTCTAATCTTTTATATGTGAAATTTCAGCTAGATATCTGGAAACGGTTGATGATATAACCCCTCCTCTTCAAACTCTTTTTCTCAGGTATAATCGATTTCCTTGTGAGCCAGCATCCCATTGCAAAGGTACTGAGAGACCACCTGGTCTTCAAGATTGCACCCATGCTCAATCCTGATGGAGTATACCTAGGAAATTACAGGTATGGTATAGAGAATGAATTTGGTGTTGCTGTATCTACCTTATACACCCTGCACTGTTTTGTCACTGAATCTTATATGGCTTGTTTCAATTAATTCCTCTTAAACTGGAAGTTCTCATGTGGCCGTATGCTTCCTGAAGTTCCTGTTGTGGAAGAGAGCTCAAAGGCAGATTTGCTTGCTTTAGGAGGTAGAGAACAACTCTCCAAGACAACAGGGTATCTGCTCTGCAAACCTCCTCTAGCTGTGGGCGTTCAAGTCAGCTTAGAGTTAGACCTTAGCTGTGTTTTATAAATGCATTCATTATGCTGCTCATCAGCCTCTATGTAAATGTGTCAGTCAATCACAGTTCCCTTCAGCTACCCAGATCATCCATTAAAGTCACAGATTTCAGTCTATTATTGCACTGTAATAGATAGGGATACATGGAATGGAGTAATCATTCCACCCTATGCTAATTTTGCTTCATTTTAGTATTCGAATTACTACTTTACCACCTCCTCTGTTGAGAACGCATTCAGATAATCTTTTGTTTTCCCTAAAATTGGTGGCTGTTAATGCATTTATTTACAAAATAAATGTGCTGCTGGAGGTGATAATGAAAAGCAGTTGATTAGTTGATGATTTGTTTGTGGGGGCAATTACATGTACCACATAGTTCTCTGGAGAAGCCCCTGAGAAATGTAATACACTGTATGCGGTTATGCTTACAGCGCAAGACTAAATAACGCAATAAACTCTGTAGCAAGGCTACCTTGAGCTTTGATCTAATTAGGTATTGCATTGCTAAGCAGAATAAGACTAGGTTATTGTGTGGATGAGGAGACCAATGAAGATAGGAGGCAGGAAGAAGATGGAAGTCACAGAAAACAGTGCTGCTGGCTGTTCTTTGTTTCGATATGTGCTTTTTAACCCCCCTGAAATTAAGTAGTTTTCATTTTCTCCCATAAATTCACTTGCCCTGTGCATTTTTCTCCTGCACTCTTTTTCATTTATTATATGTTTTTTTTAATTTATACATTTTGAAAGGCATGCAGATTTACAGTCATATACATGGCTCATAACTTCAAAAGCCTTTTGGGAACCCAGGTATTATGAAAGGGCATTAGAATTCATTTGGAATTGCTGAGCCTGATTGTATATTATTGTTTTAACTTTTCGTGATATGCAGAATTTTCAACCCTCCTGAACTAAAGAGATTTTTAATGAGGTAGTTGGAAAAGCATTTGATTTTCTTGCAATTCTTCACTTTATTTACAAATGCCCTAATGTTACTAATAACTTAAAAATGAGGGTGGTAAGCAAAATGCTACCTATTATCTTGAGAAGAATATTAAAAAGCCTAGTAATGCGCCAGCATCGTAGTTAACTAGTGCTGAGTGAATAATTTACAGCAAACACTTTATTTCCAGCTCATACAAAATCCACAAGCACATCACAATGTATTTGCTTGAATTTACTGGATGAATTTTAAAAAAATCTCTAAGGATCAATTGCTAATATTTGAAAATTTAACTCTGAGGCTTCTCTGTGATTGGCTAGATAACTTTGTTTCATCTCTTTTGGCCTTTGTTCAAATTAGCACGTAAATAGGACTTTCAGAAGTCTTCCACGTACTGTGGTGTAACACAGATCTATTGGCTGGGGACAGTCCCTCTGCTTTTGCAAACAAGGTCTGTGGTGCCATATGCAGCAAGAGCAGTTTCAGGCATTTGAACTTCTACTTCCTGTTATCTCCCTCTTTCTCAAAGCAGCAGCTGGTGACTATTTCTTTGGTTCATTGAAGGTTCACATTCAGAGCTATGCAAGCTAAGATAATGAAATGGGTAATTAAACCTCATGCTTGAGTTTGTAAATTGATCTCCTGCCAGTGTGAGAGAGATTTTTTTTTTTACCCCACCAGTACGCAGCTTTGTACAATTGACAAAGTATACTGTCGGATGCACTTCGCTGTCCTCTGAAATCCCAGGCGCAGTGGGCAGCATTAAAAGCCTGAGTATGTCAGCAGTTCTCATAGAAGGGATGGGATATACTAGTTCTCCTGTGATCAAAACAGAAACTAACCACTCATTTACCCAGGATGATGTAGTATCAGTTGGCTGTTGTGATTTTCTTCAGTGTCGCTTTTGGGGATGCAAAACTTTCACAGAGAGTATGCGTCCTGTGCTTTTCTTATCCTTGTTCCTTTGTTCTGAGTGCTCATGAACTGAGGTTTAGGAGTTTGAGCCAAATCTGCAATAATAATGCCAAGAAATTGCCTATTATCTATAAAATGTTGCTCATTCTCAAGAGAATAGACCAAATGGGTTGTGACTCTAAAGGGACTTCCATGTGGTGAAATGCTCATAACCAGCAACAAGTGAGTTTAATATCACAGCCATAAAGCACAAGCGCTCGCGGCACAGGCACATCTGTGAGGAAAGTTGTTTATATGTTGCATGTACATTCAGGCAGCTCTAAAATAAATCGCCACGGAAATCAGTGCTCAGCATATCAGGATGCATGGAAACAGGGTGCTAAACTTTACTGGTTTATTCAAGTATACGCAAGAATTTAAGTGTATTTGTGGACCCATACAGTTAAGAATGAAAAAGACAAGAGGCCTTATGGGACTTAAAGGGGTGGTTATGCATCCCCTCTAATTTAGAATGTTTGTAAGGTCCATACACAATTTTTACATGTTTTTTTTTTTTTTAAACAAACGGACCAAATTCAGAATTTAATTGTAATCTTAGAGCATTAATCTTTTAATAGAAAATGAACTAGTATGGTCTTCTCTCTTTATGGCAATTACTTACACACATAAACCAAGAGACTTGGTGAAATTACCTCTGCTAGATTTTGTTTCCAGTGAAATTTCTGAGTGGCTGTTTAAAAATCAGAACATTAACATTGCTTTCACCTCTTTTTTTCTGAAAAGAGCTGAGAAATGACAAATCGCAGGCAAACTATACTACAATAGATCATAGTTGGCTGGGTACAAGTGTTGGAAGGGTTAGATGCAGAGAAGTGATGCTCTGGGTGTACAAATTTACCTGCAAGCTGAAGTGTACTGACTGGCTAACTGGGATTGCTTCTGTTTGCAGTGCTCGCTGTTTGCTGGTTTGCTAGCATCAGACCCTTCTATTACACTGCACTCTTTCTTCAGTGATAAACCTCCCCCTCCATAGCCCTTTTCTTGCCACATGGGTACACTCAGCTCTTTCTAGCATACGGGATAATGATAGGTACCTTTTCACCGTGGTCAACAATGTAGGGTCTCTCCTAAAACAGGATGACAGGCTTTTATCCCTTGCTCAAAGTCTTTAAAGCCTGGTATTCCTGTGCTTCTAAGTCTAACTGGCTTTGCAGTTATGGTGTGTAGAAAATGCTATGCCACATGGGCTTGCTAATTAAATTGCCCAGGAAGATACCATTTGTTTACCTAGTTAAAATAGCTAGTCTTCAGCACAATTTGGCCTCTGTTGTGGTAACCTGTCCTCAGCTCTCACTGGAATTGAAAGACCCCTTTTGCTGGGGATGGTGCGTGACTTGATCTTTAGCTTTATGATAGAACGTGGCAGAAAATATAAATATTTGTGAGTTTCTCCATACACTAACCTCATCCTTTCCGATGGATTAAACTGTGAAACAGCTTTAGGAAATACAGGAAAACTAGTGCTGGGAAGAGAGATTTCTTAACTTTTCTCTCTCTACTTGCAGTCCAGCATTATCATCTTCTGAACCTATCACCATCCCCAGGGACATGGGGTTAGCCTAAGAAGAAAAAAAGTGTTCTTGATTTAAAAGTCGTGTGTCCCCAGGCTTGGCCTGAACTTTCCTTTATCGAGAGCTTGTTCTTAAACTGGCATTCTGCAGCTGAATGCTGAAATGTGTCCCTGCAGGCAAGAGGACTGTACCACACCGTCTTAGATTAGTTCCAATTTGTCAGCCTCACCTTCAGGAGATGAAACCCTAGACTGGCACCGAAAGGGATGTGTTTCTTAGACTGGGCAGCTCTTCACTGAGATATCCCAGAAATGCCATGACAAGGCAGTTCAAGTATCCTGACTGTTCTCTAAAGGCTTTGTTGCATGATCCAGTAAGGCTTCCCATTCCGTAGTGTTTCTGCATTGCCTTCAGCTGGTTAACTGTGACAGTATCAGCCTTCATTAAATTAAAGCCATGAATTAGCTGAAATGTTCTGAACTGTCACTGCTACAATATCCTTCTAGCTTGATTGTAGGGATTGCAAGGACTTGTGTGAATGGGAAAAGAGGGCACACGCTGATTCTAATCTTTTCTTGTTTCACTGTCAGGTACAATGTTTTTGAAGTCAACACAATTTCTACTGCTTGCTTGTGTGATGGGGTTAACAAAGCAATTTGTTGGATGGAAAGGAAGCCTGTCTTACCCAGACTGGCAAGCCAAATTCACCATGTACAGCGTCAGAGTCAGTATTGCAATGAAAGCTGTGCTGGGGTGAAATGTTTTTGACAAACCAAACATTTTCTTGCTCCAGAAACGTAGTTTTGTAAGGACTGAAAAGGTTTGTGAAAGTGAGTTGCATTTGACTAATTGTTTTTGGGTCAAAAAAGGGAGCCAAAAAGGCTTGAGAAACATTTAAATAGAATCTTAGAATAGTTAGGGTTAGAAAGGACCTTTAGATCATCTAGTTCCAACCCCCCTGCCATGGGCAGGGACACCTCACACTACACTATGTCACCCAAGGCTCTGTCCAACCTGCCCTTGAACACTGCCAGGGATGGAGCACTCACAACCTCCCTGGGCAACCCATTCCAGTGCCTCACCACCCTTACAGTAAAGAACTTCTTCCTTATATCCAATCTAAACTTCCCCTGTTTAAGTTTTAACCCATTACCCCTTGTCCTGTCACTACAGTCCCTGATGAAGAGTCCCTTCCCAGCATCCTTCAGGCCCCCTTCAGATACTGGAAGGCTGCTATTAGGTCTCCACGCAGCCTTCTCTTCTCCAGGCTGAACAGCCCCAACTTCCTCAGCCTGTCTTCATACGGGAGGTGCTCCATATCAGCATTTTTTAAAGGACAGTCTTCTCTTTTTGTGAATGGCATGTTTTATTTTAAAAAATTGCCCTTTTTAAAGATCCCTTTTGAAAAGTCTGAAATACAAACAGAAGACTAGGCTTTGGACCAGGCAAAATATGTACCTATACCTATCCTTGTTCATTTGTGAGACATGGCTACTTACGTGCATAATGTCATTTGCACAATAGCTCTTTATTATTTTAACCTATTTTTCTGGTGGGGAAGGCTTGTTTTTTTCTTAGCTTCATTTAATGCACGTGAAATTCATGTATTGCCTTGAATTGAAAAAACAGAGTATCTGTCTCAGATGACAAGATGGAGCTCTAGATGGAGTTTATTTTTCCTAATTAGGTGTTTGTCATTGTGTATTCTATATAACAACATATAAGTAAACAATCATGGACCTTTTGAATAAATTTATTGGCTTTATTTATGTTACTGGGCATAAAAAATCTATAATTACCAGGTACAGCCGCAATTTAACTGGTATTTAATGACAATTACTTTTTGTTACCATAGAAATGAGTCCAAAGTAGTTACCTATAATTTCTCATTCCCAAACCTCACACATGTTGTATTGCAGTATTACCATAGTAATTGCCTATTAGTCATCATAAAATAAGCAGTTACCCAGAAGATACCAGGATAGTGTGAAATTTCTCATCTCCTTCAAAACTTGCGGCACATGCCGCTTCTCCCTTTACTAGGATTTTTGCCTGAATGACAAGAATGTCCATTGTACATTAACCCAAGGGGAAAAGGGATGTGATTGAGAAAGAATTGTGCTCTAAAAATACACCAAGTCAAGAAAAGTATGTTCCATCCCCTAGATATACAACTATTTCTTATTATTGAAAAATAGGGATTTTTCAATCCCACAAAATGGATGTTTATTCCTTGCCATGAATTTCTGTTTGTTAGCTGTGACCAAAGCAGAAGCTATGCATCTTAGGGGGTCTGTGAGAACAGCCATGCTGCGTCAGTCCTCACCAGCCCAGCATCCACTAATGCAGCAGTAGACAGCGCCTCTCTCCTACGAGCAGGAGATGCTCATAAGATCCTTTTCCCCAAGTACTTTCCCAGCTTCCAGAGATTTTTGTTTCAGGTATTTTCTGAACTATTGAGATTTCTGTCTGCTCACTAATGTGCAGGGGGTTTGTCTTCCTAGTACCTGTCCAGTTTGCCATCAGGTGGTGAGCATTAGCTCTATCTCCTTTGGCCTGAGGCCGCTTAATCCCGCATCTCCCACTTCAGCCTGCTGTGAGCTTCATGGACTTCTCCTCAGTGGCCCCTCTTGCACCTTGTTTGTTCTTAATTTAGATTTCGTGTTACTGAGGCCAGTGAATCTCTCTCTGTGCCCGCTTAGATCACATTTAGTATCAGCTGGGGGTTGGTGACTCATGTGGAGGCAAATGATGTTCCCTGTCATAGCTGGGACTACAGGGGAGGCAGATCTTATGTGCCAAGTGTGTTACTGACCCCCTGATAGAGTGGTGGCAGTGGAGCTCTTCTCCTTTTCCAGTTTCGAAATCAGAAATCCAGTGTAGCTTTCAAATGCTCTAGTGCCTTTTGACAGCCTCTTAGATTAGAAACAGAGCTGTGGCCAGGACCAACCACTCTGATAATGTGGAAAAGCAAACAGAAAGAGACCTGCCACGGCAAGCGAATGGCCATTTCCTTGTATCACCTTCTCCAATGTAGCTGGGGGAGAGGGTAAGGCACAGCAGAAACTTCCTCCTACCCCAGCTTGGCGCTGAGGACAGGTCAGGAGTGTTCTGTGCTGCCTTGCTCCCATGTCCTGAGTGTGTTTGTCACTGTTTTGTATCTCCCAGCTCATGCAGCGTGCCAGGTTAGAGACTTGGAAAGCGGGTCCGCGGTGGATCTGCAGCTGTAACACAGGTTATTGCTGGGCAGCAGCAATGCAAAAGACCAGGGAGGTGAGTGAGCAGCAGGGGTTTGCTCTGGCTCTCATATCCGTCTGGCTCGTAGTATTGCCATTCCTTTCCTGCTTGGAAGTTTTCTTTCCTTTGTGGCCTTTATTACCCAGAGAATGCTGTGATTGTAAGACAGTTACAGTGCTTGCCGTTTTGCTCACCATTACTTAAAAAGAAATCTTCCTTGTAAAAAAGTTGTCATCCTTTATCTTAAAACAAATACTGGGTTTGCAGAAGGGTTCCTATCTACTGCCATTGAAAATGCTCTTTATATTGATGTGGTAACTGCTCATTTAAACCATATTGCAGCTCCTGAGTATTTTTCAGTTGCTATTGATGTGACAAATTCTCTAGCACAGAGGACTACACCAATCAATATACTCAGTATATGTGCTTTAACAACAAAGCCACTTGCCTTGGGGTTCCAGCCGAATCTGAACCTTTTAGTAGCATTAAATAAAGCTATATTTATTTTGCTTTTGGTGCAAGGAAAAAAAAAAATCCTAACTCAACCTAATTTAATACAACTTGTTGGAAGGATTTGAAGGCAGTATTATGGGGCCAATTTCACATGTGATGAATATGCAACTAGTGTCAGAGCTGCTATTTCGTTGTTGTAAGTGAACCCTTCTCTTTTAGTAAGATTGATCTGGGACTACAGAGTAGCCTTTTATTTTTAGACAAGCAGGGAAAGAAGTCATAACGAGAAATACTGAAATCATAGATTTTTATTTCTGCCATTATTCCCTTGAGAATAAGACATGCTATCCTTAAAGAGACGGCTATTTATTTTCCATTTAAATAGCGCCATTTGTGATTATTACCTTTGAGCTGTTATGCAGAGAATAAGCACCTAACTCAGGAATCCCAACCAAATGAATCAAAGTTTTGTACCTAAGCACCATTTATGTCTGAGTTGGTATAGGAGCCTATTCATGACCTTCATTGACTTTATTTTATTGTATGTTTTTGTCTTCTAGAATATATTTGTAATTAACAGGATTCTTAATGTCAGTTTAGTTGAAATCATAGAATCACAGACTGGTTTGGCTTGGAAGGGACCTTAAAGCTCACCCAGTTCCAACCCGCTGCCACAAGCAGGGACACCTTCCACTAGAGCAGGTTGCTCCAAACCCCTGTGTCCAACCTGGCTGTGAGCACTGCCAGGGATGGGGCAGCCACAGCTTCTCTGGGCATCCTGTGCCAGCGCCTCAGCACCTTCACAGGGAAGAATTTCTTCCTAATGTCTAATCTAAATCTCCTGTCAGTTTAAAGCCATTCCCCCTTGTCCTGCCCCTACAGGCCCTTGTAAAAAGCCCCTCTCCAGATTTCTTGTCAGTCCCTTTAGGCACTGGAAGCTGCTTTAAGGTCTCCCTGGAGCCTTCTCTTTTCCAGGCTGAACAAGCCCAACTCTCTCAGCCTGTCTCCATAGCAAAGGTGCTCCAGCCCTCTGAATATGTATTTCTTTCCTCCCCTCTGAATAGCTGAACTCTAGTTCTGAATAATCCCATCTGGGTTTCTTAGATTTACTCTCAGTTAAGTAACTAAACATATTCAGCTTTCTTCTCTTTTTCTTTCTTTTTAAAATCTGGCTTGTATCTCTGGTGGTTTGAGCTCTTCTTCATAGTAGCAAGGAACAAAGTGTCCAGTGGGGTTTTCTTTTTCTTTGTGTGCTTTATTGGGGGGTTTGGTCTTTGGATTTGTTGTTTTGGTTTGTTTTTTTAAATGCTGAAAATGACTTGGTAAACTTCAGCCAATTTGCTGTAGATCTTTGTTTTGTTTTAGCCATTTGCAATTTAGGAATAATAATGTCTCATGTATCTAAAATTAGCTGTGGAGCTGCATTTATTAGTGTGTGTAAAAAAAAAAAAAAAAAAAACAAAACAAAAAAACTATGCTGCACTCATTGGTTTTGAGCAGTATTGTTTAGAAAAATGATATCTTTAAATACACCCATGCAGTCAAAGTAGTGCTTTATTGTTAGTTTTGCAAGTGGGAGAAGGGAGAAACGCTCCGAGTTTGTCTCTATCTAATGACATAATGAGCTGTGCTCTACTCCTTCAACAGCAGTTGCCAGGCCACGATCTCTGGCATTTAAGAGCTGATACAGAAGGCAAGAAGGGCTGCTCAGAAAAGGCTATTTGCCAGACCCAGGAAGTTGTGGTTGTGACGCAACCCAAGAAATATGCCATGTCTTCACTGCAGGCACAGTTTGTTGAGCTGTTTCCAGTAATAGGTAACTGGCCTTTGTTACTGGTGGTCTTCAGGCAGCTGCCTCCTTACACGGCACATATTGTTAGCTTCTGACACGGGTTGCACCTGGTTGCAAACGCACCAAAGTAATCCTCACACCCTAGCAGTTGCCATAAGGATGCTGTGCCAAAGTGACTTGAAAGAGGGGAGGTGTCAGCTCAGTGTCAACAGGCAAGAGGGGTGTCCATGTTGCACTTATCCCAGTAGGAGATGGTCTGTGGTTATGGAAAGGATGCACTTGCATCCAGCAGTGCACATACCCTTGCAGTTGAGGATATAGACAGGGAGTCAAGCTGTCTTTGTACTGTCAGTAATTGAGTTGGGCTGTTCCCTACCTAGACTATGCAATTCTTCCCCATCTTTGGGGCTTACTTTGGAAGAGATTTCTCTGTCCTGGCTCCTGGTTGACATAGAATTACTGTAGGACTTGATAGTACTCTCCTGACTTCCTAGAGGAGAGAAACCTCTCTGCTGACATTATCGCAGCCTTTCAATACTTAAAGGGGTCTTATGAGAAAGGTGGGGACAGACTGTTGAATATGGTCTGTAGTGTTAGGACAAGGGATAATGGTTTTAAACCAAAAGAAGGTAGATACACTAGATATAAGGAAGACATTTTTTACAATGAAGGTTGTGAAATACTGGCACAGTTTGCCCAGAGAGGCTGTGGAAGCCCCAGCTCTGGAGACGTTCAATGTCAGATTGGACAGGGCTTTAGCTGAGAATATCCCTGCTCATTGCAGGGGAGTTGGACTGAATGACCTTTTAAATGTCCCTTCTAATCCAAACCATTCCATGCTTCTATTGCTCTCAAAGACCCTTCTATCTGCTAGCCCAGGTGGCAGAGCCAAGCTACTTCTGTATTTTTGCTTTACAGGTTTACAGTGAGGTGTTTTGCCAGCAGGGTTTGTCTTTGCAACAATTAAGTGAAAGATGGAGGCTACAGTCAAGAGGAAAAATATTTTCCTTAACTGTAGAATGACCAATTAGAGGTCAACAAGAGCACCTCTTGTCCCTTCTAGCTGAATAACCTAAAGAGGAGAGCGAGGAAAGCGGTTTGCATGCTGTGAGTATAGGAAGCCTCAACACGTGATTAGTGTGTATCCCAGTTTTGTGTTGTTTCAACCCAAAGAGCATCTCAGAATCTTTTCCAGTGTAACTAATGTTCCTTTCCCCACTCCCACTCCACCATTTCAGCAACATCTGCTCACCTAGACCCACAGATCCACCAGCTGTCAGAGAAGGCAGTTTAGGGATTAAGTCTTCATGAAGAGCTTTCTGGACTGAGATGCTGGGATTTTCTGAAGTTGTGCCCACTTACATATGATCACCGGCAAATAGTGATCAATTCAATGGTTTTTGCAAGAGTCCCTTCCTTGTAGCCCAGTTTTATCATGTTATACAAGCACAGGGTTCAGTACTCAACTTCAGATCACAGGCAAAGAATTTAATGCCTTTCAATGGAAAAGTCCTGTCTTCCTGTTCCAACTGTGGCTACGTGGGTGAGGAGGGGGAAATCCCATCCAAGTTATTAGGAAAACAACAGCAGCCTAAGGGAATGTTTGTTTAGGTTTGGTTTTTGTTGTTTTCTTTTCCTGGGTGACAGCTGTTCTTTCATTTTTATTTTCTTTTTTCTTTTTTTTTAATTGCAGCACTTAAAAGGATGGCAGGTTGCTGTATAATTTATAATATTAGTCCTAAGGGCAGCGTCATGCAACATGAAAACAATCCTGAGACAAATCTAAATAATAAACATGCATTACCTAAAACTATATTGCATTAATAAAACAACATTAAATAATCTGAGGACGTGCATCACTTGTGGGGAGTGTCAAGGCAGACACCTGCCTCAAGTTCCCACCCACATTTCTTGGTCAGAATGTTGGCTCCCGGGCGCTGTAATGTCATTGTGACTTAGAACAACCTTGTTTTCACTCTTTGTAGTAAAGAATCTTATGGTTCAGGGCTGTGATGTTTCCTCTTCTCTGTTTGAAGAAGATACAGTTTTTCTTGTGCTAATTCTCATAGCTGAAGTCTCCCAAAAGAAACAAGGCTAAGTGTTGAGTTTCAGGAGCTTGCAAGGTCTTGAAAACTAGACCTGGTGCTCAGTTGAAAATGTTGGTTGTGGCTGTAAAGGAAACTATTTAGATACTAGTACACAAGCTTTTCCTGCTGTAGCAGAGAGAGATTGGAGACTGCTGTTTCACAGCTGCTTTAAGCTAAGGCAAGTGCGTGCTGGTACCCAAAGGGGCAGTTCAGTTCTGTTTTTCCTTCTGGCTGTGCATCCCTTCCATCTCCTTTTTGCCAAGAGTGGCACTTGTGTGGCAGTGCTGTGAGCCAGAAAAGGACCGATCCTGCAGAAAACCAGGCTGACAAAACAGTTCTCGTATGGCTCCCTGTGCAGCCAGATAAATGGGACAAAGACAGGAGGGAGGAATGAGCAGAGAGAGATCCCTTTTTAGCGGCAGCTTGGGTGTAAATGGGCTTACAGTAATTTTGAAGTCAGAGACATGATCTAAGTGGCTGTTGTGCAGTTGCTCTGGAGATCTTGGAAATGAAAGACAAGGTGTAACTAGTGATTTCTTGGGTAGGTTATTGGTGTATTCAAGTGTAACCATGTGTATATGATTTCTTTCTTAGGATTATTGTTTGCTAATAGCAGTAAATGATTATTTATACTTCTTGGTAACAAGTTGTGTGACTCAGCATGTCCATTCAGGAAAACAGGGGCTTTATGGTGTCAGAGGCTGGAAATGAGCTGTTTCCATGCAACTGCTATACCCCATTACGTACACACACTGAAAAACTGTCTACCAAATCCTTTTCTCTCTCCCCTCCCTATAAATACAAAAGCCATCATAGCTATGCTGACATGGCAGAAGGAGCAGTTAATCTCACAGCAGATTACTTCTCTGCTGCCCCTGGCACCAGGCAGAGGTGAGATGTCAGGGCAGTCTGGGAGGAGGTAGACATGACAGCTGATGGCTTTGCCTGGTTGGTGCCTAAGAGCTGGAAGAAGAGTGTCCTGCCAACATGGAAGAGTTGGATCAGGAAAGGGATGTGGCATTTCTGGACACACAGTGTCAAGCCACAGAAGCATTATCTGACTGCATCAGTGTGAGTGGGGCTGCTATTTTGCCTCTTCCCCTCCCAGACGGGAAAGGATGTATGCTAATAGAAGTATATGGGACTTACTGTGCAGCTACTCCGCGTTAACCCAGGTCCCCAGGGAAAAGAAGTGCTTATTTCAGGTTGCGCAGATCATAAACCTGCTGCCTTATGTGGCGCGTGTGCTCTGAATACTAATGCTCCCTTTCCCTTTTCTTTACTGACATGGCCATTGAGCTGATGAATTGTATAGATTATACAATGATAATGGATTGGGAAGGGGAATTTCATCTGTCTCTTTAACCAAAGTATGAACAGTAAATCCTGCCTGTTTGCAGAGAACAGCTGGGTTTCTAATAACACTGGAATGCTGTTGTGGCGGTGAGGAGTGGGTTTAGCTGCCCCCTCCCTTTCATCACTGCCATTAAGACATCCGAATGCTAGCAAAAGAGCTGGAACTTTCCAATACCCTGAGGCTAATGCAGCAGTTATCCTGGGAATCTGCCAGCTCTCTTGGAGCTAAGAAAAACCTGAACCCCTCTATGGTGCCTCTGCGCTATGCCCAGGGGAGGAAAGGGAAGCAAAGGCCTTGCATTTGATTTTCTAAATAACAGCTGGGTGAGAGAATGGGTTTTTCTTTTAAGCAAGACCAGTCTCTGTCCATAGAGTAGGCTGAGCTATGATTTGATCCTGTGCAAAGCAGTGAGTAAGCTGCATTGTGGAAGGGATTATGGTAAGGTGATATCTTTGGGAATGTCAAGAACAGAAAGAAGATGTCACAGAAATGTGCAAAGCCTCTCAGGCTGGTCTCTTTTTTATTATTGATAATAAATTTTGAATATTAGTTTGAGTTGAAATAGGTTATCAAGAGAACCTGAATGTTCAGAGGATTGATAATTCATTGATGATGCAGTGTTGATCAGAAGCCAGCCCTGTTCTGCTAGGTGCTGTACAAGTACATCATAAATGTTCCCCACTTTCCTAAAGTGCTTTCAGAGCTTAAAGAGTATGGCACAGCAAGTGGACGTAGCAATCAAGCAAGCTGTTATGGTAGAGGAAGACAGAGTACTAAATATAGCAGAATGAATAGAGGTAGGGCTTTTTTTCCTTTTTTATGGGTTGTTTTGCACCCTCACATCTTCACACCCCCCCCTGCTGGTGGCAGGAAACACAATAGCTAACTATACAATCAGGCTGAATAACTTTCATGTATCAACTGATAATAAAACTACTCTAAATTTGGGAAGGAGCTTTCAGTGACAAAATGTATTTCCAATGGAAGGTGGACCCAAAAAGTGTGTTTCTGCAGAATGGATTACTTTTAGATGTTCCTCTGTTCACCTAGTCTTTACTCCTTGGGTAGAAGCTCCCAGTTTAAGCATCATTTAAATTCTAGCACTAGGGTTTTCATTATTGTGTTGCAGCTGAGCAGTATTACGGTTCTACCCATTGTTTTACATCTGGATTAAACTGTCATTTTGTGCATCTGGAGGTAGGTTTGTTCAGTAGGTTTTGGAAATCTATAGATGTTCAAGTCCCAGCCAATCCTTTGGCAGTGCTTGCTAGTGAGGAAGCTACACAGTAAGAATATCCATTCCATGCAAGTGCTCCCAGCAAGATTTGTACCACAGTACTTGTCCTTCATAGATCTTCTGTCTGGTCTTCCAAGACTGAAAAGGCTCAATTGACAAACTGCTAGTCTACCTCCTTTACTTTCCACTATGCCTTTGCTAAACTTCTGTGCATTTTCAGCTTCTAAAATCTTTTTTGTTTTTAATTCTTGCATTAGGGCTTACTTTTACTCCTGCTGTTGACACGCAAGAAAGAACTGATGCTGGCATAGATTTGTTCTTGACATCTCCATCTTGCTGATGCTTTGCTAACTAGTGTAAAAGAAAGACAGGTCACATCCAGGAGATATGCTGCTATTGGTATGAGATGCAAGAGCAATCCTAGTAGACAGTTCTTACTCCTTACATTGGTCACCTTTTCAATTACAGATCTGATCTGCTAAAGTCTTGTCATTCTCATTCTAGTTTCTGTTAATGAAATGCATTTAACTGTCAGCTCATGTTAACAGTAACAACACAGCCGAGGATTCATAAATTCCCATGGAAGTCAAATGATTGCTACCTTAGAAGAACTCAGTCAAGTCCTTTTTCATCTTGAAGGTGAAAGAGGAGACAACCGCAGCATTCCTGATCCAGCCAACCAGAGTATTCTGAACAATGAATCTAACTCAGACTCACTTCTGATTCCTATCTGAAAAGGTCTAAGTAAATATTCTGTTTCTAAGAACCTTGGGGTTTTGAGTTCATGGCATCACTCAGTTGTGCTCTTCGTATCTTGGACCTGTCTCAAATTACTTGTTACCTGGAACATTCGAAAATCCAATGCTTCAAAAGCCAGTCAGACAAGTGCAGTCCATAGATACATAAACAGTTGCTTGGCACAGGATTGGCCTGTTCTGAAGAACTAACAGAATGAGAAGAAAATTAGAAAAAGTGCTGTACGGCAAGAGAGTCTTAAAACTTATTATTTTAGATTAGCAGGCAGCAGGTAAAGGAAGGAATGACATGATCTGAGACCATATGTGGGGATTTATCAGTCTGTGGTCTGAATACATAAGGAATATACTAACATGGAGTAACCTGAAGGTTACTTTTCAGTATAATAGAGGAGGGAATTAAAGAGCAGAATTGCTTCACACTTATGTTTAAATAAATGAAGATTCAAGTCCTTGAGGGGATGGTTACAGACTCTGGTGTATTTTCCCTTATGGTCTGTTCTGAAATCAAAATATTTCCTGAAAAGATCTGTTTGAGGGTTGTTTGTTTTGTTGATTATTTTTGTTAATTTTGTTTATTTGTGAATGGGAATGGCTTCAAAGTCTTAAATATCTTTTGGTGTGAATTGTAGATCAGCAACGATGATCACAGTGGACTCCTTCTGGCTTTAAAATGTACAATTTTCAAATCGTTTTCTTTTGCAAGAAGCCAGAGGCTTTTTCTTGCACCTAATCAATGTGGAGGGGTTTATGGTTTGGTATTGTGTAGCTTAATAGGTAAAGAAGAAATATCACAAGTAAGTCCAAAAGGAAAGCGGGCCTAAACCAACCGCAAGTAAAATTTCCCAAGGGATTGTCTGCAAGCATAAATGCATCAGTGCTGGGACATGTGGCATGATGGGGCATCTCAGGACAGAGAGCATATGAGGAATGGAATTTGGAGGAGAGTGTTCAGCTTCAGGACAGAATTGTGCCTTGCTGTACTGCCTCTTTTTCTGCTCTTGAGACTGTCAAACTTCTCCCAAGAACAGCTACACAGTTTGAAATGTTTCCCTCTGTCCATGGGACTTTTTGGTCTTGTGGGTTATGAATGAAAACCAAACCCTAATAAAACCAAGAAACCCTCAAAAATAAAACCAGAAAAAAACCACAAACAAACAAAATGATGCCCCAAAATAAAATTATATAAATCACAAACACACACCCCCAAAAACCAAACCAATCAACCAAACCGAAACCAAAACACTCCCCTTTCCACACCCCCACCCCGCAAATGACAACCCACAAAACCCCAGCACAGGGCTTTCCAGTAAAGGGTAGATTTCTAGACCTAACTTTGTATAGGAGTCAGGAGTTGTAATGGAGAATAGGCGTTTTGCATACAGACTGGAAGAGGAGGAAGGAAGTGTTGTCATCTGCTTTTTGGTCTCTTTAAAATACTGAATCCTCTGCTCAGAGATTAGGAGCAGAGATCTGGTTTTAGTGCTGTAATACCTAATTGAATTGCGAGCCTAGGTGTAGTCCTGCGAGAGAGGACTTAGTGTAAATTCCCACACTGATTTTTGACACTTAAATTACCTTTCAACCGATGACACTTCCTTTGAGTACCTGCACTGCAGCTGCTCTGGGGCATCTTTATAAAGGTTACCTGTGCCTAATTGTCATGGGGCAGAACCTGCTAACAAGAAATTAAGAATTAGCTACTTTATAACTGGCAGACAAGAACTTGATGTCCACCACCCACTGGACGTATGGAATGTGAGCTCACTGGGCTAATCCTGTGCTCCCACCTAGCTAATGTGCTGTGTTGCACTGACTTTCTTTGGGAGGCTTAAAATGGGAGTGTCAAAGAGAGAAAGAAAGAGGCAAAGATCTGGCTTCTGGAAAACGCATCTTGTAGTGCAAGATAAAGGGGATAATTCCATTTCATGTATGAAGCTGATAGCACCTTAATGCATGCCTTCAGTCAGAAGGGCAAGGCAAGTGCTGAAAACATTAGCTGGGGAGGATATGACATAAATATTTGGCAAGTGAAACTTTCAAATAAGGAAGTAAATGTTTTGAATAGAAAAGTAAATGTTTTTTATAGGAAAGGCAATGTTTCAATTGAGGAAACAACCCCCCCAAGGCAAGTAACAGATTGTAATCTCGTGAGGCCTGAAGATTAAGACCATTTTTTTTTTTCTCCCTTATAGATATGTCTGTAGAAGCTTGTTGTCATGAAATGGCCTGTTATTTAGACAAGTCAGCCTAGGTGAATGAAGAGTCTCCCCTGGCTTTCAGATTATGTGAATATTATGAACTTCATGACAACTTTCAGGGCTCCTAGCCTAGTTTTCTGGTTCCCTTCTGCATAGCTTTCTAAAAATCTCCTGCAGGAATGTGCTCTGTTCCCCAAAAGACCAGCAGTGTTTTGCAGTGCCTGGCACCCTGCTGACCAGGCCTTCCTTCTATACAAAAACACATTAAGTAGAAATAGAAAAGTTATCGAGAGAATGAAACAAAATTGCAGATGCAACAATTATACCCACTGGTGTCAGAACACTGTTATAACAAGAAATAATAATGAAAAAACATTTACTTTATCCTTTTTCAGGGGCCAATAAAAGATAATGTGACCATATTCAAAAATAATCTTTTTTTTAATGTTCCATATTGCCTTCATTAACATTTTTTTCTATTTCTTATTTTATAAACCTTTTAATTGAAAGAGGGGTGGGAAGCATAAGGAGGACACATTTAGGAGGAACGGCAGCTGAGTAAAGTTTCCTCCTAAGCATTATTACTTCCACTGCGATATCAAGTATGCTGCTGCCACTTTGTATTGCAGCTCCTTGGATTAGAGATTTCATTAAAATCTTTTGTTGAAGTTCTTTTCACACAAAGTTTTTCTTCGGAAGTCTCATTTCATACAATTAACTTTCCCATATCTTTGAGGCTCAGCCAAGATCAGTAAGACAGTGACTGCTGCTTCCTGGGAAGCGACATAGAGTAGCACAGAAGTCTCACAGGGTAACAAAGGTTGGTGGGGTGTTTTTGGACACCTTTTGCCATTCCTGAGGCTCATCCATCTGAATGTTGTGGGAAGGGAGTAGCAGCTTGAGTGCTTTTTTGGTGGTCTTTTGCTCTGCACATGAATTCAGTTGCCAGAGCTTTGCAGCTATTAATGTGCTTTTAGATTTATTCTCTATGCAGTGCTGCATTGCGCGTTTGCATTTTTGAAGAGGTATGAAGTTATCCTTGTATACAAATTCCTTGAATATAGAGCAGCATCCAATGGAGAACAGAACTGGTACAAGAGAAGACAAGTCAGTGAGCCAAAGCTTTCCTTGTCTCCCCCAAAGTGCAGGCTCCCAAAAGTTAACCTAATTAAGGAGGGCAGTTAGGCCACGGGGTTAACAGCTGTTTGGGAGACAACAGAGAGCTCCTTTAGGAGCTGAGGTTAGACTTTGGAAATAGCTCCTCCTGGGAGTACACAGGAAAATTGCTGTGCACGTGTGCATGTATGTGCGTAGAATTCAGAATGAAGGGTTTAGATGCAGCAGCACTGACAAGGATGGAAATAGGTCAGTCAGTTGTTTAAGTGTTCTCTACGTGTTCCTTCTCCGTGACAGCTCTGAGTAGCAGTTGGAAGACAGCCTGGGATTTCATTTAGAAGTGTGAACCAGAAGAAAAGAGAAAGGAGGGGGTCATTTTGCTTGTTTTGATGCCCACGTGTCCCATTTTCAATTATCCCTCTCATCCACTCTTACTGGGATGCAGTGAGATGCCTACAAATGAGCCATGAGAAAATTTCAAAGGTTTGGATGCTCCATTCGCAAAACTCAGTGGAAAAAAAACAACCCTGCGCACCGCTTTGGGTTGTTAAACTTGATTTGAAAAGGACAAAGTTTCCCTTGAGGTTTCAATATTTTGAAAAGCCTGAAGGACTCTGTGTACCCAATTAGGGAGCTACTATCTTCATGTTGCCAGATCTTGCTCTGTGGATTCTGGACTTTGCTTAGTAGGTATAACACCACCTACGCTTTAAATACCTTTTGAATAATACAGGTTGGATTAATTTTGTTTAGCTTTTGCCCATCTAGAAGTTAGTTATCTACTGTAGACCAGTGGCTTAGAGCTCCCTGTGACCAGTGGGGCATTCTCAGGAAGCGATCTGTATCATCTACAGTAGATGGGCTAGGCTGACATATTGACAGACTTTTCTGACCCTGTTAACCTGCAGGAGTTGAGGTGGCCAGCATTAGAGTGAGATGTATCTTGCCTTTCCTAAGCTGTTTAACGTGAATCAGAAGACCTGCTGTCCAGCTACCACAATTTTACTGATATCCGTGCATACAGTTATCAATAGAGTTATTCCAATTTACACTGACTGTGGCCCACTGAATATTTGTTTACATTATTTATTCTTTTAAGGAAGTATATAGTAGCAGATGGTGCTAGATTAACTAGATTCTAGCTCTGGCTCAATAACAGTACATGAATGGTCAGTCTGATTACTTATTATCATCAAAGTGTTTTCTAAGAACATGAGAATTGCTACAGAAGACAAAACCAACAGTCTATTTAGTTAAGTATCTTGTTTGTGACAAGCTGGTGCCATATGCTGGTGTTGATACACTGGCCATAGTAATGTGTTAAGTATCTCGGGTTTTGGTGTTGGGTTGTTGCTAGGTTGGGGTTTTTACTTTCTCTGTGGTTTTCTCCTTCCGTCTTTCAATTTTGAGATATTTCCAGGCACAACTTTACCCATTTGTAACATGGGAATCCTGTATGTTTTGTGGTGGAAACAGCTACATTTGTGGCCTGAGTTTGGATAGCACTCTAGAAATGGATCCAGAAGGCAAACTTTTGATTGCTTCCATTCTCCGTATGTCTTTAAACAGTGACACAGTAATCTCTGGCCACTTGGGATGTCTCTGTCTTCTGTCTAGGCATGCTCTGCTTTTTGTGACCAGGTGTCACAGTTGGGTGCCCAGTTGTGTGCTCGGCTCCTCTTCACTCCCACTTTTATTTTCTTTATTCTCACTCTGCTTTTTATCACTCCCTTATCTTTTAGTCTCCTCAGTCCTTAGTTTCTTATCCTGATAACTGATCATCTGCTTTTATACATCTTCCCCACCACCATATGTCCCTTTGAGTTGTGAATCTAACACATTTGCTGCCATTTGTCATAGTGCTTTTGCATCATTCCTCTTCCCCTGACCTTTCACCATGATTATCTAGTCTTATTTAATGTGTCCATTCCATTTTGTCCAGAACTGAATACTACTCTATGTAGTACTCTCTTCAATCTGTTACCTTTAATAGTTTCTCTTCACAAGTTCTTGTCATCTGCTCACATATTGGAGCAAGCAGCATGGCACAGTGGAAGAAAGAAGCAAACAGGGCTAAAGAGATTTTGTGATGTCAGAATTTGTCTCAAAATATCCCTTTCTTGCAACGGGATAAATAAAAGCTAAATGCCTCCTGTCTACAGTAAGGCTTTGGGGTTTTAAAATGCCTTTTCTTTCAGTTCGGGCAAACTGTGAGCCAGGTTAATGATCCTTGTTTGTTGAGCAGTATAGGCACAGAGATGGCTCCAGAGCATGTTTTGTGCCAGCATGGAGAATACCAGTGCTGGCAAATTTAAGTCCTGACGTGGAATTCAAAGAGGGGCAAGGGAAGGTCAAAAGAGCAATGAATACAGATTTGGAGAGAGACTTGTTTTGTTTGAGAATTGTCCCAATTATTGTGCTCGTTGCCTCAGGTAAGCCACCTTTCAGTTTTCAATTATATACTTGCGTATTGCTCATTATTTGAAAGCTGTTTCAAATATTTCTCAAGGAGAAAAGAAGTTGGTAATTGGCCTTTTTCTGCTTTACATCTATCTCTGAACCTCCATCTGATAGTCATCTTGTCAAAACTGTCAAGAGAAGTAAAAGGCAAACAGCCTTTTTTTAGCCCAAATGATACACTGTGAGTTTTCCAGTTAAGCTTGAATATTGCATTCTTGGGAGTGGGGAGCTGTCTGCAGTGCTTTGGTCAAGCACAGTTTTTTGGGTTTATTCATCCTCTATCATGAACACCAGTTAAGCTTTCTCGTTGCAGTAAGGGGAGAGTATCAACACTAATTTGTTTTTAGCTTGGCTACAGTTGTCCATCCCAGTCTAGGGCAAGTTGCTTTTTCATATCTGAAGATAAACCTGGCATATTTAACTGTCCTGTGTCCGCTTGTTGAATGTCATTTGCTGTTTATTTCTGCCTAGAAAACCCATGAGAAAACATGAGTAAATTTGGAACTAAGTTTCTCTTCAGATAAATAAGGCTTACCAAGATATCTCAAATCCTTATGACAGTATCTTGGATCTTATACATTCAAATAAAATTCTTGTGAGGATATGTGGGTTTTGCACACATTACTTAGGGCTGAAAGTCTGCCTGGACTTTTTGTGGGATTTACCTCTCTCAGAATAGTGATGTTTCCTTTCCTGGCTGTAACCCAGAAGCCTGGAAGGATGCATGCAGTTAAAATCAACCAAATATTTTGCTGCTTCTTCCAGGGAGGAAGGTGATTTATTTACTTTCTGCAGAGCCCTGATTTCTGTTTGTGGCTCTGTCAGAAAAGTCCAGAATGATCTTGGGTGATTCACTCAATCCCCCTCTGTTTCTTTGTCATCTTAGTTGCAAAGTGAGACTAATACTATGCACCTGCCTCTCTGAAGCACTGGAAGACATTTCATTGATGTTGTTCATTAATGTTTGTTCCAAGAATTTCAGTGAAACGCAAATTGTAGATGTCTGAATTTTAGGGGATTTGATTTAAATCTCGAAGTACAAAGCCTCTGGTTCTGGAAACCAAGAAAACTCTGTAGAATAGTAATGTCTGAATGCAAAATTCCCATCCCTAATTCCAGATTATTCATTCATAGTTTAACATGAGCTTCACTCTGTTAATGTGGGATACCTAGAATTAGAGCAATTAGCCATTTCATGAAACTGTCTGTCTGTTAAGGTATTGCATTCTTGTAACCTGAAGGGAATGTATCATATCAGTAAACCTGTAACTAAAGCATGAATCTCTATGAGCGTAAGGAAAATAGAGCAAGCTGCTGGACATGATTACAGTAGCCAGAATAGTAAGGAGGCCAGGTTGGATGAGGCTTGAGAGGCATGGTCTAGTGTGAAGTGTCCCTGCCCATGGCAAGGGGTTGGAACTAGATGATCTTAAGGTCCTTTCCAATCCAAACCATTGTATGATTGATGCCACGCATTTAAGATTTCTACCTGGCTGAGATTTAGTACAGGATTAATTCCTCTTAATTTGGACTTTTCTAGATGAATTTAAATTATTTTTTTGCCTTTTTTCCTCCCTCTTCTACAGACAAATGTTTCTTCAGATTTTTTGTTATGTGTGGTTTGTTAGAATATGTTGGTTGGGGTTTTTTGCCTCTGGCACTAAGGTATGGATTTTCTGTTTGTGTGACAAACAAGATAGCAGTTTACTTAGGAATTTTTGTTCCACTTGTTGCTCAAGATCCCCAGGTTTAAATCTCACTCTTTAGTTGGAATTGTTTTCAGGCATCTACTGTGACACTTGACAATGTTGCAAAACAACCCTAAAAATTCAGTGTGTGAGCTGCATAATTTCGAGGGGCAAAGGGCTGTCCACATACCAAATCTTTCTTGTCTGTGGACTTTTCTATCACCTTACATTGTGCTAAACAATAATACTAATCCATTCACCACCTTGAATATTTTGCTAATCTCTAATTATCCTGTGAAGCTATCTTCAGCATTTAATGCAAACTGAGACCAGGGAAACACTAAGTGATTGTGATGTTGTGATGTTCTTTGTCTTTTGAAGCAAGCATTTGATGTCATCTCCCTTAAATGCTCATGGTTTCTGATTTGGTCTCATGTTATTGATAATCATGGGCTATTTCTGTGCATTGCTTTTATTTAAGAGCCATTACAAAGCAATCTTATGAATCTTACTTTCTCGTGTGGCAATGACATTAGCATGTTGGTTTTGTATTTGATGTGCTTTGGGATGTTTTGCTCAGAATATTTTAGTGTGTTTTGTCTTACGAGTTTTATGGGGTTTACCATGGTATTGTTAATCTGGGTTTGCATATCTTTCATTCCAGTATCATCATAAGCTCAGGAAATAGATAGAATAAATGGAAGAAGGCATCTATGTCCTTCATTAGAAGAAAAAATAGGTTTGTAAAAGAAGTTAGAAGCCGTGTAGGATCATTGCCTAATTTTTGAAAGGATGTTTTGGAAAAAAACATGTTATCTTCCTCCACCTGGATTTTCATTGTTCTTCTCATCATTTCTAATCCTATTGCCAAAACTGCTTTCTCAACTTCAAAATCTTTCTGGAATTAAGTGGCTTCTGGATTTTGACAATGCAACATTTTGATGCATGTGTTTGTCACATCCTGATTAGATTAGTATAACGCCTGCTCTCTCAGGTCCCTCTCAAAACTCAATTCATAAACCAGAGTTTCATACAAGATGCTACCACTAGGGTGATGAAACAGAGAAATTCAATCACACCACGCATAGGTTATCCATTTTCCAGAGGCTGATGGGAGAGATTGGATTTTCTGAGCTTTTCTGGGCTGTTTTGTTTTGCTTTTTCTTTGGTTCTGTTCCTGTCTTCCAGGCTTCAATAAATTTTCTTTAAAGTGGAGAAAATAATTTTCCTCTTTTCCATGTGCTTCCACTACAGTGAGCCACTTAATTTCATGAGCCCCAAATTTGTGTAACTCCATCTTCACTTTCAAGCACATGCATGGTTGGGGGTTGCATTCATTAATTCTGCCTTGTGAGTTTCACACAGGGATACCTCAATGTTCTTAGCAGGCATTCAGGTCAAGCCAGTGTAGAGTAATGGTTTGATTTTGAAGGTAGTGACTTGCTCTTTTCTCTACAGGCCTCCAGTAGTCCCATTTGATGAGCCTTACAAATAATTTGCCTTGCATTTTTTTGTCAGGAGGCAAGAGTGAGAACTATCTTCAGAAATATTTGAAGATGGGAGCACTAAATACCAAAACCAAAGAACTAAATCAGTCTACAGCGGAAGTCACACCATTCAGATCCTAGTCTGAGCTTGAACAAATCAGGTATCAGGACCGTTAAATAGTTTTGTCTTGCCTGACAAATACTGAAGTATTGCTAAAGACTCTTGAACCCCATCACGAAAATTGTTGGGGCATGGGTTGACAAAACAAGGACTGGTGCTCTGCTTCATTAGAAGAAGTTGTTTTAGTGGCTTAGGGGTGTAATCTGAACTAATGTTACTCAAGTTTTGTCAGTGATGCTTTGAAACAAACTTCAAGACAGGAGGCACTGGAGGTGCTAAACCAGTGAGCAAGAATCTACACAGTTAATCATTGGGTTTCTTACTGTGGGAAACAGCAAAAAATGGACAGATCAGCTGGGAAGATGAACTTTCTGTGCTTGTCCATTTACAACTCGGAGGAGTGTCTACAAGAATCTGTAACAGAGAAGCAAGCCATCTCCCTAATTACTTCATAATCACTTCAAGACCACTGCACTGTCTGTCAAGTAAAATGTGTAGAAATGGGACCCCATCTCAGATGAGTATTTTGAGTTTTAGTCCCATGTCAGCTTGGCTGTGGGCAGAGGATGAATTTATAAGAAATAAAAGAGAGGAAAATATAAAATTCAAACAGACTTTGCAGGCTCATAAAGAGACTTAGCTCAGTGTGACTTCTTTAGAAGCTATTTCTGTGGCTCTCTCTAGAAAGTCATTGGACTGTTCTTATTTTTCCAAAATCTGTTCACCCATTCCAAGCTTTAACTGAGATTTTCAAAGGTCGTATTTGTTAAGGGGACAGTCACATTTGATAGAGCTGGCTTATTTCTGGCAGTACGAGGGGCAGCAGTGTATAAAGAGAATTGATACAACCCCAGTGAATGAATCGGGAACGAACCTTTGCTTCTAACTTTCCTAAGGCATTAAATAGTTTCTGAAATGTTCTTTTTGCTCCAGACTCCCTAGTTCTCAGTCTCTCTGTGTGTCTAGAGGACACTGTCAACGTCCCCCTCCCACCTCTATGTTCTGAGGATGAATTGTTTCATGTTTGTTTATGCTAAGCCACAAAAGCTTGAAATTGAAATCTGTTTGCTCCTCCACTTCCCACTCATATAAGTTCTCATTCACTGTACATTTTTGCAATAGGATTTTACCTCAAGGGTGTCTCTGAAGGTACTGTCAAATTTGATTGAAGTTCACCAGCTGACCCAAAAGTTACTGAAATGTGACACGGGTACAAACAAGATGGCCTAATCAGCCTTCTTTCCTTTTCTAAAAGGAGACAAGTCAAATGGCAAGTCTTTCCCTTTCAGTGCTATAGGACAGGATGTGCTGTGATCTCTAAATTCTTCTTTAGTTTCAGCTGGACATGGTACAGCTTAACCTTCTTAAAGTACCAGCCTTGGCTGAAATAAGCACAGCATTCTCCTGTATGGAATCTGAACGCCAGGACGGGAGGAAGTGATTTCTAGTGTCAGGCATTTCTGCTGGAATCTCTTCCTAGCAAAAAGCCAAGAACTCACGAAAAACTCCTGTCAAACATTGCTGATTGTCTGTGAGGACCCCTTCTCATGGCACTGCCCTGTCACTGTACTTCATTTCTCATCCTATAAATGAGGTGCACAGGGAGCCAGATGAAGAGCAGAGACCAGGCCTTGCTGAATTTACAAAAGAGGTTTAGGTGCAACTCCTTCCCTAAGCCTCATCATTCCCGTTATGCACACATGCACAAGGGTTTTACAGGTACGTGTAACCTTCTTTACCATTTTTTTTTCCTGTTCTGTGAAATTGAACAAAAATTGGGGGGTGGGTTTACAAATTAGGCGTGGGGTACAGATAGAGAAGGACAGACAGGCAGACCCACACTTTCGTGTGATCAGTATGGTTATTCAAGTCTTTTTTTCCTAAGAAAAAGGGGTAAGGGGTTCAAGCTTTGTCGTGGTTTAAACCAATCCACACAGGTCATCCACTCACCCCCCCTCCCCACTCCCAGAGGGATGAATTGAGAGAATCAGGAGAATGTAACTCCCACGGGTTGAGATAAGAACAGCCCAGTAACTAAGGTATAACACAAATCACTGCTGCTGCCACCAATGATAATATTGATAAGAGAAAATAACAAGAGAATACGATACCACCGCCGAACGAGTTCAACCCCCCCAAAGAGAGAGAGCCTGCCCTTCCGGGTAACTCCCAGTTACCTCCCTGGGCATGACGTGCTGTGGTATGGAATACCTCTTTGGCTAGTTTGGGTCAGGTGTCCTGTCTCTGCTTCCTCCCGGCCTCCCTCATCCCCAGCAGAGCATGAGACTCACAGAGTCCTTGGCCAGAATAAACATTACTTAGCAACAATTAAAAACAATTGGTGTTATCAGCTCTCTGCCCAGGCTGGAAGTCAAAACACAGAGCTTGCACCAGTTACTAAGAAGGAGCAAAATGGCTCCTGGTAAACCCAGGACAAGCTTAAACATGGGAAGTTTAGATTGGATATAAGGAAGAAGTTCTTTACTGTAAGGGTGGTGAGCCACTGGAATGGGTTGTCCAGCAAAGTTGTGAATGCTCCATTGCTGGCAGTGTTCAAGGCCAGGTTGGACAGAGCCTTGGGTGACATGGTTTAGTGTGAGGTGTCCCTGCCCATGGCAGGGGGGTTGGAACTGGATGATCTTAAGGTCCTTTCCAACCCTAACTATTCTATGATTCTAAGAAGGCAGAGTGAAACATAACACTTGTGTTGCTCTGGCAGACGTGGTGAGGAAATGGCATTCTGACAGCAACCACCATGGAAAAGCAAAAGGTATTGAGTGCTGCAGCATGCACAAGACTGGGAGCATTTGCACTTTTAACCATGAGATGATCCTGTGCTGAGTTTCCCTACAGTGCCGCACTATCTTTCATTTCACATGCGATGTGCTTAAGAGAACATGTATAACACCATCTTAACAGAGGATTACATAGGCTGACTCTTCCATTTATGATGCTGACAGTGTCAAGCTAAGTATTTCTTCTGGAGTAAATATAATTTTTGCCATAAAACTTGGTTGCAGTAATATTGGCATTTTGCTCTACCTATTCACTTTTTGAGTGACAACGGACAAGGTTGCCAGTGACTCACTATACGGTTAAACTGTTTTGTTTCAATTTGCTTACATGATTTAATGTACCCAAGTATCTTACTGCTTTAATATTAATAATTATGCAATAACTAATTCAGAATTCCTGGCTGATTGGAAGGCAGGTTCACCAGAAATAAAGATACAGTTACACTGAAGGGTGTACTCTTGCTTTGACAAATATGGAGTTCTCAACATTCTATAGTAGAGAGGGAAGTATCTAAGGATGAGCTGTATAAAGCCAAGTGAAGTGGCATGTCATAATTTTGCATACAATGATGTCTCAAACCATTATGCAAGAAAATAAGATCAGTTTTGCATCACAGGTTTAATTCAAGTAATTGGCCTGACAAGAAATCTTTCATTCATTAATATTTAGGCAACAGCTCTTTTCTTGATTAAGTAAGCTAAATGTGTGGAGTACAATAAGAGGGATATTAAGATCAGCTTCCACCTGAACTCTTCCCTAGTCTTGTTACTTGAAGATTTAGCTTACAATGGTATTTCAACCTCACTCCTTCCTTCAGCTGTTACATGTCTTCAGTCATTGTTGCATTCCTCTATACACCACAGAAAAAGGTATGTTTTCCTACTAAGTGGTAGAAAAAACCTGCTTTTCTGACCATTTGTACCACCAAGTGCCTATTTTTAAGGGATAATAACTAAAAAAAAGAAAAAGTGCTCAGAATCCCTGACGCTTTAAATTGTTCAGATTTTACACTCTCATTAGGATTCTCAAACTAGTCTTTCATTGTACCATTATTCATTGCAATGAGATGTTTCAGTGCACTGGAATCAAAATGTGTAGTTTCAGCTTGGCCTGGTATCAAATCACGTTCTGCTGATGCATTGCAGTGATTGATAGAAGTTACAGTTTGAGTGCTTTACATTCCCATTCTTCTGCGTCGGACACGTATCCGTACCAGACAACTGACCCGTATCTCATGTGATGGCACCAAATCCCTCCATATATTGTTTTGAGTTAGTAAGAAGAGATGTCATGGAGTATTGTGAGAAACTTATCTTTGCCAGGTAGCTTGCCTTCTAGGGCATATAGTGTGCTTAACTGTAGGGACTGGTGGAAAATATAAAGCCTAAGTGATCTGAGGTAGAAACTGGTAATGGAACAGAGACCACCATGCTGTCAAATGGTTCCTCCTTCTCTGTGTTGTTTGGGCTGAGGCAATACCACGCAGTGAAGCTCAGATGGTAAAACTCTACCCCTTAAATTAACAAGTGATTGGAAAAGATCTGAGCCTGATTTAACTCCCTCTGAAAGCATCTGGGCTTTTTGTTGATTGCAATCAGACACAGATCAGGGCCTTATAGCTTGCCTGCCATCTTCTGAAATGTTATGCGACAAACAAGACACTGATATTTCTCCTATGAAATGTTTGTTATTTTATCATAGCAGAGATAATGTGAAGAATATTTGCATCATGTCAGAGTTTCTGGTGGACTTCCCAAGCATAAAATGGTCTGGCTTCTGGTGGTTTGTTGTTTGGGTTTTGTTGCTGGTTTTCTCAAACTGATTTGGCCACGCTGTCCCTTTGCTAATGCGGAGTAGTCAGCTGGCAGGTACTAAAACAATCTAATAGAATAAGGTTGATCTTCTCTCTTTAATTAGACAGCAATATGCAACGTACCCAGTGGGCCAGATGATCTTGAAAATTAAAGTGAGAATAGAGGCACATTTGAGAGGAAAATATCTTTACTTGCAAGGGGTTGGGGATAGAAGAAACAGGGGGAAGTGTTCATTGATAGAACAGCCCAAACCCTCAGAATTTCTCTCATAAAATGGACTGGGATATTTTATTGCTTTTACAGGCATTTCAAAAGTGTTTGTTAAGTGTGAAGTAGAGCAATCTTGTTGGAAGTGAACCTGGCCAAAATTCAGGGTCTGTCAGAAAACCTTTCTGTGATTCCATCAATCACTTAATCTCCATCTGTAGAGCCTAATATATCCCCATCACTGTAGCACCAAAGCCACTTCATAATCCTTCATGTGTTTCCTCTCAAAACACCATGAAGGGTTGATGATACAGTTATTTTTACAAGAGAAGAACCGAGGCATTTCAGTTTTTCCTCAGGTGACATGCGAGGTCTTAACAGTCGCATGTCACCCTAAGCAAATCACTGGGGTTTTTTGCCTTTTTACAGAATCACAGAATCACAGAATCCCAAGGGTTGGAAGGGACCTAAAAAGATCATCTAGTCCAACCCCCCTGCAATAGCAGGGTAACCTACAGTACATCACACAGGAACTTGTCCAGGCGGGCCTTGAATATCTCCAGTGTAGGAGACTCCACAACCCCCTGGGCAACCTGTTCCAGTGCTCTGTCACTCTTACAGTAAAGAAGTTCTTCCTGATGTTAACATGGAACTTCCTATGTTCCAGTTTACACCCATTGCCCCTTGTCCTATCACTGGATATCACTGAAAAAAGCCTAGCTCCATCATCCTGACACCTACCCTTTACATATTTGTAAACATTGATGAGGTCACCCCTCAGTCTCCTCTTTTGCAAGCTAAAGAGACCCAGCTCCCTCAGCCTCTCTGCATAAGGGAGATGTTCCACTCCCTTAATCATCTTTGTGGCTCTGCGCTGGACTCCTTCAAGCAATTCCCTGTCCTTCTTGAACAGAGGGGCCCAGAACTGGACGCAATATTCCACATGCGGCCTCACCAAGGCTGAGTAGAGGGGGAGGAGAACCTCTCTTGACCTACTAACCACTCCCTTTCTAATGCACCCTAAGATGCCATTTGCCTTCTTGGCCACAAGAGCACATTGCTGGCTCATGGTCATCCTCCTATCCACCAGGACCCCCAGGTCCCTTTCCCCTTCACTACTTTCCAGCAGGTCGACCCCCAACCTGTACTGGTACATGGGGTTGTTCTTCCCCAAATGCAAGACTCTACACTTGCCCTTGTTAAATTTCATCAAGTTTCTCCCCGCCCAACTCTCCAGCCTGTCCAGGTCTCGCTGAATGGCAGCACAGTCCTCTGGTGTGTCAGCCACTCCTCCCAGTTTTGTGTCATCAGCAAACTTTTTACCTTTTATAATATTATGAGACCCGGGGTTTTGTTCACTACTTTCCATACAGCTGTAAATTTTTCACTTCCTAGTGGTAAAGGGACTTTGGGTATTGGAGTGGCTGGCTAATGGACACATACCTGACTCTAACTTTTGATGACAACTGTACATGCTAACTAATGAAACAGGGGTAGGATGATGTAGACAGTGTGTATGGGTTAAGTAACACCGATTCATTCATAGGTGAATACTAATGTAGCCAAAAAGTCATTTGCAAGCTGAATGAGTTACAGACATAGTAAGACTATGCAGGATTACAATCAATATTCTGTCTGTGTATGGGAGTGAAAAACACCTAACTGTGTTAGAACCTGTTAGCAAGCACAGGTACAGAAGGAAGCCAGCAGTCGTGCTTTCTGGTGCTGGGCAGTTAAACCTTGCTAGTTAGTATTCAGCCAGCAGTTTGTCAGCCCAGTGCTGCTTTGCTGTCTTGTCAGAATAGCGCACATCTTCCTGACAGTTTTGGTATCAAGTCAAACCCTCGCTTCTGGGTATTGAAGAGGGCTTTGTGATGATGGAGATGGACTACTGGCTGGGTTTTGGCATGACCTTTTGAGAATGTGTGTGCAGCATCACTGCCGTTGCTTAAGTGACGTTCTGGATGCAAATGGGCTAGTAGCTTGTAATGTAGTGAAGTAAACATTTAGTCCTACTTGGGAGAGTAAAGCCAGTATCAGGTACAGTGCTAACCCTAACCACCATTGCAGGTTCTCAGACAGAGTTGAATGCAGCAGTATTGGGATCCAAAGCCAAGGGAAATGGCTGAATTAAAGTGTAACTGATTCAAAAAGACTCAAAGCACATTTATGATCTGGTAATAGTCATTTTATAATAACCTCTGTCCCAATTCCACAAACTTGGATGTTTCTAATATTTTACTTACATAGCCACTTTGGGGGCAGATTTGGAAAAGCCTTGACTACAGTCAGCTTTAGCTCAAATCAGAGTAAGTGAGATGCCAAACATGTAACATGCTATACAAATCTAAGTTCTTTTAAGCAAAATTCCTGTCCTTGGCCTCTCAGATATGGTAGCCCAAACTAGCAGGTCTTTTTATGTAAGTCGCTTCTTGTCCCAATTGCTCTGTTATGAACTGGGGACAATGTGGTCCCCTCTGGTACCAGTGCTGTTGGGAAGATTAGTCCATCAGTGTTTATAAAGCAGTTGTCTCCTGCAGTGTTAAGCACTTTAGAAAAACCATGCAGAACTGAATAGCTCTGTCCTCAGAGCAGGCTTTGAGTAGCATTCAGTAAGCAGGAGCCTAGGGTTGCATACTGAACAATAAGGAAAAGCCAAAATATTGAATAATCCGCTTATTAATGAAGCGTTGATACTGTGCACAGAAGAAAGCAAGAGCCCTTTGGAAAAACAACCTATGCTCCTGCAGTTAAAGGCTGTGTGATAATAAAGACAGACACAGGGCTGACTGAAGGTTGTATGTATCTGTGCAACTCTTAAGCATGCAACTTTGTGATGTTGAGGCTATCTGCTTTGACTGCAGCTTTCTGTATGTAATAGGACTGATAGTAAGAGTGGAACCATCTTTTGGGGGTGTTCATATAATGCCAGTCTACAGGAAATATGGTACTCCGTTCCTCTTGCCTGCAGGTGAGTAGGTTAACCAAGACTGGCAGCTTCATATGCCAAGGACTATGTGCAATACATGTTGTAATATGGGGGAATGTCATTCTACAGCTGCTGGAGTATTCACTAATAATTGTGAGGTGCTGTGCATCAGATCATTTACATAGTCTGAGGAGGAGTAGAATCATACAAGAGTACGATTCAAGCTAAACTGTGTCTCCAGAAATGCTTATGGATATATTAGCTGTTTTCTGTGAACCACTGCAATGAGTTTTCCCTTATCTCCACCCAACCTCCACCTTCAGGAATGTAGAATGACAAAGACATACAAATAGCTTAAAGGAGGTCTGCCTGTCGGAAGGGAAAGGTTTGTAAGGAGACAGGATTAGGGCACTCTGTGGTAGTGTCAAGCGGACTGAGCAGGGGTGCCTAGAGGAATTTAGCTTGTTGACAGTACTCACAGAAGCAGGAGTCCAGCAAATTAAGCACAAGTGAAGTTAAATTTCTCTTTCTCAGTGGTTTACAGCTTGTGATCCATGAATTGCAGCTGGCTTTTGGACTACATCAGGAAAGTTCATATAATGCTGCATTTATGGGCTATGTATGTGAAATTTCTAAAGGGTCGGTGCCTGCAGTGGAAAATTTTGGGGATCCAGAAGTTGGTAAAACCCCACTTGTCTGTTGTGTTCCTCTCATTAGGTCAATTATGTTTGGTTTTGAAAAGGCCAAACGATGAATCAGGCTTTAAAATGGAAGAGCTGTAGGTGTTCTCAGGAACCTGGTTAAAGCATCTGGGTGTGAAAGATGGATGTGGCAGTGTGACTCAGCATGCCGCTGGCAGTGGGAGTGCCCAGAACACCTTCCAGGGGCATGACAGATGAGACCCGCTCCTGCAGAGCATTCATGCAGAGAGACCCACATGTAGAGCCAGATATGCCCTTCCTATGGGAAAACTTTGCTAAACAGTGGCTTGCCTCCCAGGGATGCTCTGGAAACCCTGTCCCTTGGAAAACTGAAAGCTGGGCTGGGCATCATGTGGGAAAATATGCAATGGGGAAAGAGTTCAATACCAGACGCAGGGATAAGCTACGCTAGTGATAGGATCTTACAGTTTTACATGCCAGGCACGCTCCCAGGGCATGGTTCTTCTAACTGCAGGTTGGGTTTTTATTTCCATCATTCTGCTTCATGCCCAGGAATCCTTCTGGCATTCCTGAAGACCCGGGGTGTGTAGGGAAAGTTAAATACTAGAATTGAGATATATCCTGAAGATCAGAGAAGGGAGTCTACTCATGTCAGGTGGGGATGTGTGTTCTCCTGGGTGTGTGTGTCTGTAACGCCTATTACCGGCTCTGAGAAATGCATGTATTCATCAGAAGGAGAAAATATCCCTTTGTGTTGATTCTTATTTAGCATTGTTTACACAGAAAATGGAGAAACACATCTTTAACCATCATGTAGTCTTTAAAATTATGTCAGTACACCACGCAGCGCTCATTCTGTAAACATCGACTCCACCATGTGGTCTCTGGGAGCTAATGCTCTTCTGCTCTGTATGGCCACTGGCGCTCAGCCTGGGGCACACCGCAGTGGTTATGTTAAGCAGCCTTTGTGAAGGTTTCCAGAGCTCTAAATTAAAAATGCAGAAAGCTGGGGAGGGGGAGAGATAGTTGGAAGGGGGGATTCTCTGTAGCTGGAGTGTTAGGATGTCTTGCTGCCTAATTGCCTTAGAACACGTGGGCTTGAATGAATCCTCTTTAATGAATAATAGGCAAACGCATAAATTGTAAACCCCGAGCACCCCAACGGTGAAATGCGCACTAATGAAGACTCTGACTTTGATGGCAGGTGTAGAGCTGATTTGTAAAATGTGGTGAATATATCAGGTTTAAAATGATACATTTATTAAAAGAAGCAAGTCTTCCATGCGCTCTCCTTCTATTCACTCTCTCGCAATGCACACCTACCCTTCCTGCATGATATTGCAGGCTGCAGTCTCACAGCAGTTTCTTGCTATAACTCTTGCTTCAACAAAGTACAACAATAGAGACCAATTACCCTCTGTCTCCACTCTTATGGCAATAAGCCTGAGGAGGGGGGATAAAAATGAGTGCACCCCCTCCCCCCAATACCTTTTCAATTTCAAAGCCTAACCCTGTCGGTAGTGCCATTTGTGGATTTGAACTCCCTGGCTTTGTGTGCGGCATTATCTGGAGATTCACCTGGTACTGATCCAATGAACCAATGAAACCTTACAAAGCTGAAGGGAAGAGTGTAGAGTTCTCTTTGTAATAAATCATATGCCATGAAAAAGGATTTCTTTAACTCCTTTCCTCCATTATTCTCCGTATCTCACCTTGTGGAAATGGGTCTGTTAGTGAGAGACTTAGACTCACATAGCAGGAAAAATGAACAGGGGAGGGAGAACTGAAGTGACAGGAAGGCAGAGCTCCTGGAGGTTTCTGTAACTTGGAGATTCCAGAAAAATCAGCACAGTCTGAAAGAACAGGAAGCAGCTCTAAAAATAAAGCCAGCACAGGCCTTGCTACTAAACCTTTCTTAGCTCTAGAAAGGGACAAGGACATTTCATTAAGCAGCTGCACAAGAAATCCCTAAAACCGGTGATAAGTTAAGACCCCAAAGGCAAGGAGGTTCCATCCACAGAACTGCCCAGCAAGCTTAATGCTGGTCTGAACATCTTTGGTTTTACTGAGTTGAGCTGGTAACCTCTTGAGATCTGGCTGCCTCCCAAGGAGGGAGGGATGAATACTGCAAAATGTTTCAGTTTTCCATTGCAATTTTGAAACTCATTTGCTTTGACTGAATTCGCACTGTGTTTATGTAAATTTATAAACACTGTAATAAATTTATCTACTTACGGAAAATAGAAATTTTACAAAAAGGCTGGAGAACATTTGTGAAACGCAAATTCTAATTCGATGTGTATAATCACAGAACCTGATTGAAATGTACACTGAATCACAAAGCAGAAGCATAGTATGTGGTCTATAAATCTAGCAAACCCCCGTGAGCATAATCCAAAATTCAAACAGTTGTTAACAGCTTACATATTTTAAATTACATACATGTCATTTTTTGTGGTGGCAGTGACTGTGACTCACAACCCGGGATTTCAGAGTATGAATGAGGACCACAGTCAGGTAATAGTACCAGTTTGCTACTTTGCTTTTTATAGAAAGCTCACTTTCTATGCTATATATATAGTTTCTATATAGAATTTTATATATACATATATATATATATTCACTACTTCTGATTATACTTTTTTCTAACCTAGGAAAAAGGTTAGAGAGTCTGTGCCAGCGTGTCATTCTTATCTGGCTCTATGTCAATATTACCTGCCACACTTATGAGAGCATTCATGGGCATGGCCATTAAACCCCATGGTATAGGATATTCTCCACTGTCTTTACTCTGGAGATGTTCACCTCTTCCAACCCTAATTTTGAAGCTGCTTTTGTCTCCTTTTGTACCTCTTGGAGTCTGTCATGTCCCCTGTTTTGCTCTCTTCCATATCCCCTTCGAAAGATCATCCTTAAACAGTCCTTTGATATACTATAGATTTTTCCCCTGGTTAATTTTGTACTGAACACATTAGTTTATTTACTGCACAGAATAAACCTAATCTGTAGAGGACAGATTTATTATGAATCTAGAGAACACTTACACGTCACATGAGAAACTGCTTTGGAGCCGATGACAAAGCTTGCAGTAAGTGAACTGGTCTCAAATATTGAAGGAGCGTGTATTATATTAGAAAGCAGTTGTTTCCCATTGCAGAGCTGCTCTTTCCAGAGTATAGCTATATTTCTACTTTGCCTGCCCAGTGCTCGAAGCAGCAGGTAAACAGTTAAGAAATGGAAGCAGCAAACAACATGTAGTAGAAATGGGCTGGTTTAAGATTGGTAGGGGGAATTAAAAAGCAGTGCAAGAAGCACTTCTTAAGTTATCCTGTACAAGTTCTTGCTTGGGAGGTATTAGCCACAAGGGAGATCACATCATCTGGGAGCAAGAGAATACAACAAATGCAGGATCCGAAATAGGCATGTGGGAGACTCTTACCATATGTTTTGGTCATGTCCTGATATACGTGAGCTGAGGGAGACAGTTCTACATGTAATAGAGTCAATAATCAAATCTGAAGTACCAAGGAACACAACTTGATGTTTCCTTAGAGAGACCACAAGTTTGCAACAGATGAATAAAGAGAGAATGTAGAAGATACAAATTTGTCTTTAAGCAAAAAGGAAAGAAAAAAGGCTTTAAAATGGAGGGGGGTGTGGGTAAAATTTTACACTGTTCCCAGACTGGAAAGCAATAGTAATGCCTACATCAGAAATTTAATTAATTGTTGTTACACTGATAAAGATGTGATATACCACATCAAAGACTGGCTAAATGGTATTTGGAAATTAATTTGGATTCCTATTAAACAGAGCTCAGAGGAGCTTCCCAAATGAATAACTTGTTTGTCAAGCATTGCTTCCTTCTGTTTATAAAAAGTCTTCTCAAGCAAATACAACTATTTTCAACTGTTCTTGTTGCTTGAAATGCACAATGAGATTCATCACTAACCAGACATTCATGGCCCATTCAAATACTGCAAATTGTAATGCCTTAGTATCTTACAGAAATTAGATATTGCTTACTTCTGTTCCCTATAGGGATGCCTTATATGAAGTTACCTAAAAAGTCTTCTATTTAATGTTGTCAATCCATGTTTGAATTTAAAATTTGCTTTTGGTGCTCTGTAGCTTGGCCACTTCAACGTGCTTTGGAGATGAACACAATGGAAGCACAATGTACTTGTTTTCCGTGGCAGGGGGGCTGGAACTACGTGATCATTAAGGTCCCTTCCAACTCAAACCATTCTGTGATTCTGTAGTGTTATTAGCTTTAAATATTCTTAAAACAAAATGCAAGTGGAAACACATTAAGCATAGAAAAGATGTGATTTCGGGTTCTGGTCTCTTAAGCAAGTTATCCTGTTGAACGAGCACACAGTTTTCTTGACAACTGTGCCAAAATACAGTACGATTCATGATGATCACCACAGTTTCTGCTTTTTGTTAAATGAAAAACTCATCCCTGTGATTCTGCTCGTGCACTGTTTTTTTTTTTTTTTTTTGCCAGTGTAATTTCACCTATGTTTCTGGAAGTTCTTCTGACCTTATACTAATGTTTGTGAGTTCAAAAGAAGACAGGATTTAGTAGAACTGAGTTTATGTGAAGACAAAAAAAAAAAAAAGAATAATATATAAATGTTATATGTTTTGCTTTATGGTGTGATGGAAACAACTTTCGGAGTTGTCTGTAGAACTGCAGCTGTTGGAATATCCAGAGAAGATATCCATATGTTCTCTAGACAAGCAGACAAGTGATCACCAAGACAAGGAGGTGGTTTTCTCCAGCACAGAAAGCAATGTGTCTCATCTGTACACCACGTCAGCACTGATTGATAGCGTTGCAGAGCTGGTAGCTGGGTATTTGGACTCCCAGATGGCCTGATGGTTGGGTTGTCTAAGGCCAAGGAGAATGACAGCTCCTCCATGCTTAGCTTCCCAAGGGAATTTTTATAAAAGAATGTCCCATTAACTTTATAATTTTTGGTTCACAGAAAAACATTCATTCATCATTTCTAGAAATGAATTTTATCCTCTGGTTTCATCCTTTCACTTTTCTATGTATTTCAATTCTCTGTCTTAGGTTTTATTTGGGTTTGTATGCAACCATTTGTTTCAGCTTTTAGAGAAGTGAGGATTTTTCTTTCTTTTTGCCAATTAAACTTATGGGGTTTGGTCATCATATTCTTAGAATTTCTATCAAAGGATAGCGCAACGGGAGTAAATCTCTATTGTTTGCATAGGTGTGTTTAAAAGATTAAGGCTGAACAGACATTCTCGTAATAGACTCGGGATCAATGAAAGCTCTTCTTTCCTCAAAAAGCTTTAAAGCTTAGCAGTGAAGTTGATTTTTTTGTTTGTTTGTTTTAAATATAGAGGAAGTTGCACCTTTTCCTGGGTTTTTATTATTTGTGTGGTCTTTCATAGAATTTCTGAGCAAGAATTACCCAAGGTCCCACTGGTCCTAAGCTCAGTTTTAGATGACAGGAGAGACTTCTCTCCCTGCTTGTATTAGAGGCCACAGATTGTCTAGGTGATCTCTGCAGTAGGCAAGGGACATTTCCCCCTCCTATTTGTGCCACTTTCAGCTTTTTGATTTCTTCTGTTTTCGTTCTAACAACACCCATTTGAGTTTCAATGGGGCTTCACAAGGAATGGGATATTACTCTGTGGGACTGGAAGTAGCAGATTCAAACTTAAGACAATGCACTGAAAGGCAGGGCAGGAAGGAGAAGCCAAGGTGGCACACATGCTTCAATGACTACACGATTTCATGGCCAATAAGCATTTTAACTTAGTGTCTTGGTTGGCTAACTTTTGTGTAGGCAATTGCAGGAGGGGAAGAGACTAAGGCCCTGGGTTAGTGGAACAATTACATTCATGCTTTAAATCCCTTAAGCACATACTTAATGGCCATTGATTTCAATGCTCTTAACAGCTTTGCTGAGTCAAGGCCTGACTGAGGGCAAAGTAGAGGCCTGGTGATGAAATTTATGAATCATTCTCATAGCTATAGACCCCCAGCTAAAGCACTGGTGAGGAGAACCTCAAAGACCAAGGAGGGTTCTTCCTGTAGCAAGGTGGCAGAAGGTGAAGAATAGAGCAAGCAGATGTGTTGTTGAGAGGAAGAAGTCTGAATGACCAAAGATGTTTTCAGTTGATACTCTTCTGGTCATGTTATTTCTAAAAGTGGCTATTGCTGCAGGCTTTCCTCATCCTCAGAAGAGCATTTTCTTTGGGTTTTTTTCCATGATAACAACTTGCTTAAATACGTCAGCTGCAGATGTATTTCTGCTCCTGAAGCCTGAAGAGGTTACAGCCCATATATGTCATTTGTGTGTGTTTTCTTATGTGTGTGTCTGCAGGTGCTCCCTGATGGGGTTTGATTTAAACCGGCACTGGGCAAATCCATCTCCCTGGGCTCATCCAACACTGCATGGAGTGAAACAGCTCATCATTGAGATGTACAACAATCCGGTGAGTGAGGAAAGGTGATGCCAGCACAGCTGCTTCCTGAGGTACTGACTCATTGTGCAAGATGCCAGCAATTCTGACGTGGCTTAATCCAGTGGTAAAACAAAATAAGAGAGAAGTAAGACAACACCACCCCCACTGCATGAGATCAGGGAACACTTGTGTCTTTTAAGTCTTTTATCATCAGAGTGGAGAAAGCAAGAGAAATGAAGTTCAGCTCAGATTAAATATGGAATAATTCTGAAAGCAGTGCCTAAATTCAGTCGAGCACCTCTCATGATGTCCTGAGCTGGATTCAAAACAGCAGGCCCCCCAGACTGAGTTACTGAATGGCACTGACTTTAATCCAGTGCTCTGGCAGGGGTTGCTCTGTAGCGTGCAGAGCAGGAGGGGGATAATGTTTGCAAATATTATATAAACACACGCACGCGCTCGTGCTCACTCAGAGAAGCAGAGGTGTTCTTGAAGGTGAAATCTTAGCTAATCAGACGAGATGGATTGCAGAGAATATGGAGGAGTGGGAGGGAGGCAGACAGCTATTGAATGTTTGACATCAAAGCACAGAAGGATTATTGAACGTGGCACCTAAGAAAAACTGCTGAACAAAGATAGAGATTGGGTCGGAAAAAAATCACTGCTGAAAAAGTAAGAGGAGATTTTATAGGTGATTCTTTTTTCTGTATGGAATTCCTGGTATTTGTCCTTTCTTTTTACTTCCCAGCATGGAGATTGCTTTGGATCTTTAATTCACTGAAGTTTTGTTGTTTTTTAATTTTCTTTTCTTGGCGTATAAAAACCCCTGGTTTGCCTTGCTACTAAAGAAAGAGGTTTCTTACCCCTGGCTACATCATTTATAGGATAAGAGCTCCTTTAATTTAACTCCTGGTTCTTCCAATACATCTTGACTGGACTTTTTATCTTCCAGCTGGTAGTAATACCTGTACAGAAGGGGTTTTAGGTACAAGAAAGATAGGTTAATAGATAAGGTCCTTACACACAGAGTGAAATCCAATTGCATGGAAAATATTTCCTTAGACTGTTAATTGTTTGGCACAGGATTTGTCTTTCTGTTCTGTTTGTGCAGGACCTAGCGTTCTGCCTGTGACCAAGGCTCCTAAGCCCTGCTGTATTAGAGTGATGATCACGGAAAGTACAAAAAGGAGCTTTACAGCCAGCCTGGTATTTTCTCCGTTTCCCTCCCCAAACAGCAAGACGATTTTCCTTCTAGACGAAGGAAAGAACATGCAGGCTGCTTTTTTTTTTTGAGGAAAAATACAATTTGTTTCCAAGAAAAAAAGAGGCCCTTAAACATTAGAAGAAGGTTGGTATATGGAAATGCTTCTAGATAGCAAAGCAACAAATCCTGGCACTATTAAAGGTCATTATCAGTAAAATGGGGGGACTCTTTTCAGCTTTGTCCCATTCTGGGGAAGCTTTGAAAACTCTGGTAGTCCCCAGCTGTGAACTACCTTATTACTTATTGCCTTCATGTGAAGAATTAATTTATTTATTATGGTGGCTAAAATGAGAAACCAAAAGAAATGTTTGGTCAGAGTTGGTCTGAATTGGAAATGTTTTCTTTCTCCATCCCTCTGCCTCCCACCCCTCCCCAGTCGACAACCTGAGATGAACCAGTTCCAGTGCATTTCCTTATGCGGGAAAGAAAAAGGAGCCTTTCAAACACGAGTGTAACATTTCATTTTCAGGGTTATTTAATTTAGAAAAAAAAATACTATCTAGGAGCCCTTTTTTGGATTAAACCACCAGCAAAGTTCTCATGGCTCTTCAGAGTTCACTTCTCAGTGAATAAGCTACTCACTGAAAAACTTCCTTGTCTGATTTTATCATCCCCTAGTCCATACCAGCCTGTCTGACAGTTTTAGAGACCCTCAGCAATACAGTGCAGTATGTGGGATTATTGGTTTTTTTTTCAGGCAATACCAGATTCTTAGTCCCTCTGATCGCAGTGATATTTGTTTGAACAGACTATAGCCAAAGCGCTGAGACAAAATGGGAAACCATGCCAGCTGCCTCAGAGAGAGGGCATGGGACTGTACATGTGCCATCCTGCTTTATCAGTGACTGTTTTCATTAGGTTCTTGAGATAAAAAAACCCACCCTGACGGAGTGCCAAAATAACAACCTGCTTTGAATCACTTCAGGCTGCAAAAGCTTTGAACTACTCTCCAGTGTAGAGTGTAACTTTTAGATGAGTAATACATGATAGATGGTTGGCTGCATGCAAAGTTGAACCGGTTGCAGGAGGGCTCTTGTCAGACTGCGACAGATCAGGGATTATGCATTTGAACACGTCTGTCCTGCCACCGTCTCGTCACCTGAAGTCTTGCCAGACTGGGGGATATGGAATGAAATAAAATGCAAAGTAAAGTTCTCTGCAAAATAATGCAATAAAAAAATAACCTACCTCCCTCCCAGTCTAGACAAGATCTGCCGTGAGGAGCTGTCCATGAGAGATTGGATTCTTTAAAGCAGAGGCAGTTCAGCTTCGTGTTGCCATTGCAGAATGGCTCAGTGCAGGTCTTTGAGATGTATTCATTCCCTTAAATCATTTAAGGAAAACTAGCTGCTGTAAGAGCATAAACCCACATTTTAAATACTGCCGCATAGGAGGATTTTTCTTCGGCTGCTGCAGTTGTGGAAGATAGGCTGTTTCCTTTGAAAAAGGGTTCGTTCTGGAGGGGGAGGGTGATGACACAGAAATAAGTGAAGTGGGTATGAACTGCACACACAATGCCATAGCTACAGTGATCCCAGCACTGAGTGGTCCAAGGCTGAGTGCTTACTGTAGTTACTGTATAAAAATAAACCTGAGCACCTGTGGCTCTCTGTCCTGGGTTTTACGAAGACTGCTAATTCTGTTTATAGTGTTTCGATTTCCATAATGACCATATACAATTTAGGAAGGAGTAGATGGGTCAAGAAACCAGAGAATGATAGGAAGCTTTTGATCTCCATGTCACTGATTTTTGAAGCAATCACTCCTGACAGGAAGTCACTGTGTTGGCCTGTGTGAAGCAAGGGGATATTTGCAGTCGTTTCTAGCGCTGCTGGTCTTGCAGATGAGACTGAAGTGACAGACTTGCTCTTCTAGATCATGTGCTGTTGGCAGAAGACATTTCTGTCTTTAAGTACCCTTCCCTGACCATATACCAGTCATCACTGCCTTCCCACCTCTTCAGCCGATGGTATGTGTGGATGGTTCCCCTGTCTATGCTGGAGCAGGTTAGCTGCTTTCGCTCAGATCACCATATTGTTTAGACCAAGCCATCTGGCTTTTGTCTGGAGTATGTCAAAGGATGTTCATGTGAGCTGTCCCAACAGCTAAACTGTGGGGCCAGGAAGTTCTCCTTGGGCACAATAACATACTTCAAGTAGAGGGCTGTTCAGAGAACAAATGTCTATAGCCTAGCTAAGGAATCTCATAAAGCATATATGCACAGCTAGATTTAAAGACATGAATAATCTGATTGAAGTCAGCAGTGTTCCTTGTGTGTTTATGGTTCAGCAGGTGCTTAAATGTTTTGGACTGGGGATAAAGTGCTCAGCACTGGCAAGCTCAGGATATGGATGGTCTACAGAGATCAAACAGTCCTTATCTCTGAGATAACATGAAGCCTCAGAGACAGCAGCATAACGGCGTGATTGTTGGACAGGTTTCGTGTGGCCATTCAGCACTTTTCCCAACAAGCAAACACACTCTTTAAAACAGATTTAATGAGTGAACTTAGGTAGTGTGTTCACTGCCAGCTCAGCCCCCTCGAGTATGTGCATTGTGGTATGGTCTTTAATCATAGGGGCTCATGTTATTCTCTGAGTTCTCCAAATGGAAAACTTTCACATAATAAGCAGCTATTCAACGTTTTGTTTTAGCTTCAGTGTTCATTGTGCAGCTCTGTCCTGTATTTACTGTGTGCTATTCAGATCCTGCTCTGAGGATAGAATTGTTAATCTCATGGGCTTTTCTGTTTTGCTCAGTGCTATACCCTGGGAGCATTTCAGAAGTGTTAATTAATTATTTGAGGGGAGGACACCCCTGTGAGAGACAAATACGTTACCCTTGTATGGATAGTAAAAGAGAAGCAGAGACAGTTATAATCATAGCTACCTACTGATTTGACATAGATTATTTAAGATGCTTAGGATCAGATTTGTTTCATGTCATTCACCAGGGTTTGACACATCCGCTGTCTCATTTCCACCCCTTCCTTTCCCAAGGAAGACTGGGATAGGCTGTTTCTGTCATGTGGAGCTCTTAGGACCTAGAAGACAAGGAGTAGGCAGTGACTGATCCTTGGGGAGAATCCGTTTCAAGTGATTTGCCCCCCTGAAATGAAATTGCAGAGATGGGATGCAGTGCTCCCATGCACTCTTTTTGCAACACTCTACTTTGTCTTCTTGCTTCCATCTTTCTTTTATTCTGCTTATTTTCCATGTCCTGTTGTCGTTGAGGCTGGAATCCTACATGCAGATGATTTTTATATTAGATACTGTTCACCTTTGTGTACTGAGTGACCTGAAGACCCGATCAAAAAGAAGAGAACAAAAAGCCACTCACCTGGGGTGTGCTCATTTATTATCATCTTCTTTGTCATGCATACATATACCAAAGTTTTAAATTATTTCTGCATAAGCAACTTTTCTGTTTCCATTCCTTCCTTTTGAATGCTTGATGTTGCAGCCTTTGCATACTTTTAATACTATTCTGGGTGAAAGTTTTGAATCAAAGCAAAACATACAGCTGAAACGAAGTCCCAGCGTGCTGAAATCTGAGTCATCTGCTGGGCTGGAACCTTTAGATCCACCACACAGACATCTGCCACAAGAACTGATGAATTAACTGATAGAGGATGACAATCTGCTATTGCTGTGGCCTGGTGTGAGGGAGGGAGAAACACTGCCTGTGGGCTCTGTGGGTATCAGCTGACAACAGATTTTATAATAAGGAAGGATGAGTAAACATAATACTGAAGGCTTGAGGGAGATATTTAGGGCTGAATGACAACTTTTAAGTTTTTGAGAAGGTGTTTTAAGATACCATGTGTAGGCTTAGACTTGAACAAAAGCAGACGTTTACAACAAGCCAGGTTGGATGGGGTTTTGAGCAACCTAGTCCAGTGAAAGGTGTCCCTGCCCATGGCACGGGGGGTTGGAGCTGGATCATCTTCAGGTGCTTTCCAGTCCAAACCATTCCATGATTCTATGATTTTCCTGTCTCTGAGGAGGCCTTGGTTTTTATCCAGGTAGGCTTGGGGGTATGGAAGCATTAAGACTACATATGAATTAACATTTGTCTAATAAATCAATGTAATTCCAGATTCTTTGGCAGATTACTGCATTCCTCTTCATAAAGAGAGCATTTCTACTTTCTTCCAAATTGTCCTGGGTTTACCAGGAGCCGTTTTGCTCCTTCTTAGTGACTGGTGCAAGCTCTGTGTTTTGACTTCCAGCCTGGGCAGAGAGCTGATAACACCGATTGTTTGTAATTGTTGTTAAGTAATGTTTATTCTGGCCAAGGACTCTGTGAGTCTCACTCTTTGCCGGGGACGAGGGAGGCCGGGAGGAAGCAGAGACAGGACACCTGACCCAAACTAGCCAAAGAGGTATTCCATACCATAGCACGTCATGCCCGGAGAGGTAACTGGGAGTTACCCGGAAGGGCAGGCTCTCTCTCTTCGGGGGGGTCGAACTCGTTTGGCAGTGGTATCGTATTCTCTTGTTATTTTCTCTTATCAATATTATCATTGGTGGCAGCAGCAGTGATTTGTGTTATACCTTAGTTACTGGGCTGTTCTTATCTCAACCCGTGGGAGTTACATTCTCCTGATTCTCCTCCCCATCCCTCTGGGAGTGGGGAGGGTCGAGGGGGGGGTGGAACGACCTGTGTGGATTGGTTTAAACCACAACACAAATGTATTGAACATGCACTCTTCCAGTCCTGGTATCGTCTATACCCTTTAGAGGGGGATGATAATCCTTCACTAGGGTTGGCTCCCCTGCGTACATCATGCACCTTCATTACTGCAGAAAGACAGTAGTAATAGCTTCGACTGGGGAAATGGCCTGACCTCATCTCTGAGTTCTAGCTTCTTGCTTTCTCTGCTGATAAACCTAGATACCATAAGGCAGGTGAAATTTAATGTTGATTGGTGTGTGGAGCAGGTTAGTGTAGCCAGTTGAAAGGAAACGCATTTTATCCCTGACAATCTGTAACTGTCACTGCCCTTTTTGTGTCTTATTCTGACTGACTGTTGTTGTCCTCAGACACTGTTTAGACTGCCTACTGTCAATGCTGTTCTTCAACCTACTTCTTTTCTAGGTCTTCGGTACAGCATCCAGTGTGTACTTGTCAAGGACAGCGGTTTTGACAGTGTGGGAGCCATGTTCAAAATGTGGCACCGTGGAAGTGCCCCATGGGCTGCACATCCACCCTCCAACTTTCTTCATTATCATGAACTCCTGTAGTGATGGAAACCAGAATTTTTATTTTTCTAGTATCCCCAGTTATAAAGACAGTGACATATTTTGAGGAAAGCTTTCCACTTCCTTGGAAAAATAGGTCACAAAATGAAGACTTAGAAACCTGTATCTGATTTTTACAGCTTCCCACTGTCCCTAATGGCAGCATTGCTGTCATGACCTCCCCTCATCTCTGCCTTTGGCAGTGCTACATCCTTCACCAGATAACTCCACATTAAGAAAAGTGTAGCTGGTCTCCAAGATGCACGAACTTGGCTGGAACACGACATAAATTTGATTGTTGTCAGTCCTGCAAATTGTGTCAATCTTAGAGGCTCTACTTCCACTCATCTGGCGAAATGATGTTATTAGTATTATCATCAGTGTGATACTGGATAGTTGGCAAATAAAGTATAGTAACAGATTTTGGAAGGGTTTCACATCACAGTTGTACACTTAGGCTTCTTATACTATAAGCCCACAAGCAGTATTATCTAATCTAGCATTTGAATGACTGGAAGCAATTGTTTTCTGTTTGAAAATTCTTCTTTTCGCTCATCACCTCCCCTGCTTCTGTTATAAATTGGAGCAGCACAGTGGAATATATTTCACTGCGAAATTATAAGCTGATTCTCATTCCAGCTGAAGCCAGTTTGGATGCTAATAAATGTTTGGAAAGGCTGTGGGTTGGGGTTTGGTGTTGCTCAGAAATCACACAGAGCCAAACAAATCAGCTGAGGTCTGCATCATCTGGTATATGGAGTCATAACAGATTAACATAGGGTAATGAGATCTGTACCATAACACACTACCTGGCTCCATTTTGCTGTTAGCAGAGCTCTTAGACTTCCTTCCCCAACTAAACAATACAATTGAATAATCATTGTTAACACAATATTGAATTTTAACAACCTACTAGGAAGTGATGTTCAGATAGTCCCTTAGATATCCTGAGTTGTCATTTGTACCTGATGGTTTTCACTCAGACATCAAAACAGCTATCATCAGGCATCACATTCTGCCAATAATTCTCAACCTAATATAGTACATGTTATTCTGAGTTCTTCTCAAGCAAAATGGCCAACATGCTGCCTCTTAGTTTTCTCCTCCTGAAATTGGAAGAGATTTTACCTCTTCTTATGCAGTTTGTGTTCAACTATAATAACCCTGTGGCTGCTTTCTATGGTAATGTTTGTGTTTATGCCAGTTTGTTGACACTGTAAAAATGCCCTGTATCACTCCTATCTTGCAAGTCCCTGTTGACTGAAGTGTAACTTTTTTGTATTGCAAATATAATTCTTATTTCAGTTCACTGTTGAACGGAACAGTAGTAAGGGCAACCTTTCTTTCACTGGTGCTAGCGTGTAATTTAATGTGATGTACTGATCAGTGTCTAATTCTGCAGCTCTTGCTTAGAATCAAAATCTTAAGCACCTGCTATTTCCCAGCTTACTGTTGGGCTAGCCTACTATGAGTTAGTAATGCTCTAGCTAACATTATATTTCATGTAGACTGGTAAAAAGTATTTCCGTTAAACTCTTCTCATTGTTTAATATGGGCATTAAACATAATTGGGTATATGCTGAAAGAAAGAAATGTGCATGATCAGTTTGTTAGCTGTGGCATTTTCTGATAAGTGATCTCATGGGAGTGGGTGTCGTGGTTTAAGCCCAGCCAGTAACTCAGAGCCACACAGCTGCTCCCTCACTGCCCTTCCCTTCCTCCCCCCCTGCTCCCAAAGGGATGGGGAGGAGAATCGAAAGAATGTAACTCCCACAGGCTGAGGTAAGAGCAGCCCAGTAACTAAGGTATAACACAAACCACTGCTGCTGCCACCAATAATAATAATGCTGATGACACAAAACTGGGAGGAGTGGCTGACACACCAGAGGACTGTGCTGCCATTCAGCGAGACCTGGACAGGCTGGAGAGTTGGGCGGGGAGAAACTTGATGAAATTTAACAAGGGCAAGTGTAGAGTCTTGCATTTGGGGAAGAACAACCCCATGTACCAGTACAGGTTGGGGGTTGACCTGCTGGAAAGTAGTGAAGGGGAAAGGGACCTGGGGGTCCTGGTGGATAGGAGGATGACCATGAGCCAGCAATGTGCTCTTGTGGCCAAGAAGGCAAATGGCATCTTAGGGTGCATTAGAAAGGGAGTGGTTAGTAGGTCAAGAGAGGTTCTCCTCCCCCTCTACTCAGCCTTGGTGAGGCCGCATCTGGAATATTGCGTCCAGTTCTGGGCCCCTCTGTTCAAGAAGGACAGGGAATTGCTTGAAGGAGTCCAGCGCAGAGCCACAAAGATGATTAAGGGAGTGGAACATCTCCCTTATGCGGAGAGGCTGAGGGAGCTGGGTCTCTTTAGCTTGGAGAAGAGGAGACTGAGGGGTGACCTCATCAATGTTTACAAATATGTAAAGGGTAGGTGTCAGGATGATGGAGCTAGGCTTTTTTCAGTGATATCCAGTGATAGGACAAGGGGCAATGGGTGTAAACTAGAGCATAGGAAGTTCCACGTTAACATCAGGAAGAACTTCTTTACTGTAAGAGTGACAGAGCACTGGAACAGGTTGCCCAGGGGGGTTGTGGAGTCTCCTACACTGGAGATATTCAAGGCCCGCCTGGACAAGTTCCTGTGTGATGTACTGTAGGTTACCCTGCTCTTGCAGGGGGGTTGGACTAGATGATCTTTTGAGGTCCCTTCCAACCCTTGGGATTCTGTGATTCTGTGATTCTGTGATAAGGGAAATAACAAACAAAGAGAATACAACCACTCACCACCCGCCGATCGATACCCAGCCCGATCGAGCAGTGATCTAACCCTTCCAGGTAACTCCCCCCGGTTTATATGCTAGGGATGACGTGCTGTGGTATGGAATACCCTTTGGTTAGTTTGGGGCAGGTGTCCTGTCTCTGCTTCCTCCTGGCTTCCCCTCCTCCCTGGCAGAGTATGAGACTCGGAAAGTCCTTGGTCAGAGTGAACATTACTGAGCAGCAACTGAAAACATCGGTGTTATCAGCGCTGTTCCCAGGCTGAGAGTCAAAAACACAGCACTGCACCAGCTACTAAGAAGGAGAAAAATGACTGCTACTGCTGAACCCAGGACAGTGGGAATAACAGTTCAGAAGAAGTCCTCAGTTTCTTTCACTCAGTTTTAACAAATCTGCTTCCAGTTTACTCTGGAGTAAACATTCTTTCATGATCCACTAACATGTTCTATTTTTCTGATAAGTAAAGCAGCTTCTGATGTTAGTAGTTTCCTTCCATACTCCTTTAAACACAAAAAATATTATCAGAAACTTGCTAGCCACAGAGCTAATTTGACACTAGAGTAGATTATTTGCAGAAGATGCTGAATCGTTACTACTGGAGGCTTTTATGGCAGGTACTTATTGGAAAAGGTTTAGATAAGAGTTAATTTCCTTTTGAAGAAGTCAAATACACTCAGTAACCTCTACAGAGTTCCTTCTTATCTCTAATTAATCTATGATCTTTGTCCCTTCTCTTTGTTTACAACGTGTAAACTGCCTACATGTGTATCTTCATGTATAAAAATGTATATATAAAACTGAATTTAGAATTTCTCGGGTAACATGTTAGGAATCATTGACACAGATGAAGTCCCACCTGAAACTGTGATAGTCACAGAATGGATGAGCTGTCCAGGCCACCCTATGTTAATAGCCTTATTTTTTGGAATGTAAAATTTATAACTTGGGAATTATAAACCATATTTAATCTAGAGAGGCTTTTGGTTGGTTTTGTTTTGGTCACACTGATATGTTCATAATCTAGCTCTGGATGATGCTCCATTATACTTTTGTCACATATTCTAGACTCTCCAGGAAATGTGTCTACAGCTACCAAATTTCTCTCTGTATTTAAAGTGTTAATCGTACCACCATAGTGGTGGATCTCTGAGACAGCATGTGGTTTCTTTGGCTGGTTGGTTAGGGTTTTTTGCTAACCCCATTTAGTAATGTTTGTATAGAATACAATTCATATCCTAAAGAAGAATGAAACATTTTAATCCCAAAGACTAAAGCCAAAATCTCCTTTGTTTCAATGTGATGATGATCAATGTTTGTACCTGGCACTTCTAAGATATTCTTCTGCATTAAATTCAGATACTCCTCGAATTCCTGTGGACAAATTGTGTGTGGTTCACCATCATATCTCTAGATAAGTAGCCCTTTAGTTAACTCTTCCAGTTTCTCAAATGTTGTATTTGCATCTCACAATTTGGGATATCTGTGTGCAGTAGCGTTTGCAGGTTGCTGCTCTAAACGTCTAAATCAGGCACGGTTTTTTTCTCCTGTAGTTTGCCATTCTGAGAAATCTTTGTACTGCTGGTTTTTGTTCAAGGCAGACATGTTAGTTATGACCTTCACTTTGGAGTGATCTACTGTGCACCTTATCTTTTCTTCCTCGTGTTTTATTGCTATTACACGGGACTTGCATTGTTGCTTTCTTAGTTTTAGCTCAGTAGCTCTGTCTCTTTCCACAGCTCTTTAGGGCCTTTAGTCAAACCCCTCTCTTTTACCTTGGATCAAAATATTATCCATCAAAGCTTTAGTGTCCTCTCTACCATCAAAACATGGTTGTATTTTCCTGGGACATGCCTAGGGGGCTGAACACAACTCAAATATCCCTCTGAGGAAATAGTGTCTCCTAAAATAGTGGTTTGAAGATGTACAGCCATGTTCTCTATTTTTCTGGGGGCATCTGCCAGCACTCTGCTGATGAATCAGAGCCATCCCTTCAAAGAATTTACCCTGTGTTAGTTGAGGAAAACATTCCCTTTGTATAATACACAGATATTCTTTTGGTCTGAGTGTACAAGAGAGGTTCAGCATGGCTTCTTTCCTCGCTCTCTTGCATCTTCTTTCGGCTTTCTGTGATTCTTACAGCTGTGATTTTATCGAATTCCTCTTTTAGTATCTGCTTTGGGGAGACAGGCTTGTGTTTTGTTTATTTTAGGTAGCATTAAATCAGGGAGTGGCTGACACATCCAGGGCTGTGTTGAGAGGTTCCCTGAGCCTGAGACACACATTTAAGCTCCTCCTCAGTAATTCTGGTTTCATGTTTCTCCTCCCCTTCTCTGTTTTTCAGTGAGACACAGGGTTTGAGAGGTTTTTTTACCTACTCATGGAAAATTCCCTTTTTGCTTCTGTTCCTTCCCCAAGTGCTTTATAAACTGGGTCAGAGTCAAGGTCAGTGACAAGTCTGCTTCACTCAGTGGTTACTTTTGAACTGATGAGCACTGTGGAGAATGAGCTCCTGAGTGATACAGCAGTCAATTCCAGCTGGCTCTTGCCATAGCTTCTTAGAGATGGGGCTTCTCACAGGATGCAAGTGGAAATGCCTGGAATGAGCTGATTTTTCCTACTTCAGACAGCATTGCGAACATGCCCTTTGTTCACGTAGCTCAATTTTCCGCCTGGGATTGCATTTGCCTTTTAAGACACAGGGGCAAAGTCACTGCCAGGCCTTTTTTATGTAATACAAAAGAGCTCTTAGTATTCAAAAATGATTTACAGACAGTTGGCCAAGTGTTTGACCTGACTATGTCTGTTCGTGGTATTCTACTGGTTCATGATAGCTGTAATAGAGGCTTACCCAGCCAGTGGACAATTAGCCCAGTGTATGCAATGAAGATGGGTAAAGTGAAATGCTGATGTTAAATGAGGATATTGACATAATAGCATCTCAATCAGTGAGCACTGGAATAGCAGTGTAAAATTACCCACGAATGGTAGAGGAAACCAAGCCAGTGGAGGAGTGACATTATGGTTGAAAGAAAGCTCAGGAAAAAAAAATAAAAGAGAGGGAAAAGGGAAGAAAAAGGCAGGGAGTGAAATCATATCAACAAATACTGAACAATCTTAGAATCTAATGCCAGAATGGGATAGTAACAGTAAGCTTTATAATATGTTCAGAATTGCAAAAGAAGCAGTGAAGACTCAGAATGTAATGATGGGAACTGATTAAGTGTCATCCTTTAATGTAATGTAGAAGCTATGTTTATACACTTTAAAAATGGCATCTTCCTGAAGCAAGAAATCAAAGACTCCAAAAGCAAAGAGTGGATTTTTTTTATCCCTGAACAAGGATTAAGCCTTGATCGAAGAGGTACCTCTCAAAGGATCATTCTGTAAATACGCTCAAATTCATCATTCCTGGTGGAGTGCAAAAGCCAAAAAGTCCTTAGATTGGCACACACTTCTGAATGGGGACCAACATAAAATGGAAAAGAAAGCTAAAAGCAGTAGCTAAAAGGGCAAAGCAGAACACAGTAACACTTTCAGGTGACATAGCAGCTATATAAAATCACCATTGTAGGAATGCACTTTTGCAGTCTTACCATCTGTAAGTACCATTACTAAGTGTATTTCCCCTATTTGAAAAACTCCACAACTTCATAAAAAGTTGCATGAGAAGTTAGCAAAGGGGATTATTAGACCGAAGAAGGCCATTAGCATTAAAGGACACCCTCTGAAGTCCTGCCCAAATGAACTGAGGAAAAAAACCCAGTGCACTCTGGCAAGTAAAATGCAAAAAAATATAATAATAGAGGACAAAAACAATTTTGAAGAATAACTTGCTAAAGGCATAAAAACTAATAATGAAAACTTTTTCAAACACATCAGAGGCAAGAAGCCTGCCTGGAGGTCTATAAGGTTGATAGATGATGAAGATGTAAAAGAAGTGCTCAAGGAAAATAAGGTCTTTGCAGAAAAGCTAAATGAATTATTTGCTTTGGTGTTCACTGTAAGGAGCCTAGAGGGAATTCCAAAATTAAAGCTGCTTTCTATAAGGGACAAGTCAGATAACATGGATAACAGTGGCTTAATGGTATGCGTCATTTTGGGAGAGGAATTTGCACCTCGTACACCACCTTTTTGAAGGGGGAATTGACAAACATGAAGATAAAGGCAATCCACTACTTGCTGCATATTTTGAATTTCTGAAGAGCTTTGGCACAGCTGTAAACCAAGTGATTTGAAAGAAATTAAGAATTCAAGCCATCATTGGATGACATGGGCATCCTTCCTTAGCATTAAAGACAAATGAAGCTGAAAATGAGTTTTAAAAGTGAGTTTTCACATGGGGTGCAAGTTACATGTGTGGATTGTGTGGGATTATTCAAAATATTCAGAAATTATTCAGGAAAAAAAGAAGGAATAGATTTTTCTGGTGGCATACAATTATTTGATGCAGTCAAAGATTCATCACAGAAGGATCTTATGATACTGTATGGTAAAGTGGCAGATGAAGTCCAGCATTAATAAGTGCAAACCCATTTGTGTCTCTTTGTGATGAAAAGAGAAGAAAGTCAAGCCAAAGAAGCAGACAATAAAAAGTCCAGTGCCAGTCAGTGATATAATAGCACTTGTGAAAGAAGCTCATGAGGCAGCTTCAGAATACCCTTATCAATGATCAGCTGTACTCAAGAAGACAAAGACCATGTTAAATTCATCATTCTGATACTTCATGCTTACCTGCATCTTGGGAAAAGACAGGCTTATCTCAGAAATAATGCAATAAGGATTTTCTAGAGAAGGGTAAAGAAGAAAGAATACAAGAAGTTGGAAATTATTTGTGTATGACAAAAAAATTATATAGTGTAGGCCCTTTGGCTTGGAATAGAGATATCTGAGGAGGAATAAATTAGTTTTTTCATAAAAAGTGTCAAATATATGGAAGTAATCAAAAACAGAGAAACAGGAAGTAATCACTCAGTCTATTAATGCTGTTCCCCTAGCTGGGAGCTCTAGATGCTGCCAAAAATAGGGTTGCTATTACTTGAGGAAGCATTGTTCGCATTTGTGCTTTTGCTTACATTGTTTTCTTAAACAATCTGTGCTGCCCATGTCTGGGGATCTCTGTGTGACTGCTCTTATATGAGTTCCTCCATGGCAAAGAACATGGCTTATGCTCCTGCTCTCTGACAGTCTCTTGTGCTATTCCCAGAATAAAATAGACGCAGGTAGCTGTATGACAGCTGGATTGGCACTATCAGTTTTATGGACAAACAATAGTAGTTGTTCTGCCAAAAAGAAAGCTCTGTTCTTCCCTTCTGATTATCCTGTGTACATCTGCATTCTTTTAATTATGGTGCTTGAGGCTACCTGAACCTTGGTGGAGATAGTATGTGGCACCATAAAATATTTGCCAAAAAAAGATGTGAAACTGTATCTTGAATGGGAAAAGTCCACAAACAGTATGATTTCCTAGATAAAAGAGCATTATTCTCAGTGGAAGCCATTATATTGCCTTTGTGGCAATACACAAAGGTATAGGCTAAGTCCCTTGATTTCTTGGCATATCTCATTCCAAAATAATAATCCCAAATAATCCTGTAGATAGGATTCTCCACTACTTGTTTTTATTTTGTGCCTGTTTTATTGTGTCATCCAGAGCCTGGTCCTGAGAACAGGAATCCTGTGAGAAGAACACAGCAGCTGCCTAACAGCTTAAAGAAAAGTATAGTAACTAATGGATCCAATGGGGATATTTTAGGCAGATAGGCTTTAGTTACAGAGTGGATAACTAGAGCTTAACAAATAATACTGTTTCTCTTTTGAAAAGTATAAAAGATATCCTTTGTGATTTCAAGTTGCCAGGATCTTTGCCTTTTTGAAAACTCATTCTATGAGAATTATAATGAAGAAGAGCTGCTTCCAGTTATTATTTTTCTTAAACCTAAAAAACTACACTTTTAGACTCATAGGCATCAAAACCAGCTTAATGCTGGTAGCATTGCTAGCTGGATTTTGCAGGCAGTAACCCTGCAGTTTTGCATATGTTTTCTTGATCTAGAGCCCAGTTTAAGCTGTTGAATGGGGTCTGTGTCTATAATGTTCCCTAAGTGCTATTATGCAAAGAGATTGCTTATTTGAATCATTAATCAGTCTCTGGATGGCTGCAAGTTCTTATATTTCATGGCTGGTTTTCATGATGTATGTGAACTATTCATAGTGTTACTCAAGCTGCACTGGAACAAGACTTAATTCCTATTCTTGTTAAAGTTTTTCTGCTGACTATCTTCACTAGTATATGCTTAGAAACTATCCCAAATCCAGAAGAATACTATGCAAAACAGATGGAAAAGTTTCTCAGACTATTTCAAGTCAGAGGTAACATGATAGATTGCTGTTTCCTGTGTGGATGCGTTTAGTCATCTTTTCATAATCTGTTTACTATGTGCCTTGTGAAAAAATCCAGTTAAAATGGATGAATTAATTAGCAGAAGTTTAATTTTCTTTTTGTCAGGAGATACATTGTGATGCTGGAATTTTACAGCATCAAAGTTAACAATAGTTCCCATCTCATATAAGTATTTTGAAAGCTTCTACTTGCTGTCTTCTGCAGTGCTGACACCAGTGGATCAATAGGTTTTTCAAAACCAGACCCGAATCACCATGATAATCTAGTCTGACTTACAAAGTACTAAATATCATCCATCAGGGTTTTCCTAAATGGGCATCAAAGTCTGAGCTTCCTCAGCTTCTGGTGCCTTAGCTATTAGAGAGAATGACTGATCTATAAGACCTTAGAGAGTTTATCTTACAAGAGCATCTGGAATATCAAATCTTTGTCCAAATATCTTCAAAACCCCATCCCTGTGCTGATAAGGTTGTTAAGATATTTTATTTTTTTAAATATGTTTTTTCTTCTTATTTTTTGAAACAAATTACTTCCTTTTCTCTTCAGTATATCTGGCTTCTGGGAAGTGACATATAGGAAACCACAATGTAGAGCAGGATTACTGATCTGGGTCACTTTGATGGCCTGGGCTGTAGAATCTGAGCATACTTCATGCAATAAGTCCACCTGAGTGTACAGAAAGCTAGGGGTACTCCAACACATGAGCTGCTTCCTGCAGTTCTGTTGGGGTTGCTCGTGTTCCATTGTGACTTCCTTAGAGACAATGCTGATAATTATTTCCCTGTTTCTCAAAACATTGTAAGAAGAGGAGGAAGGATCCCATTATGAGGACTGGTAACCCTTGGTTCATATAAACGTGTGTGGGGGAGAAAGAGAGGGTTGGCTGAGCATAAACAGCAGCATCTAAGTGAAGATGAACACACACCATAGAGAGTTTGCAGCAGGGAGGAAAAGCAAACGATGCACTTAATGTTGCTGTAAAGGGAGCAAAATAATTTGCATGCAAAGTTTGTAAAGTGAGTACAGCTTCATCCCTCTTTCATCATGGTGTTTTGGTCTGGTTTACCATTTTAAGGTGTTGATGTACAGAATTTGATGGGGGGGGGCGGTGTTTTTTATGCTTTTACTCAATAACACAGCAGAAAATGTAATGCTAAAATGTTACCATTTTATTCTGTTAAATAGGTTGTTGCTTTAAAAGTTTGTGTTTTTGGACTGTCCCCTAAAAGATTATTTTCTAACTGTAAGAATATCTTACATTTAGGTTTGGAGTTTCAAAAGCAGCTTCTGAAATAGAATCCTGTCCTGTCTCATTATATCTTAAATTCAAAGTTTAAAGGCAAGTGAGGAATCAGTTTATGACCTACTGAATTGTAGTCACCTCTGAAAAGACCCCATTAGCAAAGAGCTCTTTAAAGGTTGTTTGCTCAGATGTACATCAAGAAAAATCTTTTTCTGTTCCGAGTTCAGCTGATCTATTGTTTTGTATTTTTGGAAAATAAACTGCCTTCATCTTCGTATTGGTCTTCTGCTGGGGAATTTGTGGTGGTTTATGACTTCCCCCAAAAAGGGTACTCGCTGCAGAATTAAATCTCAGCAGGAATGGATTTAATCCTCCCGTATGTCTTGTAGTCTATGGAAACATTATTGCCTTTGCTTGGTTGGCGAGTCTGCCCTTCAGGAGTTGGATGTTCTTCTCTTGCTGCAGTTAACTCATGCAATAGAGACGGTGTTTTATTCTGTTTATGTCCCTTGATAATGGCTGTATTGATCTGTCCTGATGTAAGCAAAGGTTCACAGTTCACCAAATGTTGCTAAGGGTACCAGACTATTACTGCCACGAGCAGACACATTCCATCATCCCTCAACCTCCATGTGTGAAAGCCAGAGCAGCAGGATGCCACATGTTGGCGACTCAGGAAAATAACGTGTGTCAGTATTGACATATCAGACCTGGATACTTCTAAAATTAGAGTGTATATTTTGTCATGTTTGTTTTGTCTGCCAAGCAAAGCAGGAACATTTAAAGGTTAGCCTAATTTTCAGTTGTTTGGAAATGAAAGCCATGATGACAGTGCTGTGCAAGAACACCTATGAATTTTGCTTTCATATAAGCTAAACATTCATTTCCTTTGGAGAAATATTAAAGTTACTGAAACTGACCTACCCTACTCTGGGAGCAAGAAAGGTGAGGAAGGTGGTCTGTTGTCCAGCCTGACAGCTCTAGGCAAATGACTTAATTATCTCCTTGCTTGCTCGGTTCAACAAGGAATTTTCCCTAGAAGGCACAAGCTAAAAGAAAAGGTTTTGAGCCTAAATTCTTACTTGCGGCGCCTCAAAGCACAGCTGTAGAATGAGAACTGAATCTCCTAATACTGCTTGGGGGATTTGGGTCTTTGTCTAGAAAATGATTTAAATCTGTTTACCTGTTTTCCTAGTACAAAATCCCAGCTGTCTTTTGAAATAAGAATTACTCTAGCTTTGCAATGATGAATATGTCACATCATGATGGAATAATTTGACGGGTTTTAGACTATTTTTAACAGCAAGAGGCCTGAGACTGTAGCTGGGAAGGGGTGGTGGTGAGAGAACAGGACTAGCTATTAGATTACTGGGTTGATCTTTTTCCCAGAGTCCAAGAGGAAGGAGAGATTAGCTGATTTAAAGGGCAAACTGTTTGTTTTTTCTCTTCTCCTTGAGAGCTGGAAAATGCTGATTGCTTGATCCCATCTCGTCCTGGTTCTAGTCGGTTAATTCCAAAGATCATTCTCCAAGTGGCATGGTTGCTAACAAGATTAGAGGGAGAGTGGCAGTGAACTACTCACTTGCACTCCAGAGACCCTTGGAAAGTGTGATTTGGAGTGGGTTGGCTAGAGGACATAGCACAAAGAGGCCCGTCCAACCTAGCACATTATTGCAAAGATTTTACATCCATCACAACAGTGGATTGTTCTCTGTGAAATCAAATATTTAGCAATTATTGGCTGTGTTAGTCAAACTGATATATGCCACTGTTGTATAATAAGGTGGTATTCTGTACAGTGTTGAATTCTGCACTATTGTACTAGAAAAGGGCAATGAAAATTTATATCATAACAGACATTGTGATTTTATGTTATTAGTGAAAATAACTTCAAATGCAGTTTGCTAGATCTGAAACACAGAAATTCATCCAAGTGAAGTACTACTTTAGCTTTCAGTCTTGTTCTGAGCACGCCAGTATCTTCTATTGGAGTCAGTGGAAGCTGTAAATGGTTACTGTGGCTACTTTTAGCCCTTCAGAGTGATTTATCATCTGAACTCATTAATATCTGTGCACTGAGAGCAGTAGGAAAAGTGTATGTGTGTCTATACATATATTACACCTATAGTGTGTTTTATACGTTGTTTTCCTGATTATGTATTTTACAGAAGTATTTGTCTGTATCTCTTCCCTGTGGAGTTCAGAAGTATGATTGGATCTAGTTATACTGCAGTTCAGGGAGAGACTAGAGCATTTGGAATAAAGCTTGAGAGTCATTTACCAGGGCATTACAAACACTGTAGTCTGCACCAGGTACCCGGGCCCAAAATGCCAAGCAGAAGCCGCCATATGGCTTTGCAGGCTGGCCAGCATCAAAAGGGTCCTTGCTAATTGGAGCACAGCCCTTCAGTTAGCTGTAGGGATCCATCCTACAGGAACTCCGAGACTGGCTGGATGACCTGATAGGAATTTTCCTTCTCTCACTTGTGGGCTGGAGAAGTTGGCTGGACTGCACTGCCAGCTGCCACCCTCTTTCAGGACCCTGTAGGGAGAATAAAGTTGGCTCTGTACCCTGGCTAACGGAAGTTGATGCCCTCTTGAACCACACTGGGACTAGATGGGGTATTTAAGGTTTTATTTATCCTTTGGACTGGAACTGGTAGAACAGACTGCAGATGGAACAGATTGAATTGTCCCTTCCTAAAAACAGTTTTCACTTTCTGCCTTGTACAGTAGTTGCGATGCATAGGTTAAGCTCAAAAAGTTTGCTTAGTGAATTCTTATATTTCACAGAGAGGGCAGAATGATACTGATTTACCTCAGGGTATGCAAATATTTAAAGTCATCCTGAAAATCAGTATTCACTTCAGATTTACTGCTTGGCAGATGTTTAGACTAAGTGTGAGAGTTCTCATCAATACTATGTCTGGGTTTAACCAAGCCTCTATTCACACCTCAGTCCTGCAGCTTGTCCATTGGAGGCATCAACCCTTTGGTCACCAGATAGGGGAGGTATGCACACAGGATCTTCTAATGCATGCTGTAGTCACCCTGTTCCTGGAAATGGCCCTCTTGTGCCTTCTGCACCCAAGTTCCTGGCCATGGAATGACCATAGAAGCAGCTAAACTCCTTAGGAAGGCTCCTAGAAGCCTGCTTGAGGAACAGTGCACTCTGTAAGTGGCTTTTGTCATGACTTGTAAGATGAGATGTAAATTGGGAACAATAAATTGGGGAGAAATTATTTCCAAAGCCAACCCTAAATATAGAGTTGCTTATTTATGTATAGGTGTTTTGAGTCAAATTTCTCTGTTCTGCCTGTCTAGAAAGCATCTCTACACCCATACTGAAGATTTGAAAGACAAACAGCATGATTTCCATCAGTTCTGGGCAAAGGAAAGTACACTTGGTTTCTGAACATCTGAAAATTATGCTCCTTTGACTATCTCTGTCATAAACAATATATAGCTTGTTCTGGTATGCAAGCATGTGGATGCTGCTGCAGCTTTCTCTGAACTTTATTATTTCAGTACCAGTAAACTCCATATATTTTAACCTTCCTCTGCTCATCTGAACTAATTACACTTTGTAGTACATACTTTTATCATGGTGCCAATCAGTCCCTGTGCATTAAAATTAAAGGAAAGGACAAGGGCAAGACATAATTCAGAGGGTGAAGTGGCTTATGTTAAACTAGGAACATGGAAAGGGCCAATTTGGTTGTAACAGTTTGACATCAGAAATTATATTTACAAAAGGAGAGTATTTTCAAGATACTGGTTTTTTCCTCCCTCTTTCAGTATCTTTAAAACTGCCTCTGGTAATGGCCTTGAGGATTGTAGCTCTCGGAAACAATTCTCAGACAGGATATATATGAAAAGCCTTGCTGAAATTTCGTTGAAGGTACAGAAGGACTAATAGTCAGTCAGACAAATGGAGACAGAAGGGCAAAGGGAGGATGCTGGCTTTCCCCTCAACATCTTGTAGTAGTAGGCATTTTAACGCAATTTTGAATAACCTCATAGAATATGAGGGAAACGACTTTACTGCATATTGGGCAATAACTGAGTAGGTTTGACATACCTTGCGAGGTGACACCTTTGGATGTAATAAAGTGGCTGTATTAAGTCTGGGAGCAAAATAAATAACACAGAGGTTATTAAACTCCCTGTGTTATTCATGACCATGTTGTATTCAGCAAAAAATTCCATTCTTAAATCTGCTGCAAGCTGCCATGGAAAAATCAAGTCTCTCGTGCGGAGCAAAACAGGGGTCCAGGGAATGCCATGGCAGGCACATGGCCAGGTTATTTTAGAGCATACAGAGCCTTGCTGATGCATTGAAGTGGCATGCTAAGAGAAGAAAACCTTCTAAGAAACAGCTCATTAGGCTTCTCAGAGGAGTTGCTGACTATTCCTATGTTATTATAAGAGGAGGTGACCAACTTGTCTCCTTTGAAGACTTGCCCTTTTATCCAAGTGCCAGCCAAATGAGGAATCTGGAGACAAAACCCTCCATCTGGCTACCTTTAAAGGTGTGTCAGAAAGGAAAATTAGTTACAAATTTTGCTTCAGGGGCTGCTTGGTGCCAAGTGGCCTTCAGGTATTCAGTCGCCTGGCAGCAGCACTTCACTGCTTGAAGGGATCTTAGGGCTATGTGTGAGGGATAGATAAGGGTGCTTAGGAAGAAACGGCATTTATTCTGAATAGAGATGCATCTGCAGCCTCCCTACTGGAATATAATCCTTGCAGTTCTGGGTTATTTCAATCAGCCTTAGAAGACAGCCTCTTAAATCTGGCCGTCATTCAAATGGATTTGCCCACTGCAGCGGTACCACAGCCACGACCAGCTGTGGAGCATGCTGCTATCTCCACCGCAACAAGATGATGCATTGATTTCTGTGTTAAGCTGCACCTACAGAGCCATAGGAAAATAAAACAGGAAGGTGAGGCTAATTTGAAGGGGAAAGGGAGGGAATCAGTCAGGAATCCAGTGAAGCATGTATGTTTGCTAGGAGTCATTGGGCCATGAGCATGTCATGGTTGGCTGGGTCCATGTAAGGAAAACTAATCACTGTTGTTACCAAACCTACCTATTTTGTTATCTGGTCAACTTCTGTCCCCTTGTGACTGTATTTAAAGATCAAACCTTATACTTGACACATCTGAGCAGAGAGACCGTTGCATTTTCCTACTTTTTGTTTTCTAAGAAATTGATGTTTTAAAAGCTAGGTCTTAAGTTTCACATCCAGCTCGAACTGGATCAGATGCCAGGTTCACCCACCCAAGGCCAGTTTGCAAGCCCTGCCAGCAGGAAGAGGAAGGTGAATGTGCTTTTGCTTTTCTCCCTGCATCATTTGGTAAAAGGAAGAGCAGATCCCTTCTGCTGTAGGTGGTTCACAGGCTTGAAAATGACTTTTTACGGGTGCAACAAATGTTTCACTTTGTGCCAGGAACTGGCCTGTCCCTTTGGATATTGAATGAGCAGATGCCTAATTAGCCTATTATTTACCATGGTTGAGATAGCTGAATTTTGATGAAAGAGTCTTTACTTTAATCACTGATTCATGACACATATGCTCATATCGTGTATTAGGCTGTTTAACCTTCCACAAATATAGTTGCCCCGTGCACCCTTTTATAAATACCCTGGCAACTGCTCTGTCTTCCTTCATTCTCTACAAGGGGGAAGCTTGGGAGCTCCCAAATTGGTACTTAGTGCCAATAATGCGTGTATCAAATGCAAGCACAAAACACCAAGCGGCACCAGGGCAATGTGTAGGTTAGGCGTATTGCTAGTTTTTAGGGGGAGGAAGAGTTGCCTATGCTGGAGTGGAGGGGGTTTGTTCTGAATCCTGCCATACACTGCCTGAGTCTGGAAAGCTGAGCTGAGGCATCCCAGAGAACAGGTTTCTTAGGATACCCCTGTGTTTTGGGGGCAGTAGTGCAGCTGTAAACCCAGAAGGACAGACAGATGGAGATGGGATTGTTCCAGGCTTCTTTGCCACTGCTCCCAGTGTGGTTGTGTTAAACCCTATCACCCTCACTTGTTTCTTTTCTTCTCTGGAACAAGTATTGCAGGCTCTTGAAGGAGGGACAGTGCTGGTCTGATCACTTTGAGGAAGCTGAATCCCAACATGGCAATAGCTCCTCCCTATATTCTCTTTTTGGTCTCCACTCCTCAGCTGATTGTACTTTGCTATCAGAAGAAAAAGACAAGTTTCTGTGTTAGAGAAAAGATGAGCAAGATTCTGCTGATGGGCTGAGCTGCTCTGTGCAACCATTCCATGGTGGTTTTACAGATGGAGGGCTCCTTAAAAACTGATTGAATCTGCTTTAAGTAGGTGCCAAACTTTTGTTTGGCTCTCTTATGCTTCCTGCTTTATCAGGCACAGGATGCCTACCGTGCATCCTGTGGTCGGAGATGTGAGCAGCCCAAAGAGGCAGAGCTGTAAAAACAAGCTGGATAAACAGCGATTGTATTTAGAAATCTGAATAATTGTTAGGTCTGCTCTGTTGGGAAGAGAAAAGGAGTTAAAGATTTGCTCTCTGTTTGGTGTGATAAATGGCACGTTCTATGTAATACCAATGATGGATGCAGCCTGAAAGGTCAGGGGAATTCCCAGCACAGGGTCTGACCTTTATTTTACTCAGTTCTTCGCACTGAGTTTAGAATAAATTCACCGGTTGGAAGCAATCTACCACTGGAGGTTTTATCTTTGTGTTTTATTTTAGAATGAGCTCTTTTGCTTTAAATTCTTTGGGGTCTGTGGGCTTTGTGGGGTTTTTTTAGTAGCAGGAGTTGGTGCAGAGAAGGGAACATCTTTTAAAAATATTTGGAAGATTTCAGAGGCTAAACAAGGAGGAGACATTTTCTTTTTTGGAGCTTTGAGATTAGTCACGCTGCTGTCTGTTTGGGAAAAGCATTGATATAATAGAGAACCCAATCTTGTGTTAGTATGTATGGACTGATACAGCCTTCTCTGTGCTGCAGAAATCCTTCCAACTGTAATAAATTGGAAACCCTTTATTCTGAGAAGAGCAATTATCGGAATCCAGCATATTTCTCCCCCTCACTATATAAATAACAGTCGACTAACTTTGTGCTCTCTTCTAGATTTTTTTGACTTGCATAAGCCCCAAAGAGAAAGAGATTTCTTTAGTGTTGACCAAAGGTTTAGCAGGGTGAGTTAACTGGAATAAGTTAAGGGAGAAACTTCCCTTACTATGAGTTTTATTAGGCTGCTGGAGAAGTCTCCCAGTTAAAACAGAAAAAAGGATTAATTTTCTAAGTGATTGAAAACTGTCACAGAGAGATTCTTTGTATATTTGCTGTGTCCGGACCATGACCCACTATTTAGCAGTTTAGGAGTTAGAATCACATGGTCCTAAATAAGAAGATATGCACTGGTGGAGGATATGATATTGGTGTGACTCAGATACTTCTGGAGGTAGTGGTGGGCCTATGCCCACTGCAAGCTGGATGAGTAATGTTATGTCAGTATTTCGAATGAGGAAGCTGAATTACAAAGAGAATTAGAAACTGTACTTTATTCTCTGAAAATGGATATACAGCAGCAGTTGAAGTCACCATGAGAGAACACAAAAGTAGAACACAGCTGAAACCGTTGCTTGCCCAGGAAAATTACTGTAGTTGTGTGGGGTAAGAGCTGCCCTTTCTCAGGCCAGTAAGTGATGCAGTATGGTGTAGAAACTGGCTGCCTTCTGCCCTGAATGCTATTGCACAATATTGTCTGTGTTCATCACCTGCAGTTTCTGTGAAACTGCCTTACAGAAACATAAGAAAGATTTGTTAGACTACACAGTGAAGACTTCTGGGAGACATGAGGGTATTCTTGTGGGGTAAGGTGTAATGTTATTGTGGCTGCCATGGTTTCAGAATAGAAAAGAAGCGAAGACTTTCAGGAGGAGAGGTAGTAATTTTTCTTAGCCCAGCTGGTATTGTTGGACAAGGAGGACAAGTTTGTCACTGTTTTGTGACGCAGACACTCTGCCAGCAAGTTGCATCTTATGAATCATGCCTGGTCCCTGGGGAACCAGGATGGATTTTCATCTGAAAAATACAGCCTCCTAAAATGCTATTTAAATTACGTGTCTGCTGGCTTTATAACCAGGTGTTCATAACAATTTGCTCAACAGTTTGGGGGTCTACTGAGTATAACTTGCATCTTTCCCACACAGTATGGTGTTTGTGAAATAAGCCATGAAGGGACCATCTTTCTTTTCTGAAAACATCCCGTAGGTGACAAAGGTGAGGAACCAGTAACATCTGCTGGACATCTTGTTGGCTATTGTTCTCAGATTGGTCCTGAATCACCTGAGAGAACTGTGGTTTCTCTGCCCCAATCTCACCCCAGGGAGTTTTTAATCATTCATACCTAGAAAAGCAACCTAGCCCTAGTGATAAGACTGCCCTTAACCAGTTTTGAACCAGTCCTAATGAAGATCTTCCTTTTTTGATTTAAAGTTCAGGATTCTCTAACTGGATGTTAAATCATTGTATGCTTAAGAAAGCAGATCTCTCAGGAGAAACTCCCACCATAATCCCACTGAAAAGCAGATATCTGAAAACCAGTGAGAACTGCAAAACATCCTGCTCCCTTTTCTTTTGAACAATTTCCCACTTATGTTTCAAATTCCTTCAAAAATGCCTGCATTTCAAAGCTAAAATTCAGGGCAGCACTTGCAATGCAGAAGCTTTTGTGTTTCCTGAATTTGAGCCTAAATTTGAGAGCGTTGCATAAATCGGAGGGTATATTTTAATGTTCATTTGACTTGTTCAACCATTGAAGTAGATTCCCACCTGAGAGCTCCTGAAGACACCGTCTTCAGTTTGTTCCATATAACAGGCATTTGTGGAAGATGCTTTTTATCCTATTTCCAAAATCCTGTATTGAAAACATGATAAAAGAATTTTTTTTTTTGTAAGCAAATGAATTAGTTTCTACTTTTTGCATATAGCAAATCCTGAAAAGAATTAACTTTGACCAGTTAATCAGTACTAACATTTATTACTCAAAATGTTATCCCTTCTGATCTGACAGGCTTGTTTTGGATAATTTGTCAAAGATGACAAAAAGGCTCATATGCCTCTCGTTCATTTTGACCTTTCTTACTATTAGGAAATTAATTTCAGAACTGAAACAAATGTATTAGTGTTGTCATTTAAGGGAAGAAAAAAAGAGAGATGAATACCTTGCCTTCAAGCTGTTTCTTCATATTAATCCATCACACTGTAACATGATCGCTTTTTGACACATAACATCTTACCAAGACACTTTCGACATTCACACCAGCTCTTATTAAATACTGCACATAAATTCCAAGTGTTGGAATTTACTGATCGAAAAGGATGAATAATAGAAAGTATACATACGGGAAACACATTGAGGGGAGAAAGGTTTTTTTTAGTGAAAATGTTTATCAGGTCTGGACATGTGGTTTTATGATTGTCAAGGGTAAAACCAAGCAAATGCTCTGTTTTTCCTTTCGTAATGTTTTATTTTGTAACACAGCAAGCAGGAATCGATAAATACTTGCAATAAATACTTCGTAGCTTTCTTACTGAGGATATTTAGGTTTTCTTTTAGTTTTGCTTAGTGGAGTTTGCAAGTTCTAATCCAGTCGGGTTTCAAAGCCTGGGACTGCATTTTCTTGTTGTTGTTGTAGCAACGTTAGTTTTCCTCTATGTCATTTTAATATTTACTGCTGTTTACCCATAATTCCCACCACATCCTCCCCCTAAATTGCCAGTAGCTCTTGGAAACATGTCAGTAGGTGCCTTACTGAATAACAGTCATGAGCGATCTCTTTCATCCTTTTCAGTTATTTATCAAAGCAAGCGTTTGAGCTATATGGACAAATTAAATGATGCACTACTCCAAGACATAAAGAACTACAGACTTGCTAAGCACTGGTGGCTGTCAAGCACAGTTGCTGGGTAATGTTGAGTTGGATTCACAGTTGTTAATGAGGGCTTAAGCCTGGCAGGGTTTGAAGTTCAGGTGGAATCTGAATAAACACTTCAACATGTGGATGCTTGTTCAGTAGAAATTTTATCTACTGTTATTCTTTGTATTGATGTGTCTGTTAATCTGTGCTTCACAGCTTTAGAAAACTGCAGCAAAGGCTGTGGTGTAAGAAAGAATGAGAATCACACTAATATATTGTTAAGATGCCTTTTTAGCCAACACACTTAGCATGGCTTTAGAGAGTTACATTCATCATGTAGCTGTATTATTGAACCTTAGGTAACCTTTTTTGAATTCTTAGTAACCTCTTTTGTGAATTCCACCTTTCCAAGAAATGCACTTAATATATGGATTTTAAATCTATGGTTCAGGGGTAGACTGGAGCAGAAGGGTCGCATGAGGTGCATTTTAAATACCACATAGATTTATCAATCAAATATTATCACATTGGAACAGCAACACCTATTATTTTGTAAAGATGAGTTCAACAAAGTGCCAGATATGAGCAGGGGACAGTTCTGTTTATGCAGCTATCAGCAGCTGCTTCTTTCCATTTTTCATAGCTTAAATGGAAGGCAGACTCCTGAAACTAAAGGACACATTTTGTTACTGCTGGTGCTGCTGTTTTCTTGTACCATGAGATCACAGTAACGAAAATGTTGAGAATGATTTTTAATGGAAGGGATATACAACTCAATAAAGGGAAGGGAGTTGCACAGGGACAGAGCATCTGCTTGTGTGGGGCATGATGACACTAACTGTGCTCAGGTCTGGGACTCCCAGCACAAGAGGGATGTTGAGTGAGTTCTAACACAAGGCTGTGGGAGATCCAACACAAGGTTTTTAGACTGAGTTGAGAGGAGGCCACAAAGATGCTCTGAGGGCTGGAGCACCTCTGCTATGGAGACAGGCTGAGAGAGCTGGGCTGGTTCAGCCTGGAGAAGAGAAGGCTCTAGGGAGACCTTAAAGCAGCTCTCAGTGCCTAAAGGCGGCCTGCAGGAAATCTGGAGAGGGGCTTTTTACAAGAGCCTGTAGGGACAGGACAAGAGGGAATGGCTTTGAACTGTCAGAGGGGAGATTTAGATCAGACACAAGGAACAAATTCTTCACTATGAGAATGGTGAGACACTGGTACAGGCTGCCCAGAGAAGCTGTGGCTGCCTCATCCCTGGCAGTGTTCAAAGCCAGGTTGGATGGGGCTTAGAGCAACCTGCTCCAGTGGAAGGTGTCCCTGCCCAAGGCAGGAGATTGGAATGATGGGATGTTTAAGGTCGCTTCCAACCCAAACCACTCTGTGATTCTAAGGCTTTCTGCAGGGAAAGACATGATCTCTTTTATGAAGGAAGGAAAGACCATGTGTCATAAAGAACTGATCAATTTTCTGTCCATGTGAATCAGTCACAGGAAAATCTTGCGTATACGTAGACTGTTGCAGCCAGGACGCCTCTCCTGACGAAGCATCTCTGCTGAGGACTTGGGTTACCTCATACATTTGATTTTGGAATTCAAACTTATTTTGAAGTATGAAAAATAAGGGAGAGGAAATATCTGAATAAAATGTATTAGTGACTGAAAATCATGATTCTCCTCCCCTTTCTTTATATTCTTTGTGTCTTGTTCAGAGGAGTTGAAACTGTTTTTCTTTGAAGTTTTGTTTTTCTTTGCTTTGCTCTAAAATATCCTTTCTGGCATGTGAGCAAGCATGAGAAAAATGCAGTCCAAATAAAGGGGAAATTTACAAACTCTCAGGATGGACTGAAAAGCTTAAAAAATGGTGGCGGTAGCTGAAAGCACCACCTCAAGCAAAAATATAGCATCGCATACATAACACTAGAATACCCTGATTATTTTTTATTATCCTGAATATATTTACTAAATTGGCTAAGTGAAATAACTTAGATTTTAGAGATTTTCTGTCTCTCTCATCTCACCTCACTGAAATTATGTGCGAATTCCTGCACTCTGGCGAATATTTCAACAGAAACAGAGAATGGATATATTGTTGAACAATTTGCTGGTGGTTTGCTATATATCTGTAAGAGTAAATGCATTGAGCTCCATGTACTTTCTGGAAGATAATGTCAATGTGAGTTGTGGGTACACGTCGCTTTCTGAAGCTAGACCCCAACTGATCTTCAATCACATCGTCGTAATCATAGGGCACACTTGTAAGATGCAGGTAATTAAGAGACACTTGCATCGGCTTTATGGTATATTTGTCATTTCTGTAGCAACTTTGAAGACAGAGATGTGAACAACCTGTTAGATTAGCCCGTCCACCCCCAGAAAAAAGTTGTCTCTTACCATACTGTAGTTTTAAAACCCCAATTTGTTGTTATTTTCTTTACTTTTATGAAGAAACCCACTTTCACATCGAAGTGGCATTTACTCAAATATGTAACAATCACAAGGGGACAATTCTGTGCAGCGTGTAGGACACTTCGTACTACATACATGAAAATGGCCATGTTAAAGCAGTATTAGGAAAGTTTTGGTTCTAGGTTTTTTTGTAAAACTTGTAACATACATGCTTTAGTTTTTATTAAAATGAATTCTCTCTGTGATAAAAACTTAAACAGGGGAGATTTAGGTTAGATATAAGGAAGAAATTCTTTACTATGAATGTGGTGAGACGCTGGAAGTTGTCTAAGGAAGTTGCAGTGTTCAAGGCAGGTTGGACAGGACCTTGAGCAACCTGATCTAATGGAAGGTGTCCCTGCCCATGGCAGAGGGGTTGGAACTGGATGATCTTAAGTTCCTTTCCAACCCAAACCGTTCTGTGATTATATGATTCTGTATTTAGCTTACACACCGTTTATGTTGGTGGAGCATAAGAACAGAAATATTTGTATGTTTTGCAAAGCACTTCCTTCTACACAAAAAAGTTTTTTATTTTTTCCTGAAAAACTGTGCCTTGTCATAGTCCTTTTTAGCTGGAAAGGGCCAGGCAGTAACACTTCAGCCAACTCCTCTCTCTTCTTCTGGACTATACGGCTGCTTGCACCTACTCCCTCTGTCAGAAGCAGAATTCCAGTTGGTTCCAGTAAAAATATGATGAATATCTTGTTTTCTGCTAGGCTTCCTGTGTGAGTAAGCAGAGGCACTTACTGTTGAACAGACCAATAAATGTCAGCAGGGCTTGTCTCCCTATCCAGCTTAGCTGGTGAGCCACCAGTTCAGTGAGTCACAATAACGAACTGATTGAGCAAAATGATTGATCTTTGCAATGTGATCAGTATGAAAAGCATGGGATCATTACAGCCAGTGTCTCGGTTTTATGGATCAATCTATGCTGTTTCTTGGGATCTGTTTTCTCCCATCATCACTGAGATACTAAGGGATATCCCGTAATTTCTTTTCAGGAAAGTAAAAACTTTTAAGCCCAGCACCAGCAAAACAATTTGTCACTTTTTTCATGGCACAGACCCATAGTGGTATGGAATTAAGTGGAAGAGATCAAGTTGGAATGAATCTCTCTCATCAAATCTTCTCAGGACATCTGCAGTTCTTGGAGGATCTTCGATTAAAGGAATGGAAACAGATGATGGCTCTCAGGTCTCAGGAAGCAGTTTGTTGGTAGTGAAAGGTAAAGATAGTAGAAGAGATGTTCAAATCAAACCCGTTGATTCCAGTTCAGTTGTTGGCCTGTGGCTGGATTTGGTCAGCAGGATCCTTCCATCTTCTCTGCTCTCAGAGCAGAGCATGTCATGGGGGACAAGGAGCAGCTGCAGTGATGATGAGGCTCTGAAACCTGTTCTCTGCACCTCTTATGGGGGAACCACCTGGCCTTTTCATTTGCCTTTCTTATCATGGGCTTTTCATTCAGCTGCACTCAAGGAGTGAGTGAGTGTGTGTGTATGTATGTGTGTGTGTATGTTATTCCTTGAGGTTTATTGGACAGGGCCTATGACTCTTTCCCCATTGCCTCCTGAAACCACTTCTAACTATCCTTGCAAGGGAGAGCCTGACTTAACCCCCCATATAATATGTCCTTCCTGCTCCCTACCCAACTGCACTAAGCTGGGGAGAGCTGAGGTTGGAGTCTAGACCTAAACTGCTTAGATCCATGTCTTGCTTTATAGAAACAGGAGATATTGTTAAATCATTTCCCCAGCTATTCACTTAGCCTTCATGCAGGTAGTTTCTGTACTTGCACTGAGCAGGCAGCTGTGATATTCGGCACCCCCCACCCCTTTCCAAGCCACAGAAAATGCTAACTGTTCCTTTAAAACATCTGTACAGTGACTTTCCCTTTCCCTTGATCCTGCTTCTCGCTGCCATCTTCCTAACAAGGGAGTTGTTACCCAAAGACTTGTTATCCCTCTCTCTGCTGACGACTCGCCTGACAGCTCTGTCTCTATGTAAATTAACTTTTTCTTGTTGTTTTATTTTTTATCTAGAGGCATCTCGGTTTTGGCAGTCTCATCAAAAAAGCATATTCTGCTTTAAATTACCCCCAGTTCTCCAGAATGCCTCCCACACCGCGCTTAAAAATCATTCTTTCTTCTTCTGATTGGGAATTTCAGCAACGCTTCAGTCTTAAAATAAATGGCTTGTTTGTGGTTGAATGCTTCCCCCACGCGACATCTTTTTGTTATTAATATCTGCACATCTGTTGGTTTAATTATTTGATCTCCTGCATGAAACCAGAAGTCATGATTTTTATAGTAGTTTTAGTGAACTGATCAAAGAAAATCTTCTCATTTAGAGTCACAGCAGCTTTCATTCCTTCGCCTTTTGGGCAGGGTCCGATGTCAGTCACTTATCATAAATAATCAGTTTCATCAGGTTACTGCAGAGATCCAGCCAATTGCAGGAGCACAGAGGGTAAATCTGGCCTTAACTCCGGGCTGAAAGTGGCCTTTCAAAACTAATTTGGGGATTTACAAAACGAGAGGCAGGCTCTCCTTGTGTGCTGAGTTGCCTGCTCCGTGTTGTTGCTGGTTGGGTGTTTTTCTGTAATTGCCTAGTTAATATAATCTGACACACTTGTAATAGCACACTGGGGAGTTCAGTAGGGTAGTCATCAGGTGCTGGTAACAGGGTAAAGGAGCTCGGTTTAAAACCTATTAAAGATGCAGCAATCTTATCTCTGTAAAAGCTCACCGTTAGCAGGTCTTCTGGAGCCTGGGCTAAAGGATATTAATGTCAGGAGTTGCTTTCCTACCAGAGACTCGAGCCGAGTTCTGCGTATTCTTGAGTACATTTGGTAAGCAGGAAACTACCAGCCCTTGTGGCATATCCTGGAGTGGGGCTTAGGATACAGGATACAACTGAGTCTGGGGCAGAATAAACTGGGCCCTAGGAGAACAACCCCACCGAGTGTCACGGAAACACCAAACTGTGTGACGTCCAGGTCCCAGCCTGAGACCAGGAACAGATCTGTCCCTGGCTGTATCTCTTTGGGGAGAGGTTATTCAGGGAATAAATCTATTTTTAGAGAGCATGCAGGAGGTGAGAGAACCACTAGAAAGCCATAGGGTGTATGTTTGGAAGGTCGGGTGGGAACTAACCAAGCGTGCTGTGTCCTTCTGAACCTGAGTTGAGTATTACGTCCTGCGGCATGACCATTTAAAGCACCGAAACATTCGTTGTTTCTCTTGATAGAGTATTATCTACTTCAACGCTGCTGCCATGAAACGACCACTTTTAAATTCCCCGAGTGCCCCAGCAGCCACTCTTGACTCTATTTCTCATCAAGGAGGAGCTTGTAACGATGGGGTAAAAAGTAGGAAGTCCCAGTGAAAAGGAAGGGTTTTTGATTGCAGTTTCTTGCTGAAATATGTTGCTTCTTCCAAAATGTTAGGCAGGCTGCTAGACCTAAGGAGGTTTCCCATTTGTGCACGCTTTTAATTTCCTGTTCCGCATTTTGCTTTAATTCATGTTGTGGTTTTGCTGAAGAAATGCAAGCATTTGTTGACATTTCTTCTGCTTGACAGTCCTTTTTTTGGAGTGAGAACCTGCAGTAATTCTCCCTTGCCCCTTGCTGTGAACTTGCCTTCTCACATACCTGAAGGGAGGCAAACATCCCTAGCTGTCAGCCCTTCTTTGCCTTTTCAAATAGAGATGGATCAAAACTGGGGGTTAATTTCATTTCAGAATATATACAGTTTGAATCCAGGCTGGAACCTGAACTTTGAAGCACAAGCTCACTTCTAATTGCAAACCATCGCAAACCTTTATTGAGGTGGTCAGTGTTATTTCATCACAGCCTTTTGATTTTCATGGTTTCTCGGCACACGTATTAGTAACTGAACTACCATGTGTGCTCTCTGACCCGTGCCGTGCCTTTGTTACACACTCTCTACTTTTTCTGCCTGAGGGTCTTTGATTGACATCATGAGATAAGGGACCCATAGCATGAGGTATGAGGGAGTTTAGCCCTCTGTATTTTCATTGCAGGGGGACCACACATACTGCACATGAGGTTTTACCCACACGGTAATCTTGAGAGGGAAAAGTAATTAAAAGGAGAAGAGGAAAAAGTCAGGACTCCAGATTTCAACTGGTAAAAGGAGAGAGGACACTGGTTCTTTCATGTTTTTCTGCACCAGTGTGAGCATCTGCCTGCCATATCCAGTCACCCCCCTGTCACGGCACTGGGCATGCTGCAAAGAGCACCAAAGCAATTGCAAAGGTGATGTTTTCATTTTGCAAGGGGTCTGGGCTGTGGAGAATCCCGGGGGCACACAGGGAGCTGCAGCACTGTCCCTTCTGCTCTGAAACAGTTGAGGTCCAAGGACAAAGATTCCAGTTTACCTTGGTAGTGGGAGTGCTTTGCTTTCCTCTGCTGTTTTGTATTGTGGCTGAGATGGGAAAGCCTTGCTTGTGCCCTCATATCACACTGCTATCCCTTTTATTTTCTTTGTGATCACCGCTGGAAATTTTGTCCGATTAGAAGAAACTTTTACCTCTATTAAGCCCCCGAATCTCCATCAAGCGTCTGATAGACTGGGCCCTAACGGCAGCCGCTTTACTTCTTTTCAGGCACCATCCATCAGGCTGACAGTGACTGCCGATGGGCCAGTCATATTGTCTATATTTCATACACAAACATCAGGCCTGCTGACAGCACTTTGCACACTCGGAAATTGCTTTTGCTGTGAGCTGAATTTCAACTAGAGCTTTTTTGCTGGCTCCATCTCTCAGTGTTTATGACCCTCAGGAGCAGAGGAACTGCTGTGAATAGATAATGCTGAAAGCACTCTTGTAGCGCAGAAGGTTTCATGTCTGAAGTATTTAATGTTTACAGCAAATTTGGTGTTTGTTAATTTGCATTTTTATTCTTTCCTTAAAGAACTGTCACCTTACTCTCTGCTTGTCCTTTGTACGGATGTGTGGCAATTTGTGCTGAGGGGACAGGGCTGACGGAGTGGGGGGAAAGAGGAGAAGGAGGTGTTAAGGGGTGGGAAGAAGGCTGGGTAGAGTTACAAAATGCTTCATGGCTTAGGCAGCAGTCTTGAATAACGCTGCTTCAGAAGATGGGGAAGGAAAGGCTTCCAAGCACTGTAAAGCTACCCCTTTGCTCTGAGTCAGAATAATTTTGATAGATAACCCATCAGCAGCTTAAAAATCCAATACATTAACATATAGGAAAAGGACTATAACCTGGAAGGAACAGTATCTGCTTGTCCTTTCCTCTTCAAGAGCACACAAATTATTGTAATTACTGAAAATGACCTCTCCCTTAATAATACAGCCCTCCCATCAGCTGAATTGTGTTTCTTGTTGGTATAGAAATACTTCTGCTGGAGTGTAATTATTATGTTTGTACATACATGTGGGTTTGCACTTGGATTGGTAGACAAGGGACTGTGTGTTTGTGGGTAAGCCTGAGTCTTCATCTATGCCACTGTCCATGTTTTACAATGACAGGAAGAAAAGGGCTTGTGTTCACCTCTGTATTTGTTTCCAGCTATCCTTGAGAAGGCGTGTGCCTGGGAATCACTCAGAAACTGAAGAGCAGATGAGGAAATAGACAGCTGTTTAGAAAGTTGTGCAGCAGTTTCAGATGAACTATGGAGGTCACATAGATTAACCTTCCCCTACCAAATGCTCCCCAGGCAATCAGATTGCACTGGCTAGCCAGGCAGTTTTATAAGGACAGTAAAGTATGTACAGAGACATATCCCTGTAAAACCCATCTCTTACCTGAAAGTTCAATGAGCCATCAAATTCCGGAAAAGAGCAGCCATTTCTTGGGAAAATATAATGTTAAGTATCCCAAAATTAAACTCCAAGCCAACATATTTTGATGTGCAGCTAGAGCAACCTATGTTCAAGTAACATTAAAGAGAAATTGTCAGAGTAAAAATCCCATCTTAATAGGAAAAAGAAAACCCAACCCTTAAACTTTTCCCTTGGTGTCAGGAGCAGCTTATTATATGTGGTCGAAACAGAAAGATTTTGGAAGTGTTATTTATTCTTTCAGTTGTCCTAATGTTTTGCTGGTTTTCTTCCCTTTGGTCATTTTTTCAGCTTGGAGTGAGCTGGAGACTTGACTAGTTGGTTTGTCTGCGTATGTGCGGTAGATTTTACTGTCGTGCTCTAGTTCAGTGATCTGTTTGGGTTGCAAACTATAAAGGGTAACATTTAATCTCTGCGTTTTTTGCCAAGCCTGACTGACATTTGTGTTAAGGATTTTTGGTTGGGTTTTCTTTTTTATTCCCTTTACCCTTTTACACTTTGATTTTTTAAATGGAAACTGAATGTGGTGCCTGTAACTTCCTGACAGGGTAAAAGAATGACACTTTGATTTCAAAAATTATTTCACTATATGAAAACTGTGGAGCAAAACTGATTTTCAAAAGACAGCATTTTATTGATGATATATTGTATGACCTTTTGCATCATTATTGTTGAGATATTGGAACCGAAGGAGTATTTCCTGCGCTGATTTAACCTGAAGTACGAAACATTAAATACAAAGTAAGGATGGTTTCTTGCGTAAACAGCACTTTTTCAAATAACAGGTTATCTGAATGTTCCTGTTACAATAACTCCTGCACTTCCATCCTGAAGCACAATGGAATGGAGTTGTGTTTAGGTCTGTGTAATCACAGGTTATTTGTAGTACGGCTACAGCAGTTCCTGGAAGCTCCTGTTCTGATCAGCATCCCATTGAATTTGTGCTACTGTACACTGTGAGAAAGCATCTTCCACGAGGAGGTGGTGATTTATGAAAATTAGGCAGACTGGCATTCTGCAGTCCCCATTATAAGAGCGGGTGCTGAGAGGAACTGAATGACTTGAAGGTCAAATGCAAAGCCCGTGTCAGAACTGAGGAATCAATGCACACATCATTTCACGATACAGAGGCTTCCTGCCCCTTCCATTTCTGTTGGCTTGGGAACAGTGGAAGGAAGGCCTCCTGAAGCTAGTGTTATAGCCAGGAGTATTATGAAACAGCAGTCTTCAATGTGTGATAAATGAGCACAGTGACTGGGGAGCCAGCTACAGAAATCCACAAAATATCAGCATGCTGGGAGTTATGCTCCCAGGTAGCTGATGCTGCATCCTCACCTCTAGTTGAGTGGAACAGAGCCAAAAGTATGTGTTCATATTGGAATACTTCTTTGTATCTCAACTCCAAAATGAAGGAAGTGAGATTCACAGTGTAAAAGTGCAGAAAATAGCAAGGAGGAGTAATAGTTTCCCTGAAACCCAGCTTCTTTCTATCACCTTTGCACACATTCATTAGTGGTAGAAACTGGAATCTGCTATGAAGACTCTATCTCCCCTAAATCAAGTACTTATACAGAAGTAGGACAGAAAGAGATTAGGAGCCTCTCATCTCCATGTCATTTTTGCAGTTACAAGCTCCACATTTGCTCTACTTGAAAATAGGGCCTAACATAAAGAAGATTTTGGTTCAGTACCTGGAGCCTCTACCTGCTGCTTCAATACAAATAAGAGCAGCAGCATAATGGACAGAAATTGAAAGTGTTGGTTGACTTTTTCTAACATCCTGCATGACCTTGGGCAAGTTGTTTTACCTCTGGGCTTCAGTTTGCCAAGTTGCAATGTGACACCAATAACTTTAAGTTAATTGGTGAAGTGTTTTAAGACCTGCTAAAGATTAAAAGTGCCATAGGGAGCACAGGCATATTGAAGAGCAGCCACAGTTATCTGTGATGTTTATTGAGACTTGTTGCATTAGTAACACGGTGGTGGTGGCTGTAGTGCATAAAACAGTAGCTCAATAGAATGGGAATCTATCATAGGACCTTCTCTATGATTTCATTCCAAGAAATTTGACAGTGTTCCTGAGCTTTGTCTGGCTGCAGCATAAAGAAAGAGGAAGGATGCATAGCTTTTACAGAATGTAAGTTATCATGGGCTTGACTAAGGAAGAGAAAGAATGCAACCACTAAACTCTTCTCTTTGATAAATCTGTACACAGCTGTTAGAATATAAACAGTTGTGAAGCAGTGAAATAAGTGCTTGATGATGTTTTTTATCAAGTTCCAAGCTCCTCATAGAGAAATAGGTGACTTTCAGAGGCAACTATATACCATACTAGGCAGCATGATCGTCTAAGGCAGTAAAATATCCTCTAGATCCCCTTTGATGTAGAGGATGAGTGGCAGGTTCCACATTGGCAGGGAATCTCATCAGGTATTGCTGGAAGGAAGTCACACAGTCAAGAAGCTACTCAGCCTCTCTCTTTTCTCTCTTAACATGTTAGCCATCAGGAAGCAATTTCTTTTTGTTGTTTTGTGATCCTTGAAGATGAGCTGATGATCACAGTCTTATTCTCTGAATAAGCAGAAAAGGTTTTGAGGGCATTTGTCCCCTTTCCTGGTATTTGAAAACTATTTTCCCAAGCCCTGTTTTCATAATGCCAGTATCTATAATATGTATCTGAAATATAAGGAAGTCCCACATGAGCTGTGTTCTGTTTAGGAACATTGGAACCTCGTGTCTCTCTTTCCCCTCCACACATGTACGTGTGCATAAAGTTAATATTTAGCTTTAAAAATAGCATTTTAAATGCCCTGAGAAAAAAATCAGTGATCCTTTCAGGTCACTCACTGCAACACTTCTATTTTAGTTCAATGATTTCTAATGAACTGAGATCGCTCAGCAAATACATGTGGGAGAATATTTTCCCCTGTAGATTAAAAAATAAGAATTTATTTCCATGTCAAAGTGTAAGGAAATTTTTCCACATCATTATTAATCTTTGTGTTTCCTTGATGATGCTACAATAAATGACAATAAGTTTGTTATGGAAGGGAGATCTAAAAGGTGTGTAATTCCTATGATTTGTTCCCCTGCAGCATTCCTGATTATTGATACGTTCTGTCAGTTGAGATTTACATCATTGATTAGTGTGATTTAGAGTGTCATGGCTTCACATTCTTCCAGCCTTTCTAGCAAAGCAAGCAATTTAAAGTCATTGCAGGCAATACAAGATTTCAAAGCATAATTCAGCTGCAGCGTTATGTTTGATCCAGTGTTTACTGCCTACCCACTATAAAACTGGCAGTTTATAAGCTTAAAGATTAAAATGATGAGAGCTTTAGAAACTCATAACAATAATGAAGAAGTGGTGTGTGAATGCCTGTGATCTTTTCTCTGCAGTTCTCCTCAGCATGCTCAGGTATTTGGCAGATATTGGGGATGTCTCTATCCCCTATAGGGATGCTGGGGAGGGACTCTTCATTAGGGACTGTAGTGACAGGACAAGGGGTAACGGGTAACAGGTTAAAACTTAAACAGGGGAAGTTTAGATTGGATATAAGGAGGAAATTCTTTCCTGTTAGAGTGGTGAGGCACTGGAATGGGTTGCCCAGGGAGGTTGTGAATGCTCCATCCCTGGCAGTGTTCAAGGCCAGGTTGGACAGAGCCTTGGGTGAAATGGTTTAGTGTGAGGTGTCCCTGCCTATGCCAGGGGGTTGGAACTGGATGATCTTAAGGTCCTTTCCAACCCTAACTATTCTATGATTCTATGATTCCATGTTCACACATGTATGCCCAATCCACGAAGTGCAGATCAGCTATCATAATCAATACAGACAGAGTTCAGAGTTGGAGGGTTTGTTCATGTCTTTCTCACACATAATTTTATGCAATCTGAATATCTGCCTATCTGCAGTACATCTCCGTTCGAAGTGTAAAAGTGAGCTTTTATTTTCTCCAAGCCTCATAGTTATTTAGATTATCACTAAATGTTCTAAGGTCTAGGGCTTAACAGTGCCACAAATTATCACAGTCAGAACAAGATACTGGAATGGATTGACTTTAGGTCAGATTATATCATAGAATCATAGAATAGTTAGGGTTGGAAAGGACCTTATGATCATCTCATTCCAACCCCAAGCTATCTTAAAATCCCTAACTATGTCCATGCTGTTCAGGAACTGGACCTGACCTGTCTGATTCTGCCACTGGACTCAGATTTTCATAGCTGAGAAGTTTCATAGGAGAAGTTGTTTAAAGGTTGTCTCAGCTGGTGCAATGCCCTGGCTTATTGGATATTACATTACTGCTGTTTCCAGAGGTCTAAAATTTCCCCAGGTCCTTTCATGCAGCCTATCTGTAACATACCTGTTGACATGAAAACAGAAGTTTAAAAAAATGTAATTCTTAAGAAAAGTCTAATTATTTGTGACATTTCATCCATCATGTCCTAAGCTTCTCCAGAGGAAAGTAGTAACATTTCGTCTCCTTGACAGCAAACAACACACTGACGAAGTGAAAAATGTTCTGCTATATTTCAAACTGCAGCATTTATGAGTAAAGAACAAGTGCAAAATGAATAGCAAGAGTAAAGAGCAGGAACCCACATGAGTAGGGGGCAGAGGCTTGGAGAGCTTTCTAAAAGCTTTTTCTTGGGTTAAAATACAAACCAATCCTTCAAAACCAACCAGATCATTTCAGGATAAGCTGTAGCAATGCCACTCAGCCCAATCTGCGTTGACTTTCTTAACCACTCCTGCAAGGAGATGCCTTGGGTGGATGTGGTAGCATAGTGCAGTTCATGGAGAGCTGCAGGAGCCAAATGAAGAGAGGTTAGAAAGAGGTTTTCAGGATATCCCAAAACTTCCCACCCCAAACACTTCAGGACTACCAAAGTGTGCTTATTTGTCTAAAGGGAAGAGAAGCAGAGAAAGACAGTGGTCCTATTTCTTTTCTTTTTGAAGATGATACCTAAGCACCTGAAGCATTGCTGTTAGTTCATACCAAAGTTGACTTTGTTTTTTAATGCTCTATCCATGACATGCCAAGTTAGGTTAATTCCCTATTCTGCTATTCTCTTTCTCTCATTACTGTTAGCCTATGGTCAGATTTTGGTAACCATCTGTCCATGGATGACCCACCTCTTTCTGCATGGCTCTTTAGTCCTGCTTTCAGATCTAGATGCTTCTGCTCCAGAACCTTAAGGTCTGTCCCACTTCAGCAAAAAGAGAATCTCTGTTAGTAACCCAGATTCCTACAGACATTTGGATATTTAACTCCCACTGTTTTCCTGGGTACTCATGAGATCTTGTGTCTGTGAAGCGTGTGGTTTCCATCCATTGACAGAGTGTGAAGGTCATCTGTGTTGGCATCCGCATACAGCTCTTCAGCTGTTTTTCAAACCCTGACTGGTATCCTGGTGGCAGATCTCATGCTCTCCAAACTTCATCGTTTAAACAAACATTTAAACAAAGAAAAGTGCAATGTTCCAAAGGAGGGTATCAATCAAATCTTCCAACTGGGAAGTCTAATAAAGAATAATAATGAGTTGGAGAATTTTGAAGTCTTTTGGATGTTCTTTCTTCTCTGATCTCTTGGTTTAGAAGAAATCCTTACATTCAGAAGCTATTGCGCAGTATTTCTCTTTTTAACTCTGACAGGCTGCAACTGTTCTTTGGGGAAAATACAAGTTTATGCAGCCATTCCTAATCTTTCACGGGGTGGCGGCTCTTTCATTTCCATTCTTTTTCTTCTTTTCCCTTTTCTGTTACGCACACACAGAGAAAAAACTCAGGAGTACATCATGAGCCAAGCTGTATTTTCTGTTTATTGCCACCAGGTTAATAACAGTAATGGTGCGAGGAGAAAATGAAGTGTTATGTAAAATCCTGCATTGCAGATTTTGGTGCTGATGCAAAGAGCTCAATAAAGTGTAACACTTTAATCATGGAGATAAAAATCACACAGCAGCTTCACAGTCTTCCAAGATGCAGAGCCTTAAGACAAAATAGAATTGGGAGAGAAAGAGAAACTGACAATATTATTGAGTCCCAGAAAAGTAAAGGAAGAAAACAACCCACTTTCTTCTCTTGTGATGCTTTGATTCAGTCTTTGTTTTCACAAGATAAACATCTGAAAATGTGTGTATATGAATTTCCTGGCATTAGAGAGAGCAAAATGCCACAGCCTTATACACAACTCAATGACATTTACAGGAACCTTGGAAACCTTTAAGAAAAACAAAGCAAACAACTCCTTGCCCCCCCCCCAAAAAAAAAACAAAAAAAACAACCCAAAACCAAATTAAATAAAAAAAAATAAAAAAAACCAAACCACCACACCCCACACCAAAATTGAACCCAAGCCCCCCCAGACCCCATCATCAGAACCATATTACCTTACTAGCATGGTATGATGATGATGATAGGTTGCTTGTTTTCAAGTAGGCAAGCAGCCCAGCACGCTTTTAGCTATGGTGGTCTGGAGTACAAATTCAGCATGCTAGCACAGAAAAGGTCTCAGTTTTGGATGTGGCTTACACTCTGCATCACTGTCACTGAGCTTTGTGTCTCTGCTTCCCACCTGCAGTTTAAGATTATAGTCTTGTCAAAGAACTGTACATAAAGTTGCAGGTTGTTGGCTTGTGGGCTTATTTGTGGGGAGGAGAAAGACTTATGTGAAGATCTCTCCTGTACAGGGAAATCTGTGAATATAATGACATGGAGCACTCTGCTAAGAAGTTGGGACAGTGCTAAGGACTGTGTGGCTTTGAGCTGGACTGGTTGCTGTGAGGCACCTGGCTGCAGGGGTGTGCCAAGTTTATTCTTCATTGAAAAATGTTTCCAAAAAAAAGTCCTTTCTCCACAACTTGGCTATTGAATAGAATGTAAGGATATTATTTGTTGGAATAGACACAAAAAATGTGGAAATACCTAATTCAGGGCCAAGAAGAATCCCTCAAACAACTCAGGAAAGTGTCATGTAGTTTTGCTCCTATTCCCTGGAAACGAGTAGTTGAATATACAGAGGGAATCTCTACTGCAGAGCCCAGTGTCTGTCCAGCCACCGTGGAAGATGTTTCTTCACACCAGCGTGAAGCAGAGGAGACATTCCGGGGAAGTTACAGATTCAGCATGAAATGTAACTGAGTTTTATTTGCTGCCTGGCCCTTTGGGGATCAGTTGCCACTACTTGAAGGAGCACAGGAACCTACTGAGCCAAGTTGCCTAGTATTTGGACGAGCAGAAGGGAAGAGGGCAGCACCTTTGCTTTATTATGGGGTTTCCCTTTTCTGCCCCAGTGCTTATAGGTTTACAGCCAGTTAGTAGTGCCTGTTTCAAGCTATTGCATAGTTAATTCCCTTGGGTAAGATTCAAGGTTAATTCAAGGGCATGCTAAACCTTGCTGGGGCTTGAAGGTAACACAGAAGGTTTAATGTTTTCCCTAGCTGTGATAACCATGTGCTGAAGTTTGGAACTGGTGATTGAAAAACTCTGACAGAGACAGAATCAGGCATATGTATTAGCAGCTTTTGGTATGTGATAAACTGTGTCACCACTGCTCGCCTATGATATGCCCATCATAAAGAGTGCCTGATTACATGGCTGGCTTAATCCATATAGCATGAAAGCTGACATTTAATATTGCTTGATATCCTCTTGTCCAACTGAGTTCACTTGTGTGGAATTAGCAGATGCCAGATTTGGACATTTTGGGGATGGACAGCACAAGAAAAGTGTGTAAATAAACCAACCCTTGTGCAGTATTGTTAGAATAGGTTATGTAAGAGAAAGCAAAGAAAGGGAATGTTTCACAGGACCCTGTAATACTTTCTTGATGGATTTGGGGAAAGCTCAGGGCTGAATCAAGCTGATATCACTTTGGAAGCTAAAATCTTACCCTAAGGGTTATCTTAAGTAAAATCCTCCTACTTTTTTTCTGAGATATGTCTGTGCCCCTGAACAGCATCTGTTTCCCCATGGTGTGCTAAAACACTCATTACTGTGGCTGTAGTAATGGCATAGTGATCTCAACATTATCTTAGTGGGGGGTTTTTGTACGGTAGGCTTTAATTAGCAGCATGTCTTGAAAGACAGCATATCTGGTAGCCTTGAGCTCATCCATAAAACTGAAGGGACAGTGGCTCTGGGAAACCTGCCACATCATGTCAACAGGACTTGTTTGCTTTTGAAGATTGCAGGCAACTGGATGGATTTGGAGAGCTGCCTTTTTAAGGACAGAAACAAATAAAACCAAGGTGCTACAGTGCTGAGAAAGAGAACCTCTGTGGAGGCTGTGATTTACAGGGCAGCCAAGACTTGGGGAGTCATCCTGAGTCTCTGCTTGTGTGCCTGGGTGTCCTCCCAGTGGAAGCCAGGGAGCATGGGAAGAAACCACCCACCTTGGCTTCACATGCTGGATCTGTGACCGGAGTAGGGCAGAGGCCTATAGAGAGTATCACAGAGCACAGCTGGCTCACAATGATGGACACAGTCCTAGAGATGTGAGTTTAGGAAAGGAGTCATTGACCATCTATTTCTTGAGTAAACTCCACAGACCCATCTTGAATACTACCAGGTGGTAGTACTGAGCACTAGTCACTCAATTATTAGTGCTCCAGATGTAACCAGATGTTCCCAACTTTTTGAGGAGAAAGCTGAGACTCAGATTCATCATAGTTATGGTTTGTCCTGGTGGCTCAGTTAAAACGCTTTTTCATCTCAGGATAAGTCTTAAATTCAGAATCAATTGTATAAGATATTCCTGTTCTCTTGTACTTTTGCTTTCCTTCACCCCCACCCCTGTACACAGTAATTCTGCATGAATCATACAGTTACAACTGATTCTTTTGGTGGGGGGGACAATATATGAACAGCTCAAGCAGCTGATTGAGCTGGAAAAAAAGATGAACTTCCATAAGTTTAGGCTTTTTCTTTTTTCCTAGTTGGATTGGTTTCCTAGGTCATGACATGGACTCCCAGCCTGTGGTGTTGTATGGTCCTGGCAACGAGTGGTGACCAATCTGTGGGAGAAGTGGGGAGGACAGAGTTTTGAGGCTGTCCTTGTCACCAGAAACATGCCTGTGAAAACAAAGGGTCAGTCCACAATGGGGCTGTGACACCTGAAAGAAAGGGCTGGTCAGGGAATTGAATGCGTTGGAATTAATTAATGCAGGTAATGATTTTAAGTTGGGAGGTGCTGGGAAAGCTGGCACTGTTTGTTGCAGAAACAACAGACCCTTTTTGTTTCTGGGCAAAACCCAGAACTGGTCAAAGACACAGGGACCAATGTGATGTTGGGTGAACATCCAAATATGCTTTCTGATATAAGTGTACTGATTGGGATAGCTTCGAGTCCTGGGAGATGAGAAACACTGTCTCTTTGCAATTGTAAAGTGAGTGAGTCAGTGATTTCCAGTGAGTAAGTGCTGGGTACATAGCGATAGCACTCGTACCTCCTAGGCATTTAGATTTTGTGTGTGTGCTTTTTCCAAACATCTATTACTATTTCTTTTGCTTTTAAAATACAGCCAGACTATTTTTATTGGTGTGGAGGGTGAGGGGGGGAGGGCCATTATGGGTTTCACTCTATATAACACGAGAGACATTTAAAACCAATCAACATAAACCACTACAAAGTGCTGGCTGGATGTGTGGTTAACCCTCGCTTTAAAAAATACGAGACTACTGTTTGCCAGTGTCATTTTAACATTACGGATCAGCTCTAAGTCAGAAAAAAGCCAGAGAGGGACAATCCAGACCAGAATTGAACAAGCTGCTATGGTACATCATCTGTTAGTCTTGGAGTGCTCCAGTAAGGCAAAGTGGTTAAAAATGTTGCTATACCTTTCCATGGACCAGGGTGGCATTTTCTGAGCATGTTGTTTGCAAGTGTACTTGTTTGATAGGCTCTCTGGTTAGAATCAGTGTTCATTTTCCTTACTAGGAAGAACCTAAGAAAACAAGAAGACAAAAAAAGAGAATGTAATTGATGGCAAGCTGTAAAGGTCATCCAGTATTTGCTTCCTCTTCCATTCTTTTACAATGGCTTTAATACTGTGCAATTACGGACTTGTTTTAAGTCCTCTCATTTTCTTTTACAAGCAGACCACCTTGCGTTTTAACGTCTGCAGTTGTTTCAGCAATGAAACCAGGGCTACTGTAGCACTGAATCTCTAAAATTGTAGTGATTTTCAGTTGGATAGTGATCCACTGTACATCTGGAAATGTAGGTGTTGCCCTTGGGGAGCTGTATTTGGCTTAATTTCCTCCTTGGGAACAGAGCACAATGAGATCACAGCTTCTCCTAGTCTCAGCTGTTGAGAAAATCCCTGTCAGGCCTAATAGCCAGTGCTCTTTTCCCCTTGATCATCTGGGCTTTGGTCATTGTGGAGTTGAACATTGTTCACTAAATAAATAGCTCCCAGATTGCAAACTTCACCTGTTATCCTTCCATTTAGGAAAATTGAGAGTTTTTAGCCTGTTGTACTCTGCATTCAAGAGATGAGAGGAGAAAAAAAAAACCCACCTAAATGCCTTCATTTAAATGTAAATTTTGACTTTTCACGTCTGACAAAGTAGGGCGTTTGTTTTTATGAACAATATATATATATATAAATAAAAGCCGTGGAATTGAAAGAACAAAACCCCTCTCTTGTTGATATATTTTCCACATAGTAATCTTTGCTTTCATCATGTTATGTATTTTTCTGTTTCTTTTTATTTTTAAACTAATTTTGCTGTAAGAACAAGAACAGTAGATTGTTAGAAGGAAGTACTCTGGCACTGGCTTGTGCAGAGAAAACATGCCATCTGCCTAATGTGTTTCATCTTGTGTCAGTCTAAGATGGGTTGTTTGGGTTTAACATGCCAGTCACTAGCCTTAAAAAGAGTGCAGGCAGCAGCTCTGACACATATGCTGGCTAGGGGTCCAAATCCTTCCTGCTTTTCAGAGATTATGCGTACTATGAAGTAAGCCATTATAGGCAGAAGGTACAGTTCTTATCACCTGCTATGATGTCCGAGAGCTATTTGCGAATAAAACTGAGGTGGTTTGGGATATACTTTCATTTTTCACAGTTAAGAAGCAAAAGCAAAGACCCAGTGGGTTATTTCAAAGAGGTCTGGTTGAAGATACACTGTTGTCCACCAATGGCAACCACACAGTACAAGCTTCATCCTTCTCTACTGTGCTAGGGAAGAGGTGGAGAAGCCATTTGGCGTAGCATCACACAGAGATATGCGCCTGAGTCCCAAAAGCAGAATCATTGTGCAGTGGAGCCCTCCTCACTCTGAAATGGCAGGTTTCTTCTGTTTGTATGTCTGGAGGTGGGTCAGAACAAGTTCAGCATCTGTCCCTGTTCCACTGTGCAGTGTGGATTCAGCTCCTTGCTACATGGGGCATGCTTTGGGGCTCAGTGCTGTTGTCAGGACCCGTCGGTGGCTCAGTATCAGAAATGGGGCCCCCTTCTTTATCAGATGTTTCTTCTTTCAGTCACAGAATTCTTGCCTGATTAATGGATGGTGGATGTCTCAGTTGGGTAAAGGTAGCTGGTCATATTTTGTTACACTGTGTGTAATAAAGACTTTATCTTATTTTTTCATTAAGAAAAGAAGTTGGCAGACAGCTTTAAATGTCTGCCTAAGGACAAAACGAACTGAGTTTTGTAGATAGCTGCTTTTTTTCTTAATAAATAAATAAATGGAAAGATTTTTATGTTGATAATAAAAATAACTAATGCAGAGCTTTTCCCACTAGTGCCTGGAGACATGGACAGATGCGGGATTTTGAAGGGATAAAGAATTGAAATCTGTTGGCAGGTAGTTGCTATAAAAATAACTATCCTTCCTGCCTCTTATTACAGACCAACATTCAACAAATGAAGAGTTTCTGAGAAAGCTAATGATGACAGGACCAGGTTCCAACCATCCGAGATAGCAGAAACCTCCTCCCTTCAGAGAAATATGAAGTTGAAAGGAAGTGGTTGGGAAAGCTGGGAGCTTTATTAATACTTCCGGACTTTCTCCAGCTCACACTGTGGTGTGTGGGAGTGAGGATGGGAGGAAACTGCTAGGGAAAATGTGGGAAAAATAGAGTGAGTTCACTGAAAGTTTGGTTTGTCGAAGTTTTCTGCCTCCGGAGAACTTTTACTGTGCTGCTTTTGTATGGAGTTGGTTTCTGTCCTGCTGTGTGGCCTGTTTTTGGAATAAGAGGGTAAACCTTTTCTCATCACTTTTCCCCTTCTGCTTCTCTCCTGCCTTGCAATGCATGGGGAGTGAGCAAGTAGCTGTGTGGGGCTTAGGAGCCTACTGGGGTTAAATCACAACACTGCTTCACAATGCAATCATATTGTAGGGCCAATCTCCTGAAGCAGTCAGCAACGCGCATCATAGACTTGGCTAGTCACTCCACTGTTTGATGACTCAACCTGAAAACAGCATGTGGACCATCAAGTGGTGATGCAGCGTTTAGGAGAGCAAAGATCAAATGGTGATCTGATATACCTACAATTCAGAGCAAATTGCTTTGCTGTGCATTACAGACAGCTGTAACAGCTATACAGGAGAAGGATGAAAACAAGAGGAAAATATTTCTTTGTATTTAAAGATGCATTTTTGCACACACACAATTACAAAGATTTTGTATATATACACACATAGGCAGCTTTTGTCTGCTTTTTTCTTCTAAATCTCTAAGTCAACCATCGGTCGTGTGGGTCAGCTGTTGCTGTCTAGAGTGGGAAACGTCCTTCTTCATGGTCCTACTATATCTTTGTTTAGTCTGGTGAAGCCTCTTGAGATTGTCGCGCTCTGATTATTTCTAATACCACTGTGCTGAATCTTGAGTCCCTGATGTTCTGCAAGACTTGGATATTCTTTCTGTAGGTAAAAAAAATTGTGGTCCTCAATATGCGCTTGCAGGGGATATACTGAGATGTTGTGACTTTACTTATACACACAGTTAGCTGCCCCGCTGTTTGGTCTGACAGGCAGAACACAAGGTGATAGTAGCTGCAGCAATATGTGCACCTATTGTCCAGTGTGGGTAGGGAAATATCGGAGGAAAAAGTTTCAGATACAACTGATGCTAAGCGCCTGGCAAAAGGCATGGTATGTTGTGCTTTCAGCTGTAAAAGCAGATCCTTCCAAAATGACCATTATGTTTTAGCTTTTATAGCACTGTACAGATAATAAATACTGCTAGATAGAAAGAAAACATTCTGCAGTTTGGTGCAAAATACTGTGCTGATCTGTCTCTGAGTAGGTCAAACCCTGAAAAACCTGTTCTTACAGTTGTTGATAAATCTTGGGTCAACAAGAGACAATTCTTTGTTTTATTTGTTAGCATGTTGTTCTTCCCCTCAGTAGCTATGTCTGATGTATAGTCCCTAATCTCTCAATTCTTTGTGTTCCTGTTTATCAGCTTTCAATTTTATCTCTTACTGTTTTGTAAGTGTTTGTCTCCTGCACTGAGCACAAGAAAGGAAAACAAAGACACAACTTGCAAAGGAACAGAATAGAACTAATGACCATGGACGTCTTCTGCTTGTGGCAAGCAGCTTCCTGTGGACAGCTTCATGCTGTGCCAGGAAGATGAAGAGAAAGAGTTTGTTCGCTTTTCAGCTTTCAATCACTAATAAAGCATGTGTGCAATGTCCATCCACAGACTACCTGTCTTCCAAGCAAGTAGGTGGCCACATAACCCTTGAATGACATATTTGGTGTTATTTCCTTCCACCTGACTGGGCAGATTTGCAGTTTGCATGCAGGTGCGTTTCTTTCTTGCTCCACACGGATCTATGTAAAGTAAGAACAGTCACTACAAGGTTCTCTCATACATCCAACTAATGAGATTTTCTTAGTGTGCTGTTGGTAGGTGGAAAAAGACACTCGGGTCTAATAAGAAATTTTACATGCATAAAATGAACCTTTAGCTTTGATGTCCAGCTTGTGCTTACCATTGGTTTAGGGGCTCCTTGAATTGAAAGCTTTATCTAGGGCAGGACCTACCCTACAGTAGTTTGTCCAGTCTCTTGCTAAAGTAAGCTGTTCAAACTGTAGAAATATGTATACTTTTCACCGCCAATCAACACTTCAGCTTTTTAAGAACTACAGAAGTTTTATTCTGCAGCATAAATTAAGGTTTAATTGGAAAATAAGAACAGTGATGCCACATCAAACCCATGCTCTGTTTGGCCCAGAATCCAGCGACCTAGTGCACCTGCTAAGGGATAGACTATGAACAGGGCAAATCTTCTGACAATGTGTGATTTGGGGATTTTCTGATCAAGAAATTGTATCCACTGCTTTGTGTGTAATAACATAATGTAATCTTTATCTTTGTATTTATCTGAATGATCTTGGAGTTCATCTCTGTTTTGGCCAGACTCTGGTGGCAGTAAGTTCTGCAGTATAAGCTAATTAAAAACACACCTTAGGTCTTCTGTCTTGTGACTTTCTGCCAGTTGTTACTTATTTAGTAAGAAATAGTGAATAATGACATATATTATTTGAAAGACTAGAGCAACTGGTTGTTAAAGAGTTTGATTTGACTAAATGCAATTTGTCCAGCTGGAATAGTTCCTAGGAAATTAGGGAATAGGCAGCCATAACTCCTAGCCATTGTTTTTGAGTCAACCACTCTTTGCCTTTGTAATTGGAGGAGAGGCAGGCAATGTCTTTGGGCCTTATTTATGTACTTGTAAAGTAAAGAGTGTACCTCGGTCAGAAGGTTCTGCAGAAGTATAATTAAACCTTATTGGTAAAACATGAAACTATTAATATTGCTATGAAGTGAATAGCTGAACAGGAAGTCTTCAGCTTAATATAGTTTCAGATGTATAAGCAGAAATTAACGATGCCTGAAGGCATTAAATGACTTGCATATGGTTACATAGCAAACAAGTGGCTAACTAACAGTACCAAGGGGTGCTAAATCCCCTCAGTATAGCTACTGGGAGCACTGCAGCTGAGCAAACTTCCAGAACCAGACCAGAGCCAAATTGAATTATCTGGTGAAAATATGGTCATTTAGATATTTCTGTTTTGTAATCCAATTTTCTTGCTTTAATTATCAGAATAAGAAAACAGTTACTGCCTCCATTTGTTTCTCCCTTTCTCCCTCCCTTCCTTGCTTCCTCTCTTTCTTCCTTTCTCCCTCCCCTTCTTTCTCATTTTCTTTCTTCATCTCTCAGCAGTAGAGTTCCTTTCCTCTCCCCAAAAGCTGTTGTTTCTTTTGCCACAATTCTCCCCTCTCTTTTCTGAAAAACCCTCTTTCTGTAGAGCCAGTGCTGTTCAATACCAGACAAGTGAGGTTTGATTTACAGACCTTGTTGTGCAGGGCATATGGTGGGAGGATATGTAAGTGAGGTCTGAGATAGGCAGAGACAAGTGAGATCAGCAAAGTTCAGGGTAAGGTAATGCCCCATGACCCAGTTCAATCCTAATTCTTTATTCTAATTATTCAAGCAGCTACAGACTTCAGAGCTTGTGAAGGTCAAAACCCATGTTGCTGAGTGTATGTGCATGTTTGTTGTTATATGAAGGAGAGAGAAAAATGAGACAGAACAAGGACTGTCCTTGTTCAGATTCACCCCTCTAGTTTTGCCTTGGGGTGAGGCCCAAAATCCAGAAGAGTATATTTCCTGGTTCCTATTCATTTAGGGTAAAAATCAGACAAGAATTGTACATGCAGCTGAGCCAAAAGCCTTGTCTAAACTTGATCTGGGTCTTAACATTGTGTCTCTGGCCCCTCTCTAACTTAATATGCGTTTGAACAGAAGTGGCTTCTTGATAGAGCCTTTCACCTCCAGGTCACCCTTTCAAATCCAATTCAGCCCTGTCGTGACCAAATGTTGCTACCATCTGACGGCTCTTCTGTGTCCTGTGTGAATTGCTGGCTTCAGTCCCGTAGCTGGTGGACAGGTGCCTGAATTGCAGAAACTGCCAGAGCTGACACTAACTGGACATCTCTGCAGAGGGGTCAAAGAGTGAATCAGCCTGGTGGATGAATTAATACATAACTTGTACACACAGTGATGCTTTATATCGTCAAAGTGCTTTACAAACGTCAGCTAATCCTCAGGAGGTGTTGTTATCTGTACTGGCAGGTGAGAGAAGCAAGCACATAAAGAACCAGGATTAGAATATGCATGTTGCTGACCTCCCACTCTGAGGCCAAAATGATGAGTTTAGCTCCTTTCAGGGCTACTGATGGGCACACCAGAGTAGGGTTTAAGCTCACTGAAGGGGGTCACATCTTCTTATGTAGATAAAAGCATCCCTTACTTTTTAAGACAGGCAGGAAAGCAATGTTGATAGGCATGCAATCCTTTTGCTTTACGAATCCATGGAACCAGCAGAAGTTTTTCCTCCATCCTCTTTGAGATACTAATGAGTCATGTCAGATTATGTCTATCATTAAGAGGTAATCGTTATTTAGATTGAGAACTTGCCATGCAACTGGGTAGGTAAATACTTACTTTTGAATGGCAGCTGGGTTGGAGTGGTTCATTCACAAAGGCAGCAGCTTGTGGAGCATCACTGAAATAATCTGAAATAAATTAATGAATTATTATGAAGAATTACTAGAAGGTCATGCAGAGTTAGTGGTACATCTGTGTTTGCAAGCTGCTTTTTGAAGGACACTTAAAAGACATTGTCAGATTGTGTAAAGGTGTCAACAAGAATAAGGAGAAATTGCCTTTTGTGCTTCATATTAGTTGATGCCTTGGTGTCTACAGTCGTGAATGGATCAGGTGGTCCATGAGCTGATGCATGGGAGGAGAAAGATAATGCCCTTACGGTTGCAAAGGGGTAGTGGTACACCTCTGAAATACTGCTTCTAATAAGCTGTGGCTTACATCCTCTCCAAAACTGGAGATGACACTGTAGGCCTGACTTGTCAGGGGTTCTAAACAAAGGCAGAGGGATATGCTCTTGGAAGTATAGCACTTCTTTTGTTTTGGTGAAGGTTTTTGATGGCCCTTTCAAATTTGGGAGAAAAAAATATGGGGAGAAGGTAAATCTAAAACCAAAATTATTTAGGCATATCAGGCATCCAAGTGCAGGTGTTTCAAGACAAGCTTGAAGACGTGAACCATATCCAAACAATTTGTATTCCCTTGTATAGTCAGAAGGAGACAAGGTCGTGCATCCCTACTGAGTGATTGAAGGCACTGGGCAGAGTTCTCTGGAGATCAAAGGGCCAGAACTGGTATGACTAAGCATGGGGTACGGTCATGAATGGATATACTTGAGACCTATGCAGAATTTTCTTTTGAGAGATTCTGGACCTGGCTGAATCTTTTGTGAACCAAAAGGGGCAAATCCTTATGTTGTGCCAACTGTTGGATGTCCATTTGCTTCAAAGAGTGTCTTAGCAGTGAGAGTTCAAAGTCTGCCTGGAGGCTGTTATGTTCTCTACCGCTAATGGCAAGCCATGGTTTTAGCAGCTTGTATAAAACATTGCAAGGTGTTTATCCCATCCGCTGTATGAAATATTAGAGTGAAGAAGGCTTTTGGATGCTCACTCTCTAAAGCAATTGCTATGCCCAAGAATTAATAAAATCTATATTGAAGTGACAGCTGGTGGACAGAGCTGGCTTCTTCCTGCATCACTTGTCTCTCTAGTGGCTCATGTTCTGGGCTCAATGCACATTTATCCTTTTATTACAGCATTTATGGATTTTTACTTATTTATTTATTTATCAAATCTCTGTTTCCTTAAGAACCATAATTGCACTGTTCAAAATCTAACTTTGGTCATATCAGCACTATCTATTAACATATTTCTTTCCTTTTGCTCTTTAATGATTGACCTTTCAGAGGCATTCAGCTAATGAAATGAAAATGCAGACAAGTAAGAATATTTCTCAAAACTTTGCATGTCATCATGAGCCAGTTTCCAGTTTCTGTACTATTTTGACTATTTCATATCTTTATAATGCATGTAAGCTTCTATTCTTTATCCATGATTTTTTTCATTCCCCCCGCTCCCTGTTTATATGTGTATTTATCAAGCTACCAGAAACCTTGGAGTGACTCAAGAGAACTTTTCAAAGTGTGTGTCACAAAGGCACGGATTCAAATGAACTTTAGAGCAGAAATTTGTTTGCTTATTTATTTATTCTGGTTTTGTGTGGTAAGTGGCAAGAAGAGGCAACCACCATTCTTTTTGAGGCAATGAGTGTTAACTGTTATTTTGTAGGGAGTGGGTTCAATTGTTGTCTCTGTCTTAGTGAGTGATTTCTGTTTTGACACATGGAGAAAAGAAACACTACCTCTGCCTTTGTTTTCTCCAACTCTGTAAGCTGGGTCATCCAGGTAATTACAGCTTTACTTAAGGAAGAGAGTGAGAGAGAGAAAATCTCTGCTGCTACTTGTAAGCACAAAGAAAAGACACTTGAGGGAATTAAATTGCATGATGATTTTTATAAGGCATCTGAATCATTTTGCATTCTATCTCTAAAGCAGAAAATGATGAGTTTAATATCATATTGTAGGATGTAACTTCTAAGTCTCTCAGAAGGCAGCTCTGGCACCCAGGATGATTGAGACTGGATATTCATTTTCTACTTAGAGGCTGAAGCAAATGTAACTATGAGACTTTGAGCCATTTCTAAATTTATTCCCATTCTTACTAGTAGATGCTGCTGCATTAGAAGCCATAACCAGGCTCGTTTCTGCTGTGTAGATATTGACAGATACCCCTGTGGTTTAACAGCAGATAGAATTGCTTTATGTTTTAAGCATGTCTGTATGTGCTCATGTAAATGCACACATACATTTACTGACATCATTCCCCCATTGAAATTCTCCCTGTCTCCAAGAGAAACAATTTCAGGTCATCTCTGTGCTGATTTTTCTGAAATCCCTATCAGTTGGTGACATTATATATTTAATTCAGTGTTAATTCTGTGATCCTGCCTAAATTGCAGGACATCAGTAATTATGTCCAAATCTTCCAGAGAACCCCAACTAAAACATGAAACTCTATTCCCTAGCTTAAATTTGTAGTGTGGCAGTAGGTGAAATAGTTCCTACATATAAAGTATGTGTGTGACTCTAAAGAGAGAGACAAAATGCCATTATTGTTCAGGAACATATCTTAACTATTTTGTGAAACTTGTCTTTTGTGAAACTTGACACAAACAAACTGTGTCCTACTTGGTCTACTACCTGAGGCGCAAGGTGGCAAACTTTGAGTTTAATGTCCTGGTGACCGGGGCTGTTATTTTCCATTTTAAGGCCACAATAACTTTGTGTCTGAGAATAAAGAGAATTTTTCTATTAGGAACTCATGTATTATAGAATCATAGAATGGTTTTGGTCGCAAGGGACCTTAAAGCTCATCCAGTTCTAACCCCCGTGCCATGGGCAGGGACACCTTCCACAAGACCACATTGCTCCTAGGCCCTTCCAACCTGGCCTTGAACACTGCCACGGATGGGGCAGCCACAGCTTCTTTGGGCAACCTGTGCCAGCACCTCAGCACCCTCATAGGGAAGAATTTCTTCCTAATGCCTAATCTAGATTAACAATCCACTGAATTATTTGTTCTGTAATGGAGAATGCTCAACATGTTTCCCTTTGATCAAATAATGAATGTGATGAAAGAAACGAGACACGGAAATACTGTTCTGCTCTGTCTGGGAGTAGTACATTTAACTGGCAATTACTCTAGCAATGTTTAACAACTTACTGAATAGGATGGAGAATTGCAAATTTGGAGTATATTTAATGTGCAGGAATGTGCAGGTTTTTATATGTTCAGTAGGAGGGTAAGGAGGAAAAAACAGAAAAAACAGTTTAATATTTATTGTGGGCTCACTTAGGAAATTACTTGTGAAATACATTTTAATGAATGACTGGATAAATGCTTTTAGACACTTGGCTGGGTGATGAGCTATCTGTTGAATGTCATGGTTTCCAAATAAGCAATGTGAAAGCTTAATCTTTAGGTGAAGTTGATGTCTGTGAAGGACACTGTTCCCTCACAAATACCCATTGAAACAGACCATCTGAAAACAGTTTTGGTGACCAAGGAAGATCTTAAAAGGAATTTCAGCACCTTGAGGATTCTGTAAAATGATCTGAAACACCATTATCAGCAATTTTTCTCACCAGAATCCTAGGAGATTTTAGAAAATACTGTGTTAGACTGGATGACTTGATCAATTGAACACTAAGCTGAGGCTTGGGTCACCCATGTTCTGCAGGAGATTTTCTTGCTGGAAAACCTAGGGAAAGTTATTTTAGCAATCTGTTCTTCAGTGTTTGTAGACACCTTCTTTTGGAAATAATTTGATAACAAATAAGTTGAATAATTATAGTATGATCCAGCACAAATCATACAGTTTATGCCAGCACCTTTATTTCTGTTTATGACACAAATGATACCAGTCTATTGTTATATATCTCACTGTGCTTCTCAATTACTTTTTATTAGTAAATATGCCCCTATAAAGAATTCTGTCTAGCTGTTCTAAAATAAGTATGACTTTAGGTTACTGACATCTGTGTGAAGGACATTCATGCTCTGCAAATATCCAGTGTAACTAGATTATCTCCTCACTTCATCAAATCACTGTTTCGAGACTCTACAACATGTTCTGTTTTATGGTGATATGCCAGCATGCATCTGATCTCATCACATTCTGTTTCTGATGGGGAAATTATCTTACAAAAGTAATATTACCCAGTCTTGGTTTTAATTTCTGTATGCTTGGAAAGGAAGAAAATCCTATGTGGTATTTCATCCTGTCAATGCTAATCTTTCTCCTCAGTGCTATATCTCTGAATAGCAGATGTGTGTTTTATTGCAGTGCTGGTCCTCTATAGCACAGCATAACGCTTTGGCAGGAGCAAACAATTTATTGTATTAGAGTCAAATACAATCAAATGTTCCTTTTCCTGTGAAGCATGGTCAGATATTGATACTGCATTAGCTAACATTTTAACATAGGAGAGGCTTAATAAGATACAGTATTACTCTCTCTAGGCTGTTTAATTAAGCTAAACAGTCACTGTGTATTGTATATTGGTTTCCTGCCAAGGGAAAGTAAATCTGTATCATATTAGTTTCACATACTAAGTGATGTTCTCCCCCCATCAGAGACTCTCTAGAAGAGCTGACACCACTGTCACATGAACTGCATAATACAGTCTGTGTTTGTATTACATTGGACTGTCTTGTAGCTCAGTATTCTCCAGTAGCCTGAACAAGCTTTGTGTGCAGATGAGACACATGGCTGGAAAACTACATGTTGTATTTTACTGCCCAGGGTTCCTGTCTCCTACTGAGGGGTAGAGAGCTAAGCATTGTGAACCCTGTCCTGCTAACAGAGCTCTTCTCCAACACCCTGTTGAGGCAGGGAGACATGAACTGTAACCTCTGGTCACAAGGAAGGTTCTTACTGACCCTATGGTGGCCAGGAGACAGAGGTGTGTTTGTCACTGTCTAGTGATGGAGCACCATTTTTCTAGGAACAGAAGTTGCAAGAGTTTTGGGAAACTGGGTGATCCAGTGGCACCTGCTCTGGCAGCACTCTTTATTACTAGATGTTGCCTTCTCATTGCTGTCAGTGGCACTGTATATGGTGATGAAGGTGAACATTCACTGTTTGCCACTGATGGCAGGGGAAGTGGTATAACTTATATATGATGTGAGAAAAAATATGTGCCTCTGGACTGGGGACTTGAGTGGCATCTTCATGCAGATCCTTCTGATACTGACTTGCGAGTCCAAGAGGGTATGGGGAGAGAGCAGGCATTTCTGTGTTAGGGGGTCCGAGCATTTTCTTTTGAGTAAGAGTTGATGCAGTATCCTGCAGGAAGCTGTGTGCTTAGAGGCATTCAAAGCATTTGTTCGGGGAGTTGCTCTGTTGAATTGCTACTACAAAGCAGAGTAAGACAAAAATATCTGTGATACTTCTTTTTATAAACTGAAATAAATTGCACAGGAAAAACTGGTCTTTTTTACACAATTTTGAGCCTGTCTTTCCTGGCAGAAGGGAACATCTGCATATTGCGATGCAGAGCTGTGCAGAGATGGCAAAGTTATGCCCAAACAGTAATGCTCTAGAACTGGAAGGTGCATATTTTTGTATCCATGGCACTAAGCCGTGTATCCAACTGAAGGATGATTTTTTTGCACAGTGTCCTGTGCTGCATAAATGTTCCAGACTTCTCAGAACAGGTAAAGAAAAGTCTATCGCTGGTCTGTGATGCAACTCAAATGCACCCACAAAGAGGTACGAATGGTTGGATGCATCAAAGCAGTGTCTTTAACATGGCTCTCTGATGCTGTTGCCATGCCTAGATTCGAGGATGGCAGTATTGAATTTATGGGAGGCTTCACCTGCACAACACCGTTATGATTTATCTCATGTTGAATGTTTTTCTTGTTGTTGTTTTCCCTCAACAGAAGATTAACCTGGAGTTCTATATTGACATCCATGCCCACTCCACCATGATGAATGGTTTCATGTATGGGAACATCTTTGAAGACGAGGAAAGATTTCAGCGACAGGCTGTTTTTCCCAAGCTACTCTGTCAGAATGCTGAAGACTTCTCTTATGTAAGCAATGCTTCTCGGAATTATTTTTTCCCTAATTTATTTTGAATGATAAATCTCTGGCTTAATTGGATTATGTGAATTTTATTTAAATGCAAATAGAAGGCTATTTGAAATTTTTGTCATTATTCGCTACCATCTTCCCCCTTATAATTACTTTATCCAAAATAGTAAGTTGTGATCTTGTGTGTTGTCATTAGACACATGAACAGAAGCAGGTTCTTTATCTTCCATATTATAACCTTTGGTTCTGAATTATTGAGACACTTCTTTTATCTACCAGAAGTTCTTTTGTCTTTTGATCAACTGGATCAGCTTTAATGTTTGATTTTTTTTTTTGTTATTATTATATTGGCAGTCTTTTTCACATGTACACTTTAAAAAGTATAACAGCAAATAGAAGCAAAAAGAATAAACTTGAAATAAAAGGTTAGATAATTTTCTGTCAAAAGTAGTGACAAAGGCAGTCTATGCTTTTGAAATTATCTGACATAGCATGTGTCGTGGTTTAAACCCAACCACAAACCTCGTCCACTCACTCCCCCCCCTTCTTGCCCTCCCCCTGCTTCTGGAGGGACGGAGAGGAGAATCAAAAAGAATGCAACTCCCACGGGTTGAGATAAGAACAGTTTAGTAACTAAGGTATAACACAAACCACTACTGCTACCACCAATGATAATAGTGCTAAAGGAAATAACAAGAGGAAAGAATACAACACCTCAACACCAGCCGACCAATAACTCACCCCACTCCCCCCAGCCAAGCACCGACCGATACCTCCTCCAACCCTGCAGTCCCTCTACCCCTTCCGGGTCACTCCAAGTTACATCCTGGGCATGACGTGCTATGGTATGGAATACCTCTTTGGTCAGTTTGGGTCAGGTGTCCTGTCTCTGCTTCCTCCCAGCCTCCCCTCCTCCCTGGCAGAGCATGAGGCTCAGAAAGTCCTTGGCCAGACCAAACATTCGAGCAGCAACTGAAAACATCGGCGTTATCACCACTGCTCCAAGGCCAAAAGATCAAAACACAGCACTGTACTAGCTCCTAAGAAGGAGAAAAATGACTGCTGCTGCTCAAAACCAGGACAGCATGGAAAAGTGTTGTGCAACAAAATGTGCAATTGCTTAATACGTGTCTTGTAATTTGGAAGGAAGTGTGTGTATAGTAGTTATCTGTGGATGTTGGAAATAAATGAGTTAGAAAGGGGCATATGTTTTTAGAGAAAGTTTTAAACAGATTAGAACAGATCCTCAGCACCCATTGCTTGCAGTAGCTCTGCAGAAGTCTGTAGATTGAAGATTCTGGTCCAGTGTGTGGCAACTTTGCATCCAAATATGACATCCTGGCCCTCTCTATATTCTCTTGTGTGTATCAGTTTTACTTGAAAGCTGTGCAAGTAGAGCACACAATGCCTCAACCTGTATGCAATTGCTTGTTTGCTTCTCCTGGTCCCACTTACACACACCTGTAGAGCTGCCAGCCAAGCTACTTCTGTGCAGCTACCCCTTGCTCTGTTTCAGTCTATGCACTCCAGGTTTGCTTGAGCAGATAGTCCTACAAGATGCATTTGGTGTCCCATTTTGCTTTGACTGGGATAAGGAATATTCAGTAACGCAGCTTGGCCAAGGCATGCCCTGTGAGGAGGGAAGGCAGCGGCTAACATTATGCACCTATGCAATGGGAACAGGCTCAATTAAAAATTACTTTAGAATCCTGCACCAAGCAGGGAAGAGCAGAAGAACCTATTCTTTTGGCCCTGATTTTAAGTCTGTTATGTTCTTAACCCTCTTTGTTACCCACCATATGTTTCCCTACTCTCTGCTGTTCCCTTTTTGCTTATACTTCATCCTCCTGGTACTGAGATAAACCTGGGTCTCCTGTCAAAGATGGGTACAACTGAGGCATGGCGACTGATTCCTCTGCCTTGCCATCCTAACCAATTTGTGGTAGAAGTGGTGAGTGCAGCATTCCTCGTTTTTAGCTTTGGAGTAACAAACTGAAAACCAGATATGAAAGCAGATGAGTCTGCACAGCAGAAGAAACTGTAATTGGAAAAAAAGGCCATTTTCATCATGGCAAGAATGCTAGCCTAAAGCTTTCTCATCAAGATGCAGCAGAGAGGTTTTTTTGTCTAGTGTTTGTGCATATTATGCTGTGGAGTTTGACTGGGAAGTGAGTATAGAAATGGAGTTGTGCCACTGTTTTATTGACAGATCTGTTCCAGCAAAAGGAAGGAGGATTTGAAACCTCCTGACTCCTGTTCATTCCTCTATTCTATGGTAATTTGTTTTATGCAAGAGTGGGGAAAAGTTTGTATCAGTCCCTGACTTTCCTAACGCTAGGCAGAAGGCATCCTTTCTTCTGCCTCTTCTATTCCCAAGAGAAGGGCCTCTAGTAAACCAAACATTTTCCTTTTCTTCTTGGGATCAGCAGTGGCAGCTGGCTGGGTAATGCCTGGAAAGGTGTGTTGTTTCCTCTGTTGCCTCACAATATTGTTTAACCATTGTCAATATTGCTTAACAATTGTCTATATATTTTGGGGAATTTGGGGGACTGCTGCAGCATGAAGCATTCTGTGGTCACCCACTTCAAGGGCTTCTCAGAAGACTGTCCAGAGTGCAGAAGACCAAATTCCATGCTAAATGAGGAGGGACAGCAGCTCGATCTGTTCCCAGTTATTTGGAGCCTAGGGAAGAGGGAGCTGGGTTTAAGGAACAGCCTGTTCTTGTCCAAGAAGACCTCAGTGATTGAGTTTCTTATCTGCACCTGGTTGTTTCAGAAGCACATTATAGATAAGGGGGCATTCACAGATCATAGCAATGAAAACCTGCAACTGATAGTTTAGAAATTTTGTGCTCAAGTGTTGGATTTCTCTCTGTTACTGTGGGAGATTAACTGCTCCTCTTAGCGCAAGCCTTGGTTGACAAAGGGAAAATCTTTGAGAAAATGACATAGGAAATAGAAGCCAATAGCCGAATAAACAGCACAGCCTCTCCCCTTTGACTCTCAATCTCCTTTCTGTAGTAGCTGGCAATAGGATATATATGTTGCTTTCCAGTGCACCGCAGTTTGACTTAGGTGCAGCTGGCACTCAGTACATTGGACTTCCAACTCACATCCTACTGGTCGCTTTAGACCAGAAGCTTTTCCCCTGCCATCCATCCAAGCCATTCTTCTCAGGCCAGCTGAGGGGATAGAAGTGTTGGAAAAGGAGACAGACACAAAGTGTCCAACGTGTGTGAAGCAGGAGGAGTGAATATTATTGCTGTCTCCAGGTCTCTATTCTCTTGTTTTCATCTCCAGCCATGTGGGTTCTGTGACTGGTTGGAAATGTCAGGGCTGAATCTTGTTGCTCAAAAAAGAGGAAAGGAATCCAGAGCTTCCTGCATTTAAAAAAGGGGATAAAAAAAGTGTTGAAGATTAAAAATAGTGTATGTAAATATGCCCTATTGACTGCTCAAAGGGAAGGGGGGAAGTGCATCGTTAACATTACCAGGCTGGTGTTTGAAAGTGTGGGAATGGACCACTGTTGTTACTAATTAATTTTCCAAAGCTTCAGGAGGTCTCATTTACATTGTATGCTGCTGCGGCCATTTGTTGGGATTATAATACTTCAACAGCAGCACTTCAAGTGAAAACTGGCGGCTGCATGAAGTGTTGTCCATAATTGACTAGCTCCATGTCTTCACACAGCACAGAGACAATGTTCCATTATGTTATCCATTGACAGTATCATTGAAAAGATTACTCTCCTTAAAGCATCTGTCAACCTTGATTGATTTACAAGGGACAAAGAACTGAAAAGGTTTGAAGTGCGGGTACAATTTTTGCCACCGTTTAGCATACATAATGGTTCTCCTTTGATGTCAAAAGCTCATCTTCTATTAATAATGCAGAGGGCTTTTGAATGCAGGCTACTTGTATGGAGTTCCACACTAATAACCTACTTGCTGTGAAATGGGATTCACTTTGGAGAAGCAGTCATTTGTCTGGGTTTTACATGTTCGGAATGAATCCCGACTCAAAGGGATTTCTTTCAGTGCTCTGCATGATTACAGCTGAGCCCGGCACGGGTTAGGGAAAGCAGGCAAATCCTAGCCTGCTCCTCCAGCCGAGAATCTGGCAGAAATCACGCAGCCAGATGCAAAGGAGCATGAACAACAAGCCTAAGATGATGCGATCAAATGTCTTGTGCCGTTTTGTCTGGCAACCTCCTATTAATATACTTTAGAGTGCATTTCATTTCATGCCTGGGCTGCTTTATTCACCTGTCATTTCCAATAGGCTTTTTTATTTAAATGGCAGCATCCAGGGGAGATTGGTGATTAGAGTAGGGGGTGGATAGGGGATTTGTGCCTGCATGCCTGTTGTAGGACCAAAGGCAAGTCACCAAACATGTCTGTATCCTGTCTGTCGAGCAGAACACTTAACCTCACAGTGCTCTGTTAGGCTGACTGTGGTTTGCAGGTAAAAGGTGTGAAAAGGACTGGAAATTCTTCATTTGTACATGACTTCAGAAACAGGGAACTGCCTTTGGTTTAGCTGTCAGCACGTGAAGAGGAAAATGAAAAAAGAACTAGGAAGTTTAGCTCCCAAATAAATACATTAGACATTCTTGGGCATGTGTCCGGGGAAAAAGGAAAACTTCTGTAAGGAGAACTTTCTATATTTTCAAGGTTTAAGAAGGATATTTTTAAACATTGGGGAGTAAATATAATCTATATGAAAGCTCTAACAGTGAGAGCTGACAAGCTCTTTTGAAGGGCTGACTCATTGGGTTTTAGGAGCAGCTGTTGACACCACGTCTGAGTGCATTACACATCAGCCATGGCTAGGAGTTGTTGCAGTATTTGGAGGGGTGTTCTTCATTTGACCTTTCTTGTTCTGGAGAGTGGATTAGTCATAATGACCAGACACAAGCACTTGAGCATTTCAAGAACCTGCTAGTCTTAGGGGTGGCTAATTTTGACCTTTGTGACAGTATGAGAGGAGGACACCATCTGTTCTCTCTGGTTCATTTAAAGGAAACAACCACAGCCATTCTTAGATGGTTTATCACTTCATAAAGGTTACTTTTTTTTCCAGTTAGGAGAAAAAGACTGGCTAGAGGTACTTAGCTTAATCTCCTCAGGTTTTTTTTTTTCCTTTGGACTCCAAACTGGTGGTACTTGGGTTACCTTTGAGTTCTCATTTCATTTTCTTGCATTTGACCTCCCAGCAGAGCACCTTCCTTAGAAACACAGTTTCCTGTTGTTTGTTGCTGTGGTTAGCCAAGGACCCTGATAAAAACTTGGGATCCCATCATTTTGGGCACTGGGTATCCACTGAGGAAGTCCGCAACCCCAAGAGCCTCTAGTCATGCTGGGAAAGAGACAGAAAGTGAGTGGGAAGTGACTTGCTTGAGGAAATCTGAGAATAAAACCCATGTTTCCAAAGTGCCAGTCTCGTTCCTTTGTCAGTGTTTCCCTATGTTTTATTCCAAGCACTCAAAAGTGAAGTCTCTGAACAACAACCCACCAAATTTTCTTTAGGAAAACATGTTGTTAAACCCAGTGATGTAACATTGTGACCTAAAACATGTTTTGAAACTATTGTTGTCTCAGCAATATGAGAATATTCAGACATGGAATGATTTGCCCTAGCACTTTTCATCACGGTTTTTTGCTTGTTTGTGGTTTTTGGGGCTTTTTTTATCCTGGATATCTAAAATTAGCAACCCAGATTGATTTGTATTTTCCATTGTTTTCCTTTAACCCACATACTCTAGGTCTGTGTTTCCTATTTCCACAGTAACCCCCTCATCCATCCAAGCTTTCTTAGGGAAGATGCGCTCCTTCCAGCAAACCTCCTTCCATCTATCCATGGCAGCCTTGCTGGGTTGTTATCACTTACCCTGGCTGGACGTCTCCCTTGCAGTACTGTGGTCCCTATTACTAATCCCAGTGTGTCTGGGGCCATTTCTGAAGGAAGTGCTGGCACAAGTGCCCGAGGAAGTAATAATATCTCATGAACATTGAATGAGCAAATCCCAGTAATCTGCTCCAAAATAAAGAACCACCAGTTTATGTGGCATGTGGATGTGCAGGGAAGAGGAAGCGGTGAGCAAGTTTCTCAGACCTAGAATTCATCCCAAAGTAAAATCCATACTCATTTGCATTACCATCTCTTCAGTGCTTCTCCGCTGTTTTGGCAAGAAATGACCCTTCTCTCAGGAAGGCAAAAGCTATTGCATTCAGGTAAGTTTTGTTAACATCATGCAAGCTTAACAGATCTACTCAGAAATCTCTTAAAACCTGAACACAACAAATGATCCTACCTCCTTTTTTATTGTCTTATAGCAGGGCATTTCCAGGAAGACAAATACAGCTATTATATGGTTTAGCACCCCTTTGGGATGCATTTCTGCTCACTGCTTCTTGGACATGTTGCTCCATAAGTTCATTTATTTATTTATACTTCATGGAGGCTGGGTGAGCAGAGAAAGGAAACACATTTCTGGTGGCACGGGGAATAGATTGTAAAGCCTGTGCTTCCAAGCATTATAGGCTTTGTCTCACAAGATCTCTGCCCTCTGGAGAGTGATGGCTAAATGAAACTGCTCCATTACATTGTGCTGGACCAGTCCACCCCTCTTTTTCTATAAAGGGTTGAATTAATCTGTATTGCAAAGAAAAGGAAGGTGAGGGGGGGAGGAGGAAGTTTTTGATTAAATAGACTCTCTTTCAGTACCCTGCTGTGCATAAGGGAGTTGACAATCCCTTCTCCATCCACACACAGGTAGACATTTTGAATATCCACAGAAGCAATAAGATTCTGTAGCAATTTTATGGTGTATTTTCAAAGGCCATCGTTATTCTTACTTAATGTCAACAAGCCAGGAGCAGGTGACAGCCTCTTTTCAGAGTACTACATATGAAAGGAGCTCCTTTACATTCAAATGCAAGCTACATCTATGGCAAAGTGCTGCAAATTTCACTTGGCTGGGACAAACTGTGCTGTGAAGGAGGGCTAGGAAGTTGGTTAAGAACTGGACACCCATTCCTCTCCCAGGATCTGTTTTCTGGGTGGTTTAGCTGTGATATTTTAATGTATATAGAGTATATGTCTGTCCGAACTGCTGCAGAGTAGTGAAAGAGCCGAGGAGGAGTTTGAGCAATGGGCTCGACTGGATTGCTCTGGAGGCAGTGTACAGCATGCTGCCCCTCCTCAGAAGGGACTGTAAGCTCCTGATTTAGACCGACAAGTGAGCAGCACATCTCTTTGCCACAGAGCAAACCGCTTTTTCTGCAGACTATTCTAAGCAACTGCATTCATGACGGCTCTATTTCCCTTTTGGCTTCTCATTGTCCTAAGTTTCTGTCATTTGTATAAATGATTATGAAAGCACTCCCAGGAGAATGCACACGCACTCATAAAACTATGGTAAAGAGAAGCATTGCAGGCTATTGCTACAGGCTATTTTATTGTATTTTTTGAGGAAATGTCTCGTTTTCTACTGACAAATAGGGAAACTGAGAACTCCAGAGACACGAGTTATTTTTCTAAATGGTGTGATTATTCTGTAGAGCTTAGACTAGGAAATGTCAGCCTTGGCATCTTTGGGGAAGGATGTGCAGAGGTTGCTGTTAGTAAAAGAAAACAATAGGGAGGAAAAAGCAAACCTTTTCTTCATTATTACCCTATATCATTTGCAGATCCCTTATTTGTCTGTATCACTGGTCACAGACTGTGTTGGCTCTCTAAATGGAGATAAATTCCAGACTAATTCCCTGGTTTATGGGCAATGGGTTTGTGCATAGGTTAATGGCTGAGTAGGTGATATTGCCATGCATGGTTAAGTGCACTTCTGGTGACAAGAATAAGCGGACTCAGTGACGGAGCTGAGATGACTTGACGCTGTGTGTTTGGGGTGGCAAAATAGAGTGGCAAGAGGAGCTCCAACTGAGGTTTGCTCAGAGGAGAGGGTGAAATTTGCCACCTTCTTTTGCCTTTCCTGAGTAGGTTATGATGGGCTGCTCAATGCTGTATGGGAGACCTTGGCTGACTTAGTGAAGGTCTCAGGCAAGGCCATCCTCTTTGTTTGCAAAGCACCCTTCTTTGTTTGGCTGCAGGATGTTGTTTAAGAAGCTCTCTCAGAAGAGCTGCTGTTTTGATTTGGATTCCAGTTGCATCAGCTGCTATGGTGGAGCCAGTGAGCACGATAAGTATCTTCAGTGGTGTAGCACTGGAGGAGGTGGGAGCTGTGAGTACAACCAGTTTCACTGCATGTGAGGATGAACTCCAGGGAATGTGAAATGCAGTCCAAATCCCTGCACTGGTCCTGCCAGTGTAACTGGTGCAAGGTGCAGAGAGGCAGCAGGCTGTGAAGACCTCCATCAGTCCTGAAGCTGTATGGCAGAGCTGTAGAGAGCAGAGCATGGATATTAATGAGCAGTGAAAAGTGCAGCTATTGTAGTTCTTGCAGGTGAACAGCTGAAACCCTGAAGCATGAAACCCAGTCGCTTTTCTAACTACAGAGTTTCCAAAAAGGGAGCTCATTTGGTAGTTTGGGTTCTGAGGCATCAACTGAGAGCTTATAAAGCTCCTTCCTTCCAACCCCTCTGCTAATGGCCATGCAAATATGTGTTTTTATCAGCAAACTTAAGCAGGCATGACTGAAAGACACTTGGGAGGGATGGGAAAAGATCTGGTATTACTTCACTACACATTAAAGGGATAATGAAGCCCCTCAGGGAGCAGATGTGTGTGTGGTGACAAAGTACCTTTAAACTGTTATTTCTCTGAGGAGAATTGCACTTTAATGCCTGACAATGTGGTGCTAGGCAGGTTGTGTTCATGGTTCTCCTGCAATGTGGAAAGGATGATTGCTGTCTGCTTTCCACTGAGCAGGAGGAAGAAGGCCAAAAAAGAGAGGTAAGTAGAATTGTGAAATCTGTTAGGATTTGAGGCTATTTGGTCTTAGGGTTCAGTTTCAGGCTCTTCTCTCTCACATTCTTAGTACAGGTCAAACTGATTCAGGTCTCCCCTTCATGCCTTTTCCTTCTGCAAATCATATTCTAGTTCAGAGACTATTCCCTTGTTAAACCCGGAGTCTGGGACCCACCTCACTGTTTCCTACCAGGCACAAAAGTTTTGAAACAAAATGCTGTCAACTGCAGACCCATCAGTGGGAATGAAGCAGCCCTTTTCACAGGAATATCAGTCCAATCTATCCCTAAGGGATCTGGAAAAACTTTGAGTAATGGGATCCCTCTTTGAAATTATCTTGAACCTCTCAAAACCCCCTTTTCCCAAATTCCAGTAGTCACAAATCATTTTGAGATGAAGTAAGTTTCCCTCATTTGCATCAGAAACACAGCAAAGCTACAAGGTGAGATCAGGGAGTAATTTTGAGCTCTGTTCCCATTTCATCCTTTCTCTGCTTCCCACAATCATTCTTCCTTCAGATCAGCTTTCTGCCCTTGTTGGTTTTCTTTCTGTCCCTTTTTCTCTTTCTTCTTTCTTTCTCCTTTTCCCCTTTTTCTCTTCTTTCTTTCTTTTTTCTTTCTTTTTTCTTTCTTTTTTCTTTTTCCTTCCTTCCTTCCTTCCTTCCTCCCTTCCTCCCTTCCTTCCTTCCTTCCTTCCTCCCTTCCTTCCTTCCTTCCTTCCTTCCTTCCTTCCTTGCTTCCTTCCTTCCTTCCTTCCTTCCTTCCTCCCTCCCTCCCTCCCTCCCTCCCTCCCTCCCTTCCTTCCTCCCTTCCTTCCTCCCTTCCTTCCTTCCTCCCTTCCTTCCTTCCTTCCTTCTTCTTCCTTCTTCTTCCTTTTTCTTCCTTTTTCTTCCTTTTTCTTCCTTTTTCTTCCTTTTTCTTTCTCTCTTTCTCTCTCTCTTTCTTTCTCTTTCTTCTTTTCTCTTTTCTTTTTTTCTTTTCTCTTTTCTTTTCTTTTCTTTTCTTTTCTTTTCTTTTCTTTTCTTTTCTTTTCTTTTCTTTTCTTTTCTTTTCTTTTCTTTTCTTTTCTTTTCTTTTCTTTTCTTTTCTTTTCTTTTCTTTTCTTTTCTTTTCTCTTTTCTTTTCTCTTCTCTTCTCTTCTCTTCTCTTCTCTTCTCTTCTCTTCTCTTTTCTTTTCTTTTCTTTTCTTTTCTTTTCTTTTCTTTTCTTTTCTTTTCTTTTCTTTTCTTTTCTTTTCCCTTTCCTTCTCTTCTCTTCTCTTCTCTTCTCTTCTCTTCTCTTCTCTTCTCTTCTCTTCTCTTCTCTTCTCTTCTCTTCTCTTCTCTTCTCTTCTCTTCTCTTCTTTCTCTTCTCTCTTCACTCTCTTCTTTTTTTCTTTTCTTTTTTCTTTTCTTTTTTCTTTTCTTTTTTTCTTTTCTTTCTTTTCTTTTTTTTTTTTCTTTCCTTTCTTTTCTTTTTTTTTTCTTTTCTTTCTTTCTAATAATCTCATCTACATTTCAGAAGCTCGCTGTAGTTTTGAATTTGAAGAAAGCTGCCTGGTAGCATCTTCCCAGATACCACAGTTTCCAAGTCTCCAGACCCAGTTGGCATGGAGTTGATAGTCTATCACAAAAACCACTAACACGTATGCTTTCCAGTCTATTAAGAGAGTTAATGGACCAGGTGTGAAGAGACGGTTAAGTTGGCTTTTGAAGTGAGACCTTTCCTTGGTGCTTCCAAAGAAGTAGAGATAAGTTTGTCTTGTAGGGATAGCTTGATGGGCACCAGCTGCAAGAATGGCAGGGTCAAAGCAGTTACACCATGGCAGTAATTAGCTGTATCCATATGCAGAAAGTGAGCTTCCAGTTGCACCCCTTTTACAGCAGCCTGGGTATGAGGCAAAGAGAAGAGTCACAATTTGCAGCATTGCTATTTACACTCTTCTGTGACAGGGATTTCAAAGCCAGTGCATTTCTGTGCTCTCTTTCTAACTTTTGCGGACTTCAATAAAGCATTCTAGAAAATGAGAGTGAGTGAGTTATAGCTGATACTGTAAAACTCTTCACTGAGATGGATTTGACATTGTCTGGGCTCCAGTCCATTTCCCAGTGGCACGTCTATTCTTCCTTGATGACAAATGTGTCATTAGTTTCTTCTAGAGCACTGACTACTAATTTTTTTATTATCAAGTTTTTTGCTACACTGAGACAGTGAGTTGAGGGCTCATAGAGGTCAGACCTGCTTTAGGAAAAGAGCTTACTCTTCAGCTATAACAGCAGCATCAGTGGATAACTCTGGTGAGGTTGTAATTGAGTCCTGATTACACTTGGCCATTGCTGGTGCTGATAGGTGAGGAACATGAGGCAATTTGTATGCATAATCCCAGTTTACCCCAGTAGGTAAAGTGCTTATTACTCAACTAAAGAACAAGGAAAATACAGGCAATTTTTCTGGTTTTATCTATTCTGGGGAGGGGGGCTGAGGGTGGTCATTATCCTCAGTTGTAAAATACAGCTTATTTCCCAAATGTAAATGGCATAGGGAGACCCAGGATATTGTTTATGTGTTGTAGTATGAAACCATTCTCTGATTATGAATCCTCTTAGTGTTTATGTCTCTGCTCTTTTCCAGTAAAGATTTCTGACATGATTCTCTGATTCTTGTGAGCATACAGTTGAACATGTACATCCTTTTGTAAAACACTTCCTGCTCCTACATCATCTATCTATATTGGCAAATGGGAATTTCTCTTTGTTCTGAGTTTCATGCAGATACTGTGTTTGTGAGGACAAATGTTCTTCTGGGAAACATTCATGTGCACACTAGAGCTCAAGTTTTTGAAGACGTAAGCAGTTCGCTAGTTCTTTCCATGGGTACATAAACAATCAATTGCATTGGAGTAGATGTGAACAGCTGGTGAAATCTGTCTGTTGGATTTCAGGAACCCCTTAGACCTTGCTACATCAGGAATTAATGTTTCTCAATCTATCAAAGCCTGTTACCAGATTTGTGTCTGGTTGATTTCTCTTCTAATTGTTTTCTGAGCCATTTGTACCTTGTCGTTTCCTTTCTTACTGGGTTGAAGAAACACCTTAGGATTGATCAAAAGTAATGTGCAGTCTATAGCCTGGTTCCCATGCTAGGAGCCTGGCAAGGTCTGACTTGCACTGTGTTCATACCTTGATCCTTTTTCTCCCTATTGTGTTGAGCAATTTCAGAAGACAACAAAGATTAATTCCCCAACAAGTCCATTATGAGGAAGTACCATTTTGTCCCTTTACCCAGCCATCAGTGAAAGGTAGAAATGAAGCTCCCATCCATGAGTGGCTGGCTGCTGAGCCTGCTTGTCATTCCAGCCCTTTTTTGGCATCTTTTCTTCCACTGAACAGTGGACTCTAATTTACTGGGTATCACCTTCAATTTTAACTTCTGTGCAACCTGAGGTTTTCTGATGCTGTAGGAAGACAATCCCCTGTGAAGTCACACATACGCTGGGGAGGAGGTCCCACCACTGAAAGCTCCCACCAAGCAGAACCACTCAGATTCCAAGTCCATCAGGATGCAAATTCAGTCTCAAGTGTGTGAGAAATATGCTGTTCTCCACCTTTGTCTTTTGGATCCATTCTTGTGATAGATTGGTAGAGTCATTCAGAGCAAATCAATAAACTGCCCTTACTTTGTCAATATGAACTGCTCAGAGCATTCTTTCCAGTAGTTGTTAGCAGGATGATGGAGCAGTGCAGAGAAACCAAGAGTACCCCTCAGCCATATGGGAGCTGCCTAAGCTGTTGAGTTTGTAAGCCAGCTAACAGGGTGTTGAATTCACTGAGGAAAGACACTGCGTGGTAGAGCGTCCCTACCAGCCATGAGGCAACGCTGCCCTGGAGACAGAGGTTCTGGCACATGGAGAGGTCTGAGCAAGGGCCAAGACTTATTTTTCTGCTTTGAGACCGCTCCAGAGAGAATTTGCATGCACTTTTGTTTTTCTTATTTCCTTCCACACATCTCTTTGTCTGCTGCAATGTCTGAATGCCCAATTGGTTTACAAATTTCTTTGTGCTGCTTGGCCATTCACTGTCATTCCCAATGGGGAAACCAGTCAGGGGAAGCTGCCACTAATGCCTGAGATGCAGAGGGTCAGCACACCTTGAAGCTCCCAAGTGTGTATGAAATCCAGGTGTAAGTTTTTTGGTGGGTTTCTTCCTACAAGAAAGTGGGGGAATCCTTCACCCTTCTTGCTCGGCTCCTTTAACAATGGATTCTTGTTGGTTGGCATCTCCTGGAGATAGCTTTTTGTTCACTGAGTTTTCTCACACAAGTAAGGAAGCAGAGTCCTTCTGTGAGCTTTAATGTAACTATGTGTTTTAATAATGAATTACTGTTGATTTTATAGAAATATCCCTATTTAAGAACTTCAAAGTCTTTGGTGTTTCCCCTCACCCTCCAGAGTTTGTACTTTTTTGCTGTTGTTGACACTCCCATGCAATTGAGCCTCGGAGAAATTAATATTTGTTTAGCTGTTCTCCTGCTGTGCCTGCTCAGTGCATTTGCTTAATGATTGCTTCAGTTCAGCTTTGCAAGGGTTTTAGGGCAATAGATTTTCCCAGAAAATCAAAAGACGCATTTGCAGACAACTTTATCTGTGTTCTCTTCCCTCCCCTCACCTCTTATCCCCACATTAGAGTTTGATTAAATAAATGGCTATGCAGAAGGCTTCTTCTTTGCCACAATGCTGGGCTTTTCGTAGTCTTTGTTTCAGCATTATTGGTTGCCAAGATCAGTTGTGGTGAAGAGTCAAAGTTCAGTCTGTTTATTTCTCCACCCCGGTTATCTTGACTTGAAGCAGTGAGTAGAAGGTTGGACTCAAGCAAGTACCTGCTGCCCTTCCTTGTCATTAGCCGAATTTTCTTGAATCTGTAATTTTCTTCCTTTCATCTAAAACATCAAATCACACTCTGGTTTAGAATATTTGTTCTAGAGCCGAGACCAAGCCACTGTTTCAAACCATGCATGTGTTCATATTTGAAAGGTTTATGCTATATTTTCTTTACCCCAGCCTTCTTGAGTCAAATCAGAGATGTTACTTTTACTCAAGACATTGTTTGTATAAGACATCAGGCATTTTTTTTTCTAAATGAGGACAAAGTTAACCTCCAAAATCTACATTTATGCATCTATATGAAGGTTCAGCTTCTTTTTATTCCTGAAAGTGCAGAACTACCTGGCAAAGAAATGAACAGGTGATATTATTAATGCCATTGCCATTTCAATTAGTTTTGCACAGCTGAAACTGGAATGTTTCTGCTAAACAAACAAACACAAAACAAAACAAGAAATCAATCAAAACCCCTGAACTCCACAATATAGTAGTCTAAAAATTTCGACTCTGGAAAGATCCAAATTTTGATTTCTTTTTTTGGCCTACCTTAATTTATTTAGGCTACTTATAATTCACTTCTGAATGGCACGGATAATTTTGCCAATAACTAGGTCCAACCTCTGAGTTATTTTCTGCCAGAAAGCAACAGTCACTTCAGTGAAGTAATATATCAGGCACTCTTCAACTATTTCCAGTTGATGAGGTTTCAGCTTATAGCAGAGATTGTTTGTTATTAGGCCCCGAGTACATGACCTGGCACTTGAGTGCCTGAGTTTCACCTGACTGCTATCGCTCCAGTCCTCAAACTCATCCCATGCTTATTTTTGGTATGATATTCAGAGACTCCTCCACAATGATGATTCATTCTACAGTATGTCAGCAAATTTTGTTGGCATGGTCCTCCTTTACCATGCCAAGAACTCTGATGAAGATATTATGTAAGATTCACCTCAGTAATCATCTATGAGGAATTCAACTCATAACCTTCTTCTAGCCTGATTGAAATAATGGGAAATAGAACTGAAAAGGACATCATGCCCAAACTGCATCCCAAAGACATGAACTAGATGCAGCAAATAATTGCACACTTTGTTCTCAAACATATTTGATGAGATCTTCATAGGTACTCCATATCAGTAACTGAGTATCCTAATCACTGGAGTTCTGTCTTCCTAATGTCTGCCCTGAATAAATTCTCCAATATTTTCTTTGTTTTCACTGTGCCAAATTCAGCCATAGAACTAGCTCATTCCCCTTGTGGGTGATGCTTCTGCTCACAAACCGCAAGATCATGTTCTGACACCTTTGTTGTCTTCTTCCTTTGAGCTGGCTCCCTACACCCATATTCTGATAACCGAAATGAAATCAGAATCCATTTTTCTGTCTAGTTGGTAGGAACAAGCTGAGACTTCAGTCAACCTGAAGGTGAGCTCCCCTTCAGTCTCCAGTCATGCCTTCAATGGAAAGCTAAAACTCATTTATGAAAATTCTTGGGAGTCCTCCCTTCCACCCCTCTATGAATCCCACTCTATGAATAATCAGAGCTGTAGGGTTCTTCAAGCCAGATCTTCAGTAATAGCACAAAATACTGTCTTTCATACTATGCCGCTAATGCTGTAAAGTTGTGCAGTATATTTTTGCACCCATAGAGCTACACCCCATTAACATTTAAGTTAGTGAAGTGGAAATTCGTGTGACCTAGTTTAAGAACTAGTCAAATGTCTTAGGTGAGAAAGTTTCACTAAAACATAAATGCCACTGTATTTCTACTCTGCTTGAAAGAGTCCAGAGTAATGGGCAGGGGAGCATGCTTATGGCACAGGGGAATGCAGTAAAGAGAAGGAACCCAATATCCAAATAATTGTCCAGCTTAACTGTTAAGAATGGAGGGTCTAGAAAGTTTACTTTCATATGTAAGTTTACTTTCATGCATGCATATGACAAGCTTTTTTTGGTGTTATCCAAAAGAGGAGGAGAAAAACTGATGTTACTAGTGAACTGAGATTAATTTTGTGAAAGTCTACAAGGCATTATTTATAGTCTGTGTGACAGAACTGTGTTTCTGTTAATGGTCTCCCCAGGCCACGCTCAAAAAATAGTGCTGTCTTATATAGTGTAAATGAGATTTGGCAATGTGAATTTAACTGGTTTTGATTTTAACAGACTCCTTCCCAACCCTTCACTTATCCCACTCACAAACACTCTTCATCTATGTTGTTCCTCATGCAGTCCAGTACATCATTCAACAGAGATGCTGTGAAAGCTGGGACAGGTCGGCGCTTTCTTGGTGGGCTGCTAAATGATACATCCTACTGCTACACTCTCGAAGTCTCATTCTACAGCTACGTATTGGGAGGACCTACTTCTACTGTCCCTTACACAGAAGAAGCATGTATCCTTTTGAAATCCTTCCTCTTGCAGCACATGTGAACCGGGCACTTAAGGTAAATACTTCTGTCTCAATAAGAGTTTGCTGAGATAGGAACACACAAGTGGAAATGTGAGTCTGCTCCTGATGCTTTAATTTCCCTCATATTGATTCTCCATACTGTGGAAATTCAAGAAGAGAAAGGCATATTAGATCAAATAAGCCATTTCCCTCTTGTAGGAGATTGTCTCACACACTTATTACAGAAACTACTCCTGGAGAGCCTGTGATCCATTCCCTTCCACAGACTTCCATTTCTTTTTTCATTTCTCTCCTTATTCTCCCATTATCCCTGTGTTTGTATTATCGTTTTAATAGCAAGTTGAAAGTGCATCTTTGTTACTGAGTTACAATATCTTCTCTGCCTTTGAGCTGCAGCCAAAAGGCTCTAACGGATCCATTAGGTTCTGCAGCTGCCTCAGGGCCAGATCTTTAATACTAGTTGAAAAAGAAAGGGAAAGCAAGCTCTGCAAACAAAACCGACAAAGTCGATCGCATTTTTGAGTGCTCAAATGGAAGCAATGTCTCATTCCTCAAAAAACACCTATCCATCTGGCTATCCCGATGTAGCAACAGTTTGTAGAATTGTTCTGACTGCTCTTATGATCTGTTTTTATGTTTTTCTTTTTCTTTTTGTCACCGTGCTCAATCAAATAACCAGTGCCGATTCTTCAAGCTTGGGTGTGTTATTTCATGTTGTCATTCTGTCCTGGTCGCTTTTGAAATTTCCAGAGGTTTAGAAACCTAAAGAAGGAGAAGGATTGCCTGTGATTGCTTATTTACCTCTCTGCTGCATTTCAGAAGTTGGGGAAGATTTATAGCTTTAGGGAAGTAAGGGGGAAATTTTAATATGAGACATAATTCTTCACAATCCATACATATGTGCACACTGTGTGGGACTAAGAGTGAGAAACAGAGCATGGACAGTAAATCTAGATCATTTGTGGGTTTCTTGTTTGGTTTCTCCACTGAAAGTGAAATCTGGGGGAAGGAGCAGGATGAATATATTAAGGTGACTTGTTTGACGTGAGCATTTGAAATACAGGCTGATTCCAAGGAATAGCTTCTTGCAACTTACATGTTTGTAGTATATCTTGCCAGTGAGGAAAAAAAATTGTTGTAACTGTTAGGTTTATGTATTTATTTTCTTATGTTGGTATTTTGGTGTTTTAAGAACATGTGTCTTAGTTTCACCTTTAACTTTCTTTCTCACTTAGTACTCATTGTACTGATAACTGCTTATTTATATTCCTTATTTATCAAGAGCACATTTTGCTGTGAGGACTGGGAAGAGTCCCTATACAATGAGATCACAATTCCCTTGAATATGTTTTTCTTCATGACATGTAGGTCATACCGGCTTAGTTTCCTTTTCAATAAAGACACCTGTTTTGTGCTTCACATTACAGAGATTTCAGGTGTGGGGTCTAACATCTCTCTGTATCTGCTTGCCTTGCCTTCTGCAGAGAGAGCTGCATCATTCTCAGTTCATTTGTTGTGACCATCAGCAGCTAAAGCACAGCAAACAGGCCCTGGATCACAGGCAGATCCTCTTTGGTGGTGATGTATGGGAAACTCAAGCAGCAGCTTGATTTTGACAGGTATGGTTTCATTTAGCTGAGTGAAAAAGGAAGAGAAGCTGGTTTTGGCTGGCCTGGCAGAAACAAACAGGAAAGCCTCTTGGCCCACGTAGTACACTTCACTGGCATTTTCCTTTTCAATGGAAGGATTCTGTAAGACTGCTGCTTAAGACAGCTCTTCCTAATGTGTGCATATTCCTAGTTAGAGAAAGAAATGGAGCTGCTTGAAGCAGTCTTTAGGCTGGTCTGCTCTAACACAGGAGTGGCTGGATTTACGCACATCCTATCCTGGCAGAGGAGAAGTTTCATATCACTGATATGCTTGTGACCAAAAGCCAAACAATTGCAGAGCATTCCAATTTAGCCTGAACAGCTCCTCCAAGCTATTTGCAAGTCAGTGATTAATTAATGCCCAGATTTTTTAATGGACCTGAACCAAAGACACAGTCGTCAGTTCATATTGGCCTCCAAGGACAGGCATGCTTCTATTAACTATCTAGCTACATGCAGGCAGCAAGTCAAGCAAATAAATGACAGAAATACAGTGAACCCAAAACCCGTGAACTGATAGGGCAAGTATTCAGGAAATCTGCCTTTAAAGACATATTTCTCAGGATGTTGTTCATCCCACTGTGAAGTTCTTGGGTTGTGTGGGGTTTTGCTTTGCTTTGTTTTAATAGAAACAGGATCAAGGAGACTAGAATTGTTCAAAGCTAATGTTGGATTAAGAAGTGCTGACTGAGACTCAGCCTCAAGTTCAGGGAACCCTTGGCCTTGAAGGGAGACTACAAAGCAGATCACACCCCACATTCAGTAACCAGCAATACTGGCTCCATGTACAGACCAAAATAAATGAGGATCTCCAGGTTCTACAAAAATACCAATTTAGCCTAATATTGCTCCCACTGACAGGTGAACAAACTGAACAAACTCTGAATAGTCTTCTCTTTGCACTGGTGGCACCTAGTTCTGTCAGCTTCTTTTCTTTACAGCATTTGTGGCAAATAATATCATAGTACTACCCCCTTTCATGCTATTATGTAAGTGGATTAGGTCTCTTGTGAGTTTTTTTGTTTTGAATCTCTTTACGATCCTCGGGGTTTATGTCCTAACTCTATGATCTATACAAACCTCTATGTGAGCCTGCAATAGATACAGTTAAACATTGGGTAAAATTATGCATTTTGTTTAGACTCGTGCGGCTGAAACATACTTTGTAATTATTGAGACAAATGGATACCTTACATGCATGAAAATAGACAGACTTCCAGTCTGGTGTTATTTGAATAACACAGTTACTGGCAGTGTGAGAAGCAGCTTTTCTTCCATTAAGAAAAGTAAGAAATTTTAAAGGAAGGGAATGTACCATTAAAAGTGGAAATCTGTTCCAAATTACTCCAGTTAGTATGACTGAATGTATTCTCCTAAATGAAATACCTTAAATGTTCAGAATTTAGAGGATGACACCTGGTATGTTCTATAAAACAAATTTGCTCCTGAGGCTGCACTATTTAAATGAAATCCAGGAGTGGAGGATCTTTCAAGAGTCTGTGCAGGGTGTGTATGTTTGGGACATATATGGTGGGATAACAGCATCCTGCAGAGTGCTGAACTTCTGGCCTCTTCTAACATAGACAGTTAACATGGTTACATGAATGTCCCAGGTCTCAATTAGCATAATGGCAATAATGGTTACTGCTGGAGTGTCTCTTGTATCTTCATCCTGCAAGCAAAGCACTGCACCAGGTGTAAGTTCCTGAACGCCCTGTTATGCATTCCTTCAGAGGTATGTGTGTGTGTGGTAGGTCTGTGTCTAACTGATATATGGCTGGTGTATGAGAAACATTAGGGATATGTTCTATAAGCCTGGCTCTGCAGAATAGTCTATGATAACGTGTGCTGTAGATAACAGTGAATGGACTCTGTTTTGAAAGCATAATAAGAGGATTGCAGGCTTGTCGGTTAGTTGCCTGGAAGTGGACAGAGAAATGTTTAAAACCCTTCTCACACATGCACACATTTGGTGGTAACTGATTAAAAAGGCAGCACAGCAACAGTTTGCTCAGCGCCAGGTGAAGAAGCTTTAAAATGAGCTGATATGCTTCCATTAAATACCATGTTTTACTAGGCATTTAGAGGGCTTATGACACAAGGCATGTAAACCACTCTGTAACATTCACCACCAGCAGCTCAACTGCTGAGCTGTCTAGGTACACACCAGCCTCATAGCTAGGCAGGGAACAAAGGATAAAAGAGGAGGAGGAAGGGTGAATGCCCCAGCTGTAGGACTGAGTGCTGCTCTGATAACACACCCAGAACTGCTTTCCTCTGCAGCTGCTGATCAGCAGCCATCACAGCCTGACCTGAGAGTGGCCAATAAAGGAGTTGCACATCAACAGTTTTAAAATCTATTGGATTCACGTTTTAGTGTTTGAACCGGATCCCTGCCGCACAGCAGGCAGCCCATAAGAGAGCTTTTTACTCTCTTTTTTCACTCTCTCTCTCAAAACAACAGGTTTTACTCTTCCAAGGACTAGCCATGGGGTAGGCAAATAGAAATGACAGACCTGGCAAGAGCTGGTATGATTGTAGCCTCATAGCTGTAGGGGAGAATCATCATCGAGATGGGTGAGCACCACTGTTGTCAGCATGTCCATGGCTTTTTCATGTATTTTAATCTTAATTCTAAGCTTCCTTGAGGTAGGGAAGGCCCTCATGCAAAGACAGGTTTTTAGTCATCTACATGTACGGATTCACTCACTGAAATCACTTCTGGGTGGAATAGGAGACTGGAACTCTGGCCTGAGGATCTGGTGGGACAGTTCTCCTTTGTATGGCTTTTCTAAGAACATTATTTCACCTCTTTGATTTAATGAACTCGACATAAAGAATGAATTTAATGAAACTTCTCTTGTGAACAAATAAACAGAAAACCCACAGAAAATCCCACAAACCCCACAACATTTTGGAAGCCATGGGTGGAGAATACAGAGGAAAGAGATGTTGCTAATGTTATCCCAAGGTAGGTATTTTCACATTACAAATAGCTGAGGAATTATCTCAATACTTCAAAACAGTATAGCTGAACCAACATGCAAAGGTATCACTTCGTATTTTCCATTTCACTGAATGCGTTGAATCGGAAGCTTTGCATCCCTTAAACCTTAAACAGGGTTTAGTTGCACCGCTGAACTCTCTCTCCTGTTTATGGACATTAAAAATGTATTTGTGTGGCTGTAGCCACAGAATGAAAGCTTGAATTGACTAGAGTTTCTTCAGATGCCTAAAAGGAGCTCTTATCTTGGAGTCTTGGCACAATTGAGACCACTAGGTTCACTTCTATTCTTAGCTTCAAGCAGAATATCAGCCTGCTGCTTCACTGGGGACTTGAGAAGTTAAATCCCCTGGAGTAAACAGTCATTTGCTCATATCCAGATTCCTTTTAAAGAGTATTTAGATCTCAGTAAATGCCTGTCCTGCGGAAAAGAAATCTGTATGCAACTGCAATTCCAGTAAATGCAACTGTAACTTTTAGAGCTTCGTGGACCTGCCAGTCCTCTAGGGCAAATGTACTTGGTTATTTTGGTCTTTTTAACACTTCTTTTTTTGGCAACTGCCTGTCCTGATCCTCCTAGCTCTGTTAGTGATATCCTTAAGAGAAGATCCTCATGAGCCAGATTATGGCCCTTGCAGGTTCATTCCCACCCAGTAAAAGCAACATTACCAGCAAAAGCCAATTAGGTATGAAAGGCTGTGCTGATAAAACTGAGGGAGCTCTGCAGAGGTTATCCAGTGTGGCTTTTGTTTGAACTTGAGTTAGAGCTTGTTACCAAGATGGTTTCAAAGTAAATCGGGCACATACGCAGGAAAAGACCTCCAGAAGTCTACATCTTCATCTTTCTTCTGCTAAGCCCCTAGAAACAGGCTCCTTTCTGTGTGTTACAAGAAGTGGCATTAATCAGAATCCCGCAGATTTTCATAAGAGTGACCTCCTTGCTCATTATCTCTCCAGTATTTGGTTATTTCTCAGTACCGTGTTTTGGGCTGCCTTTGAGGAAAGAAAACAAAATCCTCTTTCAACTCCCAAGTCTGTGTGAAAGTGTCAAGGTTTACAGCTACAATTTCAAATGCTCTTAATATTACTGGAAGCAGAGAGTTAAATTATAGAGTTGTAAAGTTACTTTATAGTGATAATGCTGTCAAGCATCAATATCTCTGCCCCAGGGCACCATGGAAACTCAGTTAATGATATAAGGAGCTGATATTTTTCAGTGTTGCAGCTGTTGGCTCATACCCAGAAGGAATCTGTGTATTTGTTCATATCGGGTATATAGAGGGGGACCTGCTCAAAGAAAATTAAGGAACAGTGAAAGGCTGTTTAATGAAATGCAGTGGAATGAAAACGCAAAGCAGTACACAGTGTTGCAGTATGCACAGCTCTTTCCCTCACAGAGTTCAGTACAGTGGTCAATGCTGGAGAAATATACTTATTTTACTGTAAGAGAGCATGGTTGTGGGGCAGAGTGTATATTTGTAAGTAGATTTGTCTATCTAGTTGCCTGTAGCATTGACTGTGTCAATCTGTGTGGGCACCATAAGGGAGTACCAGTAAAGAAATGGAAATTAAGGCAAGTGACTATAGTCAATTTAGGAATATCTATAATTTTTGTAATGGATTTCTTGGCATCTGTATCCCGAAGTGCTGTGATAGCCTCAGATGAAAAATGCTATAAAAGTTCAAAGTGTTATCATAAAGGTGTTTTTTGCTTTTAAAGAAAGATTCTTCTTTTTTCCTCTTTTTCTTAAATGTAGAATATCAGTCTTGGAAGGCATCTTCAAAGTATTTCCTGGAGATTTAACCATATGATTCCAGTTACCTTTTGGCTAGGAGGCAGGTATCAAATACCATGCATGTGAGTGGGCAAACGGTCTTGTGGTTAACTGCTGCACTAAGAGTGGTCTGGAATAACTGGTTCATTTCTCTGTGTGCCCAGGTGCTTTCCATGCTGCCTGTTTGGTAAGCATTTACATGGCCTCACGTGGGAAAGGAGGGAGAGCAGGTCAGACTCACGCACCTGTTTTAAGTAGAAGGGAAACGGAGTTTGTAAATGAGGATCTAGTTTTGAGGGGAATGAAAGCATCAGAGGTACTAAGAGCCTACCTGCTCTATGAGGTTTTAAGGCACAAGCATGAGAACCATGGTTTGCTCCAGCTGCATTGTCCTGAGTATTGTAAAGGAGGATCCCAAGAGGGTGTAGATTAAATTTATTCCTCTTGTGTATACACGTTTTTTTCCTATGGATAATAAAGTAAGGGAAGAGAAGAGATGGTTGTCATGGGACGAGAATGAAAAGAGAATGCATATTCAGACTCATAGAAATGCTCTTAAGTCGGTAGTAGACATAAATAAAGAAGCTTATCTTTGAAGAGCAGAAAGACTTCAGTAGCTGTGAGCCTCAACTAGGACATTTGCACAGGTTGACTTGAGAGTCATCAACATTTACAAGCATATTTGGGAGTAGGGACTTTGTGGACAGTGGGAGCATAAGCATCTTACAGAGACATACGTACAAATACTGTCCCTGCCAACTGTCTCCAGCTCAGTGCAGGTGGAAAATGTGCTCTTTGGCCTAGGTATGGCTGTACCCAGTGACACAGAAAGACTGATCAAAGAATAGTCTGGGTTGGAAGGGACCTTGAAGATTATCCAGTTCCAACCCCCTGCAATGGGCAGGGACATCTCACACTAGACCAGGTTGCTCCAAGCCCTGTCCAATCTGGCCTTGAACACTGCAAGGGATGGGGCAGCCACAGCTTCTCTGGGCAACCTATTCCAGCACGTCACCACCCTCACAGTTAAGATTTTTTTCCTAATATCTAATCTAAATTTACGCTCTTTCAATTTAAAACCATTCCCTCTTGTCTTCTCACTACATGTACTTGTAGAAAGTCCCTCTCCAGCTTTCTTGTAGGTCCCTTTAGGTACTGGAAGGTACCTGATCCTTATAAGGCAGCCAAGATGAGGAAGCCCAGCTCTAAAAATGATCTTATATCCCTTGCAGCCTTTGAGGTTTCTGTTGAGAAAATGCATGCTAACTGGTGCCAAATTGTCACTGAGGTTTTACTGATGAAAATCCTCATCAGGGCTTTCCATTCAAGCTGTCAGTGACTTATGGTGCTATTAAGCCAGCTAAATCAGTGGCATGCAAGCACATAACTGTCTTATTCAAAATTTCATAAAAGTTTCAAAGTGGTATATTAAAACAAAATAATAAAATTTGCAAGTTAATAATGAAAATTATTACCTTTTTCTGTAAGTATTCCTTTTGCACGCAGGAGAAAATAACTTAGACCAAGCACAAGTGATGCTTTCATTGAATGGTTGGAAGGTGAAGTGATCACGAGTGATCGCAGACTTGTGGCTTATATAAACAAGAGGGGAAGCTCCCTCCTGGCACTGCTATCCCTCTTGGAACTGTCTTTCAAGGTTTTGAACGCCTCTCTTATGAACTGGCTTTTCTATAAAGTTGCATTTTTCCTTTGTCTTGTAAGCAACTTAGGAAAAAACTAAGCATATAGAACTGATGGTGAGGCTCTTGGGTGTTCAGAACGCCATACAAATGCTATTAGACCCATAGTTAAAATAATTCTTTGGTAAATGTTAAATTCCTATTAGTAACACTTGCTAAACTTAAGTGCAAAGGAAAGGGCAAGGCTAATCTGAAAGGCAACGGAGAGCAGGGCTTAAAAGATATTAACAATTTGTTGGAAATGTCTGAGGGGAGTGGTTAATATGACTAAAGAGTAACGTCTGTGGGTTGGAGATTTAGGTTGGGAGAGGGCTTTAGCTTGTGCTCTGCTCTGGAGCTTTCCCAAATGTCAATGGGAATTAAGAGAAAAAAAGCCATTCAGAACAAGGCGTTTTTCAAAAAGCAATAAACAGGAAAATTGCCGTGTCTCTGTGATAGGTCTCTGCTTTTCTGCCCGCCTGGAGTGGTGTTTGTGTGTCTGCATGCTTGTCATTGTTTTCCTCTTCTCTGTATCTCTGTATCTTCACTTCTGGCTAAGCCTTCTCCCCTATCTTGTTTCTGTACCCTCACCATCTTGATTGCAGTTTCAGGTTGTTACCCCTTACCCCACGCTCTTCTGACATCTCATCTGATTTCTTGCAGGTGACAGATCATCAATGAGTCACACCCAGGCTCTGCTTTTTGCTCACTTTGTGCTGTCTTTCACCTAAACTATTTATTGCTTCTATATTTTTTTCCACCTGAAGGCTCAGCAGGGCTTATTGGTGGTTAAAGGGAATTTTAGGGTGAGAGCAGAAGTTATTTTTTAACTACTACTTCTTCTTTAGTCCCAAACACCAACATCCTGCAAGGGAATTGGAGATGGTTTTTAGGAATGTCTGCAAAGAAATGAGTGTCTTTTTGTCTATGCGTCTGTCCTAGCTGTTTGACCAATTGCAACTGAATTTGACAGTGATAAAGGTCTTAGGGATATTACATTCCTATGAGCGTCATGAAAAATAGCTGGTTGAATGAGTAAAGAGACCAAAATTAATCTCCCCATTAGGGACAGGTGCATCTTTGTTGTTAGAAATCAGAGGACAGTAGGCATGAAAGTTACAGAAAACAGATCCCACATATCCCTTCCTTCCTGGTCAATACTTCCCCATAATATTCTTCCATCTTCTAGCAATCAGTGGGCCAGAGATGTTTAGAATTGTAGAATTGTTTAGGTTGGAAAAGACCTTTGAGATCATTGGGTCCAACCTTTAACCTACCACTGCCAAGTCCACTACTAAACCATGTCCCTAAGTGCCACATCTACACATCTTTTACGTACCTCCAGGGATGGTGACTGCACCACTTCCTGTTCCAATGCTTGACAACCCTTTTAGTGAAAAAATGTTTCCTAATATCTGATCTAAACCTTCCCTGGCACAGCTTGAGCCCATTTCCTCTTGTCCTATTGCTTGCTGTGTGCGAGAAGACACCAATACCCACACGTTGATTATGTTTGCAGTAACACTCAATGGATTTGTCTCTAATGAACCTGTATACATTTTTAGCATCCACAGCATTCCTTGGTAGGGATTTCCACAGCTTAATAATATCTTGTTTGTTTTAAGCCTACCACCCACAAGCTTTATTTTATGATTCCTAAATGTTACAGTGGAAGCAGCATTGATCCCCGTCTCCTTTCCCCATGGCACTCAGATACTTCTTTTTCCATATTTAAAGTTTCCTAGCCTACCTAGTTATTTGTTGTCTGACTATTTATCCTGTATACCATAAGCAGAAAAGATTATCAGATCAGAATCATTCCTTAATTTCCAGACATTTTATACTATCTTACACTTTCTTCCTAGGTATACACAACTCTATGAGTTGCCAAGCAAGGAGAATCAGCTCCAGTGATTCAAATGGCAGAGTCTATATTTGCTGTGCATTATGATTATTTACTTGCATTCAAGAGAAATCCTACCCTGGTCACTCAAGCAGTAGGTATAAGTACCAAAATGAGAGCTATGGTGTAATCATCATGTGTTCAGCTCCTCAGGCACTTAACAGCCTGTGTGTGTTCTGCTCTACTCTTCTTTTTCCCAAAACTTAGGAGGGATTCCAAGCTTGTTAAATAACTGAATCTGCTGTTCAGCATCAGCTTGGGTTTTGGTCATCTGGCTGAAAACTAAGCAATCCTTAATAAACCAGCAACTGTCATCTTGTGCCACAAAAGACCAAATAATAGGTGACAATCCATTCATCTTTCCTTCACCCTCAAGAAATCCAGTGTGTATGTTAACTACTCAAGAGCTCTCATGTAGCAAAGAGGGATCTGCAGGGCAGTGTCACATGGAGTAAAAGCTTACATTAGACTGGTTTGTGCATATATTTCTCTGGAGAAACATTGGAGGACATGTGCAAAGTGGGATCGCTTTCCACCGTATCAGTACATGGCAAATCTCAATCTTCCTTTTACTAAATCCTTAAACAGGCTGTTCAAGTGGAATGTAGCTGATTTAATCAAGGTAGGGGATGGGCATGGCTCAGAAGCTCCAGTTGTCTTCCTGGTGATGAAAGCAGATGGACTGCTAACACTCCTAGGAGAAGCCAGGACTGTGTGCTTCTGCCAGCCTTAGGGGAGAAAGTATACAGTACTTCAGTCCCTTTATTCCTGTTTTCAAGCCTTTTAATCTTGGATTTTGTGTGTATTTCTTCAAGGTCTGGTCAGTGGCTCGTTCTGTTGGCAGAATACACCTTCAGGCTCCTTGTCTCTTACTGTGTAGCAGTAATACCTCCTCTTGAGAAGATGCCCATGACTGTGCCTGTTAGCAGTCTCACAGTCTCATACATTTGCTGTGATACTGTGAAGATTTGACACTGGGCTATTTCTGGGTTATCATCCTAGTGTCCCTTCTTCCTTACTTAATGATTCCTCTTTCTGCTCCATCCCTCACACATCTGCCAAGTAGAATTTGTTGCATTGACTTTCTTTCCAAAGCCTGCCCAGAAGGACAGCTTTCCCTCAACCAGGACACAGAAAGGGCCTGTGTCTCAAGAACCATCAATATTTTTCTTGAGATGATAAATGAACTGCCAATAAACTGAGGCAGCTGCTGATCTGGCCATCTGAGAAACAGACCTTCAGACCCAATTTATTCGTGCTTGGTTTATTTATGTGTCTGGAAACTTTTGAGATGCAAACAGAGGACTAACTACTTTAAGGCAGCCACTGAGTATTAGATGATATAGATAGATGTGCATTGGGAGTTTATGGACTGATGCGGATACATCGGCTATTACTCTCCAACAAGAAAAGAGCTTGAAATTCATCATAGAGAACACCACAGAAAAGAAACAAAACTCTCAAAGCAAGACCTAAATTCTCATACTCACTATATCATTTGGCTTGTTTTTCTCTATCTCTTCTGGTCTTTCTTACCTCTAATTCAGGTTTTTGCATAATCTCTTACATGTATGTTGTCAAGATTTTTCTAAGGAGATGAGGCATGGCTGATCCTGTTGTGCCTGGAGGGATGGGAGCAGTGTATGTGCTTCAATGAGTAAGCTTTGTAGAGAGGACTAATCTCATTTTGAACCACCTGATACAGCTGGAAAAAGCAGTCCCTGTGTTCAGGATCCTTTTTCTGAGCAGTTGGCGTGTGTGTGTTCCATATACATTCACCCCAAAACTTCTGAGCCTATTTTTTTTGGTTCCATCAGAAAGAGTTCTCAGAGGTGTTAAGTTTGGGCAAGTTTTAGGAGAATAGGCAGCTGAGCAAAGGAAAGAGGCTCAACTAATGCCTCTGCTGGGAGAACGGCTGGAGCCAGTTTAAATGTTATTACACACCAGAGAGTCTGTATGGGAGAGCTGCTGTGAAACGCTCCAGCACAGGGAGAATTTCAGCTGGCACACAATCCACACTGCTGGTGAAACCAGGGATGTAGGGCCTGCTGGGTCTCAGTAGTTGTGCTTTTGGTAGGACAATTACTTTCTATCCCAAAATAAGTCTGGCCTGATGCAGAGCCTGTGACCCAGGAGTACAATCTCCAGATCTTTGCTGGTATGGGGGGGGGGGGGAACTTAAGCAAGTCCAAGGCAGCAAAACCAGCGAGGACAAGCACTCAGTGTGAACTCTTAGGAGGGCAGGGGAGGCCAGGCAGCCTGGTGCCTGTCTGCACCTCCGTGCAGTTATCTCCAGTGTAAGGCTGAGCCTAATGAAGCGATTTCCCTCTCCCCACCCAGTCTGCCTGCCTGCCTGGGTCAGCACCAGCAGCACAGCACACGCTTGCCCGTAGTTAAAGTGCCCTCTTCTGGCACGAAACGTTTCATTCCTCAATGGCAGTCGATTGAAGAGAAGCGGATGTTTTTCTGATGGTTGCTGAAATCAAGAACAAAGCAGGTTTTCTCTTCCTTTGGTTCGCCTCTATGTCCCAGGCTGCCTTAGCACTCAAGAGCAGTCAGAGAAGAAGCCTCCTTGTTGTATCAGCCTGGCTTAGTCAAAGCTTTTCTGCGTGAGAGTGCTAGGATGAGATTTTGTTTGCATCTGAGGTCATTAAATAAAGATGTTTTTATTCTCTTTTGTCTTTTTCCCCCCTTTAGCTGGTGTAAATCTATCTTGATTTGCACCAGCTGAGAATGCGGTGGCCTTTTCCTGTTTATGTTTTCTGCCGTCTGTTGTGTAAATTGTCTCTTGGCTATTCTTGACCTGTTGATGTCAATAGTTTTCTTCGTGAATCCCAATGGGGTCTAGATTTGACCTCTATTGATTGCCAGGGAATGTCTGGTGATGAAATGTAGGGACAGTATAACATGCAGCCGCTGTCAGAGAAATTCCCATACCAAGCACTCAGCTGGAAAAGGAAAGTTCCGATACACTTGTTAATGTGAATTCAAGGTTAGCAGTACACAGCACAGCAACTGCATCTGTCTGCAGAGGGATTTAAACTCAGCCTTTAATAAGAAAAAGGAGTTTCCTGCGCTGCTTTATCACATCAGTTACCATCAGAGGCCTTTGCATGTGCTTCGGATTTTTCTCTGCATTTAAGGAGCATTTCAAGCCATAATTGATTAGAGCTGAATTTGTGTTACAAAGTAGGGAACAGCAGGTCAGGACATTTATGCTATGAGACAAGACTAAGCCTTATTCCCATTTAGATCCTTTATAGCAGAAGGGTGGTGGTTTTTCCCCTGGTAGCAAGCAGTGTCTTAGCTATTGAGTACAATGCTGTATTAATAATTCCGTACTTACTGTAGGCTCTCTGAATGCAAATCGCTCGCACACAAGCTGGATTAGCATAAACCAGTTTAGGAAGCACACACAATTTGTACTGCCCTCCACTGGGTTTAAGAGTAAAAGGAGCTGGAGTCAGGATTGCCAGGTTTTGCAAAGTGCCGAGCTGAAAGTGAAAATCCAGCTTCTCCCTTCAAGGTGAAAAGGACATAGGAGATGCTGGTGGTTTCCGTCTGCCTAAGGATGCCTTTGCAGTGGTCCCTGCTCTGTTATATGCACTTTAAAACCACCATGTGCTGACACGGTTTTTTCCTGGTCACTTCACTATTAGTTAAATAAGGTCTCATGACTGAAGTTCAGGAAATGTGGCTTCTAATAATGTGATTTTATTTAAACTGTGCCTGTGTTTCATCTCGCATTCCTTCTCAGTGCTGAGGGCTTAGATGGCATTGAGGCAGAGACGGCCTGTGGCTGAGGATAAGTACAGCACCCTCACAGTTACCACACCAAGCCCAGAATTGCAGGGACAGATAAGATCACATGCCAAGAACTGAGGTGAGACAAGCTAAGAGTTTCCCAGCTAATCCAAGTTGAGATATTAAAGTAGTTCATGTGAGCAGACGCCATTGAAGATAATTAACAATATCCAAAATTTACCTTATGACTTCCAAAGTGATTATCCCAAATACGGTATGAGGATAAAGCGAACATAGCCATCTTCTAACATTTCACTTTAAGGCTGCTGCTCTGCATAGGAAAATATATATGAGTGTGTGCATACATTAGATATTTATATATACCAGAACTTTTTCCTTTAGTACATTCTCAGCATTCATGAAGGAAGTGAATTATGACAGAGAGAGAAACTTGCAGGACTCTCTTTGTGTGTGGGAGCTCCAAACCACCACTGCAGTGAACAAAGGTGCCCCTCTATCAGTCCTCCGCAGACAGCCCTGGAAGTGGAGCAGCCTGGAGTAATGGTGCTGAGAAGCTGGTGCGATAACAAGGCAAAGCAAAGTATAGCCTAACAGGATGACAGCGCGAGGCACCAAAAATAGGTGGCTTTTGTATGACTATAATAGCACCACCTGCTTTCAGAACGTTAGTCATCCCATAAACGTGTCCATTCCAGCGAATATCCTTGAGGGAGCTGACACAGAAATCCATAGAAACGAGGCACTGAGACTGAGCAGAGAAAAGGGAGAACAGGGGCTCGACAGGCTGAAAGAAGCCTGCTGGTAGAGGAAGAGGAGCAGCCTGGGACTGTGTGAGTGCATGTGTGGGTGTGTATGGGGTAGCAGAGCAGTACTCGCGCTTCCCGAAGGGAAGAATTTGTTTCCTTCTCATCAAACCTCAGCCCCTGCTGCTTTCTTTGATTTTTCTCTAGCAGGCCAATCTAGGCACTCAGTGATGATAAATAACCCAGTGTTACAAGGTGACATGCACAGCGACACGGTAATATGGAGAGAAAGAGAAGAACCCAAAGGGGCAGAGTTCCTGTGCAGTTTGTTTACTTCCCAGGTGTGCTCTGCAGTACAGGCAGTTTGGGAGCCTCATCCCACCAGCTCCTGCTTGCAGCCTGCTGGGGGACCTTAGGGGAGCCTGACAAACCTCAAACCTTGCTAGCATAAACAGGCCCCCCAAAAGCTGTATTTTGTCTAATGAGCTTTGTTTGCAGTGACCTTGGTGGGATGTTTCAGTCCTGTTTTGATTAAGGGACCCTGTGTTAAGGGGTAGCTCCGCATGTCAGGATACCTGCACCCGGCTGTGAGCTCCATCACCAACTCCTTGCCTGGCCTCGGGTGAGCTGCAGTGTTCCTGCCTGCTTTCCCGATTCGCAGGCTTTCAGCTCTGTGGTCCTAACAGGGGTTTTAACACTGCATTTGCATGCAGTTTCTTGGATTTTGTCAAGCAAACTGAGAGCAGAAGTGGTGGTGTGCAGACATGCACAGCACATAGCAGGGCTGAGCCTTCAGCTTCACCGAGCAGGATGCTGCTGTTTGGGCTAACAGAATAGCAACCTGTCATTCCCTGTTGGACCAACACAAGGAAAGAGGTACGTTTTGCCAAAGGGTTTCCTGGCCATTTGCTGGTAACTTAGGGATGTTAAGACTTGGTGATCTGAATTCGGTTTGTGGCTCTGTAAAGAGTTTGCAGACTCAGTGCCTGTCCTTTCCTCTCCCAGCCTTTTCTTGGATGAAAACACGGGACAGGAGAAATGGCATTGTCTAGACAGTGACACGGGGCTAGGACACAGTCTGGTGAGATGAAAGGAGAATGGAACAGGCATACAGAGCAAAGCGATTTGCCTAAATCTGCACAACCAGATCTCCTGACTCCTTCACTCTCCCTCCTGTGGCTTCTCCTTAGGAGATGAAGTTGATTGAAATTGCCCTTTTTACTGATTACCATTTTAATAATCTAACCAGTAATGTCAGAAATCCAGCATGAAGGGTGTTTGTTATTTGCATTTCTGTCAGGTGGGCACCAAAACTGGACTAGCTGGGTTCTCTTTTTACTTGTATTTGGGTTTGTGTTCTTGTCATCCAGGTACAGAGTAGTGCTGCAGCTGCAGCTGCATTCTCACAGGACAAGTGAATATTCTTATTGCAAAGAAGTGAAAATTAAAAACAAAACCAACCTTCCCCCTCCCCCTCCCCCCCCCCCCAAAAAAAAAAAAAAAGTAAATATTCAAAAATAAATCTTAGGAGAAATCTCTTTGTGTATCCGTGCATGCTTCCTCTCCTTGGCAGTTGTCATCCTGTGTAAAAATCCTGTTTTCTGAGTGTGGGATGGAAAATACTACATCCTGCTTTGACATTTCTGTCTCCTCACAGCTCCCTTTGCCTGTTCTCAGTTGCTTCTCATGCCACAGCTGACTGGTCTTCAGTGCTGATAGGGAATCTGCCTTGGAGCGTTACACGCACTTAACTGACCACCCAGTTCCATCCAGGTTTGAAACAGGTGACTAATAACCCAGCTTCATGCCCCAGGGTTCTGGTTCTTGATGGGTTTTCCCACATGCCTTCAGCATGCAAATAGACAATACCTGCAAGGGAAAGGGACTAAACCCATCTCTGCTCTTTTTGCTGAGAGCCAAATGGACCAGTGGCTGGATTGCAAGAAGAAAAGATATTCCTTTTCCCTGCTCATTTGGCTGACAGCGTAATCATTCCATAATAAATCTTCATTGGAGACTTAGATGAAAATGGAAGAGGAATGAGAGTTCTTTTGGGGAAGAAGCTGGGAATGGGCTTGTGTCCCTGTGGAAGCCCAGCCCCAGAGGGAGAGCAAAAGGGCTACTGAACCACCCTTCTGCTGGGTGCAGATTGGCCATTAGTGGCCATCACTGTGCCTGACAGCTTGCCCCCCTTGGCCCTGGCCTGTGCCCTCTGTTCCCTGAAGCCCTGGCTTCAAAGAGCAGGGGTTGTGTGTTGGCCCTGTAATGGCTTTAGTATGCACCTGAGCAGCATGCAGGGGCCTGAATAGGGCCAAGGATAAACCTGAGAGATCTAGAGCAGCTGGCTACCTGCTGTGCTAGCTCTTTAACCCCTCAGGAACTAGTGCTTTCCCACAGCCCCATGAGCAAACAAGGGCAGAAAAAGGCCACCACAGAGCAGAAACCTTTTATTTCCCCTCTTGGGCCTGCCAATTAACCCTGTCAGGAGCGAGGAATCCACACTGGGTGCATCAACAGAAAGCTAGCTGGGGAGGGATGGTGTTTGAGGGAGGCAGTGCGGAGATCTCATCACTTCCCCATGTCCCTGGAAGAGCTGAGCTGTGGCGCAGGGACAGTGGGGGGGAGTTAACAAACACTTCCACGCTTCGGAAACCACTGCAGGGCAGAGGCGCTGAAGACCAGCTCCTGGTGTGAGTCTGTCTCCAAGCTATCCATCCCTTTGTAAACACCACTGTTCCTGCCCCCCGGGTTGCTGCATTATCTGTGATGGCTTTGCAGTGTGTTTAGGGAGTCGAAGGAGATGAAGGAGACAGCAAATGCTTTCCTCTGTCACAGAGCTCCCCATCCAGGACTCATCTTGCTCTCAGTCTGCATCAGTGCTTCAGTCCGAGCATTTTCCCCATGGCATTAGGCAAGCTGATTGCTTCTTCCTTTGTTCCACGTAGTGGAAAGTTTTGAGCTGGACTGAAAATAAGGGTAACGGGATGAGTTGGGTGAAGCATGGGTCACACAGGATGTATTTTGTTTGCTCCCCTTTGACAAGCGCACCAGATGATGCATAGAAAGCTGTGTCAAGTCAAAAGACTGGGCAAAGCAGGGTATCAGGCTTGTTATCACCCAAAGGGAGACTTGGTCCATTCACTTGGAGGATGAAGAAGAACTGATGTACATTGGGGCTATTTGGCATCTTGGGTACAAGTTTGTTGGAGTAACTTGGCTAGTTTCCTGCAGCACCAGCCTTCCATGCTTCTATCAGGATCATCCAAGTGACACCAAAGATGAAATCTGTCCCACAGTCACCTCTGCAGGCTTTGGATCAATGAAGCACACTGAGCCAAAGCAGAGAGGCAGGCACAGTGTTTAATTAGCAGTGCTTTTATGCCTTGTTGTAGAAAGCAACTCTTCTTTCCACTTGTTACTTTCTTTGGGAATAAAATCAGGTGTTGTCCCATCTGCTGTGGGACCTCCTAAATGGCAGAATGGTCCTGCATGCGGTTATGGGTGAGCTCAGACCAGCCCTGCAAGCCCACTTGCCTCCCTGGACTCTCGCCTCATCACACATACTTCACTGCTTCCTAATCCTCTCACTTTTAATTGCTCTAGTGCCTCTTGGATGCTGGTGAGCTGTGAGGGGTGACACACAGTGCTTTCCTAGTCTAGGTAGCAAAAGATGGCATGGGTTGAGCTATGAAGAACAGCACAAATGGAAGAGGGGCTGGCCCGGAGTTGAGTGATACAGAGTTAATGTTCTGACTCTCAGGCCATGAAATCAATCTTCCAGGTGATTTTGTGGTCTCTCAAATTCATTTTGGGCACAACACGCGCCTCAAATGGAACTGGCTGCAGCTCTTGACGTCAGTGAATGCTTTCTTCCCTTGAAAAGAGCACAGCTTGGATTTCATCTTGCTTTTACACCTTCACTTCTCCTTGTAAGGCTCATTGTCACCAGCGGGTCTGGTGTCATCCAACTGCGGCAGTGAGACCAACACTCTGTGCTGCAGAAATTCCCAGAGCACAACACTCGGCAGCTGCCAAAGCTTTCTGCTGGCACCTGCTCAAGGCAAGAGAGGGAGAGAAATATCACTTTGTCTGCCTCCCTTCATTGCTACCCACCAGGAAACCAGCACAGACAGCACTTTGCTTCTCTGCTTGAGAGACGCGCATGTTAGGTGAGCAATGCAGACACCTTGAGCCTTTTTGGCCTTTTCAACAACCCATGCTCCCTTTGCCCCATCCCACTTTCTTTGCAGCCGGATGCTGCTGCCTCATCTCACTGCTCTCTCGAAGGCTGGCACAGAATAGCAGTTTGCTGTGCTTTTTTTCTGCTGATTCCCACCTGCCAAAGTTGCTCCTTTAGATGGCATGAGTCTAATTATTTTGGGCATGAGAGCTGGCGATGGCTGCATTTGGGCAAACAGCAAACGGATACTTTCAGCAAGGCAGCTCTGAGGAGGATCAGACAATTCTGATGGCTGCGGGGACAACTTTCCTCTCTCCAACTTTCTCCACCCAAATTTCCTCCCTTCTGACTCATGGGTGGCTGCTGTCCTTTCTTTCCATAGTAAAAAATGTACTAGATCCCTTTTTGGAAGAAAGTCTACGAGTTGAGAATGTCAGCTCTTGTGCCTCTCACTCTTCCAGCTAGCTCAGATCTCAGCAGTGGAGCAGCCAGTTTCAATTTCAATCCTAAGTTCAGATATAATAAGGTGTGCATGTGGGAGAAAGAGTGAAATTAGTGCTTGTAACAGCTCTGCAATGAACAGTACAAAAATGGTTCCACATACAGAAAAGGTCCAGTGAAAATGTTTTGCTGATCCTTGCCTATCTGGAGCTATCTGGGGCCTTTCTCTGGAACTGCCAACAAGGAGTGGATGTGTTTGTATGTGCCTAGTGCTGATTTGGTGGGTGTTGTGCTAGCTTGTGGACCTGACATGGGCACAGTCTGTGCATAGTTCCCTGTCAGTAAGGTTGTCCTTTCCCCAGTCCTCCACCAAGCAGCAGAAGCAGGATTGTACCCAGCCTGAAAAGCTGGCCAGTGATGCCTTCCCCTTCTCCCTTGCAGGAGCAAATTCCCAGGATGATCTGAGAAAGTCATCAAGAACCATATGCAGTGAGCAGAGCAGGTTCTTGTCTACTGTCTTGCCTTAAACCTGCTGGGTTTCTCCTCTCCTCATTGCCCCGATGCTCACCTCACATTCTTCCCTGGTCTGCAGTCTGAATCGTGTTTCCAAGATCTGCCTCTGCCACGTCCTCTCTTTTGAATGCTGCAAAGCTCTTAATATCCTTGATTTTTGGCAGAAAGCAGTTCCACAGGTTACCAGTGCATACAAGGAATCAAGCCCTCCATACAAGGTCTAGACCTGCCTGGCCTAACCTCTCTATAGCAATACTATACACTTTGGCAAAGCTTCTGCTTCAGTGAACAGAAATAAAGTGGGAGGTATATAACTACATCACCCCAAATGGCTTTAAAACGCCTAGATGTAGTATGAAGAAATATTTTGTTGTACTTATTTTGAATTGTGTTAGGGAAAAGATCTTTCCCTCCTAGGGAAAGTGGTAGAGATGGTATAGAAATGGGAAATAAATATTCTTTTCCAGTGCAAAGGATGTAGCCACACCAGGCAGCTGGTGTGCAGCAGAAAATCCAGGCAACAAAACTACCCAACCTTGTTTTCCTGTCCCAGTAGGATGAAATGCACAAAAACACAATAAAAGGAATAAAGATTCAACAGTTAAGAGTGAATCGGGTAAAAAAATGAAATCTTTCTTCCTGGTGCTATTTGCAGCACGAGGCAGAATACATGGAGGTTAATTATATCTCAAAATCAGTGTTCTTCAGGGATGGGCCAGTTTATTAGGAGAGGCTGGTATTGGTAAAGACAGATTTTCTATGAATCACACCAGTTCATATGAGGCTCAAAACTTGGCTGGTCTGACCTCAGGCAACACTATGCACTTTGATAAAGCTTTTAGTGGCAATAAAGTTTTACTGAATAGTACTAAAGATGAATCAAACTGGGAGACATAAGGCAAAGGAAACTGAAGTATTCACCCAGTTTCTGTAATCAGGGCATCAAGAACTTCCTGATACAGGACCTGCATCAGGCCATCATCTTTAATAGCCACTGATCTATTTGTAATTCCCAATTAAGTATCTAAATATTAGTTACAGTCATGACTCAAAGATTAGGAACCTGTAAAGAACATAAAAAAGTAAGAAGATACAATAGCTTAAAAGGAAATAAAAGACAAATTGTTTTTCGTGTTTTTTCCACTGAGCTCATTCTGTAAAAGAAGGGCAAGAAACTAATCTACAAACAGTAAAAAGAACACTGTTCCTTGACCAGCTATGTCTTGACCTCATGTGGAGGGCTTACTCAGTAAGATGAGCACTGAAGTTTTGGAAGGCAGGTCTACTCTGCTTCCTCCAGTCCTGCACTGGTAATACAGCTTTGCTACCCCTCCTCTGATTCAGAATGCCACTGGATGTATGGAACTGACACTGTGTTCAGTGCCCAGCCACTTATGTTCTAGCACAGGGCAAGTGTCCCCCAGTCTTGGACTGCAGCTTTGTGGAGGGATTTTCCTGGTTCTGTGTGCCTGCTGTAAAGGAATGTGCATCCCCTTGTGACTAAATGAGTGATGCTAGGTCAAGGAAAAGGTTGAGTGATTTGCAAAATGCTGAACATCATTTTTTTGAGTTTACATTTGCAAATGACTGGGATCTACTTTAGACAGGATAACATCTAGAAGTACATACTCTGTGATAAACTTGTTAATGTTACACTTACAATGCTAAATTAGATGTTAAAACATGTTGGTTAATTAATGGTAAAGTACAATGCCTGCCATTCATCCCTCTTTTTTTTCTGGTGTGGGCTTGCTTGTTGCTTTGTGATTGAATTGTACTTGGAAAATACAATCTCTTTTGGATGTCTAGCAGGCTGAGGCAAGCTTGTGTGCAAATCCTCTTAGTTGCTTTGTAAACTTGGAAAGTAGAAGCCTCTGAAAATGGAAAGGGGAGATTTGTGCCATTCTGCAGGTCCTATGATACAGAGGTATTTATTTTAGGGTAAGGAATATAATGCTTTCTTGGTTGTTATGCTAAAGGAGATGACCTTCATAAAAAGGTTGAAAATGGAATTCAACTACACAATCATAACACCTTGACAATGTTGCAAGCATTTAACTTGGATTAGCTAATATTATCCTCTAACACATAGTCGGTGTTTGAAAGGCTACCCCAGAAAAGGGGCAGGTAAGACATTCTCACTACACAGATAGTGTTCTGTGTATTCTTGGGCTGATGCAATATGCATTGAAGTCAGTAGCAAAATTACTATGAACTGAACAGTGAAAGATCAAACCCTTGTAAAGACTAGATCTGAAATCTATACTGACTAAGCCTGCTTTTTATTGTCCCTGAAAGTTGTATAAGCTCAGGAAAGAAGCTGGGAGTGGTTCTGAATTCCCTTTTTTGTCCATTTTGTGATTGCTTGCTCTGAACTGAGAGGAAAACAATGAAACATGTTTCCTTGACTACAGCACTTGTGATGTCATCTGTGTTGTAGTTTTTATTCCCTCCCCTTTAGGTTCCTTTCTGAACTCATCCTCATCTGCTCTCCCTTTATAGCCTATAGTAGTCCTATAGGTTTTCCTGCTCCTCATTTCATTATTATAGCATGTATCTTATTTTTTTTTATCTAGGTCAGTCACTTCTCACACCCTGTGTGGTATATTTGCCAAAGCATTGTTCGGTCTGGTTTTAATGTCTGAATTGAACTATAGTATTCCAAGGGGTTACCTTCTATGGCTTTTTATGAAGATGGAGGGCAGCCCAGACAGTTTTGGTTTTGAAATAAGTTGATTCTGCTTCCTTTTCAATTTTAGGCTTGATATCTCTAGCCTTGCCCTATGTTGCACTGTGATCAATTGGCTGTGCTGAAGTGGACAGTGTTAGAACTACTACTAGTGTGCAATACTACTGCAAAATTATCTTCTCACTCAGCTTTTGAGTCCTTGATTGTTTGGAAGAAGCCATTCTTACACACATTTGGGTATGAGGCATTGGAATCAATCTTGAGGTAATGGCCATTTTTCCCTAAAACCACTTTATCTCAAAGACTTGGTTTTCGTTTTGAAGATTGTCATTTTTATACTCCAGGACTGCTGGTGTAACATAGGACTAAAATTTCTAAGCAATCTAGAAAGCAGTCCTTACCTAAAGTAAAGCACAAGTAGCCCTGTCCACTTTCCATCTGGCTCAGACAAAGGTTACTGCATTCACCTATACCAAGGTCTTGATTATGCTCAGGCTTTGCAGAGTATTAGCTATGCAGGTTTTTTGCTGGCTAAAGGCTTTGCTGTAGAGATGTAATAATAGCTGCAGGTCCATTTTGCTGCTTTTATGGGGTTATCTTTAAGCAACCTTAATGTTGTTGCTTTCCTTTTTTTGTTCACCTTGATTCCTTTCTTAGCTTAAAAATCAATTACATGGCTGTGCCACCTGGCCTTTGTGAGAAAAGGCTGCTGTCTTCCTGCTGTAGCCATTTTAGCTTCCCCTTGCTGAAGGCCAAGGCAATTCCCATTTTGTCCTGAGATCTTGCAAATAAATTGTATTGCTTTTGCATTTGTCAACATTAAGAGTTATTTGCAGCACCTTGTCCAAATTACCTAGCAAAGCTAAGGGCTGTAGAGTTTCTTTGCTTGCCTTTTTTCTTTCCCCTCCATGTCCACTTCCCCAATTTTGTGTTGTCAGCAGGCTTAACCAGTTTGTAGTCAGCTTCTCAAAGCCATTTATATAAATTAGGCTTAGCAGGGGTTCCAAGGATCGTGTGGCGATGAACATTACTTTGCATTTGTTGACTTTAATTTTCTTTTTGCCGTATGTTGACCTAGTTCTAGAGTGGATCTAAATTGTTGGATACTTCTTGGCTGCTTTTCTCATGTCCATTATATGGCCCCAATGGCAACTGCAGGAACTCTGAAAACGACCTCGCTTGAAGTCATTTGCACAACCTAAATCTAGAGCAGGAAGGGGCATATTCACCGACCTAATTCAGTGGGTCTCATCATTTAGGTCTCTTAATTAACAATGACTATGTTTTGCTGCTCTGTAGCCTGATCACTATCTGTTCTCATTTGCTACACCAACTCCTTGCAAAATTACTGCTGAATTTGCAGCTTTCTATGGAGTATTTAGCCAAGCTGCCTAAATAAGCCACAATAAATTGTATGATGTATACCCTACTCTTTGATTTACTCCCCTCTCTTTCCAAGCCAAAGATTCTTTTAAAAGCTTTTGTCATCACTTCTAAAGCTTAAAAAATTAAAGCACTTGGATGGAGATCAGAAGTCTATACTTGTCTTCAAGCTACTTACAGTGACTTGGTAGTAGCAAGAAATACTTTACACTACACTCTCTAGGATTCCATGTGCAGTTCCATCTGTCAAGGTCAAATCCACTATGATGGCAGCAGCTCATACAACCTATAGTCACTGGGCCCTCTGTAAGCCTCTTGAGACTGGGAAGAACTCATAATCCCTCCTCATCTGGTCTCTGAATGGATTCAAGAGGTCTACAGGGAACTTGCCACAAACTAACCTCCATCTTTCATATCCCTCCCCAAAAGGAGAAAGATGATCATTAAAACCATTTCTGTTAGGGCTCATTTACCCTGTTGTTCACAGCACGTGCCATAGTGCTTATGACCGCTCCAAGGCTGTGTTTAGCAGAGCTCCGAGGGGAGACAACATCATGGATGTGCCCCCAGGTCTGCTGTAAATTTGACTGTGTTGATCATGTTGTCTTTTTTTTTTTTTACAGCTTGTCCAGGACTTTTAATGCTTTAACTTAATAAGAATGGACTGGTCCCATGCTCTCAGCTTCAGGGCCTTTACTCACTATCAGTTTGGAGCAGCTGTATTTATTTGCTGCTGGGTTTAGGGGAGAGAAAACCCATCTTGGAGCTCTCCGTGGTATTGAAACTTTCCATGTAAATTGTATCTGAGGGCACTGTTCGGCCAAGTCATTTTAAGGACAGTGTGCAGAAATTGGATCTGTTTTTAGCATGTAGATACTGCAGCATCCCTGCCTCCTTGTTCCAGCTGTTGTGCAGGCAGGCGACTGGAGCAAGTGAGATTCCTGCTTTTTGACAGAGACACCATTTCCTAGCCTGTGGATGCCACAGCATTCTGCTATCGTTTGCCAGCCTGCCATACCTCCAGTAAGGATTTGTAATCTGTACACAGCTCAAGTGAAGCAAAGTAAGAGAGCTGTAGGTATTATTTTGCTGCAGTGTCAGAATACACACAGTGGGATTATGACTTTGTCCATCCAGCACCTGAAAACAAGAATCCTATACATATTCCTCCAGGCAAAATAGTTCACAGAGGTTTATTGCCTTCTCCAAGCCACCTCTAGATAGGAAAGGCAGAATGCCTCCCCTCCTCCTATGCCCCCTGAAACTGGGTTTCCAGTGAGACGATCAGCTTGTTTCATTTCTCCAGGGAAAGGACAGCCAGGGCTTTATTTCAATACATCATGAGCCTCTTGAAAAGGTGAGGCCCTTTCTGTTGGTGCTGTAGTGGAAGCGAAGCCTAAAGAGAAGAAATGTGACCATTTCAGGGGCACAAAGTCATCATATTTCTGCTGTTACATTCTGGGAACAAAAATAGCAGGGACAGGTCCCAGCTGCCGGCCACAGTGTGTTTGAAAAGGTTATCAAGACATTATAGCATGTAAACAGCAGAGCTATTAGCTCTGAGCTGTGAGAAGTTTCTAACCTTCACCGCGAAAACCTTAAATTATTTTTGAAGTGTTAATGAAAGTCAGCTCTCCAAAGATGGATGTGGAGCATGGAATTGCATTAGACAAATGGCAGTAACATTTTAATAGCTACTGCTTTGAAAGCCCCCCTTGGAGAGGATTCAAGGGGGTTGGAGACCAGGCACTTTCATGAGCCTCTTTATCAGGGGGGTAAACAATGTGTGGTTTATGCTGAGCTATTTAGAAAAGCACAGGGACATTCTTGTTATGTTTAGCATGTGTTTGGGACTCTGTAATTACCTCCTTCAAAATCATGGAAGTGTTTAGTGGCTCAAGGATGTTTAACATGGCTTTAAAGCTAGCATCACCCACTCAGCTCAGGTATGGACCAAAGGAGCTGAGTCTGGTCATTGGGGGTGTTGATATGTAGGTGTAGGCAGCCCTGTTCTGGAGCTCTCTCTTAGGTGGGTGCCTCTGGGCCACAGCCACAGGCAGAGCCCGGGTGCCCTCCAGGCAAGGTAGCAATCTTCACCCAGTTCAGTGAGGTCAGAGTTACTCCTGTGTCTTTACTTTCTGTGTACATGCCACTGCACAGACGTGAAAGATACACACTAGTGCATGGTACTTACCTATGTATATGTGTATGTCTTTTGTGCAATTGTATATCATTCAATTGCTTAATTGCTAATTAATATTCACTCAGAGAGAAAGGCTTCACAGGGTGTGCCCTTCATCCTCAGGTGCATGTCTTGGGTGCCCCCTTTCCACTGCACACGCAGCCAGACTTTACCACTACTTCATCTCCCCTGTCTACCTCAAACAGCACAAAATGCTGTGTAAATCACAGGTATTTAGTGATGGGAGAGATGAGCCTCCAAAGACCAAGGTGTCTTGATCTGTAATAGCGGTTCTCTCCACCCTCAGTCATTCCTTCACTGCATATGGTTTTACAATTTAGTTTATATTAGGAAAGATGAATCTTGCTGAGGCTTTTTGATCTCATGAGGAACTGTTACAAATGCTCATTTGGGACACGGGGCTGAAGAGACCACGTAATTCTCTGCAGGATTTGAGCTAGCCCTGGAGGACCTGCTAGTGTTTCATGTTAGAAAAAGATCAAGGAAAGAGGTAAACATGCAGACTGGCTGTATTTAAACACTGGGTTCTCTACAAGCAGAGACAGATTTTAGACAGATCCCCTGCACTGAGCAGCACCAAGGCTTCATGAGGTTTTCATTTCATCCTTTGGGCCCCTCTGAGATCCATTTGATGCTTTTGCTCCCCTCACACATTTTTGCAGGTAGAGCCAATTTTATATAAAAGACTTATCTTTCTTTCAGTCACTTTTTGTAGTCAGGTCAGATATTTCTCCTCTCCTCCCCTTTTTGCAGCAGGGGGGAAAAACAACACTTTCACTAGCTCCATAACCATTTCATGCATAATAACGTCTTAGGCTTTTATTACTCTCTTGAGACAAAGCAGGCTCTGATGAATTTCAATTCAGCACAGAATCGACCATGCTACAGTATCTAGTCATACAGAGAAGAAAGCCTCTCTCCAATTCTGGAACAGGTTGAAAGACCAGCAACTGTGATTATAATACCAGAGTCAATAAAGCTTCAAGCTCTGTCTGGCTTCCCCACTAAGGAAGGTGAAACAAAATCTTCCAACCCCCCATAAATCAATTTTGAAGCCATTGCACGGTGATGACGTTCATCGGCATTTTCATTGCATGCAACGTGGACGCGGTTTTGTGCTGTGTTCAGTTAAAGGGACCCTGACAACCCAGGCAGGTTTTGTAAATGAGTTAATTCCTGGCACTGCAGCTTCTCCTAATTCCTGCCTCAGTGTTTTGCAACTTTTACAGTTATGTTTTCCTCTTAATTTATTTCTTTTTCAATTCTCTCTTCTGTTTCCCTGTGCGTGCAGGAAAACCTCGAAGTAAAGGGAATGCACCAGTGAACCTGGAATCCAGCACTGCCAGGTATATTTGGGAGTCTTTTGAGTCATTTTTTGAGTCTATTTTTAGCTCTGCATACAGATGCATTATTAAGCTTTTCTCTCCAACTGTGAAGCCTACAATTGCATTTTTAAATGAATGCTGGGGAAAGCTCAAATAATCCTATAGCTCCCAGAGCCTAGGCTTTCACAGAAAATACTGTAGACCTGAAAAACCCTGCAATTCTTTGTAAGCTGTGTAGCCTGGGAGAAAGGGGAGATGAATGAAGGTGCCAGCTCTCTCTTTGATTGTGTGTTCTGCTTAAGAGTTGTCGGGTCACACAGGGGGAAGGTGGTCCCCATATGGTCCTCTTGCATGGCCACAGTAGCTCAGGCAATAAGGCAGAGAGAGAGGGGAAGGGACACGGATTTAGGTACCTCATTCATGTTTTCCATTTACTACTTAAGCAAAACATGAATGAATTTTCTCCTCAAGATAACTCCTCTAAGGTCTTGCATGTGAGTGCAGGAAGAGATACTTTGCTGATTCACTGTATGGTGCAGTTCTTATCCAGAGTCAGATAAGGAAACCTGCTGTCTTCGACTTCAGGTTTCTCTTTGCAGAGGAGTTTATCCACTTCTTCTCTGTCCTGTCTTCGAGCAGTATTTGGCTGTGATGGATGTTTTTGCATCTGTGCTGACCCCTCATGTACTCATGCTGTGCCAGTGCATTTTCCTTCTCTGTGGAAAGCTCTGGACAAGTTTGCTAATGTAACTCTGTGAAGTCAGATATCACAAAGGATAGAAAGAGCCTGCTTTGATCAGCCAGGCATTAAACTTACATCCAGGCTAAGCAAAACCCTCCCTGTATTATTTTTCTTGGAATTTGAAGTTAAGGTAACATCCTTCAAAATAAAGTGGCATGGGAAACCTTTGCGGAAGTGACTCAGCCAGCCAGCAGCAGGAGCTCTGAATTTGAATTGCCTGGAAAGACTCCTACAGCTACTTGGAGTATCACATAAGCTTCCAAGGAGAAAGATTTTGGGGAAATTCAATGGAGGCTTCACATTTTTAGACAGCAGCTGAATAGGAACCATATGCTTAAGGCGCTTTATATACTTGCTTTTAGCCTTTTCTTGTGAAATGTAACCATGGTTAGCATGGGATGAGTTCTCCTCCTCACCAGTAGTTACGTAAAGAATTTTCTGCCCATTGGCCCTCTCATGAGAGTTGCTTAATGTAATTCAGGAAATGTCACAGCACACTTCTGAGATGGGGATGATGCTTATTACTGTACTTAAAATAGGTGAACTGAGGCAAGAGATGGGGGAAGGTTTTCAGAAGCATTTAAAGTGCAGAAAAGTTTTTCTCAAGACCCTATAAAACACCAAAGGTTTGAACCCCTTTGAATTTCATCAATGTCCTAGGAGTTCTGATTGCACCTTTACTCCTTGTGGAGGTTTTAGCTCTGTTTGCACATCTGGCCTGAAAGAATCTGGCTCAGCATTTTAGGTCAAAAACACCTATGTGGGCAACACAGACGTACAAGTCATGTATCTATTGCTTTCAAGTGTTGTGTAGGCTCTGGCAGCCTTTTCCTTACTTATTGTGTGCCATGCAAAGGGAAGGCAGCAGGACAGGAAGTCAGCTGTTCTTCCCCATCTTCTTTTCAGTTAAGGCCTTTGGCTCTGTGGCAGCAGGACAATTTGAGGCCCTCAGACCCTGAATTCCCTCTGTTGCAAAGAAAAGTTGCTGTACACATGGCAAATACTTGATTCAGAGCCTTGTGCAGGCACGTTGACAGTTCAAATTGAGCTCAGAGTGCTTCAGCTGATGAGGATTTGGCCCCACCACGTCTTCTTCTAATGCATTATTTCATGGTTGCTGTTTGGAGTGGGGAGAGAAAGAAATTTTAAGAAATTAAATTAAAAGAATAAAAAAAAAATACATAAAAGTTGCCTGGGGGGGAGATAAATATCCTGGTTTTGGCAATATAGTTTCATTCTTTGTATAATCCTTGCTTTCCAGCTTTTGCAAGGGGTAAAATCTTTCCCTCAGGGTAAATTTTCCACCCCACTTGTATCCAAACCTCTTGACTCTATTGACATTCATGTCTTCAATTGAAGCCCAAATTACAGTGGCATAAGCCTCCATTTAGTGATGGTGAAGGTAAAAAGGCTTCGGGATTTGGTTTAGCATAGCTGAAACATATCAAACATTCTCCCAACTGATTAGTTCTGGAGCTCCTCAGGAGAACACTGTTTCTTAAGGAATATTTACGTCACTGTGTTTTTATTAATTGCAGAAATTAGCCCCCCATTTCTTTTTATAGTTTCCTTTTTTTTCTTTTTTTTTTTTTTTTGTTTTGTTTTTCTATTTTTGGTTGTTGGCTTTTTTTTTTTTTTAGTTTTATCCTTGGCAAGTGCCTTACTTTTCTTCCTTCGCCTTCTGACATCAGTACGGATGCGGAAAGCGCAAAGTCACTTTGCTAAATATGAAACACAATTGAATGTTTTCAGGCTTGGGAATTCTTGAGGAAAAAAAAAGATGGGGAAAGAATGAGAATGAAGGAATTGTTCTGATTAAGCCAAAGGCTGCTTCACTCCTGAACTTGAAGTGCATGCTTTTAACACAGCCTGGCCTCCACACCCGGCCGAACCAACACCACAACACTCATAGAGGTTTGTTGATTTGAACTTGTTCATTGAACCACTTTAGTGAACCCCCAAAACAGTCAGTTCGCTCCTCTCAGTTGTTTTGTTGGAGTCAGACATGTCTGTGCTGTCTGACTTGTATCAGGCTGAGGAATCAATGCTGTTCAAAGGCATAGTCGGTCTTTCAGGTCGAAGTGTAGCCACAAATCTGTGCCACATCCTACAGCTCTTTGGAGGAACAGCCTGTGCTTAGAAGCACCTCCTGACCCCCACCTCCTTCCTTTGGATCACCAGGTAAAACCAGCATGTATTAGACTCATTAAAGTAATATTTAACAGTATTTTATCTGGAATCAAAATCACCACTGGGCTGTAGGGTTTTCTTCCTCTGTGTGCAATAAATTATCATCAACCTCTTTATTTTGTTTGTGTTCCCATAGTGAGATGGGAACATCATGAAAACAAATTCAAAAGCTTTGGTTTGTTTTTATTTCATATGCTAGGGACTTGCTTGCGAAAGGCAGAGTGTCAATGCAGTGGGGGATCCCAAATGCAATCAGAAAGCCTCACTGAGTCCAGGAGGGGGTGTGCTTACGAGCCACTGTAATCCCGAGGAAGCCTAGAGTGTTCCAGATATTATAGCAGCACTTGATGTGTCTGCGTCTGCTGCTCTCCATGGATAGCAAGTACAGCAGAGCAGAAATTACCCTGGAAAGTAATTATTAAATGGTTTCTGCTGATCCATCTGATCAGCACTGTTTACTCTAAGCCAGTCATGGTGGCAGGACTAACTCGGGGTCTTCCTCTGCCAGTGGTTAACTCTCCTGTCAAGCAGATAAGAGAGTCATTGGAATGATGGTGTCCTGCCCACCCTTTGCATGGTTGCCTTTGGACCATCTGTCTGGATGTGTCTGTCAGTGCAAAGTCTGCTTTACTGTCCAGCAGCGTAAGCAGCTATCCTCCCTGAATCCAATCCCCTGCTGTTGCAGACAACCCTGGTATTCTGGGAGCTGTTTCTCTAGTCTGTGTGGCCTCACCTAACTCAGAACTGTGTATTTTCATGCTGTCCATCCAGCATTGCTGTGTGTATCCATCCAAGGTGTTTCACCTCTTCTTCCCAGATGTACTTCTTACATGCAGCGCATATGGGAAGAATTTCATTGCCCGGTGAATAACCACATTGCCTGTTTGAAATCTGGAACCTGTCCTGGAGATTAAAAAGACTGTGTACCTTCCCCTCTTTTTGGCAAGGGCAACTGTGATCTTTGTTTTAAATAGTTTTTCTAGCTGGCAGTGCAAAAGCACCGAGCTGTCTGTCTAGCCATCACTCCGAGCATGATTAAATTAATATTAGCTCTGAGAAATGGGTAATTATTTTCCCTGTTTATTTGGTTGCACCTATAATTATTACTTTACCTGGTGGGAGCCATAAGCTGTTGTAATTATGCTTCGTTAAAATGCTGATTAATAACGACTTGCTTCTGAAAGGTGTGCTGTGGGACCTACTTTTCCCTGGCTAGGCTTATTAATTGTAATGTAGATCTATGTACCTATCTATTAACTGTGAACTAATATACATAGAAATGATGCTAAGATTATATTTCAGCACCTGCCTTAGACTCACTAACACTAGGAAGTCCAGACCTCAAGATATTTTCTCTTGCTATGAATCTATTACACATTTCCAAACACATCAAGAAAGGACAAGGTAATGTGCCCTACATAAAAAGTACTTATGAGTTCCTATATAATATCCTTTATGTTCCCCAATTTTTGGCTGTTTTAGAAAGGAAGGCCAATATTCTTTCCGTTTTACACATCAGAAACATACCAGGTATCTTGAGTATATGTGTTTGTGTATGAACACGGGCTTTGTCATGGTTTAGTTAGCCAAACAGCAGGAGTGCACCTTACTGCTCGAGCTTCCGTAAGGCTGCGAAGCAGGATTTCAGCTGAAATCTGACTTCACCAGCTACCTGCTAACTTTTGCAGAGTTATTTTGAGGTAACTGCTCCTACCTTTTCATTCTCTTTTGTCCATGAGCTCTGTTATCAACCTGGAGCACGAGGTGAAGAATGTTGAACCATATTGATCAAAACACCACTTTCTCCTTTGAGGTGTCTTGAATCATTTGATGGCAATTGTTCTTAATATAATAGCAGAGCAGCAGTTGAAGCGCCATATAATTTGAATACTTAATGCTCAGAAATTGAGGTTTTTTACTATTTTTTTTAACGTTTTGGTTCTGTCACCTGTATGTGTATGTGCTGCAGAGCATCCTGCCTTAGTGTCGGCTTAGCTGAATGGTCCTGAGATTTAGGATAGGGAGTGTGAGGGGGTTTGGTGTTAAGGATCACTGTTCCCAGTGTTATTGAGTGATTTGGTGGCTCTGGGATTCTGTGCTTTTAAAGAAATAGTATAAATGTCCCTATGATAGCAACCTCTTTACCAAGGATACCTGCCTTTGAGGTCTGAATCCTGCAAGACTCTGAACCTCTTTTTTAACAGCCATTCTGTTGTGAAAATAATGCAGGCAGACTTCGATTTGAGAATTCCTTAGTCTATAAATAATAAAGGAATTCATAGAAAAAGTTCCCATTTGGACCATTTCTAATAATATGCATTAATCAGGCATGCTGTTCAGAGAATTCTTTTGCTTTGTCTGGGCTTTCTAAAGGTCTCTTTTCTCCTAATTTATCTTGAGTAAATGGCAACAGCTTAACCCAACCAGTATCGAATCCAGTCACTACAAAGCACCCTTTAATAATTATCCATTCTTTAGACTTTGTGTCAAAATCTGCAGCATATGAGGATCTCTGTGTGTATAGGACAAAAGAAGTGGTTGATGCCAATGAGTGTGTTAAGGATGATTGAGTGGGCAAGAGCAACCAGAGCTTAATATAAGTGAGGCAAAGATTCAGTCTATAAGTCCATGAGATTGAGTCTATACATCTTCATTAGTGCTTTATGCCTTAAAACATGGTAATGGTTTCAAGAGTGAACACTGTATTTGTACATTAACTTTTTCACCTCTGAATACCTTTTTATGCCTACTTTGCCTGGACCAGAACTTATACTGGGATAATTTACTGGGCTCATGTAGAGAGTGCTCCCAGCTTTACTATGTTCCCTATTCTTGACTTCAGTTTCATTTGGCCATGCACTTAACTCATTGCAGAGCCTGTTCTGCTCATGGGTTGTCTTGTTCAATGCAACTTAATTAAGTGCAGTTGTATGGCAGGTCCAATGCAGGAGCTAAAAATTGGGACTGGGGAGGGCAAAGGGTTGTCATAATTCCCTCAACTTGTCATGCTCGTAGGACATAATGGTTTGATTCTAGACCTCAGGTACCACTGAGGGGCATCTGTACTCTGTGCATCTCTTTCCTTGGAGCACAGTTTGGAAGTACTTAACACTGTTTCAAAGTCAGGGAAACTGAGGCACAAGTGACTTGCAAGGTCACTTGTGTAATTATAGGTAATTATATATATATAATATATATATATAGTGTAATAGGTAGTGTATAGGTAATTATATCTATATATATAATATATATATATATAGTGCATATATTGTGTAATTATAGGCCAGAGGAAGAATTACTCTCAGGTTAGATTTAGATTAGATATTGGAAAGAAATGTTTCACTGTGAGGGTGCTGAGGCGCTGGCACAGGGTGCCCATAGAAGCTGTGGCTGCCCCATCCCTGGCAGTGTTCAAGGCCAGGTTGGACACAGGGGCTTGGAGCATCTTGCTCTAGTGGAAGGTGTCCCTGCCCATGGCAAGGGGTTTGGAACTGGATGAGCTTTAAGGTCTTTTCCAACTCAAACCATTCTGTAGTTCTATGATTAGGTGCAAGGCAGTCTGTTGGTGCTGGGGCAGGTATAATGTGAAATTCAAACTTTTTAATATGAAATAAAGATAAATTAAACAGAAGGCTAAAAGATTGTGACATTTTGGGGAAAGGCCAGGCAGTGGAGTATGGAAGAAGGTAAAAATCTAAGTTTTGTTCAGAAACCAGAATTGAGCTGGACTAGAATTTATAGAGAAGCATGGCAAATTAAGAGAAGGTTTATATCTGGACTTTGACCTTTCTCATTTTCCAATGAACTTCACCTTTAAAATGGAGCTGATGCAAGATCTGAACAATCATTTGGGTGTTGCAGATAGATACTCTTTCAAATCTTAATTTGGTAACTTGAGTTCTGTAGCCAAGACAACAACAGTGATCCCTACAGAGGTATTGAGTGCTCCTCCATTCCTATCCTACTGGAAAACTGGGCTTTTGGAAATACAAGTGACATTGTAAGATATGTGGGAAACTTTGGGATTGCCAGGAGCTTTTGGATAATGTGCAATGGGCTGTGATGAGGATGTAACAGTGTTTGTCTGCTGAGAATTTTGCCATTTTTGTGTGTTTTCTGCCAAAAGGGAAGGTTGGTCAGAAAGGGATGTTTTCATTTAAACGTTTCCCTTTCTAAGGAAACGTTCATATCAGCCAACACATCTAATTGCATGGCAGCTGATATCACTTGTGTGGCTGGCTTTACTGTCCTATTAATCTCTCAAAATCTAGCAAAACCCCTTCAGCCTGCTGGCTCGTTTTTGGGAAGGACATAGTGTTATTCTCAATCATTTCCAGCTATGGTCTAAATTATTTGGGAAAATTGATCCTGCATGTTTTAAGGAGCTAGACTTCTCTGTTCCCTTTTGTCCCCCTCCCTCTCTTCTTTTTGTGTTCTGATTAGACAAATGAATCATGCAAGCGACTGTTGCCTGCAATGCCACTAATTGATGGGATGCTATACAATTGCATTCCAATAACAAAACACTTTCAGCCTCTGAGAGATTAGTTGCGTTGGCCTGGGATTAAGAAACCTTTGAAATCCTGAATCTAAATTACCATTCTTTTGACTGCTGTTTGTGACGCTAATTAGCTGTGTTAATTGGATGTTTTGATACTTGAAGAGCAGAGCAATCCAAATCTTCTTTTTTATTTGGAAAGCCAAAATTATTAATGAGTTTGGCAAGGCAGCCAGAGTTTATTTTAATGCTGTGCACTTCCATATCCCCATTTTTGGTTTTGGTTGGGTTTGTGGGGGTTTTTTTGTTGTTGTTTTTTAATGTTGCTATTATTATTTTTTAAGCCCTCCAAGTGAGTAATCAGCGTAGGAGTGAATAGTAAATGTTTGAATGTGCTTTCCAACAGCGAGCTCTGATGCTTCGCTGTCTCCAAATTATTGAACTGCTGGAGAGAAAATATGTCCGAGCCAACATCATTTGTATTGTTGGAGAAGTGGGGAGATAAAGGGAGGGAAGTGTGAAACAGATGACGAAAATTAACGTGAAGCCGTTTAGATGGAGGGGCTTCCTATATAATCACACGGTAGGCGATCTGAAAGGAGCTCAAATTTAGTTTCTTCTGGATTGTCATGTACTAGCTCGCTATTCTTGCATCAGGCGTCATGCTGGCTCCCCAGGCTCTGGACTCATCGAAATGAATTGATGTAAATAGTCAGATGGGTGTTCAGGAAGGGGTAGAAAACCTTTATCCTTTACCTTGTGGGATCAAAACTCAGTGTTTGCTTCCAACTACTGTTCCTATATCTACAGCTTTATGGTCTCAATTTATTTCTAACAGACAGACCTTCTTGGCAATGAGTTCAAAATGTGTTTTCTTGTTTCTGAGTTTAAAAGAAAAACAAAACGAAAAGAAAACCAAACCCAAATAATAACAACGTATATCAACTTCTAGAGCAACTTCATCACATTTAACTTTGAACACAGGCTATGCTGGCTTGGTATTTTGGAAGAAAAGACATATGTGGGCCCTGACATGCAGTTCAGTTATAGTTGGTGACTGCATGAGAGTGCCTAAATGCTTTCATCAGATATGGTCTCTGAAGCCTGCACCTCATGGAGGTGCTTGCTACTGCTTGGTGTTCTTCAGAGGTAAGTCTATAGGAGGATGGCGAAAGCAGTGGTACAGGGGTTGGTGCAGTCCCTGGTGGAAAGGCAGTGGAGATGATTCGCATCTGCTCTGTAAAATACAGGATTCAAAGTTAGGATCTAGGAAAGGACTTGGGTACCCAAACCAAAATCTATAGGGACTTCTCGCATATCCTTCAAAAATTGTTCCAAATGGCCTACTTTTAAATGCCATCTTTTAAAGCACTTACTGACACCTCCCTTTTTTATGGTATTCTTGTCTAAATAAAGTCTTGCCCAGACTAACACTATGCTCCATGCAGTCTTGGAGCCTTACCGTCACTGAAACCACAGAGTCCTGCTGTAAATGGCCACTCCAACCCACACTCTCTGAACAGTCGACACCCAAATGATAAGGCGAAGTTCTTCCCAAAATCAGATGTAACTGCTTTGCTCCAAAAACGGAGGTGCCACCTTTTGGGAATCATCTTTCAGATAAGCACCCATCCCCAAAACAGGGCATTCCACTGGATGCGGCTCTTTTTCTCCCACCCTCTCGTAGCTGTGCTTCTTTCACAGGCACAGAATTCACTCAGTTACATTTTTCATTGTTGTTGTTGGGTTTTTAGTTTGAGTTTGCAAAGTGTTGTCTGAAGATTCGCATCCAGTTGGAGCACCATCTGGATGGGACAGGCCGGGGAGACTCAGCTGCCTCTAAAATAACACACCAGAAAAACATTCCAAATCTTAATGTGTAATTACAGTGTGAAACAACAAAACCCTGGCTCAGCCAGCTACTTGGCAGCTTTGTGCTTTGGCCCTAGGGAGATTCGTCTTCCAGGGGAACCTAAGTAGTCAGTTTCTAGGAGAGCAAGAGGAGTGAGACATGGTGGGAAGCTGATGGATTTGATCTCTAGGGCAGGACTGGGTTTTTTTCCATGACTTTCAGTCTCCATCTGTCAGTGGATTCATGTGCTGACATTGACAACTACTTTAGACGAAGCAGCACCTCCTGGCTTGGTGGCAGACTGCTAGGGGGAGGGCAGAGGACAGGGCTATGTGTCTGTGCATATGTCTCCAGGGGAGGCTGGAAGCCATACAGAAGTGAAATGGAGCCAGGTTCAGATGTCTGCAGCCGAAACACTTCTAAAGCAGAATAAACAGCACAACATTTCAGCTTTTCACCACCGACAATAATCAGCTTTCTGTTTTCAAAGAGTTTTCTAAAAACAACACAAATGCAGGAAGGGCATCAAAGCTGTTCTACAAATGTTGAGCTTAATGAGAAATCCTTCTGCAAAATGATTTTTACCAACAACTTCTTCCATCTCTCTTATGTCAGCTCTGGCAGCCAAGGCAGTGGTGGACTCTGTGAGGGACTAATGCTTCTGAGGGTCAGCCAGAGATGTGTCAAGAGTGAAGGGCCATATTTGCTTGGGTAACTCTTGGTCAGTCAGGCTTTACTAGCCCCTTCTAATCCTAAGGGAAGTTCCATTAATAGCAACATTGTGATTTTAGGGGGTGTAATTGCTCACACCTTACACAGTCCAACTTGCTCATACCCAGCACCACTGCAAACCACGCTTAGGCACACACGCCAAGGCCACACAGAAACCCAGCAACAGAGTCCTGAACAATTTTCCAGCCCCAGCTGAGCTGATCAAGTGACAGCTCTGGGGTCTGTGATGTTTCAGAAGCCTCACAGACACTGTGGCCCTTGTTTCTGACACTTGGTATTTTGGATGAATGCATCACCTACAATTCATAGAGTAGGAAGCAACAGCATCTGAAAACCTGACCTCCTTTGCTTGTCTGGAGGAATATCCTGTGCAGGATTTTGAAAATGATGCTCTATAGTGCATTCGTTTTCAATCAGATCTTGCTTTGCAAATAGTGCTACATCTAAAATCCACGGACTGTGCCCGATGCAAGCTTTTGCAAGCCTGCCTTTCTCCTGAGAAGAATATGCCTTCCTCCTAATTAAGGCTGGTTGTCTATCTATTCCCACTGCCGGCTGCCAGCAATAATGCCCATTGTAGTGTGGGTGGAAAATGAGCAGTTTTCAAATCTCATTTATTCCATATAGGATTACATTCTCTCATGAACAGGCTGCTCATTCTCTGTGAAAAAAACCCCACCACAAGCCAAAATGCTCTGGGAGCAGCGTGGTCTCTGCCCACGCTTATGGATAAGATGAGGGGACATTTACCTTAGCGTCCCTTTTCCCCTACAAGCTCTACTGCTTCTGACTCCCACAATCTGCGCCTTCTCTCCTAATAGTTTCCCTATCCCCGGTCATCCCTCCACATCTGATTTGGTGGATTATTTGACTGTGTGGGTTATCTGAGGATTTATTCTCCCAGGCTGGTACTCTTAAATGGGTGTGAATTATCTGATATGGGGATTAAACACATGAACATAAAGTAAAGGCTGACATGGGGCACCCCAACCCGCTCCAAAATGCTGTCTGTACACATGATGATTATTAGCAACTTATTTCACAGTGGCCCCTTCAAACTATCCTCATTGATTCAAACTAACGATCTAAGGAGTTACACTGGCATTTCCTGGGGCCAGTCAGTTCCAGCAATGGCTGAGGTTTTCATGTAAAACCTCTGAACATCAGTTAATAGATCCATGCCTTTTACTGTCCCTTGGTGAGAAAATGTGATTATTTGGTGAGCAAGCAGGATCAAAACACCCATATCTGAAATTTGAAGTGATTGATCATTACTCTAAGTGCCTGGCTAAGTCTTATGCCTAACTGGTGTTTTGAAACACTGCTTAATTTTTCCTTTAAGCCTTAATGTGCTAGACAGAGTTGGCAGAGATTCCTGCTCTGACAGACTCAGAGGTTGGACTGCACTTGCAGTGATTTGACTGATATGCAGGGCATCAACCTCACTAAAACATGGGATTCTAATAAAAGAACATCCTTCACTAAGAACCCATTCTTTCTGGTGCTTTACAATACTGCATTGGTTGTGGATATTGTTGGGCTATTGCTGTTTTGTAGGAAAGCAGATGACAAAAACTGTGTCGTAACCTTAGCTCTGATTAGAAATGGACACACACTTCCCAGAGCAGCGACAGAAGCTGTAGACTGGGAATAATCAATAATTGCTCTTTTGGCAAATAGATGACCCTGTGGGCTCACAGAAAAGATTTATGGAAGGCAATGTGTTTTTCTTATGAAAAAGAACAATAAGGGGTAAAATGTCTGTTCCAGAACTGTCGTCAGTGTATAACAGTGGCTGATTTAAACTGAAATTCAGTTCCTTCCTTGTGGTATATTCGCATTGAATGTGATGAAAAGGCAGGCTAGAAGTGCTGTGAAAAGAGTACGCATGCACCGCATCAAACAATAGGTTCAGTGATGCTGTGACAGCTGCCAGTGTGTCTCATTGTACAGGATGCGTAGGCACACCAACTGGTTAGTGAGTGAAGACTAGCACAGAGAGCGTAAAAGGAGGAACAGGTATTAGGGATAAAGCAGCAAAGAGCCATCATGATGGGAGACCTGGGTTTTAGACCTTCCTTCAGCCCCGACTAAGCATAGAAAGCAAAAAAAAAAGGTACCACGAGTGAAAAAAATAAGCTAAATAAGTTACCTTTGCTAAAACTGGTGTGGTCTGAGGAGAAAAGAAGCTTCCAATTTTCTTTTGGTATTGAACTCAGAAGTTGGCTTGTCTTAACAGATACAGCTGAGCAGGGGGAATCATCTGGCATTATTCCCCAACTGGAAATGTTAGACAACCCATTTGCAGTTGAAATGCTGTGGCTTTTGAACCATGAAATGTGGATCACTTGAACACACACTAAAGTACTGAAGGTGGCTGAAAATGTCCAAAGCAAAGGCTTGTAAAATATGAACAAATATTCATGGGCATTTGTTTGCATTACCCTCCGATCTCTGTGAAGCAGCTCTTTAAATTTCATTTTGAGATGCTCTGGCAGTGCGAATACCTGTGCTTTAATTTAGTTTGTTTTAGCTCCCAGGAAGCTATATTTCCAATTGCAATTTGAACTCCAAATCCTGGCCTGATTGATCTTGTCTCACCTGACAAGTCACAGTTGCTATTGTTTTAGTGCCTGGCTTGGTGCCCGAAAACGTACGTATTTGTATGGGGGTATGACTTGCCATTGTACTAAATGAAGCAATACAAATAATAATAGTTTTCACTCTGAAAGAGCTTGATAGCCATCTCTGATTTCAGCCTCATGCTGGCTTTGTACAGAGTACTGCTAGGGTTTATTACTGTTTGGTTCATGTTGAAAGACCCAGATTTTCCTGTGTAAATTGGAGCCCCCTTGCGCCAGGGACGTTACTGGTGCTCAGGGATGAAGTTTGAGACACAGGACAAACAACGGGAGGAAAAAAAGGGTTTAACGCTTTGGTTTACAAGGTTAGGGAATAGAACGCATGGGCAAAAATGTATTTGTCAATGGGATCATATGCCCTCTCACAGGATGAGTCTTCTGTGTCAAGCTCCAGCGGGAGCTCCTTTCAGAGGAATGTCAAAGCCTGATGTGGCAGAGGATAGGACAAGCTCTCCTGCTGAACAGCCCCACACGCCTCCTCATGAGTGAGACCACAGTGAGACTTTGCAAATGGTCAGCCTAACGGACCCTGACTTCCAGTAGCCTTACAGAAAAGCAATTTATTACATCTTATCTCTGTTCCCTTCATCACTGCCACACACATAACAAAGCGTAATGTAATGCAGAGGTGACTATTTAGTTGAATATGCTGTGAGCTGGTGGATGTGACCAACTGATCTCAAGCATCTGGGATTTACTGCATCTCCACCACGTGCACAGCCCCCTTTGGAAGTCAGGCTACGCATGACATGGCTGAGGTCAGCTGGGAAGTGTGTGACAATGGCAGGAACTAAACCTGATTTACCTGAGTGTTCCAACTTACGGTCCTTCCCCACCTCTAGCTTCTGTTTAAAGGATGACCTCATGAACAGAGATTGAAAAGAAATGTGTTCTCATCTATTTATTTAAACCAGTGTAATCCAAAACATATTTAGCGTGTGTATAACTTGAAATAGCAACGGTATTCCGTGCAGGAGTGTATTGATTTGCAGAGAAGGAATGGCGCTGTCAGAATATGGAGCTTTTATCCCATGGACTTATTTTCTGCAAGATGTCAGGCTGTGTAATCCTGCAAAGCTATGAGCCTGGCTGCCACTGGAGAAAGCTGACAGTTTTTCAGCAGTGTTTTAAGCTCTACCATCCCCCATGAGCATTTGTTCTCTCTGCGTGTAGGTGGATTGATTGCTAGGTAGCTCAGTAAATAGGTTGGGAAAATAATACTTAATTGACTTGATATTACAGGTGACTTGAAGGAGTTGGGAAAACAATGTCAATTAAAGACTGCAAACATATATATATATATATGTCTGTGGATAATGCTTTTAAGTGCTTTTGGAAGCAGAAACTCATATAATTTGAAATGCTGTTCAGCTCTGTAATGCATTTAGTTGTTTGTGTGTATATTTAAGTGGCAAACGGAGCTAAAGCTGTAGTTTAATCAATAGCTTTTCTCATCTAAAACACAGCCCATCTCAGCAGATGCTGATGGCTGAATTTTTAAGATATAAAGACCTCTGTCAGATATTACCTGTGATTCTGGATCTCTTGCGTGCTGAGATTTCTGTATGCAACAGCTCACAAATGAATCTAGCAAAGCATGCTCTCTAATACCAGCAGTGCTTCCAATCACTTCAGTTGCTTAAATATTGCATGAGAGCTCCTGAAAATATCCTGGGCATCTTTATAGTATTTTCTTAGAACTGCCTGGGCTATAGCAGAACTGTGTAATCCAAACACGGCAGTCTGGCTGTCCACAAAACATCTGTCATTTGCTCCTTCCTAAATATGTGTGTTAATTTAGCATTCATGACATCCCATAATGGACCAGGATCCCACTGTGCTAACTGTTGTATGAAGGCAGAGCAAAATCTGTGCCCTGCAGAGTGCAGTCCAAGTCGCCATAACCACAAGATGCCTCTACTGGTGACAGCACACCCATTTGTTTTTAGTATAGTTTGTGCTACAACATTAGCTCCTAGTTTGGGTTAATAAATCACTCGTAAATGCATACTCATTTGTCATTTATCAGTATTTGCTGAGTGGTCTGGACAAAAAATTGCTAACATCCAGCTTGTTAGAGAGCTGCTCCCAGTTGACTCTTTGTTGTGTAATGGAGCAAAATAGTCGTATGACGTTTCTGTTCTCCCATCTGCACAGTGTTAGTTCCATTACAGAGTTTTTTAATGCAGAATAATCAGGCTTTTTGCTCTTCTTAATTGCTTGAGTTACAATACTGCTCAAGACTCAAGAGGAAACAGGAGCTCTATTGAGTGATGCCAGATACAAACACAAAGAGAAAGACCATCCTTGCTGATAGTCTGTACAATTTAGAGGTACAAATGTATTATGGGAAAAGGGATGTGCAAAGTCAGATAGGAAATAAATTGCAGAGCTGAGAACAGAACTTATGTCTTGTGCCTGCCAAGTCAGTGCCACTTCGCTCTATGGCCTGGAATATGAAATCTCAGCTGCAGCACAGAGGAATGCACAGACCCTATACATTATAAAGGAAAAAGAAAAAAGGTGGGTGGTCTAGCAAAAATAACCTGAAACTTGCAATGAAGAACATAATGACCACTCTGGTAATTCAATTAGTGATGGAAGAACTGAAAAATAAGAGTTCTTTGGAGAACCTGAACCCTTGTGTGATTTTTAAAGAAGAAGTGAAAGGCTTGACATGAGAGCAAATGCATCTCTAGGCCCATCAGTCAGTACTCATGACTAATTGTATGTATGTTTAGATTGGATAGATATACTTTTGGGACACTTACCTGATTAACCAATGTCTTTCATATCATCTGAGTTTCTCTCACCTGCAGGAACACAAACATTCTTTACAAAAGCATCGGCTCTTTTGTGGAAACCAGGATAGCAAGTAGTATTTCCCCATCATACCATACAGTAATGAGTGGCATTTGCCCGTTGCTTATTAAATGGTAAATCTTCAAGTTGGCCTCAAGTTATTCCACCTGCTCCTTGGTATAAATCAACACTGCAATAAGTTACTCTCAGACTGATAAAAAAAGAAAAGCCCCTGCTTCTGAAGCTTCTCTGAAAGAAAGTATTGGCTCTGAAAATGGCTGGCTGCAATCAGATGGAGTGAAAATTGGAGTATAATAAATTACCTAAAATTATATCTCCCTTGTTTCCTTTTATGCAAGCTACTAGCTAGTCAGTCACACGCTGTATTTTCCTGAGTTCTTTTCCTGTCTCTGTCATTCCAGTGATGTGTTAGAAAGATGAGGACAGAGAAATTTTTAGCTTCTATGCAGTATGATGCTAAAGCTACTGAAATAGCACAAGAAGTGTTTCCCTGAGTGCCCACACTAAGTAGTAGAAATAAATGCCAGTCAAAATTGCCCCAAGGACCATTGACTCTGTATACCCTGAGGGTAAACCAAGTGTCTTCTTGGTTTCTTGGCATAACATGCTTTTGTTGCTCTTCTTATTCTGTGTTTTGGTAGACACCAGAAGTAAAAGTGACCATGAATAGCTAAGAAGAGTCCACTTGTATGCACTTGGAAGTGGGGCATTAAAAGAGCTGCTTATTTAGGAGCTTCCATGAATCCAGAAGGTTGGGTGAAGTCCATCCTTTCACTTCTCCAGACTTCTCCATTTAGCATTTCTGAACCCACAGAACTGTGTGTGTGCTTGCTGGAGTAACTGTCTGTCTGTCTTCCATTGGCTCAGAGGATGGAGAAATAATTCAGTGCTTTGCTTCTTAAAATCCATATGCCTTTGGATGATATGATGTGTAATACTGACATTAGTGTTTGATGTTCTAGCAACTGTGTCTTAGCCAAGTTGTGATGCACACGAATGCACAATAGAAGAAATGGACATCTATTCTCTCTGAACTCCTCATGCAGACTCTTTGCTCTTCATTCCTGTCTTAAAGTCTTTTTAGCGTTCCTGTATGTTGCTAAGTAGTTACTCATATTTTAATGCAGAGGTAGCTCCTTGTTAGTGGTAAGTAGAAGTCTAGAACATTTTGGATCCTTTGAGAAAGAAAGTATTAATGCTGATTTGTAAGATTATTCCAGTTCATATGCTTTTATTGGAGAAAAAAAGGTGTAAAATGTAATGTAGGTATGGAATTTCAAAGCATGCTGTGAAATTTAGAGGTATCACTAATTAAAATGAAAACATGTCTAAATCCCTGTACCAAATGTCATAAAACTCCGCTGACAAGCTATTGAGAGACATTCTTTAGGCCCAAAGATGGTGGTATCTAGATGAAGAAACTTACACATTTTGTGTTCAGAGAGATCTATCAGCTTACTGATAGCAGGCAAAATGTTGACTTTTCTTGTTTATTTTTATATAGCTGTTTTTCTAAATTCACTACATAGGTACTGTTCTACCTTTGGCACTTCTTAAAAGAATGCAGTGTCTCTTTCCCTCCATGAGTAAACCATGCTTGTTTAGTGGCACATCTGTCACTATTCTAGAAATGAGAGAACATTTTAACCTTACACTAGCTAAGGGGTTAAACACCAGGGCCTGGATACCAAGATGAGCAGACCAAGTTTGTCCATCAGAAGCCTCAGACTTCTTAGCATCTTTCTGATTTAGCCACTAAACCTCAGTGCGGCTGTTATACCAGAATTCCTCCTGCTGTGTCTGTGCAGATATCACCCTTGAGTGAATCAAGCACTTTGTCATGAAGTCTTTCTGTCCAAGCATGTCTGCCGTTTCCTTTTGTTATCCCTTTTATTGGAGTATTGATACTGCTTCTTCATTGTAAAAGCAGCCTGGCTGGGGAACCCTGCTAGTTTGAAATGTACGGTTTGCACAATGCAGTGTCAGTGCTTGGGATACTGCTGGTAAAGAAAGAATTGGCTTTGTTTTGCAACCTGGACTGAGAGGAGACAAAGTTATGCTGCCCTTTCTGTTACACAGAGTGCTTCTCCAACAGAGTCCAAATTGAAGTCTGTAAGGATCAAATGCACGATGGAAGGTTCTTGCTGAGCACGCTTTCGTCAGAGGTGTTCTGAAAGTGGTAGAAACTGTTTCCTGTTTCCCTTAACTCACTTTGCTCACGAAAATAAAAGATTTCACTTCATTGCTGCCAGAGGTGGAGTGGGCAGATTCAAGTCTCCACACTTTCCCACAAGATGCATAAAACAGGTGAACAAAGAGGACTTAATACCTCTAAAGACAAGAGGACTTGTGTAACTTTTTGCCACAGACACAGAGCTGCTAACCTCAGTGAAGAGGAATACTATTCGGAAAGATATTTCAGTGGGTATTTTGAAAGAAAAATGGACTGGGTATGTCATTACTTTCAGAGGTGCTGTTGAGGGAGGTGCTTAGCACACCACGCTTGCAGTCAAATGTGGCTTGAAGGACAGGCAAGGCTTGACCTGATGGATCTTGTGGAATGATGCAGGTAATGCATCTGGCGAAGAAAACTGGCAATTTGCTAAGTGGTGTCCAAATGTATTGTGTTTGGTGTATGAGGCAACTGCTTTGGGCACAGGTGCTTAAAACTTCCCTGATTTGTCTTTACCTGGGCTAGCTGTGTGTGGAATGGGGTGGATTCAGTAACTCATAGGAGAGTTTAAACTCACAAGGCTTAAAATTCCTTGTAGAAGGAAGTCTGGGAGAATAAGCTGAAGAAAACATAGTACCTCTTATGTATCACTTTGCTAATATTTATATTCTAAATAGCCCTGAAGTGGTTATCTTTAATCAACCCTAAAGCATACTATCACTGGTCTCTGCCTACATATACTGTCAAACCATGCCTGTATCATGCACTAAGTACCAGGGACTGAGCAGTATCAGAAAGTGGGTATTGTCCTTAGGGGATCTATCAATCTGACCCAGGCTGGCAGCAGATGTGTTCCCAGGGTTCTGCTGACCATTTAACATGTACATGAGGCATTCACACATGCATTGTGTGGAAACTCAAACAAAGCTTTCATTTTTCTCTATTTCACTTCTGGTCTACTACAAGAACAAAATATTGAGTGAGGTGCATTTCCTCTCCCGTTTGGATTCACATTTCTTTGTGCATTATGGATGCAGACAGACAGGAGCATGAGGGGGGAGTTTCTGGTGATATATTTCCATTGAGTGTGCTCTACAGTTGCTTTTTTCTTCCCTGTGATTAGAATTAATTACTGCTGCTTCCCCTATGCAGCATAAAAGAGAAGGTGGCTGAAAATACCTGTCAGCGGTGGTTGAAAACACAATAGGAGAGCAGGGAAAAGAGGACAGAATGGCTTTTTGAGGCCAATGGCTGGTGAGTGTGTATTTGCGCTACTTGTTACAGAAGTACGTGTCAGTCCTGTACTTCCCCCTCCCTGTGAAATCAATAACGTATCAACCAGGCAGTCCCCTGAGATGTCTAGTGAGCATATAGCATGGAGATAAAAGCAGATAAGAAACTACTTTTGCGTGGAAAGTAAATGTCTCTGCATAGGAAGTTTTTGATATGTTTGTAAATTCAATCCCATTGGCTTTATTTATTTATTTAACTTCGTATTCTTATTTTTGATAGGTATTATTTTTTTCCTTTTCCCCGGATTGCTTCAGCATGCCAATACAATGCAATGCCACTTTTGTCCCAGTGAGCTGCTATTTCCATATAAAAAGTAGAGTGCTTTACAGTCAAGCATATATTTTTAACACTGGGGAATTTCAAGTGCACCGTGTATTTGTAGAGGCTGCTCAGTGCAAGAGCTTCCACTTGAGAAGATCAAACAAATTGAAGAAATGTTCTGAGAAAGAAAAAATGAAAGGGAGGGAGGATGCAATTCGGTGAAAGCAAAGGAGGAATTCGTACACAAGCAGGAAGAATCAGCTGTACAGACTGAGGCAGGTGGCAAACGTTATGAAAAGGGTTTGGAAACTGTGGATCCCCAACATAGCATAAATTCTGATGGAGGGCAGGAACCAGCCTTCTCCCTTGGAAATTTCCAAGTCCTCTCCCTTGGAAATAGGCACTGGAATGACCCCTATGGTTTTCTCAGCATTACTTAGGTCACACCTATGGATGTGGCTAGTTCTGGGAGTGTTCATTCACAGAAGTGTGGGTCAGGAGGAGAAGAGCTGCAGGAACAAATGGAGATCTGGAAAATGGGATTTGAGAGGACAGGTCAAAAGAACTCAGCGTTGTTTAGCTCGGGAACTAGCTGGATAGAGGGACAACATGTTTGAGTCTTTAAATACCTGCATAACTACAAAGAGGAGAGGAATAACCTCCACAGCTGTAGTAGCTGGGAGTAGGAGTGAAGAGTGGATTTGTCCAAGACGTGAAGAAAGCTCTAAGGGTGTGATAGCAAGGTCTGCATTTATGACTGGGATGGGAGGCTCAAGGATCCCCATTGCTTCTTCCAGGAAACAGGCGGTACCCATCTGTCAGGAGCTTTCAGAGCAACCCAGGGTGGATAGAGAAGCCATATAACATCAAACAGCCTTTTCCTAGAAGTCTGTGTGTTTGAATTTCATTTTAAGAGGTCCATTTGATCTCCAGCTCCTCTGCTAGACTGCAGATGTAGGCCCAGTGGCCATATGATCACTTGTGTGACTCAGAGAAGCTCTGTGACAGGCAATTTACTTCCCTGGATCTCCTACCCATGCCTAGCTGGAGAACTAAATTTGTGAGTGGAATAAACATTCCCTGTTTGAGGTAGCATCTAATTTTGAAGTGCTTTTAGCAGCCCAGAGATCATAAAAGTGTTAAGAAAGAGAGTCTGAGTGTGGAGAAGACTGCAGGGCATGGAGCTGCTCTATTCCAGACAGGTGGGAGAGAACTGAAAGGGGCACAAGCACAGTAATTTCATGATGTCTATGGAAAAAGACAACAGGTCAAACCAGAGCCTTAGTTAGTCTTTATGGACATCTGTGGTATAATTTCATTAAAAACTTCACGGTGGAAATTGCTGTGTGCTATAGCTGCTGCCTTGAGTACAAGAAGAAAACAGCATGGAAATACAGGAAACTCCACCTAAACATAAGAAAACTTTTTATTGCAACTGAAGAGGTTGCACATAGAGGCCGTGTTGTCTCCATCATTCACCCCTGGCTGGGCAACCTGCTGTAGTTGAGCCTGCTTTGAACAGGGGTGGTTGGACTAGATGACACTCAGAGGTCCCTTTCAATCTCAACTATTCAGTGATTCTGTTCTATTATTCAATGAAGATGCAGGTGATGTCACATAGCAGGATTTTGGCATACTCTGGGGAAAACTTAGTCTAAATCTTTGAGTAGCCCTCATCTATGATAATACTGCTTGGAGGACAAGAAAGACATAGGGTCCTGAGGAGGAACACAGAAATTATCAGGGCTTGAAACACCTCTCCTGTGAGGACAGGTTGAGAGAGATTCAGGGTTGTTCACCCTTGAGAAGAGAAGGCTTCAGGTAGACCTTATTGCAGCCTTTCAATACATAAAAGGGGCTTATAAGCCTCCCCAGACTTTTTAGTAGGGCTCATAGCAATGGGTAATGGCTTTAAACTAAAGCAGAGTAGGCTCAGACTAGGTAAAAGGAAGACTATTTTATGATGAAGGTGGCAAAACACTGGCACAGTTGCCCAGAGAGGTGGTAGATGCACCATCCCTGGACACATTCAAGGTCAGGGTGGATGGGGCTCTGAGCAACCTGATGTAGTTGAAGATGTCACTGCTCATTACAGGGGGATTGGACTAGATGACCTTTAAAGGTCCCTTCCAACCAAAACCATTCTATGATTCTATGATAAAAGAGCTGTGCATATCAGAGTGTCTGTTCCAATCTTGTCATGGATAACACTGCTCAGTCTGTTCCTATAACCCTTCCTCAAAAGCAAGTGGGTAGAATTCATTGAAGATCTTCCTTGCTGAAATATGTCAGCCTAAAGCAACATCCTACTCTCTGGGAAGAACCAGTGTGGGACACTTAATTGTCTTTATATTGACTAACAAAATGGAAGAGACAACTACAGCCAGTTTCTGTCTAGCAACAGAGAGGTAAATCTGACTCTGTCTCATTCTCTGTTTCTCTTGTCTGGCCAATTCTTCTCTGCACTTTCACCATTGCCAGCCTTTGAGGTTAGGCCATAGACAGGTAACCTGGAAAATCTAGGAATGGCAAATACAAAAGATTGTAAAGAATGGCAAACTATTTTGGTTTGCCGTTTTGCAGAAAGATTTTGTTATCCAGTGACTGGAAGGAGAAAAAAAGTAATGTAATAGTTACTAACAGCTGAAATAAATCCAAAAGAGAAAATATTCATACAGCAACACTCTCTGGATCCCAAAGTCTGCTTGTAATTATTCAGTGCCTTCAATTCACTTTCATTTCAGAAACACAGGGAAGTATCCTTAGCACTAGGCTGCAGAACAAAAGATATTTGCATTTGCCTCTTCTACAAGTCACCTGTTAGCCCCACAAAGAGAACTGCTCTGATGGAAAATTCACCCATGGGGAGTTTCAGAGCCTTTAACCTCTGAAATGTGATCTCTAACCTCTTTCCATTTCTGGAATATTAGATATTGAATTATGGTTCCTGAACATTACGGTGACTGGTGTGCTAAAAGCCCCAAACGATGATCCCATAACACAGTTTGCTTGTATTTCATGCTGGTGTAGTAACCAGCAAGCCCATTTGGGTCTCTTTATTGCTTTATCTGCTTTCTGCATATACACTGATATAATTTTATCCTTCTTTTCCTGTTTTATATTTGGGAGAATCTTGCTTGGATTAGAAGATTGCATGTTCCAGTGTGCAGGATGTGACATTTCAGTATCATGATTCCTGTAGGAAGGCCCAGGGGATCATTCAGAACAGAAAAAGAAGGCCTGGAAAATACTGTTGTGAAGAATAGAGTCAGAAGCATATTTAAGTGCCATGTACCTATGTAATGGGATCAGTTCAGGGCCAGAAGAGAGGGGAGAGTGCTGCTTGTCAAAACTCCAGCACCATCTTGTACAACAGCTGACTGGTCCTGGGAGGCTTCTCATGCATCTCCTAACCAGGCAAGGCTCTGCTTCATGAGTGAGATTTGATGGATTCATGGCCCAAATTGCTGGCTTTGTTTATCTCTCTGAGTGTGGTACAAATCCTAGTTATTAAAAATCAAGAACAGAAAATCCAATTCTAGATGTAATATCAGTTCAGGTCCAATTTTGAGTAGGTGAAATAAACTAACCTCAGACACCAACGGACAGTTGAATGCTGCAGAGTAAAACAACACAATTTAGTACAATTTTCCACAGTTGACATATGTTGATCGATACAGGACTCAGAATTTAAGAGGCATAGAATTTCAATTAAACTGAATTACAGAAGAGTATAGTCCTCACCATGCTAGGAGAGAGGTGCTTTAGCAAATGAGACAGACAACCACACTTTATGCATAGAATCACTGAATTGTTTGGGTTGGAAGGGACCTTAAAGCTCATCCAGTTCCAGCTCCCTGCCTTGAGCAGGGACACCTTCCACTAGACCATGTTGCTCAAAGCCCCATCAAGCCTGGCCTGGGTGTGCTGTGCTGCAGCTGGTCTGTGAATCAAAAAGTGGGCTTTATCTTTCAAATTTTCAACACTTAATTTTTAACCAAACTGTATCATTAAGGTAAATTGTTGGGGGTTTTTTTCTGTTTCTTTTCTTCTTCCTTTTTCACTTGTTCCATTTCTACTGGGGCTTTGAAAAGGGTAAGCAGTGATTGTTTCTAAACTGACAGGCACTTTGTTCCACAAGTGGGCATGAAGCAAGGTATGCAAAGACAAGCCCAGGTGGGTCGATCCCATTTTGACCACATTGGTCAACCAAGACAATGGGGGGCACAGCCACATGTACATGCTGTGATGCGAATACATACGGAAAACCTTGTGATGTGCATTACAGGCTTGATGCTCATGCATGCTTCAAATGCCCCCTTTTTGTTTGCTCTTCTTGCAAACACTGATGGCTTGAGCTCAAAAGATCTTACTTCATGGCTTTGTCTGTCCCAGTGTCCACTGACTGTGTCATGAAACAGTAGCAAACATTGACAGAGACAACCCAACCGTTGTCACTTAGTGGTGTTAATCTTCTTTAGAGAAAACAGCAAGAAGGGATTGACTTGTTGCAGTGAGGCAGGTGAGTGATTTTGCCTGAGGGTATGAGGAAGGAGCAGAGCAACACAATCCCAAGTGACTATATTCCTAGCTTAGGAACTTTGCATCATCAACACTGTCTTCCAGCCCTGGCAGCAGTGTTTGCCCAAGTAGAATGAGTAGTGTTAGCAAGACCGACTGCTATTTACCATGCTGTATCTGGGTGTTTCAAAAGGATCTCTCCCAGATTCTAGGTGGCAAGTCTAGGTTTCCTTAAAGAAGCAGGTGCTCTTAGCTGCCTCCAGTTTGCTTTGCTCTAGAGAGTGGTTGAGTGCAGGCCGTCCTTTTCAGAGCACAGTGCTCTAAAATGCGATCAGTGTGAGACAGTTTCTGTGTTTCTGGGCTCTTCCCTAAAACATCCATTACCAGCCAGGCCACCAGGGTGTAGGGAAAGGCTAGTAACTGTGCATCAAAAGGTGACCCAGTGTCTCTAAGTCTCGATAGGTCTGACTGTGCTGTATTTGAATGCTCCAGAGAGTGGCTCTGAGATGCTGTGAATGGTGTGATATATACAAGGAATTGCTTTTATATCCTCTGATGAGAATGTTGTGCATGTGTATGAGTTCAGTGTTGAATTAACAGCCCCCCCAAAAAGTATCTATGGGAGAGCTTACCCTTTGTACTGTGTCTTAGCCCTCATCTGGAGGGACCTGATTTAGAGGTGAAAAGTAAAGACCTCTCAGTAGCCCACTGAGTGCCTTGATTCTCTGTGAAAATATGCAACAAGGGTGCCAAAACTGGCAGCAGGTTATGTCTTGTGGACACATTTCCACTGACAAATGGAAAGACCACCATGTTCCCTTCAGCCGCATGATGGATATGCTTTCCCAAATAGTTATCTGTTCCAAGCTGAACTTCTCCAGCCTTTTGCAGGTGCCCACCTGACCTTCTTGCCTTCTCTAAAGCCCAGGACCAATCCATATCAAAGCCTGTGGCACAGATAGGGATATGTGTTTATCAGCTTCTGGCCATGACAGGGGCAGACTTCAAATGCTTGCTCATCTTCATCTTCACCTACCAGCCTCTGGTGTTTTATAGTAGTTAGACTTGAGCCTCTCTGGATGTAGGTGAGTATGCTGGAGCTCTAACACAGCTTCTTCCCTCATTTCTTGAGGGTGGTCATTGAGAAGGGAATACTGTGTGACCCCTCTGCATCTTTTTCCTTTAAAGCCTCCTGCAGCCTCAGGTACTGGTAGTATCTGACTTTAAATACCTGTGCTGTCTTTTCTCTCTCACATGCTTTCTCAATGGGCTCCTCCTCTTTCTCCTCAGACTATTCAGGGTCTGATTCTTCTCATTTAGAGAGTAATTGACATTTCCGTCACACTGTCATTGTAGCTGTTCCCACTAAAGTCATTAAATTCACTTCTCTGTGGCTAAGGATACCTCTCATTACACAAAAGTCCCAACATGCCTGCATTTGCAAACACAGTAATCACATATTGTTTATCTGTTAGCTCTGGCAGGTTCAGAGCCTAACTACTGGCTCAGTGGCTATGGTGCACTACGCAGAATAGCTCACTCAGATCTTACCCACTCCAGAAGACAGTACGCTTCCATAAGAAGCAGCACAAATTTTAACCCATACTGGGTACTTGCTTGTTCACTCCTTTTCCCAGGTAGGCTTTGTATCTTCCGTGGCTTTGCCAGGCAGTAGAACCTATTTGAATCATCTCTGGATTGAAAATCAGACTGTTTTAAAAGTACATGTGACTACTGTGAGAATGGTAAACCTTTATGGACAGGAACCAGTCAAATCTCTCTGGACTTCATGGTGCTCTGCTGTCATTAAACCGTATTCAGGTCACATACAAGTCAGGCAAGCTGTGGTTTTGTCTGTTCAGGACAGTGCAACAGCACTGGGTGGGCCACAGGTTTAAGGCTGGTGGTTCTCAGGTACCATCTGGTAGGTCTGCACTGCAGTGGAGTCATGGCAGTGACTCCATCATGGCTCCAACCAAGGTCAGACCACTTATGAGAACTGCAGCTTTGGAATATCTGTAGAGATTAAAATGTTTGTTCATTTGGACTCCAGTTAAGGAAAGAGAAATGTAAAAAATCCATCTATGTACATAACGTATATACCGATTCACCAAAAGTCTGTTTTTCCTGCTGCCGTATGGGGACATTCATTAGCGAGCCTGGGTGTGATCAGTGTAAATCTCCTGTGCTTCAGTGGAAGGATCAATTGCATTTATATGACATCCCAAAGAGGATGGTTCTAGTACAGATCAAATACTGTCTGGGCCAAGTAGAGCCTTGCTCATTTTGCAGGCTGCCTATAAACAGATAGTACTAAGGGGTTCTGGTTGGGTGTTTTGGCTGTTTTTGTTCTTAAAATATTCTTTCAGGAATTACTTCTTTTGCTGTCACTAACACTTCTGTCTGTGTGAAACAAATGAAGAGAAAATCCAGTCACTCTCTACAGCATTGCTCTTTTCTTGCTTTCTGCAGTACCTGCTAATTAAATAGTTTGTTTATTGCATTTTCCCTACGGTATTCAATGTATTTGTAAAAAGAAAACTAGAAAACACCTCCAGCCTTACTGCAAAGACTCGAACCCTGTATGAGAGAGTCAGAAGCATGCGGCCCATTGGAGATTTCATCTTTTGGGTTTCCAATTCCCACAGCAGTGCAGAAGGTCATACCCAGTGCTTGAGATGGCTGACCCCAAAAGTACTGCTGTAAGGGAAGAAGGGAGCCGAGCTGCCAGTGGAGCAGCATCAGGGTTAACACTTGTGAATGATTCTCTGCCCTCTGCTAGTTCCAAAGAGAAGAACAGTTATTTCTTTTCAAGTAATTACTACCTGGTTAGAAGCCTGATCCAGGACCTGCTGGACACAGAGGAAGGCTTCCCGCTGGGCTGGGGTTTGGAACTCTCTGTCCTTTTGCTTGGGAGTGCTATTAATGGAGCACTCAGAAAAAGGGAGGCTGATCTTCAGTTACGAAATAGAGAAATTGCCAATCGTTGGCCGTGGGGCACTCCTGGGAATAGAGCTGGGCAGAGGTGGTGAAAGGGAACAGTTGGTGACAGTCACCAGCACTGGAAATGGTTTTTGGTAGTGCTGGGGATAGCCAAGAAACCTGGGCAGGTTGCAGCAGGTCAGCACAACAGAAACGGTTGCTTTTGTCTGAAGACTGGCTATAAATAACAAGAAGGTTTGACTTTTAAAGGGAATGTTAAAACTGAATAGGACTGCAGCCCTGCATACATTTGGCAAAGCCAGAGGTTGTGACCGAAGGTCACTGCAAGCTGATGAGAGAGGAGCTTGCCCTGGGGAGCACTTCTCCATCCTTGCAGTTAGAGAAATCTATACATGAGGTGAAAGGAAAGAATCAAACATGTTTATGCTTAAATCTGTGATCCTTCGGTGAAGGTTATATAAACATCGAGGAGTATCAAACTGGAGAGGAACTATGTACTTACTGAAATAGAAGGAAAAGGAAACAGCTATGTATGAAGAGGATGAATAGTTCAAACAAACCTACATTGCCCCTAAAAAATATCATCCGCCCTCCTCTAAATGCTATTGCTGGTTAAGCCTTGCCTTGAAATCCTTCAGAGATGAATTCTCAGGAAGCGCTCCTTAGGAAGCTCTCCTGCCTTGCTGGAAGCACCAGCCTGTCCTTTCTGTTTTCTGCTAGGGGCTAAGAGAAAAGAAGGGTCCAGTTTCTGCCTGACACCTTCATACAACCTCAGGATATCCTTGGACATAACTGTGTTTGGAAACATTTCGATCATAAAAATTAAATGAAGGTGGGGGCTAAATCGTATTTCCCACTGTTCCTGCTCTCGCTCATCTCTGACACCAGTATTTGATCTATGTAATCAGCTGATCTGTGCTGGGAAGATTAGAAGTGAAGGATGTTCTTGTCTGTTACAGATTAGCAAAACATTAGAGGAGCTTTGGCCTTCTGAGACTTAGAGGTAAATTGGCTTGGCCCACGTAAGTGCAAACTCACATTTTGCTGGGCAGGTTATAGTAATGGATGAGAAGAATCTTTTGGATCAGTTTTGCCGTACAGATCTGAAAGGAAACCAACGGGTAGATTTTAAACTCTGCAATGTCAAAATAGCTTTAGGTTTCGGGAGGTAGTCTGGCAAAATGCCGTTACTTCACAGGATTTCTGTCATCTTGCGCTGCAGAAATCTTGTATGACTGCAAATTCTCTCAAGTGTTCCCTCAATCTTGAGCTCACAGGTATAGCATTAAGCTGAAGGCTGATTTCAGTGCCAGGATCTTGCTGGCCATCGATAGCGTGGAAATCAGAGGCATGTTCATACTGCAGAGTTTAATCCAGTCCTTTTCCTCCCTTCTCCTCAGCAGCCCCAGTTCTATTCCTTGCACAGCTAGACAGATTCTCAAAGAGAAATATTTTATAAGATGCTCATAATTTCCCCTAAACCATGAACTTTTTTCCCCATTATTACTGCTTTTGTATGATATAAATGTGAGTTTGCCCAGGGGTGCGTTCAGTTGCTCCAGGCAATCTGGATATGCAGAACCTGTCCGTCAGGATTTGAGGGTCAAGTGACTGTGTGTCATTTGAAAAGTGGCTTTTCCTGAGTTGCCGTCTGTCTCCAGACTGATCTTGCTGGGTGTTCAGCTGCACATGGATTGCCCCAACACCCCAGAAACTTGTCCTTTCCCCTCAGCACATTCCTGCAGCAGGAGTCATCACTCAGCAAGAAGAACAACTTTTACCTATTAAGAAGCAAAACCTCACAGAGGTAGCCACAAGTGGGAAGTATCCACCAGCCAGCAGGTGCCTTTGGGTTCAACTGGTGACTTTGTTTCACCAGTTCTGTGTTGTTCCTCCTACGAAACCCATCCTGTATCCTTGCATCCTAATTTCAGTCTCCATTGTCTCCCCTACATCCTCTATATTTCAGTTTCCATGAGTTAGAGCAGTTCTAGTTAGCACAGGTTTCCTCATGGGGTTTTTAATATTTCTTTTTAGTCATTCATCAGATTAACCAATATTGATGTATCTTTTACTCTTCCACATGATGATGACAGGAAGAGACACAGGCTTGGCTGGGAACAAATGTGCTAGTAATATCCTTTCAGCCTGAAAGGCATAAGAGAGCTGCTCCTGATGATGAGAGGCAGATTCACAGTCAAATTGGCCTATTATTATTATCAGGGGGAAACTGAGTCAGAGACATGACAGACAGCATTTACCTCAGAAATCTGGCTGTCTTTTTAAGAGCTTTCATTTGTCTTTAGGAACCAAGATCAATGTCCATATCTGAATATTTTGGGTTCTCTGTTCTCACTTGATACAGGCTGGATAATCTGGGTGTAAAAGCAGCATGTTTCAGCTCTCAGTCTTGTGCTTTGCCAGTTGTGGTGCCTCCCATCTCATGAGATTTCATGGAAATCACCCTTCTCCACCATGCCTCAGTTTCCCTGCACGTAGAACAGGGAGTCTGCTCAGTCTGGAGAGAGGGTGCAGAAGCCGTAAGTCTTGATGGTGAAACATGAAAACCTGGAGGTGCCTTTATGTACTGGCTGTGTGACCTTGGCTTTTAACAGTGCCACAGGACATGCCTCCTTGCAAAGCCCCGGAGAGTCTGCCTGCAAGCTTTCCATCACCTGGACCCTGTGAGATCCGATCCATCTCCAGGCAAGATGCTCATCACTCACTGAGCTTTTAATTCCTTAGAGAAGCAGAGGAGACGATATTCAGCAGCTGGTTATTTCTTCCTTTCCCTCAGTCCCTCACACAGAGTGTCAGTTAAAAAGAAAAAATAATGGCAGGGAACTGGCCATTAGCAAGGAAAACAGTTTAGGGAAGAGACAAAATAAAAATGCAATCAATTATCTCTCACCGTGCCCAGGTGTGTGGGTGCAGTCAATTCCCAAAGTCATCGAGAATTTCAGATGAGAAAAGGGAAGCTGTTCATGGCAAATTGCAAGTGCTGGGGGAAAGGGGAGGGAGAAGGAGAGAGAAAGCAGAAAGAAGGGAGAGAAGGAGAGATTAATTTCCCTCTTGAGTGAGAAGTGTGTTTGAGACAGACAGATGGGCTGTAAATACTCCAAACCAAGGACAGGAGCTGAGACAAGGGAGAGGCTGGTGATTGAAGTGTGACTGTGATGGAGGTACTACATTTCCTGGCCAAGGTGACTGGTTTTGTTCTGAAAAGGGGAGAGTTCTGAGATGCGGCTGCCGCGCTTCACATCAGCCTGGAACAGGACAGCGTATTTAGACTTGATAAGTGATGCTCAGGTCCCAGTGGGGTTTTCCTTAAGGGTCAACCTCAACTGCCTGCCTTGTAAGGGAAGTCTGAAGAGAGAGAGGGGAGGGGAAGAAAGAAAAGAAGGGAAGGGGGAGGGAAAGGAAGGAAGAAAGAAAGGAAGGAAGGAAGAAAGAAAGGAAGGAAGGAAGACACTCTTCTTTCCTCATTAGAATTATTGAGCTGTCTACAAGTGGCGAGCGAGGGGACCATGTGACCGGCAGTTAATCACATTGCTGTGAAATGTGACTGCTGCTGATAATAGGATCTTTCCTTCAGTAGAATTTCTGTTTCAGAAGTAGTGATTTTCACAAAGAAAAGAGGTCGAGGGAGATACCATTTCCGATCTAACAGAGCCTGTGTGCGTTCTCTTTAGCGAGAAAAACCTCGTCTTCTTCCTTTTCCGTTCAGCTTCCCTGTTTGTATTATTATTATCATCATCCATTTTTCATTTTCACAGCCCAAACTCACCGAGTACAAATGTAACCCAGCTCCAGTCTGCCTGCTAGCAGATTAGCTCCCATTTAGTCATAAAGTTAACCAACCTTGTTCCAATCAATTAATCCCTAGAACCCTTAATTTATTGATGCTTCAGTCTACGCTAGCTGTAGAAAAGATGAACATCCTGCTTCAAAATGAACTGCTCTGTCTTTCCTCCAAGATACAGGAATTATAAGAGGATGGTAGTAAATAAGCATTTAGAAATCCCTTCTGTACAATCAAAGGCAACAGCAGCACAGAGGAGAATAAAGGGGATTTTAGCACGCATGAAAAACAGTGCAATAAATGAATCAGGCTCTCAGGACAGGAATAACAGACTGCGGAGCCACTTTGGGCTTGGCTGAGCTGGCTCCTTCTGTCATAAATTGATCTAACGTACATCAGGTTACTGCAAGTCACAAGCAAGTGAAAGGGTGTTGATCCCACCCTCAGATTTTGCCTCCAGAGTCTCTTCACTCCTTTTGGGGGAGCCTGAGTTACTTTCACCCTTCTCTAGGGTGTTCTCTAGGTCTTTGACTGGATTTACTGGTTAATCCAACATGAAACTTCTCCAAAGTACACTGAAATAAGTAGGAGTCTCTCAGTTGGCTTCCCTGGCTTCCAGATCAGGTGTTGCTAAAGCAGATGCTTTAGTCAGAACTGATTAGAGTTGATCTGGGTGCATAAGAGAGAAAAAAACGTAGCAATGAAAAGCATTGAAATGCTGAGGTTGTTTCCATGCTACAAGACTGGAAAGGATCTATTTTTATTTTTGTCTTCATATTTTAAGTAGTAGCTGTTACTGACACATGTTCTTTTCTGAAAACACCCCATTTGGAGAACAAAAAAGCACCTGTAATTGTTTTGATATTAAAAACAAACTTGAAAACCATAATTAACAGAAGTGTTTCTGGAACAGAAGCGAAGTGCAGGTTGAGGTGCTTGGAAGGGCCTAAATAACAGCCAGGTCCCAGCTCTCGTGCCCTTTCAGCATCAGGTCACACTGCGCTCCTCTGACAGCACGACATCAGTCTGGCATACTCTTCTGCCTGACAAATGATCTGCAAACAGACCCACATTTTCTCAGCTACATCAGCTCAAAATTACTTTGCCAAGCAGTTCTTGGGTGGCTGTTCAATTGCAAGCCGTTCTTCATGGCAGCTATGTTTTGACAGGCGATCTGCTTCAAGTGGGCTCTCCTCTCCAGTGGGTTTGTTTCCTTGTGCCTGCATTGGATGAACGTGGGTGAGGCAGCGCTTTGTGAGGGGTGAGCCAGCAGAAAACGTATTTCTTGCAAACTCCGGGAAAGGCGATGTCCAGCAAGCACGGATGTAGCTGGAGTAAAGGGATTTTCCTCTAGAAAATCTTTGTGGCAGTACTTTTTATGCTATACCCTCCTTGGTCTTCTCACCACATGCATCTAGGCTGCCTGCTCTCATGCAAGAATCAGCTTGACTAAAGGACAGGCATGTTCTTATGAACCAAGCGATGAAATGGTTCCTTTTCTTGTTTCAGCTGCTGCATTTCCACAGTGGGGTTGAAAATACCACATCCCCTTTTGCACTTTGATTTTAATCTACAAATGGAGGAGCCTGGCAGCCTTTGAAAGGTTTTACTATTGGCAGGTATTGCTTTATTTGTTGTTGTGACCAGCTATTCATGCCTCATAAATTCTGCATTAGTTGTTGCATTTGGGAATGCCACTTAAAAGAATGTGCTGCAGCAAATGTTGATTCTTGGCTCGGTACGTGAAGTTGTGCCTATGTGGTGTTCTCTTCAGGTCTTGGTAGGATTTCCTGGCAACAGAGAAGGGAAATTGGTCATGAAAATGGCTGAGCCACGTTTGTCCTGCTCTGTGCCCGTGCTAATTGGGGCAGTTAACTGATCTGCTCAGCTCATGGATGGCACCTTGCTGAGATGCTCCTTACTGTCCTTGCCAGGGGAACAGGCTCTTGACTTGGTATATATCTTACATTGTTCTTTTGAAGGCTAGCTGGTTACAAAGGCTGGTGGAGCAGGTTAGGTTTGGTCTGACCTGGTTTGGTATTTCCTGTGAAAGAATCCTTTATTCCTGCTCTCTGTGGGTTTTTTTTTTTTTAGACAGGCCATAAATTTCCTATCCTTTCTGCTTTTTCTGCTCTTTGCCTGCTGGAATAGCTCAGGTATATCTCTCTGTTAGCTCTTTCAGTCCCTGCAAAGTCATACACAGAGCAAGGACTGATTTCCTGTACCTTCCGACTAAACTGAATGGTTATTGAACCAGCACACAGTCCCAAACACATCAACTCTCTCTACCACTGCCAGGCCCTTGCAGTGTGGTCCAGCTGCCTTCCCTTCAGGTTTCCAGCACACTCGAGGGCCCTATTTGAATGCAGTTCAAGATTGAGAGTTCTGCCTCATTTCCAGCCTCACAGCTTCATTCTCTAACCTGTCGTCCCTCGTCTCCTGTTCCTACACCCTACAGCACTGCAGCCCTGCTTGCATATGCTCCTTGCTTCTCCTTGTTTGCTTTCTGCACTTCCTCCCTTGCCTACACTGGCTTGCTTTTGCAGGCAGTGTATTTATTGCTAGCTGGCAAACGCAAGCACTTGGACATACATTCAATTATCTTTGAACAATTTCCATTTACTCTGGTTTTGCTTTTTTCCCTTTCAGTTTCACTGAACACTGCCTGTATTTTCTCAGAGCTTTCTCAAATGCAATAGAGTCTGCTTCTGTTCCCTGCTTTGCTTCCCCCCCCACCCCTTTTTTTTTCCTTCTTTCCACATTTTCCATGTTTTCATTAAGCTCCTTCACTAAACTCTGGTGACCATTTCTCCATGGCTGCCCTTTCTGTGCATTTGCACTGAGAAGGGTCCAAGTTTTAACTTCAGTGAGTTAAATGCTCCCTTCACCTGGAAGGAAATCAATGGTACCGGCAGATTGGGGTTTTACCTACTCCAGCACACCAAAATGTCTCTCTTTTTGATGACAGTAATCTCCCCCTCCCTTGCGGTTTCACTCACTTGTTTCTTCCGCTAAAACCTGACTTACGCTTTAGTTTTACACCAATGGAGTATGCTGAGGAAATGATAAGGGTCACTTCTGCTTACTGTTCAGGTCAAGGTGTGTTTTTTATCTTCAGATCAGTTCTCATGCATGTAGTCTTCCCTGAGAGCCTGCCTACATTCGGAGTTGCTGCTTTCCACTGCTTGCTCTCCTTTCCCTCGGGTTGGAAAAACATGACTGTATTTGGACCAACTCTTTCATAACATTTCTGATGTTTCTGTGAGAGAGACATTTTGATTCAATATCCACATAGAGATGGGATAGTGCAAGAAGGGGAAGTGATTTGATTGTCCATCTCTGAAATCATCCACTCTGGATGACTTTGCAGAAGGGCTGATTTGGTCAAAATCTTTAGGAGCAGGGAAATACCTGTATCACAGAAGTACTCAAGGTATTTTTAAACAAGCTGGCTTTGGCACAGGAGAAACAGCATGAGGTGAGCTGTGCAGAGACACATGATTCATTAAGTATATGAAAGAAGATGACAGAGAGTGATCAACCACTATGTGGACATGAACCACTTCTCTGAGCTGTCCTTCTCCACAGCTCCATCAGCAGCATTAGCTAGTGATTGGAGCTATCATGATGGTATCTCCTTTAAGTACTGTTCTTCCACCCACCCACACTAACAGCATGTAGTTCCTGGTGAGTACAGTGATAAGACAGAGGCCTTTAGCCTTTCTCCTGTACGTACTTGGGTATCGCTTACTTACTGGGCATGGAGCTAATTGAAGGGTAGTTAATGCCATCGAGCACTGGGATGTATTTATATTTTTAACTACATGTAAGTGACTATCAACATCATAAATAATTACAGTCTGCCTCCCAGCCCCTCTGCTCCATTCCACCCTGCTAATTGCAACGCTTAGATCTCAATGAGCTCATTATGTTTTGTCAATATTCAGCTCTTTGGCTTGCTCACTTAGTAGGGACCAGGGGGACGCAAATGGGAGCTAAAGATTGAAAATGCCAAGCTCCTAGGGATTTGAGTTAGCGATCATCACTGCTTCATCTCTATGCACAATTTATTCAGCACTCCACCTTCCCTAATAAATTATAGATCCCTCAAAGGGAAGCTTTGCCAAGGGATGGGCAATTGCCTTACTCAGGGGAGCCCGTTCTGCGCAGTATTGAGCATCTTTGACATCTGGTCGTCACAGGATTGGATCCCTCCTGCCCTTCCCCTCCGCCCGTCTCTTCCACTCCTTTTGGGAAGCATTAACCTTTTCAATGTGATGTATGCGAAAGGGCGACAGTCAGCAGTGGCAGTTCCTAATGGATTCTGTTTGTTTGGTTGGTTGGTTGTCTGAATTGCCTGCAATGCTGTCCAGACCTCTTGGAAAAGCAAGCCAGAGTGCAACCAATATTTTAATTAGCAGTAAGAGGCAGGGAGGCTTTTAAAGAAGAACAGTGTTTGAGTTCAGAAGTAAGGAGCAAATGAATGTGGGGCAGGGTACTTGGGATTCAGTCCAGCTGAAGACGGTAGCACATAGTACCTTTAAGGAGGGGCTGAATTTTCAATCGCAGGTCAGAGCAGTGAGGGGTGAGATGGTTATGGTCATCTTCTGGGGCTTGTCTACAGCAGCCTTTACTTACCTGTACAGTCTCTGCCTTCACTGTTGTGTGGTCTAAAGTCAACAGATCTTTTCAGTTTTCCCTCCTTGGGCTTTCTAGACTTCTGATCATCCTTTCCAAAGACCTCAAAGTCCCCAGGCAATTAAGTTGAAATTAAAGCAACTTCAGGAGTGACAAAGTTTAACTCAGTTTTGTGACTCCATGGACAAACACTGCTTCTCACAAGAGCCTTGGGCACAGCTGGAAGCTCACCACCCAGCTTTGCAGTGACCAATGAAGAGAGTCAATGAGCCTCAGCCCTCTGCACCAGGCATGGCACATGGAGCAAACATCCTTTGGCACCCGCAGGTGGATATTCCCTCGTGATTCGGTGTAAACACCAGTGTCAGAAGTGGATCTGAGAAGGAAGAACTCTCTCCAGATCGTGCAAAGGTTGGTGATGCTGTGGATCAGTAAGGATGCTCTATGATACTGGAACTTGTGAATAGAGGAAAATAGGGCTTCTGGAATTATTTCTTGTTAGTAACATGGATGGAGATAGAGATAGGCAACACAAGCAGATAGTGAGACTGTGCCAACAGCAAAATAGGATCTGACCTCAAAAATATAAAGGCTTAATAGGAAAAAAGTCGTATAAAAGAATTGGGTTTACGAAACAAAACCCAGCAAAACCCCCAAACAAAACAATCAGCCAGTCTCCTATACCTGTTACCTCTACCTATTGGGACTGTTATTCAGTTCAGCCTCTCATTTTGTTGCACAGGCACTGTGCCAGAGCACGGAGCAGTGCAGCAGACAGGCCTCACCGCTCTAAGGAGAGTTTGAAGGGGAAGTGATTTTTATAGCCATAAGTGACTCTCTAGAAAATGGAGAGATGCGAAGTTGCTGCTTAGGTCTCTCATAAGCTCCAGAGGTTGCTGGTTAGATTATGGTCACAAGCATGTTGTTATGAAACCCCTTTTCACCAGGGAAAGCAGCAACTCTAAAGCTAGCCCACCAGTTACTGCTGAATCCCCTCGCACAAGCACTTGCTTTGAGATGCCCCTTTTATAAATCAAGGGCCACTCCTCCATTGACTGCTGCATTGACTCTGCTTACAGCAGAGTACTTCCAGCCACTTCAGCAAAGTCAGCTGTTGTTTCAGTGACAGGAGTTGTTGGAGCTGAAGTTTGGCAACGGTTTATTCCCACCCCATCAGAGAAGTGAGAGGAAGAGACAGACAGTGGAGAAGGGGAGAGATGGAGACTTTTCCAGCATCTTTATCCGCACACAGACCCACTGCTGCCAGCAGTCCTTCCCCAAGTGACATGATGCAGGAAAACAAGCCAGCTTGGGTGAGTAGCTTTTTTAGCAAGGGCTTTGTGACAGCAGTCAGAGGAGTGTTATTTGTGGCATGGACTATATATAACTATATTTGTGTGTGTTAGATTAAATATATATATATATATGTGTACGTAGCGCCTTATCGCTGCATTCCAGCTTGAATTTTAAACACCATGAAAAAATCAAAGGGTTTAGAAAAAGCTATATTTATCTTGGAATGGGAATTGTAATAGCAAAGAGGCAATTAATTGGGGGGTAGGGGTGGGAGTGGAGATTATAGTAATATTTTACTTCCCTACAAAGACAAAAATAGCTTTAGTTTCTCTACCTACTAGTGACAGCTCTAATTCTCTTCTTCCCATTCACCAGTACCACTCTGGAGTGACCACCTACAGATGAGATCTGTACAGCTGATGTGAAGATAGCTTTTGGCCCAGCTCGCGTGTGTGGAGGTTGGACTAGATGACCTTTGAAGGTCCCTTCCAACCCAAACAACCTGTGATTCCTGTGTCCCTGCTTTGGGGAGGAAACCCCCCTACATCAGATAGCCTGAGCTTAAGTGGGGCATTGACCCTTGAGTCTGAGTCAGCAATATAGACAGAAATGAGGTCTTGGCATTCATGAGCTGATGTTCCTTCTTTCTCATTTTATTCCATTTAACTCTGATTGTTCTCTTATCATTTAGTGCCACTCAATCCCAGTCAAAGCACCCAGACACCATCACTGATTATCCCTTGAGCTGGATGCGCTCTGCCACCCCATCCTACCCTGGACCTTGCAGAGAGGGCTGATGGCCTGTCTCTGGCTTGGCCAGGAATTCCCATTGCAAAACCAATTCCCAGATCTCTCATGTGTTCTGGGAGCCCTGAAAACATGCCACTCCCAGCAGAGCTTTCTGTTGCCTGTAGCCTACATCCACCACAGCACCTTATTCTGAATCAATACTTGCAGATGCCGGAGATAACTCAGGGAGAGAAATACATTAACATAGCTGAGAAAACAAAGATAATGGTATTTTTTTTGTTCCTTTTTTCTTCCTTCCCCCCCCAGGATCTTGCTTCTCACCCCGTCCATCCTCATCTCCATGACCCGCACTTAGCAGGGCTGCACGTTCTTGAATTATTTCCCACTTTTCAATAGAGCCTTAAATCCTTTTAAAAAAAAACTGCTTAATTGAAAAATTTCAATCAATCAATTTGTCCCTTCTCTCTCCCCTTTTTCTTGCCTTCCTCCCCTCCCCCAAACAGCCCCATTTGCAGTAAATAATCTGTAGCCAGACTTTCTGCTCTAAAGAAATAAATAATTCTGAATTTGCTGAATCCCGCCTGATCTCCCGGCTTTAAATCACTGCACTTTGTACTGAGCTCAGCCAAAATGTTGAACACGCTGAAGCATGACTATTACTTGGAGACTGCAAGTGTTTTTAAAGGTACAGCCTCTGAGGCCATGGTCCTTTTCCCCCCCCAAGACAGTCTAAGAGAGGAACTAAACTAATTCCTGAGGATAAGTTGTCTCTTCCCTGTGTTTTACCCCCTACAAATGCAGATGTTGGTTTGTCTTGAAGGGCCTTGTCGAAGCCAGGAGAAATCCAGTGAGTCTTTAAGCAGACCCACTGTTTAATCAAAGGCATCTTGACTGAAACCATCTAATAGCCCCTCGACTGAGTCCTTTTCAGATGGGTGACTTAAGGTACATTCCAGGACATCCTTTGCATCTACTCTGACACTGGAGAGCAAATGCCCATATTCCCAAGTGCACATACTTGCGCTTGGACACAGAAGAGCCTGGAGTACCCCAGCTAAGGTGGGAAGGTCCCCCAAAATCACTGTGAGTCTTGGGATCACTGTCAGCATTCTGCAGTTCTCTTTGTCTTCTGTCTATTCAAGATCTTTAAAGCCAGTTATATGCAGGCTTATGTCACAAGGGAACATAAACCTTCTGTCTCTCAATTCCTCATATTTCTTAGTGTCTTCTTCTTAGGACTGCTCTTGTCAAAGCTATTGACTATGCCCTGTCTGAAAATGCAAGCTGCAGCTGAAGAGAGAAAATGCAGCATGCAACAGATTACTGATGCCTTGTTATGATTTATACAACTCATGAGTTTCCAACAATTTAGAGATGAGAAATGGTTTATCCACACTTTGGAGTGTTGAAACACCCCTTCTGGCATTTATCTTGAAACCAATTTTGTTTGGGTGGAGGTGAATGTTACGCACAAGGCTGTGAGTGGAATGTCTAATGGCAACTGTCAGACACGGAACAATGGGTGTCATCATGCTTCTGGGCTGAGATGTGAGGGACTAAAAGGATCCCCAAAAAAGTTAATCTCATGATTTCCCAGTGTATTTGGGGTGGTTTAATTAGAATTGGAAAGCATTGTACCGTTCTTACATTGTCAACCAAGCTGAAAACAAAAACTGTTAAGACTTAAGTTTTCATGCTGTTTTTCCTTTGTGCATTCGACAGCATTCATCGGTGATAGGAGAAGACTGAGAATGCTGGATTTTCTTCCCCTCTGCTCATCCCTTTTTGGTATATCAGAAAAAAATCAGCTCTGTACTTTTCATTGACTGTAAGGAGCTGAGGTTAGCTAATATGCAAGGGCTCCTGCCCAGATTTGGCAAGGGACCAGAATTAAATGACAGGGAAGATAAGAAATGTTAAAATCACAAGAAAAGAACTCATCCTAGTGTTTTCCTGATACTCCAAATAAATATCTGTTAGGAATTAATACGAGACTGGTAAATGCAGGCCCAAATTAATTTGGGGACAATTTGATAGAAGCTGCTATAACCAGGTTTTAAGTATATAATTTTTGAAGTATACCAACATATAGAGCAATGCTGATGCAATATTTTCATAAATTAAAACATACTGGTGCTGAAATCCAAGCTTTTTCAGCTGTGAGTTTGATTCTGACCTCTGTCCCTTAAATAACCTCATCAGGAGTCAGCGCTGCTAAGATATTAAATAAACCATTTTCTTTGGTCATTTTATAGTTTAGGGCAGATTACCATTTACAGGAGGGCCCATTTCCATCTCCCACTGGAGTAGAAGGACCGTAAGATGGATAAAATGTAATTTACACAGAGCAATGTGAAGATAGCATCAGGATAATGGAGCAGCAGTCAGAGGCATCCCTGCAAAATCATGCTTATAGAGCTGGTAACTGGCATGTGGATTCAGACGTAAAAAAGGGCAGTGGTCCTGTCGTGTTCCTAGCGTTGCTTTGGCAGTGTCTGAGACATCTCGCTCCTCTCTGTTTCTGTGCTTGCTCTGGACAGCCTGATTTTCCTTTCCCTGTTGGTGTGTCTTGAATCCTATGTTGAACAAAGTGCTCCCTTTTCATAGCCACGTGTGGTAGCAGCTCTGCAGCTCAGTATTGCATGGAGGTTTTCAGTAGTAGCAAAATGTGTTGTTCACTTGGGTGGCTTCTTCACTGGTGTTGCAGAGAGAGGGTTGGGGAACACGGGTGCAAGACCACACTGCCGTCTGCTTCCCTTGAGTCTCTGCTGCCCTTCAATGGCAGCACCCCGGCAGGGTCAGGAATGCTTGGCTCCTGTGCAGCACCTCCACCTTCTTGCCTTTTTCTCTCTCTGCCTTGAGATCCTTCCATTCCCCATGCCCGGATGTTAGCTGGGATCTGCCTGTTTCAGTTTGGTTGGTCAGAAGGGCAGAAGCGATAGCTGATACTGAAATGAGCTCATGGGAAATACAGCGTGGCCTTTGCAGCACAGTCCCTCTGACAGAGATAAAACAGTGCTCTCCAAGATACCTGTTCTCCAACCTCCTCTTTCAGAGGAGGAGAGAAAATTACAGGCCTCTGATTACTCAGGGAGAAGAGCGCACAACTTCCATCTTCGTAATTTCTTCCACTACAATCAGGCATTTCAGGAAAAGGGCCTGAAAGCCTGAAATAGTCCGTCAGGGATCTTTCCACTCAGTTCCTCCCCTGATAACACACCAGAGGAATAAAAATGAAGACTCATCATCGCTGTTACATTCCATTTCCAAAAGTATCTGTCCCAGATACAGAGACTGGAAACTGAGGCTGTTGGGAACAGAAATCCTTTGGGAAAGTCCCGTTGCTATTTCCAGGCTGCTTGTACTCGTGGCATTTCTAGATTTTAAGGCTGGACTGCCTGGTTACATTTCTCTAGCTTGACCTGCTGAGTACCATGAGAAGCTGACATCAGTACTTCCCACATCAAGCCTGGTTCTTACACTGGAGCTATTCTCTGGTCTCACTGGAAGTAGCAGACTCTCCCCATGCATGCCCACATGTTCCTCACAGCCCTGCAAAACCAACAGCCTGAAGCTTTAGCGCTTGCCTGGCCAAATCCTGCTCTCTTGGAAGTCAACAGAGAGGACAGGGTAAGTCCTATTCCCCCACTGCTCCCTTTTAGAAGCTTCCTCCTTTGAAACAGGCAACCAGATACACAGGACATTGTGAATCTTGTTTCCACAGATGACAGTCTCAGGGAAGGATGCACCATTAGCATCCAAGCTTGCACCTTGATAAATGATAGTGAAAAGCCATAGAATAGCCCTCTCACCCCTCACATCCCCCTGCCACCAAGCCTCTATATTACCTCAACTACACTTTGCTCCCCCAATTAGACGTGATATGGGCAGCATCTCTTACTTACCAGAGAATAGTCTTAACCCTGTGAAACGGAACAAGTAACCGGTGAAAACAGCGGTGCTAAAATAGAGGACTAGTTCTGATCAGGCTTGCCTTGTTATAGCATAGTGGTTTAAAGCCATGTAATGCTGTTTTCCATTACAGCTCTTGTTCAAGTCAGGGAGGGGTTTCATCCATTGATGGGAGCTGTTATAAACAGACAAGAAAACCTCACCCATATTTCTCTTGAGAATGTATGAAGCTGACAGTATGCTAGCTGACCACAGCCATCAGGGACTCTCCCACACAAAATAACCCTCTTTTCATAAATAACAGGATTGTTGTGGCAGGCTGAGATTTGCTACAGAATTCAGTTTTCTTGAACAAAGAGCTTTTTCTGGATTTTAATTTGAGCTATTAAAAAGATTCATCTTTTTGTGTCTCATTCTCCCTCCCCTTTTTCTCCCTTTCCTACTTATTTTTTTCCCTTTCTCTCTGTCTTTAGGCTAACTTAAAGCTGTTTGTCTGAAACAAAAGACTTGCCTGGGTCTGGTCAGTGGTGCCTCTGGATTGAATGGTCACGATTTTAAATCCTGTTTAGGACTAAACTTGGATGAATTCCATAAGCTAATAACCCAGCGCAGTGTTTCACATTGATGGAGGTGCCGTCCTCTAGATGAGACATAAAACCAGAGATCCAATCTGCTTGGCAGAGACCCCACAGGACTTATCAAAGATGAGTGGGGGCTGCTAACTGTTTTGCCCTTGTCAAATCCTTACCACCACCACGGCTTCTATTCCTGTTCCAAAGCAATGACACTGGACCTTATGAAAACAAGATGGTGAATTTGAAGGAGCTATCCTTTTCCTAATTATTTCAAGCAGTTTTCAGTGCCTGGCAAAAGGGGAGAAAAAGAGATAATCCACTCACTTGAAAGTGGAATGACCCTGAATTTCAAAAAGCAAAACAAAAGAGAGCAAATGGTGCCACCATGCTCTGCAGCAGAGACATTATTAAATGATCAGTGAGCTATTAAAGCAGCAACATTTAGTACCTCCCCTAATGACTTGTACTGCTAACTGGTTTCCAAATTGAGATTTTTATTGCCTTCATGCACAGACAGAACAAGGCTGTGCCTGTGCTTCTAGAAGCTCCAGCTTAAGCAGACTGTTCACAATAGGGTCGATGAATCCTAGTTGAAAACTAGTAACAGCTTATGAGATTCCCTGTACCTTTGTCCTCTTTCCTTAGCAGAGCTGGAAGCTTTGGGGTGTGAGGCATGGTAGGGATCATAAATATGGGGATTTTGCAGAGAGCCCAGCATGATTCTTGAGCTTCCCAACATCTGTGAAATTTGGCAGAGTTGTGCACAGACTGTCCTGAAATCTCCCCAAAACCACTGATGCTATTCAGAGTGAGTGCTGTGAGAACAGCCTTTGCAGGACGGATCTTGGGACCTCCAGGAAGGGAGAGGAAAGGGAGTTGCAGACAGTAGTGAAGGTTCCGATGTTTCCTCCATGACTCTCCCAAACTGATTTCTACTGTCTCATATGAGCTGAACTCCCATGATGGGAATACCTGGGAAATGAAACGGCCTTCTATCAAGTGCAGCTCAACCAAGGAAGAGAGTTCCTGTGGGCAAAAGCACAGCATGTGTGATGGCAGAAAGGAACGAGGCTTAAAACCAACCAACCAACCAACCAAGCCACCCACCGAACGTGGGTTCTGGTTGTAGTCACAGTTATTTATGTGTTTATGACATCCTGTAGGCCAAAGTGGAGTCCAGGTGTTCTGTGCACCTGAATTAAATGCAAATGTCATTGCTTTGATTTGTTTTCCTCCACTGGTTCTGCATACGTGTGCCACCTGCACTTACTGAGTGAGTCAGGCCATTCCTCACCCAGGTGAGGCAGTCACATGGAGAGACTGTTACTGCTGTTTTATATATCAGGTGCCTGATTTCCATGACAGAAACTGCTCATCCTTTACAGAGGCAGCAGGCAAAGCAGAGGGAGCAGGATGGCTCGAGAGACCAGTATTAGAACATGCACATTTTTTATCCCATGCTGGTTTGAGTCTCCTTCCATCAATGCTGACTGCAAGCTGTTCTCATTTCGTGACTTTTCAGTGGCTGCATGTGGCACAGGTTTCCATTTCCAGTGTCTTCCCACTGCCCACATACCTGTGTGTCTATGCTCTGCAAAATGCCTCTACCTTTCCTGGTAATCTTAGCAAACAGAAGGTCTGTGCAGGCTGCAAAACCTGTTAAGAACTGTAGAAAAATGGGATGAAATGGCCCTAGAGGCCCTTCTATACTTCCTTCACACAGGACCAGTTAGATTTAAACCAGCTGTGTCAGCTGTGTGTTTAACCTGATCTTGAAGACCTCTCAGCTGAGGATTTCCAGATGTGCTAAGGCAGGTTATTTCAGTGGTTAACTGTCCCTGCATTTAGGAAGCTATTCCTAAGTTCAGCAGTAGAACTGGATTTCTACAGGTCAGGGTTAAGGCAGAGTTGTAAGGCACCCTTGTAGGAGCTCAAGCAGCCACTTCCTTGTCTGCACCCAGTCTCATCAAAGGGTTTCTTCCCCCGGGACAGCAGGTTAGGTATTTCCCACTGTGCAAACACGAGGAGCAAGGTAGAGACAAAGAAAAGGGCAGCAGGGCCACTTCTGGCAGAGGAGCATTCTGAGATTGGCAGTGACAAAATGTCCTAGAGACTTTACTGAGTCCAATTACCACTTTATGTCTTTAAAGTGCCGAGTAAATGAAAGAAACCACAAGATCAAGCCATGTTAGTCTCCTCAATCCCTTCCGTGTTTGGCAGCCCTCTCCTCTCCTCTCTCACTTTCTCAGACTACTTTGAACTCTTAACCTCTGCCTCTGCTTTGAGTTCGCATCTGCAGAAACCAAGCTAACCCCAGCCACCCCCAAATTCCAGTCACAATCACAAAACACTGTCAAAGCAATGCTGCCCTCACTCGAACAGATAAACTTGCAGCTGCCTCCAACTTCCTCGACTTCCATGCACGTACGGTACTGTTAGTCTCGTCCGTCAGTGCTGGCAGGCTGCAGGGGAGCTTACTGGGTACTGCCGCAGCCCTGCAACAGCCGGTGCTGCTTCACACAACCAGCTATCCCTGTCCACGCCGACAACAGCCGTGAACACCAGCTGTTCAGGCTCTGCTGTACTCTTGCGCAGAAGAATATAGATGCCTGCAGCACGTATGGTATTAGGATCGCAGTGGTAGCGTATCAGGATAGACCCTGAAACAGAAGGGATAGATGTTTGCAACCATCCTCAGGCACAGCAGTGGGAACTGGAAAAGTGGGACCAGATCACTGGATAGAAAAGCAGTGTCAGGAGTCATCTTCAGCCACTAGAACTGGTCTTGACTGCAGTGCTAGTGGCTGGCTTTTTGCCATACTAGAGCTAAAGACTGAGTCACATCAGTTCAGCCTCCCCTTTAAATAAAGAAATAAATGAGAAAGAGATCTCAGAGTGATGCCTGAACCCGATGTCTCATGCTCACTTGTTTTGATGTGTCTAATGTAAGTGGGCGGGTAATAAGAGCTTCATTTAGAAGCTAGCGTCTTCACAGGCACTGCTGGAAGCCCTTGGGATGCTGCACTTCTGGAATTTTCCTCTAATGGAAACATCAGCAGATAACTATTGATAAAGCAGAACATGCACACGAAACAACCCAGCAACGGGTTACTTTCCTGGACTGCTGGGCTTTTAGATCCCAAGGTGTATTTAGATTCCCTAGGCTATGTACCCACCCCACCTACTGCATTAGCACTCCTGAAATGGCCATTACAGCGACCATCCGGGGCAGCGTCCTAGAGATGTGGTTACTGTAGCACAGATAGGCATCAGTGCAAAATAGGTACATAAAGGAGACAGCCCGCATAACAGAGCTGTGGATAATGGCATTGACTGCATTTCTCTCCATTGGATATCACCCTGTAGATGATAAGCAGGTGATGCTCTGTAACAGGCAGACCTAGTGCTAACATTTCACATGAGCAGGAGATTCACCCCATGCATATGTTGCCTACGATTGTTTTTCAGTGCATTCCCAGGTGATTCAGCTTCTTTTTAGGAAACAGTCATCAAGAAGGTCTGGTTCCTGTGGCTGCAAGGTCTCTGTGGCAACTCTGATGCACAGCACCTGCCTAGTCTTGGGTTTAGGATTAACTGAAGGAGGAATTGTGCCTAGTGAGAAGAGTTCCTGCTGACATGTTTAAGGTAGTATACTGTCCTTCCATTCCAGTGCTAAAATGACCATTTCAGGTCCTGAATACAGCACAGACAAAGAACTGTCTGTTCTCCTAGGACAGACAGCATGGAGCTCAATGATAAAGGTTTAGATGGCTTTGGCTTTCATCCTAACCTTGAGTTTGTACAGTGGTCCACGGCTGGTTCATACCGTGACATTTGCTGACATTGTTTGCTGGATACAAACACAGAAATGCTTCCTGTATCCAAACATTTAGGTAATTATTTTCCCTGAACGTGGAAACTGGAGGACCACTTTTGTCTATTGTATTACTTCATGACAACCACAGGGATCTTCAACCAGGCATGGGGGAAAAGGGAGATCACTTCCTCCTGTCTGTGGTTTTATGCAGCATCTGCCTATGAAAACAAGAAGCAAAGACAATGACCCCCACTTTATCTGCTTGTGTAAGTCATTTTGCCTGAAGCCTAAGCACTGTGGGATGGTTAATGTAAAACTTGCTCATGCATCAAATAGCAGTAATTTACCTTTAGACTCTGCTTTTTATTATTATTAATTATTTCAAGAAATGCTCCTTAATTAAAAACTCACAGATATGAAGCTTGGAAGAAACGTGGCCAGGACGTTCTTGGATTACTACAGGCTGAACTCCTTGGTGGAGAGACCACTAGCACCAACTCCTAAAACTCGGTAGGTCAGAAAGCAATTTCTCTTGCTTTAGCAGGGCTGCTTTTTTAATACCTTTCACGACTAAACTTCAGTGCTACTGCATTATGGCTTCGTAACAAGCGTGCTAGTCTAACTGTGCTTGTTTTATTGAAATTCCATTTGGAAATAAGGCATTTATGATCAGGAAAGATACCTGGGTTATGTCTGAAAAAAAAGTATTCAGAGGATTTTGGAGATATTGATATCTTCCCTGAATTCTGTCTGCTGTACATCAATCTCGCACCAGTGTCTTTAATGGACCTACCCTTCATTTATCTCCTGAGAGTGAGAGGGAAATCAGACCCATTTTATTTCAAAAAGTTTAAATTCTTGAAGTGAAAACTCTCAGTGCTTCAGGAAATTACTGTGCTAAAGGCAGGGTTCTTCATCTCCCCTTGGACCTGCCATAGTGGTGGCAGCCGGATGGCAGGTTCCTTCTGGCAGTCCAACTGGGGCCCTTTACCCAGGGATCCCCTCTCACCATAAGTCCTTACCTCAGCTTTAAAACCAGCTCAGTGGATGTTTGGACAAAGGGAAGTCTTTTTGGACATGAAGTAAGGTATTGGTGAGTGATGCAGAAAGGTGTTAACAGAGGGTTTGAAACGCTCAGGTTTGAATCCCTGCAGTGCTGCTGGCTGCATGTCTGGTGTTGGCCAACTGGTGCCCTTTCAGTGTCTCTTAGCTTGTGTGAGGAGCAGGGGAGATACCACTGAACCATTTGTTGAGACCCATCACTCCTTGAACAGGCAAAGCTGGGTAATAACATGAGCAGGGGATCAGAACAGGAACCAGCGCTCCTGTTTCATGGGAAACACCATATCCAGAACTCGCCTCTGTTCTGAGAAGATAGCAATGATACCTCCAAACTCAAAATTTCCAATTAAATGCATTTGGGCCAATTGGAATGTCTCATTTTGGTTTCAACTCTTAATAGCGCAACTAAAAATAGTTTGTATTTTGCAATGGAAAAGGCAATTTCACATGGCAAGGGAGGCAGCTGAGCCTTGAAATTCACTCCCTTCTTCTCCCCACTTTCCCCTTACTCCCAGCTTAAAAAAGTACCTGTGGGAACAGTTGCTTTTTGGCAAAGGAACACTTTCCTACTGAAGATTTGCTAGTGATGCCTAAGATGGATGTCACAAATATCAGCCCAGACCATAGAACAATCGCTGGAGTTCCTTCTGCAGCCTTTAAAATACCCTATCAGTGCAGCCATTCTGGCAGCTCCTTATATATGTGGTCAGACCCAGCCTGATTGTGTTTAAATGCCCTGCTTTGAGTCCATCTCCCTTTCCCTGTCCGTGATCTTGACAAAACAGTTTAGGCTGGCTCAAGGAGGACTGTCAGCGCTGCAGTTCTGAATGTTCTTATCTGCACAGACCTGCAGGGTTAGTAAAGAAAAAGCATCCAGCATCTTCCTCTCCTCCGGAAATTGAATGTATCATTTCTCACAGACTCCCAGGGGCCACAGCCTCCAAGGCTAAAAACCCACAACTATTACTGAACCTAATTACCACCTGACAGCAAAGTGCTTTTCCGAAGCATCATTCAGTTACCTCATCAAAAGGAATGTTTGTTTGCTTTCTTCATTTTAAATTAAAGAACCACTGACACTGGTAACTGAAGCATTTTAATCTCATCAAATATCCATGTCCATCTCTATAGAGACAGCCACGCCAGCAGGGAAAGATACACATCTATAATCGCGTTGCACAGAGCAGATTTTTCTCGTTCCCTCACCAGAGCCTAATGGGGTGAGGGATCTTTTGTTTGGGCAGTTCTACCTTGCAGTAAAATCCTAAATATGGTGAATATTCAGCCCAAAGCAAACAGATGTTTAAGGGATAGATTTTTAAAGATTCACATTGTTAATTTCCCGATAGCTTTCAAATACTGGCTTTTCCCTATGAGTAGGCAAATGCCTTCTATTTGTATCCTGGGCTTTGTCACCTGACATTTGATCAGAGCCTGTGTATCTACCTATCTATACATGTACATTTTATATATATATATATATATATATATATATATATATAATGAACTGAAATTGTTCTTTGAAGCTCTCATGTTAACTGCAAACCTGCCCAAAGAAAAATCTTGCAAACTGCTGGGAAACAGAAGGGAGATGGCTGTGGCTTTAAATATGCCTTGGCTGAGCAATGGCACTAGGAAAGGATTGGAATATGTAAAATGATACTAGATATCTGTGTAATCAGGACTAATTATATGGCATGGTTGTTAGCTTGAAACAGGACGTGTTGTGCCCACAGTTTATGAAAATATATTAAAACATTACCAGATTCCACATCCTCATTGAAAGAAAGCTGCAGAGTTAATAAATGTGTAAGGGACAACTAATTGGCTGCTTTGTCCCAGCCTACTACAGGCAGAACAATTTCCGTTTGAAGGAATTAGTGCAGCCAAAATGTGCTATAACGATAGCCCTGGAAATAGCAACCACCTGCAGCGCTTCCAGAGCACATCTGACTTGAATGATCTCAAAGAAGGAAATGTTTGCGTTGGTATCACCATGTTTCAGAGAAGGAAATTGAAGCACAGAAAGGGAGAGATGGTCCTCAGGGTCAGAGATGTGGCTGGCACCCAAATTCCTTTCAATATCTTAGGCCATGCAGTCAGGCTGTCTTGACAATAGCCATCCTAGAGTATAGGCAATGTGGGCAGGTTAGTTGGAAATGAATTAGGAACAGCTGGAGCAAGAAGCAAGAACTGATGCATCACTGGTTACAGAACCAAGTTTGAGGCTGGGGCTGGGGTATCCTCTTCTATCCCATACACTTGTGCAGCTTATTTCAAGCGGTAACGAGAAATAGCTGCACCTGCATAAGATGATTGTGTGCCTGTAAGTGAATCCAACTGGTCAGCTGGTTAAATTCCACCTGCCCTTGTCTACAGAAGTCCCTGGGACAAGTGTCCCCTGAAGATGGGTCTTCAGCTCCTTGCTGTGAAACTGTGTCCACCACCCTCCTGGGAGTCAGGCTCTACTGGCTTCCCAACAAGCCCCCACGAAAGGGAAGTTAGGGTTGGAGCCCTCAAGTATTTGCTGAGCCAGCCAGTGTGCGGGCACCATGGGTGCTGTGATTTGTCCGTGAGTGGTTGGTTGCTAGAAATTAATGTTGAAGCCATCATTGCGGTGGTCTATGAAGGGTGAGGGTGAGCGCCTGTCTCTGCACTGAGCAGTCCTGATGCCTCACCAGAGACGGGATGTGTTCACAGTTGCAGACCATAGACATAAAGCTTAGAAGCTTCTGTTCTCTGTGTAACCAAAGGAATCTTTGGGCAAACCTCAAGTCCCCAAGTAGTTCAGATCCCTTTGACCTTTGGACTGTACACTGACTCTGTAGAGAGGCAAAATATGAAAATGAGATGCTTAAAGGGCTTTTTTTTCAGCACTGCCTCAACCTCTTAGTTCATTCTTTACCTCCTCCCTGTCAAGCATGGTTATTCTCCCATGCAGCTCATCCAGTCCTTCCAAGAACCCTTCAGCACCTTTCCCCCAGTCCCCCAGTAGCCCAGCTCAGTGGCCACGCAGGGTTTCCCCACAGCCTGCAAGTGAAGGTCAGGACTTGTTTCAAACAGTAACCCCAATGTGTCCTGCAGTCCTCACCATGGGAAGACCCTGCGATCCCAAACAGGCATCCAGTTCAGAAAGAGAATGTTGTTATCAGCATGCTAAGAAACTATTTTCCTGAAGGTGATGTGTCTGCAGCAAGATAGGAAAGCACTGATGACTCAGCTGGGGAGGGCAGGAAGGTTAGAATGGTTTCCTATGGAAGCTAATGAATTAAAAGCCTTGCTGAAAATGATGGACATTTTCTGGAGTGACAAGCCAACAGGCCTATGAATTTCTGACAGAGGAAAAGAGACCTCTGTGCTGCTGGAGAGGAGAGCACTACCACTTGTGTTTCAGACAGGCTCCGGAAAGTCCATACTGGATACAAAGACGTCTCTCTAAGGTTGGGTTAAGTGGGCACAGATCATGACAGTGCAGCGTAGAAAGGGGTTGTTGGGTGGCAGTGGAGGTTCATGCCCTTCCTCTCCTCTTGTTACTGTCCTTTTTTAAGCTGCTCGGTGACCAGCAAATTCTGCTCCCACTGCACTCACTGAAAAGCATTTGAGTGGGTCCCCCTTTGATGCTGCATGTGGCACAGGGAGCATTTCCTCTTACAGAATCTCTGTCCTGCACTCACCTCTTTCTACTTGTGTCAGAGTAAAGGTTAAGGTTACCTAGGTTGAAAGGGAGAGATGTCCTCTAAAATCACTGGTAAAAGGTGAGAAGTTTGTAAGAGATTAAGAGAAAGCAGAGAACAGCTGTTACAGGGAATGGCTAAGGTAGGAAAACAGAACTTTTGCTGGAAAATTCACACATGCCGGTCACCTTGCACTGCCTTAAGTTCACCCTTTGCCCATATCAGCACTGCTCTGTTCTTTCACTCTGCCCACTTACAGAGCCCTACTCCAGCACAGCATCAGCACAGGAGCTGTTGCCTCTTTAAACCATGGATGTTTTTTCTCCAACAGCCACCAGTTCCATGTTTCTCATTTTCTGGACACGCTGGAGTTCAAATTATGGAAGTGCCGAGTGCTTACAGCTGAGGTTAGGGGCTTTGAATAGGCACGATGTGGGTACCCTCAAAAATCACACCTGGGCCTCACTAGTGGAGCATCTGCAACTCCTGCTTACAAGAGTATTGGGAAAGACATTCCCTCCTCTGTGGGAAGCTCACAGTTGCTGCACTGATTCACATGAGAGAGAAGTCCAGGAGAAGATGAATAATTCTGTCTAAGAGCAGGGATTTGATGGCATGCAGTAAATAATGCCTGGGGCCACACACTGAACAAAAAAGGACAGAACAAAATATTGACTGGCCCTTCATTAATCGCTGTCTGTCCACTGTGCCCTGAATGAAGCAGCAGTCTTGTTGAAGGAAAAGTAGGCTGTGATGAGGTAATTAAAGACCACATCAGAAGGCATATCCGCCAGGAGGCTGAATTAAAATTGCACTGACAGCTTTTGTTCTGGCAATTCCTCCTTTTGCTGCTTGATTTTGCAGCCCTAATGATGATGTATGAGCTCAGAGCTGCATATCCAACAGGCTGGATAGGCTCACGGGACTGCCCCATCATCCTCAGAGGTGATGGGCACCTTCATCGGCATCACGCTGGGTGAAGCTGGGGAATGTCTTCCTGTGTATGGGCACAGTCTGATCAGAGGCACTCCTACCAGGACAACTCAGCCTTTCAAGTTCTGAGACCCACATTGACACTGAAGAGCTGTGTCCTGAGGTTGTGTGGTCTTACAGGCTCGGGCATCTGCTGCTTTCTGGCACGTGCTGCGTCTGAGATGTTCATCCCAGTCTGCTTCTTCCTGTGTTTCAGGAAAACTCTTCTCTACACTTCTAAGCTTTGCCTTCAGGATTTTTGGGGTTTCACCTACATCTGGTAATGCCTTCTCTGACCTGGCCATGACAGACATGAGAGGTGGGAGTGAAGTGAGTTGGAAGTGAAGCTTTACATAGACGGCTTCTCCTCTAGGAGCTCTGTTACTGCCATCCCAAACCTAAATCACTGCCTTATCATTCCCCACTACCGCCACCATTTTCAGTGGTGAAAAGGGGAGCAGAGTCCAATAAACAGAAAAGATGTACTAGAACAAATCTGAACTCAGAGATCTGGAATACTCCACAGCTTTGAGGGCACGGTAGCATTGCAACGCTGTGAAAGTGAGAGAAAGGAAAATCAGGCACCTTTTTTTCTCATGACTTCTCTCACATGGAAAGCGATGCTGCTGACCATCTTTGAGCCAGTCATTCCTTCGGCATAAAGGTATAAGCCTGTTTTACTATAGCAAAATTAAGCCCAATTTGCAAACTGGTTTGAATGCAACGTCTGTGTGTGCCAAACAAACTACATGTTTTCCAACCATGTGGGCAAGGAGGCTGCTCAGAGTTCAACTGTGCCATTTCAGGCACACCGAGAGGCTGCCCCTGCCACTAACAGCAAATTCAGTGTCTCCATATGTACTAAGTTTGGGGTTTTGTTACTGCAAAATAAAACTCACTTGGGTCTTCAAGGAGAAGTTCCTCAGAGCAATCCTGAAGACATTTGTGGGTCTGGCCATTCACCTTGCCCACAGAGGATACACACAGGCCCTTCACCTCCCCAGCTACTTGTAACAGCAGCAGCTAACCCTACTATGCCCTTGAGGGGGTGAAGGGACTCCCAGAAAGTCCCAAGGCACCAAACCAGTGCCCCTATCATAAATGCTACTGTCAGTGCCTTTGAATTGTGCAGACACAGCAAAGTAAATGGTCTATTCCCCTTCCTCTAGTGCTGCTCCAGAGAAAGGTCAGCAAAACCACTTACAATTTGTAGAGAAAGGAGGAAATGAAATCTTGGCTCCCTTGGAGGGAGGATTTCAGCGTATTGCAGGCATTTCACCAGGACCTGGTGCATGGGGTGCCCTACAGCCGTGCTGCTTTTGGATGGACAAGTGGGACCAGACTGCATTTAAAAGTCTTCCTTATGTTACTGGTAGGCCTGCACGGGTGCGCATCCTACCAGCCAGCACAGAAACACCACCTCACAGCCAGAGGTCCCTGCGTGTTCAATCAGTGCAACGCTCACATGAGTATCTAAACATCCCTCTGCATTATCCTCCCATGTTGGCCAGTGCTCTTTAAAAGGAAAATTAACACACACACACACACAAAACTGCTGAGGAGTCAAACAACCTCAATCCGATTTCCGGGGCTGTAAATTGCATTAGTAATGGGAGCACTACTATGGCTTAAAGGAAAATTACATGTTTTGCCTCAAAAATTAATTTCTGGGGCTTTTTTCCCCCTTCTCTATTGGTAATTATGATCTGTCAGCTCACTCCCACACACGTCTGCATGTTTTACGCAACTCTCCATACTCGTAGCTGTCGTTAAGGGAAACCTCTCAGGTTTTAAATGGTGACACATTTGCGTGGGTTCAGTGAAAAGGATCCATTTACAGTTTAGGGAGGTTTGCAGGGTTTGGCCAGCTCTCAGCAGAGGGTTCACCAAAATACTGCATTACAACAATTACCCTGTCAAACACTTGGGAACCAGGGTGCCGGCTGGAAGGATTTTACCCTGGATTTCAGCATGCGCGCACACTAAAGCACATGCAAACAGACAAATACACCTCTGGCTTGGTCCTGTTTTCAGGGAGTCCCTGAACAGAAGGTGTGTAAAAATACTTCAGGACCAACCAGGGAGCCAGTGTGTCTGATGGGTGGCCCAGCAGGAGGAAATAATCTGCATTACTGTATGAAGTAGGCTTGGTCCATGTTAACAATCCCTTTCAAAACGAAGGTGCTGTCAGCTGATTTGATTTAATTTAATTTACTCCACCTTAATTTACTTTTGGAAATGAGCTAAATGACTAAATTGAATTATGACTACTTTAACTCTGAAGGAGCATATCCACATAGGAGCTTACTGTGGTTTTGCTAATCAGCTTTACATTTACACCCTAAATGTATTTGGATTAGCTCTCACAGGCATCCTCCACAGATATGCCTGGAGATAGCCACCTGCTTTCCATTTCCTTCCTTGGGCTCCTTGCTCTGAGGAAGCCAGAGCTCAGTAAGCAGATTTACAACATCTGTGTCATTTTATGCCTCAGCCCTGACTGGACTTTCCCTCTATTTCTAAAGAGCAGGACAGAGCATTCTGAAAGCAGAGGTAGTTGTTATGTGTGGTGGTGGGCTGACATGGGTAATGTCTGATGTACAGAGCATGCTAATCCCAGTATCATATTGCTAACTTGACCAAGCCCAAGAGACTGTCATTTTCTGCTACGTCTCATCAGGTAAGGGTAACCCATTATTCTCCTGCTGCTCCTTAGGAAATAGGAGGATAGGAGAAAAGAGAAAACGTATTCCCATCCTCTCTGCAGCTTCCTGCTCCAGGGTCAGTAAAGATATATAACAATGGCTGGGCCTAAGCCACAAACGTTGTAATTGTGGCTCCTTCTGTTATGTGATAACATAGTTCCAGTTACAAGCTAATTATTCCAGCCTCCATACATTGTCTCCTTGATGGAGCAGATATGCCTTGAGGCTGTGAGCTGGGGAAGGAGGCCAGGGTACCAAGGGATGGATGACAAGCAGCATGTCTCTCCTTCTGTGGCAGAGGGAGGGACATCAGCAAACTCTTCTGATGAGTAGGCTCTTTTATGATGCCTTCTCTATAAGCAGCATTGATCAACCCCTGCATCCAGAAAGGCAGTGCCACCTGATGAGATTTCCAGATAGTGCTGGGATTCTCTATGCACCACATCAATGGGCTTTGTATCGCCCAGAAATCATAATCTGATGTAGTGGCTGGGTGGTGATGTGGCAAGCGTGCTCTGCTTTCTGGAAACAAGCACTGGTGACCACTTGGAAAGAAAAGAACAATCAAGGCTGTGGTAATGGCTGAGGATTTCTGACTTCTGCTCTAACATTTCAGATTTGTTTTTATTGCTTCTAATTGGCCTTGCTTTGGAGCACGCACATTATCTAACTGCCAGGGCACTGGCTGTCATTAACTGCTGGGCCGCTTGATTTGTGTCTTTTACGACTGAAACTTGTCAGACATCCCCGGAAAATACTGTGGTCCCCTTGCAGTGTCAAATACGGGCCTGGCTAATTGTGCGTCCCTGAGAGTGAAGCATTTGAAGTAATCACGCAGTGATTGTTTAGCTGCGATGGACGCAATGGAAACGTGTCTCATCTGTATGGAGGGGAAGCTGTAAGAATTAGATCAGCAGCTACATTACAGCAGGCAGACTTCTTGGTTTCAGGGATCAGGGGTTAGCCATTTTCCAGCCTTGATGGTTCATTTTTGATCCCACTCACGTGGCTTGGATAATTTTGTTTTCTCTTCCCTTTGCAATTTAAACACAAATTCTCTTCTACTCTGGCCTTCTAATACACCAGCTGCAAAGCCGCTAATCCAAATCTACTGCTCCCCACCTCGACTTGCTTCGCTGGATGGAACAAAAGCCTATATGAAAAAGCTCAAAATGCCCCAATGTGGCACAAAATGCCACAAACATGCCTATGGTATTTATAGACCGGTCAGCCTTACCTCCATCCCTGGAAAGGTGATGGAACAACTTATTCTTGACTCCATCACTAGGCATATCAAGGATGAGGGGGTCATTAAGAACAGCCAACATGGTTTTATGAGGGGGAAGTCATGTATGACCAACCTTATAGCCTTCTATGAGGAAGTGACTAGGTGGAGGGATGATGGTAGAGCGGTAGATGTAGTTTTTCTTGATTTCAGTAAGGCATTTGATACTGTCTCCCACAGCATCCTCATAGATAAGCTAAGGAAGTGTGGGCTTGACGATCAAGTAGTGAGGTGGATCGAGAACTGGTTGAAAGGAAGAAGGCAGAGAGTTGTGGTCAATGGCGCAGAATCTAGCTGGAGGTCTGTGACTAGTGGAGTTCCTCAGGGGTCGGTGCTGGGACCGGTGCTGTTTAATATTTTCATCAATGACCTGGATGAGGGAACTGAGTGCACCCTCAGCAAGTTTGCTGATGACACAAAACTGGGAGGAGTGGCTGACACACCAGAGGACTGTGCTGCCATTCAGCGAGACCTGGACAGGCTGGAGAGTTGGGCGGGGAGAAACTTGATGAAATTTAACAAGGGCAAGTGTAGAGTCTTGCATCTGGGGAAGAACAACCCCATGTACCAGTACAGGTTGGGGGTTGACCTGCTGGAAAGTAGTGAAGGGGAAAGGGACCTGGGGGTCCTGGTGGATAGGAGGATGACCATGAGCCAGCAATGTGCTCTTGTGGCCAAGAAGGCAAATGGCATCTTAGGGTGCATTAGAAAGGGAGTGGTTAGTAGGTCAAGAGAGGTTCTCCTCCCCCTCTACTCAGCCTTGGTGAGGCCGCATCTGGAATATTGTGTCCAGTTCTGGGCCCCTCAATTCAAGAAGGACAGGGAATTGCTTGAAGGAGTCCAGCGCAGAGCCACAAAGATGATTAAGGGAGTGGAACATCTCCCTTATGAGGAGAGGCTGAGGGAGCTGGGTCTCTTTGGCTTGGAGAGGAGGAGACTGAGGGGTGACCTCATCAATGTTTACAAATATGTGAAGGGTAGGTGTCAGGATGATGGAGCTAGGCTTTTTTCAGTGATATCCAGTGATAGGACAAGGGGCAATGGGTGTAAACTGGAGCATAGGAAGTTCCACGTTAACATCAGGAAGAACTTCTTTACTGTAAGAGTGACAGAGCACTGGAACAGGTTGCCCAGGGGGGTTGTGGAGTCTCCTACACTGGAGATATTCAAGGCCCGCCTGGACAAGTTCCTGTGTGATGTACTGTAGGTTACCCTGCTCTTGCAGGGGGGTTGGACTAGATGATCTTTTTAGGTCCCTTCCAACCCTTGGGATTCTGTGATTCTGTGATTCTATGGTGGTGGCTCTGTAAAGCTCATCACATCTAAAACATCAGCCTGGTTTCTAAGCCTGCTGATTCATTTTAATACCTTTAAGGTTTCCTAACAATTAGAAATCCAGATACAGTGTTTTGAATGTGAACATGTAAACTATGTTTGAAGTAGACGTATATAGGGCTTGTCTTCTAACAGATGAGCTGAGAGTGCTATGGGAAGCAATAGGAATATCCCTGTTTTGCAGAACGTAGAAAAGAGCATCACTGGGAACACCAGGATGTTCAACCTCACTGTGAATTATGCATCTGCTGTATTTAGATAGAAGCAATCTTGCTGTTGAAATCAGAGGTTGGCACTTTCTTTTCCCCCATGGGGTTCTGCAACTTGAAAATTGTGTTGAGATCAAGCATGTGGGTTTTTTTAGCTGTAAAGGTGAATGTATTCAGATTATTCAAGAGGTGATTTTTTGGATGTACAATTAGTTGACTGAGTGATGTGGTATAAATTTGGTATTGTAATTGCTATGCCTCTGAGATTTCAATTTGCAAACCAGTTTGAATGGCTGCAAGATTAACTGTTGTATGTACGATGAGTACACAGCAGCGCTGTGATTTGATCGTGACTGTCAATTGGCTCTATGTCCAAAAAAATCGCTCTGTCACAAGTACCTGATGTAAACAGTGGTCATGATGCTTCAGTTCAGTGGATGCCTGAATGGCTGTTAAAAATGGCCAGTGTCTAAAAATCCCATCTGTAAGTGTTGTTGGTTAGGATTTCCTTTTTCTGTGTTACCCAACATCAGGAAAAGGTAAGGTTTAAAACCCACTTTTACCCTCTTTGTGTGTTTCATGTTTCCTTCACTTGCGGAGACGAGAATATGAGTGACATGCAGCAGTGCTGTTCTAGTGGCCTGGACGAGTGCACACAGAGAAATGAGTGCCTACATGGAAGAGCCAAGCCCTGCCTGCCTGTCCAGCACCGGGAGCAGGCAGGCAGGCTGTCAGCAGTGACATGGCAGTGCTGATGCTGCCCCAGGGCAAGGGATGGTTTGACTAGCTGGTTTGCCTATGCTTTGCATGATTGTTTGGTCCACAGCTGCTGCTGTGTTTGGGTCTGCAGCATTGTCTAGGAACATGTCAATGTAATTACCCACAGAACCAGAGAAATGGCTTGTTCTCACTTCAGTGTGCCTTTCAGGTCTCCCTCCCAGGGTCCTAATTTACTTATTTTTGTCTCAGAGTTTCTCTTATCAAAATACCACTGTGCCTTAGGTTGGTGATTGAACTGTGGAGATGCAGTAGATGCTGAACTGGTTGGCAGCTGTGACAGCAGTGCGAGGGGAGGGCTGGCGGAGGTAAAGCCCTCTAAACCCTGCGCCCCATCAGCCCCTATGTTATTTCAATTCATTTAAAACGTATTTTAAAACCTTCTTCCACAGATAAAGGCAGAAGCACTGGCAAACACACACCTGTGTGGTGGGGAAGGCAGGCTCCTCTGTGCTGCTATGGCAGGCAGGTTTAGAGACGCCCAGTTCCTCAGGGGTGAGTCAGGGCGGAGGGATTAAGAAACCTGGGTTAGGTTTCTTATGTCATAGAATCATAGACTGGTCTGGGTTGGAAGGGACCTTAAAGCTTGTCTAGCTCCAACCCAGACCAAACAGATAATAAGAGCAGACTGAGTGCTTAAAGGGTAGATCAGGCACCATATAACAGAATTAACCAATAATAAAGGATAGAGATTTACTTTTCCTTAAAGCAGCAAGCATTCACTGTGCACACCATAAACACACACCCAGCAGCATTTTGGGAAACAAGAAGTGAGAGTATCAGGAACCAAAGCATTCCAGAGTGGGTCTGTTCTCCCATGCAAGGCTGTGGGAGGCCCAGGAGCTGTTTCTGAGGTGTGGAGTTGTGAGGAGCTCAGTTCTTAGCCCATGAACTGCTGGGGCATCACTACAAAAGCACTTTGTGTTTAGTGTAACTCTGCTCCTTTGAAGGTCAGTAGTTAAACTCCCACTGCTGTGCTAGGACTGTAGCCCAAAAGGTGCACTGGAAACGCCACACTCCAAACTACAGGGACAACCGAAGTTTTGCATGATTCTTTAATAACTGGAATTAATGATCACAGTGAAATAACACTGTCGCATCAGGCTCTTTGAAGGCACTGATCTGGATGCTGGAAGCACTGGCATCATGTTAGGTTGCTGGGTGTTCCCCAGCCATGCAGTAGGAGCCTGTCACTGAAGGGTTGGGGTCCAGCTGTTGACAGACCTGTGGACCCAGCTGCCCTGTGAATGCTGTATGCCCCAGAAGGAAATATTCACAGTGACACGAGGGCTGTTAATGAGCAGAAATGTGAAACATTTCAGGCGTGTGAGAGGTGCAGTGAAGAACGAACAGTGGAAAAGTGCGTTTGCCCAAAGGGAGAGCTAAGAGCTATCGCAAAGCCTCCTGGAGGGACTAACCCTGCTCTGGCCAGAGGAGAATGGGACCAGCTGGTTTTTTACCACCTCTAATTTGTCTCCAGCTGCCAAAGCCTTCTTTACAGATGCACTTCACTGTGAGACTTTACACACGGCTTCTCCTCAGAGCACACCCCACATGCAGCTTACCCGCTGCTCTAACACCGCAGTGGTTCACAGTACCTGTCCTTTCTCTCTCTTCCTTTGGCAGGAAGGAAAAACTGCCACTTTTTAAAGGCACTACCCAGCGGGGCCAAGGGAACAGCCATGCTGGAGGCAAGCCAGAGAAGAGGAGTCAGGCACATCTGAAGGACCAGCCTCTCTCCAGGAGATGAATGAGAAGAGGAGGGCTGGTCTGTGGGGCAAGGTGGAGGAGCACATTGCAGTATGGAACTGATGGTGTTTCTCTTTTTTGTTCCTCCCAGACAACTATTTCTAAGGTAACAGTCCAAGGAAGAAAGAGGGAGAGGGAAATCAGTGAAATTTTACTGTTGATTCTTTTGTATTTATAGATGGTAAATCAATTTCTTTTTTCTATTTTTCTTCTTTCCTTCATCTCTGGGGGGGGAAAAAAAGAGTGACCCTATAGATTTACAGGAATCATTTGCAGTGGCTGGAAAGCTATTTGTTAAGATGAGAAAGCCTCCTCTTCTTCCACCAGCTCTCTCTTTAAAGGGGTAATCCATACAATGAGCTAACAAGGGAGTCCTGGCTCCCCTGCTGCACCATGTGATGTCTCCCCTTTTAGTGTCAGCCTCAGAAGCTCTTATGCCAATTGCATGTGCTAGCCCTGTTAGCTTGCATTAAGAGAGCCTGATAAATAGCTTCTGGGAGTCAGGCAGGCACTCCTCGGTGTGCCGTTCATCATCTGCTGCATGGTTAGGTTTTTTGCTCTTCTATCAGATCATTTGAGGAAAAGGGTCATATGAGAGATGTTACTGTCAGGCTGCAGGCATGAAACTCGCTGCAAGACCTGTCTAACAGGCAGGAACCACTGCCCTCCAGCAAAAAACTGGCTGGGGTCTAGAAAGATGGGACTTCACAACAGATGTACTGCTGAGGCAGTGTGAGCTAGGGTTAGTGCTGAAAGGGGTGAACAAATAGTATTGTGCTCATACTGTAAAAATCCCCCAGAAAACCTTACCACCTTCCTCTTACATGTGAAATGTCCACAAAAAGCCATTGTCACTAGGCAGTCTTGTCTCCTGTGGTGTGTGATTAGATGAAACATCTGCCAGTGATGTGGAATAGAAGCAGGAGGACAGTGGTTCTCAAACTGGAGAATGGAAGAGGGTGATTCTAAGGGGAGTCTGAGTGCCTCCGACGGGATGGGAAGGGACAGTGCACTTAGAAGAGCTCCTTGGCAACCCATCAGAAGCCTTGGGAAGCTTCAGCATCTTCTGGAGCTGGGCTGCAGCGATGGCTTGGAGAAGGTGCCAAGACCTCGTGAGTATGAACCAGACTGAAGGTGAAGAAAGCAGTATGAAACAAGGCAGAATGTGCTCCTCCTCGTGCTGTGTGGCCCTGAAGAAGCAGTATCACCAGACACTGTTCGCTAGTAAAAGAGCTGGGTTGGTTGCTCTTCTCTTTCCCAGGACCCAACTGCTATGCGAGTCAGACTCAGCTGGCTCCTTGCAGTGGCCTGTGAGAAGAATGCATCCTGGAGATGTATGAGAAAACCCGAGAACTATAGGCTAAAACAGACTATCTGGGCAAGCTAAATTTACTGCCCCTTTGAAAGTACCCCCTGGTTCTTCAGCAATGGAGACCTGACTGCAAAGCCTGAGCATGCCCAACACTGAACCAAGGTATGACCCTAGGAAGAACTGAAAGTGCTTGGGTTGCATTCACGCAGCCAGAGAGCTAGTAGGCCCTCATATGGGCTCATCTGTCTTTGAATACAGTCCCATATCTATTGGTAGAAGTTCTGTGTAAGGTCCTTAAGGTCCTTTCCATTCCATTAACATGAAGCAAGCAGGGCCAAGGCTGAAGTCTGTGATGTGTCTCAGGACCTCACATGCACTTCTGGAGCCCCATCATAACAGACCTGGGAGCTGCTGGCATGTTTTCCATCCAGTTTGCATTACTGCAGGACAGAAAGAGTGAGAAGGTACAAGTCAGGCCAAAAATCTGGCTTTCCATGCCTCTGAAAAAGGACAGGCTACTCAGGGTCTGACAAAACTTGATGTGTCTGTGCATTAGCCAACCGTTAGCTGGACTTTAATTAGTTTCTCTCTGGTAAGGGTAACTTGGTTGAAAACAAGAGATATCCCACTGGAAGGAGAATGATCTAGAACACCAAGCACACCTCTTATCATCAGTATTTCAAGGTAAGGGGGTTAAACTGTGCATGTTTTTAGGGAGAATAAAATGCCTTCATATGATGAACTCCAAGGCATCCAAAAGGCACAGTGCTGGCTCTGCCTCCAAAAGCAGAGTAATGAATAGCAGTGACAGCGTGATAATTAAAATGACCTCTTGGAGATATGGATTAGAAGGTACGCAGAGGGGGGATAAGTTCTCCTTTGAATTAATCTAGTGCTAATTTATTACTATCATTGGGTTTTAGGGGAAGACTTTCAAAGTTGGTTTACTGGGGTGATAATGTTCTGTCTGCACATTCATTGGAAAAACACTTGCAGAATTCCTCATTATCTCTTTTTGAATGATTCTATATGTACATATAAATATAATGACAGTTTCAGGTGTTTGCTTAGCTGCTAAAGAGTCTGCTCTAGAAATCTGAATAAAGTGATAAAAGCAGCAGTGGAATGAGTGTGCTGTTTCATTTTCATTCCTTCCTCCTCACAGGCACCCAGAGTTACGTCAACACCAAGACTTGGGCAAGTGTATTCTGGGAAGCCTTTGTCCTGCCCTGCTCTTGGCTGTAAGAGGCTTCTGCTATCTGACTTGTGAAAGTTGGCCTCTTAAGTTTAGGTTTAATAACTGGATCTTCTTTGGATCTCATTGTCCTCACTTCTTACCTGTTTCCTGACACCCGTGTCTGCCCACAGCCTGCAACTTCACGGTCTTCAAGGTGGATCGAGAACTGGTTGAAAGGAAGAAGGCAGAGAGTTGTGGTCAATGGCGCAGAATCTAGCTGGAGGTCTGTGACTAGTGGAGTTCCTCAGGGGTCGGTGCTGGGACCGGTGCTGTTTAATATTTTCATCAATGAACTGGATGAGGGAACTGAGTGCACCCTCAGCAAGTTTGCTGATGACACAAAACTGGGAGGAGTGGCTGACACACCAGAGGACTGTGCTGCCATTCAGCGAGACCTGGACAGGCTGGAGAGTTGGGCGGGGAGAAACTTGATGAAATTTAACAAGGGCAAGTGTAGAGTCTTGCATCTGGGGAAGAACAACCCCATGTACCAGTACAGGTTGGGGGTTGACCTGCTGGAAAGTAGTGAAGGGGAAAGGGACCTGGGGGTCCTGGTGGATAGGAGGATGACCATGAGCCAGCAATGTGCTCTTGTGGCCAAGAAGGCAAATGGCATCTTAGGGTGCATTAGAAAGGGAGTGGTTAGTAGGTCAAGAGAGGTTCTCCTCCCCCTCTACTCAGCCTTGGTGAGGCCGCATCTGGAATATTGCGTCCAGTTCTGGGCCCCTCTGTTCAAGAAGGACAGGGAATTGCTTGAAGGAGTCCAGCGCAGAGCCACAAAGATGATTAAGGGAGTGGAACATCTCCCTTATGAGGAGAGGCTGAGGGAGCTGGGTCTCTTTAGCTTGCAAAAGAGGAGACTGAGGGGTGACCTCATCAATGTTTACAAATATGTAAAGGGTAGGTGTCAGGATGATGGAGCTAGGCTTTTTTCAGTGATATCCAGTGATAGGACAAGGGGCAATGGGTGTAAACTGGAGCATAGGAAGTTCCACGTTAACATCAGGAAGAACTTCTTTACTGTAAGAGTGACAGAGCACTGGAACAGGTTGCCCAGGGGGGTTGTGGAGTCTCCTACACTGGAGATATTCAAGGCCCGCCTGGACAAGTTCCTGTGTGATGTACTGTAGGTTACCCTGCTCTTGCAGGGGGGTTGGACTAGATGATCTTTTTAGGTCCCTTCCAACCCTTGGGATTCTGTGATTCTGTGATTCTGTGTCTTAGTATAGACCTAATGTGGATTGCTCATCTCTGCCAGAGATGCTTCCTTTCTGCTGAGGTATCCCAAGCCTTTAGCTGGATAGAAAGGACAGATTGGACTCCGCTACCCATATGGGAAATGATGACATCCCATTTGTCAGCTCCCATGCTGGTAACCTTCTTCCCATCCTCTCCACCTGCCCAGCAATACCACAACATCCAAACATAAGCTTATCTGCCAAGAGCATCTGCCTTGCTCCTCAGTCAGGCAGCATGCCCATTCTGCATCCCACCCTCCCCATGTTTGTTCCAGCATTGCACATTCAAACTCTTTGCTCTTGCCTCTCCTTTCACTCCTGTCTCAGTTTATTTCTGGCACCTTCTGTTCCACCCACAACTGCCCTTACCCGCTTTTCCACCTTGGGATCCTGATCACATCTCTCCTGAACCCTATAGGCAGAGTTGACTCTAGCGGTTTCTTCAGAGACCCACCTCTGCTTTTGGGGTCCACCAATAAACCATGTCTCTCAAAAGCTATCCCTGACCAGCTGGGGATGGGAGCCTGAGCCCTTCACCATGGGTCTTTGCTAACATCACATAAGCGTGATGAGGGCTTACGCTTTGGTGTGGCAGTGTGCATGATGTGCACACGCTTTTGCACAAGTTCTTGGGGAGACCACCATGCCAGCTGAAATATAAGACCTTTTTCTGCCAGTCTCCAGTTCACTTTCCTCCCACATGAGTGCTAAAGAAGTTCTCCTCCACCTGAGCAGCCAGATCCTGCTTCACATGAGCCTCGAACCTCTGAAGGCCATGAGCCTCTTCTTTTGGAGAATATGACCTGTGTCTTGGGTGTAAGTAATGCACACTGTACGCCCCACAGTAATTCTCTACCAGTCACTTGTGTTGGTTCCAAGGTAAGGCAACAGCAGGGATTGTAAAAGGTTCAGAAGCAAAGATGGGGTCTGAAACCAGGAGTCAATGTGACAGAACAGTAAGAACCAAGGCATGTGTTTATCGGAGCACAAGTGGAGGGCTCTTCTTGCAGGGAGACCACAGCCCCACTGCATCGCCCTGCTTGTTTCCACTCTGCTCAGTGAGCTGGAGGGCCCTCCCTTGGAGCTGCAGCAACGTATTTACATCCCTTTGTACGGGACTGGGTGACAACTATTGAAATGGTGAAATTAACTTGTTTTCTGTGCATTCTGCTCTCCTGACAAGAAAATCCTGCTTCAAACCCCTGCGAAGGCAGCCTAACTGCGTTGAATCGGACCCTCGCTGTGAGGGGATTATATATTCTGATTGGGGCTGCGTTTGCAATTATTTTCTCTGCCACACCAAAGACCTTTACTGCAGAGCTGCAAACCAGTTATAGGAACATGAAATGCTTTGACTTCTTCACTAGGGAAACATTAATCCAATCACAGGTTATGTCCATTACAGACTATGGCAATATTGTATACAGGAATTCCCGAGAGAAGGTTCTACAAAAATTGGAATCTCTCTATAACCATGTTATGAGATTTACTGGTGTGGATAAAATGGGCAGAGTTAAAATTACCAGGCTGGCTATCTCTAAAAGACAGGTGAAGTCTGCTGGCTATCATTGCTTCATAATATTACAAATGGAAAAGCCCTGAAGTAATTGAATAACACATCTGCTGAAAAAAGCCTTGTGAACCGCTATAACCTAAAGATAGACTGCAAGGAAACAATGTAGGTACAGCACCCGGTTAAAAGGAAAAAGATGCTTTCCTTACCTGGTGCAGGAAGATATCGAGAATGCAGATAGTGATTCTCTTTTTGCCTCCAAGACTATATGTATGTGTGTGCTTTACGTGTGTGTGTGTTTGTGTCTATCTACCTCTTTTCACATAAAAATAAGTTAAACCCATTTCCTCAGCAGCCAGAGGCATGGTGCTGGATGGTAATGATTCATAAGCAGAGCACACTGAGTTTGCTTTTGTACTGAAGGCTCTTAAAAACATTTGCCATGGCTTGCAAAGGAACTGTTTTTTGCTCCCTTAAATTCTCTCTGTCCCCCTGCAGAAAATGATTTCAAAGCACTCTGCAAGAGTTGACTCAGGTTTTCCCTGTGCTTTAGTATCACTATTCAGTGGTCCATATCCATGGTTTAATAGCAGAGAGGAACTTCACTGCTGCAGGCCAGGGCTATGAGGAAGATGCATACTGATGCAGCCACTGCTGCTGCAGAAGGTCTGTGCGCTGTTCAGAGGGGAGGATGGCCCACAGCATCGCCCTGATGGACAACCATGTCACCTGCAGGCAGGGAAGAGCCACACGCTCCAGAGCCAGCAGAACTGACCAACCCTTATCTCATCCATCCTCTGGAGGTAAGTGTGCTATGGACCCAACTTCCTGTGGTGTGTGGATGACAAGTTGACTATGAGCTGGCAGTGTGCCCTTGTGGCCAGGAGGGAGACAGCATGCTAGGGTGCATTGGGATGAGTGGGGCCAGCAGGTCAAGGGAAGTGATACTCTCTCTCCTTCTATTTGAACTTGGTGAGGACACATCTGGAGTACTGTGTTCAGTTGTGGGTTCCTCAGTACAAGAAAGACAAGGAGCAACTGGAGAGGGTCCAGCAGAGGCCACAAGGACAACCAGGGGTTTGGAGCATCTCTCTTATGAGGAGAGATTGTGGGAGCTGGGCCTGTTTGCTCTAGAGAAGAGCAGACTGAAAGGGGATCTCATTAATGCATATAAATATCTCAAAGGTGGGTGCTAGGAGGACGGTGCCAGACTCTTTTCAGTGGTACCCAGTGACAGGATGAGGAGCAGTGGCCATAAACTGAAACACAAGAAGTTTCACCCCAGTCGATACTGTGATTCTGTGAGAGGGGATTTCAGATCGGATCAGACACAATACATCTTCCTGTGGCTCTGCCTGGGAACGGAGGAGTACCTCTCATTACTCATGTTCTTCCCCATCTGGTTGCTCTGAGCAGAGGCCCACAGGCACCTGACATGAACTGCATCGCAGCAGCATGGCTGTCAGGGGCTGTCATAGATGGTCAATAGATGGAGCAGTGACTTATTTCGTGTTCCATGCACCTCCCCACAGCAGCATACTGCACGTGGAAGGAAGATATGCTCTTGAGAGAGCAAGTCTGGAGGGGTCTGAATCCTCCCATGGAAGGAACACAGAGGAGGCTGAGACGATGAGTGTTGATGGGCACAGTATACAGAACTTTGAAATCAGTGTTTTGTGTTGCCTCCCCCCTCTTTTTTTCATGAAGTCATTCATTGAAGAAGTTCTTTATAACTGAAAATGTTTAAAAAATTCAATTTGACAAAATATAAAAATGCTGCTTTTCCAGTAAGGTTTGAAATTTACAGTCTGGAAGCAGTGGGAACAGAAACCATCCAACTTCAGCTCCAGTATCAATAGCCTGGGTATACAAAGAAAGATTTTCTTACCAACTAGAGCAAGTTATGCCACTGGGGGCAAAGCCTTTCTTACAGTCATAAGGGAGCCAATATCCTACTGTGATTGCCTGTTACATGCACAAAATTATACTGAGTATAAGGAGTCTCCTGTTCATTTTGCACGTTTAGGGCTGTTACCCCTGGTATGTTCAGCCAAAGCAGCCTGAACGAACGAACACTGAGGATTTGGACACAATTCCCTTCGGTGCTAGGCAAAGGTGCGGGCTTTCTTGGTTTTGCTCCATGTGTCTGCCCCTAAGGTTAATGAGGATGGTTCTGTTGCATTTATAACCCATTTTAAGGCTGGGTTAATATGTTTATAGAGGTGTAATGTTTTCAGACCCTAAGTATTACCCATGCAGTTGCTCTACGCCCCTTTACAGAGCTGGGCTGCCATAAGCAACAAGGCCACTCACTGGTGTTTGCTGTGCAGAATGCAGAGCGCAGTCCTGAAGGGAGACAGCAAGCCCTTAGTGGGAAGTTGTTTTCTGGCAAATCCATGTTGTAGACCAGCACTTTCATTTCTTTAGCCCCTAAGGCAGATTTCTTTCCCCCCTCGGTCTGTCATAGCCCTGTCACACTCCCAAAGAGTCTGAGCAGCTGATCCTGAGTCACCAGATGGAAAATACACAGCATGTCCAGGGAGGCTTCACTAAGAAGTAGGAGGAAGAGGGGAGGAAGATGGAGAAGCAGGATTTAACTTTAGATAAGAAACTGGTTAGAGCACAGAGGTGCTCTTTAGCACAGGAGTGGCTTGTTCAACACTGAGGGCTGGGTGAAACCTTTGGTCCTTTTAGCTGAAGAAGAGTTTTGCTACTTTTCTAAACAAAGCTACCACTTTACCCTGGAAATCTTGATTGCAACTCACAGCTCTTCTATGGATTGGATGTTGCAAGATTTAGGAGAAGGTAAGGAATACTAATTTGTGCGATTTATCTCAAACCCCATGGTATTTCTACCTCATACCAATGCTGCTTCATACACCTTTTTTTCATGCAAGGAAACACCCATTCCTCACATGATGGCCCAAGACTCAGGCAGCTTAAGTGAACTGAAGCGGAACAGAAGTGGGTCACAGAACCAGTGAGGGAAGTGAATGAGAGTGAGCCACAGCAGCCAGCTGAGTGGTGGCAGCGGGTGCTTGGCTAAATCATCACAAATGCTCCCAAGGCAGTGTTGGCAGAGAGCCAGCAGTAACTAAGAACGGCTGTTAAATGCAGGTATTTCATACCTCTCATCCTTGCAAAAACAGGGAGAAAGATTCTTGCAAAATACTTCCTTTTCTGTCACGCTCGCACTGCATGTTTGTTACACCCTGTCCCTGAACCAAGCTGTCATTCAGCCATCCTGAGACATCCCAAACCATTCATCTGAGGATTTCTGACTGAAAACAGATGTAAACATCACAATCCCCAAGTTATTAGTTAGTTCCATGCTTACAATATGATTGAGGGATCTGTGGAAAGCTACACAGAGAAGAACCCCTTAAACCCCTATGCCACTGACTATAATCGGTGTGGGTGCCACCTTTTTGGGTTATTCTTGTTTGCTCACAACAACCTCCAGGTATCTTTGATGGCTAATCAAGACTTCCCAAGCTTCCTTGCCCAACTTCATCATAATTACACACTTACTGCATCCATGTAGCCCATAAACAAAAAGCTAAGAGGAATGTACTTCATTTAGGCATTGTAGGTAGATACAGAGATAGCTGGAGTTCTGCTGTGAATGCCAACTGTCCTGCCTCCCGATACAGGGGAGGTGCAATGCATAATAGAGACAGTATGATGGTGCAAAGATAAACGGTCACAGCCAAGGTCTGCCTTCGACCTGAGGCGTGTGGTATCTGAGTGAAACTGCTCCCTGGTGCCAATGCCAGTTTTAACCAATTTAGGTTTCAAATCTGTAACTGGGTTTAGAGCAGCCTGTGTATGGGCTGAAAGGAAAAAAAAATGTCATGGTTTTCATTGACCTAGACAAATGGTGGCAGTCTGCATGGTGTGGAGCCAGTGTGGAAACACAAGCCTTGGTCCGAGCCACATAGCATGGAACATGCCAGGTTAAAAGAGGGCTACATTCTGGGGAAGGGAACGTGTATACAGGAATCATCAAAGACCATCAGTGTAACTAGTGTCCAGGGTAAATTTACTTGAATTTGGTTGCAGCCTCTTCACTGTTTCAGTATCCAAATGCCTGCAGTTTATATAAAAACCTGTTTGCATTCAGCCTTTAAGTTCAAAACGGAAGGCACAGCTGAGAGTGAAAAGAGATGCATGTTGCTGTGTCTTTGATGTGTGTTTACCAGCACGTTTGTGGTCAGTATCCTGTCTGCATGCTTCCACAATACAGAGGGAGTGCCTGGGGGTACCAAAAACCCTCTTTTTTTTTTTAATCCCACACTTCCAAATGCATTTAGGCCAAAAGCCTTTGTTATTGTGAGTCCTCTGGGTGAAGAGCTACAGGTGAGTTAATACAAACCATAATGATGGCTGCAAGCATGTGTATTAGCGGTGGTGCCGACAAGCCTTCTGTTTCCATACTTGAGAAAAAGCACAACCAACATATTCAGCCTTTGGCTGCCCCAAAGCATTTTCTTGTGCTGTTGGGAAGATTAGAGTGCTGTGTGTTACTGGAGAGGGGATTAATCAGTGCAGCTGAACACCACTAACCCCTTGTTACTGCCTGCCACAAACTTAACCAAACCTAACAGAGAGAAGGAAGTGGTCCCTGGTGTAACCATCGAAGGCACTCTGGTGTAACCCATGGGGACCACATACACAGGCAGGGACAGGGCTGCTCACTGAACTGGGCACATCCCAATCTCATTTGGGCCAGCTCTGGCATCAGAAAAGCAGTTCAGTCCCAAACCAAGCCACAAGGCTAACCATTCATCAGCACAACTGCATTGATGCCAGTGCAGAATAGCAGGAAAGTCTCTATCCCCATGTACTTTTAAATCATCAAGCTAATAAGTACCCTGGATGATAAGATGTAATCTTTTAAATGCAGTATGGATTTCTTCCCTGAATTATGCATGATAACATCTTTAGGCATGAGCTTTATTTTCTCTCCTGAAAGAGCTGTCTCGTGGTGGTGGTGGCGGCAGTAATCACTGTGGTTTACAATTTGTGAGGCTGGCCCAGGGAAGGCTCCCTATTGCTACACAATCTCTGCTCACTCCCCAGTTGTACCGGGCCCTAGGATGGTGCCAGAGCATCTCCAGGAGGAGTGATGCTGTTAACCCACTGGTTCGACAAGCTGATACTGGTCTCCAAGCAAAAGTGGCCAAATATGATGTTCAGCGAGATCAGCAGGGGTAAAGGGAATAAACAGGTGGATTTCAAAGGTGACAGGACAGATTCAGATTGAGCTTGGTCACATACAGACTCCACCTGGGACTCACTGGTTGCTCAGGGGTGTATGGAGCCCACATGTTATAGAAGAAGCAATGGGCACAGATTGTAACAAACACATGAAATCCTATCTGAACACATGAAAACACTTTCTGACTGTGAGGGTGACCAGATACTGGAACAGGGTAGTCCTGCAGTATCCATCCCTGCAGATATTCAAAACCCAGATGGACACAGCTCTGGGCAACCTGCTCTGGCTGACCCAGCCTGAGCAGAAGGCATGGATGAGATGATCACAAGATCTTTTCTAACACCATCCACCCTGTGATGCTGTTTTTCCTGTTTCTTCTACCCATTTCTGTCAATTTTACTGCTCATTTTGCAGCCAGCAGTGTAATATCAATATTTAGCTCTTTTGCAGCTTTTTTCTCTCCTTCATCTGCAATGCTGTTAATGAGGGTTTTTTAACAGCTAGGGGAGCTGGGGCAGTCAGAAAACAACCAATTTGCTTAAAGACATTCAGGAGGATAGAGGCAGAGGGACCAGATTTCCTGAGTGTCACCTCCCGCTCCTGGTTCAGAATTGAAATGCCTGTGTAAGGGGTATTTCGAGAGAGGTGCCTGGTGTATCTAGCACCCAGTGACAGCAGAGGCTGAAAGCGTTGGATGCAGTGCTCTATCCATGGATGCAACCCTTGGATTGTAAATCACAGCAAAGGAGTAATGCTTCTGTGCTTTGCCAGCGAGACAATGGCGCAGGCAGCTGTGCTCCGGTGAGCTCAGCTGAACCACAAACAAGCAGGCTGGTGCTTTAATGAAGGCATATTTGCCACTGGTAAAAACAGTCTTTACCCACCAGTGCTTCAAACTACAGGTCTGGTTTCTGTATATCACATCATATTTGCTTTTTTTCCCCCAGTGCTTCTACTGTGGGTCTCAGATTTGGCCAAGTTGCAATTCATAACAACAGAAATACTCATCCTTAATAGCACTATTATTACCGATTCTTAGTGACTGATGTTTCTAACATCATAAAAATTCCTTAACTAAAGCTCACGCTGCTGTGATTTTGCATCTCAATGTATTTTGATCTATTGACAAGTACACCTTTATAAAAAAAGTAATGTGATTTTTTCTCATGAATATTGAAAATCAGAGAGGAGCAGATGTGCGTGCATGTCTACAGACACACGCACAGAGCCCCCACTTTAAGTACTTGCTTAAATCCCAGATCCTGACAAATAGGAATGATCTGCTTGTTACTCTTTTGGTGAGCTGGATAAATACATGGCTTGTGTTTGTATGGAACAGAGGAAGGAAGCAGTGGCCATTTCTGGGCGATTAATCACAGCCATGTATTCTTTCTTTCCTATTTATGGGTGATACAGTGGGCTGAATTTTAATCAGCTCTCACGGTTGGTAGGTTTTCATGTTTCTGCTTTCACTAGTTAACACTTCAGAGATACCAGGAAACAAAATGAGTGGAACGGCTGTGGGTTGGGATCGCACTCTGGGTTTAGTGATGACTTTGCTTACTGCCTTCAGAGAAGGAACAAAATGTCTCATGAGTGTGGGCTTCTGGGAAGGTAATTTGGAAATGAGTGCAGTTATGATAACATCACATAACAGGCAATAGAACAGTGAGCCTAGTTCAACTAAAACCAGCTGTGAACCCAGATTTCCACTGTCTCTACCTAATACACTTATTAAAACTAACGCAAAAGAGGGAACAAAATGCTACCACTGGCATGCTCGAAGCATTCCTATTTGAGGGTGCTTCACAGCCATTCAAGTGGCATAGTCATAATTAAGTGGAAAAGGGAGACTCCAACCTCATGCCCCACTGAGTCAGCGATGCCTTTGACAGTAGGTATGTCTAATATGGGGATTTAAAGTTTTCTGTTCTTGTTACTCAGCAGATGAAGCTGGCTTTTCCTTACGGTCAGAACTGGGACCTACCCCTGACTGGTGGGGGAATGCTGCCCTCCATGGCCTCTGTCTATGGTACAGTTGTAGCTTGAAAGACTGGCAGAGCAAATGCTGTCAGACGTCGGGTAGAGCTCAGGAAGGCTCATTTAAGGATTACTGCAGGACTGGCTGCTTAATTCTTTCTTGTTCTTAACTTAAAACATAAAGCATGGCAGAACACTCTTCAGCAGAGACACAATATTCATCCCTTTGTTCACGGAGTGAAGAATAATTAACAAAGCCCTTACCTCTTCTCATTGGATGATGCTCAATTTGACCTTTACAGTACTAAAGTGGTACTAAGATAAGAATTATGTACTGTATCCTGACCTCAGTTACACCATAGTAAGCCTGAATCACTAGGCATATCAAGGATGAGGGGGTCATTAAGAACAGCCAACATGGTTTTATGAGGGGGAAGTCATGTATGACCAACCTTATAGCCTTCTATGAGGAAGTGACTAGGTGGAGGGATGATGGTAGAGCGGTAGATGTAGTTTTTCTTGATTTCAGTAAGGCATTTGATACTGTCTCCCACAGCATCCTCATAGATAAGCTAAGGAAGTGTGGGCTTGACGATCAAGTAGTGAGGTGGATCGAGAACTGGTTGAAAGGAAGAAGGCAGAGAGTTGTGGTCAATGGCGCAGAATCTAGCTGGAGGTCTGTGACTAGTGGAGTTCCTCAGGGGTCGGTGCTGGGACCGGTGCTGTTTAATATTTTCATCAATGACCTGGATGAGGGAACTGAGTGCACCCTCAGCAAGTTTGCTGATGACACAAAACTGGGAGGAGTGGCTGACACACCAGAGGACTGTGCTGCCATTCAGCGAGACCTGGACAGGCTGGAGAGTTGGGCGGGGAGAAACTTGATGAAATTTAACAAGGGCAAGTGTAGAGTCTTGCATCTGGGGAAGAACAACCCCATGTACCAGTACAGGTTGGGGGTTGACCTGCTGGAAAGTAGTGAAGGGGAAAGGGACCTGGGGGTCCTGGTGGATAGGAGGATGACCATGAGCCAGCAATGTGCTCTTGTGGCCAAGAAGGCAAATGGCATCTTAGGGTGCATTAGAAAGGGAGTGGTTAGTAGGTCAAGAGAGGTTCTCCTCCCCCTCTACTCAGCCTTGGTGAGGCCGCATCTGGAATATTGCGTCCAGTTCTGGGCCCCTCTGTTCAAGAAGGACAGGGAATTGCTTGAAGGAGTCCAGCGCAGAGCCACAAAGATGATTAAGGGAGTGGAACATCTCCCTTATGAGGAGAGGCTGAGGGAGCTGGGTCTCTTTAGCTTGCAAAAGAGGAGACTGAGGGGTGACCTCATCAATGTTTACAAATATGTGAAGGGTAGGTGTCAGGATGATGGAGCTAGGCTTTTTTCAGTGATATCCAGTGATAGGACAAGGGGCAATGGGTGTAAACTGGAACATAGGAAGTTCCACGTTAACATCAGGAAGAACTTCTTTACTGTAAGAGTGACAGAGCACTGGAACAGGTTGCCCAGGGGAGTTGTGGAGTCTCCTACACTGGAGATATTCAAGGCCCGCCTGGACAAGTTCCTGTGTGATGTACTGTAGGTTACCCTGCTCTTGCAGGGGGGTTGGACTAGATGATCTTTTTAGGTCCCTTCCAACCCTTGGGATTCTGTGATTCTGTGATTCTGTAATTTGGAGTCACACCACTAGAGTAACTAGAATTGGCTGGGACTAAGGCTGGTGCATGCCGTATTTGGTATTCCTGGCATTTTTATTCAAGGCAGTCAGTGGGATCCATTCCATCACCCACACCTGCCCTCTGTGTGCCACACACAATGTATTTATTACGCATGGTACTAATAGCACAGCAGGCGATTAAAGTGGAGAGCACTTTAAAAGTCAAATTGGCCTTTTACATCACATAATTTGGGATGGAGGCCAGATTGCTCGGGATGATTTAGATACCTAACTCAATCAGTGAGTATGAGACATCGAAATGCCTTTGGAAAAAAACCAACCCTGCAGTCCCTAATCTTTAAATTTCATCTTTAATTTTGGAGTGAAATTGGTGCTTAGAAAATATAGCTCAGGGAGGGTAGGGAAAGAAGAGTCCAGCGACCTAAACTGAAATCTCGGTGAGCCAGGGACTGGCGTCAGCTGAAGAGGAGATGGGAAATTAGGACGTGGCTCAGGCTGGCTCGCTCGCAGGAATACATTGACAAAATCAATGCAGGGAGATGATGCTGTCCAGTCCCTGAAAACCTACAGTTCTTTAAAATGAGGGTCCTGGGTGACAGATACGTTTCCAGGCATTAAGGCTCTGACAGCCCAACCAAAGTACAAGATCAAGAAAGTAAATTTGAGGGAGTTACTTTATTACAGATAACACTGCCTTTTCCAGATAGCCACGCTTCAGTTAAACCCGCTGAACCAAGCACCACATTGCAGTTCAGGCAGGGAAAGCAGCTTGCCCCAAGATATGATACAGGACAAGCAAAACTAATAATTTTGAGATACATCATCATAGGAATAATGTGAGGAATTTTTTTCTTTCTTTTTATTGGGAGTCTTGAGAAGATTCTCCTCAAGGGCTACTATTTGAAGCCCAACTTTGTTCATGCTGCTTGGATTCAGTTTTTATATCCCACCATGAAAACAAACCTCTGTAAGGAATGCAGCACTACATTCTGCCGTGCGCAGTGGGCCAAGTGGAGAAGAGCCACTTCACTGATGGACGTTATTCAGCGATGGGAAGAATTTAAGTGATTTTTATGAAATGAGGATTTAGCTCACAAAGGGGCTTGGGACATGGAGACTTTAGAGATTTAGGGGCTAAATGATAGAGCTTTGCTTCAAAGTCAGCCTGAGACTGAAGAAAACCATTTTGAAATTACCCCACTGGCTTCTGTTTATCCATTGTCATGGGAAGAGGGTGCTTTGGTTGTCTTTCCTGGGGATAGTGAGAGATCTCAGGGTCCAGAGCTGCCAATATTCCAGCACTGAAGGTATGTGTAAATTGTGACAAATAAGACAGGATTTACAGAGGAGTAAGTGCTGTGCAAGAACAGCGATGGAGGCAATGAAGTGTTCCCTCCTGGATGCATAAATGGTGTAGGGGTTCCTCAGAGTTTTACTCGCTAGTCCAGTTTGAGGAAAAATATTGCTTATCTGGACACATATGTGTGGAAGAACATGCACATGTGTGCATGGACAGTCTGGGGTTAACAAAAGGTTTCTGTCAATTCCCAAGCATGGCCAGTTTGTCCTCTGCTACACCCAGCATGGTAGCCATAGCATGGAAATGCAGATCTGCTCCTCATTAGTAATCATTTAGCTCTTTTATGTTACATGATGAAATGAATATTATTAAAGCTGCCTTCACAATTTCCAAGCCCAATTATTTTTTTATTAAGAATTAAACTTTCAGATCCCATGTATGCCTTTGAAAATCTCAGTTTGTAGGTCAGAAACACCAGAGAAATTTGTAATAACCTACTCCTTGTCATAGGCTTTGTCCAGAGTCACAGATCGATGGAGTGGGGCTCAAATGATGGATGCAGGCCAATAACCAAGGCTTTGTACCTTCCAAGCCCTGGGAGTACAACACGATGTATGTGGGAAGCACAAAAGAGAATCCAGCTGGCAAAACACACACAGACCAGTCACACTGCATGAAGGCTTCATCCAGTTGCTCTTGTTACCCTGTGGCTTCCAAGGAATACAATATTAGAGCAGCGATTTGATCTTCAAGGGCTGGATCACGCAAGTTGCAAAGCCAGCCAGCACAATTCCTCTTCTACACTCAAGCAAATTAATATTATCAGGGCTTAACAATGGGGGATGTTGGGAGACAGTCATTAGGGCATCAGCCTGGTTTGTGAGGATCCTTATACTAATTTTCTTCTCTGACCTGTATTTTTTTTCCAGCTATCTAAATCAATGTTCAAAGGCACCAAAACTAGTGAAAATAGACTAAAATACACTAAGATTTGACCGAGAGTCCAATCTGACAGGTCAATGAGACATAGTTCAAGATGGCAGCATCATTCAACCACCTGTGCCTATGTGTCAGCTGAAAAGGAGTCACAGAAGGTTTGTGCCTTCAGTCTGCTGGTTTTAGCCCTCCATAAGGCCTTTGCAAGTCATGGCAGTAAGTGCGGTCCCCAAGCCCCAACAGTTTAGAAGAGAAAGCTATTCCCTGGGCATCCTTTTGGAAGCAGCAAAGTTGCAGCTTTAGACTGATGTTCTTTATTCTGTGATCATAGCCAATTATAAGAAATTAACAGAAACACAGCCAGATCCAAAAGTTTATTAGAAAGTAAGCATTGTAGTTTAATTATGCCACTATGTTGTGTACAACACAAAGCCCACTGAAATCTGAATACTTGATGATCTTTGGAATTTGACTAAGAGCTCTTCGGCCTTAGGGAGAAACTTGACAATTACTAATCTACATATGCTGACAATCTCTACGTATCAGGGGCCCCATGAGGGTCTTTAATAGCTCTGTAAACTTCAAACTGGAGTGTTCTTCAGTAGGGAAAAACAAGATGCTGTATTCAAGCTAAAGAAGAGTGGAGGTTGACATGTTTATTAAATACCCTCAGGCCCCAAAGAACTGAAGAGTGGAAGGTTCTCTGGGTAGAAGTTATAAATGCAGCATCAGATTTATTCAAGATAGAACAATTATGCATGAATGCTCAGGTGAAACTATGGCACGATGGATCCAGGAAAACTTCCTGCAAAAGCATTTCCACAGCTTCAAACAGTGTGCCTATTCTCTGACTTCTGCAGCCCTTTCTGCCACATTGGCTTGAATTTAATGCCTGTGCACATATAATGTCTTCATGGTTTCAGTGGGAGCAGACAGTTGATTTTATAAGGTGCCAACCTGAGCTTTTTCAAAAGTAAAACAAGTGATTTCTGCCTCACTTGTACAATTGTAGGCAGTGAGTTTTGTCCATTATCTGGCAGGGAGAGGCTTCTGTCTTCCGACATACCTTCAATACAGGACCTGAATTTATGCCAGAAATTTTAGTAGGTCTGGCTCAAAATGTAGCAGGAAAACTGATCACTTCATAGCAGAATTGACAGCTTCATGTTCCTTTCCTTTAATTTACAGTTTGACACAAGCCCACACTTTGATGATTAAGGTTATTCGTGTGTTACAGACAGCCCAGAAGGTTATTCTGGCTCAGCCTCTTGTTGCTGTATTGACTTGATGTTGGCTTTGATGTTTACCTTGTATGTTGTCAACATAATCGCCAAGTGAATTCTGATTACTTCATTTCTCATTTTCTTTGTATTTCAGGATTGTCTAGCATTATCATAGAATAGTTAGGGTTGGAAAGGACCTTAAGATCACCCAGTTCCAACCCCACTGCCATGGGCAGGGACACCTCACACTAAACCATGTCACCCAAGGCTCTGTCCAACCTGGCCTTGAACACTGCCAGGGATGGAACATTATCCTCCCACTGCCATGCGTGTTCACCACCCATACTGAACTGACCACAGCACACGGAGAAAGAAATGACACTAAACCCTCGAGAAGCCATCTAACACAGCAGCATCAGTCTTGGCGAGGGATGTTACAAACTGCTTTATCATTTCTGGGGAGCAGAAGGAATAGACAGAGCTTGGACTGCACCCTGATGGGATGTGCAGCACTCACCATCAGGGGAACACTTTATCTTGCAATGAAGTTGATCAGTAAATAATTGGAGGGCATAAATCTGGAAACTCCTAGAGTCAGCTGCATTCTGGGCTCTAAAGACACAATCCAAACCATTGAATTTGAGGAGGTAGAGTCTTATCAATGCAACACGTTAAACAACCTTAACTCCAGTGAGCAATGGCACCACTGTAACACTTATTAGAAAAATGCATCTGATCTCAAAGGCCTGCATGACAAGTTCATTACATATCAATTTAATTAGCTGATTTACATTTAATTTACATTTCAATTAATGTCTTTAGCAACAAAACGTTGCCTTAATAGGGTAATTGCCTGTTAGGCAATATGTAAAAGAATAAATAGTCACATTCTGAGGAAGAATTCCTATTTTCAATTTTTTATTACCATAAATAACCTAAATAATTATTGCTGTTAAGGGGCCATGTCCCAGTTCCCTTCTGGGTCTAATTATAAAGACTTAGTACCTCATTAAGCAAAATGCTTTTGGAGTCACAGAAAAGCATTACTCTAATCGTGACTCATTAGTTTCGACAAAAGAGGGGAAAAACTGCAGAAGTCGGCACATTTCACGATATTATTCTTGTGGTTCATAAGCAGCAGCGCATTTGAGACGTGGCTGTTACAGCTGTGCAGGCGTTTCTGCCACGAAGCCCTATTTTCAGAGCAGTTTTTTTGTGTAACTTTGGTCATTAAGAGAGTCACATCCGACTGGAAAAGCTGTCATGTGCGCCCCTGGCATGGAGCAAGAAGCTTGAGCAAAGTTTTGGTTTCCTGTTCCCTCAGAGCTCTTGTTTTCCCCATGTGGCCACAAGCATGGTGTAACACAGGATTCCTCTTTTTCCACCATGCCAGAAGGGTTGCTTTCATCACCCAGTGCATAGAAAATGGGCATGTCTTTTAGGATCTGTTTAAATTCAGTGATGCTTTATCACAGCACTCCTTGTCTGTAACTAGAGAGCAAAAACTGATGCAGGCTTGGGTGTGACCAGACTGTGACTTTAAGGCTCTTAGTATTGGATTCAAGCCACCGTGGCAATGCGATGTAAACCACTGATCTCATCTATGCTCACTCTGCTGTTTTAATTTGTTCAAAAACCCGTGGAAAGTTTGGCATGGTGCTGGCAGGTTTTATGCTCCATTAGGCATTGACTCTCTGTGCTAGTCTAAAACATTACACTGGATCCAGCATCGTCTGTCCTTCGGCAGCCAGTGCAAAGCCAATGCTAAAGCACTAAGCTGGCACAAACTCTGTGTCAGGAGCTCTGCCTGATTTGATTAACATGTGTGAGTTTTGTTTGGGTGAAGTTTGCTCTGCTGACGATCCAGTGGTGCAAAGATCCAGAACTGATGACTGGAACTAAGGCACTGATTGCATTTGCTTAAAATTATGTCTTCTATGGAAAGAAAAAGGGACTGATTAAGGTTTTGTTTAGCAAAAAATGAATTCATAATATTCTAGGAATATATACAGTTTTAAAAAAGAAGGTATTTAATGAGAAAACAACCTTTTCATATAGTGTCATTTCCTCATTAACCTTTAATTATGATTCATATGTAAAAGAAACCCAAACACCATGCTATTCTTCCTTATATTGCAAATAAAGCCAAAGCTAGCAATAGGATTTTTTATGATAGTATTGTACAGCTTCTAAGAACAAATAATTCACGTTTTTCTTTTTTTTTTTTAATTTTTTCCCCTTTTTTTCTTTCTTTTTTTAAGTGACTGTTACTATCTTAATTTCACAGGTAGTTAAACCAGCAGCACAAAAAGTGATGTTTCATATCTCAGAGCTGTAAAAGAGACCCCCTAACCTCACAGTCCAGCCATCCTGGACTACTGAAGTAAATGATGGCTTTAGTGGATTTTGGAACTGATCTTCAACCCCAAGGTCTTCAGACAACTAAAGACTGTGGTGCAAACACTGCTCACTGCTGCCTGGCATAACTCGCCCAACTTCAGAGGTAATTCATCTGGACTATGTGCTTGGGCAAATTTACTGCCAGAGACTGGGCAAGCTCTAGTTCCTCAGTGGTTAATTCTCCTGTAACAGGAAGCTGTATGAATATACCATTAGAACAGTAAAAAAGAAATCAGGAGGGAGTCACTTTCTTCTAATAATAAATGTACCCTTTCAGTGGGATAAGGAAAACAGTGCTGTCTTTAGACAGAAAGAAAAGGTTCCACTTCCCAAAAAATTTCTTCTTACCTTCAGAAGTTAATTGCTTAGGACTCAGAGGTATCTCCTGGTATTCTGCATTTTACTTTTGCTCCTATACTTGATGGATCTGGAATTCTCTTCTGAGCTGCTAACTCAATTTTTGCTTTTTAAAGCTCATTTAAAACCTTTCCTACTTTCCTGTGTCTCTGATTAACACTAATCCACTCTACCCTTTCTTTTCCTATAGCTTCTTATATTCGTCCCTTGCTGCAGCCTGCAAGAATTCTAATTGGCATCTGCTCTTCTTTTTGGGTTTCCATTTTTTTCCTTTCTTCCTGCTCCATTTTCTCTCTGTTGCTATCTGGGCTGCTCTATGCCGTCCTGTTATACTTTCTAGCCCAGATCTGCCTACTGCTGTAAAGGGTTTGACTGTTTTCTTTAGGAACAACTCTAATAATAGCCACAATCCTGCCCCTTTACAAATCGTCCTCCAAATGAAAAAAAGTTCTTCCCTCCAGAGTGAATTCCATTGAAAACCAAAAGTTCTTGTTAAAAAATAACATCTCCCTCTCTGTTCCTGATGGATTGGAGAAATTTTAAAGGAGCAATGTTGTAATTCACAGGGAATTTGAGCATAGATCTCAGAGCTCCCTATTAGACAGAGTAACTTCAGCCATTATTTAAAGAAAGCATTTCAGTTTTCATCTCTAATACAACAGCAAGCTACACTTTGTAACAGGAAAACAAGCCAACCAGAAAATCCTTGAGGTTCTCTAGTGACTTCACTGTTGTCAATCAAATTAACATGAAGATGCTAAAACACTGGTGCTTTAATGGGCAAAGGGACAAAACTCCTGACACATTGCAGAAAGGTTTTTGAAAAACAAGTGCCTAGATGCCATCTGAGCTGGATGAGGCTAAGAGAAACCAGAGCCTGGGACTATCATGGGACGTCATGGATTTTGAGCTTTAACTGCTATTCGGGTGGCCTATGCCAAAACTGCCATTTCTCAGCCCCTTATTCAGCTGCTGCCTCAGCCTGGCAGCCCAGAAGTGAATATTTTTCCTCTGAAGACTGGGGCCTGATGCTCGCCTCCTGGCCCTGATCAGAAGTAGTCAGTAAGACAACTCTGGCAAGCTTGGAGCCACATTGTGCCTTTGCTCTCAAGGCCTCAGAAGCCAGCATTCCCTGCTGCCCTCCAGTATTTCCTTTGGCCATGCCAGGTGCTGCAACGCACAGGCTCCGAAGCAAACTCTCCAGAGCCCTATCCTCTGTTCTCTGCTCAGTAAGCAATACTTTTATCACCTACATTTTAATATCTTTTACAGTCACAATGTTTACAGACAGAACATACTGTTATTAAGGTAGCCTCCTATACATCACAGACCATTAAATACTGTTGTCACTCTTCAACTATAGTATGTTTTGTTTAGACAAATGTCTTTCTTTAGTCAGTTCTTTGTTTTCCTTTTGATAGTTTGTTCCAGAGATTACTCACTTTCTCTGTTACGATACAGTGCCCAAAATCTAATTAAATATTTTTAGCTTCATCTTCTAGCAATTGCCTTTTGCTATGCTTTTCCCAGTTATATTAAAGATCCATACAGCACCCCGCATTTTTCAACACAAAGGTATTATCAACTGTACTCAAGCCACAGCTTTTGGTTTTCTGTTAAGGCCACTGTGCTATGGCTGCTGCAGCTGGAGCCATCACAGCTAAACTTCTGCGAGCAACGGTTCTTCAATGCAGAATACAGGTGCCTTTTTGTACACTTCCAAGCCAGCTGCTCTGAATTATTGCAGGATCAGAGTTGTTGTCTCTGGGATGACAGAAGAATGGATTAGAGTAGTTGGTGATTTTGGCTTCCTCCATGACCATCATCTTGAGTTGCTTTGCCAACCCGACAATGTTCTTTTCTTTGCTTTTTAAATACAAAGCTGTACAGGCGTAAGGAATAAAAGCTCTAATTTATTCTGCAAAAGTGTTCATCAAGTGAGAGACAGGACTCTGGGAAAAGATTAAGAGCTTACATTTTTCATTTGACTTATTTCACATAAAATTTCATAGAGGATAAAATGATGGGAGGCAAAGAAGCAAAGATATTTCTGTTTTATCTCCGTCTAAGGACCATAAATCTTTCTGAAGTACCATTAATTATAGCAGCGCCATTCACAACGCTATTGTTAAGGGTCTATCAGCAGTCCCATTATAAACCCCTATTTTCAGGGGTTTATAACTTGGTTTGAAGAATTTTGTTTCAGGCAAAAACTTCACTGGGCAATGTCTTTATCTAAGACATTTTTACTTTTTCAATGTAAAACATAAAGGAAAGTGTTACCTCTTTTGAACCGAATAAGGGAGAGCCCAGGAACTGTCTAGGGGTACAAAGCTAATGCTGTCTTGGCTGATTATATCTGTACCATTTGTGAATTCTTCAGACTGTATTCACAGAAGTTATCTCAAAGATGAATTTAGACCATTCCTTTAAAATGCAAGTTTCCAATTAGTACAACTGAATTCAAGGTCTGGAATATTCCTCTAGTGGCTGTAATCAAATCAGATTTGATTTCTTTTTTACCTGCGGCCAGCCAAGAAAGAATTTAGCAGAACTGGAAAGCAGCTTAAATGTTAAATAAACTTCAGTGTCTTTAGCTTGCCTTTTTCTTGTTGTTATTGCAGGCATGACCTACATCAAGAATCAGTGAAGTTAATGGTCACATCCATTAAAGAGCATATTGGCTTAGCAGCAGAGGAATTTCTCTTTCATGGCTGAGGCCATACTGAAATGTTAGAGAGGTGCTGTGTTTCTCTAGATGTGTAGTGAAAAATGCTCTTCAATAGGCACTAGTGAGACTGGGAGGGCACAGGGAAGAAAGGTCACTGATTCACCTATATAATGCCATGAGCAGGTGGCCTTTTGCCTGTAGCAACTTGTAGGTTCATCAAGGAAGCCTAGAGCTCTGCCCAGCTGTGTACCTGCACATTAAGAAAGAGCCAGATCCTCAACAAAACAGGATAGACAAAACCGTTTTGTGTTTTTTCTAAAGCAATGGATATTAATGAATGGTAACTTCTGGGCAACTTTTTCCTGCTTTATGAAAATGTATTTTGTGAAGAGTGTACTGACACTCTCAGGTAATCTCCATCCTCTGTCCTTATCAATCATCTAACACTCTAGCTCCCTCGTTACATTACTGTCTGCAGTAATGCAAATCACTTTGGTCCTCTTAGATCCTATCAGAACCTCTTACATTACAAAATTCTTCCAGCTCTGCCCTACAGCATACTAGGACTGTTTAGTCTTAACTTCTGCTGCCTGTTTTCCTCCACTATGGTTCTCTGCACAGGAACTGACTTTTGTGAATTGCACATTTAACCCAACCAGAGAGTGAGATCAAAATAAGTAATGCATGTGGGTATTCTCTTATGGCATCCCCTACGGTGCTCTGATTCTGCTTTAAACGCTGTTGAATGTATCTTGTTATAATGAGTTCCACTATCTAAAGTACTTTCTTCTATCAGTCTTGATTGTGTTGTCTTTTAATTTCATTGCATGTGTCCTCTGAAAGGATAAATAGGTATGGGTAAATAGAAGAACCTATTTCTACATATTATTTAATCCCTTATGTACTTCTTTTGTATTACATCTTATTTTTCTCCTCTCCAAAGTAAAACTGTCTTAATGTTTTGTTTGTTTGCTTTTTCTAATATGGAAATCTTTCCATATCTCATAACTCATTGCTGTTATTTGAGCAGATGTCTTCCTGGAATTCTCCACAGTTATTAATGACAAGACTATCATGCTTTAGATGATATCTAAATAAAGGATGTGCAGTAAGACAGAGGTCTCTTCTGGCAGCTCTGTCAACATCAGGGGTTTGAAGTAGGCAGAAATGGCTCTCTGACAACACCCATACAGACTGCAGCACAGTGTGGAAAACTGTGGAAAGCTCCTTTACTTCCTTTATTCTTATTGCCAGAATGATTCTGCAATGCCACTCTGTACCCAGCAGAACACTTCCTAAGTTTAAGGAGAAAATCATTCCTGGCTTCTTAGCCAAAAGTGACTCTCCTGACAAATGCAGTCATGTTAGACTTGCTCACTGACCTCCCGTCTTATTTGAACTAATTCTGTCTAATTCACATTATTTTACAGATCCTGCACTTCAGAATATCCACTATTTGCAAACCTGTATCTTCCCAGTTTTCCTCACTTTACTTATTTTGAAGCAGGTTTTCATACATTGAAACTCCTGAGGCCTGACAGTCACGAGCACTGCAACAATAAGGTACAAATCTTGTGATAATTGTATTAAATCAGTGCAACCTCATTCTTTTCACAGTTACTCTTGGTCTGTAATGACAGAAACAGGAGCAGAATTGAGTATTTTGATGACAACAGGGTTCTTCCATAGCAGGCATGTTGGAGGGCCTGGAGGACAGAAAAGGATGAAGCTTTCAAATGGAGGAGATTGCAAAAACCTTAGCATAATGCAAAGCTGTCATCCAGGCTTTTTTATTACATGGAACTAAGCATAAGTAGCGTTACAAGCAGATTTACTTTTCTAAAAGCAAAGGAATTCATGTATTTTCACAGCATGGAACTTTACAGCAGTTAAAACCTCAGGTCTATTAAAGTAGCATGCACTTTCTGTGGATTTGCTTATCAGTTTTGCCTATTAGCAAATGGATTTATGCTGAAAGCCAGAGTTTCCCTCGTTGTCCCCCAAATTCCTGCAGTGCAAATGTAAAAATAAATGGTGCATTTCAACAGAATGAGAAGGTCCAGATGGATCTCCCTCTGCTGCAGAAAGGTCTGGACAGGAAAAGCACTGCAGCAGCAGCAGCCTTTCTTCCCAAGACCCAGTGGGGTGAAGTGGAAGAAGCTCTGCAGACAGAGGGATGGAGAAGCATCTCTGTGCAGACTGCACTGCTCTCCAGTCTACCTCAAATTCTCCCTGACTCGCTAAGGAAAAGCACTGAAATTCATCGCTGCCTTATCACTTCAGAGGAGCTTTCTGTCCTGCCTTGTGCTTCTTTTTCAAGGGTTATAAAGTACTTCTGTTCCAGGGCACTGCACATGGATATTAAATTTTCATCACAAACATGATGCCATTTTTGATTTCAGCATTTATCTATCTTCCGTTCTTATATGGCCACACTTACTGTAGTATCTCATACTTCACGATCTTTAACACATTACTTATCCCTTCAAAAAGCATGTATGTGAAAGGTAACCAAAAATAAGAAATAAACCATATTAATACTGTTCCCATCTAGAGGCTACAGATCTTCAAGAATTTTTTTCTCATTAACTCTGGAATGCTATTCATAACCTTGAGGCTGATAATACATAGAAAATTATTACATCCAAGTGGCAACCGCTCCTTAATATATCTGTTACAGGTCTATGATTCAAAAATTAGTCTTTCCCAGGTCTTTTCCAGAATCCTGTTCTTTGCTTAGATAAGAAAATAAAAAGTCCCATTAATAAAAATAAGACCTGCATTTCCAATCATTTATTTATGTTAAAAGACTGGTATCAGGTATTAGCAGTGATATTTAATCCATCTATAGAGTTCACTTTTGTCTGCACTAGCATATTATGTTCTTTGCTCAGTTTCCTTAAAAAAAACCAAACAATCAAAATTAAACCATTTTGAGAATGCTGTTTCTTTCCAGATAGCAGCAGTAGCTTTCTACATCACTCAGCATGATTTTTCTTTGACACGCTAGTGTGCGCTCGCAGCCCAGAAAGCCAACCGCATCCTGGGCTGCATCAAAAGGAGCGTGACCAGCAGGCCGAAGGAGGTGATCCTGCCCCTCTACTCTGCTCTCTTGAGACCTCACCTGGAGTATTGTGTGCAGTTCTGGTGTCCTCAACATAAAAAGGACATGGAACTGCTGGAACAAGTCCAGAGGAGGGCCATGAGGATGATCAGGGGACTGGAGCACCTCCCGTATGAAGACAGGCTGAGGAAGTTGGGGCTGTTCAGCCTGGAGAAGAGAAGGCTGCGTGGAGACCTCAGAGCAGCCTTCCAGTACCTGAAGGGGGCCCATAGGGATGCTGGGGAGGGACTCTTCGTCAGGGACTGTAGTGACAGGACAAGGGGTAACGGGTTAAAACTTAAACAGGGGAAGTTTAGATTGGATCTAAGGAGGAAATTCTTTCCTGTTAGGGTGGTGAGGCACTGGAATCGGTTGCCCAGGGAGGTTGTGAGTGCTCCATCCCCTGGCAGTGTTCAAGGCCAGGTTGGATGAAGCCTTGGGTGGGATGATTTACTGTGAGGTGTCCCTGCCCATGGCAGGGGGGCTGGAACTGGATGATCTTGAGGTCCTTTCCAACCCTAACTATTCTATGATTCTATGATTAAAATAAAGCAATCCCTTGGATGCATTTGAGCCACTGCTCTCTTTTGTAAGCAATCAAAATTTGAGGCTCGGTTTCCTCCTTTCTATACAACTGTACTTGTGAATTTGAAAAGTATTTCAAGGCTTAAACTCCCTCACAGCCTTAGACTGAGATGAACTGAAGCTGCCAAAACATAAAAGTCAGACTGACCTGGTGTTACACGTCACTGCAAATAACTCTTGAGAACAACGTTGCAGCAAAGACTTTGGCGAATAGCCTTGGTACAATCACAATGGTGCTCAAGATCAGCACCATAAATCTGAATGAATCTAGTAATAACAGAAAGGCAGGCCTGAAAAGACAGTTTCAGATATGGAGTGCGGACACGAGACTCTGAAGATGGGACTGGTCACAATATACCGTGCTCACTCTGCGTCCCACAGGACTAGACACACTGAAACTCAGTGCTTTTGGCTATTCAGCCCAGGAACTGTGTGAAACTTGGGTTTTCCCCTCTTCCGAAGAAGTCTTTTGGCACCTTTGTCCAGGAGGACCAAAAAACTGGAGATATTAGATACATCACAAACTGCCTTCTCCTTCCAGATGCCCCACAATACCACTGCTCATACGTGGCCTGGTTCTCTGCCCTAAGTAGATACTTCAGCTTTTGCTCCAGCAATCCATCCCCAACACAGCACCCATGAGTGTGACTGTCCCTCCCGACGCTGAGGGCTTGGGAATTACTCCGCTTCCCATACACCACAGCAGCTCCCCAGCAGCACCACTGAGGCCCTGAGGGAAGTGCCAAAGCAGGCTGTTCTGTAAGAACAGGAATGAGGGCCGCACCAGCGCATACTGTGTGCACAAGCACAGAGAGCTCTGCGGCGAGCAGAGCGAGGCCAGCAGCACCACGCACACCGCAATATGGCCGCCACACGAGCGGCCGTTACCGCAGGGCACTGTGGGAAGGACAGTCGCGCCCGCGCACGGCATTGTGGGAAGGCGGGAGCGGCGCCGGAAGTGCTGCGGTTGCCGTGACGACGGCGTCGGCCCCTCGGCGCGGGCGAGCCGGAGCGGGCCGGGACCCCGCGGCCCATGCCGCGGAAGGCGCTGCGCTGCGTCCTGCAGCTGGACGTCCGCTCGGTGAGTGCCCGGTGTGTGGGACCCGCCGTGCTCAGCCGGGGCTCGGCGGCCCGCAGGCTGCAGGAGAAGCCGCGGTTTGCCCTTCCGGCGCCGCTTCCCGCCCCATTTCACCTCTCCCTGCCGCCGCCCGCCCCCAGTTCTGCCGGCCTGGTGGTTCCGCTGGCAGACCGGTCTGCGCTCCGTAGCTGAGAGGGAGTCACCCTCGGTCTTGAGCTCCAGCTGGCTCCTGGGCAACTTGTGCTCTTTTGTGTGTGCATCCCCCGGCAGCCGGTCCCCAGGCTCCCCGGTGATACTAGCACCAGCCGTGCTCCTCCACCGTCCTCACTTCCCCGTGTTAAAGGTCTTTTTTAAGAGACACTGATTCTTGCGGAGCTGTACGGTGTGGGAAGAGCACTTGTGAACCGAACAAAGTAAAAGAGATCCCAGGAAACAGCAGCTTACACATGGCATACACATCTCTGTGAGTGGTGAGGCACCTGTGAGTGAAGGATGTGGTATTGGGCAGCTATGAAGTGCCTGAAAGAGGCTGTGAGGTCAGTAGGTGTGAAAGTGGAAAGTTTTCCCGTTAATCATGTTAGGACCGTTCCCTGTGCACTTTGCAAAGTTTTTTGCTCATATACAGTGTAGGAGTAAATATGACTATCGTTTTCCTGATAACTTTTAAGGAGCAATTAAAGTAATCAGTGCACTGTCACTCTGGAGCTGTTGGCTTCATACACCCTGGTTGCTGTAACCCAGAAGTTTGGACTCCTCATAGGGCAAGAGCTGACAGAATACTTGCTGCTGAAAGGAAAACCCAAGGTGCCATCTAAAACATTTAAGTGCAGGTCCAGAAAGTATATACTGGGAAATGGACCCTGATTGCTGAGCCACCTTTGTTCCCAAACTTGTGCGGCTGCTCTGATACAGCGTTGTGAATTTCTGCACGTAGACTGTGAGGGTATCACACTAATGGTGTTGTTTTGCTGTCCCAACAGTTAGTGTCTATAATGCAAAGGCTCACTTGATTGCTGGAAAGCTATGGAGCCAATTTGGCATTTCACTCCTGTGATGGTTTGAAAGCTTTCCAGCCTGAATTTCCTTCTGATTAGTTGACACCCTACTCTTAAATATCAACACTGATCTTTCACTTAAATAATTTTCTTCCTTCCTTGGTGTTTGCTCTCTTGATGTATTTTTAGACACCAGTTCTATCATTTCACAAGCGATCTTTGTTAGCTAGAAAGACCTGGTTCTTTTGATAGTGTTTTACGTGATTGAGCAGTCTTTTGATCATCTTAGGGATGGGTGCCACTTTTCCCCTTTAAAACTGCATTGATCAGGATCAGAATTGAATTCAGCATTCCAGATGGGGTCTCACTGTTGCTTTAGGTTATATCGGGGAAAAAAGTCCAACATTCATCCTATATGTCTTAATCTAATAGTCTCCTCACAGCTGTGCTGCTGTTATGCTGTCATTTATTTGTTAACACACTCATCTTTCCCTCAGCCCATTTGAAGGTTAGTTCCCCCACAGTGAAACCAAAACCTGTTGTTGATACACGGTAAGTACATCTCATCCATGTCACTGTGGTCCCACAAAACAGGTTTTTCTGTAACATTTTGTTGACCTTTGATAATTTCTGAATTTTAATTGGAAAATGTCACGAGAATACTCTGACTTTTTGTGTCAGGGTCATTAAAAATATTAAAAGGCATGGATCCCAGCATATACAGAGCACCATTTTTAATAGTAACCCTCAGATCGATGTCTGCCAGTTTTGTACGTAATTGATGTGGAAGGTGTCCCTGCCTATGGCAGGGGATTGGAACCAGATGATCTTTAAGGTCCCTTCCGACCCAAACCATTCTGTGATTCTGTCCTTTGGGCAGTTCTGTGGCACCTTAGGACTTTCGTACTAACTCCCATCTTCTGCATCATAAGTAAAATTTTCTTGTGTGGCACCATATGATATCCTTTGTCCAGAAAACAGGTTTTTCAAGAAACTGTCAGGTTTTGCATGACTGATCTATTTTTATGAAATGCACTGCTGGGCTTTTTTCTAGTCATGTTTCCTGCCACATCTTTATTCTTTTATATATTTAAATATTCTTGTTGATGGGGTTAGATTTTTTCAGATCTCTTTTTCTGCCTCATGTAGTCCTTGTGTTTGTTATTTTTCAACAGATGGTGCTATCCTTGTTTTCATAACATAGGCTTTATTTATGTATAGACTCCACAAGAAAAATTACATGCTTTCAGAGCTTCCACTGAATGTGATTCAGCCTCCTTGTGGCTGCTTGGTCCAGGCTTATGGCATATTGGGTAAATTCTGTTACCATCATTTCATTGTTTAAGTTGTTTGGTTTTTTGCTCCTGTGTTAAGTATTATTAAAACCAGGGTAAATGATTCAATTGTTTCTGGGACATAGGTTTGTTTTCACATCTTGGTTGTTTATGCTACTTCCATTGCTTTTTTTCTTGTTTACTTTATTTGTGACTAAAATCTTGTCCAAATTTATGATTACCTTTCCTATTCTTTTACAACATTCCGCATATTTCTTAACCCTCTTTGAAACCTATCCACTTGTGTCAGATGTTCTGTCCTCTTTCGTTTTCCCTTGCTTTAGGATACAGATGGATTTTGCTCCTTTTAACTTAGTGAAATTCCAAGATCTTTTCCAACCTGAGTCCGCTAGCTCTTTGGTTTATCTTACTGCTAGTTTTCTTCATTTTTGAAAGGCTGCTCTTCTAAAATGAAAAACTTCAGTTAAAGGCCTTATTTGGTTTACTCTGGCATTAATTAAAGTTGAATAATTCATGATTGCTCAGACTGAGATTTCATTGTTATTTGTTTTTTTGGGACTAATTTTGGTGCCCTCCTCTGCTGCTGGCATTTAGATTGCTCATGTAGGAACAGAATGAAATTCGCATTATTCTTCATGTCATTGCTACATGGAGAATTCACAAATGCAGCAGGGAAGGTAGGTGAAACTTAAGCACTGTGGTGAATTAATAGTTTTGTGGATTACTGTCAGGTAAGGAGACTAAAATCTCTTCACATGGAGAAGATTATTTTTGCAACTCTGAGTCCAAAATGCTGTTCTTTCTGGAAGCTTGCACTCAACAGAAGTTAATACTGGCCATGGCCCTTCACAGGGAGCTCTTTGTTTTGATGGTAATGGGCAATTAAAGGTATTTTTCCAGGCCTGCCTTTGTCATTGGTTACATAGGCAGCTACAGTTTTATAACTGCATGTGACAAACGGATGCCACAGGGAGTTGTGGATCAGTAGAATTCTGTTCCTTTCCATGAGATCACAGAATGGTTGAGGCTAGAAGGGTCACCTAGACCACATTACTCAGGATTGTCTCCAGATGGCTCTTGAATATCTCCAGGGAAGGAGACTCCTCAGCCTCTCTGGGCAACATATTCCCATGTTGAGTCACCCTCATGGTAAATTTCTTCCTCCTGTTCAGGTGGAACTTTCTGTGAATTGAGTGTTTTCTTTATGGCTATTTGTGATGTCCCAACAATAAGGTTGTTACACATTTCCCATCCTCCTGGAAACTGCTTCAGGGAAGTCCAGAGTAATGCTGTCCTAGGCATTCATCATAGACCTCCTGGCTAGTAGTAAGATCAGTTAATTGCAGCATTGATATCCCTCTTCCTTAGCTAATCCATAGATTACTATGACAGTTTTTAAAATGGTCCCTGCCTGAACAGTTTGCACTCAGATAAGAGCTTCAATTTGTCTCCTAAGTGTTGTGAAGCTCCATGCATCACGTATTACAAAATAGATTTCATGAACTGCAGGAATACATGTGTCATTCGTTTTTTGGAGCTGTTTTAGTCACATAAACATGTAGATCTGTTGTTCCAGCCGAGGCAGCAAATTGTGCAGTTTATCTCAAAGGTAGTAACAGCACAACTTTCCGCATGTTTTATCTTGCCCCATGTGATAATTTGTAAGGATTATTCTTCTTTTGCAGGATAGCCAGAATAAATAGCACCTGTTATTTTCAGTTTTGTCCTCTCTGATGTCTTCAAACCTTTCATTTCAATAAATAGGCAAATATTGGTTGCATTCTGTAAGGTGAAAGGCACAAAACCCCAGCGAAAAACGACAGTCAATTCTACAGAAGTGTCAAGATGAAAAGCAAGAACTAAGCTAACATGACATGTAGTATGTAGTTTGGAGGATCTTGCTTTCTATGAATGAAATCTGTCTCTTTCACTCCCTGCTATTCACACTTGCAACTGCATGAGTGTCATATAAGCTGTTTCATGCTTGACAGTCTGTTTCAACTGGGATATCTATTACTCTGGCACTTCTGTTGCAGGTTCGAAGCCCTCATTTACATGAAGTGGAAACCCTTTTTTTTTCCTCCTCGGATTTTTATGAGTAGAAGCACTATTTTTTTTTTTCTTACACTATATCTATAATAATCCATCACACATTGGTTTCTCTTGTTTCTTTCACCTGAGGCTGTTCTTCTATTTATATAGTTTTCTTTTAAATCTGGTTAGGATTTCTCAAGTAAAACATTCATTTGGGAGTAGGAAACTGTAAGCAAAGAACTTATTTTCATTCCTGTCACTCTCCTCCTTTGTCTTTCTACCTGGCAATTGAAAGTCTGAGCACTTTCTCCAACAACCTTATGTTGGAAGAGATAACCTCATATTTATTGTATTGAGATAAAAAGTGAACAGTAGAACTGAACTGAAAGGTGACAGTTCTCTGGCTGGCTAATAGAATAAAACCACATGGCTGGGAAGAAAACAGCAGATAGTTTTACAGTAAGTTCTGTACATCCTTGCAGTGGAAACTCAAGAAAGAACATCTAATGTTCATCAGAGCTTTGAAAACACACCAACTTCTTCTTGCTTAAAGAATAAGAATTGTTAAGTGGCAGTATCAGGGAACCTAATGAGGAGCTTTCCCTGCCTTGAATACCCTGCATGGTGGCCAAACTTCTCAGGTGAAGCTTTGTGTGCTAAGTAAGTGTCTGATAGAATCATAGAATAGTTAGGGTTGGAAAGGAACTTAAGATCATGCAGTTCCAACCCCCCTGCCATGGGCAGGGACACCTCACACTAAACCATGTCACCCAAGGCTCTGTCCAGCCTGGCCTTGAACACTGCCAGGGATGGAGCATTCACAACTTCCCTGGGCAACCCATTCCAGTGCCTCACCACCCTCACAGTAAAGAACTTTTTCCTTAGATCCAATCTAAACTTCCCCTGTAAGTTTTAACCCATTACCCCTTGTCCTATTTACATATTAGAAGGCAAAGTTAATAACGTTTTTGCAAATGGACTTGCCTTTTTTGGTGACTGGACAGAGTATGAATGTCTAAATATGTACATTTACCAATGTCATTCTCTCTGTAGCTACACTAAAATTTGGATGGGTTTTTGTGTCTTGGCATCCTGTAGACCTTATTCAACATGACTCCATATAGAACCTCATGTTACCCTTGATGGTTAACTGTGGTATAGTTAGTCTATGCCTTAACTGTGGGATGCCAGGCTTCACTTGTAATTGAAGACTGGAGTATGTTTACTTACAGTGAGAAGAATTTGGTCCTGATTATTTTAAAATGGTGATTATTTTTCCTAGTCAGTCTGTACAAACAGAATTGCTTCAGAAAGGATTTTTTTTTTCACTCTAGTCTGTTATAATCTGACTCTTGGAAATCAACCATTTCAGCCTTGACCATTTCATTTTTGTCTTGAAAACAGCCATTACTTCTGTAGCTGAAGTTCAGGTTGTTTAATGAATGTGTTACTCTTACAGATAACTTGCCCTGGAGTGCTGCTGAAAGACAAAGAGGATCTTTATCTCAGTGTCTCTGTATTTGGGCAGCACAAAAAAACTCAATGCGTCCCAGCAGCGTTTCCACTCTTCTTTCAAGAAAAACTAGTATTTGAGAAGGTAAGATAGTGTCAAGAGCTAATGCAAGCCAAGTAAAACCTATCCCAAACTCCACAGAAACTCACTGCAAAACCCCTGGGCACAAGCAGTCACACTGAGGGTGGGAGTCACACACACAACTCCTGCTTTTCTTCAGCACATAGGAGGTATGTGTGTATATTATCCACATGTTTTACTCAAGATTTTTGCATGCTAGAGATTATAATGTATGTTGAGACTTTTTAGATATTTGTTCATTCTTCTGCGAACTGTCCTTTCTCAGTGTCTGTTTTCCTGGCTTGGAAGGAACTGAATGTTGTTTTAAAAATTATGGCAAGTTGAAGAACAAAGGCAACATGATATAGGAGAGTTAATTTAATTTAGTAGAAAGACAGAATAGCAGCTCAAGCCTTTTTGGTGACATCTTTCTCCCTTTGAGATACTTTTCTCACAGTTTGTCACCAGAATTCCCAGGTTGGTACTCTGGCCTTCTAATTTATAGTTGTTTATTACTTATTCTGAGTCCCTGCTAGCTTCATTATTAGTACCACAGGGATAATGAAACAGTATCTTCCAGATATGATCTGGCTTCTGGACTACCTATGAATAATAATACTTTGCCCTTTCTAGTTCTTTTCCTTTAAGCATCCCCCAGCACTTTGAAAACCAGACTGAGTAAACATCAGTGATGCTGTGGTGATGTGGGTAAGATACAAACAATGATAATTTCACCAGCTACTGAACTGTCAAAAAGACCATAGTTCTTTAAAGGCAAACATACCACAAACTACTTAAGGGAGATGTATTGAATACTGTTTTCAGTTTAATTTAGGGGAAGACACCAGGATCCATCTGCTTACAAAAGAGGTGAACAAGAAAGCTGAGAATATCTGTCTTCTTACAAATAGCTATTGCTCAGGTCTAGATACTTGTGCAGCACCAGTACTTTGTGTTTTTTAGTGGCTGGTACCTTGAAAGTGATCTACACGACTCTGCTGAGACTTTTGTACTGAATTAGAGGAAAATCTGTTACCTACTGAATATCCAGTGCATCATCCTCCCCTATGCCTTGCCACCTATTTCACATGGGATTCAGGTTAAAAAACCCTGAACAGTACTCTGTACACGAATAGTCGCTTCCATGGAAATAAAGCTCAAGGTGTAAATATATTAAAGAACATATTTTTCATCTATCAGAATTCTAGTGTATTCAGCAATTTATCTTTCTCTTTCAAAATTTTCTCAGACAATACTTATCTCTTTGTGTTCAGCTCTTCACAATACCTCCTAATTTAAATATGGAGAGCTAACCCTGAATGGCTAGAAAGCATATGACAAGAGCTGCTAGCTTTCAATGAATTTGATCATGTGCCAAATGATAATTTCAGTTTCCTTTCTTTTACCAGTGGGGATAGGACTCTTGGCAACCATCTTGGCAAGGGAGAATATTGTCTTTTAGAGGGTTTTTTTAACTTCTTTTTCCCTAGAGGTCTATCTGATTACTTTGGCCCATTATTACTTTTTATTAATTTCTTTTCCAGACATTTGCTAATATAGTTGATCCTGGAGACCTTGTGGAGTTACTGGAACGTAGGTTCTGCTTTTTATCTATACTATGTTGTATGTATTAATGTCATGTATGTATAGGCTCCAAAGACTTTTTTGGGGATTAAAGTATGTGATAATTTTTCTGTCAGGAACCTGTTCTCTGAAAAGCTAGTGGGTAACCAATGTAGTATGTCATGTACTAAGTAAGTAGAACAATAACATGAGTGGGTTTTCAGAACAGAAGATTCCTGGCCAGTGCAGGCCAGGAGGTTTTTTGCTGTCTTTGAATACTAGTAACTTCCCCAAAATACTGTTATCTAACAAAATGCCTCTAGAAATGTGTGCTACATGCTTTAGAACAGGAAAAGGGTAAAAAGTCATAATTAATGGAAAATCCAGCTGGTTATCCAGAGAGATAACAGATTCCTGTATCTGATCTTTTTTTATTACTATTATTAATAATTTTCAAATAAGCATAAACCTTTGGTTTTTGTAAAATTGCTCATTTTACTTCTTAAGAAAATTATCTTTTGCCACATGTGGAGCATAATGAATTGTAATGAGACAGCACTGAACTCAAACTCCACAAATACGCTCCTTCATATTGGGAGTTATATGAAAAGGCAGCAAAGTTTGCTTCATCTTTAAAAGGGAGGACAAACTTGGCAGCAGATAGGACTTACGAATTTCTAAGTCAAATTTAGAGTTGTCATTTGTACGCTGCTAATGCCATTGTGTTCATCTGTGGTATTATGCAAACTGTTCTTAATTTCCTCTTATTGTTGGTGTAGCGGAGGTAGTTCAGCTATGTACAGTGCTGTGGAGCTTAAATCAGTGAGCTGGTTTTCTTGGGGTTTGACTGGGATAATTACTTCCATTTTCTATTTTTTAACTCATGAAAAAACTTTTTCCCTTTCTAGTTGACACAACAGTACTTGAACTAATACAGCTTGTTCCTCCAGGTATTGTATCAGTCTCTTCATAAATTATGCAGTTTAATAGGTGAATTTCCATGAGGACATTGCCCCATTACAGCACAATCACTTCTTCCAAGACACAAACAACATAGAAAGCTCTTCAACAAATAGTCCTCTGAATATAAAATGTTAATAGATCAAGAGGATCTCATTCTTGAAAGAGAGTAATAACTGAATATTGAAATGTACCATACTCAAGCTTAGGAAAGTGATAATATTTTAAAAATGGAAAATAAACTGAACTCATCCAGTGCACACTAATTAACTGCATCACAATTCACTTGCAAAGTGGCTGTCTGTGAAATTTCAGAGTGCATAATCTTGTTCTCAGAATGACACTTTTTTTCCTTCCATTTTAATGGTGACCATTGGGAAAACTCTCATCCTCACTATAAGTATTACAGGTCTCTTGGGATATGTGAAGATAATAAATAGCGATTTGTCATACTTCTGTTATTGGTTTGTGTGATTATAAAAATCCATTTTAATGAAATTCAAGTGTTCCCATGAATAATGTAAATCTGCATTTTATTGGAAATAAAGTCAAGTTTTAAAGAGGACTCATTTGGAAACTGGTATTAAAAGCACTCGCTGTCTCCTGTCCTTAATACTTTCAAGGAAGCAGTTTCTTCTCTTGGGTGACTCACCAGGCTCTTTATGTGAAGAAATATACTAAACAGATTTTTGTTGCGGGAGGGTAAAAGATCTTTCTCAAAGGAGTTAAATTTCAGGGATCAGCCCAACATAAGCTGATGACTGCAATAGCACAGTTTTTAATTTTTTTTTATACTATACATTCAAGGTTTTCCCCTAAAGAAAATATTTTTTTTTAGAGAAGTAGTAAACCAGGGTAGTGACAAAATCTTGGGATAATTATTTTGATGTTGCTTGCATTTCTTTCTTATTACTATGCCCACTATTACTACTACTATTCTGTAATATGGAATGATGCAGCTTTTGATAAGGGATTTGCTGCCATAAAAAAGAATACTGATTTATTCTGTGGCATGGAAGTGAAAAAAAGGGGAAAACTACTTCAGAATTACCTAGAGAAGACTTCTCATATGTCTCTTACAGAACAGTTAAGACAATCTTATTTATTTTTTTCCTGTAATTATGAATCATACTTTCAGAGTAGATTCTGCACATTGCTGCTGATTTAACTTGATAAGGTTATTTCCCAGTGTGATACGAGTTTTAGAGCCTTGCTGTTAATTTGTAGAGAACAAAACTTACTGAGTTTCAGTATGGTCTTGTGTGTGGTGTCTGTGCATGTCACTTTGTCTATTTTCCAATTAAAGTACATATTTTTCTTTTTAGTAGGAAATGTTCTAGCTACATATGAAGAAAATACAAGAGATTTCCTGTTTCCTGACCCTAAGCTTACCCGTGGGCACCATGGTTTTGATCGTGAGATTTTAATGAAGAGGTCCTCTTCTTTTACAGTGAGTGAATATCTATGAATTGTATTTATGGTACAGTGTGTTCCACAGAAGAAGCCCCTTGAACTACTTCAAATGAAAAGTGATTACTTCTGACAGATTTTGCCATTTCAGGTGTTGAATGTACAAATTCACAGTTGAACTTTGGTGAAGGTATAATCTCTTTTCAAAATGCTTCAAGAAATTACGCAATGAGAAAAAGTTAGTTTCCACTTGGTTTGCAGTGTGGCTTCATGACATTGCTTCCATACAATTTAATCCATGATGCAGTTGGGAGTGGAAGGGGTGCAAGAGAAGAGGGAAATACCACACCAACTTCACAGTTCTCAACACAAAAACCATGTAACCCTCCTCCTCAGTTTGGCTTTGTAGCAATTTGTTTTGGACCATTTTTGGTACCGTTTAAGACAATGATAGTCAGCACGAATGTCTAGTGTTATGTCATCTGACTTGTGGGCCTCTCTGAGGTGCAACATCACCATGAAAACAGTAAGGAACTGAAATTTAGCTTAGTGCTGCATGATTATTTTTCAGTTCCAAAGCCTGTTTCTTAAGTTTGAGCCATTCACACTAGTTTAGTAACTTGGCTTTTCTACAGTTTCAAAAAAGCTATGATAAATGACAACTAATTGGCAGAATGAGTGCAATGAATTAATGTTAATTTTCTGGAGATAACAGCTCAAGTACGTAGTAAATGAAAATGAATTCATATCACACTGCCCTTTCATAGCATTTTACTGTTGAATCTTGGGCGTCGGTGGAATAACTCAGGAAGGCACTTTGAAGATGATGATGTGGGAGATGTGTTTTGTGGCTTGTTTTATCCTATTTTCGTTAAGTTTTACTGGTGGATTGGCAGGAGATTTGGATTGGGAAAGTAGGGGCTTACTTACCCTGTCCATTGTGATTGGATTGAAAACTCATGTCTGGAGGAAAATTATGACTAAAGGTCATTGGTACCTTTTAGCTGGTATAATCTTTCCCCTGCGAGGGCAACTTGGAAATTGCCCAGTCACTTGCAATTAGAAGTGCTAATTTGTTGTCTAATGTTGTGTTACATTTAAATGAATTAAAGCTGTGATTTTGTGATACAAAATGTATGGTTCTGCAGCAGCTTAAACTGTCCCTGCAAAAATAGCAAAATTGGTTTTTGACCATAGCATTCTTTGATATGGCTTATCCTATGCACGTAAGTGGTGGCTCAAGAGAGGGGATGGGATTGTATTTCTTTCATATTACTTGTAGAATAGGTACTTTCCTAATGTTGGGAAAACACAGATAGGGAGGCAGTAATATATGAGATGGTACTAGCAAAATGGTTTCAGATTTTTTTGTGAATGGAATATGAGGAATCTTTGTAGAAGCAGAACCAATAAAGAAGTTTGTTGGACTAAGGTCTTTAATACAAAAATTAGGTTCCTTCTAATAAAGAGAAGGTGCTGTAATTTGTGAGCTCTAGAAGATGTGATCAGAGTCATTTGGATGTGTAGCTGAATGATGACACTGTAGTAGCTTTAAGAGGTGTAAGACAGATGTAAGACAGAAATGTGCTTCCGTGTCCTTGGGAACAGTGTAAATGAAATCCATCTCTGCCCTGGAACGAGGACTACAGCAGCTGTTGCTCCATACCATCTCCATCGCAGAAACAGTTTAAGAAAGGAATTTGGCACACTGACCCCAGTTTTCTGAATAATAAAGAATCTGTGTTAGATGGAATTGGAGGGAGGCTCCCAAAAAGAACTTGTGGTTGCTTGCCAAATGGGATAGCTGTGAGAGAATTTTTACCTCCAGTAGAAGTGCAGTCTTAAGTGCCTCCATCTTCTAATGTTCCTTAATCTTTATTGGCAAGTATCTCCTGCTAACTCTGTCCACACCAAGCACTGAATGTGAATGCTAAGCAAAAGGCAAAAGTGTTAAACAAGGTCATGAGAACCCTTATACATTGTTCCTATGCCAGTGAAAGCCATGTTCTTCATGAAAAGTTATTTATAGCTAGCTGAGATGTTGAATATTTTTGACTGACAGCTGTGCTTCAGCAGCACTTTGATTCCCAATAAATTTGTCTTTTATTAAAAAAATAAAGGTAGCAACAGCAAGGTTACGGTTGTGGAGTTCAGATAGGCAGTGACAAGCAGTGTCTGATTAACACTGCTAATCTGCCAGTTGGAAGGAATCCCAAGTTTAGAGGATCAGAACTCCTCCAGAAATCTGGCACTTGCCTGATAATGTCTCTGGCTAAATGTCTTACGAGGTTTACAAACACAATACACATACAGGACATGCCTCGAGTTATCTCTCCTGGTCCAGTGTTGCCCAGCTGAGGCTTTTGCTAGCTCTTCTGTATTTCACTGCAACCTTTGCCTTGCAGAATATGTTTAAGCCTTGACTGCTGATGACTTCTTACAGATGGTCTTATCTCCATTCCCACTCTCATGTAGTATTTGCCATGTTACTTAAAGCAGTTTCTTTTTAGCTATGCTTTCATTAGCAAACCAATGCAAGACGTTCTATTATATTCATATATACCTTTTTATGCTACAAACTTGTACTTATTCTCCTTACAGTCAAAGCACATATTAGACCTGTTTTCTAACTTGTGTTCTTCTAAATATGAACCACCTTTAATTTTTTTTTCTATGAGCAAATTGTTATTACATCCTTATCACTTCTGTTTAATGGCTGATACAGAAGGATTGACAAGCCTGATGAGGGCTGTAGACACCACTAAGTCAGAGGCAGAAGAACAGATCCCAAAAACTTTCTGGCTGGATTTTCATTTGCAGATATGTTTGGGGCTATATGGCAGTCTTTTCATAATGCTATATTGGATAGCCTTCAGCAATCCCTAGTTTGGGAACTGCAGAAAACAGAAGTTCTCTGATTGCTTTTGGCCTATAAGTTACTTTTGACATCTCCTTGGCTGTATATGCCAGTGCCATCCCATATCCGCTCTCCACAAACCATTTCTTTGGAGAAGATATAGTTTTGTGTGACTTATTTATTTATTTTAGGAAGGAGCATTTAACAATCCTGTAATCATTTCCAGTCTCTGTAAGAGCAGTAGGTGCTCAGTTGTTGCTTTTTATAGAAGACTTACTAATTCTGATACGTCCTTTTTTAAATTGTTGATAGCACTTGACAATTCATTAGTAATAAAATCAGTTGATTAAAGACGGTCAGCTTTAAAGTCTCTTTTATGTACCATAACTTGACTTGATTGAATCCTGGGCCCAGTTAATTGTTATGACTGAGCTTTTGTGGCATTTTTGTCATTTCATTTCCGTAATCTAACCTGGAGTCAGATCATATTCCCTTGTGGGAAATCAGTGTGTGTTCAGTCTGGTGTTAGAGCATAGTTTGGTTCAGCAGTAGCCTTCACTTACGAAGTTCCTGCTAATCCTTAAGAACATAGGGCAGAGTCACAAACAGACCAGCTCCTTTTTGTTTCTTGGTGATTTCGTGCGTTCATGTGCGCAAACGCCCATGCACACAGATGCCTCAGGGCAGCAAACTCTGTCTGTGTCGAAGGGAGAGAGAGTAGAAAGTTCTAGGGATGCTTGATTCTGTCTTTGCTTCTGCAGAGCTGTATAAGATGCACATAGATGATCCCCACTTTTTATAGCATATGTGGCCTTTAGTTCTTTTATGCCTTTTTTAATGTCACTCAACTTGTGTGTTGTAATCTCTGCCATTTGCACCCAGTACATTTGTACACGTTGGTCAATTCTAGATAAATTTCACAGGAGACAGAGCTCTTGGAGGTACTATGTTTCTAGGCATGGCTGCAGTAAAAAAAGATGAGTTGAACAGAAACTGTTAGTCACATAAAGACAGAGAAACCTGCTAGCCATTAGTACAAGTGTGCTGGTTGTCCAGGAGGTCCAGTTAGACCTCACTGATTCTAAGTTGGTCAAACTAGGGCTGCCTCTTGCCAGCCACATGTATAAGAGGGGATCGAGAGAAAGTGAAACGTGGTTATAGAACATGGGAGACAATCCATAGAAATCAGACTTTGATCTAATGGTTACAGAATAAAGATTATTCTTAAACATACTGTTACAAATTGGTGATAATTTGCAGTGTAACTGACCAATTTTCAATGTTTTTACCAAAAAAGATTGCACAATTGAGGCTGTTTATAAGTAAGTTTCCAAAGTTAGAGTTAATGAAACTTCCAGAGCATGACTGGAATTTTTATTGATGCTATATAGCATGACATGAAAAATCTTTAAAAGTGCTTTTGACTAAGATATGTGTTGAAATAAAAGTCAGACCTTAATTGTTGTACGAAAGCAATATAATCATCTGTAATTGAATTGTCAGAAATGCAAATGTTAGCATCTTGACATTTACCATTGCTGTTCTGTCTTTTCTAATTATCTTTATTAAAGGCTGAAATTAACAAAGGAAATGGCTGAAAATTAGGAATGGTTTGTTACATTAGGTGACATTTACCTCTTTGATACCCTTTATCTTGAGTTGGAGCTTGATGTTCAATTATTGTCTCTCTTCTAGGGAATTGCACCAAAATTGAGATTTTCTACAAGCTCCCTTATTACAGAAAGCCTGTTAAGCTCAGGAAGGAGTCACATACAGGTTAGCATAATTTAATTGTTTGCAATTTAATTTTTAGATTTAATATTGATAGCCTTGCTTCCAATTTTTGCATGTGCTGCTCACTTCAAACTTTTCTCATTCTTTTGTTGTGGTTAAAGCAGTTATCATGGGTGCTTGACAACTTGATTAAATTTTTAATCAAGTATGAGTAAAGAGTGGGCTTGGTGCATGACAGCAAATGCTGAGAGTTCCTTGAATCTGAAACAATTATCAGCTGCTGTGTTCTATGATCAGCTGAAGTGTCAATCCCCCGTGTATTTATAGGTGGGAAGATGCCTTCTCACCATTTCTTACTGACACTTAAAATTAAGGACAATGAAAGCCAGGTGAAGTCAGTAAAGGTATCTTATAAAAACCAAGCCAATTAATTTAATTGTTTTCTGTAACAGTATCAGTAACAGTAATGAAAATGAAAAAAAATGATGTTTTTTTTGTTGAAATGGCTGTCACCAGTATTAATCTGGAAATGCTGCTTCTGCAACAAGTGAAGTTGGAGGTGAAGTAGCTGAAGAGACTAGGGGGGAAAAAATCTATGTGTGTCATTCGGTAGCACTTTACTCTGGTCTCATAGATTGGAATTTTGGTTGGGTTTCCTGACACAAGTTCTTATGTAAAGTTATTCTTATGTCCTCCTGTTTTTTGCTGTAGTACTGGGAAAATGGTTCAGCCTCATTAAAATGGAATGGTTTTCAGGAAGGCTTGCATGCAAAGAAGGTCAGGGAAGTGTTTGTGGCATTGCTAATTAGTTATTGAGAAGTTTCTTCCAAATTTAGCAAAAAATGGATTGAGACAATTAGATAAAGAATAAAAAAAAATAGTAAAACCAGTAGCTGTCAGAAAACTAACTTCAGTTTGATTTAAAATTTAAAATGTCCTTTAAAGTATTTCATATGCTATGAATGGCATATAAAATTTGTATGTGTTGCAGTGAAGGTCTAGTTTCACAATTGGTGTAAGCCAGAAGAAGCACAGCTTACTTCTGATTAAATTGAAATTAAGCTTAGAGAATTAGGTCTCTGTTCGTTTGGGCCAGTTCCATACTCCAGTTTGCTACAGGTGCACAAGTGCTAATGCAGAGTGAGAAAGATGCTCGCATGAATAGTCCGAGTGATGCCAGATTCAAACTGTGTTGATGCAAAACAAACGTACAACCTCAGCCTCTTTCATTGTTGGGTGGAGAAGTGATTCAGAGCAGTCCTGCAGAGAAGGACTTGGGGGTGTTGGTTGATGAGAAACCGAATGTGAGCCAGCAGTGTGCACTTGCAGCCCAGAAAGCCAGTCATATACTGGGCTGCATCAAAAGAAGCGTGACCAGCAGGTCAAAGGAGGTGATCCCGCCCCTCTACTCTGCTGTCATGAGAACTCACTTGGAGTATTTTGTGCAGTTCTGGTGTCCTCAACATAAAAAGGACATGGAGCTGTTGGAGCAAGTCCAGAGAACGCCACGAGGATCATAAGGGGCCTGGAGCACCTCCCATACAAAGACAGGCTGGGAAAGTTGGGGCTGTTCAGCCTGGAGAAGACAAGGCTTGCATGGAGACCTCATAGCAGCCTTCCAGTGTCTAAAGGGGGGGCCTATAAGGATGTTGGGGAGGGACTTTTCATCAGGGACAGAGGATAGGACAAGGGGCAATGGGTTTAAACTTGAGCAAGAGAGATTTAGGTTAGACATTAGGCAGAAGTTCTTCCTTGTGAGGCACTGGAATAGGCTGCCCAAAGAAGTGGTAACTGCTCCATCCCTGGCAGTGTTCAAGGCCAGGTTGGACAGAGCCTTGGGTGACACAGTCTAGTGTGAGGTGTCTCTGCCCATGGCAGGATATGGGACTAGATGATCTTCAGGTCCTTTCCAACCCACACCATTCTATGATTCTGTGTAGAGAGAAAGGCTTGAAGTCAAGCTGGACATTTAATTTCTGAGTTCTTCTAAAGCAGTTTGTGCAACATTCAGATTTATGACTAATGTCAATTTCCTCAAGTTTGAAGAGGAATTTCTAACAGGAAGTAGAGTTTTTCTATATGATAATTTTTTGTCTTTTATAATTTGTGAATTTGGGCCAAATTTGAACAAAAAGTCTAATTATATCTATACTGTGGTATTCAAAGTTAAAATGCTGCTAACTGTGTAGCCTAGTAAGAGTTGTAGAATCTCGAGTGTCTTGACCTATAAAGCTTGTAGAATAATTGATTGCTCATTTAATGCTAGGGTTTACAAAGGAATGATAATGTATTTCCAACAAAACTTCAGTGTTGGAAACAGCTTCCCAGAATATGAAATCAGTCACTGAAGACGTTAATAGTTACTTGGAGGGGGTGTCAGCCCTGGTTGCTAGATAAGCTTTGCTGATTGTGGGAAGGGAGGTGGCGAGGTTGGTTGTTCCTCCACGTTCCTTGTTTCTGCTGTATGTAGGTGTTTTGACAGCAATGCCACTTCAGAGATAGACTTTTAAGGCAATATTTGATAATAGTGGGATTTTTATAAGTTTTAGCTTCAAAATCCATATTGTGGATGTCAAGTGCCAGCTGTAAAAATAAACAGCTGCTTTACCTCTCCTTTTGCAGAAGCATTCACACAATTTGAGAGGATCTTGGGAAGACGGTCTTCAAACATTTTTTGTTGGTATTTTTTTGGGGAGGATGTTATTTGTTTGGCTGGTTTTTTACTAAACATAGCTTCTTTATTATAACTCGTTGAAAAACTGGTAACTTCACTATGATCCAAGAAAATATAAATTTCAGAGAATGCACTGAGACTTCTTGTAAGGCTTTAGGCAACTCTAAATCCACATAAATTAAAATATTAAACAGGCTTCTAGTTTAATTTATATATTTCATTTTAAAGGGCAAGACTTCTAAAAGGTTAAAAAGAGTTTAAACAGATGAAAAAATGCTTCAAATCTGTGTCTGTGCAAGCCAGGTAAAGTTTGTGTGAAATGAAGTTATGACAAAACTCAATTTTTCACAGTCTCTGTACACTAACTGTGTGAGAAAGCTAATTGGGTGAGTATCAGACACTCTGCCTTAACTAACATCTAGTAACGTGTGGTTTAACCTTCTTTTGGTTCCAGAGAAAATGGAAAATACGTTGTTGCATTTTAAATTGCTGTTTGATTATAGTTGTTTGAGGGGAAATCAGTTCCCTGTTTACATTATTTTCAGTGATCTTTGTTCCACATGCTGTCAAAGCAGATAATTTCTCTTTTTCACTTTAGGATGATTTGAATTTGGTACATCACTCAACCCCAAATGGAAAATTGCAAACAAAGTTGCCAAAGAAAAATACTCTTTCACCTGAGAAAAACAGGCACAGCTTAGCAACAAAGAGCTACGAGCAGCCTACAATAGCTTCTAAATCACGTTCTCCATCTCCATACACAAAAAGACGAATGTGTGAGCTATCACAAGACGCCAGGCAACGACTGGCCCATTTAAAACTTGGTCCTTATGAATTCAGAAGAGATACCGATAAACCTCCATTTGTAGTTAGACGGGTTTGTATTCTCTCCAAAGTGCTTCCAGCTTAACTCAGATCAAATATTGTTCTTTCACTAAATATAGCTCCAAAATTTCATTCAGCTCTTAGTTTAGATGAATAATTTTTCTCTCCTTAACAGTCTGTCACATAGTGATTTAAATGTAAAATTAACTAAAATAAAATTTCTTTTATCCACATTAGTAACAGGAAAAGATCAAATTCTTTCATGAATATCTTGGTTAAATTCTCCAAGGCTCCATTTCTTTTCTTCCAGCGCACTAGACAGGATAATAGGTGTATAAATTCAGCTTGGAAGTAATTGATATTGGTATTAAAAATTCCTGAATAAGACTTTAAAGAAGGAGTGTCTAGTCACATTCTGAACATTTGCACTTCCTCTCTTTCAACTTTTTTTATGTTGGCATCCTGTGATCTTTGAAACACTTCCTTTGCTCGGAGCTACATCTCTAACACTTTGACTCATAACACTAACACTTTGGTTCATAATCAAACTGACTTTAGCACCCGCATAAGGACTTTGTTAACCGTAAGTGAAAAATTGCTCTGAAATCTGGTACTTATTTAAAGAAACTGTGTTTAAGTGCTTTAATACGAAGGGGGCAGATTTCACATCCTCTTGGAGGGTGATATTCTCATACTTGTTTTTCCCCCTTTTAGTATTACATATCATTGCAACAGTCCTTTCTTTTTAGAAAACCAATTTGAATGTATAGGGCCAGAAATGGGATTGTTCTGATTCTCTGCTATGACATTATGATTTGTCTACAATTCTTGTCAAAGCCATTGAGAATTTAGTGTTTAATTAGTTTGCGTCTCACTTTATTTATGGGTTTTTTTTTTTAGTTTATGTACAAATGAATTAATAATATCTTGCCAAATTTCAGAACTCTTTTCCAAGTTTTGTTCTACATATGGGTACCTTCAGAAATTCAGATTAGCCTTAATAAACCATTAATCATTCATAACATACTGTTTATCTCTCTTTATTTCTCTCTCAGATATTTTACTTTTATCTCCTTCTAATCAATTCTTCAGTTTTTTGATCTATAGGTGAAGTTTAGTTTAATTATAGCATCTTTAAACACTGATTATTGATTCAATTGCTTGGTTATATTTGTACAAAAAAGGAAAAAGCTTTTCTCTTAATGTACCATATTCTGACTTTCATGGCCTTTCTAGATTGAGAATGCTCCTTGTAGGGCAGCTTTACTGCTGAGGACTCTTTTGGCCTGGAGATTTTGTTTTAAATGAAGATTAAAATTAGATTATGTTAAATGTAACTTTTTAAATTAGAAAGAAATTCAGATCTCAGTTTGTGACATCTGAACTGTTTGGATTAAGTATGAGATACAAGAATTGATTCAAAAACTGCAGACACAATAGATGAAAGAGAAACTAACTGCATTTTTTTTTCTTTGAACAATATGATATTGAGAGCTTTCTAGACCTTCCCAGCACTATGCTCAGTAATGTTAATAATATATATAATGTAAGCAAAGTGTAGTAAAATCAGTTTCAAATAGTATTTAAATAAAAATAGTATATTTCAGACAGGACTGGATGTGATCTTATGAACAAAAACAAAAAAATAGGAACTTGTCCATCTGATACTGATCATTTTAACAGTATCTTTGCTTCAGGTTGAACAACCAAGTCCTGGTGCTAAACTTCATACCTGTTGTCACACACGAGAAAGTGCAGCAGAAGTCTGGAACAAGGTAGACCATGGTCAGTATTTTCTACTATATATTTCATTAATGCTTTTGTTATCTGCAGATATGTTGGTCTATAATGGAGAAAAAGCTGTTCTTTCTTCCTAGGAATAGGAAGAATACTGCATAAGCTACTGGTGCAAAAGGTGGTTTTGAGTACTACTTTACTTCATGAAACTTGAAACATAGTCCTGTGTAGTATGAAAGTAGGAGTAGAAAATAGCAAAGCCCAGGTGAGGACTCTGTTTCACACCACTTGTTTTAATGAGTTGGATAGTGCAGCAAATCTGCACCTCAGCCTGTAGGTGTGTTGATCAGGCTTGGAGTATTGATCGTTTTGAAGTTTAAGGGCTTTTTTGCTTCAGAAATGAGTATTTATTTCAGCAGTATTTGTGAGTAGTGGATCAGTGACTTACCATTATTAATGAGCATCCAGGATGTGCTCCAATATCTGCTTCATCATTCATTAGTGTCAGTAAGTGAGAGTTTAATAAGAAGTGTCAGACCAAAATTTAAAGAAGTACCCTAAAACGTGATTTTATTGCCTGTGTCTGGCAATGTGAGTATTTCACGTCTCATCAGTATTTGTTCATTATGTGTGCTCTGCCTCATTCTTATTGTGCCTCCTCACTAATTACAAGTTGTTATGTAGGAAATTATTGTGAATTTGTTATTTTGCATTTGTTCTTTCTAGTAACACTGAATCTGCCTCGAGAGAATTCACTGGTTACCTGCTTGTGTCTTGAAGCTTAACTGTAACGTCTGAACAAAACAGATTCCTAGGATTAAAAACCTTAACACTGACAGTAGAGTTTACTCCTTTTGGCTTTTGTGCAGGTAGCTTATAGGGGGGTGTCTTTACACTGTGGTACAGCATAGATGTACCTCTTTGAGCTTAGGTCACTACAGACTGGTAGAAATGATCAAGAAAGCAGATATAACTTAATGTTAGTCTCTCAGGTGAAACATCACCCAATATTGACCTAATAGTTTCCTCACATATGTTTCCACGGGCTTCATACTCATGTTTGTTGCATCAGTTGTGAAGGATGAAATTAAGAGATGATAAGAGGAGGGAAAAGCAGTCATAAGGAAGCTTGTCCAGAGATTAGTAAAGTACTGTAATGTACATGAGAAATTTTGGGAATGGTGGAGCCTGATTTTATACAGATTTAGGCAATTAATAGATTAACAAATGCCAGGACACTTGCATACACAAGTTAATTATTATAAATATTATATTCCATTAAATGTGGGAATTGTTTTCAGCCAAAGAAGGTGATCTCCTGAAATATTCTGAGACTGTTTAGAATTTCAGAGGGTATAATAACAACAACAACAACAATAATAATAATAATAACTTTAATATTGTTTGGGAGGAGAGGTAAGCTATTTTGTAGAAAATTTCATAAAATTGGGGACATTTGGATTTTTTTTTTTTTTTTTTTTAATTTTTTCTGGGATACATCTTTTTTCTTTCTCCAGATTCTTCTCTTCTTGGCAGCTACAGACCCAGGGAAGCCAAAGTGAGTACTCTGAAATACTACTGTTTACACACTGTTTTTTGGGAAGCTCTGAGTGAGAAGGATTGTCTTGCATATTTTCTTGCATCGGTATTTTTGAAACTTTATCTACTGTAGTAGCAAAAGCAAGAAAAGGGGAATGTTAAATCTGATCTAACCCAGTTTAGGCCTGCTGACAGCTTATTTACACGTAGAAAATTTAAACTTAACACTCTATATTTGTGCTTGTAGGTACAGGCCTTGCTTCTCCTTGGCATTAAGGCTTGTGACAAGGCCTAGAAGAGCTTTTAAAGGCAGTTTGCCTTCGCAGTCCTTCTGAAAGCAAACTCCACTCTAGATTTATATAGAAGGGTAGCACTTGTGCAACTGGGCAGTCACTGTTCTGTTATTTCATATCCTTCCTTTTTCAGACCTTAGCTGCTTTGTATATTGCATGGATCTAAAGAATGATGTCAGGGTTCCTTTGGTTTTGGTGGGTTTTATTCTTTCCATCCTCATTTAGTTGGTTTTGCCTGTCTTCCCAAAGTACTGTAGGAATCATGGGTTTAAGCATTTAATTATGTATGCCCTTTTGGATTTCCTAATGGCTGGGAAAACTGATGATAACAGGGAGGAGGAAAGAAGGTGAATTATAAGGATAAACCTTGCCATATATTAAGTGCAGTTTTGTCAGATTCTAAGCTTTTATTACCAAGGATTGCAGTTTTGCCTACCATGTAATTCTAATATATTGTGCCACTTCTAGCTTGTTCCATGGCTGTAAATGAGATACTGTAAAGAAAACAGGGAAATTCTACTAAATATACTAAATATGTATTTTTTGTTTTGGTTTTTTAAGATGGCTATTTTAAAGTCATGTTGTTTCCCACATCCCTCTGCTCTCCCCCAGTGGGAAAGCAGATCTTAGGAGCAGTAGATTTTATGCAGATAGCCGCAGGTTAAGTCATCATGTTCTTGATACCACTAATCACTTGTGATTCTCATAAAATTAGGGCTGAAGAGAATGTATCTCTTTCTTGCCAGAAACATAATACAGCTTTGTTTAAAAGGAGCTGTTTCCCAAAGCTGAGAGAAAATAACCCAGCAGCCTGGAAACAGCTTATGAATAACCTGATTACTATTGGTCTGGTTTTGTTGTGGGTTTTGTGTGTTTTCCTTAGATTTGGCAAAAAGCTCCTGTAGAAGTCCCCATGCCAGATAAAAGGTGGTAACCCACAGAGACATTTTAGTGGTATGTTACATGTTAAGGGGAATCATGAAAGGAGTAATGAGTGTCATGAAGAGTGAGTAGATGATTAGATGGGCCTGAGTTTTCCCTTGAGGAACATCAGATCATGAGAGAACAAAAAGTCTAAGAACAAGGGGTATCAGACCGAGGAGAAGTCTAAGGTTTGTGTTCTTTAAACTCTCTGGCATCATTCTGAATCTGTGAGATTTCTGGGAAGGGTAAGCCTTTAAACTGTGCAATCAGACAAGGTGATAAAAGGGCTGTTACAGTAGACTTTGCCATAAGATGGTGTGTAAGATACCAGCAAAATCCTCTGACACTTGCTAATTTAATTTAGACCAGGGCTGTTTCTATGAAATGAGGGTCCTTGTTCTTTCTGCAGCAGGCAGATATTCCTGCTGCGTGTATGTGCAATCTTTAGCCTTTTGGTTTGAAAAACAGGAATATGAAATGTGTGGATCTTGATATTCATATTGAAATTTAGCAAGGTTTGGTGGGGTTTTTTACAGGCAAAATCACCTCCTGGAAAATACTTTGGCAGCTCTGATGTTTGCAATGAGGATGTGATCTCAACTCCAGGCAACAGACGGTCCCATTCTGCTGGTTCATTAGAGCATTCAGCATCTCCAGCACTTCAAAAGCATTCTCTAAGTTCTGTGCTAAATCGATCCTCTCTAAGGGAAAGGTAATGTCCTAGTTTTGTTTGTGAAATTCTGGAGTTACTAACATGAGCAGATGATAACAGTGCTTGCATAACTGTAGTTTGCGTGTTTGGAGGTATGCAGGCTGAAGAGACTGAAAAATCTTTCCCCAACAACTGTATTGTTGTTTGACTTCTCTTCAGGTGCAGTGTTTGCCATCCCCTCTCTGCTTAATGAATAATACAGCAATGAAAAGGATCTTTGATATCTCTGCTGCTAACCTTCTCTGAAATAATGAAGCTCTAGATTTCAGGCTGCCAAATGTCCATCTAAGAGAATACTTAAGTAATCATTGTTTCACAGACAATTAGAATCTCAGGAATGTGACTGTAGCTACATGTCAAATAGGCTTAATGGGAGGTACCTGGAAACCTTTTGTAAGCACATACTTGCAGTTATGCTGTAGTCAGATGCATGACTAGTGTGTGTAACATGCTTGGGCTAGCATTAATCTAGTAAGTATATTATTTTCCAATCTTTCTGATTTATTGACAGCTTAAGATTTTGTTTTGTTTGAGTTGAAGCGTGGGTCTCTGCAGGAGTTATGTATATATTAATTGCTATATTTAAATTAGTTTTACTAGTCTCCACTGACCACAGTGGGGTTGGGATGGAGACAGTTTCCAGTATTCCTTAGTTCAGTGGATTTCAATCCCTGGGTTAGTATTTTGAGCAAGTCTTACAGCTTCAGTCTCATGAGAGTGAGATGAAAGAAATGTCAAAAAGCAACAGATTTTTTCTTGCTTAATTCCTCCAGTCCTTCAAGGCCAGGATTCCCTAACTCCTGCTGAGTGTATTTGGTGCACAATGCCTCTACTGTACATTCAGTTTAGCAAGTAACTAGATAGCTTTCTGGGAGCAAAAAATCTATATGCAAGCTGGACCTGAAAAAGCAAATACATAAAATAATTGGGAGAAGCTGAGGATCAAACAGATGTCCTGCCCTAAATGCTGAAGTGTTTTCCGAGGCCCTACTTGGAGATGTACTTCAGTGGCTAGTTCACACTCGTTCCAGACTGTTTCACCCATGTTACCAGTTGTACCTCAGTTAGTCAATGCTCACAAGGTGCCTTTTATAGCCTACACACACTCTAATGCTTTTTTCCAAAGAAAAATTGTCTCAGATTTTTTTCTCTAAGAAGAAAAATGACAGATGGCAGGTGGGGATTGAATTTTTAATATTCATAAAGATCAAGTTGGTGTTTTAACATCTTCCTCTGCTTGAAAACTTGCTTGTTTGTTGATCTGTGTAATAGTATTTCTTGAGAACTGTTATACAGAGATTAGGATGCAGCTGGGTTTTGGAGGAGGTTTCTTTGTCATCTTGTCTACCTCCCCACTCTCTTCTGATAATGTCAGTGTATTAGTTCCCCATGTCTGGGGAAGAGATGTTGTAATGGGGACTTCTTTAATCCTTTTTCCAGCTGGACTTCTTTTGGGATGGGGGGGTACATTTTAAAATGCATTATATTTAAAGCTGGAAGTGTCCTTTATATTGATAGCAGAAAAGTCTTGTATGTTGTGAGCTGCTGTTACATGCATGGTAATTTAGTCATCTGTCACTTAATCTTGAACTTGTCTGAATGTTCTTGCTTTTTCTCTTTATGAGCCCCTCTTCAGAAGAGATTTGTGATCTTGTGAAATTATGTTTTTTCTTCTTATTAGAACAAATGTTCTCAGCTTTTTAGAGATATAAGATCTCTTTATGTTACTCTTTATGTTAAAGATGTAAGCACTTAATTTTGTCATCAGGAAAATATAAAAATGAGAAGGTACAGGGCATAGGCTCAAAAAAATTTATCTCTATTTCATGCTGCTGAGAGAACAGTTTTAGCTGACTGTATACTGAGAGTTATACTTGGAATGACAAACATGGAGCAGAGGTCAATGTTTGGAAATGCATGCAAACACTGTTGTTCAGATCATAGAAATATAGAGAAAATCAGTAGTACTGAAAGTACATCAGTGTTAAACTATATTCTATTCGCAAGAATATAGAGTCTTATCTCACAGTATTTGATGTTTATTTCCTCAATTTTATTTTGAATTACAAAGACAAAGAGCTTAGCATATCCAGGCTTATATTTTTAATGCTAGTTAACCCAGAGTGAGTATGGAACTTGACTCCCCACCTTGACCTTTAGTTCCCTTTTTCCCTTCTTTTTTTCTTAAAAGAGTAGTGTGAAGTGAATGTATGTCTTCTTGGGAGTATTTGCCAGAGCCAGCTACTGAGTAACTGTGAAGTCACTGCAATACTTTTCCAAGGTACAGAAAATGGGGTCTTGCATAAGGTCCTCTGAGCCCTTTTGTATCCTTTCTAGCAGTTTCCAGTCCCTTTGCTTGAGGGACCACAAGGACAGTCCTCTCCCCTTTTCCCCTGGGTTTGAGCCAGAAGCAGAACTGTAAATAGATTTACTGCTGAATCAGGGCAGTGAAGTTTTGAATATTTATTCTTAATATTTTAGTTTTACATTTTTCATTATTTAGGTCACCTAACATTGGCTGGTGTTGCAAACTGACTCTCAGTAGAGCATGGCTGTACAATTCCAATTCCCACTTTAATTCTAGCTGCTGTGCAGACCAGTGGTACATACACACTCTTCAGTTCCTGCCCATGGTGTGTGGCCAGCAGTGTATCAATGCAGTTGACTTGTCCCCATGGTCTGGTTGTTTGTGCATACATATGTATCCTTTTGTGTATAGCTAGGTATCCTGCATGCTTTGCAAAAGAGCATTAGTACTATATTCTCTCAGTGCTGCTCCAGGAAAGCAAAATCCATGGTGTATATACATCCTCATGCGCTCCTAGAAGGTGGTATTTTTCCTGGGGACTTACAAGCTAAGCCTTCCTTGCAGCACTGAAACCTGGAGCAAAGTACCTTTCATAAAGAAAAGGAGAAATAGTGAAATGGATTCTGTAAGGTCAAGAAGCCCTATGAATGGAGCTACATGCTGGCACAAGAAAAATCCTTTTCTGAAGAGACTATAGCAATCATAGAAGTATTTGACCATTTCTGTTATGTTGAGAGGCAAAGCTACTTCTTATGCATTTGGGATCAAAGGATTCTTTTTCTTACTCTGGAAATGGCAGGCTTTTGCTTTTGTTTCCAGAGTGAAGTACAGCTCAATGTTTTTTTTTTTTTTATATTCTCCTGGTTACACTTCAGATATGTGATCTTACCCACTATAAAATTTAACAGAAATCTAAGTTCTCTTTGAAGTAAGACAGAGGTTAACTGTCAGGATCAGATGCTCTTCTGTAATATTCCTCTATTGTTTTACTACCATCTTTTTATATTATCTTTTTCCAAGTGCTAGGGAAATACCAACATTGTTAGATGTTACTGATGATAGATATAATGATAGATCCTAATAGTTAAATATTAATAAAATACTAGATCCTACATGAAGGCCTTGAAAACTCCAGTTTTCAGAAGCTTTGGCTTCAATGATTTGGAAATGTGTCACCCCAGGATCTAGGGTACTAATTTTGTCACAGAGCAAAATCCAGACACAGGTAGTTCACCTGGTATTTTTGATTGTGGCATATATCCTAAGACAGAGTTTACTTCTATGAAAGTATACGTTTAAGTTCTGACAAGTTTCCACTACAAATAGAACACTGAAAAAATTAGCATTCTTGGGAAAAAAGGCTTGCTATAGGAAGAGGCTGCAACTTGGTTTCCTGTCTGTCTCTAGTCATTTATAAGTAATCATATCCGATTTTATTTTGAATTTAGTTTGGTAGTGAGGTTGTTCTTGAATCCTTTGGGTTTATCACTCTCACCTCTTTGGGGAAGTTTACTTATTTTGCATTCTTTAAGTTAACTTCTGGAATCAGCACTTGAAGATCAGTTATTTCATACTATAGTTTGCAAAACTGAGCAATACCTAAGCCTTGTTTCGTATTTTTGAGCAACATCTGCACGATTTGTTATCTTCATTGGTTGATTTTGCTGCAGTGGTAAGTAAATTCGAAATTGATTGCTGTCAAAGCTGTTTTGTGTATAAATTAATAAATTCAGAGAAGATAGAAAGTAATGGAAAAGCTTCCAAAGAGAGTAAGGAGGTGCAGCCCATTTATGACATACTAATGATTTAGTACCAGCATAACTTCAACCTTTTTGGGAGCAACTGCTCAGCTAGGATATTGGCCTGCCTTGAAATCTCAGAAGCTTCACATTTTACATGAGAGTGCTTCATCCTGTCACAGTTTTAAGGGCTAGATCTGAAACTTAGAAGGGAAAAGAAAGCCTTTACTGTTGTGAAAACTCAACACTGAATGCATCTTTACTGCTTGAAGGCCTAACTGTAGACAGGGCTTGTGAAAATAAGAGGAACTATATAGAAAGGATGAGAAATGTTTACTCTTTTTTTTTTTTTTTCCCATTTCTTACTGAAGAGGCATACAGCTAAGCTGTCAGCTTCTGCTTCCAAATATTTAGGCTTCTGTGCTTTGATTTAAGGCCTTGTCTGTGTGTAATTGTTTCAGCTTCATAGTAGTATTCTGGTATTGTGAAACCAGCCTACTTCTTCCACTTCAAATACCGTGAGAATGTAAGGATTTTTATGTTGGCATATTTTCATTACAATTCAAGAACTGGTATGTACCAACATAGTCTCTAAACCACTTCTGTGTGGCATCTACACTAAGGTTTATAGCAGTCAGTCATTTTAAGAGAAAGCAAAACAAAATTGCATCCTTTACTAAGTAGACCAGTAAAACTCTCTTAAGTGTAGCCCAAGCTTTCTATTGTGCCTCTATACAGACCAGTATACACTGAGAACCAAGTTCATCGTACTGAATTACCACTTCACATGCTCTTAAATGAGAAATAAAGCAACTTCTCCACTTACAGTGAATGCTGCGTAAGTGCCTACTTAGATATAAAATCTGTGAGGTTTCTCTTCTATTTCAGATTAAAATATATTGGGCTTTCTCGAGAATCTCTCTTCTTCCATGTTTAAGTTCTTGCAGATTGTGTTTTCTTCAGGTTACAGTTAGCTTTAAGAGTTCTTTCTCACTCTTTCCCCCAATTACAGTAGTGCTCTTTCCAATTGAGAATCTGGTACTATAGGACTTAATTGATTTCTGTCCTCTGATAGTTTGTCCTTGTATGTGTATTTGCTCAGCATGAAGTCTGTATCTTTGAAGCTGATGAATTCTTCATGGAGGCCACATGCACCGAGTTATTCACAGGCTAGAAGGTGTAATGGTGGGGGAAGGGGTCATGATAGGCTTTGCAAATATCCTGCAGTAGGCTTCTGCTTTAATTCTACTGATATGAAATGTATTAGTATCTCCTGCTGAAATGTGATATTAACATTTTGGCTATGTGCAAGAGGATGGCTGGATTGTCTGACATTTGAAAATTCCTATTTATTACAGCTCTCAAGTTTTCAAGCTGCTGTTTGACTACAGTAAATGGGATGTATCCTGTTTGTATTTCTAATGGAGTATTTCATCTTAATGGATAAAATTATACATGAAAACAACTTTAATCTTTAGCAGAGGATCTAGACTGTCTGCTTGGCTTCCTTGTTTGTTTGTTTTCTTTGGGTTTTATTTTTATCAAGGTGGATATTTTCTCTATGACCTTAAAAAAAAATCCTTATCTCAGAAAAGAAAATAAATGCCTTTAGTCACGTTACAGGGAAAATGGTTCTGTTTCCTCGATTGGACTCGACACAACATCTTTGAAATTAATCTTGAGAAGCTGTCTGATTGATCTGGCTCTTTCTAGGTCACTGAGCTATATTTCCAAAGTGTTTATACAATCTATTGGAATCAATAAACAATTTAAACTGATGTAACTGCAGAATGTTTGCAAGTCCCAAGGAAAATTGAAAGTATGACAAAGAATACAGCTGTAGAAGTTTATTTTGTTTATCAGGACAAACTGTCATTGAAATGAAATTACTTTCCTTTCAGCATTGCCATATGATAGTGACACCTTAATCACATAAATAAGTAGCTAGTCATTTTAAAAACTTTGTTATTGGTGATTTTAGGCAAATAGAATCTCTTTATTTATACTCTAAGAGGCTGTGCTATAAAGCCTGTTTTATAAAATATTTCCAATAGGAGAGTTAGAGTATCATGAAAAGGTTTCACTTCAGAGTGGAGCTGCTAGATTTCAGGCATGATTTTATTTTAGCTTAAGTTTTAGTTGATGTAAATATTAACATTGTGACTTTAAATGTGAATTAGACTCTGTAGTTATTACTTAAATTAGACAATAACAATACTAGAAGAGCTAATTAAAAAGAAGCTGGTACTGTTTTAATCACGCTCCAGGTTTTGATTTTCGTTTTTGTTCCTCATTTACGGGGAGTAAATGAAGTTGGGGGGGGATGTGTGAGTGCCTAAGGTTTGTTATACCGCAGCGCACACTAGTGGATTGATCCATAAAATCACCCGAAGAAAGAAATTTAATAGTTCTTGAATGAAGTACTTAAATCTTTTCCTTCTTCTGCAGACATAGCCACTATTTTTTAAATGAATACAATAGCAAGGTGGGTTTTCTTTTTTCCAAAAGTAAATACATTTATCTCCAAGGATATTTGTAAATTTAAGATTAATAACAATGATCTGAAATCTTACATATGAACTTCATAACATTTATTTCCCAAAGGCAATCTATTCCAACTTCTCTGTGGCAGCAACCTGGATGTTGGAAGAACAGCAGCAGCTGCTGTATAAATAAAAGAAAATGCCATGACTTCATGGGTCTATCTTTTATTTGTCAAATGGGAAATGACTCACTCTTACCGCATCTAGGATGCAGATTTTTAAACATGCATTTTGGGGGTTCTTTAATATTAGTAAATGTTTGGAAATGCTAATGGGAAGCCATAAGATGATAGTCTCTTTCAGGTTACCTCTCCGTCCCTTTCGTTTACCTCTCTTCTTTATAAAAAGAAGAAAAAAAGGATGGGGTTTTCTTTCGAACCACCACCAGTGATAGAGCACATGCATTATAATGCAGTACATCAAACTGGGTTTGACTGTGTTAGGGAAATGAATGTTCCTGCCTGCTTAAGGGACTTAGACTTTTATTTCTTTAAAGGCAATGCTTTCCCCCACTAATAAAATTCACTAACCATTTTGCTTTCTCTTAGAAAAAGTTATGTGAGATCTTTTCATGCAACAGATCGTTAGATTCTAGTATGCAAAGGAATTGAACAGTATGGATTTGCCATACATGCTGTAGGGTTTGAAATTATTTGTTAGTGTTCAGGATGCTAATGCAATTGTTATAACCAGTTTTATAAAAATTCTTGCCTTTAATGATCCAATAATAAACAATGTTAAATGACATTAGAAATGTGGAGAATACATCCCCATATAGATATATGATTCATGCTTCCAATATTGTGTCATTTCTTGGCATTCAGAAAAAGGCAATTTAATTTACAGAAACTCAGAAATAGTCTGAAAATATTGGGGCTGTTTAGAACAGAGATATATGTTTCATAAAGGTAAGCAGTAATAAGTGAGTCCAAATAAGTTGATAAGATACAAGAAAATAGAAGAAAGTTACTTAAAAGCAGAGAAGTGGTCACTTTCTACTTACATTTCTGTTTCTTTCTGGTAGTAGAATGAATGATTCAAAAGACTGCAAAGAACTCCCTGTGTTGCCTTAACCTTCAAGGCAGACTGGCACTTCCTATTTTCAGGATCCTGCTTCCGTTAATTTTAACATTGACAAGTTACTTGTTTTGTACTAAAGCTTTCTGTGTGTACTTGACTTGTCCTTTTTAGAAAGAGCTGTGCAGTTCTTTAGCTGTATTGAAATTTCTGGAAGTCTGATGAAGGTAAACTAAGCCAGGTATGATAAGATTGAGGATTTCAGAGTGACACGCTGCATAATGTACGGAATAGATAAACTGGAGAGAAGAGGGCAGAGGGGCTTGCAGTCCCAGTCCCACAAACCCATCCAGAGCCCACTGTAGAATCTCAGAGTTTAGAGTCAGGATGTTTCTCCGCTGCATCAAATTTGTGAAGCCAGCTATCAAAACATGTCACTGTTTCTTGTGCTCCTAATCCACCCAGAGTATGGCAGCCCAGTACTGCTGTTGGCTGTTGTTCCACCAGCTCAGATTGCACTGGTATGGCTTGCCAGCTCACAGCTTGCGCGGTGACCTGCATTTGTAATAACGTGATACCACACTGTGAGCTTTTATTTTCCTCGTACAAAGTCAGGTTCTCAGTGTGTAAATGATCCTATTGTTAAAATCTTACTTGCCTCCCTTAACAGTCTGAATATAACTATTGATATGAAATTTATAGAACCATAGAGTGGGTTGGGTTGGAAAGAAACTTCTGATCATCTAATTCCAACCCCCCTGCCATGGACAGGAACACCTCACATTAGACCATGTCACCCAAGGCTCTGTCCAGCCTGGTCTTGAACACTGCCAGGGATGGAGCATTCACAACTTCTCTGGGCAACCCCTTCCAGTTCCTCACCATCCTCACAGTAAAGAACTTCTTCCTTACTCCAAGTGGGGTTTACAAGAGCAGAGTAGAGGGGCAGGATCATCTCCTTTGACCTGCTGGTCAGGCTTCTTTTGATGCAGCCCAGGATAATTTCAGGAAGCTTCTGAACTTGCTGAGACAGATGAGGGTGGTGAGGCACTGGAATGGGTTGCCCAGGGAAGTTGTGAATGCTCCATCCCTGGCGGTGTTCAAGGCCAGGTTGGACAGAGCCTTGGGTGACGTGGTTTAGTGTGAGGTGTCCCTGCCTATGGCAGGGGGGTTGGAACCAGATGATCTTAAGGTCCTTTCCAACCCTAACTATTCTATGATTCTATGAGGGGGTTGAGTTTTAGAAAAGCGGGAAAAAATGTGCTGCAAAGCATAGAAGGATAAAATCCCAAAGTAGCTGTTAGCTTGAAGTCGCTCATATCAAGCAAGCTACCTGGTTTTTAATTTAAAAAAGCAACTTAAAATGCAGTTCTGTCTTGTGAAATAAAGACTGTGAATTTGCAACTTTTTTACTCCATAGGCTTTCCAATTTGCACTCGTTGGGGTTATCTTCCTGTTGATTTATTCCAGTGAAAAGAATTTGATGTGTATTATACTTCCTTTAAAGAGAGTAAAATAAAACCTGATCACTGAGAACAGAATAACTGTATAGCTTTTCTATACCGTAGAGACAATGCAGACATTACAGAAATATTACTGAAGTTGCAAAATCATCAACATTTTCTGTTTCACATCTTTTGTTGGTATTGTGCACTGCTTTGAAATCGCTCTTTACTTGTACCCCAGAGGAGCAAAAGAAACAAACCTAAACATTGTGTATGTTCCAAATAGAAAGAAGTAATGCATGCTTCATGATTTAAAACAACAACAGAATAAAAAACCACAAACAAACCTGAGTCTAAAGCATGTTTGAGCTTTCCAACAAGGAAATGTTTCTTCCCTTTGTTTTTCCTCTTCCAGATTTAGCTCTGGTTGGCCTTTACCAGCAAATGGAGAGGAGATCCACACGAGAGTGAAAAATATTTTGAGGACACACAGTGCTAGACAGCGCCTAATATTTGTGAGTTTGACTGCAAACTAAATCCTTTCTTTTCTCCAAGATGGCTGAGGAAGAGAACTGTACCTGCAGTCCTGCTTTTATTATAATATTGTCCTTTTGAGGCAGCCTTGACTGTAGAAATATGGATCTAGTTCCTAAGCCGAACTCTTTCACACTGTTTTGAGTAGCCTGCTTATGTGTAGTTGCTGTAGGTAACCCTTTCATGGGTTACTGAGAACAAATATTTTCTTATATATATATCTAGTTTTCCACTTCCAATTCAAGAAAAAAAATATGTTACAGATCTGTAGAACATTAAGGCTTAACATGTTGTGCAGCTGCACATCAGCAGCTGCTTGTATCCAGCTGTTTATAGAGCTAATATTATTCTTCAGATGTGTGCTTTTTTTCCCTTAATTACATGACTTTCGGTGAGCAGAGCTCTTTATCTAATAAGATTATGCCCGGGATCAGAATATCTTGTCCTTGAGACTGATGGAATTTTGAAGTGTGGTTTTAGACAGATAAAAATTTTTGCTATTGCGATTTTAAGAAACCCAGTTGTGACCCAGCACAATCCCAAAGCATTATACAAACTGAATAACAGTAGTGCTCATCTGCAAAGGACTCAGGGTCTTAAGTGTGAGGTGAGGTAGAAGAAAGGTAAAATAAAAGGATATAAAGGTGAGATTAGGTAAGATTAAGATTAGGAGCTCTGATAAAATGACTATTTTTGTCTGACTGTCATAAGACACAAATGTTATTGATGGGTTAGAAGATACGAGTCTTCCAAAGTGGAGAAAGACATCTTTTTTTGCTTCAGTTTCTCCTCTTAGAAAAAAGGGAGTGTTGATAGAAATTTGCTTTTGAATGGTCCTGCAACTTTAAGTTACTACTGTCCCCAGCTGTCCACCTTTCTCCTCTGATGTAGTTTACTGTGTCAGTGAGAAGTGTGGAAGCCTGTCCCACCACCTCACACTTCAACACAGGAACAGCAGATGTAACACACTGGCACATGAGCTTTGCTGGCTGGGACACGGTGACTCCACCTACTACAGTAAACTTGTGGCAGAGTGAAGGATGTTGTCTCAATCCACTGCTTCAAGATGTACAGAAAAAAAGTCAGCTCTGAAGTCTCTATTTATTTATTTATTTCCCCAAATTCAGCCATCCTCGGCAGCTCTTTGTGTTGCCTGCATGCTTTCTTAATCTATTTTCTCTTTTCTGTTCAGTCTTCATTTTCAGCTTAGTTGTTGTCCTTTTTGTTTTAAACTCAAAATCGCTTCTCTCATGCATGCTAAGATTGTTTGATTTAGTTCATGCTGTACCTCCCTGGGTTTATATACCAACATTGTGGTCTTGTGAGCTGCTGCCTCTCAAATAGAAGATGCCCATCACACTTTTCTCTCTCAGTTACTCCAAAATAGGTACAAATCATGTCAAATGCTTCTCTGATGTTTCAATGAACTTAAGATAAGAAATTGGATTTCATTATGGTCTAGCACCTACATGTAATGAAAGTTTGCACAGCCTGATACTATCTCCAGTGGTCTTTCACTACTTCCTTGAGCAATAGACCATGACTTTTTAGTAAAAGATTGACTAGTTTATTAGGACAGCTGGATGGCTGATTACATGGTCTCTTCAGACAGTCATAAAGACCATTAAGTACAATAATGGATAAAGGACAATTCCATCATTTTCTTCCTATTTACTTACTTATATAATTTAAAACATTTAGAATGATTAAAACATACAGATATTCACTTGTTGCTGCAACATTGCACAGATGCACGCATTTTGCAGGCATGTTGTTAGATTCTTGGAGCATGGTACTTTCTGTTGGCTTTCTGTTAGCACACCTTGTCACTTCCAGAATCAAACCCTTGCTGAATACTCACAGGGATTAAAAATCAGAGATGATGCTTTTCTGTTTCCTTTCCTGCCCAAGAAAATCCAGATATCAGGGTACTGGATAAGATTTTTGAGTCTTTAATTAGCAACATGGTCAGAACAGTGTTGAAAAAGGACCATTTTTCTTCCCCCATTTACTTCCACCAAGCAAAAGGAATGGGAGGATGTTACAGAGAAGTCTCATGGTGTTTGGTGGCTGTGTATGGCTAACTTGTGAAAGCTGTGCTAACAGCAGCTGACCTGCTTCAAAAAAATGAAAATCAGGCCTACTTGTAGTGAGTACTGTAAAATACACCAGGATTGCTTTGTTCTTCCCCAGACTGCACAAAATCTAGAATGAGTTGTTGCACAGTGGATGGATGAGGTAAATGAGTCATTTTGAAAGTGAAGGGATAGTAAATCAAGTGCACTGGCAGTGTGGCGAGTAGATTTTGACTCCAGTCTGGATTCTCCTTCAAACTTTGAAAGGTTAAAAAATATCTCTTATTTTGTTTCGTTCTGCTAAATAACTATTCCCAGAAGCATTCAGCTGTGTTTTCCAAAATTTTGTTTCCATAATATTCTATAAAACTAGTGTGACTAGAGCTCTGCTGCAGATTCCTTAGGGTGCCCACTGTAGCTTTCTGCTGTGACATTCTGACAGTATCCATAATGTTTCCATCTTTTTTTGCTTTCCACAACATAATTTGCCTCTGGCAAATGCTGCAGTTTTATTTACCACTGTACCCCATTTCCTCTTCAGTGCTCTATAGTCTGTGACTGCTGAAGCAAGAGAGTTTGCCTGTTTACAAATACACTTATTACCTCATATTATACCACAATAAATTGTGTTAGGTTTTTCCCCATCCATACACCTGCCGTTCAGTTTGCTCTGCATCTTACTGCCATTTTCCACTATATTCATTGTCTTTTCTCTCAGTTTTGTGTTACCAGCAAGTGTGATGATTTTTACTGCACAGTCTTTGTTTCCAGTTATTTCTTCTATAGCATGAAAGATGATTTTGTTTACTAATCCTTACAACAACTGGCTTCTGCTGAAAGCCACACTTAGTATCACCTCTTAAGTAGTGCCTTTGCTCTTCAGAGTAGAGTGAACGTGGTTGTGTGTGGTGGAATTTCTACCATCCTGCCTCAGGTGAGCTACTGGCTCCCTTCACATGAAATGTTGTCTTTGTTACTTACCTAAGAAGGCAAATATGGCTTAATTAATGTCTAGATAGCATTTAGAAAATCAGACTGCTTTCTAGTGACTACTAAGAATACCACTGAAGGGTCATTAAGTGTATCATAGATATTTTTTTTAATTGGCTAAGTATGTTCTCAGTCTTGTATGTGGAATCGAAGTATTCAGATGTGTGGAATGCTTCCATCTGGTAAAATGCATTAAATGGATAATGATGGCTCATTAGAAAAGCTAATAAATAATAAGTTTTAGGTTCTTTTCCCCTCTTTTCTGCAAGAAACAAAAGTAAGGCAGTGAGCAGTTTCATAACATTTTACCCATGTGTTTGTTGGGGATTACTGAAGCTTGTGTGTCTGCATAGTTCTCTAGATCTATATTGTCTAGAAATTCTTTCCAGTTTATTACCTGAAAATTATTAGCTGAATTGTACTGAACTTAATTAAAAGTGTTCATAAATGGCATTTGGCTCATTACACTTTGTCCCTTTCTCCCCCAAGAAATGTAAGCACTTTAATAGTCTTCTCCTAAATGGAAAGAATTTTTGAAATGAGATCATTGTAATCAGAAACCAAGGTAATGAGAATTTGATTTCTTCCTTTTTTTTTTCCAGGATGAGAGTAACTCATCTAAAGGAGGCTTGACTAAGACAAGAGAATCTGCGCATAAAGCACCCTTATCCATGAGGGAACAACAGAACGGGTATGGAGTTTTTCTCTGGCCAAGACAGAACAGTCATAATCTTGATATTGCCCTTTAAATTTAGCTAAAAATTCCTCTTCCTATTTTGAGCTATGTAATATATTGCACTGGGGAAAAGCTTCTGTAGGAGTTACTCCTACCAAAAGCAAAATGCAGTTAACTATAATTATGCCTTTCATGCTGTTTGGCAGTGTGTCAGTATAGTCTTCATAAAACACTCATTTTGGAGCTGGACTTGGTCATAAAAATGATCCTTGGGCAGCATGCTTTAGATTTCATCAGCCAGAGAGCAAATGTCACTTTAAAAATAACTAATTAGTTATTTTTTCTTAAACCTATGGGAGTACAAAAATAAATTGGAGTTTATTTAGTGATATGGCTTCGGGCTGTTTGGTTGTTTTCTTCTTTTTTTTCCAAAACACATTTGGAAAAGAGAAGCAGCTTCAAAATACACAGCAAATACATATACTGTGGTTTTGTGATTCAGCTTGCCATATTTCAGAAGACATCTTGAAAGCCTGAGATCTTGAAAGCCTGGTTTATGTAGGTTAATTATTCTGTGTACTCCTCACATTTATGACTAGGGTTTTGCTTGAATATTTTACTTAAAAGCACCAGTTGAATTGGCTTTGACAACGTCTTTAGTAGAAGTTATCAATATTGATGTACTCTATGTATGCACACAGTATTTTATACAACATTTTGGGTGCTTGTTGGAGGAAAAATGCCACGTAATGTAAAAAGTTTTTTGAATTGTATGGATTTGGATTGTTTGGATTTTGGATTTTCTGATTTTGTTTGTATAAAGAGAGAAGTCCTGGAACTATGATGCTAGATTTGAGAGGTCCTGACATAAGAATAAATAGGGTTTATTTCGATAATTGTGATGCAATATTTTGTAACAAAGGCTTCCGGACTCGTACTTGAAAGGAGGGTAAGTCAATATGGGTATCGTAGCAAACTTCAACTTGCAATTAGTTAGCTCTAAGATGTTCATTTATGATTTCTTGGCTTTTTTTTTTTTTAATTCCTATAAATTGTAGTCACTTCTGTGCAAGGGATCTAGTTAGTCAGATTTCTACATGTCTGCGAAGTTGCTGTTGAAGTTGTTGGTATTCCTGTGCTCACTACTTTAATCTGCGTGTAGCCTTTTTGCTTCCTTAACCTTGGCCCTGACAGCTGCTGCAATTACATTTTGTAGGATGTGCTTGTGAGAAAGAAAGTGCAAGTTTTTGTTTTGGGCAGCTTTGGGACTTTGAGGTTGATGCTGAAACTGCAGACCATGAAAAAAGAAAACCCAAACCTTAATACTACAGAATCTTGAAGTGATGAGATATGAAATGTGGCACTCAAATTGGGAAAAGGCTGCTCCTTGGGTTTAGAGGCCAGCAGCACTAAGGGCGAGGCATGAAAGGACTCGAGGAAAGTGACTGCTGAGTGTTTGCCCCAGTGCTCATAAACAGGATACAAGGACAAAGTTCATAGAAGGACATGGTACTGTCGACCAAATGTTGGCAGTAAAGTATATAGATGATTGAAAACCACTGGGAGTAAGGAAAAGGTCTGTGTTTTGTGAAATAGTACATGATTCACTCAGAAAAGAACTTCTGTGACTCTTAAAGGAGATGTATGAGGGAACAAAAGCCTATGACAGGTATTTCAGAGCAAGAGTTGCGTGAAGAAGTCTTGCTGTTAATACAATTTGTGAGTGTAATTCCCAGGTTGCTTAGCTCGGGTATTCAGCTGGTTTCCAGTTGAGGCAACAGAGGGACCCTTCTCTAGCTTGGCTGTATCCTTTTGCACACTAGTGCTAAGTATCTCATGTGCAAGGTCTGGCTAATGGAAATGTACACACTCCCCCCTCCAAAAACAGGAAGGTAAAATGAAGCTTATGTCTTTTTTTTTTTTAAGTCTTTGTCAGTACCAGAATAAGGAACCTGTGAAAGTTACTGTTGGGTTTTGGAGTCTTTCCTTTGCTGCAGTTGAAGTGGTTGGATTTTGAGTGTCTCTACATGTAGATCAAGCTTTTAGTCAAAGAAAAAGTCAAGCACAAGGCTGCCTGCAGGAAATGAATACCAGGGAAAAGAGTGTCAGAGTTATTTCTTGTATAGTTACAAGTGCCACTTCTAGCACCGTGCTTATTTGTTGGCCTGAGAATGCTTCATCACAAGTGAGATAACACCAACTGAAGAAAAGAGGAGGTGAAACTTCAGTTGTTGGTGGGTCCTGAGGGTATTGACTTGTCTACATTTAACACAGGCCTGTATAACTTTTCTATCAGTTTTGCTGTTTGCTAGGTTGGTTCTTTGTGTCCAAACTGTGAGCACAGTTCACCCTCTCCGGGATGGTGAACAGGTTTAAGTTTGCTTCATGCTGCTGACTGACTTTTAAGTGTTGGAGCTCTTTTGAAAAAGTGTGAAAGTGGCCTGCCTTCCTTTCTGATATTGGAGCCACATTGAGATCTTGTTGTTTTACATGGTATAGGTTGGCATCACCCTAATATTTGAATGTTAGAAATCTAAAAGCAAAAACTATTCCTTCTTTTGTTTTCACAGGACAGTGGGAACTTAGAAATGGGAATTTAGAAAACTGATCCTACATCTTCCTCTTCTTCCCTCACCGTTTTCCTTTCTTAAAGTGAAAACTTTGTGTTTTGATGCAGCTAGATAGAAGTACATTTGTGAGTCCTTTGACAAAAGGTTTCTTTCAATTGTGTCACAGGTGTTTATTGATACTAACTTAGAATCATAGAATAGTTAGGGTTGGAAAGGACCTTAAGATCATCTAGTTCCAACACCCCTGCCATGGGCAGGGACACCACACACTAAACCATGTCACCCAAGGCTCTGTCCAACCTGGCCTTGAACACCGCCAGGGATGGAGCATTCACAACTTCCCTTTGCAACCCATTCACTGCCTGACCACTCTAACAGGAAAGAACTTCTTCCTTATATCCAATCTAAACTTCCCCTGTTTAAGTTTTAACTTGTTACCCCTTGTCCTATCACTACAGTCCCTGACGAAGAGTCCCTCCCCAGCATCTTTACAGGCCCCCTTCAGATACTGGAAGGCTGCTATGAGGTCTCCACGCAGCCTTCTCTTCTCCAGGCTGAACAGCCCCAACTTCCTCAGCCTGTCTTCATACGGAAGGTGCTCCAGTCCCCAATCATCCTTGTGGTACATCCTCTGGACTTGTTCCAGCAGCTCCATGTCCTTTTTATGTTGAGGACACCAGAACTGCACACAATACTCCAGGTGAGGTCTCAAGAGAGCAGAGTAGAGGGGCAGGATCACCTCCTTTGACCTGCTGGTCACGTTCCTTTTGATGCAGCCCAGGATGCGGTTGGCTTTCTGGGCTGTGAGCGCACACTGAAGCCGGCTCATGTTCATTTTCTCATTGACCAACACCCCCAAGTCCTTCTCCGCAGGGCTGCTCTGAATCTCTTCTCTGCCCAACCTGTAGCTGTGCCTGGGATTGCTCCAACCCAGGTGTAGGACCTTGCACTTGGCATGGTTAAACTTCATAAGGCTGGCATCAGCCCACCTCACAAGCGTGTCAAGGTCCCTCTGGATGGCATTCCTGCCCTCCAGCGTATCAACTGAACCACACAGCTTGGTGTCATTGGCAAACTTGGTGAGGGCACACTCACTCCCACTGTCCATGTCACCATGTCACTTGAGGACAATGTTTTAAGTACTGGTTTGACCATAGTAGATTAATAAGTTACATGTGTGTAAGAAAATGTAAAGCTTCCCTGCAATATGTAATCCATTTCCTAAGCAAAGATGGACACTGTAAGCTCATATTTCTGGTTTCATTTCACAGACTGAGAACATTCACATAAGGCTGAAGATAACTCTGTCCTAATTTTTACATGTCCTAAGTGTTTGAATCTTTGGGCAAATGTGAAAAATACCACCTCAGTAGCCATTTTCTGCTTATGGTTTTTTTAACTACTTGTTTCATGCTTTATTACAGGAAAATGCTCTTTTCATTACGTGACACAAGCCTTTGTTTTGAAAGTTTTAAGAGAAGGCAAATAGTCATGAAGTTTCGCTGTACATACTTCAGCTCTGTCAGTGTTTTGTAATGATTTTCAGAAAATAAATTTCACTTCGTAGATCCAGGAAATAATTTCTCAAAGCAGCTGAAATATGAGGCTGTTATTTGTGTTTAATATTAAAACAGTGACACAGAAGATGGGGTGGGGAAGGAACATTCGATTGCCACTATATCATAATGTATTTGGGAGAATACTTAATCCAAGATGCTTCCGATAGAGCACTTTGCAGCTGCAACCACAGTAATTTAGTATACCTCTGATAGATTGTCTTCATATTGAAATAGCTGCTTGTGGTTACATTTTAACCTTGAAAGGACGCAAAAATCCTACTGTGTTGCTCTTACATAGGCTTAGTACCTAGCACGCTGCCTATCAATAGACAGCAAGATTACTGCATGCTCTTTGAAAATTAATTTGCTTTCTATTTGGGAGGTATTATCAAGTGCACTCAGATAAGTGGGGGAGAATTTGTGTGTATGAATAACATGAGGCTCCCATTTTTTAGAAGTAGCTGCAGTGCAGTTTTCATTTCAATTTGTGAAAGGTAATCTGTGTTTAGCAGCTCTACATTGTGATTTCTGATGATTTTGTGCTTCTGGTTCCTATTCCTTATCTTGATTTGTTCTTTATTTCTTCTCTCCTTTGTTTTGACAGTTCACCAGTGCAGCAGAACACTACTGTTCACTTGGATAATGGTGAATATTGGTCTAATCGTGCATCTGTATACAAAGGGAAGCCTCACAGAGCCATCTTTGAAGAGAGTCTTGAGAAAATATACAGAAACATGTACCAAAAAGCTGCTGGCACTGCTTCAGACAAAAAACCACACTCCTAATAACAATTCACCTGGAAATGCACAGTATGCAGTGTTCGTATTTGTTATGAGATCTATTTTTATGTAACAAATATTTGTACTCTATTTTTAAGGTGTAATTATGGTTGGGCAGGGTTTTCAAGAAGTGGAGTTTTGGCCTGGGTTGCCAAAGAAATCTATTAACTCTGCTCCTCACCTTGCTCTTCCTTCTCTTCCTCACCCTCCAAACAACAAATCAAACAAAAAAACAACAGCAACTAAGCCCATCCACAGTTAAGCAAGATGGTATTACTCATGTGGGACTATGAAAAGAAGGCTCATTTGAAAATATCTGAAGAGTAATAGGTCTGCTGGACATTGCTGTCTGATATTAACTCAGGGTTTTGCTGCAGCCAATTCTTACTTAATAATTAAAGCTATTTAGTGACATAAACAGACTTGACTGACAAAGCAGTATATCATAGTGTTCAGAGGGGGGGTCTAAAAAGGAAAGTGAATGTGAGCGTTGTCTTAAAAGCATCCCATGTGGGACAAAGGGAATTGTTTTCTAGAATATTGGCTTTGGATTATTTAGTTTTGAGAACTCTGATACTGACCTATAGACCTGTTTTCAAAGTGCTTTCAAGCACCTTTAGTCACAAATTTCCTAATACTGTCAAATTTTAAAAGAAACCCTCACAGCCCAGCAGCCTTTGTATCCGAAGAAAGGTCATCTTCACACACCTTGTGCATTTGAGAGTTTCCAGCTTCTCTTGAATGCAGCCACAGTATTTGCCAATATACTTGTAATTTTAACCAATATGAATAATAAAAGAGTGTGGAGGGGGAAAGACTGCAACTACTCAGCAAACTCCTCATATGCTCTGTGCAGGCCTTCTGAAGTTCGTGCATCACAATCCCACCTAATCTGGAGCCTGTCCTTCCCAGTCTGCTGGGATCCTGTTGGCAGAAATAGCATCGTTTTTGCTAAAGGCCACCAAATGTTCATCAGCAGTTCGATGCTTTCCCCAGAGATGGAACCTTTACAGCCTCGCATTGAACAGATCCCACATTAGCAGACCAGGGCAAATTGCCCATGTATTGAAAAGCAGAATGTTTTAAAAGGGCAAGAGTGTCCATCTCCTGCTTCCTTTCAGAATGGGGGAAAAAACAAATGCCTGTTATGGCTCCTTCTCTGAGAGAACAGATTCAGTTACACCAATGCCATTTTACCTGTTATGATTGGATAAAGGATAAAGCTAGCAGCACAGATGGCAGAACATATGACTGTAACCTGCCAGCATGCCTAGATAAACAAGAAGTTGGTCTACTCTGCCTTCCATCCTTTAGTGCTGAGACAACGTAATTGAATTGAGAAAGCAGTTGGTGAGCAATTATGCTAGTGGGAAAGCATGTTGAAAGGCTTTGTGCTTCTGTTTCAGGAATGGGGACTCTCAGAGGAAGTGTCTTGCATACAGACATTTCTATTCTTCGTAACTGTTAAACCAGTTGAAGTGGATTAGCACTGATAACTTCCTGTCCCTGATGCCATTTAGCACATTAGTGCTTTCAAAGGGCATTAGTTGCACAGTCTTATACTATAGATAAGTGTTGAGTCACTCTATGAAGTAGTAGTGCACTTTTTTTGCAGAAGTGAAAAGTAAAACTTACTCAAGATGTGCCACTGAAGGCATAGTGGCCATGGAGTATTGTGCTACCAGTACCTGGTATTCATTCATCAGCCTGTTCCTGTCCATGTTTGTCCATAAAGGAACAGTTTCTTTCTCCATGCTGCTCAGGAAAGTAGGTATATTCAAATGGATCCTAAATAGGTAGGGCACATTCTAAGAGATACTTTCCAAGCTTTGGGCTTAAATGAATCTACTGAAATCTGAAGGTTGTTGCAGTTACCTAGGTTTGAGCCATAGGATTTGTTGTTCTTCTTATGGTATCCCACAGTTTTCATTCAATATTCTCTGTGTTTTGCCTCCCCAACGTCATAGCTTAGCAGAAGTTCCAGTCTTCTGAATATTGGCTGCTTGCCTTTGGCCTAATCTGTGACAGAATGACTTTTCCGTTCCTGGCAATCCAACAGATTTTAGTCCCTGTTCTATACGTTAGAAGGCCTGACTGCTGAGTCTTTGGGGTTTTCTTAATGGATGAGTAGGAGCACAAGTTGACATGAATTCAAGACACAAAGAGGAGATGAAGGAAGTTGGAGGCCATGGTGAAAAAACAATGTAATGTTTTTGAGAGGTCCAGGGGAATGGCTAGGGTATATCTGTTTGATTCCCCTAGCTAAAGAAAGGAAACATATGGTCATACGGCAACCTTCAGTTTTTCAGCAAAGATGAAAAGTCTTTCATCAAAGTTGAAAACTAGATGGGAATTAAAAAAGAAGTTGTTGACCAGGATGAATATTCTCAGTGTAGCATTCATATGCAGCATAACAACAAATGAAGCAGATAGACTGTGAGTGTCTTTGGCCCTGCTCCAGCTGCGAGGAGAGATGGTGTGTATAATGTCTTTCTGAATCAGCTGCTGCAGGATATGTGCTTCTCTCTTGGGTCAGAGTCATTCCACAGCTTGTATGCTGTGGTACAACAGAGAGTGTTCTTTTCCAAGCACTGTGCTGGAAATCTGGTTTGGTTAATGGAAAACTTTTCTCTGAAATGTGACTTAAAACCCAAATTACTCCGATCCATCCATAAAATCTGCAAGCCACTTTGTTTTCAGAAGCATTTGGCCCCTTCCCTGTTTGCTCAGCTAACCCTCTTATTAATATGCATGCAGCTCAAGTGCACAGAGCACTGCTGCTCCTTTGCTGCTGCAGTATGTGATAAGTATAGGTTCAGGCAGCGAACCAACGTAGTAATAAACTGTAATTGTTTAGTGCACCTTGCCTTCTAATACAATTTAAATCCCTTCTATCAAATGCAAATTTCCAGGTTCCTGAGTGGATCTTTAAATAGCCTTTTTCTATGCTCATTCCTTATCTTTTGCCATCCACAAAGTGGTCTGTTAGTGACAGTGGGATGGCATAATTCCACCCCCGTCATTTTACCTCCTAAAGGAAAGCTGCCTACTCAAATCTAGAAATAATGGGCTAGATTAAGAGGGAATTATTGTTTTTCTGAAGAGTCTGTCTCTTTCTCTTGCCCTCCCCAAGTTATTATAACCCATGAGTATTCTCACCAAATGCTATTCAGCATCCAGTGTTGCTTGCAGTATGCATTCAGTGCAGTATTTTAATCACTTTCATTTTAATTAAGTCAGTCTGCTTCCTACTTACTCCCTCCCCTCTTTCCTACAAATAACTTGTTACAGTTTAGGATCTTGGGGTGGCTTTAGGCAAACTATCTACCTGTGTTCAGTAGAAATACAAATCCTTTGGTGAGTAGTAGTTGCTTTGGAAATCACTCGGTCATTGACCTATTGTGGATTAAAGGCAAAAATGTCAAACTCTAATGATTTGCCTTATCTAAATTTTCCACTAGAAGAAGAGAAGCTTAAATTGGTCCACTGGGCACAGGAGAAGATGAGTAATGGGGACACGTAGGAGCATCTTGGCAGTCCTGAAGTGACGGATCTTAAAGGTCTTTTCCAATCTAGTTGATTCTGTGATTCTGTAGATGGGCAGCAGTGTTTATACTCCAAATCTGAGCAGCTTGGAGGATGATGAGAGCTGTTCTTTAGATTGTGCACCACATGTTTGTATTTTGCTATTACTTCAGAGGCTGCCAAAATGGTGAGGGGAGAAAGAAATGTACCTAGAGTTGTGGGGAATCTATATTTTTGGTAAAGTAACAGAACATTTAGCTCTGCTCAGTATTAAAGAGTCTTCCAAACTCCCTCTCATTGTTACCTCAGCTGTAAAATGGGGAGTTTGTGCTCTGTTGAAGCTTAATTAAATGACTGTGAAGTGCTTTGGGATCCTGAGGTGACTGTTGCAGAAATTATTTTGTGGAAGCCTGGCTGAAAAGTCCCATCTCATCTCCAGGTTATTAAAGAGGCTTTATTTTAATTTTCCCAGTTTTATTATGTTTTAATTAGACAGTTATTAAGCAAGTGTTAATCTTATCAAGATAGAAATCTATTAAGTCTAAGAGACGGCTGAAAAAGATAATGAAGTACTTTACTACATGTGCTTTTAGGCGCTAATTTTTGCAGTTGGTATCCTGCTCAGCTTCTGTCTCCTGCATGATTTGGGTTCATCATATTCAGACTGATTGTTCTCATGATATCTTTTCTTTTTTAATACAAATCATTTTTGTCATCCTGATATCTCAGTGCTGTCTGCTGTGTGTACTAATCAGCGCTATTAACATCTATCACATCATTTGTTCTCATCCTCTCCCCAGGAGCAAGGGGTGCAATGATGTGTGCAACTTGACAGTGGACAAGTTTGTGTGGTGTGCCATGGGTTTGTCAGAGAAAGTAAGTTGGAAGGAATCTCTGCCATTTCAGGCCATGTGCATGGAATAGCGTATTAAATCTACTCTTCCTGATTTTCAAGCTTCAAAGTCTTTGCTGAACTATGCAACAAAATTCTTCACCTTTTAGTAGTGGTCACATAACTGTATAAATCTTGTAATGTGGAATCTCTGGGTCATAGGAAAACCTACCATGATGTTCATTTCTTCAGTGGTTATGGAGTGATCATTATCAGGATGCTGAGAGTATCTCAAGAGATTCGGTTAGTAGTAAAGGAATTTGGGGAAACTTTCAAATCAATGGAACTTAGCTTCTTGAGTCTGGTGAAAATAATTGAAGCTAGAAGAATATTTCTGTGGATGATCTTGATGAGCTACCTCACTGACAAATGATGCTTGGTATAGGTGAGGGTCTCTGATTGATAGCAGGCGAGAACCAGTCTTTGACCAATTCCTTTGTGGTGGGAAGTGACCGAGAACACCTAATATTTCTATTACATAGTGAACTACTAAGCACAAGCCCCACTTGTGCATTGGTTTCTACTGCTTTCTCCATGGAATTCAAAGCATCATCAACCAAAGCCCTTAAAAGATGAAGCTGTAGCTCTTTTTGTTACCAACGTTGGCTTGCCAAAGACTTGCAGTTTGTTCCCTGTTTGTCTTGAGTGAGAAATTCTCTGAAGTGCAATGATAATTTGTCAGGATGACAACATAAAGGAACTGTAATCTTTTTCTTTGCTTGATCAGTTTGAAGATTGTGCTCTTTCTTCATGTGTATTTCCATTCAGCTCTGGGTGATTGCTTCTGACCTAGCAGAGAACACTCTGCAGTCTGAGAAGTGGTGATCTGAGCCTTCTTCTCATCTCTTCAGGGAAAGGAGTTTGCTGTTACACAACACCACCCTTCTTGGTTCATAAGAATTGACTGATCCTGAGAATACAGCACAAAAACCCTGTCCTGTGGTCAGGCATTTCTGTAACCCTGCAGAGCTGATGCCATTGACAGAGCTTCACACAGAGGTGGGGTGGGAGGCTGAAGGCTTTGAGAGTGGTTTGAGAGTGGCTTCTCATGGCATGCTGTGAATTATGCATTTGTATACCATGAATAATCAGTGTGTAAAATAACCTGTGAAACTTTGAAGTAACAAAAGCACTATTTACATTGCTGAATGGGGGTGAATTCTAATGCTTATATTTGTATTGTTACACTGACTAGAATTCTTGAACGGTTAGCTAATAGTGTTGTTACTATAGTTGTATGAACTGGTTCATTCAGTACTCCAGTAGTAAACATTTGCTAAGAGGTTGCTTTCCCTGCCTGCCTTGTTTTCACCACAGTCATCTAGTGTTTACATACATTTTAGCCTCTGTACCATTTTTGAAGGCTTTATTTGTCTCATTTACGTTTTTGGTTTGGATAATACTTAAATATGAAACCCATCTGGGGAACATATTGTATATTCACGTTGAGGGGTAAAACCAGTTTTTAATTAAAATTTTATACAGCACTTGTATTTCACTTTGTCCTGTTTTATTATGAAACACTTCAATCTTCTTCCTAAAACACATATGTCTTGTGTGTTTCAAGATGTTCCTTGTTGCTCATGCAGAACCAGTTTCTGAGCCCTGTCAGCAGAGTGCCATATGTTCTGGGGTTCATTTAGCTTCTCTGGCGTTTGTGTAGGCAGCATATTGGATGTAATGCAGCTAAGCTCTGCTCCATTCTTTTCTTTGTAAACTTGTCAAGAGATGAAAAAAGCCGAGAGAAGAAAACACTGAATAATACTCGAGTGATTTGAATTATCAATAAGTTATGGTGACTTGGCCAATCAAAATTGAGGTTTCTCACATACTTGAGGATTTTCCTTAATTGTGGCTTATGCGGAGCCTGTGAAATGATGCATCCCTCAGTGCTACCCGGTATTACACCCCAAACAAGTGCTGAAGATTGAGATGTAACCCAAGCCATTTGGAAATGACAAGCATTATGTGCTCTTAATTTTGCATTGATTTGCAAAGAAAAGCGAGTACTGGAAGATGAGCGTGTGAGGGGATTGTGCTCCTGTTTGTGTCTTCTGGCTCTGTGGAAAATAACTCTCCACTGTTGAAATGCCTGATACTGGAAAGAGAAAACTCAAGACTGATGGTGCATTCCTGTCATTTTTCTTACCAGTCCATTCCTGTTTCTTCCCTGTCTCTCCGTACCATGAACCAAGTAGGTACATCAGTCTTTAATACACCAGTGTGTAGGAACACATCCCTGACGCCTTATTGATAGTAGCCATATATTGTCAGATACTGATCTGATCTGTCGAAAGCTTTTCAGAACCATCTTGGTGACTGTGACAGAGGACCAGAGTACTGCTGTGATTCTGTAACTAGAGCTGAAAAAGGAAAGAAGAAGCTAGCAAAAAAAAGAGATAGATATGAAGCTGTTTCCCCTTTGCTGAGGTATGAGGGTGGAGGGAAAGGGCTGGAGTGGCTCCTTGATACTGAGTGTATGGAGGAGAAGGGAGGGGGACTTCTGCAGTGCTGACCTAAGGTCGGTCAGAAATAACCAGCTGGAATGACATGAGTGTAAACCTGGTTGAAGTGACAGGCAGCTCAGCTCCTGGGACTCTATTTACATATGTTTAAAACAAACAAAAAAGCTGCCTTTGTTCCCCAGGAAAATCTATTTACTTGGCATTCAGCTCATGTATAAGCTGGAACTTCTTTCATGGAAGATGTAGAAACAAAGCAACTGACATTTCTGCTTTGATGTGAAGCTGAAGCTGAGATCTGATTTTGAAATATGAAAATAAACTGAAACTACCTCCAATTTAAAGGGAGGAGGAGGGGGTCTAATGACCTTAAAAGTTTTGGGAAGTTTTTTTCCCTCCCCTTGGGGACCAGAAGAAATTATAACAGTAATCTTACTTATAGCTGTAAGTCTACAGAGACAGTGGCTGTAGGTTAATGAAAAATTGACACTGCTCCTTGCCTGTGCTTCCAGCAGGATTTTTTTTCTTCAAACTGATGTGAACTATTGCACTGGATGAGTTGGTTATGAGGCTCACATATTAAATTGGATGTTGCGTTGTGGAAGCTACAGCAGCGAGTCACAGCTGAATGTTTTGAACAACATTCCTGTTTTGACCGAATGCAGCAAAATTGAGGGGTTTCTTAAAATGGTTGTCGTGGTCCTTCCCCCTCACACATGCACACATGCAGTAATAAACCAGTATAAACCAGAAAGCAGGCAGAGGAATTGTCCTCAATGATCTCCAGCCCAATACTGCACCAGGAGTGCCGTGAACCCAACCTGATAGTAGTCTAGTAGAGAAACCACACCATGGAGCAGTAACTGAGTGTTGTAAGTGCAGTTGGTCTTATGTTTTGTATACATGTGTGTACTGTTTAACACGTGTGTACTGTTTAACACGTGTACTGTTCCATATGTGTACTGCTCACACTTTCCCTTGCATGGCACTGAACTCCTCAGGGGGCATCCTGTGGCTCACAGAGTGTGGCTCAAGTGCCCTTTCCAGGAGTCTATTTCTGCAGTGCCCTGGGGGACAGCTTCTTTGTCGATCCTGGGAACCAGGCACAGAGATGGCATGAGCTCAGCAGCTCAGGCTGACTTTGGTTTGTACTCTGACAACTTAATATGTGTTTGTTGTCCTTGGCATGGTGGTGCCATCTGGTCTTGCTTGGACAGCTTATCTGTAATACTGCACTGCACGGTATTTCAGTTTTTGCTTATGAAATCTTGGGCTGTGTTTGAATGGCACAGCGATACCTTGATGCCAGCCTATGACCAGATGGCACATGCTTAAATGACATCCCCCCGTGTACTGTGGTGAAGGTTAATTCACAGAGGTGCTTGAGACAAAGGGAGGGAAGGCATGAAGATGGCTTCAGGTATTAAATGGGATCTAAAGTCAGGAATTAAAGAGCCATTGGATGGCCACAGACTTCCCTGCTTCCCTTGAAGGACTTCATAGCAGACTTTGAAGAGTGCCCAGTACTGAGGCTGAGGGGCTGTTCTGGGGCAGAAGCATTCTCCACCTTTCCTGTAGGAGTTTCAAAACTCATTTGGTTACAGAAAGGCGGAGAAAATGCACGACTCTGAGGGTCATGGTACACGCGGGAAAAAGCAGTATCATGTGTGGTGGAACCTGGGGCAATGATGGGCAACACCAACAAAGACTCCTCGAGCATTTTTCTAGTCTGAAATGGGGAAAGTAAATGTACCCCAAAAAGTATATATATAGGACCATGAGATGAGGGCCTTGAATTTGGTTTCCACATCCACTGTATTTTGTCCTTTTGCCATTTCCTTTTGGCCTTATCTCTTTTCTGTCTTCCCAAGGTTATAAAGTCCTGTTTCTCTGCATGTACTGTCTGTGTTTTTTATGTACGTGGTATAAGTTCATAACAGGCAACTGCTTAATGTAGCAGAAAAGGCTTGATCAAATCCAGCAGTTGAAAGCCCCAGCAAGATGCAGTCACACAAGAAGGAGCATATGCCATATATATATATATATATATGTGTGTGTGTGTGTATATACATAATGAGTATTGACTTTTTAGAGCACCTTAACCAGAAACTGGTTTCTTAGCTTGCAGTCTTTATGCCAAAATTGATAATTCTACTAGAAGAAATATGTCAGTTTGGTAAGGAAATATGCAGGGACATTCTGCCGTATGCACTGTGGTTATTGCTCAGTCAAAGATCACAAGTTCTATCAGTAAATGCTAGGTCAAAGTAGAAGATTGGACCTCTCAGAAGCTCTGAGTCTGGTCCTACTTCAGTGCGTATGGCCTGGACACGTGCAGCTGGGCTCTTGCCACTTACCAAACTATAGAGTGTCCCCAAGGTAACGGGAGGTACGGCTCTAGCTTAAACAGATGGGCAACTTGCTTCACTTATTAACTCATTACCTTTTAATCTGAGGAGAAGCCAAACCCTGCTTTGGGGTATATTCAGCCTTTTCTTATTTGTTATAAACTTTTCAAGACCTATGCTACGCTGATGACTTTTTAATTAGAAAGAAGACGTAGGTAGCAATACGATGTACGGTTAAATACCCGCCAGTTCAGTGAGTGTGCTTTTGCTGCTCTGCAGAGATAGATACACAAACGCACATCTGGAAATCCTCTTGCTGATATGTCAGCCTTTTGAAACTGCTACAGCTTGAGGTTACCAGGGTTATTTTCTTTAGTCTGGGGCTTAAAACATTGCTCCCAACCTGGTATCTGGGTAAGATAAGATGAATCCACCGCAGGTAAGAAGTTGACCTTAGTATTTGTAGGAGAGATGCTTCTTGACTATGTCATGCAAAATTGTTTCAAGCAACCTTCTCCTTTCCCTCCCTGGCAAGGAAGAGGAGTGATGTGCTGGTGTTGGAAGCACTGTGCACTGAGAAATGGAGAAGTGAGCTGCATTATCTGGGATGGAGGGGAAGCACCTCCCAGGCACAAGGCTATGGAGGGGAGTGATGGGGTTCCCATTGCTGGAGATGTCACAACCCAGAGCCAGGCATGTGGGGAAAGTCCTTTGAAGACATAGTGGTGGGTACTGCACAAATATGGGTCTCAAAATGTAAGTTCATGAGTATGAACAAAGCAATGAAAAGGCAAATCTGATTTTAAGGTTTTGCATTACTATTGGCAGTAAAAGTAGGAGGGGGTTTCTGATATCTTCTTGTGTGTATATTTATTGTTGTTTTACTTGGGAAGGGAAGAGGAGGGAAAGGAAGGGAAGAGAAAGAAAGAATGCAGAAGAAAGGAATCTAAACAGTGTACATTTACTGAGTTTGTTTGTTTTCTTCCTTGGGACCGAAAGTGCAGCAGATGCTGGGCCTTTATAGCCTACGTGCCCTCCCTTCCATGAGCTTTATCCCAGTGAAGTTTCCCAAAGTTTTGTCCTTTATCATTTCCTTTTGGCTTTATCCCTTCTTTTGCCTTTCCATGGTTATAAAGCCCTGTTTCTCTGCGTGCAGATCCTTGTGATCCCATGTTTTAAAGGGTCTGCTTTAACCCACAAACAGCGACAATCAGCTGTGATTCACCTAGGCAGGTGCCCCTCTGCCCAACAGAGGCTGTAGGAGCTGCTTCTCCTTGTCACAGAAAACAAGTGCAAGGAACCAGAGGAAACACGGTGCCCTGTTTGCTAACTTACTCTCCACCCTGCTAAAATGCATGCAGTTTCATTTCTTTCCTTTGTAATAAGCTGTGCCCACCACAGCGTATATTCTTTTAAATAACATTTTTAAGTATTTTCCGGTAAATTAAAGTGATGACATGTTTGTAGGGCTCATTGTTAATTTCATTTCCTTTGTCTCAGCCAGCCAGATAAAACTCAACGTTATTAATCTCTGTTTAAAAGAAGATCCTTTGCTGAACAGTAATAAATGATCTTGATAGATTTGTCAGGAAAATGAATGATAATCATTTGCAGATAGACACAAGCCTAGTATGGAAGATTAATAAGAAAATATGTATTGGCATCATTAATAACATCTGCTGCCAATGGACTTGTATATTGGTTACAGCTCTGAAAGCGATGTGTTCTTGCTAGGATATTGCAGTTCATCCCGTGCTGTGAGGAGCGAGGCTGTGTCATGCTCCTGGGGCGATGACAAGCTACTCCCCAGTGAGGAGCCCAGCACCAAGGCTGCACTGCAGCCCACACATCCACTGTTGGGTAAGTCTGTCATCACCATAGCCCTGGATCCGCTGGGCTCTGGCTTACTTCTCACTTGCATTTCCTCATGGCACTGCTAAAAACCCTCCCGGACCCCATGAATTTGCTTATTCCTTGCTTGTGGGGCTACAGCTGGCTTGGATCCTCATTCTGTCCTCATGGTGCGGGCTGAGCAGTGCCAGTACGAAGCTGCTTCTAGCGCAGCACAACATCTGCAGCATCGGGTGTTTGATGTGTGCTTTTGCTTAGGGTCTGCGCTTCTCCCGCCTCATATAAAGGTTCTTCCAAAGCCTGCCAGAGGCATTTCAGCACTTGTATGTCTTCTGACAGCTTTAGAAGTACCCCCGCATCACTGGGTGCACACTGCATTAGGAGATAAAGCTCTTCACAGGTGCTGCACATGACTGTCATGGGCCTGTGTTTCTTTGGCCTTGATTGTCGCTGTTAGGAAAAGAGTGCTTTATTTGGAGCTTATAATCACTTCACCTGCAGGGCCTCTGTTGGGGTTTCCTCTCTTAAAACCCTCAGAGCATATCAGTGCAAAGAGCTGTATGCTCACAGCACTGCTCTCTGCCACAGCATCACCCTCCTCTGGTCGGGAGTCCAGAATTATCCTGCACCATCCCTTCCAGTCCCTGTCCTTGTCCCTGCAGCTCCTTGGCACATAGGGGTACTAATGGGGAGCTGCTGCGGTGAGCATGGGTCTGCTTGCTGCAGGAGGTACCCCATGATTTCAAGTGCAACCCATGGGGAGATGTAGCATAAACTGGAATTTATCAAGGCTGCAGAGGAGTGGCTTGGGAGATGGAGGGGAAGAGCTGCACATGGATGTAGGCAGAAGGAATGGGTGTAGAAGAAGAAAAGGAAGGAGCAGAGGCATTAAAATGAGAAAGAACATGAAAAGGCAACTCCCCTATCCCCAATCTTCAACCAGAAGGAAAAATATAACCTTTTTTTTCTGTTTGATTTTTTTCCAGCTAAATATAGTGCTTTCCTAGATAGTACAAGCAAAGGTCAAGATGTTTTGAGAGAACTTTGGCTTATTTCAATAAACCATTTCAGCCTCCTCCTCCCCAGTCATTCTTTTCTCTTTCATTTCAATTTAGTGGTTTCAAGCGGAGTAGTAAGTCAAATAAAACTCCCAATGAAATGTGTTTCTCCTGTAGGCACACAGCTGTCTGCATCTGGCAATGCGGATGTCTCCGTTCCTTCTGTGGGCCAAGCTCAGAGATGCAGTCACATCTCTCAAAGTGCATTACTTTGTTTAACTGACATAGACATCATCACTTTAAAAGAAACATCATCTTTCAGGGTCCATGGGGTGAGATGGGTCAGGATCATATAACTACAGATCAAAGCTATTTGTGTCATTAAAAAGAAAAGGCTTAGTAACTTTCAGTTCTATTCCCCACAAACCTGAAGTTTTCTTGGGGGAAAAGAATAACCTCAAACATTTTAAACCCTGCCCTGATATTCCTCATCCTGTTCTGCATTGCTTTGCACATGGCCTTAGCGGATGTGTGGTCCATAAAGAGCCAATAAAGCCATTGAGCTAAGTGCTGCTAAGGGGCTCTGTGGCTCAGGAGCACTCAGCACCTCGCTGCTCCAGGCAAGGAGGCAGGAGCCCCGGTATAGCTAAATGCATTAGAAACGTGTCCGTTATTATTAGACATTTACCAGCTATTAATCACAGCTGGTAACTTGATTTCCTCTAAATGTGTTGAAGCACCCTCTGATCTGGGCACCACCTGCTCAATACTGAGTAGTGGAAAGGCAAGGCAAGCTCTGCGTCATATGCCTCTTCCCATGGGGGTGCACAGGTGACTGATGGGGCTGTGATCTCCCTTATTCAAAGGAAATCTGTTTTTTCCTCTTAGAAAATGCTTGCATTGACCTGCACGAACACAGCACAGACCCCATCCTGCATGGCTGACGCAGTTGCCACCATCCAAATTGATGATGAACAAAGGAACCATGTATCCAGGTGGGCACAGAGCCGTGTTTCTCCTCTCCTTGCTGGATCATGACTCATTGTCTTTGTCTTTATAGCTGTGCTTCACTGCATGCCCCTACGTCCATGCACAGCCCATGCCAGTTGGCTTGAACATGCCCCTTGGATGCTGGAGTGGAGGGTTACATCCCTATGGGCATTTTTAGCCTTCTCCAAGTGAGCATCCTAACCACCAGACAAAGATATTAACAGTGGGTACTGCTCTCTGTTCCTCTGGAGGTGGTTTAAAAAGTTATGGCCACGCCACATTATGTGATAGTAACAAGATGGGTCAGAGAAGCCTGGACTTGGTCTTGGAAGCAAGGTCCAGCCTTGCTGCATATTTCCTTTCCCTACCACAGCCAGGTCACTGTGGTCCCAGGGAGACCTTTGTGCATCAGTGCAGTATACATAACCACAATAACCCAAAGTCAGAACTGGCTTTGTTACTAAGGCACCTTTATTGCTGGCAATGCTGTTAAGGGGCAGGAGCAACCTGACGAATAAACAGGCTCAGGCTGCTGTAAGACGCAACCTGACGAATAAACAGGCTCAGGCTGCTGTAAGACCAATCGCATGGCAAAGTGGGCAGGATGACAGGGCTCAGGGAGGGTGGGAAGCCTCCCCACACTAGTGTAAAACAAAAGTCCTTCCCCTAAATACAGCAGTGCAAAATCAGCCCTGAACTGGTGCACAAAGGGAGGACTCAGCCATGCCACAGCTGGGCTTTCCAAAGCCTTTGCTCCTTGTTTGGCTTAGACCTTTAAAATTGACCCCAAGCCTTCTGATTTCACATGTTGCCTCACATCCCCCTGCATCCTGGATGTGTTGAGTCTCAGTCACATCTTACATTACAGAGAAACCGAGCCCTGCAGTCATTTCCAGCAAGCAGTGCCTCCAAGGAAGGGCTGCACCAAGGTGTTCTGGTGCATCTGGGAACCATCACAAGGGTCTCTGTCACTGCGTGGTTCCAGTTTAGACAAGAATATGAGGACCCCTGAGAGAAACCGAAGCCACGCACTGCCTGACCCTACCTCAGCCAAAATATGCCCATAGAAAGACATTAATGGTCAGCAGGAGAATAGCATTCACATCGCAAACAGTCTTCCATGGGTGCTTTTCCTCGATGCTGGTGAGTTTCTGCTCCAGGGCAGCTTTCTCCTCCTGGGACAGGGTGGGCTTGGGGCCGGTGGACAGACCACAGAACCAGAAGTACAGCATTTTCCAGCAGGGAGGCTTGCCTGTTGTGGGAGATGGACCAAAAACTGGGTGTTATCACCTAACTGGGACTCTTCCCTCCCTCCTTCCACTAGTTTGGAGGTGCATTGACCAATCTGGAGTAGGGTTTAAGATGCACCTTGCATGGGAGATGCCAGATGATGGCAGGAGACGGGGAAGGGAAGGGTAAAGAGAGCTCTCTGGCTCAACCATGTACAGCACAGCCTGATTACACTCTGTTGATTGCAACACCAATCGTTCATTAGTTAATTAACAGACCTCTTCCCCCTCCTCCCTGACCCAGCTTCCATCCACTTTCATGAACTCCTGACAGCATGATGGTCCATTTAGAGACATCCTGGCTTATTCATTACACGTGACATGCCCGGTGAAGTATGCGCTTTAATTGTCAACCCTGCGCCGTGTGTATTTCACTGTCTGTTCTTTCCAAATATAAACTTTTTGTGAGATGCAGAATGTCAGAAGGCCTTGTAAAAGGTGTTACCTGGGAAAAGAAACCTCATTAAACTGTCAGCTGCTGTGTTTCACATTTCCTTTCCCATCAGTACTAATTACCAAAATACCAAGACACTTGTTTATAAGAATCCGAGCTAGTTAAGCGAGCTAGGAATTGATAAGAAATAATAAATAACACTGAATGGCTGCATTCATCTTAAACCCAAACTCACTCTGTTGGGTCAAAACAAATACTAAGAGATTTCTTTAGTTGTTCGTTTCTGTTTAGATTGGCTGTCATTGGTACCAGTGTCGTTTGGGCTGCCCAGCAAAAGGAACGAGTGAAGACATCTTACGTATATACCTTTCTTCTGAGGTTTCTGCTCTGTAACCTTGGAAGGTTAAGCTCAAAACCAGAAAGCTGCATTTTTTGAATGGATTTGCAGAATAAACCTCTGTCCACTCTGAAAAGAACTTGCTTATGTAGCTTCTCCTGCTACTGTTCTGTCTCGTGACACCTCTTTGAGTTCATTTGACTCTTTGCCTTCTTACTAAGTACCCTTGGTAGGACACACAGCTATTTAAGCAATCTGGGTCTGAGTTTCAGCCATGGCTTATATCCTAAGGGAAGATTAAAGATATTATTGGCTTAATGTAAATGAGAAAGCTGAGGCTTGTGGATTTATCCTAGTACATCCATGAAGTGCACGTCTTTCCTAGTGTCTCATCATTCCTTTGGGCCATGATGCTATTTTGATACGTACATTACAGCAACCCTGGGTGAGCTTGGCCCACGGAGCCCACACCAGGGTAAGGAAGAGCACATACACAAGGGGGTTGTCTCCTATCAATGATGAGGACAGGAAGAAATGCCACTTTTATGTGCTGAAAGCTGAAGTTACAGAGCCTGCCACAACTTTTGTAGTGCTAGTGGTAGCTTTGGTCATGCCTGCAGTAGTGCTGTGGATCTCCTCAAGAGCAGGCTGGTGGGACAGACAGATGCAGTATCATGGCACAAAGCCACAGTGTCAAAGGAGCAAGGAGCAGTGTCCCAGCAGCACAGACCTCCATCCTCCCAAGGGGTGTTCATAAGTGGCCACTGACTTCCATTTAAGAAGTCCAGCACACCATTAAGTGTGAAGGCCTTAAATGCTAACACTGTAACTTGGGCATAACTGGAATGGGGTAATTTGCATAGATAAATAATTTGTTCTAGAGAGGAGGAAGGAAAAATCATTTTACTGAATGGTTTTCTTTTTTCTTTCTAGGAATGGCAGCTCTTCTGAGCCATTCGGAGGATTGCAACATGGGGGTAAATGCTAGGAGAGACACTGGGAGGACCAAGAACCACAACACTTACATTTGTCGCATCCTTATAACTGGTATACCATAAACCCATGCCCCAATTCCAGTGAATGTAACAGATGGCCTGTCATGAGCTTTAGAGGGACTTGCATGAGGTCTTGGCTGTGCACTCACGGGCGCATGACTGTGCTTGTTCAGAGTGTTCCTACCTGCCTCCTGCTTATCGCCGGAATCTGCACCTTCAACCAAGTCACTCTCTCCGTTGGCTGTGTTGATCTGTGCTGCTCCACTCTTGTAATCCTTCAGGTCAATGGCAGGTGGTTTTCTGTGCCTTGTCCACCACGTCAAGGAAGCGAGCTGCAAAGTGGGACAGAGAACAAACAGGTTATTGCCTGTCATATCCAAACTGGCATACCTCTTGTCTCCCTTTCTGGGGGTGCAGATCCAAGATGGTGCTGAGAGACCTGTTCTGGGGTGACAGTTGCTCGCCCACTTCATCTCACCTCCCTTCTGCACTCTGGAAAGGAAGACTGGTACCATCCAGCTTGAGCTGAAAAGCTGAGAAAAAATGTGAGTTAATCTAGTTTCCTTCCTTATATTTTTACAATTAACCTGTTCCACCCCTGTCTTCACTACGAGTAACCTTTTAGTAGACAATGAAGAAGTGGTATCCTATTTGCTAGGGTCACTTGATTGACATGAAATAATGATGATCTGCATCCAGAATGGCAGCTCTTCAACAGGGAAGGGTAATAAAATCAATTAAAAAAAGGAAGCAGCAGCCAAAATAACCCTCTCTGGCTACAGTCAATCACAGCCAGGCACTGTACCCTCAGCAGAGAAAGAGCAGTCAGGTGTTAGCATGCAGGTATATGGCTATAGGAGCACGACGCAGTTATATGGCCATGGGACACTGGTGTTTGAGCAGCTCCTTCTCTGGGACATGGGGAGGGTCTAGAGGATCTTCTGTCTCAATTGTCATTTTATAGGAAAAGAAAACCCAATGGGAACATTAAATCCCACAGCTGGGACAAGTGGACTTCCAAATGAGCTTATGTCAGGGCTCTGAGTGGGAAAAGCAGCAGTATTTGTGTCTCTGTTCTATGACTGCGTGTATGTGTTCAAGAAGTGCAACTATGGGGACAGACAGAGTCATGATACGGTGAATATCAAGTCACAATTCACAGGCAGGATTACACCATACATTAGACCAAGAGAGATAGTTAAAAGTATTAAAAAATCATCTCTGGTATACACAGTAAGATTTGGCTGTCCAAAAGCCTTTCCTCTTTTTTTCTCTACTGAGCCAAGACAAGACATTACCTCTGTCTGCAGTCTGTCAATGAAGATGATGGAAGATGATGAGCAGGCTGCTGTGGCTGCAATCTGCTTTACAAAAGCAGGTCTGAAACCCTTCTCCTCCCTGGGATGCAGAGAGTGCACAGGAGGTGTTAATCTTGCAAACCTCACCGTGGTCCTTTCGCAGCTGTGGGATGGAGTTAATCACCCCAGGGGCTCCAGTGTGAATTTAAGCCAGGCCTGCTGCTGCTCTGACTGATTATGGCACACCAGCATGTCCTAATTCCTGCATGCTCTGGTCAAGGAAGATGCTCATCAGTCCCATTGGAATGCTGCCACCCAGGGCCATGGACTGTCCCCCAGCTCCAGCCCATCAGAGGAGTCACAGGATGGGACCAGGGCAGCAAAGCTGCATCAGTGACAACAGGCCAGGTGAAGCCAGATGAGCGGCTGCCTCCCTGCTCTGCCCACATGGAAATGAACATCTCAAATGGGTCACTTACAAAGTAAAGTGATGTCCCTGACACGTGAGTTTAATTCCTGACTTTTATACACACAGATCTAGGCAGGAGTTTCCAGCTGACACAAAATGTTGCATAATTTCCAGAAGATTTATAGCTTTATTTAAATCATTTTCAACCAAGATGAGCATTGGGCAGGGCTAATCTTTCTTGTCACGATGTGCTAAATTGCTTTGATTTGATGATCCTCATCTTTCTCAGGGATTTTTTTTTCTTTTTAATCACTTAGGAAATGTCACTGGAACACAGCAAAGTTTCAGGCTACTAGAGGATTTCCAGAACTTTCCTTTCTTTTCCCTCTTCTTCCTATGCGTCTCTGAATGACTGACTCTTTATATTGCAGCAAAATCTGCAAGGGCTGATATTTACCTGCGGCTCTGACTCTGCCAGACAAGAGCATTCCCAATTGAAAGCAGCATAGACATACAGGTAACCTCATACACATTAGCCCACTGACCCAGCCAGGTGCTGGTACTTTGACCATGGCCAGATAAAGCAAACCATCACCCTAGAGAGCTCCTTGGTGAAGCATCACAGCAACGCTCAAACTTCAAGCTCCCCTGTGTGGGTTTTGGGTGGCTGAATTCCCTAAGTCCCCCTTTCTCCTCTTTGCCATTGCCAGAAGGGTGGATGCTGAGGCAGAACGACAGCACTGCGTGGCCATAGAGGCCACCACAGAGATGGGTACAGTTCCTTTGCACAGACCCACAGAGGGATAGGGATGGGAGAAGCAGATGACGGCACTTGTTCTGCATGCCTGGAGAAAGCAAGCAAATACATAAATAAGAACTGCTGACGGAGGAGCTGTGTTAGCATAATTGACTTTGACCTTGGAAATGCTGCCTGTGCCTGCCATGCCCAAGAGCAGGAGAGCAGGGGGTAGCCACTTGGCTGGTCCTCGGGAGCCCTGTGTCTCTGCTCCCCACTGCAGAACCATGCATGGGCACTGCTCGGAGAGCCCTGTGTGTCCCCCCCCCCCCCCCCCCACCTTAGTTTGCTTCTCTCTTAGTGCCTGGTTCCTATAGGAGCTGAGTGTGCTTTGCTATTATAGCACTAAATATGATGTGAGACCTTCAGCTGCAGAGTGCACGGTGTGGGTTCAGGCCAGCCAAAACAGTGCTGAGCTGTACACCTAAAGGAGTCACTGAAGCCAGAGCTCAAGACGCAGGGAAAACATCTCCGACCCCAAAGTACATCATGTGGAACTGCCAATCCATCAGCCTGTCTGGGTGAGCCCTGACCCCTGGGGATGTCACCTAACTTGTGTAGCACTTGTGTTTTGTAGGCTGTTCCTCTCCCTTTCCCCACCTCCCATTCTCCTTGCACAGGGGAGTTTGCAAGAGCTCAGCAAAGTTTTCCTTTTGTTGTTTGTAAACTCGAATAAATCCTTCTGTTCCAAAATGCCATCTGGCACCTGACAGTTGTGTTTCAGCTTCACAGTCTCAAATCTAATTGTAAGCTCTTTTTCAGGGCTTTCAAGGACGGTGTGACACAATATGGACTACCTACAATGAAGACATATGAACTCGGGAGCATACCAAACAAATTCCTTGCATACTTGTTTTCCAGCACAGCATCAATCACCACAGGGATGGGAGAGTGTCCAAAACAGCAGGAGAAAATGCTACAGCTTGCAGTTCTTGGATTGTAATTCATTTAAAGCCAGACACATTAGCTGTACCACTAACATCAGATACAAATCTCTGTTCTCCTTTTGTGCATTTACTATCTCAAAAGCATTGAGATTCAATATTTAAAGTTGTCCAGTGTAGATCCTCAGCTGGTGTAAAGTGGCATAACTGTGCTCAACAGCTGCTCCTGGTCTTTGAAGACAATGGAGCTATGCTGATTTACATCTGCTGCAGGAAGATCTATCACTCTATTTCCTTGGCTTTTTCTTTGTTGGCTTGTTTTTCTTTGCCTTTTCCTTGACAAAATAAATGGTGTAATTCCTAGCTTTTATGTGGTGTCTTTCATCATTACACCTCAAAGCACTGCACTGGCAGAACTAGTTCCACGCAGTCTTTAGAAGGGAAATGTCCAGGGCTCATAAAGTGAATTGACCAGCACATGGGACTGGGAAGCACCAGAGCTTCAGGTATCCTCAACCAGGACATCCAATACCAGCTTGCCCCTCTCAGCCACTATCACGGGGGATAGTGGCTCTTCACCACAGGCTTGCCTGCTTGCACGCCAAACCCCAGCAACTAGAGGTCACTGATGGCCAAACACAAAGTTCAAGTGCTGGTTTCTACCCAGTGTTAGAGCCTGACACATCCATCCTGATTTCCCAAAACCTTTCTGTCCTTGAGCCATCTCAGCACAGCCACAAACTAGCTTGAGATGAGGAGACAACCCTGCTTGCAGGACACCATGAGAAACCATGGTCCAAACCTACATCTGCACTCATGTTTAAGGCAAAAGTTGGGGTGAGTTTGACTGAGGGAAAAATGAACAATGCTGGTTTTAATGCTGCCCGCTCTGATTCTTGCCACACAGGCAATAACCCAGTAATGTTGGCACCTACCTCAGCTTAAGACCCACACCTTCACTTTGGCTGTTCTCTGAGGAACAAGGTCAGAACTTTCCTTTGAAATCGAGGATAAATAGTAGAACCTGGATGGAAATCAGAGTAAAACCAAAGAGGAGCAGGCTCTCTCCCATGCTACCGAGCTATGGGAAGAGGGAGTTAGCTACCCCTGTGTGGCACAAATTACCTGTCAGCCCATATCATTGTCTTTGTGTTAAGAAGGTCTTGAAGGCAGGGGGGCACATGGGACATGGATGGTCATCACTATCATCAGATGATTGATTTATCTGGGTCTCTGTGTCCAGCCTTTCACTGCCACCGGCAATATCATTAATTCTCATTAAATTTCTTCAGCAGAACCATTAATACAGAGGTCAAGCACTGAGCTCAGCAGTACGTGGGGTCCATTGCCTACCGAAAGGTTATCCTGAACAGCCCTCTTTAGAAAACTTCCCCCAAAATGCCCAGCTTATGTTTGTTCATGGCAAGCTCTGCCCCTTTAGCAAGCCCTCCTCCCTCCCTGGATCTCTAGATGTACCTGGTGGGGCAGTCACCACCTCCACCAACTCATCCTTTGCTTCTCTGGGATAACTGCACACAGTTTTAGACAAAATCCTGTCCTCCCTGAACATTCCATTGGCTTTCCTTCCAGTCCAAATCCACCTTTTCTGAGCACTGGCTTTATGAAGACTATGTCAAATAAGGTCCCTTAAGCCCCGCACCTATAAACTCACCTATCGCTGTTGAAAATCTCCACTAAGGAATCTCTTATGCTCATAACCTCTCTTTCCCTGATTCTATTACAGTACATCTTCATCCTGAAATCTCCCTTTTAAAATGTGCCTTAAATGTTCTACCTCCAAGGTCAGACTACAAAGTGTGTAGGTGCTGTGGCCAGCTTCTTCATTTCTTAAGCTGCTGGTGTCATGTTCACTATTTACCAGTGCTGCATTAATGCATCTTATCTTGCTATTGCTGTGGGCAGGGAGCACTGCACATGTTTAGTTATCACAGGTCAGATGATGAGTGGGAACTCATTAAACCACAGTAATTAATTGCTGGCAACCATCTGGCCACCCCTGAGCAGTAGTGAACAACGTAAGCAGCAGAACTAATGGTGCCTCCTTGTCAGTATTTCTCTCTCCCATGTGGATCCTCTGATAGCTAATAAAAGCTGAGACTTTATCTCAAAGCAGACACAAAGACAGTCTCCCTCTCCCTCCTTCTTCTCTATCTGAGCACCTGCTTTCATGTAATCTTTAGGAGCTGGGTAACATTCAATCAAACATTGATGGAACCGGTTAATGCTTTACAAGTTATGAGGAAGCAACAGATAGAAAATGCTCTGATGGCATCACCTGCGTTTCCTCATGCAGTTAGACAGGAAAAAAATAGGTCTTTTAAACCTTTCCAGTAACCTTTGTTTGGAGGTAGATGGCAGGATTTGTTATATTGACAGCTGCTTTAAAACTTGGGACTGGGAATAGCTGCTCTAAGGTCTTATTATATAAAGCCTCCCAACTCTGCACCACTTTAATGTGTTAAGTAAAAGAAAGTTGTGCCTGACTCAAAGTTATTAAATGTAATTGAGATCATATTGGGACAAAATGTTATTTTCCTAAATGCCCATGTTGCAAAAGATATTAATCTTGTTTGCCTGCAAGATTGATGCTGGCTCTGCTGAAACTGGGTAGATGCTACAATTAGATATATTTAATTCCTCCTCAGCAGTGCTCTGTAATGCGATTTCATCTCCTTCCCCTTCTCCTTTCCTTTCTCTTCCAGCTATGATGGGCTGTGGTGTCTGCCCAGCTCTAGGCACAGCATGGGAACTCACACTCAATTTGGAGCACTCAGTGCCTCAGGAAGCATTAACACTATGCAACCTGGGGAACAGAAAGCTGAGGAGCAAGGGCTTCTTCACAGCATATGCATTAAACACCATTTCTTAACCATGGGAGGAAAAGAAAAGGACAGATTTCAGACATCTTTTGGAAACCAGACGTGGGGGGCTCTGCGGAAAGGTGCCACGGCACATCACTCACCTTTTCCTCGGGGATCGGTGGGGTGCAGAGACTGATGAGGACAATGACAACCGCAGTGAGGACACAGAGGATGAAGGCAAAGTAGAGGTAGTGCATGTCCTTTAGCACAGCTGGCCTTCTGTCCTCCTCACCACAAGACGGTGTGCTATAAATAAACTCCATGATCATCCGAACAAGACCAACAGCTAGCCCAAACATGAGGCCCCAGAAAGCACCCTGAGAAAGGGCAAGCATAAAGGAAAGGTCACTGCATGTTACCTTTGGTTGAAATTATCCTCCCCTTTCCCTTTCCTTCCCTTTCCCTTCCTTTCCTCTCCCTTCCCTTTCCTTTCTCTTCCCTTTCCCAAGACCCTTTATGCCTGATGGAAACCCACACTGACATGCACCAAAGGAGGGTATCTTCAGTTAAGAAAGTCCTCATTTTCTCTTTCTGCCCTTGAACACGGAACAGATAGAGCGCAGACAATGCAAGAGTCTCCTCCTAACAACATGCCCCGAGCTAGAACGACACATCATCCCTAAAGTGCAGAACAACTTTGCCTTCCATGCTTTCAAATAAGACTGCCAAGAAGTACCACTTGCAGTGGCTGCTTGGAAGCAAACAAACACATACACCAGAGACTGGGCTAAGATCCACTAATGCATGCCAGGGCAAGTCTAATTGTCACACATTAGCTGGACTGACTTTGGAGTCTCAGACACTGAGGGGAGAGTTATTTCTTTTGTCAGATCAAACTACATATGTATATTAATTGGTTGTTGTCGCTTTACTTACAGGCTCATTAATCCTCTTGCAGAAGATTGCCAGGATGAAGAGAGCTGTGACCGGTGGGGCCAGATAGCTGGTTATGGACTGAATGTAGTCAAAGAGCTGGCCGCTGTTGGCCGACTGAATGATCGGGATCCAGAGAATACTGATGACTATAAGGATGAGGATAATGACTCTGGAAGATGAGGATAAAACTGTATTAGCTCTGCAGGTGTTGGAGCACACCTGAAAATAAGTTTTTCAGGAAAACTTCTACTTGCTCTCAGAATTTCCTAAGAAAAATCCGCATAAGACTCCCAAGAAGAACCTTTCCCTGTACGGAGAGATTGTTCCCTTCTAGAAAGTCAATTCAACCAATTCCCAAAGTGAACTTCACAGATTTCGGAGGGAGCTGAGCTAGGGCTTGCCAGTCAACATGCATGAGAGATCCACAGGGCATGGTGGCTCCCACAGTGGGCTGGATCAGTGCAAGCCTTTCAGCCTGGTGTGTCCTAGAGTGACATGTTCTTTGAAGGACTAGCTCTTTGATGTAATACAGAGAGGGAGCTGAAAGCTTGTGGAAGCATGGAAGCAGTCCTTCCGCTGCCTTTCCAAGCAGATAGGATGTTCAGTCTAGTGCCTGTGCCAAATTCCAACTCATTTACTGCTTATTAGAATTGCTTCTGTGGTCTCAGGCGCATACCGTAACCCTCCATCTTTGCACTGTATGTTACAGTTATGTATGTAACACTGTATGTTATTGCTGAACAAGAAGGAGGCTCTTCCCCTCTCACTACTCTATGGTGGTGGAGTATGAGACTGCCTGCAGCCCTCAGACACCCCACAGCAAAGTTTAGAACTTAATGCTCATGACTGGAGAGCAAAAGCACCACAAATGTTCAGAAAACAGCTTAAATTCTGCTGTCAGGAGGAGAACTTTATATGCTCCTGGTATAAGGCAGTACCAAAGCTTGCTCGCGAAGGGCACTATAACTTACCACAGCAACAGAGAGCTGGGAGGCCCAGCTCTGCACTTTTCCCTGAAAAAGAAAGGAGTAATTGCAATGCATCGCTCCTGTCTGATGCTAAAATAACATGTTCTTAAAGAGCTCTGGTGGCAGCGACTCCAGAGCTCCTCCGGCTTCTCTAGAAGTTACATTGAACTCAGTATTTATGTTAAGTTTAGAGAAGAGAGAGGCAGCGATCTAGGTAGCTCAGTGGCACGCTTGGTGTTTCTCTTTGACCAGCTCTGTCCGAGATGAAGCTGGAAAATGTAATGCTCTTTCCCAGGCGGTGTTCCCGCGCTATATTTTAGGCACCAGATTTTCCTCAGTGAGCCCAGACTGGAGAATGCAAATGCTGCCCTCGAAACAGATGATGAGAGCAATGAGACATAAAGAAACGTAAGGACCTGCCCACAATCATCAGCTCCTGCTCTGAGGCCTTTCTGCGGATCCGCTGCCAGATGTCTATAACGAAGAGAGTGCTGCTGCTGTTGAAAATGGAGGTGAGGGAGCTCATCAAGGCTGCCATCATCACAGCAATCATCAAACCCCGGAGCCCTGGGGGAGCAGAAAAGGGAAGGGAAAACCAGGATTAGACCGTCAGCCTTTCAGCGCTGTCTTTTCATCCTCATGTCTGGTGAATGCATCCCCATCCTTAGGATGGATAAGGGCAGTCTGATCCCCCCCAGCAGCACATGGCTCAACCCCACCTCCATCTGTGTAAAGGTTTCTCACCATCAGGCATGAGTTCTATCACTAGTTTGGGGTAGGCGATGTTGGAACAGCCCACCGCAGCTCCACAGACCCTTTTGCAGATGTCTGGGTCCACACAGCCCACTTCATCTGTAGAAGACAGGAAAGGAACAAGAGGTCAGTGCAAAGCCTGTGGAGCCATAGGCAGTTTAATTCAAGGGAACAGATCCTGATGTCTTGTGTGGTTTTGTATAAATTCAGAGGTGCAGCTGGAATACAGCGAGAATGAGTGGAGCTGAAGAATGCCTTCAATCATCAAATAAAGGTGAAACTTTGAGATGGCATCCTGCAACCTGTTCAGGGTACAGATATAACTCTCCTGGATGTTGCATAATTGTAGCCCTTGACGGTTCGTTGTCTGTAGGAACTGGACTGTTTCCATGAACCTGTTACCAAGGATGCTGCAGGCTTACTCCTGTTTGAGGAGACTGGGAGAGACGCATTTCCCTGCAGGAGCAATGCTCTTAACAAACAGAGGTATTCTTCCCGGGAAGTGGCATGCTCTGGAGAATCCAGCAATGAGACCTCCTTGGGAGAAAACAGGAGGAGGCAACAGGAAAACAGGGCTGTTTTCCATAGTCCACCAGGAATTGAATGAATCTCTGTGGTGGGTTGCTAAAACCCCCACCAAACTCCTAATGAAAGTAGTCTATAGGACCTGAAGAACAGCCTCACTACACTCTCTATTCCATCTCAGTGACTTCCTCCAGATAGACAGATGCATGCAACGTCCACAGCAGGGAGCTGTATGCCTCTAACGGCAAAAAATGCCCCATACAGATAGATACTTTCAGTGACTTCCACACTGTGGAAGCACTGGAGGTGGAGAGGAAGGGCACAGGAACACCATTGTCCTACAGGAATCTATACAAGTGTGCCTGTAGGACAGCAGCTTCTGAGGTGCAAAAGTGCCGGTGAACCTGTGTGGTGTTAGTAGTCATGGCAGGTATAAAGCCCTGCGGAAGGCTTACCTGGGTAAAGAGCTCTGCTGATCATTCCTGGCATGACAATGAAAAACATAGGGAGGATTTTCAGATATCCTCCCAGCACCGATCCACCTTTTGCATGGGAGAGGTTCTTGGCAGAGAGAGACCTCTGGACTATCACCTGCAATCAGTGCAGAGAGGGAGCAAAGAGTGAACCAAAAGCACTAAAGAGAGAGCAGGATCCATTCTCTCTCTGTCTCTTGTTCTCATGGATGACTTTCATCCATCAGAATCCCAGGGTGTTTTGCGTGCCAATGGCAACTTTCCCATCTCAGTCGGCTGCAGCCTGCTGCCACTGCTCAGAGCTCGGTGCCCCGGCTGCAGGAGAGGGCAGCGTGGAAATTTCCTTTAGAGAAATCATTTCAGCCTTGACTGAAATGAAGCCACCTTGAGGGCTGGAGACCGCAGCTGCACAGCAGCAAGAGACAAGGCATGGAGCAGGCTGTAGGTGCTGTGGTTAAAGTTCCATGGTAGGTTTTCCTTGCACAAAAGCACCGTGTCTCAAGAAACAAAAGCTTTCCTTGTTTGTAGCTTGGAAATGAATAAGAAACATGAGACCTCCAGGAACATGAATGGCTTGTCTGGAGCTCTACACAAGGTCACCGCAGAGCCTGCTCCAGCTCCACGTTTTCATACCCTTGTCACACTAACTGTGTGAAGACTCCCAGTATGCACCAGCCCGCAGTGGGATAAAGATGGAAGAAAACCACCTTTTCTTTCTGTGCTAAGAATTGCACAAGATATTCTGGTCTAGACCAGCAGGAAGGCAGTAACTGCTGCACAGTGAGACACAGTCATGTTTTAGCTCACAGATCCACAAACTGAGGATTGGAATGGGAATAAACATGTGGCAGTTTGCCTGCAGAGGGAAAGACTTTCTTTACCTGGTCAGTGCACCAGGTCCAAAGAGCCAGCACAGAGAGTCCAAATATAAGGCCAGGCCAAGGAATGTCTCCTGTGAGCGGATCCCTGAACAAGTGAAAGGCATCCTCACGTGGGAGGTGACAGGTCGTGTTTGGGACTATGACCTTTGGTGTCGCTGTGCTGTATTTCTCCTGAAGTCCTTCGTACCAGCCAACTTTTTCAAATCCTGAAAAGAAAAAGGCTGTGATTTAAGGCCTGGTGCATCCTGCAGTTGTTTCCTTATCTGAGACTCATAATTACTTTTATTTTCTCCCTTCCTCCTCTTATCTCCTTGCTTTTCATTCCACCCTCACTTTTGGCAGTCGAGATTTCTACAGGAGTCAGTTGGATTTTGCCCAGAGTCCTTGTACTTTTAACAGTGCATCCTGGAAGAGCATCAGTGCAGGAAAACTCCATGATCCTAACCCCCACAAAGTCCTCAGCTTCTGGTCTTTGTTCATATGCCTCCAAGAGCTAAAGCAGGAAGATATGAATTGATTCAGAGCAGCCCTGCGGAGAAGGACTTGGGGGTGCTGGTCAATGAGAAAATGAACATGAGCCGGCTGCAGTGTGCGCTCGCAGCCCAGAAAGCAACCGTATCCTGGGCTGCATCAAAAGGAGCGTGACCAGCAGGTCGAAGGAGGTGATCCTGCCCCTCTACTCTGCTCTTGTGAGACCTCACCTGGAGCATTGTGTGCAGTTCTGGTGTCCTCAACATAAAAAGGACACGGAACTGCTGGAACAAGTCCAGAGGAGGCCACGAGGATGATCAGGGGACTGGAGCACCTCCCATATGAAGATAGGTTGAGGAAGTTGGGGCTGTTCAGCCTGGAGAAGAGAAGGCTGCGTGGAGACCTCATAGCAGCCTTCCAGTATCTGAAGGGGGCCTATAGGGATGCTGGGGAGGGACTCTTCATCAGGGACTGTAGTGACAGGACAAGGGGTAACGGGTTCAAACTTAAACAGGGGAAGTTTAGATTGGATCTAAGGAGGAAATTCTTTCCTGTTAGGGTGGTGAGGCAGTGGAATGGGTTGCAAAGGGAAATTGTGAATGCTCCATCCCTGGCAGTGTTCAAGGCCAGGTTGGATGAAGCCTTGTGACAGAGCACTGGAACAGGTTGCCCAGGGGGGTTGTGGAGTCTCCTACACTGGAGATATTCAAGGCCCGCCTGGAGAAGTTCCTGTGTGATGTACTGTAGGTTACCCTGCTCTTGCAGGGGGGTTGGACTAGATGATCTTTTGAGGTCCCTTCCAACCCTTGGGATTCTGTGATTCTGTGATTCTGTGTGGGATGGTTTAGTGTGAGGTGTCCCTGCCCATGGCAGGGGGGTTGGAACTGGATGATCTTGAGGTCCTTTCCAGCCCTAACTATTCTCTGATTCTATGATTGTATATGACATGAAAAAAGACGTGTCTGTATCTCTGTTTGCCAAGAAGGCTCAAAGCAGAGACTGATGATGGTCAGCAACCTGTTGATTTTATATAATGCTCAGAAGATTCCACAGTAACTCCCAGAGTAAACAGGTAAAGTGAGCAGAATAACTCCAGATAATTTACATGGGCACAGTGAGACTTGAATTTGGCTCTGGGTTTGCAGTGTTGCAAGCTCTTTACCACTCTTAGTAAAGCCAAACTGGCAAGGTGAAGTTAACCAGAACCTCTCCTCCACAGTTACTGAAAAGGATGAAGCAAGCCTGATGACCTGGTAAATAATAGTTGTTAAAACTCATTTCTGCAGCATACATGAAAGGGTGAAGTACCTTGGCATCAGACATGAAAGGGTGAGGTACCCTGATAAGGTCTAATGACCTTGGGGCCATTAAACTAGTGCATGATGCCACTGTAGGTTCCCCTTACCTATGAACATGAGGACGAAAGCTCCCAGAACCATGATGATGGTCTGCAGCACATCTGTGTATATCACTGCCGTTAAACCACCTGTCAGCAGAACCAAAGACAACAGGCAGAATGCGTCACCATGCACAATGCAACAGGTGCCTCACCTGGGAAAAGGATTTCCTTGGCCCCAGCACTGTAATTTCAGGACAGACCCATTGGGAGAAGCCGGCATTGAGCTGGTCCCCAAGAGCCTACAGGTGTCATAAGCCCTCCCATGAGGAATGGCCTGAAGGGGTTTTCCATGCTCATGACAGGACTTGGAGGCAGTTCAGCATCTCAATATCTGAAGTTGCTAATGTTGCAAAAAGAGAAGATAACAACAAATATGGGCAGTGGTAACTATCAGCACAAGGGGAGTCAGGAGCTTTCTGTAGTGATAGAAAATCCCCTAGAAAAGAATGATGTTCCCTCATACCAGTTTCCCTTGGGTCAGGAAGAGAGACAGGAATAGTCAGAGGTCCCCAGTAGCTGGGAATGACAGGGCAGGTACTACCAGCAACCAGGGGAATCTCTCCCTCAGACCAAGACCCAAATACCTTCCCCTCTGTAGGAAAGGAGAAACATCCATCCTAGGTTCCAGTTTATAGTGTTTCTTTTAGAATCAGCTATTTACCAGCTATGGTGTAGACAGCAGTCACTGCTAGCAGGACCCCAGTGGACAAGTAGAGGTTCCAGCCCAAAGACATTTGGATGAACAGTGCTCCGGAAAAAATGTCTGTCTGGAATAGAACAAAACAAGCCCAAGGGCAGTCGGGCGTTAGTAGTGCTTCGTGCAAGGGATATGTAATAAAGCAGCCTGCAGCCCTCTGCAGCTGAAAGCACCGACCAGGGAGGACACCAGGAAGGTGAAGAGGAGGAGAAAGGATGGGGCTGTTGGCTGGGAGCCTTCTTGTTCTCAGAGTAAGGAAAATCATCCCTCCAGTTCTCAGCATCTGGAAGCTGGGGAAGCAGGGGGTAAAAAGATCCAGGTCCTATGCCAAGGGTCTAAGACCTCATCAAATAAAGACTCTCTTACAAGCAGCCTTTATGGCATTCAACCTTCACTGGCACAGAGAGGTACTGGTGGAAACTGCCATTCCTTTTGCTGACCTTGAAGACATCCATGGGGAGCAGGAGTCTAGGAATCCACAGGCAAACACAGGAGGGAAATGGGGGCAAAGAGCAGAGACCAGGTTCACAGAATCACAGAATCCCAAGGGTTGGAAGGGACCTAAAAAGATCATCTAGTCCAACCCCCCTGCAAGAGCAGGGTAACCTACAGTACATCACACAGGAACTTGTCCAGGCAGGACTTGAATATCTCCAGTGTAGGAGACTCCACAACCCCCCTGGGCAACCTGTTCCAGTGCTCTGTCACTCTTACAGTAAAGAAGTTCTTCCTGATGTTAACGTGGAACTTCCTATGCTCCAGTTTACACCCATTGCCCCTTGTCCTATCACTGGATATCACTGAAAAAAGCCTAGCTCCATCATCCTGACACCTACCCTTCACATATTTGTAAACATTGATGAGGTCACCCCTCAGTCTCCTCTTTTGCAAGCTAAAGAGACCCAGCTCCCTCAGCCTCTCCTCATAAGGGAGATGTTCCACTCCCTTAATCATCTTTGTGGCTCTGCGCTGGACTCCTTCAAGCAATTCCCTGTCCTTCTTGAACAGAGGGGCCCAGAACTGGACGCAATATTCCAGATGCGGCCTCACCAAGGCTGAGTAGAGGGGGAGGAGAACCTCTCTTGACCTACTAACCACTCCCTTTCTAATGCACCCTAAGATGCCATTTGCCTTCTTGGCCACAAGAGCACATTGCTGGCTCATGGTCATCCTCCTATCCACCAGGACCCCCAGGTCCCTTTCCCGTTCACTACTTTCCAGCAGGTCAACCCCCAACCTGTACTGGTACATGGGGTTGTTCTTCCCCAGATGCAAGACTCTACACTTGCCCTTGTTAAATTTCATCAAGTTTCTCCCCGCCCAACTCTCCAGCCTGTCCAGGTCTCGCTGAATGGCAGCACAGTCCTCTGGTGTGTCAGCCACTCCTCCCAGTTTTGTGTCATCAGCGAACTTGCTGAGGGTGCACTCAGTTCCCCCATCCAGGTCATTGATGAAAATATTAAACAGCACCGGTCCCAGCACCGACCCCTGAGGAACTCCACTAGTCACAGACCTCCAGCTAGATTCTGCGCCATTGACCACAACTCTCTGCCTTCTTCCTCTCAACCAGTTCTCGATCCACCTCACTACTTGATCGTCAAGCCCACACTTCCTTAGCTTATCTATCTTCCCAAGACTACATCTTGGTGACCGAGTGGCCAGGAGACAACTCCTGCTTGAACGGCCCTAAAGAATCACTGATGTCTTGTGCCATGATTTATTTATCTGAACAGGTCAACACCTCGCTTTTCTATCCATGCAGTTCAGCACACGAGAACGACTCCAGAAGAACAGGTTATACCTGCTGAGGACCTTACTAGAAACACATCAGCGTTGCTTTTTCTGAACCTACTGGCAGAGAAAGTGAAACCAGGAACTGGGTGAAACTCAGTTTATATCAGTTATACAGATATCAGTTATACAGATAGCATCACTGAAAGTGATGTGGGAGATACTTACGTTGGGAAACCAATTTGAAGGACACCTGCAAATCTGGTGTGGAGTGAGCTACAGGTAAATACGTTTGCCAAGGGAGACAGAAGAGATGGGGCAAGATTTCTATCTGCTGTCCCTGAAATAAACACCTTAAAAGCAAGCACCCAATGCAGCTCCTGACCCTGCGACAGGACAAACACTGTCAGTACACCACAGGAACCACAGTGTCTTCTGTGATTTGACTTCCCAGCAGGACACACAAACACCTCTGTAGCCACGCAGGATCAGTCCTTTGACAACACTGTTTAATGAGATCTCTGGTTTTCTCTGCAGTGTCCTAGCTGCTAACCTATGTTTGGGCAAAAAGCATAGGGAGAAAAATCCTTCTTGTAGCCACTGCCTGCTGTCCAGCCAGCCGCTAAATGAGCTCCCTACAAACAAAAGCACTGCCTAACAGAAAGCACCTGCCATGCCCATAAACTGCACCAGCCACATCCATCAGCCACGCGTGAATTAGCAGCACAGAGGAGAAAGCACTGAGATGAGACAGCAGCGACTGCGGCCAGGGTCCTGCTCTGTGAGGCACTGGCAAAGACTGCTCTGAGAAGGTCATTTTGAAAGACTGGTCTGCTTTCACCATGTAAATTGACTGTAGCTGCGCACATCGTGATGCTGGAGAGAGCTTCCGTGTACCCCTCATGGGTAAAGCGGCTTCAAGTGCCTCTTTGCAAGACTTCATCCTGGGCCATACTTCAATCCCACAGAGCAAAGCTCCTGGAGGCGGAGGTGGCAGCAATAGGTGACAACCAAGAGCTGGCCACTAGAGGAGGAGATTTATTCCATACTCCCATCCTGGAAATCCTCTTAATTCACCTCCCAGGACCTGAGATATAACAACCCTGTGAGAAGAACCCTGAAGAGAGCTGCGCATGTGTCCCTCATCTCCAGTCAATGTCTTCCAAGGCAATTTGACATCTAAATACTTCAGTAGAATCTAGGGAAAACTGGCTTGTACTGGCCATGGGACAATCAGCTGGAGACAAAGGACTGACATTTTCAGTCCCTGTAATGGAGTCTGAAGTACAGTCCTCTCCCTCCAAGGGTAGAGGTAGTTCTTAACAAATCTCTTATGTGTAAGCTCTGCCTGTTTACTAATGGCATTTAAATGAAGATAAATACCCAGCAGCTTACACTGTTTTTTGGCTACCAGTCAGGTACAATGCTACAAGCAATCCAGGGAAGATGCTGAGGTTTTTCTTAAGCTGGAACCTACCTTCCGTTCCCCATACCCTTTTTATGCAACGAAAGTGACAGAAAGAGACATATGGATGTCTCAGTGTCCAACTGGAGATGGGTCATGAGTGGTGTCCCTCCAGGGTCAGTGCTGGGACCAATCTTGTTCAACATCTTTGTTGGCAACATGCACAGTGGGATTGATGCACCCTCAGCAAGTCTGCTGATTGCACTCAGCCTCAAGAATAACCACAGATTTATGATAACTTAGGATAATTTCAGCTCTACAAGACACAGGCAGATCCTTGGATGGGGTAATGCTGCAGTTCCCCTGTTTCTATTGCCTAAGCTTTGATCTGATAGAAGAGGAAAAGCAGGGAGACTTGGTACTTGCACTGTTTAATAATTAGCTGCCATGTCCCTGTAAAGCTCTCATTGTGCATTGCTGTTTAATGTTTAGGATAGGTCTCCATGATCAATACAGAGGCAGGTATTTACGTGAGCAAAGCCACATGCTAACACACTGCTACTGTTTCTGGTAGCTGAGCTGGTCTTTTCAAGGACATTGGAGTTACCTCTGAGAAGCCCCGCAGGGTACCAGCATGACCTACCCCTGCCCTAGACACAAGGGTGCTGTTCAGTGGGTACATACCGATATCCTGGTGAACATATAGAGGATGAGGGACAGCACGGACATGTAGATTTGTATCCTCTGCCCTCCAAACCTCTTCTGCAGGTACTCGGGCATGGTGACCACTCCTGCTGCGATGTAAACAGGCACAAAGATCCAGCCGAGAGCCAGAAGTGTCCAGGTAGCCTGTTAAGGAGACAGAGAAATTAAAGGCATGTGATTCAACACATGGGAACATCGCTCTCCTCTGTTATTTCACTGGACATTGTAAGAAAACAAAAAGGCACAGTGCCATGCAATGTATTTGGGAAGCAGTCTGTCTTTTTCTCCCTGCTCAGGAGATGAGAGGACAAATGGAGGAATTATTACAGTATAGTTAGAAGCTTTTGAACTTATCCTCCTAAACTGTGTGTGTCTCGGTGTGTCACATCCTGTTCCACCTACTGGTCTCTTTGGGGAAGATGGTGTATTCTATTCCTCTGGAGCTCTGAAAGATGGTGTTGTATTTGGTGGCCTTTGAAACCACTGATGCGGTAGCTGTGAGGAGTTAAGTGATTCAGAGAAGGATGGGAGCATCTGTTTGTTGCTTGATTAGCAAGTGATGAGGCTGAGGCAGCAGACTGTCCCTGCGAGGCATAAAAATAAGCAACAGCAAGACTCTGCTGGGATGTTCTCCTTGCAAGCTGATGCGGATATGCCTCTGTCACTGATGGATAAAGGGGCAGTTCAGGCGCTTTGCCACAGGTGAAGGGTCTTTTGGAAGGTGTAAAGGCATCTCCCATCATGTATTTCCTCTCTGAAACCCAGCAAAAGGCCAACAGGATTCTTGAACATAAATAAAAGCTTGTTGGATTATCAAACCTTATCTTCCAGCTGTCTCAGGCCATTACCTTTCATCCAAGTACCTTACATTTGTCCAGATTTTACTCTGATCCGTTATTTAAGTTATCAGAAATGAAACTGATCTCTGTGAGCAGAGATTGTGAGTGATCAAGGAGAAGGGCCATGGCTCCTGCAGTGGCAGAAACTGGCTTAGGTAAAAGGTGCTCATATGATCCCTGCAGCTAAGTAATGTCCCACGACAAAAGGAGAGAATAATGGCATACCTAAGGTCCCTTTCCAATCTGGAAGAAATGAATCTAAACTCATGAAGTTAGATTTGCCCTGACATACAATCTTGTTTTCACGGGCTTCTAAAATGACTTGAATAGATTTACTTAAAGCACAGCGATATTGGTGTGTATGTCCCACGTGCACCAGGCTTAACATAGGCTCTGCTTTCTTCGCAAAGGACTTAAAGGTGATCTTCATGGCTAAGAAAAAACCCCAATGCAGGGAATAGATATCCCAGGAAAGAGCTTTTTGTGGGCTCTGCCTGTGCTTGGCAAGTGTCCGACCCTATTAACGGTCTCTGCTGATATAGACAAGAGATTTAGAGTTAGGTGAGTGATGTTTATTGTGAGGCTGGCACTAATCTCACTCCTCATCACTGCAGCTGAGAAATTCCATTAGCATCACACACAAAGGACCTGGTTTTCATGCTCTCTGTGGTGACAGTGGCAGTTTCCTAGGCCACTTCAACAGGCCAGAATGAGACCTGCCTTCACACCCTGATGTTCACCCCAGAGACAGGGGAATGCAGTGTTGCTGATTCTCGTGGCTTTACACTGAATGTAGGAGCACATTCTGCTGCTCTAAAAATCCCCTGTACCCAGAATCCTGTGATGATCCAGGCACCTTTTCAGCATCCATTCTCTTTTATTATCTTCATGAGTGCAGACTAAAGCTTAAACATATGGCCATGTGCTTCTGCGAAGTTCAAAGAGCTAACAATTTTAGTGGATTCCCCTCAAAGTAAAATAAAGATCTCACGTTTTTAAGGCTGTCTGAATGTCTGGAGGCTTCTCTCCTGAGGCACGAGAGCTCGCAGTCGCTGATACTGTTAGCGTCTGATTTTGGAGACAAACCCCCAGTCCCTCTGTAAACAGTGACACCTTAGTTGACAACGAAAGTAACTCTTACATTCCACTCGAAGCCGCCAACAGCAAGGCCCCCAGCTGCTCCAGTGCCTGCCAGGCCAATGAATAATCCACTGCCCACATTGCTTGACATCAGGGATGCTCCAATCTGAAACACATGGCACAGGCACAAAACCCAGAAAGTCACCTTGAGGAACTTCCATATCATTTTCCCAGGGGCCTCATCTCCTTGTAGCTGGGTGCTATGGAGAGTTGGGTTTTCCTTCTCCCTTTAAAGAAAACTATGTTTCTGTATCTTACAGCGGGTGTACCTGCTCCATTCCACAACCCCACTCCAATGCAAAGCTTAATCTCAGAACGGGGGTTCACTTTGTCAGTGGTTCTCCTGAGATACATGCCTCTTATGGAGCATACAGTGGGGTAAGGAAAGTCTGGTGACAGCCACAGACACCTCAGTGCCAATGAAACATGAAGGATTTCTCCATTGCCTTGTTACTCAGCCAGCAATGTGCCTTCTCCAACCTTGCTGACCCTTGCTGTACCTCTCTAAGTCTTGCAGTGAACATGCATGTGGTGGTTTGCACAGCCATGGTGACAGGAGCGCTCTCTTGGAGCTCCTCCTAAGGGAGGGCATTCTTGACCCATAGCAGGGATGATGTTAGAGGCATGAAGGCCTTTTGTGTTTACTGTCTACACATAGGTTCAAAGATACCTCTGCAGTAAGCTGGAAAATGCCAATGCCTAAAGTTAACTTTGACTGTAGGCTGTGGGCATGGTAGGGTGTCCCTAGCATGGCTCATTGACACCCTAATTGGAAGAATGCAAGCACCAAGGTACTTTAAACAGGGCAAAGGCTATCTGACTTAATTAGCACGTTTATTTGGCACAAAGCCTCACCCTTCTGTGTGCCAAGATCAAATCTCTGGCAGGGTCAAATGAGAAGTCACCCAAAGGACAAGTCTAGCCTTTTTGTCTCTAGATTGCTTTTAGACACATTAACAACAAGGAGCTTTTCTCTCCTTACTACTGCTTCATGACAAACAAGGAATGATGGAATTTGATCTGCTTCTCACCTTTGAGAAAGGTAAAACATTAATATGGCATCAACACCGATTCCTGCCAATGGCTTTGCCTTCTTGTCTAAGAAAAGCGTTGATTAGAGAGCTGGCTGCCACAACGTGAATTTGCAGGTGAGGTGGTGCTCTCGGGAAAGGTGAGCAGTTTTCCTGCTGTCTCTATCACAGAAATACAGAAGCTACATTGCACAGGAGCAGCAATGCAATATCAGGGCTTACTGGAGGGTGCCTAACACACAGCACTAACAAAACCCCACTAACAAAACACATGTAAGCCAGTCGTGTACTCAAGGGGGAGGCCACAAGGAGCTGAGCCTGCAGGCGTGCTGCAGAGGCAGAATCAGCTCTGACGAACAGAACTGAGAAGTGAACAGTGCTAGAGGTGGCTTTGAACCTAGACTGGTAAGGCAGGAGGGCCAAGAGCTGACCTGTACCAAACAGACCCTGTGACCACCTGTGGATGGAGCCAAAAGCAATGAGAATGTTTTGGGGTTTGGTTTTTTGTTTTGTTTTAGGAAAAAAAAAGAGCAATACTGGCGGAAAATTGTTCCATTTTGGTTTCTTTTAATTTCCCTCCTCCAAATTAGAGAAAAGCATCAAGCTAAGCTTTTCCATTAAATGTCACTTGGCTGAGACAGAAGTGTAAAGAACATTAAAGAAAGAACAGATTTTAGAGAGGTGTATGTGTCTCTGATGGAAGAGGTTGACAATCTAACCTAATGAATTTATGGGCAATGTACATCCAAAGATAAAAATACAGTGTTTTGGTTGAGAAGTGCATTCTGTTACCCATGACTCACTGGAGATATATGGTGCTGGTGTCTGGCATTGGCTGAGAAGCATCTCTATTCCTGTGGCGTTTTTATTCCTTTCAAACTCTAAACTATCTTTCTATGTACAATTCACACTTAAGAAAAGGCATCTCCAATAGATTTGTTTGTTCTTCACAGTGAAGATTTATACTTCGGTGGTTTGAAGTTTATACCCTTTACATTGTTAGTCAATAATCTCAACTTCACTCTAAATAGCAAGGGCTCAGAAAGTCCTGGGCTTTGGGATTATTTTTTCTTCAGTCTCTAAATGCTGTTTAATGGATAGCACATTCCTAGGTTACCTACTGCTCTCTTGGCTTGGGGACAACAGCATCTTTGCTTAGTTGGGGACAAAGAGTTTCAAACCCAGCTAGGCAGTCAGTGCTCCACACTTCCATCAATGTGAACATTTTTACTACTGATTTTAGCAGAGAAATGGAGTTGAGAAAACCTGAGGATTCTGAACTATCCTTTTGGCCCAGCAGCTCCATGCTGTAGCCCATTAGCAAACTTGCATGGGGTGATTCCTGGTGGATCCTCTTCATCTAAACACTACAGTCAAAATATGCGTGGACTGGGGCCCCTTGTAAGACCTGCCTTGCTTACATCCAAAATTGCTTTCAAACCATGTAAAACAGAGGGATGCATTTTACTCACAGGCCACCAAGTCATGGATCGTCCAGCTAGGAAATAGCCTCCAACAGTGCTCCGGCTTGCTCGTATCGATGACTGCATGCACAGGAGAAAGAAAAGCTTTTTCCTCCATTCCCCACCCTCAAGTCAGATCCGATGCCCGTCCCAGTATCCTTGAAACATCCCATCAGCAACCTCTTGCGCCACCCTAGCCCTATTCCTTTAGGTGTCACTGCAGTCAGCTGGCTCACCCTATTCACAGCAGCACAGGTAGTGCATGGCTCTGACACAGGCTGAAGCAGGGCCCCTGTGAAAGACATCTGATTTTGAGAGACCTAAGGCTTCGTCTGCTCTCAGCCGTGTGGAGATAAGTGCTTGCAGCTCCAGGAGAAGCTGCCCACCTTCCAATGGTGGTGTGCATTAAGAGGAAGCTTTACCCTCTTTGCTGTCCAGCACCCCTGGCAATACCTCCAAGACACATGGGTGAGAATCAGAGGACAACCTTATATCCCATGGGATGCCATAAGGCACTGCAATTGGGCATGGCATGCGAAGGCACTCCAGGATGACCAACAATGCCCTGCTGCAACTCATGCTGCCTTGCTTCTTCCCACTGCTGTGGATTCAAGGTTTCCAGCAGCCCCACACTTGCACGGCCACGTCACGCAGCCCCACCTGGGAGCTGCATGAGAACTGCAGGGATTCCGAGAGTGATAGGATGTCCATCGGCCAGCGAGCCCCTCCGGCGTGCCTGACGCTGCCTGTGCTTGCTGTTTGCGGTAACCAGGAACCTGCAGTCAGGCACCGCAACAGTATGGTTTGCCGCACATGGCAGCAGCCAGAGTGGTGAGCAGCACTGCCACGAGGCCAGGAGAAGCCTGAATGTCTGGTCTCAACCTCAGCCCCAAACACTTTACTGCGTACCTGTAAGGAGTGCCAGGCTTCACCCATTATCTTTACCCCTCTTTGTTCAGGTTTATAATAGTCCAGCTTTGGAAAGAAGCTGCTTGTACCTATTTAATGACTTCCCTTGAACGAACCAACTGGGAAAGATAACCAGAACAATACAAGTCTCTGTGAAAGAGGCTTTTGCAAAGCAACATGAGTAATTAGCAGCAATCTTCCCAAAGCTGTTTAAAGTCCCATTTCAGTCTTCTCCACCCCAACCCTGCCCGCTCCTGGTGTGAGACTACTTTGCAGCATGTGGGAGGTAGATACCATCTCATCCCCAGAACTCCAGGGAATGACCCCCAGCTATTCCCATGTGGAGGTTCACAAGAAGGTCACTGTCACCCCCAGACTCGCTCAATAGGATAACAGCATGCACAGAGGATGCCTTCTGCAGGCAAACACCTTTGTGCCCAGGAGGGTTCAGGGAGGATCAGAAGCTCTGCGCTTCAGGCAGACCTAAACCCAGTCACTTTGGGGACTCACCCATATCCCAACGGTGAGGACAAAGGCGAAGTAGCAAACCACGACGATGAAGTCTGCCAAACCAAAGGCTGCTGTTGTGTCCCCCAGCAGCACGGGCAGCTCTGTGGTGGTCGGGGTCTGCTGGCTCATGGCTACAAGTGAACTGCTGATTTTCCCTCTCACACTGGACTTTGGTGCACGTTGGTATTCATCGCTCCCCTTGTAATAATTAACAGGAGAAGGTGTGAGTGGGAGCAGGACCCAGGCAAGACAGTGGCTAATGTTTTCCCAGCAGGAGCTTTGGCTCCATGGTTCATCAGTGAGGACCTTCCCGCATGGTGTTGTGGTGTGAGCATCCCTCCCAGGTGCTCCTGTGTCCTTCACCAATGGTCCCCTCTCCTGCCTGCTTATCCATTGGTGACAGCCGTTGGGATGGCAAATGAAGAAGCGTCAAATTGCCTTTTCCCCACCGCTCTCTCACACCACTTTCTCCACAGCATCCTATAGAAGAAAGTTCCTCCTACAGGAGCTGCCATAGAGGGAGCTGCTCTTCTTTCCTGGCGCAGGTGGTAAGGATACTGATCTTTGCGGGATGGATGCAGCACCCACACTCAACCCCTGGTGCAGGAGCAGCCACATGCAAGGTCACTGTGCCCCTTTCCTCACTTGGTCCAGCATGTGATGGGATACTCCATGCTGCAACAAGACCCACATCCCCGATGGATGGCCAGCAGACAAGAGCATGTGTTACGCTGCACATTCACTTTGCAGGTAGCAACAGGGGGAAGTGCATGAGGAGACTGATGAGTTTTCTTGTCAGGCTCCCCAGCATCCACATGGCCAGCAGGAAAGGGTTAAGCTGCTTCTGGGACAAGCTGAGCCGGTGCCAGGTCACCTACATGGGTCGAAAGCAGCAGTGGCAGCAGGAGCAGCAGGCTTGGGCTGGTAGGAGGGGGCCATCCCCTACCACAGCAGCAAGCTGCAAACCACATCTCCTCCCCGTCCCACCAACTGCTTGGTGCAGCAGTCATTTCTCGGCGGTGCAGCATGTCTTGCACGACAGGACACCTCAGCTGAGGGCACCAGCCTGGTTTGGAGGCAATGTGGGGACCCTCCAGCACCAGCCCAGCTCTCCTACACACTCAGCACTCTGAATCACACCACCCCTCTGTTCCTGCGTTGGGATGTGTTTGAGAGGATGGCCAAGGGTTTGCAGAGCCATTACAGAGCTGGCTGCAGGCCCCAAGCCTTCTGCAGGCAGTCCCTGGATCCTCCAAGCAGAACCATCTCCTATCTCGTCTACCCTCCACCATTCATGGTCACCCACCCCATAACACATCAGTTGGAACGGTTTAGACCTAGGTGAGCTTTGTTTGTTACAAGGAAGGCAACAGAACCTCTCATTTGGCTTTATCCTTCTCCCTCCCAGTGTTCTCTTGCAAGTGCTGGCTACCTACTTGCTCATTAACTGCAGTGCTAAAGCAAGGCCCTTGTCCATCCCTGCTCTCCAGTCTAAGACTCCCTAAGAGCAGCATCTTCCCACAGCCTCATTATCCACAAGAGGCTTTTCAAGACTGAAATGCTCCAACACAGTGGAGTACAGCAACCAGAAATTAACACTCTGGAAGCCTAAATCCCCAGGTGCAAACAGACAGCTCTCCCTGCTGATTTACACTCACCCACACGCTCTTCGCTCTTCACACCGCAGCACCCAAAACCAAAAAGTCAGCCAGCTAATCCTTAAACACATTGAATTCCTGACCAGGAAGCAAACAGAGCCGGTATATCCAGCTTTTCCAAATGAGGAATCCTGCCCCCTGCGGGGAGCCCAGCCCAAAGCACTCATCCACCCTTCCCAAGGTGCTGTACCAGCAGCAATTACTATCTGCAGACACTTGAAACCTTGCCCCCCTGGAAAGTAAACACATCTCATAAGCCATTCCCAGCAGCTGTGAGCTATCACAAGTCCATGGACTCACCAGGATGATGTTGGCAGGGTGCTGTTGGGTGTTATCACACCAACTGGATCATCCCAAGCCATAATGGCCAACCCCATTGCTGGTGAGCTAGGGTAGGATCGCGGTGGCTGCACCTCGAATGCGGACCATACCTCAAGTGCATCCGCATCCGTGCTTCACCCGCTTCACTGCTCAGCGGTCTTGTGGCCCTCGTGCCTTCAATCCTGTTGTGGCTGGAGTTGCTCCGCTCCTTGGGGCTGGCTGCAGAGGGGCGCTCCTCCCACACTTCCCATGGGATGTGGCTGCTGTCCCTGCCCACAGCCGCAGGGATGACGCACGCCGGTGTTGTGTGACACTCGCTCTGGCTCCCAGCAGGAGCTCTGGATGAGAAGTGGGGTGCACAGTGCGAGGTGCGTGGTGTGTCCCAACAGCAGGGCAGTGCTTATCTCCCACTCCATGCACTTTGAAGTCAATACTGGCAGCTATTCCAGCCCTGGGAGAGGTGGCACTCCTTGCCCTGGGAACCCATGGGGGAATTCATGTGCTCAGGAAACAATACACATTCAGCACAGCTGACAAACAAGCAGGCAGCTATTGAAGTGAAAGATATTGCAGCAATATAAGCCCAGTAGGTGCCCATGGGCAGATCTCTATTGATTCTGAGGCAGGCAACTCCTTTGCTCCTGCTTATCTGCATGGGGCCTGGCAAGGCACCCTGAATGCTCTTGTTAACTGCTATAGCTATATCTTCCCCAGCAGCAGAGCACACCAAAGCCTCTCAGTCATGTAGGCAAAGCTGCTTTCACAAAGCTAAGGGATGGTTTGGCTTATGTTATCTGAGCAGTGGTGGTGGCAGGAGAAGTGCTGGGCATGGTGGGGAGGAGCGAGCTGGTGAGCACAGGGCACAGAGAGGTTGCAGGGCATGAACAGGCGCTGGTGGAGGTGTTGGCTCATGGAGGCAATGGGCACAGAGGGCTAAGCTGGGGAATACAGATCTCCATCCTCTCCCCATCCCTCATCTACCTCCCAAAAAATGCTTTCCTCCTCCCTCCAGGACTCGAACTCCTTGGTGCACGCCTGGCTTCATGTGGCCTTTCTTTTGCCCTCATGGTGGCTTGAAGCAAGGCTGGCAAAGAGCGATCAGAGACAGCCTCTGCAGCTCACACAGTGGGGCTGGGGCTACCTCGTGTGTCATCTCCTCGGCCAGAGATGGTTCCATCAGCACCAAGCCCTGCAGCCACCTCTCCCAGCACCACCGCGATGCACAGCAGAGGCGCAGGGCAGGCTGCAGAGGAGCAGCAGCCCTGTTAAACATCACAGTTCCAGCAGTACCTTAGAGCCGCCCGAGGCCTCCCGCAGCACAGTTAACACACTCCCCTCTCCTTGCAGCAGAAGTGACAGCACGTTTGGTGTTCTCTTGTGGAGTGTGCTCCCTCGCTCGTGTCACAGCTGCTAAGAATGAGCCCTTCAGCGAATACAGATTGTAAGTGGCGTTTCAAAGTGTGCAGCTCAAAACCCCATCCCTACAGTGTGCTGGAGAGCAAGTGTTTGTGGGGCAAAGGATGCTCAGTTAAGTGACAGGCAATTATTTCCGCAAACGTTAACGCATAAATGGACTTCCTCTTCATTACGGAGCTGCTTCGCAGGTGTCAGCAAATAGCTCCAATGACAATTAGTGCATTTCTAAATGGATTGAGAAATTGGCTTCTATACAGATAACAATGCAATGAGGCACGGCGAGAGCCAAGCCTCACTTCTCACCTTCCCTCCTGGGGGGATTTTTGCTGCGTGCTGGATGGGTGACGCATTCAGCAAAACCACTATTTCTTCTCAGCCCTTTCTCAGGGGGAAAGACTCCTGAATGAAATCCAGCAGTTTAATTTTGCTTTGATATGAATGGGCTTTAAATGTATTTAATGTTTAAAGGCAAGCTATTCAGCTCAGAGCCTGCTCCCGAGGAACAGCACAAGAGCAGACCCCCGGGAAGCTGTGGCGATGCTACTGCAGCTCTTTTCTTCCCTCTGCAGGCCACATCCTGATTTTCACTCCTGGACTGTCCCATAAGCCTGGAGCGAGTCCATCACTGCAAAACTCCTTGCATTATTTCTTTTGCTTTATCCTTGGGGTGAGTCAGGGGTACCTGTGCTGAAGGCAGTGGTGTAAATGCCTTGCAGAAGAGCTGACTGTGATGGGAACCTCGGTACCGCAGCAGGCTCCTTTATGCATCCCTCACACCAGGGAGAAAGCTCACAGCTCTGTGCGCTGCAGGCTGCTCCTGTCCACTCCTGGGGTGAGGGAAGAGTCACACTGAGGATGCTTTTATTCAGTTTCAGCCATGCAATGCTGGTGCACAGGCAGGTGGGCTCACCCGGGATGCGCTTGGTTTGGGCTTTCTCCTCAGCAGGGAGCTGCAAGCACTGACCAGTTCTTCCCCCCTCCCACTCTATCCCAGAGATCACTTGTAGCTCCTGCCTGAGCACTATGGACCCATGACCCTGTCACCTGTGTGTATATTAAGGAGCATCTTGACATTCAGGGCAGTTTAAAGCTAGCATATAGGTTTTGCTGCACTTAACTGGGACGGTTAAGTGAGAGGGCTTAGCCTTGGGCTAAGCATGGTGTTACCAACCAGTCAGTCTAAGGTGAAGCAAGCACTACAGGGAGTGGAGTCTCATCCCATGTGCCTTTATCCAGGTGCCTCATCTTCCACCTCAAACAAAGGCTTGCACCTCCCTGTTCAGCTGAGCCGCCATAACTCCCCTTGTCACCACTTCTGTCCTCATGCATCCCACTGGGAATCTTCTGTGATTGCTGGGTGAAGGTGAGAAAGCACAGGAGTGTCAACCTGCGCTTCCAGCCGCAGCTGCCTAGAAAAATCATTCTAGGACCAAATAGACTCAGGATGGATAAAATATGTCACATTTACTGAGTGACTTTTCTGAGTAACAGCCAGACTTTGAAAGATATTAGCAAGGGTGAAACATTAAGTGACAGAACAAGGACGCTTTAGATGAAGGATGCTGTTCTCTCTTTAATTTACTCCCCTGTACAGCCTTGGAAAGATCTCAGCAGAGTAAGTGTCCTTATTGATGGATACGCTATCCTTGTTAAGACAGGACAACATACTTATTTACAGCCTTCATCATTGTCACGAAGGCACAAAGCAAACAGAACTAATGAAGATTTAGCTATTACATAATGTCTGTACCAACTCCACGCAGGAGTCTGGGTAAAGGCCCAGGGAATAAATCTTTTTATAAGACCATTTTTAAAGCATTTAAGATACGAAGAGATCCAGTCATGGTTTGTATTAGGAGCCTGGGTATTGCTTTTCTGGAAACCGCAATGGCTCAGGCTTGGAGTACAAATGTGAGAAACACCAAGGAAAAGAAAGCCACATAAGCCCCAAGATCCAAGCTGTGAATCACTGTGTTCATGGTGACGCTCCACAATGGAGTCTGTTGAGAGCTGTGTCAATTATCCACTGCCAGCAAGATGAAGATTAAGTAATAATGAATCAACAAGCAAAAGAGATGGAGGAGTTGCAGTAAGAACAGGCCCACCTCATTTTATCCTCTCTGGTGCCTCTGAAGATGACAGCCAGCCAAAGGGGAGGGCAGGAGGAGGAAGCCATACTGCCTGGGAAAGTAATGCTCTACAGCAAAGGTAAGTAAAGGAAAGTAAAGGAAAGTAAAGCTCTACAATACAGGTAAGGGAATGCTTCACAGCCCCTGCAAAGTGCATAGAATCATAGAATAGTTAGGGTTGGAAAGGACCTCAAGATCATCCAGTTCCAACCCCCCTGCCATGGGCAGGGACACCTCACACTAAACCATCCCACACAAGGATTCATCCAACCTGGCCTTGAACACCGTCAGGGATGGAGCACTCACAACCTCCCTGGGCAACCCATTCCACTGCCTCACCACCCTAACAGGAAAGAATTTCCTCCTTATATCCAATCTAAACTTCCCCTGTTTAAGTTTTAACCCCTTACCCCTTGTCCTGTCACTACAGTCCCTGACGAAGAGTCCCTGCCCAGCATCCCTATGGGCCCCCTTCAGGTACTGGAAGGCTGCTATGAGGTCTCCACGCAGCCTTCTCTTCTCCAAGTTGAACAGCCCCAACTTCCTCAGCCTGTCTTCATACGGGAGGTGCTCCAGTCCCCTGATCATCCTTGTGGCCTCCTCTGGACTTGTTCCAACAGTTCCATGTCCTTTTTATGTTGAGGACACCAGAACTGCACACAATGCTCCAGGTGAGGTCTCACAAGAGCAGAGTAGAGGGGCAGGATCACCTCCTTCGACCTGCTGGTCACGCTCCTTTTGATGCAGCCCAGGATACGGTTGCTTTCTGGGCTGCGAGCGCACACTGAAGCTGGCTCATGTTCATTTTCTCATCGACCGGCACCCCCAAGTCCTTCTCTGCAGGGCCGCTCTGAATCTCTTCTCTGCCCAACCTGTAGCTGTGCCTGGGATTGCTCCGACCCAGGTGTAGGACCTTGCACTTGTCGTGGTTGAACTTCATAAGGTTGGCATCAGCCCACCTCACAAGCGTGTCAAGGTCCCTCTGGATGTCATGTTTGGTATGTACGACAAGAGCAACCGGTTTCCTTTTATGTTCTCCTGCAATCCATTGTCTGGGAATCACAAGGAACTTAGAACAACACTGGTAAAGTGGAGGTGGTGTGCAATGAGCTGGAAAGCTCCTATGGGGCAGGGAACAGAGCACTTCCCAGTATGACCTCGCACAAACGTTTTACAGATCACACCGTGGGGAAAAGTGTCTTTACTGAATGATTTTGATGTAAAATAGCACTCCCTACACAAAACTAAAGTGATCCAACGCATTTGAACTTTCACTGTGGTCCATTTCAAGAGAAAATGCCCCATGACAAAATGACAGGCATCAACAGTCTGGATGCTTTGGAACTGCGGATTCAGGCAGATATCAGCAGCTTGATCCACCTCCACTTGGGGTCTATGTAGAAAATCCATCTTTTTTATGTCAGGGCAAAATGGCAAGGAAGAATGTGATGCTTCATTTTAGAGTCAGGAGGCAGGATAAGGATGCTCACCCTTGCGACAGATCAGTCAGTGTTACTGGTGGTTCTCACCAGCAGGTTTGTACCAGACTTCACCTCCTTGTTTGGAAACACTGAAGTCCAACAGGAGGAAGCAAGGAAAAGTTCCTTCCCAGCCGGCATTTTCCCTCAGAGCTCTGCAGGGCATTTATTAAAGCTACAAGGTCTTCCCCACGATCTTCAGCGCTCCTTCGTTCCCTACCCCATGTGCAGCTTCTCACTCAGTGTCTGTTCCCCATGTCTGCAGCAGGGCCCCAGGGGAAATATCTTCGCCAGCATGATTTGGCTGCTGACTCTCCCTTGAATGCAGTCTCGAGGTCTGGGGCAGCAGCTCCTCTTGCTCCAGTGAGCTGTCTATGAACACAGCTAAGATCTTTCCCCATCCAGGCTCACTCAAAGACAATTATCTTTCATTGTCGTTTCCCACATTGCTATGGACTCATGGAACTGGAAATGAAATCCATGGGTTTCAAGTCAAACCCTATAGCTCCAAGACCCTCTTTTTAGCTTCAGCAAGAGCTTCCCACAAAGTCTGTCTGTTCATTTCTAGCTGGAACACTTTTCAAAGCAAACTGGACAGATAAGATACAACTTTTTTGTAGAAAGAAGAATTTTCGAAGGATGCTGCATTTCCTTTGACTCGTCGATAAAACAGATGTCAAAACGCTCTACGGATAAAGGATATATATGAAGTGAGTACCGTCTTCAGAGTTACTATCCCTAAGGAAAAGAACCAGAGAGGAAGGCTGAGCCAAAATGGTTACTGACAGAAGGAAGGAAGGGGGAGAGAAGTGGGAGGGGGAATAAAATCAAAGTTAATGGTTTGTTACAGTTTGTGGGGACTGAGGAAACAAAGTCTGGAACTGCAGAAGTTGTCAGGCAGTCAGATAGGGTTACACTTCCTCCACACACAGCCTGCAGTGCTGGCTTGATTAGGCGAAAGGACTTGGGACCACTACAGAGAAAGCCGCTTTGCTCCCTGTCAACTTGCAACAGCTAATCAGCATCCCAAGATGAAAGCTCCCCCCAGGGATGGGATTCCTTAAAACAAAACTAAAATGAAAGTAAGAAGTCTCTGGTCCAGTTTCAAATCGTGTTTTGTAGCTGCCATATAAAAAAAGAGGTTGGAATGAGATAGAAAGACTATGACATTCCCCAGCAACACCCCCAGTGCTAACGTTCACCGTGAAAATAACAACTACAACAATAACTTATACCACTCGTGTACCTGAGTCGAGCAGCTTGTGTCCTGAGGAGCACATCGGACTTGATAAACTACTGCCATCAACTCGCACACTGTGATGAGACCTAGCGTGGGAGGAAGCCGCTGCTTCGTGATGCCCTGGAGAAGCTGAGGACAAAATGTATTAAAGAGCCCCATGTGGAGCTGGATTTCCAGGGGAGGGTTTGGAGTACATGGAAAGGGAATCATCCGGTTTGGGACAGTGGCCAGGACAAAAGAAATAATGCCCTTATTCTCGGCCAAAGCGTCAGTGGAGTTTCGTTACTGCCAACTCCAAGCCTTAAAAATGCCTGAGTTGGGGGCCAGAACAGGATGATATTGGCTTGGATATCATGAGATTTCTTCTCTTTTTTAGCAGTGAAGGGTTTTTTTATTCCTTCTGGTTTCTCTTCCCAGAGGATGCATTTTGACACTTCACCACAAGGAGTTCTAGCAGCAAGTCCCATACTGGCATGAAATCCAGGATGGGATGCTTACAGCAGTCCCATCACTCCCAAAACTGGGACTTCAGGGAAAACAATAAGCCTCACCAGTTCCACAGGAATGCTGCTGGCACTCAGGTGAGGCTCCACTCCTACACCCCCCTGCTCTCCTGACACAGTCTCTGCTCTTCAATGTGCAGCCTTCCAAGCTGCAGCTCCAAGTACAGGTCCCCAGGAAGACCCCAAGAAACAAGCTCTCCTGTGAGCAATTAAACTGCTGAAACTTGCTTTCCTTTGGGTGTATGCCCTATGATAGGAGGGTCTGGTGTCAGAGGAAGGGGTGAGGTCTCACATACCCATTCTAGTGGTCAGAGTACAACTGCTGCTGTGGATTTTCTCTTAGCTAATGAGAGTTAAAGCTCACTTTATCTTTGCTGGTAGGACTGACAGGGTCTTTCTCCTCTGCTCCATCAGTTATTTTCATGAACCTTGTAAGGCCTTCATATATTCAAAACTATTAGTCCTCTATCATGTTTAGTTGGTGTTAACCAATGCATCCCCTAGGATGCGATGCTCAGAAGGACCAATGGATCCTTGCCACCTCCTCCCTGTGATCACCCCAGGAAATCTCCTTTCCACATCCAGGGAAAGAAATTGCTCAGATCACCTCTGGCAGCATCTGTGGCTTTTCTCTTCCCACCTACAAGTGTCCTGCATGCAGGGAAGGAGGGAACAGGCTCACAGGGCCTGGCTGTCTGGGACATTTGCATAGCCATTAGCTCTATCCACTAACCTAAAGCAGAAGGGCTGATGTGTTGAGCTGCATGCGGAGGGATGGGTGTCTGCTGCAGGTCACACAACAGGCCAGGCCTGACCACCGCGTTAGGTGATATACCTGACAAGGTCCAAGATAAGAGGGGCAGTTGCAATGTGGGCCTGCGGGCAGGGAGAAGGTGTTTCCTGCCCAACCAGTGCTGCAAACAGCAGTGAACCCACTGTTCACACTGTGACACACAGCCTGTATTCATGTGATAGGCCTGGGACGTGTCTGACTTGTGTCCTCTTTAGCAAATATGCAGCAGAACAGCTCTGAAGTTGCACAACTCAATTAAAGACAAACAAAGACACCCTAAACCCCAAACCCTTTAAAGACCCGAGCTCTCAATAACCGCTTCACTTTCTGCCAACTTGCTTTTCTGCACCTAAGTGACCAGAAAGCAGCCGAAACACGCTTTAACAGATTGTTTCCCACCTTTTCCCCACCTCCCCAAGGCAGGTTTAACAGCTCTCCAGGAACACGTTAGCCTCCAATAAATCATTAAGTTCACTGCAGCACTCAGACCCCGCTTGTCCTTCAGTGCTCCGGTGGAACAGGGTTGATTCACCCCAAGGCACCTTGAGACGAGGTCCCTTCCGCTCAGACAGCTCTTTGCCACTCGCGTGGCTCCGGCAGGTCGCTGGCCCCCAGGGATGCCCGGCTTGGCGCACGGGGAGGTGCCCGGGGCGCGCTGCCCGGCTCCGGCCCGGCGCAGCTACCACCAGATGGCAGCTGGAGATCGCGGAGGGGCCGCTTCCCGGCGGCTCATGGGGGAATGCCGGGTTTCCCGAGGGCAGCCCGCAGGCACCGGCTGAGCCCGGCACGGCCTCACCACCGCGCAGCCATGGGAGCTCCCCGCTCTTCGCCCCGAGCGGGGGGTGAACGCACTCGGTGCCCCAGCAAGGGCAGAGGGAACTGGCTGGGGAGGACGCGGTGCTCACCCTTCCATGCACAGGAGAAAGGAACTCAACCAATTCACAGGCCACATCTCTCCTCCCCCCCACCACCCGTCTGACCTCTCAAACCACAAAGTGATTCAAAAGAGAAGGCTCTGCAGAGACCTTAGAGCAGCTTCCAGTACTTAAAGGGGACCTATAAGAAAGCTGGAGAGGGTTTTCACAAGGGCGTGGAGTGATAGGACACGGGGCAATGGATTTAAACTGAAAGAGGGGAGACTGAGATGAGCTCTTAGGCAGAAGCTCTTCCCTGTGAAGGTGCTGAGGTGCTGGCACAGGGTGCCCAGAGAAGCTGTGGCTGCCCCATCCCTGGCAGTGCTCAAGGCCAGGTTGGACACAGGGGCTTGGAGCAACCTGGTCTAATGGGAGGTGTCCCTGCCTGTGGCAGGGGCTGGAACTGGATGAGTTTTAAGGTCCCTTCCAACCTAAACCATTCCATGATTTAGATGTGGCATCACGTTAGAAAATGACTTCAGGCTCACCCGTGCACATCCCAGTCCCAAACATATTTTAGGCAGAGTAGCTCAGAATACAGGGAGCAATCCCTGCTCCCCCTCCACACCAAAGCCTCCCCCACGACCCATCACACTGCTGGGCTGCAGCAACTCCCCGCACCACCAGATAGATGCAGAAGCAAGAATTAACCTGTAATTATCTCTTGCTTTTCGTTTTCAGTCCCCACTGCTCAGAAAGGCCCCTTCCTTGCTCCCTTCCTTCCTCGCTCCCAGTCAGTCCTGCAACAGAACCATCTCACTCTTCCACACCACAACTCCACCTCCACATCCTCTTCTGAAATAATCTTGCCCTTCTTTTCACTGTTTTCCTTCTTCTTCCTCCTCCTCCTCCTCCTCCTCCCAACTGATGGCCTTTGTGGGCTGCCTCACAGAAAGGGAAGATGCAAATCCCAGCTCTTACAGGGCACCCATAGGGAGCTTCTGGAGGAGCTTTCTTTAAGGAGCTGCCCAAATGAGCGGATCCACCCATTCCCAGATGCACTGACTGATTAATTGATCCTCCGTCAAGAGGCTGTGATTGGTTCTGCTAATGCAACTGGTTGTCCTCTCAGGCCAGGCAATAGGAACAATTTATATCAATACATAACATTCCCAAAGATGCCCCATCAGCTTAAAACAGCCCTATTGCCCAAGGACCAGATCCACACCTGATCCAGGGTGTAAGGGAGCACTGTGCACCAGCTGGACCCCTGCACAAAGGTGCAAGGCCGAGTAGGTAGTGCATCCCAGCAGGGTGTCTCCAGGGAGCCTGCAGCACAGCTCAATCTGGGTGCACTGTCCCCCTGAGCAGTGTTTTGCACCCAGGAGGGTACTTTCCATCCCAGCTCCTTGCAGCCTTCCGCAGGCAGCACAGAGGTAACTCAGGCACAGAAGTTTGTCTTGGCAAGCTAAAGAAATGGAAATATTGTGTGTTGCCCATCGACATCCATCCCCTCGCCCCTGACACCCAGAGCTTCAGCTCTGCAGAAACCAATGGAGCCAAACAAGGGACTAGACAACACATCAAGCGTTATCAGTTTAATCCAACCCCAGTTCCTCATTTACCAATGTCAGCCCTCTAGCCAAGCTTCCTTTGGCTTTCATCTTTTATCTGTGTGCTGTCTCTGGTTTGCCCCTTCTGGTCGCTACTGCTTTGATCTCCTGAACCTCTGCAATCCTGAGCCGAATCCACGATAGCGCATGCTGAAGGGTTTGCACGTTTCTCCTTTTGTTTTTCTTTACATTCTTTCATCTTTTTCCTCCCCTGAAACTTCAGGAGGATTCATTCTGTGCAGCCAATGAGCATTTTAAATGCCCAGCCTGGGTAACTGACCCAGACCCTTGGACCTCTGCATCCCTGTGCTGCTGGTTTGTGGTGTGGTTGTACTTGGCTTGTGCAGGTCTGCAAGAGCCCCAAGGGTAACTATAGAGGTTTGCCTATGCCATGTTATCTGGTCCCTAAGGAGCACAGAGAGTGTCTACTGTTCCATGAATAGTTTCATCAGCACAGGAGACAGCTGGAGCTCAGTGTGTGAGGTAACTCATTTGATTTCAGCTCTTTTCTCCTCCAAAGGTGGATTCTTATTTCACCATGAATACATTGAGAAGAGCAAGAAAGACAACAGCAGAAGGATGAACAGGGGCTTTTAAGAAAGTTTTGCTGTTAGGTAGGGCTGTAGCCATCAGGCAGTCATGGAAGCACTCATCTTTCCCATCCTGGAGAGTGCAGGAGCCCTGCAGTAAAGCCAGAGCACTGCAGTAACCCTGTGAATTCCGTGTGAACGACACAGCTTGCTCGCTCAAAAAGCAGCCTCTTATCCTATTCACCAGCAGTTTTGGAACAGCTGTGTGCAAAGTGCCCTCATTTTTAACTAAAAACGTGGGAGGACAAAAACATGTGAACACATGGATGTGTCTGCAACTTCCTCATTCTTCCCTGCGAGGGACAGTGCTGGGCAGAGGCTGAGCTCTCTCTTGTGGTCTCTGGCTGATACGGACTCAGTCAAACAGGAACAGTGAGCCACTGCGCTGAACCGTCCTACCCATTCCCCCCAGCCCCGTAGCCCCGGGACCCTCCGCCCCGGGGCCCCGCATTGCTGCGGGGACAAGGTGCTGCATCAGGGGGCAGCAGCAGATGCAGCAAGATCTGCCTCTCCCTTCCAGCGAGCCCTGCCGAGCTAAGGGCCCTGCTGCCTCTCCTCAGGCTGATTCCTTTTGAAAGCAAAGCACATAACATCAGGCCTGTGTTTATTTTCCCCTTAAATTAGGGTGGCTTGATTTTAATTGAGAGATCTGCCAGAATAAGGCACATTTGTGCAGCTGTCATCAGAAATGTGTAGCTGCCCATTCTATTTTTTCTTTTTCTTCTACTTTTTCTTTTTTCTTTTCTTTCTCCTTCTCCTTTTTTTTTTTTTTTCCTTCTTTTTCTTTTCCTTTCCCTTTTCTTTTTTCTCTTTCTTTTCCTTCTTGTTCTTCTTCCTTGGTTTCTTTTTTTCCCCTTCTTTTCTTTCCTTTTTTTCCTTATTTCTCCTTCCTTCCATCTTCCTTCCTGCTTTCATTCCTTCTTTTTTTACTTCTCTTCCTCCCTTCTGTCTTTCATATATCAGCTTACATGGTATATGTAAGCTACCCCACTTACAGAGAAGAAACAGAACAAAAGGGGAATAATTCCCAGGGGATCTCAGATGAAGTGGAGGTGTCACCTTCCACTGAGGCTAACCCTGTTCCTCCCTATCTAATGTGTGAAAAGGATGCCGTGCTTCACCTTCCCCCTGTTCATGGTCATCTGGTGTATTTATGCTCATACCCTTGGCTGCACATTGATGGGGCTGGGCAACCTGTGCATGGTGCCCTCCAGAGAGAGGACTGCAGGGGACAGTCTGACATGACCCATGTCTCACAAGGAGTTTTCCACTGCTGTACCCCAGACTTCCCTATAAATACATGGAGTTTGGGAAGCCATATGCTGAAGGAACGCTTCAGGTCCATATTATCCCCAGACCCAGAGCTGAACGGTTCAGCTCTGTTTCAGGTCTCTGACAGACAGTGGTCCTCAATATATGACGCTGGGAATAGCTCTGGAAACAGCAATTGCCCAACAGGGAGAGGAGTCTGTCTGGTGGCCTGTATTGCGTCGTCACCCCAGCATCCTCTAACCTTTCTAACCCCTTGCTTTATATCAAAGAAGTCTACTTTACGTTGTGGAAAGCAACCAGGGAGATACAGCCGTGCCTGATCCCTTTTCTCATCTGGAACAGCTGGAAAAAGACAGTAGCCTGAGAAGTTGGCTGACCTCCTTGATGCATTCATCTGTCTAGCCTTATATTTGTCCTTTAAATAACTTGCCAAAATACAAACAAGCCCAAAACAACCAATCAGCAGGAAAAACAAAGAGCCCAAACAAAACAAGAGAGACTTCCCTTTCCAGCCTTGCCCTTCTGCAGTTGCTGGTCTGAAGTAGTTTAATCTAAACCAGGCTCCAGCAATTGCTGGAGAAAGCAATGTCCATGGTGGGTATTTAGAGACGGGGGCTCGCCTGCCATGCACTATCCAGGGGTTTATTACCTGCTGAAAAAGCTTAATGTGCTTCAGGTGCTATGTGATGGCCAGATGTCGTGGCAGAAGCAGCTTGGAGAGTGCTGCTGATAGAATGCCATCAGTGCCGAATGTGATATTCAAGTCCCAGCTCATCTATTAATAGAGAAAGGAGAGGAATGGCCAAACTGGTAAAGACCAAAGGTCCATCCAGCCCAATAGCCTGTCTATGGCAGCCAGCCGCAGTAGGTACTTGAGGAAGGATGTCAGAACAAGGCATGCAGGTCGTGGCTCAGGGCCAGTGATTTGTGGTGCTGGGATTTCCGGAGCCAGACATAGGGTCTTTGTATTTAATAGCCCCTGGTGAATTTTGCTTCCAGGAATTTATCCAGCTAATTCTAAATCTCTTTGTATCCACAGTTTCCTGTGGCAAGCAGTTTCACAGCTTAAGAACACGTATTGTTTAGTGTTGCCCATTTTTTCATGCCCTGAAGCCGGGTGAGTTTTCTCCCTTGGATGCCATTCAAGATCAGCCCTGGATCCAGCACACATGTAAGAAATGGATGGAAGGGTGGATGGAGTCTGAAATAATGTGGCTGTTGTGGTCAGATGCGCAATTATCAGTAGGCCACAAGCAGGGTGTGTTTTAGGAGCCAAGACACAGCTCCTCACCTGCCCGGTTGTTAACAGCTCGCATATTATGTGTATCCATGATGGAAAAAGTGAGTTTTCAAGAGTGAACAGGAACAGGAGAAGATTGGCATAATATAGGTAGTGATTGAAGGACATGGAACAAAATGTGTTTGTCAGATTGATAGAGAATGGTGTGGCTGCAGGCAGCATCCCTTGTTGGGAAAGTGGAAGTAATATTCACAGAATCATGGAATTTTTAGGGTTGGAAGGGACCTTTGGAGATCATCTGGTTAAACACCTAGTTCAAACAGCTTTATGCCCAGTCTAGGTAAGTAAGAGGTGCAGGCACTATGTAAGTGAAGATGTGGAAGCAAGACCTGAAAGTGGGAAATCCTACAGGGAAAAAGGATACAGCACACACCACTGCAGCATAAGAGAGGGCTGATTTCTCCGTGGAGGTCAGTGGTTGTCCCTTCTGTTTGAGAACTGTCAGTTTTCAAGCTAAAGCTTGAAACCAGCCAGGCATTTGCAAGGTAGAATAAAGCAAGGTGTGTTTAAAGCAGGTAATCTAAGATGCTCATCTTATCAAAGTCACCTGCATCATTTCCACCCTTATCAGGAATGCGGAATAATGGGAATTATTCCACAAGCTATGGCTCAGGTATGGCAGATTTAGAAATGATTCTGAAACCCACATGTGGTAAAAGAGTCACAGTGCTTTATTTCCCCACCAGCAGAACTGACGGAGCAGAAGTGGGAATGTTTTCTACTTAGAGCCCAATTTCCAGGATTGCTCAGCTCCCATTTAGGCAACAAAGTCATTGGCCAGATGTGGGGAAAAGCCAGTTGGTGCTGAGCAATTGTACGTCACCCCCTTCCTTGACTGAGCAATTCAAAGCCTTGTCCAGGGGCTATTTATGGATCCAGAGCCAGTTTAAACACCGCATGGGTGACTTCAGGCACACGAGAGATGGTCAGCACATTTTTATGGGAAAGTGGAGTGCAATCCAAGATTCCTTGTAGCCTTTTTTTGTTCACCTGACACATGTGCTCCAAAGACAGTGAAAGATGAGAAAATAATATGGCCTTGATAAATGACCAAAAGAAAGTTTCCGATCTGTAGCGGTTCCCATTATTCTTATTCTTGGCATCAGCAGAGTTATGGCAATCTGCCCCCTTGCCCTCCCCCTTAAGCTCTACTCCCCCTTCATTTTTCTTCTCCCTGTCAAATTCGCAAGAGTGGCACCTGGGAGCATTTTGACCAAAGGGAAATTGACTGAGCAAAGTTGCCTCTTTTCAAATACATTTTCTTAAGGGACTGGAATGAATGAGAATCATAGTCATAACACGGCTAAACAGTCTTTGTTTAACTTAATGCAATATAATAATCTAAGTGTTGCAATACAGCTCCTTGCTGTGACATCCTTTTTCCATTTGCTTAATTTTCACCCCAAACACACGCTGTTAATAAGCTGCTGAGAAAATACAGCTCTTGAGACAAAATCCAGAAACTGAGCCCCTGTATGGTGTGTTAGATACACAACTCTTATTTGGACTGGCAAGTGGCACTGAAATTGGTATTGCAAAATAGATCCATTTTTCTTGCTGCCAAACGTGATGGACAGATGAAAAGGGAGAGCTGGAGAAGTGGATGGCAATAAGTAGAGAACAATTAAAACGAAACCCCTGACGGAAAGTAACATGTGAGTTAGAATAGACATGTGATTGCCAGCAGGGAAATGCAGGATGCGGGGTGCTTTGTCAACAGCCAAAGCTAAAATAAATGTCACACTGGCATTGAAAACTGCAAGATTAAACTCCTCCTGGTGATTTATAATTTAAAAGAGAAAAAGGCAGACAGACACCCAGTGACTGCGCTCGAAAGAAAAACTCCTATTGACTTTAGTGGGGTTTGGAGCAGGTCCAGCGCCGTAAAGGTTCAAATCAGATCCCTAGAGTCAGAGGGTGTTTGGCCACTGATTTTAATCAGCAGAATCAGGATCTTAATCAAAGTTTGGTTTATATTTCCTGCTTTTTCACTCGCTTTGTAGCAAATCTGGAAGTCATACTTGCTTTGTGGGGGCTAAGTGAAAGTAAATGAAGACTGCCATAAAACTTGTGACATCTTTAAATTAAAGCACAGTTTCATGAAGGAGTATGACTAAACCTTTCCCTTTCATTTTCCAAAACCGGCCCAGTCCTTTAGAAAAGCCTGAAATAAACTCTTTCTGCTCCAACAATGTTTTGAAAGGATCAAAAATTGTCCTGAAGATTGCTGGGGAAGGATATTTTCCCTAAAAAATAATATGCAATAGACTCTCTGACTAAGTGAGAGCGGCAAAAGGCTTCATTTTATGTCATTTATATAAAACAATTCATACAAAAATGACATAGGGCAATGTGGAAAACAGTAAATAAGATGCAAAAGACATAGGTTCCCAGGTCTTTATTTTTCCAATACCCACAGCATTCTGTGACTTCTTTACCAGGCATTTCCATAGCATACTTGAAAAGTGGATTTGCTTGGCACTGGGTACTGATGTCCAACCTGCAAAAGCAAGAACAGAATGGAAAACGATTGCAAATCTCAGCTTTGGCCACTCAAACCCTTTCTAAGAGTCTCAAGAATGTTTTAAAAAACAAGATCAATGTTTGTGGATGAAGTGCTCAGCGTGTTATTTCCTTTGGAGGAAAGGTGTCCACTTCTATAAGCGTGGATGGTTCATAAGCATATAGAAAAGAAAACAGACAAATACTGTTGAGGCTTCTACATTCTGGATGTGACTGTTCAGGGGCTCTGGTGCTCCCTAGGTTACTCTGTTAGCGCTGGACAATTTCACCCTGGCACTGAAGCCAAAGCAAAGCTTGCTTGTTTGACGTGCTTCCTTCGGGAATACTTAGCTAGTGAGAGAATGGGAGGGAGCCAGAGGTGGACTGCAACCTTACCCAAGTGATCTACCAGGAATGGTGAATTCAAGCATGTTGTATTTGGTGATTGCTTTGACAGTTTATTTATTGGATGAGTCAGTTTCCCTTTTGGTGAGATACTCTGAAAGCTGTAGCTTCAGCAGGAGAAACCTAAGCTCCTTTAAAAGCACACACTGAGACTTTTGTCACCAAGTCATGGCAACACTACACATAAATGGGATTTTCCTTTCCCATCCCCATCCCTCTTCCAGCCAACTGTGCACAAGCAACAGTTTTATGACATCTGTGAAGGCTTTGGTATAAGCAGAAGGCGAAGTAGAACTGCTTCCATACTACAGATTTAAGTCCAGTGAACAAACTCACATTGCAGAGCTAAGGAGAAACTGCAACCCACAGAGAGAAACAGACTTTACTGGATTCCTTTTAAAAGTCTCTTAAACCAGGCAGATTTCAAACCTCAAAAGCCAATGACTTCTCAAAAGAAGAGGCACACAAATTTTCATTTCATACAATAACTAACAAAATTCCTTGGTTTGTGCTTAGTTTCCTGTAGCCTGACTGTAGATTTCTGCAGAACCTCTGCTAAAAACAAATAGAATGGATGACTAAAAGTTTACAGTGTTTCAGAAGTTACATCAGGCTTTGTCAAATAGCTCCTGGGCAGTTCAAAAGGCTGTCTGAAGGGATTAAAGCTCGCTCTTGTCAGTGGGATCATCTGCACAGAAGCCTACCTCGACAAAGCTGAGTCAGAGTCACAGTTTTGTGAGCAACCCTTTCTAAGAGTAGGAGAAAACCCTTCTCCATGCCATGCTCCTTCATGGTTCTCTCTGTTGCATAGAACTATAGACAACTTCGGAGCAGAAATGTCTGGTGGACATGGCACAGGCATTGTTCTGGCCCTGAGACCATGGCTGTGATCATCGAGGAGAAGAATGGCTAACTCACAGAATCATAGAATAGTTAGGGTTGGAAAGGACCTTAAGATCATCTAGTTCCAATGCCCCTGCCATGGGGAGGGACACCTCACACTAAACCATGTCACCCAAGGCTCTGTTCAACCTGGCCTTGAACACTGCCAGGGATGGAGCATTCACAATTTCCCTGGGCAACCCATTCCAGTGCCTCACCACCCTAACAGGAAAGAATTTCCTCCTTAGATCCAATCTAAACTTCCCCTGTTTAAGTTTTAACCCCTTACCCCTTGTCCTGTCACTACAGTCCCTGACGATGAGTCCCTCCCCAGCATCCCTATAGGCCCCCTTCAGGTACTGGAAGGCTGCTATGAGGTCTCCACGCAGCCTTCTCTTCTCCAGGCTGAACAGCCCCAACTTCCTCAGCCTGTCTTCATACGGGAGGTGCTCCAGTCCCCTGATCATCCTCGTGGCCTCCTCTGGACTTGTTCCAACAGTTCCATGTCCTTTTTATGTTGAGGACACCAGAACTGCACACAATACTCCAGGTGAGGTCTCACAAGAGCAGAGTAGAGGGGCAGGATCACCTCCTTCGACCTGCTGGTCACGCTCCTTTTGATGCGGCCCAGGATACGGTTGCTTTCTGGGCTGCGAGCGCACACTGAAGCCAGCTCATGTTCATTTTCTCATCGACCGGCACCCCCAAGTCCTTCTCCACAGGGCTGCTCTGAATCTCTTCTTTGCCCAGTCTGTAGCTCAGTGGGATAGCTAAAAATCACTTAGCTGAGATGGAAAGATGCCTTAACACCAACACTAGGAAAAGAAAGAAAAGCTAAAGACATAAAAGAAGGGAAAAAGTATTCCCTGCAGCTGAAAAAAGAATCCTTATAGCAGTTGTTCTAATGCATAAACATTAACAAAAACATCTAGAAAAGATCTGTACTTTGAAGAAAGAAGACGTCTTCATCATTTGAAGAAGGAGTTCCTTGCTCCTAGCGATGAGAAGCTGGCATAACAGCAATGCCCTTTGGTTTGAAGGACAAAATTACTCAGGAGAGCGTGGCCACAATCGCCCACATAAGCTACAAGTGGGGACAAACACAAATCACACAGAAATGCAGCGATGTCTGTCTCTGTGAGACTGGGATTAGGTCACACATTAGTAGTGATTTTTGTTTGACATGAAGAATACCTTTGGAGCAGACTTTGTGTAACAGCAGCATTGCTGGAAAGAAAAGGCTCTGAAAAATGTCTTCATACTTTTCTCTGTATGTGTATAAATATTAAGCTGCTTTCCTCTCAGACATGCCACTGAACTCTGTGCTTGTTTGGATGTTGAACCTGGAAACTTCTCAAGAGTTTTGCGTACGGATAATTCATGAGTTAAAGCCCAAATTGAAATGCCATGTTACAACTTGTAGAAATGTTAGACAAATATAATGACCGTATTTTCCAGTTACCTAATACCCACTCAAAATATAAAACCCAAAAGAACAGAATTGTTTTCATTGCTGTTAACCAGACAATATCACTCCAACTAAATATAGTATGTGATGAAACCAATTTAAATATTGTCCAAGTATTTAACACTGTAAATATTAGACTTAACACTCCATAAAAACAGGCTTTGATGATGCAGGCTGACAAAAGGAGACTAGTTAATTGCAGATTACATCATGGCTAGGACAGCATCACTGCTAGGACAGCCACGATAAATGTGAGGTGCAAAGTAAATCTAATAAAATAAAAATAGTCTCTGTTCAGTGTTCACCTTCATCAGTTTTGCTAACCTTTCTTAGCAAAGACGGGGGGAAGGCGTCGTCCCAGGGAAAGGAGTATTTGGAGTTCAATGTATTCATGAAGCTTGCATTTAGAGCATGAATCAGTAAAACATTCAAACCTGTGTTTGACTTTAGGATGTATTTATGCCCCTTTCACTACAAAGGGACTGATATGAACTGACATTTTCCTATGGTGGGAAGCTTTCCTGACTTAGGGTCTAAAGTCTGTTAAATCTAATGTAGGTTTCACAAGGGATAACCTTATAGAGCATGGCATGGCTCCATCAGAGTTAAGGAAACAAAAAATTTAAAGCTTTTGGTTATTGACAATTTAAATGGGTTTCTTAAATTTCTGAGCTCAGAGAACTACGTTGAAAATGAGAACAATTTCCTGTCATTCCAGGCCTGATATTCTTCTCGGAGCAATGCTGCATCCTTGTGTGTCTATCTGCTTGTGTTAACCCTCATTGTTATCTGCCCAGATATGAATGGCAAGATGGATTCTGTCCTGTGTTATAAGAAGGCAGGTTCTGTGGTACCAGGATGTCCCCAAAGCCATAGGGTTAGCTTCAGGTCCATACCAGTAGGAGTAGGAGATAGAGCTTCCAGGTGAAGTCTGGCTCCTCACTTGCACTCCTGAATGATATGGGGGTCACCCTCTCAATCACTCTCTCCCCCCTCTCCCCTCTACTGAGGGCTCCCGAATGTGCCATATGGAGGCCTGAATTCTCAGTTGCCCAAGATAACAGAAGTTTAATGGACTGCAGAACTGTATTGGTTTCCCCTGGAAGGGTAGTGAACAACTTGTAAGGTCACGGTTGCTGTGGTGGTGAGCTGAAAAACTATCTCCAGGGGGAGTCATTTATGGGTGAAATCAATGAAGGAGCTTCTGGTGGCTGATGGGAACAAGTGGTTGCCACCATATTTTGGACATAAAGCACATGTACCTCCCAGAGTGCTGTTTCCCTCTCCTATTTCATGGGCATTTTTTTCTCTCCTTCTGCTCTACCTAAGCTGAGTTCAAGCGCTTTCTACAACATCTTTCATTGCCTAGAAAAACAACTAGATGCTGGAAAGAATCTCACGCTAACAAAAGGTCTGGTCCCAAAGTGGCTTGTGAGGCCTGTAAACATGTCAGAGTCATATCAAAATAATGACATTATATAAAATAAGTGAGTGCAGCTGTTGATGTTGACACCCTTGAGCCATGAAAAGTGATATAACTTAGGATAATCGTGGTTTGTGCAGGCCCAGTTTCATTGTCTGACTTTGTATTTGCATGCACATGGGGGTGGTTACCTGCAGATAAGCAGTGATTTAGGTGAGTTCATCTTGAGCTGGTGGTCAGCATTCTTTTGGCAGTGAAGCTAGTAAATGAAGTCTGTGACTAGATAGAAACTGCCTTTTGTGTGTTGTGTGTCTTTGGTTCTCTATGCCGGGTGATTGCCTTCCTCTGCCTGGAGGGACACAGGATCACCCACAGCCATGATCCACTTCTGTAACTGCTGCTGAAGAGGGGTATATAATGCAGATTGCAGCAGCAGTGCACATCTTCCACATACCGAGAGCACACTGGTCACAAGTAAAGGCAGGAATGGGCTGCAGGCACCCCTCCAGCTTCCCTTGTTTCCACTGTATTTGTCTTTCTTAATTAACCCTGCACCATGTTACTGACCCAAAGACATGGCAACAGCACTGTTGAGAACTGCAGGGATTAAGACATTTGCGTTATAATGCCTCAGCCATGAGATCATAAATGCCCTTATGCTCTATTTTGTTATGCTGGGTTGATAATGGAGGCTGATAAAACTCCCACTTTCTCTCTGTGTTCAAGTGAGCTAATGTGTCTGCGCTCGTCAGATCCTGGCAGGCGGAGAAAGCAACAGCACAAAGTCCCCAATCTCGGATGTAATCAAATAATGAGGCTGTTTGAGGACATTACTTGTTAACATATTAGCAGGTACCAGGGGTAAGTGAGTGTTTATTTAGTCCTGGTGTAAAAGCATGTCTAAAATGATTTATGCTGGAAGCTGTTTCACAGCAAACAGGCTGCTTTCATGAAAGCAGGTCAATCACCATCTCCCGTCTGCCCTCATAAATCATATTCAGGTGCTAATGTAACCAAAAGGTTTATATAATCTGCACAATCAGTGTGGAGGTCTGGGTGGGTACGGTAATAGCCTGCCTGCATAAATGCCTTCTGCGTCTAAAGGCTAATATTTGAGGGGAGTCAAATGATTGATTTAAAAAAGAAAGAAAAGAAATAAACTGCTATGACAAGTAACAAAGTGTACGTACAGTTTTCCAGCCGTATTTTATATACATGGGAGTAACTTGCCACTGTCCAGATCTGCTGCTGGGACTGTTTTTGCATCAAGATAGCTTACATACATACACTCTAACAGAAAGTAGACCGTGATTTTAATGTAACACTGACAGATACCAGAAGCACAGCACTTTAAACTGGGAATGGCTTTCTATGTTCCCCAAATTTCTCTAGTTAAAGGTTAGTGTCACATACTGACCTCTTTTTCATGCTGGTGGAGTACTCCTTTGAAAAATGGCATAGGGCTGGAATGACCTCTTGGACCTACATCCAATTTCATCAAGTTCCTTCTTGAAACTCACTATAGATCTTTTCTTCTGATGCTTGCTTCTTTGTCTTCCCTCCTCTTGTAGAGTGTTAAAAGACTGCATTTCTCCCCAGTTTTCAGCCTGAACTTATTCGTGGCCAGTTTATACTGACAGTCAGATTTTACCCCATTCTTCATATCTGCTTTCCTATTCCAACAGTGTTCTTTGGTTTAATTAGCTTCTCTCTCCCACATATCTTTACCGGTGGGTATGTTTCTAGCTTGGGTTTTCATCATGTCTTAGACGACAGAACACATAACCCCTGTAACACAGCATAATGCAGAACTTGAACAATTTGTATTTCACTTCTTTCAGACACAAAATTTATCATTTTGGTTCCCATCAGTCAATAGTATCTTCTCTCAAAAGAAACCATTTGTCACAAAAAACAATTTGGATCAGTCTTATAATGGTATATATCCTAGAGCAGCATCAGTAGTACACACTTTCTACTTACAAAGCTGCAGCTACCTCTTTTGCTAACGTATTCATCAGGCAGCAACATCACCAGCACTGTTAGTGCTGAAAAAAAAAGGGTTTACAAAATATTATCCCATAATAGTTTGATTTGGAGACAGTATTTTGTGAATGCAAGTGGCAAATGTATTTGTTCTGAGGGGTGGCATCATATTACCAATCTGCTGAAAGTGTCTGGAGACTTATTGATGGACCATGAAGCCCAGACTGCAGGTAATGACTGTGTTGCTAGGACTTCAGTAGTTAATTGCTTTTCATTATTTTCTTCTTATGAGTCATATTATGCCATTATGAAGTCAGAAAGCATTAGGAATTGAATAAGAAAACAAAAAGGGATACTGTGAAAAATAAGTAACCAGTCATGTGCAAGGATCAGTGAATAGTTGGTATGAGCAGATTGAAGGTAACAAATATTGTCAAAATTTAATATGTGGTAACTAGATGCAAGTAAGAAATGAATTTGTGGGAGTATTCAATAAAATCCTGTATTTCTGTAGTGGCAAAGCTAATGAGGATGCATTCCATGTATTTGTGTCTTTTCTCAGTTTTCTTCCCATCACAATAACCCACCTCTTGTTCTTAGTAATAACCTGCTACTAGGCTATGGATAGCCAAGCTCTTTGTATATGCTGAACTTCTTGCAAATGAAACTAAAAGGGATTAAGTAAGTCCAGACTGTAAATCAGCTCCTTGGGACACAAGAAGGTTATGTTTGTTTGATGTGCATACAGACAAATCCGCATCTGGAAGGCATGCAGTAGTTTCAGTTACAAACACTGCGTGTTTGTAACAATCCCTGGTTTGTGTCCTTTTTGGTTAATCTGTGGTAGACCAACGGTATCCTTTACAGCCAGAAGAGATGCTGGTCCACTGCTAAGCAAGCTGGTTTGTGAAGAGCAGAGGAACGGTGAGTCTAGAAAAACCCAGGTCAGTGGGTCACAGGTATCAATGAGATCCTTCCTTCTTTATTGGGAAGACTGATGTCAGGATGTTCCTTGGAAAAAAGGCTCCCAAATATTCCAGTCTTTGACTAGAAGAACTTCAGACAGTGACTTCTTTCTTCCGTAACAGAGTAGTGGCATCACTTCTTAGGTTTTGGGGGTTGTTTTTCTTTCGGCACTCTAGAGAAGATGATGGGAATCATGCTCAGAAGTTCTATCACCTTGTATTTTTCATGTGTTTCTTTTGCTTTGCTTGCTGTTAATGTGTTGAATTATTTGAGCTAAATGAAGAATAGGGTTGCCTATATATTCTTCTCAAGTGTCTTTGAACTGGATGATGAGGGTGTAAGCTTGGCTGTGTGTTGTTTTGACTAGCTGGCGATCATCATATGGGTACCCATTGTCAACTGCTCTATTCTCTGCTCCTCCAGAGACTTGCTGCGTGACATTGGGCAAGTCTTCTTGCTCATCCAGCTTGCTCTGTTTAGCTTGAAGTTCTTTGGCACTGAGGTTTGAGTCTGGCTGTAGCAGGGCTAGCACTCAGCATGGGGATGGGGGACCTCAAAATACACAATTCTAGTACAAAAAAAACAATTTACAATAAGGCTGTTTATTGCACATAATGGACCAGCTTAACCGTGTCAGTCTCATTCTGAGAATCTCATTTAGGCATCAAAGCCATCACCTCAGGATGTAAATAGTCTTTCAAAATTAAGTAAATATGACACGAGACAATTTTTAATTCTTTTAATCCAAGTCATGAACATGTTGAGGCATTTTTCTATGTCAATTTGTTTCAATATTCTTCCTTTCTGCAAGAACCATTTATTGATTTAAGTCATCTGTCATTTAGACAGTCAATGTGGTCTTGAATTCTGACTTAGCAATCAATAGGATAGGAGACATAATTAATATACTTATTGCCAAAGATTAGACTGGTTTAACCTGATTAGCCAGCTAGCAACATACAAAGAGGAATACTAAAAAGTGCCTTTTGGTTTTACCATTAAAATATGCAATTAATTATCAGCCCAAAAGGAATGACTTGCTATTTATCAGTCCTAGAAAGGGAAATACATATTACAGAATGGCACAGAATTAACAGTCTTTTAAGTCCCTCGATAGTCTTTTAAATAGTCTTTTAAATGCTGCTTTTCCTAAATAAAATAAGAATTTATGTACTTGTTTTTCTCAAGACACTGTTATTGTGAGGTACTGTTTTACCTCTGCAAAAGAAGAGAGTAAAAGTACGTAATAGTTTCCCAAGACTTGTTTAGGTCAATCAATAGTCAGACTGACTTGATTAGACATTATGCACCTACTGATGCATAATCAGACTAGAAAGCAAGTTGTTCTGTCTCCTGTGCCTTCGTGCCTGTTTGTGGATTAAGGAAGAGATGGACTCTGTTACAGGAGAAACCACCCTTATTGAAGCCTCACGTAAGACTGTGGTCCAAGTAACCATGCAAACCCCAAGCCGAATCCTGCTGCCATGGAGAACTTCCAAACTTGATACATGAAAGAAGACAAGTACCAGGAATTTTCAAGCCAAAGCAGAGAAGGGACTAGAGTCATGCACTAACCTTACACTGTGGGCTGTTACCTTTAGGACGATGGCTGCTGCTCTCCATTTCTTGCCCAAGGACCCTGGGTTGGGCTGTCTCCCACATCAGTCAGCCTGAATGCCTGTTATTGAGCTGAATTTCACAGTAAGCTAGCCATGATGCCTAAGATGTGACTGTGTCTCATTACGGGACAGTTCATGGCAGTATTCCTCTAACCTAATCGTAATAATTTAGAAGTTTGGCTTCTGAACCACACCATTTCTGGATAATTCCATTGCAGGAACAAAGAGAGATTGGCATCTTCAGTTGTGATTCATCTATCATGTCCAAGACAGATGAGATGGATTGAAGAGATAATGTGCGATGACCTTAAATGAGATATCTATTGTTTAAAAGACTGGAGATTACAGGAAAAATATTTCACCCTGTCACTGCAGAATTAAAAGCAAAATTACCTGACTTCTAAAGCAAGCCCACAGAATAACCCGAAACCTAAGGGTTGCCTAAACCCCTGTGACAGTCTTTCCTCAAGGTCATAAGATGAATGTAAGGTAATGTTTAACATAGAAGGGAAGCAGGATATGGTGCTGGGAAAGCACAGTCTCTCTCTGGTACCACTAAACAGGATTGCAGGGACCGTGGAAACACATCCTCCATGCCTTGGGAGAAGTCCTAGGTAAAGGTCAGGAATAATAGAAGCAAATGCTCGTTCATTTCCTTAGTACAGTTTTGTTACTGCCCATGTGTGAAAAAACTATTGCTGAGTGGCTAGCCAGGCAGCAGTCAGAAGGTTTTTCAATCTATAATAGCACCCATCCATTAGCCATAAATAACCTATATTTATTCGAGGTGTCCCTAACAAAGCCATGTGTACATTGCACAGAGCATTAGACTATCAAGGTATTTAAAGCAGCCCGTGTTTGAATTGTCATTTTTTAAGTTTAACGTTATGTTGTTTCGATACCTAAAGCCTCCTTCCCAATGCAGCAAAAATGCAAAACACATTGAGAGAAAATGTAAAACATACTAACTTGATTATTATGAGTGCTCTGGATTGTGTCACAATTCGCTATTAATTTAGACCACATTCCAGTGGCTTCTCCCTTCCCTCTGCATTCTGGACCAATCTGTCAGAGAAATGCAACACCGATTAAATAAAAAATATAACTGTGCCTATATATATTTTAAAGCCTGCTGCACGGAGGAAATGTTTTAGATAGGCAGTTTAGGGAGAGTTGTTTTCCATTAGCAGCTTGAAATGATGGGCTGATTTTGAGGGTCATTTGCATAATGAATTTCTTCTGGGCATCAGGGACATCCACACAGTCAATTCTACGAATACCATCATGGGCTTGATGGTGAGGTTTGTCCCAGCTCCACCCACCCATGATGGAGACCCAAATGATGGTTAAATCCCCTCATTGAGAAATTGTTGCAGTCAGAACCAATTTCTGCTTTGGGAGAGGAGGAATGGCCTTGTGGTTACAGATCCAGAATAAAGCTCAGCAAAATGGGGTTGTGTTTCTGCCTCCTTTATAGACTTCCTGTGTGACCTCGGGTGAATCACTTACTCTCTTCCACCTGTAAAGTGAAGAAAATGAATTTTCCTGTTTTCTCAGCAAAAGAACATAAATTCTGGGGGGTAAGGGTAATATTAGCTTGTGTTGTGTTGTGACATTACAAAATGGGGTCCTTGTCTTGACAGAACTATTGTGAATATAATATTTATTTAGAGCATTTTGACATCTCTGTCCGAAACAGCTTATGGAAGGACTGTTTATTTGTTTGGTAGTGCTTTTTCCTCATGCATCTAATCAGACTTTTCAGAGATTCTGTGGGTGTTTTGACACTCTTCTGGCCACATATTGTGCAATTAGTATGGCAGGCATGCATCAAAGTGGAAACATTGAGTTACAGTCATCTCTTTTACTCTTTAGCAAAGCTAAAAGCCACGTTTCAGATTTTTTAGATACCTCACAGAAAGATTTCATCTCCCAGTAGAAAGCTGCTCAGAATTCACCCTCCAAAACAACAAAAGGACCATGTCCACCAGAACAGTGGACAGATCATTCTCAATCTGTGAGGTTTTGATGTGCTTGTTTTTTGTGCTTGGTGGTGATAGTAAATTTTGAGCAAGCAATTTGGGATCCAAACTCTTTGTAGTTAGACAGCACAGCTGCAATATCTCTATCAATTTTTTACCCAGAGGGAACCATAAGCATCCAGCTGAGCACTCCCATTTCTAGTTTCTCGCTTATGGGAGAACATGCCTCTCAGCAGACATCAGCTCTCCAAGCCGCTGTCAGTGTCCATGGGACAAAAGTTTGAGGGACTGAGAGAGAAAAACAAGACTTTGTGATCTGTGCTAGGCAAATTCCATATGTACATCTCCTGAATAGCAGACGTTTTCAGTGGCCGCCTAGGGTGATCTAACTGCTGAGTCCTGATCCCAGTGGGAGCAAAGCTGGGCAAATATGAGGGGGTGTGTGTGTGTGTGTGTGTGTGGAATTCTTCCCTTGCTGAGTGGTTCTGCTTTAAAAATGACTTCTTCCAGAGACACATTCACAGTATGCGAATGATCAGCCGCTCCTCTGAGGGATAAAACAAGACTATGAGGGGTTTGCTCTGGAAAGACTGGGGCAGGCTGGGTTCAGTCTGATAACTCCAAGGTATCATCTATGGCTCCAGTGTATCCTTGACATTTTCTGCCCTTTGTTGTGGTGTCCAGGCTAGGAGACTCATCACCTTGCCATACCCTCCAGCAGAGCAGAGTACCTCCAGGAGGACTCCATCAATCCCACTGATCTTTTCCGCTGGCTGGAGCAGGAGCCTAATGCAGGTGTTTCAGCGAAACTTATACAATCCAGATGTAAATCCAGTGGCAAGTCCCTCCGGATTAGACATGTCTGGAAATGAACATTATTGGGCTGATAAGATTTCTGAGCATTTTTTCCACAGGAAACCCACTGATTTTCATCTCCGGGTTTGGCATGCAAGCTCCCTAAGGCTCCTGGAGAGGCATACGTTGGATTGCCTGTGACAAGATATGAACAGGAAAGCTCAAGCTGACATGAAGAGCCAGGCTGTGATGGCAGTTAGGAAGGAAAAGCCGTTCTATGTTTTACTGTCAGCTTTGAAAATGTGTTCAGGGAAGGATTATAATGTCAAGATTGTAATACTGGTTGCGTAAGAGGCACTGTTTGAGGCAATCATTATTTGGAGAAAAGCTGAGAGAAGAGGCCATTCACTTCATTCCTGCTGATACACCAAATAAAAAGGGATCAGCTAAACCACAGACAAGCCCCTTTTTGCTTTTGTATCTGTTCATTTTTTCCATCAGAGACCATGGAGCTAAAATTCAGTAATGAAAACCCTCCTTGCAGCCCATGGCTTTGCAGTGCCCTAGAACAGAGTGAGATTGAGGTGAAATGGAGTCGATCCCCAATTCTCCAGACAGCAGCGGGACATACAATGGTCTGAGCTTTAATCTTCACACAGATGAAACTGCTGCAGCGGGACTGGTTTCTGGGCTGATGTTTCTCATCTCTCAGTTATTGAGAGCCTGACAGGAAGCAGAGAAATGTTATCAATTCTCACTGCTCCAAACCATCACTCTGGCTGTGTTGGTATACTTGACAGCCTGAAAATGGTCAGGTAGCAGCTGCTTTTTGATTTCCTCTATTACCTTTAATCCATTGTCTCATGAAGTGGTTTGTTAATGCTTTAAGGACATCCTAGCAAGGGGAGTGTGGTTTCCCCTCTAGCCAGCAGGTAGAGCCAGCAAGCCTTGCATCGTGTCACAGGTTAATAGCAATTTCACCGAAACCTGGATAAACAGATAGCTTCCTCTCTCCCTTCCTCCCCCAGAGAAAGCACCGAGTCTAAGAGTGATCCTAAAAGCCTGTGTAGGGAATGAAGCTTTCCACAGTTGCAAAACACTTGCACAGGTGACCTTCTGTAGTGAAGATGTCAGCGTTTGCTCGAGTGTCTGTGCAAGCAAGACCAGAAGATGGGAATCTCTTTGGATACAAGCCAGCATCCAAACTGTGCTAGCTCTGTATTTGGCTTTTTTGTAGGAAAACACAAAACAAACACCGCTTTGCTGCTTTCCACAGGGAAGGGGTGATGGCTCAAGGCAAGGCTGCTCTGGGCATGTTTGAAGCCACAACGTTCTTCTTGCTTCTCCCCTATGGCAATCATGACTTTGAGTCATCATCTCCTTTCTTTAGCATTTAAAAGTGAAAACAAGGTGGTGTGTCCTGGAAGCTCTGTTGGTCCCTGTGCTCCACACCACAGACAGCAGAGCTTCATGCTGGCCACCACCTGTATGCTTCCGTCCCTATTAGAACTCATCTGTTTTTCTCATGGTCAGGGGCATGGCCTTAAACAATGTGTTTTATAAAAGAGTGTACTTCAGCTTAGTTTACATTAGATGACATTACATTAGGTTTTGTCTTAGATATAGCATAATATCTAAGACAAAACCTAAATAATTCTACAGACAATAGTAATATATATATTTTGTTATTTCTCATGATAATCTATGTGCACAAACACCTTTGACTAATTTTGTGAATCCTTAGACTGTTCTATTTCACTTTGTACAATCTTATTTTAATATCATTAATGACCATAGCTCTAAATTCTTGCTTTGAAAATATAACTGACATTATAACCTACCTCCACTTTTCATATAAAACATATAGTTACCCTTTTCCCCTCAGTGCTTTTAAAAAACCTTTTGAACTGCTCTCCAATCCAATTTCTAGGCTTTCCCAGCACAGTCATTTACCTCTGGTAGGCACAGAAAGAGGTCAAGGATGGTGAAAGTTGCTATCACATCACAAGAGCTGATAGTGCTACTTTCCCCTCAATACCTTCTTTTGCTTGCCTTGCAAGGCCTCTTTCAGTTCCCTTGACCCCGCTGCCCTGCTCCTTTCTACTGATACAAGAGAATTAATAATAGAGCTCCGGTCTTCAACGGGGCTGCACAACCGCTGGGATATGGCAGGAAAACACACAAGCATACACTCACAACAGCTAACCCCTCCACCTCCTGAAATCCATTTTCCTTGAGGCCTTTGATCTGGAGCAGGTGGGGAAGAAAGCAAAAAGCCTCTGGGAGAATTACGACTGTGGTGCCTTCCTAGGTGGCATCGCGGCTTCCTTGAGGCTCCCCGTGCCATTAATGGCTCCTTTGTGCCAGTGTGTATCAGACCACCAAGGCATTTACCCAAAGGCTGTGTGTAGAAGAAAAAGTAATGTTTTTTCTTTCTTAAGGTCAGATTCATTTCAGTCACACAGCAGTTCATGCTCAGGCAGAGGGGTAATGGGACAGCAGGTTGGGGGAAGAAGTGGTTTTCTCATCTCTGTTCTGTGGGAACAGCCATGGCTCCTCACATAAGCGTGCACTCCCTCCTCATAACGTGGGCTCCAAATCTCCTTAAATCACTTGATAAATCCCATTTTTATTCAACTTCCAAAATTCACTAGCAAAGAGAAATAGCTCATCTCTTAGCACAGAGTCATTGTGGCCTCAAAGTCCAGCACTGGACAAAACCCCAGCTCTGCTCCTGGCTGCTTCCTGCTTTTGGACTGCCAAAGGACCAGCAAATTTTCCCATAATTTGCAGAGATTATATGATGGACAGGTGATATGGCTGGTAATCAGCCACCTGGGACACCTGAAGGAGATCTCTACTGTATTTCTGCACCTAAATTTCAAGGACTGGTAAAAACTCATACCTAGTCCCATACTGACTGTGTGCAGGAGAGTTCAAAGAACCATGGAAGTTTCTCCCCAGCCTTGTGAAAAACCTTGACAAATACAGAAGCCTACAAAACTGATGTTTTGCATCTAATGGACATAAGGCAAAATCAGTAGATTGTACAAACTCCTTGTGCGTGCTCTACCCCATCAGTGGTATTGGGTACAAGGGAACTTTAATTGCAGTTGAGCAGGAAATAACCAGATGCTTCTAAGAAATGGCCTGCTGCCCTGGAGGGGAGGTTTATGGAGAAGACAAGCACATTGTTCATCCTTATTTCCCCTTTCCATCCTCTCCTCCCCTTTTGGCAGCAGGAGCAGCAAGGCACAGCCCCAGGGACCTCCATCTGCTTCTCTGTCCTACTCACCCTCTCATCCTGCTCTTGTCACCTCCCCTCCTCCCCTTAGGCCTAGTTCTCATCCACAGACCACTGCAACGCAGCTCTGCCCATATAATGGAAAAGCCTGGAATCAGTTGAGCAGGACACACTCAAGCTAAGGAAACTGCTTGTCCCCACCAGTGAATGCTTTCAAACTGTTCCAGGCAGAAAGTCTGCTGTGTGTACCTCAAGCAATGCAAGAGCTGTTTCAAACCAGAGGCATAAATGTGATTGTCAGGTTAATCTGACCCCTATTCAGCTGCCTTGCTTTGAGGAGAAATACAGGTTCATTATTTCACCGCTTTTCCTGAGTCTCCCAGAAACCCTTTACATTGAAGGCTGCAGGCACAAGCATTGAAGTGCTGGGTGCTCAAGGCAGTGTCCAACTGGAATTTTGATTTACAACCACAATGGCTTTGGAAAAGTCCTCGTATTTTCGAAATAAAAGGAGGAAACAGAAAAGAGAAATAACAAGGGCTGATGATGTATTTCCATATAATCTCTTGTGATATTCTCAGTAAGGGTCAGAGAAGCCCATTCAGACTAAATAGATAAAAAATATGCTTGAACCCACAGTCGTTAGGCTGGCTTGGAGGAAACACTCATTGACTTCTCAAATCTCATGCATCTGTGAGTGAAGTATTGAAATCGGAAACTGAGAGCGATTCCTTTTGCCAGCTACCACCCTTAGACAACACTGCTCTGTTGTGTGATCCTCTGAAGACATTAAAATGTCTTTCCCTTCCTGTAAGTAAAGATTTTCTTTTCCTTCTCTTAAGACATTAATTACAGGGTCACTGACTTTGGCAGATTCCTTGCTAAATTGAGTTGCATCCCGATATCCTATAGTTTATTGTGATGACCACCCATCTTGACAGCCACTTTCGCTTGACCTGAAATTATCCAACACTGAAACCATGACTCTTTAAAGGGAGAGGATTAATGGCTGCTTTAAAGTGATCTAAGATCATTGAAGAAAGCCACAAGCACTCACTTTTCTACAGCTCCTGGGACCTGTTTCCTCTTTTGTCTTGACATCAGCAATCACTGATCTCCAGTCGAGGCAGCAGTCACACAGCTGCATGGGGAGTTGAATCTGTTTGGTGATCTGGCTAAAAATAAATTAAAATAATTAAAAAATATGCATATTCCTCCTTGTTAGGGTGGTTGTAAGCTGGATCAAAGGGGTCAGGGTCTTCCACAACCGCAGATGTCACCACGAGAAGGAACACACGAGTAAATTCGTGCTCTGGCATTAACAAAGTCCTGGTGAACTGTAAGAGAACCAATATCTCCTCATGGACCCCAGGGATGGACCACAGGAAAATATTGGAGAGATGTGAGTCTTAAATCAGGTCATTATCTACACTGTACAGAAACTACCAAGCCAAGGAATGGCACTCACACCATCTATCTAACCCAAGTAGCAGCTCGGAAGGAACAAGAGTAGGAGCTCAGGTTTGTCTCCTCAGAACATGGTTCGCATGAAAGAAGGCACAGAAGCTGGTCACTCTCTTCTTAAGTCGCTTTCTCATCACTTGCTTTCACATCTTGGTCTCTGGTTGTATGTGACATGGATGCAGAGCTATTCACTGGATTTCCATAAATCCTCACTCTTCCACTGAATCTTTGAAGTACAGCTTATTCTCAAACTGGAACAAGCTCCCTGGCATTTGAAAACTGAGAGATTTTTGTAATAAAAAATTGTTGAGCTTGTGTGCTGGAGTTGATGACAGACAACCTCATCATTTTATAGCTATCACAATAATGTGAGTTCATACAGAAATCCATCCTTCCCGGTACCTGGTGGAAAAAGAAGTGGCAGAGGGGGTTTTATTGCCCCACCTGCAGGGAAGGGCTGAAACCCCTATTGCACCCCAGTGCTGGTGGAGACAACCCCTGGCTGCAGTTTCAGATAGGCACAGTGTCCTTGTAGAGCTGTGGCTCTGGGTGAAGCATTCCTTTATCAATGGGCACCATTTATCACCAAGATGCAGCTGGGTTCCAGCAGCGACAGAAGGAAAACACTGGCAATGTTTTCATTAAAAGGTACAAAAGATTTGCAGTGTAGCTGACAGAGGCCATATGTGACCTGCTCAGTGTTCAGCAGGGCTGGTAAAGTGCAAAAGGAGTGTCCTGTGAAGGTAAAGCTATACCTCACCTTAATGAACAGCAACGCGGGTAGGAGGTGGGAGAGGATGATCAGATTTCCTCTGACCTGAAGTTCAACTTCTTTGGATGCAACAAGAGTGGCTGAGATAGCAAAGTAACTCATCATAAAGGAGATGAGAAAAGGGGAACCCTTTTTTCTTCCTTTCTGGGAAAGCTTGGCCTGGGGCCATGCACAAACTCACAGCAGCAGCAATGATCTGCATGCAAAACACTGTGCTTTGCGTGTCACAGCAAAATAATACCAGCAAAAGCACTGGGATCAGTGCAAGAATACCCCCTGCTTCCACACAAATGGACGTGTGGAGAGAGATACAGGAGCACACACATAGCCAGCTCTGCTAAGGCCAACACGACAAACTGTAGGTTCTCAAAGAGATGAAAATGGGGGCTGAAACATATTCTGTGTTCATGGAAGCAGTGGCTAACACTGTGTTTTGTCCAGCAGACTTAATTGCTTTTGAAATCAGCCCTTTGGTAAGTCCCTGCTAGTGAAAGAGTCAGGTATGAGTCAACTCGTATAAGAGCATTTTGGAGGTGTGGAAGAGGAAGACCCACCACTCCCACCAGCCAGCCTTGCACATACATTTTACGTGCATGTGATCAGCCACAGCAGTGGCCAAGAGCAGGAACACCAAGGTCTTGGCAGACAAAGCAAGTCCCCTATCATCTTGGGCTTCATCAAGAGTCTGGAGAGCTGCATCTCATCTTCTCGTTTTATATTCAGGACACATCGAAGTGCTAAAGGACTGTGGGCAGAAATTGAGGCTGTTTCTTACCGTAAGGAGTCTGGTCTTCTCTAACCTGAGTCAAGACAAGACACCCATTGATTCTGTTTATTTTATTGCTGATCTTCCCATCTGCCTGATGAATTCTGCCTGATTTTTCTTAGTTACATAGAATCATAGAATGCTTTGGGTTGGAAGGGACCTTTGAGATCACCTGGTTACAACCCCTTGCCACAGGCAGGGACACCTTTCACTAGACCAGGTTGCTCTAAGCCACATCCAATCTGGCCTTGAACACATCCACAGCTTCTGTGGGCAACCTGTGCCAGTGCCTCACCACCCTAGCAGTGAAGAATTTCTTCCTTATAGCTAATCTAAACCTCCCCTCTTTCAGCTTAAAGCCATTCCTCCTTATCCTGTCAATACCTGCTCTTATAAAAAGTCCTCTCCATCTTTCTCTTAGGCCCCTTTAGGTACTGGAAGGCTGCTAAACACAATATATTTTCTATTTGTCACCTTTTATTTCTTTCTAGTGTTCTCAGCTACTACCATGGAATCAGTAAGAAAATCTTCCTGAAGCAGCATTGGAGAGGTGGTCTGTACAGTCATGCCAGCTGTGAGAGAAGAAGGAAACAGACCTTGATCTTGTTTGATGCTGTCAAAAAACACTTGAATTAATCCAAACATTTCCTCAGTTAAACTGGAGGTCAGGGATAGAGGAAGAGACTCACAGTTACTTCATTCCCTGTAGATTGAGGTCAGGGTAAACAGCAGCTAGCTTATAACACTAGCCACTGACACACAGCCAGCTGTGGGGTGGCACTTGGCAATGTTCAAACCAGGCTGGGATTCCCCCGGCTGGAGGCATTCAATGCCAGTTCACCTGCCAGCTTCTGGGGCCCTGGTTCCAGCAGTGCTGCATAGAAAACACTGCCACTGTTTTATCAACTGGGGAAATGAGCCATGGTGCAGAGCTGAATGTCCGCACAGCTAACAGGTTAATATAAATAATTGCATTAAACAGTGTTATTTATTGTTTCTTTAAGTAGCAGCCCTTCACAGCCCCACATGGCTGGAATACGGTTTCACAGGAGTTACATAGGCACTTGTTTAGATGCTGGGGGGTGGAATATGTATGTTATAGCATCCTGACTTGCTCTCCTTGTATGTCACATGTTACCTCTGCTCCTGCCCCCTGCTCGCCTCCTCCATGCCCCATCTGTGCAAAGGAGGCTTTGTAGAGCTGGCAGGGTCGGTGATTAATTACACAAAGATAAACAGAGTTAATATTCTTCCTGGACAGAACTAATTACTCAAGTGTTTGCTTTTATAAACCCCAGATTGATTGTCTCAGGGACAAACCAGTCTAATTGAAAAGACCGTTTATTTTCCAAAGAGGAAAAATAACACGTTTGTGCCTCCTGGGTTTTGGAGGATTTTTTTTTCCCTTCTCCTTTTCAAGGAAATGGAGGCAGTGAAAGAACTGGTACATATTGTTGCATCCCTCACCGGACATCACAGCTATCCCTGTGGCTGTGCCCCAGCCATTCCTCATTTTCCCTTTAACACAAGCTGTTATTTCTCTCACTAGTGTGTTGTGGAGGATGCTGGTGTGTGAGACGGAGGGTATGCACATACTGAAAAGCAGTCCCAGCCTAGCAAGTTCAGGATTTAGCTGAACAAAGGCAGGAAGAGAGAAGAGGCATGATGCAGTCAAGAACACGGAGTACACTCACATCTTTTGCTTGTATATTCTCTAAATTAATTCATGAAGCCTCTCACATCTGAGAAACTGAAAACAACTGGCACATCATTTCTGCTCCAATGCACTCAAAACACTTTACATCTTTTCTGTTGCCTGAGTCTGGTGTGTTGCCTCCTATTCTCTCCTCTTCATGGCACCTCAGCATCTCAAAGCACTTTGAACTACTTTGTCTTTCCTTGCATCCTGCCCTCTCTGATGAGTTCTGCCACTGATGTCTCCTCTGTCCTTTTCCCTTTGTCTTTGTTCTTCTTGAGTAGACTTCAGCACACAAGATTGGGCTAGTGGAGCAGCTATGGGGCAACAAAGCTGCCTCAGTGTCATGAAAGAATACATTGACACGTAAGACAAGGTCCAATAGAGACTTGGCACAAAATGCATGACTGGGCCCTTCACCCCCGAGAAACATGGTCCGATGGACTGAAGCAAGGAACTGAAAAAGGGGTTTCATCTCAGGAGGGGCCTTGATTATTGCTACACCAAGATGTCCAGCAGTGTAGACTGAGGCTGGGCAGCTGATCTCCAACTCCTGATCCCTGCCTACAGTACCAACCTGCCCAGCTTATGTCTGCATCCATATGACTTCTTGAAAGTGGAAGAGAAGAAGTTCCTGCTTGTGAGTGAGCAGGACACTCACATGCCATTAATTCAGGGTATTATTAGCCAGGGAAATACACTGATCAGGACAGTGCAGGAGGTGGGTGAAATTCTGTAAGCACCAGACCACTTCCCATTTTCGGCTCCTAAAATCACCCAACAGAGATGAACCCCATCAGTTTCCTGCTACATATTGCCTGAGTGAGGCTGTGGAACAGGAAAGCCACCTTCTATCCTGGCTAAAAGTAATCAGTCTTAAATAATCTGTGCTTAGTGATAACTGAGACAAGGGAAAACCACCTCCCAAGCATGCAGCTGTGTATAGGCTGGGGCACAGAGGAACAGGAGGCATTTCAAAGGAAGGTGATGGTTCTGAGAAGTGGCAGAACAGACCCGGTCACTCTCAGAAGAGACATAAGAGAAGCACCAGATACTGTGAGGGGATAGTAGCATCATCCTGGGGAAGAAAAAGCAGAGGCTTTACAAGCCACAAGAGGCTCAGCACCAAGTGCAAAGAAACTGTCTCCTGCTGCTTGTTTTCAGCTGCTTGTTTTCAGCCATGCTTGGGCAAACACCGCAATACAGTCATTCTTCATAAATAAACAAACATAGCACCCACTTCTGTGCCAGTGAAAATAACACTGCAGGCATTTTGCTAACTAGTCAGCTTCAAGAGGAACAGAAATACCAGTGCTGAATGGAAACCCCAAAAAGCCAAGTCTGGCCTGACTCTATCTAGCACTTTTTTTCTGAAGACAAAAGATCTGATGCAAGTTTCTCCATTCTCCCCCCCTAAGAAAGTCAGGTGAACCTTTTGCTCCTTTAAATGCAAACCATAAAGCAGGCAAACACTTTTCCACACATACCTGCATCAGGCAATTAGCCTGTCTTTTCATTAAGCCATGACAAGGAAGATGGCATGCTGTTGCCTCCCGCACTTTGACTTAGGATGAGAAAGCCCAGCAGCACCTTGTAAATCCCAACGCTGCTGACAGCAAAAATCAGCAGCAGCTCATTCCCCTGGGGAAAAGATTTGTGAGAAAGGTGCTGAGCTCTCCTTACCCATATGCTTTCTGTTCTCACTACGTCTATTCCTTCACCTGCTTTCTGTTCATCTCTGTCACAAAATTCATGTGTGAGAGCCCAGAACTGAGAAGGATTTTCTTTTTCTCTCTCCCACTTCCCCCTCCTCCAGGAGAAGACAATTCTGAGTGTTTGAGCATCTCCTTAAAAAGGGCTTTTCTCCAGCTGTCCCTCCCTTTTGTTCTGGATGAATTGTATGGTGTCAAGTGTCCTCAGCAGCCATCCCTGCTCCTATCCAGCACTGCAGTGTGCAAAGAGATGCATGGTAGAGAGAGAAAAGTGCAGGAAGAGAGAGAAAAGGAATTACCGGATATTAAAAATTGCTGACCCTTCACAATTGTTAATGCTGAGAGAGGGTTGTTTTTTTTCATGTGGGAGGGCTGGGCAATTTTCACCAAATTGCTGGGCTGTTTGGTGATCAGGCAGAAATTCAACTGCAATAACAGGTTCTCCAGTTTCCTGCCCAATTACCGAGAGGTTTGGAGGTGAAGCCACAATGTTTGGCACCTTTAATGAAGCCTTTCCTGCTATTGGCAGGAGTTTTCACCCTGAGCGTGATACACCTTCTTATGGAGGCAACAACAATAACTTTCCTCCTCCAGTTTCAGGGCTGCTGTCACAGAAAGCACCTGCTTATTGGTACTGGCGTTATGGAGAAACGCTGCAGAGCAACAGCTTCTGCCCAGGCTTAGTGGGAGCAGCTGCCAGTGGAAATCATCTGGGACATTTACCCTTTCCCTGTTTTACTTGCTGCTATCATTTCTTATTTCTAATCTCTAATAATAACCATCAGACTGATAAGCAGTAATTCCTATCTGTACTTTGCAAATAAAATCAGTGTCTTTCTTTACAGAGGATGAAGCTGAAGGACTGGGAAAAGCAGGGGCTTGCCCAGCATCACCCAGGATCCCAGTCACATACAGCCAGATCTCTTGTGACCTGATTCAGCGGCACAGCTCAGAAGAAACGCTACCTGTCAATCAATGTTCCATAAGCACACATACATCTATACATGGATAAGAGGGTCAATATTGTATGTGACATTTCATAACAGTGCTGCAAATGGGTATTTGCCAAAATGTCTTCCAAAAGCAGCCCCAACTTTTGCTGTCCAGTGAGCAACATGATGAAGCAATTCATACCCTTGTTCCACCTCCCTCTTGACCTCGTTCTTCCTGCTGCCTTTGTGATCTTACCTCATCACTGAATGCTAAAAGTCAAACCCCAAATCCAAAGAATTTTCATAGTGTTTTCTGTTTGGAAGTTTGTGGAGATTAACATGCCTGAAATCAGCTTAACTATACAAAAGTACAGCTGAAATGCTCTGGAATTTACTACACAAATACATCCTTTTTACAGGTACTTCTCTTCGTTTATTTTAATCAATGTAGCCTGCTAAGAATTTCCTATTCCTAGGATAGAGGAAAGGATAGGGGAAAAGAAAGGGGGAAGGATAGGAGAAAGGAAAGGGGAAAGGATAGGGGAAAGGAAAGGGGAAAGGATGGGGGAAAGGCAAGGGGAAAGGATAGGGAAAAGGAAAGAGGAAAGGAAAGAGGAAAGGAAAGAGGAAAGGAAAGGAAAGAGGGGAGGAAAGAGGAGAAGAAAGGAAGGGAAAGAGAAAAAGAGAAGGCTTGGCTTGTTGAAGTGGAGAAGTGCCCTGCTGCTGTTTAATCCATTGAACAGGCAGAAGCCTTGCAGGACTCATGTTTCAGCATTTTAAGCCAAGTGTAGTGTTGTACCAAGTCAACCCCCTCCAGAATATCTAAAGAACTGCTTTAATGGAGACCTCTTTGCAATGCTTCTCTCAGCAGCAGAGTGGAAAAAGCTGGTAATAGAAAAAGCATGAGTTTTCTCTCTTTGTGTTGCATTTGTTTTCTGTCATCTTACAATACTGTTCCATAGCCTCGTGTCATACACTGACTGCTTTTGTGTTAAAGTGAAAATATGGAAGTGTGGGTTTCGCTTCCGGACTGCACAGCAGTTGATAGGAGCACTTTGTGGTCAGATATGGCTACTGTAAATTTTATTGAATTTGAAACACACACTGAGAGGCAAATCACTTTGCAGATGTCAGGGCAATTCAATCCAAAAGGAACCCGATCCTAAAAGCATCTGCACTGCAATGGCTTTCGAAAATGAGGAAATTCTAAACATCTAAAACAACCACTAGAAGTTAAGTGTTCTTGCTTACTTGCAATCACAAACTTGTGGCTCACAGAAAGCATCCAAGGATTCGAGACAAGGTATGCATGTCCTTGCTAAGGATACATGAACACAACAGTGAGTAAGGCCAACGGTCTACATAGGCTGACATTCCTTCCCCAGCAGACCTGACATTAGGTTTCTGGGAAAGGAAATGAATGCAGGGCAAGGGCTTAGTGAGGAAAGAAATTGGTGGAGTCTTAGGAACTGAGTACGCTATTGAGGGATTTTATTTCTGTCTTCAACTACCTGCTGGTTGATCTATAGGGAAGAAAGAGAGACTCAGGCACACAACAGGGCAAGAGGCAATAGGTGGAAGCTGCAAGAAGGGAAATTCTGGGATGATAAGAATGAGAAAAAAAGTAATGATGAGGGTAGGCAAAGAAGGAAAAAGGGCTGAAGTGGCATGGAAATCCTCATTCTTGAAGCTAATGGACACCTTAAGCAACAGAACCGCGAGCAACCTTTGAAAGGAGCTTTGAACCAGAAGCTCCAGATTTCTCTTCCAAGCTGAATTGCACTATGGCAATCTAAGGAATATGTGGTTCTGTTCTCTTCTACTCTCTGTTCTAACCACACTTGCAAAGACAAGTCACTCAAATTAAGTTTATTTGAACTGTCCAATTTAAAGAGAGAAGCAATGTTTAGATCAGTCAGGACAGACGGATCCATAGTGTTCACGCTGTTCTCTGCCTTCATCCTCAATACATTGCATGAGTGTGGGCATGTTTAGGAATGCTGCTAATGAAACAGATTTCACCCAGCAAGACAGTTTTCCAACTCCCTGGGATGTTGAGACGTTTAGAAGACTGTTTTGAGAACTGTTTTGAGGTCCTTTTGAGTCAATGGCCAAAAGAACTTTATTACATAGTGTGACCATATTTTCATAATAAAAACTTGGGGCATTTTTAGTGTCAGTATTCCTGACAATTGCAAAACAGTCCAAATGCCCTTTTTATGGCGTTCTGAAAATGTCAGGTTTTGATTAAACCTCAGTATGTACACATTTCTCAGAGTAAGGACATGGGGTTTTAATTTGCCAAGTAACACCACAGTCTGATGAGGTTCATTCATTAATACAGCTGATTGGAAAAGCCCACCTCTGTCCCTGTGATAAATGCCATTATTTTGACATTTGGACTTCAGCCCCCACGAGGGTCAAAGAGGGGGAAAAATGCCTAAGCTATTATAGGATCTAAATACTAAAAAATAAGGGGTTTTTTTGTTCATGTATCAGAACAAATCCTATAGTGCACAGCCAGTTCCAGATTTCCTAGAAAGTACCAAGGGAGCTCTTTACAAAGCAGCCATTTATCTTCACCTGGAAAAACCCACAAATTTCAGGACAGAGAACTAAATTCTTGCTTTGAATGTCCTCAGAATCTCCTTCACACAGAGAAGATACTGAACAAGCTGCATCAAAAGAAGATGGTTGAGAGAGGTGAATGTCCCCTTTTGCTCCCCCACCTGGAGCACTGTGTTCAGTTCTGTGGCCCCCAACATAAGAAGGACATGGACCTATTTGAGCAAGTCCAGAGCAGACCATGAGGATGATCAGCGGGCTGGAGCACCTCTGCTATGAAGAGGTTTGTTCAGCCTGGAGAAGAGAAGGCTCTGGGGAGACCTTATAACAGTCTTGCGGTATCTGAAGGGGGCTACAAGAAATCTGGAGAGGGACTTTTTACAAGGGGATGTAGTGACAGGACAAGGGGAAATGTCCTTAAACTGAAAAATGGTAGAGTTAGATTAGATAAAAGGAAGAAGTTCTTTACTGTGAAGGTGGTGAGGCACTGGCACAGGTTGCCCAGCAAAGCTGTGGCTGCTCTATCCTAGACCAGACTGGAACCTTACTGAACCAGCTAGGTAAATGGTGGGCCTGGGTGCACTTTCACACACCTGAATTTGCCCTTCACTAATGAGAATGCTGGGTGCACCTTCCTTAAAGACCTAATGTTTTGCTCAGCTCAGAGTTGCATCTTGAACATGCATTGTGTTGTTACAGAAATCAAACACTTTATGTTGAAATCAATTAGTGGGAAAACACTGAATGAGCCAGATTTTCTAAAGGAACCTGCTGCACAACAAGAAAGTGAGTTTTATCTCACAAGAACACAGCCAGAGTGAAAGGAGTGCAGCAGCATATCAAGTGCAGTTTGAAACACTTTGCTTTTCACGTTCATTTCTGACTATTTTCTCCCAGCTTAAAATTTCTTATAAACTGCATCAGAATACTGACATGAAAAGCCTGGGAGTTTATTACCTTGATGTAGCGATAGCATTAGTGCGCAGGAAGTCAAAATCAGGAGGTCTTAGTTTTAAGCCAGAAAATCTCTTTGGAAGGTAAGATTGTAGTAATTCTAGAGGACTTGTTCATAGCTTCATAGCATGAAAACATCCTGCCATTACGTAGAAAGCAAGGCTCTACATCAGCAGTTTATTCCAAGTTATTCTCTCTTGACCTGCCTCTGAGCCAAGCCCCAACTTTTGCGTTCAAGGCTTGAAACATGCATTACAAGATAAAACAAAGTCTCCAACATCCTCCTTCCCTCCTCCAGCTAAAGACACATGAAACTACTTCAGGCCAAGAAGTCATGAACAAGCCAAACACAGCAGGGCCATAACGTGCAGCCTGACAGTGTTGGCTCTAAACAAACAAACAGTTGCGCACTCATCTTGAAAAACATTGGAAGAGCTGCAGTGCACAGAAAGAAGAGTCCAGGGGCCAGTATTCATTCCCAGGGCAACTACGTTGGCTTTGGTGGAGTTACTCAATAGGTTTACAAAGCCATTCCGCTTCTCTCACTTCCAGCAATATCCAAGCACATATGAATCACATTCTTCTGCTAACCGTTTCCTCTCCCCCTGTACAAAAGCAGCCTTAACGAAAGAGGCAACAAAAAGATCAGGCTGTGTTATCTTTTCTTCCTGCTCCAATATTTCAAGTACTTTGGGGCCTTGCTCCTTCCCTTGAACAGCAGCCATTTCTTGGTTTTTTCGGCATAAATTATACAATTATGTTTCATATCATCACAAGGCATCTGCAAATGAATAGCAGACACCCCTTTGCACTCAGCCTGTTTAAACAGGATGCCGACAGAGGAAAGAATGTGTAATACAATGACTGCACATTATTTCCAATGGCAAGAGCCCTTTTACACCTGCATAAATAGAGCTGGGCCTGGCTGGTTGTAGAGACATTGTCTCTCCCAGTTACATGCCGAGCTGTTCTACCAACCACTGTTTTCTTTATGGTTTGGTGTGCTGGCTTGCCTTCCACATTGACTTAAACCTCTACCTTTATGATTATCTTTGTGAAAAGACAGACAAGTAACAATAGAAAGATCTTTTTGCTGCAAAGACCTTTTTCGAGCAATTTAGAACAGAAAAGAGAAGGTTCACTGAATAAACATGCTGCTGAACCTGACCCTTTGGTTGTCATAGATGTAACTTGTTTCAGTTCCTCCACTGGTTGTTTGAAATTCACTATAAATTATAGTTCCAATAGACTGATCAAATTTTACTGATCACTATGGATCTGAGCTCTGGCTGAACACCCCTATTCATAGTTCCGGTCCATAACCTTGAGGAACCTTAGTCTGTTTTGAGTATCAGAGGTGCTTCCCCAAATCTAGCCATGGTGATAAAAGGTTTTGTGCACAAATGTCATGAATTCACTGAGGGTGGGAAAATACAGAAGCAGCATGAATTCTCCAGACACTGCAGTAAGGATGGGTGAAGGGTCCCACCATCACCTTTCAGCTGCCATTGCATGATCAGAAGATTTTGATATTTAAACAGACCTTTAAACCAGATGCAGTGTTAGATTAAGAACTATAAACCTGATTGTTTGGTGTTATGCAAGGAACAGTTTAATTAGAAAGTATTTGGCAACCTGTTAGGTTGTAAAATGTTTGACAATATGCCAATCAGACCCTTGGAGCAATAGCAGCAACTTAAGAGTTGTACATTTTGTTCTACATGTGAGGTACGTCTTGAATGGAACCATTCTGAAGTGCATTTAATGGCTGTGGAAGGTGTGGTTGAGCAATGCAATTATTTTGCAGAATAGCTACTGCATTAGCAAAGCCAGTGAGGGATTTCTCCAGGCACTATCCAGGCAGGACCTCTAGTTTTAGTCCCCAGGCTCTCCCACTATTACTCTTTGTGCTGAGTGCTTGGCCATGCTCACACTGGGAAGCTCTGGATCTTTTTTACTAACGCCAGCATTTATCACTCCTTGGTACATGACTCAAAGCATCTCTCTTAAATCAGGCTTCTAATGGCCAACTGTCTCATCTAGTTGAAGAGGTGGTCAGATAAAAGACAGTAAGATAAAATGCTGCTCCTATAGTGCATTAGCTTTTCTGGGGCTGTCTGTGAAGGACAAGATACCACAGACATAGACAGATAAATGTGAGTGAGCCATCCACATGCAGACATTTCTGCTCATCGTGTTTCCTGCATATGTTTTAAAAGAAGAATGTTTAATGGATATCACCACAGTTCTTTGCCTTTTCAGAGGGGTAAGCTGACTTCATTGTATTGAAGAGGTTGATACAAAAATAAACACGTGACAACTCAGTAATTTCACTGATTGGAAATGTGAAAGGAGCAGGTCCTTTGGGGTTATATCAGGTAACCCAGCTTCCAGTTAGAGAAGCTTTTCCTTGTGGGAAAAGCTTTTTTTTCTGGCCCTTCTGATTTTGTTCTAGAGAGGAAGAGAATGGGAATAATGGAAAATACATGAAGAGAGCTGCTCAAAGAACAGCAGTGCAAAGTTTCATGTTTGAAACAGCCAACTTTGAAGCCAGCTTGGCTCAGCAAAGCATTCTGATTGTAACAACTACATTTTTGGCATGAGAGGAATAGCAACTAATCATTTTGATTTCTTTCCCTTTGTTCTTTAAATGTTTAAATGTTATGTGTCAGTGATAATGTTCTGATTTGTTGTTTGAACATTGTTGTGGTTTAACCCCAGCTGGCAACAAAGTACTACGCAGCTGCAGTACTGAAATAAAAGTAAAATATAATAATAATAGTAATAATAGTAGTAATGACAATAATAATAACAATAATATTAATGATAAATATTATAATAATAAAATAATAAACCCCAAGAAAGATAAATGATGCAGAGTACAACTGGTCACAGCCCAATGCCCAGCCTGTCCCTGAGAAGCGATCAGCCCCTTCTGGCCAACTGCCTCCAGTTTCTATACTGAGCATGATACTCCATGGCATGGAATACCCCTTTGGCTAGTTCAGGTCAGCTGTCCTGTCTCTGGTCCCTCACAGCTTCTTGTGCCCCTCCTTACTGGCAGAGCATGAGAGACTGAAAAGCCCTTGACTTAGGGTAAGTCCTACTTAGCAACAACTAAAACATCAGTGTTAGCAGCATTGTTCTCTTACTAAATCCAAAACACAGCACAGTACCAGCTAATAGGGAGAAAATTAATTCTATCCCAGCTGAAACCAGGACAAACATATAGTTCATATCAGTTATTACAGTACATTAATGTGTGCATCCATTCATACTTAACATCATGTTTCAGCATTGAATGGAACACATTATCTTCATGCTGATTCTGAATAAAGACATTTCAAAATAATGGAATTCTTTGCAATAGCAGATTTTGGGGGTTTGGCCTGTTTTCATTAAGAGCACATATAAGCACACTTCCTAAATCGTAAAAATAGAAACATTTGGATCAATTTTGGTTTCTCTTCTATTTGATATCATGTGGGGTAATTGTTTATTTTTAATATTATTCCCTGACACTTCTTTTTTCTCTCAGTAGCCTGATAAAGTCGGGATACTGGATTTCTACTCCTGCTCTCAGTTACCCATTGTGCTGTCAGCTCGTGCTCTCTACCAGGAAAATCATAAAGCCTGCTATAGAGCTAAACACCTTGAGAGATGTCACCAGCTGTATCTTCCTCCATCCTGCTTTTAAAGACCTATAGTGGCGGAGAATTCAAAACCTTCCCAGGCAATCAATGCCTGTGGCTTTTTCCTTCCTCTTAAGGTTTTCTTCCTGTCTAACCCAAACCACCACTACTGCAATTTAAGTCCATTACTTCTTGCCTTATCCCCAGTGGATACAGAAAAGAGTTCATTACGTCCCTCTTTGCGGAAGTCTTAAAAATATTTGAAGCCTGTTATCATGACTGTTTCACAGTTGTTTTTTTTCTAGACTAAACAATCCAAGTTCTGTCAATCTTTTTCACACAAGTTCAATTTTCTGGCCTTCTCATCACCTTTGTCATGTCTTTTATGGAGCCACATCATACTGTCTTCTTCCTGCCACCTACCTTTGTAGCTGGAAGGACTTTTTATCTCAAGGTGCACATGTACCACCAGGCACAATTCAAACTTCCAGTGGTGTGGCATTGCTGTTACACCACCAGTAAGTGACAACAACATGTCATAGACCAGATCACCTGAAGTTTCCTGACATAACATCAACTCAGCCACAGACATCAGGACTCTACATTGAAATATGGAGAGATTAAGTAACAACAGTCAGATCAAGCTGATCACTGGCATGAAAAGTTTTTATTTCCTTTTCTTTGCTCTGTTTATTTTGCTTTTTTTCTTTTATTGTTTCATTTTCAAAGTAGAATTCTAACAAAAAAATTATTAGAATGAGACCTATAAGCAAAATTCCTCAGGAAGCTGGTTGCCTTTGAAAAAGATGTGGGGGCATAGTTTTCCTGTCAGGCCAAAATAGGGATTTTTATTTTATTAAAATCAACTGTTTGAAAATCTGAAATTGTTGGGAAAAACGGATACTTGGCAAGTGTGCCTAACTATATGAAAACCACCAAGCAGGTCTTTAACTTGTGGTATGAATGCTATTTCCATCTGTGCATTAGCGAACATTTCAGCAAAGTACTCTGATCTAATATCATAAGCAACAAACTTTACCACATCTATTATATTCCTAAATACACTTCCCAGAATCACCATGAAGTGACAGATATAACACACTGGAGGTGGCCAACATTTATGGTGTTCCTCTCTATACAAGGTGTCTATTATATAAATCTGGGCTGCTTTTTCACGGCACGTACATCTCTGAGTAAATACAACTTTAAAGGGAAGATAATTATTTCAGCACAAGTCTTGGTACAGAGATTTGAAGAAAGGAGGGAAATTTTTGTTCCTCCATTTATTTCTTGGAAAACTGTTTTGGCTATAAACTGTTCCAGGCTTGTAAATTCCTCTCTGAAAGCCACTCACAGGCATATCTCAGATAGGTTCAGAGTGCACTTTTGTTTCAGATAAGCTATATATGCTTCAGAGACTTATCTGCTCTCCCCTAAACGTCTTCAGTTTGCAAAGTTAAGGTAGTCGTATCTCGACTAAAAGCTTTTACACCACATTGGTTTTGACTTTTCCTTGCACTGAAATTAAAAGAACAGCATCTGAGATGATTCCTCCAGCAATCTCTTTGGCTGGCCCTGATTAGATATAGGAAATGCAATAGAAAACAAAATTGAGCCACTGAGTATTAAAAGGGCACACACAGAGTTATGGGCAAAATATTGCAGTGAAACTGATTTAGTCAAACCCAAACGACCAGCGTCTATCCAGGAGAAACGGAAGTCTCTGTTCTTGTGCAGGAGATCAGGCAGAGCAATCTCTGCATTTCCTTGCTCCTCTGCAGGCAGGGCATGCTGACAGCAAAGCAGATTCTGCCTTTTGTTTACATATTAATAAAGCTGAAACATTGACTAGTTCACCTATGCAACCGATAACTGTAGCTCAAAAGAGGCCAGAGCACTGGTGTGCTCAGGGCAGGCTACAGTGAGCTTATGGGCAGTTCCTACACTTGGTTGCTGTGTCCATCCAGGTGCTGGGCACTCAGTGCAACCTGGGCAGTCACAGACGAAGCAGTCCTTTGGCCAAGGATTTTGCTGTGCTGGGTACGACTCTCTTAAACAGAAGTCTTCCATGTTCATACTAAAGACAAATTCTACTGAAAAAAAATCATCTTGGGCCTTGGGAAAAGGCCAAGCGACCAACTCAGCTCTTTAAATTTGTTTTCTGAAGAATCCTTCCCTGCTTCATGGATGTCGTGTTCCCTTTCATTGCATCACTGCAATACTGCCCAGGAATATTCCTTTTCAGCTAGCAGCCTTGTGTTCTTTACCTGCTGCATCAAAGCCTCCTGTTCTGAGGTGATCTGAGCTGCAGGTTGACTGAAAAAACAGTTCCTCTCATTTCTGAATGTAACTGGAAACTGCAATGATAAAATAAAATGCAGCTTGGATCCTCAAGTTGGCATCTCAACTTTTTCTCCTTCCAGGGATCTACTCTCTGAGACCACCTCTGAGCCTTCCCGTTGCAGCTAGCTGGTTAGAGAAGGAACTTTGGGAATGTCTCTGACATTCATATTATCATCATCACTGTTTAAAAGGCACAAGGGCTTGGGATCTTTTGCAGATCCCACCCTCCTTGTGAGCAAAAAACACACTAAAAAATCATGGTCCCAAAGAGGTTTTTATCTAGTTGGCAAAAGAAAACCCATCTCCTAAACCACAGAGGAGGAGGACTGTAATTGTAAGACAGAAACAGGGGAGGGTTGCAATAAAACTCTAGTGCTGGGAAATGCTGGACCTGTTAATATAGCACTGACTGGATTGCACACACAGTTTTAACCTTTAGTTTGGACATTTTCAGGTCCCACAAATGCATATGTTTTGCTGGTGGTCAGGACACAGACCTTTTTATTAAAGAGGACAAATTCATACCAATGCCAGGTAAAGAGAGAAAACTTTCCCTGGCATCTCCAATCAGTTCTGCCCTTCTCCTTTGGAACATACTTCCTCTCCAGCTAGTGGGACATCTTGCATGTGTTGTGGCGCAGTTCAACTTAAGTCAAGGGGAGGGGGTTAGTCATTTTCTGCCCATTCATCCCAGTGTCAGAGGAGACCTCCTCTTCTTCACAGCTCCTGAAGGGTTTCTGGGAATCAGCAGGACCTTGTGCTTTTCCTCCTGGCGTCAGCAACTTTCCCCTTTTATCACATTTGCTGCTGACTCCTTCCAGTCTGCTGCTCCTTGCAGCTGTCTGCCAAAACCAATATTCTCACAGCTGCCAGAGGCAGCTTAGACTGGCACATCATAAAAGGCAGTGAGGGCCACATTTCCAGATTGAAATAAACCCAGCCACTTCAGCGCCTTCTGACAATGTGTTTGACACGCCTGTGCTGTGGCCTCACTCCTTGGCTGTGACAAGACACAGACATGACCATGGCAGTTCACATGGGCATCTCTCTACTCCATATGCTCACCAGGAGTTACCCGTAGGGTTACACAAGTGGCACAGATCTAATCCTGCTCCTCCCTCCTACCTACCTTCTTTCCCTGGGATTGCAGAGGTCTGTGGTTGAATACCAGACAGACTCTGTTGCCTTTGGTAGGACGTACCTCCTAGCCTTGCCATGATTAGGTGCATCTACTGTTAACTTATTTATTGCCACCTCCTGATGTTGGTAGGAAGAGGCCTTGGCCATTGCAGTACAATACATCTTGTTCTGGAAGGAGGTTACCCTCTGTGTCCATCTGCAAGCAGTAGCAAAAAGGGAAGAGCATTTCTACACATTCCAGGCAGCACTACATTCTTCTTTTCCAAGAAAAAAATGATGAAACTGGCACAGCAAGCTGCAATTCCAGAAGACGGGAATTTCTAACCCAGGTGGTCCTTTCCCATTTGCCGTTCCAAAGAAAACTTCAGTTTTGTGAACAAAGTCTAACAGGAAAGAAATTCAGTGCAAAACAAAAAGAGCAAGCCCTGGGCAGAGCAGGATAAACAGTGCCTGAACTTTCTGCTTTGGGTAGAAATTATAGTCACAGGCTTTGAAGCCGTAAGGCCTCTTTGCTTTTTCACTTCAGTCAGTCGGTAAAGTCATTTGGAATTCCCTGGGGAAGGGTCCTAGGGCATGTGTTTATGGGTCACTGAGGGTGAAAACTCTTAGTCTCAGTCAGAGGGCAGCAATCGGTGTTTACTGAAAACCCATCCTGCAAGGATGCGAGCTCCCACATGTCCCTCCTTAATGTGCTAATAAAATGGGAGCACGTGGCATGGCACACAAACCCTTTTAAAGAATCAACAGTGATCTACAGGTCTGTCTTTATCTCTTTCTACTTCTGATACCATGAAGTAAGCACAGTGATTTGGGGCAAAACCCAGACTGCCTTACTGCTTATTTTCCCAGATTCCTACCTTACTGCTGTTCTCCCCTTGGGCATACTACAGATGTGTTGACAAGATCCCCTCCTGCCACCCCATGTTAGGATGCTTTAAATGCAGAGGTTGGTTTGTAGGCTCAGTAAAACTTTACAGCCACCAAGAAGCATTGCCCAACCTCTAGACTGCTACCATCAGGAGGCTGGCACCAGTGCTGCTATGGAAATCCCTGTGTGCTTCCCATCACGGTACTCACTAGCCAGACTTTCATTATTTGAACTGAAGCTGTTCTTTCTCCATACTCCTAGTGAATCTGTTCTTTTGAAACAAAGGCTTGAAAATCGGCTGGAAAATGTCTTCAGGTGTAGCCTTTAGCTGTCATATGAAAATCCACGCAAATCGGATGCACTGAAATCAAAGACTACACCATGTCTGGAACTAGAAGGTTTTTTTAACATAGTAATGTTGATGTATTATAATCAAGGACTTTTTTCAGCTGTAGTTAGTGGATCTTACCAAGAACATTTCTAGGTCCCTCTCATTCCGTTTCACCCTGACTCTCTTCATTTGTGGGAAAATCTTTGGGGATAAAGAGCTGTTCTCTGCCTCTTCTGGGGGTCGGAAACTCATCTTGTGCTGGGTAGCTTATCCATTCACACCATCTTTCTAAACTGATGGTGGGAATGACTCAAGTATTTAAGTGGAATTAAAATGGTGCAAATGCATTAGCTGTATCTATCTCCCTTACAGCCATCTAAATTCCTCAGATTTTAACAGTTATAAGAGCAATGAGATGAGTATCTCTGTAGTGATGCCTGTGTCTCTACACTGAAGATGGAAGAAGCTCAAATACTGCTTAGATTGGTTGTCTAAATTTCGCATGGGTAAAGTCAGTGCCAGTGTGAAAGAAAAGGCCCTCCTAAATCTTGGCTATGGAGGCTGCAAATATTACAGCTTTCAATCCATCAGCTTCCACTTGTAAACAACTTGCTGCTATATTTTTTTAACTTCTTGAAGCTGTTTCTTAATTTCTGAGTGAAAAATTTTCCCACGAGAAGGCAAGGAGTCATCTCCTTCACAAGTCTTCCCTGGGAAATGGTTGGGTTTTAGAAGATCTTTTGGCCAGGAAAATGAGGATAAAATACTTCCCATCAGCTCTGCGCTCTGGGCTGCCCAGGGTGTATCTCATGGAAGCTGCAGTTCCGAGTCTGTTGTGACCTTGTCTTCTCCTCAGCTGAATATTATCTCCAAGAAAAAATTTGGAGGGCAAGCAGTTAGTCAAATGGCATGTCTGGGTTCCTTATCTAGTCAGTCCAGAGAGCAAAGTATCTCCAGACATGCAGTGATCTGTTGTATCTGAGCTGTGGTGTTTAGAATGAAATGACTTGCACTTTAGACAGGCTCATCCTTCTCTTTTACGCATTTCAGAAGACAACCTTTAGACAACTATAATTATAAGAAATTAATCTGAGCCTCCTGTGACTGAAGTGTCCCAGTGCCTCAGGATACTCCTTACATTTGGATGAGAACTAATTGAAATCTGATAACACCTTTTATTTCCACTGGGGGAGAAATTGGTACTCTCCTCTTCTGCTCTGACATGGGATAAAACAAGTATGTGAATTTCCCATGAGTCGGATATTTTTTTCCCACCCATTGCTGTTTTTATGCTGTGATGCTCTATGTGGAGTTGTACAAGAAGGAAAGCTTGCCAAAACTATTAGCTTTTCCTAACCAGCATGACAGTTACAATATATGCAATACAGATGGAGGACGGCACAGAGCGGACACTTTTATAGCATGAAGATTCTCAGCACTGTCAAAAGCAGAGTGTAAAAACAATAGGCCTGTCTTTGCTCCCATCTGTCCTGGTGTAAATCAGATATAAATCCAGGAGACCTGCACCTCTATAAACCAAAGAAGTGAGATGAACTAAGAACCGGACCATATTACCTTCTAATCCCTACAATAATTCAAGTTAACACCACGCAACAGATAAATTTTATGAAAGGCAATAGGAGAAATGGGGTTAAGTTTTATGTGGAAATTGAGGGTTTCTGTAAATTCCTGTCCTCCCCTTTTTATATGCTTACAGCTTCTGAAACTTAGCAAATCTAAGTTACAAAACTAGATATTCTTTCAGGAAGAAGCTGTACCAGCATCACAACAAAACATGTAATCTAATCACTGCTGTTCATGTTCCTCCTCAACTCCGGTTTCTCCTTCCCCTCTGAAACTGCAGAAGAATCTTCCTGATCTTCATCCAGCCTGTTACAGTTCTCAGCCTACCAGAAGATGTCAAATTGATACAGGAGCAACATGAAAAGAGATGACCAAGAAGGGGAATAGATGTCTGTAAAATCATGAGTGGCCTGCAGAAGGTGAAACCAGAATGATTAGTCACTCTCTTCCAACATAAGAACGGAACAAACTGGAAAGCTGAGGACAAAGTTTTAAAAAGTGAAAAAAGGTGGTTCTTGATAAAATCTCAGAATGGCTTGGGTTGGAAAGGACCTTAAGATCATCTAGTTCCAACCCCCATAAAGCATGTAGTTAAGCTGTGAAATGCTTGCCACAGGAACTTATGGAAAGTAAAGGTTTACAAGAGCTCAAGAAGTGGGGTTTTGAAGAGAAAAAGCTCAAATCTATCAAGAAATGTTAAGTACTCCAATATAGGAAGTCCCCTGAACTATATCATGCCAAAACCTGAGGGGTATTCTGTGGGAATTTCCCTACATATGCTCCCTAGACCATTCAGTGTACGCTGACTTTGAACAAAGGGATGAACTATTGGCCTGCCAGTACATAGCTGTTCTTACATCAATGTATGAGATGTAACCTGATGGGGCAATGTCTGCATCTCTTTATCTGGGAACAGGAATGGCTGCAGGATCCACATGCTCTTCCAAAACTGACTCTTGACTTCTGTTCGTCCCCAGATGTCTGGCACCGAATGTTGCCTACCCAGCAAGCCAGTTGTAGGAGACCTGGCTGAGTCTCAGGTTCACATGGTAGCTTCCTTCCTTCCTTGTTGATCCTGTCAGTCGCACATCCTGCTCTCAGCTGCAAAGTGACTCAAAATACCTCTGACAATCCTTCAAGGCTGTGGTCCAGAACCCCAACATTTAATGGTCATGCTATCCAAGCCATTTAAATCATGGGTAAAGAAAGAACAAAGTGAAATCTCTCTGAGCCCAGCTGCACACATAATAGAGGGTTTTTTACAGCCTAACCCCAACAGGGCATTGGAAACCCTGGTTGACTTAAGAAGCCAGAAGATATTCTCCGCAGGAGAGAGCGCAATTCTGTTATACAACCCATCTGGATTAATGCAGAAAGAAACAAGGCAGATGAGAAGAAATATGTGGGAAATAGCTAGAGGATGAAGGCATAAAAACTGACCCAAACAGGACAGCAGCAGATTTCCCAGTAATACAGCATCATCAAAATGAAATCCTTCTTGAAAGAAAGTGGAGCATAGGACTGGAGAATTAAGGGTCTATGCATGCTGGGGAGAGGGCCAGATGACTGACTTCTCAATGCCTGAAATCAGACATCTGTTAAGGATTGTACGTGACAAACTCTTTGCAGAGAGTTAATGAGGTCACTAGAAATGGTTCAACATAATAAATTTAATGAGGCAATAAAAATAATAAGAAATGGCCTAGCTTCTAAGAGTTTGGATCTGAATTTCCTCACAGTTCAGGGCTGTTTGGATTGAAGGCTTTTGCTTGGCCCATTACAGAGGGAGAAGTGAGGAAGGAAACTGGAATTCATATCTATTCTCTGCCTTTTACATGGGTGGGTATGTTTTCAGGACACTGTTTAGCGTGTTCTCATTTCTCTATTCTTATGAAGCACTGAAGTCATATTACATGTGAAACAGCTATGTTGATTGAATCTGTTTGAAGAAACAAGCATTTAGGATCTGTGACTCTGTAGACCACAAAATACTGAAGAGTTAGCTGAGAAGAAAGATGTGAATCTAAGCATCATTCAGCCTCAAATCCCCTAAAACTGGGATTTGGCAATGTAAATTGTATACAGTAAAATCCACTGTGTAATTCACCTCCTCGCCAGAATTTACAAATCCAGTAGTGTCTAATCCTTATCTACCATCTTCACTGCCTGAAAGTTATTCAGATTCTGTAATTAGATCACAACAGAACTCAGAAGTATTTTGCCTATGGCGATATACCTACCTCCCATCTAGAAATCTGCTGTGATCTGGCAGCCACAGCTACCTGAAGCCTTCAAGACTCCTGGGCCATTAATACTAGTCTTAAGCACAGCAAACTCATTTTAATATGATGATGTGTATTGGTTAAAGACCTTTCCTGCAGTGGTAGCTATTTCCTGGAGGTAACCCTAGACCTGTATCCATCCTCTGGGACAAACGTTCCTGCCACAAGATCATTACCACTGCTTTGTTTTTTAACAAGAACCATCCCTGTTTTGAAATCTTTATGGAAAAGAAGACTTAACAAACTGTATCCTGAATGGACATGTACCTTTATAGCATATTGGTCTTCTACTGTAAAAGAACATGCAAGGAAGGAGGTGGACACTTAGTGTCGGGGGAAGGATCTCTGCAGGCACCTAGAGGGATCTGCCATGCTACATTGGCAAAGGATGCTTGAGTGTTTACTCTCAAGGCTTGAATTACACTATAAACAGAAGATGAAAGTTTCAGTATAGCTGAAATGCTGAGTTCTAGGTATATAAATTAGGTACACTAGATACTGTCCTACATTAATATGTATATAATATTCAGTAGGGAATTCCACATGCGATAAGCAAGTACAGGAGTTACTTCTTGGGAAAAAAAAAGTGATCTCTTACACATGGTGCAGCTCAAAGTGAAGTTAAAGGTATGAACCATGTGCCATTCCCTTACCTGTACTCTGCCAAAAGTCTGTACAAGCATGGCAGCCCTTTCTGCTGTTACTATCTAGGTATGGTTATCATACACAGGTAGGCTGAGAAACAGATATGTTAAGAAAGAGCAAAAATAATCATGAGTTTGAGGATGGGCAGCCTGAATTATACACTCCACACTTCAGCCTACTGAAAATGCCCATGTTATGCATGTAGCTTCACTTAATAGATGATTTCAAACCTACTATTGATCCACTCAGATCATGTGCTTCTTATTTCAGGTATTAGCACTACCTGCCTCATACTGCATCTGAAATGCAGGCTTCCTTACATGCCTGATATAGGTTTGGAGGCCTGGGTTCCCAAGCAAAGAGAGCTGGTTCCAGGTTTTAGTGGGTTTGCTGAACTAACTGGATAACAAGAAATCATTAACACCTCAGTACAATGACTTTTGGACCCTGCTGTTGTTAACAAAAGCCACTGCAAGTCCAAAATCAACTCACACCCATGCTGTAAGTCCAAAATCATCTGAAGCTGGTGGGAGCCCTTTCACACCATAGTCTTTAAAGTGGCATGTTTCAAAATGTGAAATATGCAGTGGGGACATCTTCACACTTGTACACAAATGAGACTTGTCTCAGGCAGTAGCACACTCTTCATACAGCTGCCTTGCTCCCTTTTACTTACTTAACTTCTATTGCTGTCTCTTACAGGCTGGTTAATCCCAGAGCATCAACCCTACCAATGCCTGCTCTCACAGTCAGAAATACCTACCCTAGCAGGGACAGTGGAAAGTGTGGGACAATGCCTTGCCCCTGACATAGTTTTCTAGATTATTCCAAGAACCACATTGAATTCAGACATGTAATAATGCTATTAGATCTGTGAGCATCAGCGGCAGCAAAGGAAGAGCTTCCTTGAGTCTGTAGGCTGACAGGAATATACCAGTTCCCCAGCCTGATTAAGAGCTCATGTATGAGGATTGCTTCAGACCAAAAGGGTACAACTGGGGCTTTAAGCAACCCAGTCTAGTGGAAGGTGTCCATGCTCATGGCAGGGGGGTTGGAACTGGATAGTTTTAAAGTCCCTTCCAATCCAAACCATTCTATGCTTCTGTGAACTTGAGCAACTCAAGCCAATGCTCTGCAGATGTAAAACTATGTACCAACTATTTTGAACAGGAGAGCTGTTATATCACTGAATAGAGCACTTTGCTCATGAGCGGAACACATGTTTATTTTGTCACATCATTTGTAAATCTCCAGTAATGGTGTAAGATTTTTATCTCCAACCTTTTTCTTTCACGTTGGGGTTTCAACAAGGTAAATGCAAAAGCCATCTCGCTTGGCTGAGTTACAGAGCATAACTTCAAGGGCATTCTTTCATTTCCAACCTTCTGTTGCTTTTGACATAAATCTTGGGAGCTGGGCTACTTAGAAAGCAGCAGGACACCCCAGTCAACATTTCCTATTCTTTCTTCTCAAAATATTCTTGTTTTCATTTTAAGGTACTCTCAGAAAGGGGAAGGTTTTATTAATTTTTTTCCCTGCAATGCTACAAATATGAAGAGATCAAGAGCAAAACCCATGTCAGACAAAATCCGTGGCCGCTCAAAGTGATCCATTGAGTCGCGCTACATTTTGCATATGTGTGTATTTAACCTCCTTGTTGTTATGGGACTTCTTGTTGCTGTTTCTTCCCCCTTCTTCCAAGTGCTGATGGAGTTTTAAGATTCCAAGGCTAAGATATTTTAAACTTCAGTATTAACTGTATGTTTCCTCTGGGATATCCTAGGTAAACTAAATGCTGATTTTTCTTGGCATGCTCTGCTAAGATTTTATTGGTATCAACATTTTCTGTGTCTCAGGTCACATGGCAGCAAAGTTCCTCCTGAAAGTTCAACAAAACCCACACTAAGAAAAAGACATTCTCCCCTGATTTTAAGCCATTATAAATTAGGCTCTAAAGCATGTGGGAAATTAGGGGAATTATTGCAATGTGTTTATCTGTATCTAAGAACCAAACATGGGAAGGTATGGCCCAGGGCTCTGGAGATTGTAGTGTTAGACAGAAACAAAATATAGAAGAAATGTTTCCCTTTTAAAGAAATATTTGCATGCACACACAGATATGCCTGTGTGTGAATATATATATCAGCCAAACATGACTGAAAAGTATTAAAGTGAAAACCGTACAGGAAAGGGTATAACAGACAGAGCTGATGTGCCACTCTTTTATCATCTTCCCAGGCTGCTTTAAAGGCAGTGTGAATACCAGACTACAAATGGCAATTTTGAACATGGTGTCTATTTTGAGTACATGCATGTACACACAAACGTTAGGAAGCGTGTGTTAGTTCTCGTTCTGAGAAGATCTACCCATCCTTCAGTAAGATGCCACATTCTCACCATTGTCCTCACTCAGCTTTCCAGGCCCTTTGTGATTTTTGCAGCCAATACTTGGGTTGCTATGTTTGGTGGGTTTTATGGTACCATATGCTCTCATGCCATGCATCAAATTAAAGGCATAGCTAACAAGCACCCATGTGCATGTGGCATCTAATGTTCAGAAAGAGAAAGGAGACCCGACCACTTCTTTTGCTGGGAACTGCCTGTGGGAGGCAAAACTGGAGGCTGAATTCAGACATAAATCTCTTCCCAGTTAGGTGGGAATTCTCATTCCTTTTAGATCGAATCTTTCAGTAAGAACATTTCACAGGATGATATTGTTTAAGAGTAATTAGGAGGTTTAAAAAAACAAAACCAAACCCACCATCCCTGCCAACCTAATCAAAGCATCTTAGTATGAAAATACAGGTAATTAATGGGAATTTATTTGACTATGTAAACAATCCCACTTGGAATAGATTCTGAGTTTTGAGGCCGGCCTGTAAATACTTTACACACAACTTTCTGTATAATCAATTTGCAGCTGGGGCCTGAGTGAATAACTGATCTGTTTCAGCTTACCTTTCCATCTGCTGCACTCTGCCAGTGCTGTCTGCCCCGACATCCTGCTCTGCTGTTTCTCTAAAAACATGGCCATTCAGTGTACCATGTTAGGTCCTTTCAGAAGGAGCCGTCTTTCAAGGATGCCTTCAGTTCAGCTGGTAAAGACTCTGCTTAGAGATGATGTATTCTGTCATGGAAAAGAGGAACTTTTGGAGACCAGACAAGTCTGCCCATTGGAAATGAATTTATAGCTGCTGGTAGAGGAGGTACAACGGTGATAATTTTTGATGGGGGAAGGAAAACTTATTATATGTTAATGTGTCTTATTTAAACAGGTTAGTAAGTCATACGTGCTTCTTGATCCCGTGGTCAATGTTTTCAGTGGAGGAAGACTTCTTATTGATTGTTTGTTGGGAAAGGGACTTCTTAGCAGCTTTCTAATGGAGTGGAAGAATATCTAACAAGTTTTTGTTACAACTACAGGGACATTACGATAGAAAAGAAGCTTCACCTGGGAATTTTCTGTAAAGAGGTTTGAAGGACTTCCTCGAAGGAGGTCATAAAGGAATATTCATAGTCAGCATCCACAATTTATCATGTTGAGAATGAAATCTCACATGCAAAACAGCCTCAGATGAGAAAAAGGAACCATCTTAACACCACTAGTCATCAACAACTCTCAATGCCCAGCACTATACTCTTCCACAATCCAAACTGTTCTAGGTTGATTTCCAAATGTCAGAGTAGTGTACCGAATTAGATGCTTATGTCTAGATAGCCTTTATGTGGGGACATCTCTCATACATGCTCACAAGTACTCTAAATGTACTCTCTAATGTCCCCATGGGCTCATGAGTGCTCCCTGGTGCATCAACCCTTTGGAAATTTCTGTTGGAACAGTAATTGAGGGAATCACAAGACTGCATTATTTATGGAGATCATCTGGTCTCACAGTTCACTATGCAATATGGAAACAACATGTAGCTGGATATCAAAGGCCATGACAGCTGCAGAAGGCCACATCTTTTTCCAATATCACTGCTTTGAGGGGGGAAAAAATGTCTCTTTTCTGAGCTCTTCTGGATCACTGATTTGACTCAGAGCCTGCAAGGAAGGTCTGCAAATGAAAAAGTATCAGTGAACGGTTTGTGAGTTACTTTGTGAACAAAGTACAGATCATTAAAGCCAAGTTCCCTTCTGTTTCTAATCAATTCTCCCTTAATTTAATCCCTTTACAGCAAGAGAAAATGCAGAATGAGTGAATGGCAGAGTCTACAGAGCGATGGTCATGAAGGTGAAACAAAGAGAACAGTTGATTCTGGTCAGGCCTGGACTAGACTCCAGGCTAACTGTTTGCTTGACAAAATACAGGTAGGTCTGAACTCAGCACATTCCTTAGTGTGTAGGGAACACAATTTAAAATGGTGGGAGCAACACAGATCTGAAGAAATCCAATGATCTGATTTGACTCACATCAGTCCCTAATTTGCTATTTCTTAATAACATCACTGGAAAAAGCAGTAAAGTTGTCAAAGTGCTTTTGTTGCCCATGGCAAAGATGCTGCACCCTTGAGATGCATCATTTGGGGCCCTGCTGCCTTTATGGTTTGAGTCCATGTGGTACAAAGTCAGGTTGAGGAGAAAATAAAGGAAGGCCTGGGGCATACCCAGAAGGACCACAGCACTGCCTAAATTTCATAGCTGTTTCACTGAAAGAACGGCAGAGAGTTACTCACAGGCAGTTCGGAGAGGACAGTTGCAAAGAGATCCTACGTTCCATGACACTGGCAAAGCAGGACAAAATTTGTTTCATGTCTTATTTTTCTTCCACCTTGGCAGCTTTCTTTTCCTGAAAGAGATACTGAGGAAATCTGTGTACATTGCTGCCGAGCAGACAGAAGACATGCTGCTCCTTTTGTTTGCTTATTCCTTCTGGATTATGCCAAAAAAAGACATGGAACTTGTTACTTTGCAAATTCTTTACTGAGAAAGCACTTGACTGATGCTGAAATATGACTACTTGGCTTCCTAGGCTGTCAGTTCTGATTTACCAGTTCTATGCTCTCAGTTCATTTCTATAAGCAAAGGGAGCAGCAATAAACGTAGTAGCTAAAATACAGAGAAGCTGACGGTGGCTTTAGGATGGGATCACATTCCACATGCAGTAGTCAATCTGACTTCTTGGTAGAGGAATTCCTAGAAAAAGAAGGAATTCTTCTTTATGCACCTTTCTTCCTGTACAAAGACTGTTGGAGAAAAAAGAGCTCTTTCTTCCCATGCACCTCTGTTCTCATCATAGATGCTTGTGCCCTGGTGAATATTCTTCAGTGCTTTGATGATCTTAGTTTCAAGGGCTGCAGAGAGAAGTCCTCCACTTCTTTCAGACTTTCACTAAGAGATCTCTCTGTTAAGGTATTCCATGTCCCTATAGTTTCCTTTCTTTACCTACACTGATCCTACTCTCTCAGACTGTGTGAAATGATTCCTTTTAGATAGGATTTTTATTTTACATCTCATATAAGGAGGAGAAGGAGTTGCATGTGTGCACTGTCCTATCTTCGCTGTGTGGGGCTTTTCAGCCATACCCAGAAACCATTAATGCTGATACCATTGTATTTCTACATGTCATTTCTTAGACACATTCATGCGCTCTTGGCCACACACCATGCATCTGCAGCGGTGGATGCATTGTAAGACACAGACAGAGATGGCAGCCGAAGGATTAAAAAAATAAATGAGAAATGGAGCTGTAGATAGATTTGACATCCCAATATTTCCTTATCCCTCAGCAGATGCATTTATTATATGTACATTTCCAGCAACACAGAAAAAAATGCCTTTTCCAAACTCACTGCATTTAGAAAGGTGTTAGTTTGACCAGTGAGGGGGATCCCAACATAAACTGTACAACTCAGACTTTCAGTTCTGAAACCTCTAATCCTCAAATGTCATACGTCTTCAGATTGGATATAAAGGTCATATTAGTGTCCTACAATCCAGAAATGACTAAGACTCCCATCATTGGAGGGCACAATGCTAACAGAAGTCGGCAGTTAGCCTCAACAGGCTGGATAAGAAACACAGGTCTTTCTGTTTAGAAGGGAACTATTTTGTGTTCAGACCTCTTGAGTTCCTCCAAGTTCTAGAGGTCTGCTGCAGTATGTCCCAGTGGGTCTGTCTGCTAACCCCAGAGAGCCTTTGATGGGCAATGCTAGCTCTGAAGCTGGCAAAAGTCTGAAAATTTTGCATAAAACAAGGCAGCTTCAAGCAGAAGTTAAATACACTCAACTGTAGCCCTGACAGCAGAATAGGACTAACCACCATTAGTCACAGTTATGTGTCCAGAACAATTAATACATTTTTCCTTTGCTAAACAAATGCAATTTGCGAGCTTAAACCATACAAAAGGGTGGAGGGCTTTTAACACATGCCAGTTGTATTTGATTTCTCTGTCTCCAGATGGCAGAGAGTACAGAAAGAGCCTACATTTCTTGGTGTGAACACGAATCTCCATCTGCAGCCTCTGTATGCCACAAAGCCTGTGACTCATTGAGCTGCTTTGCACTGGCTGGGCTACTGTTGGGTTTGTGTAACCATCTTCTCTCAGGACTGGGTCCCCAAGTGCTCCAACAGACAGGCCCATATCTGCACATGGTTAAGGCAGAAGGCAGCAGATCTAAGAACGTCAGGGATCTTTAACCAAACCTGACCACAGCCACTGAATTCAGGATGAGAAACTTAACATGAGCGGTTTCTCTAACATGAAAGCCAACTGTGTCCTGGGCTGCATCAAAAGGAGCGTGACCAGCAGGTTGAAGAAGGTGATCCTGCCCCTCTACTCTGCTCTCATGAAACCTCACCTGGAGCATTGTGTGCAGTTCTGGTGTCCTCAACATAAAAAGGACATGGAGCTGTTGGAACAAGTCCAGAGGAGGCCACGAGGATGATCAGGGGACTGGAGCACCTCCTGTATGAAGACAGGCTGAGAAAGTTGGGGCTGTTCAGCCTGGAGAAGAGAAGGCTGCGTGGGGACCTCAGAGCAGCCTTCCAGTACCTGAAGGGGGGCTGTAAAGATGCTGGGGAGGGACTCTTCATTAGGAACTATAGTGATAGGACAAGGGGTAATGGGTTAAAACTTAAACAGGGGAAGTTTGGACTGGAGATAAGGAGGAAGTTCTTTACTGTTAGGGTGGTGAGGCACTGAAATGGGTTGTCCAAGGAAGCTGTGAATGCTCCATCCCTGGCGGTGTTCAAGGCCAGGCTGGACAAAGCCTTGGGTGACATGGTTTAGTGTGAGGTGTCCCTGCCCACGGCAGGGGGGTTTGGAACTTGATGATCTTAAGGTCCTTTCCAACCCTAACTATTCTATGATTCTATGCCCATCTACAGAAAGGAGGTGTCCCCATGCTTTGATAACCTACCCCTTTTGAATGAGAGGCTTGCCTGCTAGAGGGATGGATAGTTTCATACCAGTAGAACCACCATGTATAGGCAGTGATGTAACAGCTCTTCTAATGCATTTCCTATACTCCTTTAACAAAAAGTACTGAGATAGTTCATAACTGTGAACTTATGTGAGTGCAAGTCTCCATTCCATGCAGGTATGTAAACTTCCATAGCAGTTTGGATACCATTTGTGCGTTGGTGAACTCCGTTGAAGTCATAAATTGAAATGAATCAAACATTATCTGGTCTTCCAGCTCTACCCTGTCTAACTTTTGTTTTGTCTTGGGTCACCCATTCTCATAATACTCCTATTTTCATAGTACTCCTAATACTCATAATACCCCTATTCTCATAATACTCCTATTCCTTGGTGAGAAGTTATGGGTTTTTACTTATGTGTGTTACTGTAGCTTAAAGGATCCTATCCATATGTCCATAATCCACTGAGGTAACTCAGACTGAAATAATATTTTTTATTATCTAACCATATGTGATGGGCAAAGGTAGAATAAGGACATGAGGTAGAAGAAGAGTCTGAACATCTGTCTTTTACAGCTAGCTTAGTCTTTAGAACTTGTTTTCTCCATGGTAAATGTCAGTCTCCCCATACTGGAGATAAATTAATGAAGACTTCTTCGGTTTCTCTATTCAATTGGGAGAAACTTAACAGATATGCATTTAATCTATTTGTGATTTAGGAAGTCAACCAGCTACCATGGAGATAGCAGGCCTAAAGACTGTGTGCCTGCTGCCTAATGCCTGGCCTTTGCAAGTGCCAACCAACTACCATCATGAAAGGGGTGGACAACTAGGTGTGTCTGTTGTCCCTCTTCTTTGCTCCCTAGCTGATGCAGGATAGAAATTCACACTAATTCCCAAGCCAAAAAAGGCCAAAGCTACTTCTGGGTACTACTAGGAGCCTGCCAGCACACATCATATGGCAAGAGGGTTCAGATGGTGGGGGCTTTGTTCTTCACACTGCTGCAGAGGAACACAGTGCCTGTGGGAATTCACGCCTTGGTTGGTTTTATGATGCTCTGAATATATAAGACTGAATTTATAGACTTTTCTTATTGGTGTTTTCTCAGCATAGTGGCTCCCTCTGTGAGAAGGAAGGCAAGCAAGCAACTATAACTTTAGAAAGTATTATATTCATGGGGTTCTGTAGTCATCAAGAAAGTGAGAGGCAGAAAAAAAGCATCCTCTCACGAGAGATACTAATTAGACTTTGAGTCGGTCCTACAGCCAGCTGCTTTAAAAGCCTCAAAAGGGGCTTAACCATTTAACAAATGATTTAGATGGTGAAACTCTGCTGTATGAATTACTGTGGAATTAAGGAGATGAGAATGATGAGGAAGGAGTGAGGGGCTTTATCAACTCAGCTGAAAAAGGGAGAGGAGGCAAGACAGCTCATAGATGCCTGTGATTTCCAAACGATCCATGAATGTTTATTGCAATGTCATGTCTCTGACCCTGGAATGGGATGCAAGCCAATCTGTATAAAAAGATACTTTTATATTCCTGGCATAGTTTTGTGGTGAACAGAATCTGCTGTATGTATATTTTATGTTTCAGGTTGCAGGGCAGGGCCCTGTGTGGGAGTTTCGTATAATGTCTTTCAATATTTATTTGATTAAAATTTACAATTATGATCTTTAGAGAAAATGATTCTCAGATGCTGGATTCTAACTCCATAATTTGAATGAGATTATGCACACACACAGAGACAATATCTTACTCTTACACAACAGCCACTCTATCATGTAGGCTTCTCCAGCTCTCCACTTGTAAATACCTCTGGTAACATGTTTATCCTCACAGCCACCATATGGGTAAGCCCATGACAGTCTCCCCATGACAGATTGATACACGGATACATTGACCTAGAGGCAGACAGTGCCTACAGTTAAGTGTCTCCTGGGGACTTTGTGGTTAGTGAAGACAAACTGGTATGTCCAGAAGGTATCTAAGCCTACCAAAGACTTGACTGCCTTTGGAAGGCAGAAACTTCCAGTAATCTTTACTGGTTCCCTGCAGAAGCAGTAAAGTACAAAAGCTGCAGCAGTTGATATCCACATAGCTACATCCAGACAAACTTAAAGTCACTATTAAGTGACTTTATTATTAAGTTCACTATTAAGTGAATTGCATTTTCCAGACTTCCTTGCGTCTTAGTGTTACCTGCAAGGATCCCCATCTACAGGTCTTATTTGTACCAGGGAACATGGGCCTACACTGGCCTCATTTCATACAACTTTTCTAGTGTGTTTGGGAAGAAAAGTGAATGGTGGCTACAGTTTTAAAAAATATAAAATTAAAAAGAAAAGGTTCAAACTGGAAAGATTAATGTAGGAGAGGCACTGTGTTGGCTGACAGAACGGGGCTGCGGAAACACAGTCATTGAAGGAACAATAATTTAGCTAAATACTTACTGTACTGTACTCTGCTGTACATTTCAGTGCAGTGGGAAGAGTGATGTTCTCCAACACAAAGATCCTTTGCTTCTTAACCATTCCAGACCACAGAAACTGGAACAATTTCCTGGTAGAATGACGGTCAAACAGATCCAAGAGTACTCCGTCAGTAATGTAGAGACACTAAACATATTCCAAACATTATCCCAGCATGTTAGTCTGCTTCCTGTTGCTTTCTGCCGTTCTAAGATCGCATCATCACAATTGTGCTCACAAGGAAAAGCCTCCAGTGATTCACCCCACTGTTTCTTCCATGTGGACCTCCCTGATTTCTGAGCTTTCGCAAATCATTTCAATGAGGTTAATGGGATTCTACTCTTCTAGTTCTTTCTGCCATATATAAATATACACAGAAGGTTAAAGGAGATTATTGTATCATTTTGGATGCATGAACAATAAGACTGACCGGTGCCTGAAAGACTAAACTGGGTATGGGCTGGGTTTGCATGGTGGTAGTTGAATCAGCTCAGATGAATGATGAGACAAATGTGTGCCACACAGGCTACCAAAACTTGAGTGGCTTGGAACAAGCCAGGGCAGGCAAGCATGTGTGTCTAGTTACACCAGTGAGAACAATAATGTCTTTACCGTTCACATGTAATTGAAGCAGCCAAAGACCTGTCAGCACAGTAGTTCCCATTAAACATGAGCATTTGCCAATGATGAGTGGAACCTGGCATTTCCCAGACAGATGTGTGCAGACACACATGCTCAGCCTGAGGTTTCTGGGAAGCTTTTAGCCATACAGCTACTCACTGTACGCCCTAAGACCAACATCTTTGGTTTGCACAGGGCTTATTGCACACTGAAGAACCTTCTGTACAATGTGGGCACGGCTGGTCCAGAGTTTCCAGGAAGCACTGAGTAGGCACCAGAAATGGTTGTGATTTTCAAGTATAATGATCAGTTTATTTCTCTTAAGCTCTGCACAGAAGTTCTCTGCTCTTCCTGCTGGGTAAGGAAATCCTAGGCAAATATCAAAAATCCTCAGATTCCACCAAAAATAACTGCCAAGTATAAAGTGTATGGAAAGGTAGATGTGAATTTACCTTGACCTGTTGCACAGATGCTAGGGACAGCAAAAAGTTAGGCTCTAATCACTACTATGCTGTGCTGTTTCCTCTCGCATTCCCATGTGGGCAGGAGGGAGAAGGAGAAATCAAATATCCTAAAGTTGACTTTAGGTCATCAGGAGTCTTCAGGGTTAATGGGAACTGTTATTGCTGAGATGCCAGGGAAAGCTATTTCAGACCTATCAGCTCTGCCAAAAAGAGAAAAATCAATCAAACAGTTGAGTTCCTGTGTAGGAAGTAAAAATAATTATTCTGTTATTTATTACTGTAGAAAAGTTTCATTTCAGCCAAAATGTCTGAAAAAAAAGCATTCAAATTTTATGTGTTTGTGGCTGTAGGAGGATTTGAGTTGGATGGTTTAAATGAGTCCCTGTGTGTCTGTGTAAACGTCACAACGTCAAATAAACAAGGGTCTGAGGAGTCTGAATACGGTTGCATTTGAACTTGGGGAAAATTCAGATTCATGGCCTGCTTGTATTTTGGCACAACAAACTGAAGGAAAGTCTCTACATAAACACACCCAGGACTGAAAAGTTCAACCCCGCATCCTGTCTCTGCTTCCATGCCTGTTGCTGCCATAAACAAGCATGAAATGTGCTGTTTAGGCTTTCCATGTGCCACAAATGGACTAATATTTTCAGCTTCAATTTGGAAATGCCTATTGTTGCAGCATGATAATGAGTTGTCTCTATAGCAGACAGCAAAAGACAAATTCAATCATCTCAAAGGAGGTGATCCTGCCCCTGTTCTCTGCTCTCACTTAGAGTATTGTGTACAGTTCTGGTGTCCTCAACATGAAAAGGACATGGAACTGTTGGAACAAGTCCAGAGGAGGCCACGAGGATGATCAGGGGACTGGAGCACCTCCCGTATGAAGATACGCTGAGGAAGTTGGGGCTGTTCAGCCTGGAGATCTCATAGCAACCTTCCAGTACCTGAAGGTGGCCTATAAGGATGCTGGGGATGGGCTCTTTATTAGGCACTGTAGTGATAGGACAAGGGGTAACAGGTTAAAACCTACACAGGGGAAGTTTAGATTACATAGAAAGAAGAAGTTCTTTACTGTAAGGGTGGAGAGGCACTGGAATGGGTTGCCCAGGGAAGTTGTGAATGCTCCATCCCTGGTCGTGTTCAAGGCCAGCTTGGACAGAGCCTTGGGTGACGTGGTTTAGTGTAAGGTGTCCCTGCCCATGGCAGGGGGGTTGGAACTGGATGATCTTAAGGTCCTTTTGCAACCCTAACTCTATTCTATGATTCTATGATTTTCCCTCCTTGACTGAGTACTTCTTGAGAAAACAAACTCTTTGTGAACATCTAAAATCTGCATGGTGACCTGTGCTGCTACAGTGGTAATGCTTTGCACTACTAAGAAACCAGGAGCTGATTCCCAATCTCATCTTTTCCTTCCCATGCCACTGGAAGCCAAGTGTTCTTCTAAGGTTCTAAAGCATGCTTGGACCTCTGGGGCACTGAGGTGACCCTCCACTGGTGAAGATGATCTGAAAGCTTTAACTTCAGCCGTCTGCTGAGCTAGTGTGCACATCCCAATGCTTAGCAGTGTCCCCTCTGCCTGATGACATGTCTCCTCAGTTTTTCTTGGAGTACTCTTCCTGTAGGAGCATTGTTTTTGCAGGAAGTACACCTCCAGCTCTTGTCAGTGCTGGGCTCCCACCTTCTACCAAAGCAGGCTAGGAAATAATGATTTCCCCACTAGTTTGCTGAGCAGTCATACAGTTTAACAGAAACATCTTAGTAGAGCTATCAAATTCTGCAACATGGTTCAGTAAACATAGGTGACAACCCAACTCCCTGTTACTTCTATGGAGAGGCCTAAATTAACATATGTAGATCCTCTGGAAATCATCCTTATTCTTTTGGATGAGTCTTTGCCACAAAAGCATTCAAAATAATACACATGAAATGGGAGACAACAAAAAGAGACAGAGGAATAAAACCCAAGAAATACAAGTGTTGCACACTATAACTGCTCATCACCCACTGACCAATAGCCAGCCTGTCCCCCAGGAAAAATCATCTCCCCCCAGTTTCCAAACTGAGCGTGATGCTCTATGGTATGGAATACCCCTTTGGCTAGTTTGGGTCAGGTGTCCTGTCTCTGCTCCCTCCCAGCTTCTTGTACCCCTCCTCACTGGCAGAGCATGAAAGACTGAAAAGCCCTTGACTTAGGGTAAGCACTACTTAGCAACAAATAAAACATCAGTGTGCTACCAACATTATTCTCATACTAAATCCAGAAACCAGCATGGTGCCAGCTACTAGGAAGAAAATTCCATCATCTATTTATGTCTATCCTAAATGACATGGTCTGAGACTGGATCTTACTTAAGGGAAGATTTTTCCAAAGGGAAATTCCACATGAGATGAGTTCTTTAGTGATGGAGGAGCTCTTGGCTCTTGGCTGCTGACTTTAGAAGACATACCTGTAGAGGGCACAGCAAATTTTAAGAGACCTTACCAGAGTATGCTTTACAAGGCCCATTTTCACAGAGAAGGCCACCTCCAAGGCTATGCAGTTGAAGGTGTGTATTCACCTCCTTGAAAATGAGGGTTCTCTTGACAATCTGCTCTAGTTCTGCATGTACTGATCTTTTGGTTATTTTATAGTTGACCCTTTACGCTGTATTTAATGACTTTATGGGAATCTGGGAAAACATCCAATCATTCACAGTTGAAATACTGCACTTTGGACTTGGTACCAGTACAAGCAATCATGTACTTTATAAAACTGACTGGGAACTGGTTCCTCACCCCTTTTGCTCTTTCAAGAACTACAACCACCACAATAAAGTAGCAGTAGAATTTATGGTTTACAGTAAGTGGAAAGAAAGCGCTTCTGGTATCCCATCCCTGGTGCTAGCTATTTTGCTTAAAGCATTAAGGTTCCTATGAAATGCTTCATGCACAATCACATGCAAGTATCTACCAGGCTTTGACCTGACCAGAAAGTAACAAAAGTCTTTTTGCCATTGCAAAATAACACACGTTAGCTCAGATCAAGTAACACAGAAACACTCAAGGCCTATAAAGATTCTCTCTTAGTGATTTTTTTTACTTCTTTGACATCAGTATGTTATATAAAAGTCACTCTTTGTGGCAAGGCTCTCTTACACATCAAAATGAACTCCTGACAAATGGAGAAGCAACTTTAATGTAACCTGGACAGAGATGAAGGCAGGCAGTCTTTAATTTCAGAGAGCTGAGAAAAGGGGAATCTTCCCAGCTTGAAGGATAGCTCTGCAATTTGAGTTAAGACAAACACAGCTCCCAGACCCATCGCTCCAGTATATGGACTGTTTTTAAAAGAAGGAGATGTTATGTCTGTCAACCTGCCCAGAAATCCTTTAGCCGGGAAAAGGAATCTGAAACCGAGATTGACAAAAGCCAAAAAGGATTATTTTGCAAAGGTTTCAGGGGTGTTGGGACTGGGGAGAGCAAGAAAATCCCTAGAAAACATAGCTGGAAAAACAGATTGGCCATTGATTTGTAACAAGAGCTTAATCTGCCTCAGTCAAGCATAAACGAGTAGGTTCCCAGGGCTGTGGCTTTCTGGACAGAGACAGTGGCCAAGTGGAGGAAGAGTTGCCCATGGTCATATTGTGTGTAAAATGGGATTGAGCATGTAATATGGATGAGCCTGAATTATGTGGGGGAGGCAAACGCCCCTGATGTAGCTTCTGTATTTTTTGGTATTGCATTCAGGAGCTTCTATCATACAGAATCAACACTCGAGAAAAAAGTTGGTTTGGTGTTTAAGTAAAAGAACTGGGAAAGGACCATGACCCTAGAGAGCACCCTTTGGAAAGCACATCAGTATGAACCCTCCAGGTCCCACAGTGCCAGCAAGGACTTTTTATTCCTTCGCAGGCTCATAAGCCTTTCTCAGGCTAACTGAGGGTGATATTAAAGTCTTGCCTTTGCCCTCTCAGAGGAGATGGGAGTGAGTACTGTTGCAACTGGTCCCTGTGAGATGTCCCCTCATCTGTGCAAATAGATTTATGCTGCTTGCAAAAGTACCACCAGCACTGCCTAGGAGCAAGCAGTGGAATTCAGACGCATTTGATGGCTGCCTGTAAGGCATGACGTTCATTTTACGAGCAATTGTAAACCAGAAAATTCAAGAAACAGTCTGCAGAACTAGAAATAAAAAATGCAGAGGCTCAATAGATTATTTGGGAATTTCTCTCCGAGAAAAATTTCCTTTAGATGTTTACGAATGATACAGCTTCTGTGCCACACACAGATCTCACAGCTCTGCACTGGTCAAATAAGCCTTTTCTCTCAGCAGGGATTTCCATTGACACTGGTCTAAGCACCTCACCAGCAGTCAGTTAGCTGCTACGATGGCAAGTGGTGGGGGAGAGCTTCATTATTAGTTATCCAAAAATGGGGAAACTCAGGTGCTGAGCAGTGAAGAGCCCCAGCTCACAAGGGGATCAAAAGCAGTGCTGGATCTGAAGCACAAGCACCTGACATAAAAAACGTAATTCAGTGTTCCCCAAAATACTCCATGATTCTAGGTGTGGGGAAGTGAGAGGAATGGGTGAAAGCAGGAAGGCCTTTTAAGAGCTCCTTTACAGTCTCATATAGTCTCAGATGCTCAGAAGTAAGTGACTGTCTAAATAGCATCCAAGGCTAATAACTTTATGAAGATACTCTTGATAAGAAGGCTGCGTGGACACCTAATAGCAGCCTTCCAGTATCTGAAAGGGGCCTATAGGGATGCTGGGGAGGGACTCTTCGTCAGGGACTGTAGTGACAGGACAAGGGGCAACGGTTTAAAACTTAAACGGGGGAAGTTTAGATTGGATATAAGGAGGAAATTCTTTCCTGTTAGGGTGGTGAGGCACTGGAATGGGTTGCCCAGGGAGGTTGTGAGTGCTCCATCCCTGGTGGTGTTCAAGGCCAGGTTGGATGAAGCCTTGTGTGGGATGGTTTAGTGTGAGGTGTCCCTGTCCATGGCAGGGAGGTTGGAACTGGATGATCTTGAGGTCCTTTCCAACCCTAACTATTCTATGATTCTACGATTCTATAATCTATGATGCTGCATATATCGCATATTTGCTTATCTCTATCCTATAGAATTTAAACACTACCAAAGTATATAAAGTAGGAAAAACTCATAATAGATGTAGCAATAGCAAGGCATCAATGACACTCTTGAGTTTGCAGAGAGCCTGAAATGGTAGCTCCAAACATGCCCTTAGGGCTTGCTTTTTATTGCTTTCACCTCTTACAACATAAAAAGAAGCTTATCATGAAGTGCTACAAAAGCAGCTGTCCAAGGCTTTGCTGAATTCCCATACTCGGGTGGAAGGCAGAGTGCTTTCACCCTATTTTGAATGAGGTTTGGCTTTCAAAACTTTGAGAAAACCTTAGTCCTTAAATGCTGCTGTCTCTCCAACACCATGCAGGTTGGTTTTTTTCCGCTGTATCTAAGCAGTTTTGAAGCTGCTCTGCTAGTTCTGATATAGAATCACAGAATTGTACAATGGTTAGGGCTGGAAAGGACCTTAAGATCATCAGGTTCCAACCCCCTGATATCATTCTTTGAACACTGTTGTCACTAGCTTCAGAGTTAAATAACCTGGAAGTGTATTGAAGTGGCCCAACTTGACTGATTTTATATTCCTTTGTCACCAAATGACCCAGTGCACTATGATTTGGTCTGACAAAACACAATGTTCTCCCTCCCTCTGCTGATTTTATCTTGTGACCACTGAAGGGAAAAAAAAAAGCTGTTCTTCATGCAGCTCTGGCTGACAGGCTCACCTGCAGTGGCCTCATCTTCCTGTGGCTGATTTGAAAGCAATACATGTTTAATGCAGAAATGCTGTCTGTTCGTGGTCCTTCTATAGCACACGCAGACAGACTTTGCTACCAAACCTCTCCGCAAAAGCAAGGAAAATCCTAGAAACTTGCTCTGACTGCTGCATCGACAGACAGGAACACATAGATTTTTCTTGGCAAAACTTACCCATGGCTCGACATAGAGAAAACAAAAGTCGTAACAACATGTAAGAGGGCAGGAAAACTCGGGGGTGGGGGGGAAATCTTACACTTCTTCACATGTTTTTTTGCTTTTAAATGACTCCCTCAGAAAGCATGCTAGCAATTATGCATTTACATGTTATTGTTCATTTAATGATCTTAAACCCACCATCAACCCAAAGAAAAGAGCACATCCGTTACCTAAAATTACCACCAATCTTTTGTGACTTTTGCATTGGCTTTGTCTTAGAGAAAGCAAACATTTGACATTAGGGGCTATAGAACAAATGAAGTGTTGCTCCCCTTCCTGTCCCAGGAATGGAAGCCTCAGGTTGGTCAAGCTTTCATTTCAGAAACCAAGGGCCCTCATAAAATTTCTCTCTCTTCAAAAGCTGCCTCATCCTCCAGCAGTGCCCTTCTCAGTGGATCCTGCAGGAGGACACATTCGGCATCTTTCAGGATAATTTGTGTGTAAATACTAGGGCTCATTCCAAAACTAAGGGATACTTTGAAACGACGTTGTGATGACAAGAAAAAGAACCAAACAAGTTTTGACTAATTCAGTTGAAAAGACATTTTAGAGTTCCCATAGCATCTAAAACACCTTTGAGGGGCAGGGAAATATCATGGAGGCCTTCATGGGACAAGATGCCCTGCACAGGGAAGTGGGAAAGGAAGACAAGTTCTGGGAGCACTGGAAAGAAATGAGACTTTCTGAGAGACTATAGAGCTGTTACAAATCACGCAACATGGCAGGTGCTGTTCAGTTATGGGTTTGTTATTTAATGACACTGGCCTAGGCCATACTGTAGAAACAGCGTTGTTCCCCCTGCTAGTGGCTTGTTCGCATTGTACATTTATCTTCATCCAGCTTATAGCTGTAGGGCTCAGAACCAGTTACAATGCAACAAAAACAGAGCTGAAGCAGCTAAACAAGATTTAGGTGCCAAGACCAAAACTGCAGTCCAGAAACTCAACAAGCACCTAAATATGTAGAATTTTCAGCAGAAGGGTGCCCACAGCCAGGCTGGAGGTGTCCTGCGGAAGTTACTTACTGTTCTGGTGTTTTCTTCTAAGATAAAAAACAGAGGGACCAGAAATTAATATCTCTCCTTATGAGGAGATCCTGAGACCCATCTGTCCCACGGCCAAGTTTTGGAGTGGGGCGGAAAATCAAATACTCCTAACCAGTAGCACCCTCGGGTGGATTAGAGGACTTTTTATCCCTGGAGGGTTGAATTCTGTGAAGGCATTAGAAAAGTAGGTGGGTCTACAAGGACTTAACTGACTCCAGCACATCGCAGGAAACTGAGAATCAGCCTTCGGATTTAGAAGGACTCTTCTTGGTTGCATGGCAGGAGTTAGTTTGCTACTGTCTCACTCACTTTCTGGGCACGAACCTGTGCTCCTCGATGGGAGGAAAGACTGTCAGAGAGAAGGTAGTTTAGAAGACTGACCGAGTAAGAAGGTAGAGAAGAACCATGTGAATATTCATTCACACTAGCAAGACAGTGAAGTTTTTGTCTTTCAAATACCTGAAGAAACAGATGCTACACTTGCTCTCCATGTCAGCATGTGACCTACATAAACAAGAGAAGGTTTCCAATGTGTTCTTTCCGGTAGGGAAGACTTTACAACTGTTCCAGCTTATTCTGAACTTCACTCCTGAAGTAGGATCAGCTACTGTTTCAGGTAAAGCAACAGAAGAAGCAGCTTCTCCCCAGGATGCATTTTCTTACTTTTTATCCCTTTTTTTTTTTTCAGAACAAAAAAGGAGCTATTTACAGAAATAGTAATAACTGCTGCTTAAAGAAAAAGCTATTTGAGCTGTTATACAAACTGCACAAGCCACTGCAGTATTTAAAAATTCTACTATTCACATTAGTTGAAGGCATAACACTCTTTCTCCGAAATGAAAATAGCACGACACAACAGAAGAGGCTCAGAAGAGCCTGAATATAACATCAGCTTTGCTTTCTTCCTCTCAATTCTGAACAAATACAGCCAGTATTTTCAACAGGGTTAAGTATGCAGAGGCTAGGCCAGGTTGCAAGCAGACCTAACTTCTTATTCATGCATCAAGGAGAAACAGAAAATGTTGTATCTTGAAGCCTTCCAAGTGAAAAAGCACTTCAGCTTGGACTTTGCATAGCCACCTGCTTCTATTAGCTGTAAGGTAAAAAGGCAGGTTGCCATAATATTTTTCACTATAAACACTATCCACTTCAATATGGCAAGTACTCACTCTCTGTGCTCTCTGCACGCACCTCAATGAGTACTGGAGCTGAAAAACTCTCATCGTTGCACTTAATGACTCTTCTCTCACCTAATTCACTGTGTAAGGGTGTGAAACCATCTGCTTGCTTTCCTTGGAGAGCTATTGAATGCATTGTCATGACAAAGATTCTTTGCCTACATTGTAACAAAAGAGGAAGAAAGGGAAAGAGGAGAGGCTACAATTAAAATGGATACACTACCTAAGCTATTACAACTTTCCATCTCTCCTGGTAGCGCCTCACTCCTCAAGCCCAGAGCAATCAGGGTGGAACTCCGCGTGTTTCTCACTATTCATGACGTGATCTGGTGACCTCTGGAACATCCTTTTCCTGCATCAGTCTCAAGGAAAGGCAAGCCCAGGAAGCATGGGGAGGAGTCCAAATGGAGCTCCTGGCTTATTGGAAACTACTTGGATATTCAGTAGAGCAAGGGTATGTGCTGTTTCTATACACTGAATCACTACAGCTTCCTAACAGCTGGTTCTAAGGCACACTGTACGATTTTGGAATCTCCCAAAACACCACCGTATGTTTTTCACTAAAAGTATAAAGCCAGAAGGGTATTCTTGTGTCTTCCATCTTCATGTTTTCAATTTCACCCTGACACCTCTAAATGAAGTGTGAAGACTACGATTAGCCCTAAGCACTCCTCTTCTGAGGAAACCAGACTCTGTCACAGATACCCAGGTGCCAAGAACCCAAAGCCCTTGCAAAGTCATGAAGATGATGTCCACATGATAAGGTGAACCACCCCAGGGTGTGCAATCTCCTTAGCTATCTTCCACCTCTAGCTCCACTGATCAAATGCAAATTTGAGTTATTAAGAGACACCAGCTAGACAGCTAGTCTCCATATTGCTATGAGATGGTGCCAGAGACTCAGCTACAAGCCTTCAGGTTTAAGGGATCTCTTCTGTGTGAAGGGAAGGTGGGGTGATACAATAAACCCCTGTGACATAAAGAGTTCATTAATTATCTGGGGAATGGCAGACAGACAAACACCCAGTATATGGAGCTAAGAGCATCTTGGTGGTACATCCCTCAGCTCAACCAACCTGGAGAAGGGTTTTGGACATCAATAAAAGTGTGCCTTCATGCCAAATCATGAGTATAGCTCAAGCAGCAGGCTGAAGCAGCTCTGGAGCACCCTGTTACTCCAGGGGAAGTCTTCCTCTCAGAGAGCTGTCAGACCATATGCCTATATATGTAACCTCCCATCTTCACCAACCTCCTTTACATACCAAAGCAGTAACTTTTATTTGTGATCAAATCCCATTTGAGTGACTTATTGTGAAGCTTTCTGAACCCACCATTCTACAAAGCCCACAATGATCCTAGAGGGTGTTAAGTGGATCCCTCCTTCTCTCTCTCATACAATACCTCACAGTGCTGACAGGAGATTCCCTGGGGATTCCTCTCCATCGTGTCCCATTGTGTGACACCAGTGTTCCTTCACCCTTTGGACTGGTTCCAATGAGGGGTTTAGACAAGTAGCATGGGGAAGTGTTTGCTCAGTTGCTGCTCATGGTCAAGATCTCAGCCAACACCTCACATTCTGATACCTGAATCCTCCAAAATGTCAGGGACTTACTCCAATCTCAGGTTTTGTCTGGGATGGAGAGCAGAGTATTGGCTCTGACAGAAAGCGCTGGGTAAAGACTGCCCTGAAATAAATGCCACCAAAACTATTCTAGCTTCCTCACCTGGCTGGAAGTCTCCCCAGAGAACTACTCTATTAAAATTCACTCCTTTATTCAGTTTCTGCTGTGCATGTTACTGACAGTCCAGATTTCTTTCTGCCTCCCGGGCTGGTCTTTGTTGTTGTTATTGCTGTGTTTTAAAGCAGTCTGTTGGTAGGTCTCAGCACACAGTGCCTGGCTCTCAAGTGCATGGGGTGGGGTGCCAGGCCCGGGAATGTCATTAGCAGACTTGTTTAGAGAAAAGGGTTAGTTAACCACAAAACCGCCCTGCTGATAATTTGTTTAACTGCTCCCGTGGTCAGAAGTGTGGTCAGGCTCCCAGCATCCAGGAGCTGTTAATCACCTGTCAGCGGGCTCTTGCAGCGTCTTCTGCAATTGCAGCCCTTGTCCTTTGAGGCCCTGTCAGCAAGGGAAATGAAAAGGGCAATATTGCAAAAGCTTTCAAGAGGGCGAGCAGAGCTGTGGCTGACTCTCATCTGTGGTGTGTCTCATCTGGAGTGGGCTTAATTTGCTAACGGAAACCCCCAATTCGAGCAGTAAGGGACCATGCAATTAGCAGTATTTTGCAGCTGGACTTCTGAGGAATCCATCTCTTTTCTGTTACCCTACCCTACCCCTTACAGCTTCTGAACATATGGGCCAATTTCAGCAGAACTAGATGCATGAGGGGAGTCTCGTGCATATTACGCTCCTACATGTCACAAAACCACGGCAGATGGATAGGAGAGGGCTTAATGCCCCTCATGGGAGGATACTTTCAGCGCAATCTCAGCTCTTATGTACCTGAGACAACATCTATCCCCTGAGAGGGGACCAAGTGCTCCAACTGCAAAAAGAAAAGTCAAGTTTGCATCTTATTAGAGACATCAGAAAACCCAGTGTCAGGACTCACTGTCCCAGGCTCCTGGTGTGCTAGGACAGCTATGATTTTGCATTTGAGTATTGCCTGGGGCTGAACCCAGATCAACAACATGAGTCTCTGCACTGAAAAACAGTCTCTGCTCCACAGAGTTACAGTCTGAAAGGAGATGGGGGCCAGAGCACACCAGCAGCTGAGGGGGAGTGAAAAAGGCTGAGGACATTGCTGAGACAAGATGTGTGTTTCACTAATCAGCCCTAGTGATGAAAGGAAGATGTGATGTTTGACAAGATTGTCACCATGCAGGTTTGCTCTGGGACAATCCGGTATAGAAGCACTTGAAAATTCTGTCATCCAGTCATATGCTCGCTTCATGTTCTCAGCAGTTCATGCCTGCTCCCATAGCTAGGCACAACTCCACTCCCAGACTCCCCAAATATTTGCCTTGGCAATTAAGCATGGGGTCGTCTGGACCATACTGAGCACCATCCTCCTGCCCACCTCTTCTTGTGAAACCAATCCCAGCCTTCTCCAGCTAACTCTCTTCACCCAAAACTTGGTATCTTACCCCCAGGTAAGGTCTGCTTGTCTGACCACAATGCCTGGTGGATCTCACTGCACTCCTTGCCTGAGTTCCTCTACCAGAAGCTTCTCCATGCCAAATGCCACCAAGGCCTGCTATCAAAACTCTTTAGGATGTCTCGTCTTCCCGCTCTGTCATTGACCCCTGTAGCTATCTTGCTTTAACCAGTGATTTTTACTGTTCCACTGATGCATTTTGTCCTTTCCCTTTTCTCCCATCTTAGCTTGTCATCCCACTTCACAGAACAGGCAGAAAGGGAGAAACAGCCACACTTCTGGTCCATCTCCACATACTCTGCAACATGGATCCTGGGCCTGTTAGGTCAGTGCCTTATGAAGGTAGAAAGTGGAGAAGGAAAGGTATGAAGGCTGGAAGCAATTCCCCTGTGTTACTGTCATGCCTGATTTGTGATCACCACAGTGGGGTGCCCCTTTGTTTGGGAATCACCTACCCAGGGTGGTTAGATTCCTTTCCTTGTGGAGCTGTAGAAGTTCCATATGGTCCTTCAGACAGAGTGCTTATCAATGGGTCATTTGAACCAGAGTTGGGTCCTGCTCTCTCCCTGCAGCATTGGAAAACTTGGCAAGCCTGCAAATCAGAGAGGGAAAAAAACAGAGCTCGCCATGAGAATTAACAGCAGAGAGGGGAATAACAGCTTCAAGTCTGTGTTAGAGGTATGTTTTATCCTTTCCCTGAACTAAAAAGAGAAAAACATGAAAGCTTGAAGGAAATGCATATTTCCAAGAAAAATGCTAAGTGATTAAGTTAGAAGTTTTGATCACTGGTGGTGGGTGTTTCATCACACTGGAAACTACCGTTAAAGGGTCACTGTGCACTAATTAAGCTTTATTTGCTCCAAACCACCTCATCACTCCCACAGCCTGTGTGCACTGTCTTAACTCCAGCTCCACACAGCCAGTTCTGGGCACACACACAGAGAGCTGCTGTAATGATGCTCTGTCTGCTCTGCAGAGGACTGCTCCCAGCCATGCTGCAGGCTCTGCTTCTCACCCCTCTGGCCACCACTTGTGCACATACGAGCACCACCTCGTGTCTGTCCTAGAAAGAAATGCCTGGCTTCAATGCCTCTGAGGGCTGTGATTTCCCAGATGATGTATGCACATTTTTGAGAGCAAGCATAACCTTGTAGGCAGCAAACCCATGGCTCTCCTCTCCTGATAAGCACTGGTCTTCCTTTACATTGTGCAGATGAGGACTGCTTATTTAACCACCGGTTTACATAGCACAATAAAACAGACTATATGAAGGCACAGGGGGATGTTTTAGGTTAATAGCTTAGCTAGCCTTGGCAGGGATCAGTTGATGGAGTTTGCAGTGGTGATTCTGGCAATTACCTTGATCTATGACTAAGGTGAGCTAATGTCAGTTATTGCAATAGCTGCAATTTCCAAACCAGCTCCCTCATCCCGGCATGAGCTTGGTGCAGCGGGAAAAGTGGGCCATAGGTTTAGAAGGCACTGCAAAGCCCCAGTAAGCCCATGGGAAACCTTATGCTGCTTTTGATGGGTTTTAGACTGGACAGTTATGCTCCAGCAGCTTGCTAATGCAGAACAGTGACTTCAGCAGGCTGTGCTCAGGAACGAGGCAGTATTAGTGAAGGGGCTGAATCAAAGTGACAAAGAATAGATAGACGGGGAGTGCCTTTGGGGGTAATTAGATACATCAACAATGTGGGATTCAGACCAATACTCAGTGTGCACTGGCAACCCTCCCTGCTCCTCTGCATGGGGAAGCTCTGTTTAGTTTCCACCTGGATGCAGGTGTATCCAGGTTCTGCTGGGGGCTGGAAGCAATGCAAGCATCAGGGTGAACATTTATCCAGGCTAGACACAAGCTAAAAGACATCTATTGCTTACACTGCTGTGGATAGCTATGGACTTAATTTTCAGAACAGCCAGTAAGCAGAGCCATGGGAACTAAATCCAGTCCTGCTCTGCTGGATTTTGAGGCCACTGGGGACTAAAAAGCCTCTCAGTTGACCTCCTGCAAAACTCAGTCCTTAAACCTCACCCAGAGTTTCCTTCAAATGGGCCAAGAAGATGTGGGGAATGAGGCTGGGACTTCAGAGCAGGGCTGGCTGGTTTTCTGCTGGACTTCCTGCCAGTTACAACAATGGGCCCCCATGGGCTTCAGATGGTTTACACCATGGTGTACACAGAATATCATTAGGCCATGCCTTTCCATCCTGTATCTTGGTTAAGCCCAGATATTTCTGCCTATTCAGTACTTAGTTTATTCTAAATAAAAAGGGCTGTTGACAGCGTGTGAAAGTTATATGTAAAATTGATCTGTCAAACCTGGGCCTGGCAAAGCCCTCTGAGACTGCAGACCAGGGCATATACCTACAGGCATGATTTCTGTTTCCTTGTTGCCAGGGGACTCATGTCTATCTTATTGAGTTTATTTGTGGGAAGCAAAAAAAAAACCCACAAAAGGTCAATAAACACAAAATGCAACAAAAGAAAATGCCAAACTGACTGACAGGCTTTCTTCATACCACTTCCTTTTGGGGAGAAACAGCATCTGTCCACTTCAATTAGAGCAAAATATGGAGAAGATGTTTCCTAATGAGCTGGCAAATAAAGGTGCCAAAGGGGTGAGAGCTGAAGTCTGGAGAGGATGTTGGCTTTTCCCCCTTGATTCAAATTCTATCTTTACTATTATTATTTTTGCTTCCTCTTTCCATTTAATTTGGCAATTGACTTTTACAAGAATAAAGCTTTTTAGCATTCCTCCTTCTGTGAACTGAGACTGAACACAGCCAAAATTAACTTCTCCCTGGGAGGTGAAGATAGAAGAAAAGGAAACTGATCTTCATTTCCTACCTCCGTCCCCCTGACATTATATCCTTTATTTGCAAGGCTCTCACATCATCTGCGTAGAAGAGAAAGAAAATAGTATATCAAACTGGAATCCTCTATCTGGAAATATTTATCCACTTAACAATGGCATTGCCATAAGTAGTTTGATTTCTCATCTACTCCAGATTGCACTGCTGTAGGAAAACTAACCCCTTTAGCCCACCACTGTATGCTGTGATTCCTCAGTGAAAGAACAGGGTTTTGGAGGGTTCAAAGTATTTCCTTTCTAGTCTGACAACACAAAGCAAAAAAGGATTTGTTTCTGAGGAGGGACTAAAGGGGGGAGGGAGAGATTTGGTGCTCAAAGGAAAAGATTCTATTGAAAACAATGGAATAATCTGACTTTGATGATTTTTAGACATACATTTTAGAAGGTGTGTGCATTTAGGAAAATACTTAACTATCAATTAGTTAAAATACTAGTATCTGTCTCTTTTGCACTTAGGCTCCTGGGAGGGAGAGGTAGGAAATGTTCTGACTTCTGAAGTGCAACACTTCTGATTTCATAATGCAACATTTCCTACCGGCTCTCTTTCAAAAGCAGACAATACAAGCCTGTCATATTTTTGTTTATGCTGCAGTCAGTTACAAAGGTTGCAAATTGGAGTTGATCACAAACCCTGTCTAAAGCACGTGTGCACTTCCATGACACTGTTTATCTTTAGCATTTGGCCAGTTGAGATAACACAGTGGTGTGTCAAACGTGTGACGTGTTATCTAGGTACCATGAACGCTTTTGTTACAGGGGCATGTTGACACAGCGCTTTGGAGTAGATGAAGACAACATGATGGCTCCACTTATGCTAAAGAACAAGATGAGTGTTCTTGTGTTAATATCCCTCCCCCATGCCTAAGGTTATCAGCTTGAGCTTGCAGGGTGGAACCGCTCAGCTGAATTCAGCAACAGAAATGTTAAAAACCAAAACAAACCTTATTTTAGGTGTGAGAAGAACTTCATTTTTTTAATGCAGAATTGGAGAGAAAAAGGTAGCCAGTTCTTTAATACAGAAAACACGTACCTGCATGGGAACTTGCCTTCAGGTTGTTTTTTTAAGTGTTCTTTTGCTTTGTTAGGAATAAAAGCACAGTATTTGAGGCTGACAGGCTTGAGGACATCTGAAGTGAGAAAAATGAAGAAATAACATTCTTAAGTTCCTTCTTGACCACTTGGACAAATCACAGCTGGGGCCTCACTAAACGTCAAGTGCCAAGTTCTGTTATGCCTGTATACCTGAATAAACTGCGGTATTTCAGGTCTGCCTCCCTGCTTAGGGGGCTCCACAGTCCACTCTGTGCACCCTACTGACATCCCTCGATATACAAGGAAGTCATAAAGGACAGAATTTAGCTTGAAAGCTGCAATTTTGGGAGTGCAGGGAGAAATATAATCTCAAAATAAACAGCTCTTTAAGAGCATGTCTACCCTGTGACATAGACGACAGCAGAGAAGGGCAGGAGTTGGTAGGGATCTGAACTGGAAGTCCACTGAGAGCTGCGTGAAGGTATCAGATTAGGTCTAGAAGTACGACAGCCACATTTGTGGGATACCAGACAATGCAAAGCCTCTCAGCTCCCAAGGTAGGACAGGAATAGCCTGATTTCTGGAGGTAACAGGACAGAAATCAACCTGGGTCCTGCTGCCTCCCAGCCTCCCTCCTGCACAAACCATTTCAGGGAGGTGAGGATTGCATGACAAATTCAATTAGCCATGAGCCTGAGGGGGAAAGAGGTTGTCAAAACAGAGGATGAAAACAAATGCAGTTTGAAGCCAAAGGAAGTAACCAGCATTAAGTCATGCCCATGAGCAAGGGAAAATAACATACTAGGAACTATGAGGTAAAGCGGACTCATTTGGTTTTTTTCATTGTGTTCCTTAAGTTTCTTGTTTTCCTCCCCTCCCGTTCTCTCTACAATGCTACTGCTTGGCTACACATGAAACACTTTGACAGCCACACAAAATCATCTAACATTTCCACGGCAGTGAAACACTAAAGCATAAACAGTTTATTCCTCGTTAAATTTGTAAGGAAAACAAACATTTTATAAGGCTCCAGTTCCCTCAGCCTTTTCCTCCCCTGTAGCCTCCAAAATTATTGCCAATGTAAAAGACAAGAAAGAAAATAGACCTTAAGTAAACAGAGTGGTGAGTGTTATTTACTATCCGCTGGTTATATGCCAAGGAGATATCAACCAAGCAGACATTAGGAAAATATTTATCCAAGCATTAATATATTCTTTACACATGACACATTGCACATCATTATTTAGCTGGGCTGATAACATGGAAGCTTTACTAACAGCATATTTCTTCCTGTGCTTAGAAGTCTTTAAAGCATTTTTAAGCCTAGCAGTAAATCACAGCCTGGTTTGCAGATGTATTCTGTATACACATCCATATTCTGCTTCAGTCATCCTAATCACACGGCTGACTGTCCATGACTTGTCTTGCTTGGTACTTGAATGTCATTTTTGTGATTGAAAATGGAAAAGCAAAGCAATCAATGTCTGCCACATCCTAAATTCCTACTAAAATTCCCAGAATCTCTGTCGCTTAATGAGAGGACTGATGGGTGAAGCAGATCAGATAATACAAGAACAGACAAATCTGAATCTTTAAAATGTCTAAAGTACTCCATTGTTCCAGGGTTGGGAGGTGGTGGGCTTATCCTGGTGATCTGTCAATATGTCTTTCCCCAGAATAAATCCCAAGAATTCTTATTTCGGTCTTATCAGTCTTTCACTAAGCTTGGCAGATGGAAATGTTTGGATAGTTCCCATCTGTCCTAGACAAGGAGATGAATCTCTGGTTGTTTGGACTGTTCCTGTGTAATAAATATCAACTCCTAGATACTGGCGTTAAAGTGCACCTGATCATGTTGATCAATAATTGAATTAATGGGCACAGAATAGAGGCATGAATTTCTTAACTGTTTAGTCAGCATAAAAGGTGTGGTACCCACTGAGCAGAGGACTGCGCTCTGAAGGGGAGGGAGAAGAGGAGCAGAGATGTGTAAGGATTAATCAGTGGGCCCCTAAGTTTCCTCACATCAGACCTCACACCAATCGCACCAGAACTGTGAGCAGTCTCCAGTGTTGTCTTCAGCAACAAGCCTAGGGATAGACAAAGGTGTGGACATCAGGCATTCCATAACTCAGCACTGACCTGAAACACTTCTTCATACTTCTCAGTGGTACCATGTAGCCAGCTCTAAGTATTAGCAAAACATTAAAACACTCCAGATCCTACTTTGCCTGTCTTATACGGAAAGCTGGAGCCTGGAGAACTTTAGTGACACAGCCAGAGTTGGTGACACTCTCAAGAACAGAAACTGGGTCATGATTCCTTTTGTCCTGCCTGAACTCCCAGGCCTTCATCAAAAAGCCTGGACAGTCTTTGCAGCTACAGATTCGTGCAGCGATCCGCAGGGACTCGTAAAAGCTAAAGCTGCCTTTAAAAATGACTTCTTAGGCATGCAAAGGCATAAAGTTAAAACTTTCTGAGATAAGTTGTAACTTACAGCTCCAGCACATGCTTGCCTACTAATCCATCTTTCCAGTGAAAAACAGGCACAAGGAATTGCAATCATTCTGTTTATAACAGCAAGATCCACAGGCCACTCAGTCCAATGGCATCTCGCATTCACTTAGTTAGGGATTTGTCATGCTCTCTAACAAAGGGTTGACTTAATAATGTTCTAATAATTCATCATGTTAAGGACAGAAATGAAGAAGGAAATTGTTAAGACAGTTAACACTTCAAAGTTAAGTGCTTAAAAACACTTTAAAAAGGGTGCTGCGACCTGTCAGTGCCATTGGCTGATGCCACATGTAATAGCTTGCATCTGGGACCTGGTTTTCCAACTCTTGAATCAAAAGAGAAACTTCAACCCTTCCCAAATCTCTAAGACTACTGAAGTGAGTGAATTGTTCCAATTAGGTTATGACTGTTGGTTTGCTGCATACCAATTGTAGAGCACTCCAGCCATGTAATCGAGAGAAAGAGAAGGGGAAAAACAAGTCTGCACATTATTTCCCGGTGAGAAACACTAAAAGAGATAAGAACATTTCAGAAATAACTGGTAAGGTACATCCTGCTGATGTTTGGTTTTATTTATAGTAATGTACTAGCTGAGCTGAATGAAGGATTCTGGGTGAGGAATGTCTCCAAGATGAATGGGAAGAAAAGGCTCATGTGAGTGATGCTCCAATGACAGAATCATAGAACCAACTTGGCTGGAAATGACCTTTAAGATCATTGAGTCCAACCATGTAAGAATGGACTGAACATTGCCTATTGATTTAATGGCAAGAGTAAGGCTTGCTTTAGGAAGTTAGGCTTCATCTTGTAAATTCACAGATTTATTTTTAAGCTCAGATGGGATTATTAGCCTTGGACCAGTCTCCAGTATGGCAAAGGTTCAGCAGCACCTGCCTCAAGCCCATAACTTCTGTTTGAGTTTTAACACCTCTCAGGACTGTAAGGAGGCCAGCTTGAGATATTCCAAATGACAGAGGCTGCAGTTTATTCCATTTCAATGCAACATTAATAGTTTAGCAAGATTCACAACTTGCACTTGAATTACAGGTGGCAATATTCCAGCATGGTTTATTTAATGTGTTTAGAAAGCCTGCTGCCACGTGTGCTGCTACTATCATTCCCATGCTTAAGCTAACACCAGTGAATTCTGTCTCCTACATACCTCTGGGATATACATCTCTAGCCTAACTGGTAGAAAATTGGTTGTTGATGCTCAGGAAATAACTGATTTTCCATCTATTATAATGTGTCCTTACTGAAAGCCTACGCTCCTGATACACAAACCACTGATTACAGTTTCTAGTTAACGAATGGGTTTTGTCAATTGCCCCAGGCACTGCCTAACAAAGTTGTGCTTAACGGCTAAGAAGACCAATTTCTTCAGGGATATTGCTTAAATGGAGCACAGATCCAGCATGCACAACAGTTGCTATTCATCAGGCACCAGGAGAAAAAAGCCTGGCAGCAAGCCACAAGTGTAAAGCAGCCCTATAAGCTGGCAGAGTAGTTTATAATTACTGCTATTAAAATATACACACACGCATATATATGTATATGCATACACACACACACAGGAGATTTGCTGAGATATAAAATGCTGATGCTAACTTCGGGGCAATATTTCTGTGATGATTTCATTCCATGATTAAGTATTTCGGAAGGAAGATACAAGATATTAATTAAAGCAAAGGGCAAATACCTCTTTAATTAGCTGATGAAATACAATTTGCATGGAAGTGAATTCTTTTTAATAACAGCTGAATGTGCCTGGGGCAGTGTTTCAGCACATCCCCAGTTTTTCCTTTCTGTCATCCTCAGGGAATTATAAATAGATGTTTAGAGACTAATTCTGATCTAGCCCAGTGTTTTTAAGAATTCGTTTCACTTTAGTGGAATTACTGTGGTCTGAGGAATCAGAAAGAGGAATCAGAAAGAGAAATCAGAAAGGGAAATCAGGCCAGATGATTTTGCTGCTTTTTCCTCCTGCACAGCATAATGGAAAGAACCACACAGATCAATGAAGGAATGAGATTGTCTAGATGTGAACACAGAAGGGAGCAAGAGAGATGCGACTGAAAGGGCTGGCTTTACTACTCTGACACAGTTATCACATAAATCCCTGTCTAAGCCTTTCCTCAGCCACTTAGTCTTCTGACTCCATTAGATATTCCCTGCTTAGACCTGTGCCAGTCCAGAAATGTTGAAGAAGGATATTCCTGTAGCTATGGAATTACCAGCAGATGTAAGATATCCTTTTTTCATTTGCTCTTGCTTTGTTTTGGTTTTGGTAGCATCACTGCCTCAGTTAACAGCCTCCAAGTAGTTCTAGACTAATATGCAGATGCTGAATATTTTACTTGAACATCTAGGATCAACATGTGGTCCCAGGTCATCTCTTTTCAGCACACTACTCAAACTCTGCGCTGAAGTCAGGATTATTCATTTCCTTGTGGCCTCTTCTATGTCATTTATCACAAAGGAATCCAAGCGTTTCATAAATGATGATGATAATGGGTTTATTTTCACAGCTTACTGGTGAGGAGTTAGTTTGGCTGCTTTATGGATGGGTAATGGATTCACAGATGTATTAAGATCCATATTTCTTCCAAGACTGAAAAATGGAAACAGACTGTGATTTGATTTCTCAGCTGATAGTGCATCCCGGGTCATTGCATGCATTCTGACCACCTTCACCACAGACAAAACTGTGGAAGCTCAGAACATCCATAAATCCAAGCTTTGTAAAGCCAGGATTCATCTAAATAACTCCTTATCAGAAACTGGTATAAAGATTTGCTCAAACCCAGATCAAAACATGGTTGCATGTTCAGCCTCCTCCAGAACCTCAGGCTGAGCTTCTGGCTGCTCTTTCCTCACTCTCTTCTCACATTTGCACCTCCAGGCTTGCAAGACCTCTGTATAGACATGGCCAAAACCAGGCATTTCTAAGACTGTAGAGAAGACAGTTGATGCCTGCTTTACAGGTGGCATCCATTGGCTCTCTGGAGCCTCCTGGGGAATACTGGTTGTGGTCCAGGTTCCACACTATGGAAATCCCACTCTAAATCTCTGATCTAATGAACATTTTAGAGTTTTCTTTCTCTTTCACTACTGCTTCCTTCTAATGCAAGCGGTGACTGGCATCGTGTAGGGAACAAAACTGTGGGTTTGGAGGGGATTTTGTCCTTTCTGGTTCAAGCTCTGTTGGCAGCAGACAGATGTGTCCAGAAGGCAACTTATTTCAGTCTGCAGAGTGAGATATTCCTGTGCACTAAAAATATACTAGAGTTTGGTGCTTGGAGGATCATGCATATAATCATCTGTGACAGTAAAGACTGTCATAAAAATAGGTTGAATTAATGCTTTCAGGGGCATTTGTCCTCATTATTAAACAGCTAACAAAAGAAATAAGAGAGATTGCAGTATGTGGATGGGACGGACTTCAGCTATCTAAACAAAGGCTAGATCAGTCAGCTCCACAAGTAGCCATTAATAAAGGACCTGAGGTCTCTGCTGACAACTGAGGAACGGGAAAAGCTAGGTCTAGAGGCCCTGTTCTAAGCTTGTATATAAATGAGCTGTTGTAAATGGTCTCCTCTTCCCATTCTTTCCAGAGATCTCCATTTTCTTCATTTTGTTCCCAGCAGATATTGAGAACAAGAGGAACTGGAAATGTCAAATTAGCTATTTCTTTCACCATGCTGTAATTAGAAGGGGGAAGCTTCAGAAGGGAGGAGATGGCAGAGGTATTCACATGCCATAATGTGCCACCACCAAACAACTGCCCCCCGAGTTTATGCCTTTGGGATTTTTTGAGGTGAATATTTGTGGGTTTTACACAAGCAAAATAATGTACTTTTCCCCTCTGCATACATTCTGGGAATTATTTCATGTTTTCTTTTAGAGCAATAAGGTCAGTGTTGGTGCCCAACTTGTTAGATTTCAACCTGCAGAAAGCACACTCTCCCTCCCCAGTCAAACCTCTTCTACAGCCCAAGTTTCACAGGTCAGCCTCTTTACCAGGCTACTAAACCTATTCTGGTTGTCTGTTCTGCTTTAGTGCATCGGCAATTTCCCTTCAAAAGCCCAACCTTTTCCCTTGGCTTGTTATGTAATTTTCCAAAGCATTTTCACCATGCTATCAGGAACACCTTCGTACTGAACCCACCCGTCTTCCCTCTCTGGTATTGCATTCCTCTTTGTCGGAGAAGGACAGGTGCTTTTGGACATACTACAGCCCCACAAACAGCAGGAAATCTTCTATCGAGTCATGGATGAAAACAGTTACCTGGCATTTGACCCCAGCTCCAGAGTTACACGTGGTTTTGGGAGGCGGACCCTCATACTTGGTTTTAAAGAATGTCATCTAAGTCAGGACATCTTAGACTGATTTCACATGTGGATGACAACACAGTGCTTCTCAGGAAACATTTAATATAGCATATAGGGGGAGTGTGATTTGGTTTTGAAGTGTGGGGAAGTGAAAGGAGAGGAGACGAGGAGCCCTATGCAGAACTAGAGTTCAACAAATGATTTCCACAAAGAAAAATGCTATTCTTTTTATGCCAGCACCTTTTAGTTGCAGGACTTAAAAGAGTTTGGGGTTCTTTGTTAACCACTTGGACTGATGCCCAACAGTTGTTTTCATTTATCCTCGACATTTTCAAATGCTCCCATTGAAGTGAGATAAAGTAGCAGAAAGAAAAATAAACTGGCTTTCTTTCTCCCCTCTTCCCCCGGCCGCTTGGGTCACTGTTCTGTCTTGTTTTATGGAGATGTGTCTGGGTGCCATACGAGCCGGCGCGGAGGGTGAGGCAGGAAGGACAGCCTGCAGTTGTGGTGAGGGGCTCACAGCACTCGGATACACCTCCCACTTCTGCTACAGCCTTCCCGCACTCCCTTTGCCAAGTCACTTCACCTCTCCATGCCTCAGTTCCTTGTCCCAGAAAGAAGGTATCGCTGCTTCTTTCTCATCTTGTACCAGCTTTGTGTCTCTAGACCGGAAAATTTATTTAGGCCAGGGTAATTTTTTACTACTTGTTTCTTGCCCTGCCTAAAACAATGGGGCTTTGGTCTGTGTGAACATTTAGTTAACAGAAAAATCTAGCTAATAACAAGAGTACTTGTCCAGATCTGCATGTCCTCTGGGTTTGCCTTAGCTTCCTCATGGCCAGAGTTGTTAGAGCAGTTTTAATCATTCTGTGACTATACTTGACAGTTTTGAATCAAACCCAAACCCAAATTGAAAACTGATTTGAATTGTTATTTCTTTTCAAACCCAGAACTGAACCTACACTCTTACTTTGAAGACTGTGTGGGACTTCAAAAAACCCCAGCCAACAGATCAAAACTTTCTCTGCAGCTGGACCAGAACTCAAATGAAAGAATGACTGCTTTGAGTCCATACAAGATTTACTTCCTCGATGATTTCAGTTCCCTGTTATTCATCATGTCATGTTAGCTGAAGTTATTTGCGTAAAAATTAATAATTCCTGAAAGCTTTAAAGACTCTGGCATAAACTGTTACTTAGTAGAAATTTGCTATGAAATTCATAGTCACTCAGAGTCAGTCTTCCATTTAGAAACTCATTAGGGGGAAAACACAACTAACTAACAAACAAACAAGAAACAACACGTTAGTGGCAAGCACTTCCCTGAAACCACCAAAAGAGAAAAACAGCAAAGGTTGTTGACAGAAATGGTGTTTGGATCTCATTTTCCAGCTCAGTTCTGGCTGCTGACGTGCCTAACTTGTGGTGCTTGGAATTGAGTTCCTCTCAGGTTTGGTTAAAAAAAAGCTAAAGAGGAGCTTGGGATGTTGTGCTCCAGACACTGAGGTGAGCAGCAACAATAAAACCCAGACATGGAGCCAGAACACGCCTGAGAAAGAGTCATCCCAATATCTTGCCATATCTCAAGAGATATGAGTTTTCTCCTTGCTCTGGACTGCTACAAAAAGCTTTCTCCTGTTAACAGAGGTGTGTGGGATATTGGGTTGTTGGTGTTGAGGCAGCTCACTACAAATGCTAGTTGTGCTTTGTTTACGGCTGGCCAGGGAGGCTGGTGCACCTTAATCGTGCTAGCTGGAACCGGTTGGAATTTCTTCCCTCAATTCAGCTGCACTTTTTGACCAAGTCTTATGATCCAGCACAAAGGATACATGATGTCTTGTCTGCTGGCTTTCTTAAGTTTGACTTTGCAATGAAAAGTCCTGCAGAAAAATGAAGAATCCAAATATTTTACTTTGATTTTCATGAGGTGTTGGTGCTACTTCCCAGTCAGTCTTGTGCAGTTAGGTATAGTTTCTTTATGGACTTTGATCTCTGCAACTGCAGACAGCCACTGTCAGAAGCCAAAATCATTGCAGATGATCCCACATACGAGACAGGCGTACACATGACTATGCTCTTCTTGGAAACCTTCTGCCTGCTGCTGTTTTCAGAGTCATAAAATCGAGGCTGTGTTGAGTGAACAGCATGGCCTTGGTTTTGACTGGACACAGAGAGAAAAGGAGAGAGAAAAAACAGGCCTGGGAAAAGCCCAGGTATGCCAAATGCCTGCAGTTACCTGCCTCTGCCCTTCCTTTCGCCATCTGTGAACAAGTAGTGATGAGTGACTGCAATGACTGGAGTTATTAACCGACAGCTCAGACGAATTAATTCCATTTTAGGTGGAAAAAAATGTTCCCAAACATCCAGGGCTAGGCCAACAAAATTAAGCAAAAGCAGGATAAGAGGGAAGAGGGGGAAACAGCCATTGCTCAAAAAATCCTCCTATCTTCTTCATTCTTACTCTCATCCTTCCAGGCAACAACTTCAGTCCCAGCCTTATCTGAGCACCAGAACACCTGGATGATGTGACAAGGTTGGGAGGGGTGAAGCAGATGTGTTTGTTCCTCTACAGATTATCTGAGATTTGTTCCCCTAGATGGGGCTGTAAAATACATTGCCCACTGCAGAGCAGGTAAAAACGAGGAGCTTCCTTCCTACAGGAGACAGTTGTAGGAGTACTCTCTGTGAGCACTGAGATATGGGTAGCTTTGCCATGCCAGAACACAAATGCCTTCTGGCACTTGTGCATGGTATGACAACCCCAGTTCGTGTTGCCTTTCCACCAGCGAAGACGGAGAAGATTGAAACCAAACCTGAGTCCCTGCTCAGGTGTTTTTCATAGCTCAGATGAAAAACAATCAGACAAGATGGTTCAAGACACTCTCGTAGGGAAAGAGCAAGGTTCCTAGAGGCAGTAACAGCTGTCCGCCTCCTAAGGAAGCCACAGCTATTCCTGAAAGCATAAAGCCCATCTTCCTTCCATATCCTTCCTTCCCACACTCCCAGCTTCATGGCAACTCTGCCATATCTCTATTACCTACAGGGCTGACATGGACACACCCAAGGCGCTCTGCACACCACCCAGTGACAAGAGATAAGGCTGGTGGTGTCAGAGCAGATGTCTTCTGTCTCCCTGGCTCCCTTCCTTGTTTGTTTGTTGCTGTGACCTGTAAGCTGTTTCCACCCCACTAAGTGACTGGCAAGTCACCACAATCCACTGTGTTGGGAAGATAAAGGCAGTATCTGGAGCCCTGTGTGATCAAATGCACCCAGACACCTGATAAAATCCTCCCTCCCTCTCTCCTTCTCTTGGAGGATCTGTAGGCAGTCCCTCCTGCAGGCGTCTGTGTACATGACCATGTGTGAAACACTCTTTTGTGACACCTATGCAGGGACTGGCTGAATTGGGCTAAGTCCTCTACAATAATTGTCTGGTCCTACCCTTCCTCTGCTTTGAATGGTGAAGATGGGGTCAATGACTTGCAAAAATAAGGCAGACCGGATCAGATGATCATGCAGTTCCCCACTGGGTGTCAAATCCCAGCACACCCACTGCTAGCCCATTATATTTTAATAGGAGGAGGATGATAAGTCAACACTTCAAAGAGAGAAAGAAGGCTGTGGAGAGCTTCCTGGTTTCCTTTTCAAGGAGAAGAAAGAATCAGCCTTAATTGAAGTCACTTCTTATCGGTTTCCATCGTTTTTGTTTCCTGAAAGAGGGAGATTAAAATGGACAAAAATAGCACAGGAAGAGTCTGAAAGACAAAACAATTTTTCCTTGTTGCTGCAAGTCCTCTTTGTGATTTTCTTCCTTTGTTTTGCATGGATAAAATGACACAAACCTGCCAAAATGTGCACAGAGTGAGATTCTTATCTCCACCCTCCATTACCAGAGCTTTGTCCTTCACAGTCTGCCAGACACCATGCTCTGACTTCCATTTAAGTCAGAAAAGACCTTTAAGATAGTCAAGTCCAACCACTCGCAGAAGGGACTGGAGGATGCTCAATGAATGAGCTAGGTGCAAGGAATCTGTTCAACCAACCAGTTAAAAATCATGACCTCTTTAGGATCTGCTGGTACCTATACAGATGTAAGCAAGCATTTATGTCATTGTGCTGGAAAACAGTCACCATTTTTGGCTCTTAGGTTGCACCTCAAGAAATTTTGTGAGGCTGAGAAGGAAAAGCATTGGCTTTACCCATAACAAAAGTAACAGCAAAAGGCAGAATTGCAAGGATTTATGTTGCATAAGTGTTTTCTCAAAGCCATGGAGGCTTTTTTCACTGAGCGAAGAGGAATATGTCATTCTGAGTTTGCCAGTATGGGAAGTAAAATGACAGCGTGGTGAAGATGGAGCAGCAGTCATAAAGTGTGTGGTGAGAGGTAAATGTTGGCTTCTCCCCATAACCTTTATTGCAGCCTGCCCACACTTGTTCACACAACAAACTTGTCTCCACTAGGTTTTCACCTCAGGCCAGGTGCCTCATGACAGTGAACCCCAAAGAGGAACACAATGTTTTCCTCTAGTAAAGGTACAGCCTGAACCTCTATGTTCCCTTCCTGACCTAGCACTAGATGCAACGGCCTGGGCAAGAAGAACAGGAGCAAAAAGCAAAGTGGACAAAGCCTTAAGGTCACTGCCACAGACTAGCTTCAAGCTCATCCCTTACTGTGCCAGTAAAGCATCATATATTTGTCCTTCGTCTTCTTCTTCTTTTTCTCTTAAGAAAACCTCATATTTCCCATGCCTCTGGGGAAAATTTCTCCAAGGCCCATTGTTGGAGAAACCATAGCAAAAGGAACTACGTGGCATTGCAGCTGACCCCAATTTAACATCCAGAGCCAGATTCATGAACTACGGTTATACCCTAAAGGTATGTTGCTGTCTTGTCACAGACAGAGATGGTGTCCATGCTTCTGTTCCTGCTGCTCTGTGTTTGGCAGAGGAACAGATTAATAAATATCTAAAAAGATATTTTTATACCTCCAGTACCTTTTGCATCTCCCTCCATTGTACAGAAACCATGTATGTTCTGCTACTTGAAAAACATGTGAAAGTTAGGACCTGTAGCTCCTGGGCAAAATGGGAATGAGAGCAACATTCTGGTGTGAAGAAGGGTAACGGCACAATAAAAGGATCTGGATGAGGTGGGTCAAGTGTGCAGTCAACATACAGGTACCACAGAACTAGGAGCTCACCTTGGTGGAAACTGAGGTCAGCAAACAAGAAGGCATAACTGACTGCATATCCAAGTAGCATGGTGTCCTGGGTTCAGCAGTAGCAGTCATTTTTCTCCTTCTTAGTAGCTGGTGCAGTGCTGTGTTTTTGACTTTCAGCCTGGGAACAGCACTGATAACACCGATGTTTTCAGTTGCTGCTCAGTAATGTTTACTCTGACCAAGGACTTTGTGAGTCTCATGCTCTGCCAGGGAGGAGGGGAAGCCAGGAGGAAGCAGAGACAGGACACCTGCCCCAAACTAACCAAAGAGGTATTCCATACCACAGCACGTCATGCCCACTATATAAACTGGGGGCAGTTACCCGGAAGGGTTAGATCACTGCTTGGTCCGGCTGGGTATCGGTCGGTGGGTGGTGAGCGGTTGTATTCTCTTCCCTTGTTATTTCCCTTATCATTATTATCATTGGTGGCAGCAGCAGTGATTTGTGTTATACCTTAGTTACTGGGCTGTTCTTATCTCAACCCGTGGGAGTTACACCCTTCAATTCTCCTCCCCGTCCCTCCGGGAGCCCAGGGGGAGGAAGGGGGGGAGTGAGCGAGTGGGTTGCGTGTGCCTGAGTTACTGACTGCACATAAACCACGACACATGGGATAACTGAAGCACTACCTCCAGAAGGGGAGCTGTTGGGTAAAGGAAAACCCAACAAAAATGCCAGAAGGATTTACTTTTAAATTGGTTACACAAGGAAATGAAACTTGTGAGCTTGTCCTCTTTGTGCCTCTGTACATGACATGAAATACATGGTAGTATTTCCCAATGATTTTTATAGCTGTCTGTTTCTTGCAAAGACAGATGTGGAAGAATAAAACAAAATGTTCTTGCCTATTTCTTGAACAGAGGTCACAGCAGAGGCAAATCACTCATTGAAGAGCTGCATGGATTTTCCCACATTAACCACTGGAAAATCCACATTACTGTGCCACTCTTGAAGCAGAAATTCATAAGATGTCATTGGAAGTGATGCTCATGGCACAGTCTGCTTTAAACTAACACAGACTTAGGTCATGAAACAAGTTCTCCATAATGTCAGGGGTTTGCCCTTAGTGAAGAAACCAAAAGGTCAGACTAACCAAAGCCAGTTCCAGAGAAATGTAAATGGCAAATATGGTGGAAGCAACACAAAGTGAATCCTCCAGATCAGTGAAGACAAGAACAGAAATCCCCCTGAACAGAGTAAAACATGCACAGTATGAAAATATCTATAATTTCATTCCTACATACTTGGGTTACAAAACTGGTCCAGGTTTTGTAATATAAGAAGCCATGTAGGATTGGATTGCAGGTACTCACACAGCCAGGTTACAGATACACTACATACTGGTTAAGAGCTCTACATGTCTTACCAACTCTTCCACTTCTAGAAATGAATTGGTAAGAATGAAGCCACATGTCACCAGGATAGACTGGACACTACACACCTCCTAACCCAAGCTTTGGTTTGTTCAAAGACCTCTCATAGAGCAGCTTGACTGGAAATGGAGCAGTTTCTTGTACCCCGGGAGACCTGACACTACTTTTCCAGTAACGTGTTGGACTAAAATGGCAATTTGTGTGAAATCTAGGTGTTAGACTGGGAAAAAAAAAGGTATACAACTGTAAAATCATGTCTCCCTTTCCCTAACAGGCATGTGCTGCTCAATGTATCGTAGCTGTTGGGTGGGCAGGATTCATAGTGGCATAGAAGGAACAAAGGAAAATGAAAATGAAAGGGGCAGAGTGTTCAGATATTAAATGATTCCATTTTACGCTGCTGATGCAATCTGAGCAAACCAGCAATTTCCTTTCAGCCTCTGTTTTATGAGCAATCCTATTCAAGCTTTGATAATAAAAGGAACACAGGTGGGTAATTAAGGAGGTGTGAAACACGAACGAATAGCCAGCTTTCTGCTAGTGCTTTTCGCAATGTGCTCTGGAAGGCTATCTGCATCGAAGTGCTGAGTGATTGAGTGACCTCACACACTGACCTGGGGACTCATTTTCTTCCAAAACAGAGCAAAACTCAAAAGGTTTCTGTAAAAATTTTGCTCCAAAAATTGCTGACAGGTTTGCCATTCCAAGGACTGTTCAGTAACTACACTGCCTCGCTTGGGATCATGCTTTTCACAGATCGCAGCAGAACACAGAGACAACCATACTAGGTCAAACCAAAGGCCCATCAAGATATATCTGGTAGTAGTCAGCAGTGCATGTTTAGCAAAGAGTGTAGGGTAATCCTTCCCCTTGCATTGCCTCTCAGTTCTTGGTTTACAGGTTTATAGGCTGCATTTTAACCTTCACATTTAATAGCCGCCTGTGGAGCTCTCCTCCTTAAGTGCATGGGAATACACCATCTACACACCAGCTTGAGCACCACCCCTCTGAAAACTGAGAGTGAAGTTCTGCCTAGTCTGAAGGCACTCTTTACACAGGACTGAAACATGCAGTTAACATTTTGATTTACCTAATCATGAAAATACATACATTTTTAACATGTGGAATATGGTTTTCTATTCATTAAAATACAAATTCCATTATTATGTTTAATTATATTGCATATGCTGCCTAAATAATACGTATGCACATAGGAGAGAGTGCTAGCTTTAATTTTGTTAAGAAGGCTCACAATGAACAATGGATTTAATCCATTTCAGACATCATTTCTCTTCCATATTAGTTTTCCTAATATTCAATCAGACAAATTTAATTTGAAAGTCTTCAGAGCCAACATCAGAAAAGTTCCACTGAGAAAACATCACAATGAAATTGAGATTTCTTCTTCTTCCTGACACAAATGCCTTGTTAAACAAGCAGCAACATACCCATATATGCTATTTTCCTCTAAAGATCAACCTAAGTCTGCCAGAACACCTTACAAAGGCCAAATACAGAGGACATGAGCAGCTACAGTGAGTCACAAAAAGAGGTCCTTTGGTCCAGTACTCTGCCTTTTATAGCAGCCAGTAGCCAGAGTGCAAAGAAGCAGAAAAGGGCAACTACTGTAAAGTTTCCCCTCTACACTTCAGTATCTCAGTAAGCAGCAGTTCACTATCATAAGCAAGAGTTGCCTTTGGATAAATCATGTTAAACAGTCTGTGCTGAACTTCTGCTCTGTTAATGTGCCCAAACTCTTTTTAAGATGTTTATCCTTGAGAACTGCGTGTACAGCCAGGTGAATGATACGGGCAGGAGCAGGCCTCCTCTGCTTTGTTCCTCATTCAGTTAAACTCCCAGTCAGATCAGTTGTGTGATGCCCATACACACTGCTAACAAAACTTCTGGAAAGGGTGAGTTCGTTTAGTTCTTTTCCTTGGTCTATGTTGGTGAAAGCAAATCAGAGATCACTGGTTCTGTGGCTTACAGCCTCCCTAACCATCTCTCACATCCATGGACATCACGGGACATAAGAAAAGGATAAGGAAAGGAAGCCTGAACATTTAGAGAGCTAGATCCTTAAAATTACTCCATATGCAGCTTCCATCTGACTTGTGGGAGTAAAAGGGTTAATAGCTTGTTAACTTCTGCCTGTATGACAGAACTTCAATGTTGTTTCATAGAATCATAAAATGGTTTGGGGTGGAACAGACCCCAAATGGTTTGGGGTTGATCATCCAGTTCCAACCCCAGCCATGGGGAGGGACACCTCACCCTAGACCATGTTTTACTAGGAGCTACGATCCAAAGCCTGCTTTGTTTCCCCACTGTTACTTCAGGTTTATATTTTGCCTTTCTATTTTGTTGTTGTTGTTGTTTACTTTCCTAAAGACTACTTCATGATGCAGCAAAGGCACAGAAATAAAGCTAGATTGCAAAGCTGATGTCGAGATGGGCCTTCTGGGTGCAGTCTAACTTGCTGGCATCCTTTCCCAGGGTTAAATCCTGAGGTTAGCTGATCACAGTCAGCTGAAAATTTGCTCTCTGTTCTAGCCCTACTGTCTGCGGCTTAGCAGTGATGGTTTGAAATGAGGAAGTTACAGTTGTAATTAATTCAACCAGATCACAGCCATATATCCACAAGGAACACAACTTCAGAGAGCGTATATATTATTCCCAGGGATAATGATGAGGACTTCTAAAAACACATGGATGTGTGTTTTGGTCTTTCTTCTTCACCCCAGTCCTTGCAGACTGGCACCTCCTCCAGTTCTGGGAAGGTCCCTCCTATAATGAAATAAGTACAAGAATGTTGCTCCCGTGCATGTCCTTCTCATCGCCTGAAGTGTGGAAAGCTGGGCAATTACAAAGTGACCCCAATGGCTCCACAGAGAACTATAATCTTGAGATTAAGTCCATTTAAGAAGCCTGATCCCAAATATCCAGCTGGAGCACAGTAAAAACAAAATTCCCTACCGACTATCCCTGCCCATAAAAGTGATTTAGATTGGTTCTCCCCATACATGAGCTCTCTCCTGGCCATCTGAACCAATTAACAAAACAAATAATAGATCACAGTGTTTTTCTTTCCAGCCAGGTTTGTGCTTTATATGAGTGAGCAGTTAAAACATACATCTTACAGTGTAAAATCCTGGAAGCTCAGAGGTCCCTTAGCTGCCGAGCAAAACGGAACCAGCAAAGTTCATTTGCAGGGAACAGTAACAAAAGTCTTGTCATTCCTGCCGGAGATGTTAGCTTCAGGGTAGGGCTGCAAACTGAACTGCTCAGATCTTCAGCTCCTGTGAGACCATCCCGATGCTGTCCTTATTAATTGAATGCCTTTAATTCTTCAAGGGAACAAAACGTAAAAGGACTGAGCCTTTAACCAGCCCCAGTTTCATAACTTCTCTGTGCCCCAGTCTGATTTTCATGCCATAAAATGGAAGCAATTTACCCAGCTCTGCTTAGCTGCAAGTTGATGCCTGGCTGTATACACAGCCTTGCTACCTGGAGGGGTCTGAACACTATTTGTTACTGACCTCCAAGTCACCCGTTTCTCTCACAACACTTCTGTGATGCAGTGACATTTTCCAGCTCCTATTATGAGCTCTAGCTTTCTGCACTGGCCTTCCCAACACTTACCAGTATGCACTGCCTAGGACTGCACTCCCAAGGACTCCACTAGCCTGTGAGGATCTCAGCTTTCTCTTAACATCCAAAACGCGCAGCATAGCCTTGATGAACAGAGCAGGTTTATCTAGAAATATAAAAACCATAGAAATAGTAAAACATTTTCACATCCTCCATGTGACACACATAGAGGTGCACCCAGAATCTGCGAACACAGGCTCAGACCAGTTCTCACTAACCATAAACTCAGGACACAGCGCTGCAGAGCTCTCCAGACAAGACCTGACCACCTTTAAGTGCCTTAAAGCAGTCTTGAAGGAAAGAGCCCAGACTCAGCAGCTTTCACGCAGCTGTGGCTGCTTCGAGCCCATGCTGCAGCCAGACCAGCACTCAACAGCACAAGGGAGAGCACACGGATCACAGCTGAGCATCTTTCTCCCCCCTCTTGAGCTCTCTTTGGGCCTTGCAGGGCAGACATAGACAACCACTTTTCTCATGTTTCAGCCTGTCATGTAGAAAGTCCTGCTAAGGACACAGGGTCTCTGAGTTCCTTACACATGTGGAATATCACCCTGATCCAGAGCAACATGCAGATTTCCCATGTGCTTGTTCGTGGCTTCTACAGCAATTCAGCAGCCAAATTCATGCTGGGCTGAACTCCTAAAACATAAATAGATTGGCTGATACATCTGTTAAACCTCAAAGGGCAAACAGCAGAGGCTGTTCTCCCCTCCAGCAACTGCTGCAAGAAGTGGTGCAGCATCTTCTCCTGTGGGACACAAAGATCTCCTCCCATCTGTCATGTAGATTTGCTGCAAGAAGGAGGTGATCCCAAAGCAAGTGACTGCTTTATTGGCACTGGGCAGAGCACAGGAAGTGGATGGAGGAGTCTGAGGCTCAGCAAAGCCCCATGTGCACCAATGTGACTGTACAGACACACAAGCCAGGTCTGGCACAGACACAGGCAGCCAGCTGAGGCTTTGCTTGTGCTGTTGCTGGTTTACTGTTCAAAGTAGCTGCAAAGAACATTGTTGTCTATGGAAGAGCACAAGGGATTTACATCCTTCTGGTGTAAAGTGCATACCGCCAAATGATGTAACTAACAAACAGCCCCAGAAAATCCCCAGAGCTTGTGCAGATGAAAGGGAAAGCATCAGGAGCTCTGGAGAGCTGGCAGGATACACAGCAATAGGACTGAGTAGCACAAAGACATTGACATAGTTGTGCTCTATTTATTTTCATTCTATTTGAAAACTCAGAGGCTCCCATCACTTAGGGAAAAATGTGGAAAAGAGTAGGCAGACCCCTCATTATCACAGCAGGTTTCCACCAACATGAAGTCTCCATGGTCTCTATTCTTTGGCAGTGGCACTGGTAAACATGTTTTATCAATTGGCCACTGTAAACAAAGCTGAGTCCTGCTTTGGAGCAAGATAAATATGAAATGCAAGTTAGGTGGATGGCTGCTAGTCAGACCTGATTCCTGGGGGAGATGGGGGAAGTGCAGAAAGGAAGATCCTTGTCAGAGCAAAGATGAATAATATCTTGCATGTGAACATGTCAAATGCTTGAGAATCCAACCTAGGAACTATCGAGTTTCCAGTCACATCATCAGTGTTTACTCTGGAGTAAAAATTAGTGACTTTTTCCATTAAATCCTATTGATCTATTTCTCCACCAAGAAGCTTCTTCATCTAAATCACCGGTTTATTGTGCCTCTGATTGTTTAAGGGGATGTCATGGGAGCTATTGAGGAGTCACTTAAAATGCTATTTGTCCTACCACACATAGGCAAGCAGTGTTTCCATTCGAAACCTTGCTGCATGAATTAAATCTTTCCACATAAAGTGGGCTTTGTTTGCAAAATTAAAGTAATGTGTACATGCATTCTACATGTCCACAGACCCTTGCAGAAGGATGGCTAAATCACTCTGCTGTTCAGCTGCTTGGGCCTGAGACGCAAAGGGAATATTGACTGATGAAACCCACATACACGGGTTACAGCTTTCTGAATGGGATGCAGGTTCATGATGCTTTCGCATCAGCAGGTGTAAACAGGGTTTAGCAGTTTACATGCATATTTACAGAAGGCTCACTCAGAGCCTAAAATAGAATAAGCTTTGTATTCCTGTCTCCTTAACAAGCTATCACTTTTGCCAGCGCAAGTAGCAGAGATGTTTGCTTTGACCCGGGAGGTCCCGATGTATTCTTTGACAGCCAGTGATGCCCACAGCGGATTATCAATGCGAAAAACAAATGAACAGCCAGCCCTGGCAGCAGGCAGAAGTTCCCTGTTTGTGCACTGTATTTTGCAGGAAGGATATGAGAGGTGCTTCGTTGTTTGGAAATTTGCCTCCTTCCAGAAGATGCCCCTGAGCATCTGGGATAAGAAAGCAGTTCAACTGAAATATGGTCTGAGAGACAGTCCTCCAAAAAAGGGAATGCAGCTCCCTTATAACGCCTTTCTTGCTGGCAGCATTACCACAAAAATTTGGAAAAGAAGAATTTTTCTGGTTATCCTCAGCTTAACAAGCAACAGAACATAACTCTCTTACCTATTCATGTATATTTTATGCTTTGGGAGCGACACTGCTATCACAGCCTTGGAAAATTGACATTACACGAAACAAAAGTAATCCTCTCCACTTTAAACCTTATATCCCAAGATCTCTGAACTTCATTATATTATCGTACTGTCCAAAAATGTTTAAAAGTGTTTCAGGCATTCCACTGAGCAACTAGAAACAGACATTCCTTTCCCAAATCCTCTAACATCTATGTCCCATATATAGAAGAACGAGCAGTAAAGTGGAAGAAAAAAAATAAGGAAAAGCAGAAAAAAATGTCTTCACTTTTGCTGGCACTTCGTTTTGGAGAGGGATACGTTCAGAAGCCTTCAAGTTTGAGAAAGAAACATTTCGTATCTTCCTTTCAAAGTACCATATTGTTTTGGCACTTTAAAAACCTTGCATCCCACAAGGTTTTAAGGGTCAGCACTGAAATCTGACATGTTCATTTCCTCCGAGTGAAATACATCCATTTGTCCCCTGAAAACTTACTGCCCTAATTCTTTCACAAACGATTTGCTATTTCAAATCACAATTAACAAATCTCTGAAACTTCCACTTATCTGCATGATTTTACAGTGTAAAACCTGGTCTCTTGCAAGCAGATGAGGAGAACATTCCTCTGAGGTGAACTGTAGCACTTCAACACCTAGAAGTCCCACCAAGGCCACCAGAGCCCAACACAGAAAGAGGGAGACTATTCAAATGCCTCACTTTTTCCACTGCTCAGCTTTTCTTAGATTGTTATGTGGATTTTCATTAGGCTCCCAAGTATGGAGAACTTTTATTATTGCTATAAACTCTGCTCATGAAGTGGATTTTCTGACCCTTTCATACCAGACGTTTGGCTAAGTGTAGTATCAGTTTAATGTCTGACACACGGCCTTGTGGGAACCATACCCTGCCACTGACACAGGAATAGATGTCATCAGACAGATCCATTCCTCTGCCACACTTCTGACTGAGCTACCTGGTTTTAATAATGGCAAGGAAAACATCTGTGTTGCCTCGCCATGTGACTGGAGTTCAAGAGAACGAGCCACACGCTGCAAGCATTTCTTGGAATTGTGAACTACTGTTCTATTCAGCATCCAGCTGGAGGCCGATATCCACAAATACTCATGAGTGTAGATCAGCAAATGCCTGTCTTTCATCTAGAAACTCTGATTCCTGTGTCAACAAGGTCAGGCAGGATTCTCTGCCATCTGCGGTTTCAGGCTTCAGATGGCTATGCCACGGCTTCAAGTGAATGAGGGGGGTAATTCATAAGTGACAAGTAGAGAACCATCTAAAGACTTAAGTCTAAATGAGTTAAATGCAAAAGTTATTAATTACTGTGGTTTTAGTCTATTTAGTAATATGCCCATAAAGTCACATAGTGAAGCTGCTGTGTAACTGGGAACCCAATGGGGTGTCAGTATATCCTTACACTGACCAAGGCTTAATACTAGAACTGACCATCTCCAGAACAACGACAAGATTATTCATTTCTAATTTAACGGAAAGCAACAGCAATCATAACCATTCTGGGAGAATTCAGGACTACTCAGGGCAGAACTATAGGGCAGCTTTCAAACTGCTAATACAACTGCTATTGAAATTCAGAAAAGCTCTGTTTCCTCAGTTATGACTCAGGGAAGATCATTGCTTTAGCATCTGTCCTAGTTCTGATCATCTCCTGGCACTCACTAGACATATGCTTGGGCAGCATCTATGTAGAGTTTGTTTTCCTTTCAGTCATATGCAAAGGAAAAAAAGGGACTTGGGAGAGAATTACTGTTATTTTTGCGTTCTTTTGCAACTCCATCTACTGCCCATCTCCAAAGCCCTTTGTAAAACAATGGATTTTCCAGTACATTAGGACTTGCCACTAGCCCAAGGATTTTCACTGCTCCTGGCAGCCCGCTGCATTGGCAGACTTCCCTCTGCATCCTCGACCTGCTGCTGATTGATCCCCGTAATCCAATCCATTTTCAACAAGCCACTTCAGCTCCAATAAAAACAAGGGGCTTTGCTGATTGCTGGTTTCAGCTGCAGCTGTTGGAGCCACAAATCTAGAGAGAAATATTGTAAGTCTATTTGTAAAAAATCTACTGGTAAAAATAAAATTATTCACTGCTTTTATTTAGTTAAACTCAAAGGGAAAATAATGACAGCTTCTTCTAATGCATTGCACCTTCTTCAAGGTTTTATGCCTGTATATCTCTCTTGGTGTGACTAGGATGTTCCTCTAAGTAAATAAGAAATGTTAGGGCTGAGTTTCCCCAGGGCCTTGGTGTATGTAAGCATGAAATAGCTGGCGTAACATGGGTGCCGCATACATTTCATAGGCTTTAAATCTTTTAGAAGAGACTGTTCTAATCTGCCTCTTCTGCAAAGCACCAGCCAAACAAAAGTCCCATGGCACTCAAGAGTTTTTGCACTACAATTACAATTTCTATCTGAGCTGGGAAAAAAACCCTAAAACATTGCAAGATACAAATCCTGACACTCAGACAGCAAACTAGAGACAAGTCCCAGTGCTTCCAGGTTCATTATTATTCCAGTTCTGCAGTTACCTGCAAAACTGAAGTCCTGTATTTTATCTGTAGACTGAATTGGACAAGCTGCAGCTTCCAATTGTGGGATCTACCAAGGGGTTTTGGTGATGATGGTGGTGTAGAATAAAGCAGTTATTCCATGTAGCTAACCAAAAGGAAAGTTCAGGTACCTTATTTCAGAGAAGAGCCCACCCTTTCTCTCGCCTTTGTAAAGAATGTTCTCTGGATTCAGAACAACACTGCTCTTTCCTTTTCCAGCCTTCCATAATTGTATTTCTGCTATTAATATTTGTGGCTCCATTGGTTTGACCAAGGTTGCCGACAAAAATAGGGATTGTGATGGGATCTCCCGAAGTAGGAACCATATTTTGAAGACAGCATATTCTACAGCCCCTTCTAACACTAAAAGTCACAAAAAGAAAACTGGTATAGGCTAATACACCCTAAAACCAGGAGTACAGAGAAGTCCACACCAGATAACTGACACCTATGCTAAGATGTGTATGAGCGATACATTTTTTGGAGTTATTTATGAATTACTTTGTTTCACTGCAGTAGTTAGTGGCCTTTGGCTGATAGTTTAGCTCTCCTTTTGTTTAGGGCTGTTGCCTGCAATAGCTAGTCTTACTATGAAGGGCAAGGAGGCACTAGAAACATGAAGTATGGGCCAGAGAATTGTATTGGGAAAATCATGAGAGCCAGCAAAATTTTATTTCATTGAGCCTTATATGCTACATTTGGCCCAGCAGGGGTTTAATGAAATGTTATTGATTCCAAGGCAAGCTTCCAATGGAAATCTGCCTAGATTCCTGGGGGTCTCTGCTGAGGCTGAAGACCTTCGATGTGCTGATCCTTGGCTGTAGCACTTCTGTTAATGGGTCTGTCCTTCAGAAAACAGACCAGAAAAGTCCCAAAGAAGCTGCTCAGTAAAATGATACTCCTCTCAGCAATGCTGCTGCCATTTGCTCTGACCCTAAAAAGATGATAATTTCCCAGAGCACTTGTAGGGCCCGGAGAACTTCTGATATATTAAGAATAAAAAGGAAAACAGTTTCTGGTCCAATTTAGCCAAGTATTTGGTGCAGAGAAGGAAAAAAGTTGGAAATACTTACAAGCTGAAAAGGCCTGTCCCTCAATATCAGTGTAGAGCAGAGAAACAGTAACTCAGAGTTTAAGTAGGAGAAATATTTACTTGGAGAAAGGAAGAAGGATGGGAGAGCTGATCAAGCAAAGACACCAAATGGACCATCTCAGATAGTTTCCTTGCAAAGGAGAGGATGTATACCAATTTGCAGTAAGGAGGAATAGAGCTGTCACTACCAGATAAACTAGAGCAGTAAAGAAGAACCTAATATTGCTTATGTAAGTCCACAGCCAAGAAAGTCTTTTAAACAACTGGTAAGCTTTGAAAAGGACACCTGTATCAGTAAAATAGTTTACAGTCTTGAAATACACTCAGTAGATGCCAGCTGTATCCACCCATTACATAAATCAAGCAGTAGAGATCTTGGGTTGTCCAGAGGAAACCATCACAAGCAGATATTCTCTCTCAAAGCCTGCAGCTGGTAAGCAAGTTCTGTTGTTTTAAATCAGAAAAGATACCCAAGGGCTCAGCCTGAGGAGCTGGGGGGTTCTTTGCCATTTGCATGTTTAGGATCCACCCCAGACTTGGTTCCCTTGGACCATAAGAAGCATGTTTATTGTGTGGGGGAAGGAACTCTGCAGGTCACCCTGCCCTCAGCTACAGCACAAGATTTCCCCTCTTACACTAGATCAAGAATTAATTCCCTAACCCCCCTCTGAAGCAAGATTAATGTAATGAGTGGGAAGAGCAGTGCATAGCTGGAATAACAGCAGTAACCTTCATTTAACTGAATATGTTCCCTTTTAAAGAGTCCTGTGATAGGGAGCAAGTCTTTGAACAGACATGGCAGCATTTTAGTCTATGTATCTCCATGCAACATAGTTTTATTGTGGCACTGCTACTAATTTTAATGTCTGTAATGGTATCTTCTCTATTATCTTCTCCAATATCTTCTTCCCTTCTCAGAGGGACTTCTTTCTGCAGATCTCATGAAGCTCCAAAGGAAAACATAAGTTCAATTTCTTGGATGACTGCAGTTCTCCTAAATTAACTTTGTCTCCTTGTGAAGAGTTTAATCCAATGGGTAGTTAGGAGAGAATTTACTACTTTGGAGAAAGTCACCGCAGCAACTCGTCATCACTCAACGTGTAATTCTCAGTTCAGATGAATTTCATCATTAGCTGAGATGAAAATGAAGGCTTGCCCTTGCCCCCTGCTCTGAGTAAACAGAAATGTTTTCATGGGATTTTCAGCCGAGCGGGTCAGGTTTTCCTGCTAAGGGTATTTAAATACTCCTTGCTCTGTTTCCAAGCTTCACAGGAAAAACAACACAAATAAACACAACCATTGCCACATTGTACCAATACAGTTCTAAACAAAAAACACTTATTGCAGTAAAGAGCCACAAACAAGCAGGTCTCACAAATATTTTGCTTCCTGCATTTATTAGAGCTCATAGGAGCCCTCTATCAGAAAGCAGGGAACCTAGTGGTTGAGTGATGCATGGCAAGACTCACACAATCACAGAATGGTTTGGATTGGAAGTGACCTTATAGCTCACCCAATTCTACCCCCCTGCCATGGGCAGGGACACCTTCCACTAAACCAGCTTGCTTCAAGCCCCGTCCAAGCTGGCCTTGAACACTGCCAGGGATGGGGCAGCCACAGCTTCTCTGGGCACCCTGTGCCAGCACCTCAGCACCCTCACAGGGAAGAACTTATTTCTAACATCTAATCTCAGTTTCCCCTCTGTCAGTTTAAGGCCATTCCCTCTTGTCACAGAATCACAGAATCCCAAGGGTTGTCCTGTCACTACAGGCCCTTGTAAAAAGCCCCTCACCAGATTTCTTGTACAATATCTGTCTGATTTCTTTCCAGAGGAAAATTTGTACTTCTTCATAGCACTGGCACCCAAGCTGGGAAATGCAACCAGCTAAGACTGTGCTCTTGGGCATCCGCGTGTCAGACTGCCCACAGGGCAGGGTCATTGCTCCACACCAGACAGAGCCTTCTCTGCGCTCACATTTCCTTCATTCTCAGATGGGGTCAGTTCCCCTCACCTCTGTGACCTCGTAATCTTGTTTCTACCTCGTCTGTGTTTCTTTAAATGTTCTTTAGACAACTGGCCATTCAGCAGCACAAAGAATAAGGGTAAGCAAAACTGAGGCTGGAGCAGCAAAAGGGGTGTATGAGCATATCCACTTCATTCTGCCAGGCTTTGAGAGGAAGCACTGGCTTGCAGAGCTCACAAGAAGGGGCAGCTTTCACAAGGTAGTAACAAAGCTTGGCTTAAAGCGGGGTTTACGCAGAAGTGGAAAACCAGATGAAATTAACTTGGGAGAGTTCCACTGCTTGAGTTGGAGATTCCCATTAATCATATCAGTCTGTACCCAGCATAAAAAGTTTGCCTGTAGAGACTATCCTCATAGATGTGATACATGATAATAATTAATAAAGGCAGGTGGTTTAGGCATCGGCTCAAGGCTCCTACTGTTAGAGCAGCACTGACTTCAAGGGAATTACTTTAACCCTTGAGATGGAGAAAGATGGTTTCTATTTACTTTCCAATGAAAATTACTTTAGAAAGCAATTCCATCATTGTTCTCCTGCTGTAACAATTGAAAGTTTGTGCTCAATATTTGGGCAAGATATGCTCTAGGAAGAGCTCACAAACACCAGTGTATAAGTTGTTGTAACGCCACCACCATTACTACAGTTCTGGGCCCCTACACTAATACTGAGAAAGAGGGAACTGACTGTACAGTGTGGTCCATCAGCACCACCAGTTTTATGCCAATAAAGCCCAATAGACTTTCCTGTTGAAGTTTTATTGAAGCTTAGGATTTACACATCCTCTATGCTCCTCCAGTCCCACTCCTTTTCCTCCTAAAACTCACATAGAACCATAGAATCATAGAATAGTCAGGGTTGGAAAGGACCTTAAGATCATCCAGTTCCAACCTCCCTGCCATGGGCAGGGACACCTCACACTAAACCATCTCACCCAAAGCTCTGTCCAACCTGGCCTTGAACACAGCCCGGGATGGAGCATTCACAACTTCCCTGGGCAACCCATTCCAGTGCCTCACCACCCTCACAGGAAAGAATTTCCTCCTTATATCCAATCTAAACTTCCCCTGTTTAAGTTTTAACCCCTTATCCCTTGTCCTATCACTACAATCCCTAATGAAGAGTCCCCCCTTTAGGTACTGGAAGGCTGCTATGAGGTCCCCACGCAGCCTTCTCTTCTCCAGGCTGAACAGCCCAACTTCCTCAGCCTGTCTTCATACGGGAGGTGCTCCAGTCCCTGATCATCCTCGTGGCCTCCTCTGGACTTGTTCCAGCAGTTCCATGTCCTTTTTATGTTGAGGACACCAGAACTGCACACAATACTCCAGGTGAGGTCTCACAAGAGAAACTGAAGTCTCACATCCTCACTTCTACAGCCATTCCTTTTTAGTTTTGTTCTTCCAGACCTGATTCTCCTTTATCCTTCTGTGTTGTTTCCTCAAAAACCAGATTCCACTGTGATGCAAAGTTGATGTCATGCTTAGCTTCTAGGTGCCATCTCTGAATCACAGAATCACGGAATGGGTTGGGTTGGAAGGGACCTTAAAGCTCATCCAGTTCCATCCCCCTGCATGGGCAAGGTCACTTTCCACTAGAGCAGGTTGATCCAAGCCCCCTCCAACCTGGCCTTGAACACTGCCAGGGATGGGGCAGCCACAGCTTCTTTGGGCAGCCTGTGCCAGTGTCTCATTACCCTCGCAGATTAATTAGCCTGATCCAGTTACACTGCTTATAAAAAAGCCAGTGCCATCTGACATATAGAGTACATCTCTATAATGTTGCTTTGTAGGTATGGCTATACTCTAGAGCCAAAGCATTTGGCCTCCTAAATCTGTGGTGGGAGTGGATTTCATCAATCTGCAGCCTCAGAGAACTTAATATCTTCCACAGCCTCAAATTTCATTTGGAAAGAGAGAAGGAAAGCTGCTTAGGAGAAATTGCTTGAAAAGCAGTAATCAGGGAGAAGGGATGGTGCACAAGAGAAGAGAACAGGGTTACAGGATGGAGGAGGTTTAGCTATTACTGTACATGTTGAAACTGACAACATAATGCATGTCACATAATTCAGCAATGGTGCCATTTCCTTGCAAATCAGAAGCTAATATATGCAGCCCTACACTGTGCAAAAATCAATCTTTCACCTTGCCTTGGAAAAAACCTCCGTGCACTATGATTTATGGCAGAGGAAAAGAAGCTTAGATTTTCTTTGACTTTATGCAGTACTCCTTCCACATGTCTAATGTACTGCCTGCAGCTATGTTTCTTGTGGAAGGTGAGTGCGTGTGTCAGCACTGCCCCTAACAGACTTGTGATGAGTTTTTCTTATGTTCTCAGCTTTTTGTTTTTTCTTTTTGTAATTGCTCTTTCTTGCTTTTCTCTTTTAATCCATTTATTGCATTTGCTCTTTCGATCCGGGTGCAGTTTTATTTGCACTGGGTCAAGATTCTCGGACACTTCTAGATGATAAACATCTCGAGTGAAATACCCATGAAGAATGACTTGGCTTTGTGGTTGGAGCTATTAGTGTTCTGAGTTTGACCCCAGAGGCCACATCTAGAGGTAAGAGAATAAAGTCCGTTAATTGCGGTCAATTGCATCTTTGATCTTTCTGCTGTGCTGGCCCACAAAAGGGCAAATGATGACAACTCTGATGATTTTTGTACTGTAAATAAACCCATATTTCTGGGCATTTATAAAGTATTAACTCCCATGTCATCTAGCACATAGAATAGCAGGTTTGGCAATACAGGTGTGTGTGAACAGCCTTTCAGTAGCACTAATGAAAGCAACACTCTCTGAGAATCCAAAAGCAGACATGTAATAGCTGCTGGTCAGTCCTGGTCTGCAATGGGTTTGACCTGCTGACCCCAGGGTGAAAGGCTCTGTACTGCATTACCACTCCCAGGAGCTCTTCGACTCTCTCTGAGGTCAGGTCTTTTATTATTTTGTAGTTAACCTCAAGACAGTATCACCTCCAATGGATAACATCTGCAGAACACTATCTAGCCATCTGAAGCTCTTTTGCTTTACATCTAATCATTGGCACTCCATGAATCTGAAGGTTAAAAAGAAATTGCATGGCCAAATACTCACGGCAGAAACAGTGAAATTAGAACGTGGTGGGGGAAAAAACCCGTAATAGATTCTTCCTGCCACTGGAGTATTTTTTCACTTATTCATGGGGTTTTGACATTTCTTTCCAAGCAATGACAGATGTAATGATTTGGGGAGAATTCATCAGAATTTGTTCCTTTAATCAAGAGAGAACGAATCAAAAAATTCCCAACACATGTGAACATCAATAAAGTTTTCATTTGTGTGATGATTCTACTTCCAGGTTCTGTCTTTTACCACTCATTCAGCTATTTAGACACTTCACTCTCACTCATTCTGATGCCATCCCCTGTAGAAGATGCACACAGACAAGCCTTCCAGTGGGACAGGCACCACGCAAGTACATGCTAAAAACACTTTTCCAAGTTAGAAACAGTCTGTGCTTAGCAATTTATTGTAAGCTCTTTTGGTCCTAAAATGTCCACTCCTACAACTCAGAATAGATTTTCCTAAAACCCAGTGTAGAAAATACTTTCCAGCATGACCAAAGCCTTAATGACACACAAGAAAAACATTCAAAATGCAACAAAACTACCCTATATTAGTGAATTCCTATCATTGGCAAAAGATTTTCTAATACCCCCCCCTGGCATTCTGCAAGGAGGATGTTAGTGACCTCATTGTGGAGCTAGCTACCACAAGAATGAAAGAAGACCCACTTCCAGTGACATTAGGAGGATTGTATAGGACTTACTCCACCCACAGTAGATCTGACCTCTGGAAGCCATGTTTTCCCCCATTAACAATGAGACTTTATTAATTCTTGGGGATTATTTGGGAAGCTGTGACTGTGAACATTTGTATACAAATGACAAATCATCATTTAATGAGCATGAACTGATTTCACATTGAACTGTCCATCTCATAAGCACCAAGATGTCCAAGAAAGGAAACTCATTTGTATATTCCCAGCAGTGCTTTGGGATACAGCCTGCAAAAGCAGTGGGAATTAGACATGAGGAAGCAGCAAGATATTTTCCCCATTACATACTCACCCATCAATCATAGTTCTCTTTGAAATCTGGCTACTGGCCACTGGTCCTTGCTGGGAAAATGCTAGAAGTGCAAGAAAAAGGGACAATTTTCCTCTTTGTGCCAACTTTCAGTGTAGAGTTATACTTGAAGATGCAAGTAGCACAGCCCAGCTCCCCCCTAGCAGATCTCTGAGAGGAGATCTATTGTGGAATTTCACAGCTGGATCTCAGCATCTCATTCTGCTCCATGGCTTGAAATTTTGGACACATTTCACCATTGTTTCCCCAGATTTTCATCCGCAACTTTATTAAAAGAATAAATTAAAGAGGAATTCAGTCCATCAGAGAGTGTGTTCTGCTCTAATTTCTGTTTCACAGTATAGCAGCAGGCCAGTGAATAGAGAACTGAGGGCAGACACACTACTGTAGATAATGGCATAGAAGAACAAATTAGATTTAGAGACAAACCAGCTTATTGAGCCAGCTGGTATTTTCTGGCCCACATTTCTAGGACTTCATAAAGCAGTCTGGTTTATGACTCTGGGGTGGTCATTTCTTTGTGGCAGGAAAGGCAAAAGCTAGTATCACTACCTCTTGGATGAATGAAACAGCTCCAAGGGACACAAAGCAAACAGTACTGTAGGAGATGCAGGGCATCTCCTTTTAAAAGTCTCCTTTTAAAATCTCCTTTTTAACATTGGGGAACTCGGAGGAGACCTTTTTTACCTTTTTAACATTGGGGAATGAGGAGAAGACCAGGCCACAAGTCATATGGGAAATACGATCCCAAGAAGTGGTAAAACCAAAACAGTCAAAGCAGAAGAATGCTCCTGGGGAGATTAAGAATACACAATGTGATGATCACAACTTCTAAACCAGCCCAAGACCAACATTTTAGAGCCGCCAGATGTTGAGTCTGCAAGCAGAGGATCTCTCTAGGATGTCTAGCTCATAGGCAGAGAATCTTTCCTCTGAACTTTTTGCTTTGCTTTTCCATTTTGGAAGTTCATTCTGTCTGACAACCTCTCTCTTTGCACTTACGTTGCACCTAGACACAGTGACTTTGGAACAGGTGAATTTCCATGGTCCGTATTTATCATTCAGACACTTAATGATGAATCTGGCAAGGGCAAGCATTTTGAAGGAAGATTGAAAACTGGCCTTGGAAAATCCTCCCTTACAAGACAGTTACTGATCATTCCTGATGCAAAGAATTTTTCACTATTGGCTGAAAAAGGGGGTCCTCTGTCTTCCTTCTCATATCATCATCACTTAGACATAAGGAACTCAGCAAATCAATTCCTAGGCTTTCTGGAAAAAAAGAGAAAGGAAAAAAGAAATAAAGAACTTGGCATTCAAGTTCACTGTGCTCTCTTCAAAGTCCTGGACCAGCTCTGACCATCTCTCTCTCAGTGGAATGGAATTTCCCAATATACCATGGTCATTCTGGCACTTGTTTCTCTGCAGCAGCTATAAACCTACTGCAAGTCACTGGACTCTGTAAAAGGAAAAAAGTTACCCAAGTGTTCTTGGCCTGGGCACAGAGATCAAGAGAAGGACAGAAATGCATACCTCATCCAAAGAAAATTCTGCCTGGCTTTACACTGCTAATAGCTCAGTGAGAAAATCTGTTTAATTGTGCACATCTTGCAGAGGTTTCTGGGAAATAACCTGTTAGATGCTCACCTAGAACATATTTCTTTAGCTTTTGAAGGTTTTCTTGTCTGCAGGGTGTCTGCCAAGCAAAAGAAATGAAGATTAGGGAGCAAAGAGACCCAGTGGCAGCTGTGCATCAGGTCCCAATTAAGACATCAAACTAAACCCTTCAGCCCCAGTTCTCAAACATCCTTGTGTATAATATTTCCCATGAGGCTGGAATTCTTCTGTGAGGTTTATGATAGCTTTAATGTTTAGCATCAGGGTTCAGTAAGCTTTCATGACATTCGTATTGCTGTTTGAGACAGCAGGGTATGTTTTTTCACCCCTGCCCCTCCAAATAAAAGATAAGGGCATTCCCTATGTTATGACATGACTTGGACTGCAGGAGCCATGAAGCTGCGTTTGAATCTGCCACTGAATCGTGCTGGTTCTGAGCATTAAAATGTCCTAAAACCTAATTCTAGCCCTAACTTCAGAACAGTCATTTGGTCCATTACACAGTCAAATTCAACTGAATTCAACTGCCAATCAATCTCACATAAGATTAGGTAGAGAGGGCAGACCCTTGTATGAGAGGGTAAGAAGTCCGGAGAGTGCAAGTTCACTTACTTTGGCTTCAAGAGACAACCACCTGATTGTGTTTAAGATACTCCCTGTACAATTCCTTTGTGAAACAGCACACTTCGGATCAAACAGCCACTTCAGCTTAATGCTGAAGTTTAGAGGCATTTGATCAAGACCTCTCCATGGTGGCATCTGATTTGGGTTCAGGTCCCAAGGAATATTCTGCCCAGATCTCACTTAAAGTCCCTGCATTATTGCAGGAAATCTTGTCTTTCCTACCATTTTCTGCAGTCTCTTGGAATAGTCACTTGGAATTGTGACAGTATCACTGCATACCCTCACAATGAGGACAGTGCAAAGCGCTTGGCTTACTAGCACAGTGAAACCATACCTTGCTCCCTGCTGAGAGGACCGAAGTTGCCCAGCTGTCCTCACTAACCATTAACTGAGCAACCTGCAGGAGATCACTTAAAATTCCCCTCACTGTTCTTACGAGACAGCCCTGCTGTGAACAGGAGCAGCATGCCCAGAGTCAGCTCCCACTGCTTCACAACAAAGAATAGAGATTTGATTTGAAAATAACAGCAGTAAGAACATGTACACTGCCAAATAGCTGAGCTCCCTCGTTTAATGACACATCACAATTCCTCGGCTGTCTATGGTGCTTTCCCTTGGGAGTGGACTAGCTAATTCCTTCAGAGATATCTCAGTGCATCCCTAGAAGCAGCTTATTCCAGCAACCCCTGCTATTAAGAAGGTAGAAGCATGCTGTCCAGCTCCCTGAACACTGTCACAGTGAAACATACCCCTCATTTCAAGCCCCATGATATGAAACATATCCTAAATGCAAAAACACAGCTACTGTTACAGGCTGTGACACTGTCTGCAGCTTTTTCCATGCAGAACTACCTGAAATAAGCATACAAATAAATTTTTAGATCACAGAGCCACAGAGATGTTACAAGTGGCTCAGAAGGGACCAAGAAATGTACTGTGAAGCACTGGACAAGGGCCACTCACTTGAAAGGTTAGCTTTGAACGTTGTGGATGCAAACCACTTATCTCTCTGTAGAGCCAGGAGTCACTTTTTGGAGTAGAGGCCTTTAGAAGTAGAGATGTAGCTGACAAAAAGCCTAGTAGCACCATGATTCCACCAGTCTTGGTGCCTACTACTAGATTTTCCAGAAACAACACTTCTGATGGAGAACAAATATAAGCTCGCTGTTGCGTGGGCATGCCAGATGATGTTTAACCTGGCAGTACACCAGCTGCAAGAAGACAGACTGAATCTGAATGCTGTTAGATAGTGTCTAACATGATTTCTCTGCTCCATTTGGTCATATTATCTGCCTGGACAAAATCCCTTCTCTGAATTTCTTTGAATTAACAGGGAGAACCTGAATCATTTCTGTGTCTACACAACAGTAAGAGCCAACGATGTTTCTGATCTCAAATTTAGCATTCAAAAGCCCCTTCTAGTGTCTTTCTGAGACACGGCTGAAAGAACTTACTTTTAAAACTCAGTATTCAGCTCAAGTGCTTGAGCAACATAACTCTACATTTCTGCAGCTTTTCTAGGACCAATGAGCCAAATAGCCAAATACAACGTGCATAATTCCTCTGCCCTTATTGGGAAGGCATTGAAAACCTTTCTTGAGGACAGTTAGTTATCCAAGGAAGGGGCTGACAAGGTAAAATGGCTCTTCAGAACTAGTCTAAAGTCGTGAATGACAAAAGCTGTATGAAAACTTGCACAGTGATGTAGCCAAAAATGAAGAAGGAACACACACCAGGAATTTGGGTAGATTGCTGTTGAGAGGAGGTCTTAGCACCCTGGTCTCTGGCTGCGGATTGAAACGTCAACAGTGTGAATTAACTTTTAAACACATGCATGATATCAAAATGTGATCTCTGCATAAAAACGTTCTTCAGAACTAAAGAAATAAACATGTGTTTCTAGGAGTAGCAGGACTACTGAAGCTTTGTTTCCTACAAGCTACATTTCTTTGCTGTCTAACAAGAGTAAGCCTGTGCTGTAAATTGTCTCACGTTACCCAGCCCCTGATTTCCAAGACTTTTCTAACAGCTTGGTATATTTGGAAACTGCACCCCTCTGTTATACTTGTGGTTAAAATAAATCAGCAGATTTTAACACTCTTGGGGCAGGTGGGGGGGGGGGGGAGTGGGAGGGGATGACAGAGAGAAGCAGACGTATGGAGCATGTAATAGCATGTTTCTCACTTCCTTAGGAAACCAATCTTTAAAGATGGCAGAGCCCTACCACATTCTGCTGGAGAGGAGTTTTAATTGGTGAGCCGTGTGTCACGAAAATCCCCTCACCAAAGAAAGAACTTGCTGCTCTTTCATGAGTCATCTCTATCCAGCCCCTTAAACCACACAACAACTAACACCTTTGTTGGAGGTCGACTAAGAAAGAGATGAATTACTTCTTAAAATGCAAGTCAGATGATGAGGATAAAGTTTTAGAGTGGATAATTCCCCTTTTCAACACCGGATTCAGGCAAAATTAGTGTTTCTGAGTATGATCTAAGGTTTACCCATCAAGTTACTTCCTGGGGTTAAACATATCAGAGGATTGGAACAGTTAACGAAAGGCCCCTGAGTGTACTTTCGGAATCTGATTTATGTTCTCTTTTATCTCAGGCTCCACCTCTTCAAGTCATCTTTCGAGTAACCTGCTGAAAATACAGCAAAGAAAGGCAGGAGCTGGAACATTCCTGATATTTCACCACAACACATACATCAGTAATTTACTTGGCAACACTTTCCTATGGAGCACTTTGGTTTGAAGGTGAAAAAAAAACCCAAAACAAACCCACACACACCCTCACACAGTAAGATTTTATCATGAAGTTAACAGTGAGTTATGTATCAGAGGTTTGCAAACTAGCTCAGGGAAATTAGGAGATGACTTACAGACCAGGCTGAATTTGCATACATTTCTCCAGGACTGAATTTCCCCAACTAAAGCAAAAAAAAGGGCATCAGGAGCAAAAATGCTGACTTTGGAGAGACCTTACTGCTGCCTTTCAGGACTTAAAAGGAGCCTATAAGAAAGACGAGAGACTTTTTAGCTGCGCCTGTTGCTATAGTGTGAAGGCTAATGGTTCTAAACTGAAAGAGGGAGATTCAGGCTGGGTGTGAGGAAGAAATTCCTTACAGTGAGGGTGGTAAAATACCGGCCCAGGTTGCCCAGACAGCAGGTGGATGCACCATCTCCGGAGACATTCTAGGGCAGCTAGATGTGGTTCTGAGCAATCTGAGCTACTTGAAGATGTTCCTGCTCATTGCAGGGGGTTGGACTACATGACCTTTGTAGGCCTCTTCCAACCCAAACTATTCTATGCTTCTATGATTTCAAAACACTTCTAAGTTTGATGTGAGCTGTGGATTGCCAAGTATTTATTGGTCAAGCACAACAAGGGCTCCATAATCGTTGATAATATTTGATTCTTTAATATTTCATGGCATCTGCCTGTGAATGCTGCACATTCACATAACATTTAGGAGACCTTGCCGTAGGGTTCTGACTGATTTTAAAGTCTCTTTTCTTTTAAGACTTCAGTCTGAGTGAGTCATTGAATCTCAGGGCCTCTTTTGAGCACTCTTCTGATGCAGATGTGCTTGTCTTGCTCTACCTCCTCAAGGTTCAACTGCTTATCCTCAAGGTCAGCCCTGACCCTGAAACATCTGAAGCATTTTTCTTCCCTAATCAAGGGAGGAGGCTTGGCACTGAAAAGGGCAAACCAACACAGAAAGGCTTCACATGGACTTCCTACACACTGGAATTTTAACCTCAAAACATAAATAAGATTACATATTATTAGAAAGGCATACCACCACACTGTTTCATCCTTTCTTTGGATGTCCTTGGAACAGTTAGCCAGTGTGCAAGGGGACAGGGCTGGCCACAGTACAGATGTGCTCCTGCCTTTTCTTATTTATCCCCCAAATGATGCTTTGATCAGCCTCTGCAGGCACCACAGACTCCTGCCAGGAGATTTCATTCCCACAGAAACCACCATTTCCAACTCCCATGTCAGCCAGCTCTCCTTGGCAGTGCCAATTCATCTCTGTGGTATCACTCCCACTCTATGGTGTTCAGTAGTTATTGTGGCTTAACCCCAGCTGGGAGCTAAGTACCATGCAGCCCCATATCCCCTAGTGGGATGAAAAGAGTCAGAAAAAGGTAAAACTCATGAGGCTGAGATCAGAACAGTTTAATAATTTAGATAAAATAAAATATAATAACACTATTATTAATAATAATGGGAAAAAGAGAGGGAGGATTAAAATTCAAGAGAGACGAGTGATGCACAATACAATTGCTCACCCGCTGACCAATGCCTATCCCATCCCTGAGCAATAACTGTCGTCCCCCCCAGCCAGTTCCCCACAGTGAATCCTTAGTTCAGTACCAGTGTCCTGTCTCTGTTCCCTTCCAACTTCTTGTGCCCCCCCCCCCCCCCCCCCCCCACTGGCAGAGCATGGGGAACTGAGAAGTCTTGGATTAGGGTAAGCACTACTTAGCAACAACTAAAACATCAGTGTGCTACCAACATTACTCTCATACTAGATCCAAAACACAGCACAGTACCAGCTGCTAGGAAGAAAATTAACTCTATCCCAGCCAAAACCAGGACAGCAGTGGCTCACTTGTGCCATTGGCGTCTTGGTGCCAGCACCTGAAGGGTCTATACAGCAAGAAGAGCAGAAGTAAAGCAGTTCAGTGTTGAAGTCAATGGACAATTGTGGACAGTATTCAGAATCTGCGCTTTGCACACTTTTTCCAGTCTAACAACATTATTCCTGAGCAGTGTGCCCAATCCACTCCCAGATCATTAGGGAAAAAAGACATAAATGGTCAGAGCCCTGTTTTTGCAGGTGGGAGAGGAGAAAAGAACCAACAGGAAAAAACAAAGGGAAAACGAAGCCATGGGAAGCTTCTGGAAACTTGTTGGTCAAATCAGAGATTTTCAGTCTGTCTGTGAGTGTTGCACCTGCCATTGTAATGCTGTTAAGTGCCCTTTCAGTTATCATCTGAACCAGTCTGGGCCCAGTCTCAGAGCCAATTCACTTCCTAACAGAAAGAAATGACAAAAACAGCCACGGGGAGATGGAGGAGGAAATAAGAGTGAAGGAAATAAGAGTGAAAGAAATAAGGATCAGGAAATAATTCCTTATCCTTACTGATAAGGAAAGACATTCACTCTCTCTGACCTGGCCGTGGCTCAGAGGTAGGTGGGAGTCTTCCAGGGGAATTCCTGGGAGCTGCCCAGCTCATTTCTTAGACCAAAGAGGTCCAATTTGGAATCACATTTAATCAAATGTGTTTGATGAAAAGACCTTATCTAATCTCTCACAGAGCATCCTGCCCATGGCTCCATGCCACTGCCACACTCCAAATACTATTGAACGCATTCCCAAATATTCACCTATCTCCTGTCCTCCTGGGAGAAGATCCCAATCATTCAGCTCGACCTCGCCGTTTTCCTATTCCCCTGGAAAGAGCTCGGGAAAGCAGAAAGCGTGCACAGCCTTCTGATGAGGTGAGGTAACTTGGGTTCCAGGGAGATTTCAACAAAGTGCCGCAGCTGTGTTTGACATCGGTAAAGCCCGGGCAGAAACCATTCTGCATTGACTTCTAACACTTGCTTTGGCTGAGTCAGGGTTTATCCTAAAGCAGCTGTCCATGAATTTGCTGGGAAGCACAAGCCTTCAGTTGCCTAAACACATATTTACACAATGTTCAGCGATCTGTTAGGCTGTAAAAGATCTATCCTTTAGTTATCCAACACAGTCAACCACCTTCGTTGGGATCCTGCCCAAGTTTATTTAAGAGGAAGAAAAAGTGATTATAGAAATTACCACAGCTTTTTTTTTTTTTTCCTCCTTTTTGAAACGAAACATTTTTGTATCAGTGCATAAGCCACAAGAATGATCATCAGTTTAATAGCTTCCTGCGGGTGAACTCTTTCAAGTTGAGCTGTCAGTTAGGAGCATGGGTGGGGAGCCCATTTGGAGGCAAAGCAAGAATAATTCCCATTCTCAACACTCCCTGAAGGCAGCCAAAGGGCTGAATTTCTCTGAGACAACTTACTTCACCCTCCACATGTTGTGGGCAGGTCTCAGCCTCCATCATGCAGAATGTGCTGGGGGAAAGCTGTTCATTAGCAGGTTGATACCTCTGGAAGTAAGTACAGGGTGTTGCGTGGTCTGCAGGTGAACACAAAACATCACAGGACTGGATCTGTGCTGCTGCCCCAAGTGCTGAAGCATTTGCACACCTCACAAAGAACGGTGTTATGTGCGCAATGAAGACACAGGAGAGGGTTGTAAAGCAACTGTTTTCTACATATGCAAGTAGTGTTTGGGAGGGGTTTAATGCAAGTTACATGCATAACCCAAAATATGAAACCCTTCTAAAAAGTGGATTTTTTTAATTATTATTATTTATTCCCAGAAAAGCTGCTTTTGCTGGATTGGATGCACATATAAGCACTTTCTACATTGAAAATGCTAGTTATTTCAGGTACGTCATTAGCAAAACGATACATTCTTGGGGAGGGGAGGTAATACTATGCTAGTGCAACGGGATATTCATCCTGCATCTTCCTGTGTGACAAATTACTCTCTTCTGATGAAGGCATCTTATGCTTGGGAGCCAGGGTAGCCCAAATCTCTTCCAGCAGTGGCCACATGATCTTCTGTTGACCTTGCAAAGACTCCCATCTCCCAGCCGTTAGAAGTGGCTTCTAATTTTGCCTAGAACTTGCTGTCATTTTTCACTGCAAACCCACAGGTTTTCTTTAAATACTTGCAAAAAAAGAAAATACTTTAGTAAGTGTTTTTATTGAAAACCAGTGTCTGAATTTAGGGCTTTGTGATTTTTTTAAAACTTCAAACATACATTTCAGCTTTGAAGATGTTTCAGCTCTGGCACTGCTTCCTTTACCTCTGAGATTTTTACAGGGGATCTGGACAGAAATGAACATTTTCTCATGCTTTCTCATAAAAAGTAAATGCCAAGTAAGTTTCCCAGCCACTAGAAGCTGAGGTGCCTGATTTCCAGGCTGCCCAGTTCCATAGAAATCAGGGCAGCTGACATTAATGACCTGAAATCAAAGCCATCGATGTCTATCTGAACGTGCCTGTGTTTCGTAGTACCACTGTGACCATAGTGGTTTCACCACTGTAACACCTATTATCAGTGCTCAAATATGCTCAATCATGTTTGAGAAATACAGGGGGAAAAACTCATTAAAAATCAACCCCAAAAAACGATAAGCTCAGACAAATCAGAATGAACGATACAAGGAGTGAACACACGGGAGGCAACAATGTGACATTAATGCAAGACAACCTCATGATTCAGTATCGTTTTTTATGTTGGATTGGGAATTTGTTTTGTGTTGCCTGTGGTCCCATGATGCTGGGATCCTTGTGATGAAGCTCACACATATCCTGCCTCTCTCTCTTCCCAGATGCATTACCATGGCAGCCACATGCTTCTCCAAAGCATGTAGCCTGTACAGAATAGTCTGCCTATCCCTGCTCCTGCAGCACAGAATAACCTTGAATGAAAATTCACCCACTGCCTGCACCTTAGCTTTTCAAGGGCTTAATAATGCCTACAGCAAAGGTAAGTCACAGGGTAGTTGCCAGTAGTATAAAGAAGTTCTGAGATCCTTTGATGAAGGGATGATAACTGAGCCTGCACTTGAAATAAACTTTCAAATGCCTTTTTGCTAACTCTTCTTTCTACATCTCTATTCTCTAAGCTAGAAACAGGGCTTTCCTTTTCCTCTGTGTAATAACAAGGAAAAATAAAAGGCCCTTTGGTAAAATGTCTCATTGGCACTATAACATCTTACTTTAATTAACAATGCAAATTTTACATAATCACAGATCTTCACCCATTAATTATATTAAAGCATTACCACGATCACATGTAATTGAAGTTATTATTGCTGTAGAAATAACAGTAGGAAATTATGGCCAAATTCCCTTGCACCTTGTGCTGACAATCTGAGCCTGGGCAAGTCTGCATGGACAGTTCTTATTGCAGGGAGTTCCCATTAGTAACAGTGTCTCTAAGGGATTCCATTGGGGTTTTAGCCTGAGGCTGAGGCTGACCTCATACCTGCCTTTGATTTGGAGGGAATGACTTCAGCCCTGGCCAAAATCCTATGTAAGGCAGAAGAAGCCAATGTCCACTTAATCTAAGGCTGCTTTCTGTCCTTGTTGCAGCAGTTCTTTCTGCAAACGGTATGCAGGTGAAAAACAGAGAAAGATTGTTCTTGCTCTTTCTTTGGTCTGAAAGATCCTGCTAGAGGCAGCATTTTCCCAGATTTCCTATTTTTCCACCCACTTGGCAGAGATGCAGCACTCTTGTATTTCTTCATTTCCATATTTTGCCTCCTTTTCCCCTCATCTATGCTCTTGTTTTATTCCCATCTTGCCTTGTATTGCTACCAACTGTGAATGAACAGGGACATCTCGAGCACCCCAGTGCATTAGGCAGGCTGAAGGCTTGAACATATATTCTTACTAAAAAGGATTAATTAAATAGAGGATATTACTCCTCTGAAAGTGGAGCCTGTCCCTTTTTACTAGATGGATGTGCCTGGGGAAGGTTGCACTAAATTACAGCTCCAGTCTTATTTGTCTTTGTTTGGAGAAGTATCTTCAACTGGAACAGTCTTTGGGTATGTCTCTTCCCACATCATTTTGTCTTGCTGATTGCCGAAATTGCCTAACATATTGACATTTAAAGTTTCTAAAATCATAAATATCATATTCTGTACTCCTCTTTCACTTGTCTTCTTTCACCATGGCAAGCCAGGCCACTAAGGAATGGAAGGAAAGCTGTCTAGATGAATTCAGGTGCTGAGGGTTATAGGTTCCTGTTTCAAGAACTCCTTTCTGGGTAGAGGAATTCAGATTTTTTGTACAATCACAGACATTTATTCCTTCTTCTGCCTCTCAGCACCCTTCACAGTGAGCCCCCAGCACATCTCAGACCTAAAGTGCATCCTCCAGAGGAGATATTTGGCTGCCTCCAGCAACACCACATTTCCCCTTGCCCCCTTGTATTTCTATTACTCTTCAAGAAACCCTGGGTCAGGATGTGAGAGAACGCAAGTGTTTCACTGTCAACCACAGTCCAGAAACTCACATTTTGAGATTACGAGCCTGAGCTATTCCACAGAGCTGCCTAACTCTGCTGGCATGAAGTCAGTGATAAAACTATCATTGGCTTCCACAGAAGCTATGTCAGGCCAAAGCAGAGAGCAAGGCGCACTTGAAAACTTCACCTGCAAGGTCTTCTGGCCATCAACAGTATATGGCAGCACTTCATCCCTGTCTGGTTGCCTTGTGTGAGGCTGGGGTTGGAGGTGGTTTTACTCTGACTCACTTTTTCCATATAGCTTCCCTTAAAACAGAGCACTATCACAAAATTGCCATAAGTTTTGCAGATTAAAAAGAAACAAAACAACAAACAAACCCATAATGAGAAACAACATATTATACAGATTCATCAGGAGGTTGAAACAACATAAACTGTCCATATCAGCCTAAAGCATTCGGTCTAATTGAGGTCTCCTCTTTTAGATACTGCAGGCAAACAGAGGTATCTGGTTATTGTTAGTGATGAGAGGAAGGTGGGGGTCTCAAAGCAGCTACAGAAAGCATCCAGGAGACAGGATCTCTCCAGCAGCCAGTTGCTCCATGCGTGCTCTGCAGGCTGGACAGCACAGTATGCAGACAGTTTTCTCTGGCTTGGGTTCCTTCCAAGACCAAAAATTGAATCCACCTGAGGTAAATGGACTCACAAATCACCTTATCTTGCGTGACATGACAGACAGATGTTTTTCTCTTACACTGAACTGCACAAATGGGACATGTTTTCCTCAGGTCAGGTTCCCAGGTTAATGCCTGGCATATGGAGCTGCCTTCTTGCCTTTCTTGGGGAGGAGACCAAAGGTAAAGAGCAGACACCGTGGGCTTGCCAACAAGTCAAGGGTGGCAGAAAGCAACCAGAAGGTCTCAAAAGTGCTAACAGCATCAAGCCACCCCTGGAAATATTCTTTTTCTTGTCTTATTTGGATTATAAGAGGTGGAAGCCAGGCCATGTCTGTTGCTAGATGTTTATACAACAAGGGCTGCAGTATGAAACCCAAAATCCATCCTGCCTTGTGACTGTACACAAACTACACAAACACAATATCCGCTCCTTTCCCACCTCCTATGATCTGAATTGCCACACGTAAAAGAGGACTTCTGAGGCCAAACGAACACAGCTGCGTTCACAGGAGTTGACAAAGAAGTCTACACAGACATAGTGATGTTTGTGGTTGCTTCTGTGCCCACCCATTGACTGCCAGCTGGAGACTGCTCCCCAGCCTGTGGAGCACAGGGGTCAGTATTGCATCAGGATGTCCTGCTTCAAGGGCATGTCAGAGCTGGCTCTTACAGCATGCCAATGACTGTCAGGCACCCGTTCTCCATCCCCCAGTTAGTGAATTGTCTTCTAGAAGCATAAAACCACACCTGCCACAGTAAAACAGAAAGGCTTCCCATTAGCAATTTGGGGGAGCCTGTTTAACTGCAGCGGATATTCCCATCAGCAAAAGGTGATCCCTAATGCTCTAAGCTCTACAGTCTCCCTTCTTATCCTCCTAGTACAGAGCTCTGGTAAATATTTAAACTTTAACTCTTCTGTCTTCAGTGGCTAAAGACAGCACCTATGTAAACAGCTCTCTAAATGTGGTGACATGTCTGAGTCATGCGAATTGTCTTTTCTTATAATTCATCCCACACCAAAATGCTATGGGACACTAGGAGATTCCTCTCCCTGAGAGCTCAAGGGGAAACCTTAGTGATGGTCATGATCTGTGGGTGTTCAGCTTCTTCCAGAGCAGGGGCTTTCATTTTGCTTTCTCTATAGATTTATGGTCATGACTACAAACCAGCAGATCAATGTTATGAAATTCCTGGCAATGAACTTGGGGCCTGAACATGCTTCTAACACTTTTATCAAAACACTTTTATCAACACCTTGATCAAAAGGGCTCAGCCTAAGCTGTTTTGTTAGACAGTCAGAATAGCATGAAGTATTGCCCAGTGCCATACAATAGCTGGCAGCAGACCAGCTGAAACAAGGATTTGCAGAGACAATTTGATATTCCTGTACATATATGTCACATGTAGAAATCCTTGCATTTACACATCAACAGGATTTGCATATGCAAGTGCCAGTGCCTGTCAACTACTGGTTTGAAAGCAGGATCCCTGAACATTGTGGTATACAGCCTATAGGAGTTTCTAAAATGAGCAATAAGGCAGCCTAAGCCAAGATAGATGAAGAATTTGGAGAATTTATCCTCCCTGTTGGTATGATCACAAAACTGTTGGCACAAATGTCTCCTAGCAATACAAGCGCAAGTACATGGCACTTGAGTGAATTAGCCTCTATTGCTTGTTCGGCTTTCTTCAACAAGGGTCCCACTCGGATCCTTCTGGGTGTGGGTCTGGGTGCAAGCTAATGTGTATGCAGTGTGACTGGGCAGGAAAGAGGTTGGAAAAGCGCAAGGAGCAAAACAGCTTGCCAGCGGAGAGATAACTGAGAAAGCTGACCTTCATGGAGAGCTCTGTAGAACTTCAGGCTGCTGTCACTAGCTTGAACGCAACCTTCTCCACCCAAAAGAATGGCAAACTTCATGAAACCATCTCATCTTTCTCCACAGAGGAAGTCCACAAATAACAGATTTAAAAAAGCCCACCTCATAAAACCAGTCATGTTTAAATTTTAGATACATTGAAAGCATTTTTTAGGGTTTTTTTTTTCTTAAGCGTATTTTCCAGGAAAAGGAGAAGCTAAAAATTATTTTTTTTTACTGTCTAACAGATCTTCTGTCCAATATGGCAAGAAGATCCACCTCAGTTCTGAATTTTACACTGGAATTCAACTATGTTTTATGGATTTATGTGATTATTTCATATTTATTCAGTACATTACATTTATATTGGCTCAAAGGTTTTGCTAATGGTATGTATGTGGAAACCGAATCACCAAATACCTTTAGCCTGCACTCTGCACATCTGAAACTCTTGAATTAGCTAAAAGGAAGACCTAATTTGCATGGTTAATTTATAACAAAATGCAGGCTTTGGGTAGGTATTGGATAGGTATTTCTGACCTTTCCAGAGACAACCAGAAGAGAGCCCATATTAGTAGCACTCTGTTCTAGCTGGGTCATATTGCACTACCCAGCTATGTTTCAAATCTTACTATGACAATCAGTCATTTCTGGTAGCAAACAGCAAATTAGTTTGCTAGAGAGGGAGCGAAACACAATTTTTAAAATTATGGGATTCATTAAAATTCGAACTGAAATGTCCTTTCCAAAAGATCAAAAAAGTTAAAACATGTCATTCAAATAATGGTCCAGGTTGAGCCCTTTTCCTGCTTCCTGAAGAGAATTAAAAAAACCAGACCAAAGTAAAACAGTTCATATTAACCCCAAATATTCACACTGTTTTGTGAAACAGTTGTTTTCCTTGTGGATCGATGGCAATGATTTTAGAGCAATTTCTTCAGTGGCTGAAACAAAGTGATTATTTTCCTGATTCTCGTTTATGATAGTGAGCATTCAAGTAGATAGTGAAAGTTTTCAAGGTCAGAATCAGTTGTACTAGCACATTCTTGCTTTCAACTTAAGCGCATGCTTAAGTGTTTTGCTAGACTGAGATCTGACACCTGTTTAAATCAAAACATGACTCCACCGAACTCAGTGGTGCTGCGTCTCTAGGTTAGCAGTATATGTGAGAAGAAAATGAGACACATATGGGCTTGGAAAAAATCACAGCAAAATGTTGGACTGGTGGTGTGGATTAAAAGGAGGCCTAAACCTCATGGAACTATTGTTATTTTAGTTGACAGTGCTGTATTTATCCAGTATATCCTGTCTATTATATATTTAAGATAACATGGCCTCGTCAGTTTATACCAGCTCAGGCTTTGACCCTAAAAGTGAATTTTAGGAGTATTATGCACTCAGAAACCAGATCTTGAGAGTTACAGTCCTTTAATCAGGGAAGAGAAGTGACATCATGTGCTTATCACAGCACAGCTCACATTTTGAATACTGCACTGCTAGAGGCAATCCAGCTGAGTGAACAAATAAAATCTTCAGGACTGAAGATGGCATCTGAGCAAACCATGAGGATTCTGCCTATGAAGAAGAAGATTCATTAAATGAACTATTTCTTTCTAGAAGAATTATAAAGAGCTGTTTTGCACACACGCATACCTATACTGTGATTGTGAAAGCCAATGAGATAGTTAATGTACCATGGACTGAGCTTCTTGGTCCACAACTCGATTATCAGTAGATATATTTAGCTAGACTACAAGAAGCTATGGTTCCATGACCCCCATACAGATTTATCTTCATTGTCATTTGGTAGAATTTGGAGATATATGTCAGTCCTCCTGCTGCTGTACTGTATTTCTTCAACCCATTTCTGAAGGCTCATTAAATGGACCAAGACATCACCTCTATGGGCTATATAACGAAAGTTCATGTTTTCTTCTTGCAAAGAGGCCTGTTTCTAGATTGACCTATTTATTTATTCAAGGACATGAGTAAGTGGTACCTAAAGGTAAGAAGAGTTAGCCTAGATTCCCAGTTGCTATAGCTTGGCAGGGATCCACTAGTGTACACACAGCTAAGGTAAAGATCTGCTGCTTTCTTTAAAAATAACTCAGGAAACTGGTTCAGTGAGCTGCTAGCAAAAATCTTCTGAAAACAGGCTAGTACTTACAACTCACACCTCCTGCCACGAACACTTCAACCAAGGAAATTTTTAACAGAATATGCACAATTCCCATTCATTTCCCCTGGTTTGTTTGAAAGAGAATTACAGTGTTCTCAAGATGACATAAAACAAAGAAGATGATGCCCTGTGCAGTTGTTTCAGCACAACCCTGAGGAACACTTCAGATCTATTCCCTTGCAGAATGATGGTATGCACATTGCAGAGAAACAGCCAAGAAGACGGTGTGAATATCATCTGAGAAATACCTCAGACCTGAGAATTAGAGAACTCCTACATTATTACTGTGGTCACTAGAGCAGTGCTACACAAGTTTGTTGCAGTACTGCTATCACTGGCAAATCTCAATTAGCAAATCTGAAGTCAGTGTCTTTTACACTGTGTGAGTGAGCTGGGAGGTAAACACTGTCAATCCAGAGTAGACTTCTGCAGTTCCACATCTTTGGTGTGTCAATCTAACTTGTTACCCAGTGGAGTACCACACTACAAACATGAAAAGATAGTAAATGCCAATAAAGACAAAAATGAAAAATAAAGGTATCTCTGCTGCTAAATCCATAGCTACAAGGCACTGTGGACACTAGGAATTTACACAGATTAAAGGGGAGAGTGAACAAGTTCATGGAATAGAAATCCACTGAGGATGCCACAAGCCTGTGACTGCCTTAGCATGTTCAAAATCGCAACAGTTAGAGGTCAGGAATGCATGAGGGAGAGCTATAGTATGCACTTAGCCTTTTCTCATACCCTTTGCTAATTCCTTACTCTCAGCCATGACTGGAAATAGGATTCTGAGTTTGATGGAACTGTGGTCTGATCCATTAGGGCCATTCTCATGGGGCTCTCATGGCAAAACCCCGCGGAGCTGCTGGCCTCCAATCTGTCATTTTCTAACAATTATTTGTTGGTTATACAGATGCTCAGAAATATTCTGATCATTGCTAGCTGCTTAGGTAGGCCAGATGCCAGCATTAGGAAAGAAAAATGCCTTGCATATGAAGGCAGTTGACAATGCAGTAGTGACATTGGTAAAGAAACGGCTATCCTGGCAATGTGCAGTCTTGGAAAGGCATGACTGCTGAGCACAGGCCAGGGTAGCCCTGGGGAGATTAATGCAGTGTGTCTGAATGAAGGCAACACCAGACTTCACACAAAAGCAAATGTCTACAACACAGTTCTCAATACTCCTTTGTAAGTCTGAAAAGATGGGACAATTTATAGTTGTCATGGCAAGCGCTCCAGTCAGTTCTTCAAGCAATGCCTCTGAGTTTTGGCTGGTACAGAAGGGCATGAGGAGACTTCCACAACTGAGCTCTCAGAGTATTGCCAAATCCTCCTCTGTTCTGCAAGTTCGAAGCCATCTCTGACGGCCCACTCTGACCAGGTAAAGAGTCGAAGGACTCTGAGAAAACATTACCAACCCCTGCTTAGGGCAGACCATTAGCCATGGGTCACAACGCTGACAACCTCGGCTAGGACAGAAGACAATCTTTAACTGGGAGATAGGACAATGGCTGATAAAGTTAGAAACAGGTTACTAAAACAGATAACACAAAAAGGAGAGAATCAAGCAAGAAGACTGTTGAGAAACTAAATCTGAAACCAATCTATTTACTAGGAAAAGGAAGCTTATGCAGCAGCAAGACTGGTGGAAACGGGTATTTCTGGATACATCATTCTGGCACACAAAATGGGATGCAAAAAAACCCCTCCATGACTAAAGTTTTGAGGCTGCACATGCAAAAGGCACCATCTTACAGAGCAAAGCTCCTCTGTTGTGGCTGTACCCAACACATGGAGCCAAACAATGAATATTGACAAATTGGAGGTAGCTCAGAGAAGAGCAAGAAAAGAAATAAAGATTAATTGAGTTAACTTTGTGGTTTACATGACTAATAGCCTGTGCTGAGTCCAGTGGAGTTACTATGCATTCACATCAGAGTGAGTGAGACCAGAGCTTGGGGCTCTCCTCTTTGCATGAACCTTCTATAGTTTCATGTGCAGAAGACATTTGTAGGCCCATTTGGCTGTTCCTACCTGCCCTGGGCCAGTGCTATAGAAACTTTGCTTTGATTACCTAAGTAGGTTTCATTACAGGACACTGTGATTATATATTTCCCTAAAATAGAAGTAATGTGTTAAAAAAATACAGGTTTTCCAGGCAACATTAACTTTTTATAACCCTACACTGCTGATTTTCATTATTAAAATGGAATTAAAAATCCAGTCTGACAAGAAGATCCACTTCAGGTATGGCAGCCCCAGACTACACCACTAGAAAAGAAAAGCAATTGCAACATCAACAAATGTTTTTCTGAACTTGAACATGGTCTGTGCTGCTTCCCTCTGCTCTTTCATTACCTCCTGTCAAAGACTAAAGTTTATTAAGCTATTCCCTAAACATCCCAGGATGCATAATAACTTCTTATCTCTGTATGTTCATGTTCCCCCACCACAGTTATTGAGGCTGGGTCTTTCTGACCTGACTTCACGTATTTTTCTTGGAAATGGATTTGTTTTCAAGGGGATCACAATTTCAGCCAACTTTTGCATCATTAATCACCTCCTCTTTATTTATTTCTATTTTAATAAGCCACTAATTTCCCAATCAAGGAACAAGGACAGCTTTGGCTACAAGCCGAACCCAGACACAAAGACAACAGCAGTAGGAAAAGCTACATGAAACCATTTTTGTAAAGGAATAGATAGCATTACAGACCAGTTAGAAGCTATGAACTGCAGGTAACGGATAGAGGAGGCAAAAGATATCAGGAAAATCACTGCTGACAGAGTGAAAACCAAAGACAAGTGGTCAAGCAAGAATGTAATAACAGAAATTCTAGCAACTACAGCTACCTGTTACTAACTGGAGAGTGTAAAGTTGCTGAGAAGAGACAACTCAGAAAAGCAAACACATTCATCAAGTAGTTTAGCTCTGGGTTTGGAATACTTACAATGGAGGATAGCAATAGGATAGGATGTTTCACCTTAGACAGTCTGGTCTGTGTGCACATGCAAACTCCCAAAGGCTTATGCAAATGTCAGTAGATGATTAGCATGTCCTAAAAACATGGAAAATACTAGAGGACTGATACATGGGAAATACAAGGTGAGCTTCAAAAAGAAAGAGCATTTTTACCCTGCCAATTAGAATCCAGGGAGCCTGAAACCAGCACAGGCAAAAAAACGAAGGAAAAGTTGGTAGACAATTCAGCTGAAAGGGAAAGAAAGAATGGGAAGCTGAAAATAAAACTAATGCCAGCAAGAAAGTGTTATGGAAAATAGAGTTTGATAGGCAAACCTGATATCGGCTGGAGAGATGGTTGGAAAATGTAATGTGAAAAATCTGTTTGACTGTAAATGCAAATGTAATCTGAATCTGACTGTATCTAGCTGAATACTGAATACAACATTCTACGTGCAAACTGACATAATATCAATAAAGGAATGTTTTAGGCAAAGCTTAGTTATTTTAGACCTGCAGAAGATGGTAGAGAGGACACACTGATAGAATGGAAAGGAACTAAATATATGACCTTCACTCGACTAGATCAACAGAGGAACGGGCAGCCATATATGCAGGTGGTTTTCTTGGTACAACACCAAGAGAAGTTCTTGTGTGAATAATTCAAATACATACCAAGTTTGGAGAGGGATTTTTTTCTGGGGGGACAGACACAATACGAGAAGTAAAGTGATATACAAAACACTTCTTAGCAATTGCCTTTGAGCTTGCTTGTCTATCAAAATGGATTGAGACAAGTTGATGAGAAGAAATAGAAATACTCAGTGAAAACACCACAGGTGAATGGACTCTTTCAGCCAGCAGAGAAAGGCAGAGTTATAGTCTGTGCCTGAAAGGCAGAGCCAGAAACTGAGAAATAAAGACACTTTTTGAACAGACAGGATGATTAATTTTAGGACAAACTAGCAGGGGAAGTGCTGAATTCTCATATGACTCAGGTCAGCACAGAGTGGGATCCATCAGTCAGTGACACACAAGGGATTTGATTAAATCATTTGCAAACCATTTCTGGCATTAAGGACTACAGAAATGCAGCAATAAGCCACACCATCTGACCCAGTAACCTGCGGCAGGGAAATGTCTCTGGTCAGCTGCACGTTGCAACCTCACTCTTCCTTGCTCCCACTCGCAAAATAGATTGCTCCCTCATAAAGTGCCCATCCTGGCAACACAGGAGCTTAAGAGATGAACAGAGCTTGCTTTGAATTGGAGGGAAACTCATATACATACCTTACCAGCAGGGAAACACATACTTTACAAGGTAAACCGCACCTAAGACTTTTTTTCCTTCCCTCTCTTTTCAAATCAATCAGGCCCTGTAAATTTTACTCTGTATGCACCTCTCTTGCTTTCTGTAAAAGAAAAAGACTCAATTCTAGGTGAATATACAATCTCTTCCATTCAGGACTGGTACTGGCAAAGCACAGGATGATGGGAAGTTGATTATTAGCAGCATGGAGATGGGCTGCAGCCACTGAAATTCAGCACAATTGCCACATGCTGACAGAGCTTAGATGTCATCAAAAGCTGGGGGATTTGGGTTACTCACTCTGCTCTGAGAGGCAGGTTGCAGCAAACTCACTCAGCAGCCACCACGGGAACCCTCTGCCTTTCAGGGACACTTGTCCTACCACCACTGCTGTCTTGTCTCTTCTCCTGCCAAAGTTCAAGTCCACACTCAGCCCTGGGCCTCCTACTCATCATCTTTCCACAACCACATCTTGGAATAACCTGGTTGTCTGGGTACCACTGAGATGCACAGGTTTTAGATCCCCATTGAGAGACTGAGCACAACTCAAAAGCTGAAGAGAGATTTTAGACTTACTTGAAATTTGGGCTTTGCCAGGTCTGAGCATAGAGTCCTTCAGTTTGCAAGTGTGTCAATGCAGTTTCCTGTGCCAGCTTCATATTCACTGGAGGAAATAAATGAGAAAGAAGGGGTGAGAGAAATGAACTTTGCAACAAGCCACATAAGTGTGGAGAAGCAGGGAAAGGTAAGTAGAGTTTATTTTATCAGCACTGCACAGGAAGTCTCAGTACAAAAAACTGCTCTCATCCCAGCCAGCACTGCATGTTATTCCTGGCACCTTTGTAAACTGGCTTGCAATAAAGCTCCTAGGAGTCCCTTCGCACCTCTCCAACTCCAGCATTTCACTGAACATGAGGGCTGCTCCTGAACTGTCAGGTTGAAGCATCTCTTGGGGAGGTAGCAACACTGCAGCCAGCTTAGACACATTGACTCTAGCTGCTAATTAAGGCTGGGAAGAGGCTGTGCACACATCCAGCTTTGTCCCTAGTAATGCCCCAACTGAGTACATCAAACCAGCTTAGGTATGCAGATATAGAGACTTTGCACCTTCAAGTGCAATGCTGGTCTAGTTTAAGGGAAATGTCTTTTGTACCTTGTTTCCCTGGGAGTGACCTATAGCATTCCCATACTAGATGTGACAAAGAACCAGTAATCTTTTCTCTTTCTTTTAGTTTCAGCTCTTGTCTTCCCAAAAAGCCCCAACCCCACAGTCCTGCCTTCTGAGCAAAAGACACATTACATCTTTAAAGCTCAAATTTTGAATAGCTTCCAAGTCATCGCCATTGTCTTGGTCAGAAGGGAAATCTGCTCATTTCAGAATGTCCTAAATCTGGCTTTTAGGCATGAAAAGACGAAACAGGGGGGTCAGACTCGGGCCCATCATTTTGTGTGGACCCATAGAGGGCACCAGACACTCATTTTTCAGTGCACCGGCCAGGTGCTTATCCTACTGCAGAGGGCTGAGGACTCCTGGGATGAGGAGTGAGAGCTCCATGGGAATATACAGTTTGAATTCTAATGTGAGCTGTTGGAATGATGTTTCAATTTCCTGCCAATTCCAACTTAAATGTTAAAATAAAATGCTGATTGGATCTGAAATTTATTTCTCAAATATCACATGAAATTGGGAAAAAATCAACTAAAACATTTTCTTTTCCCTTTCAAGAGTTCAAACAAGAAACAAAACATAATCCGTGACACGAAAAGTCTCTTTGCATGGGAAAGTCCAATTTGGAAGCCATCAAAAACAACTGTTCTAACTTCTTTGTTTTCCCCTTCTACATCACGGACTTAAATTAATTTACAGTTTGGTTCCATTGAATCTGCAATTTTCACCAAAGAAGTTCTAAAAGGGTATTTTCTTCCCTTCTAGACTCAATTGTCTCAAATCAGTGCTCTCCAGGGGAAGTGTTTCAGGTGCTTCTGTGAAGATCACACTCTGAGAAACCCATTTCACTGTTTACCCACCACCAGTGATAAATGGGATGTAAATGAATGGGAAGAAAACAAACCCACTGTGTGACTCACTGTCATGTGAGCAGTGAGCTGTCTGCCATAACCACAGGTCCTGGTATATTATCACTATGGTTTATGTAATCTGGGAGTGAACTCCAGATATCATCTAACACATCTGCTCCCATCTTCCAGCCCATGTCCTTTTCAGAGCTCATTTCCACATCTGACAGGGTCAACAGGAGCTCAGGCAGTCCCACACCAGCACTGCTGCACCCCACGATGCAGGGCATCTTAAGTACCTACCAAGACTGAAATATGACAGAGATTGCTGCATAGGGAATTACCATTGCACAAACATGGATGTAGCTAGTTAAACAGATAGGATCTAGGAAGTCATTCGCAGTAAACCTAAATAAATTTGGGAAAGGGAGGGCAGGAACACCACACTCGGAAGCAAGATTAGGATCAAAATATTGAGGCAGTTCCTCTCTCTTGGTAACTGTCCAGACTAGTATCCTCAATTCCAAACCCTCCAAGTCTCCCCGGGTTTCAAAACTGCTTCCTCTTGTGAATCTCTCAGTTCAGGCTTGTTTTATTTCCAGCAACCTTTACTCCCCCTTGTCTCCCATCTTTCAAATGTCTCTTTGCTTCTTCCAGCATGGAGGATGCAACCTTCACAAGTTTGTCATCAACTTTAGTGGAGTTGGATTAAGCCCCAGATTCCTGCAGTAACTGGAATTTGGGTGTCTTTCTAGGACTGAATATTTCTTACTGCCTAGGACAGAATGTGGTCTGTACTACTCCTCCGCTTCTGTTCCTTAAATAAGAAATTAGATTATTCCTTAAATAATGTTTCCCAACAGTTTTGTGTGGCAAATCTTCTCTGCTTCCTGCTTCATACAATGGTTTGCATCCTGTGCACATGGCCTAAGGGATCAGTTGCTCAGCCTCAGGGGGCAGTTAATCCACAGCATTGTAATCTGCACAGAGGAATTTAATCTTTCAGGGAAGATGCACCTGAAAGGAACTTTCTGAGAAGCACAGTGGTTGATAGAAACCACTGAGTAAAGCCAACAGCTTAGCCAGAGGCTGGGAATAGTCTTTCTGCTCTGATCAAGTTTCCCCAGCAATTAACTGCGGAGCCATCCAACATAAGCATTTCTTCTAAGGCTGACGAGCTAAGGTCCCTGGGATTCAAGATCCTCTCAGAGGTCCCTGTTGCATCATCTAGCTCATCCCAGGAGAGTGTTTGATTCTGCTCCTACTTGTGGGTTGAGTCTTTCCTGGCACTGGGCTGACCTTTCCTCAGCCCTCATACCAAAGTTCAGTCTCCATATAATGGATCTGCAAGGCAGAGACTCTCCCTCTTTCACAAACTCCAAATACACAGAGGCCTCAATCTCTGCTTCGGGTTTGGAAGTGCAACTAAGGCTACAGGCCTTTGAAAGCTCTTTGATGAAGTGATCACAGAGTGATGCATCTTTCATTTTGCCACCCTGCTCTGTACCAAGATATTCTCGATGAGTTTTTCAGACTCTTCAGGACGTTCAGACTTTTCCAATAGAGTCAATATCAAACCTTCTGCCAGGGATTCCTCTGAAACTTGGCTGAATTTCCAGAGCTCTCTATTTCTCATTTGGCTTCTTCTACTTCTTTTCCATGTAGGCTGTCCCTACATGTCCCCTTCAATAGCTCAATCGCTTTTTGCTTAGAGGGTTGGCTGAGGACAATTGGAAACAGCACAGGAATCCTACTTTTAAAGCAGTAGTGAACTGGCACTACATCTCTTAGCACCACTTAGGTAATCAGAGAGGAAGTGAGTACTAGGATGCGGACACCACCCTCTCCTGCAGCAAGTACACCCAGAGACACTTTATAGCCATTCAAAACTCAGATTTATGGCTTGGGAGACTTTTCCCAACTTAGCTCACTGCAGGAACTCCATGTTGGGAACCACCGTGCTGTGACATCCCTCAAAAGAGATGCCTCTTCCTTCTTCCACCACCCTCCCTGATACCACTCTTCCTGTTTTGGCCTCAATCAGGAGTTTTCACACTTTGCCTCAGCTGCAGACCCTTAAGCATGGAAAGGGAAAGCAGAAAGACTTGCTTTTCTGATTTACCCATCTTCAGCACTCTTTTCCCTCGCAGTCCACCACTGCCTTCAAATCCATGTAATCCAACTGCATCCCTCAGTGCTCTCACACATGCAGCTCCTCTCATGCACTCAATAGAACGCAACAACCAATGTTATGTCCTTCTCCCATCTTTGCAGCAGAACTGTAGGTCTCTTCAGCTAAGTCATCTCCCTGCTGCCTGCAAAGCCACACCACTGAAACAGTGCCTGGATAAAGCAGCTGCATTTTCAAGGTCCAATGCTTTCCTTTTGACTCGTCTCACCTACTGTGAGCAGGTCTGCTAGGCGTGCAGGTGCAGAGACCCCTTCCTTTGCAAGAGGTGAGGCTCACAGGGCACCAGCACACATCAAAAGGGCCACATAAAGACACAGATTCAGGGCTATGTTTTCAAACCCAGGGGACAAACACATGGACAAAAAAAGACATGAAGCAGATAATAAGTTGTAGGTAAATATCCCTTATGAAAATGCATCCCTGGAAGCTTATAGGCTTTTCCTGCCATTAATGAGGTTCCTGCTCTAGGCTGAGAGATTTCTGTAGTGCAATCAAATATGGATGTGTTCAGGATAACGTGGCTTGAAATCAACAACTAGTGCTGGACAAGTATAGGATGAGGTCAGTCTTTACAAAACTAAAATCAAATCACATTTGAAAAGATGTTCAGATCAGATGATGTTTTCCACAAAACTGATCTTCTAAGAAAAGCAGAAAGGAAAAGAAATAAAAAGGCAAAACCTGACCTAGGAGTTACCAGGTTGAAGTAGGTTATTCAACCACAGTGCCCTACAGACGCATTTCCCCTCCACTCAAAAGGGTTTGAAGTTTGGAGTCTCATTAAATACTCAGGAAGATAAAGTCAGCAAGATGGGCATGAGAAGCGCTGCCTTGTCAGACCAGTGCTTTGTGACAAGTCCCACCCGTCTCCAGTCCTAGATTGCTACCGTGGCTCCCTGGACTTCAGGGAGTGTCTGGTGCTGCATAAAGTGTCCCCTTCAGTGTCCCTCTCTGCAGCTCCATTCTTAGAGTTGGGGTTTTTTTCTGTTACATTTTGCCCCATTCTCTGATTTATTATCCCTATAATTGCTTAGTTTCTCCTCAGTTTACTCTTCTTCAAACACCCTTTGTAAAGTATTGCTCTTAGTTATTTTTAGGGATGGTCTGATGACATTTCTAAGGGGAAGAGAAATGGGAACAATGAATGTCTTGTGAAAAGAACAAGAGTAGAGAAAATACACAGCAACAATTCGGAAACCCCACAGCCTCCAAGGGCTTCCTGAGCCAGACTTGAATGCTTTGTGTTTAATAGCCCTTGATAGACTTTTTTCCCCATAGACTTCTCCAATCATCCTTGGAACCCCCGTAGGTGTTTAGCAAGCATAACTTTCCCCAGCAATGTGTTCCAAATCTTCACTATGAACTGGCTACTGTCAAAATGATCACCTAATGCTCTATTGCACTTCTTAAATGTTTAGCATCACTATAGCAGCTGAATTTCTGGCAGACTTTCTGATAGATCTAACACGCACACAGTCAGCAGCTACCTCTGGCTGCAAGATTTGTCAGGTGAAAGATGACCTAAATATAGTTAGTGAAATCAGCATCAGCATGATTTATTTTAGATTGTCTGAATGAAATGAACTGTATTTGTAAGAAGAAATATAACTGAATGTCCACTAAGAACTGGTGAGCTTTTGAAAGTTTGTACGGTTGACTATACATATACCTCTTGATATATATATCAACAGGTATTAGCTGCACTGAGAAAACCTTAGAGGTCCAGTCTGTAGACTGAGGAAAGAGGAGAAAACCAGTTCCAGAAAGCTCCTGAACCAAGTTAGAGAAAAGAAAAAAAAGGAAAGCAAAAAGAAAAGGGAACAAAAAGGGCTCAAGTGTATATTGAACTGATATTTAACTGATATTTAACTGATGGACCCCCTCTCCTTATACCCCCAGCATCAAGAACAGCAAGAAATGTTTAATTGCCTCAGAAGTAAACTGTGTGGGAGAGCAAGCTTGCATTTGAGTTTTATGCTGAAGCTTCTATAGATCTTTTATTTAAGTTGCTTTGCTTGCTAGTAAAAGACACCTTCAGGAGCTCGTCCCCAAAACACTGTCCTCAGGGATCCAAAGGAAGAACAATGCAGTGATTGTATCAGCCCTCCCTCGTCGGCATTGCAACTGTAGGAAAGGAGAGGCTTCCGTGGCAAACAACGAGGGGTGTCCTGCACCTCAGCCCGGGATCCAGCCGCTGAGTGAGTCAGAGCAAGGAGACTGTCAATAACTGCAGCCTGGGTTGCACAACTGGCTGGTGGGGAGGGAGGAATACAACCCCCGGGGAAAAGGAGTAGCCAAACAGGCTGAAAAGTAAAAGTCACCTGCAGGGAGTACGATCCAGGAACCTTAAAGTGAACTCCACGAGATTTTCATCGCCATTTCCAAAGGAGAGGTTAGCAAACTGTGGAATGAAACGTGAAATCATCGGGCAAACGGAGTGAACCACAAAATGAGTAACTTCCTCCGTGAGCTCCCCCGGAGGGACTGGTATTGCTTGAAGGTGCACGGCCTCTGTTATGTAAATCGTCTGGAACCCTCTGAGGTTTTGCAGATTTACATGATAAGTAACTGTTTTGTCCCCCAGCTACTAGCACGATGTGGGGGAGAGAGAAGGAAAGCAGAGAGCTGGAAGGAGGCTTGTAAGGAAGAAGGTTCTTGCAACAGACTGGTAAAGGAGAATGAAAGTCAGTGGAGTAAAAAGAGCAAAAGATGGATTCAGGCAGGACTATGGAAAGGAAACTCCAGGCGGATAGAGCAGCCGGAGCCAGGCAGGCCTAATGCTACCAGCGCAGGCTCCCTCCCAGGGCACCAAAGTGCAGGGAGCTACAAAGTTGTCTAGGAGCAAAGCAGATAGTCCTGCTTCTCTAAAACATTTCTCCAAAGTTCAGAAATAATAAATTCAGGCAATTCTGGAGCAGTGATTTGGGTTTAAAATGACCTGATGGATTTTTCTTCCACAAATTTGCCTCATTTTTTAACCCCCATATAAACTTTCCACATTTATGGCTTCATATGGTGAGGAGTTCATCATTTAATTAAACATGTAACACATCACCCTTCCAGAGAGGTATTGATTCTCCCAGGAATGGTGCTTTGATCGGACAAAGGAAGAGTGTGGAGGTTGTCTGAGAGCACTGATTGTGCAATGGTCCTTTGAGTCTGCATAACCAATAAAACGGGGTCATGGGGACTTCAGGTATTGGAAAGCTCACGGAAGCAGAAGAACCTTTGTGGTGATAGGAACAAAAGCAGTCCAGGGAGCAGAGTGTACAAGCAATGCTTTAGGAGTTGAAGGCCATTTTCAGGCACATCATATATAGAAGGAAACATGAATTGGCATGAGACCACATCTATAAATGCAGCTGAAGCTAGAGAACAATCTATGCCTGAGGCATTCCTCCCATAGAGGAGCAGCAAGTCAAGCTTGGTAGCACAGAGTGACTGAGAGGCTAAGATGAAGACATGAGATAAATGGATGTGAGGAACTAATATCATCCAGTGAGGGGAACAGGAGCAGAAGGCTGACAAGGAAGCGATTTCTCTGTGTCTAAAGGAGATTCTCAGTTCTTTCAGGGAACATTTTTCATCTCCCATTCTTCAGGTCTTGCCACAACAGAAAGCTTCATTCTCTTCATGTTCTCAGTGGTGCATCTCTCTTCATATCAGCAAACTTACATTAATGGAAGGGAGCAGAATGAATCCCAGGGCTGGAAGAACAAAACTCCTTCACCACAAGTCCCCTGGTACAGCATGTGAGAAGGCTCTTTCTTTTTAGCCTTGGAGAGGATATCAGATTCCTTTTAATGTTGCATCTATCAATGCTGGGCCACAAGACGTTTGTTTGCTTCAGGTGTCATGGGAGCTGAAAAATCTTTTTGTGGGGAACGATACTATCCCTCTAAAGTCTTATCTTAAGGAAAACATACGCGATCTTGCAGGGAAGCCTCTCCTGGTTGCATTTTAACTTAACAGGAGGTTCCTTTCTCAACGTATCTGTTAGCACAGGAATATCCACACACATGCAGACCCACACCACTTTAGCAACCAAAGAATGCAGAAGCCTCCTCTGATGGGCTGGGGGAGGGAGGCAGCTGGGGGAAGAAGGCTTCTCATGCCATTCCATCTTGGAGATATCCCTGGAACGAAAGGGTAATTACACAAAGCCATCGATGTTGGTTCTAAATGGCTGTCAGCTAGTGGCCTCTGTGCCAGCAGGGACCAGCCCCACCATCCTCCAGCCACCACCTTGGCCTCTCCTGCTGCCCAGTGCTGTCAAAGGGATGAGACATCATCCGGCCTGTGTTCAGAATCCTAAACCTTGCTCTGAAAAAGCACTTACTGGGCTTGTTAGAGTGCAGTAACTGCACACTGACCGTAGTGCTGTGGGTCATGGCCGTATGAATAGGAGGGAGAAAGTAGCTTGTACGTTGCTGACACTGCCCTAGAGGGAATGGGGGGATTCTGTGGTCTGAGATAGGGCAGAAGAGATTCAAATTACTGACAGATTTTGGAAAGCTTTTTAAGTGGTATCTTCAAAGGGTATGTTACTTGTCCTAAGTCTGATGGTGTCAAAGAATCTTTCAAAGGGGGCATTGTCTGAGCACTTTCAGATGTCTCACCTTTAATGTCTCTGAGCTTCTGCTCCTCCTGTACCAGTGTAATTACCTACCTTGTCTGTGATTTACTATATAATGAAAACTTTTACCCTCTGGAAGGCTCCCATAGTCCCTGGGATTGTAAGGAGCAGGATGAATAATCACACAAAAAGTTTTTCTTGTGGTCTAAATGTTGTGGTTGTCAGAAACTGAGTTCTTACATTCTTAGCACAATTCACTTATGCTGCTATTCTCCCCTTACCTTGTGACTGTTCTGATTTTCCAATATTTGTTTGCCATGGCAGAATTATTTTTGTTTAAAAACCCCACATTTTCATTTTAAAATGTTAGCTAGCGTTACCTGTTTCTAGCTTACTTTATTCTAATGAAAACTAAGATTCAAGTAGAAATATAATGGCTTGCAGGAAAATCTCTGAAGTCAAAATATAATGAACGAACCAAAAGGTAGATGTTGCTGTTGTATTTTTCAGCTCATTTGGGCAGTTGTCTCCAGTTAGGATGGATTTGTATAGCGCTTTCCACACTACTAGAGCTTGTCTAAGTGCTACAGCTAGTACTACAGCTTGACTAAGGTCTGTGCGCTTCACTTTTAGGCCAACATCAGTAGTAATACAAAATAAAGCAGCATGAGTTCAGCCCTGCTGCCAAGGAAAAGGCTTCATAGGGCCAGCTATTCCTCATCACTTCAGAACCCCAAGGAAATCCATCGATTACACACCATATCTTGGAGGTCAGCAGTTTCAGGTTGTTTTGAAGTGGGGGCCTCTTCTAAAACAAACTTAGATCAGCACATATATATACACCCTCCCGCACACACAAACCACATACATCACTTGTATAATAAATCCCTTTCAAAACAAGCAGTTCACTGCTCTCGGATGATTTACCCACATAAGAAGGTGAAGAGAACAAACAGTTTCATAGTCACAAGTCATCTCTATTTTACCAGAAACCTAAAATTTTATGGTGATAAGGGTGGCATGGAAACATGGCTATAAAGGTACAAGAAGCTTTTGGAAGCATGGGTGTTTTCATGGGGATTGTGGTTAAAGAAGGAACAGGCAATGTTAAATGGGAACAGAGATAAAAAACATAAGGAAAATTCTGGCCATTATTGGATCTGAAAGAGATTGTAGCATCTCAGGGTAAATGCTTCTGTCTTTCCTGCCTCCTCCCTAAATACCCTGCTGGAAAACAGGAGGTGGGTCTTCAGGCAAAGGGGAATGTGTCATTTACTGGTGCTGTTTAAATCTCCTTTCCCCCACTCCTACAACTGCTGTGATTCTGCTCACAGGTCCACTGTTGGTAGGGGGAATCCAGTACCCAGTCTGGAAGCGCCAGTAAGGAGTGAAGAAAACCTGCTCCTGAAGTCAGCCAGTGCACTAAAACCAGAGGTGCTGTGCCCACCACACTAAAGGACAGATCACTTTTGTTTCTGCCCAGAAGCATCTTACCTCATCCATCAGCCCAGCTTACTCATCTTGCTTTGATTGCAACATCAAATCACAGAATTAATGGGGTTGGAAAAGATCATTGAGTCAACCTTTACCTCAGCACTGCCAAGTCCACAGCTAAACCATGTCACTAAGGGCCTCATCTACATGACTGGAAACTTTCAATCAGCGTAGTTTTACTTTGTGGGTCAGGTTTCTTCTTGAGGTACCTGGTCATTACCTCACAAGAAAAAAAGGAGAGAGAGAAGAAAAAAGAAGAAAGTGTTCATTGCATTTTACACCCCGTAGTGGCCTGAACCAGAACAACATCTTCCAGCATCCCACCCCTTCTCTCAGTGCTGTACTGTGGCCGTGGTGGTTTTCTAGCGCTATTAGGACAGGACAGCAGTTTGCAACCAGCTTTGTCCTGAGGGATTAGAAAGATTTACATTATTTTTAAGCATTTTGCATTGTGACAGGACATTTTCCCTTGGGCTTTCCAGGTCTTTGGCGCAATCCTGAGGCTAAGCACTACTTTTAAAACAGAAGATCTGGTTTTCTGGCATTCATTTCTAGAAGAACTGAGAAGAGCCCAATTTAATATGCAAGACTTCCAGAGGTCAAGTGAAATCTATTCCTTGTATACAATCTAACGCTCTTGCCGTAAATTCAGATTTGTTCATGACCACAACAAAGCCCTTCCATGGTTGAGGAAGATCATTACAGGATTTTCCTTGTTATTACAGCCCAGCAGAGAAAGCGGTTTCAGCGCAGCTGACAGAAGTTTCCATCTAGCAAACTCTGCAGATGGGCCACAGGCTTCCAAAAGCTGTATCAGTCAGAGATGAATTGGATTAAAGATAATCTGCGATGTGAAATCCTGTTAGGAAAGCCTTTGGGTCTCCACTGCTTCCAGAGCCGAAACTCTCCTGGACTGAAGAAAGGCAGCTGATGTTTGTTTTGACAGCTGCGTGGAGTGAGGTGTGTGTGTGTGCGTGCCGAGGAACAACACATATGGTGGCCATGTGACACGACCCACAACCAGATGAAAGAAAATTGTCCAATATCTCCAGCAGCGTGGTTCAAATTCCACTGCAACCAAATTGGCGGGCGTGACAAATGCCAGCTAGTCCCTCTTGCCGGCGCTGATTTAGGAGGCCGAGCACTCCATTTGATCACCTGCATGCTGTGGTTTTCATCTGCTTCTAAAAACGCTGGAAAAAGCTGCTGGTTGTTAAATCATCTTGTTGCTTCTCCAGCTCCAAGTTTCTTATTCCTCCTCCACCTCCCTATTTAAAAATGGGGTGGTTTTTTCCTTCTTTCCAGGTTAATGCTACTGTGGCAGCTCTGGGAAATGAAACTTTGTGTCCCTGTAGAATAGCAGCATCAGAACACTCACCATCAGGGCCCAGGACGGAATGCCAGGCTTGAGCAGAAAGGATCTGATCGTAACACTGACAGGCTCAGGAAGTGACTGGACAAATTCAGAGAAGAGGAATCCATCTGCAGCTATTAACCAAAAAGTGACCTCTGCTCTCAGCCTCTGCTGGAAGGGTCTGCAAGGGAAAGAGTTGCTCAGCCCATGCTAACGATTCGCTGTCTGCATTGTCATTAACTCTGAATGAGAACAGTCTTAGAGCTCTCCTCCCATCACCACTGCCATTGGAGATGGGCTTCATAAGCACCTGCTAAAGAACATCCTCTGGCCCATCCAAATAATACCTACTGCAGTCTTCATTTACTTTTGACAGTAGCACTAATGACTGCTTCATGCTCACACAGAACTCACAAACATTACTGTGTCCAAAGGAAAAATGGATTCCTTCTGCTGACCATAGATGACACCAGTGCTGAAATATATCAACAAAAATAACACATGCTGTTTTTACATACTTTTATCTTAGGTCAGATACAATAAAGACAAACCTTTGGTGTGTTTATTCCTTATCCCTATCTGCCTATAACAGGTCACAGAAGGCATACACCATTTCATGCTGGTTGGGAATGAGGGGGTCACTCCTAGGGACTCTACACTGAGGTGGGAATTTGGTGACAGGTTTCTAACCCTACTTCTATAACTGGCCTCGTCTGTGGCTTTGGACAGATGTATTTTCTTCCTGTATTTGTGTCTGTCTGGCTTACTCAGGCATGTCTCCCATGGTGCCTACAAGGTACCTATCACAGTAGCTAAAAGGAAGTGGCTGGTTGGGATCTGTGTTCAGTCACTCTACATAATGCACAATAAAGACTTGATGCTGGGCAAGTCCTCCTGGTCCTGCAGTAACATAGTTGGCATCAGTGGTTATTCTTCACCCCAAAGTTATAAAACTGGTAAGGTTCAACCTATAGCTTCACCTGCATTTCCAAAAGTGAGCTAGGAAACTCCTTCAAATACACTATCTTCCCACAAAGTTCCAGATGGAATTGCCAGTGGTGTAGTGTGAGGACTGTTTAGCTTTCCAGTCTAGTAATGTAACATATTGAAATACAACTGTCTCAGCAAGAAAGGATCCTAAAGATCTAAAGATCTCTTCTAAAGATCTTTAAAGATGCTCACTATAGTCCAAGCTGAAGAGAGATCACCTCTCAATTCCACTATTAAACCTTTATATGGACGAACAATCCAGGAAAAGTCCTGACTGAGAAGCTGGAGCAGCCTGTTGAGTTACTGCAGTGACCTTCCCAGGAGCTGCTCTGGCTGCAAGTGTCCCAAAACATTCTGGGCAGAGATTTTAATAGAAGGAGCAGTACGTTTAAATGAGATAAATGTTTTACACTGATGATGCTAGAAAGTATCTTGTCTTTTCCAAACCTTTCCTTTGTGGGGACATCAAAGGAAAGTGATTTTGTAGATTATCCAGCAGCTACTGCTCCCTCCCTGTTTCAAATGGAACTTCTCCACACAGAAATCACTTGAGTTTCATTTGAGTTCTCAAGCTGACTTATTAAGAGAGCAGAAAACCACACGTAATGAGTACTTAGTTAAATTAAATTTAAAACTACTTTTGTTGACCTTAAACCATTACTAACCATTTTAAATTGGTATTACCAGAAATATATTTAGGTAAGACTGTCCACACAAGCTTTACATTAAATCCGTTAGGAGAATAATCATACCTTTAATTCAATCAGCTTGGTGTTGATTGCAGATCAAAGACCATTAAGTGGCTGCAAACAGCCTATAGTTTTGTCAAAAATACCTTGCCCAGTTCTCTAGTGAGCTTTGCTAGAAAACAAGAGTAGCTTGAAAGCTTTAGCAATGGTAACCCAAGGAAAGATGCTACAATGCTCCCTGCTTTTCTGCTCAAACTGAAAGTCCCTTCTGCAACTGGTTGATGAATATCACATTAAGAAGATATGCTTGAGAAATAAAGATTGTTCTCAACATTAAAGGGGGAAGGAGGGTGCAGGGGGGGAGATTACACATGACTCAACTATTTCCTTGCTACAACTTATTAGACTTTAAATGTGTTCATGTTGTACCCATCAGCCTCTGTGCTGCTATGGAGTCTGTGCCAAAATTATGACAAATGAGATTTTTCTGCTCACTACAAGTTTTATCTGAATTATCTACCATGTTAGAGGTCATGGGTATAACACTTCATTTTTCTCTGTACCACAGATATGCTGAAAGAGGATGCCAGATCATGAACCATTTCACAGGCCTGCTGTCATGAGCTCAAATGAAAAAAACCCCTGTAATGCACAATTAGCCTTATCGTCAAGAGTTCCCAAGGATGAAGTCCAGTCTACACTGATTTATCTGATCTTTCCTGTAAACTAGAATGAGGATAGTGTGGGAGCACAGTATCCACCCTGTGTGATTGTGGAAGAATGAAAGCAGGATGACAGGAATGGTGGGACCCCTGCAGAGTGGAACCTTTACATGTCTTACATGAAGTGGCCTTTGAAACAAATTGTCTTCTTCTACCGAATGACTTGCTAAATACAAACCCCACACTGAGATAGCAAGCTGACCCTCATAGCAGAGGAATCTCTGCCACCCGTGCAGAGACAGAGCTCTAGGGAGAACTTGCATTCTGTGGCTGTTATTGACCCTTAGATAGCACTGGAAAGACCAAGCTGGGATAAAGCCCATTTAATGTCTTCCTCTCAAACATGGTGCTGGTGCAGCTTTACTAAAGTTTGGGGCTACAAAGAACTCCAAAGCACTGAGAAAACAAAGCAAGACCATGTGAAACGTGGGATTATCCCAGATGGTGCACTTTAACTTCAGTTGGCAAAACCATGACCTGAGTCACCTAGTGAGATGGATTGCAGTGCAACTGGATGTATATTATCCATATTATTAGCCTAATATTTCAAGCTGATCTTCTGCTTACAGTTCCCGTCAGCACATAGACTGGCTTATCCAACCTCTTGAAAACATCTTGCAGAGATAAAACATGTGTATATATCATGATCTTTGGTAAGTCAGTATCTTCTTTGGTGAAACAGTGACGTTTATGGGGGGGACTGATCATTTTCAGATGTTTTGTTTAATTCAACTAAGCAGTTAGACAGATACTAACAACACAAGAACAGTCTAAATGTTTTAGAGTCAGAATCTCTTCATCACCCTGGACGACTCAGTGAACCACAGTCCTGTGAACTACATTTACACTGAGAGTTTCCTTGTCATAAATTGTAACTTGGATGTGCCACCACTTTTAAAACCTTCTGCAACACTGTCCCTTTGAGGAGCTCGTGGGACGTGTGATTAAGTGGGACGTCACTTCTTTGAGCTAAGCCTTATTTTTACACACACATGCTTTTTGGTTTTAGACAAGAACCTGAAATAGAGACAGGGGCAATGGAAGATGCAAAGCTCAGCCATGAATTAGAGCAGAAAGAAACACTGGAGACACACAGTCATTTGAACGTATACTGGTTATATGCATAGCCTGGTGAATAAAAGCTTCCAGCCCCCTGTAATACAACACCTGAAAAACCACTTGATATCCAGAAGCTGGCCCCACTGTGTAACAGGAGATTGCTTGTAAATTTAGAAAAGAAATTGCCAAGCTACTGAACTACCGTGGGAAACCTGCCAGGGTATCACCTTTAGAAAGGCAGCCCTGGCTACTGGGACTGTGGTTGCCTCTCATTAAATGCACGAACAGCTTCTGGAATAAGACATTTCTCTGTAGTATTACTCTGGCAGGCTGGAATTAAGGAGTCAGAGAGGACAAGCCCTGCTCTCAGCTAGCAGGAACCTGACAGCCATTTTCTGGCCCTGCTTTCTCAGCTGCTATTTGGAAAGGATCACCCAGGCTTTCCTTTACGGGGCATGGCTGAAAAAAGCAGGTCTACTGTCCACAGCTCTGCCTTGTGCAGTTTAGCCATGACAGCGAATCAACCACAAAGAATGCATTAGTAAATACATTGTAAGAGAAACGAAGAGAACATTTTGCTTAGAAACTGCTTGGGTGAGAATGGTAGCTGGTTTAAATGGCACAGACAGGTTGATTTCAAAAGTTTGCTACAAGCAAGAAAGCTCGAGTGGCATACAGACACCTCAGCCCTGTTGAAGACTGTCCAGACTTCCACAGGGAGTAGAAGAACAAGGACTGAAGGCTTGCATTGCTGCACAAACCACCAACATCATCCTCTCATCCCAGTTGTCCCTAATCACAGTAGAGCAATCTCTTTGATTTCAAGACCAGGAAGCTACATTCCTGCAGAATCAGGATGTGGCTGCCTGAGATTGGGGTGTACAAGTCTTTACATATAAACTTTGTTCCTTTTTGATGAATGTCATTCGATGAATGCCCTATTTTTTGTTATTTATGTTAAAGACTGAAACAAAGATTGTGATTACTCAGCAGTCAGGTTGTCAAAACATCCCTTTCGCTCTGTTTACCTAAAAAGTTGAATCAGACTTCTAGAGGTATTTAAATACACAATGGTGATGAACACCAAGAATCAGATCTGCCTCTCCCAGGTGCAGAGAGACCTGCAGAATACCAAAATTGGAAGACACTTGACTGCACTTTTTCCACAAGGTGAAATGAGCACTTATAGCTTTGACTTCCCTGAGCTATTTTGGATGTCTCTCTAAGGATGCAATAAAGTGCATTCTGAAAAGACCTATTTCTCTCTCAGTTCAGTGATTTTTTCAGAAGCACTGAGTCATTTATCTGCTATTGAAGCTGAATTCTTGAACCATATGAGGCTTGCCAGTGTGGCATGCTTTATCTTTGCTCTTCACATGAAGACAAAGTTTTCCCTCTCAGGGAAGAGCTATTTCTTTACGGTGTTTCAAAGCTTGGCTTATATTTGACACAGATCAGTGTGCTCAGGTTTTGAAGGATCTATAATGCAGATTCCTTGAAAGTCCTGACTATTCTCAAGAAACACACATTAATTTTTATGCCTTATGACCTTTATGGATATTGATAGAAATACAATTTCTTGTGTTAGTTGTCGGTGACTCAGCTTAGCTTTGTCCACATCATCTGAAGCTGCATAGGAAGAGTAAAAAAAGGGAAAGAATTAATTGAACATACTTAATTGCAAAGACAAAATGCTACAAAAAGCTGGAAATTTGACAGCTGGATGGAAGAAGCAGTTCCCAGCAGATTTCAGGCACTTTCCTCCCTCTTCTGATGGTTACTTCTTCCTATACACCTTTATTTCCTGTACAACCTTTGACTTAAAGCGCCGTGCAGAGTTACAGAAGAAGGAAGGATATTTGCTGGCTGTCCTGCTGTCCCTTCATAGAGAGGAAACAGTCTCTATGGAATGATACAATTATTCCAACAGAGTCAGAAGTGCACTGTGCTCATTCTTCAAGTCTAGACACTGCTCTGGAGAGACATTCATCAGCGTGGCTGCAAACATTGCATCTGCATAGTGCAGCAGAGCCTGAATTTTACCACACCTTATAGGATGGCTGCTTAGGTTTCTTTAAGTGATAGATAATGAAAGACGCTTTCATTAATTAAAATAAAAATGTTGTATATTTTATACAGAAGGGGTGAATGCAGCATCGCAGCTGACAGTTTTGAGGCTTATGCAAAACACAGTAAAGAAGCTTTCAGGACCATCTGCTATAGGAGGTTTTCTGCATCTCCAGCAGATGCGTTTGTGGCATACAAGCCAGTTCCCTAATGTCTTGCTCTCTTCTTTGTCACACTGCCACTTTGGGAAAGATAAAGAAAACCAAACAAACCCCAACCAAAACCCAACAGGCTATTGTACGACTGGAAGTCTCTCTGCCAAGAGTGATAAAATGTTGCTTTTCCCTTTGTTTCAGGATTTCTTTCCCACAGGTTTCTTCCAATCTTGGGCAAGCCTGAAAATTTCATGACATGTTCCTAGTTTTTCCCATTTATTTTGAGACCCAGGATGGGATCTGGAGGCATATTTCCATGGCAACCTGTATCAAATCTTACTAAATGGAATATAGCCTGTGGATGTTGGGGGGAAGACACCTGGGTGAAGAGTGTAACTTAGGTATAGTTTTGTGGTATAAAAGGCAGGAGGAAAAATATGGCTTGAAACTGAACCTCCAAACATGTCCTAGAGTGAGGGAGAACTACCAGCCCTTTAGGTAGCAGTCTGACAGACACAACCACTTTCCTAGCACAAGCTTTTTAAACATGTAGCCCTTCTCTTTGTGTCCCTTAATGCCCTCCTTTGTCTTGCTACTTTAAACATAGATTTCTGGCTTTTAACATCCCATCTGCACCTTTCTCTGTATTCACTGGCACAGGTCTTTGCCTTTATAACCCACCAAATATGGACTCTGTCTTTCCAGTGTGTTGCCACCATGCTAGGAAGGGCATTCCCATGAAGCCATAGAGGCAACTTGTTGCTTTCCTTCAAAGCTGCAATCCATGTAAAAGCTTTGATAATAGGCTGACAGACTGAGGCTGGTGCCTCTTATGATGAGGAAACAATGAAAGATTATTTCATCAGCTGTATCTGCTGTTGTCTCTCATCTCACTCTTGAGCAGGGACTGCCTTTATGCACACTACCTTTATCACATAGCACCAGCTTTTCTCCAGGACAAGGGCTTCTGAGAGTTCTAGTAACGCAAACAAAAGCTACATGTGACCTCTCTCACCCAGCACCTCTGGCTCTGTATTACATCCTGCACCCACTAGCACACAGAAGCCCTTAGAAGTGCTGAAAGCAGACCGAATGGTATGAGCTACACCGTCGCTGCCAGCAAGCACCAGGGCTTCAATGGCAGCCAAAGTCACAGATTTCATCTCTGATATTCACTCGGCCTACCCTGGAAAACGCTTTTAATGTAGTTACAAGAATTACCATGATGGCAAACTATCTTCAGTACCAGCATGTTTCATAACTTCTATCCGGAATAGCAAACAGCTTTCCGCTGGTCCTGCCACAGGACAAGGATGGTATCCTATGGCTTGAGATTCTTCTAGGGAATAAGCAGCCCAAGTGCAGCTTTGCATGTGAGAGCTGCTGGCTAATCCAGATTCCTAGCTGCGTCAGGAAATGTGCTAGCAGGGACACTGTGTCTGAAAAAGATGGGTTACTTCAGTACACTACCCAGTGGGACTCTGAAGGGAGCCACTGTCTCTCACTGAGAAGCAACCCTGCTTTCTGAGAGATCTACTTTGAGTCTTGTAGCTCTTGGCTACAAGAGGATGTTGCTGTGAGGCAGAGAGGGCTTGAAAAGTAGGCCACTCCCTCAAAGAAGTCTTTTGCTAGTCTAGAAGTATCATTAAATGTGAAATCACATTCTTAACTTATGCTGGCAAGTGATTAGGGTAGACCCAGCATGAGGCTGCCAATAGCAATATGTCACAGTAAGTATGAATAACTTGGGTAGGTTTCATGTCTTTAACAACGCATTGCAACCCATGGGTCATGTGTCTGCCAGACTCCAGCATTTGAATCTGCATCACTGACATCTGAGCAGCCACTGGCCGACATCTGATACTGCTCCACTGAGCTTACTAACTCCCTCTACTTGTCCTGCTGAACTCTTTGTGGCCACTCCATCCATTACAGCTACCCAGAGGGACAGGAAATCAATGCCGGTACCAAGTAAATGCAAATTCTGAGTCAGCCGCATGAAGCAAAGGAATCGCAGCTTCCAAATACAGCATCAGACACAACGTGGAAGAGGAGAGTTGTGGTTAACACAGCTCTGAATATTTCTGGGCATTTTACCCAACACAGCAGGAGCGTCTTCAGATGAATGAACTGGGCTCCTGACACTGTGTGTATAAATTTTCAAGTGGGTTTTACTGTCTCCCTTCTCCAGAGGAAACAAGGGCCATGATAGACACACACACACACACACACACACACAAAATGAGTAACAGAAACACACACAGACAGAAGTCCCTAAGATCAGCTTGTTGATGTAAACCATAATAGAAAACACACTTCAGTTTGTGGAAGATTCTCTGGAGACTTGAACCTAAAAAGAAAAAAAGCCTAAAGTATGCACACACTTTCTCTCTACTATTTTTAAGCCTCAGTTCCAAATGGATACTCAGGGTCACCTAAGCTGAGCTGTGATGGATGCGATGTTTAACTGGGAAGAAAATAGCAGGGCGGGATGTGGCAGCAATAAAATATCAGCGTTCCATTGTCACGCCTTCTGAATTGCTCAGTGTCTGTGGTGGGACGCTGCGCTGTGTGGACCAGCCATCTGGTGGGAGAGCCCTCAGATTTAGGAGGATCTGTCAGATTTCTGGTTTCTCCACGCATCCTCCTGGGATGAGGAAAGATGTTAATGACCCATGGATGTTTTGTGCAAAAATGTAACATTCCATTAGTAATGCGCATGGAAACATCTAGCAGAGGGCAGAGATAAGATTGGAAAATGATACGTGGAATCTCTGTTATACTGCCAGCCCCTTCCCCTTTTCCCTCAGGGTCCATATTTTCTTATTGCTGGGGTTACCAACAAAGGTTTATTGTCGAGGTAAAAGACATAGAGTCAAAGAATCCAGTGGTGGTGCCCATAACTACCAGGTTAGGCATTCCAGCCTGTCCACCTTCCTTGCCTGGTTCCAAGCAAGTCCAGAAGGTTAGAAAGATGTTCTTGGAGTTATAAAACCCTAATTTGGGGGACAGAGCAAGCAAATATCTTTTTAGACTATTTTATTAATGATCTGGATAATCCCTTTTCGCATTCTGCATCTTTAACTCAAAAGTCTGTGGACAATCTGTGAGAAAACCAGGTAATTCTGCTAAAAGTGTCACTGATCTCACAAAATGCTCCCAGCACAAGGGAAATCAGTGGTGAAATACAGACTTAAAACTGAATCCTACAAAGCCCAGGCTAGCATACTATCATGAGGAATCCTTCCTCATGACCAATGTGAAATTCTTTACGACTACCATAAAAAAAAAAAGCAGGAAAAATCCAACCTTCTTTAAAACCACAAAAGGCAAATTTTTTGGTTCTCAGAGCTGGATGCAGATTACTCTGTGATTTAACCACATTTAACAACATAAAACACAGTTTTGCAGGCAGTGAAAGTGGTAAAATGAGAATATTTCTGTCCTGATTGTCTGTGAATTTACCATCTGCAGAGAGGAAAAGGCTCAGCTGCTTTGCTCAGTTCACATACCAATGGCTTGGTTCTGCCTTGAGCTAAATTCCATTGGATTTCCACCACTGTCCAGTGAGGCCAATACTGTTCCCTAAATATCTATTCAACATCTGTCAAAAATGTACTCAGTACAAAACCAACTTGCCTCCTGCCCTACAATGTTAAACATTTAACTATTACCATGTACTGAAGACTTGCTGAATCCAGAAACTGTGGCCTTGGTACAGTTTCCCTTCACTAGAAGAAGTTACCTTTCCCTCCCTTGAGCCTCATAAGATCTGTAGATCTTCCATCTGTAATCAGAGTTCTAATCGTTAACATTTTAAATCTTCTTCCAGCAGGTGGAGGTAGATGTGTACTGGATTTTCCTTTGGGAAAGCAAGCAAGATCAATAGCTCAGAAAGTAATTCTACATGCACTTAAACAACTGTTTGCAATATTTGCTGTATGATCTACTGTTCTCCTTTACTTGCAACTCACTTTTGTTTCAACACAGCTGAGGGAATGAAGAGGAAAAAGATCTCTGCATATGGAATGTGACAGTATGTCTCCTTGAATCCTTGAGGAATCCTGTGTGGATACAATTAAAAACTCATCACCAAGTTGAAAAAGTTCCTATTGCTCTTTATTTGTTTTCTGTAATTTTCAGCTTTTTCCAGAGTCTCAATTTGGAGATGGAAAGTCAGCTGTGTGCTGGGAAATGCTTTGTTTTCCAAAAGCATTCTGTCTTACAAAGGGACAAATGTTGGAGTCTGATCACTGGATCTGGAAGACCCACGGGAAGCTTTCTTCACAGCCTCCTTCTCCCCACCTCATGAGATGGAAGAGTTTTGGGAGGGGAGATATGCTTCTTGTGGGTTCTCACTGACAGCCCTTTCTCAAGCCAGCGCCACAAAATTATTGTTGTCTGGGCACATGCAAGAGAGGGGTCACAAACCTTGTGGGGAGCTCTCAAGAGGAGCTTTCTCTGGACAGACTTCACTGGGTATGGAAGGGCCTCTCAACTAATGGCTTAGACGCTCAACTCCAAACATTCCCATCCCATGGTGATCAGATAATGAGCTTTAAAAAATTGCAACTGCCATCGCAATGGAGAACAGAGGAAGTTGAGGAACTCAGATTCCTGCAGGATTTGTGTTCCAACCTGAAGGAATCCCTGGCTTGTCAAAGGGATTAGGGTGAGCCTAACAAGGCTCATCCGCATCTTCTCATGGAAGTTATTTAAGTACATTTTGGGGCAATGAGGATTTTTCTCATCGGGTTTCATTTGCAGCCCCCTTTTGATAAGGGCTTTCCCTGGAAAGCCTCAATTGTCAGGGTTAATGGCTTAAGCAGTGTTGATAGATTCTGTTTATGTTCGGTGAGGAGGTTCAGGTGACCCAGTCTAATGTAAGCTTTCCATCAACTGTAAACAGCAGCTTTTTATGTCAAAGCTGTGTTTCTGCGTTTTGACAAAGCATTAACACATTTAGGAAAGGAAGAACCAAGGGTGATGACAGTGGGAAGAGCAAAGAGGTTTAATCGGTCATTTCCACCACAAGTTCTGATAAGTTGACAAAGTATCATGTCTTTTCTGTCGAGGTCCCAGAAAGAGTTCACATCCGCCATACTCTGGCTCCTATTCTCAACTCTGCTCCAGGAGCTATAAGGAAACTTATGGTGGTGTCTGCTGGCTGGGAGGGGAAAAGTCTTTCTGCTCCCTCTGTCCAGACCTCCCCAGTCTGATGGTGAGCAAGAGGACTTTCTGTATTTGACCACAGCCTTTTCCTAAGGCACGCATTTAATACAGGCTTGGCTGAAATTGGTCCTGCCTGGGAGAGTGTTTCCCTTTACGGATTTAAAGGAAGCTTCCCATATGTTGCCTGTAAGCAGAGCTATTCCTAGTTTGTCAGGTCTGTGATGACAATCAGCCTGAATTAAGCCTTACTCTGTGCCTGTGGTCTGGAGTTAGGACATGACACCTTGGCTGGTATCTTCAATATCTGGTCCCACCAAGAAATGAGACAGATCCAAGACTCTTTGGCTTACAAGATCAGTCAGTTATGAGGAGGATTGGCCACAGGCCCAGCATAAGAGCAGAGTTAATGTGGAGCTGTATAACATGTGGTGCAGGAGCACCATCTTTCCTCTCACATTCCCAACTCCAACGGCTGGATGTACAGAAAGGGAGATGCTGCAAGGCACACTCTGTGTTGCAACAGCCCAGAAGAAATTGGTCTATGGGCCAAAATGCTGACCCCTATGTATAAGGATGAACATTCAGTCAGGAAGTGGAGTGTGAACCTAAGAATCCTCCTAGAAAGAGAAGAAAAAGGACACTGTAGATGAAATTAATATTATCTAGAACAAATTAGATGGGGTAGGATAAGGAAGGGGTTCTGTGGGAATTGTACTGTTAACTTACTGCAACTTGTGTCCTACAAAAAGACCATACATACACCAAAAACTTGTGATGAAAGGCCAGGTTGTCAGTGACATCATTTACCCTTTTTGTCTCAGCCACCAGTAAAGGTAATAAGCACAGTCCTGTTTTAGAGGGGAACTGTGTGATGATGCTTGTGTAATCCATGAACCCCACTACCTTTTAGCCTGGAAGCATCTCAGAAACTTTAACACACACGGAGCCCACTCAAAGGATGAAGACCTTAAAATCCTGTGGAAATGTGATGGCATGTAAATAACTTTGGTTGGGTTTTGGCAAAGCCATATTTACCAAGAGCACTTGTACGTGGCAAAGTGAAAAAGCACCTGGATCTGCTCCAGGCCCTGCTTTCTGCTGTTGCAAAGACCTTGGAAAATCGGAAGCTGTGCAATGTGTGACAGTCTTCTTTTACTGGATGCAGGGACTGGGATTAGAGAAAAATCAGACATGGAAGGATTTTACTGAGCTCGCACATCACAGTGTCACTCACTGCTTCTCACTCTGTGGAGCACACTGCTTCCCAGTGAGGTCTTGCCTTCCTTTGCTGTACCAAAAAAGCCCCAAGCTGAGACTACCTCTTGCATCTTTTTCTTTCTGTAGGAATCTTTTCCATCTCCTGCAGGCCTTCAGGATAAGATGGAACTTATCTTTATAACCATTTATTAACATTGTCGACTGATGACCTGGCAGGAGAACAATGTGGCGGAGCAGTGAGTCTGCTGAGAAACGACCAGTGGGAGGGCCGAGTGAGACAGCAACGGACTGTAATCAGGCTTGTACCATCTGATTTTGCTTCTCTTCTGCTGACAGATTCCTGGCTCTGGCCCAGTAATTTGCAGAGGGTGAAGGGTGGCAGCTAATATTTTGGCATGGGAATTAGAAGAGCACTGCGGGATGTCAGAGAACCATCACCTCAGAGAGCTTCAAGGTGGTAAAAATGTGGTTTACAGGGTTAAGCTCTGTTAGAATGAACTTGCTCTGCCAGACTGAAACAGCTGAAAAGTCTGTTATCTCCATTTATTAGTTTAATCCTTTAATCCACCTTGCTGTCCAATTAGATTAATGAAACTAGAACCCTACTTCCAGCTTGACCTGTGTTATTGCACTTATGAAATGGGAATAAAGGTGTTTATGTGTCTGAAAGGGGTGTGGAGGTTCCTGGGTGAGAACTGCCACACAGCTCACTTACTGAGGGCTGAATAGCTCATTAGCGACCTGAAGGGCAGAAGAGGGTTTGAGGGACTAATCCACTGTCAGAAGACAAAGCGATGTTCACACTATTACATTGCCTAACAAAAATGTTAAGGGTTCAAAGTAGAATTTATTGCTTTCTGAAATCACAGATTTTTTGTTTTTAATACATAATGGCTAAACTGCTTTATTTAGTAAGAAATGGATCTGCTTGCAACCAGAATCTGTGATAACTAATGGAAACCAGTGCAACGCTTTGCTGGCATGCCTGTAGGATTTTCCTTAAATTGCTAGAGGTGTTCAGATGAGGTTCCCTGACAAGCAATGACACTCTTTTTCTCTTTTCTTGGGCCAGATTCTGATCCTGTGATTTACTCTCCAGATCATTTTTACTTCAGTAGTCCTCTTGACTGAGACTGCTTTATGGCCTTAAGGCCAACACTGAGCTATCCTTGACATCAGAGGCTTTTGGAAGTTCAGTGGGATTGAAAGAGTAACTACTCAGCGAGAAAGACTTTTCTGAAAGGACTCCCATGCTCCACTCTATCTAGTGCCTGAGGTGGAATGTCTATCTCAGCATCAAAGTAAGATTTCCTGTGTGTTCTGAAGTATGCTAGGTAGGCAGGCAAAGGTGGTTAAGGCACTCATCAGGATTTGGGAGATCTTTGTTTAATTCTCTGCTCTAAGACTGGTTGCCTGCATGACCCTGGGGCAGTCCCTCAACCTTGCAGTGTTTCATTTATAACATGGGCAGGGTATCACAGCCTTCCTACACAGGAATGCAGTAAGGAGAAAGTGTTAGAGACTGGGTTGTCTTTAATGTCCTAGTGAAGATAAGATACCATGGAAGACATAGGAGTTATAATCAATTGAAACAAAGCTCTAGGAATTCTTTGTTTCTCTCTGAGCATTCTCTTGATTAATAGGTGAGAGCACATGAAAGGTGTACTAATTTTTAAGTCTCTCTACTCTTGCTACTTGTTCTTTACCCCAAAGTCTTACTGCTACAGCTGAGATACTCCATGGTAAATCTACCCCTAACCACGACTTTTTAGTCACCCTTTACCCTGTGATCTCTGACCTAACATCTGTCAGAGACCACTGCTTCGGTCAAAGCCACAGGAGCATGAGGTAACACACAGCTTTCTCATTCTGAAAACCTGGTGTGGGAATGACATGAGCTCAGCCACCACTTCTGCACTGCATAAACAGTCTGCAAATGGAATAATAAGGAGAAAAAAGTGCTTATGATTGCAAAGGATCCTGGGAAAACCTTTATAAAAGCCATAGCGGTGAACTGTTTCCAGCCAAGTTTCTGGCAGTCACAACGTTCGAAGAACCTTATCCCTGCAGATTTTAGTATTCCCAAACAAGAATTTTCTGGCACGGGACCTTTCTCACAGGGCCTGAATGATGACCTATAGCCTGCAAAATCATAGAATAAGTTAGACTGGATGGCACCTTTGGAGTTCTCCGATCCAACTCATGCAACAAGACTTCTAAGGGTTCCACTAAGAAAGATTATATGATGGAGATAGCTATAGGAACTGTAATAGCAACATCTTTGATAATTAGGATTGCTTTATTGCTTTTCCTGCTAGGGAAATTAACACAGGTGTCTTCGTAAGACAGCAACATCCAGCAGGTTGGAAACAAAGAATTAACAGCATTGGCTCTGTTTTGAATATACATCCTCTTACTGTATAACACTGAATAGAACAGTTGTTCTTTTTGAATTGCCTAATGAAAGTGCTATCATCATCTTCAGCAGCAGTAAGAGAAATCTGTGTCTAGCAGATAAACATTTCCCAGAAGTCAGGAATCCCGATTCCAGCTCTGACCGTGGCTTGCTCTGTCACCTCAGACAATTCACTTCAGCTCTGTGCCCTCTTTTTCCCCTTTGCGAGGTACTGATGAAAATATCTATGAGTGAACTTCGAAAATACAAGTTCTTATATTAATTGGGAGAATATTTAGTCCTGCTTGAGTGACTGTATGCTTGGTAGAAAAAGCCTGGAAACCATCACTTTTTCTTGAAACACAGTCAAGTGAAAGCTGCCAGAGAAGCAGCTTTTTTAGCTTTCGGTTGGTATTTACCTGAATCATATTTATCTTGAAAAGTTCTAGGCTTAACGAAGCCCGAGTTCAGGGCCTGGTCAAGTAAGCAAGTTGTCCCTGTTATTCGCAAAACAGAGATAACTCTTGAAAGCTGGACTATAGCAAGGATGATCACAAACAATCCAAAGCCTGACTGTGCTCTGTCTGCCAGGATCACACTGCTATTAGGGACAAGCAGCATGTGACAGCACAGAAGGAGTTATGAGCAGAGAACCCAGGTGATAAGTTTCCTTTTTTATTAAACATTCAGTTTGGCTCAGCAAGTAAATGCCACTGGGGAAAAGCTCTCAGATCCTACATCTTCGAACATGCTGAGGTTAGGCTCTGCTCTTTGGAGGAATCTGGACACAATATTAACTGGCTTAAGTTCTGTTTTGAAGCTGATTCTACATGTGGAAACAACATGACCTGTCTTTATACCTGAGTGGACACAGAAATCCTGGGCAAAGAAATGGAAGAGCACCTTTATCCCATGTAAATGAAACCTTAGCAATCTCTCAATTCAGACAGACAACATCCCTGCAAAGTGACTGCACAACTAGGTCTAGAACGTGCCCCTTTTCTAGAACATAAACCAGCCATTTCCAGATGGTGGAAGAACAAAGAAGAAAGATCCTAATTGGATCTCACTGTTTGTGGTTTCATTTTCTCCCCTCCCTTGGCTCCCTAATGAGAGTCAGCAATTTGAAGAGTTTGTGGACACAGTGTTCACTGGAGGAGCTTTCATTTCATGGTTCTCCATTTGTGCTCATTGCCAACTTTACAGCTAATTGAAACAAAACCAAGCTTGTAGATTAAATGGCAACCCCTGGGATTTGTTTCTGCAATTACCAGCACTCCTCCTAGACAGATTCTAATTCAATAGCAAGTTCCTGGACCCACATGAAGAAAACACTGTGAAAAATCCCACTGCCTGGATGACATCAGAGTTAACTCTGTCCAGTCCATTACAGCCCCTTCACAACTGTACATGAAACCCTGGCCTGTTGAAATCTGGGAAATTTGCCACCAGCTTCTTATAGTTAGATGAAAGCTAGGATTTCACCTTGGAAGACTGAAGGAACTGTCTTTTTTTGACAGCATGACATTTCCAGCTTTGCAGCTTGCCCTGCAATGGCTTAAGTTTTACAGAATGCATTTTCCCTCAGTGTGGTCGAAGCTATTCATGCATTTCATAAAAACACATGCTCAGCCTTGGAGCATAACATTTTGCAAGCCCCTAGAATATATCCTTTGTGCCCACATTGAATTCCTTGAGTGGGAAGAAAGGAGGCTACAAAATGCAGCATCTGCAAAAAGCTTTTTGAAAGCAGTTTCCAGGGGTCAAAAAGAAACCAGTCACCTCTGAACTATTTTCACAACAGATATTCAATGTGAACAGTATTTACAGATCAGGGAATGAATACATGGTTAAGCAGATTCAGAATGGGATACTAGGCAAGAACAGTTGGCTTTTGCTGTATCTTCTTGTTGGCAAATACAGCCAGAGAGAATGCAAACTGACTGGCAGTGATTCCTACTACCGTATTCGTTTCCATGGTGTAAAGCAAAATACATCTGCCAACTCACTGACAAACTTTCTCCACTTCTAATTCAATTGAACCTGCTCTCGTTTCAGACAACGCAGCTGGAGTTAACCTGATAGAACAGAGCAGGAACCAGCCATATCTGGTTCTGGATCACCTTTTCTTGCCCTCTTTCAGCTCACCAGTAGGATTTTAAGCATGGAACAAACCCTAAATTGCTCTAAGTAATGTTACAAGCCAAACAGTCCTTGGCTCAGCCAGGGAAACAGGCAGTTTTCATCCAGCTTTTTTCACTGAACATCAAAGGACATCGTAAAACTTGAATAGGTATGGAAGAGAATGGCTGTTGTGCGAATAGACTAAGATGCTTGAAGATAGAAGACAGATATGTTCAAGATCTATAAAACTACAGGGAACACTAAGTGAGTGATGAGGGATGGACAGTACCTTGCAAGTTCTGAGAGCTGCAGGAGATCAACTGGAATCAGCTGGAGGTACAGAGCAGAAGAGGGGAGATAGGTCTTTACACAATTGCAGACAGTTAAACTATGGAGCTCACTCTCTGCCATGTGCCAGTCATTTACATGGGCTCAAAAGTTAGTCAGATAAAAGCATGACAGAAAAATCAATTGCAGAGGTAGGTACTAAAACACAACACATAGATAGCACTTCTGGCTCTAAGTGTTTGAACCAGAATTTTCCAGAGGCTGAGAGGGAACACTTAGGGAGCTATTGATATGATATGCCCTGTGTTTATACCGTTCCCTGGACATCTGCTATAAACTACCAGTGCAGTTTAAGGTCCTTAAGAAACTTGGTACAAAAACATATAAGCTGTCATCCTGGGTCAGGCTAAAGATCATCTGTGCTCAGAACCAGACACTTGCTTATGCTAAAGGAGGGAGCATAAGAAAGAAATACAGCCCTGCTTCTCCCAGCAACTCTCCTGTGCCACTCAGGTTCTCACAGTCTGCAGTGTAAGGATATTCTCAGCCAGAGACTTACAGATGTTTATTTACCTCAACAGATTTAAAATGTGATTGAACAACTCTAATGGGAAGGAGATCCATCTATGATTTTGGTCTTTACATGAGTTCATCTTCCTGAGCATCTCTGCCTTCCTATCTCCTTTCTGAAGCATTGTCTGATTCAATAAAGCACGATGGAGATGAAGAGCTCAGTGATGCTATATTTCTCCACATGTTGTGGAAACAGTCAGGTAGAGAGGAATAAAATCTTATTAGCTCTCCCAGGGAGAGAAAACATTCAGCCTAAGCCTTATGAGACAACAGGGAACTCACACAGAGGGGTGCATATTGGAAAGGTGGCAGCATGTATTCTGCCCTCCCAGGGTAATTAGAGATTTTGTCACGTTGGCTGCTGAGACCCGGTCCATTTGCCCAGTTCAGTCCACACTGGACTTTCCACATCTTTGCTCCAAAGCCCTATTTATGAAGGCAAAGCCAGAGACTTGGCAGCTGCCATGCATATGTCACGTTTTATGAGCAAAACAATTGATGTAAGAAGGGCTTTTTTCTTGTTTTCTGGCGGGTTTTCAATCCATGGCCTGGGTCACTGTGCCCCCTGACTCTCCACTACACAGTACAGAAATGGACACTGAAGTTTTCTGTCTGAAGCCACCCTTGGCAACAGAGCCAACGAGAAGAGAAACAGCCTGTGCTCTAATAAGTAAAATATTTGTGTCTTGTTTCAGCTAACATAACCTCTCTCAATAAAATATTTTTCCCAGGAGGAAATCTATGAAAGGGAGGGGGTTCATTTATTATGTCCCCAAATCCTTCTTTTATGCTCCCGTTCAAAAGCCTCAAAATCAAAGGACACTGTACTCTGAAGCTTTTTGTTCTCATTCTTGACTTTGTTATTATTAGTTATTACAACTATTATATTGATTACCATGACAAGTTCTCAAGAGGCCCTGGCTAATCAGCACCCCATTCCAGGAATCCCTCTGACAAATCTCTCGCAGCATGAGAGCTGCCTAAAAAGACCAGCTAAACAGATTGTTAAGGTGTTCCCAAGCCAGGGAATTGCACCACAGAAAGCTCAAGCAATTCCAGCGACATCCAGTGCAGGAGCCTTGGTCAGAGAGGGAGTAAAGCTCTTAACTGATACTAAAGAGATCAGCCTGGTCATTTCTCACTGTGTTTCAGGAGACCATTCTGCAACAAGAAGAGATCCTCGAGAGACTCTTCACGCACAGAAGAGTCATCAATGGTATTCTGCACTTTGGCTCGTTGCTACCCTCATAGCCCAACAATGCTCCAGGTTTACAGCTCAAATAGCTGTATGTGTAATTCAGGGTAACCCCTAGTTCAGCTGGAGAGTTACTGGCCTGACATGTACATGGAAGAACTGCTGGGAGCTGTCACTCCTGTCCAGTGCATCAGGACAGCATATGCTGCCTTTCAACAGAAGACTAAGCTTCTGCTCCCTAGTTACTAACGAGATTTTAACCTCTTCCTGGGCACCTCATCACCACTCTGTGTTGTAGGTGATAAGATCGCTCATGGCAACTGCTCTCTCTTGCTAGTGTTATGCTACTGATCATTTTGGCCTATCCCAGATGGCAACTTGCATTATCTTCCTTATGGAGGCAGAACTCCTGTACCCAGCCAAGTGAAGAGGAAGACTGAGTTTTGATGGAAGAAGACTTCAGCTCAGAAAGCTACAGGCATGCAGTCAAGTCTTGATTCTTACAAAGATGCCCCCATATACTTAGAAACAAAGCTGTGTTGTCACTAACCACAAGACACATCTTTGTCAATCCAAACAGTTCCTCCCCCCAGTTTTGCTGTGACTAAATGCAGGGGATTACATAAAGGGAGGTAGCAGACACCTCTGTTCTTGTAGAGATACCTTCCTCTCAGAATGCTTTTTGCTCACTGCTTACCTAGACTTCGCATGCACCTGTGGGTGATTCTTTGACATCTATCTCTAGGTCCCCATTTCCATAACATCACAGAGCTATGTGTGGATGCATAAAGCCGTGTTCTTGAAGTAAAACAGATGAAACATAATTTTCTTTACTTGCTTCAGACCTCTTCAAAGTTATTGCACCTTCACCTTGAGAGTTGCCAAAAGGCAGCTGTGGGACAACTCAGAGGCACAGCTGTGATTTGAGCTGGCCTCTACTGGATCCCCAATAGTATATACCTGACAGAAACAGTAGGAATTTCTCAGTCTTGAAAAAGGTTTCAGTGGTGACTCACCTTACTATATCCCAGAGAATCCAGTTCAGTCATAAATCCCTAGTAACCTGCCTGCATTATGTTTTTGTGATGGAAATCCAGCTACCAGCTCTCAGATGGCAAAACCCTGCAGATGTCACTTACCTCAGCTGTGTTTGAACTAATGACCTCAAAGCAAAGGGGTCCACATTCACCTACTACTCTGCAGACTCATTCAGCCCCTCCTTCTCAGTTACCAGCCTCCCAGAAACTGTGCTATGGTGGGGAGGGAGAAAGAGGGAGAGCAACAAATAAAAACAGCCCCAGACTGTTACCTCTAAAGGAACCACAGGAGGAAAAGTCCCATGGATACCGATGGCAAAAACACACACAACCTGGAAGGAAAAGAGAAAAGAAAACCCTGTTTGGGATTTTAAAAGAGAAGTTGAGCACACTCACACAATACCCTTTGGCAAAGGAGCCCAGGCCGGAAAGTGTTGCAACTCCAACATGCTGTGCTCAGAGAAGGTGTTAATGGTCCAGCCATCCTGTATTATTACACACAAACAGGAGAGGCCCTGCAGAACTGTAGGGGTCTTTTAAGATCCCCACCCAGATGGAAAGAGCAGAGAGTTATGTAGGATTAACACAAGGAGAGAGGAAGGAAAGGGCTGAAGGGAAGGCAATGTCCCAAGCACTAGAGCTCTGAGCTAACAAGGCAGGCCTGTTACGTCTCACACATCAAAATGGGGATGCTCTGGCTGCCCCCCTCCCTGACCCTCACAGCAGCACACCAGAGCTCCCCTCCTCTCTGGGACTCTGTGGACCAGACTGTGGTTTATTGAGCAGCTGCATTTAGGATCACCAGTCCCAAACTCCTTTAAATTCCCAGTAGGAGTCAGAGGTTTCAGGGACATTTTCTGCTCAGAAGGAACCCCACCCCAGCTGTGTTGGCAGCTGATGCCTGTAGCTGTGGTATCCACCGAATATGATCACAGGTACTGGCTCTTATACTTGGGAAAAGAAATACTTGGAAGGTCATCACATGGGCCTATGTGTGTTTGCTTAATAAGAGCTAGTGAAATCTTCACCCCAGTGTCAACCTCTCTGGCCTTACAACCACACACCAAAATCTTAAGGATATGAGCTCCCAGGAAACAAAGCTCTGGGTGAAAGCTGGGAGTGTGCGTGCTTGTGGTCTGGGAATTTACAAGGAACATGGAATTGGTGGTATCTTCCCCAGGGCCTGACACTACAAACACAATGCGATACCCAAGAGCTGCTTCGTTTGGCCAGTGATGCTGTAACAAAACCTCACATCCAGAATAAAAAGATCTGATCATATCCACCTACAGGCTGGATATTATTATTACATTATTAGATTGCACAGCACCACAGGCTGTGAGGATTCTTCATTATGGAGAGGCTTTAATAAATACTGACATTTTCTAAATCAGCCATAAATTAAATGGGTGTAGGTGAAGGAGACACTCAATGAAGTTCTACCAGCTAACCTCTACAAGAGAGCCATTTGTGATAGTACTGAACACTCACGAATCTCTACTGCAGCACAAAAAAGTTATGCATAACCTGTATAATCAGCCCCTATGAGACATTATTCATGCCCAGGATAAAATACTGCTAAAGATTCAAACAAGCCAACGTTCTGGAGAGGTCAGTACTGGCTTTTACAGCTGCAGACATCATTTGCTACCATCATGTCTATACGGATTCCTCTCAGAAATGTTTGGAGACCATTTTGAACTGGTCTGTCAAGGGGCAATTCCAGAGTTATAATCAACTGCACACTACTAGGCAAAATGCTGGACTCTTGAACTTACGTATAATTTTCTTGTGGATTAGATCAAATTTCCTGATGCAGGAAAAACTATTAGGGCCTCCATTCTGTTTTCACTTCGGAGAGCTTAACACACATGTTACTGACTTCCACCAAGTGATTTCCAACATATACCTGTGAGAACGCAGGATCAAACCACAGTGTGTTATGTTTCCAAATATTTTTTCACAATAAGTTGGTTTAGCGAACTCACTTTTCACCCCTAGAGAGCTGACTGTAATGAGATCACACAGAGAAAGGATATGGAGTTTCACCCTAATCTCCAGGAGACAACAGGCCATATCCAAAGCCCTCTCTCAAAGCAGTAGTACTTTCAGCTGCAGAGCAATACCATCTGTGGAGGTAATTTGAAGGAAGCAGAGATGTCAGGATTTCAGCTGTCACATGAAGATCTAAAGCGTCCATATCAGGGATGCTGTAGGGAGATATTTGCTCCCAGCCTAGGAAATTCTTCAGTCTATGCTTTTCCTAAACCCTCGCCAAGTGGAGCTTCATGAATATCTGAGACATTTTTCCTACTGATCCTTTCTTTCTCCCCCAACTTTCATTTAGAAAACAAAAAGTTCTTTGGAATCATATTTTCTAATAGTAACAACATCAAGGCAGGGCCACATTCAATATCTCAGTGCAGATAAATCTGCTGTGACTTTTCCTTCAGCAACAGAAAGCAGCATGACAGGTTGATGTCAGGCACTGAGCTACATCAGATCTGAAGTGTATTGCTACAAGGAAAGGAGAACCATAAAAGCAGCTCTCATAAAGTCATGCACCAAATTACTGTGAGGAGATCGCACTAATCCTCATCCAATGCTCCAGCTAACAGATCTGTAAGGGGAAATGTTTATCCCTGCTCTATCTGCATCATTCCAAGATTTAACTGGTGTATTTAATCTTTCATACTCAACACTAACATTTTACATTCAAGGAAAAAAAACCCAACGTGGTGTTCATCAGTTGTAATTAAATGACACGCTTTATTTTTTTCATTAAATAGCCTAAACCGAAATAAACTGGAATATTCCAACAAATGATTTAGAAATGTGTCATATGCATGTTAGAAGGGAGCCAAATATAAATTGACAGCTTAGCGCAAGAGAACTTCAGTCTGGGTTTTATTGCAATAACAAAAGTGCGTATTTAAAAGCCTTCACACAGAGCATCTATTCAGCAACAAGCCCGAAGACAGTGAGGGAATTAAAAAGAGGATAGTGTTTTGAATTAATCTAGAACATTTTTGCGGATTAGTTTACAAGCACAGAATGCCTCAGGGGGGTCGGGAGAGTGTGGAGCACTGAAGTCAGAGGGATCTGTCTTTTTCCTGTTGCTGGTGATTAGTTCATATCTCTTTGACACCATGTTTACAAGCCCCTAATTGCCTCATTAATACCTCATTATTACTTAGAAAGTGAAGACGATTTTAGCTTTGAAGCTACTTTGCTGCACTTGAAGGCAAATATAGGGTGAATTTCCAATGTGTTGGTACTAATTAAAGTTGAAGTCTGTTTCCTGTTGCTTGTGGGTGGGTGTTAATCACTTCAAAGAAAAAAAATTAGGCTTCAATTTATATTACACGCCTCCACACACACAGAGGAATAAGTGCGAGTAAGAAGCCCATTCCTGCAAACTGGATTTACAAAGGGACACATATCCACCCGTCTGTTTTCTTTCGTGCTTTTTCAATGTGGACCAGACTATGAAGGCTCATTCCCTTGGTATTAGAACACCTGGAGCAGAGCGAAGCTGGCCAGTTCTGTACACACAGATACAGCACATACCTTCTCATGCTCTCATACATGTGCAGGGCACAATATCCTCTTTTGGCACCAGAACTGGGAAGAGAAACTGATTTACTGCTGTTTAAAACTGACCTGGGTCTATTTGCCTCCTGCTCTGGATGGACATTGTCTCCAGGTCACCCCAGAAAAGCTTGTTTCAAAGCAGGACTAAAGTCAGGCACAAAAACCTCATTGCTTGGTCTTTCACTTCCAACCATATGAACATATTTCATATATATATGAAATTCTTCATATATATATGAATCTTTCTAGAATGAAAGATCATTCTAGATATGTATATATGTATATTCATATAAGAATGGATGTATACATAGTAACACACAGCATATTGCTGCATTCTGTAAACTCATTCTTCCTGAAACATGTCTGAAGCTGTGAGACATTTGAACAGCAATCTGGTTTTCAAATGACTCTGCAGAACTGTTCCAGCACACAAATTGCAAATAACCACGATTATGGTTCCTGGATTATCGTATAAAGGAATAAATGAGATGTTTAGAACCTCACTTGTGCTGTAGAGATGCACTGGCTGATAATGTTTTCGAGGAATTGTCTTCCAGCCCCCGACAGCAGAAAGACAAGGCAGGCATTAACCACAATAAAATCACTTCCATAGGAAATTTTTAAGAGAAATGTGCTTTCCTTCAGTTAGCCCATTTTCAGGGGTCTGGGGTATGCTGTGAATGGAGAAGGGGTGAAGGGGAAGGAAAAGATACCCATTTTTGGTAAAAGCATTCAGTTTCTTAAGAGGAATTTTGGATGAGAAAAACAGCGTCAGTCCTTGCGGAAAGCAAATGGAAAACCCTACACAGACTGGAAGATTTGGATAGAAAAACAAAATGTTTTCCATCGAAACTAAATTCCCATTTCTCACCAGCATTGTTTTTTAGTGCGGGGGGCGGGGGGTGGGCATAAGAAATAAACAAAGTTTAGGAGGTTGAACATTCCCCAGTGAAATAGTAAAGATTTGGCAAGGAGTCCCCAGGACTCAGGGTTTAGCTCAGACTGCTCAGTCACCACTCATTAATGGGCCTTCCTGTCACAGGCCAGGACAGCACGGGCTTGGATTAACATTAGCAATCTGAAGGCAGAGCTCCGAACAACTCAGCCTTTCATGCTCTTCTCACACCCTACATCTCCTCTAAGAGGAGGTAAGTGGATAAAATTCCAACTTCATTTGACTTTTGCATTAAAAACAACCTAAAAATATCGGTGACATTAAATTACATCCCTAACTTGACAGCATCCCTTTGCATATGTGACTGTAAAGAATATAAATATGGGCAACAGAAAATTTACCTAAAATAATTGCTCATAGCCACAGCCTACAGAATGGGTAAAGAAGGAACCCCCTGCTCCTGAGCTGTATTTACAGTATTTTTGATTTATACCAAATATTTAAAAAAGTATTATAACAAAAATAATTAAGGCAAGCCAAATCCTTCTCTTGCCAGCACTCAAAGCTTGTCCGACTGGACATATTGAGGCTATCAATCGGTGCTGTGTATTTATAACCTAGTGCTCAGAAAACTTGGAACGACAAATGCAAACAGCCACAGAGAAGTTACTCTGTTCGCCTGGCACAAACAAAGCCCTGAGATGAAAAGCAGCCTGGCGTTTATTTTGGGCCAAGCTTCCTCATCTGACGATCCACAGCGTGGCACGGAAAGGGCAGTGTTACCAAAGGACATAAAGCACATGGAGATGCCTCATTAGAGCAAACACAGACCAGGGTGCCAGATTTTGTTATTCTTGCTTCTTCCTTCCCAGAATGGATGTCACTTTCCCTTCCTTCTTCTCCCCAAAGCACATTGGTTTGGAGCTTGGTGGTTGGTTTTTGATTTGTCTCTTTTTTGAAGGACCAGGCTTGTCAGCAGCCTGCAAAGCTCTCCCAGCTTTAATTTAAAACTGAATCGTGTTGATTGAAAACACGGCTAGCATCTGACTGCAGACATGTCTGAAGACTTCCACATGCATAGCCAAATGAAGACTGGTGAGGACATGCCGAGATTTGCCAAAATTATTAAAGCAAGCTCTGCAAGAGACGCAATTCACAACTGTGCACTAGTAGTAGGCAGCCTGGGAAACATCCATCTAGAGATCTGGTAGATTCCCTTAACCACTAAGCCACAGAAACCGAAGTTGTCAAAGCAAACAAGACACTGTGGTAGCCAGTCATTCTCAAGAGGTTTCTCAGACCAGAAAGTTCAAATCCCAGATTGAAGAAGGAAATCTAAGTGGGCTACAGGTTGGTTTGATATAGATATCTCAGTTATCCTCTTATCAACATGACCAAAGCACAGACAAAGAAACTGAGGAGAATGGGAAGAGTAAATTAAATCAGCGGAGTGGTCAGGCAGTGAACATACATCACTGGAAGGGTAACACATGCCCTTTTGTGGGCACTTACTAGGAGAACGGCAGCAAGCTGACAACTATCTAAAGATAATGAACGGAGGCTGCAGAAGACCAGGTGCAGTTTGGTTTTAGGAACACTGATATATGCTGCTTCAGTTGAAAGGGACAATATTACCATCTTCCATGGCTCCTTCAAGGGAGGATCTGGTAAGGCCTTTCATCCTTATCTCAGTGGGCAGACACTGATGCTAAGCCTCAAGTCACATCGTCCCATGCATGGACGCGGGGAAGCTCGGCTGGTTGATGGTATGATGCCTTCATTCTTCTCATACCTTCATTCCCTTACATATGTCAGGGAGCTAAAGGCATGAGAAAGTCTTAATAAAGTTTTAACCTTCAGATGACACTGGCTTTAAAAGGAGGGTCATAGGTGATTTCGGAAACTTTTCTCTTATTTCAATTTAAAAAAAAAAAAGGATTTCCCACAGCTCCTTAAACACCGGAATAGATACGTGTATATTTTTCAGCATATGGATTCAAATCCTTGGTTTCTTTGGCAAAGGGCCACATAAATTCTCATGGATTTGTTATTGCCTGCTATAAATTTACTACTCAGAAAGAATAATATTTTATTTGCTTTATTGTCGGTGACTCTAAAGAGGGTGAAAATAGACTTAAGTCTTTCACTGGGCATCTTGATGAGGGAAAAGAAGGAGTACAAGAAGAAGTCAAAAAGGACACTTAAAGAATTGATATAAAGCTCCATCATCTATAATTCAGTTGATAAAATAAAGTCTCCTTTGCAATGAATTACAATGCCAAGAGATTTGTTCTGTAAATTCTGTCCAGAATTTGGCAACACCACCTCTAAGAAAGCAAGCAAACTCCTAGGTTTAGCTCATGTAACCCTGGGGACTTAGGCAATACTTTCCATCTGAATAAGCAGAGGGTTTGATCTTACTCATGTTGGTACTTATGCTCTTCCTATTCCACACAAAGGAACATGGGCAGTGGAGACAGTTCACTACACAGGACCTCAAACTCGTGTTCAATTTCTGCATTCATGGGTACATACACAGCTTCATACAGTTAATCCATCAAGCTAAAGCCATTCCCTGGGCAGCTGCACTTATTCCACGATCCTTTACTGTTTCCACAGCGACCTCATTTAGAAAGGACCCTGCAGGGATCTTGCCTCCCTAAGGTAATGAGGTAGGCTTGGGATGAAGAGACCAGGATCTAGACTTGTAGGAAAAGAGATCCAAGTGTGCAGAGAAGTGCATGTCTTTGTTGGTGTAGAGTGAAATCAACATCCACACTGTTTGTGCTTTGGAGCTTCTCCAAAACTTATGTTCAGACCCAGACTTGCCTCCATTTGTCAAGTTTATTTAGCTTGAAGAGTCTGACCATGTGATTACCACCACATTAAGTTTATGCTACTGAGTAAATTTATGACTTGAAATCCTGATCCTTGTGTCATAGGGGATCCAAAATGTGGACAGATGAAGCAATTTGCCCAAAGTCAAGAAAAGGGTGGGTTGCAAAGCTAGGAATTAGAGCAGAACCCCCAGGTCCCAGGTGGCTAGGCAGCTCCCAGGGTAATCCCTTCTCCAGTGACTGAAATGTCAGTGAATTGCTCTCTGAATGCTTCCAACGTGAACTCTCCAAAATACAGCAAATGGGATTTTTCACACTTTGACTAATGAAAGCTTGGCACATGGCATGAAACATAAAATCCTCACTGCCAGCAGTACATATATATATGAAATAATGTTTATTTCTACAGGGCTTGTGAATAAGCAAGACATTTTTCATCCATGAAAGGCAGTTTCTGCCTGCATGTGGAAGTTAGCAACAACAACAAAAAGTGTGACTGATGGTCCCAATGAACATCATCCCAGGGAGATTCAAACAGTCATAACTTTTTGCTTCTGAAAAGAAAGTCCCTTTTTTACTTCAGTCTGCAAACTTTTGGGTTTATTGTTGCTATATTTCTCTGCTCTTGACAAAAACACACACATAATACATCCTTTTGTTTCATGTTTATAGAAGAGCTATCATCATAGGGCTGCATTTAGAGATAAGAGATTCAACAAAAGGATGTGCTCAGAAAGCACAGAACAGATTTTGCATCACTTGCAAGATCTACTTCCATGTGAAAACAAAGTGAGTTTTGGAAAAAGTGGGCAGAGCTCATTCTTCTCGCCAAATTACATTTTTCTTCATCTGTTCTTTTTCCCCTGCTCTCTTGGTGCTCTACACATGACGAATGCAAACAACAGGAGAGACTGGCCTAACTCCTCATGCAGGCAAAGTAAAAGTGATTAGACACAAATTGGGACCAACAGTACACTATAAACACACTTTCAAAACAGAGTATTTTCTCTTTGCTCAAAATGTAGTGGAAAAAGGGAGTACACTCTAAAAAAAAACAACCTTGAAAACAGTAACTTTTGTGATAAACTGATACTGGGACCCCTACCACATAGATAAAAGATGACCTGGCCACAGTCTTACAGTTCACAGCTAACATTTGATACCCATAAGGCTCTGTAGAGGAGCCCTTGTAGGCATTTTAGGACTTGCAATAGTGTGAAAGGTTTACTTTTTCTCAAGTGCAAAGGGATTACTGGGGCTATTGTAAATTCGCTTCAAAGAAACAAGAGAAGAGCTTTACAGTTCTGCAATCATCAGAGAAATGTAAAAAGAGATAGGTAAGTTGTGATCTGCTTTAGCACAGCATAAGCACCACGTTTTATTTGATTAATTCTTCCCTACAGCTTGTAATGGATATACACAGTGTGATTTCAGGGCAGGAGTAGCTTCAAAGTACAATCTGAGTAGCACAGATCCAAGCATGCACAGCTGGATCTCAAGTATATAAGCCATTTTGAGTTACACAGGATAAAGGAAAGGGGAAGATTACTATGATCTGAAATGTAAAAGCTTCTTTCACATGATTAACTACATTTAAATGTTTTAGTCAAACCACAGAAGATGTTTCCAGGGAACAGAAAGAAACAAGAAGGACTTCACACTATGTGTGTGTGTGTACAACATACATGTCCTCCTCCTCACCTGAGGCTTCCTAAAACCAGAACAAAATCAAAGTCATCTTTGGTGATGTGGACACAGATCTGACAGTTATTACAAGAAAATTTCAGGAGCTGAAAAGGTTCCCTATCACTCTCCTCCTCTGGAAAGGGACACAGGATACAGCATTGAGAGGAGTAAGATTGCCTTCTAATAACCACCACCAGGTTTCCTACATCAGGTGCCCGAGAACGACTGTGTATGGACAAGGTAATGATGATGACCCTGCTGAAGAGTTATGCAGTGCTGGCATAAACTTCCAGTGTCAGGGTCTCTCAGCACCACTAGCAGTTCTCCCTAAAGCAGAGTCCTCCTCCTTAGCCTAGTGACCTCCTCTCTAAATTTATAACTTTGCAGGCAAATCTGTTATTCACACTTTTTAATGGACTCAGGATAACCTGGAAAGTCTCATCAAGTACTTACATACAGGTCCAGGGGAGCAAAGGTATGCTTTGTTCTGGACTACTATTAAAAACCAGTATGCAGATGAGCAGAACCAAAAAGGCATCTGGTGACTATGCAAAAGGCAGACAGGCAATATCACTCCTTTCTATACTAACTGGTAAACTGGTACAGTCTTCACCATACTGTCACTCAGGAAGGACCTCAGACTTGAATATACTCTTGAAAGTGTTGCCTGTGCTTGGTTTGAAACAGTGGGAAGTCTGAATGACCCTTCTCTGAAGACATGAAAGCTTCCTAGTGAAACTTGGCAGCTGAAAAGTTTAATTACCTTCATGGGGAGATCACCTAGACCATCTCTGAGAAACTCCACGGCTCAAAAGATAAAACAGCTACTGTTGGAAAGAACATTCCTAGAATCCACCTGTAGGCCCAATCTTCCACTCAGGAAAATGGGGCCAGGACATGAAGGAACCATCTGAGCTACACTTGCTGATGCTTTGATCACTACTACAGGAAATATTTAGAAACACACTAGATTGGCAGTGAAAGGAATAGCCAACTTTCAGAGGAGGTCTTTTCAAGCACAAGTGGTAGATGAGACATCTCACACCATAGCACTACACAGGAATAATATGGGAAAGAGTAATTTGGGCACAGGATGGGTGGAATAACGTCAGTGGCTATGACTGAGTGGTAGCCCGAGCCCCAACTCCTAAGTGAGAAGGACATCTGGTTGGCATAGTTGAGGTCCATCTGATCCAACCCTGGCCAGGCTAGATGAGATCCTTTCTAAACATATTTGCCTGAGATTCATGAAACCCAACATCCAGACCCATATGGCACTTCAATATCATGGAAGTTCAGATCCTGGCCAATTTCTATTGTTAAGCTCACAAAACACTAAGATAAATAATGGAAAATGCTTCAGCTGCTATTTATTTAGGGCACTTTTGCCATGTGACATCAGAAAATATTCCATGGTGGAATTTATTAACATAAAAATGGACTTGGTGAGACTTTGTGATCTATTAAACTTCCAGCTAACTAGACTTTTGTTTATCCAATCGACAGATGGTGCTTTTCTGAACCGGTTATGTTGATTCACAGCACTGAAGTGGTTACTGGAAAAAAGGACCGTAAGTTTAATAAGGAGCAGGCCCACACACACACACCAAATGTGAGCCATATTCTACCCCCTCCAAAAGAAAAAAAAGAGCAGCAGTTTTTACACCAAATTACCAACATACTGGCACAGTTTGGACATCCATTATGTGTGTTCAAAGCCCCTGGAACAGGAATGCTGTTGGTATATCAGCTACTTCAGAGATATGTACCACGCTATTGTATTTGCTTGGAGTATTTTATTCCAAGTTAGGAGAAAGACAGTCACACAGAGACTCCTCTTTCAGAAGTGTTGTGGAGGGCTGGTTCTGCTGCTTTATAATAAAGATTCATCCCACTTATAAAACCCCTCTCAGGCTTTTCATGAATAAATCCCAATGAACATAATATGACACCAAGGTTGTGGAAACCAACAGCAATTTAGAAACCAGGAAAAGAAAACATTGTGAATAACAAGAAAGAGTGGAATGTGTACAGGACTCTCGAGCAGCTGAACTCCCAATCATTCCCCAAACATGAAAGCAGTTTGAACTGTTTATGAAATTAAGTGGAGCTTCTGGAATTGCAGACTGAACTATGCTGAACAGGAAGAAATCTCTTTGATTATTAGGCCTCAAGGAGATAATCTTGGTGCTAAAGAAACGGTTACAGCCTTTGCTATGCAGCAGGGAGATCATTCCTGTTCAGGTGGATAAGTTGCTTTCAGACCTTTTATTTCCCAATGTCTCTCATTTGACATGTTTTAGGAATGGAATAGTAATGTTTTATTGAAGTTAGACACAGAAGATCTTGAAAAGACAGAATCCATCACACGTGTAGTGGGACAGTAGAAGACAGGCTCCATGGGCTCAAATCCAGAATATCTTTGAGAGGATAGGAAAAAGAACTGAAAAGCATATAATAGAGCATTAATAGCACTCACCTATCCCATAATTTCGTGTGTGTATATATATATAAACACACTAATATACATAAACACACACACAGATACACACACCTTCCTAGGTGTGTGCATATGCAGTATTATATACATACACAAACATAGACTAAACTTTATACAGAAGGAGAATGCATTCCAGAGCCTGACACTGGGAAAGGTTTTCTTCAGCGTATTTACACGCTTAGTCTCAGGCAGGATGTGGTCTGTCATTGCAGAGGCCACAGCACAAGGTGAGACTTTGCAAAATGTAATACAAGCTATTAATGCTGGTTGGTCTGCAAAATTCATACCTAGTCCTTAGAAGGGAGGATGTTGGGATTGAGAGGGGATTTTCTTCAAGAACTAGATTGGTTGTTGCTGGAATGCTGAGACAAAAGACACTGAATTGGACACAGGAGGACAAAAAGGCAAGGAAAAAGAAGACTGACTACAGTGACTACATTGTATTGGTTTCAACACACAGGAAAGAAAGATGTGAAATGTTAAAACTGTTGTGATAACTCAGCAGTTCCAGTGTGACAGCCTTAAGTAGTAGAGGCTTGCTCTTCTGAAAACTGCATGTTTCAAATCATGAATTGCACGACTGAACAGTGATGTTTTATGTGAATACAACTGCTAACATCAAAACCAATCTTCTGCAAGAAAAACTTGTATTTGTTAGACACAGCACAAGTGTCATGGCAAATAACAAGTCATGGCATGATAGCTAGCAGTGCAACTGCTTTAGGTTTATTGCTTCTCAAGCCCAGGACAGCCCCAGATAATGCCACCTGTGCATAAGCGAGCAGAGAAATCTAATTAGGATCCTTAATTAGACCTGAGCAACACTGAAATTAGACCTGAGCAACATTGAAATTAACCCTGCTCAGAGTGAAGGTGGTGGAGTGGAGACTTCATGAAGTCCCTTCCAAACTAAATTATTCTATGATCTGTAGCACACAAGCAGATTAAATCTCATCCAGCATCTCTAGCAAGAGCAGTAGACACCTTCTGCTTCATTCACGGAAAAGGGAAAAGCTGAGGTTTGACATAGGACTGCTTTTGGGTGAGTTGGTGGGTCAGCCAGAGTTCCTCGTTACAGGAAAGGCTTGAGAAATGCAGGGACTGAAATCCACTGGGTGCTTTGAAATTCTTCAAAAGAAAGCACACCATTGCAGAGACAGGGAAACATTGATACAGCACAGGCCAACAGTACAGCATTTTTTCCTGCGAGGAAGGTGAGAGGAAAAGAAGAGACAAAAGGGTAGTTAGCCCTGTTAGGAGCCTGTGCTGCTGAAAAAGTTATGCTTCCCTGCATGCAAATACTGATCCCTCACAAGCAGTTTCCTCTTAGATCTAATAATCTCCTTTACCTGTGGAAATGCACTGTAATTACAAGTTCCAATGCCAGCTTCTCATTAACAAAGAAATCTGCCCTCTATTCCACGGGGTTTTGTTTTGCCTGATTAAAGATATTGTTAAAGCTTCCACAAATATTTTTTGTACCCACATGGACTCCTTATTGAGTCTGGCTGTCTTCACTGCCTGTCTTAGGACAACTTACTTAAGTTGTTGCCTTACCGCACCCCTGAAGTGGCTGCCTTTAAGTGGTTGGTGAAATGACTTGTATTTATTTAGTAAAGCACTTTGAAGATGATACATGACATAAATACCAGCTAACACTGTTGTGCTTCCAAAAAAACAATACAGCTTTTGTAAGATTAGAAGCCTATTCCCCCATTAGATTTATTGAAATTTATTAAAACAAAATAATGTAACATTCCCTTTGCAGTTTATCCCTCTTATCTCTTCACGGTTTTTAATAGTAAGTATTCCCATCTGATTACAGCTAATCACATTATTACACTGCTTTTACAGCCTTGGGGTTTATTACAAAGCTTCTCTGTTACTCCAGATCAGCACAAAACAGTAGCAGGTAGGGAGCAATATACATTTTCCAAAGATCAGAACTATTATTTAATGTTTTTGTAAATATTTACTTTAGAAGCAGGCTAAATGTTACTTAAGATTTGGTCTAAACTGCTCTGTTTAAAGGAAAAAAAATCACTGGGACATATGGAACTCATCTGAAGGAGAAAAAAGAAGTTACAATTACACAAAAGAATTAATTTCCCTTGCTGTTACCAAAGAGATGTCTTCATAAAAGCTTGTGGCATGCTTTTGTATCTTAGGTGGAACATTGTGATACAGATCATGCGGTTTGTGGTCTCCTCTTCCTACTGCCTGAAGCTCTGGCTGCAGTTTCCCCAACCTGACTATCCCACCAGATCGGTACACACCCGCACCAAGCTCCCACTGGGATTTCTGTTCCTGTTCTGCTCTTTTTTCTTTCCCCCTTCTTCTTCTTAGTCATCTTACCCACAAGCGGCATAAATCAAGGCGAGGCTGTGTTTTCACAGCTAGGCAGTTCTTGCAACATCAGGGCTGAGTTCAGGGAAACGGCTGGAAAACTTGCTATACCCACACACACACCTGCCTTTTGGCTAATGGAAGACGCGCACAGTGCCAAAGGTGTTTGTTTATTCTTGCCCTGGGTGCTTTGATATGTATGCCATCGATGAGGGTAATCACCCTACCTCACAACACAGCACCAATGAGTGAATAGGGCCTCACATCTCCTTATAGACCTCCCAGGTGTCTTCTCCATGAGATGAGATGTTGGGTCACGTCACTGGAGATGTATCTACCAGCTTTCTAACAAGGCCCTTCCGTTCTTTTACTACTTTGGAAGAGATTTGGGAATGAGCTAGAAAAAGGGTGGACCGAGTCAAAGCCACTAAGCCAGGCAAGCACAGCCATGTCACTTTTGAAGTGGCACTTGCTGAACACAAGGATGCAGTTTAGTCCAGCTGTGAACAAATGCAGCAGACCTCCATGCTACAGTGACAAGACAGTTTTCAGGCGTGTAGTTTTTATACGGCTTGTGGCAGCTTAAGGAAAAACAACAGGATATTTGGCGTGAGTGGAATCAGCCCTTGTGGAATCACATCTGCTGGGACATGGACTGCACAGCCCTTCCTGCTCTGGACTTCATTTCAGGTGAGAGCACCGCCACTTATGGTGACCATCCAGCACCCTGCACGCCTGTGGAGGCACGCTGGGGAGAAAGGTGGGGCTGCTCGAGCGAGAGATGGCGTGGGCACATGCAGCCAGGCCCTGCCCTCCCGTCCTTGCAGGGCTGTGTCATCACACTGGCAATGCTGGGGAGGCAAGTTGAGAGGCATCAGTGCCATGTACCCCAAAGGCAGATGGGGTGGGGAAGGCATGCACCTGCCTGCTGCCACCCTGCATCCCAACAGCACTGAGCCATGGGTGACTCTGGGAAACAGCACGGCCTGACTTGGCACAGCCATGACTCGGTGTCTCACTGGACCATCCTGTGCTGCAGTGATGGGACACCCTGTGGGCTAATAAACCTTCTGCTTCTTTCTGTCCCTCTGTGACATTTCCTTATCTGAACCTTAGCCCTCAGAGCAGACCCAGAAAATTGGGTATTTCTTTGCAAAAACTAGAAATACCATGAGGAAAAATAATCCCCTGCTCCTTTGCATTAGTTTTACCTGGCTGGAAGATCTGGGAGAAGAGAGAAGAGGATGAAGGTCTTCACTTAGAAAGGAGGCAGTGGTCCTGACACTGTGGTTAGGAGAACACTCTCCTGCCAGGAACAGAGTCCATAGGCTGCACAGAGGTTCAGAAGTCCCTTCAGTAGCCTGCATAGCTACATTTGCTTGTCCGTAACCACAGCAAGTTGTGTTCCTCTCAGTCTCACAGGGCCGTCGGGAAGCCACATTTATAGCCAGCTAGGCCTGAGCCTGCCACCATGCTTGGCAAAACCCCTGGAGACAGCAAGGACCCTGGCTTATTATAGCAATTAGTGTATTTCACCAATCAAGCATTGGCAATTCTGATTCTTCTCAATACAGTGACGAGCTTCCCAATTTCGGAAAGGGTTCACAAGCATATGGGTGGTGGGAAGATCAGGATCCAGATCTGCCTGGCCATGTGCACTGCATACAGCAGGTTAGGTGCTGGAGATACACCGGGCCACCAACACCACAGAGCTGTCCTGCAGTGAGAAAGGACTATGTGCAGCATCCCAGCCCCTGCTCCTGCCCTGAATGGATCCACGGGCAGGAGGAGCTCCTGCAAAGTGGCTATGACGGGCATTGCCAGCCTGTCCCCTGCTCTGAAACCTTACAGCTTTAACAGAGAGGGACACTTGGGAGGATGCTTGAGTTGCAGCTGCTGGAAGAGAGCGCCTGCTGCAGCAACCACCCAAGAAAGCTCCAGGGATCCTGAGTGTGTCCCATCAGCAAGAGCCAGCTCCTCTCTTGTTGGAGGAGGGTGCTTCCTTCTAAGGCTTTTTGGTTCCAGTGGAAGCTGGAGAGCTAACAACACGAGCAGCACAGGTTTGAAAACACACGGAAAGGCGCTTCCTTCCTCCCCGCTGTGAGGCTGAGGAGGCAGGGGACCCCGCTGCTGCGGCCATGCCCGTGAGGCCGTCGGAGGCAGAGGGCACAGCACCCACGTCCTTGACCTGCCCTCCACTCCGGCGCTCCGCGGCCGCCCCCGGTGTCAGAGGGGCCAGGGGCAGGCGGTGCTGTGAGGACATGTCTCCTCACGCCTGGGAGCCGAGCGGGGTCAGAGCAGCCGGCGGAGGGCTGAGGAACCCCCGTCCGCGGCCGGCCCGCGACAGGCCGCGGCTGAGCGCCGCTGCCAACGTCCTGCGCGCGCGGGAACGCTCCGCTTTCAGCGTTTAACGCGAGGGAAGCGGCGCGCAGGTGCCGCGCGGGCCGCCGGGCACGCCGCCACCTCCCCTCAACCGCGGCCCCTGCGCCGCGGCGCCATCGCCCCCTGGCGGCAGCCCCCGGCGGGAGGCGCGGGCGGGCCGGGGCGGCTGCGCCAAAGTTTGCTCCGGCGCGGAGCCCGGCCCTCCCGGGGCGGCGGAGCGGGGGTGCTGCGCCTGCAGATAAAGCACGAAGGAGACAAAAGCCCTCACTTTAACTTTTTACTCTGAGGGAATCCTTCCCCCTCCGGCCTCCCCCCGTAAAGCGGCGGGGCGGGGAAGGGCGCTTCTCCGGTCTGCACACCCGAAGCATGGCGGAGGCTGGCGATGAGAACCGTCCTCCCCGCAGCATCCAGCGCCTCTGACAAGCGCGGAGCCAGAGGGGGTGGGGGTGGGAAAGGGCGGGAGGGGGGAGACTATGGGAGGGAGGGAGGGGGTGGCCAGTCCTTCCCCCTGCACTTGTCAGATGCAGATGGGACTGGCAAAGTTTGTTTGAATAAAAAAAAAGAAAAAAGCCAGAAAAAAGGAAAAAAAAAAAAAAGGGAAAAAAAAAAAAAAAGGGGGAAGAGCAGGAGGAGGGGGAGGGAAAAAAAAAAAAAAAGATCCTAGAAATCCAAAAAGGCTCATCTGGGAAGGAGAGAGAGGAGAGCGAGAGGAAGCGGGATGCAACTCAACCTGACGCTGATCTGCTTCGTCTTCGGGGGGTTCCTGCCCGACGCCGCGGCCCGGCGGGAGCAGATGGACACGGGGCAGTGCGACCTGCCCCGCTCGGTGAGCCGGGCCGGGGCCGCGCCCGCTCGGGGATGCGCGGCTGGCCGCGGCGCTGCGCGGGACCCGCCGCGGTGCGCGGGGAAGGGAGGGGGGCAAACGGGACGAGGCGCGGGACGGGCCCCCCAGCCCCAGCTCCGTGCGTGGCCCCGCAGGTGTGGCGCTGCCCCGCGTGTCCCCCGGCGGCGAGCGTGGGGGGGGGAGCCCTGCCCTGCGAGCGGGACCGCGCCGGGGGGATGCGGGTGGGCGCCCGTGGGGAGAGCGGGGTCACGGCGGGACGCGGCCCCTCGGGGCTTCGCTCGCTCCGTGCCAAGACGGGGCTTGTGCAGGGAGATGGTGGGGGGAGCGTGACCAGCGTGGGCCACTGAGCAGCCCCTCTGTCCTCCCCACAGCAAGGAGAGCTCAACTCCTTCCTCTGGACCATCCGCCGTGACCCCCCCGCCTATCTCTTCGGCACCATTCACGTGCCCTACACGCGCGTGTGGGACTTCATCCCTGACAACTCCAAGGCCGCTTTCCACGCCAGCTCCAGCGTCTACTTTGAGCTGGACCTCACCGACCCCTACACCATCTCGGGGCTGGCCAGCTGCCAGATGCTGCCCCATGGGGAGAACCTGCAGGACGTGCTGCCCCGGGAGCTGTACCGCCGCCTCAAACGCCACCTGGACTACATCAAGCTGATGCTGCCCCACTGGATGACCCCGGACCAGCGGGGCAAAGGGCTCTATGCTGACTACCTCTTCAACGCCATCGCCGGCAACTGGGAGCGCAAGAGGCCTGTCTGGGTGATGCTCATGGTGAACTCCTTGACGGAGACAGACATCCGCTCCCGAGGGGTACCGGTGCTCGATCTCTACCTTGCCCAGGAGGCTGAGAGGATGAAGAAGACAACGGGAGCAGTGGAGAGGGTGGAGGAGCAGTGTCACCCGCTGAACGGGCTCAACTTCTCCCAGGTAAGGAGGCTCCTGGGCCTCATGGCTTATTACAGGAGTTGGGGGTCATTCCCCTTGTGTTTCGGTTGGTTTATGGGGGTGAACCCCAAGACTGTTGAAGTGGGGTGGATTGCTCGTGGGCTTCAGCAGCCTTTTCATTGGGCTGCCCATTCCTTGTTGCGCCGATCCATGCTGCCTGTGAAAAACCCTGTGATGTGAGTTGTCAGTGCTGAGTGTTCATCATTTGTATTATTTATTTGGGAAGCAGATGGCCAGGCTATGAATGTGTGTGTCTATTGGCTTGCCATTTGTGAGGGAAACTCCCATGTTGCCCGTCCTGACCCGGAGCTGGGCAAAAAGTGCTTTTTCTTGTTTGTTTGTTTTCAAGTAAAGCAGCTCAGTGGTACTTGCCAGGAAGAGGATGAAGCATGAACAATGAAAGAAGAAATTTCAACATTGTTCAAATAGATTTAAGTACGTGCAAACTGTCGGTTGTCTCTTTAGTAGTCACCTCAGGTCAAAACAAACTGACTCATGTTGCCCTCATGTCCTGGGCTAAATTAAGTGTGCAGTCTGCATGGGTTTTCTTTTTCATTTTAGAACAGGTAGAGTTCAGCAGAAAGGAAAGGATGTAGATTAAGAAACTAAAGTTATTGGTGTAACTGGACTCCAGAATTCTTTCAGCGGATTTAGCTTTAAACAACCAAATACTAAGCCATGCGATCTATTTCATTTCAGTGGATTAATCAGGAACACAGTCACAGCTATTGACTTTGCTTTGTGAAACTGTTTATATGAAATCAGATTTACTAGAAATTCAGGAAATGAATGTGTGTGGAAGAAAACAAATAATCCAGGGAAATTTAAGATGGTGTCAGTTACTGCTATGATATTTCGTTTTTAACCTGCTTTTCGTCATTAGTTTTGGATCAGCCTATTTCCAGCTGTATCTTACTGTTGCAGTTTGAGCACAAAAATTCTTGGTGATGTGGGAATAAGGATTAAAGGGCAGATCTTTGGTGTGATTAAAACGTCCTTGGAGTGCCTGCACCCCCTTCTCCCCTGAAGTCTAGTGGGAACTCTTTTAAGGGGAAAAAAGTCTGGCTTTCACTAACGTTTGGTTCATCCGATATTGCAACTAGAAGTCTAACTCTGCATACAGCCTTCAGAGGAGAAGATTGGTTGCATATGCTTTTGGAGGGATTTTCTTGTTTATCAACACAAATAATTAAAAGAAAGCCCCTCAGGACCTTTGCATTAATTAACACACAAGCAAAACAAGGAATTCGTTTTCCCCTGTTCTGTTTGAAAGGTTTAAGTGCCTGTCCTCTCTGTTGAGCCCCTTCTTTAAGGTGAGGTAAAAATAATTACCCATAGCAGACATCCAATAGCATTTGGTTGTATTAGGTCAAGAATGGCAGTCAGAATCAGGCACATGAAAGCACTTGGTTAAAAACGTACCACTTGGAAGCCTTTTAAATGTGAATCATATTACATTTTCTTATGAGAGGGGAAGAGTGTGAGTGACAGAGAAAGGCAAAGGGACAGAGTACAAAACTCACTGCTGCTCTTGTCCTAATCTGGTTTTCTCTCATTTTCCAACTTTTAAACAAAGCTTTCCCTCTAGTTTTGCTACAGTAATAACCCAAAAAAGAACAGCAAAGTCATTACTGCTATTGGCAAGTAAAGGACAATCATTTAGGCAGATCATTTGTGCTGATTAAAAAACATGCATTGCATTTTAATTATTTCAGAGAATTGACATTGCTGCTAAAATGGATGGATGTTCAGGAAGATTTTTCCTAGATTGAAGCTTTTTCTGGGAACAAGGCCATCAGAACAACATGAGGCAAAATTAAACAAAACAAACCAGATATTTTCTTGTTTCCTCTAGATTTCATGCATCCTGACACCTGGCTCCTTGTTTAACAATAGTAATTTGTAATGTTATCACACCGTCTGGCAGTCCCACTGCTTGGTGTATTACTGTGCTAATTTAGTGGAGTGGATTACTATTGCTAGGTTTTGCCTCCCAATTTCGGGTCTTGGAGCCTTCCTTAAGCAACACATAATTAAAACACGCTAAAATGGAAATCAGAAATGGATCGGCTTTTGTCTTGCAGGGTGTTTGCACAGTTTGAGGGGAACATCTGTGATAAATTACAGTCCCAAATCTGCTAAGGGCATCAGCAGTTTTTACCTGTTTTCAGCATTACTGTTACGGGAATAGTGCGCATAATTTCTGCATTCGGAATTCAGGTTTTAAAACTGCGCCTTGCTGAATCATGTCAATGCTTTTGTTTCCCACGTCCCCAAAGTCCAGTGTTTTTGCCCTAAGCAAAAAGAATTAAAAAAGCTTTTTTTTTCTTCCTTTTTTTTTTTGCTTCTTCCCCTCAAAGGCAGCTTTGTGCTACTGCAAATATTTAATCTGACTACACCAAATCTGTTAATCTGATACCATGAGGAGAAGGAAATCTAGGAGTGGTCCCGGTGTGGTGCTTGGTTTTGATCTGCTCTGAAAGAAAGCGGATACACTTGCATTTTTGACCAGGAACGATCTTTGAAACTGTTCTGAGCGTGGCTTTGAAATGTTGATTGTCTTAGCTGGATAAAAAGATTAAGGTGGCTCATATAATTAGCTGCTTCCTGGAGAGCCAGCTCTTGCAGGTAGAGCAGGGCGCATTGTTTTCTATTGTAAACCCACTAACTTTGTAGTTTGATGCTCCGCTCCCCCTGAAATCCCTGCTCAGTGTTTCAAGCTGCTCTCCCAAACTGGCACCACTCTGATTGTCCTGTTTTCCCGCTAACCAGCTGCTTTCCTGCATGGTTTGTGGAGGGAGCATCCTTATTCTCCCTGGGACTCCAGCAGCTGCTGGTCACACATGGTCCAGGCCCCGGGTGTTGTATATCTGGTGGCAACGTGTCTGAATGGCAGCAAAAGGCTGGGCTGGCAGCCTGGGGACAAGGGAATTCAGATGAGGTTTGGGTCAGGTTGAAATTTCACCACTTTGCGGTGTACAGAGTTTCAGGGTTTCACTGAGATGGGACAGAAAGAGCTGAGAGGCATGCAGAGAGGAGGAAGCAGGCAGCTCTGCTGCCTGACAGTGCAGATGTTTGTGAACAGAGTGGCCAGGAAAGTGCAAGATGAAGTGGTCCAGAACTGAGAAGAGCTGGTGAGGGGTGGGGGGCATTCAGGGCTTCGCTCAATGGGATATTGGCAGAGTCATTGCAGCCATGACAGGCAGCGAGGACTTGTCCATGTGTCCTCTGGGGCCTGCTTGGGAGAGGGTTAAGTTTTCCCTTCTCTTTGGGACCCTTGGGTCTGTGGTGGAAGGCTCTCCCCAGACAGACATATACTGTCACTAGAGTGTGAAGGATGGTGATGGTGACTCCTACTGCTGCTCAGGTCTGTCTGTGTCCACCCTGATGGCCCAGGGCTGTGGTGAGACCCCCACTCAGCCCCAGGTAGCACTGTGTCACCATGAAAAGCCTGTATGATCAGCAAGGGGAAGGCCTTACACCTCTGCCCAAACCCCTCTGCCCTGGGGAGGTGGACGGTGGCCCTCACTTGTGTTTGAGCCTGTTTCTCAGTGGGATCCTCACACTGACACAGTGTTGATACCCCTTTCTCCAAGTTAGAAATCAAATCCCTCTCCTAGCCCATCCAAGCTGGTTCTCTTCAGGGAGAATCTGCATCCAGCTCATGCCAGATGCCCTGAATCCCAAGGTTTGTGAGGGGAATTTTGTGTCAGGACCGACTTCACCTCATCCTGTTGGTGGGGGATCCATCAGGCTGGAGGGGAGCCAGCGGCACCCCCTTTCCTCTCCCTCCGCTGGCCAGGGCTTGCGAAGCCCTGACTCCGGTCTTCTCCGTCCTGTATCATTTCCAACTGCAGGGGGAGATGTTAAATATCAAACCGGTGTTGATTGGATCAGAGAACAGCCTCAAAGAAAGAAACCTTAGACCGTGCCAGATTAAACTTCACACTTCACCATTCTTCCCCTTTCATTTCTCTGCCGCCTCATTCTCTGCACAAATAAACCTCGTCTCTGTGCTTTCTACCAATGAGACAGCATTCAAGGGACAGGAATGACTTTGTTAACAAAATCAGTCTTCATTTCCCAGGTCCTGCTGTTCCATCAAACCCTGGGACATGGCAGCTTTGATTACTCTAGTGATAGGATTAGAGGGGGAACAAGTGCTGGTTAATAAAAGGCCGATGGGTGGTCCATCATGTTTGGTCACTGACAGATCTGCAGTCTTGAAGCTGGACGGACCTTCAGTGGCAAAACAGCATGATACAGTAATACATAGACAGGGCCGTGGCCTAGACTTGCTATTCCATCTCCTCTGTCCCCTTGAAAAACTAAATATATGTGTGATCACAGAGATGGGGTTCTCAGAGCTGAGCAGGGGCCAATGTAACTGACATCAAGGGAAATTTAACTGATTGTACTAATGAAAGATGCAGGCTTAAAGTTTTCTGGCCCAGACTAAAGGGCTCACTTTCAGAGCTGGTTGACTTTTGACAGTCTGTGTAGTTTATTCAAGGGGATATTGATTTTTTTTTCATGTATTACTTTTTTATCTTTTTTAAGAAAAGTGTTTTTTTTTTGCCTAATAGAAGGAGCACTTTTTGCTTTCGGAACAAATTCAGGCTTCAGGAAAGGCCAAGAATCATCAAAAATAGCTTGCTGTCATCTGTTTTGGTTGCTGAATATTGTTGAAAGTCATGTTGTTAAAGGGTTTGACTATCCACAGTTACAGCGCACACAGTTTTCAGCTTGCTGGCTTTAATTCAACTATCACCCCCTTCACCCCCCCACACCTCAGGGTGAAAAAATTCCCCCAGTAAAATTAAACCTGAGGTAGAAATTCATACAGCAGAAATAGAAATCTTTCCATGTAACTCCCTTTGAATACTGGTGGAGCTGCTTTATGTCTTTACCAGGGAACTGCTGAGGGTGAAACTATGCAGGTATTAAAACTACAGTAGTCACAGTAACACCTGAAAGGATCAGCAGCTGACGCCTTATAGCTGTAGCTAACTGTATGTGTTGGCTCTTCACAGCCAGTTACTGTGTGCTTCTTCACCACAGCCCCCTTGAAAGGCCCACATTTGATGCCTGTTAAGAAGAGGGCCAGTCAGTTACTGATGGCTCGAGGGGCAGCTGGCAATTCATCTATTGTATTTATTGTGTATATAACTGCATGAAGTGTTTGTAGAACAGGCTAGATGTGAGCCCTTCCTTTCTCTCTGATCCTTCACACCTCCCTTGGTTAGATCCAAGCCCAAGGCAGGTGTAACCTGCCTCCCAGGAGCAGACCTGAAGAGGATTCTGTTGGTTGATCTGTTCGCAAAATTTAGGGAGGAATTGCATCTTTGTAAGGTGGACTTTGAAAGGAGAAGAAACCCGGAAAACAGTGTGAGCCCCTACTGCATTTGAGGCAGCTGAAGGTTATCAGTGTGTAGAAGTAAAACAGCAGGATTGTGCCATTATTTCTGTGTGTGTGGTGAGGGATGAGGTCAGAGTGTCATCTCTTTGGCTCCGCAATGCCTGGTCCCAGCAGTAGGGAGCCCTGGTACCACTGCAGTGTGAGAGGCGTGGGGAGCATCCAGGAATGCGCTTTGCTCTCTGTAGAGATGCAGCTCTTGAGCAATGCTTTGGGGAAGGGGATCAGAAGAGGGGCAGATGACCCAAATCCATCAATTCATCCCCGTACTTCGGCAGTAATGCTGCTTTCAGATCACTGTGGGATATCCCCTGGAGCATTTTGCCACCTCTGAGCTGCTCACCCAGTAAGTGCAAAATGCTCCCCTCTCCAGTACATGGTATTTCCACAGTGATGAATTTCTCTCTGTTTGTTGTCTGCTGTCAGTATGTGATGCTGTTGCGACAGCAGTCAGGATCCTGCCCCAGGCCCAGAGTGCTTTGCTTATAAACAGGACGAACCATTGACCTTAAAAACCTCAACTTCAAGTATAGTGCAAGCTACAGTCCTCAGGAAGTCTTTAACAGCCTCCCCTCAGTTCCCTAGCGAGTAGCAATCCACATTATGAAGCCAGCCCACATCATTCAGGTTAGTCAGAGGTTCCTGTATTGAAAAGGCCAGAAATGATCTTAAGCCAGGGCACTCATTGCCCTTGCACTCCTGTGGAGATAGAGATCTGTGGCAGGGCTCCTGGCAAAACGTATTTGGGAACTTCAGAGGGACGTACTCTAAAATAACAGGTTTCTCCTGTGCTACGCTTGACACTGCAAACCCTTATTAATCTCTTCACTGTCATTAGGAGTTGATGAGACAGGCAAAAGGCAGAAGACATCACAGAATTACTGCTTGAGCCATGTGAAATTGGTGTGATTTCCTTCATCTTCTGGTCCTGTTAGAGGGGTTCCCTACATGCTTGGGTCAGGGACTGGCAAATGACTTCCCAGAGCACGGTGTTTAGGATAGCACAGAAATGGACTTTTTCAGCAACGACCAGTGTTTGAGGGACTTCATTGTTTTAACTTCAAAGAGTCAGCATTAAAGAGCCCTGTTTTGCAGAGAAACATATCTGCCTGGTATCCACACGCCTTCCCAAATCCTTTTTTCAGGCTCACAAGCAATTCAGGTCCTAGATGCTACTAGACTTAAAATCTGCAGAAAGTACCATGGGCTGATGACAAAACTTCAGTATCTTTCTGAACCTCTCAAATTATTTATAGGTTGCAGTAAAAGACATTTTTCTGAGCATTGCAACAGTTTGTGAACCTGATACTCTTTCTGTAACCCGTAAAGCGTTATGGTTTCCAGCGTGCTTGAGACACCAGAAGTTCAACTGGTGCCTGCAGAGCTTAAAACTGCAGATACCGGTGTGTGTACTTTATATCTTGGTTCTTGGACTGGGATTGGAGCAGAGCTGTACTCTCTGCGGAGTGGGAACAGGCATGAAGCTAAACAGCATGGCTGGTTGTGTCTGTCACAACAGCTAGTAATCGTAGAATCATAGAAGCATAGAACAACCAGGTTGGAAAAGCCCTTTAAGCTCATCCAGTCCAACTGTTCCCCATCACTGCCAAGGCCACCACTGCCCCCTGGCCCTGAGACCTCGTCTCCATGGTGTGTGAACACTTGCAGGGCCGGTGCCTGCAGCCCTGCCCTGGGCAGCCTGTTCCAATGCCTGAGCACCCTCTGGGGCAGGAATTGCTCCTCAGCTCCATCTAAACCTGCCCTGGGGCAGCTTGAGGCCGGTTCCTCTTGTCCCATTGCTTGTTCCTTGGGAGCAGAGCCCAGCCCCTCCTGGCTCCATCCTCCTGTCAGGCACTTGTAGGGAGCCATCAGGTCCCCCTGAGCCTTGTCTTCTCCAGACTGACCCCCCCAGGTCTCTCAGCTGTTCCTCATCACACTTGTGCTCCATTGCCCTTCTCTGGCCCTGCTCCAGCACCTCAGTGTCTCTGTCGTAGTGAGGGGCCCAGAGCTGTAATGATGGTGTCTTATTCATCTCCATGGATTTGCTTTTTCTGGTGTTCTAGAGAACAGCATAGCTGCCTTGTGTTACTGTTTATTGTATCTAGTCATTTAAATGCACAGAGAATTCGAAGGGACGTGGCTAATACCTGTGTCAGAAGCTTGAGCAGGAATTAGCACAGCTGACTGCTGCTTTTATCACTAGTTACTCCAACAGCAGGCCTTAGCATTTGGGTTTCCAATTTTTAGAGCTTCTGCTGCAAGTCATTTCAGGTCTTCTAGCACAATATAAATGAAAGTTGCTAAAACCTGTAAATTAAAGCCATGTGTTCAGCATTTTGGGATGGATGTTGTATGACTTGAGGAGGCTCATTAGCAAAAGTATTTTTAGTTTGAATGAGATCAAAGGCCCTAGGTTTTCCATTCTGAGGGTCATTTAACAGAGGCTTAGACACCCCATTTCTCATGGTACATAGACTCCCATAGGTCAGTTATGCCTGAAGAAATCATCATCCCTGAGATACTGTAATTAGATTTATTATCAGTGGACCACTGCTGATCACCTCATCCAGGCACTGCAACAATACTGAGGGTTGAAATCTTGCAGATGTCAAAAGGGAGCTTTATTACTGATTTCCTCAAAATCCCATGGCATGGGATTGCAGCCCATGCCAGTGGGTAGTGATGTTAGATGTGAAAGACCATCGGTATGAATCAAAACCTGTGTGTTGTACTCATTCCAGAGTGTTCCTTGAAGCCAGGGATAACACTGAACCATTCCCAGAAACTCCTATTGGCAAATAGAGAAAAGACTGTAAAAAAGAAAGTGTTTTGATTTCTTCTTTTCCTAGGCTCGGTTAATGTGAAAGTTACAAAACCTTTCAGATGAATTCCAGTGCAGAGGCTCTTCGTGCTTGGGTATCCCTGCAAAATCACAGCAATCTTTCAGATGGGCATGGAGGAAAGCAAGCAATTCATTCATAGCCAACATGGTAGCTGTAACAACACAACTAAGGGGATAACACTTAATGCTTTAAGTTTTCCTCAAATTGCAGCAAACTTGCTTCTTTTAACTCTTGTATTGAGGCAGCTGTTGGGAGATATCCCCAGTACATAAAACAGAGAAGAAGCCGCCTTCACAGGGCAAATCAATACTCATCGGGCTCCCTTCGTGAGCCAAGGAACGAGAAAAAGGATACAAATCTAGAAGTTATTTTGAAACCTCTTTCCATTTTAATAAAAGTCAATTTATGAGGAACACAGGGAAAATATTTCTTTAAAGTAGGTGATTCTATGTCTTGAAAGTATCCCCTCAGTATTTTAGAGACTGTATTAAATCCAAGGTCTCCATTAGGCTGCCTCAGTTTTGTTAACAATCACGATGAAGACTGATTATTCTCTGTACACTTTCTGCCACTGCACAAATTTTGCTTTCCTTTGATTTCTCGCAGGTTTTCCTATTACAGGTGACAGCATAATAGTGATGGGGAATATTTATTTTAATGTGAGACAAAATGCTCACAGTTTAGGAGTTTGCAGTCAGCAGAAGGGGAGAGTGAGTCGAGAAACATGCCCCACTTTGTGAAGGTCTTTGTATTTCTGGCATGTGATTGATTTACAGTTTCAGAAACGATCATCGAGATTAATGTTATTCCAGCAGTGAACTGTGATGGGACATGTCCCAGAGTGTCCCATTGTTTCTAAAGCGCTGGAAAAATCGTCATATCATCATCATGCTGTTAAATACAAAAGAGCTAAGCCTTACACCATGTGAAGAGCTCGTCCTGACATACTAAGAGCTAAGGATGCTAACTTGTAGTTTCCTTTCAAGCTAAGGTAATTCTTTAGTTTTGGGATATCAGGGGACTGGAGCACCTCCCGTATGAAGACAGGCTGAGGAAGTTGGGGCTGTTCAGCCTGGAGAAGAGAAGGCTGCGTGGAGACCTCAGAACAGCCTTCCAGTACCTGAAGGGGGCCTATAGGGATGCTGGGGAGGGACTCTTTGTCAGGGACTGTAGTGACAGGACAAGGGGTAACGGGTTAAAACTTAAACAGGGGAAGTTTAAATTGGATATAAGGAGGAAATTCTTTCCTGTTAGGGTGATGAGACACTGGAATGGGTTGCCCAGGGAGGTTGTGAGTGCTCCATCCCTGGCGGTGTTCAAGGCCAGGTTGGATGAAGCCTTGTGTGGGATGGTTTAGTGTGAGGTGTCCCTGTCCTTGGCAGGGGGGTTGGAACTGGATGATCTTAAGGTCCTTTGCAACCCTGACTATTCTATGATTCTATGATATCACAGGAACAAGAGAGGCACAAGTATGTTAAACAGCCTCCAAATGATTGGTTTTATAAAAGTTAATTGTACAGAAAGCCCTTCTTTTTCATGATGACTCTCTTTCCTGATTAATATGGGGAAAAAACTCATTATTTCCTTGCCAAAGAAGATAACTCACTGAGACATAGGCTCAAACAAAGTCAAGTTTCTAGTAGCAAGTTATTGCTGAAACTATTCTGGTATTGGCTGACCTTCAAACAGCTGGGATGCTCTGTTGGTAGACAGTTACAAGCAAACTGAAGTTCAGTTCCTTCAGCCTTTCTCTTTTCCATTTGCAGAATGCCAGGTTATACCATCTTGAAATAATCCAGGTGTCTTGGTGGTGAGATGAAGTTCAGTGGGTCAAGGCAGCAGGCATTCATAGGCATGAAACACTATTGGACTTTATGGATTGGCTTGTCCACTCTATGCAGACTTGCACTGACTGGCTTTTTACCCAGCTAATTGTGTGAGGCCAGGGAGGGTTTTCTTTATTAACTCAAGTGGCTTGGCTGTGAAGTGAGGCATACTGTACACTATATAATTCAAGCTCACTTTCAAAGGCATTTTTGTTGAAGCTGGGTATCCAGAGAACCTTTTAACATGTAGTCATCTGAAACACGCTCTAGAAACTTCGTAATTTAAGGTCTGCATTTACACTGGTTCATGTTCCAGTAATGGAATAGTGCTTGCTTTAAAAAAATACTCTATTTATATCTTAATGTATAAAGGTGTGTTTTTTTCTGAGAAAGAAGCTGACTGCTTTGAGCACTTGCTGTGTGTAAACTATGTCTGGATAAGCTTGCAAGGGACATACTGTGCGGAGACTTCAGCAAATTATGGCTCTGAAGTGGAAAGAAGAGTGTAGTCAGTGTGCTTGGTGTACATTCTCAAACCTGAATGTATTAGTTGTTGAGAATCACTCGTAGTAGTACCCTTTTGTGTCTCGAGAAGTACAAAGAGCTGTAATCTCTCAAAAGGTGTCATATTTTAGCGTATTTTGGATGAATTTTGTCATTACTGACAAAGAGATCCCAGAGGAAGATATCCCTAGGAATGCAAAACACAATTACCAAAACCCACACAAGATCCCTTATCATGCTCTCTCTAAAGCTGTTGCAGATTCATTTGAATTATACTGGAAAGATTTATCTCTTATTAATGGAGCACTCTTCATTTTTTAAAATGGAGTTGTTGTGCAACACATCAAGTAACAATGTCATAACACATCGTAAATCAGTTTATTCACTGAAGGATTCTAGATGAGTTAATCTAACATCCTGGACACAGTTCATGAGCAGTTAATTTTAGCAGTTCCCTTTGATATATATCAGTTAAGGCAAAGCAACTTCAGCCATTACAGAGTCAAAACTGGTTAACGGCAAAGCAAGTACAGACAAAGATTGTTCAGAGATAAAGGCTTTGGCAGATCATTCAAGGGATCTTTGCTTTATATAGAACAATTGTAGCTCTAATACCAGCAGTGCAGACACTCTGGGACAAAGAGAAAACACACACACACACACCCCAAACCACAGAAGAAAACCACACACACCACTTGGTACTTGGATCTAACAAGAAAGTCAAGCTAAAGTTCACCAACCCTGACGTAGTTACCCTACAGTTCCATGGTAGGCAATGGGATGGGAAGAAACACCCCCAAAAAAGCACTGTTGGGAGAAACTGAGAACGTTTGATTTGAAACACAAAGTCATCCGGCAGCCTGCCAAGTGCCATTTATCTCAAGGTCATACAACATAAATAGCCCCAAGGGTTAGCTCTAAAGCAGGGGAGCAGAAGGTAGCTAAACAAAAATAGGGGAACAGATTCCTCTCTCTCCCCTGTGGATGTTCAGCATGCTACTGACAAGGTTTCAAGGCCTGGCACTCCTAATGGGTCTGCTATATTAAGGGTAGTAAAACACACCAAGAGCAGGAAGCACAGCTGAACATTGCACCATAGAATGGACTACAGTTTGAGGCCAAGCCACTAAGCTGTCACGTGCAAGAATTAGTCAGAGAGACTATTCAAATACGAAAAGTCAGCCATAAAAATTTTCCTTTTGGAAGCTGAAGTCTGAAAAGATTGATCCCTGTTTTATATATCTATATATCTATATATCTATATATATATATATGTTATATTATAGGGACGGCCAATGTTTGATTGGGTGGTCGCATGTGTTTTCCCGTTCTTCCAACATGCCAAAGCATCAGAGCTTTCTTACATTTTTTAAGAGAATAACAAGCTCAGCAGCTGTCATGTTCAGCAGTCCATCATCCCTATCAGTCAGGGAAGGAAAGGGTGTGTTTTGCTGAGATCACTTAAACCTGAGTACAGCTTTGAAGATACCAATGGGAGAATCCCAAAAGACTTGGCACCCATTCTTCCATTCTCTTGGCTAAAGCTCAGTGGAGTTCCTGTTAAATTAAACAAGTATGCAGTTCTTGAACACAAAAGTGTATCTCTGTGGTCCGTGAAGCTGGGCAAAGTATCCTTCCCACTGGTTTAAGAAGAAAGGAGTTTCATGTAGACAAATAATCCATTAAAAGAATTAGGAAGAAAAAAAGTCAATGTTCTTCTAATTTATTTGTGATTTCGATAGGCTTAAAAAGCAGACTGAGTGGAATTGCTTGTAGTTTCATGTTGAATTCTTGATGCCATTAAAAAGTGAACTAAACTCACCAAGTCAGTGGAGACTTTGAAATTGAAAGTGTTTTGATTCAGGTTTCCCTTTCCTGGTTCAGCCAGCACTGCTGGAGATCAATATACAGAGTCCTGTACATACAGTCATAGTCATTGAATGGTTTGGGTTGGAAAGCACCTTAAGATCATGCAGTTCCAACCTCCCTGCCTTGGGCAGGAACACCTTCCACTAGACCAGGTTGCTCAGAGCCCTATCCAAACTGGCCTTGAACACTGCCAGGGATGGGGCAGCCACAACTTCATTGACCAATGTGTCCCAATGCCTCTTACATCTCTGTGGTCTGAGCACCAGTCCTTCTGAACAGAAGGGAAGCCGGGCATCTGGAAAAGGAAGCCTGATCTTTAATATATGCATATAGGACAATTTTGTGTCTGTAGGCCTTACATAACACATTAGAAACTGAGGTGTGATTCCAGAAGCTGAAATAGCCCAAATATACAATCATAGAATAGTAAGGGTTGGAAAGGACCTTAAGATCATCCAGTTCTGACCCCCTGCCATGGGCAGGGACACCTCAAACTGGACCATGTCACCCAAGGCTCTGTCCAGCCCGGCCTTGAACACTGCCAGGGATGGAATATTCACAGCTTCCTTGGACAGCCCATTCCAGTGCCTCACCACCTTCACAGTAAAGAACTTCTTCCTTATATCTAACCTAAATGTCCCCTGTTTAAGTTTGAACCCGTTACCCCTTGTCCTACCACTACAGTCTGTACCCATCTGTAAATTTCTCTTACCTCTTTCAACTTATTTAATTCTCTTAGACAAAGAAGTATTTATATGTGAAGGGACTACAGCCAATGAGATGGTGGTGAGAAGGGAACATCTACAGAAGTCTAGGCTGATTGCAAACTGCAGAACCTACAGTTCTTCAGGCAAGGGATTATGAGACACATCTTCATCCCTTGCTGAATAGAGGAGCTCCACCCATCTTTGCACTCTGTTTTAGTCCCTAGTGAAACTGATTTGCTCAATCCCAGATGATCTTTAAAAATGGCAAAGAGCATAGACTTACATCATTAGCAATGACCCAAAGTCTTTTGTGTTGCAACAGCTTTTGTTGAGGGATTATCGTGTTGAAAATCCACTCATTTTGGCGCAGGCTGGAGAACTCAGCACTTCCACTTTGCATGTCCTGCCATCATTCAACAGTCAGACCCTGTTGCTAGACATCGCAGTAGGGCAGCCAGTTGGCTTCTCCCAACCTCCTTAGGTTTCCAGATGTCATAACAAAATGAGAGCGAGAGACTTAGCCATCTTCCATGTGTTTACACTGGAGCTGCTAGGCACAGACCAAGCCACAACACTGCACAGCTTTTCAAAAAGGACTTAATAGGCCTCTCTGTAAACAGATCTAAATATTTGCTCCAGTGACATTTATCGCATCACACGTCTGGCGCAGCATTTCGTCCTTGTTTTGCTTGCGTGTTTGGATTCTCTTATAAACATTAATGAAGTGCTTGAATACAAATGAATAATCCTCCCCCCTTCTTCCCACCCTGGATGGGAGGGGAATGGGAGGGCATAAAGTAATAATAGTTCAACCTTCAACCCGTAATTGCTCAGTACATTTTGATGACAACTTTCGTTCTCACATGCTTTAAAAGACTTTATTCGGTGTGTACATCCATGCAGAAGGCATTGCACCTCTCTTCAAAGGCAGCTGCAGCTGGGGTTGCGGTAAGGGGCAGTTAGCACACAGCAGCATGTCATTTGGTGCTTGATTAGTCCTAGCAAGTTGACCTGCTGCTGGGTTCCCAACAGGATGGCATAATCATGCCCCGTCTACAAGGCTTTTAATAGGAGGTATATTTAATACGTTCTTCCCTAGTAGGCATCTGCTTTTAGCTATTGGCTGGACAGAATAATGGGTCTGAAGCACTAATGACCCTAATGGGCCTGATCTAATGCCATATGGCTGTTCATCTCCCTTTTGCTGGAGAATTGAGGCCATGTAATAGGTATTTCGCAGTTGCCTACAGCTTGAATATGGCTGAAGACAGTGTGCTTGTGTGTAGCCCCTTCCATTCTCTCAATGCCTTTATGGAGGACGTAGAGGCCCAGAAAGTGGGCAGCTTGGTCTGGCTTTTGATTCCCTTGCTAAAGGAGGGGGGGGTATGGTTAAGGAAAGACCCACCAAATCTTGTTTCATTGGTGGTTACTGTGAGCACAACCTTTGGAATATGTTTGAATTGTTTAGATATGAAGCCATAAAACAAACATGTTAGAAGCATGTTTCCTGATCGTAAGAGGGGTGAAGTTGTGAAGCATATCAAGGCTTCATCTTTCAACCTGCTCTAGACTGAGAAAACATTGAGTATCTCATTCCTGTGTGGGAGCAGTTACACTACTGCTCCTTTCTCCACGTGCAGTTCAGAATGTCGCAGTTTCTTCCATGCACAATGAATTATCATCATCTCCTGCCAGGTGGGATCTGCTTTGCTCAAACTTTGCTAAGCGTCTTTAGTTTCTGCAGCTGGGCTCTTAGGAGCAGTGATTTGGCTTGCTTGGAAGCCAGTAATAAAAGAAACTCCACATTAGCCAAGAGGGTGTCTTCAGAAATTCCCAAAACTCATGCAACTAACCTCTCAGTTCTTTGTTAAGAGCAAAACTGCTGCGTTTAAGCTGTGGGACATAAAAGAAGTAATCAGTGCCTAGAAAGTAATCAAAAGTTCATTCTTCAGATTATCTTTAAGTTAAAAATCACCCTGTACAAGACATCTGTGGGTTTGTTGTCTGCAATAGTAGTAAGTGCAAAGGATTTATTTCCCGATAATCAGGCTTTAGGAGGTCAGGATTAATACCCAAGAGGAAAAAAATGCCTGTGTTTCCTTCATCTGAGTGATGAGGTATAAAATGGGTTAAAAATTAATACTGTCTTTGGGTCCGCATGTATATGAAACCATTCAGTCTGCACATACTTATGTACTATTAGAAAGTGCCTGTCAACTCCATTAATTATCAAATTGCTTATTCAGGCTATACATTCCTTGCATAAATCTGTATCAACTTTGCCTCTTGTAACAGGATTTGTTTATATGAGCCGGAACAATCAGTCCTGAGCAGTCTTAAAATGCCTCTAAGAAGAATTTCTTCATCTGCATTTACAGGGAACCAGACTAATTGCTATTGAGAGGATGCTTTGTGGGGTGCTTTTTGGTGGGGACTTGGGGGATAACAAAATAATCTAGAAAGGTGTTTTCTTGTGACCTCTGTCCATGCTGATAGTTAAGAGAGTGGAGACTAAGCTCATTACAGTTCTCAGTGGCTGGGAAGTGGACGCTGGGAAAAGAAAAAGCTGGGAGAAAGGGATAGAAAAAAGAATGTGCTGGTATTTTTGTCATCCTCTGCCTGATGTGCCAACACTAATGGAGACTTTATTTTTTTCTGCTGATTTATAGTCCAGTGGGTTCCAGGGTCCCCGTCGCTCAAGCATTCTGCCTTTTGCTCGTTTGCTGGAACACAAACATGGAAGTGTATTTGGAACTCGCTGGAGCCTTAAAAAAACAAAATTAAGGCAAGCTGCCAGATCAGAATCTAATACACAACATATGTTTACAGGGTTATAGTCTCTTGCCATGCTGGCTTTAGCTGCACTGTGATGTGGAGTAAATGCCTTCCAGGAGCTTTTATCATCCATCGAGCTTATCAAAACAGTAAAAATACTGTTTCTAGTTCAGCGAATGTGCCTTTCCTCTTGTCTGAAGCCCTTCGAATTCTCCACCACATTTGGGATCAATGAAAGAGTATGTCCTTGATCTTGTTTGTCTAGTTCTCCTCTTCACGAGAGGTCATCTGCCTCAGGATTGACCAGGTTCATCCACTCGTTTGGCAAGCATCCCTGAGCGGGACCCATGTTTTGTAAGGAGAGAGTAACATTGACCACCATCTGCCATATGCATTTGTAATGTACATCATGGCACTTTACAAGGAGTCTATGAAGGGAAAAGGATTGTTCAAGTATAAGACACAAAGGATTGAAATCTGTGAGGTGTTTTACGTTAATGTAGGTTACCTCAGCTGATCCAAATGCAAGAGATGTCACTGATTCACACTTAGTTTAGGCTACAGGCTGTAAAGAAATAGCCAGCAGTAATTCAGTTTACCTGTTGTCACTTTTAATATCCTGTAAAGAAAAGTTGTTTGCTTCAAATTTTAGCCCTCTCTTGGGAGCCTTCAGCAGTACAGGGAGGTTGGTGCTTCTTGTGGCCAATGCATCCCACTAAGGCCCCATGGTTCCCTTCTGGTTTCTGTTACCTATGTTTGACACAATGCTGGTATCTAGTCATCTGCACAATATAGTCATCCAGTGGTGCCTCCACTCAGTCTACAGCAAGACTGTGGAGACTGGAGTGTGCTGCAGTGAAGAGCTTCAAGCTCAAGGCAGGGGCTCTTGTGACAACCCAAGATTTAGGAGTGGTAAAATTACACTTGAAGTGTCTAAGAATGTTGTGGGATGAGTCAGTGACTTGATGTATGAGGCTTTGAAAGAACAATAGCCCATCACTTTTTCTTCTCCTGCTCATTCTCCATATGTAGGATCTACCTCACATGATCCATGAAGCATGATAGACCACCTGGATACCATGAGCTCTACATGCACTACTCCAAGATTATCAAGGGCTGTGCTTGCAGGTGAGTATTAGCAGGAGGCAAGAAAAGGAGCATATCTGGAGCCTCAGAGACAATCCTGACGTGGCCCTTTGTGTTTGAGTTCTCTGCATGCAAGATGGGCAAGATGTTAGAGCTATTTATTTTTGGAAAATGCCTTTTTTTTAACAGAAACAGTGCTCATGTAATTTTTTGTATTTGAGGAAAAAAAGAGTTCTTTGAAATGTCTCAATTTCAAAAGCGAAGTAAGAAAAAACCCAGGAGTCTCATCAGCAAAACAAAAGTCTGGTGGCTGACCCAAATGGACATTTTTGTGCTGTTAGCTCATAACGACACATTGAAGATAGAAAAGACTGAATTCTTAACTTTTTTTCCCTTGAGATGCAATTGTTGTTCCCTGCTGAACTGTAGGAAAGAAGAGATAGAAGTTTTGTAGCAGCTTTGGATGAATACGTTAATAGAGGAAGAAGTCCTCAGGTACTTTGGTCATGGGAGCTCTCTAACGCAACTCCGGGATGCCTGACTAGCAGGTTGTTTGAGATGTTTAGACAGACAGAATACGTTCTTCACAGTCATCAGGAAAGTTACAGTGCTTTACAGCTTATGAGTTACTCTTGCCCATAGGAGACTTAACGTGTATTTTCTTCTGATTTTGAATGGGTCAGATCTATGCTCGCATTTAGTAGTGTCATGCTGTGAGCAGTCACTGTTCTTTAGGTAGGTTTGGCTCAAAATAGGGAGCAGGACATGGCAGTGTCGCCTCAGCAGTTCATCAGGGAGGTCTCTCAGCTTGTCTTAGCTTGCAGTTCATTTCAGAAATAAAAGTCACATATATGAAAGCCACATAGGCCGTAGTATAAATACAGATCTTGCATCTCTTGTGGCTCCAAGGACTTCATTCTTTTCAGTTCAGATGACCCAGCTTTCTTGGCTTTACCCTTTGACCACAGACAACCAACTTATCCTTTCACTTGAAGAGACACACTGAAGAGGTGGTCATGGTTTGGACTTTCTTTCCTTCATCTCTTTCTTTCCTCCCAAGAAGTGTCTCTCACTAAGAAGATTAGCTGCCTAGTCAAAAGCTGCTTCTGAGTCAAAAGTTTAGCCTTCTGCTTGCAGTGCTCGTTTGTCTTTGCTGCTTGGTTTAAAGCAATTTCTATATCTGTTCCCCATTCTGTTTCAGTTATGCATGGTTTTATTTGACTGATAAGTGCAGAGTAAGGTTTAAAAGAGTCAGTCCATGAAAATCCATGTTGACTAATTACTTGGCACAGTGACTGTTGGGACAGTGATGTCTCCCTGACATAGGTTCCGTTTCCTATATTCCAACAGTATTCTAGGTCCCAATCACATGCTCCGTGCAGAAAGCATGTACTGGATGCTTTGGTGCTGCACAAATGCAGATGTAGGTTTTGGATTATGAGATTTCAGGTTCTGAGGATCTGAATGGGTTTTAATGCTCTCGATGACACAGCCAAATAGTGTTGTTATGATAAAATTCTAAATTCATCTCTGAAGCACCTCTTTCTAGCGTTGCCTCATGCATTCTCAACTAGCAACGTATTCCTTTGTCTAAGTGACTTCCACTGCTGGAACTTTTTCCTAACATATTTAAGGTTTTCCTTTACTACTTCCAGATGTAGTCCCTTGTTTTACCATTCTTTGACTCTGTAAATATATTTTCTCTGGTATTAGTACTGCTCAGATGTTTGGATGGAGCTGTCATGGTACACAAGATCATGCTTTCTCTTTGAGGAGCCATTTATTAGAGGAAATTTTTACAACTGCAGACAAACAAATAGGCTTCTGCAGGGACTGAATTTCAGTTTTGTCTTGTTTGTTACCCAAGACTCCCACCCTTTCTGGGACAGTTCATAGAGACACCTCGTGGCTGTCAGGAGCTCTACAAGCGCACATCGCAATCACGTCAGATTGATTTATACTAAGCCTTAACGTTCAGAGTCATTTGTGGAAGAGTTATGAGGGAGGCTGCCAACCTGGTAATTAAAAGCTAGAATTACTTTTAAGTTCTGTTCTGATGGAAATAAGTAAGCAAATCTGTTGGAAAGTGGAATTACCCCTCCCCAAAACAGCAGCATCATGATGTCCGCCTGAGTGTAATTAAAACCATCAAAGGAAATCTTCTATTTAAAGGGAAAAAAACATTGGTTAGTCCCTAGATTCCATGCTCCAGTTTACACTCCCACTCTCCCTATTCTTTAAATGTAGAAGTAATGCAGGCAGCTCAGACTGCGTGAATGCAGTTTGTCGGTGTCATTCTTCCCCTCAGTCAAAAGGTGTACTAGTCAGTGTCAGAAAAGCAAAAAACCAAGCTCCATTCCCTTCAAACACACAAGTCAGGAGTGGGTTAGACAGTACGCTTTGTGCAAGAGAAAGCCAGACTGACTTCTTTAGGTTTCAGGTCATCCATTAATGTAGATAATTTAAACAAGTCAGTGCTGGTAAGATTGCTCACCAGGCCATAAGTCTTTCAAATGGCAAGCGAGCAGGACTTTGAATCCACTATCTCCCTGAATTGGCAAAGTGTGCAGCTTTTCTTGTGTGCAATAGAAACTCTTCCATGAAAGTGGTATTTTTAGGAACACAAGCCCTTAGAGAAATAAAGTGTATAACCAAGCAGTTTTGCTGGATGTAGTTGCTCTAGACCCAGCTGAATAGAGGCCTTGTAATTTCATTAGTCTTAAATGTTTAGATGCAGTTGTTCGAAACCATATCATATTATAATCAAATCACAATTTTATGCATATATATAAATATAAAAGGGAAGTGGAAATAATCATGAGCTATTTGTCATTTCTGTTACCTCTTCTCAATGAAAACTGAATCATGCAAAGTGCTGGAAACCTTTCTGTAACAAAGGAGAATAAAGTCCTTCATGTGCTTTGCACAAGGCTGAAAAAGGCTTTTCCTAGCGAAGTCAGTCAAAGGTCAAAGACTCCTTCAAATTCAGGAGTTGGTTCCTGTTTAAAGCAGCAATAAGGAGGCAAAACAGTAGCAAGGACAGAGTTATGGCAAGTATGAGTTCAGGGTATTTTGCTCTTAATGGTCAGTCCCCATCTTCATGAACACATAAACGTGAGCGCAATGAAAACTGCCTTTCCTATTTCTAGAGCATCTTGTTGGAGCAGGAGAGTGTCATTATAGAAGGTGACAACTCCAAGTTAGCAGCAGAAATTCGTAAGGACTTTTTTGCCTTAATCAGAACCTAAGACTACCTAAACAAGGTTAGAGCTAGGTATGTGTGTTGAGTATCATGCTGGAGCTGGGACCGTATCTAAGGGTACTTCCACGCAGTCTCCTTGTGTTGGGCTGGATGTCCAGCTAATACCTCTTTCTATCCTGTGAAAAGCACACACTATGTAGGGTAACATTCAGGTCTTCCAAGTATTAAGGCTTAAAAAAAAAAGAAGTCATCATGTTTACTTCAACTTTCCCTTTCTAAATTGCTTTGACAGCCCTGTGCTTTTCTTACTCATTTCAGGGAATATCCCGTCTGCCTTTGGAATTATTTGAATTGTACAGAAAGAAAGGAGAGCCTGTTCCCCTCCGAATTCCATATATTGTGTCGCTGGAGCTTTTCATGTTCCATAAACAATGCTCTCTTTTTCTAACCCTCTCCCCCTCCTGCCCATAGCCTGACTTACTATAATTTTCTTGACATGGACAACTCAGCATTTTTGTGAATAGCTATGACTGATTTTCTGCAGCTTTACAAACAGAAGCCTGCTCGTGATTGCAGGAGGATCAGGTAGTTTGATGCAAGCGAGGTTGGGTAGGGTCTCTGGACTTCGAACACATCTCAGCAGTGCATCCGATTGTGAATGATTCTTTTCCCTTAGAGCATTCGTGATCTCCCATTGGCAAGTCTCCTCTCATAACTAAGGAGACACTTGGAAAAAGGGTGGTATTTTCAAATGTCTTCTTAATCCCTGTAGGTCTCTAGCCACATACAAGCTAGTGGCTTTATTTTTCCACACCTCTTCTTTTTGTAGTTAATAATTCAGTTACTATGTGAGTGAAATCTCAGGAGGTACTCGGAGCTGCAGGCACTCTGCAGTTTAAGTTCATTTCAGGCTTCCTATGAGTCTCTTAATATTTGAATGGTGTTTCATGGTCTGTCTTTGGTGACTCATGAAGTTGGATCCCAAGAGAAACATCACAGCCCAGATAAGTAGCCATGGTAGGTATTGCAAAAGCAGTAGTACTTCTGTAGCTCTTCAATGGCTTAATGCCTTGGTTGTTGTTTTTCCTTTCTTTACCAGGAAGATGGATAATTTCCAATCTCGGCGACCACACATGGGAAAGATGAATAAGCAGTATTTGGGAAGGGTGTCTGACGGGTCACACCCTTGTCTGGCTGTGCTTGCTGGTGCATTTTGCATAGCATTTCTGGCATACTTTTGCAGTAGTGAAAGAGTTATTGCAGCATTTGATTTCAACCTTATAAAGGCTATAAAAGAAGTGCCAAGCCCCTGTAGTCTGGAAGCAGCAACACTGATTGTGTGCCATGTCACGAAGAGGAAGAAAAATCCCTTTCAGTGTTTGCACTGAGCATGAGTGTCACTTTAAAGCTCCAAGTTACTTTTAAAGCTGCCTTGCAGCCCGACAGCTTTGCGGTGGACCTGAGAGGTCTTGGGTTAATGTCATCTAATGCATCCTAATGGGTAGTCTAATTGTAACTGCCATTCCAGCTGTCCCTTGTGTGTTTAACTCATGTAAATGAAAAACACAGCTTTCCAATTTACTCTTCAGCTTGAAATATTATCTTCTACTTAAGTAATGTGTTTTAATTGCAGAAACAAGATGTAATATGTATGGAAAGAGTGGGTGAGAGCATGAAGGTTGTATATGAATGGCAGGGCTTCTTAGCTGTTTCTTTTCTTCACCACTGACCTGTCTTCTCTCCGCTGACTGCTGACTAAGCAGATACCAACCAGGACCTAGCTGATCCAGAGAGGGGATAAGACAGCAGGTTAAAAAGTACAGTCACCTATTCCAACTCCTATCTGCTGCAAGATGTCCAGAGAGTTAGATGGGAGCACTCTGAAGCATGCACATGCCCACTTGATGTCGGTCTGGAGTGTCTCTCTTGATTTAAACTGGCAGAGAAGATCAAAACCCTGCTTAAAAATTAGGTGGCAGAGACAAAAAAGGAGAGAAAAAACCCATGGAGAAGTCAGCAGACACTTGGAGGCTGGGAAAGGCTGCCAGCCAAGCATTCCTGCCCTTGCTTATGATTCTCCCCCACATACAACTGGCTGTGTACATCTGGGAGCAGCCAGCATAGTGATCTATTCATAAAGGGCCAAATTCAGGAGCCGACCTGCAAGGCTTGAGTACACTGACTACACAGGGGGAAGGTGGAGTGGAGGCTCAGAGGGGCTTCTTGGAGTTGCGCAGGACAAAAATCCCCTTCTTTCTAGCTAGCTGAAAAGCAGGCACACCAGAGAAAGAATGGTGTAGTGGTTGGGGGCTTTAACCTGGGACTTGGGACAGCAAGGACCAATTCTTTAGTCCATCAGCAACGAGATCAGGTTTAACTTCTGGGTTATTTTCTTTCTCTCTCAGGACAGGGGATATACAGCTCAGCTCTGTCTTGACTTGGTGTTGGTAGCATGAGAAGAAAACTTATGGTGTGTTGGGATCGCAGAAAGTCATTGCCTAGATAAGTGCCTTGAACACAACCCCTCTCCTGCAAACAGAGCAGAGCTGTGCACACCGCCAGTGCTCTCGGGTCCCTGTACCCACACAGTGCCATGCAAACCAGCTGTAGGTTTGGGTTTTCCTAAGGAGACATGAGGGATGGAGCTTGGTGTGTCCCTCAGTAGCTGTTAACAGCAGGTCTCTTAAAGCATCTTGGTTTGGGGTTCGCAGTCATCAGGTAAAGAAAGGTTAATGCTTTCCCGAAAGGCACACTCCTGGCTCTCCTATCACCCAGCCAGTGGTCTCAAAATTGAGACAGGATTATTCCATTTAGTAATTCAGGAAGAGGCACATAGGCTTGGAAAGCAAAACGAAGCCTAAACCCTATTGGCATTTCCATGTGTGCACCTGGGCAGAATTTTTCAAGTCACTTAGCCTTCCAAAACCAGGATGTAGCTGAGAATGACGTTAAGAGCTCCTGTATGTGTTTGCATGTCCTTTGACTGGAGCTGGAGTTAGCCCACAGGCAGAGCACTGGGAGGTCCTCAGGTTGTGCCTATAGACACAGAACTGACAGAGGAGTAACAGAGCGACCTGAGGTGCTTCTTGATTGCCCCTTTCTGCTGAGAGCAACCTACGGGGGTGAGGAGGAATCTAGAGATGAGCTATGGAAGAATTAATCTACCCCTTTCCATTTTATAAACATGAAGGGAAGTTAAAAGGATATCAAAACATGAATCGTTTCAGAAGGTTTTGAATAATACTGCTCTGGTTGAGGTTCATTTAATGATAAAGACAAACTGCTGGGTTTGCATGGATGCTTGACTTCAGGTAAACGAGAGAGGTGCTGGTTCCACCTCATTTGTATGAGTCAGGAACCACCATCCCTCGCAACTACCGGAGTGCTGTATGTAGAGCAGAAGGCGCCTACTGACAATGGCCTGCTTGTGCAGACACAGACAGCATGTGCTGCCCAGGGCTAGGGAGAGAAAGGGGGCAAACCCATTTAATTCTTAGGTTAATTGTGTAAAAGGGAGCAATGTTTTCATTTTTGTGTAGTCTTTGGCTGCCTTGGTTCTTGAGAGAGACCTGTTGTTGCTTAGAGCTCCTGCAGGGATGCTCTAATTCAGGTACTGCCCCATACTCATACAGGCCTGAAGCAGAGAATAGGCAACATAGCAGAGCTGTGGTTTGGTCTTCCCTGCACTTGACTGGTTGAGATGTCCGGTCCCATCAGGACGCGTCATGGAGAGATACATTCAAGGAGCACATAAACTGCTGTCATCTAATGATGATGCTGTTTCTGTGTGCTGTTATGGAGGACTGCTTTGAGACCTAGTCTTTGCTTGGTATTGGACAGGACAGAGGTTGTGAAGGAGAGAGGATACCTCTCCTCAAAATGAGCAGCCAAGTGATCTAGCTGTCCTTTTCAGGACTAGGATTTGTCTGTTCTCATTATGGTTTGTGTGCTCTTAGCCTTGCTTTGTCCACCTCATACCACTGGAAAAGAGCTTGTAATGCCACATGCTTCTGTGTCTTTTCTCCAGTCCTGGTATAAACTCCCATCTGTAATCCCCAGCATTGGGTTACCCAAACAAAAATCCAAGGCGGAAGGTTATTACATGGAGTGAAGGAGATTTGGGTTAAACTCTGCCTTATATATGCAGGAATGATGTATGGCTTCTGTAATTCTGTTTGTCTGGGTTTTTCAGCTTCTGGCTTAGATACGGAGAAGTACAGGTAATACCATTGCACTAATAGTTGGAGACAGAGGGGGTGAATCGTTTGTTAACCTGAATAAACTGTGAATATGCACATGTAGGCAGGAGCGAGATACTTCTTGTGTGTGTTTCTTGTGAAGCAGGTATCTCTCTGCCTTTTTCTTAATCCCTGCTACTAAATAAGATGTGATCACAGTGAGGGGTGACAGTACTGTGCATCCCCTATGAATGGGGGGTTGGAACTAGAGGATCTTAACGTCCTTTCCAACCCTGACTATTCTATGATTCTATGATTCCGTTAGTGTGGTGAAAGAACAGCCAAAGCCTAAAAATGCTCCAGAAGTTGTCATAGTCTACAGAAGAAACCAACAGTGTATAGCTGGTAACTGGCTCTTTCCCAGATTCATGTCCTCTGCTCCCTCCCAAAACGCTGCCCTGGGATTTTGGTTTCAGGTGTGCCTGAAGAGGAGGAAAACACACCATGTCTAGACATGGGGTAGCCTTAATCTCTTTGGTCAAACCAGTAGGTTTTAGTGGCAGCTCTATGGCAAAGGCACAGAGGGGTTTCATGCCCATGAGAATTTTATGGATTCCAGGGGTAAGTGTGAGATTCAAGACTCTGACCATGCATTATCCTCCTTGGGAAATACTGCACAAGCTCTAAGAGCAGGCCTCAGTCTAAACCAGGGCATTACTGTGCTTATAAAAGCTCAGAAAACATGAAAAGAATGGTTGGTTGGGGGTTGGGGGGGCTTCAGCCCTATTCAAGAGCTAAAATACAAACTAAATCTGATTTCTGTGACTTGCGAGCTGTGTTTAGGAGAACTTGTTTTGCTTTTGGAGCTGATTCAGGAAATGCTTAATTTCTCCCATTATTAGTGGTGTGTAATCGGTAACCAATCCCAGTGGGGACACCTCTAATCTGATTAGAGAGCCATTCTTAGAAAAGGGGCAGAAAGACCAGCTGTGAATGACAGATATTTTTTGCATGTGCTTGAGCAGTGCTTCCACTATCTAAATCCTCCTATAGGTCAGGGATTATTGCTGCTTTTGGGTCTTCTCATTTGTACCCTCTTAACCTCTGATGTAACCTCAGATCAGCATCTGAACACAAAAATGCAGTTACAGTTACTCCAAGTCTTTCCATGGAAAACCTACTTCCTTAGCTCAGTGCTGGCTTTCCCTCTACTTTTTTTACTGTACATTTGAAGGTGATTTCCCTGTGGGGAACAAAGCTGGTTGTGGCACTGAGCAGATGTTTCTGTGCATTTCAGCTACTGGCTATCCCCATTCTGTGTGTAGGGAGGAGTTATCAAGGGGTGTAAATGGCATCACTTAGATCAGAAGAAGCTGCCCATCTTTCCCAAGTGCTGTCAACGCTTAGCCATGGTATTGCAAAATTAACAAGGGAGACTAATTACAAGGCACAGATGGTTCAGAAAGGCATTTCTTTGGTGAAAGATCTTGTATGTATGTGCCTGGGCTAAACTGGTTTCTCCATATGCTCTAGAAATACCTTTCCTTACACTTACAGCTGTGTGAACCCACCTCCCTGACGCTGAGCTCCAAAGGGTTTCAGGCAACCTGGACAACTAGGGGCTACTCTCAGTTCTCTCGTATGGTACAGCACGTACTAGTACTTAACATTTTACCCTAGTATTTAAAGAGCTCTGTATAAGAGTTGATTTATCTCTACATGGCAGTTGCTGTGTAAGACTACAGAGTCACTGGACTCCATGGCACAGGCAGTACATAGTACTGCATCTATACTCATAGATTCTACTTATAGGGGGGTATCACAGGTAGATGAGTAGAAGTATAATCTTGTCTCAGGGATTGCAGGTGTTGTATTTGAGAAGTAGCTTACAAGGTAGGTGGGTTGCTTCGAATATGCAAGCTCTTTCAACACTGTGCATTTTGTATCCCTAAGGTACATCAGGCTCTGCCAGGTTTCAGCTTTGGATGGTATGACATTCAGAAGTCAGTTCTTACCAGCTCCAGCTCAGTTGCATACGTACACGCAGAAACACACACGCTGAGGGAAGCTAGAAAAACAAACCTACAAAAGAAGCTATTTATCTCTTTCTTTGTTCTCCTCCTGCGCATGAGCACAGCTGGGAATCTTGCTCTGCTGGGTGTTTGCAAGGGGGCACATGGTTCATGCAGAGCCTTCTGCTGGAGGCGAGCTATGAGTTGGGATCACGCCTCCTCCACAGAGGTTTCTCAGTGTGAGGAGCAGAGCTGGACTGACCTCACAACAGGAGAAAATGGGGCTCAAGAAGCGATTTGGCTAGGAGAAATGGCAGGAGAAAAGAAACTAAAGCAAGCTTCTGAGAGGGGGATGTTTCAGTGGCCTGTTTTCTATTGATCATTAGATTAACTGCCGGTCATGTTCCCAGTTAGGCACTCTCAGAGCTTATTTGATCCTGGGCAACAGGTTTATTCGCCTAATTTATTGTTGCTTTTAGACTTTTAAACTCAAATATAAATGAAAGGCTTTTGTTCTGTGCAATTTTAAAAGCATGTCCGGGATGGGGAGCCCAGTATTTGGCTTGGCTTCGTGTTCCGAGATGTATTTCAAGAGCTTCTGGGCATTACCAGGATGAGTTTGGGGCCGATGTTTGTTTTCTGAAGTATTTTGGTGCTTAATGTTTCTGCATTAAGAAGAAAGGTCACTGCCAGCTGTTGAGCACTGAGGAAGAGCAGTTGTTGTAAGGAGCCTGTTAGGCAAGGCAGTTGTAGGAGGGTAGCTTCTTAAACCAAACAAAAGAAGAAGCTATTTTGTTATCACAGAGAATTTCTGTGAGCATTAGGAATAATACTCCAATTTGGAAAGAAGCGCTTCCGAAAATGTGGTGATTGTACAAAACCTGAATGAGTTATAGTTAAAAGGTCTGTGGATTATGCTCTGAGACGACTTGGAATGTGTCTGCATCCAAGAAACTGTGACTCCTTCAGTAAGCTTAATAAATGTATGGGGAGTGGGACCAGGCTGGCCCTCAAAACGAGCTAAGATAACATCTCCAGAAAAAAGTGAGTACAATCCATGCCGAGGAAAGAGGAAGAAGAATAAAAAGTGTTTCCCAAACCGCATAAAAATGAGTTTTCTGATGATTCAAGGTTCAGTGCAAAATGGAAGTGAGATCCTTTAAATAAGTTTGATTGTGGTGAGAGAACCTCAGTTTTTTCTTCAGAGGTCCCGACACTGAAACAAGGATGATCTTACTTTTTATGGAATACTATCTTGGATGGAGGTATTGTGGGTCTGCTGCCCTGGGACTTCACCATTTCAGCAGTGGCTCATCGTTGTCCTTGGTGTGCTGGCTGACACAGGGCAAGACATTTCAACTCTTCCACGTTTTGTTTGCTTACTGAGGAACACCCTGAATTGTGATGGATGGTAGTTACATCCCCACTCTGTGGGGAGATTGTGGGCAAGGGCATTGCATCTTCATCCTTCCATCACATACTTCCATCCAAGTGCCCTGCAGTGCAGTGCTTTCAGGATTCGCTAAGCTCTTCAGGGTACCATGCCTCTTCTCTCTTTGAAGCTGTTTGAGATATCCTGTCCCCCAAATAAGATACATTTGGGATATCAGTAATTGGAATATATTGTTCTTGGCCCACAGGGAGTCTGACACAGCAGCTCTACCTTAAACACTGCCATCAGCCTGCAAAAGCCAACAAAATCCCACAGACCAAGTGATAACAACAGTTTCACTTTCTTAAATCTCCTGGTAATCTGAGGGATGAATGAGCTTCATAGCTGAGAAGTGCTCTTACGTGCAGTTGACTGGGTTTGTTTTTAATACCCATATTTATTACAGTCTTCTTTTTTTTTAAAGGAAGTCTTTTCACAAGATTTGCCAAAGAACATAAAGGTTTGTCCTAATGGATCAGAGCACTTATCCTTATAAATCCGGTACCCTATATCTGCCAGTGATGACTTGGCTCAGCTTGAGAATGATCTTGTGTAGTACAGCTGGGTGCAGGTGTGGCTTTACTAGAGAGCTAAAAGCCTCCATCCTTCCTGTCTCCTGTTACACTGACCATGGTGACCTGGTCTTAGTATCCCCTTGTTGATGTTGTCAGGGCTGCAGAGCCTTTGGTTGGGAAGGGCTCAGAGGAAGCAAATAGTCTCCAGAGAAGCATGGAAGCAGCTTTGTACTGAAAAGCTGTCCTCCGGCCAGGTAAGCAAGACTGATCCTTCCTCTTCTTTCATAGCTCAAAACATCAAGGGAATTTGGTGCTGTTTTTTTGTACCATGGGTTGAGTTGTTTTGGAGGTTGGAGTGATGGGAAAGAGAAAAACAAAATCTGAAATGCAGTGTGTGGCTCACAACCATGCATAGCAGCTGCCAAAAATAATAGGATGGGTCTTGTTCTCTGGGCAATCTGCAGGAAAAACAGAGATTGGCTAAGAACATCAGTAATCAAAGGCTTTGAGCTCTATTTCTTGTGTGCGTTGGTGTCACAAATGCTTCCTCCACTTTCCAGAGATGAAGCCACAGCAAGTAAAAGGTGGTGTCACATATAAGCTGAAGTGACAATGTCATGCTACTATTCCTAAGGTTGCAGAAAGCCTGAAAGGCATTTCTGCACTAGGATTATTTAGACATTTGGGTCTTTTCCCCTTGCATGTTACAGAGCTATACCCTTATGGAAAACAGATTCCTATTGCAGTTTGGGACTATCTAAATCCATCTGTCCTGGGACAGTGAGTGCTGTGCAAGCCAGCAATATTGTTCTGAGGGAAGAAATCCAGCTGCTGTCTGCCATGAATAGGATATGTAACCTTGGGCCAGTTGTGCTGTGTTTCCCTTTTCACCTTGTCAGGCTTTAACCACGTGCCACAAGACAGTTGCCTGTTGAAGGAAGGGGCTCAGCCTTCCATCGTGGGGAGATGAGAGAGAAGAGGAAATGTTGGAAATCCTCATGTTTTGGATAGGAAAAAATATCCCAGTTGTGATCTACTGTTGCATGCATAGGTCAGGGAAGGATTACCCTGCGGCTGAGGAAGAGGATTGTATCAAGGGGCAAGTTCTGTTCCCAGCTCAGCCACAGACTTCCTTTTGGACCGTAACACTTCATTCTTTGTGACTTTGTTTACTCACCTGTCTGATGGGAATAATACCGCCTACATCAGAGGCAAGTTGTGCTACTCTATGTTGATGCACGTGGTGTTAGTTAGGAACATTAAAATGCTTTGTGATCCATGGATTTAAACAAAAAAGTGCAGTATAAATGGTCAGGGCTGTTACTCCAGAGTTGAGTTCCAGACACTGTCACAACTCAAAATATCTCCTTTTATTTCTCATGCAGAGGGCTATAAAACATCCAGTGGGCATACGGGTACACTTCAGAACGCAAGTGCAAGGTTTGGACAGCCCAGCTAAAATCTAGTTTCATTTTTAAGCTTTACGTATGTTCTAGTTTCCAAAGCTATTTTTCATGTTACTTTTCTATTTACTGGCAAAAGGCTCCTTTGAGTTTGTTAGTGTTAGAGTTTGTTAGTGTTAGATATCCACTGTCCAGTACTGCTTGCTTCCATGTTTGGTATTTCAAGTTTTACATGACATCTCCCTTGGCTTTAGAGAACTAAATTAATCCTGTGCTCATTAATCAGCTGAAATTTGGAAGGAGCTTAAGATCTTTTTTTTCTTTAGAGTCTTATTTTGTTACAGGCTTCACTAACTCACTGAAAAATCCTTTAAGGAACACACCAAAGAAGGTGCAAGCCTCATTTCACTGATCCTATCTGATCTCAAGCTGTCCGTCACTTGAGGTCAGCTACAGACTATGGTTTTACGCAGGAGACTTCCTATTGTATAAAAGGTATAAAGTCTATTTAGTGTATGAAGATATATTGAAAGACACTTTAGAATAGGCTGAGGTCATTAGGAAGGCTTTAGCTTCCAGAAGAGCCTCTACTCTGCTCTTGTGAGACCTCGCTTGGAGTATTGTGTACAGTTCTTCATAAAAAGGACATGGAACTGTTGGAACAAGTCCAGAGGAGGCCACGAGGATGATCAGGGGACTGGAGCACCTCCCGTATGAAGACAGGCTGAGGAAGTTGGGGCTGTTCAGCCTGGAGAAGAGAAGGCTGCGCGGGGACCTCATAGCAGCCTTCCAGTACCTGAAGGGGGCCTATAGGGATGCTGGGGAGGGACTCTTCATCAGGGACTGTAGTGACAGGACAAGGGGTAACGGGTTAAAACTTAAACAGGGGAAGTTTAGATTGGATATAAGGAAGAGATTCTTTCCTGTTAGGGTGGTGAGGCACTGGAATGGGTTGCCCAGGGAGGTTGTGAGTGCTCCATCCCTGGCGGTGTTCAAGGCCAGGTTGGATGAAGCCTTGTGTGGGATGGTTTAGTGTGAGGTGTCCCTGCCCATGTCAGGGGGGTTGGAACTGGATGATCTTAAGGTCCTTTCTAACCCTAACTATTCTATAATTCTAATTTAAACAGCTTCACAGGTTTGTGGTATAGAGCAAGCCCCTTGCCCCCCGTAACAGCAGAGTAGCTCCATCAGCTAAGCTCTTCTTCCAGCCATGCCTTAAGAGCAGCAAGTGCTTTACTGTGTGTGATGAAAGCACTGAGCTACCCAGTAAGCAGGCCAGCCTGTGTCACAGGGCCTCCGCATAGTGACCCCTCCTAAGCCTGTGGTGGTTAGACAAGCCTGGAGCTGGAGAGGAAGAGTCATAGTCCAGCTGAGGTTGCCTTGAGCCACAGTGGATCCAGTAGCCCTGAGAAAACAGGCTGAGGCAAGTTGTATGATTCCTCATTAGTATGTTGGGGAAGAGCTGGGAAGCGAATGATTACTAGGGAAGCCAAGCGTGCTATAGTCTCCCTTTCTGCTGGGATGTGGCCACAGCAGCAGGCATCCCGTATTCACCACTGCCAGCACCCTCAGTTCATAGCTGTTAAGCCAAGGGGCTAACATCCTACTGTAAGTTGCCTTTCATTTAGGCAAGAAAGGGACTTAAATATGCTGAACATGTTGGGGAAAAGACAGTTCACTGCAGGTTTGTATAAAGAAACTCAGGACCAAGGATCAGGTCCCTTTCTCATTCCATTTTGCCTTTCAGAAGAATGCTATAGAACAAGGAGGTGCTGCTCAGAGTAAGAGGCAGCCTTGTACTCCGAGAGTAAGACAAGTATAGCAACCCTGTTACTTAGGCAGGGAAAGCCCTGACCATCACTGTTGCACATTATAACAAGCTGCTTGTTTGCTACAGAAAAAGAAATATCCCAGTTCCATTTGCTGTGAGCTCAAGGCAAGCAGCAGCCTTGGCCGGCTTCATCTGCTATGGATTTCCCCCCACCTTTCATCTACAAAGCTTAATCTTAAAGCCCAGTAGGAAGGGAGCTTTGTATCTTGCTTTTGAGCCTAATAGGATTACATGTAGGACAGGGAAGAAGGAGCCAAAGGGAGAGCTCCACAGTCACTTCTTACAGCTGCTTCCTCCATGTCCTTGAGAACATGAGAATGTCAGAGCTCAGAAGAAAAGTCTTAGTTCCTGCCTTAGTTTTTTTGCTGTGGTCCTATAGACTCCTGTTGGCTCATTTATATACCTAATCCAGTGCAGGACTCAAGAAAGCTCTCTCCCCGCAGTACTATTTTAGGAGCAGTAGGGCTCATTTCCTGTCATCAGCACTCCATGCCTTCTCCGTCATTTCCCTTCTTTTATCAGATGTTTCCCTGGATGTGAAATCAGTATCTCTGGGTTAATGTGTTGTCCCATCCCTATTTCTTTCGTTAGCTTTGTGGTCTGTAAGCAGGACTCACAACCCCTTCCATTTTGGCAGTCGCAGGGGTCCTTTGCTGGCCCTCACCGGGATGTTGCTGGAATTTCATACCGTTGTTATCTGCTGCCCATGCAGAATTAGTCAAAGCTACTTGCGTGCTGCCCTTGTGTGTAAGAGACACTTCCTCAGGAGTGGAGACAGGAAAATGGGGGAGGGTGGTGAGAGGGAGCAGGGGTCCATCCCTGTGGAGCGTGCGTCTGGATGCGGAGGAAGGAGATGAGGGGAGAGGGGAGGCATAGTTTATTGTGCTAAAGGGAAACAGAGAGGACATTCTGCCGGTGCTTATTGACACAAGCCTCGCAGCGACTCCAGGCTTCCCCGCCGGCTGTGAGTGATGGGCAGAACAGGCCGCTGCCTTGTTCGGTGGGATCTTGTGCAGACAGACTTCTTGTGGATGGATGGATCCTCCTTGGGAAGCTGGCAAGAGGACAGAAATACAGGATCCTTTGGCTGATAGCCTGCCTTCAGGGGACTCACGTTACCCTATTAAATCAGGGGCATCTTCCCCAAGGAGCCATCTTTGAATTCTTCTCAAAGCCGGCTGTTCCTGTGGCCAGAATTAGGAGTTATTTCTGTCTGGGATGACCACGTGGGATACATCCAGCCTCAAGCTCATATCCATGACCAGTATCCCCAGTGTCCAGGCTGGACACTCCTCTTAGCTGGTGCTGTTCCTGACAGGAGTGGATTTCCAAGCTGAGCAGATAAGGCACAAGGCAGAATGTGGATCACCCACAATGTGCTATCTTGATCTGTGAGCTGGTCCTGTGCATGCTGCCCTGGAAGGCTGAGCCTGTTCATGGGACCTGAACCTGAGCCATGGGTGCAGCACATCCTTGGTGCATGCTGTGCCCTGGAAATCCAGCCAGAGAGTGCTGTTGTTCATTTAAGTGTAATTTAGGTAAGGATTTGTATTTTGATCCTCAGAAAAGCCCCCAGAAGAGCCCTGTGTGTCCTGGCAATTTATCTGTCCCATCGTGAACACTAAACATGCTGTTACAGATTGAGGAGGAAGTATGAAAACCTTACTGTGGTTGGCTAACTCGGAGAAATCAAACCGCTACAGGAGTCAGCTCTTGAGTTACTGTAGAAGTTTGTTTCCCTTGAGTAAATGGCTCCTGCTGAATGGTTGGAAGACCAAATCGGACAGGTTTGGCTGTAGAGGCCCGTGCACATATGTCTTGACAGGAATAAGGGAAAAGAGGGAGCAGTTATATATGGATGAGCAGGCATAAAATATGTTGAGAGTCAGAGAAAGATGGGGAGTGAAGGAAAACAAGATAAAGGGGAAAAAATATAGGAGAAAGCACTTGGTGTGTCACTGACTGGTGTTCAGGGGTGCATTAATTAGCTAGTACTAAGAGGTAGTGATGGGGATGCAGATGAATGAGATGTAGATGAGCTGGAACTTAAGGAAAAGTTTTGCCATTAAGTAGTCTTTTGCTGTTAGGCACTGTTTTGGCTGGGCAGGGATATCTGGAGGTGTGAGGAACTGTGATTACCAGTCTTTGTGTGTGGGAAGGTGTCTACATTCAGCTCAAAGGGCCATTAATCAATAAGTCCAATCCCTTGTTTATCACAGGTCATTGAGAATGACAGCTCATTATTCCAATGGAGAAACCTGTAATGGTTGGGTGGCCCAAGCATATGTTCCAGAGAGCTGGCAAATCTTGATTTTGAAGAGATGAAAAGATGAGCCACCGTTTATCTTGGGAACTGAATGGTTACTTGCACCCTCCTTGTCACATTTGCACCTACATCCTTGTCCGGATTTTGCTGGCATTATAAACTATGGGGTGGCTTCTAAAGGGGACCTAAGGCTTGCAAAGGTGGGTTGCGAGCCGCTGATGGCATGGAGAATTTCTCTGAAGGTGGAAAAATACAAGCAGTTGGCTTTGAAGGAGAAATGTTCCTTTGCTAGAGGTAAACTCGGGTGCTGCCATCCCTGTGAACTTCAGCTGTGTGAATGAGGACCAATAAATACGTTGCTTTGCCAAGCTCTGGGCTAATTGAGGGAATGCGCAATGTTCTTAGCTGACCTAGAGGGAACACAAGCCTCTTTAGAGGAGAGGAGTGCTATAGGTATTTGAGATCCAGGGTAACTGAGGTTTTCCTGTAACCAACTTGGAGCTGCTAAAACGTCACCCTGAAGCCACAGACACGCGGAGAAAACCCCATTGTATCCAAGCTGTGGTCAGACAGGACGGTCAGTGGAATACAAGGCAAATACTGTGCACAGGAGGAAAAAAGCAACATGTTTTCTGGCAGTACGAAACCAAAACCAGGGTGTTTGTTTACGGAGAGAGCCATTTGCAAACAGGGAAAGGCTGCCAGAGATACGAGAAGCTTTCTGATGCATGGCAGGTGCTCCTCAGGTCTGAGCGAAGAAAGCAGCTCAGAAAGACATGTTTTTCTGAACACTGTGAACCAACGGAGAACAAACAAGCTTCTAGGTCTGTAGCAAGTAGCAGAAAAGCAGTTTATTGCACTGGAATAAGTCAAAGCTGTGAGCCACGTGATGTGGGGCTGTGCAGTGGGACCATGTGCACACAGGGATGTCTGATGGACACAAGCCTTATCATGAGCCAAAAACAAAGCTGCAGATTAAGGATGTTTAGGAGGGTTTCTCTGGGTGTGAGCATCAGGGTCATGACTCTTCCAGTTCATTGAATCCTACCCACCAAAGAAAGTTTGGCTAGTTCCAGGTGCTCATGCTGCACTGCTTCACGACGAGACCTTTTCCTTGCACAGGGAATATCAATATTCCTAAATAACTTTCCCAATAAGAGCAGGAAATCAACGTTCTTGCCGAGGAGGTGGAAGATGCAATGAAATGAACGTTTTGGGAGATTTTTGAGTTAGAAAAGTTGCACTCAGTGTGTTCAACCAAAGTTATATTTGACAGGGTAACGTTATTCTTAAGCAGACAACAGCTCCTAATGAGCCATGCCAGTCTGCTGGGACTGGTGGATGTGGGAGTGTTTTAGTTCCAGTGCTGTAGATAGGAAAATAGATTAAAAAGGAAATAAAAGGCCATTTGGAAGTTCATGTTTTTCCTGTTTGCTTAAACTAGGTGAGAATCTGGCTCAGCCAGCAGCTTACCATCTTATGGGGGATTTAGGACTAAGAGTCTCAGGGTACGGGACATACTTGAATTGAGGCCACTTGTAGCCTAAACCTCGAATCCAGTAGTGCTTTGCAGCTGCAGATAAGGGTGAGGTCATACACCAGATTGTGGTCTCCACAATGCATCATTATTAGGATAATCACATCTGCAAGAAGGACCGTTAGCGTCATGCATTATTGAATGAGATCAGGTACTTGTGTTCCTGAAATAAGTCCAAGAGTGTGTAATTTGCCTGCTTATTAGTTTCCAGAGTGAAGCTGCCAAGAGACCATTACCAGGAGTTATGTGAATTGACAGGGAAGGCTCAGAGGACAGTTTGAACCCTGTGATGGACAGACATAGATTTTGCAGTCAGGAGGCCATCACTCTAGTTAAAAAATGATGGCCTACAGACATGCCAATTCTGGTGTGTTTGCTGTGTCTTTTTCTTTCCTTAATTGCCTGATTTCCAAATGCTATCTCTGATATTGACATTAAGGATCAAATCCAACTGGTTTAATTGGATGCTGTTCATTTAAGACAAGAAGTTTTGGTCCTGAGAGAATGTCATATTTTAACATTTCCACTCAGCTATTTGGCATCACTGGGGTATGTCTAGATAGATGCAGGCAAACTCACTTTGTCACTCTGCTCGACAGATGCATTCTCTTCTGCCTGCATTCATCCTGACCAGACATTGTATAGGCATATTAACTCCAGTGTGAGCTTGAGACACGCGTGAGGCACGTGTACCATGTGCGGTGGCTTTCAGCATAGTACACAAAGCAATATACTCACAGCCAGCGTTTGTTCTGGAGCTGGCTCATTTCTAGCCAATTTGGAGCATAAAGGAAGCGCAAGACCACATCTTCTGGCAAATTCCATCTAGACATACCCAGAGACAATTGTATTTCGCAGATTGTGACACTGCAGACTGACAAGTAGGGTTTGGGATTTATTCTTTATACCAGGCATACAAAGGATAGCAGACCAGAGCAGGGAAACTGAAAATTGGGTGCCCGAGCTTAGGCAGTTGAAGCAACACATAGCAATGGTACTGGCTGTTTCAGCTGTAATGGACAAGTTGAATCCTAAAAGGGTTAAAAAGAGAAATCCTGAATTTTTTTGTTATTCAAGCTCATTCTCAGCGTTTCCTTCAAAATGGGACTTCTGAGGTATCCTAAAGGGAACACTTGAGAATGGCTAGACTCTTTTCAGGAATATAGTCCTAAAATCCATCCTGTGGGCCCTAAATGGGTGTCTAGAGCCACACAGATTCATTGGTTTTATAATCCATTAAGAGGAGCACTGGTCAAGCCTTCCTCATAACTTGGGATTTAAGCCCATAGCTTGTTCTTGAGCTATAGCAGAGTGTTTGGAAGGACTGCAGCCTTGATTTGGAAGACTTTGCTAGAAGGAGGATGTGCCCTGGTTCTAGGGACAGCAGTGCTGCCTTTGATCTCTACTTCCTTCTCCTGGCAAGTTGCAGTTGTGACATTTGGTGTCTCACCACAGTCTCAAACTATAGGTTTTTGGGAGCTGCTTTGTGGCCAGGGGGAGGGGTGGCATATGGAACAAATGTTCTGCATTCAGTTGCTCCCCTGGGCTTCAGTGCCTGCTCAGCACACTCACAGATCTAGACAAAGAAACAGGGTATTTCTGAATTTTGGGATTTGAAAAAAGCCCATTAAAAGTCATTTTCCCCACTCTAATATACAAGAATTCTTGAAACAAAAACAAGTTCCTGTCTCTGCCACTTACCCAGAGCTTTAGGGATGCAATCAACCCAGCAGTCATCCCCTCGCCAGAAATAAAAATACCCATGGTGGGGTTTTATTTCCTTCTTCTGGAGACCTGGGATAAGCAACACATGATTTGGTGCTGCTGACATCTGGCAGCATCGTTCCTATTTACTGTAAACACGAGTCATCGCCCGTGGAGTGTTTTATTGCTTGTGGTTTCCATCTTGTTGTATGCAGCAATTATGCACATGGCACAATCTTTCCATGTCAATAAAACCGTTTCATTCTCAGCAAGAAACATAAGAATAAGCCCAGCAATTCTTATGGGCTACTGTGCTGAGTTAAATAGGATGTGATGGGGAGGAGCGCTGCAGGGGGCTCAGCGTGATGAGCAGGGTGGCTTTCTCCTATGGGGTCAGTAGGTGGGACTCATGGACTCAGAGCACAGTGGAGAGAAAGTTGGTGTGAGCAATCACTTCTGCAGCCTGCGGCTGAGAAAAGACCTCACAGCTTTTGTTTGCTTTGTTGGCAAACTGTTGTGCAGCAGGATGCCTTGCGAGGGCTGCTGGAGACTTTTCTTCATGCTCATTTCTGTTGCTGTCTTTATACGTATCTTTTTTTTTCCCTGGTTATCCAGGAGTTTAGAGGTATTTTCAGGAAAGGATTCATGAGAGGATCTTCAAAGGGGACCACAGCCGGGGGAAAATCAGAAGCATGAGTGGAAAAGTAGTGTTTTAAATTAGTATGAAAGCTTGGGGGAAGTCACTTAGGCCCAAATGCACAAGTGATTTAAACCTCTTATTCCTGCTTAGGTGCTCTGCTTTCCCTTTGGAGCTAAACATCTAAAGGGCTGTATGATAAAGCACTTCCCACTTCATTCTTCCCTTGACTTATTGGGAAACTGAGCGCAACGTTTGGTGGGAGCATGAGGGCATTTGTCTGGGGCTCCAGACAGTGGGGCTAGTCTTAGCAAGTCATCATCATTCTATGGTGGCTGGGGAGGGACAGGCACTTCTGGTGAGCGATTCATCTCCGCAGAAGATAGGTGTCTGAGATATGTGGGATGAATCACTACATGGAAGTGCCAGCTTCTCTCTACTACCTGTCAATGGAGCCCAGCCAAAGAGTTCAGACTAGGCGCCTGAGTTTAAGGCAGCTAATGGTATGGGTGGCAAATTTCACCCCCAGGAACTTTGGATGGAATTTGTCTGAAAATGACAGTTGTGCAAGCAGTAATAAACAGTCTGTAGTTCCATGTCTGGAATCTCCTTATAAATAGGGGCATGCAAATCAATTAGATAAAAATCTGAACATTTCTGAATCTCTTGCCCAAACTTGAATAGACTTTTCTCTTGATTTTGATGAAAATCCCCTTCACTCCCCAAATATATCTATCTCTTGTTCTGCTCACAACCAGCCTTCTCCTTGCTTAACACAGGGATGAGGATGCAGGAGTGTTGGGTTGCTCTCAGAGCATCTCATCTCTGGGCATCCCTGACTTGGCTGGGATGGTGAGAGCTGGTTCTGGGAATCTTCTGGGAAAAGCCCAAAGATCACACCGTGGCATGATTCCTGGCTCAGTGCTGCTGATCGAAGTGCTTCAGATAAGCTAAGATGTAGATAATCAGCCCAACTCGTGAGTGCTTATCCAAACCAAACCTTTCAACATACATCCACCTTGACTGTACTTGACTTTGCCCCTAGCAATGGAGATTACGCCCACTTTTTTCTTCTCCACTTCCAGCGAAGGAGCAAGAACCTACTTGAAGGCAAGGAAAACACCTTAGGCTTTTACGTTCCCACACCTTTCTGCCTTTTTTTTTCCCAGAAAGGTGTGTGATTATGTATTCATTTCTCATTGTAGTCGCTACTTGGGAAACCACAAATTCAGGTAAGAGTGCTAAGCAGCTTATTGTGAAGGCAGCTGCTCCCTAGCTCTACTAGAGCAGGTGGGTAGGCCAGGGCCTGTCGGTCTCACTTTCATCAGCATCAGTTAACAGTTACTCTTGGGGATAAGACTGTAGGCTCATGATACCTACCCTTGTCTGATGTGGATTGATTCTATTTGCTGCTTGCAAAGGGGAGGATTTAATTTGTTATTTTTAATCTTCCCTTCTAACCTTCAGTGTTTTGTTGGTCTTGGGTTTGTTTCTCCTCTTTCTCTTGAACCCCTGGAGATAAGAGAAGTGACCCTATAATTTGCTCCATTTGGTGTCATATAAATGCTCAGGTGCCCTGTGGCTGTGTCTCACTCCTGTACTCAAGGTAAAACCAGTATTTGGCTGAGGGTCAGGTAGAATTTCTCCCTAAGTTAGACTGACACAAGCCATTCTTTTCCTTCTCTCTTTGTTTGCTTCCTAAGTAGCATGGGGTATAGGCCGCTTTCTCTGACCAGTAGGCATTATCGCCTAACAAATTACCTGTTCTAGCAGGGAGTTAGGGTTTCTTCTTTCTGCCTGTAGTGCATTGTATTTTTTTGTGGCTTTTGGTTTTTCAAATTAAAGATTTTAAGTTGTTATAGATTATGTGGAAGTGTTTTGTGGCTTGTGGTGTGGAGAGTTATGTGGAGTCAAGTTTGGTGGACCTATCTGAATAAATGTTGTTATACATCAGCTGCGAGGGGCTGCCCATGATGAACCAGGAGATTCCTGTGTTTGAGCCCAGGCATTCTTCATTTCTTCATTCATTTGGGTACATGCAAGTAAATGTTACTGCACTTTCTTTTAAAAACTGCCCTAATCTTTATATTTACAGGGAATTCAAACTGTTCAGAGGTGCTAACTCACCTGGCAGCCTTAGACATTCGTCTTCTCTCATTCATTATTCATAGATCAAGCAAGTCATTGGCAACGGTATAAGAAGCTTCAGTTCTTACCTAGAAGGTCACCTCTGAAAAGAGGCCTTTCTTTCCCACATATCTCTCCCCTTTGCCTTTCCATTAGGGAGGACTGGGCCAAGAACACATTTTTTTTTCACAGAAAACTTAAAAATAGTAATAGAATGGGATAGAAAATATCTGTAGGATGAGTTCTGTGTATACGTATGGTAAATGCTCCTTTCTGCTTTCCTTTTGCAATAAATGTTCTGAGTTCAGTCCTGTTCTTTGATGGATTGGACAATCCTGATGCAAACAATTTATTTTAATCCCATGAAGTGTTAATTTTTAATGAAACTGCCATTTTTGATCAACCATGGAATCATAGAATTGTTTATGTGCGAAAACGCCTTTAAGACCATCATGTACAAACGTTAACCTGGCACTGCCAAGTCCGTCACTAAACCATGTCCCCAAGCACCACATCTGCATGTCTTTTAAATATCACAAGGGATGATGACTCCACCACTTCCCTGGGCAGCCTGTTCCAGTGCTTGACAACCCTTTTGATGAAGACACTTTTCCTGCTATCCCTACCACAAGACTCCAGGCATGGATGCTAATTGGTATAAATTGTAGCATGAATTATGGCCCTCCTGTTGGAACAAGTCCAGAGGAGGCCACGAGGATGATCAGGGGACTGGAGCACCTCCCGTATGAAGATAGGCTGAGGAAGTTGGGGCTGTTCAGCCTGGAGAAGAGAAGGCTGTGTGGAGACCTCATAGCAGCCTTCCAGTACCTGAAGGGGGCCTATAGGGATGCTGGGGAGGGACTCTTCATTAGGGACTGTAGTGACAGGACAAGGGGTAACGGGTTAAAACTTAAACAGGGGAAGTTTAGATTGGATATAAGGAGTAAGTTCTTTCCTGTTAGGATGGTGAGGCACTGGAATGGGTTGCCCAGGGAAGTTGTGAATGCTCCATCCCTGGCAGTGTTCAAGGCCAGGTTGGACAAAGCCTTGGATGGGATGGTTTAGTGTGAGGTGTCCCTGCCCATGGCAGGGGGTTGGAACTGGATGATCTTGAGGTCCTTTCCAACCCTTACTATTCTATGATTCTAAGATTCTATGAATGTATATGCACAGCAGCTTACTTCCTGGAGCCCTTTAGATGGGCGGCAGATGGAAAAACCTTCCAGCACTAGTGACGTGACCTGCATTTGACCATGGTGTCTAGAACCTGTGGGTCCATATCCTATGAGTTATTAAAATTTGACTGTATTTACTTTTAAAATACTGAAGCAGTGTTCTGAGTAAATGAAGCCTCTCACCGGCAGAATGTGCTGAAATGCATATGCAAATTTGAATCCTGGACATACACTTTAAAAATCGTAATTTAAAACGCAATTACATGTTTTGTTTTGCTTTTCCTCAGAAACAAGATGAGATGCACTCAGAGGGGTTAAAGAGGGAAGGTACAAAGAACATTTACAATGGCAATAGATAGACAAAATATCATAGAATAGTTAGGGTTGGAAAGGACCTTAAGATCATCCAGTTCCAACCCCCCTGCCATGGGCAGGGACACCTCACACTAAACCATGCCACCCAAGGCTCTGTTCAACCTGGCCTTGAACACTGCCAGGGATGGAGCACTCGCAAGTTCCTTGGGCAACCCATTCCAGTGCCTCACCACCCTAACAGGAAAGAATTTCCTCCTTATATCCAATCTAAACTTCCCCTGTTTAAGTTTTAACCCATTGCCCCTTGTTTTCTCCTAGTCGTGGCTGGATTGGAGGAGCACTTTGTAGGTCTCCAATCCAACTTCTTGCTGAAAGCAGGGATAACTGCAGAGTCAGGTCTGGTTGCTCAGAGCTTGGTCAGGTTGAGGTTTGGATTTGACAAGGACCTCTCTGGATCCCTGTGCCAGTGCTGGACTGCTCTTCCTGAAAATGTATTTGTTTCCTGATGCCCAGTTACAAGCAACCTTGTGGTGTATGTGTCCCTTTGTCATTTTTTCCAGGCACCTCTGTAAAGTGCTCAATTCCATCTTCTCTGTAAGCCCTTTCTAGGCAGTGGTTTGCTCTCTCCCTTTACCTTTGCTTCTGGGTAAGAAAATAATTCTTCTCAACTAAGAAATATTGTAAAAAATCTCACTGAAGTACCTCGTATTGGTTAAAAAAAAAAAAAAAAAAAGGAAGAAAATCAACAAAAAAACCCAGAAACCAAACACAATTTATTAAACAGCACTGGCAGGTTTATCAGTGATTTCCAGCGGCGCAGAGTTCGCCCAATAGTAAATCCTTTCATGAGTCCATTCCTTCATGTTTTTAATGCACTTTCCAAACCCCAAAAAGGTTAAACGCTGCCTAATACTCATCCTAACCAAACAGAAGTCCCACCTCTCTAAGCTGTGACCTCTAAGGGCAATATTTGCGAAACAAAACTGCCTGACCAGAGATGCTAGGTGTTGGTAAACGTTAGTGGTGAGTTGGCTGTGCAGACGTTGGCCGCATCTCTCTCTTTTAGACAGTTTTGGTTTCAGAAAACTTGCTCGAGTTGCTGGTTTACAAATGACAACAAAATGAGAGCATTTGGAAGTCAACCTCCCCCTTCTGCTGGGGACAAACTTGCAGAAACCAAGCACACACTTGGGTCTGTGTATGGAAAGTATGTGTGGCACTGCAGCACTTGTGAGATTGCTTCAGCAAGTGGAACCTAACCAGCCCGGCCAGACTCTTCCATAGATGTGGGAGGGTGGTAGGTGGGAATGTTTACCTGCTTGGCATATGGTACTGCAGTATGTCTGCGTTTTCATGTGAGTATCCTCCCTGTGCAGACATCCCTGCTGCCCTGAGCGCTCAGGAGCGGTTCCTCTGCTGGTATATGTGCCTGCAAGCCCCACAGAAATAGCTGGGAACTTGACCTTATGTTTTCCATTGTCTTTCCATGGGGTAAGAGCAGCTCTTTCCGAGGTATAAAATTATGAGCATCGAGGAGTGCTTAGGTACTCAGAAAAGCTAAAAATGTCCTCCTTGAGTGCAGCTGGATGGTGGTCATAAGGATCTATTTTTACTTGACTTGTGTTTGCACAGAGGGATCCATGCACGACTTTCTGTTGTTCCTGGAGTCTTTCAAGCATATGGTAAATAGGGTTCCAATGGGTTGGAACCTATTGCTTCAGGAAATGTTGCTGCAAATTGTATTTCCACTGCACAGCATTGAGGGTTTTTCATGACACCCCCAACACACGCTCTGAAATACAAGTGGTCTCCAGAAGAGAGTGGCCAAAAGGTTTAGAGGCAATGAGAAATCTGTAAGGCCTGTAGGGAAAGTGGTAAAAACATCACATCAACATATCAGAGTGTAGAAAAGCAGGGGCTGTTACTCAGAATGCAGTGAAACTGTGTTTCTCTAACTAGATTAATTTACATCTTGTGGTATATAAAGAAATAAAAATCACTTAGGTTGCAATAAGCCATGTTTTTCTAACTAAATAGACTGGTTTATGCTTTGTGGCTGGGACTGTTGGTTTATATTCAGTCCAGCTTGCCAGGCTGGAGTTCTGATGCCTGTGTTGTTTCGTGGTAATCTTCAGCTGTAGCTGTCTTTGGGGCACCTCCTTTTTTTGCTAGCTCTTTTCCTAAGATGCCTATGAACAGAAGCTGCCCATAAACACCTATGGGCAAAGAGTATTTTTCTTTAGTGATCACTCGTCATCCATTACAACTGTTCTCCATCTCTCTTGAGCCTTGGCCTCACAGGAGCCTTTCTATTATGTAGGAAATCTCTCACCCTTTTCCCTCCACATTGTGTTCTCATCCATTTTTTTCCTGGAAAATCTTTGTATCTGTTTTGAGAATCTCTTTCACACAGCGCACCCTTTATGATGTCAAGGTCTCATCCAGTTTTCCTCCCAAATTACTCCCCCCACTTTACCAATGTATATGGGCATAGATCCAAAGGTTCCAGTGTGTTTTCCATTATACCAGCTGGCAGATCTCATTTAGTGAGTTGAAAAAGCGAGAAATTGAGCCAAATGTCCAGCACAGCAAACTGTCATAGGTAGGACTAACATGATGGAAAGGAGGGATGGATTTGTTGCATATGGAAGACGTGCAGGGAGCTTTAACAAAAAGAGTGTCTTATTTCATGAAAACCCTTTAAATTCACATGTTAGGGTTTGAAGGATGAGATCAAGGCATCAAACTTTGATTTAAAATTTTGAGGGAAAAAAGTGTATCTCCCCCTTCTGCTGGACTAAAGCATCTATCGCGTTGTGCGGCATCGCACTTGTGACCTGGGTTTGGGGGAAGGCAATCAGTAGACTTGGGGAGTTACAGTTTTGGTTCAGATCATACCCTCTCTTAACTGAGCACTATAAAAATCCTCACTTTTTGCTCTGAAGGTGCTGATGGTGCCTGTGACAAGGTACTGGACTTAGAGGCACCACTGTTGTGGTACTGTCTGTCAATTCTTGTGTTTCCACAGGTTAGGAAAAACCCCACAGTCCTCTCTTAGCAGTGCACGCAGACTCAGAAACAATTACGTTCTGGCAGATTGTGGTGCCTCCAAATTGTTCTTTGTAGCTTGCTGAAATGCTGTCTTCTGGGAGTCAGCTTCATATAGACAAGTTATGCACTGCAAATTAGCATCTGTTGAACACAGTCAGATGAGTTCAACGTCATCGCTAGTCAAAATCAGGAAACTCAGAAAAGCGGGGACTCAGCTTGTACCCAAAATGAAGAACAGGTAGAGTAAACGTGGCACAGCAAGCTATCTATGTGTGGATGAAATAATTAAAACAGAAGAATGTATCTACCTTGAAGGCCTGCTAGAGTCAAATCGAAAGCAGATGGAAGACATTTAGAAGAAATTCAGGCTGACTGAATTGCTTTCAGGCAGATAAAAGACTTTGCTAAAGAATATATCTTCCACTTAACGCAGAGAGGAAGTCCTACAACTCATGTGAGCTTCAAGTGATGACATACGGTTCAAGTATCATGGTCCTCTTCTGAGAAAACAGCACAAAGGCTTGTCACCACCCCGGTGAAACATCCAGAAGGCTGCAGCAGGGCTGAGTCTGCTCTCTTCAAGCAGAAAGCAGAGCCAAGCACTCTGATGACAACAGATGAACAGATCTGGTGTGGTTTCTCTAAGGATAACAGCTTGTAATTAGAGGCCTTAAACCCCTCACCCATAAAGGTTTTGTCCTTCTGTTGCACAGATAATGGGGCAGGTATTTCAACTCACTGAAATCTATCTGTCGTCTCCAAGGTTCGTGAAGGAAGAGCTGGCTGTGGATGTCTTCAGATTCCTGTTTCTTGGTGTAAAACTGCTTTCTTTTAAACACATGCAGCAAAATAAACCACATCTGTGACAAAATATCCTTTCTATTCATTGCTTTTGTGAGCCTTTAAAAAGCAATGTAATGTCCTCTTGATATAGCTGATGATAACCTCCTCTAAGCATGTGAACCACTTTGGGCTTCACTGTGATTACCAGCAAGTCTCTTTGTTAAAACAGCAAAGTTTGCGACAGTTGCAAGATGCTTTTGGATAACCACATGCGTATTTGAAGTGACACCCGCTGGTGTTGAAATTCGAGCCAAAATGTGACAATCATCTCATCCCTGTGCACAGTGTGAGTCACAGGATGTGCGCCCTGAAAAATCTCGACTTTCAAAGGTAAAATAAACCCCAAACTGCCTGTAATGAGGCCTCTCCCCCCATTATTCCTGGCCCTAATTACTAGGGAAGAAGCTGTAAGTGCACGCAAGGCAGCTGAAGGTGTGTGTTAGCCACCTGAAGACTGAACAGGGAAATTAATTAAAATCAAATGATTCGTTATAAATTATTCTCCCAGCTACATTCATAATGATGTGAGAAATATTCCAAATACTATTAGAAAAGCACTCCCTCCGCCCCTAGTATTTCTGGCACCTCTAGAAACGGCAAGTGCTGAAACTCCCACGTGAGAGATGTTTCCTGTGAGCTGTACTGCCAGATTGTACCTGTATTTTTGGATAAGTACTTGAACATTTGCCTGCTTATGGAAAAAGAGCCTGAAGCCTGAACTTTCCTGAGGGGTAGCTGTTACCAGGTGGATCCCCACATTTCTGTGCTGGGGCCAGCCATGAGTAGTTAATAGGAAGAAATGCAATGCCTAGAAAAGGGGAAATGTGAGCTAAGGCTCAGGATGGGGCCCTGGAGAACCACAATGGGATGGTTGCAACTCTGCTTGGCTCTTGGAGATCAGAGGAGTCCTTGCATTGATTTGACGGCTGGCTTTTTTAAAGGGCAGCGGCTTCTTCCTTTCCCATTGGGCTTTTTGCTGCACAGCTCAGCCCATCACATCAAGTCCTTCTACTTGCTCATTGTAGAAAACAGTGGCACACCTCTTCCCCCACCCTGAAAAACCCAACCCACCACGCACCCTGAACCCTGGTGACTGTCATGGTCTCCTAAGGTGCTCTGAGAGAGTGTGTGTGTGCCTGCCTGTCTGTTACACATGTGTTTAATTCACATATTTTCTACTGGAAGGGATGTGAAAGTGTGAGTTTAGAATTTGAAACAGAACATTTGGGGTTATAAAAATTTAGCTTGGCTCAGAAAGGCTGTGTGTAAGCAGAGACATAATTGACTTCTGCTGCCTCTGATGGGTCTCTGCCAGTCATTCAGATCGACAGGCTGCCGTGTAATCTCTGCATTAGGGCGGTTGCACCAGCAGTTCCACAAACTGGGCATTTATTTTAGGCATCTCAAGGGGATCCTGGAGGACCAGTCCCCATGTCTGTAGGCTTTCTTAGGACACTGTGAGAAAGGCATTCATCTGCTTTGCCTTCATGGCTTTGTTGTTTTATTTGCAGCCGCTGCCTTGCTTGCCCCTTTTTCCTTTGTGTCCTACAATCTCCTATCTCAAACTGCTACAGGAACAGTGATAGAAGTTCCTGAAGAGCAGTCCTACCAAGTGCTGTAGAAGGAGAGGTTCACAGTGCTGCTGGAGGTGAAAAGCAGTGCCTGGTAACTTCACATTGACTTAAGCAACAAAAAGGAATTCATCAGAGAAGCCTGTGAGTAATCTCTCTAGAATTCATACGGGAAGTTTTCTGTTTAGCAATACCTTTCCAGAGTCCTTTTCTGCTTAAGGTGGTCCTCATGTCCTCAAGCTTCTCAGACCTTCTGGTCCTGCACTGGTACTGTCAAACTCCTCCCTCCCTCCCTGCAGGAAGAGTATAAGAAGTAGTTTCAAGCCAGGCTCAAGGTCTGGGCTAGTCTATGTGTCTGGAGAGGAATCCCTCCAAGTTTACTGAAGCAGTTTTGCCATTTACTGAAACACAGTGTTCACTGACAATGTACACCAGAACACTGAGGGGAAGTTCTATTCTCTTCATTTATTTAAGAACAGGGATTTGGCTGGGAATTTTGTTTATTGAAATATTGAAGGAAAGTCTGTCTGGACTTATCTTTGTAGCATCCGAACTCTTCCCAAGGTCTTGAGGTAGGGTTGCAAACTTGGTCTTCTCAGGCCCTTCCTAATTTCACACCCTAAAAGTGGTGAGAGTAGTTTTCGCTGTGTCTTCACTGCTATAATGGGGTGTTTTTTTATCTAGTGGTTAATTCACACATGATTATGTGCAATGAAAATGCAGCAGTGCATTGCAGCAGTGTAACTTCCAAGACCAGACAGGGCGACTCAAGTACAGAACTTATCATCTCATGGCAGACAGCCTGGTCTTAGGTTTTTTCAGAGGTATGTATTGTCTATTAAAAATCTCAGGGTAGCTTAAAACAGTATCACAATAAGGCTAGAATGTTTATCACTGTTACCCCATATTGTGGGGAAAGCCTTAGTTGTTATACAGCGCTTGAACGTCACATATGAAAATGTATCATGTACTTGCGAAGACGCAATCAGAGGGAAGCAGAAGGGAGAGCTTCATCTTGAAAATGGCAAAAGTTGATGCCATGTTTGCTGGGAGTACAGATGACCAAAAGGATGTTAATTTTTACTGTGGAAGGTGTTGTATCAATTTATTTACTCTAAAATGTTGCTAGTTAAATTGTTTGGGTTTATCTTTTCAGTTGAAAAGGGGCCTTCTACTTTCTCTTCTTTTAGAATAGGTTGATTTCTAAAGGTGAAAACCTGAACCGTTTTTTTATTAGAAAACGTGTTTTTCATTACTGGGTTTAATTGTCACAGTAGCTTTTTCACAGTGTGTATAAGGTTTTGATGAGAAATGCCCCTCTCCACTGAAATAAACCCAGTATATTGCTTGGCTCCTCCTTGGCTCATCTGTGTGTGTGCCAGGTGTAATTTAGTGGTTGTGAGATTGCTAGATAGCTGAGATAAGCAGGATGTGATTCTTCTGTTAAAGCTACTAGGGGAGTTTGTTACTCAACTTCTCTAAATTAATGAGAAAAATGTGGACTTTGAAAAGCACAAACAACAGCTTCCCTGCACTTTCTTTTGACGCTTGGTGGGAGGGCTGTAGTCTTCATTCACTTCTACTGCAAAGCTGTTATGTTGCACAGAGGGCTTCCCAATCCGAAATTGGACAAGAATAGCCAAAACAACTGTAGGACAAGAAAGATCTGCTTGGTCAGGAAATGAGGAGATATTAGTTTCTCATTTCACTAGTTAATAACGATATTTTAGCTGTATTGCAGTGGGGAAATCCTCTTGCAAACATGTATTTCAGGTGGGGTTTCTCAGGGTCCCATGAACCTCTCAGCAAACCAGAGTCCATTTGGACAGAATACTGGAATGAGCTTGACCTGCAGTTGGCCTGGAACGAGTTATGTCTCCAGCTCGTGCAAAGTGTGATGGTTTCATATAGCTAGCTATGACCCTAATTCCAGCAGGATTGCCTAGGCCAAAATCAGCAACTGAAGATGGGAATGTTTCCTTCACGCCACCTTCCTGAAGCTCATCCATCACTGATTAGGTGTGACAGCTCTTAATGTGGTAAATTAGTGACCTTAATGAAGAACAGAAATTCAGCTTGATATCGTTTGATACCACTTCAGTTGGAAAAAGTCAGTTTGATTGATTTGACAGAATTTATAGAATCAGAGAATGGTTTGGGTTGGAAAGGACCTTAAAATCATAGAATCCCAATCCCCTGCCATGGGCAGGGAATTTAACCAGAGTTAACCTCCCTTGGAGGTTGCAGTGATAAATCAGAAGAACAGGTGATCCCATACGTAAAGATTCCTGGCTCAGGAAGGTGGGAGTGGGTAAACCTGACTTGCCCATGGTGGAAGTCAGTGAGTGTGCATTTATACTGTGTTGCATTGCTGGATCCCTTCTGGTCCTGTGCATAGTATTTATACCAGTATCTGCACTGCCTGTGAATGGAACAAAATCCCGTCCTCATCCTCAAGTGGAGACAGAGCAAATAGTTAAGTGAGACCATGTTTGAAGTGTTGCAGACCACTGAGATAAGTGAAGCTGCAGGTGGCAAACATGCAGTGTTATGGCGGCAGGACTAAAGCTATGTGGGAGCCAGTGTAGGAAATGTGGGCTAAAAGCAGCAGTCTTCAGGAAATGAATCTGGAAATTATTGTTGAAACAGCCCAGGGCAAAGCTGCAGAACAGAAATGGCTGCTGACCTCCTAGGGTAGATTGTAAGAGCTGGAATGAGTAAGCAGAAGTAAAGACATAGTTTAGAGATCAGGAACTTGTATTCGCTCTGCCTTACAATGCAAGGAGAAGAGGACATCTGAATGAAATAGAAAGGTGATGAAAGAAGTGCTAATAAAAGAGTACTTCTTTGCAGGGTACCTAATTAAAAAGGGGAGCTCATTGCTTCAAGGTGTCTTTGAGATCAGGAGCTTAGGAGGAATTAAAAATAAACAAACACAACCCCCCAAACCTGCGATATTTCAATATCTCTATGAATAAGAAGAATATCCAGTTTCATCGACAGTTCTGCTTCACTGCATAAACTCAACTCTGGCTCGTCAGGGTTAATACTCTGTTCCTCTGAGAAGGATACTCAAACTGCTTACTGCTCGCAGTTTTTCTCTGGAAGTGCTGGCATCACCAGGAGTCAGGCACAAAACAGGGGACTAGGCTGACTACTGATGTGATGCAGTATCCCTGGGTGATGCTTTTAAGGTGTCTGGCTCTCAGTCTGTCCTCATAAGGAACATTGTTCCTACCGGGGGCTGCTGGACCACAGACAAACATTATTGCTTTTGGAAGCGGTTGTCTGGGATAATGAGGTGATAGACAGTCTCCATGAGGAATGTTTAAAGGATGTTAATCTCACCTAGTGAGAAGGGCCTGCAGAACTGTGGCACGTATCACGTAATTAAATAGCTCATTGCTGCAGGGTGTTGTGGAGGCCAAGAGTACAGATGGATCCGAGAGGGGAATAGACACGTTCATGGAAGGTAGGTCCATGGGTAGCTCCTAGTCCTGATGCGACCTCTATTTTGGGCAGCCCTTGAAGTGATGATTTCCAGACACCAGGAGAACATGCCATGGAAAGCAACCATTTTCTGTGTGATGTTTTCTTTTATACTCCTTCCCTTTCCATCACCATGGAAGACAAAGTAGTTGACCAGACGGATGTAGATTCTGATTCCTCTTTTGTACATAAGAGGACTTCAGAGTTCCTGAAGGGCAGATGAATCACATTGGCACGGGGTTCAGAAATCAGAGGATAGCCTGAAAATCCTAGGGAGCTAGGTGGGAATAAGCAGACATATTACGCTCAAAGAGTACTTAAGCATATGGAATAAGTTAGTGGGGAATGGCAAGCAGTGTAGAGACATTATGCTAAGACTTTAAGATGGTACTTTAAGGCGATACGTTCTAAGTTCAAGGGACACCTCCATCTCTCTCTTGAGGAGGGGCTTGGGAAAAGAGCAGTCTTGCGGAAAGGACTCGGATTAAGCAGATTGCTGGGAAATGGCAGGCGGATCATGCTGTATGCCCTTTCCCTGTGCCTAAAATTTCTCATGAGAGCAAGAGAAAATAAACCGAGGAATGGTAGTGCTCGGGGTTACACAATCAGGGTCGGAGGCTGCTGACCTTGCCGCTAATGGTTTATGGGCAGCCACAGGCATCCGCCACTGCCCTGTGTTTTCGTTACACATTATCTAGCAGTTGCCAAACGAGTCGGTCCCAATATGCGGGAAATTATTTGAGAGCTATATTTAGCAGGATGAGCCCATATCTTGATTTGGCTGGAAGCTGAGGCAGATTGAATTAATCTAGGGGAAAGACAGAGTGTGTGGGGTCCGGGCACAACATCTTCCCCCAAGTTTCCTGAGGTCTTCTGACCTCCCTGGGGTTTCTGTTGTGGACCACCAGCCGGAAGACTTTCACACTGAAGGCAGAAGGAAAGGCGGTTTACAGGTTCCTGGTGCTGCATGTTGCTGGTCCCACCTCTGCCACGCAGCGAGGACAGCCACAGTGCGAGTGAATCCTCCTGAGGAACCAGAGGATGGGCTTCATCCTCTTGCGGTGGCCCTGATGCTGCGATCTCATCCAGCTCCTCTGCCGAAGCCTGGACACGATCCACCCACCAAGCACGATGATTCCCAGCACTCTCCCGCCTCAAGCTCCCTCACAAGCTCCTTGGCTCTCTTGCAGCTTTGGTTTCTCAGCAGAAACTGGGATTAGGAGGCGAAATGGAGGTTCTTCCTCTGGGCGGTCGTCACTCAGAAAAAGACAGCTAAAAGTCACATTCTCCAAGAGCAGCTTTGTCCCTCCTTGTCCCACCTGTGGTGCATCAGGCAGGTCATGAGGGAAAAGCCATGGCAGTGCGTTGGCCCTGGGAGAGAAGACACCTGCAAGGTTGAAACCCGCATGTGGAGGGTTTCTCTCCAGGTTCTCACTTCTCTGGAGGTGTGCAGGGAGGCTCTCCCTGTGGTTGCCTTCCCTTCATGCAGATGTCTTCTCGGAGGTTCCTGCGAAGTGGTTTTTGATGGGCCTGATTCACAGCCCACAAAATCAGATTGGTTTGGGATCAGACCCCGTAAGGGGTTTTTATTGTATTTCAGTGCACGGGAACACAAAAGAGCAGAGTCTGGTTATTTGAACAATAATTAGCAGCTCTGTCCCCTATGGGCAGGTAGCGTCAGTGCTGGGATGAGTCTTTAACCAAAGTGCTTGAAGTTCCCCTGCAGCTACTGTGCAGCAGCCAGCTCTTGCGGGAAGAAGGGATTTTATCAGCGCTGTGCACCATTAATGAGTATTTACTGTGCAGTAAGATTTCGGTGTGCTACACTGGTTCCAGGCTTTATGGGAAGCAAGGAGTGTGCTTGGGCAAACGCAGAGCTCTGGGTTTCCGTTTAACATGGTAGGGTGTTTTGCATGGCCTGAGTACACAACAGAAGGTATCTGACAGGAAAGAAATGACATGATAAATATTCAGTGAGATGTCTCCCTGGGAGAAACGCTAAGAGGAATCTGTTAACTTAAAGAGTCAGTTTGAAATGCCACCAGGTTTTTTTTCCCATCCTTTCATATTTTCATTAGAGAGTCAGTTTGCTGATCTAAAAACTGGGAAAACCAACCGTATCCTGGACTGTATCAGAAGAAGCATGACCAGCAGGTCGAAGGAGGTGATCCTGCTCCTCTGCTCTGCTCTTGTGAGACCTGACTTGGAGCACTGTGTGCAGTTCTGGTGTCCTCAACATAAGGATGTGGAGCTGTTGGAGCAAGTCCAGAGGAGGCCACGAGGATGATCAGGGGACTGGAGCACCTCCCGTATGAAGACAGGCTGAGGAAGTTGGGGCTGTTCAGCCTGGAGAAGAGAAGGCTGCGTGGAGACCTAATAGCAGCCTTCCAGTACCTGAAGGGGGCCTATAGGGATGCTGGGGAGGGACTCTTCGTTAGGGACTGTAGTGACAGGACAAGGGGTAACGGGTTTGAACTTAAACAGAGTAAGTTCAGGTTAGATATAATTAAGAAGTTCTTTACTGTGAGGGTGATGAGGCACTGGAACAGGCTGCCCAAGGAAGTTGTTAGTAGTCCATCCCTGGCAGTGTTCAAGGCCAGGATGGATGGGACTCTGAGCAACCCAGTCAAGTGGAGTGTGTCTCTGCCATGGAATTAGATGATGTTTAAGGTCCCATCCAACCCAAACTGTTGTATGATTCTGTGATTCTCTGATTGTCTTCATTCAATGCAGTATTTAAGCGGTGTTCAAATGGAAACCCAAACTTGGGTGCTTTTATGGTCGGGGCTATCCTGCTGCCTTTTATTCTTACCAAATTAATTCATGAGATTGTTTGTAAATGTCACAGCGCTTGGGCTTCTTACATCTGCTATTTCAAGTGGACAGTGCTGTTACTGAGTAGAGCAGTTGCATTAGTTTATTTCTTGTAGGTGGCTGTATGATTCAGTGCAATTGTGGCATTTTAAAAGCTGGCAGTGCTAGAACATGGATGGCTGTTGGCATGCCTCCGATGACAACTCACAGAGGGCCAGACCTGTCCCCTGTTGTTGAAAACATACCCTTGGTTTCAGCATTCATCACCATTTGTCTCTCGTAATTGTATTTGCCTGAGTACTAGAAATTAAATCAGCAGTGACAGAATATTTATGGCTCAGAAATATTCAGGATGATTTCTGGAGAAGCTGTTTCCAGTTTGGTTATTTATGTTCTTTTATCATGGATTTTATAGTGGAAATGGGGAACTAAACAGCAAAAACCATATGAAACACACTGAATTATTTCCTCCTCGAGCCAAACATACATTTACTGTAGGCAAAGAGAAGCCGGTGAGAGCAATGTGCGCAGTGCAGAGCATCCAGACCGTGGCCAGTGCTTCAGCTCCTGCCAGCAGAGAGGTGTAGCTGGTTGCTGAGCTCCCCTGGCATGTTCTCTTCATCTGGAGGCTGCCATCATTCCCTGGAGAGAAGCTGGGGCTGGGAGGAAAGGCTGGACTTGCATAGACGCCCTGCTGTCAGTCTTACTCGCCTATGGGCGTTGGAGGTGAAGCTTGTCAAGGGATCTGACCGCTCTCCCGTTGGGAGCACGGCAGAGCCAGGCTTTTCCTCACTAGTCAGAGTGAACACTGAAATGTCTGAATTTGCAGTGAAACAAAAAAATGGCAAGAATGCATTCAGGAAATTGAGAAATGAACTTGTCAGGTCCAGTTCCGTGACATCAAATTGTTTAAGACTGACTCACCTCTTCACTGTCCCGCTCTCTTCTTGTCCATAAGGCGGTTGAAATAAAGCACTTTGGCTTTGCTGAAATCAGTTTTTCTTGCTAGAAATGTTGGCCAATATCAGCATACTTCTGAGAAACACTCTTGCATCGGTATTTTCCCATATAAAACAGTTCCTTATGCAAACTCAGTGATAAGATCTTTTTACAGTTCCTATCTGCTCTCAGCTGCAGCCTCCCTGTGTTACTGTAAATTTTTATCGCGTGCTATAAATAAGTAGTAATAATGCACGTAAGGGATCCTGATCTCTCAGGGATGCGTCATGAGTTGGCCATAATGATGACGTATTGCCAGTTGAACTGATGACCCTGTTGCTGATTGACTTATTACCATTGTGCGCGTACGAGTGGCCAGCATTCCTGCAGGATCCCCAAATTCTGTATGTGACCATGATCCACAGGATGTACTGCGTAGCTCAGAGAGCTGAAGGAAGAAGTAGCTGCTGGGCTGGCTCAGCAGCAGCAGAGGCAGCATTTCTCTAAGCATCCCCCTGAGATGGAGAGCACTGGGGAAGGCATGCAAGTGCCCTGGGATCCCACTGTGGTTTGGATGCACTGGTCCTTGCTTCCATGCTGGGTCCTTTCCAGTGATTCACATGCTTAAAGCAGCCCTCCTGTTTAAAGGCTTTTGGGACATATGGGTTAGATGCTGTCTGTTGTTCAGTACCTCAGGCAAGATACAGCTGTGAAGAGTGTGGTGTCTTTCTGCTCTCATCTACAAAGACAGAAAAAAATCACTGCATCAGTCATAGAATCATAGAATCAGAATGGTTTGGGTTGGAAGGGACCTTTAAAGGTCATCTATCCATCCACTCTGCAAATGGGCAGGGACATCTTCAACTAGATCAGGTTGCCAAAAGCCCCATCCAATCTGACCTTCAGTGTTTCCCTGGATGGGGTATCTACCTTCTCTGGGCAACCTGTGCCAGTGTTTCACTACCCTCATTGTAAAATATTTCTTCCTTATATCTGTTCTGAATCTGCCTTCTTTCAGTTTAAAGCCATTTGTCCGATAACAATAGGCCCTGCTAAAAAGTTTGTCCCCATCTTTCCTGTAAGCCCCCTTTAAGTATTGAAAGGTGCTGACAGTCCTGTTCAGATTTTCTTCTGGGTTGCTTTTACAGCTAGAGCTGACTGTCAAAAGGCCCAAATTGCTATTCCTGTGGTACTGTAAAGAAACCCCGTGCAGCAAACAGTGCATGTAAAATAAAAAGTAAAAAGGAGGACCTTTGTCTGCCTTTAATAGCCCAAGTATTTCCTCAGGCGTTGCAGGCAGCCTGCCCTTCCTGTCGGGATGGCTGGCTGCAGTGAAGGAGATAACAGCGTATCTTTTTATAGGATGCTACAGACTATCGATGGAGAGCCCAGTTCAAAGTGCAAGTCACTGAGCTCCTATAAATTGTTCCTGACATTCCCGATAAAACCTATTCTCTCCCTCCTTCAGTTTTCTTTTTGCAAGTGGAAAGGACGGGTAGTAAAGATACTATTTTTTCTACTTCAGTCAACACTTTGATGTTTAAAGCTGTTTAATATTCATTAAAACTGCTCCTCAGATGTAATTGCAAGAATTACACTTCCCTTTTTATGATTGTTTGCAAACATTATGGGACAGGCACTTAAAACCATCCCTGTGATGGAAGGATGGTACATCCGTCACAGGGCTTTTCCCCCACAGAGAAGCAGGATCAGGCCTGGGATCCCCCTGCTCCTTGACAGAGGTCAGAGGTACAGGGGCAAATGGATTGTTTGGCCAGGAAAAGACCTTTTTTGAGTTAGTTGAGAGTGTTTGGAAACCTGTGCCAAGTGGTGACATCCTTGCCCTCCGCTCGCATGCTCCATTCCTGGGAAGAGGTGCTGGTTTAATCTCTTGGGAAAGAAACATTTAGATTTCTTATTTCAACATAAAATTAATTCTGAAATTTGTTGAAAAGTTGTGTTCCTACCTGTCTGTAAAGGGTTTTGTCTCTGGGATGGAAGATCTCTGACAGATGAAGGGAGACACTTGAGTTTGAGTGTCCCGAAACAAAAACTTTCACTTGACTAAGACTAGGAAAACTGGAAGGAAAAAAGTCTTCCCAAAGCAGCCTAAAACAATCCTTCCCATTACTGCTCACAAGGAGTTTAAAAGGAAGAAAGTCAACTCTTCACCTGCCTTGGGGTGAGCTGTGGGGCATCGTTGTCAAGGTCTTTCTTCAACTCCTACAATTACAGACCTGTTCCCTGAAGAACTGCTCTGAAGGTCCTTTCATGCCTTGCTGTGCCAATGCATCTGAGCATTTCACAATGTGTTTTCACCAGAATGCGCTCACAGGGAAGTGCTAATATCTCTATTGTTTCGATGGGAAAATGGTGAGAGACTGATTTATCTCATCTAATTTTAGTTATCTAAAAGTTAGACATTTCGTCTAAGCTGCTTGTCTAAAGCCACATTGTTGTTGATTTTCTCCCACTGCTAGATCTTCTCATCTGGGTTGTGGAATGTGGGCAGGGAGGCTGTTCCTGCCTTTAGGAAGTTTCTGAGCCGTATTATCGGGGGAGGAAGAAAAGGCAGGAATTGATTTATTTCTTCTGTGGTGGCTCCAAGTGTCGTTTGAGATGTGAATTCGGATTTCATGCTGCAGCTGTGAAGCAGCGCTGCTCCTCTGGCCATCTGCTTTCAGTGGATATATGGTTAATGAGGCTGGGGAGTCATGAGTGCTGGAAGGGAAGTAACCAGTTACCGTCTTCATCAATCTTTGGCTGGGAGACATTTGCCAAGGTGATCAATAGGCCGGGGGGCTCAGATAGATAGACCTTTCTCTACGACTGCCTCTAAGAGGGAGGTTGCACACAGATGCAAAAGCCTTGAAACATTTAAACCCAGCAATTAGAGCAGGTGGCAAGACCTTTCAGGAGCGTATTTCCACCTGTGATGTTAAGCTCCCCTGGGATTTCTTTGCAGCCCAGCTCCATGCTTCAAGGACTGTCATTCAGCCCCAAATGTGCTCCAAGAGCTACAAAAGAGCCACTGTCCTCTGCTTAATCCGTGGATTGTATGTCTCTTTCGGTGCCTGGCTGAAGTATAGTACACACAGCCCTAATAGAAGCAATTAATGTCAATCAAGTGATACCTCCTCCCACACACCATTTCAACTAATACAACAACCCTAATTGCCCAAGTTTCTTTGCTTTCGAAAGTACGTTCCACTTAATGATGCCTTTTCTAACACTGCAAGTCTGTTGTAGCAATCCGGTTCCTACCAAAAATCATTTACCAAAAACAATTCTCCTTCCTCCTGCTCCCTTTCAGCCCTTCGACTTGTGCTGCCTTCATCCCCAGGCTATGCACAGACCAGCTGGCTCCAGCCAGTACTCATTTCTAGTTGTCCTAGTGAAGCACTCGCATAAAGGCTCTGGTGTTTGACAGGGTAGTATAGCTCTGGTCGTGTTAGTAAAGCTTCTGGGTTGTACCACAGGGTTTGGAAATGATCTTCTTAGCTCAGGGAGATGTCCCAAGAAAGGAATAGGGAGTTGGCTCACAAGCATAGTGCAGTTGCTCTGTCACATTAAAGCTGAGGCAAAATACTTCTTTTTTAAAGAGCTTTAAAACAGTCCCTAATGTAAAAGCTAAGCAGCTGCAGCAACACAGAGCCTGAATAATTTCCACGTATTTGCTGCAGCGACAGGGAGCCTGAATGATTTCCATGTATTTATGTACGTGTGTGTGTGCCCACACGTGTGCGTGTTTTTTTCCCCTGCCCCTTTGCACCAGTGCTGTAGTAAGCAGCACAACGTCACATGCTTTCAGGTCAACAATGATTTATTTGCCACTGAGGTGTGAAGAACAACCCATTGGGTTGTGTCGATCTAAAGTGGGCCGTCTGATTTCAATTCCAGCTCCCAACAATTAATGCCTTACACACAATTTCGGCACAATACCCAGCATACGGCCTATTATGCTTATCATCAGACCATGAAGTATTAGTTACAGCAAGCCAAAATATGTCAGATACCCCTGGCTTTCTCTAGCATTCTTGAGAGGGGGTTAAAAAGAAAATGTTTCTTCTATGAACAGGAAACTGAAGCTTTGAAAACCTTCAGCACACATGGTCAGCCATGAAATCAAGCTTTGATTCTCCTTGCCAAACTGGTTGTAATGGATTTCAGAAAGAAATCAACTTTCCAACACTGAATTAGAAGAATGATATGTTCTGTTTAATGGATGGAAACAGGTGGACATCTGAGTGTACGATAGGAATCACGAGGGAATGTTTAATTCTTTTAGGGATGGGAATGCAGAAGTTTCTAGGCAAGACACAGGCTTCATGGAATTCAGTGAAGAGGTGATTCTTAGGCTTAAGTTTCCACATTAAGTAAAATATAAAAGGAGTGCATGCTGGCATCATGGGCCAGGTGGAATGGGGAGTGAGCATCATGGCTGGGAGAGCTGAGTAGAAGGATATGGACTAGTTCAACATCTCTGCGTTTCCTAAGAGCTAGGGTGGGCTGCTTTGGCTTGGTCAAAATCCATGCCAGATGCTTTACATTCTGCCAAAGTGAATTTTCCTGAAAGCCCTTTCTTGGATGTACTTCTTTTTATCCTACACTTGCTTTTGGAATTTCTGGGAACTCATGAACTAAAAAGTTCTGATTTATGGGTCTGCAAGTTCAGTGCGCTTGAAACTTCTTAGATAAAATGTTCTGTATAAGCCACAGCATTATAATACTGTTTGGGTTTTTTTCAGCACATTTCATACCAGGAAATGAAGAAGTATCTTACAAGCTCTTACCCTGTGCTTATATTGATAGTGTGTGTGTGATCCTGTGGCAGTAAGGAAAGACTAAAGTATGGGTAGGTGGGTAGGAATGTTGATATGATTGTAATGGAATGGATGGAGAGCAGGTAGGTGATGGGGTTCTGCAAGCTCATGGTGCGGCAATAGTCCATCATGTCTCTTGAAGCAAGTCTGAAGAACCACACCTCTGTCCTTTTATGTGTCTGCTGACGTGTCAGCGTGGTGCTGCTGGCTCTCATTAAAGGAGCTGAATGCACCTGTATGAAAGCAGTAGCAAAGTGCTTAGTGCACTCCATGTGAATTCATAACTCTGATGAGATACTTGTACCTACAAGAACTCTGCCTGAGTTTCCCTTGTGTGTGGAGGAGCCCAAATATGATAACAGCTGTCACATAGAGGATTTAATCTTTCTAGCCTTCAAAAAATACCCTAAGAAATTGCCTTGGGAAATGGTTTTGTTTTCGGTTTGTTTGATTCCTCTTTTTTTCCAGAAGGAGACTAAAGAGGTAAATCCTTTGATGTGTCCTGTTCTGGATGGGAGAAGGTATACTTGTGAAGAGTGTATATTCACTTTATGAATGTGTATGTTTTAGTGTCTAAAACTACTAGCCCATTCATGGAGGAAAGCAAGAGTGACTGAGTGTTTGTCTTGTCACTTGATGGAAGTGGAGGAAGATGTCTGAGATGCTGTCATGATACCAAGAGTATTAAGAGTGATTTAGTAACAGATATTTTAGAAACAGTGTGGGCAACCCCAGCAGTGTGTGTAGAGCACAAAGCTCTCATCACATCAAGAGGGTGCTTTGCAAGTGGATGATTGCTATGAGGCATAAGGATTTTTACCACCCAGCTGTACTCTTCATCTTATCGCATCGTTTTTTGTTCTGGCTGTGTGTGTAAATAACCTTTGAGTTAGCAGTTTCGATTTAGGGGGCTTAGGACTCCTTAACTCAATTTCATGCATTCATGCCTATAGCTATGGGAGGATCTACCGATCCCCAGTTTCTCACTAAAGATGGAGACTGTTGTCTTTTAAAGAGATTATGCATTGTTCTCAAATAATAGTAATAGTTCTTGAATGGATCATTACCATGAGAAAGTGCTCTTTTGCTGATACGCTGATTACTGGACCTGCACTGAAGAAATCCAGAGTTCTCTGCTGTGTTTTTGTATTCCTGATGTGCTCACCAGTTGTCTCAGCAAATACTCACAAGCAGTGGAGAGAACATTGTGAGACCAGAGCTGGGCCCTGCTGTATCAAAACTCTTTGATTCTGCAAAAGAAGATGGGAAGATTTTGTGGAACATTCATTTTTTTCACACTCAAACATTTTCAGAGTCGATCAATGCTCTTGGGTCATGTTTTGAGACTGTCTTAGAAAGCCCAGATGCTCATAGGCTACTGTTTACTTTCAGAATACGTTGCTCATGAGATATTCAGGTTTTGTTGCTTCACCGAGCTCAGAAATGCTTTAGCTTTCAAAACGCTTTAGCAAAAGCTGTGTGCTGTTTGGAGTTTCACGTACATGCACAATGAAAATCCGGAGGGGAAGCGTGAGAAATTTGGACATCTATTTCCATGGCTTCCATGTTCACGAAGTACAGACTTCTCAATCACTCTATGATTTTTCCTCAGCAATATTCATGGCAGCAGGGAAGTGTAATCCTCATTGTATCCCAACAGGCACCATCCAATCACAAGATGATAGACTAATTTAGGTTGGGAGGCACCTCTGGAGGGCACCTAGTCCAGTTTACCATTTAAATGAAGTGGTAAACTTCAAAGTCAAGTTCAGCATTGAAGTTTGGGTTGCTCAGGTTACCAAGGAGTTACTGGCAAAGCCGATAATTAAACTGAAGTTTCTTGTATCCTAGTGTGTATCCCCTCAATTACACCTCTAATCCACATTTTATAACTGGTTTAAGAAAAGACTTTTAAAACCAGGCTGATCTAGTGTAGTTTATGAGTTGATAGCATCATCTATACATGGACAAAGGAGCATTCAATGATAGGACACTAAGATGAGAGTGAGCGGAGAGGGGACTTACAACAAAATAGGTGTTTAACTATAAATGCATTGGGGGAAAAAGTTACGATGTACACTGAAGGTTTAAGAAGGGCACCCAAATGCTTTTATTTTATACAGCTGATTACCTCATGCAGTACTCCAAAGTTCAGGCTTTTACTAACTGGCTAATATCTAAAGACATTTTCTGCTTGTTTTCTCTGCAAACCTCATTGCACCGACAAGAAATACATTGTCCATATGGGGTGAAGAATGGCATTTAAGTATCGTGTGTTGAAATCCCACTCACTTTTACACATTATGCTTCAAAGCCCTGCTTCCTGGATACAAAAGTAGTTGTGTTTCCAGCAGAAGGTTTACACAGTTTAGCATGAAGTAAAAGCACCGTGGTATGAAACCAGCCATGTATATAAACCATTAAACAATTTCAGCGCAAAGCTGCACAAAATGCCTATTAAATTTAACAGTACTATTAAAAATCCACATTTAAGCTTTCTTTGTTTTTAGGAATGAGGCTCTGAAACATGGAAAAGTCAGTTAAAAAATGCCCGACAGCAAACAACCAAACCCCAGCCTTTGCCTGGGACGTAATTTCATAGCGAAGACGAAACGTCCAGGTCCTATGCTTCCCAGTTGGTCTTGCTCCAATCCTGAGCTGCCTTGCTAAGTTTTCTGCAGTGTAAATGTTCCCTTTATGAAGTGGGCTCTAGCCAGTGCCCATGGAAGCCTCTCCTAAGGAGGTGTTATTTTAATATATGAAGGGCAGTCATTTCGTTTCATAAAGATAGCTTGTTCCATGGAGGAAATAAACATCACACTTGACAGATGCAGGGACGCTCAAAGATCCTCAGCTCCTGTGGGGGCAGGGGAAGGCCTATAAAGCTTTTCTGTGTTCCCTGCATTATGGTGCATGAGGCTTTTAGATGTCTTCCCTGAAAACCAATTCTGTGGCATAACTGTAGCCACCTAATAATTTTATTTTACTTTTAAATGCCATGCATGAATGCCATAGAATGCAGGGAGAAGCATGGTATTATGTGGAAGGGTGCTGATAGCAAATGGAGAAGGGTTCCTAGGTAAGTACATCATCTTCTCTGTGTATAGTCGTAGTGAGTTTTCTGGGAACTGGCATCAGGCAAGGTGTGAGGGGTTCAAAACCAGCTTACACATGACTATGGGGATAGCATTTCTGTTGACATAACAGAGTGCAGATTAATGGACTTCCATAACTGTTGTTACACTCAGCAATTTGTGTCACCATCTGTCCCATCCCAAGCACGCAGGAGTCGGAGATGGTGGATTGCCCCCCAGAATTCCTATTTCAGATTCCCTCATTTTGAAGATTTCGTGCCCCCAACATGTTGTGTGTGACTGTCCCTTTCCAAGATGGTTGTAGTCTGTGTCTTTGGTTTCTTTTTGGACATCATGTGTACTTTGGGCTGATCGATGACTATTTCTGATGTGAGGTCTAGAGGCCAAGATACTGGCTTAGCAGCTGGAGGGGAGAGTTCAGATGAAAGGGATGAGAAGCCTCCTGCCTTATCTATTAATCCAATGCTGTATTTGTTATCCAGAAATTATGGGGAGCTGGCTGCCGAGCAGAGGTGAGGCTTATCCAGAGTTATTCCAACTGCATTTCTCAACGTCATGTTTGTTGTGCTTGGAAGGAACTGGATCGCTCTGTCGTCTCTCTCTCTCACTCCCTTGCTGAACATAGTAGCTATAGTATATTCTTACTGGAGACCTGTGGCACTTAATGGTGAACCAGAGTTGCTTCATTTTTCCCTCATTTGATGAATGAAGCTGGGGTTGAGGTGGGTAGGGGGAGTGGAAGCAAGGAGAGAAGGAAAATCCACCTTGAGAAAACCCAGGTTTCCTTAATGAGCAAAAGATGTTATGTTGAGGACAAAACAGATTGCAGAAAAGCTTTGTTGGCCAAAAAGAGGAAGAATGCTCTTGTCTGTCTCACAGTGCTTACAACCATCCTGCTCGATGCAAGAATGCAAAGTGTATCGGTGAGAAGAAAACTGAAAGCAAGCTTAGGGAAAATTCCCTCTCTGTCATTCCAGCAACCTACATACATGCCATTCAGTCATCCAGCATCACTGCTGCTTGAATGAATGTAAAAGAGAGAGGCTGTGCTGAAATCCATAGTGCTTTCTAAATAAAGCTTGTCGTATAGGAAAACATAATTTAATTCCCAGGGTAAATAGCCTAGAAATGGAAGAATCTGCTTTTTCATGCACAGCATATAACTTCTCTTGTAACAGAAATAGTAATTTCATCAGCAGCAAATGCTGTTGTTGGCGCTACTTTAGCATTGTAGAAACAGTTCTGGGATAAAACAATTTGTTATTTCTCTCAGACTTTGGTGTTGTGGGGTTTTTATTGTGATTCATTATGTATTATGTACCAACAATAGTTCTTACCAGTAAAGATTGCTGTGGAAGTGACCTCTTAGAACAGTGTTGTATGATGTTGTATCCACTAGCAGCAGGGAATTACTTATGGAAGAAGTAAATACGATCGATTAGCTGTACAACATTTAGTTAAACTTCAATTTCCTTTCCAAGAGCTTGCAGAAATGGCAGGAATCTACTCAATTTTTTTTCCTTTCAAATTTTTATTTCCTCTTTGGTTTTTGCTTTTCAAAAGTTTGTATTTTTATTTAAATTGGTTCAAGCTGTCACCAATGCATAAGGGTTTTGTCATTTTCTTTCCACACAGCAATCTTCTCCAAGAAAACAAAGAAAACAATGTTTAATTCGCTGCTTGGCATTTTTCTTACAAATAATTTACTTATTCCATCTCATTATTCATTGCAGCAGTGGCCAGACCATACTATCGCAAAAGGGTTCTGTCATGATGAAGGGCTTCTTTTGGGTTTGAGAAGAATCTTGAGGGAAGCCAACCAGTGTCATTTGGCAGCTCCATTCTTACTGCTTTTGTTCTCCTTGGACCAGATGGCTTTCTTACTCACAGGTTCCAATGGGACTTCTTGTGGGGTAAAATACTATATAACATCAGTGAAGTTATAACAATCCAGCCCTCCCTGCGCAAAGAGAGATTAAAAGTCCATTTCTGCAGGGACTATGAAAAGTAGAGAATCTGCTAAATAACAGCTCTGAAATGCTATATATGTGTACTTGTTTTGAATGGGGAGAGGAATTTCCTGGACTAACTCTGAAGCTAATGTGAAGGAGGGAGGGTGATGGACCTGCTCGGTAGCTCGTATGGGAAGCCCCTTGCGTGTTAGGTCCTACACAACCAGAACTGGTGAAGTCTCAAACATCACAGCCTGGCCCCTTGGTTAGTCATTTATAACCATGAAAAATAAGGGCAAGGTGGTGCAGAAAGTTCTCATTCTGTCTCAGTGGTGTGTTTTGACCACTCTTGTGTTTATTTTGCTCAGGCATAAGCGACAACACAAGATGTAGGGCACAGTGAAGCAACGCCTGGGAATTTTGCCACTGATGCTAATGGTGTTGGTCTCTAATCCCTTTCCAGCAAAGGCGAGATGATGCATCAGCAAAATGGACGCCCACACTGGGAGAGACACCAAGACCATTCACAGCTGCCGAGACACTGAAACAGTATTTTGGGGAGGGAAAAAAAGAAAAAGCTCATTCCTTAATATATGGTCTTATAGGGTAAATATTTATCCAGCCATCTAAAGGCAGGAGTAATCGCTGCAGTTTTCCCTTCACTCAGAGACTGGAGATTTTCCCTGACTGTGAAAAAAAGAGAAGTCCAATTTTGTGTATGTGAAGAAATCAAAGCATTGCCCTTGAAATGGGTTTTTCAGCTGTCTCCTGGGTATTCTGGGGTTAGTTTTCACCACGTGGGGTTCTGAAGTGCGTACTCAAAGGTTCAAACACAGGAAAATTGGCTATCACTGCCAGCTCTGTTGGGTGGGGAGAAAGCAGTTCCTTTATAGAAAAAGGGGGGGGGGAGAAAGAAAGGCTTTTTTTCTTCATCTTCCAAGGGACTATATGAGAATGAGCTCGAAGAAGCCTTGACTTTTATTATATCCTGTAATCAAATTTGAGCATCTTATTTGCTTCATTTCTCCAAGACCACCCTGACAGTAACAGTCCACACACACACAATTTCGGTATGCATAAACCCATAAATTTCATAACAGAATATAGGAGCTGAGGTTGTAGGAGGACTGTAAGGCAGAAGGTGCTGAAATGTAAAGTCTGTGTGTGTTTGAAGGGATGTCATTTATTACATACTTCTGCCTCTTAAAAAAAAACACCTTACTGTTACCACACAGACTGTATAAATATATATTGCCTAACGCAGGATGGTGTGGTGTAAAGGTTTTATTGGCATGCAGTAGCTTAGCTTGAGTAGGGAAGGCCTGAGCAAGCTCTGTATCACCTCAGATGTGTGCCAAGAAAACACGTCCTTGGCATGGGCAATGAGAACATCCCCAGTGACGCTGCATAGGTGTAAATCTAATGAGGATAATAACCCATGTGCTTCAGGGCATCAACCCATTACTGGCTGCCTGGGATTAGGAAGGAATTTCTCTCTTGGTTGTGTTATTCTAACGACATTTATTGTGGGGCTTCACACACTTCTCTCTGAAGCCTCTGCTGCTGGCCACTGCAGGAAGAGGGTAGTGAATTTGACTGACTACCTGGAAGGGCCTGATCTGGCACCTCAGGCTGTCTTCTGCAGATTCTCTAATGATGCCTGTTTTATGTGGTTTGGAAACTGTCTTGACGGGGCACTTTGTGCGCATCTTTCTGTAATGCCAGCTCCTGCAAAGCTTCTTTCATTAATGCATGGAATAATTTAAGTTGGCAGGGAGATCTGCAGATCTCCAGTCCAGCATCCCACTCCAGCCAGGACTGACTTCAAAGTCAGGTCAGGTTGCTGAGGGCCTTGTTCTAGATCTGAAAATCACAGGATCACCGAATGGTTTGGGTTGGAAGGGACCTTAAAGCTCATCCAGTTCCAACCCCCTGCCACGGGCAGCAACACCTTCCACTAGAGCAAGATGCTCCAAGCCCCTGTGTCCAACCTGGCCTTGAACACTGCCAGGGATGGGGCAGGCACAGCTTCTCTGGGCACCCTGTGCCAGCGCCTCAGCACCCTCACAGGGAAGAACTTCCCAATATCTGATCTAAATCTCCAGGGGTAGGAATTTTGGTGGCTGAGGCCAACCTTGGCCTGAATCATTCCTGGCAAGCTCCATCTTTCTCCAGTGAACCTGGGAAGAACGTAGATGTTCCCTTTAGATTTAAGACCTACTTACTAGGCAGCGGTATTTACCTGGAATGAGTCTCAGCCAAAATACAGAGTTGTCCAAGGTGAAGGCAATAGTGACACTTTATGTAATGCAGATTGATGAGCTGACTGTGATAAAATCCCCATGGAATAGTAGAGACGGTAGTTTCTTCAATTTTCAATGGTGTAGAACTACTGTTCCTGAGCAAGAAGTCCTTAAAGGCAGTGAGTTTCCCAGTATATCTTTATACCTGACTTATTGTTGCACATGTAAAATTAGTGAAGATGTATCCTGTTGACAAATGGCTTTGGATTTCAACCATGTGAGCTGACATTTGAACGCTAAAGGCTCAATGTGGGCTCTCCTTCCTGCAGCTGGTAGAGAAATCCAGACTATTGCTGTTTCTTCAGGAGAGGGACGTTTCAAATAAAACATTGTGAAATAACACATCTGTCTTTTAGGTGACAAGGAAAAAATAGTGGGAGGGAAAATTAGGAAATTCCATCTGGTACAAAAGTAAGGAAAGAAAAAAATCTCAAAATCTTTTAAAAGATTCTGGCTAGGAATCATTGGCAGCTCCTAAAATTCCACTGAATTCTAGACCTCCCCAAGAAAATCTGCTTCCCTGGAACTGGGTCTGTAAAATCCCTGGACATGGTGCTCTCCAAAGAGAAAACAAAACCACAGGCGTTACCCCTTGGGGAATACTGTTCCCAAGAGATTGGGATGAGAAGTGGTTATCCAAACAGCAAACTGCTCTTTATTTGGTTTTATACTCTGTGAACAGAGGCATAATGCTTATTGTAAAGTCTTTTATACCTCAGCAAGGCCCAGTGGATTTCTTGAGGATGAGTAAGGTTTTCCTATTCCAGCCTAAAGAGGAAAGAAAAAGGCCAACTGAAAAATCACTTTTTATCCCCATCTAAGCAACTTCCATAATTTCTGTTAGCAAGCCCAATTGAAGTCCTTCCTGCAAGGCAAAACCCGCTTTGCACACTGTCTTCTTTTGAGGGGCGTAAATGGGGTGACTGGAATCTGGAAGGATCTCTCTGCAGTTCAAAAAGTGACTTTCTCCTTCCTTTCCCCCCTGCCTAGTGCCACAGCAGGGGAAGATTATGGGAATAAGGGAAATAAAAGAGCTCCCGCAATGTTAAAGTTTGCTGCTGTGTCAAATAAAATCTGTATTTTCCCCGAATTATGAAAAAAGGGGAAAATTAAAAGGATTCATGTTAAGTATGCTGCCCGAATGCTGTGCCAAGCTAGTGCGGGCAACCCACACTGAGAGTCCACAGAGCTGCCGCATTCCTCACCCCACGCACGTGGGCAGCGCTGGATGGGCCGGGAAGCTTGGAGGAGCAGCAGCTTTGGCTTCCCCGGCCTGGGCACAGGCCAGCATAGCTGTGGCTGGTGCTCCGGAGGCTGCGCACGGCCAGGCTGAACCCGGAGCCGGCCACGGGCCATGAACTGGCAAAAGCTAAACACACTTTGGGTTGCTGTTCTTATTGTGGGAAGGGGTCTGCTTCTGGAAAGCAAGGGGGGAACTGTTTGTTTTGTCTTAAAAATCCTGAAAAGGAGGATGTTTCAGGGGAAAAAAAAAAGGGTAATGTTTCAATTTGGGTACATTTCTATAATATCCCCTTTGGAGCTGTAGTTTGGTTAACCTCTGCGGGTCAAGCGCCCAGCTACAGAAACCTCTCCTCAGGCTCGCTGGCCAGAGAGCCTCAGGAAACAACCACCACCCTGGTGCTTTGTGGCAGATTTAAGCAGGGAATTTAGTCTCTGGAGAAGAAGGGAACACAACACACGACATGCCCAGACAAACATTGCACTAAGATTTATTTCTTTTCATTTTCTTTGTTAATTTTGCAGGAAGATTATTTTTCTCTCCCAATTAACTCTAATGGAATTAACATTCTCTTCCTCTGTGTGATCCCCAGACGACTACAACTGTGTTTTGCCTGTTGTTGGGAGGACATGAAATACATGATTAAGTTCAATGGGATCATGTTGGTTTCTAAGGGTATTCCATCCCTTTCCTCTGCCCTGTCTATCAGTTATCTGAAGCCTCTTGTAGAGCAGCAGAGTGGTAATCTCTTTCAGATGCTCCCAGTATCTCTCTCTGTTTTGGCCGGATCACGAGTGAAGAGGGGATCATCACAAGCAGAATAAAACAACACAGCAGCCATCCAGCATGAAGTGATGGAAATCTGTGGGTGAGAGAAGCTGATTGCTCTTGTGTTTTGTTTTCAAACGCAGAGGGCATGTCACTGCTTCTCAGTTGTCATTGGCTAGGTTGAAGCTATCTGTGGTTCCAAAAAGCTGTGACATAGATAGAATGGAAACGGAAATATTTTGTCAATGGCTGAAGCTGGCCATATGTTGGGATCAGATGGGCAGGAATTAGGAAAACAAGAACAAGGAAACTTTGTGTATAGCATCAAAGGCAGAGCTGGCTCACACTTCGAAGAGCAGAAGCTTGGTCCTTATTGTTTGTTGACTTTCTCCCAGTTTGCGTGCTTGAAGCACTTGAGCTTGTGGGCATGTTTAATGGTGTGTTGACACTGGAAGGCAAAACCCATGTCTCATGGGTACAGCGAGCCTGTTAGGCAGCTGAGATATCCAAAGTAGGTTTATAGGGACATCCTGAGTAACTGGAGCTGTGGCAGGGATACATCTGCAAAAAAAGGAGAGAGATGTTGTTTCAGTGGATCGTACAGAATCAGACCTGATACTTGGAGCCATGTGGCTATTGTAAGTTGTTAAGATCTCTCCCCTGGGCACAGTGTATCTATACACAGCCATACACGACTACGTTTGTAGATGCTGAGCAGAATCCTTATCACCTTTTTGTTCTGTTGTTGTTCCTTGACCCACTGTGACCAGACTTCTGCTGGAAGTTATTTTTGGCAGGATTCTTGGTGTCTAGAAAAGGTTGATTTTGTGCTGCAGCCATGCTGTTTCTGTAGTGAATTTTAGCTTTTTTCCCCTCTTTTGTTCCTCCTGTGTTTGGTTATTTCTGTTCATGAAAGGTGTAGGAGTTAGCGGCTTTAAACTCTCCCATCATTTTGGTGAAAACTGGTCTAGGGCTTTTAAAGTTACTAGAGAGCTACTGAGACAGGTAGATCCAAAGGAAGCACAGTTAGATAGGACAAAGGAAATTAGGCTATAAGGAGCACTGAAAGAGAAGCTCGAGTTGTCCTGGAAAAACACTTGCACAAAAACATTCCAATATGATTGGTTAGAAGTTGCCACAGTGTGGCTAAAGCTATTGACTGTTGACCACAGATGATGCAACATCTGTGTAAGCATGTTAGGAATTCAGGTCCAAGGTGCGCTTCACCTCTCTTTCTACCTAATAATCCATATGTACTGTTGCAAACACCCCAATTTTTCAATAATCATCTGTCACAAAGCACTCTGTCCCCTTCCGGAACTCATGTGCTAGTAACACATCATGGATGAGATGTGCTGCCCATCTTCCTGTTCATCTAAATATCAAGCGTGCTCCAAGGGATGTTTAGTCCTGAGCTATGCTTTTTCACACGAGGAGCAAAACAACCTTCCCTTGAGTTTTGCTAAATGAATGGAGTCTTGGCATATTCAAGGCCAGGTTGGACAGAGAGCCTTGGGTGACATGGTCTGGTGTGATGTGTCACTGCCCGGGGCAGGGGGTTGGAACTGGATGATCTTAAGGTCCTTTCCAACCCAAACCATTCTATGACTCTATGATAGACAATTCCTCTTTTTCATAATGCCTCAAGCACAATACTGTCTTTTGAGTCTGTGTTCACAATTTTGGGCACGGCAGCTCTCCTGTGTCTTCTCAGAAGACTGGATTTTGCCTTTTGTGACCATGGGTGCATTCTCCAGAGCTCACAGTTGCTTGTGTTCTGTGGCACTCTAGGCTGTGTGTTACCAGCTTTCAAATGCTTGTATAGATTGCAGTCATCTCCCAGAGTCTATGAGTCCTGGCCCTGTGAGTGATGGCAGTAGGGAAGGACCAGGACATGGGTGTGCTGCGTTTATAGCCAGTCCTGAAGCTGCCTTAATTGCTCTAGATGTAGCTGCTAGGTCTCTCAAACTGTGCTCGTCAGACTGAGGATCTCAGGATGGCTGATGAGCTGGTGAGCACAGGGTGGCTATGACTGACAGCACTGACCATCTGTATTTTGTGTTACACCGGAGGCAGCAGTGGTTAAGGTGAGAAAAAAGAAAGAAGGGGCACTCATGGCTTTCAATACTTTTAAAAGAATCATCAGTTTTATTAAAGACTAAAATAAGAGATCTGTATCTAATAAAAGTGGCATTAGTGCGGAGCTAGGTAATTAACATAATCGTGTCTAATTTCAGTATAACTAGCATGCTGTAATTAAAAAAGCAATTAGTATAATTAGAACACATATGAAATTAGCACAGGAGTGTTGTAAGTAAAGGTTCTGCTGTACTGTTGGTTAATCTGACATGGTCAGTAAAGCTGCTGTTGTCGTTTTGCCTTTCTGGTGGGTAGCTCATGTGCTTGCACAGCAGAGGAGCTAGTGAAGGGTGGCAGGGGAAGACACATAGCTGTGGTTCTCTGCTGTGAAGTCTTTGCTGGCAGAGAGTGTGTTGTTGGGCTAATAATTTTCGTGGGAGGATGCTCAAGTGTATAAATTAGCCCTATGTGGATTAGCAAGATTTTCCTGCCTGCATCCAGCAGACAGCTTAGTTTGGGACTGTACTTGTCTGGATAAAATCTGTCCTGGAATCTGTAGTCTTTGGCAAGGCTGCATCAGTTTTCACCAGCCAAAGGTGTAGTGGCCTTTTGAATTGCATCTGGACTTTCGTTATTGCAGAGGTTAAGCTGCATGAAGGCTATTTAATTACAGACCTACAATGGTTTCTGCATGCTTTCCCTGGAATTCATTGTGCGTTCAGGAAGGTGTGTAAATCAAACAACCAGCACATCAGGCAGGGGGGGAGGGTGCGTGGGGGCCGAGCAGGAGGAATTATTGGATGCCCTCATAAAACTTTAAAAGGCTTGAATGTCAGGTTTGAACTCTTGGGGCCTTAAAACTTGAGTCTCAAGGCACTTCTACCTGCTGTTTCATCACATAAGCTTTTCACTGTTCATGAGCTGCAAACCCAAGATGATTATGACTTCTATTTCCCTGCAGTGTATTTAATTTCGCTTTACTGTTGTCATCATACCCATGTCTGAACCACCTTTCATCTCCTCCTACCACTCATCATCCTTTCAGTTGTAGCCAGTGATGCATAGGCTTTTTAAATAGAGTGTTCCTTGTAGGCTCTTATATCAAAATCTGTTTAACCTCTGGTGCTTTCAAGCTTAAGGCAAAATCACTGAGTATTAGCAGTTCTAATGCGTAACTGCACTCAACAGGAGAGTTAGCAAATCTGCAGAGTGATACCGCAGCATAGAGGGGATAAGCGTGCTGCCAGCTGTGGCCAGCTGTTTGGCTTTACACTCCCTGCTGAAGCAATGGGTGCCCCATGCTGACCCTCCACAAAGACCTCTTGTGCTTCATGGCTGTGGATGCCCACTCTGCTTGACCTGTCCGTATGGTAGAAGGGGCAGAGATGGTCCTAAACTCATGTGGCAGAGTAAGGCAGGCACTGGGCTCTTCCTTCCTGATGCCACTGCCATCTCCTTGCGATGGTTTTGTCCAGGGGAAGCATCAAGTGTCTCATCCTCTGCTGTCCCTGGGAGCCCCCTTGTATCCTGTCTGCTTGTTCTTTATCTCTGTGTGTGCTGTCACCGGGGTAATCTTAGATGCTTGGGCCTCTTCTCTGCTGTAGTATTTAAGAACAAACACTCTGCATGCACCATCAGAAATGTTCTACATGATACCCTAAGTGACAGGGGGATTTACAATCAGATAAAAGTAGCGGCATCCACCGTAAAGCAATTAAACTGACAACTCAGTAGCTCAAATTTGAATTTAGAGGAAGTTTGGGGTCATGTGCTGTCAAATCTCCCCTTTGATTATGGTTGTCAGTAACGGTTCCTAATGTCTCTGCCAGAAACTAGCTTGGGGAAGCTGGGTTGTATTGTCTTTTCTGCTTGGCAGCTGGAGTTACTTCATCTTGATTCCTTCATCACCCCACAAACCAAACCCTTTAGTAACAGCTCTCATAGAGATGGTAGAAAGTGTGTCTGGGGAGGGGATGTTCACTTGAGCTCTTGGCTCCCCGGTTAGCTCACACATGACTTCTCTTTGGGTCAAAGCAACCACAATTGTGGCAACAGAAAAACTTGTGCATAATGGTTCAGTCTGGTAAGTTCCCCATAAAATACTCACTTAATGCAAGATGCTTCAGTTGACACTGAAGTCCAGGGAGAATCTTATCACTTGGTGGTCATCTTGCAAGAGAGAGAAAATATCTGTGCTCCACAGTGCTCATTTCCTAGAGTAAGTGAGCCTCTTGGCTCAGTCTGAGGCTTCTTGATTATTTCCATTCCAGATATTTGTTCTTTCAGTCCAGATTTATAGCATCCTAGAAATAATTCACTTGATTTCCATTCAAAGAGGCAGGAACCGTGGCAAGGTATTGCACTGCAGAGCATCAAAATGCTTTGTTAATGAGAAATGGGCAAATGAATTTAAGGAAATAACTCTACTTTCCTTGAGTATTTCCTCATGCCTGGGACCAAACCCAAAGCTAAGCTGAGCCTTCCTACTAGGATGGATTCATGTTTCTCCAGTGTTGTTTTTGATTGCTTCTCACATCCCATCCCTGCTTTGGAGTTTGGGTTTGGATAGAAGCAGCAGTTCTGAAAGGTTATGAAATGGTTGTTTCCGTCATATCTCTGGCGCAGTCAGCCACAGAAATAGTTAGAAGTTTTGGTGGAGCCTCTGAAAATTCATTTTGAGCCATGAACTATGGGGAAATCTATGGATGGCTTGGGAGAGGCTGCATTCTGAGGCTTTCAAAGCTCACTAGCAAGATTATTGCTTTGGAAATGCAGGCTGTAAATGAAAGGTAATGGAGATATATCTTCATTTGGTTGTTATTTCAGCACTGCTGCTAAGGTGCGAGGAGTAAAAGGTTGAATAGATTCCCCTTTTATCTCATCTTTGTGCTGAGAAAATGGGGTGCTTTGGTTTAGCAAAACCTCATCAGCTGTTATGATTTGGTTTTGCAAACCTCAAGCTGGGGAGGCTGGGGTCTGGCTTCCATTATATTCTAACCAGAAGGCTCATGCAGAAGGGCTTTTCTGCTCAAACTACCCTGAATTTGTCCAAAGTTCAGTTTAATCCCAGCAAAACCTAAACTCTCAGCCCTTTAGGATCTGTCTGTCACTGTTGTTAATGCACTGCAATGTACTCTGTGGAGTTTGATAGACGAATGAACTCTTGGAGGATATTTATCACACGCATACACAAACACGCACAAATAAATGTATATATTGCAGTATTACGAGGTTCTGTTTCATCTGACCACAGTGGTTTCTACTTCGCCACAGAAATCTCAAGCATATACTAGCCAGCTCCGATTTTCATTTGTGCTGGGGTGAAACTGAAATCTACTGAGCGTGCTTCAAATGAAGGCAGACATTGTGCCAGCACCATGCCAGCAAGGGAAAGAGCTCTGCTCTCTCTCTTGTCTTCTTGCTGTTTTCTCCTCTCTGTCTTTATAGAGCTGCAGCCTAAAGCGGATCAGAAAGAGGAAAATGAACATGGGGCTTATGTGCTGGATGTGAACGATACTGAGAAATTGGAGATCAGCCCTTAAAAATATACTTACAGTATAGGCATGTAACTAAATTAATAGCAGGCATAACTCTTTTAAAAGTCACTTGACTTTAATTGACATATCAATATAATTGGCAATTATCTTAATTGATATACATGGCATAAATACTGTGCTCTGGAAAGCTTCCAGTCCTTCTCTATTAGAGTATTAAGCCATAACATATGCAGATTACATGGAAATACCACTGAAGCATTTGTTAAAAGAAATTCCTTTCTTATGTCTCTTTCTGATACTTTTTTATATATCATGTATATATGTAAATATGCAGAAAAACAGTCACAAGGGCATACTGAGTATTGTCAATACAGTCTTTTAAACAATTTCAAGTGATTCCACTAAAGGGTTTCTACAGGTTTCACACTCTGCTTTTGTGGAAATCAGCTTTCAAGTCAGTCAGGCTAGAGATTAGATCCAAAGATTTAAAACCCCTATAGATCAAAAGCAGATGCTCTTAGAAGACATTTCAGCCAAGACAAGCCGTCTGGGGACATTGTTACAGCAGGAGAAGACAATTTATCATTAAAACATGAAAGCCTCTGTTCAATAATAACCAGATGTATTAAAAAAAAGAAGGAAAGGAAAAGAAAAAGAGAAAGAAAAAAATAGGGGTGTCAAGGTCTTGATTCATTTGTCTCCCACTAGAAATCATCTTTATCCCATACTTAGGAAATGAGTGCAGATTCTTTGATGCCAAGACATAATATAAGAAAAATTGAAACATTTTACATTGTAAATCCTGGGCAATTGTCAAGGAAATTTTAATTATATAAAAATCTGTGATGCCTTAGGTAAAGATAAGGAGCAATCAATTTAAAGAACAGTTTCCATGACTTAAAATAACAAGCAGGGGAAGAGCTGACAGGAGCATTTCAGACCTTTCTTTCTTAGTACCAGCTTTCACTTTTTCCCATCTTCTTTCTGACCTCATGCAGCTCAGTAATAGTGCTTAACTTTAGCCTAAAACCTCCACTCCAATCACTTGCAAACATCATTTAAGCCTCCTCCGTATAGAAGAGGAATTTCTGTGAGCCAGGCGTGTAGGGAAACCAGGGCACAGTGAGATGGGATGAGTTGCCTCCTTACATGCAGTATACAGATAGGAGAGACAGGAAGTGAGATTCTTAAGGTCTCCTTTTCCCATCTCATACTCTAACCACTAGAGAGCATCCCTTCCTAGTGAAATGTATAGCTCTGTAACACAGGAAATGCATTTGCTGCCAGTATATGGGAAGTAGGAAGTCGTCTTCACTCTCTATTCTTGTTTTACAGGCCAAACTATAAGAGAGTGGGTGTGATTAACAACATTTGTTATAATGTATTTAAAATCATTTCCAGGACTGTGGTTAGGCATTTCAGGCTGAAGTTCCCTTGAGCCTGAGTACATCTAAGGACTCGGAGCGACTGATGTGTAGTCAGGAGAGGAATTCTTTGCCATTGCCACCAAGCAGGTCACAGAGCAATCTGCACTAGCTCTGCAGTCCACCCGCACAATGGGACACAAACCTCAATTGCTTTTTGCATAGCAATGTGAGAGTGAAATGCGTGTCAGAGAGATGGGAAGGATCTCGCTGAAAAACGGTTTCCTTGGTGTTGAGAACTCTCATTCTTTGACATGGAAGCTTTTGGGAGAAGTATATTGGCTCTGATAAGAAAACTGCTTTAGCTCAGGATGAAATTCCTGATGAGTTGGAAGGGGAGACCTGTCCATCCTGCACAAGTTCAGAGGGGAACACACTTGTAGGGCTTTTTTGATACCTCCTTCAAGCCAGGCAGATTTGAACTCTCTCTGATTCCTTGGTTACCCTGAAGGATGGGCTTCCCCACCTCTGACTGTGAGGAAAACTTTTGTCCTGGCCCTGAGGAACCTTCCCAATAAAACTGTTGTCAAAACCAGTAATGAGAGAAATTGTCAGTTCAGTAAAACGTGAACTTCATTTTGCCTACCACGTTTAATATCTTACATATGGGGCTGTGTCGTCATTTGCTTCCTATCTAGCTTCTGCTTGTGGTATCCTTGATAAGGCATTTGGAAGAACAAACCAACTGATCAGACAGGCATAGGTGCTGTTTGGCCCCTCAAGAGGACAGGGAAGGCAATTTAGAGAACATCCACTAGACTCTAATCAGCAACTCTGAAGATGTAGGAGGTGGACGTTTGTGGATTTCTACAGCTCTTTGAGTATGGAGGACTAGCCGGAGGTCTCTTGTCTGTAGGTGGCTTCTGGGTTCTAGTCAAGCCCTACTACAGTGGTTCAAAACCAGATTTTTCCAGGGAAAGTATAAGGAGGCTGTGCCAAGTTCTGGAAAGCGTATCATCATTCCTGCCCTTTAGGAACTGGAAGCACTTAGCGAACTAATTCCATTCTTTTTTCTTTGAATAAGAAAGACCTTGCCATCTTCTAGTCCAACAAGAACACTTATGGTAGAAAGTACTTAGCTTTCAGGAAAACTCAACTTGGGTGAGCTGGAGAACGGTCACCATGGAAAAATGAAGTTAATCGTGTTTTTATTTCTTCTGTGTGCCAAGCACCATTCATTTCAAACAAATCTATTTACTGTGCTAAGCATAATAATGTTGATGAGAAGTATCAAGAAAGCATGAGATGGATGCTAGCTTTTGACTATTCTGTTGATGTCTCTGGAGCCACATGTTGTAGTTTGGAGGCGTGTGCAGACCTACAGACCCACTGGGAATGACAGCCCTTTAGTGACACATTTGCAGGTTGCAACATGGTGCAGTTGGCTGAAGGTGTACGGTCTGGTATTGTGATTTCTGCTGTTTCAAGTGGACTTCATCTCCTTTTCTTCATTTGGGAGGAAAGCTCTTTCCATCCGTCTTGGAAGGCAAATGTTCATGAGCAGAGTGAACTGAAGCAGGCAAATCAGGTCCAAGGCCAGATTAACAGCACTGCTGGCCTCGTCAAAAAGCTGAGTCCTGGCTTTCTTGTTCTGACTCACAGCAGAAAATCTGACTTAACTGTATCCAGACTGGATCTGTGCATAGATATGTAAAACCCCAGAGTTTGAGAGTTCACCTCTGGAGTTCTCGACAGTGGTTTAAAGGCATGAAGGATATGGAGAGAAAGGGTTGGTCAGCACTTGGGGGGAGACAAGAACAAGGAAAATAGGACTAACAAAGTGAATGACAGGTAGAAACATTTACCCTTTCATTGCCCAATGTTCGTTTGGTTGTACTTACATATTCTGCGTGTGTACAATCTCTCCATTGCTTCTAGATTACTAGTGTCTGGGTTTCAGAAGGCGGAGATCCTTCTGGATGCCAATGGCCACCACGCTGACACTGGAGCTGCTGTTGTTGTGCCTGAACAGAAGCTTGCTTAGGGCGCAAGTGGTTCATGTGGTCACATATACCATTTACACAGTGTGGGAGAGCACACACATAAAAGTTTAGTGCAGAAGTGCACAAGCACAGACTCACACAGCCCTCGGGCCTTTTCTGTTAACAATCAGACCCATAAAGCACATTAAAATAAACCAATTTTTACAGCTCTGCACTGCTGTTCAACCAGGCATTTCAAGAAGCAAGCAAAAGCACCCACTTCTCTGGAAATATGAGACTTCATTCCTATCCAGGAGCACAAACTGTACTCAGGAGGGAGTTATGAAACCCTGTTTAAGTTCAGATTTGTATTCAGCTTTACATACCTTTGATTCACCCTTCTGTAGGAGGTGTTTGTAATTTTTAGCCTTTGATAGCTCTATACTGTTGTGGGCAAACCATTTCCAAACAGTTTTTCCTCAGGGTTACGAGAGCATGAGGCAGAAATAAGCAAGGGTTTTTCCTCCCTTTTTTCAAGTGGCAGTAGATACAAGAGGAAAGTATATTCAAGTGCAGAGAGCCTTCTGCAGGGTGAGTTAAAAAGGCATGAGAAGATGCTCTCTGTCCACTGCTGATCTTGGGCAAGGCTCAGTTTAGGGTCCATGCTGAAGGATGATGGTACAGAGCGGGTGAACCCATCTACCTCTGATCCATCCTGATCACTCAGATGGGGTGGCCGGTGTCAGACAGGCATCCTCTGAGCAAACCAACCAACCAACCAACCCCCTTCTCAATACAACACAATGTCTAACAACATCTAGAACAAAAGGGTCTTGATTCTACTCAGACATCCAAGCCCCAAACAAGCGAGCATTTATGTGCAATTGTGTGTTCTTCTTATTTTATTTTGAGTTTCCTGCAATCCTTTCAAATAACATCACAAATCCTTTTGCATTTGTCAAGCTAAGTGAGCCTCTCATTTTTCCCCAAACCTTGCTTGGCTGTAAGGGCTTTAAATATTGCTTCACTTGACATAAAATAAAGATTTTTTTTTGCTGATAAGCGTGCATAATGGTTCAAAACTGTTCCAGCGAGCAAATCTGGTTTCTCAAAGGTAAACGATACAAAAAGCTGGCCTTTGATTAAATATCCCAATCGTTACATGCTAATGGTGCATGAAGCTGTGATTTATCAGCCAAAACAATGTGCTGGAAAATGAACATAATTCATTAAGCTTGAACCAAACTCCACTTGAGCTTTCCACTCACAATAATTCTTGGCCGAGAGCAATTGGTGTCACGCAGCACAGGCCTGTTCGTAGGAGACTTCTCGTTTTTTATGCTGCTCTGCTCTCGAGACACGAACTCTGCCACCCGAGCTGTGCTCTGCAGAAAGCAACCACCTGAGCATCCATCAGCAGCACTGGCTTGTAAAAGAACCAGACGCACAGGGGATTCTGTTTCTTGCATACCCGTTTTAGGCACCGTGAGCTGGTCTCTTGAGTGCCCAGCAAGGCATGAGGTTCAGGATGAGCAGGGGCACATCCTCCCCAGAGAGCCATTGCGGGGGCTTGCTTGGCCTCAGCACACCCGTGCTGCTCTTCCAACAACGAGTGAAGATGAGAAAGAGTTGTTTTAACTCATGCTGAGCGCAAGCAGAGAGCTAGGAATTGCTGCTCATCTTTGTGTCGCGAAAGATGAGCTAGGAAGCTCATCCCACTGCTAGGAAGCTGTGGGAGGATGGACTGGTAGCAGATCCTGTCGCCTTGGCCTCCTGCCTCCACCCTGTGAGAACAGTGCTGGGTGCCAGTGAGATATAATTACATGTCAGGCTGCAACATGCTTATTTTTAGGCATGCTGATGTGAGCTGGGGACAGTGGGGCTGATCAAAAGTGGTTTCGTGCTCTTTGCTACCTCCGAAGAAGGGTGTTTGACAGTGCTGAAGCACAGGACTGGAGATGGTGTGCCTGCTGCTAGCAGCACATGTTGCACTGTTTTGGTAACATCCTGGGGCTGGTTATCATGTAATAACAAGGAGTTGGATGTGTTTATTAAAAAAAGATGTCTGATTTGTTACTGTCTTTGCTACAAAAGCAGCTGAAGAAAGGAGATGCCAAATTGATTGTTGGTGTAGCTGCAAAAGAGGTTCGTCGCTACAGAGATTTGTACCATTAGATTCAACTGCTAATGTAAATCAGGGTCAGGAAGCAGTTTAGTCTGTTCCCCATAGTCTCAAAACCTCAAAAACCACTGTGATTAAGTTCCTTCTCACCCACTTTGCACATCCAGCCGAACACCGAAGACGTAAACCAGAAGAATTTCCTGCCCCTTCACATCACTTCATTTCTGTGTTCGCATGCAGGGAAGAGAAATAACAAAATGATTTTGACCAAAACCAACTCGTCAAGCTTTAGAAGGAGACAACAGGAGAGGGAGGAGGGCATTTTTGGCTGGAGAGGTATACACAGGCATGTGGAATTCACACCCTGACTGATACATGGTCATGGGGCTTGAGCAGCAGTGGCAGTGCCAGGACTCATCTGCTGCACTGCTGCCTGGAGCAACTGCCCCACGTGACAGCATGGTTGTCATCACTCCTAATAAAGCCAGAAATCCAGATAATATGGGAAAGGGGGCAAGGATGCCAAGCACTGTTCATAGTATATATGTGATAACATTGAGCAGTGGGATTGCCATGCTGTCTGCCCATGTTGCTGCACCATGGGGTATCTGAACTATGCTGGGCACCCACCGGTGACTGCTGTGTGCTCCACCTTCATCTCCATGGCCCAGTCAGGACTGAGCCAACAAATGTGGTGTTCGGCATCACATCTAAATCATAGAATCATAGGATAGTTTGGGTTGGAAAGGACCTTCAAAGGTCATCTAGTCCACCCCCCTGCAATGAGCAGGGACATGCTCAACAAGATCAGGTTGCCCAGAACCACATCCAGCCTGGCCCTGAATGTCTCCAGGGATGGCACATCCACCACCTCCCTGGGCAATCTGTGCCAATGTTTTACCACCCTCATTGTAAAGAATTTCTTCCTCACACCCAGCCTGAATCTATCACCACAGGCTGCTCTAGAAACTCCGAGCTAGGCAGAGGGGCCTTTGTGTCCCAGCTCAATGGTTTATGTCAGGGATGATGGATAGCTCCGCTTGTAGAAGTAGGTTACACCTGCGGTTAGCTGGCAGCGTGCACACGGCTGTGCTGGGAAGCTGACGTGCTACTGCTACATTAGCAGTGTGATTGACTAATTTGCTTCTCCTTTGATCTAACAGAAAGCACTTGGCAATTTTGGAAGAGAGAAGGGAAAGCCCCTCTCACCTCAGCTGGTTTGTGTAAGGGGAATGCTGAGGGCTGTGCTGGCAGTGTGCTTCTGAGGGGGGGCAAAGAGACCTGAGAATGGGACTGAGTCCAGCCTGGGCAGGGATCAGCACTTGGCCTCTGCAACAGGGTGCTAATCCAGAGAGATTGGATCCAGAGAGACTGAATGAGAGGTGCTCATCCAGTGGGATGGATGAGCTCTTTGTTGCCATTTGATTCTGGGAAGTGAAAGGATGTTGGGGGCACTGGAGGCACACTGGCAAATTGTTGTGTGACTGCAGAGTTCATTGCATGTGATTTGGGAAGCACATGGTGGGCAGTGGGTTGTCCTCGCTGAAAACTAAAGGTGTGATGGATGTCCTGGTAGCTCTGCTGTGTGGACTTAGCATCCCCCCTATCTCTGTGTCCCCTCTGCTGCTGCTCCTCTTGGAGGCTGAAATTAGATGCCAGGGTAAGAGCTGTGATCGTAAGATACAGCCACTGTTTTTAGGGATAAGAACTTTGTAAGTGGCAAGTGCTCCAGTCACTGAGCCAGAGAAAGGAAGGAATGTAAGGAAAAAGGTGACAGAACATCTCTGAGTATTTCCAAGGTCTGCCACAGACTGTCCATATGACCTTTGGGAATTCCTGCGTCATCTTGGCCCACCTTTAGCAGTCTGAGTGCAGCCCCAAGGAAGTGCAAACGCTTCCTTTCATCCGCTCTTTAAATTATCAGCTCTTCTGATCAGGTATTGTTTTCTACCTGGGCTTCTGGACTACCTGCCAATAGGTACAATGCCATAGTGAGTTGTGAGCAGGGGCCCCCATCTAACCAAGATACTTAGGTGCCAAATTCCTGTTCAGTAAGAGCTCCTGCTTACTTTGGAGATGTGGGCTTAGAGCACAGCAGACCACAAATAATCCTCCTGGCACACTTCAGACCTTTGTAGAAGAATAAAATAGTTCTTAAAGTCCGTGTGCCTGCGTGGCAAACCCTTCAGACACATTTTGATTTATTGGGGAACACAGATTTTAACCGTGAGCTTCCTTCTCAATAGTCATTCATTACTTTTTCCATTGTAGTTTACATTCCCTGTTGCTAAAACTAACAAAATGTTCATGTTAACAGAAAGTCTTTTCCCTGCTGGGCCCCAAATTAAACATTCCTGGAGAGTTAGGTGGCAGTTTCTTTATTCTGTGTTGCAAATTAACATGTTTGCATAACTTAATGGTCAGTGCATCAGACAGGAGTTCCCGAAGAGATCAATCTTCAGCGCTGTGTTTGACTTCATGGGCCGAGTGTCCTCCTCTCTGTATGGCATCACCGTGTAGGCTGCTGAAATAGCCTTCTGGTATGGGGCTATCCATCACCGGCTTTGTGTCTGGTTTCTGTGAGGAAACCACAGAGAATGAAAATACGTCAAATAGCCTACTGAAAGCAGACTTATCACTTCTCAAAGCTGAGAGCAAGCAGTAGCACATCCCATGGAGAAAACCAGCTCTGGCTTATGAGGAAGAGCCTTGACTTCTTCCGCCTTCAGTGGACACACCTTGAAAAAACATCTTCACCTCGAGCTTCAGCTCTCTTAGTGCTGTGAAACCCTATTTGAAGGATCTGGGGAAACTCCAGTGCCTCTGTTGTCTCAGCTGCAGCATATAAGCTGCTTTGGAGGAGGAAACCACCCATGAGCACACTATTTCCTGTCCTGTGCTCTGCAGAGTTTTCTTCTTTTAAGAAAACAACTCAGGCTTCTTCCCAAATGCACTTTTTTGGTGTGTGCTCAGAGTGTTTTCCTTTGCCAATTTGAGGGCCTAATGAAGATGAAGGGAAGAAACTCCCCTGGACTTTCACAAGACAAAGGTCTAAAGGATGGTGTATATTTGAAAGAAGAGGAGGGGAGGTTGCCATGCTTGTAGAAATTACATTAAATAGGAAGTAGCATCACCAGTATTTCTAAAATCTGGGGTACTGCCACCAAGCTCACAAGATGCTGATTGTAACTGCTGCATACCTTGTTCTTATTATTCATTTGTGTTAATGAATTGCTGAGGCAATTATGGGCCGAGATCGTAATAGCTTAGCTGCCATTCAAGGTAAAATAGGCCCTGCCAAGGGAAGTGCATGGTCTCTGAGTGATGTTCCCAGCCTTACTGCCCATGAGTGCTGTCTTATCTTACTTGGTGTTTCACTAAAGTCACCATGGGGATAGGACAACCTCGTGGCTAACATTTGCAGGGAAGGTTTGGGTTAGTAATATGAGTGCTCTTGGGATCCTATGCATGTATTCCCACTGATGGAGCCCAGCTTCGTGTTACCACCTAGATCTACCCAAAAATTTACGATGTCCAAGGAAGCTGTGAGTGCTCCATCCCTGTCAGTGCTCAAGGCCAGGTTGGACAGAGCCTTGGGTGACACGGTTTAGTGTGAGGTGTCCCTGCCCATGGCAGGGGGGTTGGAACTGGATGATCTGAAGGTCCTTTCCAACCCTAACTGTTCTATGATTCTGTGTATTTTCTCATAACATTCTATGGCAATCTGAGAATACAGAAAGATGATTACCTGACAGGATAGTTGTTGTATGGTCTCTTTCCTTCCTTGCAAGCAGAGTTTCCTCAAAACTGTGGGTTTAAGAATTCCTGGAATGGATCAAACAAACATTTTTATTTACCCCGGTTTCTTAGAACTGATAATGCCTGGTTTTAAAAGTACAACACACAGGATGTTCATATTTTAAACAATTTTGCTAGTTCTGCTGCTTAGAAAATTGGCAGCCTTTTTGCGTATTTATCTTCTCGCCCATGCCGTGTTTCTCAGATCAAGCCTACAAAAGCTAGTTCTATTCTATCTCATTCAATGTCATTCTACTCTCATTGTGTTTCTTTCCAGCTGGTCCCCTCTTGCTTTTATCTTGCTGTGTTCAGTCACCCCTCACAGCCAAGCAAGTTAAAACACAGGCGTTTATCACTCTCTGCTAGTATTTTCTTACTGCTTTTTGCCCCGCGTTTTGTGTTTTTCCTTTGGAAAACACAATGGTACAGACAGGCAGTAAACATTCTTCTTTTATTGTTCACATTCTCTTAATATCATTGTAATATGCTTAAAGATATGTATTTTTTCATGTACATCAAAAAAGAATTAAAGAATATATTGAAGTTTACAGGGGTCCTGTCAAACGCATCTTGTCCATAATCGAGCATTAGAGTTGACAGTCTAAGTAAATGAAATCCTTGAATACCCAGAATGTGTCTTTAAAAACCAGATATCTCATCCTCTAAAATTTACTGCATAGGACTGATTTTTTTGAGACTTCGTGTGTTTAGGAAAGATGAAACTAATATGTGTTATCAATGCACAAAAGCTCTCCAAATTCTCCTAATAAATTCCCTCTTTTGCTAAAAGAAATTGTTTTGTTTGGATGGATAATCATTAGCTCCTCTCTGCCGCATTGCAAATTATGAAGTGGTTTTGGATGTCTGCATTCTAAATGGGTGCATTTGATGTAATAAATGCCCAGACGTAACTTGTCTTAATCTGGTTACAGAAAATCCTTTATTGTAATGACATTAATTCTCCTCATAACTATTCAGTGGGCAATTTATGGCACTGCAGGCCATGCCGTAGGTTAATTTATAGACTGTTAGCACACACTTTTCATTCTTTCTTAATTTGTAATTAGTTACTTCAGTCATCTGATGCCGACCTTGTTTTTTGATTGGACAACAGAAGTGTGTGATGAATAGAAGAATTGTAAATTCAGATTTGTAAGTCAGCAGCGTCCGTCACAAATGTGTAGAAGTATTTGTAAATGAGAAAGGCAATCCTCACCATGTATGTCTTCTATCTAAGCATCCCCCAAGGTGATGACTGCGTGCAGAAAAAGGTCAGGAAAGTGGACTTTGCCACTGCTTTTTGTGTCCTGGCGGCCAAACCTCTCACCAGTTTTATTTAGGTGATGGAGAGTTTAAGGCAGAGTCACCAAAGGCAATGAGGTGTAGGCTGTTGGAACAGGAGAGATTGAGTGGGTGAGTTACTTTGAAAATATAGCCAAGGGTGAGGAAGGCGTCCTGGATCAACTGGAAATGTAAGTTAACCCTTTGATACTAAATAAGAGATTATCTATAGAAAGACATTGTCCTTAAAGAATCCTGGAGATGAAGACAAATAGTTTGGGTTCAGTAACCAAAGAGAAAAGGATAACAAAATAAGGGTAGGTGCGAGATCATCTAAATGATGGCATTTGTAACAGTCAGGAGGGATGCATGTATTGTGTATGTCAAGCTCAGAAAAGAAAGCATCATCAGGACTCAAACACGAGATTGAAGAGTGTTAGGATGAAAAGGAAGGCTATGTCATATGAATGCTTTGTTGGAGAAATGTGGAAGACTTGGTCTTACACTGGGTGTGTAGACCTATAGGGAGATCCAGTAACCAGAGGACACCCACCCAGGCTAGGCTGTGCATGTGAATCAGTCCAACCTAGAGGACCAAAGATGCCTTCCTGAAGAGTGGTGTGGTGGAACTGGTATCTGTAGGTTGAATAACATCAGTTATGGGTATCTTATTTACAGGGAGAGTGTAGGCTCTTCTTCAGGAATTTGGTGAGGGTGGTGGGATAGGGTCAGTTTTGTTTTAAATGGCAGAAAACTAAAGCTGGGGATGTCCTTCTGGGCAGCAGTCAATGTGGGGCTACCTTTTTAATGCACATGTAATGCACAGGTGTATGAAGTTAAATGCTCTGAAGTCTTTCCATCTTAACTTTCATCCTGTATGTAAGGATATGGGATAAGGTTGGAGATAGACCTTGCGGTGCTGGCAATGAAAAATACAGATGTTTGTCCTAGGAAGCATGACTTGGTTTGGAAGCAGCAAATGGATTCTTTAGTTGGGTAATACACATCCAAAGCAGTGCAGACAGCAAAATATTCTTAGTATCTGCTGGCGGGCCAGCAATGCAGGGGAAGGTTCAAGCCATTCAAGTGTTTGTCGTGAAGCTGCTATTTATTCATCTTTATTATACTAAAGTTCCATGTGTTTTTGCTATTCTATGAGTATGTTGGTCTGGCAAAGTTCTTACAGATCCCTAAAACGGTGACTGGTTTTGGAATTATGTGTTGTTTCTGGTTTCTTTTCCTTTAATTTTATTTTATTTTTCAATGGCTAGAAATCAATTGATCTTTTTGTAACTGGCAAGCCGGTGTAAAGCATACTTAGAAAAAGCTATATCCCTTGGAATTTTTGGCTTGCTTGCTTGCTTAAACTGTGGCAGGACATCCTGATGCTATGAAATTACATGGATGAAAAAAGAAGTCTTGGAAGAAAAGGTTGGGATTAGTAGCTTTGTTACTGAATAGATTTGATGAGTTCCTGCTTTGATAGGAGCATTATGATGATGAAAAGTAACAACATCTTTGACGAGGTCTGGTGCATTTCGAAATGAAAAGTGAACACAAAACTCTGGAACATTTTAAAGAATAGGCACTTCATGTTTATTAAGCCCCCTCCATGGCTTACAGGTACTGAGCTTGTCTTTACAACAGAAACATCTGGCTTCTTTGCTGTCTTGATTAAATTATTCCAGTGATTCAGGGAGGGGGGAAAAAGCACTGGGAAAAAGGGAAATAAAGCAAAAAAAGATATATTTGTGGAGCGGGACAGTGAATAATGCAGTAATTCCCCTCTAGTTGTACCCCAAATATTGTGTGGAGTGGGACTGACACAAGGGAGAGGGAGTGAGCGGCCATCTGGACCAGCAGTTTTTCAGATTACCAGAAATTTGTGACATGTTACTTGGAAAAGATGTAATTAAGATTTATTTATTTTCAGAATGCTCTGCTCTTTTGTATTGTTTTAGCACACATGGCATTCATATAAATCAATTAGAATAATAATAGACTGTGAATATAGCGTCTCATCCACAGCCCACTGGAGTCTATGGGAGGGCTTTGCATTGACTTCACTTGGCACTGAGTCAGTCTCACTGAGAGCCTTTGATCAACCAGTAACAGCCATTAAATGCCCTCACATCCCTCTGCGTGGGAGAGGTGGCAGTTTTCTTCGCACATTTTGCTGCTGGATGCAGTGAGGAAGGGTGTATGGAGTGAGTGGTGCTGCACAGACTCAAGCCTGACGGTCGCCTCTCCTCCAGCACCGACCTCTCCTGGTTCCTGGTGATGGGAGGATCACAGCAGGTTTATGTTGCTGTACATGACAGGTTCATTGACTGCTGGAAAGCTGAGAGTCATAGAATCATTGAGTCATAGAATGGTTTGGGTTGGAAGGGACCTTAAAGCTCATCCAGATCCAACCCCCTGCCATGGGCAGGGACACCTTCCAATAGACCAGGTTGCTGCAAGCCCCTCCAACCCGGCCTTGAACACTGCCAGGGATGGGGCAGCCACAGCTCCTCTGGGTAACCTGTGCCAGGGCCTCAGCACTCTCACAGGGAAGAGCTTCTGCCTAATATCTAAATCTCCCTTCTGTCAGTTTTAAACCATTCCCTCTTGTCCTATCACTTCAGGCCCATGTCGAAATCACCTCTCCAGATTTCTTGTAGGCCCCCATTAGTCACTGGAAGACTGTTACAAGGTCTCCTAGGGAGTCATCTCTTCTCCAGGCTGCACAAGCCCACCTTTCTCAGCCTGGCTCCATAGCAGAGGTGCTCCAGCCCTGTGAGCATCTTCATGGCCTCCTCTGGACCCACTCGAGCATGTCCACATCCCTCTTGTGTTGGGTGCCCCAGAGCTGGAGGCAGTACCGCAGGTGGGGTGAAGGGGAGAATCACCTGCTGGCCACACTCCTTTTGATGCAGCCCAGCACGTATGCTATACCTCTTCTAAAGTACTGCTACTTTCTCTCTGTATTTTAAAGACCGTCGATGGATTAAAAAGACACAAGTGTGATGCTCACCAGAGTCTTTTCCCCATGGCCCTAAAAACAAGTTCAGTACCTCTCAGCCACTTCCTGAGACAACACTTTCTTTGGTAGGTAGGTCATGCTACACGTTAGTGGGAGATACTGGGTTATCTGCTGGAGACTGCTGCTTTGGAGGAGGCCAGCAAACTATGGCATGCAGCTAAAAGGACCCACTAGCCACCAGTATGCTGAGCTGTGGTACCCACTTTACCACCAGGAGGGTCTGACTGCCAGAAATGCTTTTGAAGCACCACAGCCCGCTTCCCAATTGTGCTAAGAGAATGCATGCAGCCTGCTATGGCAGCTCAGCTGACAGCCCATAATTGCTTTCATTATGAAAGCCCATTTGTTTCTGAGTGTGGGACCATGTGTAACATAAACATGGGGATTGGGAAAGCAGTGTAACAAAAGTGACATTGTCCACTTGGGTTTAGCCAATAGAAATATCAGTCAACTCATCTGCAGCTCACATATGACTTCTCTAACTCACTTACTATCATTTTCTCACTAAATATTTAGTGTATGTAGAACTGGGTCTATTGTTTAAATCAAACAATTCTACACCACATTAAACACAGTGGTTTTCATTGCCTCTCAATGAAAAGAAAAAGACATCTCCCTAGGAAAAATAATTCTACATTCAAATAAGAAATGATGCTAAAGGAATAGATCACATTTGCTATGTAACAATATAGCAGAAAAGAGTCCTCACTTGCCAGTGGCTCTCTATCATAGTGAGATCCAAACTGCTTGGAGTAACTATTAAGGGTATGCGTTTGTAAGTGAAGAGAGTGGGAGTAATTAATTTGATTTTGAGCAGTTGTCTTCTATATAAATTCCATTCCACAGCACTGGTGGTGGTTATTTGGTAAGAGAGAAAACAAGAGCCAGACCCTGCTTGGGTTGCGGGGCTTTGGGTTCATTTTCGAAAGGGTAAAGTTATTTTGTTCGCTGTGCCTTGAGCTTGGAACAAACCCAGACATGTTTAATGTAAAAGATACTGCACTAGTATGCTGTTGATATGCCAGCAAAGCCTAGTCCAAAGCCTGTTAACATTGGTTAGTGAGACATTGTTGACTCCAGTGGGCTTTGGAGCAGACCCAGGAACAGCTCCATGTACTAGTTAATAATCCTATTGCAGGGTGGAGCCTGATCCCTGGCATTTGGCAGGAATTTCCTCATTTATATCATTAGGCTTTGAATCAGACTAATGCGATAGTCATGTCATCCTATGTGACCAATCTCAGGATTTGGTATCTCGACATGCAGGCTCACTTTTTCCCCAGGGGACAACACAAACGCATTTGGAGGGCAGCTCAGCTGTCTCAGATGGCTCTGGCCATCTTCCCCTGGATGTTCCCATCTCTTCTGGCTCAGTATGATGGAAAGAGCTAAACTGGAGAGATAAGGCAGTTAACTGTCTGCTGAAATCAGATAAAATCAGTCCCACCTCTGATGATTCCTGTGCAGCTAACTTATGGTATTCTTAGTGCATGAAAGATTCAGATGAATTACTTGATACTTTAAGTCATCATATCATAGAGAATCAAAACCAGAACTTGAATGTGAATAATCACAAGCATAATGGAAAGTAATAATGAAGGCAGTACTTCCTCTTTTCATCCAAAAGCAATTAGTCTCAAACTCATAAGTAGGATGATCAGGGGACTGGAGCACCTCCTGTATGAAGACAGGCTGAGGAAGTTGGGGCTGTTCAGCCTGGAGAAGAGAAGGCTGCGTGGAGACCTCATAGCAGCCTTCCAGTACCTGAAGGGGGCCTATAGGGATGCTGGGGAGGGACTCTTCGTCAGGGACTGTAGTGACAGGACAAGGGGTAATGGATTAAAACTTAAACAGGGGAAGTTTAAATTGGATATAAGGAGGAAATTCTTTCCTGTGAGGGTGGTGAGGCACTGGAATCGGTTGCCCAGGGAGGTTGTGAGTACTCCATCCCTGGCAGTGTTCAAGGCCAGGTTGGATGAAGCCTTGGGTGACACGGTTTAGTGTGAGGTGTCCCTGCCCATGGCAGGGGGGTTGGAACTGGATGATCTTAAGGTCCTTTCCAACCCTAACTATTCTATGATTCTATGCTTCTACGATTCTATGATAAGACAGGACAGGGGCAGATCTTCAGCATTTACAAATAGTGAAGGTATTGCCATCCTCAGAATTACTTTGATTAGCAGCAGTATCACGTTCTGAACTGAGATAAAGACTTACTGTAGAGGGTACAGTATTAAGGGATGTCCTCTAAGGAGCATCAAGACTGCTAAATAAAGAGTTAGTTTTAGAAGAAACCAAAGTTAGTGACTTGCAAAAGTTTGCTCTGTTAGTCAGTGAGAGAGCGCAGACCAGGATCCCACATTCCTTTCTTCCGTTTGCTGCTCCATTCTCCTACCATAAGTAAGGAAGAGATCTCATCCTAAATAAAACTATTACTTGAAATCATTATGCACCCTTAAGGAGGAGCCTTGACTTGTTTTGAAGCAGACACTTGTGCTATTCTTAAGGAATAACACATTCTGCTGCTCCTTCTTTTCTCTTGAGATTACTTGAGTTGGTTTTGCCTGCATGTGTGACTTCTCCTGGCCTAGAGCCATCACCACCTGGGCTGTGTGCTTGCCTTATCTCACCAGCTATTCATCAAAGGCAGGATCAGTCTCTGAGTGGGGGGATTGCCAGGAAGAATACCAGAGGAACAAATGGTGAGGTTTCTGAGGTGGGTTTTCTCCCTGAGTCAGCTCTGAGCAACTGGGTCAGCCTGGTTTTCAGGGTGGCACGTCCCCTCTCCAGCAGTCATAAGTAATCTGCTGTTTCTGCTTAATATCAAAAGGATGCAATGAATTAAAAACAAAGCAAAAAAACAAAATCCCAAAAGCCAAAATGTTTCAGACATTTGCCTTAAATAAATGTTTATTTTACTGATGCTTATTGTAGATGAGTGAGGGAAGCTATGATGAAACGCAGTGAAATATGTATGCTGGGGTGAAGTAAAGTAAAAGGTGAAGCGTAGCAAAGGTCTGCTCAGCCTCCTTGCTCCAAGCCCTAGGAATATTCAAGGAAAACAAGACTGGACTGAAAAATAACAGAGAACTGCCTTTTCCATGTAAGATGTTATTCATTAAGCAGTAGAGCCCATTGCTTTCATGTAGCTGGGATATGAAATTAGCTGGGTTGAAAGGGGGTTTGAAGAGAAGATGTGTGTGGCCATACCAAGCTCTACCCAAGGGCTGTTACTTTGAGTGCTGCTCAGGGCCATCTGCATTTGCAGCCAAGATATTCAAGAGCCTTCAGCAGGTCATTTGGAGAGGGGTGAGGGATGCGGGTTGGTTTAGACTGGTGCAGTGGAGGTGCAGGGGTGATCAGATAGCCTCCTATTGCTATTTGAAGGGCAGTTACAAAGATGTCAGTGTCAGACTACAGAATGCCACATGACAGAACAGTGAGCAGTGAGCAATAACAAAACACAGCTTGGAGGTTTACATTGGACATAAGGAAAGGAGGAGGGTGGAGCAGCACTGGAAGCACTCCTGGTTACCCAAGCCGTCATGGTATCTCTGTCCTTGGAGGCTTTCAAGTCTTGGCTAGACAAAGCGTTGGTTGACCTGAACTGCTGTCAGAAATAGTCTTGCTATGAGTGGAAGGTTGGACTGAAGGCTTTTAGAGATTGCTTCCAACCAGCATTTCTGTGATCTTATGATATCCAGTATGGAATTTCCTTAAAATCATGTCATTAAAAACTGAGTCCCTGGAACTTGCCAGTCTCCATTATAAATCCCTTGTCCTGATTTCCCTTCTGCTGGTATCTTTTTTCATCTACACTGCCAAATCACATCATACCCCCTCACAGGATATGTCAGCCAGTGCTCAGACGTGAAGAGTATTCTCTGTGCTTGCTGAAAAGTTACTTGCAAAACAAAAAGCATGGATTTGCTTCTGGAGGTGCTTGCACCACCTTCTGCAAGTCCATTTGTCTGGCTGATAGCCTGAAAAAGCTCTTTAGCCCCCAGCTGGCATTGCTTATGCCTGTTTTATTCTAATGAAGTTTTGAAGTACTTCCTGGGTTCGTATTTGTATCCTTGGTTACTGGCTTTATCCAAAGGAAAGACAACTCCGGCTTTAACCAGCGCTTGAAAAACAGAAGGGCCACCTAATACCACTTGGTTATCAAGTCTGCAGTGAAACTATGAGCACAGAAGGAGGCTGTACAGTTCCGGCTGCCATCTCTCTTTACTATTGCCATGGAGATGCAGCCACAGAGGCCCCCATCCAAAGCTGAGCCACACATCTTTTACGTAATAAGAAGATACTTTGAAGTGTTTAGGCAGATAAGTGAAAAGCAAGTGGTGATCTGCTCCTTTTATTTTTTTTTTTGTCACTGGCTATTTGCTTTCTGGGCTGGAATAATTTATCGTTCCTTTTCTGTCCAGTAGGAGAGATAAATGAGGGTGAATTCTTCAATGAGCAAAACATACGTTTGGAAACATCATTTTAGTATCAAAATGAGATTTCCATAAGACCTTGCTGAATGAAGCTGTAGCAGTACGTCTTGATCCCTCACTAGGAAAGGAAAAGCAGCCAGAAACTTCAGGACTAAATCTCCTTGTAGTTTGTCATCTTCTTCCTTTGTTATTTTTTTGTTTATGGAAAAAAAAAAATGAATTTATTAAGAATGGAAAAATACCAGATTGGCAGCTCTGGAAAATAAAAGCTTCTCGTAATGCAGAGTGCTGATGTGGCACAGTCAGGATTAATGCAGAATGCCTTCCTGAGATCCAAAGAAATCACTGCAAATCGTTTGGCAGAGGACGGGCAGTCTGCCCTGGTACTTATCCAGGGGTGCTTCAGAGGGCACAAGTGCCAGCCAGTGCTCAAAGGCTTAAAAGTCAGTTGTGCCTTTGCGTTTCTCTGTGCCACTCCTGTTGCCGAGCCGTTCTGCCAAGGGGAGCATGCACTAAGGGAGAGGGGAAGAAGGCCAGCGCGGGGAGGTTTATGCTCAGTAAGAAGTCATTTCAATCACTGAATGGGCTGTCAGCAGTTCACTGTGGCAGAAGTTGATGGGGATCCACAGTGAAACCGTCTTGAGAGGCTTGGCGTCATTTCTGGTTTCTGTAGAGATGATCCTGCCTTGAGCAGGAGGAAGCTGAGTTCTGTCCTGAAAGCTTGGAAATCTGTGCTTCCAGGCTTGGGAGCAAAACACCTCTCCAGTTAAGAGCTGATTTACACACATATGAGGTTTCGCTGACCGGTAGCAAGGCAGCATAGCCTAATGCATGAGTGTAGCATGAGTATGTAAGTATTGGCATACATGCACAAACCACTGAAGCTTATGTCTGACCTGAGTGTGTGAATTAATGCATTGTGCAGATGCCACCTGCCCATGATACTGACTGTGTGCTGGAGTGTGCCATTGCTTTGGGTCCAGCATGAACTAGGTGATGTCTTTGCACCTGTAGCAGGCATGGATTTGGTGCATGGGCAGCAATAAAAAGCCTCTCACCTCCGAGTAAAAGGGAGTCCAGGAATTAATGCTATTAAAAGCAGAGGATCCAACCTCCTGGCAAAATTCTCCTCTTCAATTAACAACCCTGTAGCCTGGGGAGAGCTGTAGGTGGTTGTGAGTGGGGTTTGGTGTATTCAGTCTTTTGTGTGGAGAAGGTTGCTTGCTTTTACTTTGCATTTTCCCTCTGAAGTAGATGACTTTTTCATCAGGGTGCGAATCTGTCAAATGGCCATTTCAGTCTGCCTAGAAATTATGAGGCTCTGGAATCTATTAAAGCATAAATGTCAAAAGAAAATTACTGCAGAGTTTGCCTGGCCTTTCTTGTTTTACTCCTTGATGTTAACTTTCCTTGTTTGCTGATGTATGCTATTTGTGCTGGGGTTAAAGAAAAGAGACCTTTTAAAGATGCTGCAGTTACTGAGTATTGTTGCATGTCTGCAGTCTGCAGGCTCTGTGTGTGTGTGTGTGCCTGTACAATTCGCCATCAAGATAAACTGGCTTACGAAAACCTTGTGGTTAAAAAAAGGGGACAAGAGGGAGACTGGATGGACTGGATGCCAGAAAACCAGACCTAAATCACTCTCTTTTTTCCCTGTGAATATTTCTGAATTATACTTGCAATGCACCATAACAACAAACAACGTGTTTTCATAAGTGCGAATAGGTTCGCTGTAGAGGAAGTCTGTGCCAAAGCTGGTTTTGAGCAAGCAGATGTCAAGGGCCTAAACAAAACCTGAAGCGTGCATAGGCATTAGGAATTGCTCTTGCATTCAGAGGCAGAGTGAAGATGGAGAGCTTGCTAAATTTTACTACACTGTCTGTGAAGAGATGCCGTGTAGGTGACTACGGGGTATGAGATTGCTCATGGCTTATGAACCAGCTTCTTCCAAAGCCCAACTTTGATTTTCTTTAAATTGCTTTGTACTTCCAATATGGAATTGAAATCAAAGAGGTGTCAGATCCTCTGTATTGGTTGGCATAACACATCAGCCTTATTTCTGCTAGCACACTGCTTGGAGACTTCGTTCTGAGCAGGTGCCGTCAGTGGCTGAGGGATATCCCAAGTAGAAAGAAGTGGCACCAGGAGCAAGTGCAGAGAGATTACCCTTATCCCTTCTTGTCAAATGCTGGAAATCACTTCCATGTCCGTAGGAGTCATCAGGAGTTACTGGTGTACACAGTACTGGAGAAGGAATCTGAACAGGCAAACTAAAACGTCCCAGAGTTTGACTGCACTGTGAACTTTCTTTTCTTCAGTTTCTTTCTACATAGATGTGTTTAGTTACATATTTCAGTATAGCTCTGGGAGAAGGTGTGGGGCAGTCTGGAGGTTCCAAGGATTTAAGAACTGGAAACCTACAGTTAATTTTTGTTAAAGAACTGCAGTGGATTTAGGTGTTTTAAGCAGCAAAGAATGAGCTAAGGGTCTTGTGCTGTTCTGCAGGGCTGGAGCAAGTCCAGGCACAGTTTGCTGCTGGGAGGGAAGTTAGGACAACACCATGTCTGGAAGGTCTGGATGGCTTCTCAGTTTGATGCAGCAAAGCCTGGGGGCATGATGCGCATTCACACGAGTGCTCCCTTGGACTGTGGTGGAGGTGTTGATTATTGTCAGCAGGCTGCAATGCTGTCAGTGGAAATCAGACGTGTTTTACAAGGAACACTAGGAAGGTTGGCAGGAGACGTTTTTTCCATGTTTGCAAATAACGTGATGTGAAATTCAGCAGCTTTGTGGCTGTTGAACAGGGCCGCAGAGAGTCTATTAGGGCACATGTGTTTCCAAACTTTACCCATGTCGAAATACCTCCCAGTAGCTGTGGATCGAAGAAGAAGGCATTCATTTTTCTTGAGCACATGCTGTAGCACTGAGCTGCACCAGAAGGGAAGTTTACAGAGTTCAGTTTGATCAGTGTAAGTCTGCGCTAGGGATCACTAAAACCTAGTAAAACAACACTGCGGTCCTTAGAAAGTGAGGTTGGTGAGACTGCAGTGGTACCACAGCCCGGTGATGCCCTTGATCATCCTCAGTGGGGCATCCATCACTTGAAAACACATCTTGCTGTGTAAAACACTGTCCAGAACTTGTCACATGTTTTATTATTACCTCATCAATTATGTCATAGGATACACTTAATAAAATACTTCGGGAAAAAGATTTAGCAGTTTTAATGTATGTGCAACACCTTCATTGTACTGCATCTCTTGCTAGTTTGTGACATACTGGCATTTGACGTGATCAGTATGAGCAATAAAAGCTTTCAAGGGTATGCCCCTGAGCCCCTGATCCTAGAGCCTGGCTACAGAGATGCATGAGAAGGTAAAAAAAATGTGGGGTTTTTAGTTTGCTTTAGCTTTATGACTGTTAAACAGATCTGAGATTCTCTAAGCATCTCCATGTCTGTTTAGCTTCACAAATGGGTGACGGCAGAGATTAAAATCTTTGTGTTTACAGTGAATAACATTTTTTTTCCTTTGGTCTTTGAAGTTTTGGAGAAAGTTAGCTTGAATTTAGAACTAGAGTTAGATCTCTTTAGTATTGCTTCCAATGAATTGAGTTAGTTGGAACTAAGGCAAGTAATTTGTTGTTGGGATTGCTATGAGCACTGAAAATCAAACAGTTTGGGGGTGAACTCCAAAGGAAAAGTTCTTTTCATATCCTGGGTGAAATGGAAGAAGAATAGCTTTAATTCAAACATGGTTTTTGGAACACCAGATTTTCCTTTTATTCTGACAAAAGTAATAATTGTAGAGCGTTTTGAAAACGCAACATGTGCTTAAGATGTCTCAGTCTGAGAAATAAAAATGTTAAATATTTTTCTCTGAGTCCTTCACAGCGAAGTGTTTGAAATAATTTTACTTGTTCCATTGAAACGCTTCAGTGAATATTCTATATTTATTTAAATTTTGAAGTGTTAGTCATTTAAAGATCATTTAAATAGATCCATACAACCTATGACATGTTCCAAGTTTCTCAAGTTTCTAGGTAGCAGACATAGAAGCACAAATTGTTTCTTATTTGCTAGATATGTAAAAGCTTAGATGTAGAGACTGCATTTGCAGGAACTCCTTCCAGCATGTCACTTGTGATTTTTCCTTAGAATGACTAAATTCATTGAGTAGATTTGGGCAGGAGACAACATAAAATAGGCTGGGTCTTTCCCCTCATACCAGGGATCAAAGGAAAGGCATAAATAAGGTGATGACTGGACTGCCCAACCCAGTGCAGAAGGAAATGTTCCTGAGATACACCACCATCTGAAGCTGGGTGGGAAGGGACCTCAGTTTCTTCTCATAAACTCTCAATAGGAGTTAACAAGATGAAAACAAATGGGTGTTGTGGTTGGAAGGGACACCTGTGAGGCTAAATGATGCAAATTTTATGGGTGACCATAGGGATATGCAGCCACCACCGGGACCAGGGCTTCTGAATGAAGGAGGATGACACACTGGAGAAGGCAGTCTGCGAGAATGTGGTGAAAATAGCAGTTTGTGGGAGGAAACAAGAAGATTACCTCATGAAATAAATATTACTTAAGCTGTTCACTTGAGAAAGGAAAGTTAAGGCCAAGGCATTATGCCTAAATACAAGAGATTTATCCTTCTCTTACAACTTGCTTCTTCTGCCAGAAGTTCTACATTACTGCATTAGGTTCTCCTGGGGACTACACCACCATCTGGTTCAACCTATTGTTCTAAGGACTTCTAAGACTGTGTTTGAGTATCTAACTTACAGTCTGTGTTCAGTTGTGCAGAGTTATTTACATGGTTACATACGTGCACATGCTGTTTATTGAGAACCACTACGGTTTATGGTATGTAAGCAATGCCCTGTAGGTTGTGGTAAGTGTTCACAAGTCTTCCAACCCAAGGCAAAATAGTTCCCTACTCTCTGTTTTATTGCACTCCTGAAGAATGCATTTTCCTCTCCAAATCTGGTTCGCTTTCACTTACTGTCTGTTGAAACATCTCTTTTTTATAATTCAGAGGGACTTGCAAGACCTGTGGCCAGTAGAAGGACTCTTACAAAACCTATTTTGGATAGAGAGGAAGAGGCTGCTGCTATAGTCTTTATCCCAGTATACAATGATATGGGCAAGAGTGGGTATGACTGGAGGTTGGTACCTGAAACAAGCCACCATGGGAGCTGCAGGTCCTTGTGAGGGAAGATGGACTAGACAGAGGTGTGCTTGTCTGGAGCACTGAGGGGTGTTGAGAGGGTCTCCTGTGTGCTGGCAGGAATTGCACCAAGTCCCAAGGTGAATCTCATCGCTATGACAGGATCAGTGCTTTGCTGTCCTTGGTAATAAATATTAAACCCAGGGAAGTCTGGAATTCTGAAGTCTCCGCAGGAGAACAGACATTCATAGTTAATGGAAATGGTGCAAAAGCCCATGAAACCCAAGCGAAATGGAGAAACGGATGGTGCCAGGATAGTGTCACGCAGGTGGCATGGCTGCTGATGGATCTAGATTTTCTCACACACATCAGTAACTCTAAGAAAGTCACAAACCATCTTTCACCTAAGAGATCCTAGCCATATATGCAAATGCACAACCAAAACCCATCTGTTTTATTAACCTTCCCTGGGCCTTACTCTGTCTTTACTCGTTATAAGTAGGATTCACTTGTGCAGTGAGTCTGCAGGAGGCGAGGATGTTCAATGCCCCCCTAAGCTGAGACTTTAGCCTTGAAGTCTCCTCTTCTGACGTATGAGTGCTTTCAGCTACCCAAAATTGCACTTCAGTTGTTTGCAATTTAATGGGTCTCAAGGAATTACTAAGCCACAAGACAAAGTGCTTGTATTTGGATCCTGGATGGAGACATGGTTGCTTATAGTGGGTTTATCCCTCCAGGTGCAGTCACTGGGGTGGCCTTTTGGAGGTTTGGACAATGCTTGTCCATACCGAGTGCATCCTTTAGCAGTTGATACAGACTTTCAGCTTGAAACCAGTAGTATATGAACATCATGGTTTAGTGGGAGGTGTCCCTGCCCATGGCAGGGGGGTTGGAACTGGATGATTTTAAGGTCCTTTCCAACCCTAACTATGATTCTATGATCATCTACAGCCAGGATGGGAGCATGTTGACAATCTGTGTGTGCGTATGTGTGCATGCAGGCTGGAAAAGCATTGCTCCATCCACAGATGGCTTTGAGGGGAGTAACCACAACACTGCACAGAACCTCTTAACACAGTGGGCTAGGGCTTTACAAGCAAAAGAAAACCCCACTGAAAACAAACATCCCCAGGGCTAATAATCTGCTGCTCCTCTTTTTTGAATGGGGATGTGGGACAAGGATGCTGGAGGAAGGCAGGGTGGATATGGAGTTGTTTAGCACTCGCAGTAGCTGGGGTCTTTTTCCTATCATGGCTCAGTGAAGCGCAACCTCAGGTTTCAGTGGCTGGTTAGCCACAGCCATTCCAGGGTTTATTTTATTCTCTTCTATTGTTATTGTTATTGTTGTTTTGTAACCAGGAGGGCTGCGGTGGTTTCCAGCGTGCTTCACCTCTGCAGACCTTGTGAGCCTCTCCTGTGGGAAGTGGGAAGGAAGGAGAAAGACACGTTTGAACTGGAAACAAAATAGGAACAAACCCGAGCGCTGGTATTTGCTGAGGAATGCTCCCCACAATGCTGAAGTTGCATAAGTGCCGTCTTTGTTTCCATCAGAAATGTCCTTTTTGGGTTGAAACAAGGCCACCACTAACAAGGCCAGGAAAGAAATTTCCTAATGGATCAAAGTGAATTTAGGATTCTGATGGAGCATTAAGATTCTGGGTATGGTTCATATAGCTGAAGAAACAGAAATACAGCCCCTCCACAGCAGCCAATACATACAGAAGTGCCACAGCGCAGACGCAGCCCAGGCACCCTCACCACATGGCTCATGGGTTTGAAGGGGAGCCCTGTTCCTCTATGATGAAGTGACAGATAAAGGAACTTAAAGGGGAGAACACAAGGTATTTTGCTGCATTTGGGATGAATTTTATGGTGAGACGAATTGATCACAGGCACTGTTATTGGGACACACAAATCCTCAATGGCAGTGAACCAGCTCAGGCTAAATTTGGCTTTCATAGTGTATTATATATTCCTCTGAAGTTTGCATGGAGTGTGTTTTCCTATCTGAGGTTTTTTCCCTCTTTAATTCCTTCATTTCCCTGGTCAGTTCCTGCAACATTCCCTTTTCCCTCTTTTAACATTCATCACCCTTTGAACTGGTTCAAGAGCAATGTCCAGCCTGTTCCAATGAGCATGATGGGTTTTCTGCTGCATTCTGTGTCTCAGAGCGCCATTCTAAGGCTCCAGCGGAAAAGCAGGTGAAACTGTTCGCCACAAACACAATGTACATTTGTTATTCAGCCTCACATCTTCTCTAGGCTTGGGCCCATCCTGCCCCTTGAGCAAACCGTGTCTCATTAATCCAGAGCCGCTTCTCGGAAATGGATTTGCTGCCACTATCATGGTGTTAGTTCATAAAAACTGGGTCAGACAGGAGCTGATGGTAAATATTCTGCATGTAAATGCAGTGGTCTTTTCCCATGTTTTCTGGCCAGTTTGGGGCAGACAGGGATTTTGAGAGCTTCCCGAGTTGGAGGCTGTATCTGAAATAGAAAGATCAGATCACTCCCAACAGTGAAAAATACTGGACAGCTTCATCCTGAAGTGTCTCTGAGTAGCCCAGGTTGGCTTTCCCAGCAGCTGCTAGTCAAGTTACACCACCTGAAAGCAATGAAACCCAAAAGGAAAGAATGGAGAGAGAGCAGAAAACCACTATCCATTGCTTTCATAAGCAGTTCACCTTTTCTTCCTGTAGCAATGTTCTTTCTGTCCCAGGTAATTGAATTGGGTACATTTTAGCCATGCAAACCTTTGGCTTTCAACAGATCTTTTTAGAAGACAAATGCCATCCGCAGTTATACTAGCGAGAAGAAAATCACATGGGCCATCAGTTCCCATGCTTCAGGCATAAGCTCACAAGGGCTGAGGTCAGGAAGAAATTACTCCGCTCTTAGCAGATTGAGGCTTTGACACCTTCTCCTGTAGCATCTGGAAGCAGCAGCTGCTGGAAGCAGAGCAATGGCCCTGCTGGGTCAAATCCTGCTCTGATCAAGAGCAGGTCTGTATGAGGCTTTTCCACTACAGAGTATTGTTGTACTTTCCACTTTGCTTTCCTCCCTTGTGAAACTAAGCCTACGTGATTGCCAGCGATTACATTTCATTCTTGGCTGTGCGGGCAGTTGTAGCAAGAGTAGGTCACACGAGACGTGTGTGGCAGAGCCAGAAGTAAAAGCCCAGCTGCCTTTCCCCAGTCATAGGCAAAAGAGCCAAGCCCAGCTTTCAGTGACACAAACAAAAAGAGACGTTTTAATGCAAGCAGCCCAGAGGGGTTTGCATGGGTGGCAGATGAATGACTCAATATGTCTCAGTGCGCAGAATTTCTGGACCATAAAGCTCAGAAGTGAGGATTCCCTATTGCTTTTGTTTTCTTTTGTGAAGCTTTGTGCATATTTGTGCCTCGGTTTCCCCACCTAATATAAATCTGATGGTCTTTCCCTTTTTTGTCTCAGCCAATTGAGATCTGTAGGGAATTTTATGGATGAAATTAATCTCTTTAAAGGAATGCCAAGACTCTAGGGCACTTGAGATTTGGGGTTTGAGTGTGCATATATTTACTTGTATATGTCTGTATGGTTCTCTGTTTCCACGTCTCCCTCTGTGGAATAGTAATGATCCTGCAAAGTCCCTGCTCTTGTGACCACCATGAAATGTTGATACATTAAACTGCCTGAGCAAGATGCTGATGCCCTCCGTCCTCCTCTGGGGAGAGAGTACAAGGAACCTGAACTTAAAGGAGCAGCCAGCTGTTTGTGCTGGTGTGAAGCCATTGCTTCCCCAAGGAGAGAAGGTTACAGGCCTGATGAGCATCCAGCAGTCAGAAGTGGATCTAAGAGTTTCTGGGTGGTAATATGAACACTTTGGTAATGGCTTAGAGGAAAGCACTAAGTCCTCTTGGACCTGGTTGCTGCCTGGTCGAGAAACCGTGAAGCTCAGATGAACGTTGTTCCAGCTGGAACAGAGCCTCTGAAATGATCCATCCTGGAGAGGGGGACAGGCAAAGGAGAGAAGGGAACACGAACAGGGAAGGCAAGATGGAAATGTCATAAGACTCCAAGACAGGCACGACCTTCTTTTGCTCTCCGGATGCTGCTGAGCCACCTTGAGCTGTTCTCAAGAGGAAATGGGAGGGAATCCAAACTTGTGCTTGTGCCTTCACTAGAGTTCCCAAAGGGCATCTGTTCACATACAGGCGCAAAGACACACATGTGCATTTCCAGATCCCTGTCTTGCATGCTTCGCATGCTCAGGAATGTCTTGCAGGGTCGTGCTGTCCGAGAGTCCAACAAAGCTGGTTAATATTCCTGTGCTTGCCAAGCAGTGCGTGGATATAGCTGGGGGAACACATTTACATTTAAACAGCAAAACAAGTGAATAGGTTGCCCATTCCTTCCCTCCTCCTCCTCATTCTTTCCTTCCTCCTGTCTGCAGTTCAGGTGGACTCCTAGTCCTGGGGTATTATTCCTGGCTGAGAGGGAAAGTTTACGAGTCCCTTGGTACTGCTCTTGGCAGCTCATCACAGTACTTCTGTAATACTGCAGCACAGGTCTGGCCAGGGAGCAAAGCTCAAAAGAAGATGGGAATTTGGGAGATCCAAGAAATGTTTCAGGTCAGGAGGAATATACCATGAGGGAACGTGGTGATGTGTAGGTGTGGTGTACAGATGAGCTCCTTCAAGCCTCCAGTTCATGCCCTGAGCTGGGGAGAGAAGCACAGAGCAGGGAGAAGACAGCAAATCACTGTCAGTCTTTATGAGCATCTCCATTTTCAAATGTGGAAGTCTTTGGGGAAAAAAACTCCAAACCAACAAAAAACCTCCCAAAAGCAGGAGGCAAATTGTTGACACTTGTACAGTCAAGCCGGTTGCTTTAGGTACAGCCAAGAAGTCGTGTTTGGCCTTGGTGAGGTCTTTTCTAGCAGGAGAGGAGGGATAGATTGGGCTTGATTATGAGCTTCTACCAGAGGAGATTTTTCAGGGGAGATAAGGAATGCATCTGTCGAGAACTGGCTTATCCCGGGAGACTAGACCATAGGCTGTTGGCAGATGTCATGGTAATAGTTCCCACAACAGCAGAAGACTGCTTAGGTGATACCCACCTAGATAACCCTGACAGACCATTCTTCCCTGTTCCAGATGATTTGGTTGAACTGATTGTAACTGAGCACTTAAATAGTGTGTACCAGTCAGGCATCGATTATCTATTCCTAGCCTGCAGCACTGATTGAGGCTGCTCAAACTTCTCTTCCACTGTTACACACTACAGAAAGTCTAGAGCACAAATGACCTCTAGACAATTGAGTGCATGTGTATGGGGGAGGAAATCCTTCCTGCTCCTGAAGACATCTGAAACAGAAGGATTTGTTATATTCATTCCCTGCAAGCAAAGGCAGGATTAAGATAGGATTAAGGGCAGGAATATGTCAGATTGAGTCCAAATAACCCTGTTCTCAGCCTCATCAAAGATGAGAAGGAAAACACGGCCAATCATTTCAGTTGCAAGAGGGACCATGATGATCATCCGTCCTGATGCACTGAAGCCAATTTAAAATGTGCTTTCTCAAGAAGATATCTGCTCCCTGGATTTGTGTTTTGATGTTACATACACAAGACACTAACTCCCTGATTGTTCAGATTAGCTGCATGTTTCATGAAGAATGCAGACTTGAGGCTTTTCTCCCAAAGTGTTAGCCTGTATAGTCCGTGAGTCTATACTGGTTTTGACTGGAATAATCCAAAATAACTCCTGTGATTGCTCCTGTGAAGAATCTGGCCCTGACTTTGGTGCTTGTCATATACACACTGAGCTTCTGCTTTGAGTAACACAAATGGGAACAGGTTTCTGCAGCACAGGGCCATTGCTGGGCTTTGAAAGTGTTGCCAGCTGAGATCTTAAAGCTTCAGCTCTCCTCTACCCAAACCTCTATTCCATGCCTGACATCCTGAACGTCTGTTTTATAAGGGAGGATTGCCTGGGAATAATCCTCTGAACCTGTGTGGCTTTCATGGTAATTAATTTTAATGCAAGCACCCCTGTGTATTTGCAGAGCTGTAGAAATATGGTCAGATCAGAAGTGTTAGATTTTGCCTTTGGATGAATGCTGAAGCCAGCACTTTAGGGAAAAATGAATGCTGGATGTGCTATGTGCAGTCTTTGCTCCTTGTATCGGATGCATCTTGAATACTGAGTAGTAAAGGAATAGCTTCTCACCTCCGGATTTTACTCCCGTGTTGGAGTCCATGCTGGACCGGGTTAACATGCACATTGGAAAGGCAACAGTGAGCATGGCTGGGTTTGAAGCTCTGGGGAACAATCCGCTCCTTGCACCCTGCTGACTAATGACATGACACAACCAGGACTTGCCGAGTCCCAGCGTTGCAGCAGTGCTGGGAGTGATGACTCAGCAGTTACAGGGTTGTGTCAGCGGTTCTTACAGTCCCTGTGCATGTAGGTCTAGTCCTCGGAGGCGCTCACTTCCCACAGTGAGTGACCACATCCTCCTTTTTCCACCCATGTACCTCCTTTTCGATGGTTCCCCTTCCTGGGGCAGGACTGTGGCATACAAGGACTGGCAGAGAATTCCTCCATCACTGTATCCAGGCTCCTGCTTTCTTTAGCAAGCAGGCTAATTATTTTTCCCTAACTGTTATTGAAGATATTACTGTAATTTAAGCATGTAGCATATATAATTATGCAATTAGGGTAATACTGACACTAAGAACAGTCACTATAGCACTGTCTTCTCCCCTCCCACACCTCGGCAAGAGAAATGAAGCAGGTCCCAGATGAGAGGAGGGGAAGAAGAAACCTGGCTCTCTTCCTCTTCAAAGTCCTGTGTTGCAGACACCTTGGGCTGAGCTTGATTTTCCACCCTAAATCCCATTTAAGCCCCTGATCCCTGTAGCAGAGAGCAGTGATGACACTGTATCCCAGGGCAGCGGAGCGGCGGCTGGGAGTTTCAGGCCTGGGGCATGAAATCAAAGCGTTATTTCTGGGTTTAGGTCATCCAAATGGGCACCATTCCATTCTGTTCACCAGCAGGCCTTAGGGGCCAATGCTCAATTAGTTTACTGGACTAGGGATACAAAAAGATTTTCAAAAGAGCAAATAATAGCTATATTAATAATACATCTGGGGAATATGTCATAAATTAAGGGACCAAATGTCTTTGGAGTACTGTGCTGGACCATGTGAGAATTTCTCTGTTGCCTTTCCTAATGGGAGGATAGTTTATGCCTTTGAAATAGAAATTAAAATACTTCCTGCTAGGAAAGAGGAGCGCACAAACCACAGGCATCCCAGTGACTTGCCCTTCCCTTTACTGCAGCAATGGGTGGTTGTCTGTGAAGACCTCAAATCTCACTTGTGGCTGGGAGGAGGACTTGAAGCCATCCCTGGAGAAGGCCATGTCCATGCTGCCACCCTCCCTTAAGAGGCTGATTTAGGGCATTTCCAAATGAAAAACATAAGCCTGTATTAATGGAGCTCCATAAGAAACTGAGGGCATTGTGCTTGGATGGACTACTGGTCCTGCACATGGTGGTATGTTCCAGTTCCCAGACGAGCATTGGTCCAGCAGCTGCGTGCCACACATGCCCATTTATATGCAGGCCATTTGGAAAGGACACATGATGTTAGGCTGAATTTGGGAATGTCTGAAGCTAATGCTGCAGGAAGTTTGGTTGTTCCAAAGAAGAGGCTTAGACCCAAGGGGGGATCTAACCTCAGTGCTGATGGGGAGTGAGGTGGGATTAACATTTCAGGCTGCTTTACACTGGTGGCCAGGCTTCTTGTCTTGCAAAAATTTCTTGGGAGCTGTGATGGGGTATCTGATGGAAGATTGGCTTATTCCACATCTCCAAAAATCTTTCCATCCCATGAGATACATGTAGCCAACACCACTTCCCAGCTCCTAATGGATCACCGGGTGGGAGGGATGCCTGTCCAGACAGCTATACTGCACGTGGGTGTATTTGGTGTGCTGCCACCGAGTGCATTCTGATCAGAAGCCAGCTGGGAATCTATAAAGTAGTTTTGGCTTTATTTTCTAAGGCATCATTAACAAGTCTGGCTTTTGCTAAGCTGGACCTGGCCTACAGTTGGACATGAGAGAAAGCAAGCACACAGGTGACAGTGGTGGCAAGACAGAAGTTATTTCAGGACAGACTTCCCTTGGAGCAAATTGTCTGTCTGAAGGCTCAAATGCTTGAGCCTGAGTCTCGCTCAGGCTGCAGCCAGGCTGGCTGGAGATGATCCAGGTGTAAGACAGAGGTGGAAAACCCCTCAGCGCTGCAGCACAGTTCAGCTTGGAAGGCATCTCCAGAGGTCTCTGGTCCAATCCATCAGTGAAAGCAGAGACAGCTTTGAAGTTACAACCCCTCTATGAGCATCTGGGTTCATCTCAGTCCAAGTAAGCTGCGTTATCTTTCAAGTAGTGGATGTGTGCTGGCTCTGCACTTTTGAGAGCAATGGGTTTGGGAGCGCTCTGAGGCACAGCTGAGCTGGCCGGTCCCAGCTGTGCATCTGCAAGGAGGTCATCTCTGGACTGGAGCAGCTGGAAGGGAATAAGTGAGCACAGCCCTCAGGATCACCCCTGCCCTCCATGGGCTGGAATTAAACTGCCAGCACAGAAAGAAAAGGGAAGCGAAAAAGAGAAGTCAGAATGCACAAAGTCCATGAGAGAGCTGGGAATAGAAACAGAACAAGTCTGGGGAATCATGAGCCAGGAATTACCCAGTAGGTGAGGTCGTCTCTCTGGTCTGGCTATGCTCTTCTCCATGGGTGCTGCCCTGATGTCCTGCTTACCCATGCATAGCTGATTGATGGCTTCAGTCAGTGGGCCTCCAGGAAAAGAGGAGGTGTTTCTGCTAGAGAAATCCCATCTTATGCTCAGAAAGGTTCTTCCATTTTTTAAGGAAGAGGCTAGCAAGATTGAGGAAAGAAGATGGGAAGCATGGGAGAGCACTGGGATGGGGCTCAGCAGAAGTGAGTTCTCGTGCTGCCAGTCATGGGCATATTGCCTCGACCTCCTGTGCCTCAGTTTCCCCATCTCTAAAAGTAACACACTGGTGTAATTCCCATGCATGCTCTCTCACACCATGCTGGGGCCTCACATTTCATGGCATTCAGGACATTTTGGGTCTCCTACACTTCAACTCACTGTCAGGCCCTGGGCAGCAGAGGCAAGAGGAGCATCTAATAATATTTGGTGTTGACTTATGCTTGGTGTTGACTTACACTTGGTGTTGACTTAGGTGGAGATTAGCAGCCATACAGCTGAATAGAGGCATGGATGGGACCTCTCCTCCATGAGAAATGACTTTGGGCTAGGGGATGGGACATGAAGAAGAGAGGGTGCAACAGGGATGCTCAGTGTTCCTGCAGGTAGAGAAGAGAGGACACGTTTCTGCTGGTCAGCGCTGTGCTGGCTGTTTCCAGCAGAGCCCACGTTTCTTTGTCATAATGGAGACAAACAATTGCAATGCATACATTTTGACAAGCTGTAACTGTGTGATCAGAGCAAGAACCATCTCTGCTGGAAGAACTTCATGTTGCTTGTCCCTGCATGCTTCATGTTGCGCCTGAGCACAACTGACACCTGGGAATATGTGGATGGCTGCAGTCAGGTGAGAAAGCCCCTGAAATGTGATAGCAAGATATCAGGCACGCCGATAGAAAACCTTTAATACTACCAGGTGACTAGAGACGTCAGCACAGGTCATCTGTGGGGATAGAAAATGGTAATATAGGTGGTTAGGGGGCTTTATTTATTTTTTCCTATCCATGTACTGTTATTGTGGAATGTATATTGTGCCCTGGGAGCACTGAGCCCTTTCTGATAGCTGCGCTCTGAGCATCACACTAAGCAAACACAGAAATCACCGTTGGTGCTCAGTGACCCTCACTCTGGCTTGACCCGCTGGGCTCAAGATCTCTTTGGTGAAAGTCTGCTATGTGTTAGCAAGTGACTGTTCAAACACAGATGCTGCCTGTGTCAAGGAGGCTTTTTGCTCAGAAAGTACAGGCAAATATTGATCCTCTGTTGAGCCTGCAGAGCAGGCTGGAGCAGCGCAGTGGCGTGCGATAGGAGCTGAAAGAGGTCCCACAGCACAGGAACTGAGGAGGCTAAAGGGCCTCTTATTTGCTGACTGGGCAAAGCTTGACGTGTGTCTAATCCCCCCGGCCGGTGTGGTCGCGGGGGTTTAGCTTTAACCAATTTCTAATTAAAAGTGTTTACAGATGAGCACTTTATTTACCGAGCATTAATTATAAAGGGCTTTACTATAGCGGGGAGCAAATGAGTTTCCTGTCTGCTGTAGCAAAACCCTTGCTGAGAGCTGGCTTTCCTCAGACAGTCCGTAATAAAGTTATTATAGCAGTGGGCTTTGTGATAAGATCGTGAGCGGATGGGGGCAGGAGAGGTGGGAGCGTTTCCACCACACATGTGCCTGCTGCCACAGGTTTAGGAGTCCTCTATGCCATGTTTTCTGGCTGGACGCTTGCCAGTCACCATCCAACATCATCTGGGTTCAGAAGTCATTGGTTTAAACCCTGGTGTAATCATGTATTAGATTACATGTGTAAAATGAAAGCAGGAGGATATTGGCTGTTTTAAGATGCTCTCTGTGGTTGGAAAAGGGCTGGCTGCTCACAGGGGGATATGGGATCACAGCTCTTCAGGTCCGTGTGTGTCCGTAATGTGTCTCCCCGCAGCTCAGACAGAGCCAAACACTAAATATTATTCCATGTTTATCTGCTTTTTTGGGTTGACTCAACCAAAGTTTTTTGCTCCACACCATGCCCATTTTGACGAGATTTCTCAGCAGGAGAAAAGCCAGTTGGGAAAATTCTGTTGCAGTGCAGTTGTGACCTTGGGATCTGAAAAAGTTCATTTTAAAATATCAAGATTAACAAATTACTCTTTTTGTAAATTATTTTCTATGTTTTTCTATAATAAAGTGCATAGTAAAATGTTACTAGTCTTTTAGTAAATTACTAATATTTACTAGTATTCTAGTAAAGAGCATATCTCTACTAGTAATATTTTATTGTACGCTGTAACAGCCTGTAATTTCATACACGTTTGTACCACAGCTTCCAGAACTGCTGTTCTTGGGAAGTTTCGATTCCTGGGAACGCAGGCTCGGGGATGTTGACATTTCCCACACAATTTGCTGTTCTGGCAATTCTAGTGATAGCCGCCACTGCGTGCAGAACTGCTAACAGGGTACGTGGGAATAAGGGATCAGGTGCTAAGAGCCAGCTTCAGCCTCCTCGCTTTACAGTGATCTCCGCTGATTTATTAAATAAGGAGTTTTGCTGGACTTCTTTGTCTGCTTGTCAGACTTTCTGGTGCTGGTTAGAATGTGTTTTTTAACTTGTAAACAAATGTTTTCTTTATAATTCAAAAGAGTAACTCCAGATACCGTAGCCAAGAACTGACACACAGGAAAAAGATGTATGCATTGCTTGTATACATCTATATTGAATTAATGATGGCCAGACAACAAAAAAGTGAGATACTCCCTTGTGAGTGTAATGTTGTGATTGAGGTGGCTTTTCCTTAGAGTGCTGAGGATCATTCACCTTGAGAGAGAGACATTCTGGTAAAGACGTCTATTTTATCATGTATAGCACACACATTTTAGGGGCAGTCTGTAACTGAGACATCTTCTGCCTTGCATTTCTCTCATACCCGATGTATGATTTTGTTCTTACTGAGGTCCAGTACACAGCCTTGAAATGCTTATGTTTAAGCCATCTCAATCTTATTGCAAAATATAATCATTTAATAGTATGGGAAAAGAAGGGAGGGTCCAGAAGGCATCATTAAAGCTCCTCATAAATCTGTGTGTTGCAGATCATTTTGGTTTGCTGTACCCCTGCTGCATTTGCTATGCTGTGAGCCAGTTCCTTGCCGTGCCTCTCTAGCAGGGAGGATGCTTTAAGTGATGATGCCAGCTCGGGGTGAGCATGTGGCTCTTCCTTGCATGCACACATCTCCCTGTGTTGCCTGGGAATACCTGGAGGGAGATGTTGGCCCGTGGTGAGAGCTCACTGTGTCTGAGATGGGGGGACTTTGTCCAGGCTTTGCTTCACTGTGAATTTGCATAGGGCTGTATTATTCAGCTCAGCAGCTCCCCAGCATTCCTTAGGGTAAAGTTGTGTTCTAGGCTGGTGCCCTGTCTGCAATGAATATGCCTGTGAAAGCCCGATTAATGCCAAATTATACTTAAGGGAAATCTTTACCTTTGGCTATGATACTGTAAATTATTGAATGCTGCAGAGAAAATTACCACAAGGTCCTTCTAGAAATACCTACCTCTGTCATAGTCGTAGAGAGCTTCAAAAGCTTTATTGAGGGGGATTGGGAGATTGATTTCCATTAAGGATGCAATTTCCTCATTTAAAAAAAATATATCATTTAAATGGTGCTGTAAAAGCTAAGTTACAGGTAAAAGGGGAATCAGATGAATTCAGGACCATGTGCTCACTGCAAAACTTGCTAGGGTTATATTATTCCAAAGCAAGCAAGTGAGGTGACAGCACAAGTGCTTTGTCTGCTCTGGATGTGGTGCGAATGATGCGCTTCATGTCTTGAAACCCTTGGAAGCCAGCGATCAGCCTGCAAATCAAGGTGATGTGGTGGGGCTGAGCAGAGCAGCTCTGGGTGTGATGGGGACTGCAGGCTCTCTCCTGGCAAGCTGGGCTGTGAGCCCAGCCTTCAGTCTGCTGCAGCATCCTCTCTGGGGTCCTGCACTGTGTTTGTGTGATGTGAAGTGGTTTAGTGCCTTCTCAGGCGTGCCTGGACAGGCTGGGCAAGGAAGCCCCTGTACGGGTGGAAGTGCCATAGCAGCTAATAGATCTCACCCACTCCTGACCATTGCTTCAGAGCATGGAGCATGGGCCTTAGAAACTGCCTGAATTGCAGTGAACTGATCAGTTCTTTACAGACAATTGCCAATTTGATGAGAAATACCTATGAAAAATACCTTCAGGTATTCCTGGCAGCAACACCTGGGTACCAGTATGGGGTTGGGAGCGGAGTAGTGGGGCCTGAGCTGGGACTGTGCTGAGCACTGACTCAGAATGGCAAGGGAGTTGTTTTGCTTGGCAGGTTGTCCTCAGTAGGTACAAACTCAGTCTGTAAGGACAGACCAACAAGTAGCTCTCCATCCCACACCGAATGCAGGCAGGCTGGTCTCTGGCTTCATGAGTGAGCTGGATTCAGACCTCTGGCCATAGCAAGCAAGACAGTGGATGAGCAGAGGTAGTGAGAAACACCTTGCCTTTAGGCAAGTCCTTGGTGTACTGTTAGCAGTGCAGAGTGCTTTAACTTCCATATTAGCCATTGGCTTCTTTAAGTATGAGTGGGGCTCAAGTTCCCTGGTGAGCAAAAAGCCCCAAATAATAATGCCTTCAGCTGCTTTTTTTGTGTTTTTAATCTGACACGGAGGCCCTTTACCCCATGTGAGCCCACGGGTCTTAAAGACTTTCCCCACCAGTCTGTAGTCTGTAAGTAATGGTTTTGTCAGTCCTTCGCTATAGGACCTCAGTGAAAAATCATTTCACATCCAGGTCCATTGTATGCCCCAAGTGTGGTCTGAGGCTAGCAGGGCTTCCTCAACCGCCCTGCACTGCCTCCCCTCCTCTCTCTCACTCCGTACGTGATTTCATTTAGGACGACGGTGAAAGATGTGAAAGAAGATACACACAGCAAGATGTAATGCCCTCCAATCTGTCAGCATGCCTTAGGGAAGGGAAGAAAAAAGACCCTCACAGGCAGGAGTATTGTAACATAAGGCCTGACAAATTCAGTATCTTCAACATTAAGGGATTAGCTTTGGTAGGCAGAGAGGAGTTCAGATGGTGGTCCAAGGCTTTATTAATAGGAGTGCTCCCTGGTGATGGCAGCCCTGAGATCTTGGCCCCAACCAAGAACCAGGCTCCTTCATTCTGCAAAACCAAACTGGAAATCCAAAGAGGTTCATAATGCTTTACAGTTTGACAGCACTTCTTCAATTCAGACACCAACTAGGCATTAATAAATGAGACCTCCTGACATCCTTGCTGTGAGCAGAACTACATAGCAAATGGATTTTCCAATTTGTTGAGGTTTCGGGAAGCAAGCAAAAGAAATTTTGTTCCATGTCGTAACAAAAAAAAAAAAAAAAAAGCAGGATTGGTTTTGGGTCAATTGAACCATTTTCAATATATTCAAAGCACTTCATTCAGATTTCAACCCCTTATAATTTAATAGAAAGTGGAGTCTATTTTAAAGAAAGTAATTTTGCAGGAAGAGACCGAACTTCTCAATGGAAGCATGGAAACAGACCATTTGAATCGTAAAAAAAGATTTCCCTGATTTTTTCCAGAAAAGAAGTATTTTCATAATGACTGTGATTTTATTTTTAATCCATTTAATTAAAACAAGAGTTTTTCTAAAGAAAACTAGACACGCAGCTGATACCACATGTCTGCTCTGGCCTGCTTCTTGTCTTCTCAGGATGTCCCCTTCCCAACCAGATCTAATTCACAACTGTTCCCGAATATAATCCCTTGGTTTTCCTTTTTTCTCCCCAGGGAAGCATCCTGCATAGCCACCACAGTTAAGGGGCTCTCCCTAGATGTGCCTTTTCCCAGAGCACAGCATCAGGCGTTGGCCTGTGACTGTTGAAATTCTCTTGTTGGCTTCAGACTGTTTTATGATGGAACTTTAATGAAAACTGTTGCATTTCCATGGAAATCTTCCAATTTTAACCAACTGGTATTTCCTAACAAAGAACAGTTTGTCAAAACCATTCCTGTCCAGTTTTCCTGCCTCCTTCCTCAATTAGGTCTGTAAAACACACAGACACAAACAACGCGTGTGTAACAGGGTAACAGCACCTCAATAGTCTATGGTAAGGGGATGGAATCTGAACATGGGGAAAACACAGGGAGATGGCTGTGATTTTTGAATGAGGTGAGGGGACACATTCAGAACTGCACAGCCCTGAAGATACAGGATCTGCCTTTGTCTCTGTGTGTGTTTCTATGGGAGCTGCCACATTCAATCAGAGCAATCACCCAGGTTGGTGAAATTTATGAAGTTGCCCAGTGATGGGTCTGCTCTGTAAATAAAGGCGAATTAGGCAGGAGTACGTTAGCACGTATTTCACTTGTGTAATAATAAACCTTGTATCAAAGTCTGCAACACCATCTGAGTTTTATATGCCCCGTTTCCTACATGTTTTGAACAGTGGAACCAATTTATAATGTAATGATTTTTCCATACATAATTTCTTTCTTATGATTTCCATAACTCGGGAGTTTTTACTATGAGTAGGGCTGAAGGCAGACTCGTAAAGGATATGAAAAGAGGGCTGGCTAACGTGTCTCATAAAAAACAAGCTCGAGCGATTTGCTACTGACTCTCTATGGGTTTGATTGTGCCTTGAGTTTGGACCATGCCAGGAACCAGCAACCTGTGTTTCCAGCCACCTTCACGCCATGGTCCTTTCACACCAGGCTTGCGGTGTTGCTGCTTGCTGGCAGGAGATGGGAAAGTGGGAATCAGTGGGCTAGGAGGAAAGGGGGAGCTTGGCTACCTCTGCTCATTCACTGGCCAGCGGGGAGGAATAGAAGTTTACTCCTGGTTTAAGCCAATCTGAAGGCGTGTTGATGAAGTGGTTAGAAAGGCTCAGTGCAGGGCCAGAAGCATGAGAACATGCCTTGGTCTTAAGCTGGACTCTGTCTCCCACCAAAGATAAAACAAGCTGTAAAAGCAGCTGAGTATTAAGAGGGGGTTGGATATGTCGTTTGTTGTGTTGCTTCGCTGGGTACCATTAATGCAGGAACCAGAATGTCTTAATTGTGCTGGGCAGCTGGATGATGGGGTGACAATTAAGCTCTAGGGGAGCAAAGTCTTTTCATTGTTTGGCATCACTTTGTGAGCATCTTGGAGTCAGTGGATACAAACCCACCTTTTTTAGACAAGCGAGGCAATTTACATCCTTTGTTCTACGGACAAATAATACAGAAAAGAAGGGGAAAACCTCAAATACTTGTTTCAGCCATTTCAAGACAAAAAACCTTCCAGTTTCTGTTTCCAGCTGAAAATCAGTCATTTAGGAAGAGCTTTAATTTAAGCAAGTTAAGCAAATGAGAACTTTCAGCATTTAAGTACTTCATTTTAGGCTTGAACAAGTATAGTTTGACTCAAATGAAAGCTTTGCTTATGTTTCAGGTTCATCAAGACTCCACCATCAACCTCCTCCAAAGCCAGCCCTAGGTTGAACCAAAAGTCTCTATTCATTTCTACCTGCAAATTGAAAGAGCAGTGCTTTATCTGTGAATCTCAGTATCTTCCACCCCTGCTCCTGAAATGATGCTATATATCCACCATCCTTGCTCACTGCTGTGCACCTCTAGACACTACATACCAAGACTCTTCAAATACTGCAAGTGAGCTGTCTTACTCCATCTTACAGCAGTATAACAAAATGCCTGCAAAAGCAACTTCCAAATCACAACCACTCACAAATTTGGGACCACAATCCCATCTGGGCCATAGTCCTGCCTCTGTCAAAGACCTAACCTTTACTAATGCCAAGGGAAACCTTTTATAGCTACACACTTCCTTTCTCCCTACCCCACTGGGAGGAGGTTAGTTAGAATCAGGTGCTCCAGTCCCTCCATCCTTGTGCAGGAGGGCGCTGAGGGATCAAGTGGAAGGGGGAGAGGCAGGTGGGGAATAGGGAACACCTGGCCTGAGAAACACCAGTTTCATTTATCTGTGACATTAAATCCTTCTGTTCTTCATATATCTGCAGCATCACTTCCACCACAGGCACAAGGTCAGATGAGAGAATTTACTTTTTTCTCTCTCTATTTCATAAATTTCCCTACCTACAGTTAAGCTTAAGGCACCATTTATTTTACTACACAATTCCCCAGGTCCTGGTGACTATATATCCAAGATGTATCGTGCTAATATTGCAATCTAATCTTGTCACAGGTAGAAGAAACTGTCCATTTAACGCATCAGATGATGCAAGTTCTGCCCACACTAACAAGCATCTCAGATAACAAAATAACCAGGTGATAGAGAAGAACATGTATATATTGCTTCGTATTGCTGTCCCCATTTTTCGTTTCCAAAGTTTGTTTTTTGAAGAGAGAACACTTTTATCCAGGTTCTGTCTATTGGGTCATTTATTCAGTTAGGGATAAATTACATGTTGATAAGAACCGCATTCTGAGCATGGATGGGACCACACAGTGATTGCAATCTGCTCTAGAAGCTGCTGGAGCTTCCGGTCTGCTTCAGCAGGTCTGAAGCCCCTATAGATGCCGTGTGATGGCTGAATAAAAAGCCTGAATTAGGGAAAATGCAGGGTTTTAAGTAATCTCTGCTGTGTTTAGAAATCGATGTGGATGGTGTGCCTGTATGAATTGGGCATTCCTCCTAATTGATGTATCTGCCAGATGCTAATGACATCCTTTTCTAGAAATCTCTTACTTTTAATCTGGGGAAATTAGTATTGTGTGTTCACACCACGTGAGTTTTCTCTCAGCTGGATAAATAGCATGAATCACTCTCCCATTTCAAAGCCGCTCAGCTGCAAATACCCATTTAATCTGACTTTATAAGTTAATAAATCACAATAATTAAGCTTTAGCTCCACGTGCCAGCAGAGCGCTGGGGAAGGTGCATGGGCTGGTGTAATCCTGTGTCTTACAAAGCATTTCGCACCAGAACTATCTTTTCTGGGCTACTTGGAGCCCGGCGATGCTGTTTGCTGGGGTTAAGATGTGGTCGTGTGTGAGCTGATGGCTGGCTCCTAAGTGAGGGTGTCTCCTCCTGGGAATTAGCAGTAGCTGTGGCTGTTTGCAGGATGGAGAGCAGGTCCTTCAGTGTGCTGAAGGAGGGAAAGCCCTGGGCTCAGAGTTTGCTGGTCACAGAGGTGCCTGGAAGCCTTGATGTAGCTTAGGCTTAAAGATGGGGAGGAAGGGGACTGTATTTTGCCTGACATCAGCTGTTTAGGAGCTAATAGAATTGAAATGGCATTCTCAAGGGGCAGTGAAGAGGAGGAGAATGTATAGTCCATTTATCTAAGGCATGCTGAGGGTGCCTTTGCTTTTTGCTGCATGGAGGTAGGGCCTGGATAGCTAATCCTGTGTGTCCATGTTGCATTTATGCAGTCAAGCTCAAGTCATCTATCTGTGATTTAAAACCACTCCTATGTGGCAGTGCAGGGGTGCTCAGGAATTGGCAGTGTGGGTTTATGTATTTCTATCCCAGTCTGAAGTCATGAAGGCATTTGCAGAGCTATGGTGAAGTTCTGTAGCCCACAGCCAGGTTTTTGAGATATCTGAGCTGCTCTCATATGCAGATTTGCCTTCTATATTTTGGGGAGAATGGTGTGAGTATGTGTTTCCTAGGGAAGCCATGTGTACCGTGAGCCCTGGCTGTAGCAGCCAGCTCGGTGTCAAACCTGACTTGACGTCAGTGGCTCTTTTTCTTCTCTTATCCTACAGTTGCTGCATCTTTGGCCACAGGTTTTTGAAAGAGAGCGTAACCTGGTCTTGAGCTTCATCCTCTCTGTGGATATGATGGTCTGTAGTGTTTGGCAGTGGGCAGTTGATAACTAGTTTTTCAGAGATGCTGAGCACCCGACTTCTCCCTGAGGCTGTGAAGACTCCAGCTGTAACAGTGGCCACAGTGGGTTGTGCCTCTGGGTTGGTGTCTGCCTCTTGCCTCCAGCCCCGAAAGCTGTGGGTGCAAAGCTGTAGGTCACTTTTCAGTCCCAAACCTTTTCTCTTGATATCATAACCCCCTCACTCCTACCGCACACTCTTTGGCTTTGCTGTGAGCAGAGATTTATACACAGGAAATGGAGAATATGACATTTTGTTTGTGCCTCTGTGTATGTGTAATATCTTTAATATGAAACTAGTTACCACTTAATTATACAGGCTAAAGACCTCCATTCAGTATGTTGTATACAATTTATGAGTCTCGGGTCTCCCAGACACACATTACAGCCGTGTGGCAGCACCCAGGTGACTAACATTCCTTTTTAATTCAATTTCCTTACATAAATAGCTTCATTAAGGATCAGTTATTTGGGCAGAGAAAATACTGTTTGAATAGGTCAGACTAAGCCATTGAATTTAGGACCCGGCTACTGTTACAGCTGAGAGCAGCACCAGACCTCAGCGTCACCCTCCTGTTTGACAGTTTGCTTTCACCTTTAGGCAGGGAAGCTCTCTGGTGGAAGTGGTGAGCTTACTTCAGGGTTAATTCAATGTGCAAGGCAGGATTGGAGCTTTTATGGGAACAATACTAAGGAGGATGTTTTCAATCTCTTAGTCAAGATTGGCCCTTTTGCTGGGATTTTCCAATTTGTTCAGTTTTATCTACGATAAAAAGAAGTTCCCTTGCTTGCAAAGTTGGGTCACACAGCACCTAGAAAACCAGTTCTTGTCTTTAAATCTCTAGTTTTACATCTGGAAACAAACTTAAATCAATGGGACATTGCTGAACTCCTTGGGAAGTGCTTGTCAGTCACCTCTAGGCACCGTGGTGCTGCTTTCCATAAGCATGTAAGCATGGGGGGTAAATACCTTGGGGTTCACAGGACTCAGGTCCCAGGCATCAGGCAGCAAAAGGGAGGGAGAAGCACTGGAAATGGTGTGAATCTTTTCATTCCCTGCACCCAGATTTGCAGTGCTTACGCTGCGTAGGTGCTGTAAAGGTATCTGTACAGAGCGCAAAGGCAGATTAGACCAAGTGTCCAAACTGATCTTGGAAAAACTATCTTCAGGCTCTTATATTAGGGAGTTCTTCCCTTACAGCACATTAACTGACCTCTTTTACGTGAGCAGAAATACAATCCACATATCAAATCAACATAAAGATCACTTTCTGAGACAGCCAGGATTATTTCCTCCCACAAATGCCACCACACTGCAAGTCTCCAGGCTTCCCTCTCCAGCTGAAAGTGCAAAGCATTGCCAGCAATGTGAATATTGCTGATGGCTTTGGCATTTCCAGGCTATGTCCGCAAGGTTGTACTGTTAAAAGCTTATTTCGGGAATGCAGGAAAATGCCAAGAAGGTTGGGCAGGAAAGTGAGCTCTGTTCACTGACATGACATTGCATAAACGTTTGTAAGTGGTATAAACACTCTTTGTGCAGGATATAAACCAAATCTGAACTGTCCACGGGTAGGACAGAGCACTCTCAGTAGACATATTGTTATATCATTATCTATTATGTAGAAGCATCTGATTTTTATTACTCTCTGAGATAGGATATTGGGCTCTGAGGACTATCGCCCTGAATGTATGTGCAAGGCATAGGAATGGCTGCTTCTTAAAACGCTGGCCAAGTGCAAGTCTTACAAAACCCCTTCAAGATGGGTGGTCTTGCTTGTTGGACACAGGCTTTTGCTTTTCAGCAGGGAAAGGGTTGAGTGATGATTATCTCTCGCTTTTTCTCATTCCGTTTCTTTTTGTGATAAATAAAACGAGCCTTGCTTGAAGTGATTGCTTTTTAATGATGCATGTCAGATGTGAAAGCAGTATCGCTCCTGTTTGAAAAGGGCATGTAGTGTAACAAGCTGGCTGAGTTTCATTCCCAAATCACCACCGTTCCCTCTATCAGCATAGAAATAAATGAGTTCTCGTTGCCTGTGGAGGCCTTACCTTGCCTGGATATTACCTCCTTGTTCTCTGTGGGGAAAAGGGAATGTAAAATAGCAGACCCCCCAGCATTTTTTTCTGATTGCCAAATGACCTCCGAGTAGAAAATACGTGTGATCCTTGAATACATGTCCAAGGAATCGCATTTCTGCAAGGCTCGTGACACCATTAATAACTGTGCTAGCGCCCCATGGGGTCACAGCTGTAGTTTGGGTATTGCTGACCTAAAGAATAGGTTGAGCAGTTTGGAGAGGAAAATCTTGGAGGCAGCTGAGCCTGTGAAGGCCTGAGTAGGTCTTTTGCATTGTCTCAAGACTGTTCACATGGACATCGGTGACGGAGAGCTTGTTACTGCTCTTTGGCATTGCCAGTCTGTGGGATTAAAATGGGTTAATTGGAACTGCAGTGGACTATGAGATGCTGCAGCTGAGGGAGGGAAGTGAAGGCTACCCATGGAACTTAATACGAGGTATGAATGGTGAGGGTACTCATTATTTTCCTTGGTAGTTGTGAGACCTCACCTGGAGCATTGTGTGCAGTTCTGGTGTCCTCAACATAAAAAGGACATGGAACTGCTGGAACGAGTCCAGAGGAGGCCACGAGGATGATCAGGGGACTGGAGCACCTCCCGTATGAAGACAGGCTGAGGAAGTTGGGGCTGTGCAGCCTGGAGAAGAGAAGGCTGCGTGGGGACCTCATAGCAGCCTTCCAGTACCTGAAGGGGGCCTATAGGGATGCTGGGGAGGGACTCTTTGTCAGGGACTGTAGTGACAGGACAAGGGGTAACGGGTTCAAACTTAAACAGGGGAAGTTTAGATTGGATATAAGGAGGAAATTCTTTCCTGTTAGGGTGGTGAGGCACAGGAATGGGTTGCCCAGGGAGGTTGTGAGTGCTCCATCCCTGGCGGTGTTCAAGGCCAGGTTGGATGAAGCCTTGTGTGGGATGGTTTAGTGTGAGGTGTCCCTGCCCATGGCAGGGGGGTTGGAACTGGATGATCTTGAGGTCCTTTCCAACCCTAACTATTCTATGATTCTATGATTCTATATGCTTCGTGTGGAAGATAAGCCTGAGCTTGACTTGAAACATGAGCTATTTGGAGAGCAGGTCATGGAAGACACCAAGTGAAAGCGGCAGAAATGTGCTCTACCCCTTCATCCTTCACATTCAGCACACAGTCTCCCAGAAACTAGGATGCTTTCCAGTGCATTATCCAGTCCAATTCAAAATGACCCAAGCGGTGAACCAGCACTTCCCCTGGCAGCTTGTTAGGATGTTTTCTCCTCCTACCCAACTCATATTTCCCGTTTCTTTATTTCAGCTCATTACTTCCTTTTGCCTGGCTGAGGGCAAATGTGCTCCGCCACTAAATAGCCCACAGCAATCAGGACTTCAGTCATGTACCATTAATCCCTGGAGCACAGCATTACTTGTTCACCTTACTGCATGCTCCAAGAGAGAGTGAATGATTGACACTGTTCATAAATGCTTATAGTGTTAATTCTTTAATGTCTTTCATTTTAATTTGCTCTGTTCAGGTTGGGAGGTGTGTGATAACAGATGCTGGACAGAATACTGCCCCTTGTCTGCTGCTTATCACTGCTGGAAACATGCCTCTCCTATCGCAGTTTGCACAGCCCCAAGGCATGGAACAAAAATGAAGGCTATTTTCGTATAAATAAACACCAAATTGCACAGAGTTCTGCATCTTTGGTGGCCAAGAAAAGGGATCTGTGTGCTGGAATCTGCTCCGTGAAGTAGGCATAACCTTTCTCATGCCCCTTATTATATGCAAGTGTTCTGCCTGGCTACTTAAACCCAACCTCATTTTTAGAAGGCCTTTATGCACTGAAACCCTTTGGTGTTTCAGCCTCAGCCTTTGCCAAGCATTTAGGCAGGTGGAGGATGTTAAGGCCATGAGCTGCATTACATGAGATGGTGCTTGTACTGCTGTTGCTCTGCTGGAATGTGCTCTGAATTCCCCTCAAGAAGGTGGCTACGTTGGATTTGTTGGCTCCCTTGAAATAAATCCAAGGCTGATTGCACAAAAGCACTTTTTTGTTCACATATGATGTCCTGTACTTCTGGGAGAGAGTGGAGTGGGCTGAATAATTCAGGTGGCAATTGAGGTACAGTTAATGGAAGCTGGACCCATCTCAGCTTTTCACTTGGATTCATATCCCTCAAGGGCTGGCTGCATCATTTGGTCATGGCATTTTATAGCAGACAGCTCTGTGATGCTGAGTTTTCATTTTCACAGTGGTCCATGCCACACTTTATGGGTTGGTCTCATCAGCATCACAATCAAGACCTGGATTTCAGCAGATTCCAAGCCCCATCAAAGCCACCAAACTTCTGCCAGTGCTTTGAATGAAGCAGTTGGAGTTGAGGGTGCTTCCAGTAGGGGCAGTGATTTGCAGAAACTTCAGTACATGATGGTTGGAGCTGAAAATCATTCATTGTGATGCTCAGGAAGATGAGCACCCTTTACATGAGTAGAGAGAGTCCTCCAACACGTTCACAGAGATGAAAAAGCAACTGAGTTCATGCCTGGCAAGTTGGATAAAGAAGTAATTTCTCCTGTCTCTATTTTTGCCTCCAATTTACAATAATCATAGATTCCCTTTGTATTTCTTAAAATATCCGTGTTTAGCCTAATTGCAGGCAATAAATCAAACCCTAAAGTAAGCAAGAACATCTGACTGTCAGCAGTTGCAAGTGGGAGATGTGACAGCAACCTGGCCTGCCTATCCAAACTTACACTTCTAAAAAATATGTGGAAAATCGAGGGATGCGATGAGAGATTAATTCCATGGGTCACCCTGCACTTTTCTTTCCCTTTGAACAGCATCTTGGGAGAGCCAGGGGTAAGGAAAACATTCATTAAAATCCAACCAGGGAAAGAAAGACCCACTGGGCAACACAGATTTGTAGCTAAGGAGGCTGCACGATTTTGGGAGGCCATTTTGTCACCTGGTTTTTCCAGCTAAATCTGAAGATGACTCTGATGTCATCGGAGAGGATGATGGAGCTGTTGGCATGATGTATCCCTTACATTGTGGCTACTGATGGACACAACAGAATCCAGTGGAAATCTTCTGTTCCTGAGCCCAGGTGGCAGTAAATTGTACTTAGTAAAGCATGCGAACCAGATACTTACAAACCCGAGGGGAAAGCCATGAAATATTCATGAAGCCTTTCTTATGAAAGAGGCTTATTCATCTATATATATAAATATATATATATATATGCATGCTTTTGAAATCTATTCAAACCAAATAAGACCTTCTTAGTCACCTTGCGTAAAATAGGAAAGCAGATGACTTCGGTTCCACCTCTATTATACAGTCATCAGGAGACTGAAATAGCTCTGGAAAAGGAGCCTTCTGAAGATGTGTGCCTTTCTTCTGGCTCTGCTGGTGTTTCAGCAGAGCAGCTGCTCTGGGGAAAATCACTTGGTGCTACCTTGATGCAGTGAATCAATCGGCCTTTGTAATTTATCACTCTCTGCAAAAATAATTCTGAAGTGTTTGAATATATTGAGGCACAAAGCTTTTAAATATCCCAGGAATGGCAATGTTTAGGGTATGACGGAGGCCAGGCTGCGACCGTGTGCTCACTGGCAGCATCCCTGCCCTCTCTGTCTGCACCACGGGAGCATTGTTCCTATCTCATCCTGCTGTGTTCTAAATCTGGTTGGTGACTCCAGTGTGGTAGAGAAACCCCAACAGAAAATCTGCCCCTAGGTGATGTGTCCAGGCCACACAGAAACCCAGTTCCTTTGACAATGATTAAATACAAAGACAGCCATCCTCCTAGCTTGTATTGCTTAAACTTGATCTGTCAATACTCGTTTTTTCACAGTCAGTAAAGCCATTTTGAAATCTCAAAAGAAAAAGAAAGGGGAGAGACGAGACTCTAAACTAAAAAGGTTATTTTAGGAGTTTTGTCTGATGCCTGAAAATAAGTAGCTCTAAATTAGACTCTCACTTGCCTTTTAAAGCAAAGACATCTCATTTAGATGACTGTATTCTTATCCTTATTAAAACATTCTTTTATCCTTATCCTTATTAAAACATAGGAGAATGTTTATGGTTGCATTTGCCTAAGTAGCTTTGGCATTTTCTTCTCTTGGAAATTCATAAGCGAAGTTTGCCAGATCATCTCTGTATGTTATGACAAAGACAGAAACAGTAACTTAGGAAGTGAAATCACTGCTGATACTACTTTAATAGGCAAGAAACAGCTGATGTTGTTTTTGTTTGATTCTAGTGAGGAATGCTGTCCTACTCCCTTTCTTTGCTCCCAAAGCATCAGGTACTGGGATAACCAAACAGTTGCAAGACTGAAGGTATTTCAGCCATGCATATCAACATTTTCCTTCTTGCTCACAAGCCTGAGGGACTGTTTTTCCCTATTTGGCATTGTTCTAGGCTGGGATCAGTTGGCACAGTTTGCCCTTTGCACATACTTGTTAGTGGTGGGAAACCCTGCACAAGGGAGAAGAGAGACAGAGCTTTTCTGCTCAGGGTAGCTGTGCTTGGCAGGGCAATTTGCCACGGCCCCACTTAGCTGATTTTGTTTTTAATCTTTCAAGTTTGTTTCTGGTCCCTGTCTTCCTAAACCTCAGCTGGTAAATGCTTGTGGAGTTGTTCTAACATGTGCTAGCCAGAGATGTGTCAACTTGCTGTCTCATCTGTAGTAAACTCTGGGGGAAGAGACCGCTTCTCGCTGCATCAATTGATGAAAGCACAGTGTTTTCAGTTCCCATGGGAGCTGCCCTGCTTGCTGTCATTAGACCTCAGGTCTGAGCCAGTCATTTGGTTTCATTCTCTAATCCACGGACAGAGAGAGGCACCTGGAGCAGAAAGCTCACTCTGCAATGCAGGGATGGGCAGAGCTGCCAGCTGGGGTCTCTCCTAGCTCAAGTTAGCTGTGTTAAATCCTGAGGCTGATTTCAGATCATGCTGTCGCAGGTCGTGGGGTTTATGCTTTTATCTTGTCTTCAGGACAACCTTGCCTTAAAGGTGATGTCAGGTCACCTTGGTGGGGTTGTGAAGATGGGGGGTGTCCCGGTGAGGAGTGCTTTGCCAGCACAGGGAGCAGAACTGGCACACAAATACAGTGGAGCCTTATACCAGATGTGGCTGGAGTTATCTTCCTGTGCCAGGTTTCTCCCTGCTCTGGCTGGCATTGGTGGCTCCACTCATGCATGTAGTGGCCAATGCTGTGCTTGTGATCCAGGCTTTGAAAGCTCAGCCCTTTGCACTTGTGGCTGGAGAAAGGATAAAAAGATTCAGCAAGTACAATGGGTTATTCCTGCCCCAGATTTCAAGTGGTTTAGTTTGGGCAGAATTGTTTAGTTGCAAGAAATCCAAACTGCTTGTTTCCAGTGTTCCATAAACAACCGAACCCCCAAAGCAAAACCAAACCCTACCGAAACGCTATCAGATGGAGGCATTTTCCGTTTCCATTTTGTTGCTGCTGAAAGAAAAAGGTTTTCAATGAAGAATATGAAACTCCAGTAGTGTGCAGCCTGACTTGGATGCAGTTTCACGTCTACACAGAATTGGAGAAAAGCAGGACTGGGAAAGAGCCTAGCAAAAAAACTGAGCTTGAGAAGCAAAGTCCTTGCCTCACCAGATGGGATCAGGGCTTTAAGGATCATGCCTGATACGGCTTTAGAAGTGAATTTCCTTCTGCACCTCCTCATTAGCTGCCGTCAGGTACTTAGGCAGGGCTTGCAATGGCCATGGTGATTTCCTTTCCCTCCCCAGGTATTCTTCTACTCACATTCCAGTCCACAGGGTTAATATCTTCATCATGTTTTATCTATGGCCAAGTTTGGCAGCCAAACACTCGCTCTCACCTGTTTCTTCATTTGTTTCACATGCACTCCTTTTACAGAGAAAACATCACTGGCAAAAACAGAGTCTGACATCACCGTGCCTGGGGTCTGTTTATTTATCCTTTCATCACCAGTAAGTATCTAGGACAAACAATATTGAACTGGAAGACACGTACCTACCTTTCATAACCTCTTCATTTTCTTTAAATGCCCCAGCCTTGGGCTGTATTTAACATGAAGCTCTGGGAACTGCATTCATAAACCAGATACTCAGCTGTTGTAAGTTACTGTAGCTCCATTACAGTGATACTAGGCTGATTTATAGTAGCTGACCTGTGCAGAAGCCAAGGAGAACACATATATATGGCAGACATTCCAATAACTAAATTAAGCTTGGGAAAATGCACGCTAGCTCCTTGGAAAATTCTCCTAACCAGGTCTGTGAGTGCCTGGACCAGGTACCCAAGCAAAGTGTTGGAAAGTTTACCTTTTGTGTGTGTTGCAATATGGCAGGGCTGAGTGTTTGGAGAGCTAGGAGCTACCCAGGAATATATTAACCAGATGCTGCACATGCCTGGGTAGAGAGCATAGTAATAAAATGACTTCACTCCTGAGAAAAACGCTGAGATTAAAACCTGGCCAGTTCATGGGTATTTCTGTACTGAGTCACGGCGTTTGTGTGTGCACCTCTGGACAATGCACTGCAGAGCTGGTGACAGCATAAATAGGAGATAACAATTATCAAACCAGGTCTGGGCAAGGATCTGGCTAGTTTGGCTTCAGTGGCCAAAAGCTCATTTATAGGCAGATAGGCAGACATCGTCCCCATCCACACCTGCCTTCTGATGGTGTGCAGGTCACCTCAGATGAAGGTCATGCTTGTGTTAAATACCACTTGATGGCTTTTTCCCTAAGAGTTAAGCCATGTATTTGCTCAGCCTCCCAGCCCGTGTTGGCACTGTGCTCTTCCACTGCATCGGGGCATTGCATTCAGCTCTCCACGTGTTCATGTCCATGTGTGCGGGCAGCTCTCTGACACATCACACGGCCCAGCCTGGTGTGAGGTAAGGGTAAACTTGTTCTGTCCATCATACACAACATCACCCACAGCTCTCTCAGCAGTTTCTTCTGCTGTTTGAAATTCATGCCAATTCAGAATTCACTTGTGCTGTACTCCAACATCACTCACACAGGTGCTGGCACTGAATCCAGAGAAGGGTTTGAGGATGCCTGAAGGTAATTCATTGAGAAGCGAGCAAGAAAGCTGGCCCTGACCTCCATGCCCTGTCAGCAAGATCCATGCCAGTCTTTCTCCCAGGGGTGGTTCTCACCTGGGATGTATAATCATGGAGAATATCCTGCCGTGTTGGCTTGGCTGTGGATGATTCTTGCCTGTGTTCTGCCTCATGCCGGGCAACTATTGCTTCCACCAGGATCTTTGCTATAGTGACTACTTCGCTGCATGTTCAAACCGTTCATTGTGGGATCTCTTTTGATGTGTCATCATCCATTTCACAAGGATGCTTTTCTCATAGCGGTCACCTTGTGTGCCCGATATGTGTCCCAGGAGTGCTGCCAGAGCCTCCTTCTGCTTCATCACAACCTCCCTCTTGAAAGAGCGTAATTTCTTTGGTTTCAGGATTAAACAGACTTTAGTGAGGAGGACTTGAGGTTTGTTCAGCATTTTTCATTGAAATATCTTTAGATGCCTAGACACGATGCAGAGCTCCTTCAAAGGTCTGAACCCTTGATGGTGCCCATCATGTCCTCTGTTTTACACATCACCAGAAATCAGTCTGAAGAGTTGCAAGTACATCACTAGACCCATCGGGCTGCTGTGTAACTAGTGACCAAAGCTAACCAGTAGCACGGTGCATTGCCTGGCCTTGTTCTCCACCAGTGTTTTCATTCCCCTCTCAGCCAGGCAGCATACAGTCAAAGTCTGTAGTAACAACCAGTGAAGAAGGACTGGGCTTTGTGAGCTTTAGGAAGTAAGGCAGAGAATAAAACATGGTCCATTAACCTGCCAGAAAAGATACATGGAAGACATAGGAACAACTCCTAAACCACCCTGCTAGAGCATGAGATTTTTTTTCCCCCTAAACTGATTTCCTTATGAATTATTTTTTACTGCATAATAACTACCAAGAAAAGTATGTTTTAGTTATTCACATTGACCTTTTAAACTTCCAAGAGAACTGTGTGTTTTCTGAGGCCCCATGTAGGGCCTATTAATAATTATGCACTCCCACTGAGCTCCATTGATTAGTTTGGGTCCTATTTCACACTGTAAAATGAAGAGAAAAAAAGAAGTCCCTAGTGTTTGTGTATGTTTTTTCTTTTTATGTTCAGCTCTCCTCGGCTATAGATCAAGTTTTGCTGTTAGCACAGGTTTCGGCCCATGTTGATGCGTTGCTATGCCATAGGCTCCCAAAACGAGGGAGAAGGCAAGATCGGGTGTCAGGGAAAAGGGGAAAAGGTGCGACCTGTGATCCAGCAATGACAGCAGAGTTCAGCTGATGTGATAAGGGGCAATGTGAGTGACAAGACCATGTATTAGTATGCTACAGCCCCACTCATGCCTACGCTTTCATTTCTGCTAGCAAACATTTCTTTGTGAATAAATCTACTTTCTTGGCAATGCTGTGTTAGTGCTTTAGTTTCATTAAAGAGCCTGGAAACACCCCAGTGGTTCAGGCTGAGATATATAATACTGCTAACACAGATTTGTTTCATAACCCACAAACTATTAAAAATATTAGTGTCCTCTTGGGAGTTGCCTTTCAAGATTCCCTTTCTCTTTCTCACTTTCAGAGCTGGGCTAAGACAGCCAGCAATAATGCAAAGCAAGCTCAATTTATTCAGCTAAAAAAATAGATAACACACGTATTTTACTACTTTCTTCGTCTGAATGTTGCTTTGTGTTCCATTTCTTATCCAATGTAAACAGCCATAAAGGAGAGTTGCTGAGACAACATGTGGACATTTCAAAAGGTAGACTTTACCCGTCCAAAGGGAGATGACTTTTTGTTGGGAGTGAATTTAGTCTGGGACTTTGTAACGGGATATGTTAGTCCCTTCAAGACTGAACAGGGAGCTCCAAGTCCCTTCAGGACTGAACAGACCTGTATGTGTGTTGGGGGGGGGATCTTTATTCCACCCGTCTGACACAGAAAATAACTGCAAGCAAAGTTAATGGTCCCTGGAGGAAACTCAAGCAGTGAGTAGGTCCAGAATCCAGAGTGAGGGCTGTTGGGACTTGTGAGTCTGGGAGCAAGGACAGGAGGCTGGTTCCAAAACCCCCTCTCCTGTCAGCAAAGGTTGTGCAGGGAGATAGAGGAGCAGGCAGTTTCTTCTGGATAGTCTACCAGCTTGTTCTGGTGCCGGAACTGTGTGGGTAGGAGCCTGGAAAGCTGATGGGGATGTTAAGAGGAAGGGAGCTCCAGGAGGTGCGTCAGAGTTTGGCTTTGAATTTTGTTAACGCACCTTTTGGGGTGTTTGTTTGGACTTTGCCGCTGGGTATCCAGGGCGCAGATGAGACAAGGAGGACAAGAAACTCAGTCACGGGGTGTGGAAGCAGCCTTGCTGTCCAGATCATCCCTCAGCATCATGAGTGAACTGGAGCGTTGTGTGTTAGAGATGGGCAGAAAAGCCCGTATTTCAGTAACTCTAATTTGGATGTTCAGTTAGGCATAGTGAGCATTGGCTCTCCCCTTCACTTATTCCCTAGGAGAGTCAGAATTGGGTGACAGTTGTTACAAGGAGATATTAGGCTGCTTCTGTTACTTATGTCTGTCACAGTAGCACCAAAACATCCCAGCAGACATCAGAGCATCCCGGCCCACTGTCCCCATGTGGTTTCTTTGGCTCACCACATAGCATGAGCTGTTGCTATCTAGTTAAGGAAAACAAGGGGTGGAGGAAAAGTGGGCTCTTTGTTTTACAGAAGGGGGATGGAGCACAAAGAGGAGCAATAACTTGCCTAGAGTCACCCAGGGAGTCATGGACAGAAGTGGGAACTGTGATGTTGCTCCCTTTCATCCCAGTGAGTATCCTACCCACAAAATAATCCAGTTTAGTTCTGCTGATAAAGCAATATTTAGAAATAGTTGCTTAAATCCCGGCTACTTTGCATAGCAACCTGACTCACGGCGAAGTTTTTGTTATACAAGATTGACAAGTCAAAGCTTGAGATTTCTTTTTTTCCCTGGTTCGTTTGAAGAAAGTGTGAGGGAACTTCTGAACTGCCGAATCCAAATCTGAACCAAATTTTCCCCGCTTTGAACTCTGCTTATTGCAGACTGTAATAACATTCATCCACATTTCACAGGGTGTCCTTCAGATGGAAGGAAATACAGTAGCGCTGTTTGACACAGAAGAAATTAGATTTACGTGAAATTCCCTTTCCCTGTGTCCCTCGCTTTATTTCCAACAGACCTGACAGTTAACAATCAGCGGTGTTTCACTTTCAGACAGTGTGGTTTTCATTACAGAGGCTAAGGGAGTTTAAAATACTCTCTGAGCACACAGCACACATAACATCCTACCCCATTTCTTTTGATTTCCCTTTGCGGCACTAGCGTTACAGATGCTGTACAGAACGCGTTAGAGGACACTGCTTTTATTTGCCATCATTACAAGGAGGAAATATATTTAGAGCCATCTGTTCAGGCTCCTTGATTTCAGCTGAATGTAAGACATCTTTGATGAAGAGTTGGTTTTGGAGCATGGCTGTGTCAAAGCCTGGCAGGCGTGCAGGTCGAGGGAATATGGCATCACAACATGCCTCCAGCCTAATCGGCAGGTGTGGACAGCACGGCTTTACCGGGAGGGGGAATTTAAGCTCTCACCTTGTCAGAGTTACCTTTCCTCAGTGGGAAGTTCAGCTCTGTTTAGGTTTCATGTGGGGTCAGCACGGAGGGAGAGGGACCTCAACATGGGGAGTGATCCCATATGCTGGAGGCTTCTGTCTGCACGGCAATACAGCAGCGAGGGTGCAGCGCCTCCACCTCACCCTAAGAAGCATAAGCATCCTTTATTTGCCAGACTCGGAGCCTGAAATAAAGTCAGTATGGTGTTTTTGGAAAGCAAAGCATGCTTTCCCTAGGAGCGAGGGTACTTTAGGAGGTGCTACTGAGACTGAGCTGGACAGAGTCTGTGCCTTTTTTCCAAAGAAATGGCGAAATTTCAAAGACAACACTGGGGATTTTGAGAAGCAGAGAGAGGTTTTTGAGTATAATCCCTGTCTGTTGGCTTTCAGATGCATGCCTGAATAAAATCTGGGAGCAGTTGTTTTCCTCTTAGGGGTTGAGATACATTCACACATCGGATTATACCTTGCGAGAGCTTGTTTCCAGAATGGCTCCTTATATGATGCCAAAACTTGTAAGGATGAGTTATATGGGGTTTCTGGGGCCATGAAGGGCTTGTTCTGTCTCTGCTTCTGCCCACCTGATCTTTAGGCTATATTACTGTCAACTACTGTCAGCCCTAATGGAAAAAGGCAAAAAGAAAGATCTTAGGGATCAAGTACTGTGTAAATACAGTTTAAACTTTTTTCCTTTCTGTGCAGTTTTAGAGTATATCACTGAAATAAAAAGTTATGTCCCAAAGAATCTGCTTTCTACATTTGGATTTCCATAAATATGGCAAGCAATATTCGATTTATGTAAACTCTGTTTTAGGCTGGCATACTACACACCGCAGGCATCATAAAACATGTGCACCATTGTAGGACTTGATAGGACATTTACTCCATGCTGTGTGAAAACTATGTAACAGCACAAAATAGCATAGCTCTCTTATAGTGGTGTGAATCTGTGGTAGGTGGCTAATGCTGCACTGATTTGTAGTCAATATATGTAGAAAATCAGGCTTTGCAGTTTGAAAATCACCAGAAGCATGCTTATTTTTGTCAAAAGAAGACAATACGGGACAAGGATAAAATAATTCCTTTAAGTTATGTAAATACAGGCTTGCACCTTTATTACAACAAGTGGGAAATGCTGGAAGCTTCATAGTTCAGACTTTACACTGACCAGGGATGATCCAGCTCTTCATAAAGCTTCCTTTTATTCTCTAAAGTGCTAATCTCCTATGTAGTTGCTTATAAAAGCAAGGAAATCCTCAATGAAAATTTATAACCACATTAAACAGTTCCTTTATGAAAAACTTCTTTATAAAAATAATGGAAATCAAACACTTCATATATATATAAATATGTAATACATATATACAGACATATATATAAAAATCAGCAAGACTAGAGCAAAGCAGTGTAGGTTGCAGCTTTCCCTGGAAAATCCTCATCAGGGAAGATCCCTGGTGTTGCCTGTGGTAGATGCTGTATGGTGGGGTGAGGTCATTGACTCTAGTGTCAATACTGATGATATATTTGATACAGCCCATTTAAAAAACACTATCAAAACTTTTGTGGTGGCTGAGTTCTTGACAGTTTAAGTTGCTGGGTTTTTCTCTTTTTACCCAAATATGTCTGTTTTCTGTGAGAAGTTGTATCCATATTGAAAGCCCATTGGCCAAACCTCGTATTGTTCATTCCAAGAGACTTTGGTGGGTGGCCAAAGGATTAGGGATTTTTTCAACAAAAGTGCAATATTTTCCATTAGAAAAATCCCCTCTGATTTTCTGGGAAACTCTGGTACTTAGCTTCCCATGTATCTTCTCCTTGTCATCGTTGTCAGAAACTTAACTGGCATTTCTCTCTGACATTTTTAGAAGGGAATATTTATACTAGAAACAATGCAAATAAAAATACATTGGCAGAAACGAGTGACATTTACAGGCTGATATAGTCCTGACATTTTTATGCTGCCAGTGGGAATTTCGCCTGTTTGACGACTGATTCTGTCATTCCTACATCATCTGGGTAGACCCTTTCAACTCAATACATCAACTTAGCTAACGTTCCCAGTCTGCTCACTAGTGAAACTTGTGGCTGGGGAAGGAGGTGAAATGAAGCCTAATGTTGTACATAATGAGCAGTGTTGTTGACCCACTGCGCTGTGATGAACCTCAGTCACCACCTTGGTTAGAATAGCAAGGTTTGAACCAGAAAGCTTATGTGCTACTTGATATATTACCAATTATGTCTTCCAGTTCAGAGGAATAATCAATTCATAATCTCAATGGAATAGGTACAGAGGGTCCTATGGGACTTTTTCACCACAGGGTTGTCAAAGTCCTGCTCTAGAGATGAAACTGCCCTTTATGCTGAGGTTTAGCACAAGACATGCACTGGTCAATGGCCTTACTTAGAGATGTGAATTAAATTTGAAGGATTTTGTGACATCCTTCATCTCTGTTGAAAAAAAGAAGAAAAAATAAGTGAAACTTAAGGAAATTTCTTACACTGGTAGACGTGAAGAGCTCTACCTGTTTAGCATGCTGGGTTGGAGGTGAGGAGATACCTTGACCAGGTACAAGTACTGGGTACCAAGTGACATTTGTGTATACCCAGGAATGACATAACCAGCACCAATGGCAGGAAACAGATGCTGGTGAAACTGTTATTAAGAATGGGGCTCTAACAGCCAGTGTCGTTACCTGCTCTAAGTCCCCAAAGGCAGGGCTGGGTTCTCAGTCTCCTGATGAGTTTTAGACTGGATGTGATTCTCATGTTCAGCCAATGCCTTCTGGAAGAGACGTCGTCTGTATTCTTGGGGAAGGGGGTTGGCCTCAAGACTGTATTGAAACAATGCAATCAGAGAAATTGGTATATTGTATGTTTAGGTTATTTCAGCTTTAAGCATCTGAGGGGAGGTCAGATCAAATAAAATAACCTGATAATTACTTCTGGCCTTAAATCTGTGAGTCTGAGAGGAAGGAGGGATGATTGCCAAGGAAGAGCTCGGGTACTCAAATGATTTGCTTATTTTTCCAAGGGCCTGCAGCTGTTGTAAGGAAAAGGTACTGCCCCTTCCAACAAAACTTGTCCTCCTTATAAACCCTCTTTGTTGTTTTGCAATGTTAAAGAAGATCTGTGCTAGCATTTTTTCATTAAGACCCAAATAGATCAACACCAGTGGAATCTGAAAGTGATAAGAACAAGAGGGTGATCAGGCATTGGAACAGGCTGCCCAGGGCTGTGGTGGAATACACTCGTCTACACTACAAAGTGACATGGTTTAGTGGTAGACCTGGCAGTGCTGGGGTAGTGGTTGGACCTGATAATCTTAAAGGCCTTTTCCAACCTACTTGATTCTATGATTCTAATTAAATCCTGACTAAATACTGTTTATTTTAAATAAGGCACATTCATTGACATTGAGATGATTCACTGGCCTGTGTTGATTTTGATGGCAAATGAATGTCTTCATATTTCATTTCACTAATGCTTTGATATCGCTTTGCTTTATTGGCTTGATTTTTTTCCTTTTGACATAAAATAGCTTCATCTGTTATACTTGAGAATTATAATTAGGTGCTATTAGTCTGTCAATGGAAAAGGAAACAGTTTTGCTGTTACTGAAATGAAATGCTTCAACAGGTTCAAAATGCATTGTTTGATGTCGTGTTTGTTTTTATTCGCCAATTTTTGCTCTAGGAGAAATTTTGGAAACTTGGGGATTTTTTTTGTTCTCAATTTGAAATGAAGACAGGCTTTGGGCTTGGTCTCCGGCTCGGCAGAAATGCAGCTTCCTTGTATTGTGGAGGCAGAATAAGCAATAAAATGATGCTGACATCTCTGAAGAAAAAGCCCTCCAGGTGAACAGATTTTAAAATCTGGAGAAAAACAACATGCCTGGAGCAGGAACTGGAATTCAAAGCTGTTTGGTCCATGTCTGGTTACAAAAAAAAACCCCAAGCCTCCTATATTTTGAAGCAATTACGTGCTGTTGCCCACTCCTTTTGCTCCACTTGGTGCCACAAGAGGGGAAGAGCAGAGCAGAAGAGGCAGACGTTATAGCTCTGCAGTTTCAGTGACAGGGAGAGCAAACAGCACTGATTTTTTGAGGTCAGTTCATGACCAAGAGAGAATGGAAAGGATTGTGCAAGTGGAAGACAGGGCCAGAAACAGGTCGGCTGAAGGCAGACTCCCAACAACACATCGTTTATCTGGTTGTGAGAAATGTCTGGTTTTTCCAGGGTGTGTGAATCTACCCACTTCACTTCTTCTGCTCAGTTGATGAAAAGCTGGGAAATAAAGAGGCCAGATTCCAATTTCTGAAGCAACGAAGGAGTCGGGATGTAGAGGTGAGGGAGGGACAGAGAGTGTTGGTTCAAAATAATTCAGGAGAAGTCAAGAGTTGATGTTCCTTGGCAGGTGCTGTAGGTTGCAGAGCTTTATTTTCATGTTTTTCTCAACAGAGAGAACTGCATGTTCAGGCACAAAGTTTGCTGCTTTTGACCTGCATGCATTCTGGGAAGAAACAGCTGAATGACTTGCAGGTGTTTAACTAGTCAGGGTAGCCAGGTAGCCAGCAGAAAGAAGTACCCCTTTCAAGCCAAGTTCTTCTAGCAAACCCAACCGTTTGCTCTATAAAGCAATCCACAGTTCCTAGTGTGCTGAATTTTATAGCCCTTAGGAAAGAGAGAAAGACAAACACAGGAAGGGAGGAATGCCGCAGAAACTGTTTTGTTAGAGGGAGGTTTGATTTCTCTTCCAACGCAGCATTCTCGGGGTCGTTGTTTAGTTTTGATTTATTTTTCTTTTCCTCCTTGTGGTAATGGCACATGTAGCTGGCTTTGTTTTCTACATGCCAGGTACTAATTAAAATTAGCAATTTGGTAATCAGCATCTTTGCCTTGGGCGCTAGAAACAGATGTACTAAATAATGCCAAAAGTTGTTTCAAAACCAAAGGAGACTGATGGTGGGGACCTGTAGTGAGGCAGCTCTGTTGAATTCAGTGTGTCCAGTTGACTCGTGGGAGAGAGGATGAAGCCCAGTGACAAGTCAAATCTTGTCATCTGCCATCCCAGGTAATAGGTTGTGTGAAGTTTCCACAACTTGGCCTGAAATCTTATGAGTAACATCTTGTGATGGAGATCAAGATCATATCCCTGAAATCTGTCCATGGAGATGAACAGAGCAAAACATCTTCAGCAGTGCAAATTCACACCAGCCAGCCTCATACCTGTATCACCCCTTCAATAAAGCCTACAAAAGGGACCCATATTCTGGTGTCCCGTCATAACCCATCCCTTCAATTCTTCTGCTGCTGGGTCCTCGCACAGGTGCACCCATAGGCAGCAATGGATATGGGGCAAACTGGGGCTGCCTTCACACAGGGATGGCACCTTCCCTCTGTCCCCTGCGAGCACTGATGTCCTCTCCACTCCCTCCCTGGGAGCCGGGAGCTGGTCCAGCGAGGCCAGCCAGCACTAAACCCAGACTTTGCTTTTCTACTGCTTTTATTACAGTCGGTGAGAGCGGGCATTGGCTGTGTCAGGCGCTGTGGTCTCTGCTGATTGTGTTTGTGGTCGGGCGCCCGGGAGTCCTGATTTCTAGTCCTGGCGCTGCCGTTTGCTCCGTGTGTGGCCTTGGAAGACTCGCTCAGCTCTGCAGCACAGCACATTCTCCTTCTGTTGGATGGGGAAGTGACACCTGCGTTGCTTGAAGGGCCAAGCCACAGCTGGGATAAACAGTAGTATCTTGCTAACGAGTGTAACCTCTTCTATGAGCAGCTATGAGCTATGAAAATAAAGGGTATTGCATGTAAGTCCTGCGGAGGTTACATCCTATTCCAGACATGAAGATGCTGAGTTCATGAGTCCTTCTTTGCCAATTCTTTGAAAAGAAGGTATATAATCAAATGGCACCAGCTACTGAATGTTCATATATTGGCTTATTTCTTTCAAGGCAAGTGTGGGGATGATCTAACTGGTACAAAATAATTGTATTAGTAATGGGATGCTGCATGGTGGTGTGGGAACGAAGGAGGATACAGCTCTTTGGTTCAGCTTTCCTCTCTCTGTGTGCTCAGGAGCTATGCTTGGAGGTTAATCTGCTTGAGTGGCCCCTCTGTCCAAGATGGTTCTGTTACTGGGTGCATATCTCATGATGGTGAAGGACCCTGTTCAGACTCTTGGATGTTGGAGCTGCCCGCTATAATGTGGTGGAAAATGCTATTGGAATGTGGCTGCTCCCTCGCTTAGAAAGCTCAGGGAAACTAAACTTTGTTGAGACAGCCTCTGAAGATACTGCTTAATCAGTGACAGCATAGTATCATTGATACAGTGAATAGATCTGCATATGCAGAGTTGTGCGCCTCAGTTTCCCCAGCTGTAAAGGGGAAGGGATATTTTCATTGCTCTAATAAGAGGGCATGAATTACTGTAGCTTAGATATTGCCTAAGCTAAATCCCTGGATGGAAACCTCTTTCCATCTGCGCCACCACTAACAAACCTGTGTGATCCTATTATCTCTGAATAGACAAGGGCATCTGAAGTCCTGAATCCTTGCTGGGAATAGCAGACAGTACTCATGGATCTGTAAGGATGGAGGTCTCGAGTGAGGAACTAAGTGGGGGATAATTCCTGTGTGTACCCACATGACTTAGGAAGGAGTCTACTCCTTTTGCCTTGAGAAAGAACTAGGTGAAGCATGTATTGGCCTGTTCCCTGGAGAAGTGGAAGGAGGGCTGCAGGGTCCAGGTTCTCATTATATTTGCCTCCTTCCATGCCTGTTGCAGTAACGTCACCAGAATGCACCATCAGCTGCTGCAACAGGAGATCTTTGTAAGGTGTGAAGGCATCAAGCTGAAGGAGTATATGGTAAAACAATACCATATGTTGAAAGCACAATAGGAGCGAGCCCATTTTGGCACAGCCTTCCACATGAAATCCCTTTTAATTTCAGTGACATCACAGCCCCAGTCTCAGGGTACCTACAGCAATATTTTGTGTGCCATAAATAAACCCACTTGGGGACTAATAAACTAAACCGTTGCTAATTTGTAATGTGCCACTTTTGCAGCAGCATCCAAAATTCATATGCACTGAGATTCCAGGGCTGGAAAGAATGAGGTGGCTTGTCCCTAACCACTGCTTAAGTTTTTAAGTTCCACTGGTGAGTCGGGTGCAGTTTGGCTTTAGTGAGGCCCCTGGGGAAGCACGGCCATCTCAGCCTCCAGTCTTAGGGAAAAAAAAAGGCTATTAAAATAAAAGCATTCCTATAAATAAAATAAAAGTCAGGGAAATGATGTCTTTGTGACCAAAACAGGAACACTTGTGCCATTCAGGGGCCTCGCTTGCACTTCTGACTATCACCGCTGATAAGCACGAGCGACTTTGCATCAGTATAGTTTATAGGCACACGTGGGCCCTCTTGCTTTTAAGATCTCTCTGCTTGGGATTATTGCTTGGCTCTGTGAGGCCTTTTGGTCTGGTTGTGAGCAGAGGGGAGGGTGGCATCGCAGCGGGGCAGGTTGGTGCTTTCTGGTGTAGCTGGTTATTACTCTGATGGCAAGTGTTCCATGTGTGTCTTGGTCTCCCTCTTTCAGTGTGTTGTGCTGTGCTCGTTGGGGCTGATTTTACATCAGGCTGGACTTTTTCCAGGATAAAATGATGCTTCAGGAAACACAGAGATGCTGCTTCCCCAGGGCACATCTGCAAGAGAGCTGTCAGGAGACTGTTTTGAATCCCCCCCTTTTGTTACCACCACAGAAGGTGATGTTCTCTGTTTTGTCACACCTTGGGGGTGGGAAAGTTTGCTCTCTCAACTTTTTGGGCTCATATCAGCATGAAAGCAAGTGTCAGAGGACTGGGATTTCTCTCAGGACATAACACTTTTTCTGACAGCTCTTTGGGTGGTTCAGGGCTGGGAAGGCATTCAAAGCAACCTCAGGCAGCTGAGTACCTGCCAGTCATCACTGAAGCGTCAAGCCCCTCCATAGCTTTGCTTCCTCCTTGAAAATCCTTTGTGTCAAGGATCAGCCTCATCCTCCCATTATATAGATAGTCTGCAGCATCTCTCACAGTGAAATGGTACTCCCTCTCCCAGGATTAAGCTTATAAATCATTTTGCACAAGGAAAACCAACAGTAAATAAATAATCAGATGCATTGAGGTTGCAGTTTACCAAACCATAAATCAATGGTATTTATATACGTAAAATAAAGATTTGCCAGTTCTGTCCTGAAGAAGTTATGGTCTGCCACAGACTTACTATATGGTTCTGGGTAAAAAAGGTTAAACCATGTCTCTCTTCTCTGAGAAGGGACCCCCGATCATCTTTTTATCCTCCTGTTGTCACTAGAAGAGTAGACGGGACGGATAAAGTTTGCGCATTGCGATGGGCTGATGCAGTCTGTAACTAATGCATTGGGAACAGGCCAGCACAGGCCCTCGAGGTCCTCTCAGCAGTACGAGCTGGGGCATTGAGCAGCAACACTGATAGTGAAGGTCATGTAAGCACCAAAGACAAACAAAGCCTGACAGCCTGAGCTTCTGCAGTGGTGGTTTTGCTCTGTATTTTTACTAGATAAGAGCTCATGTCCTGTTACTGCATCTCTGGGGCTGTACGTCAGCCCTGTGATTCTGCTGCACCATTTGCATAGAGAGGGCATTGCAGCCATCCCCGAAGGCAGGAAGAGGTCTCCAGGTGGAGCAGGCCTCCCTCCAGGTTTAGCAGTTTCTCCAATTTACTGTCCATGAGTGAGTAACCGGCATCCACCTGGAAAACCTTCTCATATTTTGTATCATAGCAAACTCAAACTTGTCATTCTGAGGGCACCCACCAAATATGGTGGTTCAGCAGACAAACCGGTATAGGTTTAAGGAAGTTGTAAGAGGAAGAAGTATTGTTGAGCGTTTATGGCAGGGTCAGGAACTCTGTTATTAATCTTTCCTTTCAGTACTGGCAACCCACCCGAAAATAACATCTCGGGGTTCAGGTATATGGGACCTCTGGGAGCTCAGTAAGTTGGTGCTTGCCTGCAGAGCTCTCTAACAGGCTGCACAAGCACTCTTAAATGATGATTAAGTCAAGTTACCTTCCTGTGCAGTTGTGGCACACTAAGGGTTGGCATATGGACAGCTATTTATCTAACGATCTAATATGCTGCATTGTAGTAACTTCAACTGGGGTTTGCGTTCTTAGCACACGAGACTCCTTTCTACCCCATCCCTCGCAAAAATGCTTGTAAACCATAGAGGGACTTCAGCTAGTCTCCACGTGAAAATAAACTTGGGGTTGTCCACGTCAGCATGTAGTTTGGATTAGGAGCTTGCTTCTGAAATCAAAATCCCTCAGTCTTAGCCCCGTTGCACCTTGGTGCTTATTGTGGGTTCAGTCCATGGGACCAGCTTCATGCTAAGCCAAAATAAACCTCCCAAAATACATGTAATGTTTAAGTCAGGCCCCACCTGTCCCCTGATCCATTCCTGTCAGGCCACACTACTTCCCAGGTTAGCCAATTCGGGCTTTGAGTTTTTAATAACTTCCCGCAGTCCCTCCTCCATCTCACACGTTACAAGAAACCCTTTTCACACAGTTTCACTGTGGTGGGTGTGAATCGGTGCAATTCACAGCGGCAGGATTTACCCACTGGAGTAGGGGCTGTGGAGTTGGACCCTGAGCTATGGAAAATTGTCATTGTTGAGTCTTTTGGCTGTTCTTAGCTGACCTAGGCTGACTTGCACCAAGTCTACTGTTACTTCGTTAGCTCTGTTTTCATGTTCACACCTATTTATCTATCAATATGTTTTGTGCTAACAGCATTATTGCAAGGCCAGAGGATTATGTTATTCAGACTGTCAGAGTTCATCAAGTCTTGCAGTGCTTTTAAATCCTTATTAGTAAAGGATCCTGAGTGATTAGCTAGTATGTGATTGCCATAGCCAGAGTAAGATTTCTTTCCCTGCCATTATTGAACACACTGAGTAGTGGTAAAGCTTTTTCTTTCTCTTTTTCCTCCCTGCCTGTCTTTCCCTCTCTCCGCTTCCTTTCCCTTCCTTCTTCCTCTTTCCCTTCCTTCTTTTCTTCCTCTTTCCCTTTCTCCTTTTCTTCTTCCCTTTCTCCTCCCACTTCCCCTTTTCCCCTTTTTCCTTTTTCCTTTCATTTCCCACCCCCTTAGCCCCGGCCCTCCCTGGGCTGGAAAGTCACAGAAGCTGTTTTCCGTCAATTTGTTGATATCTTTTTTGTCTCGTGACCTGGCACAGAATCTGCTTTTGTTAGTTTTCCTTTCAGGAATACATGTGCACTTCAGCATGAGGTCTGACAACCTTGACCCTCCAGGCATGACTAATTCCCATTTACAAGACCACTACAAAATCCATCAGATCAGAAGTGTCGGGAAGGCAGGAAAACCCCAGCGTGTACAGCAGGCTGGAGCTGGTCTCCCTTGGCTTGTGACAGTGCGAGCACGGTCAGCCGTGCTTTGCTGGGATAAGGTCAAACAGAAGTGGCACTTGAAGGAACAGGAGGTGGAGAAGAGGGAAGGAGGGTTTTGCAAGCAGCCGGTGATGTATTGCTTAATACTGCACTGTTCATAGCCAGACACTGTGGCTGTGATAACAGCCAGGGTTACAGCAAGGATATAGACTGAAACCAAGGAGTTAAGGGGTGTCTTGTGGTATTTGCAAGCCTGGGGTTGGAGGCTTTTGTGGAGTTGAGTTTGAAAGTAGGAACACAGCAGACAAAGCCCCTAACACGTTTTTTTGGAAGCTGCCTTCAAAGTTTTATCTTTATGCTCTTGATGAGTGGTTTTAGTGACAATCCCAACTGGGTGTGGGTTGGGATTTTTTGATCCTATCTTTTCTATAAGCATGCCATAGAATTGAGTGGAGTGTCCCAAATATCTCTCTGGCAATCTTATCCAGCAGCTTCTCCTCAACTAAACTCTCAATGACTCCCTGTGAGGACAACTCTTGAGTGCTCCTCGAAAATCCCACACAAAAGAGACAGAAATCAGTGTTGCACAGACAGCCTGTGAGTCAGTCTCTTGAAACATTCAGTCATAGCCCACAAGCCAGCACACAAGAAGAGGAATAAAAACTTGCACAGATGTGAGGTCTGAAAGAATTAGAGCACTCCATGAATGAAGCCTCAGGAGGCAGGAGGTAGCCTTGAGTCACAAGAATGAGGATTGTATTTAGTTGCCCAAAGGGAGCTGGAAAAAGAGAGTAAGAGAGAAAGATGAGGTCTAGGGGGAGCAAACACTGGAGAGAAGGCAATATTGAAAATAAATGATAGATCTCAGTTCCTGTTTCAAGCATGACCCTTGGACTTCAGCAGGGCTGTGGCAAATAGCATTTGGTTTTATGGACACAACTCACAAATCTGGGTTGGAGTGCATGGATGAAGCATATAGACGGCTGATTCAGCAACTTTGCTGGCTTCTTCACTTGGAATTGCTTGAGCCTCTTTTCATTTTCCCCTTTGGGCTTCAGGATGGGAATTTTGACATTGTTTAAAACCTTCTCAATCACGTCTCTGAAAACCAAAACCTGGTATGAACAATGGGGAAGGTGGTTTTGTAGAGCTTCTGTTCTAACCTGGAAAGTGCTGAATTCTCTCTGTGTGGGCCTGATCCAAGATCCATAGAAATCAATCTTAGGTTTGCCGTATACTTTAATAAAAATTAGAGCAAATTGCAGAAGTTTCTTATTCCTGTGGCCCATTTCTGTGGATTTTTGCCTACTCAATTTAAAAGATCAGTTTTTAAAAATTACATGAGAAACAAACCACTTTGGTTGTGTTTTTCTGTGTTAGGAGTTTTTTACTTAATGTTCTTTCCTTACTGTTACTGAGAAATGATGACTGTGACTTTTTGTATTGTTTCAATGGGACATGAGGAGGAAAAGTGATTCAAATACTTGCTAAAGGAAGTTTCAGCTTGAAAGTGGAGAGGTTGGTGTGAATGATGTCACACTTGAGTACTCAGAAGAAATGAGATGTCCACCAATTGATGACCAGTTACTGCACAGTGTCTGAGGCTTTAGCCTGGAAAGCAGCAAAAATACCATGCTAATTGAAGACAGCTCCTCTCTGTGACTGGCTCTTCCCATCTCCGTGCATCACAGTCCTTTGGGACATGGGTTCATGAGGCTATGCCAAGTGACTCATCTCTGTCTTCCTGTCACCCCTTCACAAAAAGGAAATCCATTGTGTCTCACTCTCCTCTTACCAAAGGGGATTCATCCAGACCCACAGCAGGAAAGCTAACCTACATCTTCTGAACAACTTTACCACTGGGCACAAACTTTCTTTCTAGCTCCACTGCAAATCAATACTGATACACACTGGCAGAGCTCTTGTATGAATTAGGACTGGAACAGCAGAAAAATTGTCTGAGTGGTTGTGCTAGCAGCCTGCCTGACCATGCCTCAAATTCAGCTCTGGCTGTGAAGGCCGCACACTGCCTGTGCAGAGAAACATCATCTCTCAAGGGCTTCGATCTCTAGAATGAAGTCCTGCGTGGATTCCTTGATGGCTGATTTTACTGCTCAGCCTTCCTTTCACATCACCCCTGCCTTGGCACCTTTTTCTGCAGGACTTGTAGGAACATAATTGCTTGGAGATCTGTACCCTGTCCATCAACTGTTATAAGAATAAGCAATAAATTTGGGAGCCTTGAACAAGAAGGCTGAAAAACTAATGCAGGGACAAATGTATTCTCATCCCTTCAGGCTTCCAATGCTATATACACTTCATTTTCAAGGGTGGAGAAATATGATGGAAATCATCCACTTCCTTCAGCAAAAACCAGACTCAGACTCAGGAGTGTTTAATCTTTTTTCTCCCCTCTAAACCTTGTTTAATTAATGAAGCTTATAGTTAGCATTGACAGCTTGTACTATGAACTTGGTACAGCTTGTAAGATAAATGTCCATTGATGGAAATGAGAGGGATCCTTTACATTGTACGTACATGAATGGTATCCCAATACCCTCCTGCTCAGCCTTTTGTCGGAAAGCAAGTGTTGTGTTTTGTGTTTTGTGTTTAGGGTTTGGATTTTTATTTTCCATCTTAATATAATAACTCAGAAATAATAAATACTTTAGACCGAAGCTGGAGCAGCTCAGTTAGGGTTAGCTCTGACGATAGGCATGTGATGAATGATGGGCTTCAGTTTAAATGCCAGTGATAGGTATAGTGTCATGCAGTGGCTGCCACTCAAATTCTATAGCATCTACATGTTCCAGCCACAGTGGACCTCATATAATGGGCCAAATTTAGTAGGATTTTAGCCTAGTCTCTGTGACTTCTGAAGCTGCATTTAGAAACCCCAAAAAGGAGAAAGGAAAGAAGTCATAAGTGAATGTGACTCTGAAGGAAGTACCTCCATCACCCATAAGAAACTGGTAAAGTTGGTCCTTCACAATTTATCCCATCTGTCAGTTTCTCTAATATATAGGCAAAGAAGGTCAGAGTCCTTCACTTTCATGGTGTAATCAATGGAGTGGTGGTGCTTGGTGCCATTCCATCAGCATGAAAGTGACTGCGAGATTGTATCAGTGAGAACCTGAAAAAATATCACCTGTAATTAACTGATGTAAAGGCAAATGTTTGCAGACCTCAAGGATGCTGAGTTCTGATTTAGCACAGCCCAATTTCAGCCAAGCCAGTATTGGTCTGAGATAAGTTTTATTGATATGAAGCAGCTCCAGTGAATCAGGCTTCGTTTCTCCTTGCTGACAGCAAAGGAAACATGTCCCTGATCAGTAGGCTTTGCTAAAGCGTTAAGTGGTGGCATTTATTACTTGAATCTCTTCAAGGAAATGCTGAGTGATGCTGGGTTATATGGGCCAGGTCTTTATGAAGCTGTTCTGATATTAAGGTTTATCATAATCTTCCTTCAAAAGGGTTGAGTTTTGCTGCACCACTGACCTGAGAGGGTACACGAATGCGCCATGGCTGGGGATCTAGTTCAGAATATGGGTTGCCAAGCTTACTATTATGAAGCAATTATTGTTATGACTTAGCATGATATTAATCAACAAAGTGCACTGGGCAGCAAAGAATCTAGAATGTAATAATCGGTGATTTAATGCGTGTTAAATCAACTGTCAGAGGAAGATGATTGCTTCCCAAGCCTGACATTGCCGTTTTCTATTGAGTGAAGCACATTTTCTAGTGTTGGCCTTTTTTAATTGGAAGCTATTTAAGCCTTTTGGGGCATAGTGAGGAATCCAACAGCTGTAGATCTTTCAGAGAAAATAAATAGACTGTCATCTGTTGCAGCACTGTCACACTGGTTTCCATTTACAACTGAAAACAAAAAGAGGCTAAAGGCTGTGTATTCCCATTATTTTCCCTTCATTTGTTTGTTTCTTTGCATGTGTGGGAGGGTTGTTAAAGTTTTTGTCTTGCCTTGTTTTGCAGTTTTTTCATGGCCCATATTTTGATGTGTTGCAGCTCATTTGCAGAGTGCAAGGCTGGAGAGCAGGAGGGTGGGCAGTGTTTAGTTTCTGCTTGTAACTCAAACAGGTAGTAAGTGGGTAGGTTGTAGTTTAAGGAGTGAGAGGAAGACAGTAAAACTAAATGTGTGGGAGCTTTTCAGAATGTCCACTGACCACAGTTCCTATGTAGGAGGGTATCTCCTTCCCATCCCTCTCCTCCTGCCATTCCTGAATGGTTTCGCAGAGCGGGCTGTGACTGAGGCTGCACTAAACTGAAAGTGCCACAACCTGGAATGATAATCGAAAGAGATGCGTGTTGTTATAAACACTCAGTCATTTTCCTTCTTTCTTGTGGAGTTGTTATTAAGCCCAGAGGTTCAGAAGTTCAAAAATATAAAGGAATAATTTGTACAAGAAAAGAAAGGAGTCTATTTCATAAGCCATTGATGCTTCCACTGGGAATTAGCAGTAGCTGTTAGAGTAGCTGGGGGTCACACAGAGCAACCATGCATTCTGCTCCCACTTAGGAAACCTCTAGTTTTTAACTTCTTAACAGCCAAAAGCTTACATTTCTGGCAATGAAAAGTGGAGGGAATGTTTGGGGAGCTCTTATTAAAAAAATAAACTTCAAATGATGATTGACTCCCCTTTTATATCTCTAGAATGAGGCCCATAAATCTCAACAGTTTTCTCGTCAATGGCTACTTGTTCTTTTTGGTTGGTGACAACTTTTATTTTAAGCGAGCTCAATTCTTAAATTAACCCTTGTGTTGACTCAAGCCTCCTTGTTTGTCTTTGCTTTGCCTCCCATGGATGGAGAAATGCTCAGCATATGGTAACAGATCCATTCCCGTTTCATGATTGACATGAAATGTGGACATTGGTGTGTCACTGGAAGAGGGAGGAAGCAGACCTCAGGAGATCTGCTTCCAAAGAAAGCACTGAGATTGCAGCTACTGAGGCTCCCCTTTGGGTCCTTGACATAGGATTTTGATAGCAGATGAGCACTGAAGGTTTAACTTATTTGAGCACAAATATTCAAATCTACATGTGGGCATCCAAACTCCCTGTCCCATCCAGGATGGGTTCTGGCACTCTCTCCTTTATCATGCTTTGAATAGGAACTATAGGGATATAGCTGTCCGGTGGTCCCTTGGTTTTCCCTCTGTTTACAACAAAACCCAGCCTTTGAAGACCAGTAAGGAAATAACTGATATAAACCCCATAAAAATCTCAAGCGGCATCAGCCACTTAACCTACCAGAAGACACAGCTGATAAATGCTGTGCCTGTGCATGTCCATTAGCTACTGAGTCTTCTTCATAAGTATGCAGGCTTTGGGAGCCAGCAGTCCCCACACTCCAGTGCCTGCCTGTGTGTGGCCAGCCAAATTTGGAAGCTCTATCTTATATCTTTCTGTCAGTGACCTGTTATGCAGTCCTGGGGTCTAATGCTTGTGTCAACAGGAGGTTAGATTTCATGGCATCCTGAGCGGAGCAGGAATGTCCTGGCTTATATTTGTCTCCCCAGGAGAGGGAGAGGTTGGAAGAGAAGCATTCAGCAGCTATTGGGCAGTCTTCTGCCATCTCTTGACAGGTAGTGATATAAATCAGGGGCTTGAGTGGGATGCAAAGGCAGACCTCATTGCTCTGTTTAGATCCCTATCAGCCGTGATTAATTCTGTGCTATAGGTGGAAAGATAAACGCGGCTTCCTGTAATCTTAATTGTTTCCACCAGTCTTTGAACTGATGCATCCATCTGGTAGCATTTAGTTGTGAATACAGAGGGTCAAACTGTGCCTAGGACTGCATGGTAGGCAGCAGGACCAGTTCTGAGAAACACCGGTGCCAGAGGAGAATTGGGTCTCTCAGTCATGCAGTACAGCTGAGGGAAGGGGACTCGGGTTAGTCCTGAATAGGTGGTTTGCAATGTCATCCAAAAACTTTTAGAGCTTCTGAAATTATTAGAGAAGAGACTGGCAGAAGTGCCTTAGGTGACATTGGATGAACTGGAGACTTCGTACAGTGCTACAGGGACTTCTCTGCCGTTCCCAATGCTCTTGTGACAAGTCCAGAGAGAAGACAATGTGGATTGCTTTTCTTGGGCAACTCCCATTGTCATTAAAGAGATTCTGTGGATATTTCACAGAACTACTATCTTCTTGCATCAGGGATCTTTCCCCTTCTCCCAAGACTCCCTTTCATGGCTTAGTTACTTGCAATCTTTGCAAGTAACAGACTCTTACACTTCTCTCTCTACCTTAAACCTGTGCACAGGGCTTAACTTTGCTTTGACATTCTTGTGTACAAAACTGTCCCATGACAATAACTTGAAAAATACCATGCTAGGTTTACTCCCTCTTTAACGTCACAATGTTCCTATGGGAAATTCTGCAAAGGGCAACAATCTTGATATATTTGGTGGAGGGGGCGTGTTTTGAAAGCCGAAAGATGTTTGGCAAGTGCAGCCTGCAAGGAACACAGCAAGCTTATTTCAGCTGACAACTTTGGAGAAAACCAGCATTGCTAAGTTTCCAATTAGTGTGGGTAGACACTAACAAGAAAATGTAGGGCTAGCAATTCAGAGGGAATAGTTTATTGCTTTTTGGTTAATCCCCTTTCAGTTTCTATCAGCAAAGAAGGAGCAGAGCTTTTTCTCTCAGTCGTTTGTGCTCAAAGCAAAATGCAGTGAAAACAGACAAGCTAAAATGTGATTCAGCTTCCTAAAAGCAAAGAGGAGAGGCCACGCCATCGGAAAAAAAGAACTCAGGATTTGGAGTTTAAACTAGACTCCATGAAATCTTTGTCCTAGTAATGTTTGTATCCTAGTGCTTTGAATCCAGTAACTTCTAGCTACTAGAGCTCAATAAAGAATGTTTCTAGTTACTAAAGCTCAATAGAGAATTAATAAAGAATAAAATATCTTTTGCAATCTATTAATTTTTGCATCTCTATATTAACTGTCAGACATTTTTCTCAGATATATTCATGGTTTGAAGGCATTTACTGAGTAATTCTAGACCTGCAGCTCATTTCTAAGTTGTACTGAGCATTTGCTGTTCAAAATCCAAACTAAGTTTCTTAGAATTTAATAATTAAACCTCAAAATTCGAGGAACAATTAATGACAAGCAATAACTGTCCTTGTGTAAAATATAAACATGGGGTAAAATTCCCCGTGAAGTGGATTAGCAAGGCATGATTGGGGCAGACTAAGCTGACCACCTTCCATCTGCAAAGAAACCAACTAAAACCACCTGAACATCTTCCCCCATCTTACCTCCTTTAGGGAAGGTAAGAAGATCAGGGAAGAAATGCAGAACAGATGTTATCTTCAAAATGAGCTGATCCCCCACAGGTTTGTGGAGGATGTCATTTCCTACCCCCTGCATCATCCCCTTCTCCTCCTCCAGGGCGTGCAGGCGGGATGTCAGCGGGTGTAAATCATCAGAATGATGCTAAATTACACAAGATGAGATTGGCTCTGAAATTCCTTGTGCTCCTAGGAGTTAGGATTAACTGGAAGTGATCTTTTGTGCTCTGCTTAATACCCACACCAGTGCTTTGGGATTTCTCGTTGGATGTCTTCCCTACTATCCTGAGGTAGAAGAGTGGGTTGAAGGCTCTGAGCTCTAGCCTCACAGTTACTATTGTGCAAAAGGCAGCAAGGAACAGAACTAGCTTCATCTGTATTATTCTATGGCAACAGCAAAGAGATTTGCTTTGGGGAATTTGAATGCAGGAGAGGGACTCTTCATCAAGGACTGTAGCGACAGGACAAGGGGGAGCAGGTTCAAACTTAAACAGGGTAAACTCAGCTTAGATTTAAGGAAGAAGTTCTTTACTGTGAGGGTGGTGAGGCACTGGAATGGGTTGCCCAAAGAAGTGGTAAATGCTCCATCCCTGGCAGTGTTCAAGGCCAGGCTGTACAGAGCCTTGGGTGAGATGGTTTAGTGTGAGGTGTCCCTGCCCATGGCAGGGGGGTTGGAACGAGATGATCTTAAGGCCCTTTGCAATCCTAACTATTCTATGATTCTGTGAATTGCTTTTTCTCCCTTTGGGGTCTCCAGGACTGTGTGAGCTGTGTCCTCGTGTTCAATGTCTTCAATGGCTGTAGGATTGCTGGAAGTCTTCCTGGTGAAGCACAGCTGTGGAGGGAACAACCTGCTGAACATTTATGGAGTGTTTCAGGGAGGCAGCGTTTGCTTTCTTACACATGGGTATACATACAGAGCATCAGTATTAAACAGGCAAGGAAAAAGAGGGGAGGGGGAAAGGATGTTTTTAGCTGTACTGAGAGTGCATCTGAGGAGTGGGGAGATGTGGCTAAAGGGGCAGAAGGTGAACCTGAGGCTTCTTTCTTTTTCAGGTGTTTTCTCTGCTGTTTGTGAGTGCGGACCAGAATGGTGCCTGAAAACACTGTTAATCACCTTTCTTCTTATTATTTATTTATATGGGGAAATATTCCACTTTCAGGAATATTTGAAGCTGTGCAAAAAGTATTCTTCTAGACCCTTTCTTCGTAGTTAGAAGAAACAAGAAGCCCAAACGGAAAACCAAGATGTTACTTGAATGGATTCTTTGGAATTCACCAATTTATGTGTTTCACAGCAACAATTGATTCTTGGCTCTAGCCGGGCGAGCAAAAATCTGTGAATGCTCTTCTTGATTCCTCAGCAGTATATCCTCTCCAGTAGCTGTTTGTGCATAGGCATCCTCCGACTGGAGTAAAGACTGTTTAGACTAAGAAAGCTTCAAGCAACATGATCTTTTAGTCCCAATGATAATGAAAATATAGCAATTATAGCCATCTCTTGAAAGATAACCTCCCATAATTCATAATCAATAGAATTAGACTGAGGGAGCCTAATATATAGTAGAAAACAAAGTGTCTGAATTTGTCATTATGACCTAAAAGGGTAATTATTTAGAAATAATGGATTTTATAAAGTTCTTCTATCTTGGCAACTTGACTGTGAATAGATTGCAGTTCCCTTGAAGCTATTTGTTAGCTGAATTTATTTGCTGAATAATTGATGTAAATAACTCGGTGAATAGCAAGTAATCAGTTTTGATTTCCACTTAAGTTTGAAGGCAAGTGCTTTGCTACAATTAGATGGTATTAGAAATTTGAGCTGCTGTGATTTGATGGGTAGGTCACCTTCTCTCCCTGGTTAACTGACTTTTGCATCATTTTTATGTAACTTGTTCCTTCCAGGTAAAACTCCTGTAGAGACTTCAACAGGGCTGTAACGCTATACAAGGAGTATACAGCGCTCCCCAGGTCACAAGGGCAGCAGCATGTAGATCTGATGCCTTCTTCTCTTGCTCATGTACTCTGAGCTTCAAAGTGTCTCTTATTTTGTCTTGGGCATCTCTGTATATGGTGAAAGATTTGCAAAGGGTCATATTTGGCTGCAGGCTGCTGCCCTGCAAAGGAACCACATCAGACTGCATTTGAGGAGCACCATGGTGTAGCTCCAGCCTTACCCACCCTCCTGCAGAGAGCCTGCTTGTCATCCCAGTGAGTTATGATTGGTAATCTTCGGCGTCCTTTCCGAGGCTTTGGTGGAAAACATCTCCAAGCAGTTGTTTGTAGGATTTTTTTGTGGCCATCTGTTACTCAGGACTGTAATGTCACTGCCTAATTGTGCTGGCTTTTTGCTGGAGGAGGAGGTGGTGTACAGCATGGGCTGTTCATTCACACGCTGCTTCTGTATCCAAAACCCCTCCTGCTCTCAGTGGGAGGTTTGGGGTGAGCCCTCCTTTTGGACCCAGGGACTCTTGGGATGATCTTTATTCACAAATAACCATACACTTTGTGCTGGGCTCTTTCCTCTTAAATTTCTAAGGAAATGAGCCTTTTGCTCCAGCTACCAGTGTGATGGGCAGTGCTCTATGTACTCTTGTGGTGGTTTCCTCTCCCAGATCTGCCGCATCAAAGCATAGAGGACTTGAGCTACTGCTGGTACTCCCCATATTACATACTGTACAAGGTTTGCACTGCAACCCAGAAGCGGATCCTGAGGATGTAACTGTGAATTCCTAGGAGGAAAGAGGGGTTGTACTGGTGAGGTCACTTTTGGATCACTGTGCACAGTAACAGATAGGATCCCATCAGATGCCCTGATTAATGGTACAGGATTTTCTCTAGGTGAGAAAGACCTGAAGTGAGCAGATTGCAAGATCAAGCGCTTTGTCTATTAACAGACATGGGGTCCCCCATGTTTGTTCACCATTTCCCATAATGGCAAGAACATTTTGCACAATAAAATTAATTCGGACTTGTTCTGCTTCCTCTTGAAGGTCTCCTTTTCTCATCCTGTTCCAAATCTTGACCTTCTTTCTCTTTCCTTTTTTTAACTTTTTCTTTCCCTGCTTGCCTCATGAGGACATAATCACCTTCAGGCTTAGGAAATGTTCCCTTTTCTACAGCTGCCAACTTGGCCGCATCCACATAGACACTAGAAAACTGAAACAGTTGTTGCCCCAAAGTGTTTGTCCTTGCCCCTAGGCAGTAGCTCCATCTGGCTCACTGGAAAGTGCTCCTCTTCCCTATGATTTATGCTCCAGTGTGCTGAGCTATTGGCATCTCTTTCAAATTGGCACCTCTTTTTGCTGATAGCTTGGGCTGGGAGCTGGAAATTCAGGACACAGATCTCTATGTCCCCTTCAGCCGTTCTTGCTGCAGGAGCAGCGGTCTGGAAAGGGGCCGTGCTGGCATCGCGAGGTGTTAAGCTGGGATGGCTGAAGGAGTTAATCTGCTGCCTCAATGTAATATAATAGAAAGAAAAACATGCCTGTGGGGCTAGTCCATTTTACTGTGTAGCTTCAGCTGGTAATTAAAAAGAAACAGTTCAAAATGAAGCAGTAACATGAATAAAACCCCAAATTAAACACACCCAGGGTAGGTTACGTTTCTCAATGGGTGGATGCTTAGCATATCATGAAACGAGGCTTTCTCTTTGGATAATCTCAGGCTGGTTGCCTAAAACCGGGAGTTCCCCAAACCCCACCAGAGCTATAAGTTTTTTTCCATGAGGGTGCCCCTTTCATCGCAGCTCACTTATCACTTAGGCCAACTTGGTGTGCTCCGCTTGGGGCATGTTCCCACATTCCTTCTGTTGCGGTGGAGGCACAAAAGTAAAACTGAAACCCCAGATGGGCCCGGTAACCATTTTACTTCTGAGTCAAGAGAGCAAACCTGGTTTCAGGTTCTTGGGAAGGAGTTCATGTGCCCCCTTTGAAGGTGATGGTCCCAAAATGTGCCCATTTAAGGTGTAGGAAAGTGATCGTGGGCACTGCCCTTCGGGCATCCTGCCAGGCATCAATTTGGGGAATGGAATTGCTGAGCAAAGTAAGAAGCTGTGACCTCCTCTGTGCATAGATCAAGCAGCTGGCTACTCTTAAATAGAGTTGTGCAATCAAGCACAGTGATAATTCGGAGGTAAAAGCTTAGGGAGCAGGGAGGTGGGTGGGAAGGAGTGATGGGAGAAGAGGTATTTTCAACCACGAGCTTCCAACTGGCATATTTCCAAAAGATGGGAAGTGTTGTCTGAGAAAAGCTCACCCTCTGCTCATCTCATTTCTTACATTCTTTCCCAAAGTATCCGTTACCAGACACTTTTAGGGGTGTTGGACTTATCTGGGATGACTGCTCTTGTTTCAGTGACACCTTTGGAGCAACGTGCTACAGCCACCGTGGCACCTCTCCTGGAGCACTGCTCTTCTCTGCAAACCTTCTCACAAACTTATCATGCCCGCAGAACTCTTAAGTTGCATGGGGGGATTTCCGTGACATTGAGGCAGCATTGAGGTTTCTGAATACAGGAGTTTGCTGTTGCCTAGTAGGTGGTGAGGTACCCTTGGGATAGGGATAACAGGGTGGAACTTGTTGGTCTTCAACCAGAAAAGCACTCACAGAATCAGGACTGCTCAGAGTGCAACTCTTTTGCTGCAAATATTTAGCCTTTTTGGTAGGTTTTAGTCATCAAGTTTAATCTACTGAGCTCAGTACAACTGAGAAACCGGACCTATGCAAGAGTACTGGATGCAAGTAAATCCCCAAAATACAAACTACACAAAAGCCATAGCTTTAGGCAGCAGATTTAACAGAGGTAATTCTGTCCCCTCCGCTGTTTCAGTTCTCATTAAGTTGCAAATTCTCCCTTCTGTTATTTCTTTAATTTATTTGCTTAAGCTTGAATTTGGGCATTGACCAGAGCAGGGATTTATCCTACAGTTACTGCTCACACAATTACTCAGTAACTCAAGCTGAGTTATTGGCAAAAGAGACTCTGCTGATGATGTGCTGAGGGCATTGAGATGAAAACATCCTTCCACCCCAGTGTGGTGGTTCACAGAAAGGGAAATAATGGAAATTCCATATCAAAGCTCTTTCCCCACTCCCTTTCTTCCAAAGTAGCTTTAGAAAGCAACACAGTTCACTACATTTAGAAGAAAAAGTTTTGGATCTTAACCCTTCTTCCAATAATGTTTGTGATGGTGCTTCTGCTGACTTCAGTTAATGTATTTAGGGACCTAGTTTTGGGATGTTTTAACCTATTTAAGGTGTGCATGGTATTTGTAGTATATATATATATCTATCTCAGGAATGACACCATTTTTCTGAACTGCTGTCAAGACAGAAATTAACCCCGTGGTCTTTGTTGTCTTAATGACCTTTTGCAGGGGAAGACTTGTACCTAAGAGCACAAACTATAGCTAGCTCACCTGTTCTATCAGGTAACCCACCAAACAACTGCTCTCCGGGCTCTGAGATAACAGTGTGACTGCCCTGCTGAATTCTGGAATGTTGTGCAGAAGTAATAGGATAGTAGTGTCAGCCCAAGGAATGCGCAAGAGCTGTTGTCAACCAGGAGAGTCCTTCTCCGGCTTGAGGATCTTGGGACTGACGGAATGGGGATCTCGTGTGCATTGTGTTGTTTTCTGTCTACAAATTGTTTCTGTTGCTTTTGAATGCCTCAATTCAACCAAAACACACAGAAAAGAATTAACCATAAGTACCTTTGCACATGCAAGTTCATCATCGAAGCTTTGCATTAAGTGAAAAGACAAGGGGCTGAAGGCAAGCTGTTTGAACTAAGCTTTAGCAGGAGCTCTGGGTATGCTTCAGCCAGGCTGAAGGCTGGAACCCCAATCTCTCAGCTTTCTCAGCATCGAGGAAACCAATCTCAGTCCTGGAGCTGCACATTAGTCGCATGACTGCTTTGCACCAGGCCATGTCCATGTGTCACCGTCATAGCCAAGCCGGTAGGATAGGTGGTGGTTAGGGGGTTCTCCAAGCACCTTGGTCAGATTCAAATTGTTTTATTAAACTGGTTAATTGGTAGTTTGAAAGGGAGGGGAGAAAAGCGAGGTCCTTAGGTCTCCCTGGTCAGTGCCAAGCCGCAGACTGTTAACTACTCCTGCCTTTCAGAAGCAATAACTGTGGGTTTGGGGAACATATGGAACCAACTAGACGAAAGGCTTTTATGAGGAGCTTTAACAGGGGGCACGGTTTGTGAGCAGAAATTCCAGTGGATGAGTTAATAGTTTCACTTTCCTTAGCTGTCCCTTTATAGGAACAACAACAACAAAGTCAGGCACGTTCCTCTCACAGCCCTGACTGTACAATGTGCCGATGCATCCAGGATTTCATTTGGACACTGGGGGAGTCCTTTAGTAGATCCCCTAGGACCTGTTTTTTCGGAGCTATTTCCTGATGCTGACCTCATTAGGTGAGTTTCACAGCTCACTAATTCCTAGCAACTGCACAAGAGATTCAAAGAAAGGGGAAACCCGTCTTCTGAAAACCAATGGAACTGAACAGATTTGGGCAAACACTTTTATTACTTTTCATTAATCTGGAAAAATCTCAGACTGGGGGTTTGTTTCTTTACTTTTCTTTCCTCTCTTTTTTCACCCCTAAGTCACTGTTTTGACCTGAAACTGTATATTTGATTTTCTGTTTGAGTACAGAAAAGGATAACAAGAAAAGAAGAACCCCTGAAAAAACATATAACTCAGTATTTATATTGCAGTTTGTTGTAAACCAAGCAGGGCATTTCTCTTCCAGATTTGCAGTTTGGGCACTGACAGGATATAGACACTCAAACACTTCCTAATGCTTGTTTAATATTTGCATTGTGGTGGCACATGTCCAGAAGAGGGAGCAAAGGAAAACAACAGTTGCCTGCTCAAGAGCTGACATCATACTATGAAATTTAAGTACTTGTTTTTGTGGTATTGTTATTAATCATGGTTCTATGCACGGGTCATCCTGTAACTCCAGCTACTGGAGCCCTGTGGATGCAGTGTTTGTAGTTCAGCCTCGGTAAGTTTACGACTCGAAAGTCATTTCTGCCCCATCACGTAAGAGTGAAATTTGTCTGAGCATTGAAGTTTGGCCTTAAGACTTTTCTCAGGGCTGCCTTTCAATCTCATGTCTCCTGTACAGTAAACACATCAGAAGAATGTGGGTCCATTTGTGTTCACCTTAACACAACAGTTGTTTCTTCTATTGTAATTCCTGAATTTGTAGTCTATTTTATTAGCAATGTATTTAGTAAGATATTTTATCTGGTAGTAGTTTCCTTGTATTATTTTACAAAGGCCCCACACAAAGCTGTTCTTCCATTGAGGCACCTTTTGTAACCTTAGCCAGAGAAACTGAAGAGGTGGACCTGGCAGCCTTTCCACTTGATTGGGAAGCCATACTGTGGCCTCCTGGACAAGGTGACAGGCAGAGAGTTGAGCTGCTACCAGAGTTCATCAGAAATTGATTTCTGGAAAAGCATGTGAGCCTTAAGGATAGTCAAAGTCAACTCACTCACCTATGCAAAAGTATTAAGAATGTAGAGCTGAAAGGATACGGCTAACTGCATCCTTGAGCTGAATTTCAGTAATGATCATGACAAAGAATCCATGTACTGAATAGCATGTTTTAAAACAGTAAGCATCTTATTTCTTCTTGCATGTCATTCAGGACTTTAGGGTCAAAAAGACTTTAAAAGCAGATGCCATAAATCAGGCATGATGCTGTATTTGATGAAGGTTAACTTGAGTTTTGTTTTCTGGGCTGTTTTAATTCTCTTCAGCTTGGCACAAATGCACGTAAGATGTATATGGAGAAATCTGTCCTGTACAAAGGCCATAATTTCTCCTCTTTAGCTGTCACACACAGCATTAATATATTGCAGGCCTTCAGGAGCCTTCAGATATCCAGCCTGAAGTTGAAGACTTGTGGCACAATTAAACATGATGCATGAATGTTTGTGAGAGTATATTGGAAAAAAAATGTATTTTTATGCAGCTTTGCTCCCAAACCAAATACAGCGAAGAGCGTGATTTCTGGTGGAAAGCACAAGTGTTCCTAAGCCCAGTCTAGGTACATGTCTGTTCACTTCCCCTCCCTGTTTGAAAAGGAGGCAATGCTATTTTAGATCTCTTCCTGTGGATTGGGTTTATTTGCCTAAAAGCCAAATCTCATTAAAATCTCACATAAAATCAGACCTCCAGCCTCTCCCATGGGCTCGCAAAACAAAGTTCAAACTGTCACAAAGCGACTTGCACAGCTGTTGATACCAACACTTTTATGCACTGCGGCCCTTGAGACCCAATGCTGTTGTGGAGAGAGGGAAATACTGTTTGACTATCAAGGTAATCAGTAAAGCTGTTATAGCTATGGTCTTCACTGGGCTCCTTTGGTCTCTAATTGATGCCTGTAGTGAGCTTGTGCAAGTGGCAAAGGCTGGTCTCTGCAGATCTGATTGCAACTGAAGTGCCCGAGATGATAGAGGCAAAAGAGCAAAGGTTAAATCGGGGCAGCAGCATGGGTGCTGTTGGGTGATGATGAGAACAGTTGACACAAACATAAGAAACAGCCCACTCTTGTTCACCAAGAGATGAAACTTGGGGTTTCTGCTGATGTCCCCGCAGCTGGGGATCCCTCAGTTAAAGTCACCAGTGATGCAAGAGCTCTTCTCTGTTGAATCACCTCTGACCTTCCCAAGGCAGAAATAACTGGTCCAGCCCCCTATCCTGGAGATGGCCATAGTGTGTGCAGATGAGCTTCTAAAAGGTATGGACCACTGATTCCTGGTGCTGTGTAGGACTGGTGGTACCCACTCTCTTAGGCAGTAAAACAGTACCCATAGGTCCACCCTAAGTGCTAAGGTGGTGTCTCCAAACACCCAAATTAAATCTGTGTGTTGGGTTGCTGCTTTGCAGAGGAGAATGACACCACTCGCATAAAAAGGCTTCCTCCTGGCAGGGTGAAAGCCCTCTTTCTGTTGTCCATGGTTGATTGTTCACAAGCGAGGGCGAGAGACAGCCGTGCAAAAATGGCTTTCAAAGTGTGCCGATGGGAGGACCATAAATTGCATGAATAAAAATGCCCTTTCCCAGAGCCAAAGTCATACTTCCCATCGCTTCCCAGAACAAATACTGTCTGCTGTATTTATTAGGTGGGACTGTGTATAGGCAGTCGCTCTAAGTGTGTTTATTTTGAAGTCATCAGTTGTTCAGTAATCTCAGGCACCTCTGGGAGATTTAACTCAGATAGAGGTTTAGGCTGGAGGTCGTGGGGTCACTGATATTAAGATAGAGAGAAGGAAAGGAAACAGCATTGTTTTTGTGGCATTATCTGAACAGTAAGTAAAAATAAATTCAGGTTTTAAGATGGCTTTAACCTGACGCTGAAGGAAATGGCCTACAAATCCAGCCAACGAGCAGGCAACTGCGACAAGACCCCACTTCTCTCCAAGTTTGTTTTGAGCCGCCTGACCAAAACCCATAGTGGTTATGGTTTGCTTAAGCAAGACTTCTCTAGGAATCTGTTTTAAGTGGTTCCAGTTTTTCTTTCGCATATTTTTGTTTCTAGCTCTAACTTCCTTACTAAAATAAAATCTCTTTAGTTGCTTTTTGGGCAGCAGTTTGAACCCAGCAATATGCTCCCTGCAGTGGTAGCAGCATCACCTCTAGGTCCCAAAGCCACTCAAGAGGCAGAGATAAGGCGCATGAGCATCCTGACACTAATGAAGTCTGGGGTCTGGTGTGTGTGTGTCCATCTACTGTTGTACACTCAAATAATTCGTTCTCTCTTGTGTGTAGTCTTAGACTCATAGAATCATATAATATTAATTCTCATAAGAATATTAATTGTTGCAAGATACAAACTTGTACTGTGGGCTTTTCTGCAGCCTGGCACTTATTTTCAAGGAACGTTTTCATTAAGACCTCTGACCCTCTGCAAATGTGACTGAAGTCAGCTAATAGCTTTTGAATTTATTAGGAGGAGACAGGCAGACAGACCCAGATCATTAATGCACAGGGCTGTTTTCCCCAGGAAGCCAGAATAGCCAAACGAAAGAAAAAGGGATTGGGAGTCAAGTAAGGATTTGTTTATCACCTTCTTAATATTTTATCATAAAGCAGAGTCTTCCTCTCAGGGTTTGTTGGTGGTTTGTGTATGTGTGTGCCTGTGTGTATACGTATTTTGTATATAAAGATCCAGCAACATCCCTTGTTTAAAAAGTCACAAATGAGAAGGATTTTATTAAAAGCATTTTGGGAAAACCTCTGCTCTCAGTTTTCCTGTCAGTGTTTTTCTAAGCTTTCATTTTTTATTAGCCAAAATGTTTAGAATCCCCAGGAAATCCTGGGATGAACCATTTCCTCTTCGAGCTGTAGCCCTTAGGGGAAAAAGAAAAATCTCAGCTCCTTTCAAAGCTTAGAAATTTTTCAAACTGTGTTTTCTGCAGATTTTTTAAATTAGAGAAAAACTGAGGTAGGAAGATGCTTAACTTCAGGCTGTGGTCCTGAGGAAGATTGATCTCTTTGTAGAAAAGCCTTAAGAGATCCTTAGATTTGGGCAAGGAAATCTTTTAGGCTTGGATCTTAATGGGAACCGATTGCGAAATTGAGGTGTAACAGGTTCAGTTGAAAGACCATCCTGATATTTTTTAATAGTAAATTAAAAAGTAACATTTACTTGTTCTCAACCATTTGTGTGTTTTAACATGGAGCAGGTTTATATTAAGAGGCTGTTAATGCCATGGAGATACTTTTATTGTTGTTGTTGTTGTTAATAATAATAGTAATAATAATAATTAAATAATAATAATAATAATAATAATAATAATAATAATAATAATAATATACCTGAGGTTTGGCAGGAGCAAATCCAAGTGACTGTTTCCTTTTCTTCAGATAAACTTAAGTGGGAATCATAATTTTAAACTAGTAAGTGCTTTCATCCTGCACATACACACGTACAATGTTAATTTTAAACTCCCTTGGGGTTCACTCCTTAAAGAGGTTCAGTTGCTTGAAGTTAAGAATGTAGGTAAGAATCTGTGTCACAGACCGCAGCCTTGCTGGGCCAGCTGGAGCTTGGCATGGGTTACTTTACCCAGCTCTTGAGATGATGGCTATTCTTTGGGATGGATAGGGCACTGCTGTTATAAATAAGAGAATCTGAAAACATGGTGAAATGTGAGGCTGAGGGATGCAGGAGTCTCTTATGAAAAATGACATACCAATATAGTTTTTAGAAGTCTGAATTTGCAGTCACGATGGATCACTTTATTTTAGGAAAAGTGTGTTTGCTTATTTATATGATTTGTGACAACCTGTCTAAACTGCTGTTCTTCTCATTTATTCATCTACTTTTTATCAAGTTTCTTTGGAAGGGGTTCTTAGAAAGCTGAACGTGAAAAGCCCAGGCTTGGTGTTTCAGTAACGGGTATAAATTACTCCCACAGCCTATATCAAATATAAAAAGGTTTGTGGTAATTCACATGAAATTTAGTAACCTTTTTGGTAATGCAAGGAAAAAAGTACCATCTCTAAGGACATTTATTTTTTGTTGTTACCAAAATTTATGTAGTAAAGAGTGCTTGTGCTTCTCTGCTATTTTCAGGCTTGAGATGGGGACACTTGACTAGTCTGCCGGGACAGTGTTACGGTTCAGCGTCTCTGTTCACTTTGTAAAATGGTGGATGAAGGGGGAAAGACTAAAGGAGGGAGACTAATAATGAATTTGCTAAAGTTCTGCTACTAAAACTACGCAGAAAGTCCCAATGCAACAGCTGTGACTACAGAAGTGCAGAAGATTTGATTTTCATTAAAAACCTTCCAACTGAGTTTGGGCTTTGGATTTAAGCTAGGAGTCTGGAAGCAGTCAGAGACAGTCTCCTTTTTCATTCCAGTGTCTCTCATGTAGCCTACTAGTCAGCACAGATAGCCTAAAAGTTCTCAGGCCATGACCTCTGAGTCATATATGTGTTGTCAAGTTACAGTTTATGTGTAAAACCAAGGAGCTTATAATAAGGTCTTCTGCTAGTAGGGGATGTTACATCTGACTCTGCTTCCAGTTGGGAATGCCTGAAGACCAGCCCTTGTTACTGTGGGCCAGAATGGGTTCATTAATGGGTTAATAGACTTCAGGTGCAGAGGAGAGTTTTCCAAAGTTTGTCATTTTAGGCTTTGCTGCTTTGATTCCCAATATTTAACTTCTCCCGTTTTATTGACTGTGTTTCTACAGGTGCTGTTCGCTCTAAACCAAACTCTGCTGCAACATGAAAGCCTCCGAGCAGGTAGTTTGCAGGCCCCGTATACCACCGAAGATCTCATCAAGCATTATAACTGTGGAGACCTGAATGCTGTCATATTCAACCATGACACTTCTCAGGTAGGCAAAGGTTTGCAGATGGGCCAGTTAATTGACAACAAACCAGCAAATAGTGATGTCCCGGTTAACATTTTGTGCTCCATCTCCACTTTATCTCTTCAGTTTGATGCCTTGTGTTTCCTTTTCATCCTCATTTACCTGGTGGGAGAGTGAGGTTTCCTTTCTATTGCTTGGGCTCTGGGGAATCATAGAATCATTTAGGTTTCAAAAGGCCTTTAAGATTGTCAACTCCAACTATTAACCTGGCACTGCCAGGTCCACCACTAAACCATGTCCCTAAGCACCACATCTACATGCCTTTTAGATACCTCCAGGGATGGCGATTCAGCCACCACCCTGGGCAGCCTGTTCCAATGCTTGATATCCCATTTGGTGAAGAAATTGTTCCTAATATCCAGTCTAAACCTTCACTGGCACAACTTGAGGCCATTTCCTCTTGTCCTATCATTTGTAACTTGGAACGAGGAAGGGACTGCCTGGAAAGCTTTCCGAGGAATGTGCTTGAAAATAAGTTAGTATGGATGTTTGTGGGGCTCTTGAATGTAGTCTCCTCATTAAGGGCATAAAAAAAAAAAAAGGCCTTGTAATATTTGAGCTTATATATGAAGAGGAAGTGAACTTTATGTAAATAGTCTGTAAAGTAAATAACTTCTCAAACATGTCATAATTCAATGATTTTGTATGTGTCTCAGGCAGCCCTTCAGTCTCTGTTTATCTTAGTTATCCAGTGCTACTAAAAACTCTCAATGGAGCAGAAATCTGCTTTCCAGACCAGTTTGATAGTTCATGGCAAACTTTGAGATTCTTATTTAATACACAGGTTACTCTTTCTCCTTTCCTGTTGGAGAAACTTGGTCCTTGGATGTGTCCTCTCTCTCATTTTCTGTTGCATTTTCCCATGTTCCTGCTCAGGTGCTTGGAGAGGACCTGTATGAACTTGGACAATCAGAAGTCCTTAAATTCTGGAGAAATGGTCATCTATCCTTCTTTTCCCTATCTGGTTATCATTTTCAAATAGTAGAAAGTGTGGTTGATGATAATGGATGGAATAAAAACCTTTTGCTGTCCCAATTAATCCAGTCTTAGAAAATGAAGCGTTGTTTTAGCGTGACTAATCAGGACGTAACAGAGTGGTTAATGGCGCAGTGCTGAAACAGAAGTCTGTGCAATACTAAAGCTGCCAGAGCTGTTCATTCTGGACAGCCTTGCACTGAAAAGTAAAGGGAGAAAGCGACTCAGGTAGGAATACATCTCTGAAGATGTGGGGTGCAAGTTCAGTCTTTAGAGAGCTGGGGGATCCTGGAGAAATCAATGGTTTTAGCTATCCCTGCAATGCTGAGGCACAGCACACAAGGTGACAGACTGAGGCACCTCCCCTATGGAGACAAGCAGAGAGAGACAGGGTTGTTCAGCCTGGAGAAGAGAAGGCTCTGGGGATACCTTAGAGCAGCTTTCAGTACTTGAAGGAAGGTACAAGAAATCTGGAGAGAGACCTTTTACAAGGGCATGTAGTGACAGGACAAGGGGAAATAGCCTTACACTGAAGGAGGGTAGATTTAAGGAGATTAGATATAAGGAAGAAGTTCTTTACTGTGAATGCAGTGACATACTGGCACAGGTTGACCAGAGAAGCTGTGGCTGGCCCATCCTTGGCAGCATTCAAGGCCAGGTTGGATGGGGCTTTGAGCAGCCTGGTCTAGTGGAAGGTATCCCTGCCCATGGCAGGGGTTGGAACTGGATGAGCTTTAAGGTCCCTGGCATCTGGATGTCCTGTGTCATCTTCTAATCTCTGTTAGTGTATTTTCTCCTGCAGTAAAGCCTTTATCCCTAAGACAAGTTGTGGCTGTTCACACTGGTTGCATTGAATCACAGACACCTGTGATTTATTGACACAATGTCCTGTAACAGACCTGTGGGTTAGACTTGAGAGGAACAGAGTGCTGTAAAAGCTTCTTTATCCCTGCAAATTGATGGATCAAATGCGAGTTTAAAATCAGTGTTAAAGAAAGAAGCAAGCAGCCAACAACCAATCAGAGTTCAAGCACTGGTGTTAGTCACAATCCCAGAGTGCACACAGTTGATAGAGATTATAACACTTGCAGGCCATGGAAAATTAAAATCCCTATATGTATACTAGTCCCTGCAGAACTCTAAATGTTGTGGAGTACTTCCCTCTCATAGGTTGTTGTTTTTAATTTGGGTAAAGAGGGTTTTTGTTTGGTCGTGTTTTTATAAACCAGCTCTACACCATTTATTTTAATTGCAAGCAGAACAAAATAGAAAATTAAACCCTAAATAAACTCCCTATTCAGGTCAACTTTTGCCAGTTGTGATAATTCCAAAGTTTATTCTGTGTGGTTTTGCAAGGATAATAGACTCTCTGCCATAGAAAGTCTGTGCCATTTGGTTACCAAATTAGATTAGCATGGCTTAAATATTACACACAAAGCATCGCCCATGAGATCTTTCTCTTGAGACATTAAATGTAGGCACAGAGATTTGTCATGCGCTGAGAGTGTACTGAATGTCTCATCAGGTGACAACAAACGATGGGCTACAAGTGCAGAAAAACCATAAATATACCAAATGAGATGCATCATCAGTTATACTTCAGGGCAGGTACCCATGCCCATACAGTCTTGGGAGAGAAGAGTGTCACAGTGGTTTTAGAAGGTGTGCCCATTCTTCTGTGATATCCATCTGCTGGCCCAGCTCTTCAGAGGGTCTGATAAGTCCTTGGAGCTGGTACCATTAATGCAACTTTGAAATACCACATAGGAAAGAACAGAAGATCAGGAATGGAGTTGTTGGACTCAGCGCTTAATGTGAACAGTGGAGGGCAGGAATTCAGCTCTGTCCGATGTATCCAGGGAGACCTGGAAAAGGCTGCCGCTCTCATTCTTTGAGGATTCGTCTGGGGGCTGTTTATAAGGTCATTAGTGCCTGCTTGTCCCTGGAAGATCAAACAGGAGCTGCAGAATAAAGGTGAACTTGCCCATCAGTTGCCTCACTTCTGAGCCATTGTTTTAGGTCACTGTAATGAACTGTGAAGTAGCTGAGAAAGTCTAACATTACTGCAGGGATAGTAGTGATAGGGAGTATTTATCTCGGTGCAGTAACTTCCTAAATTCCTCTAGCGTTAATCTTGGGAGACTTAGCATCTTCAATAGTTGTCTACAAGATACTGAGATGACTTTAGAGCAAAACTCATCCTGGAGTGGAAAAAAAGACCAGAAGCAGCCATACTGAATCTGTAGACTCAAGGAGTTATGGATGAGTTTCTTGAGCCTCCCCAAGGGAATTTGGGAAATACGCAGTTTGTCAGCACCAGTCTTCTTGACTCCTGCAGCGTTTGGGAGAAGAGGACAGAATCCTTCTGGAACCAAGTCTCCCAGTGCGCAGGGTCTTTTACCTGTGCCTTGGGAGGAAGAGTGCAGGGAAAGTTATTTCTAAGACCAGAGCAGGAGCTTGATCAGAGAAGAGCTCCTTTGGCACACATGGACAGGACCTTCCCAGGCAGATGCTGCTGCCTTGGGGTTGGGAAGCCCAGCTTAGCCAGGGTAAGGTGCCTGAAACGGAGGGGCGTGAGCAGGGCCCTAAATCCCTGATGTTTTCCTGTCCTGGAGGCATCAGCATTGATGACAGTGAGGACTAAACAAATCCTTCTCAATTTCAGTGGTGTTTTAGGGTTTTTTAAGTCTTAATTAAGAACAGTGAAAGGAGGCAACACCTCTGCTTTCCCGTGGTTATATGACATTCCTTATTCCTTTCTCTCTCTTTCTCCTTATATCTTGTTTCCAAGCACCAGTTTTCCCAAACGCATAAATCCTTATTTAAACTCAGTAAAATTTTAAGGGGCTGAGTTTATTCAGTTAGACCATGACCCAGAAGGGGAGTAGGAAACATCTCTCCTTCTACAGCTTTCTGCAAACACTTCATTCTCTTGTGACTTTTGTAATCAAGAGGCTTATGTTGGAGTTTCTGGGCAAAGAGTCAAAATGATACAGAAGAAAAGTATTCCAAGTTAAAGATAGGACAGGCGTATTTTCTGCTCTTTCTTCAAACTGTTTTCCCCTCAAAGAAGTCAGATTCTTTGTGTCCTTTTGAAACAAGTTCCTTACAAGCAAAACCCCATTGGATTAGATCACTAGCTTTAACTTCTGTATTCTGTGTGACGCTCTCGCAAGGGAATTGAGGTTGATACGCGGATAGACTCCACAACTCGTTAAAGTTGTAAAGTAAGTGTGCTTTTATTCAGCGCTGAGGTGCATGGGGGATAGCTCCTCCAAAGGCATGCGCACCTCAGCGTTGTTTCCCCTTTACATTTATCCTCTGAAGTTATACATATGCATGAGGTTGCACAACACGCCTATACATATTCATGTCCTACCCCCCCCCCATATTATAATGAGCTAAGAAGTCCTTTGCACCTGCACCATTCCTCCTAGTGGTCGTGGGTGAGGATCTCAAGATGAAGTAAATGAGTCTTCCTCGAGCCTGAACTTTTCACCTCTAGTCATTACGCATGCTCCCTGGAGGCTTGGTCATTGTCCAAAGCGCAGAGCCAATTTCAGCCAGCCTAGATGTCCAAAGACGGGAATCAAGCCACGGTCCCTACCTTTTAACACTAGCTATGTCCTTATATCTTGTTCTAGCATTCATGGGGAGCACGGTAAGCATGAACGAGCAGTAACATTGTTAAGCAAGCATTGTTAAGACCTACCCACTTATACATTGCAAGTAGGATAAGCATGAACAAGCAGTAACCCCCCTGTACATTGGTTAACCCTTCGCATCAAGGTCAGCATGTCCAGATGCTTTAAAATGTAAATGATCTTTTAGTGCAAACTTAGTAAATTATCTACCTCTAGAGGATACTTTTTCTTACCTGAGACATTGCCGAATGACCTGAAGCCTTGGTGGAAGAAAAGTAGGGTGCAGGAAATCTGATATAAAGGTCTTTCTCTGAACATAAACATCTGAGGTTTGGGTTCAGCAGTACCTTGCACCAGTTGCAGTCTTGTGGTTGGTTTAGAGTTGCTCATTTGTTTAAGGACAATTCTGTAAAGCAGATTCATCTTTGCCAGCATAGAATTAGCTGGTTCTGTGTTTCCTTGTATTCCTATATATGCTTTGTTAAGAGGAAGATCAAAAAGACAAGGCTAAGACTCTTCTACTTCAACCTCTCCCAAAAACTATACCTGTTGGCTCCAGCTATTCTTTCTACTCTTCTGTCTTCAGCCATGCTCCTGCCTTGAGGAGAGCTTCCTATCTCAGGAGAAGATTTCTCCTCTCTCACTACTTATCTGCCATATCAGAGGCTTGCAGCTACACTGCTTACTTTACAAGTAGGTTTCTTCAAGACAGTTTCTCCTGGTTGTGTACTTGTTATTTGCCTGTCCCATAGAGGGTAAACAGTATGGTGTAAGAGTCATACCTGCCACTTTGAAAGCATCTTTCATCTAGAGAGCCCTTATGGCTTGTGTGTTAGACTGTATTGAAAGCCCATTGAAATACTGGAGAATGTTATTCTCCGCAGGCTTTGTATGAGTCCGAATGGGCCCAGCTATCATTGGATATCAAAATGAAGATATCAAGTGAGGCCAGTCACTGACCTAGTTCATGGGATTTATGCTCACCTGAGTATAACCATCTTCTTGTTGCCAGGAGAGGTAGGGTCTTGGCTTCATCCTACACAGAAAAGCAAGGTATTCAGTGAAGTTGCTTGGTGATCACCACAGCCTGCAGACATGTCTCAAACCCTTTCAGATACTCAGGGATTACTGTGCCTCCTTCTTCAACCTCTGTTCATTAGAAGCAGCTGAGCTTCTTGCATAACTTGGTAGAACAATATCACCCATATCTTCAGTTGCCTCTGCAGTTCAAAATCCCATGGATTCATGTGGACATACAGTGTTTACGTAGTGCCTGTTGCCTTCTGAAAAGCATATGATAGTCCTCATAATACAGCATTAAAGATCCATATGCTAACCCCATGTCAGTAGTCAGCCTCTCTAAACTAAAGAAGAAAAGGGTTAGTGCCTCACTTCACAAAGCACTTGCTGTTTATAAATCACCAAGTTGTGTTATGTACCCCTTCAAAAATGTTATCATCCTGCATTGAAACAAGTACTTTAAGGGTCCTGATAAATCTAATTACATCATTAACTTGCTCTGTTCTCATTCTGGATAAAATACAACTAAATTTCTAGCTCACTTCTCAAATCAATCAAAACTATCTGTGGAATGTTTCAGCTTCAATAACTGCAGAAACACACAGCTGAGACCATTAGGTAGGGTGTTGAATGACAAGCAGACCTAATTTGTCCAAGGAATGGAGTTTTATCTAGGGCAAAGAAAGATAAATCCATAAACTGAAGGCACAGCTATTGTAACGCAACGCTTTGGAAGCATCTTATCGTTTTCAGCTCTAACAAAGTGCAGGCGAACTGGCACAGCCTCTTGTTCTTCCAGGGAAAATGATTATAGGCTTTCCAGTGAAGCAAGTGCAAGGTTGTCCCAGGCGCCAAGGGAGCTAGTCCCATGAGTTTCTCATTCTGGATCCAGGGAAGGGGTCATTAAGGCTCCCAGAAGTGTCTGTTAACACGACATTGATGGCAGTCCCGATGCTGCCCGGGTGTTTAGTGACACGTTTGCTCATCACCGCTTGTGCCCCCTTGTCTCCCACCTTCTCTTCTTTGGGCTGTAGTACAGGATCCTGCTTTTGCCTTCCCATAGTTCACAAGAGCTCCTGATCTGCTGCCGTGGGATCATACTTTCTTTCCACTTGCACTTGAGTTACAGCTTTGTGCCTCGGTGTACTGTGAGCATTTGGAAGTAAAAAACCAGAAGTGCAGCCAAAATTTTCGGAGTCTAATTTTCATATTATGTCAGAACAGGATTCCAGATTGGAGCAATATTATATTTTGGCTTATGTGTTTCAGAAAATTGGTTACAGATCCATACTGTGAGAGTTAAGTCTACTTGTTGATGACAGTGCTGGGGAAAGCACTGCAGAGATTGTTTTTTTATTAATAATCTGGAACATGCCCAGATAATTTCAGTGCTACAGGTTTTGAAAATAGGTTCTTGCTTGAAACCTTTTATTGCATGTTTTCATTTAGAGTTGTCTTACCTTGGAAGTTCCTTCCTTCCTCTTTCCAGTTTCCGTGGAGAAAGCAATGGAAGTGGAGAGAAAGGCAGAGAAATTGGAACAAGTCATTTAAAGGCAGAGATTTTTCTTTCAGAGACTGCTGTGTTATTAGAGAAGGAACATGTTCACCTTCAGAAAAGGGCTGATTTACATTAAAAACATTGAAGGATTGTTGACTACCTGTATTTATTAGTAAGGGAATAAACTATAAAAGAGTATGAAGGAGTGATTGGTAAAAACATTTGGAGTTCAAGGTAGTAGCATGCTGCTTTCTGTGCATTGCTGTATGTTTGTTGTAAAGCATTTACTATCCCTTCTTTTTTAAAGAGCTGGTTTATGAAGTGTTTCTTGGAAAGACTTGTTCAAGAGAAATGAAAAAGACTTGTTAGTTTTTTAAACAGTATCTTGTGGGTTCGGTGGACAAAATGCTTTTCCTCCCTTTGTTTTATCCAGAAGATGTGTTTGTCACCTCATTGTGACAGGGAGGGGGGAAAAATGTGGAACAAGGGGGCACTTTGCTTGTCCTGGCTGACTTGGCAAGATCAGTATTAGACATTATCTGAAAAGACTGTGTTCTTGGGTACTACTTGACACAACATTTCTTGGTCTGGCACTATTATTTTGCATTACTGAATAGCAAACACTGTAGATCAGGTTCTCCAGTGTAAACTCTTTGTGCTCTCTCATGGTGATTTCAGACCTGGATCTTCTCTTCTCTGGGAGAGCTCATTACTGATAAAGCCAAGGCTTATACAGTTCCACCAGCTTAGATGCAAAGAAAGCAGTTTCAAAGATAACATAATTTGTCTTTACTTCACTGACTTCATTTGGATTATTCCTTAGTTTTCTCCTGGCTGGTCCCTCTTCCATTTCTAGAAGCTTTCATGGAGATGTTCTGCATCTTTATGTCCAGTACTGGACCTCTCAAACCTCACCACCTTAAACAGAACTGAAAGTCATCATGCCAGATGCCAGTTCCAGGTGCCAGCGTACGTAGGAAGGCTAGGCTGGTTGGATTGGCAATAGCCTGGAGTTTTGCTAGGGCTGAATGAGAGAGCAGGGCCATCTCTGCACAGCAGTGCCTTGTGGTGTCAGCTCCGGAGGTCTATCTCCAGCCCAGCTGCTGTTGTGTTATTAACCAGCTTTTTGTTCCTTGCTAAGCTATGTGATATTTTGCAAACCATATCTCTTGGATCACACTTGCCTTGGGTTAAAATCGTACTGCAGTCTTCACGTAAACATTCAGGCTTTCCCTAGAATCTTTCTAAGCAGGGATGGGAAGAAGCTCATTGAAAAGCCCTGAACTATATATACTCAAGGCAGCCAAACCTGAGCCTGTACCCGCTACTGACCAGCTGCTCTCTCACAGTGTAACAGAAGACAAAATGAAAAATACCTTTGGAGAAAGAATTGCAATGCTTTAATAAACCAACCCCAAAACCAAACCTTCTGGCCCCAGTTTTTTCACTTTATTGCCCTGCTTTGCCCTTTGATCAGTATCTTTACTCGGGTGTCATGGCAATATAATAGGTGATGGTTTTAGTGTCAGGACAGAAAAAAAGAATATTCTTTGTCAAAGGAAACAAAGCATTTGGAAGGGAAATAGAAAAACTTGAACTTTTCCATATGTTTGCAAGCTCGTGAAAGCTGGAAAAAAAGTATCCCAAAGTTAAAGGAGTTTTAAATGAAGCAGGAGTATCATTAGGTAGTTAAGATTTACCCTCCCCACTGAAACCAAAGCCTCTATTTGCATACACTGCAGGCTTGTCATCCTTATTCAATTAATGAACAGGTCCCTGTAATGTGGTCCTAAATATACACTGCATAGTTGGGGGAAGCTTGCAGAAAGGGGGCCAGGATCATTGTTCTGACTGTGTTTTGTTAAGACTTCTTTAATCAAAACTTTCATTCAGATAGAGAGGCCGGCTGCATATTTTGGCATCGCTACCAAGGGGAGCAGGGACGAGGTTGGGGTGAGGAGGGAGGGAGGCCTTGGGGGAGGGATTGGTGTTGCTTGCTTCTTCTTTTGTTTCTTTTATTCTATGTGCTTGGAAAGCAAGGATTTACCTGGTGTGGAAAACCAAATAAAAACCATACATGGAGGTCATGACTTCTCAGGGATTTGGTGGAAGTCTTTTTAACAGGGATAGAAGCATCACCCCCCCCAAACTGTTGGAGATGCACAGCTCATCCCTGTGGCCCTTCTGCTTCTTTTTCCTCACCTTTTTCTCTTTTTGAACATGCCTTCATTGAACCCAGATGTACAAGAAGGTAAAACCAGGCAGGGCATACATCTGTCATTTGTCTGGGTGCTGCAGCAGCAGGATGGGTTTGGGGCTCCCCTGAAGGGTATCCGTGTAGGTGTGGTGGGGAGTGAAGCTCTAGGGGTTGCAGCCCACCCTGCCTGCAGGCAAGTTTACACTCAAGTCAGCAGTGATGCTACAGTTTTTGAGCCACCTTGCAGAGTTGGTCTTTGGAAGTATTGTGTACTACCCATAGAGACTTCACTAAGCTCTCAGCCCTTTTTCCCCCTCCACATCTTCTCTTATTTGTAATTTTCCTCTATTTACACATTTAGATGCTTATAGACCTGAGTTAGCCAATTTGAAACTCAGTTTCAGGGACCTCAGCTTTCACACTGAAGTTACCATGCCATGCTGAGTTGGTACCCAAGCTAGTTTTAGATCAGGTAGGCCAATTACAGAAAGCTTGGTGGCATGAACTGAATTTGGAATGTATTTGCTGCATATATGGATCCTGAAGAGTAATGTGGTTGGGCAGGGATTAGCCAGAAGTGGTTCTCTAGAGCTGGTCCTAAGAAATGTGCTTGTTCTTAGATTGGCTGTCTTGGTACTCTCAGTCTTTAGCAGCCTATCTCCATGAAAGGAGTCCTCAGCTTTTAGCTCAAAGGGGATTAGATGAACCTAAGCAGAACAGAAATGCTGGAAGCTGCAGCAAAGCATCCCAGTTGCAATGACTTAGAATCACAGAATCATAGAATAGTTAGGGTTGGAAAGGACCTCAAGATCATCCAGTTCCAACCCCCCTGACATGGGCAGGGACACCTCACACTAAACCATGTCACCCAAGGCTCTGTCCAACCTGGCCTTGAACACCATCAGGGATGGAGCATTCACAACCTCCCTGGGCAACCCATTCCAGTGCCTCACCACCCTTAAAGTAAAGAACTTCTTCCTTATATCTGATCTAAACTTCCCCTGTTTAAGTCTGAACCCATCACCCCTTGTCCTATCACTACAGTCCCTAATAAAGAGTCCCTCCCCAGCATCCTTGTAGGCCCTCAGGAAATGAGTTTAGGTTCATGAAGCCCCAGTCTGGTGAACTCCCAGTTTGCAAGACCACACTATTCACTGAGGGAGAGCTGCCTGTCCTTTTGTCTTGCAGTTTTTCAAGGCTGTTCCTTGGTTTTGGAGGTTTGGGACACTACCGACTCCTGCTAAGACAAGGGGTGTAATGGAAAATCAGTGCTCAAAACTGGCCTCCGGCTGCATGGAGAGCTGTCCCTGGGGAACTGCATGAGCACAGACCGGTGATGTGAATCTTTCTGTGAATTCAAATCAGTCTGAGTCCATACCCGAGTTTGGTGTCAGGGTATGCTTCTAATAATCCATTTTAGCAGCCCAAAATCCACCAAATTGACCTGCATATCCTGAGTGTGATGTGCTGGTTGTGCTTCTAATATATTCTCAAGCTCCGTCTTGGGTAGATGTTTGCCCTGGGAAAGGGAAAGGAGTGATGGAACTGACTTACCCAGAAGACTGAAGACTCCTTTTACAGTCCACTCAGGCTTCTAATGTATTGCTTTAAATTTTGATGCTTAAAGAAAGCCATCATGGATTAATCACAACATGCTTTGACTGGACACCGTTTTGTGGAGCTCCTTCCTGGTCTCCTTTTCCCTGGAGCTGGAAGCTCATATTCTTGGCAGCTGACAACTTTGGGCTTTGGGCTAAATCATGTTAACCCAGCATCCCCTTGACTGTTGAAGTCTCCATCAGGATTGAAGCCTAGGAGTGCTGGAGGAAAACCAGTCGAGTCAGCAGCAACCACATCCTCCTTGTGGAGATGCTTGCTTTTGCAGCCCGTTCACTTTACACTGTTTGAATCCTTCATATCAGGCGCTGCAAGTGGATATGGCTCTCCCAGATGCCAGAAGGGTCCATAAATCAGAGAGAAACAGGTGTCTTCCAAGTGCCGAGCCGTATATTTTGCAGCAGTGCAGTAAAAAACGCAGTGCCCTGTCAAGGCTGGTTAACAGGAGGGTATCCTCCCTTCATAAGCGAATGATAACTGGAGCTCGGATGTCAGCCTCTGACCCAAGAAGGGCTGGTGTGAATTTAGGGCCATTCAGTTTGTTGGAGGAGCCAGCAGGTTTCAGGATGCTGCTCTGGCTCCCTGGCAGCCCCCCTAAGCTGTGCTGTCAGCTCTTGAGATCCTTATCTTGCATAGCGCAGTCAACCACAGGAAAGTTCCTGACCTGTGTGGTGCAGGGAAGATCCTTCAAAGCAGGATCCTTTACTTGTCTTCAGGCCCTGCCCACTTCAAGGTCATAAACTAGAAGACCAATAAAGAGAACCCAGTCTTTTATCGTGTTTAGGAACAGAAATAAATGTATTTGGCGTGAAGTGGGAGCAACTCCCTGCAAACAACTGGATATAAGGATTACTAGTGTGGAGGCTGAGCCCTCCTGTCAAGGAAAGATGGATAGTTTTGTATTGAGGCTCTGGACTGGAACTCAGGAAGCCGGTGGCCAGATCTCCACGTTGTCATAGATGTCCCTTGTGAATCTGGGAGCGCCTTCTCCTATTTTCTCAATTTAGTCTGGGAATGCTCTGGGGAGAAATAAGGCATTTTTTATTATTGAGATTCCATTGCAAGGATTAGTGACGATACTGTACTTGCAGCAGTCTGGAGTTTGGACATTGCACAGGAGTGAGGCTGGAAAGCAATTAGGTAGCTGCTGATTAGGAGACAGTGGGAGAGAGGAGTCTCAGAAGCCAAGACGGTTGACCAAGGCATAGGAAGATAATGGCAGGAAAGATTTTAGGACCATTGTATTTTCCATGGCAGGGGTTGGCATTCCATTTCCCTATCTAAGCTTCCTCTTCTCCACCTGCAGGTAGACTTATGATTGAAGACCACCACTGCCTGCACGCAGGCAGGAAAGGGCACACAACCTTTGTTCACATGTTGGTAGCGTTAGTTTTCCATTGACATATCTTACAATTTGAATGCACATTCCAGAAGTAGGCTATCATCACTGGAATAGAACAAGGATAGAAGAGGTTGTCAGAGGATCGGGAAATGTAGTGTACAGAAGTAGGAACGATGACACTATTCCTCCACATCTGATTGTGATTTGATACTGGACTGAATCTAGAGCAGTTCCACTGTAGCCAATAAATCCAAAGCAGGGGAAAAAAAAAGAAGAGATAACCGAATTTGATGGTTCTTTTATGTGTCTAAAAAAGATTGTTTGCAGATAGATATTCACAACCCTGGCACTGTGCCTCTGCCCAGAATATTTGTCCAAATATTAAAAACTAGTAAATAAGAAAATGTACTTAAATGCAGTCCTGTGTTCATGAATTTTCAGCTGACTTTGGCAGTAAGCCCTAAATGTGATAAAAGACTCTACACCAATATATTTGGCTTTTCTCTGCTTGCCTTTTTTTCATTTCTTTGTCTCTATAGACAAAGCTGACAGCACAGCAGAGATCTTGAGATACAGCTGATGCATTTTTCTAAGCTAAAGTATGTTGTTAGCTCTTCTGCTAAAGATTGCAGCAGATTCCCAGCCTCCTTCCACAAAGTATTTGTGGGAAAAGAGGCTACCACTGAGCATCTTGGACTTTGGATCTTCCTTTGGGTCCTTCAACAGCAAAATTCAGCCAGTGCCTTGTGTGTAACATCAGGTTGGAAAGTATTGCTGTGCCCATTTTACAGATGGACTTTTGAGGGACAGGAGGAATAAAGCCACATGCTTCTAAGATACTTAGTGAAGGTTAAGTGCTGAGTTTCCTTTGAAGGTCTAAACCCTAATGATATGCTTGTGATCATGCAAGAGATTTGTATCGCCCATGGGAACACAACCATTTTTTCAGGGTAGTGTCATAACCACTTCACGATCCTTTCTCTTTCTTCCTCCTAAAGCTCCAACTGACTTCAAAGGTGAAGAATTACAGCCTGCATCCCACAGCACTGTGAGCTCGGATGTGTGCACAGAGCTTTAGCCTCACATATTCCATCAGGGATACTGACTCAAGTAAAATTATACAGGCAGTGTGGAGGGAGAGAAATTTCTGCAAGGCTGGGACTTCTTTTTTGTTCTCATATTCTCCTCCTTTAACCTCAAAATCTTGAATAAGAAATGCAGAGGGTACCTAATGACTGAGTTTGGGGTCCATCTATACTGTCCACAGGAGAACTGTAACCCAAAGTAAATAGGAATAGAAAAAAGAAAGAGTTCTAACTGATTGAGTCAAAACATTCTTTCTTTTGAACACCTCTGAATGAAATATATTACTGAGTTTCCATGGGAAATCTGTAGCATGTGTGCATATTTTATATGTATATATATGTATATGTGTGTGTATATATATGAGTTGGTTGGATTCTCATTAAACCGAATAGCTTGCAGAGATTGGACAGAAAGGATCATTTCTCTCTTGTCATCTGCTACACAGTGAGTGCACACTCCAGGTGATGGGTTGCACTGTGTTTTACTACTGATCCAACTGCTACTCTCATACATGAACAGCAAAATTAGACGTTCAGATTGTTCAACAGTCACATCATCCACCCCACTATACAATTAAATACTAGTGGCAGTATTCAGCTATTATCAGGTCATCTCTCACCCATTGGCACAGCAAATGGCTCATCAATTCACTCTCAGTTCAAAACAACAAATACCTATCACTAAAATGTTAAAATTAATTTTTAAAGTGAATGGAAACAAAAATACTTGCTAAAGGGAAGGTGCATCCCTCTGGTGCATTCTTTAGCCCATCCTTTTAAAAGAACTGGTTTTCCTTTTCAGACAAAACCCCAACAAACTTAAATTCTGGCTGCAGTTAATGGCTTCCTAATTGTGTGTAACTGTTTCTTGACTTCCTGATCCCTGTCTGGTGGTTAGGAATCCAAAGGGTTTCTTAAATCAACAGGAGCAGCTGCCTCCTTGAAGCCAGGCATGGTGTATGTCACTGACTGTGGAAAGGAACTGCAATACCGGGAGGAGGGAGGTGATTAATGGGGCCAATGTCGTAGCTCAGAATGTGGTTGCACTACTGTGTAAGGGCATACTTACTTCAGTCATTTATCTTCTGTCCTCTGCCACACACATGCAGAAACATACATGTATGTTTTATTTTTGACAGTCATTAGAAATACAGGAATGCAGAAGGTGCATTGGGACCTGTAGCTGATGATGTGCCTCTAGAGGTGATGCCTTCCTTTGTCTTGTTTCTTGGACAAGCTTGTGAAATGTTGACAAAACCCAGTCCTTGGTTTTAAATTTATCTCTCAGCCACTGGAAAACTCTCACAGAAGGGAAAGAAGAAAAGGGAGGGGAAAGAAAAGGCAAGTAAATGGCTCCATTTTGTGTATTTTAGGTTAGATAAAGATGAGGAACACTTTGGATGTGGGTGTATTATTGCAAGTGATGGAGTTGCACAAGCTGAAGAAAGGTGCTTTCATTCTTGGCAAAGACCCTCTTGGTCGGAGTCTGATCACAACTTCTATCCTTGGTATATTTAGACCCACAGCATCAGAGCTTTCCCCTGGCTGGAATGGGATGCACAAAGTCATTCGATCCCCCAGCATTGCTATTCCTGCTTTGGGTTAGAGCAGGTTGTCCCCACTGGCAGTGCCATACTTTCCTTTCCCCAAAGCATCTCAGGTCATTTAAGGCCAGGTCCCATCAGTTTCCAGCCTTCACTTCCCTTCAGCCAAAAGCAGGGAAGAAGAAACTTCTCTTGTGTGGGTGTTGATGTTCCCCAAAACTTTCACCTTCCATTTCCATCTCTGAAGGCTGCCCTCACTCCTGTCCTCTTAGAGCTCTTGCTTGTCTCCCGTTATAGCTTGGGTCTTGGTTCATTCCTGGGTCCCCTCCCCTGACTCCAGCTGTCCGTGGGGTTTCAGCCTTTCTTCTGTGCCTATGAACATTTCTCCTCGCAAAAACTGGGCCTGAAGGAGCAGTTCTTGTGGAAATCCCTTCTTTGGAATGTTCCTTTGTGTGTTGTAATATGTGGTTTTCTCTGGCACGATGTAATAGTATCTAAAGCTGAAAGAAAAATGAGGGGTTTACCCTGTTTACATCTTCATATATCTGGATTTGCTAACCTTCTCTAGTTTTTTAACTGTTATGTTATTAAAAAGGAGCATGTACAAGCCAAATCTTGCAGCCCTTCCTCAAGATAATGGTGACCTTGGCTGAGGACACATAACAGAATTTGTTCTGGTATTAAATAGCCCATGAACTGTGTTGAACAAGGTGTAATATTCAGCAGTATCCAAATAAAGGGTTTAGTAACTCATCCAAATGTAGCACCTAAGACTACATCCTGCTGGAAGAATAGAGAAGAAAACAGGTTCTTATCAGTGATTTCTTTTTTGTTTGTTTCTCACAAACTCTAGTGGTTGGCGCTTTTTTATGATTGTGATGCTCAGGTGGTTTAAATAAGGCTGGATTAAAAGCACCAGTGTTTTAGGGATTACTTAACCACTGCCACCTGACCTACATTCCCTCTCCATTTCAGGTACCTAACTTCATCAATACAACACTCCCACCACATGAGCAGGTGACTGCTCAGGAGATAGACAGTTACTTCAGACAGGAGCTCATCTACAAGAGGAATGAGAGGATGGGGAAGAGAGTGATGACGCTTTTAAGGGAGAATACAGACAAGAGCTTCTTCTTTGCCTTTGGAGCAGGTAAAGCATGACTTTTTCTATGTTATGTGGCTTTTGTGATTAGAAGTGCTCTGAATACTTCAGGGTTTTTGTCTCTGGTCCTGTGAAGAGGTTTCTTTAGGGGCTTCCCTTTGAAGCAGAAATGTTTTTGTTTGTTTAAGCCTGCTTCTAAAACACAGCAAGTTGGTGTAGGAGGTAGGTGTGGGTCCAGCCATGCTGTGGACAGGCCCTACTCCTTTGCTTTTTGTCCAGATGTAGAAATGTGAAGCTGTTGATGCTTTTCACACTGCTGTGTTTGTTCCCTTTGCAGCCCAACCTATGGGCTGCTTCGGGTGTGCTCACACCATGCTTGTGTTTGTAGCGAGTGTAGGAGGTAGTTGAAGTGCCTTTGAATTTGCAAGCCTGGGTACTGAATGTGGAGACTGTGGGAGTGCAAACCTTGCTATGGCATTTGCATGTGTGTGTAGCTCATGGTGCTGGCCTGGGGTTTCAGACCTTCTGGGGTTGCTGTAGTTCCTGTTTCTTGATGGGTGACTCAGCTACTTTAGTGATGTGCCTGTACAGGCTGGTGGTTTTGGACCTCGCACAAGTGTGTGAGTTATGTGTGTAGCTAAATAGCAGAATGTTAAATCATTAAGTAGAAGTCCAGTGTGTCTTTGCCTGTTTAAATTCTCTCCATGAAGTCTGCAGAACAAAGATGTCTACAGTACTAATGTGAATCTGGGACAGTACGTGCTACTGTCCTTTCTCTCCCTTTTTAAATGGTTTTCCCTTTCCAGTGGAATTCACATTTCTGTGTCATTAAAGTATAAATAATAACTGTTCAGGAGAGTCCAGAGCACCAGCCTAAGTGGCTCTTTAAGCTCCCTCAACTTCAAGGAAGCCTGAGACTTGCATTGAGAACTGATCTGCTCTTCCTGCTCCCTCTCCTTGACAATTTCTCATTCTTTGACAGAACTTTGTTTCTCATCCCATGTCTCTCACTGTGAACTTTGGCAACAACTCACTTTTTGCTACTCACTTCAGTGGGAATTTTGATTAAAGGCTGCAAGGTTTAGCAGAGACACATGCGTTTTGATGTATTTGTTATGTGAGTGTAGCCAGACTGAGTTTTCCTAAGCTTATTTAATCTCAAGCTTGCCTGATGTTTCTGTCCGAGGAGTTTGTTTAACTGTTTTTACAGTAGGAAGATACATCATGGTGGTTCATAACTGGACAGGGATTCATAAGGAAAACAGATTGAAGTTGATCAGAGATTATTGAACACAATGGTTTTGATTTAGTCTTCGGTTTTGAAATTCCCTTAGTCAGTATATGATGGAGCCCAGAGGGTAAACTGGACATCATTGCCCATTTGTCCTGCTCTGTAGACACTTTTCCTAGGCATCAATTACAGACTGTGGCTTGAGACAGGATCTTGGAGTAGGTGGGTCACGAATCCAGTCCATTGCAGCTATTTGTTTCTGCTAGTAACAGAAATGAAATTAAGCAAATGAATACTAATTCCCTAGGAAGTGACATCTAAGTTGTGGGAGGTTTGAGATTTCATTCCCCACCAGCCATTTTTGGTGATGCTGAAGACTTTCTTTGTTGCTGGATTATTCCCCTTTCCCAGTGCTGACTGTAGCAGGACAGAACAGACACATGCAGCCGGGTTTATGGAAAACCAGGGAGCAGGAGGCACCAAGGAAAACTTTTTGGTTGGGTTCTTTGTTCCAGCATCCCGTTTGTGTTTCTCACTGAAGCAGGCCATCCCTGCAGGCCATATCACTTTAAGTACAATTAGTTCCTCCTTTCTTTTCTGGGATGTTTTGTTGGGTTTTTTCCATTTTCTTCATGCATAAAATAGTGAGAAAATGATATTAATTTTTCAATGGCAAAACTTTTTTGTGTGGCCAAAGTGCAAAGTTCTTCATTTTTCCCTTAAGATCAAATGGAGTTTTTCTCCTGAAGGCTTTTGTTGGGTTTTGGTTTTTTCCCCACAAGAGTGGCTTTTATTGATCCGTTTGTATTTTGCATTCTTATATCTACTACTTGAATTAGCCTGTTTGGGGAAAGCACAAAAAACTTGGAAAAACTTCCCGAAACACAGTGCTATGGACTGGGGCTGCCCTAGGAGAGAATTTTACTTGCATGATGATTCTTTTGGTCTCTGTGGCATCCTGTAACTCACACGTATAAAAGAATGCAAGGGGCTTGGGGGCAGAATCCTACCCTGAAAACAGCGCTGCAGAGGCAGAGCCCTGCATGGTTCCTCTGGTGGTCTCCCCACCCAGTGCCGTGGGTGGGTAGTTTGGCAGTGTCTAACACTGAGTTACTATGATGTGCTTAAATTGCAGGCTGGTTTCCTTCAGCATATCTGCCTCAATAACTGCAAGACATTTTATACACTCCTGCAGGTGTATGTGCAGTTGTTTAGAACAACAAACAAGAGATGTACACAGGGGTCACCATGACCAAAAGCAATAGAAACCATAGCTGGCTTTACCTGTAAGACACAATGATGGATATTCTTGCTGTCTGGTGGTGTGGGAGCCCAGCACTACTGAGCACGAAGATGCTGGTGCCTGTCAGCAGAGAGTCTGGTCAGTGTCATGGCTTTAGACAGGCAGAAATCCTTTCTGGGCTGAAACATGGTAGAGCCTGAAGCTCTGTCCCCATAACAGAAAATGTACTTTGCCATCAGAAAAACCATAGCTTCTCCAGTGTAAGCTGAATTCTTACCCAGCTGGAGGAGAATGTGTGGCTGCCAGTGGAGGGAGATGTGGCAATTCCTTTCACCAGTTCTAAACAACCTGAATTAAAGGCGAGATCCCACACCCTGGTATTGCCAGATCTGGCAAGTCAGGTCACTGGTAGCAATTTGCCCACTGATTTCAGATGGAAGAGGATCAAACCCAAGGGAAGGTGCAAGAAATAGAAATTGCATGGAAATTGGTGCGGAATGCCATTTGGGTGCAGCAGGAGTCCCACTGGGAAAGCACCCCTGTTTCTCTGAAGAATGCTTTTTTCCCACTATAGTGCCCATTGGGCTGATTGGAATGTGGCACGCGGTTAATTTAGTTGCCTGTGCAACTCTGTATGTTTACAGGCTGGTTACTAGTGATATTATGCATAGAACTTCTACCTTCTTCACCCTGCCTTGTTATTAAATGAAGGCTGGCCAAAATCTTTCAGCTGGTAGGGGGTTTTTTTCTTGGTCGAAAATTGGGCATTTGGGGAAAGCGGAGTTTTTCTGTTTGCTTCTGAAAAAGCAAGTCCACTTCTTGCAGATGTTGATCAAAATCCCAAGCGATCGGGTGTCATTCTCCTCTGTAAAGTGGTGGTCCTGGTTAAATTGTTTTGCTATGTGCCATTTAAAGCTGAGCTGTGAAGGCCTCGTGGTGCATTGTATGAGAGGTTGAGAGTCTGGTCTGTAGCTGAGCGCAAGACTGTAAGGGAAACGGGTATCTGAATATTCAAGCAAGCTGCGGTAAAACTTTCAGATCCTCAAAGTGAAGCAAAGCATTTTTACACTGTTGAAAGATTTTGTTGTTGTTGTTCCAGTCAGAAGCATTAAAACAGAAAAATTGCACAATTCTAAATGGAGCTTTTCAATTTTCTGTGGTTTTTAAATATAAAAAGTAGCCTTTTTCAATAGATTTCCCCCTTCCTCACAGTCTGTGGCATTGCTCACAATTTAAATGCATTGGAGCAGTTTGGACTTTAAATTTATTCCTTTATAAAACATATAGAAGCGAAAATAGCCATTTATTCTTTCTACTTTCATTTCTTTCTTCTCTCCAAGAAAAATAACAGGCTTTGGGTAAAATGGGACCCAGCTCTGTGCGCTTCATTCTTCTCCTGCCAGGGTTTACCGTATTCAGACTTAATGTGAAAATCTCACCATCCCTATAGTCACAGTAACTATACACTAGTAATGAAACGGTATTTATTGTTTTCACAGTTAAATGATATTCTTCAGGTACCAGGCATGGCAGTTTTTCCCTTTGAATGAGTAAAGGTAGTTAAATAGAGTACTTCCAAGTGAAATCTGGGGGGTTGCTTGGGTTTTGGGTTTTGAAAAACCATCCTGGATTGCTGGGAATTGTTGATCCATAATAACAGTGAAGCACATTAGACTTGATATATACAGGCAATTTATAAAGGTCCATTTACAGTTAAGAAAGAGACGCAGCCAACACATGGGCTGTTAATAAGAGTTAATATTTTGGCAACTAAGACTATACACATGAAGTCAATGTTTAAGAAAAAAAAAAATCACTCTGGCTTATTTCATTTTTATGGGCAAATAATTTTCAAGTAACACTTATGATAACAGATGGATAAATTTATGTCTGCAGTTAATTTCAACGATAATTTCCTTAGGATGTTTTACTTGCTTGCATTGCTTGCTTGCTTGCTTGCTTTCCTGTCAGTTTTGTAGCTGAGAGCTGAATTTACTGCTTCAGAAATTCGGATGCTACTTCAGTTTGTGATGTTTATTAGCAGCCAGATCAGTAGGCTTTACAGCAGTGGGTTTGGTTATTTGAAATAATAAAGACATCATGGAGAATTGACTTGGAATCCAAGTACCATAGCATCTCCCACAGGAAAAGGGAAATCAAACTGTCTCTGAACCACAGTTGTGCAGTGAAGGAAATCGCATGTTTTCCTACTCCACCAGGTCCAGGCAGCCCCTTGTATCTGAGAGGTCAGAAGAGACCCAGGTTGTTGTCCGTGATGCAGTAGAAGCCAGAGTGGGCTGGTGACCGCATCTCCTGATGAAGTCGGTGTGTGTTAGCAGGGATTGATGAGTGTGAGAGTCAGACCTCTCTCCCTCAGCTGTGAGCTTAGGTGGCTGAGATTGGGAACCCGCTTGTTGATGGGTTAAGTTTAAATTTCTGACATGATGGGCAAGGAAAAATAAGATTAAGGCTCTGTTGTAGATGTCTGTGTTATCCCATGCCCCCTCCCTGCAGGTGTTCAAGGCCAGGTTGGATGGAGTTTGGAGCAACCTGGTCTAATGGAAGGTGTCCCTGCCTGTGGCAGAGGGGTTGGAACTAGATGGTCTTTAGTTCCTTCCAACCCAAACCATCCTATGATTCTATGAAAGTAGAGGAATTTATCCCAGAGTAGGAATAGCAGAAGTAGATTTTGATCATTTCTATGCTCAGAACAGATGAATTCTCTCCCCAACCTGCGGAGTTTTCTCAGCCAGCATTGGGCAGACAGCATCATCAGCGGTAATGATTCTGATTCTAAGAAATTAGACTGTTAACAATAGTAATAGAATCATGGGTTGGAAGTAACCTTTCCAGCCTCTCAAACAATAATATTATGCGTTGTTTCCAAAGTCTTTGAGTGTTATCTGGTGGTTCTTCATAACGGGACTCGGAAGTGGCTTGCACTGTGTTTTCACTAGGGAAGAAGAGAACTGGACAACTACTCTATAGGGTGGAGTTGGTGCAGTAGCACAGTGAGAATATAAGATCTTCTCCTAGTCCTCAGCTCCAGCTCTTTCCCTTTTGCCCTTTCCTCAAAGGATTGCCTGGGGGAATTTCAGCACCCATCATCTTAGATGCTGCAGATACCAAAGATTGGAACAGACTTGCCCTTCACTTTCTAGAGTGACTAGGAACTGAGAGATGTCTCCAAGATGACTTCAGTCTTGTGTGGTCTTGAATCAGTACTGAGATGTGCTTATTTTTGTTCCCTCCAAAAACTAAAGAGCATCTGGGGAGATATGCAGATGATGTAGCTGTCTTGAACATGCTTCTTCCACGGCTAAAAGGTGATCGCAGTTGAGATGGAACATGATGGCTGTTGAATTTGGGTGGATGAGGAGAGGTGGAGGTGGGATTTTTTTTGTTGCTGGAAACTACTTTTTCTACCCAGTTTGTGCAAGGAAAGGAAGTGATGGCCAGTATATGCAGCTTAAACCTGAGTAATTGAAATCCAGAGAGCCTCTGTGAAAGCCGCTAGCACCTGCCCCAAGATCAGGCACTCAGGTTCACATATGGTACTTGAAAGTGTTTTTTCAAAAGGGAAATGCCTTGAGCCCACCATCCAAGGGCACACTGAGGGCTGGGGATTTACAGATGTTGAATATGCAAATAGCTGGTTTGCACTCCCAACGGGTGCAATGTTTTGCACAAATCAGGCACAAAGTTACACCCGCTGTTGTGCTGCTAGGAACTAGTTCAGCCTGACATTGGAAGTCCGTTCCTCCATGTTCCAGGATTGTGTAGCTCTTTCCCATTGCCATTCTTCATCTTGGATTCTCTGTAGAACCTAAAAGAAATAGAAGATGGGGGCATGGGGGAAGGAAGCAAAAAGGAAACGCTTGCAGGCTGGAATATAAAGAGACTTTATCCCCTGGGACAGGCGTCCTGGTCCAGCACTGATTAGTGGTGCTACTGACATCACTAGTACAGTTCATCAGTGGGTTGTCTCAGTGGAGCAAGAAGTTGGCAACCAGGAGATTGAACTTGGCGAGCCTACAAAAGAGAAGAACAGGGTGAATTAACAGTTTGCAGATGCTAGAATTCCTTCTGCTTGTGTTTCTTTGGGCATCCAGATGCTTATAGTGAGGTTGGCCTGGTTTTGCGTATGGATGACTTTTACCATTAGTTTTTAAGGCAACGTATCACTTTGCTTTTAGAAATAAACTTGCATGCTAATTTAGACCAAAACCATGTAACTGATTCATTTAAAAGTCTGCATTAAGCAGTCAATGCCTGATTCTCTTTTCAGACACTCTGTTGTAGATCAGGAGATACTTCACTGGGGAAAAACCCATTCCAAGTGCAAATCCACTCTGTAGCCTTTCAGAACAAAACAAAACAGAAAAAAATCAAAAGGGAACTTTTTAAATTTACATGGGTCTTGTATTATGTGGTGGTTTGGAAGGCCCTGAATATTTGCTTTCCACCTGGAGCTTAAACTGGCAAAGATGCCTGAGTTACGGAGGCCAAAATAAACCTGACTGGGCTACCTTATTGTGAAAAGGGATCTACTGTTCTGAAGGCTGATTCCTGTAATTCTCATTTAAGACAGACTCCTGATGTTAGTTGTAGAAGCACAGTACAGCATTATGCAACGGTGAGAGCTATCTTGAGGCTGCTGTCACCACTACCAACCAAGATAAAAAGAGACACTGCAAGTGAAAGAACAGATTTGTGTAGCTGGATTTGCATTTCACTTTTCTCCTTCTGTGTCACGACCTAAACTGTTGAGGGAAGCTGAACAAGCCCTGGACATTCCTTGGTGGTCTGGTGAAGAAGTCATTGTGCTCAACAGGAGTCCTGCCTGGCCGCCTCTCACCATTGCTTTCACCATTGCTCCACTGAAGGAGGACACAGCCCCACATCCAGGCCCTTGTGTTTGCTAGTTGCAGGTATTCAGGTAAATGTTAAAAGCAAATAAAATAGGCTTTGCAAACCACAGTGTATGTGTTTACCTTCTCTGGTGTATTTCTTCCTGTGATGAATGAGGAAAATTGCCTGTATGCAGTAGGATTTTGTTTTAAAGAAACATATACATTAATGTCAGCTTCTCTGGGTCCCTGACATTTTCATATTGTATTTATTATTACGCCCGTGCCAAGTTCTACTGTGTAAGTCTAATTCTGCCTGCCTGTTCTCAAAGAAAAGAAAGCTATATTGGCCCCTTCTGCCCTATAACATAGAGAATTTGGCTATGCCCTTGCTGTATTTCTCTTCAACATTTAAGATGTAAAAATGTAGACATAATTCAGGAAATTTTCTCTTTTCAGAACTGCAAAGAATCACAAGAGATTTACACCCAGGTTTAAGCACTCTGCTGAACAGGAATGGGCTTAAACGTGGGATGAAATACTCTTTCACCCACACACATATGCAAGAACTTGCTGTGGATCTGCAGGCCACCCTGTAAGCTCTCAGGAGATGAGGCAGAGCTTCCATATAACTCTAGATTTCATAACGGGAGTGTTGAAATTAATATATGGATGCCAGACATCCATCATCACTTTCCATCCCAAAACTGTCTCATCAAAAGATTCTCAACTAGCTTTAACAGTGCTATTGGGAAGATTTTATAAGGGCAATGTGGAGAGCCCAAAGACTGGCAGTGTTCCTCTTCCACTGAGGTTTCTGTGGGATGCTTGTGTGGAAAGCAAACAGGATGCAGATTGCGAAAGATCCAAGGATCCTGTCTTGGCTGGGATATCTTTATGTGCTACCTGCAATGATTTAGGTGTCTCCATACCCGAATGTACTTCCAGTAACCCTGCTGTGTGGTGGTGTCCCAGAAGAGAAGGGAATTTGGCTAGCCAATATCCTTAAATTCAGAGCATGTTACGCTAGTATAAATCCTTCAGTAGGCTTTCACATCATTGTGTGTTCATGTTCCTTTCTGCTGCCCCTCCTGCTTGGGTGCTTACACCAGTGAAGGAGCATGGATATCCCAAGGCATCCCACACTGCCATAGCTGTATCCCCTGCAGCTACCCTGTCAGAACCTCCGGCTATCAGAGCAGGAGCTGGGAAAGGAATTTAGCAGGGTAAGGAACCAGTTTGCACTGCTGGTTGTGTTGGTCTCCTACAGGTTCAAGCCATTTCTAACTAGTCTTGGGGCCAAGTTGCAGGAGGACTGCATATGGAGAAGAACCAGTGGATCTTCTTGGTGCTCTGGAAGTCAGGGTATGACTGCCGGCTACAGTTGTTTTGCAAAAATAGATGTAAAACTGAAAGCTTCTAAAAGCCTGGCTGTAATTTATGTGGATTTCTTGAGGATTTTTACTGGTATGGAAACTGGGACTGGAAATCTCATTAAACTGGGCGTTCTTGTGAGGGTTCCAGGTTTTCTTGGTCATGGTTATGCCAGGAATACCATCAGAGCAAACTCACTGAGAAAGGATTTATGGATTTGGAATTGAACCCTGTTCTCACTGAATTAATGGTAGTTCTGCAACTGACATCAAGGTGGCTGGCATGTGCACCTGAATGAGACATTTATTTGTCAGTCCAGTTCTTTAATCTGCACTGCTGCTTTCACATTACTGAGAAACATCAATGCCCTCTTTATAAGCCTATTAAATCCTAGTTCCATTGTTGTTTTCTCTGGGAGATCAGAAGGGACGTGTCAAGGAAAAGAAACGTGTGTGCAGTGTACCTCTGCCCAAAACCAATATTTAAATATCAGAAATGTAAAGTGAAGCTAGAATTACTTAGAGAGGCAGAAGGGAAATAATTAGTGCTCCAGCCAGCAAGAAGAGATGTTGTAAACTTTAGTTATTCACCTCTCTTAGACATTCAAAACACAAACTCTGCCACTGTTCAGCTATTTTATAGAGACCTGTAGAAAGCAACATAGGTCTGTTGGACAAAATTGGTCTGGTAGTAACTACAACTGGGCTCCAACCCAAGTCCAATAGCTGAGCTGCCATCTGAAATTGGAAAAAGTTTGGGTTCATGAAGCCTGAATCTCTGCTCCCTTTCTGCTCTGTGCAGTAGACCTAATGAAACCATGAGTCTGGGCTTGACTGATGGGGAGCGAGAAGTAACTCCGATCCATGGAAAACACTGCTGTTTCAAATTATTTTTTAAGACGATTATTAACAAAACTTGAAAATATGGGAATTCTTAGGAAAAACAGAGAATACCGATGTGCTGGTACTGGGGTGCTGCTTTTGATAAAAGCTCCAGACCTATGGCTGCTGGAAGCCCGTAGGTGACTGGCTTGGAGGTAGGGAGTCCCATAGGTCTGGCTCTTGGTAGACAAGTTTGCTAGAGAGTTGTGAACTGAAAAATGGCAAAATAGGATTTCAGAACTACCAGGCTTCACTTCTGTCAACTTCCAGGCAGGCAGGGGAGAGAGGAGGCAGGTGAATAAGCAGAAATCTGGATGAATCTGTCTTGGAACTTTGTTTTTCAAGAGATATTCAGTAAAACCTAACAAATGCTTTGGTCTCGATTAAGCTGTTATCCATAAACTGAAAATTACTCTTCCAGAGAGCTTTCAAACACATTTTCAATCTAAACACAACATTTTGGTGGAGTTCCGCTTTGGATCCATCCCTGGCAGAAAAGTGAAATCTCCACCGTTTTCCATGAAGTTGCAGGCCTGAAAACTTGTGTCTGAAATGAATAACCTGAGGATTTTTAGTATTTTTCTTCACTTTATTATGGGAAATACCTGAAATACCGAGGTTTGCAAACTTTTAAAACTTGTATTTATACACTGAAGGTAAATGGAGAGAAAAATCAAAATGCCACCACTGGGTTAACTTGGTATGAAATTCGGCACCAGTTTTCAGTATTTACACAGAATTCACATTCGCTTCGCCTTTTTCCTTGAGGTGTTTGAGGTACAGTGAAACTGCTGTGAGGTTCTTATCACTTAGCGATCTGGTCTGGTTCCAGCTGAAAACTTTGCAGTGCCTCTCACTGGGAGGATTGGTTTAAAAGGAGCAGAAATCTGCCAAAGAAATAAAGACTTCATTATTGACATCAATGCTATTTTTAATCTGGTTTCCTAAGGAAATGAGGCTTAAGCAATCATGGTATTTGTGAGTACACATATGTGTGTGTAGGTGTGTGTGGATATGTCTTTTCCCCCTCATAAGTTTTTCATCTGTTGGCTGATTATAACCAAACTTGATAGATGGTTAGAGCCTCCAAGATAATAAGGTCTTGCATGCTTCATGACAATAACTGATTGGATAGGAGGAAAGAAAATCCTATTGCGCATGCACCGACAGAGCACAGGATAGCTCAACTTTTATTAGATCTGAGAAAATCCCTATGGGAGAAGGAGGCAAGACACATCTCCGTAGACACTGCATTTTATGGGTTCCTCTGTGTGTGGGAGGATGGAGTGTATAGTACATATATCAGTCATATAAGTCATATATACATGTATAAGTCATGGCATGGGTTGAACAGAACAGTGTTTTTTAGAACTAATAGTTATTACCCAGAGTGTCTCAGGAGCCACGTGCTGCCTCTGGACTGCCCTCCAATGAGGTGTTCATTCCCGAGGCCGGAGCAATATCGGGCCAGGTTTGTAAATGTGACCGAGGCATGGCTCCAGGACTCTCTATAAACCTAATGAGTCGTGGGCACTCAGACTGTGCAGCCTCACTATTACTAATTGGCCAAGTGTGCCATTAACTGTGCACCAAAATGTTCTTAAGTAGTCAAGGGGTGAAAAGAGCATCAGAAACCCCTAGGAGTCCAGGAGGCAGCCTGGGGCTTCATTCCTGTGTGCAGAGTTCAGGAACGCTTTTCCCAGAATCAAGGTCATTCCCTTGGGAGCTGAAACAGCCCCACTGGCATTGGGAGCAAAAACAAGAAACAAAGGAAAGAGTAAAGCATTACCTGGAGGACGATGGTTTTGCAACATCAGCTTATCACGAGGGGATGGTGGTCCATTAGCAGTTGGCGAAGATGCTCAGAAAGCTTAGTGATGAGGAGAGTACTTGAAACCTTTCCAGAGCAAAATACAAATGGGGATCAGAAAAGCCAAGACAGAGTTAGCTCTTAATTTTTATTAATTTTCTTTTTCCTCGAAAATGAAGATTATGTATCTAGTATCTTGGTAACAGTGATAACTTGGAGTGGAGCTCTCCCCCCTTGAACTGTAGGTGCCTGAAAATTCAGTGCATCTTCTGTATAAGATCATGGGGTAAGATCATTTCAAACCCCCAGAGGACAAATCTTCCCACTTATCTCATATATTATGCATATTTTAAGATGGAAGGAATCGTCCTCTGGAGACATCTTCCCACTGACTACAGAGGAAACCTAGAAAACTGGCCTCCAACAGATGCCTGACTTTCAGATGAGTAGGATTAATTGAACCCTGCAAGTAGGAGTCAAGAATTCAGGGTGGTTTGTCCTTACCTCTACCTGACCTTGAGCAAGCTGCTTAGTGTAGTAAGAGCTCCCTGAGCAGTGTTTTGCATTGCTGCCAATGGCAGAGCCTTACTAGTCCTGAGGAGACCTTACAAGCAGAAGACTGACACAGGATTGCTTTCCATCATGCTTCGGAGAGCATCTTGGCATGGATTCTCTCTGCCACCACATCTGGAAAACTCATGCAGGGCTAGGTTTCAGTGTTGTGGGAGTGGGAGCTGTAACCTGCTGTAGCAGTGGTGCAACTCTTGCATCCTATTGTATGGTAAGATTGAAGCCCAAAGTTGGCCAACTGTTCTGTTCATTGTTCAGATCCCCCTGTGAGCCCCACTGCTCAATGCAGTGACTGCATAGGAGAGATGTGTAAAGCGTTTCCATCTTTCCTTATATCTTGGCTGGAAGGAGAGAAACCCATGTAGGTGTAAGCACAGTCATTTGTAAGCTTGGTCTGCCTGGAGCTGTGCGAAGGAAATGGAACTGCTGACAAGAGAGAAGGCTCTCCTTTCTGTTCATCAGTGATGGTTAGCCCCTTTGCAAGGGAATAAGCAAGCGGTTAAAACAACAAAAAATGTTTTGACATACCATGCATCTGATTTTTCACTGTTCTCTTAAAGCAGCAATGCAGTCAAATCTGTGTAAGTGCTGTCAATGAGGAGTGATTCAGACCTGGAGACCCTCTGAAACAGCCTTCTGATAGCACTTGCCTTTTTGCATGCAAGACAGAGAGAAAAACATGAAGGTGTGTGGGTGGGGTTTTTGTTTTGGGGTTTTCAGTATTATGGATAGCCTCAGAAGATAGCCTCCCCTGTGGGCCACTCACTAAGTCTGTAGTATTTATTCAGCATCTCCCTCTAACACCAGCATCTTAGAAGTTGTCTTCCTAAATTTACATTCCCAGTTCAGTCGTCTCCCACACAATAAAAGCTCCAGTGTTGGCTTGCCTTTGCCTCCTGTGCTACACAGTGCTCATGTCAAAAGGGAGCCCTTCCTCCTGGCCTTTTTGTTTTGCTTAATACCTGCCAATCACCCTGCTTGCCATTGCCCAAAGTTTGTTGTCTTTGCAGTTGGTCACAGCGTGAGCTACCAAAAACCTCGCTGAGCTTGACAGGGTATTCTGTTAGCCTAACCCTAACACGCGATCTTCCACCTCCCCAGCATACAAAGGCCCTTTTCACGGGCCCTCCGCAGCTCGAAGATTCCATTTCATGTGTTACAATTAATCTGTATTTATTGCCACTTATCTTAAATGGCTAACAATATCAAGAGTTTAAAAAGTGCTTTCAATGTCAAACTGGGTCAATTAAAACCCTACTTAAAATATTTGCAAAACTTCTAGCCTGAAAGTTGCCCCCTCAGTCTGCTGTTAACCAAAATGGTTTAAATAAATACACACAGCTTGAGGAGGAGACTGACGTTTGGTAAAATTCCCCTTGATATTTTGGTAGGATCCAGGATTAATTTCCTTTCTCCTCTCTTTTTATAAAAGGAGAAAAATGAGCCGGTTTGGAATATTTGAAAGATTTCTTCAATCAACTAAAAAAAAATCTCAGGAAATACCCTCAAAGCTTTTAATGGCAGAAGAGACCATTAGATTGACCAATATGATCTCCTGGAATTCCATCCTGTTCTTCTGTGGACCCTAATTGCATGTGTTTAACTCTGAGCTTCGAGCCATGGGCCACAAGCAGCACTTTTGCTATTTTCTTTAAGCTCCTTCAGTATTGTGTGTGGGCATGGGAAATAAAGTACTAAAACATGAAATGCTAAAAAGTTACACTAGTAAAAGCTGTTCTTTTACTCTTTAGGCTGGGTTTTACTGAAGTTTGAAGGTGGCTGGAGGAATCCAGTTCTTCCTTTCCGGAAAAGTCACCAGTTCTGTGTTGAACTCTTTAAACTCATTTTGCAGAATGGCCTTTATAAATGAGTGCTGGTGAATTGCCCATGAGAACTCTGATATCATTCAGCCAAGGTTGCACTGTGTTGGGATGGTGACACATCACATGGGGGGAGTCCCAGGAGGGGTCCCCAGGTAGGGCTTAGTTGTGTTGGATGGAGGAAACCCACAGAGTGAGAGCCTTCTGCTTAGGCTGGTGGAATTAACAGCCTAAAGCTCTGTCCGCATGGAGCTGTTTGGACTTTAAGCTCTGATCCTCAAACACTTGCACATACCATGAGTAATGACATTAATGAATTTGATTTCCTATGGGTTTAGGTCATCTGCTCAGATTCCCAGCAGTCTTATAAGGTTTGAACTGTAGCTGAGGCATTTCTATTAATTAGGGCATTTGTAGTGTCTTTATGGGTCTCTTGATGTTCCCAATAAGGCTCTCCCTGCAACTTTTCTTTCCACATGAGAGGTTGGTGAGTCTATCCAGCCATCTGTTTCCATAAAATATATGTAAGCAAAGCCTGCCTTGGAGACAGCTACTCTTCTGTCTAATAGATTTGCCATTTGCCCATGGGTTCCGAATATTTCAGGGGAGATCATAAAAACAGAAGTATATGCACAAAGGGACAGCAGGATCCTGTGAGCGTGATGTTCTTTGAAAGCAAGGCTAACATGAGATTGCCATATTTAGGCAGTGTAAATACTGCACAACTTGAGGACACCAAATGGGTTTGATCATTTCTTCCTGTGGAATACTTAAACAAATCCAGCTTTCTCAAATGATCCGTAAGTACCTTTTTATAGGTTAGGAAACGCATCTTGAAGAACTGCTTATGTGTAAGAAATAACATTTAAAAATAGCTTTTTTTTTTTTTTTTGCTGCTTGGCATTCATAAAAAGGGTGTGATAATATCAATTTGGAGGAAAGCAATATGTGCAATATTAGTGTTCTAATGAGTGCAAAGATCTGTGGACATGCTTTTATTGTTCATTAGTTGCTGCCATATTTGTTATTCTTCCTGGTTTTGTTTTTAATCTCAGTCACTGTATCAAGAAGCCAAGTGATGCCGATGACTCATTACATCGCAGGAATGGGAAACAGCGCAGAGCTGACAGCTTGCAAGCAAGTCATAGACTGAAATATGTTTGCATAAACTCTGGGGTTTGTTTTAAATGCTTGCAAGGAGGAATACTGCAAGTTTCCCATTACTGCTTCCCATCCCCAGATTGCAGAGTCCTACCAGCTTGGCTTCAGACATGTGTGGCATGGAGCCTTACATGCCCCTGATGCATTTATATGATTATATATCTGTATTTGTTTATTTGGTCAGGTAGATGTATTTATTTGGTCAGATCCAAAGATCCAAAATGTCTCACTTAAAAAGGTGAGGTTTGAGATCTGTTTGAAGGCTGTTGGCTTTGGCAGTGTTAACCAAGGCCCTGACAGGCTCTTCTCCTGGATAAGGACTACTGCCTTAGACTGACTTCTTGTTAAACTCATTTCCTCAAAGAGCCATTAAGAGACTGCATGTTAATACTCAGAGCTTTCTCATGCAGATCTGGATACCAAAGTGCTCTTGCCAGCTTCACAGGAGGCCAGTGATGACAAGCTGAGAAGTCTAACAACAGGGAGGTGAAAGCTCAGAAACTTGGTGGCAGTGTGTGGTAAGGGAGGAAACTAGTTGTATCCCAGATGGAGTAGCCTAGCTCTACACATCTCTGCTAGGAGCATTTGATCCCATAGGCTAATTTCCCTTGAATTTGATGGAAAGTAGAAGTTCATGTGGTTATGTTTCTATTTGGAAAGATGTGGCTTGGGCAAGAGGAGGAAGTTTCTGTTAATGTTCCCATTCAGGAAAAGGCTGTGGTGTAAACTCAGTTTCACTCCTTACTAGGTACTGGAAGAGGAGCTCATTCTCCCAACATGGATCTGTAGGAAAACACACTTTGCTGGTTCCATTGATCAGCAAACACTTGTATTTTGTGCTGTTTTCTGCTAAACTGAAGTGTTCAGGCTCTCAGCTCCTCAGCTGCTCCCATTGGATCCAGATAATGAAATTAGAAGGCTTTGCCAAAACTTGACTGCCGTGAAGGAGGTACTTGATTGAGTCTCACCAAGGGGCCGACAGAGAGGAGGCTGGGTACCAGTCCAGTATGGCACAGGCACCAGTTTGGTATTAACAAAATACAAACACAGTTGTGTTGAAAATCTCTCCCCGCTGGGTGAGGAAAGGAAATGAATACAGGAAAATAAAACTTGAGTCTTAAAAGGGAAAGGGCTTTGTTAAGTGCAGTCTGGTTACAGCCTTGGGTCACTGTAACTGTGGGAAAATGTGATGAGACAGTGTACCCAAGCACATATTCCTTTATTTTGTTAATTCTGCGCTGTTGTGCATAAGCAGGCAATGACGGATTGTCCCGGAGTTCTGTGCGTAGTAGTATGAAGAGAGCTGGATTTAATTGTCTTGCGTTTATTGTACTAAAGGAATGAATTATGAGCCACTTTACAGCATCTCCAGTGAAAGTGATTATCAGCACTGCTCCTCGCCAGAGATATAACTCTGTCAAGCAGACTCCCTCCTCTCTTGGGTTCCTTGGAAAAAGCTCGTGAATTTGCCTTCTCCTGCCAGTGAAAGCTCAGGGTGAAACACAAAACCAAAAGCTGCCAATAGCTATATATTCAGTTCAGATGTTGTAGGAATTTCTTATTCCTTGGGTTTTTTTTCCTTTTTCCCCTGAGTGGAAGATCAGTCAGGATTTTTGGAGCGTGCAGCTGAAATAACGCAGCAGAATGCGTTCCTAGTTGATTGCTCTTTGATTTTGTAGGTGAACTGTGTGCTTGAGAAGACTTGGCTGTTGGTTTTAATTAGCTTTGCCCAGGGCTCATGCACATTTACAGTACAATTGGTTGTGATGCTATGGAAAGGCACCCATCACCTCCATGCATCCAACTGTGTCTCATGGCTGTTTTCACACTGTTCCTCCCTGCAATGCACAGGTAACCCCAGAAATAGGTTTTTAAGCTGAGGAGTATGTATAAAAGGAATGTTATGAGCTCTGCTTTCAAGACATTGTACAATAACTCATCTGCAGAAGAGCAGGGAGTTTTGCTCTAGGTTTTCTATTGACTACTGCGATGTAATAAAGGACAGAGAGATGAACTGCAGTGACCATAACATTGCATGCCAGACAGATATTGGAGGGGGATAAAGAATGCTCCCCAACATTGAAGAACAGCTGTGAAGGGAGATTTTGTGTCAAGGTCTGTTTAAATCTGCAGACTTTTCGATACCCTCAAGAGATCTGGCCTGCCCTGTGTGCTTTGGGGAGCCATGGGTCCTGTCTGCTCTGCTAGTTGGTTTATTGTGCTGCCTTGCAAACAAATGTGAGATTTCTGTGTGCTTGGATGCCTGGGAGATTTCCCAGATTATCTATGTACTGATTCATGTGTTTGAGATAACAACATGTACACAACTGCGTAAACGCCTATAAATGGTGCCTTTCCGCACCCCTCCACATGAGCAGATTTCACATGGACTTATCAGCAGGTCTGCAGTTGCCAGAAAGATTGTTCTTGAAAAGAAGGAGAAAAAGGGGTGGGGGGAAAAGCTGTAAAGAGCCCTGAACTCTAATGGCACTGCCAGGTAGCATGTGCAATTCATTTAACTATGAGTCTACAAATGTGCTATTGGCTCGTAGCTGTGGTAACACTCACGGCAGCAGTCCCCAAGCTGAAAACTGTCCTGCTAATTAATAACAGCTAGGAAGAGAGGTTATAGGGAGTGTGATAGTGACAGGACATGAATTAGGAGCGGAGCATTTTTGGTCACATCTTCTGTATGCAGAGAATGATCTTTGAAACAGTTCCCTATGTAGCTGCGCTCACGCGTTTTGGAAAATCAGCTGTTTAATGCACAAACTAGGGATGAGTCTTTTAATTTCTTCCATTCTGTCATTCAACTGATTTATTCACAGTCCTTTGCCTGTATGGCAGAGGAGTATCATCTGTAACAGAAGAAATGGAGGAAAAAGGACTTGGAAATTTACCTTATTTGTCGGCTGGAAAGATTGTCTAAACTTTGCAGAGTTTCTGGGAAAAGTTGTGGAATTAAACTGCTGGATGAGCCTTTCACGGGATGGGAGGTGGTGAGTGGCCACTTATCTGTTATCCAGAAATGGGTCAGAGTCTCCTAGGAAGAGCTGGTTGACAACCTTGTGACAAAATGATCCTTCAGCCCAGAATGCCAGTTCCCTGTGGCTTTTTGTAGGAATCTAAGGGACACGTTCTTGGAGGGAGGGAAAAACACAACACAACGGCATCAATATTTTATGCCCTGAGACTTTTCACTTTTTCCTTTGTAAATAGCTGTTTGCCTGGCATTTGCTAGATTCATTGGGGATGAGGAAACGGGTTCATGTCCTTTCCTGGTTCTTGAGATAGCACAAGGATTTGAGTGTTTGGTTTGCTCTTAGAGTGATTGCTGCAGGAGGAGGACAGCGATGGGTGGAGCATCCCCAAGAAGAGCTATTCCAGAAGCATTATAGCATAGCAGCCTATTGTGTGTTACCTGTCGTGGCTGATTTAATTGGATGGCATTGCTCTCCTTAGGATTCAGCACATGCAGATCCAAGGGCTAGATTTCCTTAGGAAAATTCGGCTCTTCAGTCAAATGGAAGTTAAGTGCTCAGTAAGTAGAGCCTCTGCTGAGGGCTGGATTTTCAAAAGGGCTGAGCTCTTAGACAGCAGTTTAGAAAACTGGCTAAATTTCAGTATGGGAATGGCTTTAGAAACCTTTTATATCTTCATTGAGCACAAAAGGACTGACTGTCTTGTGAGTTTGTGCCTTCATTAAGAGGAACTGAATCCTATTGATTTCAGTGTGCATTACGGCTGGATCAGACCTCTTCAGCATGTGACTTGTCAGCACCATACTTAAAAGCACTGCCATGGCAACAAGGGCAGCAACCCCAACAGCCTGGGAATGGGAAATGGCATGAGGTGAAGAAGGGACATCCTCTTCTCATTGATGGAGATTTTCCCATAATGGAAAAGGGGGGGGGGGGGGGGGTGTGGAAGCTTGATAAGTCAAGTGGTTTGATTCATAAGTGAACTTACTCTAAAGTAAACACAATGCTGCATGTGTCTCATTTGCCAGTGAGATCATCTGTTTCTTTGTTAGGGAAGAAAATGTGTTTCCCTTCCAAGTCTAGGGCACTCAGGCAATTTACATGAACAAATAAAGATGAGGTTTAGCAGCACTAAATAAATAAAATACAACTCTAAGTGGCCACCAAAGAACAGAGCTGCTCGGATGGAATAGTACTGGGATGTGAGCCAGGTGGCTGCTGTTTGCCATGCCTGCTTATGATTCCCCATCCAAGCACTGCTCTCATGGTTCTTGCTGAGGTAAGGTTTACGGCTGTAGCAAAACATATCCTGGGAGATAAACAAGCTATGCTACAGATGAACAGGAGGGCAGAGAACATAAAATAAATCTGTGCCTTAGCCGTGGTCTTTGCTGAAAGTACTTGGGCTCTTGCCAGAGCAACATAGATCAAGGCTGAGTATGGCAATACATATTCATCTCGTGGTAGAAGTGGTGGATGTCTTGTTTCTGGTGTCTTTTGCCAGCTGCATCCTGTAATTGTTCCCTTGTATTAAATGAATCATTCCTAATTTTCTCCTCTTTGAGATTAGGATCTGGCCACCCTTTATTTCAGTGCTTCTAGCCATGGAGGAGGTGCACAAAATATCTTGTACATGGGGGGAAAAATCAAAACATCGTGGATTCAGCTAATGTGCAAAGGACATTGCTATTCATTGCTATTTCCTCATTGCATTAAGAACTGGTGTGAGTAAATATTAGCTGGATAGGACTCTTTGTCCTTCCATTTTCAACTCTGCACATTCTCCAGTCTGGCACAGAACTGGCCAATGCGAGTGGGGCACTGTGATATCCCAGGTGTCTCTGCCACAGCTCGGTTTTGGGAGTGCAAATGATGCACTCAAATATCAACCTTATGGAAAACTGTTGCCAGTCAAAAATGCCTCATCCCACTCATGAACAAATCACATCCATGCTCTGCTCGTTATGTAGCTTCCCTGTGTAATTCCAGGGTCCAGGTCTGGGATGGAATTATGTCCAGGGCATTAGTCCAAGCAAACAGGGACATGTCTCTGTTGTGTAGTCATGACTTTTGGCAGTAGCTGTGTGTTGGCTCCACCCTTGGTGTGGGAGGCCTGAGAGATTGGGTTGGCTCTTGAGCTGACAACTTGACTGCCTTCTGAACAGATCCCTGAGTGAGATGATTCACTTTGCTATGACCACGTGGCTGAGCTAATGCAGAAGTGGTTCTCTGGTCTGCTCTGGAGTGAATACCATAGCATTTACAAATTTAAACTACAAGAGCAGAGGTGCTGTAGGTTTCAGTATCTCTTCAGCATACACAATATAGCTGAGTCACGGAAACTCTGCAGTGGAGAATTGGTCCACCCACCCTGTCCATTGCAAGTGAGATGTTTTATTCTGCTCCTGTCAGGATCTCATGTACACAGCTGTGAAAACTGTTTCTGCAATGGGTTTCTTGAGCTAGCTACCTAAAATGCAGGTGTTTCATCAGTAGCAGGAATAGGCACCTCCAAAGTTACTTCATCCATCCTATGCAGTTCTTTAATATGCCAAAACTGAATTTCTCTGCGTTTTGCTGCTTCCTGTGTGGGGGAAGCCAATGCAACTCTCTTAAATAAGACATCTGATGTTTAGATGGCTACTGCTGGGTGGGATTAATCTCTCCACGAATACCCTCTAATCTGTGTTTCTTCTGTACCCATACTTGTCCCTTACTTTCCAGTCTGTGTGCAATCTGAATTTAGATCAAAGGCAATTAACCAAATGCCAAATTCTCCTGGCAGCATCATAACTGCAGTGTCACTCAAACTGTCTCGGGACTTCTTATGATACGTTCTTGCCGTGACAGAACTGCTGTGCAGGCAAGCTGCTCTGGGGCTTCCTTTATTTCCTTTATGTGCTTATTTATTTGTTCAGGGGGAAGTCTGGTTTGACAGCCCTATCAAACCTCTATGCAGTTACATAGAGAATGTTGAAATAACTAATTTTAGATCCCATCATTCTCTTCCCTTTCCCTTTAGTGCCTTCCTTGACCTCATCTCATCTGTGCTTTCAAACCCCCACCGCCCCAAAAGGGTTAATTTAAAAGAAAACAAACACCAAGAGCATATGTAAAGCATTTGACTGTATACATAGACTGGAATGAACCTAAACTACACCAAAGTGCTTACTGATAGGTACTATTAAACAAATTAAATCTTTCCAAAGTTGAGTTACTGTAATATAAATGTAACTGATGTGGGCTGTAACCTGTGTGCAGAGCAAAAGTTAGTATCAATGGGATACTGGTAATGTGAAAAAGGCCAGTGCTTTGGATCCAGATGCATTTGGCCTTTGGATTTCACATCTGTTATCCTTAGACTTGCCATGAATGCATATTTGAGTTATAGCTACTCTTGTCAGTTATTCAGTGCTGTTATTAGAGGTATTCTTTATATTACCTCATTGTTTTAAATACGAAGACGTGGGTATTCATGGAAGCTGACTCCAGGTACTTGAGTGAGGGAATTACATTAGTTATTCAGACGTTATAGATTTTCTCGTGTACATATCAGGAGTGAGAAATGTACCTCTCCAGGGAAAGCTACAACTCTCTTAGATCAATTTGACTCTCAAAGCGTCTGTCTCTTTGCATTGACTCTAATGGACCATAAGTAAAATGCTGCGGTTTAATACTTAAAGTTAGGTAAAATCTGGGCTGGGAACTGGTACATCCCAAGGACCTTATAAGGGGAACACACCAGTGTAATTCTTCCTAGTTGACAGATAAGAGACTGAGCTAATATGCCCAAAGCAAAACAGAAAGCCTGTGGTAGATTTAGGAACTGATTGTGGTTGTTATGACCTTAACTGTTTTCATGCCATTGCCGCTGTGCACAGTTGATGTTTTACATCCCTCCAAGCAAAATACATATTTCTAAGATACTGTTAAGATCTCTTTCTCTGTGTATAAATATATATAAGTAGCTGTTATGGTACACCTGCGTTTCCTGATGCCATAGTTACCAGGTGCTGCTGAAATGTACATTTATTTCACAAAATGCCTGCTGGGTCCAACAGAGCTTTGACTGATGTTGGATTGGAAATGCATCCACTGAGAATTACTGAATCCAAAGACCTCACCTGGTTTGGAACCCCCTGAGCTGCAAAAGGCTGGAGGCTTGGGGGGCGTCGGGGCAAAGGATCCCTATGGAGCTGCCCTAGTGTTTGTACTCCTCAGTAGACATCTGCGTTGGCCATTGGCAGTGGTGGGATGATGGGTTACACCGACCTTTAGTGTAAAGCACCTCTGCTCTTAAGTGATTGTGGTAGAAAATATGTATGGTCTGGTGGGCTTATCTTAATACTGATGGACTTTTCCATGTCCAGAACATGGGAAGTTGACAACACAACTTGTCCCAGAAACAGGGAGGAGAGCCTGGGTGGGCTTCACAGCATATCAAGGAGCACAAAGCATGATTCAGACTTTTGTTCAGCTTTCCGATAACCGCAGTGCCATGAATACTCAAGACCCCAGCACTGATGATCTCACGGGACATTGTGATGCTGCTAAATTTAAAAGACTATTTTTGGCATAAACAGTTAAATCACGTTGGGAAGCGTGGTTCTGATTATAGATGTGTAACATGTTTGTGATAAAAAACAGAACCATGTCAGGTGATCTTGTTAATGCAGTATTTGTACACTGGGGTAGTAGATGCAGCTGTGGCTAAAAGTGTAAAAAGATCATCAGTTCTATTTTAATAGCAATTCTTCATTTATGAACTTCAGCAGAGGAGTAGCTAGAAGCAGAGGCAAAACCTGCTAGTCTGGAGGTCGGGGAGGGCTGTAAAATGAGAAACATATTCCATTCCCAGGACAGATGTCCTTTCTCCATTGCTGATTCTCCTCAACACCTGCTGCACTTTAGACATACGGTTACCTTCAGCTTGACTTCACTTCAACATAAGCATCGCTTAAAGTTAACATGTGCTCATGGGCTTTGCTGGATGAATACGGACTTAGGTGTGTGCCTGAAACTTCCCTTAAATTGAAACCCTTCTAAACAGTTTCTCTTAAGAGTGGCAAGAGGGAACTTCTGCTGTCGGAGTTGCTGATGTTGATTTTATGAGGGGTCAGTGTGCTTGGAGGTGCTGGAAGCATAGACCCTTCTCAGTCTGGTCACCCTGGTGAATATGTCATGTTTATGATATGCATTACTGCCAGTGACCAGGTTCTTAGCCAGTACATGTGTAGTTGGCTATAGTGGGCAGCTTGGTGTGGAGTGAGCCTGTATTTGGCTCAGGCCATTAGGCAATTGGAATGCTTACAGGGTTCACTGCAATGACAGGTAATGGGACTTCTCACGGCATTGGTTTCCAGTTCTTTTTGTTCTGGTTCCCTTTAGGCTCTAGTCAGCTGTTTCTGCAATTTTAGTGTGTGTCTGAGCTAGCTGAGAAGACTCTGAGCCCTAAGGTGTTTTGAATTGGGGAAACATGGGGAAGAACGCATGAAAGAACATACTCGTTACTTACCTCACCTGTCTGGTCCCCTGTAGGTCCAAGGATTTACAAGGAGCTCTCCCAAGAATAGACATCCTGGTTTTTATGGGGCTGAGTTCAGCAGTTTGTGAGATCAGACAGGGAGCACTAAGTCCTGAATTTGTTTCAGATACTAAATTTAAAGTCTGATGGGGAACTTGGGGATTTCTATTTATTTCTTTATTTATTTTCCTGCTGAAGTTTTAGGTTTTCTTGCAAATTGAAAACAAGAGCTGGTGCATAAAGTCCCATGTAACCATTTTTTCTCGGAAAATGTCATTTGCTTAAAGTTGAAATTACTCATAGGTATAATCTGGCAAAATGGTATTTTGTAACGGAAGTTCACTTGGAGGTTTGACATTCCTTTCCTGGCACACCAACATGAGCAGCTCTAGTTTGTAGTTGTAGAATGATCTTTCATCTTGAACTTTGATTTTTACAACACCACATATAAAAATAATCAGTTCACAAGTGCACATCAAAAGCTATTTTCATTCTTGTGGGCCCATGAGATGCCTTTGGCATCTAGACATCAGCCTGGTTTCTTGGCTCTACATTATCAGACACATGGCACTGTTTAGTCAGCTGCTCCCTCCTGTGATACATCCAAGATAAGCTTCTGCCATGGAGAAGCGGAATTACACTAATTCCCACCATCTTTGAAATGCAGCTTGTTCTTCACAGCTGGACCTGCCTTGGGTCCACTGGGCAATGTCCTCAGAGTTAGCTTAAGGAGTCTTTCCAATAGATGTAGCTACTGAAGAATCACTTCATGGCTTTCCTTCCCTTTGAAAGAGTCATCTTCATCCCAGCTGGATGAGCTCTGCTAGAGTGATCTGTGACTTAGCTTTGCTTTTTTTAGCCCAGACAATCCAAACCTCAGACCTGTGAACTTGAGCGCTTAAGCTGAGAGAAGCTTAAAACTGCTATCTAGAGCCAGCTACTATTTTCATTGGTGGTCCTTGAGGGCTGCAGTGAGTATTCCAGTTCATAACTGCGTTGTACAGTGTCTCATTGCCCTGCAGGAAGGGAAGTGTCTGAAACTGAAGCCCAGGTGTGGGTTTGGGGCCATTTGCAGATGCTCATTCAGGTGCAGGTTGTATGACTGGTGGGGTTGCTGATACCTCTTCAGGCCTGTGGCTTCCCATTCAGTAAATGTGCTGTAGGCTCCAATTGCTATGCTTGCTTTCACCTCTGTTCCCCTTGTGGATGGCCTGGAGAGATGCACTGGGAGCATTTAAAACCCCTTTGGCATGAAGCCTGGTAGCTCTATATCCCACAGCCTCTGAAACAGAGACTGCAAGCCAGCTCCGTCTGAGCTGAAGGTAGTGGTGTTCCCCTAGAGGAGCACCACTTGAAGAGGCCAGTGGTGGGACTTGGAATGAAAAGAGATGGATGAAAATGGATGGACCAACAGCAGAGTGGTCTGGGGAGAAGTAAGGGCTCCATGGGGTTGTGATGTTTCATCCAGGATGCATTGGCCCCATACCAGCAGGCAGTGGCATGGCTCCAGGGGGATGCAGTGTGGGGCCCAACAGCTTGCATCTGCTGAGACAGAACATGAGAATCCACAGTGGAGTCAGCCTCTCCCCCTTCCCATTTCTTGTTCCAAAAAATGGCCAATGTAAATAAATTGTCTGTTCACATGTGTTTTGGCATCTGAATGGAAACACTTGTCCATGCACCCCACCAGCCCTGCGCCTTCCCTCCCTTGGCGCTTTTGCTAAATAAGCTTTTCTTGCTCAGCCTCAGCTCAACCCAGAGTTATTCCATTGGTATTTCCCTCTTGGAGTGATAATGAGCCAAAGGAGCGGGCTGTAAAGCTGGTGACATATACCAGCCCTAATAGTGTCCAGGAGCTAAAAGGTCCCTGAGCCCTTGTTTGTGAAGCAGATAAGCATCAGGCAGTGACCTGGGGCTCTCCGAAACGTGCATGTCGTGCTCTGTAGGTAGCATTCCACTTGTCCTGGTCTCTGTCAAGGGTCAGACTTCTTAAAAACTCTTCCTTTGGTGCTAGCAAATGTATGGCAGTATCCTCAGTGGAACACCAGTCTTGCACGGAAACTCTTGATGTGGCTGTACCTTAAAGTTATTGATAATAAGTTCCCAAAGGGGAAAATAACATATAATTAGTAATAGAATTTCATTAAATGATAGTACAAATAGGCTATTGCAGGAAAAAATACTCATACAAATTCATTTTGACTGGGTCACTATAACTTCAGGTTGTTTTGCACGGAGAAGGAGAAGAGAGGTGCTAGGTCGCATGTTGCAAACCGTTTCAGATGCTTCCAGTTGGCAAAATAAATATTCAAGCAATTACAATGGCCCTTGTTAAAGGAGGAGATGGGAACATATTGCCATCCTCCTCCTCACAATGCGCATTTCCTGTGCTGCAGGATAATCAGCCACCGAGGCATCCTTAATCTTGTTGGAATATTTGTGGCTGCACCTGCCTGAACTTTCGCTCTCCTGATTAACATTTGATTAAATCCACTTTTAAAATGCCAGCATGACTGCAGCACTGGGGCGGGGGGGAAGGCGCTTGCAGAGAGTGTTTTGCTCTTCATCCTGATTGCATCTGAATTAATTATGCAAAGTGCAGTGACGGGAACAATATTGATGTAACAGAAGTTTATTAGGTTGATGTGGTCATCCAGACGAGAGGGACTCTAAGCAGCTTCGCGTGCTTCAGCTGTGGCCTTCCATAAGGAGAAAATATCATCTCATTATTATTCAAATTGACCTGATTTGAGTAATTTCTTCCCGAGCGCAAGGTAGTTCAGGTAGTTCTGGAATCTCATTAGTTTACCGACATTTGCATGTGTTAATAGAGTTCTTGCTTGTTTTTCGTGGAATCACAGAATGATTTGGGTTGAAAGGGACCCTAAATATCGTACAGTTCCAACCCCTGCTATGGGCAGGGACACTTTCCACTAGACCAGGTTGCTCCAAATCCCATCCAGCCTGGCCTTGAACACTGCCAGGGATGGGGCAGACACAGCTTCTCTGGGCAACCCTCCTCTGTTTTTGCCTTACCATTGCACACGGAGTTGGGATGGAGGGCTGAAAACTTCCTAGACTGTATTTTGGACCTGCTGTGCCATCTTCTGCTTGTGGACCCCTGACCCCACACACACTGATGTGGGAAGATGCTTCCTTTTCCCATGGACTGAGGAGCAGGGCCCCTGCAGGGACACAGGGTACCACTGCCTGTCTCAGCCCTGCTGAGGGAAAAGAAGAGGAAGAAGTCCCAGTTGCCCTGCAAGGACATGTAGCATGCATCACATCTGTCTTTTTTTACCTCTATATTTGGGGCACTGGTGACTGAGTTTCTGTCATGCTGTGTGAAAATGTAGGAGTTGATCCTGCCAGGAACAAATGTCTTAACCGCACTTGAACATGGATGATACTCTTATCTCTGGCAGCAGAGTTAGTGGGCTCCCTTTTCAGCAGGTTGTAGTGTGACGGACGGACTAACCACAAGCTCTGCTACATGCATATGTTCTGGATTCAAAGGGGGCTTCTTGCTCAGTGTTTGACAGCTCCTCATAGAGGGAGCAGGAGGAAATGTAGTGATGACAGCAGCATGTACTGGGTTTGTCAGGGTTTGTTGCAGCCAAGGACCTCTGAATGCCCATCGCCACACAGACTGTTGCACCCTCAGTAGCAGTTAGGATATAAACGGCAAGACTTGACCATAAACATCCAGCCTTGTGTTATTGCCCTTGTACTGATAGTCACTGGATCAAATCCAGTTAGCCTACCTTAGTGGTCTTCAGTGCAGTGTGCTGTGACTGACTTAAGCTTCTCACAATCTAATATACAATTGATAAGCGCTTGGAAACCTTGTAAAATAAGAGCTTTAGAGCAGTTTTCTCAGGCCTCATGAACATCTGTTTGCTGTGATTGGTTTTTTTTCCCCACTACTAACAGGTGTTTGCACATGATTTATTTAAAGAAGTCACTTACCTGCCAGGCAGCTTGTTATGGGAATGAGACACTGAACAGATATATTTTATCTCGCTCTGCGATACCTGTTTCTGTTCCTCTGGATCCTGTGGCCCATTAATATAAACCCATAGTTTTTCTGGAAAGCACAGCAGCTTTCCTCTCCTGTCAGCTGAAGTTTAGGACCTAGTCAGGAAAGGAATAAAGAAATCTGTTTTTTCTTATCAAAAGAACGGGGATTATTTTTCTAAATGAGTAACAAAAAGCTGTTCTCCAGTTATTTTAGATTCACGCACATACACGCTTCTTTCTGACAGTGGAAAGTCCAGAAACTCAGGGGAAGATTCTTGTGGAAGCTTTCCTGGGGAGAAAGGGAGTATCTTTACAGTCTTTGTAACACCTGTGCCTACAACTGAAAAACGTTTGTTTAAAAAGAACATTTGGAAAGTTCATTTTCAGGCCAGCTACAGAATAAAGGTTGGGTTTTTTGGGTTTAGTTGTGGGTAGTTTGTCTGAGTTTTTTCCTCATAGCCTTGCTTCCCTGTGGCAGCTGCTCTGTCATTGCTGCACCACACCAACTGGGTTCCTCCCATCATCTCCTCCTAATTCAGACAAAAGGTCCTGCAGTGGGAGCTGCCTGGGCCTGATATTGTAGGGTGGCACACAGTTTGCTCCTGCAGATCTGCACAGTGACTCTCCATTTGTTTCACCTTTTTCCTGTGAGCCAGCTGAACTCCCTGGACCCTTCTTCATAGGTTTGGAAGGGATTTGGACGAGCTGTTTTTTCCAAAGGGTTTTCTTGACCAATTGCTGGAAGCTGAATGGGTGAGCAAAAACATCTGGGCTAAAAAAAAATGAAAATAAGATAATAATAATAATCCAGATTGACTTCTTTATTGAGTTTACAGTCTCTGGCAGATAGCTGACTGTACTGATATTGAATTACATGTGCAAGTATCTAGTCTTCATTTGTAACTCAGCCTTTATAATTTGCTCCATACTGATCCTGCACCCAGCCCCGCTCCCACAGTTCCCATTTTGAAACATAGGCCTGTTACTGAGGGATATTTTTTTCATGATGATATGGTTGATAATGAATTTTATCACTGTGTCACCTTTCAAAGGGGCCATTTGTATGCTGGTCTTTACTTTTGCTATGTTCTGTACAGATATTTTCCTCATGCATAATCAAGCAGTGTGTTCTTGCAGTGGGTAGGTTTTCCAAGGGATATTTCTTTCCCACCAGTGATACAGATTATTTAAAAAGAAGTAATATAAAGAGAATAAAGCAGGTAACATGTCAAAGCATAATTACTGCAGTTGATGCATTTACAGGATGAAGGCAATATATTACCATATAATATATTTAATATGTAATTACCATATAATATATTACCATAGAAGGATCTCTTGGAGCCTGTCTGGAGATTACTCATCTGCTGACTATCAGGGTAGCAGCTTTCAGATTCACCCACAGACCTTTTCTTTGCATTTATAAGACAGCCCTACCATGTGAAATGGTAGAAAAGCATGTCATGGCAAATAAAGAAGTCGTTAAGCTCTCTCACACTTAATTTTCCAGCTTGGATAGTTGGGTGGTTCCATCCTTTTCTGAATTAAGACTTGAGTTAATGCTGCCTATCTTTATTTAGTCAATACTGTCCTCAGCTGAAGAAGCTTCATGACCTGGATGACTATCAGCAGGACATGAAGGGAAACCACTTCATGAGAGGCAAAGCTTTCATTCTTCTATATGTCTTCACTACTTGTATCTGGACCTGTCTAGCTGGGCTGCCCATGGTTGAACTCTTCTTCATTGATTATGAAGCTTTAGGACCCTCTCTTTCAAACATCTGAGAAGCATCTAACTTGGTGCAAAACCTCCGAGTGAATAACCTGGATAAGCCACTATAGTTCTTATGCGTCTGGTGCTGGGATCCCTGTGCCTAGCTGGAGAAGCATGACCTTAAAGAGGATGCTCTTCCATGGAGAGCTGGTTTAGTTAACAGGAGATGTGGGGAAGGTTCCTGTGTTGGCCATAGGCCTTGTGCAAATACCCTATGCTGCCCCTCTTGTCAGAAGGGCTGAAATATCTTCTTTCTGCCTTGGCTTTGGGATCTGAACAGAGTAATAGTAATAATTAAAAGGCTGCAATGTCTTTATTTTATCATTAAGTTCCCAGTACAGATGCGCTGCACCTTTTTAAGTAGCTTTATTAAAGGGCTTAAAACCACGGGTATCCATTAGGTTTGGTGTGTATTCTGGAGGAATATCTATGGCTGTGCCACCAGGGGAAAACTCTCCTTGTGTTTTTCTGAACTCCCTCCAAGACAGCAGTTGAAAATCAGTGGAAATAAATGCCGTTATCATCACCACACCCGCGGGATGTTGAAAAGCAGGGTTTCTCTTCTAGGGAAAGAAATGTGTTTGTACTCTATGTTGAATCAAAAAACACTATTCAAGAGGTTTTGGAACAGAAATTGCAGCCTGCCCCAAAATGAACCTCAGTGGAAACCCTACTGTGTTCACCTCTTGAGGATGACCAAACACTGCCAAGCATTGAAGATAGCAGATTAGCTATCACACGAAGGTCTGATCTGTGGAATCATTTTAACATTGATATTAATATTTCAAAGTAACATGACAGTCAAAAGCTAAGCCCATTCAAAAAGTAAATGAATGCTGGTATAAAGAGATGATGAAAATTCTAACAATGATACTCCAGTATCTAAATTATTGAAACTGGGTTTTCCTTTTCAGTAATTTTGGCGAAACAGACATCTTCTGTAAAATGATTTGGAGCTGAGGGAGCATTTCCCAGGGGAAAAGCATTGCTTAAAAAAATTATTTAATTAGGCAGATTCAATGCACATAATGAAAATTAATAGTTGTTTAGGTTTGTGTCGTGGTTTAACCCCAGCCCCATGCAGCCGTTCACTCACTCCTACACCACCACCCCTACTGGGGTGCGGGAGAGAATTGGAAGCATAAAAGTCAGAAAACTCATGGGTTGAGATAAAGACAATTTAGATAGTGGTGGAGTCACCATTCCTGGAGGTATTTAAAAGACATGTAGTTGTGGCACTTAGGGATATGGTTTAGTGGTGGACTTGGCAGTGTTAGGTGAACAGTTGGGCTCAATGCTCTTAAAGGCCTTTTCCAACCTAAACAATTCTGTGATTCTAAATAGGTGAAGCAAAAGCCACACGCGAAAGCAAAGCAAAACAAGGAGTTAATTCACTGCTTCCCATGGGCAGGTGTTCAGCCATCTGCAGGAGAGCAGGGCTCCATCCCAGATAACCATTACTTGGGGAGACCAACACCATCATGTGAAACATCGCTCCCTTCTTTCTTCTTCCCCCAGCTTTATGTGCTGAGCATGACACTGTATGGTATGGAATATCCCTTTAGTCAGTTGTGGCCACTTGTCCTGGCTGTGTGTCCCTTCCCAGCTCCTTGTGCACCCCCAGCCCACTCACTGGTGGAGTGGGATGAAGAGCAGCAAAGTCTTTGACTCTGGGTAAGCACTGCTCAGCAACAACTATAACATCCCTGTTACCAGCATTGCTTCCAGCACAAATCTAAAACATAGCCCAAGCAAGCTACTATACAGAGCATTAACTCTATTCCAGCCAAAACCAGCACAGTTTGTAAGAGAAAAGCAACGTGGAATTTAATAGCAGAATGTTCTGATGAAGTGCACCTTTTAATCAGGGAATTAATAATCTGGCTCTCTTTCTTCACCTCCTCTAGCAGCTGAGTACCAGCTGGGTTGGCTATAACTGAATGCAGAAAGCTAATTTGATAGCGTTTTAGCTTACTTTGTGCTTGTCTTTATCTTTACTCTCATTTTCGAGTGGCCTCCCACTACAAACCATCCCCTAGATGGACAGAGAGATCTGATGAGCACGCTTTCTGTTGTGGGTTTACAAGGTTGAGTAGCTAAAGGGTTGTTTTCATTACTAACATCCTGCTGTAGTAAAAGATCAAATTTAATACATATGATGATTGTTATATTACTTAATCCACTGTTTGCCTTCTAATTTAGCTTGAGTTTGCCTTGTTATTTGGTGTGTTAGAGGATGGCTACAATTTAGCTATTTGGCACACCCCTCTTATCACATGCGGATGAAGCCTCCAGCTGTAAGTCATCATGCGATAGCAATCTCATCAGCTTGTCCTAGCTGACTTGGGTGGAGGATGCATCTGGTGTCAATTTCATCTCTCCATCACAGTCTTTTGTTCGGGGAAAGGCAGGTATAACAGATAACCATGTGCTGTGCCAGGGAGACAAGTGTCTGGTGCTTGGTGCATGGAGGTTACCGAATGGGTTCATGTCTATGGGGACCTCTGGTTGCATGATGGTGAGCTGCATCTGCACTGGTTTTCTGGTTATCCAGGAGGGTATCTCCATGCAGTGCCCGCTGTGAATATCATTGGTGGACAGCAGAACCAGGTGTCTGCCAAGAGCAGCACAGACCTCCTCAGACCCTTGCCCACCAGTCGTACTTGGGCATTATGAAGCAGAGCAGGGAGTGAGCTGACTCGCATGGATGACCAGGTCCGTGGTGCTTGGGAGAGCTGCTTGGCTGGTTTCCATGCACACATACCCTGTGAGAAAAGAGCCCTGCTGGGAAGCGCAGAGCTGTAGCTTTTTCTGGGGCTTCAGGGTTTTGTGCAACCAGCGTGACTCAAAGCCGAGGAAAAGCCACCAGACTGCATGGTAAAGACCAGAAGCGCAAGCAGCACATGCAGGGAAGCCGGTTCATGGATCTTCTGTGATTCTGGAAGACTGCTCTTAAACTGCTTTTTATTATGCTAGTTTGCCACACCTGAGAGCAATAGAGAGATTTTCCTTTCATTCTTTAAAAGGTGTGAGAAAGCAGAGCCAGGCATTGCGCTATTCATCTCAGAAGGGCAAGTTGCATCTCCAGCATCAGGATATCTAAGTGCATCTTGAAGGGCAAATCATATGGAAACTTTCCCCTGCTAAGCAAGCTTCACAGAAGGATGATTTGTGTGTAAGTCCCTCTTAGGGCACTGAGCATCATCCAGCCCATGCAGAGGCAATCCTGGCTACTGTTGGTAGGGGAAATTGCCATGGAGTAATCTATGACATTGTAGGAGTTGGTGGGGTTGATGGGGTTTGTAGCTTGGTATCATGAGTTGCTGGAAAGGTTTTGAGCAGTGTTGACCTCCTGGTTCTCATCATTTTGGAGTCTAATAAACCACTAGTCTCATTGTAGGCAAGCAAATTCTGGATTCACTGAAGGAGATTGAGCTCCTCACTATTTGTGGGTGCTCTCTTGGTTACAAGCCAATGGGCAGTGGAGCACTCCCAACTCAAATCACATCCAGATCTCTTGGGGAGGTGGTGGCAGTGGTGGTAGGTTGTTTTTTATTTGGTTAGATAAAGGAATGTTTAGTAAATAGCTGCTGGGATCCAGGATAATACTGTGGTGTTTTCTTTGGGGTTTCTGTGTTTTGTGGGGGTTTTAGTTTTTTGTTTGTTTTGTTTGGTTGGTTTTTTTTTCATCTTTTTTTTGTTGTTGTTGTGTGGTTGGGTGTTTTGTGGTGGATAAAATTATTCCAGTGGCACTCTACGAAGATACTCGCATTGTAGAAGTGAAAATGTGATTATCTGGCTCCCTTTTATTTTAAGGATAAGCAGGATTCAGCCCATCAGAGAGGAGATATTTGCATGTGGCCATTCAGTTTGTGTGCCACACATGTGATCAATTTAACCAGGGGAGGATTTAGTCAGGGTGGGGAGGCCGATATTTCTTGTGACATGTGGAATGTTAAGCCACAAAAATGCAACCGCAAAATCAGCAGATTAGAATTCCCATTTGTAAGGAATAAATAATCGTTATGGTGAGATGGTCCACGAGGGATTAACATGGCTGCTTCCAATTCTGTTGCTCTGTTGTTCGATGTGCTGTGACATTTTTTCCGCACACTTATCTCCCCTTTTTTTATTCCCTCCCTTTCCCCCCCCCTTTTTCTTTCCTTTTTTTCTCACGGTGTTGTAGTTGTCACAGTGATTTATGGGAATGAATGCGACTCTGTGAGGTTTGTCTCTGTATGTACCTCTTGTTTTTCTTGCTTGTAATTGTTATGCACCTGTTGTTCCCCATTGGGGCCCAAATGCTTGGAGAACCAATGCTCACGTTGCAGTTGGTTTACTCAGTTTTACAGCATTTGTTAGTCGCATCTGAGAGATCTGTTCTGGCTTCGTGCCCAAGAGCTGCCTGGCAGCATAAATCATTGTTGCACTGAAGAGAAGAGCACGGTATCTATTTCAGGTTCCCACTCACCAGAGCCTCATAAATCTACACAAATGCTTCAAGAAACAGGTTTGATTGTTTAGAATGAGTTAATGCTCCAAAGCCCTTCTTAGTCCTGAGCTGAGGCTGGGACTCTGACTCCCTAGGCTTATAGGGTTAACTGAGATTTATAGGATATGTCTGCATCGCTCTTAAAAAGCAAGCTTGAGAGCAGTGGAGAGCATGTTGGCTTCTCTACTCCATAAGCTTCTCATCTACACTGAGGCCTCCCTGACCATGTGTCTTGGTGCTGAGTACCTGATGTCAGGTTAACTGCTCTGTTAACCTGCCTGGCATACGCAGGCGTGTGTCTGTATCCTCTGATAGGAAGTCTCCAAACAAGGGTGTTGAAAGCATTCCCCTGCCTCTTCTCAAAATGCAACCATGTGTGTATCCTTAATTTGCCCTTTCAGTCCAAAGACTAAGGAGGAGGCATAGGCTGCTTTATTAGATAGGACAGAAATGTCTGGATGACCTTAGATGCTCTGAGTTGCCTTCAGAGAAGCCTCCCTCCTCCATTGGAGGGAGGCTGGCTTTCTGACTTAGACCTGTAGTAGCTGGTGTGAATGAGATGAGTGGTGCTACCCTTTGCAAGCTTTCAGGGCCATCCAGAGTGAGAAATCACCTGCAGCAGTTTGTAACTCGCAGCTCTTGCATGGCTTTCTGTTCCAAATTAATAGCCTAACTCCATGAGGATGGAGTTATCCTTTATCCCACATAAATCCTATCTAGTTTGCCCTCGAGGTAGTCACACTGTTTAAGATCTCTCTTCTGTGCTAAGGAAATTCTTGGAATGTGGCAAAACTTTTGCTTTCAGAAATTTTCTAATCATTTCTTGATCAAAGATTTGCTTGATGGCAGTGTCTGTTTTCAGCATTTTACTAATGAGCATTTTCTCTTCTAATATGGTCAATGCAACTATTCCCAAGTGAATAGGAAGTCGCTATTTTGTATATCATCAAGGAATGTGTCAGCAGTTTCGTCATTGTCTCACAGCTATTTTTTTACACGCTTTACAGGGGACTAATGCACAAAGCAGGAAAAATGTGGCCAGGGACTTTAAGTTAAGTAGATCGGCATTTGGCCACATTTCTGAGTCTGATTTCACATGTAACCGATAAGCTACAATCTCACTGTGAAGAGGGCAGTTAATGGAGATCTATTTGCAGCTCTAGTGATTTCCCAGGTGCCTAAGCTGACTTAGGTTGTCCCATTGGCTGCAGAGAGAACAGGTCAGTCCTATTTTCTCTTATCTGTATGCCTGTTTGGATAAAAACCGTCAGTATTTAATTGTACTGAGACTTCTGCTCTGCTTTTAAGCTGCTGAAGTAACCAAATCACTTGAAGGTCTTTAACCACAACCAAGGCAAAACAAAATCACAGAAGCTTTGTTTCCATGGGAAGTCATACCAAAAAATGGCCCTGCAGTTGGACTTGTCCTCACTGTGGACTGGAAGCACCAACTCCCAGCTTCCCTCACCCCCTGCGTGCAGCACCTCCAGGTATTTTGAATTTGGCAAGCGCAAGCAGAACAGACACTGCACATCCCATCCTGTGACATTAGCTTCCTAGGGCATAGCTGTATTTAGAAAGGAGCATCAGAAGTTTCATGCAATATTCATATCTTTAACAAAAGCACAGTAATCGGCAATAATTCTCAAAGCACTGCTTGGAATTCAAGATAAAAAAGGATTGATAAAACAAAACCCTACAACTTGGTATTTGCCTGTCTTTTGTGCTGTCTGATTTTAACATGTAAAATTGATGAGGATTTGATTTAGCAAATCCTGCTGTACCTAACTCAGTGTGTGAGGAATCCCATTGACTCTACTGAAACTCAGGTGTTGCGCTCGGCATGGTGTGTGTTGTGGGAAGCATGGCATGCTCTAACCCCGCAGATTCGTGTGATTACAAAGCCTTTCTGCACCACTGATGCAGATGGATTAGGTGGAGGCTTCAGGTATATAAGATGCAGGCTTGAAATTCTTTAAGTGTGTTGGCAATGATTTCCAGGACAAGATGGATGAGTGGTTATGCTGTTTTGTTGTAAACCTCGAGGTCTCTTTTTAACACTTGCTCTGGATGTGTAGTAAAGGCTATGGCCATTTGGTCCAGCTGTTAAGTGTGCAGATCCATTGCAGCTAGGTGCAATAGCGGAGACATCATTCCATTCCACACTCCAGACTGGTGTGTTTAGTGATGCTAAATAAAGGAGGCTTAGGTGGATCTATGGCATTTTTAAAGGTAATTATTGGTATGAAGTTGTGAGCCCTTAAATAATGTAGGTCCTGCACCAGAAATGCTGATCTTGAGATATTTGTATTTGATAAGCTGTTTGTACTGCATTCATAAGGGATGGGCAAGGGGTCATGGGTGATGGAGCATCCTTGGACTTTGCTTAGAGAGGTGAGTCTATGTAGATGGAAGCCAACTAATAACATCAGACCACCATCCCCCCAAATATAGGTGACAAAAAGAGGGACCAATTGCTAGATCTGATCCTGTGAAACATCTGTACTCCTAAGCAGAAGAATAGTCTTTTAAGGGAACTTGAAGTTTTACTTCCTGTGCTGTTAATGCAAACCTCAGCAAAAGAGGAGGACATGTGGTTGCAGACCATCACTGCTGTGGGATAGCTGTGTCAAGGAAGGGAAGGTTTTCTATTAATTTATCTCTTTTAGTGGATACACAGAAAGTTTTGACACATTTGTAGAAGACAAGCTCGCCAGTGGCTCGTTAAAGTTATGACTGAGGTGTAACCTCTGGTTCAGCAATTCCCTGAAGCAGAGAGAGTGGAAGGATATGCTGAGAAATGCTCAGCTGTGTCATATGTATTCTTTCTAGTATTTCTCTAAGCACAGAGATACTGTGTAGATCCTGGACTAGAGTGGCTGTGGGGGAAAACAGCTTGCTTGTCTTCAAATAGAAAATCCTCTGAGTGTCATTTGTATCATTTATACCCCTAAATGTAATAAAAGAATTACTGGCTATCTCTGTACTGTAGCCTCTGCTGTTTGCAAACAGATGTGTTACTGCCTAAACTCAGGATTTGGTATAAATTGATCAAAAACTATAAAATATCAAAATTAGCCTTTTAAAATTCCCACAATGATTGCATGATAGAAAACTGGCCAAGTACTTAGGCGATGCTCCCCAGGCTGTGATTTGGAGAGGTGACTAAATGAACATGGCTTAGTTTAAGTGTAGAGGACTCTTTCCTCTGTATGCTGTTGTTGCTATGTGAGAGGAGCTGTGGCTCTACCTCTGAGGCCATAAAGCCAATTTTTAGGCGCCCTCGTGAAATACTTCACTACTTAACTATGCACTGCCTTTGGGGAGCACCTCTTCTCCCCTCTCCCCTCCCCAATAATACTTCATCTGAAAGTTCTGCAAAAATGTATAAATAAATAAAATAATCCAGGTTCTTTTTTCTTAAACAAAAATTTAATTAAATGGAAGTTAGATCCCTTTGGAATAAAGAAAAGCAGCTTTAAAGACACTCTAGACATTGGCTTTAAGGATTTCCTTCCCTCTCTTTTTCCCTAATAGACTCCAATCCTAGGATTGTATTTCCCTGCTTCAATGCTAAAAGACTTCTTAAAAGAAGCAATATTCAAAGGCCTAACCCAGACATTTTATGGGATGTCATACATTTTCAGCTGTTCATAACATAAAAAATAAAATAAAATACTGCAGGTTACTTTATCAAAGAGAAAGTTGATTTGTAATTCCCAAGGTAGAATTATGAAAATACCTTGAGAGCATTACAGGAACAGACATTTATGAGAAGTAATAAAATTAGCTGACCGCAGTACAAATTTGCTGAATGCTTTTGGAGGAGAAAATATGCTCCTTCCCCCACTGCCCAGCAAAAATCAGATGAAAGCTGTCAGTTTGTGAGGCCTTTTCGGTGACAAATCAAAGCCATTCTTTAGCAGAGTAGTGTTTCTGCAGTGGTACCCTGGGAAAATGATGTAGACCTTATCTTCCTCCCACTGAAACAATAAAGAGCTTATGATATCTATAGGAGCACTACTAACAAAGCTTCGTGTGTGGGAATGGGGCTGTTTACCATCCGTCTTCCAACCCCAGGCTGTAGCTTCAGTGATTGGGTTGGCTTGAGGATGAAGTGGGGAGGATAGAAAGACTTAGCAAAGGGTCAAAGACCAAATCTTAGAGGGTGCTGAATACCTTCAGGTCCATAGAAAATCCAACTTTCAGAACTACCCTGTTCTGAGAACAGTTGTGGAGCTTGTCCTGTCTTTGCTTTTTGAACATACATGGCACCACCCCTATCCAAGCCCACAACAAGGAGAACTGCAAAGTCGATGAGAGTGCCCCATGTGAGTCAGATGGGGCACTGCCACTTATTATTGCCTTGCATATAGTCAGTAATGTGGAATCCATTAAAATGTAGCTTCATGGCATCTGGAGTCATTTTTACGACATGGAGGGATGTGTCTCTTCCCTTTGAGAAACTCTTGCAGTGTTTTTTACTTGAAACTGGCAAACTAAATAAATAGATAAAGTACCTTCTTTCTCTTTTGAATGTGCCTCATGTCTTTCTCTGCTAAACTGATGAGTCTTTCCATGTTCATGAGTTTTCCTAGCAGAGGTGTGTTACATGCAGTCAGTATATCTCCATCTCATGCAAAAATGACCAAGCTACTTAAATCTCCTACTGTGAGGCCTGTTTCCTGGTCCTTGAATTATTCTGTTGATCTTCTTTCTATTTGTGGTTTCTTAAGAAAACAAGGCTTATGTTGGTATACTGAAAGTGGATTTATGAGTCTGCTTGCTCCCCTCCTTCCCCCTCCCCGTTAACCCTTCACTAATTTCACAAAGGCAAGAAGAGTCTTAAAGGTGTTTAGGCTGTGCATGTTACCTGAAGATACGCAGCCAGAAAGAGGAGGGAGATTCCTATTAGATTACTAATGAAGGAAAAGCTGGAGCGTGTGTGCTTAGCCACTGTTAGACATCTGAAAATCCATGCTGGAGCAACCTGCCCAAACTAGTTTTCTTGAGTTATGCTTTCCTAACAGTGCTTTTTGAAGGCTTGTCACTGGAGCGGTATGCGATTGTCATGATTTAATCTTATCATACTTGGATACCAAACCAGGTATCTTGGATATCCAGCCCAGGAGAGCAGTGTGCCAAGAACTGGGCTTTGTGGTCAATAATGACCATCCAGGTTCATCATCCAAGACCTCTAGCCATTATCCCATGTCTGAGAAATTCCCTCTGGGCATTGGTTGTGCTTATGCCTGCCTTGTTTCAAGAGGCAAATCTGTTCAGATGGCTCCGTGCCTTCCTAATTCCCCACACTGACAGACTGTCTCGTGCGTGTGGATTTTATTGGCAGTGTTTTGAGAAGACGTTCCAAATCACGGATGAAAATGTTGACTGGTGTTGGGCTCGTTACCAATCCCTATAATTTTTTTGCTAGAAAAAGCTCCCATCACAGATCATTCTCCATTTTTACAGCTGCTTTTTGAAATCTTTTGGTACAATCGGTGTTCAGACTCTTTTGAGGAGTTTTCTATTAATACTACATAGTTTTAGTTCTATAAGCGTAAAATCGATCTCCTTTGGCATACCACTGTAAACTGATGCAATTTTACCGAGTAATACTGAATAATTGCAGAAAAGATATTTTTTTGACATGACTATTTTCTCAAATGTCCTGTCAACCATCACAGATGATCTTACTTCTTCCCAAAGGATCTTCTCTGCTTAGTGAGCCACCTATCCCATATCTCTGTTCTTCTTTGAGGATTTATTCCAAAATAGTTTGTTCAACCAAAGCCAACTGAGCTGATACAAAAACTGACTTAAAATGGAATTTGTTTTTTTTGATTTCCCTGTATCCTGAGTATCGTTTGTTGGCTTGTCCGAACTTTATAATGCCACACATAGGTAGCACTGGGGAGAAAACGAGAGGATTTGCAATACCTAGAAGTTTAACTTAAATGCATTTCCTTTTCTCAGATCCAGATTTCATATTTATTTCTGAGTCTATACCTATTTTTTTGCATAATCTCTCATGTGCATTTAAATTTTGAGTGGTTAGCAGTATTACGTAAGCGAGAGGACATACGCCTTCAGGATACATGCGTGTTTCCTGGGCTAAGTATAGTTTCCTTTTTGTCCTCCACTGATTAATCATTTTGGTTTTCCCTCTCTTTCAATCTAGTTAATGAACCAACTTTCTTTAATCCCATGTGAAATTCACTGTATGTCCTATCAATAGCGTTATTCATAAATCTTGTGTTCCTCTGTAGCTAATAAGAAACAACAGTTCGGATATCGTTCATCATCTCCACTCTGTGCTGGACCTAACTGAGTTAGAACAGCGGAAAGAGGACAGATTATGTCATCTCAGCATCTCCAAGCAGATTGGTTTTATTAATGAGGCTGAGGTTAGAAATGCAGAAGATCAAACCTCAGCCTTCATCTGAAACATGTATGAGAGTAAATTACTTTTAGGTTTCACTAGAGAACAGACTACTGTTACTAAAAAAACCAATATCACAACGTGGTTTGCACTTTCAGGCACTGACATTTCTACATTTCCAATTTATTTTAAGTTGGAGAATTTTCATCATCAGATGCATCCTAGCCTAGCACTGTGTTCCTTATTTAGAACTTTTGCCTTTTTTCCGCAGTTTAATGCTTGGGCACTGTTGTGGTTGTTTTGCATTTTTTTTATTTTGTGTTTTCTTGGTGGGAAAGCATCTTCCCCATGTCGCTATTCCTCAAAATAGCCTTTGCAGCTTCATGGAAGAGATGCACTCCATCTCTGTAACCCTGCAGCGTATGCAGCATGAGCAGGAGCACAGTCCTATGTTTGTGAAGGATTCAGGTGCTTAGTCCATGAGTATCTTCTGGCTCAATACCAAACTGAAGGCCCAGAAGATGACTAATGTTAAAGTTCCCCGCAAGCAGAGATGACGGGCAGGGAATATGTTTGCTACAAAAGGGAGGCTTCTGAAGACAAGAGAACATACTTAGCTCAAAGCCAGTGTTAACGGAAGAAACAAAGGATGTAGGTTGGCCAGGAATGAAGACAGACAGGATGCTCCTTCAGCATTAGTTGGCTTAGCAGTAAGAACAGATGCCTTTGGGAGAAGCCCTACACAAAACCAGGTGGATATCGGCTTAATTAGGGAAAATATTGTAAGAAGCCATGTCTTTGGTGGTAAAAAAAAATAGATCTGCTAATCTGGAGGGCCTTTTCCACCTGAAGTACAGCCAATTTTTGACAGGTTTTGCTGTCTAGATAGAAAAATCTGTATAGTATTCTCCAGTCTTCCGCTGAAGCTTTTCTACCTCTGCTTCAGTCTCCTTTACCTGCCTTTGATGCCTGTGTATCTTAGAAGTAACAGAAAAGAGCAGTTGGTTGCTGAAATGTCAGCACAAATAAAAGAGGCAAAGGAAAATATCTGAAAAATAGCTGTTAAAATTCAGAGGCACAGCCTTCACATTGCTTGACCTTTCCTATAAACTGTGGGCAACATGCATGTATATAAAATACGTATGTGCATGTATGTGTCTACACCCATTTATAAATTGTCTGTGTAAATGGTATATACGTGCAAAACCAGTTGCAGAATGTGCGTTTTCCCGCATTCATATATTGTGACCTTGTGAATTATCTCACACCCAAAAAGGAAAACCTCCACGAGAAAAGAGTTATTTCTTGCTTATTGCTCCTTTGCGAATTTGCTCCTTTTCAAAAGCATATGAAAAGCTTTGCTGCTTTGCTCTCAAGTGGAAAGCAGTAACAAAGCCTTTCCGCAGAACAGCAAAATGTAATCCTGAAATTTTCAGGGAAGGCTTTTGAAGTTCCTAATGTAAGAGGGTGCCTGTCCAATTTTTAATGTGTTGGGGTTTTTTATTGCATAGTGTCTTTAAATTATTCCCATCAGTTGCAGATTTAAAGTGCTCATATTTTCTCTTTTCTTGATACTCAATGTCTGTATTTTGAATAACTTATGTTTTCCCTTTATTCTAGAGAGAATTGCTAAAAGTAACCAGTGCTATTCAAGCAGCCTAATTATGCTAAAAGTAGAAGTAGTTCTTTTGCATAAAAACCTTGTTTTGATGCAGTGGAAACTACATAGTAACTTGGGTCAAGGGTGACAAATAAATAGTGGAAATACATCACTTCTCCAACATTTTCTGTATCTCAGGAGATCCAAAGATTTATGATGTATTCAAAGCGAGGCACCTTGATTTTAGTATTTTTCAACAGAAAATTTCTGGATATCTTACAAGAAGAATACCAGGAACAAAATATTTCACAGAACAGTTGGCTGATCCAAAATAATTTTGCAAATACATTTTAAAATATTTTTCATGGAGAAACCAAACCAGTATTTTATCTTTCTTTAATTGAATTTACTGAATAAGTTTGTGAAGAAGAATCAGTATCTATGCACGTATATCTTGATGCTCATTGCACCATGTATTTCCTCATAAAAGAAGCAATTAAGATACGGCAAATGATTTTCTTTTTTGTCATTCCTTTTTATTATTCTCATTGCTTGACATGAAGGCTAAACTAGTTCATGGCTCCATTGAACTTGGTGCCCTACCATGCAGAGTAAGATGTGGATCCTGTGCTAACACTGTTTGAAAGACTTAAGCCAGAGTGTGCCATATTTTACAAGTCATTTCAGTAAACTGATCATTGTTATTCTGCGGTCACAAGGAAAAGCATTTAAGATATACAGATAATCATGCGTATTTCTTGACCTAGAGGCTACAGGAATGAGTCCTTAATGCTGTTTACCACCTTGGGGGACATTAAAATGATGGGACTGGAAGGGCTGTTTAGGTTGTAGCAATCTAATTATACCCAGAGGAGAGAGTACCACAGCATTTAAAACCAGCAGGGAGGGGAAATCTCCTGTGGATCCAAATTACCCCTTTCTTCAGATAAAGAATAAGCATCTTTCGTTAGCTGAGCAGCTAAACTGTGACAGTTTTAAATGCAGTTCATACCCACCGAAAGCAGGGAGTTTCCTATTTGGCGTGTTCAGATGCTTCAGTACCTAAAGAAGAAAACTCTTTGATTTTCTTTGATTCATTTTTTTTCTGTTCTCCTTTTCTGCAGCTGCCAGCAACACCGCAGGTACAGAATTACTCCATCTCAACAGAAGCACAAAGGCTTTGTGTTGGATCTGCACAGTGGTGCACATTTTAAGTTGTAGATCCCATTACGTGGTGCATATTAAAATACCTGTTCACTGTTCCTCTCCACAAGCACTTCTTGTTTGTTTCTTCTCAAATTCAACTGTGGCAGCTAGGTGGAAAGTCTGAATGAAAGGTGGGAGTTTGCCATAACTGGTATTAGATCGGATAGCAGACACATAAGACACTAAACATTGTGCTCTAATGAAAATATATTGTAGCTTTCTGGGGGTAACTAAAAGAAAGGAGAAATAATGATTTGTCTCCTCTGACATGTTAAAATATTTCTGATTCGCTTCTAAACCTTACAAAGCTTCATTTGTAAATCTAAGCAGTGAAGCTCAGATTTAACTTTGTTTTCGAATACTTCCCAGGCTTTCTTTGGGACAGCCACTGCATTTTATCGTGTGTGTTTGTACATGTGCATAGATATAGATACAGATTAAATGTCACCAATACCTAGTTCCCCAGGTCATGGCCTGTTTAACAAAATGACTGTTCAATCTGGGAGTGCTTTCTTTAGGATAGGGTTTCTGCCTGTTTTCAAGGTAAGACAGACCAGTCAAATATTTATGAATGTTACAACATTCCAGATTTCCTTTCCAAGGCTACTTGAGGCCACTTGAAGAAGTAAATCTGTCTTGGTGATGGAGACAAGCTTCATTTGCACGCTTCCTTTCATCCCTCTCCAAACAAATGGTTCATTCACACTTCCTAGGTCAATGGTAGCAACTGTGCTTGGTTTCTCTGTGGAATGAGTAGGACCCACCATGGTCATTTACATGATGTGGGTCTATTATTAAGGACAGGATTTGCACAATCGAGGCATATGTTCTCTTTCCTTTTCTTTTTATGTATTTGATATACTCAGGTGGGCTGGTAATTGAGACTCTGTGTCTACCCTGGAATCAGGCAGACAGGGCACCTATCTTCCTTGCATGACTGTTCTTCTGCAGGTATTTCTCCTTTTAGAAGTTATTTATGGACTTCTTAAGGTAGTCACAAGCTACTGCTATGGCTAATGAATTCTAGTTGCTCTGTACAAGGCCAGATTGGGACCTGTGACTTTGAGCTGAAAGATGACTTTTTTAGTGTCCCTCCAGTTTTCCCACCTTTCACACTTACATTGGCACTTTCTCTGTTCCTTAGTGAGTCATAGAATTGTTTAGATTGGGAAAGGCCTTTAAAACTGAGTCCAGCCATTTACCTCCACCAGATCAACACTCCTGCCCAACTTGGTGTCACCTGCAAACTTACCTCATCCAGATCATTGGTAAAGATATTGAAACAGAACTCAATCCAGAGCCCTGAGGAACACCACTTGTGACCAACTGGATTTAACCCCATTCACCACCACTCTCTGGGCTTGGAAATCCAGGGGTTTTTTTTGTCCCAACAAAAGGTACACCCATCCTGTCTATGGGCAGCCAGTTTCTTCAGGAGAATGCTGTGGGAAATATTCACAGCATTTCCTTCATCTATTGTACAAGTCATCTTGTTGTAGAGGATCGGGTTAATCAAGGAGAACCTGCCTTTCATAAACCCATGCTTACTGGGCCTGATCACCTGGTTGTCCTAAATGTGCTGCACTGTGGCACTCAAGAAGATCTGCTCCATAACCTTCCACGGCACTGAAGTCAGACTGACAGGCCTGTCATTCCCTGGATCCTCCTTTTGGCCCTTCCTGTAGATGGGTGTCACATTTCCTATCCTCTAGTCAATTGGGACTTCCCTGGTTAGCCCGGACTGCCGATAGATGATGGATAGTGGCTCAGTGAGCACTTCCGCCAGCTCTCTCGGTACCCTTGGGTGGATCCCATCCAGACCATTAAGTGGTATAGCAGGTAGCTGATCATTTTCCCTTGGATGCTGGGGGCTTTATTCTGCTCCCTGTCCCTTTTTTCTAGCTGTGGGGCTTGGTACCTGCAGAAAGCTGTTCTTACTATTAAAGCCTGAGGCAAAGAAGACATTAAGTACTTCAGCCTTTTCCTCATCCTTTGTCACTGTTTCCTTCCACATCCAGTAAAGGATGGAGATTCTCCTTAGCGCTCCTTTTGTTGCTAATGTATTTGTAGAAACACTTTTAATTGTCCTTTTATGGCAGTAGCCAGATTAATTTCTAGTTGGGCTTTGGTCCTGATTTTCTCCCTGCATAATCTCACAGCATGCTTGTAGTCCTCCTGAGTTGCCTGTCCCTTCTTCCAAAGGTCATAAACTCTCCTTTTTCCCTCTGAGTTCCAGCCAAAGCTCTCTATTCAGACAGGGTTCTTCCCCACCAGCTCATCTTTTGGTGGGGAAGATGCAGTGACAACTCCATCGATTTTGTAGTCATTTTACTCTTGACCTCCCACAGTGGCTGTCAAGTTCAGTTTGACTTTGCTGCAGATGGGGCTCTGTGCCTAGAAATCTCTTCCTAGCCTTAAAAATTAAGTCCCTCAGCTGCTGCTAAGGAAACTTGGCTGGATGATGGGAAACTATCATAACAGGGCTGGAATGAAACCTTCCTCCCAGCTGCAGCGAGAGTGCGAGCAGGCTGGTCTGTGCCTCCTGTTTCAGACTCGGAGCCCCATCCCCGTATCTCTCACTGCCCAGGAGGATGCTTGTCCCTCTCCCAGCCAAGGTCAGCTGGCAAGACCTTGCACTGCAGTCCTGATGGTGTGATACAAGGATCGGTGTGCTGACCTAAAACAAGTTGCTTCTGATCTTGACCAGTCTCATGTCAGGTTTTTGTGTTCTGGCCAGTCGTTTGTTGCCATTTCTGACCAATCCTGTCCAGCTACCCACCCCTGGAGAGTATATGCTAGACCTAAGTAGAGGCAGATGTGAGTTTGCTCTGCTAAATGCAATGCCAGAATTTCTGTGGGTTTGGGGCCTTGTTTTAATCCTTCCTGGTAGGTAGCTGTCAGTGTCCTGTGCAGTTGTGCTTAGTGGTTCCTTGTTACCTTTTCTCAGCAGAGGCTGCTCCCTCCTCAAGGAGTGCAGGAAACAGCTCAAGTGGCTGTAGGTTTTCATCTCCAGCACTCATCTGGAAGGCACCTGCTGCACCATGGGCAAATAGAAAGTTGTGATGTGATCTCCCATGGATGTCAGTCATGTGAGCTCCATATCCTATGCATTCCTCAGGGAGAAGGTGGCCAACTGTCTTTTTTAGTGAGAAGAAAGCAGATAAATGGGGCGGACTGTGAAAGGTCACCTCCTGTCCTCTCCTCTATGGGATCATGTTGATGAAAGCAGTTGAGTCACCTCTCCCTGGAGGTGTCTGATGGATGTTACAGCCAGATCTTGGCACTAAAGAGCGAGTTGGGCCTCGCTGCCCAGTCTGCATCCTCAGCTGAGGCACGAAGTAATGTCTTAGCCAAATGTGTGCTTGAGCACACCATAGCTGCTTAGCTTCTCCTGTGTGAAAGAACTTCCTTCCCTTCGGGGTATTCCCTTGATTTTAAAGAGTCAGGCAAATATTTAAGAGTGGATTAGAGTCGAGCTCAACATATCCATCATTCACCATCAATTATCCAGGTCATTAATATGATTATGCTCAGCTCGGGACTTCTCTGTGTCTGAGCATACCAAGAGCTAGGAGGAACTAAAGGTGGAAATTTATAGCAAGAACCTTTCCCTTCCCCCTTCCCTTATTTAATGGCACACAGGCTTTGACCTAAAGTGTAATTTTCTGCAACATTTAAGGCAGATAAAGTATCTTTAGCAGCCAAAGGAAAGCTCAAAGGTAACATTATCTAACTAGCAAACAGATGGAGGATTTAACATTCTTGGTAGCTGAAATTTTGGACTCTAGCCAAGACATGTTAATGGATTTTTTAGCAGTTGTTCCTTTCATAGGAAAGTGAAGGACACAGTTTTAAAACTAATAAAAAAAATGGGGCAAAACTGAAAAACACGGGTGGGAGGGAAGCTTGTGCTTCAGAAAGTGGGGTGTGAAATGTAGGATTTAATTAAAGAAAGAAGATAGCTCACCTCAGAAGCCCCAAATCTTTGGCTTAATGGAGGAGAAAGGCCTGTTGAATAGCAAGAGGGATTGTTGTTCAGTCTTAACTTTGCCTTCCTGTGAAAACTGCAGACAAAGATGATGTCCCTTGAAGAGCTCTTCTTCCAATTGAGTTGCAGGCAGCAAGGCAAAGCCTGAACTCTCTGCTCTGCAAACATGTCCAGCTCCTTGTTCACTGCAGCCAGCTCTGGTTCTCCCTTGTGGTCCCTACTATTTTGCTGTGTGCCAGAGGTTTTTCCCAGTAACCACAACCGTAAGCTTTGTTGCTCCATAGCGCATTCTCTCTGGATTTTAAACATGACAGACTAGGCCCTGAAAAAAGCTGTGTAATGGAGACCACAGGGCTTAAGAGATAAGAATGTGTTTTCCAGGAATTACTGGTGAAAACTCTGTGCTGTACAGAAGGCAGTTGAGGGGTGTGAGCACTAACAAAGCCTGATAGCTTGCCATAATTTGCATCTACCAAATCCTGTCATGTATTGTCAGTGAATCTTCAAAATCGTATGCAATTATGAGTTTTTCATAAAATGCCTGTATTTCATGGTAACAGCGTCTATCTCAACACTTGCTGGGTGAGTTTTGTTGTTATGCTGTATAAAAGTTAGTGGCTCTCTAGCAGGGAGCTGGGAAGTATCACATACCTGGGCCAATTAATAATTGGCAGGAGTAAAGATGCTAATTCAGAGAACTGAGCTGAACTACCAGGAACCTCTACAGAGATCTGGATGCACTCATCTCATAAAGAATAGAGGCTGATGTCGGAAGGTTGGGAGGCATTTGCTTTGACTAGCCTTGCTCTTTTCCAAGCAGAGGTTTGGGAGCAAATGGATGACATTAACACTCTACACTGATTACAGAGCACTGAATAAATCATACAGAGGTCTAATTCCACCAGATCTCATTACCACCGGATTGAACTTTTCACTAACTCACATGTCTCAAGTGATCTGAGTCAGCACATCAGCTCTGAGCATCCCAGGATTTGGGAATGCTGGAAGCAGATCTGGTTCCAAACGCTGGCGCTCAAGAGCATTCTTACAAGTCATTTTCCAGCAGGCAAAACCTAAAATATCACAAAGAGAGGGTTGGAGGCCAACAGAAACTCCAGCTGAGAGCTCGGAGCTGCTCCAATGCCAGAGCATCCATCTTCCGAAAGTTTAATGAGATGAGTTTCCATTAGGCGCTTTCACAACCAGGCCACCAGCAGTGGCCTTGGACGTGGTGTCTTGCTCCCCACGGTGTCTGGACAGCAGGAGCTGTGGTTCAGACCTCAATAAGAAAGCAGGATGGTGAAAATTTGTGAGAGCTAATTAAACGAGACAAGGTTTTGCCTGGCAGGGATTCATGCCAGATACACTACATCCCAGGAAGCCATTTCAGGCTTTGCCATAAAGTACTTGTGGAGAGAGAGCAGGATGTCTTGCCAGACTTCACTTCGAATATATTACTGAAACTTTCCCTTTTCTTTTTTGGAATTGGTATGGTCATAAATTATCTGCTTAGCACAAGGTTAAATACAGGACAGCAAAAGCTGTGAAGTCGCATAGATGAAAGGCCCCAGCATAAGTAGGGAAAATGGTCATACATAACATTATCAGGCCATGCTTCATCTGAGTGGACAAAGCATGCTCTGAGAGCTCAAGACATGACCATCAGTCTTGGGAGGTCTGTATTCATATTCCTGCTCTGCCCCTGGCCATCTGTTGGCCTTGGGACAAGCTTTTAAGTTTCTTAATGCTTTTGGAGTCCTACTGGTAGATAGAGAAGGTACAATTCTATTCTCTGCTGTAAAAAACACAAATGCCACACTAATGTCTGGATAGTGCATTAAGGAGGGTGGCAGGAATGCTGTCCTCCTTTGGAGATCTTGCCACCTAGCTCTGACCTGGAGGCTGTAAAGGCTTGGACAATCACCCCAGTGGTAGGTGAAACAGTATTTCATGTCTTCATGCAGACCCAGCCTTGTATCCTGACCGAAGAAGTGCTTGAAGTAGGATCCGCGGTCAAGCACAGGTGAAAGAACAAGCCATTAGCAGGACTTGGTCCCTACCCAGACACCCAGCACACCTGCAGCAGCAGTTCTGTGTTACCACAAAGGAAAAACAGCCCCAGATGGCTTTATCATTAAGTCTAGAAACGGTAGTGGGATGCAAGGAGCAGAAAATACTCCCTTAGAGTTCTTGTGGTACAGACCAGGCTTGCTCCAAACCTGGCTCCTGGATTGGCACCTGTAGTCTGGAAGTGGGAAGTGATGGTGTTTGCAATTTAGGTCTCTTTTTAACACCTCCTTGGACCTGTGTTTTGAGTAGGATTCATATAACCAATTCCTTGGCTCAAAGCTAAAGGTACAAAAGGTTCTAGCTGATACTGAGGAGTATTTTGATTGGGGTAGGCAGTAATTGAGCTTTCTAGAGAAATTACACTAATACTAGTAGAGACTTTTAGATACTACTTAAATAAGAGTGGGGCAGTTTCAGATACATTGCAGTTGTACTTGTATAGTCTGGGTATTGTTTCTTTGCAGAACTATATTTATCACATCCCTCAGCTACCTCCAGCCCTTGGGAATCACTGTGCATCCTACCTTTCTCTGTTAGAGTCATAGTTGCCTTAGTTACTATATGTTTTAATCCACCTGTTTCTACATCACATATAACACAACTTAATTAAAGCCAGAGCTAGGGAGAACCTCTTCCAGAGGAAGAAATGTGAATACCTCTGAGTAGTAGAATGCTTCTGAACTGTATTTCAGAGGGAGCAGTGAGCAGGTGTCAGGAGAAGAGAGATGAGTTCTGAGAATAAAACAATAGTGAGGATTGGTCTGGAAGAGAAGTAGCCTGCAGATGTGTTCACTGATTCCTTGGAAATTAAAAGCAGATCTAACAGTTTGGGGAAAAAGTCTGCAGCATCAGGTTTGCCTCTGTGTACAGACACTTACGGTATTGTTCCCCGGTTCAGGAAGGAAAGGTTTTTGATGTTGTATGCCAGTCCTGTCTCATCCAACCCAGATTTCAGTCTCTTGTGGGTAGACATCAGTCGTAAACAGACTGGAAAACTTAGACACTTTTCTTGGAAGGAAGCATAGGGGTTTTTTTGTTGTGTGGTTGTTATTTTTTTTCAACACACCACTGATTTCAAAGCTGTGTGGTTTGGGCAGTAGCCCGGAATTCTTGGGTTTCTGTTCTCCTTGTTCATCTTACAAAGCATAAATATCATATTTCCTCTGTAGGAAAATACATACGTACTTGTGTATCTATGTACATCTGCGTTTGTGTGGATGTGGATATAACAGGTTTTCAGAATCAAGGTATTGGATGCTGAACACAGTGAAACAGTGATAGGGAAAAAGAGGTCGATACTGGGAAGTAAATTAAACTATCCCTGTGTCCTCACATCATACTTCTGCTGCCCCAGTGCCAGGGCAAGTGGTCTTTAATGGTGTTCGTTAACTGCTGTTAGCTGGCGCAAGCCACAGATGGAAGAAGGCCATGGCAGAGAAATCCAGGTGCTGGGGGAGCTGTTGGCAGCTCAGGAGAAATTCCCTACCTTGTGCATCACTGCTGGCTGTTCCTCTACATTCTGTCAGGGGACGGTGAGGTCCACCCCTTCCCAGTGACTCAGGAGCCTTGGGCCGGGGCTGCAGTGACTAATAGCTCGGTAGCACGCTTTGCAAAGAGGCACCTTTGCTCTGATGTCCTGGCCAAATTCTTTCCTGGAAAATTGGATGGGATGTTTTTCCCTTCAGTTCCAGATGCACAGAGTATTCATTGCTGCTCACTAGCATAGGCTGACAGCTAATGAAGGTTAAGGTATGCCATCTTTTCTGTGACCAGCTAAAGGATTCCTTCAATACGTCAGCTGTAATAAAATAACGTTGGGACAATAATGGAAGGGAATCTTGGTTTGCTACTGCATTGTGGAAGTACTCTGCATCTTTTGATAAAGAATGTGTTGTATTTATTAATTACTGCACGATAGTCTGGCTCCTACCTTCACTTACAGCGAAAGCATGCTGCAGACAGCATGTTGCATTTCCCTCTAGTAAGTGAACAAAATGTGGGATTCCATAACTATAGCACTTAGAGGAAAGCTCAGTTTTCAAGAAGGAAGCACTGAACACACAGCTCGGAATCTCAGCTGAAAACTGAGCTGAAGGAGCTATCTTTCCTTCTTTGACTGTGTTCTGTGCTCAGAGAAGGTTGGAGTTGGTTTTCATCCAAATGGCAGTCAAGTGATCAGAGAGTGGGCTTGGTGAGTGATGGGGCAGAGGGTGCCCAAGCATGGGTGTAGCGTAACGCACAAGTGCAATGCAAACACTCTCACCGAGCTCTTGCACTCGGAGGTGGACTTCAGATAACGCGTTGACAGCATCAGTCAAAGGAAAATAAAATTGTCGAGGGGTTGTGAAAGGCTGTCTCTGTTGGAATCAAATGGTGTATATAACCTCTGCTTTCTGCGTGCAGTCACAGAGACACAGGGCGAAGGGATGCATGGGAATACCAGAAGAAAATCCCAGCAACTCTGGTCACGGCAGTAATGATAGTTGAAAACAGTAGCTTGATACAGTTCGTTGCTATAGGGGGCTTACTTCAAAGGTTATAGTTCGAATCCTTCTCTCTCTGTGAGCAATTGCGTTGCCTGTTGGTTCAGGCAAGATTGTGTGCAGCAGAAGCTCTGCTTCAGTTATTGAGGTGTGTGAATTTAGGCTATATAACAAAGTCTAAGTATATTGTAGGTTGCCTGTAAATCTGCAAAAATGGGTGGGTTTTGGTTTCAAAATAACTCGCCAGCGATGAGGCTTTCTGGTATAGGAAATCTCCATGTTTCAGTTAGTTTAGCACAACAACAGGAGACATGGTTGGGCTGTGGCTTTGAGAAACAACCACAGTATGAATAATTTGTCTTTTAAATAGCGTGGCTGCACATTAAACAGACTTCTGTGAGCGACTCTGCTTATTTCAATGGGACAGCTTTCTAATTAGCTCACACTTGTTAAGTAAGGGTCACAGCATTAGACCCTAGTTTCGGTCCTTAAACTGCTTTGAGATCTTTGGGGGCTGCACATGAAATTATATTGCTATGTATAATTTATAGGGTGTTGTCAGTTGAAAGCTCCTCTGTGTTTCATGCATCAAGCACCCTTCAGGCCAGCTGGCAGTTGGCTCAAGATAGTGATATCACGATAGGAAATATGGTCAGACATTGCCAAAGGTATTTAGCAGATCTACCTGCTGTATGCCAGAATCAACACTGCGCTGCCCATACCAGTCACTTGGGCAGACATAGAAACATCCTCCAGCGTAGGAAATGTGGGGTCACAGATCTTCAGAGAGACATAAACAATGGGTTCAGTCAGCATCAGAGTGTTTTCTCAATGTTTTGTCTTGTTGAGGTTAGTATCACTAGTAACAGCAGTAATATGTGCTACATGCACCAAAAATGATCAAGTCTGTGGCAAACCTGAAATGTCCATTTAGTCTAAAGGGCAGTTCCTTCAACACATTTTAACATTTTGGTGGGTTCTGTTTAGCTGTTGACACTGAGAGCAGAGCAAGTGTAAGGCACTGAATGAGACCTGGTTTTCACTGGAGATATTCAAGGCCCGCCTGGACAAGTTCCTGTGTGATGTACTGTAGGTTACCCTGCTCTTGCAGGGGGGTTGGACTAGATGATCTTTTTAGGTCCCTTCCAACCCTTGGGATTCTGTGATTCTGTGATTCATAGAGAAACATAGCTGTTTTCCACTCTTATGCTGATAATGAGTTCCCAGTACTGGTTGTTAGAATAATACTTCTGGCAGAGTGAGAGAAACAGAGACACAAGAGGGATCATGTTTCATGGACCATAAACTGGGGCACACTAAAATAATCCTCTCAGATATGGTCAACTGAATATGAATCCGTGTAATCTTGAGCACACTCTGCATGAACTCAGAATTAATCATCAGAAAAAATGAACCCGTGAACACAGAGCTGGATGTCAGGAGGAATATTTCGTTCTCATGGTGAAATACTCAAGATCAACTTGCGGCATCGTCCTACAAAGAGCATCATAAAAACTAAACCAGAAGATGTCGTTATGAATTATTTGCTGGGAGTCTTGACTATCCCTTGCATAGTATGTTAGGATGCCATGTGGCATCTATTTTCCAAAGAGATTAGGAAGTGCAAAGTCATTAAATAAAGCTCAGCTGGAAAACAGTGATCTTCCATTTTCCCCCCTGTAGCAGCCTTGGGCCCTCTAAGACTGATATTTAGTAACCCTTTGAATTAATACTTCAAACAGTTTGAAAGGTGAGCTTCGGTTCTTATACAGACAAGCCTGTGGGTCTGATGTCTACAAGCACAGAAAAAAGAGGTGTCTGCTGCTCTGCTGGGGCTTCTCGTCCTGGACATGAAGTCAGTGATAAGCATTGTGGCGATGGTGGGAAAAGCAGCAGTCATGGTATCCTGAAGTTCATTCCAAAGTTCAGTTGTCAGTAGCTTTGTCAATGTACAGGCATGTAATGGGTCAAATATGTTCTCCTGGGAGGAAAGTGGATTATGCTGCTTGTAAAGATGGGGCAGCAGGGGCACAGGCCAGTTACTTTGCAGGGAAATCAAGTGTTTCTTGAGACAAGCAGTCCCAATACCTCAACCACAAAGAATATGTTCTCAAATAGAGTTTTGGTTCCTTCTTTTTGAAAGAGAGAAACTTTGGAACGTTGCTGCGTGATTCACCAGCCCTTGGTTCGTTGTGACTTTGAATGCCTGAGACCACCGCAGAGATCTCTTGACTTACCGTCCTCTTTCTGGAGCCCCATGATGTACCTCAGAAAGGAATGAGAGACAGAGGGGAAAGTGAGACTTCTTAATGTGCCTCAGGAATTCACGACAGATCTTGAATCTCTCTAGGAATGTTTTTCTTGTTTCACTCCATTGGGAATTGGCTCTGACATCGTCAAAACCATTTTCAGAACAAGTCCCTTTCATTTTCTTGGCCTCTCTGTTGCTCTTGCCACTGACCCAAAACCTTTGGATTTTTTTTTTTTCTCTTTCTTTTGACGTTCCTCAGTTAATTGGGCTGAGTGGAAAGTGTTTTGTTTCCTGCAGAAACTTGGCTGTGAGAAAAAGTGTGGAGGTTGGGAGAAGTCTGGGACAGGACAGTGCCAAAGGGCTTATATAATACCCCGGAATAGGCAGCCAAAATATAGTGCGAGAGCTTTATAGGTGGAGTTCAGTGGGATGAAAAGTACTGTGGGGTTTGAACACAAAATGCCAATAGGACGGTGAATTTGGACACAAGTGAAAACTTTTAAGCATTGTAAATAAGAATAAAGAGCTAGGGTGGATGGGTATGTAGCCACAGAAATGGATTGAAGCACTTTGAGTTGAAGACAGAAGGAAGACAGTTTCCTCCTCTACTTTCTGTAGCATAAAGCTCTGATCAGCTGCCTTGAATTCAATAGAAATCTTGTTATTGACTTTAAGGGAAGAAGATAGGACTTTGTAAAGAGATATTTTGACTCTGCCAAGCACCCATCCTGGCCCACTTCTCCATGATCAGACATTGAGTTAGCATGAACTACTTATCCATGGATATGTACTTAACAGCCAGGAAAGATCCCACCACTATGCTCAAGCTTTAAGGTACTTCCCATAGATTTCAAGGAAGAGAGAGAAACAGAGGATTGGGAGTTCATCTGCATTAACAGAGCCTTGGGCTCAGTCTGGAGCAGTGGGAATGATTCATGCTTGTTTTGTTGGCTGAACCAGATGACTGAAGGAAAAGTTCTGTTGGGTCAATGCTGAACAAAACTGTTTTCGTTTTCTCATCAAAGAAAAGCCTGGAAGAAAATTCAGGCTGTGCAAAGTGTTTAATCGTTTAATTTAATGTCCGTGTTTGTGTTCTGTTTGAAATGAAATGTACTTGTTCCATTTCAGTAAATTGTTTCGCAGTGCTTTGAAATAAAACTGAGAACTTTTTGTTTGCTTGTTTAGTTTGGAAAAAGCGAAAGTCGCTATTTCAGTACCCTTAAATTCCTTGTCAGTAATCCTCAGCAAATGTAATTTGGGAACGGTTTTGGTTATCCCAAAAATGAATTTCTTGGCAGATATGTTACACAGTCTAAACCATCCACATCCAGCGTTCATCCAGTTCCCAGCTCCATCATGAACTCTCTGTTTAAGACTAAGACCCATTGACTGATGTGTATAGGACTGGTACATAGGCACAGACACGCAGCCTGACCACGCACAGAGGCATAGCTGTACCTTTAGTGTAATAGCTGAGGGAGATGAAGGAAGGATGTACTGCTCATCTTGTCCTGAAGGAAGCTTTCCTTTTCCAAAAGTAAAGTTTAGTTGCAGAGGGGTTACTTTGTTCAAAATTTTTATTCATATTCAGTATTCTATCTTCCCTGTTCCTCAGAGTGACTTTTTTTGTGTTCTGTCTTTTATAATCTTTGGGCCAGTTGCAATGATGGTTTAAATCAGTGTGACTCAGTTAACACTATTTACCTTCTAACCCATAACGCTTCAAAACACATGGGTCCTGACTTATCTCAAGCAAATGACTGCTTCCCCTAGAGTCAGCTAAGGCTGCTGGTGTTATTAAAGTTAAGCAGGAGTCTCTGTGTTCAGGTTTAAACAGTAAGGTGATGACACTTGCTTTTGTTATTTCTTGGAGTTGTTCTCCTTCCTCTTGGTATGTGTGGTTTAAAGGCAGTCCATCATGTTGCAGACTCTATAAACTGTGGGTTGCTTAATTTGTGTGATTCATAACACAAGAAAAAAAGAACTATCATCATTCTTGGTATTACATCCAGCTCTGTTAGCCAGAGCATTGACCTTGACCAGCTAATGATAGGTATTTAATACATATGCGTGTGTGTATGTATAGATATAAATATTCATTATGTGAGGTCTGAGATCGTAATGGAATGCTGGCAGTGCCAAGTTTTGTTCGATGGTTCAGGCCTCCAGCTGTGCCAAACTCTGGGTTCCCTTAATGTACCATTAAAACAAAACCCAGGCTTTGCTTGAATGTCATCCAGCTTTATTAAGAGAAAGATCAAGCGTAATCTTATTAAGCTTGTCACTCAGAAACCATAAGGGTGCAGCTTTGGTGTGTCTGTTCGGTCCACATGTGCGAACAATTTTGCTTCATGGTACTGAAACAGGGGCTGTTATTCTTTAATGAAGGCTATGAATAACAGAGCTACAAATTGCACTGCAAGCTTGGTGATGTGTGCACACACTCATGTGTTAACAGAAAGGGGGCGAGGGTGTAGATTGTTTGCTTGGATTTTAACATATTCCTCAAGCATGCTTGAACCCACCTAACCGCAATGTTTCTCACAATCTGTTGTGTATATTTCGAGGTTTCTAAACTTCCATAATAACTCAACTTTGGGATGTGACCGTGTGTCGGAGTGGACAGCTGGGTCGTGGAAAACTAACAGGATCACTGAACCTCACTAGAATCTCTCTAGTGAGTATCTCTCACTAGAAGTTGTTATCTCCAGTATTATAAGAGAGATATTCAGATAAATTGTGGTTGTCTTCATAGTTGCTCCTTGTCCCCAGTGTTCACAGCTGGGCAGCAGGAGATAACACTGAAAACCACTAGTGTTTTATACCAGTATAAAGCCAGAGTCATGCAGTGGTGATTCAAATCAAGTATTTCTGCTTGCTCAAAGCGTGGATGTATGTAGAAAATGTGTGTTTATACATTTATACATGTGTATATATATATACATATGTATATATATACAAGAAAAAACTTAAATTGAAATTAGTCAGGATGTTTGGCCGTGTGGCTGAGAACAGATTTGTGTGGGTGGAATTCACAAAGATAAATAGTGATGAGTAGAATGTAGATGCACATTTGATAGTCTAATTAGGGGTAAATTTGTAATAAAAGAAATTCTCTGCAGGCATAGCATATACAAATTAATACTTCAGGAATATAACTTTCTATGCCTTTTGATTTGATGAAATTTAACATCTGCAGTTAAGGTATCCTTTGTGTACAGGGATATGGAGGCTTGATATGACTGTTTGCATGCACTAAGTAGCTTATGACTGGAAGTACTTGCAGGATGGAACTCATCACTGTTGGTTTGTGTCAGGCAATGTCCAAGAGAGGTTGCATATGATATTTGGAGTGAGCAGTGTTTGTACTTGCAGAGCAGCTTTACAATTGAGAAATACTGCAGGACTATTCTCTGTTCTTTTCCTACTATGCAGATGCTCTATTTGAGAGTTAAGATTTACTGATCCTCCTAGTAGCATCTTTGCTATTGCTGGCTAGAAGTCCTGCTCCTTCTACCACGAGACCTTTAGCCAAAGGATTGTCTGTCCTTCCCAAAGCGTTTCCTTCTTCTGTTCTGCTTTTAAAGAAAGAAGAAATAATAAAGACATAGCTAGGGAATCTCCTAATGCTTTAAAAATATTGTGGCCAAAGTGTCCTATGGAGATTCTTTTTCTAAGTTATAGTTCAAAGCTGATCTGTTCCGTCATGCCCAGGCAGAATTGATCCTGATCAATGATGTTTAAAGGGACTAAAATGGGTACTCTCTAGCCCAGTTTTCTATTGTTTCACAGCCTTGGGCATGCTTTGTACTTTAAAAGAGATGGATCTCCAGGCGCAGGTATTCTAGATCGTTTCCCACACCATCTGTATCTGAAGGCCTTGCAACACAAGCAGCTTAGTAAATGTCTGTGATGTGTTCCTGCTTACCTTCTCTCCTCAGAAGCAATTGTTTGTTGTCTTCATCTGCCTTGTTTTGTGGTTTTTCTTCCTGGTGTTACAGTAGGCATGAATCAAGCAGTAAGCTTGGAGTGTAAGGTGGGAAGCAAACCCTGATTTACACCTCCTGAAATGCCACAGCAGCACCATCTGCACCTTGTGACCCCAATCTGAAAGGGGTTTGTGAAGTCCTGTGGCTTGTTTCTCCTGCTTTCACATAGGAAAGAGCTTCAGCGTACAGCCCCAAAGGTCTTCTTGAAAGTCTGCACTGGTGGGTGAGGCTCACCATGAGGATGCAAAGACATCCTTAGTGGAATTAAAAGGCTCAGGAAGGTCTTTCAGGGCAGGTTTCCTCTGGGTGCTTGAATGAATTTGGAGATTCCTGGTGTAATTCAAAGGAGGCAAATGATCTAACACAAAAGCTGGTTTCAATTGAGATATTAGCTCAAACCTTGAAAGTCATACAACTACACTAAACTGCCCTTTCAGCAGGGCCAGCTAAAACCACAGAGCAAAACTACGTGTAATTGCTTTTAATCCATGACCAAGGACAAGCTTGGAAACGTGCTTGCTGCAGAGTGCACAGCTCTGTGGCAGAAGAGAAAGGGTTGAGTCAAAACGGAAGACGGGGTTGGATGTGGGAGGCTCAGGGGGGACATTTCTCATCAAAACCAGCATGGAGCTAGCAAGAAGAGGGGATGCACATTTCTGCACAGGTGAGTCAGGGTCCATGAGCTTCATGGAAGACTTGCCCTCAGATGTTGATGGAGACCTCAATGCCATCGAGTGAGCCTTGCCTCCAGTTGTTCGCACTGGTGGGGCAGCCTCCAAGTGCCACCGGCACTGTGCTGGTTAGGTTAAAGGAAAAAGCCATTTCCAAGTTTGAGTGACTTCAGCGCACCTTATTCACAGCCTGATTTGGGAACTTTCTGGTGGGTTATTCTGCAACAACAGTGACATCCAGTGGCCAGCTGGATTTTACTGGGAAAAGCATGAGCCGTCAATGGTCTTAACGTGAAGTTTTCAAATATGAAAAGATACTGACTAAGGAGGCAAGGGTTTGGGTTTCTTGAAGAGTTCCCTTGTTAAAGAAGTCTAGTCAAATGGCTTTCGTTTTCCTGTGCCAGCAGGGCAGTGCTTGAGAGCAGGCTGGAAAGCATCAGTACTCTCTGCTCTAGCACAGAGTTTGTCCTGTGTCCTTGAACTGCAGGGAGCCAGCGAGTTGCTGAGGAATCACTGTGTCTTGTTATGGCATCACCAAGTTTTTCACTTATGAGGCATCCACAATCCAAATAAACCATCAGAAAGGGGCTCCTGGAAAAGATGAGGAAACCAGTGTAAAATAGAAACCGGTCTGTAAAATAGTTGAGTGGGAGGTCAAAGGCAGAAAGAATAAGCAAGGATCCTTCTCCTGTCAACTGGGAGCTTTGATTTGTGGTTTTCAAACTCGTTTTCAAACAGAAAATGACGGCCTGTCTTGTAGTCTTTTGAAGTAATTTCACAGCTTTGACAGACATTGCCCCCAACTCACTTTCCTAGCATGGTTTAATTTCACACTGGAGCAAGAGCACTATTCTTTTACATTCATTTTAGAGCTGTGCTTGTACGAACTGGGAGAATCCCAATGAAATGATCGGTGGGCAGGTTCCAAATAACGCCAGGGAAGTGCTGCTTTACGCTGTCCATGATTACATAGTGGCCACAGGATATTGTGGAAGCCAAATGCATCCATGAGACCAAAACTGATTAGACAAAATCAATAATCCAGCTCTGGAAATCACTACATATCTGATTGCCAGAGCCTTAAATAATATGCCATGGTGGTAACCACTATTTATTTCCTACAGCTAGCTACTAAGTACATCATTATTACCTGCCAGAAGCCTTTGCCTAGAGCAGACAAAGATTCTGCATTTCATAGTACTGGCTGTATCCAAAGTAAATCTGAGTTACCACAAGATCTGGTCCTTGCCTCAGAAATGTCTCCACAAGTTCAATGAGGTACTCTACATACAAAACCCTGTTTTGCTGCCCAAGGAGCTTTCCAAGGCTAGCAGCTGCCCTGAGCTCAGACTCCATTGAGTCACTGTGGGTGTTGTAGTAACATGTTCACACTTATCTTCTTTGCAAAGTACAAGTGTGGAGCAGGGAGGTATGGAAACAAGTTTTCTGCCCCCCCCTACCCCGGTGCTTGCCTGGCTTTGGCAAGCAGGTCCATGTGCATTCCAGACTAGTTTGGGATGGCTCAAGGGATTTGCAATGGGATATGAAACACTTTGCTCGGAGGCTACCTGCCTGCCGACAGCTGTTGGGACTTTAGCGTGGCTGCTGTCCATGGGAGCCAACATGGCTTACATGGAAAGAGCTGATAGCTTTGGTTCAGATGGGAGCATGTTGTCTGCTCCAGGAATGCTGCAAGCAGGCTAATGAGGCACCTTGGGCAAAAAAGGGGACTGTGTTTCTCTATGGATTTCCTCACTGCTTGAGGTGTTGATGACAGTTGCCAAACAATAAAGACAGCACATTCATACCAGACTGTCTGCACTTAGATGATCTGATGGTCCCAGCTGGTTGGGCCAGTCTCAGAGATGTCTCAGCAACCTGAGAAGACTCTTAGAGATGCTGGGGTTTCCTCAGGCTCATCTGTTTGTCTCTGCCTGCAATGCTGGCAATGGGTGAAGTTCCCAAGATTTTGTATATTGGCCCTGTTCACTGAAGGGGATCACATGAGGGTCACAGAGACATGTTCGCTGCCATACAGCTGCATGGCTGGCACACACCTCGCGTCATGGTTTTGTGTAGAAAGTTGTGTTCCCAAAAACATGATACAGTGAGGAACATGTATTCTGCTATAGGCGAGAATACCAACAGCTATCCCCCATGCAATATAGCGGACTGTGCAAGCCCTGTCTTCACTTACGCCCAACACACATAATCTTTTTCCTACAGGCTTCTTGTCCTGATAAGTCGTTATCTTATACCAGCAAACAGCACAAATACATTTTAGAAAAGAAACACTTTCAGCCTGTAGGCTTTGTTGTTTATACCCCCAAGGACCTTTTCCTTAGCATAGTCAGGAAGGGATTGAATTCATATCTCAAACACAGTAGTCTTGAAGTAATAGGGTATTATGAGCAACTCATCCACCTCCCTCTGCCCTTTGAAATTGGATCCTTGATATCCACTGAGTTATTTCTTTAAGATTATATACTGAAAGGGTCATCTTCTGTTGGACATTCTCGCTATGGAAAACTCCTATTGCAATGTAAGTCAAGATAAATTATTAAATAGCCCAAAAGGCCCCATAACCAACCAAAGCACATTGTCCAGCACAGATCAACACAGCTCCCCCTCCCTTGCAAACTCTGGCATGCAAGAAAGGTGGGGGACAGGGCAGAAGGATGGGCTCTGTGCAGTGTTTGGGAGCTTCTTGACAGTGGTAGAGTAGCTTGATGGGCAGTCATGCCATGTCTAATAGATGCTGAGGCTAAAGTTGCTATTTAAACTCACATGGTCAATGGAGAGAGAGAATTGCGCACAAGGCTTATGTTCTTCCCAAACCTGGTATTTGAGATGTTGGAATGAATTGTTGTGTGGAGGTGCCCATGCTCTCTGGTGAGACTGACCAGCTTAGAACTAGTCACTTCATTTGGAAATGTCAGAAGCAGCTTTGAACCCTGTTGTTGGGTTGATCTGTCACACCTCAGTTGTTGCTGTGGTCTAACACAGAGGCCAGAGGAGATGCTTGGGAGTGACCTCACTTCAGTTCTCACTTGTGGTGTTATTCCTAACCTAAGTGAAGCAGCTGGTTTAGGCTTGAAGAAAAAATGAGCTTTTGGTAAATAATACAAATAAAACATCATTGTTTTCTTTGTCAGATATTTAGGGCAAGTGTGTTAGGGAAGGTGTGCAAAGACAGCACAGAGCTGAGTGGCTGAGCCCATGTGACAGTACTGTATTGGGCCTGAAAGCAGAGAGCTGTGCCAGCATGGGCACTAGTACCAGTATGATAAGCTCAGTCCCATCTTATGCTAAGTCTGTTAAGGAATCTGTGTACAGCATTCCAGGCCACTTCCAGAGAAGGATTTCTAGTGTGTGACATTTGGGTGCCTCTGGAATATCTCTATGCCCTGAACAGAAGGATTGCTCAGAGGGATAAGCAGAGAAAGAACAGAATGACAGAGACTTGAGGAGAGTTTATTGTACCAAGGGCCAGCAAGAAAGTAGAAGGTGGCTCTGGGAGTTTGTCTGCCCTTCAGGCTGAGATGCTCTGAGTACAGTATTGCACTGCAGATCGCAGAGACACCCCAGGGAAACACAGATGTGTGCTCCATTACCCTGACATCAATCTGGAATAACCCCTTGAGTTCTGACCCCTCATCACTCCGTTCTCCCCCTGGCTACAGTGTGGCCTTTCTCCAGAGCATATTCTGTAAGTGTTCATGGGTGAGATGGGAGAGAGGCGATTACATGCAAGGAAAAAATGAAGGAGAGCCATGGGAGTATTGCTGGACGTTCAAAGTGCTGCACGCTTTGCCTTTTATGTGTTATTGCTTTGCTTCCCGTGACTGTCCAAAGTGACTATGAGTCAGTTCCTCACAACTGCAGAAAATAACAACATCAAACAAGAGGGAAAATGATTTCTCCATCTGCCTTGGAGAAGGGATGGCATGATGTAAGGAAGCTATGATGAAAGCCTGCTTTACAAGACCATTGCATGTGGCTTGTACAAAGTATATTTTAAGGCATGCTTTGGACTTGGATACTCCTGCCAAATGGGGTGGGGGGTGGGGGGAAGAAAGCTCATTCCCTGCATCCCTGCTTCCCTCCCCAGCTTTTTGTATGATGCTGAAGTTTCCAAGTGCCAAACTGTGCCCCGCAGCAGAGCAAAAGCCAGCAACCTGGGCAGACAGACTTCCCAGCTTTGAGCACTGGGCACTCTCCTTTATGAGCCTTTAGATGCTGCTGTGCCCACCAAAGCTGCTCTGTCACTCACCCTCCTCAACTGCTCAGGGGAGAGAAAATACAACGAAAGGCTCATGGATCAGGATAAGGACAGGGAGGGATCATTCACCAGTTATTGTCACCAGCAAAACAAGCTAGACTTGGGGAAATTGGCTTAATTTATTAACAATCAAATCAGAGTAGGATAATCAGAAATGAAAACTCAGTCATAAAGCACCTTTCCCCTATCCCTCCCTTCTGATGTGCTCAGCCTTGGCCAGTGGTGGTTCCGTCTTGGAGCTGGCTGGCATTGACTCTGTTGAACACAGGGAAAGCTTATAGCAGCTTCTCACAGAAGCCACCCCACTACCAAAACCTTGCCACACAAATCCAGTACAGCTGCTTAGGGTAGCATCAACAGACCTACTAGGGATTATCTCTGAGGCTGCTGAGTTTCTGTGGGTTCACACTTGTCTCTCATTGCATCTATTGTCCATAAGATTTTGGTGCTGTTCCTACCCAGGAGCTGCCCCAGGGCACTCTCAGTTCTGTGCTGTATCTTTGAAAGTCACTTTCTCTTGGAAAAGCCCATAGGCAGCTCGTGAATACCAGCCTCTAGGGAGCTTTTGTTATATCTGGTCTATCTGTGATATGGGTAGGGATGCATTTGGGACGCTGATGATGCATACGCTGCATGTCTCATCTTCTGGCATGGAGTAAGGCTTATGTTTCATACTAACTGTGGAAGTGGGGAGCACTGGGATCCTTCCAGCCATTCCCAGAAAATTCCCCTGCTGCATCCCCAGAAGCATTTTTTTTTTCATGTTATCAATAAAATCTAAAAATCGGTATTTTCAGGTAGTCTTAACATCACACTCATCACTAGATGCTTTACGTCACCTGCCTAATTGCTTACCTGGTGTGTTTCTTTACGCTCTGACAAGACACTTCACATTAGAAGGGTACTCAGACTGGAGGAGACTTCCAGATGCATGTAGATCCAACTCATAAAGGCAAGATCTGTGAGCAAATCTAACGTTTGCTCTTTGTCAAAGTGCACTCAAGATACTGATTCAAGACAGTCCCAAGTGAGATTTTAGGAAAGTAAGTGGTTTAGGAAGAAAGAGGAGCAATCCTATGGTAGCAATAGGAATCTAAATCTGAGGTGGCATGAGAAAGACTAAAAGAGGCTCCAGTTTTTAAAGGATGACATTAGCAAAGAATGACTGGATGTAGAGATAGAAGCAGCTATGATGCTGGATAAGGAATGGAAGGGAATTAAAAATTTGGAGGATTTATCTACAAGACTGATTCTCCATCTTGGATCTGGGACATCTGGGACCATTTCCATGGCAGGAAAGAGTGATGTGGGATGTCATATGCTTTCCCCCAGTAAATTCACGCTGTTACTTAAAGACTGTTAGGGTGGAATGTTATAATGGAGAAATTATAAAATTCAGATAAAATTCACTGCCTGAAGTGTTTGCTGTAACTCCTTGCTGCAGCCTCTTCTTGACACGTTCATCATGCAGCTTCCTAAATGCTCAGCATGACCAGTCTCAGAACAAGAGAACTGGAGACTTTCTTTTGGAGGCAGCAAGCAAAAGAACCCACGTTAGCCCCAACTGTGAACGTGGAGCTTTCAGCGTATGCATTTTTACCTACACTCATTCTTGTGAAGCCTAACTACCATAAACACTGGTGCTGCCAAGGGACTTGGAAATCAGTGTCGAGAGAGAAGGAGCAATAGAGACTGCCGCCTCCTGATTGCAAAGCAGCCCGAGGTCTAAATGGCAACAAAACGTTATACATAACGTCTGATTCACTGTGTGGAGAATGTAAAGAACTGAGACCTCCCGACACAGTTTACATTGGCCCTTTTTATGACTAATTGTGCAGAAAATAGCTCTGCTTGTAGTGTGCATGGAAACAGTTCAGGTTTCTGCTGTGTGTCAGCTAATGGGCTAGCAAGGCTTTTTTAGCACAACTTCAAAGGATCTGGCAATGGAGGTCCTTTGTGAGGGAATTATCTCCTGCTCCTTTGTACCCCTTTATCCTTCTAAGCCGTGGAACAAAGACTTGTGAAGTGAAGAGACAAAGTAATTTGTAGTAGATCTCTAGACCCAGATAAAGTACATAACATTTGCTTAAAAACACTTTTTTGGCTTCTGCCAACAAAACAAGGTTATGTTTTTCTGTGTAGGAACACCCAAGTTCATTTAACTTTTGAGGGATGCAACCTCATGCTTAGGTATGCTATTGATGGGGGTCACCAGAATGTCTGAAATGGTGAAGGAGAGCTTTAGTTTCTGTGGTCAATTAGAAAATATGTAGCTGTTACTGTTAGAGTTGGCTGATAAGCGTATTTCTCACTGCCTCAGGATATTCCACAAAGAAAGGAAGAAAATGCCTTTATTTCAGCAGTGTGTTTGTACATGCACGTGCTTTAAGGAAACCATGTATTTTTCACCTTGTAGTAAAAAAATAAAGTGGTTTATTCTTTCTTTAGAACAGTGAAAAATGAAACCTTGTGGAGATAAGGAAATGCGTTACATGTGTCTGCTTTGTGTAGTCCAAAGCACTGATCTTAATTAAAAGTAAAAAAGCAACCCAGGAATGGAGAGTGTTTGATTAATGGTAGCAACCATGCTGTATAACGTGTTCCTCCAGTGTCTCCAGAACCTCTGTCTTGATAAAGCAAGACATGAGTGAAAGGAGAATAATCTTGACCTCATCTAATTTAATGAAGAAACACTCGAGCCACTCAGCCACTCCACTGTGTTTGTGTGCAAACTATGAAATGACTCGGTGTTTAGCACCGGGTCTTGTCCCCAAGCAAATCCCATGAGTGCCTCCTTATCCTGAAAGGATGGAAGGATTGCATCCACACCTCTTTTTTTACCTTAAACTATTAGGAGAGACTGTACTTCGTATCTCCATTGCTCAGGTACATTCTTCCACTTTAAGTCCCTACCTAGAAAGTCTTTTTATGTTTGCTTTCTCTCCTTTTCCCATACTTGCATGGATTTCCCGAGGCAGTTGTGTTCTGACCTCTTGGATCCAGTCTTCATCAGCTGTCAAGGTAAATTTGGTTAATACTGCAGAAATAGTTTACTGAGGTTTAGACTGAAGAGGGAATAATGATGGAGAGGCGAGATCATTCCCCTGTCTCTAATCTGTCTCATAAGTATCTAAACGCAGTAACTTTCCAATAGTTATACTTTCTTGATTTTGTTATTTTCATGAAAATTTGCAGGCCAGGCAGAGAAATTTTTAGAGGTTTTAGCACACGCACACATATATATAAAAAGCACATTTTTTATATCTATAAATAAAAAATAAATCCACTGATGTTATAAAAAATCTGGCAATTATAACATGTTCTGTTTGCACATGTGGGCAGTCAGAGGCCAGGACAGTGTTTTTCACTGATGCTGCGCTTAATTGTCTCTAATATGCAGGTTAAATTGGTTTTCATTCATGCCATAAGCTGTCAAAAGTATTATGTTGTTGTCAATATCTAACGAGTTAATGCTTATCGCAATATATATATCACCAAGGAGAGTCATTCTATGTAAGAAATTTCTCATATAGAAAATATTCCTGGATTTTAAAACTGGGAAGGATAATTGTGATGGACTTAGCAGCTAAAGGCCAGCCAAGACATCTCTTCCAGGAATTACTTAACCATGAAAGTACAGTAATGACAAGAGCATGTTTTCATGGTTTGCTTTACTCACCTGCATTGGACCTCTGGAGTGCCACCTTTTGCCTCAAACCCTCCTTTTCCACATTTTTCTGATCCTGAGGAGCTCCTTGTTGTGGGATACTATGGATGACTCTTGGGAAGATGTGTATTGGGTGGGAAGGCTTGAACTTTGAGCATGCACATTTCCAGGTTTTCCATTGCTGAGGTAGAGCATGACTTCAGGTTGCTTGTAGTGTGCATAAGCAGGCAATGAGCTGGCCACGATAGCATTGCTCTGACGGAAAATAGCAAATACAAAGCTAGTTGCAATATGTGAATTCTGACTGAGCAGTGAAGTGAAGAAAAGGAGTCAGACCTGATCTGTGTAGAAATGTTGCAAGTAGGTGGAAAGGATGCATTAACAGGGTAAGCTGATGGTGGGATAGGTGGCGATTGTCCCAAATGCACATAGGATAATGCAAATGGGAACATTTTAAGCTGAGTCTAAATGTAAAGCTTTGCACAGACATGCTCATGCCATCTCTTAGTCATTGTTAAAGCTTCAGGCTCTGTTTATGCGTGTGGAATGGAGAATTATTTGGGGATTGTTGAAGTTGGGGGTTGGTTTTGATTTTTTTTTTTGTTGTTGTTGTTTTGATTTCTTTTACCTTATTTGAACTGGGGCATTGAAAATGTTTCACTATGTGTTGAATTGTAGACTTAAAATGTTCACCTAAAAGTTTGTAATGACAATTTTGATTTATTCAGAGATTGGAAGTTTGGTAGGGTTTTGTTGATGGAAGCTGGTATTCCTTCATGCTAGGAAAGGCAGAATTAAAGGAATAAGCCTTAAGCTTGGAGCAGAGGGTAAGGAGATGTGTGGTGCAGAAGTTCAGTCCCTGGTCTCAGAAGAGGTCCTGGAGACACACATTCCCCATATGTGTGGGTTTTATCTTGGCAGGAACCTCCTTTGTTGACTGTAATTGCAGTCAAAATCTGACACAAACTCCTGGATAGCTGGAGGACAGCTCCCAAGAGAAAGGGAAATGGCAGAGGACTTGAAGGGCAGGGGATGACTTACCCTGTGGAAACATGTATCTCACCATGTTTATCCTGCACAGCAGATCACCAGTCCAGTGAGCTAGCAGCTTTCATTGTGGTCTCCACACAGAGGGCAGGAATGGGAAGTTGGGAAGTCCAGAGTATCACATTTTGGTCTTCATCTATTACCTGAAGCGACTTGCGGGCTTTGCTGAGTAGCTGATATTGTTGACGATCCTGCCATTTGGAGGAGGAGGAATCAGAGCTGTTGCATAGTTACTTTCTTCCCTAGGTTTAAAGCGGTTAAAATTGGGTTCTTTTGTGCTGTCACGATGTCAAAGATTTGCTGGATTCAGGACAACTGTTTACATTAAGAAATCTCTTGGCATTTGAGACTCTGGTTCAGGGAAAGTAGAACTCTGTCCTATGGACTCAGAAACATCTCTGACTTCGACACCTTTGCCTTTGGTTGCTTGGTGTCACTTTGCCAGCGACAGAATGGGGACCTTTATTTGCTTTGGCCATTGCATAAAAAGCCAGGATGTGATCAAACCCAGTTAATCACTCACAAATGTCTCATTTCTTGAATCTCTGAGGGTGTGTAACACATTTTTGGGACTGCTCTTTGCTCCTTTGGCTTTTGTTATAAATGAGTTAGGGGAAAATCAAATTTTGAGTTTTCTTAAAAGGAAGTGGAGGAATCCTGGAACACACTAGGGGTCTGCAAATGTATGTTTAATCATTTAAAGAAATGTCTTTTGGCTAAAAGCTCTTAGCAGTGTTTGCAAGTTGCACTGAAAGCCATACAACTACATCATTCCCACAACTGATGTGAATTAGCGCCCTTGTTGGCAGCGTGAGTAGAGAGATGCAGGCTTAGTGAGTACTAGGAACTGAATTACTCCTAAAGCCGTAGCCACTTTGTGCAGTATGGGTGAAGTGCCCTAGGGGTGACTCTGCTGACAGTTACACCAGCTCCTTACACAGTGGCATCCATGGAGAGAGACTCCGGCATGTCCTGTCTCCTTGTTTTCACTACGCAAAGCATTTGGCTCTGCTATGGAACCAGGCAGTTACAAACATCTCCTGCAAACACATTGTGCTTAAGGCAAGCAGCAGCAAGCCAGAGGAGTGCTTTTTCACACGTGGCATGTGGTGGAACTCCCAGCTACAAGATGTCACAGGGCAAAAAGGACACAGAGGCAGAGGCTTGAGCACATTCATGGTGAATTGGTCTATTCAGAGCTGGCAGTGAGGTGCAGTGACCTGGGTATAAATGGGGGTCACCCAGCCATACAGAGCTGGAAGCTAATGGACATAATGGAGGAGGATTGTTCTGTCCTTTCTTAGTGTCATTCGTGTAGATATTTATATGCCTTTAATATTCACCAAGGGCTACAGTTGGAGACAGGTTACTGGGTTACATGGATTTTAATAAACCTGTTAGTAGGCTTCTTGCCTCTTTGCTTTATACATCTAACCCACCCTGAAAACAATGTGGGACTCTGACAATTAGTTGAAAGCTTTGGAGGGATTACACTGCCTTATTGAGTCTGTACCCAAAGCCCTTTGAGGGCTCCCATTGACTCCAGTGGGATTTGGTTCAGACCTCAAGTATATAGGACTCTCTTAAGTAAACTCTTTCAAGGCCCATACATGCTGCAATACTTACTGGGCTCTTTGTTACTTCTGTGAATAGGAATGCGACCTTTACACTTCTAGCAGAGAACTGTGATTTACAGGCCTAAATCTTCACGTTTTGGGAGAGATAAGGTTACCATCCCAGCTCCTCCCAAACCAGCTGTGCAGGTGGCTGAGCAGTTGATGAAGCATTTCCTGAGTCACTGCTGGTTTAGATAAAGCACTAAGTGTGTAGTACAGCAGCTTCAGAACTTCTTTATAAGCAGATGTCAATGAACGATGAGGGGCAGGGTGGACATCTGGCATTGTAAGTTGTTCTAATTCAAGACTCAAAGCTCTAGTGATGTTTTTGCCACGGCAGGGTCATTCTGATATCCATGTTAGAACTTTATTTACTCTGTGCACATACTAAGAATGGCCACTGTGGAAGACAAGACTAGCAATTCATCTAGGTTTTCTTTTATCTACCCAGTCCCTTGGCCATATGAGGGGAGGGAGGGGTAAATAAGATGGAAGAAGATCATATCAGGCTGTACATGGTCTCTTCCCCTGGCCATTGCCATTGCAGTAAGCTATGCAGTGAATAGCTGAGTCTGAATTACAATAGATTGCATAATGTGCCTTTCTTGCTTTTGGAGCTGATCTCGCTTCTGGTAACCTTGCTTCCCAAACCTGTTGTTCCAACAGGAGGAGCTCAAGTGAGTGAGAGGAGCAGTGTGATTGACAGTGCTATTTTCTACCTGTATTTTAGGTCACTTCCTCGGTAACAACACTGTGATTGATGTACTGAGACAAGCAGGATTTGAAGTGGAGCACACCCCTCCTGGACAACCAATTGGAAAGTAAGCAGCTGCCCACAGATTATTGATCACTTTCTCTCCTTTTCTCTTTTTCTCCCCCTTTTTCTGTGACTAAGCAAGTTTATTGCATTAGTATAGGACGTGGGTGAGGGGGTGAAGAACCTCCCTTTCCAGTTCCAGTTCCAGACAAAAAGTTCATTGTAAAGCATCTGTTGTGAGTTTGGAAACATATGGAGCTTCAGTGGCTGTTCTATTTCACTTGGAGACATTATTTGTATCACAGCTGCTTCACTATGTCAGACCCATAGTGCCACAGTTTCTGTTTTCAAGAAACATCTCATTCAGTTTGTATTTCCCAATAACTGTTTTGTCTTTTTAATCCCCATGGAGTTTTAGTCATTTCCCATTGCCGGGCAGTAGAATGCCACCAACTTCATGTTTGCAGGCCCTTCTGTCAGGTGGCTCTTCTTCAGGTGGAATTTCAGTTTTGTCTGAAGGACCACATTTAATGTAGCACCTTGGAAATTGTGGTGGGCAGGTAAAAACAGATTCAGTATTCACTGAGCTGCTTCATCTATCTGGTCAAGTAAAGCACGCAGGAAGGATCGATAACCAGGTTCTTGGCGATCTTCATTAGTATCAGATAAAACATGGCACAAAATCTTCCTTAGTTGGTGAAGCAGACTTCTTTCCTCCCATAGACCTCTCTTTTTAATGGCCATTTAGATGAAATCTCTGTCTAAAGGTATGAAAGGCAATAAAACTGTGGGAGGGATGGTGAGAGACCAGCTAGCTTTGCAAAGTTAGCCTTTCCCCTGCATTCTGCAGATAAAAATTGGCCGAGATTGCGCTGTCATAGGATTGTTATCTTCATTAGGAGTAAAGTGTTAGCAGCATGCTTCTGTCCCTGGTGGGCAGACATGACATGGTCCAAATATAAGGCGAGTTTCAACGTGGAGGATTATTGAGGGCTAGTAGACCATGTCTGAAACAGCTATGTTTAATATACTTGGAAAATCTGACTTATCTAACCTTGTTTGTGAAACATGCGCAGTTATTCATTTAGAGTGTAATATGGCTCTACTGTACATAAGTGTCTTTGACAGAGCATTTATCCTAAATGCTTCTTGGAGTATGTTGAGCAATAAAAGCGCAGTCTTAAATAACAATGGGGGAAAAGGGGAAGAAAAAGCTATCAAACAAAATTATTCAGAGGAGGTTTAAGAAGTGCTTTGGCAGAGGGAGAAAAGTCAACATGGCAGAGGGAAGAGCAGTAAAGACTGTGACTGACTGGAATTAGAAATTTGGGCTAGAATCAACAAAAAATGCCTGTGTCTTAAAATACAGAGAAATAGAAAAAACAAACTATACCAAAACAGCTGAAGTATACCATTCCTAGGTTTCTGACAAAGAAACTTTCCGCTCAGGGAAGCAGACACTTTCCTCAGCAATTTTCATTTAGTTGAAAGTATCATCTTCCCGTGAAAAGTATTTCTACTTGGAAATGGTGAAACTATTAATTTATTGGCTGTTTGCAAGCCCTTGAGAAGAAAGAAAGATGCAGTGCTCCTTACGGCCTTGGGGTATGTCTGCGCACATCACTGAAGACTTGAAATAATGTTATGGGGCAGGAAACTTGAAACAAAGCCACTGCTTAACGTTGACTTATTTGCAATGTGGGGCACCTCTGTCTGTGCATTCCCTTGCCTTGGCAGCAGCGTGTCTTACTCATTTGATGTCTTCCCTAAAATTGTCAGTCCTTGGGGGAAGCCTGCTTGAAAGCAAGTGGACTTGGACTGCTGCCTGGAACAATGTTTTCTAGTTGAGTTATCCTACACTTGGTAGCTTCTGTTCCTAGCTCCAGACCAGAACATTGGGTAGGTTGGTCCCTTTGTCTGAATTAGTGCCCTGTTCCTGTGGGGTCTGTTCTGAACACTGAACATAGAAAACTTTATTAAAGGGTTGTGGTGGGTTGAAAGAGCTCAAGGTGAGGATCTTGTAACTCTCTACAACTACCTGAAAGGAGGATGGAGAGAGGAGGTGGCTCGTCTCTTTTCCCAAGGAACAAGGGGTAGGACAAGAGGCCTCAAGCTACACAAGGAGAGGTTTAGATTGGATATTAGGAAAAAGTTCTTCACTGAAATTGTAGTCAGGCATTGGAACGGGCTGCCCAGGGAAGCGGTGGAATCACCATCCCTGGAAGCGTTCAAAAACCATGGAGATGAGGCCCACAGTGACATGGTTTAGTGGTGGACTTGGCAGTCCCGGGGTGAAGGTTGGACTTCATGATCTTAAAGGTCTTTTCCAAGTTGATTCTGTGACGTTGGATGGATACTAGGTGCTCACCAAGCCACTATGTCACTCCCCTCCTCAGGAGGATGGGGCCAGGGGGAAATAAGATGGGAAAAAAACCCTTTAGGGGGCTAAAACAAAAGCAGTTTAGTAAAGCAAAAGCAAAGGTCATGCTCAGAAGCAAACAACAACAGAAGATTTTATTCTCTACTTCCCATCAGCAGGAAATGTCTGTCCACTTCCCAGGAAGCAGGGCTTCAGTATATGTTGTGTGTGTGGTGTGTCCCCTGCCCCCTTTACCTCTCCTTTTTTCTCTTACCTCGTATTGTTGAGCAGACATCCGATGGCATGGACTATCCCTTTGGTCAGTTTGGGTCAGCTGTCCTGGCTGTGTCCCCTCCCAAGATCTTACCAGCCTGTTGGTAAGGAGGAAATGTTGGAGAGACAGCCTTAGTGCTGTGAGAGCACTGCTCAGCTGTGGTCAAAACAGTGGTGTGTTATCAACGCCTTTGTACCTACCCATACAAAGCAGAGCACTGTGAGGGCTGCTGTGGGGAAGATTAACTCCATCTCAGCCAGACCCAATGCAAGAATATACTATTGTTTCAGAGCACTGGGTTAAGAGAGAGCATGTGGTTGTAATCCATAAAGATTAGATGCTCTGTATGGTCTGATGATCCAGGCAGATCAGCCAGTCTTAGATGAGAATACAGAAAGAAAAATAAATGGCATGGTAAAGAAGTCCAGAGCTGCCACTAAACTGCATTAATGAAGGTGCAAAAATAGTAAATTATAGAAAATTTAAATAAAAGAAAATTTAAATGTATTTGCAGGAAATAGCTTTCTGCCTTTAGATAAAAAAGAGACTCCCAGACCTGAGAGATCAGGGATTGTGTTTTCATTGTCCTACAGCTATAGCCATCAGAAGTGCTGGGGCTCCCTCTTAGAAACAAGGAGGATGCCGCAAACCATTTTGTCTCACTTTTTTTTTTTTTAATAGCTTGTATTTTACGATTTCTGGGCAAGCTGCAAAAGACAGTCTCGTCAGACACAGGTATGATAAAAGTTGATGGCATATTCAGAAAGTACAGCCAGTTAAACGTTGGGATGTTGGGGTTGTTATGCTCTCATGAGACCCCACCTGGAGAACTGCATTCAGCTCTGGAGCCCACAGCATAAGAAGGCCATGGACCTGAGAGAGTCCAGAGGAGGCCACAAAGATGCTCCGAGGGCTGGAGCAGCTCTGCTCTGGAGCCAGGCTGAGAGAGCTGGGCTGGTTCAGCCTCAAGAAGAGAAGGCTCCAGGGAAATCTTAGAGCAGCTTCCACTGCCTAAAGGGGCCTGCAGGAAAGCTGGAGAGGGACTCCTTACAAATTCACGTAGTGATAGGAAAAGGGGGAATGGCTTTAAACTGAAAGAGGGTAGATTTTGATTAGATACTGTGAGTGTGGCGAGGCGCTGGTACAGGTTGCCCAGAGAAGCTGTGGCTGCCCCATCCCTGGCAGTGTTCAGGACCAGGCTGGATGGAGCTTGGAGCAACCTGGTCTAGTGGAAGGTATCCTTGGCCATGGCAGGGTCTTGGAACTGGATGATCTCTGAGGTCCCCCCGAACCCAAACCAGTCTGTGATTCTGTGTTTCTGTAATTGAGTCTTAAGGAACCTTGTATTTTTATCTAGCCTTCTTTTTTTGCTCTCCTCTTTGCTTTGTAAAAGATAAAATAAAGACATTCGAAAACAGTTATAAAGGCCCAGAAGAGGAACCATTTTGGGAGAGTGGCTCTACTGACCCCATGTATAACATAGAATAAACACATAGAAGCTCAACAAATTTTGAACTGCTTGCAAGAAGCAATTGTTTTATGGATTGTAGAGATGCAGGTGTTTTCGTCTTGATTCTTGTGAAGCTGTACATGAAATAAGAGGTATTTTTCTCCTTTGCTGAAACCCAAGAGAGACATTTCTGCTTTGCTTCCAAGTAACTTGTATAAGGGAGTGAAGCTCACTGCATTGCATTCTGGCACTGACAACTGAAAAATTGGATTGTGTTCAGGGAAGATCAGCTGGACTCTAATGTAGAGAGTGGTGGGAGTGGAGAAAAATGCAAGGGTTAGAACCCCCTGAAGCAGCTGCATGCTTATGTTTTGGCCAGGGGAATCCAAAAAATTGTTGTGGACGGGTTGCGCGGAGAAGGATGAAGAGGAACGATTTGAGCACATAGGCACATAGGAATGTTTGGAGGTATATTATACTGAAACTGAGGGTGGGTTGGGCTGAATATCAGTGATTTCTTGACAGTAATTTGCAGGACGGTCTTTCTCAGGTTATGTCAGAAGCCCCCTTCTTTGAAACGATGAAAGCAACTTTAGCAAAACACTCATATTACATCCTGCTTACTACAAATGTTGCCTTGCCAAAAAAGCAAATAGTATTTTTCTTTAATATCTCTGTTCCTTTGTTTTATTTATGGAAATAATTAGTAGTCTGACCTTCATTGTTCAATAATAATGAAGCAGTGGTACCATAAATAGGTGGGGTAGTGTGGTATGATGCTTAAGCTCTGCCACATCCATTTCAGCTTCAGTATGGACAAGAGAATGCCTTTTTATAAAATAGCTAGTGCTGTTCCCGAGTATCAGAAAAGCCTTGGGAAGAGTGAAACAGGTCAAAGACCAAAGCTGTTTATTCTTCCAGTTACATACGGGCTGGATAAAGCCAGAAGATTGTTCGCTTTCTGTGTCCAAAATGCTAAGCATGGGTCGTGAAATGGCCCCTCTGTAAGCCCACCAAAATGAATAGAGTCTCACATTTCTGTTGTCTAGTGACAAGTGCACATTTGAGCCAAGTTTTCCCTTTCTTAAAGTACTGCGGAAAAGTAAAGTGAGAGCTTGGCAGGCTAGAAGAGATAGCCAAGGCATGGAGGGGTTTGATGGCTCCAGAATCAATGAACTGGCAAAGAGAAGTTCATCTAAAGTACATTTAGCTGTCGTGGAGCTGCTTGGGAGCTCTCACTGACTGGATTTCTGAAATCCCCTAGCTCCCATTGATCTGCCTGGTGGCCCAGTGTTGACCTTCCTCAGCCTCTTCTAAAATCCCACTAGCTGATTGATGAAAACACCTTCTTGAAAGCTCGATCCCGTTCTGTAAGAGGAACCCTGCTGTATTCAGCATGCAGAGCACTGCCATAAGTGCTTGAGAACTTATCCTCACGTTGGCTTCATCTGTTTATTTTGTTGCCTGAGGGAAAGCAACTCGCATCTGTTTGCCTGACAACCTTCAACAGCATTCAGATTTGCTTATTTTGCTGGCTGTCCTCCTTGTCCCCAGATAAAGGCACTGGAAACTGAATGGCTGAATCAGTATCTCATTGCTTTGCCATGACATGAAAAAGACAACTTGTTTTGTGTGGGGCTCCTGCCAACTGGCTGTCCCTGCCCCTCTCTGTCTTCAGAAAGCAGAGCTCCATGCTTTGAGTGAGGAGAGGGGAGAAAGTTTCCCCTCAGATGGATTCCAGTGAGTTGAGCAGATAAAGGGCCACAGCTGCTTCATATTTAATTGGAAACAGCCAAATTGCCAGATCAATCCCGGAAGCACCTGTGTCCATGATGACTCTATTGTTACTGGGTTCTCAGATTGGCTCTGACCTTCTGCCACACGCCAAGCCCTGACGTACTGCACACCGTTCTCTTGGCCAGAAAAGCATGCAGCACTGCTCATTTCCATCAGACTGCTCTCTCTGATATTATGCTCAATGCTACCTTCTTTCAGAATGGGAGTAATCAGGACAAGCTTTTATTTCTGCCCATCCAAGAGCTTATTATAAGCTCTCAGAGCTCTGCTGTAGAAATTAATTGCCTTGCTCTTTATGTTAGAACTTCCTGGCCCAAGCAAAGCAACATTTCTTTGCTTTTGTAGCTTATTCCTTTCTTTCTTTCAGCAGCAAAAAGCTTGCTCCTTCATCTTTACCTATAGCATCCTACCTTGTGTGACCCTGGCTCTCCTACTCAACATTGTCTCATAGTGGAAGTCTTCACTCCATGATGAATGCTTTCTTCTTCCCCATGGGATGAAAGCACACCCAAAATACATGCAGTGATGAAGCCATTTCGCTCCATCAGGATCCCTAACCTTCACAAGGTGATATGCAGAGATGGAAAAATGTTTAACATAACATTCCCCACAGCCCCAGATTGATAGAAGTGCCAGTTCAGTAGATTGCATCCCAGAAACTTATGGATGCCAAGGGGTTGCCAAGTTCCTAGGAATGCCCGAGCAACTTTCTGGTGCCAGCATGGCAGGGTTATTCCTCTCTGCTTAGCTGTTGATGTTCAGGATGTGTTTCGGAAAATGTTATAGTTATAATGAAATAAGTACAGATTTACTTAAAAAAGAGGGAATTCTGAGAGCTGTGACTCTTGCATTGGAAACAACTGAGTTAATTGAGGAAAAAAAAGAAGAGCTGGGGAGATGTTAGCCCATTCAGGATCCCGTCTCTTCTGAGACATGGAAAAATGCATTTTTTTGGGTGTTTGTTTGTTTGTTTGGGGTTTTTCTTTGTGGTGGTGATGGTGGAATAATCTCCCCATTGAGATGCTGCAGTTCTTCCGAATCCTAACATAAACCTTTGGATCTTTCGCTTGGTCTGAGTCTGAAGATCATATTCCCTTAAATAGGTTCCTTCCCTCAGAAGAAGGCAAACCCATTATTTAGGGGGGGTTCTCTGACAGCAGAATTTGCAGTAAGAGGTATATAGGGATTAAATGGGGTTTATCTGCATACATTGGCAAATGTATTGTCTCGTCTAACATTGGGAAATATGACTACTTAACACTTAAAATATTTTGTCATGGAAATATGCACGTTACATTTTCAAGGGATTCCCACATGCCTTTGAAATGTCCCCTTTGCAATTGAGTTGTCTTTGTGTCTATAATTACTTGACACCCACAAAGTCTGAACCAGCTGAAGTAACTCTTAGAGGGGAAAGAAATGTAAGATCTCCAAGATGTGGTACAGAAGCGAAGTCAACGTACAAGTTCTCAGCCATAGAAACTTAATTATCCTGTCACTTCCTGAGCTACACCTTACTTAGGGGCAGCGCATGTTCTTTAGGACCCCTTTAGATGCTGAACAGCTTCTGAAAGAATGGAATTTAGCAACTTGCTAGAAGAAATCTGGGAAAGGGAAGATAATTCATGGTGTTGGTGAACGAATATGGAACAAAACTTTTCAGGAATTTTGTGCTTGACTAGTTCTCCCCGTGGGACACCCGCTTTTCTCTATAATCAGATTTTATCCTCGGCATAATTTCTGGTTTCTTTGGAAAAACAGTCATTTCCTATTCCATATCGTTCAGCTCCTTGGGAACTTGCATGCAGGGCCACTGGGGAACCTGGGCTTGCTTCTTTTTGCTCAAGGGCAGCTTCATCCCTGAGCTGTCCTGCAGCCAATGCTAAGGTTTCTAGCTTTCTGCTGCTCTGCAGCCCATTAGTTTTAGGAGATCTGTATCTCATACTCCATAAACTATCTCATAGTCAACTTGCAGAGCCTTGGAGACTTCAGAAGTTCAGAACTAGTTCTTTATTTCTTAGCCAAGCTTTTCAGTTCTTGTTTCCACAGGAGAAGCTGATTTTTCATCATTTCCCTGCTTCCAGCCAACTCTAATGCAGATCTTTTCACCTAAGGACATTAGTATAAGATAAAAGTCCTCGTCTGTAGTAACTACAGATAAAGCTGATATGAACTGCAGTGAAGTCAACAACAAGGCTTCCATCAGTGCAAGTAGTTTTTAGAGGTCATTGTTACTATGAGATTGTTGCTGATTCCCTCCCGTCTTTGTGAGGAGCCATGAGGGAACTGGGGGGAAAACTAAGAATGTGTTCACACAGTTGTGCAGATGCTTACTATAGTCAATGTAAAACAGACTGGCTTTTCCAGAGGACTGCTGAGGGGTGTCTTAGATAGCTGTCCCAAGTTGATTGCTGGAGATACCTGGCTTGTTTTAGTTGACTTAACATTTTGTGAGATGGATTCCCCTCCTATTTGAAGGACTTGGGCCCCCTGCTCAAGTCAGACCTTGTCATTAGACTCATTTAAGCCCTTGGAAAAATTGCACCATCCTCTCTCCAGTGTTATATCGAAACAGTGAGAATTGTGTGAGCATTGTGTTTGTGTATTCAGCCTGCACTTGTCCTGTGGATTGATGGCCTCCATCCCAAGTGATATCAATCTGGGCTGAAGTGCAGCTGCACTTTGTAATAGCTCAAGGGGCACAAAGGTATCAAGTGGTATTGTGTGGTTTGAAAGACATTGTTTATCTAAGGAAGCTTGTGGTCTGTTTGCTGTCACTCTGTCTTTGTAGCGCCAACTTCCCTTACCTTCACTATCACATTGTCAGGCAAAGAGACCTCACACATTAGGACAGATAGCTTTTCCACTTCCAGTGCTGACTTCTTTTCCTTCAGCAGGAGGTCTGTGGGTTGTGTTGCAATCAATAGAGCTGCTTGATTCAGCATGAGTGTAATTGCTAGTAATTTAACTTGCAGGGAGCTCTTTAACATGCACAAGTTCCTAAAAAAAGAATGGGAAGAAAGGGAGTCAGTGACATTTTTCATTGACACTTTCACTTAAAATTCCTTCAAGAATAGTGCCTTAAAGGAAAACAGTTGGAGATACCGTTTTCTGCATAGGAATACACTGACAATTATAATTTCCATCTTTCATGGGGGATCAGTTGTTCATAGGGACATTCTTCACAGTTTAAATGGTGTTAGAAACCCTCCAAAACAGCATCGTGTGACTGGTGGCATGGCCATATGATACCTTGTGGATGGATCTTGTGGCAAGCTGGTGAAATTTACTGAAACCTTCCAGAATTACTCCCACAAGTCGGTGGTCATTCTAACATACGTATGAGATGTGATCCTGTGCCATGTCTTGTACACTTTGGTGCAAAGTAGTCTCACTTTTACCAACTCCTAGTATCCAAGGCAGGTGTCTTCACACTGGCTGCAGCCCAGCTTTGGGTCTGAAATAACTGTGTGGATGTCCCTTTAGGAGAACCATGGTGAAGGAGCAGACTGAGGAGCATGAATATCAGCTGCTCCTCCTAGTTAAGTGCAGTAGTAGGAGCAGGAATGCCAAAAAAAGGATAAGTTCTTACAGCACTAGTAAATTAAGAATGGTGAATATATGAAGCACTTGTCACAGTAAATAACTTTGAAGCCAGAATACATTTTCATGTCATTATCAGTGAATCATTTTTATGAGAAGTCAAAGTAAAATCATATGTAATCTGTAAAGTATGTAAAGAGTTTAATTCATCCAGTAAATCATGAGTTGGGAATACTGTACCCAGCTCCAGATCAGATATACTTTAGAGAAGCGTCAAGGCTTTAAAATCCTTCCACAAGCTAAACCAATCTCCAGAACCTTTGGAGATTCACCCTCATGCTCCATGCAAGAAAACATCATGCCAATATGTTTCCCATTTCCTGGGGATTAAACTGCTGTGTTTGATGACTCAGGACTTCCCGAGAAAGCAACTCAGTCACTGCCTCTGTCTGGAGCAGCCTCTGGTGTCTCAGGGGACGTGTCTTCTCTTGTGCGTGATTCATGGTTTCAGAGCGGAGGATCGGCTCTCTCTTTTTTTCCCTTCTTTCTTTTCCTTCCCACAAAGTTAATTAATAAAACAAATTTCTATTAGTGGGTGTTGAAAGACTTTGGCTTTCCACCTACACTCCCAAATGCTCCGCGTTCCAGGGAAAATGAAAAATGGACCTGTGAATAGAAAACAGGAGGGAGGAAAAATGGATTAGATGTTGTATATGGATCTAGATGCAGTGGCTGTCAATTGATGCAATGGAAGAAAGTCCTGATTGAAGACAATTTCCTGCAGTCGTGATTGCTAAAACTACACTACTACAGTAATCTAATTTCAGAATTAATACATGCAAATTTAGAGAGAAAAATGGGGGCACAGGGAATGTGTGACAGAAACTGAATCATCTGTTTGAGCCTCCACCTTGACCTCTTGTTCAGCCAGGTGGCCACATGGACGACACTTGTTCTGCCTTTGTAAGGGCAGAATGACTTTACCAGTGGATTCTTTAACACTGTCACAGATTTCTGACTTTCCGGCTGGTCAGGAGAAGCACCAATAATTAGCGTAATACACCCAGCATGGTGATAACTGCTGTTGACTTCAGCAAGAAAGCAGGTGGTCCCACAGGGAGCAAAAGGTGACAGAAGGATAGATTTAGGGTCCTTTCTACTGCTGTATGGGAAGCCAGACTAGCTCACAGCTCTGCAGTGCCACTCTCTGCTAGTGGCAGCTTGCACACAAAGAGATACCTGATTTTATGCTCTCATTTGAGGGTAAGAGCATTCTGAAGCCTGCCTGCACTGACTTCCAAGACACGTGTTAAAGCAGGGATACTAAGATTTTCATGCTAACCTGCAGCAACTAAGCAGTAAAGTCATAGACAGGCTCTGAGTGCTTTAATATCTGGTGCCCTATCTGGCTACTAGATTTGAATCTCCTGTTGTCTGACCCCAGCTTCACATTTCCAACCCCAGCTTCACATTTCCAAATGACTCTTGCAAAAACAAAGGCAGTCACAAAAATACCTCTGTCGAGACAGCACATCCCTGTTTATGTTTGAACGGCCGATATGAATCTGGAGTCCCCAGCATTCAACGTGCATATTCAGAAAGATGAGCCCCATGTTGTGTTTGAAGGGAAGGCAGCACTTTGAAACAAGGATGAAGCAGGAATAAATCAGGATGAAGGATATGGAGCATTAACATTACTTTACATGAAATCCCTGCTGGAAAGATGTGGCCAGTGTTCCAAAGTTTTCCTTGGAGAGTGCTCGGAAGTTGCATACCAGCCTATTTGCGGAAAGCTTAACAGTTCCCTGTTGTCCTTGATGTGAAATGCATCCCAGATAAACACTTTCCCCCTCCATTGAAGAAAAACTATACAGCCTGTCCAGAGCTCTAACACAGGGGACTACACTGGGCTGCTGCTCAGCCTCTGCAAAGTTGTTGGATTCTCTTGGCATTGAGCTTTGCAAAAGGCTAGAGTTCATGTACATGCCAGCATCGTTAAGAAAAGGCTAAGTTATTGAGTGAGACTGGGATAATCTGCAAGGGTTTAATAACATGGTGTGCCCACATCTTTGCGTCTCTTGGGTTCATTATACCCCTGGAATGTAAATCCCAATCCACGATGGCTAAACAAGGTTCACATGGATCTCAAATACTTTTGTGGTATTGTCTACTTCTGGTTTCGGAAGGGGAAAGAAAACATTGCTAGCTGAAACAAACTTACGTGGCTGCTCATGGCTTGGACGGGTGTACTCTTTGCTGGGTAAAAAACCGCCTGGATGGCTGAGCCCAAAGAGTGGTGGTGAATGGAGTTAAATCCAATTGGCAGCTGGTCACAAGGGGTGTTCTCCAAGGCTCGGGATTGGGGCCAGCTCTTTTTAATGTCTTTATGTGTTTAATGATCTGTACAAGGGGATCTAGTGCACCCTCAGTAAGTTTCCAGATGACACTAAGCTGGGTGGGAGCATTGGATCTGCTGAAGGGTAGGAAGGCTCTGCAGAGGGATCTGGACAGGCAATGGGCTGTGGCCAGTGGTATGAGGTTCTGAACAGCTGAGTGCCAGCTACTGCAGTTGGGCCACAAAAACCCCACACGATGCTGCAGACTTCAGGAAGAGTGTCTGGAAAGCTGCCTGATTGGAAAGGACCTGGGGATGCTGACTGATGGAGCTGAACATGAGCAGCTTGTGCCCAGGCAACCAAGAAAGCCAGCGGCATCCTGGCCTGTATCACAAATAGTGTGGCAGCAGGGCCAGGGCAGTGCTCATGCCCCTGTACCGGGCACTGGTGAGGCTGCACCTCAAATCCTGTGTTCAGTCCTGGGCCTCTCACTACAAGAAAGACATTGAGGTGCTGGAATGGGTCCAGAAGAGGACAGCAAAGCTGGTGAAGGGCCTGGAGAACAAGTGTGATGAGGAGCAGCTGAGAGACCTGAGGGTCTGGAGAAAAGGAGACTCAGGGGAGACCTCGTTGCTGTATACCACTACCTGAAAGGAAGATGGAGTGAGTTGGTCTTATCTCCCAAGTAACAAGGGATAGGATGAGAGGAAACAGCCTCAAGTTGCTCCAGGGGAGGTCTAGATTGGATATGAGGAAAAATTCCTTCACCAAAAGGTTGTCAAGCATTGGAACAGGCTGCCCAGGGAGGTGGTTGAGTTGTCATCCATGGATGTATTTAGAATACATGTGGCGCTTGCGGACATGATTTAGCAGTAGACTTGTCAGTGCCAGGTTAACAGTTGGACTTGATGGTCTTAAAGGTCTTTTCCAACCTAAGCAACTCTATGATTCTACAAGGAGAGCAGTAAACCTCTGCTGCTGTAGTGGGTTTAGGTTGTAACATTGCTGGTGTTTTGTGGCATTTTACATCATTTTAAGCCATTTTAAGGAATTATTCCTAAAACCCACAGAGAAAAGGCATCACATTCCAGCACAAGGAAGATCCAGAAGTCCCTGCATGAACTCTGGAGAGAAAAAGCTGTTTTCTGGAATAAGCAGTGCTAAGAATCAAAGCTCTCTAAAACCGGGGTAATACTGGTGATGGTTTGGTCCAGGTCAGTGGGTGTCTCTTCCTCTGCTTCTCCCATCCTAGCAGATGCAGATTTGAAGGGCCTTGTTGTGTAGTCACTTCTGATTCCCATTTAGGTGCACACATGGTTTTGTTGAGTGGCTCTTTTTTCCCTCCATAATGCTACCTAGGCTGAAGACCTCTTCCCAGGAGCAGCAGGTCATTCCATTCATTGACATGCAGTCAATACATGCACATACTGGCTTTTTGCTACCATTTTGTCAAAGCAAACCTTGCTTTGTGTTTGTGACATCTTTCTTCCCTAGAGGCATGTGGTTTCTTGCTAATGTTAAATGAGAATTTTGCACGTGTATCAAACTTATATGTAGATGAGGTTTTACATTGCAAATGAAACTGGGAAGCACAACTTCCACTGACATTTAGCAGGCACTGAGGTTTTAAATCCTGGAGGCAATTTTAGAAACATCCCCCTCAAGGAGAAACGACGTAGACTTGAAAGAAAGCAGAATTAACAGGGGGTTTGTTTGCTTGTTTATTTTACAAATGCAGCCATGAATTTAGGGCAGTTTCTATGTATTCAAGCATTCATACAGATAGCAACCATAGCTGAATGGTCAGCAATTCCCACTCAAGTCAGCGAAAGGCAGCAAATGAAATGCACAGGCAACCAGAAGTGTTTGAAATGAGATGATAGACCTGGGAACTTTATTTTCTTCTTTTTTCTCTGTTGGAGTGCACTGTCCCACTTCTCTCCCTACCTCCCCTGCCTTTCCAAGAAACCCCTGGTCAGTCTGTGAGCGGCAGACCTGATGAGGTCTGGGGATCCTATGGGCGTTCTGTTTGTTGCAGTGGTATCTAGGAACAGGCTGAGCTCATACATGAGCATTTCCTCATAAAGTCTGACTCCTTCCTGCTTGCTTTCATATAAATAAGGACTTGCACTCTTTTTTGAGCTCTGTGTTGCTTAGGATAACTCAGTTACAACAGGCTGTCAGATTGAGTCTTACTAGAGAAGGGAGAAGAGCGAGAGACAGACAGGCATGCGTGCAGGATGTCATCATTTGCTAAGGAAAAGAGCATTGCTTCAGTATCTTGTGCCTCTGATCAGAATTAACATCTCAGTCTCAGTGGGCCTAGTGGGGCAGCCCCAAGTGCTCATTCTCATTGCAGAGAGATGAGTCAGATGAATCATTCTGCAGTTTTAATTAAAACATCTTACATGGGCAGCATTTCAACAGCACAAGGTGGCAGTTCTGCGCTCCGGACCACACTTATCTGTCCACAGTGCTTATATGGCCCTACCCTAGCACAGCATCTCTGAGTCTTTGCTGTATTTCTTCTCACTGTCTTCATGTGAGGAGGGGAGTTATCTCTGTGGGTAGATGGAAAGCTATGGCATAAAGAGCTTTTAACTCCCTGAGGGAAACTATGACAGCACAGCTACTTTAGTGTTACTTAAATTACTAACCCCTAAACCACCGCTTGATCCCTTCCCTGTTGGGATTTGATGGGTAGAGTTTGGGCCTGGAGAGCTGTGAAAGCGCTGGCAATGCTCTGCTCTCAATAAACACAAGACACATCTCAGCCACCGCAGAGCATGACGCAGAGGTCATCTGAGTCTCCTTTGCAGTGCCTGAGGCTCACCCACTCCTTTCAGCGCTTTCTTGTACAGATGTTTCCTGTGTGGAACTGCTTCCAGTGAAAGCCCAGATTTGTATCGGCTTTCTGTTTCTGAGCTTGGTGTCTCCTGGTGCATGCCTGTCAATCTCATGCTTGCGGTATGGAGATATCACCTATCCAGGCTTGATCTTAGCTGCCAGGGTAGACCACAGCAGCAGAAATGACAGTCAAGAGCTTTCTGTGTCTTGACCCCAACATAAATTCAGCTCTACTGTGCAGACATCATAGCAGAAAATGGGGTTCTAGAGGCCCTTTTGGCTATGGCAGCACCCCTGACCTGTGCTGTGAACCCATCCCTTACAGTGGAAGGTGGACTGAAACAGAGAGGAATCCCCACTTACTGAAAGATGGAGTCTCTTCTAGAGAACCAGCAAGGAATGATACTCAATGTGGATTAAGAAGCAGTGCCAAAAGCTGACTGAAGGTTGCAAGCATAGATGTTGAGCCCTTGCTCTTGCAGACCCTTTGAAAATGAAGTGTGTATTCCAGTGCAGGGCCGTGTTGGAGAGACAGTCTTGTCCCATGAGATTGGTAGAAGGGCACACTCTCAGTGAACAGAGAAGATGCTTGACTTTAATAACGTATGCTAAAAAAACCCAACTTTAAATTACCCAGTTATGCTGAGAATTGGATGATTTTGAGATCCAGAGCCCTCTGCTAACAGAGAAATACTGGCTTTTCTGTAGTTTGAGCTGCATTACAGCACTGCCTCAGCAGAAGTCCTAGTTTGGTGACTCAAGGTGTTTCCATCTTTGTGCAGTGATAAGAAGCTAATGTGACTGCTAGAACCCGTGCCAGATGCCAGGCATAGTTTTGATGAGTCTCTGACATCTGTTAGACTTGTGATATTACATGCTTCTCAGTGCCTAGGCAGTGCTACAAGTACTAGGCTGTGATACCCTCTCAACCAACCAGGCAAACAACAAACAAATAAACACAGACTAAGAAAACACATATGCACATACAGTGGAGGGAAAGGAGGCTTCCTAAGTGACTTACTGTGCTCTGGGGAGCAGCAGAACAAGTGGTTTTCATTTTCCTGGTGTTCCACTCACTGCCATGTGGGGTTCTCTTCATGGGGGGAGAGCTGTGGGCTTAATCACTGGGTTTGTGTACATGTGTGTGCGTCTGTATAAACAGTTTATGTAGAAGTTGGCTCTGCTCAAGCTTGTGACAAGAGACATTTGTTGTTCATGTTAACGAAGCACCCCCAGTGAAGGCTTCAACCACTGCCAGTCCCCAGTCTGGTTTATTATTTTCCCTTGACAAGTTAAATCTGCAGAAATTACACAAAGGGCACCTGAGGGTCTTGATATCTCTCTGATCAAGGAAGGCAGTTGGCCTAATTCTTGTGCTGGGCTGGCAGAAAGCCCTTGGTAGCCATGCGCAGACATGCCCTCCCTTTCTTCCATTGGGATATGACTGGTACCAGAATTGTTCCAAAGACCCATCATTCTCCTCCCCCTTTTCTCAGCAGAGACTGTTGGTAGGGGACTTAAGGAGACCTCCATGACTCCTCTTGGCCAGTGCTAACCAGTTAGATGCAGGAGGAAGGAAGCACTGCCTTTATGCAGACCCTCCTCCTCCAGTGTTTTTAGCTGTGTTGGTAACTCCTTGGAGCAGGTGAACCCCCAAAGCTCCTTTGCGATGATGTCTAAAGCAGACTTCAGGGAGGGAGGCTGCAAAGGCTCTCACTTTTGTACAGTTGAGTGCTGTGTCCTCATGTCCTTGTGATGCTCTGGCTGTATCTGTCTGTCATCGGCTCATACCCTTCACTTATCAGGCAGCTGAGATGGAGCTGTGTATAGTTTATTTCTGGGATTCTTAAATGCACCAATAACAATAATAGACATTGCAATGAAGGAGAAATATTTCCTGTGGAGCAGACCTTGGCCTTGTTGTTTGTAACTAGTCAGTGAGATTTGCCTGAGTTCATTAAAAATCAATCTTCCTTGTGGCCTCAGATGCCTCCTAGGTATTCAAGCTGTAGTTCAAGGTCTAATCTCAAAGGGTTCAATTAACAACCAAAAAAGAGAATATAAAACCTGTCTTTTCTTACTGAAGATTTCAGCAGCAATGTGCATGTTTCACTAGTGAAGAATTTTAATGAAGGATGGATTTGTCAGACAGAAATAAGTATTTGATACAAACAGTTTCATCAGTATGAGTTAATACAGAGAGGGAACTGAGGTGAAACCAGGCTAATATGTAGAGACATTATGTGAAGTCCATTAACATTAGAGTTGATAGAACAGCATTACCTATTAAAGCAAGTGGAGTCTGGAGGAAGAACTCTTCTGCCGTCATCATGTTTTAAGGGCCTTTTCCACTACCACGCAGTAAAAATGCCCACAGGCAGGCTGAAGTGCTGCCTGAATAGGGTTTCTGACAACTGTTTTGTTCTTTACTTGGAAACACTCATACACATGTGATAAAAACAATGCCAATGGGCTATAACAGTATTTTGGAGAAAGGCAGGCAGGCTTTGTGTTCCTTATTTTAGCTCAGCAGCCATCAATAGCTAAGCAGATCAGATGTTTTACAGTGTCAGCTACACAGAGGAAAAGTGGATTCAGTGTAACAGAGATGTGGGATCTCTTGCAGGCATGGTCTTCTTACGGCTCTTTGGTTCCACACTTCTGCCTGCTGCTGAGTTTAAGTGGTCCATGTCTCTCTCCTTCTAGTGATAGCAGATACTTATGTGCCTACGTTATCTGTCATCTTGCAATTGTAAGAGCCTGGACTGAACAAGGTACTTAGGGAGGACAAGTTGCCATGCTTGTACAGATTTGTGATCCACCCAGTATCTCATCTCTGCCAGGACCTGGCTTCAAGAGCATCAGAAGGAAGCCCAGGAAACAGTGCCAGGCATCACTGAGTAAATCTGTCCTTAGCTTTAGTCTGTAAGTCAGTGAAAAGGTTTTAGTCCCTCAAGTTTGGCATTTGGTACCTTGCTCAGCTGATGTCTCTGTATAGAGTTTACTTTTAAGATGTGATGTAAAATATGGACTCTTCCGGTTGTTTCTCTCTCCAGAGGGTCCAGCAGAGAAACCAGTTCCAAAGGAGGCACAGTGGGAGCACAATTCAATTTGGATTGCAAACAAGTGAGATACAGACAACAGTTGTGTATTAGCTGTACTTCTACTGTGGAATCAAAATCGAGCAGCCAGGTTGGGCGATGGAAGGAGTTGTCAGTCAGCTTCTTAATCTTGAAACTTGTCTGGATGACAGCTATTACGATGGAACAAATGAATCCTCACTTTCTTTTCAGTGCTGATCAGGAATGGTTTGGGAAACCCGTGAGATAAGAATAGTTTTTCAGCTGAGTTAGCAGGCCTGCCTTTACACATGGCTGTGCAGCTCTGTGCAAAATCTGACAGTGCTTAGAGAGGAGCAGAGAGCCACAGATATCAGAAGCTTCATTGACTTAAAATGGAAGTAGGAGAGAAATGAGTCTTGATAATTATTTCTAGATTGATTGTAGCAGCTTGAGGCATAAGAAGGATTTGTTCCGCCCCACACATGCTTTCTGGTCACTGGAGTCTGAGCTCAAAACTGCTGAGATGGTAGCATTTGATCACCATTGTCCAGCTTCTCAGATACTGCCCAACTGCTGTTGAATCAGAAGTGGCCCAAAACCTTAAGGCCAGACCAAAACTTTGGAGATGTCACAGTTAGAATCATAGAATAGTTAGGGTTGGAAAGGACCTTAAGATCATCCAGTTCCAACCTCCCTGCCATGGGCAGGGACACCTCACACTAAACCATCCCACCCAAGGCTCTGTCCAACCTGGCCTTGAACACCGCCAGGGATGGAGCACTCACAACCTCCCTGGGCAACCCATTCCAGTGCCTCACCACCCTAACAGGAAAGAATTTCTTCCTTATATCCAATCTGAACTTCCCCTGTTTAAGTTTTAACCCGTTACCCCTTGTCCTGTCACTACAGTCCTTAATGAAGAGTCCCTCCCCAGCATCCAGTTAGACCTGAAACACTTGGTGTTGCAGATTGGGCCAAACTCGAGAAGAATTTTATGCTTCTCAGAACCTTGTGGATAATGGAAGTTGATTTTCAGCCCCTGAAAAATCTGCTGTGTATAATTAATATGACGTCACCTCGAAGAAACATAGGTCAGAGAGCTTATAAAGAGGAAAGAGATTACACTGCCCAGTAATAAGTCCACCAATGTTCTTTATTAAAGCAGTATATATGCATTTATTAAAAAGTTATTAAAAGGAAAGAGTAATATATTTACTCTGTTACTGATGCTTTTCAAGCAATAACAGAAAAAAATCTGTGGAATAAAGCTTGAAAATACTCCATTTCAATAAAAATGCAACCCTAAAATCTTCTTTTGTGGTGAAGTGCCATCACTTTGTATTCATCACAAAGCCTAAGTGTTCTAGTCACATTTGGACCGAAGTCAGGATTTCCAATCCAGAGGTAATGTTAATAGTCCACTATTTGTTTCTGTCCAAAATCAGGGAGGAAAAGCAGAAATATTACAAATTCATTGCAAAGTCAGCACTCAAACATTTATGAGAAGTGACTGAACCATTTCAGTTGGCATTGTGTGGGAGGTCTTTCAGTGGTACAGGGCTCAGGAGCTGTAATTTGAATGTGAAACCCTTTCCTCTGTGAGGTAGACTTGCAGAACAAAACCCATGCTGCATAGCTACATGCTCCCATGTTGAATCAGGAGACCTGAGCAGAAAAGAGCCCCTCTTGATTTATGCAGCAGGTACTCTGTCCAAGGAACTTTTAAGTACAACTTCCATACGACAGTGAGGTGCCAAAGGCAGCTGTATTATGAATATTCTGTTTAAATCAAGCTACCTAAGTGGAAATAGGTTATCACTTAATTGGTATGGTGATAGACAGAATAGAGTCTGAGGTGAGGCTTTGTGTGACACAAGCAGAGAAGGATCTTATTTGTTACTAAAATGGGAGATGGAAGCAAGACTTAGAGAGTTGACCCATCCTTCCTCTGTTGGCACAGCCCATCTTCTGAGGCTGGAGCGTGCAGCTTACACAGTTTACACTAAAGGTGCATGAACAATGGATTATTCAGATCAGGAATTGAACCAGAAAGTCGAGAAGGGGAAATAACTTCAGACCAATCTGAAGTGGAATGTTTTTAGGACATTTTTGAAGGCAGGGGATCAATTTTTAAACAAAAAAGGCCACTTTGTAGCATTTAAGTCTTTGAAAGCAGAACACTGAAAAAGAAATTGGAAGTTTTGCTCAGCAAATGCTGAAATGAAACATTTTGAGCTTTCTGACATCAAAGAACTCATTTGAAAATGTGGAAATGCCAAGTTATAAATGTTACTGCTGCCCTCTCTATTTTTTTTTCTTTTCACCAAATTCAACTGCTCCAGTTGCAGAAAGCTTTCATTTTTCTCCTTTGCCCTAGATCTGCTCCACTTTTACAGAACTGGAATAGACAACGAAAGTTTTACTTCTCTTACAGTTTCCCAAACTGGGAAGGAAAACATCGCCACCCACGGGAATATCTTGACTTCGCAAGCTTTTCACTTCATGCACAGAGTTGAGGGTTTGCATATGTATTTGTCTATACTGAGGACTGAATTGCAGTCCAAACTAACAACAGTGATTGTTAGTTTGTTCTTGAACAGTGATTCTTCCCAAATAAATAGTCTGACATGGATTCTGAGTCCAGCGACACCATCCAAGTTTGGTGGACTGTAATCTAATTTAATCACTTAACCTAATTTAAGTGCTCATGAGACGTAGTCGACTCTGGTGCAAAAATGCAAAAAACAACTTTGTTTCCAAATTCTGCTCAGACGTGGAAATGCTTTAACTTTAGTGCACAGGCTGAAGGCAACTGCATCCTAAATAAAATAACCTCATGGTAATTAAACCAATCAGGTGAGTGAATAATCAGGCATTTCACAGGTACTCTCTTGCTGCCTCTAGAGCCCAAATTCGTCCTCAGTAATTTACAGCAGTTACCTGAAGCAGCTCAGATAAGTTAGGTATGGGAAGAATATTTTTATATATAGATACGTTATAATCTTGAAGGAGATTAACTCCTTGGTGATATGTGCTTGTGTCATCTAGTTATGTGTGAGACCGTGGTCTAAATCCGAAAGGCCCTATAAGCTGTTCTGGGGTGAGTTAGGATTCCTGCCTGGATTTCTGTTCTCCCTTTGTTTGCTGCTCTCCCAAGAGCTTTGAAAATGTGAGTTTCATCCTGTCATAGAAGAGGAAAAACAAGTAAAACTTCATGTGGGACAGGACATTCTGGTGCCCGTCTTGTGGGTGTGCATGACTGCTCTCTCTGAGGGATGTGTAAGGAAAAAAAAGCAAGAAGCAGATGTCTCTGTGGCCTGTGGCAAGGCGAGCAAGGATGCGTGCAACGGCCTGACAAATTCCTGCCTTGACAAAGACTCCCAAACTGGAATTTATGGAAACCCGTTTATAATAAGATGCTCCTAACTTAGTGTCTGGCTGTCATCCGGGTGCATCCCAAGAACAGTGGCATAAGGATAAAGCTGCCACATCACACATTCCTCACTATCACCACAGCTTCTCTCTTGATGAAACAAAATCTTTCCTTGTCTGACAGCTCTGAAAACTGAAGCGAGAAAAACCTCAGTGCTGTTGCTGTACTTGGAAGCACGTTCAAAACATGGCAGTCTTCTGAGCTAAACTTTTCCATTGCTCACGCTACAAAGGCAAGATGCAAATAACAAACTGGCAAAGTTGCATTTTAGATTCTGCACATATCTGAGGGAACAGGAACGTTACCGCAAGAGTGCTAAAAAAAAGGATTAAATTGATGATTTAGCTGTGTGGAAGATGTGTATGGTCAGCAAAGGCACGTCCTGTCTTATTAGCTAACGCAAGGGCAAATTCCTGGCCCTCCTGAAGCCCATTTGGCTTTCACCTCAAATGTTACTAGCATTACTCTGGTAGGGCCAGTGAGCAGAGGTGTTAGTGTGGTCTGCCCTGCCTGATGCTCACCTCAGATAATGGTCAATGAACTATTTTCCCTACGTTTGGGAAAATCCCTGTTGGTGGGGACAAGGTGTGGTGCAAGGTATAGTGTTAACACCATATTAGCCTCTGTTGGTGGGGAAAGATAGGCTATTTGCAAGGGCTGTTCAGAGCAGGAATGAAATGTGGATGCTCTGATTCATCCTACAGAGGAAGTTATCAAGCCCAGAGATGGTCACAGCCCTCCAAGCTGCAGAAATTGGGTACCTGATGAGAGGGGTAGGGAGATGTTTGCCTGAGCATGGGCAAAAGGCATGGCCAGATCGCTGCGTGGCTTGGGGTTGAATGAAAGTGGGACCTGTACAATTTTAAGCATGAGAATTATGAAAAGAAGCTATTACAGGTCTTCATGATGTTAATGTCTTTTTTCCTGACCAGATCCACTCAATAACCCTAGCAAATCCTGATGATGAATCAATTTTCTATTGTCAGTGTCAGCACAGAGCAACACTAGAGACCACAAAGCAAAGAGAGAAATGCGGAGACAGCCTAATGGAGCATAGAGCTCAGCCTCAGCTTCTTGCCTCTTTTGTTTTGTTTTGTTCTTTTAATTCTTGAAAAGATTTAGTAAAGGATGGCAGATTTCACCAGAAGTGAAACAAAACCACATGCGTCTTTGTCTGTGGATTAAGTGTTTTCAGGAACTAGCAAGAATAAATGTTTTCCTGTTTTCACTGTTTTCTGTACCTTAGGACCAAGCCACATAGGATATTTGCTAAGACTCCCAAGTTTTCTCATGTGGACTCTGTTATTGTAGAGAACTTGTTTTGCAGAACTCTGCATCCCAGGGAAGGAAATAAAGGTCAGAAGTGAGAAAAGCCTACCTAAGGGCCTGAAATACTCTTAGTTTCTCAAAGACCACCCTGTGTGAGAATGACAGATTTCAAGATGGGTGGAACCTCTAAGCCTGGAGTTGTATCGAGTTATTCATGAAAAATCTCCAGCATCTTTGCGTGGACCGAGATATCTGGGTGGTACGTTCTCACTCTTTCTTCAGCACTGTGGCCTCACAAACTGAAAACTAGCCCTGCTTTTTCTCTGGCATTCAAAATAACTACGTATCTTGAAAAGCTGTCTCAGCAATATTGAAGGAGTGGAAAAAAAAGTGTATTATATCCCCATGGTTTCGTACAGTGCAGCTGTGCTAATAACAGAGTGCATTGAGACTGAGTCTGAAGGAAAGGCACAAAATAGTCCATGAAATGATCGATTGAATCTCACAGTAAAACTTAACACAAAGGGAGATCTTTTGTCCAGGTATTCTATTGTAGATGGGAGGTTTTTGTCTTTTTCTTTAGGGGGAAGAAATCTAGGATATTAATAAATTCACGCCCTTTACAGTAATAAGATTTTTATTGAAATCAATGGGAAAGTTGTCTTCTGGTAGAAACTTTGAGTTACTTTACTTACTTTACTTTGAGTTAAAATCTTTAAGTGTTCTTAGAATATTTTTTGATTAAATACCAATATTCTGTGAGATTAAGAGTTTTGAGTTTACCTGTGGTTGAATGTCTGCAGGATGGTGATCAGATTCGAAAACAACCAGGTCCACAGAGATATTAAATCAGTTTTCATTAAATTTGCTTTTCTTTTCGTTGAAAGAGGTAAGCACACATCAACATACAGCCTTCAACAGTCCCTCCTAGGTCTTGGGGTAATTACTAGTAGTACAGGAATAATGGAACAAGTATCAACTAAATGTAATATGCAGTTGCCACAGTGGAGCTATTCCCTCTGCATCGATTCTAAAGTACAAGTGGTTAGTTTATAACCCTCTTTAGGTTACAACATTTTAATGTTTCTGCAGTGTTTATTTATTCTCTTCCCAAAGAATGTTCTGAAATATCGAGTTTACAACCTGTAGCTCATGTGATGGTAGTGGAAACAATTAAGCTAGAAGCTTTCAAAGCCACCACTGGGATTTCGATGCCCAAACTCATTAATTTTAATAAGAAGTGAGCTGCCAGTCGTCTTAAGTGGTTTCTAAAATCTCAACCCATAAAAACACCTTTCTACTGGTTCCAGTTTACTGGGAGCTGAGAGCAAGGTAAACACATGTAACAAAATAGTAGGTGTTAAAAGGGGAAAGTATGTGTTCAGATGTCTCTAAGACTATTCAACCAAATGGTGGCCCCAGTGTTGAGCTGGCAGATGTGGACTGACCTAGAGGCTGCTCCTGCCTTCGGTGTCTCAGGGAGTTACTGACTGCTCAGAACACGAGGCATACTTTCGGTGACAAGAGAAGAAAGTCACTAGAAACAGAAATCTTCGTAACAGCACAGTTTTATCTGTGTTGATCACATTGTTTGTCTACTTTGAGCTCTCATGTCTGCTTCATTCTCTTGCTTTCTTAACATGTTTCTGCCCACCACAGCCTTGTGGCTAGGATAGTGCTCTTCTCCTCAGCATGCAGATGGATGCTGGGTTTCAGGAGGGTACCAGAACGAGCTGCCTTTGGGCAGTGTCAACCAGCTTGTATTCTCTTTGCTTTGGCATAAGTGCACCAGGTGATTAGGCTGGCACATCCTTGCCACCTGTCACTGCCTGCTGCCATTGCAGTTACCCACATGGAGTTTGTAGATGTTTGTTCAGGTCCTTCCTACCTGCCTAACCTGTCCTATCCAAGATCACACTGCGTTACCTTCAAAGCTGCTAAACGGCAGCATATGCATGTTGGTACTTCACTGACCCACCATCATGGAACCATAGAATCAATGGGGTTGTAAAAGAGCTTCAAGATTATCAAGTCCAACTGTTACCCCAGGACTGCCAAGTCCAGCACTAAACTGGGCGGTGTTCAAGGCCAGGTTGGATGAAGCCTTGTGTGGAATGGTTTAGTGCAAGGTGTCCCTGCCCATGGCAGGGGGGTTGGAACTAGATGATCTTGAGGTCCTTTCCAACCCTAACTATTCTATGATTCTGTGATTCTATGATTCCATGATTCTATGATAAAGATTAAGAATGGTCTGCTGTGGCCTGAGGAACCTACCCAATGCAAAGCTATGAGAATCTTTCCTTCTACATGAGTTTGGAATTGGCTTTGCTTCAGCCATGAGCCTGTGTCACACCCTAACTTGTCTTGAAGGCTTTGGAGAGCACCAAGATCTTTCAAGGTTGCTGCAGTGATGAAAACTCATATGACATCAATCATGGAAGAAAGTCTTAATGGATTAAGAAAACTAGAATCAGCAGATCTCTGTGGTGTAAAATAGAGCATGGAGTGAGTATGAAGGAATTTGAAAAGGACACACAGAGAGTCTGATGCTTGGAAAAAGAGGAAAAATATGGGCTTTTCTCGTGTCTTTTATTAACATAAGCAACCTTGGAGAATTTAGAATTACTTTGAACAGGCATCTTTCTTTTCTGTATCTGTCATACGATCTCTGAAGAATTTTGTTAATGTTGGCTACAAATAATGAAATTGCTGTATTTTTTGCCAGTAATTCTCATAGTAGCAGTGATTAATTATCAGTAGCTATTGGAAGGAGCTTTGGGTGAAACACGATGCAGTGGAACTAGAGATGACCATCTTAACTGCTATTGTAGTGGACTTCAGAAACAATGAAAAGGAAGAAAAGCTGCCATTAGTACTAGATGTGACTTTTTTGGAAGAGAACAAAATGTTCCATAAGTGAAACATGTGGTTTCACTTGTAGCACATTTTGTGCATTGTCACCAATGAAGTTTAGGATTTTTATTACTTTTTCATTAAAATGTCTTACTGGTTTCACTCAGGAGGCAAAACTTTTCACGTGGCTTTAATTGTTTCTGTCATAAAAGTCATAGCATCCATGTAATAGAAATAGCTCTGCAGACCACAGCTTCATTTTACCTATTAATTCTCTTATATTTTCTGTACCTACAACTCACTGTGCCATCCCAGGGACAGAAGAAGTTTCTCTCTTGGAATAAAGACCAAACAGGAATGTCTGTTGAAGTTTGGGGAGGAATCACTGTGTCAGTAGTGGTTTGATATAGTCTTGATTCAGATACCTTAGCTCACAAATGTAACATGTATCTCTGTATCTCTGTATATACTTATCTATGGTACATGTCACGTGCATCATGTGACCACATATCAAAGGAGAGTGTTTGTACTAGCTTTTTCTAAAACTGGTGAAACTCTAGAAGATTAAAACAATATAAAGGCCTTTTTCTGCATAGTCCCAGTCGGATGCAAGAGGAGGTATGGTAGTGTTTCAAACAGGAGTGAATAGCTCTGGCAGTATTGCTTCAAGGTGTCTGTGGACAAGTCATTGACCATCTTTTCTGCTTCATTTCTTTGTTGTACAAAATGTGCTAGAGTTCAGGTCTCCCATAACCTATCCCAGCAGCCTAGCCACTAGACCATACTTCTGTCATCAGTCTGAGCTTCCCTGTCACCACTCCTAATTCAGATGAACAAGCATAATTACTGCTGCAGTCAAAACAATTACTTGTTTTCCACAGATGATATCCAAAGTTGAAAAAGAAAAAGGAACTAGTATCTCATCAGTTTGAGATGTTCAGGGCTGGTTTGGACAGAGCCTTGGGTGACGTGTTTTAGTGTGAGGTGTCCCTGCCCATGGGGTTGGAACTGGATGATCTTAAGGTCTTTTCCAACCCTAACTGTTCTATGATTCTATAAGATCTGCTTCTGTTAAGGTACCTGTTTCCCTCAGAGTCACAGTTCTGCCATTTAACCTTCAGCCCAGTGGGGGAGGTAACACTGATGCCTAACACAAGCTCTCAAGCCTGTAAGAAGTAATTAAAATGCCAGAAAACAATAGCATATCAACTGCTTTTCCCCTCTTTTTTTTTTTCACTTTAGTGTTTATTTAAAAGCTTGCTAGGAAATGCCACTGTTGTCTTTAGTTGATGCCCAAAGGAAAAGCCTTTCTCCTTGTATACCTTCTTAGCACCCACCGAGGAGTGTAGTCCTCTGCTTTTCATTTTTCTTAGCATGATGCCTCACTCATCAAATGTTTAAATGTTGTGTTTTGCAGTTCCAGGATGACAAAGACAAGCCCAGCCTTGGAAGGGTCCTCAGCCACAGCCCTGCCTGCTGTCCAGCTATCTGAGCAGGTCCCACTGACATCTCCTGCTCTGAAGCCGCTGCAGATGGATGAGGAAGACAGCCTGTCTCCTCACCTCCTGTTGCCAGATAGCATCAGTCAGCTGGAAGAGTTTGGCAGACAGAAGAAATGGCACAAGAAGCAGCACAAACACCATCGCCAGAGGCAGTTCAATGACCTCTGGGTTCGGATAGAAGACAGGTGAGTCATAGCTTTTATGGACCCTGTCCTTTTCCTGCTGTCTCCTAACTGGTTGCTCTTTACAGATCCCAGCTCTTGGTGATTAGATCGTAAGGAGGATTAGCAAAAGGCTAAACAGGAAAGACAGGGAGTGAGGTGAGAGTTTTGGAGCCTAATGAAGAACTAGATAGAAGGCTGCTGGGCACATTTGGTCTAAAAGTAAAAGAAAAAAAAAGCTATTGCTTAGAATATTTAAAATATGCAGAAACAAAGATTTGTCAGAGTAAAAAATTGCAATGGAAAATATTCTGTGCTCGCCCTCTTTCTCACAGTAATTATTTTCCAATCTTTGCTGTCAGCTTTCAGCCCAAAGATTTGCCCATTTTCCAACCTGGGATTCTTTAACATTCTGTTGACATACCTGACTTTCAATATTAACTGTGATCTGGGGCTGAAATGTTTTAACATCTCAAACTGCATTGAAAACAGCAAACTGAGGCAAAAGTAAGTACTTCTCTCAGGCTTCTGTGTGAAGAGAATGGAGGTAGGCATGTTTCCATGGCCATTCCAATCTTGGTCCAAGGTTAAAAATTCCCATTCAGTGTTTGAATAAAAGCCTTCATGTTTGACCAGGGATTCTCAATGTGTGTTTTTAGGATTCCTGGGCAACTTATTGTCCCACCTCTAAAACTGGGGAAGCTCTTAGTGCCTTTATCCAGGCCAAGTCATGGGCAGATAAACAGCCTAACAGGTTAAAGGAATAAATAATCTATTGGGAACTGGATGCTCGCCTGTACATGTGATGATTGTCTTTGAGCATTACTGTTATTCCCGTTTTCATAGCACCTAAGTTCCTTGCTAGTGAAATGAAAGCGTATCTCAAAGGCGTCTCCCTTTGCTAAGGAAAAAAATCCACATTATTGTGTTTGGGGATTTTTTTTTTTTTTTTTTTTAATCATTCTTTTTAATGGAGAATTTGCCTCATGTGTTTTGAGAGTTTTTTTGTATTCTCAGAGTGAGTGAGGTAAGGGTTGTTGTTGAGGTGGTACATGTTAATCTTAACATAGTAAGGCAATTCCTGAGGTTAACGCCAGCCTTGGTAAGAAGGATTTGTGTGTTTTGTTCCCAAATTGTGTTCAGTGGTTGAATCCTCTCCACAGAGGATAAATTAATGAATTAATTTAGTTCAACATAGTTGATTGCCTTGAAGGACCTCTCTATCTTGCTTCTACCTGGGGGCTGCTAAGTCATGGTGTCCCATGATGTCCTAGCATTTCACATGGGTGTCTGGTCCAGCTCACCGTACATGTCATGCAAGTGTGATGCTTAAATAGATCTGGCGGAAGCCTGGCAGTTAGGGACAATCCTCTTGCACCCATCCTGTCCAGCAAGAGATGATATTAGATATTGCGCCTGATATAGCTGTTTAAATGTGCAGCTGGAGACTTAAAGCAGTGGTGCTTGTATAGCTTTGGTAGACTTGTATGCCTTATGCTGGTTTTAGTTCAGTAAGAAATGTCCCTAGGAAAAGTATTTGGAAGGGTAGTTCCCTAGTTAGAGTTAAATTATTTGCTGTGCTCCTGTGAGATTTCATCTGAATCAAACCTTTAATCCTTCTACTTCCATTTCACAAGGATGGAGACTGGGATAAGGAAACGTAAGTTTCCGCTCCCACCACGCGGGTGATGAACCAGACAGTGTGTGTCGCCTGCCTTGCTGAAAGATCCCAGGGAGATATTAGTGCAAGATCACAGGCCTAGAAATGAGGAAAGGCTGGAAGAAGGGAAGTCTGCCTTAGTGCTTTCAGATGGTTTTAGTGATTCTGCAGTTCTGGAGTAACTTCTGGTGTTTTCCTGGAAACAAAACAAAATAAAACAAAAAATACAAAGTGTTCAGCTAAATCAGACACTCACAACCAGCTCTGGTTTCCCCATAAATTGGATGGGGTCTCAACTTTCATAAACCAGCTGCTGCATATTGTGCTTTTGGCAGTTGGGTTTCATCAGCATTAATTGCAAGCTGGACCTTGCACAAGACAATAAGCAGTGAGTTCTCTCTAACTGGTTCCTTTCTGATTGGCAAGAAAAGAGCAGAAATGTGAGCCTGTCACCAGGCTTTGTAGCATGATCATTTTGGGGAAGAAGCAGCTAGGATGGCTAATAATACAGGCAGTGGAGTGATACCTGCGCATGTGAACGTCTGTTGTGTTGCCTCAACAATGCTCACCAGCACTCAACAGTGAGACTGTTGATGGGTAATTGGTGTACTAGAAGTTCACGCTGTAGCCTGTCCATAGATCCATTGTGCATTTGCGTATATTTTAATTGGGGTCTACCATGTGGTAGATGGACTGAAGTCTCTGCATATTACCTTGAGCTATGGTCCCATATTTTCAAATGGTTCTTCTTCCAGGTTGAGTTTCCTAAGCTCACCTGTTGTCACCTGAAACTTACTCACCTTTGAGACAAAAGGGAGAGATTTAGGTCATTGTATGGCTTTTGTGTGAAAGCTGCAGCTTAGTTTCTATGTGAGGTCTCCAGAATTCATCTGTTTGAACTGCCTTTCAATATGAAAAGTCAAAGAGAAATATACAGGTGGAGGACAAATCCAGGTGAATTTAAACCAGATTATTGATTCTTCTATGAACCTCATTGAACTGTGAAAGGACTGTGGTTCATACAGCTCTTTTCCAAAGCTTTATTGACCGTGGATTAGAGGACTTTATGAGCCATGAATTGCAGGGCTTTTATAGACTGTGCCTTTCTGGGCTATCTCATACACTTCCATGGAAATCCTGGGGTATTTTTTCAAGCTACCAACACAGAAACAAAGGAAATGAACACAGGAGAACAATCTTAAAGGAACATCAAAGGTCTGACTCCAACCTATAAAAGCCAGGAAATCCATAATTAATGGTTCCACTAAGACTTCAGCTCACAGAGTTGTTCGGGTCTGATCTGAGGTTATAGCTACAATCTGAAATGGCCTTGTGAAAAATGAGTCATCATTTAATGTCACACATCATTATTGGTATTTACTTTCAGCTATACCTTGGAGATTGTCCTTTCCTTTTTGTTCTGTCTTAACAGCTGAGGCATTTGAGTTGGCACCCCTGAGTGCATGGTGTTTAGATTTGTGTGTTGGAGGTTTAGGACTGCTGCGGAGGATGAGAAAGCTTCTGCTCTCTCTTCTCCCCGTCTTTGACAGAGCTACGATTTGCTGATCTCCTGGGTAATCGGCTACACTGAAGGCTATTAGAAAATAAAAAATGCTGATGAAATGTGTGGTTTCCTCTCCCTTCTGCCTCCTTCCCCCAAAATCTAAACAAAATGAACAAGTCCTGCCTGGCTGCAGTTTGTGTTTGAAACAGGTTTTCAAGAATCAGAATTAAACGAGAGATTTCAAAGAGCGGGACTTTTTTCTTTAACTACTTGGTTTTGCAGAAATATGCAGATCTGAAGTCTGTCTTTGGGAGGAATTTGAACTTAGACAAAACTTAAACCCGAGCTAGCTCCTGTAGCCAAAAGCCAGCTGGGGCAGCAGGGAGGGGAGGCAGAACCCTTGAGCTAAAAGGCTGCAGTTTGGCATACACAGTGTGTTACTGTTCCTGTTGACACTGTGTTAGCTGAGCTTCCCCTTGTAATATAAATAATTAATTACAGATCATTCACTGGCTTTTTTAGGATGAGCTGTTCAGTTAATTGAAAGAATAGAGAAATGTCTGTGATGTTCCAGAGTAGTCCATGAGGAAAGGATCAGGATCGCACCTTTGTTCTAGCAGGCAAACGTTTAAAGGCTACAAGCAAAACCAGACCAGAACAGCTGGGGTAGAGCATTACAGCTTATGGGGCCATTAGGGAGGGAGAGAAGTTAGTAACTGGGAGGGTGTTTCAGGTGGTGTGAGGTTTGGAATGAGCAATGGCATCTGGGGGATAGGAAAGAGAGAAATACAGTGGTGGGAATAAAGAATTAGAGAGGATGTAATGGGCAGATTCAGAGGCTCATTCCTACTGCCAAGGACGAGATTTGTATGAGGATGATGTTTGGAAAGACAGTGAGAACACACAGTTGCTTCACTTACATAGGAAAGAAAATAAAGGAAAAGAATTGTTATCTGAAGAGAAAAGAAATTATTGTCCCAGAGGTAAGCTTAGCTCAGCCCTGCAAAACCTACCATTAGGGAGAAGCAAAATGAATTCCCTCTGTCATTGGAAATGGCATTTCTCTGATAGCCCAGTGCTGACTATTCAAGCCCAGATGAATGCAGTAACATCACAAATATTAATTTCTTTTGGAAGCAACAGCTATTTTAGGTTAAAGAAGTTATACCAGTGATGGATGAAGGGAGACAATGTGTAATAAACTGCACTAAGTGTGTCTGTACAGAGTGAACCTTATCAGTTTGGATGGAATTTAAGCACTTAGCCTGTTATCCTTTCTTTCAAGACAATGCAGTGATGGAAAACAGAACTCTGTCAACTCAGACAAACTTTTAATTTCACTTAACTGCATCTGAAAGGTAGATTTCAGTAAATGAATCCAAATTGCTTCCTTTTCACAACACACGGTGCTGAAATACAGTACTTAACTTCATTAAAGGAAAGACTGCTTTTCTTTAGAGGAGACCTAGACACTTTTGAAGTCTAACAGGTAAATTGTGGTCAGATGATTTCCCTCCATATGGTAGCTTTGAGCTTGATATTTCCATCACTGGGGCCTTGTTTGTTTAAATTACTCTATCTGCCTCCCTGGTAAGGATACTACTTGGAGAGTGCATGCTCATGGGGAGCTCAGTAAACAGTTGCCACCATTGCATTTATTTACCCTGTGTTCAATCAAGGATTAGGCTGCAGCTTCAGGATGTTTCTAATGTATTATAATGAACCTGGCTTCCAAAGCAGCCGCTCTAGCAGCCAGGAACAGTGGGAGCATAGGTGTGTTGGAGCCCACCTTCCCTTCCTTGTCACACCTCATTGCTGTTTGGGACTCAGTTGTGTTTCGTGGCCCCCTTCCTCCATCACTTCTGTGTACCATTTCCTTTGCTGTTCTCCTGGCAGGATTTCCTGCTGGGGAAACTTTCATCATCACAGTCCCTATCTGTGACTCCCCCTAATCTCTAGGGCATGCATACAAATACCTGCTCATCAGAAAATCTCATGGTTTGACAGCTTTGGTACAAGACCCTTCTGTCATGCTGAGTGGTCTCAAAACACCTCCTGGGCAAATGCTCCCTCTTGGTTGCTCAGTGGAAGCCGAACCTTGGTATTGTGAACTGGCATAAAATCTGTTCCTAGGTTGCCCATTTTTTTATAAACTCTGGTGAATATAGTGGCCAGAAAAGGGTATTTTAGGCAGTGAAGCGGTGGTTCTGTTGGTCCTCCTCTCTCCCAGTGCTGCATGCTTCTCTTGCTTCTGTGAAGGATATCCTCAGCTCCTTCTGAGCAGAGAGAAAAGCGTGGGAAATACTCCATTTTCCCCTTCAGAGTTTCTTACTGTTTCCATTAGATCCCCCTTTAAAATGAGCAGATGGCTTGATGCCTCCTTTAAACGAGCACTAACATTGGCAGCTCTTTTCATCGTGCCCTTTGCACAGCCCCAAGTACACAAGCCCTCTAGTAGAAGTAAAATAACAGCACGATATAACTTAGTGCAGTATAAATGAGGTAAATCTCCTGACTGTAACATATGATACAGTGATGACATATCCTCCCTCCCTAGATGGTTTTTATTGAGGCTTCTTGGATTATCAGGTTGGTCAGAGTGCACAGAATGTATTAATTAAAGCTGTGAAGCCTGGGCTCAGCACACAACTCTCTCGTACATCACAGTAACGGATGGGAAGTCCCGACGTTCATGTCTAAAACCCTAGCGTCTCCATGCTAATAGACCCTCCCTGTCAGCTGGCTGTGAGAGATAACTTCTTTCCCCTTGTAAAGTCAAGGAGTTCGTTTGTTATCCTTGAGATGGGGCTGAAAAGATGTGAAGCCACGCTTTCACCTGCTAGACACACAAGAAGATCGGTATGTTTTACTTTGTTCTGTGGTTGTTCTCTGTAATGTGTGATGAAAGGAGCACAGATAAACTTACAACAAAATAAGCAGAAGCCTTGCATATTTACCTTCACTATTGCTTCAGTGTGTCACCATCAGTATGAACAATTAATACAAAACAATATGCAAACCCTGTTTTAATGAAAGCTATAAATACCTGAAAATAAAATTGTTAGAGGTAAAACAACACGGGAGTCTCTTGGAAATAGGGACATGATTTGTGTATAGATTTTAGGTTTATTTCGTAAAGCTAAATTATTGGTAATGCATTAGGCATTTTGTTTTCATGAAATTTAAATCCATCATGGATATTAAATCCATATTTTTGAAGGCGAGCAAGTAACAAAACTGGAGCACACAAAAGCCTGGATTTTTGAACAGTGAGGTATTTTTCAGCACTGGTTATCCAAGAGCGCTTTCTGCTCCTTCCTCCTCAATGCTGATTAAGATTGAAAATACAGTGCAGGATGTTTTATGGAACCTATTAAGAGCTTTCTCTTCCTTTCTTGTTTTCTACTTTTCATTTGGGATGTGTTGAGTAAAGCTAATCTGTATTATATATTTATAGCTGCCCCAGTTTGCTGTATTTCTGACTTGGGCTGAACGTAGCCATACCATTGCTAGCTTTTTAAGCAGCCTAAGATCTGTCTGTTGCAGCACAAACAAAATGTTTGCTTAGGATTCAATTTCAACAAGGAGCAGCTGCTGAGTTATGATAATATCCTTCTCTGCGATGCACATCCCCACTTGTTCCACTGTTTCTCAGCCAGTGCAGTCTCATTTCCACATGCAGTGCCAGGACTCCTCTTTATTTTGGATAACCTGTTAACTTTTCAGTTCCATGATTCTCTATTTTCTGCTCAATTTTTCTCTTTCTCCAATACTCATTTGATCTGCCCTTTTTAACTCTGGCTGCATGAATTTGGCTGGAGCCCAGGAGCAAGGAGTAGGAAAGGACCACTCCAGCATCTCCGACTTCATCCCCAAACCTCTGCACTCAACGTCTGCCTCTCTGAGCTCACCTTGCAGGAAGTGGTGATCCTGCAAACACTGCACTTCACTTTGCAGTCAGTCCATGCCAATGAAAGCGTGGGCTTTTGAAGCTTATAGCAGTCTCCAGCAGAACATTTTTGAGATGGGGCATGTCTCACTTGTAGCTACCATATCATTGTCATCTGGCGTTGCCACAGACTGCAGCAGGTAGGAGGCATAGCTAGGCATTGTTCTTCATTTTTTTAACCAGGAGGTGGATCTCCTCCATGTTATTTCATCTTCTTTGCTTTTCCTGCTATTTTCACACAGATGCATGTGTAACCAAGGGCACTGCAGACTGCACAAGACAGAATTTGCTCCATTTATTCTTTGCTAAATTCATGAACATCATAAAGCAGCCCAGGCTCTTTCTGCTGATGCTTTTCCTTCTCTTGACAACTTGGCAGCGTCATGGGCAGTCTTTGTGATGGTGGCCAGTTCCAGGAGTGTTGGGGACCTAATAGGGGCAAAGAAACCTACAATAAGTTGTTAGCGAAACCTTTATGTTTATGCATTGGGTCACTTTATATTTCTCATTTATTTCTCAGAAGTGCACTTAGAGTTGGCATATAAGCTGGAGAAAAGGTTCCTGTGGATATAAATGTTGAAGCAAGTTTATTTTACCTATAGCTTGTTTTAATGTCCATATTAAGCTACCATGATTGAATAGATTAGACTCTATGTAAGCCTTGAGATTCCCATCCGTAACTAGTCAGTCATAAAAACAAGGTTTCAGGACCGGACCTATAGTACAAAGTGTCCCCTGTGGAGCGAGGCAAAAAAGGAGGGCACTTATTCCACCGCAAGAGTTAACACTAAGTGGGTTTGACTATCTTCTGTGTTAATGCAAGGCTTATTCTCCAGCTATTTTTAGTCTGTTCCAGCAGTGTGTCCCACTGTGGTCTGGTATGCAAGAGCTTTGCTGTGAGGTTTGCAAACACTTGTATTTCTGTGTTGTGAGAACAGACCATTTGTGCGTTACTGGAGCGTGTGTTCCTTCGGCAACTAAAAGGAAGGGCAGACCGCGCATGTGATCCATGCACATGTTTATTGTTGCCTGTGAATAACCATGTACAGCAAATGGGCTCTGGAAGAAAGCTTGTTAGCAGATGTCGTCATGGCCCTTCCAATTTATAAATATAAGCCTTGACATTTATATTTTCCATATCCAGGGTTATCCTAGCCAGATGTTGCAAGGATTGGCTCCTTGGAGCCTTTAGCTATGACTCCTCATGGCATATTGTCTATCGCACACCAAAAATAACCTATTTCTGGCTCCCATCAAATAGATAAGGGAAAATGCACTGAGTACCCTCAGGTAAAGGGAATTCCTCTACATCTGAAAATGCACTTTAACACAGCTCTACAAAACTCTTTGTGTTCACTCAGCTGAAAAATAAGTTGTCTGGTTCAACAGGCAGAGAAAATTCAATACACGGTAGCACTTCTACCCTGCTGTTTGGGGTGGGTGAAGAGTGTGGTTTGTGTTATACTTGCAAGGCTGACTGCACTTGCAGACACTGTAAAAAGTGCTGAGTGGGCTCATGCCCAGAGTGAGCTGGATTCCTTAAACACAGCAGTGGATAGTAAAGCACCTGTGCTCCCTAAATTGCCGTTCTTGATGCAGATTTTTACCTTCAGCAAGTGTGTTTTCCCTATCGAGCAGGATGGTGGCCAGCTCCACGTTCAGACTCCCAACTTACAGCACTACTCAGCTGACAAAATGTAGTTGTTTCCACCTTCAGAGTGAATTGAATTGCTCCCTACACTGGTACAGCCAGCACTGACCCCTTAGGGAGATTGGACCCTTGTGCACATGAGGTTTCATAGAATCATAGGATGGTTTGGGTTGGAAGGGACCTTAAAGCTCATCCAGTTCCAACCCCCTGCCACGGGCAGGGATACCTTCCACTACGGCAGGTTGCTCCAAGCCCCTGTGTTCAACCTGGCCTTGAACACTGCCAGGGATGGGGCAGCCACAGCTTCTCTGGGCACCCTGTGCCAGTGCCTCAGAACCCTCACAGTAGAGAATTTCTTTCTAATCTAAGTCTAAAATCTACCCTCTTAACATTTAAAGTCGTTCCCCCTTGTTCTGTTAGTACATGCCCTTGTTAAAAGTCCCTCTCCAGGGTCTGGAGCTGTTGGAGGCAGCAGCAAGTCATTCCCCCACTGCTCAGGCTATGGAAGCAGCAGAGACCCATCTGTGCCATGGCTTCTCCTTGCACTCCACCTGTGAGGGAGAAGAGTTGATAGAGTCAGCAGAAAAGCTGGGTTTGGGTTGAAGATGGAACCTCTGAAAGGACACTGCTTGCTGTGTTGATGGCTGTCTGCCTCTCTGCCCTAGGGATACACAGATGTGTTAGGAGATCAGTTACCACCTAAAAGCCAGAACAAACCTTCTTCGCAAACGCTACAACCTTAAGCTGGACTTAACTGTATATTTGAGTGATAGCCATATCCAGCAGTATCTAAGCAGTGAAGGATCGCAGACCTGCTGTTCCTCAAGGTAAAGTTCTAGACTTACCAGAGCTACATAAAATCCATAAAAATGTCAAAAACTTCCTCTTTCAGTGAGTTACCGTAACAAAAAAGAAATGCCTTTAAAATTCAGTGGAAATGCAAACACACAACAGTGTCAATGCCAGCCCAGAGGAATCGGATAAGGGATGTAGGATTTACTTCTAGTTCTGCTATTCGCCTTCTGACTAGTGAGTGTCACACCCTGTGAAATTAAGTGAAGAAGAGTATGACAGGGAGGAAGATGACATTACTGTTGTGGTGGGCAGTTAGTTTATGAGGGGTTTACCACAGTTATTTTGTGGTAGTGGGTTTATCTAAGAAGACAGATTTGTTGTAGAGTGAAGCAGGAGGAAATCTGATTCTCTGACAGCCCCAGCAGGATGGGATGCACTATGTGCTGAAAACCCAGCAGGACTCCAAAGGGCGGCTGTAGTCTAAGTCCAGTTACTCACTGGGATGAGGGAGAAGTAGCATTTATTTAAATTCATGTGGTTTTAATGCTAGAAAAGCTGGGTTCCTGCAATTATGAAAATGCCAGGCCAAATTCCGACTTCACTCACATCCCCTCCTTACAATTCCTGAATAACTTAACTGAACAAAGTAAGCATTATACCTGGGACCTGAGCCCATGATGGGGGAAAGCGAGGGAGCCAAGCCTGTTAGCTGCTGGGTGTGAGGGATGCCTCACGTTAGCAGTAGCATGGAGGGACATGGTGCAAAGGGTGTTCACAGAAGCTCAGTTCAGCAGGGACACTTCAGGATCCAGGTTCTGACATCCAGGTTTTGCAGCCTTCCCAGTCCCACAGGACAGCAGGCAGCTTTTCATGACCAGGTTGTCATATGGTTTGGAAGTGCTTGGGCAGGAGTTTGTGCTATGGCTGGTATCGCTGTAGTTGCTTTGCAAGCAGCAGGAGGAACCCAAACCTTGAAGGCAATGAAGCAGCTTGATGTCCTTGGCATTTCTGCCTGGTAGATGTGCCCTATGAACCTTCCTCCATTTTGCAACTGAGTCTGTTGGAAAGGAAAAGAAGCCAGTGCTTTTGTTCAGTGGAACAAGCTTGAACTTAATCCTGCTCCAAATAACAGGTTCAAAGATCTGACCCTATCTTAATTCTTCCTACTGAGTGAGACTCTGGAAAAATACAAGCAGGAAAGTGAGCCCAGTGAATTAGAGAGAAAAATGCGATAGAGACTAAGCGGAGAGAAAAACTTACATAGGGATGGAAAAAGAACAGGGAGACGGGAAACGAAAACTAAAATCAAATGGAAAAATGTAGTATATTGGACATCCGTTTAAGTCAGTTTATATTTGTGTTGTTCATTCTGTTCTTTAATACATTGCACAGGCGTCTTCTTAGTTGAAATAGTTGTGTGTCTTGGAGAAAACTATTTGTCAGGATATTTTAGGTATTTCCCCACTATTGCCTATTCTAAATAATTTTAAAATCTAGAGGGGAAAGTTGATACCTTTTACAGTGTTTAACAAGAAAGTGACAGGGTCAGCTATATACGTCTCTATGAATGTATGTGTTCCCCAAGCACATCTAAACATGCATGGTTAATTCTTTGCATCTGCAAAACGTATTTGAGCCATAGGGCCCACACAGTGCCAAACAAACACTTGGGTGCACATAGGAGAGGGCAGATCGAGTCACACTGGTTCTAATTAATTGAAAGGTTGAGCCCAAGACATAAAATACGGATTATGACTTTGACCACTCCAAAAAATGTGAATCGTTTTGCATGTGGGGCTGTACTGGGGAGAGCAGACTGTTGGCATAATACAGATAAAAGGTAGCTATTCTGCTCATGCTTGGGACCTGGTTCAAAACCACCTGATTGCAGCACCATCAAGTGAACTCTTTACATGTTGTATATCAACAGGTTACTCAAAAATCTTCACATCTTGCATCGCTGGCAAGACTTTTACAATACAAAGCCCATCTGTGTATGCACCCTTGATGTTCTTGCTTACTTTGGCTGTAAGAACTGCAATCATTATCTGTCCAAGGACCAGTGAAACGAGCACTTGGTTACTTGAGCGGTGATGATGAGTGCCTTAATTGCACATACAAATCAGGTACGCAGCCAGATGTGTGCGGTGGGTGGGGGGTTTGTGGATGTTTTTGAGCCCACATCACTATTTAGACTATCATGGACACATCCTGGCTCAGATGTCAGTGCAGAACTGGTGAAACAAAGGGCTCTGAGCTATCCCATCTTAGCAAGGGCCAGGCCCTGGGTAAAACTGGGATGCATTATCCCGGCTCTGTGATTGCCTCGTCCCAGTGCAGAATCGCAAGGGGATATTCTTAGGATATTAGAGAATCATCAAAGCATTTCTTAGAAGGGCAAAGGAAAGAGCTAATGTTGTCATCTCCTGCCTCAGGACCACCCAGACACTCTGCAACAAATCATGGGTCTTCAGCTACAGTATCTTGAATTACTGTTCACAGGGATTTGAAAGAATTTTTTTCCCCTCTTTTTTTTCCTTTTTTTAAAAGGATGACATGTAGTTTCCTGATGGGCTGGTTTTAATAAGGTCGAAATCTTTGTTGTTGCCAAATCAGAGAGGAATATAACATCTTTAAGTCATTAAATGGGAATGGGGTAATTACTCAGAGGGTGTGCTTCAAAGGTTATTGGTTTTTACAACGCTCTGTGTTTTTACACCATTCTGCAGTTGTCTGGAAAGGAGTGGAGGGCCTGATTCTGCCACTGCCACATGTTTGGGTTCAGGACTTGTATTTGCAAGGTTTCCTGACGGACTTTAGGGCAGGAGGCTGAAAAGGGCCATACACAGCCTCCTCTGGGGATAGGGGAAAGGTGTGCCTGATTGTGAGGTGCAGGAAACATTCCTGCATGCTGGAAGTTCACTTCAGAAAAGGACCCTTGGGCTGTGCTGGAGTTGTTTCTCACCTGCTCTTTCCCTACCTGCTAGATGCATCCTCATGTCCACCTTCACGTCACCATATCCCCATGCCTGGGGGACCTCCAGGCTGCATTGCTGTGACAGCAAACTGCTGCTCTTACCCCTGTCTCTGATGCAGCAGTCTCCATTGCCCCTATCCTGTACCTTGCCTTCCCTTCCATCCCATCCCCATCCCCATTTCTTCCTCTGGCCCCACAGCAAATAACACACTTTGCCATAACAGCGCACCTTTGGGATGTTCCTGTAGTGCTCAGCCTCACTGCAGGCTGGTGTCACTGGGGGCTGAATTTGACATCATGGAGGTATTTTGCAGGTGGCCCAGGCAATCAGGAGCTGCAAATCACAGTGAGAGCCTGCAAAACACTTCACTTTGGGTTAATGCTGCTGGTGTCATGCTAACGCTTCAGGGTCTTGACTCAAATCAGAGTCAGGGGAGTGATAGAAGTGAAGCAATTTAACACGGTTTTGATGGTTGCTCGGTGGGTGACACAGGGGTGAAAATCAAATCTCCCAGCTGCATTTCAGTGTTGAGCCTCCTCCTGCTTACACCATTATGGCCTCCCTCGAGACCCTGATCCAAGTGAGCCACCTTCTCCTCCTTCATGTCACTCAGAGCCAAGACCCCAAAGAGGGCAGGCTGCTGTCCTGCCATGCCTGTGGTTGGGGGGCTACTACACTACCATAGAGGGGAGCTGCGTCCCCACCAGCTACTGCTTTTTTTCATTGCAGAATCAGCAGTTTTCCTCTTCCCCACCCTGTGGCCCCATCCCAGTTTAGGAACCAATCCTTACCCGTCAAAGCTCTCACCGGGGCAAGAGCTTGGCTGGGGTTCAGGAGACCTGAATTCCAGAGATAGAGATCTTCAGAAGCAGCTCATCTCACCCACCTTAGAGACATGCCTTTGGGGGGAAAGGATTGTCCTCTGGAGACGTTTTGTTCCTCATGAACACAACAGAATAGCTCTGCCTACAAGCCTGCATCTGACATAGCTACAGTGATCTCATCCTTTAAACCCTGCTAAAGACCAGGGCATCTGAAGGACTGCCCTAGACTCTCTGATGGCACCTTCTGCACGTGCTGCTGACAGCCTGGGTCCTGCACGTTCAGGAAGTGAAGGTGCCTCACATCACTTCCCTTGAACTCCCCAAGCATTCCATCCTTGTGTGCAGTGTCCTGCTCACCACCACCCCCTTTCTGCACTTCAGTACACAGTGACAGTGTGACCGAGGGTCCTGGCATGATAGTTCACAGCTTTCTGCCCTTTCACAGCCAACGCCTGGTGAAACTTGTGCTTCCCTTTCCCTCTTTCCTTCAGTATCCTCTCCTTTTTCCTAGAGATAAGCCATGGCAGACATGGTCCTAACAAAGAGTAGGGCTGGAGGAGCAGACCTGTATCTGCAAACATGCATTGCCCTCTGCCTCTCCACTGGGGTCAGAGGCTCACTGGTGCCCACTTTAAGGAGAGGAACTGCTTGCTGTCAGTCTCCAGAAGAACCGAAGCATTGAAATAAGGTAGGATCAGAGCTTGACATTCCTCTCAGGTGGAAAGATGGTTCCCATTTGAATCTCATCAGAAGGAAAGCTCAGATCAACAGCGACAGGTTGTTGAAATGCTCCTCGTTTGGTGTGGGAAATGGCCATAGATCTGGGCTCCCAATAACCTTGGGGTAAAGGGAAAATAGTAGAGATAAGGCTCTTCTTTTTTGTGGCTAATCCCATTGGCCACAAACCAGCGTGTGATACTGGTTACTTGTTCAGACATGCAAAGGCAGTTTACTACACTACTGCAAATAAGCAGTGGCCTCCTCTGGTCCAATCCTCTGGATTCCTTAATCAGATCCAGGTTGGATTATTGTTTCTTTTTAATGAACTGAACCTTGCGAGAGCATGAGCCTCTTGGCCTTGTTCCTACAGAGGACCTCAGGACGTGCTGAGTTGTAGGTATGTGAATACTAGCCTTGCTGGAAGAACTCATGTGCTTGCAGCACTTAGCATCCTGCTAGTTTGAGACCCAGAGACTCAGCACCCTGCAGGATTTATCCCTCAGGCTGCAAGGACAGTGTCCGTAAAGAAGTCAGTGATGGAAAGATGGAGCCTGGGGGGATGGAGCTTATGCTGATCTAAAGAATACCTTCATGGGATGTCCATATGGACATATTAAATAATAACCTGAAAAATTCATATTTATTTCATAGAAATATGTCCATTATGTAACAGACACATTAAATAATAACATGAAAATTCCAGGAGGTAGAGACTTCACATTCCCTGTAAGAGGTTACTCTTATGGTTAAATCCTTGTGAGTTATTTCTAGTGTAATTCCCCCCCCCCGTCCCCAACATATTCCTTTTCATCTTAGTTGAGCACCTATTCTTTTCTCTCATACCTGTGGTCAGACTTGTTTCCAGCCAGCTTGTTTACACACTGCAACGGGTTGGTCCCAGAGCAGATGTATTTTTCAAGTCTTGATGGATAAATTCTGGTGACATAAATAGGTCTGGTTAGTTCCAGGAATAATTGTCTTCACTAGCAGAACATTATTTTTGATCACCAGAAAAATAATGTGATCAACTCCTCTCACATCTGTTCATTAAATGAAAGGGTGGGGGGAATAGGGCAAAATTTGTTTGAAAAGAAACAGGAAGCATATGCTTACTATCACTTAAGAAACCCGTAACCATCATAAGGTTAACATCAAATCAGAAATGCAAAACAGCCATTATTGTATTTACTCTAAAGTTTTCTTTCAGTTTACTAGCTCTCTAGGCAATTCAATTGAAACACGTGTTTTTTCAGGGTTCAATCTCTGCTGGCACGTTGTCCTGATAAGCTTCTTTCATCAGATGCTATTGTAAGAAAGGCTGTCTCAGTCCACATTTGTTTACATTTATTAAAAATAGTTGTCATGTGTTTATGTAGTTCCTTTGATCCAGAAAAATCCCCAAACACTTTGTAAGTTCTGCTTGAAGGGGTCACTTCCTCCTCCCTGAACAGAAACCCATGTTTGTACTGAGGCAAGGCACCAGATTAAAAATGCATGGAAATACCACCATTATTCGGTCAATCCTCACTGCCTCAGGGCACCATCAGTTTTCCAGGAGCTTCAGAACAGTTACCATAAAGGCAGTTTGGACTTTAAGGGTTAAGAGTGGTGAAAAGACCATGTTCCTTCAGATTGCATGTTTTTCATGCACTTCTGCTCTTCAAATAAAGAAGCAGTGGTACCTACTGCACAAAGCACATATCTCAGCTAGACCTACTGTTCCCAGTTTGGGGCATCTGTCTCACTCCAGTGAACACTGAGCAATTAGGCAGAGCCAGAGGAGAGCGGATGAAAGGATGAGGGAAGGAACCTGAGGGCTTGCAAAGAAAGGCAGAGGAAACTGTTTAAAGGAGAGAAAACTGGGGTGAAACATGGTTAAGTCTTCAAAACACATGAAGGGATGCTGAGAAGAAGAAAGGAATAACCCTGTCCATGGGGACAGGGGAAGTCACAGACTTGCACTGTAGCAAGGGAGATGATTGGTGAAGCGTCAGGCAGTAATTCTGGGCGTCAGGAGTGGTGAAATGCCGGAATAGATGTCTGCAGAGACTCTGGAATTGCTGTCTTTTCCACATAGGGTTTCTTTGAGACTGGATTACACGTAAATGTGAGGAGGTTTAGATCTTGCTCCTGTCTTTGGGACAGATGGTCCAGAAAGCCCCCCTTGGCCCTATCTTCTGCCATTGTACCACATGTGGTCAGATGAGCTTTGCTTATACGAATAAACCAAGTCATGCTAAAAATTAGTCTGTGAGCTTCTTGCAAAGTCGTCACAAGCTAAACCAGAGCAGAAGTTCCCCCGAAGGGTTGCATGTGTGTTTGTTTTATTTTCCAGTTTTAAAGTGCTCCCAAATCATGGAGGTGCTCCAGCATGCCCCCAGCATAGAGAACTTGAATCATGTAATTGGATTCAGTAGGGTCTGTTGACAAAGCCTGTGCCTGAGGCCCTGTTTCTGGGGAAAGTTTTACACGTCCTAATGATATTAAGACAATGTATGACTAATGCACTGATTTGAAAATCTGATCAAAAGTACAAGCTCATGAATATGATACTGCAGGTCATTTGGCTAAAAGATACCTGGAGCCTTCCAAATTCTTAAAACGATCCCATACACAGAAGCAAAAAAGAGAGGTATGAACAGAGGAACCAGTGGTTGCCTGTTCACCACGGATCGTGTGGAATGTTTTGTTAAAGATATTTTTATCAGACACGAAAGACTGAAATGCAGAATATCCTGAGCTGGCAAGGGAAGGCATGATAATAGTTTAGATTATTATCCCTCAGATTTGTGAGTGATTTATATTACTCTCTACGTTCATTTCAGGAATGCTCAAAACTTCCTTGAGGACAGTGGAAGGTTTCCAGTTGAGTTCAGGGGGCTGCTGCTGCTTTCGTCCTTAGGGAAGGATGAGGGTCAGTGAGATCCTATATGCACAACCAGACATGCTCACAGGAAGTTTGGAGAAGTTATCTCCTGACACCAGAGCCACCTCTAAGATTAGGTTGTAATCTAACCTGGCTGTCTCTGTAATCCCTAGGAAGATAAGGACCCGAAGCAAGAGTAAGTGCCCCCCCTAGAGACCTGCGCTGGAATGAGGTGGATCACCTTCTGGAGAGGTTTCTCTTCCCGTTCAGTGTAGAAACAGCCTATTCACAAACTTAGACCAGAGGTTTTACAAGGAGTCTTGTAGCATTTGATCATAGCACAGATCATTCTCTTGAAATACCTCTAAACCACGCTGGCAGTTGGCTAGAAGTAGAGTTGCATTTGAGAAAATGTCTTACATGGATAAACTGTGATTCATTTGCTATTAGCGTGCTTTGTACACATTAATGGAAACACACTGTTCTTCTCTTATAAAGCACTGAAGGATTTCTTAAAAACAAGCACCCCCACCTAACAGCCTTTTATCTTGACAAAGACACCTTATAGAAATCAAATGTCTTGAAAACAGAAAATTACCTCACTGAGGAGAAGGATGGTCAAAAATTCTCAGGACTTTCAGGTCTTGTAAGTAAATGGGGAGTGGGGTGGTTGTTCCCTCCAAAAGTACCTGCTTTCAGGGCAGAAATAATAATAATAATAATAATAATAATAATAATAATAATAATAATAATAATAATAATAATAATAATAATATGGTTCTGGCAGTTGACTATAAAATGGGAACATCATATTGAAGTGTAAAATGTTGATTTAAGGCTGCTTTAGGAAGCGCATAGATGCAGTTGGCTGATAAATGGGCTCATGATTCTTTCAGGGTTTCCCTGGCCAGCTTGCGTCCCCCACTGAGCATCTCACACAGTGCATCCCTTAGGTGCAGAAAGGCAGTTTGCACAAGGAACATTTCAGTCATCTCACTGGAGGATCAAGCCTAGAGAATGTGTCAGAAGCAGGATACAGCAACTGCAAGTCTGAATGGCATTTTGGAAGTGTTTTTTAAATTGACATTGAAAAACAGACCCTTCTTGCTGTTTAAAATTTAATTTAGGGTTAAACGATGTAGTTCTGTAAAATGACAAACAGTAACGAAAAGATGAGTACAAGCACCTACCCACACTTACCTTAGGGAAAACTGGTACTGGGGAAAACCCCTGAAGCTGTGATCCCAAGGTCAGTGTTGGTAGGTCTGTGTACCACAGCATCACTCAGCAGGATAAATGAGATCTGGATCAGAAGCTGGAGCGTGACTACATTTCTGTTGAATTACACAGCGCATTTAGTACCTAATTTTCTTAGAAATATGCTTTAATGATGCTTTGTATTCACTGTAGAAAGACCATTCGTACTTACATTGCATATACCACTGGAGCTTGGATATAGAGTGCCTAATCTGGTATCATCCTTGAGAGCGCTAAATTAGCTGCTCAAAAAAGCTGGACCAGTTTTAAACAGCAGCATCAGCTTATCCCAAATCAACTCTTTGTATTAAGTGACTGCAGTAGTTTTGATGCAGTACAGAAGAAGCTCTAAAGCTGTGTGTCTTGCATCATCAGTTCAAGACATAAACCAACAGCTCACCCTAGGAGTTTAGATAAGAGCTTTCTCCAGCAAGGCTTGATTTCAGAATTCTCTGTTTACAGCAATTTGTTCCTCTGGAGCAAGCACCACTTCTTACTGTCAAAGTTCTAATACTAGTTAGATGGATCATCTACTCCCATGAAGTAATTCCCGTGTCTTTAATTCAAGGCTGCCTGGGTTTTTTACTGTTATTCATTGTACATTAGTTAAGATCACTTCTAGCTACAGAACAACTATCCCACCCAGATGTGGTGACAGTATAAAGGTTGAGGGAAAAAATGAATTTAATTATCCCCAAACCCAGTGTAAAGTGTAATGTGCAGTGATTGACTATTGGATTTGATGTAGACCCACATGGGTGTGTATTTACCAGCATTTACTGTTCTGGATGGACTCAGATCTCTTCACACTTTGTGATTGACTGAACACATTTGAAGCATCTGAGCTAAAAGCCCTCTTTGGTATTGCTTAGACAGAAAAAAACCAAAAGCTTTCGATGCTACTAAATCCTATTACTGTGTGTGATTCTGGAGCAAGGTATTGTTCCTTTTATCTGATACTAGGCAAGATGCAGCCTTTTTCTTCCAAGGTCAGGATCTCAGATACCATAGCTAATTATTTAGAAAACTGCATAGCTTCTTATCTCATAAGGAATTATTTGGCAGTCATTTTCAGTGCCTCCAGATCCTTTTTATGGAAGATTCATAAAGTAACACAAGAAAATCTGCAGGTATTAGTGTCATGTCTTGTTTTGAGGGGAACCTGTCTTTTCTGTCATTGCTTCACAGCAGAATGCCTTGTTTTTAAGTCCAGAATCCACCTTGCGCATTTTGCATGTTTGGTTGTGCTGTTCTGTGACAACTGGTGGATTATGGATCATCCAGTAATGGATGCAGTGGAAGCATTTTATGAAATGGAGATTACAACTTAAAACTTTCAAATCAATTGTAAATGGACCTTTTTGACCTACAGTGTCATGGGAATCATGATGAATTCCAACCTGCAAATTCAAATCAAAGTACTAACTCAAGCTACAATCAATAAGCAATCGTACCACTGTTGAAGCAAATGCACAGGGAAACCTCACACTGAGTTTGATTCTGGCATTGTGATTTAATTCAAAATGGTTGAAAGCCAGGAGAAAAGAGATGAAGCTGCTTTGTCTCCTGTACTCAAGCTTATCAGTTGTGGAAGGGGATCCTGAGCAGTTCTTTATGGCTTGTGAAACAGGGAAAGGGCATGTTCTGTATCCCCTCCTGTACTTAGCATCCAGTTCATGGTCAGACAGACATGTCTCTGGGACATGACTAATTTTGAGACCTTTGGTGGCAAGAAGGTACCTAAGAACATAAGAATGATGTCATCTTGAGTCAGCATAAAGATATGTTTATCACAGTCTCTGATGCTGGCCAGTAATGCTTAAAAAAAAATGAATGCAGTATGTTAGACATATCAAGAGTGATGCCTCCTTTGGCTGTATTCTAGCAACAGGCTGAAGCTGAGGGGCATCCTGAATCAGAGCTGTTTCTAGATCATCACACTTAGTAGCCCCTGGGGCTCTCCCTGCATGTCTAATGCATGCAAACAATAATAATAATGGTGATTGTCATTGTTGTTACTACTGCATAGAGTGACAGCTCACAGAATTTAATTTCCTTCTCTTGTGTTTTCTCTTAGCACCACCACGTTGCCTTCCTATATCAGGATAACCAATGGCTACATCACAGTCAAACCTCCCATTTGGATTTCAAACCAGCTGGATCAGAGACCGCGTTCAGATCGCCCATCCCAGCCTCAGCCTACAAGCTCAGCTTCAGCCAGCCTTTTATGGCCATCAATAACTTCTCTTCTCTGCGTGGCCATAGCTCCTTTACTCCTGAGTCTACTGCAGCCTTCCTGACCACATTAGTATTACTTGCAATCCCTTGGAATAGAGAAGAGAGATAATTTATGAACGAATTGGAGGTTAAGACAACAGTTACAATCTGGACCTTCTCAGTGACTCAGTAGTGCCTTCTAGCTGATTTTGTCTCTTTGCCCAGATACATTTTGAAACTCTAAAGCTTTATTGTAACACTGACTTACATCTTCTTTTTGTAGAAGGATCTTTATTTCCCATAGTGCTATGGGGTTTTGTAAAATACACATGTTCGTATAAAGAAAAAAAGAAAACAAAAAAGAAAAAGAAAAAATGTATTTATTCGACTGGTAAACTTATTTTTCTTGTTGTATATGTTAATAACATCCCTATTAATCAGTAGTGATGGTGAAACAGATAAATTAATATTTTCTATATTTTTTCTGACAACTCTACAAATGTCTGAACTGACACCAAATGAATGCCTTCTTTCTTTCTTTAAACGTTACCTTTTACAGCAGCTGTTCAATAAGTACATTTCTGCTAAACTTCTTTATTTTACTTTCTTTTATCTCATTAGCATAGTTTACACTGAATGAAGAAGGTCCTGCTCTCTGTGGCCTATGCCCATTAGAAAAATAGGTGCATTCCTAACTCGTTAGCTGCTACGACCTAAAATACCAGTTGTTTTTATATGACTTAATAAGTCATTAGTCAAGATAACCCTCTAAATTCTGCTGTTAACTAAACTATTTAACTTCTTTGGAAATTACCAATTTCCCTCTTTGCCCTGGGATTAATTCATTAGCTAACACAAATTAAGACACCTTTTTTCTTAATAAAAAATTGCTTTTGAAGTCTGTAATATTCCCACTGGAATTATTTTCTTCTCTCCCTCTTTTTATATAAACACAAGCCTAGAACCTTTCCCAGAGTAAATGAGGATAGAACTTGGTCTGTCTATAGGGTATAAAGATGTAGTGCCCTATTAATCTGTAGAACTTTGAACCACTTGTATTAATGCAGATGGACAACCCAGAGGGCAAAAAACATCTACAGATTCCTCTTCATCTTGCTATTGCGATGCTTAGAGCTGATATTTCCGTGCTGAATTATGACTTGTCCAAAATCTGTTCAAGAGCACAGGAACCAAATTAACCCCTGTGTTAATTCTCCACAATCTGTTCGAGAGCACAGGAGTCAGATGAGCCCTGTGTCTCTGTATGGAGACACCTAGAACATTCCTGTGTTTTGTAGCCTATGGTACCTCTACTGACTTAGATGGAAAACTTACGACACCTTACACTCACTGAAAGCAGCTGCTTTTCATGAATGCGATGAATATGGGAAGAAACCCGTGTCCATCTTAAAAACTATTATGCTGTTTAATAAGGTTGATTTTTTTCTTTTCCCCCAACAAAGCATTATGAAAAAAATCCCTTTGGATGCAACAGTTTCAACCAGAGAAGTAATTTTGGTTGAAATAGTGTTTTTCTTTCTAGGTCATCTACAAACCAACAATCCTAAATATGTGATGAAAACATCGGAGTTAAAAAAGAAGATTCGAAAAATAGAAAAATACAAGGCAACATTTTCCTTACTGTCCTGGGTTCAGCCAGGTTTAAACCACAACACTTACGAAAAAGCAGTGCTTTTTCACCTTGGGAAAAATATCAGATTATAATAATACCGATTAAAGGCTGACTGAAAACCATCATGTCAGTTTCCCACCAGCCCTACAGCCTGGACTCCAGATGGTTCCATGCAATCTTCAAGTCTGCAGTGAGACATAGCTTAGGATTCACGGTTTGGTTGTTGTCATACCAGTTAATTCATGTAAGTAGGTTAAAAAATAATTAGACAACAAAAAGCACATAGTTTTATTTAAATCCATGTTGAAATACTGACAGAAGGTTGTGTAGGTTTGTGGTCAGTCTCAGTGAATACAGCAGACACTGCTATAAGCTACCCTTATTTTTTATCAAGCACAACCGTTGATAAGGGTGAATGGAAAACTTTGAGCTTTGCCCCAAACGTGAGCTTCAAGCACGCCCTGTGCATACTTTTAGATTGTGTATTTTGGCTAGCAGAAGATTAGAGATGTTAGTTTTGGACAGAAGCCATTCACCTTGCATAATATTTATTGCGCAGGGCTGGATATTGGAAACATATTTGGGGAACTTTCATTTTGGTTTTATTTGAGCTATTACCCTAGAAATGCCTTCATTTGAATATAATGGCTTAACAGACCTTGAAATTCAACATTAATGCATTTATAAATGTGATTGGTTCTCCTGATGTATTCAAGACAGAGATCAGTACTGAATTATAATGTCTTATTTGCAAAAATTGAAATGGAAATAAGGTAGGCCAGTCTTAAGGGTGACAAGTTACATAGTAAAAGTGAACAGCCAACAAACCAAAACCCATTGGATTTTGTTTGTTGTAATCTGATCAAATCCAGAAATGATTCAGGGGTACCATCCCAGAAATAATTCCAGTTGTTGGAAAACTTACAGTATAAATACAAAAGACCACATAACGATAAGGGAGAGAGGAAAGAGCAGAAAACCACCAACAGCACCAAGACTAGAAATTACAATTCTATCGTTTCCCAAACTGTGGCTTTCTCCATAAGCCTCTGGGGCTTTCTTAATATTAGGAGCACACAGATATCTCCTCACTCACAGCTGTAGTTATACTGCACAGAATAGTCACTGTTTGGCACCAATGGGGCTTTTTTTCTGGGTCGCTCCTCGACTGGACAGTAATACTCAATATTCAGTAGTCCAGTTATCATGGTATGTTTGGCTATCACAGTATGTAAATAGCTTGGATATCAATGTTTTAAATTATATGCATTTTCTGGCATTTTGTCCATAATTCCATGACATGAATGAATGTTGCTGGAGTGCACCAAGCCCCTTGAGTTTGTCATCCTGCAGTGCAGGTGTCAAAGCAAGGTGTCTCCTGGCTTTTGGGGTGCACACACCTGGCTTCTGCCACCTGAAAGCATTTAGATCACTTGGTCTTATGATGGTCTTCTTTGAAGGAGAAGACTTACAATAAATATAAGCTTAAGTAGCTTCCCGTAGATCCTAGCTCAGGAACCCCACGTGAATGGGTTCAGCACAGTTCTCTAAGCAAACATTTATTCTGTTCTCTCTACCCTAAAGCACAGCTTCGGGTAAAATTTCTTTTTCAGTACATGGCATGTAAGCATAGCAATGCTGGAAAATGAGACCCTCACTGTGATTGATAAAATGGATTATTTATTAATCAGCTGCAGCAGCCCAGTATTAACTAAAATACCCTAATGCTGGTTAGCGCAGATCTGTGCACGCCCATTGCCATGGATCATGATTATATTCACCATGAGTTTATAAAAAGTGTGCATCAGATTTGATACATGCTCTTGAAGTGACACTGACTACTGGCTTCTTGGGACTTCAGTTTTCTCTATGGGTTCCTTGGAAAACTAGTAACCAACTGCTTCCTTTCTTCCAAAGGACAGTTCAGATTCCATGTAATCGCAAGATTCCAAGAGCAGGAGATTTAACAAAATACACATTAAATATATATATATATATGCACAATATATATAATGGTAAACATTGGTGATTGATTGATAGTATTTACCTCTGAGAAGCACAATCAAGTGACTCACACAGTGTCTGACAATCAGGACATGATTTTGGATGAGTCCAAAGCTGAATGTTCGTATGATTCATCCTTTTAACTCAGCTACAACTGACACCAATACAATTCACTTTATATGTAACTGTAACATTATAAAACGAGTGCTAATTACCTGCCAAGCTCTTGCCCTGATGGAATAAATATTCCATACCACCAGCAACAGATCTAACTTCCACTCTTTCATTGTTTTAATGCTTTTCTTGCTTATGTTTAAGTACAGATGCTATATTAACATGCACTGCCACTTGGAGAACCAGTTAGTAAGCTGGGACAGAAGGTATTTTGTATTTTATGACTGATGTAGTTCCTCTGCAATCCCTCGGGCTGTTGAATAATGCAATACCTCTTCTGGCAATAAATGATGAACATGATTTATGATAACTATGCTTTATACAGGTGTCAAAATCTGCTTTGTTGAACTTCCCTTCCCATTCCTCCAAGATCCACTGTAATTTAGGAACACCCAAGGTACAGAGCTGTATATTTATTTAAGTTCTTCAATATACAGTTGTGGAGAGAGAGATGGAAAGAGGGAGAACTTAATCTGTGTTTAGTGCATTGATTAGCTGAATGATATGACCCAGTCATTACCATATACCACTGCTAGGGAGGAATTTCCCATCATATATTTATGTTAGAGAAACCAAAGTGCCAAAGTTATTATCTCAGCATAAATGTTATCATTCCAAACTTTGCTTAGTACCATATTCCTATATTATATCCAAAAAGTATATGGGCTTGTCATATCTCTGAAGTGATCAATGTCCCATGGAGTGCTAGAGTTCAGCTTCAATTTAAGCTTGTTTCAGCTTAACTGAAGCAGAAAGTTAATTGCCTGATTTTGAGATCATAGGGTGTATGTGTGTGCTCACGCACATGTGTGCGTGTGTGTGTGTGCATAAGCGTGTTGTATGCATGTGTTTTGTCCCACCCCAAATGCACCCTTTCCTCTGACTGGCTTTTCAGGAGGCACCTTAATCTAGCTGAAGGCAGAGAGGTCTTTCCAGTAAGTAGTCAATACTGTTCTTCTATAGGAAGGATTACCCATCCTGCAGGTTCATGCTCACACTGAATTTCAAATCGCATGTTTGTCAGTTTTCCATTCAAATACATTTCAGATATTTTTCCCTGTTCCGCCTCCTGCTTTTGTGAACTGTTTTGAAGAGTGTAATGAAAAGATGCTTTCTAATATTATTTTATCAAAATATTTTTGTAGCATAATATATTAATAAAATGTTATTATAAATCCATAGCAAAAGAATCTTGTATGTCTAGGTTCTTTTCTTTGCACTGAAAGCCAAGGAATCACCAAAGGAGAACATTCAGTTTGTAGAGCTTATGCATGCTGCTTCTCTTTTGCCCAAGGCCAACATGGGATGGAGGAAATCAACCTCTGGGGAAGGTTCCTCATAAAATGATGTGCTTTTGTCAAGTCCCTTCCTGCAGAGATGTGGAAAATCTTTTTTATTGGGGAGCATTTGCTGCCCCTGGCATGTAATAAATCTGCAGCAGCCGCAGGCTTGTATCTGTGTTGCTCAAACGAAGCCACTGGTTAACCGCATGGCATGCTCTGAGTGGGGTTTGGGTGGAGGGAAAGGCTCTGAACGGCAGATACAGGACCTGGGAGCTGTGCTTGCCTCCACCATTTCAAAGGCTCAGTGGGCAAGCCCAAAAACCCCAACACAAAGGCCTTCTTTGGGTGGGGGAGTGCAAGAGCAGGGATCTTAAAGAACACTGACCTGAATTGGGGGGGGGGGCATGATATATGGATGAGACTGAGGCAGAGGGAAAGGTTTGGGATATTTCACTGTGACATCTGCTCATTTCCACGCTGGCCAGGGTAGCGCATGATGAGTCCTGCAGCATTTGGGCCAGACACAGGGCATTAACACCAGTATCCCATACTGTGCGCAAGCAGGTTCACCTCCCCTTCCCAGGTAGTGAGGGACAGGCCAGGAAGTGCCCTGACAAGCTCTGCAAGACAGTTATTTTCAGTAGTAAATGGACCTTTGTCAGCCGGAGTGAAAGCAGAACCAAGCTCTTCCCTTTTAATGACTCCCTTCCCTCACTACTAAATCCATTTGCCAGGATACTTATGGTTGTAAAACAACATTGCAAGCTATGGAGCTACAGTGGGACATTACTGTCACCTCTAGCACTGCCCTTGGGAAGCACAGAATCGGCTATCACATTGGGTAAGAGGCAGCAGAGGTGCGAAGCCATCCCTTTGGCACAAAGTAGCTGGAGTGTGTGGAAAAACCCAGCTTAAGCATCTGCATTCAGTCCTGGTGGCTGCAGGAAGCACTTTTCTCCAGTGCAAACAGTTGGTGTCGTTTGAACAGCTGTTGCTGCTGCTGGCAAATAGTAATACTGGATCTGTGTCTCCACTGGGGCTGGAGCAGAAGGTACCTTTCCACACCGAGATACAGGGATTTACTCATTTTTCTTGGCATATTCTTCTTTCTTGCATCCGAATCCTGCCTTATAGCTGACATTGCAGACTTCTTGCTGATCGCAGCATCGTTTGCTTCTTAATTATGTGCTAAGTAAGTCATTTAGTCTGTAACACACCATTTTGAGAGGACTCCACCAGCGAAGCTGTTTCAGAAATATCCACTGTAGGAAATGCAGTGGGAAGTATAAACACTTGAACTGAGCTAACCATGGCACTGGAAGGAATTGCTGGTGCAAAGCAGAGGGGAACCTCTCTAAAAGCATAGTTTAAAAAGAGCCCATCCATTGACATACCAAGCAGACAGTCAAAGCTGCTTGCCGTCTCTATTCTGGGACTTGCAGCCTGGAAAGTCTGTGTGGTCCAACCATCATCTTAACCCTGCCCTGTCCACTTTTGCACTGCCAGCTATCCCTGCTCCCGGCCAGTCCCAGGCTGCCACATCCCATTGCTCTTAAGGGTCATGTTCAGCCACAGGTCTGAAAACAATACAAACCTTCAGCCAGCAGAGCCAGATACTGGCTCAGTGGTGCCGTTTGCTTAAGCTTCTCCTTCCCTTGACCTCTTTCTGTACTCCTAGGCTGTAATTGCAGCTTTTTACTCTAACTTGAGATTTTCCTGTTTATAGATTTGCACCGGAAAGAGGGGAAGCTGTGATGAGAAAAGTTCAGGGCAGAAGATAAGATAGGGTTTCTTGTTGAACAGCTCAGTGTCCGCATTGCTGCATAGCAGCCTATCTCCTTTCTGGATCAGTGCTTTCCAGTTCCCAAACCACCTGAGTGCCACCCATAATTGCTCCCCACACTGAGCGGGCTGGGAGGAGTATTTCACTAAATGAAGGCCTCTGTGTGCTCTCTGTGTTTCTGTCTGCTCAGTAGTTTCCAATTGTTTTAGCTTGTGACCTTCTAGTGTTTTCCACTGAGAGTGCAGACCTCTGGCTGTACTCGTAATGCATATAACACCTTTTCTCAGTCTATTGCGCTGTAGCATTAAGCCAGGGATCCCCAAGGGCTTGTGGACCACAGCCAGATGTCCCTGAGCAGAGGTTTGCACCACTGCCCTGCACCCCTCTTTGATCCAGCCTAACGATGGATGGCTTCTGCACAGCATCTCGGTACAGAAATACCCAACCACAGTCTGCTGCCTTGTTTGTTTCTTCATTTGTTTTTACTTTAACCAGTTTGAGCTTAAATTAAAATGCAGATTGTTGTTGGTCCTCTCTTCCTAATGAGTATTTAAATGGGAGGAAAACACTCAAGGGACTTTCTGCCTTTGGTCTATAGCAGAGAATTCAAGCATAAAATGCCTGCGTGTCTTCCTCTCTTGGCAAGTCTCATATTCTATTTTCTTAAGCACGTTGTGCTGTGAACAACACACCTAATGAAGACTTTGGGGGGTTTCAGCACATGGCTTTCCTTCACCCCACTGCAGATTTGCCAGTATTTATTAATGATTGAACTTACCACCTCTCCCTGAGCAGAGGTACTAATAAAGCTTACCTGTTATCTAGTGCCTGCTGCCTATTCTCATGGAACTCCTAGAAGTTGTTGTATTTGAGACCTCCAACCCCATGTGAGCAGTTTCAAACCTTGCTAGCAAAGGGCCAGTTCGAGCACAGTGATCACATAACCATCACTGGTTTAGAAATGAGGTTACAGTGTGACTTACAGGCAAATGTATATGAGGCAGCACATCTAAAGGAAAACACATCATCGCTTGTGCACTTAATCACCACTGAATCAGGGCAGAGCTGTTCCTACTGCACCTGATTTGTGGAGGGACTGAACATGTCATACCAAGCTGGGGGAAAGCTGGAGTTTAGCTTAGCGTTATGGCGGTCTGTGCTCCAGACTCATCTCAAAGATGTGCCCGTCTAACGTAGCCACAAAAAAGAGCTCCGCAGCATCTCCTGGGGCTCAACAGGAGCAGAGTGGACCGCTGAGAAATATATTAAAAGATCAGGGCCCCGATGGATGTGCAGATGGAGCCACAGGAGCTCCAAAAATCACAGGGGATGTCCAAAGGCAAACATAACCAGACACCCACAAGTCTACTGCAGTAATGGAAACAATAGTAATGGAAAACATAGTATGTGTTTAGATTGCTAAAAAGCTGGATGGTGGAAATACGATTACTTAATTTCACTGGGGTCTTAAACTATAAAACGCTGAAACTTTATTGAGCATTACAAATTCTGTATTAGTCTTTTTAATGTACTGTTTCTCCCACTACAAAGAAGAGCTTTTTAATATCTCCCCGTGCATTTAGTGAGGGAGTTTCAGGTACTGGGTTTTGGAGGGGATAGTAACAGCAGTGAAAATCTGCACAGGCTGGGATAAAAAAGTGCCCAGCAGCCACACTGTGCTACATCTACACTAGCCCATGGCATCTCATGCACCCAAGGGTGCTCTTCGCGTTAGCACTAGAATGTCTCAAGAGCACTGCTGTATGAGACTTAAGTGTCAGGACTTCAGGATGATGGGACAGACCTCAAGGCCAGTGTCCTGGCATTACAGCCGTACTTTTACAGCTGTAAAAACATGAGTCAGGCCCCAAAATCAGGTACATCTTTGATTTAACCTCTGCCTGTACAACGGTCTGTATGCCTAACAAACCACTCTGCCCTATCCATAGGTTTAAAACCTTGTAAACCACTCTATGTGTGCAGATTTGGTGAGACTTTAAGCCAACATCCAGTCAAAAGCCTTCTACTAGCTGCCCTGAGCTTTGCATTAAGTCCTGATCGACTGATTCATTTGAGCAGCAGGTCCCCATCCTGCAATCTCAAATACCTTGCTCCTCATTAGGTCATGCTGCACCTTTGGGTTCAAGCCATCATCCAAAGCACTGCACTTCATTCCATTTTCCACGTTTAACAAGGACACAGTTAAAATGGCAGAACAAATTGCACAGAGCCAAACCTCCATCGAGCTGATTTTCAGAGGAACGATAACAACAATAACGGCAACAGGGAGTTCATGCTCACAGCTCTCATTCACACTTGGAACTCCCTTCCTTCTTGGAATGAAATGCGTTCTGAACAAAGGGACCAAGATAATGTGCTAAAACATCAACAACAGGCAGATAGAGGCAAAGCAAATGAAAGACAGATGTAGGAAGGAGAGTGGGAGCTTTCTGCTTTGATTTGCACAGGTCCCATATCTTTATTGTCCTAAGGAATATCAGTTTGTTGTCCCAACAATATCAGATCTCCAATCCTTATGTGTGGCTTACAATTCACGTTTTCTTTCTTCATATGAAAGCCATTGGTTTTAATTATAACATGTTGGATACCCAACCCCAACTAGCTCTATGTGGCTGAATTATTTGAACAGCAGTGCAGCAGGGCCCTTTTTCTTTCCAGGGATCTCTGCAGCTGTTTGTCTTGGCAAGGGCAGGTCTGTCCCAAGCTCCATCCTGTGCAAAGTCCTTTCCACCCACTCAAGCAAGGCTTTCATGAGCATTCACCTCGTTTTTAATGGGAGCATTATTATTTTCTATTTTGCAGTGGCAAAAATAATTCTCACAAGGGGAAGAGACAGAAACTCACACCTACCCATCTTTCTTGAGCAAACTGTCTTCATCCAAACTGTAGGAAGTAAGCAAATTCAAGGCGTTTGCCAACAATTGTTTTTCTCTTAGCAGTGATCGAGACCAAAAGTAGACACAGAGCCTCGTGATATCATCTCTCAACCAGAAGGATCCTCTTGAAGACACATTACTTCGGATAATATTTGCACTGCAAACACAATGGTGGTGGTTGTGTGGTTATGTGGTGGACAAGGCTGTTTGTGTTCCCTGGCTGTGCATGGGCTTCAGGGCAGGACCCAACCCACACAATGACTTTATCCTGCTGCTGCCTTTTCCTCCAAGGGAAATGCAAGCAGTTCATGAAGAGCCAAGCATTTGTTTGGGTTTTTTGACCCTGTTTGTGGCGATGTGCACTGAGTATGATCTGCCCCTACTGAGCCCATGAGGGAAGGCAGACAGAGACCTCTGTGCGGAGACTGAGGCTAGAGGTTAGGCTTGGTTCCCCATTGCAGTGGGCTTAATGATGATGCACCAACACCTGGGTCTTTTCCTGTGGCTCAGCAGGCCTTGTCAAAAGACACGTGAAGTGAGATCATGGTGCATGTGAAGAGAGGAAAATTCTGAGATCTGGTTGGTTTCCCAACATAATCCTTAACTTTCCTTGAAACCTCAACCTTCCAGGGCCGCCTTTATCCAAAAGCAGTGACACAAAGGGAGGGGAAAAAAGGATAAAGTATTGGTGTTAATGGAAGACTCAGACATTAAGAGAAAAGTGTATACCAGGTTTAGAGTCTCTGTAGTCTGCTGGCAGCAACAGGCTCTGCTTGAAAGGAAAGTACCTATCTCAGCATGAGGTCAAGGGGAATAATAAAACTCCAGTCATTCAGAGGTAGGGAAGAGGAGAAAAACACTCATAAATGTGCTGGATTATGTTTCTCTTGAACTTTTTAAGCAATCTTTTTCTCCTGCCCAGAGATTAGTCACAGACGCAAATGATACCATATCTGTGAAAAAAGTTGGATGGACAGAAATGATCTCTGGGGAGAAGGAGAGGAGGAAGGGAGCAGGCACATACTACTCTATGTGCCGTTCTCACCTTCCCCTTTCACTGAGCCTGGATGTACAAATGAAAGAGTCAAGTGGAAAATTAAGAGTCAAATGGAAAAGTCAAGTGTTTGGGTCCTACCTAGCACCAGTGGGGAGCTTTGGGTCCAGGCTCCAGTGGGGAGCTTTCCATTGCTGCCTTCTGGGTTCAGGGCACTGACCTCACTGCTCTGTGATCTCCCAAGGGCTCCCACTGTGCAAGAAGCTTGATTTCTCCCAGAGGCCCCAGTTAAACGCTTTTCAACACATTTTTCCAGACTCAAAATGAAAAAGAAAAAACTAAGGGACTAATGAAAGTATGCTCATAAATGCCATTCTTTGGGAAAGGCTAGCGCTCGCTATGGTTTTCAAAACAAAACTCCAGGTCTTCCCACTGCTTCTGAAGCACCGAGTTAGACTTCACAACACACAGAGGTGTCAGGTAAAGAACAACCTCAGCCCCATCTTAATAAGGTGGGAAAATGAGGTGGACAGTGGATTTTATGGCATGCCTGAAATCACAAGGGACAGCTATGGGAGCAGGATTCAAAAGGCAGCCCTTCGTCTATGGTACACTGTTCTCAGAAGCATGGCTCATTTATTTCAATTAATAGAGCTTTATAAGGGCTCCCTTGCCTCCTTTTTCTGGCAGGAATTACTGTAAAGACAGTGAATTAAAAGCACCAAAGGGCATCATTTTCTTTTAGTATTTAAAGAAGCTCTTCCCATAAAAGCAGAGTATGTGAAATTTGCCCAAAGGACTAAACGTAGGAATAACCTAAAGGATTAGAACAAAAAAATAAATGTCTTTAAAAATCTTTTCTAACACAAGACTGACCTGACAGCTCTGCTTTGGAGTAGTCTTTCTGTGTAATACCAGTCAAGTAGTTCAACCAGGGACTGGTTCCTGTCACAACATTCACTCAAGTGTTGCAGGATTATGGGTTTCTCCAACCACACGAGATTAAATTCTTTAAAAATCATAAAACTAATGCATGTAGTCCACTGCCTCCTCATTTTCCCTCTCCAAAAACATGCAAAGTGGGGTTCAGTTAATGTACCATGCACTGTCTGAAAGCTGTCACCCCAGCTTGCTTCCTTCAGTGGTGCAGCCCAGATTGACTCTTCCCTTAGAGAGCTACCTCTAGTTTATGTGATTCGTTGTCAGCTGTTTTAACAGATGCTGTTGTGCTTGGTCCCAGCCAGCTTCTGCCCTGCAAATGCAGTTACAGGAGTAATGTTCGCAAAGGTATTTCAGTTTGTCCCCTATGAAGGGTGACTAACGTCAAAACCATAAAAAAACCCTAAACCGAATCAAAACTAAATCCCAACAACGGCTTATTCAACGTTTGTGCAGCTCCACTGTTTGCTGTGACCGCACAAAATATCTCTGATGTGGCAGGGATGTATTAGGGCACAACTTGCCAGGCAAGGACAAAGTGCAGGATGAGATGTAACCTCCACCTAAAACACTTCCACTGCAGGATCTGCACAGAGCTTGACCATGTCAAAACTTCTTGTTTCCTAGAGTTAGATCCCACCATCATTGTCCACATAATGTATCTGAGTTAGAGCTGCAGGACTGGGTGATGCTGAGACATTCAGCGAATGCCCCTAATCTTGGCTGACATTTTTATTTTATATATATATATATATATATATGCACACACGCATATATATAAGGTAAAATCAAAATAGTCCATGTTAAGATATAAATCTGTAGATTTTAACTTTGACTTGGAATGACCTCTTGTTACAATGCATTTTCACACTGTAAGTTAAGAATGAAAAAAAGCAACATGGTTTGACTTTGTACTAAATAAATAGCCTTACATGAACCAACCCAATTTTCAGTTTTGTTTTTCATCTTAAAGTACCAAAATAATAATACATCTGTCATTGATAAACAGAAAAAGTGTTTAAATGTCAATGAATGGAAATCAACATCTCTACTCTACATGAAAGCACTGTAGATATTATAGGTTCACTGTTGACTTCCACCTCCCCTCTACCCTACAGCGTCATTCCCTTTTCATGGTTTTGAGGCCAGGAAATTGACTTTGCTTAGCTTTTTTAAGGGCCTCAATAGCTAGGGCCTTTGAAGTACTCCTTCCTTCTGAGCTTATTAAGAATAATTGCTAATGGAAGGGCTCTATCTAAATCAAACTTCTTGTAATCCTCTCATACTTGAGACTGCTGAAGACCTCAACTCAGTTCTGTCTCTTAGCGAGCATTGCCCTGAATGCAATCACTGTGTGGCGCAAAATGTCATTGCAACGTGATAATTTGATGATGATGATGCTGAAGTGCTGGGCTGCACAAAGTAATAATCTTTGGTTAAACCATAATCACAGCACTGGAAACCATTGGTTAATCATGGAAACTTCATATTCAGTGTGGTCTCCTGTGCTGTTCCAAGATATTATGAGAAATGGCCATAAGCAGGCTGACAGGAATGTATTTATGCTGTTATTCACATCTTGTGGCAGGCACACCACATGCCAGAGGTCGTTGGCTTGTGGTTTGTTTTGAAAAACAGGGTTCATGAGTAAGACTCAGTGTTTGAAGATGAAAATGTCTGCAGCCCTCTGTTCTATTTATTAGGAGAAATGAGATTCACTTCCATAAATTGTACTCTCCTTTACCCATGATTTTTTCCATGGCAGTAGTGATGCTTCATGCCATCAGGTGAATTTACACATGCTGCTAATACGTGCTACAGGAAACAAATGCCCTGACTTATGCCAAGGCAGACCAGCTACCAGCCTCTCATCAAGAAATGGAGCCTGGCATGGCACCAGTGGGTCATGAGCTGCAATAGGGATCTACAAGCTGTAGATGATATCACAATGGTCTTGTTTTACTCTTAGGTCTCTGTGCATCGGGACTGAGCTCTCTGGGGAGCCATGTGAAGAGCCGTAGAGGACCACCCTGTCATGCTGTCCTCATTAGGGCTGCTCAGCCCATGCCATGGCTAACACCAGTGAGGCAAGAGCCTCAGGCCAAAAGTGGTGGGGAAATAGCAGAAAACTCATCCTAAATTCCCTGAATGCACAGGTGCTGAGGTTTGAGGATTCCATGCTTGTGTTGAAACAATGTTCTGGAATCCATGGAATGGACAAGCGTGCTAGTTATTCCAACCTTAAAAGAGGCCTCTAAGCAGCAGGGGAAAGCCCACATCTGGTCTGTCTCCACTGACCACAATGGAGGCAACATTCTCTATGCACCAGCTTTCAGATGATGACATGTTGTGGAGCTTAAACCCATCCACAGGCTGTGGATCTCTGTGGATCCCATTTTAGCTAGCCATGCTTCCTCATGCTTCTTCTCTGCCCTGGGAAAGAGATGCGCGAAGCCAGCTCAGCACTGAAACAGCACTACAGTGAGCTGCCCCTTGCTTGTGTAGTTGCTGAACAGCTGTTTCAGCTGTGACATAACTGCTTTTAAACTTCAAAAAAAATCTATTTCTGAGCTGAAAACATACAGATTATTTCACAGAAAAGCAAGGGCGAGGTGTTAGGGGGCCATGTAGCAGGTAGTGGACATGGTGGAATTGGAGAGTACACATAACATCTTGTCAGCTCCATCTTCTACTTGGCTTTCGCTCCTGCAATGTTTTTCTCAAGCAATAACCTTATCCATGCCAACAGAGTCTGCTATTTCATCTGCTGGTAGCCATGCTGGAATGTGTTTGCTTTGGGAGTGACTGTGTGCATTTCTGGTGGGCTCAAAGGACAGATAAAAGCCAGTTCCCAGCTCTGCGGAGCAGTTTCTATTAAGGTGAGTGAACTCATTAGTGAAAAATTCCCTTAAAAAACTGGATCTTTTGCAAAGCCAATGTGGTTTAGACTTTCTGGGGATAGGGGGAGTTGAAGCATGGCCAGACACAGCTCAGCTGTTTCATGCTACCTACTGCCCCTGGGAAAACCTTTTGATGCCAGTTGGTACAGTCTGAGTGCAAAACTCATACGGACTAGGCTTGGAGGTCTTCAAACACACAGAGGATGCCCAATTTGTTCAGACAGTTGCAAGGCAGCAGATACTCGGTGACACTGGAGCTGCACCCAAAACTGCGACGATAAAATGGTGGGCATGTTTTACCGCAAAACCTGATCATTGTCTTATTGGTATATGCAAGGAAGAGGGAAGGGATTTTATTAAATGCAAACAAACACACAAACAAACTGATTCCTGTCTGGAGCTACACCACCAGACCCCAAGTTTTTCTGTTTCACTGCAATGTGAATCCTTTTCTTTCTATGAATGCTGACTGAAAGCTTCATCGTGCAAACAGCTCTCTGAATTAAACGGCTGAATTAACTCATTGGTGCTGGCAGCTAGAACACGGTGAAGGAAGAGAGGTATAGGAAAAAGAGGTGCTGTGTTTAAAAACAAGCAAAAAGTCTCTCAACTGCCAAACCCACAGTTAGGGGAGGGATGTGGTGGTGGTTCCAGGCTGTGGCAATGAAAAGCAATGATTGTTCAGCTGTTTTGGGAGAAGGGAAACACACTCCGGCAGCATCATTAGCCAATTAGTCGTAGTGGCACTCCTGCGAAGGAGAACTCTCATGAGTGTGTGAAATGGGGTGAGCTCCTGACACAACGGACACCAAACCTGAAAAGCTTGGTGGAGGTGTGAAAGATCCTGGTGGATCCTTCCCATGGATTTCAGGGGCTGGAGGTACCTCAGGCACATGAGATTAGGTGTGTGGGGATCTGCTGTTTTGCTTCTACCCTGTGGACCATCCCCTTGGAGAGGAAATTGATGGTCCCTTATTTCACCTGAAGGACACTGGGGACAACAAAGTGAACAGTGCAATATGCTGTTTAACCGTATGGTTACGGTTTAAACCCAGATCTAGTGTGCCAATGTGCATTGAATACTTCACATGTAATATCTTTATGTTAGGAAACACGTTAGTGACTAAGAAGGCTCTGACATGAGTCATCTCAGCCTCTGTTGAAATCCTTGTGCTGGCACCGATCAGCTCTTGGAATTTTTAAGGGCAAACTCATAAGCTAGGCATCCATTATGAGATTAGCAAGGGAAGAAAACCTCACACAACCAACACAGCCTTCAGGAACAGCACGGGGAATATACCGGGAAATATTTCCACATCACTGAAAGCATTTGCTTGGAAGCCTCACACTGGGTCCACTATTGCTGGCAGGTATTGCAACTCCAAAAGAAATGCAATTAGCCCTCAGTTCTAGATTAAGGTTTACAATGGGCAGCTCTGTCCTTTCACTAGCTATCCTTGTGTAAATTCATTCTGGCATCAGCCATTTGTGTAGGTGGATGGTTTGGAGACGAATTCATGCTAAGTCCAGAGCCAAAGATTGTGAGAAGAAAACTGATGGTTCTCCACCCAAAAACCACAGCGTTCCTCAAGCCTAATTCCAGAGGGCAGCCTAAGTGCTGCTCTTCAAGCACTTGTGGCTCAAATGCAGGCCAAGAACTGCTGCTGGGCTGTGGCACAGGAGCAGCAGAGGTGTTGCCCCAGGGGATGCCAGGTAATTTGGATCCTCGAGGCACGAAGGGAGATGACAGGGATAGCAAAGCACACAGATCCCCAGCCCAGGTAATAAGGTTGAATCCCCAGTGCACTGCCCTGCAGGTAGCCTTTAACCTCTGCATCTCTCATTTTTCACTTGCAATATAATAGAGCAAACTGCAGACAGCAGATATCAGCATCTGCATTCCAACATGATCAGGTCTAATAGCTGGGGCTGGAGCAGGTCATGATCTGTACCATGATCTGTGACACATTATTTATCCTTTTGCCTATCAGAGATTGGTATGCTACTAATTTTCCCTGTAAATAGTGTGCTTTGTGCTAGGGATGGGACTTGGCTGTTGCAAGGAAATTGCTTTAGGTTACAGCAAAAGCAACACAGTTATAACTCCAAAATTATTTCAGATAAATACTGTGCTGTTATACAGGGAGATTTTATTTATGTCATGTGCAATTAGATTTGTTTCCACCTTTTGACAGGAGCGTTTCAGTCTAGAGTAAGAAGAGAGAAACACACACAAGCAGCAGGAGGACACAGCCAGAAACGTTCCATTCATCCAGGGAAGAAAGAGCTCTTACATTGTGAAAGGGAGCCTCCTGTTGTCTTCCAACTCACATTTTTTGGCCAGCTGAAAGCTAAAATAACCCTTCCTTTATGTTTTCGATACTGTGATCTAATGGCTAAACGGATTTTTAGTACAAAGCATAATTCCCTCCTTTGGTTTCAGTCATCACTTAATGGAAAAAAACCCTAATAATATTGATTGCCATAACATTCTGCTTACATCCCAAACAGTGGCTGCTCAGAGGAAGTGAACAGATTGTCTTATAGTGCTGCATAACAACAACAACAACAACAAAAACAATAATAATAATAATTATTATTGTTATAATTATAGTGTATTGCAGCTGGCTGCCTGGAGCTGCTCCACACTCACACTGTGCAGGCAGCTTCCAAAGACCAGCGGTCAGAAAGCACCATTAATTTTTGCATGATACACGGTTCTCCTCCCCTCACATTTTGCTAAAGCATCAAATGTGCTAATGCACATTTTGCACAGCATCCCAGCTCCCCAGAGTTTAGCTAAAGACCAGTGATTCTCACTGCACTATACAGTTGCATTGCTGAAGATGACCTGAGAGTGAAGCCACATTGTAACCTCTTCAGAAATTGCCTTCTTGCTTTGCATCAGACACTTGTGATGCCCAGGACCTGAATGATGCTCCTAGCAGACTGATTCTGCCAAGAATCACTCATGTAGCTTTAGGCATGGAGAGCATTGGTGCATTGGGACCATAGCAAGGGTGAAGAGCAGCACAAACCCTAAATGGGCTTGAGCTCTGCCCTGGGGTGATGGCCTCTAAAGGCTGAGGAACAGCAGCAGTAGGGTATGAAAGTAAAGAGGGCAAAAGGGTTTGGGTGCTCTGCAACAAAACTTGAAGACACCTCGAATCTTAACTCGTGCACAAAGAGGTGCTATAGGTACAACCTGCAGTGCATCAACACAGCTCCTAAGACCAACTTAAGCAGGGCAGTGGTGGGAACAGCTTGTGGGCTTACAAGGACACAACATCCCACAGCATCAACCGCTTCCACTCATGCGATGCACACGCTCTGCAAATGTTTGGGGCTGTCTTCATTTTCCTCAGCTGTCCCCACTGTAGCAGAAGCATCAGTGCTCAGAAGCGGCAGTTGAACAGCAGAAGCACAGCATCACTGAAGGTGGGGAACGGAGAACAGCATTCTCCTCAGAAAATTCAAGCAACACATCTGGAAAGGGGAGCTGCATATTGGATGTGTTTCACTATGGAAAGAAAATGACTTTAAAAATCTAAAATTAAAGAAGCTTTTGGAAAGAAAAGCCCTGGAAGTTAACTGGGTTCGTATCTGCCATTAATGTTCCCTATAAAGAGATGTTCCTGCTTCTCTGCTCCACTAGTCGTGGCTTTCATGCCAGCTTCAGTATTTGTCTGTTGACTTCTTCAGGCAGATTGATGGCCCAGCTAAAATTAAATTCATGGGCACAACCCTTCCCTGACCAAGGCTCACATCCGTAGATGGATCTAAGTCCGTAGCTCCCACTGAAAAGCAGGTGTTGAAATAATTTGGGAAACTCAGGAAGAATGACAAGCCATTTCTACCTTAAAACACTGAATGTGGATGCTTTTACCCAGTATCTTGAAACACATGCCTGCAGACATTGATGTACATACTTCAACCAGGTTCCTAAAACTGGGCTGTGAGAACACCTTGGGAAAAGTTCAGCATCCCAGAGCTCATCACAGGACACTGAAACTAAACCCGGCTTTGCTGCTGCAGTGGCGAGCCCTGAAACCGCTGAGCCCATGATACTATTTTTGCCTCTGCAATGAAAGGGCCCAAGGCAACAAACGCACTGCAACAGGTCTGCTCATCTGCCCACAGAGAGTGCTGTGCTTCAGCTTCTTGCCTTATCCAGCACTGATGTTAGCAGTTGTGAAGAAGTTGTGCAGTTCTGGTGTCCTCAGCATAAAAAGGACATGGAACTGTTGGAACAAGTCCAGAGGAGGCCACGAGGATGATCAGGGGACTGGAGCACCTCCCGTATGAAGACAGGCTGAGGAAGTTGGGGCTGTTCAGCCTGGAGAAGAGAAGGCTGCGCGGGGACCTCATAGCAGCCTTCCAGTATCTGAAGGGGGCCTATAGGGATGCTGGGGAGGGACTCTTTGTCAGGTACTGTAGTGACAGGACAAGGGGTAACGGGTTAAAACTTAAACAGGGGAAGTTTAGATTGGATATAAGGAGGAAATTCTTTCCTGTGAGGGTGGTGAGGCACTGGAATGGGTTGCCCAGGGAGGTTGTGAGTGCTCCATCCCTGGCAGTGTTCAAGGCCAGGTTGGATGAAGCCTTGTGTGGGATGGTTTAGTGTGAGGTGTCCCTGTCCATGGCAGGGGGGTTGGAACTGGATGATCCTGAGGTCCTTTCCAACCCTAACTATTCTATGATTCTAAGAAAGACTGCTTCCTCTTCTTTCTTTTTAATTATTAGGAAAGAAGTGAAACAATTCATTGCTTTTGGAAGAAAACATCCCTTGAATCTAACTACTGAAAAATCAAACAGCATTTGAAAAGCAAGACAATAAGGCTGGCTTGGACTCATGGAGCATCAGAATTGCTGTGGCAGAAGCCCAAGTGTTTTTCTGATAGATGCCATAAAAATGCTGCAATTGCATAAACCAATATGTAAACTGAAAATGAGATACCACCCTGCTATTTGTACACTCCCTTTTTCACTGTCATCCTCTTATTGTTAGCCCCTTAAGTATTGTTTCTCTTAGGTTTTAAAATACTTCATTAGCATGACTTGCCACCAGTCTTTTTGTCTTGAAGAAGAATGTTTTCTCCCACCAGGACTCTAATTAAGCCCAATTTTAATGTGGGAAATTCAGGCTTTGGTGATGTGTCCATGCTCTTGGCAGTTTAAGTGAGCAAGTCATAGAGAAGCACCTAGTGCCGCAGAAAATCAGCCCCTGAAAACCTGATGTAAGGTGGGAAGTCTATAGAAATGAATCCTTCCCTCTAGGGAACAGGTCATGGAAGATTTGTAAAGGATGATGAGGGTGAAATGGATTCACCTCAGCCCCACTCCCACCTATGAAGCACACAGAGATGCTGCAAGAAATTAATCTCCTCCGGATCATAAAACTCGTTTTAATCCCTAAGGAAGAAATAAGTTGACTTGTTTTGATGGATGTCTTGCGGTGCACTCACAAACCCAAATGATACGATCTCTTTCCCCTCCACCCCAAGAGCATCGTAGCAGAGGGCGGGGGCCGGCAGCCTCCAAATTTCTCCTTGTAAAACTTCTACTGCCATAGTGCCATCTAGAGACAGTTAGAGAAATGAAAGGGGGTTTGTTGCTGGGAAGGACGCCTTTTAAGTGTTGGAGGGTTTATATGGTCATATCCCAGCAATGATTACTGTTTGCTAGCCCAGCAGCCTTTAATTTTAACACTGTGCTCCCGCAGTTTGATGCCAAGCCCCACTGAAGCCAATACAAAGAGTTCTGTTGGGCTCAGGACTGTCAGGATTAGTCATAGAATCATAGAATCATAGAATAGTTAGGGTTGGAAAAGACCTCAAGATCATCCAGTTCCAACCCCCCTGCCATGGGCAGGGACACCTCACACTAAACCATCCCACCCAAGGCTTCATCCAGCCTGGCCTTGAACACTGCCAGGGATGGAGCACTCACAACCTCCCTGGGCAACCCATTCCAGTGCCTCACCACCCTAACAGGAAAGGACTTCCTCCTTATATCCAATCTAAACTTCCCCTGTTTAAGTTTGAACCCGTTACCCCTTGTCCTATCACTACAGTCCCTAATGAAGAGTCCATCCCCAGCATCCCTACAGGCCCCCTTCAGATACTGGAAGGCTGCTATGAGGTCCCCACGCAGCCTTCTCTTCTCCAGGCTGAACAGCCCCAACTTCCTCAGCCTGTCTTCATACGGGAGGTGCTCCAGTCCCCTGATCATCCTCGTGGCCCTCCTCTGGACTTGTTCCAGCAGCTCCATGTCCTTTTTATGTTGAGGACACCAGAACTGCACACAGTGCTCCAGGTGAGGTCTCACAAGAGTAGAGTAGAGGGGCAGGATCACCTCCTTCGACCTGCTGGTCACGCTCCTTTTGATGCAGCCCAGGATACAGCTGGCTTTCTGGGCTGCAAGCACACACCACAGGATGGGGAATCTCATCATGATTAGCTCTTTATTAACATAAAAGTGCTAAGAGAGAACCCACCACAGCAAGCAGCTTTGGACACTTGTGTGCATGACTCAAGGGACAGTGGTACCCAAACCACAATAATAACATCACCCTATTGGATTTACTACTATCTTCCTGTAAAAACCCGGTGTAGACAGAGAGTTCAAACACTCGCTGCTTGTTCTGGTATTGTATCATCCTCGTGTCCCTGCGAAAACCTGAAGAAAAGCAAGTATTTTGAAGGGTAAAAAAAGGGATATCAAAGAAATTAAAATCAAACATTTAGTTGCATCGGAGGGAAAAATAGCACTGGCTATTTAAAGCACTGGCATGGAAAGAGGATATAGCTTTAATTGCAGATTTCCAGCTGTATCACAGAAACTGCAGGCATTTGTGTGTTAGTTTCCCTGTTCCTTGTACAGAAAACTGACAATGAGTGACTGACAATGACAACTCCTCCACTCTGTCTTTATCTCTTCCCCCCGCCTCCCTTTCTTCTCAGACCTCTGTGTGGTTGCTCAGTACCTCAGCTTTGGCTTGCACTGTGATAAAAGTAATGAATAGTATTAATAAAAAACATTGCAAGTGCCTCTCCACAGAATAGTGATTTAAAGAAGGTGTTTTCTTACCCTCCCAGGGGAACAGATTTACAGACAAGTTTAAGCTACTAAGTCAAAGGCAAGTTATGGAAATGTTGTAAAGTTAAGGACAGAGAAATTACAGCAGATAAAATTGACGATCATCTTGCAAGCACAGAAAATCATAAGGCAAATGGCCTCAGATGGCAAAATACCTATGTTCCACTGCAGCTGGGTGTTCCAAGGAGAAAGGTGGATGAAACGGAAGGCAATAAAATACAGATCACAGAATCACAGAATCACAGAATCCCAAGGGTTGGAAGGGACCTCAAAAGATCATCTAGTCCAACCCCCCTGCAAGAGCAGGGTAACCTACAGTACATCACACAGGAACTTGTCCACTCAGGGAATGCACAAGAGCAAAATAGGCATCTTTTGTACATCCCTGAAAGATTTCTCATTACCCATGGTTACAAATTTTCCTATAACAGGGGTTTGAATGGAAAGTACCTTTTTGGTCACTTGGAAAGAAAAGACAGTAACATCATGATCAAAATCCCATTGATGGGCTCATTTTGCTGTGGAAAAGCTTCATTGCTATAGAGCTGGTATCTTCTCTAACAAAAACAGGTCCACATTTTGGTCATTTTGACTCATCTTACAAGACGCTGTTGTACAAATACTCCTTTTTCAAACACCTCTCACTAAAATCTGGTACTACAAACCATCTATTAAGCACTTACAAAGACCATACAGAAGACTTTAAATTACCATTTGCTTACGACTGTGTGGGTTAAAGTGTGGTTAAAAATCACTGTCTAAACAAAGGGTCTGTCTCCGAGACTAAATTATGAGTCATTGACATTCATGAGTGCGTTTACTGACTTTGTTCCAAAAGCTCCACTGCAAATGACACAAAAATAAGAAACCAACCAAACAGCCCTTCCTCAAATGCTGACAGGTGATCCATAGAGAACGATTCCTATGCAACAAACCTATATCCTGGTGCTGTATCTACCCTAAATTGAAGGAGAGGTGGAGCTGAGGATCTGGCCCTCAAGGAGAGTCCAAAGTATGAGTCTGAGATGGGACTGATGGGGCATGCGTAGAGCCTTCTGCCCTGGAACAGGGACTTTTGCGGTTGAACCCTGCATATTCATCAGTCCTACATGAGCAGGGTTATGAATTAAACAAGCAAAAGGTACTTGCCCATTAAATCATCCAGGGTAAAGAGCCCAGAACTGAAGATGAGGGACCTGGAGGTGCGGAGAGCAGACCCAGAGAGGCACTTGTCACCATCTCTCTCCTGATGCGGGGCTGAGCCCTGGTAATGAGACATGTCACACTGTACCCCACTGCCCACAGCACTGCTCCAATATGGTCTTCTGCAGCAAGCCAAGGACCTGAGGCAGTCATAGAAAGGCTCCCCACAACACTGTATCACCTCCTCCCCAACATCCCCTGGTAGGGAATAAATTCATCCCACGTATTTTCTCCAGCACAATGAAATAATGCGGGCCACGAATCTGACACCCTGCCCCTCCTGTTGGAGAAGTGAGCAGATAGCTGTGTTTTAACATTAGCTCCTAAGTATAATTTCCTGTAATTGTAAAGCGCTTTAGAGGTACTTGTGAACTTGGGTGGATAGCTCCTAAGTTGATGAATAACCCAGGACTGACTCATCTCCTGAACAGAGGAGCACTGAAGGAGGGAATGTGGAGAAAGGTTTTGCCTTCCATTAGCAACACTATCCAAACAACTGACCTTCTCCCCAAGAGATTAGTTCACAGCAGGTGAACTATAATCTGCTCTGATCGGCAGGCAAGGAAAGCATTCATTCCAGCTGCATTACAGCCAGAGCTTTTCTTCTCTTTTTTTCACACATTGTGAGCTCCCGACAAAGGGCTCCAGCTATCAGATCAAACAAACATTTTGCCACTTATTTGCAGGAATGGTTCTGGGCCCGAGCTGGGATGGTAACCGGCTAAAGACTGGCGGGTGAGTACTTTTTCCTGGCATGGCCATCTGCACCTTTAGAGTTGGAAAATGGTCATTTGAGAGTGTCCAGAGCAACAGGCAAGTTTTAGATCAGGGACTGTTTAGTGCTGGGAAGTTATTGCCAATTTATGGTGCTAGAGATGACCTATTGGAAATTATTATTCGAACACGACATAGTGTTACCACCCATCTGATGCACTCTGTTGTCAATTAGAGAACATTATTGACAAAACAAATACATCATTTCTGCCTTTCTGGTCCAGAGCCTCGAGGGAAACCTACAAGATGCCATCAAAAGTTTAAATTCCCAGATCTGCTGCATATTGAAACTCATCACTGCTTTTATGGCACATATATTTCACTAAACCCAGCATCAGTAAAGCCTTCGTTATCTCACAGGCAGTAACCATTCATCTCTCTTTTCTCCCCTCTTTCTCTCTGTCTTTGGCCAACAATCTTATCACTTCTCTCCTTGCTAATGCTATTGCCTTTTCTCCACAGGTATCTATCAGACTTTTCTCTCCATGAATCTGGGTAACTAACAAAATCCAATTAGACCCAGAGCAATTGTTCTCAGCCAAGGTTTAGTTTGAAGATGGCAGTTCTTATTTTTGGAGTGAGAAAGACCTTGTGTGTTTAAGCTTATCTGTTTGGGTTTGTGGGAGGGATTTCTCTCCCACCTATACCTGCAGGTGTGATAAAAGGTATCACCTCTGCCTACACATATGGCTTTGCTCTCCAATCCTGTTAACTGCAGCAGGGGGATGTTTATCAGGGATGATGCACTAGGAGCTTCTGCATAGTCTGTGGTCCAGTGTGGGCCTCTCTTTACCAGGCTGGAGTCATGTACGGCTCGAAGAGACATCTCGTGGCCGTATTACATACTGCAAAGGAGTGATTTTTGCGCATGAAACGTCCTTTGTGCACAGAGGGCCGAGAACTGCCCGAGTATAACGATGAGCTACATTGGGCCATATAGCAGAGGATGCCAAAATACCACGCACCAAATTCAGCATCCATCCATTCTCTCTGGGTCTTTAAGAGCATGAAGAAATTGGAAATACAGATATATTATGACCCTGTGCATTTAGTTGGAACTCACAAATAAGTAAGAAAGAAATAGGGCAGGGATAGCAGAAAGCAACACAATCCCAAGTCACTAAGAGGAACCAGAAAGGGAGCAGATGCTCACGCCTCTTCCAGCACAGGACTTGGAGCCACCAGGTGAAGCTTTTGGAAGCCACATTCAAGCAAAAAAAGGAAGAGGCTGTTCCTCCTGAGCAGCAGAGGATTCAAGGAAGTCCTTGCTGAAGGATGCTGGGGAAAGTCCACAAGGGTTAAAGGAAAGATTGGACAAACATAAGGAAAACAGAGCTCCACTGAAGGCAATTAGCAGCCAAACCACAGCACTGTGTGGAAATCCCCTGTGCTGCACAGTCGCTCTGAGAAAGCACTTGGTGGAAAGAAGATGTCCTTGCATTGCTGTCACTGTTTCCGAGGCATCTGCCCATGGCTGCTGCAGGAGCCCTGCATACGACACTAGGCAGACCTGGATATGACTAGCACAGCTGGTTTTACACTCAATGTAAAATCACACAGGAAACTAGGAACATTCTGGGAGCATGGAGCAACAGCCAGTTTGATCCTGACTTCTCTTTGAGAGCTGACATGGAAGGTGAGCAGTGAGAGCACATTGGCAGCCCTTGGTTTAATGTGGTACAGTAAGGTCAGGCTCAGCACCAGGGTTTTCAAGTGAACTGGGGGAAGAGTCTCTCAAAAGAAGGAAGCCAAGGGGCTGCCGAGACCAGCCGTGAGGATGCTCTAACTCACCAGCAGTGAGTGGTGAGGCTCTGGTTAGTCTGTGGCTTGTGACAGTTGTGCAATGAAACCACACTGCACATTGCTCCATGCAAGAGTGCTGGTGGCCAGCCAGGGCTGCATCCTGTGCCTGGGGCTCTGGGGGACGCTTGCCAGTGTACGTCTGAGATGCTGCTGTGCATGGGACAGGCAGAGCTTCCCATCTCACTGGAAAGGAGATGCCTTCACTGGTTCCAGCTTCCAAGACTGCTGCTCTCCTCTCAGCTGGTAATCTCTTGCTGTCCTGCACCACACAGCCCTCCGCAGTGACCCAGAAAGGATGAAACATTACAGGTCTGCCATACCCCTGTGCTGGGAGTGGGACCCACTGAAACAGCTTGAAATAAGTCTCATTTATCCCCATTCCCTGACTCTCCCCTTTGGTTTCTTTGGTTTCAAAATGTATGGCAGGACTCTGGTAAGCACCCTTCCTCTGCCCAGACCTTTGACAGTGAGATCCAGCACACCAAAACCCAGCACTAAGGTGAGGAGGATTGAGTATCTGAAATGCCCCCATCCCTCCCAGAGACTTTCAGTCAATATGCCACATGGAAAAGCTTCTGCTGTTGTCAGGACGCCCTTAAACGTGAGAATGAGGCATGATTTTAAGAGAGCAAGTATCACCAACTGAGGCAAGAGGAGGTAACTGGACACCAGGAGACTTGTGCACATCTCCAGCTCTGCAGCTACTAGGAGGTAGAGCTGCTCCCTGTGGCTTCATTGCTTTGGCTGTGTGTGCTTCAGGAAAACTACCATCTCTTGGATGTCTTCTGTGGCCACCCCCTCCTGCAGCAAGTAGTACACACATAGGTAGGAGCTGGCATGCCACTATACTCGTGTAAGGGAAACATTCCTGATGTAAGCTGATGCACCAACACTGATCCCCACCTACCCCAATAACATGCTGTTTGGTCTTGGCCTGCTATGAAGTATCCCTCCTGCTCCTTTGCCTGCATGGACCCCTATCCAGGCATCCCCCATCCCTGAGCAGGGCAGGATGGGAAGCTGAGTCAGCTCTGGCTTACCTCCCTTATTCCTTGCCCAATCCCATCCCCTTCTGAGCACAGTGAAACGTCCCAAAACACCTCCACACCATAGGGTTTGGGGACCTGGCCCACCACCACAGAGCTTCTATGCACTGCTGCATGAATGATGCCCCAGGTTTCAAGGTACACAGCTCAGTCCCATAGCTAGCTAGGAAAGGGGTTTAAATTAATCTTTGTTGACTCCTGCTAAATGCTTCCTCCGTGATTAACACCAGAGGTGATTTTGATGGCAGGATTCATTGTCAGAATAGCTTATAAAACAATTCCATAAAACTGTGTAAATCTTGTGTTGATCTTACTTTTTACAAGGAGTCTTAAAGCCATATATCCCAGCATCGTTTACAAGGTTGTTGCAGGTGTGGGACCAGCCTTAGAAATATAGCTACTACTTAAACTGTGTATTTTACGAGCCTGGGGAAACATCCGTTTGAACTGTAAAAGGAGCTTTCCAGCCTGCTTGCTTCTCTGTGCAACAGACTAAGCCATTGCCCATCAGACTTCAGTACCTCCTGAGTCACAGCCAAGATGCAGGGACAAGATTTCTTTGTCAACACACCTTAGCAAAGTTTTCCAGTACATTGAACCTTGGCTTCCCCAAGCCCAGGTTTCCCTGCAAGCCACTGAGCACCTTAAAACTGCTTGATACGCACAGACATGGGGCTGGTTTACTATGGGGTACAGTCATTCCTCCAGTGAACCTCACAGGCAATTTAGTGGTGCTCTGGAGTGTAAAGAAACAGGTGGAATAGGGAAGAATGAATAGCCCAATCATGTGAATCAGGTGACAGAAGGCATTTAAGTAGGCAATATATACTGCAATTACATAATAGGTATTTAATAGGCATCAGGGTGAGTGTGCTGGATAAAGAAAGAACCAAGAGACATTTCTCCCCTTGAGTTAAAAATTATCAGGATTTAAACTCCATATTAACACTCAAGATTACATCCTGTCCTCCATGCCCTCTGAGCTCTCCTCCTGCTCCCAAAGCAGCAGCCCTGAGATAGCTCAAACTATGGGAATTGAACCTTCCTCTCACAGCATCCACCTAACATAGAATCTATTAGGTCCCAAGCCAGTCCATGGACAACCAGCTGCCACATTGCACCCCAAAGAGCACTGTGCTTTGTACCTGGATACATGGGCTTGCTATTCATAAGACTGGGAGGAAATGGATTGCACTTGGGTTTGAAGTTCAGAGACTCTGGGTTTTAACAAGGATTTGTTCTTTGACCTTGACCAAGCTGCTTATTCCTTCCTTTAAGGAAGGAGCGACAATGATTCTCCACCTACAAGTAACCTGGCAAAGAAAACCACCAGTGAGCTGCAAAGCAATGACCCCACTGTGACATGGGGCTATGGGAAATCCTCTGCCCCACTATCCTCACCTTCATCCTCCTCATCAGATGCCTAGCCTCGCCTTCACAACAATTATGTCTCAGTCCCTTCTTATCTCCTGCTCCTATCTTCTGTGTAAGAGCAAATATTGACACTGTTCAGGAATGGCCCTTGGCTATGAGCACATCCCTTAACCTTCAAGATAGCCCTTGACCTCTCCCCTGATCCCTGAAATGCATAGGATAAATGCAGGAAAGGGCCACAGCGACTCACTTAAATGCTGGTTTGCAGCAGTTGGAGGGCTAACCCCAGCACATGACTTCTACTTTGCAAGAGTGCCATCAGAGGTGAAACAGAACTTTCTTCTATCCCTTCCTAACCAGCACTGACACTTGCTCCAAGATCCCTTCAGCACCATAGCAAAGCCTTCTTAATGCAAACCAGAACTGAGATGTGGCTTTGGTGTAGTGGGGAGCGGAGCGTGGAGCTGGACAGGGAGGAGTTTCTGTAGCTGCTTTGACTGCAAACACAGCCCAGGTTTACCTGGAGCAGCAGGAAAGCTTAGAGAATAACTGTGCAGACTGGGACCTGCAGTTCACCTACTTTTGTGTAGGAACCGCTGTTCTTCAAGTGTGACGCCCCTCTTGTTGATCACCTGAGGGAGGAGATCGGGAATCAAGCACTGAGTGTAGGCAGAGGCAGGGAAGACACAGGCTCTTAGGAGGCATCACAACCTCCTTCTGACTCCAATGGGAAGCAAGAGAAATGGAAGCTGGAATTTGGCAAAAGGAAAGGATGTAAAAATAGTTCCTCACTGTGTCACCCAGGCCAAGCAAAAACAGAAAGCATGGGGACCATTTGTCTTCTTTAGAAAACTGGTGTTCCATTTCTATTCTATTCCATTCCATTCCATTCTGCTCCATTCCATTCCACTCCATTCTACGACTCTCCATTCAACGACTCCCCATTCAACAACTCCCCACTCCATTCCATCCCACCCCATTCCCCTGCAATGCCGGGGCTTTTCAGCTCCAAAAACACTTCTAAGGACACAAATCACAAAGCTTACAAGTGGAAACAGGATTTTATGATTCCATTTGATTTTGGTTTGGTTTCATGTATTTTACCTTATGTTATCTTATTTTTAATGTTATTTCACATTATTTTCTGTTATGAGGTTTAGTTTTGGGTTGGTTGCTATTTTCATTCAGATTCAGAGCTAATGCTCACAAGCATGGACACCTTCCAAGCACAGGCTGCTTTGCACAAGCCAGAACCCCCGGGGAGATGGAGCCAAGGGAAGGGCAGAGCTTGCTCCTGCTCTGAGTTTGCTCTGAGCAGTGTAGCCAGAGGGTGCCAGGGAATGGAAAGGAATGGAAGTGGAATGGGTTATGCTGTGCAATGCCTACAAGTCTGCATGACAAGTGGTGCCCTACATCTAAGGGGTCCACACAGGAGAGCAGCTCTCTGCAGTGCAGGTCCCAGACCCATCCAAGAGACAGGGACAGGCTCAGTTACAACACAGCTCAGGCAGAGACTGAAAGCCCCAGGTTGAGCTGAGACACATCCGCTGGGCCCTTGGCAGGAGGCAGTGTCATGGGTGTCCCAGCAGAGTTGGGTCGCAGCCACTGTGAGGCCTTTAAGCACCCCCAGTACCCTGGCAGAAGTAGACATGCTCTGCTCATAGTCTGTCCTTTAGACACTTTGGAGACCAGGTACTGGGCATATGTACCTTCTGATGCAGTACTGTTCTTCTTAGGCTCTTGTGCCTCAGTATGTTTTTCCAAGGGAAACAGCTCAAGCATTTCTAAAAAGAGTAAAAGGAAATAAAACGAAATCTGTGGGGAACTGAACAGGTATTGCTCACCTCAAAAAGATTTGCAAACATTTGCTTGAGGAGCACATCCTACTTCAGATTAAGGCTTCCAGCCTTGCTAGTGCTAGAGATGTGGAAACCCAGCTCAACTGGAGGAACACAGAAGACTTCCATGATACCACACACACCTTCTCATACTCTGGGGCCCCTGGGGAGGTTTAGTTTAGACATTAGGAAGAAATTCTTTACTATGAGGGTGCTGAGGTGCTGGCACAGGGTGCCCAGAGAAGCTGTGGCTGCCCCATCCCTGGCAGTGTTCAAGGCCAGGTTGGATGGGGCTTGGAGCAACCTGCTCTAGTGGAAGGTGTCCCTGCCTGTGGCAGGGGGTTGGAGCTGGATGAGCTTTAAGGTCCCTTCCAACCCAAACCATTCTATAATTCCATGACTCTATGAAGGATCTTGGCACCAGCGAGTGACAGACATTTGGATCAGTATTGTGCCATCATCCTCAGCTGAAATAAGCTGCCCTGCCAAGACTCCAATTCATGTTGCCCCTCAGGTTTCATAGAATCATAGAATAGTCAGGGTTGGAAAGGACCTCTAGATCATCCAGTTCCAACCCCCCTGCCATGGGCAGGGACACCTCACACTAAACCATCTCACCCAAGGCTTCATCCAACCTGGCCTTGAACACTGACAGGGATGGAGCACTCACAACCTCCCTGGGCAACCCATTCCAGTGCCTCACCACCCTCACAGTAAAGAACTTCTTCCTTATATCCAGTCTAAACTTCCCCTGTTCAAGTTTTAACCCGTTACCCCTTGTCCTGTCACTACAGTCCCTGACAAAGAGTCCCTCCCCAGCATCCCTATAGGCCCCCTTCAGATACTGGAAGGCTGCTCTGAGGTCCCCACGCAGCCTTCTCTTCTCCAGGCTGAACAGCCCCAACTTTCTCAGCCTAATTCAGTTTAATAAAAACTGAATAAAATACTTCCCTATTTTTCAAAAATAGGCATTCTAAAATAGCATCCAGCTCCTACATTTGACAGTGTCACAAACCAATGTGGTGGTTATTGCTCGTGATGCCTGAAGAAACACCAAGCTGGAGGTGCTGGGATCATCTGCAGGTTACATACTTGTACAGCACCTGACAGGCTAAATCTGCTTCCTAATCAGAGGTGGTTCTTGCAACACAATTAATAATATCACATTATACAAAATGCTTTATATATTTAATGTACTAATTATCCATGATAATAACAAGCAACTTTATAGTTGAATTTATGAAGCCCCATTATCTGAATCCCATTTGTATGTGGTTTCACTGGGACTTAATAAAGTGCTGAGTTCATTTAACAACTTCCCTTCAGCCAGAGCAGTGGTCTGTGGTCCTTCCCTCTCCCCTGGCTATTTACCTCCACAAAACACTAAGGGGTCTGCTAGGACTCTACTCCACACACAAACGTGGCTGAAACCTGCCTGTTTGAGTGATTAGGCAGGGACTGATAGACCAATGTGGGCAAAGCAATCACACAGCCGCCCTGTTTCCTTTGGAACCCAGGCTAAAAATAAAGGACAGGCAGTAGAAAACCAGACAGGAAGGCAGGAATGGATCTATCAATAGCTCCTGCCCTGTTTCCTGCTCATTAGCGTCTCTCAGCAGATGTCAGGTAACCTCTAAAAACCCTCCAAAGAAGCTTTCATTTATCAGACCTTTCTTAAATTGAGATAGAGGGAATTTGGACCCTGTATATTTATGGGCATCCCATTAAAAAGAAAAGGAAGTAGGAAAGAAAAGGGGGGGGGGGTAATATTTTTTCTGAGTGCATGCATTGTATATCACAGAGAATTTTCTTTATGTTCTCAATACAGCCACAGACCACCTGTGGACTCTGTACTACGCATATAACTAAACGACCATGTCACACCAATCTGTCTCCCCATTCCCTTGGTGCTACCATTGGCTCTGACTGCAATCCCAAGCAGAGCAGGAGAGAAAACACATGCTTTAACAGCAGTGGTCCTCCCAGGAGGTGAAACGCTTAAATTCTAGGTAGGAGTAATTTGCTGTCTCCAAAAGCTTGTCAGCAAGATGTTAATGCTGGTGGGTGGGAAGGTAGAGTATAGGCTTGGTATGTTAGCACGTTATTCCAGAGGTGAGGAAAAGGGATTTTCATCAGAACCCGGCACCAGCTGCCGCTGCTGGTGATGGTGAGCCTTGTGCTCACTAGATGGCGAAGGCTGCCTTCCTCCCTGCAGCCCGGCCGCCCAGCGAAGCGCCGGCAGAAGCAACGAGGGATGCTGCTGGGGATGGAAGGAAAGGGGTTGGATCGCTGAGAGGAGATTTAAAGGAGATATTTGGGGCCTGCCAAAGGCTCATGGGAAGGGAGAATGGATTATTAAGGTTTAAACGGTGGTAAGGTTCTCTTTGAAGAGGTGGTAGCACATGTTTGAGAACCTCCCTCTTCACCTGATTTGAAATGGACCTTAGGCAAGCTACCAAGAGCTGGTGGGGGAAGAGATATCCCAGTGAGTTTCTTCTGCAGATTTCTTCCTACCTTCAGGAGTCCCCCTGTCTTCTCACCAGTAGGATCAAGCTGATGTGATCCATGTTTGTCCCTCAAATCTGCCTAGGGAGGACACAAGGTGACACAGGCTGGGATTAGTTTATACTGAATCCCTGAAGTTCTCCTGGGGCAAAAAAAAAACACCTTTCAGAGTTGACAGCTAACAGCGATGCTTCATGATAACGTCCATCAGCTACAAGAAGTCTCAGTGGAAGGCTTCTGCTGCTGCCATGGGTTGAGCCCTCCCCATGCAAGAAGCTGTGCGCCACCTTCACAGCACCCTTCCTCTGCTGTCCCAGCAGTGTTCAGCAGGTACAGGACTGCAGTGGCAGGGACAGCAGCATAGCAGAGCCTGATTGAAGTCCTTCCACAGAGTCTCTTGCTTGTTAAACCTGAACAAACCTCATGATTTGCCAGGTTGGGGCACTTGGCAGCCCCAGGTACCTTCAGTCTCTCAACCATCGCTACGAAAACATAAGTAATGATGATGCTCTATCTTGGGTACTTGTCTACATGCCAAAGATGTCATTCTCAAAACAAAACAAAAGCAAACAAGTAAACTAACAACAAAAAAACCAACCCAATGACATATACATAAATATAAAAAATCAAGTAAGATGAAGCTGTGAGCCAAGAAAGACTGTTTTGAAAGTGTTCATCTGCAGTAGTGAGCCATAAACCAACACAGCAGCTATGGAAGTGAGTTAGAGGAGGGTAATTTCAGCCCCGTTTCCAGCAGCAGCTGGCTCCCAGGAGTGTCCTGCTCTTGGCAAGTCACCAGTGTTTACAAGGCAAGTTTGCGCCATTGTAGCCAGAATTCCTTACACAGTCTCAGCTATTTGCAAACAGCTCCTTGTCCACAGGTGCCAGTATTTTCAGTAACACCAGTTCAAGGACAAAGAAATGCCTCTGCTAGACGTCAGGTGAAGAACTGATTGAAACAAGCTCAGCCTTGTAATCTCCAGGCTCCCTATCTGCACTGCTGGCTTTATTTTGGCCATGGCCAGTCTGCAGCTCGGTTCCCAAACAGCCACATTTAGGCATAAGCAGCATCGTACAGTTCTTGGCTATACTCTCACAGGTGCCCAGTTCCAGCATGAGATGTTCATGGTGTACAGATGCCAGCTCAGGCATCTGAAATGTACCTTTACATAGAGAGCATCACCTATGCTTCCTCATGAGATGTTATCACTCATGAAAATGAAAGCTCGTCTGCATGAACCTCTCAGCAGCAGCACCAGTAAGTCCACCTGAGCCGACAAACATGGGATAACACACGCACCTAGTGATGTGTCAATATATGCCCAGACATCAATATATAGAGTAGCAAACAGGTCTTTGAATATTGCTCAGAGCTATTTGGTGCAAAGTTAGCCCTGAAGGTTATGCTTAGCAGCCTCAGTGTTTTCATTGCTTCCTCCACCCCAGGATCCATTATACCCCATAGTCCATCTTTTGCAGAATAATGCAAATCTGTTTCTATAAAGGAACCCAAGGCTGTTCCTACCCAGCTCACTGGGATATGAAAGTACCTGGAAGGTGATACTGACATTTCTCCTGAAGCTCTTTTCTATTTAACAGAAGCAAAGTCACGTTGACAAGAGACCCCTTAGTAACAGGAAGCAGTTGTCCGGTTTAAAGAGCCAGCTAGAAAGCAAACAGCTTTGCCTCCTTTTTAAAGCCCCTCAGGACAATATTTACTTTTCTAAAATACCATTGTGCCATGGCTTTGGGACTTTGCTTGACAAACTTGGGGGTCCCTGAGCAGTTCAAAGTGGGCTTGACCTATAGCTGAGCATGGAAAACAGGAACTGCATATAAATAACTAAATTACAGAGAGATCGATTCTCAGTCAACTCATTAGCAATGCCCGGCGTCTTTAAGTGATAACTCCACTCTCTAAGACCTTTACGTAATTACTTGCACAAGGCACATTTTACCCTTTGGTTCGCAAGTTTCATAAATGAAGGTTAAGTTTACTTAACCACCCAGGATTTACCAGCCATGTTAAAGCATAAAATGCGTGTGCTGCCAGGTGTCTCTGCAGAAACTGCCTTGTTGATTCAGAGACTCCAAGGTTAAATGATGACTTCTGAGTCCAAGTTAGTTTCCCATCGGGGAACAGGAGGATCTGCACCGTAACATTGTACCACAGTTCAGCCAAGGTTGATTTAATGAGGCTTGGAGTTAAGATAGCAGTGATTGTGAAAACCTGAATAAAAATCATGGTACATTGCACCCATAACAGGGATCTTGAGTCTGTCACACTCCAGTCTGGTACAGAAAGATGCTGTACATTTTTTTATAGCCAGATACCTGTTTCTGTTTCCTGTCTACACTTATCTCACACATGCACATCTATAGGATGGATGCATGTTTATATAGCCTGAGCATCTCTTACTCCACACAGTTCATGCAACACACTGGTGGGCCAAATTTTTTAGAATCAGGATAGACTTATTAGTGTTTTTAGCAAGTCACACTAACCAATGATAGATTTGGTGTTTTCAGGGTGAGGGGTTTTTTACCTATGTGTTTGATTGTCTCTCACTTGACAGCATTTTAGGTGTCGTGGTTGTACTCTCCCCACTTTCACACACATTTGAGTTTCTCAATCATCACTAAAGTACCCAATGGCTTAGTAAAGTTGTGTACCAGGAGAAACTGGAACAGGGAGACAATAGGACATGCATTCTCCATCCTCCAAACCCAGCTCTTTACCTGACATCAAAGCTGTCCAAATTCTGTGCTTCAGCCCAGGTGTGCTCCACCAGAAAACACAATGGGCCATGATGGACTCTCCAAGGAAGGTCCTCAGGTACGGCCAAGGCTAGACCTACCACTCCATGGAGTACTTCATCAACCTCTCTCCACTGCTGCCTCTCCTAGGGGTCCTGCACTCCTTCCTTCAGAACATGGCCAAACCAGAGCAGTGTCTCCTTGTGGGTCACAACTGAACCCAGGCAGAAGCTGAGAACTGACGTGCACTTCAGGTAGTGCAGAACAATCTGCTAGGGACCTCTTCTAATCCCATCAGACGATGGGGATGCCTGAAGTCTGCTCACCTGAAGTTTGGTCAAATGTTTGTTCACAGTTCCATGCGCCTGACTGAAGAACTGGTGTATCTGTTCCTCCACTGCCTTCAGATGGAGTGAGCTAGACCATCCTGGTAAAAGTGTGGTTCTCACAGTCATGCTATAACTGCTCTATCACTCAGAACGACACACCGGTGTACTGAAAACTCTGCTATCACCCTCTGATCCCAGGGAAAGTGCATAAAAGCATGCAGTAACTTGGACTCCTTTCTACACTGCCAAAACAGTGACCTCAAGTCGGCTTCACAGCATGAGAAGGCTCAGCTTTCCTTCTTCCCCAAACCTACAACAAATCTTACTCTCTTCAAATTCCCACTGCTGTTCTCCTTTTTCTAAAGACCAAAAGGAGATCAATGGAAGAGGCTTCCAACACATTTGCTCTTTCTTTCACAACTGTGATTTTCCACAAAGTTGGCTATATGGGGAGGTCTACAGTCCTACTGCTCCTGTGTGTCTGGAGTTATGTCCAAGAAGTTTTGCATTAGAATTCTGATGGCAACAACATCCACACATGTGCCTGTAGAATATTCGTATATATAACCAGTAATTCCTACCTGCAATACAGAATAGTTCCCCATGCTTCATGGAATTGCAGTTATCTCTGGAAGAGAACATCTATCCACAGCTTTCAAAGCAAAGTAATTACATGGCTACAAAGCCCCTACTGATTCAGCTGTAGAACTTGGCTTTGTGACTTAGATAGGGCTAATCATTTCATAAGTGCTGCCAAGTTCTGAAGTTATTAGGAAAGATAATTTTTAAGCCATGGTGCAATTGGACAGTGATCAGTTTGCCCACTGCTGGTTTGGAAACTGAAGTTCTGCTCACACTGCCAGCATGGGATTGGAGCTGTAGGTTTCAGAGCACAAATGAAAATGGCTTGAACCAGTTGTATCTACATAATCATTAGACTGGAATTCAAAGTGAGTCAGACCTGTTCTGTCAAATATTCTTGCAGTGGACGTAAAGGCAGAATTTGGGCAGATACATGTATAAATGCGATTAGAGCCACTAATGAATCATTACTCATATCTGAACAGGATTATAGCATCTCTCTACCACTAAGTAGCCACTTCTGTCAATGGCAACTTGGTAAGTAATAAGCAGTTGAACTTCCAACACAACCAATGGTGACAAGTCATATCTTACACCCCTTACAATTGGATGCTCCTGTGCTTCATGTGTTTCTTGAGGGACTGACTGTTGGTTAAGCTATCATGATCTGGGGGTATGAAGAAGGCAATGTCTGCAAGAGGTAGTATCTTACTAGAACACACACAGTTGGATAAACTAGGTTAAGCTTTAAAGCCCATGAGCCCTTCTTCAGGTCTTGCCTGATTAAAACCCTCAGACCATTGCAAATCTAAATACTATTTTAAAGGCAGGATAGAAGTGGTGGCGAAAAGATTTTGTAAAGGGCCTAGCACAATAGGCTATACATTGCAACAACCAGCCATTAGACTTGGGGAAATAGCTCAGCCTCTGATCTGACATTTTAGCAGCCAAGAGCACTGGGTAACAGAACCTTCTCTGAATTACTCTCTCAAAACCTTATCAAAAGGAAATGGAGCCTTTTAAAATCACTGGCATCTCTGGAAGACTGGTTTATCAAATTTCCCCTGGTTCAAGCAGAAAACCTCTGTTTTCCTCTGCTCTTTAACCTCTTATTTAAAATGCCATTTTACTTTGAACTGTCAAAAGAGGCAGCAAGGGAAGCAGCTAGCTCACCATCAGAAGGAGGTGAAAGCTGAAACTTTACCCGTCCTTAGTGAGTTTGCCCACATATCAATGGCATGCTACACCAGCGTGTTTATTTTTATGACTGGAGTGTATCCCTTAACCTCAGGGATCCGAACACTTCCTTGGAATGTACAGACGTTTCATATCATTTATTTCCCAGTGGCCCTTTCCCACACCAGCTCCACACACACATACATAAACACACACGCTTCTATTCACATTCTCTTGATCAGACTGATGTACACAACCAGGCATCAGCTTAACACAAACAAACACTTCTATCCATAGCATCAGTCTTGTCTATAGCCCTCTGCATTAAATATAAATGCGCATACTCCTGTATGTAGGTGTACCTATTTACAACTCATATATGAACGTAAGTGGCTATGATTTGTGTGCGCATCTATTTATTCAATGCACATGTATGTACTCAAATGTTTGTGTGAAAATGTACACATGTGGAAAACCAGGACTGCAAAGGGCAGTAACACATGTAACCGAGTCCCATGGCTGCTCAGAACCTTGCTGGGTGGCTTCCATAACCAGGGGAAAGTATCTGGATGGGATCCAAACAGCTTCCAGCAGCTGAACACTTGATTTCATTCATCTCTATATCAGTTTTAAGGGGAAAACTGCTGCCTGGAGCTAATAACCAAAATGATGGACCAGATTCCTTCTCAGAAGCTGTACAGCAATTAGGGTTCTGTGAACTTGCTGCAGCTTTGCTCTGTTATAACTATGTCCTCTTGCCGTATTGACTCAGGCTCTAACGAGGTATTAGCAAGCACTGAGATTGCATTCAAGCTCTCATATAAGCAGCCAGATGAGGATTGGACTCTTTTATCAGTTTGTGCTGCTTACTGTGGGCCAAGGTCTTCAGCTGGTGTAAATCAACACAACTCCACTGAGGCCATGAAAAATGAGGTGCATAAGTTAAGCATCTGTCTCAATGGCTGATGTTTATCTTTGCTCCCATGGCCTCAATTGCACTTAAGATGAACATAAACCCATGAAAACAGTTTAATGGGACATGGGCTTTCTGCTGATCATCTGCAAGCAGCCGAATTTTACTCCACTTGATTGCTAAACCAAGTTCAACAGATATGCATGTTACAAATAATTTGTCATGCTCTTAGGCGCGTTCCACCCCAGGCCACAAAATGTTCTCAGTAATTGAAATATACAGCCAAATTCCAAGCTAGCATAAATCTCCACTGATGTCAAGCCATATGGAAATCCATATGATTTGAGGGCTGTAAAAAAACAAAGAATAAAATAAAACAACCATGCTTTCTAGTGAGAGACTTATACAGCTCAATCTGATTAGTCTATCACAAAGAAGATTAAGAGGTGACTTCACTGGGATAACCAAGTACAGCTAGAAAAAGAAAATACCAGGTACGGAACAGTTCTTTAATCTAGCTGAGAAATGCCAAGTGAGATTCATTGCTTGGAAGTAAATGCCAGACAAATTTGAATAAGCGATGAAGCATAGATTTTTTTTAACACGGAATCATTGATCAAAGGATAAGGTGGAGTCCATCATGGAAAGTCTTCAGACCAAGGTCAGATGCTTTTCTTCACAAGATTATTTTGCCTAGAATAACTTGTTGGGTTTGATATAACAGTAACAACATCAGTTGTTGAACCTGAAGTGATCTAAGAGGCTGTGTCTATAACAAGCCGGTGAATTAAGACTGAGAAAAGCCACTGTACTATTGATAGGATTAAATTAGCTACAGAATGATTTAATTTGCACTATAAAATGCTTAGTGGGACTGCTATGTAAAGAATTAAAGCATAAACCACTGAACTTGATAAAATACAGAACTGAAGGACAAACTAATGATCCCTTCTCTTCGCAATAATTTATTCACTTTAAAGCCCAGTCACTTATATCTGAAATCACATTTTTAGGGCTAAAAAAGTGAAAATAAACTCTGTTAATTTTCTTCCAATCATAATATGGAAAAAAGACAAGTCCTCTCTAACATGAAAGGAGAAATATTACTGATCACTGAGAAAAAAAGCTGTACCTTGCTTGAGCAACATTCCTCTGCAGCAAAATCGATGGTTTTCAATGGATCCCAGCCACCAAGCACTGCGGTTGCTCCAAGTTGGAGCACTTATCCCAAGATAGGCCCAGGTGCCAAATTAATTTGTAAAGCGAGTTTCCAAAAAAATATCATTGCCCCATCTGTTCTCTAGCAATGGTGCATTCCTCAGGCCACAATGTCATCAGCTTCTTGTTATTACCCTTAACATTTCTTCTAAGACAATCAAAATCAAAGACAGAACAACAGATCTGGGGTGTTTGTGCTCTGTTTGCACGCTACATTGTGCTGGAGGTACGTAAGGCTATTTGGTTATTTCCATCCATGGCTCTTTGGCAACAGAGCTTGAAGTCAGAACCCAAGCTTGTCAAATAGATGATGATTATATGTAATATATAATCACAATGAAAATGAGATTTTAGATGGAGATCTAAAATTGGGAAGGGGATGGGAGAAAAACCAGCTCACTCCAGGCGGCTTTCTAATTTCAGACATTGGTTCAAATCCCTCCCAGAAGCCGCAGGGCAAAGCAGGGCCCTAAAGTTTCTTGGGAACTAGTCCCGTACTTTCACTGAAGTCAGTGGGTTGCTTTGTCCTGCCTCTGCTGGAAACCTGGGAAGGTTTTAAACCAATGACATCCCAGTCCAGGGTGCACAGACACCCTTTGCAGTACATTACAAGGGTGTACTTACGCTAAAGCAGAACATGGAGCTGCCAGGACCAAGCAGATGCATTTGCCGACTGCGCTTTCACCAGCGGCAGTACCAGTGAAGGAAGAAAAGGCTGAGGGAAGCCATGTTCCAAGTGCAGAAATAAAACCCATTTCCTGAGAAATTAGCAGCAAAGCTCAGAAGTCCGGATCTCACTGGCATTTTATTGGCTTCCCCACAGCTCTGCTCAGCTGGGTGAGTAGCTACTGCTTTATCCAGCTGCACTGCTTAGAAATAAACCTGCAGAGACTGGGGTTGAACAGCCAGGGTGGAGATGCAGGGCATTTCCCTGAGATTAGCAACTGCTTAAGAGATTGGCTGGTGGCACTTCAATGCCAGATGAGGCTCAATAGCAATGCTCCTAGGGCTGGAGGGAGATGGGAGCCAAACTCCAGCCAGGGAAAGTGCCACAACCCTTGAGCAAGACTCAGCTCCTGAGGATATTTTTGTGGCATTGACTGGCCCCTAGCAGTGATTAACATTGTTAGATAGAGCCATGACATGGGGACTCTTCTTCTGGTGCCAAGGTAGACTCCAGCCCTATCCACTGTGCCCTATCTGACCTGATGACCAGTAAGTTAAGACCAGAGGGGACTGAATCATGTCAAGTCTGTGTTTTTTAACAGCATCACTAACCTGCAGCATGATATCTGACGGTTACATAGTTAAAGCAATCTTTCGATCTTAGATGAGACTACATCATGCTGAGATATCAGTGATGTAATTTTAATGTGGCCACTAAGTCATCTTGCCTTCACAGAGATTCCTCACCCCCATAGAGCAAAACCTTGAGCCTCTCCAGAAAGAGCTGAGCCCTAGCACCTCAGCCTGAATGCAAGTAAACGTTCTTTAATTCTGCCTGCTATGGCCAAAGGTGTTTTCCTTCTCAGAAAGAGTGGGCACAAAGAGTTTGTAATTAATACCAACTAATTATACACATTTTCCTCTAGCAAGCTTAAGATCAAAGTAGCAGTTTCCCCACTACACGGTGCTAGAAACCAGAAGCAGATAGAAATCACTGTAGAGCAGAGGCTATGGCTTGTGCTTGTCAAAGAGGACGTCTCCAGGTACTTAGATGGCAACAGATTGGAGGATAAATCAGGCTTCCTCATCCTACTCTTTAAGGCCTTGAATGTCTAGAAGGTGGTGATCGTGATCCAACAAGTGTTTTTATCATAAATCCATTGCTGTTAAGTCAATGAGATAGAGAAGCACTGAACACTTTACACATGTATCTGAACTGTAGCCTCCTGGAGAATCACTACATGGCAGAAAATAACCCAGAAAGTTTGTAAACCTGCAGGCAAGGTGCTGCACAACCCCCCTCACAAACCCGCTTTGTAAGACAGACAAGTCGAAGTCAAAGGTTGGAACAACTCTTTGCTTTCCTCCCCTCTCCCCCCGTCAGTTTGTTTCTGATTATTTTGCACACAGATCACAGGCAAAAAAACTGTGTCTTATTTCACTAGGGAGGGGAAGAGAAACACGCTTAATGGCACTTTAGAGAAACTTCTTTTCTTTCCTTTCAAAAACAACAATCTAAGTAAATTAATAGGCCTGCTCTGATGAGCACGAGTCATTTTCAGTACAAACTAACCACCAAAGCTGGAAATCTGGTTTTAAATTTAGAGGAGAAGGCAGAAAATAAAAGACTATTAAATAATTCATGCTTTTTTTACAAAAACTATGCAGTATTACCAGTGATCAGAAGAGAATAATAATCTTCCAGCATCAGAGATTGTAACGTAACCTCGGAGCCATGGCCAAGCAACAAACAGAGCTCTTTAGTGACCAAGTAATTACAGAGTTTGAAATCGAAATATTATACCCTGTAACTAATGCAGAGAATAAACTCCACTCCACATGTGTTTTTACAGCTTGATACTCCATTAACATTAACAGGGGTTTCTGTCAATTTGCATAGATTAGCCTTTGAGAAAGATCCCCCTTGCTGTCTTCCTAAAGTACGTGTTTTATAGCTGTGACCAGTTAGTGTGTCTGTGACTTCCCCTATTCTATTTGTCTGTATTTCTCTCACACACAGATATCCTCCCCAAAATGCAAACTGGTTTTCTGTGGGTGTACATGTGTTTCCTATTGATGGCTGTGGGATCCGTGTGGGTGTTTGTGACTGACAAACACGCATATGCAGACTCACATGCACTTAGTATTATTCCTATTGGAAATGCTAGGTTTAAATGCCTTCTTCAAAAATCAGATAAGAAACACTAGAAGAGATGGAAAGGAAATAGTTCGCTAAAGCAGCACCCCATTATGATAGTTAAAAGACTTTTTTTCCTACAGCCCTAAACAGCTACAACAGAGAAAACTGAACTCCTAAGGACAAGTATAATGTGCATCCCTGGCTTTAGATCACAGTTGCTTTAGCAACATACCAAAAGACACATTAGCTCTTCTCTTCACTGGCTTAGCTCCCACAGCTTTCTTCTCCATGTGGGCTAGGCCACTAAAGAAGCTGGAAAATGAAGCCTGCAGCTTTTTGTCAAGTCCTAGCATGGGTATCACAACCAAGAAATGCAACCAGCAAGGCAGCCTTCCTCAGGCTTGCTGTAGCACGTAGAATCATAGAATGGTTAGGGTTGGAAAGGACCTCAAGATCATCTAGTTCCAACCCCCCTGCCATGGACAGGGACACCTCTCACTAAACCATCCACAACAATTTCTTTTTCCTGCCTGGGCTTTTATCTTGGGCAGCTTTGGGTATATGTCTAAATCACGCTCATTCCTAACAAAAAGACCTTGTCAACCTTCAAATTTTACAGTTTTACCAAGAAATTATATCCATATACATACACAGTGACTACATACACACACTACAGCTTTGCAAAGAAATAGTCACTATATATTGTGACTACACACATACACACATATATATGACTTAGAGAGAAGACACAGGTTTTTTGCATGCCTCAGGCCCAGAAACAGCTGATGTATTAGGGCTGAAAGATTATGGAGATATCGATCTGAAGCAGCAGTAGTGTGGGATGATTTAGTCCCAAGGGTTAATTGACTATGAATGATCTTCAGATCACCAAACAACCTAACTAATAGCTTGTAATATGAGCTTTACACACAAGACACGTACAAGACATAGCATCTTGTAATATGCCACGTGTTACTCCATGCTTCCCGTTATTGCAGATTCAGTATTATACCGAAAATGGTGCACAGTTTATGCTGTGTAGTGTTTCTTATATATATACAACATATAATGTGATACGTTATTCTACATTATACTATATATTGTGCAATTTGGTACCTAAGCAATGACTGGATGGTGGCTTTCACCTCTCCTCTGCTCCAGGATCTCAGTCAGAGATCGAGAGTTATGAGTTGGAGATCAGAGTGGAGAGACGTAAGGTGGGCAGGCACTACCAAAGTGTTTGTGTGTCCTCACTTGGACAGGTTTTGCCCCTCATCCCCTGCAGCAGAGCCTGCCTTCTCCGGCCTCGGCTTGAAGCGCATTTAGCAGCAGAAAACCTGTTTTGCTTTCCCCCCCCCCGCCCCTGCCAAACAGCTTTGTTGGCAGAGAAAACCACCATCAGCCAACCCGAATGGCAGCTTACTGGGAACTTTCTGCCTCTCTGGTTGCCACTACAGCACCTGAATGAGGTGTAAATCACGTTAAAGTCCTTCGGGAAGGAGAAAACGAGAGGGAATGGAATTTCTGACGACTTCGTGATTTTCACAGGGATCTTTGGGGACCAAGCAGCAGCCGCAGCAAGCCCACAGCCCACCCGTGCTCTCGCGTTTCTGACCGCAAGCCCTACGGCGAGCCGGTGCCTCTGGGTTTGGAGCCGACCCCTTTCCCCAGAATAACGTTTGCTTAACACGCATTGCTGGCTGTATTTAGCCTTGGAGCTTTGCTTTACTCGCTTTCCCTTCATCCTTCTTTTCTCCGGCCCAGCGTTCCCCTGCGGGGGTAGGTACCGGGAGGGGTGCGCACAAACCGGGGTCCCGGTCGCACTAACGGGGGAAGGACGGCATCTCCCCACCATCACCGCTGAAAGGAGGGAATGGGATGGAGGACCGGGAGCCCAGAGCCCCGGGGAGCCCACCCTTCCCCCGGCGGACAGGAAGCACCAGGAGGAGGTGGAAGAGGAGGAAAAGGGGACGAAGGAAGAAGCTCGTTTCGGCGCGGGGAGGTCGGGAATCAGAGGGGAACGAGTGTGGGGGAGTCGGGGACCCGTGTCCCGTTCGCCTTCGCCCCTCCCCTGGCTGCCCACAGTGCGTGTCCCTAGGTTCCAAGCGTGTGCAGGCACTTCCGCGTACGGGTCATTTAAGGATGTGTGCTCATCTGTATCTAAATGGTCGTTTCGGTAGTTACGTACCGCTCAAAGGTCATTTAGTGGTAAAAAATATACACATATATATATACAGAGAGGCAATTTCTGTATCCACGTGTAAACGGCAGTGTGTTTGTTAAAGTCTTCCTGCAAATACCGAGTGTATATAGTCACCTGTGCTGTAAGCCAAAGATATGTGTAATTGCATGATACGAATATGCCCCTTTATAATTAATAAATCTAATTCTCATTTGAGAACATAACCCATCAAAATACATGTACTAACATCGGCTGAAGGTTACTTAAATTAAGGCTATGCGCAAGTTTACTTCGCAGTATTTTCTCTAGTACGCAGAACTGTATATACAACAATTTCGAATGACAAGTGATGCGTGTATAATGTGCCTCGTACGCATGAGGCATATTTCATCGCGAGGCTCACAAATGTGTACTGAATTATGGATGTGTCATATGCATATATATATGTATATACACAGGTATAATTGTGTGTGTGTGTGCGCATTGAACTTGTAAATTCTCGGGATACGAACAGGACGAAGTAGGAGGCAGAAGCCCCGGTCAGACATCTATCAAAGCAAACCCATCCCTAGGGACATAAACACGCTGATTTTGTTTCGGAGCCTGGCTCTGCTCACCCGTAGACATGTCATTGAGAAACCCAGGGGCAGCCGAGCCGGTCCCGCCGGCGGAGCAGCCTCCGGGCATTGGGATCGGGACGGGGGGAGGCAGGCAGGAGGGTCCCGGGACCTCCGCGGTCCCTGCCAGCCCCTGGGGCAATTATCCTGGGCAGGGAATGATGGCTGCGGGACTGCGGAACTGCGTTTGCACACGCTTGCTCTCGGGCGGAGGAAGCGTTTATGTCTGCAAACAAATTTCCGCAGAGGAATTAACATAAAATTAAAACATAAAATATAAATCCTAGCGAAACAGACGCCAAGATTCCTGACAGAGCAAACCCGGTCCAAAGCCACTGTTGTTTGCAGCAAAAATCAATCGGAAGTGAGGGGGGGAAGCTGATTTAGGTTTGTTTCGGGGACAAACGTTTTTCGACGTTTTGTAAAATGATTTTGCATCAGCCGATGGGATTGTACGAAAAAACTTCCAGGCTCCAGCCCAGCGAGGGCAGGAGCCAGAGAGGAGGGATCGGTGGAGAGAGAACGATAAAAATACTAAAGGTGTGCTGGGGGGCTGCTGAATGATGGATAGAGGAAGACTGAGAAGTGTTAAAATGGGAGGGGAAGATGGTGAAGTGTGAGAACTGCAGTTAGGGGATGTGCGGAGGAAAGGATCGGAGCACTGAGGGGCTCAGGGATGAGGCGGTTTCGAGTCAGCCATAGCAACGCTACGGGAAGGGGGAGAAAAATAGAGATAAGAAGAAAACAGAGAGCTGTAGCGGTGCGCCCGGGGATGGTGGCTGGAGCCACGGGCGGCGGGCAGGATGCAGCCCTCTACCCGCAGCCCGTCTCCGAGGCGCCCCGGGGAGAGCCCGCCTGCCTTGGAGGTTTGTTGCTCGCTAATGATCAACATCTTCATTTGCTAATGAGAAGCGCCTGGCGCTGCCGGCGCCTTAACTCACGGCTGGGAGACACCGCGTTTAGTGTGTCCAAACTGAGGTGCCATGGCAGGAGCCGCCTTCCCGCATGCACCTGCACCGGGGGGGCGGAAACACAGGCCCACGATCGCTTTCCTTCCTCTACCTTCCAAACCCACAGACTGCATCTTAACACCGCGCTCATGAACCGGGCACGGGGCTTGAGCAGGTCCTGCGGGACCCGGCGCTTTGGGCTAACGCATTGAGGTGCCTGGTTCCCCTACATATAAATTGTACTATCCGTATTTACTTTCCACCTCCGGGAGCACCGCGGTCTTGGTCGGTCCCCCGAGAGCTGCCCGGTGCATTTCCCCCGGCGGGGCGCAGGGGGTGCAGCGGGACCGTGCGGCCGGATCTGGGATGGGGGGAGCGACGGGGCTGGATGCTGGATTCTTTCCTTCTTTTTTCCCTTTTTCTTTATAACCTGGCCCTGCCGAGCAAAGCTGCCCCTTGCATTTCCCCCACTCCACCCAAAAATAAACAGGGAATCCCACCCCAGCCATCATCGCCTCTGCTGCTACAGCTGAGCCCCGTTATTGGCCCCTTGGAAAGATGGGGGGCAGATACTGAGATTAATATCTCCATCTCTGCAGCCAAATTCCCAGCAGCCCGAATTAACAAACGCTGTCACCCTCCTGCCCAGGCAAGTCCCCCTGGCTCCAGCCCTCCCTCTGCGACCCCCGTGAGGGACACCCCTCAGTAAAGGCAGATTTATTGTCCCTAATCAGCAAATCGTTTAGATCATTACAAGCCCATTACCGAGGGACAGGCGGGGCGAGGAGAAACCTTGGAGACGTCTTAACCGTTTGAACCAGTGCCTTTGAAAACTGGAGAAGAGAGAAGGGTTCCCTGGAGAACACTTGGACCGCTTATCCTTCTACACGGATGTCCCCTACTCATTTGTTCTCATCTGCTGCTTTCCTTCAGCCTCTTGTGAGTTTCCTCAAAAGGGGCCCAATCCCCCTAAATCTGACTCCCTCATCCTTGTCCAGACCCTCTCCTGTATCATCTGCTGCCAGGGCAATGCATCTTCACAGTGAGGCCTAGGGGATGAGAATATTTCACTGATTTTGATGGATTATTTTATACTGCTACTGCCTTTTACAACCTTTTCCCTGTATTTATTTCCCAGTACCCCTCACTGACATGTTTGCAGTAAAAACACCAGGGATTCAATGCTGCCTGTGCCTTGAGTACCAGAGGTTTGCCACGTGTTCACACTGACAGTGCATCCCATCAGGGAGGAACCTGGGGCAGAGCCTCTTGGGTCTGCATCCACTTGGATCCACACTAGGAATGGGAAGGGGGCTACTCAGTCCCCTGGAAATTAGGACTCCTGTACCACCCCTGATGCAGCATCCTTGGTACCTATCCTGGGTACTCGGGACATCACCAGCTATGCAGAGCTAGGGGAGCTGCACAGATCCCCATGGTGGGGCCAGAGAGACCCTTGTCCCCCCCCTCACCCCTTTTACCTCCACCCTGTTAATTATGCAACCTCTCCTGACCCTGCTTTCTATCCCTTTTATCCTGGCCTCAGTGCCTGTTCGCCCAAGCAGGCAGGGCTGAGCCGTTGGAGACTGCTCTGAGGTCCTTCCATCTGGCACTTTCTCTCTGTTCCCCCACTCAATAAATAAAATAAGGGTCACCTTTTTCTTTTTTTTTCTTGTGGATCACACACCAAGGCCCATCACAAATGAGACCCCCGAGGCTTTGATGCCTGTGTTTGGACACAAGCAATTATCTCTAATTATTGTTTTGCTTTTCAGTTTGCCCAACTTTCCAACAGCCTTGAAAAGAAACTTCAAGGAGGGGGCTCAGCGGACTGAATGAGACATTTCTCCACGAGAGCCCCTCCCAGAGCCCCCTCTCGCTTCCATATTGAGGGAAACACAATCTTCACAAATGTTTAAGTACAATATGGGTTTGGCCAAGGGGTTTCTTTTCTTTTTTTTAACCATTTTTCTTTTTTTTTTCCTCTTTTTTTTTTTTTTTTCTTGAAGATGATTTCTAAAGACACAGGAACATTTGTACAAATAAGGCGCAGATGGGAGTGGGGTGGGGGAGAACGCTGGAGCTGAATATCTGGGAAGGGAGGTGAAATGGTTTTCAGCTGGGAAGGAAGTGGAGAAGCAGAGATTAAAACTCCCTTAGACTTTCCCACCACTCATAAATAATACATTAAATTGCACTTACTGCTTTCTGCTCACCAAGGAGCACTGGGCAAAGGCCTCGAGTCCTGAAGAAAATTCACATTCTGGGGGAATGGCAGGATCGGGATGCGGGAATGGGGAGAAGGAGTGATATTTTGGGGAGCTGCCTGGAAGGATGGGAAACAACTAAAAATAACATGTCAAGTCTATGCTCATGCATACACGCACAGAGATCTACATATGTGGGGCTTTTTTCCCTGCTGGCAAAATGCATAGGGATATATATATATGCACCTACACACACATATATGCACACAGATGGGCAGCTTGTTTGCAAATACGCTGCTAGACTGAAACATGTCTATGCACATGGGTATTATACACACATATAAGCACAAAAGTGTGTACAGAGGCATGTGCCACATGTGGACACATCCACAGGTCCAGCACATCTACGTGCTCATAATACACAAGAAGGTGGTGGGAGGATGTAGATAAATAGGTAAACACGCTTGCAGTAACAACCATAGTTGCCTGCACCGTATATGTATATGATAAAGTCATTTAAGAGCCAGGATTTTACCCGAGCTCCATTATACATCCCTTCCAGCTTTTTAAAGTGACAATAATAAGAACTCTGCAACACAAGTTTCCTACTGCATACCCAAAGCCTGTATGTTTTAGCTGCTAGCCTACCATTTATTTAGCAATCCTACACAGTAACCAGAGCAGGCTATGCCGAATACATCCTGCCTGCTGAGACAAACCTTCGGCTAAAGGACTTCGATCATTTTCTGCAGCTAGAATTCCTCTGCAAATCAGTGCCATTCAGTCATTTGTTCTTCACTATCCACCCTAACAGGCCATCATATCTCCACCTAAGAAAAGGAAAACACAGCCCTGCTCCTAAGCCAGACCCAAGTGCACAGGCCAAGGGTGGCAAAGGTTGGGGGAGCTTTTGTTTATGGCTCCCCTCCTTTGGAGGTAGCACTGCAGAGAAGTGGTGTCATAGATATTTGTCTTTCTGCCTTGCTGTCCGTCAACAAACACGTCTAAAACCCCACTCTGACTACACATACATAAACATGAAGTGATAAGAATGTGCATTTGTACACACCATGCTTATATATAGTGAGTGTTTCTTTATATTCAAGGGTATGTATGCATACATACATATACATAAACCCAGGCACATACGTCCCTTGGGTATTTTATTTTACCACTTGATTATTAGCAGTGGCAGAAACAATAGACATATTTCTGTCAGATCTAGTCTGTAACATAAGAGCATATTATCCTTTTAGGAAGGTAATTAGCATCAGGGATCTGATTCCTTTTGCTACCCTTCTAATTAATTATACTTGGTAATGCCATCATTAAGGAGAGCGGAGTGTTTGTTCTTTTAATCTCTGTGCAAGGGACATGAGTTGGGAACAAGCTGCTTTGGGGTAGCTTTGCTGAGCTCTTTATTCCACCACTCAGCCCTCCTAGTTTTTTCCTTCCCAGCCAGGCTTTTTTGCAGCGAGAGCCTGCACCCCAAAACCTCCAACAAACTCCTCCCTCCCAAAAAACCTTAGGAAACACAGTGAATTAAAAAAGTCTTGACTTAAAAACGACCCATATGTTTGCAAATGCTTTCCAAATGATCCCTTTCTGAATCCATGTGTTGTGCACGGGGTGGCGGGGAGGGGGAGGAGGACACCCCTCTACAGATTGCAGCTCTGATCTCTGGGTTTTTCCTGAGCTCGGGGGCTGTCTGCGGCTCGGTGTGACCCTTCTGCCAGGGGTCGGTGCACTCGCCTGGAGGGCGGCTGTCCCCATCGCGCCGGTACAACCGCGGGCCCCGCTCCCACACGTGGGGTCCCGGATCTAGACTGCTAATTGCGCGGGTTCACAGATCCTCCAGCCCAGCGCCTCGCCGAAAAACGGCTCCTCGCCGGGCCCGCATCTCTTGGGGACCACACACAAGCACCGCACAGAGCTTTTGTGTGGCAGAGAAAAGGGGACGCATAATAGAAAGGGCGAGAAGGAAAAAAAGAGTTGGTAAACACATTGGCTGTGGTACCTAGAAACCAAGGCAGTGCGACAGGTTCCCAAGAGAAGATCAAAAGTTGGCCTTTGGGATAAGCAACTGAGCAAACTCAAGTATGCTTCTATAATGAACTGCACAAAAGCAGCAGAAGGAGTACTGTGCTAAACTCAATGAGCTGTTCATAATGCACCGATATGTATATTATATAGATATTCCCGTACCTGCCGTACCACTCCTGGCACACATAGGTAAAGCAAACATAGGTAAAACGGGCAAAGTACAGCACATCAATCTGCCATACACATCATGTGCCACACCGTGTATAAATAGATATACACCACAAAGATACATGCAAGTAATTCTCTCCACAGAGGATTAGATCAAAAACTTCAGAGCTCTGCCATAAGACCTTGATGCAGACAATTACACAACTTTACCTACAAGTACGTGCAGAGACGAGTGAGTTTATGGGCACAGTAACAGTGCTGAATACATAAAATATGTGTGCACATCATATATAGTTCTGCATGTCTGGCAAAATAAATCTATGCTCTTAGATATCCATGCTATATACTCATATGGTTCTGTGCATATATTTCAGTTGCAAAGATGTACAATCTGGGTGTAGCAGGCACAGATGGCCATGCGTTTATTATTGTGGTAAACAGGCTATTTTTACATCTAAGAAAAAAATCACCCTTACATGCTCCTTAAAGGCATTATCTCTTTACTCAAAACTCTACAATGAGAGTTGTCTGAAGAGGGCAGGATGTGTTTTTATACTCTGAAACTCCAGCAGCCTGGGAGATCATTAATACTCATTTATCTGTCACCTGACATGACATCTGTCATGTCACTTAGCTTTCCATTAGGAAGAACAGGGAGCAGTTATATTAAGTTATGTCTCAGCTATCTTCTTATAAAGAAAAGACCTCATTTGTTCCAGGAGCTAATATGCTGGTTTTCCTTCACGGTTACTCACTGAGGCAGTAAGTACGGATGTGACAGCCAGACGGCTGATATGAATGCACATGGACATTTAAGGTCCAAAAGGAACATAATACAGCGTAATCCCAGTTTAGCATTATTTTAAAATAAGAGGGAAACACTTGAACTCTCCCTACCTAATGATAGGAATTTTGCCCTGGATAAGATTACATGGTTTTCAAGCACGATTAGCCATATGTCTAAACTGAAATGAGACAAAAACAAACCAAGCAACTCTGCAGCACCCTGTGCTGAGCTCAGCACTTTTTAACAGGCGCATTACGGAACTCGTGCAGCTGAAGTGCAGTCAGAACAATTGTTTCACTGAGAGAAATACGTTGTTGGAAAAACTGAAGGAATATATCAGGTTTAATTTGTCCATTGCTTTAGAAGGAGGACATCTGATGTGACCCAGTTTTTCAGCTTGTATTATGAGTTACAAATAGTTTGATTCCCATATCGAAAATGTAGGTAGAACTTGAAAAGAGAGGTTTCTTAAACTTGCTCTCCTATCTCTCCTAATTAGTTTATCTTAATAAAATGACCAATATGAATTTGTAAAGAAATATGCCAGTGAAGACAGAAAAGGATCAATCTACACATACGTTTGTGGGAAGCATCTGTGATGGAAGGGGAGGAAGAATACCAGTTTACAGCTGTTAGTAGCAATTATTTTTGCCATGTGCTTATACTAGTACTCGTCCTCAGAGCTCACAGAGAAGGTGAATGGGGAACACTGATTTTTTTCACAGTTTACGAGAATTAGGGACTAACCAAAAAATCCGTGACAAAGCAGATTTAAGACAAACAAGAGAAGCTTTTCACAAGGTGCGTTTTCATAAGCTCCAACTGTGGAGCTCCCTGACACAAGTTCAAAAACTGGCATTCAAAAAACAATTAGAGAAAATACTGGAAGAAAATAAGTCATTGTCAACGCAAAAATGAAGATACAACTTCCAGCTCTAAAAGCCATGCCGGAGGGCAGCAGGAGGAGAGAGATGCAGGCATTCGTCCAAAGCTACCGCAGGTTCAGTTGTTTTGGTGTGTGCTCCAAGCTGCCCCTGGTTAGTGGTTAGAACAGTCCCTTCAGGCACACATCAACATCAGGGACTGAATGTCAGCCTTCTCCATCACTGGCAAACACAGCCACTACCGAGATACCACGTAAAAACAGAGGATGGAGGCTTGCTTCCACCCTGTTTTCTGCATGTGCTTCAATAGCAAGGACTGATCCTCTGCCTGGCCACAGAAAACAGACTTCTAATTACCATCTACAGCCAAAAACGGGCCTCAGTCTGTTTCCCAGAGGAAAATCCGTCCTAGAAGAAACATCTAAGACCTCAAGGCAGCAAACAATACAGGATTACAGGTATGATTTTAATATCATCATTGTCTGCATGCTCATTTTGTGACTCACTGCTCAGTGGGCTGCCTTACAGGAAACAGTATTTTAAGTGTTGCAGAGGAGATGTGACGCCGAAGTGGGACTCTGCCATAGGAATGAGTGCTTAAGTCATTGTCTCCAAAGACAATTTGTCTCCCCTTCACTGACTATAGAGGGAGTCAAGCTACCTGACACTAATCAAGCAGTTTCTGATTGATACATTTTGAACTTACAGATGGACAAGACCATAATTTCAAGCCTCCTGAGGATGGACCAGCCTCTCTCACATGGCATTTGAAGGTAGAATCTGCGATCTTCACACTATGGGCTGAGAACCACAGGAGAAAGATGATTCCTTTCCCAGAAGACATGGTCTGCTCTAGCTCTACAGCAGCCAAAGGGTTCACCTGAGCCAAGGACACTCATTGCACTTGTTGGCTGTCATCTTTCTGTTAGCCAGCTCCGCAGGTGAGATGAGCTGAGCTGAGTGTCAGCAGTGTTACAAAGTCCATGTCAATAAGAAGCTTTGAAACAGCTTGTGGTTAAGGAAGTGCCATACCACAGATTCAGCAGAAGCTACCTGAGAGGTCTCTGGGCCTTAGGGGACCAACTTTACAAAGCACAAGACAACCTGTGCCTTCCTCACTGCCTAGTCACTTGGGTGCTGAGCGAGACTGATGCTTCTCTGGGATTTTCCTTGGGAAGTGGGAGTGGGGAAGGAAATTTAAGTCCATTAAAGCAGCCACAACAGCACTGAAACAAGTGGGTTGGGAAAGAGGAGCTGGGGGGAGTGGAGGGTCACCCCCAGGTCTCACAAATGCAATCTAGGGTAAAGCTATTGTCATACAGCTCTTGGAGCCCTCACATGCAGCAGTGTCGTCTGTTTATTTACATTAAAATAAGACTTTCTGACACAGCTATGTGCCTTTCCCTTTGCTGATGGCTGAAGAAAGCCGTGGAGCTCAGACTGCCAAGAACCTAGAGAGGAATTTTAGGAATGTGTCAATTAGCTGGAGAGAGTGATTAGCAGTGATTCATACCGGCTTAGTGCCTCTTCCTTGTTGCTTTCTGGCAGGTGAGTTTGCCCAACTTGAGCTCAGTTTTGGCTGCTTGAGCCGGTTTTGCAGCCGATGACTTAAGAGGTGTAACTTCCCCGGCAGTAGCCGGGTGTGAGTTCAGCCTGGGTGTGAGCAGGGTGTGAGTTACAAGCTGAGAGGGAAGATGGAAGCTATTCCGACTCCAAGTCCTCCAGAGTCTTTAAATGCTTCAGTTCACCTCGGCCTCCCTGGATGCGGTCCCTTCTCTTGGCTATAGCTTTTCTGTCAGCCTCCCACACTCTGTATAAAACCAAACTTTGGCCCTCTGTGTCCTTTAAATTATTTGCCTTTATTGTACAAGCTCCAAGAACAAAGCTAAAGAAAAACAATGAAAATAAACAAATTTTAAACACAACCACATTTCATGCCCTTTCCTGAAGCCAAACTCTTATTATTCTAAAGAAAGGGGGCACAAATAAGAGGGACAAGAAGTGATAAATGAGTTCCTCTGACAGCCAGCAGATCATGCTTCTTGCTCAAGAAAAAGTAGCTCACAGTGCTCTTTTTGGGTCATAGATATCATGAGACTTCATTAAGGACTCACAAAGTACACAGGGAGATTTAAATGAGAACTATTTTCTTTGTGCAAAATAAACCGATATTAATGGCTGCAGCAGGAGCAAGTTGGCAAGGTATAGGCAGACCACAGTGTGGTCAGCACAAATTACTGTCATTTGCTAGAATAATTGCAGTGGCAACTGTTGCTGTTGTTGCTAAGTGGGTTTTTGCCCCTACATGTCTTTGTGGTGCACACTATTTATGGCTAGATCCTGCCATTCCCATGGAAGCAAGGCTGCCCCCTCTGAGATCTGGATCATCCTAGCTTGGTCTATTCTTAAGGATAGACATAACTTCATTTCCCCCCAGCTACAGTCACTGCCTGAGGCAGGTAATGCTGTTGACATCAGATTCTGCAGAGTGGTAGGATGAGATTACTGTCTATTGTACTGATTGTGCAACATACCCCGTGTCCTGCCATGTGATGGAAGGACATCCCATGTCACTTGGCAGGCATGGGGCATGGGACTATTTTCAGGCTTGTGCAGAGCTGGTGGTTATCTCCAGCTTTGTATATCTGCCATGTAGGACCTTGGAGTGGGGAAGACTTGTGGCACCATGCTGAATGCTAGTAATTTCCCCAAGGGAACATAAAGCAGAAACGAAGGGCTGGGGTTGAAGCATCCTTCTCCCTTTCATTCCGACAAAGTAACTGAATGGTACAGCAGCACAAGCTGATCTGCAGAATGGATGTAACAAGGCATTGGTCTCAAGAGAAAGAATGGAAGAAAAGCATGCAGCAAACCCAGGAAAGGGAATAAAGAGACAGTGTATTTTATTATTTTTTTTTCCCCAGTCACTAGAAGCATTTTAAATATGGTGAACCAGAGAGCTGATATATTAGCATCCAATTACCCTATGAGAGCAGAACAAAGAGCTGAAGCTGTGCCTGAAGAGAAGGTGGTGCTTTCTAACACGGTTGGCCCCAAGCTCCCCCTGAGCAGCGTACCTGATAATTAAAATCAAAGAGGGCCAGGTGCAGCCTGGGTACAAAAGGAAGAACAAAGAGGTGAGCTGCTCTTTGAGCAAGAAAGAGCACATTTTGCCTGTTGCCTTTAACACAGCTTTATGTTCTCAAGTGATCTCTAACTTCCGATGCGCCAGGACTCTCCATCACGTATTATATGAATATGGGAGATGCCACCTTTGAACTCTTCATGCTCATATTTAACCTCATCGTGACACCACTCATGAAGGATGGATGCTGAGTGCCCTTGTTTTGTGTACTGCCCAAACCTTTCCTAGCCAAGTTTTGTACTGAGGGGTACAAGGTCAGAGCAATAAAACAGGTCAGGTCCAAGCCAGGAGGTTCCTACTATCTCTTCTGGGTGCAAAAATGCAAGATCAGAAAAACCCAAACTGTCTCTGGGTTTCAAGGGTTGGTGCAGACTTAAATGCGTGAGAATTTGAGAATGGGCAATATGTTCCAGCTTAACATTTAGGAGATGAAAAGGTGTCTGAAAACTATATTGTGGAAGAACTTATAAATGACAACTGCACCATTGCTCCCTCTTCTTTCTCCTCTCTCCCCACTTAGTTTTATCTGCATAAATATTAATACTGCAACTCCTAACTAAATCCAGGAATATATTTACCTTCACAGATGAGCTACTTAAGCGACACAAGAGAGGCCTCTTATTTCCCTGAAACTTTGCAGCCTGTAAAATGCAGTAGTTCTTTCCAGGTTATTGCTGCTCAGTAAATAATGGGAAAAGATGAGGAATATTTCTGAAGGAGGTCAAGTACACTCCAAACAGAAACATGCTAATAGGGAGAGATGTAAGAACAATGTCAAATGTCAATGATCACAAAGTAGCTCCCGAATATATATTTACCGAATGCAATGCTTCTCCGCCGAACAGAGTTGACATAATGACATGCTCTTAGAGGAAACTTTCCTGCTTATTTTATTAGAGGTGTTGTTATCCTTTTTTTCCTTTTTTTTTACTGAAGTGCAACCAGAAAGTTCCTACCCTCAGGAGACAGGCTCTTTGAATAATAATAATAACAAAATAACCTGGAAAAGGCAAACAATGTCTGTTTTTCTCAGAATGGCTTTTATAGTGCAGTGAGCTTAGCTGCGCTTCTCTCCACACCCGGTGAAACAGTATAGCCTAACTAGTATTGACTGAACTGTTATGTTTGTGGGAATACCGCATGGGCTGATGATTACGTCAAGATAAAAGACCCCATCTGTAGCTTTCCTGCCCACAAGAGCTTATTATCATGTCAGGAGAAAAATCCAGACTGATTTGACATGAGACTGGATAAATGTATGTTCTCTGGTCCTTATCAGCCATGTGTGTGCAAGCAGTTTGGTTGATAACCTGCTACAACCACCTAAAAGGCACTTTGTAGGGTGGACGCTGGCAGACCCATGTCAAACAGGACATAATGAATGGGGTTTTATAATGTCTGTCTGGAGTCTGGCAAATTGCTTCTCGTGAGCTGGATGATGCGTGACAAAGCAAACCAGGAGGGCTGCTATTCCAGTAAGGACGTGGGCAAGGTTCGACACTTGTGGAGTCCCTCCCTCTCCTCCATGTCACTGCTCCTGGCTGATCAAAAGCCAGTGTAACACGTCAAACAGTAAAACTCAGCTTCACGCTGAAATTAATAAACCAGGGCATCTTATGCAAGACACATGAGCTAACCCTGTCCCACTGTTCACTACCAGGAAGGTCTCCACTGTGTTTAACTTCTGCAACTGCTTTAAAACTGTCACATCCCAAGGGACCAATGAGAAAAAAAAATGCCATGGCATTTATTTGCTTTGGACCTAGTTCAAGTCAAAACCACGAAGATGGTCCATAACCAACTTTTGATCAGAGCTGATCAAATCCAGGGACAGTCAGACTTGAGGGAGGTCCTTGGGAAAGGCATGGAGCAGCCTGAATAGAGGAGTGCAATAGCTGCAAAAAAATGGGTCAGAAATACAGAAAATAGACATGAGAAATGTTCGAAAATGAATGGGTTTGTTCAGTCTAGAAAATGCAATGAGGACACAGCCTAACAGTCTACAAACCCATGAATGAGAAGAGGGAGGTTCTAGACCTGTGTGTCTCCTACAGGAAAGAGACAAAGAGTCTTGTCCTTAAGCTGCAGCAAAGGTGGATTCTGTTAGACTTTACAGGGAAAGCTGTTCAAGGTGAAGACAGGGGAACACTGGAAGAGGTTGCTGGTGGAGTTTATGGTACCTGCATCATTAGGGAGTTTTAAGACAAGGTTTGAAGTGCATGTGCCAGGAATGGATTAGGTCTGTTTAGATCCTGGTTGAGGAGGGCAAATCAATACCTTTGCAAGGTCCCTTCCTACTCTCTTCCAGCATCTGATGATTCCAGCATATGTAAAATTGCCTGGATAAACTTCCTCAGACACACAATTCAGTTTAACCACAACCTCCATTCTTCAGAGAAAGCCTTACCCAAAGTCTTGCAGAAAACCACCATGCAGTTAGGTCACTTTGGACTCCAACCCACCTTGATGCACTAAAGATGGATTCATGAATCAAAGTCTGGATGGAGCAGATTTCTTATCCTGGGAAATCAGACATGGGCATGCTGATAGCTGGGGGTCCAGGAAGGCCTAGGAGACTTGGGACAAGGAGTACAACATGGACCTGGCTCCACGTCTGAACTGCCCCAAGATGTTTATATGCAAGCTCTTGGTTGGGGGCCACTCTGCAACTTTCCCATGTCGGCAGCTATTGTGAAGAGCCACATGAGGGTTTTCCTAGTGCTGGGAAGCATTTCAGGGATCTTTATTTTATCTAAATAAGGACAAAGGTCTTGTGCAGTGCCAGCACTGCCCCTCTGGAGTCAAAAGGCATCTTTGTTCAAACACCAGTGGCTCAAGGCCCGAAGATGCACAGCTCTGGCCCAGGAGTAGGACGCAGGAGGCAATGGCCTGTTCCTGCCAACCAGAAACATGGCTGTTTATCCACAGGAACAACATCATCCTCTGTGTGGACGATGACAGGTTTATATTGCAGTCAGCATCACAAATTATGGCACTTTTCCATCTATTGTCCCATATGCTAAGTAAACATCATAAACTGGTCTGTGCTATGTGCTTCTGAAAATCATAACATGAGAGTTTTACCATTAAGGAACAATGAAAGGGCAAACAGGGAAGCCAAAACATGTAAGTCTGCTTTGTTTTCCATACGGTGGAATAGTGTGCAACTTGGTTTCTCCTGTCATGTCTTTTATGGTGCTTTGTTTTTTTAAAGCTACTATGCCGTGTTACATGGCTCCATTCATAAAATTAAATCCCATGGGGCAGGAAATAATTCCCTTTTTCATGATCATATCTTCTGAACGCATGCTGCAGGCGACAGGGTGAAATTACTACTCCTGATACACATTTAAGGAGTTTCTTCTGCTGCACGGATCCCACATCAATAAGGAATTCTGCATATGCAGCAATGCACAAACCCACTGGGTAGGCTGAAATGATTTTTGTGTGTGCATGTGTGTGGTTCGGTCTAATTTAAAGATGTGCAGATAGAGTTTTCACTCAGCGCGCGGTATTCATTAGTGCGAGGCAGCAAACTTGCCCGGAGATCTGAAGGCCCCAGAAATCAAACTGTGGGCGGGTAGTGATTGGAAAGGTTTAGAGGGTGATGACTTGATAATTTCCCTAGTCCAGAAGCCTGCAGAGAACACACACATAGAAAGTCTGGTCTATGGCTGCCCTATATCCCAACTGCCCTGATGGAAGTACTGTATGGTGAGGCACTGGTCTGTATGGACATACTGGTGTAGGACTGACCCACCTAGGGGTATCCCAGACAAGGATATCTACAGACAGACCTAGGTGATGTTTGGCCCATGGGCTATGGAGATCCCACAGCTGGCTACTGAAAACTTGAGAAATAGCTCTTAAATGCACAACAGCAGTTTGAAAACAAGAGGATGAAAGACCATTGTCATCACTTAGATGATAATGCATTTCCTTCTGGGTTTGCCTTAATAACTGTGTAATGCTCAGATCCTGCTTGGACAGCACTGGCAGCCCAGGTGGGACCAGGAAGCTCACCACTGTGGCTTCCATCATGGCACTGGCACATCCTTGGCAGGGCTGCTATGCTGGTGCACAGACAACTGAATAACCTATCACCCTCGTTGTGCAAGGGAGAGCTGATAGGCAGTGCTGCAGCAGACACTGTTGGGAGCAAGCGATGGAGCCAGTAGAGCCCCCCCCCAACTCTGTCCCATAGAGGATGGGTGGAAATCTTATCTCACCTCCTGCCTCCAAACCATCCCCAAAGCTCAACCTGCTCAACCTCTACCTGACCTGCCTGAGTTTATGGCTCAAAGCCGTGTTTTATTCTTCTTGCATAGGATGTGCACAGCACATAGGAATTTCAAAGACATCCTGCCACAATCCAGACTGAAGCTGGATGAACTCAAAATTCATCCTGGTACAAAAATTTCCTTCAGAAAGAGAGACAAAATATTTTTTATATTAAAAAAAGAGGGGGGTGGAACTAGATGTTCTTAAGGTCCTTTCCAACCCTAACTGTTCTATGATTCTAAAAGTCTGTATGTCTTTTCTTACCTGCTGATTCTGTCTATTGACAACATATACCACCAGACTGAAATACTGGCATTTAGAAGAGACTGTTAAATCCTAAACAAATGCTGTTGCCAGCATTGTAATAGGGCGTTTGGAAGGCTGTATGAGTTTCCCGTATCCCTGGCGTGAACGCAGCTGTGTCCTTACATACAAAAAACAAGCTTTCAAAACTTAACCACAGAGATCATCCATTATTTTGAGTTCTTTCTCAAGAGACCTCATTACACCATATTAAAAAGAAAAATAATCTTTTATATTTCAGCTCTGCTCATTTACCCTGTTATAGTATACCAAAAAAACTTCAAAGTAATATAGTATATATTACTATATAAGGTAATATAGTATATTACCTTGTATGTATTACTATATAAGGTAACATAGTATATTACCTTTATACTTTCAAAGGTATTCTCTTACAGCTGTAAGAAAGATCTAACTCCCTCCTTCAAATGCATATAGCACAGTCAATCTTATGTTGTTATATAGTATACGTGCACAGCCAAAATACTAATTCTTGAGAGCCTGTGTGAGGAAGCATACTTTAAAAGCCTATATATTATACAGAATATATATTTATAAATGCACATCTCTTCCTATCCTTCAAAATACGCACACAGTTTGCTCTTTTCTACCTGGTACGTCTGAGAAAGGGACACTGCAATTATGCAGTTTCCTAACCTTCCTTTTGGCTTCTGCTGTCAAATATCTGAGCAGGCAGAGCATACATGTAGGGCACCCATGCTCCCTGCCAGGGCAGCCCCTGTTCTCCCCCAGCACAGGGTATAAATGCATCTACAAAAACACTTGGGCACTTCACTCACTGACCCCCACTGGTCATGAGTGGATGAAGCACTGTCTTTAATACTGTGACCAGCAAAGCATCTGCTTGTGCCACAGGTGATTTGCTGAACAGCTCAGTGCAGCCTGGTACAAAAATGTGCATATTAATACAGCGATGGTGAAACCCCTCCTGAAGGGTTTGGGCTTGTCACCATTTAATCCAGCTCCAAAACCCCAGTTAAAGTGAGCAAAAGCAAAGGAGAAGTGGGGGAACAGGAGGAAAGAGGGTGAATGCTCTTTGTGCTTGGATGTGGGGGTGCAGGGATGGGAAGGGATGCCCAAATTCTTCTTTAGATGAGAACTAAAAAGTGAAGTGTAGGAAGCGAGCAAGGCTCCTCTGCATCCCCTCTGTGCCCACCTTTGTTGTAAATATGAGGGGCAAAGCACAGACCTGGGAGAAGCAGCTGAGCAGTTTGTGAGATGGAAAAGGCAGCCCCCAGCATCCTGCATCCCCTCCCTCCCTCCTTATCCATGTCACTTGAAGGCTGAAAGGATTTTTCTCAGCACTTTGGTACCTCTGTTTCTCCTTGAAAGCCCCACATCAGTGCAGGGACTCTTGGATGGCTGCCCCCAGAGCGCAGTGAGCCCTGTTCCTCTCCACAGCCCGGAGCCTGGGGATTGATGCAGCCGGTGTCCCTGCTCTCCTGAAACCCAAACACGATGCTGACAGCCGGGTTTTAATCACGCAAGGGCCGATAACCATCAAACGCCGCTAATTTCCAACAAATTATCTAATCCAGATGCTTGCCGGATTTGAATAAACACTGCACCCAACAGGATCATAAAGCAAATAAGCACAAAGAGGTTTAGAGTTTCAGCTCCCCCCTCCCCTAGCCCAGCTCCCTCAAATGGGGAAAAATGCAAATCAGGTGATCCAGCATTTGTGTTTGAAACCAGATCAGTTCCCATGGGATCACATAAAAGACCCCCCCACAGAGCAGGCAGGGTTTGGATGACCAGTATGCTGGGCAAGAAGGGTGACAGCCATTGCTCTTGCTGGAGCAATGATCACAGCTGAGAACACAGCAGCCAGGAGGCATTTATGAAGGTTTTGCCTCCCAGTGAGTGGAAGAGCTTTGCAAAACCTTGCTGGGACCCTGATTCAGCCCCTCTCCCCACATGGGGTGATGCTCAGCCTGTGTCCTGTGGCACTGCTGTCTTGCAGCAAGCACCCTGGCCGCACAGGCTAACCCAGCAGCATCTCCCCAGCAGGAGAAGAGAGTGGCATGCAGATGGAAAGAGGCAGAAAGCATCTCCGGTCTGCATGGTTTGTGCGTGCAGGCAGCTGCCTGCGATCTGCCTGGCCAAGGAGGAAGGCACGGGACTGTGCTGCTGGTCCACCGCGGTTGGGTTGCCTCTGAAATCACCCGAGCTGGCTTTTCTAAGCCAGAGGAGAGGTTAAAATTCATGTGTTTGGAGGGAAGTGCACACACAGATATTGAATGGAGAAGCATGTTTTTGGCACGGTGAGGTGGTTCAGGAAATGGTTAATAGGTCTTACTCTGTCTCAGGACGAGGTAGATCCTGTTTTATGTACCAGCCCTTTTAGGCTTCAGTTTTGCAAGGGCTGTGACCTGGAGAGACACACAGGGGTGCATGTATAAACACACACGGTGTATGTATACACACACAAACACACACACCCATAGATTTTTTTGCCTCCTCCCACACCAGCCTATAATCGTAATTCTCCTATAACATCACATCTAATGCATTCCTCTAAAGGCAAGACACATTTTCTACAGTCATACAGTATGTTCTGATGCACAAACATGCCTTTTGTACAGCGTGTAGGCAGGGCATACATTTAAATATACACTACATGAAGTCATGAACCAATACTGTATAAGTGCACATGGCACAGCAGTGCTCTGCCAAGTCTGGGGACTCATGTAAATAAAGGATTGATTTTACGCATGTTGCTGCACACAAACACAGACACACAAACGCACTGGAAACATATGGGATGGAAAACATTCTTCTGCATAAGTCTGCAATATTGGATTCAAAGGTACAATTACCCAGAGGTTATGTAAGCTTTGAACACAGAGGGGGGAAAAATGCAGCCTGTCTGAACAGGCCTTCTGGTGAAAAAGGGGAAATGGCACCTCCCCACTCACAGAGCATTGTCTATTCTGTTTCAAATTGGGAAAAAAAATGTTTTCCCAATACTATAAACAACAGCCATCCTTCTTTCAGCAATTCATGGTGGTCTTCCTTCACTAACTCTTCATTAAAAGAATCGCCCCAACTATTTGCCTTCCCAGGCTTTTTTTTTGCCATATGAAGAAATAAACCAGCCGTGTTGCCTGTTCCCAAGAATTTTCTGTCTACCCCCCTTGCAATTAAAGCTGGTCTCTCCTTGCAGCTTCATTTCCCTCCACTCCCCCTCCACCTCCTTGCCTGTCTAATCTCCTGTTCCCCTCCAAGTGCGTTATTTGGTTTTGGAATTATATCTATTTACCCAGGGTGGAAGTTGCACAACGGATGTGTTTATGTGAGAAAATTGTATCACTGACAAACACTGATTGGCATGTGGACGTTGGGAGAGAAAACTACAGAGGACATTTTCATCAGCTTGGAATAACACAATGATTGTGTTTTCAGCAGAGCTAATGGATCACATACCCCTGCTCACTCTGATAGCTGTTTACACAAAGGACAGCTTCGCAGATGCAGAAAAAAAAAAAGAAGAAAAGGAAAAAGCTTAGAATAAGAAAACCCACCCTGGCAAACACTGTAATAATAGTAATAATGAGCAATCAGGAATAATCCTTTGAAGGAAGATCATCGGTCTAATTCTGATTTGCACGAAGATCCCTTCACACTGGGGAAAGGGGCGTCGAAGTGGATGCAAATTATATAGTTGCGCATAGAGAGGTTTTCAGCCTGCTGGGGTGGGATGAGGCCCTGGGGACAAGGACAACCCCTTTCTCCTTCTCCATGCTGGCAGAGGTGCCACAGGGTGCAAGTGCTCCCCGATCCCACTGTGCCTGCTGCAGCACCTGGCTTTGTCTGGGCTTTGGGAGGAGAATTCCTTATGATGGAGACTTCGGTGATGCTGGTGTTTAGGGTAGGGCAGGGAATTTGTTCTTTTGCCCCTTGGGTGAGTAAAGAGAAAGTTGGATTTTTAGCACAGGAAGATGATAATGCAGATGATCTGGTGGGTCTCTGCCCATCCCTGCTTCAAAACAAGAATAAGGAAAGGGATGGAAGCGTAGGTGGTCAGGGGAGTCAGTCTCCTCTCCGCCCCAAAGCCCCCTCCTTTCTCATCATGCGTTTGACCTTCTCTAGAGCTCACCTGTTTCTCATGCAAATATGTATATCAGGAACAAAGCTGTCAGCTAGGGGAAAACAATTTACACAAGCTTTCATCACTCATAGCCAGTCCCTGCCAAATGAGATGGACAGGCAGAAATGCACAGTTCTGTCAAACACTTTCTGGAGACTGTATCTGCAAATATCCATTTTATCTGTCTCTCTATATATTCTCCCTTCTCTTTTTAATTTCTTTTTGAAGCAAAGATGCTGTTCATTTAATGATCAAACAAATGACTTGGAATCCGGACTGTTCATCTACCGCGTGCTCCCAATTTCACATCTCTTCATGCCTTTAAGAAATCTACATCTGCCACATGGTGTCCAGGGAAACCTGGCTGATTTTGCTCTTTATTGCTTCTTACATGCCTCGGTGTTTAAAGAAGACCCGTCTTTTGAACAGCAGCTCGCAATCTGATAATATTTCTCTTTGAAAAGTCAACATACTATCATTGTTTCGAATTCAATTATCCAGCCGGCTTTCTCTCTGTGGTATGCAAGCACTATATTTAGGTTATATTAAATTATGTTTTAATAACATCCAATGGATTTTTTTTATCCACCTCAGCCTTTAAAAGTCCTTAGTCCTTCCAGAGGAGGGGGGGAAAGCAGTTTATTAGTGCATCACTTCAGAATTGTTTTTTAATTGGAAACATTTTGCAGAGAAAAGACCATTAATAAAATTCGATTCCAAATCAAACTTCTCTGTGTATGTTATTTTTACTCTGCAGTCAAATGCTTTTATTAGATTTAAAACTTTCACTGTTCTTTTTTATCTCTAGCTGTATAATGTTCTGCAATAAAAAATAAAGGGCCTAGCGACTCCAAAGTCTGGCAAAATAATATACTTTTTTGGATGTCTGTGTATGTTGCCAATTAGTTTTGCTGTAAATACAGACCTCCATCCATCATCAGTCTCTGGGTGGCTATAAGAGATCTAATTTGTTTCAGATGCCTTGTGCTTGCCGAGCTATTCACCAACTCCGCTGACCTGCTGCGAAGACCAAAAGCTGCAGAAGGATGACTGACAAGGGAAACTGGAGAAAGACCTATCTACTTAGGGTTGGATCCTGCCTCCCAAATGGGGAAGGAAGCTTTCCCCCTCCCTCCTCCCTTTCTCTCCTCTCTTTTCAGGAGCCTGTAGGTTTGGAGAGGAGCTCAGCGGCGTAAGACCCGCATTAGGGAGGCTATGACAGGGTAATGGAAAACTCTCCTCCTCAATTCATTCTCCCACCTCCCCTCTCCTCCTTTTACAAGCCATGCTTCAAACCTCCCATTCCCCAGGAATTTTACGAATGCCTGAGCCCAGCCAAAATAAACTCGTAAAGAAAAAGTTTCAAACAAAGGTCACGGACCCGTACAGCAAGTGCGAACCGGTAAATATCAAACCTTGGGATAAACGGCATCGTGCGGGAACCTTACAGCCCTACACAGCCTGGCCACACATAGTTTGTCCATCTGAAGAATATTTGATTCTCCAGCTACCACACCTGGGTCCTGCCAGCTTTCTGTCCCTCCTCATGGGCATCCCTACCCTATGGAGGTAGCAGAACCTCCAAAGTGGAAGCATATGGGGAGACTTTGCCTCCTGAGACTTTCATGCTGGGGAGGACCAGATCAGAGCCACTGGCTTGGGGACTCATTGCAAACAGCCAGAAACATCCATCTGCATTGTTTTTCCATAGACAATTGGGATACTCACTAACTGCATGGTGTGCATCTGTGTGTGTGAAATATGTCTTTTTTTTTTTTTTTTCTATAGGAATTCTTTTCTACAGGAAATAATCCTTATTCATTTTGAGAAATAAAATTCAAATTAAAAAAAAAACCCCAACAAACACAAACAGAAAAAATATTGTTGCTTGGCTAAAAAATGCGAATTCCCCTGCCAAGCTGTGAAACCCTCTTAATGCTTGATGCCAGAGGCAGTTTGTTCATCCCCCTTATTCTCACTCCTCTCCTGGGGTGCAGCAGTGTTGTGCAGTGCGTAATGCTGGTGTGCAGATGGATCCAGCAGTGCTGGGGCACTGCGCGCTGCAGAACCCTGGCTGCTTACTTCCTACCACGGCCAGGATTTGGCTTCCCCCATCCAGCAGCACTGTTGCGGGAGCTGCTTCTGAACGGCGCGCACAAACTGCACAGCACAGATCCCTCACCCCAGCCTCATAGTTTGGGCACTAGCACTGAAGAAACATGGATTATCAGTTCCCACCTCATTCTGGAGAGTCTCAGACTCGTAGTCTGCAAAGGAAACACCAGCAGGGACAGGGTAGGAGCATCCACAGCCCATCTGATGTGGTCATGTAAGAGCAATCTCAAGAGCTGCTGGGGTAAGGGATCAAACAAGGAGTTTGGCTTGGCTGCATCAGCTCAAAGGTGCTGGAGAGATCTGGATGCTGATTGTGGCTGCAGTTGCTAAAGCGTTTTACATGGGAAAGTCACTGGATTGCAAGCCGTAGTAGAAACAATCCTTGGTGCTGAGAGCAGAATAGGGGAGATGGAGACAAGCAAGGCTCCTGCAGAGCTGTTTGGAAAGGGGAGCATGGCAGTCACCTCCTCATGCTCCTAACTCTTGCTCTCCCAGCAACAGGAACTCCCATGGTGCACACTCAACACACAAAAAATAGGGTCTGAAATAATATTCTTTCCCTTGCCTGTTTTACACTTCTGCTCCAGGGATATTCTTGTGAGCTCAGGGATCAAGAGCACTCGTGTTCGGGATCATCATGCACGGACTCCCTCTGAGGGATCCAAAACTCACTCAAGAAGCCCTGGGCAGTGACTTCCCAAGCAGAAGCAGTTGGGCTGAACCAGCCACAGGCAGTTGTTTCTGCAGCCACATGGTGAAGATGACAGGGAAAATTATCTGTCGGAAAATTAATCCAGCTATGAAGAGTGGGGTTTAGGATGCATCCACCAGGAGGAAGGGTTGGGAATGCTTAAATTAGAATCCTGGCTTAAAAAAAAACCCACCAACCTAATAGCACACCACCAGCTTTGTCTACAGAGAAAGGTTTACAAGTACCTTATTGTGTCCAAGGTTAAGATGCTAAAATTGGTTTGAGGAGAAGGATGTAGGAGTGGAAAACAACAGCCAAACTACACCAGCATTGAGGAAGAAGTTGCCATAACCAGGTGGCTGCTCCCCTGCCCTGGCAGACACGGGGGGCCACAGAAAGCACTATGTGCCCATGGTGGGGGACAGTACCAGAGACTCACCTCCGACTGAAGGAAAAGCAAAGCGGAGCATCCTGGGGGCACCACCTGAGCCCTAAGCATAGCACATGGCCAGGACCTGCCAGGGCAGCTGGGAACACTCATGTCTAACCCATGCCTGTGCCGCAGCCATCTGTCCACGCTATGGAGATACTTGTCAAATTGTGATGCTGCTTTTCAAAATGAGCATCATTGTTCCAGTGTTCAGGGAGGGGAGGACCCTCCCTTTTCAATTGCAGGGCATGTTTAGTTTTCGTCATGTTAAAGGGGGGGAATTACTTTTACTCAAAACCATATGTAGAGCATCAACAAATGCACATCCTGTGAAGCTGGGCGTGTTGCAAGAGGGGTTACAATGCTGGCAATTTATAGCAGCTGCCTTAGTAGCCTCTTCTTCCACGCATTATTCTGTCAACATTGTATTTTCCTTGGAAAAACATCTACAGTAGTTTAAATCTCTTTACTGAAAACAGATCTACTACAGGTGCTTTAGAGTTCATCCGCGGGATATGAGAAGGTTGAACGTCCCCAAGAAAGGGAAATTTATGTCAGTAATGACTAATTGATTTGCTTGGCTTTAAAATCCCTAATGTATTTTCACATTTTTCCCCGCCTTCTTTTTTACAGTGCTAATAAAAGAATCTACATCATATACTTGTGTTATACGTGGGTTTATTCTGGGAAATCCTTACTTTTGCAATCAGTTTATGTTTTCCCTCATTTCCTTTTACCTTTCCTTTATAAAAGAGCTTGTTTTTATAGCAAATCAATAGGTTAAAGGTGAACATTAAGGAAAAAGAGTGTGTTTGGAAAATATATGGTGAAAACAAGGCAGAATGAAAAACCAAATCTTTGTTCACTGGAAATTAAAGACACACCTTTCACATTGAAGTGGGATAAATGCAATATTTTGTGGTAGACCATAGTGAGAACTGCACACTTCTCTCCAAAGGCTCCCAAACTCAATCCCAAAAGTCTTGAGAAATGTTCTGATCCTCACAGGGATGAGGGGAGGGGTTAGTGCACCTCTGCTGGGGGTCGTCTATGGCAAAGGTTCCTGCAAGATCCTTTCCAAAGATAAATATTTTCACTAAATCCCTGGAGCAGCTTACAATTCCCTCTGCTCACAATTACAATTTCGCCATTAGGAAACTTCCTTGAAAACCCCTCTTTGGTTCAATTGGAATGTGTTTTTTCAACAAAGCTGAAACATTCTGATTTCAGCCTATTTTTTTTCTTCTTTTTTTACTTTGCTCTGCAATCATTCATCATCCTCCGACAGAGAGTATCCAACAAGACAAAAATGGCAAACACACACAGAGGAGTGCAAATGTGCTATTCTGAAAGCGACAACCCGTTTCATTTGGGGTGAAATATTGCTCTGTTTGGGGGTAGGGATACAAAAGAAAACAGTGGTGATAGCAAAATTATCCCCTTAAACGTTGTAATTGCCAAGGCAGCTGAAAGTAGCTCCATCAAGGGTTTTGTTGACATGGGCACAGTGTGTGCCAGCCTGTCCAGACGTCTACCTGGAGATGGACACAAGGGCCCTCTCCATGCCCTTCAAAGAACTGGAAAATTTCAGCTGAATTTATCATATGGTTTAGTGGCAGAAACAAAGGCACAGAATTGCTACAAACATCATTAAATCCCTGAGCACCTCAGGCAAATGACGCTAGCATAGAGAGAAGTACAGGAGGGCTCTTAGAGGGTGTTTCTGGCTCTGCCATGGCTTGAAGAGTCCTGGTGGACCAAATCACTTTATTGCCCTGTGCCTCTGTTTCCATCAGTGTTCTGAGGCAAGCCATAGGATAAACCTTTTATAGCATGTTTTGAGATTTACAAGTGACATTATATCACAATGTGGCTGAAAGTGTGTGGGTACACCAAGGGTTCTAACTTCACACTATTTATAAACTGGTATTACTAAGAAGGCTACTAATACATGAAAGTAGAAACCAAAGCACTTAATTAGAACTGTACTCAACACCATTATAGCAAATAGAGAATAAAAACATTTACAAGACCACTTGGAAGGAAAACAAATAAGAAATTATATTGCCTTTAAAAGAAATTCTTCAGTTCTGTGAGATTAATGTCATTCTGTTTACAAAACTGCCCCTGTTTAACTTGCATTCCAAATCTAAAACAAGAATACTGAAGGAATACTCCATGAATCACTAAAAGGTCAGCTAGGAACAGAGGCATTCCTTTAAATAAGAAGGAATATAGGGGAGCCTAGTCCAGGGAACACGAGGTCTCCATATGTCTCTATATGTGTCCAGAAAGGCTTCTACATACGATTTATAAACACCCTATGGAGCAGAGAACCTAACTTGCCAGCTGACAAAAGCTGTGGAGGTTACGGAATGGATGGCTGCCCATTTCCTCCTGGGATCCTACTGTCAAGATCTTCTGGGATGCAATCTGTTCTAAAATCAATTAATTTTTACAAGGACCACTCCCACTGAACCTTGCAATATCCATCCTCTGCCACTGTCTGCTCGAGTTATTACTTCAGGTCATGGGAGCTTTGGCACACTGAAGTATGCACATGGTAGCGTACATCGCTGGAAGCTATTATCCCAGCGAGCTTACAGGATACAACAGCTTGGGGATGTTGTTTCCACTGAGAACCAGAAATCACTTTCTGAACTGACTGGTGTTTGAAGAGGGGCCATCTGTGATGCCCAAATCAACACTGACAACTGTGTTTGATGTCTCTGTCTCAAACTGTCTCTGTTTTCTTGACTCTGCAACTTCTATCTTTGTGTCAGTGGAGGATAAGATGAGGAGTGATAGGGTGATACTGCAGAAAAAGAGTTTGGATAAAATATTAGGGGGAAAGAACAGCTCTTTTAAACAGGAAGAACTGCAAAAGCCTGGAAGAGGTTGTCTGGGGAGGTGGATGGATCTCTGAAAATAGAGGCCATTAAGAACAGGTTAAACAAACATCTGACCAAGAGGCTTAGGCAGAGCTGGACCATGCTTAGGGCAGGAAGTGGAAAAGATGACCTCTGATGGTCCTTTCCAGCACTATTATCTGTTCCTAGTAATGCTCAGGTAACTGGTGGTGCTTTATGTTGAGTGCCTTTCTTGAAAGCTTCTTATTCAGAATGCTGCCCAGAATGAGTTAATTCAGATGCAAGGGGCTGGAATGGTCACATCAACCACATCTCCTCCACCCAATCTCAACCAAAGCTCAAGAAGGTAAACACGCCTACATCCATGTTTCATGGAAGTCAGGAGAAATCTCTTGGATTAACAGACTTTATGTCAGACATGAAATAGCCTGAGTGAAGAGAAAGCAGTTCAGAAGCAGAAAATCCAGATGGGTTATTTCTGGTTATTGCATTAAGTTTCAGCATAAATCAGAATATCAGGTACATGTTGGTGAAAAGCTGCAAAACCATTTCTGTGATAAAAGGTATGATAATTACTGGTGAACCACAGTAGTGAATTTCTTCAGAGTACCTGGTATGAAACACAGGCACGCCAGGACTAGCTCTTTCATACTTGCACTGTTTATAAAATCATTACAAAACCAACTACAGAAGTTCTAGAATTGCTATGGTTAATATTATGTTTGCCTTGAAAAGGATTTGTTATCTCAGCCCAGAACAGGCAGGACTTTCCTCGATCTATATTAGTGATGACAGCGTTGTAAGATATCTAAATGTTTTAACCCAACTTTGGCAGCAATGTGTTACCTTCAGCTATCTAACAATTGAACGTCTACTTGAAAAGACTTCTCTTAGACTCTCCCTTTTAAAGTCAGTGGAGAAGGGTTCATTCTTCATTAAAGTCAGTGGAGAGGTCTTCATTCTTTCCTGCATCAAATGTCTAGCTCAGCTGTATGAACCCTCCTGTAGAGACACCACACTCGCCATAAAGGCTGTAGAAAAAGTCTAGATTATATTAGACATCTAATACCTGTACCTCTGACAGGAGGTGATATCTTACCTTTAGGAATATTTCAAATGAATAGGTTAAATTTATGAGAGAGAAAACCCTTTCTATCTCCATGCTTTATTTGCATGATCCAGTTTCATGAGAAATTTGCTATTTGTCTTTCTTAAAGAGAACAAGCCAGAGATCTGCTTTCTCCGCCTGCTCCAAGTCTGCAGTGCTGCACGGCCCTTTCTTTGAGAGAAAATCCCTTTTTCCAAGACACCAGAAATCTTTGGTAAATGAAACACAGGGTTTGGGTTGGGTTTTTTTGTGTGTGTTTCTGTCAAATCAAGATATCAGATATGGTTGTTATTATTTAATAACGATAATAGTAACAATTTCTCAGATGTAAAAATAATACAATAATGATAGGCTTCATGGAACATACAAAAAAAGACTAACAAATTTAATCAGTTGCAGAAGGAACTGAAGAAAATCTATGACATGAAAAGCAGAATAACAACTGTTTGCGGTGAGCTGGGCTTTCATAATGGGGGTATCACAGCAGCCGTATGAAATGGAAACAGGGTCTACTGTAAAGCCGTGTGTCCTCCAGATGGCAACATTGATTGGTATTTCTAAAGGAGTTTGGAAGGAACAATCTTTCTCTGGGATACCCGGATCTTTGACACAGACTTATAATAGTGCTGTCTTCAAGATCCTGGGCTGTGGCAGGAAAAGGCAATATCTTTGACAATATTCACGACAGTAAAAATGAGGAGGAAAACTGGAAGTTAGTACACAACCTTCAGATACAGCAGATTGTTCCCAGGAAAAGAAACATTAGTGTTTGTGACACAACTATCTGGCAAAGGACAAAGAAATATTTTAATCCCAAAAATCAGTCCCCAAGAAGTGATGAAGACAATTGAAGATGAAAAATTACTGTGATCTTAAAGATGCTTGAGTGCCTTCTGAAATCAATGTATTTCCCTTAGCATTTTTAGTCACCAGGACTGCTGGTGTGAAGACATCTCTCGTTTTGCAACAGCAACTTAACCCCTACAAGTCTTGAGATGAAGAGCTGACAACTGATGAACAAGATGGTAGCACCTACGACCGCATGAGTAATGACAATTAGTGTTCTTCTGAGGCTTTTCATTGAGGATTTTGTAACCCTTCAGAAAGGAGATTAAGAGGATGAACTGTAGTAAAGTCTGAGACTTACATGCATTTGCCACAAATTAATTCTAGTGCCTGAGCTGAAACCAGGTGAAAATAAAGACATGGATAAGCTCTTTTGCTTTTATCAGCTTTAGTAAGGTATCATTTCCTTTCCAGTACAGTACAAATTAAGTTGCACTGCTATCACATTGTGAGTTCTACCTTGACTTTGTGATCACTATAAACTTCAGAAGTCCTGCTCTTAAACTGGCTGGGGCACAGCGAGAGATTATGGTCAAACCCCACATCATCATGAGATTTAGGGCCAAACGGCAGGCTGGTGTGAACTGGCTCAGCACAGGTGAGTGCAACAGAGTGTGACCCAGAGAGCTAGGAGGAGAATTTAGTCTCAGTTTATGGGTTGGAATGGGTGATTCAAACTCACTCAAATCTTCCAGAATATTGCCATTTACAGAGCAAATTAAAAGAATTTCTAATACAATTTATTTCTTTTTCATTTTCTGCTAGTTCATGCTCAAAATGTCTTGAGGTTTTCATGACTCATCTGGCCTCTCTAATAATGTTGGCTATTAATGTAGGGTTTCCTGGAAAACAGACGAGTTCAAAGTTTCAAAAATCCTGTTTTCCATTGAAGTTTAATTTCTAGAATAATTTTCCATTTTCAGCAAGAATGAGACTGAAAAGCAGAGAACATTTTCCATTAAAGTCTGCAGAGAAATTTCCTTTCATTTCTCACAGAGGACTGCAGGGCTTGAAACAGCCTTCACTTTCACCACCAGTGTCAGGACAAGAGCCAACATCTTCTGCTTCCCTCTTCTGCCTTAAATCAGGTCTGAAATAAAACACTGAGTTCCAATTTCAGTGCTATTAGTTGTCCTTTTACTCCTCTCTGTCCCAGGCTACTCGTGATAGTCATGTTCCAGTCCTCACTATGTCAAAGTGAGGGCCTCATACACTTGGCCCTACTGAGGAGGAGGCTAATCTTTACCTGATGAGGGGAGTTAAGTGGGATTATTTTGTCCGGGGAAGGGCTAAGACTGTAGTCAATGACTTTATTCATCCCTACAGCTATCTAAAGCGATGAGACTTTCTCCCAGTTTCCACTCCTTTTCCTATACATTTTCCATACTGAAGGCTCTACAACATGTTTTGCAGTACAAGCAAGAGTTCAGCCTATATTTTTTTGGCTCGTTTTGATGTTTTCAAAGGTCAGTCCTGTTCCAAGTGACATGAACAAAAATAAACAAAACAAATACCAAATTTAATAGATGTTTGGATTGGGGTTTTTAGGGGTACAGGATGAGAGCAGGGCTTTGATTTCTTTGTCCATCACATATCTCAAAATTACAATGTTTAGCTTTTAAAAATGTAGATTTTTGGAAAAAAAACAGTTTGGATAAAAAGTGGGATTTTTTGAAAATGTCTTTAGCCAAACTTTTAAAAACTGAAGCCATACTTTTACTGAACGTGGAGAATGGTTGCAGACAGCTTTTTCAGTAATTAAGCTTTCACTGAAAACCACCCGGCCAAATGTGCTGGCTCAGACCCATTGTCCTCAGCAAGCCATTTGTTAGTAGGGCAAGCCTGAGCCACATCATGGGTGACATGTGGCACCTTCACCCATCATCAGCACATTCTGTGTGCCAGCAGTGGGATGGCAAGGATTGCTTCTTCTTGTGTTGTACTGGCCAAAATTGAACCAGCATAATTTAAACCCAGAGGAGCCGACTGGCTTAGATATGGTCCTGAGTTGTAGATGGGAACCAATGCAGCAAACCTTCCTTATTTATTACCTTGGTAAAAGCAAGGCTGCCTTTAAAATTTGGCTGATGTGCTCATGAGCTAATACATGGGAGTTAGAAGGGGATCACTGTCCTTTCACACGATGCAGACAGCAAAAGACACTTCTGATGAAGCCACAAAGCTAAAATGTTAATCTGATGAATTCTACCTCTATGGCTCTGGAGTAAGAGGTTAGCAAAATACTTTCTGTGCCAAGAAGCCCTAAAATGAGCTTCATTTTAGATGTGATAGGGGAATATCTGCTTTCTAATTGCACCAAGGTGTTTGCTGAATTAGCTGAGATATGATACAGCAGCAGTCACTGTAAAACCTCAGTGTGAAAACATCTAATAGAGTCGAAGAAACCGGCACTAGAATAGACCCCAAGGCAGATCAGCAATGCCTAAAGCTAAACCAGGTTCAGCAATGTCCACTCACACTGTACAAACCCCCCGGCTGAAACAGCAAACGTTGCATTTGTTCTTATTAACTTCTGCCAAGTCTTCAGCGGGCTCATTCACAGCACAGTTACCCATTACTAACTGCAGCCACTGGTGCTGTTGTCAGTACAGATGCAAAGCTGAGACCTGAACACCATTATGACTTCACCTTTCCCTGTTCTGAAAACCATGAAGAGAGAAGCAGCTGGAAATGCTGTAGTACCTATTTACAGCTGAGGATGAAATGGCACAATTGTCATCGTCCCATAGAGATATGATAACCAATGCTCTTTGTATTTGAGTGATGAAGGTTTCAGACTAAGCCTGATTTGTCTACAGACCTACGCAATCACAAGGTCCTAAGCAAGGTCCAAATAGGACCCTCTCTTAGATTCTGGTATTATATGAGAATATGTAACAGAGAGAGGAGGAAAGCTCTGATGTCCTGACTCCAAGGTCTGCACTGCTGCCGATGGTGCCACAGTTGGGCTGTCTTTTTGCTTTAGCTATGTTACACAGACTTACTTTTCATGTTCATATTATATCTTCAAAATTTGGGTCTGGTTTAGAAGTGTGTGTGGGCCTTATCTTCCTGCTCTTTAAATAAATTGGCCATTTCCAATATTCTGCATCTGTCTTAGTAGAAGTGATTTGATACCAGTAGATTATTCTACAATATGTTAGGTTTTTCTCAGGCACCAGTAATAGAAGTAATTTATATGTCCAGTGAAAGCCAGCATTTATTTTCAGTAATTTCTCCCCATTATGTTTATCAATAAGTATCTTTCAGCAAAATGCCAAATCCTGCAAGCATGTTTGGAAAGTCAAATATGTTTGTGTAATATAAACCTATGTCATGTCAGGAATTAGTTTGACTAATAGGCCTTTAATTAAATCCTTGTGGGGTCTTGGTGTGAAGAATAGACCAGGTTTCAAAAAAATTTAATTTATAAGATAAATTCACAAATATATCTATCTAATAAATCTTTCCTACATCCAATATTTGTCCTAGAAAAAATAACAGGACAGATAATTTATTAGACTATTTCCTATTGCATTATAATGACTATGTTTGATACTTTAAACGTATCCTTCAGAGCCCTGAAATGATGGAGGCTATAACTAATGAAGATAAAGATTTCCAGGGCGCATTGATCCAAGAGAGACATTCTTACTGTAACTTCCAGACCTATATGTAATCACAGAAATATTTCCCTAGAGAACCCAAATTATAGATGGCTCTAAAGCTGCCACTGGAGATATTTTGCAGAAACCACAACAGGAAATGTTTATTTTCTCAACCCTAATAACCCTTTCACAACACAAATTATTCTGGATTTTTGAGAAAATTACATTAATTCCTTTTTATTTTTTTCCTTGCAAGACACTTCACTTTTATTTAAATATCCCTATTATTCTTTACTGTCTTTTCCTAAATCAGCTCCTTGATTTCTCACTTAAATGACCATTGTGTAGGAAAGTAAATGCCACAAAGTGTCTCCATTTTGATTCCTTCAAAGAGCAGCATGCTTGCAATACAAATGAGCACAGCAAAAGGTCAATTCTACCCCAGTGCAAATGCAGAGAAGAGAATGGAAGTGCCAGCTCTAAGATGCAGTCCCAACAACCACAAATACCATTCTGGTACTTGCAAATACTTGTCAGAGATTTAGACCTATCCCTAATCCACAAAGCTACCACCCCTCAAACTCAAAGATATCAGGGGAAACATGTCCTTCTTGCCCTTCTACTATAGTATGTCTGGGTGGACTATCCTCCTCCTCCAGTGGCAAAGGTCCCAGGTTTTGGTTTCTTTACCGTGTATATATTTTACTTAATCCCAATCATACTATTAACAGTAGTTTTTCATAAGAAACAAGCCACTTCCAGGTAAATCTATTGAGAGACCATACATCTGGCATGGAAACTGCACAGCCCTGCTCCTCATGTGAACCGCTGGATGGCTTCACTTAATTCAGGCTGAGGGGGAGGAAAAGGAGTGGAAGACAACAGCTGAGGAAAGAGATGCATTATATTGTGATCAGCACTCGGAAGTGCTTGGTTTATTCCTAATTGTATTGGATATAGTTCAGCTCTTAAGGGCCTTCTCAGCATTACTCCTGCTCAGCACACAGACATGCAGATACAGCCTTTGGGATGTGCTTCTGAGGTCAGGGCAGCTGCTCTCACTACAAAGGCTACTGAGCTGAAGTTGAGATGGCCACCTCCCCAGGAGTTTGAGAAATAAAATGCATCAAAAAAGAAAACACCAGCTTGGGTTGCTGATGATTTTTAGAGGAAAATCTGATTTGCAACCTGTGTTTCAGCTCCCAGTGTTTTGTGTGCATGGATTTCAAAGCAGTGGAAATGAGGCATTTAGTAACCACGGCTAGTGCTAGCCCTGCTCTGGGCAGACACTCCACAGGAAATCTCACCTCTCCTTGGTCCAAATACCACCTCTGCTCCAAAATCCTTTGTATGGTATTGCAGGCAGAGGTCTTTGGGCAACAACACAACTATTCAACACTAAGGAGTGGTTTCAAAATCAGGGGACAGAAATAAGATGCTAAAGCTCTTTCCCACTGGTTTGGAAAAACTCTCATATCTGAGCACTTGTACTCATCCCTAATCCAATGAGCAGAGTGTGCACTTGTTTTTAAACATGCATCAGGCACTAATCCCCCAGCACAGTAAAGATCAATGTTTGTGTATCACACTGATTCATTTCCTACTGCAAAATACATCTCTATTTAGGAACAGCGGACCAAAATGAGATCAAGTCTCCTGCAATCACAAAAATGCTAGAAATGTAGGATATACAGCACTTCTGCTCCTGTTTATCCACTCATAAACAGAGGAAGCTGCAAAACATTTCCCCCAAACTTGCAACAAGCTTAAAACAAGCTGCAGAAAAGACCAAAAGCCACAAATTACAACATAAAACAGGAGGAGAGCAGGAAAGATTACAGGCACTGAGATGCCTAGGGGCCCTGCAAACAGCAAGGGAATTTGTGAGGTGCTAATTCCCAGGTGATCCTCAGCAGCAGGCTGTGCTCTGTGCTGCAGCTGAAGAGAAAAGAAGAGGTGACAGGTCCCTGCCTCTGTCATCTGATGAAAAACTTATGCCCGACCCTAAGCTTGATGATTTACTGTCGGTCGTGTGAGTGGGACTCTGACTAGGCTCCAGAGGAATTGCTAACACCAGTTGGAGCACCAACACAGCCAGCTCTGCGTCTTGCCTCTAGCTGTGGCCAATTTCCAATGCTCCAGAAGAAGGCAAAGAAAACTTTCGGAAGCCAAGTTACGTAACATTTACACAATATTATAAACTAACACAGCTCTGGTTTGTTTTTCTGTTCCCATGAACATGATATGACTCAATGGAAACTACTCTGCGGGAAATAGGTGGCACATTTTGAATCTTCAGCTTCCAGAAATAAGATACCATTCAAAGAGAATTTGGAAACAGTGCACCTGTTGGAAGGATGAGCTCAAAACCTCTTGTTGAAGAAACCTGGAGTTTGGGAACAGTTGAAAGAAAAAACCCAAACCTGCCTCTGGTCTGACTGTTGCCATCACAGTAGCACAGGACCAGACCCAAGCCATAGAATAACAGAATCATAGAATTGTTTGGATTGGAAAGGACCTTAATTAAGATCATCCAGTTCCAACCCCCTGCCATGGGCAGGGACTCCTCACACTAGACCATGTTGCCCAAGGCTCCGTCCCACCTGGCCTTGAACACTGCCAGGGATGGGCATTCACCACTTCTCTGGGCAACCTGTGCCAGTGCCTCACCACCCTCACAGTAAAGAACTTCTTCCCTATATCTAACCTGAACTTCCTGTTTAAGTTTGAATCCATTGCCCCTGGTCCTATCACTACAGTCCCTGATGAAGAGTCCCTCTCCAACATCCTTGTAGACCCCCTTCAGGTATTAGAAGGCTGCTATGAGGTCTCCACACAGCCTTCTCTTCTCCAGCCACTTATGTAAGCCGTGTGTCAATATAACAGAATTCATCCTTACTATGAAACAAAACAGAATAATCCTATAATAGGACTTCTTTTTTCTTTTTTTCCCCTTTCTTTCTATTTCTTAATGCTTGTACCAGCATTTCTTAAATCCTCTTTCAGCTGCTACTTATAATCCTGAAGTGGTGTTTGAAATCTGTCTTTGAATTTCAGGGTGTGAAGCCAACTTGAATCTCTTGTCTCCCCATCTGCTCTCCTGACAAGGATGAAGACAGACAAAATGTTATGCAGACTTGTTGACGGAGGTGAAACTCAGTGGTTGCCAAAGATGGTTTCTGGAAACAGTGCAAACCCTCCACAGAAACCTTACTGGCATGCAAGACAATCTTTGCTTTTTACTAGTAGGCCCAAAACTAACATTTTCATTATAATTTTCCAGTATCAAAGTGATAGTTTTTATCCAAGACAGCTGAATACTACAGAACTGTGTAACAACAATTCGGTGCCAAACATATGCTATGTATATATTTTAACACCTTTGATAATAATAAAAAATGCATGTTCCTAGCAGTTTTCTCAACTTTCATGCAATAACAACATCCTCAAGTTGATGCTTTTTGTTTTCCTTTCATATTATTACAAACCTGTGTTTAATTCTCAGTGCCAGTTTGGCTTTTTAACCTCTCTTTCTACATTCCATTAGTAATGTCTGATTAAGAAATTAGCCTTTCAAGTGCTATAAAAAATCCAAGAAATACAGTAACACAATACCATGGAAAACTGATATAATCTTTTCAAAACTATAAAAATTGGTCACCCAAAGGAACATCTGCATGGTAAAAATTTTAAACAAACTCGAAGGGAATCAGATAGCTCGTAAAGAACCAGGCGGCTAGAAGAGCCATTGGTCATTTACATATTTTGCTGTCATCCTGACTTGGAAAAGACTATCATTTTGAAGCATGTTTCTTCAGTTTTAGTTACCAGCATCTGGAATGAATTCCAGGATGGAACACTGAAAGTTTTTAAAAGGAAACTCAACCTTACAATAATTATTCCTTAAATCATTAATATGGTGAAAGTGCCAGATGTAAAAATATGAACAAAATAGAATAAAATATGCTCCCAGGTATCACTCAAATCCCTAATGTACATCTGTCTGTTTTCTCAGTTCATTAATATCTGTTGTAGTCTCAGATATTTTCTTTTATGTAAAAATTTCCACTTGCTTGTTATGTCTTCTGTCTTGCATTAGAGTTATTGCTTTACCTCTCAGAATAACTCTGGCTGGGTACATTGTGGGATTGTGGATCTACTGTAATATAGGCTTTCCTCCAGCAAAAGATAACAGTGTGTTCATCTTCTATCCAAGAGCACGGAAAACTTTTGGTTTGAAGGATATTCAAGAGGGACACCATCCTGAAAGCTGTTTTATGGACACACCAGGGCTTTGTCAGCATGGAGCTCCTCCTAGGTCTAGGTTTCATTCACAGGTACAAGATAGGATGCAATGAGACCTAGGTGTAAGGGACTGTTGGGCTTGCTGAGGTTGCGACAGGACCAAAAGCCCAAACGTTCGGCAATTCAGTCTGTGTCTTTGCTTCCTGTTCAGACTTTCAAAGCAGCAGGATGAAGGCAGCAGAGGGAGGGACAAATGTCACTGTAGATGAATATGAACTGTTTGAAGGTCTGTTCTTTTCACATGACCAAGTAAATCATAAGGCCAAAATCAAATCCACTTTTGTAAACGAATCCACTTGTAATGTCATACAGTTCAGCAAAAAAGTTGCACTTAAATGACTCAGAAGGACCCATTTCATTGAAAACTCTTGGAACCCCTAACTAGACCCCACTAAAACCCCAGCCATTCGTTTCCACTAATATCCTCCTTCCACAAAGAAGATGCCTCCTCAGAGCTCCACAGAGCACTCCCAGCACCGCTAAGCAGTTTTGCAGATTAATGTTTGTCTGAATGTTACTAATTAGGCCAGGCAACTATATAATGAGATGCTCACAAAGTTTATTCATCACTAAAAATAAATGTTAAGCATCTGGTTTGCAGGCTATTCCCATGTGCCATTCAGGTCCTCATGCTGTAGAACCAGATGGAGCTGGAGGGAGACCAATCACAGCGCAGAGGGATTACATGTCTTAAAACCATGGTTAACTTAAATAAGCAAGTTGCCATCCCTCCATAAATCCCACATCTACCACCAGATGTGTGACAAGACTATTGCACAGGGATTTCTAGCTTGGGCTCCCTTGCTCTGAGGGAGCAAAGGAGAAAGCCAGCCACTCATAGCAAGGGCCATCTCTCCCTTGCACGCAGCCCACTTGTCAGCAAAGCCACTCTCTGTTGGTGACCATCTGAAAAGAAAGCCCGATGACTCACAAAGCAGAAAACCATCAAATGGGGCTACTCTAAAGTAAACTCTCCTTCTGTCCCAGGCACTGGTGGAAATGACTCATCTCGGGTAAGCTTGGGGGAGAGTTTCTCTCTGCCATGCTAACCAAATGTTAAGTGGATTTCTCAAGATGGTTTTGCAGTGAAACCGTTGGTGATGTTTGGTTAAAAGCCCTGATTTAAGTACTCAGAGTAGCAGCAGATTTAAACAAGGACTCTGTGTCTCCTGAGAGCATTTATTAGGCTGTGTACAGGCTGATGGAGAAGGCAGGATTGACAGCTGGATGATTTATTTTCCTTTTCTTTTTTTGTCCTTCAACAATGCTGTGCAAGAAGCAGCACTTTCCTGGTGTCATGGGCTTCACATTGACTGGGAAAGCAAGACTGGGGAGATCCTAGTTTCTGGGATAAAGGAGGTCATTCCTTATGCAAGAGAAAAGAAGAGGAAGGGAGACAACCCAATCCATTAGCACAGAGAAGGGAACAAACTGGGTTTTCCAGGTGCTGGCTGAATCAAACCTGCTAAAGAAGAGGAATATTTAAGCTCATTTCCCTTTATGGGTGGGCTTAGAGGCTGCTTTCAGTTTGGGAGCCTCATTCTGCTGAGCACCGCTAAGCATAAATAGAGGAGCTGATTTCTTGTCACCCTCAAAGGGCCAGCCATCCAAGGAAGCAATGCACAAAGGCAGAACTGATAGAGTGGAGGACTTTAACCATGAAGGTAATTGTTTAGCACTTCTGTTTCGTTCCTAGAAAGGAGCACAAGGTGATAAATTCATATCTGGATTTCAAGCATCCCAAAATTCAGGGGTTTCAGATTCTGAGGTTTTGGGGTTTGTTCGTTTAATTTAGTACCTTGCATTGCTAGGGAAACATAAACTATATTGCTTCCAGGAACCACAGAGCACAAGTAAATTATGTAGATGAGACTATTAACATAGGAAAAATGCTTCTTTCCTATGAAATAAGAAATCCACAAAGCTATCTAAGAGCAGGAAGGGAGCTATGTCCCACTCTCGAAACCAGCAGTGGACCTTTCAGCTGACTGTTATTTGAACTCTGCTAGGTGTTGCATTCTGCCACATTTACCAGTTTGCCTATTCTGTGATTCTATGAAATACAAAATGACCAGATGGACACAGTAAGATTTTCAACCTTTCTGACCCCACTGAAGTAGAGATTCTGAAGAGAAACTGTGGCAAAAAAAAGGAGCCCACAGTGCCCCAACCCTGGACAACAGTGAATCCAACCACAAGACACAATGCTGCAGGGCATATGACTCTTGAAGCCCCACTGCTCACTGAACAGGCTGATGCTGCATGGTCCAGACTTCCTTTCTGTCTGCTGCCATCCCTGACACTGCCTCCACTGAGCATGTGGGGCCGCAGTAGATGTGATCCATGCTCGCCTGTGTGATGATAAGCAGAGACACAACAGAGTGTCAGGAAGGGTGGGTTTGTGGTTATGCGGTTCGCCCACGGCCCAGAAAATCAGTCTCCATCATAACATTTTTGCTTTGTTGGAAGCAAACCCTTAAATGTGGCTGTAGGGCACTGAGAGCATGAGGCAGTTCAGTGCAGTGCTGGTGGGATCATATAGGTGTGATGCTTGGGAAACAGACAGGCACATGGACAGAGGAATGATTACAATCTCATAAAATTTCACTGTGTTAGAGCCAGGTTAAAGAAAAGAGGATAGATTATGGAAAATTACAGCAAAGCTGGAAGACATCTGGGGAGGTTTAGTAGCACTGGATCAAAGGTGTCAGGAGGGGAAGGAGCTTGAACCTGTTGTAGTTACAGGAAACATCTCCACCTAGCTGGAAGCCGTGGAGACTTCTTTCAACATCACCCAGGGCAGGAAGAGAAACCAGGAAAAACTGGGGTTGGAAGGTAAAGATGGAAGCAGGGTCTTCTGGGGCCAAGTATGCACCTGTGGTGAGGAGAAGAGGAAGAGGGCACTTGACACACTATACCCAGGTGGTACTGCAGCAGAAAAAGAGGTCAACAACAGCAGGAAGGCAGGTTCAACAGATGCTTGGAGAGCCAGGTGTAGTTCTGATAGCAAATCTGACCAGAAAGGACCAAGCTACTTCCATACACAGACCTAGGATAACAATCAACTGTCCATATACAGCTGTTATAATGGTTTATGCCAGTTGGAACAAACCTGAATGCACAACTGAAGAATGGTGCTGGTGGAGCCGAGCTATAGGATGCTGCTTTGGAGGTTTGGCAAGATTAACCCATGGTTCCTTAAAGAAAAATCAAAGTTGTCAAACTGGTGAGAGTAAATACAGCAGCTGACAAAATTGAGGACTGGCCAAATGAGAACAATATCAAGTAACAGCCATAATGCACCCGCTTGCCAGTGCCCTATATTCAACGTATTTCCTATATTCAATATATGTCCCATGTTTCACCTTGGCAAATAGTACACATGTACATCTCCACAGAGAAATCACCAGATGTTAATGCCAGAGTTAGGGTATGAGTGCCGCAGGCTCAGTAACAACTCCACATCAGTGCCCCAGGCAGGATGTTCTCTATTCTGGTTTACGTTAACCCATTTCCAAAGCAGGATTAAGCCACACCATTTGAGAGCAGATTTAGGACAAAAAACATATGTCCTCATGGAGAACCAGTGCCTGATGCCAGAACTGAGGCCACTGTTCCACAGTTTTGAGGCTACTTAGAAGAACTGGAGTGAAAAACAAAGCAAGTGATAATGGAGACAGTAGGGGAGGAGTGTACAACAGTGCAGCTGGGACAATTTTAGAGGTCAAATTGCTTCTAACAAAAATATTTTGTGGGTGGCATGAAAATTTTCCTGCTGGCTTCTGCCTATTTTTATTCATAGAACCATCAGTTTCTATCACTTGGGAAATTCTGTTCATTTTTTTAGTTATGATTTATGGGGTACATTTAAAAATCTCAGAACCAATAAATACATGATATGGGTGTTCTGGTACAGAAAAAAATTCCTTCCTGACAGCACTAAAGGATTTTTTACTCATTGCTGTTCCTGAATCCCTGAAATACAACTTTTGCGTTCTGGCTATAGAGAAGGTTTGAGGCTTGACTCTTTCCTTTTAGTCCAAACGAAAGCAATCGCTCAGAGTCAGGGTCTCCAGTCCAGTACTTAACAAATGGTAAGGGAATGGGAGCAAGACAGAGCACATTCCACAGCCTGGTGTGTTTAAGGGAAGGGGTATAGCTTTCACTCTCCCGCTGTTAGACAATAATGCGCTGACTGAAAATGTCAAGCTTCAGTTTAAACATAATAAAAGACTGGAGGGCCCAGGGCAGAGAATTTAAACACATATTAATTAGAGCTCGCAAGACTCTGACATTTGCTGGATTTTTAATAAACTGATTAATATTTCTCCTTCATATTTCAGTGGTGTGAAATCAGCGCGGCACAATTAATTTCAACAAGTTTCGGTCAATGGGTGCTGAAGGAAGATGAACATACAGCATCACAGACTTGAATCAGAAGTACTCTCACTTCGAGCGATGTGGAAACCCGCTGCCCTCTGCAAGAGAAAATTGCAGCTGAGGATCTTGAGAGGAATTTATTTACTTGCAGTAAGTGATTTACTTTATTATTCAAAAAGAAGAAGGCAGAGAGAACAGATCATTAAAGCTCCCCCAAGAATGCAACAAAATGGAGTAAAAGACATCCTCAAATGTAGAAGCACAACGTTTATGCTTCTGTAAGCATGGAGTTTTAGCTTCATATGCTCATAACAGACCAGGAAGAAGAAAGAACATTTTCTGGGAGACATTGAAGTTTCAGTTGTTGCAGCTCTAGAGCAATATCTCTTTACTAGGTTATATCTAATCTCTTCAGTAGCACTGACATGAGTGGTTCAGAAGGCACCAGTATTTAATACTTCCATACAACTAGCCACTGAATGTTGTAGGTTGTTGTAAACATTCCCAACCTTTTTGTGATAGTTCCTTCCTCTTGTGTTAGCTACGACAATATTGCTTTAATGTAATGAGAGGCTTCAGTCAACTGGGTCCATGTTGTGTAAGCTTTGATTAAAACATCCAAGAAGCAGAAGTCTGGGCCAGTTCAGGCATGAGTTACAGCTCAGGATAAAGTAGCACGGCAATAACAAAAGCCAATGTGGTGGTACAAATTGAGATACAGAGCACAGCTCTAGCATCTGAACAAAAGCAACTGGACAGACGCTAACTCTTGCATCGCTTAATGTGTTATAGCACACGTACTCAATCACAGCGGACCTGAAAAAGTCACATACATATGACCATGCTCTCCTGATGCTAGTAAGTGAAATGCGTGTGCGTGTGGGGGTCTTAGCTGCATAAAAAGAAACCCTGGGGTACAGTTATCATAGAAAGAAATGGACCGAGAATGTACATTCTGTAATACAGGGAAATTTTTCAGTATTCAGAACATTAGCTCTCACACGCAGCATTCAAACCCTACACATAAGAAAGTTCAAGCAGAGAACAGAGCTGGACATCCTCTTTCCAGATTTTAGTGAAATTTTAGATTTTGAAAATAAAGTGTTCACATTTCTCCGTATTTTTTCAAGCTATCACTCTACCAAATGTTGAAATAAAAAAACTGAGAATCTTGAAATCTAAATAAACTGCAGTTTAACAAAATAAACATTGAAAGGGGATATTTTTTTAAGTCTTTTGGCTTCAAAATGACAGAAAGTCGGTTTGTATTAGGTTGAGGTTGTTATTATTTTTCCTATTACTATTATACTCTTGGTATTGCCAATATTAATAAAATACTTGTATCCACTAAAGCCTAAGAATGCCTATCAGAGACCCATGTGCCAGGTATTTTACTGATGTTTATTTAAAAGACTGTCCTTGCCTCAAAGAGCTTCTAATTTACTGTTGCACTCAAGGGAACAGAGAAAAGAAATAGTTGTTTAGCACAGGAGCTGGATTATCACAGATTCCAGGTGTCACAAGATACATCAAAACCCAGTCCATCATCATCAAGAGTGCCACAGGAGACCCGAGGTGACCCAGGCAAGCACAAAACACCACTGTGTCTTAGTGAGAAGCAGACCTGACCTGAACAGCTTGCAGACTAAATAGATGCAGCAGCAGATGGGATAAGAAGAGAGAGAGGAAAATACTGATTCAGTCTCACAAAACAGGAGGTAAGAAACTTCAGCACTGAGCTAGCAGAGCATGGCCTGGTGGAATCATTCCCCAAAGTCACTCAGATACAACACACCCCCAGAGCCCCAGCCTAAAGTCAAAACTACAAGGACAATCTTCGCAGAGAGCACAGCGTAAGGCAGGAAGGGTGTCTGAGAAGAAAGCACTCTAAGAGAGTCATTCCAATGTCAAGTAGCTAATACATACCAGGACAGTGTTTAATTAGCATGGCTCAAGGAACTACGTCCACCTGGCTGGATCATGGTCACTGATTCAATGAATTCTTTAGTGAAACTCGGAAGTTCTACACCAGCAAAAACTGCTTTCTTTGTGGTCTAAGCAAAGGCTTCTGACCCCACTGCTAGACCAGGCTAAGGGCTTTGATACCTGCCCAGGTACCTAGAGCCAAGCTCTGGTTCCAGCCTTCCCCTGGAAGCTGTGTTCTCCTTCCACCAGAGGTTGATGGACAGGAGACCTGTTTGCTTTTACGCCTCCAGAGCTTGCCACTCAGCACTGCAATGTCAAAAGCTGATTTCAAACAGGCTGGGAGCTGCAGCAGGACAGACCTGCTACTGGATGCCACAGCTGCTCTTAGCTGTGAGGGCAGTAACTGCATCTGCTACCTTCAACAGGGAGCTCAAATCAGTCTTAACCTGTGTCCATATATCCTCAGGGGGCTGTGGGGCTGCTGGCAGCAGCTCATGCTGCTACAGATGTTGGAGATCACAGTCTCTCAGACCCTGGAGATCACACCCATACGCCCTGATGTTTTCTGAGGCACACAAGAGGAAGCTGAAGAAAGCTTGGAGCTTATAGAATGGGTTTCCCCTATTGCTCTGTGCAGTCAGAGCGTGGGGGCAAACTCAGGTCTGTGTAGGTGACAAAGTAAAGATGGTTCCTCTCCCCGCAGCCAAACAGGGACCCCCAGGGGAGACCATTTTTATGATCATGCTCATCATTTAGGTTTCATCTAGCCCACACACAAGTCCACAGATGATGTGCAGAGAGACCTTTTTCAGCCCCTATTGGGCATTACCAGTATCAATCCCGGTGCACAGACTAGAGCCCTCCCGTCTCCACTATAAATTAAGCCTTAAAATATGGGTTAAATATGATGGATTTGTAGACAGTTGCTTAGGAAATGAAGTGCTGCAGGGGATTCATTACACTATGAGCTGACGGCTGATGCTTAAATACTGCAAAACCCATGGGGTTTCCAGAAGGAACTTGACATGAAATATGTGGTGAAGAAGCAGTACAGGCTGCAAAACCCATGACGCTCCAGAGGGACAGATATGAAATGGAAATTACTGAGGCCAGTGATGGCACAGAAAGAACAGGGAGCTGGGAAATAACCCAGCCTGAAAGAGATCTGAGATGGAGAGGAGACAGGAATACTGGATCCCAAATAAGAGTTGTTCAGCTCCTTTGCTTCCTTTCTAAGACAGTCCTCCTTATAACCTGTGCAGCTCAAGAGATAAGCTCCTTGTGATGGATGCTGGTGATTTTGGCATCAGATTTATAGCCTGTTTTACAGGAATGGGAGTCTGGAGACCTGGATTCTTGTACCTCAGCTCTCCTATCAATTTCCTGAATAGCCTTAGCGAGTCATACAGACCCACCTTTTCAAGTGTAGCAGCCTGATGTTCAACACACAACCCCATGGTCAGCCCCACAGCTAATCTTCCTTCAACCTATAAGGCCCACTTTGTAAATTGTAAGCCTGTTTCCTAAACTCTTGCTAATGGTATTACTCTTCTGCAAGGTCCTTCCAGAGGCTCTGTTTGTTCATGCCCACAAAGAATAATAAATGCAGGGACATAGGAGGTATGGAAAAGCAAACCAGATAAAAGCAGTAACATCACCACATCAGCGAGAGAGCTGTATCAGAGGGGGCAGAGGAAATTGTTGCTTTCCCTACCTCCCTCCAATTCTTTACTCACATCCGCCTCTACAGAGATCTGACCTGGAAGAGACTACACTGATACAGAATAAGAGAAAACAGCAACCCCACAGGATTATCTAGGACTACACCAAATAAACCACAGAAAAGAAGGCTCATAAGTACTTGGTTCTCATTCAGCACGTCATCTGATAATCTTGGGGCAGCTTACAACGTCTGTCTGGGGAGCAGCAGGCCCAAGCATAGCAGGCTAAGTTAGATGACTAAATATGGTCATTTTTTTGTGAGCTTGGAGCACCCACTTTGGAGTGCTTGGCCGAGGACTGATTCCTTTTGAGACCTAAGCCTTTGATCTCACTGCTAGACAAAATAATTAAAGGAACCGAAATACAATCGAGGTTTCTTTCCAGCTTAAAAAAAATAGAAAAAAAAATACTTGGATATCTTTTATATCTTTTTTGGACTCTTCAGATAAAACACCAGATAGAAAAACATGGTGTCTTTTGAGTTTATTCCATCAGCTCCCTTCTTTTAAGCTCACATGTGAAACTGCTCAGATCTTCTATTGGGAATGAGAAAAACTGGAAGCATCAGGTAACCCCAGGGAGGATGCTCATCTTTAAACCAGACACTTTTTCCTCTAACGACTATTACCTAAAATGCTCTTTTCATACTGAATGCCCCTGCTGAGGCATTTTGCTCTTCTCTTTGGAACAAAGGCTTGCTTTGCTGATGCACACAGATTTGGTAATTTGGGTTGTGCTTTATTTTCCTTGACCCAGCTTGCTTGATGGCTCCACTTTAGTGACTAATACGATCTGCCTCACAAAACACACAGGAGGTTCCAAGGCTGAAGCGGGAGGGAGAGGAGGTCTATATCATAAGGATGGGTAAGGATTTGAAGGGTCCCTGTTAGCTCCTGCCACCCAGTCTGAGGTCTCTGGAGTAGGTCTGAACAGTCTAGTGGTACTTATCCTTAGCAAGGAAAAGGAGTGGCAGAGTGGCTGATGGGGTTTCCTACAGCTCCAAAGGTGCCAGCTAGAGCATCACTCGGATTGTATGCTATAAACTATCCTGAATTAACCCTAGTGGGAAAGAATATCTCGTAATCTGCAGTAAGGAATCAAAAGCAGATGTGACATAGTAACTTCAGTCAACTCCCTGGAGACCTTAGGCTCTCCAAGAAGGCTACATCACTCATGAGGATGAAAAAAGTCATCTCTAGGTGTTTCAGGAGCAAATTTTGATACCTAGAGAATGAGGGCTGAGTGAAGCCTCTAGTGCTACCAACCATCTAACCTTGTCTCTTGGCTTAAGCTAGTTTTGCATCCTCTGGCCATAAATTGGTGTTCAAAACCTAGTGCCTGAAGGTTTAGTGAAATATTTACCTAAAAGAGCACTAGCTTTATCCTTCACACTCTCCTTTTATCATGAGGCACCTTTCTCCCCCCTGCCATGTCTTTTGTTTCCCTTTTCTCCCCACTTCAGTCTGAGATTCTGACAAGATAGGAAGACAGGAGTCTGGATTTCCTCATCACCGAGCCTGTTGAAATGGCTATTTTGGTGATGCTCCCAGCCTCAGAGAGGTTGCCAGCACCAAGGCAAACCCAGTGTGACCACACAGTCTGCAAGTCCTGGGCTGGCTTTGAAACCCTTTGGAACAAGTATGTGCTACTCCTTGCAAGCGTTTCATACGACATTCCTTTATTTTACATTTTGTTCTGTGGGAGTACATTTGTTATTAATCGCTGGCTTGCACATTAGTACTGTGCTTTCTAACAGTTAAACCAGATATTCCATCCTAGCAACTCAAATTAATATTTGTTTGAATAATCTATTTAAAATAGATGATGTCTGGCCAGCAGTGTGGTCTGGCTGGCAGCACTCTGCTCTCCCAAGCGGACGTTTTCATTTGGTTTGTTCCATATTTTCTTCCTCTGCTCTTCTTTCGTATCTTTCCCCAAAATCTTCCATTCAAATTGCTTTCTCCAGCAATGGTTCCTCTTGTATTCGGTCCATGTAGGTCAAAGTACTTTGTTTCTTGTCCTAATAGCTTTAGACAAATGGCTCTGTTAAAACCAAATATTTTGAGAAACTTATTTTTGTGGCTTTTGATATTATTTATATTTTTTATCATAGGCCCAAGGAAATTGTGAATGCTCCATCCTTGGCAGTGTTCAAGGCCAGGTTGGATGGAGTCCTGGGTGTGTGGTGTTCCTGCCCATGGTAGGGGGGTTGGAACTGGATGATCTTAAGGTCCTTTCTAAACTAAACAATTCTATGGTTCTATGATTTCAGATTCAAGTTTAGGTACATATTCTGAGTGGAATAAATATTCTGAATGAAACAAAATATGCTGTTTGTATGCATATATGTGCATCTGTATGTATTATTTTGCAGTATGGTCATTGATTACATATATCATCACACTGATGTTAAGGATTGTCTTCCAAAAGATCAAAGCCCTCCTGTCTTAATAATTTTTTTACCATGATAAAAATGGTCAAAAAACCTGAGAATAATCAGACACTGATTTGGGATGCATATAAATGCTCTTGTTTTTTGAAAGATTTGAACTCTGAAGCCAACTTTCACAGTTCAAACTTGTCTCTAGAACACACAAATGGCAGTAGTTTATGTCCAGTAGCAATTTCTCCAGTGAATCATATTCAGACTCTGGTCCAAAGTCCTTCTGTGTTTTGAGGAGCTTTTTCTGGCTTGGGGTGGCCACAGACTGCTTTGGAAAACGAAATCTACAGAGCTGTTCATTTTCAGAATGTTGCACTGGTAGAAATTTGCTCTGACAACACCCCTCTGAGGTACAGGGATCAATGTAATGTGCTCTGACTTCACAAGATGCTGCAAACACAATCAGTGCGATGGGAGTCAACTTTGCCCTGCCAGCTCTGGACCAGGTCCACAGGGAATAAATGTATGGGAAGAGGTAAGAATACAAGTTATCCAGACCTCAGTATTTTTCAATGCCTATACTGTGGAGAATTATTGTTTCTTTTCACTTAAATATGTTTTCAGAAATCGATTTTAATCAACCGTGCTTGCAAACAAAACCCAGCTGCAGATGACTGCTTCTCAATGAAATGTGTATTAAGAAAATTATTACATTCTATCATATAAGATTTTCCCTTCATCTAAAGAAGTGTTCTTTGTAACACTTTTCACCCAGATTAAAAGAAATTCTTCCTTTTGCCAGAACTAATTACTTTTCTCCAGCTGCAGCACAGCAGGTAAACAGCAATGATCAGTCTAAGAATTCCCTCCTCGACCAAGGGAAATCAAGGTGGGTTTTTAAAATAAACTCAACTGAGACAAATGGGTAACTTTCCCTGAAAACCTGCATTTAAATTGGTAACCACAACTTTCAAGAGGAATTTGTAGGAATCTTTACATCACAGATGATTTCCCTTTATTTGAAGTCTTCCAAAACAGTGAGAAAACTGGAAATTATGTGTGTCTGAGCCCTTACTTAATTTGTTTTAGTCATATAATCATTGCTAGAAGAAAACAGCAGAAACCAGAAAAGTGATTTGCCTTTATGTTGCGTAACAGCTCCCCTATCAAATTTCAGCCTGAGATATTTATTCTTGGAGACACAGACTACAGCATATATCCATCATCTACATATTTACATTAACCCACAATTACATTAATCCAAACACACTCTATGATTACTGCAATTTATACATCACATTATGATTATACAGTAAAAGGTATCAATAAACTGGCAAGGTACTTGGCTACGTGACCATCTCTTAAAAAACCCATTGGCTTGTTCTCCCAGGTATTCCTAAAAAAGCCAAAGTCTGTGTCTGACAAACCATGCACTCCCCTGACTTCACATGCATCTCTCTTAGAATTTTCTAGCATGCTGGGCACATGGAAACTTCCCCCGTGCTAGCACCTACCCCGTGTTCCTCCACAGAAAGATGTTGCCTGGCCTGTTTTATGCCATTAGGGCAAATGAGGCACATTTTGCCCCATTAGGGATGCAATGAAGTCAAAAGGCCCACTGAGATCTAGCCCACCTTACCAGGCTCCCACGAGGACATGAAGAGGAACATGGAGAATTTCTTTCTGGCTCAACACAACAGAAGAACTGTTGATACCTGGGAGGAACTCTGTAAAACCTATACTGCAGCTGCAAACTAGCAGTTGTGCTGTAAGCAGAACCTGCTACAGATGTGGTAAAGAACAGAGTAAGCCTCTTCTACTCAAGAAAACACCTGCAGTTTTTGAAGTTCATGGCTTGTTTGTTTCAAATATCTATTACCCCAAAAGAAGTCACTCCCGGCTGTCTGATGATAGTTTCATGGTGGAAATACTCTTTTCTACTCGAGGCAACGCTTTACCTATCATGATGTGTCGCCATATTCAACTCAAGAAAAAGGTGGTGAGCAAAGAAAAGATACCCATGAATGAAACAAATCTTTGACACTGCAGCCAAATCTAGACTATGAAATTCCTCTCCACAAGGATAAGCTGCTACTGGAGGACCTCAGCACCCACAGAAACAAATGAGAAATCAACCTCTTTAAACTGAACAACCTTCAATAATTTCTCTATATCCATGAAACATTCACTCAATCAAAAATGAGAATAGCAAACCAGTAGCCCATGACTCATATACCAGGGAAGATATTTTCTCCCAAAGGCCAGAAAAGAGGACTAAGAACTAGAAATATGTTGTTACAACTGTATCCATTTGTAGATATATAGAAGAGCTACAGATACTACTGTGCTGTAAGACAAATCCGGACATTCAACCGGATATTAGCAGGTTGGTAGATCACTGAACATAGAACACCTTTACTGTTATCAGATTTTACATGAAGGAGTCACCTTTAAATATTTGCAATCCCTTTTTATGTACAGAAGTTAGTAGGATGTAGCAATTTTATTATCCCGTGCTTAGGTACGAGACCTAAGCACAGGATAATAAGTACAGAATCTTTGGTCTTAAGATTAGTCCAGGGCAAACCTTTTCTATCAACTCCTTTCTCAAACTAAGGAGTTTTTAGCTAATCTTTGTGAAATCAATTGTAGTCAAATTTGCTCAGAAGAAACGCCAATATACCATACTTACTTGAAAGCTTTATTTTTTGTCAATGACTTTGGTGTGAAAGCAGTATGCTCCACTGCTATATTTTCTTCTCTATTCTTTATCTTGAAAAGCAGCTGGTCCTCTATGAATATCTCACTATCAGACTCAAAGACAGAGCATTTTACCTCCCTTCAGGAGTTATTGTAACTCATTTTCTAACAGACCCATCCCTTGACCTCAACTCCCACCCTCACCACCTACAGATTTCCAGGAAGGTTGAAATGGAGATCTGCAAAGCAAAAATGAGCTAAGATTTTCATTCTGCATCACTAGATGGTAATTTCTTAGTATTAGTGGGCTAACACACACAGAGTACTGACTGAGCTCATAAAGAAGTATTTCTCGCTGATTTATGGAACTTTGGGAGAGAAGGAAAGAAGAGACTTCTGAAAAACTGAAGGCCTGATTTTTGGTGCTTTGATTTGTTTTCAATAAGAAAATTTGAATGAAGAAGTGAGGGTCAATGTTTCTGGTTTTTATTCCATTATTATTTTAGTTCCAGTATTTATTAAAACCATCTCTAACACTAAAGCCTCGCAGCTCCCCCACTAAGTCCATGGGAACTGTGACCACTTCCAGGACTGGACCCTCTAAATACTAGCTTGCAGTAAGCAACTTCATATACAGCCAATTCCCAAGTCTTTATCCAGGTTTTACTCAGTCTTTACTCAATCAAAGCTCCCACTTAGAGGCAGTAAATGGGACTTTAGGAACAGACCCAATGGATAGGTTCCACAGCATGCAAGACAACTATTATTAAGAATGGGCGTTAGCCAGCAATAAGCCCTCCTCCACCTCTTAAACTTTTGGTGTTCCCACAAGGGAAGCTATTGAAAGCCTGTGCTTTGTAAGTTCAATTCCCTTTGCTGGCTTATAACACAGCTGCTATATATTATCTTATACATTTGACCACAAAGGTGCATTCTATAGGCAAGATTCATCCACTCCTGCCATCCCTTTTTATTCATTCACTGCTTTTCAGTGTAATGTTTGGGAACCCTGTTCTCAGCCACTTGTACATTTCAGCACTTGAAACACACCAAGAGGGACAATCGCTTGACTGATATCTCCATCTTAGTATCTATACCCGTCTCTCTGTTTCTCTAGCTTTCTACCCAAGCCATTGTGTGCACCAATTGTGCTATCATAAAGCAGAGTGTTGGGCTGTTTTGTGATGATGAAGAACCACGCAATCACAAGCTTTATTGCATACCATCCCATCCAGTGACCCCTGTTCTTATCATGAGAGCCCATTCAAGGGGAAATTACACCAGACTTCAACGGGGAAAGTGTCCCTCTGTTTCCAGGCTATTCAGGACAAAAGGTGAGAACCACAGAACAAGCCTCTTCTGCTTTAATTGTGAAATGTTTCAAGCAATTGGAAAGGGGGGAAGAGGTGGGAAGGGGGGTTAGGGGGGATGGGAAGGAGAAAAAAAAAACAAAAAAAAGAAAAACTCCATTGAGATCAGGTGGTCCCACTTCCCAGAGATAAACAAGTTCAATAATATAGTGGTCAACAGAGTTACCCTATCCTCAACAGGCTTTTGTTTTTTAAAAAAGGACTAAAATAACCACTTGGAAATGTTAAACCAAGGCATGGCGTTTTAATATGAAAATGGAGGCCTAGTATATTTTTGGTCCCTCTGACAACGATTGCCCTCAATTAGATCACTTGTACTCAGTAAATCGGTTGCTGCGAGGGGTTTGTCATCATAAAAATAATCATACATGGCAAGTTGCTTTCAAACCTGGGGTGGGGTGGGTTTTTTTGCTGTCGGTGGGTTTTTTTCCTCTGCTTTTCGCTTATTGCCATAGTAACGACAAGTGCATATTTTGGCGTGGCTCCAAAATAATATTCAAGAATGTTCTTTTTGTCCATTTTTAAGAGGAATCATTATGAATATTTGAATTATATTTTCCAATTAGGTGAACTGAAGTGTTTTCCAGCAACTCTGGTTTTTTCCCCTCGTTCATAGAAAATGTGAGATTTTTATTACACCAAGGGCTTTCAAGACAATAGCTGCAGAGACTATTTTTGAGTACTGGTTGTAATATCTAATTCAGAGCTAATTTTTAATGGACAGGGTTCCACAGGGATTTGTTTGCAGATTTCATCAGCTTGAGTTCCTGCTTCATTTACTGAAATGCAGTACTTAGAACTGACCCAGTAAGCAGGAACACTCTTGTTCCTTTTAAAACATTACTGTATATTACAATAAACAGCGACTGGTTATCAAAAATAAAATGCTTGATTGCCTGCAGATTTAGAGCACACATTTTTTGTCTTGGATGAGCTATTGAGTTAGATTCACCACTGGCACAGCTTAAACAAACACATGCATTTTGTTTTAAGCCTTGTGTTTCTTCAGAAGCCAATAGGATGTGCTCAGTTCAGAACAAAAGCAATTTCACGAGGAAATGCTTCTGTGATGGACACATTTTGTGCTTAGCTATCTTTTCTAAAAAGCATAGCTGAATAAATCTCAGTTATCTTCTCTCACAAAACAGCATCATTACAAGTCATTTAGAGTCCTCAATGATATCTGTGTCTTGGTCCTTTTTCGAGTATAATTTTATATTTTCTCTTCTCACATGCTCTTTTATATTTGCCCTGGTAACACACTCTTCAGCCTGAGTCCTGAGTGGATGAAAGCCAATCCAACTTGCCAAACCCATGCTTTTACCCTCCTTCAGCAGTAAAGTGTCTGTCACTTGAAAAGAAATCCAAAGCACTCAAATTGTTAAGGAATTGCTTAAGAAGGGCTTCATATGCTCCTGCCTCTGGACTTCTCTCCAAAATGTCTGCTGTTGACACTTTCCTGAGGGACATAAATGATCATTTCATACGAACTGAATAAGCAAATTAGAGGAAAACATTTTTAAACCCAGTAGTCATTTTAGCAGAGCTTGTTTCTGGTGGCTCTATCGTACACACCTGTGTCTTGCAGCTCAATGGAAATCAGTATTATCTGCAAACACTCCAGAGTCTAAACGTTAGGATTTATTGCAAAATCAAGCAGTGTTTTCCACGTCTAATAGCATGAGCACGGTCAACCTGCTGTATGCTTCTGCACAGGGGTAGGAATAGTCTTACACATTGAACTCATACAAGACCCTTTTCTAAAATGGGCTGTAGGTGAAAAGGGTCCTGAAACTTCTGAAGTGTCATCCAGGGCCTCTCAGCTTCCCTTCCAGTCTTGGCCTCAATATAGGATTGAGTCGGACTCAAAAGGCTTTGAATCTCTGAAAAGCCATATCTACTCATCATTGTTTGTGCCCTGTAGAAACATCTTGTCCCAAGAAAGCGCTAAGATGAAACGTAGCAGAAATGTCAAAAGCATAAAGCATCATTTATGTGGCACTGGAGAAGGAGCAGGAGAGAAGGAGGGAGACACAGCAAAAAGGAATTTTACAATGCCAAAGCGTGATGGGCTCTTTGCAAACAAAGGTGAAGGTCTGGGTCTTCCAAGATCCTCTGATCTCAGACCATGATGGATTAGACCCACAAGCTCTGTTTTGTAGAGTTTCAAGCTAAGCAAGCAAACTAAAACACTGTGCTGTATCCATCCACTCTTGCACTACAGCATGAAACAAGCAATTAGAAAAACAAACTACTCAGTCATGTTTGATCAGAAAGCACTTAAGCAACACAGAAGGAATCCACAGTTTTTAATATTACATTAATATACTAATATCTTAATCCTTTACCAGTGACAGACTACACATTTAAATCCCTAATGGGACCTGGTTTCCAAATTACATTATTTAATGTTTATTCAGTGAATAATCCAAATAGTATTTAACACCACTGAAGAAAAAACACACACACCCCCTGGGCGGATTGTCTGCTTTTCCTTTGCTTCGTAATTACCCAACCAAGGGCCCTATTAAATAACTCCCTTTTTTTATGATCTTAAAGTGAAATGAACCCTCTATTTGAACACTGCACAGAAGAAACACTTCAGGCACACGTGCACACTGTAAAATCCAGTGCCATGTCAATAACCTTCCACTGGTCAAGATTGTTTTGATCCATTTAGGGACTTTCTAGCCAAAATTATTTAATATCAAAGGGCCTGATTCAGGCCCTATCGTGGAAAAACAACAAAAGCAAACACCAAGGGAGCATCAAAGAAATAGAAATGGCTTGTCAATGAAATCTCTGCGTGTGGAACAGGGGAAGTTAATTGCCTGTAACTTTATAATATAATTAGGGCACTTTCAACAGAATTTGTGCCACTCAGCCATGGACATGGTTGGCAGGGCTATAATCACCCAAGTTCCCTCATTATCCAGCAGAAAGGCTCTTCCCCTTCTCTGTGGTGAAGCCCAGGCAGCCATGAGGCTAAGGGAGGTCTCTGACTCATGTTGCTCATGCTGGGTGGTGCAAAAGCAAGCAACTCTGTGCCACGACAGCACGTTCCGGCACTTCCCTGCCTAATCCCCATGGTGCTCACTTCCAAGCCTTGCCCAGCAGCATCTCACTCCTGTGGACACATAGGGATGGCATAGTCCATTCAGTCCTTTGGGTAAGTCAGTCCTAGAAGTCATTTATTTCCCTGGGGAAAGGTGATTGGTTCCTCTAACATACAGAACATAACCCCTTCATGGCCAATGACGAGCTGCTTTGCATTTCTAAGAGGCAAAGTGTCTTCTTACCCCAAACACTCCTCAAGTAGCAGAAATCACCACAGATGCCTGGCAACAGCGGTTGCTCCCATCACAGTCCCCACATTTTCATACCTCTCTTTCAAACCCATGTTAAACAAAGGCCAGCCTTTTTAATTCTTTCATCGAACATCTCTAATTGAAACCTTCAGTCTTTTATATGGAAACTAATTGAAGTAGATCCTGAGGTAGTGAGTTAAAAAGTGTGTGTGGAAGTGAATTGGGGGACATGAAGGAAAGATGGTTTTGCCCCTTTTCAGAGCCAAGAATGATCTGGGGATTCATTTGGAACAGTAACAAAACCAGGGCTTTTTGAAGAGATGTCCTTGGCTAAGGTCTGCTTTATATTTCCCACAAATAGGCAATGGTGCTTGATTCCGGCATTTAACTGTGTCAATCTCTATAGCTAAAAAAATACCCAGAACAATGCTAGAGATGTGTTTTGATGTCGTTTTGGTCAAAGCTCCTAGTAAACTGTCAACATTTCCATTAAAAAGCCCTGCTTGGAGAACTGGACATATCAACAGCTTCAAGAACATGTGGCGTGCTGTGGAAAGCAGGCGTGTAACTGCCAGTTTGGACGTAAATGGAAAGATACAGGGATGCATAGACAGACAGACAGACACCTCTTGGTAAACCATCAGCCTCTTCAGTGTGAAGTTCTATATTATCTCTTGCAGTCCTAGATCATGACTACCTTCTAGAATAGAAACTGTTAGACATAGTGTGACCCAGTAACATCCTTAAATACACTGCAGAGGGATAAGGCCAGTCTTATCCTGCTAGTCCACAGCCAGACTGGGAATGAGGCATGAGTGGAAGACTGCCCACCCCTCACACTAGTGCAATTTAAATGCTGGTTTAAAGACTGCATCATAACTGCATAGCACTAGAGAATGCAAAGCACTTGCTCTGGGCATGAGACATTTAACTTCCCTACCTTAATAATACCAGGAGATTTTGTTCTCAGAATTACTGTTCACATTTTATTACATGATTGGTTGAAAGAATTATAGTTCTTTTCTGTAGTTCAAGGCAAGCATTCCCAAAACTTATACTTATGAGAAGGTTTGGGTGGTACTTTTTGTACTGTTGACCATACGGTACATTACCAGAAGCAGAGAAAAGAAGAAATAGCACCTGATTCCTTTCCTTGTAGAACAGGGAACCTCAGTAATTAATGAGATATATGAGGTGGCTCTTACACAGGCCTCCTTCTAACAAAGTCCCTCATAATTACTGATGGATTTCATCCTACCTTTCTATGAGGCAGTGAATATTTATCCTTACTACACTGAGGGAGAACTCCAGCAGTGACGAAGTAACTCCTAGGCGGGGCTGGGAACCTGACCTGTGCCTCCTGCTTCCCACTCTGCTTTAAGCAGCATGGTGTTTCAGTGAGTGATGCTGGGAGCCAGCACAGGGTCGTGTGGACATTGCAAAAGAAAAAGAGAAGCCAAAATGCACTGCGCAGTCTGAAATCTGAATTTACCGGCAGGGTCAGGGAGCTATTTTACTTGCTACCACTGTGAACTCCAGGAATGGAATCAATTAGTATTAGTTTAAAACATCATCTGTTTCAGTTTAACAGAAAGCTTCTGTTCAATGAAATACAGGGTTGGTAAATGAAAAATAAAAGTTGATCTGATTTTAGTAACTCCTAAGGTACTATTTTAGGTGTGGCAAAGAGGTATATCATACGTCTGCCACAAACGTGTGCGACAATACATTACTCTTGTTTTTCTTCATGTCTTCATAAGGGAACGTCCCTGTGAGCCATGCATGAGTGCAAATCACAAATCTCTGCTTCGCAAGATGCTTCACCAGTGACTTTGCAGATGTGTGACAGCATTTTCTTCAATGATACTTTTAGGTGATTAACAGCTACTTTAAATGGATGTTTGCCCAGGTAATTAAAACCATCTTTAACATCATGATGGAAGAATTCCTTTCCAGGCATCATTTCTATCTCTAGAGAGATAACTCCCTATATGTGGTTTTTTCTTTTACCATAGGTTTTGACAGGCTATAGTAGGAGGATTCATTAGAGAGCTACAAAATACGAGTTGTCTCAAGGCAACGAACTCACTCCAAGCAATACTGCATTTATATTTTGTTTCACAAAAGGTTTTTAAAGTACTGTCAACCTTTCCAATTCAAAACACTCCTAACACATTTCAGTTCCTCAGGGGCACCACCAGCTTGTTCCTGACCTAAGTGTCTTACAAGGCTAACAGCACATATTACTTTATAGGTAAAACAGGAGCAAAGTTATTGAAAACTGAGCTTATGGTGATTTTACCTATAGGAAAGTAAATTCTTCAGCTGCAGTTGCACCTTTCGTTTTGTACCCAGAATTTGAGACCGGAGCTAAAGAACACTACAGAGACAATTCAGTTTAATGTTACTGTTCCAAGCTTTGTTACTATAAACTGCTTGAATTTCTCATCCCAACATTTTGTTCACTGAATCCCCCCTCCCTCTTTCAGTAAGTTCATTTATTTTTTCTCTTTATATTTTTGAGAAAATAAAAAATACTTTTTGGAGAAATTGAGAAGAAAAACAAAGCAAAACAACCCCCAAGCCCCCAGCAAAATAAAAGCAAAGGAGGGAAGAGGACTGAGAAAGCTTTTTTTTTCTCTCCTGTCTCCTATACCATTTTAGAAACAAAGAAACTGAATGAAGGAAAACCCAGGAAGAAACAGCAGAATATTTTTAATGCTCCCATCCCTAAAAAAGCAACCCTAAGAGAGCAATTATCTGTGCAAAGCGTCATCATTTTCCAAACAGTTATTCAAGGCTTCATCAGTCCCCTAAGTCCCTCAGCTGTGTCTGCTCCAGCTGGCAGAACAGCCCTCTCCTGCCAAGGTCACACCACCATAGACATAACTAGCAATGCTTGCACTGCACAACTCTCTTCAATTTCATCTATTGGTTAGGCACCACTGCTAAGAAACCACTATGAAGGCAGGGAGAGGAAAGCAGAGATGAGACAATTTATTTCATGGCAGGGGGGTTGGAACTAGATGATCTTAAGGTCTTTTCCAACCCTAACATTTCTATGATTCTGTGATTCTGTTTCAGGAGGGACAACTGAACCCTCATCAGCATGATGAATTGCTGATGGAGATGAAGAGGAAAGGCCAGCCTGGCCTCCTGCAGACACCCAGCACAGCCAAGAGTCAGCAAAAAATATCCATGGAAAGGACTAGGGAGCGAGTGTGGGGCGAGATGAAACAGCCGCTGGACTTCCTAATTGGTGGAAAATGGCATCATGGCCCACAGTACACTGCAGCGAGGAAATGCAGAAGTGGAAACTTATATTTTTACATAGTGATAATGATTTTAGCATCTGCATAATGTACATGCGCCAGAGCCTGGATCACTCCTCACGTAAATCACTTAAAGTCCTGTTCTGCCTGAAAGTAATAATCTGTTTGCTTTTATTGCTGTGTTATAAACTTTCCATCCCAATCTACTAATCAAATGCAGTGACACAAGGACTGTCAAATCAATTCTGCAAAGGGGGTGGTAGAGGACTGAAAGGTTTGGGCTTGGTGAGGCAGGGCCGCAGGAACACACTGAAAATGTAAAGTCCTGGGGAAGAAGATGGTCACTGATCAGGACAGTGGTTCCTGGGGCTTCTGAACTTCTATAAGCCCACAAACCCTACCCTGATGCGCAGCTACCAGCTTCCTGCTAGACATTTCCTTAGCTGCCAGTAGACCTCACTGAAGGAAGACCACTTTGTGCAGACAGCTGAGACCTCCAGTGATGAAGTATTAAGAAGCTATTCCCTTTCCAGATGGTGTAACTGATGCTGATTAACCTAAATTATGTCACGCAGTGAACAGTATCAACCCATGCTGTGTGCACCATCTCAGATTGCAAGAGAACAATGGGGAGCAGAGGAGACAATGGAGGCCACGGGAGCCTGGTACACGGCAGGGTCACAAGGCACAAAGTAGAACCGTAAAATAGATATTTCCAGAGTGCATTTTCCTTTGCTGTGGGTCTGCTTTGCTTCTGTGCTGCAGGAGAGAATGACATGGCATCCTCCTGGATTAAACAAGTGACGAGGTAAATGGGAAAGCAGAGATGCGGTCTCACTTCTGTTATTGTTATTACCTTTTGCTGTTCTTTTTAATAAAATTCTTAATAGGTGTAGACCAAATCTATCTTGGATCTGACCAACACCACATAAGGCTGAGTCTGGATTTACAGAAGTAGGAATTTGTATTCTCCTCATTGGCTCACCTATTTTGCCATTTCCTGAAATAACCTGATGCATATTTTCATAACAAGAATGGCTGAGAAAATCTTTATTCTTTTATTACAAGGAGAATGTTTTTTGCAATTCTCAATAATTCCTGCAGAACAATAAATTCATTTTAAGTTCTTTCACACCCACCTGCCTGAATAGATAAGCTGGGGAGAGAAAGAGCAAACAGAGATCTGTTTGAGACTGAAGACCCTCTCTAGGGGTAAGGACATATGTATTTATGTATGTTTAGGTCTGCTGTTTATCTTAGGATTATCTTCTGCAGGAACAAAAATCTAGGAGATGGAAGGGCAGAAGATAAACAACAAAAGAAGATAAATTATCTGCTTGGACCTGGATCTGAATGACTGACATAGAGCATCTCTGCATGAAATTACTGTTATTGAATTATTGTTTATATATCTAGTACATTTCATTGGAAAGCTTTCAAGTGTTTGATTTCAACTCTAGTCCTGTGGGAACCAGTTGGTCCATTAGATACTGAATATATAATGGCGAATACCAATTACATTGTTGACTGACACAACCAGAGTGACAACAGCACTTGGTTTATTCCAGAACGAAAAAACCCTCTTAATGCTTACGATTTCAAAGGTATTATTATTTAATTTCTCTCCTAGAATATACCTGATAAGTGAGGAACCTGTGATTCAACAACAGAAAACTGAGGCATTCACAGATGACAAACCTGGCCGCTGGGGAAGAAATCCCCTCTTCTGAATTATACTCACGATGTCAGCATAAATTTTAGCTTCCAACAAACCTAAAATATGAAAGATGATTTCAGATACAATAGCCTTGTTCCTCATGTCTTGTACCATGTCTACACACAACCATTAGAGCACTGCTTGTTGCATTCCCATGAAAAACCATAACATTGACCGAGGCCAAATTAACCCATTTGTCAGCATCTGCTGACCTGTGCACCTGCATTGGAGTTTGTAACAAAATCCTAAACTAGCATCACTGGGCTTCAAAATGGCTCACAGAGTACACGCTACACTTGTTGAGACTTCCCGGGGGGATGCGACTCATTGGAGAGATGGATGGATACTCCTACAAAAGTACATACATCAGTTTAACCTACAAATTTCAGGAGATCAGGTTCCCCAAGAGACTGCCTTGGTTGTTAAAATATGTTTTATCATTTTTTCCTGTTACAGCCCGTATTTGATTTTTCATGGAAAAGTCACTGGAGTGCAATTGGTTCTCGGAGAACAAAGCACCACAGACGCTATGAAAAAGAAGGAAAGAAACCAAAACCAAATAACTGAATAAGACTGCTTTAAATAACTCCCAAACTGTTGTAAGATCACAGGATTCGTGTAAGAGGCTGAAGAAAGGGGGAGCTAATTTTCTCCAGAAAAAAATATGTAGTCCTTTCTATGTATTATGCCATTCTGAATTTTTCATTTGCATGTGTTACTGAGCATACACATATAAATATTCATATTCAAACTACCCTTCTTGAGCAAGCATGAGTGAGAGGGACATTATGGAAATGAAGCTGGATCAATACCAGAGTCTAAATGGGATTCAGACCCATCAAGACGTCAGTGTGCAGGCTTTCACTTCTTTCTTCTTCCTGGATTCTGACTGCTGTAGTTGAAACCTAAGATCTTTCTGAGATGGACGGACAGTACGAAGACTAAAGAAATTTAAAGAATTCCCTTCGTCTAACATATCATAAATGTTAGAAAGTTACTAAGCAGCAGAAATGTCAGGTGTTAAAATATTTTCTTAAAGGAAAAAAAAGAAAGGCAAAAGAACCACCAAAGGCTGGGTACGAGATCCAAGATAACTCAGAGAGGATTCATACACATATTTGACACATCAGGCCATTTTCCATCAGGCTAAAATAGCAGGAGAAATTTTATATTCTCCCTTTTTTCTGTAAGTGTTCTTATTAAAAATATGTATCAAAACTGCAACAAAAAAAATTGAGCTGCATATTTTCGTTCACCTGAAATTTAAAACCCAGGGCAACTTATTTAGTAACACATATTTGTCAGAATTGTTGACCTTTTGACCAAAACTACCTGTGTAAGATAGCATACAGCAAGAACATAAAAGGAGCCAGCTTAGAAGCCAGATCAGTAGATTCCCTTCAAAGCATTTGCAGAAGGTAACTCATATAAGCAAGCCCATATCCAGTAAGATGGAATTGAATACCTATTTTCTGTACTTCTGTTACAGGCTTTTGTAGGATCCAACATTAACAATGGTTAAAAATGAAGAAAATTAATCTGTTCTTAGAAAGAAAATCCATACAAAAAAATCCCTTAGAAATTTTCAATGCATTATTTCATATATTACAAAAATAATTTAGTGTTTCCTAATTCCATTATACTTTCATATTAATAAAGGTGCCACTGCTTTTACTGGGTGGCAAGAAGGGAGAGCTTTCTATGCAGAATAAAAGAAAAAAGCAGTAGACCAGATCCCAAGTTGCCTTCTGAGCCCATCATTGGCATTTCTAGGATAAAAGATCTCATTTAAAAACCTCAAGAAACATATTTTGCAAATAATACAGTAAGCTTTCATAGGGCACTGATGCACATAGGAGATCTGGCAGGAGCAGTAGGGAGCAGAGCTGAGGCAGAGATTTTTCAGACTATAACATAACTGGGAAAATCCACATCCCAAAAAAGTGTCAGAGGAGAACAGAAAGCACTGGCTTCCTTTGAAAAGCCACGTCTTGGAAGAAATAGAGAATCCTGAGGGGCGTAACACAGAGAGAAAAAGATGCTACCAAAGAAGGTTCAACATTTATCAATTTCCAGAAAATCTTAATACATGGATTTAGGAACTGGAGAGTATCTGCCTGCTACCAAACCTAGCTGGAATTTTATTTTGGAGAAGCCAAAACAATTTAAAGTTGAGAGAAAATTAAAAACTTTAATTTCAGCATCTTTTAATAAAATGCTTTGATTTTTCTTGAGGGAGAAATTCTATTTCTCCTTAATAAATCTTTCAATATTGTCCTTCGGTAATGCACCAAATAATCGAAAAACAACAAAGTCAAACAACACATTTTAATTTTCTTTTCAAAAAGTTATAAAAAATAAGCTAAAAAGTGACAACTAGATCAAGAGGAATTTAGAAACTTCCTTTAGGGAGAAATTTCAAAGTTGAGGACTTCTTTCGCAGAAGCAGAACAGAGCCAGATTGAGTTTCAATTTTTTGCTGGGCAGAAGACTTGTCCTCTACAAAAACACCACGAGTCACAGACAATTAATGTTCTGATAAAGCTGTCCTACTAAAAACCCAATCCCTTCATTAAATCTGAATCACTAACAGGCCACCCAAAAAAGCAAAAGAAAACTGGACTTGACCTTCCAAGGATATTTCCTTTATTCATGGTGGTCTCTGCCATTCTTAGAGTCACATTTTTGCTAAGCAAACAAACTGGCATGAAAAGAAAAGCTTTTCTCATCCATAGATCAATTAGATTAGATCATATCAGATCCCTGTCAGTCTGCTGAAATCTATGGAGTGCTTTTGCTCTCAGCCAGCCAAGACTGTAGCTGATGAATTTTGCTACCAAAAAGATGAAAAAAGATCAATAGACGCTTCCTTCTCTTTCGCTGTCTGCCTAAATATATTCAATCACATAGTGGAGAACAGAAACACATACAGAGATATAATTATTTAAAACAAGCTTTTCTACCGTGCAACATTTTCCTTAGAGATGCGGGGCCTTCTCTATAGAGTTTCTATTTATTTTATCTATAATAAAATAGTGACAAAAAAAAAAAAATCCTGCCATTAGGAATGTCTTTAATTTTATGTTACTTTTTCCATCTGTATTCTTTCTATAGAAGTAAACCTCAACTCCGAGATGGGTTTTAAGATTTACATGTTTATTTCATTTTGTTTAATATCCTAATCGGTTCGCAGTAAATTTGACCACACACACATACACAGGGATCCCAGCTGGTTGAACGCAGCGAGCCAAGCCAAAGGCATAGTCAAAAACTCAGCCCTGCTGCTGAAAACTTTGCAAAATTATAAAGAAGACCCTTAAAATTATAGCTTGGCATCACACATCGGCAACCGTGTTGATAATGCTGTTTACAGGAAAACAAGCTAAAACCAGTTCCCTACTCATTGGTGCCTAAAGTGATATGAGTGAAGGAAAATCCTGCATTTAAATACTGTTGATATATGGATTTACTCCTGATTTTGTCCACTGTTGTGGTTTTTATAAGCAGACCCTGACGATGCTGTACTTTCCTTGTAGGTAGGAGAATGACATGAATTAATAGCTGAATGAACTCTTCAAGTGTCGTAACCCTATTTCTTTCTCTCTCCTTTTTCTTCTTTTTTTGGCAGTTAATTCCTGATCTTTTGCTGCTCCCTGCATTGTAAAGCCCAAAACAAACAAACCTAAGGGCTTGTTTGCAGCTTTCGGAGCTGCTTTACGTTTCACGGGAAAACACGAGGGGAAAGCTGAGATTATGATCTTCAGAGGCATAAAACCACTCAGTGTCGAAGGCATTTGGTCTGTCCTGATCTCTGTTACACTGCTCATCAAAACCCAGGCTAGAACAAAAAGCCTTCAGTGGAAACACGTGGGCACACTGCAGGAAGAGCAGCCCAAGGTCTTTGCCCCTTTTCCCGGGGTTTTACATAGAAAAGGTGGTGTGCTGCAAGTATGAGGCTCTCCTTCCTGACATACGAAAACCTGGAAAGCGGTACAGCAATGCACAAGGAGCCTGGGCAAGGGTTGTGAAGATGCCTGCCTGCACTTCCTGAGCCACTGCTTCTATTTTTGGTGACACAGGGGGTACGACAGAAAAGCCAACAGAAATTCAGCATACGTTTATCAGCTTAGTCTAGCAAAACGAGAGAGGAAGAGACAACAAAGATTTGAAAATAAAATGAAAGAGAAATCATATTCAAAAAGCTCTCTTCCCAAGGAATACTCTCAGAAACAGAGCCTCAACATGATGGGGTGGACAAAAACACACCGTCTGTGTTTCTAAGCAGCCTGGACTTTCCAGAGTACATGGGTGCTCTTTATGGGAGACCTGGATGAGCAAGGGTGAGATCACAGGATGCAAAGGTCAAATACACCCTTGATCAGAGCTGGGTAAATGGCTTGAGGATACAGAGGCATTTTGAATTGCCTGCAGCTCATGTAGCTCTCCTTGCTCTGCCTGTGAAGCTAATCGCAAGCCAAGCCACGTTGCCCTCTAAGGCTCGTTATCAAGATTTCACATCTGGCCTCCACATCTTAATTTAATGATGAGATGGCAGCATCCCCTCTCCACTGCACAGCACAAATTATCACGTTGCTTTCTGAGGGCATAAATCTCATTTAACATTTCTTCCCCTTCAGGGAGTTTCACAGACCAGAGAATAGGAAAAAGATATCCACCCGGATGTGCATAAGGAGTTTCTTATGTGGGTAGCGAGTCTGTAAAGCCACCCGCTCCTGATAGATGCTGCAGTTTTGCGTGCTTACTACCCTTCCCTAAACTTCCCATGCCAGGCTATAGGCTGCCAGAAGACCACGGATGTTGATGTGCACCAGCTGGGAATGTGGTCCATTTTGTGTGGAGCCCCTCAAACCACCCGCCTGTCATTTCGACTCACTTCTTTTTTGGGTTTTCTTCTTTGCTATATGGATGTAGAAGGAAAAATTCTGCCTGGTTCATCTTAAGACCTCCTGTAGCTGAAGCATTCCTCTCTCTTCAGTGTGCATCAGAGGCTGGTGGGGACAGCCCATGGTGGAGACAGAGCTGAGTTTCTCGGCCACCCCCTAGCAACATCTGGGTCCTGCCATCTTAATTCTGTCCTCTCCCCAAATTCACAGAAAAGCCAGTTTTCTGGCTGCGGAAGTTAAATCAATAAGAGGGGGAAAAATTCCCAGCTCCATAACAGGGACAGTGGTGTCCATAACCCCATTCTTTCTCAAAACTTTGTTGTTATGGGATGGAGTGTTAAGGATCTGTCAGCATTTCTATTACAAACCTCAGTCTTTAGAGGTTTATAAACGCAGCCATTTAAAATAACACTGCATTAAAAAGTAGGTATGTGAGTTGTCAGCAGTGGTGTTTCTGTTTTCTTTAAGATGGTTTAAAGACGTTTTAGCAGATTATTAGCCTTAGAGAGGTCAAAAATAATCAGAGGTGGTTTTTTGGCTACATTTTTGGCTACCTCTGGATAAATAATGGTTTAATTTGAAAAACATTGAGTACATAATATGACCTGTCTTTAAGCAACAACAACAACATAAAAGGAAAAGCCTCAGCTAATGGCCATGCTATTTATATTTTAGAAACAGCTCCTGCACATGCACAGCGTATGCTCAGCTTTGAAAACGTTCCCTATGATGTGTGTAACCGGATACAACAATAGTTAAATGGACAAGGCGGTTGTTTCCATGTCCTGAGCTCACTCCTCACAATCCCACGTCACCTCTGGGGGACAGGCCACCCTGAACAGGGGCTGTTCCCAGACAAGACACTTAAGATGAGATACCAGGGACCGAAGAAGGAGGAACAATGGTACCTCGGACCCCCTGTCTCAGCCCAACCTTCACCAGCTGAAGAGAACAAGCTCTGGCCCTATTTCACAGCCTGGGATGTGCTGGTTAATGAGAGGATGCCCTGCTCAACACAGGCACTTACAGCACCAGCACCTCCTGCCACATGAAGAAGGCCAAGGCACAGGTGGGCTAAACTCAAGGAGCATGAACAGAGAATAGAGATGATAGACATTTAAACCTTCTACATAGGTGAGCATATAGACCATCTCACCTTAGGTGGGCAAGTTCATGACCAGAACAATTATGGTTTTGGCTGGCCCCTGCTTGCACCTTAACCAGCTGAGGGCAAGTCCTGGAAACCTCACGGTCTGTGAAACTGAAGGGGGAAAGAATGGAAAGGGAGGGAGAAACTGCCTCAAAACCTGCCTGTGTGCCATTAAATGCTGTTACCAGCAAAAAGTCAAAATGGTATTTTTTCCTTTCTCTCCATGAAGAAAATTGCAGGCCTGATATTTTGTTACAGCAATAATTGCCCCTGAGATTGGCTTGCAATTATTTTGGTGAGTCTGCCCTTCCAAAGTGAAATGATACAAACAGCACAGCATCCATGGGCCCAGGTAACAGCCAGCTTAACAGCTTATAATTATTTCCCATCAACTCTTGATCTTCTTTATCTGATTGTTGCTTCAAAGTATTTCAGCAAAGAGGAGATGGCCTCAGCACTCTCCATTTATCTCTATGCCTCAGTGTAAGTTTTGGAGCACTTTCCCTGGGTAGAGTCTAGAGACTTCCTGTGCTGCCTGCAACACATTTTTAACCAACAAAGCAGTGGTTTAGTGCTAAATTTCATATATTACTCACACAAGATATTTGAGATTTTTTTTGACAATTATTAATGTCATTGCTAGAATATCTATTCTGAAGATTGTCTGTACACAGGAACGCAATGAAAATCATGACTGTGGGCTAGTAACTTTAGAGTAATTATGTCAGCGTAAACTGTGTAGTGGGATCCTCTTATTCTAGAAAAAAGAACAAATTTCAGAGCTGTATAAAAATAAATGTAATCAAGATTACATTACGGACAATGTAAGACAACTGCTTTGTCTACCCTTCCCTTTGCAGAACCCATTGCTCAACATTGATGTAAAGACAACCCCTCAGTTTGCCCAGAACAAGTGCTACTGCTTCCTGAAGACTTCCTACGATTGCCACCACCTCAACCCCCCCATCCTGAGAGCTAACCAGACCCACCCTGGAAAGGACCAGATGATATTTCCTCCTCCATCAGCTCCAGGCACATGTCAGTGATGCTCTGATTCCCATTTCTGCTCCCTCTTTCTCTCTCACGTCTCCTGTTCCTTCTATAATTTATTTCTTTACTCTCCCTCTAGCCTGTTATATATTTTATACATATATATATATATATATAAAAGTCTGCTCTTGCCAGCCAAGATTGCATTGCTACTACTACTACTTATTTATGTATCTGTGTTTTTGTGAGCCTGCAACCAGAGAGGCAACAAAAAGCAATGCCTTAAATATATTGCCCATGCATGGCGGAGCAATCCTGGCACTGATAAGGCAGGGTGCTGACCCTCTCCAGCACAGAGGCCTCAGCGTGACTCAGCTCCAGAAGCTGTTTCCCAGCTTTACTCTTCTCTTTCCTTTTCATACTTGCTTGTCTTTGGGACTTGGTTCTGCTTTTTCTGGCCAGAAAGCAGATCAGACTCCAGCAATAACAGTAGCAGAAACAAGCCCCAGTCTGTCTTCATTAAAACTTCGTTTCCCAGAAAAGACAGTTTCACCATCTCTAACACTGTCTAACCATGGTAAGAAAGGGGTTTCCTCATGACAATGGAGTGGAATTAAGATAATTCAAAAGCAAGAGCCTTAAAATTTTGTCTTTCAGACACTTTCTTCTATTCTGATTTCTGGAGTCAGAAAACTTCATATTCAAAGCCCCAGACATTATTTACAGCACTTTATGGAGACAGACCTATCAGCACTCAGGCTCTACAGACCCCTTCATCCGATTTTTGTTAGCACTGTACTGCAAAAGCCCACATTTAGCAAATGAGAAACCGAGTCAAAGAGGCACAACAGTACTGCAACAAAATGAGCTTCTTCACAAACCCCACACAAGCCTGCTACCCACTCACACAGCCTTCCTCCTTCAGAGGAGCTAAGATTTATTAGCTAAAGGCTGGTTGTGCTATCTCCTTGCTGTCATCCACAGCATCTTCTTCCCAGTGATTTGGTTTTTTGCACTTTATTCCAGTGGAAGAGGATTTGACCAGCTGGTTTCACTTCTTCCTGGTACTCGGGATCACTGTCGACCTTATCCCAGGAGAATGGCACTACAAGGCAGTGATTGCACACGCCAAGAAAAACTATAAGGATGATAAACTCTGCAATGGGGGATGAACAAGGGCTCTCACACCTTCACCTTACCAATTTCTGCTCAGACCTTGGAGAAGCTCTTACCTTCTCCCTACCCAGCCACAGCAGGCACTGGATCAACCCCAGACCACAATCCTTGACCCACCTTCTGTAAGCGGATACATTCTGTATTTAATACCACGGTAAATTAAAAAATGGCAGACCACATCAAGCTTTTATTTCGCGTACAATAAAAGGGTTTCCTCAGTCGTAAAGAAATGGGCAAGGAGAGGGGGAAGAGGCCACCGCACAACAAATTCCTTCCTTACAGTGTAGAGAACTTGTGGGGGTGGGTTAAGGGGGAAATTTGCCAGTTAATAAAATGTCGTGTATGAATTATACATTGGGAATGGCCCCAAACGTGAACCAGACACAGTTTGGTGTGCTGGGATCACTGTACTGGCAGAGTACAGGATCACGTCCAGTTCTGCAAAGACTTGCATACAAGCTTATCTCCAAGGTTTAAGCGCCTCCTGCCTCCAGTTAAACAACGAAAGACATGTGTAAGTATTCACATGCTGAAGGACTTAGTTTTACAAAGAGCGCTTTGTTCTGCAAAGGTTGCCTACACTGGAAGAAATACTAAAACAATAGAAAACATCACAACTGTTTATCCTCTTGGTTAAAAAATACGATGTAAGCATCCAAATACATTTGCCTTATAAATATACTTAGATTTTACCCCACTTTTTTCTGCTATACTTGATGCAGATGTTAATAATAAATTTCTGTACCCAAAACTCACAAACATCAGCAGAGGAAAAGCCACTGACTTGAAGGGGATGTTGTAGCAGCTCAGGAAACCAGCCTTGCTGATCTTCCAAATTGAAACCAAAACTGATTTTAAAACTACTCCAGCCACGATGTTGCCTTTGTAACAACTCTAGCATTAAACTCCCTTATCACTGGCAAATAAACTATTTGTGTGTTCTATGTATTTCTCAGTGCCTACCAGCCTCAGGACAGTGGTAGGCACTCTATCAACAGCAAGATACACGTAGCCCTCAACCTGAAGTCCTTGTGACGTGGGCATAAAACCCCAGACAGGTGACAACAGACCTATGGATAAACTTCTAGGAAAACCAAAATAACTCACGTCAAGATGGAAAGCCGCATGTTTCTACACCCCAGCTGCCTAACCATTCATCTTTATCATGCTATATTTATCTGTCGCTCATAACTGTTTGTTTTATAATGCTTTCTTGTTTAGCTACAGTAGCTTTCCAGATTTAAACAGGGAAGCAATCCAGGGCTTGCAGCGAACACGTCTGCCATGCACACACAGTCAAGTTTGCTGCTTCACCTCCCAGCCAAAGCCCAGTCGGGACAGCGTGGGGACCGCCACACATGGTCATCCTTTTATCATCCCTATTTCTCTTTTCCATGGCACAGCAGAGCTCTGTCTAAGTCTCGTTGCATTAGCGCGATTGTGGTAACTTTAATACGGTTACCGCAGCAGAACGAGTACATTTACTGCTGTGCTGCACAAACACCACGTCATGATCGGAGCATGCCGAGGACTCCCACAACTTCCACACCACATACCTCCCATGCAGCAATCCTGATAAATACTCCGGGGGGGGGAGAAGGAGGGGGTGGGAACAGGATATTTTAATTGACTTGACACTAAATTCCACTCCCCGCATTGAATCAACTGAGCATTAAATTCATGTGTCTATTATGGTATGTGCAGATGTGTCAGAGCACACACGTTAAGTGTTTCCAGTCGCTCACTGAGTTATTTTTTTGTTGGATAAAGATCATGTGAAATCCATTAAAGCAAAGACCAACAGAATCTGATAACAAGATGCAACAGCTATCTAAGGTTCTTGAACAATCCCAACAATTTCAGTCAAGAAATATAACTTTTCAGCACTTCTTCCTAATATTCAGTAGAGATGAAGTATTCCTGGTGGAACCAAGGGCTTCTTAGGGGTTGGTTTGTTGTTTGTTGGTTTGTTTTCTTTTTAATGCTACTCTATTATCTTGGGGTTTTTTTTACAGAATAATATCAAGTGAAGATAAAAATATTTCAGTGTTTGTTCTCTCGGTTTTTCAATAGGATCTCGAATGATGCTGGAGCAAAATATTTGACAAGATGTGTTTTTTTCTGGCTTAAAATATCTTCAATTTATTTTTTTTCAAACAAGCAGCAAAATTTAAAGGAAAGGCCTCAAAATGCTTGCAAAAAAATTTATATGACTGAATGGAGGATTTTTAATTTTTTTATGATTTTTGGTACATGTGATGCTAAGGTATTTTAATGAGAAAATGCACAACAACTTGGAAAACTGTGCCAGCAATGTTCACAGGACAGCGGAACCACTATGTAATTGCTTCTGTTCAAAACCAAACTAAATTCCCATCTGGCCTAATCCTATCCAAGCAAAGAGCGTTAGATCAAGATAGGGTTTGTCCTCCAGAAAGAAAATCATCCTTTTTTTCCTCATAGGTAGAGCATGCTCTGGGCTGGTGTGAATCACCAGGGTACAGCAGAGGACGTGGCCTCACACTTTTTAAACAATTCCCATCAAAACCAGTAGGGCCTTGCAGCAGCAGAGCCCTTCTCCAGTGCAGTGATTAGTACAGACCAGGCTTTGTCTTGGAATGAAAGCAACAAGTCCCTTTCAGCCTCCCAAAGTTCGTGAAGTCACTAAAATGGTTTGCACAGATCTAAGCTGTTCCCTTCTTCCTCTTTATTTTCTTTCTTAAAATTTGGATTTAAATTGTTGAGAGGGAAAACGCTGCCCTGCTGCTCATCCGTCACCGTGCAGGGGCTGGGGAGCGATGGAGAGCGGCAGCGAGAGCAGCGGGGCCTTTCAAACACAGCGCCTGGTCCAATCTATTGTTACCTAACTCACCCGCAGAAAATAGAGTCCGATATTTCCCTTGAATCCAAAACGATCTACCACAGCAATTTTCATTACTCCAAGAAAAAGCGAGTGGGAGAAGAGGGAGGGAGGGAAGGGGGAAAAAAAAAAGACATTACTTCTCTGAATTACACGCCACTTTCATAATTCTCCCTGAAGTACCACACAGGGACTGTGTTGAAGGGAGGAAAATGAAAACAGCTGTGGAGGTTTTGGGTTACACTGCAGCTCCGTGCTGCCTTTGGCCCTTGCCCACCAGTGCAGTTTGTTCTAATCCTGGTCGTGAATGTCCGTATTTGTTACCGCTTGCTAAGGCGAGTCTTCTGCCTCTTGGAATAATAAAAACTGTTGTGTGCTTATCTGCTAAGCTTCTTCGACAGTTGCAAAAAGTCATCGAGTCAGCAACACGCCCAGGGCTGTCACTCAAAGGGGCTACCCATGGCTCCTGCTGGGATGGAAGCACTGATGGATGGGGCTTGTATGAGGGCAGGATCTGCGGGGATGGGGGAATTCAGCGCCCCCCATAGGGCTGCCATCACCCCAGAGCTCCCCTTTCTCCTCCATCTCCCTTTTTTTCCCCTTTCAATTTCTGCTACACATGCTTCAAAACAAAGAAGGCATCTCCATTGGTAAACCAGCTCCTAAACATAGGTCCCATCATTTTCGGAAGGGATTTTGGCTCCTGAGGCAAATTTTGATGAGCATGAGGTGGTTTGCTTTCTGCGAGGCTGTGATTTAGAGCCATGCAGCCCTCCCCTTCTCGCTGTTATCCCCACCGTGCTGGCCAGGTCTCCCCTCCATCCTCCACTCTCCCTTCAGGTCCTCTGTGCTGCCATACTATTTCCTGCTGCTGGGCTCCTATTTTCTCCCTAATCCCTGACTTCCTCCACACTCTCCAAATAGTTCTCCTCGGCCTCAACTTTATTAACTTAAGCTGTTTATTCTTCTGCCACTAGAAAGTTAATTCTGAGCATTCCCTTTTCCTCCTCCCTGTGTCCCTCTACCCCCGCCTCCAGCATTGCTGCATGCTGAGAAACCATTTACCCCTTTGCAGAACCACGTATATTCTTTTTCCCCCAATACATTTGGGAGAGAAAATTTGGGGATGGGGGGGGGGGGGGATAGTTCCTGGCAGCTCCCCACTGGAGGATCGTATCTGTTTTTAATTTAGATAGTTAAAACTCACAGCCCCACTGGAATCTGGAAGAGGAGCGTGTGTGCGTCTCTGCGTGTGTGGTTATACAGGCGCACATTGTGTTTGTATGGAAACAGGGTGACATGTTTATTGTGTGTGTGCACGCGTGTTGTTTTTGCTCATGTGGAAATGGTGCGGTGTGTTGTCTGTGGCCTGGGAGTTGCCTGTGTCTGTGTTACATCCACGCAGAGCTGAGCCTGATGTTTCTATCTGTGCTGGGAAGTACGAGAGAGCAGCCAACTGTAATATCCCCTAAGTATCGACCAGCTCCACCACAGTAACTCGAAAGCCTCCCCTGGGAAAGCCAGCTCTCAGCACAGCACCTTGAGAGATGCAGACTGGACACAGCCATGGATTTGGAAACATGAGCACCTGCACTTAAGCACCTCCAGTCCTGCGTGGAGCAATAGCAGCATAGCACAGAACAGGGTTACACCTCTGAAAGGTTACAAGATGGGCAGCACCAGGCTATGCATCCAGTCATGACCAAGGAGAGCCAGCAAGCAAGTGGCACATATCTCCATGCCAGAAACGACAGTGAGCTCAGCTATATTCTGTGCTCCTCAGCCCCAAAACCTGAGGATCCCTGCTTCCACATACGCACATACACATGTCTACATATAAAGAAATCATATATGGGAGTATGCACAAGCACACCCAGAGAGTCTTCCATGCACACATATGAAGGACTATGGAAAGCACCATGCTAAGAGGCAGTGTGGAGGTAATGCCTTTGCCTCTAATGCGGTTCACTTCCTCTCTGGATCCCAGCAGAAGTGACTTATTACGGGAGCTCATAAAGATTCCCCTGAAGAAAATTACAAAATGAAACAAATTGTGTTAAGTGGTGACCAATAATTTCACCGGGGACAGATGCTGTTAGACAAGGTCCTTTTTCTCCATTCCACCCTTCTCCAGCTGGGACAAGCCTTGTCTAAGGGACAACACAGAGCATATTTTTGGGGGGTGATGAGTTGTGTCTCCATCAAAGGGGAGCTGAAATCACCATCTGCCTAGAGATGCCTGTGGCAATGGGCATATCCCAGTGGTGGGGCTCCCCCCCGACCAGACTGACCCATGATCCTTCTCCCAGCACTTCACCATCCATAGGATGTTTCACTTAGGGATACAAAGCCACCTTCCCACAGTTACCCACAGCAGGTGAGGAGCAGAGATTATTCACCTGGCTGCCACTCCTTTGAGATAGTTGAATAATATTCTCATGTCTCTCCCAGTCTTTAAACTACAGAGAACACTTCATCTGTCCACTCCTCTTTGGCCGCCTCTAGAAACCTCAGCTCCTCCTTGTTGTTTTCCTCTGTACTCCTGAATTGCCGAGGGAACAAATTCCCTGTAGCATTAACCAGTATTTTTGGCCTCTGGTCAACAGCTGGCCCAAGAGGAGATGTTCTTTTGAGACAAAATAAAATAAGAAAGGAAAAAAAAAAAAAACCCAGCATGTTCCCTCCCCCTTTTCCTCTTCCTCCAAAAAACTAAAATAAAATAATCACACAAGTGATGAAAAATGGGCCATGTGTAAAGAACTGCAGACCCCAGGGGCAGGTCTGGATTGAACTCCCTATTTATACATGGTTTTACATTATTATTTACTACAGTAATCAATGTAAAAACACTGCCTACCCTAGCAACCCCTGTGTCATATGGTGTGTATACATCACCTCTGGGAAGCAGGTCAGCTCTATAAAGAAAATCAGCCATATTTAACGTGAAACTCTGTAGTTTTTACAATGTTTTTAAAAATGTTTTACAACATGTAGAAATGCTTCCATAAAAGCAGACTTATTAATCCCAGTTTTAAGCTGCCTTTTAAAGTGTAGTTTTCTTACACAAATATTTTCCTTGTCTCCACACTGGTCCCTGCCCCCCCCCATTTTGAATAATGTTATAGTAGAAAAGAAACCAGGTCCTCAGACAGAAAAGACGGCTCAGCACCATGCTCCTCCACAGACCCCCAGTTTCCCCCAAGAAGGCAGGGGAGAAAGAGGATGGTTGGCTACCCCAGAGGAGATAATTCTCCTGGGCACTACCAGCAATGAGTGATATCTGCAGGATTTAGCATGCTCTCTTACGCATATCTTAAGACTGAGTCTTTGCACTAAACGTGAGCTTCTCCAATGAGAAGCCTAAATTAGGAACCTAACAGGGCCCCGTTCCCCACCAAGGGGGGCCATAGACACTCTGGTCTGAACTGCCCTCTGGACATGCCTGTCCTTTATTACTGCTGGAAAGAGTCTAGTATAATTACATGCCTAATGTAGGAATGAGACACAAAACAAACCCAAGCTCTATTCCTGGAGATGCCTCCCTACTTGGTACCCACCATACTCTGCCAACACCCCTGCTCTCATACAGTGGGGCTGAGCATCCCACCACAGTGTCAAAGGTACCACCGGTCCTCCTGAGAAGCATCAGGTCTGCACAAAAGGGACGTCATCATGCCACAAATCCACCCAGAGTCTGCATGAGGCTGCTTGACAGCAGCACTTCAGCTCCTGGCCACCCATGAAGTTGCAATTCAGTCCTTCACTCATGGAGAGGAGCAGAGAGATCCCAGGATCACCCAGGGAGGGCACCCGTTCCCATAGCAGAGAATTTGGAGGCTGCAGAGGTATCAGACCCCGCAGGGCAGCCCAGCAGCTCTCAATGCAAGTGCCCTGGGAAGGGGTTGTAATATAGTGGTGAGAACTGCAGCAAGTGACACAGCTAAGCCTCTGGTTCTCCTGCAGCTCCCACCTGAGTAAAGCCACGTGAACAAAGTCCATGTTTTTCAAGATCACTGCTTAAATCTGCCTAGCAACATCTCTGAGGAACACTACAGGTCAGAAAATTGCTCTATAAATGACAGCTCTATATTACTGCCTTAACAAAGACCAATATATAAAGAAGAACATCCATTGCATTGGCATTTAAAGTTTCCATCGGACTGATAGATAAAAATTAGCTCTCAGGTAAGACAAGCTGCCCTGTCCAACCCCATTTCTAATCCTCACAGCAATTCCCTTTGAGTAAGAGCCCATTTTACAGATAGCAAAACTGAGACATGGAGGACTTGGTAACTTGCCTGAGGTCACACATTTTTAACTCAACCCTGACAGCCAACATTCAGAAGCATCACATCTTTATAAAAGGACTGGGTGCTGCAATGTTTCAGTGATAGGGACAGGACTGCTGGTCCATGCCATCTGCCTAAATCTATTCACACCCACCACCAGCCTCATCTCTGTAATAAGCTTGACTGCTCCAGAGCAGGGATGCTGTTTATCTTCCCCCACCATGACCCCAACTCTGCAGCTTCCCTTGCTGGCCTTCATTGGACCCAGATTTCCACCCTGCCTGCTGTTTTTCCAGCAGTAGTGTTTTGGCTCCTGGCAGACTAGAGAGACGTTTCTGTCGGCAGCTCAGGAATTCCCTTTGTGTCTTTCCTGAGTTGAGGCTCACCTTGATGCTAGTCTCTGACCCCTCTTTAATGCAGAGGAATGTGTGAAAAATTTATTCCCCTTTTCATTAAGAACTCATTTAAATTCACCAAAAGGTGACCTGGCTCCCTCCACTGTGGCTCAGCACAGCTGTTTTATTTCTGGCTTTGAGTTCAGCAGAAAAGTGAGACCTTACTTCCACTGCTCCAATAGCTTAATTCTTTGGCATCAACAAAGAATAAAGCAATGTGGAGACACATTTGAGGTACATTTCTCATGCTCATAAACAGTCCGTCCAGCTACAAGGAACGGCTGCATGTCTCTGGGTGTAACATCCTCCACTTAGCTCACTTAATTAGCAACTGCGGTAAGAATGTTAATTTGATTTTCCATTAAAAAGTTAGAAAAATATTTGTTTTGTTTATTTGTTTTTCACAACACACGAAGTGAAAGCCAAACCCGTCATTTCTGCTCTGGTTTGGTTTGGGTTTTTGACAAGTGAAAAACTGACAGTCCTAGGCTTGAAGTGTTTTGGGGACTGATGTGGAAAAGGTGCCAATGCAAATAGTGTCATCCTTTGTGCAAAACTTCATCCAAAAAAATAAAAAAGGGGAAAAAGAAAAAAAAAAGGAGAAGCCAGTTTTCATCCAAAAAGCACTTTGGAAAAATCAAAGCCCGATTGTCAACTCACTTTATTCTCAGTCTAATTCTTATCAATGTCCCTTAATCTTCCATGTGCTGGATGGACTCCTTGCAGCAATGAGTGTAGCAGTGGCAGAGCGGTCTGCAGGCATACCACAGAGACACAAGGAGCTGGATGCAGCACAAGCACATCAGGAGATGCAGAAAAGGCCATTGCCCAGAGGACCCCATCATCTTCAGCAATGTGAGGGTCAGAGAAGTCAATAGCTTGTTATAGCTCCTACCCAAAAGGAAGGTGAGGAAGAGGCAAGGATGGAAAAGGGTGCGGGGTTGTAGTACTCTCCTTTACACCCTATTTTACCCTACCTAGGTCAAGACTTTCCTTACCTCATACCCAGCCAAGACTTGTTTACCAGTCTACTCAACATCATCCCTCTTCAGTGCACTGACCACCAAATCACCATTCATTTCTCCCAGCGCAGTGGGGCTGCTAAGCAGACACCCATGGCAACCCTTCCACAAGCACCTTAAATCACAGCAGACCTGCTCCACCACTGATGTCCTCAGCATGCCAGGAGAAGCTGTCTACCTAGCACAAGCCACAACCAGCTGCAGTTTTCCTTATTTGTGTCACTTGTGTATTTGGTTTGCAGGGGCAGGGGGGAGGAAAAGGCCCTAATACAATTTAGTTTTTAAATGAACCTATTTAAAACTATGGATGCCGACTTTTCAGTAGTCTTCTGGGGGCTGTTACAGAGGGGCCCTGCTTGAAATCTATCTGAAGGGAGTTAACCACAGCGCTTTGCTCACACATGTGGTATAACGTAGGTTCTTTATTGCTTTTCTTTACCCCCCCCCCCCCCCCATACACACATTTAGAAAAGCTCTACTCTGTGTATCTTAAATATCTTACAAGTGTGTTTGTGTGTACACTGGATTTATGGCAGAAAGGGGAAACTATTTCTGCCCTCAATTAAGGAAACTTGTGAGCAAGCAGGGCTAAACACCAAGCTCCACACAAGGGCCAGGAGGGAACTGCTGGAGGAGAGTGTAAGTGACACTTGGAGATGACAAACTCCCTCATCCTATCGGGAGAATGAGTTCACATCCTAGGATTTCAGGAGAAGGGAAGCCAGTGCACCAGGGAAGGACACCAGACTCAAGTTTCATGCATCTCCCTTCAGACAGAGAAGCCAGTCTGACCCTCTATGTCTAAAGCTTGGTTCTGCAAAAAGCCAATCTTAGATTCATCTCCTCTAGCTTTTGGGCAGCCAACTGAGGCACACAAGCTGAGAGCATGGTTACCTGAGACTCCCTCTGTGGTCAAAGGACAGAAATTAGCTCCCTCAGGGGCAGGTTTATGGCCTTAGACCATGCCCAAAACATCTGCTGGAGGTCTTTCTGCTTCTCCATTGCCTATTTGGCTGCCTGGATTCAAGTAGGGTGTGTGCAAGCCCAATTGCATTCCTCCTCTCCCCCAGGCACTGCTGCAATTGCAGGGCTTTGGGCTGTGAGTAGGATGAGACTTCCTCTATCACAGCCAAAGCCAGTGCACCAATGAAGGAATATTTGGACCTTCTCTCAGAGCACCTTGGGTAAATGTGGGTATCAGCAATGACATCTATGTTCACGAGTGATACCACCCAGTGGTGCCACATCCTGGCCCATTAACCATAGGGAAGATGCACAGTGCTGTGCTTCAGCCATCTAATATTGGCACCTCCATTGTTACACCTACCTCTCTCATTGACCATCAAGAGCGGCCAGGATCCAAGATCATGCTATGAGAGATCAGCTGCATGTCTCACTACCAGGTGCCCTGAGATGGTCCTAGATCCTCTCTAGCCACCCCTTACCTCAGTGTTCAGATTCGCACCAATTTTCAGATAGTGTGTATTGGGTGTTGTTACAACGAGACAGAAGCTCAGCTGATGTAGATCACCCCTGATTGGCTGAAGTCATCAGTTGAAGCCCCAAAGTCGTCATCCCAAAATGTAAGATTCCACAAAATACAAATTCAACCCCAGTTTTAACTCGTGGGGGTTTGGGAGCTCTGTTTTGCTGCGTTAATGTGCTTTTAACATTGTTTCTTCCCTGGTATGCGTGTTATATTAGCACACATGCACACGCGCACCCTGTATACACAGAAAGTCTATAAAACAGGGCACTCGTATAATTTTAAAATAGACAAATCAGTTTAAAGCATTAAAGCAAATCTGGTAAAAGAAAATCTCTCCTGGGTTGACATTTTGTTTGCCAAGTTTTAGCTTGGAATGAATTTTTATGACTGAGTTATAAACCCTTGAAAATAGTGGTTTATAATGGAAATCTTGACAAATCCTTAACACAGGCCCCATTGTAACGTATTCTGTACATATCCCATTGATCTATGGTAATAACAAGTTTTACATAAAACATTTTAACCATGGGAGCGACGTGGTTATCTTCAGGCTTCCAAAAATATTTTGCAAATATATAGGTGGCTTTTTCAATTGGGCAAAATCAAGAAATTGGACATCGAAAATGACATCTAAACATTCATCTGGATTTAAAAAATGCAGAAAAAAAATAGAAGTCACAATAATCCAGAACCCATGATGTTTCTTTGGCTGAAAAGCAGCCACTGACTAAGCAGCAATTCTGTTTTGATATAACTCTCAATGCAGGATGGGGGTATTAGCCACGAGCAACAGAAATTACTTTCTTAGAGGATTAGCTGTAGGCCTGAAACAATAAGCAACTTAAAAAGCAAGCTATTCCCTGAGCAGGCAAGCTGATAAAACCAGGATTCAAAGGATTTGCATGCTAGGTCTCCAAAACCTCCTTCTCTCCTGCAAGACACTCGCTGCCTTTGCCCCAGCAGTTCCACACTGCTGCCCTGTCTTGGGCTTAGCCCATGCGTGTGCTACCCTGACATGACTAACACAGGTACCACAGGCTTTCAGCTCCACTGAGGCCAGGGACATGATGCCATAGGGATAAGGAGCAGCTGGAGCTGGAGCTGTGCATTTTACCCTGCCCTTGGCATTGGATTGGAGTGGTGGTGATGGGTGCTTCAGGGATGGGACCAGCTGAGGGGCAGGTTGTGTCTTTCCCCAACACCTTCCATCCTCAAACCTGTGTTTGACCAACATGTTTGGTCCTGGGCCCACAACTGACATAGCATCCCTCTAGACTCCATAGCATGAGAGGTTTTGGATGGGAAGCCTCCCTGGAGGTGGAGAAAAGCAAACAGCAATTTTCAAGGCAGTTATATCTGCAAAAGCACTTTAGTCCACTGACTAGCAGATGCTGAGATTGCAGGCACACAAACCCAAGGTAGCAATAAAAATTCTGTCCTGTTTTTATTTTTTCCCCTGATGGTGCTAGAAACTCGCTCTCTGAAATATTTTTAAACCACAAATTTTCCTAATATCTAAAAAATTCAGTCTTGATTATTTAGCCTTACACTCTTCGCCTCAGATAAGGATGTCCAAGTTCACAAAAGAGAAACTGAGGCATATAATTATGAGAAACTAAGGAACTAGGGAGTATTTCAGGCTTTTGAAGATTTTTAGTTGTTGAACTAGATGTGCAATCAAGATGCCAAGTAATGCTTTTTGTGAACTGGAGTGCAAAGGGAGGAACCAAAAAATGAGGATTTATTTGCTATGAGGTAACATACCTTGCCTAAAGTGAGTTAGTTTTCTAGGCTCTCGCTTGAATCAATTGAAGAAGACACCTTCATGAGATGAATCAGACCATCTAAAAACAGTAAAGATGAATCACTGCCTGGACATACTTTTCTATTGTCCTGATTACAGAGGGAACCTAAATAAGCAACCCCAACAAGTCACCTGAAGAGAGTTGAATGGCTTGTCTTGACAAAGCCCTTGGACTTGTATCTCTGTTGCCATCAGCAAGCCTACAGCTTCCTCACTTACATGCAGCCAAAGGGCAAAAATGGGTATTTTGAGTGTGCACATAAATGGGCACATAAGACTTGATCTTAAAGGTATTTTCCAACCTATACAATTCTATGAAATAAAGCTGCTTCTATACAAAGACATAGACAAGCACACAGAGAAGTTCAGTCTCCGCAAGCCTGACTTTTTTCTCACTGTTAAAAGCAACTTCCTCTTCATTCAGTCATCCCAGACCGTAGGTCTGAATTCCTGCACTTGCATCCAAGGGAGAGAGCCGTTTCCATCTCTGATGCATTCCTCTTACTTCCATTGAAACAGATTACTACACTGCCGCTTTAGCATGAACATAAATTTTTCCGACTTAACATGTTGCTTTAGGACTTGGTTCCACTCGACAGTAGACTTCCATATGTTCTGTAATGTTTGTGTTTCTAAGCAATGCCTCGGCAACCACATCAGGGTCGCCGAAAGACGAAAACGAAAAGCCTGCTTTTTAATTTTCTTTTTCTGGCTCTCCGAGTTGGAAACTCAAAGGAAAAGAAGCTTGCCCATCTTCCCCAGACGAAACGCAGCCCATTGGGCCAACATGCTGTTAACACACACCAAAAAGGTTTTGGTGGCATGCATCTATTTCAGGAGAAAAATAAACACACATCACTGGGATTAGGCTGGGAGAAAATATTTGCTGACATGTGAGAGGCATAGCAAAATATCTTGTCCTTGTGGAAAATGCCAGCAGGTGTTGCCTAAGGATGGGGTTTTTCCTATTTAAATGCCAGAGTCTTTCCACAGACGCAGTCCTGGCAGCATCCTTTTACATATTTTGTTGAACGGTTGACAAATTAGCTGCATAAACTTGCACGAATTCCATTCCCCAGCTATTCATGAGCAAGCAACAGTTTATTCAAATGCCTGGGACCAAAGAGGATAAAAGCTTTGCTTTTCATTTTATTTTCCTTTTTAAAAGGTGAGATCTAAGTCTCACTGAAGTCTATGGAGAGATGCAGAGGTTTTAGGATCATTATGAAAATCTGGTCTGACACATGCTATAGAATTTCACTCAGCTGCCTCCGTAGCACGCCCTAGAATTTATGCTTAACTGAAGACCAGCCCCATTATTTTGCTGGGCTTTGAGAATCAAGCATTTATGCCTCAATTCTAGAAAGCATTTAAACACATGCTTAAGTCCCTCCCTAGTCAATAAAAGCACTTAAACACATACTTTGTTCCTGCTGAAGTCAACTGGATATTGACACAGCAAGTAGCTGGCTGAGCAGAACAGGCTGCTAACAGGCAGCCTCAGTTAACAGCATTACTGTAGAGTTTAGAATTGGGGATGCACTTTTATGTTTTTACAGCAATCGAACAATGGGCTTTCCATCCATGTAACATTCAAGGATATTAAGATTTGGTCTTGCCTGCTGCGAGGTTGCAAATATAAACATATATAATTATATATGTATATTTTTATGAATAAATGAATAAATATATACATGTATTTGTATATACATTTTTAACAAGGTGCAAATGTCCTCAAATATTTCATGCTGCTCCTAACAATGTGCCATAGCCAGGCCAGAGCAAGCCTTTTCAATGCTTCTGTTCAGCTTCTGTTGGGAGACATTTAAATGCAATACAGCTCATGTCAGTACCAAAGTGACCGCTCCCCCCACCCCTTCCCACCACAGACAAGCAGAACTGCTATGGCAAAATGCACCCAAGCTCCTGCAACATCTGCTTCCATAACACTAAACTGTTCCGGTGGAAAACAATCCCCCCGGTCCCCTCTATGTCAAGCTGTGGTTGTCTCCCCATCAAGCAGACCACCCTAAAGCACAGCTCCACCTCTTTGTCCCACCGCTGCTGTGGATGCTCCCCAAGCCCCAGAGCTGCCTCCCACCGCACGGAGCCGGCTCCTCTGCACCTCAGTGAGCTGCAGGATGTGCTGGCTGCCTCTGCCTTTCCTCATCCCCATTTAGAAATTTATTCTAACCTCAGTGAAGTGGTTAGGGGCACTTAAGAGCCAGTTATGGCTCATTAGAGGCTGCGATGGGTTAGTGGGAGCAAGGAAGATGCTGAGCTGTTGTGGCCAGGTTTAATGGCATTTCGCTCCCCCTGATGGTACCTGGATTCAAGAGGGCAGCAAGACCCCGAGGAAGGAGTCTAAGAAGGAGCAGTGAGGATTTTTAACCCTGGTCAATCCACAGCAGTTATAACATCACCTCTTTGAAGCCCAGAAGCAACAGTCCAAACCCCCAGTACTGCTCCCCTGATCCGGTGATGGTGGGGGAATGGGCTCTGTGCACTACCTCCTGTCCACGGTAATCAGGGCTTGCTCTGCCCATGCTTCAATTTTAAAGCCCCATAGAAATGGAAGTTACTGTAATTATAGCTTGCCTGAACATATGGTTTCAAGGATCTTTCGGCGTGTAAAATGCATGAATATGCATCATAACTAGATGTCACCGCTTAAGTTACATAATCCTGCACAAACGTATATATAAGAAGGACCTGACATCCTCTGGTTTTTAAGGGGCTTTAGCCGTGATTAATTCTCTGAGCTTATTAATCACAACATGTGTTAGTGTTTGATAAATTGCCCAAAAGTTGCATTAGCTAATAAGTATAAGAACAAAACGAAATAGTTTCATCTGTTTTTATAATAAGACAAAGAGCATCATGGGAGCATACACGGTGGTCATGAATAAAAGAGAAACATTCATTTATGATAATTGGTTTCAGCTCCCCGTTTGGCTGGTTCTTGTGACCTAAATGTATCCAGTTGTTTCCTTTCTTTCCCGTTGGTTTTTGGGTCACTCCTAATGGTTTAATTCAACAAAAAATGTCTACCATTTCCTGTAACCTCTGTCTTTTTTCATTCCTCTTTCCAAAATGTTTTTTTCTGTGCAGCATCTAGAGAAATCTCCCTCTCTCTCTCCCGCTCTGTTTCCTTCCAAGCGAACAAAGTCAATATTGTTGACAGAGAAAAGGTTTAACTCCAGGCAAAAGGGGGAAAAAAAAAAGCAATAGTCATTTATTTGTCTCCACTTTTGAGTTCACAAGGGTTTTTTGTTTGATCCTGGCGGTCAAGACTTTGACACGGAACATGCCCCCTCTGACCATGAACAATTTATGGAGGGAGAAAGAGACAAAAATCCTCATTCATGTTTAAGAAAGCAAAGGAAATGGCAGTAGATTAATATTTGTGCATTTGTAGCAAAATTTCTGATAGGTCTGTAACACATTCAACCACCCTGGTTGAGAAACACAAGAGGCGAAACTCAGCCCTGGAGAGTTGAGTTTTGTTACTCTTGGACACCTTTCAAAACATCAGCCCTCATTCTGCTTTTCTTAGGGCAGCTTTTTCTTCCAGCAGAGAGTAAAAAACACTGTATGGCATTTGCAAGAAGGAGGCGCACGCTGGCGGGTTTACCTTGAAGCACAAGCAGGGAGCCCTTGGCGTGGTCCTTCTATTTGTGCTCACGCCTGATGCTCCCTGAGCGCGCAAAGTGGTTTTTACATCTCCCATTTGTTCTGCTCAAAACGACAAGTAATGCATTTTCTAGCACAAGGTCCTGAGTTCAGGCTGGTGGGAGGTGCGGTGCAGCACAGTGCCGGGATGCCAGAAGGCTGTTAGCACTCAGTAGAGATACCCTAACATGTGCCATCAGGAGTTCCTGTTCCCAGTTATATTCACCACATTAAAACTATTGGGGCTGAAACTCTCCTTTGCCAGGTGCCTGCCTCCAGCAGCATTTTCTAGGAAATTACAAGGAGGTGGAGGGGGGGGAGGCCTGGCAGTTTTCCAACCCAAGATTAGAGAAAAGTGCTTAGTCGATGTAAAAACAAATTCTAACAATTATTTTCTTGGAGACTCTCTCACGCCTCCATCCTCTGGAAAGGGGACTGGAAATCTGGTGTCACCCTGGGAGCAGGGATGTGCCTTTTGCATCCAAATCTGGCATAGTGAAAAGCCTTTGAAAACATCCCACTGAAGATTTATTAGCCTCTGGGAGAAAAACCTGTACAGATTCTGTCTGCCTTGATCTTACTCCATTTTGGGGCTTCTGGGGCTTACTTAGGACTTTCCTTGCTACAATTCCCTTCTTGGCTGCTGGACATGGTTGCGAGTCTGGGCACAAGAAGAGAGATCCAGAAAACCATCCGTGTCACCTCAGCCCATGAGGTCCCCCCATAGTTGCTTGCTGCCCAAAAGAAGCACAACTGTAAAGCAGGAGAAATGTGGCAAGGAAGAAGGAGAAGCCGTGAGCAAGCACCTGGGGGAGAGACTGAGATCGGGGAGACACTTTCTATGACATCAGGGAGTTGGGAGCAGGCAGAAAAAAGAGGCAGGGCAACTTGGCAATGAAATATAATAAAAGCACAGATAAAGCATATGCGCAAGGAAGTTGACAAAGGCAACAGGTATGGCCTTAATTCTCACATTTCAAGGCTTCAGTTTCTCATGCAAAACAGTTTGTATCTGTTATAATTTCTGGAGCATCCAGACCTTTCCAACAGACCAAGATATCAAACAGCAAAACATCTCACTGCTACATCAACCACCTACTGAAACAGCTGACAGGCTAAGACGACACAGCAGGAAGATGCAGTGAGAGGGCAGAGATAGACTAGAAAATGCCGTAATTTTCAGTATGCCAATGGTATGCACGAGGTGTAGCAAACTGCAGTGGTAAATCAAAGTTTGCTCTCAAAACTTGCACACTAACATCATCCAGAGACTCTCTGCCTAGAAATCAGTTCCTCAAAATATCATTGTGTGATTGTAACAATGCAATATCAAGGAAATTTTTGGCCCTTAAGAACCACTGTTCCTTGCAGCCAGGAATTCTAGGTTTCTGGTTTTGGGATGTATTTGACACAACCATGGGCTTGGTCTCCCATATCTCCTGCAGCATGACCCAGCACAGATACACCATCAGGGAATTCAGATGCAAACACAATGTACCCCCCCTATAAATACAGGAAAGCTCATGACTGCAGCAAAATAGCATGATGAACAGCCAGAAAACTCCTTTCGTGTCAGAAAATTAAACCACACTGTCTAGACAAAAGATCAGGAATTATCTTAAATTCCAAGGAGTTCTAATTGAGCAAGGAGAGGGGAAAGAAAAAATGAGACAGGCTTTATTGACAAAGAGGACCATACCAAGGAGAGGAAACTACGATTTCACTGTCATGGTGCTGCTAGAGGCTCATTGCAGCAGGTTTACTTCCTAGCTTTGCACTTTTCTATCATGGAAAATCCATGTGCTTTTCCATATACAGTCCTAGTGTCAAAGCTCTCAAAGGAGACAGGCTTGTTACTGCATGAGACACCTGCTTTGCGTCTGTTTGCACTAGTCATTACTTAAAACATGATTTAAGGGAACTGCACATCTTCTTAAAATATGAGAGGCATTAAAATGCTATTGTATACTCTCAACAGCTTCAGAGAACCATTTCTCTCTACCTTTATCAAACCAGGAGAGGTGGTGAAACCAACTTCTATAGCACAACCACACAAAAACAACTACACCATGGACTTTCTAACAGAATGGACTGAGTGGCTATGTGGGAAAAAACTAGCACATTAATGAATACTCGAATTCTGTATGGATAAGCTCTAACACAAAAAAAAATCTCTGCATGATATTAGAGGTTCCCAGTAATTCCCAAAGCAATATACCATAATCACCTTACATACCTAGTTTCACTTCTAAAGGTTTTTTGGCACAAGCCTACATGAATCTGAGCCTCTCCACTCTCCCATCACTTGTAGTGATGGTAGAACAACACTGTGAGACATGGAACTTCTCTCTTTTGCCTCCTATTCTCACCCTCCTCCAAAATCATAGCTCAAAGGTGCTGGGACATGGTTTGTCATAAACCCAGCTGAAACACCAAGCAGGCAGCTCAACCAGCTTCTCACTTGCGTCTGCTGGCAAATGATATTTGAAAAACTCTAAAAATTCTGCTTTTGTAGGAAAAAAAAACCACCCCACAGTATCAGGAGCAGGGCACAGAAAGTAGCAAGATTCACAATAGTCACTAAATGTATTTAGCAAAGTCAATATTCAGTAACACAACCTTCTGTCAGGATAAATGCATCTCTAGTTTATCCTGGAGGCAGCAGGTTAATTAATACTGGTTGCCTGTGCTCAAAGACTGTGGAAATCTTGTAAGGTGCTCTTTGGTTCTGAATCTGCCTGACAGAGGTATCTGCAGCTACTCCAGAAATAGGAAGCCATACGTTCTGGTTCAGTCTACCCCAATTACCTCAATAACACTTCGAGATGTTCTCAATTCTATGCAGAAACAGGCGTGACAGCCAGTTTTGCATTACACGGCATCTCTGCTGCTCCCTGTTTCAGATGAGCATTCTCACTCTCCAGGAAGACTTTTACACATCTCCCAAGCTGCACAGGGGTCCCGCAGAGCTGCTGGTACATGGGTTTAGCTGTGAGAAGTGACTGGCTCTAAATCTTATCAAATTATTTCAGTTCCGTGAATTAAGCAGCTACCTTATATCCCCAAATATCCCCAATTAACCATGCAGCTCTACAAGTACAGGATTTCCATTTTCCAAGATGCTGGTACAAGCCTCTCCACCCATACTGAATTGACCATGAAACAAAACCACTTGCTCCTTCCTGGGCTACAAAGAATTAGACTACTGTAAATAAGACGTGGGCTGGATCACTCTGTGCACAGGGCTCTGCACAGTAACTCACATCTTCCGCTTGTTTTACAAACACTAACAGCGAGCGTGACAACAGCTGTGCCATTTTTCCATGTCATTCTACCCAGCCACGTGCTTTTGCAATGGTTCCGTTTCATTATACCCCTGCATATGTTTTCTCCTGTTTTGCTAGCTGTTACACCAAATTAAAGGTAGCTCTAATCTAAAAAAACAAAAACAACGAAACCCGACAAAACCACCTCAAACCAACAGAACCAGTGACCCTTTGCATCAAAGTATGAGCACTTTCTACCATATTCCTTTTATTTTCCTCATTTAATGACCTTTTCTCCATTTAACGTCCTTTTCCCTCTGGTACCCAGCTCACTGAAGGTTGTGTTAGCATGCGCAGCATGTCAGTGTATTTCCAATGTGTTGGGATTTATGCACGGCTTTGCATATGAGAATAGGAATCGCTCACCTTGCAAGCTATGCAGATGACATGACTCTCATTACAACAAGCTGAGAGATGACCTGATCCGTTCCCAGAGCCACTGTCTGCTCCAGGCACATGTTTCCTTCCTTCTACCAGGGGCTGAAGCTTCATTCAAATATACTGAATGGCAACTTGGGGTGGTTTACCTGATGTCTTTGAGCATCAGGCTGCGGTTGTCACCACCCTGTGAAGAGGCAGTGGAAAGAAGCTCTGCCAAAAGGCAGAGTGACAGGGTTTATAGAACATTTAACAGCAAAGTAAATATCTCCCAGAGTGTCACGATCAACCACAGCAAGGTCTGCTCCAGCAGGACAAGGGAGAAAGGGGTGTCGCTGAAAAGTGTCCTGACAAAGGTGTCGCTTTGGCAAGACAAGGTCCTGCAGTGGGTAGGGTTGCTGTCTTGCCAACGCAGCCCCTTGCAGACCATCATTCATAGAAAGTAACAAAAAAAACCCATGCAAAACTTAGAGAAAACCTCATCCTCCCTTCAAGGTGGATAGTGGGTTTGCATCGTGGCACAGAGCTACAGTGTGGGCAGTGCACAGCTTACCTATACTGGCAAACAGCATAAGAGGGGAACTGGGAGTTTTACAGGGCCAGTTTCCAGGTCAGGCACTCAGGAGCCTGCAAAGTGCTTCGAGGCGATGCCAGTGAGCATCAGCACCTCTTTGTGCTCCCTTCTGTCACCCTCTGCAGTGCAGGTGCTGGAAGCAGCTCCTGCTGCAGGAGCCCCTGTGTGGGATCAGGGTTTCCTCACTTCACATTCAGCACATTTCAGGAGGGACTGTCCCCCAGCATCCCGAGCCAGCTGCAGCACTAGCTCAACCCAGAAACAGGGAGAGAATGGAAAGTGGTGGCCCAGTGTCTTCACAAGCTTTGTTTTAAGGGTCTGCAGTTTTTACTCTTAAGTCCAGCCAGGCAAGCAGCAGTGCCAAAAGATGGCTGTGCAAACTCCGCTTGCCTTCTGTATGGAGGAACTGGGATCAGCACAGCACAGGCTATCAAACTGCCCCAGAGTCATTCAACTGAAGGGTGAGAGAAGAGGTGGCACCCCAACTCAGACCATAGGCTAATGATAAAGCAAAAGCCTCTGCCAAAAATACAGGCAGGACATTCTTGCCAGAATATATGTTAAAGAAAGACACACAATTATTTTTTAGAGTTGCTGGCACAGTGCTCACAGGAAACCTTTCCCTTTAAACACTAAAATTAAACAAACACATGAAACGCGGGGAGAAATGTAATTACTTTATAGCTTGACTTTGGTCTATTGCCTCGGGTATCCAGTTCGCTTTCTTACTGATGTGGAAACTCAAATTCCCCCCTAACAGTGTCATTAATTCCTTAGCCTGCAGAGCCCAGCTTTCCTGCTGCATTTTGCATCAGGGTATCCCAGCTGCCCGCACCTTGCTCCGAAATCAGCTCTGCAGGTGACAGCAGGGCTCCTGCCCCGCTCCTGGCACAGCAAGAGGGCAGGAGGGCTCCCTTCTCCCCCCAGGAAGGGGGGATTAAAACAATTGCATTGACAAAAACAACAATGAAAGACCCAGGCAAAGATCTAGCTCCTCTGACCTCTAGCCCTACCAAAACTCCCCTCGCCTGCCAAAGAAAATGACAAGGGGTGTCTATTTCTGCTTGCCTCCTTCCTAAGAAAAACACCTTCCTCTCTCCCTCTTCATCCCCCCCGCAGCTCTTCCCCCTGCACACAGTTGGAGCTGGCTAAGGTTGGTGTTCAATGAACACCCGGTCCTCAAACACACCCGGGATGCTGTCCAAAGGAGGCTGACAAGAGACTCCCACCATGTGGGTGACCCTCACGCACCACCAGCCCTAGGATCTAAAGCAATTTTAGTGCCCTGTAAAGAAAGAGACTAGGTTTGGAAGAGCACAGGGAGCCCCATGGGAGGAGAAGCATCATCTCGCCTGGCTTACCTTCTCATTCTGGATGCTGATGAAATACAGCCCAATCAGGCAGCCACCCCAGCTCCTTCCCCATGCCCAGGCAGCTGCTCCCAAATAGGCTTTCTTGGGCACCGTGCAAAACATCTCAGCTCTTCTCAAATAGATGAGGCGGTCCTGGAACCAGACCGGTAGAGCCTGCCCTTTGCAAGCTGTCATGTAATTTCAGAGGAATCAAAACGGACTCTCTGAGTATATATACCCCCTGTGACACACACACATACAGAATGCGCCTGGCATCTGAAGCAGCCGATGCTGGATTTATCCCTTCCCTTTTTGCCAGTGACTGACATAAGTGCCGGGAACTCTTGGTGGAAAACTGCTTATGAGCTTTGGGCTTGATCCAAACCCCAGTGAAGACAAAAGAAAGACTTGCGATTGCCTCGGAGCTGGCTTCGGATCAGTCCCATTATCTCTGCTCAGAGAGCAGCATACAAACAAAGCAGGCAAGGGCTGGGACATGGTAAGCCTATGCCCAGAGGCCCATCTCATCAGAGGAATGGAGCAGCAGCGAGGACATCTGAACCTTCCTTAAAACATCCACCCAGAGCCCTCCTGGGAGGAGGTGAGCCTCCGGAACCGCACGGGATCACAGCCCTCACTCCTGGGTGGAGGGGCCAGGTCTGGGCCTGATACCCAGATTTCTCTGCTCAGGGCTGGTATCAGCCATACAAAACCTTCAGAGCCAGACCTACATCCAGCCTTATATTGTGTAAATCATCCACGTCGCAGGCTGAGTCTGCTTTTACCTGTAAAACGCCATCGGTTTGGACACTCTAGCACCTTTTACATATTCCGAGAGAGACCAAAAGAGTTACACTTGGAGCCTCGCTCCCACCTAAAATCCGCATAACCATTTGTTTTGTCACCAATTAAGAAGCAATTTGCATTCTTCCTAAGAGGCAGCCTGCAGAACTGAGACATGGTTTGACACGGTTTTATCCCACTTCTCCTGGCAGCGTTACCTTTCTCATTTACTAAAATAAAGCTCAAAAAGTGCATTGTTAAGTCATACTTTTCTATTTTAAGGCATTTGTTGTAGCTATACAAGGCTTTTTTTTTCCCCCACAGGGAGAATAAATGAGAACCATGAATTACACCAAACTTACCTAAGCAAAGTGCAAAACAGTTCTCTGTCCTGGGATTACAGACTTGCACACTCCTGACCCTTTCTTTGTAGAGTTTAGGCTGCACAACTTTTGTAGCATTAAGCCTGCTTCCACTGGAGATAAGGGACTTTTTTAAACCAATACCCTTCTACTCATGACAACCCTTAGTGTGGATGCCGTTACACTACAACCCTTCTTGGGAAACTGGTAAAAAGCTTCCTTGCACCCCAAGTTTAACACACACATCTGAATTCCCACATATTAACAGACTATCCTGTGTCAGCTGAATTACAATAAACAGCAACATGTGTGTCCTTCAAATGAGATGAGCATGAGCCAAAGTGACTTATTGTTAGCTCTTTCTACTGAGGTTGAAGCTGCGGTCTGGCTTGGGTCCGAGATGGACCCTGCACACCTTTACCTGGGTTCAGCGGTGAGTGAGAAGATGTAATGATGTGCTGACCTGCCTCGGGGCTCACCCCAATCAGTGCTAGCCTAAGAAAGGCTTAAACTGTGCTCACATACCCCAAAGGGGGCAACTCTCCAAAGCAGAGCAGCACCTACAGGTTTCAAAGCTTGTTGGCATTTTTCTGATGCCGGATTCTGAAAGTCACAGCTAGCATTGAGGGTCAGGTAGCGCCAAGCTTGAAACACACTACACTACGTTATTTTTCAATCCTGGCTTGAACTGTAGCCTTGCAAAAGCATAAGTCTCTAGGATTTTCAACCCCTCATCCAAAGTAGTAGAGAAGAGAAAGTGAGGATTTAAAGGGAAATAAGTTAAACCTCATAGCATGCAAAATGAATTCTCTAACCAGAAGGGTCTTGCCACATCCTCGGTGTGGTGTCACGGCTTGAAAACATGCCTTGTTTTCTAAGCTCATTTATTTCCTAGGAAAACTCAGCAACTAAAGTATGTCTTAAAGAAATCCCTAGAAAGGCATCTGCAAACAGTTGCACTGAAACTTCAATTGCTGCTGAACATAATTCATGGCAGAGCGAAACCCTGGAATCTCTGCGAGCGTGGGGTACAAATAGCTCAAGGAGGTGTTTGGTACGAAGGAAATGGTGAAGCTTCTTCCATTTCCCATGAATATCATATGCACAGCTCCAGCCATATGTTGTGTTGAATCTGCCACATTCTTCAGTGGTGGGCACAGATGTGGACAGATCTGACAGATCAGGGTCTTAGGGTCACACAGGAGTAAATTGGGGGCAGATGATTTGAGAGTCACAGCTTATTTTTAGAAAAAGAAGGGGGGGGGGGAAGAAGATTGCTCAGAATCATTTCTGCCATGTGTCTGAACAAGAAAAGCATTTATCTCACTAAAAACAAAGAAGAGTTTCTCTCAAATAAGGAGTTTGTTTTAAGAGGCTAACAAAGATTTTCCTATGCGCTCTACAGATCACAGGTGCTGCAGAAAAGCCTATAACTTTGCCATGCATTTCCATGCTTCATTAACAGATATTATTTTCAGACAGTCTCCAGCAAGGCTCCATCTTCGCAAGCACAGAAGCGACTCCTTTGACAAATAAGCAAAGTTTCTTCCTGATTGCCTGACTTATGCTGTTCACTGGTTGTTCCTCTGATTAGTGCTATTTTGCTTACATGTGCACTGTGGTTGATAAAAGATACCGAGGAAATGGAAAACCCTTTTCCAAGAATATAATCATTACTAGAAGATGGAACAGAAAACAAGGAAGAAGACAATCAGCGCTAATTCAAACCCTTTAGACCACCAAAATACAATGAAAACATAGAAGATACACTCCTGCTCATTCACTATTTGTGCTCATAAGAGCATACTACACACACACTCCCTCTGCCTCCTGCTGTACAAAGCTTACAGCAGAGAGGGAGGATGGAGTGTCACATTACTTCATTAGTCCCACAAACTACACTGCTGAATATTTACTCGTACACTGTGCAGCTATGCAAAACTAATTCAAACAGAATTCAAACCTAAACAGCATTTGCCAAAGAAGGACAAGGAGAGCTTCACAGCACTGCCTGCCACAGCACAGGGACCTCCCTTTCTAAGGCTGCTTTGAGAAGGAAAACAGAAGAAAGTCCAGGATCAATGGAGATGATCTTGAGAACAAGATGCTGATGGTAGGACCATCCTGGCTGGCCTGGTCATCCGAGTCAGCACTATGGCCATGTGCAGCCGGTGGCAGAGGATTTTTCCAGGCTATCAGCTCAAGTTACTGATGGCCAGCCTGGGACACTTTTATATGTATGAAGTAGAAGCTTTCCCTGGAACGTGCCATGGGTACAAGCATCCCAACGCAGGCCCCAAACTTGCTCAGAGAACAATGTCACCCCTTTGCTCCCCAGGCTAAGTACTCTCCTGGGCTCAGGCAGGAACGGGGTGAAGCTGCTCTGAAAGTGTAGCTGGAGTTTTTCCATTTCCTCTTATGAGTCACTGAGGGGTTGTAGATGTGATCAGTCATATATTATTTTTCCTATGTTTTTCTGTCTGTTTGGCTAAGAGTAAAAGGCCTAGGGTGATAAAGACTAAACTCTGCCGATGTCTCTGCACCTCAAGGCTTCTTGCAGGCTGCTTTTGGGTCTTCAGAGCGGTCACACCAACTGGCAGAAGGATTCAGATGGGATTTAAGCTGTGTAATGCTTGGCCAAAAGTGTATGAAGTGTAGCTTAGTGATTAACTTGTTGGAATAGGGCTCAGAAAGCCCTGCTTGTTAGGTGAATATGGACATTCCAGCCCAGCAATCCAAGCTCTGGGCAGAGATCATGTAACTTAAATCCTTTTGCCGATTGTTTGAGATCCACAGTGCTAAGAATGGTGGCAGGCAGGTGGAGAGGGTGGTGTTTTGCTGTTCCCCATGTTTTGAAGTCTCCTTGAGCTCGTCAGAGTTGTGCTTTGCTCAAATGCCTAGCACCAAGCATGGCAACCAAGCCAGGAATGCTGGGAGAGCCAGACAGAAGATAGGATGCTACTGGATCTGCAGTCCCTTCAAACTAACTTTTCTGTGGGATTTGGTTCCATCTTGGATCATTATTCAGCTGGGTCAGGTCCCTAACCCGAATAAGCACAGAAGTTTCCTTATATAAGGCAAGGGACTGGAGTGGGCATTCAGCTTGAGGAAAAGGTAGGACTACCACTTCTAAAGGAAATATGAGATTACGCCAGATTAATTAGCTTGAATTTGCCCCTATAACTTGGTGATTCAGAGCAATTGCCATTAGGAAACAGACAACCAGGGGCTGGACATTTCCCTCTGGGAGAGATATTTACCCCCTGGTAAATTGGGCACGGTAAACCCATGGAGACTGGCACTTGTGGGCCAGAACTGTACCATAAACTAACATCATGACATGCAGTGATGGACAAAGTGTAAAGACATGCCAGGCTGCTGTAGCTCTGGGAACAGACCTAGCAAGCTGGGAGTCCATGAATTCCTACCATCCGTTGCAGAGACAAACTGCTTCCCAGGAACCAGAAGTTCAACCCGAGCTAAGATTTGGGAAGAAGGTTGTTCTTTGTTGATGGTTTTACTTTCTGTCCAGTGGCTCCAATCATTTCCATTTTAACAGTCGTTTCACAACACAAATAAGCAAAGTTCCTCTAGAAACCCTTATATCAATAATACTTTTTTCTTCCACTTGAAAACAAGATTACCAGCCTCAAAATGCATCCCCTGCTGGCAGAAGACAGGTAACATTTTACACACCCTCACCTCCCTCATATGCTTGTGTCTGGACACTTCAGAACATGTCTCATCTATCCCTTTGAGTGTAGGCAAGAAGCACATGATGGAGATTTGCCTGATCTGTTTTCAGCATCCTCCTAGACTGAAGACTCCAGGCTACACAAGCCGCAGCTTCACTTGTCTTCCCAACAGAAAGCTTTTCTCCCCTGAGTCTCCCCAGTAATCACCCAAGCTTCTCATCCTTTCTATTGTACAGTCAAGATGTAGTCTTGAGTAGTTAAGAGCAAGTTTCCCATTGGGATAACCCACCTCCAGTAAAAGAGGAATAAAGAAGCAGAAAGGAAAAGAAAGGAGAGAAATGTAAACCATGACAGGAGAGAAACACAGGTCACATATACAGGTAATACACAACAACTTTTCCACAACAAATGACACCTTCCAAAGGCGGAACTGGCACAGGTGGAAGGAGGGATAGCTCAGCTCCCAACTCTGCCATAAGCTCCCTTGCAGGTCTTGAAAATCAGCGTCCATACATCAGAATGTCGCAGTTTGGGTCGATCGGCTGTTTAAAAGAAAAAAAACCACCTTCACAGGACTGTTCAAAGGGTAAATGAGCATTTGCAAAGCTCTAGGAGAAATGAGCTGAAGGACACTTTCAGAGGAACAAAGCATTATCATCGTAAAGTGTAATCTTGATGGGTTTTATGGTCAAGCATCAGCTTCCAGCAGTAATCTTTAAAGCAACATCCATTATCCATAAAATCAGCTTTCAGCTAACGGTCTGTTACAAGTCATAGTTAGTTAAATTCCACTTATTTTCTTCCTTTTTTCCCTAAGAGCACTTGGGAGTCGTGCAACAGCTGCCAGAAAGGAACAACAGAGCTCAGCTGCTCAATGGCATGGAGTGGGAGGGAGAAATGAGGAGCACGCACCCACTGCACATCAGGCAAACCTCCAACCTGTGCAACACGAATGACTCGAGATGCCTCCACAGAACAGAGATCTCACCCACCCACATCTCACCTTGCCTGCAGGGCTCATCTGGGGCCAGACACTCTGCACCATGGCTCCAGATGGAGATGAGGGTCTCACAGACACCTCCTTACAAGGAAATTTGGGCAGCAAAAGGCCAACCTCTACCATAACCCATGGCTGTTTGCTTCCCTGGGACACTAATTTGTTGGTGTGTAGCGACAGCCATGCTTTTTTGTTATTAATGGATTTGCAACATCATTTCACAGCCAGCAACACATGGCTCAAAAAACACAGTCCATGATGGGAATGCAGCAACTTCCCTGTCTCAGGCACATGGGTTTGGGTCTCAGCTGAAGAATCTTTCTTGGTGAAACATATAGATAAAACAAGAAAAGGGAGGGATTTTGCCTAAATAGAAAATTGCTCCTCGTTTTAAGACTTTTGTCATTTTACGCCATACTGCCAAAAATGTTATGTTCCTAGAAACCAGCCCTTCTAAGGTGTTGGCTGCCAAAAGCAATGGAAGCAAAGGGTGGGTTTTCGGCTTTATAAAACCAAAAGCCTCATGGGAAAAAAATGCACATTTTTCCCTGCAAACTCTTTTCTCCTGGTATTTACTTTGCAGAAAAATAACTTTCTACTGGGAAAGTGATAAAAATGAAAAACAATCACTGCGCTGTCACTCACCCAGCCTTTTCATGGGTTTTCTGGAAATGCAGCAGAAATAAAACTCTCACTCAGACCACGAAGACTCTTTCCCGTTTTCTATGAGTTTATGGCACCACAGCAGGGCTGACTTTGTTTTAAAACAAGCAGCAGCTAAACCCTGGGTTTGAAGCCAACTGATAGTTGTGCTCAGGAAACAACACTACTCCTGTAGAGTGCTCTTTTGCTTCCTCTCTCCGAGTTGGATTTAGTGGTTTATTTATGATATGAAGGAGGAAGTACTTTCATTTACTCTAATGACAAGCAAAGTCCTGGCTGCAGAGTGAAGGTAACTTGATTTCTTCCCAGCTCTCCCAAGGATTACTTGGATAGACTGGAAGAAGTCTGGTCGCATACTCTCAGGCTCTCTGCAGTAATATCAGGGTGAAGACACCCACCCGGCTGCCTTGGGGAAATCTACACTCAGTGTTCAAGGTAGATCTGAAGGTCAAAAATTAGAAGCATTTTCCAGATTGTATCCCATTTCCAGCTGCAGCACCCCTAGGCCCTAGTCTCCAAACCAACTGCCTCATGGAAAGCTTCTGAGCCTCATGGACTTGATCTGGGGTCCTGCTGCCTGTTTCACCAAGAAAAGGAATATAAAACAGCTGACGGTCTTGGTACAAGGAATGACTAAGCAGGTTTCTGGCTGGTAAAAGAGATGCACAAGAGGGAATATTATCTGGTTGTACAAAATCCTGGGGTTGGACAAGCACTTGTTCATGACCTCCTGTAGCACTGGAATTGCATTTGCTAGAGTGGGAGCATCAAACAAAGCCAGCCTGTAGCAGGTTCAAAGCAAACACAGGGGAATAGGTTGGGTGGTTCAAATGCAACCTGAACTTCAGCTGTGAGACTCTGTCATAGGATTTATAATTAACAGATAATTCAGGTTAAAGGGAGAACCGCACAAGTTCAAGAAAGAAAAAAAGGAAAGCACCCAGACACTGAGGGTTGTTAAAGATTAAACCTCTTCTAGTTCAGGAGATCCATGGAGAGTACATAGAAGATGGAGAGTATTCTGAAACATTGTACATGCTTGCTCTGCTCCCCTTTCCTCTTGTTCATATGTTCATACCCATATGTAGCCTCAGAGACAAAATCCTGGATGAGATAGACCCTCATGGTGGCCACTTCTATGCTGTGAGATCAAAGTCCTGAAATGCTTCATGGAAGCATTCCCAGGCCTCAGCTGCCTTCACACCCGAGACCCTACCACCACCTCCAAAGATGCCTTACTGCAAACAAAGGGCAGTGGGAGCTACCGTGTTGATGACATACAGCTGCCATGACCTGCTTCTCTGGTAAACATGGACCTGCAGAAAAACAGATACTGATTTCTTGACTAACAGCTTCACAAACAAGCCTCTTGAAGCAAACCATACCAAATACTGAGCTTTCCCCATAGTAAAAGCAGCTCCTTTTTGTGGGGAAAAGGCAGCAAGAAAACAGCCCTGGATGTGAAGATGACACCCAACCAATAGGAGTGCACTCTGCCAAAAATCTCTCTCCACGGGCATACACATCCCTCCCTCTCCAGGGTCATTTAAGGTCCTGGACTTCATTATGAAACCGTACAGGACCACACTGGTGACCATGAGTAATAGGGTTTTCATGGCCTTTGTGTATATGGGTTGGAGGGAGAAGCAGATGAAATTAAAGCTTTGACCTGTTTCCAGTTTAAGGTTTCCTACTGCAATTACAAACCAGGATCAGCAGTCCTGGTATACAGGAGACCAGCACAATCCCCCAGAAGCATCTCAGATACCATTTTTAGTTACAAAAGATTATTCTATGGATACTCAGCTCCAGGGCCCAGTGCTTTCCTCAAGATCCCATTCTCTAAGCCCAGCAAAAGATTTCTTAACATCCTAAATTCAACGCTGATCTCAATATCTCAACACCTGGGAGAAGAGCAGCAGCTCATACCTTTGACACTGCCTTCAACAGGGCTCAGCCATGGAAGGTGCATAGAATGGTATTAGCAACAACTTGTTAGAAAGGAGCCATGTTGGTGTCATTTAACACAATGAAAAGCGTAATTGGTTACAGCTGACAAACAGAATTGCATTAAACAGAACATTGGATGCTGGGCCATGGTTTACATCAAATTGTCAATCTCAATATGGCAGTCCCCTAAAAAAAGCCACTTTTTCTGTAAACCCTCAGGAAACATAGCAAATCATGGCAACATGTTTATAGTCCTCAAATGCCACACAAGGAACCTGATACGTATCTTTTATGGTGGGATATACTGGAGGGTGTTTCAGCACGTCCATACTCATTTTCCAAATACATTGCACAGTTTTATTAAGCCTTTCAGAATCTCTCAGAGATCGACTTTTAGATGAAGCCGTGGAGTGGACAATCCTCAAGGCCAAACTCACTCAATAAAAGTGAGATTACTTGCCTTATCTCCATGTTGCTTTCTGTCTTCGAGTCTGGCAATTAAGGCTGGAAACAGCAGTGACAACATGCAGATCTTTACAGCCTGCCCCTGAACTCCGCCGTTCACTGCTGTTATATAAACTGATGGCTGCTTGGACTTTGGCACTAACTTGACACCAGCAACTACAGTAAAAGGAGGATATTTTTTATGTCCAAACCAAAGTTTGTTTCTGCGCTTAATACAGCTGGAATCCAAGTTATTCCAAGATGGTTTGGCATTCCTGCACCTATTTACACACCAGGTCCTCTGAGGGCAGGTTTGCATGGGAGCTGGCACAGCTAAGTCCTGGTGCTAACTGCACCCTCCACCTACTTGCAAGCCCCTAAGATGAAAGGCCAGTGGAAGAGACACTTGGGTTGGGTTAAATGTAAAAGGCACCTTCAACACAATCAAAAACATCTTTTGTTTAGGAAGATACACCAGGTCTTGCTGTACTTACAACACACCCTGTCATGTTAGGAAGTTACATGAAATCTATGTCCTGGGAGGTTTGTGCTTTAAATTCTCCAGTGTCCAATGCTCAGGCTGAGCCTAAGCTGAAGATCATCCAGGGGAGGCTAAAAGTCTCTTTCCTTCAGATTTTCATGAATCCGGTAAGCAATCTTTTTCAGACCTTCACTGTGTGTCAGTTTTTCCGACAAACTTAACAGGTCAGTGGAAATAAGGATAAACAGACAGACTGCATACTCGCATAAGGAAAACAAACTAAAAATTCCTACAGTCTAATTTTCAACTTAAGAACAGAACTACTTACGGCAGGAAGAGACATTTTAAAAACTCAAACAAGCTGTTTAAAATGATGATGCCAATTACCTACTCTGTAGATGACCTACTACGATACCAACATATGTTCAAGGTTTCAAGATAAGGAACTACAACAAAAGGTAGATCTTTACAGCAGGATGGCAGCACCCTGATTTCATTCGAAGTCCTGGTTTACTACCATGAGCACACGATCGGTCTAGTGGAAAATAGCTTTGAGCTAGCTTCATTAAAGAACAAACAAGAAGAAGAGTCAACAAGACTGTTCTCTAAGTTTTAAATACCAAGAGGGGAGGAAGCTTTATTGCTTTATGCTACTACATTACACAGATACAACAACAACTGTCAACAATAACATTATCTGTATTACAGCAGAGATCCCAACTGAGATTAAGGTCTCATTGTGCTGGACACTTGTAAAAACCAAGAAATACACTGAAAGAAGCCACCCCTTAAAGAAACTCAAGACTAAATAGGCAAGAGGGAAAGAAGAGAGGGAAATGAAATGACCCCTGCTTTTACAGATGGGAAACAGGAATGCAAAGGATAAGTGACTTGCCAGAGGCTGCAATCAGAAGCCTGTGGCAGACCTATAACAGAGCCCAGATTTTCCAAATCCAACTCCAATACTATCCGAATCCAGTAGCAGACCTGCCTTTAAATCATCCCTAATAACATTACACTTGGATCTCACTCATTATTTAACTGAAGAAATCAGAAGCGGATACACTTTTTTTTTTCAAGAGCACTTTTATTTATTTGCTCAGAACAGTAAATTCTTCATTAAATGCGTCCTTTGTGTCTAATTTTCTCCACTTATCCTACAGGCTGCATTTTTCGGTGCCATGCCAGACACAAACTTGCTCCAGCAACTGCCTATCCCCCCTTCTTCCAAATGCTCCTTTACATTCTTAAGGCTAACAATCCTGTTCCCCTCCTACTCCCTCCACAACGTCTGCAGGAGACAAGGGAACATTTAATGCAACTAACATGTTCCCATCATGCTGCTGTGAATGACAAGCTCCTGAACAAATGTCATAGTCCTATTACCCAACATGTTGGATGAACACTTAAACTTAGGTGGTTAACAAAAGTCAACATGATAATTTGGTGTTAGTCTGAATTACCACGGTTGGATTACCTGTTTTTCAGATTCCCTGTTCTAATCTAGTGGCCTTGGTTCCTAAAAGACCTAATCTGTGCATTTCAATTTGCCCACTCGTGTAAATACTGTCAGTACAAATAGAGTAATTATTGTCAAGCCATCTGAAAATTATCACCACACTTCGCTGCTTAGTACGCAGGGTGAAGCCCATAACAAGATAGTAATTTGCACCTTTTTCTTCTTAATTTGAGGAAAAATTCACTTTCTTCGGTGCATAAGTGAAGCATGGAACATATTATTTAATCCTAATGCAAATCACACCAGCAGGAAATGTCGTAAAGAAAAAAAGTAATCTTCTGAAGGAAAAATAAATTATCGACCACGTTAAGAAGGAAAGAAACATTCTCGAATAATTTCTTTCTTTGTTGGTATTGGCTGGCAGCATAATCCTTCCAAGTAAATTGTAATTTCCAAATTAGATTATACATTATGTCATATTAGTTTTATATTAGAAAAACAAACTGACTGAAAGGAAAAATGCCAAAGTCGACTTGCCTGGTAATGTAAAATTTTTGTGTTTTTACTGTGAAATGCTTAATGTTGCTTTCTATATATATATATATTTTTTTTTTTTTTTAACAAGTTTTACAGCAAACATAAAACCTAAATGAAGGCAAAATATTTACTTTACTTGACCAAGTCCTGCTTGAAATGTAAATAGGAAAAGAAGACCGAACATTTTCAGGACACCACATAAACACAGCAACAGCTATCTCTGTATATAAATACAGATACCAGCATAGACATTTTCATGAGTTATGCACCAATCAAGATTATAAGCATCTATTGCACTCAGAAATAACTTGCATAGAGAGAACTTCAAACCTGCACAGGTCAAGTGATCTAAAAGTCTGGAAACACCAGAATGGAGAATGTCTGTGTAAGTTTTGCACGGCTTTTTGGCTGTCTGTCTTATGCAAAAGTCTTTAAATGCACCACTCTCTATGTGTATCTTTTAATACAACCCATGGTTTGGTCACTGAGCAGGATGGATGGTGTTTGCTGCATACAGTATTACTGAACATGTCTTTATAAACTTCTAGAGTTGATGCTTGACCCAAGCCTCCTTTACAATGTACTTCCCAAACCCTGCATTCAAGAGAGATTGCAAGCCTGCTTTTCACACACTCAGCTTGCATTTTAGAAAACCTTAAAAATACCACTAAGTGGAGATAATGCTTTAGCTTCAATGTATGTCAAACAAGGTGCAGAAGCATGGGGTGACCTAGGAACAAGGCCATATGGCATCAATGAAGAAAACAAGGTAGGTACAGGACCACTGCTGTCCTGGTTTTGTCTGGGATAGAGTTAACATTCTTCCTAGCAGCTGGTACTGTGCTGTGTTTTGGATTTAGTATGAGAATAATGTTGGTAGCACACTGATGTTTTAGTTGTTGCTAAGTAGTGCTTACCCTAAGTCAAAGACTTTTCAGTTTCCCATGCTCTGCCAGTGAGGAGTGGCACAAGAAACCAGGAGGGAACACAGCTAGAACAGCTGACCAGAACTAGCTAGAGGGATATTCCATACTATAGAGCACCATGTTCAGTATAGAAGCTTGGGGGGAGTTCACTGGGAGCCACCAATGGCTGCTGGGGAACAGGCTGGGCATCAGTCAGCAGGTAGTGAGCAGTTGTGTTGTGTATCACTTGTCTTTCTCACGTTTTATTCCTCTCTCTCTCATGCTCCTTTTAATTTCTGTTATTGTTACTACATTTTGCTTTATTTCGATTATTAAACTGTTCGTATCTCAATCTACAGGTTTTACCCTTTTCCTATCCTCCTCTCCATTCCATGGTGGGGAGCGTGCAGCTGGGTGGTATTCAGTTGCTGCCTGGGGTTAAACCATAACAGCACGGAAGAAGAGACTGAAGATGTCTCAACACACATGAATTGCTAAGAACAACAAGTTGTATGATATTTGGAAGACAACCATACAGGTTAAACATGGAAATACTGTAATTTCTCCACCACATTCTAAGCTGTCCCAAGAGCAAAGGTACATTGCTATCACTACAGTTTCTCAGTAAGTTTAGACAGCTGAAAACAAATTGTAAAAGCCATCAATTAATCCTGAGTGCTGCAGGAACCAAAAGCCCAACAGTCTGTTTCTTCCAGTAGCTGGCTGGAAATGCTCAGGAAAATGGACCTTCTAAACTGACCCCCCTTTCAGTTCCTTGCCTGTGCTTCTTTCCCCTTTCTACACTAGGATGGCTACTTCCATTTTCAGTTCCTTTCTTTATACCTGTGGAGGTACCAACAGACAGGCGAGACCCTCTGGTCTCAGTTACTAAGCCCTCAAGTAGGGTAACCACAGAAAAGGCCGAGCTTGGACATTGGATGGGGAAGATGTTCATACTCCTTTTTGGTGACTGATTTTCATAAATGGAAGCACACAGGGAAAAAAAGCATTCCCCATTTATCAAGTTTTTATTGAGCTCAGCACAATTTGACTTTTCTTTTTACTTTTCAGTGGCTTTTTCTTGAACAAATCCACATGGACTCTTGCAGACACAGCAGAATCATTCCCACCTTCTCAACAAGAATGGAACAGTTTGGAGTGCTCCCTAGGGTGCAGTAATGTCCCTTGGAGCATCACTTTCCCTTCTCTCTCTAAATGATTGTATCAGTTGGGTATGATTTTCTTGAGGGAAAGTAAGGCTCTAACTGGGGAGATTTCTTGCCAGCTCTTTCGTGGGCATAAGCTCCTGTGTAAGTTCTAGCATGTACGCACATTAACGCTTCACTGAAAGTTGTTACTACAAACTACAAAGTTCTGGAATTAAGTGAAAGAAAAGAAAATACACTTTTTCTCTTCCTCCCGCCCCATGCACCCTTTTTGGTAAAGAGAATTCTCTTTTCTTCTATGGTGTTTTCAAGTTGAGGGGTACAAAATGCTTTGGTGTTAAAGAAACTCTAGAGCACATAAAAAGCATCTTTATACATACAAAGGGAAAATAACCTGTAATGGAAGAGAAGGTATAAAAAAGGAGAAGAAATCAGGGCATCCCAGTCCAGCAGCCTGACAGCACCTACGGACCCTAACAACAATTGCTTTGAAATCGTGTATATTCAGCAACCTAAAGTTACCTTTGCCGCTAAACTTCTTCCAAAAGATAAGACCACTGAAAACTGACCTAACCCTCCTTGTGCCCAAAGGAATGTCTGGAAAGAGACCATCTTGGATGTTAAAGAAAAAAAAAAATAAAAAAGAGAAATTTGGCCTCTAAAGACCATTATGAACACACGTTTTAAATGAGCCAAAACAGAGGTTTAAATGCAAGTTCCCACTTCATCTCAGCTACGATCTCCCTACTCCCATAATACAAAGCTATAAAATACAACAGGGTGGGTTTAGCTCTAATATATTTTTATATCATCACAGCTACAGCAACATTACCATTATAAAACAGACAGATACAGACATGTCTATTTCACTTCCTGCAAAAGTTACACTCACAAGCTTTTTAAAAGGAGCCAAGAGATTATTAATAGCTGTAGTAACATGGTAGTGAATGCAAGCCCTGTGAGGTACAGACCACTGCAACGCCCTTAGTTGGCCTAAGCCATGATTCTACGCAACCTGTTGGCTTCCATAACAATTTATAATCTTTTTTAAAGCATCTATTAATCACCTGCTTATCCTTAGCAAACACTTCTAAGCAGATTTTTCATAAGAAGCAACATACACATATAATCTTAGGATTTTGTACGAGACTGTCATTGATGGTAGTGTAAAGCAAGCAAGGAGCCAAGGTCCATGCTATGTAGCTTCACTTGATTTTTGTATTTGATCATGGGCATCATGGTGCACCTATTTGGACAGTTTATTCCTAGTTTGGTCACATTTTTTAAGCCTCCAATGGTTTATACAGCTCTGTTGCTCTAGCTTAATCCATTGTATTATATACATTGTTTGCACTCAGATGGCTAGAAATGGTTTACTAAGGTATAACCATGTTTCATGAAGGGACAGGGATATCACTGTCATCTAAACCTCATCACAATGACATATGGGCCTGATATGAGACTTTAAGTCATTTGGTGTGGATCTGGTCTCCTTCAGCTTCACCCATATCAAACTCTCACAGCCAGCCTAAACTCACCTAGGCCAACAGAGAGAGACTTCATAGAACAAGGAAAAGAAATGCTGGCATTGCATTTACTCTTTTCCATCACACCTTAGAAGAAAGGCAGCTGATGAGTGTACAAGTCTGCAATAAACTCTGTTTCTTAAATTCTTACTCCACTAACCCATGGGACTTCCTCTCTCCTGACATCAAAAGGCCCAAGAGTCCCACTGGACATGAAAAAGGATAACATTCTGATGGTAATTATAACAAAAACCTCCATGATGTAGCAAAGGCACAAACCACAAAAGATATAATCCTTCAGTCTTCTGTAAAGCAATATCTAACGTAAGAAATTAATTTCTCTGACATCTTGATACAAAATTATGTGCTATGGATTTTGAACTTTACCTCTAATTATTGGTCTCAAAGAAAGGACTAAATGGGTCATGACCTGATATGGTGGGTCCCACCAAACCACCGTCTCAGTATTTGGCTTTGGTGTGATGTATTTTTTCATGTTTCACCCCTCAGGCCCGACCCCAGATATTCCTTTCTCCAATGACATTCCCAGAGAGGGATTAGATGAGAGATCTGTTTTATGCACATTTGTCAAGTCGTCTTTTATCTTCCCTTTTCTTTTTCCACTTTTTAGAGCTAGCAGAGATTTTGCTGGAGGACCAAAATGCAAGACCAGGTTCTAAACTCCAAACTCAGAGCACAGCCCTTCACAAAACTTTTTATGACACAAAACGCAACCAGCGGCTAAGGAGGGGAAAAGAATAAAAGCAACAATTCTGAAAACCAAAGGCTCTCACAATGCCCATAAAACAGCAGTTTCAAGAGAGTTAGAGTCCCAGTGAAGAGAGACAAGACACACGGACACATGCATATACAAAGAGTCCTGGAAACCATGTCCAGAATGATATAATTGGTTTGCAGGCGCACTTCAATCGCTCCTTCATTTTGTAGACTGCCATTATTTAGCTTAATAGGAACTCAAAGAAAGGAAGGCGGAAGTTAAATGAAGTAACCTCCCACCCAGCCCTGATGTATTGTACTGGCTTCCTTTATACTGGCTCATTTGTACCTATAGAAACTGTTCTCAATGACACAGGGATTATTATCAATAAAGAATCTGACTTGACCATAGCCACCCATTACCATGAATGCCACTCAACAGCTTCCATTAAAATAAAAAATACAAAATAAAAGATCTTTTTTTAGTGTAATATTTGTTGAGCTCTACTGGAAATACACATACTGCAAACATCTGCTTTTACACACAGCCTTTGTGCTGTGATTTCAGAGGAAGCCTGAAAGGCTCAGTCCAAGGTTGTTATCTGGGGACACATTAATTTAATGAAAATCTTTAATACACCATGTCAGAAGGCCATCTTCATCTCTGTGATTCCAGGGAAGTGGAGGCGCTGCACTGTGAAGAATTTGGCTTCTTACCTACATAAAATAAACAGTTTCAATGCCTGCAGGTCTCAAAAATAGTAGTAAGGGTTCTTTTTTAATAATCTTCAGTCTACTATTTCAATAGCTAGACTACACATTGCATCTCCCTGCATGTATAATACAGCTGCTTTATGTTGGCCTTCTAACTGTTCATTATTTTTGTTTTTATAATAACAAATGTATGGAAACAAATGACCCTTTCAACCTGCCGATCTGTTAGAAGAAATAGCAAACAATTCTAAAGCCACAGACTCTTGTATTGGCACAAGAATGGTGGCCCTTAGTCATTTCAGGCTCCAAATGAGATAACACTTTGAAACAACATTCATTAATGTTTGAAATCCCAATACAGAGCAATTTAATTCAATCGGCTTTGTTCTTTAGAAGAAACCTAAAGGGGAAGGCGGGAAGGGTAAAAAGACAGCTTAAGTCATATAAACTCTCACTAAAGAGCAAATCAAAACATCTGAGGTTCATTCAATAGGGCTAGCTGGCCTCAGCGAGAAGACGACAAACAAAGAAGCATTGTATTGTTCCGCGAAGTGAGGTTTTTCCAGGAACATCCCGTCAGATGCTTTCCAAGTGAACACCATGCAGCTGAGAGTAGGTGGATTTGAAACAGCATAAGATCAATAAAAATCCAGCCTTCTATTTCACAGGAAGTCGACTGTTAAAACAGTAATGTACTTGTCCGTAGCATGTAAAACAGAAAGGCCACACAGAGGTTGGGCATCAGGTTACTGCTCAATGTGTCTTAGTAACACGGTACATATATACTGAACATCTTCCCTACCCCACCCTGAAAGCTTCAAGAGCCAAATAATCCTAGCCTTTTAAGCAAATGAATATGGATAATCTCCAGTAAAAGGCAAAATCCATCTGCCTTTTTTAGAACAATCCCATTTACTCCTTTAACCATGTAGAGAACTTCTTAATATCATATTTTGCCACCCTATCTTTAATTCTCAAGGCTCAGATACAGGGGAAACAGAGGGGATCAGTAATGAGGAACATTACTAATGGTGCTGTGACTCATGAGAAAAGGAAAGGATCAAGAGTGCATCAGTATGAAACCAAGTAGATTCTGCTTGTATCACACATCTACCACTTCATTTTTTCATGTGATTTGTTGTTCAAAGTTTTGAGTGAAAAGAGATCTGAATAAAAAGCCCTGAATCAAATGGTCTTTGCACGCACCCACATTTGGACCAGCGACATGACAAGAATGATCCGAGCTCTTGAATGGCTGGTGCACAGGACATGGTTCAATAGAGAACGACTGCTCAAATAAGAAGAGATGACTGAGATGGTATGTGGTAGAGATCAGTGGCATTCTGGCCACAGTGAGTAGGGATGAGCTGTTTACTCTCCTATTCAGCACAATACCTGGGAAAGAGACAGGAAAATGGCAAGAAGTAAGGAGACTGAGAACAAACTAAACCAAAGACCTCTTCCCCCAGCACCTTGTGAAGCTAAGGGACTCCTTGCTTGGGATGCTATGAAATGTATGTGGGTTCAAAAAGAGATCAGCCAAATTCATCAGAAAAACCAACACCACCATTGTCTGATAAGTGTTTGAGGAATAAAATGCTGAAGGTTAAAACAGTGATGCTTGAAAAATGTCACCAGATGCTTGCCCTGTTGTAGTTCTTCTTTGGCATACCTAGTGACCACTATCAACGGCAGAGTACCATGTTAGAGACCTTTGGCACTACCTGCTAAAACTGATGTTACGTTATATGAACCACCACAGCAATTGCCTGCGTGTGTTCCTAGCCTGCAGCAAACATGAGGTAATTTGGATTAATTTAACCCACCCAGAAGGAGGTTTAAGCTAGGCTGAGTCCTTTCACATTTGCCAGTGGCCAAAACACACATACACAAGGTTATCTCAAACCTAGCCACCAGGAGCCAAGCTACAGCCAAGCCCTGTGGCACTGGCCATTGACTGCACATTACAGAGCTCACTCTAGCTCAGCAGGATAATCAGTCTCTAGACTTGCTTATCTGTTTCAGCCTCCCACATATCCCACCAAACTGACAACGTTTCAGTCACAATCTGATCTTCGGGGTGTACCTTCCAGCCAAGAAGTCACAGAGATATCCCAGTGGATGCTGACAAGGTTCTGACTGCCACACTACTGTTTTGGGAAGTAAAGATTTTCCCAGAAGCAGGTAAAAGCAGAAATCAGGTGAAGCAATTCAGTTTTGTCAGGTGGGCTGGGCAAATCAATCAGCTTTCCAGGTTATTTCCAGTTTAACATTTATAGATACCAGCTCAGGCACTGAGTTCAGAGAGCCTAATCTCTGGTTTCAAGAATTGCTCCACATTGCTTCAGCCACTTGAAAGGCATACTGCTAGTCCAGGTTTCCAGGTTTGCTACATGAGTGAATGTTCTTGCTTTTGAGGGATTAATCAAACCCTCTCCAGAACTTCAGGACAGCTTTTTTCCTTGCTCTTGTAACACTGCAGCAAGGAATCCATGCTGACGTCGATAGTCTCCCACAGGAATGCTGTTGTGGGAGCATCTGCAAGTGGTTAATAACTGGAAAAGAACAAGACAAAAAGGTTCCAGTTGGCAGTGGTGCTCCAATGGATGCTCCTGGGGTGTCAGAAGTGTTAAGATGATACTCAGTCTTCTTATCACTGTTTGCTTTCCTTTCCAGAATACGTATGTGATGAACAGCCTGGAGGCATGAGTGGGAAAGAACAGCATCCCTAGGGAGTGGAGATGAAGTGACTGATCCTTCTGCATCAACAACCAGGTCTGTAAGACCTTGCCTGGAGTTGCATGGATCTTCTTAATGGTAAGGGGAACCAGATGCTCATTAGTCAAAGATGTGGCTATTATTCCACCAATAGCGTGCTGATCTGGATTTTAACCTGTGCGTTTCACTACCTGCAAAATGGCAATGGGACCCTCAGCAGGGCTGTACTGGAGTTAGTGATTTCAACACAGATGGATTTGTGCAAACTTTGTGTTAGATTGCTTGGCTCCTGGGTTCTCCAAGTCAGGTTGGATCCTCACCTGGAGGCAACAGAGCAGTTCGTCTGGCTAACATGAAATTAAGTTAACTTACACCAGAGGAGGTGGTGAGGGGTTGAAATAAAGCTACCATTTAAAGCAATCAAAAACTTGAGTTTTTCATGGAGATGGATCATCCAAGGCCTCAGTGGAGGGAATTCCCATTGACTTCAACACACAACGAGAGCTTACAGGAGCAGACCCCTGAACCTGGGTCAAAGCAATGAACGATACCCAGTTCTGCTGCAAATGACATAAATCAGCCACATTCATTCCAGTCCAGGCCCTGCAGCATGACCCTTAACCAACCTTTCAGTGAACCTGAGATATGGTTTTCAAATTTGTAATGAAACCTGAAACTAAGTGATTTTCACCTGGTTCTGGCTTTCACAGAAAACATTTCACAGCAAGCCTTATTCCCTAGGTGTGATCCCCTAATTTCTTTGTTAAATTCAACCAGATTTTTGAACCAGGAAAGCCGAAGAGTAACCTGGTGACAATTACCTGAAATGCATTAAATTTTGTGTAAGAATATGAGCTCAAAGTCAATGCCTTCCATAGAGTTTCCTAAGGAATTTTCAAGACATGCCTCAAAACAATTAAAAGGATAAAATCTATGCTAGACTTTCATGTAAAGGTTTCCACAACCAATAGCTCTGAGTTGTATCCTTGGGCAGGGAACAATAAGGGAAGAGAACAGCAGTGCAGCCATCAATCGTCTTGAAAGCTAGTCCCACCAGGACAGTGCTGGTCTGCAGAAGGGCTTCCATAACATAGGAAAATTCAAGTTTGAAGTAGGCTGTGTACCTTAATGCAAGAAGCTCTATTTCAGATTGTCTGCTAGCAAAGACTCCCTAAAGGTTCTTCCTAAAGGAGAACTAAAAGGTCCTGCCTAGTTGAAGCCCATTAACTAGGTGTATCTCTGAAGAGAAGACAAGTAGATCTACATAGATCTAATATGACTTAACTTGCTATTCCCCAACATGTGTCTTTAAATGTGTTGGAGTGTAACTCCAAATGAGTGAGGATAGACAGCACTGAACCAAGGAAAAACTCAACTCCTGGAGCAATATCTTGAGTGAAGAAGGAGCAGAATAAAATCTAGCAAAATATATTGATCCTAGGAGCAGGTGCAACAGAGCTCTGAAGCCCCATACTCAATGCCTCCACTAGACTTATAGCTCAGATGTGCTCCAGAGCATCACTGAGTGTTTAAGTCCAGGTCCTCAGAGGTTAATTCTAAACCCCCACAAACCATGCAGGTACACTGTCATCCCTGCAGTTGCAGGGGAAAAGAGGCCACAGGTTAGTGGGAAACAGGTTGAACAAAAACACTGCATTGCTGCTCTTACCATCCTAACAGAGCAAGCCTTGATGTTAGAGTGCAAGCATGAAGGACACGACCTGGAGAACTGTGTGACTAAATGTCTCTTTTACAGCTCTGCTCACCCCAAAACCATCACCCTGGGTAGAATCCCATCTTTTGACTGGCTAGTGCCATATGAGAACAGAGTTACCAGCAGACAGGGAACTCGTATCTTGGTGCATGGGTGCACTGACAGCCACCAGAGAGCAGAGATGCTCAGGTGTTCCCAGAGCTTCTCATCCCATTTGCTCTGCAAATATTTGCTCAAGAGACACGATCCAATCAATCACACTTTGAACCAAGAACCAGTGTGTGTTCTCTTTCACACTGGATTTCTAGACAGGTAGCATTGCCTCACATTTGATAATGCCCTTGTTACAAAGGACACAAACCCATGATTTACTCTGCAAAAGGCATAACTCTAACTGAAAATAGCCTAGGAAGGATATAGCGTCATACCTAACACTACATTAAATGCAAACTGAGAACCTGATATATTTTAGGAAAATTCAGCACACTCTAGACTAATAAACATTTTACAATATTATTGCACATGTTCATTTCACTTTGTACAAATAATCATTCCCTTCACATCTAATAAGTCTGCTTGACACATTTGTGGCCTTATAAAAACACCTTCAAGGGTCTTGTTTTGAGGCATCGATCATTTATTTATACAAAGCTCAAAGACAATGACTAACGATTCTGATGATATAAAAGTCTTCAGCTCTGATCTTTGCCTGCTGTTTGTTATCTCAGAACTCTAAAATAATCTAAAGAAGAGTTTATTTTAATGAATTTAAAAAAATCAGTTTTTTTCTCTGGCACCAACATCAAATCAATCAAAGTGAAGGAAAAGACCAGAGCTGTTTGCCTTTTAGTGTGTTTTCAGGGCTGGAAACACAGTGCAATTTGAAGCCCTTATTTGCAGGTTTTGCTGTCCACACAATCACTAGAGGTGTTAGAAGCTAGGAAGGCACAGAGTGAAAATCAGGCTTCCAGCCATCACCTGTGCCATCATTTGGAGTTGATTTTACCCACTTTTCCGGATAGAAAGCTCAGCTAGAGCTTCACTGTAAACCAGAAATAACCAATGCTGATGCAAACAGAAGTGTCTAAATCAAAGCGCAAATGGGCTCATACAGCTGGGTACCCCAGGGCTGGTGCACATTTCTAACCTCACTCCTCATTGCAATGCCACCTTTTTTTTCTTGTCATTCAAAGTAAACCCCAACTGCCTATCTCTGCTGGGCCAAACCCTTTAAAGGACCTAAATGAGATCACTTTCTTATGCACTCATGAAATCACAAGGATTTAGGCTACCAAGTATGCTTATCCATGGTGGTGATTGCTCCGTGGTGTGTTATGACACAGCCACCCTGTGCTGACAGAAGGGAACAGTCACCAACATGGCAATACTTTTCTAGGCTTTTTTTTAACAAGTCACTAAAATGACAACGTTTTCATTAAACTCTTGATAGCTGATCTATGCCTCAGAGTTAACCAAAAGCAGAATTTCCACTCCAGTTATGACCTCAGATACATGTAAATTCAAATGAGGTGCCAGGGAAATATGATAGAAATAGGAGAATTATAAGCACTTACGTAACAATACAAGCATTCTGAAACTTGGTTTACAATTAAAATGGATATATAATTAACTGAATTTTACTAGGCCCAGATTATGTTCAAAGCACACTGAAGCAGATTAGCAGATTTATGGAAACACATGTTAACTAGTTGTACAAGACTAGGTTTCCATCCAAGCCCATTCTCCCTCATGCTTTGTTGTCACTGCTTTTAACATCACGTTAAAACACAATACAAAAACAATACGAAAAATAAATGTCAGAAAATAAACCAGCTGCTAACCTTAGGAGAGCTCTGAAATAAAATGCATGGCCTCTGTTTAAGACACAGCAGTGGGGTCCCGCTGCTGTTAACTCAGCTTGCTCCCGGACCCAAGAGACCAGTCCAACTCCTCTAGGTACACGTTCAAGTGGTAAGGCAGCAGCATCACCCCCAAAATGCGGCTAGTAGCAAGGAAGAAACCTCCCCTTATGAAGATATACCTGAGGATACCCCTAAGGCAGCACATGCATTCAGCCTTGGCCCTGTTCTCATCTTCTTGGAGTTACCATGACAGAACTCAGTCCATACTGGCACCAGCTGGGACATCTCTAGAGGGGCAATGGACCTTCCCCTGGTGGTGTTGGGCTGCGGATCTGGCCCCTCAAAACCCCTCGCCTCATTGTGCACTTGCAAAGATTTACAAACCCATTCTAGCAAATAATGGTGGATCTGCACTTCTTAAGGATCTGCTCTCACTGTGTTTACTCAGCCTTCTCTTTTGTGCTTGCACCCACTTTCGTTTCTATTGGAAATTTACCAGAAAAGGTACAAAACCTGTAAATCATACTAAAACCCATTAAACCTGAGATTAATTTGGTCTTAAAGGTTAGCTCCATTTTCTTACCACTATTTCTGTCTGCAATCTGTCTTCATCAGACACTAATTAATAAGCAGACACAGCTTTGGAAAACTGCCTTTAATCTTAGGAAAGCGTAAATGCTCATGGTTACTAATGCAAAATCTCACTACACAATTCATCAGGAGATTGGAACATATAATTTTCTTTTATAACAGCTTACTGATTTACAGGACTGAAAGCACAGGTGAAGCTGAAAAGAAATATTACTTTAGAAGTTTAAAGTAATTTGCTTTATTTTTTTTTCTCTCTGCAGTGCCAAAGCAGTTGTATTTTCCTAAGACATTTCCATTTTTTTCTTGGGCAACGGGATTAGATCCTCTTGTGTTTTACACCAAGAGCCTTTGCTGGAAATCAGGGTTTGTTACTCCTGATTTACAATGGTGCAAGTCATTTGGGGATTAACCCTGCCCATAACTGTGTGCAGAAAGGGGGGTCTTGTGACAACTACGAGGTAATATATTTCTCTCCAAATTATATTTTTAATGATCACTTCCTTTCATAATGATGCAAGATTATATACTGACTGTGAAGAGCTATTTATGTGCCATGACTAAGATATGTTTTCATCAAACATCTATTTCTCATGCCTAGAACTAATTTGTATTTGATTAAAGGTTTTCTATGTGTTTACAGGAAAAGATTATTCACGTTGAATTGGTTTTCTCAACAAAACAAAAAAGATTGTGAGTACTGCCAAAATAGTGGTTTTAAATACATCTCTTTCTACCCTGTGCATCACAGTAGGGATTTCTTAATCAATACCATGCTGGCTAGCATGGATACACTGGCAGCTGCGCTAGGCTGGCGCAGCAGCATCGCAGCAACAGATGACTGATGTGATCCCTCATTGCATCCTTTACCTGGACCAGAAATTGTCAACTCAGGGGTACAGAAAGTTCTACAGCTTCACAACACATAAACAGGAAGACGTTTTAGGATGCATCTCATTGTCAGAAGTTAGGGGGGTGGGGGTGGAATCTTATTTCCTTCTTAATTCCTGAAGACCTCCAGTGATGGCCATTCCATCTCTTCCTCAGGCAAGCTATTCAAGTACTAGTCATACTCTGCTTTCAGCCTCTTTCTGCATTTTCTTAGGTAAACAAGCTATGCTGAGTTACCAAACCATACATCACAGGCTACATAGGCTGGAACAGTTTCCTCATCTCTTCAAAATGACAGAGATGCACGGAGCTAAAAAGCAGCTTGTTCAAATCACGTCTGCCTGCCCAGGCCATGCAGAAAGCATCAGTGCTTTCTTTTGCCCAAAGCAGATTGCCAAATTGCAGACTCATCTTTGCAAGCAGTCTTCAGGGAATTTGGATTAGACCCCTCTGCTTTTGGATGGCTGGAATTGGTTGAGATGAATCTCACTTTCCCCATTTTCTTAGGGAAAGTGATGGAGAGTGGATGGGTCTGAGCCCAAGTGTTTCATCAGCTACTGGGCGCCTGAAGCACCATGTGTGAGAGCAGTTTGGGCTTACTCCAGACTAGTAATTTAGGATCCTGCAATAGCCATGGAGAGAAACGCACCACTTGCAGCAACTTCAGAACTTCTCTTGGGATAAGAAGGATTCCACTGGGGAGCTGCAGTCTCTCCCCAGTCACTGGAGGGAAAATCTAGATGAACCAGGCCCAGATGCCCAAGGTTGCTGTGAATGCTGTATTCATGTCAGTGTCCAAGGCCAGGCTGGACAGAGCCTTGGGTGACATGGGTGTGTGGCGTCCCTGTCCATGGCAGGGGGCTGGAACTAAGTGAATCTTAAGGTGCTTTCCAACCCTAACTATTCTATGCCCCCAACTAAGAAGTCAAGAAGTCCCTAAATGAGACTATTCCCACTGCAAACCTTTCTGTGCCTGAGTTCCTCAGACAAGATCTCCATGAAGACCAGAAAGGTTTAGAAAAGCAAAACATCCAAGACGTTGATGCACCCAGAGCCCGAAGGGCACCACGTAACAGCAGGTCCATGCCAAAAACATAAGACATGGGCAAGTCCCATCATTTTTCCACCTTTTTTTTTCCCCCATTATTCTTTTTCTCATCTCATTATCTCCATCATCATCCACTCTGCACTGAAGCAAATCTGCAATATGTTGAGCACATGGGGAAGGATCCTCTGGAACAGCATTAACCAAGGAAAAAGAAAAAAAGGGGAGGAAAAACTCCTCTGAAAAACGTTTTAGTTGAGACACTTGGATTTTTCAGTATAAATAAATTTATTCATAAGAGCACTTAAGACAAGTCCTAAGGTTAACAAACACTGCACTATGCAACTCACAGCTGTGACAAATATTTAAGAAATCCGATACAGCATGCCTAAAAATTATTCATTTGCAGGCCTCGTTGCTTTTGAAGATCAACTGTTTTATTTGTAATTTTTGACATTTTCCTTCTTTTCCTGTTTGGCCTGTGAATTTGAAAGGGTTGTAAACACGTACTCCAGCTCTCTGCCTCAGGCGCTGGGCTGTTGTCAGCATGCCAAAAGGAAAAGGAAGCTGATAGGTCCTTTGGTACATACCGATATGAAGGGCTTGTAAAGATAGTATTTGTTTGGTTTTTTTGATCTGACTTTGAATCTGGCTGTAGTACCTACCCTTCAGGGAAAAGCAACTTTTAAATAAATGCTTCAAGATTGTGCAAACATTTCAGTAGTTTCAGAGTCCTGGTGTTCTGGGTCAGGGAAGGAAGAAAATACATGTCAGTCAATAGAGATGGAAACGATAAAAAATGGTTACAACTACAGTCGTAATTTTTTCCTGGGCTGGGTGATGGGTTCTTTCGGCGGCTGTACCACGTGCTGCTTCACTCATGTGCCTTCTGGCCGGTCTATAAAATGTACTGTGGATTTTATGCATGTGCACACACACGCGATTGGGAACAGATTAAAAATGCACGGTTCTTTCAAGCTCATTGTCCTTCAATGCTATGATTTGCTAATGTTGCGGGATCAAGAAAAAAAAATATTTTATATTTTTGATATATTTGATATATTTGAGAGCTTAGAAATGGTTATTTCCTTTCATGTCACCAGTTTAGCTATGTTTCTACTTTTTTTTTTTCAATCCATTATTTATTACCCAACACTTGAGGATCCCAGCTCTTCGCAACACAAGGTGCTGTACCGACACATAGGTCAAATTGGTGCTCACGGCTGTAGGACCAGATCCTTTGCATGAGCACAAGGTAGAGTCTGCTTGTCTTGGAGAGCTAATAAGCTCAAGGGCCAAAGAGCAGGAGGACAAACAGAGACAGAAGGAAGTAAAATGGCTCACTCAAGGCCACAAAGCAAACCAGTGATAAATCTGGGAACAGGAGCCACATCCTCTGGACCTTTATCACAGCAGAATAAATCACCCATTTCCATTTGCCTTCTGTACTTGCCTGTTAATTCCCACCCATGGCTCTTGAATCTCTGGCTAAATTGCAATGCATTTTTACAGAAAGCTGTATTTTTCAGGTCAAAAAAAAAATCTGCTTATTGTACTATGGGTGGTTAAGGGAGAACGAAAGGGCTGGGGGTCCCAGAGGAAGGTGACTTAGGAGGACAGAGCCCATCCCCTGAACACTCAGCAAGGAACCAAGGCTAATGCATACACCTGCGGAAACACAGGTCCCCAGATGACTCTAAACAAGTGTCCTGGGTTCAGACTCCTTGTTTGCACAACTTAATTTTTAAGTGGATCTAAATTTTTGCTGCTGACTTTTATCCCCCAGAAACTGGAAGGACTTTATCTGTCGGTTAGGTCTTTTGCTACAGTGTTTGTTGGGTTTGATCTTTACTGGAAAACAGTCCTGCGGGTTACACACCTGAGCTAAAGCATAAAAAAGACAGGAAACTGTGATTTTTTTTATCAAGGTGGCAGGACAAGATGAAGTTCAGGAGGCATGAGTGTTTACAGTCAGCTCATGCTGGTTTCTCCCAGATTTCACCTGGCTTCAAGTCATTCACATTAACAGCATACACTTTTCCAAAGGGAAAACCAGCCCTTTGACGAAACACTCCACAACAGAAGCACATCACAGCAACTTTTGCCCCATGAATATTTGCAGTTGAGGAGAACCAAAATCTGCAGCAATACAGGGGGAAATTTGAGGTGAAACAGAGGATAACCATGAGGAAAAGGGGAGAAACAGAGGCACAGCAGTTAACGATTTCCTGAAAGCCAGAGGGGTGCCAGAGTGAGGGTTTCTCAGCCTTCAGATGGCAGATCTCCCTCTTCTCCCTTGGCAGAAGGGAAAACACCCTCACTGCAGACAATGCACAGTGCCAGGGCATATTTTCCCCCTTGTTGGCAGCTCCTGAGTATAAAAACGTTGGAGGCTTAGGCAAGGAGAGAGAACAAGAGGAGGAAGGAGAACAGTATATGCATCCAATGCATCTTTTCCTGGCTGGGAAGTGCTGTCTGCCTCCGATGGTCCAGCAAAGCCATCAGGGGCTCACCACCCCTACAGCAAACTCCTGGGTGCTGCTGCCTTCCAGCCAACTCCAGCCATGAAATTCAAAGCAGCGCAGGTTGTTACACTACTCCTGGACCACCAGGCCAGCTCCATAGTGTGTTTGAAGGGAATCTTTCCACGCAATAAAACCCTGAGGCCGTTATTCCTTGGATGCCTGGCAGCGTGCTGCTGTCACGTTTTCATGGCAATAGCAGCCTGTGGGAGGTGGGATCCCAAGTGGAGACAGTTATGAGGCTGTTACACGTTTGTGGCACAAGCCAGGGTGGGGTTTTGTTATCCAGCATCTAACAGGGTAGCATGTCCTCTCCTTGGCCCGTAACTGCCCCATGGAAAGCATTGCTCCCTTCTCCCCCTCCTTACCCTGCTGCCACATATCCATCCAACCAGTGGCTGGGCTTTTGGGGGAATTTGTTTCCAAATGGGAACCAGATTGGAAAACGGATTAGCAGGAATAAGATAAAGAATTAAACCCAATCAGGAGGCAACCGCGTTTTTAAAAGACACAGATGCACGCGATTATCTTGCCGCATGTGTTCGAGTTAGATCTCAACATCAGAGATGGGTTTGGAGAAAACCTTAAATCCCTCAAGAGCTCGCCGGGGCCCCAGGGCAGGCCTCTGCACAGTGAAGCCTGCCTGCATCCCAAAAACCATGCCTGGGAAGTGAAGGAATACAGCCCTTCAGCTCCCTGTCCCACTAAACCCATCCCCTTTGGGCAGAGGGAATCCCTTTCTGCTCACTCCAGCAGAGGGTGGGCATTCCTATGACTCCCAGCAGTGTCTGCAGACCACAGGCTAAAGAGGAGATGGAGCAAAACTATTCCCAATATCACAATGCCTAAATAATCCCAGACAGTGTTTGGGGAGGGGGGGTGGAAGGGAGAAACAGCCTTTTTTTCTCCTCCACACCCAGGTCACAGAGTGAGTCAGGGATCAGGGAATGGGGGTGCTGGTCCAGCTCCACCCGCTCCCCAAGCAAGGACAAGGAGGGTGAGAAAATTCAGGGAAGGGCTGGAGGAGGCCATGGCTGTTTCATCATGTCAAGAAGTGCTCCAGCGTCTCCTGGCCTCACACTTACTTAAGACCTATCCAAAAAGTAAATAATGCACGAGACAGAACAGCATCTGCACACTATCAAGTTTCCTGGATTTTAGGCAGTACTTGGGTTCACCAGCTTCAGGGGGCCGTTTTCTACTGGGGCAACAGTGATGGGGTGGGGGGGAGAGCAAGGAAAGGAGGGAGAAAGGGATTGAGTTCAGTGGAAGGAGAGCTCTGTCTTTTGGGAAGCCCCTTCTCCCTGGCAGAGCATCGCCATCAAGTTCTTGCTGCTTCGACATTCGATACAGGTTCATGAGTTCAGTAGGAAAACATGAAACCTGAAAGGGCCAAATCCTGACCCCAAACAGGCAGGGAAAGCACTGGCCCAGCCCTGGGAGTGCTGTAATTTAGCAGCCAGACCACCCTATCGTTCCTAGAACAATAAAATAATGTTGCTTCTATAGGACTAAATCCCAAGCCCAGCATGGCTCTTTCCAATTGGTGACAGCAGAGTCAAGCTGTGTGGTTTGCAGCACTATCAGCCAGGGAGCTCTGAGTATTTTGCAAATATGAATTCAGAGGCAAAGTCAGCTGTGAGAGAGGGGACACTTCTGTCACTGCTTCACAGCTGGGGAAGCAGAAACAGGGGTCAAAAAACCTGAGTTCACACATGTTAAAGCCAGGCTCTGCTGTTGCCGAGATTCGCCTAAGTCATTGTGGCAATTGCAAGGGCAGATTCACCAAGCAGCTACACATGCCCAACCTTTGTTCGGCCTCCTTCCACTGACCAGGGTTATGAGCCAGCTGTTTGAAAGGACAGTGCAAGAGGAAATGCCCTGGAAGTGGCATGTGTAGGACCATTTACCTGCATGGTGGTAAATGGTCCTGGAACAGGACTTCAGCAAAGGAAAGTTTAATCTAACACATTGGGCCATAAGGCAGGTGTGAACAAGGGCAACATTGCTGTAAGTTGCAGCACTTCATATGGAAAATTCACCACAACTTTGCTGTGTTTGGTCATGGGTGACTTGAGTCCTCCCCCTCAAAAGTCTAACGTTTTTAGAGCCTTCTTTCATGAGGTCTGTTTGGCCATACGTCTATGCACAGGGCCATCTCCTGTGGATTTCAATCCAGTGGCTGATCTCCAACACATCTTTATCCATGGAAGGAGACCATAAAGGTTCATCAGGACAAACATGATGTCTTCTCCTCAACTGTTTTTAATCAGTTAACATAAACAGGCAGTATTGGACATGTTTTATACAGATGCTGAGCTGAGTCGGATGAGTTTCATCCTGAAGGCACCCATCTCCCCCCAGCGAAAAAGGTGGTGCTGACTAGCTCCACAGGCATGTTTTTCTTGTAATCAATTCAGTTCAGAGATGAATCACACCTAAAGCTCCTGTGAGTTTTCCAAAAGTCTTTCTTGGAGGAAAGGGAGGGCCCCTGCGAGGTTAAAGCTCAGCCACCAGCAGGCACCAGAGATGCCTCTCAGGCACTGACCCTGGGGCACCAGGACTTCAGGTCTCACTGATTTTGCTGCTCATGAAACACTTTTCTGGCACTGACAACTGGTATGCAGCAGCAACAGCAAAATTGCACAGATGGTGGTCTAAGGAGATAAGCAAGGCCAGTTTTGAAGGGAGAGGTTGGTAAAATAGGTTTGACTGGGGAGAAAAACACTGCAGCTTCGTGGTAACTCCGGATATTCCAAATGCCTATTTTCCCTCTTCAGTGAGTCCCATAGGTGAACCCCAACAGCAGTGGGGTTGGGTCCTACCTTCATGACTTTGTTACTTCTTCATTTCTCCTGGTCAACCTTCACTCCTGACATGACAACCACAAAGACCCAAACACAAGTGGCTTTGCCCAGACTCACCAGTGTGAGGCAGAAAGATACAGGTCAACTGCTCCTTTCCTCCTCCCCACCCCACAGTCACCCTCAAATCCCAACCCACTCTCACCCCAGTTAAAACACTCCACCTCCTGTAGTCCATGTGGCCACTCCAACCCTAGCTGGTCAAATCCAAGAAAAAGATTTGTTTAAGCTTTTTCCAGCATAGGTTTTACTGCAGACATTGCTTTTAATAAAGGCTGCACCGCAATCCTTTTCATAATGGCACTGAGCAATCTAGCAATATCCTCATGCACTTAGAGAGTGAGTTAATGAAGGAATAGGTTAATTGAAATAGACTTCACTACGGAGAGCACGAGCAGTTGAGCCGAAACGTGGCATAAAATAGAAATGAAAAGAAAACCCAGCTTCTCAACCCGGCCTGTAGCTTTCTGGCCATACACGGGAAAGAATTATTGTTTCTTCTTCATCTTCTAATATGTTCGACAGTAAAACCACCAATAATATGAAAATAAATTACACCTGGGGCAACCTTATATTGCACTAACAGTCTGGCTCTGATTAGCCTTGCCTTTATCATGCATGCATCGTATTAGTCCGTTTCAAAGAATTCGCGGAGAAATTCATACTTCGACCTTAAAACAGAGAGTAAAAACACAGCTGAATTTAATTACCCGCTGACCGCATGCACTGGGTTAGGTAATAAAATATAGAAGCAGTAAGATATGTAATGCTTTATTAAGCTATCTCAGATACAAGAGCATGCCTGGCAATTATGCCTGAAGGCTACTGAAGGCTACTCAGAATCTCTCGCGGACCACCCAAAGAGAGAGCTAAACAGAACCTGGTTCTCACTGCACAGCAAAGACATCCATAAATAATACAGCTATATGAAGGCGAAGTGCCTCCTTGCTCCTATCTGCCTTTAAATCCGTATGTTTATCAAACACACATTGCCCTGGCATCAACGAATTCTTCTCAGCCTTGATAGAGACATGGGGTTTTAACACTTTCCCAGTGCAGTCCTAAGCCCAGCTTAGGCCCCAAGTTTATGAGCATTTAAATAAAGCAGTTAAAAATTAAATAAAGCCCAGAAATGGCTGGATGAGAAAGAAGCCGAGCCTGCCTCCCCTCCTCATTCCTAAAAGGAAACCTTGGCTGCAATAAAAGTGGAAGGGTGAGAGGAGAACCCAGTTTGCAAAGATGCTCTGTAGATAAATATAGTGTTTAGGAGCACACAGCACATGCTGGTGAGAGGGCTGAGAGGGAGGAAAGAGGACAAATCCTATCTTGATTCCAAAATTAACAATTTAAAGGACACCAGTAACAGGCACAAGCTGCAAATATTGGTCTGACAAGATCAGTGAGTTCAGGCAGTATTTTTTTTAATTGCTCTACACTAACATCACCCTCTTTTATATGCTTCATCCAACCTTAGGCTGCTCATAACATGTAAACTTACACTAATAAAACAGAACTATACACTGAAGAGTGGAAAAGTTGTGATAAACAGAAGAGGGGAAAAAAAAAGCCCATTGGAAAGATACATTGCCAGGGAATTGTACTGTAAACTGCATAACCCAAGTTATAAAGATATTCACATTTTTAAGTCCTCATCCAGGCAAGAGGCCCAGGTTGTGGGTTTCCAAGAGGAAAGACAGTTGTCTATCTCTCTGCTCCTTCACATCCCCACCCTATGACATTGTAGGGTGCCATCAAGAACTGGCCACCCCAAATCTCAGCAGGAGCTTGGAGGGTGGATGCCAAGCAGCAGGATCAGCATGAAGGCAGCAGGGCCAAGGGAAAGGTGAAAGAGATGAGGCATATTCTCCAGTGGGAGGGGAGCCTGAATCAAAACCTCACATCTAAGCTTCCTGGTGATCACCCCTTTTTCTCTTCTTCCATTTCCCTTTTCAGTTGTTGTTGGCTTCAACTACAGACAATTTAGGGTAGGAACACTTCTGCGTGTGGCTGTGCCATCCCTGGAGACACCACACTTGGTTGGAGTCTGCAGGCTGTATATAAATATAATCACTGCCATAAGAATCAAATTAGAGAGGGATCCACAATATTCACATCTAGCCCCTCTTACTTGTAACCAGCTGAACCCAACTTGCAGATCTCAGAAAATTTCCACCTCTGGCAATCTTCTCCCCTGTGCTTGCCATGTAGGTCTGCTCCTCTTTTCCTGTGATGGGAAATCTATTTCTCTGTGTATTTAAGCTCGGGGTTTAGCTTTTTTTTTTTTGCTTTTTTAATAAGAGAATAAGTCAAAAGAAAAGGCCAAAATTTGAATCAAATCTTCCCAGAAGAAAAAAGAAAAAAAATTAAATAACCAAAGAAAGAAAAACCAACCCCAAGTTTGGGTCACTTTTTCCTTTCCCACATTCCCTGGCTCTAGTTCATTTGTTGCTCTTCTGCATTTCAAGCTATCTGGCCAGGATCAGAGGCAGACTTTCTTAAACATACTGTGGTGTGAAGGGCTGCTCTGGAAGGATTTCTGGCCACCATTCTCAGTGCAAGATGAGTTGGAAATCTCCAAATAAAGCTGATTCTCAAAGACTTCCACAGCAATGCTGGAGGGGAAATAAAGAGCTCTGGAAGATGGCCATACTCACATCTCCAGGAGCTTGTGAACGTTTGTGGCTAAGGGGAACTGAGCAGCAGCTCCATCAAAGTGACATCTCTCTGGCTGGATCAGTATTTATACAGATCACTTTTTGCTCTGCAATGTCCTTTAACAGTGATAGCTGATAAATCTCCTAGTTCACGCAACATATTACCCACTACTGAACCAAAGAGACGGGGACCACTCAAGGACCCTGCCTGCTGCTGATGGAGATGAGGACCAAGGGTGTTGGATCCCAAACCTTCTCTGCTCACACTAGAGTTCGAGGGTTTCATGGGGTGCTATATTTAACATAGGTCTCCTGAAATCTGTCCTTGGTGCTTCAGAGTGGGGGGCTTGGAGATAAAAACCAGAACTTTGTATGCCAGATCAGGAATTCTCTCGCAGACTATGCCTGCACAGAGCGCCCTCGCAATAGGCAGCAGGGGAGCCTTGCTCATTCACATTCCCTTTATAAACAGTTGTTTATTTTATTATCTTTATTTGAAACAGATTATGCAGCAGAAGACTTCTGGAAAAATCTTTTCCATCTGACTACTATTTTTGGCAACATACGGTACAAGATAGAAATGTGCCTGCTCGCGTTTATTTATTTGTCTTCATCCCAAGGCTGCAAACGGGGGGAAAGATGTATTAGAAGTAACTTAAGAGAAAGCCTGTGACTGTCAATGTAAAGACGGTTCAGGTGCAAATCAAAAGGCTTCTCCTAGGGCCATCTGTGGGCCACACACAGCAAGACAGAATTAATCATTCTTTGAGAATTCATTTTTGCCTCCATACTATGTCCTCTCTAAGCTTCCCCTAGGAAAAGAGCTCAGGAAACCCAATACCAAACCTAGCTATGTCCATGACCAGAGCTAAGGGAGCAGCTTCTGCAAGGAGCAGAAGACAACTGTAATCATCTGACAGGAACCAGAAACAAAGGGTGACAAAGACACCTAAAGAAGTTCTTCACTGACATACTCCTAACTCCACAACAGACTGTTCTGTTAAATTAAAGACATTAACACTTTCTAAAGAAATTACTGAAACAGCTATAGAGAACAAAACAAGATGACAGATGCTTGTAAGATTCGGTTAAAAGCCCTGATTCACCTTTGTCACAGTAGCCACAAGGATTACAGCACAGGAAGCATACATTTCAGGAGAGGCTAGAGAATTTTCATGATTATGCAATAAAAATAGTTGTTTCAACAGCAAAATACAGCTACCCTTTTCTCTGCATATGCAAAAAACCATCAGGAAAATGAAGAGCAGAGGTCACTTCATTTGAATTGATAGGTAATCTTTTTTAATACCTCAATTACTGGTAGTGGATTTTTTCCTGCTCGCTGGTAATTTTCCCAGACATACACAGCCTCTCCCTTTTGTTTCCCCATTCAGAACACAAATGAAGCAAAGAAACAAGAAAACGGACATTTTTGAAGAACATTGGGGAAGTCTTGCTCAAAGTAGAAACTACCTATTAAACTTTGTTTGGAGGGGAGGGTGAAGAAACTATTTTCTGTCAAAAACATTTACAGAAAGAAAACCCCCAAAACCTCAGGCTTTCCCTTCCCATGTGTAATTGCTGAATCTGTCTTCATGATGTAGAATTTCTTTACAGGACACGAGCACATGCATTCGTAAGCCATCAAGAGGCTTTCACACAACCTGCAGTGCCCGTAACGTCTCTATAAAATTTTCACTTAAACATTATTCATTGATCTGCTTGTAAACTTCCCAAACAGCACGTCGCCTAATTAATCATTTTTATACTAGATGCAATTGTGTGTTTAAGCTGCAGAATGGTTTGCTGTGGCTAATCACATCCATGCACCAAGCAAAGATGGAACTGTTTGACAATTGAATATGAAGCTTTAATTATTCTATTCAGAAACAAAGTTTTCATTAGAGAATCCCAGAGCAGCTGGTTACTGTAATGATGTCCCTAGTGGAATTACAAACAGGATGAAAAGGGTTGGACAATGTTATTTGACTTACAGCATCGCGATGTTCATTTTGAAAGTCATGAAGAGTTGGACAAGATTCTTTAAGCTTTCTATTGCTGGTGCCAAGACTCAGCTGGAGTGTGTTTTCACGACACTCTCCACTTCCTATTGTTTTGCAAAACGCTTTTTCCACCTTCTTAAAAGGACTCTGAAAACAATACACCTCAGAGTGAAGATTTTCTGCTAGGAGGAGCTACTGAGCTGAGCACAAACTTGATGTCTTCTCTGGAACCCATTTGTCTATGACTGCACAGAAATACAGTGTATGCAGCTTCGCTTTCCCACCTCCAAACTCTTTTAGTGAGCAGAGGAAATAGGAGAAGGTGCCACTACCATTAACACTACCTAATATGGCACATATTCCCCCAGTTGCAACCCTACCCAAGTCATACAAGCATGGATATTAACTGTTCAAAGACGTGGGTGCAGGGGCACAAGGAAGTCCTCGGTGCGAGTTGGACTAGCTCCAACCCCACATCACATACTGCCCTAATGATTTTATGTCTCTCACTGGGAGAGAAAGAGGAATGGACCCAGTCACAGTGAGAGCCCATTACTCTTTGCACTGCTCCTTCGCTCTGCCAGGATATGGCTATAAGAATTTGGGGCAGGAAGACAAAGAAAGTAGATAAACCTCCCCAGTCAATTACAATAAGATTCAGACCTCCCAGTGAGGCACCAGAGCTTTCAGAAGAACCTTCCCAATGCTATCATAAGCACTCTTGCCTATAACAAATTCACCTCAGCTTGACCCAATCTGTCCCTTTATAGCAAAGGTGATGAAAATTTAAGTTCTTTACTGTTAACATGTGCCCATCCTTCAGAGGACTGGGAGAAGGAAGAGCGTTAGGGGGTCAGTATAACTGTCATGAGAGATAGACCTCATAGCAGCCTTCCAGTATCTGAAGGGGGCCTACAGGGATGCCGAGGAGGGAATCTCCATTAAGGACTGTAGTGATAGGACAAGGGGTAACGGGTTAAAACTTAAACAGGGGAAGTTTAGATTGGATCTAAGGAGGAAGTTCTTTCCTGTTAGGGTGGTGAGGCACTGGAATGGGTTGCCCAGGGAGGTTGTGAAGGCTCCATCCCTGGCAGTGTTCAAGGCCAGTTTGGATGAAGCCTTGGGTGAGATGGTTTAGTGTGAGGTGTCCCTGCCCATGTCAGGGGGGTTGGAAGTAGATGACCTTAAGGTCCTTTCCAACCCTAACTGTTCTATGATTCTATGATTCTATACTTTTTCCTGCAGGAGAACCCCTTTCCTTTGCACAGTCCCCTCAAGCCATACATGCTAATGCCCAGAATTAGGCCTTGAAATATAACATCTCTATTGAATTCTCTCCGCTCTCTCCAGGACTTCCCTAACCAGTTCATGTCCCAAGTGTAAGCCCACCATGAGAAGAAAAAAAGGGAAAAAAAGAGGAGGAAAAAAAAGCTCATGAAGACATATATCCTGCTGAGCCACCAGAGAACTCCAGGAACATCAAAAACAGAACCAATTCCAGTGAGTTCTGATGTGGTTTCAATTTTGGATTCTGTCATTGGGAAAGTAATCAGGTCAATCAGAAATGTGGTGGAAACCCAGCTGAGAACATGAATTACTGCACATTCTGGACCACCCAAGACCAGAAAAGAGAAATAAAAAAAGCTCTATATCTTAGTAATACTATAGCTTTTATCATTAGGGCTAGAATTATAGTCGCAGTGAAACTATGGAAACAATACAGGCTTGTAAATGCTTCCCATTGAAATCTACATTTATTTTTTAGTGTGTGTGTCCTATTGCTGTATAAAACTACTGAGAAAGTTCAGTTAGGGCTGAGGGCTGAGGGTCACATCCTCGACGGATGCAAATGTGGAACAGCTCCAGTGTGCTGGGAGGATTCAGCCCTTTGTTGAATTAAATTCCAAGTAGAGACTGAATATTTTGTTTCTCCCTCAGTTTACAAAAAATAAATCTATTTGGGGCATTTGTGTAAGTAAGTGGTTGTGATCTCTTTTCCAAGGATGTTTGGAAATGAGAAACTGAAGCACTGGAGAGGTCTCTCACAAGATTTGTTAGTGTCCTTTCCCTCCCCCCCCAAACAGCTGTGAAAATAAGTCTAGCTGGAACAAACATGTGGATTAAAATGGAGATATTTCACAAGTGCAACCCTTTGTAGCCAGGCTGTGCTCACCATTCCCTTTACACACGTCTCACTGAATTCCCTAAGGCATGACAGAGAAAAGGGAGTGAGTGAAGGCAAAAATTCCTTCTAGGCATTATGAAAGCCTCGGGTAGGGCCTGCAAACATTCTCTACCATACAGAGATTCATTGTATATCTCATAAAACAATTAGCCCACCCTTCAGGTGAGGTGAAGTGGGAACAATTCCTCTCTGCTGTAAAGGAGCTGGCTGTGAAACTGGCCCAGTTGGGGCTACAAGCACTCAGAGAATTAGGAACATGAGATGTCTCAATGCAAGGGGTAAGTCAAAACCTGAGGCCCAGAGAGCCAGATTTCAGGCATTAACATCAGCCACAGAAGTCTAAGACTGTCACTTTCAATTTGGCTTCCATAAAAAGAGGCCAAGGTATGCAATCTGGACAGCACACAGAACTCCACGAGCCAAAAACAGAATCCATGTTTCACCTTCTCCAATCAAAGATAAAGAGAAACCAAACACTTTCTTACATTGAGGGTGGTCAAGCACTGGAAGAGGCTGACCAGAAAGATTGCAGTCTCCGTTGCTGGAGATACCCAACACCCAGCTGGGCAATGAGCTCTAGTTTACTTAGGACATTTCTGATTTTTCTTGAGTAACCTGTTCTGTTTTACTTTGATCTGAGCAAGGGGTTGGACTAGATGATCTGCAGAGGGGCTCTTCCAACCTCATAGGTTTCATATGAAGACTTTGCTTTGGTTCTGCCTCTGCCTGAAGTAGGCTGAAGAGCTTCCTCCTCTTGAAGATATGGCCAAGAAAATTCTCTGAGAATGGAGACCAGCCAGTGAGCAGCCTGCAGACTGCATGGATGAGCTGAGAAATGCATGTCCCCTCCTCCACAAAACTAATAGCACAGGACCCCAAACACCACAGCCTGCAGCTAGATGCAGCTTGTACAGCTCTGAGGACCAGAATACGTGGAAAAATTCTTTTTTCTTTTTATTGCCTATCTGTTTTTAGACAGGAGCGTGGGGAACTGAGCAGCAGGGTCATGCTCTTTTCCTCCTGTGGTCTGCCTCAATCTAAACACTGGCCACTGTGGAGTCCAAAGCACGTTCTGCTATGGTAATGAAAAGATCATGGTCATTTCAAAGGCAATTAAGCCCTCGTAACTGATTGCGCTTTTACCACAGCCATCCTTTCCCTTGAAGCACACACCCAAGTGGAGAGGAATTGATGGACATTTTCACATGCCCTGAATGCCATTCTAAAGGCTTCTCATTCTATTTCTGGCTAGTCAGATTCCAAAAATCTTCTAAAACCAAAATGTTACAAAATCAAATCCCTAAGAAGGGATTACTTTTACAGCCTCGTCACTGTCATAGGAAGCAAGAAGGAGAAGGCTGCAGTGGTCCTAGTCATGCATAGCAAAGATGTTATTAGGAGAAAATTATGGCCCTGTAGCCTAAATCAACTGGTAAAGTGGGGCTCTGATCCCATGGCAGGGCAAATCCCACCAAGGCATGCCGTCCTTCTTTCACATGGGTGGCACATGCAAGCAACTGCCATCTCAGATGGTATCTTCTCAGTTATTTATAGACAGACAGATGCATATTCTGCCTGTGCTTGGTGCCAAGAAATGCTCTGCAATATGGTGCTGAGTTAGTAATAGAGCACAAGACCTCCCCATTCAGCCAACTCTCTGATATCTATGTATAAATCACCAGCTAGTGAGACCTTGGTTTCACTGCAGCTCTGCTTCACTCTTCAGCTCTGAAAACTGGGCATTAGAAATCTGGCAAAAGCTATCCCACCACCTACATCCCAGTCCCTTGGCACAGAGAGGGTCCTTGCTTCCTTACCCATGATGTGACATGTAACAATCAGACCTTTACAAACAGATACCTTGAAACCTCCTATCCCAGAAGCCAAAAGGCTCCTCTATATACGTTATATATATATACACAAACAAGCACACACACAGAGGTAACATGACCAATCGAAACCTGATAAACTACTCCCCTAGTTTCCCCTGATTGCACTTAAATCCATGATCCTCTGTCTGAGCCCAAATAGAAGTAGATAGCAGGTTATTTCTTGCCACTACAACAACCTTAACGTATTGGAATGCTCGCATCAAATCCCACTTTTTTAACTCCTTATACTAAATAGCCTTCAACCCTTCCACACAAGCCCTATGGTCTTGATCTCCAACCAGTGGTGTAAATGAGGACCGTCTTGAAAGGTCTTCACTGCACCCAACCCAAATGAAGGACCTCTTCGTGTGTCTCATGTGACACTTGCACATCCCACCAGGTTATTTGCCCCTCATCATCACACTTAAGCTGACTAACGCTTAAGCTTGTGTTTGACTCTCAACCCCAGAAGTTTTTCTGCAGAGCTGCTGCCTACAGCCTCTTGTATTCTCACAGCTGATTTTCTCCTACCAAACCTTGCCCTGATCTTTACCAAAAATTCTCCTCTTGGATCATACTTTGCCAAACTCACTTATATCTTAAACCTGGCCTCAGCAGATCTTCAGAGGCACCCTCAGAATTAATGGGTACGTTCTCCTTCCATCATCTCAGGTGGTAAGGAAAGACTTATAGAGCAATGAGTCCAGAACAGAGCCTTCAAGATCCCCCAACCTGTAGTGTGAAGGTTTAACAATGAAATAATGATAATCAGTCCCTGAGTATTCTCTCGAGCCAGCCTAGAAGATTCAATCTCAACAAAGCTTCCCTAGCTCAGTTGTGAGGCAACAAAGCTCCTGCTTTCTTTCAAAGCCTTTTAAAAATGATAGTCAATACAACAGTCATAGCCTTGAATGACCATATATACATTCATACATATATGCATCTAAATAAAATAATCACAGAGGGAGCGAAAGTTTGCTGCAGCCTGAGTCTTCCCTCTGACCAGAGGTGCCCAGTTTATTCCCAGTGAAATTTCATGGAAGTGACTGGCATCCCACTGGGATGTGCTAGGCACATATTAACTTGTTAAAATTACAAGGAAGACTGCATGCATTCTGCTTTAATCTATTACTTCTCATTGGGTTTTTTTGGAGGGTTTTATAGTCATTATAGTATCAAAGCAAAGCACGGCAGTATGGGAAGTCAGGGTCACAGGCCAGCTTACTCCTGTTCGGCATCCTCACTTGCTGTGCTTACACTCAGCTCGCATGGTTGGAAATTTCTTGGCCCAACAAGGCTGCAATAAGATTGCAATCCTGCCCTTCAGTACTTCTCTGCTTCTAGGAGAACTTCTTATTCTCTCCCAGAGTTGGCATCTTACAGCCATGAGTCCTACAGCAAGTGTGACGAGTTCCTTGGCTCCCAAAACACAGCACGTCCTTTCCCTGAAGCTCTGGGCATTGTTTGAGAAGCAATGCTGCAAAAGTTCTTAATTTGAGCAGACAATCATCAAAGCTTAAGAAACCTAGGCACTAGCTTAAAGTTTTCAACAACTTTGTACCTCAGTTTGGTTTTATTTTGTTATGAAGGGCAGCTACAACAGAGATACGCATCATCCACAATTAAAACAGACTGCTGCATTATAAACAGAAGGGCCTGGAAATAAGCCTGACTCAAAAACTCCAGTTCTGGATGCTCCCAGAATTTTTGTGAAACCTCCCTAGAGACTCACATCCGAGCTGTATACCTTACAGTCCTCGCTTCTGACCTCTGCTTCCCTGTGACATGTGGGGGACACAAGCAGGACACCAGCTAAGCGCAAAGTGGAGCTTCCTGCCCACATGAAGTGCCTCTGCCTAGGACTCTGTCATCTCCTCCCACTCATTCATGCCCTCCATACTGCATCCTCATCATCTCAGACCCCTAATCACTTGATGTACACAGTGTTCATAAATTAGGAGACATCAGTGTTATTTGGGGCACTGAACAAGATTACTGTGCAATTACACCAACGAGCCACCTTTATCTCCAGGCTTGAAATCATGCCTTTACTTAAAACACTTTAAATCAATAAAATTATACTGTAGCCATCAACAGTACATACAGTTTTGCTTACTGGAATGACCCCCATTATGTTCAACGGGAGACATGTTTCTGCCTGATTCAAGCACAGCAAACAGACTTCAAGTAATGGCAAATGTCAAGTGGTTTCAGGAGAAAATAATTATAAATCATTCATGGCCCCCTGCTCTGTCCTAGCTGTTGGTTGGCTTATTCTTCCTGATTAGTGCTGATTTGCATACAACTCAGACCAGTGCAGCAGTGATGGAGGCTCCTCCAGAGAAAAGAAGGTACCCTGAAGTACAAAGATGGGTGTGCTACAGTGGGAGAGATGCCACAAAGGTATGAAAGGTGCATAAATCCTGAGTATCATAGAGCAGACACATAGGGAATGATCAAACCATCTCATCCTACTTACTAATCATTAAAGAGAGCCAGCATGAAACAGAAGAGAAAGCAGACAAATATTCTTCACATGCTGTGTAGTAAAGCTGTGCAACTCCCTGTTGCCAGAGGCTGCACAGAAAGGAATTTTCTAAGGGCTTCAAGTCAATCTCCAAGGCCAAGGGCAGCCAGAGCAGAAGATGGGGATGAAGGGCTGGGCTCTCTTTCTCCACCATAGCAGGGAAAATGGGCACACAGAGATAACATTCACAGCATGGCTCTGTACCTGAAGGCACTATTGATCCTACACTATCATCTGCATGAGGACTGCAAGAAAATTGGCTCCCAATTCTGGATGTGATGGGAGAAGTGAGGACCAGGTTCACAGAGGATATGTCTGACTGCAGAGCTGCCACAAAGATAGCAGGCAGAGGACCTGCTCCTCAAGAAGGAGACAAAGCCACATGAATGTATGAAGTATAACTAGAGCAGGACTGGCGTAGGCATTTCCAAAGGAGGACACAGGGAATCCAGCCCCACCTTGAGTAACTTAAACTCCCTCTATAGCCTGTTCCAGGAGACACAGGCCATTTTCAACCAGCTCTGAGTCAGTGGGGATTGTCTGGCATAGTGACATACCCCTGATGTAACAGGGTGCTAATTAACTTCATGGTCAGGCAAATGCTGAGCATCCCTGTTGAACCAGGGCCTACACACAGCATCAAGATATCATAAGCCTGGAGAAGTAGGCTAGAAACATCTAACAACAAGAGGATTTCCCATGATATATCTGGTACTTCCTGCTTCTGGCTGTGCTGGGTTTACCACACAAATCGTCTTTCTCACAGTCTTTCAGCACTGCTCATTCCATTCTCAGCTGGGCTCCAGACGCACAGAGGTGCAGGGAAAGGAAAATAATGAGACGAAGTTGGGATAGGCAAACCTCGTAGTGCTGGAGGCTTTTCAAGGCCCCCAGATTCTTTGGTGGGTTTGAAAACCAGGATAAGATTGTGAACCACTTTTCCCCCCACCCCCCATAATTTAAGCTGCATGCTCTCCCTCATGTACCACCAAGGGTGGCTCAGTTGTTAAAGGCAAAAACGATTTCTTTCTTTCTTTTTTCTGGGAGACTCAGCTATGCCTGTGGGAGTGAAGAAACATGGACCACCTACCATAAGCTGGGTAGTCAGAGGATATTGCACATAGTCCATAGTCTCTGTTCAATTCCCATGCCAATGATCCCACTCTGGTGCCCATCTGCCATCATAACATCCCCATAGTCACTCCATGCAAACATTCCTTGCTTTCAAAAACAGAGATAATCCAAGAATTGTAACACTCACACCCAAATCTGGAAGTGATCTGGAGTTTCCCCAAAGCCTGGCATCTCATTTCTGGTCTATTGTACAGAATGACCAGAGAGAAGCACCCAAATTAGACCCTTGATGCAAGCTTAAGCCTCACATAGTGCCTCCAGTGGTTTTGGCACTATTTCCTGGTTCAAATTCATCTAGTGCTTATGCTGTTCCCTGCTCCAAAAGATTTCTCTTTATCTTTTCATATAGCTTCATCCATAGGAGATTCATCCCTTAAACCTGCACCAAATTCACCTTTAATGATTCCTTTTCTCTATTCATCCAGTGTTTTTCAATAGCAGTAATAGTCCTTGTGATATTAATTCTCTTCATTGAGTGCTGCCTCTCTGCTTTGCCCACGGCTCAGCCCTTTGAGCTTTTAAAACATGATCCTCTGTTCTCTAAAACCTGACTTATTGGTATCTTTGTACAACACCAAGATGACATGTTCTTTACATGTGCTTGTACTCACGTGTACAGAAGGCTGCCACTCTAAGCTCAGCGATGGGAGGTCTTAAACAGCTATTTTGTTCCCTGCCTTCGGCACTGTATTAAGAACTTAGTTTTCATCTGCTGTGTGCTATCACCTTGAGGTCACTTTCAGACATATTGTATTTCCAGGTCCCCTCCCATCTCTAATTGCACGAGTTAAGATTGCTTTCAATTTTAATTTCCTTCCTTTTGATGGTTTCATCCCATTCTTAACATGACTTGAACATGAGTTGCTTTTTTGTTTTTTAAGCTTCCTCTGGACATCTTTGCTAACTGGTTACTGATTTATTTAGCCCACATTCACAGTATACAGCTAAGAAAATGAGACTAAATGGTTGAGCATTCATTAGAAACAGATCAAGAAGAGACTACATTAACAGCCCCCTGGCTGCTGCTTATACCCTCACATCTGGCCACTAAGTGCTTCTATAAACCAAATACAGCATAAAAGGACAAAGCAAGCTGTAGGGTTGCAGCAGGCAATCGCTGTCTCTGTTTCACCAACAGCTTATCTCAGAGGATTCTGAACACAGCCATAGTAGCATCATCTTTGTTGCCCTTCTGCTGGTCCAAGTATCTCCTTGCCTTTTCTACGCCACTCTCCCTATTTGCACCCCTTCATGTGACTTCTATCTGCTGCTTCTCAAACCTGCAGTCTCAGACTCATCAGTTGTCCTGATATCTTCATTGTCTGCAGCCTCTTCTCTGAAGAGCATGAGAAAGCCTAACATAAGTTTGGACATCCCATCACAACCACCCCTTAGAAACATTCAGTGTCCACATCTCTGACCCTATGGCCTGAATGGAGATGAAACAACAGCTTTGTCCAACACCATCTGACTACATAGTGGGTGGAAATAAAGGATTAACTCCTGCTCTTAATCTACATATTTTGCTATCCCATATTATGGCTGTAAATTCTTAAACCACATAGACAGGCATCAAGTTAAACTGGGTGCTTACTTCCTTTTCCACTTGATGTCTTTTATTAGAAAGAGCAAATCACTAATACTCTTTCAATAGGCTAACACATTTCATGACTGTATTTTGGATTTTCCATGAGTGTAACCCAGATCAGATTTGAACAAGTTTATTTCCAGAGGCTTTTTGTTTACCTGTACTCCAAATTTTACTTAAAGGAGCAGGACACTGAACTACAAGGAAATTTGTGGGGTTTTTTCAGTTTCAGCTTTAACTTACATGGGTCTAGACCAAGTCAAAGAGCATAAAACAATCTGCCTCAGCTGCCCTGCACACAAGTCTCTTGAAACACAGCCAAAAAGTTACAGCTTCTCATCTAATGAGCCTTGTTTTATTTTCTGTAAAGTCCCATTTCTCCTTGATTCTTCTGCTGGTATTTTCTCCTGTTCATGCCCACCAAATTCCACCCTTTTTGGTTCTTTTCCAAGCAGCTTCATGCCCTAATTGGCTGTGCTGCTGAATACTTTCCTCTCTACATCACTGTTAGCAGGTCTACCCAGTGGCCATGCACATCTGTATTTGTGCTCATGGAGTTCTTCACCATGGCTGTGCCAGTTCAAAAAGGGTGTGATAGGACTTGGAGTGAGCTGGCTGCCTGACTGTGACTACGGTTCCTTGCAAATACAGTCCCTGAGCCCCACATAGGTCAACAAGTGCAAACCCATGAACAATTGGGAGCTCTTGATGACAGCTAGGAGTCTCTCTGCAGACCCAGGAAGTCAGGCAGCTAAACCAAGGCCATAAAATAAAGTCAAAAGCTGACCTTAAAATAATAAAAAATAAAATAAAAATGAATTATATCAACTAATATAATAATAGGGAGGTTTTATTGAAACTGTGACCTAAATTAGTCAGAAACAGCAACTTCATTTGGTTTATTGCATTACCATCAGTCATAAAAGCACTTCTCCTTTCCATTTGCCCTGCTCTGGATCTGTATTTGCCCAACTGCTGCCTCTACATCAAGCATGAACAGTCAGAACACGACCAACAGGAAGCAGGTCCTTATGCCCAAGGCTGTCCAGGGACAGCTTTCAGTGCAGCCTGAGCAGGAAAGGAAACTGGCCACAGGCAGAAAAGCTTTTGCTAAAAGTCATCCAATGGGCCTGGGCAAAGGAGGAATAACAAGAAAGAGGGTAGCCCAGACCCTTCTTTAGTTCAAAATCTTAGGGCTTCAATAAGCTTCAAGAAAACAGATTTGCAACAGTTGTAGAGGCTGAGCATGGCAGCTCTTGTGGGTCGGAAGTCTTGGGAGGACCCATTGGCTGATTCAAGGACATCATTTCAGGATCAAGATCAAGAGCAATGTGGTCCAGGAAAATTTATGGAGAGTTTGCTCCACATCCCCCCCCCTAGAAATGAAGAGACAGAGAAAGAAACTTCTCATCTCCTACTGATTAACCACAGTGCAAACTTCACGTGCTCCTGACCTCCACCACAATGAGCAGACCTGAGTTATTCCAATAAAACAGGAAATGACACTTTGCCACAACATTACTAAGTCCACATCCCATAAAACCGTTCAAGGAAGGGGGGAGGGAGAAGAGAAAAAAAAACCAAGAGTAAAGCCAGGCAATTATCTGCTATTAACCCAGTGCTCAGTGCTACCACATTGCTCCTAAAAATAATGACAGAGCAACAAAGCTTATTTGCATCTCCCATGTCCTTTGTGGGTTCCTCATTATTCTAATGAGCTGCTGGAAAACACACTTCAGTTCCATCCCCATCAGTTATTTCACTGATCACTCCACTTTCATTTCCACCTGGCACCACAAGATGTTTCATAATTAACACTTTGATCCTTTCTTTTTCTTTCCTCTTATTTTTGGGGGGTTTGTTGGTTTAGGGTTTGTCTCTTTCTTTTCCACCCAGGGACAAATACAGACACCCACTTTGGGAGGAGCAGAGAAAACTTGTGGATGAGGCTGCTCCCACATTCTGCACCAGACTTTGGAGCCACCAGGCTGGACATGGCTGTCAGAGCCACATACCATACTGCCTTTGCTTCTGTGATGCCGTTTCCGTGCGGTTGGTACCGAAAAGAAACCAGAAACAGTTTAAGAATAGATCAACTTAATGTCTGCCACGTGGGCTCAGGAGCAAAACAGGGAAGGGATGGAGGAGGGCAGCAACGCAGCGATCGCGCAAGCAAACACGCTGTGGCTTGGTGGGTTTTTTCTGTCACAGTGAGTCACACCATTGACTGCAAGTCAGCGTGCCTTTCCTCATGTGAAGGAAATAAAAGTCATATTTATCTCAACAAGCTTTATTCCACCCTTCAGAACCATTATTCAGCTTCAAACAAGCTGAGATGGGGCTGGCAAGGATCAGGGCTGCCAACCTCTGTTTCGCCCACTCCCTTTGACTCCCTCCTCCTGCCACACCTCTTGGTCCTCTCAGATCTTTGCTCTGGGGCATCCTTTTTTGGCTGGAAAACTGGGCCATGGTGGGGTGCCTGAAGTTAAATACTGCTGCACATTTAGAGGACTGGAATAATTGTAACTGCCAGGGGGAATGGAGCTGCACAGCATTGGGCATGAAGAGGGCCAGCCACCGCAGTGCAACATATGTACAAAGAAACACAACTCACCCTCCACTAGCTAAAGCCAATGGTAGGGTCTTACAGATTTTAAAGGTCCAAATATTGGTCCTTCCTGAAATTTGGGCGATTAAGTGCACTTCCTCCCTCCCCTCCATCAAACAGTATTTTCTCATGACTGAATTGCCTCCTCTTTCACAGAATTTTACTTTCTGTTTGGTTTTTATTTCAAAATACCCTTTGAAATGATACTAGAATAGCTACAGAGAGATTCTGCACACTCCAAACCTCCGAGTTTCACGTTGCTTTGCTTTTAACAAAACACAGAGAGCAGTTTTAAAAGTATTTAAAGAAAATAATTTTAGCTCCTCTAAGAAAGTGTTTGAAAATTTTACCATTTCAGTTCCTTGTCAGGAAGAGCTTTCTGCCTGACTTTAATTGCAGAGTTGAAAAAGACACTTGTGTCAAAGCTGAATCTTTCTCTGGAGGCTTGGTGATTTACATGGAAATTTTATTGAAAGGGGGAATAATTCAGAGAAAGCATTTCTGTACTGTCCTTCTGGTTTGGGGGTTTACAGTTATAATGTTATTTTAGAAGAATATTGGACATTATAAAAACCCAAGCATGAGCATCAAATGAAATATTTCAAACTCTCTAAAATGAAAGCTTTCACAGTTTTGAAAATGAAGTTTCATTGGAAAATCCACAGTTTTGATCTTTGGGTCCAACTTGCAGTTTCAAAATGTTGATTCCTTACCATTTCATTAAGAAAGATGCTGATTGTTCCAACACCTGAGTTTGAGCATAACTTTACTACAGTTGTATTTACAAGGGTAAACTCACACACACATACTAGTGTTGCCAGGATCAGGGCTTCTGGTAACTTGCTGACACTCAGTACAACCTATAACGCTGTACAATGATCGCTTTATGTACACCAGACTTTGACCTTATTCATCAAAATACCCTTCTGACTTTTCACCAAGGGCTTTTATGTCCTCTGAAAACAATAAAAATTCCTTTTTATGACATTACAACTTTAATTTCAAAGTGTGAGGAGCGAATGTGGTGGCGTTCTCCTTATTAAGGCAGAATGAGCTTGTATGCCATGGCTCAAATTATTTTTACTTGGGCTTTACATAACCCTGGTACAACAACAAGCAGATTGGGGTCCAAAGTGCAAACCCAGGGCACACGCAATCTAAAACCCCACCTTCCAAAATGGACGATGACTTTGACCTCTGCAGCCATAACCCATGAGGTGTGATTCTTACACTAGGATGATTTTCTCTGCACAGTGGTAAGAGGAACTTTTCCACCAGTCCTCAGATCCTGGAGTCATGGGAACACAGACATCTCCCACCTCTTTAAAAGCATGATTCTCTAGAACTCATCGATGTGAATAAGCATTTGAAATATGTCTAGCAGCAAAAAGGCAATTGATACCAAGTCTCTTTTGGGGTAAAGGGGTGATACAGAAGGCACTGTTGTACGAGCCTGGCTCCAAGCTATGTCAAAGTAATTGAAAATGGGAAGAGCTGAAAATCAAACTCAAAAGATACAGGTAATACAGGAAAACATTGCAAATGTTGCAAACCACTTCTTTGAACAGTGGAAGTAGGTTAGCCCTGAACTAGGTCCTCAGCTGGTGTGACTGGCTTAGCTCCACCAAATTCAGCCATGGTATATCGGTGTGAATACATCCCTGGATGAAGGCTACCTGCTGTATCCAGGCAGTCTTGCAGGGCATTCATCTGCTATGGAAAAAAAGGAAAAGGAGATTCAAGACTCCTGGGACCTCAAATATGAAAATGAAATCAAAGACAGAGATGTGACCCCCAAAAGGGCACCTTTTTCCATGTGAGGATGACCTTTAGATCAGTGTAAGCAAAATAAAAAGAACAAAAGAAAGGATAAGGGTAAAAGATGGAAGAAACCAGTCAAGATGGAAGGGACAGATGGCGGCAGATTCAGAGGGAGGGAGGAGATAGAAACCAAAAAAAACCCAGGAGGGTAAAAAAACAAGGCAGATTAGGAAATAGGAATCAGAGGTAGAGGAGAGAGAAGGGAAGGGATGGGCAGTGATAAAGGGAACAGGGTTAAAACGAGCAAACAGAGAAGGCATAAAGAGAAGGGTTCGGGTTAAAGGAGCAATTGCCCTCTGGCAAACATACTGCAATGTAAATGGAAACACATATGTCAACAAGGAGCGTCCTGAGACGGGCCGGAAAGGAAATAGCTTACGTGATGTGAGCTTCTGCTGGGAATCACCACAGCCTTCTCCCCCCACTCCCTTGTCACCCTGGATCGCTCTTTTCTGCAGATGCTGATGTCCCCACAAACAGCAAGGCACTGTCACAGGGGTTCCCTGGACCCAGCCATGACTGTACCTCCATCCAGCACCACTGCCCATAGCTATTCGCGGCTTAAGCTACTACCTGACTTCACCCAGCTCAAAGTGAGCTGCATCACAGCTCAAGATACAAATACATATGACATTTTCAAAGGTAGTTTCAAACACTCTTGAGCTCAAAAAGAGCTTCAGAAAAAGCTGATAAGCACACACAAAGGTCTCTAGAGCTCTTAAAACTGAGTCCAGTACCTGAGCTTGAGTCCTCCAGGAGCTCTGGTCAGTGTTCAAGACCAGAATCCTTCATTTCACTGCCTGAATTGCGTTAGTCAGGACTCAAGTCACTCAGAAGCATCTTTTCCTGGAAGTTAAACTCACATGAACTATTTTTCCGATTCCAGTCACCCTTTTACATAATCTAAACATCCAGCTGCACCTTCAGATATTTCCCAAACATTTCTGTGCTTCTGGTCTTCCTTCTTTAGGAGGAAGCTTATAGAGGATGGCAGCAAGACAAGAATCATGGCCATCTTCCATAGAGAAGAGGAAAATCCATAATAAAGGGAAAGAATCCAACAGAGCACTATCTGCAGAGACATCACTGCTGCCCAAGCCTTCATACTGTTGCATGGAGGTTTCTGCACTTTTTGGACTTCTCTAGTTAGGAAGCCATATATTCAAGGAAAGCCTATTCCATAAATGCTGCCTATTACACCAAAATCTCCAGGTACATTGTGCATGCACAACAGGGCTATGCTTCCTCATGGCATTGGATCTCAACTGCCCAGGGTTTCCAAGGGGCTCAAGATACTCCAAGAAAAGCATCCTGGGTAAGGAAACTTTTTTTCCCTATGATAAGGATTCAACGTCTGGCAAGGATTCAACCTCTGGCTAATGGTATTTGTGCATGCTGATTTCATTGGCCCATGGCACAGAGGGAGGCAAAATAACCTAGTATTTATGCTCAGACGCCTTTTTCATGCCCAGCAGAATAACTCAAGTTTAGGGCACAGCTCAACCAAAAACATGCCTGTGTCACTGGTCACCTTTGTGACACCTCACTGCAATACAGCTACTTCTCCTTCTGCTGACAACAGTTCATGTCAACAGGAACACTCATTTCAGTGTTAGTACAGCCATAAGCAGGGTGGTACGCCACATTAAAGACTCAGTAGAGCTGCAGAGATAATGTGTTGGTATAGTCAACATCTTAGACTACTACAGAATTAATCTGTGCACCATCAAGGTACTGACAGCAGATCTATTAGCTGTTAAGCATGTTACTGGGGAGAAGCTGACACATGGTAACTCCACAGCACTAAACTAACAAGGACATGTTCAATACACAGCACATCACATGTTGGAGGAGACTGTTCCCAAGAGCCATTCATCTTATTTCACTTTTGCTGTCTTGACTTCCCTTTGAAGTGTTAAGAAACACTTTTCAGATATCCCCATCACTTTGTCAAGCACAGATCACTACACATGTGACTAGGATCATTAATGCCTCTACACAAAGACCATTTGTCTATTTAAAAAACACCCCAAACCTTTAAATATGCAGAATCCAATTCTTTGCATTAAGTCATGCTTGAAGATGACTCAGAGATGAAGGGGTTCCTGCAGCTATAAACTCAGAAGATGGATGAAAGTTCAATCACTGACACTGAATCTTTTTGACATTTAAACATTTCCACTCCAGAACACGACAATCCTTCAAACAACCATGTTGTTTTGTTTTTACAAGGATACCAGTTAGCCTGTGTTGTTTAGATTGGTAATACTTGCAATGTATAAACTTTCTTAGCACATGGCAAGTGAAAACAAATAACCTCCATCAGATACGCATTTTCTATGTCAAAAGGGCAAAGGAAAACCAAGTGGCATTTCTGCAATGAACTGCCTCTAGACTTCCTTCCCAGAATCTGGGGAAACATTCAAAGGTAGAAGCAGAAATGTACATACTGACCCAGAAATAATTCTCCAGTGTGTACTTTCTCCCAGTGTTGTTGCAGCTCTGATGGTCCGAAAATAGAGGAACAAGGTTTCTAGACAATAATCTTTTCCTGGATCAACTGAAACAGCTAAAGAAAACAAGCTTTGGGCACACAGAGTTTTCTAAATGCTGTTCACATGAAGGGCATCTTTCCTTGCACAGCCTTCATGCCAGCTCTTGTACCTCTCGATCACCGAGGTTTTCCAATAGTTTTCTTGTGTTATCCTCTGTGACGCCAGCTACTCAAGCCCTCCTGAGCAGGGTTCCAGATAGTTCAGGAGACCTGGGTCCACTTCCCTTTTGTCACAAGCTACTTAAAACACTTTAGGAAAGCTGCATGACATTTTGAGCACCCATTTCTCCATCACCTATAAGGCAGGCTAAATGCCCACCTAGGTAAAGGGAACAAGGAGGCAGCAGTGCAAGACGCAGAGATGTGCAGAAAAGCAGATAAACCAGCCTGCAGGGTTCAAGGTGCATAGGTGGAGGTGGGACTCCTCTCACATATACTGAGAGCTCTGAAATGGTGTGCCTGGACTACTCTGGTCTTTCAGATCACAGCATGAGCTGTCTCAGCTACCTGCAGTACTCTCCTGCTTAAGATGCAGATGCCTCACCAGGCTGCTGAGGGAGCCAGAGGAGAGGAACAGAAGAGATGCCTGGAGGAGGAGTAAGTCACAATCCCTATGGTTTTTATGTGATTTTTATCTCACCCCTGAAGTTTCATCATACTGTTCTGGATCAGACTGACTTAAATGCATTATTGCATTTAAGCGATAAATACGCACGAACGCATCTCCTTCCTGCACCACTGTATAACCAGAGAAACAATTTCCTTTTAAACGGGGCAGAAATTAATTCTTCAGGAAAAGACCAGCACTATTGGATTTTAAAGCAATAGATGTATCAATATTCTATGAAGGGGGAGCTAGGCAGCTGAGCAGCCACTGAATGACCAAAAGGAGCCTAACAGTCACAAGCAATCGATAAGGGTTATTCTTAAATAACCCATCTTCTGAGCACAAGAGATCAGTCTCATTTTTGAAGATGTAAATGTGTTGTGCTACAGAGCTGCTCCAAAGACAGATGCACAGAGCTGTTTGTTCAGCGCTCTTAATCCAAATAAACAGTTGCATACTCTTACCTACAACATAAGTCTCTCATCTTCAAGTGTGGCCAAGAAAAATATTTTCCTAGCTAGTTTGTTATGAAAATGTTTGAATAAAAGAAGCAACATCAATAACTTATGTAAAAACTTCAACCTCTAATCAGCTGAGCTTTAATAAGGTTTGAGATAACAGCGCATGTATTTTGCCAAGAGTATAAAATAATCATAAAATATTATAATTGATGTGCTGTTCTGGTTTATTACAGCTCACAAACTAGATAGTCGATTGCATAGAAGAAAACATTTTGGACCTTGTGTTAACATATTGTAATAATTAACAGCCATTATTTGCATTTGGGGTATTTTGGTGAAGGGTTTGGTTTGTTGGGGGCGGGGTGTTGGTTTGGGGGGATTTTATTGTTTAAACAGCCTGTACGAATTTGGCCAATGACTTCAATCACTCTGAAATCAAATGAAGCTATTTATGACACAAGCATTTGGCCCATAGTGTTCTGAAAGAAATGAAGATGGCAGAGCTTAATTCCTGCTCAAATTAAACCTTCAAAAAAGAGAGGAAGAGAGTAGGGGGAGGAAGCCCCAAACTGCAAATAAACCCTTGACAATAAGTTACACCAAGTTGTTTCCTTTTTGGAAGGTAGTGAGCTGCAAATAATTGCTAATAAAAGGTTCACTGTGTTTGGTGAATGCAAATCTTTATTTAGTGGCTGCAGTGCAAGTCTTTTTCTTGCTCTCTTGACAGTTTAAGTACACGCCAACAATATTTGCTTAAAGTCTTTGGCTCCATTAATCTCAAACCCTGTTACACAGATTGCCAAAGCTGATGACAAACCCCAGTTAGCATGGATCATCTACTTGCCCATGACAGTATTTTTCCCATGACATTAAAAGGATGGTATTTCTCCCAAAGAAGGCACAAGTCTACGGATTCTCAAGGTTTGAAAGGATAAGTCTATGGCTTAAGGTGACTGATAGAGATAGCTGGGGACTACATGGAGACAGGGAGGAGGAAGAATACCCTTGCACTCTAATTGGCTTTTTTGTTTGCTCACAGTTGCTTCTAGTATGGACAGATCTCCATAAGAAAACACAAAATTAGCACCTGTTGGGACAACTTAACCTTCAGGGAGAAAAGCAAACATCCTTGGGTTGTCAGGATTCTGAAACAAAGGTTACAAAGGAGGTGATTCTTTTTCCTGGATTGTTTTAACCCCTTCTTGCAACACACCGCAGCTCACTGACAAACATCCACCACTGACTGTTAGTGACCCTCTCAAACATGGTACAAGAAACAGCACCATAAAATGGGGTACTAATTAACAACACCATCATACCAGGAGCATCAGATGGGAAAAGTATGTATAAAGGTATTATCAAGGGAAACTGAGGCATGGTAAGAAAAATCATCACAGGAGCAGCACGACCTGGAAAGTGACTGTTCTCCTCTCTCCACCACACAGCTACACTTCATAAGAAGGTGCAATGATACTGTGCCCTCTCACCCTGCTGAGTAACACAAAACTCAGCTGCCTCTCTAGACAGGAATAACACCCAGCAATGACTTCTCACTGTCTTGTTCCTTGAGAAAAAACTTCTCAGAGCCAGAAAATTTAAAGCAAACCCAGAAATTTAAAACCTGTGTCCTTTCTCCTGACTCATCAGCAGATGTGCCTGGCCAAAACAACAACTGTCTTTGAGTAACTGTGTCATGGAATCACAGAATCAACTAGGTTGGAAAAGACCTTTAAGATCAAGTCCAACCATTACCCCAGCAGGGCCAAAACCACCACTAAACAGTATCACTGAGGGCCTCATCTGCACAGCTTTTGAACACTTCCAGGGATGGTGATTCCAGGGTCACCTGTCCCAGAAGCGTGTTCCTACAGGCAAATGCCAAAATGCTGAATTTGGAGGGAAATACAAGAAATCTAATGAAGAAGCTGAGGAAGAAAACAGATACTTCCAAATGAAAGCCATGATATTCAGCCATAGCTCTAGGCAGCACAAGCAGGGTATGTATTATGTACATCTGGCTAACAATAGCATCACCCTGCCTGTGGCTTGCTCTTGGTAGATAATGACTTGGTTAAGCTAAGGGCTTCAGTGAAACTATTAATATGTGAGAGCATAAAGCTTGCACAGAACTCTGCAGGATGGTGACCTCAGAGAGTAAATTGAACTAAAGTGATTGTAAATGAGCTAACATCTTTCACTTAACACTGCCTCCTGTTTCCCTCCAACAGAGGCACCAACCTTTCTCTCACTGGAATCTTCCACTTCTCCATCAAAACCACAAGCATCTCCCAATTTTTCTACACTTTAACCCCAGAGGGGTTCACACTGTAGCCAGCAGACTCCAAGAGGACTGTAATAAAAACTGAATCTTTGTTCTGACTGCAGATTAAAGGGAACAATCCTCAGTACAAATGCAAAATAGCTTTCCCGAGTTTTCTTTCCTCCCCCCCTCCTTTTGAATAATTGGTATCTGCATACGAAGGTTCAATGTCACCAAACATGAGGCTTGTGTACAAAAGCACAAGATCCTTGACTAAAGCACAGCATACTTAACAGCTCAAAAGCAATTGTTGTAAAACTTGATGGAATTGTGCCTGGCAATCGTATTTTATTGTCGTTTGTACAGGGAAGCTTCAGCATTTTCTGGGCTTTTTTTATTTTTTTATACCTTAGGGAAGTGGTGGATATTTGAAGAAACTTGAGCTCAGGAGTTCATGGCCATAGTTACTGTTTTCTCCAGAATGTACATATTTTATACAAAATACAACCCAGGTGTTCAGAAGAGAAACACTTTCCACTTATCCAGGTAAGAGTATAGCCCAAGGTCATATAAAAAGCTTGTCACTGAAGTTTGCACAGACTGTAGTGCAATAAATATAGGCCTCGTTTGACACAACATTTGAGTAATTTGTGCCCTATACCAGGCTAAGCCCAAAATCTTTACAAGAGAAAAAGGAAGGAAAGAGAAGAGGGAACCTCAAGACCACAACTGCCCTGGGATGCAAGAAAACCAGAACCTGCTTCTTCTACAGCAAGGATTTAAACTTTCAATCCTCTTCATTCAAGAAAACACCTTTAACCACCTCACTGCCCCTCACACTGCTGCTCCAATTTGGGCACTGAACTTTCTTGCCAGCTAAGTGAATTATACACTTATTCGCACCCCTTTCTTTCCAAGGGTCCTTGGGATAGACACGTACAGGGAAGGAGAAACTAGAAACAAGAGGCAATTCCTAAATCTTTCATCTAACAGCACTAGGAGGGCTGCTTCCCTCTAGTAAATGACTTGTGGAAGGAAAGGAAAGCAGGATGCCGGCAGGGCTTGCTGCTCCCACCCTCCATCACAAGCACACTCTGGGCACGCACATGATGGGCAGGGGTAGAGCAGCAGGTTTCACTGCTGAAATACGCACGATGCTCACCCAAGGGATGCCCTTCAGTCCTTTGTGAGCATACTACCAGCTGAGGACACATGATCTTGGCCACCTGTGAAAGCAAGGAAGACATTCCTACTCCACCGATACACAGGGAAGCCAGTGCCTATACAGCATATCACTGTGCCTGCTCACATAACATGCTTCAGCAGCAACAGCCAGCAAGGAAGCACCTCCACAGCCTGGGACACACACCTGCATTGCCCTGCCTGAGGCATAAACAAGGGTGCAGGGGAAGGTGGCTGAATCTCTGCAGGCCAATGGAACAAGGAGTCCCAGGCAAGCAGAGTTTTGCTTTCCAGATGTAGTCCAGCACATCTGGGGAGGCAGCATCTCTTCTCAAAAGGGCTTTTCCTCCATGTCAGAGTGCTTCAGAAGTGACACCCTGGAAAGCATGCTGCATGCATCTTCCTGCCTCTCTGCTGAATATGCCAGGAAGCACATGGCATGTCACAAATGGCACTTTTAAATAGTTCGGGGTGGGGGTGGTTAAAATGTTGGGATCCTTATCTGGACACCAGCTGTTTATGCTCCTGAGGGTTTAAAACAGCATTTCTAGCATTGGGAGCAACAATGCAGTACATGTTTCTCTGCCTTAGAAGGAAGAACATACACATATATTTCAGTTTAGACATAAGGAAGAAGTTCTTCACTGTGAGGGTGGTGAGGCACTGGAATGGGTTGCCCAGAGAAGTGGTAAATGTTCCAATCCTGGCAGTGTTCAAGGGAAGGTTGGATGGGCCTTGGGCAACATGGTCTAGTGAGAGGCGTCCCTGCCCACGGCAAGGGGGTTGGAATTAGATGATCCGAAGATCCTTTGCAACCGAAACCATTCTGTGCTTCTACAGTTCTACACAGAGATGAGCAGCTAAGGTAGACAAATTAAAGACCTAAGTGAAACATGTGACTTGAAAACATCCTGTCTACCAAGCAATGTCTGCAAGAGGGGACTGCTGCATCTCTGGGTTGTCCCTAAGAAATGGCAACGTGGACCAAATACCATATTAGAAACTTCAGAAAATCCTTCAGCCTGATAAGACAAGATTTATTTCCTCTCCAGTGCATATGTGCTCATCAATATGATCTATGTGCACACATTCTGTGCACCATAAATCCTGTATAGCCAGTACCTGCCAGATGTACTATGCATATGCATACTTCTCTACAGGATTTTCTGCATGAATGGAAGCCTTAGCAATCACTAAGTCACAGCCACACAGCTGGAAGGGATCTCAAGGCATCCAGGCCCTCCTACAGCAGTCTCTGTCTTCTCCCTTCTTTACCCCAATCTCTCTCATGGCTAGATTAAAAAAATACCCAAAACACACCACAACAAAGGAACAAAAACCCGCACCCACCAAAAACACCACACCAAAGCTTCCTCCAGCTTCACAATGAGGAGATTAAATTTAAATGCAGAGAGACTCATCCTAAATCTCCAGGGGTGTCCACGGGAGCGCCATTCCTTGTGTCTCGTACTATGCTCAAATCACTCCCATCTTCTTGCACCCCCATGGCCTCTCCCCCAGTGGCAAATAACTCACCAGCTTGGGAGGGCTGCAATTGCAATGTATAGAGTGAGCATATGGACACACATTTTTATATGTATGTACGCACACACGTATACTTATAAAAGTCCCCAGTACTCTGCCGGGAAGGAAGAAGAGGGAAATCCCTCCTTTCATCTAGACCTAAATGGGAAGGCCTGGTTTGCACTGGAAGTGAGATTTCAGAGACGTAAGGAATGAATGGTCTGCTTTGTCTCCGCAGCTTTGATATATCAGTTCCTTCTGTGACAGACTTGTTAATCTTTCCAATGTTGCTTTTTCAAAAAAGACAAACACAGTGGATAAATGTGAATGGCCAACCACATCCCCTCCCATAGGAAGTCTCGCCACATGGGCAATTCTTCCAAGTAAAGAAAACAGCCCACTTTATTTACAGGGTAAATCATTTTGACTTATCTTGCAGGGGTTTGCTCATAGCAAACTGACAGTTTCCCCCTGTTGCACAGTAAATGGCTGATGGGGAAAATGTTTTCCTTCCCACCATGTAGAAACAACCAGCCAGAAGGGAGGAGGGGTCGGGGACTTCATTTTTCTAATACTCCATTAATGTTCTCCTAGCTGACAATCACTGCAAAGGCCTGAACTCGCCACTCCAGGCAGCTCGAGCAAGAAACTTGAATCTCTACAGGGATTTTTAGCTAAGTACATTGACTCGAGTTAGAACTTTAGGTCTTAAAGGGTAAGGTAACCTTTAAAATGATTTCCAAATAAGTGCCATTACTCTAGGAAAAAAAGAAAAAAACTACCCAAAGTTTCTCCTTTTTTCTTCTATTTAAATCATTACCCTCAGAAAATGGTTACATCTTTGTTACCTGAAATGACAGGACAGGAAGAGTAAGAGATTTTAAAAGATGGAATATACCCACACAGATTCATTAATTCCTTTCATATGCATTTTTCAATGACAGCCCACTGATCCCTCTTGTTGGGTTTGGGTTTTGCGTTGGGTTTTTTTGATTGTTTGGGGGTTTGGGGTTTTTTGTGGTTTTGTGTTTATTTTAGGTTGGGTTTCTTCGTTTGGATGTTTGGTTTTAACGTACAGCCTCAATACGCACCCAAATTGGGATACAGAACAAATTTATATTGCCTTGCAGATAAAAGTTTTCAGCTCAGGGATGTAATTAGCCCTGATCTTTCTTCTGCGGAAGTCAGTGAGATCTTGAGATATCACGTTCAAACAGCTCAATTCACAAGCTCCGATCCAGATTGCAGCAGTAGCTACCCTGGCCTTTCAAATCCAGCTAGCCTTCCAACTACATTTTCCTTGTGTCATCTCAAAGCAAAACACAAATGTTAAGACCAAAAACCTGTAGGGAGGTTTGGGTTTCCTACCATGCCAGGTGAGCAACAGGGTAATGCTGATAGAGTATAAAAATAGTGCAGGTACTATATTTGCTGAAGGTGTGCTCAAAGTGGGAAGGACAGGATGAATTAGGCAGCTCAAAGCAATGCTTAGATAGCTCTGCTTTGGGATTGAAAGAGAAGAGAGCATTTTTACCATCACACTTGCATTGTTTCATTGGTATAAGCCACTCCACACAGACTTTGTTAATGATCGTATTCAGCTAAACTGGGATGACCTGCAAGTGCAACAGTCAGTCTTGCTGGTTTCAACAGTGATTGCAACAGGATGCAAGAATGTGCTTAAGTGTTTTCCACAATAGGAAGCTAAATAAACCATCTAAGATGACGGTCATCACACAAACAACATGAAGAAATCCACCAAGGATATTAGATGCCCTTCACAAAGAGTGCAGGAGTGGCATTTTGCAATCTTAATACAGCAGGTTAAGTAATGTGCATGTTCCACATCCCCAATAATGTCTTGTTCAGGAGAGACATTCATCAAGGCCAGACCTCAGGCAAAAATCTGTGTAATTGCAATGATTTATACCTTTTGACACTCTGGTCTGCTGACACTGGAAAGACAATGTGCATCTGAGTTTGCTGCAAATATCCCCTAACACGTTTTTCTGGTTTTGGGGGGGTTAGAAATATGAAAACATATGTTCTGATTTATAAACTGCAGGTCAAACATGCAGGTGTTAATGGCTTTTTCCCTGAGATTTTCAACTCCAGCCAGACCTGTGTATGAATGACCAATTAAAAAATAGAAAATAGCACAGCATAATGGTGTTCCCATCATCTCATAGTAACAAAATAGCACAGCAAAATTAGAAACACAGACCTTTCCACCAGGACTCAACCTCCAGGTAAGAAAACAACTTGGGATCTTGCTCGAATCCAACAAATGCTTCTGCTTTGACCTTAAATGGTGTGATTTACAGTAATAATAAATATTTTAAAGACCTTTCCAATTTAAATGGCTGACAGTTGAAAGATTTTGCTAGTACAGTCAGCTGAATGATTAAAAGTAACTATAACCCTGCTGGTACTAATGAAGGCAGCACAAAGGTTCAGACTGCCTAATAGGTACATTTTTCCTTCTTGATTTTTTCCCTTCATTGTTCTAATATTCCCTTTGGGTCCCCTCTGCACAGGTGAATTTATGATGTTGAGGATTATCCTGAAATATGGGTTCTATCTGCATTGGGCTAAAAGCCCAGGCAGACAAATACAGTCATATCATAGGATTTGGGGCAGTTCTGCTGCCCCATGCCTGGTCATGAGCATCGTGCTACCAAAGGCAGTGTAGGTTAGGACTTCACTGCTTACTCTGCCTGTCTACAAGCAAAAGGGGAATGACAAAATCAGTCCAGAGCCAGGACTCAACTCTGATTTCCCATGAAATACAGTGACAATCACTGTAGATGCTTTCTAAGCTATGGCCAGAGAGACAGTGCCCAAGAACAACTCAAGATTCCCATTGTCCAGGTGAAGCTAATTTTGGAGGACTGAGCTGCTTTCTGGAGGGCTTTTTGTTTACTCTCTAGAAAAGAAACCCAAGCTGTTCCAACCAAGATGCCACACTGAAACACCTACATTGGGAAAATTCGGGCTTTTAGCCCTGAATCACAGGATGAGACAGAAAAACACCTTTGCCTGCAAGCTCATGATTTCCAGTCTTCTGCATGGGAAGCTCCACTGTCCCTGAAGTGGCATGTCAGACTGCACCTGCTTCAGGTGAACACAGCCATTCTTGTGACCCACAAGGCACCAGAAGACGCAACACTCGCAAAGGTGCAAAAGAGCCATAGAAGCAAGGCACTTGCAGATTGCCTAGCTCAAACTCCCTCTTGCAGCAGGGTTATTGCAAACATCAGAGCAGGTCAGCTACTAGCTGAGTCTTGTAAGCCCCCAGGTGTGGTGATCCTAGTAACTTTCCTGGTTATCTGCTCCAGCACCACACCATTCCAAGCAAATCATCTTGTCTTAATGTGCAACATTGGTAAGAAAAGACCGATACATCCAGATGTGCAAAGTACAAGTAGGCATTTAAAGATTAACCCGATTTTTCATTGCAATAGGTGGGTCATGTCACACAAACATGCAATTCTTTGATACTTACTGGTGTTGTGGTTTGTTGGGGTTTTTATAAGGCTGGTTAGCTCTTTGGTTTACATAGGCTGAGAAACACTGCCCAAAATTGCCTGGAAAAAAAAAACCCATACACTATTTCTTCCTGTTTTAAAGAGTATTTTCCCATCAGGTAACATAACTTATAATTAAGCCAAAGATTTGTGAAGACAGCACGTCAGTATTGCCTTGAGACCACAGAATTGCTGAAAATTATTGTTTTAATGGGGATTCAAAGTGGTTTTGCATCACTATATCAATACATAAATCAGCTACACAAAGTAAAAATGAACTGGCCACGTAATTCCCAGCAAGTCCAGATTCGAGCAACAGTGTCGTGCAGAAAGCACCATCTTTTTCAACCCCAGTAAAAACATGGTATATGCGGTAGAAACTACAACCAAAGAAAGCTAGAGAACATCCTTTAAAAACATTCCAAACATCTTTCTTTTTCATGCCATGAGAGATGATTTTTTTCCTATTTCTTGTGAGGCACTCTGCTGTTTTGCTTATCATTCCTCAGGGACTGGTGACCTCATGAAGAAAAACAACCAGGACAGAATTAGCCTTTAGTTATATATTAATACTTTTACCTCCAGCAGCAGCAGATACAATTTTGAGTCGAAAATCATAAATTTGTGAATGTTTGGATAGCAGCGCTCCTGCAAAGCTGTGGTAGCACGAATTGCTGGGGAAGGCTGAACTGTGGTTGCCGATCGCTGCATTTATTAACGATTGGATCCAAAAATTAAGTGTGCACTCCAAAACCGACAAAAGCCAGGAAGATCTTTTGCATTCCCTGGATTTTATATCAAATCTTAAAGTAGAATCACAGCACAGTGCGGGGCACTGACAGGGAACACAAGACAGCAAACCTTGTCCAATACAAGCTCTCAACAGTATTAGCTAACAGGACACGGCTGAAGGCTTTGGGAAGGACTGGATACCCAAGACCCACCCCCCCGCACCCTACCACTGCCATCACCTTGGCCAGGGTCAGGTTAGCAAGTGACTGATCCTTGTCCTCACACCCTGCCAATGAGAGGTCCAGTCTCTCTGCCTCCCTCCCACTCCAAAGCACCCCTTATGGGTCTACAAGAGGGAGCTCCCACCCCCAGGGCCAGCAAGACGGTGAAAAATGATACGAACCGAACAGCAAAATCAATATTTGGTCAGGCTAGGGAGGGACTATTGATTCTTTTCTCATGATATCCATGTCTCCTGCACTTCCTGCTTCTCCAGGGCACTGGAAATCCAAGTCCCTCCTAGACCAAGGGTGGCCAAGCTTTGACTCTGCAACATCTGTACCTCACAAGAAGTTTACATGTGGTCTCCGAGGCTTGTCCACTTGAGTGGCAGCAGGGACATGCTGGCACAAGGGCTACCGGGTAAACCAGGAGGAAGTGGGACAGCAGGAGATGCTAAGGGCAATGACACTGGGTCAGTGACAGGGGAGATGCTACCAGCTCCTGCCTCTACCCTGTTCCTCACAGCTGTGTGGCTATGTCAAGTTTTTAGCCTCTAACTTTTCATTCAATCCCCCACATTCATTTTGCCTAGTCTTTCTATTGTCTCTGTCCCAGAAGTCTTATGACTTGGGCAGAGACAGCCACTGGGTCCACACAACTACAGCATCCAGGAATGGCTCCCAAACCTCACACCCAGAACCAGTGCCTGTGCACATCCCAGCCCCATGTATGGGGACCCTCATCCTAGCTCCAGATTTCCACATGGTATGGGAACTGAGGGATGAACAGCAGCATTCGTCACGGGTAAATGATAAAGACAGCCAAGACCAAGGGCTGTTCTCCTATTAGGCTGATTAACACTTTCTTCCAGTTTCTCCCACTTCCCTTACCACTGAGGGCCTTCTTGCAGGTAGCCATGAACAGTACATCATGATACGCATCACTGGGGACATCAGGCCAACAGGTGTATAAAGCTACACCTCTGTATCACTAACTACAGTCAGTTTAGCATCTCAAAACATGGCAGTTCTTTCCTAGGAAAAAAAAAAAAAAAAAAAAAAAAAGCTATTTTAAGGCTCTTCTCCATCTGAGAAAGCTGAAGTCTCCCTAAAAGCTACCCTAGATAAAGAGGAGTTTGCCAAACCACACACTAAACTGCTTGGTGCCTCCGTTTGTCCAGTTGCAATAGTTTTGAATTACTCTGGAAAGCACCCAGGGATACAAGGATGAGAAGAGCACGGGAAAGGTTTCCTCCTCTTTCATCAAAAGATCTTTCTCCTGGGTTTGAAAGCAATGCTCCCCACAGCAGAGGGGCTGCTTTTAGCCAAGGCTTACAGAAACCTGCCAGATGCCTTGAACTCCAGGATGGAAAGCAACCAGTGAAGCTTTCAGCTTCTTACCTGGGCAAGAGGCCATTTTCTCTGGAGCAAGAATAAGATGGTGAAACAACACTCCATGCATACCTGCACAACACCCATTAAACCAGGCCATGCAGAACAGCCCTGCAGACACACGACAACAACTGAACAACCAAACAGCACAGGTTGTCCATGCCAGGGAGCACATATGGAGGATTCCCACATCACCAAGTTCACCCAGAGTTTGATCCCACAAGAAAACCAAGCCTCCCCAGCCAGCTGCACATCACACATATTGACTCCTGATCTGGCTTACACTGGGAATGCTGAACCCCACTCTTCTGTGTAGTCTAGATATAAGAGGAAACAGTGCAGGTGGAGCTGGCTGTTGCCTCACGAGGTCTCCGAAAGCTTCTCCAGGTTTTGTGGGATCCTGTCCTCTCATTGTTCTGCCATCATCCAGAAGGGCCTGATGGAAGTGGAAGAAAGCCTGGGAAAGCAAAGGATACCACATCGGGCAAAACCGTACATCAAGGCAAACATGAGGCCAACAGCAAGAGGCTCACCCAGGAAAAGCATAACAAAGATGTGAACAGAGATAGGCACGCTGCTGAGAGCACCAGGTGGCACTCAGGGACAACAGAGACACACTGCAGAGCTCTACCTCAAAAAGCCTACCCTCAAATGAAACCAAATCAGCAGGCACCTGAATGAGGGCAGCTCCCATCACTGCTTGCAGGAACGTGAACTGTGAATGTCCTTTACAGGTTGCATCTGGCAAAAAAGGGTTTGGGACAGGCTATAGAGAAAGCACTCAGCCCTCAAGAAGGCAAACATACAAGAGGGCTGGCTAGGTGGTGGCTGCCCTTGTTAAACTTCATGGAAAAACACAACTTGTGCAAACCAAATTCCCCTCACTAACCTCTTCCCCTTGTTGAAATATTAAACAACAATAGCTTCTCTTTTTATCTTTGAGCCAGTGGGACAAATTCATCATTAAAGAAACTTCGCTGGAGTCAACAGGGATATATCCGAGACGAAGAAATGAATTTGACCTATTGTGTTTTGTGTCCTTATGTTCTAACTAATAACTAAATTGTGCAAACTTTTAGTCAACAGAATCTGGAAACCTGGCCAAAGCAGCTCGCTTTCTTCCCCCCAGCATTGTTATCTGTACTTTCATATTACTTTAAGTTTAGAAAACAGGTATTTTCAGCCGTATGAAGACAGGCTGAGGAAGTTGGGGCTTTTCAGCCTGGAGAAGAGAAGGCTGCGTGGGGACCTAATAGCAGCCTTCCAGTACCTGAAGGGGCCCTATAGGGATGCTGGGGAGGGACTCTTCGTCAGGGACTGTAGTGACAAGACAAGGGGTAACGGGTTAAAACTTAAACAGGGGAAGTTTAGATTGGATATAAGGAGGAAATTCTTTCCTGTGAGGGTGGTGAGGCACTGGAATGGGTTGCCCAGGGAGGCTGTGAGTGCTCCATCCCTGGCAGTGTTCAAGGCCAGGTTGGATGAAGCCTTATGTGGGATGGTTTAGTGTGAGGTGTCCCTGCCCATGGCAGGGGGGTTGGAACTAGATGATCTTGAGGTCCTTTCCAACCCTAACTATTCTATGATTCTATTAATTTTATCACATAATATTTTTATGAGTCTATTGTCAAAATCTTAACATACAGTTTTCATATCATACTAATTCCTGAAGCAGAAACTAAGAAATAAAGAATGTTTTCTATTTAAAGCATTTACAATTTTGCCAATTCCCACAAAATAAAGCTTTGTGGGTGTTTTAGGCACACACGATTGTTAAAATGACTCCAGCCAAAGGATGCCTAGTCTGATCCAAGGATCCCCCTGGAAGATGCATGGAATGAAGTAAAACAAAGCTGCAGTGCACAACAGGAGCTGAAAAAAATCAATGTCTCAGAACACCAATAGCGGTTTCTACAGGGCCAGGATACACATTCTCACCAGGCAGAATACGAGGGATTCTGAGAAAGGAAGAGTTGTCGGCAAAGAAATTGGAAGATGATGAAATATAGACGCTACCAAAGGCAGTGTTAGGTGGAAGATGCATTTTGTGTCTCATGTTATACTGCCTGCCAGTCGATTACGGTGCAGCCTGTATAAACACATCATGCGTGCTCTGACAGGGAGTCGGGGTGAAGCAGGGTGTCAGGGTAAAACAGAGGATAATAAAATCACTTTAGATTTATTTCTCTAAATTGGAAACTTCATGCTTACACCTGACTAAATCATCAGCCTGAAACTTTAGCTCGACTCCCACAGAAAAAGTATGAAACCTTATCCCATCTTTGTTTAACAAAGGCCAATCAAGCCCGCCTAATGAATTCTGCAGATGGAGGCGAGGGGACACGTATGGCTGTTTTAATTCTGCAGGGCTTCATCAGACCCGTCTCCAACATACCCATCTTACTCTTGAAGTGACTGAAGAGGTTTTGGTGCTCTCAAAGCTGGGTTGCCCCACTGCGGCCCGTGGGGAAAGTGAACACATGAGTGCGTTATCGGGCTTCAGCCACGGCCTTCATAAATCCTGACAAGCATTAAGGAAAGCATCGCAGGTGGCTGGTGGCAGGAGCCGGAGCATGGTAGCGCCTGTCCCTGCTCCTCCCTAGCCCAGCAGGAGCAGGGCACCTCTGCCACCACCCCACCATCAGTGAGTCTCTCAGCAAGCAAAGTGCAAAAGGACCCTCTTTTTTTTTTTAATAGAAAAAGAAAAGTCTAGCATAAGGAGCTGGTTAAAAAACAATAAATCAGTGGTGAAATGTGGATAACAACCTTCTCTGTAAAATCAACATGGATTGTGTTCCTGCGGAGAGCCGTCTGACAGCCTGGTTGAAGCCTGACTGCTTGCAGCCAGATTTCTTTTTTTTTCCACAGGCTCAAGGAGTATCTTGGATCAGGGGGAGGCGAGGAGGTCTCTTCCTTTTGTACATGGCTCTGCTGCGTTAGAAAATCAATAAGCAAGGTCCTGACCTCAGCATAACTTTGGGCATCACTCAAGAGTCCTTTGAATCTCTTCCCCCAGAAAAAAACTAGCTTTCCTTTTAATCGTGCACACCAGAGGGAGTGCTGGCAGGGAGGGGAGGTCTTGCCTCAAGATACGGGCAAAACCCATTTGCGCCCATCTTTCCTGATGGGTAAAAGTCAAATTAGAAGAGGAACGCACCCAGGGAGGGCGAGGGGAGCGGGGTTAGCTGAGGTAGAGCACAGCCCAGCAGGAAATGCCGAAAAAGAAACCATATGGAGCGTGGAGGTGCTATGGATTAATATGAAAATTCCTACTATTTTTGTGTTTTTCTTTACAGAGGGGAGGACATCAAAAATAAAACGTACATTCTTTTTCTCCCTGCTTGTTTTAGCACTGGGCTATTTTCTGTCAAATCCCCTTAAAAATAATAGTAAGAATAAATAAAACACAAAACCAAGCAAACCAAAACATGCTCTGCCACACATTTTCGCTCCAGCCGACTCCTCGGGCTGGCTAAATTGGGTGATTAAAATATAGGAAGGCCTCCAGATTCCCCTCAGGACTGTTTTTAATATCTGTAAAACTGCCACGTTGTCTTGCCAAGGTAAACACCATCGCATGCAGTTCAAAGGTGAGCAAGCCTAAATGTTTCCCTTTGCCTGAAAGGAATCTGCTTTGGGACCCCGCGGGCCGTGCCGGAGGGGGACGCGGCTGAGCCTGGACCACGGCGCAGTGGCCGGAGAGGCATCTGTGTACACAACGCTAACTTCTCCCACACAAATACTAAAGCTTTCTCATTAAAAATTATTGCTGTGTCAACAAGTGAGGCCGCTCAGCCCCCAGTCTGGAAAAGACGTTCTGGTTTTCTCTTGCCTTTCGCTGGGAAAGCGGCGGCGACAGTGGCGAAGGAGGAGGGGAAAGAGGGATGGGACGTGAGACCGGAGTCATCTGATGCTGACTTTGGATCTCTTCTCCCTTGTCACTCAAGTTGAGATTTCCAACTGTTCCACTTCATCTATTTTAGTTACTTGCTACCCAGATTTTTTCCCCTCTCCTCCTTTGCTCCCTATCACGGAGCTTTATGTTTCCCTCACATGGCTGGGCTGGCCTCAGCGCTTGCCGTTACTTTAAATGGAAATGCAATTTTAAGCCATCTCTTTTGTCGTAGCTGCTGCAGTGCCTTCAGAGCAAAAGAGTTGCTGTTATCTAGACCCATCTACCCAGATGCAGCTGTAAATCTGAACGTGCCCTGCCCATGTGTGATCCCTTCCACGGGTGGCCAGGAATTCCTATCAAAACAGCACACAGACCAAATATTTTCCACAATCAGAGAGACAAAATTTAAACCAAAGCCCCACCAATTCAGGCTCCTGATTCTGCCCTACAACACTGGGCGTTTTGCTTCAACACACCAAAATAAATGTTTAAAAATATGCTTTGTTATAAAGCGAGGTGAAGGATGAGAGCTCACTCCAGGGAATGAAAAAATGGGATGGGTTGGGGTGGAGAAGCAAAGGCACAGAGCCAGTTGTGTACTGTAAACCCAAAGAGCCGCCCCTGCTTAAAGCATTCATCTCCAGGGAGGGCTGGGTGGTGGGGCAGAGGCCAACATGGCCCAGCCCTCCAAGGGGCTCCCAATGCCCTATTCTCCATTGCCATGCTGTGATGCATGAGGGTTTGTGCCGAGACGACATGAAATACAACTACGTGTAATTAACCTGATGTAATGCTATATATCAATAAGTTAAAAAAACCAACAACTCGCTTTGAGGTCAGGCACCCACACACGCAACTCAAACAGTGGAGACCTAATCCAAATTTATTGGAGTTTGTAACAGCTGGACTTATGCCTCTAATACCTTTTAAGTGCCTCTTTTAACAGTGTACTGAGTGTGTCTTTCATTAAGGTGGAGTTGAAAGTATGTTAAGTTCATAAGCATGAAAATAGCCATTTAGTTCTCCTGGAAACTAATTCTGCCTTCAGTTTACTCTCATTGAACCCCATTAATGTCTGGTATTTGGTCTTTAGTGTCCCATTTGCATAAGCTCTGTTTATTATAGGGCCTCTAGATAATGTGCAAGTATTAAAATATTTCTTTCCCAAAATACAGAGGCATTAATCTTGGAATCCCCCTAATGTCCTTAATTTGCCATCAATTCCCACAACAGGAACAAATGCACTTTCTAATCAGCAATCTTTTCTCGCTTATAGGCCCTGATCCAACAGGCTTTTAAGCAAACAATTTACTTTAAGCAATGAGTAGTCATACTGGAACCAATGGAACAGCTTGTGTGTTGTGATGGATTGGGGCCATAGAAAATTGCCTTGATGAAAATGTCAATGCTCCCAAGAGCTGGTGAAAATATATTTTTATAATAAACACGCAGAGGAACTGTTTTGATCTGAACATTATGGGTAACAAGCTTTGAACCAATGCTTTTTCACGGTCAGACCTAAACAGAAACTGAACACTGCCAGGTTGGATGACAGTTTAAAAAGGCAGCCCAGAGCCAGATTGATGTTTGTATATAATGAAATTTAGTATTGATGTGATATGGACACTGTCCAGCCTCTACGACTTGTTAGGGTGATGTACAGAAAACATGGAGGAGATAAAAATCAAAGGAGCATAAGGAAAATAGGTCACAACATTAAGAGGAAACATTGTTTAGGGGAGCTATTTTGCCTCAAATGGTTTTAAAATAAGCCACAGCCAGATGTAAAATACAGAAGTGACAACGATGTCTGAGCACCATGCAAACATCTATCATGCCTGATTTTGAGTGAGCAAACCAAAGCTGGGCCATTCACCAGAAGTGAGCTAATAACTGGAGATAGGGTCATAGAGCCTTCATAAAACCATCGCTTTGTCCCCATACTAATGTGCCCGTGGGTATGTCCACACCAAGCAGCATATGGCCATGGTGGTTTTGGGCAGCATCACCATCACCTCTGCCCACAAGTGATTTCAGGCAGCACCACTCTCTAATGAGGTACAAACTGTTATGACACATACTGCATGTCAGCACATAGGACTGACAGATAAGAGGTGATAACAGACACCAACTAACCCCCAGAGACTAGCATAGAGTTAATCCCATATTCCTGCTCCAGCAGATAGCAAGTCACCCCTGTTCTTTCACGAATATCATGTCCATTTATTTGCTGGATTGCCATTGTGTTGCCTGCTCTACAATCACCAAGGCTTACTCCCACCAGGAGCTAACTGCACACAAGTCAGAGGGTTGATGGCAGTCCCAGCTGGCCCCATTCACCGATATCTAATGGACAACACGGGTGCCCTTCCCCTAGAGGATCACTTTGCATCACACCAGCTTAGCACAAGGGAGAAAGGAACAAAAGCCAAGTCAGAATGAGGAGCCTCATGGCAAATAAAAGTGCAGGTCCTAAAGACACAAGGGAGGCCGGAGGGAGCATTTCTGGGAAGTGGAAGCCCTGGCTCAGACACAGACGGGATCTGCATAAACCAACCATAAATGTCTTAAACTAGCCTGAGTTTGCTGCATTGTTGGAGCACATCAACCTGCAGACTCTGTAAGGTACCTTTGCACTGAAACAGCTTCTGATGTTTTGCACGCAAAGAGAGGAAAAACTGAATAGGGCTCCAGAGAACAAAATTAACAAGTATGTCTCACACCACTGCAAGAAGGGCGTCACTGCTGAAGAGATCAGGGAGGAGATTACAAATAGACACTAACAGTAGAAGCCTTTGCCAGAGCTTTGAGGAGACCAAGAAGCCTTTCATGGATGAGAGGTTTCCTAATATAAGAAAAAAGAACAAAGGACAAGACAAATTCAATGCCAGACCCACCACTAACCCAAACAGAATAGAACCTCCACCCCACCACTCCCTTAACATGTGGAAGATGTGTCAATGGAAGCATCGCTCATCCCATTTTTCCCAGTCAGCAGCAAGCAGACCCAGCCACAGGTACAGCAGTGGGTTAGACTGACCCAGCTCAGTGCATGATACCTTTGCACCTAGTAGTTTCCAGCATGCAGCCTTCAAGCAGGTCTCAGGGATAGGAGGCATCCCAGTGAGGCCACAGCTGGGTCAGTCAGCCTCCCACTTCCAGAGGGGAAACCACAGGCTGGAAGTGGGAATAAGAGTGGTACCAGCACTGCAGTAGGAAAGGGGAACAGAGGTGGTAAAAGGAAGGGTGACGTAGAAGAGGCAGCTATGTCCCACCAGTGCCTCCACACTGGATATGTTTAGTTGTGGAAAGTTGCTGGCCTTGGGGGGGGGGGGGGGGGGGGTGCACTAGGCAAAGAGCCAGAGAGGAGCAGGCTCTTCACCAGCTTCACCTGCAGCAAAGCCACATCCTGACTGCCAATCATGCAAATCAATTATGCCCACAGGTTGTTGGGTTGCAAAGGCGGGAGAGAGGCAGTTTGTTTGTTTTGCTTTTCTTAGTAAACCACAAGACCATTTCCTAGCACAGTTATCCTGAGAATGACAGGCAGAGGCAGGGCCAGGGCTGCCGGGTGCCTGGGAGGAGGCTGCCAAGTCCCAAGGATCACCATTGCTAATTGGCTCCTCTGAAACGAGCGTGACAGAGAGCCACATTTTCTCACCCACAGGTTTCGGGGTTATATTTAACTGGCCGAAGCAGAATTAAATGTCAGCTTGGCTGGAAGGGGAAAAAACAAAACAAAACAAACAACAACAAACAAAGTGAGAACTTGTCATTAAGCCGGGGGGGGAGTCAGTGCTAAGCACATTGCGGACGATGCCCACACACAGGGCTGGCAGGCACAGGCAGCCCTGACAGCAAGAAGGACCTGAAGGATTCATCCCTTTAAAACACACATAGTTTAGATTCAGGTTGTTTATTTTGGTATGTAAGTAACACAGGGGACTACGAAGAGGGAGGACAGATGGTGGGAACCTTTATCCCTTCCGATTCCTCTGCTGGATGTTCCCACCCCCTCAGTTTGATTGCAGCCACAGACTTCCACATCCAGCAGCACCGAAGGCAGAAGCTTCCAGCAAAAAGGGAATGATGCGGTGAAGAGAGACAGGGACATCTGGAGCCACTGGAGGAAGATTAATTCAGCTGGAGCACAGGTCCCTTTGGGGGTGATGAAAGACAGTGGAGGAAGGGAAAGGAGCAATGTCTCTCCCACACATGGCACCCACTCCAAAACAGCCATCAGGGCTTCAGACAGCCATGCACACACAATTCCTGGCATGGGAAAGACAGCTCCAGGCCTCCATCCTCCTGCTCCCTAAACCATGGGTTCAGGCTGCCTTGGGGCACGGTACCAGAGGCAAAACAGCACCCACTCCCACAACCTGCTGCCTGTCCTCACACACCCCTCCTCCTGGCTCCTTTGTACCTGCCCCCCCAGGTATGCAGAGGTGGAAACAGCCCTTGCCACGACTCTGAACAACAACCAACCCCTTCCCTTTTTGGGGAGGCAGTGTTGGCATCTCACAGGCTTCAAAGCCAATAGGGCCATGGGGCTGTTGGAGCACTCAGTGGCTCCAGATACAAAAGGGGTATTTACCCTCTGCCAGATAGGGTAACGCAGGACATGTGCAGAGACAAAGGGCACATCCAAGCCTGCTTTAGTTATTCACTTGCTTTGGTTCAGGGATGAGGAAAGGACTATATTACCAAGTTCATTCTGCTACCCACATAACATAGACCATTCTAGGTCAGGTTTATGAAGTTGAGACCAGGAGTAACAAAAGCGAGAGACATAGACCCCACCTCCCCCCAGTCATACTGGGCAGCACCAACTTGTCCCCATTCCAAAGGCAGCATGGCTGTGCCCTATCCAGTGTCACAGACTGGGAAAGGAGGAGCAGGATCACAGGGAGTAATAAAGGGAGATCTTAAACCATGGGAGATTTGCAACTTCATGTGCATTATCTAATGAGAAAAATCAAACTAGGAGTATGGGTATAATCCTAATTTTGCATTATAAGAATGCATTATATGCAATATGTATATTATATATATATATATAATATATATAAAATGCATTTTGCATTATAATAATTCTTTCCAGGATTTTTTTTTTTTTTAAATCAGGGAGTCTCTTCCTCCTCCCATTCTCCAAACAAGAGAAACCATCAAATTCTGGGAAGCAGAGCTACTTCAGGAAAACTAGGAGCATCTTGTCCAAATGTAAGGTTTCACTTAACAGTTTTAAGTGAAGCATTCCAGATCAAATAGAGTTTGAAATCATGCTATTCCAAATCAAAATGGACATTGCAAATGGAACGATTTGTTTTAAGGCACTTTAACCTTGAGGAGACTGACATAGTTAAACTTCCTGGCACTATTGAATCAGAACTTCTTATTCAATGGGAACAGGTTATTTTGACTATTCCATCTTAAACAGGAACCAGAACTTTCACGAGCCCAGCAAACTATTGACACGTACAAGCTGTCTTCAGGCTGGCAGGTCTATTTTCTAACCACCCCTTCTTAAGTGAAGATGGAAATACTAAGCCTCAGCTCATATGTCTATGAGCTTATTTTCTTTAGCTCCCATCTTGAAAAACTGGATGCCATAAATAGCCCAGAGGTTTTTTTTCCCCCTCCAGACTGCAACGCAGCTTTTTAAACCAAACATTTGTAATTATCACAGCTGTAATAAGTACAATGTTTCTTCAAAGGGATTACATTGGACTGTGGTTTCCAGTATTGCTTTGTTGTCTGTTGTGAAATCTCTGCACCATAAATTAATTTGATTCTATTATCTCTCCGATGCAATCTGCTTTCTGACAGATTGGTTTTATCTTGGTTCATTCCTGTTTCTTATTGACAGCTCAGAGCACTGTTGAAGAGATGCGAGTTATTAATGTTGACAGGACTTGGAAAAGAGTAACTTTTATCCAGCAGTGTATCCTTTGCAATGTTTTTATTCCCCCTACTCCGGCTACTCTAAGAGGCTGAACAGAGAAATCAAACAAGCCATACAGCTTGACTTTCCTGGAACCCTTTTCAGTTCTTTCTACATCTTTCCACATCCACTGAGGATGTTATGGTATAAGGTGTTATTCATATTGGACAAAACTACTAAAACAATAACATACCGAAGGTTAAGTACAGTACAATTCTGTTGAAACCTAAGCACTGGATGAAACAACTTAGAAGTTCATATTTTTACAAAATGATGTAAGCCTGTAACGCAACCAACAAGAGAAACTCAGAGGAAAATTAGCAAAACAGCTGATATAATACCCAAGCTTAAGATAACACCTCACAATAGGTGAGAAAAAGAGGCATAAAGAAGTTCAACCCATCCAGCCAGAGGTACTTAGCTGGATAACTGGAAATCAGGCACCTCTCTACCTTCTGCAGGACTGATCTCTGGGTCAAAGTAGGGAACTGAATCTAAGTGTTCTCCATTCTGCTTCACCACTATCCTCAAAACACCCTTCCATCCCACATGATTCATTTTGCCTTAAATGCCTATTAAATATTTTCTTGAAAACATTAAAGCCATGCAAGCAACACAAGAGAAGAATTAAACTGTCACACCTCTCCCTTTGCACCTTCTCTGCTAGAGCAAATAAATTCCAGACACCAAAACTTCAGCAGCAGCAGTTGCAGTTATACCAGGGACAGCAGATAAAACACCTCTAAATCGCTGTAATTCTCTATTCAGGTTCCCCTGCAAAAGCATTTTACAGCCACCCTGGGTTCATGCTGCACAAGATACCAGGATTTATGACTGGGGATTTAAGCAAATCTGTGACTCCTAACGAATGGGAGAAGGCTTTGTGTGCAGGGAGCATGTCCCCCAGCAGCCTTCCTTTGGGTTCCTATCTCTCTTTTCAAAGTGTATTGTGCTGGTGCTGCCAGAGGCAGAGGGACCAGGTGTCAGTCCACATAGCCCAGAACAGAGAAGCAACTATTCCTGCACCTCAAAAATTAACAGTCCCAGGTTCCCACCTGGAGCATGACATTTTCCCCCTGGTCTCTGACAAGCTGCACCATTGGGAATACACCTCTCTAGACAGCATGGCAGGAGAAGACTTTACCTCATATGCCTGGGGCTGCCTTGGTCTAACATGTCCTTACATTGACATTTATTGGGTCTTTTCCCCAGTTCTGTTGATTTACTTTGACCAGTTCCCACATTCTTATCTTACCTCCAAAGCGATCAGGCCATATTTCTTGGTATCTTTAGCAGTAGGCTCTTAAAGCTCCGCTGGCTTGCCTTCCAGTAAAGTTAATAGTACCTTTCCCCAATTATCTGGAGCCCTTGAGAGCCCCCTGTTATTACTGGAGTGTTTTTCATTAGCTGTGCTGGTTCCAGGCTGCAGGAGAATAATGCTCAGCACAGAGTTAAACTGTGTTGGACAAGGGGAACAAGAAACCCTGTAACACAATTAGAAGTACCCACAGGGTAACATATAACTTTACTGTCAAGCCCTGAAATAACACAGCTAGCTAATGAAATAAAATAAACTTTGTTTTAATTAAAATTAAGAACATTTTATCTCTCTCATTTTAGTCTTTAAATTGAGGCAGTTCAACAGTCACAACAGAACAAGTGAAAAAAACATTTGCAAAGCTAGGGGCAAAGGCAACATCACTGGGTTTGGAGCAACCTGCACCACAAACTTCTGTCTTTTCCTGAAGATACCCTGCAGGACATGTAAATGAAATATTCCTAGTGAGGAGCTAAACCTAGAACACCCCATGGATGTCTTCAGGAGCCCATCCTACCTCCAGATTCAGACTGAGCAAAGGATATTCCCCACATCCCAGGAAGCACCTGCAACTCCAGCAATGGAATGCAAACTGCTCAGGAGCCACTCAGACCTAAGAAGTGTGACCCAAACACAAGTGATCACAGCCTCTGTCTTGTAACACCCTGGTCCCTCATGCCTGGGGACAGCAGCTCCACTGTCCTCACCCCTCAGCAGCAGCTTGCTGGCTGGCAACACTCCTTGTTCCTGTGCTCCCAGGACACTAGCAGTCAGCAGCACAGCCCCTGCTGCTGCCACCCCATGATCCCACAATGCTGAAAGCAAGCCTGGTATCTTTCTGCCTCCTACCAGCTGGACTATGTTGAAGACAGGTGGCAGGAACCTGATGCTTTATCCCCACACTTCATCACAGTACACACTGTGCAGATGTGCACGTTAACAGCAGGCACACCACAGTGCAGCAAAACAGATCTGGCAGTACATGGCTTTGGTACTCCAACCTCTATTAGAGCCAGTTTGGAGTATTCCCATTTTTCCTGGCCCCTTTCTGCGACAGTTGATTGCTTCTTAACTGCTCCCAAAAGCCTTGGAGAGGCCCAGAGTTACATGCAAGAGGGACACTACTGTGCTCCTCACACTTGATGTGGTTATTCAGCATAGGAGTGAGCCTGCCTTGAGATACCCTAACCTAACAAGATGTGTTATAGAAGCTCTACGCACACGAATGGAGAAAAGGGAGAGGTGGTAAAAATAATCAGCTTTCCTTTCCTATATCTATAAAGGGGCATTCTGGCAAAAGGTATTGGGGCAAAAAATATTCCATGCTTGACCAGTGTCAATGAACAATGGAGGTATGTGGAGAGCTATGCTATATGATCAGAATCTGATGAAAAGCAGAAATTACCCAAAAAACTGAATCCTTCTGGTTGAAATCCCAGCTTTCTGTCAGAAAGCCTCCATCAGGTTTTCAACAGTTTCAGGATATCTTTTTTAAAGAACCAGTTTGGTATCTCACCCTGCTGTAAATTAAATCTGGTCTCTTAATGCTCCACGTATGTGTATGCCACCAGTACATCCATTATAAATATAGATTAATTCTTCCATACACAACAAAAGTACCAATGAAATTCAAAATAAGAATATATATTATATAGATATAAATACATTTATCTCTTATTCTAAAATTCCATATAACCTCTGGATCACCACATTTGTTTATTGCCTTCGGTATTCCTTAGCCATTTCTGCTTACATACAGCGAGTTAGGGAAAACAGATCAAACTACATTGGAAGGGTGACAGAGCAGGGCTGACCTGTTCATTGGGCTTTTCCTGTTCTTATCTGTTGCTGGGTCCACTGGAAGCACAGGTAAATAATAAACCATACTGCATCCCCATTCCCAGAGCTGTTGAGAGTAAACAATACTGGAAGGTGCTCTGTGGGGAGCATTAGAAGATGTTCAGAAAGCAGATAGCTCCTCATCCCATTCAAACAATCAGGTCCCCAGCCCCAGATGTCTTGGGCAATGGACCCTAAATCACCTGCCCAAGCCCAGCATCTGTTTCACTGCTTTGAGACCTCTACAGTTTCCCAAAGAAACTGGCAGGATTGGTAGCTTGCTCTGGAAGTCTCCAAATGCAGAGCATGGGAAAAAAAGAATCCTAAACCAAAGAGGAAGCAAGATCCAAAGCCAAGGAACATGAAATCAGCTGAAATATCCTCCCTTGCTTCCTGTGAGAAAGCTCACTTGCTCTGGAAGGGCAGTGATTCCATACCCAGAAGATGGGCAGCCTTCTTCAGAGTTTAACTAAATTCTTGACCTCAACCACTGAATCTGAAAGCCAAAGCTTTCAAGTTACAGGGAAATCTGTCAGCAACCAGGCAGGACTGTGGTATGCAACTGCGGTGGGGTCTTTGTGCCAGGCTCAGCGTTGCACATGAATTTGCTCTTTCTACAGGATCTAACTGTCAAAAGACCTGAGCTACCATGAAAACACAAGCAATGAAAGATGCTTCTCAAGTGACCAATGTAGGTGCCGCAAACCACAGCATGGGCAAATCTCTATAAGGCTCTTTGATGTTACATTGCTTTCTGATTAAAACCAGCTCAGATTTGCTTGCACATACTGTAATTATAGAGACAGCAAAGCATATGCTGTCTATGACAAATATTATATGGTTATTAAAAGCCAATAGGCTTCCAAAGCCAGAGCAGGAAAGATTAAGGGAAGAGGTGTGAAAGGAAAAGAGCAGAGGAATAGGAAAGAAAAGTCTCAGAAGCAAACTCAGGATGTTAACACATAAGAAGTGATGTAAAAATAACATAGGAGGTCAATCATCAGTGATACAGTTCACAATTCAGAACCTATTTATCTTAAACAATCTAAACTTATTCAATCCAATAAAAGCAACAGTTCTCATTATACACTTACTATAGGGAAGTATTATTTCTGCGTTGGCTTACAAATTGTCTCCCTCTCTTTCTTTCTCAAACTCATCGCAATCTTAACTAATACAAGTAAATCTCTGCACATGAAATATGAACCACTGGCAGCTCTAAGGCTCGCTTTTCATCCCAAGCCTAATGGGCAAAGCACTGTGATTTCATTTCACAAGCTTTTCCAACTGAGCTCAGAGTCCATCATTTGCCAGAGTTTGACTCTAGCAAACAGCCTGCTGGAGCCGCTGAACTCATGGGGCCAAATCCAGCAATGGTGTGACTCCACTGAGTTTACACTTCAGGCCAGAAACTAGTTTGCTCCAAAGCATTAAGAGTGTCTCTCAAGACCTATGGTCACAGAACATTGTCATAGCACTTAAAAAGTTATGGTATGTTAATTAAAGTTGTCAAAATATATGTATGGCCCTGACTCTGCTTCACTTGGATGTGCACAAGAAGCCAAGGAGTTCATTTATAACAAAGGAAACATGACTGCAGCTCCATGAGGTAGTGAAGAGGCTGTCCAGCACTGTGGGACAGGCTTTCAGGTAGAAGTTGTGTCTTTGCCTCTCCAGCACAAGGCTCCTGGTCCTTCAGCAGTGCTACCAGGCTCAGTCACTCATTTGAAAGCCAGAATCAAACCCATGTATTTCCTATCTGAAAGAGCATTGGCATCTGATGCCTCTTGTCTAGGAAGGGAGCTCCTATAGCTCAAAGGAGCTGGAACAACTAACATCAGGCAAAAAAAGGCAAAGAGCCTAGAAGACTGATAGCAGAGTTTCCCCTATACCCAAGGGAAATGAGAGGTGCTACAAGTACACAAATACATTTTTTACTGACCAGTTTTAAGCATGGTGAAGATGAGGTGCAAACACCCACTGATTGAAGACTGCTATAAAAGGTGATGTGAATTGGACCCCAAAGCAGTAGGTCCCAGGACGAGCACTCCCATTAATGAAAACTAAGCACATGCTTAGGCATAAGACATGGAGCTCTGGTCCTTTTCTCATCTCAGGAATGCTTTTTATCTTTTGGCATTTCTTTCTGCAACAAACAGTGACAACAAGCAGCAAGGCTACAGGGTGAAAGACACATCAGCCCTTGACTGCTCTTCAAGGGGGCCAACAAGCAGGTCCCAGTCCCATGGAAGTTTCAGGCAGTGGTCTATAGGCACCGTAGAGCATCCCATGGTGGAGAGCATCAGGACCACTGCTGAGAAAGCCATAGCTGTGTGTGAGGAGAACCCAATGCTTATCAAAGCACACCTGGAGCATCACCTTTTACACCCCATACAAGGGCAGAGGACTTGCCTTTACAACCTCACCGAACCCACTTCTGAAGTCTTCAGGAAAACCTGAACAGCCCAAAACAAGGTTTACAAGAGCCAGATTCCTCTAGTCCTACCCACTGGACAACCTCCTGACTGCTCTGCTCCCAGTAGTATAGGATCCTTTGGACCAAACCCTACACCTCTTACAGCAAAGTCTGGAGCCACCACCACGTCCCATTTTCATGTCTCAACCAAAGGGCGGCTGGGAGAAGTCATTTCTCTCAGGAATCACAGGGAACATGGGAAGTTTCCTTTAAAATTTACTTTTATTTTTTTTTAATAAAGCTGCAATTTCCAAACAGGGGTTAGGGGAATAGAAGGAGGGAAATGGATTGTCAAAAAATTCTTGCAGTGCTTTATTTAAGTGCTTTGCTGGATCTGGATGCAAAGAAATTAGAGAAAGAGTACGGACAACACTACAAAGCATACTAGAATAATTTCAGTCCTGGGCAGAAATATTTCTATTCCCACTGCTTTTGATAATATATCATAAGATGTCAGTAAAAGCATTGTGTGATAGCCTGTGAAAACACCATCAAGTAAAGGAATACTTCACTACTGCTTTTTGTTTGACTACCCTAGAACTGCCAGCTACAAGAAAACATCAATTGCCAGCAGTAAGTGCATTACTTGGAACACAAGGCTGGATTCCTCAGAGAAAGGCATTTTTGCTGAGCAAGAATGAGTATTAAAATTCAAGTCAGGCAGGTTATACTTCGAATCCAACAGGCAAGAGCTTTCCATAGTTACCTTAAGAACACGAATTAATTGTGTAACATCTTAAGTCAATTATGCAGAACAAACAACAATATTTGTGTGGATCGAGGAGAGCAAATAATAATTGTTTCCAAAAGAACTACATGGAGCATTCATTGACTATTCTTCTAGGTACTTCTCCAGTTATTCACATTTTAGCAGAGAGCTGGCAGGAGCTAGCACTGCAGTAAAGAAGCCTGACTTGTGGCTAGGTCCCTGTTAATTTTCTCTCCTTGTTATTCAGCTCAAGTCTAGAATAAAACCAACACAAGAAAAAAGGGCTGAAGCATTAAATGATATCAGTGCTTCCCCTTCAGATGGTCTCAGTCAAAGAACAATGTTAACTTGACAACATTAGGTATCCTGTTTGCTCTACAGTAGTTATTAATGGCTGTAAACCCAGGAGAAGAGAGAAGGACAGAGAGGATATCACATCCCTTAGGTCCTGTTTCACCAAGACAGCTCTGGATGCAAGCTTGAGCTCCCCCGGAGGGGCTCCAATTTACAACTGCCTCTCACAGAGATGCTTAGCACAATCCTCAGAGTAAAACCTGCTGAGGTGTAAGGAAGTACCTGGAGGTTGCACAGGGGTTTGTAGCACACTTACAATCTGGTGAGCAGGGCCTGAAGAGCCCTGGGAAATCACAGGTTCAGGAGCTCAGCAGCTCTCTGCTCAGGGATGCTCACAGGATAAGCACAGAAGGTCCCTCTCAGCTACCAGCCTGCAGATTGCATCTGTGGTCACCAGCAAGACAATGAACAGGAGAAGCAAATATTAAGCTTTTCAAACTCAAGCGGCAGCTGGGGAATATCTGCAGCTTTGGCACACCTGCTCTACCAATTATTCTTATTCCTCCCTGTTCGTTTCACCTAAATTCCTAAGCCTGTTCTTGAAATGCCAGTAGATAGAAAAGTGACAGGAACTGAATTGAACATTTTACAAGCTTCGCTGAACTTGGCAGCAGGCTCTGGACATCCTCAGAGCACTCAAAATTTAAGGCCTGAATCAATTCCTATTAAAGCTTTTCCATTCATTCAACAGCATAGGGATAAGGATGGTCAGTAAGAGGACAGGCAGGGGAGGGCAGCTGCCCACGAGAGGAGGCAGCCAGGATGTCTGGGTCCCTTTCCCATCCCTATCCCCAAACTCACAGCCCAACAAGCATCCGCACCTCCCCACAACTCTTCCCTCTTCAACCCATCTGTAAGGGCAGCATTTGGCCATTTTAGCTGTTGCAGCTCTGCCCAAATTTCACTCTTTCAAAAGGGTTTCCCTGCCCTCCCCCAGTCCACAAGCTCAGAGACCAGAGATGAAGCCTGGGAAAGCCCAGCCCAGAAGAGAACATTTTGGATAAGCATGAATATGTAAAAGCAGGGTGTGGAGACTGCATGGCCTTTGCCAAAACCAGACTGCCCGGGTGCTAATAAAGTCCCATTTGACATCCCAAACTCCTGGAAAAACATCTTCACTTCTCCAGGATACTTGAGAATAGTGGGGAGGTGGGAGGCAGCTAAGCATTAACAGCTTGTGCTACGGGATCAGGGCCTCCATCAAGGTCAAAGACACTTTTTATTCCTGGAACATCTCCAGTCCCTGGCTGCCCTTGAAACCTGGGAACATAGCCACCTTTGCCCCACCTTCCCTGGCCGTGCCAAGCCCAGGCTGGCCATCACCCAGGTTTGGGGCCACCAATTCTCATGTTTAAGTACAAAAGGGGGGTAAGGGAAGAGAAGAACCACCAAGACATGGAAAGGTCAAATGCCTTCGCCAAGGCTCAATGGCACATCAGTGGCGGAGCTGGCATTCAAGCACAGGAGTGCCTGTTTTCTACACCAGTGCTAAAGCATCCAGACCACCCTGCTGCTTCGGAGACCACACCGCCTCTGTGAAATGTGTGGAAATTCGCAGGCATTTTCCCCGATTTTTACAGGGATTTTTTTTGTTGTTGTTCCACACTTGGCTCACAGCTGTTTGCCAAAATCAAATTGCTGAGGTGTTTCTGTCTCTTTAAAACTTCATGAACAGACACTTGGACAAAAACCATAAGTGAATCGCAGCTGCGGTAGGGGGATTTGATTTAGCCATGGCAAGCTGAAAGCAAGAAAACCAAACTGAGATGCAGCCTTATCCCTCTGTCATTCCATGCAAGGGTTTTACAGCCACACAACCACACTGACATTACCCACCACCTCTTCACTTGGTGTTCGGAGAACCAGACTGCTCTTTGATTTGATTAAAACAGCACTTTCTGCAATAATCATTCTACTCCATACTTCCAAAAGGAAAATAAATCTGAAAACATCCAGGCCTCCTCCTGTTCCAGTGTTATCAGGCTATGCTGCAGGCATATTTCAGTAGGGTGATGGCAATCCACTCAGTTAAGCATCTGCACCTTGCATTCGCACCACCTGCCCCATATTCCCACAGCTTGTCACCTTGCTGCTCTGCTTGTCAGACATCCACAGCCCCAGTGCCTGGAAAGCCAACCAGAAACTCCTCCTGCTCCCACTCATCCTTGTCCAGGTGATGCACATGCTGCAGATGAGACCTCATTCCTGCCCAGCATACCTGCCCTCAAGGCTCCTGCCGATCCCATAGCCTTCCCTCCAGACCATCCACCTCCCTATGGACCAACCCCAGGGTACATCAGGTACATCAGGTGCATCAGAGCAACAAGAAAAGATATCCAAAGCTTACCCTAGGCAGAGGCAATGCCGCAAGCAAAACACATGGAGATGCTATTATTTCCTCCTTCAAAACACCAACGCATCTGCAACCAAACCACATTCTGCAACTTGCCACAGAGGTTCTGCACAGCAAACAAAAGGTTAAACAAACAAACCCCGAGCGAGGTCTCAAGCTTGCCAGATGCAAGTCAGAAATGCTTTCAGCCAGTGACATTTCTCCTTCCCCAGCTGTAGGTTCATATTTTTAATGCCAGATTGCAAAAATAATAAAAAGGGGGGAGAGAAGCAAAATAAAAAAAGCAAACATTTAGCTCACAACTGGATGGGAAATGAACTGGAAGCTCGCATTTGTGTGTATTTCTCCCTGGTGAAGAGAAGCCAGCTGGTGCATGCAAGGTCCTGAAAACCTGTCCGGACATCAGCAGAAGTGTGACCAGCAGCAATACCTCTCTCATACCGGCTCATGCGTTTTCTCCTATCTCACTTCATCTCTCACTAAGCTCGAGCAAGGCCGCGCTATTGCAGATTTATTGCCATCTGAAAAACATTAAATATCTCAGGGTTTCGAATATTTGCAGACAGCTGAAGAAGTGGCGCTGATGGAACTGTCTCTTTCTGGCATAAAGCTATCAATTTTCCACGAAAGTTGAGGCCTGCTTCTTATTTCATTTTATTTTTTTACCCCTGGTAAAATGCTAACAAATGACTTACTCCCCTTGTAGCAAATGCGAGGGAAGCGGACAGTCATTATTACCAAATGTGTGCACGCACAAGTAACTAAGGGAAAATAAATCCCATTTGAAGGTTAATTAACTAAGGCAGGGTCACAGCTTGACAATCTGCCCTCAGTAAAGGGGAGGCACAATGTCGGAGGGTCTATGTAGCAGAGCCATAATGAATTGTGACTTGAGGCTTGTCTATGCAGGGAAATTACTGTGCAGCGAGCTACAGGCTGGATTTATAGTGCTCACTCCACATTTATAGCATTAGATCCTTTGTGTAGACTAATTAGGAACTAGTTTACTTCATTTACCTTCTGACAAATGCTTCTTTGCACAGAAGCCCACAAGAGTATACTGAGCTCCATCAACTCCTTGTTTTTCACCTGCACCGCTGGCTTTGCACATTGACTAGCAAGTCTACACCAGGGAGCAAGAAAAGGGTTAGGAGAAATACGTTCAGCCCCCAGCATGTAAGAGCTTAGGCTTGAGATCAACATCCTTAAGTGTCCCCAGAAAGCCCCCAGGTTTGGACAATAGCAAGTTTGCAACCACCATCACTTGCAAGAAAGCTGAGGGTGAAGGGATGGAGAAGCCAGGGTACATTTGTCATCCCAGCATCATGTTCAATCCACTGCCCACCCTATCCCTGCCTGCGGTGCCTCTCACAGCCTCCTGTTCCCAATGGTGCAGGAAAAGCCACAGCAGTTTAGCCCAGGAGGCTGCAGTGAATCGGAGCAGTGGCAGCAGAGAGCCATGCTTTCGTGCAAGGCACCAAGGAACTCTGGTGGAGGGGAGTAGGGCTGAGTCCAGCCTAGATTTCTTCAAGGAAGTTTCTAAAACGGATCAGCTGGCTTCACTTCCATTCGGCCTGGCTTCTTGGCCAAGCTGAAGGGCACCAAGCCAACATCAGGCCACCTCAGTGCTCAAATACATCCACTGCAGGTCAGCTATTCTACTTGCTCCCCTTTGCCATACAAGGACAGAGGGAGTATAGGGTCAGCATGCTGCAAAGGCAGGTTACGCTGAGCATCAGCCAGCGGAGGGGCACAAGGGCCAGAGCTGGCACAGGCAGCAGAAGGCTAGTATAGGTGACAATACCATGATCCCATGCAGTGATTGACAGCTACCTAAAGCCAAGCCTTTAAGGTGGCTTTGCAGATGCAGGGTCACACATGCAAAACTAGTCAAGACACCAGGTGCCAGAAGTGCTGGGGAAGGTCAAACATGCCATTACCAGCTAAAAGCAAACACACATCTTCTGGCATTCTGGCCTTTTGAAGCACCATACAGACAGGGATATTAGCAGATGTCAGCAGGGGGAGGAGTGGGAAGAGCTGTCAGTGTGGGATCTGCTGCAAGCCCCTACAGGGACCTCTAAAAAATCATTTCACCTCCCTGTGCTGCTCTTCCCCTGCAATAACAGAAGGCAAGTGACCTCCTCTGGGGGGAATTTTCCATGTCTTACAGTGAACGATTCACCGTAGAAGAAACGATTCAAACCATGGCTTCCTTGGTGAAGTGCGGCTACTTTCACACCTCACTTCCCCACATAGCAGAGAGGACAGCTGAGTGCCAGGGGTAACTGCAAGGTGCAAAGCATCCTTTCTGTCCAACAGGGTCTCCAACACAGTGAAACAGGACAGCCAGTGGGGGACATGCCATATGGTGGGCTAAAAGCTCCCCCTTTTGGGGAGATCCCTTTGGAGACATCTCCAGCACAGGGAGGTGGTGTCTGGCAGACACATTTCTGTGCTAAAACCAGAGATTGGCAATCATTTCTGCTCTTATCTCTCATTTGCTGTAGAGCTAATGAAAAGGGTTCACTATTAACATTCAATCACACTCCTCCCCTTGGGGCTTGGAAGTCCACCATCCCTGTTTGCAGCAGCAGTTTGTCATTTGCCATTCTAGCTCATTTTTCTTGTTCTCCTCCCAAGTGTGTGTTTTGCAAAGCTTCCGAAACAGCTGCTTTACTAAAAAGGAAATGCTTAAAGACAGCTTGACTACAAGGTGAGCCCTGCTGAAGGCTTAAGTCAGTTGGTGAAAACATTGTCTTCTCTCCAGTGGTCCAAAACCCAAAGGACATAGAGATAAAACCATCAGAGAAACTGCTGAAACAAGAAACAGGCACACAGGCCACAAAGACAAAGCAAGCCCCAAGAGGCACTGTCTAAGCAAAACCATATGTCAGTCTCAGTAGATGTATTCCTATCTGGCACCCACTAGTGTGCTCTCCAACAGCCTCATACAAGTCTCTCTTTCAGCACAGAAACATCCCAAGTACCTATGCAAAGTGGTAACACCAAGCAAGCCATTCAGCAAAGACCTCCTGAGTCTCAGACATGAACCTTTTCTTCACTTGACCTCTACCTTGCTTTTTTTGCCCCCTGCCCTCCTCACCTTTTTCTTTACTTTCAATGCATAAATGTTCTTTCATTATTCACTCATAACTCGTTGTTACTCAAGGCTCTCTACTTTCCCCTACCCTCTCAATCTGAGCACTGAAGAATCAAGCATCTCACAGACTTTCACTATGTTAGCATCACGCTACAGGCACTGGCCAACTCCCTGTGAAATCAGTTTTGAGATGATGTTCTGCCATGAGCCCTTTCACCAGGATGCACAAGAAATTAAGGGGATGGAAAAATGAAGTGGGTTTTTAGTTTTATTTCCAGCAGTCTATTTCAAAGTACAGATCCACATTCAACATTGGATATACACATCACATGCCCATGTAGATGGTCCCTTCTCCATGAAAAACAGCCTAGGGAATAAAATAGGTATAAAGCTACATACTCCACAAGCTGGTCCTATGATGTCACAGCCCACCGATGTGTGCATACTGTCATATATTTACCTACTAAAATATAAATAATATTTTATGTAGGAGTCCATTTACAAGGCAGTGTTTATGCAGAAATGGGAGTGCCTGTTCTGCAGGAGAGAGGGGAGGTTAAAAGGGCTGTGTTGCTGCACTGATTTACAGGCTGCCCAATTTAATTAGTATTTGAATATGATTTGGGGGGCTGTGGGTGGTCATTCACAAGGGAATGCCAATATCATTATTAGAAGGCTTTTCATTTATTTCACAGGGTCATTTAACTGTCTGAAATCTGAATACATGAAACTGCCAAAACCTGAAAACATCATTTTCAGGTACATTTGTATAGCACCATTACCCATAATACCACAAGAAGCAGGTAAGAACCTTTATTCCTCAACTACTAAGGCCAAGACTGTAACAGCCATTACACACACACATGCTTTGGGGAACAAAGAAGTTTAGTGGCCATCTCCAGCACAAGGAGAACAGTGGCTTCCACTGATGCTGTCCTGACCATGAGGTTCCCCTCCCTCACACCCCCACCCACCTCATATTTCTATACTGTGTGTGCATATAGTCTTACTCTTATTTCAAGAACATTAATATATACATTTGAAAACCCAAACCATTAAAAAGTAGTTGGCTCGGACTTTTACTGGAACACGTGCACAAATATGTTGTTTGGATATTTTTACGGCCATTAACTTTTCCATATATAACCCAGACCTCCCATTAGGTGTTGTGAACTGGATCACCTCTTTACTTGCCAAGTTATATTTCAATTAAATTAAAGTCACCTTTGGTCCTAATGAACCCCTGTTGTTTGCCTAATGACATGATTAATTCCAGCTGCAAGAAGTGGTATTAGCCTGAGTGGGTACATGGTTGAAGACTCTGATTCTCTTCCAAGATTTATGGGTGCTAGAAAAGGCTCCATAACTCATGTTGCTGTGTATTACTTTTCAGGCAGTAAACAGAGGCTTCTGTCACAACAGGCCTCCACTAGGCCTTCAGAAACTGGGATTCACCCGAAATTTGTGCCAGTGGTAGAAACTTAACAGAATTCTTTGTGTACAGATACTCAACTTCTTCCTTCCAAAGCTCAGCAGAAAGGGAGGCATCCCAAGGATCTTGAACCTGGTGACAAGCACCCTCACCTGGAAAGCAACAAAGCCAGGAGGTATTATAGCCTGTACTCTCCATCCACACCCTCCAGAGATGAAGGGATTCCCTTCAACCATGTTACCACAATCAACTTATATGGTCCAAAAGAGAAAAGCAAGCAGGGACCAGATTTTGTCCTGTGATCTGAGGAGTGCTGAACTCCGGTTCTAAAGTTTTATTTTGCATCCAAGAGTGGCTAAATAACATGGAAAAGTAGCATTGGAAGTAGAAGCCTTAAGCCACCAAAACCTCAAATCTCTCGCACATATCTAAACGTGCTCAGAAGAGAACAGCTCAACCTCCTTGAGAGGCCATACACAGTTCTGGACTCAATGCTATTAGAATGGTCTTAGACACACCTGAAGCACATCAACTGGCTCTTCAGGAGGTGCAGACATAACAAATTTAGCTATCCACCTATAGGATGAGGTCTCAGCTTTCCCAAAAAGGAGCTGTCTCAGTGCTGTAGCAAGATCCAGATTTCAGGTGCCCCAGCACATAAGAGAAAAGGTCCACTCAAGTACAGAACCTCCCTCTGAATAATTTTCTATGAGCTGAAGATTTCCATGATCAACAGCCGTGGATGAGCTTGTCATTTGTGACTATATCTAATCCCCTTGTATCCCACTTGTACTCATGGTCATGATGGCATCAAGTGGCAGAGTCCCACTGGTGTAGCAAATGCACCAGGGCACAGCATGGTGCTGGAGGAGTTGTGTCAGCTCTGGCCACAGTATCCAAATGCTGACTGTACCACTCCATGAGATCAAAAGAAAAGATCATAGCGAAGTGCAAAGCTCACGGCTTCTTTTATTTCACAGGTTTACAGGTGAATTTATTTGCAGCCAATCCCTACTCCATTCCCTCCCCCTCCTCCTCTCCATATCATTAAGGCCATAGAAGTTACTTGAGTATTCAAAAACATGACTAGATTACCAGTCCTTTTATTATTGTCAGTGGCAATCCGATGCCATAACCCAGCCTGGCCACTCGCTTCACACCTTCCCAGCTAGCATAAGATGTCCTTAGTCATAGAGATGTCATAGCACTGTCTTAGTTGCAGAGATTTCCAGAGAAGAGGGGGAGCTTGGCAAGTCTGGCACCACAGAAGCTAAAGCACAGTTCAGACTGTCCAGAGATGGAACAGGATAAGAACAGATGAACAAATCTCAGCTATATAAAAATTTCTGTCTCCTCACCCTAAAAAACTGTCATTACGGAGAAAACTGATGCCAGATCCCTGCTTTAGGATTGTATCCGTGTTGAGATGATACTTACCACTGACATCCAGGGCAGTCCTTCCCTAATAATCAGCCTATAGGATCAATCCTTAGGAGAATTCTCGCATGTTTAAACCCAGATTAATCAGGAATAGTTCAAGCTGGATGGAGTTTAAGATAGATATTAGAATAAGGCCTATGATTTTACAGGGACCAGGGTAGCAGAAGTAAATACCCATTAGTCCAAGATTCAGAACCATCTTACTTCATACAGAACTTCAATACAAATAACAGACAAAATACATTATCATATTCAGTTCCCATGACTTCCCTACCTAGACAAGGACTGCACCTGAGCAAGAGTGAAAAAGCAGAGCCAAACCATGTTACATATAACTCTGCAAAGAAATACAGAGGTTCAATAGGCATCAGGCAAACCCAAGAATAACTATTACACTGTGGAAAGTATCTGCCATTAAAACATTTTTCATTAAAAGTGGCATTCCTGACACTTCTATCCTGGTGAAAAGCAATATCAGCCTCACATCAAAGTCTTAAAGAAAAAGTTTCCATTTCTATAAGTAACTTCTCTGTCGAGGATGTATTGTTCCTCCTTCTACAGAAAATCTCAGCAAGGTTTCCAGGCAGCCAGAAAGGTGTCCTGTTCCACTCTTTTGGCGGAAGTTGTGGTCATGAGGCAGCCAGGAGAGCTTTAAGCTATATCTAGTGTGCAGTGCAAACGTGGGGTAAACACCTACCTCACTGAAACCGGTGGTGTGCTTAATAAAAGGTTTAGCTCAATCTGTAAGCAAGCTTTGATGCTGGAGCAGCTACAAAGTCTATCTGTTGACCAGCAATTGGCAGAGGACCACAAGGGAGTCCAAAATAATGCAAGAACCAGGCTTGTACAGCATGTTCCTTCTCCTGATACACCTTTTCTTGCAAGCTTCATCATTGATTTACAAAATCAGATGTAAAAAGCCAACAGAAAGAGACAAAATCTGAGACAAGTAATCTAAAAGGAAACCCAAGAAGGAAACCCTCATCGCAGCCAACTTCTAACCCAGCTTGGTTTCAAACATGTCATTACTCCACCAGGAAGAGACCCTCATATATAAATCAGTACTGGCTCCAGCAACTACAAATTCACTTTTTCCAGACAGGCAGAGCCCTGCTATTTCCCTGAAATCTGTTATTTGGGTTGCTAACACATGTAGATTATTAGATCAGGCACTTCAGGAACATGCCCCACATGACAAGTTACTGTAAAGTCTTCTGGTTTATGTGCTGCACTCTGGAGACATGACAGGAAAGACAAGACCCTCCAAAGTAACCAAAGATCTAGAACAGAAGTTAATCCAGTTAGTCCTGAATTGAGCCCAGTAATTTCCAACTGAACAGGACATCTAAGAGAACGTTCCTTCTTGTTTTAAGACTAAAGATTAAGATTACATTATTTCTCTTTGCAGCTCACTCCTCACTAATTATAGAATCATAGAATAGTTAGGGTTGGAAAGGACCTTAAGACCATCCAGTTCCAACCCCCCTGACATGGGCAGGGACACCTCACACTAAACCATCTCACCCAAGGCTCTGTCCAACCTGGCCTTGAACACTGCCAGGGATGGAGCATTCACAGCTTCCCTTTGCAACCCATTCCAGTGTCTCACCATCCTAACAGGAAAGAATTTCCTCCTTAGATCCAATCTAAACGTCCCCTGTTTAAGTTTTAACCTGTTACCCCTTGTCCCGTCACTACAGTCGTTAATGAAGAGTCCCTCCCCAGCATCCCTATAGGCCCCCTTCAGATACTGGAAGGCTGCTATGAGGTCTCCACGCAGCCTTCTCTTCTCCAGGCTGAACAGCCCCAACTTCCTCAGCCTGTCTTCATACGGGAGGTGCTCCAGTCCCCTGATCATCCTCATGGCCCTCCTCTGGACTTGTTCCAACAGTTCCATGTCCTTTTTGTGTTGAGGACACCAGAACTGCACACAATGCTCCAGGTGAGGTCTCACAAGAGCAGAGTAGAGGGGCAGGATCACCTCCTTCGACCTGCTGGTCACGCTCCTTTTGATGCAGCCCAGGATACGGTTGCTTTCTGGGCTGCGAGCGCACACTGCAGCCGGCTCATGTTCATTTTCTCATCGACCAGCACCCCCAAGTCCTTCTCTGCAGGGCCACTCTGAATCTTTTCTTTGCCCAGTCTGTAGCTGTGCCTGGCATTGCCCCGACCCAGGTGTAGGACCTTGCACTTGTCATGGTTGAACTTCATAAGGCTGGCATCAGCCCACCTCACAAGCGTGTTGAGGTCCCTCTGGATGGCATTCCTGCCCTCCAGCGTATCAACCGGACCACACAGCCTGGTGTCATCGGCAAACTTGCTGAGGGCACGCTCAATCCCACTGTCCATGTCAGCGACAAAGATGTTGAACAAGACCAGTCCCAACACCGATCCCTGAGGGACACCACTCGTTACTGGCCTCCAGCTGGACATTGAGCCATTGACCACAACTCTTTGTGTGCGGCCATCCAGCCAGTTCTTTATCCAGCAAGTGATCCATCCATCAAATTGATGTCTCTCCAATTTAGAGACAAGGTTGTCTTGTGGGACAGTGTCAAACACTTTGCACAAGTCCAAGTAGATGACATCAACTGCTCTACCCTAATCCTAATCCCTAATTCTACTTTGAATACAGGTCTGGTATCCAGGTACTATTTTTCTTCACCCACGCCAAGGATATGAATTAGTACATTTTCTCCTGGTGATGGCAACCTAAATACTAACAAAGTCATCGCATCTTTGAGATGTAAATACTGAACTTTGTTCTCTTAACCTCATGAGCTAACTCTAAAGACACTGATGCAATAATGCTGTTGATTTCTCCTTTCTCCTAAAAATGTTGAACCCATTCTTCCAAATTTTCTACCCCTTGGCCAGTCTTTACTGAGTTTAAACCAAAACTGCTGTGAATTGGTTGAGGAAGGGGCAGAAACAAAGGAGTAAAATTAAAGAAGCCTCGCTTGTGTCCCTCAGTGCAAACAAAACAGAAGCAGTTAAACTACCCTATGAACACAGAAATACAACCAGCTAAACACCACGAACTGCTCAGAACTAGATGCATCTTGTGCCTGCTGCTGTCCAGAGAAGCACTAGGAAATCAGAGAAATAAGAAACCATTTTGGACAAGAACATATGAAAAGTGAAGATCACAACAAAGATTTCATTGGATTCACTGCTCAGGAAAATCTCGTTTTCCTTCGTTAAAGCAGAATTTTCTTACATTTCAGGAAATGGGTCAGAAACTGCCTTGCCACTGAAGCTGCATATTTTCAGGATACAATCCAGAGCTCACATGTCAGAGACCTGGTCAAGAGATTGTGATGCAGCTGCTCTCATTCCCAACAGAAGACATCCTGCCCAAGTAAAAGGCATCATCTCAGCTCTTCTGCTCCAAAACCAAGTACATGAGATTGATGCTCACTCACCCTCCACTACCCCTATAATACCTGATCTAATGCTGCCTTCCTGCATCAAAGCGAATTTGAGTAGTGCCCATATTTGTGGGCTCTGGCTTCCAGGACCTGGAGCTGATGTTGCCAGAGACTGGATTCTCTTTATAAAAGCCACATCCTGTTTTGCTACTGAATCTTTGCCCAGCAAAACTCAGTCTTTGACGCATCTCCCCATCTCTACCACTTAAATATCACTGACACATGTAATTAACACGAGGTCAAACATACCACACTTAACATTTTGGACAATCTGGTTTCAGCTGTTTTAACGAAGGTCTTTGATTGCACCAAAGATGAGTAACAGACATCAACACATAAGCAGGGTTAAGAATTATCTGCAGAAAGTTTTTCACCCAAGCAGTGAGGATTGTAATCTGTATTTTAATTGCTAAAGAAAAAGGGATTTGTTAGGATTAGTGTCTCTGTACTAAATAGAAAACATGTTTATGAACAAAGAGTAATTTTATTTGTAGAATAAAATATTGCACAGGTTTAAATAATGCCCAAAACCATCCAAAATTGGACCTAAAGCTGAACCAGACTGGCAGAGTCAAGGGGGCGAATCACCCAGAAGGGGTGTGGGAACAAAACCAACCCCAAATCTCTTCAAGGCCTGCTTGAGTCCCACTGACATCTCCATTCCTTACCAAGCAAGATACCCAATGCCCATTGCACAAACCTGGGCAAACAGCTGAGTGAGAACATGCTAGGAAACCTCAGCAGAGCATGAAGTTAACAAGATGCATTCCTCAGCATTTTGTAGCTTCAGTTAGAAACTGGTTTTCTTCCTGTGCCTTTAGACACTGCTCAGCCCCAGGACTTTGTGCCAGACGCAAGGATCACCCAGTGAAGTCCCCAGCTAGAGCTGCATGGACAGGCACATTAGATGAGCACAGCTCCTGCTCTACTTGTGCCTAAGCCCATCTAGAAGGGGGAATTCCCAGAAATCCCAGATGTTGCAAACACATCCTTCCCCGAGAGGAAAATAAATATTTCCAACATGGTTTCACAGAGTCAAAAGGCCTGGTTTGCTGAATTAGTGTTTGATTACACCCCCAGCTACACCTGATCTCCTTCACCACTCATCCACCACCCCAGAAGCACCTGTAGCAAACCACCACATCTGTCCTGAAATAATGTGGCTGGATAAGCAAAACAAAAATCAGACCTCAAAAGCAGTTTCACACACTATTACACAGTACTACTGCCACTCCAGACTCTTTGCAAGCAAATCACAGAGTCTCATATATATTTCTCACTAAGTTTGCCCACTAGGAAATCTCAATGCAGGTGACCTTCTCCTGTCCCACCAGCCTGCATTACTACAAGGGACAATTTAGCAGGCCACACAAATACATCCAGTCCCTTATCCTCAGGAGACTTCCACTGTTTCTAAAGGTTCATACAATGTAATGAAACAAACATTTCTTTGCAGTGAAAAATCCACATTCCAATAGTATTTCATTTGAATACAAAAATACATTTACATTTGAACACAACACATACATCAAAACAACATTTGAACCTTCCCTTTGACAACAGAAATTAAAGTAACCCCATCCATGTCACATCTCAGTCCTCAAACCTAGAGGAAGAACCCTGTACATCAACCAAAGCTGCCCTCAGCAGCACTGCAAACAACTTAGCCAGAATGAATTTTTGAAACACCACAGGAGAGCCAAGGACAGATATGAACAGGATAAAGCTCCACATGGGTACAATAAAACAATAGCAATAAATGTATGACAACAAACAGCTTCACCTTTAGATTTATCTCTCCGAGCATAGTAAATATTTCTCACCTCTGAGCCCATGATGGATGGAGACACACAAGGGCTAGACATCAAGCTGGCTGCCTGGCATAGCTGGTGGAGCTTCTTCTCTTCCTTTGGAATAAAAGATGTCCCTGTGTCTTTACCTTGCAATCAAGGTGCTGGGTTACAGCTAGGCACTGCTGTCCCGTTGATCACTGATCCCAGTTGCTAACACCCCAGGGAACCTGGGCACAAGACAAAGCAGAGACCCATCACAAGCTGCCCAAGACCTTCTCCTCCCCAGAGACCCCAACCATCCAATTATGCTTGTGACCAGCATCTTTCTAAACCAAGCCCTGTTGGATACGTGGAACATGGACTGCCATGAAAATAGAGGCTTAAAAACTTCAGCCAAAATCACCTTGTAGAGAAGTAGAATAATACAGGGCAGGTTCTTTCCTTTCTCAAATGACATCCCAGCTGAAGTCTCCTCCTGGAGATGGAGGCTGACACTTGAGGCAGACTTTATTAGCTAACACTTTTCACCTGGGATACCCATAGCTAAGCCCGAAATGGATCTGCTGGCAGTGCTCACCCCTTGCTGTCACATTGCTGGCACCTGGCCATACCCCTGAGCAGGTCAGCAGACAAAAGCACAGACAAAATTATGGGATGAACTCCTGGAGCAGCAATAGGCTCATGCTGGAGTTCCAGACCCTTCATTTGCAAATCAGTTCTGACTGACACTATGGCAACTAGGTCACAAGAGTCTTCCTTCTCCAAGGGGAGAGACAGAGCAGCTCCATTCCCATTGCTTATTTTTTCATTCTCAGCACTAAAAAGCTTTATCCAGACTGCAATTATTTCATCATTGACATACAGCACAGACAGATTTGGGGGGGGGGGGGGGAAGGAAGAAAAAAGAAAACCCATATTTCTGAGTTTCTAGAATGTAATGGAAAGACTTCTGAGCATGTAGGTAAATGCAGCTTAAGACCCTCCAGTTATATTACAGATATTTTGCTAAGCTTTGTTTTAAAAAGTGAAAGGCACATTCTTCTACAATACCACTGTTTGCATCCCATAAACTTCAAGAAGGAGCAATGCTTACTCTTGAAAAGCTATTTTGCAAATACTTCCATTAAAAAGACTAAGGGAGAGGGATTAATCTTTTTACATTGTTTTTTTATCTCTCTCCTACCTCCTTTATCTTTCACCTACCATTTTAGTAAGGCAGAAGAGGACATAGCAGTTATTCACCAAAAACTCAGCTCATGCTTAAAAAAAGCAAACCATTAAAAATAGCTTCTGAAAGTGAGGGAAACATTTTTCTCTCCCACAAAAAAACTCAAGGTTTTCCAAAACAACATTAAAAAAGCAACCAACCAGCTTCCTTTACGTAGTATTAACCTGTCTTTCCCTACAAACAGGGCTCCACATTAAAACCCCTTCTAACAGATGCATAACAAACCAACATTAAGCTTGTTTATTGTTACTTACTAGCTCAAAAGTTTCTGCTTTCCAGCTAAAACACCAGCCTGCACTCACAAGCTCAGAAGAGTTAGATCCAAGGTCAGACTCCCTAAGCCCAAAGCCTCTTTAACTTTACAACCAACAAATCCATCACTGGTGGATATCACAGAGGTTATTTTCTAACAGCAGAATGATACTGCTGGCCTAATTGGAGGACAAGCAGAAGAAATACTTGCAGAGAACTGACCACTAACCTAGCTTTCCTATTCTTCCTCTCCAAGCAGAGCACACTCTTCCATCTTCTCCCTATGCTCAGCACCTTCAACTGCAGAGAAAAGCCTGCTCTGACTGGAGGGTGATTTATAGGAGAGGTGTCTTTGGGTGGAGCTTGTCAGGACAAGGAGGGGTTTGTTGTGAAGAGATGGGGCTAAAACATACAGAGAAGGTGGTCACCAGTGTATGCTGGACGGCATCAGGAGCATCCCTGCCCTGGCTCTAGAGCAGCACTGCTTTGCAGGGTTTGGGCTCTTTAAGTGTTCTTCTTCAAGTGCATGGCCCACATCAATGTCATGTACTGCCTTATGCATTTTAAAGGCAAAGCCAGGCTGGATGCCGGCACGTTGTTCGGTGCTTCACAGCAATAGTTGGCCTGTGTTACTGCCTCAGAGTAAGAGGATGCCTGCACTGATTCTTTGGCCAGGATGTTTGTCTCAACAGTGTTCAAGAAATAGAGGACTCCAAGCCAACTCCTGCAATTAAAGCCTCCAGTATTATGCCCAGTAGAATCCACGCTAAAACTGCTGCTGAGCCTCATCCAAGTGCTGGCCTATGAACGTAGGAGAGAAATTCCCCTGTTACAGTCAAAAGCTTAGTTTTAGTTCATGAGTGCTGAAGATTGATCAGAAGAGATGGGAAGCATCAAACATACCTTGATTGACTCTCGTCTTCACTGAGCTGAGCTCTGCCACACGCTGCGTTTAAACTAGGTTGGCCATAAGCCTTCTGGATGCGAGCATGGAAACTGCTCCATGGAGGCAGAAGCCCAGCCAGGGCTTTGGTAGGCTCTGTGTGGTATTGCTGTGGCTTTCCACCCAGAAAGGATCATTAAAAGCTGTGCTTTTCAGCATCTGTGCTAGAAACTGGGATTCAGAGCATCTCCATGCAGCAATAGCTCACCAAATAAGTTCATGTTCCCAGTAACAGAGTTCTGCCTCCTCAGCCCTCAGAAACAATGATCACATATGAAAGTAGAAGGACCAAGAGATCAATGGGGTCTTCTTCAGCTCTACCTCCTTGAGGCTGTATAACCCTGGGAAACAGGCCTTGAATTAAGTCTTTCTTGTGTCCTGGTACAAGGCAGCTCAGTTACCAACAGGGTTTCCAGGTAATGCTGCGTTCTCCTGAGAAAGCAGCATCTCCAGCTTGCTTTGCCGCTAGAAATACTCCAGCCAAACCATGTGTGAATGAGGAAGGTGCATCTGGGATGTTCAGAAACTAAATGCCACCATGTGGTGCTAAAGCTAAAATCTGTTTTCGTTACAATGAGGTGAAATAAAAAGCTTTATCTGCCTGCAAAAGCAGGTGTGTACTACATATATATATGTGTGTGTGTGTGTGTGTTGTCCTTTCCCTATAACAGTAGAAAAAAACCCTTTGCTCCACAACTCCCTTGCAAGCACTGCGTTCCTCTGAAAACCACGTCCAGACTAAGTTAATGAGAGCCAATTATTTCCATACCATGCAAATCAGGCTCTAATGAAGCCAAGAACAGCTCAGTGTTGCCAAAGTCAGGAGAGACCAAGGATGCCTGTTGGCACTTGCCCTCTGCATGATCTCAGAGCTGTGAACATGCCCTGGGAGAGCATCAACCCATGTAGAGCAGGAGAGAAGGGTGCAGGCAGCAGGATATGGGGTTAGGGCAGGCGGAGAAGTGAGCACACAGCTTTGTTTCAAGCTGCCACTGCAGCATCTTGGCAAGAAGCTCTCCAACTCACAAGCCAGCCCCATTTTACAGGCTTGAGGTCGTCTTTGTGTTATTTCAGGCACTATTTGCTAAGGGACAGCCAGCGTCTAAATAGCTTTTTTTACAACCAGATGCAATACACCAAGCCTCTCCACACACAGGCACAGATTTACTGGAGGGTGGAGGGAAGAGGACCTGGTCCCTGCTTCACCCCCACACTCGCATGTCTTGATGCAATACTTGTGCGCTGCTGTGGCATCCATGCATCCTTCCCCAACACTGGCTGCAAACACTTGATGGCTTGGCTGGGTTCTGGTGGCTTTTGCAGGAACAGGTCGGGGGGTTCATTCAAGGATATTCAAACTATCTAAAATATACTACCACATTCCTTTATGCTACAGTGGCTGAGGAAATACTGCTGCCCTTTCCCTGTACAGCACAGCAGATGTGGAGTCAGGAGCTTGAGCACAGCTTTAAACCATCTCTGTAGATGCTTCAGCTTTACTGGTTTCCCTCAGGTCTCTACCTTGTCATGTCTCACACAGCCCCCGATCAAAGCCAAGGGAAGAATAAACAGCACAGACAGTCTGGAAAGGCTGGATATTCCTCCCCTTTCTGCATGACCGCCATGGGCTTGTCTTCCAGGGTTTCATAGCTCTCCCTGGACCCAACTGTTCATTTCATTGCTCCATGCTTGGCCTCTCCTCTGTCCTCTCCATGACTCCTCACAGTCGGGGGTCACTGAAGCTTGAGCTGCTGAGGCTCCCTGAGACCCCATCCCTCATTCCCAACCCGTGAGTCACTTCCTCTCCTCAAACCTCACCTTTCAACTTCCATTTTTTATTTGCTTATGGTATTCCCTCTATCTCCACAGGGTTTTTTGCTCTTCGCCGTACAATCACAGCGCTGTTGGTCTGGGCAGAAGTGCTGCTACTGGTTTCAGCAGCAAATGGAGGGGTGTGAAGACGCTACATAAACACACAGGGCTAAATATTCCCTCTGTGCTACATTGAGTGTAGCCCCTCTGGAGATGGGCTGATTTGCATCAGCTGAAACTCTAAGCTGTGTTGCTATGGTCAACTTGGGGTTTCTTTCCTCTCAACAAAACACCATTATTAGATGATCAAAATTTGGTTGGACATGGAAATAAATCCATACAAGGGAAAAAAAATAAAAATACAGAAATACATTTTTTTCACATTTCATATGCTTTGAAACTGGCACTTTTTCTATGATTTTTCATTAGTGCTTTCTATTGAAATTATTGGTTTTGGAAACCACTGGAAATATGACTTTTGGTAAGAAAATATATTGTCTGGCCAATAAAAGAATTGCTATCAGGATTTCAAAGAACATAGTGAAAAATCACCTCTAATTTCCTAAGAAAATATGAAAACGTAATTAGTGCTAAACCAGTTTCATTAAGTTTCTTTTGAAAAAGCTTAAAAAGTAAAATACTTTTGTTATGGTGGAACATCATAAACTTTAGCTCACCATCAAACCTCGCTGTGGTTTGGGGGTTTTACCCTCTTCAGCCCCTGGCAACCAGCACCAAAGGGACTTTGGAATTGCAGGGTCCATCCAGGGCTTCTGGCTTAATGGTCTCTGATAGACACATCCCCTCTGGCTCTGTCTTATTTAAAGAATTTACTCTTATGTGGTGTCTTCATTAAAGTAATCCATATTCTTCTTTCATTGTTGTTGTGGTTTAAACAAAGTCACACAGCTCGTTCACTCACTTCCCCCCCTTCTTTCCCTCCTCTACTCCTGGAGGGATGGAGAAGAGAATCAAAAAGAATGCAACTCCCACAGGTTGAGATAAGAACAGTTTAGTAACTAAGGTATAACACAAATCACTACTGCTACCACCAATGATAATAATGATAAAGGAAATAACAAGGGGAGAGGATACAACACCTCAGCAGCAGCCGACCGACAACTCGCCCAACCCCACCTGACCAAGCATCGACCGATACCTCGCCCAACCCTGCAGTCCCTAGCCCTTCCGGGTCACTCCCCGTTACATCCTGGGCATGCCGTGCTGTGGTATGGAATACCTCTTGGGTCAGTTTGGGGCAGGTGTCCTGTCTCTGCTTTCTCCCGGCTTCCCCTCCTCCCTGGCAGAGCATGAGGCTCACAAAGTCCTTGGCCAGACCAAACATTTGAGCAGCAACTGAAAACATCGGCGTTATCAGCACTGTTCCCAGGCCGAAAATCAAAAACACAGTGCTGCACCAGCCACCAAGGAGAAAAAAAATGACTGCTACTGCTGAACCCAGGACAATTGTGTCAGGTGTGGATGGGAAATTCCTCTGGGGAAGCAGCGGATTTTCAACCAAAATGAGTAAAAGCATGGCTAACCATGGGATCTTAGCATATATCATAAGCCGTACTTACATTCAGAGCAGAGATATTCTGACAGCCACTACCGACCCTTTCAAGGTCTCACTCCTGTTTTCAGCACCCTCCTCCTGGCCTCTTCGTTTGCACCCTCGGGTCACTAATGCTCAATAATGGCTCAATGACAGCGGGTGCCATGCCCCAAGGACCTGCCACCTGAGCACTCTCCCTCCTTCACCAAGAGGATGATCTTGCCCAAATGAGGCTCTTCCTCTTGGGGTCTCTTCTGAAGATCCCAGCCTCTGTCCAGACCTCTCCAGCCAGGCATCTCTTCCAAGAAGACTCAGGGCAGAGACACCTCTAGGAAGTCAAGAAGCAGGGGTTGTATATCCACAGCTATTCCAGGAGATAAGAGCATCCTTCTTAATCTATCCCACCTCCTAACAGCAACCTCAGGCCCCTCTGGTGCTGCACAAGGCCATGTGCACAGAATTAGAGCATATGCAGTGCAAGTTCATATGGCCACCAGCCCAGGCCCTTGGCCAAAAAACACCAGGTTATATTGGAGTCTGGGATTGCTTCTCTTGGCTTACCAGTGGCTCATGTATAGCCCAGTTTTATCATCCTGCTTATTACATCGACTCCCCAGATGTACTCTCCAGCACCTTCCCTAATGCAAAGTCCAGCTCTTTGCTAGGGTTTGGTCACTGACCATGCCTGATTGGGCTTTCTTTGGTCACCACTGGGATGGCAATGGATGCAGAACAGGGAGCAAGGATTGAGCAGAGACAGGGACAGGGGACTCCCATGGGTGCTCCCCTCCATCCGTGGTGACCATGGACCTGTGACAAGACAGGGGGTGGCAGGGAACAGGGGTCAGATGGGGCTTGGAAGGGTGCTTTGATACCTGCATTCACCCCACAGGAGCCTTCTGGTGCAAGCATGTCTTAGAGTCATAGAATCATAGAATAGTTAGGGCTGGAAAGGACCTTAAGATCATCCAGTTCCAACCCCCCTGACATGGGCAGGGACGCCTCACACTAAACCATGTCACCCAAGGCTCTGTCCAACCTGGCGCTGAACACTGCCAGGGATGGAGCATTCACAACCTCCCTGGGCAACCCATTCCAGTGCCTCACCACCCTCACAGTAAAGAACTTCTTCCTTATATCCAATCCAAACTTCCCCTGTTTAAGTTTGAACCCATTACCCCTTGTCCTGTCACTACAGGCCCTGATGAAGAATCCCTCCCCAGCATCCCTATAGCCCCCCTTCAGGTACTGGCAGGCTGCTATGAGGTCTCCACGCAGCCTTCTCTTCTCCAGGCTGAACAGCCCCAACTTTCTCAGCCTATCTTCATACGGGAGGTGCTCCAGTCCTCTGGTCATCCTCGTGGCCTCCTCTGGACTTGCTCCAACAGCTCCATGTCCTTTTTATGTTGAGGACACCAGAACTGCACACAATACTCCAAGTGAGGTCTCTCTCTTCCCCAACCCTGGCTCAGCAAGCCAGAGATGAATTACTGAGGACAGCTGAGACAGGAGGCAAATGGCATCACGCTGAAGCCGAACAAGGCCTGTGACTATGCACTGTGGGATCCTAAATATTTGGAGAGCAAAGGTCAGGAGAACAGGACACTCCTCAGCAATCATTTTCTTCCTTCCCCCGCAGCAGGGACATGGGGCTGCTATGCCTGGAATGACCCTGGGCATTAGCTGAAGCCAGTGCCCTGATGCGTCACACTGGGGTTCAGTGGTACCCATAGGCAGGTCCCATTCTCCTCCAAGTTTTGGCTGCTGCCAGGGCCTGGTATGATGCCCACCCTGCAGCCAGTCAGTATTTACAGTAGACCTGATGTGGTGAAGCTTGAAACCAAGAGATAAGTGCACACTGTATCCTCGGTGGGGTGGTAGGAGCTGCTAGGGGTGGCTAATCCTCCTCGCCGCATCCCCCTCCTCGTGCTTACTAGCCAAGCCCCTGGTCACTGCCAAAATAAACACTCAGGCATGGCAACGCTGACATTTGCCTTCCTTGAACAGGCGCTGCGAGGAGGCGGCAGCAGTGTTATATTTTGCAGGCTGGTCACGAGGTTGGAGACAACCTGCTCAGCACAGGGAGTTTGGGATCACATCTGCCCCCATGACTTTGCAGCCATCCCCAGTATACCCCCTCTACATGGACCTCTCCCCTTTTTAAGCCCGCTGCTGTGTCCCAAGCCTTCGTGATGCTCCTGGGTTAAACACCTCTTGCCATGCTTTGCTGTCCCTATGCCAGGATCTACTGGGGTCCACAGGGCAGCAGCCCCATGAGTGGGATGGTTGAGTAGGACTCAACATGTATGGCCCCATTGGGCACGAGGCAGGCAGCCCTTGGCAGCCCTCACATGGCCCATCCCTCCCTTCAAAAGAGCATCCCTCCACCAAGGGCGTCACAGCTCTGCCTGATGCCAGTGACAAAAGCAGCCACCATGCTTGCCTGGTGGCTATTGCTGAAGTCTAGGCAGGGTTATAAGCTGGGATTTCACCTGCTGGCTCTTTTCATGCTGAGGGAGGTTAAAAAAGCATCTGAAGGGAGGTTAGAGGGGTGAAGTTGAGCCAGAGGATGGAAAGGGTTGGTCCATAAGATCAACATGGAAAGTCCCTGAGGCCCTTAGTGACATAGTTTAGTGGCAGACATGGTAGTCCTGGGGTAAATGTAGGACTTGATGGTCTTAAAGGTCTTTTCCAGCTTAAGTGATTCTATGATTTCATGGTTCTGTGATTCTTCAGATTTACTGCTCTGTGGTCCCCAGACCAGCTGGAAGGAGAAGAGGCAGTCCTGTCACTGGTTATGTGTGCAGACATCACCCCAGTGAGCTGCTGCCTTGGCTCCTTCCCTTCCCCAGATGCTGCAGGAGATGTGTATACAGAGGATCCCAAGGCTGCCCACCCCTAGTCCACCCACAGGAATGTGCATATGTCAGACCTCCAATGGAGAAGAGGGCATCAGGACACTTCGCAGGGGACAGGGAAAGGTTTCAATGAGGACACCCATCCCTGGGTGCCCACTGACACTGCTGCAGCCTTTCTCACCTGTCCCAATCCGCTATTCCCATTCTGTCTTGGCATTTGGGAATCAGGTAAGATCCGCTGACAGAGAGCCAGCATCCCTGGGATTTCCCCTGGAGAGGTGGCTGGGGACAGAGGGGAGTCTCCGGGAATGTGGTGCCAGTCATTTTTATTCTGGGAGAGATGCCAAAGCTGAGCACAGCTGCCGAAACAGGGGATTTCCTCACGAGCAGGCTGCTGTCCCGCTGCCCCTGCCCTGAACACTGCCAGGAAGGCAGGAGAGATGGCAAACCCCCCCTGCATGGGGGAGAAGCATCAGCCCCCCAGCACAGCCACGATCCCAGACTCTCAGGGCTGTGTCAGGTGAGCGTTGCCATCACGCTCAGTAATGACCCAGACAATATAGCTCAGTGTGAAATGAAGGAGGTTATTTTTCTGGTTATTGCCCCAGGTTAAGGCATTTGGAAACAAATCCCACGTTTTCAAGCTGAACTGCGCATAGAGGGACAAACTGCAGCAGCACAAAGTCACGCTGTTAAATCAAACGTCTTTTTGTTCATTTGCATTACAAAAATGGTCACAAATAACAAGGGCGAATAGGGAAACTGAGGCACAGAGCAGCAAAGCAGCATCCCCAGGAGCTGTCCACATCTCTGCAGCCGCATGCCCAGCACCACTCTTGGCGGAAAGGCTGGGTATCATCCTTACTTCCCCAGTCCTGGGTCCTGTCCATAGGACAGCAGCAGGCAAAGCAGTTTCAGGTATCAAGGGCATCAAGGGTATCAAGGGCACACAGCCCTCAGGGCCTGTGCTAGCGATGAATTCCTTGAAGCCGCTGGATGCTTCTCCCAGCTGCAGAACCAATTCAATAACAATACCATGAGCAACGCCTTTTTAATAGGCACGAGGTGAAAAGAACCCAGCAAGTCAATATTTGTGGACGAAAACAAAATAAGCTGAGCTGTTAGCACAGAGGAATGCAGGGGAGGCCGGGGTAATTATTAGTTCATCTGCCAGATAGCCATGGTCCTGCCCGCTGCCTCCTCGCTTCCCCCAGTGCCCATGCTGCCTGTGCTGGAGGGAGAGCACGGAAGAGGTGGAGATGGGGCGGAAAAGAGCAAATGTTTTGGCTATGGCAACATCAGGCGTGTGGCTGGGGCTGGCTCAGCGCTCTGTCCGCCGGAGGGCGAGAGCTGCCCCAGCCCAAGTATTTAATGTCAGCGGCTGGAATGTGCTTAACACAACATTTTACAAGGGAACATTAGTCAAGCGTCCACGCTGACAGAGCTGGTCAGCGATAAGAAGCCAGCAGATGGGAGCTGCAGGGAGAAGACTCTTGTTTCAGGTGAAGGCTTCAGAGAAGGTGTTGAGGAAGGCTGAGAGGGGGACAAAATGAGCCAGGCAGCCCTGCTTTTGGTCTAGTCGTCCTGACAAGCATCACACAGGGGTGACACGCTAACAGCAAGGTCACCCTTGAGTGCTCCCCCAGCTATTGCGTATGCAGCCCAAAAGCCCTCCTCCAAACCCCCTGCAAGGTGGGATTAGGGTAAACAGTCCAAAAGCCAGTGCCTGCCATACAGACTTGCTTGCAGGAGTACCAGTGTTTGACTGCCCATGGGCATTAGGTGGTAGCATTATGGTGACACAGTTTAGGGTTTCCTCCCTTGCAGCAGGGTCCTTCAAGACAGACACTTCCACCTGAGCCAGCACAATCAGGCCATGGCAAGGAGCATCCATTCCTATACACAAAAGGGAGATGTGCCACAGCCTGGAAATCAACCAGAGGTCGGGTCAGTAAAACATTAGTCAGCTGAAAACAGCCCTGCCCTCCATCTATTCCTAGAGCTATCCCTGTTCATTAGTCTTCTTGGCCCCCAGGCTTCAGAAAATAACCCAGTGTCATGACTCCTTAATAAGATATCATCTTCAGCCATGACAAACACGAGCACTCAGTAAATAATAGCTCTGCCATGTAATGTCATGCCTGTCCCATCTGTTGTAGTGATGACTGTGCTCCGCTCACCTGCCACCCTCTCCCGGGCAGCAGCCAAGCCAAGCCAGCACTTCCCCATCCTGCCTGGCCCCTCCGGCTGCTGCCAGGCTCAGTTTTGGGGTGGGCAGGGCAGCCAGAGGGAATGTGCCTGGACACAGATGGTGGTGTGTGATGCAGCACGGGACAAACAGGAGCATGGCCCTCCAGCACCCAGCTGCCCCAGGAGCCACAAGAGGATCTTCCTTGTCTTCTTCACTCTTTCCTCCTCATTCTCACCTTCTTTCTCTTTTTATCTTTCTCTTTTTCTAATTCTTACTGTCCTCTTTCTACCTCTCTTTCCCTCTCCCTCTTTTCCTTCCTTCTCCTTTTTCCTTTTACTTTCCTTTTTCTTCCTTCCCTTTCCCTTTCTTCCTTCCTTTTCCTTTTTGCTTTCTCTTTCCTTTCCTTTTCCCCTTTCTCATTTCCTTTCCTTTCCCTTCCTTTCCTTTCCCTTCCCTTCCTTTCCTTATCCTTTCCTTTCCTTTCTTTTCCCTTTCCTTTCCTTTCTTTTCCTTTCCTTTCGTCTCCTTTCCCTTCCTTTCCTTTCCTTTCCTTTCCTTTCCTTTCCTTTCCTTTCCTTTCCTTTCCTTTCCTTTCCTTTCCTTTCCTTTCCTTTCCTTTCCTTTCCTCTTCTCTACTCTTTATTTCTCTGTTCCTCTATCCCTCTATCCCTCTATATCTATTTCCTTTCCTTGATGCCACAGTCCCACATCTCCATGTCGGTGCCTGCAGGCCTGTCTGAGCACAGACTCCCTGTTTTCACTGCAAACTCATTCCCCAAAAGCTCTCCAGTCATTGCCTAAGGGGCAGAACAAAGCTGAAGGAGTTTGGAAAGCTCACCTTGGCAGCTTTGTAACAGAGGTCCCCTTCTCCTCCCATCCTCTCCTACTAGAGAACATTAACCCCTTTGTGCCTCATTTTACCCAACTGCATATCTGAATTAATGACCTGTTGCCAGTGGTGTGTTGCCACCGGTTGGCTGCAAGCACTTAACAAAAATCCACCTCCTCTCTGAGCCATGAAGAGGAGACACTGCTTCAGAGCACCTATTGCCCATCACTGCTTGAACAGCTCCTGTTCCCCTTTTCCCTGCCCCATGCCCATTACAGCTGGTGCAGCCCCTTGAAGGGGTCAGAGGGGCAGAGGCATTGGGTTGGAGCTGCACAGCAGGAGTTAATTGTTGGCAACAATTAAGAAAATAGCTTAAAAAATTGGTATGGACTAATCCAGGCTGCTTCTAGGGGGGCATTGCAAGTGTAATGTCCCCAGTCTGAAGTGAAGGTGGAGACAGACACTGCCTTTACAAGACACCTTTTCTTGCCCCCTTCCCTTCCTGTGGAACTTGGGTTACACTGAGTGCATAAAGAATAGCAGGAGGTGGCAGTGCTGTTTGCAATGAAAACTAATAGGGCCATGCCTGCTTTCATCAGGAGTGTAATCAGAGCCACGGATAATGTTTTAAAAGGCACAGCAGCTTCAAGTGCAAGCAGGGATTTATTAATGAAATCGAAACCACGCTCCAGCCTTTGCAAGTCTTATTTTAAGAGTCTGAAGGAGAAAGGAGCAGGCTGGCTGCCTGGGCGGGCAGGGAGGAGAGGCAGCCAGGGCTCTACTACCAAACAGTGGTGACAAGCAGCAGGGATGAGGGCTCACAACACTGCTGAGCTGCTTGCTCTGCCACAGGTTGCTTGCACAACCTTGGTCATGTCACTTAGCTTCACCGTGCTTCAGGCTAAGAGCTGCACAAGGGGACAACTCTAGAGAGCGATTATACTTCTGTATAGAGAGGCATTAGACTGCTGTATAAATCATGCTCCAGGGACACTGCCCGTCTCTGCAGTCCCTTTGGGGCTCCGGTAGGACACAAGTGGGTGGGCAAGGGGTCCTGCAAGAACAGGTTCAGAGAGCAGCTCTGGGACCCTCCCTGACACTGGCACCACCACACACAGCGGGTGCAGATGGCAAGAGAAAAGGAAAAATCATCCCAGCAGGTTGTCCCGGCAAACAAATGGATGCGCAGTCTCCTAAGGTCTCTGGTTCTGCTACAGACCCAAAGTCCATCCCGTATTTGAGGTCCCTGTTTTCTGCTGTCTTGAAACAAGGGCAGAGCAGTGGCCTGGTGCTGCTGCTGGATGGCTAAATTCCCAGTTTTGGCTAGCTCTCAGTGCTTTTGGTGCTACTCAGTAGACTCAAACAGCTTATCTATGCTGATGGATAGAGAATGTCTCACTGGTCCTCAGCTAGGCTAGGGGAGGCAAACACAGTCATATCCTTTGGGTTTGGAATAGACCTCAGTATTACTTAAAGGTGCATTTGAAGGCTGAATTTGGTGCTAGGAGAAGAGGTGACCTTGCTCCTGAGACCATGTCACAGCTTAACCCATTCAATAACAAAGTACCATGCACTGTTCACTCACTCCACACACATCCTGGTGGGCTGTGAGGCAGATAAGAACAGTTTAATTATTAAAATAATAATAATAGTAATAACAATATAAATATTAATAATAATAGTAATAATTAAAAAGGATATAACAAAAAGAGTGAGAGGAATAAAACCCAAGGAAAAGCAAGTGATGCACAGTATAACTGCCCACCACACACTGACTGATTCCCAGCCTGTCCCCAAGCAGCAATTGGCCCCTCCCAGCCAATTCCCCCCCAGTTGCTACACTGAGCATGCTGCTCTATGGCATGGAATACCCCTTTGGCTAGTTCAGGTCAGCTGTCCTGTCTCTGCTCTCTCCTAGCTTCTTGTGCCCCTCCTCACGTGCAGAGCATGGGAAACTGGAAAGTCCTTCACTTAGGGTAAGCACTACTCAGCAACAACTAAAACATCAGTGTGCTACCAACGTTACCCTCATACTTGATCCAAAACACAGCACAGTACCAGCTGCTAGGAAGAAAATTAACTCTATTCCAGACGAAAACAAGACAGAGCATCACGTATATTTAGGGTCTGTTTCTCCATCCCAAGGACAGTGTGGCTGGTCAGCAGCGGTGAGCTGTGCAGAAAACATACTCCTTCATCTGGGAAAACCTGCAGAATTCACAGTTCTATTTGAAATAAGCCTATTGTAGAGACTTTCTTGGCCTCAGATGCCCTTACCATCTGCACGCATGAAACACTTCATAGGGTTCTAATTTCCTCTTTACCTTTTTTATATAGCCCATAATAAGATCCCTAATTTTAATAGACTGCATGGATCTCACTAGCAGGGAATGGCTCCAGTAGAGAGGCTTTAAACCTCTACTTTAACAGGATCAGCAATGGAGCTGAATCCTTTGCTTGGTTCCACTGCAGGTGCTGGCAGGATTTCTACAGCCATCTCCACCAAAGTCCTCCCTACCTGCCAAGAGATGCTTGAGTGCCGGTGCCCCATGTAGTGTTTATGGGAACCTACCCATCTCCTTCAAATGCTTATGAAGCAGTACAAGGAAAATTAGCAGTACTTAGCCAAAACAGAAGATGTGGAGGGTGCTGGCCTTGCTCGGCCAAAGGAGAAGGATAACGGGTGGTTATATGGAAAAGAGAGCTGCACGCTTCCTGGGGACGCGTGGGAGTCCACGGACACAAGGCACAGCAAGGGAAATTCTACCTAGATATTAGGAAAATAATTCCAAGTGAGAGCAGTGACAGAGCTAGGAAAGGACGTGGAAGGGTGACTTCCCTGGAGTCAAAAAGAGCCTAAAGATATGACACCAGCAGGGTGCAAGAGGCCAGAGCAGCGCACCACGCCATATCCGGATCTGTGCTAGAACCCACTTAATGTCTTGGATGAGAGGCAGGGGAGAGCACCAGGTCTCAAAAGGTGTTAGAGTGTCCCTCACTTGGGGCACAGCTTGACTTGGATGTCAGCAGCCTGCTGGGATCTCAGCTGGGGAAGGTAAGGCACAGGAGCTGATGGGGCCGTTACACCAGATGGGGGAATGCAGAGCCAAGCAGTAAGGATGCATGGAGCAACGTCAGAGGATCTGGGCTGGTTCCTGACAGCTCCTTTCTCCCAGAGCTCCTGGACAGGAGACAAAACAAGATTTCTTGCTCCCTCCATTCAAAGGCGGCTATGAAAGTCTGATTTATGCTGAACATTCTGGAAAAGGAAAAAGCTTGGCTGTGGAACCAAGTTCAGCTCCCAGCCAGGAGAACCTTCTATGGGATCAACAAGTTTTAACCATGCAAATCAAATTTGGGGCCAAACAGAGCCCTGTTTCATGACTTCTGCCTCTCCCTTCCTCACTGCACAGGGCCAGGCTGCCTCCTCCCTGAACGAGCCCTCACATCCATTCCTAGTGGCAGAGACAAGCCAGGATGCTGTAGACAACTTTCTTTTTTCTTTTCTTTTCTTTTCTTTTCTTTTCTTTTCTTTTCTTTTCCTTTTCTTTCCCTTTTTTCTTTTCTTTCCCTTTTCTTTTTTCTTCTCTTTATTTTATTTTATGTCCTTTTCATTCCTTTTCTTTTCATTCCTCTCCTTTCTCTTCTCCTTTCCTCTTCTCTCCTCTCTTCTCCTCTCCCCTTCATTTCATTTCCCTTCCCTTCCTCTCTTCCTTTCTGTTCCCTTTCTTTCTCTTCTCCTTTCCCTTTCCCTCCTCTCTTCTCTACCCTTCCCTTCATTTCCCTTCCTTTCCTTTCCCTTCCCTTCTTTTCTGTTTTCCAAGGTGCAGCTAAACATGTCACAGATCCTTCACAGAGATGATTTCCAGCTGCCCAAACGTACAGGGAGAGGTCCACCTGTCTGGGAGCCTGTCACCAGAAGCTGTGGCTCAGCATGGCCTCATGCTGTGTGACCCCAGACAGCATGGAGGAGTGCTCAGGGCACTGGGGAGGAAGAACTGCTTGTCCCAGTTGCCAACAATGAAGGTGGGCAGGTGATCGTTTTTATTGGTGCCTTTGTTTCCACGGGTGGATGCAGCAGAACAAGGCCACTGTGTGTCCTTTTTCCCCAGACCCATCTCCAGAATAACCCTAGAAATGGGTTGTGGGAGCAGTCTTTGGATGCTCTTTGGGATGTCTTTATCATAGCAATAGCAAATCCTCACCCTGTTGAATGGGTGAGACGCATTCAACACAGTACTGATGCAGCATGGAGAGGTGAGAACTCTCACAGAGCTCCCATGAGGAGAGTCCAAGGGAGGCCCAGAACCTGCTGTCTAAGTTGGAACCATCTCTGAAGCTTGTGCCCAACAATCTGGCTTACAAGACAGGCAGAACAGAGCCTGAGTAGGTCCCTGATGCATCTGGGCATCCACCGAAGGTGCACAGCGATAGGAGAGGCAATGAACACAAACAGGAGAGGAGAAAGCTGTGATTAGATGTTAGGGGAAAAATTCATCATGAGGGTGGTTAAACACAGGGGAACAGAGAGGTGACAGAATCTCTACCCTTGGAGGCAATCAAAACTTGGCTGGACAGAGCCCTGGGCAAGCTGATTTAACATCGTTCTGCTTTGAGGGCAATTGGGCCAGAGACCCTCAGAGGTTCCTTCCAACATAAATTATGCTGTGATCTACATCCACAGCAGTACCCAAGATGCTTTTGCATTATCTAGAGCTCAGTAAGTCCACCTGGGTTTCTGCTTCAGAATCACCAGGATCCTAGTTCTCCCTTAAGATTTAATCCCTTAATTCATTTGCCATAATCCTGCACTATGTGGCTGGAAGAAAAGGAAACGACACAGCAAAGCAAACAGAGAAATGCAACAAGTGCCCCCGAGAATAGTATATTACTCCTCTTCTTTCCTGTTTGCCTTCCTGCTGTTCTGCTTCCATGAAAATTTGTGGGATTTCTTCCAAAGCTCCAATAACCTCCTCTCCAGCAGTGGCTGGAGATAGACACTTTAAAGAAATATCAGAAAGCAAGAGCACAGAACAATCCTCTCCCTGCTGCACCCTGCCAATCTCTGGCAGCTGAAGCTTCAAGGACATCTGAAGCTAAAGGCCACATCCAAAACTGAGCACTTACCATCTGAGAAGCTGCCAGTGGAGTGCAAGCCATAGCAGAGGGAGTTTTATGGGGTGCCCTGGGGAAAGGTATTTCCTCTTCTTCATGTGAAACAGGCTGCTGGGTTCTTTAACTGGACACCTCCCTGTGCCTTCTTCCCCTGGTCCCAGCCAGTGGAAACTGGAAAGGGACCAGTGTCACTTGTAGATCTGCTTATTGCTGCAAGCACTTCATCCATCCCACAGACATGGAGCCTGGGCATTTCATCCCTGTCCTCCCTTTCCTCTTCTTTCCTGTGCCCCTGATCCCACAGTGATCACAGAAATTCATTTATAAATGCTGTTTCAGGGGTAAAACACAAGCCCCTTTCCCTTGACAGGCAGTGTTGGGGTGCTTCTCAGCAGCACTGTCTCTCAGCCCCAGCCATTGTTCACCCAGAGAAGTGCCATGCGCCTTTGTAATGTGTGTTCAGCTTGAAGAGCCCTTTGTAGACAATTCATCCAAGAAGCCACAGAGGGAGCATTTTACACTTTGCTCTTCCGTTGTGCTGCCAAGGGAGACATGATCACATACACACGCATACACACCTCCACACGTGCGCCTGCACACGAGTACACACATGGAGCAGAGCCTGCAGTACACGCACTGGGGCAAGCATCCTGCTGCTGGTTTAGAACACCACATCCCTTGCTGGCAAGAATGCTGAGCACCCTGGCCCTGGTTGAGGGTGCTGAGAGGCAGGAGGTGAGTGCTGGGCACATATGATGCTTACAGGCAATGATCACAAGGGAGGAACGATGAGGTATGGTCCAGTCAAGCACATGGCCCAACCCCAAGTGCGTACGTGCAGGCCAGTCACAGGCATGTGTGCCAACAAGGTGAGGGCAGATTCATGCCAATCCTTTCCTCCTTCTCTGACCTCCTCTCTTTTGATAACCCTCACTTCTATGCTTCCTCCCACACTGCCTCAGCAAAGGTAATGTGAAATGTGGTTATCTGAGGAGATGCATGTGTGTGTCCATACCCTCTGTTTCTGCAGAGGTGTGAGTGAGCTGAAGTGCAGCTTTATGGAGGAAAATAAACCACACACATACTCACTGCTATTGCCCACTACTGAAGCACGTGGCAGTGGTAGGAATCCTCCTCCGTGGCATTTTGGGTACTCAAAGTTCATGCAGGAGGCACCAGCTGCGAGAGGATGCCTCTCCTGCCCCCATGCTGACACACAGGGCTGGCTTAGAAAAGATGTCGGTGGAGCTTGGAAAAGAAGCAGAAATATGTATTTCCCTAATAATCTGAAAACTTCAATAAATGTTTTCCCTCAGTAGGACATAGCTGAGGAATCTGGGGACCGTTGCTGGAGCCAGCCACTCTGGAAAGAGAAAGCAAAAAGCCAGTCCAAGTGCAACAACTGCCAGGACAATAAAGGGATCTGAAGGGGTTCAAGGGTAGGAGAGGTTTTTTTCCTCTCTGTAGCGTTTCTGGATTAATATTTGTATGTCAGAACCAGCAGAGCACACCTCCAGATCACGCACGGGATCTTTTTCTCCTTACTTGGGCAGCAGAACGTACAGGCAGGGTAATTGTGCAAACAACGATGCATGCCAAGCCCACTGCACCGAAGGGGAGAAATAAAAATACCAGTTATTTAAAACATGTGTATTAACAGAGGGGCTCACCTCTCCCCTGCCTTTGTGTGCTGCTGACATCGTGGAGGCAGATACAAACCTCACTGGAGCATCAGCTTGGCCCCAGCCCTCATGAGACACAGGGGCTTTGCTCCACTGGCCCATGGCCTCCATGGGATACCCATCAGCACCTGCACTGTCACCCATGTCATCCATGCTGTCAAATGACACAGATGCGGGAGGAGCTGGTTGAGATGCCCACCCTTTCCCTGCCAGGCAGCTTTGATTTAAATTGGGGTGCAAGCTGTGGTGGGAGCAATGTCACAACACCTGATGTGGCTTCTTGTACGCCTGAGGCTCAGCTACACGCGGTTTTTGCAGCATCTCCCTGGTACAGTGACAGATGACAGCCACAAAGGGACAGAATCCAGACAAATAAGCTTCATGCCATCAAGGCTTTTTCCCCTTTCCGTGTTCCTCTCCCCACCCTCAATGCATTCAAAAGATTTCAGCCCAAATGTTCCCAATTTGGGGCTGAACAGCATTCACAGCATTTGTGCATTGAAAAAGGGATGGAAGGATGCAGAACAGCAAGGGACTGGTGCCACCCAGCCCTGACCCACAGCCCAGCTTTGTACCAGGAGACTAAACCCTAAAGAGAGGTGCCAGGTCCTTCCCTGGGGTCTGATGCTATTGTGCTCTCTCCCATCATTCCCCAAGCAATTACAGCGACGTGATCTGTGTCCTTCAGCACATGGTGAGAAGGGTGATGCAGAGTCCTCAGGGAGATAATGGGAGCCAGAAGGTCTTATCAACTTCTTGGAAGGCAGAGTCAAGCCCTTCAAACAAAAGCCCTTGAGAGAGCGAAGATCTTCCCTCAAGTGTCAGGCACTTTTCAGCAGTTTATAAATACCAAAGTCCTTGCTCAGCCTCTCAGCACTGGCTGCATCCTCATCTCTGGTACCCTTTCCTGAGGGAGCTGAGCATCTGAGCTTGACGTGGCATGGGGAAGGCAGGATCAGGCCTCAGGTATGCCTGTGTGCCCAGAGGCACCTTCAGCTGCCATTGCTTGGTTCAGCCTTCTCAGGTTTGAGCTATTATTTTTTTCCCTTCAGACCAAAGAAGGGGTTAAACTGAGCTTGGCGTTCTGGGAGTAGGACAAGACAGTCACTGGGCTGGAAAGGGAGCAGGATCCAGTCTCTTTCTTTCCTCCTTGTCCTCTGTTCCTCTCCCCCACTGTGTTTCTCTCCTCACATCCCACTTCTGAGAGCACTGTCCCACTGCAGAGCCTCCCATGCCCCCTGATGATGAGCTGTGAACCCTAATGATGCGAGAGGGGACAATGGCACCCTACCCCAGTCTGAGCCACACCAAGGGGTTTCCAGTCCATCCCCACTGGGGACCCAACACATAGGGGCGGATCACTACCCTCATACCCCCAAGTCCAGAGATGGAGCTCTCTCAAGGTCTCCACTCCCCATGGCTCCATCACCCAGCCCTTTCCTGCTGGATGCTTTTTCTGAGCAGGATCCCCTGGGACACATGGTGGGATGTGGACAAGCTAACCCTGGCTAAATCAGGCTAACCCTATCCCTCTGCTGTTGCACACTCAAACCTGCTGAGACCCTGGGGAGGAGGTGTGATTTGCTGCTGGTTGTGGTCCACATCTAGGCTGCTATTGCTGTGCTTTGATGGAAAAGGAGCTGAGCCCCTTCCCTGCTCCTGCCACCTGTCAAGGGCAGGAGGGTGATGTGAGAAGGAATGAAGCACAGCTGAGCTCTCCCAGGCACGCTGCAAGGCACTTAGTGCTGGTGTCACCGATTTCCAAAGGGATCCCAGGTCTGTGTTTCCCTTGGATCCTCCTCTTGTTTAAAGTTGAACAGGGACTGCCCCAAAAAGTGAGTGAGGTTTTGGGGGTTCTTGGTTTTATTCCTCCTGGGAACAAAAGTAGCATCCAGAGACGGAGACTTGAGTCTCGTCAAGGGCAGGTCAAATCCCACCTGGAGATCCTGTTTGATCCCCAGCGTGGGAATTTGGGGGTGGGATCAACAGAGACCCCCAAAAGTGCCCAGGGGCTCTTCCGGGAGAGCGCCTGGAGTGGGGGAGACGGGGGAATGAATGGGTTTGCCAGCGATGCCTCCCCGGAGGCGAGCAGCCAGCCTGCCCGATCGGTTCCTGCCTCTGCCCCCGGGTTCCTCCTAACGAGGTTTCCAGCTCGGCTGAACCCCCGCGTTGCTTTGAGGACCGGGACTGAACGGGGCTGGGGAGGGGGGGGAATCACCGTCCCCATTCCTCGATTTCTCCTTCCCAGCGTTATCGAGGGTTCTGGTTACATCAAATAAACGGGAAAGCGGGGCAAAACTGGGGACGGGGTGCCGAAAATACTGTCACCGATTCATGGAAAGATGAGGGGGGGCATTTAAAAGCCTGTGCCGATGCTCCCTTTGACAGGGGGTTGTTTTCGGCGGTGGTCCCCGCGCCCTGCGCAGGAGTTTGTGATGGAAAGTCTGCAAAAGCCATTAGGACTTTTGTGCCGGGGCACAAGAAAAGCAACGCAGACACCACTCACTTTTCTAAATAAACATTAGTCTTAAAAAGTTTGCACTGCTGACCCCCGCAGCTCTGATTACTTGTAATTCTCTGAACCATATTTTAAGGCTTCAAACTATGTGGAGTTTTGGGGGGGGCGGAATCTGCTCATTCCTCCCTACAGCCGTGCTACAGATGTGCCCCGGTACTGTGTGCCCCACGGGGGTGGGGAGGTGGGGTGTCCCTTTTCCCCCCCCCCAGGCACGTCATTATTCACCAGCTCCTCCGCATGTTCAGCTCCCTCCACGTTCCCCGAAGCAGCTTTTCTTCCTTTCTTCTGTTTTCCTTTTGGAAGGGTTAGGACCACATTCCCGATCCCGGTGCAGAGATGCTATTCCCCTCTTAACGCTCATCGGGAGGGAAGAGTCATGGGGAGTTGTGGCCCCATCCCCATCAAGCTATACCCCGAAACAGCCCCAATCCCCCCCCATCCCCGAAACAGCCACATCTTGGCAGCGCGGCGGAGGCAGCTGCACCGAGGTATCATCAGTGTAATTGGAAGGGTCACATGTTAAACCCCCGCTGTTGTTCGCGGTAATGTAGCTGTGTCCCTCGGTTGCACATTTACCGATTTCTCTCAAACCAACCATTGTCACAAGGTTCATTCCAGGAGGAGTGATCCAATGGGTTGCCACGGCAACTATAATGACATTAAAATAGAGGAGGCAGCCGTCGCACACATACACACCCCCCCCACACCCCCCCTCCACTCCGTGCTTCTCCCTCCTTGAAAACCTACAGCATCGCTGTAAAATCTCCGCACCTTTCCCGTTGGGGAGGCCCTGGAAATAGCACCGGTACCCAAATACAGTGTCTGGGGGGAGCGGGAATGCGCCTGTGACCAGGATTTGGGAGCGGGAATGCGCAAGGGTCCATCCCTGCCCGAGTGGAAAATGGTACAAACCGGTGGGTTATAGGGAGTCCCTGCCGAGGCACCTGCGGGCTGGGTGGTGGGATCCGCTCCCTTGGCTCGGCCCCGCGTTGGAAATCCACTTTAAGTTACTTGGTTCTCGGGAAAACGTTCGATTCCGATTGATTTGCCTTTTTTTTTTTTTTTCCCATCGGCGCTGCTGTTTTCCAACATTTTTATTTTTCCCTTTGAAATGTGTCTGGGGGGGTGGGGGGAGGAAGTGGTGTTTTCATTTTTTAAAAGGACCCGTGTTTCCTATTATCCCAAGGCACCTTCCCTCTCCATGAATGTTTCCCTTCTGTCACGTAAGAAAAAAAGCGCGACCAGGGAATAATGTGCAAAAGCAAAAGGAAATTTCTGGGCATATCGATCGTAATATCAGCTGGATCTGGCGAGGGGTCTCCAATATGTGTATTTTCCATATGGGAGAATGTACTGCCCTACTTTCGCAGCCGACAGCAGCGCCTGAAATCTGGCTTTTCGGGGCTTCGGTGACGCTTTCCCAAATACCTCTCTCGATGTCAAAGAGGGTCCGAGAAACGATTCGTTTCTATCAATTCCTTGCCATTTTTATGGCGTTTCCCAGGGGAGCCCTTGAGGCAGGAGTTTGCCAGGCAAGGACGGACGGGAAAGACCAGATAGCTCCGCTCAGAGCCGGGGTGTCATTTCCTTCACCAAACTGCCCGGCACCTGCCTGCGGATGGGATAAAGCGCAGAACGGGCCCACGTTGGAGAGCCAAAAATAAAGAGAAAACAGGACAAACATAAAAGTGTGGTGGGGGGGGGGGATTCGGCGCGACCTGAACCGGAGCCGCCAGCAGCCGGTTCACGCGCCGTTGGCGGTGGAGGAGCGGCTTCTTCCAGCCGGCCCCGACGGCGGAGCTGGCGGCATCAGCTCCTGCTCCTGGCCGTCCACGCCGAGCATCCCACAAGCTCCCGTGAATGGCTCCAGGCTCCCCGCTCGGAGCGCCCATCACGGGTGGGGAAAGACCCGAGGAGCGCTGGGACAGGGACAGTGGGGATGTGGGGACACCGCTTGGCCTCAACCTCCCAGAGGGGCTCACGACCCTCCGAAGCTGCCTCCCTCGCACATGATCTCTGTAGCTGCCGTGCTGCCCCGAGGAGGGTGGCACCTTATTCCTAACGCCACTCACCTCCCAGCAGAGATGGGGAGGGGGGACACGGGCACCCCCCTGCAGTCTGGCCGAGGGTCCCCATCTCCGGCTGCAACTGGAAAACGCACTTGGGCTGGACACACACACACACACACAGCCGGGGTGGGCTGTTTCACCCGCCGCAGTTTCCCGAAAAGACCCAGGGATGCGGTTTACCCCCATGATCTGGAGGGGGCAGAGGGGCAAGGATGGGGGGAAGGACGGGCCGGAGTCGCGGGGGAGATGGAGTTGCGGCCGGATGGGGGGGTTCTCCCCTTCCGCAGGGAAGGTCTCAGCCACCAGCAGCAACTCCGTCTCCTTGGGGCTGTGGGACCCTTCGCAGTTCGGTTTGGGGGTGGGAGCTGCAGGGTGACGGGAAGCAGCCAGGGCTCAGCTCTTCTCCGCTCCCGGGAGGCCAGAAATGCCCTTTTCTATGATCTCCTGAGCATAAGAGCCGTCAGAAACGTCCCTCTGAAGTGATCCTCTTGTCAGGGGCTTGTTGAAAGAGATACACAGTGTAGGAGCATGCCCGAGAGGAGATGGGAGCGTTGTGGGGCAGAGGAGGAAATGAAATTAAAACAGAATTAAAAAGAAGAACGGAATGGAGTGGAAAAGGTGGGGAAAAGAAATTATCTTCCATGTGAAATGTGTCGGGCTTCCCCGGAGCCACTGCAGAAGGGAGGCCTTTCCACTAGGGTGGATAAATTTACTCGTGTCCCACATGACCGAGGGTGGGGAACCCGGGACGGGAGGGGGGAAGAGAAAGGTCATGGGACTGGGATTTGGGTTGTAAGTCACAGAGGAGACGTGGATTTCAGCGCCGGGATCCGCGTTAGGTGGCAGCGGCCTCGGATTTTGCAAGTGAAGTCGTTAAATAACAGAGAGAAAATAGGAAAAAAGAAAGAAAGAAACAACCCAAAAGTGGGGGGATTTCAGAAATAACCCCTTTAAAATCTCGGGGGGGAGGTGGGGGGAGGGAGGGAGCGGTGAGAAGGCGCGTTTGGGCGATACAGGAGAGAGCATCGCTGGGAGACCCTGCTCGCCTAGGGAAGGGGCTGCCCCCCAGATCCCCTCACCCCCTCCAGACTGGCAGTGGGTGCTCGGCGCTACACCCCTCGGAGGGGGTCTCCCGCCCGGCCCCCGGTCCCAGCCGAGCCCTGCCCGCTCCTTTTGTTGCTTCTGTTTTGCGGCCACGTTTGTCTCCTGGGAAGCGGAGAGCAGAGGAGCCCTGCAGCCGGGACTGGCGGGGGGCAGCGCTGCCCCGCCGGCCGCTTCACATCCCCCTCGCCCCACGCACCCCGCAGGACCTGCAGCGGGGGGGAGCCAGGGTCCGAGGCCAGGGGGTCCGTCCATGGACCCGGGCATTTTTGGGCCCCGTCCTCATACGGGGAAAGTTTTTCCTTCTGCACTTACTTTGTCTGAATTTAAAGCGACAGCGGCGGCTCCTCCGGCCCTGCGGGGATCCGGGGGTGCCCCGAACACGGCTCCTCCGCTCCCACCCCGCTGCAAGGTTTCCTACACCCTGGTCTTGTCCTCTGTGTGTGTGTGTCCCTCCTCTGCGCAGGGCTGATGGAGGAGGACCATGGGGGGCACCCCAGGGAATGTCGTCCATGCGGAGGGGAAAATTCCCACGGATTTTGTAGTGAGTCCGGCTGGAATTAAAAGCGATCGTGTGCCCGCTGGTGGCTCTCATTGCTGAGAAGTGATTTGGAAGAGGGGAGGGAGGGGAATGGGGGCTCATTCAGGTTACACGGGTTTTCTGAGGACTCTCCGCTCGCCTCCGTCGTCAGGGAAAAGTGGAGGATCTGGGAATTTGCGCGAGAGTGAAAGGAATCGCGGGTGTTGATGAAACCCTTTTCAAAAGCCCGGTGATAACGAAAGAGGGCTGTAATTAAACTTAAAAGGCGAGTTAAAGCGCGGAAATCGAAATCTGATCGCAAAGGCAAAGGACAGCACCGAAAAGTGTTTCTTTGCCACTCTGCGACATGAAGCCTCGATAGTCGGAAAGCATCGGGAGGAAGAGGGGGGGAAACACCACCAAACCGGTAATTAGAACGATCCCGAGGCACCGACATGAAACCTCCCCTGTAGGAACAGCCACACAAACTCACGACACCCGACCTCTCACCGGGGAGACAATCGATCTCCCTTGCAGCTTCTCATTCCGGTTTACGAGACCTGCCTTGGCACACGGGGAGATGAATGACTATAGTTCACTCCATGCCCATATATCTGATTTATCCGGATCCCGGCAGCCAGGGTGGTTAAGAAGCGGGGCATCCCTCCTGCCCGCGTCTGGGAAAGGCCTCTGGGATGCCGGTACCGACTGCCCGGCGGGGCTGGAAAGCCCTGGTACCGTCCACCCGAGACCGTCAGCGTTTGAATGGTGAAGGGTTGGAAACGCGCGATGAAACCTTGCCGCGAGTGTTCGGGGTTTTATGCCCGTCCCGGCTCGCAGCGTCACCTGTTGCTGCCACGGGCTTGGGCTGCCAACTTGAATCTTACTTAATGAAACAATTAAATGCGAACGGCGCCTCCCGCATGGACCCCGGGGGGGGCCGCCGGTGTCTCCCCTGGATCAAAGGAAGAGGGGGGGACCCCCTGCCTCGGTCGGGCTTGAGATTCCCCCGGGTGAAGAGGGCTGGAAAATTCCTGGAGAGAGCGGGAGAGTGGCCCTCGATGAACCCGGGATGAAGCGGGTGAGACTGGAGAGACAGGGAGAGACACAGGAAGGAGAGAAGAAAGAGGGGGAGAGAGAGAAAGCTAAGAAGAGCAAGAGAGGGGGAAGGAAAGCGGGAAAGGGGGGGAAGAGAGAAGGGGAAAAGAAAAGAAGGAGCGAGAGAATGATTTGAAAATGATAAGAGGAGAGAGAGATTAAAAGAAGGGGAAAAAGAGTAAAAGGAAAGAGAGAAAGAGGTAAAAAGAGAGGAAACGCTAAATGGGGAGAGCTAAAGAGGGGAGGGGAAAAAGAAGAAGAGATAAAAAGAAAGAGGGAAAGGGGACGAAAAGTAAAAAGAAACAGGTAAATTGAATAGAAGAAAGAAAGACGGGAAAATAGAAGGAAAGAGAATGAGACAGCAAGAAAAAAGGAAAGAAGTGAAGAAGGAAAGAAGAACGAAGAGAGGGAGAATAAGAAAAGACGGGAAAAAACAAAGAAATTGGGAAGAGCGGACGAGAAGAAAAGGCGATGAAGAGGAGGAGGAAGGAAAGATGAGCCGTGGTCCGGGAAGCGAGGGTAGAGTGCGGAGCCTCGGCCCCTCTCCTCGCCCGACAGACAAACGGAGGGACGAGAGCAGTGCCCTGACCTACCGCGAACATCTCGAGGAGGATTTCAAAAGTACCAACTTAATTTCCAAGGCAATTTCCTGCGGCTGAGTCGGCTCCTCCCGCCCTCTCCAGATCGGAAAACGGGATTCCTTTTTTTTTTCCTCTACTTTCTCTGCCGGGAAAGGAAAGAAACGAAAGGGAGATGGGAAGAGAAAGGAGATGCTGGAGGGCAGCTATTTTCCAAAGTTAGGAGGCAGAAAAATGTTTTCAGGTCGGGCACCGGGGCACAGGGAGACTTGGGCGTTATTATTAAATCCTAAATCTACCGTGAAGAGGGGAGTTTCTGCGCAGTCACAGGGAAGGGCCAGGGCACTGCCGGAGGAAGGACCGAGCTATTGGGAAAGATGCTGTCGCTGTCTTGAGGGGGTTTCTGTAATCCAGGTTGATTTATTTTTGTTCGGGGCTGCGAGGAACTAGAAAGAGAAAACCAAAAAGCTACCGGAGAAAAGAATAAGATCTTGACCTTTCCTAATTCTCCAAATCAGCAGTAATGGAAAGCAGAAGGTGCCAGGGGAGGAGGCAGGAGGCGAGGCCGAGCGGGCCGGGGTTCCGCACCCCGCAGCCCGGCCGGCGAGAGAAGGGCCATTCTCTTCCTTCCTCGGGACCCGCTCTGCTGAACGCGGGTTTAGTTAAGCGAAAGCAGAGAAAGAAATTAACCCACATCCCCGCTGAGGTCCCGAAGGGGATATTCCGAGGCAGGATTGGTTTATCCCGCCCCGATAAACCCATGGAGAGCCCCGTGTTTTCCGCTTCTCCCCGGCTGCGCTTACACGGAAAACCGCCGCGGAGTAAATACGCGGTTTTGTTACAACCCGTTCATCTGACATATGGAAAGGAGAGGAGCGGGGGCACATTTAAAACATAAATAAATAAAACCCAGCTTCGCAGCTGCCTGACCAAAGCCGGAGCAAGGAGGAGAAACCCGCATCGCCCTGCCCCGCTCGCAAGCAGCCGCCGAACCCCGGCGCGTAAAGGAGAAGGGAAAAAAAGCCCAAACCGACAGCAAAGGATCGGGCCCCGCGGCGAGAGCGGGGTCACCACCGGCCGGAGAGAGGCTTTAACACCGGCAAAACAACCACCGACAGCAACTCCGAGAACAGGGAGAATTCGCCTATGGAAGAGAAGGAAGAGAAATGTAGGGTCGCCTTTTTGGCCGGGGACTCCCAAGCAGCGACTGCAACAGCTAATTATTTTCCTTTCAGTGCTCCGTTATTGCCGGTGTCCTCCCCGCCTCCCCTCCAATAAATAAATAAAACCCTCCTTTAGGCAGCGAGGCGTGAAAAATGATCCTCGCTGAACGCTTAAAAATAATGTCCCGTGAAGATCGGGGCTGCGGAGCCAGCCAGCCCCGTAATTAGGAGCCATTATCCGTCCTGCCTCGCCGAGGCGAGATTTCACCTCAGCCCCCCGATCTGAGCCCTACTAGGGGTTCCTGACCCTGTTGGAACCCCCTGGGCCCTTCCCTGCTGCCCCCTGTACCGGCGGCCATGGGGAGCTGGTTCTCGGGGGGTCCCCGATGGTCCCCCCTCCCTGTTCCCTGAGCGCCGCGGATACTTGCAGGCGGCGTGAGTTTGACCGGGACACGGGAAGAGCTCGAGTGCTTGGGGGAAATTTAGGGGATGGGGAAAATCTAAAGTTAGGGCCGTTTGGGGATCTTGGCCCCCAAAAGAAACTAACCCCAAAACCCAACGGCGCCGGCGCTCGCAGCCCCCGCAGGCCTAAGAGAGAAGAGCCCGCAGCTCCGGCCCGTCCTGAGGGGGCTACCAGGGCTCATGGATAAGGGGGCAAAATCCCCCCGCACCCAAGCCAGCTTAACTTCAATCCCGGCCGGCGCCCGCGGCTTAAAACCCCGCAATGACTCCGCAAGGCAAAAGAAGGGGAACGGAGCTGGGGTAAAGTGTCCCAGAGACAGAACCCCCTGAGCCTCCTCCCCTGAGAGGGGGGAGAAAGGGGTCTCTCTGGGGAAACACCGCTTCCCTGCAGAGAGGACCCCCCTCCATCCCTCCAAACCCTGGGACCACCAACTTGGAGAACCTCCTGCACCAGCGGGGGCTGCAGGGACACCGGCTGCTGTTTCTTATCCGCTCCTGGCCCCTTTGGCTCATTTTCCATCCGCACTTCTCAAACAAACAAGCCCCCAAAATATTAAAAATAGCTACTTTATATTAAAATACACACACCCCCCCTTCCAGACACACCACAACCACCACCCAGCCCCGCTGCACATCGCTTTCTTCCTTCGGATCCCGTCTCCTCAAAGCAGGCTCGGTTATTAAAGAAGGCTGAACAAAGATAGCCCCGAGAGCGGTTATCAGCGCATTTTAACTTCATCAAAGACTTCGGGGGAGAGGGAGAGGAGGGGTCTGGCACCTTCTAGTAATGAGCTTGTCAGGAACACCCCTGCCAGAGCAATTGAACAATTTGCACACAAGCAAAAGAAAAGGAGCGGGGAGGGAGGGAGGAAGGGGAAATGCTACAAAAGCCCCTTCAATTTCCAACCATGTGCTTGGCAATCTGGAAAATAGATTCATTGGCCTCCTCTTTTCTCCCATGTCGAGTCTTGTAGCCCCTTTTGTAGGAGCTGGACATGAAAGGGAGACAACCAAGTGCCGGACACGAAGATCGCTTTTCAAAAGCAAATGTGTGTGAAGGCGAGATGTGAGACCGCTCGCTGCGGGGAGGCGGCACGTTCAGGAACAACATCAACAAACTGCGCGGAGGTTCGCGGTGGCACAGACAGGGGCAGAGGAGGGGGGAGAAAAAAGGAGAAGGGGGGGGAGAGAAAAGAAAAGCCGACACCCCCCTCCTCATCGGCGCACATCGCCCGGCTCCTGCCTGAGCCCCGGCGGGCCCCGCACAAAGCCCCGCTCGCCCGGGGACCGGCCCCCGCTCCCTGCCTCGTACGTTTCAGCTCTTGCTTTTTTGTCTTTTCCTTTTTCTCCTTCAGCTGCACGGGGAGAAAGGCCTCGATTCTTTAGGCCAGGGTCCCTGCCAACGAACAAACCAAAGAGCCACGTTTGGTCCCTGAAATAAATAAATGGGGGGGGGGGGGGGTAGGGGGGGAGGTAGAAGTTTGGAGAAGAAGGGAGCGCTTAAAGATGTTTATTTACTTTGTAAGTTGTTGCAAAATTTAGGCGGAGATCAAGTTTCATTCGGTCATTCAAATGCTGCAGGCCCAAGGGGGACGTGTGTGCGGGGGGGAAACCCTCCAACTGATTTTCTCATGTGTCAACTTTTCCAAACAAAATAAAAGGAGATGGGGGGGGGGGGGAGAACCTCTCTCCCGACCCCCACCTCCCTCTCCCTAGAAACAGGCATTTTGGTGGGGGGGGGTGGGGAACACACCAAAAAGCAAGTAAATAAAAAATATAATGAAGAAAAAATAAAAATATGCGGGGGTCCTTCCCCTTGTCGGCCAAAGCGGGGACCCCCTCTCCGGCCCGGCCGGGAGAGGCAGCGGGAGGGAGGTGGCGCGGAGCACCCCGCGTAAACTGCGCTCCCGGCCGCGGAGGGGAGCGCTCGGCGCCGCCGGCTTCGGGCACAGAAACTCAGCGGCAGGGCGAGTGTCGCCAACCCCAGGGTGGGAGTCACTCGCTTCCCCGAGGCCCGAGCGGGGCTCTGGGCTCTCAGCGTGACAAAGGACATCGCAAAGAACGTTTGGGAGTATTAATATCATTTTTTTTAACCAGGTCACAAACATTTATTAATTTACACCAACGGTGGACAAAATTCTGTTGCCTTTTCCACATCAAATTATTCACAGATTCTCTCAATAAAATAGATATGACGGATGCACAACCAGTGAAGAGTTAACTGGACTCCGCTCATTAGCTCCCAAATAATCTATATACAAATAATTACCAATACACCAAAAAACCCACGCACGGAAGGGGTGGGAAAACGGGGGTCAAAAAAAAAAGAATAGGATGGGAACTCATCAAACGGATCGGATTTTCTTTAAAACGTGCATTTGAATGTCTCATTGGAAAAAGAAAATAATAAAAAAAAGAAACAAAAAAAAAAAAAGGAAACAAAAATAAACCGCAGTCCTGAGTTTCACCGACTTTTCTTCTTAAAAATAAAGAAACCCTAAACAGTGCCTTTTCAAACCAAACCCGAAGCTTCAAAGAAACTAAAAATAAGATCGAACCATTAAAACATTTTCTTTGAGAGCAGGGGAGACACGGAAACACATGGCAAAAACCGCCCGGGAGAGAGACTTGCAGGGACGAAAACGGGCTCGCTGCGACCGGGAGCGTCTGCAACTCCCCGGGGCGCTTTCCCAGGCGATTTAGGGGACCCCGCGGAAAACCCGCACCTCTCAAAGGAAACATTTCCGACCCTAAGACCGTTTCTTTCTTAAAATCCCCCCCCCCCTTTCACCCCCCCGCAAGACGTTGCGTGTTCAACCAGTCCAGGTCCCAGCTTAGGTTACGGCCACTTTATAAATACGCTTTGGCGCTTGCGGGACCAAACCGTGTTGTTCTTTCCCCTCTCTCTCCCTCCCGAGTTATTTAATGATATTTTTTTTTTTCCCCCGAGCAAATAGACACAAACAGATTTGGATGCCGCCGAGCCTGGAAATAAAGTAAAAATTAAAAATAAAAATTAAAATTAAAAAAAAAATATTTCCTACCTTTAAAACACAACAGGAGGAGATGGGGGAGAAGGGGAGAGGGAAAGGGAGCCAGTTTCGGAGGAGGGGGGAGAGCTGGGAAGGGGCCTTTTGCTTCGCGACTCTCGCCCCCTCCCCGGTCCCCCCCGTCCCCAGCACACTTTAAAAATGACAGCTGCTCAGGGTTGTGATTTTACTGGAGAAGTTCTGGGCCGGCTGCAGGAGCGGCTCGTGTGCCAGGCTGACCTGGGGCTGTGCCGGGGCCAAGGCGGGGCTGAGCACGGCCAGGACCTGCGCCGGGGGGCCCGCCTGGCCGGCCGGGTAGGGCGCGGCGGGCGCGGCGCTGGGGTTGGTGCTGGGCGGCGGGGGCACGGCCCCCCCGATGATGTTGTCTATGGAAAAAGAGGGCCGGGACGGGTGGTTGGTGCCGGTGCCGCCGCCGCTGCCACCGCCACCGGCGGGCGTGGGGTCCGGCTTCAGGGTCTGGAGGAGGGCAGCGGGCAGGGCGGTGGGGCTCAGCTGGGGGTGGTAGAAGGACTTCCTGCAGTTCAGCTCGCCGCCCAGGAAGGAGGGCAGCCCCGAGGCGGCGGAGAAGACGGAGGCGGCGGCGGGAGGTGGCGGAGCCGGTAACGGGCAGTGCGGCGCCGGGAAGGGGAAGGCGCCCGCGGTGCCCCCGGCTCCGCCGCCGGGGTGGTGGTGGTGGTGGTGGGGATAACCCTGGAGCTGCAGGCCGTAGTTGTAGCCGTAGGGTCCGTAGGCGAAGCTGGGCAGGAAGGCGGCAGGGTCGGCGGCCCCGGCCCGCAGCAGCAGCTCGGGGTGCGGCGGGTGCAGCTGCTGCTGCCGCTTGAAGCGCTTCCTCCGGCGCAGGAAGCTCCCGTTGTCGAACATGTCGGCGGACTCAGGGTCCAGCGTCCAGTAGTTGCCCTTGCCCGGGTTGCCGGGCTCCCGGGGGATCTTGACGAAGCAGTCGTTGAGGGAGAGGTTGTGGCGGATGCTGTTCTGCCAGGCGGGGAACTTCTCCCGGTAGTAGGGGAAGCGCCCGCTGATGAACTCGCAGATCTCGCTCAGCGTCAGCCGCTTCTTGGGGCTCTGCAGGATGGCCATGGTGATGAGGGCGATGTACGAGTAGGGCGGCTTCACCAGCGGGTTCTTTCCCCCCGCTCCTCCTCCGCCGCCGCCGCCGCCGCCCGCGGGCGCCTTCTCCCCGGGCGCGGCGCCGCGGGCACACGCCGGCTCCGAGCCGCCGGCGGGGGAAAGTCGCTCCGGGGACCCCCCCATGCGCGCCTTGGCGGCCCCGCTCCGCGGCAGGGCGAGCCCCAGCGGATCGCCGCCGTCCTCCTCGTCCTCGTCCTCCTCCTCGTCCTCCTCCTCCTCGTCCTCGCTGTACTTGCCCCCATCCTGGGGCGGGCCCACCACGTCGATATCCGCGTCCTCCACCTCGGAGAGCGGCTCTTCCTCCGGGGAGCGCTCGGACATGATCCCGCAGCCGCCGCCGCCGCTGCTGCCCAAAGTCATTGTTGTGCGGCCGGGGCGGCCGGGGCCGGGCTCCCCCCCCCACCTAGCGGCGGCTCCCGGGATGGGCCCGGGGCCGTGCCGGAGGGCTGCGGCCGCCGCTGGGACTCCGCGCCCCGGCGCCGCCGCTCCGCGCCCCGCTCGCCGCGCCGCTGCTGGCGGGGCCGCGGCCGGGCTGCGGGGTGGTGGCTATGGAGGGAGGGGCAGCGAAGGGGCGCGGGGCGGGGGGGAGGGACGGGGCGCCCGGAGGCTGGGCAGGGAGCTTGGAAGCAGCGGTAATAAATAACAGTAATAATGATAATAAAAGGAGAGAAAAAGGGGGGAAAAAAAGGAAAAGGGGGAAAAAAATTCGGGGTTACGGCGGCTCCTTGGCTGGGCTGAAGGGAGGGAGGGGGAAGGAGGGAAAGAGGGAGGGAGGGGCGGGGGAAGAGGGAGGGGGGAGGGCAGAAGTTGGGAAGGCGGCTCCCCCCTCCCCACCCCTCCCGAGCTGGGACCCGATGGAAACGCTCCCACTCTGCGCCTCCTGCCAGCGCTCCCCAGGCCTTTATACCGCCGCTCCGGCATCACGTGGCGCCCGCCGCAGCCCCCGCGGGTCCCGGTGAGGGGCTGCCCGGCCCGGCCCGGATCCCCGGGGAGCGCGGCCCCCGTCCGGGCAGGGATGCTTTCGAGGAAAGGCGCTGCCCTTTCCGCCGGCGTTCGGATGCTCCGGCTGCGCCTGGAGCCGGCTGCAGCTACAGGGGGGGTCGGCGCTGGATAAAGCTTTTCCCTCTCTGTCCCGAGCGCCCTCCGCGGCTGGAGGCTCGCAGGGCCCCTTTCCTGCGGGATGGGGCGGCCGCCTCCCTCCGCCCGGGGCCTGCGGAGGGTCCCTTCCCTCCTGAGGGTTGCCCACCACCCAGTTGGAGACCCTCAATCCGCCAGGGGCGAGCCCTCGGTACCCTTGAGGGGTCGTGTGAATCTGGGGATCCCTGCTCCCCTTCTCCACCCGCTCACGTCACCGACACGTCACTGAGTCCAGAGCACCCATCCTGGAGATCTGACTTCCCCGAGGGCTCCCACGGGCCCGCACCCGCTGGAGGGATGCTGCTGCCTGGCAGGTGCGGGGTGGAAGGCGGGGAGCAACGCGTGGCCAAGCCTCTCTCCCCTCACGAATAAACCATAATTAAAGCTGTGCGTGTCCGCGAGTGCTGGGATGGCATCCGCATCCCGCATCCCGCATCCCTGGACGGGGCTGGCTCGGCCGGGTACCACTTTCCGAGGTGGCCCACCCGCAGCTCGGCCAGGCCCCAAGGACGGGGAATCTCCTCCGGCCTCGGGTTCTCCTGTCTGCCGCTCTCCTGCCATCGCTCCCCCTTGAGGTGCAGCATCCCCCGACGGCTGGCAGGGAGGTGGCGGGCAGCGGACACCCGCTGTGCCGCGGGCTGCAGCGCAAGCGGAAGGATTTCCCAGTGACCAGAGTCACCCCAGGGCCCCCGGAGCCTCAGCAGCGTGGCGGAGCTCCGCTGCCCGCCTGCGGCCTCCCCTCCCCATGGCAAGGCGGAGGCGGCCACCCCAGTGCTGGGGCTGCAATCGCCCACCCCACCCCACATGGGGTGACTGTGTCAGCCGGTTGTCGCTGTCGCTGCCTTGGACACATAGAGCTACGCTCGGACGTTTGGGTTTTCCCCTCCCTTTGAGGCTCCGCAAACACATAGCCCCTTCCCCAAGAAGGATGCCTGAGGAGGGAGGAAGGCGATGGTTTCCTCCAGGGGAGTGCCAGGGGCAGATCTGCCCCTCCAGGGCCGCGTTCAGCAGTGTGAGAATCTGCGGTGATGAATTGCCAGTCGCTGCCGTTAACAGGTGCGAGCATTTGGTGATAAAATCTCCAGCACTAATACCGGGGAGCCGGGCCAAACAGCTGCGCGGCCCCGCTTCCAAATGCCGGTCACAATTACTCAAGCCCTAACGACTCGGTCCACAGGCTCGCCAAGCTCGGGGGGACCCCGAGGAGCGGGCAGGATCGGCCGGAGCTTCTCCAGCACATCTCTCATTGAAGCAGCTATTTCAGAGCCTCTGCGCGGTCCCGGTCGCATCCTCCTCCCTCACCACCAAAGCTGTAATCGGGGAGGATTTCTCTACCGGAGAGGAGAAAATAGATGAATGACGGGGCTGAGAATGTTTCGGGAAGGTGGGAATTCTGTCCCGCAGACGTGTGTCAGGGCCGGTGGAGCTTGCCTAAGCTCTTTCACTTTTATACTCTTCCGATGCTGATAACCTACTTTTGCAACACATACACGTACATCTCCCACTCATATGTGCATATATGTGTATTCAGCTATATATATTTGCATTTATGTATATTTCTTATGTATTTTTCTTATATATGTAAATATAATAAGCTTACATGGATAAGTGCTTCGGAGACGCCGCATCTTTCCTACGACTTCATTTTAAACTCTCCGTTCATCAGCCCTGCAGAAGAGGCGACGGGAAGAACAAATGGAAGAGGGCGAGGAGGGAAAAGACCCGCACCGCCTTCCATTTTTATTAAGTAAAATAATAGTTATGCCTCCCCTACATAAACGAAAGTGTCATAAAAAATTCCGAAGCAGCTGCCAGAGATTTCGACCACACACACAACGGGGCGATTGAATTTCTACTTGGTGCATTTCGTGGCAGCGAGGAACCGCCGGGAGCTGCGCCTTGTGCCTCTGCAGGGCGGCGAAGGGGAAGGGCAGGAGGGTAGCAAACGCTTGGGGGATGCCCCGCAGCCCCTCCGCTCCCTGGGGGCAGGGCGGCTGCCTCTCGGTCGCTCTGCCTAGAGGCTGGTCCCTCACTGCTCGAAGTGAAACAGATGTAGGTGCCTGTCTCCTGGGGTATGATTCCCCCACCCTTCCCTGCCCCGGCTGCCGTCTCCCCCCTGCCTGCAAGGCAGCGCAGGGCAGCCCGGTGGGGAGCCCCCGGCAACGGAGGGTTTGGGATTGTCTGTGTTTGCAGCTGTACTCATGGGCATCGGGATCTCGATGAGCCCGAAAATGATGGGGGGGGGGGGGAAAGGGGTCGATTCGAGGCGGCTACTGATGGGATGCGGCCGGTGCCTTGTCCCGCTCCCGCGTGGACCTTCCCTAGCGCCCTCCGCCCAGCATCATCGCGCATCCAGAGCCACCGCAGCTCGAGAAATAGTATGTCCCGACCAGCCACCATCAACACGATTCCTGCCTGTTTCAAGGCAAAATATAGTCCCCGTTAAAGTCGGGAACAACCCAAAAAGAAACGACAGGGAATGAGTCCCAGTCCCTTCATCTGCGAGCGGCTCCCGTTCGCCGAGGTGGTGTTACCCGCGGCTCTGCCACGCAAGACCGGCTGTAGAAACAAATCAAAACGAGAAAAAGGACCTAAACTACACCCGTCCCGAAATGATTTAGGAAAGGGAAACCTTGGGCTGAAACAAACCAGATGGTCGGATCCCAGACACGTACTCACACACACACACGCTCCCGGCCGTGCACCCGCACACGGAGCGAGGGGTGAGTTTTAAATCACGGGTGTGTATGCCGGTGTAAGATATGATGCGGTGTCCCGAAAAAGCAACTCGATCGATCTACCCGAAAGGATTGCTTTGTCATCGTCCCACTGTTTCCAGGGCAGGGAGGGAAGCGGTTTTCCTTAGGCAGATTTTTTATGCTTTCCTCTCTGAAGGGTTTCATTACAGACAGGCTGGCTTCCCATCTCCCGTTTTAACCCGATCCTGCTGTACATTTCACGTTAAATTGCGGTATCAAACGTGCGTGGGGCTGAGAGCTGGCGGGGTGCCGAGAGTCTCCAATAAATCTGAAAAGTAGGGGGGAAAAAAACCAAGCCGCAAATAAAAGGCCATCAGCCCATCAGGGTTGTTTCCCCATCTCCTTTAAATTGACTTTGTCTGTCTATCCCGCCTGGCTTAATGAGGGGTTTGATCCAGGCGTGTAGGACCGGCGTTTGAACGCCCCACAGCAGGTGGATCCCCCCAGTGTCCCTGTGCTCCCGCTCCTTGGGAGCAACGTGGGAGCGGCTCGGAGCCCCTGCAACCTGCAGAACGGCCGCAGAGAGCAGGCACAATTCTTTATCCACAGGGAAAAGCTTGCTCCCTGCCTGTCCGCAGAGACCGATATTGCCGGGGTGATGGTGGAAGGGAGGGCAGGACACCGGCCCCGGAGCACGGCTGGTTGCGATCGCTGCTCCCGCCCTGGCACTGGCCACGTCGCCGCCTAATGCAGCTGGTCGTGGCCGGAGCATCCCCGTGGTTGGGCTTTACTGGGGCAAAGCCCTGCGAAGGGCAGCATCGGGCCCTGCGGTGTTTCCGAGCGCTGCCTTGGGCAATGCGGGGGATTTAGCTCCAGCCCAGCCGACGTTGCTCCCAGATGCTTCCAAATGATCTGTTGGTTTTGTGATACATAATCGTTCTTGTTTCCTCTGCTGAGCAGCATCTAAATTCGTTTATTCTGATGAGAACCGCATCTACAAGTCCCCTAAGGCTCAGTGATGGATTTTTCTGTATTACCTCGTTATCAAGCTTGGCTGACCTCTAACTTCTCTAAAAACATGAACAAGACAGACCTGCTGCTGCCTGGACTGCCCCAGGGGGCTCTTTTTCCACTTATGTGATTTCCTTTGATATTATTTCTCTTCTTTCTATATCCAAGGCTCAGACCTTCAGTGCTCCCTGCAGTTCAACCTTTTTTCCAGCCCCGTACCGCCAGCTCCCAGCTTGCAAAGATCAGTTTGCAGCCTGCACACCAAGAGCTCCCAGCACAGGGAGGTTACTGGGAATGGTGGTGCCAGATAGTGCGGGATGTATGAAATTCCCAGTCTGGAAACCACTGGAGCCAAGTGTTTATATTCATCCCTGCAGCGCTCGGATGTTGGACAGCTCGGTTTGGTTGACCTGGATTTTCAATGCAGGTGTCTCAAAACACACCCCAGGAAAAGGCCTGGATGTCAAGGGAGACTTTTCCCAGACACCCCATGTGCTTGGCTAAACCCCACGAAGCTCTGGAGAGCAAGCACATGTGTCTTTCCTGCTCTTCAGCTGAGTGGGAAACTCCTCTCCTATGCACATCCATTCATTTCGGTGCTGTGATCTGACTTTAGGACTTCGGGTTTGGATTTGCTTTATTTAAAATCTGTATTTGCTGTTTTCCATTCATAACTGATCCCATCCCACAAGGATTTGAAGCCCAGCAAGCTCATACTCAGCATAACACTCAACTGATTAACTCTGGCTTGGTATAAGCTTTTTTTTTTCCATGTGACATGAAAAGCGATGGATACACACACACGAGTGAGGGGAACGCAGTGATTTCAAGCCATAAACCACCAGGTGCACTTTCGAGACTCACCAAAGCCAGCTCTCCTGCTTGCCATAAAAAACACATTAGCCAAAGGCTGATGCATGTGGAAGGCAATTATACTCTGGCACATGGCAACGTGTATAGAACAGCCTGGTAACTGTGCCTACCACACAAGGAAAAATATCCCTGTGAAAACAAGCCTGCTAAGACACTTCTTTCTCTCTTAAGTCCCTGAAATTAAAAGAGAGGATTTCTTTGGGGGGTGATGGGAGATAGATGTCTGAGGGAATCAGATTTTCCAAAAGTGGCTGCACCAGTGCAAGAACCCAAGGAAATGGCCAGATTCGCAAGGGTGTAGAAACTCGCGATGAAGTTTCAGAGTCCAAGTTTTCCATGTCAGCATCTGATCATGCCAAACGTGCCCGGGAAATCCCTGCTGCTGAGTTCTCTGCATTCGACAGCTGAGCAGCCCAAATGCCCAGCTCACCCGCTGAGTTTGCAGAAGTCCACTTCTGCCAGAAACACCACCTGAGCACCCTCAGCTTGGGGGCCAGGAGCAGTATAGGAGGAATATAGAGTATAGGAGGAATATAGAATATAGGAGAAAGGGCTTTCAAAGACGGAAATTACAGAGAAGGTGGAAAAATAATGGAATATAACTTCACTGGGACAAGTTCCAGTCCTTTGAGGATTTGACTCCTTTGTATTCTTTTCCTGCATGTAGTAAATGGCTGCAGATAGGAGCCATTCTGGAAGTATGCAGCAATTGCCATCTGGAGATCAGGTTGGGGTGAATCTGCTGTATCCTTACAATAATCAGCCCTGCACATACATGCTGATATGAACAGATCTGCCTTGCAAAGAGGTTCCTAGATATATTTTGCCTCTTGGCCTCAAGTAAGTCCATGCAGGAATATATCACAGGGCTCCTTTTCTCTGTTCCCATCTTGGGAAGGAGCTGAATAAACAGGGGCAACCTGAAGTGTGAGGGGGCAGGTGAAGTATCTCACCCATGCAGAACAGAGGCAGAACCAAACCCCTTTACTCTGTCCTTTTATCTAGTGAAGAACAGACACATAGGAACAATATCAGATAAGGCATCACTGCAATATTCTGGAGCTGAATCTGCACAGAAGGGTGAATCTTGGCTTCATTGCTGATGCCAGTTCCTGCACTGCATCATCACTGGGTCACAGCTTCACCCCACAGCTTGGCTTCAGCACTTCCACACACCAGCAGCTCCTTTCTTCAGGTCCAGGACCAGAATCTAACCCCTGCTTTGCCCCTGGGACACAGAACACTGGCACAGTCCAGGCTGCCCTTGTGGCAGCATCAGTGTGGCTGCAAGGGACAGCTCTGCATCTCTATAAAATAGGTGCTTTGCAGTGCACACTAGGGAAAAGGAACACACAACAAACCCATGTCCAGCCTCTCCAGACAGGTATCGACTTCTCCTGCCCCTTACTTCAAACCATCAGAAGAAACTGTTGCCCTGAGCTGCACAGAGGCAAGAGAGGGAAAGCCTGTCAGCACACAGATTAAGGTTAATCCAGCCACTCTGGGGGTGTTGAGGCTGCATGGATACACACAGCTCCCCTTCTTTCACTTACTGCAGGTGAGCCTGTGCTTGGTCTTGCTCGGAAGAGGAAGCTGCATCACTCAGATGGAACAAACAATACTGAGGGCTGCTGAAGGAAAGGCTGATGTTTCACATCTGGCTTTACATTACTGTGAGAGACCTGATTTCTGCGGTAGAAGATACTCAGCATCACCCAGCTAACTGAATCTCACAAACACTCATTACAAAATGCCTCTTTTCTTATTACCATTTTCCAGGCTTCTGCACAGTTTACATATTGAGCCTTAAAATTGTGTTCTAAGAGGTTGTAGGTTACCTGCTCCCCGAAAATACATGGCTGGGGTCCTGTGGGGGAGCAGGCTGGTGGGCTTCCCTCCCAGCGCAGAGATAAGCGTGCCATCTAGAGGAAATCCCCTTTATTGCCAGGAATGGCGGCTGAAAATTATCCAATAAAGCATAATTAACCTCTGGCTCCAGGGAAGATCCTCCATCCGTGCGCTGCTGCTCCTGGCTGCCACACAGGCACGCTGCAGTGGGCTGACGATGCACCAAGGCATCGGGGTGGCCTGTGAAGGTCCCAAGCACTTGAGGGCCATGCCAGCCCACACTGGGACATGCTGCCCTGTCCCTACTCCATAGGTGGTATCAGCTGTCCAGCCCTCCTGGTAGGGGCGTTTGGATGTAAAGAAGGAAATACGAATGTTTCCATAGCACACGCTCTTTGCCATGTCTGCCTCTTAGGAAGGTAAGGAGGCTGCACACAAGGCTGTATATACTATATAATGCCCCCCGGTGGCTGCTAGCAGCAGTCCTGGACCTGTGGGTGCCAATGTCTGAGCCATAGGTGATGGCCCTGATGCACTTAAGGGAGACAGTGACAGGATCATCTCCTCAAGCAGCAGCTCCCACTCCGTGGAGCACAGCCCTGCAGAGCCCTGGAGCCTCTGCAGTGGCAATGGGGGTCTGGCCTCCTGTGGGGTAGATCCACGTGTCCACTCATTTTACCTAAGGAAAAATCTCTTCATGTCTAACTTCCCAGGCTGGACTGCTCTCTTGCATTGCTGCTGTCATGGGCACCCCCATCCAGACCTTCAGGAATGGTTGTAGGTCTGGGACACCACAGTCCTCGTACCTTCCTGTTGTCAGAGGCAGCCCACTGAAGCCCACAGCATCCACACCTCACACCTCCCACTATTTCTACCACCACCAGTGAATAGCGCAGCTGCAGTCACCAGCACAAAGCTGTTGTCTCACTAATAAAAACAAATCCTTCCAGCCTTAAAGATAATTGAAAAACAGTGATCTAGGTCCAAGCAGGGGGACAAGTGCTACTGCCCAGCAGGGAGCTCGCTTGTAAAAATGGGAATGCTTGCAAATAAAAAGCCTTCAGAGATGGAGAAAGAGCACGGAAGGTCCCACATGAGAGAAACCTTATTCTGCAGCAAAAGCAGGTGAGTGCTTAAGCAAAGACTGGTTGGAGAGGAGCTGTGGTTGCATTGATTTGCTCATGATATGGAGGATTTTTCAATGTTTTCTCTCATTTTTTACAACGAAAATTGTTTCTGCTTTCGTCACCATTTCAGAAGGTCCCCAAGATGCTGCTCTCTGAGGCCCCTAAGCAACATCTACAGCACCTTTTTGCTTTTAACAATGAGCCTGTATCCATTCTGCACCCTTGTCACCTTCTACCCCATGCTTATGGGCTCTCAGGCCCAATTCCTAACTCATTTCTTGAAGATACTGCTCTCACCACCCGCACAGCTTTTGTTCCTCCTGATCCACGGCAGGGAGGGAAGACATGGATGTCCCCATGGCTCATCACAGCCGCTTGCCACTAATGTGGAGCAAAGAGATTTGCAGCATTGCCCTAGGAGCTTCTGCACTTTATAGGTCTTTTATTTCCTGTCATTACCAAGAAGAGCCTAGTTGTAATAAAAATCTGGGCTCCGATCCTACAAACACTTATGCCTGAGCTTAACTCTAAGCACGTGAGCCGTCAAAGGGGACTATTCAAGTGCTTAAAATTTAAGCATGTGCTTAAGCATCTGTAGGCCTGGAGTCTGTCAGTGTGGGGATTTGTCCCTTAAGCCCATATTCTGGGTCATTATCCTTTTCATGTCTTCTCTGGCATCTCAGAAGATGCTTCAAAGGGGAATTTTCAAGTTCTTCAATAAACTTTGCCTTCCCGAGCAGCCTGGATTCTTGCCTATTCTGTGGGGCAATTCTCCTCCGTTGCCTCCCCTCCCCCTGTTAGTGATAATCCTGTGCTATTTCATGCTTGGCCAGACAATTAAGCCCTCTTGCTGCTTGGCTCTGTCTTTGTTATGTATAATTGTTCCAAATAATTAGCCACTATTGCATGCTATTCTGAAACTACTTTGTACTGCATTTATACTTAGAGGGTGAGCATCAGCTTGGGGAGAATCCAAGCAGCAGACAGCCTGGAAAGAAAGGGCTTCGAGCCAGGGGAAGATGGATACGAGCTTAAACCAACACTGCGAAAAACCTAACAATAAGTAACCAGGCAGGAGTAAATGTTGCTTGGAGGGGGTCTGCGGCTGGCGGGGTCTGGGCAAGAGAGCCGAGGGTGGGCTATGGGGTCTTGGACAGGGTGTCACCTGGCTGCCACCTCGTGGGTGCTGGCTACAGTGCAAGAGGCAAAACCATAAACTTCCATCACTCCCACGGTGACCTGAAGGAGCATCTTGGCCAAGTGGCTGGTTTTGCCATCTCTTGACAATGTAGAGAATGGGGAGATGTGCTGGGAGGTGTTTGGGGTCTGGCAGGAAAACGTTTGCTAATTGTGTCTTTGGGATGGCAAAACTTGCTATTTCTTGAGGGTAAAGGCTCCAAACGATGAGATCAGTTAAGCAGCCTTCTGTTTTCCCACCAACAAACACATCCTTTTCATGGACAAGTGCTGGATGGCATGCTCTAAGGAGTTACAGCTCCATGTAAGCATCTTTTTGAACCTGAAAATCTTGTGGTGTAGCAGAGTCCCCTTAGCACAAACTGCCTCTTGTCTTTCAATCAGGGAACATCTGAAAAGGATATAACCAAGACCTGACCTGCACTGGTGGATTAATTCCTCTGCTGAAACCCATGGCCTTCTCTGAGCAAAGAGCCAGGATGGCCAGAGACAATGTGCTTGGACAATTTTGTGCTTTTTTGAGATCCATTCTCTCCAGCCAGGTTAAGCCACTTGAAGCCTCCTGATATGGATCTACAAGCTCAGCTTGGTTTCTAGCACCTGGTCAGCAGAAGGAGATTTAGAACTGAGATGTCTGTGGTGCAGATGGAAAGCACCCAAAATGCCTGACACAGTTGGGCCCGTCCTTTGCAGATGTTGTACTGCTTCTTTTGACTCAGCAGAGCTGATGCAAATGGAAAATGGACTTTTTCCAAGTGCGTACGTAACACCCCTCCTCTATGCAGCACCCCAATGTGCTACAAGGCAGGCCTGATTGTTAGCATTGGGATGGCACAGCGTGTTCAATACATGCATAAAACCAACTGTTGCAGTGTAACCATTCCAGCAGTCCCAGTGCAAATGCATGGACCGTGGATGCTCTCCTAAGACCCTGTAGGTGTTACTTAGCCAATGCTCAGGCTCTGCCACTTTGCTGCCTGACCACAGCCCTGCTTCTTGGGTGCTGTAAGAGTCAGGCTAGCCCACAGCTCTGCCATTCATATACACAGCACATTTCAAACACAAAGTCAAGCTGCCAATGAGGCTGGCTGCTGCAGACAAGTGTTCCTTCATTACCATCCCCATATCTCACTGGGAATTAAAGGCTCAGATTCTCACTGTGCTTCCACCTGTTTCCATATTTTTCACTCTAGGGAGAAGAACTGCATGGGGGCAGCCAGCATCATCCAGCCCTGTATCCTGTATCCAGCGACAGCCCGCAGTGGGTGCTTAGGGAGAAGGTAAAAGAAGGCATAGCCAGAGAAATCCTTCCTTTCTGAAACCTTCTCAGAGTCAGGAATTGGTGGTTTAGGGATTCCCCAGTCTGGAGGCTGCACCAGCCCACCGTGTTTAATAAAGACCCTCACCCCGCTCTCACTCTGACCATACCCCAGGCCTCCACGACATCCTGCCTCCACGCAGCCATAAACAGGGCAGACCGCAAAAGCCGGGATGCTGCCGGTACATACCGTGATCTACCCCGGGGGCCTGGGCCCATGGCGGGGGCTGGAGCGGCTTCCCAGGGCTTTCCACTGGAGGTCAGTGTTGGCCTGAGCACGGTGCCTGTGCCCCCTTGGGCCATCGAGCCCCGTCGTTCCTCTCCCAGGGCAGGGCTGCTCTGGCCCTGTTCAAACACAGCGGCAGCATCAGCACCTCCTGCCCGAGTATGAAGGACCCACATGTAAACGACCCAGATATAGTGTAGCAGAGGTGGGGACAGAGCCCTCATAGCCCGATACGTAGCTTAGAGCTTGGGCAGTGCTAACCCATGGCTGCTAGTTTATTAAAGCAAATGAGTCCCACTGCACCCACTGCCCATCTCCCCATCACCGCCTGACTTCATTGCCTCAATCTTGACCTCAAACAAACACCACTGGCTGGTTTCAAGCCACATATTTGCAAAGGGCAAAGCATTGCATAGAATAGAAGCTACTTATGGTATAAAATTCCCAACACTGGGACTGCTAGTGGGCAGCTGGCAACATCCCGGCAAAATCTAACACTACCAGAGGGACCGACAAGTTCTTCAGGAAATGTGCTTTGACTAAAATTCCAGTTAATGCTGTGTTTGCTAGCAACAGGATGGAAAAGACTACTTATGGCTTGGGAATATCGGCTCTTTCTTACTGTTTGTTTTAACCCGTGGGGCAGCAGCAGAAAGGTGGTACAAGCATGAGACACACAGAACGCTGTCATGTGCAGACAGACGTGGCAGCTTGGATGGTTCTCCCTGCACAGTCAGTATTTCCTAGAGGAAAAGAGGAGTCTTTTTCCAAGTGGCACCTCATTTTGGTTATTTGTTTCTGATGTGCAGGCTGAGAGATCTGAATTCAACCTGATCTTCCCTGAGTAGTCAGACTGTCTTGGCAATAGCCCAGATCACCACCCAAATCTCTTCAGTGCTCAGGATCAACTTCAACCCCTGCTTCATGGGCTCAAGTTGGAGTGCTGTGTACAGTTCCTGTGTTCTCAATATAAAAAGGATGTGGAGCTGTTGGAACAAGTCCAGAGGAGGCCACGAGGATGATCAGGGGACTGGAGCACCTCCCGTATGAAGACAGGCTGAGGAAGTTGGGGCTGTTCAGCCTGGAGAAGAGAAGGCTGCGTGGAGACCTCATAGCAGCCTGCCAGTACCTGAAGGGGGCCTATAGGGATGCTGGGGAGGGACTCTTCGTCAGGGACTGTAGTGACAGGACAAGGGGCAATGGGTTAAAACTTAAACAGGGGAAGTTTAGATTGGATATAAGGAGGAAGTCCTTTCCTGTTAGGGTGGTGAGGCACTGGAATGGGTTGCCAAGGGAAGCTGTGAATGCTCCATCCCTGGCAGTGTCAGGTTGGACAGAGCGCTGTGTGACATGGTTTAGTGTGAGGTGTCCCTGCCTATGGCAGGGGGGTTGAAACTAGATGGTCTTCAGGTCCTCTCCAATCCAAACTATTCTATGATTCTAAATTGGGGCTCTCCCCACCATGGGATGTCCAGAGGACCCCTTGCCATCATTCTGAAGGGTGACGCTCATTCCACAATCTCTGAGAGTAAAGAAAGTTTTGCTTTTGGCTTTTGTGTAAGATCGAGATAGCTAAGGCTGTCATTACTCAATACTCCCTAAACTCCCCATGTAAAGAGGGGAGGATTTCAAAGGAGCCTTGCCTTCACAGCTGAAATCTGGGTGATAATTACTCCTGTTTCATTCAAATCCCTGTTATTCACTAAACAGGGACATTGAAAAGACGCTAAAACACATGCAGGGTTCAGGTATAAACTTTACAAAGCTTAAAACTACTCTGTCCCAGCAAGGCTCATGCTTTACATGACACTTTAATCCTACTCATTTGCTAGATTCACCCTACCTGTAAACAAAGCTTTGAAATGAAAGCTTAAAAGCCTGGTTGGGATACATTAAGTTAACCAAGAAGACACTCTTAAGGCATTACTTTAATGACAATCACAATACAAGTTGCCAGAGGTTTGTGAGTGTGAGGATTAATATCTACAAGAAAAAGAAGAAAAGGGGTCTATTCCCTGTGCTTTCCACCCTGTTTGGCACCATAAGGCCATGGTGAGGGTGGTTTATTGTTGCTCACATGGGGCTTTGGGCTGGGGCTGTCTGGAAGACAGGGAGACATAGGGGCTCTGGGGAGATAGGGAAACCCAACACTGCACACCAGGGTTTGTGACACACCAGGATATGTTCATCCACTCTCTCCGAACCAGGTTTTCAGGGATCCAGTCCACTGCAGAGACTCCTGCTTCATGCCAGAGCTCCCTTGGCTGAAGAGAGCCCTCTTGCATAGGCACTGGGGTGTGGCATGGGTCTCCTGCAGAACCCCCAGATGTGAAGCTGGGTGCTGCTCTCCAGAGAACCCTGGGGCAAGAGGATGCAGGTGACTGGGGGGCAGGAGCAAGCCCCAGCCCAGCCCTTTAGGCACCCTGATCCCCACGGCTCCACTAGCACTTAACACCCAGAGATGCCAGAAACTTGGAAAGCCATTTCTGACATCGGTTTCCTGCTCCAGCAGGGCTCCAGGGTGACTGGCACAGGCTCAGCCTGGTCTGAGATGTCCCGGCTCAGCCCCCTCTTCACAGTGCATCCCACCTGGGCAGAACCGCAGTATCTCCTGCACACCCCTTCCACCCAACATTGTTTACTTTTCATGCCGGTACGTGATTCTCCTCTACCTCAGCAGCCATCCTGTTTGTGGTGCAAACCCAGCAGAGTCCCAGCCCAACACCCATTGATGCTGGAAAGAAGCTGGCGACCCCAGCAGTTTGGGAATATGTTTGGCTCTGACTGCCTGGATACTTGGACAAGGCTTCAGAAGCGCTTAAGTTTGCAAAACATTGCAGGATCAGGTCCTGGAAATGAATGTGAGCTATGACAAGTGTCCTTTCTACTGTCCTTGCAAGTGACTATTTCAGCATCCCCCCAACATCTATATAGACAGTATGCTACAGAGAGGAATGTCACTCTGTAAACTTTTACTACATAGATCTCTGTCTATGGATGTCATCTGTAAAGACCCAAAGTATTCGAAGGGATGAGTTTTTTCACAACACCCATTCCGAGCAGGGCTATCACTAAGGGAAAAGCACAGAAGCTACTACTGGAAACAGTGTGAAAGCTGAGGTGAAGCTGGAAGGACCAGAGAGGAGACCCAGAGCCCATTGCTCAGCTGAAAGCAGCAGACCGGGGCTAGATCAGTGTTTTAGAGACAGATGAAGCCCCTATTTTAAGAAGGCAAAGAGGAAAAAAACATTTTCTTCCCTCCCCACTCATACTGGCCTCAAACACTCTCAGTTTCTACCGACCGCATAGGAAAAAAGAATGGAAAACCGTAAGCTTCCAAGCTGTGGGCAAAGCTGACTCCTTGGGTACCCGCCTGTACATCCTGCTTTCAGTCATGACCAGCAGACAGGGAATGAGGTGCTCAGTTTGCCCCAAAGCCCAGCTGACATCCAGCTCCCCCTTAAGCAGGAGGAAGATGCAATAAGGACCGCAAACTCCTCTGCTTCAAAGAACACCCTTGAAAAATGGGAAAGAATTCCTAGCAGTCATTTTTACCCAGAGGATGTTTAAATTTGAAAAAGCTAAATCCAGGGATGGGGAATTCTGCCTTCAAAACCTGGCGAGACAGTCTGGCAGGCAGTGCTGTAAATACAGAGCATCAGCCCGGCCAGTGAACAGGTTGGAATGCTGATTGATTTTGTTGCCAGGAAGGAAAGCTATGATCTCCTAACGGGATGTGCTAAACCAGAATTTCACCTGCAAGGGATTCCTTAAGGGAAGATGCATTCCCTGTTGTGCAAATGGAAACCATCAAGTCCAGTAAGAGCTGCACAGGCAAGCTTTGCAGGTGATGGGGAGCTTATTTCAGCCTTTGCATGGCTCAGCAGTGGTTAGTTACCATTCACTTTTTAATAACCCATAATAAAATAGTGTGACTATCAATGTAAGACATACAAAGTGTTACAACAACAGCACGAGCCTGTCTGCCACCAGTTACAAGGTTGAACATTTCCGCTCTCCAAGGTCCAGCCAAAGCCAGAGGAACAGCAGCACTGGGCATGTTGAAAGGAAAAGCTTTATTTTAATAAAGTCTTTTCTAACAATAGAAGTATTTGTTAAAATAGCAAAAAGAAGCAGTCAGTGTTGGGGTTTTTTTCCTACAGGGAAACAAAAATATAAACATCTTAAATATTCGTTTAAAATCCAGTGTATTGGTTTAGTGGTTGTTTTTTCGTCTTTTTAGTAACTTTCATTCCAGTTACACAGGAGGAACCCAGGAAGGAAGCCCGTTTGTGAGATAGTTCCTGTAGTTACACCATGCACCCACCTCCTGGGTGTGCTCCTCCTTGCTCCAGAGTTGTCCCGGGGTGCCTTGCTGCAGACAGCATCCCTGGGGTCAGGCTGTGGGCAATGGACACCCCTCGGGCATGGGGAGCCCTGCCTGGCAGACAAAGCTGGAGAGCATCTTTTCCAAGAGGGGATGGGGCAGGAAAATAGATCACCTTTCCTTCAGCTAAACATAAGCTGAGAAAGAGATGAGTTAGGTCCCCCCATAAGTGCATGTCTGCACACAGCCAGAACTTGGGGACCCCCAACCCTACCCCAGCCGATCCCCATGGCAAGGAGAAGTCCATATGTCCAGAGTTGCCTATAGGAGCTTGGGTTCATCCAGCCAAGCCTCCCCTGACCACAATCACATGTACCGCTCCAGGCCAGCAGGAAAATTGGGCTGCCTCATGTAGGAGTTGCTGGAGCCAAATTGGCCAAGGGATGATGCGGAGAGACCCAGGAGCTGCTCACTGTGCTCGGCGCAAGCTGGGGGCCGCATGGCCGGCAGGGACAGTCTGTTGGGAGCCCCATAGAGCTGCGGGCTGCCTGGTGAGTAGCTGCCCTGTGCCACGGGCAGATGTGGGGGTGAGGCAGCATAGGGGTAAGCCAAGGTGTTAGGGCCAGCCCGGCCCAACAAGCTGGGACTGACAGGCTGCGCCTGGAAGCAGGGAGGCTCGGAGCTGCCGGTGGAGCAGGTAGGAGCCAGCTCAGCCCCAGGCAAGCCCAGTGATGGGTGGCTCAGGTCAGACGGTGGTGAGGGCTGCAGGGCCTGCTGCCCACTGATGAGGCTGTCGATGCTGAACATCCTGGGATGCTGTGCTGGAGGTGCTGCCCCGGCCGCATAGGGGTGGAAGACAGTGCTGGAGAGCTGGGGGCCATAGCCAGGCGAGCAGAGGGTGTTGGGGTAGGGGGCTGCTGGTGCTGCAGGGCGGCCGGCGGGTGGGGGTGTGAAGGCACTGGAGTTTTGCATGTAGCCGGGGTAGGTGGTGATGTCGGTGCGCTTGAAGCGTTTCCTCCGGCGCAGGAAGCTCCCGTTATCAAACATGTCCTCTGCAGCCGGGTCCAGCGTCCAGTAGTTGCCCTTACCGGGGTGGCCAGGCTCCCGGGGGATCTTGACGAAGCAGTCGTTGAGGGTGAGGTTGTGTCGGATGCTGTTCTGCCACTTCTTGGGGTTCTCCCGGTAGAACGGGAAGCGCTCGGTGATGAACTTGTAGATGCCCCCTAAGGTGAGCTTCCTCTCGGCGGCGTTGGCGATGGCCATGGCGATGAGGGCGATGTAGGAGTAGGGGGGTTTGCCCCGCTGCACCGGCCGCTTCCTGCGGCGGCCACCGGCTGGAGGCGGCGGCTCCTCGGGGGGCGGCGGCGGGGGGCTGCTCCCACCTCCCCGCGGCTCCGGCTTCACCGACGGAGACCCCCGGGGCGGCCCGGGGGAGCCGGGACTGGCCGCAGCGGCGGGGCTGGGCGCCGGCAGCGTGCACATGCCTCGCAGGCAGGGGAAGTCGGCCGCGTTCATATACGGCCCTCGCCTTCCTCCTCCTCGGAGAATGGGGGGGGGGCTGCGGGAGAAAAAGCCCCCCCAAGGGAAGGGAAGGGGGGAAAGGGAGGGGACGGGGAGGGGGGCAGGCGCCGCGGCAGCTCCCGGTGATAGGGAGGTCGGTCCTGAGCCGTTTGGCAATATATAGGGTGGCCGCCCCCCCGGAGGGGTGTGCGGTGCCCGGCCCGCCCCGGCCCCTCTCCCCGGCGGGAGGAGGAGGCCCCTGGGGAGGGGTCCTGAATCCCATGGCTACATCCCCCAGCCTCTCCATAAGGCTCTACCCCGCAGCCATGCCCCCGAGCGGTCCCTCCCCGAGGTTCCCGGGTGCCAGCGCTGCTGCCGGCTCCGCTCCCGGGCCGTCTTTTACTTTCTTTCTAACTGGTGTTTTCTCCCAGGGGAAAAACGGAACGAAGCGAGTCCCCACGGCCAGACCGGGGCGAGACTGGTGCGGCAGGCAGCCCCCAGCAGCACAGCAGGTAACCCACCGCCGGGATCCCCCCTCCGCTTGGATTTCGTTGTCTTTCTTACCCTGCGAGACGCGCTCAGAGGCGGGCCCAGCCGGGGGTTTCTCTCCAAAACTAAGCCCCTCAAGTTTAGTTACTTCGCAGCCTGGTGAGACCTCTTGGGTAAGGAAATCCAGAGAAAAGGTTGGTTGGTTTGGTTTTTCTTTTCCCTTAGGAGAAAGGAAAATGGTCCGCAGAGCTTGGGGGTGCCCGCAAGTACCTCCTGCAGGTTGAGCAAGGGATGCAGGACAAGGATGGTATTAGAGGGCAGACAGAAATAGGAATTTCTCTATCACTGCAGAGGGGCTGAACCCAAGGCTGAAGCTGAAGGAAGACACCAGCCTCAGAAAGCCCTGCTGGGTTTCAGGGAAAAGCTCTTTGGATTTCATCCCATACCCCAGAGCTGGCTGGCAGAATCACAGCCTCCCAATCCACAATATAAGCCGATACCAGAACTGGAGTGCTGCTGGCTGCTTTACTGGCACCAAAACAGTCCATGGGCTTTCACACCATCCTCATCCATTGCTGCCACGCATGGCATCACCTCTGAGACAGATGCCCATCCATGGACAGCCCGGCCGGCAGCAGGTAGGGAAGCCGCTGCAGGAGGGTGGGCTGGACAAGCCAGGGGGACTTCCATAGCCAGATCACAACTTTGTATGTAGCTACGTGTCTGTGTTCAGAGAGGACAGATGGAAATGTCTAGACCATTAATGCAGTAGCAGATCCCTCGATATGGAGTAAAAATCACAGCTTTTACCCCTGTAATTTGGTTGAAAGTACTTCCAATTGCAGAGCAGGATAAAAGCCATTTTTCACAGAGGTGAGTAGGTGATCCCACCAGGTCGTAGCATCTCCTCCCTTCATTTTTAAACCGAAAACCAAGCCAGACTTTCAGAAAAGACTCTTCAGCTGTTTAAGCATGTCCTAGTGGTTTTGAATTCACCAACCAGGTTGTTTCCCACCGTCGCTCATTCCCCTGTTTGCATCTGCATGTGGTTTTGTTCTTGCTTCATTTTGCCTGCAGATATTTGTGGTTCTTCTTCCATCCCCAGGTCTCAGGCAGGGAATCGTGGGTCTAACAAAGCTGTGTCGGGTCCAGTCCTGGTCTGCTGTTGGAGTAAACTGCTTCAGATTCCCTTCTGCTAAGTGAGGATAGCAACAGGAGCACAGGCACTGCTTGGAGGACAGAGATCAGGTGACAAAAGATGAAACAAAGCCTTAGAGACACACATTTCCAGGGAGAAAAGTATACCGAGGGCACAGCAGGGACCATTTCTTCACCTTGGGAGAGCTGATGGGAAAATGGATTCATACTTCACACAGAAATTGAGCACGTATCTAAATGTGGCCAGTTAGTTCCAATCAGGGGATCCAACTTTTTCACTCACTACAGAGGGCAGCAGCAAAGATGCCCAAGAAGGGAGTCACTAAATATCATTCCGGGATGCATGAAGAAAATTCCCACCTAAGGGGAGATGGAAGCTTTCAGCTCTGCAGACAGCTGGTGAGATTTTCATGTCAATATAAGGACTTTAATGTGTTCTGATCTTGCAAGAATGGGTTTGGGAAGGAAAAGGCTTATGGGGGATGAAAGGAATAGCTTTTTTCATTCAGTCAAATGAAACAACCCTCGCTTATGCTCACTTTCTCCTTTTTTTATTAGTCTAAACATTAGAAAAAGAGTTGGAAATGAAAATCCAACAGTACGGCTGGGGCTGGAGCTGCCTGCACCTGAGATCACATCTAGCACAGAGACATCTCAGCTGGACAACAGAGTAGGAAGACCCAACTGTGTGAAGTGTTTACAGTCCAAGGCCCTGATCTTATGTCATTTTATACGCAGTGGGAGAAGCCCAGGCCCCATCCAGGGCTGGCTGAGACTCCAGCTGGTGAGTAGTTACTTTAAAGCTGATGGGACCATTCAAATCACTCTCAACTTTACCGGGTTAGGACCCAGATGTCAAAATTAGTTTGACAGGCGGATAAAACAGCGGGACGGAGGCAGGCAGGAAACAAACTGTGTTTTACCATCGAATAAGGAAAGCCAAACCAGACAGACTCAGATTCCCACATATGCTTTCTCACTCAGGGTGCTTTTTCTGGCCCAGATCTTTTATAAAAAAAGACTATAATAAAGACGGCTACCAAACAAACGCAATCTGGATCTCTCTTTAAAATGAGGTGACAAGGAAGAAATAAATCACATTTACTAAGTATGTGTAAGTCTTGCCAGCATCTGCTGCCTTCTGAATAAGTTTGTCCTAACAGAGTAGGCAGAATGATTTTCACTGCTTTTTTACCTCCGGCCCCCAAACCGTTTTGCACTAGAGCTGCACCCTCCTCTAGAAATATCACTTTACAACATGGGTGAACTTGCTTCACTGCAGACTAACAGGGGCTGTGCACCCTCAGAGAGCTGCTGTTCCAAGCACTCCATGCACCCAAGCAGGGATTACATCAGTGGTACCCAGCTCACATTTCCAAGCTGCTCTTTGCAACCACGTGGTTTAGAAAACATGCATTTGCTCAACCAAAATGAAGTAATCTTTTATCAAACTGCATGCAGTATGAGGACAACTTGGTGGGATGTTCACATTCTTCAACGAGGCCATGCTCCGACACCAGTGTTTTTGCCCTGTCTTGGGTGAAACAGTAGCCTAGGTATCTGCACTGGGCAGAGTTGCATTTGGAGCATCCTTGTTTGCAAAGCCATCCCTTTAGTCATGAAGCAGTATCTCAGCCACCCTTGGGATGTGCAAGGAAGAATAGGGGGTGGGAGTCCTGGTTCCTCACCCAAGGACTGTCCCAGTGAGCAGTTCAGAGCATCCTCCAGCCAGCACTGGCCTCTGAGGGATATTTCCATGATAGACAACCTGTTGACGGTGCTCTTAGCGTGACCCTGAAACACCCCAACTAACAACCAAACATGTGGGACATCCAAATGCTGCATGTGTACTGCTGCCTTGAAATAACAGCAGTTGGACCCATTCCCACCATCAGCACATCCCTATCTGAATCCTTCCATGCTCCAAATTCCCAGATGGAGACTGTCAGAAGTAAGCTTGAGAGACCCTCCCACCACAACTACTTAGCTTCACCGCCAGAAGGTGAATTGAGTCACTCACGTAAGAGTTCAGTACCTTAAGATGAGGTGACTACACTTGCAGGGGAGGAAATCCTTTTATCCTGGGAGAATTTCCGCATGTGATTCCAGTTAGAATTGTAGAATCATAGAATAGTTAGGGTTGGAAAGGACCTCAAGATCATCCAGTTCCAACCCCCCTGCCATGGGCAGGGACACCTCACACTAAACCATCCCACGCAAGGCTTCATCCAACCTGGCCTTGAACACTGCCAGGGATGGAGCACTCACAACCTCCCTGGGCAACCCATTCCACTGCCTCACCACCCTAACAGGAAAGAATTTCCTCCTTATATCCAATCGAAACTTCCCCTGTTTAAGTTTGAACTCGTTACCCCTTGTCCTGTCACTACAGTCCCTGATGAAGAGTCCCTCCCCAGCATCCCTATAGGCCCCCTTCAGATACTGGAAGGCTGCTATGAGGTCTCCACGCAGCCTTCTCTTCTCCAGGCTGAACAGCCCCAACTTCCTCAGCCTATCTTCATACGGGAGGTGCTCCAGTCCCCTGATCATCCTCGTGGCCCTCCTCTGGACTTGTTCCAGCAGCTCCATGTCCTTTTTATGTTGAGGACACCAGAACTGCACACAATGCTCCAGGTGAGGTCTCACAAGAGCAGAGTAGAGGGGCAGGATCACCTCCTTCGACCTGTTGGTCACATTCCTTTTGATGCAGCCCAGTTCTCAAGGAGGAACATGTGATGGAGAACAGAAGCAGTAGACTCTGACAACTCGGTGCTTTTAACCACAGCTAGCACACATGCAGGAGCTGGGGCACCATGCTGCTTGGGTACAGGATCAACAGCCATGCAAAAACCAGCCCAGGACACCAGGCAATGACGCCTGGGTCAAAGGAGCCACAATTAAACACCCTTCCCTGAGCTATTCCACTTGTTCAAGGTGCAGGAAGTGGGTAACCTAACCAAATAAATTATTCCTGAAAATTAATTCTTGGAGTCAGTAACAGCTTTGTAGGCGATTGTGCAGCAAGGTCCAGGCAAAATCAGTTCCTCATGGAAAGTAGAGGTAAAGCATACACCAAACTAAGGAACACGAGGGAAAAATTCCTGAAGAAAATCTCGCAAACTATTCTCCACCTTTGCAGGCAAGTGTTTTGTTGGGTTTCCCCCCCCCCCCCCAACCAGTCCAGATTTTCTCCCCCTGTAAAGTTTTCTTTTATTCCCATGGAAATAAAGGAGATGGGAGCAAAAGCAACCCTTTCTTTTTTGGTGCCCAAAAATAATATTCTTAATAGAAATATTTATTTGGTTAAGCTTGGAGGGAAATAAAAAGATAATTCTAAGGGACTTGAGCTATTGAAAGCCATGATTCAGGGGCAAAATTCGGAGTTTTGGTGATTCGGCTTCTATAAACTTTGGTGCTATTTTTGTTCAAAACAAACCTCAATATTTGGCATGAATAATTATTTAATTTTTCCTGGAACAAAAATACCCCAAAATTCCTGCCCTAGGTCCATAACTCGTGGATCCTAGGTCCAAAACCCAAGCCTAAAAGAAAGCACAAGAGCCAGGCTGAGCTGGTCCCTCTCCCTGGTGGCCCAGCTGTCCTACCCAGTGGTTTCAACATATTGAGAAGTGTGGGTCATGCATGTGGTTAGTAAAGAACATTTAAATATCTATTTTTATGAAGCAACATTAAATAGCCTAGAAACCCAAAGACGGTGTAACGTCATTGTAATCCAACCACAACGGGGGTCCAAAAACCCCTCTCAGTGAACCTGGCCAGCCAACAAGCTGCTTTGAGCAGGGGACAATCTTGAGTGTCCTCTGACCATCCTTCTATCCTGGAAGGATTCAGGCTATACATCACACAGAGGCAATAGAAGAAACCACCACACACAAGTACTGAGAACAACACTTGGAAGAGCAAATCTTCACAAGAAACCTGTCTCCTGCCTTCCAGCTGCCTCCAATTCTGCTTAAAGATTCTCCTTAAACTCTCCCAACAAAACACTGAAGCACACTGACCAGGTTTCCTAGGTTTTTGTTCAGAGGATGCGATGTAGGTGGTTAAAGCTTGGTGCCCTGCATGGTTTTTCTACTAGACACATTCATGGCTTCTCCTCAGAAGATTTTGATGCTTTCACCATATAAACTGACAGCAAGGTCCATGGGACAACCTGACCAAAAGCTGCTGCAAATCTATCTGAGGATCATAAGAACAGGACAGGAGCAGGCAGGAAAACTCAGCCTGGACATGAACACTCCCACATGATTTCCCTCTCCCTCACCCTGTATCAGGTTATGCTGGGCCCCCCACACTGGGAATCCGTGCCTCTGCTCGTACTGCCAAGCGAGAGGCATTTCTGCTGCACAGACCCTGTCTACACCACAGCTCCAGCTTAGCCCCCAAACCCACAGAGGCTTGGGGTTTTCAATGAAATCAAGGAACTGATGTCCAAGTGCCAGACACTGAACAGACGAGTGCCAGATGAGGATTTCCCCTTTTCCTTGTCCATTTGCTACTCTTTTACAACTCCCAGACCAACAAGCTGCAAGCCAGGCAGACAGTTAAAATACCACTTTCCTAGCTCACTACCCGCTCCCTCTTTCTTCTGTTTAATGCTCCTGCCAGCAGTAATTTAATTCACTCCAACCATAATAGCCTTTTTCCCTCCCCTTAGGCCAGGAGCACACCTCTGTCATGGAAAATTTCCCTGTGTCTCGTACCTTCAGCCTGATCCGCCTGCAGCCGGGCTGGCAGGCTGGTTTTTTCTCACCGCTTAACATGCTTCTGAAACAAAGGCTCTTTAATCCCCCCAGCCTAGGCAGGCACCTCTGGCAATCCCCTCCTGGTAGTGCAGGGGGAGCACGAACCCCAGCAGGAGGTACAGGGCACCCCATGAGCTGGTGAGTCCAGATGGATGGAGGCTGGGTAGTCAAGCACAGCACCGCTGCTGGCCATCCTAAAGCCTGGTGAGAGAATCAGCAAGCCCAGGAGCAAGACATATAGAGATGGTGGCCTAGCCACTGCCTAGCCCTTCTACCTCAAACAGGGACATCTCGCCACACGTCTATGTTGGTGGAGAAGCCATTTATCTGGAGGGGAGACAACTTAGCTAAGGTTGTGAAGACCTCCTCTGCCTTTAAGATCACTCCACAAATGATCAATTGCATTTCATGCAATGACTTCAAAGAGCATGTGGTGCAGGAAAAAGATCTCCAGCCATGACAGGCCAGGGTTCATCATATCATTTCCTCGTGAGAAGGCAAGATAAATGATTCAGACTCAAATCAGACTGGACAAATATGAATCACAGTTTTTGTCTTGCATTCCTCCCAGCCAAATCATCCCTTCCTGGTGCTACTTTGGGCTGGGAAAATCATCCCAGACATTTCTTTATCCTGGGGGTCCACAGAGATCCAGTCAATTCATTTCCATCTGCCACTTATGAAGTGCTGTGGCCACTGGGGTCCTCCAGCTGAGATAGGAATCTCCATATCAGAGCAGTGTTTGATGCAAGTAGGCAGCTGGCACCAGCATCAGGTCCTGGGCAGCATCTGCCACAGCCAAGTGCTTGGGGAGAGTATTTGTGGTTTATCCATCACCGTTTGCTCTGGAGTAACTGTTCTGGAGGATCACACCGTATCACTTCTCTTTCTGCAGTGGTACCCCAGCTGCATCCTAGCTATTCAAGACATGGGCTTTGGTGAATTGTTTCTGGATGAGAAATAGTTAATGCCAGTCACCAGCGTATTTGGGACAGATGTATGACCTAGGGAGATTGGTTCACCCAAAAGCAGCACTCGTTCCTCCCAGTCCTCCAAGCAGTGGACTCCGGTCTCTCTCCTGGGGCTCCAAGCCCCTCTCACATCTCTTTCTGTTGGCTTTTTGCCTCGGTGCCAGCAGCTCCCAGGGCTGTCCCTGCCCTGCTCATGGTCCTCACCCAGGCACTATGACACCGGTCATTGGTGGAGATGGCTTTAGACTCGAAACCTGGCTTGGATCCTGGGTACTCAACAGGATAAGTGCAAACCAGGATGCTGACCTCCCTTACCAGCTGAGCATGGAAGAGAGCTCAGCTTGCACTACATCTCAGGCTCAAGGAAGGCCCATGAGCATGGACTGGAGACCACATGATGTCAACCTCAAACACCCTTCTTTAAAAACATCCAATACAGTATGTTCTTGGGGAAAGGTCAGAAATAATTTTACCCATTTCCAAATGGGGATAGCAGGTAGAGCATAAAGGACTCATCTGGAGTACAGCAGCAAGCCAGTGGCATAATCAGGATCACAGTCCGAATACTCTCTGATGGAAACAAGAATCTCATTCATGTTGACTTTACAGATGCATCTAATCAGCATCTCTGACAGCTTTTCCCCATACATCTTGTTGTTTTAGTTCCACTGTATATATTGTGTGCATTTAGGTTTTGTTTGCGTTAGATGCATTTTTTACCATGACTCTATAGGATGGAGCTAATGGCTTAACTAGACACATTAGGTTTCCTTTAAACCTTCAAAATTTATCTTTTGAACAGCAATGGGTGAGTAACAGACTGTGATGGAGTTTCCTGGAAGAAAAACCTGTGGTAAAAGAGCACAAGACCCTTCTTTTTCCATTGCAGGCAGAACATCAGTATTTGTCTCACCTTTTCATCCACCTGCTCCATCTGATGGCCTTGAAAGGAGAGGGCTCAGTAGCAAGAAGGCCATCTGTGAAGCATGGCAGGTCTGCTGAGACCCAAGACACCAAGGAAGGGAGGGATTTCTCTCCCAGGGATGACCAAGAGGATGTTTTGTTCTTGCAGAAGAATCGCTGAATGATCTTCAGCAGAGCTTCATGATGGGAGCCAGGCTGGGAGGGAGGTGGTGTCACCCAGTGCTATGGGAAGAAAACCTCTTCAAAATGGCATTAAACCCTTCACTACAATACATCAGTTGAAGACCTCCAGGACATAAGAATGGCAGGCCTGATATAGATTTTGCTTCCTGAAGATGTCAGAAAGCAACACTGAGCATCAAGTGTTTCCTTCCATTTTCTTGGTCAGTGTACTGCATTACATACTACTCTTTGGAAGATGCTCAGATGATTGAATATTACCCATTTTCTTTCCACCAGACTTGGAGGGCACAAGATTTACACACATGTTCCTGCCTTGTATCTCTCTTAGTAGGCATAGCGTATCTTCAAAGACACAAAAGATCAAAAATGGGCAGCTTGTCCCCTACCACACAAGGAGGGAAACACACGGGAAACCTGTAGCAAGCCTGGGAGAGGGGCTAAAAAGAAAAAAAGTCAGGATCTGGTCATCATTTTTCTGTCATTAATTGTCTGGGCAAGGTTTGTAAGAGCAATTTAGGAACCCAGCTCCCATCCAAACCAATGGGAACAGGCATTTGCATCCTGCCATAAAGTTTTTAAGGAAAAGAAAAGACAACGGCAACAAAAAGCAATCCTAAGATGCACAAACATGCTCAGGCAGAGTGGAAGCCAAAAGAACTGCCTCAAGTCACAGATGAAGGGCACACAGAGGTACGAGATACGTACTTAACCGCAGGGCTGAAGGGGTTAAGAGGAGCCCCAGTGAGCAGCCAGCAGCATCCCAGCACCCACCGGAGAGTCAGCAGCTTCCACCACTGAATTATCTGGTTGTAAACAAGTCCTAAGGAAAAAGGGGGGCAGATGCAGCCTCCAGCATCAACAAAATCCCAGCGGATAAAAGATGAGCAAAGGAGGGTGGAAGGCCTTTTCAACAGCCAGGTGTCTGTGCTGTAAGCGTCCCGTGGGACCGAGGTTGGCCTCCTTCCCAGGGCTGCCAACCCTTGTGTTTTCATCACAGGGTTCTCAGGGTGGGAGGAATTTATTCCCATTGAATTGTTTTGTTTTTCCTTACACCACAGCTGAAGAGTCCCGGTTGCAAAGGACGATGTTAAAACCGTGCACACCCCCAGAGGGCAAAGAAACATCCGGCACTGCTGATGGTGATGAAAGCAGGTAGATGGGGGGAAAAGGCTTTTTCTTTTTAAGCCAGCCTCAAGAATTTCGCTGGCCTAAGCACCAAGCCCAAAGTGCTTTGGGTCCGCCATCATCAGCTGCCAGGAACACATCCCAGTGCTCAGCAGACCCCACAGAGAGGATGTCAGCACCAGCTGGGCAACAGTCCTTGGTCTCTGGAGTTAGGAAGTCACTTCTCCAGCAAAGCCAAGACCAACTGAGAATGTCCCTGGAGAGCAAATCACAGCACACACTCTCTGTCAGCAGGAGCCATTGCCAACTGCTCTGATGGAGCCACCAGCCAAGAGCTAGGCTTGGGATAACTGTATTAAAATTCATTAACCTAATTACTGCATGTGTACCCGGGTGGGTGGAGAGTGACTTCAGCAAGCAGAATAAGCATGTCACAATAGCAGGCGGTACCCCTGCACAGCCAGTGCCAGGACTTGTGAGGAGGCTCTGCCTCTTCCTTCACCATTCCCCATACAGACACTCAGATTGCAAACTTGGCAACCCCACACTCAGCAAGCACCACATTCTGCAAACAGAGACTTGGTGCCCCAGAGGGGTTCACAAGCCTTGTTCAGGCTGATGCTTGTGAAGAACACCCCCATTCTGGGGAAAACCAATGGCAATGGTTACTCCAGGCTAAGTCTGCTATAGGATGCTAGACACAGGATCCAGAACAGAGCCCTGCACGCCATATATGCCATGGAGACAGAAGTAGAGAAGCTCCATGCATCCTGGTATCCTTGGCCACCTCCAGAGCATTGCTGCACAAATGCTCCTGCAAAGGAGGAGCTGATGGCAATTTGCCCCCTTTCACAGCTGCCTCCCCAGGATGTCCCATCAGGATGTCCCATCATCACAGCCAGGGTGATTCCCATGAGCTTGATGGGAGCAGGCTATGTCCCATATATCCCATATCCAGACTATGTCTGGATCTCATCTGATCCAGACCAAATGTCCTCCAGATCTTCCACAGAGCAACCAAAATCCCAAACAGAAAGGCAGGACATGCTGGAAACCAGTTTAACAAGGCTGGAACAGGCTAGTTTCACCTTTCTGAATGGAGTGTGGGAGATTGTGGGTGGATTTAACAGTTCTCAGCAGTGCTTAGATCTGGATGGGAGCAGAATCAGACCAGTGCTGAGAACACCCCAACACCCTTCTTCCCAGGATGAGACCGAACCGGAACACAAAGTCATCATTCCCCTCATGTATCTGGGCAGCTCCCACACACACCGTTAGGGGACCAGGACAGGAAAGATTCTTGAGATGTAGGAAACCAACAGAGGGTCATTTTTCAGATGGGACATCTTTGCTCAACTACATATAAGAAACACACCACCAGCCTTAACAATAGGTGGATAGCTGCTGACCGTTGTTCAGCAGACTTATTTGGAGAAGAAGAGTCAAGAAACACAAGAGGAAAGGTTGAATTTACACCATCTTGCTGGAGTCTCCCCACATTGAAAAGAGAGACAACATTCATCACCTGCCTCAGAGGTGTATTGCAAGGGTTAACTCATTAACCTGTCCATCCAAAATGGCACACAGAGCATGAAGAGCATCCGTGCCTGCTGTCAGCACCATTTACTGAATCACACCCAAACTCTTGGACCGGGACTGTGGGAAGCAACATTAAAAACACAGTGAGGTACCACCGCCAGCCTACACCACCAGCAGCAGACCAGAGAGCAGCAGTCACATCACCACTGGCCCGGGCTTCACGTGTCACTGATTGACTCAAGTTTTAATTATGCCCCAATATCTCCACATTTCCCCAAACACAAAGCATTCAGCCAGGCAGTTCCTGCCAGCCAAAATTTCATAAAGAGCAGCTAGTGACTAAGACAGCCCAACCTTCAAGTCAGATGTTAACAGCTTTGGACAAGTGTGGGATTTTTACACCCCTATCTGCAGGAAAATCTGATGTTTAGTGCCCTGACTGTGAGCAGGTCACTCTTAAAGCCCTGAACATCCCAGGCAAAAGAGAAAAAAACAGAAAAAAAAAAAAAGAAAAAAAAAAAAAGGGGAAAAAAAAGCGCCGGAGGGGAATTGTACTGGCTCTAATCCCTTCTGCCATTCTGCATATTCATGGAACATTGTCATAACACATCAGCGGGACAAAAGGTCTGTCGGCACCTCCTCCTCATTCCTTTGATAAACCACGAGACAAATGCTGAGTAAACACTTGGAATCCATTCACAGCACTATTCTCATCGGGATGAGAAAGGGCTCCTCTTTCTTGCAGGCCCAGAGCTGCTCAGCCTAATAAAGTACGGCCCACGGCCCGTGAAAAGAGAGGCCTATGGATGATGAAAACATGGATTATCTCATTTCACCCTCCTTGTATCAGACCCTGCTCACATTCTGAGTGCACTTGGTCTGACACGCAATTACACACACAAAAACATAATAATAATAAAATAACATAAAAAAAGGCAGCCGGGGAAGGGGGTGTTCAGTGAACGGGGGGGACTGTCCATGAGATTTCACAGATGACCTTTCCCTAGTGGGAAAGCAATTTGTTCCTACCCCAGCCATCGCCAGGAGTTCTCTCTTCTATATCAGCATTCCCCTGAATGTTATAGTGGGTGGGAGAAGAAAGAACACTTAAATTTTGCAGATCACTTTACTGGCCTGATTCAAGCTGGTGCTGAGCCCCTGAGAAGTTGATGGGATGTTACTGAGCACCCCATAAACACTCCCAGGCTGAGCTGCTGCCTCAGCTCTCTGCCTCTTGGTTGGCAGTGGGTGTAGGCAAAGCCCCATGCTTCTCGCACAGCTCTAAATCAAGAGACTTGAGGTCAGACAGGCACTTGAAGGAGGAGGAGTGACTCCTGTACCATTGGAGGGATGCAAGCACCTCCATGGTTTGGTATCTCCAGGTGAAAAGCATGATGCAGAATGAGCAGGTCGGGGCATGACATCTCCTGTACTGGAGCACCAGTATGGAGGTTCATCTGGAGATGAAACTGTCCAGTCCCTTCAGTCAGGCTCTAAGCTCTTTAAGACTTCATTGAAACCCCACAGAAAGGCAGAGACACCAGAGAGACATTGTCAGATAAGTAATAATCCCAAAAAAACAAACATAAAAGGCCTCCTTACCATTAGGCGTCCAGTGACTTGACCAAGATTACACAGAACACTGATCCCCAAAGTCTCCCCCAAGCGCTTTCCAACACTTATCGCAGCCTCCTCCATTGGCCAACTTTCTGGAGCTAAAAACGCCTGCAATAAACCCAAAAAAGCTTTAATAACCCGAAACAGGGCAAAAAGAATGGGTTCTTTTGAAAACAATCATCTGAAAGAACTATTTTTCCATTTAAATATAATCCTGTATTTGGAAGAATATGAGTGGTTTTCAAAGTGAAAATTTATTTCAGAGACAGTACATGGGGAATGAGCACACTTAATACAATTGTGCCCATAATAGAAAACAAGGCACAGTTATGAACTGCTGTCAAATGATTAAGAAACAATAAATAGGCTGCTCATTAACTAGGGTCTCTGCTTTTTTTTAAACAAATGGCTCATAAACCTGTCCATTAACTGAGGGATGAGTGTATGTTGCAAACAGCGTATTCAATGCTTTTGTCTCTGGAGCATCCTTAAGTTCATCCTTAAGTTTCAAACAAGATGACAAACACCCTGAGCAGTTGCTGCTCAGCCTGGCACATTGCTCCCGAACGTTGCTACTCAAACACTTGCATTTTACAAGGTGTTTGTTACAAAACCTCCCAGAGGACTTGGCACAGCCTCACAGCAGCTCCAGGCGCTCGCTGGGCTGGAGTGAAACCCACACAAGCCCCCAGCCAAGCAGGCGATGCTGGCTGCTTGTTTCCCCCAAGAGGGTGACTCCTTTCCCTAAGCAACCAAGATGCAAAAGCAAGTGTGAAACTTGCAGGGCTTCCAAGGGGCTGTTTGTTTTGCTGCCTGAAAGCAATTTTCAGGCTAAACTGTATTTGCACGTGTAACGGACACATTTCTCTGCACTGGGATGGGTGACAAGCAGGCTGCTGCCTGCCTCCTACAAACACCTACATCCGACTGCAATGTAGCACAGCACTTCATTAAAATATTAGACTAATGGAGTGATTTCCTTCCTTAGATGATGCTTTTATTTCCCAGTTGCTTCATTATAAAAAAAATAATTAAAAAGAAATATCAGCAATGCTGTTGAACCCAGGCCCTCTGAGATTATTTAAAGCACATAACTCCCATTCAAGTCCAAATGAGCTCAACCGCCTTTGGGATATGAGCCTCAGAGAGCTCATCACTCAATATTTCTCAGGGACACAAGTCTCCATGTAGTTTATCTGCTTGCCCAGCAGCGGCTCCAGCCTGCCGGGCTTTAGGGCTCTAAGTTCAACCCTGTGGGATAAACATTGGTTTTGGGCATGCAGAGATGGAGAGCAAGCTTCCATTGGTACCAGATGCCCTTGGCTCCCTTCTCCATCAGTCAGGATCCAGATCAGTTTTGAAGGGGAGCAGGAACAACGCTCAGCCTGTTCTGGGCAGATTTTTGGGGATTCTCCTATACTTTGCACCAGGTCCCATGGCTCCTGTGTCATTCCTCAGTGTCAGGGTGGAGACAGCTACACTGCAAACATATCGCTCGGTCTCTAAGCCCAAGCCTGGGCTGCTTGGAGGATGCTCAGTGCTCTGCAGGGTAGGAGGCTTCATACATCACATTCCAGCCTGCTGTTCTCCATGGTTGCCTCTGATGCCCTTGAGAGCTGCTGGGTCCTGGGGAAGGGTCAGAATTTGGCTCTGAAGATTAATGGGGAGTTTTTCCTATTGACTCCTGCAGAAGCAGCTTTGTACCTGCTGCATCCTGTCAGCAGCACTCCGGTTGGAGCATCCAGCCTTAAATTGACAACGTTCTCTCAAAACCCGATAAGTAATTGGTGGATCTGCTAATAGGGCTTGTCAAAATCAATTGGGGTTAAACACCTTTAGCTACAATAACAGTCATCTGACCCCAGGCTCCAGAATCTGCCGGGCTCAGAGGAACCCCGGGGGGGTTATTCCTGGCTTCCCATTGCTTTGAGACAGATAAAAGAGCAGACGATGCAGAGCTGGGTAATCCATTCAGCCCATCCCAGCCATGCACTGAAGTGACAGCTCCCAGAGTTTCTGCAGAGCTGGCTCCTCCTGGGAATTGTGTGCAGAGGGGCCAATTTGCTCAACAAAACCTGGGCAACCAGAGTTTTCTTAAATTCAATTGCCTGAAGGAGAAGGCAAATAGTGTTTAAGCGGAGGAAAGTGCATTAAAACCACATCTTTGATACAATGGCTGATACACCCCACGCTGCCAACGCCTGAAATGATAATATTTTGTTTCTTAAATAAATAGCTCAGCAGCAGGATCCCATCCTCCCCCAGCACAGGGAGGCTTCACGCTGCAGCAACCACATTTCCAGCCCTCCAGGCTAAACTGTTTTTAATGCTTCCCCTCTTTGCTGGGCTCATTACAGAAGGTGAATCAGCTCAGGAGGGACCCACAGTGGTGCCCATGTTATGTGGATGATCCACACATCCAGAGAGCACTTTCAGCTTCGCTTTCCCCCACCAGCTCCCAAAAGGAAGGTGTAGGAACATCAGTTAGCATGGGCACCCTTCCCGGGTTGCTACAAAGGGCTTTTCCTGCCCTTGGTAACTTACTGCTTTTAGAGACCTGACAGATCTTGATGCAGAGGAAGGCAAATCAGTGAGTCAGGAAAAAAACAGACATTCCGGATTTGGGGCACTTGTGTAACCCAATGAGCATTTTGCTGCTTCTGCAGTTGTGGGGTGCAGCACCACCTCCTCCTCCTCCTCCCTGGGAGTTTCTAACCGTGCCTTCCTCCCTTCTTCATTTGGGCAGTGCCTGTAACCACAGTGGCAGTGGAGACCTCAGGAGAGGGTCTTCGGGTGTCCCAGGAGAGGCTCCTTGGGGACCTGAGACCCTGAGCCAAACAAAGCAATGCAGGGGAAGGGAGCCCAGCTCTCACCTTGCACCCCAAGCAGGATGCCCACCAGCGTCTGACTGCTTGTTTCCCCTTTGCAGAGCTAGCAGCTAACTTCATCCTGAAGCACAACACGTGATAGTTGAATGACGCCAAGCCTGTAGCGAGGGATTTCACATTGTCCCATCAGGTCTCAGAATTCCAGTGGAAGTGTGAGACAATCAAAGAAAAGCACCTTGCCATTGCCTCTACAGACTGCAGTGAAAGCTGCTTCCAGGCTTTCTCCCATGGAGATTTCAGCTTCTCCTGTTCCTGTCAGGACCCTAACAGGGTTGCCTCTCCCACACTGGTCAGAGCATTTTAACATCTCGCTTTGGCTGGGGCCCTAAAGTCCAGCGTCAAGGTGAAAGTGAACAATACAGAGCAAACAATTACCCCACCACTTCTAAACAGGTACATGTGAGGGGAGAGGGAGGACGGCGGCAAAACCTGAGCAGAAAAGGAAATGAAGGGTGTGATTCCAGGGAATACCAGCATGGAAAAGGGGAAGGAATTAGCTGAATAAAACCTTTCCTTCCACACCAGGGAAGGGCTTCCATCCGTGAGGGATCCCACAGCATGGACATATGTGTTGTGACTAAGAATCAGCTCTAGATTTCCATCAAGCCACCCACTTCCTCTCTTCTGTGAGCCCAGCCCCATCCAGCAGAGACCAGGCATCCACATGTAGGATCCCAGCACATCATTTTTCAGGAGTGAAGACGGTCCCAGGGTGTGAGAAGAGGCGTTTTGGAGGAATCTGGAAAGGGAGGGATTGGTCACAATTCAACACAAAAAGCAGCTGAGAAAAACTTTGGGAAGACCAGCAGCAAAGGTGCTTGCCTGATGTGAGAGAACAGCAATACTTGGTCCTCCCTGAGGATCGACACAGTCAGGACCACCCATGCGGTCATACACATATTGAGAGCCGTTATCTGGCAGCCCAAAAAGAGGGTAAAAATAGTAGTAATCCCAAGGTTTGCTACTGCATCCAGAATTGTCTCCTCTGGAGCCCACAGAAGCTGTAGGAGAGTTTCACAACCTGCCTAGAGCATGTGCATGCTGGTGTAAATCAGAGGTTGTAGATGTCCAGCTACCAGTAGAGACCAGTAACGAGTGGTGTCCCTCAGGGATCGGTGTTGGGACCGGTCTTGTTTAACATCTTCGTCGCTGACATGGACAGTGGGATTGAGTGCGCCCTCAGCAAGTTTGCCGATGACACCAAGCTGTGTGGTCCGGTTGATACGCTGGAGGGAAGGGATGCCATCCAGAGGGACCTTGACACGCTTGTGAGGTGGGCTGATGCCAACCTTATGAAGTTCAACCATGACAAGTGCAAGGTCCTACACCTGGGTCGGAGCAATCCCAGGCACAGCTACAGACTGGGCAAAGAAGAGATTCAGAGCGGCCCTGCAGAGAAGGACTTGGGGGTGCTGGTCGATGAGAAAATGAACATGAGCCGGCTTCAGTGTGCGCTCGCAGCCCAGAAAGCAACCGTATCCTGGGCTGCATCAAAAGGAGCATGACCAGCAGGTCGAAGGAGGTGATCCTGCCCCTCTACTCTGCTCTTGTGAGACCTCACCTGGAGCATTGTGTGCAGTTCTGGTATCCTCAACATAAAAAGGACATGGAACTGCTGGAACAAGTCCAGAGGAGGCCACGAGGATGATCAGGGGACTGGAGCACCTCCCGTATGAAGACAGGCTGAGGAAGTTGGGGCTGTTCAGCCTGGAGAAGAGAAGGCTGCGTGGGGACCTCATAGCAGCCTTCCAGTATCTGAAGGGGGCCTATAGGGATGCTGGGGAGGGACTCTTCGTCAGGGACTGTAGTGACAGGACAAGGGGTAACGGGTTAAAACTTAAACAGGGGAAGTTTCGATTGGATATAAGGAGGAAGATCTTTCCTGTGAGGGTGGTGAGGCACTGGAATGGGTTGCCCAGGGATGTTGTGAATGTTCCATCCCTGGCAGCATCCAAGGCCAGGCTGGACGAAGCCTTGGGTGGGATGGTTTAGTGTGAGGTGTCCCTGCCCATGGCAGGCGGGTTGGAACTGGATGATCTTAAGGTCCTTTCCAACCCTGACTATTCTGTGATTCTGTGAGTCTATGAAATGGTTCTGCTGAAATTACTTCATTCCCTGGGAGACACCAGAAAGGAGGTTTCAGACAGCACCCTTTGGATGCTCCTGACTGTGTGGATAGGGGTAGAGCGCTGGGTGCCCTTCTTTGCCCATCCTCACTGTGCAGGAGGAGGGCAGCTCGGGGGCTTGGTCCTCTTGTTCTGAGCCCACACGAGGGAAGACGAAGAGCTGCTATTCCCTAGCCCTCTCCTGAGTCAGTGCAGTAGGGGAGGCACAACTCCTGCATGAGAATGAAGGGCTTGATGGGTATCAGAGAAAGGGGACATCAGCCACATCGCTGCCTGGGACAGAGGTCAGCTCATCTGTGTCTCATTGCTTAAGTGAAGCCATCCAGTCCAACACACTTCTCCTGGTGCCAGCAGCAAGAACCCTCTGCAGGGACACCAACCTGTACCTTCAGCCTGGCTCTATTCTTACCCAGCCCCCCAAAACATTACATGTGAATGGAAACTCAGAGCAAGTTGAAGGACTTTGCACAGCTCCACTCGAGGGAGACTCCAGTTTCTAAAGGAGGTCTAAACCAACTGTCATCGGCCAAGGGGCTCATTGTCCCTTGGAGCAGTGGCTGGTGCCACATAGGAGGTATTCAGTCTAAATTAACTCTCCCCCTAATACCTGAGCAAACATTTTCAGCTTGAGACTTAATATCCCTGGACATGTCTGCTGTCTGCCAGGTGAATCCCCAGATAAACAAGGTCAGCTCAGCTCTAATGCGGCTGTAAAAAGCTGTCAGTCAGCCCAGGAGGTCTTGGTTGCAAGGTCAAACCAGTTCTGAAGGTTGCTGGGGCCAAACCTGGCCTGTCACTCATTTTAAGTGCAGGAAGGTTTGTTTTCTCATTACAATGTCAGGTATCCCAAATTTAGGATTAGCTGTCGGCCGCCACAACATTGTTCTTTCAAAACCAGGTAAAACAAACACGTGCACGCACACATCCCTGGCCCTGAATAAATCTGTGCACGGAGCCTGCCTGCAGCTGGGAGGTGAAAGGAAACCTGCCCTTCAAGAAAAGAGAAAAGGGATGTTCCCACACACCGTGTGACAGCTTCTGGCACAAAAGAACTCCCAAAAGCAGAGAGCAACATCCCTCTGTTAAAATATGCACTTGAATTGCGATATCTCCACCAGAATAATCCACTGCTGAATAGCCTCTTTGTCCACCCTCCATCTCAAGGGGGACATGTGGAAGCTGTCCTGGGCTAGCTGTGAGCAAGATAGGTTTGCAAAAGATGGATCCTTGGTTCCACATATGAAATGAATGCATCATCTTCCCCAAATCCCACCAGCTATTTAAGCACGGGGACTTGTTTGCCTCTCTGCTTCCTTTCTCCCGTCTACACATCACCTGTGACCAGATGATACTTTGGGAACAAGGACCAAACCAAACAACCCTGCAGAGTCCAATCCAGCCTTGGCTTGGTCCTCCTATTGCCCTTGCAATAACAGCGGCACGTCGCAGGGATAGCATTCACAGTCTGGCCAATGAAAGAGAACGTACAGATGCTGTCCTCAAGAAAAAGGCCTCTATGGTGCTTCTCTAACCACAACAGTTTAAGGATGGATGTAGTCTGTTTGGGGTGGATACTGTGGAAATAAGTACACAGGGAGAGATATATTAAAGGGCCTTTTAGGGCAGCTAATCCCTTTCAGGGATGCACCAACTCCACCATAAAATTCACTTGAGCTTTTTGCTCTCCCACCAGCTCCCATGTTAACTGGCCCCCACGCTTCACTTCTGCTGCTAAAAGTGAAGTGTGGGAGCCTAAAAGCAGCACAAGTTGGTCCATGGCCAGTTTATCCCTTTTGTGGGAATCAACATCATCCCTAAGCAGTCCTCCTCCTCCTTTCTTTTGGTGTTCAGCCACAAAGCTGCTCCTGCCTGTGCTTGGATGTGGTGTTTCTGCTGGTGCAGGGGGCTGGCCAGGGCAGCCCAAGGCATGTGCCAGGGAGCCTGCCTGCAACGGAAGAGGAAGGGAACTTTTCAGCCTGTGTCTGAGGAGGGAAGGATGGGGAGCAGGGACCTGCCCCAGCCCCTCAGAAGGATAAAGAAAAGGCAAACAAGCTCCTTGGAGGAGGAATTATCAGACTGCGCACAAAGAGGCGAACCTGAAGAGACTTGTGCCAGGAATGCATGGAGTGAGACAGGCTGACGACTGACAGCAGTACCCTCCCTCTGCGGCAGGTGTTGCGGTGGGCTTGTGGCAAAGAGCAGGAGAGGCACATTCTTCTCACCCCTTGGTGCTTCCATACACCAGTGGAAGCTTGGTGTCCCAGTCCTCAGCTTGTGCTGTCATTTCCACCTACCTATGGAGGCTAAAGGACTACGTGGAGTTTACTGTGACACCTCAAAGGGACATATCATCCTCCACCCCGCTGCTAAGCAGATACAGCAGAGGTGACTAAAACCCCACCAAGAACCCAGTCAGCATCCCCAGGGCATTAGGGAGGACAGGTAACGATTGCCTCTTTGGGGTAAGCATCTTCACTCTCCAAGGCTGTCAAAAGACCTTACACTGTATCTCTAGGTTTTGCTAGTTAGCTGCTATTTCAGTGCATACATGACTGAGGAAAGCATCTCAGCCACCAGGATGGCTTATGGGGAGAGATCATATGAATGGATGGATATTCATGTATAACTATATAAAGCCTTGGCTCTCAAGGCAAAACTAGGTTAAGAAATTGACATCCTTGATGCTAGGCTATATACTAGAGTTCACTGCCACACCTCCAGCAGGGATTAGATTTTAACCTGGACCACTTGGTTATCGAGCTAACCGCTCAGCCCTATAAAACAGTTACACCTGCATAGCATAAGGGATAGGGAACTGTGGCATAGCTGGAAGAGCAGTTTGGCCAGGAAAAGCTCATTTTTCAGCCCACATCTGTAACTTCACCAAAATTCAGTTGACACCATCAGCTGCCCATCCTGCAGCAAACTTCTAAAGTGATATCTCATGTTGAAAGAAACCTGCACAAAGCAAGTAAACTGTAGAATGTTAAGGATGCTCACCATCTGTCACCTGCAGGGCTACAGCATTTCCTCTGGAAGCTTCTCCTCCATTATGTCCACCAAGAGAACATCCCACAGTCAGTTGACAATATCCAAAGTCATTTTGTCCTTTCAGCTTTGAAGGCATGTTAACAATTTGAAAACAAAGAAACAAGACACTGTGCTGAAACATCCCCAATATTTCAAGTTCAACTTTGTTTCAAGCTCTACTTAGTTTCAACATCCTTAGAACAGCCCCTTTTCAACAATTAAACCATTAATCTTTTTCAGATCCACTCAGGACCTTATCTAGATACAACATTTCCTGATCTCAAAGCCAAAGAGAAAATAGGCATTTCTTTCTCCTGCCCCTATGAGACAATACTGTTGCAACATTCATTGACGCTTCCAACCCAGGCTATCATACATTCAGACATTAGGCTTTCCTCACATTGCAACACAGGCTAAAATATCTGATTCTCAGTTTCATCCCATTCCATCATGCTCTCAAGATCCTAAAAGAAACCCAAAAGCCCAACAAATACACCAAAACCCCAGCCACGTCACAAAAAATCCCCTTCTTGATGAGGGCTGTGAGAAACTCTCCCAAGACTGCCCCAAAGAGGTCTCACAAGCTGCTGCCACCAGCTCCTTGTGCCACTGCAAATAGCTGCAGCCACTGGAGAAGGGGAATGACCCCCCAAATACCCACTCTTTAGCCTAACCCATCATCACTTGACCATCAGAGCCCTTACTCAGTCCTAAAGCAGCTTACGTGTAGGTGCTGCTCTATCTTCTCCCCTCTCCACTCTTCATGAGTTTCGGTTGAATCAAGATCCACTCTCCAACAAAGGCTCTGGAGTTAGTCCTGATATATTACAGTGATAGAGAAACTCTGGCCAAACACCAGTTCCCTTCCCTTTCCCAATAGATATTCCCCCTTCTGGAGCATAGCTTGATGGATGTTTTCACCACTATCAACAAACACAACACACGACGCAAAACACATGCTCTTACAGTTTACAAAAGAGAATCCCCCCCTCTCCTCCTGCCTTGCCTGCTCGAATTCAGAGATGACCAACAACTATTAAACACGGCAATGTAAATGTTAGTCGATTGCTTCTAATAGGAAACAAAAATGTTTTGAGCAAAGCTAATTGCCGGGAAATAAGGTCGTTCCAATATTTCAGCGGGGGGTTATAAATCTCTTGGTGCCTGCCTCCTTCCAGCGTTAAGGTTTTACAGATGTTGCTTGTCAGAATGAGAAGAATGATTTCAGACGCTTGTTTCCACTTTATGTTTAAAAAAAAAAAGGCATAAATGCAAGGAGCAAATTGCTGGGTGAGGTTTCTGTCTACAAGAAAGCACAAATCTCAACAAAAAAAAATACATAAAATCTGCATTGGGGCTCCTAAAATCTTATAATAGTACAAAATACTTAACACATCGACAACTGACAAATGTTAATGTGTAATTCGAGTTGGCTTTGCTGCACTGACTGCCAAAATGCTTGTTCCAGTCCTCTGTTCCTTTTTACTCTTCTCCACCACCAAATGTTCAGTGTACATGGAGGGGTACTCCAGCACCACAGTCAGGATGACGAAGAAAAGGGGCTGGAGCAGGCGTGGGGGAGAGAGCTGCTCTCTGCAAAAGCTAGGCTTCAACCCAGATCCTAATGTTAAAAGGACAGGGAGAGTGAAGAAAGCCTGTAGTAAGTACGAGGGGATAGTTAGGGAAGAGATCTGGTGGCTGCCTCTGAGTTGGCTGGACAGAGAAATTCATTCACCCTTTGACTGGGAAATACTCCTCAGCAAAAGGACTGGCTCAGCCCCTTTCCCCTTACACAGAATGGCTGTTGAGCTCCTGGGACTGGGATGAAGCTCCCCTCACAGCCCTGTGCCAACACGCCATGGTACATGCTGCTCATGGACACACAGCGTGCTCTTGTTGGAAACCATTCTTAGTGAACGAAAATCTCGTTAAGAAAAATGTGAGCAATGCCTACCAAAATAAAGCACCCAGCTGCACAGTTCTGTCCCTGGGGAAGCAGAGGAAGCATGGAGAGGACCAAAGGCAGACTGTTGCAGAGCTGGGGTTAGTCCCTGCAGGAAGGTGTCCATCAAGTTTCTCATCATTGTACTGATCGGGATAACGTATGCATTAAACAGGAGGGTTACACTAGGGCTCCTGCTTAGCATCACCACAAGCTCTGTCACCTTCCCAGCCAAGCTGATGTCCACGCTGTTGGCAGTGTCTGCACTCAGGCACCAGTCACAACGGAGGACCTAAGCAGGCTTCAGATGCCCATATCCAGAATCGCCACCACAGAAGCCAAGGTAGCTCAAATCGTGATGGGGACACGTACATAGGAGCACACCGATTTGCTCAGCTTTAACTCAATGAGCTGGTTTAACACTCACAGATGTCTCTGTCACACACTGCAGCCTGTTAACGTGACCATTTTTTTCCAGCATAGCATAATCTATTCATTCACCTTCAACTTCACTCACCCTTAACGCCATCCGAAAGAGCGGAGGGCTCTGCTTCCCTCATACCCACCACCCCCAGAGACCTCATTGAGGCTTAGTGGCATCCTTCCCAAGGCACCAGGCTTGCTCCAAACGCGCCTGATACAAGCCAAGGGGCCAGGACCTCTCACAAGAGACATTTGGGCTGCTTTATTTTTCCAATCCAGCAGGAGCTGTGCCTCTCCTGCCGAGAAGCCTGGAGCCAGCTCTGAAGATGATGGGTCTGTTCCAGATTTACATTATTTTTCCTTAAGCTCAGAGATCACCACTGAGCTGTCTCTCATCCCGTTTTTGGCACTTTCTTGCCTTTTAAACTGTAATCATACCCCCTCCACCCTTCCCACTCCCCAAAAAACCCCAAGCAAACCCAAAACCAAGCATATCCAGGCAAGGGAGCATCCAATTCAGCTCCTCTTACATTCCCAGGACAGCAGTGCCACTTCAGCCATGGTGGGGTTACACGTTGGATCAGATTTCCACAAGACCCAAATGGCACCCCTAAAACCTAAGCCAAGCCAGAAGTAAGCCACGGGACAGCAAAGCTTAAGTCCAAAATCTCCCTTATTCAAGTAGAGCGACTCATATCTCAGAAACCAGACAACCACCACATATGAAGAAACAGGTAAATATCCATCTTAAATCTCCTGATACTCATACCCAGATGGATGCTGGCAAAGAGGGGGCTGTATTCGTGCAGCCCTTGTGCTGTGCTTCTCGTTTCCCAACACGTGGGCTACTCTGCAGGACCCAAAAGTGGGGATTATATTTAGGCCACCTGGAGCTGGGACCGATACCTACATTTGGAGAAGACAAAAAATGCTTGGATGGCCCATTTCAGGATGTTAAATCACAGAGGTGAGTGTGGCATCCCCCTACATCGCTCAGCACCTCCGGAGCCTTGGGCTCAGGAAACCCACCAGGAAGGACAAGCCCCACCACCTCCACACATGGGACCGTGCCAGCTCCTTGCAGGAGGGGTTGCACAGCTTCCAGGTGTGCACCCTGGGGTGCCCATTTCAGGAAGGCTCCTCCACCCCAGCTATAAATACCAGCCCGAACCACACGTTCCCCAGCAGCTCGCTGCGTTCTTCCAGCAGATATGCCAAAACAAGCCAACGTGAGGCTCCGTAATCAGCAGTTTGTTGGTCTCCAGGGGCCATTGAAAGCCCAGATTAGACTTTACAGCTGACTCGAACGCACAAGCAACCAAGCTCTGTCAGGGCCACAAGCAACTGTGAGATGATTTAAGAGATGGGCCCTTGAAGTTGCCAATTATTTATCTAGCTGATGACTCAGACAAGCAGTTTTACTGTCCAAAACCTTGGGGGAAAACATGTGGAACTAATCAGGCTACACTGAAAAAAACTGAAGATCAAATTAATACAAAACAAATTGAACAACACACACCACACCAAACCTGGATTTTCCTTCCAAATAGGCACCGTATCTAACCGAGATGCTTTTTCTTGCTCATTTATTATTCTCTTGCTTTTAAAGGGCAACACATGGCAGTAGAAGTCATTTCTGCAAGCACAACAAAGCATAATCTCTTCCCAAGGAAAGGCAATAGCTGTTTATTCAGCAGGTCCCTTCTACTCGCGACATTGTCATCCGAAAATAAGAATGTCATTGAAAACACTAATAAACCAGTGCATTTTTGTGATTATCATAGAAATACACCAATTTCAGTGCTAAATCAATGATTGCAGACAGAATTTTACCCTAACAGGTACTATGAGCGTGTTGTCTGTTAATGTAAACTAAAGAGGGAGACAAGGTGCTTTGGTAGTCTTAACAGTGGCTGGGAGATTTGGGGTCCTTTTTATTTCATGCCCCAAGACTCTTGGGAAAGCCACTTCAGCTCAGCTCATCAGGAGTTGGATGCCTAACTCCCAGAGACACACATTTTGGGATCTTGTGGGATTTGGGACCACCACATGGCAATGTTACCCTTGCCCAGCTAGGATCCGCGTCACATTAATCTCTAGTCTCAAAGGTGATCCTATGGATAAAACCTGAAACTTCTCTTAAAAACTAAAGATTTTGCTGAAATTTCATTCTTGGAGAGTGAGACTCGAGTACCAACCCCATTAAAACTATATGCTTAGAAAATCGTTACACCCAGTGTCACAAAGGACATGGATAAAGCTGAATCAGCACATCAACCAAGCCAGCACTCAGCCTCATGCGAGCTCTCCTCTGACCCCTTGCATCCCATTCCAGCACCAGCAAAGCACATCCCCTCTTCCACCAGGCACCACCTCTCCTTAGGACCCCAGGGCTTCACTCTGAGCCAGAGCCTCCTGCTTGCCTGCCCATTTCACTGCCTCCTCCTCTACATGCAGCCTCCCAGATAACATCAAGCCAGGGCGATTATGTCCTCCCTGGGCCAGCAAACCTGATTTTCTGACTGACCTGCCCAGATCACTTCTCATCAGGCTCACGCATTGGTTGGTGCCAGGGCTCTTCCTTTACACAAGTCACCAAGTATTGTCCTGGAGCCAGACTGTTTCCCCCTCCTTGTGTTCACTGAAAGACTATGTCATTGCTGGAGCCATTCATTTCATGCACGCTCTAGCGATTCATATCCCCATGGTAGCATCACGTCACTCTGAAACTTCCCCTTCCACCATGCCCTTCCTGTTTGCCTTCTCTTCACCTGACTTAAAGACATTCCCATCGAGTAGACCGTGATCTGGGGCCAAAAAGGGAGAAGACTACAGGTTAGCAGGAAAGGTACCTGTTGAGAGAGCTTATTTTGTCCCTGGAAGATGTATTATGTCTCATCTGAGATGTAAGTCTCCCCATTTGATCAGTCCTATGCTCTTCAGCCAGGGCTCAGCAGTGACCGTCCCACTGCTGTTCATCCCCAGCAGCTTCCTGGCAGCTGCTGGTGGGTTTGTGTTACTTCCAGTGGGTATTTCAAGCAGTTTCATGGGTATGTTCTCTGATAGAGAGCAGCAAGAGCCTGATTTCTGCCTCATCCAGCTCATAGCCGTGTTATCACCCAGGAGGCAAGGGGGAACCTTCAGGGGCTCCTTTCACCCACAGAGCGAGGGGAACCTGCAGCCATCCTAGATGCCTATTGCTCCTTTTGCCCAACAAGACGCAAGTAGCCTCAACAGCAGCTCTATTCACAGCCCTGCAGACCCTGCTATCTCCCGCACTTTCACCAAAACAAACCTATTGTTGGGCGGGGAGAAACTTGATGAAATTTAACAAGGGCAAGTGTAGAGTCTTGCATCTGGGGAAGAACAACCCCATGTACCAGTACAGGTTGGGGGTTGACCTGCTGGAAAGTAGTGAAGGGGAAAGGGACCTGGGGGTCCTGGTGGATAGGAGGATGACCATGAGCCAGCAATGTGCTCTTGTGGCCAAGAAGGCAAATGGCATCTTAGGGTGCATTAGAAAGGGAGTGGTTAGTAGGTCAAGAGAGGTTCTCCTCCCCCTCTACTCAGCCTTGGTGAGGCCGCATCTGGAATATTGCGTCCAGTTCTGGGCCCCTCTGTTCAAGAAGGACAGGGAATTGCTTGAAGGAGTCCAGCGCAGAGCCACAAAGATGATTAAGGGAGTGGAACATCTCCCTTATGAGGAGAGGCTGAGGGAGCTGGGTCTCTTTAGCTTGGAGAAGAGGAGACTGAGGGGTGACCTCATCAATGTTTACAAATATGTAAAGGGTAGGTGTCAGGATGATGGAGCTAGGCTTTTTTCAGTGATATCCAGTGATAGGACAAGGGGCAATGGGTGTAAACTGGAGCATAGGAAGTTCCACGTTAACATCAGGAAGAACTTCTTTACTGTAAGAGTGACAGAGCACTGGAACAGGCTGCCCAGGGGGGTTGTGGAGTCTCCTACACTGGAGATATTCAAGGCCCGCCTGGACAAGTTCCTGTGTGATGTACTGTAGGTTACCCTGCTCTTGCAGGGGGGTTGGACTAGATGATCTTTTTAGGTCCCTTCCAACCCTTGGGATTCTGTGATTCTGTGATTCTGTGATTGTCAGAAATGCACCTTCACTCAAGTCACAAGGCAGAGGAGACCTGGCAAACACTAAAGAGCAAGTGAAAGCACACCTTAAAACAGAGCAATGGCCCCATGCATCGTTCCAGAGACTTTTTGTTTTTACTAAAGGAGAGGGATGATTGGCATTCAGGCTGACTTGAAAGACTGAGCAGTATGATGACAGCTCCCATTTCAGGGGAGAAAGGCAGAGGGAGAAGGGATTTGGAATCAGACTAAACCTTTGCTGCAGGTACCCATCAACACGCACCCCAGGGTCACACATGGCAGGCAGCTTATTTAAAATAATAGGACAGCTTGGGGTTTTATTTACCTCCAGAAAGGCTTTTTAATTCTGCTGATGGTGGCTTCACCCCCAGGGACCTCACAGGATGCTGGTAGCATCACCCCTAAAGCAGCAGGGTTTGGGGATTGCCAATGCCTGTGTGTGGAGAGATGGGGTGTGCAAAGCCCAGACAGGGGTCCCATGTCTCCATCACACACACCATTACAGGCTTAAAAGAACAAAGGATCAAGCCCAGGACTGCAAGTTTGCTGGGGAATGCAGGCTCTCCAGCAGCAAGGTAGGGATCCAGTAGGTCTACAGCAGCAGCTCAGAACCATGGCGAAGTGTTCTCATTTCTATCATGCCTCTCAGGTGTTAAAAACACCTTTTTTGAAGAAAAAAAAGCCATAATGGCATCACCTGCACGAGACAGAGAGCAGGGCTGTGCTGCTAAGGGCAGGAGACAATGTGGGGTCACGGTCTTTCTTTCTCACCTCCATCACTTGCAGAGGAGGGGTCAGGGTTTACTCACAGAGCTCACTTGCCCATTGCTTAGAGCTTGCTTTGACTCACAACCAGACCAAGTATCCTGGCTCCTCGGCATCACACATATGGATCTGCAGGCTGAACTTGCCCCCAGCCTGATAAACCAGGGCAGCTCCTCCAGCAAGTGAGGCTCACTGACGTGCTACAGGTGCATACAACTCATTTAACCTTCAACATTTCTCTTTCATCTCTCATCCTTTCCTCATTTCCCAGTTTAAGTCTGCAGTACAGCAACAGCATGGGCAATTTTCCCAGTACTACACAGTGAGCGGAGCTAGCATCACTTCTTTAAGGCTCACAGTATGGGAGTTAGAGTATGTTGCATAGGATTTCTTATTTTCCTTTAAATAAAGCTCCAAGAGATTATCTAGAAATCTGAGTCTGCTCTAAGAAGGAAAAGCAACTTCCCAGCTCCTTGTGGTTATGGGACAGAAACAAACAGACCAAAGAAAGGAAAATCAGAAGGGAAATAGTACAAGCTTCAGATAGTTTCTAACCAAACATAAAGCTCTCCAAGTGCCTGGCAGGCTTTCCAGTCACACAGGCTTGGAATACCAAACTCCCCCTGAGTAACACCAAACTCCTTGGCAGCTTGGAAGCTTTGGGCAATTGGTGGTGGTGAAAGGTACCAGCAGCACAGGAAAGACCTGTGCCTGATGGAGACCTCCTCCCAGGGCATCCCAAGGTTTTGTACTCAGGTCCCCACAGTGACACCAGATGAAATACAAGAAAATTACACAGCCACACGTGCTTGGCACTGCTCAAAAACACCTCCAGCAACTTCCAGTCACCCAGTCCCTCTCAGACAGTCCAAGGAACCAGCCCTGGTTTGCCATAATAACTACACCCCAAATTCTCACCTCTGTTCCTTCCCTGGACCCTAAAGCAGGAGCTGCAGAACCGGTGCTTCCCATCCTGGACTCCCATCAGCAAATCCACACTAGCTTCCAGGGACCAGCAGAAACCCAGTTAGCAAGCACCTGTTCTCACCCACCTGGGCTTGGTTTCTTAATTAGACCAGTTAGTAGCACATGAGGGTTACTCTGTGTTTGTACTAAGGACTGTCGCATGTAGGTGTTTGCCAAGGACCTCAGCCATTTCTGTGACCTTCAGCATCCCCTTGGCTGTTTGGGGAGGTCTAATCTCCCCAAATTTATCTTTTTCCCCCCAGAGCTCATGTTTTCATGGGACTGTGCAGTTCAGATTGGGGACAGCAGGGTAGATAAGGCAGGAGTTAATGAATGGCCTGTGATGGGAGAATAACAACAAAGCTAATTAAAGCTCTTCATATGCCTCCTGTCATTAGCTACTGTGGTGACCCTCTGCCTTCTCAGACGGTAGAAATCTACCTGCTCTCCAAAGGGACTCAAAATCTCCCTTCTCCAGAGTAATCCTCATCACAGTGTCAGTTAATGGAAGAGTAATTTTTTCACTAATTTTCCAAATTAAGGTTATCACTTTTTATTATTATTATTCTTATTAAGGTCACTTGTGCTTTATCATTTTAATTAACTGACCTTCTTAACTTTTAAAAACACATGTTATCTGAAGCATAATTATCTACTCTTTTATTCTGCAGCGGAGATGGACATTAGCAGGTTGGACGCGACTGCTGAGAGATGTCACATCCTCCACAGAGGTCCAGGCTCCCAAACTGCTTTTGGTTCTTAGGCTCTGCCCACAACTGTGTTAACTTGTTATTTGAGCACTTCTCTACGGGTGCCCTAAAATACTGCACTGATGAATTTCCCTGAAGAAATACCTCCTCTCAATACTTCGGACAAACAGAACTTGTTTAAGACCCTGACCGAAACACCTACAATAACTCTGGGGGTAAATGACTCTTGATTCATTGAGCTGATGCGGTGAATACTCCCAAGTCTGTCCTTCCTAAGGCACTTTGTCCTGTTAACTGCACTGAGTTAGGGTCTAGTTGGGTCAAATAAGAGTAGCTGCTCTTTGCAAGCAAAGGCTACTTCTCCAAACATGGGGCTGGAGATGGGATGCCAACCTCCTCCTGCTTCTTCCCATTCCCCTACCATAAAGTCATTTTGGGAAGCATGAGGCTGTTATTGCTGAAGGATGCCCAGGTAGTATCTGCACAGCTGTGGCTGAAGGAGTAAACTAAGTCCATGCTTTTCCATCAGAGTCCTTTGGAAGGAATAATAGGATGGAAGGGCAACTAGGAGATTTTGTCTGTCAATCGACAGACAAAGCAATATAGGTTTTGACCGTGTAGCTACAGTGTTTTCCCTCTAAAATTCCTGTGAAAGGGAATCAGGTGTTTACCACTCATCTTTTCCCAGCAGCTTTGCTTTTAGTGCTCCCTCTGCCAGCACAGGACAGATCTCACTTCTGAGGCACTCTGGGATGGAAAGACACCAGGAATGCTTCTCTGCTGTGGTGCCAGGTATGTGAGTCCTTTGCTAATGGAAAGTTTTCATCCAAGCCAACCTCAGAAAGTTGCCTAGTTGGTCCAGGATGGGACTGACAAACCCATCATGACTGTAGCGGCACAGAACAGCCACAATAATAAGTCAGTTGGCTCCATCTAGTTGTTCTCATTAGATGCAATTAAATAAACTGACAAAAAAGTGCTATGTTGCCAAGTCACCAACACAGCGGATATTAGTCCAAGAAAAAAAAAAAAAAAAAGTCCAAAAATATCTTTTTTCTTTAAGGGGAATTTGATTTTTTAAGTTACACAATTTTAAAAAAATGCAGACTTTTAAAGTAAAAACGAGGTTTTTTCAACGTATGGGCACTGGCGTACAGCCTATGAATGACATTTCCAAGCTGCATCCTCCTCTCTGCGAGCCTTGCACCCCTCCTTGTGGTAGATTGAAGCAATTGTCGTGTGAGCAAACACGTTCAGCGGGGCTTCGGCTTCCAAGAAGAGCCGATCTAAACGCCCAAGACATGCTCTGAGCTCTGGCACCGAGCATCGTCTCTGCCAGGTCGTGAACGTCTCCCAGCTAGAGATATAAACAACTTCACCCTCTCACTTCAAGTCAACTGTAAGCACGAGTTTCAAACATAATTAAACTGGAGGGTGTAGACGTGTGTGACACATTGGAACCGTTACACTACCCAATCTTAATGTTTGTTTAAAGGTTACTTTTGGATGAAAGCTGGTTAGAGAATAAATAACAGATGCTGGAGGCATCCATTATGTATTTTTGCAATTAGCAGAAAATCCTGGTACTTTTCTTAAAGAACATACATAATTTTGTGGGATGTTTATTGCTGGAAGCAATCTGCTCTCGCTGGCAAGAACAGCATCCAAAAGCCCAGGGAAGCTCCACAAGAAGTCACACATGGTAATCCAAATGCAATGCTTGCTTCAGGAACAGCACTTAAAATCCTGAGCTCTCTGTCGCAAGGAAGTGGTCAAATGCACTTTCTTTCCGCAGAAAATTTTAAATTAGAAAGAACATGGTAAAATTATCCCTGTTCCTATTTTCCATGGACATTTTCATTATCCGACAAAAATGTGGCTCCGGATTATACTTTCATTTGAAAAATGCATCCAGGATGCTTCATGCCATTGTTGTGTCCTGTGCCCAAGGGCTTCTCCCATGATCCAGCTACCATCTCCCTTCTTGGAATAGGGAGACGCTACGATACCTTGGGAAATCTTGCCCATGCAAAATGCATGGCCTGGAAAGGAAAATGGAAGTAAGGAAGCCACTACAGCTCCCAGGGAGCATCTCCCTCACAGAAGTTCATGTATGTGGAATATGTGGGGCAGCAGCTTGAGGCTGTGCCAGTCCTCCCCCTGAAACAAAGGCACAAATCATTTCCATCATAGCCAAAAGAAACTGGAGGAGGTATTCACACAAGGACAGAGGTATGTGGGTTAGAACATAACGTGGACTTCAAGGTACTTTTTGACCACATCTGTGGACTCCAGAGGGTTCTGGTTTAAGAAGAAAACAGTAGTAACATCCCAAACAGCAATCCAAAGAGATAGCTCCATGCTCAGTTTGGAAAGGGGACCAGCCCATGTTACATCATCCAAATACCTTCCTTGACAGATCCTGATAGTCCTCGAAAACCTCCATGATACATTAAGCTTCACTCTTAAGACTTGATCCAATTGAGAATCTATCCTAAAATCTCTTTCCACACCTCATGGCACTAAAATTCATGCTGAGTACAAAAGTTGTACAAGATACTATTCCCACATCCCATCCACGTACCATTACACGTATCGTGTGTGGTATTGCACAGCAATCTTTGCCATTTCTTACACAAAGAAACTGCATTGTGCTAAAAAGCCCTCCAGAATAAAGCAGATAATATCTTTTGGGATGGCGCCTTGTATTTTCCTTGTCCCACTGCAGCAGCTATTACAAGAAACTAACCCAAACCCTCCTGTTTGTAAATTGGACAGAAAAAGCACAACTCAAACTGGTATTTGGTTTAGGACTGAATGGTTTGCAGTGCTTAAGACGCATTTTAGACAAAAGCAAGCTTTCTGCCAAACACTTGAGGGAAAAGAGAAGATTTCTGCTTTGCTGTCTGAATGTAGTTATAAACCAGGGTGACAAAATAGCCTGGCACTGCTGCCTGCAGAGAAATACACTGTGCATCTTGTCCTTCTCAAGCACAGCCCAATTTGTCTTCATCCTGCCCAGTTTTACCTTCTTGCTTTATCCTAAAGACAAATGCCTGTCTACACATTCCCTGGAATTCAAGGTGGCAGAGTCAGTGAGGAGAGACAGGCAACTTCCAGGCAAGGGAATGCTTTCGCAAGAATTTCTATACAGCCTAATCATGAAATAGCGAGACTAAATGCAAGCATTGCTGCTGTGAGGAACAGATACGTATCTAAAGCTGAAGCTTCACTAGTGAAGCAGAATTGACTAAGCCTCTTTAAGCGTCTTTCCTCCCATCCTCAATCATCTCACTTGCATCCATTGAAGCATAACAGGTCAGTGCTAGTCTAACATCCAGTGCTTGAGGAGTTTGTTCATGCGACTGCTGCTAAGCACTGTGCTGAAGCAAGACAGACACAGCTGATCTCACTCGGGGGAGAAGGAGCAGAGGTACTACATTGAGACTTTGGGGGGGGGGGGGGGGGGAAGGAAAAAGCACAAGATGCATTACATCAGTTTCATAACAAATTATGTACTAAGCTCATTGGCAGAAATAGGTTCTGATTGCTCCAGTTGAAGGTATTTAAAGATTTTGTTTCTTTTGCAAGGCACAGACTGTTACAAGCACCCCCTTCTCCATCCCAGAGTATCTGGCAACTCAGAAAGGTAAGGAAAAGACATTAAAAGGCAGAAAGAGGATAGAGCATCAGCTGAGCAGATTAGAAGACTCAATAAAGATGCCTATTGTTACCAACAGAAATACTCCACAGACCACAGGCTGATACCCACCATCTTAAACTAAGCAATCCATGAAAAATAGCCGAGAGCTGCAAGATTAAATTCCTCTATACCCCCATATCTCTACTGGAAGATTTATGAGGGTCTGCAGATCAAAAGAGCGTAAGAACTGTTGCTATACGAAACCGATGTTCTTAGTATTTTTGTTGCTGTCTCCTTTGTTACCTGATCAGGTGAATCCTCTTTGTGGTGTCTTGCAGTTTTCATTATTAGCTGTTAACCCCATGATCTTTGAACTGTGGCAAGCACCCAGCCCAGTCTCCAAGTCCTCCTGTGTTGTGTCTTGAAGAAATAACCTGGTTGAGGCAAGGGGGCAAGTGCTGGACTCTGAGCAAGCAGCCAGCTGCATAGTCACACACCATAGCTTTCAGAGACATCGGTATCGCAGCAGGGACCAAACTGGTACTGAACTTCAAACTAAGCAGAAAAGTAATCCCCTAAGCTGCAACTTTCCTAAATGCTGGCAGCTAAGAACTGCCAACCGGTAACGACAGTTGGCAGCTCCAGTCTGAACCGAGGGCTTTTTCCATTTAACTCACCCATTCTCCCCAGTTCAGCCGGGGCAGCAGCACACAGATGTCCCCATTGTTGTAAGACACAGCATTTTCCACAAGACCTTGGAACTCCCTTGTGAACCATCTCTCCTTATTACGGAGCAATGTTCCTAGTGGGGAATATCTTGCATGGAGGCAATCCTCAAGCGCATGCTTATGGTCTTCTCCGCCTGTCCCTATTCCATCAAATTGGCACCTTTGGGGCAGGGATTTTCCATTCAAGTTTCCCACTTGCAGGAGTGGCAAGTTTGCTTTAGGGCCAGCTCCCAGAGCCTTGACCCTGTCAGTCAGTCCCTGAGGAGACACTGCAACCTCAGGGTGAGGTTTGGTTTATGTAGTTTTAGCAGCAGAAAGATACCCCCTACTGCCCTGCTTTTCCCACCCCTTTCAAGGCCAGCTGGGCAAATCTTTCCAGGGTAAACATTTCAAGTTCAACGTGTTGTTTAGTAGAAACCTACACATGAATAAACAACCCATTTAGTGACAAACTTTAACACAAAATGTGAAGCCCCATTTTAAAATAAACCTGGCAACCTCTCAGTTTCACTTATAAAGAACATTATGCTGTGCTAATCTTTAAGGGCACAGTCTTGAGTACAGCACGTAGGCATGTGCTGTAAAGCAGCAGAATGGCATTCGGGAAATCAGCTGGTGATTGAGCAAGGAAGCATGAGAAAGCAAGACCAAAAAACATCTCCAACAGCAGCTGTGCAATAGGTTTGTGTTTCCAAGCCTGCTTCAAGACCCCTTTCTTTTATAGATGTGCCAAACGAATTATCACTGTACAACTATACAATTAATTTAATAAACCTATATAATCACGAAAAGGTACCAATTCCTCAGGCATTTGCTTGATCTTATCCTGTGCCTAACAGGGTCTTCAGTTTTGATGGTGAAAACTGAACTTTTATAAACCTACCTGTGCATACGTGGCCATGAAAAGTATCTAACACTAATAAATACCCATTTTACATACACATATATATATATGAAAAATATCCCTCGTGACAGGTAACTGTAAGTCAAGCACTCATCTGAAGCCACAGAACGAAGTTTATTGGATCTCCTCAAATTCTTTGTACAGTTTTGCTGCTAAACAGACACAACACGTTGGCATATTGCCTTTAATCTTTATTTCAATCGGAAGACCAACTTGAAAGAATTGGTAACACATTTAATGGCATTTTCAATAAATAAAATGACAAAAAAAATCTAGTCTTTGCACAGACACATTACAATCCACTCCAAATATTGCCAAAACCATTGGGTTTTTCCTAAAAACTTGCTCCAAAGGGTTTTTTTTTTTCCCCTTTGTTTCACCACTTAAATAAACAGAAAAGTATATGATGAGAGAAAACAGATACTCTATTCTGAACAGAACTTGTAAAACCCAGTAACTTGGAAACAAAAGATAATTAAATCTCTCTTATTAGATTAAAGAATCCTGTTTGAAGTCTTTCAGGGAAAACCCTGATTCTAACTTTTGTATCACAACATGTAGTTTCACTGGATCCTACCCTATGTCAGCATACATATATGGTAGGAATTAAATTCCATGATTTCTTGGGGTTTTTAAAGGGGAAATTCATAAAGCAAAAGCTTTATCCTCCCACACTCACAAAAGCAGTCATGGTCCATATATTCTGCAGTAGTAAACAGTTATTTGTGCTCAGTCCATTGTTTGAACTCCTACCATACTGGGAAGGATGCCACAGTTTACCCTTTGTTTCTGTACCCATCTTTTCCCCAGTCCAGTAGCCTCAAGAACCTCACCGAGATGAGAATTCATGCAAATGCAAATCTGCCTGCACAGATCAGATTGCAGGATGAGGACCACCACGTCTGATTCCAATTAGAAGCTAGGCTTAATTTAAAGCTTTTCCTAAACACAGAGAAAGTCATCAGTAAGGAAAAGCTGAACCCCAAGTTTTCCAAATTGTGATTCCCTGTAATTTACAACATCCATTAGTGTATCACAAACCAATTACAGTGTCAGTTAACGTAAAAAGAACCACTCTATCACTAGAATTAGTTAAAACACTCATCTTCAAGCCTCTGGAGCCTTCTTCAGTGAAAGCTTAGGGCATGCAAGGAATGCATGTCTGGGCCCCCACAGACCTATGCATACTATACAGGGGAGAGAAAAGGTTACTTTAAACAAAAGGCAGAATTACATCACATCTGTGCAAACATTTAAACCAGTTTGTTTCAACTACTTATCTGCTTATCCCAACTATAGCTACTGACCATACTTGGCTAATTCAAGAGAACACAATGAAAGCAGGACCCAATTTATTTAAGGGGAAGGAACATTTTCGGCAGGTATCTTCCCTTCCGCTGACCACATCATAACAGAAGTGCAATAATTTATAATCTTTCCAAACAAACAGCTATTAAAATTATACAATTTTAGGGAAAAAAAAAAAAAATCACTAGTTTAACCATAAAAATATTTCCCCAGGTAACAAACCTTAAAGCATTCAGTAACACAGTATTTCAATAATAATAATAATACAGAAAATCCCTTCCATTTGTTACAAAAGAAAGAACTGTTAGAAGATTCTGCTTATTGTACACTATTTAATAAGAGTTTTGCTGCCTTCTGAAGACCATGCTGTAATTAAGAATGTAACTATAATTTAAAATAAGTGAGTACAGAAATACTGACCTGACTTAGAAATTATATTCTTAACTTTCTGCTAATGAAGACAAGGTTAAGCCCAGGGCCATATCATCCATGTACTCAGGAACTTAAAAGACAGTTTACATCCAGAGTCATAAGAAAGCACCACTTTCCATAAAGTACTTTGTATGTCTGTTGCTGAACAGCATATTAAATAAGACAGATTCTCATACTAACTGTAGCCTGACTTACAGAATTCAGGTTTGGGTATAACAGGGAACTTTGTGACGAAATTATACTCTGAAAAAAATACCTGCTAGATTTGGTCCAAGCATCCAAAAAACAAACAAGGGCACAGTTCTCTCGTTACTTAATGCTGCTGTTTGGTTGATCCTTAAAATAAATAAATAGGTGTATGGCAATAAGGAATAAGGGATGCCCATGATAGACACAGAACTGTGACAATAAATAGTCTCTTCAGAGAGATGTTTTAACTGTGGTTTTACTGTGTAACTGAACTTGTACTAATGGAGAACCCTGAAATTTATGGACTATAGCCACCAGAAATGATTTCCTATTTAAAAAACATTTGTAATTAACTGCTTTTCCAATCATCAGTAGATATGTGGAAAACAATTAAAAAGAAAAGAATCTTTTAAAACAATTACAAAGAGTGGACTGCAGTAGCAGCTATCCAAGCAAGATTCAAGCACAAGTTGAAGTGAACTCTCAAGCTGGGAATTAGCCTTCTTTGTCGAAAATTTGTACAACTTTTTCAAAAACCTAAAAAGAGAAGGAAGAATATTAATTTTCTCACATGCCAGTTAAACAGTTACTTTAAGTTAAACCAGTGCACACAGTAATTGGGAATACTTTTAAAAATATACAGGTTTGTCTTAGAACATTCACAATAATCCTTTAATAGTGAAATTAGCATCAGTTCTGAGAAACTGAGACTGAAGAGCAATACTACTTCAGAAAAGCAAAAGCTCATGGAAGGGAAAAAGATAAGACATTGTCAAACACAGAAAGTGTGTTTAGTCCAGCTCATGCTCAAGCAGAACTAATTGATTTCTTAAAGTTATTCACATTTTAATCAGTTCTTCAAGAGTCAAAATGAGAGTTCCACAACCTCCCTCAGTAACACCCATCAGAAGAATGCCAAAAATACACACCCTGCCACTGTCATCCCCATGCTTTTTGGCTTATGTACTTACTTCATCAACAGATTTAGAGGCATCCACTTTTCTGACTTTTCCCATTCTCTCATACAAATCTATTATAGGCTTAGTAGACTGCAGATATGTATGAATTCTAGGAAAAAGCACAGGGGAAAAAAAGCATTACACAGTAAAACATAAACAGAAGGGAATGGAAAAGTTTTGAAGATAGTACCTCTTTTCCAGACTCTCCCGATTATCATCACTCCTACCGCTGCTCTTGCCCCTTTCAAGACAGCGGCCAATACATATCTATAAAAGACATCAAAAGGATTATCACAACCAGGAACACAAGGTGCAATCTTGAAAGCAGGAGTAAAACGAATCCTGAAAAATCCAAATAGGCCTGACACACAAAATACTGCCCAGATCTGGTGCATGTAACCAGAATTCACATGGAATGTTAGATTCTGACAGAGAAAAAGGAAGGCTTTACACTTCATCATTATTAAAATGGGGACTCTTAAGATAGGATTGAGATCAGTGGAAGTAAAAACATCAAACTCAGTGGTTTGACTGGGTCTCCAATTTGAGACATTTAAAGAAAATCACCTGACTTTCAAGGATGTGTTAAGGCTTTCTGAAAAGCAGAATGTCAAATTAGACTACTAATACATGCCTGCACTGGAAGAAAGTCACTGTATGTTCCCCCAACAATTTCATAAGGCTATATACTAAATTACTATAAGTTAAAATGTTCTTATTTGACACTGCTATAATGAAAACTTCAAAATCAAAGTAAAAACTGAAGAACTAACCAGAGTTAAAAGCTGCTCAATGAACGTTTTGAAACCTAAAGTTAAGTAAGCAACACTGACACATGTACACTTCATGAATACATTTATCCTACTCATGCACGAGGACAATGGTTAAAAATTAGTGTTTCCTATAAAGTGCATTCACAGTAAAAAACATCCAGAAGATCATGTAATCACTGTTGCCTATCATTAGATCTAGTAAAAGCGTTAGAACCCCAAAATTAATACTCCAAGTGAAAAAATTCATTTAATCTTGACTTGTTGAGATTAAGAAAAAACTGTGATTAAGCAAAAAAAAAAAAGTAACAAAATTTCTCAGGAAACTGGGGAAAAGGGTAAAAGGAAGAAAGCTTAAGGTGCTGGGATTTGCGTTATCAGTTTTTATGTCTCAAGGGCACTGACATATTAAAAAGACAGCATATCATGGCACTTGTTAAATGAATATAATGTATCACTGTCAAAATGTCCTTGTAATCTAATGACTTGCTGAATAACATGCTGATTACTGGCTATCCTATAGCACAGCTCACAACTGAAAATGAAGTTGGCTCCTACCCGCACACTAGAATTAAAGCAGGCCTTGCTAGGAAGTTAATTTTGGACTAACCAGTTACTAAGAATAAACAGTGTAATGCTTTCTGAAAATTAACCAAGTAATTTTGTACGATGTATTTAAAGATTTTATAGATTTTCCTTAAGAATGCAACTGCCTGAAGAACTTCAATATAATTTATTAGCACATGATTATACCAGGCACAATGAGCTGCCATTTCAAAACCATAGTTTTTCATCCACAAAAACGAGTTGCCAAGAAACATATCCTCAAAACTCATATACCAAGTTTCCCTTCTACTCTTACACTTGTCCATTCACTACCTGACAGCTTTCTTGTTCTTGAATGATTCCAACAATATAGCAAGAAAGGAAGTTACAGAATAACACATTTCATTACCTCATTGTCACAATCAAAAAAGAGAACAAAAGAAACATCCGCCTTTCCATCCATAGTCTTATTCCAGCCTTGAAGATTATCTTCATTCCTGGGAAATCCATCAATTAAGAACTTGTTCTTCTGGGAATTGGCAGCCATTGTTTGATCCATGGCCTGATAAAAGAGAATCCAATTCATGATCTCCTGCACATACAACCATTAATCTAATTATTAAATTACCCCCAAAATGTTGGCATGGTGAATTGAGCAGCATTTATTTTAGGATTATTGCAGAATTACAAAATGTATTTTTGGTTCACCTTCAATACATGATAATTAATTCACCAACACACCAATATTACTTTCTTTCAAACTCAATTTACTGTTTGATAAAGCTCAATCTCATAACACCCAACTCCAGTTTTAAAGGCAATTTTCTACAAGATACCGGAAAGTACTGTTACACAGTAAGATGCCAAAACATCCTTGATCTAGACTTAATTTTAATAGGAAAACTACGGATAAATTTAGTGCAACAGAAGCCTTTTCTGTCTTCAAGAAGATACTCCGGTTGTTTTCTTGGACATGTAATAAGGATAAGGCTGGAGTTATTACTGACACAGGAATACTAGGAGGTGCTCTCCCTCCACCTGGCCATCACTTTTGATAAAACTTACAGAAACGCACTGCCTTTAAGGCCTCCACTGTCAAGTCAAATACAACTGAGCTGACCAAGAGGTGTACAAGCTAGTTAAGGGAAACGAAAAATACAGAGTCTCCCTGATTTCCCTAGAGCTACTTAAAATAATAAAATTAAATTAAAATTACCCATTCTCACAGATCCCCAGGTATCAGAAGCCACCACCTACTGCCCTCCAACCAGTCAGAAAGAAACATGAGTAATTGCTAAGAAAAGCCCAGTACATGATGTGCACCTATATGTCTGCCTTTTCATATTACTCACACAGAGGAAACACAATTCTTCTAGAATGCAGCCACTGCTTTGTTGCTTAGTCTGCAAGAGTGAATCAGTAGGAAATAGCCTTTTCCTTACCCTCTTGATTAAGCTGATTGTTATTTCAACCGGTACAATTTCCCCCTCCTTAATGTAGTTCTCAATGAGTTCTCCATACTGTGAGCCTGGCCTTTTTCGTTCATCTCGAAGGAGGTCACCAGCAGAAAGGTGCGTGTAGCCGTATTTCTGAAATGTGCAAAACAGGAATAGACTCCTTTGAATGAGTACACATGCAAAGTTAACATCAGTCGTCAGCGTCAGCCACGTTTATCTTGCATTACAACAGAAAAAAAAATACAGCAAATAGCATTCTGCTGGTGACAGATCTACTCCATCCTTAATATGTAACTTGACAAGACAGCACCCTCTGCATTCACAACAAGCACAGCACTAGAGAAGATTCTTGGGGAAAATGCTCAATGTGGCTCTGGTCAGGCATTTGTGGACTGTTTTCAAAGGTAATTTTGTCATGTTTGGAAATGAAACCCTGAAATCTTACATTGTGCAATTAAACATTTAACTATAACCAAATTAGATATAAGCTATACCCCATCCAAACAGTTTAACTACTTTAAAAAGGTATTATCAGTAACTGGGTCAAGTCTCGATTTACAAAGTAAAAGAGTTGAGATGGTGCTTTTACTTGCTACGTTTATGGAACAGGTTTATAATTTTATCTAATTGCCTACTTAGAGAAAACACATGAGGTGATTCCAGGTCCTTTGGAGCTGGAGTAATGTTTCAAGCACAGCAATAGTCAGAAATCCTGTGGTGAATAACCACATTGGTGCCACCCTATGTCACACCAGGTACAGTAAACAGAAAGAACAGAGAAATCGGGTCCAAATCCATCTGGTACCAGTATGCAGGAAAACCACAAACATCATTACTCTTTTATTTCACCTCAAACTACATCTAGAGAAATGTTGCTAATACAAAATATCAACGAAGAACATTTATTGCACTTGAATTTCTCAGGCATTTATCATCATAAAGAGGCACCTTGTGAGAAATGAACCGTTATGAACGAAATTTCAGAGCACAAAGCAATAATTTTCTCAGCTCTTTTAACACCACGAGAAAACTAACCAAGTATACCGTGCTTCTTGAACCAAATTTAGTCCATAGGAATAAGCAATAAAGACATCTTCTTGGTGACTACCTAAGCTAGCTATACATCCAAACCAGAGTGCATCTATATATACTCATCCTAAAGTTTTAATACAAAACAAAGGGAGCTGCAAAAAGCTTCAGGGTTATCAGCCTGGCTGCAGCAACATCCAAAGCAAATTTCAAAAAGGTGCCTGAGCAGCATAGTAATGTGACTACACACTTTTCAAGGCTGTGAACTTGGGATTTAAAAACTTGGCTACTGGGCTAAGTACAACAGAAATATTACACAACCCACTAAGTGATGTTAAAAACATTTCAGTTGCTTTCCAATTTCATCCACAAAAGCGTGGAAAAGTCAGTTCTGCCACAGTCATAATTTCAGAAGGGATATAATTACCTAAATCTCCAAAACTCTACACAGCTGGCAAAAAAAAGAGGAAGCAAGATTTTTCTCTAAATAACTGTGAAGAAAAAGCTCCACAGACATCCTCTGTAAGCTCACTGTACTCCTGCTTTAAAGTACATTGCATATGGATATGCCTATTTAATTGCAAATCTAAATATTAACTATCAACTACAGAAGCCATAAACCAGAATAAATCTTCCTTATAAGCAAAAAACCTTACTCTGCTGAACACTAAATTAACGTGTAGTCCTTGCTAAAGTTAAGGAAGGATGGTATTTTTAACATCAAGTTTCTACAAAGGAGAAAACAGGAGGAAAATATAATCCCTTCGGTTTTAGAGGATTACCAAACCATTTAACTTTCCTTGGCATTTCCCTTTCATGCATGAAAACAAAATTGAGTTGACAAGTTTTGGAATTCTCTGTCTTTTACAACATCAAACTCAAATAGTTCTCAACGGCTGAACAGGAAAGTAAAAGATAGAAGTGTTTTAAAGTGCTGTTGTATAAATAGACTTGTTTTAGATAACAGTAAGTTGTATTCTTCAGTAACTTTCAGACTGGATTAACCAGGCAGTAAGAAAAACAAACCTCTCCTTCAGGGGCAAAACATTTATTTGTTAACTGTACTGAGTCAAGAGCCAAAGAAAACATGTCGGTTTAAACAATGCAAACAAGCACAGAGAAAGGCTTGGCTGCTGCTCCACACACAGAAGGCTTCAGAGATGCGTTGTTTTCATTACTCTTGCCAGTTTTAACCAGTGCATACAGGACACAAAGTTTTCTTTCATCTTAGGTGAGATAAACCCTCAGTAAGCATCCTGAATTGGAGAAAATCATCACATTCCCCAAGAGCTTGCTAAAGAGACTGTGATGCAACTGCACAAAAACCAAGGCAAAACACTCTTGCATCTTGCCAAGGTTTGCATCGCGCCAGCATGACTTCCCAGCAGTGCCAGGAACATCTTGATGCAATCCCCAGAACATGACTTGTTGCAACTGTTGCCTAATTCTTCTCCTCATCAATCAGAAAGGGACCAGGACTGTGGCGGCCAAAGAGTGAAAAAGCAGTTTCTCCAGGTCCTGAAGGAAGCCTATATGGCAGATTCATAACATCTGACTGAAAGGAAGACTTGAAACAGAAACTAGGTTAAATAAAATTTTTAAATACTTGAATGCCAAGCACCTAAAATCTGGACAGATTTTTAGATTACAGAGAAGAAAAAAGAAAATACAGAATTAACTGTTCTAAAACTTATTTCAGAGATAATGTTTTCTGCTATGCTAGTGGACTGGCATGCTGTTCTATGAGAAAAAAGATTAAATCATAAGTTGCTATTACACAGTTCTCATGATTTTTAAAACTATTTTCGTATTTGGAGAACCACAATTCAAAGTACAAGTACAAAAATTAACCATGAATGAAGAAAATAAAAATCAGCTGTCTTCAGCACCACTGTAGGCATCTTTCTTTATTGCTTTCAAAAAGAAGAAAACCCCACAGTGATGTGGACAGGCAAGCTCAAGTGTCCATCAATCCTACCATGGCAGTGTCACTCACAACAGCACTTTGCAATACTGTGTAAGAAGAGCAAAATACTGCTTACTCACTTGTCTCGCAGTGGTCTGATAAATCAGTGCCATTCAGCAGGACACACTGGGACATGCAAACTTTGTGATCCACATCTCCAAATTACTATCAGAGACTGCAGCCTTCCCGCAATGCCCTTTGCTCCCCTGTTCTAGAGCCACTTGTAGTTTTCTTCTGTCAGCCAGGATTTGCAACTTCCACTCTGCAGACAGAACTTGCTTTGTTTTCAGTAAATACAACAAACGGATGAATACAACTGAAAACACATGAGTCATATCTGTGTCACACTTGAATAAGGCAGAATCTGCCCTAGCAATCTTCTCAAGGCAGTAAAATCAGTGGTGTGCAACAGCTGCTGCAGGGACTCCTTACACAGACAGCTTTTGAGGGGCACAAGTTTTATTTCTGATTCAGCCCTGTGTGGTCCAGCAACACATCTCTCCACTAAACACACAGCTTGAGACTTCCTTAAGCGAGCAGAAGCCAAGAAAAAGCAAGAGAAACACAAATTACCGCTTTGACCTTGACTCCTATCTTGGCTTATCACTGTTACTCTCAAACTGAAAGTTACAGGGCTTAAGATACAAACAAATCAAATACAAACTTTTATTGCCCTAGTTCTGACCTTTCATATCTTGGGCAACCTTAATAAATAACTAAAATCTGCTACGTACATCAGTCAAGAACTACTTAAAAATAGAACCATGTAAAGTTTCTTCTTTTTTTATTTTTTTTTTCAACCTAAAAAGCTTTTGTCTGTCCTATAGTAATCAGCCCATGGAATTAAAACTCTGGGATATAAACTATAACGGAGAAACAGACCTTTTGTCTACTTATTCCAAATAAAAAAAAGAAAAGAAAAAGATATTTTATTTGTTTGAAAGATGTCCTTGCCTCTGGGGGAGGAAAACCAAACAAAAAGCCACATTAACAAAGCAAAACACACAAAGAAGATCCCACTGGCTGTGCCCCCAGGGAAGAGGGGGCAAACAGAGCACCCCAGTGCTCCAGGAACACCGAGCTCAATAAAAGGCACCCAGTATGCTTGGGAAAGTCCAAAATTCAATGCCCAGTGTTCTCCAAAATGGAAGCATACAGGGCTAAAGCTTCAGGGGGCAGATTTAAATGATCACTCACCATGTTTTTAAAGAAGCTCCAACGTTCAGAAATATAAACATATTCCAAAAAACAACTATGGGAACTTAAGGCCAAGTAGAATATTAATACTTGGCACTCCTGAAAGATTTCAGAAGTTGAGTTTAAAGAAAACAATTTTAAAACCATTTTATTTCAGAAGGAAGCTACAGCTGCTTCTTCTCTCAGTGGACTTCCAGAAGACAATTAACACATGACAGCAAAATACAAATCCACTGCCACTTTCAGCAGTGTTTCTGATACAATGAGTTCTTCTTTGCATTGTTTTCTTTACCCGAGGAAATCTCCTTATCATATATCCCAAAGCAACTTAACAGCTTATTCCATTTGGATTTTAACTTATGCTCTTATAAAAGGAGAAGGCTCAGCGTCCCACCTTGTGGAATTAATTTGAGATTTAACCACAAACATACAGGATAGGGCTGTGGTAGAGGTGAACTATATTTTAGGTGCACAGAGAAGGATGTCCTGCATATCCCAAGTACCAACAGATCACCTTGCCAAAACAAAACAACCAACAAACTAAAAGTATAACTTGCATCTTGCTTGGAATAAAGACAACTTACTTAGTTATTATTCTTCCCATCAACCAAACAGCTTCGCATTTCAGGCAGTGGTTGTAAGGATTTAAAATTTAAGTACTTGAAAGCATATTGTGTGCAGATTTGAAGAACGTATTTTTCTCCTTGACTTTACCATAACCATGTTATAAGCAAAGCTCAGAAGTCAGCAATAAAGCACACTCATTTTGTCCTACACACACATAATAATCTCACATTCACAGAAGATACAATGTGGAAAGCATGAAGGTTATTGCAAGAACCTGCTCCAATATTCTGCCTCACTCAACAGCTACACAACAGTCCCAGATGATAGCAAGCTGCATCTAACAGAGCTCTGGCACGTTTCCGGAGTTAATCTACAGAGCTAGAAGGGAAAGGATAAAAACTTAGAGTGAATTCTGCTTCATCCCATCCTATATAGGAGGAACTGGCCCAGAGCAGCAGTTCTGCTGCATTTGCATTTCAGTGACAATTCTGTGAGTTTTTAGAATGTACATGAGTCTTTCCCCTCTATCAGAGAAACCCAGCCTAGTTCAGCTGTCTCCTCCAACCTTATCTGCAAAGATAAAGTAACCTAATCGCTTACCTGCTGTTCCCTTTCATACACTGTGTCAATACCTATTTCCGCTGGTTATTGCATTTTCTTCCCTCAAATAATTTCTCCATTTTGGTCCAAATTTGACATGAATACATGCCTTCTCTGGAATGAGGGACTCCAGCACACACATAATGAGTAGTTATGATTTAGCCTAGCACTTAAATACATATTTCACCTACAACATGTGATAGCCATCTCCTTTTACTGGGAATGTAAAGCATAGTAGGCAAAACAATTACAACACTTCTTTGAAGAATCAATTCTAGGTAGCATATAATACCCCCTTTACTGTACAAAACACAACTACTCTTGGTTTGTTAATCAAATAATTTAATGCTAAAATAATACAAGATCTCACCTCAGCAAAGTGAGACTTCTCTCACATGTGATGTGCTCTGTCCCAGATCTCTAGTATGAATAGCAACTGAGAAGTATTTATAGCTCATACTGACTTTCTGTTCAGGACAAACTTCAGATTTACAGCAAGATACTGGGTCAGATTCATTCCAAATGTAAACCAATATTATTAAGACCATTTACAACAAGGATGAATGAGGCTTATTATTAGTCAGCTACAGCCCCTTTCCTCCGTGGCAAGCTGCCAAGAGGGTTTAAAATCCAAACGAAAATACACCTTCAACCCAAATGCAGCAATGACTGCATACAAGCTATTCGACTGCCTGCATCAAGGCTCTCTGGGGGGCTGTTGGGGGCCAGGCCAAGGATGCGCACTTAGAAAAGGTGCTGCTCTGCAGTACCTCTGCTGCATTTCATCCCATTTCCCTGTTCATGTCCCCCTTTGCTAAAGTTTTCCAGCAGGCTTCAGCCCAACTCTCCCTTCAACTACCTTAGACCTTCTCTCCTTCAAAGTTTCGTCAGAGGCTCCTGTAGAAGTGTCGAAGTGAGCAGAGCCATTCACTGCAGTCAGCAGGTCTGAGTGCTTTCTGCTGTCAGCCCACTGACTTCAATAAACTTCTTCCCACACAGTGAACAGGATTAGCAGAATCAAAGCAAATTTACATTTATTAGTATCTGGACTTCCCTTTCTAGGCTTAGAAAAGAAAATAAACACAGTACTAGCAAAGTTAGCATTCTTCTTTCAGTTTTAGCTGCAAATACAATTTCAGTAAGAATGACTCATTTGAACTCCTCCTAATAAAGTGGTCTTTATCCAATTATACTAGTCTATCAAGCCAAAGGTATTTATACTTCTACACACAAGCCAGCGGCCACACAAGGTACTTCAGCCCTAAGGCTGCATTAACAGTTTGGTGAAAGCCATTAATGACAGCCTACAAGATTCCCCTACAGTTTAAACTCATTTGTTTGCTATGTGCCAGGGGCAGAATCTGACCTTACCAAAAAGGCTTTATGAGCACTATGAACCTTTCATTCCACAATTTAATGAATAAGCCAGTTTGAATGAGAGTCTATAATTTGAGGTTAAAATCCTTCAGGACCAAAGTCATAACAGCATTTTTCAGTCTGGACCAAATCCACATAACTTAGCTATACAATACCAAGGGCTGGGATATAATGGCAGCGTGGATAAACTGTAACAGCACTGCCAGGGCACCACCAGAATAGACAACACACATAACGTGCCTGCACCAGAAGCTGTAAGGTTCCCCCTCCAGCAGTTAGATTCAGGAACGTGGGCATTGCAACAGATCTTAGTCTTTTCTTTCAGTCCAGGTATGAGTAAACTTCAATTCTACATGGCCCTCAACAAGAAAAATATATACAGCTGCTCAGAAAGGGAAGAAAAAAAAAAAAAGAAAGACAAGCTGTTTCAAATCCAACAGGCACACATGTTTGGAAGCATTCAGCCTTAACTACTTCCGTAATTATCCACCTCAATACAGTGCAATTATCCCTGTGTTTGTGGCTTTTAAAAGGACTGTACTACACCACATAGCAGTCACCGTTCTCTCTTACATAATTGTTCTATCTCAAAGGGGTGTAAAAATGTATTTGGAAAGCTGAAAATGTGAAAAATATAGCAGAGTCTTTACAAGCTATATCATAAGGGTTAGGCTTTTTGAAAGAGAGAACAAGATTAACCATCTGTGGGTCAGGACATCCTCTGATCTCTACCATTGAACAAAATTTTAGTTCTATTTGTAACATTTTACTTCCATGTCTCACAGAGATGGTGTCAGGTCAGAAAGCCAACACCCTGCAACGTCTACTGTATGTTTATGGGACAGGCTTCAGAATACATGGACCTTGATCCTGCACATTTGAAGTCAATGTATTCCCAAGTACTGCAAGCCACCTCCAATCCAGGCCACAAAACAAGCAGCCTGAGGCATGTGGGTGGCAGCCCCACAGTCACCTACGTGGCCATGCAGATGCGTACAGAGCCACCCAGTTGGGCTGGGCTGCATGACAGGCTGGACAACGTGTCACCATCCAGGAAAGCAGGAACTTCAGGCCCAATGTGTGACCGGTGTTCCCAAAGAAAACACTGCCACTAACCCTAAGCGGGTGTCCTACTGCCCGGGGGGGTCCAGAAAAGGTAGACCCACCGGTGGAGTGGGATCCCTAGAGCTGAGGGAAGGCAGAAGAAGGAAAAAGGCCGACAGCGGCTGGAAGGGAATGGAGGGGCTGGAGAGGCTGCTGCCTCCGCTACTTCATCGGGTAAACGGGGGATGCGGACCATCCATGCGCCCTCCAAGGGGCGGATCTGGGCCAGGCAAGAGCCCAGGCCGCAAGGGTGATGCGGGGCCTCACGCCGGACACGCTCCCCCAAGCGACCACACCGAGGAGAAGCGCGGACCCCCCGGGGAGCCTACAACCCCCAGCGTGCCCCGCGGCCGCGCCCGCACAGCCTCCCGCCGCCGGAGCCCCGCGGCACGATGGGACGCGTAGTCTCCTATCCCCCCACACCCCTCACCCCGGCGGCGGGTGCGCTGCCCTCACCTCCACGATGCGAGCGCACTGCGTCCCCTTGCCCGCCCCGGGCCCGCCGAGGACGAAGACGACGACGGGCTTCATGAGGAGAAGGAGGCGGCGGCGGAGCAGCAGCAGGACAGCGGCGACGGGGCGGCGGCCGGAGGGCGGCCGTGGAGGGGGCGGCGAGCGGCGGGCACCGAGGCCAGGACTGAAACCGGGAGAAGGACCGAGCCAGAGCCGACGCAGCGCACCCGCTGCTGAGCTGTCCCCGCCGATAGGAAAGTGCTTCCGGGTCCCCGGCGGGGCGGGGCGGGGCCGGCACGTGCGCACGGGGCCCGCGGCGGCGGCAGCGGCGGCGGCTCTTCCGTCCGGTGCGCACCGGGGCTGCCCGGTGAGGGAGCTGCCGCATCCCGGACCGGCCACTGGGCCCCTACAGGCGCCACAGGCGTGTGCCTGGGTGCAGGCCCCGACTAAGCCACGGGCGCTGTTGGGCAGCTCACGGCCCGGGACACCGGCTGGGAAAGGCTGAAGCCGGAGCCATGCTTCCCCCGGAGCGGGCACCGGGTCGGTTGTACCGGTTCACTTTGGAACCTCTGTCAATCTACAAGCCCGATCCAGCGGCGGCGGCGCCCCGCGCTGCCATGGCAACCGCACTGCGCCTGCGCGTTCCCCGCCCTCCCGCTGACCGTTTATTCAGACCGCCGGTGTTTTTAAATCCCCCCTTACTCGCGCGCTGGCGGTTGTTTCCCCCCAGGGCGAGCTCTCATTGGTCAAGCTGAGCTGTTTCCCTCCCACGCCGTGCGCCGATTGGGTGGGAGCAGGTAGTAGGGGGTGGGATCGCAGCCGGTTGTGTTTTCTGATTGGCTGGCGGGCGTTGGCGGCGGGGAGTGAGGGGTCGGGCGTGGGGTTTGAAGGCGCTGGAGTCGGGCGGGACGGGTCGTGCCGTGCTGTGCCGCGGCGGGAGCCTGGGCGGTCCCCGGGGCCTCTCCTCAGGGACTGCGGCGGTAGCGAGGCCTCGGGGCTGGGGTGCCACTGCTCGTTCCCCCCTTCCCTCGGGGGACGCTGGCACGGCCCCTCTGGTGCTCGGCTGAGGCGGGGGCTGTTGTGGGCAGGCCCCTCGCCGGAGCCCCGTGGCAGGGACAGGAGGAGGAGGAGGGGGCAGAGGTGCGGCCGGTGTGCATGGACCCTGTACTTCCCGGCCCGGATCTGAGGTACCCGGTCTGGGAGGGAGGGTGCGCTGTACCCTTCCTGGGGAGGGGGATAGGTGGTGCCCGTTGTGGCACACGCTGGGTCCGGTGCCGCCCCGCGAGTGGTTATAAGGAGCTCTGGGGGCGTGTATCTGAGCCGTGCTTGCCCAAAGCTAGTGAAAAGAGCTGGTCTTTAAAATGTTTGCCCTTTTAACATGTTAAATGGGACTTGTATTGAGGGGTGTTGGCTTTTAATGGGATTCAGCGGTTACGTGAGAGGTAGGCGAGTTGCTTAGAGCACCGCCTTGAAAACACTTCTTTCCTGGGAATTTGAGGAAATGCAAAGGGAGCAGCTTGGCAAAGTCTGATGCTTCAGTTAACTATGAAGGAAGTTCTTGCGTATTTGTTTAAGTGTTAAGATATTTACTGAATGTTGTAGACCATCGAACGTCTTGTATTTTATATAACATAGTTTAGGCAACTCTTAAAAATGTAATCTCGCTTGTGTAGGTTGGTTTATGTGGCTACATAATAATTTCTTTAGGCCTTTTTGAAGTGTTTTCTTCAATTTTTGCACTATATTACTTGAGTTAAGGCTTTTTTTTTTCAGAATCTTCAAAGCTGAAGTGGAGTGAATGCTGACTTGAAAAAGTGACTAAAACAGGGCTTTTGGAAGCAGTTGTTATATCAAGATTTTCTGTGTGCCATTGAAGTTTAATGACTGATAGGCTTTTACTTTCATATAGTATATCCAGAGCAGCTTCTTATTGAGCTTTATCTGCAGACTTGTATTTTGGCTTACACATCTTCTAAGATTCCATGCAGGAACTGTTAGGTGGAAAACAAAAGATTTGTGTTGACTTTGTAGTTCATATGCTTGACATCTTCATAAGATAAAGTTTCTGCTTCATTGGCCTGGTCTTGAAACAAAAAGTACCAACAGCTTATGCATGCTATTTGTTGATTTTCTTAGTGTTACTCATTTGTTTCTTCTTATAAGTGATGTTTGAAAGCTTATTCAGTTTTCATTGTTTATCTCTGTGATTTTTTTCCCAGATTTGTTCCCGAAAGGATGGTCCCTTTCAGCTTCCCTCTGTCAAAGTGTGCACTTTGGGACCCAGGCCCTACGGGCGATGTTATTGGCTCTCATATTACCTATTACAGGTATGAATAACTTTTTTTTAAGCAGCTAAAGGTTAAAATCAATCAAGAATTACATAATTCAGAGCCTCATTTATCTTTTGAGCCTAGTGTGTGACAAGACACAAAGGAAAAAGAAACAACTGGTTTGTGAATTATAAATATATAGGGATTTTAATTGGAAAGATTTGAGAGTTTCTGTCTGTGCTGTAATACAGTCAAATGGGTTTGAGGTCCCTCATCCTAAAGTAAGTTACAATTTCTGTTCGTTTCCTTCTCATATGGAAAGCTGTAAAGGTAACTGTATATTTGTCATTTTCTTTAACACATTTTTGCTTGTCTCTAAATATTTACAGAGAAACAAATATTTCTGATAAACTGGATACAGATACGGTGCTTCAAGTAAAACTTGAATATTTTGCTTGCCTCAGGAATCTCCTTTAGAATGTCGAAAGTTCTGATGTTTGGGAATTTCTAGGGCAGGATATTCCAAATTTGACTTGCAAAACAAATGGACAGTAAAAATTGATCCTTATTATTTAAATGTGTAATTTTATACAGATGTTACAAAAATCTTACTGTAATTATTAGAGCAAGTATATGCATATATGTGCTTATAAGGGTGGACAACCCTTGCAGGTCAGAGGGGCCTCCACTTGTGCTTGCCACATAATGTTCTTTGAGTTAATATTAGGACCTCAAAGTGTTAACCAAGTTTAAAATAAATTATTTTTATTTTTATGAAGGCATTTCAATTTAGTTCATCTTGATCAGGTATGATATGAGCCATCATCACAGTATTTGCATAAACCAGTAGCTTCACTTTAAAGTCTGACCTCTTTCCAAGTCAAAGTCGGATAAGCTGTCTCAGGCTAATGTAATGTTGATGTATTTACGGCCCTAGATTCAGAACTTGAGCCCAGTCTGCTGCTGCTTTAAGCATCCACACTAAATGTTGTGCTAAAATGAGAGAACACCGTGTCAAAATTAATTAAGCCTTTTGGCCAGTTCTAGTCTTTAAATTTCAGAGACTTTCGTGTTTTGGTCTTAGTGTTCCTAACTTTTCCCACCTTCTGTTAAAATGATTCATTTGTATTCACAGAATACATCTATAGTTCTTGTGACTATGTGGGCCAGCAGAAGAAAAAGCTTTTCCCTCTCCTTGTTACTCATTCTCCATATTAAAAAAAGCTCTTCCCTCTCTTTGCTATTTATTCTCCATAGAAAATATTGTTTCCCCTCTGTTATTGGTTTGCTGGACCAGTCAAGCCAAAATATTGTTGAGATGGTCTTACAGAGCATCCTGCGGAGCTACTCTAGTTAAAATATGGCTTTCTTGAAGATGAATGTTCGGGATGATGCACAGAGCAGGAGCTAAAATTCCATTGACATTTTATACAATGTTGTTAATTCTTACCTTTTTGTTGTTTAGGGCTTTGGTATATTTCTCTATACTTTCTTTTTAAAGGACAAAAAAAAACCTCATGGAAGCTATTGCAATATAATAAATACTTCTTCAAACAAGCATGAAATATGATTGGGTCTTAAGCTTGCTTATTGTCTCTTTTTAGAAACCCAAAGTTATCTATGATGGAGAAAACCTTGCGACTTGCCTATCGCCATGCTAAGCAGAATGAAAAGAGATTATTTTCTTGTTTTTTGCTTGGGACTCTTGCAGTCGATGAAGGTAACTTTAAACGTCAGGTAGACAGACAATATCAGTTGGTTGAATAAGTTGTCATCAAGGAGCCTGAGTTGCTTTTGTACTCTAATTTTATGTATTTATTTATTTTAAAGATGGGGAAGGCATTACCGTAACAATAGACCGCTTTGATCCTGGTCGAGAAGTTGCTGGTGGATCAGGCAAAATTCCAACTGCGTCTCTTCCTGGAGACTTTCTGATTCCATGTACAGTTAATGCCTGGGGACCTTCTTCAGATATTATAGTGCATGGTGCTGAAGATATCAGCTTGGCTTTCCAGGTAGGCACCTCTTGGCAACTTCTGGGTCTCCTAAACAATAAACTGTCTTCTAGGCAGACGACTGGACTATGCACACAGCTTGATTTCCAAGTGCCATCAATTTCAAACACGGCAAAGTTGTGTCTGAGGCAAGATGATGTAGTTGGCTATGTGAAATGACCTGCTTGAGAGTCATTGAAAAGTGTTTCAGAAACTATTAAAATCAGTTAGTCTTCATGGGTTTTTAAGGATCACAACGTATTTTATCTTGGACTAAAATCTTGTTCTTCGACCAAAAGTCTTTCAGCTGGTCTGACCACCAAAACCAGCAAGAGAACAATGACTGCAACTTATTTAAACAAGAAAAAACAGGTTTTTCTTTCAAATCTATCAAGAATGAATTTCAGTATTCACACTACTGTAGATAAACTATTGCTAGGCAAGTGACTTGCAAGAAAGCACGTAAAGTCTACGTAGGTTAGTACTTAAAACTGAAATGTGTGCCTGACACTTCTGTGCTCTGCTGTAGACATCTAATTTAGCAAATACCCCTTCAATTCCTGAAAACGTGTGCCTGTGGTTATTGTTGTGTGTATTTTATGATACAAATAATGCTTACTTCACATCTAAATTTCCTCATGATGATACATCCAAATATTAAAATAGAAATTTCTTTAATGTAAGAAAGCCTAGATCACTGAGCCTTCTAGTTACCTGCTATTTTATTAACTTTCATACAGTGTAAGTAACCCCAGAGTTTTTAATGTCATAAAATGATGCTAAGATATTCATAGCTTAATTTCAGGTATATTTTACCTCACTGATTATATTCGTTATAGCAATGAGTTTTGGAAACCTGGATTAATGGCTTTCTATACAGTGCCTACTGCTGTAGTAGTAGCTATAGTGAATGATTTGAGTTCCTGGTATAATACAACTTGAATCATGGTAGTGATATGAAGACAATGTAGTGTATTTACCTTTTTTCTGGTTTCCCCACTTCTAGGGTCTGCAGCACAGTCTGTGCAGTAAAGAATCCCTGGACCTTTCTAAACTGCTCACTGTGAGAGCTCACATTATTTTCACAGAAAACCTCGATAATCTACATTTTCATTTTTACTGGGCTTCAATTACTGCAGCAAATATCTTGGAATACACCCCTGTGAAGTCTGTCCCAATCATTCCCACAGCCCTAGCAAGAAATTTGAACAGTCCAATGAATATTGCACAAGTTCAAGGAACATGTAAATGTGGGTGAGTAAATGGTGATGATAAAGCTATCAAAGTTGCCTGGCAGTTTAGTGCATTTCCTAAAGTAGGCAGGTAAGCAAGATCTCAGCCAGTGCTTTGCTTTTTGTGAAATAACTGGCATAAAAATAACATAAATTCTTGGACTTGGAAAAAAATTGAAAGATTATAAAGGAGAAACAAGAAATGGGGTGGGGTGAAAATTGTAGCTGGTTCAGTAGGAGTTCTTGCTTTTGACATCAGTAGAAGCATCCTCTTGCTGGGGCATAGGTGTATGCCTCTAGTTAACACAGTAAATACAAACAGCACCCAGCTTCTTAAATAATATCAGTGCTAGCCTTAGAATGAAAATCAGATGAATGTGAAACATCTTTTTTCTGTTGATCGTGCTCTTAAGATGGTATTGGGGAATCATCCTTCTGACTGATAGCTAATTTAGTAGGGTGAAGTTAAGATAGACCAGGGAAATAATTTGAAGCAACTGAATATTATTTTATTTGGAAAGAGACTTTGTGAATGCATCTCTGAAAGTTCCTCTTCAAATTTAACATGACTTGCACTTCTGGATTTGTTTGAATACTATAATACTAAGCAAATTTTGTCCTTGATAATTCTTTAATACACAGGAAATTGGTGGAAAGCTGAGGAGTTGCTTCAAGTGTGAAGGAAGGATGGGTTTGATTATTTTCCTCTCCCCCTCCCAACTTTTTTCTTAGTGTTTTCTAAACATGTATTTGTCTTTTCAGGATTCTTTTCTGAAATACTGCCTTCCATAATACTAAAGAAAACCCCAACTTCTGCTTTCTTTCAGCTACCTTACTATGGACCAGACACGAAAACTGCTTTTGCTGCTTGAGTCTGATCCCAAGGCTTATGCTCTGCCGTTAGTTGGAGTGTAAGTGTTTGCCTCTGTTTTTACAGATTGATATACATATTGATTTGAGATGTATTTGAGGGACTATGTGGTGGAAACTTGGTAATGAAATGATCTCTAATTGGATATTTCTTCTTGCTTCTAGTTGGCTGAGTGGTGTTACCCACATCTGTACTCCTCAAGTCTGGGCCTGTTGCTTGCGATATTTATTCAGTTCTTCAATTCAGGAAAGGCAAGTCACTTTTATCTATAAATCAAGGAAGCTACTGGCTGCCTAAAAATGCATTCCATAGAAATGCATGGCAACATGGGCTCCGTTCAAATATATTTAAGGGAATTCTGTGATTTATACGTTATATAGGAGGTAAGGCTGTTTTCTTTGTACTTTCTGGTTTTGACTTCTGCCTCACAAATTTTTTATGACTGAAGTGTTAGAAAGCTAGGCTGATATCTCAAACACAGAACCTTAATATCATTAAGGTCACTGCATTTTACTTTAATGAAGAAGCAGCAAGCAGGAAACAGCAGTTTAAACAGTGATGTGTTTCAGGTTTGAACTTTTCTTATGGGTTTTTTCCTTGACATAAGCTTACTCTCTGGTTGTATCTGACTAACACATTGAAGCATATTGATTTGCAGCTAATGCTGTCTTGACTTCCTGCTAAATATTCTGCGTTTTTTTTTTTCCTTTTCCATTCTGATTATTTTTATTTTCATTTTCATTATGATGTTGGTAGATAATCATCCCTCATCCGCTACATCTTTTCACTTGTAATATTTGTCAGGTTCTACTTACGTGGAAGCTGGGAGGGAGTGCAGATATTTATAGTTTAAAACTGCTCTTCAGGCAAATGAAACTTTTAAATGTGCTGTATGGATAAATATTTCTTCTGCTTCATCACATTTACTTTTAAATTCTGAAATGAAACTACATTTGGTGAACAGATGTGTCTGTAATTATAGAAATTACTTTTTCCCCTTAACAATTTAAATATGCCCAAATACAGATAAGAGCCCAATTAGATTATTAGATGCTTGACTCTCATTAACTTTCACTGATTCCATCTTGGAAGTGGATTAGGCAGAGTTGATGAACCATGCAAACAGAATTAACCTCTGCAGACTAACTGCTTAATCTGTGCATCATTTGTTTTTAACTCTTGAAGTTGTAAGTATCATTTTAAAGTTGTGCGTGAATACGTCTTTCAAATACCTTGTTTGTACTGCTTTCTCCATCATATATCCTATTTAAAAATAATCAGCCCTGCTCTATAAGTAAGCATATTGCAAGCGATAAGAAAAATTATTCTGAAAGTAGTACTACCACTTCATGGAAACGCACATTATTTTCATTATTCTTGATCTTTTGTGTTACATGTTGACTGTTGTTACTGTACTCAACCTGTAAGAAAAAAAAAACATTATTTTTCTTCAAAAAAAAAAAAAAGTAAAATAAATTCCAGATCCATTTTGGTTTTAGTATTTAGGGGTAGCTGAAACACTTGAAGTGTCTTTATAAAACATCTTCAATTGAGTTATTAAAAAAACCCACAATATCATTTTTATAGATGCTTTCTTCTATGCTATGATTAAAGTTTTCCAGGAATTCATTTAAAGTACCAAGTGATCCTAGAGGTTTGAGCTAGAAAGTAGATTAATTATTCCTACTTCCCTACTTTGCTTTGATACTTGCGTGTGGCATCACTCATGAATCCATCTGCTCTATTTATAGCTCAGTACCACTCAAAGTGCAGTGACTCACCAGTTTGCTAAACGGTGTGATAGTTTGTTCAGTATATTGAGAAACTAAGGGCCTTCTTCCTGTTTCGCAAGTCTTTTTTAAGAAGTGTGTTTTTTTTCTATTTTAGGGTTTTTTCAGAATCTGGGAGTTTTCTTGTTGTGCTTTATTCATTGACACACAAGGAACCAGAGTTTTATGAATGCATCCCATGCAGTGGACAGACTGAACTAGGGTTTCAGATCTTAACTTGCAATGAAACAGTACACCTCTTCAAAGTAAGTGGCTTGGTTTCCTGCTACATTGTGGTACTTCCAAATTTGACTTTTAGTTTAAGTACTAAAGGAAGAGTCACTGCAGTGTGACTCAAATGGAGCTGCAGTGTTTGAAAATGACATAGCTCTATAAAACTACCTTTTTTAGTGATTACTGTAAATTCAGTTTGTGTCTCAAATTGAGAGATGACCTCCAAAAGTCAGCAACTGCTCACTTTTCTGATAACAATCAGAAATCTGTCTCTTAAAATGTACTGTACTGTCTTGGACTCAGTGCTCCTTCTAGTGCCCTTTTGGCTTTATGAGCAGAGATTCTGATTTCCCATAGCATTTGTTAATCTGGTGTGCTGTGTATGTGCTGGAGACATCGAACTGTGGCGGGCGATGTACATTGGTGCTTTCTGGGGAGCAGGGCTAGGTGCTGGTGCTTGTGCTTTGCTTGAAGTCAAATGCAAAAGGGAATTCAGTAATCTGCATACCTCTTGTGCTACAGTAAGAAAGCAGGAACGATTTCATCTTTGTGCAGAGTAACTCTTTGAAATAGTTTGCAGGGTCTGAGACATAACTAACCAGGTTTGAGGAAATTCAATGAAATCTCATTTCCTTACATGTTTTCCTGCGCGTGTACAGAACCTGAAGCTGATGCGTAGTCTGCTCGATAAATGCACCTATACTCTGGCAGAGAAGCAGCTAGTATAACATGTGTCCTGTATGTTTACTTTTCTCTTTCCAGTTTACTTTTCTCTTCCACCTTTTCCCTAGGTACAGCTTAGCTTCCTGAAGATGACAAGCCTCTTAACAGAGGCTCACTTCTGTTGTTTCCAGCTGTGGTGCGTGAAACAGTGTAAGGAGCAGTTGCTGTTTCCTATAGTGGTGAAGGCTTGTTTAAGAGCATCTAGGCAGTTACCACGAGGAAGCATCTGCTCATGGCTATAATTAGGCCAACTACTTTACTGAGTAGCAGGGGGAACAGTGTTAAACAGGAAGGGAAGTTGCCTGCCTCCTTGTAGTGGTGAAAGAATTGAGAATTGAAAGTCAAGGACAAGCAGCAAGTGATCAGATATGAGCATCCTTAGAACTGTTTCTTTAGGAGTAGTTCTTCAGTGGCTAAAGGTTATAAGTTTCATGCTTCACACATACAAAAAATTTCATTCCAGAATGTTGAACCTTCAGACAAAAGCCCTATCCAGTTTGAGCTGAGTGCAGAAAACCAAAATGCAGAAACTGAGTTCTTCAGCAGAGTTTGCAAGAAACTTCCTCTCAGAAGGTAAATCTTTTAGATGTCACATGTATGCAAAAATATTTATTGGATGAGGGCTTTTTGACCTCCTGTGCCAGGTGTCAGTTTAGCTGTGAATAATGATCTCGCATTAAAATCTATGTATGTGCTTTTGTTTATTCCTAGAGTTAATATTCCTCAAGTAAGATGGTCAAGCTGACTGTATTCCAAAAGAAACTATTTGTAGTTCTACTCTTGATACTGGTGGTTTTAACTTGTACAGTCTGTAGTGATGGAGCTTAGTTTACTGTATTAAGCCTTCTGAGAGATCTGTCCTTTTGAAGCAAATCTCCAAATTTAAGTTGGTAAAAATTCCTTTTTCCTTCCCACTTTTCAGAGCTGGAGACCTGGATAGGTTGAAACTTAAGGGTTTTGAAGAACCTGACTTATCCATCAAATTTTTATCTATGACTATAAGATGGCCTTTATAATCCTTTAAGCGATGTTACAGTCTTCACTGTAGCAGTCCTGATCTTTCTAATATAAATCAGTGCTTTGCTCTTAGGATGCCACTTAGAGGGTGTGTGTGTCTGAGGGTGGGTTGAGGGTGAGTTAGTTTCTTTTTGTCCAAAAGCAGCATTTGTATTATCACTGTTAGAGCTGTTTGCTCCCTCCCTAGCTAAGAGGGGAGGAGATGCATAGCAGCTACTACTTAAAAAAATGGTGCTGATATTGTACCGTAGATGGCACAGTGAAAAATGTGAAGATTCATGTTACTGCTGCCAGATTTGACAAGCAAACGTTTTTAGTTTGATTTGTGTTGGCTGTAGTCCTTCCCAAGGCTGTTCACCCAGCAAGTTGTCAGCAAGCGATCATGACTCTGGTGTAGAAGATGAGGATTTATCACCCAGACCAATTCCAAGTCCTCATCCAGTGAGTCAACAGGTAACTAAGTAAATAATTGTTATCATCTCTATGTGAAACTTAGAGCAGAAACACTCATTGTAAGGGGACAGGAAACAGAGTTGAAGAAATGGACCAAGAGTCCCAACTCCTGTTCTAGGGAACCTGCCTTTTTCCCAGTATTATGGACGCTTTAATTCCTGTATATACTACGATTTGGGAACAGAGAAAAGTAGGTTCTACTCTGGGAATCTTGCTACCATTAAATGGAAGAGCTGTGGTATCTGAGGTAAAGATAGAGGCAGCAAAGTCTGTCTTGTATACTTCTGGGTAAATGAAGTAAAGATCTGCTGGTCTGTCCTCTTTTACTGCAGCATATACAAATGCAATGAAATAGCAGCCCTCAAACAGCATAGGTCTAGAAGGATGTGAGAGGTGCAACAGTACATTATACAGTAAACAACTATCTGCTGGGTCTAAAAATAGTAATAGAGAACATGTAGTCCGCTTCCTGAAGGGGAAGGAGCCATACTCCAAAATGCCCTTCAGGATGACCTGGAGCATTCATTTAATAGACATGGTTGTTATGCCATATGACAGTAATTTTGTCTAAGAATGATCAGAGAGATCTTGCTGCTTTTTCTGTATCTGGATTTTCCAATCTTCAGAAAAGTATTCAGTGTGTAGCTGATTTGGAGCTGGTAGTGGTCATATATTGATTTTTAAATTGAAACATTTTCTTCTAAGAAATTCTGCATCTGAAAAGATGAAAGACAGTATTTTAAAATAACCTTAAACTTGCTTGTATAATTGTCACTTCAGGTTACCAGGATCTTTCCTTCAGTTCCTGAACTGTCACTTGTTTTGGATGGGAGTTTCATAGAACCAGGACAGTCGTCTAACCCTATGGGGACTTCAAATGCTAAAAGTCAACCCACAGCACTACATCAGCCTATTAAAAAGAAATGGTGCTTGGAATCTACATATTACCCCAGCCAGCACTCTGAAGACAAGCAAAACTTTTCTGCTAATATGGGAGATCCCTCTTTAAGGCAACTACCAAATCATTTAAACCAGAAAATTCCAGCCTCAAGGCCTTCCAGAGGAAAGCAGGCTCTACTACAGCAACCCTTTCACTCTAAGAAAGCTTGCCCTCAATCAAGAAAAAGTTCAGGATCATCTTCTCCTTCAACCCCTTGTAGTGGGCCTTCCCCAGATGCATCTGCACATCACCCCAGAAAACCATCAGAGAGACTTGTGTTAAATCCCAATGGAGTACCTCATCAAGGAGAGCCTCCAATTAGAACATCAATACCCAATTCTAAGCAGCTTCCTGCTGCTACGCAGCCAGTCCTCTGCAACTCCATGTTTTCACCACAGATCTGCAGAAGACCACCAGACCTGCAGGTGTCAGCTCAAGTGCCACCTTGCTGTCCAGCCGGTGCATGTGCCTGTCAGTGTCCTGCTTCCCTTCAGTATCACCCGATAAACTCATGGCAAGGAGTTGGTAAAATGAGCCCCCAACATGGAGCAGAAATCCAATCAGAGATGGCTCAGCAGAATCCATGTACAGTGCTGCATCAAAATATCATTTGCCCAAATGTTTGCTGCAATCCAGGATATACCACAAGCAGCCCTATAAGCATGAGATATGGGAGAACAGGGAGCTGTTCTCTTGACAATAGCTTATCGCCTGGAATAAGACTGCCTTCAAGTGCAAGCCCCTCTAGTCCACAGTTTTGTGCAGCCCACTCACCGTGCCTGCACATGTCTGCTTCTAAAGCAGGATCAGATAATGGAATGATGGGATTATCTCCAGATGCATACCGGGTTCTTACAGAGCAAGATAGACAACTCAAATTACTTCAAGCTCAGGTTTGTGGAAACAGCAGCTTTCTCCTCTGCCCTCTTAGTGATTATGCTTTGATAATTCCCCTGCCAAAGGAATTAAATTAACCGTTGTCTCTCCCTGTTGGAACAAGAGAGCCTGTCATACCAGCTACAGTTTGGGGATAGAAGGGGGTCTTGATTAGCTCTGCTAATTGGTGTGGTTAAATGAAAACTATTAGACTCTTGCCTGATTAAATTTTACGTTTATTTTTATCCTATTTCCATAACAGAAAGGTTTCCCTTTTAGCAGACTCTTGTATAATGTGAACTGATACGCCCTGTGTATAAATACTTTCCTATATATATACTTTTTTTTATATATATATATATATACTTATCTATGTAAATTAAAAATCACTGCATAGGTTATAGCCTTTGGAATTACTGCAAGGATACAGGTGAAGCACAAGGTGTTCTCGTGTGTTGCTTTGCTCATCTTCAAGCCTGTAACTTCCTGAGTGATTGAGGCTATTGCTTTGGAAACTTCAGTTCTCTGTTTGCAGCAGACTGGCAGGATTCATCAGGTGCTTGTTGCTGCGCTGGAAAATTGGGTTTTGGGGGTCTTGCTCAGTTCTGGTTTGATACCAGGTGAAGTTTCTACTAAATACTGCCGTCTTGAGAGCTATGCTGCTGGTGCTGTACTTTTCAGGGTCTGATTTGGAGCTGAAGAGCTAGAGTTGAAACTGATGGTGAATTGGTGATGAATGGTAGGAATAGGAAAGTTGCTCACAAAACATATTTTTCCTGCTTAAATTAGAAAATTACAACTGAAATAGGCTTTAGATATAACTGCTGTGTGTTAAATCAAGCTCTCAAAGCATGGATTGTGCACAAGAGAGGGAAACCTCTCCTTATTGCATAAATACAGCCTTTACTGTTATATTTCTCCATAGAGCTGTGAACTAATCTGAGAACAGGGTGGATGCAAATAGTTGAGCGCAGATTGCCTGGGCAAACCTAATTTTATCATTTAAGTGCTTATTTTTGTAATTAGTACAAAGTTGGTTTAGCATGATGTAGGGGCAGTTGGCATATAAATGCTTGGCTGGTAAGTAGGTAATAGGCTTTGTGTATGAATGAAAGGGACAGAGAGTATTTCCAACAAATGCAGTGCAAATAGGTTTTACTCAAGTTGTCTTCGTGTAGTTCTGCCAGCTTGCTTAGAACTTCTTCTTTGCTAGCTCTGCCAGCATCAAAATTGATGTTTTGATTTACGCTGCATGCACTGCTGAGAACTGGAAGGTTATCAGACTTTTGTGGCAATGCAGCCTGGATTTGACTCCAGATCTTGGAGGAGCCCAATTTAGTAATTCACTTCTGCCTGTTACACTTTATATTTTGTTGTACAAATTGTAACATGCTGATAACTGTTACAGATCCAGCGCTTGCTGGAAGCTCAGGCTCATCAGGCTTGTTCCTCGGATCCAGCTGCAACTGGCCATGCTCTGCAGCCTGAGAAGCAAGGGGATGCTGTTTCTATGGAAACACCATCTTCATCCGGCCCACACATGAGGAGAAGTGTGAGTGTGGCTGTGAGCACAGGTAACGTTTTAGTCTGTAAAAATAGTATCACTTTTTATGGATGTTTGAATTACATTTGGGTATAGAGAGAATGTTTTTCAGGAATGCTGAATGTACACAAGCATCCACCAGGTACAAGAGCCAGCTCAGTTCTCCAGGTGTTATTTGCAAGTTTAGGCTGAAGTTATATTTTTTCCTCTGGGCTCTGCAATAGCTGTGATTGCCATAACTGGAAGAACTATTTTTCCAATAGCTCTAGTCTTCTACTTGAAATTTTGACATATTGAAAGAAAAAATCAATCTCTTTTTGAATTAATAAACTGCTTTGACAAGTAATAGCTTCTCTCCCATCTGGTGTTTTATTAAATATTATTGAAGTTTTTTGTAAGTCATTTACATGCACAGAGACTGTATTCGCTTTAATTTTAGCAAGTTATGCAGCTGTGTCTGTGAAGTTACATATTAATGTTTTGGTTCCTGTTAAATCCATGGAAATATTGTGGTTAGTCTGGAGAAAAATTTCAAACTGGCTGAAAGTCAATGCATTAACATGCTTTAATACAACTGTTTATTTTCATCAGGGATGCCTTGGAAGAAACTAGAACTTGAATGATGTTTTGGCAACTCTTATCTGTTCTGAACCCTAAATCGCTTTTACACTGGTGAAAAATCCTGAATGTGAGGAAAACGACTCCTTTAGCTTTACAAAGCTAAAGGGTCTCAGGAGATAGTAATGAGTTTCTTTTAAATAGGTAATTTTCTCTTCTAGGTGCTAGCTTATTTTGGAATACAGCCTCAGAAAAACAAGACTACTCCACACCACAAGGGAAAAAAGAGGATGAAGAGATTTCTAAGGAAGACATAAGCATTTCAATTAGTGCTGAACAAGATGCAAGTAATACAAGTATTGCTTCTTCCTTAAAGGTGGTTGACATGCCCAGCTTTGTAGACAGTATTCACCTTGTGGAAGAAGGAACTAATCAGAACATTCTCCAGTAAGTAACCTGAAATACTTTGTGTTCACATAATAAGCTGAACTGCCTTTCACAAGTTACTACTTTCAGAAGTATTTTTTCCAGGAATTACAGTCACCTGATTTTGGCTGTTCTTTCCTTTCTTTGTTTTTTAATTATGCTCTGAATTATACAGCTCACCCGAAAAACAGCTGCTTTTAGAGTCTGCATTTATCAGTCGTGCAGGTTTAGCTAGCCTACCTATCAGCAGCAGCTGATGGCAAAAGCCTTTAACTCAGAAAAGCATGTACAGTGCTGGCAGCATTCCTTTTCTTACCTTAAATCCCATGGGGTGGGGGGAAGGGGATGCTGCTGTAGTCAGTTGTTTTCCTACAGTGGCTTTTCCCTGTCAGTATTCAGAACCCTTTCAGTTCTGAGGGGCTCAGGATGAGGGATTTATGGTTGTGCCCTGAATTTCTCTGCATTTTACACTTAATTACTTTGTGTGTGGTGAATGCAGGTGCCAACTTCACTACTGTTAATTTAATTATTTGTAAGATCAGATACTTCATAGTGCAGTGCCTAATCTCAGACTAATTTGGGAAGTGATTTTAAACGTATTTTTAATTATTTATATGGATGATATTTTTACAAAGGCTCAACAATTTAGGACTTCTAATCATCCAACAGTCTCTAAGTATGAAAAGCCAAAGGAGGGGGAATACCCTTGCAGTTTAAATTAGGTTTCTAAACTAATCATGTTGGAAAAGAGGCTGGTAATTGAGCTATAACTTGAATATTCATAGTCCTTGATTAAAGCATTATCTGCAAACATATATTGCTACCGTAAATGTTACTGATTCAAATCAGTCTTTTGAACATTGTACTGGAGAGAGATGCCATTGTAAGGTTCTCTTCAACTTGTATTCATAAACCTGTAAAATAGCTGTAGAAGTATCTTACAGTAAGAACTTAGATCATCACCCAGATTGGTTTGAGGAGGAGGGGAACGTTTTTGGGAATGATGAATAATTGCTAGTGTAACAGTAACTGATAACCTACATTGACTATCTAGTATGTCACGTGATTTAAATCTTATCTCTTTCAACACAGGCAATTGATCAGTTGAGTTCTGAAATTCCCTTATCTTACACTTGTCTCCTGAGGAGGAACAGGAAGGGGGAGGAGGGCTGCTTAAAGATCTTCTTCGGGATGATAGTACTATTGATATGTCTGGTCTCAAATGGGTTTTGCAATGTACACACCAGCTATCTGAAGAGGATGTAGAACATCACATTGTAACTCAGTTTACAATATTTATCCTTTTTATCTGGAAATTTCAGGATAGATTATGGTTCCTCTTTCACATCTGCTATGGAGAAATATTTCAACTAGGTGTTTGTTCTCAGTTCACGGTACTCAGTGTGCACTCTGTGTGGGTACTTGTGGCAGTGTCTTTGAGAAGTTTACTGCCACGGTAATCTTGTTATCAGTTACCTTGGTAAAAAAAAGGTTTCAGAATATGTGGAAGACACTTATTGCTAAAGGCTTTTAAGTGTCCATAAAAATGCTGAAAACATAAGAAACTCCAAACTTGTTAATAACTTAAATTTTGTCTGCTCTTAGGTTTAGTTGTAGAGTGTCATTGAGTTTTGCCTAGTCCAGAGGAGCCATTGCCATTTTCAGATCACCTTTTGAAAAGCTACTCAGACTGTTGTAGTTTCATTCTGCAAGGTGTATTCCTTAAGTCCTCAAAGGACTTTTGAAAGAAAATGACTGCAGAAAGGAGAAAAGCCTCAAGCAGCAGACAAACCAAGAAACGTTAGGATCTGTTTCCAGTACTCAGTTTTGATCCTCTTCATGAAAAGATAAGGTACACGTAGTGCTTCTTCTGTTTCAAGGAAATAGTTTGACGTCTCTGTGTTCTCTTTCAGAAATGGAAATGTTTCCCAAGCACTTGTTCGGAGTTCGTCCTTGGAAGAAAGTATTAGCGTGTCTTTACAGAAAGAACCAACAGAGGGAGCCAGCAACCACGTGGTGGTAACAAGTGAGCAGAACTCGGAGCCACCCGCCTCGTTGCTGCCTTGGAATCCATCAGAGGATCAGAAGCTTTACCAGGACTTACTGGTAATTTGTGTACATGTAATGTAATTCATGTACATGTAATTCATGATAGTCTGCAGTGAGTGAAACAGTCGAAACAGCACATGAATGGAAATTGCATGGGGTGTTGGTGTTCACACTTCACATTTATGGAAATTTAACATTTATGCAAAAGTTCCAAGTTTGTGGTTGTTCTTATTTTTAAGGTTTGAATGGTTATTCTGTACATCATTCTTCCATGCATGCATGGAATACTGACTAATAAGTCTGTAGTTCAAAGACAATGTCTGTTGTTAACTTCCCAAATTAGTGCCCTTTAAAATAGCACAGCTTTTTACCTTCAAGTCCCTTAAAGGGCTTTAATCTTGAGTATCAGTATGTGATATTCAGAATGAATATGTATTCAGAACAGACTCTTAGAGAAAGCTTGAAGCATAAGATATTGTAGTGTTTGCCTACACTGCTGTGAGTTTACATGACTGCATCTGAACTGAACCTGAATTTGGCTTCTTTGTCAGAATAAGGTGTTAGTCCATGTAATTATGTTTTAAATGGCACGAGAATACACCAGGATTTTGGGTTTTAACAGCAGCATGTCATGATGGTTTTGCCCATGTGGTCTCTCTCCTGCTCCCTTTTCCTGTAGGGCCAAGTAAACTACCTCCTAAAGTCCTCAGAAGAGCAAGATCACTTGCCTGTAAAATCAGGCTTCATTAATGATGATGGTCCTAAGTATCGGGATATTGATGATATGACAGAAAAGGCTTCAGAGACTGACCGGGAAGCGGTGGACAAAGAGAGTGTGATCAGTGCCACACTCAAACAACTGAAGAGTCTTGGAGTGACAATTGACTCGCCTGGCAAATTGAAGAAAAACACCCACAAAGTGGAGAATGCCAGGTAAAATACTGGTTGTTTTGAGCAGGAATTTGTAGATGCAACCAAAAATGACGATTGGCTCAAGGAGTAACAAGGGACTGTGTTTACTGCCACTGGGGATTTGTTTGGCAACTTGATCCACATTTCCTGCAAAGATGAAACACTGGCTCGTGCTATGGGTATTTCAGATAAGGTTAAGAGCTCTGCTAGCAAAACTCAGATTATTTAAATATAACACAAGTAGCTCTAGCCGTTAGAGTATCTGATGATTCTTAAAGTATTGCACATGCAGTAGCACACAATTCCCTAGAATAATACCAAAGCTGCTTGAGTAATTTCAGTCCTTTGGGCCATGTCGGAATATTCCAGAGGAACACTGGACTTGGGAGGCTGAACATTAAGCAGCTGTATATTTTGTCACTGCTACTTAACCTTTGTCTTGTACTTCACCAGTATAAGTGAAATCATTATCATGGCTTTGATATATATATCAAAACTGGTTCTCTCCTAATTGTTTATTACGAGTGAGATAGCCTTGATGAAATAGAAGGAGCACAAGTAATTTCTGAAGGGCATGTTTGAGACACAGGAATTTACTTATGTAGCTGCTTACACATGGGCTGGCTACAGTTTCTAAACTCTTTCATCTCCTTTTCACTTGAATGTCATCAGGTATTTTTGTGGAATTTCTAGGCTACTTTCCTGGCTGAAGAGTCTGTCAGTGTTCTTTTAATGTCAATAGGATGCTAATAAGTGAACCTGTAAAACAGAACTGGAATTCTTGGGGTTTTCTCTTCCAGCCTGGGGAGTGGGGTGGGATTCTTCCTTCTGCCACTCACATGACTGATAAGCAATTCTGAGAAAAGTTCTACAGCACAGCAGAGAAGGAAGCAACAGTGGACTCCATAGCATAAGGAGTGATTGTTCATCTGATCCCGTTTATTCTCCCTAAGCAAACTTCATGATCTGTGCTCAGTGAAAGAGGAAGACTTTTAACAATCAACTTGAGGAGTTCGTGTTTATGAACTAGTATGAGACGCATGTACTAAATGCACTGGTTTATAACCACTACTAGTGTACCAGAGCTTATTCTTTCAGTCTTTACTCCAGTTTCTTGCATACCTTATGTGTTAACAAGCACAGAATGAACGAACATATCTCTTACTGAAGAATGCCTTCAAAGCCTAGAACCTTGCAGTTTTCTGGAAATAGATAGTATGTCAGAGTTCCCATAGAAATCCTGGAATTGGCATGAATTGGGAAAGAGGAGATGTTTTTGGTCTCTGCCATTGGGCTTTTATCTTCTATCTGTAAATTTTAAGTTAGGTGGCATCTTCTAGAGTCTGAGGATCAGACACATGTTCACTGGTGAGAATAGGCCAAGAGCTTACAAACCCACTTTAAAAACAAAGTCAGTTCTGAAACCCACTAGAGCCAGGTACTTCCTCATGAGAGGATTGTGGTTAGTATTGGAAGGGAATATCAGCAATATTAGAAGGGAATATCAGCAATTCTCTAACATGGTGTTTGGATACTGCCAGTGCAAGTAGCTGGAGAGCTGCTGTTTAGTATATGCAGAACGTATTATTTGGACACTGAGGAATCAAGCTGTGGTGATCAGAAGGAAGGAGTAATTGGTTCAGCAGGCAAATAGAAATTATCAGATGATATTGTGAAATGCAGGTTTTTCCCGTTATGCTGAACTAACTTTGTGATGCTTTCTTTCAGCATTTTAGCCTGCATAAATCCTGAAGCAGTGGTTCCTGGACTAAACTATATGTCATTTGCCAATGTCAGCATGTGTGGCTTAACTCCTAATGTTGTTGACCTGAGCATGGAAGCAAACGCTATAGCACTCAAGTATCTCAGTGAGAATCAGTTATCTCGACTATCCCTCAGCCGCTCAGGCCAACACCCTCCTGTAGACCTCTCTTTCCAGGACATCTTGCATACAAATATGGACAAGAGCATGGTGGGTCTTAGCTTAATTTCACCAAGCAATATGTCTTTTGCAACCAAGAAGTACATGAAGCGATATGGGCTGATACAGGGCAACAACAGTAGTGAAGACGAAGAGGAACTGCAGGTTCAAGATGGCAATTCTGCTACTGTTAAAAGTGAAAGCACACTGGACAAAAACTGTGTGTTGGAAGGCTTCACACACCGGACTGAATTATCCAGAAGAATTGATGGAAAACTTCCAGTTCATCTAAAAGGTCACAGCCGAGAGTTGAGTGCCAGTGCTTCTCCCCCAGCATTAAACAGCCCTGTAGTAAAAAATATTACAAATGAAATGTTTCCTGCTAGAAGAGATCAAGCAGATGAGAACTCAGTTGAGATTTTAAAGGATTTAAAATCAAAACCCAAATTGTTACCTGGGAGGCTTGAATTCACTGAACAACCTGCCAGGAAGGACGAAGGAGATACTCAGGTCTTCCCTGGAAATCTGCATACTCCAGTCCTTGAAACATTAAACCGGTCGAACAGCATGAATTCTGTTGGCACCATTCTTGATGTGAAACAACTCAGGCAATTGCCAAAGTTGTTCTGAATGTCCCCCGAGATGGTTTCAACTCTGGAAGGGATTTCTCCCTAAAAGACTTCAGGAAACCAAGGATTAAGTTATCTTTGAAGAGGTCACTCTGTGGTAGCAATATCAGACTTGCAGAACAGTGTTTTCAGCCCAGGCTGGGCACAGCCACCTCTGAGTGCCTGGCTGAGGAGGTGCTGATCAACGCTGCAGTATGTGTGCACTTTTGTTTACAGTTTGTTGTGATTTTAAGGTATCTAAAAGGCAAATCAACCTGAGCCCAAGATATTCTCTTAACCTGCTTTTAACAACAACGCTTATTTAAATGTTCTTCCGTTGACTCTTTTAAAACACTGACTTTTACATGTTTGTGCCATGTGAGCCATCACCATTGTGTGAGGCAGAGCAGGGCTACCTGAGCTAAAGCACTAACTTCTAGAAATCAGATGAAATGGTTGGATTACTGGGGGTGGGGAGGTTGTGTTTGGTAGAAAGGGAAGATTAACTGTGGCTTTACTCTGCAGAAAATTATCTTGAATGCAGCCAACGTGGCACATGTAACTCCCTGTATCATGAAACCTTGGAAGGGAATTGGAAAACCGAGCACTTTTAAAACCTTTTTGTGATTTGTTTTTTTCTTGAATGAATGTGTGTTTTCTATTTATTTAAGAAGTACATATTGCTCGTCAAAGTCAAAGGTTCCATTAAACAGAACAACAAAATCATCACTTGTCTGATGTAGCCTTTATTTAAGACTTGCCCCTTCCCGCCTGTTGTTTAGAACAACTAACTGCAAGTGTGAGGATGTCTCTTGCTACTCCACCCTTCAAGAGTCCCAATACTGGGGGCCGGGGTAAGCAAAAAAGAACAGGTTTACATTGTTCTGTATGAACATAGAAGTAGAAGCTCATTGAGCGTGACAGTCGACTGACAAAACAGCCCTTTTCCATCAGCTGGTGGGGTATGATCATCACAGGCTTAAGAAGAAATTAGTTACTTAATGATTTGATTTCTGTTAAGATGTGGACAGGGTGTAGCTGTAGTAGGTGTCTTGATGTTGGGTGCACAGTAACATGCCGGTGCTGCCTGGACATGGCTGGGTGAGTGTGGCATCCTCCATCCTGACCTCTTGGGCTTGGAAAGGAGGCAGCAGCACTGGAAGCGGCAATTCTTTCCCGTTCCCACCATTCCTGACAGGAGGACAGTGTGGAATGACGGTCGAGCTCTCTGTTTTCTCACTGGCTTGTAGCTCATTGGCACACTTTAATGGGAGTTTGTTCAAACTTTCATGGCATTGTTTCAACAGGAGTTCAGCCTATGGTGCTGACCTTGTCTTTCCTGCTCTAGCAGTGTTAAACAAGAGATGAAAACACCGTGAGGTGAACTCCTGATCAAATCCAATGGACTGCACTGATCACTCACGGCGTGTTTGAGCAGGCACTAATTGCTAATTAATTTATTTCAATGACGTGAGTCTTTTCCAGCATCCACTACCCTTGTGGGCCTTTGTGGATTAAGAATTGGGGGTGAGATAAGCCCTTTGCTATGTTGGAGGCAGTACAGAAAGAGGAAGGCAGCAGCTCCCTTCGAGCCGTGTCAGAGTTTCTCCTCTCACGCAGCCTCTTCTATCCACAAGCGTATTTGTTTCCTTTCAGGAAAGGCGCTACTTTGCTGTGCTGCAAAATAAAACCTCCCCCAGTCCCTGACTCTCCCCTGGATCAGGCACAAGCTCATTATCCGGCAGCCCCTTTTCTGCTGAATCAGTCAAAAAACAGTTAATGTTTTTGAACATTCCAGTGAGATGAATGAGGCAATTGGTACCTCTGAGCTATTGTTGTAGGGTTTTGTTCTTTGTTTCCTATTGTAAAATGTCTGGAAACACAGGAAGATGACAGTTGCATTGGTTCATATTTTAAAGACTTTCTTCAAATGCTCAAGGGCTAGAAGCACTTTGGGAACAAAAGCCAAACCACTTGCACGAGGGTGTGGTGTTAAACTGAGTTACACAAATCACACAGCCCTGGACAGCAACCTCTGAGCCAGCACAACCTTCGTCTGCTTGACCACAGCAACAGCACAAACCACCCTTCCCTGCAGCGGCCTTTTCCTTTCGCAGGGTAGCAATGAGTGACTGTAAGATCCTTGGAGTCTTTCTCCCTGAAGCATCCATGGCAGTTTGAAGCCAAAATTAGGTGGGAAACCAGGTCTGGCTTTGTTAATCTGAGCACCAGCGACCAAACCCAAGCAGTGGTTCCATCACTTGCTCAGGCACTGACGTGTGGGGGCCAGCACAGTTTAAGGTGTTATTGTTGGGTTTTCTTTTCTTCTCCTTCTGTTGTTTCTACCTATCTTTTATTATAATTAAAGGAAGTTATTCGTAGTGCTTGCTCAAAAGGTCTTGGGCCTGCTCAGAGCATCACTTGACTTCTTTATTCTGTTTGATTTTGGGGCTCGTTACCTCATGTGGGTTAGGAGGCAAGCCCAGGGTCATTCATTCACTGTGCCCAGTGGTGGAGGAATCTCCCAGTTACCACCACACCAGTGTCCCCGCTGGGGTCGGGGGGTGCTCCTCAGCAAGGGGCAGCCAAGCAGGCAAACGGGGGTCGTCCACAACCACAGCTCCCACCCGGCATGGGCAGGCGCGGTTGGGAACGGCCCGGCGGCTGCTCTCGGTGCACAGAAGATGCTCGGCTTCCTCATCCCCCCCGCCCAGCCCCGGCCGTTCTATCTTTAACGCTTCCTGTTGGTAAGAGGAGCCGGCTTGAAAATGGTCGTGTTTCCTGGCGGGAGGCACGACGGGCTCTGCACCGTGTCTTGAGTCGTGACCGGCGCTGCCCGGCCGCCCCACGCGTGCTGCCGGCATCGTGCAGGCTCCTGCTCGCCGGGCCCCGACCCCGGCCGGCACCGGGATGTGGGGGGGGATCACTGGAAACCTCTCCCACGGCCGCGTCCAGAGCGGGAGGTCGAGGGGAAGGAGTGAAAGGAAGAATAACAGCTCCGGCATTTCCCCCTGCGGGAGGGCGTGCAGGTGGCGGGGACACAATAGCGGCCCCGCGGCCCCCCGGGCCCGCACGGCAGGTGCGGCCGGTGCTCACCGCCCCACCGCCGGACGGGGCCGCCGCTTCTCCCCCTCGGCCCGGAGCCGCAGCCTCTCCCCAGTCCCCCAGCAGGGACCGCGGGGCGGCCCCGGAGGGGCTCAGCCCTGGCCCGCTCCTCCCTGCCCCACTCCGGCAGAGATTTCGTTGAGTTTGGGCTGCCCGGGCAGGCCGATGCCCTGAGCTACGGAAACTGCTCCTGCCGCTGGCTGTGGGACCGCTTTACCTGGGGGTGTCCGGACCCAGGACCCTCCATCAGCCCCTACCTCTCCCCAGTGCTCATAGAGGGAGCCTCTTGCAATTTGGGAAGGGTTTCAGAGGCTTTCGGGAGCCACGTCGGGCACCCCGCACCCCCCGCAGCTCCCATACACTGCCGCGATGGCGAGGGCCGGGGGTATCCCTGTCCCCGGTCCCGTCCCCGTCCCCTCTGTCCCGGATCCCTCCGCGCTTGGGCAGAGCCCCAGCCCCGACGGGGCGCGCAGCCGGTCCCAGCCCCCGAGCCCCACCGGCTGCCCCGTACCACTTCGGGCTCTTTCTCCCCTTCCCCAGAGCTCTCTCCTCCAGGAGCCGAGCTCTCACCTCCGTTCGCACCCCAAATTCCCCGAGGGCGAGGGGTACCAATACGCATTCCGCTCCCTATCCCCCAGCCCTGCAGGGATGCTCGGCCTCCCCGGCTGAGACAAGGAGCTCACCCCAATTTATTTGTTCATCGAAAACCCCCACTGTGGGGGGAGGAAGGCTGGGAACGGGGCCACTTCCCTCCAAAACATCTCCTCTGCGTGTGCTTTATTTACCTCCTCATGTCCCAAAGCAGCCCACACCCCTTCCCTCTCTCTCAGCGTCTCCAACAATTTATTTTGGCTCATTAAATTTAATTAAGAACGGAGTCGGTTTTCCATATTTAATAATAAAAAAAAAAAAAAAAAAGAAAAAAAAAATAAAAACAGGGGCATAATAACCTCCAAGAGGACCGAAATAAAGAATTGCCATTCAGACGCGGGCAGCCACAGTGCAATTTTTTATTACTCGCTTTTTTTTTTTCGCAGTGTCTTTTTAAGAGCATCTAAGCACACACACATAAAAAGCTAGAAGGCATGCATTCCGGAGTTATTCCTATGCATATCCCTGCAATAATTTTCCGCTTTCCTTCGATAAAATTGCCAAATAATAATGAATCATTTCATAAATAATGGGTTTAGAAGCTTATCAGGGCAGGCGGGCCACTGCTGGGGTTTTATCTCTCTCGGCCACATTGCAGTAGTGTTCCGCTCTCCATACTAAATAGGAAACTGGACGTGATGTGGAATTAGAGCCTACCCAGCTGAAGCCACCCAACACTTACTACAAATATAGCCGCGATGCGTAGGCCACAAAATGGCTCCACTCACTTTTCCCAATGAAAAGCAAATGGTGAGTAGAGAGGAATCCGGCCCTGCAGGGAGTGGAGGGGCAACGGGAGGGTTTTGGGGGGTTCGGGGGGCAATGAGGGGTGCTAGGGGGGGCTTCTGCCCCAGGTAAAAGACAGGCGATAGGGGGGAAAAAACCCAAATCTTTTCCGCGGTTGGGTGTTAGGTTTTAATCTTTTTTTCTTCTTCTTTGATGCGGGTGGGTGAGGAAGAGAACACGCTTTGCCCTTGGAAACTGTGGGGTGCGCCCCCCAACCGAATCCTCCGGGACCCCCGGGCATGGAGGAGCCGGGGGGAAGCGCCCACCAGGCCCGGCTTGCCCAACCCCTCCGGGGGGGAACGGGTTACCCTGCCCTAGCCCTGCCGCTGGCCAGGGGCTGATGGCTTCTTCCCGAGGGGGGTCCCCCATGTTTCGCTCCCTCCAGCCCCTCCGCTCGGGGGCAATTTCCCTCCAAAGGGCCGGCAGGAGAGGTGCGCTTCGGGGCTGGAAATTTCCTGCCGATCCGCTGCTGGAAAACAAAAGGATTTTGCATAGCAGACACCAGCGGGCGGGCAGTTAATGCCTTCCCCCCCCCCCCCCCCATTTTTAAACGAAATCACCCCAAATATCGGCAAAACACCGCGGGTGTCGTTGCGGGTTTGTGTATTTCGTTGTTAACGAAAACGGCAGGAGACGCCATCGGGATTCATTCGTGTTCTGCGAAGGGAAAACCCGTATTTTTCATGATTTTATTGGAGCGGCGGGGGGGGGAACCGGCCTCGCCTTCCTGTTGATCAGCGGCAGGAGCGGGCTCACCCCGCCGGCGGCCCGGCCCCGGCCGTCGCGGCCCCTCGGTCGGGAGCGCCGCCGGTACCCGGCCCCTTTAGGGATTCAGTTTGCCCCTGGAGGAATTGGATTTTCCAGCCGGGCGTGGGGAAACGCCAACGCCGTTTCTCCCTTCCGAGCCCAACGGGAGAAAAACAACCCCGTCTCCGGCCCCGTCTGGGATTTCCTCCCGGGGAGACCGGCCTTGCAATGTGTCCAAAACCCGCCCAATTCGCCCCAAATAGAGGCTTTATTTTTTCCTTATTCTTTTTCCTTTTCAACATATTGACTTTCTCCCCGCCGGGCCGTGGCCGCCGCGTGTTGTGGCCCCGTAGGGGAGGCAGTGGCAGTGTGGGGGGGACCCGGTGGTGGCCGCTGTTCCCCCACCCCGTAACAGGGGCCACCCCGGGGTGTCGTCCCCTCCTTCCCTCTCCCCTGCACCCCTCTCTCCCATTGATCTCGGGCAATCCGGGCCCATGAGATCCACCCTCTCCTCTTTTTCTCCCCCTCCTTCTCTTCCTCCCAGGATTTAGCAGTTTTATCCCGGTGCGGGTGTCCTTCCTCCCTGTAAAGTCGTAAGTACCTTGAGGTGGGAGGAGTAAATTCAGCCTGACACCGAGAGCGCTTTTGTTGAAACAGGAGAGACTTGCGGTGTCCCTACTTAAATATGACACATGTGAGTAATCTCTTCCTATACAATATCGGAATAGGCAATTAGATTTTTCTTTCTCCAAGGCTGGAGGGGAGGGGGCTGGAAGGCAGGCACAAAGCTTGTGTTTCTTTAGGTTGGGCGGTGGGGGGTTATTTTTTCCCTGAGAGATGGTGAGATATGGCCAAAAACCGGGTTTTCTCTCGCAATTCAGCCCAGCAGAAACGAGTCAAAAAATGCCCGAGGCAAAGGAGCGAGAAGGATGGGGAGGAGATCTGCTGTGTAGCAGCTCCCTGCTCCACCAAGATCCCTATTTATAAGGGGGAAAAGGAATAATAATCACAAAATAGAACGAGAGAGGGTTTGGAATAAAGAGCACCGCAATAATCGCGCTACCGCTGCCTGCCCGCGGCGCGAGGTGCCCTGTCGCGACAGTATTCGTTCTATAGGCGAAAGGGGACGATGATGGTGCGCGGCCGGAGGGCTGCTCCGCGCCGGGCCCCTTCCTCCTTCCTGCGGTAGCGAATGCGCGGGGGGATTGACTCCGCCACGGGTCGCTTTAACCCCCTCTCCCCCAAAAAGCGGCTCCAGGTGTATTTCGCTGGTTTAAATATAGCAGCAATAATAAATAAAACGGGAGGAGAGGCTATCGCTCATGAGGCCGCAGCCGGCAGGCCGGGCTGCCGTAGGGCTAACTCAGCTGAGAGGGAATGCCGCCGGGCCCCCAGAACAGGGAGAAATCCCTCAGCCGGGGGGGACTGAGCCTCCTGGTTTCCCCATAGAGCTTAATACCCGGGTCCTGGCTGAGCCCTTCTCGATGCATCACATCACGCCCTCCGGTGGTGTCACCCGTCCGCGTGTAGCAGCGTAAACCGCCGCGGATGCGGAGTGGGGTGTATGTGTGTACTGAGGGTGTCCGGCCCGGCTGCCCACCGTGCGGGACCGGAGCGCTGTGCGACGTCAAGGGGCCGCACGGTCCCGCGAGGCTCCGTGACGTCACGGCAGGGCCGGGGCGCCTCGTGACGTCACGGCTCCGCACGGCTCGGCGGCGTGGCCCCTCGGCCCCTCTCGCAACGGTGACGGTGCCCGTCCCACCGCAAACTCCAACCGATCCGGGCTGATCAAGTGCGTGCCCCACCGCCTTCACCCCCATTTCTCGCCGTCGAAGCTCCAGCCCGTCGGGGCGGTGTCCGGGGCGGGTACATCACCCTCCCCTTCTTCCCATAGCGGGGGGCCGCCCCTCACCGCTGCCTCTCTCCGCAGGACGATGGACAGGCCGCCCGCCCCGCCGCCCCCCAGTGACCCCCGCGATGCCCGCCCCCCCCGGCGGCACGACTCGGAAGCGGAGAACACGAGCGAGACGGAGAGCAGCCGCGGGGGCATGGAGGCGCCGGCGGACCCCCAGCTGCTGCTCAACGGGGCGGCCAAGGAGGCGGGCCGGCCCTCCCCCGGGCCCCCCGCCGCCCCTGTGCCCGTCATCGAGCTGGTGCGCCGGGGGGGCTCCCTGGACATAAAAAGCCGGGAGGCGGCGGGAGAGGCGATGCAGAGAGCGCCGGGTGCTGAGCCGTGCCGCGCCGCCGAGGCTGCCTGCGAGGCCCGCATGGTGCAGCTGAGCCCTCCCGCACTCCCGCTGCAGCCCCCCGGCAGGGCCATGCTCTACAACCTGGGCCAGCCGCTGGCCACCATCAACAGGTCCGTGTCTACCCCATCCCACCCCACTTCACTTTCGGAGGGGGACCCTCGGAGCGGCTCTCCGAGGGATCCACGGGGCTTGGAGACAGGGAGCGAGGGAGGCAACGGAGGGAGGGAAGAGGGTGGCAGCAACAGCAGCATCCCTTCCTCCGTGAGGGGCTCGGCGCTTAGTCATCGCGGGTTTGCATGCAACTTTGCAAAGGAAGAGAGGGGGGAAAAATAACCCGAAACGAAAAAAAAGGGTGGGGGAAAAAAAAAAGAACAAAAAATATGAAAAAAAGAAAATAACAAAACCCCTAAAAAATCAGGGTAGAAACTCTCTGGGCAGAACAGAGGGGTCAGTCAGTAAAGTTGGCACTTGTCAAGAGCGGGTTTAGATCCTCGGAGCTATCCGGGATCGCTTCATCCTTCGCTGAGTCCCGCAAACAAGCCCAAAGGATGGAAAACGCTCTCCCCGGAGCCCGCTGTCACCCAGGGGTGCGATGTGTGAATGTGCCCGACGGCTGCGGGGCAGAGAGCGGCGGCAGGGGGTGGGTTTTGCCCCGGAGGCGGTGCGTGTCGTGTCGCAGCGCGACTCCAGGCTCGATTCGTGAGTCGTGAGCTCCCCGGAGGTCACGGAGCAGCTCGACCCGTGCCGGGGGTGCTGGTATGTCCTCACGGTCCTTCTGCCCTTCTTTTGCAGCGGGTTTTTCGGCGAACCCGACACCTTCTCGATGTACGGCAGCAACCGAGTGAAGAGAAGACCGTCACCCTACGAAATGGAGATCACCGACGGTGAGAGCATTTTGCCCCAGTGCTCGCTTTTAGGGGGGGTGTCCTGTCTGCTGAAGGGGGCAAGCTGCTGAAAACCTTAAATGGTAAAAGGGGAATAAGGGCAGCTCCCCCCGGTGCAGCAGAACCCGGATCTGTCCCCTGCTTGTGTCCAGTAGCACGCTCGGTGGATTCGCTTTCACGCAGCAAAGAGTTTAATATATGGTGGTTAAATCCCTGTCCTGCACATTGCTTAGAGAGTAAATCCGAAGGAAGGCACTAAACTTAAGTCTTTCTGGAAGTGTTGAGGCTCGACCAGGGCCGTGCTGTGTTTGTAAACCGTTTCACCAGGAGACGTTTGTAACGCAGAACACGGATCTGGGCAGAAAGATACAACCTGCCTTTAAAGTGCCTTTAAAGCAGAGAGAAACGCGCGCTAGTCTGCGGGGTCGCAATGGGATTGTTGTCCGTCCCTTTGCACCTTCTCTGCACTGTGATTCTGCGATATATCCGCAAGCTGCTGTGGTCTGCCCTGGGGGAAATCCCGTGTCTGGTCTTGTGGAAGAGCAGATGTGGAGGGTGACAGGCTGGTGCCCGAGCAGAGATCCCGGGTGCGGGGGGATCCCTGTCGGACTGGCAGGATAATTTCAAAGGGAGGGAGGGAGAAGGCAGGGCAGGATCCCGCTTCCCGCTCCTGTTTGCACGTGGAAGGCTGACACGCTCACATATGCAAAGTCAACAGCCCGTGCAAACGCGATCCATCCAAACTGCGTTTCCTCTTTAGCAGTTGTAAACGCTGTATTTCAGTTGCTGGACAAATGATTTTCCTTCTTTCTAGCTAGCCGTCCCTTTCCTTCCACCCGGCTGATCTAAAATCAGATCAAATCATAAACCGCATCACTCTAAAATAACACAGTCCGAAATGATGGGCTCAGGGCATTATCTGCGCTCATCAGACTCTCTCTCCCGGCTCCCTGCTCTCCTCCATCCCCTTAGTGCTTTCATCCCGCAGCCCCGTGGGGCCGGGTTGCCTCAGCCCCCGGCACACGAAGGTCTTTTTGTCTGGATTTCCATTCAGAGGCTTAACGGTTACGATGAAAAGTCCATCAAATCACGGTGTCTCACTAAACCTTTTGAGTCGCTACTGAATTAGAAATTAAGGATATTTGGCTGTAACCAAGTTTTTGCATATGAGCTTTATAATGCAGGTGCGTAGATCAAGCCCAGTCCTGCACATTCTGGCTCTTGTAAATTTCCAAGACTCTGCTCTGATTTTTCTGGGGGAAAATTGGTATCATCAGAGAGATGATGCTGCCTAAACGGGCGCGATTTGCAGGGATGTGCATCCCGTGCTGAGGAATCCGTGTGGTCTGCCGGTCTTTGCTCATCGCTCTGATGGTCACCTGCCGGCTGACATCTGCGGCACACTGAGCATCGCTCCTGCCGGTCCTCAGCCCCCAGGACCTGCAGAGGGGCAAGAGAGTCTTCACAGGCACTTGCTGTTCGGTTTCCTCTGTAAGGAAACAAATGGTGGTTTTATTGCAGCTATTTATTTATCTTTTTCGGGGAAAGTTCGATGCATTGAGTATCTTCTTTAAAAATAGATGTAAATGGAGCTAAAAATGTTTAAAAGTGTCTGCAAGGATATTCCGGAGCTTTGGAAGTTCATCTTTTTATTAGTATTCATCAGATCTCTGATTACGATTATAAAAGCATCTCTCAGTCAATTGGAACAAAATCCAGGCAAAAATTCTCAGCTGACTGCTTGAATTAATTATAAATCAAGTTTCTTTATGAGAAATGATTCTCTTCTGTTATAACACAGCTATGGGGCATTTTGCATTTCTCCATTGCCTGATGTGTTTTGGCCAGAACCCGATCCTTTTCTAAAAGGCAGGTTTAATTCAGTTGTTGCAGGAATCAAAAACGTGAGTGGTGTCAGCGTTATGCTGGTGCTTGGCGTGGGTGCTCCTGGATGAAAACGAACAGGTCTTTTTTCTGCTTTCTGGTGTATTTATGAATAGATGCCTCTTAGTCAGCAGCTTTCAGTGAATAGATGCATGTTTGGAGCCTGTGAAGACTGGAAATAACTTGGGGTTTATTTTTGAAATAAACAGTATCCATTTTCTTTTTTTCACTTCATCCTCTGAAGAGGTTTTAAGCTGCATTTCCTTCTGGATTTAAGGCTGGTTGCTTTGTTTTGTCTGGAAAGAGCATTGACGTGTCAAAACCGCTGGATTATTGTAGTAGGTTGTGGCACATACTCCACTGCCTTACTAGCAGTGCCTGGTGTTGAAGTCCTCTTGGTCCCCACCTTCACCACGACTCTGTGACACAGCGGTTTGTGCACATCAGGGACAAGAAACCTTCCCTTTCCATGAGCTTTTGCACATTAATTCATAGAAAGGGCAAGTATGTGCTGTTTGGGAGTGGAAAATTACCTTCATTAAAGCATCAGACTGGGATCTTAGAGATGAGTTTCTCACACCCTCCAGCTTATCCCGGCGGCTCTTTGTGATTTTGGGGGACTCCCTGCTCCTGAGCATGCTGCAAGAAGTGAGTTGTATGTCTGCTCATACACTGGAGAAGCCAGTAGCTTTAATCTGGCTGCTTGGGAGTATGTCCCCACACAAACCCTGTGGTGGGGGTGTTTGTGTACTGTTGTGCTGGCCCAAAGGGGCTCAAGTTTCCCCTGCAGGGAGGAAAGTGTGATGGTGTTTAATCAGCTGGAATGTAGATCCCTCTTCTCACATTGTGGCTGGTAGGATCTGTCAAGGTGCAGCCTGACTAAGATGCCTCCGAAATCCCGTCTGTTCAGCTGCTCTGCCACAGTCAAGGGTGTAAGAATATCGATGTTTAAACGCCTTACCTCTCCCCACCCCACCCGCCCCCCAGATGCTGGTTTCACTGGGTGATGGCAGAGCTATGGCTTAAGCTGCTCACCATGGCCAGGGACTTCCTCCCACCAGGATGGAGGAGATAGGCAAGTGTATCAGAGTGGGGGCTACAGGGGAGAGATGGTGTAGATGGGAGTACCCTCAGCCTGCCCTTTGGCACATGACTCATCAATGTGTCATTTCCGAGTCTCTGCTTCATACTTTATGGTTTTCATTGTACGTGATGTTTCTCATGCTGTGCGACTTTCTGCTATGGTTATTCTCCCAGCCTTTCATGACACTGATGTGTCCTTCCACTGTTGGTATCTCCTGGAAGTGAGGATGGAATGGGTGTAATAGTAAAACCATCTTACAGTAGTGTCTGCTTACACGAACTGGTTTGCATGGACCCAAGGTACTCCTGTAGCACAGTACATTTGGGTAGAGATGTTTTTGGGTCTCTTCGAACACAGAGACAATGTCTTGCCTGTGCCAACAGGAGTTACTCTGGTGATCTGGAAGGAGAACTGGTGTATTTTGTGCATCCATGCTGTGTAACATGCACTGTCAGAAATACGGCTGTAAAATTACAGGGCTTTATCTGTAATTCACATGTAACAGCCAAATGGATACACCTCCATCAGTTTAGAGTCCTTCTCTAGTGTCAGATAGGGGGTCTTAGCCCTGCAGCACTTCTATGCAGAGAGAGCAGGCGGTCTTCAGGTCAACTGTGAAACTGCTTCATTCCCCACTCACGACCACCCTTCCAGCAAGGACACTGCTTTCATGCTGTGGGTCGCCTATTCTTATTGCTACAGGGTGAATCCTGCCACCCCGTTTCATACAAAACACCCAGAGGGCTGGTGGCAATCCTATGGTCCCTGTTAGCTCTGGATCCTGTCTATATTAGGGAAGATCTCTGGATCTTAGAGTTGCTGAAGCCTCTGGTCACCCTAATTTCTTCCTGTCCCAATGGTATGTCCTTAAGACACTTCTGGGATACAAAATAAACCCATCTAGTCAGATAAACTTTAAATAGGATCTTTGTTGCTGAGATACCTTTGCTGATGAGCTGAGATACCCTAAAAATACAGCAGCCTTCTGCACGTGTCATGGCCAAAGCCTTCCTCCGTGGAGAGGTAAATTTAGGCATCTCAAGGGACATCTAAAAAGACACAACTCCGTTTTAGCCTTCCAGTGCATTGAAGAGAAATTACGGCTACCTCAGCTCATCAGGTTAGCTGAAAATCCCTGTTTCACTGCTTTGCTGACATGACGAAGATAAATTGGTTAATTTGGGTTAATTCAGCAAAGTAGTAAACGACCTTTTTTGGCCTGCTCCTAATTCTTCATGGTTGCAATTGCAGGTCCTCATACGAAAGTGGTTCGTCGCATTTTTACCAACAGCCGGGAGAGGTGGAGACAGCAGAACGTCAATGGGGCCTTTGCAGAGCTTCGCAAGCTCATCCCTACCCACCCGCCCGACAAAAAACTCAGCAAGAACGAGATCTTACGCCTGGCTATGAAATACATCAACTTCCTGGCCAAGCTGCTCAACGACCAGGAGGAAGAAGGAAACCAAAGGGGCAAAGTGAACAAAGACTCTGGGATAGTCCAGGAAGACCTCCTGCAGGACATGTTGTCTCCTAACTCTAGCTGTGGAAGTTCTTTAGATGGAGCAGCAAGCCCGGACAGCTTCACGGAAGAGCACGAAACACTAGATTCGAAGCACACGCGGAGCCTGCACCACGCCATTCTCCCTGTAGAAGGCAACGCGCAGCGGTGATGACGTTCCGCATCGCTCCCAAAACACCAATGGGGAAGGCGAGACCTGAGATGCGAGTGCTGGAATTAGTGCCTGTGGGATTAGTGACTCTGCCTTTCCCCATGGGCTCCCTGTCCTTCCCAGCCCGGGATGGAGCAGCCGGCACGTTGGCTGAGGACAAGACCAACCTAGATGGACGTTCAGTATTCAGGTACGTGATCGTACAAAGAAGAAAAGCGTTGAAGTCATCTTCATTGTACATACTGCTCATGATGTGACTCTGTGGAGGGGAAGGAGACATGGCCAGCACCTCTCCAGCATTTAGAGGGCTTTCAGACCGTTGGACGACCGTTGCTTTTGAACAGTCGCCTGGTTGAGACGTGAAACTCCTCTTTCACTGATGGCAGAGGCCACTGATGCTTTCCAGCTCCACGTGGCACTGGAGACTGCTGAACCCTGCCACTGCTGCAGCATTTCTTCCGTGGCTTATACAAGTGGTCTGAGCAGGAGCTGGGCCCACGTGCTCCTGCTGTCCGAGAGCTTTTGACTGTATCTTTTTAAAGAGGTGAAAAAACACTCTCAGCAAAAGGACTATTAAAAGGATTAAGACTATTTCTTTTCCTCTCTTTTATTTTTCTTTTTTCTTTTTTATTTCTTTTTTATTTCCTTTCTTCCTTCCCCTTCTACCTAACTTCTGATTGTTTGGGGTTGTTGTATTTATGACCTGGAATTACTTCTGTTTAACGCTGTCATGCAGTATCCACTGAATGAAAAGGTACATAGGTGTTTTCTCCTGCTCTCCCAGTCCCTGATTCTTCTGTTGGTAATGCTCAGCGGATAAGCTCCAGGCGTGTTGCAGCCTCCTGGAGTTTTCCCAGTGGTTTCTGTAGGGCCAGAGCTTCTCTCAAGGAAAATGAATTGAAAAAGGAAAGAAAAATAAACAATTGGTAGTGAAGCATCCCCTTGGACCGGGGGATTTTTTAATCCAACAAGCAACAAAAAGGCAAAATGGGTTGATGATGCATCAACAGTGTGCGTGTACATAGGGTTATAAAGGGGTTTAATGGTATGCTTTGGATTTTTTGGTTTTATTGTATGAAAATGGTGGTGGTTCAGCTGTGTAAATGCCTGCAGGCTGGACTACAGTGCTGGATTTATTCTGGTGATAGGAAGGTCTTTGCTGCCCAAGGCTGGTAGGAGCCCATAGCCTCTCCGAATCCTGGGGGGGAAGCACTAAGAGCAGAGGTGGGATTAGCCTCCATTCTCGAGTACTTGGATTGATACAAAATTGATGCCTGTGACAGAGCTGATCCTCTGATCCCTGTTGCCTGCCCAGGAGGGCATTTGGGAGACAAAAGGACTGGGGAGCAGGAGGCTGCTGCTGGGAGCTGAGGACCACACCATGCCATCACCACTGCATCAGGCCCATCTCTCACATGATGCCTGATGGAACAATTGCCCCAAGCCTATCCTCCCCCTCTGCAGATATGTCAAGGCACAGAACTCTCTACCATGCTACAGTAAAAAATAACCCAAAATCCATAAACAGCCTTTGGAAGGGAAAAAGTCCTTTAAGCGGGGACATCTTCCACCGCATTCATCCCTTTTCAAGGGTGCTGAGGTACAAGGGAACACAGAGGATTTGGGTGGGTGTCTGCAAGCCCATCCCAGGCTTAATTTAGAGCCCTGTCATTTCTGTCCCCGGTTGGTTTTAATGTCTCTTTGTAAATAATATGTGGGAGGTTGGCACGTTAGGTGGAATTGCCTGGGAAGCGGTCCTGGTCCAAGCAAGGGTTTCCAACACAGACCTCAAACCCTCCAAAACTATCAACCTCTTCTATCTTAAATTGAGGAAAAGGAGGAAAACTCCTTCCTGGGTCCAGAACACCCGTGCATGGGGGCTTTCTTACTAAAGGTGGTCCACGGAGAGGTGCTGGCAGGTGATGGAGTGATGCTGAGGAAGAGGCTTGGGCTGGTCCCAGCATGAGGGGTAGGGGAGACTGGCAGGAAGAGGCCCTCTGGTCACACAGGGAAGGTGTTCTTGGTTTTCAGCATTCAAAATAACCATGGGGTGGGTGGGGGTTTTACCCCCTTTTTATTAAACTATTGCAGGAAAAATCACAGACACTCAGAAATTCCTCATTCCCCACAAATTTATAGTTATTATTCTTTATCTTTTTGGTAGCTGAACAGTTGGGAAAATGGTACAACCTTGGTGGCACCCCCCATCACCCCCATGCACACACGTGCCTGCTCGTAGCCCTTAGCAGGCGCACAATAGATCTCCCAGGGTATGTACAGTTGTACTTTAATCGTGATTTGAATGGTACATTTCCTCTGCCCACCTCTCCTCCTGCCTGCTTCATCTCTCGCTGTATGGACCACCGCTCCCCCCGTTTCTGTTGGAAGCAGTGCTCCAGGGCAATGATGTACGGTGTGAGTGAATTCCCACCTTACGACTTTTGGTTGGTTGATTTCGGCCCCAACCCTTTCTCTGCCAACCTTCCCCTTGGATTTCTGCATTTTTTCTGCAGAAACGAAGTAACCAGACCTGGTACCCTGAGTCTCAACCCACTGTGGATGTGCTATTTAGCAAAACACATTTGTTGTAATGTGTGTGTATATATAAATATATATATATAATGAATATATCAAGAATATTTCTAAATAAAGTTTTACAAAGCAGCCTCCACTCGCTGTCTGCCTCTCTCCCACCTCACAGCTCAGCTCTTTGCTATCTCATTGCTGGGCACTGTGGGGCGATGATGCCAGGATGGCCCATCCCCAGCTATCAAAAGCCATAAACAGGCAGCAAAAGCCTTGCTGAAGGATCTGCTGATGTTTTCCCTTGCTTGGCTCACGCTGTCCAGCCAGGGCTGGGCTTTTGCAGAGAGAGTAGGAGGGAGGAAGAGCGTGTGGGGCCGGCAGGAAGGAAGACGGGTGGCAAAGCAAACCCCCCCCCCGCAGGCCAGAGCTACCAGCCACCACTGCGTCACCCCCAGTGTGCTGTTTGCAGGTCCCCCAAAAGCTCTGATGGCTTTTTCCCCTCTTTTATCAAGGGGAACGGTGTGAGGAGGGGGCTAACAGGGACCATGCTGCTTCCCTTCTCACCATGGCAAGTATTTGGCCATGATTTTATGACTAATGATGGTAATTCCTCTTTTTTTAGAAGAGAAAAAAGAAGTTGCTATCACAGCCATGTGCATAAATACATTAAACCCCAACTGAGCTGGTAACATTAGTTAGGGAGTGTTTACAGGATAAGCAGTTCATTGAATATGTGTGTGCATATATATTTTATACATATATATACACACATGACTACGGCACCATGCTGTTGATGATGGCCAACATGAAGCAGATAAACAGGAATGGTACCACAGGTTATTTTCTTGTCTTTAATTTCTATGAGTTTCAGAGTCTTTACATACTTAAACAAGATCTTTTAGAGCATCCCTTGCCTTTTCAAAGCATCCTCCCAACAGCTTAGCTGCTAAACTCTCCTCACACCCAGCACCCCATCATCGAATTCTTGCTTTTAAAGTGTCTGGGTGACATTTCCCCATGGGTGAAAGCAGGGGACGCTTCTCAGGCTCCAACCTGGGGTATGCAGGGAGCCCCGTTCAGGCTCAGCCCTAAACTAGGGACCCAGGAGGCCCCCACAGCCTGACCAAGCAAAGCCCCTGCAGTTGGGGCCAGGCTGGTTTCCACCTCAGGCACTGGGACAAGGTGTTGGGTGGGTGTGGGGCAGTGTGGGGCTGTTGGGTGTTTATCTGGGGCTCGGTGATCACAGCCATGCAGCTGGTTTAACCCTCATACACCATCCTGCTGATAGCTCACCTACCGTTTATCTCTGTTCTTCACCGCCCAGCACTCTCCCTCCTTACATGGCCAGGGCAATTCTCCTTCCACCTCCCCCTTCTGCTTTTTTTCCTTTATTCAGTTAAAAAGTCAGGAAAATGGAAGACCCGGGGAATTACAGACCAGTCAGCCTCACCTCTGTGCCTGGCAAAATCTTGGAGCACATTCTCCTGGAAGGCATGCTAAGGCACATGAAAAACAACAAGGTGCTTGGTGACAGCCAGCATGGCTTCACTAAGGGGAAATCCTGCCTGACCAATTTGGTGGCCTTCAATGATGGGGCTACAGAACTGATGGACAAGGGTAGAGCAGTTGATGTCATCTACCTGGACTTGTGCAAAGCGTTTGACACTGTCCCACACGACATCCTTGTCTCTAAATTGGAGAGACATCAATTTGATGGATGGACTACTCGGTGGATAAAGAACTGGCTGGATGGCCGCACACAAAGAGTTGTGGTCAATGGCTCGATGTCCGGCTGGAGACCGGTAACGAGTGGTGTCCCTCAGGGATCGGTGTTGGGACCGGTCTTGTTCAACATCTTCGTCGCTGACATGGACAGTGGGATTGAGTGTGCCCTCAGCAAGTTTGCCGATGACACCAAGCTGTGTGGTTCGGTTGATACACTGGAAGAAAGGGATGCCATCCAGAGGGACCTTGACACGCTTGTGAGGTGGGCTGATGCCAGCCTTATGAAGTTCAATCACGACAAGTGCAAGGTCCTACACCTGGGTCGGAGCAATCCCAGGCACAGCTACAGACTGGGCAAAGAAGAGATTCAGAGCGGCCCTGCAGAGAAGGACTTGGGGGTGCTGGTCGATGAGAAAATGAACATGAGCCGGCTTCAGTGTGCGCTCGCAGCCCAGAAAGCAACCGTATCCTGGGCTGCATCAAAAGGAGCGTGACCAGCAGGGCGAAGGAGGTGATCCTGCCCCTCTACTCTGCTCTTGTGAGACCTCACCTGGAGCATTGTGTGCAGTTCTGGTGTCCTCAACATAAAAAGGACATGGAACTGCTGGAACAAGTCCAGAGGAGGCCACGAGGATGATCAGGGGACTGGAGCACCTCTCGTATGAAGACAGGCTGAGGATGTTGGGGCTGTTCAGCCTGGAGAAGAGAAGGCTGCGTGGGGACCTCATAGCAGCCTTCCAGTATCTGAAGGGGGCCTATAGGGATGCTGGGGAGGGACTCTTCGTCAGGGACTGTAGTGACAGGACAAGGGGTAACGGATTAAAACTTTAACAGGGGAAGTTTCGATTGGATATAAGGAGGAAATTCTTTCCTGTTAGGGTGGTGAGGCACTGGAATGGGTTGCCCAGGGAGGCTGTGAGTGCTCCATCCTTGGCAGTGTTCAAGGCCAGGTTGGATGAAGCCTTGTGTGGGATGGTTTAGTGTGAGGTGTCCCTGCCCATGGCAGGCGGGTTGGAACTGGATGATCTTGAGGTCTTTTCCAACCCTAACTATTCTATGATTCTATGATTCTATGAAAGTCCCTCATTGCCATGTTCCCTTTGCTATCAGTGAAGGGAAGAACACTCTCGAGGTGAAGGTTTCAAAACACTCCCTGCAGATACACATTTAATATAGAGCTCTAATATTTAATATATAGCTCTATAGACTATAGTAAGTTCTGGGAGGGTGCTGATGCCACCCGCACCTTGATGGGATGGTCAAAGTACATCATTCCTTATGTACACCAGTGATGGGGAGACCCTGGGAACTGCCATGCTGGGAAAGGCTCCAGGGATGTGTCCCCATCAGGGTGGCTGGTGGCCCTATGTTGGCTGTGCTGGAAGAAGCATCCTCTTTCCAGCACCTTCCTCTCCAGAGCACCTGGACCTCCCTGCTGCTCAGCCACCAAGATGCAGATGTCACAGAAGGTAGCAGGCATCATCTGCCTTTCTTTTTCTTCTTTTAAAGTAGTTTTTGAAAGCCCTTCTCACTCTTGTCTTCTGGTGGAATATTTCATTCCTTTCCCATCAAATGGTATTACTACTTTACGGCTGTGTTGTATTGCGAGGTGATGAGCACTGCTTTGTGGATTCAAATACACAGGGAAGAAAACCCAGCCCAGCCTGGTTTTTATTCTGTTTATGTAAAACAGAGAAGAAAGTTGGTAAAAGCACTTTAAGGTCCCAGTATCCACTACAGGAGGGCAATAGCCTGGGTGTCATGGTTGGCATTGCTCTAGGCCAGGACAGGGCTGGGGTTCATCTCTCACTGGTGGCACCACAAGCCTTCTGCAGCAATTTGTCTGGTAAATAGCAGTTTCTTCACAAACCTGAAGCAGGTGCACTTAAGGGTATGCTGTTCATCCACATTTCTAATGTGTCCCAGGAACCTGGTGACATTCAGGCTCCCGGTGGCAGAAAATTCCCCTGACCATTGCATGGATAGCACTGGGGAGTGAGAACAGAGGGGAAGTGGCATTGAGATAAAATTGATTCAAATAAAAATGAACTAGAGAAGGTGGGAGGGACACAACTGTACGAGACAATGAAACGAGAAAGACAAAAAACCCCCAAATCACCCCAAATTTGGACACCTTTTATTTTCAAGCCTCATTATCCGGGTTTAATTACAGCCTTTCTGGCAAAGCCATGTCGAAGGCAGCCTGCACTGGCACCCCTGCCTGGGAACACCGCTGAAGCCAAGAGCAAGGACCTGCTTCGTTAAGAGCATTCCCACATAACTGAATTAAATATGCTCACAGAAATGGCAGGACCCAAACATTCCCACCCCGGCAGGCGATGAGAAAGCTTTGCCTCTTCGCTATTACAGGCCAGTGACAACAGGAGGGAGTAATTTATGGCTCTCTGGGACTGCTCGATATGCTCCTCATCCCCAGGCTCATCCCTGACATTCCCACCACCGCACAAAGGCTGCAGCCAGGCAGCGGTGCCCAGGGGACACTGTGCTGTCACACGCAGCGAGGAGATGAGCAGCGAGCAGGATCCCTTTCTGTTCCCAGCTCTTTTCTTCCTCTCTGGTCCTCCTGCCTCTCCTTTTGCTTTATTTCTTGCTCCCTGTTCTTTTATTTCAGTATCCATACAAAAATTGGTGCTGGGGATGCTGGGATTACTCAGTGGGGCTGGACGGGACAAGATAAGGATGCTCCAAGACCTTGGGGTCTAAGGAGTGGGGACCTGCACCACTGATGGGGATGCAGGAAGCCTCCCATGAGGGGTCTAGCAGGCACTTCCAAACTCGTCCCCCCGGTAGACGTTCCTTTTCCCCTGCTCTCGGAGCTATTCTCGGCCGGCGCAGTGACCTTTCCAGGGAACAATTTACTATTGTGTTTTGGTGAAGCCCAGCCTCTATTTTTACACTCTGTTTTGCTGATGCGGGCACAGGGAGCGAGACGGGAATCCAGCAGGAAATGGGAGGGAGCGTCTGGATCATGGTTAAATCACTTTGATGTGCCGGGGCTGAGCCCAGTCAGCAGCACGTGGTGGGGCCAAGGGCTTCACTCCTTGCCCATCCCTCCAGTAAATCCTGCATGGCACCAGCTTAACTCTGCCATGCCAAGGTGGGAATGGGTCCTGCAGCAAAGGGCTTTTGGCAGAGGCCGGCAAAGCCACAATGGTATCATGTTCCTTGGTGTGTGCACCGTGCAGAGTGAAAGGCAGCTTGCTGCTGGCATTGTGCTGCTAAAGGCTTGCTGGAAACAAGGGGAGGAGGTGACTTGCTGACTGAGCTGGGAGAGGCTTGGGGACTTGCCCAAGGGTGTCCGGGAAAGCCCTGGCAGAGCATCCTGGGTTGCATCAGGTGAAGGGAGCAGACTGGCAGCAGGAGGAGGTGGCAGGTCTTTGTGTGAGGCGCTCTCGGGTGGTTCTTCCTGATGTGGGACACTGAGCTAGGCTTAAGGGGCCAAAAAATGCCAAGCATCACAGCCTAGAGTGGCTGTGCACATGCCCTGTGCACGCTGTGTCTGTGGCACGGAACACCAGCCCCTCGGACTGCAGAGGTATTGCTGGGGAGATGCCATGCCTCAGGGAAGGGACTGGGACTGCTTCCACCACCATCATCATCCGCAGCACAGCCCTTGGGGCAGGAATAGCGTCCTACTGCCCCAAGGGTTGCCCACAGGCACTAAATCCGGAGGCAAGGTCCTCCTGCATGTCCTAAGGGTCTCAACAACTGCCCAAGCAATGCTGCCTGGGAGGGCATGTGAGCAAGGAGCTGCTTTACAGCAGCTGTCCCATCTCCAAAGCACTTCACTTGCACTGCAGCAGTGACACATCCCTTCACACGCTGCTGGAGCTGAAATAAAACACATCAACACCCGTCCAGCTGTGTTTCTTGTAACCATCCAGCAATGCAGCGTTACTCCTCTGAGCACCCATCCTGCTCCATGCCTGGGAATGGTGTTGAAATGGGAGCTGGGGGTAGCCTGAGGGTGGCTGGAGCCAGTGAGCAACATGTCACTGCGGGTGTTGTGACTGGGAAGCTTGTGTGCACAGGGAGTCACAAACATTCTCCCACCCCACAAATACCTGTCCATGCACATGACAGGTAAGCATGCACACCGACTTGCTCACAAATGCATGGTCCGCGCGTTCTCACGTGTGTGGTGGTGCACGAAACGCGTTCACAACTCATTTTTGTGTGTCTCAGATCTGTGGGCACATCCACGGACGCACCTCTGAGGACATAGGCCTAAACACATATATTTGGATGGAAGTGAACACGCAGTCCTGCGTGTGTCTTCAAGCCACCCAAGCCCATGACATGCTCACACGTATGTGTCCCCAGCCCCTTGCATGCTGCCTGCAGGTGGTCCCCATCATAGAAAACACCAGGGCGGTTTTGCGTTTGGTTGCATCAGCAGGAATCACTCCGCAGCTGCTCCCTGTCTCGTCCTAGCAAACTGTTGAGCTGCCTTTTCCCTTCTTCTGTGTCAGAGAACATCAGCCCAGCCCGGATGCTTTTCCCAGGGTGTTTTCGAAGGTGACAGAAGCTTGCCCAGCGTGCCAGAGGCGACAGCCGTTGCTCCTATCTCTGCAGGCATCGGGCGGCAGGGCTGCCTGCCCTGTTCCATGGGGCCACCCTCCAGCTGCCCCGCTCTATCTGGCTGGGTGCAGGTGCCGGGGATAAGCTCCCTCAACCACCCTCAGCAGCAGCCTTCGGGCAGGGCTGGCAGGAGGGCGCTGTGAGCCGGAGCAAGCGCTGTCCCCTCCGAGGGTGACACTGCGGAGGTGGTAGTGATGCCACCATCAACACTGCCCTGCGCGCTTGTGTCTGCCTGCCGCAGGACCCCACAACCGATGTGCTCACAGTGCCGCAACCCGACGGGGCTCCCAGCGGGACGGTCCCACAGCGGGTGTCCCCCGCATCCCGAGCCCCACCACCTGACCTAGCGGCCGCGGGCACTCCCGAAGCAGCCACCTCCGGGCTAGCGCCTGCTTTGAGCGGGCCTGGGGGAGCCCCTTGTCGCCGATAAGGGGCAGATCAAGGCCGACCGCGGCACCAGCGCTTCCTGCCGGCGCGGAGCAGACGGAGCCGGAGCCGGAGCCGGCGGGGCCCGACCCCCGCCCGCTGCCCACCCGGCGCGGCGTGGCCACCGCGGCCACAGCACCGCCAGCGGCCGCCAGAGGGCGCCCCGCGACCCCTACGAGTGCGGCCCCGACGTGGGGTGAGGAAACGGGGTTTGGTTAAGGGGGTTCAGTGTGTTCTTGGGGCTTCACAAGTGATGCATGTTAAAGGCTGGCTTTCCCCCTCTTCTTTTCCCTTTTCCCTTTTTCCTCTTTTCCGTTTTCCCTTTTTCCTCTTTTCCATTTTCCCTTTGTCCTCTTTTCCCTTTTCCCTCTTTTCTGTTTTCCCTTTTCCCTTTTTCCTCTTTTCCCTTTTCCCTTCCCTTCCTCATACCCATGCCCTTTCTCCCTTTCTCCCCTTCTCCCACTCCATTCCCACCCTTCCTCCTACACTGATCAGCCCTCCAGGTCTCCATGGTGTTACCATAGACCTAATCATTACATTAAAATCTCATTATTTGAACACCACGGCTATTTTTCCGCAGAGTTCGGTACTTGTGAGTGGGAAGGCACAGACAATGTCCAGGACAGCTGGTGCTCCGCCAGCTCAGCCAGGCCCTGGACATCCCAGTGCTGCTCCATGTATCCCCATTCTCCAACGCATGGAGGCAATGGGCTCTGCGCCTGTGGTCACTGGCTCCCTGTTTGCTCTGCCAGGGGAGCACAGGCTGCTGAATCCCCCAGGACCTCGACAGGGGTGAGGTGACTCTGTGAAGTCTCACTCTTCCTGGTGGGAATGCTGGTGGCTGTGACGATGCACTGCTGTTTACTGAGTTTTGATTAATAGCCACTCCTGGAAACAGCCTCTTCTCCCCAGTCCCAGGCAAACGCATCTCTCAGGGGTCTTCACCTTTTGTCCTCAAAACCTATTCAGAGCTGGATCTGAGGGCAGCCTGATCTCAGCTGCTGTGGCACAATGGCACAGCTCAGTGCTGTCCAGCCCTTTCCTATCCGTGTCATCCCTCCTACAGGAGCCCTGGCTCCCTCACCTCATCTCACAGTACTTGCTTGGCTGCTGCAGCATCCTGCTAGGGCCAGCAGCCTCCAAGGCTTCAGGAATGGGTTAAAGCTTCTAGAAAGCTTCCCCAACTCCAGTGTGCCCTGAGAAATGCCTCTTTCACCCTTTGGACTCGCATGAAATCCCTCCGGCCTTTCATGTCCCTCCCACCCCCTTCCCAAACAACAGAATCCACTGCTCAGAGCAGAAGATGACGTGATTTTTCCCATCTCCTCTGTTACCTGCATCTGTTTGCTTGGGTGGCAGCCAGAAAAGTGACTTCATACATTGAATTTCCCTCCCCCTTCCCCCTTTATTTTTCATTTCATTTTAAATCCAGCCCAATGCTCTCGCCTCTTGCAGAATCGAGGGTGAAGCATCCAGGCCAAATCCTGCCCCTGTGTTATGGTAATCGCGGCTGCCACCCAGCAGATGCAGCTCACTGAAATAATAAGGTTGTTTGACAAGGCACAGAGAAGGAGAGGGGAGCTTTTGTTTGGCACTTGCCGGGGTTGGAGTACACTTGTAAAGCAACAACTGGAGCTCGTTGAAAAGAAGTGGAGGTTATTAGATGTGTTTTGCTCACTGCTGATGGCCCCGTCATTCTTTTCCCTTTGGATGCCAGGCAAAAGCTCTGGTGCTGAGAAGGAAGACAGACGCCACCTGAAAACATGCTGCTTTTGCTGATGAGCATGGAAATAGGGCTGGTGCCCACTGGCATGGTTCTGGTAGGTTGAACCCCGCAGTTCAAGGATGCTCAGGCTGATTTCCTATATTGTGGGTGCCCCTTGCTCTGCCCAGGGCCCTTCCTTTGACCCAGTAAGGCTGTGGGGGCTGAAGGAAGGAAAACACCTTCTTCAGATGGTGCTGAGCAGGTGGTTCCTACTGCAGTCAGGCTCTTCTCTACCCACTGGGGACCCAGAGGGTCATGCAGTGGGGTCCTCCTCATGGGGCATGGCCTTCTCTGATGCTCTTCTGCTCTCCAGGAGGCTGAGTCCTGCCTGTTGCAAGATACAGAGGCAAGCAGGACCCTAGGGAGCACTTAACTGTGCTTGGAGCTGTTGAAACACAGGGCTCACCTCCAGCAAAGGTGGTCCTGAATTTGTCAGGGCTTGAAGGGCAATGGGTTGCTGACAGGGATGAAAGAAATTCAAGTGACTGCAGGAGCTGGGGTGACATAAACCCTCATCTTTGGGGGTTACAGTCCCATTTTGAAACACTGCAGTTTTGCACAGAGAATGACAGAAGGGAGGTCTGGGTGCCATGGGGTTTTTGTCTTCCCCCAGGCACGCGGGGACAAGAAAATTATTAGATAGGCTGGGAGTCTGTCCATCCATTCACCCCTCTACCTAACTATCTACCCCTCTGTCTCAATCCATCTCTCACCAGCGCTATCTTTGCTCTGACCAACCCCCCCCTCCTCTCAGCTATCCCTTTCAGAAGCCAGGAATAAAATCAATATATTCCCTCTCCAATTCAGGTAGCTCCCCATAAATCTTCCCAGCTTCAGTCTGGTCTCCTAGGACTCCCCGATCAGTTGGGAACCTATTTAATCAGCCGAGATGATCAGTGCTGTTTGCTGCCGAAAGGCCCTTTGAACTCTTTGTCTCTTTGTTGAGTGATGCTTGTGTCCCCTGAGGATTCAGCCAGACTGGCCCATTCTGTGTGACAAGTCTCAGGTTAATAACTCTGGGCCCTGGCAGCACCCTCTAAAGCCCGGCTGCAAGCCCAGCGAGATGGGAACAGTCTCAGCCCCTCTGCCAAGCCCTTATCACTGCATCTTCCCGTGGCCCCTCGCTTGGCTCGCTGCAAAGCTCCGTAAAACCGCACCGAATTGTAAGCCCAGCATGAAGAGCATCCAGCCTGGTGCCAGGGGAAGAGAATTACAGCTCCTTTTGGGGAGGCTTGGTAAGGGTTGGAGATGGGGTGTGAAATCACAGCTCCCCGTCCTGGCGGTTCAGGCTTGGGTTTTGGTATGCTTTAGTGCATTTTAGGTTTTAGCTGGCTGGGAATCAGCCTCACACTCGTACCTTTGCTCAGGGATAGTGGCTTCCGGAAGACGTTTCCCAGGCCTGTCCAGCCCTTGGGAGCAGAGTACTCAGCATTGCTCCAGGAAACAAATCTGGAGCTGCCCCACATCATCAGGACTCCTTCCATTGGCTTGGACCAGTTTTCAATCAGGGGAACACCTCCAATTTCCAGGTTTCTCCTCTAGGCTGTGTTGAAGTTGTGCTGGAGGTGGCTGCTTCTTGCCTCCCCAACAGCCTCTGAGCAACCCAACCCAGTAACAACCAAATCCTCACCCTGTCTTCATCCACCTCTGGCCGAAGGGGTTGGTGTTTCTCTTTCCATAGGCTTTCGCTCTCCATAAACCACAACTTAGCATAGACCACAAGCAGAGCAACGTAATCTAGGAGCACATTAGAGTGTTGGGAAACAATAATCCGAGAAGGAAACACATTATCTGGCCTTGTTACTTTACAAAGTAATTTAAATTAATTTTTCCCTAGAGTGGTTAGGGAGCACTGCAACTTGCCCTTGTCTATTCTCTCTGGCTAATGAAGCTTTACCAGCGACTGCTCGTGAATTCCTATTAAGACCTCATCTTAGAGGTTACAGGGCAAAGCAATTTCTGCTCCTGGGAAAGATGCCTATGAATCTGTAATTGTTAGTCCGTGTTTGATAGGGATTAGCATCTGAAAGGGGTAGAGTGGTGGGTAGCAGAGAAAACACTATTTCAATTAGCAGAAGAAAAGCAACTTAACATCTGATTACAGTTTACACTTTCAATTTTCTTCTATTCTGGCACCTGGGATAATTATTTCCTGAAACTATCCACTCCCACCAAGCCAGCCAGCTCTCTCCTTCTCCTTCTCTTGGCCATCCTGTTTGAGATTCACATGGGTATGGTTGAAGAATTGGGTTTTTAGCTTTCCCTTCTCCTCCCAGGCAATAGCCACTCTCTGAATTTGGGGTTGAAGGGGAGGATCCTGTACCCAGCCGGACTGGAATGAAACATGATGTTTCTCTTTACACCAAGGAGGTGCAGGATGAGGATGACGGGGCTTGCCTCATAGCCAGGCTCATGGTCAGGCTTATGGCAGGCAGCTTAACATGGTGCCTGACTCCGAAGCAGAGCCCCAATGCCTAAATCTTGTCTCTGTGTTCAGAAATCACTTCCAATCCCCCCTCTTTTCCTCCCACCCCAGAAAGTACCATTTGCCCTGCAGGGCCCTTGCACTAACCTGTGCTTCAGCTATTTCAGTCTGGCTTCTTGGACTCCTATTTCCTAATGACAATGCAATCGTTTTTCAGGTGGGAGATTCCTCATGAGAAGGCTTGTTGTTATTTAAGGAAATCCATCCTTAATGAAGGGACAGGAGAAAACCCTTCCACCAAGTTACACTGAAGCCTGAGATTATCATTTTTATGGGCTTCCAATCTTTCCTGCCTCATGTCTTATCAGCAAATGCAGCTGGAGGCTTCAAAAACCCTCCCAGCTTGCTGCTGATTTTATGGGATGAAGATTAGAGATGATCGGATAGTAAATTATTCATCCCATTCGATAGCACCAGGCAGGAGGGAATATCCACAGTGGAGTCAACTCCTTTCTCCCTTTCTGAGCATCACATACTGGGATCCCGGTTATCTGCCACTCCAGCAATGCAGCAGCACTTTCCCCTGTGCTCAGAGATGATTAGGGGTGCAATACGCCTTCTGAACAGATGGGAAAGCCAAGGGGGAATCACGGATGCAGGCTTATCCCCCAGCAATAAGGCAGACCAGAGGCAGGTGGATTTTCTTCTTGTTCCAGGAATTTTTGGTTTGAGTATCTTAAGGTCCTTTCCAACCCTAGCTATTCTATGATTATTCCCAGCCCAGAACAAGGTGAGACAGGTCAGGTAGGTCTTTTCTTAGGCTAATTTTCCAAGTTGCAGGGCCTGAGGCTAATGTGAATGTGCTGTCAGACCCATGGCAGTTATTGATGCCAGGAGCAGAGGAGCTCAGAGAGAACAACTCCTGGCAGCTTTGTGCAAATGGGCAGCGGGATAGAGGAGACAGCCCATTGCTGCCCTTAGATGTACAGAGCAGTAGCATCAGGTTCCAGCACAGTGTCCGGTGTGAATGCTGCCCAGAGATCCATGCCAAAAAACAACTGGTGTGAAAAACACCATCCAGAGGGTCCCATGAAATACATATGGACCACAGTGACACTACTGAGCAGATTTTGAGGGACAATAAAGGGCATGCCTGGTGCCTGATGCTGATGCCCCATCTCAGACAGCTGCTGGGTACCAGCTCCCAGCAAGTGTCCTGCCAGGAGTGACCCTGGCTGACCCATCCAGGCTGCCTGGGAGGAGAAGGAGGCAATCCACGTCCTCACCTGATGGGGGTCCAGGATGGATCACGGCCATCACCCTATCACCCTCTTCTCCCTGCTGCTTATTCAGGGCTTGCAATTAGCATCATTGCTGGGGGACTCATGTATGGTCTAATAAAATGTCCAATTAAAATGCCAAGAGATGTCTTTTTCTTGGCCCTGTGTGTGTGAAGGAGGGGAACAAATGGCCCAGTTGAACCCTGTGCTGACAGAGGGAGGACAGGGCTGGTGTGGGGCGATGCCCTAATGCCACACCATTGGGACCAGGGTTTTCATCAGCATGTAAATAACGAAATATATTGCTTTAAAAGCATTTTTAAAGAAGGGAAGCAGGGTACAGAGCTGTGAAGGATGAAAAGCTTGAGCGGGGGCTGCCTTTTTCTGGTGCTGTGTATCCACATCTTGGCACACCAGGCCCTTTTCACAGCGGCTATAGCTCCTGGCTCTCCATCCCAGGCAGGATTTGAAAGCCAGTGTCAATAGGAAATGAGGGAATTCTGGGCACGCAAAGAATATTTGGTTTTGATGGCAAATGTCAAACGAAACAAGCAATTAGAAATTGTGTTTGTGGTTGGGCTTGGGTTTTTGTTGTTTTCCCTTTTCTTTTTGGAGCAGCTATTGAAATGCAACAAATTCACCACTCTTTTTCCTCAGGAAAAATACAAAAGGGAATGTTCAGTCTTGCTCTCATATGTCTGCTTCATTTTTATGGCTCTTTCTGAGAGAGGGGGAGGAGATGGAGAGAATGAAGGAGGGAAGGAGGAAGGAAGGAAGGAAGGAAGGAAGGAAGTGAAGGAGAAAGAAGAATAACCTCCATTAAAACACAAAGCCCCACAATGTTTTTCGAAGAGGAACTGGCATCTCTGCTGCGAGCCATATCACCCAGGAACACATTTTAGGCTCAGGAATGTTGCTTTGAGCCAATGTTAATTTTGGCTAAAAATTACATATTTCTTGGGGGAAAAAAATGCCAGTTTTTGGAGGATATCAGTGTAAATCCTGAAATTGCAAGATCTGCTTTGTGCAAGACTTGTACAGGCGACTGCTCATGGGTCCCGGGGAGAGAACTGAGCTGCCCCTGCCTCCACTTGGGTTTGGCTAAATGCTGCCAAGGAGATTTGCGTTCTGTGCCTCAGTTTCCCCCACCTGTAAAATGGACCTGTAGGGCTTTGACTCACCACATCTGGGTGATGCTGAAGGCTTAGATGAGAGACATGGCAAGACTTCCAGCATGCTGCAGCAGAAACACAAAGCTTCTCATCCCTGCGGGTCCCAAACTGCAGCCAGAACGGCAAAAGCGGAAGGTGGATGGCAAATTATTTGCCAAAATTTCAGACTTTGCCCCTGAAACAAGGCTGCTGCCGTTACGGTGACTTGCTGTTTCTCATCCCCTTCCTAGGCCAGACCCAGGATATGCAAGCAGGCAAATGCCACGGTCACAAGAGCACATGCCTTCCTAATAGCCGCCGGAGGGCTGAAGAAGGTGCATTGAAGCACAGGGCAGCTTTGAGATAAGCAAAGGAGAAATTCCCCGTCCTCATCAGCAAGCCCAAACAATTAAACAATTACATTCCCATACATTTTGGATGAAGGTGGGAATGTGCGATGGTAAAGAGTTATTTGCTCCTCAGGAAGGAGCTCACAGCAAGACCCCTCTCTGGAAGGCACAGCAGCCCTGCCTCCATCTCAAGGTCTGATCTGTCACGTCCTGTCCCCCCAGCACATGATAGGATACAGGTGGAACCCTAAAACATCCTTAGCCTTGGAAAATCAACCCAGGGTCCCTGGAGCAGTGCTGAGCAGAGCCCTGAGGTGAAAAGACAAGCTGGGGTACGTGCAGAGGAGGACCAAAAGGGACCCTGTGAGCAACCTGCTGCAGCCCCAGGCATAGCTGGGGTGTGGAGTGTGGATAGCAATGGCAGAGAGATGCCTCAGACCTTGAATTTCCCAAGGGCAGCAGCAGGACTGGCTTCTCTAGGGCTCCTGATCTGCTGATAAAGTCTTCTGCTCCAAAAAGCTACGTTTTCTGATGGCCTTTTGCTAAGAGACAAGCAACAAGCAGACAGCAAAGAGTGCAAGCTCTGCGTGCTTTCCCAAAGAGATTATGTGGAAGCAAGTCAAAGGGAACCCAAAGTTCACTCTTATTTTTATTTCTTTGCAAGCCATTCCTGTTTCTCTTTAATAAAATCACATCGCTTTTACAGGGCCTTATTATGGGCAGGTCCCTGTCATGTCACTTCCTTAAGGGGTGCAGCGGGACAGTGCCTGTCCCAGGGAGTTCGTAAACAAAACCTAGCAGTGTTGGGAATGGGATTATCCCATGCTGCAGGTGGGGATTTGGCCATGGAAAGGGATTTGGGAGAGAGCTGGGAACTGGCCTTCAGTCCTGTGCAGTTCAAGCCAGCTCTGGCTTGTTTTTTGGGATAAATTACATTATTGTAGATCCAGGGGAAAGGGGAGGGATAAAGGAGGGCAACCCCGCATCCATGGATATGTATTCCTGAGGGTGCTGCATGTTCCTGACCATGGATCTGTTGCGGGTGTCCATAGGCGGGTGCAACACCCAGGTGGGGTCTGAAAGCGGGGGGACCACCAGACCCAAAGCCTGGGAGCTCAGATGCTGCTGATGGGGATGCTCTGTGTGGTTTACGGAGATGCTACAACACACAAAGAGAAAAGCGACCACTGGCTCACAGGTTTAACATTTCCTTCAGAAGTAGCTGAAGTTGTGTAGCTGTGAAGCCAAATAGCTTGTATTCTTCCTGCAGGGTGGGTTTGTCAGCCATCCAAACCGGGCACAGGCTGGGAAGCTGCCTAACTTGGGACGTGCAGCATTCCCCATCCCACAGTATTGGTGCTGCTGATGTGAAGGGCCAGCTTTGCCATCTGCTGCAGGTCTTTGGGTGTTTCTGCCTCTTCTGATGTGAAAGAAATTTTGGGAACAGCCCTGAAGGCTCAATGAAATGAATGCTGTGTTTAATCTGTTTAACAGTCTCTCCATTCAACAAGGCATGGGAGGCAACACTTGGCATAGAGTCTGGTTTATTAAATGGGTGTTTTAAAGCTACAATTGTGTTTTGTTGGGTTATTAATGACACTTGTTGAACAGAAAACAGCAAGGAAGAGAGTACGAACTGTGCTGGGCAGCTCCCTGTACCCTCAGGACGTGGGGTCCTGTGGGATGGGGAGGGATGTCAGAGCTGGGGCATTGCTGGACCCCTCTTCTGCTGCGGGGATGAGGGACTTGGGGACACCCAGGTCCTGTCCAGCCACATTCCCCAAGCAGTGGGGGAGAGATTTATCCATCTGGGCGTCACTTCTTCCTCCTGGGTGGATGCAAATATCTTGCACCTGAGTCCCCTTCCACGCCCTAAGGGGACTGTCATGTTCAAGTCACCGTGCCCCAGATTCCCCTTTTACGGGAGCAAGACAGAGGCGCCTCCTTCCACCCCTTTTCCCCGCAGTGGGATTTGAATCCCCAGGTGTGAGCATCGGCCTCCCTCGTTAATGCGTTTGATAATTGACCAAGCGCTCACTGCAGTGGGAGGGCGGCGTGCCCAAGCGCAGGAGCGGCCGCGCTCCGCTGCTCCCTCCGCGAGCTCGAGGCCCTGCCTGCCGCCATGCCTGCCTGCTGCCTGCTCCTCATCCTCCTGGGGCTGCTCCTGCAGCCTGCCTGCTGCCAGGAAGGTGAGTGCAGGGGAATGGACCTCATGGGGAAACTGAGGCAGGAAGGTGTGCGGAGCCCCGGGAGGTGGATGGCTCTGGGGACAAGGGACAACTGAGAAGGAGCCTCTTGGGAAGAGGAGAAACATCCCGGCTTTAGCTCTGGCTTCACATCAGCGGGCAATGGGGATGGGAGGGTGTTTGGAGGGTTAGGAGGTGTTGCCGGAGCTGGGGCAATGGAGACTTTCTACCTGTTTTGCCAAAGGCTGGAGCCACTGTCTGAGGTTTATCTCACCTGATTACGCGGAGATAAAGCAGCTTTGATTTACAGTGCACCAAGATGAGTAATCTGTTTTCTTAAGGCTCTTTTTTGTCTTTCTTTCTTACTTCTCCCCTTGTCCCCGGGTCGCTCCCTGAGCTCGCGGGTTTTCCTGTTAATCTGTAATTCTGATCATTGCCGAGGTGAGGGGGCAAATATTTTCCTTTGCAAGCTGCCCTCCCATTCCCTTCCTAAAGACTTGGAGAAACTTCCCATGGCCAGGGCATTACCTTTATGAAATCCAGGGAAGGACTTGTCTAACGCCAGAAATCATGAGCTGTAATTAAAACTCATCCCGTGCTGCCAAAGTCCTGGAAAATTCCCTCCCCCTTTCTCCTCCTGATGTTCCAGCCCTGACAGCTCTTCCTGTATTTGTTTACCAACTTGCTGGGGATTGAACAGTCTGGGGTCTCTGCTGTCAGCAGGATTGAACGTTTTGCTGTTGCCTGGAAAGAGGTGGGGGGAAAAAGCCTTTAATGAGGATGCAGAGCCTGGCACAGCTTCCTCAAGTGGATAACATGGGCTAACAGATGCTTTCCAAGCACTCGGGGAAGATGTATCAAAAAGCAGATCTATGTCTTCACGCCAGCTGCTGAGGATGGAAATGGACTTGCAACACGTGCAAGGGCTTATATTGTCATCGGCGCTTCCCTTGGTCTCACTCGTAGCTGCAGATGCATGGACACACATCTGCCAGGGTTGCAGACCCCACGTTGCTTAATCTGGTTTAGCAGATCTTGTTTGGGCAGGAAAACCCCGTCATTACCATGGGGCAACACAGAGAGGAGGTGCAGAGCCCAAAGGACAGGCTGCACCAGGAGGCACATCCCTGGTAAAGCATTTTTCCAGGAACACAGTCCCATTTCCACAGGTAAGACTCATCCTTTTGGCCATCTCTCCTGGCAGGGCAGCAATGCATGCTCCGGTGGCGCTCCAGCCAGGCAGTGTCCCCAGGGGCTATGATCCATATATTCACTCCCTGGATAGAAGATGCTGTCAAGTTCTTGCCTCCTCCCTTGTTATACCCATGCAAGCTCTCCATGTCCATGGGCAGAGGCATTTACTGTTCCCCCTGCTATCCTCATCTTCATTATCCATCATTTCTGCTTGCAGCTGGTCTCTACAGGGTCTCTCAAAGCCAGAACCACTTGATTTTGGTTCAGTAATTCACCTTTTGGCTGCGGATGCTTGGAAATGTGGTTGGAAACAGCGCCTGAGTAGGGTTTTGCTTGCACAAACATAGAGTACCTCCTGAGCCTGGCTGCCAGGAGGATGTTTCCTACCACTGATCTTCTCGCCTCCTTTGCTCGAAGATCATGAGATGCGAATTTGGCAATTCCAGTCATCGCTGACTTCATTCCCCGGTTGACCTTGAACTCCCTTAACCCAAGCAGAAGCCCTACTGAATGTTGGACCTGGCCATCCCCTCCTAGGCTTAGGCTGGAAACCCTGGCTCCGGCAGGAAAAACTAACTGCAACTAACAAATAAATGTGGCTGAGATAACAGCCAAGTGCAGAGCGAGGGAGGAAGCAAAACAGGCCAAAGCTCAGCCTGGAGGCAATAGGTGTGCTGGGGCTGCACCCGGGGGGTGGTGGGCAGCAGGGGAACAAGCATCCCTGCTCATGATGTATGTATGGCAGGAGGGGACCAAACCCTGCTCTTCAGTCATTGCCACCACCCCTTGTACGGCCACCAGCAACCTGCTGGTATAATGGGATTTCATCCAAAACACCCTCATACAAGTGGGAATTTCCACCTGAATTCTTCCTGCTTGAGTTTTGGCCCTGGGACCTTGCAGTAAACACGGCAACTGTTCCTGTGGGGAGTTGGGAGGGCTGACGGATGCTGTTTGGGGCTGCTCTTATAACCGCTTACCAGGGGTGCCACCACTTTCCGGACTGGCACAGGAGGTGAGTCAGCCTCAGGCTGATTGCACTTCCAAGAGGAAGAAGGAGCTTTTCTTTGTGCTGTTTTGGTTTGGTTTTATAAATATAAGCCTTTTGCAGTAAATGTTCCCCCCTCCCCAAAACCAGAGGAAGATGAGGGCTGTCAGCAGTGGAGCTGGCTGCCTACAGGGACTTTTCACGTGCAGAGCACGCAGCCCACCTTTATTGCTGCGAGTAAAGTTTATTAACTGTTTACAGCAGAGATTTGTTTCATTTGTCTCCCGTGAGACAGATGAAGTGTTCAGCTAGCGTAACGCTCCCAAGTCGAGATTGAAGTACCAATGTGCTCAGCCTCATGGGTGCTGGTGGCAGGGCTGGGTCCGCACGGTCCGAGGCTGATGCTGGGGCTGGCAGGTAGCATCCTCCACCTGCCTGCACGGACTGACCTCATTTATGCGCAAGGGTTGGAGTTTCAATCAGCAGAAAGAGGAAAAGCTGTGCCTGAATATATAGTATAGAAATCCCAAAGGGATGTGTCTGCGTGAGCAAAGTCTCCTGACGCAGTAGCACTTAAGGATGGGTTTGACTAAGTCTGAGTTCTCTGCTGCCCAAAAGCCAGTGGGAGGCAAGGCGCAGCCATCCCAGCAAGGACTGCGACAAGGCTTCCTCTTCTCATCCCTCCATCCCTGAGTTCCTCACGCATCCAGGAATATGTTTTGCATCCTTCCCATCCATGGCTGGATCATTGCTTAGGTCTGGCTACAGAAAGAACCTGTGCTTCCATCCCAACCCCCAGGGGGGGGCCAGGGATGCTGCAGCCAGCTCCTGGCCACCGGCTGCCTCCCCCTGCTGCAGCCTGGCCCCCTGCCAGCCCTGCCTGGCCTTTGCGCTTGGAGGCCATTGCTCTGAATGCTTCAGCCTTCAATTTCCCGTCATAAATCAGTTTGCTGCTCTGGAAACTTGTTGAATGGTGCGTTTTACTGAAATCCATGCTGGCAGCCGCTTGCTGGGAGAGTTTTGTGTTTTACACCATCCCTGTCATAAGGTCCTTGTTTTATAGCAGGCAGTATTTGGAAAACAACCTGGGAATGACGTCTGTGGGATCTGGGGATGGAGAATAAAGTTTGCTGAAGTCCGTCTGCCTTCTTTCTCCTGCCACTTTGGGCAAACATCCTCCTTCCCTCCCTCCCTGTCCCCTAGCCCTTTGCATCCCCCATTGCAGAGCCATCTGCACCCCACTGTGTTCGTATGTATATACAAAGCTGCAAGGCACCATGGTCCACATGCAAAGGCCAGCAAAACTACTGTTGTCTGAACAAATAACTGTTGTTGTTTGTACTTTATTTCATTGCTATCACTCAGGTAAGTCTGCCTGGAGTAACAGCAACATGTTCTGCTCAGCTTTGCAGGGCCAAGCTCTTGGCTGCACATTGCTGAAGCTGGATGGAAGCAGCCTGGAAGATGAAGACTGAGGATGTATTTCTAACACGTATTTTCCCTTTTCCTGCAGCACGGGGCAATCTCCAGCCATGGTTGCAGGGTGTCATTGCAGTGGTTGTGTTTCTAGTCCTGGTGGCCATCGCTTTCATGGTCAATAAGTTCTGGTGCAAGGAGAAAGTGTAAGTGTGGGAGCCCTTTGGTTGGGTGTAGTAGCCTCTGCACAGGTCACTTCCATCTGCCTCTGTCCTCATGCCGGGGGGGGGGAACACTGTGATCACTGTGCTGGGAGCTGGGTGGGGAGGGCAACGACTCCCTGTCCTGCTCTCGCTGTCCTTTTCTCCCCGTCCTGTTCTATGCTCCCTGTTACTCATTGCCAGGAGCAAGCTGTGTGAGAAAGATGCATGTTTTACATGGGCATGTGTGTCCTGGGGCTGGCCTGAGCCTGGTTTCCTATGGATTTGGGGGTGCAGTTCACAGGTGCCCTATATCCATGGGAAAACAAGCCCCCAAAAGCTTCATTTTCAAAGCAAACTGAGCCAAGGTGTTAGAAGGCACCCAGAGGAGCTGGGGCAAGAGGGAGGTAGCCAAGCTGTGGGAGTGCTCTTCACCCAGAGCCCACAGCACAAACGAGGCAGCCTTATTCATCAGAAAAAGGCTCTCTGGGACCAACCACCTCTTTCCTGCTGCCAGCCAAGCAAAGCCACTGCTTTGCTGGTGTTGCTGCTCAGATGACCCAGGCTAAGCTGCAGCAACTTGATCTTGAACCTGAGCCTGAAGTCAGCAAGGGGGTGAAGTTCTGAAGTGCCCCATAGCCAGGTTCCCAGTGCCTCTGCCCCAGCACAGGCACTTTGGGCTTTGCACCCAAAGGTGATGGAGTCTTCTTGTATCTGCACATCTCTGCAGCTTCCCCAGGCCAAGGAGGTGGAGGCTTGGGGTGTATCCCAGTGCTCAGCAGGTTGGCTTCTGTCCCAGATGCATTTAAAGGGAGCCCTTTGGGATGCATTCAGAGCCAATGCAGAATGCAGCGTATGTATATATAAACACACACACACTGCATTATGCACTGTATAGGTACAATTATACATTATATATACATATTCTACACATATGTACATATATATACAAATTGCACTATATATACATATACATTGAAAATATACCTATATATATACATATATATATATATATATGGTCTGATTTGCAACTGCAGTCTTTTCCAAAGAAGAACCTTTGCCCTCAAAGTGGAGGAGCCCCCAGCCCATGAAGTGGGAGGCAGGGATGGTGGGATAGTGTTTCCCAGCTCTGCGTGTGCGCAGCTGCCTCTTCCCAGCCCATAGGCAGAGGGTGCTGAGGAGTGCTGAGGGGGCACTGTGGCTTGTTTTAATTAACCTGGCCTCTTCAGAAGAGCGGGCAGCAAGGCTCAGCAGCCTGGAGCACTGCCAGCTCCTTGCTGTCACTGTGACAGTCGCTATCAGCTCCAGGCCCTGCTTGTTTATGCCAGTCTGTTCCTAGGAAAAACCTCTGGAATCACCTTTGGGCAAGGGCTGAGGAGGCAGGGATGCGCATGCGGGGTGGACCAGCGCCCACCCTCTGATCAACTGCCCCGGCACCATTTGGGCCATGGGGCTCGCTCCAGAGGTCAGCTCTTGGGCTCTGGCTGAGGTTAAACACCCAGTCCCTGCCCCATGATTCCTTCTGTGAGTGATCCGTAGTCACATCTGAAAGAAGGCAGCTTGGCTTTGTATGCATGGACGTGAACGTCCTCCCAGGCTGTGACACTGGCAGAACCTCAGCAATTCCCTCAGCTGGGGCCCGTCTGGGACTATTTTGCAACAGATTACATAGAAGAAGACTGGAAAAACCAGTTAGTGGGACAAAACAATCCTATGCATTGACAAATGAGGTTTGCTGACTGCCAGCCCAGCACTGGGCACCAGCTCCAGAGACAGGGGCTGGCATTCAGCATCCGGAATGGCCCCTGCAAACCTGCCTTGAGGGCATCTCTGCTCTCCCATATCCTACCAGTAAAGGGGCTGAGCTGGGTGTTCAAGGCCAGGATCAAGCATCCAGGCCCCTTATTCTCTCGTGTTGGAGCAGTCCCTTCCTCTCTTCCATCACCATTGTGAGCTGCTCCTGGGCACGGCCCCTCCATTGCTCTATCTCAGCTGCCCTCTTCTCTCCCTCCAGGGAAAACGTCGAGAGGGTGGTAAGCGTTGAGGACAAGCTGGATCCTGTCATGTCCAATGGCCACGAAGGGAAATACATAAGTGCTGCTGCCGGCTTCAGGTGAACTTGCTCAGATGCCCTCCCCATGGCTCTCAGGCTCTGTTCCACCACCCTGGGGACAGCTCAGACGTGCAGAGCCATAGTCTCTCCCACTCAGGGTCTCACGTGCTCCATGCACTTGACTTGAGGGGCTTTTATCCTCTCTAGTGACTAAGGAGAAGCCAGTGAGGGAATATCCTCAGGCTCTCCTGTCCCTGCAGCTTAGCCCCATGGCCCATCCACCATCATGCAACCTGCTACACTGCATTTTTCTTACCCTACATCATGCTTTTCAAACAGAGGAAACCACCAAAAGTAGCCGTAGGTCACCATGTGGATGCTGACTGCCAAAATAGCCCCTACTAGAAATCACAGCAATTCCCACCCTGTGCTTGGCTTCCCTCCTGCCTTCCCACCTTAACCCTGATCAATGCATGGTCAGCACCGGCAAGGTCATGATGCTGATGGTGGCTTCAGGGAGGCTGGTCTTGCTCCACTGAGCTAAGTGCTGTTGCTTCTGCCTCCAACACAGGTCCAAAGAGAGCCAGCACGCCTATGAGAACAACGTGGAGCCTGAGGAGAGGGTGATCACCACTGCCATGTAGCATCTGCCCTGGCTGGCCATGCTCCTTCCTCTCCTCACTTTGCTTCCTGCTGGCACGATGGGCATTTCGCAGGGACCCTCTGCACTGGCATCCCTATACGTGCGTGTTGCTCCCAGCCTCTCCACAGCATCGTCATCTCTTGATCTTTTCCCTTCCCACCCACAGGACGTGCTCTTCTGCCCCAGGAGTGGTGTCCACATGGACATTGGTCCCCAGGAGAGGTCTGGGGTGCCACCTCTCCTGCTGGGCAGTCACCACACATGGTTAGTGATGTTGATGTCCGTGGTCCCAAAGGGGTACTGATCTGCTCCGGACATGGAGAGGTCTTGCTGGGTGCCTCTGACCTCCCAGCTGCCCTCCAGAGAGCTGCTGATGCAAAACCTGCTCTTTTCTCTCCCTTTCACACTCCTTTTTAGGGCCCTACGCCATGCATTTGAATGTCAGAACAAACCTTCTCCCCTGTATATATCTTCCCTGTGAACAATAAAGAGAATTGTTGCCCACAGGACAGCAAAGAGGGTCATTTTGCTAATCATCCAAAGGACTTTCTGGCATCTCATCTGAAGGCACTCCCAGCCTTCAGGGCAGTTTGGAAAGGGAAGGACACTGGGGAAGGTGGTGTGAGGGAAGGCAGTGTTCTGGGGGTTGGAAGGATGCTTAGAGGTCAGCATCCACATCTTTGCCTATGATCCCTCCCGAGCAGGCTCCATCTCTTATTTCCCCATTTGGATGAAGCAAGGAGCAATTCTCTGTGTGTCTGTGTATCAGGAGGGAAGACAAAAAAGCGGAACATTTTTCTTGCTCGGGATTTGGACCTCCCCAGAGCCACAAAGGGCCATATAGGGGGGTGAGCACCATCCCCTCCACTTGCCAGGTGGGGAAACTGAGGCATGGCACCAATCCAGCACTTCCCAGTGCTGCTTAACAGGTGAAAGCCAGTACTCCCTGAATCCCACCAGCCATAGGACACAGGCCCACAGCCATTCCTGGGGACCATTCCCATGGTTTCGAATGGCAATCACTGCAGCTGCCAGGATGTGGCTGGGGGCTGCTCTGGACAGTGCTGGCTCTCCCATGGGCTGCTGGACATGGTGGAGCCCAATCCTGCCAGGCTGTTTATTAACCAGGTTCCATGTTTTGCTGTGTGGGGACAGTGCTGGGGACACCATGGGAGCAATGAGTGTTCCCATGCCACAGTGTTTGCAGGTTGAAATGAGAGACCTGTAATGCCTTGGCCTTCCCTGAGACATCAGTTGCCCAAGTGGTGTGCAGGGTCCTCCCCTTGAACAACAAGGAAAGGGATAAGGGGCTTTGCAATCAAGGGCAGTGCAGAGGCTGCAGGTGGAGCAGGATTGGGAGGGATGGGATGGGTTGGAGGTTTATAAGAGGGGCATTTTTGGCAGCCTCTGGGTTTGGGGGGGGAACTGGGTGGTTTTGGGGCTGTGCAAACACAAAGGGGGAGGAGGTGGCAGGAGCTACCTCTTGCTTTCACTTTCTCTTGAGTATTGAGGCATAGAGAGGTGTTAGACCTGCTCTCAAACAGCGGCTGTGGTGGGTTTGGATCTGGACGAGCTGTGGCCTCTGTGCAGGGGGAGCTTTGGAGACCCATTTACAGGCAGCAATGCCAGAAGCAGGCAGGGAGGGTGTTAGGGCTGAAAGTACCTCTTTGCCTCTCACTAGTGCAGCTCCTGCTCTGTTGTTTTCAATCCTGAAGGAGCTTTCCTGCTGCAAGGGCTATTCTCCGCATTGCCAGTGACCTTAAAAGCCCAAGCCTGTGCTGGAGAAGGTGCTGCCCAGCATGGTGCAGGGAGCATGCTTCTGCCCTACACTTTCTACATGGTGCAGTAAAACACCCTGTTCTCCGACAGCGCTGAAACCGGATGGGTATTCCCTGAAGACGCAACAGTTCTGGTGGGGAGCTCAGGCCACTTCCCACTGCTGGGATCCCTCTGCGACGGAATAGGGAGCTGGATCCTGGTGCTACCACTCACCAAGAGCCACTTCTCACTTCCCACAGGGAAAGCTGTTGATGTCCCTAGTAGGCGGTGACACAAACATTCAGGCATGGGAATAATCCAGGAGCCTTCCAGTAACAGACCCACCCTGGCAGGCATCTCCCCAAAGAACCTCATGTAGGCAAGCGTTTCGAAAGCACCCTCAAGCTCAGCATTGAGAAATCACAGCTCCAGTTGAGAAATTGCATGGGGGGTAGAAGAAAACAGGCAGAAGGGTTGGAGGGGTCAAGGCACGATGGCTGCTGTTCCCAGCATCACATGAGGGCTTCTACCCTTCTACCACCTTCCCCTGGGGAGGCTGAGCCAGCCACAGGCAGGGTCCTGGACCTCCCCACTTGTGCCCCTGATGGATGCTGCTCCCTGATTTTCCTCTCGCAGGTGCCAACATGATGAGGGTTTGGAAAAAACAAGCTCCTTAGAGTTCAGCTTCGCTCAGCAGGGTTTAAGGAGGATTAGTCATTGTGTGCTGCTGCTGCTGCATCAGCACTCGGGCTGGGGGTGTGGCGAGAGGAGGGGAACCCATTAATTTTTACCTCTCGGTTGCAAAAGGAGTTAGAAACGGCATCCTTATAATGAGTAACAATGGGAGTTTATTCCCTGCCATGTGCACACCCTGAACGTGTAATGAATGTCTGAGCTGTTCCCCTGGATGTGGGTTTGAAGTGGAGGTGTGCTCAGTGGGTCTCAGGGTCTCTTTTCCCAGTGGATCCCTTTCATGGTCATAGGTCCAAGCAAGGAGAAGGATGTGGCTTCACTGTGCCAGTGCCCCTTCAGAGTTCCCTTTCCAGGGGACATCTTTTGCAAGAGCCAGTGTGTTCTTCTATGGTGGGATCTCCCCTCCACGCAGTCCTGCCTCAGTTTCCCTCATCTGTCAAGCAGGACCCGAGGTTGTCTGTGCGAAGCAGGCTGCCTTCCCGCGAGCCATGCAGCAGGCTCGTAGATGCTTCTTGGTGTGATCCTAAAAAGAACAAAAGGGAGCGAGCATAAATGAAATTTATTGTTGGAAAATCTTAATTAGATTTGAAGCCCAAAGGGAGAAAAGTGAGGTATTATCTGACACAGCTAATGAGTGTTAAGGGTCCATTGTTATATTTCTTGTTTACCTTTCTGTGCTGGCTGATACGGCCTGGATCCTCGCCTGTTCTGCCATAATTAGGATATCTCATCTCTTGCTGATAGGGTTGGGGATGCTCTTTAAAGCACAATGCTGTCTCATCCCTCCCTGGCAGGGTGAGCGTGATCAGGAAGGCAACTTCTGGCATCCCAGCACTTACGCCTGCCACATTGACCCTGCGAGCTGGGGGATGCCCTCCAGAGCATCCTGGTAGCTTCCAGATGATGGGCATCTCCAATAGCCTTGGTGACCTCTCCATAGGCTCCAGAGCCAAATTGTCTGGGGGCCAAATCCTCCTCAGTGCCTCTCTCCACACAGCATAGGAGGTGACTGTGCCCTCCACAAGTCACCCCAGTGCCCACCAATGAAGGGGAAGGACACCCATGGGTACCCCATCCTACACCCTACCCTGTAATGTCAGTATCTCTGGAGCTTGGGCTTCTGCGATACATTCAGGGTTGGGATCTTCTGTGAACAGGACAGTCTCCTCTTGGGCAGAGGACATTCAGAATGGTCTTTTTGCACTGCTGCCTCATTATGAGACGTATCACAGCTTTCCTTTGTGGCCTAGGAGGGTGAAACTTGTCTCTCAGATCCCCTGATAACAGGACATCTTGTTGAAAGCCACCTGTACTCTTAACGCTCCCCTGATCTCTCCTGAGGCACTTTAGGGATGGATGTTTAAGATGTTTCAGCTGTGAACACAGCCCTGGAGCAGCTTGAGCAGGTGGATACCTACCATATAAGTTATTCCAAGGTGGCTTAGTTAGAGACTTGCTCTATGGAGGTAAATGGCTGTTGGAAGGACCTCCAGCTCTGGCCCTGAGCAGTGTACCTGGTGTTGGGCACCTTGACACCCAAGAGATGTGATTTGGTCCTCCAGAAACAAAAAGGGAGCCTGTCCCACTGCTGTAATCCATTGGGCTGGGGAAAGAGCCTGGTCACCCAGGTGGGAATGTGGCATGTAGGGGTGTCTGTGTGTGGGCAAGGGGACTGCAAAGTTTTTGGTCTTGATTCAAGGCACTGAAAGCCAGAAGTAAAATACCATCCATTGTTGGTTTATACACCCGTAGTAGCCAAACAAACATCCCTGGAGCCTGTCCTTATCGCTTTATTACACCTGCTAGAGTGAATAGATTAAAGAGGATGGGGAGGGGGGAGAAAGCAGAAGAATCCAGCAGAAAAACTGGGGTTTGGGATTGTTAATTATTCTCTGGGGTCTCTAATCTTTAACTGGCAAACAGCATCACTAACTGTCTTAAAGCCCCTCCTGGAACATCCTGATAATAAGCCATCTGCATGAAGGCACCCCGTTATCTGCCCTCCTCCAGCCGCCTGTGACATGGCTGGAGTGGGAGATAATGAATGTGTGGTGTGTAATAACGACACGTCATTCATGATTATCGGCCTGATACCCAACCTTTTAGCTCCATTGTTTGTGCTTCAAAAAAAGGAGAAAAAGAGAAAATAAAAAAGGAGGAGGGAAAGAAGAAAAAAGGGGAATTTTTGGTGCTATGGGCTGTCCCGGGGTCCCCGAAGTGTCTCCCTGCCAAAGGGGCTGGCCCTCGCAGCATCTCCCAAAGGGCTTGGTGGTACCCGGGAAGGACTCGCCTGTGGATTGGCGGCTGTTGTAACCATGGTGATGGAGGGAGAGCGCTGAGACAGCGCAGAAATGTCACTGCCTGGCAGAGAGACGTTTGGAGCAAATGATGGGGTGATTAGATCTGTGTCACCGGGTGCTGCCCGGCTCCTTGTGCTGCTTTTGCTGCTCTCAAAGCCGTTTAGTGGCGGCTTGGCAGAGGAGGTTATCTTGTACACGCTGCTGTCCAGAAACTGCCAGCGTCTGAAGGCAGGGGCGATGTTTGGGTTGCCTGGTTTGACCTGGATAAGCTGAAAAGCAGAAGAATTTTCTCCTGGCTGCTGCTGCTGCATTATGGCTTCATGATGCGTCGGTGCTGCGAGATCTTCCCCCATAGCTTTGGTCCTTCAAACTGCGCATCTGGGTTAAGTGTGATTCTTAAGGGGGGGGGGGGGGGGGGACAGGACGGGACGGGACGGGACTGGACTTTGAAGTGTTTGGCTCAGGTTGACTCAATTATTGTCAGAACTGGTCAATAACGATCCATTTTTTTTTCCCATAAAAAATGGTGGTAGTTTCTTCCCTCTTTCCCAAGCAGATTTCCCAGAGCAGTTTCCCTGGGGAAGGTCTCTGCTGGAAGTAGTTGGGGTTTGGCCATTCGTAACAGTCCGAACACTTGGAAACCAAACAAGCAGCCTTAGTCGTGGCAGCGAATAGGGTGATGGCCTCAAAGCACAGGATTGGGAGGCCAAGCAGGACACTGTACACATACAGGTATAGGCAGCAGCTGTGGGTTCTCCTCAGCTCTAACTTTTCCTGCTCTGGCCTTATCGCATCATGCCCGAGCCAGAAGATGCTGTAGGGGCATCTTCGAGTGCCACCTTGCTTCCTTTGAAACCCACCACCAAGGAGACAGGCTGGGATGAGCAGAGCTGCAAGGTGGCTTGCTTGTTCCTAGATAGGTGGCTGAAAGGCCTGACAAATAGGGCCAATAATTAAAAGCTGCTATCAAAATGCTGCCTTCCAGTTGCTGTGCTGGAACCAGGGAGGCAGAGAACCTTTGGGACCAGCCTGAGTCCACCATCAGTGCAAGGATGATGGCATTGGCACCTACACAACCTGAATCCAGTCACTTCCTAAGGGTGAAAAAGGGAGAAGAGGAACTTGGACTCCAGCTACCTTGAAAAATACATGCAGCCTGCACCTTGCTGGTTATTCACAGCATCTCTGTCCCATTAGGTACCTGTTAGCCAAAATGGAGGTCGGGATCCAGCCCTAGAAGGGTTTTGGTTCTCAAACTGAGGATGCAGTAGGCATTGGAAATGGAAGGGAGGGGGTTGCAGGGGTTTATTCAGATGGGGACATGCTCAGGTTTGGCTGTCGTGGTCTGGCCATCAGCAGAAGTGAGCTGCCTGGAGAAATGGACATGGTTTGGCTATGTCAGTGCTTGCAGTGATGCTGATGATGCTGTTGCCGTGGGCAGAAGCTGGACAGACAGCCTTGTCCCTGTGGCATGGCATGTGTGTGTTCCTCCGTGCCTCAGTTTCCCCCAATGCCTGCTGAGTGCCCCACACTTGCAGTGACAAGCTTCCCCTGTGCTATGGGCAATATCACCTTCGAGCTGGGGCTGTGATGGAGCAGCCTCCTCTGCTGTGCGACGCAGCTGAGGATGGGAATGGGTACCGGGACGTCCCCGGGGATGGGACCCATCAGCTGCCCTGCTGAGCCTGGCCATGCTCCCTGCCAAGCCCATGGCGGTTTGCAGGGACGAGGGAGGACTCCGTGGTTTTCTGGGTCTCCCACTGCCACCTAGTGATCCATTTCCCACCCTGGGCCTGCAGCTCACCCAGGTGGATCCCCTTAGCCTCAGAGCCCACCCATAGACAATGCTGGGGCGAGGGCCTATGGGGGTCCCTGCATCCCTAAAGCAAGCCTGGCCTCAGGGCCAGCACCCACCTGCACCCCTTGGGCAGCTCACTCATGTACTGAGCAGTCAGCTCTCGCCTCTGCTGCAGAAAAGGGTTTGAGACTCATGCTCCCTATTGGGACCTTTAGGGTTTTCTTGCAAGCTGAGCTTGTTCTTGCCACCAGCACTTGGAGGATGGTGGCTTTGTTTTGCTTTGTTTGACCCCGGATCATTTCAGTCGTTTCCTTACCACAGAAATTCCCGAAGGCAGAGGTAAGGGCTTGGTGACCCATGGCATGGGAGGGGTGGAAACAGGCTCCTTGGGCTCAGGAGGGGCAAACCCACTGAAACAGCCTTTGTGGCTTGAGAAAACACTCGCAGGGCTGCACCCTCAGGCACAGCCTTGCCTCTGGGCTGCTGAGACTCATCCTGTACCCTGCTGGTCCCCCAAATGCAAAGCCAAAGAAAGCCATGCTTTGGGAGCATATCTGCAAGGCTGTATTCACGTTTGAGAGAGGAGAACAAGGCTGATCATGCTTTGTTTCCAGCGTGGAGAGTTGTTTCTCCAAGTTAGCTGGTGACACGTCCCTTTGTGGGCTCCTGAGCACCCTCAGCTCAAGGAGGTTCAGCGCCAGGGCAGAAAAACCCATTGGCTTTTGTCTCCATAACGACAGGCACAGTGCCAGCCCCAGAGCAGATAAGGGGGATAATGTGGAGGGTGATGCATGGGGATGCAGAGTGCTTGTAGGGAGGAGTTATCCTGCCCTGGCACTCCCAGGCTGGGGGTAGGGGAGGGATATTGTGCTCTGACAGTGTTCAGGCTTTAGACAGCCATACAGACCTTGCCGGTTTCATTGTGATGCCCAAGCAGGGAACTGGTAACAGTGCATATAGACATGAGGGTGACAGAGGTCCCATCAGGCAGTGTGGGAGGAGATGAGGAGGACATGGAGGTTGCCCATGGAGATGAAGCTTGAGCCGTAGCTGTGCTGTGAAACCCATTTGGCAGTGCTATTGCTGGTGCAAGGAGGGGACCTGGACCTGCTGGGTTCGGTGTGTGTGTGAAAGGGCTCAGTGTGCCCCCCTGAACAGCAGCAGGAGGTTAATGCGGGAGAGGTCTGAGGTGGCCAGGGTGAGTCTGGTTGGTGTCCCCCTCCTGATGAAGGGTGGTCCTTGGGATAGGTCTTGACCCACACTGTGGTACCTCAGGGGATCAGCGGATCTTCTTCAGATGCACATGGACCCCACTTCTGGACTTGAGGATGAGCTGCGATGCCAGTGTGGGAGGGTTGGATGGGTCAGGGCAGAGCTCAAAGCGGAGCAGGGTCAGGGCCAGCGCCACCTTCATCTCATTCATGGCAAACTGCTGCCCGATGCAGTTCCTGGGGAGAGGAGAACAAATGCTCTGCTTGCTGCCTTCATCCCCAACTGCCCCTGAGCTGGGGTCAACCTATGTGCGAGCTGGGGGACCTCCAGCTGCTGCATAGATGATGGCACAGCTTATCTAGGGATCCCCTGATGCCATAACATAATGCACCTAGCACTGTGCTGGGGTGGTGTTATTTCAATGATCATTGAAAAAATCAATGAGATTGAGAAAGCTGGGGCCTATTTCACTCAAAAGGGCTGCATGCATCCAGCTGAAAACCCGGACACCTCGGGAAGATTGCTTTTGGCTCTGTGAGCATCTTCTGCAAGTTACTGAGGCTTCAGTATCCTGCATGTTGATATAGCATGGAAACCACAGACTTGGAGCCAGCTTGGCTTTGATGCTCGGTGGCTGTTCACTTCTAAGCAAGGGAGCCTGTGTTCCCAGTGCAGGTGATAGAAATATAAACACCTCTGAAAATCGGCATGAAAAGTGTGTGAAATTCTATGGTGACCACAGAGCTTGGGGTGTAGGAAACACTCTGGAGCTGATGGAGCATGGTGATCTGGTTGCAGGAAGCCTGCTTGAGTTGGCCAAGCCAGCTTGGCTCAAGGGCACAGAGGGAGGATTAGCTTGAGGAGCTCCACTCTGAGCGAGGTCTACCATGTAAGGCAACCTACAAAGAAGGAAAGAGAGGAAGGATCTCCCACCTGGATCCAGCAGAGAAAGGCAGGAAAGCATGGGAATGCCTCTGTGCTGAGTTCTCTGGAGAAAACCTCAGGGGATCATAGACCTGTGGGAGCAACAAAGGCTGTGAGGTCAGGGTTTGGTTGGTATGAGCAGCACCAGGCTCTCCCTCAGTCCCCACGGTAGGCTTGAATGTGGTTTCTGCTGTCCCTGGGGAGGCTGCAGCTCACAGGCATCTCCCTACAAAGCCACTGGGTGGATGAGAGCGGAGCGCTGCTGCCTGTGCCAGTTTTCCCCTTGGAGATATCCTGATCACCCTCTACAGTGCCCAAGATGCCTGAAGGTGTTTTCTCATCCATGGCAGCAATCATCAAGTCAGACTCTCTCTGGTCCGGAGATAGCTGAACTTGGCTCTCCAGCCAGTCACTGGACAGAGGCAGCTGTACACCTCCCTTTGAGTTTCCCAGCTCTTTCTTTCCCTGAATACTAAGATACCGGCTTCGAATCACACACTGCCCGGAGGGCTTGGGGCTTCTCCTACGCCAAAGTCTAAGGGACCTAAGTCCATCCAGGGCAGTGGAAAGCAGTCTGAGTATCTCTGTGTCACCACACATGAAGATAGACTATTCAACCCCCTTTTCCAGCGCTTTGTCTTGTTCAAAGCCTTTGGGGTGTTTGGTAACTTCATTGCACTTTGCATTTAAGTATGGAATGTTGGAATGAGAGGGGGAAAAAACACCCAGACGTGGCAGGGAGGCACAGGCTGCCTTGTTCAAGGGGAAAGGATGTTTGGGCTGAGATATTCTTGTTATTATAACAAAGGTGAAATACCTCGGGGTCCTCCCACACATCCCGGTTCCTGTGAATTGCGAATATGTTCAGTGCAACCTGGCAGCCTGGAAAAATGAGAAAAGGCTTGTGACACCTCAGTGAAAACACAAGAGAGGTGTATGTGGGATGCTCTCCCTCCTTGGGCTCTAGTGATGATGCCCCACTTGCTGCTGGCAGCAGCATGAAGGATGAATGAGCTCAACAGACCTGCTGGCAAGCTGCGTCCATCAGGAAATGTGACAGGTTTATGCAAGCATCGGGACACGGAAGGAACCGGTGGGAACAAGCGCAAGCTCTCTTTGACACACATCGTGGTGTAAGTCATCTTCCCGAGGTCCTCCCTGAAAACAAACCTGGGTCAGGCTGTGTTTGAGTGACAGCAATGGGGACAGCAGCAGCCACAGCCTGTGCTGCACACTGGGTGCGTTGGACTGCCGTGTCTTCCTTCTCTTGTTGGGGTTTCTCCTTCTCCTAGTCCTCCCTTTGCTGCTAGCCTTGCTACGTGAAAAGCAAAGTGCCCCAGTGTAGATGCAGTATAAGGCACATGAAGTTTCATTCTTAGAATCATAGAATAGTTTGGATTGGAAGGAACATTTAAAGGTCATTTAGTCAAATGTGTCAAATGCACCACTCAGCTCCGTGTTGTCTGCAAACTTGCTGAAGGTGCACTCAAATACACACTATGTCATTGATGAATATGTTAAACAGTACTGGTCCAGATACAGACCCCTGAGGGACACCGCTCACCACTGATCTCCACCTGGACACTGAGCCATTGACCCTTTGGATGCCACCATCCAATTGATTCCTCATCCACCAGTCCACCCATCAAATCTATATCTTTCCTATATAGAGAGAAGGATGTTGTGGGGCAACTGTGACAAAGTCCTTAAAAGATAAGTGAAAAGAATTCAAAGTAAAGGAATACGAAGTCCTAGCTCACCACTCAACAGTATCTCGGTCTCCCAAGATTCCCCGGATCTCCTCCCTGCACCGTTGCTGATACTCTGGATATAATGACATGCAGTACAAGAGCCAGGAGATCCCACTGGCTGTGGTATCATGACCCTCAAACATGAACGTGTCCACCTCAGCCCGCAGGTCTTCGTCAGATAGCCCAACTCCATTTGCATCCTAACAAAGAGGAGAGTATATCATCCTTAAGCACACATCAATTGGACTTGCTTCTTTGGATTTAAAAATAACCCTGGATGATGATGAAGGGCCCAGTTTGGTGTCTTTTGTATCTCCCTGTACATCAGGAAGTAAGCTAGTAGAAAATATATCCAATATACGTGAAAACAGTCAAACCTGCTGATTGCTGACTCTGCAGTCGACAGAGCTACAGAGCTGGGCTTTGGGGTGATACCAGTTCCCAGCCCTTCAGAAGGAAGGGCTCTACTGAGGTCTATTAAAGGCTCTATTTGATCCCCTACCAAGGGTCCCTGTTAAGTTTTTCAGTAGGTATGTTTGGATGACTTTTGTTTCGGACTGAGAAGAAAAGAAAGCAGTGGCTCCAGCAAGACAGCAAGCGCACAGAGAGCATGTCTCCTTCCTGAACACCAAATGGCAGCTTCTGTCCAGAGTATCTGAAGATGTCTGCAAAGGTAAAACTACAGAATGTAACAAATGAAATCACTTGAGAGGAGTACAGCCAAGATGGACCCCTTGTAATGTTTCCAAAGGTCTCATTCTTCTGTGCTTTCTGACAGCTCCCTTATGTGGAGCTATCAGTGTGCTCAATTAAAACGAACAAGAAAAGTGAAAGTCTGCCCAAGCTGTTTATGTTCTTCATCTTACACATTTGTGTTTCCTTCCCAAGTGGGGAAGCTGTTCCCAGTAACACCAGCCAGGACTGGCCACCTCCCAGCTGGTGCATCCTCAGTGCTACACAGGTATGGTGTTTGCCATTTGATATGATCATTTCAAACATTCACCTTGGTACAAAGAAGAATGTCCAGAAAATCCAGGTGTTTCTTCTTCTGGATCTTCTCATAGTCCTTCTCACTGGAGAACAACATCTTTCTTTCTTTTATTACCTTATCTGCACAGGGGAATAATCAGTTAGGTGTGCCCTGCCCCTCCAGAGACCTCATGTACCTGTCTGCTTGGTCAGCAGTTTGGACCTTGTTTAATATATTACCCTCTGGTCAGTGCATGCTGCAACCCCCCTCTGAGCAGCTCCAGATGGAAATGGGGGCAAGGTTCAGCTAGGAAACAGGGCTGGGGAGAAGGGGGGAGAGATACCTAAATAGGGCTGGAGGAAAGGGAAGAGATACCTGTGTGGGCATGGGCCCGCTTGCAGGCATCCTGAAACTCCCGGCCTTTGCGAGTCAAGTTATAGAAGACATCCTTGTAAGAAAAATTCTGGATTCTATTGCTCAGGAGATAGCTCAGGTCATAAACAGCTCTGATATAATAGTCTGAGTTGCTGCAGGGAGATCAAGGTTAAAGCTGGCGTTAGCAGGCAGAGTGAGGAAACAGGAGCACTTGTTTTCACAGCATTTGGAAGTTGAAGCACTGACCTCTCAGTCTGGCAGTTGGCATTATAACTGAAGGCACACTTCAAGATGTTGTCTAGTGTCATCAAGCTGACGTCTTGAAAGAGCTCCACTGACTTCCTGTCTGTGTTCTTCTTTTCCCATTTATCCTAGTGGTGGAGGCAGCGGTAAGGAAGGACAGGCAACCATCTAGAATCAGGTCCTATTTTCCATTTCCTCTTCCTAGATCCACATTGCTAATTACTTTCTTATCTGCCAGCTGAGGCCCTAGTTCAATGTACATTCTGTGAAATCTAATCAAACTCTTCTGTGCATTTCTTGTTCAAAGGTTACCATTACTGGGCTAGGAAAGGATGTTCTACCAGTGGTTGCTTTTATTGGAAGGCAGATGAAAAAAGGAAGAATAAGTGGAAGGGCCAGAGGGAGATGAGGAGAGCAATTTCAGAACTTCCAAACTAGGAGCTGTCTAAGCCCAATCTGTCTCCCTTGGTCATTCCCAGACCTGACTATTTTCACTGGTGCACAGCTGAGAGGTAAAAGTGGCAGGAGTGATGATTCTTACCAGCATCACTTTGACCGAGTCTGATATCAGGGTCACATAAGTTTTCAGCACATCATAATGGAAAGCTGGGGTGAGCAGCTTCCGATGCTGGAACCATTTGGCTCCCTCCAAAATCAAGAGTCCCTCCCCTGGGGAAACAAAAGCAAAGGTGCAATCAGCTCCTCCAGACATTGATCACCGTGCTGGCAGCCTTACTACTGCTTTTGGGCAAGCACAGACTAATGTGCAGGATCTGGGAGAAGGAAGAGTTGGTGATGGAGCCTTTCTTCAGACTCTGAGGCCATTCACAGCAGCGCTCTTTGGATGGAGAAGAAGCATGCCCACTGCAACCAGCCGTGCACACCCAATCTACCCTGAAACCAGGCCCATGATGGCAGAGGCACAGGACTTGTTCTCCCAGGTGGGTTTTCTGTCCTTGGTGTGTATCCCCCCAGTTATCTATGGTAGCATTTAGTCCCTGAGCAAACTGAAGTTTGGGGGGCGATCTAAGGCAAAGCTGCCTGATGTGCTCCACAACTAGATGGGCACCACCAGTAGTAATGCTTGTGTTCAAACAAACCCTCTCATTTGCAAGCTCTGGTTTTAGAATGGAAGAAAGCAAAATAAAGGAAAAGAAGAGAGAAGCTGCTGAATTGTGCAATGTGGTTGAAAGGGATAATGGATAAAGGATGACTTACCAATCCAGGGAGTTACGAATTTGTAGGGTACACTGGGCTTGTGTTCTGTAAAACAAAACAGATACCAGAACATTATGAATGGCTGATGAATTCAGCATAACAAAAAAGAAAAATCAGGATAAATTTACACTGGAGTTTGTCCTCTAAATCACAATGTAGAATTAGTCTAATTTAATTGTGTAAAATACCACTAGAGGCAGAGTTTAAAAGATCTCTTCTACAAATACACCCTCAATGGACTTGAGAAAACCAGAGAAAGGTATAAGGAAAAATGTGTGTGGAAAAGAAATGGCCATGGCAAATCTCAAAGTTGAGAACAATGGATGGGAGTTACTGGTGATGCCCATGTACGTACCACTCACAGGCATCATGCTCCATAGAAAGGAGGAGAGGAGAAGACTTAAGATGTCTTCTGAGAGCCATTTGCATATCAGCTCACCTGTTTTATTGGGTTTACTGGGAAGCACATCTATTGTGGTCATAGATGCCACAGAAGACAGTAAGACCAGTGATGATGGAGACAGTGAACTGGGAGGAATAGGCACCTGGTCACTGTTTTGCACAAGAATACAAACTGCTCCATGAAACCTGGGGCAGGTTGGGAGCTTGGGAGGGGGAGAAAAAGGGGCACTGCGATATCCATGAAGGAAGTCAGCAGAGGGGATGACTCCAGGCAACTTTTCCATTATTTTCTCAGTAATGAGGTGTCAAGGACATGGCTTCCCAAAACCAGATGTAGAGACTTACCCGTTTGGCTAACTATGACTTTGGCGTAGTCAGGATGGTGGACTATTAGAGCAGGCAGGACTGGTCCAAACCATCTTGGGAAGGCATAGGGATATTCATCTCCCCATAACAAAAACTGGTTTAATACATTTTCAGTAGTTATCTGCAATGACAATTAAGCAGGGACTGAATTCAGGTAGTGAAGGAGGGATGTGCCAGGGAGAGCAGAGGCTAAACTTGCCCTCTCATGGGAAGCACATACAAGACATCCTCTCCTGGAAATGGAGACAGAATAGGTGGACTTGAACAGGGGAGCTTTCTATACTGCAGCTAGAGGAGACACTGGGCATTGCAAAGGGACTGTGCATAGGTGGCAAAGCTGACTGAGGTACCATGTCCCTGCAGCACCAGGCAGCTCCATGGAGAGTCCCTAGCTGGGGCCTGGCTGCAGCTGGGCTGTGTTAGGATGGCCTGGGCTTGGTGTTGCTCTCAGGAGCTATGCTGACATAGGCAATGCCAGGAGGACCAGTGCTGTTACATCCCTGTTCCCTAGGTTCAGCAGTGCAAGGTGGGCATGTAATGGGAATGCAAAAGTATCTCCACTATAGAAGGGTGAAAATGGCTGCAATAAAATGCCTCTTCTTCAGTGGCTGTAGAGGGAAAGACTCTTACTGGTTGAAGGTTTAATGCAGAAAAGAGACATTTTATGGTTGCTTACATTTAAAAAACATCATGAAAGTCCCAGAAACTGCCTAACTCCATGTTTAAGCACATGATTGAAAACAGCATGGCTCTGTTATTTACCAAATGGTGCCTATCTCATACCCAGGCACCCTTCTCTGCCTGCCCTGCAGAAGCCTTGGTGGTCCCTGTGCTGAGGGAAGGGAGATGAGCAGGGTACATACACACCCCACTCAGTGCTTCCTCTTATCCTCACTGATACCTTGCCCAGATTCTGGGACAAACCCACCCTGCCGGGGCCCAGCTCCCTCCTTACCAGGTGATTGTGGCCATAGAGCCAGTGTTTCGGGGGACCAGGGAATGCTTCCAGAGCTTTGATGAGTTTCTTCCTCTTCTGGTAGAATTGGGCCACCTTCAGCAGCACAAAGACTACACCAAGCACCACAGACAGCTGCAGAACGACAGCAGAAGGTCTGGCTATGTTGTCCAGCAGAGATGCCATGCTGGACCTGTGTCTGGGATGCCTGACACTGCCTTCTCTGTTCCTCCTGCTCCTGCACCTGATGGGGAGCTCAGTGCAGGTAAAAACCTCTCGCTCCTGCTCTGCTGGAGCTGAGCCTGATGAAGTGGTGCTGTCAGCAATTTATAGTGGCAGGAACACCATGGTAAACACTGTGTCAGCTTGGCCGATTGCCTGCTGCTCCCAACTCACCCTTTAACCTGCTTCCAGCAGCCTGTCGACGGAGGCAGTTTGTTAACAACCAAACTGCGTATATTCCCAACTTTCTTTGAAGTCCCATACACCACAGGAGTGAGTGAAAGCACTCACAGTTATCCATGCCCATGGAGACAAAGCCATAGAAGGAGCAATGTGAGAGGTAGCAGGCTTGGGTTCTAGCTGAGCTCCATGCTGTTTTCAGTCAACTCAGGTCTGGAAGCTGTTCATCTGCCCAGGTGAAGTGGGGAACAAATGGGCTACCTCTACCCAACACATGGGTAGAATCATAGAATAGTTAGGGTCATAGAATAGTTAGGGTTGGAAAGGATCCCAAGATCATCCAGTTCCAACCCCCCTGCCATGGACAGGGACACCTCACACTAAACCATCCCACACAAGGCTTCATCCAACCTGGCCTTGAACACCGCCAGGGATGGAGCACTCACAACCTCCCTGGGCAACCCATTCCAGTGCCTCACCACCCTAACAGGAAAGAATTTCCTCCTTATATCCAATCTAAACTTCCCCTGTTCAAGTTTTAACCCGTTACCCCTTGTCCTGTCACTACAGTCCCTGACGAAGAGTCCCTCCCCAGCATCCCTATAGTGCCTTCTGCTGTAAAAGCAATGCTCTGAGTGCAACATCACACACTTTACGTATAATCAAGAGAACGGACATAACACAAGGGACCATGGCACTGTTCTTCCAAGAGGTGCTACCATAAACAAGCCAGGAAACTAAACTGGTACCCAGAGGGATTAGCATGGTCAATACGTAACACAAGGAGAGGGAGATCAGAGCAGTAAAATAAGCTGCAGCAAGATTGAGAGCCACTGACTCCACAAACACATCTGAAAGTTAGTGAAGTAACTTTTCCCTTAGCTGGCTCGTGGCCTATTCATTAATCAATGATCACAAAGACAAAGTGTAGGTACAGATGGTACCATTTATATTTCAGGCTCAGGGAGATTTAAAGTGTCTGGCTGCTAGAAACCCATGTGAGGGATTGTCGATGCATTACTCGTTGGCAGTTTGGGTGTAGCATGGGAAGGTGCTCACCTGCATAAGCTGTGCTGATCCTGTGCTCTTTAAGGGAGGGAAGAATCAACAGACTGCAGAAATGCTGAGGGCACTCCTCAGGAAGACGTGCTATGAAACTCCCTTTTCACCTAAATCTCTACATGCAACTTCCCCAAGCTCTCAGCCTCTCTTGGGAGCTCACAGTATAACCCACCATTTGGGACAGTTTTATTTCATGTGTGTGCAGATTCCCCTTCTGAAATGTGAAACCTAATTCACGACTTTTTATTCTCTTCATGGGAGAGTAAACTGTACACAGAGCAGGAGGACTCAACATGACCCTCTGTCCAGCACAGGCACTGCAATGTTGCCTATGGGTCCTTGCAAGGGGGAGGATTTGCCCTTCCTGCCACGGAGCTAGAGGATGCTCAGTGCCACACTGAGACTCTGTGATCAGTGCCACACTGATCGTCTCAGCTGAATGGTCCTCAGAGGGGCCCTAGGGGTTCAGGTGGCTTCACCTCCATTGTCTTTTGGAGGGATGTGTGACTGTGCAACCCACTGCTTCTGTCTGCTCTTTGGGGTTCAGCTGTAGATTTTCTGGCTGAACATTGATACGCCTGCTGACATTAGCTAGTGTGGTACATGGTCTCTGTCGCATGCATCATCACCTGGTTCTCAGTGGTGATACTTCACAAATGCTCAGGTATGATGAGTTGGAAGTGGCAGTTTCTAACAGTGGCCTCCAGCTCCAGCAGTGACGATGTTTCCAGAGCTCCTCATTCACTTCTGGGATTGCATCGTGAGGTTGGCGTCCAGGGCACTTGGGCATGTCAGCTGGCTCACAGCTACCTCCTATTGCGCATGCTAAAGTTTGGGCTGAAGAGGGGTTCTGTCCATTGCTTCTGCATGCTGGTAGTAGAAGACTGCTCTAGAAATGCTCTTTTCTCCTGAAAACATCAACTCTATGATCTCCTCTTAGTCTGTTCCTGGGCTGCAAACACCCTTTTGCTAGGCTGCCGATAGGAAGACTAAGTTTCTTCAGCATTTCCATAGAAATAGTGATTGCATGGGCTCCTCAGCTGTGATGAGTGACCCAGTCAACACTACCCCAGTCCACATGGAATTGGTCTTTTGTTAGCATGGCAGGAAGATCCATTGGAAAGAGCCAGTGACAGCGGCTGAAAATCTCCTATGTCTCCCCAGACTTGGATGCTGTGGCTGCTTGAGCCCTGGCCTAGCACATTTTCATCTCCACCATGTGTCTGTCCCTTGAACTGGACCCATGTAACTCACATTAAGATGGTGCCTCTGGTTCCTCAGGCTGGGAAGAAGAGGAAGGAGGAGCTGTATTCTCTGACTGGCATTTGTCATCCTGCTTTCTCCCCATCAGTTGCTGACACGTTTCATCCTTTGTGCCAGAGCCTGGTAAGTCATTACAGACACTTCCATTGACAGTTTAAAAGAACACACCGGCTCTCCTTGTGTTGCCTTGGAGAACATCCCTGGCAGGTGCTGAAGAGCATTAGCTTGGCCATCTCCATGATGCTAATTATATCTCGTTATGCTGAGCCAGCTGGATCTGTGCAAAAGTTCAGGGAATTAAAGGTTGCTCTTTAGGAGGCTGAAGGCTGCAGTCTGTCGGGTTGGGCATTTCTTAGAGAAGGCTTTAGCTGCAGTCAGAGCAAGAGGGACCCAATCTGTCAAAACAACCTCACACTCCTTAGGAGGAGCACCTGACTCCATGCAGCTCATGGCTACGGAAGGTGTAGGAGACACATCTACTACCTCTAGATCTGTCTACGATCCTACACCTGTCCTGCAGCACCATGATTAATGGGCTTCCCATCAGGATAGGAGGCAGCGCAGGCTGGCTAGCTGGCCAGTTGCCTGGACTCGGTGTGGGTTGCAGTTTGGGAGGCTGCTGCTGCTTCTTGCCTACCTGAGGAGTGGGAGAAGGATGAACATGCGGAACAAGGAGCCACTTTTGGGCTGTCTGAGCCAGATTTGTGGCTCTGCAAGGTGCTTTCAAAATGTGAGGCTAAGCTACATTGGGCAGGTGAAGAGTGTTAGAAGAGCAGTGTTACCGTGTGCTTTCTCTTGTTATCAAGTGAGGTCACAGATTTTGGACAAGTCTACCTTGACACTTGGGATTAACCTTGAGTTTAGGTTCAGGTGTTGTATCCTATGACAGACCCCACTCCCCATCCCCAATGCTTCATGGACTCTGCCCCAAAGCTGTTCCTCCACCAGGCTTTTTGCCTCTCAACCAGCTCTAAGATAGTGTTTAGGCTCTTTCACAGACCACCCTCTAGGAAACAGTCCATAACAACTTGACTCTTGTCTGGCCTTGCCCATGTCCATGGATGGGAGGGACTGGAAGGGGGGCTCCATGAGACTGAGGACATTGGAAGGTGGGATTGCTGCTGTGGGTCCATCATGTGAAGACCTGTAGCATGCTCATAAATCCAGCAGCGTCATGTAGTTGGGTGCCTTACAAGAGCTACATAAGGAGAACAGGGAGAGTTGGAGTGTAAGACTTTGGTCAGGGCCAATGGAGTTCTTCTGGGGTGTCCTGTGGCACCTACCCTATTACCAGACCATCTGGTCTGGATCTGGGCAGCACCTTTCAGCAGTCACCTATAAAACAACTCAGAAATGCCCTAAGACCCAGAGGTGAAGGGGCCAGGCCATTGGATTCTGGCTCTGTCTCAGATGAAACTTCTGTAACAACAGACAAATTCTCACTAGTGACAAAGTCCCTGGACAATGGGTTTGACCCTGGGTTACTGAGCAGGGTGGATTTGTACTTGTCTGTCTCTTTGGTAGTTATTCAATAACCAGGAACAACTGTTGAGCATGGAGCCAAGGGGACATGGGTTGTCTTGAAAATCAAATGAGATGTCAAGTGTTGAGTTGATAGGGAAGGAACATAGGGGGCAGCATGGATAAACCCACATTTAGGGGGGTATGGAGCAAGAATCTGATCTTGGGTGGTAGCAAAAGTGGGTGCCTAACCCACCCTTCAGCCTCTGAGTTTTGTGTTTCACTGGTGGAGGGGATAGAAATGCCTTTCTCATGTATTTCAGAGGTTGAGAGGGGCCATGAACATTCTGTCTGACACTTAGCACAGTCTGGGGAAGGTAACTCAGGGGGATTGCCAGGGCAGAAAGCATGGAACTCCAAAAGGAAAAGGGGAATGGCCACAGAAATGCAAGTGGAGAAAAGCGAAAGGGGACAGCACCGGTCTGGTCATCATAAGGGATTGGGACAAGGCCAGAAAGTCTGCTTAGCACCAGGAGAACCCACAGCCCTGTTGCTCCCAGGCGTCCTGACTGAGGTATGGAGCTTCCTGAAGATCTCAGCATGAAAAAGCAGCTACAAGGGTCTCCTGATAGCCAGAGAGGTTGGCAGGGTGAGGAGAGGCTTGGCTTCACCTCCTGGACATGTGGACTGGCTAAACTACATTGGGTCTCAAAGGACATCTGCACGGTTGGTTCGATGCTATGGATGTCCACATGACAGCAGTGTGTGCCATGACAGCCTGGGCCACAAGGGTGGAAACAACCCCTTACACTGAAGAACTCCCATCCCGTATGACAACCATGGACACATCAGGCGGTGGAAATCACTTTCAGGGTCTTGGAAATTGCTCCACTTACTTTAGACACTTGAACACTGTTTTAACTCATCCTGTTGCCATCCATTGCAGAAGAACTGGTTTACTGAGCAGGTGAAATTTAGGTGGCAAATCAGTACTTTGCCCCAGAGTGTGACCTTGCAGCAGCTGCTTTCCCTGGTTGTGCCTGTGTTTGTTTGGATAGGAAGAAAAGCCCGGGCCCATCTGTCCCTGTGTGTTCCTGCAGCGCTCAGTGCTGACAGATGAAATGTAGTTGTAAAGCCAAAAGAAATAATAACGTTTCAAGCTTCCAAACACATGATATATGAGGAAATCACGGCAAGAGCCCAGCCAGTGTTGCGGAGTAATGCGAGCGGCCTGGATCCCATCTGACTACACACGTCTCATGGATGAATTTATGTCTGGAAGCATTTAATACAGCTGTCTTACAAATATGTTGCAATACTTCATTTACAGGCTGCTTCCAGTGTAAAACCCCAGTGGGGTTTAGAGGGAAATTGCTGGTATCACCTCATCATGGGTTTGCCTGGAGAGTGGTGTGGGTCCTGTGCCCCGCAGAGCTCCCTCTCTCCGCTGGTTCTGCTGTTCCTGCTGTGCTTAGCAGCATGAAAGTACCACAACTAGGCTGGGATGGATGGTATACCCTCTGCATGACCAGGGATGTGCCTGGACAGCTATTACGACAGTCTCTATGGGGAAAGGAATAACTGCGTGAGCAGATGGCATCCTTACTCTACTGTTATTGAAAGGCCAAGCTGTAGCAATGAGGATAATACAGGATCTTTATAACCAAAACAAAGACTCACCCACTTTCACCCCGCATTGCTCCTCTCCTGAGTTCTTTTTAGATTAGTTTCTGAAGGTCTGAGTCAGGCAGTCCAAGGTCAGCTCATCATCTCTGCAATTACCCTTGCTGCAGAAGGCAGAGAAGGACTAAAGAATGAGGTAACCTCTCTGCATCTAGTCCTTGACTGTCTTTATTGCCCTGAGTTATACATCCAACATCTTTTTATTACCACCATGTTGCCAATATCCAGGAGGGGAAAGATAACTGGGGGAAGGTGCTGTCAGAAATTACACGCTGGAATGATTAGGCTCACTCTGGCACTGAGACACCATTGCCCCAGAAGCCGTGTTGCAGCCTCAGCCCAGCTCTCCAGTTCAAAAGCAGAGCAGCTGTGGAAGATTCTGGATGCAGGATGCGGGATGTGAGATGATGCAGGATGTGGGAGGCAAGATGTAGGATATGAGATATGGGATGTGGGATGCAAGTTGCGGGATGTGAAATGATGCAGGATGCAGAATATGGGATGCGAGATGTGGGATGCAGGATATGGGATGTAGGGTGCAGGATGTGGGATGTAGGCTGGCTGGCCTGGCATACAGTGCTGTCCAATGTGGCTTGGGGAGATGGGGAGCTGGGCTGCCATACGTGGTGTTATTTAGAAGAGTGGGATTCTAGCTCCTGGCCTTGGAGGGTGTTAGCACCAAGGAGAGCTTTGAGTGCAGATCTGATGTTGGGTTTGGGTATGCAACTGCAAGGGAACTGGGCTCCGCTCCATTCCCATGTCAAGAAGCCACAAACACAGCATGGAGGGGAGGATAGGAATGCTGCAGAGCATCTTTCCTTTTCCTCTTCAGATATGAAGAGGCAGATTTTCAGCAAAACCTAAAAGTCACAGGGGGGACAGTGACTGAAGAGGAAGAAGGCAGGAGCAGCCTGGCTTTTCCATCCCAGGGCCAGGAACGCTCACACATTGGATAGTCCAGTTGGGAAAGCAGCAGGGTAGCCTTTCCTCTATCCCTGATTCAGACTGCTCCCAAAAACCAGACCAGGGGTATCCTGCTGTGCCCTTATACCATGTTCATTGCTTTCTTTGGGCCTTTGGATTATGCAGCAAAAAAAAGTGACCTGCTCTTCAAACCTCTGAAAACGCAGATTCTCCAGGCAAACTATGTTAGGGCTTAAGAAACCTTAGGGAGTGCTTTATGCTGTGCAATCTGTATCCTCCTAAATGCAGTTTAGCAGCTGCCATTTCATAGAACCATAGAATAGTTGGTGTTGGAAGGTACCTTTAAAGGTCATCCCGTTCATCCAGTCTGTCTTTTTCCCCAAAGACTGTTATGCTGGGTTCTCTTAGTTTGATACCCTTTTACATCCCAACAAGAAGGAAGTGCGGCAGAAGGGCCAGGAGACCACCTTGGATGGATGAGGAGCTGCTGAGGAAACTTCAAATGAAAAAAGAGGCTTATAAAAAGTGGAAGCAAGGACAGGCGGCCTGGGAAGAGTACAGGGATGTTGTCCAGGAAGCTAGGGACCAGGTTAGGAAAGCTAAGGCCCAGTTAGAATTAAACTTGGCCAGGGATGTTAAGGGATAACAGGAAGGGATTCTACAGGTACGTAGCAAACAAAAAACAGACTAGGGACAACACAGGCCCCCTGAGGAAGCTCTCGGGAGAACTGGCTAAGCAGGATTTGGAGAAGGCTGAGGTTCTGAATGACTTCTTTGCCTCGGTCTTCACTGGCAAAGGTTCCGACTGCACCACCCAAGTCTTGGAAGGCAGAAGCAGGGACTGTGAGAATGAAGACCTTGGGCCCACTGTAGGAGAGGATCTGGTTCGAGACCATCTTAAAAATCTGAACGCACACAAGTCCGTGGGACCTGATGGAATCCATCCGCGGGTCCTGAAGGAGCTGGCAAATGAAGTTGCTAAGCCACTGGCCATTGTATTTGAAAAATCATGGCAGTCAGGTGAAGTTCCCGACGACTGGAAAAAGGGAAATATAACCCCCATTTTCAAGAAGGGGAAAATGGAAGACCCAGGGAATTACAGACCAGTCAGTCTCACCTCTGTGCCTGGCAAAATCTTGGAGCACATTCTCCTGGAAGGCATGCTAAGGCACATGAAAAACAACAAGGTGCTTGGTGACAGCCAGCATGGCTTCACTAAGGGGAAATCCTGCCTGACCAATTGGTGGCCTTCTATGATGGGGCTATAGAGCTGATGGACAAGGGTAGAGCAGTTGATGTCATCTACCTGGAGTTGTGCAAAGCGTTTGACACTGTCCCACACGACATCCTTCTCTCTAAATTGGAGAGACATCAATTTGATGGATGGACCACTCAGTGGATAAAGAACTGGCTGGATGGCCGCACACAAAGAGTTGTGGTCAATGGCTCAATGTCCGGCTGGAGACCAGTAACGAGTGGTGTCCCTCAGGGATCGGTGCTGGGACCGATCTTGTTCAACATCTTTGTCACTGACATGGACAGTGGGATTGAGTGCGCCCTCAGCAAGTTTGCCGATGACACCAGGCTGTGTGGTTCGGTTGATACGCTTGGAGGGAAGGAATGCCATCCAGAGGGACCTCATAGAAGCCTTCCAATATCTGAAGGGGGCCTATAGGGATGCTGGGGTGGGACTCTTCATTAGGGATTGTAGTGAGAGGACAAGGGGTAATGGGTTAAAACTTAAACAGGGGAAGTTTAGACTGGATATAAGGAAGAAGTTCTTTCCTGTGAGGGTGGTGAGACACTGGAATGGGTTGCCCAGGGAGGTTGTGAGTGCTCCATCCCTGGCAGTGTTCAAGGCCAGGTTGGACAGAGCCTTGGGTGAGATGGTTTAGTGTGAGGTGTCCCTGCCCATGGCAGGGGGTTGGAACTAGATGATCTTAAGGTCCTTTCCAACCCTATTCTATGATTCTATGATTTTACCTACTCCCTTTCAGCAAGCGCACCATGATGTCAGCCTTGTGCTCTTGCTCATCAGATGTCTTGGCTTTAATCTTTCACATTTGCACGTCAAGTTTCATCCACTCCTTTATAGATAGCATTTTATTTTTCCCAATTTTATCTTGAAAAGAGAATTGAAACCAACATAGAGATGTGTTTGGTTGTAATGACTCAGCTATTTTGATTAGAAATTTTCTCATTTTACACTTCAGAATATGTAGGCAAGGTACATTATGGAGGAAATGCGGTTGCCTTTATACTTAGATCCCCAGGCGGGGTTGAAGGACACTGTCTCATTTCACCTAGTGAATGGAGACGCAAGTGAAAAATATTCAAGTATTTGTATTTATGTATCCAAGTATGATGCTTGCTTTAATTACAATGGCAGGATATTAGTGATTGGTATTATCTTTGTCTGCCTCTGTATCTTCTAAATACGTTTTGGAGAGATTGGTGTCTATCACTCATTTCCCCTCTTCATTTCATTGAGGGCTGTGCCTGCCTCTTGTGCTTTGTGCTTGTGCTCGTGGGCTTGCATCGCATTCACTGCAGCATTTCTTCTATTTATCAGGATAATGCTGTATCCTGATAGCACCCTCCAAAGGGCTTGAGGCATCCCATAGGTTCATGACATTTTACATTTTAATAAGCATGCTCCATCTCTCTCCACTGCAGGGATAGCTCTGATTGCAACTCGAGAGCTGCACCTCGTGTCTGAAAAGGGGACAGGCAGCTGGCGTGAGCATCCCCTACCATCGCGCTGACGTTCCTGCTTCTTGGAGAGGAGCTGGCTCAGGCCAAAATAAATTGGATTAACTCAGAAGCAAAAATAAGTTGAACTGGGATTCAGACTGGCATAGGCGGAAAGCCAGCACTGCTGAAGGGCAGGGAATAGAGATGAAAAAGCACATGGAAAAGCGCATTTACTGAGAAATCTTATTTTCATTTCACTTTCTAGAGTCCTCATTCATTCCTGATCAGCAGCAGCTAAAACTGTGTGCTGCCAATGACAGAGCTGCCATTTGACAAGGATTGCCTTTACACAGAGGCTTAAATGCATTTTCAAGATATGTCTTTCTCATTATAAGTTCAGATTTGTTCTTTTAGTGGAATTCATTCCAGAAGAAGGGAGCAGCAGCATCATTCAGGTTGTAACATGGGGTTCAATGGGTTTCTGATTTTTCCTTAAAGAAAATAGATTTTTTTCCTGGGAGACTTTACCTCCAAACATTCCTGTTTTTCAGAGGAATGAGAAGTCTGAGAAGAGAAAAAGCATTTAGAACCTCTTCTGCTTTTGAGCCCAGAAAATGATAATTGGGTTGCACTGGAATCTGCCCTGACGCTTGTTTTGCTCATGTGCTCTTTTGCCAGACAATGTGGTGCATAAAATGATCTGGCAGAATTCCTTCCTCCCAGCTTCAAATGAAGATTACACATCAGACCCCTGCTAAGGGGTTGCCCATAGAAAGAGATGCTGTGTTGGGTGCAGCTGGAGACCCACAGGCAGGGGCCTGGCCAGACACCCCCAGGATTGTCTCTTGCCCCTTATGGGTTTCCTCTCAATTTCCAGTATCTAAAGGGGTTTTAAGCTGTTTGTGATGAAGTCAACAACGTCAACAACGAAAACGGAGGCAGCTGCTGCTACAGGAGTAATTATTCGTTTATTAACACAAAAATTACAGAGTATTTTGCAGTTTAGGCAGAATTTCTGAGCCCAAACTGGCACCAGTGTTTTCAAACAAAACAGATTGAGTGTGAAAAGAGAGACAGAGGTCTGCCACAGGCTGTCCCTGCTGCAGGAGAGGAGGGCTGACCCCTAGGCACTGAGGAAGGTGCTGACAGTGGTGCAGGGCTGGGAACAGCTATGGGTTCAGCCAGGACATGAGTGCAAAGGCAGGATTTGGTAAGGAGGAAGCTGGTTGGACCTTCCCTTACAGCAGGGCAAGGGGACAGCCATGCATGGCTGCACTGAGATCGATGCTCACAGAGCCCATGGCAATGGGTCTGTGCAAGGCCACCCAGGCTAGCTGGGCCCAGGCTGAAAAGGGTTTTCAGCTGGTAGAAGAGGCACAGAAATCAGAAGTCTTCATCCCCAAATCCTGCCCTGCACCTTTTGCCCCAGAGAAACATTGTCCCTCCCTCCATCAGAGACAGGATGTTTTCCAGCATCAGCAGATTTTCTTTAGATACAGGTGAATCCCATTCTTGGAGCGAAGAGTGATCTGAGGTATCTTGTAGGGAGGCTTGGCAGGATCAGGCGAGAGCTGAAAGCGGAGCAGGGTCAGGGCCAGCACCACCTTCATCTCGTTCATGGCAAACTGCTGCCCGATGCAGTTCCTGAGGTAAAACAGAGCAACTCAGCCATTCCTAGACCCCAGCTCTCTCACACCAGAACACAGCCCTTCCCCTCTGCAGCTCTGGGGGCTCCAGACAGTGTTTTGGGGAGCAAAAGCAAGGACATGGGCTGAGCTCTTTGAGAGAACCAAAGGGCAGGGAGGTGGGATAGGGTCTCTGCGTCAAGGAGAGGAGAGCAGGTAAGCCCAGGATGCTGCAGGCTCCCTGCATGATGCCAGCAGGGTGCTCCACAGCTTTGGGACCTGGCTCCCTGTCCCCATGAGGGGCCTGGCAATGTTGCTTTCCCATTTTGTCTGCTGGTATCAGAACCCTTCTATGGCACAAACACTTGTTATGTGCTTGTGAACTGTTCAACGCTGCAGGGCCCGGACTTCAGGCGGTGGGCTCTGAGAGCATTCTGAGTGCTTCCCCATAGCAGTTATAGCAGCGGCACAGACATCTCAGGCTGAGCAGTCTCCAGGGATGCATGCTTTCTCTCCCCACTACTCCTTCAGCATTCAATACACTTTACCTCATTCCAGCAGAAAAAGGCAGAAAGGCATGAGAGTGCCTGCCAGAGACGTTCTCCGGGGAAAACCGCAACGGGTCAAACACCTGGAAATGAGGAATATGCAGCAAGAAAAAGTGATTATTTAAGGAACAAAGCACTGACTGGAATCTTCAGACACATGATGCCCCATCATTTCTGAACAACCCCATTGGAGAGAGGATTCATTTTGAGACGGACTGAAGCTCATACACCAGACTTCCTTGCTTTCCACTGAGCCTGGCAATGGTGTTGCTAATATAAACCAGATATAGATATGGTGAAAACAGGGAGCCAGGATTCGATCCTCCACCTTTAGGCTGAGCAAAAACCCATCTTTTTGCTTATTACTACAACAAGCTCTTCGGAGCACTTTGTTGTACTGTTTGGGCAGCACCCATCCCTAATGCTGCTGTTTGACCAGCCTGTGCTGCAGTTGGTTGAGACTAACACAAGACAGTCACTTCTCAGCATGATTCCTGTGGGCAAAGATGTCTGGGAGCAAGGGGAGCTCTGCTCTCCTGCTAACAGGTGAAGGGGACATCAGAAGAGGCACAGCATAAAAAGGAAAAGTTATTAGAAAGGGAAAAGAACACTCACCGAAGGGTCTTTCCAGACTGCAGGGTTTCTGTGTATGAGATAAATGCTTATTGCGGCGATGCTGCCTGTAAAGCAATCGAGGAGGAGAAAAGGGCTCAGTGACAAAGAAACTAAAGGGAAGGTTGCAGCGTGCTCACACAATGGTCTGTCTAAATCATTGTGGTCTTATCTGTCAGCTGGAAACCTATGAGGGTTTTGTCACTGGCTTCAGGGAAAACTAAACATTTTCCATTTATTTAGTTGTAAGTAGCCAAGCAGTGGAAATGAGGAAGGCACTGGGACTGTAGGCACATCATCCCCCCACCAGAACTGCCCACTTGTATGCCAGATCAGAGCAGGAAAAGAGCAGCACAAGACAACTCCCACACCACAAGCTGGGATGCAATCAGTCTCTGTCCCACCCTCACCAAAATGAGTAAGCTATGATCTTGTGCTTGGTCAGAAAGAGAAGGGGCTCTTGGCATATGCACAGCTGCCTTATAGTGATAATGGCAGGAAAGATGCCACAGGGATGCTGCTGTACAGCCCAGTCTGTCAATGAGATGCCAACATCTGCACAGCCCTATGTGAACATCTGGGCAGTGAGGAGCAGGTCACAGAGACAGGGCTGTCACCTTTGCTCTGCAGCAGGCAGCAAGGACACAGCTGATGTCCAAGAGCACCGTTCTGTGAAGCAGGAATGGGATTTACAGACCTTCTGGCAAGGTGCGACCATCGGGGAAGGTGATGGGTTTGCTGAGCTGCCGGGACACACCAGGCACTGGTGGATAAAGGCGAAGGCTCTCCTTGATGCACATGGTGCTGTAAGTCATCTTGCCCAGGTCCTCCCTGCCAGGACAGAGGTAGGCTGAGCCCCACGCACCCTCTGCTGCCCTGCACCAGGAGGCCCCTTGCCCTGTAGCCATCAGCCCCACAGGGAGACCCTCTTGCAATGGATGGGGAGTACAGAGGGATCCACAACATCCAGCCACAAGCTGCTGCAAGCCAGGGACTCCACACCACCTCTGAACAACCTTAACAACCTCTGAACAAGGACAAGTGAAAAGCTATAGCGAAAGGTGAAAAGTTGCTACTACAATGTCCTGTGGTGAGAAAATAGGAGAGAGCAAAGGTCAACGCAAGCAGTCCAGGTCTTGGCACAGATTCTAGCATGTCCCGCCTGGTCTAGGGTGGTTTTTCTTGTGTCTGCCCTGGTATACAAACCCTGAAGGGCAGGGAGGCTGATTTAGCTGAAGGATGCACTATCTGCTCTGTCCCATGAAGTCCCTGTACATGCAGTAGCTTTTAGCACCCCAGCTTTCGAGCCTCAAATACACCGCTCCCTTAGAAATGGCAGCGATGGGGGAGAAGTTACCAGCGGAGGTGCAACCTTACCACTGAAGCATCTCCCGCTCCCCCAGGATCCCCTGGATCTCCTCCCGACACCGTGCCTGGTGCTCGGGGTGTGACGCCAGGCAGTACAAGAGCCAGGAGATGCCACTGGCTGTGGTATCATGGCCCTCAAACATGAATGTGTCCACCTCAGCACGCAGGTCTTCATCAGACAGCCCAGCTCCGTTCTCATCCTAACAGATCAGAGACGCTTTCAGTGACTCATATACAAAAGTAATATATACAATACATAATACATAACGTGATAATAGAGAACAGATAATACAGATAATATAATGGCATTTATATTATAGTGGCCCATATATATATATAAAAATTAATATCCCTATTATATATAAAAATTAATATTCTTTCAGCTATTGCGAAGGAAGTGGTGAGGACCCTGAGATACATCTAAACAAAATCAGTCTCTGTTTAGACTGAATTCAGAGCCCCTTTTCCTTCACTTAAAAGGCTCTTTATCCCCCCCATATTAAGCCAGGTGGTTTGTGACATCCCTGCAGAGACCGACCAGCTTCTGCACCCTGCTGCACACCCACTCCTCACCACTCACTTTGGCACACAGCAGAATGTCCAAGAAGTCCAAATGTCTCTTCTTCTGGATCTTTTCAAATTCCTGCTCATCTTTAAGGGACTCCTTTCGCTCACGGATCACCTTGTCTGAGGAAGAAAGAGTTAAAGGTTCAGCAGGGACAGGAGATGGGCACCTGAGTTGGTGGTGCAGGCAGTGACCGTCCCTTGTCTCACTGAGACACTGGAATGGGTTGCCCAGGGAGGTTGTGAGTGCTCCATCCCTGGCGGTGTTCAAGGCCAGGTTGGATGAAGCCTTGTGTGGGATGGTTTAGTGTGAGGTGTCCCTGCCCATGGCAGGGGGGTTGGAACTAGATGATCTTGAGGTCCTTTCCAACCCTAACTATTCTATGATTCTATGATCTCTGGTCATTTAACAGTAGCATTCCCAGGTGAGAATTCCTCCATTAGTCCAGTTTAATAACCCAGAAGCTGTAAGACCCCCGGCTTTATGCCTATATCAGATCACTGCTGCAAGCTGATGCTCTGCTTGGATCCCAACTCTGAGCAGAATCACTGCGTGGGCATGGAGGTAACTTGACTGCCCCTGGTCAGCCATCACTCAGTTCTAAAGCTTTAGGAGAGGACGAAGGTAGGGAGTACCTGTGTGGTCATGAGCAAGCTGGCAGTACTTCCTGAACTGAAATCCATGGGGGCTGAGCCAGTAAATGATATCATTGTGGTAGGGGAAGATGCGGAGACGCTGGTGTACCATGTGGCACATGTCGTACACAGCCTGGATGTAGGTGTTTTTCCTGGAGGGAAAGGAATGGTGGAAGTTTGTACATTTGGAAGCATCATGACAAGTGATTTTCCCGTTGTCCTCCTGAGCTGCAAAAGTGTCTGTCAGGGTCTGGGGCAGCCAGCACCTACTTGTTGGTCTGGCAGTTGCTGTGACAACTGAAGGCACATTTCATGATGCTGTCGAGGGTCATCAAGCTGACGTGCTCAAAGAGCTCCACCGGTTTTCCATCTGTGATCAGTTGTTCCCATTTATCCTAGGGCACAAAGGAGAGAGAAATGAGAATGCAAGGGACAGCTCTGCATGATCTGCAGTCACTCGCTAGTTACACGAGTGCTCAGCTAGGGATACATCCCAGAGAAGAGGAAAATAGAAAATCTCTTAGTTGCCATCAAAATCCTGCAGAAGGGAAGCCAACAGCAGGATGGTTAATACAGGAGTTGCCTCAGGCAGCTGCTATTCTGGAATCCTGGCAGTGGTGAGCCCTGGTTCACCCTACCCTAGGGCAAGAGCACCCTGGAGAAGCCCAGGACAGGCACATTGCTGGGTGATGAAGCGTGTTACCAATGTCTTTCTTAGGGTAGAGTGTGTTTCCTGCACAAGAGCAGCATCTATCGGCACTGGGCTTCACCAAGTCTGTCTTCAAGTATATGTGACTTTGGTGCCTAAGAGACAGACTTCTGACCAAGGTTTTTCCTCCATCCCACGATCTCTCTGCCACTTTTCCCAGCATATAATATAGAGGCTCTTGCTCAACTCTTCCCATAGGGGATCCCTAAAGAAACTATAATAGTGTCTCTCTTGCCTGGCAGACATGAAATGATGTTGAATCCTCTGTCCTTTCATTGATGTAAGGAACCAGGGGACTTAAAAGCTGAGAAAGCGCGGAGATGGAGGAACACAGTCACACCTGTGCTCTCTCCGGACAGACTTATGTCCTTAGCACATACCACGATTGCCACCTGGTGGCTTGTGTTCCAACAGTAGCTCCTTTTCATGGTCTGCTAGGAATTACAAACTGCCAGGCACTTGTATTCATTGCAAAAGGTGTTCTGGCTCTCCAGCCCCCTGCTCCCTGGACCAGTGGTAGGGAGGACAGCCAGGATCCATGTGGAGCTGCCGGGGAGGCTGGATGGAGGGAGGCAAAGGAGAAGGAATAGATCCAGCACCCAGACTCCTCCTGGTCCACATGCACTAAGCCTGGCGCCTTTCACCTGTAATTCGTACTGGTTTCCATTGTACCCAGCACTGATGGATGGAAGAATAGTGTGGTCTCATTGTGTACTAGGCAAGGCAAGGACTACTATTCAGTCATGGATATCTTAACAGCAAATAATACTCTTCAACCTTAGGTCACAGTATAGCTCTGCCCCAAACTTTGTATTATTTTTGGAGATTTGTTATGAACCTTTATTTATTTCAGTTCTTCATTTAAAAAAACACCTTAAAAGAAGTTGCAGTTGGGATTGAGATTATGCACAGTTTGGGGATGGCAATAACGTCCTCAAATCTTAGCCACAGAGCCCAAAGCAATACCACAGACACAGTCTCTGTAGGGAGGCTCAATCTGCTCATTCCTTCCAACTCAGGGGCAGGGATTTGTGGTCACTCAGAAAGATCAACCACCGGGACACAGCCTGCCCCTACAATTACCAGGTTGTGAGTAATGGTACAGCAAGAAAACTGCTCCAGCATTTGCCTACTAATCCCCCAGGATCAATGAAAAGAAAACAGGGCAGAGAGAGGAGCACCATATGAGTCCTACCAGCATCACATTAGTAGACTCTGCCATCAGGGCCACGTATGGTTTCAAGATGTCATAATGAAAGCCCGGAGTCAGGAGTCTTCGATGTTGGTGCCATTTTGGCCCATGTAAGATCAGCAACCCGTTCCCTGGGGAAACACAGGCAAGGCATGTTTTGCTGGGCGCAGACAGGGTGCTTTCACCTGCCTATGGGTACAGCCTCTGCCTGCACAGAGCATGATTAGATCTAGGCTGCTACAAGAGAGTATTTCCAACTGTTGCCATCAGTTCTGGGGTTCCCAGACATGACATAGAGCTACCTCCAAAAGGAAACAATAACATTGCTGGAGCTGAGAACTTCAGATCAGCAAATGCATTTTCCACCAGTCCTCCACTGAATCTGAGCTTCTTCCATCACCACCCTCTGCTATCTGAGGACACATAAGTGGTTCTCTTTTGTAAGTATGACTTAATGTCTGAGCTTTCTTTCCTCAAATCACAACCCTCCCCAACATTATGTAGCACCTTTTTCAACAAATAAAACAATTTCAGGAAGCTTTTAGCTGAAACCACATCAAGGAATAAGCACAATGCTGTTTATTTATAGCATGTTCTTGATTATCTTCAGATCATCCCTGGTAGACAAAGCCCTGGGAATACATACCGATCCATGGGACAAGGTATTTATAGCTGATGTTATCCTTGGGATCTGTAAAAAAAATCATCAAGAAAGACAAAATAAAGTTGTAAATGTTGCAGTAGCATCAACCCATTTGGTTGTATCTGAAAGCTCCCTGTGGGTCTCACTTTTGGTTGGGTAGGAAGCAGAATGGGTGGCATCCCTGCAGAATTCATCAGTATTTCACAACAAGACAACACTGTCTGGCCCATCTGTGAGAAACACAGATTAAAAGCAGATGCCCAGACTGGAAAAAAACCCATTAATATTGGTAGTCCAAAGTCTGTGCTGTGGGATAAATGATTAATCCTCCCAGACAGCACCATTCAGCACCTTTCTCGATGCACTAAAGATACTTCTCTGCAACAGGAACCGGGGCTGTAAGCTGAGAAAACAGCTCCCAGCTCTCTTCTCTTTGCTGGGTTCAAGCACCAAGAAAAGAACATTTCAAGGAGCACTTGAGGAAGTTTGATTTGCCATTGATTTGGAGGGGCCCTGGTCTGCCCTTCAGCCCTGTGCCTGAAGCTCCAGGGCATGGCATAAAGGAGGGGTATCTCTCCCTGCCTTTAGATGATTTCTGCAAGACAGCCTCTCTGTGACACCCTGCCTTGCTGTGAATGTTTAGGCTGGCATGGGAAACCAGCTTCACAGCCAAAGGCATCATCTTCTCACCTCCTCTGGACAGCAAAGCCTTGGCATAGTCAGGATCAGTGATAACCAGGAATGCCGAGAAACTCCCGAACCAGACAGGGTGAGCGTGTAGGTACTTCTGTGCCCAGGTCTCTACCTTGTCCAGCACCTCTTCCTCCTTGAGAAACTAATTGTGGAGAAGTAAAAAGAGAAAAATACATAGAGTCAGAGAAACAGTCTCCCAGTACACTGCCTTAAAAAGCTCAAGGTCTTTCTGCACCACAAAACCAGGTAATGGCGAGCAAGAGGTTGTCCCTCTGGGTTTGCAGAGGATAAGAAGTAGAGATGCGTGTTACTTTTAACCCTCATATAAAATAATTCTTCCTTATCCTTATTACTTGACCCTAACCATGGAGAGCATGCTTAGGGACAGTGGTGGTGCCTATCAGTGCATATACTTTATCAGCTCTTTTTGACATGGCCACCCCAAAGAAGACTCAGGTTTGCCCAAGACAGCATCTGCGGTTTGCAGCATGTGGATATGTTCTCACTTGCACATGGCTGAGCAATTAGCACCCTGCAGTCATGAGAAAATACAGCAGCACTTCCACAGCAGCCAACAGCATTGCTGCCGTGTTTGCCCCGGTGCAATGATGCCTCCTGACAAGGAAACCTGGGCCACAGCTTCCTCCAGCCATTTAGGTGGAGAAGGCCAGTGTCCAGGTAAAAATCAACAGAGTAAGTCCAAAGTCGCCAATGGAGTGTAGGAGGATAATGTTAAATTAAGATTTCATTGATTTCCATGAATAGAATTTAATAGAGAATGAAGAGCTGGTGCTCTCAAAAAGGTTCATCTCCAGTCCCTGGAAGCTGCAATCTGAAGAGTAACATGGGCACCAGTGTTCATATCAGCAGCACTCACATGTTGACTCTTCAAAAGTCATCACCATTTTATTGCTTTTATAGACAGTGGTGTTACATATTAAACAGGAAACAGCCAAAGAACAAGTGGAAAGATCAGTGGAAACATACATAGTCAGAGGCAGAAAAAAGAGATCACGGAGACAAAACCATGTAAGAATTCTCTTTTCTCTCAACAGAAACTATTCTGTCACAATACACAGGGGGAAGGATTTTGGTGAGCTAGGGCTGACATAGGTGCTGCTGCTCTGACATGAAGCTTGAAGCTTTATTACATCTGCATACTGGTGCAGAAATCAGCCACAGTCACTGTATTGACTGAGTCAAGTGAATATTTGCTCAGTTGCTTTGGTGCTGAGTTATATCAGCTCAGCTTTTAGTTTGATGAGTGTTTCTCAACCTGGGAGATGGTTTGTATTCAAATAATCACCTATGCTAGGCTTGTATCAGAGAGGATGCTTAGGAGCCACAAGGCATCTGCATGGGCTGTGTGGGGGTACATCCAGGCTCCTTGCTCAAGCTGAGCCTCCTTCCCTGTGAGCCAGAGGGTCATATCCTGCAGCATGTCCTGTGTTTCTCCCACATTCAGCAGAATGACAAATTACATCCAGCTATCACTTACGATAGAAAGTTGTTCAAATTCTCTTGCCCAAGTTCAAGATTTTGGACTTATTAAAGAGAACTATCAATTGTTCTGGTTGCAGGGATCAGGTATTGGGGTAAACGGTGGCAGCCTTCCTCACCACCCACCCCTTCAGCAATGCCAGCAGAAATGGGTCTTGGCACAGTGCCTTTAGCTCAGTAATACTTGAATGTGTAAAAATCCCTTTGGTAAGGCTGCTTGTGCTTCCTCCTGTCAAGAAATCACAGAAGGCATAAATGGAAGTAATTAGGAGATGCTGAGCAAGCCTTGCTGACAGAAGTCCTAATGCTGGAAGCCTTTGCATGCAACCTTGGCTTTGGAGTGCTGGCTTTGGTTTGTGCTACCACGAACCACCCTTGCACTGGAAGAGGGTCATACAAGTTTGTCTGAGAGCAGAGGTTACCCCCCAAGGGGAATAACCTCTACCTGTTTTGCCAAGCACACCCGGTGCAGAGGGTGTAAAGTCCTATGGGCTGTAGAGGAACAGGAGTGGAAAGCTCCTGCTTAACCACGGCTCCAGTTACCAGGTTGTGCATGAAAGACCATCACTTCTACTTCTTCCTCCCTTGGAGTCTTGCGAAGAAAAGTATAACCACCACTTGTGTCTAAGGAAGAAAGGTAATAGCCTCATCTCACACTGAAATGCAGCTTTTGAAATGGATCCAACACTAAAAGCGTCTGGGAAGAGGCACTTAAAGATGCTTTTAATGGCTACACACTGATAGCAAATGAAACAGAAAGCACATGAGCAGAAACCTGAGCATGAAGCTGTGCTGTGCTCTGTCAGAACCAGGCTGGCTCCCCTCCTCCTGCTGCCTTCATAGGGCAGATGCAGGAAAAGGACTGCTGAGGGACTGACAGTCCCCCTGCATCCTGCTCTCCTTTGCTTCTCAGCAGCTGTGGCCATGGGAAGTCTGTTTGGCTAACTCAGGGCTGGCACTCTGGGTTTTAACTAAGTCATGCTGCTACAGTGAGACACAACCTACACAACCCCTCCTGATATTTTAATGTCATTTCTATCAAGTGATTTGGATATGCAGAGACTAGTACCCAAGAATGCTTTAAAACAGTGACGTATTCCTGGGAGACCCATTCAAAGCATGACAAATAATATCTGAGGTATTAAACAGACCTGAATGAAACTGGCAATGGGTCACTTTACATCAACAGAATAGGAAATGTCAGTGCTCTCAATACAGCTTTCAGGTCCTCCCTCTGAGGTGTGTGTAAACCTTGTATTCAGCATGTACCCAGCGCACTGCCAGTTTCCTCACTGGCTCGATGAACTGTTTGCCTCTGAGGAATTCAGCAGCAGTTAATCAGCAATTAATTAAACTTGCAAAACAGGAGTTCTTCAAAAAATACCATCTGAGGTAAAAGTGAAGCCGTGAACAACCCAGCCATGATGGGAGCGAGGGGTTAGCACAAGTGGTTAAACCCCATTCCAGGATAAACAGTCACAACTGACATACGGTAGAACATAGTTTATTTAATTGCAGTTTTAAAGTCTAACTGGCAGCTCAACAAAGCCCTGAACTGGCTCATCTTTGTGCTTACTTTGCCAAAAGACTGCCTGTCCCGTCCAGCGCAGCAAAACTGGGGCGAGCCCTAAGAGTTCTCCTCCAGGTTTCCCAGCTACTTCTCAGGGTGCCAGTGATTTAAGGTGCCACAGATTTGGCCAGGGCAGGGCAGTATCAGAGCCCAGGGTGATTTTAAGGAGCCTTTAGCATGTATGAAAAGGCCTTTTGCATCAGGCAGCTCAGTTACTCCTTGTGAAGTAGCTGATGAGTTGTGGAAATCAGTTTGCCAAGGCAGACACGCTGATTTGTGTGGGCAACCACATACCTCAGAGAATAGTCACCCACACCACGAATGCCCAGAACAAGGCTTGCTTATGTACATGGGCTTAGCTAGTCACGGCTTTGATGCAACCTTACAAAGATCTGTGGACCCTGTGCCAGATGCTATACTTGGGATGTGTTTTATGGCATAAACATGACTGAAAATGATCAATGCTCAGTCATGGGCACCTGGCTCACCTGGCCATAAGACGTTGCAAGCTGGCAAGGGAGAGAAGGTGCCTCTGGACGCTGGGACCAGTGTCCCATTGTAGCAGCCATGTCCTGGCTGTCACAGGAGCAAAGAGGTGATGGCAGAGCCAGGACAGAGCAGCTTTGGCACTAATGCCGGGGTTACACCCTGCGATGACCTTGCGCACTCCACATTACATGATCTTTCTTTACTTGCAAGCCAGCTACCACCTCTTTCCACCGTGCATTTTGCAGCAGCCTGCATGTGCCGCTCTCCAGGCATTACGAGCAGGGAGAGCAGTGTGTATGGTTGAGAGGGAGGACGCCCGTCTTTCCCTTACCCGGAGGCTAAGAGAAGCAATTCTCCTGGACGGCAGGGACAAGTCCCAGCAGCATCATCCCCACCGGCATTACCCCTCCCGGCAGCGCAGACCCGGCTCTCTCCCTACCTCCTGGACGTGACCCAGGAGCCAGTGTGTCGGGTGTCCGGGGAAGTCGGCCAGCGCTCTGAGCAGCTCCCGCCGCCGGCGGTACAGCTGGATGGCTTTCAGCAGCACGCAGGTCAGGCAGAACACGGCGGCGAGGTGCACCACCCGGGAGACATCCACCCCCAGCCACGGCAGCTTCATCCTCTCGGCCACGGCAGCCCCCGGGCGGCGGAAACAGGCGGACACCGGTATCACCCCCGCCCCGGGCGCGGCGGCCGTATTTATCCAATGCAGGGCGGAGAGGCAGGTTCAGAGCCCGAGCTGCTGCCAAATCACGGCAACGCTTGTTGGGAGGAAGGGCAGCATCCCGGTTTGCCCGCAGAACGGGCTCAGAGCTCCCGCCCGCCCTTCTTCCCCGCCGCCGGGGACCGCAAGGATGCGGGTTGGGGAGGCAGCGGAAGAGCTGGAGCCCCGCACTGCAGACCGAGGAAGACCGCAAAGACGGAGCGCGACCGGGGCTCTCAGGGAAGGAAAACTAAAGAATATGGCTGAGTGAGGGTGTGGAAGTACCATCCCGAGGGGCGTGGGGAGCATCACTTGGGAATATTGCTGGTTTACATGTGGTTCTTTAGGCTTTTAGTGCAGACAAGCCTTTAGGCTCTCAGGAGAAAGCAGCCATACCGTGAACTTCCTCCCCCCCCCCACAAGGTTTTCATCACATACTCCTGCCTCCCAAGGTTTCATCCTCATTTCCACCCATTCCCATCCCGGCTGACAGCTTCCCCCACCGCACCCTGAGCGAGCTAACGTTTTAAGTCGCATCTTAAGAACAGTCGGGGCAGCGTGTCTGCCACAGCGGCAGCGGTGGATGCTGCACCGGGCTGGGGTTGCCGTGTTGTGTCAAGCCGAGGGGCTGGGCAACGCGAAAGCGCTGCGGCAGGCAGAAGGAGGGCAGCTGCCAGGCAACACCGCTCCCCTACCGCCGCTATCTCTGGGAGCAAGGGCCCCCGCTGAGCCCGCGGGCGAGGGGAGAGAAGGTAACCGTGGAGGGAGGCACCAAGCCGGGCAGTGCCCCTCCGCTCGGCCGCTTCACGCCGCCCCGTTCCCAGCGCGCCCCACCTGCCAGAGTCGGGACTCGAACCTGCAACCCTTCCTCACAGCTCCCGACCCCCCTGAAGGGCACGCCTGGCCCTTTAAGCCTCGAGTGGGGCGGCCCCGCGCTGCCCAATGGGAACGCGGTTTGCTGGCAGGTGGAGGGGGCGGGCTCGGCGGGCCGGGAGCAGCCATGGGGCGGGCGGTGGGGCCAGGCGTGCCGCTGCGGGGCCGGCGGGGGAGCAGCGGCCGCGGCCCCGCGGAGCGCCTGTAGCCGCGGCCGGGCCGCAGGCTGGCGAGCCGGGCCGCGCTGGCGGCGGCCGCCGCGACGGCGGCGGAGGAAGAGGGAGGCGGGAGCCAGCCGCCGACCGTGCCGCCGCCTCACAAGAGGATGAAGAAGCGGAAGGAGCTGAACGCCCTCATCGGCCTGGCCGCCGACGGCCGTAGGAAGAAGCCCGCTAAGAAGGGCTCTGGCCACCGGCTGCTGCGCACGGAGCCGCCCGCCTCCGACTCCGAGTCCAGCTCCGAGGAGGACGAGTTCGCCGGGGCGCGGGGCCGCTGCGGCAAGTGAGTCCCCGGGGCTGCCGCCGGGACCCGGGCCGGCCCGACCTGCGCCTGCCCGCTTTGGGCTCCGGCCCTCAGCGCCGGTCTCTGGGGTGCGCTCCGTGGCTGGGGAGGGTGGTGGGGAGCTGGGGGCTGCCGGGAGAGACTTAGAGCTACGCTGAGTGTGTGTGGCCCAACAGGTCGTCTAGTGAGGGGTCGAAGTAGATCTGAAGTGTCCTTTTGGCTTTCTAGTTCTTGTCTTTAATGTTTAATGCTCGCCGCAGCTGAAGACCTTAGGGCAGCTCAGGGGCAGTTGGTTGAAGTGTTGAGCACAGCTATTGTGTGTTCATGGCACAGTCCTGTATGCTCGAGCTGCCACCGTGTTGGTTTCTCATGGGCGTGATGAGCTTTGTCAGTAAATAAACTTCTCAGTTGTTATTAATGGGCTTTTAAGAATAACTGAAAGCAGGCATGTTGCAGAGAAACTTTGGCTTTCACAGTTTAGGATAATCTAGAAGTACTTGCTGTAACATTATGGTAATACCCTTTTTCAAAGCCTGCTTTCCAAGCTATCAAGCAGATGTTCCTAACATAAGCTTATGTGAGCAGAGCAGGAAATCTTAGTGTGGGAAACTTGACAGCTGCTCTTAAATATGCTAGATGTGCCTCCTGAGGATGAACTGAACAGACAGCAATAGCCCCAATCTGCTGTAGAGCCTTACTTATTCTTGGAAAAGCTTTTAGTTCTTGTCAGCCAAAACGTCTGCTGTTCTAGCACTGTACCTTGCTTCGATAGAGCAGCATTTAAAATCAAGCTTTTCTAGTTGTTGTTGAATATTCACAGCCTGTTATTTGTGTTTTATCCAGGGGAGACTATCTACGATGCTGCAAGTTCTGTTACCCATTATGTTCGTTTGTCATTCTCGCCGCTTGTGTGGTAGCGTGTGTTGGCTTAGTCTGGATGCAGGTGGCCCTCAAGGAGGATCTGGATGCAATAAAAGAGAAGTTTCGGACTAGTAAGTATAGATGTAACTACGCTGTTTCACATCTGCTTTGGGCAAGAGGGAGAGCTTTAGTTGCTTACCTGCTTATTCAAAGCCTGAAAGTACTGAGGATGTAAACAGACCTTGAATTGAGGAGTTCTCTGAGCCAAAAATACTGGTGGTTGGGTGAATCTAAGGCAAATATTATATATTCTTGTCTGCTCTGTGTCTTTTGAGGAGCAGGAGCCTGTGGGCCTGTAGTTGTTTGTATGTGCATTTCTAAAATTCCTGGCTTTGGTCTTGGAAGTACTGTCTTCCAAAGAAAGCCCCTCTTTAAAAAGAGAAGTTCTGATCAGCCCTGGAACAGCAGTCTAAGGGGTTTTGATGCATCCCTTAAAACAGTGTAAAACAATGTTCTTGTCTTGAGTTCCTGTTAACATCTCTAATACTTGCTGTGATGTTATGCAGTTTTCATGTTGCTTTGGTATTACGTTTTTTCTTTGTTTCCTTTGAATGTTCATCTTGCTTGAAGCCTGTTCTTGTTCAGCTTTCATGTATTGCATGTGGTGTGGACTTACATCATGTTTAATACCTAGAAGTATGGAGTTAATGTGAAGCATTTTGCTTGCAGCTCTCAGGTTTTTCCTGTCCATGTAAGATTTCAATATTAACTTCTGTAGCACTGAGACTTGCATGTAACATACATTCTATATACCTCATATCTGGACGCGGTGTATGTTTTGGTGCATTGTTCTAGTAGTGTTTAAAATCATATGCATTGAAAAAGGCAAAGAGAAGCTAAGGAGCTGTGCAAATAGGGCAAAAGAAAGTGAAGTTTAGGCATTCGGGTAGTCTCTAGCTGCTTCAGGAAAGCTGAAGAGTTACGTTTTGCATGAGGAGCACCTCTGTTGACCATGGGTTTTGTCCCACAGCTTTGGTCTTCATCTTTGAATTTTTGTGTTCATGACATGAAGATGACCTTAAAAATAAGGCTGATGACATCAGTTAAATTAGGAGGCTGCAAGGGCGGGAGTTAAGCAGAGGACTTGATTTGCTTGTGGTGAAAGAGGCATTGAGGAAATGCATATAGAAATTCATTGCTATTGGTGTCTGGGGCTTCCTGTTCAGGTGTGTAACTGCTGTGAGGTGGGGAGTTGCCTGCCAAGGTGGAACCGGCTGGCTGGCAGTGAGATAAAGTGCTCCTGATAGATGTGCTTTTATATTAACTGATACTGAACTCTGAAAGTTAGCTGTAGCTGGTGTCCACCTGTTATGGAGGACACCTTTAGATACAGGCCCTCCTTGGTGGCTGTGAGTGCACCAAACAGCCCTGCAGTAGCTGTTGCTGTGTCCTGGGTAAGCTGACTGCTGCTCTTCTTGGACTGGTCTGCTTTAAGTAGAAGTTTTGTACAATGACAACATTTGTTGGCTTTGGTGTAGTTAAGTTTCATCATTCCTGTTCTACATAGACCCCTTTGTTAAAGCAGTTGTTCTCTCCGAGCTTCCTGTCTGGCAATTACAGATGTGCTTTTTTTTCTCCTTAGTAGCTCTGATTGAAAAGCCATGCATCTAGTATTTCATCTAGTGGTAGAACGGTTTCAGATGCCCATGCCACTGTAATAGCATACCTAGAAGCTGGATGGGAGGCTCAGAATATGGCACAGCATTAAAAACAACAACAACAACAACAAAAAAAGATAGCAAGAATAACCTGGTTCTAAAAGGTAACATTGTGCTTTGGTAGAATGTGTGGATGGATGGAGGAACAAAGGCATGGGATCTGTCTGTCCGTACAGCAAGTTTGGAAAAAGAACCTTTTCCTCTGAATCTTCATCCAGACTTTTTCCCCACAAGAGCAGATTCCTGTGGTCATATTTTAGTGTTCTGCCATCCTTTGAACAGACCGAGTGTGTTATGGGTGTTTTTTAAGGATAAGACATTTTTGTATCTAGTATGTTTGGGATAGAGGGAAGACATTGTGGTGTTTCTCTTCTTAGTACTTGTGCTACAAACAGTAATGCATTCTATCACTGTAAAAGTCTTCAGTGGAGTCTCACTGTACACGGTAAGAGGGGCAAAACAGAAAATAGTTTTGTCTACAGGAGCCTCTGAAAGGTCAGATTTGGTGTGAAGTGCTTGTGTTGAACCCTCAATTAGTTCTCAGTCTGTTTTAACTAAAGTAAACCTTTCAAGGTTGTGTGTAACTGAAAGTGTTGTTTGGATCTGGATGATCCGAGCAGATTACTCTGTCCCTAGAAATGACTGTGAGGACTTGCTTCCAGAAAAGTGAAGGGGGTTTTTGAAGGTGTATGTCTTTCCAGTTGTGTTTATTTGGGCACCATGGCATGAAGCCCTCCTGAAGGCTTCCTCTTTTTGATCAGATGGGTCATGCATGGAAATCTGTTCTGGGTGCTGCCAGCTACATACCCTGTACATCCCACTGCTCTTGGCAGCATGTTCTCAGTAGTGGTGGTTTGTTGTGGAGCATTCTGTGCTACAGTAAAGGGTGGAGGTAGAGATTTTGACGAACTCTGTCATCTCCATCTCAAAACCTTTGCTTATTTGTTTGCCAAACCTAGGGATTTAGGGTTACCTAATAGTGCTTGCAGCTAAATAGCTTAGTCACTGCCGACCTGGAAGAGCTGCATTTCTGAGGCTCATTTGAATTGGTTTGAGCTGCATGTTTCCCCCTTCCGTGTAGTGTTAATTGCTGTAATAACTGACTTTATTTCCAAGGACCCTGTTTGCTGATTTGTTTACCAACAGATGTTAGTGTGCAAGGTTATATGTTCAGTTGTCTTCTTGTTACACAGAACAACTGTAATCACGATAATCTCCTTGGAATTAATTTCATCATCAGTCTCTTTGGAGGCTTGAGAAGGGCACAGAGGTTCATTTCGCGTGCTTCCTTTGCCCGGGTAGTGTTGGCGGTTCTTACAGTCCCATTACCTTTTCATGTTCCTCTGAAAGTAATGCAAAATAGCTGCATTAAATAAAGACCTACTGAGGCTTGCCAGAATGACAGTACTATTGCAAAGTGTTACATTTAGTACAGTCTCTCTGGGTTTTCTCAGCAGACATGAGTACTCTTAAAACAGCTGTAATTCTGAACTAACACTTAATTCTGAATTGGCAATAAACCCATATGTAGGAACTGTTATTGCCTTCTTTTACTGCTATAGATGTTGCTGCTTGTCATTTGTTTTCTGCCTTTCAACATTGTTTACCTGGACTTTTTAATTTCATTATTCTTTGGGGATTTTTTGTATTTTATTTTTTAGTGGAATCTAATCAAAAGACATCATTCCAAGAAATTCCTAAACTGAATGAAGATTTGGTGCAGAAGCAAAAGCAACTCGAACAAATCGAGACTGGAGAACTGGGGCTAAATAAAGTTTGGATAAATATCACAGAGATCAATAAACAGGTGAGAGGTATCAGTGCTTGGTTTTGAAAAATAATAAAATGGTCCATTGAAGCTTAGTTCCACAGAAATTCATTGCAAGTGCAGTGCTGAGTTTTTATCTAAGGCCTTCTGTGACCATATGCTGAACTTCTAAAGTGGAGCATAAGCCTCTTTATTAAACAAACAAACAAAGTTTGAGCATCCATCTGGACTGGAGGCTGATCACAAAGAGGAGAAATTGTGCAACTGGTGGATAGACTTCAGGCAGAACTTAAAAGAACCTGAGACTGGGCAGTTCTTCATTTTCCTGCCAAAGAAGTCTGGTGTTTATGATGAGAGATTTGACATTTCAGAGAGCATCTGCAAATGTTTCATAAGTGTGGAAAACAGTTACCCAAATCAGTGCAAGTTCACGTTGCTCCAAATGAAGCACTGGTGCCTTGTGAATATAAAAACTGCTCATACGCACTCAGCATCCGAGCTGGTGTAAATCTTAGCTCTGTTTATGCAGCTAAATCTAAGCCACTTAACAGAAGGCTGTTTCCTCAGCTGCTCTATTAACTCATGATTCAAACAAAGCATCCAGCAAGGTTCTTATTGAAATGCTTGCCACAGAGGGTAAAAGTTCAGAGCTGCTCACAGCGGTATCAAGAAGTGTCCTCTCCCAGTGGTGCTTTGCGTTTAATTTTAAGAGTATTGAGGTGCCTCTTCAGGTTGGTTTTTCTTCAGCCCCATGCAGTGGTTAAGTGCTAAATGAGGCACGTAAATAGATTTGACAAGTTTTCTTTGGCATCTGGCAGTATGCATTATCTACAGATACTTAGGTGCTTCACTGGACTTTTAAAACACCATCATCTGCATCTGGATGTTAAAGATACTTGCACATGGTTCTTGCAGGCCCTCAAGTTCTTACAGGGTCTGTTTATAGTTTGAGCCAGCTCTTCTGGGAATAAAACTATTTAATTTTTTCCCATGAATTGTTGGGATGTGCTGCAGGGAATTATTTCAGCCAATATTCACAGCTGTGGAACCAGAGAGACTGCACTCAAACTGATCAACATAGACCTAATGTAACATTAGGATCTTGCTCATTTCCTCAGCTTGTGAAACAACTTTTTTTCTCTTTTAACCAGAAGAAAGTTGGTTTTGTGCTGTCAAATGTGAGAAGAAATTTTGAGATTTTGACTACTGATGGCTACAGATTGATCTTAAAGTGATAGTGTTAGCCATGAATGACTAGCAGGTAGCTGGTTTTAGTTGATTTGACAACTTCTCAGTTGGAGTGAATAAGTAATCTTGAAGACTCATTGAATAACTTGCTGTCTGGGTCAAACAGTTGACAGAAATTTCGCTAACCCACTGTACCTAGATTGTTGCTGTTGCACTTCTGTATCAGAAGGTGTGGGTAATATGTGCAACTTCTTTGTTACTCAGTTAGAGAAGTTGCGTGCTTTGCTGGGTTTTGCCAGGCAGGTTTGGCTGCTGAATAGGATGAGTGGATGACTGTTTCCTCCACGTAAGGGCGTCTTGCACAATTCTTTATACCTTTCTTGGGCAACACCCTCTCTCTGAAGGAATGAACGTAAAATGGGCAGAGGCTGCCTTTTTGAAAAGAAGGGGCTTCTATGGCTTTCAGGCATGGCCTAGTGTCGTGGTTTAAGCAGGACTTCTGACCTAGAGACGGGTGCTTTTTGTGTGTGTACATGTATAATTCTGTCTTGCTTTATGCTTTAATGTTACAAATTAAGTCATTAGTATTGGGGAAGGTCAGAATCAGGATTATGTTGACTAATTCTAAATATTCCCCTTTGGTTTTAGATATCACTATTGACCTCAACAGTAAATCATCTCAAAAACAACATAAAGTCTGCTTCTGATCTGATTTCTCTTCCTCTCACAGTAGAGAAACTTCAGAAGGCAAGTACTATAAATGCGGCTATTGCTAAATGTGGTGTTCTGTGCTGCTGAATGCTGAGCTGCAGCTGTGCTCTTGGGGACAGCAGTGGCCAACAGGAGTTACTTGAATTGTCTGAGAGGAATATTTGCTTCTCTTGTTTTTGAATTAGACTTGTAGCATATGGTCCTACAGTAACATAGGGCAGGTAAAAAAGTTGAAGGCCATGTTTGTCCCTTTCTGGAGATGCATTTTTTTTATATTATGTTGTCACTTTTTTACTTTGGAGCTGATCGTTACTGTTGCTTTCCTTCAGGTTGCTAGTTTTAACATTAACACACTTGCAAAAAGTCTGTCTGAAATTGTACAGCTCTGCTTGCAAATAGGTGGTTTTAATTGGAAAAGAAAATGGATTGCTTTTTGGAGAACTTTCTCATCTTGAGCAATACATAATTGTGTATCTGGTTCTGCATTTACAGTCTTGAGGTGGGTAGGAGTCTGACTTGGGAGCAGTGAGCCTGGAACCGTAACGTGGGAGCTTTCTAGGTGTTCAGTATGTGAAGAGCAGAACATGAGTTGTACTGGGATGGTTTTCTGGCAACCCCTTGAAAGATGGGCCTTACTGGGTGACACAAGCTTACTTCTGAAGTGACTTCTGTTAGTACAGTGTCTTACCTGTGTTTTAGCATTCTTTACCAAAGAACTGTCCTTTTTATTTTGGTACAAAGAATGGTTTGTTGAAACTTCCCCACCTCTTCCATAGCAGTTATGGGCATTTAGCAATAAACATTTATATTGGGCTAATAGATAATCACAGTCTAGTCTTTGTGGCTTTTATGGGTTTCCACTTCTCATTTCCTACAACATTAATGTATAATCAACAAGCTAGTTATATGTAAAGCAATTAGTGTGGTTTGGCTGATCAGGCTGCTGGGATCTCTTTTTACAGGACAAGTACAAAGCTATTGTCTAATCTTCTAATTTGCTGTAATGAATATGTTGTATTTTCAGTGTCACATCAGAAGTAAGCCTTAAGGCAGTACCTAGTCTGAAATCTGCACCTACTTTATGTGTGTGTATGTATTTATATATACAAAGAGTGTATAAAGATCTTTTTGTCATCTTGCTGCCTTCAGTACTGTCAGGACAAAGTGTCTGGGCCAGCAGGTTTCAGCTTCTATCAATCTGCTGAACAGCAAGGCTTTTTCATGTTGGAGTAAGTCCATCCTTGGTCACACTTCGTGAAAATCAAATATCCTGAGAACTTTTGAGCTCTTTCCAGTCTCACTGTTGAGTCTAAGGTGTTAGATGTGGCATCTGTTGCCACTGCTCTCTTGATGCCATCTGTGTGCATGCTGTACTACCTCCTGTCACATAGAACTTTGATAAGTGTAGGTGGTAGCCTGGCTTTTGATAGCCTGGTGAAAAACTCCTGTTCAGCTGTCTGTTGCATCCAGCTGTCTTCAGAATTACCTGCCTTTCTTCGAAGAAACTGTGTGTCAGCAGTCCTGGCTAACCAGGGAAGTGCCAGTTGACTGGAGATTAACGAATGTGATGCCCATCTACAGGAAGGGACAAAAGGAGGATCTGAGGAACTACAGGCCTGTCAGTCTGACCTCAGTGCTGTGGAAGGTTATAAAGCAGATCACCTTGAGTGCCATCGTGCAGCACATACAGGATAGCCAGGTGATCAGGCCCAGTCAACATGGGTTTGTGAAAGACAGGTCGTGCTTGGCTAACCTGGTCTCCTTCTATGGCAAGGTGACCCACTCGGTGGATGAGGGAAAGGCTGTGGATGTTGTCTACCTAAACTTCAGTAAAGCCTTTAACAATGCTTCTCACAGCATTCTCCTGGAGAAACTGTCTGCTTATGGCTTGGACTGGTGTAGCCTTTGGGTAAAAAACTGCCTGGATGGCTGAGCCCAAAGGGTGGTGATGAATGGAGTTAGATCCAGTTGGAAGACAGTCACAAGGGATGTTCTCCAGAACTCAGGATTGGGGCCAGCTCTGTTTAATATCTTTATCAATGATCTGGATGAGAGGATTGAGTGCACCCTCAGTAAGTTTCCAGATGACACTAAGCTGGGAGGGAGTGTTGGATCTGGTGGAGGGTAGGAAGGCTCTGCAGAGGGATCTGGACAGGCTGGATTGATGGGCTCTGGCCAGTGGTATGAGATTCTACATGGCTCACTGCCAGGACCAGCACCTGGGACACTACAACCCCATACAATGCTGCAGGCTTGAAGAGTGGCTGGAAAGCTGCCTGATGGAAAGGGACGTGGGGGTGCTCATGAATAGATCTGAACATGAGCCAGCTTGTGCCCAGGCAGCCAAGAAAGCCAGCAGCATCCTGGCCTGTATCAGACATAGTGTGGCCAGCAGGGCCAGGGCAGTGATCATCCCCCTGTACTGGGCACTGGTGAGGTCACACTGTGAATCCTGTGTTCAGTCCTGGGCCCCTCACTACAAGAAAGCCATTGAGGTGCTGGAGAGGGTCCAGCAAATGGCAATGAAGCTGGTGAAGGGTCTGTAGAACAAGTGTTATGAGAAGCAGCTGAAAGAACTGAAGTTATTCAGCCTGGAGCAAATGAAGCTCAGGGGAGACCTTATTGGTCTCTACAATACCTGAAAGGAAGTTGTATTGAGGTTCAGGTTAGTGTCTTCTACCAAGTAATAAGTGACAGGATGAGGAAAAAATGGCCTCAAGTTGTGCCAAGGGAGGTTTACATTGAATATGAGGAAAAATATCTTTACCCAATGGGTTGTCAAGCATTGGAACAGGCTGCACAGGAAGATGGTTGAGGCAGCATCCCTGGAGGTGTTTAAAGGACGTGTAGATGTAGTGCTTGGGGACATGGTTTAATGTTGAACTTGGCTGTTATAAGTTAATGAATGGTTGGACTCGATCTTAAAGGTCATTTTCAATCTATATGATTCTATGATTCTCTGAAAAGGCTGCTATTCTTAGAATAGGCTTTTGGCTTTCTGAAGCCTTTTTCCCTGTAGGTGCTGTTCCTGAAAATGAGAAGCTGCCTGCTGGTGATAAGAGTCCTGAAGGTTTACTGAGAGAGTTCCTCTTGGGCAAAGGCTTTTGTTCAGACTAATGAAAGGTGCTGAAGGCATCCTGAGGTCTTCCAGGGCAGAGATTGCTTGCTGAATCTGTGTTCAGACTTGCAAAATGAAAAGCTGGAAGATCTGTGTGGATATTGTTTGAATATAGTTTGGTTAGCTAGAGTGTCACTTCAGTGCCTTAAGAACATTTACAGGGTCATAGGAAAAAGGGGTTTAGATGTGTTGTTTTAATGATTGAAGAAAGCATTAAGAATGGAATGAGAAACATAGGGGTATGCTCTGTCCTCTTACTGTAGTTTCCACTGATGTTTGTGGATGTCCTAGCTGATCTGACTCTGGTAGGTGCTGTGCTATCAGCTGCTAAAACACTGGTGCAGCTTTACAGCGTAGTTACTTTCTAAAGTGATAGCTGGGGGCTGGAGGAGTTCACATGGGTGAAGGCAAGGGCAGGGTGAGATGGGAGTAGTCAGAAGCAAAAGTAGCTGTGGGAGCACACTGATGGTACCTGCAGAATTCATGGGGGCTTTTCTGATGCTTCAGAGCCATTCTTTCATTTTAAAAAAGGCAATTTAACCTGCAGCCTTTGGCAGACAAATTTTGTGGTGTATGTGTCTGATGGGTGCCTCTGAAAGATAATTGAGACAGGATAAATTAATGGTATCAACATCCTAGTATTCAATATGGACACTCCATGTAAAGAGGAGGTAAGATGTCTACGTATCAAGATTATTTTTCCTATTGATGCCAGCTCATTAATAGTGTTTGGGGAGTGGGAGTAGCAAACCCATAATTTTGGCTGTAGCTTAAGCTTTCATGGTGTAGCGTGTGTCTTTGTTTACTGGCCTGGAGAGGCGCTGGGTAGAATTTGCAGGTTTGCTGCAGAAAAAGCTCTGGATATTTCAAATGCCCTTGTGTGTTTTTGTGGCAGTCTGCCTGGAGCTTAACTAACAAAACATTGTGTTCAGCAGTTGAAACTCTGGGACAGTGCAGTTTGAGGAAGGCTGAGGTTTTTGTCATCTTCTTTATTCCAGACTGTAGCTAACATAGGCAGCACACTTACCAGTGTTTCGCATGATGTTGAAAATATACAGACAGCTATTGAAGAATACAAGAAATCCATAGAAATCCTTCAGAATGACGTGGTAAGAAAACGTGTTGATTTAACATGTGTTTTACTAGTTACCTGCTTAATATGAAGCAAGTTTAAGAATGGTCTGGAGCTCTGCCTGATACCTTTCAAGATACTTTTGAAGTTTCAGTGGGTTGGTACATAGTAAACTGATCTAATCCCTGTGTGGTGTGTCCTATATGGGGCCAAGTTTGTATTTCTCTGGAGCCAGAATTGTTGGTCCCTACAGCACTTCTTATCCTGCATATTTTTGCTTTGTACTAAATAGATGTGGAGCCTTGGGAGTCTGCTTCTGTGTGGGGCAGGATACTGCTTATAGTAACTGTCTTCACTGTTTTAGGATTATGGATAGTGGAAGTGTTGAGATAGAGTTTGTTGGTTGAAATAAGGATGAAATTACTGCCTGTCTTTACCAGAATCGACTCACTCTATTTATACCAACGTCTCGCTTGGGATTAATAAACTGAGCCAGTAATTAAAGTTTTCCAGCTAAACTGCAATACAGCTTTACTTTATTATGAATACTTGCAGATAAAATCTAAATTAGGCTCATTATAAAACTTAATGCAGTCAATGGGTGTTACAGAAACATTGCAGATGTGGCAGTGTGTATGGTAGCAGTGAAATGTGTATCATAAAACTTCACTAAATGGAGAAGAGCTCATTAGGAGGGTTTAATTAAAATAAATTTGGACCTTCTGTACTTGAAAGTGAAAACTCTATTAGCCTATTTAAAATACTGCATGCACAATAGCCATGAGTGCCTATAATTGCAAGAAAATATCCTTAGCTACACCCAGCCAGTTATTAATAGCTTAGTATGTTTTTTTACAAGCATTTGGTTACATAGAATCATAGAATAGTTAGGGTTGAAAAGGACCTTAAGATCATCCAGTTCCAACCCCCACATAATTCCAACATAATTTTCTGCTTCTTTTCTTAGAAGGAATTAAAACAGATACCTTCACTTCCCTCCACTGTTGTGCCAAGGACTGAGAAAAATCAGACAGAAAACTGCAGAAAGGTATTTTCACCCCCTTGCATAAGGAATATCGGTACAAGTATCACTGATATGTAACTTTTTGGGTGGGTTTTGCAGTACTATAGCATATTAAAAGTGGTGTTTTATCAAGACACTACAGATAATATCCTTCAAAAGAAAGTACAAGGTCATTTAGCTGTAGTTGTTCCTGTGTATGTGCAAACAGGAAAGTACCCTAGTCTGAGAGTACTTTTTTTGTGGTGTAACTGGGTGAGGAGTAAAACGATGAATATCCAACAAATTATAGGTGTACTTTGCTCACGTAAATGGAAATGAATTAAAGGCTTTTTTATGGAATAGATTTTATAGCAGGTATTTGCTAACCTGAGGAAATTTGGGAGTGGCCTGTGTTGAGTCACCCTCAATGTGATATGAGGTGCGGAAGGCAACATTCAGCAACAATCAAAAGAAAAGGTAATGTGTGGGTGTTTAGCTGAAGGGGTTGGAATGGAAGGACTGCATTTATTCACATTTAAAACAGTCGATATCTTCCTCAAAAACAAACCTTGTGTAGAAATATGCCTAGTACATTCTTCCTTGGGAAAAACAGTTGGTGTGGTTACTAAACTTGCCCTGGAAAACAAGATGAATAGGCTTTCTGTGTTTGCTGGCACAGCTGAAGCGATTACATTAGCAACAAAGAGGTTAGCCCTAAGGAAGAATCTCTGTTTTCAAACTTTGAAAGCTGGAATAACTTTCTGGAAGCTTCCAATTGGAATTTTTCAGTGGTGTCGGTGGAGAGCCAGTGTAAAGTCTGCCCAGTTAAACTGGGTCAGTCACCATACTGTTAATAGCAAGGTGCTACAGAGGTTGAGTAAATTGACGTGTGCTGGTTTTATATTTCAGGAAAGCCAGTCACTGCATGCAGCCTTGGGAGAGCTAAATAACACTGTAGTGGCGTACCAAAAGTTGAATGACATCAAGCTTCTAAATGTGGATTCAGCCATTGGTAACCTCAGCCAGAGGGTTATGCTGTTAGAAAACTCTACCCTTTCTGGGAATAATCTGGACAAAAGAGAAAACTTGTCTACCAGTGTGGTAAGTATTTGATGACTGAGGATATATACTCAGGCTGGTAGTTTCAATACTTTCTATGCACTACAGATACAGCTTTTTCAAACCTAGCTAAAGAAAACATCAGAATGGAGTTTGAGGCACTTATGACTTTATTTGAAAAGGCTGGAATTTGTTCCTTATTTCTGAACAGATAATTAGTTTTAAGAGTATCCCTGAAGGAGTTATTTCTTCCCTGCAGGATCTATAGAAAAATGTCCAAAACACTGTGACATTTAAGACTTGAGTGACTGCTTAATGAATGGGATTCACAAACCTCTATGTTTTAGGAAGGCATTCTGGCATGGGGCTGTTAAGACCAATGAAGAGCTAGGTGGACCTCTGGGTTGTCCAGTGGTGCTTAAATGCTAAAACCCTCCAAAAATTAATACTAAATATGTTCATTTGTGGCATTCAGTGCTTTCTGTATGCCATAGTGGGGCCAGTCTCTAAGAATGTGTTCTGTATGTTTAGCAATAAGGAACATGCTGTGTTAAATTACATAACCTTCATGTTTATTCTGGTGTGTATTTGTTCTGTTTCTTCCTGCTTCTTGCCTGCTAAATTTGAAGGAAAGAAACTATTTGTAGTAAATAATGAACACATGAATTAACTCGGCTCTCCTCCATTTCTCCTGTAGGGGAATGATGCAACTACCTCTCCAAATGTGGAAAATGAAGATCAAATAGATAATGAAACTCATTCAAATAAAGAACTGAAGGTAAAAGTAAGGAAACACAAATTCCACTGGACTAGTAGAGCATGTCATTGTCTTTATAATCATGTTTTAAATTAAACTTAACTGTGGAAAGATCTGCAAGCAGGCCAATCTGATCAAGCTTCTTTTAAAAGTCCAGAGTAGAAGAGCTTATCCACCCCATTTTGGGGACAGGATGTCAATTAGGATGGAAGAAATGTTGTAGTAGTTCAAAGTCTTGCCATTCTGACTACATATGTGATAACATAGCAGAGCTGCTGTAATATCCTTCCGTGCAGCTGAAAGAATCTTGGAAGGTTCAGATGGTGGTCCATTGGAACAGGAGACTCTGGCATTCAGTTTGTTTGAGTACCCGTGCTTTCATCAAAGCTAGCCCAACTGCTGTGGGTTCATGCCACATATGGGCTTATGGCATCTATCCAGGTTTAAAAACTTTCTTGGCTTGACTTAGAGGAACTTTGCACTAATGGAGTCTAGGAACTGATGAAAGACACCTCTCAGTAATGCTCTGATGACTGTGAGTAAGTTTGAGACTAACTGGCCAAACTGTGGGGAAAAAGAGGTGGTGCTGCTGAGTTTAGTTGCCATTGTCTGGGAAGAAGGTAGGTGAGTTGAACCAGTTACACTGTCAGCTCTAGGCTTGGATTGATGTAAACTCAACCTGTCATCAGGAACCTACTCATAAAAAGAGCAAAGGAGCTCTAGGTTAAAAAATATGATGGTTTTGGTGTGACAAATACAGTGATTCCTGCACTAAGGTAGTCAGTATTGCAGACAGACATTAGAAACAATTCCGTTAATGTATAAATATTCACTCCAAGTATGTTTAACTGGTTTGTTATAATTTTTCTTGCTCATTTAAATAAGAAATATGGAAATTAAATGTCAGATTCTTTTGAAATTGGTGTCTGCAAAAGAGTTACTTGCTTTTCAGGTTGAGGTGCTGATTCTGTTGTTTTTCTTACAGACTGTGTGAATTTATTCCTTACATCTTTCCATGCATATTATTAAATACTGCCGATTATCTTCAGCTTGATTTAGTCTGGAGAGCTCCAAATCACTCAAAAGACTTAACGTATTTTAAATTACTTCTTTTCCTGATCTTCTCTATCTACTGAAGAGGTGCTTTTCTATATATACAGGAAATGGAAACTAGAGACTCTCAGGTATCAAAACTAAGAGAGACGCTTCAGATGATCAGTGCTCTCACAAGCAAGTCAGAAAATAATGACAAACTCATCGAGACATCAAAGAATGGTAAGAATGTCATATAATAGTAATCCATAAATCTGAAGATTCCCTGTGTGATTCAAAGAGTAACTAATGAGGGTGGGTAATTTAAACTGTTCCTTAAGGCTTTGGTGTAGATTATTTGAGTTAAAGTGGTAGGAAAATGGTGGCTCTAAACCAGAAAACTATGACTGCTAAAGCTTGAAGGTAACCTTCTATGTGTATAGCATCAGGAGCTTGTATTTGAAGGCATGTAGTGATTAACCTGTAGAAATTTATACCCAGTAACATCTATTTCTGCTTCTTCAAAATCTAAGTGTAACATTAGAGGAAAGGTCTGAGTCTCTGCTGACTTGTCTCAGTTCTGCACTTTTGCTGTATATATTCAGGTAGTGCTGAAGATAAGAGTTTTTAAAACTTCATTACACTAGAACTGTGCTTGTTGATTTGCTAACTTGGGAAGTTTAGACCTTGCTGTTGGGGAAGATGGATGCCTGCACTGACAAGGGGAAGGCAACCCAGGTGGGCAGATGTAATTTGCTTAATAAAGCTTGTTCAGCACTTCAGGCTGGGGAGTAGAAAGCACTTCCAAGTCATTCTTTGCATGGGGTTTACAAATACGTATCAGTACAGCATAAGAGTAAGGCTGTGTAACTGTCAAAAACTTGCTTCCTTCTGTTCTTCCAGTTACTAAAAGGGGACAGCACTGCTGTATTCTGAAATGATTTTGCAGCATCCTTATCCTATACAGCATCTATGACAAAATAGCTTTATTGTACTTTTTGTTGTTTCTGCTAACTGTAGTTCTGTGTTAAGACTAACAGGAATTGTTTTGTAACAGTTGAAAGTAGTCTGAGTACTACAGCAAAGCCCACAGACCTTTCAAGGCTGGCTTCAAGGTCAGCTGATGACAACACAGAGGGTAATGGACAGCTGAGACATCTGTCCTTACCAGGAATTTCCAGCATTGAAGGTATGTCCTTTCTAGGCTGACCTTTCCTTTTTCTGTATATTTCATGTTAATGTTCATGAGGTTATAAGTGTAACTGGAATGATGGTAGTGTATCTGGGTATTAGTGTTAATGTTCAGGAGGTTATAACTGGAATGATGGTAGTGTATCTGGGCATTTGGGGAGAAATGAGGTCAATTTTAAAACCTTGAGAATAGGGTCTTTAAAAAGTAATGAAAACCAAACAAAACCAAACCTAAAAGGAAAATAATAGTATGTAGGAGAGAATGATCTGGGATTTAATCAAGAATGGGCATTAAAAGTGGATTATAATTGTATTGAGTGACGAAGTGTTATTCCAAGTGCCTCAGAGACTGGGAATGAAGTCAAGGGCAGAATTAGGGTGCTGAAGGAAAATTAAGTAGATATGTGTTATGTTTTGGTGGGTTTTTTTTTTAAGAGAACACTGCCTGGGCAAATAAATGGTTTCTGGATCTTGCTATTCAGGTTCTTCAGCTACTGAAAGGGCAATGTTTTGAATCAGAAAATAAGTAGACAGTTTTCCCTTTATATCATCTGTGCTGTTGGTATAGCAACAGTCATTTGAAGCTTGCTTTTGTGGAGGATAACTGTATCTGTCTGCAGTTAGTGGTTGTAGAATGGGCTATTAGTCATGGCCAGAAACAGGGATTACTTTTTTATAGATTTAGTATAATTTAATCCAGAAATGTTTGTGCTTTTTTCTCCTAAACTGTTATTGGCAGCTTGTGACAACGCAGATGGCAAGCTCCATACCTGGGGGTGCTTTATTTCATTACTAGGTAGTAAAGAAACAGTGCAGTAAAACTGGAAGAGCAGCTTAAAGGATATTCCTCTGTACTTAAAGGAGCTACTTTTCAATCCTTGCTCTCTTTGCAGATCTTCAGAATTTCTTTGAAAAAGCAACCCAAGATGCTGATGGAAAACTGTCACATAAAGATCTTCAAAAGCTGCTTGGCTCAACAGCTCAAGAGTCACAGAGCTTTAAGCAATTTGACACAGATGGAGATGAGAAATACTCACTACAAGAACTGAGATTAGCATTAGGTGTCTAAGATACGTATTTAGAAATGTGATACTGATGGATGCTACTGTAGCTAAAGGAAACTACGGGACGTGAAAAACTACATCTGCACTTTCCCAGTGTTTTACTGATCTTTGGAGCTAAGTTACTGTACACGTTGCACCTCTTTTTTCATTTGCATTTATTGAGGAAAAAAACATACAAATTTATATGTCAATAGGACATAATATTGGGACTCTGTTAAAATCCAGAAAATTCCCAAACTTGGAAACATTTTCCTCTCATTCTTTCCTTTTCAAGGGAGTTCTTGTTTTTAATTCAAAATGTGTACATACTAAAATAAAACTATGGTTTTATAGTTCACTGAAATTTGCCTTAAATTAGAGAGCTGCACTTTATGTAGAGCAGAAGGAAAGCTGTCTTGTAAAGATGGGCTGCTTCTGCTTGTAAATATTTGAGATAGAGTAAATTATGCATATTTAAGGGGAAGTTTGTGTCAGGGGCTGTGTTGGTAGCAAGCTGTTTATAATGAGACTGAGCCTAAAAGTGGTGGTTAAGAGCTTCAGATGAATTTCTAATTTTGACCAAGTGTATCCATGAATGAGTTTAAACTCAGTCAGAGGAAAGCAGGAATGGTAAATCATGCCCATCTCTAGCAGGGTTTATTTTTAGAGGGAAGAGTTGAAAGTGTTTTTGTATCATGAGCCTACAGGAGCAAATTACCAAGTGCTTGGGTTTTCACTTCAGCATTCTTTTCGCTTTGCTGTACTGCATCCAGATTACATTTTGTGAGATGAGCTTATCTGTTCTATTTTTTAAAAAAGTATCGAATAACTTTAACAGATGCTTAAGAAGTAAAAGTCTGCAGTGCAGCCTGCTGTGTAGCACCTGGATAGTTCATGCCTCAGGTGTGATCCAGCAGCGTGCCGATGGTCTTGCTAACTGGTTACTGGAGATCTTTGGAACGTGGTTGCTGATGCTGCTGGTTTCTTCCATGCAGTGTTGTTTGGGTCACTATGGTGAAGTGTCCTGAGTAAAGCTTCTGGTCACTAGGAGTGTGAGCAGGTGGGGAAGGCCCAAGGGTAGACTTGTGGGCTGTTTGCTGACTGACACGAACGTGATCACTTTGTACCTTTACCTTTTGTGCTTTCGCCAACAAAAGGGTGTAAAATGCAGGATAGGAGTATGCAGTGGCATCGGTGTTTTCTCCCGACACATCTTTGTGAGGTTTCCTTACAATAGAGGAACTGCAGGGTTTGTTTATACTAGTGAACCTTCTGGAACATAGAAAATGACTTCTGCAGAAGGGATTCTCTTGCAGGTGAGATCATGGCCAAGTTGGATGATTTTGCTCACAAGTAGCACTGATGTTGGGAGTTTCTCACATGATTAGTGACCTGAAGTTACCCACCTCGCTAAGACATCAGTTTATGTGGAAGTTAGTTTGTAACTGTTGACTTTTACAAAACTTTAGACTGGATGTTTAATGAATAAGTGTATTCTGGAAGTATGAATCAGTGAAGGAATGTATAAAACAGAACCCTGTTACCTGTTGCCTAGGCTTCTTTCACTGTTGCTCTTCTGTCCTGTTTGGGTAATGCAGACGTGACCCAATACAGAAATGCTTTTGATGTGATGTTTGCAAACACAGTATTTAAAAACGAAACAAAACCAACCAACCTTGGCTTTTTGAGAGGACAAGAAGCCGATACTTGCTTCTTGCTGCTTCCCATACCCTTTTATACACTACTGTATAATTCCTTAACCAAATAAAAAAAACCCCTAGCAATAAAATGTAACCATTCTGGTATTTTATTTGTACATACTGTATCATAGCCATATGCCAGAGTTTGCAAAATATTTTTGGAAGTTTGATTTGTATGGAATTTAACTTACCTTAAAATTTAAGGGATTATTGTAGCGCTGTGTGAATCTCCTGGTGTTTTGTTTTGTTGCAGTCTGCTTTACTTTTAGAAGGCTCTTCAACAGCAGCAGTGAAACTGTCAGCTAGAGACAGCGTGTGGTGCTCCAGCCACACGTGTCCTCAGCCTGTGGCCAAGGAGTGAAGCTGGTCAGTCATTAGCAGTGGGGCACAGCTGTCCAGTGGTGCTGCTTAACTTGCATGTCAAGAGCACAGTTGACTGCTAGTTGCTATAGTTGCTGCTGTTGTAGGATGGAATTATGCTATCAGTTCAACATCATCCCCAAGTATAGTGGTTGCTTGTTTGGCCTAGGGTAACAACCAGTCATGGTGTGCTGCAGGCTGGGAGCTCTGGTCCCCAGCCAGCAAGCTTTCTGCTGTGCTACCGGTCTCCATCCTACATGCTTTCCAGAGCCCCGATGCTGCATGTTGGCAGGCTTCCTCCTGTGTTTTATTCATGCTGCAGATGGTAGAGGGCATAAAAGCCATGGGTGTAGTAAATACACTTGTCCGGATCTGCTCCCTGCTGCACCTCATGCCTGCGGAGCATGGCTTTCCAATGAGGTGGTCGGAAGCTTGACCTGAGGAGGCTGCGTGCTACTTCGGATGGTGAGCCCTAGAGAAATAAGTGATACCTGAAATGAAAAGATACGAAATGATGAGAGAGACAAGACCGGGCTGTAGCGGGACGGAGCGATGCGCTGCTGAGACTTGCTGTTACCTTGCTGTTACGCTGTGATTCTTAGCTTCATTTCCAGGCTGTATTTGTGTTTGTTTGGATGACTCCCGTGTAGGGACCACCCTACACTGCACCCACTGTGTACTTTCAGTTCAGTTACTGACCTTTACATGCAGCGAAGCCGCACCGTGCTGGTCGTGCATCTCGCTTCTGCGCTGGCTTTGTATCGAGTAACGCCGCTTCAGTGTCCCGAAATAAAGGCTCCTTTTCAGAGCGCGGCTCCGGCCTCTTCCCTGCGGGCGGGGCGGGGCGCTGAGGGGGCGGGGCGGGGCGCTGAGGGGGCGGGGCGGGGCGCTGAGGGGGCGGGGCTGGGCGCTGAGGGGGCGGGGCGGGGCGCTGAGGGGGCCGGCCGTCATGGCGGGCCCGCTGCTGCAGGGCTATGGGCTGACGGCGGCCTTGAGGAGCCGAGCTGCTCTTCGCCCTCTGGGGCTGCTGGTCCCACCAAGCCGGGGCTTAACCGACCTGGGGCCGGGGCACGGGGAGGCGGCGCTGGAGGAGAACCCTTTCTACGGGAAGTACCGACATAAGATCCAGGAGCTGCGGAGGTGCGGGGAGGCCTGCGGGCATGGCTGCGGATGGGCCTGAGGGGAAGGAAGGGCAGCAGGGAGGCCGAGGCGGAAGGGTTAATTTCTGGGAATGGGGGTGCGGGGGGAGCTGGGATTTTGGGAAGGAAGGAAGTAATTTTTAGTTTTGTGTCCTAATGAGAAAATTAACTAGTTAGGCCAAATGCTGCTTTGAAATAGGGTGAGGCTTTGAGCAACCTGCCCTAGTGGAAGGTGTTCCTGCCCATGGCAGGGGGTTGGAACTGGATGAGCTTTAGGGTCTCTTCCAAGCCAAACCAGTCTGGGATTGTATGTAGTTGTCACCAGCGTGGTGAGAGTTATCTCTCAGCGTGGTGTTCAACTCTGGGGCCTGCAACACAAGAGGGACGTGGACCTGCTTGAGTGAGTCCAGAGGAGGCCACAAAGATGCTGTGAGGGCTGGAGCACCTCTGTTATGGAGCCAGGCTGAGAGAGCTGGGCTGGTTCAGCCTGAAGAGAAGGCTACAGGGATACCTTAGAGCAGCTTCCAGTCCCTAAAGAGGTTCTAGGAGAAATCTGGAGAGGGGCCTTTTACAATGGCCTGTAGGGACAGGACAAAAGGGAATGGCTTTAACCCGACAGAAGGGAGATTCAGATGAGATACTGGGGAAAAAAATACACTGTGAGAGTGCTGAGGCGCTGGCACAGGGTGCCCAGAGAAGCTGTGGCTGCCCCATCCCTGGCAGTGTTCAAGGCCAGGTTGGACGGGGCTTGGAGCACCCTAGTGGAAGGTGTCCCTGCCCATGGCAGGTGTTGGAACTGAGTGCTTTGAGGTCCCTTCCAACCCAAACCAGTCTGGGATTCTGTGGCCAGTTGCTAAGAGAGTTTTAGTAACAAGAAATTAAAAATGCAAGTTACAACATTTACAACATAAATCACTGCCACAGGAAACATTTTAGAAAGCCAAATGATGTTCATCACCCAGTACTTTTAACAGTCTCTTTTCCAATTCAGATCCAGTCCAGATGTGTTTGAATCCCGTATGGAAAAAAGAACTGAAGTGAAAAAGCAGCCCTTGGGATACTCCAGTCAGGGAGAATTTATCAGACGCATGGAGGAAAAGGTAAGGCCAACTTTCTTTGTAATTCACATGTATTAAAGCTATAATATATATAGGATTAGCATAATGCTGTGAACATAAAGTGTTCCCATTAGTCAGGAGCCCCAGAATGTCACTCTCTGATGGCTAAAAGTATTGTTTTCTACTCCAGTGTTTAATTTTTCTGGTATTTAGACTAATTTCTGTGCTTGAAGCCTTGTTTAAGTTGCTTAATTAGTTCCAGATTAGTTTAGCCAAATGGAGGGACATGATCTTACATATATCATTTTTTAGGGAATGTAAGAAAACTGTTCAGTAATATTGGATCCAAAGTACGTAATAGTTTGCTTTAAATTAATCCTTTCTGGCCTTTAAATTAATAATTCATTAGGTTACTCATCTTTCTTCTAATTAATCATTTTATTTAAAACGCACTGCAGTGATCTCCAAGTATTTTAAACTTGAGCTCCTACTCAGGAGATTTTTGTCATCAGGCATGTTATGCATGGCAGGAAGGCAAATAAATGGTCTTAAAGCATCAGCTATGAAAACTAAAGAATGTTTTCTTCTAGGCAAAAGGCTTGGGCTCAAAGACATCTAAGAGTGGATTCACAAAAGACAAGGTAAGGGAAACAAACCTTCATGTTAGGAGAGGACATGCTGGGAAATTAAGGATGTAGATGTATTGCTACCATCGGTGCTTCAGCCAAGAGCTTCTTGACATAAAACTGGTCTTCCTTATGCTGCAGTTGATTATAAAATTTTAATTCGCTGTTTGGATTGTGTTTGATCTTAAAACTCCTGCCACTCTGTGGTTTTAGTATCCTGTCGTTTCTCTCTGACACACTGGAAGTTCCTGATCCTGAGAGAATCTGTACTGAATGCTCACAGCAATAAATAGCAAGGGTTAAGCTGCCTGTACAACGTGTAAATAGATTTCCAAAGATCAGCCACCAGAGGGACAAGAGACTGGTTTTACTCTCTTTCACATTTCTTGTGTTTTGGCAAACTTACTGTGTAAATGTGTCTGAGATGGCTGAAGGTGAAAGGCTGCAGCTCCTCTTGTAGCTTCAGTAGAGATCTACACAGCTGGAGCAAAGTGTATTCTGTGTCCTGAAAGAATGTCTTCTATTTTGACTCAGTGTGTGATTCCACTTCTCAGTGTGCTGCTGTTTATAATTCACTGGTTTCTTTGGCAATTAAGACGACTAAATCACACTGTAAACTGAATGAAGGTATTCTAGCTTGAGTATGTTCTCTAATTGCATCCATTCATTCTGGATTCTCGCTTGGATCAGAGAACTGCCGTCATGCTGGATTCCTTATGCTTTCTCTTACAGACACTTGATTCAATTCTGAATGTTGAAATGGTGAAAGAAAAGTCAGCGGAGGAGATAAAACAGGTGATGGATTTAAATGGACTAAAGTTCGCACCACATACGTGCATAATAGTAATCTGCATACGAGAATGGAATTGTACTTAGCCATGTTTTATTTTTCAGTCTATAAATGAATATTCATTAAAAGCACATTGACATGCATATTAATAGTAGAAAATAAAGTTTTTTCCATATAGGTAAGTCCACCTAGGATGTACCCTGGTACATCTGGACTTGATTTCCCAGAAACTGACTCCACTGCAATTCTTATTGTTGCCATTTAGTGTGTAGCAGTTAATTGGTGTTAGCAAGCTCTGGCCAGGTTTGAAGCCCAGTAAAGGGAAAACTTAGCAGTAGTTTGTATGGATTATACTACATCTATTCTACAGAAATAAAATCAAAGCTTTTGCCACCTTTTACCTTTCTTTGCATTGTATCATTTAGGAGCCTATGTACTGAAGTTGGTTAGGATAAGAAGGAGGCTGATGGGTCTGTTTCTTTGAAAAACAGTGTGAATTGAGTTATTCTTCCTGTTATCTGCTTGGCTTTGCACTGTACTGCCTTTTATCTAGTTGTAAGTCACATCTGTTGCACATTTCTGGTGTAGCTTGACTTGGATCTAGTACTTTTTTTCCTTATTAGTCCGTCTGCCAAGAAACTATGTAGGCACGATCATTTGAAGGAAAGCAGCACATGTGAAGGAGCCTTCTGGCACAACTTGGAGAGCAGAAACCTAGCTGCTTTCTTGATAGCTTGAGAACATTATAGAAGTAGTTACGTGCTCTGCAGGGATGGTGTGCAACCAGTTACAGCAGGGAGCGGTTTGATAACTCATGAGTTCCTTTTGAGTTCCTCTGTTTCGTTGATTAAACATTTTACTGACAATTCTCATTAATTCTGTAGGACTGGGGAAGAGCAACTGAAAAAGTCCTGAACTCTGGGCTTTTACCTGTGCTTGTCCGTTTGTTAAGAACTCTGAGCTTTTATGTAGGTAGTGCTATCCTGCTGTGATGAAGAAAAAGGTTGTGAACACAGGGAAGCGTTATGCAAAGACTTGTCTTCTCTTAAATGTTACACTTAGAAGTGTCTCATGTTAGCGGGAAAGTCAGGTTTGAAAAATGACTTCTTGAAGTGCTTACAAAGGTTAGTTGACAAATGAAATTTCTTTTAAAGCGTTTAGTATTACTGCTTTTAACTGTAATATTTTAATTTAATATTATTATAACTGTACACCATCTCCTTTGTTTCCTACAGATTTGGAATCAGTATTTTTCTGCAAAAGACACAGTTTATGCTGTTATTCCTGTAAGTAGTTCCCCTGTAGCTATGCATTTGAAAGGCCAGTATGCAAAGCTTTCTTTTCTAACTGTGATTCTGTTTCTTTTAAAAGCAATCATTGAAGAAAAATGAGGTTACAAGAACAAACTTTCTTTCCAGATTCAGTGGTCTTACTGCCCCACATAAAGGCTAAAGGCTCTTTTTTGTACCCCTTTTTTTCCTCACTTACATCAGTCTCAGTAAAGCCAGTGCCTTTTTCTGCACATCTGGCTTGAATTTCCAGGCACATTTTATTACAAGTATCCAATACTCTTTGCAGGGCCCTGGTATCTATTAAGGTAGTATTTGTATTTTCACATAATTTTTTCTCAGTGTTGCTTATTTCTTTTCTCTCTTCCCTGCAGCCTGAACAGCAAACTCCAGTTGAATAGGGCAGTACTAGAGCACTTGGCTAATGATTTGCATGTGGCTAATCACTTACGACTTACCTTCATACATTTAAAATTATTGGCAGTGCTGTCTTTCATTGAGATTGCATGGTGCTTCCTGTGATAAGATCTTACTTCTTATTCCTGGTAACTTTCCCAGATGTTAATTGTTGTTAATCTGCATTAGGCTGAAGGAGGGTTTTTTCACTTTGGGGATTTCTTTCCATTCTTTGCTTCAAAGTCTCTATGTGATTGTGATCTCTTAAATCTGTCTTTTCACATCTGGGCACGAACTGTGTGTTCCTTGAGTTCTTGAAACCTCATTTAGATCTGGGGTCTGATTTGCAATTGTATTTGGCCCTTTGAGCTGCAACTGAAGTCGGTGGGAGGCTGTATCCTAAATGTACGAAGTGTTGTATGCCCTGGATATGGCAACGTGGGATTTGAAGTCGAGTGGCTTTGTGTTTCAGTTTTCCCAACATGTGGATCTTGTGAAAACAGTCTGAATCGCACATTTACTGTAGCAGACGGCCAAAGCCAAGGACTCCAGTTAAGATGGCGTAGATCTTTCATTAGTGGGGTTGGCACTGTTCTTTGGTGCACTGCTTTAGAGGAGCTTTGGAAGCTTTTTAAAGCTTTAATGCAGACCAGGTCCTAGGCACATTAGGAGGTCGTTCATGGTGTCATCTTGGGGGGGGGGGGGGTGTGTGTGCTGGAAACCCTCTATGTCTTTTGCCAGAAGCTTTTTGTTGGCTGGAAGAAAGGCCTTGCCTAGTTCTTGAGTGCTCAAAAGCACACATGGGGGAATTTCATGTTGATGGATGTCATGTGTTTTCTTTCCTGAACACCTCAGACTATTAATGTGCTGTGCTGGGAAGAAAAGTGCAGACAAAAGGTTTGGGGACATGTAGAGAACATGTGAATGAGAGTACCAGGTTTCATCAGGGATGACCAAATATATTTGTGGCTTTAATATAAACCTAAGTAATAAGTATGTTACTTGAGTAAATATCTAGGCTGCATTTTAATACTGAAGACCAGATGACTGTGATGTAAAATGCACAATTTGAGGCCAGGGATATGTCGCCCTGCTCAGCCGTTGACACCACAAAATGCGGTGGAGCTATTACTCAAAGAGGATGTAATGTAAGTCTTAAGTGTGGGCCCCCCACCTCCAAGGAATAAAGCTTTGGATCCAGAAAGGAATTTGCTGCTGCATCTTGGAGACAGCATTGTTAAAACGGGATACCAATGATATTTAGGTAACTAAGAACTAACTACAGTTTTCCATGCACTCATTGTTAGCTGCTCCCACAGTGAGACCTTCTGTAGATGGAAGTTGTACCCTGTAAAGGCTAATGAGATGATTCTGAATAATTGACTTTCTCTTTCTCCTTCTCCAAAGGCAGAGAAGTTTGATTTAATATGGGAGAGAGCCCAGAAATGTCCATCGGTACGTATGGAAGATACTCACAGCGCGTGGATGTAGAGCTGTAATGCATTTCTCCTCTCTAAAGCTTAATTCGTAAACCTTTGACCCTCCTCTATTCAGACTCATTGTATCAGCTCAGTTAGTAAAGTCCAAGTGTTCATACACTCATCTTAGTGTTCAGATAAAAGCAATGGCTGTTTATGTGTATTAAACAGTTTGATCTAGCTATCAGATATCTAGATATGAGAGATGTAGAGTTCAGAAAACAAGCACAGAATCTCCCAGGGAATGGATTTAGCTACAAGCCACTGGTTAAGTCTCTTTCATGCAGTGCTATGAAGAGCCAGGTTTTTTAGGCCAGCTTCACTGATATTCCCACTTATCTTTCCTTATTGCTCAAAGCATGCTTGCTTTAACCCAGAGGAACTGTTGTTGGCTGTAGCTGTGAGTCACCCTGGCATCACATTGTGTGTGTCGGGGGGGAAGGGAGTTCTCTTGTCTTAATGGCTGCTGTGAGCTGCTCCTCTATATGTTTCTTTTCTGGCAGTGGAGATAATAGGCAGGAGTATCTGAAAGAGAAGAAGACAAGAAATCAACATGTTGGGGTTCTGTCCAAATAAGAGCTGAACCTTGTCATCTGTTAGCTTGCTTTTTTGTCATCGTAAATGTGCGTAGCCATGCTTTCTTCACCATGCTGGTGATCTGTGGTAGGTAAATACTGGTAAGCTAGTAAGAGTCATTTGCATGGAAACCATCCTGGGCAGGCACTTTGCTGTGTCAGTGATGTGTCTCTAAGGGAATGTGAGTTGTCAAAAAAGCTCTGCTGCACAGCATTGTAATTCAACAGCTGCGACGGAAGGAAAGTGGGAATTAGGTGTAGCCGAACCCTTTATTAAGGTTCGTAAAATACTCTGTGGGTTGTGTCTTAGGTGTATGCCAGCATGGCAAAGCATAAAATACTGAGAATGCATAATAGGTTTATTTCAGAAATGAGTGGATTCCCAAGATTTGGGTTCACTGTTTCTCATGTGGGTTGGTGGATATATTGTAAGCTTCAATTAGAAGATTCCTGTGTGAATGAGCATGTTGTTGCTTTGAAGAAGTTAAGCAACAAAAGAGCAGAACTAACAAGCTGAAGGATATCTTTTGTTTGTGCTGCTGGATTAGCATTGGTTTTGGTTGAAAGTAAGTTTTTACAGTAACTTGTGCACTGAATCATGGCCTTTGTGCAAATTTTGCTGTGCTGACACAGAAATTAAATGCTTCATTCCCTTATGGAAACAAAGTACCTAGACTTCACTGCATTAGGAGGAGTGCTTTTGCAGATCTGAATGGGAGAGTTTACTGGAGAGGTGGATTGGTCCTGTATGTTCCACTTGCCAAGAGCAAGATCAGCCATATCTGGCTTCCCGAGCTACTTGGAGCTTGGGAAGCTATTTATAGCTTTAAGTACATTTATGTACAGTACATTGGCATTTAGTCAGGTATCCTGTATGTTTTTCTCCTCCCATGTTGTCCTTCCCCTTGGTGTGGGAAAATGATCAAGTCTCTAACCTATGGAGCTTAATAGATTGTAAATCTCTAAAGAGAAAATGCTTGCTAGGTGTTCTGAAACAGTTGGTGAAATTACAGGATTAAATACTCTGAATGCTCTTTATGTCATATTTTACCATTTCTCTGTTGATTTCCTAGAAGTGAACAGAAAGGTCAGAGTCTGAATGTTCTCTACTATCCTGTCCTTTCCTTTCCCTGTCTCATAGAACACTGATAAGAATATGTGCCAACATATTTGCTAATGAAATAATACTGATAAGGTAATGCTGGTTTATTGTCTGGTTCCTGCTGCCCTATCATTGCTGGTGCGGCAAAGAAACCCTTTTATCTGTTATGATTCTCTTTCCAAAGCATTTATGCTGGAGGCCAGTATGACACGGGCACCCTTTTGTTCTATGAAAGGCTTTGTTTGAATTGGTTTTACTAATTTTTTAATCCTTTCTCTACAGTTTCTATATGCTTTGCCAAGAAAAGAAGGCTACGAGTTCTTTGTGGGGCAGTGGTCAGGAACAGAATTGCACTTCACTTCTCTAATAAACATTCAGGTGAGTGGTTGAAATATAAAGTCCAAAAATGGCTTAGGATCCAGCAATACATACTATCAGCATATTACAATATCTAATATTTACTAAATAGTTTAATGAACAGGTTGTCTAGCTTAACTTGAGAAGAATTATCAAGGAAAAACTGACATTAATTATGGGTAACTTAATTAAGGGTAAATTAGTAAGTTTATGGGTATCAAGTGTCTCTCTAAAAGGAGGATGAGGTAGAAGTCACATAGTCTCAAAATAGAAGCACAAGCCAAACTCTTCAGAACTGTTTGTGCAAGCTATTTACATTACCAGTCGATGCTATAAGATGAAATGTCATCCTGGAAATTGTGGGTTCTTTTAAATGCAAAATGGTCTTTAGTCATGAAGAAAACCCAGCCTAACTCTGCAAATCCCTTGTTTTCTGTAAATGCCAGGAATAATGAAGTTTTAATTAGAATTGACGCTTAAGCCCTGAAAAATGACTGCCTCCATAGCAGTTAATACTCAAAAGTTTTGTAATAAAGCCTCCAGATCTACAGTAGAGCTGAAGTTCTTCATGGGATGCTGATGGGTTTCTTTATCTCCTTCAGACCCAAGGTGAAACTGCCCCTAGCCAGTTGGTTCTGTACCATTTTCCTGATCTACAGAAGGAAAAAGGGATAGTTCTAATGACAGCAGAAATGGACTCCAAGTTCTTGGTAAGAGAAATCTGCTCATTGGCTTCCTTCATTTTACGCTGCAACTCCTCGTACAGGTTTGAATTAAAGCCAAATTAAAATGAAGTCTTTGAAAGACCCTTTCCCAAAGAATGGTCTTACAAGATTCCTTTAACCTAATCTACTTAGTACTAGGGAAAGCTAGAAGGGAATCATAGGTCTTTGTCTCTCTGGTGATTTCAGCTCATGCATTCTTTTGTTTTGTTTGTTACTTTTGGTTTTTTCTTATTAATAAAAGCAAATTGAAGTGAAATGTGTTGCTACCTGCCAACAGTTTAAAGATGTGTTTCGAATACTGCTTGTCAGATCAGGAGACCTCCAGTGCTGCTTCTTGTTTCCATGCACCTTTGCTCTTTTATCTATGTGTGGGTGTGCTGTTATTTGGATGTCTGCAGTAGTACAGCACTAGGACTAGTTGTACCAGGGATTGCACTGGTGGAACAAGATAACTAAAGCATCCCGTCTCTGACTGACCTACTTACACCAGTTCTGAAGCAGTGTGCAGAGGAGTGTGCAGAGAACTCATTGGTGATGCATTTGCCCTGTTGTGTCTCTTGAGTAAACAATCAATTTTTGCAAATAGGTCAACCATAAGAAGGGAAAGATGAGACTTTGGTGCATCTCCAGTGTCTTAGAGCTTGCAGGGATCATGAAAGATGTATTTGACCTCTGAGGTGTGTGCTCAGCAGGAAGGTAGTTTAAATGCACGGTGCTAAAGCGTGTAAGTAGGTCAGGAACAAGAGGGAGGTGGTTTAAGAGATTTGCTAAATTAAGGTGGCTTGGCATTGAGTCACTCAATGAGTAGGACTGCGGCTGCTGAAGAGTCTTTTCAAAGAGGATACTCAAACACAAGCCCTGATGGTAACACACACTCTTTGTTTTAACTCGCAGGTGGTGCATGAAGCACAGTGCTTGGCGAATCAGGTGCAGCTTTTCTATGCAACGGATCGTTCCGAGACCTATGAACTAGTGGAGACCTTCAACCACAGATCTAGTGAATTTAAATATATGTCAGTTATAGCGGAGCTTGAGCAAAGCGGGCTTGGAAGAGAACTGAGACCTGGTCAGGTTTCTGACAGGTCACAGAGCTGACCTGCAGGTGAAGTGAGCCAGCAGCAGTGAGGGTTTCCTCCATGGGGTGGTGCTGTGTCTTTTGGTTTACAGATTTGGTTTGGATACAGAAAGGATTTGGAGACATCCTGGGAGTGTCAAGCCTGTCTGGCACTCATGCAAGGTGAGGACTTGGGCCATATGAACAACCATAATTGCCAAAATAGAGCCCTATAACTTCATCATAACAAGGAACAAGCCATTTTCCCATCCTCTGACTTACTGCTGCGTGCTGTATTTTTGCAATCTGAAGTGACAGAACAGAAGCCCTGTAATGGAGTGCACTGACATCAGGAGAGAACCAACAACCAATGTTTCTGCTCAGTAAATGCATTTTAAATGCCCTCTGCCATTATAATTGTATGGTCCAGTGCTTTTTAATCTGTGTGGAATTTATACAGGCTTGTCCATCAAGGAAAGAGAGTAGGGCTGATGACCTAAAACAAATGCCTCTTTGTTACTTTGTGAGGTTCCTTACACAGATGTGTACTGTGGCCTGTGTTTTTTTCAGGATTGAAAAATAGAGTGACTAGATTTGTTCTAGGAATTTTGTGCTTATTTGATACATTCATTTCATCCTGTTGCTGCGTTTCTATCTTAGAGATGTTTTTCTTGAGGTGCAGGATATGATGTACATGGTTTTATTCTTCTATTCAAAGAATAAAAACTATTAAACCCTATATTTTTTAATAGTGTGGAGGAATGATGGCCTGTTTGATAGAATTAACTTTTCGCAGACTGGCATCTAGTCAGCCAGTGGTATTTGAAGGGACAGAAACCAGCACTTGTGTCCATTTCAGGAAAGGCACTATCCATATTAAAAGCAAGATGGACTGGCATAGTAGCAGAGAGTGAGCCACTCACCAGCTTCTCAAATGCTAAGTGACAGCTCACGGAAAAGATGTATTGGTGTGCATAAAATGAATGTGCATAGCTACTGTAACATGGCAGAGTTGTTGGTAAGGTTCTGGCTTTACAGACTGCAGCAGGTTTGACTTTTCAAACCTGCCTTCAAGAAACGGATCCCAAAACATTCATGCTTGAGCTTCTCTTGTTTTCATTCCCAGCAGGGGCAGCCAGTGCAGCTGGGCAAGGGCGTACTGAGCAGTGTGACATGCAACCTGCGCCTGGATTACCAGCACACCACCACTGCGCAGGCAGCCAACAGAGGACGGACAGGAGCAACACTAAAATATTTCCCATGTCCACATCAAATCCCCGCCATTAACTTGCCCTTAGTGTTAATTATCCATTATGTCCAGGCCGTGTTGTGCCTTCCCATCAGTCTGCTGAAGCTGGTAGGCATTCCCTCCTGTGCAGGAGAAATGGAGGCAAGAAGGGTACACAGCTTGTCTCTGGGTCTGGGAAGACAGTTTTGGGGGTAGGACTGGTATCAGATTTTCTGTGCTGCCCTTAACCATGACCTGATAGGGAGGTTTGATTAGTTAGAAGGGGCTCTGACAATCTGGTTGGCAGTGGAATTGTAGGACCCTGTTGCTGTTAATACTGTTAATACTGTTGCTCCGTGCTGTCTCAGCCCATTCATTGGACACGAACATCATTTAGCCAGGTACTAAAGGTAGACAGTAAGGTTTTAGTATTGGGAACTGTTTTAGCACTGACTCATATATGTGTTTTCCTGCAATGCATGCATTGGAATGGTTTTTAAGTAAGTCCCGAAGTGGAAAGGCAAAAGTTGATCATATTGCCTGCAGCCATTTTGCAAGAGGCTGCATTTTCTGTCCCTAGCAGAAGTGGAATGGGCTGATGAAGGGAGCAAGGGCTTTCTTCTGCAGGTGAATTCACATGCCTTGAAGTGCACACTGTAACATGTTTCCTCCTTGTGCCAAGGTGAGACCGTGTGGCACAGAAATGACTGACGTGGTGTCAATGCTCTGGTGCTGTACTGTGTCTCACTGAGGAGCAAAGAGCTTGCCAGACTTGAATGTGTGTGCAGTGGCAGGGAGATAGCTGAGGGCTTAGGAAACTCAAAGCTACATGTCCTCCTGGCAGGTATTATGCTTGTGCCACAGTTAGGATTTGACCAGCACCCTCGGATCTGTGCTGACTGCTGCTGTGGTGGTGATGGGGCTGAAACTATAGTCATAATCCTGTGTCCCACTGAATGCTTGCTGTAAGGGGGAGTAAGTCAGCTGAAGAACCAGCACCACAAACCATCCGTGCTGCAGAAATAGGCCATGGTGTGCTATGGCTGTGTGCCTGCTGCAGTGCCCAGAAGGCACTTGTCCTGGCTGCCTGATGTAGCCTCAGCATGAGCTGCCCATGAGGATGGGTACCTTCAAGCCACAGTGTGGACACGGAACCCTGGGTCCATCTGTTGCTTTGTGTAAATTTGCAGCTACACCAGTTTTAAGCCACTAAAATCTCAACGCAGGATTTGTAAGATGTGATGTGCTTTGGGCTCTGCGTTGAGCCTAAAGGCTGGTGAAAATGCTGCTAGTCATGGCATGCGGAGAGAAGGTAACTGAGAGACTTGTGCTGAACAGCCACTAGAGGGAAGATTTGTCTCCTTATTCCGAGCTCCCAAACAGCTTGCATGAGGCTGTCTGCTCAGCTTTGTGAGCTCCGGTGAGTTTTGTGCTAAAACCCCATTTAGATGCCTTGGCTGCACCTATATGGTTGACAACGTGGTGAGATGCACTAAGTTAGACCAACAGTTCCTCAGCCCGCTGTCCTAGATCCTGGATGAGCTGCCTTGGGGAAGGCAAACATCCTGCTATAGGCTTCCAGGTAGCTTTGCTGATTTCCGCTTCTGGACCTGGTTCTTCCTGAGCTACTTGTGTCTGTCTTAAATAGTCCTCAAGTGGGCATGTTCATGGAGGAGAAGCCCAAGTCTCCCCATTGCCCCATGTAGGCTCAAGGCCCCTGCAGCAAGGACTCTGCAGCTAATCCGAGTGCTGTAGGAGCCACCACCTTCCCTCAGTGCTGTCCGTGGTCTGCCTCCGGCTGGAGGAAGACCCCAAGGCCAGGGATGTAGCAGCAGCTCCTGCTAGGAGCAGTGGAGCAAGCTTTAGTGCCAGACTCCTTGTTACCAGCATCTCAAGCTCCTGTCACCCCCAGGAGATATCCCCCTCTGTCAGCAGGAAACCCAGTGCCCATCCTGCTCCCTAGGGAGACACCCTGGATTGTGAAAGGCAGCTGTCACAGCGATCAAGGAAGTGCAGACTGAAGGATGGTGTTCCTACCCTCGCTTAAAATGCTGACTCCAGTGCCTGCATTTTTCCCTGTGCCTTAGCAAATGGCAAGACTCCAGTGCCCTCTGATCCGCGGCTGAGGAAGTTCTCACTCCCTGTTGCTGAGCTTGTGCAGGACTCGGTGGAGCAGGGAGTGGGAACTGACTGTTCCTGATGCTGCATAACCGAGGTAAACTTTAATGGGCACGTCCTTGGTCTCTCTGGGAATAATCAGTGCAAACCCACTGCTCCCTTTGCTGCGTCTTGTGGTCTGCACAGGCATGCAGAGCCTTCAACCCAGCCTGGGAACAAGCATCTCCCTGGCTGATGGGGTGCAGGGCATCATGTAGTGTGGGAGAGCCGGGTCTGGTGCTGGTGGGGGGCTTGCAGGGGGCTCACTGTGCCCTCCCCTCACGCAGCTGTGTTGCGCCGAGCTGTGTGGAGCTGTATCACTGTGTTGGGCCTCTTTCCATGACCACCCGTGAAGTCCGATGGAGCCATCCAGCGCTCCGGGCTTGTTTCCTTCCTTGCTTCCTTCCTGCTGATAAATTCAGCCATGCACCTGCCTTCAGGAGTGGGGTCAACCCCCCCCTCTTCCTTCCTCCAGGGTAGGCAAATGCCCTCTTCACAATAGCACATCCCTCCTGCCCCTCAGACCTTTTCCTCTCTCCCAGGTGAGTCCTGCCCTCCCTCCCTGTAGCTGGGACCCTCCATCCTGGTGAGTTCTCTGCTCTGTGGAGTTTCCAAAACCTCATGCAAGGTGTTAATTCCCTATACAGGAGGTGCTGCTCACCCCTGTGGACTTGCAGGGCTGCAGCTCATACAACTTCAGCCCTTGTGCTGTTTTCTTGGCCCCTCTCCTTTGGCTCCAGACTGCTGAGGATGGGAGGACCCCATCTCGCCTTTAAGTATTTTGGCTCCGTCTCGCCTGGATGTAAATCCTGGCCATGAGCTCCCTTCGGGATCTTTGCTATCCGGCCAAGCCCTCGAAATTTTGGATTTGTGCCCATTTGTTTTTTTGCTTGGATTTCAGTTGAAAGTTTCCTCCTGGCTTGCCGTTAGCTGTCAGGAGTTACATCTGCTCCGCAGACCTCCACCTCCCGCTCACAAGGTCTGCGGCTCTTCCTCCACATCCCTCGTGGAGAAGCACGGACACTGTCCTTGGGATGGAGGACCTTGGCGGGACGCAGGGCGGCTGTGATATGCAACCGGGGAGCATCCAGCATTGGGAAACTCCCCCATGTGCTGAAAGAGACTTCGTGGAGCTGCTGCTGTGACCTGAACATGCTGGAGCCAGGCACAGAGCTGGTTTACCAGAGGCCAGGAGGAGTCTGCTGGGCTGCTTGAGCCAGATCCTCATTTCAGTGGTGTTGCTTCAACCTGAGACTTACGATGACCACAAGATTCGCTCAGGAGCGGGGCAAGGTTGATGGGGAAAAGGCTCTGTGTCCTTAAACCAGCCTGTGGGTCCTGCGGGGGATGTACGCACAGAGCTGAGCCTGTTGTGTCGTGTTAGCTGACGACTGTGAGGGGAAGCAGCCAGACAGATGAATTTGACAGCTTGTGCTTCCCTCCATCCCCAGGAGCTGAGCTTGCTTCCAGGTTCTACCTTTTCTGTAGGTGTGAGACATCCCAGCCACCTCCTGTTGCAATGGGTGCCAAGCATGGGTGAATCCAGTTCACAGTGTGTCCTCCCATCAACTTCAGCCACATCCCAAATGGGTACAGGCAGAGCAGCAAGGTGCTGCTGGGGTGTTCGAGACCTGATTCCCTCTGGCTCCAGCCCAAAGCAATCTGCTAGTGGCTGCTGCCTGATGCTATGGGCCCTTTGATGTCTTTGCTCCTAGTAAGATGCTGCTGTGGGTGACAAAGGGATTCTATTGCACCTGGACAGCACAATGCTGGCAGGAAAGGAGAGCAGATGCCTTGTAGGGCTTGGGCTGAGCTCCCTCGTGGCTGGCTGCCTGGGGAGGCTGCTGGATAACGGAAGCTGTTTGCCATCACTGGGGCCATAACTTTAGTTTTAGGCTGTCTCTGAATGCTGTGCCTCAGGGGCAAGCCCTGGCATCACCTATAGCTGAGAAGCCTCATTACAGGAGGAAGAAGTCCAGGTCCTGCAGAGGTGCATCCCACTGGATGGAGTCAGAAGGTGAATCCACCGCTGCAGCAGCATCAAGATCCCCGATTCCTGCAGGGATCAGGGAAGGGACCCCTCATCCTAAACCTTCCTGCTTCACACAACTGTGCCCAGCAGCCGGATCCTCCTTCCGCCTCAGCCTGCTGGGTCTGTGGTTTCCTTTCTCACACTCCTGCTGGTCACAGAATCACAGAATCACAGAATCCCAAGGGTTGGAAGGGACCTAAAAAGATCATCTAGTCCAACCCCCCTGCAAGAGCAGGGTAACCTACAGTACATCACACAGGAACTTGTCCAGGCGGGCCTTGAATATCTCCAGTGTAGGAGACTCCACAACCCCCCTGGGCAACCTGTTCCAGTGCTCTGTCACTCTTACAGTAAAGAAGTTCTTCCTGATGTTAACGTGGAACCTCCTATGCTCCAGTTTACACCCATTGCCCCTTGTCCTATCACTGGATATCACTGAAAAAAGCCTAGCTCCATCATCCTGACACCTACCCTTCACATATTTGTAAACATTGATGAGGTCACCCCTCAGTCTCCTCTTTTGCAAGCTAAAGAGACCCAGCTCCCTCAGCCTCTCCTCATAAGGGAGATGTTCCACTCCCTTAATCATCTTTGTGGCTCTGCGCTGGACTCCTTCAAGCAATTCCCTGTCCTTCTTGAACAGAGGGGCCCAGAACTGGACGCAATATTCCAGATGCGGCCTCACCAAGGCTGAGTAGAGGGGGAGGAGAACCTCTCTTGACCTACTAACCACTCCCTTTCTAATGCACCCTAAGATGCCATTTGCCTTCTTGGCCACAAGAGCACATTGCTGGCTCATGGTCATCCTCCTATCCACCAGGACCCCCAGGTCCCTTTCCCCTTCACTACTTTCCAGCAGGTCAAACCCCAACCTGTACTGGTCCTTCCCCCCTCGCCTGCACTGTGGTCCCAGCTCACCCCATCACCTGCCATGCTTGGCTCAACCCGAGTTCAACACACGTCGAAGCAAAGCCTGGAAACGCTTCATTCACTAGAACTGACCTGGTGCCAAACAGTTTGCAGACGTTTCCAGCAGTGCTAACATCTCATCTTGCCGTGGCTGCTCCCCTGGGAAAGACACAGCACTGTGCCAGGAAGGGCAGAGGGAGCACCAGGGCCATGCTGCTGCCTCCCACCCCAAAGCATTGCCTGTGGGGTGCACCATCAGCGGCACATCCTGACCCCAGAGCAGAGCCATCCCACCCGGGCTGGCTGCTGCTCTCAGCACTGAGCGTGCTGGCGCAGGCTTGCTTCCACTGAGGAGTGTTTAAATACCGCAGCACACATCAGAACTTACCCCACCTCCAAGACCGACTGAAAGTAAGGCTGCTCCGAGCAGAGGAAGCTGGCCTGGTGTGTTCTTTCCCTTCTCCCTGGCTTTTCTGTGTCGGATGGTGTCCAGCTTGGCCTGGCACTGAAACCTCTGCCTGATTCTGGTGTGAGTGTGGAGGGGGGGAAGGATGAAGGGAGAGGGAAAAGATGGGGGGGGGGGGGGGGAATACTGCAGGGTTTCCCCTCCTTTCCCCCATTGTGCTGCTGTCCTGTGAAAGCACAGAGTTAGCCAGCGGTGTGGGACCGTGTGCCAAAAAGGACCTCAGCACCCAGGAATGGTGCTTGGGAGCGGGTGATCGTGGGGCCGCTTCCCAGCAGGTTTTCCAGGGACAACCGGAGCTGCCGGCAGTGGGGTCAGGATGTGACATCACTGGCCATAGAAAAGCCCTCGGCCCCGGGGTTTTGTTAACGAGACCCCAGTGAATACCAGAGCCTGTGGCTCTCGCTGCTGCTGCCATCCCCAAACCGCCAGCATTCCCATCGGGAAACCTGCCCAGGACTTGTTTCTTCTTACTTTTCCTCCTTTTTTCCTCAGTCAGAGCAGAAAGCGCAGCGGAAGGATTTGGGGCTGGAAGCCAGTCGTGCGGGGATGAGGTGAGTCCTGGGGGTGGGAAGAGTCAGTGCTGCACCCCTGAGGACGCTCCTGGGGTGCTTTTAAGCATGGGCTGGGCAAAACCCACTTGGGGTTAGCCTGGGAAGGAGCACTCCTTCATGGATGCCTGCAGAAGGCTCTTCCCCTTCCTCTGGCGTGTCAGTGTGTAAATACCGAGAGAGCCTGTTCTGGGGGTGCGGGAGGGCCCGGGAGCCCTTGGCAGCAGGGCAGGGGTAGCCAGTGGTGGGCAGGGGAAGGGGTTCGGGCAGGGGGAGGCAGCACAGACAGACGCTCCCCGGCTGGGACGGTCCCGGCAGCGGCTTTGCTGGTGTCAGAGGGAGGGCGGAAAGTTGTGGGTGGGGAAACTGGGTGAGGGCGAGCGCTGGAGATGGGTTTTCGGCAGCTGCTTTATCTCCGCTCGCCTCCCTCCCGCAGCTCGCAGGCCTGGGGCTTCCCGTGGCGGGGATTGCGGCGCTGACTGCGGAGTAAGCACCCTTGGGACTGAACCGGAGCAGTCGGGCTCTGCGGGGCCCATTGGACACCTCTTCACGGGGCTCCCAACAAGTCACTGGTGGCAGCAGCGAGATCGCAACCCCCAGGAATGAGGTACCCCCCAAAGCCCCTGTCCTTACCGGGTATCACCCCCAGAACGACCTGGACATGCTGCCTCTATCCTGGAGAGATGGGGCTTTGCCTTTCTGCTTGGAGGCATCTTGGGTGACTCAGGAAAGGCTTTTTCAGTGCCTTTGGGCCAGGCTGTGGTCCACCGGGAGCTGCTGCTGGGCTATTGGTGTGGCAGGGAGGCAGGGTATGGAGCAGGACAGAGCAGGGGATGAGCCAAGTGTGTGCAGCCCTGCTCCTGGAAGCCATGCTGGGTCCGTTCTGCAGGAACTGGGGATTTCCAAGCACCATCACAGCTTCCCACTGGCGGCTATGGGGGACTGAGTCCTGCTGCTCTGAAGACTGGTGCTCCAGGGCTGCCTCTGAGGATGCTCTCACCTCTCATGGGTCTCCCTGGTACCAGGGAGGGTTTGCACAAGGAGGGTTTGGCAGGCCAGAGATTCCCTGCAGCTCCCCCAGCCTACGTGCAGGGCCTTGATCCCCCTCCCGGCATCTTGTCTTGGCTCGTTTCCTGGAATTTTCCATCGTTTGGGTTATATTTGGGATCAGCAGCCAATAACCCCGTTTCTCACGGACAGCCTAGCTGGGGCTTGGCTCCAGCAGGAAGCACTGAGGGAGGGGGGCCAGCACCCCAAGACTGTGCTCCCCAGCATCCTCGTTCTGCAGCTCCCCCTGCCTTAGATGATTTAAACCAGACATGGTTGGAAAAGAGGGGATACGCTCCCTTCCCTGGGAGCACCATGCACCCACAACCCCTGCCTAGATTGAGGCTGGGATGGCTGCAGTTCAAGGGCTGCTTAGGAGAAGCTGCCTTGGTCTTTGGGATGCTAACCCAGCCGTAGTTGGAAAGATGCTCTAGGACAGGTTGAACACCAAACTCTGCAACAGGGCTTCTCTAGGGCTTGAAGGGAAGCTCAGAGGCAGGAGTTTGGAGTCAGCAGGCAGACAGCAGCTCTTCCTAGAGCAGTGAAAAGCCGGTGGGTTTCTGGTCCCACTGTCCAACTGGAGGCTGGCTGCTTGTGTCAAGGCTCTGGCACATGGTGGCTGAGCTGATGCCTGCCCTGCTGGAGATGGGGCAGCACAGGACTTCCATGCTGCTTGTGGTGGGGAGAAGGGAATCCCCTAAAGCAGGGAAGCAGAAGTAGACATCTGGGTGACCAAAGGCAAGATCCCCCTGGGGAAACGTGGGGCGGATGCGCAGAGGTGGTAGTAGTTAACCTACAATTTACTTTATGGTGCCTGGAGCTGCATGTACCTGCACTCTTCCGCTGCAGCCTCCTCCCAAAGCAGCAGGAGCTGGAGTCTCCCTATGGATTGCCTGTGGCATTGGACCCCTTGTTGTGCTCCCAGGCTGTTGTGCACTGGCAGTGAGGGCTGGAGGTTGCTGCTAAAGAGGCTGCCTGTGGTTTCCAGTCAGATGCTTGTGTGAGTGTGTAACTGTCTCCGTCTGGATCCAGAGAGGATGCACTTGGCACTGGAGCTGCAAGAGCTGCTGGTGTCAAAGCCTTCCTCCGTCCTTACTCTCCATGACCATTAATGCTCCCAGGGGCACCTGCACCCCTAAAGCCTTTCCTTTTGCAGCCCTTAATATAGAGGCAGCCCAGGGAGGGAGAGCGGTCTTGAAACTGGGGAAACTGAAGCAGGAAGCACAGGACCGCCTGGTGCCCATCACCCTGGATACCAGCGGTGTGTCTGATCCTTCCTGCAGGCTTTCTGACTACAGCTTATTTGGGGTCAAAACCAGAGGCTGTCTTTGGTGACCTTGTGTTGGGAGTGGGGGGGAGGAAGCCCCCCCTCCTTCCACTCTGCCTGCTTTCCCCTTTTGTTTTGCCAGCTTCCAAACCGAACTTTGGGAGTTGTTTTTAGTTTACAACAAAGCCTTTGCCTTGCCGTGTTCCTCTGTGGTTTCCAAAAGGTAAAAAAAAGAAGAAGAAACAAAAAGCTTAAGTAAAAAACCCAAACAAGTTTCAAATCTGAAACTAGCAGCTTAGTTCGACCCTGAACTTACATTCTCCCCCATCCAGTTCATTTCCTTTCGTCTCTGGACCCACCAGCAACCCCGAAATCAGTGTTTCACATGTCTCTGCCTGCTACAACCCTGGCAGCAGCTCTGCTGTGCCTTTGCAGACCTTAACCCTGCTCTCATTTGGTTCTTGCTGAACCCAACTGAGTTTTGCTTCTGCTGCTGCTGGTACAAACAGGGGCAGGACTGAAGCCAGCAGCCTTCAGAGCTGTGGGTAGGGTTTTGGGGCCACTCAGCTGGGTTTGTAACCAGCCTTCTGAAAAGCCGAGGCTGTTTTGGGAGCATGGATTGGGGTGAGCACTGAACAGGCTGTAGCATGGCTGTCCCATGAGAAGCAGCAGCCTCTTTCCACCCTCCTGTTGTCCTTAGCAGGGACATGGGGTGACAGCAGGAAAAGTCTCCAGCTCCACAGCCGCCTGCTTCCCCCCGTCCGCTCCCAGGAACGGGATGAGGTTTGGTTTGGGGGGTTGCAGATGCTTCAGAAAGGGACGTGCGAGCCCCCGGGGTGCCGGCACCACCCCGGATGGGAACTGCGGCGCGGTGGAGGGGTTTGCAGCCTTTGCCAAGGCTCCTCCAGGAGCAGCTTTGATTCCACACGTGGGAACCGAAGGCACAGACCTGCAGGCGGCCGCAGCGGCGCCGGCCCAGGCCCTGCCAGGGGGATGTGTACGGTCATGTTGTAGGAAGCTGCTGCCTAAGCTTGTTGAATGGCAGCTCACCTTCAGATTTCCCAAGACAGGCAGTGCGAGAAGTGATTTGGACTTGGACAATTTGGATTTGGCTTGGGCGGGTCTCCTGTCCCACCCCAAGCTTCAGTGACCAAAGTCTGATTTCTGGGAACACAACAGCCCTGGACATCAGACTCAGATGAACTCCACACCACAGCTAAACCTTGGGAGAGCTCCCATTTCTGGCTTTTTATGTGGATCTGCCCCAAATATTTGGCCAGGGATGGAAGAGCACTGGCTGAGTCAGACGCATGAAGGTGGACACCAGGAAGATCTGGTCTTGCATTCGATGCTGATGCCCTTTTCCTGCAGTTAGGTTTTAGATGCATTTGGGTCCATTCCCAAAGGACTTTGCTTTTCTTCCCAGAAAGCAGGGGCAGGCGCTGGGTCCCTGTACAAGGGGAAACTGAGGCATCGGTCACTTTGCAGTGCCTGTTGCACCAAGCTGGTACGTCCCATCCCAGCGCCTCAGCTGCAAAGTCCATAGCTGGTATTTCAAGCCCTGATCCTGGCCTCTGTGCAGCTCCTCCCTGTGCTGCTCACATCCTTCCTACACATCCATCTCTGGGCAGTGATAGCTTTGGAGCGAGGTAGAGAACAAATCTGTTCTTTGGCCCGGTGCCTCTCTGCTTCTCCGGGTCGTAAATCCCAGGATGTGTTTCTGGCTTTGTGTTAAATTTAATTTCTGGAGAACATTTTCTCCAGTGAAACTGCCACGGCCTTTTGATGACTTGGTGATTTGGCAGCGATGCTGGCGAGGATCCTGAAAGCAAAACCGCTCTTGCTACTCTGATGTGTGCTGCTGCCTGGGGAGCAGAAAGGCTGTGGTGTCCTGCTGGCATCCCAGGTACAGGTCTGCTCCGAGCACTTGGGCAGCGATAGGTTTCTCTCCCACATTCCTGGCAGTCTCTATCAGAAGTATGTGATGAAAACACTGGGCAGATGTTTAGCAGGTTTGTTGCTTTATTTATGTTTTTAACTGGTGTTTCATTGGGATGGTACTGAGGCACGAAGCACATTCCCACCTGCCCGGTGAGTGAGAGCAGCTTGCAGAGAAACACAAAGATCCGGTTGTGGATGATGCAGAAGTGCAGTTGTGGGGTGAGTTATGGGTCTGGCTTCAGGAGATGAGATGTAGAGTTTATTTCCCAGTGAGTGGCTCAATATTTGCAGAGGACTTGTAATGTGAGACACAGAACAAGGGACCCCCACACTGTATTCATAGAGAACTGATTTCACTGCTCATGGCCCCTTGCAAGTGACACACGTGGTGGGATATCCTCTACCAGGCTGGATTCTCATTACCCTGCAATAACCCAGTCTCTGCATGGAAAAGCCTGCAAACAGCAATAGCTCCCAGAGCAGTGAATGACTTGGCGATCCTGGGGTAATGGTTGGACTTGATGATCTTAAAGGTCTTTTCCAACCTAATTGATTCTGTGATTCTAAGTTGTTCATCCTATATCTGTCCAGCAAAGAGACTGAGAATACAGGCTTGGTGTGGTCCTGTGTGATGCCTGTCCAGCCCTGCAGGGTGGCAGCCCCTGGGCTTTACTTGGGTGTTGGGTAAAGGGGATGCTCAGCTTTGTTGGTGAGGTCATGGACTGGCTGGGGACTGGGATGAGGGAGCTGCAGGATGAGGACTGATTAGTGGGTACTGCATCATCCCCATCCTGGGAAGCTGCCAAGTGTCAGATGGGGAAATCCTGACTTCTTGTTAGAGGACCAGTTGGGTTTTTTTGCTTATTTTAATGGCTTGTATGTTTCAACCAGAGCCCTCTGCTGCTGCCTGGTGACAGGAGAGAAAAAATAGCCCATGTGTGAGGGTATGGACAACAGCAGGGCAGGCACAGCTCCATGTTCTGGCTTCTGCAAAGCCAGCTAGTGATAAGTGCTTTGAGAGGGGCGAAAGCACCAGAGGTGCTGCTGGCTCCCTCCCTCCCATGCTGACTGCAGGCCTGGGCACTGCTCAGCCCCATCACATATTCCTCCATAAGGGCAGACCCTGCTGGATGTCTCATCCTGAACAGTATCCCAGCACTTCCTTTGCTATTAGATTAGGAGCCCCACTGCAGCAGTTATAGATGTATGTATATGGATGTATGTGTACATACTTCAGAAAGGGTTAGGCATTAGCAAACTCCACAGGAGGCTTTTTTTAGAGGTGCTATCAACAGGATATGCCTTGAATATCCTGTGACAGCCGGGTGGGAAGCCACAGATAAGGGCTTTTCTTTACAGCCTCGCTGTGCCCAGAGTACCCTGGCCTACATTGTGCTTCCTCAGGCTGTTGTTTGCTCTCTCCATTGGCTGGCATTTTGAAGAGCTCATGCTCTTTTTCTGAAGTGGGGAATAAGTCCTTTGATATGGTTGGAGCCTGCTTGGGGCAGGGGAGGAAAAAGCATCCAAGAAACATTCCCCAGTCACTGCCCTTCAGCAATAAATCACAGAATCATAGAGTGGATTGGGTTGGAAGGGACCTTAAACCTCACCCATTTCCAACCCCCTGCCACGGGCAGGGACACCTTCCACTAGAGCAGCTTGCTCCAAGCCCCTGTGTCCAACCTGGCCTTGAGCACTGCCAGGGATGGGGCAGCCACAGCTCCTCTGGGTGACCTGTGCCAGCGCCTCAGCACCCTCACAGGGAAGAGTTTCTTTCCTAATGTCTAATCTAAATCTCCCCTCTTTCAGCTTAAAGACATTCCCTCTTGTCCTGTCACTAAAGTGAGAACCCATTAAAATCCCACCCAGCCACATGAGCTGGGGAAGGTTTACAGATACCCCACTATGAAAGTCATACTGCATAACATTGCATGATGGCTGTGACCCTCTCCATAGGGCATAAAGCACCTAAAACCATATGGTTTCAGGTCGGGTTGTACCTGGGTACAGCAGAGCATGGCAGGGTTTGGTACCACAATGCTGTGAGCTACCTAACGGTGGCAAAGCAACACTCCAGCCTGTAGCAAAGGCCATGGTTAGAGCACCAATGGCACTCGTGCTGGGGTTTCCAACCACACAAAGGTTTTTCCCTCACAGCCATGTGCTGACTGTGGTATAGAAATCCCCATCGGGCAGATCCTGCGAGTGTTTGGGACGATCAGTGGGTCCTTTCGCCTCCAGTGATGCCCCATGTGCGGGTTTTGAGGGGAGCACAGGGTTTCTCTTACAAAATATTCAGCTGGTCTCGATGGGCAACACAGAATCTGCCTGTGGCTCAGGGCTAAGTTTAGAATACAGGGTTTATACAGCAAGGTTTTGCCTACAAGCTGTCTTTTTAATGAGGAATGTGCATCCAAGTTTTGCTGGGGCACCATTCCCTCCTGCTTGTGACTTTGGGTAAGTCACTTCCCCTTTCCGTGAATTTTCCTTCCTTTTTTTTAACTCTTTCTCCATCTCCTCCTGTTGGGGGGATGCTGTTGAAGGACTTTCTCTTCTCTAAGCCTCACCAAGGCATTTGGCAGAAAGAGGCCCTGATCTCACGTTACCACTCCAGGTGATGAGTGCAGGTAACAAAACGCACCTTTCAGTCTGCGGCGGATGGGATTTCCACTGGAGCTTCAGTGAGGAAAAGGAATAAAGGGAACTAACTCCTAACTCGGGCAGGAAGGGGTGAGCTCAGCACTTTGCTGAGCTGTGACTTCCAGGCCGAGTCACCCAGAGGAGCATCAGCCACTCCAACTGTTGTGTTCATTGTGTGCACGCCGAGGGCCGGCCGCATCCTGGCACGTTGTGTTGTTGTGCTGCTGTTTCCCTTCTTCGGATGCGTGTTTTGTTCTGTTGGACAAACACACGGGGCAGAACAACAAAAATAATCCCCCCTCTTCCCATTGATGTTGGGCTGGGGCTGTGTGAACCAGCAGCCAGCTGCGCTCACAGTGCAGTTCCCAGAGCATCGCTCACCATCCACAGTAGTGGGATAGGGGTTATTTGTCCTGAGAAATCCCAGGGAAAGAGATGCTTCCCTTGGCTGGAAGAGGAAAAGGCCACCAGGTTGGGACTTCTCAGGCTGGTGAACTCTGTTGATGTCATGGCTCTTGCTTTATTGCAGCAGTTGTTGATAAAAGGTAAGAGCCTGGCTGGAGCCTGGTGAGGTCCCAGTGAGCGCAGAAGTGAGGAAGGGCTCTGCCTGCCATTGAGCCTTGCACAGGATACACGTGTCAGTGCTCACCCTCACCAGTGCCAGGGGCTGCTGTGTGAGGTGGCATCAGCTGCTTCAAGTCACCCTGATGTGGAGGGGCCAGGAGCTTACCCCAAATCTCCATCCCTATGTGCTGCCAGAGCAGCAGTGCCAGCCAGCATCCTGGTGCAAGCTCATCCCTGTGAGCATGCCCATGTTGGCTCCATATGTGACTAAAATTTGTCTCTTTCTCCCCACAGAGACCTCCATCCCTGAAGACCCCAGCTTTGGGTTTGGCGCTGCTCCGAGCCTCTGCCCTCACCCTGGCCACCCTTACCCATGATGGCATTGTGTCTCAAGCAAGTCTTCAACAAAGACAAAACATTTCGACCCCGAAAGAAGTTTGAGCCAGGCACCCAGCGCTTTGAGCTGTACAAGAAAGCCCAGGCCTCCCTCAAGTCTGGGCTGGACCTGAAATCAGTGGTGCAGCTGCCTCCTGGTGAGAGCATCAATGACTGGATCGCGGTGCACGTGGTGGACTTCTTCAACCGCATCAATCTCATCTACGGCACCATGTCGGAGTACTGCACGGAAAGGAGCTGCCCCATCATGTCTGGTGGGCTCAAGTATGAGTACAGGTGGCAGGACGATAGCAAGTATAAGAAGCCAACCAAGCTGTCGGCTCCGCAGTACATGTGTATGCTGATGGACTGGATTGAGATGCTCATTAACAACGAGGACATCTTCCCCACCAGGATAGGTGAGCATGCTCTGGTTCTTCATGAGAAGGCTGGGGTTGTGACTGGGGCAGGTTCTGCTGATGCACCTCAGGGTTGGTATTGCTGACTTTGTGATCCCAAGGATCATGGCCTTTCCTGTTCCAGGTGTTCCTCAGTGTCTGTCCCAGGTTGAGCTTGGGAGTCCTTGTCTTGCTCATAGAGGATGTAGAAAACAATGTTCTCCTTTTCTGTGCTTTTTTTCCGAGTATTCTGTGTTTGTGAGAAATAAGGGCAGGTAGATCATCAGCTTCCTTGCACTTCCTCAAGGAGCTGAACCAGAGGGCTGGCTAAAGGTGGTCCCAAGGCCCAATCCTCATCCCGCCTTGTTGTTTCACTTCTCAGCTCCTTTCCATCTCTGCTAATTCATCTCAGCCCCGATTATACATCACATTCTTACTGCTTAGCTGAGGCATTGTCTGAGCAGAGATTCCTGTCCCTGGAATCTGGCCTTTCCAGCTGCCAACCCCCAGGGTATACGATGCACCCCTTCAAAAAGTTTGTCCTTAGGAGCTTGCAGCAGCTGCCAAAGGCAACTCAGCTTGAAACTAACCTCTCTGCTGCTGACCTGCAGTGCTTGGCAGCTGCCAGAGCTGATGTTAGCCCTGCTACTTAGCTGCTTTCTTGTCCTTTGGGGAGACGAGTTCAAGGGCTGGAGCTGATGCGTAGGCTGGTGGGGCTGCTGGAGCCTCAGGTGTGCCTTGGTGTGGTTGCTTTTCAGATGAAATGCAAAGGTACTTGAATGTAAAGGAATATTTAAGGAGCTTCAGGAGGAAAGATATAGCTTTGCAAAGTTGCTTGAGCTTGTTTGTTTTCTCAAGCAGTACAGTTGACAGAGCCATATGAAATCGGCGCAGTTGAGGCTCAGGATATTCATTAACATGCTGGGAAACATTGAAGAAAATGGTCTGTGTGGGATTACTCGCAGCCACTAGCTGTTGTAGCCCTATTCGTCTATGCTGTAGCAGCCAGTTGTGCATCCTTTGTGGGATAATCTCTAGCCCTTGGCTCTCTGCAGGCAAAAGGGGAAGGCAAGGCAAGTGCACTGCCAGATCTTCGTGCTGGAGGACAGACAGACAGGCTGTCTTTGGGGCACACGGGGGAGTCAGCCCCTAGGATTCACTGGGGGCATTTGCTGTGCCATGGTGGCATCCTTCCCTCATGTGCTCAGTGAGTTCCACATACCCCAATGTATAGAGGAGGCTGGAAGTGTGGCTGGCTGATAGCGCTGGTGCAGGATACTCCATGCTGGCAGTCTCAACAAAATCCCCATTGATTCTGGCTGCTACCAAGGGGTAAAACAGCAGCCACAGGATACAAGCTAGGTCTGCTTCTTCCCAAGGAGAAGCTCTGCACACCATTAAAAGCAGGGGCACAGATGTGGATTTACCCAGTTTTCCCTCCAGACAGAAATTAAAGTGTCCTGGTCCAATTTCATGCCTTTCATGTGGGATTTGGGATTTGATGCTGCTTGAAAGCTGCCCTGGGGAGTCAGGGCTACAGGGAGTCTACAGCACCCTCCGCTCTCTCATGTCTCCCTCTGAGGAGCAAAAGCAAAGTACAGTTGTGGCCCTGCTGGTTTTCACCCCATTTCTGTCACTTTTGCCTCCGAGGTGTACCACATCCCGGCATGGGGAGGAACAGCTGGTGCCTCTCATTTCCACTTCTCCTTTCACTTTGGTATGGGTGCAACTCTGGGTGAGGTCTGGGCTGGCTGCAGGCAGTCATGGGGAAAACCCATTTTCCTCTCTTCCAAAGCCATTCCCAGGGCCCCTCTTCCAAACCCCTTTGTCGCAGGGACCTTTGTGTCCCCGAGTGACTTCAGCCCCCTTGCAGGCACAGCTTGGTTGCTGTGGCCTCCCACATGTGAAAGGGAACTTAGGCTGAGATCACACTTTAAAATGCACGAAAGGCTGTTGTGGGAAGCAGGGGGAGGAAGGAGCTGGTGGCACTTTGTCATCAGTGTGTCCCCCATTAACTGTCTTTCACTGGCCTGCCTTGTGTGCTGGGTAATTGCTTGGTAGCTCTGGCATTTCAGAAAATGGAGGTGTTTGGCCCAAGGGAAATGTCACATCCTGATGTGATGTTCCTGATGGGCTGCTCCTTGTCACTGCACCGGATGACGGGGGAGGCTGGGGTTACACGCAGAGGGGAGGGACGATGCGCTCAGGGACGAGCAAACAGAGATGCTCAGCCTTCCTCCTAAAGAGCCAGCCCCTCTGGAAGAGACCCAGGACCAAAGGAATAAGGCACCTAGAGGACACAGGGGGATGTGAGCAGTTTATAGAATCACAGAATCACAGAATAGTCAGGGTTGGAAAGGACCTCAAGATCATCCAGTTCCAACCCCCCTGCCATGGGCAGGGACACCTCACACTAAACCATCCCACCCAAGGCTTTGTCCAACCTGGCCTTGAACACTGCCAGGGATGGAGCACTCACAACCTCCTTGGGCAACCCATTCCAGTGCCTCACCACTCTAACAGGAAAGAATTTCCTCCTTAGATCCAATCTAAACTTCCCCTGTTTAAGTTTTAACCCGTTACCCCTTGTCCTGTCACTACAGTCCCTGAGGAAGAGGCCCTCCCCAGGAGGGGATCTGAGTCTGATGCAGTGATGGAGGGAAATTCTAAATGTCATGCTTCGGAGGCAGGGTGAGGCTTTTCAGTATTAGCAGCAGAGATGGGGTTTAGCGTGAAGGTTTGTTCCACTCCTACTTGTACTACTGAGGTCCACTGACACAGCTGACCACTGTCTCAGCGGGTGTTCCATGAGCTGTGTGCATCTCAGCTATCCCTCCTAGCCCCTCTTTGCCATATGCAATAAAACTGTCCCAGCACCAAGATTTCCCATTTTCCTGGCTAAGGCCACCTGACTGCAGACAAAACAGACATCTCTTTTGTATTTTTCCTTTAAGTAAGTGTTCCCCAAAGTTGCTAATGTTGCCTGAGGCTAACCACAGCATCCTTCTCTATCCAACAGCTACAAAGCCTGAAGCAGCACATGACCCAGTGGGGCTTGCTCATGGCTGTCCTGATGGTTAAAGGAGAGGTATCTCATGGATCAGAGAGGGGAAATCCTTCACCCTGGGGTGAGAAGCTTAGCTAGAAATAAGCAGAGATGGTTCAGTGGCTTGTGGGCTCACAGGGTCCTTTGGCATCACCGGGCACAACTCCAGCGAGCATCTCCAGTGAGATGCTATAGTTGCACCACTGCACTGGTCATTGTCCCGGCTCCAGCAAGGGAGCAAGGGAGCTCCAGCAAGGGAGCCTGACGCCAGCAGACAGCTTGTGACCTGGCAGAGGTAACCATCAGGACCACAGCCCTTGGATAGCTGCCTCCATCAGCAGAAAATCCTTATGGTGATTTAATGGGGCCACTGTTGTGTACCACAGCAACAGCTGGGGGGAGATGCTGTGTCTTCCCCATCCACCTGCAGGGCTCGGTTGCACTTAAAGGCTTTGCTGCATAATCCTTCCTCTGGAGCAGAAACCTGTTTGTCTGCCAGTCAAGATGAGACAAATCCCTGCATGGGGTGAGCTATGCCAACCTGCTTGCTATAAATCTGCAGCAGCAGCAGCTTTCCCAGACGACCCGTATCAGTTTGCATATGCTAGTGCTCTGTTTCCACTCTTTCAACCAACATAGCTGTCCTGAAAAACACATTTAAATGGAGAGTAAGCATTGTTCCCATTCAGGGAGAAGAATAAATGATTCTACAGGTGTATTTTTGCCAGCTGGTAAAACTATATCAGTAAATTTCTTCAGTGAGTGGCCACATGAATAAATCACCATGTGGAAAATATCAACTCTTTCCAGTAATCATTCTGCCCTATGGTGCCTGGTTTCAGGAAGCTGCACAGAGTTTTCTGGATGGGGTTTGCAGGGCCCATGGCAGCCCGCTGTGTCTGCATTGTTAGCCCAGCACCAGGTTGCTGGTTGCACACAGGCGTCTTCCATCAGCACCATTGTGGCGTTATTAAATCAGTGCAGATGCAGGGCTTGGACCAGACCCAGCGCCGGAAACACCCCGTGCTCTCTGCCAAATGTGCCTGCAGCTCTATGGAGCGTCAGTCACAGGAGGGTTTGGAACAGTTCTTAGAAAGCTTTTCAAAACTCAAGCTCTGCCATTCAAGCATCGTCCCAAAACAATTATGAAATGCAGAGAGAACTTGGTGTGAAATTATCCGATACTTTCTCCCCATAACAACAGGAGGAAAACGTTCAGGATTCAGCTAATTATTGCCCTCCTCTCAGCTGGCTATTTTTTACATGCTTTGTGTTCTTATTTTCCCTGCCTATTTTCTTCCAGCTTCTTTCACACCCAGTTGCAGCTGCCATGGTGCCATTAGTTTTAAATGGGGCTTTAAAGACTTATTTTTAGGCAAAAATTAATCACCAACACCACGGTGGCCAAAATGGAATTGAGAAATGATAACAACAGCAATAATTGATTACATAGTTCATTGAAGTACTGCTCTTGCAGAGGAAAAAATACAATTGCCAAGAAGCAAACCAGCTTCCCAGTACTGATTCATCCTGAAAATATTACATTGGCTGGAGCATAAGGGTTAGGGACAGGAGAGGGGGCTGGATTGATCCAAGAGCCATTTGCAGTCCTGTACCGTAAGCGCAGGCACTTTGTTAGCTCTCATTTTCATTTCCTTTTACACGTGGTCCCACATGGTTTCTTTATGTTTTGAAGCAAACAGCAGAGAGTGGGGAAAGCAGGTTTTTTTCAGAGCATTGAATCACATATTGGGGTTTTCAAGCAAAACATCCAAGATAAACTGAAGGTGCTAATTCATTTCAGGGCTGTGAGTCACACTGCTCACCAGTGCCTTGGCTGCGCCGCAGTGAAATTGTACCTGCTGTACTTACAGCTTTGCCCTGGCTTAGAGCAGGGGTAAGGTTCTCCCTTTTCTGCTGCAGGGGATTGCTGCTCTGCTCCACTCCTCCTGGGACTGGGCTGTGTTTCCACACTGGGATAAGCGATGTTCCAAGCCACCAGCTGCCTGGTCTGTGTGTAGCGTCTGGGTAGTGCATGCCTGAATAGTGGGAGGAGAAGAGCTGACCTTGTGTATAAATCTTTTCTCTGTATCTGATGAAGTTCATATTGCACCCTGTAGTCCCCTCCTCATCACTCATCATGCAAGGAGAGTCAGAGGGGGGCTACTGCCTGCCAGATTGTGGGTCTGCTGCTGCGAAAGCAGCAAGGCTGCTGGATGGTGAGCACAGTGAATTAAATGTAAAGTTAAATTCAGTGCCTTTAAATCAGTCCTTGTTGGTTTTGTGATTTTCTGCTGTCCCTTGGGGCAGCTGGGACCAGCATCAGCAGGATGGCATTGCTGGGTCCCTGTTATGTGTGTAGGGTTAGGTTTAGGGTGAAGCAAACCCAAGCAGCATCACCCGGCTGGGCTCCATCCTAACTTTACCCTGGCCTGCCATACTCCTGTTAACAGATCATCTCAGCCACGCAGTGTCAGTCCTATCAGCCTCATTCCTTTGTTTCTCCAAGTTGCCACTCCTGCTGGTTTGTGCCACCATGCACCACCTCCGAGATGGAGGAAGTTCCCCAAACAAGGGCCAACACTGCTCCATTCCCAAGTGCTGCTTATCAGCATATTGGCCACTCCTGGGGTCTCTCTGCCCCATTAGTTGTAACACTGATCTGCCTAGCCCAGCCCGACTGGGAGGTGGGAGTCATTTGGGGAGCAGCCTGTCACCCTCTGTGCTTGGGGAATGCATGGTGACCCCTCTTACCAGCCAGGATGACTCTGATGTGAACTGACTGGCTTAAAGCTCAACACCTGCAAGAACAGGATGGTGCTGAGATTCCTTTTCCAGGGCTTGCCCTTTGCTGGGATGTGGCTGCAGGGAGGAGGCACAGCCTGCTCTTGCTGTGTCCCCTCGCGTGCTGGAGGAGGATGTCACATGCATTGTCTGCTGGACATCCGCTGAGCCAGCAGCCGTGACCCAGGGCAAGGCTATTTATGCCACATCTTTCTGCTGCTCTGCCTGGGTTGGTCAGATGCAGGCTCTGCTGGAGAGCCCTTTCCTTTTGGTTCTGGGTGAGGGGATGGGGAATGTCTCCATCTCCTTGCCAGCGTGGCCAGTGCCTGCTGCGGCTGCTGTGGGTTTCTTTCCAAGCCACTAGAGATCAGCAGCAAGACATGACTGCTGCTGGCGGAGGCAACCTGCTTATCACATATCCACCCTGCTTCCTTCCCATGGGAAGTGCTTTGATCAACTGGCGCAGGCCCCTGTGCCAGATGCAGGGTCCAGGCAAGCATCTGTAGCCTATGTTGAGGGTCCTGGCAAAGGAGGCACAGATGTGGCTCCAGCATGGGGAGAGGCAGCAGGACTCAATGGTCCAGGGTTGTGCCCTGTGCTGCTGGGGCTGCTCATGCCTTTCTAGGCAGTCGTGTGAGTGAAAGGGGTGATGTGGGCAGAAAGAGCCAAAGCTGGAGCTGTAATCCCTGGATCCAAGGGACCACGGTGGGTGGTGGTGTCATGACATGGTAGGGTGAGAGGTGACTTGTCCATTAGAGGCATTAGTGCCCATTAGCGAAAGTCAGCCACCACTACAGGCTGGCCACATCTGGAGGGGATGGCCACACACTGACACCTTGTGATGGACACAAAGAAGAGCAGCCCAATTTCACCTCCCAGGAGCTGGGTTCATGTGAAAGCACTGGGGTGGGGTAGGCTAGAAGATGACCTTTAAATGTCCCTTCCAACCCAAACTATTCTATGAGCTATGATTTATGCTACACCCCTGTTCCCTGATACAAGAGCTGGTTTTGGAGAACCCAGGATGTGGGAGGAGTGTCCCCCCTCTTGGATACCAGCATGTCCCTGAAGACTTGCTGGTAACTGATTTATAGGACAAGATGCTTCCTGGCTATCCTCAGGACAAAAGTGATGAAAAGCCACTTGTCACCATCTGCCAGCTCTGGAGGTCACTCATCTGACAGCAGTATCTGGACTATAGATGCTATCAGCCCTGGGAATCTGAGCTCCTTTGGTCTGTTGTTCATGTCTGACCTTATTTCTTTCTCAGCTCAGGACTGGGTTGAGGTTTGCTGCTTTCCTTCACTATCACTCTTCCCAGTCTGGCGATAAACTCGCAATGGCTGGGCAGGTCTGATTTCACCCTTACTGCCTGCTTTGACAAGTAGGCAAGTAGGATGGGTGACAAACTGGAGACAACAAATGCGTTGCTGTCTGCCTGCTGGCACCTTGCTGAGCTCCGTGCAGTGACTGCTCACCTCTGGTCCCGCAAGACAGGCTGTTCAGAACAGTGTGTATTCCCCAGCCGGCGCCTGGCAATATGCATCCATTAGAAACTACTTGCCATGATGAATTTGTCTTTATTAAAAACAATGTTTCTTGACTGGTTCTTCAAAGCAGGTCTGCAGGGGATGCCCTAACAGCATCTCTGAGCCCCCAGGTAGGTGATTACGGTTTTGCTCAGCAAATTCTCGGTGCAAAAAGCTCAAATGAAGCTGTTGATAAAGCACAGTGTCCCTCCAGACTGCAGGGAAACTCGGAGACCTCTCTCTGATCCCTGCCCTTATCAGACTGGCACACAAGGAGAGCTCTGCAGCCAAGGGCACAGGGCAGAAGCAGATGATCACTACCAACCCTAAGGTGCTGGCATGGGGAGAGCCTGGTTGTACTTTGCCAGAAGAGAACCTTCCCCAGAAAGTCCTAATGGGATGTGCTAGAGCTGTCAGTGAAATGGGTCATGCCGAGGTCCCTGCTGTGGTAACAGCCCTGAGGCTGCAGCGTGCTCATGGTTGTGCAGAGCAGCAGCCATGAATCAGCCTCAAAACCACCTCCCCATATGTGTGACACTGAGCTATGTGTCCTCCTCCAAGTGGTGTCTGGGACATCCCCCATTGCTGACTACATTCATGCTGTGCACAAAGCAAGGCAAGACTGGGCTAGGATGAGCCTGTTTTAGATCAAAGAAAGATGATTTTCTGTCACGAGTGCTGCAATACTGAACGCAGCACCTGCCAAACCCTGGCCATTGGAAACACAGGCTCCATGCATGATGTTGGAAGAACAGCTCCTTGGCAATTCCCACCCCTGGGGGAGAGGGGCATGGGAAACGAAACTGCCAGGAGCCTTTGAGAACAATGGTTTAATTGCCTTGTGAGGCTGATGAGAAAGATTCAAAGATAAAATTACCATTTTTAATTCTTTCTTTAACTAAGAGACTTGCTGGTGCTTTCCAAAGTGCAGATGGGTGAGCTGGTGAGCTGGTGAGCTGGCCGTGCCTGAGCACAGACTACTTGGGAGAGATTTTTAAGAGGTTATGTGCTGCATTAATAAGAAGCTAAGGGAGGAGGCTGGTACAGCCGTGGGAAGGGAGGTGTTTATTCTGTTCTTTGCAAATTTGCATTGAATTGCTCAGGGGGGAGGAAGAAGCTTCCGGAAAACAAATTCCAGTTGTTTCATTTTCCTCCTCCTGCAAAATAGATATTTGGTGTTTCAAAGTCAATGTTTCCTGTAGAGATTTACCCCAAGCTTGCTGACACTGGCTGTATCACACCTCTGAGGTTTTCACTGTGGTAACAGTTCACTTAAGCAAGGATGGAAATGCAGAGTAAATCGTGGCTTTGTGTGGGACTAGGCTAAAAGCACAGAGCTACTTGCAGTGGGTCCTGTTCTTGTTCAGCTCGGGAGGACCTCTCGGGGGGAGCGTCATACAGGTGCAATGAAATCACAACCTAAGCATCATTAAGGCAGTTTTCTTCCTGGTTTAATGAGACGTGTTTGAAACAAGGATCAAGAAAAGAGTAGAAACCCCACCTGTTTCTAGCGATGCATCAGAAGTGATGTTTGAGGGTGTGTGGAAAACAGTATGAACCATGCTTTTGATTCAGAGGACCAGGAAGGTACCTTTTTTGCTGGGAGGAGGTCTAGTTTTGTTCATGGACCTGGATAAATACACTTTGCCTTATGCTGTGCCTGCACAGGCTTGTAAGGAAAAGCAGGGAGAGAGGGCACGATCCTCTGCCAGACTGCTCTGGATGACAAGAGATTTCTCTCTCCACTAGATGAGAAATTCTCTCTCCGAGGGAAACTCCACAAATCCTCAGACCATGCCTGTGTGAAATTGCTGGTTGGGCAATAAGGAAGTATGTGGGGAGAGCTAGATCACATATTGTCCAGTTTAGCTCTTGATCCTACCTCATCACCCATGACTGCCTGTTAAGCATGACAGTGACGTTTAAACACTAGCTGGTTTATGTTCTAGTTTAATGGTCAAATGGCTTCCAACTTGCTTCTGCTTTGCAGGTGTTCCCTTCCCCAAGCAGTTCCAGCAAGTCTGCACTAAGATCCTCACCCGACTCTTCCGTGTCTTTGTCCATGTCTACATCCACCACTTTGACAGCATCATCAACATGGGTGCTGAGGCTCATGTCAACACCTGCTACAAGCACTTTTACTACTTCATCAGGGAGTTTAGCCTTGTTGACCACCGGGAGCTGGAGCCTTTGGTAAGGATGCCCAGGGATGGGGAGGTGGAGAGCATGAGTGGCATGGCCTGAATGCAGGACTGGTATTTAGTTGGGGGCTGCACTCTGAGCAATGCAGTCACCCTCTCTGGACTCTTTTCATTCACCTTGATTCAGAAGCACACCCATGTTTTCTGTCCTGTAACCATCAGACTTAGTGCTCTTAGACAGAACTTCTCAGCAACCTTTTACACTTTGAAAACCCTCCTTAAACTCTGCTTCTGCTGCCATTATGCATTGCTCTTCATTGTCCTCAGGACAACCATAACATAGTGTCCCTCTATACTGTCTCAGTAACTCTAGTGGAGTTTGCACATCGAAGTGTTCCCAGCCATGGCTTTCAGGGGTCAGATTTGAGCTCAGGTCTCCTCTCTAGAGTGCTGAGTTTTCCTGTTAGCAGACTAAGGCCCTTGCTTGAGATCCTATTATGAATTACAATAAGGCTGCAGGAAGGCAAGCCCCAGTAGGACATACACCTCCAGAAAACTGCTATGGATGCCTCAGTGGAGGTGCCTCGCTGGAGTTCCAGTTTCTCTGCAGCCTCCTTTGGGAAGCAATTAGCCAGGCAGAGAGTGAGAGTCCTTGAAAACAGCAGGACTGGTGGGAAGCAGAGGCCAGACAGCTTGGGAACTAGAAAACAAAACATAGTTTTGTAAGAGAAGCAAGTGTGTCACAGGCAAAGTTAAACACCATGACCTAGGGAGGACATGTTGCAGTGGGGAGGAGAAGAATTAATAGGGAACCCAGTACTTAGCATGCTGTGATAGGGCTGGGTTGCAGAAAAGGTCATATCCAGCAGTAGAGAGCCAGGGAAGACCAAAGGGATATAATCCCAGAGAGAGAAAGACTTGAGAAGAGCTCCAGAGCTTTACTCTTCTGCTTTCATTTGTTTCAATTTGCTGCCTGTCTGCTCCCGTCATGATTTAGGGGGATGGATAGATGATGATCTAATCAGGGTAGACTTGAATGACAACAGCACCTACATGAATGATTTCCTAGAGTTTGATTGTGACCTGTATTACCACAGTGGCCCTCAGCTCCAGAAAATGGCAGCTCAGGCTCACTCTGTCCAGTTAGTCTCTCTCACCACCACTCCTCACGACAAACTTCTTTAGCATTGATATACAGCCCATAATGGTGTCATCGCCTTTGACTGATGCTTGCTAATGCCAATAATTAGCACCTAATAGCCAAAGCAGAGGCTGACATAGCTAAACAGGCTTTCAATGCCAGTGACTCACATGCAACATGAGATGATTTATGGGTCTGGATGAATCTAACATGAACAGATTTTCATGTGTGATGCAACCAGGCTTAAACTATAAGGAAATGAGACACATTTACCTGTGGTCTAGCTGCGTCTCATTGCCTGGCTTCCAAGCTGCAAGCGGACCCAACAGCATGGCAGACCTCCTTCCCTCAGGCAATGACTTGCTGTAGGTGTGTATGAGTGTCCTGCAACCAGACGATGGCTGTGTCCAGGGTGCAATGCTGAGCTGAGGAGAGAGGACAGGTTGCTGCAGCTCATGAACAACTTTCAAAACCTGAAAATGGTCCTTCAGGCCAATCCCAGGGAGACTGCAGCTTGACACTGTATCACTCCCGAAGTCTGCAAGGGTTAAGATTGATCCAAAAGCGTCCAACAGCATTTCTCTCCGCTGCAGGTAGAGAAGTAATAATGGGAAGTTTCTTGAGCCCCTGGGAGCCTGGTGTGGGGGTTCATGCTGCTCTGGCTTGGCTTCAGCAGTAGTTGTGAAGATGCACAAATAGTAACATCCAGCTTCTTCAACACTCTACACTTGATCTCAGTCCTCTTTCCTGTGGCTGCATTATAGCTGTTGCCCTGCTAAAACACTAAAAAATGTGGTTTTAAGTCCTGAAGGATTCATGAGCTGGTCTGATTCTTAAGCAAGGACAGACAGTGCATTCCATCTGCCTACATTTTAGGTTAAGACTGCAAGGTTTTTTTTTTGCAAGTTCTCGAGGTCTGTGGAAAGGCAATAATCTCTCAGTAGGGATGAGATAAAGTGTCCTTGAGAGGTTCTGTCTCTCTTGACTGCCTCGTGAGCCCAGAAAACTGTCCTAACCTTGCATTTAGATGGCCAGAGTTAGTCCTCATGAATCCCATGACAGAAGAGACTCCTGCCTGCAGACGTGCTTGTTCCCTGCACGTGATTATGGAAGGCCACTATGCACATGCACAGAGCATATCTGGAGCAGGACAGCAGGTGTGAGTGCTGTGTTATGGTTGGAGCTTTTCAGATTGAGGAGTAAGAAAGAAAACAACAGCACCTCCCCAGCCAAAGGATGTCCTGTTAGGCTCAAACAGCTTTGAAAAATTACAGGGATTGTGGGATGAAGGAGTTCTCAGTTTCTAAACCTGCCTCTGGCAGAATCACCCTCTGCTGCCTAAGTTTCCCTTTTGTCAAGCTTCTCTGAGACATGATTTCTTAGCAGCAAGTCCTGGGAGCCAAGAATGAAAGAGATCCTTTGTACAGGCAGAACCAGCACAAGGCAGTGATTCACTCTCTTAGCAGATCAAGAAATACGGGGGCAGAGAGAAGCCGTGCACTTGTTGCCTTGACAAGAACAGGTCATGGTGCTGGGCGGCAGCACTGGCAGAGGTCCAGCTGATTATATCCTAAGGCAGAGCTGTGGGGATTTTCAGTCTGATGAATGTTTTAGACATTTGGGGACAGCTTAAGGAGCTCGTGGGTGGTTTGTCAGCCCACCGATTGCTTCAATCCGCCCAGTTCAAGGCTGCTTTGGTGTGTGGTGCTGTGCTAGTGGGGTAGGCTGGATGCTGTTGCAAGAGGATGTTCAGTCTTCTCACCCCTTTTTCTTTCTCCTTCTGAGATGTCTGCAAACATTTCCAGCGTAGTTTTGTGGCAGAGCATTGGCTTTTGATTTGCTGGTAGGGTTCTGCTGCTTGAGTGATTTTGACTGTTACTCCTACAGAGAAGCCCCCTCTTTGCCACTCTCCCCTGATGGATTTTAAAAACAAATCTCTCACCACTAAAGAGCTGAAATTGCAGCTTTTGTGCCCCTTGGTTATATCACTAAAGGGACTTTTACAGAGTTACTCCCGGGTCATCCTACTTTCTTGGTTCTCCTTTTTTCAGTTGCAACCTTCCTCTCTGCAGACCAGTCCTACTTCAGGTCTGTTTTGGGAGTACATTTTCATGTGCAGACCTTTAGGGTATGTGAGGGGGTTGGTGTGCAAACACAGATTCACAAGCCATGAACCTGATGAGCCAGAGAGAATCACAGAATTCCCTCACTGTAGTAGATGATCTGCAAGCTTCAGGCAAGGACAAATACCATCTTCCACCACCTGAAAGCTGAGTACCTTCCTAATGCAGCTGGCATGATGCCACCCTGGCTAAAGAAAACAGTCTGTCAGCCTAAACACAGCTCAGTCTTGCAGGAGGTTTCCTTTGGCCCTCTTAGTAGCACTCATTTGCGTTGCAGTGTGACTGTGGGATGCCTCACTAAAACCACAGGTCTTTGGGTGAGCTCTTGTTACCTTCTGGAGCAACAGCTGGGAGCAGCTCCACATCTTGTCTCCCTCAGCAGCTGCAGACAGAGGCTCCAAGAGCAGCACAGCCCTGTTTGGCTGCTCCATAGCTGAGTCAGGAGCAGGACCTGCATCTTTCAACATCTCAGCTCTTTCATTGGACCGTTCTCAAAGCTAGGCTGCCAAAAAAGCCTTGTGCCACAGGAACAGAGGAGGATGCCAGGAAGGAGCTGCTGAGGCAGAGCATTTCCCATGAGGGCTGGCATGGGAAATAGAGAAACACTCTCTGAGACTCCCACAGTCACTTCCTTGGGTTGTTTTTGGACACCTACCAAACTGACGTGTCACTCTACCAAAACCTGTCTTTTGCACTTACTGTGTCTTTCTTCTCTCTCCCCCTTCAATGCAGAAAGAAATGACAGAACGAATTTGCCACTGAAGCATTTTGGCAGGTGAACTCAGCTGGCTCATTTGGAGTCTGATCGGACAAGACACCCTGTGGTGGAAGACCTCTTCCTGAGGACTTGCTCTGGGCATTTCAACTCAATGAACTATGAACGCTGCAGAAGAGCCTCTTTGGGCGATGGCCAAAGCCTGAGCTTGCCAAGCATCTCTGAACAGTAGTTTTGGGATTTTTTGTTATAGATCCCAGTCTCTGTTGTATGGCTTCTGCCTGAGAAAGCCACTGACTTACTGGAGAACAAGGCAAGTCTGGTTGATGTTTGCACATTCTGGTTTCTACGACTCAATTCCGTGTTTGCTAACATCCCCTCAGCTACCCTTCCTCTTGTTTTGTCCTCATCTACACTGATCTCCAGATGCTTCATCAGTGATTCCTGCCCTGTGAGCAGGTATGAACTTGGCTACTGAGTAATGCCTCTTACCTTTCCACATGCAGTGGGTTTGTGGTAACATCCAAGATGTTATCTTGGATAACAAAGTTGGTGACATTGGATCCAAGCTGCCTTCATGTGGTTAGTTGGTGATGTACCATTTTTAACCACAAGCTATGAATGTCTCTCATTCTGCCCTAATTCATGCTTTACCAAAAGGACCATTTTTCCCTGCAAGGGATTTTTCATGTTTGGCAGAGGGACTTCATGATGTTCTAAGATGCATCCAACACTGCCTGGACCAGTGGCAAGGTGGCCCCATGACAGAGGAGGTGAACTAGGCCAACTTTCCAGCGTGATCAGCACAGTCTACCTGAGAAAGACTCAGAAAGTGGAAGAAGCTGTTGCCAGAAAACCTGATTTTCAAGACGTCAGCATTTCCTGACATGTTGTTTTGACTCAAGAGCAGCAGACGCTGGCTGCAGAAATGGATATTTTTCCATTTTCCAACTCTACAGTATAGTAAATCAGGTGAAGAAGGACTTTGAGATATCTAATCTACCCTGTTCTTCCAAAAAAGCAAGGAGTCCTTCTTAAACCTTTCCGACCTTTTGAAAGCACACTGTTGCTACCTGGTCTGCGCCATTACTCCTCTGAATGGTATCACATCTCAAAATTTCCTTCCCTTCTGCTTGCAACTCCTGATAACTAAGGTTGTCCCATTTGTCTTTTCACAAGAGCTGAAGCCTTTTTTGTTTTAGGGAGTTAAAATCAAACTGTCTGAGCCACGGCATTATGTTTGTATTTCCTGCCCTTCTGGGAAAGTTTTGTATACCAGACACAGCTGATATTTATAATCTGGGGTTTGCCCATTTTTGGGATGGGGGGAGGGATGTGGCTGGAAAATGTAAATATTTAGGCTAACATTAAGGTGCATAAGTGAATTTTTAGTGCTCAAAGCACTTCTTTGTTGTGAAAATCTATTTTTTTTTTTAAGCTTATGTACCAGATATATATTTTTACATGGAAATAAAAGAGAGCAAAATGGACACAAAAACACCTCACACATCATTCAAGTATTTTCTATGTAAAATAATTGGTAAAAGCCTAGATATTTTTGTTCTGTTCCTAATTAAAGAAAAGTTAATAGTCTTGGTGTGCGTCGCTCTTCCCTGATTCATCTGTAGTAAGACATACATCCTGAAAAAGCACCCAGGATAACTCGAAGAGTGGATTTACACAGACAGTTGCAGCACTGATGGATCTCAGTGCTATGTTGAGACCTGAAATTACATCTCAGGAAGTGGCTTGGCATAGGCTGATGTTGCTGCTCTGCATCCTCCCCTTGCAGACTTTTCACCAGCATCCCAACTTGAAGGTATTTTTCCAGCGATACATGGTGGTGAGCTTTACTCAATACTTTCTGCAAAGGTGTGTGGTTCTTGGATCCTGGGATCCGTGTTCCAGCCTCTTCACATAACTCAGAAGTGGAAGCGCAATTGTGGTGTGGTGCAGAGGCAGATGACAACAGCTCTATCGGGAACCTTCTGCCATGCCAAGAAGTGAGGCATCGTTGGACTCAATGCACAGAACCCTCTGGGAGCTGGTGAGGTTGGGAGTTATGGAGAGGCTGTCTCGACAGTGGGGTCTAAGGGATGAACTGACAGCACCTGACAGCTACTTCAGGGTGAGGTACAAAGATGACAGAGCCAACCTCTTCTCAACTGTGGAAGACAGTGACTAACAGTCTGTTGTGGTTTAAGCCCAGTCAGTCACGCAGCCGCTCGCTCACTCCCCACCCTTCCTCTCCCCAGCTCCTGGAGGGGTGGGGAGGAGAATCGAAAGAACATAACTCCCACAGGTTGAGATAAGAACAGCCCAGGAACTAAGGTATAACACAAATCACTACTGCTGCCACCAGTAACAATAATGGTAAGGGTAATAACAAGGGAAGAGAATACAACCGCTCACCACCCACCGACCAATACCCAGCCCGACACGAGCAGTGGTCTAACCCTTCTGGGTAACTGCCCTCAGTTTATGTACCGGGCATGATGTGCTGTGGTATGGAATACCTCTTTGGTCAGTTTGGGTCAGGTGTCCTGTCTCTGCTTCCTCACGGCTTCCCCTCCTCCCTGGCAGAGCATGAGGCTCAGAAAGTCCTTGGTCAGAGTAAATATTACTGAGCAGCAACTAAAAACATCGATGTTCTCAGCTCTGTTCTCAGGCTGTAAGTCAAAAACACAGTGCTGCACCAGCTACTAAGAAGGAGAAAAATGACTGCTGCTGCTGAACCCAGGACACAGTCACAATCTGTGGCTTAGAAGGTTCAAATCAGGCAATAGAAAAAAAAATAAATAAATCCAAGAGTGTGGTACAGCCAGGGGACAGATACCCAGAGAGGAAGGGGTAACCATCCTCGGATAAACAAGACTTGGTGTAAATAATACCTATGCATAGTAGCCTGCTTTTATTTTGTCCACCACATTGTCCTGCAGCAAGGAGTTCCACCAGGTAACTGCATTACAACAGGGAAGTGTACTTTGATTATTTTTTAAACCCATGCCTGAGGATTTCAGCCCTCCTGCTTCGGGAATGTTTCCTGTTTACCTCCTCCACACCATGAAGCTTCTATATGTATGATTCTATGATGATTCTATAGATTCCTGCAGAACAGAAAGCTGTATTTCTGAAAGATCATCCCACAGGCTCAGCTCAAGCAGCAATTAAAAACAGAATTTCAAAGGTCTTTTTTCCTTTTTCCCTTTTTAATCTGGTTTACCCAAGGAAACAGCTCATGATTGTGCTGTGACAACTGCATCTTTAATAACTCTGGAAGCAGTACTGGAAGGGGAGACATGGAGATTCACTGCCAGAAAGGTCTTTCTGTCTTTCTCTAAGACACAGAGCTATTCCCCTGGTCCTCATCCATCTGAGTGCCTCCCAGCCTGGAGAGTTTAATGCCTGAGCACAGCAGAGAAGTTTATGAAGCAAAAAGTGCTGATATAAGTATCTAAGTCAAACATCTCCTCCCTTCAGGATGCTGAAGTGTGCCTATGAGGCTCCAACATCCCCAGAGCTTCCGCAAACATCCCTGAGCAATTTGAAAGCAGGCAGGAATCTGGGATGCATTAAATATGCAAGTAGCTCTTGTTAGCTCCAGCTCCCCAAATGACTCATCTGCTCATCTGGCTGTGAGGTGCCTGGGGCTCATTTTTCTCTTTGCAAAATCCCTGTTTTCTCCTGATGTAGGGCAGATGTGCTACTGCAGGATTTTACTTCCCTTCTCTGGAGCCACCATGTCCTTTGGGACCAAACAAAAGGTTGTGGCACCCGTCACAGGTCAGAGACAGGCTGGCACAGGAGCAATGCTGCGCTATGCACTGTCTGCAGATGTTGGAGAATTTAGGAATAGCCTTGAATGGGTTAAAAAAAGGCTTTGTGGAGCATAATGGCTCCTATCCCAGTGCCACAGGGATGGGGGAGGGCTTGGGTTCAGCCAAGGACTTCAGAGAACTCATAAGAGTCAAAGAAAACCATGAAGCAAGAGTGTGGCATTCAGCTCCCTGCTGAAAAAAGACCCTGAGTCAGAGCTGAAATGCCAGCAGTGAGTGTCGGACTACTGCGTGTCTGTATCAATGTAGAACCCAGCAAAGGCAAATGAAGTCTCACATGAGAGTCTCTTTTCTGGAGAGGTGGCTGTGGGAGAAACAACAGCATGATCTGCCTGCAAATTTCTTTACAGCATCAGTGAAACACCATCCATTCAGCTCCAGTGAGGTACCTTACTTTGATGGTTTGGGATACTGGGTGATGGCATCTGCTCCTGAAATCTTTTGGGCAGGACTCACTACCTGTTGTAGTCACTCAGTGCTGGCCACACTTTGACTGCCCCAGGGTCTCTGGTCTCTTCCAGTGTCTGAGCTCACCGAAACTTCCCTCCTTCCAAGCTGGCTCACTGCTGGGGCCAGGTTCCTCAGCAGCAAGGAGGATAACTGGGAAAGCAGTGTTCAGATGACACCCACTGCATCATGAGTTCAGCAGCTCCATGACTGCTGCTTCTTAAAAATATCTGGCACTTGTTCTCCCAAATCATGTGTTTTGGTGGAAATCTTGAAGGAAATCTGGGACTTTGCAGGAACCCTGGATTGTAGGGCTCCTCTTGCAGAACAGTTGGGTCCAGGTGCTGTCTGCTTGGGCACAGGTTTGCTCTGTACTCAGCAAGTGGTGCTATGCATTTAACATCCTCCTGCTGGGAACAGTAATCATGAGGAGTATAAAGAGGATCCATATTTTCAGGGTTCTTGTATGACTTCAGCCTCTGTTAGAAGGATAAACCTCACCACCATTTGAGTAAATCCTCCAGCAGCTATTTTATTAACTTTAATGAAGGTGTACTACCTAGGAGTTGCCATACCGGAACAGATGTCTCCTTTGTCATTTAATATTTCATATCCACTGGGTGAGTTACAAGTTGCTCTGGGCTATGCTCTAATGATGGAGTAAGGTAAGCATTTTGCCATCCGTTCATGTGGCTGTCAGGTGAGCATAGGTAAGAGCTGACAGTCTCAGGGCAACTTGCTGTAGGCATCCTGGGCTGGAGGCCATGACCAGCCCTGCACTCATGATCTACCTCCTTTGGGTCTTACTCATCTTGCAGTTTGCCGTGGTTTAAACCCAACCACAAAGCTTGTCCAATTCTGCTACTGCTGAACCCAGGACACAGTTCTCCAGTAGTGCAAGGATTCTCCACACTTATGTGTACTGTGGGGGAATAAGAGCTGAGTACACAAGGTGGATGTGCTGGTTTTGGGAGCTGCATATAGGTGGAGGTAAAGCTATGGAAAGCTTTGATTTCTGATGTGGTGGCAAAATGTTCTGCTGTTTTGGTGACTGCTCATTTCTGAGGACTTGGATTTTTCAGTTCCTGGATTGCTTCTGTGACCCACAACTGGCCTTGTTAGGAACTTGGCTAATGTCTTCTCTGTGCTGGAAACACAGGACAGTCTAAGTCCTTCCTGCTTGACTTTGCAATCTGCTTGATATTACTGCTCTCTGGTGCAAAAATAAATACCTAAGCAAAACAGGGCTGCAGCAAAATGAAAATGTCACCACTCAGGAAGAAAATCATCTTCCCACTTCTGTTCCTAGCTGTTACAGCAATTTCCTCCCCAAGACACCCTTTTGTGCTATGACTTCTAAATCCATTAAAACTCACAGACATTCTTATATTACACTGTCTTGTAAGCAGCCCACAGAAATAGGAGGATTAAAAAAAAAGCCCCTTCTGCACAAGCATGTAACAGAAAACTCCAAGAGCCTCCCTCTTTGGTGCTACACCCTTGTACAGCAGCACCTCTCATGTCTGAGGAAGTCAGTTGGGTGGGATAAGGGTATCAACCCTTGCTTCCAAATGGATTTTCTGAGAGTTCCACATATCCCTGGCACCAAGGCTTTTGTTTAATCCATGTGCAAATACTTTCTAAATCTCTAGACTGTGCTCATAGATGTAGCATGGACAGTATCATAGGGTAAAACTGCAGCATCCAGAACTTTGGCCAGCGAGGATATTACCCATCTGGGTAATATCCCGAGGAACCCAAGGGCATGAGACAGCTTAGCCCTGTTCATTTTAATAAGAATATATCATTAAAACACCACGTGTAACTTCACGTAACATCACCAGATCTCATCCTTCTTGTTAATTTTGCATTGACAGTGCTGATATAGGCTCCACCTAAACAATCAGTATGAAGGTGTAACACTGCAGTTAGACTATTTGGACACAGCCCATGTGTCTCCAGTGCCTAATTGCAGCGCCCGGGGCCTAGCATTTGGGATAGCACACAGTCTGCATTTCCACTTGCTCTCTTAAGCAGGACACTATAGAAAATGGACTAGAAGGATTTGTAATCTGAGGGTGGTGAGGTGCTGGCACAGGCTGCCCAGAGAAGCTTTGGCTGCTCCATCCCTGGCAGTGTTCAAGGCCAGGTTGGACAGGGTTTGGAGCAACCTTGTCTAGTGGAAGGTGTCCCTGCCCATGGCAGGGGGATTGGAAGTGTATGAGCTTTAAAGTCCCTTCCAACCCAAATATGATGATTCTAACGGTATTCTAACGGGTTCTGCTGAATCCAGCTGAAAAGCGAGGAACTGCCAAGGATGAAAAGCAATCTGGACTGTCAGAAATCACTGCTGCTGCTGAATAGCTGTTAGAGATAAATGGGATAGTTCAGGGGGATGCAGTAACAGCCTCTAATGATCAGCTTGTACAGTGGGCAGAAGCATTCTTCTGCTTGGTTCCAGCAGGTTTGGTTTGTTGATCTCCAACACACTGCACAACTTCCAGGTCCCATGTTACCTGGGCTTTCCATCATACACTCAGTTCAGGATCTCTGTCCCAGTGGGGTGGAACTCCATGAAGGTGTGAGTACTCCTCGTGGGTCTGGCTACAGGAAAAGCAGGTTTCAGCCTGACATTCACATCCATACAGGCACTTTTAATGTCCATTTTGAGAAGTTTTCCATGTCCCCTGCTGTGAACAGCTTTGCCAGATGGAACACTGAAACATGGTCTCTAGGGGTAGAGAGAGACAACGCTACCCACATGAATCATAAGGCTTCCTGTAAGAATCAGTATTTTCTCTTTCCTTTTTTTTGCTTGTTTTTTGGGGGAAGAGGTGGGGGTAGAGAAGAGACATTCACAACAAAAGAATGACCAGGAGCATGGTCTTGGCAAATGTGATCGCATAAACCTCCCTCTGGGTTTAATGACCTAAATAAGTATAATTTTCGGAGAAACTGAGCCTGAAACAAATTCCTTGAACAGCAGAGGGAACAGTACATGCTTTATGTCCTGAAAATCAGCCTAGGCTAGATTGCAGGTGCTTAAATATAGATTTAGGTGCCTGGCTGTGGGCAGATGAGAAATAATTCTAGTCAAGTCTTGCGATCATTTTAGTAGTTAAATGATGGGCAAAAATACCGTGATCCAATTGTAACACTGCTAAATCAAAACTAGCTTTGGTAATTACTTCTTATTTGCCTAACAGCCAGCATAGATGGCTCCTTATCTTCTCTGTTGTGTGCTGCATGGATGAAATGCAGACATGTACCTAAAAAGCTATTAAAAACTGAAAGGAAAAGTCATGTGGAAGAACTGCACATTTTACTGTGTTTAATAACCCAATTATAGTGTTTGAGGAGGTGCTTTCTTCTTCATTTTTCATGGGACTTAGCCCTGAAATATTAGCATAACCATTTCCTAGAAATACCATGCATATTCTATGGAAAAACAACAAAATGAAAATCAAAATGGTATTTTTTTTTTTTTTTTCACTCCTGCTTTATAACAGGCTAGACTGAAACTTAAGATTTGCCCTCTGGTTAAATGTCTTGTCCAGCTGGATTATCTTGCAAGTAACAGAAGGACAGAAAAACAAGGATCCAGATATATAGCATTTACTTTAAAAATGGATGCCTGCTTTCACAGGCAGAGGATGCTGAGTGGTGTAAGAGCCCTTTAACCCACTGGAGAAAGGTGTAATAATAAGCAAAGGATGGGAATGAAAAACTATGATGAATTCAACTTGAAAACATGCTACAGAAGTTTGAGATAATCTTCCCTGAACTGATCCAGTCCTAGATGTCCAAATGTGCTTGCATGGATTTGAGCTACTCTTGCAAACTATCCTTTACTCCTGTTCAAGCAGAGGTCTACATTGGAAGATGTTCAGACTTAAGTCCTGAACCCTTCAAGGATAAAAGGTTTTGATGTACTGTGGAAATAGGCAGGCAGCTAATGGAAAGCAAAGACTAGTAATGCTCTCCTTGAGGGGAGAGGGAAATGGGAGCATCCTCAACTTGGATGGGCCACCAGAGATGCGTGTGGGAAAGAGCCTACTGGGAGTGGAGAAATCTTCAGAGCACTGCACCACCATGCACACACGAGTGCACCCCCAGGAAACCAGGCTTCAGCGCTTCTGCTGTTTATAGGACATGCTCTCCCACGCCAGCTTGGTGGAAAGAACAAAACATGCTTTCATCCTGACAGAAAATACCACAAAGATATCATTGATGTTCAGCAGCCCCATCCTATCCTGCGACCTGCAGACTTCAGCTACCTCAGGCACTGATCTGCTTCTGACCTGTTTCCTTTAATCCTCATGAGGAATTGGCAGATCTCTCAAACTGTGGTTTACTTTCCTGGCCCCTTGGCAGAGAAGGCAACAAGAGCAGGTAGCACTGTGTCTTAACTTACTTTAGGTTTGTCAAGCTTGCTGCTTTGAGAGTTGTGGGTACCAAGCTGCATGTCCAGACTGAAACCATACAGCGCTGGGATGCTTATGGGTTAAAGCTGAATTTGGTGTTTCTCTTGGGCCATTTTAACAATAGCCAACACTAGTGGAATTGAACAGCTTTGAGGGCAAAATAAAACAAGTTATTGACATATATGTGGCAGCAGCAGAGTTGAAAGGTGTGGGCCAGTATAACTAAAAGAAGTTGCTCTTCCTTTATGGCAACCTGGAGATGGTTTCTGGTGCTTCACAGTGGGAACGGCTGTATCTCTTTGCCATTCACAGTCCTACAGTCTCTTTGCCATTTGGCAGTTACCATCTCCCAGCTGAAATGTGGTAACGCTGTGTGCCAATTCCCAGATCTTCACAAATGCAAAATAAAATGAGTTAGAACATCTATATGGTGACTGTTAAAGTCCTGCTAATTTGACAACTTGCATTTTGCTTTGATTTTCCCAGGCATATTCAGGTTCTCCTTCAAAGTTTCCCATTGTCTGCATGGTATCTGTGGGCACACAGTGCAGCAAAGCTTGCAGTCTCTAGGCATGAACATCCCTCACTCCCCAACAAAGTATCTCCATTGACATTTGAAATCCTTATGGAGAAGATACTATATCGCAAATGAGGTAGGGAGTATATCTCACGGGAGCTCTTGCTGGACTTAATTTCAATCTACTCTTTTATTTTTCATTTTCTAATATGAATTCTAAACTTACCAAGTTTACATCTTTTCATTCAGTCTATTACAGTGAGTGGAGAACTGAAATGTCATCCAAACTGAGAACAACTTTATAAAATGTCAATCTGAGTTGATACAGATAACCCCCTATTTCTTGCTGGGGATACTTCTCTGCAGATGAATCCACCTCCCTGCTCAGCCTTACAGTGGGAAATAGCACTGGTAACAGTCTATTCCTGAGCCTTTTTAACACCTGAGACATAGATCAGAACTTCTCGTTGTAAAACTGAAAGAAGGGACTCATCTGCAAACTCCAAAGCATGATTTCTGCTATTAGTCAGCCTTTTTTCTCTTGGAGCTCTCATGCAGACTAGGCGTCTTGTGTCTCTGCTGAGAAGAAAACCTGATTGTTTTTTCTATCAAATATATTTGCAGGCAATATAACCAATCTAAAAAGGCTAAAAAGGGATAAAGCTGGCAAAATCCTCATTCAATCGTAATTAATTAAAAAAAAAATAATTAAAAAGATTAGACTTAGTCTGTCCTGACTGAAGGTGCACAGGGCCTTGGGTGACATGGTCTAGTGCGAAGTGCCCCTGCCCATGGCAGGGGGTTGGAACTAGGTGATCTTAAGGTCCTTTTCAACCCAAACCATTCATTTAGGATTCCATAAACCCCTGTGCTGTAGCCACACGGCTCAGAAGCCAAAGTTGAAGGCCAATCTCCCCTTGATACCTGAGAACTGCTGAGGTCCATAAGCACCGAGTTGATGCTGAGGACTAATGGGAAAACACTGAAAAACCATGGGTGCATGCAAAATGCTTGCGGGGAGCACAGGTAGTAGAAAAAGCAAGCAAGGATATCAGCTTCCAAAGTATTTATTATGCTGCTGGCATTACAGTACAGTAACTTGTAGCAGCCTACCAGTACCTGAAGGGGGCCTATAGGGATGCTGGGGAGGGACTCTTAGTCAGGGACTGTAGTGACAGACAAGGGGTAACGGGTTAAAACTTAAACAGGGGAAGTTTAGATTGGATATAAGGAGGAAATTCTTTCCTGTGAGGGTGGTGAGGCACTGGAATCAGTTCCCAGGGAGGTTGTGAGTGCTCCATCCCTGGCAGTGTCCAAGGCCAGGTTGGATGAAGCCTTGTGTTGGATGGTTTAATGTGAGGTGTCCCTGCCCATGGCAGGGGGGTTGGAACTAGATGATCTTGAGGTCCTTTCCAACCCTAACTATTCTATGATTCTATGAAAGCGAGACACAACTTCCTGTGTAAAGAGGCCTCTTGAAAGTTATCCTTATCACCCCTCCTATGCTCCAGGTTTTTAGTTTTAAGGGGTTTTAGGTTTCAGATGTGAAAGTCTTAGTGGCTTTTTTAACTCATTACGGCCTTTTCTGTGAAGATGTTACCTGAGCCCCATGGACTGGATGTTATTAGTTACCCCGGGTCTTCCTCGGGCGCTCTTCAGCAGCCCTACAAACGGACGACGGGCAGCAATACAAGATGGCGGCGCACAGGGCGGGCTCACTCGGGGCGGTGCTGCGCGCATGCGCGCTGCCCTCGACTCACGCCCCGGAGTCGGGGGACGCTGGCGGCCGTCATGGAGGTGAGGGGGGGGCGAGGGGTTGTGTGGCAGTGATGAGGGGAGAGGCAGTTCGCTGTTCTCCCGCCTGGGCCAGCTGAGGGGAGGTGTGCGACGGGGAGCCCTGGGTGTCCTTGTCCGAGCCACAGGGCATGTGGAGGGATAGGCGCTGACCGGGAGCGGTGGCAGCCCGGGTTGCCGGTGCCGGGGACCAGGGGCATCGGGAAGGGGGTGAAATGGCCTCAGCCCGCCGGCCAGCAGCTCGGGGTCCTCTCTGAGGGATGTGGGAGTTATTGCTTGGAGCTGCTTGTTCCCCGAGGGGTTAAACTGCCGTATTACATACTTTATGCTTTTAATAAAGAGTGGCAAGGCTGTGAACTCCTACGGTGGCTGCTTTCTATGGAGAGTGTTGCTGGGGTGGGAGAAGAGTGGGCAAAGGTGAATGAACCAGTTCCTAGCTCTGATGACAAGCGGGCTTTTAGTTCTTCTTGTGTATTTCATCTGTCATAAAGCAGTGAGACCGGCGAGCCCCTGGGAGCACTGCAAATCGATCTAGATTTAACCTGCTACCTCTGCAGGATCTGTCAGCCTGACCGGGGTGACCTTCGGAGAGCATTTGGAGGGAAGAGAAGCGCAGGGCAGCGGTACAGAGCAGGTGACAGCTCGGCTGCTGGCTTCAGTAGTATGTGTGATAGCCAAAAATCAGCCCATTCCACTGATGCCACTGGCACTTGTTTGTGAAGTGTCAGCTTTGTTTAGAAGTAAAGAAATTTTATAAGCTTACTGCTTATAAAAGCCTCCTTATCATACAAATTAACGCCTCACAATTAGCTTGGAAAGGTTGGCATATATTCGGAGAACCTTGAAGAACTACAGTTTGGCTTTTTTTTATCAAAACAGAGCTCGTCTTCGTGCTTTCCAGGTGCTAGATGGAAACAAGGCAAAATACGCTTGTGGAGCTGAACTTCTTCCACTGCAGTTCTGAAGGTAATTGGTTTTGGTATTGGCAGCCCTCCAGGGAAGGTGGGTTTGGGTGCCTTGAACACTTGAAGGTTTCTCGAGTATAATATTGGTGGTCTTTTGCAACCTAACCCGTTCTGTCCTATTATTTCGTGGTATGGTTGTGGTATCAGTTCACCCTAATGCTTTCAAAGAAGATATTTGCTGCTATGAGGAATTTCCTCTCACCTTCCAGTATCTTTGTGGTAACAAATGTTACGACACTGATACAGGTTTTATGTGACATCAGTTGTGAAACTGCAGTGGGTTTTAATGACTGTTCATTAAAACTAGAGTTGAAATTTCAATTTCAGCTAGAGTTGAAAGCACAGAGGAGGGAAAAGTAAGAAAAATCTTTCTTCAGACTTAAAACCACATTTAGGTAGATGAACCTCTCCAAACAAGGCTGCTTGCTAATATGGAAGTATGCTGTGTAGCTTTTTTCTTTTCCAGTGACAAGTGTCATTATCTGATCATTTGTGGGGTGTGGAGTAAGAACAGGAAATGCTTATCTTGTATCTGTATAAAATTAAAAGTTGTCTTCTAAGAAGTGTTTGGTTTAGCCTTGAAAACTAGCAAGGGAGCTGAGTGGGGTTAAGGGAACTAACTGGTGACTCAGAGGCAGTCTTCTGAGAGTTGTTGATGCCATAAAACATAGGCGAGAGTAAGCCACTTACTGTTTAGTAAGTGGCCTTCGAAACTTGCTTGCCTTCTATATCTCCTTAATTTAAAAGAGCTCCAGGGGTTAGAGAGGCTTTGAGTGGTTGAGTCAAAGTACTATTGTAAAGACTTTTTTCCTTTAGAATATGTGTGATCTGGAGTTTAAAGTAATTTTGCAGCTAAGTTCCTACTGCACTTTGGAAATTCTTAAATATGAATAGTCTGTCAGTGGTCAGGAGCACTATCTTGTTTGGCTGTACTGTTGTATGTGGAAGGAGGGAAGATGGTCTTCACTGTTATATCCAGTGTGTATGCCATGCTGTTCCTGACAAGGCTTACCATTGGCATTTATTTGTCAGCCCCATGCAATACACCCTATTATGACCGCTAATCTGTGTAGCTCAGAGGCATGTTGTCCTAGAACAAGAAATTAAACAGATTACACTGTTTTTAAGCCACTTTCAGTCTCATTTGTTATCCTTGCTTTTTAACTCATAGGAGGGTCAGCACACTTGCCTTATTTTCCGTCGACTTTCCAGTGAGGATGGTAGCAGTTCTTTTCCTGTCATGATAGCTGATGCTTTTTGAGAAATTCATGTGTGTCTATGCAGACACAGGCAGACCTCAGCAGAAGATCTCATGTCTACAGCGTGTGTGCTAAAATACACTATTTTCTCCCAACAGGAGAGGGAACGGAATGCTGTGTGCTCTCCTCTCCATTAAGCTTCTCTCTGCTTCCCCAGTAGTAATCATGGTGAAGAAATAAATTGCGGTGGGAGGAATCTGTTTGAAATAACTTTATGTGCTGTCCTGCAAGGTGAGATCCACCCATTGCTGGAGGGTTTGACTCAGAACCCCCGTGCTTAGTTTGCAAAGGAAGTGGATAGCTGAGAGCATGAGAAGTTAAGACTGTGCGACTTGTGTACACAGACTATAAGGTGACTCTGGTCTTCTAAAAGTATGACAGGAGAGACTCAGAAAGACAAGTGTAGAGGTAAAGAAAAAGGTTGATGTAACCTTTTCTGCAGACTGAAGGATTTGAGAAGGATGGTGTCAGCTGTTAAACTCTGTGGGTGTTAGAGCGATAAGACAGAATTGGTAATTTTTCCTCAGACTTGCTCTTTCATGAAATCAGATTGTTTGGGCTTCCTGTGGACTCTCGAGGTGTTCACTTTATTAATGCTCCTGTATCTTATTGGGAAAATGTTGGAAGGCTTTTAAGTTACTCTTCCTGCATGGATAATTCAGATTAATTAATTAAATTATACTAGAAGTTTTCATGTAGGTGGGATAAGAAAGTAGCTCTGGCAGCTAAGAGTGAATTATGGCAAACTACTGTAAAGATTAATGACCTGTAAGAATACTCACTTCTTACAGTCTGAAATTCAGGTTTTTAGTTAATGCAATATAGAGTAAGTATTAAAATAATCTGCCTCTGCATTTGACACAGGGCTGTTCTAGAGGACTGGGTATCTGTCTTCTCCAAGTTGTGTTTTTCTTCATGTGTAGTGCTACCAGCACAATTAATCATTATGTAGTTTCTTCATAAAGATAACTTTGATTTTTCTGAGCTTCCTGTAACTGGTAGATTTTGGCAGAATTGGCACCTGCTGAGTGAGTCCTATGTCATTATGAGCCACATGTAAAGGTATCAAAGTGTTGCTGGAGAAGGGAGGGTCCAAGAACCATGTGAGCAACTGAGCTGGGAGGACCCTCAGCCTGAAATCTGTTTCCATTTCATTTCTATGTCTAAAACTCTGGATGTCTGAAACTTTAAAGTGGCTTAACTTATTTTTTCTGAGCTTTGAGCACATACTTTTATGTTTGAAGTCAGAGAGTCACAGGTATGTCATGCTTGTGGAATCAAGGGGCTTACTCATGCCTAACTATTCTGTTGAATCTGTAGCTGAAGAAGTAAACAATGGCTTTGAAAAGAAGCATAAATCAGCAGGGAAGTTGGATGCTATTCAGAAGGTGCTGACTGGTGTGCCTGTTGTTTAGATAGTCAAAACAGTGTTTTTAAATCTCAATTACAGAAGCCTTATCAGGGATCTCAGTGGTCTTTTATTCAGAATAAAAAGCCTTTGCTTTTGCAGCGTTTGTGGAACAGTAATAGTTTTGTTATTGCAGCTGTTTGGGTACCACCTCAGTGGTCTGAAAACATCCTGTGATAGCGCATCAACTTTGATTTGCTTAGTCTATTGAATTCTGGGTTGTGGCTGTCCTCTGTGAATCCGCAAAAGGCTCTCTTTGAGGCTCCTGATTTTGCTTTTTTTCACATGGTATTACCTGAACATCGCTGCCTCATTTGCTGATTGCTAGGAGTGAATTCAGGACTTGTGGTACCTGTTCTCAGGAGAATATTTTCAGCTGTGAAAAATGCTTTCTTATGCTCCTCGTGTTGGAGCCTGTTTGGCTGCCTTGAGACCAATTTCAAGATATGCTGTAACTTGATGCTGTTATGGCTGTAGTTGTGGTGCTCTGTCTTGGCAGAGGGTTGGTATAGGTTAGGAGTATGATAAGTCTTGTTTGTTAACAGTAATTCTGTATTTTGTATCTAAACTAGTTATGGTTCTCCAGTGGCATGCTAATAAAGAGCTAATGAACACTGTAAATCCCTCCATTGTTTTTGCAGGACTGTATGGAGGGGGTTTTCTCTTCAATTGAAATGACGCGAGGGCTGGAAATAACACTGGTGTTCATTTTGTACTTGAGAGTTACTAAGTCTTTAATGCAGGGGCGCACTCTTGCTGTGTGCTCACATGAAGCCCTGCGTAACTGGTTCTTACAATCTCTTGAGACTCTGAGCACTACCCAAATGTCTGTGATAATATTTATGTGATTTCTGAATGTAAATGTGCTTTCTTTTCAGCTGTGGCTTAAGCAAGAACCCAGTTTTGAAGGAGGTGGGAGTGTCCATACTTTCTTCTTAAACTGCCTTCTTCCATTGAATTCAAACGCACAAACAAGGTATCTTCTTAATAGAAAAAGCATCTGTGTTCTCCAAGTGCTTCCTGTACTTGTGCTTGTTTTCTAAATATACGTGTGCTTGTATATATATGTGCTTCTTTTCTAAATATACCCTTCCTTCCTCTGGGGAGTGGATTAGAATGAGAGGTGAGTTTGGATTTTGGCGTGTTTGTTTATGAAGTGTTAGGAAGCAAGATGAAAGGTCATTTTAAGATCTGGATGAAGTTAAGCTTGTGGTAATTGTTCCTTTTCTTCTTTACTTGGCATTGTTTGCAAGTCTTCTTTATGATAAGTGTTTTTGTCATCCTTTTGAAGGTAGCTGTAGAGGCCACAATAACAAAAGGGAAGGGCTGTAACTATACCTTCCCAGATAGGCTCTGAATAATACCTATGTTAAATACTGCCTTAACACTGAATTATGATGATGATAAAACACAGGACTTCAACAAAACTGCAGCAAAGACAGAAACTTGCTCTCTTTTTTGTTGCAGTATGGGTTTGGCTGGGTTACATTATCCTGTGAGCAATAATCCTAATCTGACTGAAGGAGGAGGACAGATCAGAATTTGAACTGCTCCCTGTTTCTTCAGCTTTTATCAGACTGTGGTCAGACAAGAGTTCTTGGAGAACAGTCTGAGTGTTATGGACAAGTGGGATGTAAGAAGTGCTTTTTATCAAAGTTTTGGCTAGTCTGCTCTGAACACCAAGCAATATTCTACTCCCCTCTCCCTGCACCCAGACAGATTATAAAGTGGGTGGAAAAGTTGGTTTCATGGAAGCAGGGGTTCAGTGCTTTGGGTCATGTTGTAAAATGACCTTAACACGACAACAGCTTGACATTCATCTTGGGCCTGATGTGTCTGTGGGCCATTTCCCTCCAAAGCAGCTCATCCAGTCTCTGAGCTTTCTATCTGGCAGGATGAGCTTCCTCCGGGCCCACAGTGTACTTGTCACCAAGGGTAGTCCTGCAGTGTGTAAAAACACCTCAGCACTGCTGGGATGGTTGAGGCACACTGTCTTTCAGTGCCATCAGAAACTTTTTCGTATATGCTCACAGAAACAAGCATTTGTTTGAAACCTTGAAAAACCTCTAAAGCATTTGGCTAGGTTAAAGGCATTCTCTTGTCAAACCAGCTGTTACTTAAGTTCAGTATAACAAAACAAATAACGAGAATGAAGCTGTAATACCTTTAAAGGAAAAGCGATGTTGACAAAAGTGAACTACACCATGATGTGAAATAGCAGACCAGAAGGGTAATAAGAATCTAACATAGCAAACATTTCATGCCTGTCTGATAACAAATTTGGTCAAGACTATAGTTTGAAGACATCAGCTTTTCAGTAACTTGGTTTTTGTATACATGACCAATGAACTTCCTGGTTTCAGGGAAGCAGTTCTCTGCAATTTAGGAATTGAGTCAGACTAAAGGGAATTGAAGTAATGCAGTGAGTTACTAAACACCAGATGGTAAATATCATAGCCAAGTGGCAGAGTGCAGGGGAGGGTTGTGAAGAAATATGTCAGCTGTACTAAGAAGCAGGATTCATCTCCTGTCTTTTTGCTAAGTTTTAGTCTATTACAAGCTCTGAAACTGTGTAATGGTTGAAATGGAATAGAACTTGTCTACATATGACTTGTTGACTTGCAGAAGGTCAGGTCATTAAAATGACTTGTTTGACACTTTCTGGAAATCAAGCACCACTTTCAAGCAGAGAAGCTCTACCTCTGAGCAGCTTCATATGCCTCATTTAGATCCCAGTTCTGAATAACTTCTAATGTAGGCTGAATTGAAATCAGGGAGAGCTGGAACTTGCTGTCAAAGGCAAGCCTTTATATTAAAATTCAAAACTGTATGTATGTCAGTTTGAGTTTAAAGGAAGCTATTCAAAAGTTGGTTAAAATGTATGCTTTCATATCTCGTACTGTATTTAAGAACTCGCATATGTCATCCATCCTGATGCTTTCTTAACACATTCTGCTTAAGACTTGGAAATGAGGATTTACTATTGTCTTGAGGCTTAAAATGAACATGTTTAAGTGTTTCAGTTAAAGAAAGAAGGCTTCAAAATAGCACTTGTCTTAAATTTTTAGACAAGGTACAAGTTCTAAGTGACAGTCATAATAGCCTTTACTGAAAAACACTGGCAAGGAAAATAGAATGAAACAAAGAAAAATATATCATATATTGGTAGGCTGTTGGGTAATATTTTCTGCCTCTGAACTTTTCCTATGTGTTAAGAGTACTTCAGAAAGAGCAGAAGGCAGAAAACCCGCTGTTTACAAGGGCGCTCTGTTAGAGGAGGATTGCAAGAATACTTTTGGTCGTTGTTTTTAGGGCTCGCTCTTCTTTCATGGCCAGTGTTCATAATGATGCTATTTCTAGGGTTTTTATCTGTAGTACAGGGCCTTTAATTGCAAATTTTCTTAGAAATCCTGGTTGTAAAATGTCTTAGCAGTGCTTTGCTACTGCCTTAAAAGACTGTGAGCCATGATTTTTAACTGTTAAGGCCAATTTGTTAGGCTGTGACTGGTGGTGTGAAGGGCTCATGTGACTATAGGGGGGAATTGTTTAGCCTTTTTGGATTTATGTTAGCTGTATGAAGCAACCTCTAGCAGAGAAAGTGTATGGCAAGGTTATTCAGGCTTTCCATAAGAATATGTGGGTGTTCTTTCTTTTCCTGCCCTATTATCTTGCATCGGTGAATTGTTATCTCTGCCTTAGCTCTTGTAATATCTGCAGGTAGTGGTGCAGGAAAAAAATATCTAAATGCTGTAACCACTGCTTGTTTTGGAGCATAAGTGATCCACTGATCTGTGGTTTAGAAAGGCACATCATGTGTATGTGAGAAACTTTTTTCTGGCCTTTTGGCAGCATAAACTGACCTAGATTGCTCCTTTGACCTGTTCACTCCTGTGGTTGCTTTGTTTCTTCAAGTTATGTGAAACTTCCCCACACCTTCCTCCTGTCTTGGAAATTAATTTTCTAAAGCTATCTTGGAAAAAAAACATCTACTTGTAAACCATTAGAATAAACCAAAGAATAACACCCTTGTGAGGGCTGTAAATCCTGTCTTACAGCAGAGCACGTGTTATGTTGTGGGTAGCTGATGGTGCTTGTTGACAAAGTTATTCCCATGCTTTGCCTTACTGTGCTATGAGAGGAGGATTCAGTGTAGTTATTCCTGCTATTTTTACATTTGTTTATCAAACCTTTCCAGAGCTGTTAACTAGAGCCCAAATTGTCTTTTTAGGTTTCCTCTGATATGGCAGCCTGTGATGAAGATAAGCAGAGAATCTTTTGGATAGCTTAAAAACATAGGCACAGAAGAGCATGTTCGTTTTCTCCTAAAGTAAATAATTGATTGTGTGTTAAGGGCACCTTTATGTTCTGCCACACAGAAATGGTCAGCAGTCAGCCTCTCCCCATAGCAGACAATGGGAAAAGGAAAAAGAAAAAAAGAACCAGAGCCACAGATCACGTCCCTGGGAAGTTTGAAGGTTGGTGGCAACTTCTAAGCTTTTAATTTTAATGGTCTGCTTTCCCTCTGGTGTTCTCAGTTTTCTTAACTAAACATTGCTTTTTGGCAAATATAAGTTGATGTTTGTGTTTTTCTTATCCCCTATATTTTGGTCTTCATTCTGTGAAGCATTGTAGATAAAAGAGTTCAGTGTGATAAAGCTGATGAGCATAAAACTTCTTAGTGGGCAAGAAACATTATAAGGTAAATTGCAAATCAAGGTGGTAGCAGTCTTTTAGATTTAAGCCCTCAAACCTGAATACTTAGTAGGCATTTTCTGATCAAGGAGTGATATGTTTTCAACCTGAAAAAAATGGTTCTGAGTTTTACATGAAGACAGGAAAAGTGGATGAGGTCCTAGCAATTGCTGAGATATAAAATGTTTCTTGTATGAATGGATTTGTAATTTTGATGCTGGAAGGAAGTCTCCTTTAAATCTTTCAGGAATTTGAAGGGGGGAAGTGAAAAATGAGGCATAATTAAGGCTGGCACATCTACTTTAATACTTCATAAATCTATTTTCTGTCTTCATTACCAAGGCAATTTTTTCAGTTGCTGTCATATGAGCGATGCTCATCAGATAAATAGCTTGTCTTGGTGTTACTCACTGAAATGCTGTGGCTAATGTGTCCTTTCTGTTGGATTTCTTTGCCAGACTTGTACAAGCTGACTGCAGAGCTGCTTGGTGAGGGAGCATATGCCAAAGTTCAGGGTGCTGTCAGCCTCCAAACTGGGAAAGAATATGCAGTAAAAGTAAGTATAGAATAAAAGCAGCATCACTTCATGGCAATGTATCTTCTTCCTCCTAGTATCTCAGTGAAAAACGTATAATAGAGTGGGTAATAGCGAAACATTTTAGAACATTTCGATGATTTAAATGAGCCTGCTTTATAACAATTAAGATTTTGTCGTCTTAAGTATGGTGCCTCCAGAGTGTACGGGTAATATCAAGCACGGATTGAATTCACGAACAGCAAATGACTATGTGATGGCTGGATCTCAGGGCAAGTTTTCCTCTCATGTCTTGATTTGACTGTAGTCCAACCAGTTTTATCTCTCCCTATGAAAGAAGGGAGAGAGACATTGTCTAGCATGGCCTACCAAATAATGCAAGCATTTGAGAATGCTTCTCTGAATTCAGAGAGCATCAGTTATTGCTGTTAGTTAATGTAAAGCTGTCTCTTGTTTTTTGGTAAAGGTGAATCTTCACTAATGCCACTATATTAAGTGTTAGGGCCTATCAGCAGATTGGTGGTTATTTTGTGTCCCCCATTTAATTACAAACACCAATAGAAAAGCTTTATGCTTGATTCTTTTCCAGAACCATGCTGCAAATTTTAAGCCCCATTAAGAACCTAGCCCTGCAGATGCTATAGTTTTGTATATACTTTGTAGAATTGTTGAAGTTGGAACAAATAAGCCACTATATTATAAATTAGACAGGATTAGATACCAAGTCTTGTGTAGTATTGGTGAATGATTGCCTCTTCTATACCACAGAACTCTGGCTCTAAAGATGAGAAACCAATACTGGGCACAGATGGTGGTAGCATTTGTGGTAGTATCATGGGCTTTCATGTCACGTAGCTATTGTTCAGTCTCATCCTCTGTAGAAAGCCCTTGTATTCTTTCAGCCTGAGGAGTATGTGAACAAAGGTGACTTCTGATGGCAGTACAGAGATTGAATGTATGTTTTCTTTAACATGTTAAATCTTCCTATTGGGTCTCCATGAAGTTTGCACTATGAAACAAACTCATTTTGTGGTGAATTTGGTACTTCTTACTTAAATGCCTGTCAGGACAAATATGTTATTTTTGGCTGTTCAATGTCTGATGCAACTTAAATCTGGTTTTGTTAGGACTCAAACGGATATTCTTTTCTGCACACTGCAGATTTAAAGTGATGCAAGAAAAAACTTCTGGTAACTGGTCAGTGACTGTGTAACATGTGGATTTAGTTCCTTACTTCTCTTCCTGTCCTCATTTCTCTTGTCCTTCAAATGCCCTCCAGAGCTATGCTGACTCTGTAAATAAATGACAGATAAGAAATTAAACAAAGGTGTTTTTCTCTGGTGGGTATACCTGAGATTCAGGCCTTACATCAGTTACCGTCTTCCGCAGCCAGTCACAGTTTCCGCAGTGAATTTTCAAACCTGAGCTGTAACTCTTTCCACAGATCATTGAAAAAGATGCGGGGCATAGTCGGAGTCGGGTTTTCCGTGAAATAGAAACGCTGTACCAGTGTCAGGGGAACAAGTAAGTACAGAGTCTTGTGTAGGTTTTTCTGTTTGAAGTTTCTTGAATATTTTTGCAAGCTTTCAAGCCTCTTATGTGTGACTAGGTGAGACTGACTGGTCTGTAATTCCCCGGGTCTTCCATTTTCCCCTTCTTGAAATTGGGGGTTATATTTCCCTTTTTCCAGTCGTCGGGAACTTCACCTGACTGCCACGATTTTTCAAATATGATGGCCAGTGGCTTAGCAACTTCATTCGCCAGCTCCTTCAGGACCCGTGGATGGATTTCATCAGGTCCCACGGGCTTGTGCACAGTCAGGTTTTTAAGATGGTCTCAAACCAGATCCTCTCCTACAGTGGGCCCAAGGTCTTCATTCTCACAGTCCCTGCTTCTGCCTTTCAAGACTTGGGTGGTGCAGTCGGAACCTTTGTCAGTGAAGACCGAGGCAAAGAAGTCATTCAGAACCTCAACCTTCTCCAAATCCTGCTTAGCCAGTTCTCCCGAGAGCTTCCTCAGGGGGCCTGTGTTGTCCCTAGTCTGTTTTTTATTTGCTACATACTTATAGAATCCCTTCCTGTTATACTTAACATCCCTTGCCAAGTTTAATTCTAACTGGGCCTTAGCTTTCCTAACCTGGTCCCTAGCTTCCTGGACAACATCCCTGTACTCTTCCCAGGCCGCCTATCCTTGCTTCCACTTTTTATAAGCCTCTTTTTTCATTTGAAGTTTCTTCAGCAGCTCCTTATCCACCCAAAGAGGTCTGGCCCTCCTGCTGCACTTCCTTCTAGTTGGGATGCAGCACTCCTGAGCTTGTAGCAGGTGATCCTTAGTTAGTTGCTTTGCAGTAGTCTCCTCAAAACCAATTGGAATTTAGGCTTGACCTATTCAAAATAAGAATTTCCACTTCTCTTACCTGTGAAATTTAGGGAGATATTTATAAATTAAAAGTCACATAACTCAGGTAGCAACCAGGTCAGTGTAGCCTGAATGTACTTGAGCAATGCATGGCTCTTGGCCAAATGAGGAATTAACATTTGGACACCCTCCCCAGTGATTTCACCATCAGTAAAAGCTGACCTGATACCAGCTGCTGTTGAAAGGAACAGTCTTGCCATTCATTTCCCTAATGTGTGGTTTGTCCTCTTTGTGTCAGCCTTCCTGCTTTTGCACTGGAACTCTTAGGTCAGCCAAAAGCTAATTTAGCTTTCGTTTGGATGTGTGCTGGCTTCACATAGCCACAGGATGAAGCAACTTTCAATCTGCCACTTGTGCCTGAAGAGGAGGGAAAGGCTGCACAGCCAGTGGCAGTGATGCCTCTGTGATGAGTTTCAGCCAATTCTGAAACTGCTCCTTTAGATGTCTCTGTTAATCTGGGATGTATACAGCAGCTGTTATCTATACTCAGTTGTGCAGTTTATATCGAGCCTTCCTTAAACAAATTTTAGTACAATACCTAAAGATAATTTAAAAACAAACTTGTTTACCATACTCATGGGCTTGAGTTGTGCTATAGAGAAGCTTATTATATCTTTGTTCTGTTTGTGGTTAAGAGCATATGGTCATCCAGTTACGTAACTGATGGAAAAGCTCAAGCTCTTACGACTACACACAGAATTTGGATTTTATGTGTGCCATAAGTATAGAAGAATCTGTTGTACACTTTTGTCATTCTCAAAGCTGCATGGGGTGTTTGTGTTGTGCTGCAAAGGCTGTACACTAGCTAAATAGGAGTGAGTTAGCCTGCAAATCGTAACTACAGTGCTGGGTTTAATATAATGCTGACAGATGCCTGTCTCCTTTTGAGCCTTGTGTGTTTTGCCTTGTGATTTCCAGAGAGAAAAAGAGTGCCAGTTTAATTATTTTTATGTTCTTGCCTTCAGCACAAATGCAATGTTCTAAATTATTAAATACAACCTATTACCAGTTATTTTCCTGTCAACGGAGAAGTAGCAGAAGTCTCTCACAACCCTGATTTTGGTGTTTGGCCTGCTTCCCATGCTTCAGTTTCATTGTGAGTTGGAAATGTGGTTTTAATGCCATAGGCAACCAAAGCGACTTGTTTAATTTGAACTTTCAGTTTGGTTACTTCTTGCACTTCCTAATTACCCATGCTGAAACTACTGCTCTGTTTACAGTCTGTGCCTGTTTCTCCCATTTCCCCTTTGGTTTCTTTTGTCTTTTAAAGGAACATTTTGGAATTAATAGAGTTTTTTGAAGATGACACAAGATACTACCTTGTCTTCGAGAAGCTGCGAGGAGGTACTGTGCAGTAACTGTGCTTTCGTTCATGGAATCATCTTGTCATCATCTTGGTCAATCATCTTGGTCCTGTTTGTCTCAGTGTTTTAAAGCAGAAAATGAAGAACTTGTTATACGTACCTGACAATTAAGACAAAAAGGAAGTAGAGGAATTAATATACAAAGCTTGAAATGGGATTATTCTTGAATATTGATGGGTCTGGTCATGCATTTGCAATCCATTTCTGCAGCTAAGCAATGGAAATGTCAGCTCTACTAAACTTGAAGCCTTGGAGTATTACTAGTCAGTGTAACTTCAGACAAGGGGAGACATGCAATATGTCAGTTATTATGTATGATCTTAGTCCAGCATCTATATACTTCGTAGTATTTTCCCTTGGTATACGATTGGCTTTGTTTCCTGAAATTCAAGGAGAGTTGTTTTGAGCAACATCTTGCATCTGCCTTGTGTTGCTGTAATTGTAAAGCCGTCTTCTTTTTGCTGTTGGAGGGCCAGTCAAGTCAGCATGTGTGGTCACTGGTCTTCAGCATTTAACAGTCACCTGAGCAATAAGAAGGCTACTTCTCATTCCAGAAGCCCTTTGTGGACTTTCCCACATTTGTCTGCATTGAGTAGGATTACAGTATCCATTAATTGCATGGCTATGCAAAACTGTGAGTTAGAAGTGTGGACACATTTCAGAAAAACCCCAAGTTTCTGAAGGAATATATTTTTTCCATGGAACATCATCTGTTGTCACTGCTCAAGAAGGTTTTCAGTGGCAAACAGTATGAACAGGGAATGTAAATTCTTTCAGTATAGATGCAGAACTCTTTAAAAAGAGAAGGATATGGTTTTGTTGAGTAAAAGCTTTTGTTTACTTTCCCTTAAATTTACTGCATCATTTCATTGTGGTTTCCTCTAACACTGTTCCTCTTAATGCACAGACTTCTCTGACAAATTAGGTATAGCAGGGCTCGACTAGGATGAATCTACATTTGTCTGTTTTCCCATCTCCACATTCTTCTATTAGTTAACCCTCCTCTTTGACTGTGAGACTGTCGTTGTCAGGGTACCTGCGCTGCTGCTGGACGGATAATAATGTTACACCTTCTTCTCTCTCATAGCTACCGTTTTTACAGTGGTCAGCTAGGTCTGAGGCTAGTTTTTTCTTTGAAACGTTTCAGTATTTGAAATGTGAGGTATGTGGGTTTGAAGAAAAAGATAATGGGAATTAGGGGTCAGACCAGCTTTTGGTGCCCTACAGATTCAGATGTAAGCAGCCTGGCAGGCAAGAATGAGAGCATTAACCTTCAGTGGAAGCCTTACTTTAATAACTCCAGTCTCAGAGACCGATGTTACCTACAATGCTGAGACATAACTTGGGCTTTACATTTTCAGCTTTGCTTTTCTGTAGCTGGGTAACTAAAGGAGCTGTGCTCCTGTTTCAGCTGTGTTCAGTTCACCGTGATATACAGAAGCCCTTTAATATTCTTGCCTGACAGCATTTTATAATTGAAAGCATTAAAATCCAGCTTATTATACTGAACTTGCATGATAAAAGAATCCTTTTCTCTTTTTTTTCCCTCTGAAATGCATTTTGGGAGGTGCTACATGAGCTTTCTCTCTGATGAATACTGAAGTGATGGTAACAACTGCAGGAGTGCCCTGCTCTTCTTTTTCTTTGTGGGATTCCTCTGTGGGTTGAATATAAAGTCTGCAGAATATGTTTTCATTGTTACTGATAGTTTTTATCTGAGTTTGGAACTTTAGCTTTATTCAGAAGGGCAATCTGAAATAAACCTGCTGAGTGAAATAAGTACTTAAGGTGGCTCAGTATTGTTTCCTGCAAAGCCTGGGGCCTTTTGCACAGCGATATAGTAACATTCAAGAACTGTTATTATTTTCTAAAGGTGTAAAGAACAACTATACCAGGAAAACCCTTTGAACTCTGTGCCCTTAAGAAATTTGTAGCAAACCAGGCAGTGTTATTTGTCAAGGGAAACCTGTATTTGAATCTGATAACCTGGTTCAAAGTGGCCATCCTCCATCTGCCTGACACAGCATATCTCTGTGTATCTGAAGAAGCTTTTATCATACCAAAGCACATCTGAAGAGTCTTTTGTCCATCTTTCTTCTTTTTGACTCTTAACTGTTTCCTTTCTGAATCCTTGCTGTGGAGGAGTGGCAGCAGCATTGATGGTTTAATAGAAGTTATTACCGCAGTAGAGAATGAGAGGTTTCCTTACACATCTAGAGCTGAAGAATAAAAATTAAATCACCCAAGATATAAATGTTTACTGTGTTGGAGGCTAATAACAGATGGCAGCTACTTCATGAATTTCTCAGCTTGATTGCTTTTATAAATATACCTCTCTGAGTAAGAAAATGGAAGGCTGTAGTAAAGCCGTTTAGTGGGCCTGGATCTCTGTGGACTACATTAAAAATGTCTTTAAAAAAAATGGTTAAAGATTTTAAGAAGATTGATGGAATTTGGTTGAAATTTAAGGAATTGAACCTCCCTTTATCCTTTGTTAAAGGGGATACCAGTGGAGCTCTGCTTGCAACCTACTAGTCTTTATATTTGAGAGGTCTTTTGTCAGATTTCATGTCCCAAGCAAATTTTGCATTAAGTCAGTGTCCAAACCTGACCTTGATGCCAGTGGGAATTTTAATGTGTATTTAAAGGTAGGATGTCTTTTAATTTTGATGGTGTTGAGAGAAAATCCATGTAGACAAGGCTTAAATTGTCACATCACACAAAATGAGGAGAGCTAGTTTGAGCATGGTCACCTGTGGCATGGGGTTTGGCTGAAGTGCTGTGTACATCCTTAGCTGATGTTTGTTACTATTAGCAAGTCTCTACTGCCTACAGTGTGTGGAAAACAGACCAGTCTTGCTGGGACAGTAAAAAGTGATTGCCTCTCATGCTGTGCTTAAACTAGAGGGCTACAGTGTTTGAAAATGATGTCCTAGCATGCTGAAGTACTGAAGCTGTACCTTTCTCTTAGTCATTTTCCTGTTTGGTCTACAGATGTTATCAGCTGTGAAAGGCTGTTATAAAAAACGAGAAATGAGGTTATGAATTCATGATATTTGGTACTAGTTTGTCATTATTTTCTGAGGCTCTTTTCATATAAAAACATGGAATTGTGACATTTCAGTTTCTGCCGCATAAACATACTAGGACAGAGTGATTGTTACAAATAACTTCTCTAAATTACTTCTGGTCCAGCTCATGCCGAGATCTGTTCTCCCTTTATGTCAGACTAGTAGTGGTTGTTGTGGTTTTTATCCTTCTACTTGACAAAGCCTTTTCTCAGCCCAGGCAGCATTTATGCTATGGTTTTCCCTTTCACCTCTTACTCTGGCAGGTTCAATTCTGGCCCATATACAAAAGCGGAAGCACTTCAATGAACGAGAAGCTAGCAAAGTGGTGACAGATATTGCCTCTGCTCTGGATTTTCTTCATACAAAAGGTAAGAGAAAGCTGTATCTATCTTTACTAATTGATATTGTACATTTAGGTGATGGAGCACATTTTGTTTGTAAGTAGTCAGCCTTGGCTAGCATTTCTATTTACAGCAATGCCAGATGACTTATGCTGTTTTCCTCTATAGTACTGTTTTAATAATGTGTTAGTTTAAGTCATCAGCTGTGTTAACGTGGTATAACCTTTTGAAGAAGAAAAGTTAAACTGGCAACCAGGGAAAATGATTATTAGGGTTGAACCTGTTTGCTTGCTCTTGTTACCTAAGCTACCATATAAAGGTTATTCGAAAGGGAGCTAAATATTCTTTTTAATGTCCCCCTCTTTCAGGTCTATAGAGATGTTTTTCTGTATTTACCCAGAATTTCTGTTGGTTACAAGATGTCTTTGTCTATAGTAGATTTTGGTCTTCACATTTAGACCCCCACTGTTGGGTTGAGAGACCTACAAGTGAACCATAGTCCTTGTTTGAAGGTGCCCTCATTTCATTTGGACTTGCTCGGATTTAAAAGCAGTTCTGTTTATAGAGAGGTCTTTTATGTTAAGATGTTCTCCTGCTGCTTTATCTACTTAGGAGTACTTTTGTTTAAAAATTCTTTCAGGGCTGATGAAATATATTGCATTTATTATAGACAACACCTTACCTAAGCAGGGATGTATGGAAAAGGCTCAGTTCATTTAATTGCAATCCTGATGAAATCTTTATTGTCTCTGATATGAATTGAGGAAATTTATTTCAGATGGATTATTCTGTGCTGTTAACATACATAAGTATTATCCAACTAGCCTTTTAGAATCAAATTCCTATGTGTGTTATGGTCACCCCAGGGTATATATTCATGTTAAACATGATAGATGCCTTCAAAATCTTTCCTGGGTCATAATTGTCTGGTCTTGCATAGATTAAGCAGCTCCAGTCAATTTTGGAGTGACTACCTCTGAATAGAATGCCATTTAATTGGAGGCTATTTTTATTGGTTATTTATTATGATTAATTTTTCACTTAATTTATTTTGGCATTCTGATTAGCCAGGTGGATCACAGCAGATCTGCATTTGATGTCTGAGTTGCTTAATACTGGCCCCAGTTCAATACATGTTTAATTGTAGGCTTTACTTATATGTCACAGGATGGCTGGCTTATATGCTTAAGTCAGAATCACAGCATTGGTACCTCAATAGGTTGAATCTGTTAAAAAGTATAGTAATGCATAGGGAATAAAGTGGTAAACCTGTGATGTATGGATCTTGTCACATGTTGTGACCATGTTAGAAGAAGTTGATTTGAATGTGGAAACAAACTTAATTTGCGTTAAGTTTATGTTGTAATCTTCATAGCCTGTCTATGTGGTAACTCAAACCTGCAGAGAATGTATTCTTTGAATACCTGAATTTAGAAGATTTTGACTTTGAGATACGAGGCAAATAAGGAGCAGAAAGCTTAAGCTGAATATGTAGAGAAATTCTTTTTTTTTTGTGGTAATGCTGTAGTAGGTTTCTTAACAGCCAAAAGTCTAGGAACACTATTCAAGGGAGTTTAACATCAACTCGGTTAATATCTTCCTGTAGTTCTCTCTCAGCTTTTAGATTTAATTCCCTTTTTCCCAAACAAGAGCAGAGTGAGTCATTAAAATGGCTTTAGAGCAGCAATCCGCTTTCTTGTTGTTTGCTGTGAATTGGTACGGTGGGGCCACGGCTTGCAGAATCAGCTACAACATCCCCTTCCATTTTATTGTTCTCTTTATGGTTCTTCCATGTGACATTAAAATAATTAGTAAGTAGCATACAGAACACTAAAGTAAACAGGAAATTAAAGCATTTTCATTGCGCAGCTTAATAGTGAACTGCTATAGCTAGATGCTTAAAAGAAAAAATTGAATAAGGACAACTAATTCTTTTGCCAGGAGTAATTTAAAACTCAGCTGGATGATATTACTGCCTTACACCCACTTGGGATATCTGTGCTTTTTTGCTGATAATCCACTGGAGGAGTGTTTAAAGGCAGTTGTCTTCTTAATGCTGTGTTCAACTGCAAAATAAAATGTTACACAATCGGACGTTTGAATTCAAACAATAATACGAAAAAGTGCTGTTGGGTTTCACACTGAAAGCCAAGCCAACTGTTGGGAGTTTTGTCAGCCTTCCTGTAAATGTCAGCACAGGTCATTTTGATGGATTCATTATGCCATCTTCCACGCATAAGCAGTGTGAACTGCATCTTTATGAAAGCTCTGATTCCTTCAGATTGGTGCTATGCTGTGCTTTTAATGTTGTATTTTAAATCATGTCTTGTGGAGCGTGCTGAAGAAAAGACATTGGGAACTTTCATACCTAGGATTTGGTGGGGTATTTTCTTTTTCATACTCGGAAGTAGTATCAAGTGTGCTTGGAGTGTAATTTTTTTAAAGCAAGGCTAGAGTGCAGTTAAATTACAGCCAAGATGCTCATTTGATTTGATTTCTTTGCTTCCAATTTTCTGCCTTCCCAAGTTTGATCAGAGCTGGAGAACTTCTGGAAATTGTGTGTTTAGGCATTTGAAGAACTGCTTTGACAATACAGAACCATCTTTGCATGTGAATTGCACAGATTTGTGCTTCCCCGATGGATTTGCCTGTTCTAATAGCAGTTGAATGAATGAAAAAGTCCTTTGGTTGTTCTCCTTTAGCTTTTTTCCTGCATCTCTGACTAAACTGTTTAAATTTTCCTTTGCTTCAGCAGTGAGTACGTACCTCCCTGCTGAAGGGTGATATTTTCACTTGGGAATTCAGGGGTTTTACTGGAGAGAGTGTCTGAAATACAGTCTGTGCTGGTAGGACTTTAGCAAACCACCAGCTGATCCATTTGGAAAGAAGGACCTTATTGTAGAAGGCACAAAAATGTTTTGAGTTAACTGTGTACACAAGTAAACTTTCCTACAGGTCAATCATCTTAATAAGCTGCTTTTAATTAACATAATTAAGTTAGGCTAAGCCAGAATGTTCCAGTGTTAGCAATTTCAGTTACTTGCTTGGCTGACTGTCATGTACATTTAAGGATGATAAAAGTACCGCAGGATGCATGGTGACTTTTAACAAATACACTTTGCAATTAAATTATTTGCAGTATCATTAATGGGGGGTGTACGTAGCAAACTCAGGCCTAGAATGTTTCTCTATTAGAGAATTCTCTATTAGAATATTCTTCTGATAAAGAGAAATGATGAGAAACAAGAGAGTATCTTCTTTAATGAACATTTGTACTCTTATCTAGGTATTGCTCACAGGGACCTGAAGCCTGAAAACATCCTGTGTGAATCTCCAGAAAAGGTGCTGCTCTGCTCTCTTAACCTTCCGAAGTGTATTTTTTAGCTTGGTTTCCAGAAACAGTCTCTGTTTCTTCTCCTCCTCTTGAGAACTTTCGAACCCATTAGTGAACTTCAAGTAAATGTAACAGGACTGAAGCCTGAGACTAAATTTGAGCTGCAAAAATGTGAGCATCTGGCTAGGCGATAAGAAGCCAACTGTTCTTAGAGGGGGCATGGCAATTACAACTTAGCACCTCATTTCTTCTGAGACAGTAATACCCAGAGGGACAAGCAATGTTTACAAGGCAGCTGGTCATGTTATATGTGCCCAAACTGCCCTGATGCGTACTGGCACTTGCCTGGCCAAGTAAAAGAATCATGGAATAGGGTCAGATGCTGGCAGTGTGGGAGCAACTGGGGCAGAGGGGGCAAATGCGAAGGGGTGGTGGAATGTAGCTGTGAGAGACTGGGTTTCACTGATCCTGCTGCTAGAACAACTTGTGCTCTGTCCTGGGGTTTTCCACATGGTGCTGTGTTCGTGTATACTGCATTAATCCCAGCCTTCTGGACCTCTTACTGTTTTGTCCTGATTTTTAGGTATCACCAGTAAAAATATGTGACTTTGATCTTGGTAGTGGAGTGAAGCTGAACAGTGCATGTACTCCAATAACTACTCCTGAATTGACAACGCCGGTAAGAGACCTAGTGTGGCTTCATGCTTTTTCTCTTCTACCATAGAACAAATTTTCTTGTCTCCAGAGGAGAGCTTCCAAAGGGGTTACTGCCACCTACATCCAGTGGTGGATAGTTTGTTTTAAAGTGAAAAATACTGTCTTGGTTTCCCAGTCATAGAACAAATATACAAAAGCACAGGAGCTCACCCTGTTGTTTCCTTTTGGCTAGAAAGTAACACTTTGATCCTGTTCATCTTAGTCCATCAAAGCTTTAATGGAGGTTTTTTGTGTGCTTACTAACTGAGTTTGAACCTTAGTTTTGTGTTTGTTTCTCCATGTTTGGGTTTTGTAGCTGACACCTATGAGCTAAGGGGAATGCAAGCTCTGTAATCAGGCTTTATAATAAACATTAGTTTGAAAAACTACAGTGCTATGCTTTTCTTATTACTGTGAAAGAAAAATCTGTCAGGTTTGTGAGAATATGTTACAGAAACCGCCTCCCTTGTTTACTTTGTGAAAAGCCTGATAACTATTGGGTAAGAATTAAAAACTTGAAATACATAAATTAGTATTTGGACTCTGTATAAATGACCCTATATTCATATTAAATGATCAGCTTATGATTCTGCTGAAGAACAGTAGGAACTATTACGTCTCTATAAGGTCTCTGTAGTCCTTACTCCTGAAACGTGTTAATTTTTTCCTGTGCTGTATGCTCACAAAATGTTTCAAAGCTCTTGGCAATTCCATTTAACCTTTGAGGGATGCGGGGAGCAGTTGTAATTTGGTTTAACAAAATGGGACTTGCAGTGAAAGCCAGCAGTAAACTTCAGTAGTCCCTGATGCCTTATTCTGCTTTTAGACCAAGCTGCCTGCTATAAAGAGAGGAGAATGACGAACATGAGTTTTGTTTTGATTTGACCCACCCTTTGAAAACTTGCTTGAATTCGGTTTCCTAGTGTGGGTCTGCAGAGTACATGGCACCTGAGGTGGTTGAAGTCTTCATGGAAGAGGCCACGTTCTATGATAAGCGATGTGATCTTTGGAGCCTGGGAGTGATTCTGTACATCATGCTCAGTGGTTACCCCCCTTTTGTGGGCAACTGTGGCACAGACTGTGGCTGGGACAGAGGAGAAGTCTGCAGAGTTTGCCAGGTGATTGCACATGCCCTAGGTATATGTGAGGAGTGCCCCATAAACTTAGGGTGTAAGACTTGCCATAATGCCAGCAGGGAAGAGTTGTGACTGTAACCCAACCTGTTATTTGGGAAGATAAGCTGCCACTAAGAAGTGAGAGTGGTAATATAGAAGTTGAGTGATGATATCCCTTTCTAAAGTAAGGTTTGGCAGCTGCCTTTTTCTCCTCCTGATGTGAGATCTCGGAACTTCATGTCCTCACCCGCACCCCGCTATCCTCCTGTATTCTGTAATTCTCAATCTGGTTTATGGCAGTTGCAGTAATTCCTCATATAAAGATTGAGCCCCAGGAGAGTCTCCATGCAGGGCCTGAACTGATTATTTCTGAAACCTGAATACACTGTATGCACTGTTACAAGGGGGTTGGGAGGTGTTTTCAGCGGACTGTGTGTCATGTCCATCAAAGGATGCGCCCCAACACTCTGGAGCTGCCTTTCAATTGACTCCATAAGAGACTGGCTGGTTCAGTTCACCACATTAGGTGGATAAAACTTAGAAGATTCCACCTGAAAAGTCTTCTGGTTGCACTCTATTTTCTTTTACTAGAACAAGCTTTTTGAGAGCATTCAGGAGGGCAAGTATGAATTTCCTGACAAGGACTGGTCGCATATATCCTCTGAGGCCAAAGATCTCATCTCAAAGTTGCTGGTTCGTGATGCCAAAGAACGACTTAGTGCTGCTCAAGTTTTGCAACATTCATGGGTTCAAGGAGTATGTATCCCCCTTATATATAGTAGTTTTTTATTTTAAGGCTTGTCTTTCAGAATGACAAAGAAGTTGTTCACCATCTCTGAACTTTTAATAGAGTCATTATGTGTTTTGGTGCTCTTAATTAATTAAACAATACACAGTGGCTTTATTCTTTCTGGAGCTCTGTGTGATAAATATTTAGATGAATCTGTCAACCTTTAAATGTGTTTCTGTTTTGTTTTGTTTTTTAATTATTGCCTTATGCATTTTAAATGGCTTTTTTGTGAATACCAAGCACTGCAGTACACGAATTATGATGTCACTCTTCAAAACAGTAAAGCAGGCTGCTGGTAGATATGGTTTTTAAAAGAACAGCAGTGTTCTCTTTTGCTTTAGTTCCTGGTTCAGGAAAGAAGGGATAGAACCTCTAGAGAGCTTCCAAAGCTTTAGTCTGATACCTTCAAACTGTGGTATCTTCTTGGGAGGGGAGACTGATTATGAAATGTGAATTGTAAAGCCACAGTGAATTAGTTTATATGCAATATCCATTAGTTGTAAAGATTTGGGGGAGTCCCCTAGTTTTTATCACTCTCTTGGAAAAGCTGGTTTCCAGCTGCTCGTCCATAACTAATTCTTCTTAACTGCTTCTTCTAGCAGGCTCCTGAAAGGGGATTACCTACCCCTCAAGTTCTTCAAAGGTAATATTTCTTTTATATGTCTGTAAACTTGGCCAAGAATCATTACTGAAAGAATAGGGAGAGATAGGAGGTGACAAATGAGAGGGTAAGATCCCTGCTTGAGAAAGGAACTTCATAAATGTGCAACACTAATTTTAAGAATATCAGAAATATTAAACCTCTGATTTTTCTTTATGATCTAATCTTGCTTGTTTGTGGGAGAGGCAATGCAGAGGATTCCTGTGGTGCTGTGCTAATCTTAGACAGGAAATAATGATGGTTTCGGCAGTTTTCTGCCCAGGAGGGGGACAATGAAGGCACACATTTTCCAAAGAGACTACTTTCTGATGGGTGAGCAAGGACTTGGATCTGACTTCTGTGTAGTTGGTGGTAATCACTGTATCAATGTAACTGTGAGCAGGGCAAGCCTCATTTAAAGTGATTTGATGGCAGATTCTGTATGCCAGAGAGCCTGAGTCACACATCTCTGTTTCTGTTTCCATGTCTGCCACTGGTGATTCCAGGTGGTTCTTCCCATCAGAAATGCATTTCCTTAAGCCAGATGTGCAATTACAGTGGGATTGCAGGTCTCTGAAGATGGGCAACAGTATTGACCTGTATGCCTGTCCTTTTTTAACATGCAGAAATTGAGCGTGGTATCTCAGGTGGCTTCTTGGGTAGACATGGGAAGTCCTTGGCAGAACGAGGACTAGAACTGTGGCTGTTTCCAAATTCCCAGTGTGTTTTTGTTATGTATTGCTGTTCTCACAGTGCAGAGATGCAGATATTAACTGGTCATTTTGGCTGCTGTGTTGATGTTTTGATAGCAGAGATAAAACTGTCTGGATGGAAATGCTCTGCTGTGAGGGTAACCAGCTGAAGTGACCCTGTGTGTGCTTTAACCACTTTCTCCTTTTCCCTTAAAAGGAACAGTAGCACAAAAGACCTGACACTTTTTGCTGCTGAGGCCATAGCCCTCAACCGGCAGTTGTCTCAGCATGAGAATGAACTCAGCGCAGAGCAGGAGAGCGTTGCCCATGCTGTGTGCTCCATGAAGCTTTCACCTCCGTCCAAGTCCCGCCTGGCCAAGCGCAGAGCAATGACGCATGCTACCAAAAACACTGACTTCCAGCCAGTTCCCCATAAAGCCTTTTAAACTTCTTCCTTGCTATGGATTGGCAAGATCAGCCTATGTTCTTATTTGGATTTTCAGCGCTGATAAAAGCTTCTCTGCTTCTGACACTTTGATTAGAAGCTTGCTCTTGTGATGTTACTTGTAACTTTAAGGGGACAGCTTTTTATGGGAATGTTTTTTGCCTGTCAGATTTTGGTGCATTAAGATAATTTAACTGATGTTTTCAAACTGGGGAAGATGGGTTTGCTGCTGAATTATCTGAGGTGATAAATCACTAAGCTTTCCTTATTTTCCTCTTAGAAGAGCATGCTTTAAAATGTGAGCTTGAAAACAAGGAAACCTACTTTCTTGCTTTGCCTAGCAGAGCATCAAGGCTCTCCCTGCCTGTGGCTGCTCTCCTTGGCAGCACGTCTTGCAAGGTGCTGCTGCTCCTGTCAGCAGCAGGGACTGTTCTCAACCAACAGTGCCCTTCTCTCTTTCTGTAGACTCAGGAAGCGAAGATGATGACTGGGTGGATCTCTGTCCCCGTTACCTTCATTGGGCTTAAACTGTATGAGGTAAAGGCACAGGGATCGCTCAGGCTTGTAGAGATGGGAAGGACTGGGTTGCTTTTTTACCCCGTTGTCAGTTTGTGTGTCAGCATGTGGGATGAAAGCTGGAAATGTTATTTATCTGCCATCTTTTTGTTCTTAACTAAAATGTATCATCTCTTTTTGCAATTGGGTTTGGTGTCCAGTATGTCCCCTTCTCTGTCAGTTACACTGTTAAGTCAGATAACCACAGCATAACAGATTGTTTATATAATGGGTTATATTTAGTATCTGGTTTTTTTCTGTATCAGTGCTACCCTCAGTTACATCTTCTTTTCTGTAAACTCATGTTTCTCCAGCTCCTTTTGGGTGTGTTACCTGGAATTCTTAATGTGAATGGAAAGGCTTCAGTGAGTTTTGATGTGTGAATGATTCAGGATTATCAAACGCGGGGGTACATCTATACGAAAATGGTGCTGCAGCCGTTACATTCTGCTCCTGCAGTGATCTCAGGCTGGGTGTATAGAGTCTTCCTTCCAGTTTTACTGCTATGGTGCACAAGGGCTCAGGAGTAATTTGGAAGGGTACTGGCCGAAAAGCTGAAGACTTTGAGTGACCAAGGTGAGGTGTCCATGGGGAAGGACATGGGTGTTGAGCACTTTCTGAAACGTAAGCTGTGAAAATTGGGCCACTAAGATGCCCAACATGATGCACCTTTACTTGCCAGCCATTTCTGAAACCCTTTGCAAGGGCATTGTGTACAGGGGGAAAGGGAGAGAAGGAGACCCCTGAATGCCAGCACAAAACCCTCCCAAGCAGAAGGAGAAGGAATAAAGTAGCAGATCCAATGAGTGCTTGGAAATTGAAAGGTCAAGGCCGAATGTCTTCGCATGGCCTGTTCGGAGCAGTTTTACATTATCTTTTAGCAGTGTGCATACAGCTATTTTTATACGACATGTTGGTTTTTGTGACTAATATTAAGGTTGTTATTTCAGAGATTTTATACATTGTGCTAGTGGATGGATTATGAAATGCATTTTGCTTTGTTTTTATTAAAATGCTTTAAATTATGGATTTAACACAATTGGCAGTTCTGTGTGGTTTTTTTTGGTCTTAATTTTTGGTGACATAGTAAAATAAGAGAATTGCTTCCTTCTCTGTGTGACATTTGGATTTAGTACAATTTAAGTCTCTGAAGGCTAAGCATACCTCCCTCTTCTATTGCTTTATCAATCTCTGGAGGTTCCTGTGATCTCAGCTTTCTTGAAGTAAAATAAAGATACGGCTGCATGGAGAGGGCTGGAAGGGATCCTGTGATCCTTTTGACAGTTGTAAGAGAGAACTGAGCACTGGTGAGTTCAGGAACTTACCCGCACTGTTGCATTTCATGTTCTCCCCTTTGATTTGTGCAAGAAGCAAAACTCCTGAAGCTTGGCCAGGAGTGGTGGTGCAATGCAAAACAGACCTCTTGGATGGAGCCCGGGAGCCTTTCAGAGTCCGGAAGTCTAAGCAGCAGCATTAGCGTGGAGGTGTGAGAAGGGGATATTAATGGTGCTGCTTGCCCAGGAATGGCTGGGTCTGGTAGGTTTATTCCAGCACTGGTAAGTAGTTCTTTGCCTTTTGCTCTGCCCCTGCTGCCTTTCACTGGTGGTAGATGTAGCCCCAGAGAGTGAGTTGGTGGAACAAAGACCAAAGCTGCTGCTGTTCCTGTGTTCCTGGGTGAACTGTTGGTCTGCACAGTTAGTCCTTCCTTTTCTCTCTCCAAAATACAGCATGGAAAGTGAATCCAGTGCATGATTTGCTTCCATTTACAAAAGGGAGCTTGGAGGGAGCATGAAATGTCCAAAGAAAACCTTAGTTTGGGGATACTCACGCCGTTACATTTGGCTAGGTGAACTGCAGGCTAGCTGTGCAAGTACCCCTTGATTTGCAGCCTCCTTCTGCATGAGGAGAAAGCTTCAGCTGATGGATGTGCAGTGCAAAGGATGTTAAGCACTGGTGTGTGAAACACTGAAAGTGCCCAGCTGGGTTTGGCTATGATGAGCTTTCCCCTGTGGCTCAGGGCCCAGTCTGGCTCTGGCAATAACCTCGGCTGCCTGGTGGGTGCTGCCAGCAGCTTCCTCCACATCTGACCTGTGTTAGAGCATCCTTGCTCCCCACTGGTGCATACTTGCAAACTCATCTGTTCAGGACCTGAAGCCACGATCTCAGCCTTTTCAATGAAGAGCTAAAATGTGGGCATGTTTTTCCTTCTGCAAGGCAGTAAGCTCTGGCAGAGAGGAAGGCAAGCAAGCAGGTAGTGGTAGATGCTGGAGCTGTGTAATGCTGGGAACTGAGAAAACCTCCCCAAACAGGGACAAGGTGTTGATTTAAGCCAATTGTCCTGCTCTCGGGTCTAGTGTAATTGTGACTGCTTCTTGAGAGTTATGTTTTAGTTTCTTTGGGGGTTTGTGGCTAAGAGTTTATAATGGGGTTTGGATGTGGAAGGTTGTTTTGCTAACAGGTTGGGTTTGTTGTGGCAGGATGCAGCAATTCTCCACTGCCCTGTGAGGCTTGTGCCTGATATAATCAGTTCAGCCCACCCATGACAAACAAGGTGGGGTTTTAGTTCCTTTTCCACTGGAGCCTGAATGGAGCAGGGATCCCAAATTGGGTGGCAGACCCTTTATTTGTACTCACCATTCGGAGGAAATCTGCCATACTCGCGTCAAATGCTTTTGCTCAAACTGTGCTTTAAAGCCATCTGCTTCTCTCTTTCTGGACAAGAGAGGTAGCAGAGAGCACAGGAGATCTTGGAATGGTGGCACAAGAGCTGTGTTTAAGTGATACAGGTCTTAGATATTTTTCTGCCTTAAAATGTGAAGTCAGATACAGCTGACAGTCTCGCAGTCTCATCACAGATGCCTCTTTCCCTCTGATCTTTATCTTTCAATGAGAGTTCAGCTTTCTTCAGGTGTTTTATCCCCAGAAGGCCTAATTCGGTAGCCTTCCTGATGCTTTTTCATGTCAGTGCGGAAGAGGCACTTGTTTCTAGGTGAAAAGTCACTAAATCCAGAGACTCTGATCTGTCCTTTTAAAGTAGTGCTATGTTTGCTCTTGTTGCTTCAAGGTCTCTAGTTCAGGCAGTTTGTAGAACGTGACTCCATCACTGAATCCCACAATCTCCTCTTTGGAAATGGCTGAGTATGTGCCACACTTTTGCAGTTACTGGTGATAAAATACACCAGACAGCTTATGTGGGTTCCCTGGCTTCTGAAAAATGAAAGGGGATGCAGAAAATCTCTTTCTGGTGGGGAAATGAGGTGCATAAGGCAAAAAGTGACTTCCAAGAACTCAAAAATATGCTCTGAGCATCAAAGCAGCTGAAGCTGATCTTTTAATGTTGACTAGAATTCTCCTTCCCCTCCCCAGGCTTTCCTTAGGAGGTGGGTAAGGAAACCAAAGGATTAAAGGGGGATAGTTTAAAACAGATGGCAACCAAACAGCACTAATCTCAAAGTACCCCCCTTCTGTCCCCTTGGGAGCCGGTGGCACAGGATGCTCTGAGGATTTTGACCTTTATGTGCAGTATTTCACAAAGTGCCTTCAGCCTTGTGCTTACCAGTGCAGTTTCTGCATTATTTGCTTAAAAGAAAGCTCCTCGTTTTCACTGTGTGCTATTTTCTGTCTCTCCCTTCCCCACGTGTTTATTGAATCCTTTATCAGGGATGGAAAGATGCTGCTGGGTTGTGTGTTTCTGAGGGCTGTGGGTGGGCTGGCTTTCAAGGCAGAGAGCAGCTTGGTTCATTTTCAAAACTAATCATTTTCTTTGGGCCACTCCAGTGGCAGCAACAGGCTTCAAATTTGGCTTCCATGGAAACAGACTGCCATGGTAACTGAACGGCCTGACAATCCGGAAGAAATATTTGCTTGTACCCTTCTTTCCCTCCTTCGTTCTGTTTCCCATGCGGTGCGTGTGTTTGGTTACCCCTGCCAGATTCAATGAGCGCGTTTGCAATGCTCCCAGCACAGAGATGCTCTTCTCTGGAAACAAACCAAACAAACAGAAGTTGTAAAAGTGATGGTGGCATTTCACTGGCATTGTTTGCAAAGGAGCCTGTTTTGAGTCTGGAGGGAGACAGCAGAGACACAAATCCCCTTCCAAAGGGAAAAACCCCTTAAAATGCTTCATCCTGAAATGATTTTGTGAGGACTGGCTGGCATGGGCTGGTTCAGGGAATTAGACCCTGCACCCAGTCCAACACCTGTAACACTGAGCGTGGTGAGAATTGACTCATCAGTGGTTATGAGACAGAGTGCCAGTGTTCTGCTGGGTCCCTTCCAGGTGGTTAATTTGATGCTGGATTGTCTGTTGCTGCCTGTCACGGCTGCTTTCACACTGAGATTGGTTAGCAAAGTTTGGCAAGGTGACAAGCAGCCCCTATTCAGCAACTCTGCTCTGATTCAGTCTGGAGTGAGAGAGAAGTGAATGGGACCTCCTGGAGTGTTTTGCTAAGTGAGAAGCAGGGCAAGAGCAAGAACTCTGTGTGGCAGAGGAGCTTGGAGTCTGATGCTTTCTGTTTGATCCAGAGCAAAGCTCATGACCTGAGCTGGCACCACGTCCGATTCAAATCCTAAGACCAGTTATTAGGCAACACTATGTATGTGTATGCGTGTGAATCGTATCTCCTCCAGTCTTCCATCACCTTTAATTATTGCTCTCCAGACTTCAGAGACTTTTCTGGTCAGCTGCCCTGAGCATTGTAATGCCTGCACCCAGTTCCAGGCTACCTACAGGTAAGGCAGAACTGCTTCATTTATTTCCTGCTCCTCTTTTAACTTCCCAGTTGCACCCTACTCTTTATCCAGATGTTCCACTTGCAGCACCTCTAGATCCACTTGCTTAGCTTAGTCTGCTCCTGCAGACTGCTCTGGCCTCTGTGGAACCACATGGAGGAACAGCTCGTGGAGCTACATGTGGGAGGAAAACAGACACAGACTGAGACACAGCTTGGTGAGCTGGAAATGGGGTAAGGGTCAAGTTCTGTCCTGTTCAGTTAGAGAGCTGAGTTACAGCAATAATCCCAATACAAACTGTTCCAGCTTTAGAAGTTACTGGGGGCAATAAAAGTCATACCTGTCTCTCTGTACTTAAGTTTTACATGGCTTAATTGCACCTCGTGTGACCAGAACACTATATTGTTTGGTGGTTGCTGTGCCTGCTGTTTTGTATTAGAAATCAGAATTGCTTTTGGGGGTGCTACCTGATAGCTTTGGGCATGCAAGAGTTGCAACATCCTTTTGTTATGAAAAGGAATAGCTGTTTGCTGGAGACCTGTGTGTATGGTCCTGCTTGTCACTAAGCTTTGCTAGGGATTGTGTTGGTGGCACCAACAGCCTGGTTGCTTCTGGTGATGGTGGGTGAAGCAGGTTGGCCTTCTCTAGCAGAGATGGAACTGATCAAAGTGAAAAGTTGCATTGGGCTGAGACAAGTGATGCTGGAGAGGGATGTGCAGGAACGGCTGCACTCAGTGCCGTTGGGATGATCTAGGAGTGATTCTGTTTGCTGAGTTGCAAATGAGTATTCTTTTGTGTCTGTGAGACCCATGGGGACCTGCTGTTTTCAGATATATAGAATCAGAGAATAGTTAGGGCTGGAAAGGGCCTTAAGATCATCCAGTTCCAACCCCCCTGCCATGGGCAGGGACACCTCACACTAAACCATGTCACCCAAGGCTCTGTCCAACCCGACCATGAACACTGCCAGGGATGGAGCATTCACAACCTCCCTGGGCAACCCATTCCAGTGCCTCACCACCCTAACAGGAAAGAATTTCCTCCTTATATCCAATCTAAACTTCCCCTGTTTAAGTTTGAACCTGTTACCCCTTGTCCTATCACTACAGTCCCTGATGAAGAGTCCCTCCCCAGCATCCCTATAGGCCCCCTTCAGGTACTGGAAGGCTGCTATGAGGTCTCCACGCAGCCTTCTCTTCTCCAGGCTGAACAGCCCCAACTTCCTCAGCCTGTCTTCATACGGGAGGTGCTCCAGTCCCCTGATCATCCTCGTGGCCTCCTCTGGACTTGTTCCAGCAGTTCCATGTCCTTTTTATGTTGAGGACACCAGAACTGCACACAATACTCCAGGTGAGGTCTCACAAGAGCAGAGTAGAAGGGCAGGATCACCTCCTTTGACCTGCTGGTCACGCTCCTTTTGATGCAGCCCAGGATACGGTTGGCTTTCTGGGCTGCGAGCGCACACTGCAGCCGGCTCATGTTCATTTTCTCATCGACCAGCACCCCCAAGTCCTTCTCTGCAGGGCCGCTCTGAATCTCTTCTTTGCCCAGTCTGTAGCTGTGCCTGGGATTGCTCCAACCCAGGTGTAGGACCTTGCACTTGTCATGGTTGAACTTCATAAAGTTGGCATCAGCCCACCTCACAAGCGTGTCAAGGTCCCTCTGGATGTCATCCCTTCCCTCCAGCGCATCAACCGAACCACACAGCTTGGTGTCATCGGCAAACTTGCTGAGGGCGCGCTCAATCCCACTGTCCATGTCAGTGACAAAGATGTTAAACAAGACCGGTCCCAACACCGATCCCTGAGGGACACCACTCGTTACTGGTCTCCAGCCGGACATTGAGCCATTGACCACAACTCTTTGTGTGCGCCTATCCAGCCAGTTCTTTATCCCCCAAGTGGTCCATCCATCAAATTGATGTCTCTCCAATTTAGAGAGAAGGATGTCGTGTGGGACAGTGTCAAACGCTCTGCACAAGTCCAGGTAGATGACATCAACTGCTTTACCCTTGTCCATCAGTTCTATAGCCCCATCATAGAAGGCCACCAAATTGGTCAGGCAGGATTTCCCCTTAGTAATTCCCCGGGTCTTCCATTTTCCCCTTCTTGAAAATGGGGGTTATATTTCCCTTTTTCCAGTCGTCGGGAACTTCACCTGACTGCCACGATTTTTCAAATATGATGGCCAGTGGCTTAGGAACTTCATTCACCAGCTCCTTCAGGACCCATGGATGGATTCCATCAGGTCCCATGGGCTTGTGCACAGTCAGGTTTTTAAGATGGTCTCAAACCAGATCCTCTCCTACAGTGGGCCCAAGGTCTTCATTCTCACAGTCCCTGCATCTGCCTTCCAAGACTTGGGTGGTTCAGTCGGAGCCTTTGCCAGTGAAGACCGAGGCAAAGAAGTCATTCAGAACCTCAGCCTTCTCCAAATCCTGTGTAGCCAGTTCCCCGAGAGCTTCCTCAGGGGGCCTGTGTTGTCCCTAGTCTGTTTTTTACTCGCTATGTACCTGTAGAATCCCTTCCTGTTATACTTAACATCCCTTGCAAAGTTTAATTCTAACTGGGCCTTAGCTTTCCTAACCTGGTCCCTAGCTTCCTGGACAACATCCCTGTACTCTTCCCTGCCATGAAAAATCTGTGTGGAGCAAATGCCTTCCATACTCATCCTAAACACTGAACTCTTGTATGAAGCTTCCAGCTGACTCCAGCAAGTACTGGTCCCACACTGACTGGTTTCCTCTTACATGAAGCTGTGTTGTGTCCTTGCTGCTCTGCGAAGTAATCTTAACCTGATTTGGGTACTTCCAGGCTGTGTTAGCAGCAGGCTGCCAATGGTCTCCAACCTAAGTGGAGGATGCCATCCAGAACATACTGTTTGCTGTGTTTTGTGAAAGGATCATGTCGCTCCTGGCTAGGGAATATCCCCTTTATCCCCCATGTGTCCTTCCAGCAGCAGCTGGATGCAGCTTACCTTGTGTCCTGCCTTAAACTGTCTCATAGTGCTGTGATGCTCCGCAAAGCCGTTTTCTTGGCATTTCATCAAAGCAGAGCACCTTCTCATCTCTACACCTGCTCTCAGCTTCATTACCATGCAGGAAGGGATGTCTCTAAAACTGCCCCATGTTCTCAGCAATTTGCTTCAAGTTTTAGTTGAAACTGGAACAAGCTGCATCTCCTGCAGGAAACACCATGGGGGCCCTCTCAGGTCTCGCCATCCCACTTCTTTTCATTGTAGGTCTGGACCACTTGGGCATCTCTGCAAACCTTCATCCTGCTATTTACATCAAATAGGCTAGCAGAGCATCTGATTTCCCCTTGGAGTTACATTGCAGAAAGCCAGCAGTGGTATCTGTACTAAAGGCTTGAGTACAGCCCTAGGTCTTAGGTTTGAAACATGGAAGAGCCTGTCTCATCCTAACTGGAAACCTCTCAGGCATATAAATAAGGTCTGCTGCGGTCAGAGGCTGTGATTATGAATTTACAGGGGAACGGGTCTGATTAATTAAGCAGGAGCAGGAATGTTCAATTACACTGGCTTCTCATCAATTACCTTTTGTCAGATCATGTCGGCACACTTCCTAATGCCAAAAGTGTTGCCTGTGGAGCAGCAAGGCCTCTGCTTTAACTAATGCCAAAGCCAAACGTGCCTCAAGACTTAGAGTTTCTCCCCTGCCTTCTTGATTTCATGGAGAAATTTGGCAGAGTTTTGTATTTTGGCTGATTTTCTTTTGATTCAAAAAATCTGGAGTAACGGGGGGAGATTTTTAGGAAATTGGATGTCAACTTGGACATGCCCTCTCACTATGGGTTTGTCAGCTATCACCAGGGTAGCACTGCAAACACACACCAAACGCTATCATCTGAAAGCGATCCTATTAGTGTTTTGGTTCTGTGCTTTCCCTCCACACGTTATCCAAAAGAATGATGAATCTAAGGGGTCTCTGGGGAAGACACTAAGCTGGCACTGGAGCTCCTCCAAATAGCATTGCTCCATCTGTTCAGCCTGTGTCTCATTGCTTCCGAGGAGCTCTCTGCTGGGCTGGAATTGATGTAAACCCTCTAGCTCAGTTTCTGTGCTGGAAGTCAGGGCACCTTGCCTTTCCCACCTCCAAAGCCACATAGAGATGCCATGAAAGGTTTGGGTCATTGTGGAGGCTGAAGAAGGACCTGAAGGAAACATCTGAACACACCTGTAGCTACCAGTATCTCTCTACCAATGACCTCATTTTCCAATCTCTACTTTTCTAAACATTATTCCTTCTAATCCCATTCCTTCTCAGCCTTTGTGTGTCCAGGTAAATATGTGTGTCCAACCCTTTGGGTTGGAAAAGCCACCCATTCTGGTTCCAGCTGTGTGCACTAAGGCATGTCACTGTCTTACACATTAGCACTGATGCTTCACTGCTCCCCAGAAATCTCTCATCAGCCATGTTAAGATTTCTTTGGTGTCTTGGTATTTGCAGCCACTAACTTGCTTCTGTACACCCAGTCCTCTCCTCTCCTCTGGGAACAACAGACATGGGGCTGAGTCTTTGCTTTTACAGCAGAAATTCTAATTGCTCCCTAATGGAATTGCTGTCAGCTATTGAATTTCAGCTCTGTTACATTACTGAGGCCCTCAGCATCGTGAATCTGATGTTCTGGTCCTCTTACAAGTGATGGCTCAGTGTCATCATCACATCTCACTGCCTGACGTCTCTTTCTGTCTGGGTCATCAACTAAAACAGTTTAATTGCTTGATGAATTTGTAAAATCACAGAATGGTTTGGGTTGGAAGTGACCTTAAAGATAATTTAGTAGAATTCTATTGTTGCTGCTTTCTCCTCACTTGTTAGATATTGTCCTGTCAGCACAACTATGATGCAAAAATTGTCTTCTGAGCAAATTCCTGTCAAGAGCCAACATCACTGAAATGACTTTTCCATGAGATGTATGTATAACCAGTCTCTTCACAAAAGTCTATGTGTCCAGTGTTTCTGGGTGAAAGAATGAGTAGTTGCCTGCTGCATATGCAGCACTGATCTTTCAGGCCCTGCAGTAGCTAAAGGACATGCTTCCTAGATCTCCAGGTTTTATCTTCTTAACATCGCATGCCAATTAAAATAAGCAGATCCTTATAGCTTATGAAGTTTCATAAAGCTCATTGCCTTTTGCTTTAGCACAGGAAGTATACAGCTGTAAGGAAAACTGGAGATCTCATGTACGTGTTCTTCTGTTTTCTTCCCTATTTCTGAGTATTTTTGGTACAGCCAAAATGCTTTGACAAGCCCAGATTTCTTCTACTTTTGATTTCCAGTTGATATCTAAATCACACAGTCCCTGTTTCTGAGCCCTTCAAATAACACCCTTCTCCTCCCCTCTCCATGATGCTTCTGGAGTATGGACAGTTGTCCATGCTCTCCTCTGAAGTCCAGCCTGCATACTGGCATGTCCAGTGGAGGACTTTGTTCCATAACCTTGCATTGTCTCCAAGATACCAAGTCTGTTTTACCTCTTAGGTAAATAAAATCTCTTCCAAGAGGCTGAGCTCTCACTCACCTTCATCAGGACTTAAGACTGAGGTCCCGGTTTTGTCCCCTTGCATGCACTTCTCCAGCAATATGAGCATCCTCAAGGTCTTGACCACCCTGCTTAATTTTGTGCCTGAACCAAGCACTTTCTCTTTCCAGGTTACATGAAGATAGAAGGCAGACAATGCTGGCTTTCTCATCAGGGTTTTTGGTCCAGTTCTCAGCTTTAAGGGCACAAGCTGCCACGTGTCAGCTCCTCTTGCCATTGGCACATGCGAGACAACACACTCCTCTCTTGTGGGTGGTTAAGCTCTTCTGAATTACATGGTATTTATTACATAATAAGAACACATACACAAACTATTACTTCGATCCTCATGGTGAGTTCTTTCAGTGCTTAAAGCCTGAGGCTGGATATGGAAGATTTCCAACACCACCAGTTACTCACAAACTGCACATAAGCCTATCCCTTGCATTATGGTTTGGAAGTATGCCTCCCTTGGGCTTCTTCATTACCAGTTCAAGACAGCAACAATACAGTCCAGTATTTGAATTAGGAATGCCAGCTTCTGTCTGCTTCTCTGCAGCCATTCAGCTTTGCCTGAGTTCCGTAGATGGGTTTAATCCCAAACTGAGTTTCGAGGAATGCTGCAAACTTTTCCAACGGCACCGAAGTCAATAAGCTTCCCTTCCCTCCCCACTGTTGTTGTAGCTGCTTTTTATTGTATTTGTCATGTTGGGTTTTTTTCCTTCTGTTGAATAATTCAGCTAATAGGCTTGCACTTGAACGCTCGAGAGCTGTGTTCCCTAATGAGGGAAGCAGCTTGCCAACTTTTTATGTTTCCAGCCGTTTGACTGCAAACCCAGCGCCGTTAACAAATCACCATGGAATAGCCGTGGAAATACAGAACAAAATGTTGTTGTCTTAACTTAAGTGGGCAGGGAAGGGAAAATAAAGAGAATGAAAGAAACCCAAGCGCTGCATGGGAAAACAAAGTATGAAAGTGAAGTGTGCATGGAAGGAAATTGTATTAGAGATCTCTTTGCAACCTCATTTTGTCTCAGTAGCTGCAAGCAGGAAAGCTGTATGGGAGAAAGGGCTTTAATTTATGGAAGGGATATAGTTGCACTAATTCAGAGGATGGGTGTAGGTGTATCTGTTGCCAGCTCTGCTTCTTCCCATGTTTATGTGAATAAAGGTTTATATAGACAGCATTTTCTTTTCTTTGCCAACTTGTTGGTTTTTATTCCCCAAAGCTGAATATTTTATGGTCCATGTGACACAGATGGGATTTAAAAACATAAATATATGTGATATCTTCTTGCACATTGCTTAATCCCTTCTAAAATAGCATTAAGATCCTATTGGCTTGGGTTTGTTCAGATCAAGATTCACACTGGCATGTTTCAGACAGACCTTTAGCCCTCCCTGCATTTGTTCTTTCCTGGATGCCTGGCTCTGCTTACCAGAACAGGGTTCAGCAGCGCTGGGTGCCTGATGAGTTCCGCTTGGAAGGAAATTGCAAGGTCCTTCATCTCCTCTGCAGGATAATAACTACCATAGCTTCGGCATCAGGCAGGAGCATAAGCTGATGTGGCTCAGATGATGCCTCCCACAAGCCAGCAGCTTGCCCGACACCAGAACTCTCCTCTTGAATCCTTGCCCAGTGAAATTATGCAGCTGAACTAAAATTGCACCAAATGCTGCACCTGAGTTCAGTGTTATCTTAACTGTGTGATGTTTTCTGCAACACAGGGAAGACGCTCATCTCGGGTCTTGGGGCCAAGTTCTCAGCAGTGCATGTAGGATGGGATGCTTAATGTGGCAGAGACTCTTACCTCAAATGTTGACTTTAAAAATGTGTCTCTAAAAACCTGGCAATGGTCCCTATTGTGCTAGGTACTGTATGAACCTGGCTCCCAGAGATTGTCCTGATCTCAGGATGTGTCTTTCCTAATTTCTTCCCTGTTATATTGCCAGCACGTACACAAAATGCAGAGCACTGAGCTGAATGGTAAAATTTGGTGCTTCTGAACTGAGGTAAGCTACCTTAACTGGAAGTTAAAATCCCATTTATCTGGCCTGTAATTGTTATGAAAGCGTCCTGTGAAGACACAAGGCTGGATTAAATCAGTCTTGCTATATGGACATCCAGGGAACTGCTCCAAATCAGAGCAGTTAAGGATGTGAATTGTTAACGTTTGTTTGCACTCAAACCTTGGAGAAGGGAAATTGAGATGAACAAAAGTGACAGTGGAAAAACAACGGAAAACAGACAAAATGAATGACTGATCACACATGGAGCACTGCTCAAGATGGTCCTCAGGGAATGCAAAATGGCAATTGTTGCTTCTGGAAGGTGGTTCCCCTTTTGTTTGCATGGATGTATCACTGAGCATCCTTCTCTCTGCCTCTTGCTTGTTTATAATCTATCTTCTGTTTCGCATCAGCCTGGCTCGTTTCTTAGCCCATCCTTCAGCTATTGGTGGCAGGAGATAAAATACCCTTTTGCTTTGCAGAGCAGGGTTATGTGTGGTATGAAGCCAGATGGCTGCCAAGATGAGCAATTGAGAGTGTGTGTTATTAATTGCAGCTGCTGTTTTTGCAGTTAGAGGTGATGGGGGTCCCAGCAGCAGCCAGGAGCAGATGGATGAAAAGGGATATGTCATGGGATAAAAGAATTAAAATCCATTGGGATGGAGTGTGCTCAGCCCCGGTCTGGGTTTGGGTCAGACAAGGGGATCATAGGAATGGATTTTTTCTTGCCTGCCCATAAAGGTGATGGCAAGGATCTCACTTAGATGCACCAGTGTGATCCCATTGTGTTTCACTGAAGCTGAACTGATTTTCATTGTTGCTTGCTCTTCCTTGTTTTCCTTTTAGAGCTGCATTACATTACTAAAAATACCTAAACCCATATCATTTACTGAGCTGCTTCCTCTGCTTGTTCTTGTTCCAGGCACAAACATCCATCTCGCACTAAACAGCTATCTCATCTGCCCAAATTAAGTCACTGCTTCAAAACAGAGCTTCACCTGTAGGGACCTTGTTATTCTGTAACCCTGGTTTGGCTCCTGCTGCACTAATGAGAGATCCAGCACTCAAGGTAGGGGTCTAGTTTGATAACATCTGAAGGGAAGGGTTGATAACCCCAGCATCCTCTAAATTTGAGATTGGAGCATCTTGCCTTCTTGCTGAGAATTAGAAGGGTTGCTATGGGTCAGGCTAAATCCTGTCTAACTCTACATCCTGTTTCTATCAGTGGCCAGGAGAAAGTGCTGAAGGAAGACACGGGGTTAGTATATTTTCCCTGCCTGTAACCCCCAGCCTTTGGCAATCAGCAGCTTAAGGACTTCATGAACTGGAGGTGTGCTGTGCAGCCTGCAAATGGCAGAGGTGTTTATTGTCTTTATCAGGCTTAAAGAACAAGTGCTATTCCATGTTTCCTTTCTCTCCAATTCACCCATGACACCACATTCCTACAGCCTCATGGCTCAGAAGACAGGCTGAACTTTAGCTGGAATTGTTCTTGGTTCAGTATACTTCAGGATGGGTCCTGTTGGTGGTGAGTTTTGCTGTGTGTTGTCTTCTTAAGCTGTAAGTCTGCAAACTCTCCTCTGGATTTGCATTGATAGCAGCAGTGTCAGAGTTTGGTGTTCTGGCTGTGACCCCTTCATGGAAAATCCTGCTCTCCAGGTAAAAGGAAACAACAACAAAACAACCCAAAAAGAGTCCCTGTGAAAGAACCCTTTGACCAAGCAAAGCTGACATGAAACAGTCTAGCTCTGTAGATCGTGTCAGGAGAACTATCCCAGTTCAGAGTAGGGGAGGATCTGCCTTGTCATATTTGGAAGCCTGTGGTGATGGCAGTCACCTGAGGTGGTGTCTGCCTGGTGACCACTGTTGTGGTTTAACCCCAGCCAGCAACCAAACCCCAGGCAGCTGCGCACTCACTCCCTACAATGGGATGGGGAGAGGGTCAGAAGAGCGAAAGTGATAAACTCCCATATGAAGACAGGCTGAGAAAGTTGGGGCTGTTCAGCCTGGAGAAGAGAAGGCTGCGTGGAGACCTCAAAGCAGCCTTCCAGTACCTGAAGGGGGCCTATAGGGATGCTGGGGAGGGACTCTTCGTCAGGGACTGTAGTGACAGGACAAGGGGTAACGGGTTCAAACTTAAACAGGGGAAGTTTAGATTGGATATAAGGAGGAAATTCTTTACTGTTAGGGTGGTGAGGCACTGGAATGGGTTGCCCAGGGAGGTTGTGAGTGCTCCATCCCTGGCAGTGTTCAAGGCCAGACTGGACAGAGCCTTGGGTGGGATGGTTTAGTGTGAGGTGTCCCTGCCCATGGCAGGGGGGTTGGAACTGGATGGTCTTAAGGTCCTGTCCAACCCTGACTATTCTATGATTCTATGATTCTATGGATTGAGATAAAGACAGTCTGCTCGCTGGTGGGGTGAAGAGCAGAGAAGTCCTTGAGTTAGTGTAAGCACTGCTTAGCAACAACTAAAACACCAGTCTGTTACCAACATTGTTCTCATGGTAAATGCAAACCCCAGCACTGTACCAGCTACTAGGAAGGAAATTAACTCTCTCCCTGCCAAAATCAGGACATCACCCAGGTACCTGAATGCCTGAGGATGTGTTTAATGTTTTAATTCTGCCCATGTCTGCCATCTGGCTTTAAGGAATATCTGGCACACTAGCTCCCTGTGTGAGGGATTATATCAGGGTTTTTGTGTTAGGACATGTCTGAGAAGTCCCTGTGTTTCTTCTTCCGAAGAAGCCTTCATGGGAGAGAGAATGAGCTGACAGGGAGTTTAGGATGAGATAAGGTACTTTTCCAAAGTATTTGATCAGGCATTGGAACAGGCTGCCCAGGGCAGTGTTGGAATCATCATCCTGGAAGTGTTCAAAACCCATGTAGATGAGGCCCTCAGTGATATGGTTTAGTGGTGGCCTTGGCAGTCCTGGGGTAAAGTTTGGACCTGGTGATCTTAAAGATCTTTTCCAACCTAGTTAATTCTATGATTCAAAGGCAAGGTATAGAAGTTGTGCAGTGTCCTTTCCTCTGGGATGGCAATAAGCTCAGTTACACTCAACAAGGTGGCTGCGCATAGAATCATATCATAGAGTACCAGGTTGAGAAGGGACCTCAAGGATCATCTGATCCAACCTTTCTAGGCAAGCATACAATCATAGAATAATTAGGGTTGAAAAGGAACTTCAGATCATCTTGTTCCAACCCCCCTGCCATGGGCAGGGACACCTCACACTAAACCATGTCACCCAAGGCTCTGTCCAACCTGGCCTTGAACACTGCCAGGGATGAAGTGTTCACAGCCTCCCTGGGCAACCCATTCCAGTGTCTCACCACCCTAACAGGAAAGAATTTCTTCCTTATATCCAATCTAAACTTCCCCTGTTTAAGTTTTAACCCGTTACCCCTTGTCCTATCACTACAGTCCCTAATGAAGAGTCCCTCCCCAGCATCCCTATAGGCCCCCTTCAGGTACTGGAAGGCTGCTATGAGGTCCCCACGCAGCCTTCTCTTCTCCAGGCTGAACAGCCCCAACTTCCTCAGCCTGTCTTCATACGGGAGGTGCTCCAGTCCCCTGATCATCCTCGTGGCCCTTCTCTGGACCTGTTCCAGCAGTTCCATGTCCTTTTTATGTTGAGGACACCAGAACTGCACACAATGCTCCAGGTGAGGTCTCACAAGAGCAGAGTAGAGGGGCAGGATCACCTCCTTCGACCTGCTGGTCACGCTCCTTTTGATGCAGCCCAGGATACGGTTGGCTTTCTGGGCTGCGAGCGCACACTGAAGCCGGCTCATGTTCATTTTCTCATCGACCAGCACCCCCAAGTCCTTCTCCACAGGGCCGCTCTGAATCTCTTCTCTGCCCAACCTGTAGCTGTGCCTGGGATGACCTACACTAGATGTCACAACCAGCTGTCCAGCCAAATCTCTAAAGTGCCCAGTGGTGGGGAATCCACCACTTCCCTGGGGAGATTATTCCAATATCCGATTGTTCTCATTGTGAAAAATTTCTCTCCTGTGTCTAGTCAGATCCTCTGCTCTGAGATAAGTCCAGTTTGGTTCTATTTCCTTAAAGAGCATATTCCCCACAGGAAAACATTACTTTGTTTTACATTTAGTTACGGCCACGTATGCAATTACATACCTTTCCTGTGCGTGTGTTCACACATACAATTGCTCTAATTCTGAGCATAGCTATTTCCTATCTGCTGTGATCTGACTACAGCAAGAATTAAAATAAAGATTAGATTAGTTGCCGTGGTAACAGCTACCCCTGCCTCATATGACGCACAGGTTCTGCGGAGAGAAGGAGCACACATCAATTTGCACTCTTAATTTTTGGGACACTCAGGGTTTCAGCTCTTCCCAGGAGGTCCTCTGATGACAGCAAGTGATACCTCCCCGCTCCCACTCAGCAGGCTTATCCTCGTTGACTTTCTGTAATTCATAACATCTTCAGAGCTGCTGCCACCATCTCTTGGTAGAAACAATCTCTTCTTCCTTTCAGTTTTAATTAAGAGAGTGGGAGGATGATGGAAAAAAGTCTGGCCTTGGGAATAATGGGACTGAGAGGGGTTTATTTGTCCCCTTGGGAAAGGGAACAGCTAGGGCTTCACAGTGCATCAGAGCAGAGGCTTGGGCTGGAGTTATATAGAATCATAGAATGGTTTGGGTTGGAAAGGACCATAAGGTCATCCATTTCCATCTCCCTGCCACGGGCAGGTGTGCCTCACACTAAACCACGTCACCAATGCTCTGTCCAACCTGGCCTTGAACAATGCCAGGGATGGAGCATTTACCACTTCTTTGGACAAGCTGTGCCAGTGCCTCACCAACCCTTACAGGGAAGAACGTCTTCCTTAGATCTAACCTGAATTTCCCCTGTTTAAGTCTGAACCCATCACCCCTTGTCCTATCACTACAGTCCCTAATGAAGAGTCCCTCCCCAGCATCCTTGTAGGCCCTCTTCAGATACTGGAAGGCTGCTATAAAGTCTCCATGCAGCTTCTGTTCTCAAGGCTGAACAGCCCCAATTTTTCCAGCCTGTGGCTAATAAGGAATTGCTAATGAGGGGGGAGAATTGTCACGTAACATCAGCCATCATGAATTAGCGAAGAAATATGCAAAAGACGTGAGCTGTCAGATTTCCCCGGCTCTGGGCTCCTTTGTCCCCATGACTGTACATCAAGGCTTTAAATGTTTCCACTTCTACTGGAGAAAAATAAACAGCCTTCAGTAGATGCAGTCAGGCTAATGATGTCTTGTGGTGTGAGAGCTCACTTGTTGCATTTTCCAGCTATTGGGTCTTTTAAGGCATAGGATGAGACGAATTACTGGGTCTGCAGGAGAAGAGCGCATGAAGAGATAATGCACTTGGCTGCAGTTAATGATTGCTGCTGCGTGTCTGTGAGCTTTACGGGGATAATAGGTCTTTGTGATTCTTGCCCATCAGGTACATGTCCGTGTTGTCTTTCAATCTGCATCCTTGGACCCTCCCCAGAGTTCATTCCAGAGCTTTCACCAACACCAAAATGAAACCTTACAGCACAAAGAGCACAGTTGTGAGCCCACTGGTAATGAAGGGGTGAGAAGGGAAGGTCCTCCATTCTTCTCACATAATTTCTCATCCATTGCTCCCTGCCATTTTTTTGTCTCCATCTCTCAAAAAAAATGTGTTTAAAGCCCCCACCTCCAGAAGAGAAATGCTTACCTTAGGTGCTTTAGGGATCAAGTTCAGCCACAGACTGAACAAACCACAGACCTTGGCAAGGGGAAGTGGAAAGTAAGTTTAGTACCACCTTGTCCCTTTGTATCTAGCTTGCTCATAAAAATAAGTCTCTCTCCTGCACGTGTAATAGATACCCTAGCAATCTGTGAATGTGCCTGAGAGCACACCTCAGCCTTCCCAGATGGAGGTCCAGCTCAGGGTTTCCTGTTGCCTTCTCCAGGGACACAGACTATGGTACCTGCTTGTGCTTAGGGCTTCTCAGCAGCGCGATCAGTACTAGATCTAACTAGACTGTTTCTGAAGATGGGATGGGGAACCATAGGCTCTTGTGTAACATCAAGTCATCCTGAATTTCCTATGGAAAACCCATTAGGAAGACCTTTCTTTGTGGCGGTGGCTGAACATGCTGAAAGAGGACAAAATGTCCCAGCTCACACTGGAGAGGCCGCAGTTTAGTTCGAGGTGTCTGTGTTGCCACAGCTGTAAGAACAGAAATACATTAGGAGTACTAATTACATTAATTAAAGTTGTGCTGCTGTTTGTGTGAATGTTTCCAGAGAGGAATACAGATTTTCCCCATTGTTTTGTTTTTTGGACAGAAGCTGGAGGCTTTGCAGGGGCCAGCTCTCTGCAACACAAGAACATACGTGCTGTGATTCCTGCAATGTAATAGAACACTGATGTATTTTAAAAGCGCTGCCACTGAAAGCAATATTTCTCCTCTTCAGACTGATTCCCTAGAGACTTTGATGGATGAAACACAAGTTTTCTTTCTCTAGCATCCCTGATTTGAACCATACACACAGACACCTATGCTGGAAACTGCTTTGTGCCTCTGTTCACCTCAAGTTTCAAGAAAGGAAATGGGATAATTTGTTTTCCTGTCTCCTTGTTTTATGTGGGACACCCAGACTTCAGGACCTTAGCCTGTATCTTCACATAGCCTAACCCTATAGACCGTTGCTTTTTCACTGTACCAAAGCAATGTCACATTGAAGATGTGTGCCTCTATGTGGTCCAGGAGGTGTTTTGGACTCTGAAGAACCCCTGTGGCTCCAGGGATGAGCTGGACTGTTTATTGAGCTTGCTGTTTCTCCACTTTCCAGCCCCTGCTGCTATGCTCAAGCCTCAAGTGTGCTTCCTGGGGTGCATTGCCATAGGTTTCCTGATGCTTTTATCCCCTGATGCCTTTATAAAGCTCTCACTGCTGTTTTGTTCTCTTTTCCTCCTTTCCTGTCACCAGGACCTCGCTGCTAAGAGTTAAACAAGGCATCAGCTCTGAAGGGGCAAGGTCCTTTATTCTGCATGGCTCTTGCCATGGGTAGGAGAGGGCAGCTCCTGACTGTGTAAGTGGGAGGAATGGGCTGTCTCTTTACACAAGTGCTCTATTTATGGGCTGTTAAGGACTCCTGCAATAATGCAGAGCTCTGGATGTCTCTTTATGGGGGCTGCAGAAAGCATTGTCTCTTATTCTGTGTGGTGGAGACTGTAGGATATGCTGGGGTTCCTGTGCCAGCTTGTGTCTTGTATTGATGGAATTACCTTGGCTATCTTAGCACTGGGCGTTTACAGAGCGATACAGTCTGCCCTGGCCTAGACCCTCGCATTTTCTATCTAGATTCACTTGACAGTAACCAACTCCTGTCCTTCTTCAGCAAGAGCATTTTTCCCTCTCTGCTTATCAGCCTACTTAAAAACTTGTACGAACACACCCTCCCTTCCATACTGGCTGGGAGGCCTATAAGATAGTACAGAATCACATCCTCTTCTGCTCTGAGCATCGTGGTACTTAATGCAAAAGGTGGAACAAGTGGAAGGGGTTAGTTCTAGTAAAACCTGAATAAAATCTCCCTTTAGGAAAATGTAATTCATAAAATTAGCAGGAACTGATGCAGGAAGATGTGTGTGCTGTGTGGGTGTCAGCAATGCTCCTGTTTGCCTGCTCTCTTTAGTGCCTCACGTTGGTATTGGTGTTACATCTTTGTCTCACTAGATTAAGAAAACCTGTCCAGCTGCATCCCGGCTTGTGCCTTAAAGAAGAGTGGCAGTCATAGAGTTTGGGACTGGAGAAGGCTTTGAGAAGACTTTCCTGCTGCCCCAAGGTGAGTTTGGTGTGTTAATAGGATCCGTATGTGTATTTTTATGCATTATAGATGCAATAACTGTTAATGTGTCTTTACCAGCTGCAGATTCAGATAGAGCAAAGATCAGTTGGTATATGGTTTACTACAGAGAGAGAAAATGAGGACAGAGACTTTATGAGCATGATATAGGTGAGGGAGAATGGCTGGAAAAGAGCAGTTTTAGTCCTCAGCCCTGCTAAAGCCTTCTGGTGTGATCCAGTCCAAGCCACTTCATCTTAACATGTAAAAAGGCCAGAAGGATTTCCCTTGTGGCTCATCTGTGTTACCTGTCAGTGTCTTTTGTGCAGGCTCAGTCCTGTCCCAGAGAGCAGATGCAATTGCAGATGCAGTGGTCATGCTTGTCCCATTGGGCTTGCAAGACCTGAATGCAGGATGCAGATGCTGGCCTTGCTCATCAGAAGAACTGTGAGGGTGGTGAAACACTGGCACAGGGTGCCCAGAGGAGCTGTGGCTGCCCCATCCCTGGCAGTGCTCAAGGCCAGGTTGGATGGGGCTTGGAGCAACCTGTTCTAGTGGGAGGTGTCCCTGCTCATGGCAGGGGTTGGAGCTGGATGAGCTTTGAGGTCCCTTCCAACTTGAACCATTCTATGATTCTGTAAGACATTTTTGTTACCCTTCTTGTTACCCTTCACTGCTGCAGCCCTTTGCTTTCCCACCTGCAGCAGCACTGTTTTAGCAGTGTCTAAAAGGCTATGTTAGTGCAGCCACACTCTCTGTTTAATCTTCCCTGTTTCGAGTGACCTTCAGCTTTCTTTGTTTTGCTGCTGTTCAGTGGCCCAAAGATTTGAGTCTTTCCATCTTTCAGCCTGACACTTTTCCGAGCAAATGTAATCTAATGCTTACAGCGGGCTTTCCCAGGCACAATGTGTTGTGGTTCCCAGTACAAGCTGTCTCTGTTGGCTCTAAACAGCAATAACAACCATCTTTAATCATCTTTCTTGTTCAGCTTGTAATAGGCAGCTTAACCACAGAAGATGAACTTGAGAATTTTCCTAGCCCATGTCTGCTATGATCCCAGGCTGGTTTCTATTTCCTGTCTTCCCTTTGCAATAATTAGTTGGGTGAAACCTGAGTGGAAATTGCCTGGCATCAGAGAGCTGATGTTTGCTTCCTCTGATGGATGAAAACAAGAGGAGAGGGGGTGAAAAACACTGGGTCACACTGCTCTCACAAGACTTACAGAGAGAAACAACAGCTCGTTTTCATCCTGAATTAATTGCTTGCAAAGTCAGAGTCTTTCCAGGTGGGAAGTGTCAGCTGGACTCTTGGGAAGATCCCCTGCCTGCTGAACCAGTCACCAAACAGTGCAGCACAGCAGGTGATGGATATCCATTTCCAACTTCTTCGGCTTTTAGTGTCAGATCTTCCCCGAAACCTATCATAGAATCATAGAATAGTCAGGGTTGGAAAAGACCTGAAGATCATCCAGTTCCAACCCCCCTGCCGTGGGCAGGGACACCTCACACTAAACCATGGCACCCAAGGCTCTGTCCAACCTGGCCTGAAGAGTTCTTCACCCTAATGGCACATTTACCCAGGGAGCCTTGCTCTGCTCTTGCAGCCCCAGAGGACCAGGATCGTAGTGACTATATGTGAAGCAGGAGACCTGTTAAAGGAGGTTGTAGGTGGGGAAGAAAGGAGGAAATCATGCTAGGAGAAAAGGGTGATGAGCCTTTGAGAGAGCCCGGGACCGGCAGAATGTGGGGGGATGCTGTTCTAGCTGGATGATCTTGTTTAATGCCAGAACTGTTTTCCCATATCCCTGCACCTACCACCAAAGGGGTTGCTTTGGCTGGAGCTGTTAGAAACTGCTGGCCACAGAATTGTCTTGTGTTGTTGAAAACCAGGGAGCAGGTGCAGACAAACAGCATTTCTCACATAGGGTGCCAGGCTCTAGGGAATTGCATGTGGCAGCATCCGGAATAAGGGAACATCACAAAGACCTGGTTTGGGTAAAGGGCTTGCAGGCAGACCAGGAGTAAAGGCAACAGTAAATGTTGCCTTTACTCCCTTGTTTTCTGTGAGCTCAGCTGTGGCTCAGCTGAACAATGTGTTGCTTGACACAAATTGCTTCTGACTTACTGGAATCAGTATCCTGGACCTAAAAGACCTGTGTGAGTGCCTTATGCGGTGGGACAGGGCGTATTAACCCAGTGGGAGGTAGGAGCCTGCAGTGCTGAGCTGCGGGGCTCTGCTGCAGAAAGCATCAAAAATAGCCAGAAGGCGTGTTTTGAGAAGAGTCTAAAGTACAGCTGGTCTGGCGGAGGTGCTGCCTTCCCAAGGGAGCTTTGTGGAAAGCAAAAGATGGGAAAGTGGAAGCTTGGGGTAATTTTGCAAACTGGCCTGAAGTCAACCTGTATCCTTCACACACAAGTGAATTGCCCTCAGGCACTGGGTGTCTAACCTGTGATGTTTGCTGGGTGTCCACAGGTGCTTGGCAGAGCCCATAAGGCTTTAGCAGGTATCAGAAGCCGATGCCTTATTGTGGATTCCTTTCCTAAATGGACTGAAGGTTGTTCTGGTCTCAGTCGTGCCACTTTCCTCCCATTACAAAACACCGAGGCTGGCAAATAGCTTCTGTTATATTTATGTTTGGGGATTGTAGCTGTCCTCCGGTGTCTAAGGCAAGCTTAAAAGCCCGATTTTTCTGCGAGGTAGAAGACTTCAGAGTAAGGTTTCTGTGAGAGCTAGGTACTCTCAGGCATGGTAATTGCTTGGGGACCTCAATGGGTTTTGCACTGACTCTGGTTTCCTTTAGTAGCTGCAGGAGGTTTTGGGGACCAGGAGCTCTGACCCAGCACACTGCTGTGGACCCCAGGCTCTGTAGGATCTCTGTAGACATCTCAAAGCCCCAGGATCTTTGCTGAAAAGCTGAGAGCTCAGCCCTGCTTAATCCAGATGTCAAGATGCTGTGGGACCTGGCACTAGCCCTTGGTCAGTCTAGGAGGAAAGTAGGCATCCAATCTTATCAGGAAAATCAGCTTAGATTCATGAAACCTGAGATGTTTCAGGTGAAACCTTGTATGGTTTTCTTGGTGAAACAAGGGTTTGAAAGGCTTCTGATCAGCTCTGCGTAGTTCTGCTACTCACATCTCCACTCGAGGAACTGTGCTATCTGGTGCTGCACTACAAATACAAAGCAGAGAGACAGTTTCCTGCCTAGAAAAACTGGGACTCTGGTATGAGTTGGTCCTTCTGGGCCTTCTGGGTTGCTAAGGGGGTCCCATCGTGTGATCTGTGTCCCTGCATCGTTCCTGTGGTGTTTCATCTTTGGTCTGTGTAATGTCCTGACTGCACTGTGATTTCTAGTGCTGCTGTTGCAAGGAGCAAAAAGTGTTTCAGGATGGAAGCAGGACACAATTTATGCTTGGTATTTTCCCAGGGAAAGCAGCAGCTTTCCTGGCTGTACCCCAGTCTGGATGTTGATATGTTTCTCTACTGCAAGCTAAAAGGAGAACCTGCATAATAGCTCTGAGATGATACCTACTGGGCAGCCTGTTTAACAAATTATAGGTTGAGCAAATTAAAAGCAAACAAAAAGGAGTGATAATAAGTAGAAGAGGTTTGTCGCTGGCTCATTCTGTGGGAGATCAGGGTATTTCATTCTTGGCTGACTCTATAAGAGGCTGCTGTTTTGCTCCATCCTTTCCACTGACTCCTTCCCTTCCCTGCACCCTGCTGCAGAGCCAACTCAGCTGGATGCCGCATGGGGCTGGATGCAGCCACAGCACGGGTGGGCACCAGCATGAGCACTGCTCACTGCACAGTGAGGGGGAGGCTTGGAGCATCTCCTCTCCCATGTCCCATCCCCAGCACAGTACATCTGGCCCTGGCTGTTCATTGCCGCAGACACGGAGCTGCGGTGCTGCAGAAGCAGAGCTCTGAAATGCCTGGGCAGATGCACATGCCTGCTGATGGGTATAACGGGGTAGGATCTGTATAGCTCTTTACTATTCTTTGGCCAGGTTTCCTTCAGAAGTGAGGCTTATGTGGTGCTGACCATGTGTGTGTGTCTTTGTGTGTCTCCCTGCTTTGCTCTTGTTTCTCTACCCATTCATCTCCACTCTATGCTGTCCCCTGCTCTTGCCCTTCCCCTGTCCCACCTCCTGCTCTCTCAAAGACTGGGGTACAGCTGGGAGGGCTAAAATCAAATGTCCATGTGGCTTCTGCTCTGGCAAATTAAAAGGCCAGGTCAAAACCTGAATCAATGACCATGGAGTCTCTGCAGCAATGTGTGGGGAAACTCCTGCCTTGGAGGCACCAGCAGCCCATTTGGATGCTCTGGTACCCTACTGGCATAGTCGTAAGTAAGTCCCACAGAGGGGGACACACATTTAGGTGCTACCCCTAAGATGCTTCTCTTCCCCCCTTAGTTTTCTCCTCCTGCCTGTTTTGGAGAACAGTGATAGCTTGCAGCCCACCCCAGAGTCTGTCTTCTGGAACTAAGCCTCAGTTCTGAAAGCGTAAAACTTTGTAGCAAACCCATAAATTCCTGTGTAATGTTTCCTATGAATCCTTTGGGATTATACTGCAGGTTTTATGAGTGCTTTCTAACAAACATGCCACTTGTGATATAACTGGCCAGTCAAGTGTTACCTGGGGAAGTTTTATTGCGTTCATTTTTTCTGTTTTTCCTGCAGTCAAGTCTTCTGCTGCTCCATCCCCACACAGACACTTGTGCCACTCAGGAGTATTAGAGCCAGCTTTATGTTGTCTATAAAACTGGGTCATGGTCAGCTCAGTCCCTCTGCTGCTATTTCTATTTCTCTGGTCATTCACAGGGCTGAAGACTCGGAGCAAGGCGCAGAGCAGGGGAGTTTATGGCAGGACAGATGAACCAGGGATAATGAGGTGCTGAGAGTGTAATTGGGCATGTTTTGCAGAAGGGGTGAGCAAGGTGCAGAGAGGCTGTGTCATACTGAAGGTGCCACATGGGATCTGGGGCAGAGGCAGGGAGAAAAGGGCACATCTCTTCATTGCCTAAGTCACAGCCTTTCCTCAGTGTCTGTGTGGTGCTGCAACCCCTGTGCTGTGCGTGCGTAGTGCGGAAACCACCAGGAGCTGAGCAAAACCTCCTGGTCAGGATTAAACAACCAAACCCCTGCTGCGTGATAAACAGAGGGAGGATTTGGGTTTGCAAACTGCTTTTTGTCTTCTGGGCTGCTTCAGGAGCCTCTCTTTTTGTCTGTGGGATGGTGTGGATCTTGGGAGCACTGGTCCTTGGCTCCCTGTTGAGAGTGGGCTAAGGCTGTTGTACACAAGGAGCTATGGAGGAGCCACAGGGGTGTGTTAGGTGGGAAAAGCATCTGTATGCTGCACTTGTGCATTCCCAGGCCTGCTGCATGATCCATGGAGGGACCAAATGAGTAAACTGGACCCAAAATGACAGAAAACAGCACTCTGGCTGAGCCAAGGGGTGAACTGTTTCCTTAGTGGTGAGGATGTCGCTGTGCTATGGGTCGTAGTTACACCTGAAATAATACTCATAGGTTTCCAGGCACTGATCCATTTCAGGTCTCAGGCCTGGGAAATATGCTTGAATGGCTGAAAGTTGTAAAATTACTTTGAATTAATCTTTGGTTTAATCCATCTCTCCAGAAGCTGGGATCCCCATACTATTGAATGAGGAATAAGCTGCAGTTACTCAGTGATTTCAGCTTCTTGCTCTTTCTGTGAGGCACATACCATTTCCCACTGAGATGAGTGGGTGTTGTACAGCCCCAGCAGCAAGCAGAAAATCTCACAGGGAAGCACAAGTGCACTTTCAATCCACCCAGCATCAAATCACACCCATTCAGACATGCGGAGGAGCCGACACAAGATTTCTCCCAGGTTGTATAGGGATGGGGTTTACCTCCAATTTTATGAAGTGGGGTTAAACATGACCAGATATCCTGTGTGTGAGCTGGTGGTTAAAGCCTGGAGGCAAAGATGTGGTGCCCTTGGTAGGGTGGAGCCTGTAAGGAAGATGGCTGGTCCTGGAGAAGATGCTTCCGTACCAAAGCAGTGCTGGCTTCTCTTGTAGGCAGCCTGACATCAGGGGTAGCAGAGAGGGGAAAGCTGGGGGCACTTACAGCAAGTACTCCCAATAAGTTCCTCAGAGGAGAGATGACTGCAAGGTGATGCTAGAAAACTTGCTAAGGGAGCAGCACAGAGCAAGAAGGACACGTTTAATTACTTAGAGATCGTCAGATACGGCGAATCATTGAGTTACTGCTCTTAATGAGTTGTGAGTGGGCTCCTTCCAGCAGTTGGTGTGAATGCTCCAGGCCCATCTTGAGTGCAAAGGAAAACACATCAGCTGAAAGCTCTCCCCGAGGTACTTAATGAGGTGCTCCTTGTTAGCTGAATCTCTAGAGCTGTCTCTGTGTATGCTCCCAGGCTGCTCTGATCCCGCAGCAAAATGACTGTGTGGTGCTGCTAACACAGTTCAGTTCCTAATTGGAAGGGGAGGGGAGTGTGTGCAGCCAGCAGCCGCAGCGGAGCTGGTGGATGGTGAGAGGTTACGCCATGGGCTCATCACCTTGCGAATGTCTTTCCCCAGTCCTGAGAGGAGCTGAGAAAACCAAATCCACGAGGAATGCAGCGACAGTCATTAAGAAATGGGTTTGTTCAGTGGAGTTAAACTCTGTGCTGGCTGGGCAGGGACTGCATGGCCAAGGAGTGTGATTAGCAGCAGGTCAGGATTGCAAATGGACGCTAAGCAGAAGCTTTGATTCCCATCCCTTTCTCTGAGGCGGTAGGGAAAGTTCAGTCCTCATCTGACCAGGAAGCTGGGAGAATGCCTCCATACCCCCTGCTACATGCCTGTCCTTTTATAGAGAAATTAATGATCAATAAAAGAGCACATGTGAAAGACGAGGGGGAAATTGGTGTTCAGAAAAGACCATTTTACTCCTTAAAACAGTCACAGAAAGGCTCAGCCAAGGTCTTTTCATCTGTTGGGTTTATTTTTCTTTCTCTTCCTTAATCATGTTTGCAGCATCCCAGGCTTTTCAGAAAACAGCTGGTGAATTCATCCTATACCCAACCACAGTGCAGTGTTTTGGGGGCAGTCTCTCACTTGCTGGGCATGAGAAAATGGCTACAAATCAGCCCTGGCTTCATTAGGTCCTGCGCATCTTTCCCCAGCAGTTTGCGTAGCACTAACCACCACCCCCCAGTCAAATCAGCTTCTTCTCCTGGCCTCTGTTTCTTACTCTCAGCCTGAGATGCTGCTTTGCTTATTGCACAGTTTGACCTTCAGGATGCTGGATACACAGACTGTTTTTCCTATTTGCTTTGAATAGTGGCAAATAATTCCAGGCGCTGCTTCTACTGCTTGAGGAAGATGCAAGCAGTGACTCCTCACACAGGGTTAAGTGTCCTTACTCTCCTTTTACTAAGGATTTAATGAGGAAAAAGAGTGAAACCCTGATCTTCTGCAGACCACAGGGAGACTGAGTGCTCAGCTGGCGGCTGCCTGGCCTCTGAGCAGTGGGGTGGGATGTTCACATCATCTTTGCACTTCTGCTGTGTCTCTGGGTGGTGCATACACACTGGAAAGCCTCTCCCCATTGCCTGCTGGACTTGGGGAGGCAGGTCTAGACCATGGTCCTGGGATACACCTCACCTTGACATAGTCTCTGAGCCTCAGTTTCCCACTCTATGCGTATTACTATTCCCTTCTCCTCTTTGAGACAGAAATCCTTTACATACATGCTTTTATGTAGCACCTTTGGTCCCTGATCTCTGTGGAAGGGGTGAAATGGGAGTCTTGCAGAAAAGCATATTAAAAAATGATGAGGGAAGGGGATACCAACTGGACATCTGTAAATCGATGGGTCCGGATGGAATGCACCCACGGGTGCTGAGGGAGCTGGCGGAGGTCATTGCTAGGCCACTTTCCATCATCTTTGGTAAGTCGTGGGAAACGGGCGAGGTGCCTGAGGATTGGCGGATGGCAAAGGTCACACCAATCTATAAGAAGGGCAAGAAGGAGGACCCGGGTAATTATAGACCAGTCAGCCTTACCTCCATCCCTGGAAAGATGATGGAACAACTTATTCTTGACTCCATCACTAGGCATATCAAGGATGAGGGGGTCATTAAGAACAGCCAACATGGTTTTATGAGGGGGAAGTCATGTATGACCAACCTTATAGCCTTCTATGAGGAAGTGACTAGGTGGAGGGATGATGGTAGAGCGGTAGATGTAGTTTTTCTTGATTTCAGTAAGGCATTTGATACTGTCTCCCACAGCATCCTCATAGATAAGCTAAAGAAGTGTGGGCTTGATGATCAAGTAGTGAGGTGGATCGAGAACTGGTTGAAAGGAAGAAGGCAGAGAGTTGTGGTCAATGGCGCAGAATCTAGCTGGAGGTCTGTGACTAGTGGAGTTCCTCAGGGGTCGGTGCTGGGACTGGTGCTGTTTAATATTTTCATCAATGACCTGGATGAGGGAACTGAGTGCACCCTCAGCAAGTTTGCTGATGACACAAAACTGGGAGGAGTGGCTGACACACCAGAGGACTGTGCTGCCATTCAGCGAGACCTGGACAGGCTGGAGAGCTGGGCGGGGAGAAACTTGATGAAATTCAACAAAGGCAAGTGTAGAGTCTTGCATCTGGGGAAGAACAACCCCATGTACCAGTACAGGTTGGGGGTTGACCTGCTGGAAAGTAGTGAAGGGGAAAGGGACCTGGGGGTCCTGGTGGATAGGAGGATGACCATGAGCCAGCAATGTGCTCTTGTGGCCAAGAAGGCAAATGGCATCTTAGGGTGCATTAGAAAGGGAGTGGTTAGTAGGTCAAGAGAGGTTCTCCTCCCCCTCTACTCAGCCTTGGTGAGGCCGCATCTGGAATATTGCGTCCAGTTCTGGGCCCCTCTGTTCAAGAAGGACAGGGAATTGCTTGAAGGAGTCCAGCGCAGAGCCACAAAGATGATTAAGGGAGTGGAACATCTCCCTTATGAGGAGAGGCTGAGGGAGCTGGGTCTCTTTAGCTTGGAGAAGAGGAGACTGAGGGGTGACCTCATCAATGTTTACAAATATGTAAAGGGTAGGTGTCAGGATGATGGAGCTAGGCTTTTTTCAGTGATATCCAGTGATAGGACAAGGGGCAATGGGTGTAAACTGGAACATAGGAAGTTCCACGTTAACATCAGGAAGAACTTCTTTACTGTAAGTGACAGAGCACTGGAACAGGTTGCCCAGGGGGGTTGTGGAGTCTCCTACACTGGAGATATTCAAGGCCCGCCTGGACAAGTTCCTGTGTGATGTACTGTAGGTTACCCTGCTCTTGCAGGGGGGTTGGACTAGATGATCTTTTTAGGTCCCTTCCAACCCTTGGGATTCTGTGATTCTGTGATACCTAGCTCTGACCACATCTGTGGCACTGGAAAAGTGCTTCTGTAAACCAACATCTGCTTCTAATGACACTTCATGATTTCTCAGCTCTACAAGTCTTGTTAAAGAAGATGTGAGATTTAATCAGAATTTCGCATTATCCTGATAGTGATGATAGCTGAGAGAGAACCTCGTGTTTAATTCTTACCTGGTATCAATCAGGATGAAGGTGTGAGCAGGGTCTCACTGAATGGTTGAGGCAGCTTTCCCCCTTTTCCCTGCACTGTCTGCACGTGGGATTGGAAAAGGGAAATTGTGGAATTTCAGTGACTTCTATAATTAAATAACACTAAAATCTGTTCATAGAAAGGCACCTCTCTGTGTCTCCTGTTCTGCCCTATCACTGTCCACTCAGCTACAGCAGGTGAGTAATGCCTTCTCATATCTGCCAGCAGAGTTACAGGCTGGTGGTGCTCATCTAGATCCTACTGCTCTGAACACACCTACACCAGCACCTGCTGCCATGTCTCTGAAATGTGTGTGCTGCAGAAGAGAGCTGTTTCTAATGTACTGATGGATCCCATCACCCTGTGACGAAAGAGGCTCTGCTCTGTGCCTGTTGCTTGAAAGAAAAGACTCTGTTGTCCTGAGGGCAGTGGTGACTGCTCTTTGCAGGAGACAAGACTTGTGTGATTTGGAGTTCTTCGCCTCTTTTGTCAAGGGTTATATGATCACACTACCACTTTCTGCTGAGGATCCTACTCCAAAGACTGATGAATTAATCATGTATGAGCTGACGTAGTTTTCACGGCACATAGTTATCATGGGATAGCTTTTCCCCACTCTGGATCCTGCTCTTGAAGGCAAAAACATGTCCACACATGCAGCTAATCTCAAACCTGTGAGAAGCAGTTGCTCCCTACAGACCAGTGGGTAGTTATGGGGTCTGGTGTGGTGTGTGTGCATGTCTGTCTCTGCTATAGGCAAGTACAGCTCTGCTTGTCTAGTGTTTGAGAGCTAAATTCATCCTGACAGCAGGTACTTTGAGGTAGAAGGGAACCTGTTCACTGTGGTTGGTGATGAGGCTGGGAGGGTGGTGCAGGAACTGAGAAGCAGATTAAGTGTATTAGGAGAGAGGCTTTGCAGCTGAACTAATGAGCTGGAGTCAAGTGTTTTAAACAGATGCTTCCCAAGGCTGTGTGTAAAATAAAACTCGTGCAGGCACAATGATGCTAGGCAGTGTTTGACGTGATGACCTTATAATCACTTCATTTAAGAGTGTTATTAATGGTCTGTTCTTTGCCATGTTAGAATTTGATATCCCATATGGAGGCCACAGACATCTGCTCTCTCCCAGAGGGTAAATATTCACAGGGCAGCATCCTACAGGCCTTGTTCACAGCTCACTGAAGTCGCTGCAACAACTTCCATGAAGTTATGTGGGGTCTGGCTAAACCACAGGAGGATCCAGTCTGGGGCTTTTGTGCACCCTGAAGCTGAGTAGATAGGGTACGCATGGAAAAAGTTCCCAGACTTTCACATAAGGGCAAATAAGGACTGCCAATCCTGATATTTAATTTTCACTTCATTCTTGCTTATTTTGCTGCTCTGAAGAGTTAAGGAGTCTCCTTGTGGAGTGTTTTAGTGATGCAGTGCAGGTTGAGCTGTGAGGGGCCCAAGTTTTTGCAAGCCACGAGAACTTCCGAGAGATCACAACTGCGTCCAAAGTGCTATGTATCTTGAAGGGATATGAAATATACTCTGTATGTGCATCATGCCGACACCGCTTTTCACAGTGTCTGTATTTCCAGGTATTAACCGTGCTTGTAGACTGTGTGTTGCTATGTAAAGTATCAGCCCTTGGGTGAAGACTGATGGGTAAGAAATGAGCATCAGCGCTCTAAGCAGTGATGGACTGATCAAGGATGTGTCTCGTCTGGATTCAGACAGAAACACCAGCTGCTGATAATGTTGGGTCTGACAACCCTCAAAGCTAGGTTTTCCCGGAACTCAAAATGGCTAGTGTAAGGTGATTTATGCTGGTGGTAATAAGTATCTCTTGTGGTCTGGCTTGCTACAAGTAGATGATCAGGTGGATGTAACAGGCGCAAATTATGTCTCTTCTCGCTGGTTCACAAAGCAACATCAAATCTGTTCCAAAGGGACAGGTTGAATGGGGACACCATTGAAAGCAGTGAAATTATCAAGATGTGGAAAGCTATAATCCATGATTTTACTCATAGTAACTACCTTAGTCTGCTTCCACTATGAAATAGATTTTGATGGTCTAAATCACCATGTGGGTGCTTTTCCTCATGCGGATGAATGAAATGAACATAGTTGCACCTGAAGCACCTAAGACCATGCTTGCAGCCAGCCCCTGATGTTGCCCATGGCTCAGCTGGGAAGCACTATCTTGCTCAAGGGGACACCTGAGTGGCTGGATGGACAAGAAGATACTGTGGGCAGGCAATAGACCACTCTGTGGGTTTGGTTGCCAAGGCTGTACTGACGTAGGTTACCTGGTGTCAGAAGGTGGTGCAGATGGATATCCTCTTTCATCTTCCTTGTGCTTTGGTCTCAGCCACCAGAGTAGGGTTCAGAGAGAACATGACATTTGTCTATTGTTTCCTTTCAGATTCCTTAATATCTGTGTTTGCTCATGATCAAAAGCCAAGTTCACCACTGCTCGTTTGTGACACCCCTAAATCCCATCCTCAGAGATGTCCTTAAATTAACGTAAGACATACACCCAAAAGAAGAGCATAAATGCTCTTGGAAGAAAAGCTCCTTGTTCATGTGATGTTTCATGCATGTGGCCTGACTCTGTTTCTATGCATATCATTGGTTCTTGTGATGTTACCTCTGCTTTGTCTGGGGAATGTACTGAGCATAGAAACTACATACTTACCTTAAGGATTGTGAATAGCTCCACTGAAGTTAATAGGCCAAAACCCAGAAAAAACACGATTTAAGTGTTCTACTGGATCAGGACCTCAGTATCATGACTACTACCCCATCAAGGCTGCTACGTTCCTTGCCAGCTTAAATGCAGATCAGATGTATTTGTATATTCTTCCTAATGAAGAAGGGGAAAATAGGATAAATATTATGATATGTAATATGTAGCATAGAGTGTATAAAGTATAACATACAATGCACACAGATTTCAGTTTATGTCAACAGCCCTTTAACTAAAATCTCCACCAGCGCTTACAGAAGAAGATGTAACACTGCGGTCTCTGATGAACCGCGTTTGAAATCATGAGGTAGAGTTACCAATGGGCACGCTGTGTGGTTTTGTCTCTTCCAAATCAACTGTCCTTTGCTCTGATCTGGCTAGCAGAGAGGACCACAATGTGGCAGAGGAGAATGAGCTGGGTGTTTGCCTCCTGGGTGAATAAAGCTGCCTGACTTCAGGCCTGCTCTTCAGTGAAGCTGCTTGCTAATTAGTTTGACAGTGGGAACCTTTGAGAATTAAACACAGGAGACATAATCCTCCCTGCAAGGTAATTAAAAACGTTTGCCCCTTGCTGATAAGTGACCTGCTGATTTTCTCCTGCTTCAGAAAGCTTCATCAGAAATTACTGGACAGTTTGTGAAGCAGGACAGCCGCTGGCACAGTTGTTTCTGCTAACTTGCTTCAGCTCAGTATTTTCAGAGGGTGCCATAGGAAGAGGGAACTTGTTTGAACATCTGGAAGCCTTTTTTTGTCTTTGTGTGAAGGGGAAAAATGATTTCTAGATTCTTTACACCAAGCAAACAAATAAAACCCCAAAGAACCCCGCAGAAGCACAAAGGTGCTATGGAAGTAGATCGCCTCATCTAAAGGGTAAAGACAAAGTTTTAATGATGCTGGAAGATCCCCATTCTGCTGAGATCCTGCTGAGGTCCCCATTCTGTCCAGGGCCCAAATCCCAAGCAGTGTGGTATGAAGACAACTTTTGTACCTTTCTCAGTCTATCTCCCAGTAGTGTCCTGTTCTGATTTAAGCTTCCTCAAGGCTGTGTGTGGGGTCTTGGCATGAGTGGATCATTCAGGAGAGGTTGGACCCATGTCAGGTCACACTATGAAGGGGTTCACTGGGTTCAGCTGGGCTGAATGCTCAATAAGCACTTGATGGGAAGCTGCCAGCACCCTGAGGAGGTGCAACCTGATGAGGAAGTACAGGTATTCTGCCTACAGTCTTCAGCTAAAATGGTTAACTGGAAGTGAATTGACCGCTGTTCTGAAGGGGTTTAGTGTATGGGCATAAGCAGGTACGGGGATGGGGACATCTGCTAACAAAACAGCTGGCCAAGATGCTTTAGGTCATGAAGATAGTGCTATGCATGATGAGAATGCTCCCAGGAAGAGCAAAGTATCCCTGCTGAAACGTGGTGAGTATGTTGGGGATTGCTGTTGTCCTGAGGGAGACTAGGCATGAAGTGTGGCTGCCCAGTCTCTCTGATCAGAAAAGCAAGCTTTGGTCTACATTCAGAAACAATAAAGGCTTCATCCTTGACACGAGAACAGTCATATGAGATCAGGTAAAAATATCTATCTTGCCTATTATTCTGCCTCAATATAGTTGTCAATAGTAGAGGCTTGGGTTATACGGGCCATGGCAAACCTGGAGGAACCTTTCCTCCTCAGGTTGTTCCCAGCGATCAGAAACATAGGGACACCATGAAGCTGCAGCTGGTCGGTTGTGCTTGACAGGTCCAGTCCCACCTGTGTCCTGGGTCTGAGCACATGAATACTGTTGCTGTCCACAGTGAAGTCCTGTGATTTTAATTATACACTGTACAAGGAGAAGTCTCCTTCACGGGTTTAAATCTCCTGCGCAGTAATTTCACAGCTGCCTCTAGGAATGCCAGATACATTTTTACCTCCTTCTTTCTGTACCTGATGTTACAGACAGGTAAGAACTGCTGAAGAAACTGGCCTTGCCCTCTTTGAATTGCCACAGAGGGCACAGAGCCATGAGAGAGCAGACCCTGAAAATGCAAACTTTCAGGCATTCATGGTGGCATTTAGAGCTGGTTTAGAGCAACAGCAGATTCAGTCTGGTGTTTCCTTCCCTTAAGAGGCAATTAAAATGTACGTGCAGAGAGAGATGCCAGTTCTGGAGACCTCGTGGAAATCTGCAGGGGGACGTTTCGGCAGTGACCTTTGTCTAATGATCTTATTGGACCATAAACTTCCAGGCATTCTCCGTCTCCCACACGCTCCTTGTGTGATGGGTATGGCTCAGCAGGCAGCACCACGGGCTGCTGCTTTTTGGTCCTGTTGTGCTGAGGAACTGGGCTGTTGGCATGCTGCAGCTCTCGTAGGCACGGATGCTGCTCACACATATTCACCCCAGTGTTAGTCCCAACCAAAAAGTCTTTGAAAGCATGGATCATTCTTATCCATCCCACCTGTTTTCAGTTATTCTGGTAGAGAGAAACCCCAGAAAGCCAGCATGATATCTAAGGGCTTCATATGTGGTAGTCACCACCCTGACCTGCTTCGGACCAGGAGGTGGTGACACTGAACTGAAGCCCAGCCTTTGTGGGTGCAAGGCTGCCTGAGTTAGGTTTCTTAGTAATGTAAACCAGAGCCAGTAACTAACAATGGGAAAAGGCAATTTTGCCTCTCATTCATAAATTTCTGACTTAAGCTGATTTCTGAATTCAGCAGGAGCTGGGAACAAACGGCTTCTCCCAGAGGAATATGATTTCTAGTCATCTGAGGATTGGGATCCTGCTTCTAAAGAAGGCAAGGCTTCCCAGTTCCTGGCAAGTTTGAAATTAGGAGCCATCAGTCTGGCAAAACCCCCTTGCTAAATCATGAATGCTCATGAGCTATCAAAGCTCTGCAATGCAATGATTCTGCTTTGATTTATACCAGTGGGAAATCTAGCCTTTAATTTTAGTTCTTGAATTAGCAGTTGTTTTAATCACATGAAGGCAGTCTGCCAGGTTGTCAGGGCCACATATGCAAAACACAGAATGATTGCTTCAGTGGAGCCCGAAATATCTAATGTTTTACTAAGGCCTTTTTATTGGGTTTATGGACCATTAAGCAGAAAGTGTGATGGCGTGTCATGCAAGAGCCAACCTGAAGCGGGTGCAGCCTTCTACATCGCTTCCTCATGCGATTAGGGAACAGCTCACAGGTCATTCAGTATTAATTGGCTCCCTTTGGAGCCTGAGTGCTTTATGAATGCTATTATATAAACTGATAGCAGGGGACTCGAATCAATGACCCTGGAGGTCTCTTTCCCTATTACAGCCACTGTTCCTAAATAACATGGCTTATAGGGCTGTTTCTGCTGAGCTCTATGGAGCCACGTCAAGAATAAGTTCAGCCACTCTGATTTCTACCCAGCAACAGTCAGCAAACACTGAACACCAGCTCTACCACACGTGGAACTGTCTCTTCCAGATGTGTCATGTGGAGATTTTCTCCACAAAATGCTCCATTGTGTGCTCTCTCTCACTTCTCTGCTAGGGATGAGTGCACTGAGACAATGTGAACCTCATGTTATGGGGCCAGGGAATCCCTAGACGAGATGCTGCACCTCTGGAAAGGCCTGAAATGAGATTTCCTAGTTATTTCTTTCTAGAAGCCCAGGCAGTCAATTTATCTGACCAGCAGTGCTTTTCTGATCCTCCCGCCCTAGTCATGCAATGTGCTGCTAGCATTACCCAAGCTAAGGAGAAAACAGAGTTGTGTTCCTCAGCAGTGGCCGAACCCCTTTCTGCAAAGCTTGTTTTTGCCTGAATTTCTAGGATGGCCTGTAAGTAGAAATGCAATGTGATGCAGTAGAGAATGCGGCTGTAATAAGAATACTTAGGATGAAGTAGTGCCTGGAGAATAGAGAGAAATAAGTGTTCATTCCTCTTCAGCGATTTCTCTCTCTGACCTTTGTTTTTCACTGTCTCTGTGTTACTTTTCTCCTTCTCTCTCTCTCGAGATCCTGAAAGCAGTAATTTAAAAAAGAGGGGAGCATGATTCATGTTCAATCAGCTTCAGCCTGGTTTGTACAGGATTCTTCTGCAATAAGCTGGAGAAGAGCCTCTGTTTGGTTGTCACCGGCAGCATCTGGGCTGGTTACAGCAGTGTGGGCACGGAGAGCAGATGAGGGCATGTGAATCTCAGCACCGCTTAAGCTACAGAAGGATTGATTACCTGCACTCCATCCAGTGTATAACTTGCAGTTTGCCTTGTTTCCTGTGGTCCCCAACTCTGCAAACAGACAGCGATTGTCTTGTTGGGTGCTGAGATCTTGGCTATGCTTGCAACAGGGTCTAGCATCAGGCATGTTTTACGTTTAAGCGAACGTGAGATCTGTTTGCCTCTTTAAAACAGTACTTTTGCATATGAAGACCTGTTTTGTTTGGATTTGTGAGCTCCCACACCCTGAACATTTGCATGTCTGGGAGGTCCTGTCTCAGCATCCTCACTGCCGACCAGGAGTCACTCCTGCATCCCTCCAGCATCCAAAGGCACCAGGACACTAGTTGTAATTTGATTTTTATTGCACAAAATGTGCTTTTCTACCCTCTTGCTTTTACGAGATCCCTTCCTCTACAGCAAGCAGGCAGCCTGCATCTTATTCCTTGTCATTTAGCGGTGTTGTTCGCCTCCTCTCCCCGGGCGGCGACCGGCGCTTTGTTCCCCGGCCGGGGCTGTCCCTCTGCGGAGACCGGCTCCGGGGATTTTCCTCTCCCAGGGGGGAAAAAGGGGCTGTTCTGCTCCGGGCACCTCTGTCAGCTGAAGGGGGCGGGAGCTGCAGCCCTGAACTAGAAAAGGAAGAGGAGAAGAAGGCGCGGGGAGAGGGTGAGAACCTGCCGGCCGGCGGGGCTGAGCGCTGCTGGGGACCGCGGGCGGGAGGAGGAGGAGGTGCGAGAGGATGCAGCGGAGCAGCGATGCTGCGTCTGCCTGAGGAGAAGGACATCATCCTCCGAGGGGAAAGAGGGAAGTGGGGAGAAGGCGGCCAAGGTCTCACAGAGCCCGCTGAGCTCTCCCGGGGCTCGCCTGGTACCCGAGCAAAGTTTGCCGAGCTCGGTGAACAGAGGGGAGGAGGCATGTGAGATCCTTCTCCCGGCGCTTCCAGCCCTGGCTGTGCTGGGACTAGCCATGGCTTTGTCATCCCCGACTAAAGGGTGAAGGAAGACCCGGGGCACCCGCTCTCTCCGTCACCTTCCCCGGCTCCACGCTCCAATCCAGGTAAGTGTCCTCCCCTTCCAGACACTAAGGCTCCGTCTGAGAGTTTCCCAGCACTTTGCCCAGGGAGAAAGTCTTGCTCTTCTCCTGATAGCTAAAGGGTGGGTGGGTGCGTGTTTGTGAATGTGTCTGTGTGCGGGGGGTGGTTATAGCTGTCTGACTGCAATTTCTGTTCGCTGATCACTGTCATTATTTCACTGTGCCATCACACCTCTAGAAAGGAGACTCATCTGGGGTCTGTCAAATATTTTGGCTGTGTTGCTGCTGTGAGACAGTGTGGAAGGATGACAGCTCGATCCCCCTCGCTACAACTGAGAGGAAAGCGTGCCTAGCTGTGCATGCTACTGGTGCTGCTGGTGTGGCATTAAATGATGCTCCTGAAATGCTGGCTGAATATTATCAGTATAACTCTCAAGCTCTAGGAAGACTCATAGCTGTGAACGAAAATCTATCTGTGTTCCCCTGAGAAAACAGGGAGGGATGGATATTCCCCTAGAAGGAGTCACTACAGACTCTGGATTTCCATCACTAGCTTGGATATGCAGTGCTTGTTTTGTGTGTAGTAGTGCTTGGCTGTAATGCATTTCAAGATGCAATGTTTGAGGAAGAAACCTAGACTCTAACTGATAAGAAAAGAACCTGTTTCATGCAGAGAGCCCAAAGAGAACTTTTTTTCACTCCTGAGGTAAAGGAAGTTTGTCATTTTGGGCAGTATAATTTGGCTGGAAAACTGATCAGTTTTGAGCCCATTAACTTGGCTGAAGTAGAAGGTAAAAGCTGCCAGATGTTATCAGGCAGGTTAGGAGTGGGATGGAGAGGGACCCTACTGCCCACACCATCAGCCTGTGCTCTAGGATATGGCAGGAAAACAAAGATGCTTCTGTTGTATATAGCAGTCAGAATAAAGATGGACTTTGGGTTGTTGCAGGGTTTCATTGGGTAGAGGATGGTATAAGGCATTATGTGGCTTTGGTTTGTTTTTTGCTTTATCCTCCACTGCTTTGCTGGTTTTCTCATCCCCATTTCATCTGTTTTTCCAACAGGAATCCCCTGTGTGTAATCCCTGATGTTTTAAATGGAGATCAAGACAAGAGCAAACAATGATCCGCTTTCTAAATGTTCCCAGTCCAAACACGCTGTCTTCTGTGTACTGTTGGTTACTCAATGGTGTTTGTGCAGGTCATGTCCTAGCTCTGTGATGGTGCTGTCTTCCAAGCTCTTCTGTCCCCAGGCTGATAGGAGAGGTCTCCACTTCAGGCAGGGCTCCTTTGGGTTCTCCAGTGACTCCATTGCTTTCTCCTGGGAAAGGTCCATTACCACATGTAGGTGCCCCAGGCAAAGAGGATGGGAAAAGGGTTTTGTCTTGGACATAGCATGGCAAGAGCCCTTATGGTGCATCTGTAGAAAAGGGTGGGAGAAGCCCTGAAACTGCTCACATGATTGAAGTGAGATCTCAACCCTGGCTCTATTTTTGACCACTCCAGCTGGATCTGTCCCATGGTTCATGGTATATCCATATATGTAAATGTATATATCTCTATATGTGCATATATACATGTATCTTTATATATGTATCTATATACATAATGTGAATGAGGCAGATTTAGCTCCCTGTGTTCGTTTTGATGCCATCTCAGCAGGTTTGGTGGCTTGCTCATTCAGTCACCACCAGGTTCTTTTATTCCTCATCTAAGGGTGTGCAACACAAACCTCTGGATTCATTTTGCTATACCTTCACTCTGCAGGCAGTGCAACAAATAACAGTCCTTGTGTTAGATGTGGCCCTTTGAACTGACAAACAAATGTTTTACGGTCATAGATGTATCTAAAGAGTTCCAGGACCCTTTTGTGCAGGCTGATACTAATATGTTCCCAGACACCCGACCCAATGGGCATCCTAGGATGAGGACTCCTGGCAAGCTACTAATCCCTGCTTTAGCCACAGAGGTTTATTTGCAAACTTCCTTTCTTCCCTCCTCACTTTCCAGGAGGCAGGCAGCTGCCATTGCTTGACCAGCCCCTTGGCACAAGCTGGGCCCTCGGGTGGACCAAGGAGCAGCTATTCCATTCAAGCTGCAGGGTGAGAGGTCTCTGTCCTTGCATCCCTATTTCTGTACTATAGATCTGGTTCCCTTTCCTTCTGGGAAGCAGCCATGAACGCCTGGGAAGCTGATGGTGACTGTACCCACCCTGAGCCCAGCTGCATCATTCTCTCAGGTCATTTATCCCTCCAGAGTGGATCTGTGGTTCTCTTTTACCTGCTGGGATAAGCTGTCCTTGGGTGGGCTGCCCTGGTTTATCATTGTCAAGGTGTCTTGTCTCCCTCTTCCTCTGTTACAGTCTGGGGAGGGCCCAGTGAGGATTTTGCCCAAGCTTAACCCATAATGCTCACAGAGCTGTAATGATGAACAAAAGTTGCCAGGCAGAGAAAAAGAGCTACCAGGGACTGTGCTGGGTGATATTGCTGCAGCCTTGAAAGCAGCCAGACACCAGCATAGTCTCTCTGGAGCAAGTACAGATGACTGCTGACAGATGTGATGGGCAACAGGTTGAAGCTCCTCTTGGAAATCTCAGTGGGAGCATGACCTCTGGTCTCTGCCTTGCCTAGGAGCAGAGGCAGCTGGCTTGTTTGTGCATCCCACTAGAGCCCAGAAGCTGTGACAGGAGGGAGAATACTTGCAGGGTAGAAGCAAGTGCGTGCTGAGTAGTCAGGAGGGAGAAACATAGTGAAGCGCTTTTGTTACGTGGTTTAACCATGAGGACCCACACAGTTCCCTGCTGAGCACTTTGCAGTGGGAAAATGTACAGTAAACGGAGGGGAAGAGCCATGCTGGGGTGTTCGCAGCCTGTATCTGCCTAAGATTCAAACTGGCATCCAGAAGAGCTGGGCTGAGAACAGTGTGTGTGTGTATATGTGAGCCTTTAACCAGAAGCTATTTTGCTGCTGCTCCAGGGCTGGTGAGGGAAGCAGAATCAGGGCTCCAGCTCACAGCAGTGTGCCAGGACTCCCAGGCAGAACAAAAAGACACTGCTGGAGCAACATGCATGTGTATTGGCCTGGCTAATACAGAAAATGCCCTTTCTCTGTTGCACACCCTCAGTTCTCCGGAGAAATCTTTGCCTACAGAGAGACTCCTCCCCAGCCAGGCATCCCTCAATAAGGAAGGATTTAATCCTTCCATGTGCCTGTTCCTGTCAGCTCCAGCTGATGTCTCACTGAATATGAACTTCACTGCAAGTTCACTGCTGCACTTCGTTCAGGTCCAAACAAAAGCCCAAGCCATGGAAATGGGATACGACACCAGATAGGAAACATGATGAAAATGCCATTTCTTGCTGGTCCCACTGGCATGTTTTAGGGTGATGGGGGGGTGGGGGTGGGGGGGTGGGTGATTTGGTGGGGTTTTTTTAATGTAGTGGCTGCAGAGTGTTAATAGCACAACGATTCTTGGCTCTTGCAGTGGAAACCTGGGTGGTACCAGTTTTCCCCCAGCAACCCTTTTGAAAGTGATTTAACAGCAGAGGAGGGGAGAAGCTAGGGAGTGAGGCAAGGGGGTAGAAAAGGGCAGACTGCTATTGTTTGCAATCAGGCTGGGAAGAGAAATGCTCTCCTGTCTGTAAAATCAAAGGCATCACCAGCAAACTGCTGGTAATCTGGCTTCCAGCAATTTGGCTTCCCAGCAAAATATAGCGAACACAAAGCCAACTCTTATCACATCCAGTAATCTCATCCATGGAGAACTGCTGTTACCATTCAGGGCTATGTGTTCCTGCTTTGGGTCCTAGGCAAAGATCATTGAGCACACTGGGCTCAGTTCGCCAGCCTGAGGCTGACTGCATATGGCCACCATAGGCAGTGAGAGCCCTTACTTGGGAGCAGGCTTGGATCTCTATTTAGTTGTTGGCAGCAACAAAGAAGATGATGCTGGTCATCATGAACCGCAGTGAAAAGGTGCCTTTGGTTCATTGCTCTAATGGCTGCATGTTTTCTTGTTCCTCTCCAGGGATTTCAAGGGCAGCAGGAGATCAAAACTAACCTTCTCGACACAGTGTGTATCCTGTGAGGACTGAAGCGACCTCTGATGAATCTCAACATGTTCAGCGAAAAGAGCAGTGCCTCTTTGCCCCAGAAACCCATCCAGAAAAAGACACGACCTCAGGGCCTCCCCTCCCCTGCCCTCTGCTGTGCTTGTGGACTTTGCATCATGCTAGCAGGGATCAACATCACCTTAGTGGGAGCATTTGCCTTTGGGACCTTCATCCCCATGAACAACCCTCCCATCATCATCGGACCCATCTTGCTGGTGGTGGCCTTCACGTTCTTTGGTGCCTGCTGCATCTGCAGCCGGAGGCCCCCAGCTCATGGGGCGAGGAAATCCAAACCAGGTTCCAACATTGGGCTCATCAAACCTGGCAACACAGCCTTTGAAATTGAAACTAGCGAGCACACGGTGCAGGATACCACTGCTGTTCAGCTGAGCCCCACAAATTCCCCCATCTCCTCAAAGAAGTCCACTCCGGTTCATGAGAATGCAAAGGCTTGCAAGCTCTTCACCATGGAAGGCAATGGACCGGTGGCCAAGTATACCACAGGAGGCGAGGCGATACAGCTCAACTTGCCCAGGGACCTGGCTGCATCCTAAACCCAGGCAGAGCTTTTGTTAGCAGCCAGCCAGATGCTGCAACGGGTGGGCTGGAGATCCATGATGTGCCATCCGTCAGAGATGTGGGGAAGCTGCCTGTGAAAAGCCAGCACAGACAGGTTTCTCTCTGAATCAATTGAAGGGAGGTGGATGCAATGGCAGGAAAATTCCAATTTTTTGCTGAAACATGCCCATTACATGGCTTTAAAAAGAAAATTGATTATGATGTTGTTGTGAAAGGATGACTCTCAGTTCCTGGGAATACACCGGCTTTTTTTGGGAGTGGATAGGAAGAAGTGAATGAATTAATTTGGCTAGCATAATGTGGAAATGTGATGCCTGGAAGGAGGAGCTACACAGGGCTGACAAATGACAGCTCTTTCTTCTCAGAAGTGAAGCAATTCTTAAACATAAAAGAAGCAGGAATGCAGTAAATTACAGCTTGCTGCCACTCAGTCACAAGAAGATTTCAGCATTTTTAGTGCCAGGCTTTTTGGCAGTAGGGACAAAGCTGTGTGTTCGCTATCGAAAAAGCAATGTGAAACAATCTCCCCTCTGTTGAAAATACTTGTCCTGTGTTACCTTCATTCAGGTGACTTTACCACCCATTCTAGGAGACAACAAATCACAAAGATCACCATTAGCACTGGTATTTTCCTCTTGTTTTAACCAGTTTGAGCTGCAGCTGTGCTGCTCAGTGCAGTACATATCTTGGAAGGTCCATTACACTGAATCCTTGGGGAATCTGGAGTAAGCCGAGATTGGCAGGAAACTGCAAATGAAATCTTTGGGCAATGATTGTGTACTGAGTGCCAGGCAGCTTCCTTCCCATCTTTTTGTGGGAAGCTGGCCTGGGACACACACCAGCTTGGGGCCAATAACTGTATGGGCTTTAGTATAGTTGTGATGGAAGATGGTGACTCTTTCTCCTTCTCTGAAGTGTCTGCAAGATCCATTACACAGAGTGGGCAATCAGCAGTGGATCTCCCTGCTGCAGGAAACTGGCTGTTCAATGTACTCATGAGCTTGCAAAGCAATGGGATGAGTTTGCAGGAGAGAATTTATCGAGAGGTGTTCAGCACAAAGACAACAGCTCTGCCTTGGAGGAGCCCTTATGTGATGGATTATTGCTGCGAAAGCTTCATGTTCTTCCATGGGAAGACAGTGCTGTGCTAACGGGCCTTTGCTCTGACTCCTGTAGTGGCTGTTCACTTGTTTTGGAAGATAAGGGATTGGTGTGGGGAAGGACAGTGGTGATAGGCAAGACCAGTATGTGGGGAGGTAGCAGCGGGAAAGTTGGTTTTGCGTAGGAATGGCTGCATAGATTCTCTGTTAGTGGAAAACCTCCATTTGAAATGGGGCTCTTGGGACTTTGAGTGATTAGAAAGTCATATGCACACAAGAGTGACCATACCAGATCATTCCAAAGGCCCAGCTAGCCCAGCATCCCACTTCTGACAAGGCCAAGAGCAAGGTCTAAAGAGCATGAAGACAGCAAAACCAGGATGTTGCTTGCTCAAAATGCTCTCCCAGCCTCCATGCTCCCAGCTGTTGCTTAGGCGCTTCCTGAGCTGGAAGTGATGGATTGTTTGAAGGCAGACGAGTCTCTATGTTCTGGTCTCTGCACAATCATGTCCTTTAGAGCTCATTTTCATGGGTGAGCTCTGTCTCCAGCACCATTGCCCTTTGGCACACAGAAATTGTTGTACTGAACAAAAGGCTCCCATGATTTTTTCCTGCTGGTGACTGCTGTAGCAATTAAACAGAGTAGCTTGATGATTTAGGTTTGATTCCCAGCTTGCTGTCTCTCCAGCCTTTTGGGATGGCACACAACAGGCTGGAAGTCCTTTAGAGGCTTTGTCCACTTGAATACAGTTACTGCAGCACTTTTCGTTGAGCATCTGGGGCCAAAAACCATTAAAATCAAGCGGTAACCATACAACTCCTTTCTCTGCTTGCTCAAGGCTTGAAAACCAAGTCTGGGGTGTGTATACTGGCATTATTACAGCTGCACCACAAAATACTACCAGTGATGGATAATACAATGGCAGAGCCCATGCAAGTAGAAAGCAAAGGCCCCTTGGGCAGGAATGGGGGCAGAAATGAGACTTTGAAGGCCAGCTACGAGTTTAGTGTGGTTCACGCTTGACTTGCAGCATCACAGCCGGTACCATACAGGGAACACTGACACAGCCCTGGGGCCAGGCACATCCTGTGCTGCATGTGCAGGTCGTCATAAAGCTGGTGTTGCTCTGGGAGCTGATGCCCTTGGGACCAAAGAGATGACAACCAGCAGAGATGGCACCTGGGCAAGCAGAGATGTAGGACCAGCAAGATGCTGATCCCTGCTGTGATGTGTCTGTATGCCAAGCCATGACCCCAGCCTCCTGCCCACACATCAAGGTGGGCATAGGAACATCTGCTGCCTTCTGAAGCATGAATGCCCTGCTTTTGCCTTTTTCTGTCTTTCAGGATTCCCATGTCTGTCTGTTGGTCCGCCTCTGTGATCGGCTGTAATGTTGTAAATCTCGTGCCTCCTTGTGTAGCAGGAGACAGGGAGAGTTTCTTGTTCTCCAAGTCAACGTTTCTGATGTGAGTCTTTTTCTACATGACTATGTGTGTGCAATGTGGAATTTGGAAACGACAGACCCATTAAATAATTGCACTCAGTAAGCTTGCCGGTTCTTTCACTGTACCAACCAGCCTCTCCTTCACCCCAGGACCGTGTGTGCCCCAAGGCTGTCTGTATTCATTTTGCCATGTGCTCCTCAATCTCCTGCTTGATTTTCTAGACAGTGCAAGTAGCTGCAAGGAAAAAGAATCCATAAGAATTCAGGTTGCCCCTTGAGTGACATTGATCCTTGAAGCCCTTGTTGCCTAAACACTGGTCCCATCATGGACTCCCGCTGTCATTGCTTTGGGTAACACAAGAATAGCCCATTTTAGCCTTTTGGTTTTTGCATGTGTGTTTCAGCTTCCATCTGTGTACCTGAACAGACCAGATGTGAACTGTGGGCCTCCAGTGTATTAGGGACACGGGATGAGCAGTTTTGTGGTCCAGGGTGGATGAGGACTGTGAGCTGTTCTGAGCCCAGCCCCTCTGGTGATGGAGGAATGTACTGGATTATTTTAGCTGATCCTCCCCAGTCCTGGGTACAGATGGTGTTTAATTTATGGTGCAGGGAAGGGGTGGAAGCTGTATCTGTTGTGTTTGTGTGTGTCTAGGATTGGTGCCATCACCTTTCCATGCTCCTCCTGGGCTTAGCCCAACATGGTCTCTTGGAGATGAGTCAAAGAGGGATAGCACAGCAAGAATAAAGAGGATTTGAGAGCCTTGCAAATTCTCTTCGTCAAAGGGCTTCTCTCCCATGTGCAGCCAAGTGATTTGGAATGAGAGGAAATCTCTCCGTTCCAGGCAGGCTGGCTGGTTAAAGACCTGGGAAATGAGCTGACTGAGGAGGCTCCATTGACAATGCATGTAAAATGAAAGCCTGCTCCCTTGAGAAAGGATTTTTTTTGGCCAACAGCAAGAACTCCCTGGAAGGGTTTTTCTTTTTAGAGGTGGAACCAGAGAGAAAAGCACAGAGGAGGCTTTGCTGAGCATCCACTGCTGCCCTCCTGCACTCGCAGCTGGTGCTGTTCCTGCCATAGCAGCTGCCCAGCACTAACCTGGACCCTGAGCTGCTTCTCTTTCCATCTGGAAGCATAAAGCAGAAACATCACATGAAATGTAATTAGCTTTTTCTAATTCCCAGCACAAAGTTACCTGTGACTGGTTTATTTCTCTTCACCCTTGTACAAACCATGGTTTTTAACCAAGATACCTTTCGGCCACCTGGAAATTTGTATCCCTGAAACAAGTTCCTAGAGCTTCCCTTCCATTAGGCTGAGCTGGCTAACCCCTTCCATCCTTCCCTCCTATGAAATGCTCACCTTTCCTCAGGAGCCCTCACTTCCCTTTATGGTCTATCGCTCTGATTTTGGCTCAGGAGCTCCATGAACGTTCATAAACTGCCACTCTTTTGCGTGACTTCAAGTCCACAGCAAAGGGGCAAAACTTACAGGTGCAAGAAATGGGGCAGTTTTCCTGGGTAAGTCAAGTCCTGGAAGAAGGAAAAAATCCATGAAAGAGCAAAAATATCCATGAAAACATGAAATTTCCAATTGCAAAGTCCATCTGTTGGAAAAATACGAGCTTTTATGTCATTAGTCTCCAGTAAGCCCATAGTAAATGTGCTCAACTTAGAGGCTGAAAGGCTGGTTTTCTCCAGCTCTCAGATGGTGTCAGTTCAGCATCCATAGGACAGGGCCTCAGACACCTCTTGGCTCTCAGACTGATGACCCCAAAGAGCTCCTTGTTTGGGGTAGCCTCAGTGACACCTTGCCCGTGTTCCCAGGGTGATGTGAAACCACAGCAGATGCTCATCCTCTGCAGCAGCACACCCCTCCAGATGGACTAAGGATGTGGAGCATCTCCCCTGGCGTTGTCTTACGCCATTTGCAATCTCACATTTCCTAGGGAAGCTGGGAGCTTGTGTTTTTCATCTTAATATCAATTTAAACTTCTTGGAGACTGGTTCCATGCAGTGGTGCCCAATCTGGGGAATTCTACTCTTCCAGCTCCCCTCACTGCTGATCTAGGGAGCTCCAGCAAGGAGGGGACCACGTCTCACTCAGGCTCACAGTGAGCCACGAGGCTGCAGAAGACAGCTGCAGCACTGGGGTTGGTCAGTGAGGATTGCTCTGTACCGGCTCGTTTCCATGGCTTTGCTCAGTCTCATTTACAAATTCTGTGGAGAGGAGATTTCTCCAATTCCATCAGCAGATCTCCTGCTACTTCCAATCACTCTCAGTCTCTCTGTGGGACCTGCACATGCTGACACGGCTTTGATTTCTCAGAGCACAGAGGGTGTCAGACCTGGGAGGACCAATGATGTTTCTTCAAGGCATCCTTGCACACAAAAAGTCCCCAGGAGTTTTTCCAGGGAGCACATATTCATCAGGAAATTCGGATTTCTTGAAATTGGCCTGTCCTCAGAACACACCAGTTCTCATGAAGCTTTTGCCAGGAAAAAATCTTCCTAGGTTCCAGATGAAATTTCCAATCCAAACACTTGAGAATTGCTCTATTATTCAATCCTCCAGGCACCCCTAAAATAAGATCTTGCTGGGCTCTGTCTCTACATAAGGACCAAACTGCAGCTTTGGGGCCACAGTCCCTTCCCAGACCCCCTGCTTTCAGTTAAGTCCCAAAAGCCAGGTTGCTCCACAGTGGTGCTTTAAATAAGCTGTGCCTCCAGAGATCTGTGCACCCTCCTAAAACCATCACAGGAGGTAGGTCTCTGCTGCTGAAATCTTTGCTGGAGTTTCTGGCATCGATCTGCTGTGATAAGGAACATGTATATGTATGTCATATACAGCTCTCTGGCCTGGTGCCAGAGGGATATTTGACAAAGTTTGCTATAAAGTCAGACAGGAAAATTACTTATTTTGCTGGCACATAAGCAGAAAAGATGCTTCTTTTGGAGACAAATCCTCTGTCGTTATCTCAGTATGAGAAATTGGTATGATCTGTGGTTCATCTTTTTATCTCCAGCTGAGCCAGGCAAACTGATGCTCTCATTGAGAGCTGATCTTCCCTCTCCCATTGTAAGTGGCTGGTGCTTTATCCCATTTGCTTGCTCTGCAACCTCCATTCAGAGGCAGATTTTGCATGTGGGAAGGATGTGCTGGAGGCAAACCCAAGGGGTCTGGCTCGTGGGTGGACGGATCACTGCTGCCTGCGCCCTGCGGCTGTTGTGCAAATAAGCAGCCAGCTTATTTGGGAACCTTTCATGAGGCCACTGAGTTCACTGGGAAAGAGGAACCCTTGGCTGGCAATTACAGCTGAACCTGGGAGTGGCAGAGCTGTTTGCTCTGGGGAGGAAAACCCATGTAACAGAGCATGGAAAGCTCCCCGAGGCTGCCCTCACAGCTTCATGCTGCTTAATGATCTCCAAATGGCTTTTCTTTCTTATCTTTCATCTGAAAACATCAAACCAGCCCCAAAGCTAAGGCAAATTTTTGCTGCATTATTACTGGGAAGCCCTTTTTCTGGCCATAAATCCCTGGAAATCCATCTGAATGTGGTCTTACACCGCGCTGATGACCAATGGCCCCATCCATGCTTCTGGTGCTTTGCTGTGTTGGTGCAAGGCAGACCCTGCTCTGGGTAAACAGAAAGACAACAAGTGAGAAAGGAAACTGAGGCACAGAGCTGAGGGTCTCAACTCAGATCAAAGCATTAGTCTTGCTTATCCCAGGGAGAGGAAAAAAACACCTCAGCATCTGTAACATCCTAGAGCAAGGACTTCCATGCGTTAACCCTGTGTTGTGTGTCTACCTACTTGCTCATGTGTGCCGGCTTCATTTGAAAGAGCTGGAGGAAAAACCATCTCTTTTCCTTGATAAAACCTCAGAATACATCTTTTGGTGGTCCAGTTTTGGTCATTCAATAAATAGCTGTAGATACCCTTGTTCAGGGTAGTGATCTCTGAGGGTGAGAAGTACAGAGAGGGGTTTTCTCTGCACGGAGCTAAGCGATGAACTTACTGAATGATCCTGTTGGCTGTTCTCCTGACAGGATGACTTTCTCTGGCGTAATGCTGAATTTCCCAGCAGCTCTGGGCTACATATATTTTCATAGAGCCTCATTAAGAACATAGCTTCAGTTCTTAAAATCACATTTGTTCTAAATAAGAGCTGTCTGCTGGGAGAATTAATTCCTCTGACTTAAGTCACCTCCTTGGAAATGTTGCTGTTGTCTTCGATTTCATGGCTCAGATGATTACACTTTTCCTGCACCCAAGAATAACAAGATTAGGGAATTTGTGGCAATGAAGGCGAAGAGCAGGAACTGGCTAAGAAAAAAGGAATAGAAATTGAATGTTCCCATTAAAAGAAAAGGAAATAGCTATTTCACAGAAGCAGTTTTGCTTTCGGGAAATAACAGCAGGGAAAACTCCCTGCTTGAACCAAAGTCCCTTATTAAATCTATCAGGTTCGTTGCATTGAAAAATCTTCATGATCCTTAGATATGCTGTCCCGAGATAATTTGAGAAGTATTAAATCCACTCCTGTGATTTGTGAATTAATACAGCCATCTTCTGCTTCTTATTTCTGACCAGACCTTTCCAGAGGGTTACACATCCTTGTTGGGAATAGATGGGAGGTCCTGGGGGATGGGGGAAAACTTGTTATCTTAGAAGATGAGTGGAGCCACTGGGAAAAATCAGTTCAGGGGTCTGGTTTGTGTTTGAAAATGATGCTGTTAGAGACAGAGTCATCCAGAGGTGACAGTTACCATCCACCCATCACCTTTGGCCCTGCACAACTGCGAGGGAAATCCAGGCAAGTGACTCAAACTGGTGCGTTTTCCCTGACGATTTAAACAAGATGAGGGCGAGACGCAGGGCATGGCTGGTGGAGGGGCTGTTTGTGATACAGGGGAGTTGCAGGACAATACGGAAACTGAGGGTGTCAAGAGTTTGCCTTCTGAAATAGGGATGATTGCTGCACAAGCGTGCGTGACACATGAATGTATGCATATATATGTGCACCTGCAGCTCCTACTGGAGTCAAACCTCAAAGGAGCAACAAGCTGACTTTCCTCTGCAGCACCAGGGATGGGAAGAAAACACCCCCCCACCGTGGGAGGGACAACTGCTAAAGGGAAAGGCTCTTCTTTTGTGACACCAGGAGCACTTCAGCAGAGCTAAGGCTCACAACATCATTAGGCTTAATGTTTCTGTTATTTGTGCTGTCAATTCTCTTAATGGCGCTCCAGCAGCATGGAGTGGAGTGAGTCATAAAAGTAATTATTAACTAGGCTATGGCACTGAAAAGGCATTCCAAGTTCAATTCAGCGCCAGCCCTGGTCGATGCGGATCGTGTGCGTTTGTTAACAGGCAGGTGCAAAGTGCGTTCGCCGAGGAGAGGAAAGGGGAAAGCTGGTTCGGTGTGAAGTGTTCTGCCTTATTATCTTCACAGGGAGGTACGTAGCAGCAGGTGGAGGCAGTGAATAGCAGTAAGGCTGTACATCTTGCTCCCAGATTTTTCAGAGCAGCAAAAATACAGGCACTTGGGGTTTACTACATCAGTACCCTGGCTGATGTAGGGACCCAGAGGTGTCGGGAGCTGTATATGTGAGGAATGGCAGGAAGCTATGGCTGCCACTGAGACCTGGGAGTCTGAGTAGGAATAAAGACGGGAAAAGAGTGAACATTCCCATTTTGGAGGGAAGGAAGTGGGTGTACTAGGAGATGAAGTGATGTGACTAAGGTCATACAAGGATTTGGTGGCAGAGGAGAAAACACTGCTCACATTCAATGCACTGGTGTTGTGACTTACCCACCACGCATCCTTCTCACCAGGGTGTGCTTTCTGCTGGGGGCAAGCAGCCACCCTTCCAGTCAGAGTTTTAGCTTCAATGACAAAGGGACATCAACTTCCTCATAGGCATCTGTCCTTCCTCCGCCTGAGGCTTGGTACCCACAGGAGCCTCAGCCCAGGGCCAGAACTGGTCAGGTAACACTGAACTGTCAGCTCCTGAAAGTTCCTATCAAAGGCAAGAAAGCAAGACCCAGCAAGAAGCAGGTACCACCTGTATCAGTGCCATCACTGCTGATGATATTCTGAGGCAGGACAGGCTGTATTTACTCTGTAAGATTATTTCTGGGCTCCCACAGGGTAGCTCTGCTGTGCTGGTAATTGTCCATAAAACAAATGGCAGAGCAAAAGCTCACAAGAACAGCAATAAAGTCCAGTCTGGGTTTGTGTAGGGCTTTCCTATTTTGCTGTTAGTTATGTGGAAAGGGGTTTGTTTTAGTCAGAGACCAGGAGTGATAAAACTCATTTCTGAAGGTCAGAAGATGATATCTACTGAGATGGGCAGCAGCCACCTGGAATAGCAATTACAGACCCTGCAGATGCAGCATTGTCTGAGCAGGCAAGAGTATCCAGGATAACTGGTTTGTGTTTTATAAGTGTGGATCTGTGTCAAGAAAAGCTTAGAGCTGGTCTGAGGAGGTGACAGACTGCTTGGGTGGAAAAAGCACTGATCTGTTTTCTCTTATGATCTGTGAAACAAAACTGACGGAAAGCAAAGGTGGTCGGGTAAAAGCTCACATGTATCAAGCCATGAGCAATTGCCTGATGGACTAACTCCAGTCCCCCGAGCAGAGGTGGGTGATGACTTGCTCATGTGTCCCATGGGAGCAGAGCTGTGGCAGACAGCACATGTCTAGGGTTGAACATCCTTCCCTAGGGCCTCTGTGAGGCTGTGCGTCCCCTGGCACCCAGGGAAGAGCTGAGAGCCCTTTTGCTCCTCCTGGCCCAGTGCTGACATCTGTCTGCCCCTGCACTAGTGCAGCTCATCTTATCAAATCCACATGAAACTCGTGCTGCATGAAAGACCAAGTTGTGTTCCCTGGGATTAGTCAGTTTAGTTGGCTCAGAAAGGGGTCTGTCAAATACCTTAAGCAGAGCAAGAGAGGAGGGGGTGGGCAGGAGCAGAGGGGTGGGATCTCTCTTTTGGAAGCAATGGGCAGCAATGGGAAGAATATATAAAATAAAAGAGTATTTTTCCCCCTAATAAATAAATGACAAATTGATGAGACAGTTTCTATAATAAAATTAAGAAGCTATAAAGAGTGTTCAGGGGGGGAAAAATAGTTACAGCTATTGCAGAGAGGAAGAGCCCCCAGCAACACCGTCCAACCTGGGCTGCACTTGCATACCCACAGTATGAAGAGGAGAGTAAAGAAACAGCCTTTGATTTTTCATCTGAGGCAATGACATTTCATTGTCATCTGCACAGACATTGCCACATGGGCGGGTGTGTGGTGCTTCCAGCTCACGTTCACAAATCTGATGCAGTCACTGGTGCTGTGGTGGGGCGAGGAAGCCCTGGGTGAAGGGAATTCACCAAAAGGAAGGACTGAAGGACTGAGATGGCTTCCATTGCGCATGAGTGAGACACGAGGATACCTCAAGTTCATTTGGCTCTCACGTGCATTTGTGGCTGGCTGCATAACTGAGATGGTTTTGAGGAAAACAGCGTGCAAGAGCTGGGATCTGGGCCTCATGGTGTAAACATACCAGGACATGCATCATTTAGCCTAGCTCATGAGGTTTGAGTCAAGGAGCCTTCTTGCTGCTTCCCCCATCTCCCAGCTACCATGGCCAGTGATGGAGAGGTAACAGATTTTGTTCAGTGCTGAGAAAATACCCCAAGGGCTCTATGTTGGGTTAGAAAATGATGCTGCTTAACTCCGTGGTGCCTGAGGCCGGCTTACAAGGTCAGGAAAGAACAGCAAGGAGATGTTCTTTCACTGCTTAACCAGCGCAATGAGAAGGTCCCATGATATACATGTGCTTGGCAGGATCAGGCTCTGCCAGGCTTGCCAGCAGCCTGGGTTCACTGTGTGAATGGTTGCTGAGCTCCAGTCAGCAGCTCTCATTTGTGTGCAATCTCCCACCATTAAACAAAGCCATGCAAAACCCTCTAATAGCCTTCAATCATTTTCCACTTAATTCCCCTGGTTCCAAAGCCTTGTTTAAAGCTTATAGGCTAAAATCTATTTCCACAAAGACCCTTCTTTCTGGTCTGGAAGGTGGAAACTGCGAAGTAGCAGTGAGAAAGAGAGCAGTCTTGGGAGTGTGTTGTCCACCTCAGATGCCTCACAAAGTGGGGTGGGTAAATCACTGTTAATGTCTATAGAGCTCTGTCTCTTTGGGGGATGCAGCTATAATTTACTGTCTGCTCAGCTCTGAGCTTCAACTTGTCTATTTTTAGGGATAGGCTAACCTGAACCTTGTTCTGCCCCCGCCACACCTGGCCTCAGCCTCATTTCTTAATGCTTTGAGGCTTCCCTCCCTGCGGATGGTCCACTGCTGCCCTTGGTCCATGCTCCAGCCTAGCTGCTGTTGGCCCAGTAGCTGTGCATAAGCTGATCTTCAGCAAGGTGCATGTGAGCTACCTCTCAGCTTCTGGACTGGAGTTTCCCCAGGATGAGGTAGATCTGGCATGTGACGCTGAGTGGGGATTGGATTCAAACGGCTTATGTTCTGCAGGTTTGTGATGTTATAATGTGCAGTGGTTTGCCAGAGCTTCAGTTTTCTGAAGAATTTATGCCTAGGCACGGTTAGCAGCCAGCAGGTAGATAATAGTGGTGTACTCAAGGCACCTTTCCAAGGTGAGGTGCAATCTTTACTGGATTAACAGCAACTCTGACAGCTTGGCATCCAGGAACAACTGAGGATCACACCTAAGGATGGCAAACAGACCATACCTGACTGTTTCCAAAGGGAAGCAAAATTAAGCTTGCAGATTCGGTAACTCTTCCACTGATGTAAAATCTGATAGAGATCGAATCATCTTTAGCTACCTGTTTTGAAGCCTAATTGATGAGCTCTTGGTGGCAGTTGCATATCACCAATAGTACCAGCACCACAACTAGTAACTAGACCCTTTTTGGTTACAGATCTCCTAATTTCAAGAAGCCCATGTGTTTGAGAGGTGAGACAAGTATGGGAATGCTGCCCTGCCTGACTCCCAAACTGCTTTAGAGTTAGGCCATCTGTTCATCACCTACTGGAAAAAAAAATAAAATATTTATGTCTTAAAAAAAAAAAGGATGTCAGAGGCCCATTTTAGGATAGCATAGCTTCATATATTTCTATATGATATATAAGTAATATTCATAGGAATACAGGCTATATGATGTATTTAGGAATACTTATATGATATATTTAGGAATATTTTTAGAGAAATACAGGCTTGTATCTTCAGTCTGCTAATTTCAGTGGCTTTTGCTCCCGGCTCCCCAGATATTCTTTCTGCTGGGCTTTTGTATTTTCTTCTGCATCCTCCCTGTGCTTGTCTTTCCCGTCTGTGTCCAATGTCTTAAACCAATGAGACTCTTGCAGAAAAAATGTAGTGGAAGCCAAGGACTTTTGCCAAATACATTAGCATCAAGGAGTCAACGTACTCTTATTGGACCTGCTTTGGTGGAAAGTTCTAGACAAGCTCTGAGCGAGGCTTCACATCTCAGCACCGTGGTTTATTGGGACTGCAGTGATAACTCTGCTTCTAAATGGAAATAACTCCCCAGATTGTTTCCATTCAGGCTGACAGCTCCACCTGCTCCCAAGTTCCACAGCAGCAAAAGAGGTTTATGGTTGTGGCTTTAATTAACTCCCTACAGCAAGAGCCACTTTGGCCGTAACAGGCGAGTGGCTTTTGGATTTATCAGCTCCTTAAATGTAATCAGAGTGAGCTTGATCCAATTATGCAGGAAACAGTACAGGATAGCACCACACAGCCTGCATGCAGGAGGACTCAGGACAAGGGGATGAGATGCTGTCAAACTGCTACCTTCTCATCTAAGATACAATGTCATCCTCCCTTCAGTTTCTGTGATTAAAGTGGAAGTCCTTGATCCCTCAAAATGCACTTCAGCATCTACCAAAGGCTGAGCCTATAACTCTGTTGCATGTCATGTAGGCAAGCCCGATGCTTCTTCCAACCTGCAGTGGGGTTTGTGGTGCTAAGACACTGTAATGTCTTAAGAACATTAGAAGAACTCCTTTCTGCTCTGAAGGGCAAGCTGGTGCTGTTCTGCCAAGAACATGATTCCTGCCCTTCCTGACTCTTGAGGACTTATCTAGGGGGCAAACTGGGAACTGGGAGAACTGTTGCTTCATTAGCCAAGACTGCTTTGGGCACAAGAGAGATGTTGGAAAGGTCTTGTTGGACCATGGTGCTCCCTATGTGGTTTTGAGATGCTCTGCTAATTGTGCTCATGAAGGGACCAGTGAAGACAGTTATTTTCCTTCTTTTCTGTGTGCTGTCCTCTGCACAGGAATGGATGAGAAGCAGAGGAAGGGATGTGTAATGATCTGTGAATTGGGGTTTATTCAATCTAGCTTTAATCCTATGCTCTATAATTTTGTTGCTCAGGAGCTTGTTGCTGGTCTTAGTCTGGATCCTGCCCCTTTGCCAGAGCCCAGTACCTACCATTTTGGGCCAGACTTACCGGGCCAAATATGACAGAAGTCTGGAGTAAACCCCCTGTTAATTTCAACAGGAGCTAAAGAACTGAATCTGCAATGGAAAGCAGTGATTTAATGCTAAACTTGCCCTAAACCATCTGCACTATGGCACTATTAAGGGTTGTTCCTTTTCTCCAGTCCAAAACTATTTCCTTCCCCAGTGATGAGACTGCTTAACATCCTGGATTAAATGAATAGCCTTTTCAATGAGAAATAAGGGCTAAATCAGTTGCTTTGGGGCAAGCTGTTCACAGATGTGGGTGAAGACTGAGCACAAAAATGATGTTTCAGGGTCTTTTGGGGTTTTCCACTGTGATTTAATATTAACAGGAATTTACGAAAATGGTCAATGCACCTGGTAAGATTTTTGTCTGGGCTATAGTATAACTGCAGCATGTCCCCATTTCATGGTGTGTTTCCAGAGAGGCTAAGAGCAAGCTTGCTCTGCATAGGCTTAGCTGCGCAATCCATGACCAGGGGAGTTCATCTGCCCACAGCAGTAATTTCACCTTAATTACAGAAGCTTTTCTCTGAGCTGAAAGACTGCTTAAATATTTCTTGGGAGCTGGTAAGCCAATGGTAGGGAAAGCAGCCTGGCCAACACATGTGATGGAAGGTGCCCCAAGATACACGTGAGGCATGGGCAATGCCATATTCACCTGTTAGTGCTCCATGGTGCTGGAGAGTGTGGCTGCTGCTGTGTGGGCACTGAGACGGTGCTGGCACACTGGGCAGATGGGAGATACAGAGAGCAGATGGAATGTGCTTCTGCTGGGGATGACTGAAGATGGTCTGGTGAAATTCAGCTCTGTTTTCCATCACTGCTAAGAAGCCAAGGCTACAATGGGCTATTTATGGACCAGCTTCTTCCCTCTGTGAGAGGAGCAGGGCTGAAGTCAAACTTTGTTAAGGCCTTACTCCTTCACTGACCTCTCCATGAGGCTTATTGGCCCTTCACAAACATGTCTCAGAAAGCACCCGATTTTCACACTTTATAACCAAGGGGAGGTATCATCCAGCTACCCTTACTGGAGGTAAATAACACGAGGTTGTGCTTAAAGCAGCATTTTGTTGGGTGGAATGTGTAGGGCAATGCTGCCGCTGCACAGCAGCACCCAGCATCACCTCAAATGATAGTGTCATCCCTGAGCATCTGTGGCCATCAAACCTGTCGAAACAAAGTTTGCTGCAGCTATTAAAAGAAAGGAAGCCCTGCACTTCCTTAGCTAACATTAGGCAGCTTCCACTCGAGAAGAAGAAACTGGCCACCACAGACCTCACTTCTCTTCCCGTTTTGGTGCAAAGGAGACTGACTCCATCCTACATAGTTCTATTGGGCCACATGCAAGCCCATCCCCACCACAGAGGCTATCTTTCCCCTGAGCCACGTGCTTAATGCTGAATTCATTTACATTTCTTTCATATGCTTGTGTTTTTCTCAGCAGACAGTCTATGAGTTATTGCCTGATCTGCTTTTCTTTTCAGGAGGTTACAAGGGCCTAGTTAAACAGAAAAGAACATATGAATTCAAAGGTGACTTTCCAGGAGAGCAAAACTGGTGGTTAGAAACACCAGACATAAAGAAAAGAGCTTTTACATCAGTGCTGCAAAGCTTTTTGCCCTGAGTTCAGTGTTTATATGAAATTATCATCAAGTCTTAAATTTAACTGACAGTTTGGATGACAGACTTCCCAGCAACCAGCATATGAAATAGATACCAGTCAGGTGAATGCTGGCTGTGCATTAGGAGGTGGGTTTTATCCAGCTGATTGATGAGGATTTACCAACATCATGAGCGCTGTCTGCTTGAGTGATGAGGTACCTGAAAGCGGTGGCTTGTGTTTTATGGATGCCAGAGATCAGATCCCAAGCGAGCAGAGTGGGTCAGGTGAGACTAGCAAGGAAACACTGGGTGATGCTGGGGATACACTGGAAGAATTGCTCAGAGCCAGTGGGCTCAGCTGAGGGACTGGAATTGGGGTCAAGGATGCAGAGTAGACCAGAAGGGGACCAAGGAGCTACCTTGCTGATTAGCTTCTTGGAGCATTTTTTGTTGCCTTCAATATATCAAGTGGGGAGTACACCCCAAGAGGACCACTCAGGGTAGATGCTGCCAAAGTTTGTTCTGAGTAGCTTGATCAGGGGTTAAAAGCAGCTGCACATCAGGTCAAAGGGACTGGGGTTGTTTTGGCACGGGATGCAGTGGTGCTTGCAGCAGCAACTGCGACCACCAGCGCTTGGGGGATGCTGGGCACTGAAGGCAAACCAGCATCGTGCTGGTCTATGGCAGGAAGAGCCACCACTACCAGTACTGAACATGGGTCTCTTTTCCCACTGAATCGCTGCTTTCCACCAGATAAAACCACATTAACACCCCTGTATCTCCTTGGCTGCTGTGCTGCCACCCAGCCAGCCTGGCCGAGCCTGCACTGGCCAGGTCTGCCCTTTCCCATGTGCTTGCACCAAGTCCCCATGTGTCACCTCCTTCTCCTCTGTACCTTCCTTTGTTCTCTTCTGCCCACAGCTTTGGGGACCTGCAATGAGCTTGTGAGCCAGAGAGCTGCCCTCTCCCTTTCCCCCCTCTCCCCTTTATTTTTCTCTTTCAGCTGTATCAGCCTGTCTAATAAAAGATGTTGTCTCTCCCTATAAGCCTTGCCTCTAGAGACTTAACTGCACTGAGGTTGCTATAACAACAACGGAGCTCTTTGCTAGCAAGAAATGGAGGAAAAAGGTACTGGAAACACCAAGAGGGAGCTCAGCAGAGAAATGTGCTGTAGGACTTTCCCTGTCGTGCATTCAGGGCAGATCTGGGTGAGCATTTGCCCTTTTCAGGTTAAAAACCATGTGTTGCTTCTGCACCAAAAGGCACTGTGTTTAGCATCGCTTATACCCAGTTACTGGGCTGCTCCCGGGTCTCATTCATGGGATAACATTCCCATCCTGGCCAGGAAAGAGAAAGGTGATCAGGGTTTTGATAAGGTGTCAGAGCAAACCCAGCACTTCCAGAGGGTAAATGGATGCCATGTCCCACTCTGGCTGCAACTGGCCTGGAAAGGTGTCCCCTGCTCCTGAGCACAGCCCTTTTAAGCAGCAACAGACGGACTGCTCTGGTTTCTTGGGCTGGAAAGAGCTGGGGGGGCTCAGCTGAGAAGGGAAGTGGAAAATGCCACCAAGAGCATGCAAACACTTGTAGGGGATGTTTGTCATAGGAAACAGCAACTTAAAAGCAGGAAAAATGCTAGGAGAGCTAATCTGGAGTAGTTGTAGATACCTAGAGACAGGGACACTCTTCTCCATCCTTTTCTGCTCCTTTTAGCTGATTACAAATGCCACAGTAAAGCTCTTCTAACTCCATCACTAGGGGTTTATTTGAATCAAATCTTCATTTTTCCCTCCCAAGTTATGGATTAGAGGCTCTGAATTGTTAAACAGCTGAGGATTGCCAAGAATAGAGAGTTTGCTAAGCACTCTGAGAGCCGGGCATTAAAGAAAGTCAAATTATTGTTCTCGGATCCACTGCAGAGTGGAATATTTGTGCCTCAATCTAGTTTTCCAGAGTCTCATCATTTCTTATGTCAACTGTACTTTATAGAAATGTCCACAGGGAAGGAATTGACTTTTGTCCCGGACCCAAACTAAACAAGCTCAAGCAGTGATTATTTGGGTTTTGAAACAGTTGGATAATTTAATCTCAACATCTATCGATCTCCTCCTGCACTGGAATCCTATGGCTAAACATCTGCAAAGCAATTAATAGCCTAGAGTGCAAATTCATCACAGATTTATCAATAGGTACTGAGCTTTAGACTGAGAAAAAAAATTGGGCTTTAAGCTACTTACTTAGGGGGGAAACAAGAATTGCAGCTTCACACAGCTGAAGATATATCTAAGGTCATGAGAAAACTGTTCCCTGTTGCTTGCATGGTTTGAAAGTCTGATCCACTTCAATCCACATTGCTCCTGATTTGGGGCAGATGAGGGTAAATCTTCCAGCAAAACAGCAATGTCTTCCTCCAGTATCTAAAGGAGGTCTACAGGAAATCAGGAGAGTGAATTTTCATATGGGCATGCAGTGACACGACAAGAGAGAATGGCTTTAAACTGGCAGGAGGAAGATTCAGGTTAGCTATTAGGGAGAAGCTCTTCCCTGTGAGGGTGCTGAGGCGCTGGCACAGGGTGCCCAGAGAAGCTGTGGCTGCCCCATCCCTGGCAGTGCTCAAGGCCAGGTTGGACACAGAGGCTTGGAGCAACCTGCTCTAGTGGAAAGTGTCCCTGCCCATGGCAGGGGTTGGAACTGGATGAGCTTTACGGTCCCTTCCAACCCAAACCATTCTATGATTCTATAGTTCTATGACTCCATGATAACCAGCATCTCCTCAAAAAGCAGATTTTTAAATAATAAAAAAGTAAAAACCTGTGAAACCAGTAGCAGTGTCCAGCATTACTGACCCTGACCCTTTCCCTGGCCAGCAGCTGGGGCTAAGCTTTTCATGTCCTTCCCTGGCTACTCTCCCTTTTGGATGCAGCTGCCTTCAGTGGTTAGCAAAGTGATTCCCATATCAGATAATTAATTGCTGCAATCTGTTAATGAGGTTTACAATGTACTTTGAGGGCCATCTGGACAAAAAATGGTTTGCGAGGATGACTGCAATGTGCCCCTGCTTTTTATCCTGAGTAATGATTAAATATGGACTAATTGGGGGAGGGACGACAGGGACGGGGACGGACACGACACACAAAACGGTTACTTCAGCCAGGGCTTGCAGTGATGGATCTATCATCAATGAGTAGGAACTACAGCTAATAGGAAAATCGATGCCCTTCTGAGGAGGATGGGGAGAATCAATCAGTGCTGAGTGATATGTCAGACCAGACTCAGCAGTGGGCTTGGCTTGGGCCAAAGGCAAAGCACAGGAAGCAGGAGGGATGCTGAGATGCAGGGTGGCCACAGGACTGGCTAACCTGGCTTCAGGCACAGTGGATGCTTGGCCCTACCCAGCAGCATCTCAGAATCCTCCTGCCTAAGTTTGGCCTGCATTTCACAATTGTGGCTGGAAATCTAGAAAGTAGGGGGTTGCCAGTTGCTTTGAGCATTGTAATTCATCACATCTTCATATAATAACCACCAGGTGCCTGGGCGATTATCTTAGTATAAAATCCAGCATGGGAGGGTAAAAAGGAGTGAGAAAAGAGAGTAGCAAACTCAGAGAAACGTCCTCTCTTTGACCCCCATCCTTGTCTCAGCCCCCAAATAATGTGATACTCATCCCCATTCATCAGAGCTCATTTCCCTTTCCAAGGAAGTAAAAAGTACTTGGCTCTAATTTATGCAGCAGGCACATACGTGAGTGTCTGGAAGGGAATCAGCTCAGTCAATCATGTGCAATGTGAAAACATGCCAGATCCACTTTGCAAAATGACTCCAATAAACGACAAAACAATATGCATGCAATCTTAAGGAAGAGATTAAACAAAGACCTAGAGCTTATAATTGTTGCTGCTCTGGGGTAGGAATGATTTACAATAACAGAGGCCTGCCTGATGCACATTTTAGCAGGTTTTGCAAGCTTTTCCCAATACTTCAATTTTGTTTGTGCCCGGAATGATTAGAAAAAAACACCCTTTTCTACTTAGCAGTGCATAAATCTTCATCCAGAGGACATTAGAGAACAAATGGCTGCAGAATGATGGGCCCCCAAATTAGCAACTATTTATTGCCTCTACAGCCAGCAAGGCTGCTTCCAAAAAACCCTGAGCTGAGTGTCCACCACTAAAATGTAAGTTTAGGACTTATATTTAAAGGTTACTCTTCTATTTAATGTCAAAGTACTCATCTGCACAGAAAAAGACTCAGTAGCCTGTGATCAGAGTGGGTGTGGGAACTGATATTTGCCATCACTAGAGAACATCGATTGATGGGACCCATGGTCCTGAAGCTGTTGGATCAGTGAGATTTCTGCTTGTGGGGGCTCAGTCAGCAACATCAGCCATATGTTAAACCAGCCTATAAAGACTAAAGCAAATACAGGTGTTTCTGCTTTTGCCTCCCTTCCTTCACCAGGCACTCCTACTCTGGCTGCACATCTCCACCACGCAGGGTTTTGTCCAGCATGTGAATGATGAGCTGAAAATACAAGCTGCCTTACACTACAGCTCTAATGCCTATTTTTATCCCCCTAATTCTCACTATACAATAGGGATGCTTAATATGGGGCTTGATAATTCTTTGAGGGGTCAAGCTATTTGAAATGATCACCCCTCCCTGTGAAAGCAGCACTTTGAGCTCACCGCTGCCTCCTCCCACTGTGCTGAGAATGAGTGGTGTTTTATTTATAGGCAAGACACAAAGCTGAAGGCCCAGGATGAGAGCTGCCAGCTCCAGAGACAGAAATAATATCTGTGATTGACATAAATGTCCAAGGCAACCGCTGACAGCCCAAACACAGCACAGGAGCGGAGCCTCTGACTAATAAATGGAAGGAAATTTATACCCAAGGCTGCAAGAGAAGACCTTGGGAGATAAATACCCCTCAGCCTTTCAGCAGCAATTGCTGAAGGTAGGCGACCAGATAGATTGCATCCCACTGTTATGCCAACCTCCCCAAGCACAGCAGAGAGCCTCCAGACCAAAGCCTGTGACTTGGTGACTTGCAAACACCAGAAAAGATCCCCAATTGGCATTTTCATCCTTAAAATTGCTTGTGTGTGCTCACAAATACCCTAGGTCACAGCAGTGGGAGGCTGTGACCCTGAGGGGTGGCCCTGATAGCTGCCATCAGCTGGAGGATTCCTGCACTCAGCAAACGGCCTCTGGTGAGTGACAGGTAATGCCCAGGCACTGGGCATAATGCCTCAGCATCCTCATGCATCAGGGTGCAAGCCAAATGCTGCTGGAGAAAACCTTCTGGAGACAATTTAGCCAACAGATCTGGGGACATCTGGGACTTTCTGGACTCAAAGACCAACCCCAGAGCTCATTTATTCCCCACATCCCCTCCTCATCCCTCAAATCCTTTCCCATGCTTAATAATAAGCAGAAACCCTTAAGATCACAGTGCTAAAAAAGCAGAGGAGCTGGAAAACTTTGCTGTGGCTGTGATGTGTGATGGCCACAGTCATGGAAAAGACTCTCAGAGGTAAATATACCCTTGGCTAAGAGCTGATGGGACAACCTGGGCACGGAGGGCTCTGGGAAATATATATCCTCTGCAGAGCGCAAGGCAATGTGGCAGTATTGATTTCTGTGCTACCGGGCGAAGCTGATAGGTGTCACTAGCAATAGATACAATTGAAGATAGAAGGGCAGGCGTGTTCAGTTTGAATTTCTATATTGAGCCTTCATCGCTGGGTTGGGGCATCTGCTTTTGGCACAGCACAACACTGGGGGTGAAATACAGATACGCACAAACCAGGTTAAGCTTGTGATTTAGAAACAGCCAGAGCGCTGTCTTGTCATTTGTCCCCTAGTGCAGTTATTGCCCAGAAATGGGATTTGTTTGATGTTGAGAGCACCGTTAAAGGACAGGACGGTGGCAATGTGTTCTGAGCAGCAGCATTAGCCCAGGGTGAGCAGACGCGTCAGTTGCCCTTCAGACTCACCAGGGAATGCTGAGAGGCTGCTGATGGAAGTAGCTGAGACAGGCACAATCCTAACCCAGCACACCCTGAGCTCAGATGAGTTTGCCCATGGCCTGGCACTCACTTTCAGCTGGTCTTAGTCCACCCCACTGCCAAGAGGATGGTTCTGCCTCCACGGTCCTGCCCTAACCCTCTTCTCTCTATCAATACTGGAAACCTGATCTTAATTCAAAAAATTATCTGATCTCCTTTCCTCCTCTGAAAATATGGCTTCCTGCTGGATCAGTTCCCTGCTCTGTCACACAATTGCTACTGGGAGTGATGGGGAGGTGCAGGAATATGGCACTGGCTGTGGGAGACCTGACCATCTCGGTGAAGGCTTCACTCCAGGCAGGAACATCCTCTTCCTCAGCACCCTGCTATGAACCGGTGGGATAATTCTGCACATGGGTGTGTAGAGTGCTGCTAGAGATAGAGCAGTGGGTACATTGGTGGCTTTGCTGCTGAGTCCCCTTGCAATGGACATCCAGTGAGGGAAACCCCAGCCCTGGGCATCTGCCCTTGTCTGCCTGGTCTACTTTTGCATTTCTTTTCCCCACGCCGTCTCACAAGCTTGGGCTTCTGGAGCTGTGCTCTGAGCCATGGTTATTGCACACAACTTCCCCCTCAACTGCTTTGAGAAGTAATAGAATTATCCTCCTTCCCCAGCTCATCAGCCAGGAGCTCTCCAGCTTTAATTCAGTGATAAATCAGCTCCGTGGAGGAAGAAGAGTGAAGGAGGGTGGATGGGATGGAGCAGTATAGCCACAAACAGGGACCTGATAAAAGCTAATGAATTTACAGGGATTACACCAATCCTTTAGCCAACGCTGGAGACCCACATAGCTACACAGACCAATGCAATCTGCCCGCATTTCACTGGAATAAGTAATCCCAAAGACAGGCAATTTGCCCCCTTGCTTAAGAACAAGAAGACCAGGTAAATATTCACTTGCCGCAGGCGGAGGGACATGCTGTGACCCTGCACCAGCTGGAAACCTGGTGAGTGCTTTGCCTGGACCAGGCTGAGCCCCCACATGCCCACAGATGGTACCTGGGGGGCAGCATGGGCTGGGAAAGCAGGTGTCGGTGGTGGTTGCCTCCCATTTATGATGCTCTGGCCCAGAACCCGGCTTGGATCAAGCCGGAGGACCCGGTCTGTAGAAGGCTGAGATGCAGCCGGTCCTGCCATGGCCTCACCCCTTTCCTCCAGAGGCGACCAACACGGTTTTGTTTTACAAGGCGATGCAGGCAAAGGACTGCAGGGTCCTGCCTGCCGCTAGCGGAGGTTTGGGCAGCAGAGGGAGCTCGCTCCTCTGCTATGAGCAGTTTCTCGCTCGGAGCTGTGATTTACTTGTCCTGAGGTTACCGATGCTCTACACCGGGCCAAGTCTGCGAGACAAAGGGCTGGCAGCTTACCCATGGATGATGCAGATGTGCAACATCTGTGCATCTTCTCCATTCGGGTAGATCCCGGACATCTCCATGTTTAATGGCTGTTTCTTACGGTGTGGTTGTGCTGCCTACAAGCACAGCTCACCAGAGTGAGACCCTGCCCCAGAGAGCATTCCTCAGGGCTACACCTCACAGAGGCTCAACTAGCAAAGCACTTGGCCCAAAAGACAAGCTCGAGCTCTGCAGGTTAAAAGCTGAGCTCCAAAGGGCCCCACCGAGGTGCCCCACACCTGGTCCCTGTGTCAGGCAATGACAGTGACAGTAACCCTTGCTCCTGCTGTGCTGGTGCTCCGGCCACCTCTTGAGGAGGTGGCCATGAACGACAGATGTGAAAGTGCTGGTGGAGCCCTGGCCTCCTCCATTGGCCATAAGCTCGTTTCTCCAGCGAGAAAGGCCAACTGGTCACTGGGGATTTGAGCGGGACTGCTCTGCACGGGGACACGTGCAAAGGACATGAATAATCTAAAAGCTTTAATCATCATAAAATCCTCGAGGCTGAAAGGCAGCTTAAGCTGTCCTTTTGTCTTGGAAAGGCTTTTTTTAATGTAACTATTAGTTTTAGCCAATGTCAAGGCCTTTCTGCTTCTCAGCCTGCCCCACCAGTGGGGGGACTGGAGCTGCACAAGAAGCTGGGAGTGATCACAGCTGTCCCCAATTGACCCAAGAGGTATCCCAGACCATATGATGTTGAGCTTAGCAGTAAAAGCAGGAGAAAGAAGACGGAAAACGGGAACATTCAGAGTTATGGCAATTGTCTTCCCTGCGCTCCTGGAGATGGCTGAACACCCTCTTGTCGATGAGAAATAGTGAATTAATTGCTTATTCTGCTTTTCTTGTGCACTGCTTTTGCTGTTAAACTGTCTTTATCTCAACCCATGAGCTTTCTCACTTTTACCCTCCTGATTTTCTCGCTCACCCCACTAAGCTATAAAGTGAACAAGTGCCTCCATGGGGCTGAGCAGGGGTCAACCCACAACATTACCTCACCTACTTGGGCAAAACCAACCTCCATTCACACTATCTTCAGTGTTTCTGAGTGCACGCCTGTGTTTCCCCCATCCTTACCCACACACAACACCCGCACTCAGGATTTCAGGCAAAATGCTCCTGAGAGCTGTGTTCCTCCAAGCTCCAACCTAATTTCAGAGCAGTCCCTGGAAGACGCGGTAGATGGCACTCCAGATATGATATTCTGGGCCTAAAACTCCACTCCTGAAGTTAAACTAAAACTAAGAAGCTGGAAAAGTTCAGGAGAGCTCTAAGCCTCTTAATTTAAATACAGATGCTGAACATCTGGAAGAAATTCCTGACACTGGAAGCTGCTTTTCCCACCTTCTTCTATAAGAAAGGTCCCATCCGTGATTTATCAGCACAGTTTGAGCGTAGGATCCTTGAAGTAGCAGTTAACCAAACAGAGCGATCTGGGGCAAGGCAGGTGGAAAAAGGGCATGGCCAATTTTATTATCATTAATAATAACAAATCCTTCACTTGAAAAACTTCTCACCCCAGAAAGGACCTGGGATAAAGCTCAGTATAGAAATGTCATTGGATGTGGATGCTTTTCCGGTGGTTTTCAGCTGTGGCTTGGCTTCGGGGAGGTGCCACATCCCTGACCCATTTTCTTTACAGCTGCATGCCGGCGTCTTCTTAACACCACAGCATTACACGGCCATTGAGGCTGCTGCTCTGTCCCAGCGGCACCATAGTGGAAATGCAATGGGAGGCACTGCTGGTGATGGAGGTTTGACGAAAACTGATGTCTAATTGATTCTTATATCCTGCCGAGCTGCTGGATGGATCATACGGGTGTAAGCAGCCATCCCAGGTAGAGAAACAGCAAGACTCAGATTTACTGGAGTCAGGGTGTAGCTGTTGCCTCCAGCAAGAACCTGTTCCCATTTCAGATGCCTCTCCAGAAATCCTGCCTTTCACTTACTTTCCCTTTTTTCCCCAGGTAGTGCAGTGGTCTTCAGGAGTTCCCTACAATGTAAGCCAAAAGAATCTATCCTGCATTTCTGGGGGACAAGAGTTTGAACTACTTACAGACACTCTTTTAGAAAGAGACTCTTGAAGATTTATGTTTTAAGCAAAAAAAATCTGTTTTTAAATAAAACAAAAGGCAACAAAAATGTAATTATATATATATATATACATATATTTTTTTTTAGTCTGTTATCAAACTCTTCAATTTCAAGGGGAAAAAAACCCACTACTATTCTGGTAGCATATTGGCTTATTTCTCCATATTTATCAAGCCTTTTACTTGCTTGGCGTAACTGTAAAACAATAAACACATCAGGAAAAAGGCATAAAATCATCTGCTCCTGAACTGAAGTCCTCTGAAGGTGAATTTATCCCAGGTAAAGTCTTCTAGGAAGCAGGACAGGGAAAAGTCTCCGGTTCTCAAGTCTATTCCCTTGTTTCTTGCGCAGGCTCCATTTTGGGAAGCATTTTTCAGCAATGTCGCATCTGATCTGAGGTAGATTTGAGGTTAGAGGCACCCAAATCCCCCTGCAAAGCTATTGGGGAAAAGCCACTGGAATGGCTTCTTTGTGGATAAAAAATAGCCTGCTTTAGGCAGCTCTTCTTGGGCACCAGCGAAAGAAGAAATGCTGGAAACCACTGGATTGTATTGCACTTAGGGCTAGCTGTAGGTGGAACTGGTTGGGGCTTTCCTTGTATATAATATAGAGAAATCAGCAAAATGGCCAAACTTTAGTAGACAAATGGCCTTCAACACACCTTGACCTCCATGTTTGTGGCTGCCATTGACCAGAGACCACTCTGGAGACTTTCTTTTGGTTTCACATAGCTCGGGATCGGGCATGAAAACCACACAGACCCTGCCACTCGCATGAATGTGCACGCTCATACCTTTTGTAGTGTGAACATCTTCAGTGTTTCAAGCAGCTGAGGTCCTGTGCACACGGTGTTCACAGAGAGTTGTTCAGGGGAGCATTCATTCCTTTTCGTGGGATAGATCAAGAAAAAAACTCATTTCTGCATATCCATCCAGAACTGGAGCTGCTAAGTCATAAGGAGAACATACAGCAACCTTGCTGCAAAGGTTATGTACAACCCTCAGGTCTGTGCATGCCTTAGCATGTCTAAGGGAGGCTGGATTATAAATGTCTGTTCTTCACAACACCTCTCTGTGCACGTCAGTGGCAAAGGCAACAACAGGACATTTTATATTCTGCAGGTTACGTCCTACTTCAGTGACCCAGGTGCGAGAAACCTGATATTAAGTAAGCTGGGGAACTTGTGTTTCTCTCTTAATGGGATTCTGGCTGTCATTAATCCTTTACTGAGATGTGTGTTTCCAGAAGAAAGCATGTGTAATCAGAAAGACTGATGTGCTGGGTTTTGGATGAACTATGTTCAGTTGCCATGGTGTGGAAGGCTCTGCTGGGATAATTTACACGGCAAAGCAGGGAAAGGAGGCATCCCCAGAAGATGGTTACTCTGTGAAGAGGGGTTATTCAGTGAAGGCAGTGTGTGCCTGTATCCTTTGGCTAGGGGATGGAGGTAAGAGCAGGTAAGGTGGCTGGTCAAGGATGCTGTGTTGGGAGAGGGATCAGAACCCTACATTGAGATGTCCCACTGTGTGATTCCTATGTGATGTACACTTATTAGAGAATGAAGATCCCGAGAAATAAGAAGTGAATATTATTGGGTATTTTCTCCCCCATTTAGGGAAAAAAAACCAGTGAAATTCTCCTGTGCTGCAGAACAGGAACGTTCAAAACAAGAAAAGACAGGCAATGAGCAGAGTGGCAATGGGCCTCTGGCTCATTGCTGACCCCATGCTGTAACCCATCGTCTCAGGAGGACTTTGGATCCTGCACATGACCTGGCACAAAACTGCCAGGTCCTTCTGTGTATCTGCACAGCACATTCTGCTCTGGCCATCATCTGCAGCAAGGGGGAATTTGACTCGGCCTCATCTCTGTTCAGCTGTCCAAGCCAGACTGAGGATGCTGGTGAGAGCACAGAGGGAAAAGGGGTGTCCTGCCTGTCCCAGCAGTCACTCAGGTGGTCCCCTCCAGGTTACATCCATGTAGGGTAGGACCCTCAATCCCACATTCAGCCATGGTGACACATTCTGAGCACACGACCACTGCTCAGTCGGTGTCCCTGCTTTTTTACCCTGTATCAAATTTGCAAAGTCTTGGAGAACACAGGAATCCTCCAAAGCTCAGAAAGATTTGCAGGAGCAGAAATCTGTTTCACATCCCTTTTATATGTATCAGCCTCCTCACAAGGGTTGTTAAAGATCTCCCCAAAGCTTCTGTACAGCAGAGTAGCTGCTGAAATAGCACTGATATCCAGGAGGGTGACATTTGCACTGTGATGTGCTTACCTCTTCGTTGTGTACAAGAGCAGAGAATAACTCAATTGAACCCACAGCAAAATTCCCATTCCCATGTACACAATGATCAAGAGGAATTTAGGGGCTTGCCGCACCTCAAATAAGGCAACAAACCTACATAACCTGCATAAAGGTCCTGATTACAACACAATAAATGGCTGAAATTCTCCTTCAGCACTCTCGTGTTTTAGCGAAAGCACTAAAAAATATTTAACATGTCTGGGGGAAAAAAAGACAGGAAAAATTAATAGGATTTAAAAACCATCTTTAAGTACTTAAAGAGCAGCTTACAATCAATTAAAGCCCTCATAAACACGAGAACATAAACAACGTCAAAAAATTCCTGCATATTATAAACTGATTTGCCGTAGAGTGGCTTGCGTGAAGAGATTAGATATGCTTTGCAGCATAAAACATTATTCTGTAAAGGCATTATGTTTCAGCAAACACGCCACGCTAATTGTATTAGGGGAAGTGCAGGTGAAGCATAATTCCTGGATTAGAAAATCGAAGACACAGGTTAAACAATATGTGTTGGTCCGAGACTGCTTCAAATGTGCTGGCAGATCTTAAATGGGATTTCTTTTTTACATTGATTGCATTACTGACGTTTTTATTGCTAGACTCTAAGATCTGCTTTTTAAGTGTGCTAAAATTTTAAGCAACTTGAAGCCAATGTAATGCATTAGGTACATGGAAGCAGGAAACACATTTTGTAGCTATTTCAAATGTTTAAACAATCCTACTGATTATAGGGTTGAAAACAGCCCCTGAGATTGCTGCTATTCTAAAAATGTTTCCCCATTGGCAAACTCTTTTAATGCACTTTTAATTCAGATCTGAAAATAATTAACACATTCGACAGGGTACATATGAGGAATACAAGCACTATAACCGTTCCGAATATGGGTTTTGGCCAACAATGGATATGACCCAAGCTAAATGCCGGAGCCAGGCTATGTACTACCTCTGTTGGTGAATTTTTCAAGCAGTCATGTGTGGTGTTTCACATGCGTGCAGAGCAGGTGTTTGGATGTGCTGGCACTTACCCTTAGTGCTTTTAGATGAGCCGGCATTAGCAGCCTTTAACTTTGTAAAAGGAAGCCCCCATTACATGTGCCCTCCTATAGCACCTTCATCTCAAACCTTCTCCAATGGAGAAGGAATAAAAACCCACAAACGGGGGGAAGCAATCCGTTTTTATTAAGTCAGAATAACTGAATGTAGGAGCTGCGGGATGCAAAGAAGAAATTAATTCGGGTCCCCCACATTTTGACAGGGAGCACACGCATAAAGACAACACCTCCCTGCAAAAGAACCCCCGGACTTTGTCTTGTCAAAACGATCCTGATCTGGTTTTGCATGACAGAAACCTACAATAAATAAAATAGAAGATCAAACAGAAGAAAGAGAAGAAAAATGGCAGTCACCCTGGGAGGAAGCTTCCTAGCGTATGATAAATTGGAAAATGGACAGACAGAACACGCCGACATACATTTTTAATGGCCCAATTGCTCAATTAATTCTTTCCCTTTTCCCTTTTTAATGTGAAAATCGTCATAATTCCTCCCAGATTAGTATAGATACAGGCCGACAGTCTCTCCTGCTCAAGGTATTTGCAGGACATAATTCATTCATAAAGCCGTAATGCACTCATCTATCATCCGAAATATTTTTTTTCCTCTTTTTTTTTCCTGCCTTTTCCTTTCCCCCTCTCCCGTTTGTGCTTGGGGCTCTCGCTGAGTCTCTGGGCACTGATGTATTAGCTGGCATATGCAAGCTATGAATTATCAACTGAAAGGAGTCAATTATCCACTCTAAAAATGAGTGTCTGGGCACCAATAGCCTGAGGGGCCTTTTTTGTATTTACGAAATGATTTCATGGCAAGTAGAGGTGTGTGTGGAAGGGGGATTGAGGGGGGGGAGAGAAGGGAAAGGGGTGGGTTTTTTCCCTTTTTCCTTGCGTCCACCCCTTAACCGGAGCAAGGCAAGGAAAAAAAAAATAAAGTAAAATAAAAAGAACATTTTGAACTTTTAATGCAATAATCCATTTTGATATACACCGACTTTAAGGAATGATTTCAGCAGGATGGAAAGGAGGCTTGTCTGGTGGCCATATTGCCTGGGCTTCTCCTCCTCTATCTGGTCTCAGTTCAGCCTTCAATCAAACCCGGAGCCCTGGCTGACTTCAGCTGCTAATAGACTGGATAGGAAATGGGATATTGGATAGTTTCTTGGTCCCCAGTCACTGGCTGTGTGCCTTGTCATCTCCGCAGACATTGATTTCTCCCTCTCTTCCCCCTCTACCCCCTGCTCTGCTAAGGGGCTGTGGCCCACCAAGAGGTAACACCACATCAGCAAACCTTGTGCTGAGTTATGCTTAGGGAAATGAGGTCATTAGATGGAATTACAGCGGGTTTTGATAGCTCAGTAATAGGTTTTAATGATGGAATTTAACATAGGACCCCCACTAGGGACAAGGCTGATATACACCCAGACAGGTCACTTAATAAACCTCCACTCGGCACTTGAGTTGAGGAATTCAGGAGACTCTGAAAACACAGCCCTTTTTAACCAAGCCAATACATCACTGGCAAGGAGGCTCTTTGGAAGGCTTTTTATTATTATTTTTGAGGTGTTTGATTGACTTAAAACATGCCATTCCTTTAAATATGCACATTTATTTTACCAGATGCATTCTTGAGGGGGATTTCTTTAGGCAGCAGATGTTTTTCTTAGACATGAGTGGGCTGTTGTGCTCTTGGATGCTAAAGAGCACATTTGATGGTGTGGCAAATTGTTTGGAAGTTTGGAGAGCTTAGCTGGCCTTTAATGTATTTGTTACTGACAGGTAAATTGCAGGTTAAGTGCAAAAGCAGCATTAGCTGAAGAGTCCTGGCTTCCACAAATCTACCTTGGCCTCTAATCTGAATACAAAAGGAAGGAAGGAATTAAATTTGACCCCTCAAATATGCTGTTCACTCAATCCTAGACTTATTTAGTAAGCTCCTTTAAGGTGCTTTCTGTTTGTTCTGGCCTCATCTCAAGCAGGTACAAGAATGGCCACAAAAGAGGACTCTTTACAGGTAGCAGAGTGGATCAAAGCCGGAGCCATCGCTTTGTATGTCCCAACAATACTGAAGGTACAGGCTTGAGGCTGTCTTGAAGGACAGTTCATTCAATTTGTGCCTAATACCATGGTAGCTGCTGCAGATCTGCACAGTCCCCAAGCACATGAGAGCCACGAAGCCTCATGCTGAATGGTAGTTCATTTGTGTGCTACGTCAGCCCTTGAATCAAGTGCAATGGAGGTGTCTGTAGCTGTGATTCCCTGCCCATGGGGAATGAAATTCAATGTTTGCCGTAGAGGGTCTTCACATCAGGGTGTTCTGAGCAAAGGGCACAGTGGTTGAGCAATGGAGATTATATGTGGGTGGCTTGTACAGTTCCATCTGATGCACAGTTCTGTCTTTCCTTGATTTTGAACTTCACTGCAAACCCCTGTGTTAACTGCAGTGTCCTCTAAACATTGCAAAGGAGGGCCTCTAAATAGGCAAGCTGAGAAGAGAAGGTCTAGCAGCTAGGGACAGTCTGCTGGGACAGGGAAGATGGAGATTTTATTGACTGCTCCACCAGCACATTTGTCTGTTATGGATTGCTCAGCTGCGGGGTATCTTCAGAAAGCAACCAGGTGATCTCTCTATATGGTCTCTGTATTTTACAGAAAAGGAGAGAGGCTCTTCCAGAAGATACTTCAGAGCCAAAGTACACATCTATCCATCAAAGTCAATGAGAAATGCCTCCTTCATGGTGCTTGATGTCTGTTTTAAACTAATTTCTAGGCTTCCTTGACAACCAAGAAGGCTGATTTGATGAAAGTCTGTGGTGAGCTGATCCAAGCTGGCCTGGAAGAGTGCTCACATTTCACTAGGGGGAACACTGGTTTATGGTTAGCCGCCAATGAGTCCCACCACCCAGAACCATGCTCTCCATTACTTTCCTAGTAGTGCTACTGTTTCCTAGAGGCATTTGAGACCCAGCAGTAGTATTTAATGTTCATATTACAAAGCAGGCTAGAGACACAAATGTTTCCTGGTGGCACCATCCTGGCCAGGAGGATGTGGTGCCTCCCCTGGCATGGTGGAGGTAGGAGCAGTGGAGATACAAATCCACAACTGATTTCCTGCACAGATCTTCTGCATGGTGATTGTCTCAATGGCCAGTCAGTGGGTCCATGAGCAGGGGACCAGGGCTGTCCTCACTGCTGTCATGGCCCTGCTCACTGCTCTTCTTTGGCCTTCAGTGACTCCAGCCACAAGAGGATGGATGACAAGTGCTTTCACGGATGTGCTGAATTAACCAAATTTGGCTTTGTCTTGCTTGTTGTTACCGCCTGCTAGCAAACCCTACCACTGCAAAGACACTGATCTTCCCTGTAGTTTAACCTTTTCCTTCTTCTTTTATTCCTGCTTTTCTTGAACAAAGGTGTCATAAGTGATTTGCCAGCTCGGATGGTATTTGCTCCAAGTGTGAACTATGTGGGCTGTGGAAAGCTGTCTGTTTAATTTTGAAATCCCTGAAGAAGCTAAGAAACAAGACCGGGAACAAAGAAGAAACTGCCACTTTTTGGCAAGAAGTGTTGATTTACAAAGGGCATCCTTCAATTATTTAAGGAGCAGTCAGCAGTGCCATAACTTTAAGTATGAATCAAGTGGCATGACTGAAAAATTTGTCACAGTGTGTTAGATCAATGGTAATTACCTTACTGACATGAGTACTGTTATTATTTTACAGGGCTGCAAACAGGATCATGGACGTGAGGAAACACAAACTGCACTGTGATCAATACTCTCTGAAATATGACTCTCCGCGGCCCAAAATGGAGTTTTCGAGCCAGGCAAACCATTATAGACTGATTCTCTCTCTCTGCCTTCAGATGGATACCCTGAAGTAAAACACAGCAGCAATTGGTCAACTTGTTTCTGGCTTTGAACAGGCAAATAGTCACTTATTATTTTTAAGGACAACTGTGTGCAAATAAAAAGTCTGTGCAGCCAAACTCCAGGTGAAGAGAGAGCCGTGGAGGGAGCATGGGGAAGGAGGGCTCTGCCACAAGCTGTGTGTGTTGTGTAGAACCTAAGACTAATCTCTTAGCTGCAGCACAGGTTTAGAGTCAGGTTGTGTCCCCACTCTGATTTCAAAGGGCTGTGGGACTCCGATCACTTGGCATCATAGCCGGGATCTACAGGAAGTGAAAGCTTTCATGTATTTCCTCTCTGAACAAGTGATACATGGCATGGGACAACATGGTGCATATGCCATGTCTAATGGTGGTTAATGCTATGCTCTTTGCTGCAGTATTTAATGAGATGCCCATGGCCAAACAGGGTATAAAGTGTTGAAGTGGACAAACATGTTGGCTGAATAGGGACAGATAATGGAGGTAAGATCCAAAACTGTCTCTTCAACCCAGGCCACTAAGGGCTGCACTGTGTCTGGCACATCTATAAACATGTTCCTTGCCCAGCTGTCTATCACACAAACTGTGTACAAGTTCATCAGTGTATAGCCCAAGGAAAATGCTTGAACTCTGGTGCTTATTTGGGACTGCTTGTTAGTACGGTGTCCACAGCCCTGCTAAGCAAACAATCCAGATATTCTCTCCAGGTAAATTCTAGTAGGAGGGATGGACTTGCCAGACCTATGAATGAGAGCTTGATCAGCTTACGTGACAGAGATGAAGAATGCTCAACTAGAGATAAAATGTTCAACATCCCAATGCTGTGCCTAGGCACTCCAACAGAGAGGAGCGAACAATCAAGACCCGCCAATGGCAGATCAGAGTTGAAAAGGTAACCTGAAAACCAATCACTTGGAAATAGCCACTGAATATATATGAAGTGCTTAGTCACCCAGTGGAGGAGTGAAGGAAGAGAAGGCCAGTGATGAAAGTCACCAGCAGAACAGGAGAATATTGCACCCAACCCAGGGCTTTCAATTGCATCCTCGCACTAAAACATGAGCACAAGATGCAATACTCCTTGTTTCAATGATTTCAATAAAATCAAAGAGCAAACTAATGAAGGACACAGGGAGAATTGTTGCCATGCTGCCAACATCTTAAAGATCATTTATAAGACAACGAAAAGTAAGAAAACAGAGGGGGATACTTGGCAATACCGAATTTCTGGCATTCTTATTCTTTGGCTGCTGTTAGGAAATCTTGGTCTTTTTAGCAGGAAGATTAAAGTGGTTATTTAGTGTTCTTTTGTCACCTTATTCTGTCTTGCTGAATTCCAGGGTTCCATAAAGAATGAACTGGGTCCAGGAAAGTTTCATCTCATTTATGTCTTACCTACTTTTGTGTGTGTGTGTGAGTTGAGAAGATGAAGCAGTTGAATGGCACACTATGCTAGGACATTATCTGATGAGAAACAAATGTTGAGTGCAGTCAGAAGCAGCAGAAATGAGCAGTGCCTCTTGCGAGGTGAATAGTTCAGAAGTGGCTATGTATTATTTTGGAAAGGGTCACAAATTAAGGTGTAAATTCATGTACACCTTAAGTTGTGACCTCATGAAAATGATCAATGGTTAATGGTGCAGATAACAGGATTCATAAGGGAAATTTATTGGCCACTTTTGTGAAATAAATATATTTATACCATACCAGTGGGAAATAAAAACACATCAATAAATCATATAATATCTACAACTATACTAATAGCATGAGTAGCTGTTATAACCAACATTTTTAGACCTGCAGACACCCCCTCTGGCATGGTACAAATATAATACATGTTAGCAGCAAAATGTACTTCAGTAAGAGACAGCCCTGTATATCCCACTTGTGAGTTATCTAGGCAGGCACCCGTTATGAATTATGGTCCTTCCTCAAAACAAGAGCCATAGAACAGAAAAATAGATACTCTGCAACTACATAACAAAGGTCAAATGCAAAACTGCATTAGCAGACCAGGCTTGTAATCATAGAATCATAGAATATCTCAAGTTTGAAGGGATCCGTAAGGATCATGGAGTCAAGCTCCCATTGAGTTCACCTGACTATCTTTTCAAAGCTAGGTGATCCCTCCACCTGCATGCTCTAAACAGGAGCAGGTGTGGGCAGCAGCACTCATTCTGCTGCTGAGATTGCATTAGATTTTATTTTCAGCTGGCTACCAGTTAGGATAAAATTCAAGGCAGGATCTTGTATGATGTCCTACAAAAACACGTCCTCTCTGCTCTCTGCTGGCATGCCAGGGGTTAGAAGTTCATTTTTCCTGGGTGTCCTGGGACAATTTGCCCATATCCCAAGGGAGCCACAAGGTTTGTCTGGCCTGCCTTTAACTTTGACAGGGTCTCCCAACAGTGATGTTCCCATTACAGGAGCAAATCTCAGCTTGCACTGCTGACTAAAGACCATCAGGGGCAAGTTGCACAGTTGAACCTTCTACATAAAAGTTGGTTTTGTGGTTTCAGGTTGCAAGTTCAGTTTTCTCCATGGCTGATCTTCATGAGGTTCCCATGTTGACTTAAAGCTTCTGAACCTCAGCTCAACCTTGTTTCATCCTAGCTTGTTGCTTTGCACCAGGCATCAGGCTCTGAGCTCTTTGGCAGTCTGGTGCATGGGTACAGAAGTCATTCTGCTGCTGGGCTGGGATGGATGTTTGGGTATGGCAATCTCTGACCACCCCAACGAGGCTCAGCAGAGAAGAAAGTGAGTTTCTTGTGAGACCTCACTTGGAGTATCGTGTGCAGTTCTGGTGTCCTCAACATAAAAAGGACATGGAACTGTTGGGAAAAGTCCAGAGGAGGGCCACAAGGACGATCAGGGGGCTGGAGCACCTCCCGTATGAAGACAGGCTGAGGAAGTTGGGGCTGTTCAGCCTGGAGAAGAGAAGGCTGCGTGGAGACCTCATAGCAGCCTTCCAGTATCTGAAGGGGGCCTATAGGGATGCTGGGGAGGGACTCTTCATTAGGGACTGTAGTGACAGGACAAGGGGTAATGGGTTAAAACTTAAACAGGGGAAGTTTAGATTGGATGCAAGGAAGATGTTCTTTCCTGTTAGGGTGGTGAGACACTGGAATGGGTTGCCCAAAGAAGTTGGGCTCCATCCCTGGCGGTGCTCAAGGCCAGGTTGGACAGAGCCTTGGCTGACATGGTCTAATATGAGTTGTCCCTGCCCATGGCAGGGGGATTGGAACTGGATGATCTTAAGGTTCTTTCCAACCCTAACTATTCTATGATTCTGTAAGAAAGAATATGCAACACCATGTGGCTCCTGCAAGGCACCTCCTAAGCCAAATTCCATTGAAATCCATGAAAAAATATATTGGCTTCAGCAGACTCTGGAACAGACCCATTTGGAGAGATCAGGTCTCCAGTGTCATATTGTTATATCTCTCCCCAGCATCAAAGTCACTTGGAAAGAGATCAAATCAAACACTTCTTGTAGCTATCTGCATTTTCAGTGCCTATCAGCTCTTGCCATGGTGGTGATAAATCCGTACTGTGATGTGACATGTAGCAGTGTGCTACACTGGAAGGGTGAAGAGGTGTAGAATAAAAAGAAGGCAAATATAGCCTAAATTGTTGGGTTTGTGTGAATTCGGGAGGCCATTATTCAAACACCAGCAATCTTGCCTTTATGAAGGGAAAAAAGTCTCTTTTCCACTAGCAGAAAATAATAAATTGTTCCTGTGCTTTGAAAGTATTTTCAGATTTTTTTTAAACAAGTAGTTACGAATTTGCTTTCCAAACGTATTTTTCATTGTGTGTTTTGTCATCTTTAGTCCAATAAGATTTTCTTTAGGACCAACACATTATTGTGTCAGAGTGGGAGGAGGGTACGAATACACCAGGGAGCCTTTTAAAAATGTTTAAGTATTAATTTATTTCATGATGAATTTTCCACTGTCATTTTCTTAATAGCATGCACATGAAATAATCATGTCTTAAAATGCTCCGTAATTGAAGGACATTTTCATTTCCTGATTACTGAGGGAATCCTGCTTTGAACCTTTATGACTTAAGGTTGTAAGCACCAGGCTTTCTGGTGGTTTGGGGTGGGTTTTTTCTCTTTTAATATATGTATTTCTTCCCTCTGCAAGTCTGTTGGAACAATTTCATTCAGCGATAATTTTCACACAAGCAAGGACCTTTCTTTTTGGATGAGAACAAATCCTGCTATGTCCCTCACTGATGCAGAGTGAGGATGCTGTAGGAGCTGCAGCTCTTACTGACTGTATTTAGATTTACAGGGGGGTTTGAGGTCAGTCATAGGTAGATACAGGGACAGCTTCAGCCACTGGATTTTGGCTGAAGTAGGTAAAAGCTCTGCCTTGTCCTGATGGGATCTCTGTGGTCACCCACCTGCTGGAACCCAGGAACCCCATGGGGTTGTGGACATAGGGGTCTGGATCAGGAGACAGAGCCAGGTCAGAGCCCTTTTTTCCCCAGCCTATTTCGTCCCTGTGTTGCCCAAGCTGCCATGCCGATGCGGTGAGCTGATGGCTGGGCTGATCAGCTGGATGCAAGGAACACTGATGGGGATATACACTGGTCCATTTGGCTCTCAGCTAGCACACCCATGGAGACAAAGAGTCACTGTGAAGCTCTGAGCTGAAAACGATGAACACAACCCCCTGCACCCTGTCCCACCTCCCTCCCCAGGAGCTAAGGGCCAAAGGATCCCCTTTGCACCCACGGCTCACCCAGGCTTTGGATGACCATCATGACTGCAGAGAGGGGAAACTGAGGCTCACCCATCAGCACGTGGCAGAACTGGAGGTAGCAGTGCCAGTGGGTGGTTTTGCAAGCCCATAGTTTAGTGTTTTTCCCCAGTCAAATCTCTGCCTGTGTCTCAGGACTTGGCTATCAAGCTCCCTGCACCCCGAATTCACCTCTTCTCTCTCTCCCCCCACACCAGTGGGAGAGGAGGAAAGACGGGGGGCTGGGAGAGGCAGGGAAAGCACCGCTTGCCAGGGAGGAAAGGAAGATTTATTAGTGTTTATCCAGAAATACCAGCTAGCCTGCTGCTGATCCAACTGAGCCCAGCAGGCTGCAGATTGGGGATTTACACCGAGCCCGTTCTGCGCCAGGCCATCCATCACGCCTGGGGTCGGTGGGGAGCGCGGGGCGGGCGCCCCAGGGGGCTGGGGATGCATTGAGGTGGGGGTGCACCAGTTCTGGTCTCCACAGCTTGCACCCCGCGAGCATCCTTTGGCTGCTGCTTCCCACCTCCCTTTCTCTCGCTCCCCATCTCCAGCTGGCTCCGGACCGCACCGTGCAATCATTTTTCTCTCTCGGACTCGCTGAAGCAAGCGAGACATGTCAGTGCCTGATGAAACCCCATTTTCACTGATTAGCTCCCTTAAAAATATTTCATTTATCAGTGCCAAGATTTAAGTACTTCCCACTTGCAGGCAGCCAAGTGTGTCTTGTTGACTATGTAGCACGTCCATTTACATCGGCACTGACAATGTTACAGCAAGTGCTAATGTCCCCTCGTCCCCCACTCCCTCCTCTGCCTCCCCCCGCAGCATCTCCGGGCTGGCAAAGCTTAGACCTGTTTCATTGCAGACCTGTCCTCCTCATCTGTGGGAGGAAGAGAAAATGAGGAGGGAGGGAAGGAGAAAGGGGGGGATAAAAAGACACCTCTGATGTGTGTCTCTCTTTCCTAAAGGAGTCATTTGCAAAGTCATAAATTTCAATTTCCTCCTCCCCCTGTTCTATTATTACCTGGGCCTCAAACAAGTTTTACACTCATTTATTCCCAAATAGAAACGCAATTTCCTTGGCAAATGATACCTTGCTAGAACTCCATTTGCGCTGCACCAAGAAGACTTCTTTCCTTATTTCCTTTTTCTTTATATTTTTCCCCTTCTTTTTTCCTTTTAACACCTTCATTTGCATCTCACCCTTTGGGTTGGTCCCCCCTGCTCCCATGGGTGGCACATAAAGGAAGAAGTAATTTCACCTTCTTTCTCAACACCTTACCTAAGGTTTCAGGAGCTGGCACAGTGACAGAGAGGGTTTGGGGCATAGTGGAATTTGTGAGAAGTAAATAGAACCAAGGGCAATGGCATTTCTCAGGGCTGCTGGTAGAGTGTGTCAAATATTCTCCGGAGTCCCACCTCAGGTGGAAGGCAGTGTTTACAGCAGGACATCACCAAAGCATTTATACTTAGGCCCCAAACCCATTGAGAACAATGAGAATGGGAAACAAAATGATCACACTGTGGAAATGGGAAAATCCAGTATTATATATATGGGAAAATTCAGCAAGAAGGGGACAGGTGGAGGTGGTTGTACAAAAGATGATTTCTGGGAACCAGTCCACCCACACTGGAGTAGGATGTGTTCTGGTTTTTGATCCAGCCACAGGAGATGAGTGAGCCCAGAACTCTGCCTTGGACAGCCCACATCACCCGCATAGGGATCCTAGGGGTTGCAGCATCCAGCTCAGGGGATGCTCTGGACCTGCATGCAATAAGTCATGCTGTTGACTAACTTCACCCTGAGGCAATTGAAGCCCAGGCTTGACTGAGATGTTTGTTCCACGACTTTGAAGCTGCAGTCACTCCACTGATGTCAGGACATCTGTGGAGTTGCTACAGCACAAACAAGGGCCAGATCTGGCTTATTCGAGATATTTTGTGTGGATGAGTGACGTGCTGAGGAAGTCTGATTTTGCTGCTAGTGCCAAGATAGTGGTTTGGCTGTGACTTCGCCCTTGGCTCTGCCTCTGATTTCTGCTACCCACCAGCTCAGCAAACTTATACAAGAGCAAAATTTGTTTACTGAAGACCTTCTGAGTCGAGCCTTATTCAGCTTTTGTTTTTCTTGTATTCATCCCTCCTTTTGCACACTGCTGAAAGTAAGCACAAAAAATACCCAAGCTGAGATTCCATCACACTGACATTTTAACTGATTGCACAAGACCTAAATCCCAGTGCCGCTGTTCATAGAAACACCACACACATGTTCTTTAGGAAATGGATAAAGAGAATCAGCCATCCTTTAACTTCCCTTCTCCAGCAGCAGATTTCCCATCCCAAGATTAAAAGCCTAGGAAATACTAAAGGCTAAATGCCAAGGAGATTCCTTTCATTGGCTCATTGGCGTCCTGACATTTCCACCGAAAACAGAGTGCTCTCATAGAAGAGAACAGAAAATGCCCAAGCCAACACAGCAGGAGTCTGAAAACCAATATAGTCTTATGGCTTTTGGCATGTCGCGAGTGACATAGTCAGCCACTTCCCTAATACAGAATAATACTGCTCTAGCTGCAAGAATGTGGGGAGGAAACATTGCACTTAGCACTGAATTGGCTTCATGCTGGCTCAGCACGGAGAGATAAATCTGTACAGGGGGAATCTCAGCTTCAGGTGCTGTGAAGGGGCTCAGGGGATGTATTTCACAGTGGAGAAGACTATTGGCTTTTAAGAGATGAAGATGTCCTTGCTGCATTCATGTGTCTGAGTGTGAGTGCTATGTGGAGTGTGAGTGGAGTAGGCAATAAGAGAAAGTGAAGCTTGCAGGTAGAAGTAACATCTTTTATTAAATGAATTGTGACTTTATCAGTCTGTGAAGGTGTTATTTTCTCCATCAATCTCTGCTAAGCTCAGAAATGGCCTGCCTCATTCTACAAAGCAGTCTCATTTGACATTTCTGTGATTCCATAGGATTTTTGGTGTGGAAGTTGCATTGGAAGAATCAAACAGCCTCAAGCCAAGGCTGGAAGGCAGAATAAACAGGCAGGACAAAGGTGCACTGGATTTGCATCTCTGCACCTGCCTGCAGGACATTGGCCCAAACCAAAGTCCTTGTGGGAAGTTCTGGAGCTAATGTTCAGGAGTAAGATTTCCCCATGTAGGGCATGAGCCTGGGACTGACTGCATTCCCAGCAGCCCAAAAAGGGAGCAGGAGAATGGGGGCCAACCTCAGCTTGGCCCCAAGCACCAGGGACCAAGCACAGTCAAGGTGCCTCTTGCTTCAGGCAGCAAAAGGATATTTGGTTCATGCGATAGCCCATGCTTGTCTTCTGATGCAGTTGGTTCAATCTTTTCTCTGCAAATGGCCACATAGGAGATGCTCGTTAACAAATTCAGCACACTGAGCTCCTGCCTTGATTCTTTTGTTCATCAGTGACTCTACTGCATTCGGCAAAATGAGCCTGGCAGAAACTGTGCGAATAAATACAATTGCAGATACTGAATGTGAACAGCCATGTTGGCCATGCACTGCACGGGCAGTCTGGATATCCCTGCTATGAGACTGGCTCATTCATCTGACAAAACACATCAAAACCAACACCAAACCCCAAATCCATCAGCCCCTCTTCACCACGGGGCCTACCTTGAATTCGAAATATTTTAGAAGACAGGGAGCAGTGACTCTCTTTCCACTTGACTCCAAACCAAGTGCCAGCCTCCACTGGATAAGCACAGTAATTGTCCATCTGTCACTTCCCTACTTCTAATGCCCCTGGCCATTTTGATGGCACAACCATCACATCGCTGTGCAGAGGTCGCTGGTAGAGCAAAAGGCAGTAGTGATGCTGAGAGAAAGTCAGAGCGAGTTCAGCTCTCAGCTGCTCTGCTCAGCATCCTCTTCAGGAGATGAGATGCATCAACCTATAGGCAAAGCCACACACATCTCCTAAGTAACCCATTAACAACATGGTTGTGTGCTGGGCCAACACACAGAGGATCCGGAGCTACTATCAGAGACACGAGGACTGTGTTCAGGGTAAGGGGGACCACGACAGTCGCATGGGATTCTGTCACTCACATAACAACCAGCTTTGCAGGCTGTAGGGTAGGAAGTTGGTAGCTTTCATGTAGTTTTGCACCTATTAGCTTGTCCGCTTGTTTTCAAGCTCCCTTAGAAGTCATGATGTTTAGTGTGACACATTTATTTACTAAGCTAGGAACCAGAAATGAGCTGTGTGGCAGTTCCATTGAGCACAATGCTAATAATTGACAGGGCAGTCCAGATTGTGAAATAGAGGTGAACAGAATGGATTTTGTGAGATATTAAACTTGACCAGAGACGGAGGTGGCTATTTTATTAGTAAGCTCTGGAGGGGAAATGCCATGCACCCACATTTACGCTGCTATAACACTTCTGGCTTTAGCTTCTATGAGTCTTATTTTTCGTCCACAGATCTGAAAAGCTTTTACAGAGAAATCACGCTGAGGAGCAGAAACCAGGTTGCTTAACTCCTACATTATCAGGCAATCTGTTGAATCACACTTCTCAAACATTTCAGTGTTGTATTTCTTGGCTGCATAGTCCAAATCGCAGGTAAAATGCCAAGATTTTACACTGAGAGATGCATTTGTTCCAGGTCTTGGAGGCTTTGGTGAAACGTTTATACAGCCAGATGGAAGGAAGGTTTGAAAATACTGTATGTTAGGCGGTGTTTCTCATACTCAGAAGTACACAGAATTTGGCTTGTCTTAGCCAGCAGTAGGAGTTCAGCAGACACAGTGATTGCCGCTGAGAGACAAAGAACTAATAGGAAAGTCTATAGTAAGTTAGGTGTGAATATCTTTGTTGAAGGGCCTAACAGACTGAGAGGGGACTAGTTTTCCAGCTGGCTAGCAGACATCCAATGATGTCCCTTGAGGCCAGTGTACTGGGGCAGATTGGAGCCTTCATCTCCTTTGGATGTTCCCCCATTGGCATTACACACCTCATTGAACTATGGTTAAAATAAAGAGATACTGATGTAGATGGAGTTGATATGCGTAAACATGATTTTAGGCTTACTCTTCTACTTCATGGAGAACACCTTCTCAGAGGTACCTACCATTGGGAAAGATGAGATGCCTCCCCTTACATAGAAGGGGACAAAGGGCAATGGATAGATGGAAGCATGGATGGATGGATAGAAGGATGGATGAGGCAAATTCAAGCATTCATGCCTTTTCCCTCCACCTTGTGAACTCAATCCAGCGAGTCATCTCCCAGTCTTTCTTGTCTCACTGCAATCCAACCAGCTGTGAAGTTGGTATGAGACTGTGTTTTGTGTGCTTCCTGAATGGTGTGCTTTCCATGGGGAATAGATAGAGTCAAGGTGGGGGATAAAGATCATGAACTAATAATCAAGGCTGTCCTAACAGGGAAGTCTCACAAGGAGCACTGCAGTACATTGACCTCAGTCAGTGCCCAATTTTGGCTGAAATGTTTGGGTTGCAGCTCAGTTCTCCTCCCTCCAGATTGCTCTGCAACTCCAGATGAAGCAGCTATCTGCTGCAGACCTTAGCATTTGCCATACTGATGGAGGATGAGTCTGGTCTTTGCATCAAGATGCATTCACAAGTCTGTCCAGCCTCCAAGTACAAAGAGGCCTCCAGATGCTGGGACAAAAGACATGTCATTAGTATGGCAAGTGACAATGCTAAGAGATGTCAAGCTATCCCATGTGAAAATTGCAGAGTAGGTGCCTGTGTCAAGGAAGTTAAAATAAGGTTGTATGCAGCCCTTGAAAATGACAAGAACTGAGATTTAGCTGATCTCCGCTAAATCCCAGTGGGATCTGCAGTTTGAGAGGGCTGTTATTTTTTTCCCTTGGTTTGTTTTTATTATTATTATTTCTTAAGCTTGAAAACAAAAATAAATGCTTTCTCTTCTTCCCATCCCTCCCCCCCCGAAATCCATAATGCTATAATTAAAATGTCATAGTGAGACCGCTCAATATTTATCAACAGTCAGATGCTGGCAGCTACAGTTTGGGATCGAGATCCAAAGCTTGCATAAACTGGTAGAGTTAATGGGAGTTACCTAATTTACACTAGGAGACAATTTGGCCTGAGGTTTCGCATTTTCTTGTCCATCCCTGAATATATAAAGGCTGGTTCCAAGCTGGGTTTTCAAGAAGTTTGCTGTGAGTATTAATTTGAGCAAGAGCAATCAAAAATCCCTGGTATTCCATAAAGGCTGCATAGCTGCTGTTTCCCTCTGTAGGAGGGAAGTATGGTTTCATTTGTAGCATCTGTCCTTTTGAATGGAGGAATAATACTTGTCTTCATCTATTTTATTTATCTCATCTCTGTTGTCAACCAATACTTGCAGATTGTGGCTCAGTATTTATTGTTCACCCAACCATTCCACTTAGGCAAAATGCCTCTTAATATGCTCCATAACGAAACTTTACCCATTTGGCTCATGGTGCTGTTAATTTGCATATCATTACAATCTCATTAGATTTATGGCTCTCATAGAATACTTCCACCGCCCTGTTACTCTATGCTGGCAATCTACAAGCTATTGTTAATGCTCTGTATCTTGGAAATGCCTCTTTCCTTTCTGTTCTGTTTTCCTTTATTTTTTAGTCTTTTGTCAGAAGGATTTGGACAGAAAAAGTATATTCAAGGCTGGGGACGTCATCACTGCACACTCACAGGGACAGTGGAGATAAAAGAGTCAGGAAAAAAAGACAGAAACCTGTGTCCACTGATGGTATGTGGCCCCTTTGAGTCACAATTTAGGAAAACATCAGCCACTTGTAATCTTGATCTCAAGGCCCTCATTTTCCTTTGGGGCTCAAACCTTCTTCCAGTGATGGACCATGCCAAAAGTAATACTTTTGGCTAGGGTAGCCTTTAAAAATTGGTGATACAACAGGTCAGTGACTGCAATCTCAGCGCAAACACGTTCATGCCAGCAGAGCTTGGCGGCCAATATTCCCACTAGTGAACAGGTGCTCTTATTTAAAATATTTGCAGTCATTTAATTCTTTATGTCTCTGGTGATCACGTACAAGTGATTCACACTGCACAGTCTGTCCCTGAAGAGCCTGGGATGTTCATAATTCAAACAGATCTATTACCTTTTAGCTTTCCAAATGTAATTATAATCCAATTAATTAGGCACTCTCAGTTGATTCTAGGTTTCTTCCTCCAATCTCAGTCTATTGCTATATGAAGCTAATAGCTGTGAGTCCTTAAGATCATTTGCTATGAGCGCTCGTTCTTCAGTAGAGGCTAACAAGTCAGGCGTGCATTTGGTAGCCAGTGTGAGGAAGCCATCCTAGCATTTATTTTTATGACATTCAGATTTTGAATCCCATTTCAACTTTCTGTTATTTGATTTAATTCTCTTTTCTCTGCAAAACACTTCTCAGGAGTCAGAATGGGTTAAGAAAGAAGGAAAATAAAAGGCTGTTCCATTATGTTACATTGGTTGCTTAACAAAACAGGCTCTGTCCCCATTAACCATGCCTCGAAGACGAAAAGCTCCAAGCTCCACTGAAAGAGCAGCATGTGCAACATCAGCCAAGGGCATGGCAAGGCAGTAGATAGTTTCCACTGTAGCTAGAAGGAAAAAGTAAGTCCTTGTCCCACCTGGGGAGGTGACTCAACTATGTAAGAGGGAGGGAAAAAAATGGTAAAGGAAAAAGTATTGAAAAAGGTGTTAAAAACTTTCTCTCTTTCCTTTACTTTCTCTATCAATGCTTTGAGGCAATTTTACCAAAACCCAGGATAAACCCAAACCATAGCTCCACGACTGGTATGTCTACAGCCATGAAGAGGTAACCCTACTCAAAAGCAGGATGGGCACAAGCACACACCATCAGACACAGAGAGTGTCTTTGTTCCCTTTGTGTTCCTTGTTCAGCTCTCTCCAGGGTCCATGTCCAAACCTAGCAAACACCTCAGTCAGCAGCTCCAGGCACTGCAGAATAGCCTTGAAGCTCACAGTTCAGCCAGAGACTGACACAGGATGGGTGTCCTCACAAAACCATCTTTCCATGGGCTGGCAGTATCTAATCCTGCAGCTGTGTAAATGCACATCTGTAACCTTCTCCAGACTCACCAAAGTGCCTGCAGTCTCTGGGCCCCTGGGAATGGGTCATCTTGCATGCATAAACAGTGTGTGAATATGAATGGAGGAGCCGTGTATCAGCACAGCTCTGCCTGTGACATTGGCCAGGTCAATATATCCCTAAAGCTGTGATCCATCTCTGTTATCAGTTCTTCTCATTAGGTGTGGAAAACTGCCAGCACTGTGGGGCTCTGATTTTTACCTAAAGTTTCTGAAAGCCACAAAATAGAAGTTAAGAGCTCTGGTTTTCATTGAGAGCTCTCAGTAAGATCGCTTGTTAATTATAACTCATCACTTACCAACCTCCATCCAGCCACAACCTTCTGATCACATGAAGTTTTTAACTTAAGAAGTGGTGGCCCTGGATTAAAGTCATGGACATTTTCTATGCTGTAGCTGTCTATGTGAGAATAGATGTACACCTGAAGATGGGAACCATGATCATAAATCAATGTGCCCAGTTCTTAGAAGGCAGACGCAGGAACTGTGAGAATGAAGACCTTGGGCCCACTGTAGGAGAGGATCTGGTTCGAGACCATCTTCAAAATCTGAACGCACACAAGTCCGTGGGACCTGATGGAATCCGTCTGCGGGTCCTGAAGGAGCTGGCGAATGAAGTTGCTAAGCCACTGGCCATTGTATTTGAAAACTCATGGCAGTCAGGTGAAGTTCCCGACGACTGGAAAAAGGGAAATATAACCCCCATTTTCAAGAAGGGGAAAATGGAAGACCCAGGGAATTACAGACCAGTCAGTCTCACCTCTGTGCCTGGCAAAATCTTGCAGCACATTCTCCTGGAAGGCATGCTAAGGCACATGAAAAACAACAAGGTGCTTGGTGACAGCCAGCATGGCTTCACTAAGGGGAAATCCTGCCTGACCAATTGGTGGCCTTCTATGATGAGGCTACAGAATTGATGGATAAGGGTAGAGCAGTTGATGTCATCTGCCTGGACTTGTGCAGAGTGTTTGACACTGTCCCACACCACATCCTTCTCTCTAAATTGGAGAGACATCGATTTGATGGATGGACCACTCGGGGGATAAAGAACAAAGAGTTGTGGTCAATGGCTCGATGTCCGGCTGGAGACCGGTAATGAGTGGTGTCCCTCAGGGATCGGTGTTGGGACCGGTCTTGTTCAACATCTTCGTCGCTGACATGGACAGTGGGATTGAGTGCGCCCTCAGCAAGTTTGCTGATGACACCAAGCTGTGTGGTTCGGTTGATACGCTGGAGGGAAGGGATGCCATCCAGAGGGACCCTGACACGCTTGTGAGGTGGGCTGATGCCAGCCTTATGAAGTTCAACCAGGACAAGTGCAAGGTCCTACACCTGGGTCGGAGCAATCCCAGGCACAGCTACAGGTTGGGCAGAGAAGAGATTCAGAGCGGCCCTGCAGAGAAGGACTTGGGGGTGCTGGTCAATGAGAAAATGAACATGAGCCGGCTTCAGTGTGCGCTCACAGCCCAGAAAGCAACCGTATCCTGGGCTGCATCAAAAGGAGCGTGACCAGCATGTCAAAGGAGGTGATCCTGGCCCTCTACTCTGCTCTCGTGAGACCTCACCTGGAATATTGTGTGCAGTTCTGGTGTCCTCAACATAAAAAGGACATGGAACTGCTGGAACAATTCCAGAGGAGGCCACGAGGATGATCAGGGGACTGGAGCACCTCCTGTATGAAGACAGGCTGAGGAAGTTGGGGCTGTTCAGCCTGGAGAAGAGAAGGCTGCATGGGGACCTCATAGCAGCCTTCCAGTACCTGAAGGGGGCCTATAGGGATGCTGGGGAGGGACTCTTCGTCAGGGACTGTAGTGACAGGACAAGGGGTAACGGGTTAAAACTTAAACAGGGGAAGTTTAGATTGGATATAAGGAGGAAATTCTTTCCTGTTAGGGTGGTGAGGCACTGGAATGTGTTGCCCAGGGAGGTTGTGAGCGCTCCATCCATGGCAGTGTTCAAGGCAAGGTTGGATGAAGCCTTGTGTGGGATGGTTTACTGTGAGGTGTCCCTGTCCATGTCAGGGGGGTTGGAACTGGATGATCTTGAGGTCCTTTCCAACCCTAACTATTCTATGATTCTATGATTCTATGATGCATGAGGAGCAGAGGAAGGAATTTCCAAGTAAAACACTTGTTAAAAAATTCTCATTTTCTTCTTTCCTTTCCTTTCCTTTCCTTTCCTTTCCTTTCCTTTCCTTTCCTTTCCTTTCCTTTCCTTTCCTTTCCTTTCCTTTCCTTTCCTTTCCTTTCCTTTCCTTTCCTTTCCTTTCCTTTCCTTTCCTTTCCTTTCCTTTCCTTTCCTTTCCTTTCCTTTCCTTTCTCCTTTCCTTTCCTTTCTCCTTTCCTTTCCTTTCCTTTCCTTTCCTTTCCTTTTCCTTTTCCTTTTCCCTTTCCTTTCTTTATTCTTTTCTTCTGTAACTTTTCTCTTTTTATTCTTTTTCTTTTCTCCTTTCCTCTTCAAAATGCTGTGGAAAAGACCTTTAAAAAGTGGGTGGAGGAGGAGGGCAGCAAGAGATAGCTCTGAGGTACATTTCAATCTGCATGGTTCAGGAAGGAAGGAATTTTCAATCTCCTCTCTATCATTTTCGATATCATTAATCCTGAACACTCCATTTTCCATGCTCGCCCGCCCAGGCCCGGAGAGTGAGCGACACATAAAGTGACACATATTCATCACTTGGCATTCGGCGCCGTGAAGGCTGTAATATAATATTAGTGTTGTGTTATCACTGTGTCTCTCTCGCCAGCCTCGGCTGCGGCGACGGTAGATGACATGAATCGATCACCTGTGACATTTTTGATTTGGTGTCACTTTCCCCATTTCTGCCATTTGTTTTGGCAGTTAAGAGGTAATTGCGTGACATTAGCATGGAAAGACTCACTTTCCCGACCCCTCTTCCCAAGCAGGAAGAAGGGGATGAATCTCTTTTGTCTTGTTTCATGGGTTCAGAGAGGCTTGCAAGTATTGGTATTTGCTGCAGTCTCATTCCCAGGTGGCTCCATACCTAAAGCCAGCAGAAGATGCGATGTCTGAGCGAGGAACACCTCTCCTGCAGGATGCTGACGAGCTACTCTCCTGAAGTAGGGAGCACAGTGGAAGAAGGTGGTGTTCTAAGACACAGACAAGCCATGGGTCCCTGCTCTGCCAGTGGTTTCCCCAGGTGACTTTGGGTATGTCATCAAGTCCTCACTGGAGCTCAGAAACCAACTCTTCAGGCAATCACTGCTCAGTGAAGGGCATTAAGAGGATCCCCATTCAGGTCAGGACCTGGGGCTTTGGTCTGCTGGAGTCACAGGCCTTATTCTTCCAGCTGCAGATCTGTCCCCTACAAGTAATTAATAATGTAAGCAATCAATGGAGGGAAACTCTATTAATATGCACTGTAGTCCTGGAATAATGTCAGCAACTGGCCGTGCCTCATCCTACAAAGAAACTCGATTCTCTTCTCACTTCTTTTCTGAGCAATGCGTATCTTGGGTGCGATTTGCTCCCACGATATTTCAGTGTACAGCGTGGACATAAATATGGGTAAAGAAGACAAGAACTTGCTCCAGAGTGATCAATACCAGCACCTATCATAGGGGTCATAAAATCCCCAGCAACTAGATGTCCCAGGTGGACTGGTACAATCCTGTAATGAGGGGAAGCTAGCAGCATACAGACAGAAATGTGCAAGGTTTTCGGAAGGATAAAGGATTTTTGCCCCTTTACCTCAAGGCCTAAGAGGTAATCAATTATAAATATGTCATTTAAAATAAATAAAAGTAGAAGCCTGAAAAACTTACATCCAAAAAGAATTGCACCATAGGGGGGTATCTGGCAGCTCAGGGCTCACACAAGTAAGGAAAAGCTCCAATAAAGAAGATCTTCAGTGAAGGACCTTCTACAGCACTGGCACAATCTCGGTCATTCCAGTGTCAGACACCTTGTACACACTGAGCTATGGGAAGTCAATCACTGGTTTCTGATATGCCATAAAGGTGTCATAAAATTACTAGAGAAAGGCAAAATCCATCAGAGTCCTGGCAATGGGCTCCTGAAAAATGAAATGTGCTGTGGCTGTCCCTCCAGCTTTAAGTCAACCAGTTAACAGCTGGGATCACTACTCTGCGATGAAATGTGCAATGGGGTGGCAATAGGAGGCTTTGCTTTGATATCTGGATGTTCTGCATTCAAGAACCATACCTCGCTGATGAATCAGATGGGCTGGACTCACAGAAGCACCCTCACGACGAGGGTTTTCAGAAGTTATGTTTTGCACTGAATCATGTGTCAGACAAACTCACATGCATGGAAGCTACAATGGCAACCGCTAAAACATCATGTCACAGCAGGTAAGGTGGATGTTATTACCCACACATTCACTCCATCAGGGACCAGGGATGTTCTGTTAATTCAGGAAACCCTTTTCCTGTAGGGAGACTTTGTTGTACTTGTCCATTGGGAGCTTTCTTATACATTCTGTTAAAGCAGCTTGTACTGGCCACTGTTTCGGACAAAAGTATGCTCAGAACCAGCAGGTGGTTCGGACTCAAATGATGACTTTATGCTGGCATGCTCCCGGTGCCATTGGTCCCCAACTGCTCTCAGAGGCAAGACAGGACCGGATCACGGCTATTTCACACGTGGCTGCTCTTTGGCTGCCAGGGCAGAAGCTGAAGGCATAAACTGGAGGACATCACTGTTGGGGAACCCCCCAGAGCTGTTCCCCCCATGCTGGGCTCTCGTGATAACCCCCACTCTCCATAGGTGCCTTCTGCCAGCTGGACCCGTTAACCCAGTCAGAAGACAAACTGTTCCCTGTGTCAATTTTCCATTTAAAATGCAAACTAGATTTGACAGAGTAAACCGAATAAAGATTTGGATCGGATAATCCAGTAAAAGCTAATTACTAAAACAAAATGAGACACTGAGACGCAATCTCCCTCCTCCCCTTTCTAACGAGGTTCACTTGATGAGTTCTCTGCCTCCAGTATTAGCACATTCTATCAAGAAACACAAGCTATTAACTCCTTTTAACAATTTATGATGTTCAATAAACTGATTAGGAGCCCATGGTACATAATTTAAAGCCATTTGGATGTCCTATGGCCATTAAAGAGAAAGCAATGAGTCTGAACAACCCTGCTAATTATAGGTCTTGATGACTCCTGATTAGAAATCCTAATTAGGTGTCCTAACTAAATCTTTTCTTGCTTTTAAATTTATTGTCTTCATCTCCACACCTTGGTTATGAGATAATTTTAGGAAGGAAAGGTAAAAACAGACCTTTCTTAAACTAAAAATTCATTAGCCAAATGGAGTAAGGTTCACAGCATCACCAATAAAAATACCTTAACACAAGCTGCTAAATAGTCTGAGTTTGCTTTTATTCTGAAGACTAAAACTATTTAGAGAGTTTGGTGGGTTGGCTTTCTTTCATCTGTCTTTTACCCTCAAATTTATTGCATATTACTGAAAAGCCCCTGAAAGTGAAATATCAAATATAATTTTTCACTCGCCTCTTTTTTATCCAAATGTGAAGCTTCACTAGAATGTTAAAATAAAAAATAAATGGTAGTAAAAATTTCTAATCTTCAATATCGGTTCAAATTACAAACATTTTCTGATTTTTTAATTTGTCCCTTGCAATTTAGGTTTATCTTTATTACTGATTCAAAATTTACCCATTTCCTTTGTTTTTAGAAAAACAGTTCCACTATGATGACATTATTTGAAAACCCAAAATCAAAGTTGTATTTCTGATGCAAAGTTTAGGAATAACAGCAATCTGAATCCGACAGCTCTGTTTACATGACCAGCACCCCCAAACCTCATTTTGTGCAATGGGGTGATCTGCAGGGAAGGATACACAAGTGGGCGGATGAGCTTGCACAAGCAAAGATATGATGTGGAACGGTGCCCTAAGAGCAATTCAGAAATGGTTTCGCTCTTCCACAAAGTCCTCCTCCAATCAGTTTTTCCAGGATCCTCAAGGCATGGGTCTGGGCAAACAGAAAGGCTGTGCTACTAGGAAGGGAAAGGCAGAGAACCCAACCTCCTTTGGAAAGTTTTATTAATGGTTAATCCTCTTCTTAAAGTCTGTTCCTTATTTCTGCTCTAAATTCATTTGCTTCATCTTCTAACCATTGGGGCTTTGTTCAGCTTTTGTCTGCTAGATTAAAAAGCTGACTGCTACCACAACTCTGCTTCTTGCAAAGGTATTTATAGATGAAAATCAAGTCACCGTTTAACCTTCTCTTTGTTGACTCAAATAGATGAGCTTAATCTAGCCCTCAGCCAGAAACATTCTTATGCAATAGCAAAAAGATGAGTATGGATGATGTTATCTTCCTCGGCATTCTGATCTGTCCAGAGGCTTTCCCTAAAATCCCAAACTACGGTTCTCCAAAGTTAAAGCAACAGGAACACCGTGGTTTTTCAATGACCAGAAGATACTGAGGGTACGCCAACACTGCCAGATTAACCTGGGAGTTGGTCCGCATTCCCATCTCCATGTATGTTCCTCATTTGCCTTATGCAAACACAGGGTGGGACCAGGGATGAGTTTAGCCCATTTTGCTGGAGTGGAGAAGCCCAAATTTAACACAGATTCACATAACACACAAATCATACCACAAGAGGTAGTCTTTCTCAGGTGATCAGGAGGAACTAAGCCAAGTCAGGGCTTGCCGCTTCATGCCCCAGTGCTCAAGAAGACATCCTGTCTCCTCGACAGGATACTCCTAAAAACAATACTGAAGCTTTCTATGGTTTTATGAAGATTGGACAATAGGACAACAAACATGAGATAGCAGCTTAGTTAGACTGGTCATTTTCTTTAATTTGTGGCAAGCAGTTTGTTGATTGTAGGCACAGATAGATACAAGTCTTCATGGAGAGAACTTACAGAACCCTTGTCAGTATAAATGTAACAGGCTTACGGAAAGGCATAGCTCCATCCTCTGTGAAAACTGTTGACTGATCAACAATTTTTGCAGCTACTGGAAATTTTGTGCTTGCACTTGCATTTTTTGAGCAATTGACAACTAACAAAGAGGCAAAGTTTTTACTGCAAGAATGAAAAACAAAAATGGGGTGGAAGTAGTTCAGGTTTGAAAAGGAAATAAAAGAAGGGAGGTGGGATCCAAAAGACCCATTTGGAGAGGGGAGAATAGCTGTGATATACAGGTATTTAACACTTACAGAAATTTCACATTGAATGTACTCAACTTCTGACAACTGTTTGTGAAGGGGACGAAGAATGGGTTAGAAAGGAGCTAATCCTTGATATCCCTCTATTGGACTGAACTGGACCCTCGTGCTGAAGTCTGGTTCAGGGGTAGTGTTATTTCCCACAGGTTAACCCAGCTGGTGAGTGCTGAGGTCCTGATGCTTCTTTTGCCTTCTCTTTGGAGGAATAGCCAAGTTTATGTTGTTTTCTGCACTGGCTTCACCAGCAGCTCATGTAACAATGCCAGGAAGGGTTTCTTACACTGTCAGCCCAAACCCCATCCTTATCCAGCGAACATTATGCCTGTTTAGAGGTGGGGAAGCTACTGTTTGTAAAAACTGTATTTTGAATCATGATGGTCCTCCCCATAGATTCACATGTGTGATGACTTAACCTCGCAACAAGGGGCAGTGGCTTGTACTTGGTGTCGACAAACAGAATAGCCACCCAAACTGCAGCCCAGGAGATGGTTGGTGCCAAAGGCCTGCAGTTTGTGTTGGTTTGGCATGCTAGCCAACAGCGTCTCCGTCACTGACTTGTAAATATCAGCACAATACGATTGGGAAAGCAAAAATCTTCTTTCAGGGTATGATATTATGTTCTGTACAAAGCCATCACATGAGTTTTAATCTGAAGCTTTGCCCTTTAGTTGTGTTTGCCATGAATTTCACTTTCAGTAATACTTTCTTAGCACAGAAAAGCATAGGTGTTATCGGCATGATCTCTTTCTTGGGTGATCCACAGGGGAATATTTGACCTTTGCCTCTTTTTAATACCCAAGAGAAAGAGGCTGCCTTTCTTCCAGTGTGCTGAGCTGTTCATTTGTTATCTCAATCTGGGGTTTAGCAGGATTCAAAGCTGATTAGTTTAGAAAGCATATGGGCGATGAAAGACATTTTATGTAATGGGTTTACATGTCCTATTTGGTAAACAAGAAACAACGAAATTCACTCTGAAGAGTTAATAGTTTTCATGCTTATTATTTTTAGAGTTGAATTTTGCCACTCTGGGATATTTTTAACCCCATGGTGTTCGTGCTGTGGCACTCCGGCCAATGGGTCTCTCCAGGCAAATCAGCATCAGTGACATTTCCCTTTCTCTGGTAGAGAGAAACAAAAGCATTTCATTGGGAACAATGGCAAGCTATGAATAACTAAAATAAAATGTTCACTCTTTTCAATTTATCAAGTAGTTTGGCAAAATTGATACGATTTCCTACTGCTCACATCCCTCCAAATCCACACTTTCTTGAAAAAAAAAAAAAACAAACCCACAAAACCCCAAAATGTCTCTTGATTTGGATTCTGGATTTGATGGTTGCAATAGAAACAATTCGGTATTGGTGGCAGATTGACAGGTTTAGTCCTCTAAATCATCTACAGGATAAAGTCCCTTGCAACCCATAAGGCTGGGGGCATACTACTAAAACAATCCTCTTCCTTAGAGCCCAGTCTTGTCCTTTAACAGGTGTGGGTATAATTTCTCTTCTCTGTAAAACACCAGGGTCAAGGTGACTAGAGCAGAATCACTGAGATGTGTGTGGAAAATTGCTCTTTTAGACGCATGATTTATGAGGTATCTGACTAATGTGATCATGGGAGCTCAAGAAGAAGGTGAGGAAGCTGGTTAAGAAGCAGTTAGCTCCCCTCTTCAGGTCCACATTTGCATCCCATGACCACAGTAGCATTCATCTCGCTTGATGGTAGCTGTTTTAAATTTAGGCATTTCATTTTAGCTGGTAGTCAATGTTCCCTCTCAATTCAGTGGGAGATCAGCACCTGCAGATGATGATTCATCCCTCTTCTATCAGACATCACCACCAGATACCCTATCTCTTGGTCACCTAGACACCTCCCTTCTAAACAGTTAAATGAGATAAATCCTCAAGCATCTAATTAACCCATTTAGATCAGCTGGCCCAAACATATGTGACATTCACAGTAACACACAGCTCAGCTCACCATGGTATATCTGAATAACCTGATGGGACAGAACTGCAGGGCTGACTCCACACCAGGTGAGTCTTTGCCTCTCAACCAACCTTCTAACACACCTCTGGGGCAAGCCACCATCTCATCCTACTCATTCAGGCCTGTTCAAGTGACAGGGCTATCCTAGCCTTTCTATGGCCACTGGGATGGTGCCAGCTTGGAGAAACTTAGTTTCTGCAAGGTCCCAGAATCACCAGCTAACACCCTTTACCTCTGATTCAGGAGAAAGTCATCCTTACTACAGCTGCAGTAAAATAGGAATAATGGCCTTCAATTAGCAAGCAGAATTTACCTCTTTCTGCTTGGAAAATGGCCATTGGTTTTAATTAGACTCCCAGGGCACTACGCTGATATCTTGTCCCCAAACCCCGCCACTGCTGCAAGTACAATACAAAGCAAGATCTAAGCAGGTCCTATTCTCTGCATGCAGCTCAACAGCAATCCCTAGTATATGCTTCATCTCCAGCAAGTTCTGATTTTTTTGACATTCCTAAGATGAATATTCAAGGTTTTATCCCAATTTACACATCTGTAATCCGGCAGTGAGAATAAAAGGTTGTCAGACAAAATAAATGTGTGTCTCAAGGTCAGACCTGGTTGAAACCGATAATGGTGCTTAACAGCCTATGCCATGCTTCCACAATGATCAGCATTGCTCTAATTGACAAATTAGCTGTCCATATGGGCTCAGAGGCAATCATACATCCATAAATCCCAATAAATACAAACATAATCTGATCTAAGTTGGATCAGCCAAATAAGTTAAAGCTAGATTTAACACCTTAAAGGATTGCATTTAAGGAAAATCACTGTTAGACAAGATTCAGGAGTGCTGGAACCATATGGTCAGAACAGAGGCTACCAGGGCTTTTCCTACCCTGGCTCTCATCTCCTGGCTGGTCTGTGTGGGGCTGCATCCATAGGCCAGCCTTTGCATGACAGGTGGCTGATGACATGTGGGTCCCATACCCAGCAGCTTGCATGGGAGGTCGCTACTGAGCAGAAGAGCTGGTTCTGTATTGGCTTCTGCTCCACTAATGGGCAGGCAATGGCCAAGAATGGAGGGAGCCTCACTTTCCTGCGGGCAGCACTGTTGGTAGAGTATTAACCAAGGGGAGCAATGAACTAGATGAACCTCAAGATCATCCACCGTTGTTCTCTCTTGCCCTCACGCCAGTGGGTCTGTGCTGCCCACTGAGGGGTGCCTATCACAGAAGCATAGAATAGTTTGGGTTGGAAAGGACCTTCAGGCTCATCCGGTTCTAACCCCTCTGCCACGGGCAGGGACTCCTCACACTAAACCATGTCATCCAAGGCTCTGTCCAACCTGGCCCTGAACACAGCCAGGAATGGAGCATTTACCATTTCTTTGGGCAACTCATTCCAGTGCTTCACCACCCTAACAGGAAAGAACTTCTTCCTTAGATCCAACCTGAACTTCCCCTGTTTAAGTTTGAACTCATTACCTGTTGTCCTCTCACTACAGTCCCTGATGAAGAGTCCCTCCCCAGCATCCCTATAGGCCCCCTTCAGATACTGGAAGGCTGCTACGAGGTCTCCACGCAGCCTTTTCTTCTCCAGGCTGAACAGCCCCAACTTCCTCAGCCTGTCTTCATACGGGAGGTGCTCCAGTCCCCTGATCATCCTTGTGGCCTCCTCTAGACTTGTTCCAGCAGTTCCATGTCCTTTTTATGTTGAGGACACCAGAACTGCACACAATGCTCCAGGTGAGGTCTCACAAGAGCAGAGTAGAGGGGCAGGATCACCTCCTTTGCCCTGCTGGTCACGCTCCTTCTGATGCAGCCCAGGATATGGCTAGTTTCTGGGATGCATGTGCACCCTGCTGGCTCATGTTCAGTTTCTCATCAACCTGCCAGACTGTCCTCTCTCATGAGACAAGAAAAACTTAACAATGTCTGCCTTGCAAACTTTGAAGCCATGCTGGGGATCAGAACTCCAGGAGGTGGTACAGGAGATGGGAATATAGCGACTTTGATTAAAAGAAAAAACAATAAACAGGAGGAGACAGAAGGTTCGTGTCTGTAAGTCCCTCCTTCAGCAAGTTCTGCTTCCTTGCAAGTTCAGCCTTAGGGGCTGACCTTCTCGATGTCCACCTCCTGACTTCAATTGACTTTGGATCAAGTTCTGAACTAAGCAGTAGATCACAATGCTCATCCTCAGCACTGGATGGGAGATACAAGAGTTAGACAGTGATTTATGAGAGATTAGACCCAGGGCCAGTGTTCTCACCTTGAAATAGAACCTTCATCCTTCTAGATTGTCAGCGCAGGAAAAGAAACTGAAGTCTTCAGCTTTGCTGCCAGACTGTTCTTCAGAGGACTTTAGCAGCAAAAAGGGTTATCAGAAGCATTTGTACACTGGTGCAGTGAGTTTTGGAGGTTCTTTTTGGCCCTGTTGTGGCTGCTCCCAAAAGTCTGCCAATTGTTCAGTGGGTCGACTGGCAGTTTATTCCTGCACTGTACATCTCTCACATGCACACAGACACCTTGCATGTTATCCACACACCAAATGCATCGAGGCTTACACCATTTCAGGTGTGAATTCAAATGATTGCACCATCTTCTACATCGTTTCTTATTTAGGTGTCTGGATTGCAAGCTTACTATTTAACCATTTCAAAGAGACAGAAGCAAAATCACGTAAGATTCAGGAAGATTCTTGGTATTCCTTGTGATCATACACTCCTGGGAAGGCATCTGAAACTGCACTTGTGTCTCCACATAGTGGCAAGAAACTCAGAGACAGCAAATAAGGGATGTTTGTTCACTCTTCCAGTACAAGAAGTAGACAGAATCTAATTGCACTAACAAATGGTGATCCAAAACAAGCACAAACAGAGCTTGTACATACATTATGAAACTCCTCAATAAGTGATATTTTGGGTGTTTTAGAGATGTTACTTCAAAAGGCAACTGAACAAATTCATGGAAGAAAAACCACCAAGAGATGTTCCATTCCAAGATACCACTGCGGACTCTCTAGGACTAAACAGCAAAGTGCCAGAGACCAGAGAGTATTCTGAGAAAGCATCCCTTATTCTTTCCTATACTGTCCCTTTGGGGCACTTTCAGAAATAGGATCAATGTTGTTTCCAGTAAACAACTGGCCTGGCCCTCTGTGGCCATTCTTGTGGACTTAGGCCCTTTTGTTCCCAGGGAAATACTACAATGTGGCTGTTCTGTTGAGGTCTCTTTGGTCCATTCCTGGACAAAAAGCCTCCTCATAGGCTTCCAAGGTGTTTGTGTGCATGGCCTTCTCCTGGATACAGTCATAACTCAACAGCTGCTATTGGGTAACCCCGTCGCTCTCTTCTGTTGCTTACTGCTTGCATCCAATAGGGTCAGTCTGGTGCAGCAGCTTTCTATATTTTGCTATTAGATTAAGGGATTATTGATGATGATTCCCTAAGCAAACACAGACTGCAGCACTCCTAGCAACAGGCTGACAAACCTTGGTTCCATGTTTTAATTCCTCAAATTCCATTAAAAGACATTCTTACAGTTTAAGGCATAACATGTTGGTTTTTCCAGCCCTAATGAGGATTATTAAGCAATGCGTATGCAGTAACTATGCTTGGCATTAGCATCCTTTATATATAATTTTCTGGGTTCTCTATCACAAATTTCCTACTCTTTAGATCTTTCAGTCTAAAAGAAAAGCACAAAGATAAGAAAAGAAAGAATAAATCTGTGTATGTATGTGCAGGCACATATAAAGCTCTTTTTCCTAACCTAATCTTTTTCTCTCTGTTTCCATGTGGGGAAGATTCATTGTCAGCTGGAGTTTGAAGGCCTAGTCTATGACTCCCATTGACAAAAATGGGCTTTAGCTGAGACTGGCTGATAATACAAAGAAAGGGAGCTCTGCAGTTGCTGGGGTTGAAGATGTGAACAGAAAAAGTAGCCAAGAGACATATGGCAAGAGCACAAAGAGACAAACAGAGACAAGACAAAGCTATAGGGTTTAAGTAAGGCTTTAGGCTTGCCTATCATACACATCTCTTATGAAATGACCCATTTAAATTACCCATTAGCTAATCCTCCCAGCTACTTTCAGGCTTTCAGCAAGCATTAGGGCAGAAGTGTTGTATGGAAAGATGTGAAATCTGGGCCTCAGCCCAGGTACAAAGCTCTCTTAAATCGGATCAGCCTCAGGTTTAACTGAGAGCCTTTGGAGCACTGTGGATATTTTTGCTGTTGCAAGAAGACTTTAGGAAACAACACTGGAAATGTCCTCATAGCATAAGGGCTCCAAGTCCTTTAATATCATGACAGGACCCTCTACAATCAGTAGGCAAACACATGTTTGAAAAACAGAGCTTTCCATTGGTCTGATTGCTTCGAAGACCTGCCAACCACAGCAAAAGAAGGTGGCAGATGCCATGGTGGCAAATGGGTGGGAAAACATCAGCCATCAACAGCTTGGAGGCACCTCTCCACAAAGGATGGGTTTTCTACAAGAGCAGATTTCACTTGGTAGCTGTCAAACTCATCCATACAATGCTTCAGTTCAGTCAGTCCCATCCCTAGGCTCACAAGAGCTACAAATTCAGGTCCCTGCATGCAGGCAAGGGTGGACAAAAGACTGCTCTAGATTGAGCCCAGCTGCAGGTGCAGCAAATACTGAAGGATCTCCTGGCACGAGGAGAGGGAATGGGATTCTTCCACATCTTCTGTAGGAAGACCTCCGTCAGGGTCAGTCCTCAGCACACCAGGGGAGCATGGCTACCAGCCTGGGGTGCTCAGGGCAAACACGCCAATGGGACAAAGATTTCATTGTAGGACATCTATATTTTCATGTTATGGCTTCTCTACTTCTATTCTGACCACTGCGTGCACGGGGAGGAGCCAAAGAAAGGGCTAGGACCGGAAAAAATAACCCCATAGGGACCGTAAGTAATAAAAGGCTGCAGCAGATTTGTCACACTATTTCATTTCTTAGGAAATTGAATGGTCTCAATAGAGAGAGACATAAAAGAAACCACAGATCCAGATACCTCTGAACTCCAGAAATACTTGGAGATAGCTCTAATTCTTCATTTATCAACATTATATCTACTAGGGGAAGAGACATACATTTTAAGTTGCATCCTAAATTGTTTTTAAAATATTCTTATGTTAAACAAGTAGAACTGCTCCAAACCAGTTTTGATTTTCTACAACTATAATTCATGCTATCCCTATTAATTCTATTTAAAAAATAAAATCCACCAGAATAAATACCTTATCACAACTTCTTTTTGTCTGTGAACATTAAAACCTATAGGTGCTAGGGTTGCCCATGCATCATTGCTGTACTGATTCTCAAGGTTATGTGTATTTTTTGTGATAGAAGGCAAGAGTTTAACTAAAATGAGTAAGAATTAGAAATAGAGGAAATTCAGAGGCTTTTTTATATTATACCCAAAGCCTTTCCCAGGGCTGAGTGTTTCATGTCAGCTAGAATTTGCTTGAACTCATTTCTGGATTTGAAAGTCATCTTAGAAACTGAACCCTAAGTGGGGTATGATTTACCAAAGAAAATCTCACTTGCCTGCAATATTCTTACTAATACAAAGAACTGTTTTCTTTTTTAAAAGATGCCATAAAAAAGTCAAATTTCTTATTATCTGAAGCTCCTCTCTGCCCTTTTCCATCCGACTTTTGTGCATTCAGAGAGATGTTGTCACTTCATCAGGTGTTGGGCAAATAAATAAGCCTGATCCTGACTCCAGGTGAGTCATTTGGACTAGGAGTGGGTAGAAAGGCAAGCAGATGCTTGGCAGATGTGACCAATAGCCCTTCTCTGTGGAAGCAAATAAACAGTTTCCTTTATTTACTGAAGGGTTTAAATAAAAGCTTGATTTTCATGGCACCCCTTTTGAAAAGAAAAGCGTCTGAAAGATTTTATTTTTCTACAGGAAAGCCCAAGGAATGTGCTTATTTAGCTGAGATAAAATGATAATTCCGAAGAAATCATTGTGGATTAGGGAGCGAAGCGATTATAGAGAGAGAGATGGTATATTTCTGAATGTGTGCATAGCCCCGCTGGTTAAAGGGGTATTAATCCCTCTTAGTCTGCAAAAGGACCTTCAGACTGCTCAAGCAAGCAGGGCTTAGGCACTGCAAGCTTCCTAGAAAGTCCTAAATCTTCACATTAGCTCCCTGCGTTTCCTCATCTTAGAGTCTAAGCCGTTTTCTAAAGGATACTTCCATAAACAAGCGCCCTCAGAATCTGCAAGGATTTGGAAATCCGGATTGGTGAAATTTTTTAAATCCAAGGTCCAAGTGGATAGTAGAAGATTAGGTTGCACTTGAAAAGACCACCTTTAAAGAGACAGCAGTGTCCTAGATCATTATTTAGGCTGAACTGAAAAAGAAAAAGAAAGAGAGGGGAAAGAAAGGAAGACAAAACGGGACGGAAAAGGAAAAAGTGTTGCATCTGAGATCCAGCTGACTCAGTGTCCTACATGATCCCAGAGCCTTTCAGGGGAGAGAAAATGTGTATTTCTGCCAAAACCAACCCTGCTTTTCTCATATAGTACTCAGGTTACTTGTGACTGCTCCACCAGCCCTTTCCCATGGATTTCAGTGGGAATCCCTGTCCTTGTTTTCGTGAGGTGTCGCTGCTTGCCACCAAATTGCATCTGTGTTTCTCTGCTGATGGTGTACAGTGTGTATGGCAGGAATAGCAGTTCACATTTGCAAACTGATCAAAGATTCCTTGAGGAAATGGGGAACATCTTATAGCGATATTTTGGTCATTTTCACTAGACTTGTCCTTGTTCGTGACAGACGCATGAGGTTCTCGCTCCTGTACCTCTTTGCTCTGCTGCAAAGGAGGAGGGACAGTGAATCTATATGGGAGCCACGTTCAGCAAAAAGCAATGAACCCTGGCTCACTTTTCTCCCTCTTCACGACTGATGTCCACCAGTCTGCAGCAGATTTAACTTACAGTCCTGATTATTCCACCAGAACTGCCAAAGAGCAGAGAAGCCCTTGCTTACCAGTCCACTTTGCCTTAACCAGGGATAAAAGCAGATATTGAAGGTTAGAGGAAACAGATTACATGTGATGACAGCTACAGAGAAGCAGGAACTATACCTGAGAGCAATTTGTGGTCCTGGCCTAGTCCCAACGAAGGTTATGTTTAGGAATATATAGATAATCTTTTTTTAACTAAACAGAAGTATCCTGACACTAAAAATGGAGAGAGGCAGGGCTTTTCATCCTGCCCACAGAGTTCAGAGATGCTCAGGGTGCTGACAGAGAACACAGCTCTGGATATTGTTTCTTTTCTCTGTTTATCTGGTTAAGGTGAATCGTACAGGCTGCTTCAGAAGATGCTCCAAAGTTGACAATTCGGCAAAGGAAAACATGTGACATCTCTATAGTGCTGTTAAAGTCTCTAAAACCAGCAACAGCTCCATACATGATGAGATGTGTGATGAGACCTCAAAGAGGCAGGATTGACAGTAAATCCATTTTAAAAAAGTCTTGCAAAAGCCTTTGTGAGAGGTGAGGAAGATCTTGGAGCCTTTGGAGCTCTGCTTCATAACATGACCTGACCGCAGTCAGTTTTCTCCATGTCAAAAACACGAGAGATGAGATGTCGGAAAAGAGATGCACGCCTTCACCTGCACAGAGTAATCATGGAGCAAAGCCTGAGGATGATAAAACAACACAAGTCCATTGCACCTCACAGTATGACACCTCCTTAGCTGTTCTTGCATTTCAACAGGCTCACAAGATGAGTGGTACGTGTCCACTGCCCACCCAAGAGCAGCCATGGTATGGGTGATTCCCAGAGGGAGATTTCTTTTCCAGCCTTACTTCAGACTGCCTGGGCAATATGCCCTTCTTTCCGCACAGCGTAGGAAGGCCTGTCTTTGTTCACCAGCTTTGTAACAGCTTTTTTGTTACTTGTGAATGTATAGTGGGACATCACAGGACATTGCTAGAGATTAAATAGTCTCCTCCTTCCACAGACTTCCTCAGTTAACGTTTCTGTTGTCATTTCCTTTTGGTTTCTATCCTGGTTTCACATCTAATCTGCTCTCCTCTTCTTAAAGTACATTGAGAATACTTATAAATTATGTACCTCCAATGTTTTTAAGGCATATACCCCCACCCCCCCCAGTGAGATTTATACTGCTTATGGTGTTTATGGGGAAGCCCATAGATGACATATCAAAAGACTTAAAGACAAATTTAATGTCCGTCAAGACAATGCAACCCCTCCTTTATCAAATCAGAATAACAGAACATATGAAATGAGATTGCTTAACATATTTGTGACTCTTCTAATTAGGAAGATGAATACATTTGCTGTGAATACTAGAGAAAGAGACTCAAAAGGCTTCAGTGTATTTCCTAGATAAATATAGGGTCTCTGTGGGATCCCAGACTAACCCAAGACCCATTCTGTGCCCCAATGATGATGGCAGTTTTATTTCCTCCTATTTTTGGGAATCACTATAAAGGCTGAGCTTTCTAGGGGAAGTTTACCTACATGTGCAGCACGGAGCACAGCCAGGACTTTGATATCCACCAGCACTTCACACTACAGAGTGCACATGACCGATAATCACCTACCAGCAATCTCAATATCCAAGGATTATTTTCCCAATGAGCAGATCCTGAAAGCTCCCCTCCTGCTATCAGATCCCCTGCCTTGAAAAAGACTCTTTGTATGACTTGGATTTTGTGAGTTTAAGCCCTGATGCCTCCTTCCCCAGGAAAATTTGTGGAGCCATGAAATCTTTAAAGTATTCTAACAAGTCCAGGATCACTTTGCAGACTAATGCTAATGAGATCATAGGCAATTGACCAGAAACAAATAAATAATTCAAAATCTACTGCAAGTGTGAAAAGTATTTAAATGCTATTGATAAACTAATCTACAGACCCCATTAGCAATTCAGTCACACAGCACCTGTATTGAGCGGTGAATTTAAGAATGAAAACAAACCCAAAAAATACAGCAAGCAAAATCTAGCTTGTTTAGCAGTGCTTTAGCAAGAAACTTCATTAACATTTGGGAGTTTACTGCGTCATTTGCTCTGGGAGTTTTCTTGCCTTGCTGTTTTATAGACTGCAGCAATAGCCTGAATGCTATATCTAGGGAGTAGGTTCAACAAGGCTTATATATTTATCTGTAATATGGATTAAAAATCATTCGGCCATTGCTCCTTTTAAGGCACCTACACATTACTGAGTTAGCTGGTGACACATGTCTACCCTCCAAAGTCTGCTTTTGAGCTACAGGCAGCATTGCTTCCTGATGTTCTGGCTTGTTCAGCCTTTTCCCTCACTGCTGGAAATGTAGCACATTGAATTTCCTGCTGAAAGACTGTCTTGAGTTATACATGTAGCTGATGCTGTGAATCCTACAGCATCAATATGGACTTGGGTACTGGTGTAGGTCTGTGTTTTGATGGATTCTGCACACTGTATCTGCAGTTAAAGCCCTTAAAAAGAGCTCAGTAGAATGGACATAGCTACCCAAGGAGCAAACCTTGGACTTCCATCTGCCTCAGGTAGCATGAAATGTCCCATTTGTCATATCATGCTGGCATGGCACCCTGCACACTCACAGGTAGTCCTACACCCAGCCTCACCTGGCCCAAGGTTCGTCTCTTATTTTCAGCCCTTCCCAACCATGAGACAGAACAAGACGGTCACTCGGTGGTGAGGGCTGGTGGTCCATGGATACAGCAGTGGAACGAAGGTGGCATTCCAAGGGCACTCAAAGGGCTGCTCTACATTCAACCCTTTCAGTGGTGGGGGGTCTTTTTTCCCCCCTTCCTAATTGCTTAACACATCAGTCTCTAACTCAAGGAGCATTTTGCAGCATTGGCTTCATTCCTGAAGACATTGTTGAAGACTGGCTGAAAGCATCGGGCTCAGCAGTGGTCCTGACAGATGATATTTGCAGCTAGGCCTCCGTCTCCTCAATCCACCCTTAGGCTCAGCCAGACCTGCCAAAGCTCCCTTCTTTGCTCTTTCCCGCTGTCACCCAGCAGCCTGCATCAGGGCAATTACCAAAACAAATCAATCTTCTCTTGACAGTTCATTTACACTGAATTAATTTGGAATTAGAAACTGTTATTGCAATTGGCAGCTCCTGATATTCCCAATACAATGTCGCATCTGCAGGGAAAACAACTCAAGACCCTGGCGTTTGAATTAAAAAGGACAGTTCTTCCTGATTGAGATATAAAACCAGAAAGGGTTTTTTTTTTATTTCAAGTTCTTATTAGTTTTAGGCTGCTGGCAGCAAATCCAGACCTGCAGTGTCCTAAATAAAACTTTCCTTGTGTTTCTTTCTTGCTCGGAGCAGTATTTTTAATACTGCTGCATGAAGATAAGACACCTGAGTCTTAATTTGCACCTTTTATATCATGTTAGATCGCAGAGTGCAGGGGCTTGTTGGAAGAAACAGTTTAAGTAATCTTGTGCCCATCTCACAGGTAAGGAAATTGAGACATGTGGATGTTGAGAGGTAGATTTGCCTGATCTGGTTTTCCCCTCTGAAACCCGCAGTCTGATCTGCTCCCATCAACAAAATGTCCCGATTTCCTTCTTAAAAACAGATGAACAAACAAAAACCAAACCGGGAACAATCCCCCTAACCACATTTGGGAAAATATTAAACTTTTCCAGTAAGCATTTCAGAATACAAAGGTTGATCACACAGCATCACACGCCTTGTATTGTATGCCTCCATGTATTTACTTACACCCCTGTGTCTGAGGGGATTTGACGTGATGTCTCCCACATCTGAGCACCTATGTATTCAGCTCTGAGCTAGCTTTAACTGCAGGATTTGCTTTAACTTTTAGTCAGCCCTGAAGCGGTCAGGCAGTTGGAACAGTTGATCATTATAGGCCCCTTCCACCTGAACTTGTTCTGTTCTATTCTCTCCTATGCTATTCTATTGAACTTAGAATTATTTACCAATTTGCTGGGCCAGAGGAAAGACACACACACAAATACAGGGGATAAAAGATGCTGTCTGTGAAGTCTTCTACCACCTTCTGTGACCACTACCACCACCATGACCACCACCATGTTTTTTTCTGGGGCACTGGTAGTCCTTATTAGATGGTCATCATGGGTAAGGTAGGCGAAGAAACATCTCTGGGACCTGATAAAGGGCGCCGAGGTGCTCAGCCAAGGTACGATGGTGTGCTCCCAGGGAGCCCTACAACACATCTCTTCAACACCCGGGAATGTGAGCATTGCAAACTGACACACCAAAAAGATTTAAGGAGCATCCTGGGTCAAGCAGGAGCTGGGTGGTGGTTCAGAGGCTTTACAGCTGGACTGAAGGGCTTAGCATGGTAATTGTGAACCAAGGTCCTTTCATGGGTCTAATCCCTAATCTGTTTCCTGCTTCACCTTTGCTAGGGATGGGCATGCACCAGGTTTCTTGGTTTCAGTGGGTTATTCTGTAATTCTTGTGTGTCCCTCTGCTCTGAAACAGAACTGGAACTTGTCCTGGTGAAGAGACAGGAGGAGGAAAAACAATTGTGTGGGGCTTAATACGTTGGTTCCTACTGCCTTCTGTTGCCCCCTCCCACAGCACAAGAGGTGCATGGGATGTATCTGCAAACAAATACCCAGTTCTTGCACAAAAATCTGTGCTGTACCCCAATAGTTCTTTCAGTCTGTTGATCATGGGTTTGTAATGCAGAAGCCATAGACCATCAGCATCATCTCTCTGCAAATTAAACTTAAATAAGCGTATCCCTGCGTAGTTTATCCTGGTAGAATTCCATTTTATCCTGATCGCTAGAGGTTATAAAAATCTCCACGGTGAATTCCTGTGCCTTGCCTGGATTCCTTCTGATCTTTGTAGAACACCAAATTAAATACAATGAAATACAGTAAAATTAAATATAATTAAATAAATATATTAAATATCATTTTAAAAGATTACAAATGAGACTTTTCACTGAAACACAACTCAAGGAACCAACCTCAAGCGTGTTCACATCAACGGTGTTACTATTTGAAGCACACGCTAAAAGTGAACAGCCTCTATGCATGGCTGCTGGCAGCTCTTGGTTGAGGGTTCCCCTGCCCTGTTCAGCCCCCACTCAACCTGCTGCAGATCTGCTGAGCTGAGCAGCAATAGCATCGGCCTCAATTTTACCCCTCGAAGCAAAATCATGGCAGCCCAGCCCACCCCATCACACCGCATACACAGCCCTAATAGCATGATACACTTGGTTCTGCCACACACTGGAGATCCATGCGTTTACACCAGCCTCCAGGCAGGTGTGCAGAATCAGCAGGAAAGGTGTGCAGAATCAGCACCAAAAGTCTATGGGCACATCCAGCATCATCTGTCTGTGCTTTGAGGTCACACAGTCAGATTAGTCTTTTGTGCCAACATCCAAGAGGCTAGAAATGCATACTAAATTTGGGCGAGGGGCTCGTGTCCCAGCTCCAGGATATATTTGCTTTAATCTCTCTATGTGCCAGTGCAGCTTCCTTTTTCAACGCTTAACTCCCAATGTCTTTGTTGGGATCTAAGCACACAGTTTTACTTCAGCAGATGCCTAAACACCGTCTTTAACAGAGATGCTTTGCTGAATAGGGCAGTTGGGAAAGCTTCTGCTTTACACCAGCAAAGGATCTGGTCCATAGGCTATCAGGCATGTGGCTAATCACAACAATGCCAAATTAAGCTATTTAAATTGCCTACAGAATGCCAGAGGGTCCATGTGCTTTTCCCCCCTGCCTTGGTAAAAGTCCTCTTTGTTATTATTCTGATGACCAACTTGGGCTGCTTTGCTTTGTCATTTCTAGTCAGTCCACAAATTCCCTGAGCTATACAATTTATGGTTTTATCACCAGTTCTAAGCTTTGCTACCCCGTCTCTCCCGCATCTCAAATACTTCTCCCCTTTAAATAAACCTGCTTCTCTTCTTTTTTTTTTTCCTTCCATAACTTTCCAAAGCAGATAAAAAATTCTTGAATTTCTGAAACATGCAAACTGATCACTGTGGCATTAAGAAATCTTAAGAAGACTTATTTTAAGGGGTTTTATTAGGGAAATTCCTGCTCTTTAAGATATCTGTACGGTTGTCAAAAGCAGTCACTTTTGCAGATGTTGGGGCTTTTCTTACACTAATCTCCGAGGAAAGCCTGAGCCTCAGAGATCACTTAGCAATTTTTAGATTTAAGGAGATGAGAAGAAAAAGCCAGGGAGCTGGTCCCTCTTAGGGTCAAGTCTTATTTGAATTCAGAGATCTCCTCGTCTAACGTGCAACAGTGCCGTTAAGATGACGGCTAATTAATGCAAGATGACTTCAAGAGATTGCATTGAAAAGGGGAAAAAAGGAAACAAAAAAGTGTAACCTAAAGAAAAACCAAGCCTGGCCCCTCCTCTAGGAAAAGCAACACCAGAAGACCCTGTTTCCACTGGGTCACTAACAGCAAACCATCACCAAAGCTAAGAGCCTGCAAACACTAGTCCTTACCCAGACCAAGACTGAGCTGGACATAAAGTGGTTTTAGATGTGCACCAGCTGCCAGGTGTTTCTCACTGGCCAGGCTGCTCTCTGTCCGTCGCTCACAGTAATGCCACCCTTCATTTCTGTCTCTCAGTGTAAAGGAATTAGGCAACCATCCTTATTTTGGATATCTATTAGGTCTGCATTTGTAATTTGGCAAGTCTTTAACACCTTTTAAAGCCTGAAGAGCATTAAGCCAGATCTGTTACTCTGTAATCACATCAGCTTATTTCTGATTTCTAGAAATTACAAGGAACACAGCCAGGCGAAAGGCCAGGGTCTGGTGTAAACACACAGTGCAGGGCTGCCCCTGCTCCTCTCACCACCACCAAATCCTCCCTCCTTCCTTGCTCCCTCGAGAGGTAGCTGTCTCCAGTGGGAGCCGTCTCAGGGAAGTGAAGGCAGCACCTTGCCCCTCTGATTAAAAGCCATATCCAATGCACTTGATGCTCAAAACACTTGGGAATATCTGCTCCCAACACAATCCCTACAACCAGATGAGCTGCTCAGACTGTCAGATAGCTCACTAACTCCAGCCTCCTTCTCTTTTTTTCTGATTTTAAAGCAACACAGATTAAAGTGTGTTTCCATTTGGTATCCATTTGCAAATTAGCCACAGCTCCCTAACATTAGTGTGATTGATTAGGTGGGTTTTTTCCTGCATCTTTCTTTTTTCTTCTTAGCCTATGCAATCCAGTTGTTTAAAACAGAAGGATAATACATACCTGTACATTGTAATTGTGTATATGTATACATAGCTTTTAAAACCCACCCCAAACTACGCCCAAATGTAAACTTCTCCCTGTCTCATAAGTCCTTTAATATCTGATTAATGTCGATTTTACTCCTTCCCACAGAGTATTTAGTGTGTGCCTCACTGTATAAATCTGCATATATTTTGCAGATCCAGTGGAAGAATGGAAAAAAGCTCTATTGGTTTGACTGAGAAAATGTGCTCAGAGGAGCCAGGTCAGATGATGGGAGGAGTTCTGCATTAGAAGGCAATGACAGCTCCATGTCTGGGGTGTAATATAAGAATTAATTAATTATAATTAATGAGTTCATGAATTTGCTGGTCTACCACTGATACATGTATTTTTCTTTCCCTTGGAACAGGATAGGATCTGCTTCCTAGTGTGGATGTGGCTATGGTTTAACTTGGTAGCAGTGATTTCTCAGGTCAATCCTGATATAGCATGATGGAATTCGTGTAGACAGCAATACCCTTCTACATGATCCAGCAATTTCATGGGGAGGGAAGAAGCACTCAGATGGGTGTGCTGACATGTGAACTAACATATGGTTTTGTGTCTACAGGATGCTATGGACTGTAGGGAATTGGATTTTCTCTGGAGGTTGCTGCTTGAAGCATAGATCTCAAAAAAGAAGCTCTGATATTTGTGCTATCGATATGTTCAGTGTGAGCATTAAATTTTTTGCTCCCTTCAATATTTTTGGCCTAATTCTCTTTTGTCTGCCTGAAAGGGCCTCATCCAGTGCTTCACTGTGAGAGTGGTGAGGCACTGGCACAGGTTGCCCAAGCAAGTGGTGAATGCTCCATCCCTACTAGTGTTCAAGGCCGGGTTGGACAGAGCCTTGGATGACATGGTCTAGTGTGAAGTGTCCCTGCCCACGGCAGGGGGGTGGAACTGGATGATCTTAAGGTCCTTTCCAATCATTTTGTGATTCTCTGATTCTAGCTTTTGCTCAGGCACTTAGCCAGTTTGTGCTTTAATGAAATGAATGGCCACATTGAAAATTTCTTGATCAATTTGGTCAGCAGCTACATTGCTTATGGCCAGAAATGCGCATGATGTAAAAAAGCAGATCAGATATGAAACAATAGCCACACTTGGGATTAGAAGCATAACAAGCTGAGTTACTGATAGCATGACTGGTAGCCTTCTATGAGGAAGTGACTAGGTGGAGGGATGATGGTAGAGCGGTAGATGTAGTTTTTCTTGATTTCAGTAAGGCATTTGATACTGTCTCCCACAGCATCCTCATAGATAAGCTGAGGAAGTGTGGGCTTGACGATCAAGTAGTGAGGTGGATCGAGAACTGGTTGAAAGGAAGAAGGCAGAGAGTTGTGGTCAATGGCGCAGAATCTAGCTGGAGGTCTGTGACTAGTGGAGTTCCTCAGGGGTCGGTGCTGGGACCGGTGCTGTTTAATATTTTCATCAATGACCTGGATGAGGGAACTGAGTGCACCCTCAGCAAGTTTGCTGATGACACAAAACTGGGAGGAGTGGCTGACACACCAGAGGACTGTGCTGCCATTCAGCGAGACCTGGACAGGCTGGAGAGTTGGGCGGGGAGAAACTGGATGAAATTTAACAAGGGCAAGTGTAGAGTCTTGCATCTGGGGAAGAACAACCCCATGTACCAGTACAGGTTGGGGGGTGACCTGCTGGAAAGTAGTGAAGGGGAAAGGGACCTGGGGGTCCTGGTGGATAGGAGGATGACCATGAGCCAGCAATGTGCTCTTGTGGCCAAGAAGGCAAATGGCATCTTAGGGTGCATTAGAAAGGGAGTGGTTAGTAGGTCAAGAGAGGTTCTCCTCCCCCTCTACTCAGCCTTGGTGAGGCCGCATCTGGAATATTGCGTCCAGTTCTGGGCCCCTCTGTTCAAGAAGGACAGGGAATTGCTTGAAGGAGTCCAGCGCAGAGCCACAAAGATGATTAAGGGAGTGGAACATCTCCCTTATGAGGAGAGGCTGAGGGAGCTGGGTCTCTTTAGCTTGCAAAAGAGGAGACTGAGGGGTGACCTCATCAATGTTTACAAATATGTGAAGGGTAGGTGTCAGGATGATGGAGCTAGGCTTTTTTCAGTGATATCCAGTGATAGGACAAGGGGCAATGGGTGTAAACTGGAACATAGGAAGTTCCACGTTAACATCAGGAAGAACTTCTTTACTGTAAGAGTGACAGAGCACTGGAACAGGCTGCCCAGGGGGGTTGTGGAGTCTCCTACACTGGAGATATTCAAGGCCCGCCTGGACAAGTTCCTGTGTGATGTACTGTAGGTTACCCTGCTCTTGCAGGGGGGTTGGACTAGATGATCTTTTTAGGTCCCTTCCAACCCTTGGGATTCTGTGATTCTGTGATTCTGTAATAATGGTAGTCTTGTGACAAGCCAGTATTTAGTGCTGAATAATAACTCCTTCTTGCACAGCAAAAATTCTTGGTTGATTTGAGCTTTATACTCTTACATCATTGTGATACAGTTTTGAAAGCTTATCATATAGCAGCTTCTTCCAAATGGGGAGTTTTGGAATCACCAGCTCTGGGAATGTGGATGCTCCATTGACAAACAGTGGTCACTCAATAACGTCATTGCTGTGGCTGCTGTATCCAGCCCCATTGAAACTACAAAGTAGTTTAACATCCTTTTTTCTTTATGGCTGCAGACACTGCTGAACTTCCTGCCTTTCCTGTAGAAACCTGGTGGTTCACAAAGGGGTTTTTCTCTGAGGTCAGCAGATGATCAAACCTGAATGTGTATGAATGAAGGAAAAATCCTAGGAGCTATTGATGATAGTAATTATTTCAGCTTTTGGAATAAAATGGTCGTTAGTGTTCACTGCCTCTGGTGTCATCTGTGGGAAAATCTTCACAAGACTTCCAGGTTATTCAACCTCTTTCTTCTTTGCCAGTAAAGATGAGAGATTAATTTGAGTGAGCTGAAATTATATAGCATGGAGCTCCTTATAGGAGAAACAGCAGTTTGGAGGCAACCTGGTGTCAGGCTTCCCATATAATACAAGATGTGGAAGATTAAAATTTACTCAGTTCTGGATGGAGTAGAAGTGATGAACTAAAAACTTCAGTCCTAGAAATATGGTGTGTTTGCATGTAAAGCCATACTCCACACAAACCGGTGCTACAACTGCTCAATGCAATTTCACACATTGCTAAATCCAACCTTACAGTAATAAATCAGAGAGAATAACTCCAAAATTTTATTCACCAGCCAGCTCCTATCTGTGCCCTCAACTGAGGATATTCCACTGCATCAATAAAAGTTTGAGGTGAAATCAATTGTTTCGGGTATCTATCCTCTTATGGATGGTGTCAGGGACATTCCCCACTCCCTCATCATCCTCATGTGTGTATGAGGGTGGATGGTAAAAACTTCAGCAGTCAGTGGGGAAGTCTGGCCAGCTGCAAACATTCACATTTTCTAAGTCAGGCTCTTAATGACAATTTCAAGATTGCTTTAGCTGTTACATGGGTTTTAAGCCAGTTTAGATACCTTTTTACTTGTTTCTTGGCTGTACTTAGCATCCACGGGGCCTATAAACTCATTTTTATACAAATGCAAACCAAGATTTCTCTGCATTCATCTGATTCCCAGTTAGGAGGCTTTAACATAAATACAGATGTTCACAAAGCTTCCAATACAGTCACAAGTGTTGTCAGGCATTAATTCCACACAACGTAACTCCGCTGTTGCCCTTTTCCACTTGCTTGTGTTACACCCCAGAGTGGGAATTTCTGCTTGTCTCAATGACAAATTATGTCTCGCTGTTGTTGTTCTGCAGGTACTCCTTCCAAGGGTAGCGCAAACCCTGATGGGCTTTTCACTGAATTTCTGGTCAGACTCCAGAACACTCTGACCATCGGTAGAACAAAACTTCACCTCGTCGTGGGTCCTTTAGTTCAAAGACTGAACTCTTGGCAAAAACTCTGTTTCAAAGTCCCCACAAGCCTTCTGCCAAAAGTCTGCAATCAACTCTTTAATACAGGGCAAGGAATAGTCTAGGAGTTATCCTCAGAAACCCCAAATCCCTTGACTACCGAACTGCTTCTAGCATGACTTCAAATCTTTAGCCTTTTAATAAATAAGTTAGCAAAACAAAGAAAATAAACCAACAGTAATGAGAGAGGTGAAAGGACATGATGGAGGGTGGTTTTACCTGTCACTGCACCAGGCTGGGTGTTGATGAAGTTAAAGCCATACAAGAACACTTAATAGATGTACAGAGATAGAATGAAAGAGAACACAGTGCTGTCAGTTCATCTCTGAGACAGGATAAATATTAACATTATCAGACTACTGTGAAAAATCCCAGAGAGGGATTACAACCAGAGATTCCTTAGAAGAAGCAGGGGGAAAAAAGAAAAGAGAGATAAATGGATGCCTTTCTGAATACTCTAAAGGCAGTGAGTAACACTTTCTCTCAACACATTGTCAAGCTGTTTCACAGAGCAAACAGGGCTTTCATTTCACAGCCTCTTTTCCTTACTCAAGGGCTATGGGTAGATCCTGGAAAGAAAGAGGATTTTGGAAACTCATCAAGTGTCAGGAGGGGTTTTCAATTGGTGTTTGAAAAAGGACTCAGTGAAACCGGATCCTGTGTTATCACAGGCACCACTTTCCTTTCCAGCCCCTGCACCAGCTCACTCTCTCATTCACCTTCCCCCAGGGTCTCATGTCAAAGAGAAGTTCAGGAGAAGTATGTGGGGTGACAGCGTCAGGTTTTGGCACAGCCTTCTTAATGGGGTGAGCAAGATGCTTACTGGCTGAGGACTGCAGGAGATCAATACCAGCAGCTATCAAGAGCTTTAGCAGGTGCTTGGGCAGGTCTTTGCCTCATGTACCCAGGGACTGCTGTGCCCTCCAACCCGGTTCACCTCAGCTGGAGATCCATGCTCCAGCCTAACCAGCTCCCAAGCTTTATTTTCATCCTGTATTTTCATCCTTTCTGTATTCTCAAGCTGTATTTTCATCCTTTCTGCAGAGAAACCTGCTTCTCCCCACTCTGCACAACTGCTCCTGGAACCAGGCTGCGAACCAGGAAATCAAATGGGTCCAGGTTGAAAATTAACCCTTCCCCATGACCCTTGGTTATTATCAGGTAGATCATGTCAACAAGGGAGGAAAAAACTCCATAAGGAGGACAGTTCTTATATTACACTTACACTGCAGGTTAACTCCGCAGTTACACAAGAAGAAATCCAGAATTATTCATCAAATTAGCAAACAGAGACTACTTAAGCATCCAGAAGGTGCCTTAGGATTTGAGCCAGCTAACAACAAAGCACAGACCAGTGTCTGTGTGAGAAACAATTGCAGTGACTGGGTTTCCTCATCTCTGGAAAAGGAATTATTGAGGAGGGAAGTGATAAAGATAAAATGGGCCAAGAAAGGTAAGCAAAGAATAGTTGTTCACCTTTTGTCCCACTACAAGAACTTGGAGGTAGCAGCTGAAATTTGCTGGTGGCAACTCAGACCATCTGGAAAATGAAAACTGATGTTTTACCCAAAAATGTAGTTTGTTTAGTCTGTATTGCTCCTCACCACTGGACACTGTGAATGATCAAAGGCAACCGGAGAAATCAATGGAGAAAATAAATTCATTTTGGTTACACTGAGAAATCCCTTACCCACACATCTGGGGTTTGGGAGAGTATTCTGGCCAAGGATCACTATGAATCTGTGGTGTGACATTCTTTCATCTGCATTCACTGCTGGCCTCAGCTGGAGGCAGGATGCTGAGATGGATCGGCCTTTGCATAGATGCTGGCTACAATTACTGGCCTTTGAAATCATGGGTGGAAATGGCACCGTCATTTAACACAGCTCCAATAGATAATGTGTTCGTGTCTGTTTCCCTGCCAAAGCCCACATTCCTCAGCAGTCATTCTGACCAATACTAAAACTACCGGGTCCAAATTTTCAGCTTGGTAGTGAAGCTAGGGATGGATGGCCAGAGCCTGGCTCCCACATCCTCCAAATCCATGGCTGGCAATGCTCTCCCCACTGATAAATGAAGATCTGGGTTTCCAACAGCCGCTGTGCTCATACTGATTGTTAATCTGAGCAAAGACCTAGGGCTGATTTTCATAAGTGCTGAGTACAGACAGCCCCTACTTAAGCTGATAGGAGCTGTGAGCCTTCAGCATCCAAGAGAATGAAGATGAACTGTCAAAATCTCCTCTGCTCAGAAACTCTATGGTACTACAGAGTCAGCTACCACCAATTTGCTGTCTGGTTGTGGCTGGGGAGCTGGTCTGTGCACAGAGCGTGAGTCGAGTCTGGGGGTGCTCTGGGGGCTGTCAGGACTGTGCCATGTACCTCCAAAACTGGAGGCAATGCAAGCCTATTCCAATGAGTTTCCTGTGGATAAGGGGCTTCTTAGGAAAAGAGGGCTTGCTGAGTGTGAGGACCTGCTTTGAGACTCCATAGCTTCACATCTAGGGAGGGTTGTCTTCAGAGTAGCATGATGGAGGCCCATTCCCCATCAGTAACAAAATTCCCCCCTCCAATTTGTTTAGTGTTGGATAGGGCACAGCATTTACCCCACTACACAGATTTTTCTCCCTTACCTCCTAGGCTCCCTCATACTCCTCCCATACAGGAGGGCTGTAAAAATCCCCTCCTTCTGTATTTACTTCCTAACCCAAATGCCAGGAGACGGTCGACAGCTGGCTTAAATCTCTGCAGCTCAGGAGATCAGCCCTTTCCTCCCCCCGCCTTTTCTAATAAAAATTAATTTATTATGATCCAGAGAGTTGAAATTAATCTGCCTCCGGAGAGGCTGTGTCTGGCGAGGCCCGGTGAGGAGGGAGGCAGAGGGCTCCGGAGGGCACATTAACAGTATTGTTGTGCTTAATGTTGTGTAGCCGCAACATCTGCTAATTTAATGCACGAGCAGCCAGCTGCCTCCGACAGCTCCTAACAAGAAGAGGGGAAGCAAGGGGAGGTTTGCAAGCGGGTGAAAGTGTGAGGGTCTGCGGCTGCTCTCCAAGCCCCCTTCTCCAGATCCCAGGTAATGGCAGCATTTGATGATGTGCCCATGATTAAATCCTTGCATGCACCTGCTTGTTGCTGCCACCATCGGGATCTGGATGACATCCAAGCTCTGCAAGGGCAATGGCGAAGGGAAGATTCACTGAAAGCCCCATTTCACCCTCTATCTGAAGGGACAAACGCAGCGAAAAGCAAGGCATGTGTTCTGCTTAGTCTATCTGCACCCAGAGCAAATGGAGCAAGGGATGGACATCAATCCAAAATGACAAGGAGATGGTCTAAGGGAAATCACACCTGTACCAAGTCAGGTTTGGTATTATTCCCAAGGAGTTTGAGCAGTGGGTTCTTGTGAGCTATTTTTGTAAAAGTGATTCTTCTTCTGCCAAATGAAAGAAGATTAAAGAGGAAAAAAATCCCAACCCTCAGATGACAAGAAATGTTCCCCACTTATGGGATGATAATCAATGTAAAGTTGCTCAGTAGCGTCACGAAAGCAATGTCGTCATCTGGCACTCATGTGGCTGGGTACAGTAAGCCTGAATAAGTAAATATGGAAATTCACTGGCTGTCCCAAGCTTCAGTCCCTGGATGCTTGGGTGCATGTGGACCCCCACACTCAGCACAGGCAGGGACCTCAAAGGCTGCCCTGTGCAGGACTCAGACCAACGTGACAATGGGAGGTTTGAACAGGAGCCAGGGGCGAAGCAAGGTGAACCTCCAGATGCAGGTGTTAACATCCCAGCCCTGCAGTGAGTAGGGAGGAGGGTTTTCCCAATCCAGCAGTGTGAGAAGGCTGCAAAATTCAGTTTCACATCTTGCTGTGGGTTGAAAGAAAAGCAGATGGGAGGTTTTGAATCTTCCAGTGAGATAAGCTGCTCCAAGAGTGAGTCCAACCTCCTTTCCAAATCACACCCAGCGATGCTGTGTCCATGCCACATCTCCATTGTCTAGGAAAGGCCCAAGGGTTGACTCCATGCCTCCCACAATCAGAGGATCCAGCACATATGGAATCATAAAATCACAGAATGGTTTGGATTGGAAAGGACCATAAGATCATCACGTTCCATCCCCCATGCCATGGGCAGGGACACCTCACACTAGACCATGTTGCCCAAAGCTTTGTCCAATCTGACCTGGAACACTGCCAGGGATGGAGCATATGGGAAGGTCATTGGAGAAGAATCCAAGGTTGGGCAACAGCTCTGACTTCCACTGGAAAATGGAGAATGAGTTTCAAACCCAAAGGGTTTAATAACCAGGAGCAAAGAAGCCATGGTATGTTCTCTGGTACACAGCGGTGTCACTCAGGAGACCTGGGACAGGTTACCTTCCATCAGCTACTGCAGAGCAGCTGCCTGTGGACAGGTTCTTGTCCTCAAAAAGAGAAGTGATAATGAAAAGCTGCTTGCTCTGTTGTGGAGGAGGAATCAGGATTCTTATCTAGTACCTGCTGTAGGAAACAGCCAACAGTAGCTTCCCAAGGAGAACGGGTAGGAGAAGCAAAGGCTGTGAGACCCCAAAGAGTGGGACTCCTCATGCTCATATGCTGAACCACCATAGGAATAAAACTGCTGGGACATCGCCATGTCCCTTGGGCAGAATAATTTTGGGCCTTGGCTGATCCAGGAGAGCCAAGAGCAACACAAACAGAATGGGAAGAGATACTGCATTGGGCTAAAAGAATATGGTAAACCTCTTAGGGAAGGGAATGAAATGATTTCTCTCAAATAACCAACATAAGGATTTGAAAATGAACATCTCTTAGTATTAATTTAATTAAAGCAGCATGCTGCCGTTACTTATAAAGCTAGAAGAATCAGTCTGTTTAATGGGTTCTCAGCTAATCAAAAATTAATTAAGCGTTTAGTGGGGATTCCAAATCCCTGAATTGGATTTAAAGAAGCCTGTTTCCACGTCTTTTTCAAGTGTTGCTTGTTTTACTACAACAGGAGATGTGTCTGATTGTGCAGACCTCCCATTATCCCTGGCTTGCAGGTGATCAGCCTTGAAATTCATTCTTGTTAGTTGATAGCTGCACCGTTGCCCGAAATGACTGTGACAGAGCATCACTAAGTCTCTGCCAGCCCTAGAAGAGGGCTCAGAGCTTTCCTTTGAGCATTGTGCCGTGCATCTCCTCGCTAGTTCGCAGGTGATAAAGAACGAACAGCACAAAGGGGCTGAGAATGGGGAAATCTACCCATTATTTCTGAGGCTGTTTTGTTATGCAGTGGGGAGTGCCAGTGCATCAAATGGGCTCCTTCCCTTCACATCTCTGCTTGCACATGTCCTGATGCCTTTGCTCTGAATAAATACTACCTACTGCATCCCTACTCCCTCTCTCAACCCCTTCTTACCACTCTACAAAACACCATCCACCACTGAGTGATGGAGACCACTCACGCACAGGCAGCAGCTACTGTATCCTGGTCCTGCGCTGCATGAAGATAACTTTTAACATCAGTATGTGCCAGAAATGCCCTTTATCCTTTATCCCTTATGGCTCTTTCCCTTGCCCATCACCCATGTAAAACCCTCAGATTCCAATCCAATGCAGGAAACAACTCCAGGAAGTGAATCTGCCTGAAAAGCAGCCTGCCTACCGAAATAAATATAAAAATAAAATAAGCTGTACTTTAACACTTAATAAAATAAACTGTATTTAACACTTCTCCAACCCATTTCCCAGTGAGAGCAGTGGGGAGGGCAGGTGGCCCCTGGGGAGGGAAGGCTGGTGCTGCCTGAGCTGGCTGCCTGCAATCACTGCTCATCAAACTGCACCCTGCGATGGAAACCCCGGCCCCAAGCCTGCAGACTGGAGACAGCTCAGTTTGCCTTTCATCTCTGGAGATCTTTTTTTTTTAGCTATTCAGCATGCTGACAATGTAAATAATACCAATAATATAAAAAAATAGAAGTGCACCAAGTGTCAGACAGGATGCAAAATTTTTCTGCTTCTTTTTTTGGATGGGGGGTAAGGGGTGGAAACTTAATAATGCTCTACCTGAACCCCTTAAAGCACAACATCTTTGAAGTAGCAAACTGGCAAATACACTCAATCAATTATAAATGAAATAATCTTCTTAAAATATTAGAGATTTGGGTGCTAAGCAATACTGGAAGATTACGGAGAGAAAATCAGTTTTAGAGCTTCCTAAAGTGACAGAAAGAGAATAATCGGAAGAAATGGTGAGAAGTTTAAAACGATTATGTAGATTTGTGTCAGTGAAAATGTCCCAGCAATCCTTAGCCGATCTCTGGTACGCTGGAAATAGATTACGTTCAATCCTTTCTTAAAGGGGCAGGTTTCTTTCAAGTGTGAGGGTAGTTTAATTTTATTCATTTCTTTATTTATTTTTCTAAGCACCTTTGCATTATTTTTAACCTCCAAGGGCATGCCTGCTTTCCTTCGCCTGGCTGTACTAGAGGTGCACACACTGGAGCACGGTTTGGGGAACAGTCATGTGGGTATGGTGAGCTACATCTCTCGCAGCATGGCACCCTGTACAGGACGGACACCAACTGGAAAGAGGTTTTGAGCATGAGAGTGCCCTAAGTGCCCACAGGAGCAGGCACTCAGTCCTGCTTCTGCTTGGGCCAGGCAGGTACGGAGAGATCTCATCAAAACCAATTGATTTTCCCCACTGGAAAACACCTCTGAAAACAAGATTACATCCATCCTTAGAGTGAACTAATGCTTCTTGGATGACTCTGGATAAACTGAGGTCCACAGGTTTGAGTAAGACTCATTCCTTGTCTTCCTGTGGCATAAACAGCACCAAAAAGGAAGAACAGAAACCCAGAAAGGGAACAGCAGCACACAAGGGGCAACTGGACCCTGGTTTTGACAAAAGCAGGTTATGGAGAGTCTGCTCTGCATTTGTTCTTGTTGCTGCTGTGATCCTTTGTTGCTGTCTGATCCTTTACTGGCTCTGCATTTCACGTTTACAGCCTCGATGCATATTGTTGGAATAATTCAAAGTTTACCCTTCACACACATACACTTTTTAACACATCCTCCAAACATATCCGCCACAGAAAGAACTACATGACCTGTAAAACATCTATTCCATGCAATCACTTTCTTTGGTTTCATGGCACTGCTTGAGTTTGAGATACCAGCCCAGGAGAACTTATGTCCCCTGGCATGATGCTGGCATGGGTGTACAGAGGAAGGAAGCTCCCTGATCCAAGAGAGGAAGGCAGGAGCACATCAACACCCCCAGGATGTCAGTACTGGGGTTTGCAGTTGGAAGCAACAGAATAATTCAGAGGAAGAAGTGAAAATAGGGAAAAGGCACATCAACATCAAGGTTGCTTTTAAAGATGGTGCCATTAAACCGAGGGGCTGGTGAGAGCTGTTGTTAATTGATAGCAAAGGAGAGGAAGCTGTCTCCGGGGAGAAGTAGATAATGTAGGTAATCTTCAGAGAGGATTTGCCTAAAGAGATGGAGGCTTGGGAGTGGAAATTCCTGGAGTCAGATGGGGTTGGAAGAGGAAGATGAAATCTGGTTTGTCAACAGCCACCAAGGAGATGTGGACCCACCAAAAATCAGCCAGGCTCTCTAAGAAGGCATTGCTGCCTTTGCTCAGGGAGCACACATCAGTTCGTCTCCGGAGTCATGGATATTCTCAGTAGGGGGAAAAAACTTCTTTTTTTCAGGTATTTTCAATGGAAAATGAAATAAATATTTTTGACAAAATGCATTTTTTCACATAAACAAGAAAATCTTTATTCTTGTTTTTAGACTTTTCCCCCCTCATCTGCTTCTTGCTTTCCCTGCCTTCTTTTTTTCCTTAATACTTCCTCTCCTGAGGGCCAAAGTGAAACACAAGCATAGAAATGAAATCCTTTCTTTGAGGTGCTTGCAAAAGGTAAAAGCGAACAGCTTTCTCTGTGTGTTTTTCTTCATGTTTGGGGGAATTTAGGGGTCAATCCAATTTATGGCCACTCTCCCTGCTGCTCAGCCCCTTGATGCCCATGGCTGCTGTGGCCTCACCCTCTACAGCACCTTTGCATAATCCCAGCTCTCCCCAGGGATTCAGACAGTGAGAAATAACAGCCCTTACCTGCTGCTGATGACGAGTATAGGCAGAATTATCTAATGTTTGTAAAGCTCTTAGCAGATGACAGTGCTGTTGTGTGATACTACTCCCATATTATAGCTGGATGCTGCTTGATAGTCAGGCATGGAATCAATTTTTGAATAATGGATATTAAAAACGTCAACTCTGACACCCAGCCATAATGCTTGCTGCACGCTAAGTGCCTATATATTGTTTCACACACTTAATATACAGTGGAGGCACTGTAATTACTCCTCGCTAATCCCCACACTTTATAATCTGCCCGGATGCATGAAACCTGGCCGCCTCCTCCCACCTCTCTGCACAGATTTCAGAGCACACGCTGCACCTAGCTGTCACTGTGCTAAGACACCACTAGTTTATTCCCCAAAATGTTGTGAATTGCCAAGCAAAGATTTACTAATTGCATTTATCTGCATCCCTCGACCTGCTCTCAGTCTGCATCTGTTACCAGCAGTCACTTAGCATCAGTGGGATGTCTATCCAGAAAGGAAAGGCAGAGTTTCCTTTGCAGAGGCCGCCAAATAAATACCGTCAGAACTTATGTACAAAGGAAACATGTTTATTTGCTGCATAAACTAGGGGAAATGTGGGCACAGAGGGCTCAGTCTCACTCAGATTTAGCCGTCTGAAAGCTGAGCACAGAGTCTAAGCGAATCTACACAAGTTGTCTTGAATTTGTTCATAGTTACCTGAGCTTCAAGCCAACTTCTACTCTCACTGTTTCCAGTCTCTTTAGGGAGAGTCACCCTGTTTCTGCTAGGCCTATCCACTGATATATACAAGGGGTAGGTGAGGTCAGGACAGAGACACTGAGTGGCTGAGAAGTGACCATGAATATCCGCAGGCTGGGATAAAAGAACCTTCTCACCAACAGAAATAGCCTGAAACAGTCCTTCCAGTTAGAACAGAGGGGCCTGAAACAACCAAATAAAGTTTCAGGTACAGTCTGGTGGGATGATGGGACTAATAATGGAATAATTTGGATGGGTAGAGACGTGTCCAGCCTCTAGTAGAGCCTCCTGCTCCAAACAGGATCTAACTTTCAGGTTAGATCAAACTTCAGTTTTATATCAGATTGCCCAGAGCCTTGTCTAGTTGAGATTAGAGCATTTCCAAGGATGGAGATCCCACAGCCACCCTGGACCTTTTTACAGTGATGACAACAGACTGCATAATGTGGTGCTTGCACGTAAAGGTGCCCAAGAAGCCAGGAGGTCCTATCCTGTACCTCTGCAGGGCTCCTTCAGAATCCCAAACCATTGGATGTGGGAGAAGGTGGCCAGAGAAGGGGCACATCTATTCAGAAACCCTTTAGTTGCCAGCTCATGCAAACCATCAGTGTTGTACGTAGACTTCCTAAAGCATGGCTGTGCTGGGCTCCCAGAACAAGGCAATGCAGAGACAGGCATCTTTTGTTGGGTTTTTTGATAGGCCTTTATACTAACACATGGATGGCAGTGGAGGGGGACAGAAAGGGGAGAAAGCCCCAGATATCAGCCTCCATCTGTTCCTGTCCTGCTCACCTGACAGCCCCACTCCACTGCAGGAAAGGGGTCGTGCATCTGCCATCACTTTGGAAAAGTCCCTGTGTCTCCTCCCAGTCGTCCTCCATCTCACTGCTTCCAGGCAGCAGCACAGAGGGACTGCTATTAGGGACTATAGCTTTATTAATTAGATCCAGGCCCAGTTTCCTCATAGGAGAAGGAAATTACCTGTGCTTGTGCTGAGTGGGGGAAGCTTCTTTTCTGCTCTTATTGCCCATTTCATCTCCCCCTCCACCCATGGGTTTTGTGCTGTGCCAGGACCACTTTGTGGACAGATCCTGGCTCCAGCTGGATCTGGGGCACCGTGACACCCCTGCTTACTGCACAGGACATCACTCAGGGGAAAATGCTTCCAGAGCCAGCTTCAAGAGACGCAGTAACAAAAAAGGACTTTCTGGAAACAAGGCAGAAGAGGGGGAGCTCTGCTGGGATGGTGAATGGATTTAACCCCTCAAGCTCCATCTCAGACAACTCCCCACACCTTGAAAGCATTAGGACCCAAATGAGGTATGAGGTATGCCACCATAGATAAGGCAGAGCCACATCAGTGATGTCCTGAGGGCTCAGATATTAAAGAAAGGGGCCTTGAGGTAGACTTTTTGCTTACAGTCACCCTAGATGTAAAACATCAGTTGGCTTTAGAAAACAATTTGCGGGTGTCGTGTAGAGGTACCACCTCCGTCTCAAAGCAGGTGTTTGCTTAGATGTCTTAAAGGTAAACTGAGGCATGCAGCAGTGGAGAAAACAAACTGGACCCTGAGGGCTTCATCTGCAACCTGCCCCCTTTTCTTTTTAGTGGAATTGCTTGGACTTGTGTGTTGTATCTGGTAGGGGTAACCCAGGTACAGATGGGGGCCCCAGGATGCTGACACACAGCAGAAAGCCAGTCCTTGCCCAAGTGTCTCTCATTCCCCAGCCATTCTGATGGAACAGAGGTCAGAGAATAAAGGAATAAATAATAAAGAAGTAATAAATAAGAAATAAATAACAAAGAAACCTCCTGTTTGCAAGAAAGTCATAGTTTAGAAAAGAAAAAACACATTTACAAGCCTGTGCAAACTGTGCTTCTTCCGCACGTGCTGTGTTCTCCTTGTTCACCCTTTCTGCCTCTTTAAAGTCACTCAGGGGGTTAGCCTGGAGTTGCAGCAGACTAACAGTAGGTCTTGGTTCCCAGCAGCTGAGGGTCCAGCCTGGTTTATTTTAACCCTAGGGAGGGCTGGGGAAGCAGGCTGACGCCACTGTGGCTCCCTGTGCATATACAGCTAGGATCCGCACCAACCTGTCATGCACAGACCCAGCATCGCCGCCCCAGAGCTGTGTGAACCGAGCGAGACAGGCAGCATGCCAGCCTGAAACGGCTCTGAGCCCAGAACTCGATTATTGCTTAACTTTCCTGCCAAGCCTCCAGCTCCCTCTGTGCTAAATCATTCCCCATCGATCCGTTCCCATTATAAAGCTCCTGTCTCCCCCACGAGCATGCGACTCCATACGACTCGACTTCCAGCACAATTGAGCTCGGACCCTAAAAATCAATACTGCAGCAACCCAAGGATCAGAGGCCAATGAGGTCTTTAACAAACGTGTCTGGTGCTCTTGACTTGAGTAGGCTTCAGCCTACTTTGAGGTCCTTCCTGATCCATCATGGGTTTGTTCAAGTTGTCATAAAGCAAATTTGCAGTCATTGATCCAGGCAGAATGAAGTTGTGAATATCAGATGGGGGAGGAAGGGGGGAGAATAACCCTGGAGAAAGAGTTTTAATAGCTTATAGGCAACACATGTCTGAGCCAGAGGAAAGCAAATGAGGAAAATGCAAACGAAATAAGCTTTTTCTATTTTATTTTTCCCAGCCTTTCTTCCCTCTGGAGAGGGAAGCTGCCTTGGCTCTAAAGAAAAACAAAAGGAAATGATAAGTATTATAAACTATAATACAGGGCTTGTTTCTTTCTAATGGATGAGGGCTACGGCCACATATACTTCTGATATTAACTATAGACAGGGCTATATGAGGATAACTTATAAATATATAGGAAGTAAGAGGCCAGATCCTTCTCTGCCATGAAGACATGTGGCTCTGCTCAAGCCAATTCGGCTCCTGCCAGCAGACAGGACCGAGGGAAACTCATTTCAGAGCAAAATAACTAAGGAGGGAGGAAAGTTGCTTTCCATAAAGTGCAATTCTGATGACAAATGGCCCAACCACCTGCAAAATGTATTAACGAGGCTTCACTATGCAACAAATTGCACAAAAGCCAATTGAATTTAATATAAGGGTCGTTCATCTCCCTGTTTTTTTTTTTTTTTTGTTATTTTTAATTCAGCTCCAAATCTTTTCAAAACTCATTAAATGAAACATAATCAAAATTCACATTTCTGCATCTTTTATTTTAAGTCCAAATCAGGACCTCATATTCAGACACTCCCAGCTTGGCTCAGTTCTGCTCTCAGAGCCAGCACCCATCCTTTGCAAGGATAAAGCTATTCCAAGGCCTGAAGATCACTTAGAAATGGGGATGCAGACTGGGATGTCCATTCGCTTTCATGTTACCTAAAATCTTGGCATATTGAGAGCAAATATGAGAAGTTCACTGAGCTTTTAGGGTCAAGTCTGGAAAAGGAGAAGGAGTGACCAGCAGACAAGGAGCCCTCCTGAGCTCTGGGAAGAAGAGCAATCCCTGCCCTCCCAACACAACCTTTCCTCTGACCTTTTTCAACCGGTCTGCCACAGCATTCAGGACAGGTCCCAGGTACAACCCAGGCTGTGCTGCAATGGCTTGCTCCCTGTTGTGCCAAGCTGGCGGACCCCTGGCCCCGTTCACTCCCTTGGCGATGCGTCAGCAGCAGAGATTAGCCAGGCAGCACCCTGGCTCATCTGTCCTCTCCCTGTCAGTAGCTCTTGCTACCCACCCTGGCTAACCAAATCCCTCGGCACCCCTGTGAACAGCTCGGGATTTGATGATCTGCATTCTCCTCAGACAGAGCAGGGCCAGGTGAGCAGCAGAGATCACCCTGATGTTGGTGGCTGCTACCAAGTGCCAAAGAAAGACATCTTGGCCCTATGAAATGGAGAGGGCATTGGGAAGGCAGCTGATGGAAGGTAGGGGCTCCCCAAACAATTCAACAATGGAGTCATTACAGCTTACTGCATCGATAATGTCATTCCCCAAGCTTATGCACCTACATGCACCAGCACAGCTGCAAGGGGGACACTGTCTCTGTGCAAACAGTGCTGCACAAACCCTGTCTCCACACTCGTTTCCAGGTGTGTTTCGAAACCGTTTGCTACCACAGGGAACCATGAGCTTGCTGCATCCTCTCACCTGATCTCCAACTGGCAGCCTCTGTCTGCCTGTGGCTTTCCCTGTCAATCAAGATTTGGCCCTTAAGTAGTCCCATTGAAAGTACCCTCAGGTTCAGTCATCACTGGTTAGGCCCAGAAATCCCAGTCCAGGAAAGCTTTTCGACGTTCCTCCCATCACTCACTGTGGCTGAGTGGTGACAGGACTGTATACAGCAAAGCCCATGATTTCATTTCTCCTGCCAGTCCAACCTGTAATGAAAACAAAAAGTGCTGAAATTCCTCATGCTGCTCTTCCCTACTGAGAGAAAGTGAGCTGAGGTGGATGACATTGCCTCCTTTCAGGTTCTGGTCACAGCTTTCACCAAAGTGTTTTGGTGTGATGTTTAACAAAACTAGCCATGAAAACAGTCTGTTCTGTCACTCGTGTGCAAGCAAGGCTAAAACACAGTTTTCCCTCTGATCAGTTTTTCTCCTCTAAAACCTTTTGTGCTTCTCATATGAGCATTATCCAGCGAAAACAGACTCAGAGAGAAATTTCCAGCTGGGTGCATTTGCATCTTTGCACGCTTAGCCATTTCCAGGGAAGTCAATAGGGCAACACAGTGATTTAAGCACTTCTCTGGAGTGGAGCTGCAGTACCTATGCTGTTCCTGGCTCTGTTTCATATTGTGGTGATGGAGAAGCAAACAAGACTTCCATTCCCATTAAACAGAGAGAATCAAGGTTTGCTTGATCCATTTCTCTGAAAACATCCTCCCCTTGAATGCATTCTCTTGTAGAGCCATCTTTCCTCAATTCAAATTGCTCCTTAATTCCTCCTTTTCGAGCGCACCTGACTGCAATCTTTTCCTCATATCCATCAGTCCTTGTACTCACAGTAATAGCCGCCATGAATGTTTGCTTATATTACCCAGTGGTAATATAGCAAGTTCCGAGTTATGCTGCCTCCACCTTGTACTCTCTGCTCCATCTCCATCTATTGCTTTACCCCGCTGCCCGCCTGAGAGCAGCTGCACACACTTCTGCAAAGCGTTATCTCATTATTCCAATTCTATCTGCTAAAGCATTTGGAGAGACAGTGTATTAAAGACACTATATAAAAATAAATTGAATCGAGACGAATTCTATATACCTAAAGTTGTAAAAAGGAATAGTCTCCGGTGATGACTTCATTTCCAGCAACGGCATTGTAACAAGCCGGGGCCCATCTCCCAGATGAATTTTAAATAGATCTGCTCAAATTGAGCAGAGCTGGCCAGGCTCATAGGGCTGGGGCTGTGTCCTGGAGAGTGGGGGCTTGGGGAGGTCTGGGAGAGTGGAACAAGGAACAAGGGACTCAGTGCCAGAGCCCAGCCTGATCCCTGACCCCCGACCCACCAGTGCAGCTTGCCCAGCTCAGCTGGGAGCTGCAAAGAGGAATACGCTGCCGCTCACTCAGCCGCTCCCTTGGGCATCATTCCTGCCATTCGTGATTCCCTCCATCAAGGTAGATCTATGGTGCAAATCCTGGTAGTTACCCCTGCGTTGGTCACAGAAATGTAACTTTCCTCCCTTTGAAGTCTGCCTCAGCAAAGGAGACAGGCAAGTCCCTATGTGTGAAAAAGTAAGAGGCTGGCAGTTTCAGACCCTTCTACAACCACAACATACTGCAATGGGTTTGCCGCTTGCCTAAATGACTATAAGGCAAGAACTTGGGTTGGATAAGTGGCTCAGCACAGACCCAGATGCAGGTTCTGGGCCATGCTGCCAATCCATGATGTGGCTGATGCAGTTCCGGGGTGTACATGCATGGAGGCAAGGAGGGATTGTATCTCTGCATTGCCAAAGAGAGCTTTGCTGGGCTGTGAAGCAAAAAGGATCAGAGGTCCTAGTAAGGGGCTTGGTAGAACACACTTCTATGAATGAAATCTATGACAGGTCTGAGAAACCCATCCCAGAAACTTTCAAGGAACCCCCAAGTAAAATAACCTCTCTGCAGAAAGCTGCGCATCATGGTTTTAGCTGAGTTATGGTTTACGAGGAACCTTTCTAGTTCAGTCATTGTAACTCTGAGCAATCCTCTGCATCCCTGGGAATCTGTAAGACACAGAAGTAAGAAGGCTTTGCCCCACTGATTTGCTGTTATTCTCACAGCACCCAGATCATCACAGGTAATTGATGGGGAAGGAAAAGCTGTGCCATGAACTTGTTTGCTGCAAGAATGGGCCAAGCCATGGTCTAGATACTCTGCAAGATAGGAAGCAATCCATGGGGAAGGTTTTCTGCCAGTCAGTCCCAGAGCCCTTCTCCCTAATTAATTCATCATTTGCCTATTTGGGGGAATGGCTCAGCTGAAATGACGTTTTTTTCCAGTTGAAAAAGGAAGAGAGGGAAAGGAAATCTGACTTACGTCATGGGCTGCTCCACCCCTCCTGATTCAACTGCTCTCAGTTCCCTATTGCTTGCTTTACAACTCTGAATGTCAGCACTCGAGCAAGTTGAGGGAAACACTTGCATCCCGGTAATTCAAATTAAGATGGTGAGTAAAGCAGAATTTTTCGCTACACCTGAACGAAGGTAACTAAATCACTTTCTCGCTTTGGAAGATTTTAGCTTTCATTTTTCTGTTGGCCCTGGTTTATAATCATGCCTCAAAATCAGCATTCTCAGATGGAAGAAATATTCCCTCAGCTCCACCCGCACCCATAGAATGTTATTGGCAATGGATGAGAGACTTACAGCCAACCATGAGACACGTCCAGCACCTCATGTTACCTGCAGCCTTGGAGAACAGTGACTTGACAAGATCTCCCAGCATCATTTCCTCTCTCTGTCTTTCCTGGACCAGAAACTTGGTGCTAAAAATGTGTCTGCCATTCTTTGACCTGTTCATGAAATAATTAGTTGTTACCTGCATCCCAGGCATTGGATGGCCCAGTTCAATGGCTTTGCTAGGTGGTGAAACTCAGACCCTTGAATTGCTCAGGATTCCTGTGTTTTAATATAGATTTTAGATCTACCAAACTGCAGTGAGGGAACCAGTGGCGTCTGCTATGAATTGGCAAAGCATCTCTCTCAGAAAAGCAATCTTTGCAAGTCTGGATCACAGCAAAAAGGAATTAGCAATAATAAACCAAATGTCTGGAGGAATTTATCCTCCCTATCTTCCTGTCTTTCCAGCTCATTATTTCTTTATAAGGTTCATTACTAGCAGGTTTGAGACTTGGGCACTGACCCACAAAGGCCTGGAGGGAGGAAAGCTTTCAGATGCTGTCAGACCCATCTGGACTGATTGAAGAGAGATGCAGAGAGGCGAGCAAGGTGACAGCCGAAGGGAAAGGTTTCCTCAGGCCTTGTGTTGAAAGTGGCAGGATCAGGCTCCACTAACACATGCCCAGCTCTGCACAGCCTCAGCCTTTCAGCTTCACTGGGAACAGGATCTTCCAGTATGCCAGACCCTGAATCCAAAGAGGATTTACTGAAATCCCAGTGGAAAAAAAATGTTTAGATGAACAATGTCCAACAAAGAACATTGGTCTTTTCTATAACCACCAGTTCAGAATCGGGTTTGCTTCAGCTGAAGGTTACTTATGTGACTGTTGTGCTCTGTTCCCATCCCACCCTGCATATCTATGCATTTATTCTCTTCCCTGTGCTCCTGACATGTGACAAGTTTTGCCATTTCAAGGAATTGGTCTGGCTGATAACTAAAAGAGCAGGAGGGAGAAAAGGAGGATAAAAAGAGAGAGAAAAAAAAGAGTTTTTCAAAAGAAAAGCACACTTTCCCTTGGAAACATCACTGTGCTTAACTGCCTTGTTTGTTGTTTGGGTTCCTCCTGAGCTGCCAAACCCAGGGAGGATTCCCAAGCCCTTGCTTTGATAAAGTACCATGAGCCCAACACTGAAGCCACATGACTCTGCAGGTGCCCCTGAAGGACCTCTTCTCTACCCTGACCTGGGATGTTGGGATTTTAAGACCTTTTGTGGGGATTTGAAACCTCCCAGAGGACCTCATTGATGGTAGCCTGGTTGCATTCACATTCATGTGAAAGCTGGAAAGGTTTCCATCTTCACTTCGACCAGATAGACCAAGCTTTTCTGTTGGAGCTTCCAGTTCTTTCCCCAGTTTCTCTCCAGACCCATTACCATCTTTCCTTGGCTGAATTTCCTCTTTGCAATATGTCCCTACCAGCTTATTTCAGTTTGTGATGTCGATTCTCCCTGCAGTGGATGTTGGATCTGCTCTTTTGCATTCAACAGCACACCTTCTTGCATCTGAATTTTGGTTTTGCTAGCAAGTGAGGAGCAACACTTACCTGACTTTGCAGCTGAGTAAGCCTTTCTACTGTGCACCCTTGGGAGGGAATATTATCTCCTAGTGGTGTGTGAAATGCCTAAGAGAAGGGACCACAACAGCTTGGTGGAAAAACAGCGTAATAAATAACATGCCTCATGGTTATAACAGGCAGGTAAGGACATACGGCATAATCAGGGGATAATAAAGAATCTCACCAGGCTGTCAGGAGCGTGGGGCTTGGAGAGACACAGTGCAACAAGCCAAAGCCACTGCCGGGCTCGTTCCTCGCTGCCAGGAGTGAAACAACTTCATTCCAGACACTGAGAAGTGGTTTACGAAAGCCTCGGATATATTCACCAGGGAGAAAATTACCTGTCAGAAGAATGATAAAGCCACAGTGTGCTTTGCTACTGGAATCCATTTGTTCTGACTGGTGATGGGGAAGAGCTCAGGCTGTATCCCGTTCCTCTGCTAAGTCGTTTGCTGCTGAAAGGGTGGATGCAGGCAAAAGTGTCCAAGAGTAGAGTCCACATTTATAGCATGGTGAGATGTGTTATTGAATAGCTCTTTATTTTAAAGTATGCAATCTTCTGTATTGCCGCACTTAAGGTTAAATCCATGCACACGTCTGCAAGCCTGGACCTGCAACTAGCATGTGCTTTGGTTCTTGGTGTGGTTCTTGGTGTGGCTGTGATGGGTGAAATGTGCCACATACATAAACCAAACCACCAGCAGGCATCACTTCTGCTACAGAAAATCAGGGCAAATCACACCATTTACAACGTGCCCATGTGCCCTGGGTTCAGCAGTAGCAGTCATTTTTCTCCTTCTTAGTAGCTGGTGCAGTGCTGTGTTTTGACTTCCAGCCTGGGAACAGAGCTGATAACACCAATGGTTTTAGTTGTTGCTCAGTAACGTTCACTCTGACCAAGGACTCTGTGAGTCTCATGCTCTGCCGGGGACGAGGGGAGACCGGGAGGAAGCAGAGACAGGACACCTGACCCAAACTAGCCAAAGAGGTATTCCATACCACAGCACGTCATGCCCAGGGAGGTAACTGGGAGTTACCCGGAAGGGCACGATCTCTCTTCGGGGGGGTCAGACTCATTCGGTGGTGGTATTGTATTCTCTTCCCTTGTTATTGTCCCTTATCATCATTATCATTGGTGGTAGCAGCAGTGATTTGTCTTATACCTTAGTTACTGGGCTGTTCTTATCTCAACCCGTGGGAGTTACTTTCTCTCGATTCCCCTCCCCATACCTCCGGGAGTGGGGAGAGGGGTGAGGAAGGAAAGAAAGAGGGAGAAAGGGGGGGGAGTGAGTGGACGAGCTGTGTGGCTGGGTTTAAACCTTGACACCATGAGAAGCTCTGTACATGCACCTATACATGTTTTTGTAGACAGTTGGGATGGTTTCACAGTGTATGTCATGTGCTTACAGAAGTTAGGGTGGAAGGCACTTTAAGAAGTCACTTGTTCCATGTTTCTCCCCTACTTTAGGCAGTGATGGAATGCTGATTGATGGATTTTGCCCATCTTTTGATGTAGGTACTGCTGAATTTGGAGGACTGTAGCAGGGGAATCAAGGGAAGTTTTCATGCCCTCTGCTCAGTGATGGTGAGGGCACAGATGGAAACACCCAGTCTAGGATCTGCAGGTCAAGAACAAAAAGGGGCCTGGGGCCTGCCCTACAAGGAGAGATCAGGGGAGTTGAGCTTGATTGTCTAAGAGGACTAAGCGGGGGAATCTAATGCTATTTAAAGCTAACCGGAAGTGGTTAGAAAGGCAACAAAGCCAAAACATTTCTTAACAGTGCCAAACAATGTAACATGGAGCAATATCCACAAATTGTGGCTTTGGAGGTTCATGTGGGATAGCAGGAAACAATAAAGTACCATATCGGAAATGCAGTACTGGGACACCAAAGGTGGGGGCTCTTCATCCTTGGAGGTATTGAAGCACTGGGTAGACATAGCCATGGCCAGCCTGACCTGGCACTGGCAACAGCTCTGGATAGGAGGTTGGGCTGGAGACCCTAAAAGTGCCCCGGCATGGCACTAATTGTCCCCTTCTCACTGCCAGACCTGGCATGGCCACCTGAAGTCTGATGCCAGATGTTTTACTGCAAACAGATGGGGATCCTCTGAGCAATCCTGTGGGACCTGGGAACAAGGACAGATGGGAAGGGGATTGTGTCACACCTCTAAATCCTCTTTGTAATGCCTCACTTATCAGGCACACCTATGAAATCCTTACCTAATCCTTTCCCCTGGATACCAATAAGATGCTTGAGGACCCTCTACAGATCCCATAGTGTCTATTTTATGTATGTACTCCTCCATCAGCATACATCTGCAAGCCCCCCATCCTCCCAGCTAATGAACTGCTTGAGGGTGAGTGGTAAAATGAAACCTTTGTGTTCCACATGTAGTGATTGGGAAATAGCAATGGGAAAATGAAAGCCAAGGCAAAACTCTTCAGAGCAGGCAGTAGGAGACAAACAAGAATACTATTGTCATTCTTCCACACGAGAAGAGTGACAAAGGAAGACCTCTCTCCCCATCCTTCTGGATGCTGCCTAGATTTTTCAGTAAGGTCGCAGTCATAAGCAATCCGCTGATTGAAATTCCGCATTTCAGCCAACCAGGACAATAAGCGGACTTCCTATCAGGATTCTCCACAACAGAGCACTTGTGATAAATGAACTGGAGAACAAGACAAATGAATATAGCCTAGTGCTGTGCATGGATTCATCAACTCGGAGAAAGCTTCTGACAGAGAGAGAGGGAAGGAAAAGACCCTACGCAGGGAGATTTGGTAGGATGAGGTACACAGGCAGGTTTGAACTCCTAGGAAATACATGGGTTGAAGAGAAGACCTCTGCTAAGTACCAGTGCAGAGGCAACCACACGGCTACAGGGGCAAAGGCGGAGTCTATTGAGCTGTAGCCACTCCGAGTTTGTGTTGGGCAGAAAGGAACTGCTCCATTTATGACAGCTCCTTGATGTCTAATCTTGAGTCTCTGATGTGTGCAAATTGATCATACCGCCAAGAGGGAGTCATTCTTGTGCAGGCATAAATATATGAAAAACCCAAGCAAATTTGCCACACAATCCTGCTGTACTCCAAGAGGAACGCTGAGACGGCAGGACCTTAACTCATGGATAAACCCTTCCTGTGTCATAGACAGGTTCACAATCTGTGGTTCCTTCACCCGTAGAGCACTTTTAAATCCAGAAGACAAAGATATAACAACAGCCAGGACTGGCAGCTGAAGTCAGCAAAGTTCAAACCAGTAAGAGCATGCAAATCATCAGCCATGAGGGTAATAAGCCATTGAAATGTGTCACTAAGAGCTGGAAGGAGTTCTCCATCACTCGCCTTCTTCATCACTAACACTCAGAATACCAGGAGTGAAGGCTTTCTAAAAAACACATCCAAGCTTGGCCAACAAATGCTGGGAGAAGTTCTGGAAGGAGGGAGAAAGATTTTTTTATGGGGTCACCCTAGAAGGGTGAAAGAGCCAGCAGGGTTTGCTGGCTGTTTAGATGTAATGCTGGTGACTCCCATTATGCCATTCTGGAGAGCCCAGCCAACAAATGCAGATAGCAAGGAGCCAGATTCAACAGGAGGAGAGCATAAGTAGCCACTGAACTTGCCCATACTTCCAGAACTAAACTTTAGTCCAATGTTTGTATTCTACAAAGAAATTTAAATTCGTATCATTGTAGTTCTTAGGGCAATTTTTCCCCCCTCCTTATGATGTAAAAATAGCCTGCAATGAGACTTTGTTTAAAGCCATGGAGTTAATTTTCTATAATAATTGTTAACAGTTGGAGTTTTTCTTTCCTCAAGCTCAAGGGAGAAGCACGGACAGATTTATTAATGGTGTCCCCCTATGTGATTGATGGGGTGTCGAACAGGGAAACTTCACACCTGAAAAAGCTTGAAACAAGAACACTTACACCAAAAATAACGTCTGAGCCTGGTACCCCTGCAAGTCTCTCTATAGTGACTTGTGCCAGAGCTTTCCCAGGGGCTTCTCTACCCCAGTAGCTCCTCTGTTGGTTCAGTGCTGTGCTCTGTTCTTCTGTTGCTACAGAGCTGGGTACACTCATGGGATCACAAATACAGTGACGGATGATCTGAAAGAAGACTGATGGTCTCTTCAAAAGGGTGAACATGCAAAGATAAGATTCTTTCTTGAGGTAATTATCATAGAAGGGTTTCCTTTAACACAAGTGTCTATCAGAGCAAACAGGACTCCTGTGATTTTCACGCATACACATAGTGATGCATGGGTAAATCTTAAGTCTTGGGTACATCCCATTCACCATTACTGGTAGCAGGTAGCACTTGATATCAGCTATGCTGAGATTTTCCAGACTCTAGAAGAGCTTACACATCTCTGCTCCAGAAAGCATGGCAGCTCCGAGGTCAGGTTGGGTGATCAAAAGTATGGAAATCCTTGTCTTTGGTGCCTGGTGGCCACCAGCTCTCTACCCTGAAAGCATCTGCTCTTTCATTCACTTCCCAAGTCCTGTGGGTATTCAGTGGGAGTATCAGCAAGCACAGGGCAGGCACTGGCATCTCAAGATGACTCCAGCAAGTTCATCTAGATCAAAACCTTCTTACAACAGGGATCTGCAGGTGTTCTGGCAGGATGACTGTGTGGTTCTTAACTCACATATAAATACCTGCCCTCCTGTCGTCCAGAGAAATGCACCTCTGTCATGTGGTTGGGTTGATGAGTTCATGGGCCTACATCCTTCCCACTGCAAAGGAAACCAGTCAGCAGCAAAAACAGGAGAGAAACTTGTCCAGCTGGAGAAGGTTAGCAAGGAAAAGGGGTTGATTCCTTTCCTATTAGAGATTGCACACACATGAACAGACAAACCAGCCTATTCACTGTTCCTTTGCTTCCCTTCCCAGCAGCCATACAGCAATGGATAGAAGATAAGATGACCAGATGTCCTGGGTTCAGCAGTAGCAGTTAATTTTCTCCTTCTAGGTAGCTGGTGCAGCGTTGTGTTTTGACTTTCGGCCTGGGAACAGTGCTGATAACGCCGGTGTTTTCAGTTGCTGCTCAAATGTTTGGTCTGACCAAGGACTTTCTGAGTCTCATGCTCTGCCAGGGAGGAGGGGAAGCTGGGAGGAAGCAGAGACAGGACACCTGACCCAAACTGACCCAAGAGGTATTCCATACCACAGCACGGCATGCCCAGGATGTAACGGGGAGTTATCGGGAAGGGATAGGAACTGCAAGGCTGCACGAGGTATCAGTCAGTGCTTGGTTGGGTGGGGTGGGGGGAGTTATCGGTCAGCTGGTGTTGAGGTGTTGTATTCTCTTCCCTTGTTATTTCCTTTATCATTATTATCATTGGTGGTAGCAGTAGGGATTTGTGTTATACCTTAGTTACTAAACTGTTCTTATCTCAACCCGTGGGAGTTGCATTCTTTTCGATTCTCCTCTCCGTCCCTCCAGGTGTAGGGGGAGGGCAAGAAGGGGGGGAGTGAGTGAACGACTGCGTGATTTATGGGTGACTTTGTTTAAAGCACGACACCAGAGTCCCCAAGAAACACCTTGGTCCCAAGTTCTGCCCTTCGTCTGAACTGTTCTTCCTGCAGACCTTTGCTTCATTGGTATTTTCCTTCCTGAAATAACAGGCGAGCACTTTCTTGATGCAAGCGTGAATTTTTCCGAATACTTCATTACCGCCTTGATTGACAAAGTCTTACAGGGCATCAGCTCACCCCCAAGCACCCCAAAGGCACTCAGAGCAACTACTGAAAGGCACAAGACCTCGTGAGCCCTTATACACAAAATGAAGGAGCACTGGGAACAAGTTTAGCATGCGATAGGAGTGATGAAAAGCTCAAGCCTTACTCACTCATCATAACTTCTGCTCCAAAGGCAAAAAATAATCTGTTTTAATAATCTTAATAATCTTTCTCTATTGCCCTTTGTCCATATGGCTGGTAATCTGGCTGCTTAGGAATGAATTATAAAAAATCCTCAAATAGGGATCTGACGGCTTAGCTCAGAGAATCACAGAAATTAGAGTCAGAGAAGCCCTAGCTGGCCACTTACCCTCCAGGCCTCCTTCACACTCCTCCAGGGTCCTGCTGGGCTGGAGTGACAGTGTTGGATCAGAGCGCCAAGTGGAAACTGTGAACCATGTCCTCTTCTCAGCTCATCCGCAGCCTCCCATCATTGTGGGCACTCATTTCTTGTCTCTTTTATTAAGACTGCCTCTTCTTCAGGACAGTGACTGTACCTTACAATGACTTTACACACTGCACAGCAAACAGGGACCATGATCAGGGGCAGACCCTCCCCATACAGAGCCAACAGTGACAACAAAGCACAAAATACTCCTGCAGGCTCTTCCAGGGCCTACCAAGGTCTTAGAGGGGATCCCACAGATATTTCTTCCCATTTTGCCTTTAGCATAGGATACGAGCAAGGAGGGAGCTGAGCCATCTGCCCTGCAGTGAAAATCAGCACAGCCCATCGAATTCACTGGTGTGACCCTGGTCTGATGAGAGGATCTTTCCGAGCTGGCTGGTGTTGCTGGATGGAGGAATCTCATATCTCATCTATTTGTGTTTGTGAAGATTCATCCTGACCAGAGTCACCCTGGCAATACTGACACACAGAGGACAATACCAGAGAGCAAATGGGATCTTGTGCAGAAAGCAGGGGCTTCAGGCCCCCGGCCTGCTGGTGGTCTGCAATGGGCTTTTAATTTATTTAACCATCGGTAAACAGATGTAATCAACATAACCTTCCCCATCTCCTTTGGCACCACATCAGAGTCACAGGCAAGCTCCACTGGGGACCAGCCGTCACATTGGGATGAGACTGTGAAGCCTTGAGGTTATGAGACCACTGCTGTGAGTTTTGCCCAAATCTTTACATGCCCAATTGGTCTCAGCAAGACACCATTAACTTACAGAGGAAGAAGAAAGGAGCCCCATCTGGAGCTTAGAAAGCACAAATCTGCCATTCTCTCTTTGCAGGCTGGGGCCTTCTGAACAGAAGGTAAAGGTTGCAAGGAGATGCTTTCATAGGAAACAATGCATGGGAAACACAGAGACAATACACTTTTCTCTTCCCACCCCCCCCTAACAATTGCTCTGCAAAAGCAGGTACCTAAAATGGAAAGCAAAGCAAACTGCAAGTTAGGAACATCAATTCCGTTTTCAACAATTCTGCCCATGCTCTTCTCTGAGCTAATAAATATTTTGCAGTATTGCACCAGTGCAGCACTACCACGTCCTCTGGTCGAGGAGAATAAAATCTACCCACGCACTGATTTTATATTGCAGCAGCCAGAACCATAAAACACACGTCAGCAACAGTCACTGCAGGTAGTGAATTACGTAGGTTTGCTCTTAAGGGAGCTCCACGTGCAGGATTTTAAAGGGTTTTATGGTAGTAGACTGTCAGAAATGCTGAAATCTGAGGGGTTTCTTTCCCTTACAGAAGCTCTCCAAATTGACAACAGAATTGTTTGTCTGCTCTGAATAAACCAGCAAATGATGTTATTTTCCTCTTCTCTGGTTTTATCTATGTGCATAGGCCAGTCTCTGCATTCTGTGCTTATTTTTGGAAGCATGAAAATTTGCCAGACACTTTGGGAAACCAGTCAGGTGCTACAAGTCCTTTTTCTCCCACTCAACATGTCAGGGGATAGCTGCCCAAGGTGCACAACAGTTACTTTGATTCCAAATAGGAGAGAAAAAAACTTCTGGGCAGAAGACATCCTGATTTCCTTGTTTGCCCTATATTCTGGGAGGCTCAGCCATTCTTTGGACTGGCTTAAGGAGTTTCTGCTCCTCCATCCCCCCACACTGATCAACCAATTGATCCTGCCTGAAATCTGTCCTCAAAACATGAAATGCAAAGCCTCATTGTTTTGATCACTGAGATAACAGCAGTGCCCCAGTGCTCAACAGGGCAGGCAGAGACAGGGTGAGCAGGGAGGAAGATAACTGCTTACCAAGCCAACATGGTGCTGGAAAACAGGTTTCATTAAACAGTGATGTGTTACTGATGGTGCCAGGGTTTCTTCAAGTCTCTTTCCTCATATGTGGTTGATTATTCCCTTCAAATATTCCCCTTTTGGTTGCAATTTCAAGTAGCGAGGAGTTACCATACTCAGACTTGCATCTCTGATCCCAGCCAAGAACCAGCACCATTAACTTTAGCAGAAGGTGCAATAACATTGCTTGATGGCAAATAGTCCATGACTGGATGGAAATATCCTAACACCTGGAGATCAGTTAAAACCCTGAAAATGAGGTTTCCTGTTCCTTGCGAATCACTAGGAAGCACTAACTGTGGTCACTGAAGCTAACCACATAAATGTCCAGGTATCAGCACTAGAGACATAAGAAGCTCTTCCTTTTAATAACACATTGCGGGGGGGGGGGGGGGGGGAAGGTGGGAAACAATCCCTGCTACTTATTCCTATTGTTTTCCAACTTTTGACATACCCTTCATTGTATTTATAATTATTGTTACCCAGTTAAAACCCCACCAAAAGCTTTCCAAACAGGTATTGCTATTCAGACTTTACAACATGGGAAAACGGAGATGAAAGACAGACACTAACTTGCACACAGCCAGCAAGCACATCAGCAGAGTAGCACACTGAACAGTGGGCTGTGGTGCTTCTCTCTCCCATAAATAAACCTTAGTAAATAAAAGCTGACTGCTGTGTGCTATGATTCACCAGAAGAACAGAAGAATTCAGTCATGAGGCAGAAAAATACATGGAAAATCCAGTTGAAAATCCAGGAGGGGAAAGACACCGGAGGGGAAGGGATGAAAATCAGATGGAAGAAAACTCTGAAAGCAAATGCTTTTTAATTATCATCACTTCAAGGGAGCACAGAACGACTCCACATGGTCCCTCATGGTTGTAGAGAAAGACCCAGGTCAGGGCAGAGGGCAAACCTAGGGTCAGATTCTTATTGAAAGTGAAAATTGTTCTTATTGTGCTTAACACCAGCTTTAGGAATATTAAAGAACAATTTGGGTTTTGTCAGTTAATACAGTGTGGCCTGTGGTTAATGTGGCACTAAGATAGATTTTTTTTTTCTTAAAGGCTATTAATCTAGCAAGATTTTAAAGAGCTCAGCAAATATAATGTGACTCTAACAGTACTCCATCTAGAAATTACCACCAGCCTCATTCACTGGTGCAAACATAATGGTTCTGATGGACAGGTCGCGTTCACCGACCGCAGAGAGGTTACAAAGACTGGAGGCAGATCGTCTATAGGTCTATTTATTTAAAGGCACTCTAGTGCTTTTTTCACTTTTACACCACTGGAAGATGCCCAAGGGACCTTTGAAAGCCTCCAGCCCTTAAGCTCGCTCATCATCCTGACTATAATAGCAGATGGCCTTATCAGAGGTGCTGTCTCTCTTTAGAAAGCCTGCCCTCTCTTTCAGAATGGTGATTTTCCCACTAAGAATAGTCCCATCACATGAGAAAGCAGGATTAGGTGGGTGGGTGAGGTCATGAACAAACTCATGACCTCACAATTGCATTTTGGTGGAAGTTCTGGTACAAGATTCCTGGACACAAACCGCATTGGTTTCATCTCAGGAGCAGAGCGCGCAGCTTTGTTTTGCTATGAAAAAAACCCATCAAAACCAAAAACAACCCCAAGAAAAAAAAAAAACAGGAACACAACAAAACAGTGAAGGAAACCCCCCTAAACCAGGGTCAGATCATCAAAAGGGTGCGTTAACTGGGGGGTTAGCTTGAAATCTCACCGAACTGTCAGTTCTCAGGAGAAAGGTGCTATCAAGAGGCTGATCTCCACAAGGGAATCCTCTCGGACTTCAGTGCAACCCAGCATTGACTCAGTTGGTAAAAACATAAAACCAGATGGCAAGGAACCATGAAGGGCTGCTCTGAATCTCACCAGTGCCTGACGTGCTGGAGACTCATGTCCTGTGGTGGGAAAGGTGCCCATTCCTCAGCTGTTCCAGCACAAAGTCCCACCTCCTGCTTTAAATACTCATGGAGGGAGAGAAGTGGAGCTGCTGGAAGATTGAGAGGAAATGGGATTTGTCTGCAGAGACTTAATTCCAAGATTTCCTCCAGTGGCATGTTCCTGGCTTCTCTCTGACCCTGTGGAGGGACCTCACACTCCCAAATTGGGAAGGTTCCCCAAAGTGTTTGAAAGCCCTGTAAAGGGTTTCAAAATTACACCCATTTTATGCTATGAAGCGAGAAACACAGAAAAGCCTGGAGGGATCAGCTCCAGTCCCTCTCCCACTTAAATGGTGTTTGCCACTTACATGGCATTTGTGCTCCTTTTTCTTTACTTTCCTAACATTTCATTCCTTCTCTCTTTCTAGCAGCACCCAAACCCTACATATAAACACTCCCGTCCCCATCCTCATCTGCAGGAACACACTGAAATTAACTGGTTGGTGTTACCAGGAACATCGATCCTTTTTTCCTTCCCATCTGGCTTTACTGCCAGATTTTTATTGCTACTGCTTTTTTTGCTGGGGACACACATCTCCTTCTGGCACATCCGAATGGCCTTAGAAATAAAGGAATGAGACCTTTTAGCTAGCAAAAACCTGTAAATAAACAGTTTGGGCTGGCAATCAATGGGCAATCTCTCTAAACCCTGGGATTGTTCAGTTAGATTAAGCCTTCCTAATGAATTCCTCATTGAGCCACTGAACAGAAATGAAGCCTTGTTAGCTCATTATCTTTCTAATTAACCCATTCTAAACCTGCTCCTTCCTCACCAGGAGGTAGCTGTGCTGTTTGGGTTTCACACTGAGGTTTATCAATGACCCCCTGAGAGCCTTTTGTATCAGTAACTGAGATTTATTTGAAATCACTGAGGAAGGCAGCTTCCAGTCTATTCCCTGTGCCAGATGAAGGTCTGAATACTATGTTATCCTCAGGCTACAATTTCCCAAGGACAAGCCATGTGTTGTGAGCATCTCCAAGGCCTTTTCTGCAGTGATGAATGCTCCCCCCCTGCCCGCCCTTGTTTGCATGCAGATCGCTGGGCTAGTTAAGCTGATGAAGGGGCCTGCCCTCCCTAATGGGGCCATGGGGCTGCACTGTGTCTGCCTGCAGACAGCAAGAGTATTTCACTGCTGCTCTATGCTGGTTTTTGTTTATAAGCAAGGTCTATTTCTACTCAAACACAGCAACAAGTCTAATAGATCAAAAGCCCTCTTCCCAAAGGATGATTGCAGCAACCCTCTTAAGTGGGCCATTTTGAAGGAGACAGGCCATATAGTAACATCCTGTTGAGATCATTCCCATGTCAGAAGGATGGGGTGACCAGCCCAATCAGTTCAAGCTGGGTCTGCCCACAGTGCATGTGACAGCAGTGTTTGTGTCTGGGCTTCTATATGAAAGCCCCAGCATAAAACCTGTCCTTGCACTCAGACATTGACTCACATCCCACTGCTCTCCATGCTGTCCCAGGTGTTTGTCACCTTTTGTCACCTCTCTGCCTAGGTAGCTGGTGGGGCTATCTCCCCTTTCCTCCTCCCATTCAACAGCACCTCTCCCTTTTGGGTTCTCCCTTGGCCTTGCTCCCGCTGGGTTGAGGACCTGCCTGACAAACTTTTCTGATGGGTACCTGAGCTGAGAGCACCCTTTTTCATCCCAGACCAAGTGACACAGCACCCAAGGCAGCCCATACCCACCATCAGCATCCTTTGAAGGAGTGAGAGAGGCAGAAGGGTGCCTCCTCTCTCTCAGTGCCTTTCTGTATCCCCACAACGCTTGCAGGATCCCATGTTCAGGCACATCCCACTGCATTCAGCCTTCAGCCCAGCTCGGGAGGGGCAACCCCAGCCATGAGCTTTCCTGAGCATCACCAGCCTGTAACTCTAGGACCAGCGTCGCCATCTCTTTCTCCCACATCGCTTTATCCACCCTTGCATGGATCATCTGCCAAACGGCAGCCACAAGCAGTGAAATATGTCCCAGGTCAAAGCCTGGCACAGCTTGAAGTGCAGGTTTTATCAGTAGAGCAACAGCCTACAACCTGCCCTTACAGAGGCTTTGGAAACCTTCTTGAAGCAAATGAAAAATTAAATGCTTTGGATTTCCATTTTTTTCCTGTTATTTCCAACTCTGGCTCCTCCCCTTACCTTCCTCTCCAGCCCCTACCCAGCCTAAGGAAGCTGCGACCCCAATCCACCCTGTGAGATTCATTCAGATTCTGCCTCCAAGAGCAACGTTTTAATAACCCGACCAGCCAGGGATCTCTAAATCTCTCCGAGGAAAGGAAGCAGTGAGGATATAAACAAAAATATGCTTTGCCTAATTGTTTCTTACGTCGTCACGAGCAATTGAAAACGGCTCCTAGGGCGATATCCATTACATTTTGTAACAAAGGACTCTAAATGAAGGAAGCCCAGGCGGAACAGCAGAGTCAGAGCTAGAGACAAGCGTGGCATATAAATCTGTGCCAATCTGCCCCCACCACCACCCCAAATGCTCCCACAAGGCCTGGAAACTGGCACAGGGAGAAAGAAATTCCAGCACGTGCCATAGCAGGATCTCTGTTCTTTGGGATACCCATCAGCTGGAGGATACCCTCCCCTCAAAGAAGACAACACAGCCACCCGCCTGCCTGTTCAACCCACCACACTGTGACATTCACATCCCACAGCTTCCTGATGGGCTTTTGCCAGGGTCCCCATCCACCCATAGGGCTGCAGGATGGTTCTCGAGGTGGGAGCTGGTGTATGGGGCCGCATGTTGACAGGGCACAACTGATGAGGTGAATGCTAAGCTGAGATAGGACACTTCTGGCTATTTAAAAAAGGCAATTTAGGCTGCACAATGTGCCAGGTCACTGCCCCGGTCTCTGAAACCATTCTTCTGCATTAACGTAAAATTCACTTTGTATATATTAGCCCATCCTGCCGTCAGCATCTCTCCACAGAGGGCTGAAGTGAGATTCTCTTTACAGTCCTAGCATATTCCATTCTATATATTTGGTATAGCATAGGCTGGACTTTGAGAAATCTATTAAGATGGGCACCTCTTTTTAATATAGAAGCAGAGCAAACTGCAGCAATGAGCTCTTCCGCTGAACAGCTTTGTAGAATAAACAGGCAGAAGACAACACAGTGACGTTAGGTGGGCAGACAGAGAATATCAAGCACATTTTCTGACCGACATGAGTATTTTTTCAAGGGATTTCTGAGTTTTGCTTTTTGATTTTGCCTTTTTTTTCCCTTACTCCACATAGTCCAGCTTTGTACTTTGAAGATAATACCCCTGCACTGTTGGCTATTGGACTGGCTCCTGCATTCGGAGGCTGCTTCCAGAGGCAGCTTCCCAATTCCAGACACAGACAGGCTGTTGCAAAGCAAAGTGATTTTCATGCTTTTTTGTGCTCTCTCCATCATGGGAACTCAGCAGATCTTTTTCTTGGAAGGACTCTGCTGTGACTAAAAATCTCTGCTGTGAGCTCTCATGATTTGAAGCCCTGGCTGTGGTCTCTTCAAACCTCAGCTCCTGCAAGACAGGCATCTCAGCTTGCTTGGAATCTACCCCTTCCTCGTCCCTTCTCCTTCCCCTTCCCTTTTCTCTTTGTTTTACTCATGGTTGTCAAAAAGCTTTGCAAACATAGTACCCACACAGAACAGAGCCTCAGAAGTCAGATGACAAGGCAAAAGAGACCTTACTGCACATTAATATCTCAAGATTTATGACAACTTCATGCCATCAGCAGCAGCTCTTTCATGAAGTGTTAATATTAGAAGCGGATGTAGTTCAACTATAAAACTGCCTTTGTGCATGGAAAAATCTGTCAAAACCTCCTAGATCTGTCTTAATAATTTCACTTCCAAACATTTAAAGTCCCGTCAATGTCACGAGAGGGATTTAATGAGATTCTTTAATTCATAAAATGTGGGCTTAGAAGAACAAGAAGGGGATCCCAAACCCCCCAAATCAGGCTCCTCCAGCTGCCTTCCTACCACAGCCTGTGAGTACTCTAGGGTGGGTAGAAACAGCGTTAAGTCACATATTTTCACCTCCATCTATATTTTTGAGAGGTGCTGGTTCACCCTCTTGCAGAGGAAAACACCCAGGCTGAGCAGGCTCCACATGTAACCGGGATGATGTGTATTACTATTTCTGTGCAAGGAATGAGGCAAAATTAACATAACGCAGCACTGTACCCAAATGCTGAGACAGCCCAAGGAAATCAGCACCGTGCTCACTCCGATGGCATTTACCTCTGCTCTCCTCTCACCCCACTCCCTCCTCTGCAGCCCCCCCATCCAGCCCCTCCAAACACATCCAGAGGGATCTTTAAAACTCTATAAAAAACATAAGAAGCTGTTTTCGGCTATTAAGACAGACTGTTGATAACACAGTTCCAATAAAAAAAAAGTCTATATATGTGCTTTCTACAGCTTCCCTCGGAAAATAATTCATTTCTCCTTGCATTATATTTCATGGTAACCTAGAGACTCAATATGTTCTGGATTACTGCATCCATTTCTGTTTCTGCTCTAATGGCCCACCAGAGTACGAACCTTCCAACCAGAGTCCCCTAAATCTGGTGACTGGGGAGCTAGTTGTACTTTCTTGTTTTCCACTTGATAACTAGCCCCTTCCAGCATTGCTTTTATGGCAGTAATCTTCCTAGGCTGCTTGCAGATTGCTTGTCCTGTGGTTTTTTTTTTCCTTGCTTGCTTTTTTTTTTCCTCTTGTCCTCCAGCCACTGGAGCCAATGGTCACTGTGGGCTATCCATCACATTGTTTTTTATGGCAAGCTGGAGCTCCCCAGGCCTGTTTACTCCTTCCTCCCCCCACATCGCCATCCAAATGCCACTGCAGTCCGGCAATTGCATGTGTCAATGAACTGCCCCTTTCATTTAGGGGAAGGGATCTGGGATTACCAATGCCTATCAATAGGCTAGAGATATCCTGCGTCTGATTTTATGGCTTCATATTACAAATTATGGGGTAAACGGAGGGGTCTAAGTAAACACCTCTCTCCCTTTTCTGCTTTGGAAAGTAAAAGACATCAGACATGGCACAAAAGGTATGGAGGAAATAAATCAAACCAAGTCCCTTCTGTCCACCGGTACAGCCTTGCTCAGTACCAGACCTCCAGCCCCATGTGCAAGTCCCGGCTGTGTTGTGGGATCTCCATCTTGCCCCATTTGCATTTGCATCTGAGATCCAGGCACGCGTACAATCACTTCATTTTCTTTTTCTTCATTGATAAAGAGATCAGATGGAAAACTTCAGTGCTGTGGAGGGGAGTAAATTAAAGTTCAGGAAAACAGCCTGAGTGAGAAGTAAGGGCTAAACCTTCATTTATGCCTTCAAGCTCAAATCTGAATACATACTTACATTAAAAATTTATAGGTGAAATACTGTGTCCCCAAATATGGGATAAAAGAATATCTAAACTTACCAGAAAATTAACCCAAAAGAATGGAGCTTAGGACTTTTTCTCAAAGCCATTTCTAGGAGAATAAGAGCTATTTCTTCTACAGCTTTTTTTAACCCAAGGGGCTCACAGCCCTTTGTCAATCACCACACACACACACAATGTATTTGCTTCTCTTTTCATTTCCAGTAATAATTTAGATCTGCATCACTTTTACTCAGTTTACAGTTCACTTCTAGGGCTTGGCTTCTTCAGTCTCTTAATGTTGGTGCTTTTCTTCTTCAGGACACTTGCTCTAGAAGTGTTTTCTCTGCCTAGCTGCCATTTAATCATGCCTTTGAGAGAGTGGCAGAGAATCAGCTGAACTCTTCACAGCTTTGCTCATCTGTCTACAGATTTGCCTTCAGGTCCTGCTGAGTTAAAGGTGTGAAAAAAGGCCATTGTGCAGCTCTTCCGTAGGCCAGTTCCTAGGGTTAGACTGATCTTAGCATCCGTACCATGTTTACAACTTCCATTTTCTAGAACAGGTTGAGTTCATTGGCGTTAAAACCTCTCTATAGTGCATCAGTCTTAATCCAATTTTAAAAGGCAAGGCCAGCAACTGTGTTAAAGGGATTAACTCTTATTAAATATAGTGTATTTGAGTAAGCCCTAAGGGAAGGACTCCAGTTGCTCCTGTTTGCATGGGTGGAGACAGTCATACCAAGTTACATCCTAGGGACCTGGCAGTAAGCTCAAGCTATAAATTACATCATATTACAAGAAAGTAATTCTTGAAGCATGGAGGTAATTGGAAAGCAGTGTCCTCACCAGGCTTCACAAACATCAAGAAATGAATTCTTCATCTCCATTTCCTCCACATGGGAGGAAAAATGCAGGAGAGAAGTCAGTCTATCACGGCAGAGAAGCTGCTATCCAGGTCTCACAGCTGAACACAAGCAGGAATGCAACATTAAACTGTTGAAGGCAATGGAGAGATAGACCTGTGTCCCCCAAACTTTGGATGTAGTCAGGTAACAATTAAAACAAAAAAGTGTTATCCAGACCAAATGGATTACCACCCTGGAAGGAAAATGGCAATATTTCCCTCTTACCTCCCCATAAGGGACTGTCTAACTCCAGGGAAACTAAGGCAGGCAGCAGGTACATCATCTTACCTGCCATCCATCAGCAAGTAGACCTGGCAGGAAGGGCTGAAATCAGCCACCCCCAAGTCTTGGTGACTCTTCCCAGTCCATCTGCTGTTACTACAGGAGCACAAACCTCTTGATCAGGAGGTTCCCCTGAGCTGCCCGACCTTGGCCCCTCAAGCTACCCCATCTGCCTGCAGGTGCCTTTAAGGACACAGGCAGGGACCCATTTGCACAGAGGCCATCTTCAGTTCACAACCTAGCACTGAAGAAGCATTTGTAGCTTGGAAAGCTGTGTCTTATTGCTCCTACAGACCACACTGGCATTCTCTTGGCATGTCCAAGGCTAGGGATGGGAAACAAACAATGTTGATTTAAGGGCAGCCTAACATTGACCAAGAAAAACTGACTTGGCAAGCTTGAATGTGTGAAAGCCCCTCTTATCCACCCCGCGTGGTGTAAGCAGAACATGGGAACAATACTTAGTGCCTCTAAAACAATGGCGAATTTGAGCCCAGCTAACAAATCCCTGCTTATTCATTCCTAACGGGAGCAGCAGAAGATATATGGATTTGTAAATATTTAAACGCAGCTAAAAACTGCTGCCAGGGAGTTTCCAAAATCAAAGCCTTGGAGAATGACCTTAATTCTGATTCAAAACAAAAAAAAAGATCACAGATTAAAAAGGAACTTGTCATCAGCTATTCCCTATAATTAGTTTAATATGATCAGCTCTCCATGATACCGAAACACAGCATCAGAGCTGTCCAGAGAGAAACTTCCACTGGATAATAAATACTGACAGATTTCAACCAGATGGCTTTACCAGACCGCAACTTTGCAAGTGATTTTGAAGCTCAAACATTAGTGCTTATTACTTAGGGTCAGCCAATAGCCCAGAGACATCTGCAAACGGTTCCAGCTGGGGTTTAAAGGCAACTGAGACATATGGATAAAGACTTTGATTAAGGGGTAAAAGATCATTTCTTTAAACTACTTTCACTGAGCCTTGGGAGTATGGCACACTTCTTTTCAGACTGGGGCTTCACCTCTCTACATGGGCTGTAAAATGAGCATCCTGGTTGGCTGCCAAACCCAGCATGGGTGAGAGAGCCCCAGCAGCCACAAGGCTGGTGTCAAGAGGCACCAGGATGTCACTTCTAAGCATCTTTTCCAGACTGCTTAAGGTTGCCTTCAACCCTGAGGAGGACACAAGGAAGGGGTGAGCAGAGGAGGGAATGCTTCAGAGATCCATTTAGGGCAGAGATGCAGGGAGGACCCACGCAGACTCCACAGCTCTTTGCCTTTGTCCCCACAAGGCTGCACATTCATGAGAACAATCTGTATTGCCTTAGGGTTGGCCATCCATGGGTAGGTCCAAGGCAGGGTCGCAATTAAAACCAACCCGCAGGTTTGGTGTCAGCAACCAAGGAGTATAAGTCCCCAGTTCCAAAATCAGGAGTATGAGATCAGTCACATTTTCTGGAGAGTGAGGGCTTAGTGTGGCTGATCCAAGCTGTAGGGCAGGAGACAAATTTACCTGGACGAGTGTGGAGCTGGAAACCATGGAAGACCCATACTTGCAGGGAAAGCAGATCCATCTCCCCTAGCTCAACCTCAGTTTGACACAAACCCCCAATCGCTAAGCCCATAAGATATCAAACCCCCAACCGCTAAGCCCATAAGATATCACAGCCCTCTTATGACACTGGTTGCTGGCCAGGGGAAGTCCAGTTGCTTTCCTCCTATGGGACCCTTTGGAAACACATGTTGCTGGTGACCAGAGTGAGGTTTGCAGCCATGGGACACCTGCACAACCCATACAGTTAAGAAGGCCAAAGGCATCCCCCTCTATGTCCTACCAACCAGGCCAGATGAAGGAGACACCCCGACAAGAGGAACACCAGCTAGCGCCAAGCCTGCATCCTCCATCCCTAACCACCCTGCAGGGACAGCCTCAAGCCACTGGGCATATATGCCACCAGTGCCCACTGTGCCAGTGCAGTGGGATGGATATGGGGAGGAGGAGAAACACCACAACAAACTGGTTTTTCCTGCCTGAGTTCAAAGATACATTTCAGCTGTCTACTTACTGCTCCAGTTGGGTGAAAGCTCCCGGTGTCTGAAGGGGCTTTCTTGCTTCTCTTGGCATTATGGCCAAAATATCATTAAGACTCCTGTAGCTGGAACTGAGCTGTCAGTAAGAGAGAGAACTTGACTGAAGGCATTTTTGCAACCAAGGGATTTTAATTTTCCCCCCTTCTTTTGCCTTATCAAAGAGAAAGAAATATAACAAAAAAACCAAGACAGGGATTTTTCAGCTAAATTTATTTCTTCCAGCTTTTGCTGCAATGGGGACATGTTTGGGTTTGCTGCTTGCTTGCTGTTTGCAGGGGGGTTTATGAGCTATTCACATCAAATGTTAAGAAAAGCAATAGAGTCGAAAAGGCTGGAGAAGAAAGCTGCATGCTCTGGGATCCGGACTCAAAACCTGGGGCTGAAACTCTGCTCCCAGTTGGTTTATTAGGGTAAAAAATAGAAGTGCTGTTGCAGTAGTAGTGATAGGGTGATACAGTGAACTCCACAGGTTTCAGCCAGGTTCATACAGACAAAAAAAAAGGAGTGGATTTTACGATCCCACAAAATATTTCAGCATGCTGAGTAATTGCATTAAACTTCGACATGTCCCCACCAGGTTGCTCGGTGCCTTTGTCCGTAGCTTGGGCTTTTAAGTCAAGAGATAAGAAAGAAAAATAAAGCAAAACTCCACACATTTCCTTCCTGGTTTTCAGACTTTGAAAATTATACATAGGGCCCTTTCTGCAGCTTGATCTAAAGTCAAAGTGGAGAGTCCAGCCCCATCACATGACTCCTGGAGCTGGAGATTTAGGGGTGGAGGACAAATGGGATTGATGGTCAGGCTGCAGGCTTTTGCAACTCATTTTTCAACAGACTGATTACCAGCAATGAGCTCAAGCCAGGTACTCCCACATCCCACCACTTCTCCCTGAGCAGGGGAAAAATATGGATTCAAATCTAAATCTAGGGACAAAAATCTCCTGTTCCCATTCGCTACCCAAATTCTGAACACAAAGGAGGTGGCCTCAGTCCACCAGATGCTTTTTGGGATAAGCTTTACCTAAAGAACCATCTTTTTTTTCTTCCTAAATACAGATCAAACCCCCAAGACAGAGCCCCAGTGCAAATTCCCTGATGCTTGTTTGACTTCATTAGCACAAAAGCAAATGAAGGCGCTTTCCCCATTGTCCCGCTCCAGTGGAAGAGCAGTGAAAAGGCAAAGTACCAGTGACCTGTGGAAACTCTCCCAGGCTGCTCCATCAGAGGCACAGAAAATATCCCAGTTCCTCCACACCTCTCAGTTGAGCTCTTTCAAGCCCCTTTTACCTGCTCCTTTTACCCTGTCTTGGGATTGGCAGAACTCCCAGCCCCACTGCTGTGCCCATGGGGTGCGTGACAAGCACAGCTTTCCCAAAGTCCAGTGGGGAGGAAAAGCATATTGGGATAATAATCTAGTAATTGCCTTTTGAAAGCTTCGTTCCACCTGACTCTTCATCTCCTGGACCTGATAGTGAGCTGCTAGCCCTGATCCATGGCTCATCCCTGTCCTGCAGTGTGGGTCTGGAATGGGGGAGGTGTATGTTTGCTCTGGGGATGCTCTTGGTTTCAAGGGTTAAAGTTTCCTACCGATAATCCTTCTCCTCCACTGGTGTTTCCCTGTTCCATGCCTGGTGCTGAATACACAACCAAATCAGCAGGGGACACAAGATGCTGTCAAATCGACCCCGCTGCCGAGTGTTGCAGTGCTCTGCTGGCCAAACCAGAGGCTGCTTCTGAAAAATCTCAGCCCTGTGCCATGGTAATTCTGCAGGGTCATCATTACCTGGTGCAAAACACCACTGCCTGGGTCTGCAGGGGGAAAACACATGGTCCATCATGGGAACCCTTACACGAGTCAGGATGGGAGCTTCACTCAGTACCTGCCATCTCTGCTGCCTCCTCTGCCCCTCCACAGTGGCACAGCCACTCTGAAGGGCATCATGAAAAGATCCCATCTTGCTTTGGGAGGAAGAAAAGAAAACAGCTTAGCTGTGGAGGGAAAGACAGCTACTATTTGCTATTCAAATCAGGAGTCACTTCTGGGCACAGGTCAATGAGAAAGGGAAACTTTCAGGCTGAAAGGTTATGGACTTTGGAGATTTTTGTCCAGAAATGGTGTTTACTGGTTTCGTACACCCTCCATGGGCAAACACACCCTGCAACGCCGGGCAGACTTCAAAAGCAGCCTTTCACTATGGCTGAGCAAAGGGAAGCCAGGGGTCTTGGGGGAGCTTAGCCGCAGATTATACACATTTCTCTGGTTGAGGACAAAGCTCCTGCGCCTGAGCAGCCGCGGGCTGCAGGGAAACACACTCCTTCTCACACATGCACAGTGGGTCAAGTGTACCCAGTGGGGTGCAATGCCAGCAAGGGGGTAACATCAAGTAGAGCATCTTGTAGGTCATCAGTGGCTTTCCTCGAAGGAGAAACAGGTTCCATGGCCATTGGTGCAAGCTGGGATAAGCAACAGCAGGGAGGACTTTGGGAGTCCCCTATGAGCTGGGTCCATGGAGGATGCTCTGAATGCCCCAGGCAGAACTGGTCCCCATCTGACTGTGATCAGCCAACACGTGTTGAAAACATGTCATGGTCGACAACCTTTCATAATGGGAAAACATCCAAGGAATCTGCCCAGACTCTCTCAGCATGTTGAGCATCAAAAGTGCTTCATTTCAGCAAGTTCCCCCCACATGGGGGGGAGTTTCCTCACTTTATTTAACTTGCACTTTTATGTTATGTCAACATATTGCCGCAGCTTCAGGTTTGTTTAATACCATGTTCGTGCTGTATTCGGTATTTACTCGCGTCCTTTGACGTCACGAAGCCGAAATTATCCACAGATACTTTTGACTTCCCAGTGAGATTCGCACCAAACCACATTTCAAACTGCTGGAATTCCCCTGGGGACAGAAAAACTCTTTTTGGTGGTTTTCCTTGCTGCTTCCCAACCAACTTGAAGGAAGGATCTGTGACAAGAAAAGGTCCCGTCCCTGCTCAGGGGCAGCACAAGGAGCAGGCAGGTGGGCAAACTCATCGATCCCTCCCTCCGTGCCCAGGGGCACTGAGAGGCTAAAGCCATGGTAATTCCTCCTCCTCCTCACATCAGGTCTTCAGGCTGTATCCGACATGATGGAAAAATGTGGGTGCAGATTTCTCCTGCTCCTCTGAAGTAAAGTAAGGATGAAGCCATGATGAGGTAACAGCCCCACTATTCATCCTCCTCATCCTTCAGGCAGATTGCTGGATGCCAAACTAGATACTGATGGAAACCCAAAAATCCCTGCCCTGCCAAGTCCAGAGATACAATAAACCAGAGGAAGAAACCAATGGGTAACTGTTTTCCTGCAACACTCAAGGAATGAGATGGGCGTGAGACGAGCACCTCCTCACTGCTGACACTCAAACCAGTGGGGTCCCCAGGGGACCACAGCGGTTCCCCGTGATTCGCCTTAGCCCAGCTTTTTCCCACATCTGACGCCAAGCAGTGCTAAACCACACAAAGACACTGAAGCCCCCAGTCCAGACTGTAACACTTCTACCTCCTGCAAGAAAGAAAACTTCAGAAAGAAAAAGCAAAAGCCAACGTTTGGTTCAGGTTTGCAGTGAAAGTGCAGCCTGACTGTTTAAGAGCATGGCTACTCCTCGCTACCATACTCACATACACCCAGCCTTAAATTAATAAAGAACTATCTTTAACACAGTCAAAGTGGCTTCAGATGTGAGCCGCTTCAGCAGCCCATTATCAGCATTGTGTTTGTTTTTCCATATTGAGCGTGTGTAATATAATCCTTGTTTATGATAATTGATTTTCCTTGGACTGCCTTCCTGGGAATAATATGCACACTTTTTAACTCTCTTTTTAAAGATCAAATGGCATTTAGGCCTGGTGATTTGAATCTGAGTTGGTCAGAGCATTTAATACAATAAGAGTGAGCTTAAAGGCAAGCAGTTAAACCCTGGATATTTTTCTTATTGCATAGCCTGAAACCCCTTGAATTGAGAGGGAAGTTTGCATCTATTTTCTTGTCGTCTATTTTAAAAGCTGTCAGAGTTGGTTAGTCTCTCTTAAAATTAGTCCTTTGGATCATCTTCTTACTAAAAACAAAATCTGAGCTTTTTTTACTTTTTTCTACTTTTTTTTAAAGCGATAGCGGATTAGGGCAAGAAGCTTTGTTTAGCTAAAGCGAGGGATTAGAGGAGATTTGCCCCCATAAAGTTGTGGTTTGATGGTGCTTTTATCCCTGGATGTTGCTAAAGCTGTGTTGCTTCAGGATTAGGAGCATACAAAGAGTCTCCTTGTGCTGTTTCACAGCCAAGAGAAAGACGGGGTGGGGGGGGGGGCGTGGAGAGGGAGAGACAGGGGAACACATGCAACAGAATTGGGAATTCCTTGGTCACACAAAACTGAAGTTTAAACCCCCTGACACTAACTTTGCCGGACACGCTGTGAATGCGAGATGGCCAGAGCTCAGTGGGAACGGTGGATGGTGGAGCACAGGGGATGAGACTGCCTGAGCGGCCACCTCCCAGGCTCCTGCTGCTGACTTTCCTCCATAGGGAGCAAAATCTGGCTGGGGCTGGCAAGAGAAAGGCGAGGGGAAGGCAAGACCTCGGCAGGGCACGGGCAGCGTTTCTCCTGGGTGAAACTTGGACCATCATCAACAAACCCTGATGAAAAGAAGGTACAGTGCTGCTCCAGACATGCTGGCGTCCAACGCAGGGTGACAAGAGCATCTAATTCATTCAAACAGGGCTAGCTGTGTAATGGGCTGATGGTCCTCAGCATTCCCACCTTTGGGAGATGCTTAAATCTTGGCATGTGACAATGAGATGACCCCACCAGCCTGAGCCGTGTCCCGGGTCAGCTCTGCCATGACTCTGAGAGGAAACAGAAGTAAACAAGCCCCATATAGCAATATCCTTGCAAAACAGCTTTAAATAAAACAGAAAGAAATCAAGACCAGGCACCAAGTGCTCACGGCACATCATCTCCCCTGCCCACAAGCCTTCCAAGCATTAGGAAACAGCCGGTTTTCCTTTGTCAGGAGGCAGAGAACCTCCAAAACCCCAAGGTTTTATATGTATGAGATAGTTACTCCTATCAAATCAAAACACAAAGGGGCTTTGCCCTTACCAACCCCTCCTGCATGACAAGATTGTTTCGAAAGCAGGGATGAGCAGCAGGAAGAAAACCAAACCCCAACTCAAATCCAGCAAAACTCCTGACAGGCAAATTATTTCTATCCCGTGGCAGTTTATTTGCATCCCTCTGCTTTTACTTATCTCAGGGGATACAGAGTGGTGCCTTGGTATCCACAGCCCTTGTAGCAAAGCTGTGAGGGCACACATGCAGCACCACACTGGGCTGTGGGGTCTAGGGGCTCCTCATCCTGTGAACCCCGGTGTGTGTGACCCTGCATAGCTGTGCTGGAAAGAAAAAAGCAGCACCCTTGCTCATAGGGAGTGAGGGAATCAGCCACTTCTCTTCAAAGCAGGAAATCAGACTTCATTAAAAGAGATAGAACTGGTTAAAAAGAAACCCTAAAAATCCCTCTTGTCGCTAGCAGACCATTATATCAGATTTGTCTGGAAAATCAAGTGACTCTGATGGTCTGTGACTTTATCAAAAGACTTCCCAGATGATATGTAATACAGCCTGGAGAGTGCAGGTTATATGCATGTAATTGTGCACGTATTTGAACATGAGAATACGAATATCATAGAAAATTCTGTGATCATAGAATCATCGAATGGCAGGGTTAGAGGGAACGTAAAGCTCACCCAGTTCCAATCGTCCTGCCATGGGTAGGGACACCTTCCACTAGACCAGGTTGCTCAAAGCCCCATGCAACTTAGCCAATTATCTTGTTGTAAGCCATTGCAACTAATGAATACAGACAACATTTAAGTGAAAAACCCAAATATGAGAGTGGTGTTATACAAATAAAGCAGGATTCCCCCAAGCCAGAGGAATTGCACCATGGGCCAGGCTCTGTCTGACTGGTCACTGATGCTGAGCCAAGGTCTGTCACCCGCCGGTCATCCCCAGCCACGCTCAGCCCTGCTGTGAGCCTGCTCCCTTACACAGATGTGTTTTTATCTTCATAACCCCTCAGATGGCCCCCTCACCATTTCATCTCTCAGGCTTGAAATCAGCCAAGTGAGGTTCCTAACACTTGCGCCCAGAAATCCAGGGAAATCCAGCTGTTTCACCACTTTTTCAGTCCAAAGTATTGTTAAAGAAACTGGAGATTTCATGCTTCCTGCAGAATAGCAATTATGGAGGCCAGAACCTTGGAAAAGGCAAGGAATTTCATTTTTCAGGGGAAAAAAGCCCATCTCTGTTATGTTATTTTATGTTTTGTTCTGTTTTGGTTTTACCTTTGTTTTGTCATAAGAAAATTAAACATGAATTTCCATGTATTTCTGATGCATATAGGGCTTTACTGCCCGGTTTACCTCTTCCCTGCAGCTCCTGCTTCCTAACCAGGCTGCCTTTCCAGCGCTGCAGTGCAGGTCAGGCAGGTTCTGTTGATGCACCAAAGTCAAGTAAATGTAAGCACAGTGCCTTCTGGGAGGTGTAGTCTCCCAAAAAACCACATCAGTGTGGGCCCACACTGCAGAACTACGGCTCTCTGACAGCAATGCTCCTTTGGGAAGTGCTGTTTAATTTGCTTTTCCTTGACTTGAAAATACATATGTGGCAACCATTAAAAAAGTCCCAAATATTCAGATTCAGAGTAGATCGACCCCAAACCTGGACCCACCTCTCTTTCAATGTTTCTCAGTGCTGATATTTTAGTCCACACTTACGCCCCAGAAGGCTGGTGTATTAGGCGAGGACAGACACAAAAGTCACCCATCAGTTCTCATAGCAAGCTCTCCTGCTCTCTTTTGCTTCCTTCAGGTGTGTGAGATGGTAAGATGCCCAAGTGTTTCCCTCCATGTGTAGGGGTGAAACAGAGGTACAAAGTCTCAGCAGCAGCTCACAAGCTGGGAGGCACAGGCTATACCCTACAGATACAGGAGGTGTCTTAGAGCTGGTGTCCTGCTCCTGCTGCTGGAAGGGAGCATGAGATGGGGATAGAACACTGGGTGAGCTGGCTGACCCTAAAGCAACCTTGCTATGGGGTGTCATTGGACCAGCAGTTGGCAGATTGTCTAGAGATGGTGGGATGGGTGGGAAGGGCATCCCAGGGTGGTGACAGGTGCTTGGAGAGCTGTTCCTCTGGAGGAAGGGGTTTCCTCCTCACACTTGTTGGTACCCAGCCACTCCTCCCCACTGCTGCATGGGGGAATGCCCTTTTCCTCAGCCCACAGGAGCTGAGCAGGAGGGTGAATAAAGCCCCAGGCTGATGTGGAGCATAGATGTCATCTGTTTCTTGTGCACGTGAAGCTGAGTTTTTATCCAAGCAATGTCACTTGTTCACTCCCTCCAAGTCCATCCTCCCAAGCATCGTAACACACAGATATTTCAGCTCCCTGAGATTGTTTCACTATTGATTAAGTGCTCCGTTAGCTGCAGCTACTGCAAGAGGAACCATAAGCCTGCACGATAACAAAACCTTTGTGGATGTGGGGAGGAGGCAAAAGCCTCTCTCTCCTCGGCACCTGCCTGGTAGCATTTTCCTTTCCTTGCAGGGCACTTGCCAGCAGCAAAGCGCTGTGACTTAGGGACAAACCTCCTTAAACACAACAAGCATTTTCTCTCCAACATCTTTGCATCGTATGACCTTCAAAACAAATCGGAAGGTAAAATAAACACATAAAAGCAGCCGGGGTATTTGGCCTGACTGAACTCCATCAGGGCTGTGGAGCTGCAGGAATGCATTATCAGTTCCGAGCAATTTCTGATTTTTCCCCAGTGTGGGACTGCAGAAGTGGCCTTATTGAAAGGCCAGAATCTGCTTCTATTTCAACCAGTGACAGGTACATTTATATTAAGTTGATTCCCCCTTGAAATTATCCAAGTTTAAAGAATTATCTGTCTGCAAGGGGAAAAAAATACAAAATGAAAGAGAAAACTGTGCACCAGCAACGGCTGTTCGGGATGATGTTCTGGGTTTGGAAATTACCTATATAAGTCAATAAATGGGTTAGGAGGGGGAGAAGGAAAGGCAGGTAGAGTTTGTGGTTCTTAATCATAGCTTCGCAGGGTTTAGCTGCTCTCCCACTGTTGAAAAATGTTTCAAGAAGCAGAATAAATGAGCTTCTCGTTACTAAAGTATTGATTTTGCCTACATCCAGTAATAAAGAGCAAGTCACCTGTAGGTAAAACTCTTGTAAAATATATTTGATACTATAATAGTCTGGAGATAGAGTTACATGCAGCTGAGAGAGGCAGAGAGATGACAAATCATTTCTAATAAGGTGTTTACCTAACATATTTCATGTCATGTGTTACCCAGAAACAAGTGGGGCTCATTTTCCATTCCCACCTTCTGTTCCTTCCCTTGGAGAAACCCATGGCAGCGATGGGGTGACACAGGAGATGGCATTGTGCTGGGTCAGCTTGGCTGGTGCTTCCAGCCAACACATCCCCACAATTTGATGCAGGGAAATGGGGTTGAAACGCTTCCTCTGGATGCTTAAAAGAAAACACAAAGACTGGACCCACTATTGCACAAGTGCTGGCGGAGGTGGCCACTAGGCCATGCTCCTGATCTGGGAAGGAGAGTTCGTTTTCCCATGCTCTCTCATGTCCTTGAAGTTTCTCCTATGGAAAAGACGGCTAGCCTGGCTGTGTGCCTGGGAGATGGATTTTATCCCCCAGGAAACGTATCTGTCATTTTGCTCAGAGGTACGTACAAAATAAATGCAGTCATGCATTTGAGCATCCGTTACCAAAGGACTGAACTTAGCGCTAAATGATGTAAATCTAGATAAATATCATCGCTTCTGAATAAATTACTTTGGATGTACATCATTGAAAAAGAGCTGAACCGCATCCAGCCTTGCTGCCGGGACAGGCAGAGCTTGCACTGATGTCCATGAAACCGATACTGGGACTTCTTTCTGAAAAGGTGGTTAGGGAGGTCCAGCTCTGGGTCTGATCTGCTAAGTGATGGACAAACCTTTAGTCTCAATGGCAAACCCCTCCTTTGGTTTCAGTGATGGGAGGTTGGCATAACCCAGCTCTCAATACACATTGGGCCTGAGTCCACACTTAGACGCAACCAAGCTGCAAGAACAATGTCTCCCCCAAGGATAAACAGAATCAGTGCTTTGGAAGATAAACCACAGCAGACAGTGATGTTGGATTCAGAGCATCCCATGGTGCAGAGTTAGATGTCACCTAGGGAGGTGGATGGTTATTGCAGTGGCTTAATAGTTCAGGAAAATCAGGGTCAGAGCTTCCTTTGTTGCCTCAAATTTCTTACATGACCTGTGCCCACACAGGTAGCTGCATCAGGGCATTCCCAGAGAAAGCAAGTCTTCTTATGGACTTACCTTGAGCTCCTAAAACCAAACAAAATATCCCCACCGCTAATGGCAGCTGCCTGAAACACAAGACACTGCAAAGCTAAGCAAAGCAGAGACTGAGTTTCCTTTGCAACTCACATGGGGTGAGGGTCCAGCTGGAAAAAGCAAAGTCTCTTCATGCCAAGCCCATAGGCAGCCACAGCTTCTCTGGGCAACCTGTGCCAGTGCCTCACCACCCTCACAGTAAAGAGCTGCTTCCTTATATCCAACCTGGATCTCCCCTACTTAAGTCTGAACCCATTACCCATTGTCATATCACTACAGTCACTAATGAAGAGACAGCCCCTGATGAAGAGTGACTCTTCATCGAATTCCTGATGAAAATCCAAATCCTCTGTAAAGGGGGCATTTTTAAAGCAGCTCCTCTCATTTAGATAACCTTTTTTTAAGCAAACAATGAGATTTCCCTGGCTTTAGACTGATGGATAAGAATTGGATGAAGACAAGGAATAGCTTGGGCACTGGGTGGTCCCAGACCAGAGGAAAGCCATGGACAGAGGGTTCTGAATCCACCCCAGGTGTTCACATCCAGGGGAATTTCAGTGCATCAAGTCAGAGAAGAAATTTAATAACATTTTCAATCAAATAGGAGCATTTCTGATATATTATTGTGAAATTTCTGGTTTGCTGAGTATTTCTAGGCAGCTTGTTAGAAGAAAGGAGGAAAACCACCTGTGTCCTTGCCACAGAGCAACACAGGCATAGTGTGTCCCTATGGGAAGCTGGACATCAAAGGCCATCATTCCTGGGAAGGCAGGGACACAGCCAAGGGAGCCCCCTCTTCCTGGCTCTGGAAGTGGTGTTGGGCACATCATTCCTCTATTTACTTGCCTTCTCTCATCACCTTTCCTGCTTATCTCTTTTGCCCTGGATGCCCTCCTTTTCCTCACTTCATCTGCAGCTCCTGGGCCAGAAAAGGCCTCCTGTTCAGCAGGAGTCTCTGAACACAGCTGGGATTCGTGGAATAAATAAATAAGCAGATCTGCCCATCATAACTATACTTTAAATTCCCTGCACGGGAGAGACTTCCCCTTTACATTCTCTCAGCTAACACTTTTACCAGGAACCGGAGGCTGAAAAAATTGATCTCTTTGGCTGTTTTCACCTAATACTCTTGGTAGATTTGATTCCTTACAAAACCCAGGCTAAACTAAGGAGCGGCTTATTACAGTTATAAACTGTAGTTAACAGCAAAACAAAAAGGAAAATAAACCCAAGAAATTCCCTTGGCTGCTTTTGAGAGAAGGATGAGTCCGATGAGGGAATATAAAGCATTATTACTCAAACACATAGAACTAGTTATTGTCGCAATTAAGAAAGAGCAGAAACAGGAGGAGGAGCTAAGCTTGGTCTGTATTTCATGATATTCAGCTCACCTTCTCCTTCAGTTATAAACCCACATGCCTCTGCAATCAAGGTATAAAGTTTAGGTCTGAGATGGAAGAGTCCTCTGACTCTTGGCAGAGGAATGAAAGGCTGGATGAAGAACTGGAGGAAGTGTAAGAAAACAAGCGAGAGAGAGAAGGTGTTGGGTTCCCTTTAAAGCAGGTACCTAAATCTGAGGATTTTTTTTAAACCCTCTTTAAGATGAAGGCTCTGCTAATAACATGTCCAGAAGATGGCTCCTGGCAAATTGCTTTGTTATTCTTGTCAAAAAAAAAAAAAAGAAGTCCCTTGGAAGCAGTCAATTTTAAACCATATATCAAAATGATTAATTGCCCTTAAATGAGCAGATGTTGAAGTACCCTTGAATGGGGCTAACGCTTTTTGGATTGCAAACATAATGTATTCATGGACTTGGAAAAATATCATTAGGGCTATTAATTAGCTATAAGCACCAAAAGCTTTGGTGACTCCAAGGTGTTCGATTTCTCTTTTTTTTTCCCTTTCTTTCTTTTCTTTTTTTAAGACTTAAGGGGGAACAACTGGTTTTGCTGGAACAAGGTTAGCAGGTATTTTTTAATGTTATGTGGAAAACCTTGCCAAGTAGCTCAGATTGGGAAAGCTGCAAGAAATACTGGCTGACCTCTAAATATAGGTAGGAACTAGCCACAACAGCCAGCACCTAATGAGGGAGCACAAGTATAGCGGGGCAAAGAAAGAGAAGGAAAGGAATAAAAGAAAGAAACCTGGCATTGCAGGCAAGGGAAAACGAGCTAAACCGCAAGCGTTGCATGAAGGTTTGAGTCGATTTTGGGGGGGAAAGGTGCTTTGTGTGCTCCTAATTTGGGGAGAAAGGAACTTTTATTGCATAGTTGGCCCCGGAGGAGAAAGATATAAATTCTTCTTCCCACTAATCTTGCTTTCCTCCAAACCTCCAAGAGCAAATGGAGAAATGTAGCAAGCTGTGGCTTGAGACTTTTTAGTAACAGAAAATCCTTAAAAGTGAGCCTGTTTTGGTCTCTTTTCAAATACTGCATCAAATATATTTTCAATGAATTCATGGAAAAAAAAAAAAGGAGGCAGGGAAGAGAGAAAAAAAACTTTTTAAATCTGTTTAAGTTTATAAACAAGATTAAAGAAACAATGTCAAGGGTCTTATGGAAATGGTGATAGTGCCCCTTTAAATAAGAGCAAGTGGAGATTTTCTATATCACTGTGCAGTTTAAATCTTTCTTGATGGACCGGACACTAGTCCTCCTTAAATCCTTCAGAAAGCTGCTTTAAGGAAAAAGGCTGCGAGGAATTTCTTCTCGCTTTAATTGCTTAAGAAACGGTTCCCACAATGAGCTGTGGCCTAGATTTGCCTCTCATTTAAGTTCTGATTTTTAAAAGTTCACAAGTTAATCCCCTTTCGGTCTCACACGAATGCGGTTGGCGTCGGGGACAAAGTACTGGACAATGTCTGGAACATTCAAACCCCCAAAGATGCCCCATACCAAATAATAATTAAAAAAAAAAAAAACAAAAAATAAAAGAAGAAAAGAAAAAAAGAACCCCCCAAACCAAAGCAAAACCAAGCAACGTGGCCCTGATTTAGTTAAGTAGCTGCTTTAAGATCTTGTTGCCACTATAATTTGAGGCAAGTAGAAATTGTCTTGCACTGCATCTGCCGTAGATTCAGGGGTAAGGAGGTTTGTCAGTGTTTGCAGTTTCCTTCCCTCTCTGTCTTCCAAGGATGGAGCTTTATTTCTCTTTATTCAACCTAGAATTGAGTGTCTGCATCTCTAGCACAGTTTACTGTCTTGGTAAGAGGTGTGATAAAATTCACACAAAGAAACCAAAGAGGGAGTGAAGGCGGGGGTTAATGCATTAGCTGTTTAAAACATAACCAGCTTGGCTTTGATTTCAGTTGTTCTGAGGGAAACAGCCACGATTTCTGTGCAAATGCACACACAGTTCTGTGTGTACGGGCATGGGGGGTGGTGTAAAATACCCGAAGTAGGGAAATTACGTGTGGTTCTAAATAAAAAGAGGAAAGCACGGTTTTCTTCCAACATCATGCCCTGATCGTCCCATTATTTCATTTTTCTTTTATTCGAAAAGCAGTTTTCAAATGAGAAGCATCATCTGTCCTTCCCTCATGCAGGTGAGAGCGCTTAGAGCAATGCGGAAACCTGAAAACCCCGGTTCACTTAGAAAAGGCATAAAAAATGGTCTTCGAAATAGATTTTTTGGTGCATGTATAGACCCAGCCAGTTAGCCAAAATATTGCCGTTAATATCCTACAAACTTGAAATGTCCTTTCCACTTGGTGAGCTAACAAATTTCCCCCACCCTGTCTTGTAGCGCAGGATCAAGGCGGTGTGGCAGATTTATGTATTTTCATATTTCATTTCTCTCTGCGATGCAAAACTTACAAAAAATACCCGATTTCTACCTCTTTTTCCTATTATTATTATCATCATCATCATAATCGTCATCATCATTTACCGGCGGGGTTGGAAACAGCCGGTTCTAGCCCAGCCAAACCGAGCTCGGGTTTCGGACCCGATACCAGCCCCAAGTTTGCAGAGACCCGAGGCTCTAGGGAGGGAGCGGGGCCGGGGGAAGGGTCGTGGGGGGACCCCCCGCTGCAACTCCCCCCTTGCCAGTGCTGCCTTCTCTCCTGCCCAGTCCCTCATCCTTCCCTCGGGTCCCCGCGTTTTGGAAAAGAAACCCCCGTAATCGCGACACAACCGATTTCCTGATGCGTTGCCCACATCGATACCTTGGGGTGGGGGTGAAATGTGATAAATCAGTTCTGCGGACAAACTGCGGTTATTCTTCCGAGCTGCGCTAAATGCACTAGTTACTCGTTTCTGCGAAGAAGCGCTGAATTAAAACGCAATCATTTATTTAGAGGGGCTGGTAAATCAGCAGAAATCCCGTCGCTGGAGAGCTCGGAAAGATTTTATGAAGGCAGAGAGAAACTGTTATTATTTCTGCGAGGGAAAAAGGGGGGGAAATTAAAACTAAGGGTTTTTCATGGGGGCAATCCTAAACTCTCCCGCGCTTAATAGCTCCGCGAGCAGAAAAGCGAGACAAGGGTGAAATTGTGGGGTTGGATTTTGTGCATGGGCTGGAAGCGACAATTCAGGGAGAGCAGGGGCGACGCGCTGCCCCAGCCCGACGGGCACAGCACCCTCGGCCCCTCCGCACGGAGCGGGGGAGCCCTCCAAAGTTTGCCGGTTGCTTGAGCAGATATTTGAGCCCCGGGGCTTCGGTTTGTGCCCCAGCTCCTGGGAGTTACAAGTCCGCGGGGTAGCTCCCAGCCAGGCTTTGGGGAATGAAGGGGGGCTTGCAGGGGGGTGACGGTATTTTGGGAAGCATCACCCTGCTGCTCCTTGCCGTCTCCCGTTTCAACTCGTTGTGATTAGAGGAGAAGTGAATGTGCCGGTTGTAAACTGAGGAAGGGAGGTGCGGGGTTCATTTACAGTGACCCCCAAAAAGCACAGAGGGTGATTCCCGGTGGGCTTTGCAGGGTGGTGCCCAGGTCAGCGCGGACACGGCGCCCCGAAAAACACCCTCGAAAAGTGGTAGCGGCAATCAAAGCGCTGAGTTTCACCCAATCGGTTTCCCAGCCGAAAGCGGGTGGTTATTAATTAGAGGGTGCGGGGGGCTCCCCTCCTTCCTGGGGAGCCAGCGGGACTTCGGCGGAGCGAGGGCTGGAATAGGTTGGAATAGATTTCAATAGATTCACCCCCTCCCTGTCTTTCAATCACTTGGTCCTCCGTAACTATTGGAGGGGGAAAATGTATCTATAAAATAAAAATAAACACAAGAAAGTGTCACTTGGAGCCTTCTGGCGTCCTGAGCCAGAGCGAGCTCCTCTTTTTTCGCCAGAATTTGTACAAAATATCAAGCTCAAATTAAAAGGTACTCCCCCCCCCTCTTATTTTTTCTTGTTCCCTTAATTCCTGTCTAAACAGTTTTGCTCTGGGAGAAGAAATCTTTTCTATAGGAGGGAGAGAGGGGGAAGAAAAAAAAAAAACCTTCAAGAAGAGAAGGGTATTATTGTTTTAATCCTCTTACCCGCAGTCATTTTAAAACAGGGTGTTTTGGAGCCTGAAATGGCGTCTCGTCTCCCAATCCCATCCTAAATCCTCCTGGGCTGGGAGAGAATCTAAAGGCAAGGAGCTGGCATCTATTAGCAATCTCTCTAAAGGCTTTAAACTGCTCTTTCTGCTGGGAAGGCATGGCAAAGCTGAAAAGCAAACACAACCACCTCTCCAGTTTGTGAGCTCTGCCAGATAACCAGCCCGACCGCCGGCCGGGAAAGTACCTGCGAAAATCCCGCAGAGGGAAAGAAAGAAAAAGAAAAGCTGGTTTTCCTCTTTTACATCCCCAAAAAAAGGAAAAAGAAATAGGAATAGAGTATAAAAACATGCTACAAAAGCAGGGGGATGCGTTAAGTGGTGGTCCTTGATCCTCCGAAACCCCGCGGCCTCCCCTCCTTGACCGCTTCCCCCTGGGCTGGCAGAGCCGTCCGATCGGAGCGGTCCCGACGGGACGGGGTACGGGTCCACCACTGTTCCTAATTTTATCTCTGTGTCGTGTCCTCCCCACTTCTTCCTATTTAAAAGAGGGACCGAAGGGTGCAGCAGGCTTGGCTGGGACAGCGAGGGCGCCCGGAGGAGGATGGGGGTCGTGGTGGGTCTGTAATTAACGCTGGAGATTATCCCCAGCAACCCCACCGCGCAGGGGCCGTGGGGGAGAAGGGAACTTCAGGGGTCGCTCCGGCAGGAGATATGGGGGGGGGGACACACATGGTTTCCCTCCTCTCTGCCCTACAGACCCCATCATCCCCTCCAGCCGGGGTCCAGCCCTCCTCCTTCCACCGGCATCCCATCCTCTCCCAGGGATTTAATCAGGCGTTTACACCTCATCTCGGAGTAAATGACTGGTAAGAAGTGCTGGGGGTGGAGGGGTGGTGGTGGGGGGTGTATCAGCAGCCCCGGTTTTGATTGACAGGGTGGAGGACCATTGAAAATCTTGCTGGGTAGCTCCCGGGTCGCTATGAAGCTCCTTTTAAAAATCCTTCTTCAATGCTGCCTCCCGGTAGATGGCAGCTCCGCCGGGCGCGGAGGCAGCGCGCAGGCAGCGCGGGCGGATGGAGTAGGGCGGGACGGGGCGCAGCGCCGCGCTCCCACTGCGGGCGGAGAGGCTTCGCCACCGCCCCAGGTAAGAACCCCCCCACAGCCCCGGGCAGCGCGGGTCCGGCGGGGTGGGGATGCCCGGGGGGAAATAAGGGGAGTTTGGGGCTTGCCTGCGAAGGGGGGGAGCCACCGGCGGGGATGCGCGCACCGCGGAGGGGGGAAACCCGGGCTCCAGCGCAAGTCCCATCCCCTCCTGTTCTCTTTATTTTTGCTTTATGGGGAGCACTTCACACTTTCACAAAACAAAACAGGCAAAGCCCCAGTTACCAGCCCAGGGCCTCGCTCATTCCTAACCACACGCTCCGGTGTGGATTTAGGCAGGGAAAAGAGGGGTGCAACCCTGCTCGACGGAAAGTGGGGGACGCGCATCCCTCCGTGCGCCGAAGAGGCGGAGAGTGCAACTTTCTCCCCACGGTTTCCATAATGATGTTTTATAAGCCGCGCAGTCCGGTGAGCGCTTGCCGGAGGGTCAGAGCGACGGGGTGGGGGGGCCGATGGACCCGCTTAGGGGTGTCTCGGGGGGTGTTTATTCTTTCTGGGGCGGCTCGAAGTTGAGCGCGGAAGGGATGGTAAGAAAGGGCGAGATTCCGGCAGCGCTGAGAAACCTGTCTAGGGCAAAATTACGCACTCCTACACCAGCCCTTTGCGTGGTTAGACGGTAAAACGGACGGGGACCCGCCTGCAAGGAGCTGTGGGGGCCGGTCTGTGCCGCCCCCCTCCTTGCTCTCGCTCTTCAAGAGGTATATAAATCGCGGACCTGCGCTGTCAGGCTCGCTTGATAAATTAAGGGCTTCGCAGTCGAAACCTATTTACACCTCCATTACAGGGCTAACCAAATGGGGATCAGCATGCATATTTTTACCGCAAGAGATCTCATACATCTCCGCCACAGTCGCCCCTCGGGCCATGGGATAACGGATAGGAAAGGGAGAGCTCCTCTGCAGCCAGCACTTGAGTGGAAAAAAGTCCGTGTCCCCGCTCGGTGCCCCCACACCCGGGGCACCGGGGACCCGTCTCCTTTGCAGGGGGCAAGGAAAGGGCGAGAGTGACCTCCTCGGGACGGGGGTCCCGCCGTGGGGGGAGCACGGGACACTGCCTCCTCCAGCCCAAAGCAGGGCGCTAGAAGTTTCGCCTTCGGGGTAGATGGGGTTTGACTGCGGGCCCGGCCGTTGTTGCCCCTTTTCGTGGGAAGAAGGGGCCAGAAACGCTCCGCACGGAGCCCTGCGGTCCCGGCTGCCGGCGGCTTTCTCCGGTTGCTCGTTTCGTTTACTTCCTGGTGAGGATCTCGGCGGGGAGCGGGGGTCAGTGCAGCCCGAGCCGGGTCCTTGGTTCCCCGAGGATCTCCTCGGAGGGTGCGGCAGCAGGAAGGACGGAGGGGGCAACCATCGCCCGTTTCCTGGTGGGATGTGCGCACCGAGCGCTTCCCGATCACTTTCGAAACGAAACGCGGGCGGAGCGAAGCGGCACCGAAGCCTGGGACCTCGAGAGGGCTCGGCCCAAACTCTCCGTTCCCAGTGGGGGCAGAGGAGGCTCTGCGGGGCTGCCCCCGCACCGTCCGCTCCAGCGGGCCGGGCTCCGGCTGCGTCCCGGCTCCGGTTCCAGCGGCGGGGAAAAAAGGAAATCACCCCTCTCCGCCCCATCCCGTCCCCTCCGGCGGCCCCCTCCAGTTCCACTTGGTTAGCTCAAGTTTTCCATGTAAATGACAGTAATAAATATCTAATAATGTCCCGCAGCTATCGGCGGCTCGCCGAGCAGCCGGTATTAATGAGACATCCAGGGGAAGGGGGGAGAAAGGAGAGGGGGGAAAAAGAGAATAAAAAAGGAGAAAGGAAAGTTTTTCCGCTCTCCCCAGACTGGTTTCTACAAGCGAGGCGGCAATGGGGAGTGCAGAGCCCCTCGATTCCTCCTCAGCGATCGCACCTGTGGGTCGCGCTCGGGTTCAAACCCGTCCCCTGTAATTAAACCCCTTCCTAAATCCCAGCAGTTCCCCCCGGGGGCCCGGGAAGCGGCGGGCCCGGCCGCATCCCCAGCCCGGGGGCTGCCCTCCCGAAAACCCTGCGGAGATGCCTGTGCCCGGCCCCGCCGTGATTCCCAAACAATTAATGGGGCTGCAAAGAGCTTTTAATGTTGATGGGGTCGGGAAGGAGGGGGTAGGCTTAAGGCTGAAATTAAACCGTGAGAGTTGGATTTGTTCACCTAACGCTAAGCAAATGAACTGATTGCCTTCTTTCCAAACGCATCAGTCATACTACATTAAGTAGCAGAGAGCTAATTATCCCAATTAGGAGGCTGATTTATAATTAATGGCTTGGACCAAGTGATAATTGGATGTTAATGGATAACAGTTTTGTCTGAAGTAGCCTCCCGCTTCCCCAAAGGCAGGGCTGGAGGGTTTGGGTTTTTTTAACTCTCACCTCTGCACAAAGCAAATGAGGAGTGGAATCCGCTCCTGCCTTGCACAGAGGGGACCGTCCCGGATCGCCAGCCTCTTCACAACCTGGCCGGGGTTCAGCGAGGTGGGCTGCGGAGTCACGTCCCGAGCGCCCCTTCCCCAGCTTCTCAAACAACCCCTGTTGCCGTTTTTCCTCCCTTCTCTGCTTTTCTAAGTCGTGCTGACCCATAGTAGCCGCGATGTTTCACGTCCACCGTGGGTGCTAGTGTCCTCGACGGGGGGCAAAGGCTGAGCCCCAAGGGATGCCCCACTGCAGATGAGGCTGCCTCGCTGTCCTAGGGAGAGGAGGATGGGGCTCGCCCCGAGGAAGATGGGTCCACATTCACCGTGCAGTGGGGAGCACAGTGCGAATCTGCCGTTTCTCACCGCTCTGTGTTTCTCTTGCCCGCATCTCAGAACTGGCACATTGACTGTTGAGCTTTTCTCTTCCACGCTCACTTTTCCACCCGCAAGCCGATGCAAGTCAATCCCAGTTCCTCCTTAGCCCCAGCTGTCGAGACTTGGACCTACAACCCTTTGGCTTTCAGATTGTGTTTCTAAGGTCAGTTTTTCCGTTCTAAGTAAGAACCGTACGGGCAGAAAATTCCTGAAAGGGTAAGAGTGACTTTAACTCGGAGTTACCCCGTGACTGATGAGATGTTGCATTAAATTACACCGGTGTACTCAAGACAAAAATACATCCAAAATCTTACTTAGATTGGCTTTCCAGCTTTCCCTGCTAGTTTAAAGAGATCTTGATGTTTAAATGGGGTGTTCTCCCTTTGCTCACACGTACCAGCAGGCTCCTGCAGTGATCTTAGTACCGTCTCAGAAGACACAGCTCTGTTTCACAGAGTTGGTGCAGATGTGGCTTCTCCTTAGTGCTAGGGTCGCTACCTGCATGAAAGAAATAGAGCCAGAGGAACTTCTCACAGGTCAGAAGGAAGGGCAGGCTGGCCAGGCAAGTTTGGCACGATATAGTCGCAAAGGGAGTGACTGCAGTGGGTTTTGTTCCCGGTGTCTTAATACTTTAAAAGAACGTTTTGCTGAGAAGGAGGGGGATCAGATGAAAAGAAGCTGGAGCGAGTAGAGTTTCTCTTCCCTCTGTCATTATCAGAACCAGCCCTGCCAAAACAAAGGCGCTGCAGAGAAGGTGCAGGATCAAGCTCTGATGTGGTTACCTACGAGTTTTGCGGTGAAGCACAAATGGGCACACACTTTAGCTAGAAGGATCCCGTGTTTTATAAGACACCAGTTATTCTTTCAGTGTTTTTTCAGGGTCGTCACGAAGTTCAGCTCGTCAGGTTGGAAATGCTTCTACTGAGGCATTGGTGAATGTCAGTTGCCTTTAAACATATCCAGTGTTGATTGCCACCGCTCATGTTCGAACAGAAATGCTTAAAGCTACCTGGCTTCATCTGGCCAAAAACACACAAGTAGGAAAACCGCTGAAGAACACACATTCAATAGAGCCCAAGTTTTCCAGTTCTATGCAACTGCTGATTAACTACCCTGCTTTAGGGGAACATCCATCAAAATGTGCTTGTTATGAAGACAGTGGAGAATTCTGAAATGCAGCAAAATATCTAGGAATGAATTCCTGGCGCACCGAGGTTAGCCAAATCCTGGGTCTTTTCCTGCCGTTCTGTTCCAGACTAAAAGCTACTGAAGCAGATTTTTTTCTTTGTCTCTTTTGACTTCATCAGTCTTCGGATCAGAGTCCTTATGTTTTCTAAAGCAGGTCAAGTACAGATATAGCTCCTGGGACAGGGACAGGCTCGGAGAGAGGGCTGGGACCACGATGGACCAGCAGTTCCCCAAAGGGTGGGAAATGGATATTTGCAGCCAGGAGTTGTGAGAGAATCACAAGACAAATGTGATTTCTTCCTGGTAGCTGCTGGCACAACTCTTCAAGGATCAAGTGCAGCCTCTGTATGGCCAGAGCAAACACTGGCTTGAGAAATGCTGCTCTAAAACTGTTCAAGATGCTAGAACTTAAAGTGTGTGTGTGGGAGATGCTTGGGAACTCAATGAGGAGGTGAGCTGATAGTTCTGAGGGCAGAGAATGCTCCCACAAAGGGAGCTGCAGAAAAGTGGTGTCTTCAGCCATTTGACACCAACCATACTGAGCACCGGGGGAATAAGCAGGCAGCAGCTCTGCATCCTCTTAGCGTGTGTTATCCCAAGATGGAGAAATGTGCTTCTGCTGAAGGACTGCACATCTTTCCGCAAGACCCAGGGGATATTTAGCTGCTCTGCCTGCTTTACAGTGCACAGCTCTTTAAAGCACAGATCACCTGCTGGTGGCCAAAATCTATTGCTTACCTTGGCAACTGCGCTTCAGTGTATGGATCCAAGTGCTTACGGGAAAGGAAGCGTTACATGTACCTGCTGTGCTCCCCAGCTGCCGGCATCTTTCCTGCTAACTCCAGTTCATGGCCTTGTCTTAAAGTGGCACAAGTCTTGCCCCTTCTCCAGCCCTTCCTAATAAATGCCACTGAATTCAGACAGCTTTTCTAACATTAGGAAGAAAATTAGTGTTATCACTTGTAAAGAAGGAAAACTTAAAAGTTCTGGTTTAATTCTTTTAAGGTATTAGAAATGCCTCACAATTGCAAGGCTTGCTGGAGCGGCTTTTCAATATTTATTATTTCTCTTTGACTAAGGTAGGACTTTTCTGTCATTTTGCTTTGTAGCTGATCTTAGTCTGAGCAGAAGCAGTTGCCATCCTGTGTTTTGTGACTGTAATTTTGAGGGCTCCAAGCACCATCTACATGCGAAAACCTGTGGACCAGCTGTACTTGCAGAAACATCTTGGGTTCAGGCTCTCAGCTTCTGACTCGTTTGAAATTTCCTTGCTCTCTCAAAAATCAGCTTCAAGCAAAATCGCACTTTTCAGCTAACCAGCTGGAAGAGTACATGGGGAAGTCATACTGTGCCAACTGGGTTAAACTCCAGTGATGCAGTGCAAATCATTGTGTTTCACAAAGACATGTTGCACTCTCCTCCTTGGGTGCGTATCTAGCTGCTGTCAGCTAAACACCCAGAACTTAGGGATCCAACTGACATTAACTTGGTGAATGGTGATGGTGGGTGGAGAAATTGCTCTCCTTCCATGCCTCATCCCTGTTGCTGCCCTTGAAGCCCAGCATCTCGGCTGAGGCATCACACTGCAAAGTGCTGGGGGCAAGTGCACGTTCTTTTCTGCCAGTCCGGCTACCAGGCTGGCAGCACCTTAGAGCAACAGGAGAGGAACTGGGAATGTCTTTTAGTGGCTGAGCTCTCGTGATAGGGTTCAGAGTGAGACTGTAGGATCAGTATTGTGGTTGTGGTACTCAGGACAGACAGAGGGTCCTGGTCACTAAATGTCTTTAAAAGGCTTAAAATCGTATTTTGACACAGAACTGTAGATCTTGTCTTGTTAACGAGACCATGTCATGAGTAACATCCTCCAGGACCTTGCTCCATCTTCCAGGGAGAGTGGAGATCCCTGAACACCACCAGCAGCTCCAAGGAGCTGTCTTTAAGTCAGTCAATTTGTTCATGCATGCAATCTGCAATCAAATACACTGCAAGCAAAACTGTACCGGGGGCAGAGAGCAGGCATTGAGCCACCCACCCATGCTGCCAGCAGCCCTGAAGAGGGGCAGAGTTTGGGAAGTCTGAACCTCTCCCATTGTCTGGTTTGGAAAATTCTCTTCACCAGCGTTAAGACAAACAAAATGATGCTTCTCAAGCAAAACCATTTTCCTAGAAGTGAGAGGAAGGGCTGAGCCAAACAAACTGCGTGCAAATACAACAAGCCTGAAAGACGCTTGTTTTGGAAAGAGTGAGGAGGGAAGGTACTTGTTGGTTGGTTTTTTCTTTTCCTTGCATATAAAGTCACAAGTTAAACAGTTAAAGCTGTTTGTGAATTCAGTAGCTTGATTGCATGGCGCTTTAAGGTTACCCCATGTCAGGGCCAGTGTGGAGGCAGATGCTGTAAGGTCTCAAGATGTGGGAACAGATGGGCAGCGTGGGTATGTGAGAGCCTGACTGCAGTGGGATGCTGCTGTGGTCCACATCCACCGACGCGCAGTGTGCAGCAGCAATGCTGTTGGAGCTGGGCTGTACGGACTCCAAGCTCCGCAGGGTCAATCTGGGCTGCAGGGTTTGGCTTCCATTGCACTATTGATCATAAGAAATCTAAAATGCATCATTTTAGTTGTTCGTTACCAAGCTGGAAGCAGGATGAGATCCTGAGACTAGAGTCAAAGTGATGTCCATATTAGGAGCTTTTCTTATTTGCCCAGGAAAATGTTTCTGCTTCAATATAAATGCCAAGAGCTTTCACTGAGCACTGCTCTGAAGGGGAGAAGGGAGGTGTGTTTATACTGATTTGATCTGTAAACATTGATTGTCGTGTGTACGGCAAGCAAGAGATTTAGCACCACAGTGATGGTTAGTGATCCCAGTCCCGGCTCTACACTGCAAATCGCTGGGCTCCAAGCCTTTAAACTTATGCCTGGCTCAAAAGTAGACTTTGAGAGTGTCCCTTACTTTATTTTATCTTATTTTGAACCTTGCGAGCCTGCCCTTTGAAGAAAGCCATTGCAAACAGAGGCCCTGTAAAGTCTTTTACAGGGAACTGTCCAATCAATCACTGGGTTCTGTTATCTGGGGCTTTGAAGGGCGGAGAGGGACAATGTTGGTTTCACAGAAGCCTTAAATAAAAATCACAGCAGCTGACGAGAGTTACCTCTGTCAGTCAGGGCCCGTTACCTGAGCTGCTCTCAACCTGGTGTGTGAGTTTGTAGAGCACTACAGTAAAACTTCCTTGTCTCAGCAGGATGCTCTGAGGTTTGTTTTATAAAACTCACGGACCCTCTTACAACCTGTTATGTTTCTGGTACAAATAGATGAGATTGCAAACACAATTGCTGTGCTCTTCAACATCGCAGCCCTGACCGAGGCAATTATTTGACAAGGTCTATACAAAAACTGTGGCGCTGTCCCTAACTGGAAGTATTTCTAAACTCCATCTGATGGCAAAACTCCTGGTCTTAGGAAAAAAGATAATTTTCATTAATGATTTTTTGATAAAATATATGATAATTATTTATGATAAAAACATTTATGATAAAAAAGATTTTTTTCATTTCATGCTGACCAAGGTCAGCAGTACCAGTTGAATGCGAGCTGCAGGAATTGGTATAATCAGTCAGGAGTTGCTCTCAGTGGGTTAAGACTTGTTTAACTAGACTGGATTTAAATAAGATCTCGATCGGCACTAAGAAATTGACTGCTTTTAAACCCAGGATTTACAGAGGTGTACAAATATTGCAGGAAGACCAGAAATGGGGAATCTTGGTTTTTTGAGAGCTGTTTTCAAATTCCTTTATTTCAGTTATAAGAAAAGTCCTTTGGAAGCCTGGTTTTATGGTGCATGTTGCTCTCGGACTCTGACGTTTGAATGAGAAGCTATGATGTACTGCAGTATTTCAAATTATTTATATTTCATCCACTACAAAAGTGAGGTTGTTTCCTTACACGTTCAGCAATCTCACGTGAGGAACAAAATTGATTTATAACAGGCTGGTTATTATTTTATGTGATTTTAGACCTTTATATATCTTAAAGATTTAGGGATACATATATGTAAAAAAAAAAAGATGGAAGAAAACTGCTGCAAGGATCATTTATTCAGGACCCCCAGGTATGTAATTCATTTAGTACCAAATACATATAAAACCGATGTCTGTATGTAGAGTGAGCCTATTTTCTTAGGCTGTTAGATAAGCAGAGACCGAGATGCATTATTTATCTTGCTGATTTAAAGTGTTTCTGAATAAGGACTCAAAGCATAAAATCATAAAGCAGAACAGCTCCAGGAGCAGGGGGGGAGAAATATTTTGTTGTGATCTTATTTTTGATGATGATTATTGCCAGCGGTAATAAGGGGGATGGTGTTAGCACAAACCATTTGCTGTTATTCCCCATTAGTAACGAACAACGGGTTCCTGTGCTTTGCATAAACACGAGTAGTGATTTGTACCGCCTGAGCAGCTCCCGGCCTGGAGAACCACAACTTTTCTTTTTACGTGACAGGGCTGCTTCTCTTTATTTCTATCACCTGCAGGACCCCGAACACCAGACAAGAGAAACAGACTTCTCTTTCATGATTTATCTCTTTTAACTGATGTTTTTCCTATGCTCAAGCTGTGTCTTGCATTAGGGCACACACTCAAGGCAGTGCTGAGCTCTTCCAAACTTCAAATGCATCTCTAGTGAGTCTCTCTTTATCACTAATGAACTATGGTGTTGAAATTCACTCTACCAGGGAGCTGCCAAAGTCCACATACAGCTTTTTTTAGTACGACTTATTTCCCACATGAAGAAGTCCTTATAAACCCTGCTCTATCACCAACCCTCCCAATTTCTGGACAGATTTAGTGAGATGATAACATAACACCCCACAGTGCCCACCATTCAAAAGCAGACTCTGGCATCCTCTTCTCGACTTCTCTAGGAAATTAAGCCTTTTTAACTCATCGGTTTTATTACCCCATTCTTCATGATGGCAACGGAGTATCTTGTATAGGTCAACGAATATAGTCTCAGCACTTTCTGGAGGATCACTTAGTTTTTTGAGGGACCAACCAAAGGTGAAAGAGAAAATACCAAAGCCTCTACAAAGCTTCGAGTCCTACATCCAGCCTCAAACTCATCTCACCCAACAGTGTTTGCTTGAGAAGGGCATGCGTCTTGCCCTGTGCATTATCTTAATTCTATCTGTGAAAACTGGTCAGAACATGCTATTGAAGAAAATTCCTCCACCTCAACTCAGTTTAGATACGGGAGGAAGAGGGTGTGTTACTACTGCATAATGCACTTGAGAAAAACCACCGTCTTGGTTTGAAGTTCCTTTTCCCCAGAGCAGTATCGGCACAGGGAGCTGCAGTTGATGTCCTTATTTAGGGCATCTTAGCATGGGGACAAACTCTTTGCCCATCACAAGTGACAGCTGAGTTTGCAGGTTGCAGTGATAGATGATTCTCCTTTAATGAGTTTTGACAGTCCTTTGTTAAAGGTCTTGTGTGTGACTGGCAGGTGAAGCCAGGTACAGAGTGATCATGTCTTGAGAGGTGGAGTAAGGGAGTGAAATGAAGAGAGGAGTGAGCAGAAAATGCCTCTGATCTCAAAATTTTGGGTGCAGTTATTACAGTTGCAGGTTGGGTTTTGTGGTTTTGTTTTCTTGTTTTTCCCTGATAGAAGGGAAAACAGAGATGTTTTGTTACAAGAAAACTTCAATATCTCATTTTTAAAAGATATTTTATTATTCCCAGAACTGGTTCAGTTCCACACATACACAAACTGCAGTGTAGGAACAGGAGTTTTTACCTGGTGAGGAAATGCGTGGTTCTCTCCTCTTCTTGTCTCAGGACAGCATTATGGGCCTGGATACAAAATGGATTACCAGTTAAATAGGGAAATTTAAAGCCTTTTGCAAAACTTGAGAAGCCAAAGCTGATAATATTAAAGCCCATGGCCAAATTCCGCCTATATACTATACCATTCAGTGATATACAATAAATTGCACTACTCTTGTGCTATGTGACTTTATGGAAACCTGAGGTTTTCAAGGCCAGTGTTGGGAAGCGGTGAATGGGAGCCACATTTCAACTGGAGCAATGCTGCTTTGCTCCAGGATAATGGGTTTCCCAATCCTGGCTGGTAAATTGGTGAATTGTTTTATGTTAGATTAGGCAGCAATTGCTGAATAAAGAGTGATCTGCTCTCTGGATTAGTCCGGGATGGGCAGGGACCTACATTGCCTGGCTTCTACGCAATGCAGATGGTGGAGAAACCTGGGTTTCTCACAGCCAGCAGCAGTTAAAGCTAAGGGGAACCCCTAGCCCTCTCTGTGGGGACAGATCTTAGAAGGACCTATCTCTTCCCTGTAGGCTTAGAAAGAAAAATGGGCTCAGCATCCATGCAGCTTCCATGGCGAAGGCTTAAGTGTGAGGTAAAAGCCATAGGAGAGTTTTTGGGACTGATGTAGTAATTCCAGGATTGCAAAGGCAGAAGGAGTGGGAACCCTGGCAGGGTCCAGCACACGGCATGGTGCAGAGACCTCACAGTGTGGTGCTGCGAAACATGGGTAGCAGGGAAAGAGCAAGTCTTTTGATGCCAGGGATGGGAGAGTCACTGATGAGGTCCAGAGGGGCCATGCGGAAGGAAACCACCAGCTCCAGGCACTGCAGGGAGACATCCATCCGCCTGTGCTGAGCAAATACTGCAGGATCAGCCCACGGCTCTTTGCAGGGGCAAAGCCAAGCTAGCCTCACCCCATAGTGTTTTTCCTGCACCTTTTCTCAGCTCCAAATTCCTTTCTACACCGCTCCCAGCTCTTCAATGATCTGTGACACGGAAAATCAGGGTGCTGCATCCCCTTTCTTTTGGGATGGACCTTACATTACTCTCCCAGCTGCTCTTAGCTTGTACCCTTCCATAAAGCAGAAGCTCAAACTTTGCTCTCATCCTTTTCCCAGCTGTGGCTGTTCCTGAGGCCCTCCAGCCACCCAGAGACATAAAAGATGCATTTGCAGAGTCTGAAAATTAAAACCATCTATACAGCCAGTGGGAAGGGATCAGCTTATTTGGTTGCTTAATGAAATATAAAGATTATTTTAACCAGTGTAAGCACTATTCGACAGCTTGTGAAACACGGCAGTGGCTTGATGAATGGCTTTCTCCATTAAAAAAAAATTGCTGCATGATGTCTTTTAAATATTTAATTTATTGGGGTTGAAGTGTGCTCGGAGCTGATGGTTAAACAGGAGCTGTTTGCGGTCTCAGTTAACTTTGCTTACTAGGCTGAAGAGGCTCGCTCAGTAAATTCCCTCATTTTTGATACTGAATCTGGGATGATACATTTGCTGCACAAGTGAGTAGGAAGTTCTGCCTGTCGTCTGCACCACAGCATGCCAGGCAGTCATCACCAAAGCTGGGGTGGGTATCGACTCCTGTCCCGAGTCCACCATGAAGTCCCCTGCTTTTTATTTTCTTTATTCTTTATGTGATGCACTCTCCTCTAGACCACCCAGAAGAGTTTGTTCAGACACACATGTACGCACAAAAGCATCTTATAACAATCAAATAAACTGTAATCTTCCCGGAGCAAGTGTTTCAGTGGAAACACTGAGCTCCAGACCCAACCTCATTGGCAGTGTCCTCGGAAGACTGTATAGTATGGGAAAATTCCTCTCCTCTCCCTCTTCGTCTGTCCCTTAGTGTGCCAGCTTGGTACACAACCAACGTCATGCAAGGGGGATTAGAAAAGGAACAGGCGTTTCTGTGAGTTGGGAGTCAAAGACACTTGGCCTCCCATGTATCTCCTGGCAAGGCTGAGCCCTGGTGTGGATTCTCCAGCGTCTATTAAGGACAGAGGTCTGGCAGCAGTCCAGGGCAGTTAGTAGGTTCTGTGTCCTCAAATGATTTCCACAAAGCATGCAGGAACTTAAACTTGGAGCTCTCCACCCTGCTGGCCAAGGCTGGTGGAACCAGCCAGCTGGTTCACTAGTTAAGGGGTAGGAAGGGAGGAGGCAACATGAAGTTGCAAGCCTCTGTTTCACTGCCTGTGTTAGCCAGAAAAGCCAGTCTGCTCTTGGACTGCAAAAGCAAAGCAGCAAACAACTCTCCAGCTGGCTGCAGTGGTCTTGCTGATGATGGGGTCTGGCTGAGCACTGCTGCCCGCTGAACCAGCCTGGTGTGCGCTGAAGCCTACACTGCCATAGGCTGGGGTGGGATGATGCTCTTTGGAAATGAGCATGCCAAGGATGGGGTAGGAAGCATCTGTGGTAGTGTCTGGGTCACAGACCTGCAGGTCTTCCTCAGGCATCATGGCAAGATGTGGCCACATCAACGGCACACGTCACTGAGTCACACTCTGGTCCTTTATTGTGTGCCACCAGCAGCAAAGCAACATCCCTGCTGTAATTTCGCTGTGAGCCCACTGTGGGGAAAACTGAAATGCCAACAATCTGTGGGCATGTGAAGTCCCTCCTCACTTTGAGGAGAGAACCAAAAGACAATTTTGGCATTGCTCAGGTCTTCCCTAAGCTCTATTAGAGCAGAGCTATGGCATTCTTGTGTTTAGGCCAGCATGTGAGCCAAAAATATCTGTTTTCACAGTGGTTCAGCTTAGAATAGTATGGGCTTTCTCTCCTCTTAGGGTGAATAAATCCTTAATAGGATATAGATGAAGGTTATTATTTTGGTTTGGGGCTGTCTTTGCTTTTCTGAAAACTAGGGCAAATTTTGAAATGAAACATTTTGAATTCAGAAGTAATTGCCTGGATAACATAAAACAAAGCAGATCTGATTTTTCCCCTGCTTTTCAGAACTAGCTACAATATATTTCGTTTAATGCATTTTTCAATATATCAGCTATTCACACAAAAATTGTCAGTCAGTAGGACAGGTAGGAGGTAGGTTTTTTTCTTATAGTTCTACATAGGATGTGGTAGTAAATGATGTGACCAGTAATATTCTCCATGGGCTGTAAGGATGCGGCTGGCATTGTGCAGAGTAAGGTGGGATGTGGATCCCTTCCAACTTGAGATATTCTAGGATTGTATGTAGGTACTGGATAGCCACTGATCTCCCTTTGAATCTAAAACTAAGGGGTTGGGGCGTGAATCCAGGGTGGGTGAATGGGAAGACACAAACCAGATGAAGATGGCATTGGGGTGTGTATCAGGTCTCTATGAAACGCACCTGGATGTGTTACCTTCCACCAGTGCTCTTGGCACTGAAATGATGTGGTGGCAGAGCACAAGGGACTTCAGGAAATAGGAATGAGGCTGAGTGCTAGATTCCCAAATTACTGGTTTATAATTACTGCAGCCTCTTTGAGAAGACAATCCCAAAGGCAACGCTGTCACTCATGACACAGAAACATAGAATCCCTCAGTCTAAACCAGAAACCCATCCCAGAGCAATGAAGACCATCCCTGAGCTGGCAGAATGACCGAACTCTAGCTGCATGCCTTCCTTCTGCATTCCCGGGTACCACATTGGAGAAACACTTGAGAGGGTGAAGCCATAAGGTGCCCCAGGTCATTGCCAGACCGTATAGGACAAAATTGAGCTGCTTTTCCCAGGAGCTGCAGCTTGGTCTCTGGATGTTAAACAAGGTCACTCCATGTTTGTGCTTCCTACATCAAGGTGGTTTGGGAGAGAGCGGCAATTCAGAGCGGGAGGGGTAGGGGGACCAATTTGCTTCCATTCCTTCCTCTTTAATGGCAGTCTGTCCTCCATGGCGTAAATCCTTCACAGGACAAAATGAAAGTCTTTCCTCATTTGTGTAGAAAAAGCAACAGATAATTGTTCATCCAAATTTCTGCTGTTCAATGCATCAGGTTTCTCCTAAAATCGCAGGAGTTGAACCACCTCCCTCCAGCGATCGGTGCTTTCCAAGAGATTGCCTAGATAACCCGTCTGCTTTCCTTAGCTTAGTCCAGCTGAACCTCTTTCTTTGCATGTTCATTCATTCATTGCACTGCCTTGCCAGATGACGAGTTGCTGATGTAACTGGTGTTTTAGGAATTATATTTTGTGGCAAGTGTTTCACAACTTCCTTTCCGATGTCTTACAAGCTGCAGAAACGGCATCCTGGAGGCCCTCACTCGTTTATAACGGGGATTTATGAAGCATCACTCAGCTTTTGAGATCAATATGAGCCCAGTTTTACAGATGGTCTGTGAGGAAAAACAGCTTGAAGCTTCACGCAGAGCCCACGCTAGAAAAAAAAAGCCATTTGTTTTTGGAAATAATTTCCTTGCTATTGAGCTATGAAACATCAGTATTTATTGCAAACCTTAATTCCCTCTTTAGCCATAACATTTGTGGTCCTATTATGCTACAGATTTATCTTCTTTTACACCACATGTGGGGTTTTTTTCCTGTACCATTTGTGTTTCGTTATGAAGAACTTTGAGAAAAATGAATGGAAACAAATTACATATGAGTGAGTTCTGATAAGAAAGGTCATTTGATATTACAGCAGTGGGATTGCGGAACAGCCTATTGTAGGCAGTGATAGGGACAAAATTCCAGCTAGTCCTGGGATGGAGCTAGGTCAGTTCATTGAAAACCACAAAAATATCATTATGGTATATTAAATCCTTTCCCATCTTTTGTTCAACATATCATGAGTGCGATATAGTCAGATGCTTGTCTCTAGCTTGGAAGCCAATCTGGTGCTGCTGTCGCTTTAGGTCCACAGGAGGTATTTTGATTCCTGTCCCAGAGCCTGGTGGAGTTGGGAGGTTGGAACTGAGCCTTGCATGCAGCAGTCTAAGTTTGAGCTCAGCATTTCCAAAGCTTTGCTGAGACACCAGGACACTGGAATTGCGCATTCTTAAGCACCTCTCTCCTCTAACTGCTCTTTTCCAGGTTTATGTCACCATGCAGCACTATGGAGTGAATGGTTACTCCCTCCACGCCATGAACTCGTTGAGCGCCATGTACAACCTCCACCAGCAGGCAGCTCAGCAAGCCCAGCACGCCCCTGACTACAGGCCCTCGGTGCATGCCCTCACCCTGGCAGAGAGACTGGCTGGTAAGAACAACTTATGGCTTTTGCCATTCCCTGGGGAAAAGAGCCCTTGCTTGCACTGAGTGAAACTCTTCTTTGGATATGGAGTGTGACACAGCCCACTGGCATGGTGTGCACCACAATACTGGCCACGTGGTGTGACATAGCCCACTGGCATGGTGTGCACCTCACTGCTGGCCATGTGGCCAGGATCTGCATGTGATACGTGCCCTCCTGTTTTGGCTGCCAGCGGACTGCTGTGCCTCACTGCTGAGCGGCCTCTGATGGCTGGGGAGCCGGGGGGTGAGAAGGGATGCAGCCCCACTGTGTGGGATTGAAAAGGGAGAATTAAAACCACACTGAAATGTGTTATAACAGGTGAACAAAAACATAGCAGAAAATTTCGTGTTCTTGTTAGAAAATAAGAGCACAATGAATATAAGCATGCAGTGAATTTGATTTCCCCATCGAGGGGCCTGGGACCTGCATCCTCTAACAGCCATCTCCTGCCGTCCCAGGCCATAGTCTGTTCTTCCTTATTGCCCCTTCTTGCAACTGTTTTCCATCTCTTGTCTTACCAAACACTTTGGAAAATGATCTTCATTTGGATCTTCTTTGGGTCTCACCTTGACCTATTTCTTCCTGGGGATCCTAGACCCTGGCATGGGTGACGCTTTCTTGCAGGTCCTGTTGGCTCCCTCTCTGTTGCTGTTGTATTTTGTCTTCCGTAATTTTTTTTAGGCTCAAAGAGAGTGTTATTTATACAGTGTTGTTGATGGTGGGACAGTTAGGCAGGAACTGGATCGATACTGTCGTAATAAAGAAGTGCAAAGTCCAAATAGTATTTTATCATTTGGTAGGTGGAATTGTTCAAAAATAATTGATGGAGACCTGAGACTGTCTGGTATGGCAGGGCAAACGTATCTGCTCTAGATTTCAGCCTAACACAAAGCACCCAGATCTGGCTGATGAAATCATCAGAGGCTACTACAGTGCAAATGGTCAACAGCTGCACCATCACCATTTTGGTCGTGGCTTGGATGCAGTGTCTTAGAGAAGACCTGACAACCAGTTTACTGAAGCTAAAGCAAAAAGTTACCGTAGGTATGACTCTGGAGGCCTTCCCAGAACAGAATGATCTTCCCTGACTCTGAAAGTTACACATCTGCTTTAAGATACCTTTCTAAAGTTGTCTGATATTAAAGGAAACAAAAATGTGGAGTGACTCCTTCCAACCCAGAGTAGGTGGAAAATAATCAGCTATACAGACAACTTTAGCTGACTAAATTTAAGAGACGGGGCTTAAGGCAGAATAAGGATGCAGAAGTTTTGGGATTGTCCTTCTAGGTGGGTAGCCCACAAAGGCACGGTGGTGAAGGTCTCAGACTCTTTGGACCAGTGAACTCTCAAATCCTCACGCCAACAATGCTCCCTTATCCAGCTGCTAGTAGTGACCTCCTTAACATGGCTCCTTAGACCACTCACCGTGGCCTGTAGCATCTCTGGGGGGCTGTAGGGCAGAGCTGGGAGTCATTGTCCTCATCAAGAAAGAACCAAAGTAGGATCAAGGATATCTGAACTTGAATCCTGGCTCTACTGCTGGGCTGTGGAGTGACAACAGCTGGGCATTTTCCTTGTCCTGGTCATCCATCCCTTCCTTCCCTCATCCTTTCAGCGCGTAGGTGGCCAGAAGGGGGTAGATGGTCCAGAACTCTGCAATATGTCTTGCAGACCTTTGGTCTCAAAATGCCCCTTTCCTCTTGAAAGATTCTTGTGATCATCTGCATCATTTACAGCAGAGCACAGAGGACTTTATGTCTTTGACCCAATCTATGGTAAAGCAGAGGGAGATAAAAAAAGAATAAAAAAGCTATTCTCATGTTCTTGACAGGGAGATTCAATTGGTTTCCTGACCTCTTATCTTTAAAATTAATAACCCACCTGGAAGACTTTCCAAATTAAATCCCACGGTCCCCTTCTCTGCTTATCATTGCCAGGGTAGGCATTATATACCTACGAGCTGATTCCTTTGCAGTTGCTTCACATTCTGTTACTTCTGAATATCTTTCAGTGCAGGTTATAGATCTCATTTGCCTTCCAGGGACAGTCAGAATAAAGCAGCACAAAAGCAAATGACCTTAAGTCAGAAAACCGAGGTTTCTGATTGTAACTGCAAAGCCTCACCTGCAATTTATATTGTCCTTCGTGCACAAAGCCTGAAAACATAGTTAAAACATTAAAGTAATTGCTGGTTGGCTCTCGTTGGAGTGGCCAAACTTAATGCACGAGCTGCCGCCTCTGGGGAAGTTGTAGGTCTAACCTCTATTCTAGGAATTCGGGAATATTCCAGCCTTTAGGTAGGGTGTTGAACCAGTGTCCTTTCTCCTGGTGTCTTGTACTCAAAGCACAAATGTTAGCTTTGTAAAATATTACGGGGTAGCTTCCATTTCTTGTGCTGGAACACCCCTTCTCCTCTCCATCCCTTCTCTCCTCGCTGCACTGTTTGCTGCGTCTGAATGCATCAAAGATGGTCTCTTTACCTTCAAAGAGGCAGCATTATAACTCCCTTAGTTGCTCCGATACCTTGAACACAAAAGTCTCTTGTAGGCAACCAACATTATATCGTATTTGGCTGAAGACCTTTAGCCTGATCATGTCTTTTCCAGCTTGCCAAAACCACGTGGCTTTGGCAATTGCTCAGAAAGGCGCCGCAAATGCTGGCCTAGAATGAAACAGCTGGAAGTTTGGAAGAGGAATGTTTGAGCAGTGCAAAGCTGATTTGCTGTGCTCTTTAGACAATGTATTTGGAACCTGGCTGTGTGGTTCTAGGGCTGGCCTGACAGCAGGTTTTGTTTTATTGTTTAGACTCATACCACAGTGCTCATGACAAAAGCACAAATAAACAGCAGCAAGAGCCTTTATCTGTCTCCACAGGCTGATATTGCCGACTTTCCTCCCTGTTAAGTTGTTTTGTAGGGTGTTCATTCCTCCCTTCTACTGGAAGTCACATTCTTAACTGAATTAAAAATGATACCAGATACTGCTTTTTCTGCATTTCCTCTTTGAGAACAAACTTCTCGCCAGACTATTTCATTCCAACACTGTAGCACAGCATGTCCCAACTTGCATAATAAAGGTCTTTTCTCCTTTTCTTTTTTCTTTTCTTTTCTTTTCTTTTCTTTTCTTTTCTTTTCTTTTCTTTTCTTTTCTTTTCTTTTCTTTTCTTTTCTTTTCTTTTCTTTTCTTTTCTTTTCTTTTCTTTTCTTTTCTTTTCTTTTCTTTTCTTTTCTTTTCTTTTCTTTTCTTTTCTTTTCTTTTCTTTTCTTTTCTTTTCTTTTCTTTTCTTTTCTTTTCTTTTCTTTTCTTTTCTTTTCTTTTCTTTTCTTTTCTTTTCTTTTCTTTTCTTTTCTTTTCTCTTCTCTTCTCTTCTCTTCTCTTCTCTTCTCTTCTCTTCTCTTCTCTTCTCTTCTCTTCTCTTCTCTTCTCTTCTCTTCTCTTCTCTTCTCTTCTTTTCTCTTCTTTTCTCTTCTTTTCTCTTCTTTTCTCTTCTTTTCTCTTTTCTTTTCTTTTCTTTCTTTTTTCTCTTTTCTTTTCTTTTCTTTTCTTTTCTTTTCTTTTCTTTTCTTTTCTTTTCTTTTCTTTTCTTTTCTTTTCTTTTCTTTTCTTTTCTTTTCTTTTCTTTTCTTTTCTTTTCTTTTCTTTTCTTTTCTTTTCTTTTCTTTTCTTTTCTTTTCTTTTCTTTTCTTTTCTTTTTTCTCTTTTTCATTTTAAATAAAGTAACTTATTTTCTTTGATTTGGGATCTTTCTACTCCCACTAACTGTTGTGCAATAATAACGCCTCTGGTAAAATAATAACCCTCTACTGTTGGCCTCAGATTTTCCCCAGTCTGAATTTCTTCTCTGCCTGTGATTTTGCAAGCACACTTTGCAAAGTCAGACTTGTGAGTGGCTCCTCTACTGAGAAGAGCTCAGCACATGAGTCTTGGGCTTGCAGTCAATGGGGTTGGACTCAGTCCTGGCTAGTGTTTCCACCCCAGATGCTGGAGAGTGCTCTTGGTAACCCAGAACAGCACTCCAGTATCATGCCTTGATAACTACAGTGAGCTACATATGAGACACTAAAGAAGAGCCAACTCAGCCTGGTTTCTGGGAAGATGCACGTCTTTTAAGGCAACTGCAGCCAACAAAATGAGCCAGAGGCAGCTGTGTTCAAGCTGCATGTACTCTTTCCACTGATGAGCACCTCATGGCAATGATGAAGCCTGCAGAAGCTTAGCCCTTGGCTTTAAGGAGAACACGTCACGAAGTGTTGGGCCCCTTTTCTGATTACAGTGATGAATATCCCCACCTTGTTTTTAATTGTGTTTCTTAATGAAAGAGGCTTTATTTATGACACAGTGAGGTCTGGGCGTCTGTGTGTCCTACTCTGCTGCTGTTGGAGCAGATTGGCTTGTTTCAACCAAATTTAGCATTGGAGTCTCAACAGTTTCTATAGCTGCCGTAGAAAGAGGTTCCCTCTCCAGAACAAACTTTCTAGTGAGAGGTTTTATCACCTCCAACACCTCAATTAACCAACAAAATGTTTGTTATGTGTTTTACTAGATTTAGAGCCATGAAAAAAAATGTTCGGAAGGTTCTGGTGTTCGCCACTGCTTTATTCAACTGTCAGCATACAAATTCCAATAATTAAACTGGCCACTTTTCTTGTCTTCCAACGGCTGTACATTTCAAGACATCATTTTGGAGGCACGTTATGGATCCCAGCACCGCAAACAAAGACGAAGCCGCACGGCTTTCACCGCCCAACAGCTGGAGGCACTGGAGAAGACCTTCCAGAAGACTCACTACCCAGATGTGGTGATGAGAGAGCGGCTGGCCATGTGCACAAACCTGCCTGAAGCCAGAGTCCAGGTACTGATGTTCTGTGGGTCTATGAGTGGGGATGTTTTAACGAATATAGTGGGGATTCCAGGGGCATTTCAAGATCCTTCCAGTGTAACTAAAGATTTTGGGGCAGTGAAGTTGTCAAAGAAAGAGGAGGGTGGAGGCAGAGGGGGGTGAAATCATCTGTAGTTATACATCTGCTAAAGAAATTCTTAATCCACACGCACATTTTTTAGATTTAGGATTGTCTGAAGCGCACGCTGGTTTTCATTTGTTCTTTCACATTTCTTTGGGGGAAATTTTAGAAACATCAACAGAAGTCTACTTATTTATTTATTTGTGAGGCTTTTCTGGCTTTCTCAGAAGAGCAGAAACCCAAGTAATTCCAGCTGCTCTTTTCCACCAGTGTCAATATTTGTAACATCTCAAGCCAAGGTCTGGGTTCGTGTTGTATGTTTTTTTTGTTTAATTTCGACTTGTGCAATGTGCTTCATAACCTGCTGGTGGGAAGGTTCTTGCACTGCTGGGCTTTAAAAGACTAAATAGCAAGTTCTTTAGTGTGAAGCAGATAAGTAGTAAAACAAAGTAGTTCTTTAATACAAATGTCGAGACCTTTTGATCTTCAAAATTCTTGTTTCCTCATTTAACTAACCAAACAACACTAATAAGATTTGCAAATGTATTGCTTCCAATCCACTGTACTGATCGAGGTTAGGAAAACACGCTTTCTTTTCTCCTTCCTTAAATTCAGTTCCCAGATAGCAGCATATGTCTGTAATGAACTACTTTGAGTGTTTCTGCCATAGTTTTGGTACATGTATAACCAGACTGTTTTCTAAACTAACAGAGCACTGTCCTGTAAGCCAATGTAATGTCATCAGTTTCAGATATGAGACATTCTGGTTGGACGCAACTGCCTGATCAATTTAGAAATAGAACAATGGCAACAAAAAACCCAATAAAAAAACACCACCGGTGGAGTGTCTTAAAGAATCAACATAAAGGATGGTCATTTGTTGAAATATATTGTTGTGCTATGTGTCGAAGCATTGAAAACAGGTAGAGCTCTGAGACCCATCAAAGTGGAATGCCATTTGGTCACAGTGGGCTTGCAGTACCTCATTACTTGGGGTGACTGATGCTTAATGTGGCACTAAGCAAGATTCTCACCAGTTTTCCCCTTTGCTGTTTGTGGCACTGAAGGTTTGGTTCAAGAATCGGAGAGCCAAATTCCGTAAGAAGCAGCGTAGCCTGCAGAAAGAGCAGCTGCAGAAGCAGAAGGACTGTGAAGGGGGCCACAGCGAGGGAAAGACAGAGCTGCCCATGCTGGAGACCCAGGCCACCACCCCGGACACCGAGAAGGTCCAGAGCCTCCCAAGTGAGGTAGGCACGGACCTCAACCTAACCCTGTCGGAGCAGTCGGCCAGCGAGTCAGCGGCCGAGGACCAGACCGACAGAGAAGAGGAGTTCAAGAGCACCTTGGATGAGGTTAAAGTGGACAAGAGCCCTGGTGTGGACAACAAGGCTTTGAACTGCAAGAGAGCGAGCCCAAAAGCAGGTGAGGGGCAGCACCCTGATGGGGGTTGTTGTCAGGACCTGGCATTTCCAAGGGGGATGCTGGTGGTTGGGTATAGGCCCTTATTCCCTATGGCGTGAGTGCTTGTAGGTAGGCTGCCCAGACTTGTCCTTAGCACTAAATGGGACTCACACAGGGGCATTATGTCTACTGTAGCAGCAGCATATAGAGAGCAAAGATTTTATGCTCAGGTTAGAGCTTGAGGAGAACAGTGCCTAGCGGCTGCAGGAATAACACAACAGGAAAGCCTCATAGCAAAGAGGTCAGCCCCTGTTTTTGTGCTGTGAGATGGTAGGCATAGAACAGACACAAGTTTAGGTTTCCTGAGCTAACACAACCCTTCTTATTTTCCCTCCTGATGCAAAAAAGAAGCCAATGGTGCAGCCTAAGCCCTACCGGGGAGCGGATCAGCACCTGCATCCAGTCTTTAGAAATAACCCCCATCCCCTCTCTCTCCTGCTGCAGAGTCCCCTGTCAGCGTGACTGTGACGCCTTCATCCAGCAGTGGCCTGGCTCAGACTCACTCCTACTCATCCTCACCCCTGAGCCTCTTCCGCCTGCAGGAGCAATTCCGCCAGCACATGGCAGCCACCAACAACTTGGTCCATTACTCCTCCTTCGAAATGGGGACACCGTCTGCTATGCCCTACTTGGGCATGAACGTCAACATGGCCCCGCTGAGCTCCCTGCACTGTCAGTCCTATTATCAGTCGCTCTCCCACGCTCAGCAGGTCTGGTCCTCACCCATTCTGCAGGCCTCCAGCTCCCTTCCAAGCCTGAACAGTAAAACTACAAGCATTGAGAACCTAAGGCTCCGGGCAAAGCAGCATGCAGCATCTCTTGGGCTTGACACCCTACCCAACTGACTGCCAGATGAGTTACCAGTGCCCATGAGAAGATGCACCAGGTTGGCACTAGACATGTCTCTCCTTGAGCCCCTACTCACCCTCATCTCTTCCTGGAGTAAGGTGCTCCCTTTCAGGGAAAACTTTGCATCTATTAACGTCCTATTAGCACCATGATTGAATCAGACATTGATACTGGCTTGGTCTTCACTAAATATTTAAGGAGGAAGGGGGAGAGGATGTATGTTTAGACAGATGAACTGTCCTCTGGACTGTCAGGAGTTGAGTCTGTCATGTTCAGGAGAAGTCCCCTTTCCTCATCCCCGCGATAATGTGCCAACTGTGTTATATACACCATTTTTTGTTGTTGTTGCGTTCTTTGGGAAAAGAAAGAGTCCTGCTTTGTCTTGTATATAGTTTATAATGTTGACAGCACCCATCACCTGTGTGTTACTGTCAGTGTTACAGAACTGTGACGTCTTTTGCTTTTATTCCCCTCTTCCTTCTCAGTTTTAGTCGCTAGTATCAGAGTTACAAATCAGCCGTCCTCCCGACCTCAGCTCGTAGCTAATTGCACTTTTTGGGTCAGCATCCTAAAGGTGTCTACGACAAAGAGAAATAATCGTGCACTTCACCGCTCCACTTCTTCCCCTGCTAAGGCTAATTTTGTAACACCCGGGAAATTATATGAAGGTGAATTTCCTGTTTAAGCACTTCCTATAAGGCAAGTATTTTTTTAATAGCACTTGTTCAAAGATGACAAAATATTCACCAAATGCTGCTGGCTGGGGAGAAAAATGAAAACCAAATTCATGGGATCATTTTTGACCTAGATTGTTTGCTCATTGATCTTCAGTGGAGTGTAAACTCTATTTACAAACTATGGAGTTTTCTTTTTGGACAGCATTTCAGTCTAACTTTGACAACAGAGAATAACAAAAGCTTTGTATGAACTCCTGGTGTGTTCATACACCATGAATTATATGGTTCTTTGACAAAAACTTGATTAATGCAAGCTGTGCCTAGAACAAAGCTCTGATCACCAAGTTCTACCCTCAAGCCTTGCAGCTTCAGAAACTGGTTAGCAAGCAAAAATGTAACAAGTGAAAAATGCTGAAATGCTGGAGGCGAAGCAGGTGATAAGCAAGCGCTTTATATTCCTTTTGGAATACAAAGCCCATGGCTCTAAAGCCACTGGGGCTAAGATGAACTTGCCAAAAATGACAGACTTGCAGTAACCAAAATCCACCATCTTTACAATTATTTCAGTGAACACTTTCACTCTCATTTCATTGGCTGATCCGTCATTCAACCGAGGATGGTTTTTCTTGTTGAGAAGCAATGTTTCTGCCAACTCAAATCACGGCTGGCTTTTTTTGCCAAACCAAATAAATCCTTTGAACCCACTGCTGTTATCCTGAGCATTAGGCAGGGATGAGATCCAGATCTAATCTTCACTATTGCTTAGGACCCAACATTCAGAATGACTCTGTGGCAGGTGCTAGGTTTGAATCCTTAGCGTATAATCTGGGTTTGCCACTAACACATTGGGCAGAGCTGTGCTAATTCACTGCAGATGATCCGCTGGTCCATACTTGATTTCACCATGAAGTATAGACCCATAGCCTACCACCCCTCTTGTACCACCTTGCTTCATACCAGGGTAGAAGGTAGGGGTCAAATTGCCTCTTTAAACATGGGGGGAAAGAGTGTTTCAACTCAGCTAATGCCTCTTGAAAAAGCATCCAACTCCTGCAAATAGAGATGCAAGAATAGCCAAGGTTGATGGGAAATGGTGTTTCATCCCTCACGAAGTTGTAGCAAGAGCAGACTTCTGGAGGGGGCAGCTCATTGACTGTACCAGCTGCCAAAATGGAGCAACTTCCTTAAGTATTTGTTTCTGCCAAACACTTCAGTTTTGGGTTTTGTGGTTTTTTTTTTTTTTCTGTTTTGGGTTTTTTTGCTGTTTTAGTTTTTTTGACTTTGTCAAATCAGGCCTCTTGAATGACAGAATTCTCCACTTTGCCAAAACCAAATGTATTCATAGGAAGTAGATTTTTGGCTGCCACTTTCAAAGGAGTCTGATTAAATTAAAACCACCAAAGTACATTTACTGTCTCCAAAAAGATCCTTTGAAAGTCCCAGCTTTCGTTATTTAGCCTGTCATCCAAACTGGGGACGCTAGAGCAAAGCTTTAATTTTTCTCCTTATCCTGCCTTGAAAAGATATATACATCTTTAGTTTTTTCTGCCTCCTGCTAGCCTCAGAGCATTTGTAGGCCATGGAATTGCTTTGCCAAGGCAGAGCAACTGCTGATTTAATCAATGTTCCTTCTGATATTGTTCCCTGGTGCCCGTCTAGGCTGAGCTGATGAAGATGAACAAGGGTGGTCACTAGCAGTGAGACCAGATCTGGATTTTAGATCTTCTTTAAGTAAAGGTACCCATGAAACTGTGACCCATGTCAGTGGGTGGTTCAGGCAGAGAACAGAGGGTCGTAGCTGCTCTTGTACCACCCCAGGTAAGACAGGCGTCTCTTCTCTGCTGGGTACTATGGGTCTGGAAAGGGCAAAATTAGCTTAGATCAGGGCAGATGTAGCCTTACCACAGGTCATTATGGATATCACAGCATCTACCAGAGGAAGGTCAAAACATGTGGATTTATGCTCTTCTTCTGCAAGGCGGTGACAGGGAGCGCAGGAGATAAGCTCACTTAATGCAGCACTAGATTTGCTGTGAACCCCAAGACAAGACCTTCCCTACCAAACCATGGAGGGAAACTCATCCCCATGCCTTAGTGCAAAAATGCATTCACCATCTTCAAACCCCTTGAGGAACCCTGGTACCTTGCCCCTTTCATCCCCTGTGGTATCACTGACATCCTGACAGCAGGCTTGGAGCAACTACTGCAACTTCCCAGGCTGAGTATCTGGCATGCCATTAAGACCATGGACATCAGGATGAAGCCAGCACAGCTCAGAGAGCAAACTGGGTGAGCAGACATCTAGATCTCCATTAGTCCCTAGCGATATCTGCTCAGTGTCACCCTCATCTGTCTCTGTGTGGTGCAGCAGCTGGTCCTGGACCATGCAAATACTTCTTATGTGAAGATCATTTCTCCCATTCTGAATCAGGCTGAAAATACCTAAATATTAAAAATAAACAGAAGGAAACATAAATTGCCTTAAATATATGTAAGGCCCTGAAGTATTTCATGCCAAGTTTAGGTTTTGTCTTCTTATGGTCAAAAGTAAACACCCACGATGGGAGTAAGCTGACACATAAAGCCAACATTGATTTGGAAATGCAAAAAAGCAAGAATTCAGGATGCCAGCTTGCAAAAGTTTAATAATTAATTATCCATCAAAACTGACACTTTCCTACATCTGTTTTAATGTCTCTGGGTTTTTGGTCTTTTTCTGACAAAAAAAACCCCAAACCAATAATCAGAAAAGTTCCCCATCCAATTGAAGCAAGTGTATGTAGTGAAGGGACCACAGGAAGCAATACTGCATCATTCCCCTTTGGACTTCACAAACTTACTTAAACATTTTTTCAAGTGAGAATTCCTGCACATCTCCCCTGCTTTATAATGTAAGGTCTACTTGTTCCCTTTCTTTCCAGCAGCCCCCGCTATTTAGGAAAATAAGATCACTGCTGGAATCTCAGAAACAAAATGGAATGACTTTCCTCTCCCCTCACTGTCCAGGCAGAGATCTGATGCATTTTAACAAACATTGCAGTTGGATATAACACAGTTTCTTCTATCATGGGCATAAAATGCCTGCAGTATAACCCTGAGATCCTACCGCATCAGATAGACAAACTATTATGGGGGAAAAAAGAGCTTATCCATCTTCTACAGATGCTGTGCCAACCTGGTGATGGGGCAGGGCATGCCCAGTCCGGTTTCAGCCGCAGGGAGATAAACACAAAAAAGAGAATCAACATATCAGAATGCAGATGATCAAATTGATTTTCTTAAAGCATGAAAGGAATGCCAAATAAATACCCAGCATGGCATGGAAGGTGGGAGAAGGACATGCCCAGTCTTTTAAAAACATTGATGGAGAGGGTGGAAGCAGTCTAATGAATTCCAGTTTTGAAACAGGTTATGTGTACAGAGGTTTCTTCTGTGGGTCCTTTCCACTTCCTGTGGCTTTGCTTACGCTGCCTCTCCTTGGTGAACCCCCTGTGGCTCCAAACCCTGCTTACTGAATTCTCAAAGGTTTCAGCTATGGTCCTTGCAGGATCCGGTCCTTGCAGGAGGAAACAGGTCACAGTATTCAGGGTAGGAGCTTGCAGTTAAATTTCTTCTACTCTGCAAGAGAATTCTGATAGATATTAATAAAACAAAGGAGGTATCTAAACAGTGCAGGGCAAATACTTCAATACTACAAGTGAGAAAAGATCCAGTAATGATGCTGGGAGGCAGAAAGGGAACCTCTTTGTTCCCTTTTTATTTCTTTTTTGGCTGACAAGTGGAAACATCTTTGATGGTGAATACAGGAATAATGAGAGTGAGAAGTTTTGCCTGTATTTCCTCCACCAAAAATCATCATTCGATGTGTAGAAAACATAAAATTGCTCCCAAACACAAAAATTATCGTCAGTAAACAGATCCCCCCACATCTCATTTCTCATTTAGGCATTTCACCATGTAAAGAATGTTAACCAGCTCTAGGTTTCTGTTGCCACCGCAGCCAGCCAAAGAGATGCTGAAAAAACCCACCAAAGTGGGTGGACACAGAGGAGGGAACTGGAGCTATTTCTGCCCCTATGTGCCCCATGTGGTACTTCCACTGACACGACAATTTTGAGCACTTTCAGGACACTTCTGAAGAGTTCGTACGTAAAGGATTAAGTAAACTTCAGTAGAAAGGAAATGCAAATTCAAATCCACCATATTCCATTACTTTAATTACAGTAGCTATGAAACATAACTCAATTAAGCCGGAAAAAAAAGTCAATTACAGAACTTTCCTGCTGGTTTTTACAAGCTGTGTTGATTTTTCTTTTCCTCCCTCCTTCCCCTTCCATGTGCCCCTTGCTGATTTTTTATGATCTGTTCTAGCACAATGTGATGCATCTACTGTTGTTTTCTGTTGAGTGAAAGAAAAGCTATTCCTCCGAGTAGGACTGCTCTCCGTCCAAATCCATGGCAAAGGGATAAGAAAAGGTCGGTGCAATAAACTAAAACAAGCCCGAAACAAACAGATTTCCAGCAAAGCAAGATCAAACAAACAAAAGAATCCCCAGCCCTGATGCGTGTGTGAGGCTTTCCTACCATGTTACAAAACAGCCCAGTAATGATTAACGTCCTCTGTTTTCCACAGACTCTGCAGATGCACTGTTTTGTTCCCAGCTGCACAGATAGCAGCATCCGCATTGTCTCCTGCTTTCTCAGGCTGCCTAGGGAAGGGATGCAAAAGCTGAGATGCTAATGTCACCTCTTCTCTATATGGGTGCTTCTCATTAACGAAGGGTCTCATTAATGCCAATGCTGAGCATGGCCTCAGGACCCCATACAAAGTTCAGGACATGTTCCAGGTCAGTCAGTCTTACTGGTTTCATAGGAACCTGCTGTGACTTGTAAAGTGAGACCCAGACACTATGTAAAACTCTCATCGCTGTTGTATAGTGGAGTAGTTGCACCGATTTCAGCGGAGCAATGCCACAGCTAAGGACGAAATTAAGCCACCAAATTAATTTGTAAAGAGTATAAGGCTTGTCACATACCAACAAAAACATTACTTTTTTGAATAGTCCTGGCTCCAACCTAAAAGCCTTCTGCAAAAGCTAAGACACACATTAAACCCACGGCAAGTTAAATAGCACATCTAGTGCCCTACAAATGCCCAAAGCCTTTTCTACCTGCTCTAGCAATTGAGCAGGACCATCTCATACAGCAGAACTTTAGATGTGTCTGTGTAATGGAAAATAACTTTTTGGTTGATTTTCTCCTGCCAGGAGGCAGTCCATTTATTTTTTTAGTCCAGCTTCTGACCCAAGGCATACAGTTAGCTCCAAAGTGTAACCGTGTTTGTGCGTCAAACCTATCTTGCAAAGGAACAAAGGCTTTTAAAGAACAAAAAGGAAATCGAAGTAATATACTGTACAGATCGCTGTAAAATTGAGCTGTAGTGTAAGACCTTGTGCTTTAGAATTCACTATCGAGGAACTCAAATGTGTATCATATTTATTTATTCTGGTAGGTAAAAGAAGAAGAAGAAAAGAGTTTATATTCATTTCCAAAAAGCTGCAGCATGATGCTATGTACCAATTGTGCAGTCCTGCTTTCTGTAAAATTATTGCCTGTTTTCATACTCCGCTAATAAAAAAAAGGAAAAAAAATCAAGGAAAATTTATTTTGCAAATCCTTTATTAACAAGTACCTGAGCTGATGGGCAGGGGTGTAAATGCAAGCAGGCCGACCTGTTTTGTACCTGAGTCATGTCACTGGTGGGATCTGAGGTGTTTTCTAATGCAGAATACCTGAACACAGAGTGTGGGTCAGGTAATGGTGCCCACACAGAAATCCATGCTCCTGCCTGGCCCCACGTCACCACCATGTCCCTGCTGATGGTGGTGAGTGCTATTGCCTGTGGGACACAGGAGGCTGGCACCACATGGAAAGGTCTGCACAAAAAGGTGCAGAATATCAGCTTTATGCTGTTGGGGTCACTGTCTCCAGCTGGGGTGGCAGGTGAAAAGCCCCCTTTAGCTGCAAAGCACAAGGGTTCCATTCTCTCGTCATCTTCCAGCACAAGCCAGGAGGCAAATTATTTCCTGATCCATTGATGATGGCAAATGCCTGACCAGAGAGCTCGTCTTTAAGAGCAGCGGTGCAAGATAAATCTGGCTATTATCAAATCACGGAGGCTTTCATGCAGTTTTTGAGATACTTCTGTTCTGTTGATGGAAGACTTGTCCCATATTCTAGGTCTAGCCATGGTGGGCTGTGCTCAAGAACATAGCAGAGAAGCTTTTACAAAGCTTGTTTCTCTACTGTGCTGCTCCCGCAGGGTTAATTTGAACATCACCTAAGGGGTGAAACTTTTATTTGGGCAAGCCGTTACTAGCGATATCAAGGGCTTTCACAGAACGGTTGGGGTTGGAAGCAATCATCTCTTCCAACCTCCCTACTCAAGCAGGGTCACCTAGAGCACATTGCTCAGGGTTGTCTGCAGATGGCTCTTGAATAGGCCCAGGGAAGGAGAATCCACAGCCTCTCTGGGCGATGTATTACAATGCTCAGTCACCCCTACAGTAAAGAAGCTCTTCCTCATGCTCAGATGGAACTTCTTGTGGTTTAGTTTATGCCCATTTCCTCTTGTCAATCTTGGCTACAGGCCTAATCTGATGCCTGAAGAAGCTGATGAAAAAAATCTGAGCAATTTTGAGGTTTTCCTGAAGATATCAGATAATAAAGCTCTTGAAAAAGAATCCATTATTCAGTTTCAGAATGTCGTCCCTCTCCAATATGACTTTCTAGCTTCTTTCCCCAACGGGTGAAACATTGCGGAGGAAAAAAAACCCACATCATAGTATGGGAAAAGTCATCAGGAAGGAAAAGCAAGCACATTTGCAGGGATGATTAATAACTTTTCTGACATTCTCAAGAGACTTTCTCTTAAACCAGGCAGAGAGCCGGGAACAGTGGGAATATGGGCAGAGTCTGGGAACATCCCTGCCTGAAATACTTCTAGTGCCAATGTTTTTGACCTGGTTCCATCAGTGCTTTTGAGGACCGTTTGATCACATGCACACCAAATAGCAGCTAGCCACAGTTGTCCTAGACTACAGCATTGCTATTTTGTCCCCACAATAAGGGGAATATTTTCATTGCTGTTACAGGTTTGCTTTAAATGCTAAAATCCCTGAGGACAAGGAGTGTTCGTGACATTTAAGGCAACCGAATAGCTTGGTCAATTCCTGCCTCCACCAAGAGAGAAATGAAGGGAAAAGCTATGATCATGTCCTTGCACATGGTTACCTGCAATTAACAATAAGACCCAATTTTTCCCCTCTCCCAAGGTCGATGAGGTGAAGTCAACCACCTGCTAAAACTGGAACCCAAACTTGCAGGAAGTTTAAGGTGATGTTTTGGCCTAAAGACCATGTCCTAAAGTTATCAGGAGGTTTGTTCCAGAAAAATACAATGTGAGGGGAAAAATGAGATTTGAAAGAGCTCCAGAGCTCAGTATTAACTGCACATGTGGCATTTTGATCCATTTCCATAAGGCATAACATAATATTTGCTAAAGAAGGAGGAGGAGGAAGGGGGAAAAAAAGACCACAGTTAATATTCTCCGTCGGATCCCCCATTTGCTGATCACTCTGCAAGCTGTGTAATTGGGTGTCTCTGGCAATATGATGAAATGTGCCACAAACATCAAAAAACGGTGCTGTATTAAATCTGCTTTTCATAATCTCTTCTCATTTCCCGGACCTGAGACATTTTATTCAATTTTCCTGACTAAGTTGATATGTAAAGCCATATAAACATATCAATGCAAATAAATACATATATATTCTTCAAACACTCTTCGAAATGCAGTCATTACCAAGATTTGCATCAAGGCTTTCTCACATCACCCTTAGCCAAAGAAACCCATTTTTTTTTTAACGTTGCATTATTTTTAAGGATAGTTTATGGAGCTACAGGCTACTTCTTTGTATTTCATTAACCAGCCCAACTCTATCTGTCATGTTTCAGCCTTACCTTACCTGATTAGAAAATCATTTCCCTATTTGTATTAAGGGCAAAAAGCTATGCAAAGTCACCATAATGTTATCCAAGCCCTGGAACAGCAGTGAAGATCCTATTACACACTGGGGCTGGCTCTGTTTTCAGGAGCTGCAAGCCCAGAAGGGACCGCGCTGGTCTTTTATTTTAACCTGCTGCAAGGCACATGTCAGAGAAACCTATCTGGCCTTTGACAAAGCAAACGTTAATGATGCTTGAGTGACTTAAATACCTGCAGCTTTTGTCTGCATATCACTAGAGGCTTTTGCTTACATTTTACTTGGTGTCTTCAGTATTTGTAGCTGCTTTCTGGATGAAGGCTGGCTTTTTGCTCCACCCTGGGAAAATCTGCAGCTTCATTCCTCTGGTCTCTTCCAGCACCAGGTATGGTCAGGCCAGCATCCCCAGGTGAGCGTGACTTCCTATTAGGAAGAAGCTAAGCCTCCCGGCTGTCAGGCTACATCCTTTGATCCTTTGCCTTTTCCAGCTAATGGAGGAAAATATTTTCCTTGCTGTAGTGGCTGGATAGTGTCCAAGTGCAGAAGTGGCTGGACTGCATCTCATCTACACCATGCTTACCAGTTTAGACCCAGAGCCTGGAAGGTGTTTAGCTGTTTGACTGTCATAGAAATCCATGAATGTGAGTGAATAGTTTTCTCCAAGCCCTGATTCACCAAGGAATCATCCAGATGGGCCAGCCAAGACCTGTGATCAGTTCCAGATTCACATCCACATTGCAGGTCTAGAAGCAGGGTGCCCGTATTGCACACTTGCAGACTTAAATACAGCTTCTCTTTCACAAACCTGCACCCAAAATTGTTTTCCTGTTGAGAGCAGCGCAGTGCTGGGACAAGCCAAGTCCATTTCTCATCTTTGCTTTCCCTGGAAGCCACCAGGACAGAGGGCTTTGCAAATCACTTTCACGACAAGCGTTGAGCAGGGACTGCAGGGACCTAAAGCAAAGTTAATTCACTATCACACAGAGCCAAAAAGCACATCCAGTCTACCAGCAAGGTACAGATTTCCTTCAGCTTGGCTTTCTTTCGAACATATTCTCTCTGCAATAGTAAAGCAAAATGTCAGTGTTGGACTGCACCGTATCCGCAAGAAAACAGATGGGCAAACTGACAAACAGGGATGCGAGGTTATTTCAATAACATAATAAAAGGTCCAATAAACAGTGATGTTGGTAGGATTTTCATCTCCTTCAAACTTCCTCTTTATATTTTTTATAGGGTTCACAGTGGAAAAACACATCACACAGTGACCGGTCCACTCTGGCCCTTGACTGAGACATAAAGCGCTCTGTGTTGGTGACACTGACTGCACCATGCTGTTTTCCACTCCACCTCACACTGTGAATGTCCAGCTCCCAGCACTGCTCATGCCCAGTTTGCAAAGTCCCCTGAGCCATGTATTTGCTCCTCACTCACTAGAGAGAACTGGGGTGCTGAAAGAACAAACCCAAAGTCACTCCATCACCTGAAAGTAAATTAAGGAGGTCCCATTTACAGAGTGTGTCATTAGCTGGGGAAACTTGTTTCCATAGGACATTGGGAGGCTAAAAGTTACGTGGTATTGCACATGGAGATGGGATCTGACTGGAGCTCTTCCATATCAAAAGATGCCCATGGGATGGCCATAGATCAGGGAGCTCAGGTGAAGAACCTGCTATTCTCAGACTGACTTTGGAGCTCTCAAATTTACACAGTAAACTTTACACCACCCCTGATTGCAAAGGCAGCTGCAAGCACAGTTTAATCCCAAGTGCAATATTTATGCTAATTTACCCATTATTTCTTTCTTATGGAGTCAATTAATAGGTCATGAGCACCACAAAGGCTCTGTGAATTAAGCCAAGTGGTCCATCTCAGCAGTTTGGTGGCCATGGCCAAGGTGGCTGCTGGGGACAAGAGACCATCTCTCCAAGGATGCCATGAAAAGGAGCAGAGAAAAGCAAAGCCATTCTGGAGCCAGCTTAAAATCTCCATGCAGCTGCCCTGGTAAACACGAGGGAAAAACTGAAATCCACTGTGTTACCCTGGAAATACCTTTGCTGATGGATTTTTGTGTGTAGAGTCTCATTGTTCTTAAAACATGCACATTAGTATGGCAAGAAAAGGCACACAACCGGTGGAAGCGGCTTTAGCTGCCTTCGGCTTGTGCTTGTGGAAGGCAATAAAAGCACTCAAAAGTTATGTGTCAGCTTCAGTTTTGCTTCACTTTGTCTGGCACCTCCTGCAGTCCAGCATCCTCCCTTCCCCAAGTAAAACTGGGAACCATCTAGTAAAATCTTTTGGTTGCCCTGTGGAGACCACCAAAGATGAAACTCTTCCACTGAGAAATTATCTGCTGTAGATGGACCTGCGTGTGGAATTAGGATCGTATTCATTGCAGTGTCAAGAGAGAAGCACCACAGGCTCCTAAGACCAGCCCCATTCCACCTCACCCCTCTCCCCCAGCTAAGCTGTCCAACATGTTTGCCTCACCTCCCTGTTACAGGCACCTTAAACAAGGAAAAACAAAGAGGCCTTCTGATCCACTCTGAAACATGAGATATCTCCAAACCCTCAACAACATCTTAATTTCCTCTCCTTGCTCTCCGTGCTGGAGATGATTACTCAGGCAGGAATGTTTCTGAAGTAAGACAAAAAAAATTACATCAGTGGGGAACAATAGAGGGGAGACCTGATGGAGCAGAAGCAGCAAATTAGTTTTTCCTTCAGAGACACCCACAGAGAAAAGAAAGGTGTCTGAGTTGCCTCAAAGTAATTCCCCTTTGCCCATAGCTCTTCTAACCAGCTTAAACAAAGAGGGATGAGAGATGTGCTTTTGATTTAAGCCCCATTTCCCCAGTCTTGTTTGTTTGCTTTGCTTCCACCTGCATTTGTAAGTCCTTCCACCTCCCAGGACGTTATTACCTGCAGGAATGGGTGACCTCTCCTTCAGGTCTCAGCAGGGCTGGGAGCAGGCTTCCCATCTGTCCATGTTCCTGCTACTTTCAGCAAGGATCAGGGGGAATTGGGGAAAGGAAAACAAAGCATCGAACTGAGATGGAGCTGTAGCATTTTCGGAGGTGGAATTTAAGGACACAAGGTGTCCCTGCCTGTGGCAGGAGGTTGGAACTAGGTGATCTTCAGGGTTCCTCCCAACCTGACCCATTCTATGATTCTATTAACCTAAGGTACCCAGAAGCAGCAGAGAGGGCTGTGGGGGTAAGCAAGGGGAAATGGGACAACAGGGAAACAAGAAGAACTTTTCACATAGGGAATCTAGAAGCGCTGACATCCCAGCTAGAATTTTGTCCAAATGGTTTTTAGGTCCAGATTATCACGTATTTTTTCCCATTTCACTTCATTTTTAGCTGAAGAAAAGGTTCTTCTTAGCATTAAATGGAACATTCCTAATGCACTAGTATTTTTTTTAATTTTAATTTCCCAACAACAGTGGAAAAACCCCACTGCGTTCCTGCCCAAAAACCCCAAACCTCGTTTTTCATTCACCATTACTTGGAAAAAAAGCATTGAAGTTAAGCCCTCAAAGCCTGAATGAGGACCTGAGCTCGGCCCTTCAGCTGCCCTTTAAAACATGGCATCTTGGCACATGTGTGGGGAGACGAGGGGCTCCTGTCTGCTGAACTTTCAGACTGTCAGGGCAAACAAAAGCAAGCACAGCTCTCTGTTTTTTCTTGAGGATGAAGTGGAAAACACACACCAGCCAGGACGTCTTGTACAATGAAAAATTCCTGTGCTGTCACGCTCAACTAATAAATCGGGAGCTATGTAAACAGGGCTGGGGATGCTATTTATTTATTTATTTGTGAGAAAGGGAGGGGGAAAAACCCAGCCTGTCCACAGGTCGCTTGCCAAATGCGTGTCAAGCGGTGGGGTGGAAGGAAAAATAAACCACAAAGGAGTTTAAAGACAAAATATTAAGAACCCCAAATTGGGTGAAAATTGCTTTCTGACAGATATCACCTATTGCAAACGAGACATAAATACAAGTAATCTTGTAAAATGAAAGCCAAGGACAGACTTGTACCTGCCTGAGATGAATAAGTATCCCATTATCTTGAAGAATGAGGGCCCCGGGCTGTGATTATGCCACTATTGTATTCTAAACAGCATGGTTTGTCAAATGGAATAAATCCCAGCAAAATCAAATAAAAAAGGGGATCCAATTTGAAGCCCAGCACACAATTTATTATTTTGTTTAATGTTGCCCTCTCGATGTTACTGATTATTGGACAAATAGCGCCGTGTTTAAGCATGTGTTTAGAGATGCCTGTCCCCCTTGCAGGCTCCCAGCTGTCACCCTGACTGTCACCCAGTGCCAGCAAGCTGTTTGCTGCCACCTCAGCTTAGATATCTCTGGTACAGGCCAGCAGCATGGGGAAAGGTATTTGGGTTTCTACTTGGATGAGTGATGACTTGGAGTGATGCAATGAAGACCACTTTGCACCACACTGGCAGTGCCAAACAAATCAGGAGCTAACAGCAGACAGCTGTATCATCCTTTGGCTTATGACATCTCAACTACAGTTAAAAAGAAAGGTCAACCTTGGTTAAAAAAAGGAAGTTGATTAAAAGGGCCAAACAGGTAATATAGAATATTAGGTGTTATAGAATAAATACTTGGTATTGTTTTATCTGCCTGAGTCACAGGGTAGGACATGAAGCTGGCCGTACACAAGGTGGAGGCATTGCTGCAGCACTGGGATTATAAGTGTCAAGAAACCTATGAGTATTAAGAAACCTATGAGTAGTAAGATCTATGAGAATTAAGAAGACACATTCAGTCCAGCTTTGTTTCAGTTGGCTTCCAAAAGTTGTGTTGCTCTCCTGGAAAAGTCCTCAGAGAGCTGCCCCAGTGCCATCCAGTTACATTCAGCAGTGGGTATTGAGGAGAAGCTGGTACGACTAGACAGATGCAAGCTGGAGGGAAGGAGCAGGATCACTGCTCTTGGGCATGTTCTTGAGCAATTTGATGGTGAAGGAGCATTAAGGTCATTCTCATACCCTGGTTCACCTTGGTGGAGTTACTGCAACTGCTTGACATGGCTTTGAAGGTGCTCTGAGCTCCTCAGCTATGAAAGGATGCTAATAGCACGGACTTGCTGAGGGAGCTGGCGGAGGTCATTGCTAGGCCACTTTCCATCATCTTTGGTAAGTCGTGGGAAATGGGCGAGGTGCCTGAGGATTGGCGGATGGCAAAGGTCACACCAATCTATAAGAAGGGCAAGAAGGAGGACCCGGGTAATTATAGACCGGTCAGCCTTACCTCCATCCCTGGAAAGATGATGGAACAACTTATTCTTGACTCCATCACTAGGCATATCAAGGATGAGGGGGTCATTAAGAACAGCCAACATGGTTTTATGAGGGGGAAGTCATGTTTGACCAACCTTATAGCCTTCTATGAGGAAGTGACTAGGTGGAGGGATGATGGTAGAGCGGTAGATGTAGTTTTTCTTGATTTCAGTAAGGCATTTGATACTGTCTCCCACAGCATCCTCATAGATAAGCTAAGGAAGTGTGGGCTTGACGATCAAGTAGTGAGGTGGATCGAGAACTGGTTGAAAGGAAGAAGGCAGAGAGTTGTGGTCAATGGCGCAGAATCTAGCTGGAGGTCTGTGACTAGTGGAGTTCCCCAGGGGTCGGTGCTGGGACCGGTGCTGTTTAATATTTTCATCAATGACCTGGATGAGGGAACTGAGTGCACCCTCAGCAGGTTTGCTGATGACACAAAACTGGGAGGAGTGGCTGACACACCAGAGGACTGTGCTGCCATTCAGCGAGACCTGGACAGGCTGGAGAGCTGGGCGGGGAGAAACTTGATGAAATTTAACAAGGGCAAGTGTAGAGTCTTGCATCTGGGGAAGAACAACCCCATGTACCAGTACAGGTTGGGGGTTGACCTGCTGGAAAGTAGTGAAGGGGAAAGGGACCTGGGGGTCCTGGTGGATAGGAGGATGACCATGAGCCAGCAATGTGCTCTTGTGGCCAAGAAGGCAAATGGCATCTTAGGGTGCATTAGAAAGGGAGTGGTTAGTAGGTCAAGAGAGGTTCTCCTCCCCCTCTACTCAGCCTTGGTGAGGCCGCATCTGGAATATTGCGTCCAGTTCTGGGCCCCTCTGTTCAAGAAGGACAGGGAATTGCTTGAAGGAGTCCAGCGCAGAGCCACAAAGATGATTAAGGGAGTGGAACATCTCCCTTATGAGGAGAGGCTGAGGGAGCTGGGTCTCTTTAGCTTGCAAAAGAGGAGACTGAGGGGTGACCTCATCAATGTTTACAAATATGTGAAGGGTAGGTGTCAGGATGATGGAGCTAGGCTTTTTTCAGTGATATCCAGTGACAGGACAAGGGGCAATGGGTGTAAACTGGAACATAGGAAGTTCCACGTTAACATCAGGAAGAACTTCTTTACTGTAAGAGCGACAGAGCACTGGAACAGGCTGCCCAGGGGGGTTGTGGAGTCTCCTACACTGGAGATATTCAAGGCCCGCCTGGACAAGTTCCTGTGTGATGTACTGTAGGTTACCCTGCTCTTGCAGGGGGGTTGGACTAGATGATCTTTTTAGGTCCCTTCCAACCCTTGGGATTCTGTGATTCTGTGATAATCTATTCACCATATTTTCATTTGTATAAACCCTTGAGTTATGTAAAAAACACTGACCAGGAGCAGAATAGAAAAAGGAATATAAGGTAAATGGCCTCAAGCTGTGCCAGGAGAGGTTTAGATTGGATATTAGGGAAAATTCCTTCACAGAGAGCATCCAGGCATCCCAGGAAAGTGGTGGAATCCCCATCCCTGGAAGTGTTCAAAACCCATGTAGATGAGGCCCTCAGTGATATGGTTTAGTCGTGGTCTTGGCAGTCCTGGGGTAAAGGTTGGACCTGATGATCTTAAAGGTTTTTTCCAATCTAGCTGATTCTATGATTCTAATATACGAGTGATATATGTGAACATTGACCACAAGAGCATCTTTTGCGCAAACAGCCTTCATGATGCACCCTTCTGCTTCCATAACCCTCTCTCCTTGTGCTTGCCTTGTACGAGGAGTGGTTGCTCTTATTCTGGTACTTTAAACAATTGAGGATTATTGGAAGCATAGCTTTTAAGGGCAAAAATACAGCAGTTTGCCAGCTCCTTGGGGTAGAAGCTCTCATGGCACGCAAGTAGGTTTCCCTCATACAACAAGGGCTGATCACAGTAGGGAGCAATGTGACAAAGTCTAGGAGTAATAGCAAGGCATGATGGATTTAAAGAGTTGAAAAAAGAAGCAGGCACGTTTTATTTAGGCAAAGTTCCAATTGAAATCAATAAGAACTACAGAATGTAGCCTTGTAGTTTGACTTGGAAGAGTTATTTGTTAAGCACTATGAAAAATGGAGGAATTTAAAAAATCTAATTTATTTTGCATCATTTTGTGTGGGCTATTTAACTTTCCTGAAGGGCAGTGTTTTTGAACATGGTAATGCCATTCATTCCTTGTTTCACTCAAGTTTCGCAGTATTGCCAGCCATGAGCATCAAGAAAGTTACCCTCAAGTCCCAAAAATAATTAATGAGATTTTGTCATGTAGATAAAGGACTTCTTGACTTTGGTATTTGGACATCAAATTTCCACAACCCACAAGGAGAAATCAATTTATAAGCAAAGGTGCTTTCATATTCACAGGTCTCCAGGGCTGGGGTTTAATCCCTTTGTCTTTCACCCTCTCACTCCCCAAGTATTGCAAACTCTGGGGAAAAAGGTCCTCTTGTTCCGTACCTACTGCTTCTGCTGAGCTCTTGTTCATCAATAGGTCTCTTGACAAAGTTTTCCTGATACTTTAAACCAGGCAAGGGCTACCGAAAACCATGATATCTCATTATAGAATAGCTACAAGTAGTCATGACCCAGAAAGCTAATTTGCTCCTTTCCATAGGTTTTTCTGACCAGCCCGGAAATGATATTACCTGCAAGACTTCCTTTTCCAACCCAAACCACAAATCATGGCAAGGTTTCTGCTTGCTTTGTGCAGAACAAGTGAAAAACATTCCACACCCACATAGTCTAAATACAAGTCAAACGAAACCCAGATTTAGCTAAGCGAATCTGGATATCTCACCAGAAACACTCCTTTTCAACTGGAACATGCACATGTGGGAGGACTCACAGGGGCACATCTGTTGTATCGCAGGTTGGGAATGGTGAGGCCACTGGACTCTTCAAAATCTTCTCTGTTACAAGGTCTTAACCTGTAAAAAAGACAAAAATGATCTTACAGGTGAAAACATGAAAAGCCTGTATGCCTTTAGCTTCCAGGGGAACTTATTGCTACTAGATTCCATCGCCCAGGCAAGCTCAATGTGTTTGTATTTCTGTTTTATATGAAAGTATCTTCACAGGTTTCTAAATGTTCTCTTCTTTCATAAGTAGTTTTGCCCTGTAGGTTTTCAAAACACACTTTGTTTGTTTGTTTGTTTGTTTCCCTTCCTTATTTCCAAATTCTTCCGCTTTTCTGGAACTTCTGCTTCTTATAATCTGGAATATTCAGAAGCAAGCCCCAACTATTTTCAGCTAAGTTCCCAGCAGGAAGCCAATTCCATCTAAAAGAAAAAAAAAAGGGGGGGGTAATAAAAACCCCCAACAATTAAAGTACCCAGTGAAAGTCACGAAACCCCGTGTAAAAAGGTAAAAATAATCAAGAAGCAGCTTGGGACTTTCAAAAGGGAATGCTCTTCCCTTAATACGCAGGTTTGCACCTTAAAGTCTTCCAGCCACTTCAGCACTGACCACCATTGCCTTTCACTTCTTCAGTTTTCCCAAGCAACCCGACTGCCTGCCCACGACACGCACAGCAATCCCCTGACCCCCTCTCCCACTTGTGCACCATGGGGTGAAGCCTGCGAGAGCCCACCTCCCCATTCAGGGCAATGATTATGCTTTCCCCGCCGCACTGAAAGCCCTGTGCGGAGGGGAGGGAAAGAGGGGAGAAGAATCCAAAGGCATTCTGGCACCCCGGGCCGATAAGAAACTTTAGCCCTATTCAGTGGCTGACAACCGCTTGTAGAATATGATCTTAATCCTGTTTCTAACATTCTTTCGCCCTTCGGCCGCCCCATTCCAGGCTGTATTCTTCTAACTGTCGCTTTAGCAAATCCCTCAAATAGAATTACTGGGGGGAGATAAACATCAAAGGGAAATTCAAGGAATCTACAGTAGGTTCACACAGTAGGGGAAAAGAGGGGCAGGTGGGGGCTGGTGGAAAGGGCTGTCTCTCCCCTTGCCCTGTGTCCTTTTCTGGTTGCATTCCTCAGGGCTGCCTCGCTGGCTCTCCGCAGAGTGGCCCCACAAACCTGCTCAGCAGCGTGCTATTTTTAGTGTTTAGTTTTCACCCTGCTTGAGGCTTCTCTTTTCCTGAGGAGGATGGGAGCCCCCTGATGCCAAGCTCTGTACATAGCCATTATGTGTGAAAATAACCTTTCCTGAGAGATGTGCATCACCTATGTAGAGAAGGTGGTGGTGGAAGGAGAGGACACCAAGGGACGTGCTCTGCAGCAGGCAAATGTCTGCTGTAGAAACGAAATGAATGAACATCATTTCACCATTTCATCATTTGGGATCTCTCAGTAATTCCCATCAGAAGTAGGAGCTTCAGCACTCAGAGACATGTAACTTCCATATCCTGCCCTGAAGAGCTTCCCAACACAGTTTACCAGCTCCTGCATGGAAGGAGCTTCCACCTGAGCCCCTGAGAGCCATTCATATTTGTCACACAACTGCGAGTGTCCTCTGTTATTTAATTGCAACAGCACCATATGATAGACCTCTGGAAGGAAAAGGTGGGACTGAGGACAGTGCCAGTCTCTCCATCCTGTCTCACCTCAATCCTCTAGAAATCAGGGATCTGCTTTCTGCTTAGCCTACAGCTGATGAAGGATGAGCTCCTACCAACCGCAGCTTCACGTGCTGTCTAGCATGTTCAGGGTGAGGTACAGAGTCCTCCAAAGACTGCTAACCCAACTTATTGCTCTAAATACTGTGATTGAAGAGGAACTGCCTTACAAGGCACAGAAAATTAGGGTCATTAAAGAGAGTGCAAAGAACTGAGAGAGTTATCTCGAGCACTGCAGAAGCATCTCCTTACTAACTCTCCCAGGATCACCATCTTTCATGCTGGCTATGGTTCACAGTTGCATTCACACTAGCTCCATCAGCATCTTCTTCCTAGCCCTTTCTAGCAGTTGCAGCTGACAGCAGCTCCAAGAAAGACACAAAGATGATGGAGCCAAATCTTTCCTGTATGACAAAAGCCACCACTTGCAGGAGATTTGGACTGAACACTAGGAATTCCTGATGGTGACGGTGGCAGGACACCAGAGCTGGGGGATCTCCATCCTTAGAGAATTCCAAACCTTGGGTAAACACAGCCACAGCCAGCCTAACCCAGTGTTTGCAGCAGCCTTCCTTCAGGCAGGAGGTGGGTCTGAAGAGCCCGGCGGTGCCCCAGCAGCACCCAAGCACTGGTCCTCAGTTGCCAAATGTCTGAAAAGCAGTTCGGTTCTGAAACAAAAAAGCTGTTGCAGGAAGAGCACTGTGAGACTGGAGCAGCTTCCAGGAGGTAAAAATCTGATCAATTATAAAAGAATAGAGACCTAAAAATAGAGCTCCCACCACCGATGCCAAAGGATTAACTTTCAGTTAAGAAAGAGGGCAGCCTTGACCTTGAGCAAGTCAAAGATGCCTGTCTCGCTGCTGTTGTCTCCACTGCCCCATTATATGTGGTCTGGACAAAAGGCTTCACATTCTTGGTTCTGGTTTTCCTGTTTTCCAAAGGAGGCAGATTATCCTTGTATGTTCACTGATGCTCTAGATTCACAGCTCATCAGATTTACCCCAAACCTCAAGAGCCTTCAATGGATTATCAATCGTTATCAGGGTATGAGCTATCGTAGGGTCTTTACAAATCATTTATCTTGCAATTCTATGTCAAAACTTGTCTTAAGCAATGCAGAAAACCTTTGACTGCAGCACACTGAGGAAGAGGTCCATCTCACAACAGTTATTTTGCTTTCTTCTGACTTATTTTGTGGGTTTGGCATCTTGCCTGTGCAGAAAAAGCTGGGGGGGGGAAGGAGACACATTCCACATTTTCATCACATTCAACAAGAGGGAGGAACCACTACAGAGTGTGCCATTTTCAGTCTACTTAACTGCTGACACAGATTTTCGATGTAATTCCTTGATTTAAGCCATATGATACCCATGAGGTACTTTTTTACAACCATGGACAAGCCTGATAGAGGGAGATGGGGATACATCTTCTGTCTACTCATCTCTGATGAGACCCGAGATGGAAAAACTTGTCTAGTTTTGAGTACCACTCTAAGAAAGATGTGTATTAACTGGAAAGAGTCCAGAGGAAAATGATGAGAATAATTAGGAAACAGCATCTGTAAAGAAAAATGAATACTATTGATGTTGTGTGACCTGGAGAGAGAAAGCCAAAGGGAGTTTCAGATATTTACCTGCTTTAACTACTGTTATAAAGAGGAATGAGTCCCTTCACTACGTCCTCAGAACACAGTGCAAGCCCCAGGCTTAGAAATACAGTATTTGAATTGTTAATCAGAGTATATCTGGGTTTTATACCCTGTGAGAAGCTCCTAGGTCTCGTATCTTTTTGGGATACAGTCTCTCCCATGTCATTTGATATGCTGGGAAGAGTTATTTACTTCTCACACTCTGTGTGGCCTAAGGACTCAGTTATTGTTAGACTGGTCCCCAAACCTCTGTTCCAGCTTCATAATCTAGTCTGTCACCCTACACATCACAAACCAAAGGACACTGGTGAATTAACTCCCCCTTGATATAGGGAATACATCCTCAAGTCTAAAGTCTGCCAACAAGGAGGTACCCCCCACTTCACCTTCAGCAAACAGTTACTGTGGTTAATTACCCTCCCAGTCCATGTTAATCTCTCTATGAGATCCTGTCTTATCTAAGGCTCATACCTCCTTCTCGGGTTGCTTGAGATTTCACTCCTGATTGCTGATGGCATCCATGGTCCCGCTGGTTATGAAAAGCTCAGCTAGATCAGTTGCACAGGGAGGCTTAAGTGTTTCCAAGACCATAATGAAAATTCCTTTCTGTAGAAACTGTGACCCAGACATGAAACCCAACCCTCAGCGGGAGACTTCTAATTTCATAGGAGACAAAAGCTAAGCACGCTAAAAATATTGTCACTCTCTCGGAGAATGGGGATTTATCATTCAGGTGTGAAGTGCTCCATCAGCCTCCACACATTGGTTTACTCGGGGTTGTTTTTCTTGGGATTTGTTTTAAATCAACAGAATGGGTTTGGGAACACTGTGACTGCCTTGTCGGACAATGGGACAACCAAAATGTTGGGCAGTTTCCAGCACACAAGGTTCTTTTCTTGTTTCCTCCTGAAAGTGTTTATTTGGACTCGAGGGCTAGTTTGTTGAGGATTTGGGAGACTGGGTGTTGATCACACGTCACTCTCCTAGACGGTGCCTCTAGGCAGGGAAAACAACCGCGGGGAGCACATCTTATCCATAGAGACGGGGTATTCAGCCACCTCAGCCATTAACTCCATTTGTTGTTTATATGAGAACTGCGTTCACCAGAGACTGCTCTATATGTCCAAGAAGCACCTCCATGACTGGCTTGATGTCAGCATGTATGAGCCCAGCACCAAAACTTCCACCGCATGAAAAAGAGTAGATACCTGCATGTGAATTCTTTGATTTCACTCATCCCAGCATGAGCTCTGATTTACATTTAAGTGGAAAAATATTCCCACAAAGTCTGTGCCTAAGCAAAAAAAAAATAGCCCATAGAAATCCTTACCTCCACCTCCATGGATTACCAGGAGCTTAACAGAAAGCAGAGGAAACAAGAAAAGGGGCATGGTGGCACAGTCCCCATATCGATACCACAGCTTTGTGTTTTAGAGCCCTAATTCACCCTTTTTAAAATGTATTTCCCTACTGAGGTCTCTGCTATGTCCCTTCTCAAGCAGGACAAGCAAGAATGTGTCCATATCCCAAGCGCTGTAGAAATGGGTTACAAATTTAAGCAACCGCTGTGCCCACCACAAGAGATGCTTTTTGTATGGTCAGGCTCAGAACTGATCCTGCATGTTCATGCTAAACACCATTCAGGCTAAGCACCGCTTCCATATCCAAATGAGTCCTAGGATCCCACCATAATCCTGCTCCTTTTGCCCCAGTGAAACCATTTGAAGAGGAGCGTTGGAGGAGCAGGATTCATGGGCTGCAAAGCGCTCACGTGCCGGGCAATGTGATCACAGCAGAAAGGATGTCCTCGTACCGGGGAAGCTTTCACCCTTTCTCCATGCCAGACCATTGCAAAATCAGCTTCTGGGAGGACTCTGCTTCTCATTTATTTCTCTTGGTCTTGTCTATGTTTCCCCTCTATTAACCTTGCCAAATTTCAGTTCATTCTTAAAAGAGGCTTTTCAATCAGTTTGATCACAAGTGCTCATGCCAGAAGTGCAGCACACCCCTGAAATCAGGAATTTCCTGCAGGACAGCTACTTTCTGACCAAAAAAATAATTTGGATTTTCTCTTGGAGAGCGATCAGCTCAAACCCAGAACTATTTGGCCTCGTAGACAACATTTTTCCTTTTATTTCTTCCAGAATTTGGAGCAGATTCTCCCCCTCCCCCTGCAATTTTGTTCTCAGCAAAATATTTCATGGATAAAAAGCAAACCAAAAGCACTCTGCCCTGGCTCAGGGTTCAAACAGGTGGGAGTTTTCGCACAGCCCAGACCTGGGACTTGCAAAGGCTCTGGCTTCTTGGCAAAGCCTCTTCAGTAAAGTAGCTCAGAATGCCCACGTTTGCACAAGGCACACCTCCAACCAGTTTAACACTGGGGAGGCTAACCCAGTCTGAATGATTTCAAATGTAGATCTGCAGAGGCTTTCCTTTCCAGTAAACATTTATTCTTTGTTAGAGACATACTTTCAGGGCTGGCTCTTTCTCTTGTCCTCTTGAGGACCAAGTCATGATTTTATGTGCATTGTGTTATTTCCCTCATTCGACACTCACCAGTCCAGAGGATCGCTGTGATTTATTCAAGCAGCAAGGGTGCACTTGGTGTTTATTCACCCGACCAGATTGCTGCGAGATAGAAGAGCTGGGCTGTGCTTCCCCCTGCTCCTAATGCTGAGAGATTAGATGGGAAAACCAGATAGCCTGGCTCTGGAGGCAAGCAAATGAGCAATCCTAAATACCTTCCTAGACCCGGCGACCGTAAGTCCTTGGCTGTGGCTGGTCCTTGTGGGATAATGCCAGGAATAGGCATATTAAGCACATGAATGTCAAGTCCTAATTCATCTCTCTAATGTTGTACAGTAGCAGGACTGTACCCCCCTGCTGTGGTGTAATTTCACGCTGAGGAGTCTGATGGGGCTTCCTGCAGACTGATCCTTTATGGATCAGAAAACTCACTTTCTCTTTGTGTTAGAGGGCCCGGAGATTATCTGATTAACCACCTCCATGCCAGCCCAGAATAAACACCGGGCTCTGCCTCTTCTGAGGGCTCCTTTTAGTGCTCTGTTTCCCTTCCTATTGGTTCATGTTGCAGAGGTGAAGAACATTAAACACCCAAACCTCTACCAGTGGCTTTCACACCTACATGAGCAGATGGGCTGGTTTGCATTTTCTTGGCTCAGATGCAAGTTTGGCCTTGCTTGAACCCTAAATCAGTTTAAGCCACTTGGCGCAGCCACTGTAGGGCTCCTGTATCCCTTTTCCAGGTTCTTCTCCTCCTCCTTCCCCGAAAGAGGCAATGTTTGAACTTCTTCAGAGCGATGTCCTGCAGGTACCACCAGCCCTAGAGCAGCCAGCCTGACTGCAGGACCGGGTCCACCTCGGATGCTACATTCGTAGAACCTGGCCAGCTGGAGGAAGGGCTTCACCTCTTCCACCATCTCAGTCCACCAAGACTGCCAGTCTTTCTCTGGCTTCACAAACATCTCCAGACCACACCACAGGGACGGCAAGATGCGGCTGTGACCAGTAAGGATGCTCCTGTAGCTTCTAAACGTGTCAGGCACTGCACACACATCAGGAAAGGGCTGCAGGAGGGAAGGCGGAAACTGAATCTATTCTCAGATACTCCTCAGGATGGGCAATTTTCCAGCGTAAGGAGACAAAAGCCTTCTGCTTTCACCACCAGACCATGGCTGCCTTCCTGAATGATGCCAGAGGGCCACCCTGTAGCCACGTCCTCAGCGTGTAACAGGGGATGATAGTTTATAATCTCATTTTCTGGGCTGGCTGCCCTTCTGGTGCCCCTCATGCTCCATGTAAATCATCTGGAGTCCAATTTCTTTGGCTTACAGGGCTGTTCTTCCCTCATCTGCTTCTAACAGGCTCCTGGCTGAGTAGGGAGCTTGTCTGTGAAGACAGTTTTAGGACAGTCCCATCACATCCCCTGCAATTCAGGCTTGATTGGACAAAATGCTGCAGCCAGGGCCAGGCTCCCATCCACCCATGGTTTCAGCAGATTGTGAGCAGCTCTGGGATGCTCACGTATCCCGTTCAATGTGCATTTGCCTCCTATCCATCGGTGCCATTGCCTGAATCAGGGTCATCCCATCCCTTTCTTGCCTCACCTGATGCACCTGCAAACAGCAGCTCCACACAGCCCTCAGTGGATTTCAGCTATTTTTAGGATATTGCTCATATCTGCTCGTGTTGTGTTGCGCTACAGACCCGGTGGCAAGTTTTGCCACCACTGCAGCCCTTTCACAGCTAATGAAAAATAACCTGCTTTTTATCTGCGGAAAATAGCATCGCCTGGGTCTTATCATGGCAAATTATTTAATGGCTCTCCAAGCATTACATAGTCCTTCCCTGTCTATAGGGCTGTGTAAATCTCTTTCCAGCTGCTATCCTGCTGCATTGCTGAGCACCCCCACTTACAAGGCAGGGAGCCAGAGTGGTCCCTTGAATTGCTAGAGGCAGAGGGGGTCATGAGCCCCCTCCCACATCCCCAGCTCTTCTCCCCAGCACAAGTCACTTGTTCCCTGGAGGGACACAGAACAGCAGGATTCTGGCTTAGGGAGAAAATTCCAGTGGTTCTGCTTGAGGACACCGCAGCCTCCGAGGGGGACCCCAGCAGGGAAGGCAAGTGCTGAGCCTGCAGCCCGCCTCTTGCTGGGAAAAGAAGCACAGAGAACACTGTGATTCCAAGATCCCAAGATTCCCAAGCATCTGACCCCGTCTTGTTCGCAGAGGAGGGAAAACCACCGATCCCATTTGCATTACAGCCTCCCTGGGGAAGGGACAGTGTTGGGACTCAGCACCCTGTGTTAGGCTGCAGCACCCACAGGAGAGCCCAGGGCAGGAGCCCAGCCTACAGCTTCATCTCCCTCTGCCACAGTCAGTGCCACGACGGCATGGTCAGGAAAAAGGGACCTGTCAGAGGGAAATTACAAAGTCAGGGGCTGTTCTAAGAGTTTGGTCATGAATCGTGTGGCTGGCTTCGCTTTTCAAAGGGGGGATAGTGAGGGATTTGTTGCTTTAATTGCAATATTACTCTTGTTCTTATGTTATTTTTCCATGAGGAAAGAAGCAAACCCCCCTGTTGTACCCCAGCTTCGCTTAAAGTACAGCAATACAGCAAAAAGACAGCGGTGAGAAACCTCTTCTCAAATTCTCCAGGAGGAACTGAACTATTTCTTTTCTCTTTCTTTTGCAAACAACCTACTTAAGAAACCCCTGGGGGAAATGTGTAACCCGAAACCTTTATTTCTGCATTTACAATCTGACAACTCTGCCCACATAAGCTGGGTCAGGTTTGGTTCAAGCTTGGGGCTTCCAGGCTCTCTTTCCAGGCAAGCCTATGAAGGTGATGGGGGAAGGCTTATGAGGATGATAGAGGAAGGGTTTTGAGGCTGTGTAGGACCTGAGATCTCACTGGAAGGGAAGCACAGCTTGCAGCCATGAGGCAGGCTCTCCAGCCACAGAAGCAGAGCTGAAGCCATCGGTAGCAGAGATCGCTGCAGGTTGCAGGTGAAGCAAACCAGAAGGCAGCTGCCCTGAGGATGTGTTTGACCCGGTGCGTGCACAGCTGCTCACTTGCTGTAGGACTGGAGCAGAAGCTACTGAGAGTTTTGCCTCCCATGCCCAAGCAGCAGCAGGCAGAGTTCAAGGGACAGTGGGGAAGGCAGCATCCCTGTGGCAGAGTCCGAGGAGCGCCTTCATGCTGCAAAGGGGAAGATTTTCAGCCTGAATAAATGCAAAGCCCCCTATTCTGCCTGGCACAGTGGGCTTCCCTGAGACTCAGCCCATGCCTTAACGAAGGACCCTTTCCAATCCGAGAGCCGTCAGATCCCAGAGCAGAAGGGAGGCCTGTTTGTTTAGACCTATGTGGGTTAGGCAGCTCAGACTTTATTCTTGCACTTTGATAGGTTCCTAAATGAAAATCCAATAATATTTTAAGCAGAACGAGTTCCCATGAAAGTCATTTCTGAATCGCCCAGCTCATCCTACCTGTCGGCTGGATTCTTCATCCCCACTGGCCTAAGCCCGGTGTAACATCCCTGCTCCCAATGGCGTTACTCCCGGTAGCCGAGTCCGGCCCTGCCACAGAGAGCACCCGCTGCTGCCTGCCTTTAATGAACATGTAAATAGACGGGAGGCTTCGGAGCAGAGTAACCCTGCAGTCAGGAAGTTCTCCAAAGCAGCTCGGGAGAAATAATACTTTATTCCTGGCGGTGCAAATAACTGATAGGGACTGGCTAAGAAGGGTTCATGCAAATACTCCCGAATTAAGCTCCGTCTGAAGTTAGAAAGGGAAGATGATAAACACACCCGGCTTTAAAACTGCAAAATACGCTTTGCAGGCATGAAGCCGGAGGAGTAACAAAACTATCTGCCATCACATTAAACAGCAAAGCAATTCTTATTCTCAGGGCTGCAGTTACCTAAAACCAGAGCCCCATTAAAGAGTCCTAACTATTATTTACATTTCTAAATCTTAAAACCATTAACAAAAGCCACTTAATTCAATTACTTTCCTTGGGCGCCGATGTTATTACATTATTGTCACGAAGCCGAGTTCGGCTCTGGGTTTCTCCTCTTTTTTTTCCCCTTTCTCTAAATTCATTCCTCTTTTCTTCATGCCGAATGCCTCCCCCCCACCTCCCTGCCTTCCTCTCCCCCGATGTCATTGTGTAGAACTAATGGGGTAAACTGGAATGGTATCTGTCCTCATTGACAGGTTTATGAGAATTTAATAAAGCGTGGCGCGGATAAAATGAGATATTACAAGGCCACACAAAGCTGATTGACTTCTCCACGTCAGCATTTTTATTTGGTTATTTATTTATTTCTCTTCAGCACAGGGGTGATCTCACCAGCCCTTCCATAGCGCTGGCCTGGGAGAGATGAGAGCGGGAGGGAAAACCCCGGTGACAGAAGGGACCGATCAATCAATTGACTTGTTTGCTTGCGGCTTTCTGATCGCCCTGAGAAGGTGACAGGGCAGGAGTCAGTGAGGGTCTCCCTGCTGCTGCAGGTGTATGCTCACAGCCCTTGTACCTCTGACAACAGCTTGCCCACAGGTGAGGGTCCCCACCGCCTCTCCATAGCGGGATCTGAACCAGGACCAGCTCCTGTTTGTGCAAGACACTGCACATACACTTGGCGTGGACAAGGCAGGAGGTAGATCAGTGTTGTCCAGTGTCCCTATAGGGATAGCATCTAAGTGGTGCTGAAATAACCCCCCATATCCCACCCCATGGACCACCCCCCAGATCAAGAGGATGTTGACTCTGATTGCCACCAAGCTCGCAACCTGCAATAGGTCCTCAAGAAGAAGGATGCCATCAACCAGCTCCGCCAAGGCATGTGCCTGCTCTGTGCCTCAGTTTCCCCTCCTGCCCGATGCGCATCCTGCTCGTGTAACTAACTCGCAGGTCACCCGGGGGCCTGCGCAGATCAACCCTTCCCCCTGGGAAAATCGATGTGTGTATTTAAGCGTGTTTGCTCCCATCCCACGGCAAACAGGGAGAGCTGGAAAGCCGGGCTGCGCCGTAACCGGCCGGCTGTCTCCCTCTCCCGGCCTGTTCAGGAAGCAGAGCTCTCAATGAGCAAAAGAAAACTCGGGATCTGCGGGCTTTATTCCAGGCAAGGAAAACCACAGTGCAGTGCTCGAGGATGTCTGGATTCAGCCCAGTCACACTCAAAGATGCGCAAGGGCTCAGGACCCTGCTATGACTCGGGACCCTGCTTAAATCTTGACCTCGAAGTATGGAATAACTTCGCTTTGGGGGATGACTGTGAGGATTAAACTTGGGGCTGCCCCTGTTAGCCTCAAAACTTGGCCTGTGGGGCTTCAAACATACGTAACATTATTTGTTTCCCCCTTTCTGACAGGCAGGGAGGATGGAGATACCCCTGTTAATTCAAAAGCCTTCCAGATTTCAGGCTCAGTCCTGCAACAAAACCTGGCAGCAGCAGAGCTGCAGGTCTCTTGAGCACTCAGTCTGCAGGATCAGACCCTGCTGGGATGTCCTTCCTAGCAAAGCCCATCCACCGCAGATGGACCCACAGCAAAATTGCCATCAATTTGTAACAACACTTAAACCTGCCTGAAATCAAAGCATTGCTCCCCACTAAAGCTCGGGTTGTCCCATCAACCCAAAGGGCCAGAAAAGGGTTTTCTGCTTCATTCAACACTCCCTGCAAGTTCGCAGTTTATAGTGCAGGGGTTTACCACGCAAAAGCCTCCGAACGCGAGATTTCTGTCAGGACAGCGGCTCAACCCCGCTCTCTGGTGGCTCACACCCGGAAAGCCAAACGCATCCAGCAGCGGTGTCTTTATCGGAGCAGCATGAGATGCACACCGAGCCTGGCCTGGTACTCCCCATGGACTGGAAAGGGTCTGTGCTCATCTTCCTGTACTCATTTAGCTCAGCATACAGCTCAGAAGGCATCTGTGCACAAGAAAACGGAGATCACAGAAGGCTTAAAGATTTCCTCCTTGAATCAGGCATCGGTTCATCCCTGGAGGGGGCCTGTGGGCTCCGCAAAGGGGGCTGCAACCGACACCCTTCTCTTCAAAGTCCCTCTTTGCATTGTGTCAAGCATCCTCTGCTCCGCGCAGATTGCTCACAACCCCTGCAGCAGCCTTTTCTGCAATGCCGCAGTCTTTCAACATCCGCCCCAAGTATCACATCTCCTTGCTGAAGGACCACAAGAAGCAGACTGAAGAGCACCTCTTCTAGATTCCCTCACCTCATCCCTGCTGAGATGTACGCATGCTCCCAGCCCCACTGATGTGAGAGCATGATGGGCTCACTCAAATCACAGGGCATGAGCAGATATTGCTGGGGGACACCACCTCAACTGTTCCTACCATCATCATCAGTCTCGCAGGGCTGGGCAATGACTGCCTGTGACCCAAGGATTAGTTTTATTGATTCAACACACCGTAAGCCAGCATCCTGTAAAGCCTGGGCTCCTCTCCTGCTATTCTGAGAAGCATTTAACCATCTTCTTCACACCGGCTTCACCCCGTAAAGTTTTAAACACAGAGATGACACCCCATTGTTCACTCTGCAATGCACGATAAAGAAAAGGAAGGGGTGAAACTTGTTCCCTCCTCATCAGCTTTGCTGCCCTGGCTCTTCTCTCCCCTTCCTAAGCATCAGAGTTGCTCAGCGTGTAAATGCATGTAAATCTTTGGCAGTATCCAGAACAGCCCCTATCTCCTGCTCTCTTCCTCTGAGCTGCTGGAGTAATTACAGTGTAGTGGTGCCAGCACGAGGCATTTCTGCTGATGAATGCACTTGATCTAAACACAGTTTTATGTATCATTAATTCCTTTAGCATTCAAAAAAATAACTTTTTTGATGGCAGATAATACTGTAATCACTCACAATTGCCAATACAATTATCTTCATTCAGCTGTGTAAAACAACTGCAGCAGTCATTTTTCCCACTTAAATTTTCTTTCTCTTCCACCCCCCCCCCCTTAGTTTTTAATGTTCACACAAAACGGAAAGCTGTTTGGACTCAGGTTGCTGTCACACTGGCATTCCCCGTTCCCTCCTCTGCATAGGAGGAGGTTTTCAGAGCCTGAAACTGCTTGCTTAAAGTGTCCTCAGCAATCTTAGGGATCTCCCAAAGGATTTCCCCATCCTAAAGACACAACTACGATGATCTCTTGAAGTTTTCCTTACTCTCCATCAAGCTACCCTGTAAAAGCTGGCAGGTACACAAGGAACAAGAGAGTTTGAGCAAATATAAGCTGTACATGCCAAGTCATGGTCCTCTTCTAGGTCAGCTCCTCCTCCACTCTGCTGATGGAGAAAACACATAAGCACTCCTTAATCTGCTTCGGAACAGCATCCAGAAAGCTGGCACAAACTGGGTGTTCAACCTGCTTACGGTAACTCAGATACTCCAGCTTGAAGCAGATTTGGAAGCAACCAGCCCTCCCACTAGCAGAGCTCTGGAGCACAGTGAAGACGACTAACAGCTTCTGTAGGCAAAGGCGACCACAAAGTGAACAGCTTGGTTGAAACAACCATTTCCTTGCAGGGGCCAAAGGAATCCCTTCCACGTGACACTTCCTCTTTCCTGAGCTGCTGGACAGCCTTCTTGGAGGGGCTAAACTCCAGCTCCAAGAGGAGCTGCTTCACGTTCTTGTGGATCATGTTGAGGAATCCCAGTTGAGAGTCAGGAACCTACAAGAAAAGGAGAATAGAAGCAGGAGGGACTGATGGCTGTTATAAATGAAGCTCGGCTCTTCTTCCAGAGGGCCAGATCCCAGGAAAGGGATTACTGGCAGCTGGTGGCAGGAGCAGGTTGTTAACCTCTGGGAAACCATCTAATAGCAATGGGGTGAAGTGGAAGAACAGAAATGTATAAACTCCTGGGTGAACAGTGAACATTTTTCTATCATTTCTTCTGAAATAAGAGGCAGGAAATGAAATCAGCCAAGAGCAGCAAACAGGAGATGTCACTTTCCTGTAGCATGTGGATAAACTGTGGATCTCCCTGCTGCAGGACGCCCTGAGTGCCAGAATCCAATTGCTTCACACCAGAAATATCTGTATGAGCACACAGTTATTAGTCACTGAAACCCTACCTCTGGCTTGAGACCTCCGGCACACCAAGAGACGGCATTAAGGAACGCATTGCTGCGTGTTTGCCATGCTCTTGGCATCTGCCCTGGTGTCAGATAAATGGGAGCTAGCTGCTCCTTCAGCCCAAGCCGGTCCAGCGGATCATGTGTGATTTGTCAGGGTTAGAAGAAAGCGATGCCTTTCTGCCCCTCCTTTGGTAACCACAAGGTTACAGCATCTCTGGGGTGTGGTGGTACCTACCCAGTTGCAACTCTATGGACACAGAGAGGGGTATGGACAATGCGGAAGGAAGCTTTCACAAATCCAGATGATCCATTTTGCCCTCCGTTAGCCACAGGCTCCAGCCCTGTTCCCAGCACCCTAAGACTCACGGCAGTGGGGTTGGAACTATATGATCTTTAAGGTCCCTTCCCAACCCAAACTATTCTATGACTCAAGCCTCTTATGCTGCTGGACATAACAGCAGAAAAACTCCACTTTACTCATCCAGTATGGACATGCCTGTGTCTCAAAGGGGCATCAGAGCATCACTCACCCCACCAGCTGGTCCCCTATCCCAGCCCATGGGGAGCAAGGCCAGACTGACTTTACCTCTCTTAAATGGTCCCAGGCACATCCTCCTAGACAGGGTGTCCCCAGCCATGACCTGCCTATACTGGAGCCCCCAGTCCTCTGCCTTGTCCCGTCCACTGCCCCCTGCCTGCTGGCAACTGGGCCACAGCAGAGACCAGCTGCATTTTGGGGTTTTCCCATGCCCTGGGTTAACCTTCTGGAGCTGGCCAGCCTCAGCAGAGATCCAAACCTTGGCACTGTCCTGCTTTATGCCTCAACCCCATTTATTCAGCCCCATACACATGCCCTGGAGAGGGGAGAAGGGGGTCTCAGGCAGCAGCTTGTGGAGCCAACGGAGCTCCAAATATAAAGCTTGTGTTTTGTTTTCTTCCCTTTGACAAGCTGTACAGCAGAAGTTGAAAACTCCTCCTGCGTGACAGGTTTTAAGCAGGGTTTAAACGAGGGGGAAGGAGGTTGGAGAAGTACTTTTGTCTTCCAGCAGAACTGTTTGCTAAATCCTCTTTCTCTAAAGTTCACCACTTTTCCTGTTTTCTTGTTCAAAGGCTTCAGGTGCACCTGGTTTTACAGCCTGCAGGGAAACAGCTCTGTTCTGGCGTTGTGCTGCCATGAGGTGAGATCAGTGCAGCTGAGGAGTGCACAAAGCCTCCTGTGTGAGAAGGAGCGAGGAGATAGGGATCGCAGCGTCTGTTCTCAGCAACCCTGAGCCCATTCTGTCCTCCCGGCAAGGGCACCCCAACCAGCACTGCTCCCCTCACAGTACCTTGTGCCCCAAGTACTGCACACACGTGGGACTGCAGTGCCCTTGGAAGCTCTGTTACTGGGCCCCGCAGTCTGGAAGAGGTGAGGAGGGAATAAAGAGAACAAAAACAGTGGGGGAAAAAGGCTGTTTTGCATGTAATTTCCTTGACCCAGATTACAGGGAGCTGCTTATCCTCAAACACAGAGTGAGAAGCCGCAGGGCACAAATTCAATGAGGGCTGAATATTTCTAAGGCTCAAGCAAAGAGACACAGGATGCTGCCTACATACAGCACAGCACAGCGCTTCCCTCCAGGAGAGCAGCACTTTGGCACAAGCTGCTCAGGTGCTGCTACACCAGCCCTGGTGACCTCAAGGCTGAGGTCAAGACAATGGCCTGAGTAATTACACCAAGAAAACCAGGCCTGGAGGCACTAATTCCATCACATTTCCTAGCTCAGCATCTGTCCAGGTGTGGTTTAGGCACCGCTCCTCCCTCTGGGAGGCAGAGGGAGAAAGAAGACATCTCAAACCCTTCCCAACAGGTTTTCCACAATCCTATAGGCAGCATCTAAACTGGATAGCTTGGAACAGTTCCTGGTGAGCTTTTGCAAGCAGTGAAGGTTTTTAAGGACAGACCCCACATGGGGCTGGTGGCAAAGAAATTATCTTGGGGTTTCCCTCAAAACCAAGAGGAGGCCCCGGCACCGCTCGCTGCCCTGCCTGAGCAGGGATGCCAGATTTTGATGCTGGAAGCTGCAGGTCTTCGCAAAGCACAGGCACACCCGTGCTCAGTGATAGAGCCGAATTTGCTGGGCACAGGCTGGGATGCTTATTCTGTTCCCCCCACAGCTGCTTGGCTTTGGGAATCGCAAAGGATGTGGGTAACTTTGGGCTTTTCCCCCGCTGCTTCTTTGATGCTCCTAGTGAAGATTATACCCCGAAGGGCTGAAAAACAACAGGGAGATCAAAGCCTTGCTTGGGGAACAGCAGCATAAATCAGCCTGATCAGAGAGAGGGTGAAGGGTCTGGAGCACAAGTCTGATGAGGAACTGCTGAGGGACCTGGGGCTGTTCAGCCTGGAGAAAAGGAAGCTCAGGTGAGACTTTATCATTCCACAACTACCTGAAAGGAGGACCGTGTGGGGAGGTGTCTGGTCTCTTCTCCCTAGTAACAAACGACAGGGCAAGAGGCAGCAGCCTCAACCTGTGCATGGAGAGGTTTAGAGTGGATATTGAGAAATATTTCTTCACCCCGAGGGCGATGAGGCATTGGAACAGGCTGCCCAGGGCAGTGGTGGAATCACCATCCCTGGAAGCGCTAAAAACACGCGTAGATGAGGCTTTCAGCGACACGGTGGACTCGGCAGTGCTGGGGTAGCAGCTGGAGTTGATCTCACAGGTCTTTTCCGATTTAATCGATTCTATGACTCTATAGAGCCGCCCATCACAGCGAGCGCTGCACATTCACCCAAAGCCTTTCCTGCTCCTGCATCTCCTCCCTCGCTACTGCCGAGTCAGCAAACGGGTTAAATCCCTTCCCACGGAGCCCCACCTCTCCCGGCCGGGATCCTCCCTAGGTTTTCCCTCCCTCTTCCCCACCTCCTCCAGCCTCGGTGCCTCGGCGCTGGTGGCCGGGTCGGTGGGCGCCGGGCAGTGCCGCCATGCGGCCGCCGCTGCCCGCCGTGCTCTGCTGCTCGGCCGCCAGCCTCCTGCTGCTGCTGCTGCGATGGCGGCGGCGGAGCGGGCTCTGGAGGAAGGTGAAGGCGGCGCGGCAGAGGCAGGAGCGCAGCCTGGTGCAGATGGAGATGGCCGTGCAGCGCTTTCGGGAGCAGGTGGGTGCGGCGAGCCGCGCTTCTCCCTTCGACACCCGGCTCCTCGCCCTTCCCTTTAGCGTGCCCGGGGCAGGGGGGTGTCCGTGCGAGGGGCAGCTGCCGCGCTGATGTGGAGCTGTTTGGGATTTAGTTACTGTTTTCCCGTCCTAAATCCATGTGGGCGCGCACCCGCACCCAGCGATGCAGCGATCTCCTCTCGTAGCAGGGATGGGGGAAACGCGCCCTGGGGCAGCCGGTGCGCTGGGGACACCGGCACGTAGTAACCGGCACCGAGGAGAGGGAAATCACCGCTCCTTGTCTGAGAGCTTCCCGGTGGGAAGCTCGGCCTGGCTGCTGAGGTGGCGACAGAAGGGGTGAGGCAGTGTGCTGTCGATACAGCAGTCACGCAGCCTGAGGACTCTGCCCGTGGGGTCGCAGGGGGTGAGGATGTGATGCCCTTAGTGCCCAAAACTCTTGCTCAACCTCGCTATTCCCATTGCAATCCCATCGTACTGCTTGGCCTGTGGTTGGAGTGCGCCCACTCGGTTCAGAGTCCAGCTTGGGGGATGAGGTTTGATGTTTTTTCTCGTGGTGTTTAGCTGGTGGTGAGTAAATCTCTGCTGACCCCTAAAACAACCCCTTTGCTGTCAGCTGAGGGGCTCCCTGTTTTGAACGCTTCCCTGTAGGATATCTTGGTGATGCCAGGAGAAGAGTTAGCTCCAAGCCTGCTTTTATTTCTTGCTGGAGCAATACCTCTAACCATGCTGCCAGTTCCCACTGTAATTCAGCAGAGACCAATTCCCTCAGGCCTGGACAAGACCAGTCTGAACAAGGCTGCACAAAAGGCTTTCTCTTAAACAGCAGGTACTTGGTGGAGCCAGTCTGGTGAGAAAGACAAGGCTTTAGAAAGCCTGGGCTACTGCTGGCCCTGCAGGTTTCATGTCATGCTCACTGTTAGGAGGAGGATCATAGCTATGAGGCATAGATTGCATTTGACCAGTAAATGGCAGATGTTTTTGAATGGGTTACAGTGTGCACCAAGGGGAGAGGAGGAGCCCATCAGTCGGGGTGGAGGTCTGTCATTGACTGTTCAGCTTTTCCCTTAGCATCCTTCTGTGAACGTGGTCTCCATCCTCAATCTGCCTTTGCCGGAGCTCACCAAGAAACTCCGGGATGGCTCCCTACCTCTGGAGCACGTCTTCTATGCCTATGTGGGCAAGGTGAGCAGCAAGGGTGGTGGGCAGCATCTAAACACACAGTGGGGCTGGCTTTTTATGATGCTGAGCACTTGTTCACTGGTTCATGCTTTTCTGTGAGTGAGGAGAGAGCTGGGCATCTCGCTGCCACAGCTCTCAGCTTGGTTCGGAGCAGAAGGGAACGGCAAGTTCAGCATCTGGGGGGCCCACACCTTCCTAGGGGCAGATATAGCTGCAAAGCGCTGCTATTGTTTCCAAATGGGTTGTGAAATCCCGAAGACTCAATGTCCACTTTCATTCTCTACTTTTTCCACAATGCCCTGATCACCTCCTGGATTCCCATTTTGGGGGTTATCATTTTATACCACCCTAGAAGCTCAATCAAGAGAATAGCCTTTGGTATCCTGCCGGGCTGACTGCTTCTCTTCATCACGCACCAGATGGTGCTTTGGGCCTTCCTGTGTCCAGGGAGCATTTTGGAGTTTGGCATGAAAATGTCTTGGAAAGGAACAGAAAGTCTGCCCTGATACAGACTGCCCAGATGGGAAGGTGGAAAAGGGGAAGCGTCCTCTGCAAACCAGAAGGTTGGTCTGTAATGCTGCAGGCTGTGTCTCACCTATGGGCTTTGTCTGCTTTCCCCAAGGCCCTGCAAATGGCCACAGAAACCAACTGCATCACAGAGTACCTGCAGGAAAGCGAGACCCAGGTCCAGAAAGCGAAGCCAGTGGGAAAGGTGGGCTTGCTCTATGGGGTGCCTGTCAGCCTCAAAGACTCCATCGACTGCCAGGTAACCACGTGTATCCCGACATCCCTGAGGTTGGGAGTTTGGTGGCAGGGGAAGGTTTGACCTCAGCATCTGGCTTGACCTTGTCATAGCTGATGTGGGAGGGCATACCCTGGCAGGTGATGGTGTTTGCTGCCCATCTCCCATATAAGCCAACGGAGAAGGCTGACTGGATTTACTACCAATACATGATGCAATGTGTGTATGATGGATGGGTTGTTGGAAATGCATGCGCAAGCTTTTATATGTATGTAAATCTGGTGTTGGGGAAATTGCAATCCTCCATTTGGAAACTTCATTTTCCTGTGTTCCCAGGGTCATGATTCCACATTAGGGTTTATAAAAAACATCAATAAACCTGTGGCAGAGGACAGCGTGTTGGTGCAGGTGCTCAGGAGGCAGGGGGCAATTCCATTTGTCAAAACCAACGTTCCCCAGTCCCTCATCAGGTAGGTGGGCACTCCGTTCCTTCAGCGTGGTGGCACCTCTCCTTCCCTCACCTCAAGTGAGAGCTTCTATCAAGTCCAATTCTAATTTCCCACTTCTTTTTCAGTAACATTTGGTCCCCATTCTTAGTGTCTTCTAAGTTTCACTTTTAGAAGTGAACACCTTTATGCTAAGGATGAAAATTAACTCTAGCTCCAAATGAAATAAAGGAGAAGAGAGAAATCAGCGCCCTTCTTTCCTGTGCTGGGTGTTTTTAAATCACTTTCTTTTTTCTCTTTAAAATTAACCTCTCATCCCTGGCAGTGTTCAAGGCCAGGTAGGACAGAGCCTTGGGTGGGATGGTTTAGTGTGAGGTGTCCCTGCCCATGGCAGGGGGTTGGAACTGGATGATCTTAAGGTCCTTTCCAACCCTAACTATTTTGATTCTATGCTCCTGTTAACTGTACAGTGCCAACACACATTCGTGGAAGAGGAAGCTAGTTAAGCTAACAACCTTAAATTATCCTGCCCCCAAACCTCCTGCTCTATCTGACAAGACTGATCTTGATGTCATTGATCTGGGGTGAGGTCAGGTGTGCTCTGCTGGACAGCCACCCTGCTACTGCCCTTGGGTCCTACTAAGTGAACTGTGTCAAATGGAGTGGATGACTATTGCCCAAGCTGTATGAAATGCCTTCCTTAAGGTGACACAGCAGTGACTGAACATGTCTAAAAAAGCCATACAAAGAGTTTGCCTCAGGGATTATCAGATTTTCCACCAGTTCCTGGGGGATTCCAATGTTCAAATATCACTGCAGCTGGCATTTGGCGTGTTCCCAAGCAGGGGCTAAGCAACACCTCCCCTCAGGTGGGGTGCGGGCTGCTTTGGATGTCCTGTGGCACTTGGGACCACCTGAATAAGAAGGCTCGCCAGGAGGGTTGATGTATTTGTGCTGACGGAGGGTCTGTCTGGGCAAGGCTTGATGACACTGAAATGAGCTGGCAGTGAATCCAGGTCCTGGGACTGCCATGAAAAGGCTGGTGGGAAGCTTTGGGGAGTTCCCTCAGGCCAAGTGTTATCAATGTAACAACTGGTGATTCACCTAATTACCTTCTGAAGATGGTTCTGTAGTGGCTGGTGTCCATGTCAGATAGCAGCATTCCCCTCATTGCAATCTCTCTCTTGCTCTCTCTTTAGCTATGACTGCAATAACTTAATCTTTGGTCAGACGTTCAACCCGCTGCTCTACACCAGAAGCCCCGGAGGCTCTACTGGTGGAGAAGGGGCACTTATAGGAGGAGGTGGGTCCATCTTGGGCTTTGGGACGGATTTAGGAGGGAGCCTGCGTTTCCCTGCTGCCTTCTGCGGGATCTGTGCATTCAAACCTACTGGGAACAGGCTCAGGTACTGTGAGTAATGTGGTAATGTCTCTGGATGAGACCCACTGTCACCCTATTGACTGCTGTGCTGGGGTGCCCCTGTGGGCAAGGGGGAACTCAGGAGGAACTGCGAAGGGCTTGTTTCTCCCTTCTGCCTGGATGTTTTCTGGGGGCTATATGAAGGGAAGCATTGGTTTCCCCAGAATGGAGATGGGGAAACCTCTCCATCTGCATGCTAAGGGTGGTGGCCTAGGCTGGGTCTCTCTTGGACTTCCCCTTGGCCCTTCCTTCTTGCCAACCTCTGCATCTGCAGAGGGAAGGCAGTGTTTTCATTACCACCTACTACTGCTTAAAGCCTTTCCCTTCAATGAAAACTACCCAGCTGCTGTATTTTGTCTCTTTTTTTTTTTTTTTTTCTTTGCAGTAAAAAAGGAGTAGTTTCTGGTATCCCTGGGCAGAAGGCAGGTAGGAACTGATGGCTGGTCCCCAGGGAGGGCAGGGGTGAGAAGGACCCACAGCTGGCTATGGGGGACCTTTTCTAACCCATTCAGAGAGAGAAGCAGGTTCCCTTTCAGAAAGCCACCCCATGATTCCTGAAAAACTGGAATGTGTATGAGCCTAGAGGAGCTGTTTGTGTAACACACAATCCTCAACACGCCCTGTAACAACCAGATTGCTGTGTGGTGCCTCTGCTCTGTGGGAGGTGGGATTAGCAGTCACAAGGAGTGTCTTACGTTGTCCTTGTGTCGTGATTGACAAAGCTTTTTGTTTCATTTTGTATATCATGAGATGGAGATGTCAGGGCACATTGATGGATAACAGCTCTGGGCCCATAATGATGGGCTTGCTAATAGGAAGATGTCTGTAAGCATCCCCAGCCCAGTTCTCAATGGGGAACACTAGACTAAGTCAGACAATGCCAAGAGGTCCTTCAGGGGCAGGATGTGCCCTTGAAAGACCCCAACCACAAATGCTATCTTCTGATCTCTTCCAGTGACTGCAGCAGTTGGGCCGTTAGCAAAAGATGTGGAAAGCCTGGCTCTGTCCATGCGGGCGCTCCTGTGTGAGGACATGTTCAGCTTGGACAGCTCAGTGCCTCCCCTTCCCTTCAATGAAGAGGTAAAGGATCTCAAAGGAGGCAGAGGTCTCATGAGGAGAGCTGCTGTTGCTCAGGCTGAAAACATCTGTGGCTCACAGGAGACCTCTGGGACCTGTGGGTGGCCATGTGGATAAGAGGAATGCTGTTTTCCAGGCTCACCCTGCAGCAGGTGTGTGCTGTTGACTCCTGATGCCTCTGATATCTATCCAGCTGGAATTCTCCCTTGCTTTGCAGGTTTATTCCAGCACGCAGCCCCTCCGCATAGGCTACTATGAAACTGATTTCTTCACCATGCCAAGCCCTGCCATGAGACGTGCCATTCGGGAGACAAAGCAGCTATTGGAGGATGCTGGCCACACGGTAGGATGTTGTATGAACCCAATAGGCGTGTTGCATCTACCATGTTTTTGGGATCCATGGGTGAGCATCAAGCAAATTTGGCAAGGAAAGGGGGCCTGGGATCCGCTCAGCTTTGATGAAAGTAGATAGCTGCTTCTGGAGAAGAGAAACTGTTTATGCTGCAACTTGATTTCTGTTCTTGGCAATATCTCAGAGCTCTTTAAGTGCTGGTGAACTCAAAGGGGAGCCCACCCCAATACACAAGATGCTGGGGAGTAGACACACTGCTGTGTGACTTGTCTGTACTGTGGGTGCATTTGCTCACACCTTGGCTGAGATCTGCATTCTCCTGGGTGCTGTATGATGTGGGTCCTGAGGAAGTGCCCACAGAGCTTACAGAGAGTCCTCGCAGTGTATGATTACTGTCAGCTCAGCATGTCTTCTGAGCCTGATGGACCAGCTCTCATAGTGGCTGTGACAAGCCGTTGTCCAAGTATTTCCTTAGTCTATTCTCAAGCCAATTTTACTGTTTCTACATCATGGCAAACAGTTGCACAGATCTAATTGCACTTTGCATGGAAAGCCACCTCCTGGTTTTGTATCTGGAGACAAGGACCTAAGGAGAAAATCAAAGGGCAGTTGCAGATGGCCGATCAATATAGGCAAGCAGTCCCATATTGACCCAGACCCATTCCTAGGGCCTCAGGTTTCTGGGATGCTGAGCAGACATTGTCTTCTTGCTCCTCTCTGTCGTCTCCCATGCGTCGAGGCATGGTTGTGGCTGAATGCCCCCCGCCCCTTACCCTTGCACAAGGATCACGAGTGAAGTGGGGAGCACAGACTCATGCTCCCTGTCACCCGCTGCCAGTTTTGGAGGGACCTTTGTGCCTTGGGTCTGCTTGGACATGAGGAAGCCAAGCCCATCCTGTATCTTCTGACTCATCAGTTGTTGCTCAAAGGGAGAACAGTGTTTTCAGGGAAGTGTGGATGGGATGGGGAGGACCTGGTCGCCTCAGATGCAGGAGGGAGGCTTTCCTGAGGGCTTGTCAGGAAATCCTCAGCCCAGCTTGGCCAGCTTAGAGCACTCACTGGCTTCTCTCACACGGCTTGCTTGTGCTTGTGCCACTGACTCCTCTTCTGTTGTCCTTCCAGCTGGTGCCCTTCGAGCTCATGAATGTGGACTATGCGTTCTTTAACTTCTGTGTCAAGGGAGTGTTTGCAGATGGGGGTGCCAGCTTCCTCAGGAAGTTGTAAGTATAGCCTGGAATGGTTCGGGGGGATCAGTGCCTGTCTATTGCCTGTCTATAAAAATTCTCCCTAGGGTCTGGCTAGCATCCGGATACACGTAACAGATCTACTGGATGTAGATAAGCTGATATGCACTGGGATTTACTGGGGAGCTTACTATAAAGTGATTCAGCTGAACCTTGGGTCCCTTTGGGATTGTTACCAGCCTTTATGGATGAAAGGAAACTAGATGATGATATTGCATAAATACTGTGAGAATCAGAGAATGGAGGAAACCTCTCTTTGCCACTTAGCTATGCTGTTCAGAGGGGCTGGCCTGGTGAAAGCTGTGATTGCTTTGCTTTGTGAAAGCTGTGATCTTCTGTGGTTGCTTCCTAACACTACTCAGCTAAATGCCCTTTCCTCTTTCAGCAAAGGGGAGCTGGAGGAAAGCAGCCTGAGGCTGCTCTGGTTGATGAAGTCTCCAAACTGGATGAAAAATGTCCTCTCTTGGATCACCAAACCCTTCGTAAGGTCCATTTCTTTATAGCATAGATGGAATTAAGCAATAAGTGGTGAATACTTTGTCTTCCATTGCAGTAAGGCTTTCCTGTAGATAAGTCACTAAGCGTTGCTTACTCCCTGTGCTTGGACGTACCCAGATGGGAGGGATGCTATTTCTGCTCCTCCTCTCCCCACTTTGGGGAAAACCCTCAAGTCCTGGTTGAGCACTGAGTCAGCAGCTTGTATTTGTGATGGAGCTAACCTGGAGAACAGGCTGGGATTGATTGCTTGCTTTCTTTCACTTTCTCCTCCTCAGATGCCTCGATTTTCAGCCATGCTAGCGAGCATGAGAGCAAAGTGAGTAAATCTGAGCCTGAGCTAATGTGTGAAGATTTGTGTTTGTCTTCTGGAGAGCAGCAGTGTTTGTTGTATCAGGCGTGCTGCCCCAGCTGCATGCATCTGAGAAGGCCAAAGCCACAAGGGTGGGAGCAGTTTATGTCAACACCATAACCCTGCAGGGTTTGGCAAACTGTTCTAATACTGAGGATGAGAATGAGGGTGGAGGCTCACAGCCTCCTGCTTAGGAAATGGATGGAGCCTCTGATAAATGAATACAGTGTCAGCTTCAGCACTGGTTAATACATCTGTCATGCCAGGAGGTAGGGATGCTGTAAGACAGAAAGAAGGTAAATAGAAAGGGAGGGTGGCTGGCTCTTGCTTGCTTCAGTGTTGGGCAGTTACTGGCACTTGTCTGACCAAACCAGCACTGCACCAATCTGCCTTTAGGCTTCAGCCCCCATCATGGGCAGAAGCAGAAATAAGACCCCTGACCCTTCAGAGGGAAGCCAGGACTTTGCCAAAGTCCTCTCTTGTCTTGGCTGCAGCTCCATGAGCACAGCTAGCCTGTGCCCATCTGCTTTTTGATGCTCTTCCCTGCCCCTGAAGCTGGTCTTTGCTGCACTTCTTGGTGCTTTTCATTGCTTTTGTTTATCTTTTTCAGCACAGTGGATCAAGTCTGGAGTCTTCAGCATGAAATTGAGGTAAAGTATTGCAATTTCGGGTTAATTTTGGTTTTATTTCTCTTTGGAAAGAGGCAGATCCAGCACCCACCAAGGTTAGGAGATGATCAAGTCACTGGTGATGTGAGGTAGGAGCATAGGTCACTCTTCAACAGATCTCATTTGGGTGTGCAAGTCCTCAGCACCTTTAAATATTAGGATGACACATAGATACATTCATGATCCTGAATCGGACCTGAACTTGTTAGTCCTACACTTGAAAACTTAGGCCATCAGCTGCAGCAAACTTGCCTTTATTTCTGTTCCCGTTTCCTCAAGACCCATGCCCATGTCCCACATCACCACGTGCCCTACACTCAGTCTTTCCTCCCCTCCAGCTTTAGCAGTGGGGAGGGTGCTTTGTATGCTGGGAGAGCTGTTGGCCAGGCAGCAAAAGGTGGCTGGGTTTTAACAGGATCAGGCCTTCGGGCTGCTCCTGGGGAAGGGCTTGAGAGCCTGGCTGGCTGCCCAGGGACAATGGGACAGTGCATTCACCGCACTGACCAGCAGTGTGTTCCTCCTCAGGAGTTCAGCCAGCAGTTCACTGCCCAGTGGAAGAAGCTGAACCTGGACGTCATGCTTTGTCCTATGCTGGGCCCAGCTCTTGGCATTGGCTACCCTCCGAAGCTCTCAGGTAGGACTGCCAATGGGGGACTGTGCCTCCAGCATGCCCCTGCTATGGCATTCAGCATCAATGAAAAGCATTCCTCCTCCTCCCATCACAGCCCAAGGCCCTGGCCAGCGGTGGGAAGAGCTCAGCTCTTGGGGCATCTGTAACCCAAACCTAGGGCGTAAACCCAGGACAACCCCCCCCCCCCCCGGTTCATTTGGGAGCTAAGGGGAAATCCATCCTGTAGTCCTGGATCCCACCCTGTTAGTGGAAGCTTGTATACGCAGAGAGGGATGAAAGGTTTCCCTGCAGCAGGCTGGCACTACAAGCTCCCTGTTCCCCGCAGTGGCAGTCAGCTACACCATGCTCTACAATGCCTTGGACTTCCCTGCTGGTGTGGTCCCTGTCACCATGGTGACAGATGAGGATGAGGAGGAGCTGAAGGGCTACCAGGGGTACTTTCGGGACTGGTGGGACCGCACCATGGCAAAGGTGAGTGGTGCCAGGTTCTCCTGGGGTACGAGCATCCTCATCCGTTCCGCTGGACATCCCCCTGCCCTCTTCCCCTTCTGTTTGTGCCACAGGCTTTTCGCGGCAGCGTGGGGCTACCCGTGTCCGTGCAGTGCGTGGCCTTGCCATGGCAGGAGGAGCTGTGCCTCCGGTTCATGAAGGAGGTGGAGACGCTCGTCCTGAAGAACAACAGTTTCATCTGAGTCCTGCCTGCTCACCCGGAGCAGGACCCCAGCTAACATCAGTGCAGGACCTCCTTTGGTCTGACTTGTCGCAGGACTCGTGTTCATCCGTGAGGATGCAGTGATGGCTGGGCTGGCTGCTGGCTTTGGGATGCAAGGGGAAGGCAACGGGGGTCCATGGTGGTGGAGCACTTCCTGTCATTGTCCAATACAGTGGATTTTGTAATCAGAAAGGCTGTTATTCCAGGTCTCTCTGTGGGGGGAGGGATGGGAGTGGATTGTAACAACCCTCTCAACACCTCCCAGGGTAGTGCAAGAACAGGGTCTTTCTCTTACAGAGAAACTGAGGCACAGGGACTGGTTTTGTCTGAGATGTTCACACTCCTGCTTAGAATGCTGTAGGAAAAGGGATTTCCCCCTCTGTTCTCAGCTCCCAGAGGACAAAATCCGGTGTTTTCCCTGCTGCCAGAGCAGCAATACGAGGTCAGAGCTCAGCCTGTGTGCAGGCTCTGGCAAGCAGGGAGGGAGCTGGTCCACTTCCCACAGTGCAGGGCTGTTGGCACCCTGCGTGCCATGGAGGGGAAATCTGGAGTGACCATGAGCTCCCATCTCCTTCAGGCACCTCCTGCCACTTTCCCCACAGCAGAGAGGTGTGAAGTGCTTCAGCTCGCGGTATTGCATGTATAAAGCAGCGTGCCGGGGTCGGATGGCCAGCTGCACAGCGTGTCCTGCACACCCTCTCTTCCCATTCAGCAGCGGGGCCGCGCCACGTTTTCCAGTGAGGATTCCAACTCCTGGCAGCCACTGACACCAGGATTGGCAGCACCGGCTGCTCCAGGCAGGTTTCCAAGGGTGCTCTGGGAAGGGATACCACAATGCAAAAGAGTTTTTTTCCAGTGCAGCCTTGCCGCACGTGGATCATAACAAACCTCTGGCAGCATTTCTGTTTGGGGTTTTTAATGCGTTATTGTTTAAAGCAGAGGCATGCAGAAGCATGGGGTCTTCCCAAAGCTTGGCAGAAAGATTTTCCACGTTAACATCAGGAAGAACTTCTTTACTGTAAGAGTGACAGAGCACTGGAACAGGTTGCCCAGGGGGGTTGTGGAGTCTCCTACACTGGAGATATTCAAGGCCCGCCTGGACAAGTTCCTGTGTGATGTACTGTAGGTTACCCTGCTCTTGCAGGGGGGTTGGACTAGATGATCTTTTTAGGTCCCTTCCAACCCTTGGGATTCTGTGATTCTGTGATCCCAGCTTAGGGGAAAGCAGCCCCTAGGACCCTCATCCTTCGTTAGCAAGCTTTGAAAGGAGGAGGGAGTGAGTTCCAGGCATCCCAGGACTGAATGCTATGTAAAGCCAAGACCCAGAAGAGCTTGGGTGAGGTTTGAACCAGTTGCAGGTGCTCCCTGCCCACACAGAAAATGCTGGATGGGGTTTGTCTGTTTGCTATTTAAAACTTAATCCTGGAGGAACTTGTCCCAGCAGAATCAATGCCACCTTCACCCATGCTCCTGGAGAGCCAAGCACTGCATCACTCTCTTTAGTTTAACTGTTCTGCCCCTGGCACTGAGGTGGGCAGGGTGCCGGAGTCAAAAGGATGGAGATACCAATGGAACTGAAGCAGCAAACACACTGGAAGCCCTGAGTGAAGACCTCCAGCCAGCCATGGCACACTGCACTGAGCAGGGCCAAAGATGCTGTGTGGCTTTGGGGATTGAGGCTGCCAAAAGGGACCAGCTGCTGGCAGCTCCCAGGGGGAGGTTGGTGTGAAGGGCAGGGATGGGGCAGTGAAGACCACATCCCCCACAGTGGGCGATATCCACATTGGGTTGTTTGGCTGGTTTTGTCTCTGTCCTGGCCAAACAGGGGGGATCCTCCTCGCCTTTCCAGTAAGCACAAGGCCTTGCTTCTTTCCCAAGCTCCCCTCCCTGATGCCACAGGAATAATCCCGCAGGACATGTCTGTAACAGGCAAGGTAACACGATAGCTTGATGGTCACTGGATTCTGGTCCCCAAACAAAACTGCTGCACCAGACACCAATGATTACCCTGGATGAAGCCTCCTTACAAACTCTGCTAAATGTAGTGCCTGGAGCAGAGCCAGCGTCGCTCCAGATACAGCAATGTTGCCTTGCATCTTGGCAATGATCTTTGAGGCATCCCCACCTCCTTCCTTGGGGGCTTGCCAACCTTTGAGGTTTGGGAGAAGCTTAATTTCTTCAGCCTCTGCTTTCTGCACTAAGCCATGGGACAGTCCCATGCCTCCATGGCAAGGGGCTCATAAGGCTGTGTGGTCCAGCTCCTTTGCTTTCTGCTGGCTCGAACATGGATTAGAAACTGGAGAGCAGATAGGATGCTGGGTCCATCACAGGGGCTTTCCCAGGAGTGCTCACCCCCCAGAAGGCATTTCAATGGGTTTGGTTTGGAAATGACACAGCAGTCGTACTCTTTGGAGGCATCTTTTGATAGCTCCTTCCACTCTGCCTTTCCAGAATCAGTGTCCTGCTTGTACCTTCATGCTCTTGCTTCTTTGAGCTCCTTGCTCTTCAGTAGGTGAAATTTCACTCCCTGCTCCAGGTTCCCCGTGACAAGCAGAGCTATGTTGTCCCAGGCTCAAAAGGCTGCACATGCTGCTGCCTGGGGGACAGAGATGATGGCAGAGCACCTCTAGTTAGTGCACTTAAGTGCTAGTTAATTATTAAACATGGGTGTAGTGGGGATAACCCAGACTTAGCTTGTTTACCAGCTGCCTCCTCTGTGTAGCCAGGTATAGCAGCAGCAGTGGCTTGGGGAAACGCAGCTTTGTGGGATATGACCCTGTCCTGGGTTCAGCAGCGGCAGTCATTTTAATCCTTCTTAGTAGCTGGTGCAGCGCTGTGGTTTTGACTTACAGCCTGGGAACAGAGCTGATGACACCGATGGTTTTAGTTACTGCTCAGTAATGTTTACTCTGGCCAAGGACTTTGTGAGCCTCATGCTCTGCCAGGGAGGAGGGGAAGCCGGGAGGAAGCAGAGACAGGACACCTGACCCAAACTGACCAAAGAGGTATTCCATACCACAGCACGGCATGCCCAGTATAGAAACTGGTGGCAGTTACCCGGAAGGACAAGATCACTGCTCGGTCGGGCTGGGTATCTGTCGGCGGGTGGTGAGCAGCTGTATTCTCTTCCCTTGTTATTTCCCTTGTCATTATTATTACTGGTGGCAGCAGCAGTGGTTTGTGTTATACCTTAGTTACTGGGTGGCTCTTATCTCAACCCGTGGGGGTTACATTCTTTCCATTCTCCTCCCCATCCCTTTGGGAGCAGAGGGAGGAAGGGAGGGGAGTGAACGAGCGGCTGCCTGGCTCTGGGTTGCTGGCTGGGCTTAAACCATGACACGCCTAACCCAGCGTGAGCAGAACGCACTGCTTTACAGCCTGAGCCACCGCGCTTCTCCAGCGGGCTGCCCCTGTAAAGTCCATGGTGTAAAAAGTCCACTCCTGGACTTTGTTAACATGGACTTTGATAATGCAGCTCTGCTTCAGAACTGATCTTGCACAGCTGGATTGCGCAGTCTGCATTCATCAGCCCTCCTTAGGGGAAGGCAGCAGACCCAAGTATCTGTAGCTGGACTGGAACGGGAAAGACTGGGAGAGGAATCATGACCCAAGAGCGACTGTGGCAGGTCCTGGATGCATCGTGGGGAGACCCTCGCACCCTCTCTGCGCTGCTGTGCAGCTCAGTAGCTGCTGTTGTGCTGATAAAGTGGCTGGAACGTAGGCAGATCCAGCAGAAGATGAAGGAGGCGAGGAGGGCACGGGACCTGGCCCTGGAGCGAATGGAGAAGGCAGCTCACAGGTTTAAGCAAGAGGTACTTTGGGGGAAAGTATGTGTGGGAGGAAGGGATTGTATTTGGGATAACTAAAGAAATGGAGCGCTGATAGATCCCTCTTTGAGTGGGGCTTAGGGCATGTGCACGTTTTGGATCGTCACAAATTCTCTGGAGGTTCACCACCCTCCATTGTCACAAAAAGACCTCCTATAAAGACAGCCTAAAGGAAGTATTTCTTAATATAGACCTGTTAAGGGAATCCTGAGGATGAAGGATGGAGTTTGGGATCCTCTGAGTCAGATCACCACCCCAGACTTCCCCATGCCCTTTTCTCCTCATCCATCCCTACTGCTAAGCCTTTCCTCTCCCATCCTCCTTACCTCTGCCATTCCACAGGGACCTGCCTGCCCCAGGATCCTCAAAGTACAAGCAGGGGTGGGCTTCACATCTCTCCAGCATCTGCACATGGGTAACCAAAAGCCATTTCCTCCTGCCCGTGCTTGGGTAAAGAAGTACCTGGATTTTAGGAGGTCAGGTCCTTGGACATGGGATTTGTCTTAAACCTATGATAAATGCCTACAGCTATTGTTTTCTTGGGGAGGGGAGGCTGCAAACAGCCCCCACCCTTTTTTTCCCCCATGTTTATGATAAATTTTGTTAAACTTTGGCCGGTTGAACTCTTCAGCACACACTCACATCTGTGAGTAAACACAGATAGGTCAAACCTCTCCTATGGGTTCACGCAGCTCTCCAGTCAAGCACCCGTTTTCTGCCTATTTGGTTCTGTGTTTATGAACTAAGACTCCACAGATTCCCCGTCAGCACATTCCCCACTCCAGCACACACAGCGCCATGTGGGACTCCTGCGTTTCTACAGGAAACGTCTCCTAAATTCCCATTCAAGGTCATTGCTGGGCACGTGTTAGAATCGGGTATTTGCAGCCTCAACAACAGCCTCTTCTGTTGGTTTCATCCCTCTGCACCCAACTTCCTGCCTGTTGCAGAACCCAGGCACCCAGACTGCACAAATCCTCTCCCTGACAATGGTGGAGCTGGTGGAGAAGCTGAAGGATGGTTCCCTGTCCCCAGAAAGCGTCCTCTACACCTATATGGGCAAAGTGAGTGATACCTCTGGCATGGGAGAGATGCTGCGGGGCTCTTCTGCAGTGGGGGCTTTCAAATTAAAGCCCAGCTCATTTGCTGAGAGAACCAGCAATGCTGAAGGTTACAACTTGTCAATAATGTGATGTCTGAAGGGTGTTTATGGGTGCATGTGCATGACAGAGATCCAGACAATTATTGCAGCAAGAAATATCTGAAGTTTGTAAGTAAGGTCTGAATAATGGAGGCTTGAGGAGACTGAACTTTCACCTGAAAAACTCAATTTAAATACTGTTTCCTTCCTGCCTGCCTGCCTGCCTCCCTTCCATTCATCTGTCTCAATGCACTTCTCTGCTCTGGAGAGGCTTTGGAGGTGACTCGGGAGGTGAACTGTGTGACAGACTTCGTTCATGGCTGTGAAGATCAACTCCAGAAACTGAAGAATCAGAAGGAGAAGGGGCTGCTCTATGGCATTCCCATCAGCATCAAGGAGCACATTGACTGCAAGGTACATCTCTAATTCCCGTGCCTCTTGGCCTAGGGGTGGGAACAGGCCAGGATGTCTCATCAGGACCGGCTAAGGGTTCCCTCAGATAAGAATGTTCTGGACCAAATACCATGAGACCAGCAAACCTGCCTTTCTTCTGATGGAAGTTTTGTTTTATGCCGAAATTTCTCACTTGCTCTGGTCTGGTTTTCCCTGGGCTACTCAAATGCTGTTCTGCTTGTGAGAAAAGCTAGGTGGGAACTTTGACACAGGAGGCATCAGGGCTTGTGTCTGTTATTGTCGCAGATCCGAAGAGCATCTTTCCATACTTACAGAGCTTTGCTTCCCACCCCCAAGGGCCACATCTCCTCTGGAGGGATGGTGAAGTTTCTGGGCCAAGTAAAGGAAGAAGACAGCGTCATCGTCCAGGTTCTAAAGCACCAGGGGGCAATCCCCTTCGTGAGAACCAACGTCCCACAGACGATGATAAAGTAATTGCGTGTTTGCCTTCGTGAAAACACTATGATACGTGACCCCTGCTATCTCGGAGGGTGGGCCCACGTACACAGGCGCCTAACCTTGTCCAAGCCAATCGTGCGTGTTGAGTTCATTTCACTCTCAAATTATTTCTGTGCATTTGATACCTCTTTTTTTCTTAAACTCAGCCGTCCCAACAAATCTTCATGCTGGTGCTACCTGCTGGGCTTAATTCCACACTCATCCCTGCACAGATGCTCTGTGACCTGTATTTACGGCTTGCAGAGACAGGATTACCGCACTGACCTGCTCCTCATCTTCTCCCCAGCTATGATTGCAGCAACCTCATCTTTGGCCAGACACTGAACCCTCTCAACCACCAGAAGAGCCCCGGCGGCTCCTCAGGAGGAGAGGGAGCTCTGATTGCAGGGGGAGGCTCCATCCTGGGCATTGGGTCAGATGTAGCTGGTAGCATCCGCCTGCCGTCCAGCTTCTGTGGGCTGTGTGGGCTCAAACCCACAGGCAACAGGATCAGGTACGTCCCAACACTTCCCAAATCGAAACCCTGCAACTCATCATGGTGGCCTGCTTTACAGTAAGAAGTTAATCTGCTTCTCCCATTATGTTCCTAGCAAACTGGGTGTTGTTTCTCCTATCATAGGAATGGAATCAGGTAAGTCCATGCAGATGACATCTTATTACCATCAAACCTTTGCTTTTTACATCTCCTATTACTGCTGAAATGCCAGCAGATGTGCTTGCTCAATTTTGTGTCTCATGGCCACTCACTCAGCTGTCACTTCTTGCACATTACACTGGTTCCCATTCCTCTTCCCCAGCCTGACCTAAACTCTTCCATGCTGGACCCCTACCAGTAACTATGAGGCAGCGCCAGCTCATCTTCCTGCAGTGACAGGACCTCTTTGCTTGCAGTGGTGCCGGCACTGGGGCCGATGGCAAGGGATGTGGACAGCCTGGCCCTCTGTATGAAGGCGCTGCTCTGTGAGGAGATGTTCCGGCTGGACCCCACTGTGCCCCCCATCCCCTTCAATGAGGAGGTAAGGCCCAGAGGCAATCCCATGTCTCTATTTTCCCAACAACAGAAGTAAGACCTTGAGGAGATTCCGATCTGTTTTCGTGTTTCAAGATAGTGAAGGACCCAGGGAAGCAAATGCCCTTTTGGACAGAGGACACAGCATGAGCAACCACAGGAAGCAGCCACATAGCAGGGTTGGCTTGTAGCGATGAGACCTGCCAGATACTGATCCCTTCCCATCCCAGTGATGTCCAAAACAGGCTTGTTGGCTCCATCCTGGACCAGTCCCTAAAGGAGCTTATTTCTACTGATGAGAGAAATTCACCTCTCACACCTTTAATTAGAGAGCATGATTGAAATCACTGACCTCTGCCATTAGCTTTCTGCTTTGCCATCTGATCATGTCTTTCTGGCTCAGGTCCCAGGATTCTAGGACGTTTTAGTTGTCCCTGACACCCAGACAATACAGACCAGTCTCTTACCCCAGAGGACCAGGCCCCTGACCTCTGTCCATGCCAGGCATCCCACACGTGTGGTCTGTACAGGTGCTGTCATACCTGCTATCTCGAAGCTGGGACATGTTCACAGGGCAGGAGGTGCTGTCAGAAAGGCCATACCAAGGACCGCTGCTACAGATCTATGAACTGGACAGCACTGCTTTCCACCAGCCCTACTGCTCCCATCATTCCTCCAGCTCGGGGCACCTCAGCTGCTGCTTCCATAACCCCTGGGAATGGTCCAATCTCGTATGTCTCATGGGTGCAAGTGATGGCTTTTCTTCTCACAGGTTTACACCAGTTCAAAGCCACTTCGGATTGGATACTACGAAGGAGATGGCTACTTCCAACCCTCACCCAGCATGAAACGAGCTATCCAGGAGACAAGAAAGCTCCTCCAGGATGCAGGGCATACGGTGGGTTTTCGTGCCTGTGGTTGCCTGGAGCTGTTATCCTGCTCCTCATAAAGTTAGGACAAGTCACTTCCCAATTCTGCTTTTGCTGCCCATAAATCAGGGACCATCCCTTTCTGCTGCAAGGATCATGAAGAGGAAGGCAAATGCAACAGCTTGCTTCCCAAACCAAAGCGACCTTGCTTATAATCCTTGCCTAGCAGACAAGAGAATCACCTTCCTATATCTAAGTCATTCCTTTTCTAAAGCACTGTTTTTTTTCATCGTATTCAGTGTTCCCATAAATATCAGCCTCACAGCAGTTTCCATGCTCCCTCAGCCATTAAATGCGGTTTACAGATGTCTTGGTGGGTAAGTGGGAAGGGGGTTGGAGCAGTTGAGCCTCTGGGGACCTCCTCTATTCTAAACTACCCTGTGGTTCCACCAGTGGGGATTTCTATATGGGAGCTGTTCCAATGATGCATATTAAAAGTACTTGGTGTTTTGAAGACTCTAGAAATCCTTCTTTAATGACTGAAGGAACGGAGCCTGTGGAAGGTCACAATACGTGTTAATGCTTTGGAAATGGGAAAGGACAGTGGGCAGATGGTGCCAAGCCAGGTCCCCTTGAAAGCAGGGTCTGAAATACAGCAGCAAGGAGGGCCTAAGCTTCCCACTGCTTCCCCCTCACCTCAGCAGTGAGGCAGGGCTGTAGAGAGAGGGCTCTGAATCATTGGTCTTTGTTGCTTCTCGAATGGGGATGGTTTTGTTGCAGCTTGTTCCCTTTGTACCACCCAACATCGACTACATGGTAGATGAGCTGTTCACCAGAGGGATTTTCTCGGATGGTGGTGTTCACCTGGTGGACTGCTTGTGAGTAAAAACCCCATTTCAGTGTGGGCCAGGAGACCTGGCACTTGATAGCCAGTGGTTTATGTTCATGTGGGTGAAAACTGAGTAATGAGCAGCTGGGGAGCAATATCTGAAAGGATGAATTCAGCATGAGCAGCAACTACGTTACAAGAGCGGTTGGCACGCACGGATAACGGGGTAGGGTGATAACATAACACATGTCAGCAGTGCTGTGGCAACTGGTTTTGTGTGTGATTAATCCTTGGGACATGGGAAACATCACACATTACTAAACTTCCTACGGAGGTGCAATGAGTTGGCACTGGCTACGGACCAAAATACCCACCCTGCCACTCCCTCGCTTCATGGTGAAACATGCCCAGGGTTTTATGTGGTCCCATCACTGCAAAGCTCTCCAGAGCCTTTATGACACTGACAGCTTTTGCAGTGAGCATTTATACCTGAGCATCTAAACCCTACATCAACATCTTTTGAGCAGTGTTTTAGATTAAAACAGGCAGGTTTTGTCTTCTACCAACTCCCCTCTAAGACAAACCCTGCTTTGGAAACAGCACTGTTGTTGCTGCAGCTCTGGCACGGAAGGCTTGTCCTGACTCCTTCACTCTCTGCTCTTCCAGCAAAGGAGACATTGTGGATCCCACCCTGAAATCCCAGTTCAACACTTACAGGCTTCCTGCTCTGGTGAAAAGGATCTTTGCTATCATTCTGAAACCCATAGTAAGTGTGTGGAGGAGTCTCGTCTGTGTTACAGGAAATCTGCAAGGTGGGGAATTTTCTGCACGCGGGCAGATAGACTGCTCCCCTCTGGCAGTGCTTTGCTGCTTCATGCTAAGTGCCTGATGGGCTTCATAGTGAAATACACTCAAATACACTTAGTCCCTAAACCCAGGCTGAACTTATCAAGTGGGTCTGACAGACTTCTGTGGGAGTTTTGCGTGGGGATGTCAAAATATGATCCATTTCAGGAACTCATGAGCCACATAAAGATTGGGCTCCAAGAGAATGGGTACCACTAGCACGTATTGAAACATCATCCTCAAAGATGCTCTCCAAGGTTAGCAGTGCGTCCTAGAGCCTTATTGGTGTGGGTTGTTGTGATCGAATGTATAAATTAATGTGGGAGTAAAACCCCTTCACTAAAAACCATACCTGTTCTTCAGAGCCACATCTGCTGGGACAAGAAGTGTGCCCAAAGTGCAATCCCATGGTAGCCAGCTATTTCAGCTGCGTTGTTGTTGACTAATCCCAAGTTTTTCCTCTTCCCTCTGAAAGTACCCAAGAATCGCTCGGGATCTCAGTGCTCTCTGTGGAGTGGGGTAAGACACGCTGAAGTAGCTCTAGAGAAAGGGGATGCACATCTGTGCACGCACTGGTTCATGTGGGTACATGGCTGTGCACAAAGCCCCGTCACAGGGCTGTGCAGCACAGGCTGAGCCAGATGAATGTGTGTTGCCTCAGCACCACTTGGGTTTAGCACACTGTTCTCTTATGCCACCGGGGATTATTTTAAGAGCTCAAGGATCCTCATCATGGCAGGGTTATGGAGATCAGCACAGAGAGATACAGGCTACTTTCCCCATCAGGTGGATTCTGGTACCCAGAGCATCAGGTGCCAAGTTGAACAGAGGTCTCTGCATGCAAGTGCATCATGGTGTGAAGTACCTGCCCCTCCAAAAGAGACAGAGACACACCAAAATGGGAGTTTTTCACTTCCAAAGTGAATTTGGAAGAGCTGCCATGATCTTTGTCTAAGTGCTAAAGCCCCAAGGCATGGTGGCATGCTTTTAACATAAGCTCTTTTGCTGTATCTGTAAGCACATGTGAGCCCAGTGGAACCATCCGGGTGACACTTTACCTTGTTCCCAGAAGGCTCCCACAGTTTCCATAACAGTGGGCTGACTGCATGTTGTTAATTGTGCTCTGTTGCCGCAGTCCCAAAGCTGATTAACTCTGTCGCCTTTCCAGGTCTGCCAAAAACCTCTGGGATCAGCATGGAGCAGTGGAGGTAATGTCAGTTTGGTATTTTTTCCTTTTTCCTTACTAAATATAGTGAGGGATCCCTGAAGTTCCTAAGCAATTGCTTTGAGCTCTGTGATGAATCCTGGGTTGGAAATGGATCAGGTGGAAATAAAGCAGCTAGGCTCTTTGAAAGTCAAGCTTTGCAAGAAGTGCTAAGAGCTCAAGGCAATAGATGTGGAGGTCTCTGTTAGTGGAGGATGGGGAAGAAAGATTATCCTTTGCCCTGCATTTTCTAAGCAGGAAAAACATAAGTACAGCCACTAAAGATGTCTCTTGGTGCAAATCCTTCATTTCAGACATTAGGTGCTATTGTCACAAGCTAAGACCATGCTTGAGCTATCCAGCAGAGACCCTGGCAGTCAGAAACTGTGGCTGTGAACTCTTTGGCTTAGGTGGATTCCATATGATCTCATTTGGGATCAGGAACATAGGACAGGAAGTGTTCTCCTGGCCAACTGAGTCCAGTGCTGCCCACACACTGTGCAGGTCCCTCTTTAAAACCAGTTGGGTTTTCTGATTGTTTATGCTTGCTTTGTTATTTTTTATTGTCTGGCTCCTCTCTGCTCTGATGGTTGGAAACCTTCATATTCCCTGTGCTGTTTATTCACTTCCAGTGTATCCTCGTTTTATTCCTGTCCTTGCGCTTAAATAGAACTTCTCCTCTCTGGTATTTTCCACTGCCTCCCTTGTCCTTGATCTATTTATAGAGAGCAGTTGTATCCCCTTTCAGCTGGTGTTTTGCAAGGCTGACAAAGCCGAGCTGTTTTGGTTCCCTCCCATAAGGCAGGATCTATGTTCCCTGGGGCACCCTCTCAGCCCTCCCTGAGAAGAATCATGCCTGCATCCTGCACCACAGAGCCTCCATCACTGCCAGTCACTCAATGGACATGCTGCTTACTTGCAGCAGGTCTGACATTATAGGGCAGAGGAAAAACCTGTCTGGTCACTGTGCAGATGTGAGTGTTTGGAAGGAAATGGGCTTGGGGTTTTTTAGATGAAAACAGATTCCTCTCCCCCACCCAGACCACACGTACAAAACACCCAACCACAAAAAGCAAACAAGCAAACAAAACCCCTCCAAATCTAACCAAAAAGAAAACTCTTTAAGAGGCTTGCTGGCCTCGGAGATACTTTAAATTGTTTTCTTCAGTGAACTCATATTCACATTTTTTCATCTGCAACCAAGAGCTGATTCAAAACTTTTGGCCAGAAAACAGCTTTTCTCTCAAAACAAACCCATCAGGTTAGCTGCATTGAGAGTGTTTCCTGGAAACCTATCTCCTTTGTTCCCCTGTCAGCAGGAAGGATGTCAGACTGCAGATGGAAACTGAGGTCAGACTAAAACAGCCTCGTGGCTGGGGCTCTCTGAGAGATGTGGAAGACCCTTGTGCAAAACACTTGGAGTTGTGCAGAACAGGGGCTGGACCACAGGCCAAATGCGTCCCTGTAACCAGAATACGGCTGCAGAAGCCACCATGCTGTGGTCCATCTGTGTCTACTTACTAAGACAAAGTGGAACAGCTCTTTGGGGATGGATTCATTCATCGCCTGATGTTCAGCAAAGCTGTGGTTACCCAGGCTACAAAGCTAGATATCTCTTAGATCTGTAGTCCAAGCCTGAATCTGTGCTGCCTGCACTGCAAGGGGAAGAGTTTAGGCTTGCCTTGCTCTCTTGCTGCTGCTTCTACTTACCTGTATCCTGACGCAGCATGAAAGGTTTTGTGAAAGTACTTTGAATTCACATCTTCTAGGTTCTCCTACGAAAATAACAAAGCCTTTAGGAAACTTGACTTTTTAGTCAGCTAGACAAACTATTGTTGATCTCCATTCAATGAAATTCAAAGACAAAACTGTTCATATGAAGGATTGGATTAATACTTGAATAAACCAACTCTGAAATGCCCACCTAGCATTAATATCTAGTTCAGGGCAGCACATGGTATTCTGACAGGAATCCTAAGGATGGAAGAACAAAATCCATGGGCTCTTTTAAAGCACATTCCAGATTTTATTTTACATTTCGGTTGTATCCGGGAAGGTTTTTGTCCTCCCTTTTCTGTGCCATAGGACATTGATCTGCCACTGCTGTCCAACAGATATTGTTTGTCTTCTCTGTCTTTCCTCCTAGGCTTACCGCACTGAATTCATTGTCAAATGGAGGAAGCTGAAGCTGGACGTGATTCTTTGTCCTGCATTGGGGCCAGCCTTTAACCATGGCTATGCTGGGAAGCTATTTGGTAATCTCCATTGAGGTGCCTCTGGATGCATCCATGGTGGTGTTTGTGGGCAGAGCTGGAGCAAGGTGTTTCTGTCTCTTGGACATGCCTCATGTGTGGTGCTTGGTCTTCCCTCTGGGGAAGGTCTCCCCAGCGTGGGTCTTCCCATGCACCCAACTCCATCAGGTGTTTGGATTATTATGGGGCAGCAATTAGTGGCACGTCTGTCCCAGTCATCCATGGGTGAGTTTTCCCTGCATGTAGAAAGAGGAGCTATTCTTGCAGCAGAAGGCGGCTGTGAGGAGAGTTGTCAGAGGGGTGGTAGACTTTAGTAGAAGGCCAAGCTCTTCTGAACGTGGACATCTTACATTACCAAAGACTGCAAGCAGCAGAAAAGCTCATTGCCTGTGACTTGCAGAAAAAGGCAATAGTTTTATAGCTTCCAACAAACAGCCGGAGTCCTTCATCCCCCTGGCAATGGTCCTTTGGGATCCTAAATCCCCAGGATGGTGTTACAGAATTGGGCATCTGGAAAAAATAGCCGGGATTTTTCCCTGGGATATGTGAGACATAGACACAGACTGTGAATCCGATCAAATACTCGTATCTGCCCCTCCAGCTGACTGATAGGTAAGGGATAGGTCTCTCTCTGTTCTCAGCAGCCATGTGAGCCTGTGGTTCAAACCTCTCCACCAGAAGTCCCTTTGAAAGCAGTGTGTTTTCATGGTCTCTTCACATCCAGCAACTGCAGTCTGCAATTTGTGCAACCCAAATTATCATCTGACAGTCATTGCTGGCCCAGCACACTCAGTTTTGCCTTTCTGCATTCTCTGTGTGATCTTTTCCAGCTGCGACCTCCTATACCAATTTATACAATGTCTTAGACTTCCCTGCTGGGGTGGTGCCGGTCAGCACAGTCACAAGAGCTGATGAAGAAGAACTGAAGCGTTACCGAGGGCACTATGGAGACCCTTGGGATAAGAGGCTGAAAGAGGTCAGTGAGGAAAGAGCTAAGTGTTAGCTGAAGACTAAGACTGGCACAGTGACACCTCTGGTACATTGACCTGAGGCTTGTCTACATCTGATGACAGTGGGAGCTTGTTTAGTAGTGCAGTTTGTATACATCATGTTACTACCTTGCATGCAGTGCAGGTAGGCTGGTGTACTTCAGCCTGACACTGCCCTGTGCATGTCTTCCTTTGTCTTCTCTTCCTATAATGTCATAGAATCACAGAATGGTTTGGGTTGCAAAGGACCTTAATATCATCTAGTTCCAATCCCTTGCCATGGACAAGGATGCCTTATAGTAGACCATGTCACCCAAGGCATGGCCTTGAGCACTGCCAGGGATGGAACATTCACCACTTCTTTGGGCAACCCATTCCAGTGCCTCACCACCCTCATAGGAAAGAACTTCCTCCTTATATCCAATCTAAACTTCCCCTGTTTAAGTTTTAACCCATTACCCCTTGTCCTGTCACTACAGTCCCTGATGAAAAGTCCCTCCCCAGCATCCCTATAGGCCCCCTTCAGGTACTGGAAGGCTGCTATGAGGTCCCCACGCAGCCTTCTCTTCTCCAGGCTGAACAGCCCCAACTTTCTAAGCCCGTCTTCATACGGGAGGTGCTCTAATGTCAAAGGACAATGTTCGTTCTTGTACTTCCCCAGGTGTTCTGACTCAGCACCATGCTTATGTTTTGCAGGCTGTGGAAGGAGCTGTGGGGCTGCCAGTGGCTGTACAGTGCGTAGCTCTGCCATGGCAGGAAGAGCTGTGCCTGCGCTTCATGAAGGAGGTGGAGACGCTTGCCCACAGCATGAGGAGAAATGTGTAATTTCTAGGAACCAGTATCCACAAAGCAGACAGAGACCTGCAGACTCTGAACCACTGTTTCAATAAGCTGCAATAAATGCTGTTTCAAAATAGTCAGCAAAAATCTCATCTTGCACAAACTGTTCTTCTTTGTTAGGGTTGCATTTAGTTAAAACCCAAAAGAATGAGAGTTAATGCCGGATCAAAGGAGTCCATATACGTAATTACACCAGAGTGTAGCTATACATAGTGTGCATCTATGTCGTTATATATACTTAGTATATTTAACTGCATATATACTATAGCATATAGTATATAATATGCTATCTACTATGTATTGTGCATATAGTACAGTATGCATAGCAAATATACTATATGCTGTAGCATGTATATATTTGTATACGTACTAGTTTCATACATAACTAGTGTATATAACTGCTCTATTATAAACCCATTATATTTATGTTACATAACTATTATAGTAATGTAGTAATATATAGAACTATATAACTAGTAATATACACATACAACTATATAACTATATAAAGTGTATGTATTATATATACTATTACTGTATATATATATATAACTAGTGTATATATAGTGGTTATATACACTATATCTAGTATCCTATATATGCTATATATAGTATATATAACTATATAGAGTTATATATGTTGCATAGCATATATAAGTATGTATAGTATATATTTCTGTAGTTCATGATAAGAGTCCAAAGAGCTATTTACCCCAGTATTTTACTTCCAACAGTGGGCAGGAGCAGATGTCCATGGCAGAGTATAACCTGGTAAGTGCAGAATTCCCCTTCTGGTTGTGCCATTGATCTCTGCCAAAAAGAGATGTTTTGGCAAAGGCATGCAGTCAGCCCATCAGCTTTAACAGCTGCCAACAAAGCTTTCCGTGAGCTTGCTGGGCCCCTTGTTGAACTCATTTACCCTCTTGATCTCTGCACCATCTGATAGTGGGTTCTGCAGTTTAATTCTGCAGTGAGTAGTGGAAAGCTTCATTTTATTTAAGCATAAGCTATGAAAAATGGCTACTGGTCTGTGGTCACTGCTGGTCCTTATTGTTTGTTCCAGTTAAGCAATGGGAAAAGGAGGCCAGGGAATTTTTATTGACTAATAAACACTTGAGGGAAAACTGAGTTTAAGCAGTTTGCGGTTGTGTTTTGACCATTCGCACTATTTAGCGCTTCCAGTGTCGCTGAGGCAATTGTGTGCTGTTTCTCAGCCCGTCCTTCACTCTCAAGATGGAGGGAAAGGCTGGAAGGGAAGGTGAGAGTGATGAAGGAGACCAAAATGTTTTCAATAAGCAAGCATACCTTGAAGCAGGTCATCAAGATTAGCCATGATCTGTGCCTTCTCCAAGCCTGCATTGTGGGAGCTCATCATTAAACAGATGACCTGCCCAGCTGTTATTCCTGGCTAGATCTGAGCATGCAGAGACCTTGTTTTGCAAGGAAAGGACAGTGTCCCTTGCTCTGGTATCCCTCCATATAAAAATTGAATGAAGGGAAAGGGTCTTATTCCTGAAAGGAATTTCCCCATGCACAGTTGCGCTCTACAATCCAGCTGCTCCTTGTGGGAGGCTCTGGAATGGACTTATTGTTTCTCCCACTCTCCCCTTGCCTGTCTCCAGCCAAACATTAGATCTAAGGATCCTGCAGCATTAGCTCCCAAAGGGAAGTTCTTACTATGATCCAGCAGATGCTGACTCAGAGTGCATGGGTGATGTCAGCCCTGGTCTGCAGCTCTGCCAACATTCTCTTGGCACTCACTTCAGTGATGAGGATGAGATGGGGACATGTCCAGAAGGAACTGGATGAGGTGTGGGGGAAACAAGACACAGGTTTGGACCAGAAGTTAAGGGTCTGTTCAGGACTTTAAAGAGCAGGTGAGTGGCTCAGCTTGGCAGAGAGCAAAGCACTTTTCTGTCCTTCTCAGGGCAAACAGTCCATGATGTCAGGTGTGGAAGGAAAAGCAGTGAGGGTGATGCTGAGTTGTCTGGTGAGAGCAGGCACTGAAAACCAAGGAGGGAAAGGCCTTTAGCAGGGCTGGAGAAAAGACGTCAGCTCTTTCCCATCAGCAGAGTGCTGCTGTGTTTCAAACCCTTCTGTGGCTCCTTCACCATAAATAAGCTAATGGCTCAGGCTGTGCAGCCCTTGCAAACCTGCTCTGTTTGCAGAGTGCTTGTCCAGCTGCCTGGCACTGACCAAAGTCCAGGCTTTGTCTGTCTTACAAGATAGAAATGCTGTTTGGGCCAAAAGGGCTTGCTTTCTATTAGTTCCTCTTATCTCCAGTACAATATCCTGCCTGTGGTCTTTGCTTTGATGATGTTTCCTCCTGATTTTAATAAGAAGTTAAACCTGTTTTCCTCAAGATACATTTCGTGTAGATAGGTAAATGAGCAAGGCTGAGAGACTGAGTCATCAGACAATGGTTTGTTACCAGACATCTCCAGCTTTAGTATTTGGTTTTACTTTATCCTGCAGGGGGGTTTCTTTAGTTTGCAGGTTAGACTTTGTATAGCCACATCATTAGAAGCAAATAGAACCTTCTAGAGGAGCTGATAAGAGCAGAGCATAAGTTGTTTGAACAGACCAGTTGGCCTCTTGCAGATCTGAAGCAAAGAGAGCCCTGTGGTGTTACAGAAAGTAGCAGAGCATTAGACACAAACATCCCCAGGATCTCAGACATTGGTTTTAAACAAGTTTCAAGGGAGGAGGTAGTTGAAGCAGCTAGAATAAAGTGTTTAGATATAGCTTGACATTTAAAACACAAAAATGCAAGCACAAGGGTTGGTATGTGCTTCACTCTGGAACAGCTGCTAGCTACACAGATCCTCATTGCTCCGAGCATGGTCTCAATATGCTTTGCTTTTTGCTGTCTTTTTATTTTATTCTATTTTACTTTGTATTTTACTTTGTATTTTACTTTGTATTTTACTTTGTATTTTACTTTGTATTTTACTTTGTATTTTACTTTGCATTTTACTTTGCATTTTACTTTGTATTTTACTTCATCTTATTTTACTTTACTTTAACTTTCTTTTCCCACTAGTGCTTTGCTCTTTTGTTTGCACTGCTGTTCTCCTGCTTCGCACTCAGATTTCCTGCCTCCCTTCCTGCCCTACTTACCCGCGGTTACACCAGCGAAAAGCCCAATTTCCTGCGATAAGCATTGTGCCCAGCTATGGAGCAGCTAGGGACATCCCTTCACCATCAGGGCACTGAAGTCTCTGCTGTCCCCCGGTGGGGACAGACCTGTGCAAGACACCAGGTATGACAGAAGAAGCAGGAATGCTCCCGGACATCTGGTGAAGAACAATCAGCTTTCTGCAGTATCTTCACTGATGCTGTGTCTGCCTTGCTGCAGAAGTTGTAAGTAGGATCCATACAACCCACCGGGCTGTGGAAAGGCCTAAGGAAAATGGTGCAATATCCACAAAAGTGGGAAAGATGTAGAGAGGGTCAGAAAGCAAAGCAGCCCCTGGTATCAGAGGGTTGGTATGAGAGGTTTCTCTCCCCGCATTCTTGCAGTTTATACAGGGAGAGCAATCATGGTCCTGGCTGAGGAACACAAACAAGGGTTGATAGAAATAGACCCTCACCTCTCAGCTACTGTTGCTGGCTGTTGGAAAGGTGCAGGCTAAGTAGTGGCAGGTTTCTTAAGAGCTGCTGCTGTTCTGTGAGTGTTGGGGAGTTGGACTGGAATTTAGGGAAGTCTCATGCCCTCAGCACCTACTCCAGGCTGAAATGACTCAGGACCTGGAGAGTTCCCAGAAAACGTTTATTCATCCCTCTGAGTCAACTGGAAGAACTTCTGCAGAGGGGACCAGCCCATTTCGCTGTGATCTGAGCATTTCATGAATGTCTTTAAAGTCCTTTCAGAGCAGTGTAATCTGCATGTGCTGTTTTGCAAACCGGTAGGAAAAAGCACATCAGAGTGTTTGGTTCCAAACACATGAACATGAGATACAGCTGTCCGGATTTATTCTGTATGACTTTAATCAGAATGCAGTCAAAGCTGACTTGAAAATAATTATCACTAGTTTAGAGGGAAGGCAATTTAATTATAGGACATTTCTGTCCAAACTCAGCCTGCTTGAGAGCTGAAGGTGTTGGATGGAGTGTGATGACAATAAGTCAGTGCAGTTTTACTTTTGCAAGCAAAGAGAGTGCAGCTCTTGCTGTGACAGGGGGGACTGAGTTGGTCTGACTGCTTTTTTCCTGTGGTGGTCCAAGTGAGGGAGACGTTGTGGGTACCACAATGAAATTCCAGATGAGCCACTACAGGCTGACTCCTGTTGTGAAAAGGGTCTTGGTTTTCATCCTGACTCCACTGGTGAGTTTGACGTGGGGCCTGGATTGATTCAGGTGAGAAAACATCCCCAAAATGTTGTGCTTGGCCTTGGTTGGTCAGTGCGCACTAGTGTGCTGCAGAGGGGTGACCGCTGACCTGTGAATCAAGCAGGTCTCTCTCTGGTATGGACCTGAGACTTGACCTGGGACATCCCTTTGCTTCCCTGTCTCAGTTTCCCCATGGGGCAAATGGTCTCTTTCTCCGCAGGCTTTTCTCCCAAGCATCCCCTGCTCTTCTTTGCCTGGATGTGGATCCACACAAAGGCACCCTCTTGTGACCCTGCCCGTCCACCTCTGTGTAGCTGCTCCCCGCTGCAGCAGGAACTCTTTCATTTCATGTGGCTCCTGGAGCACCTCAGGAGATCTACTCGGAGGGTGCAAAACGTGGGTCTTGAAACCATCCCCATCCTAAAGGTGGATTCAACCTTCACTCCCTGCAGTCGCTCCCCACTGCCTGCGTCTGCACTGTAGGCTGTGGCAGGAGCCTTGTGACTGCCCCAAGGCAGTCCTGTGCATGGCTTTACAGCGGCAGAAGGAGCCCTACCTCCGGCTCATGTGGAGGAAGTGGAGATGCCCACACATTGATAGGGAAAAGAGCTTCCTCAGCAGCATCCAGCTGCCTGGAAATGCAGCTGCACCTGCTGGTATCTGCCCTTTGAAACGCCAAGGCGGTTCGGACACTGCTGGCTCTTTCTCTGTTAAACATTTGCTAAGTGTCTAAAGGGCAAGATCAGAGCACAGGTCCCAGTGTGCAGCCAGATGTGGGAAGCCAATGCCCTGACCCTCCTCAGTGCGGGGAAAAAGCCTCCCACCTATGTTCAGCCCATAATAGAGGTTATATCGCTGTCATATAGGCAAAGAGCCCACCTCTGCCTTGGGAATCTCGCACTGATTCCCAGAGGCTGGGAGAGTGCTGGATATTGCTGTGTGCTGCCCCTGTCCACATGCACCTTCCAGAGGTACCTGCTGCAGCCAGCAGCGTGGGGCAGCAGCTGGACGGGCTGCAGGCATGTCCCCATGTCAGTGCCTTCATAAAGCCAGCAATGCCTTTGCTGAGGGGGTTCCCTCTGAGCAAGGGTGCCACTGAAAGGGAACACAGTAAAAGGCCAGCTTCATTTGTTACCGTACAGCAAATTGCTGCCAGCTCTGGATTGTTTCTTAGAATTGAGTTTGGCATCCTCTGTTCAGAGTCCATAAATTGCCCCAGTTAAGAGCCAAGAGCAGAACGTCTCCTGCTGGCACGAATTGTTACAGAGAACAACAGTGAACTCATAACCACAAAGAAGGGATATGGCAATGGGTGAAAACATGATTATTAGGGGACTAGCCAGTCCTCACGGGAGAAGACTTCACTTTCCTTTCCACATCCAGTTCTACACTCTGCTGGAGCAGGACCAGGTTCTGGGCCTCTTTTCCATCAAGTGCAACCTTTCCAAGTTTTGTAATGCACAATCTGGCTGCCCAAAAACCTTTTCTAAGGTGGGACCCATAGGAGGGCTCATCATCCAAAACCAGCAGAGGTCCCAGACAGACCATGGCATTTGTTTGGGGGCTGATGTTTGATGGCTTATTCAGCTCAGTGCCTGGTTCTTGTGCACTTGTAGTGAGAGGCATGTGTGCTGGGAAGCCCTCGGACACTAGCCATCCCAACGCCTGCTGGAAATAGTTTCTGGCCTGCAACACTGTGGGATTTTCCCCTCCTAAGTCCATGCCGGTGTGCTGTGTCATGGGCTGGAACAGCCTCTGCTGATAGTGCATGAAGAAATCACAGCAGTACTGAGCCCTATTCCACAGGCTGCTTCAAACAGCCTCCGGCCACCATGGCAGCAGCACAGGCCAAGGGATTTGGTGAGCAAGTGGGTCCCCACAGCCATGCCTCCTTTCATCGTACCATTCCCCATCCCTGTGCAGGGAAGTCTTGTGTTTTTAAGCTGTTTTTCCCCTTCTCCCATTGTCCTCTCCAGCTACACAGGAAATAGAAGACCAGCTATTTCCTTGCTGCTTTTGTTCAGCTGATCCCACAGCCCTTCCTCCCCAGCCAAGAACTTCCTGCAGCCCAGAAAGCCCCTATAAACCCAGTGCCCCAAGGTTCACTGGCCAAACCTCACCGTTTCCATTTCCCAGTCAATCATTCTCCACTGCATGCTCTACTGAAGGCAGCTTTGCAGAGGTCAGCCTTAGGCTTATAAACTGTTTGCTGATCCGACAGTGGTGTTGGGAGAAGGGACAGGTCTGGGAAGGCAGGGAAGGTCTCCTTCTTTCCCACTCCATCCCGGGAGACAAGAAGGCCACGTTATGATCCAGCAACATCTGAGACAGCTCCTGCCAGAGAGGGAAGTGGATCCTTCTGTTGCCTTCGCCCTGCTTTGTGGCTCGGCAGCAGCCGTGGGGGTCTGGAAATGGCTGGGCAAAAGGCAGATCCGGAAGAGAATGGAAGAGGCTCGGAGGACCCGGGATGAGGGTGTGAAGAAAATGGCAAAGGCAGCCCAGCAGTTCAGGGAGCAGGTAACCCATCCTTCTGGGGGGTCTGAGTCGCACCGGGGTGTCTGCTGATGGTTCTTCAGCTCCCCCTTCCAGCTCATGGCTCCATAGCTTTTATAACGAGGAGTGCAGGGGAGATGTGCCCTCAGTGAGAGGAAAGGCTGCCTTGGGAGGAAGGGAACCACACTGGTTTAAAATGGTGAAGCACTGTGGACGTTCACTGATGCAAACCCAGTTCATTTGGAAACTAGAAACTTCTCTTGCCTCTGTGCATAGAAGTAAGAATACTTTTTCCTCTTCCTAACTCTTAAGTTCACACATCTGTCCACATCCCTATGTCCCTGTCTCCAAAACCTGGCTTCTGGATGGCGCATTCCCAACAAGTGAGACCTGCCCCAGCAAGCTGCCCAGAAGATGCTTGGCCTAACTTAACACTAATGAAGCACAGGGCATTCAGTGTCCCCTGGGATCTATCAGGACACGACACAGATGAATGAGGCAGGCACCCAACCAGCATGGATGTGGCCCTGAATTCCTACTGCAACACTGATTTCTAACCTCCTTTCTTCCCTGCTCCTTTCACTTCTGAGTAAGGATACTGCTTAAACCAGCTCATGTTTACACAGGTAACATACCTGGAGATAAAGCATACCTGCTACAAGTGATACATATCTTTACAACCTTTTTCCTTAAATACATATATGTATAGATATTATATAAAACCTTTAAAAAGTGGTGGTATTGAGAGCCTCCAGTTTTCATCATATGAATAGACCTTACCCATCTCTGAGTCCCCACTGACTCATCTGTACTTTGCTGGGCTTGAGCTATGAGATATTTGAGCTGACTTACACTGCCTGTACCCATCCTGAGGGGTGAAGGGCCAGCCTGAGGCTTGCATGCAAGGACTTTGGTACCTTCTGCCCAGGCTGGTGCTTTCTCAGCTAAGGGTAACTCTTGGTCAGCGGGTAAGTCCTACAGTGCCAGGAGGAAGCCTGTGATGTGAGGCATTGCCTTGTCCTGTGCCGCAGTGGATGCGTGAAGCTCTTGTATGCCTTCAGAGACAGCCGGACTCCTGTGTGTGCAGCCAAGCTCAGGATGAAATGCTCAGCAGCAAAAGGTCTGAAGCCCCAAGTGCAGGATCCATCTTTCCAGCCAGACCTGTTGCTGATGTTGGCACAACTCAAGAGACTTGTCCCCCCTGAGCCAAAGAGTAACTGGAACTGCTGTCCTGGCATCCCCTTCATCTTCCTCTTGCAGGTCCCCAGTGTCCAGACAGATGCCATCCTGTCCCTGCCCCTGCTGGAACTCACTGGGAGACTGCGGGAAGGGTCTTTGTCCCCCAGGACTGTCCTCTACACCTACATAGAGAAGGTGAGTGCCTGGCCAGACAGTGATGGGCAAATCACTTCTGTTCTCCATGCCATGGTATGTGGCAGGTGGCTGAGAAGACTCGGAGTGGGTGATTATGGCAAGTCTTTCATATAGCAGATATAGGAGAAAGATATGAAAAGGCAGGGATCTCTCTGTTTCCTGGGTCAGACTCATGACTAGACAGTCCTCTGAGACGGCTTGAGGTGGGATGATCTGGGGAAAGGTGGTTACCATTCATGCCAAGCCACTAGTCCTTGTTCTGAACATCCAGGGAGCTACTGAATGCAGCTGTGTAATGATGCTATTCTTAACTAACACCTATTCCTCTACGTGTCTTGCAAAGGCCCTGGAAGTGACCCAGCAGACAAACTGCTTGCAACGTTTCATCCCGGAATGTGAGGAGCAGCTCCAGGAAATACAACAGCAGAGGGAGAAAGGGCTGCTCTATGGCATCCCCGTCAGCATCAAGGACCACATTGGCCACAAGGTGCTTCCCTTTGTGCCCCTGAAGTGTCCCATCATGAGCTGGGCTGGGTGGTGAAGTGGTGGGACACAGAGAATGGGGAATGGGCCTGAGCCCTCCATGCTCACACCAGGGAAGCCCGGCTGGCTCCGAGGATGTAGCTCTACGTGCCATTGCCTCTGCAACCCTGGCAGTTAGAAGCCCCCATTAGCAAAAACCCCAAGGGGTGAATAGTTACACATAAAATACAGCCAAAGGCCAGGTTGGACGGGGCTTCGAGCACCCTGGTCTAGTGGAAGGTGTCCCTGCCCATGGCAGGGGTTGGGACTGGATGATCTCTAAAGCTCCTTCCAACCCAAACCACTCTATGATTCAAATGATTTCTGACACATGAGATGGCACAGGCTGGGTTGTTTGGGCCATCACCCCGACTGTTAGAGGTTTGCAGTCTTGGGGATTAAAATATGGCTCAGCTTCTAGAAAGTCATCAGTAGCAGGACCCATTAACCTCAGATCCCTGCTGTGCAGCAGCCTGGCCACTGAGCCCCTCAGCAAAGAGCTTGTGCATGGGAGACACCAGGGACCCCTCACAGACAGGCCCTAATGAGCTGTACCTGTCAGTCTCCTCCGTGTTGGCTTACCAACACAGTTAAATGGCTCTAAGGCCAAAGCAAGCCCCAGACACCAAGGCTGACTGAAAAAGTACTGCACTGTGTTTGCATGGGATGTATATTCCCTCCTTGAACATCCACGGGTGACTCTGCTTGGGCAGCAGGACACTAGGTTCGATCCTTGAGCTAGCGTACCTATGGAGTGGCATCTGAGACAGAGGAGAGAAATAGCACGGAAAAGAGCAAGGACAGCTTGCTGACGATGTCCACTGTCACTTATCCTCTCTACAGGGGCATCTGTCGACCTGTGGGCTTGTGCAGTGCCTGGGCACTGTGGTGCAGGAGGACAGCGTCCTAGTCAAGGTTTTGAAGAGCCAGGGTGCCATCCCCTTTGCAATGACCAACGTGCCACAATCCCTCTTCAAGTAACATACATCGTTAGAAATATTTCTTCTGGTTGTGCTCCTGAAGCTATAACCCACCCTGTAGGTCCTGGGACAGGTTTCTTCCTGTCTCCTGAGATGTTGCCTTGATGAGTCCTGCTTCTGTCAGCTGCCAGCAACATCAGTTCAACTGAAAATAGCTTTCAGATAAGATTAAGATGAAAAAACCTTCCGTAACGTAAGAGAAATCAAGTGTACTTATGCTTGGGAAGGGAAAGCAGAGGCTTATGAGAATGAGCCATGTCCTGAGGGATTTACAGGATGGAAGGATGAGGTTTGGCTATGCCACGCTCCCAGTGGAAGGGAAAGCCAACAACCTGAAGGCATTGTGCCGTTCCTGACAGCCCGCTTGCTGGTTTTCTTCTCCCCAGCTATGACTGCAGCAATCCCATCTTCGGCCAGACCCTGAACCCCCTCAACCACCACAAGAGCCCCGGGGGCTCCTCGGGAGGGGAGGGAGCTCTGATCGCAGCGGGAGGCTCCATCCTGGGCATCGGCTCGGACATCGGCGGCAGCATCCGCCTGCCCTGCAGCTTCTGCGGGCTGTGTGGGCTCAAACCCACGGCCGGAAGGCTCAGGTAGGGGGCTGAAGTAGTTGAATAATGCCAGAACTGAATGGTTTTTGTTAAACTGAGGCTAAGATTTACTGCGGGTTAGGGTATTTTGTTTTGATTTGGGTTTTCTGTTTCACATAAATCAAATGCTTTTAACAGCTTCCCACTGGGTCGGGTCCTGAACTGCAGACCCTGCTCTGCTGTTCAAACATATTTGGCATCTCTCACCACTACTGAAAATAGACTGCATTCCTTTCTCTTTTCCCACAGCCCGTCTGGAGCGAGTGGCCCATTCAGTGGGATCCTGGCAGGTACATGAATTGTGTTTAATTGCTTTACTCTGCATGCTGTGAAGAGCCCTACGTCCTCCTCTAGGCCTAGGGAAAGCCTGAGACAACCAAGATCTGTCTGAAGTCCATCTGAAACATCCCACCTCGTTGCCTGATCATCCCTTGCAGCCAACATGGCCATGCAGAGGGGTGGACCGGTGTTTGATGCACCCGTTTGCTTAACGCGGATGTTTGCCCTCTTCCCAATCCAGTTCCTTGTGCTCTGGGGCCGATGGCGAGGGACGTGGACAGCCTGGCCCTGTGCATGAAGGCGCTGCTCTGTGAGGAGATGTTCCGGCTGGACCCCACCGTGCCCCCCATCCCCTTCAATAAGGATGTGAGTCCTTATGTCAGCAAGGCTCTTTTGAGGGTCCTAGACACTCAACACATCATTCTTTAAGAGCCCAGCTATCTTTATCGTACTGGTTTCCTGTAACTTGTTAGCTGTCTTTGAAGGCGCAATTAATAATTACTACAAGAAATAGGTTATAAATAGTTATCCTTTCTCTCTACTCTGTTGGCATGTAGTTTGTCAGACTGAAAACCCCAGAAAAGAGTGGAAAGGAAGGCAATACCAGGAGCAAAAAGCTGGAAAGTTTTACGGGAAGATGAGATGGGATCAGGAAATCTTTTGGCTGAGGACATTTCCTTTCCCTCTGCAGCAGATGAACTTCAGGAGGTTTTTCCACCTCTGTCTTCAGAACACTGGTTGAATTACTGGTCTTGAGTGGCTGTGCTTTATATGAAGGGAGGGATGAAGGGGAGGCTGGAGAAAAAGGCAATGGTGGGCATTTGGAAAGGGTAACCTATGGAAACTATAGGCAGCAACCAGAAAACTACTCTCTAACACAGAGTCACAGACTGGTTTGGGTTGGAAGGGACCTTAAAGCTCACCCAGTTCCAGCCCCCTGCCATAGGCAGGGACACCTTCCACTAGAGCAGGTTGCTCCAAACCCCGTCCAACCTGGCCTTGAACACTGCCAGGGATGGGGCAGCCACAGCTTCTCTGGGCACCCTGTGCCAGCACCCCCATAGGGAAGAACTTCTGCCTAAGAGCTCATCTCAACCTTCCCTTTGTCAGGTTAAAGCCATTCCCCCTCGTCCCATCACTACACACCCTTGTAAAAGGCTCCTCTCCAGCTGGAGCTCTTGTCCCCTCTGCAGTGGGGCTCAGCACGGGGCAGTCCTACCCTCAGTGGGGTTGGAGATGCTTCCCTGGTGTCTCTGTGCTCCAGGTGTACTCCAGCTCCGCTCCTCTGCGGGTCGGCTACTACGACACGGACGGCTACTTCCCGCTGCCCCCCTGCATGCGGCGGGCAGTGCAGGACACCAGGAGGGCTCTGCAGGCAGCTGGGCACCAGGTGAGTACAGCCACGTTACTACAGCCACGCAATACAGCACAGGCATGGTCCCACATGGGGTAGCAGTGCATCTCGTGGGCAAACAGCACTGGCAACTGGAGAACTTGTACCTGCGAGGGGTACAACAAACCCATCTCTGCTCTCCCGGGGGCTGTGGTCCACAATAGGCAGCAGCATCCATAAAGTGCTGTGTTTGAGCCCGGACGGTTGCCTTGGAGCTTTCTAGGACTGTTTTCCAAGCAGGGCTCTGAGAGGTGTTTTTTCTCCTTCCTCCCCAATGCCCATGGAGACCTCTGACCATCCTGGACCACTGAAGGAAAAGGGCCATGGGGCATAGGATGGGAAATATCTTTCGCTCCATCTAGACCTACCTGCAGAAACATGTCAGTGGTGCTCTTCGTAGCAAAGTAACTCCAGGTCTGAGATGTCGATAGTGCTGGGAGAGGTGGGAATCTGGTGTAACTTCTGGCTCAGGGACTGCCTGGAGCTTGATGGAGGAGGAAACGGCTCTGGAGAGAGCAGAGCCAAATCGCTGTCAGGGAGGAATAATCCCACGGGGAAATGTCTAGGCTAGTAACGGGTTGAACCAGGGCTCTGTTGACGTGTGGAGCCTGGGGAGGTGCTGCTCTGCCTTTGAACCATATCCACCATAGGGCTTTGGAAATTACCACATTCCCAGGCTGCCGCATAATGTTGTGTTCTGGTGCAGCTGGTGCCCTTTTCTCCACCTCGGACCCACTATGTCATGAATGAACTCTTCCTGAAGACCTTTTTTGCTGATGGAGGCCGTGCTTGGTTGGACTTGTTGTAAGTAGGAGCCTTGGGGCAGCAGTGCTGTAAGACACCTCCGTCCCCGTGCCCATGAGCACAACACACAGGCAAAACAAGCCCAGCTCTCCCAGCCCAAACAGGACATACTCAGCTTCCTGAGAAAGGGCAAACAGCTTCCCTGGCATGATCCACTCCTCTTGTCTTCTCTCAGCACAGGAGATACTGTAGATCCAAGCTTGAAACCCCAGGTGAATTGCTGCAGGATCCCGAGGCTGGGGAAGAAGCTGCTGGCTCTGATTCTTAAACCTCTGGTGAGTCCCTGGCTTCAGGATCAAAGCAGAGTGGTGTCAGCAATGCCTTGAGATGCTTGAAAGCATGGTGGAACTCTAACTAGAAACACTGGGGTTTCAGGCCAAGGCACGTGCTGTCACTGTGGAAGGTCTTTGCTAGACCCCTGATGGGATTTATCTAATGCAAAGGGAAATGAGAGAAGGACCAGCCAAGGGCTGTAGAAGATCGATGCAGAGTCTATAGCAAGTGGTTCTTCTATTGCTAGACCTTGCAGTGCCCAGTTTTCTATAGTCATGCATTGGGATTACTGCAGCAGAGGGACTCATGCTTGAAGGTCTATCCCTGTGTTGGAGGCCTCCCAAATACCACAGCTTCATGGAGACTTCTGGTGATCAATAAGAGATGGCCCTTACTGTAGGCCTTTCACCAGCCGAGCATCCTTTTGTAGGGCTTCTCTCCACTCTCCCTGCCTCTTTGTCCAGTTTTGTGGTTCAGTCAAGAGGATCAGAAAGGTAACAGTGTGAGGCAGCCAAAGTGCTTGTGGAGGTCTTGTTCCTGTGAGATACTCAGCTAAAGAACGTTTGATTTACCAAAACTAATGAAAGGTGACTTGGTTCAAGTCAGTTCATTCCTCTGTGAGCAGGAAATACTGGGCTGTAAGGAACACATTGGGAAACAACAAGAAGAAGCTGGAAGCAAAGTAAATTCAGAACCACGAGGAGCATTTTTAATCACCGTTCACCCTCAGTGTAGCATCCCCAGGATGGAAAGGAGTTTCCCAGGATGTCAGAAGTTATTGCACCCCCATGTCACGTCCCTAACAGGAACCTCTTTCCTTTCCAGTTTCCCCGCCTAGCTGACTATCTGAGTGCCTTGAGCGGAATGAGGTGAGATTGCATCATCCCCCCGGGATGTCCATGGACATGAGTGGTACCTTCTCCTCTAAGTGTCCATAGTGATGTGGGGCTGGGTTTGTTACAGGCTCTGGCCTGCTCTTTGCGGGGGCTGTCTCTCCATCCTCTACTTCAGCCTTTAAGAACACATCTCCCCTGTGCTGCACTACGCCTAGTGTTATCCTGAAAGAATTGCTGCAATTGGGTGGATACAGTCATTTGGGAAGCTTGTGGTGGAGAGGAGTACTAAGTCCAGGCTATTTTCTCTACCACTTCCAGACATTTGTTGCTTAATGGCTTGGCCAAATGCTGCAGGAAACTTTAGACAAGTTGTGAAAGATGTATTAAGTAATTGATAAAATCCCTGGTGCTTATCAACCCAGGGGATTAATTAAGCAATTCCTCTTCTTAAAGCTTAAAAATGTTGCTACAATTTCCACTTGCAGCTCGGTGAAGGAGATGTGGAATCATCAACATCAAATAGAGGTATGTTTTAAGGCATTTTCTTTCTAGCATCATGCTACAAGTTGAGGCTTTATAACAAGTGCCAGGTCAGAGAGTCATCAGTTAGGAAAGGGGCTGTGCAGCAGGGTGCTGGGGAGGAGACAAGATGGAGGGAAAAGTACAAAAGACAGACAGGAATGGGGTAAATGGGCTTTTGGGTCACCCAGCCAGGACTTAATCAGTTGTTCATGGTACTTATGCCCAAACGCCCACACTTGGTGGTCCCGATGAAGGCTGTCCTTTCCAATTCCTGGCTGCTCCCTGGCCATGAGCTGTCGAGGCAAACGCATGGTCTTGACTCGAGTACAGCTTCCTCTGCTGCCTCCGTGGCCATGCAGAGGCTGATGCATACCCACGTGAAGCTGAGATGCTCCATGTTATCTCCCCTCTCCTCTCCAAGGTGTACCGCACAGAGTTCATCGCGCAGTGGAGGGAACTGGGGCTGGACGTTGTGCTGTGCCCTGTCCTGGGGCCTGCCTTCACCACGGGATACCCTGGGAAACTCCTCAGTAAGTGAGTCTGGGACCTTCCTGGGAGGGCAGAGCACCACGGCAGTTGAGACTGGACAGAGGCCAAGAGCTTCACTCCCCACCTAAGCATGTTATGGGCATCAGGAAGGAAGAATAACTACCATAAACCTATCTAAGCAGATGGAGACAGATGCGGATGAAGTCATCTGATGGCAGTTGTTTCTTGCAGTACAACTTGGACCTATAGACAGCCAGCCTTGTGTGATCTCTCTGCAGTTTCTAATCAGAAACACTGGGATTTCAGGCCAAGGCACATGTGAACGTGCAATGTGTAAGTGTGAAGGAGGGCAGGAGGCTGTGACTACCTGCATTTGTCTCTTCTGCTTCTCTCAGCTGCCATCTCCTCCACAATGCTGTACAATGTCTTGAACTTCCCTGCTGGGGTCGTACCCGTCAGCACGGTGACAGAAGCTGATGAGGAAGAGCTAAAGCTTTACCAAGGATACTGTGATGACCCCTGGGACCGGATGCTGAAACAGGTATGCAGCATGGGAAGTGGTGGAGCAGAGACTGCTGGTGGATGTTCAATAGCTTCACTGAAACCAAGGGCTGCTAAACGTGTTCATCAACATGGGCACAGTGCAAAAAGTAAATCACCTTTATATACCGCTTGAAAATCCCTTTTCTCCCGACCCCTCAATACATAAGTCACTAAGCTTTGGGGAGACTGGGGGAGCAGATTATAGGCTGAAACCAGAAAGGAGCCATGTAGCAAGGCTTCTTTGAGTAGGTCCTTGTGACAGCCAGAACCCATAGCACTGCAATGCACTTTCCTCCTGCTCCATGATGCCTTCACCAGGCCCATGCTGTCAGTAGAACATGGACCAGGAGTAAAGATGCTGAAGATGGGATCCGGCTGCAAGACAGCTCAAAGCAGCATGGGTTGGGGTTGTGTGTGCTGGGATGACTTAAACACACCACCCAAGCTTTAGCAACCATTTCTGTCATGAGAACAGCAAGAGCCTCCCCTCTGCCCCAGCACACTAATGCTGCTTGAACAGCAGGATAAGGGAGCCAAGTTCCTAAACCAGGTTTCCAAGAGCTGCTGGATGTCTGAGCCCCTTGGTGCCCCCTCACCACTTGTGGCCTCCCTGCAGGCTGTGTCCGGAGCCGTGGGGCTGCCCGTGGCCGTGCAGTGCGTGGCCTTGCCATGGCAGGAGGAGCTGTGCCTGCGGTTCATGAAGGAGGTGGAGACCCTCAGCCATGAGAAGAGAGTGGGGTAGCCTCCACAATCCCCCATGCCCAGGGGTGAGAGGAGATGACAGCGCTGCACCACTTCTCTTGCAATCAGCAGTACAGAGACAACAGCGAGGAGGGAAGAAGGAAGGAAAAGCCATTTCCTGCCCCCCCCACACACACACACACACTCCCTTGCCAATAACTGCGAATCCTGTAAGGAACCAAGATGCCATGCAGAGGGTGGGACTGGTTTAAGCTGGGTTCAAATGATGATACATCTATGAACTGCACCTTCCTGGACGGATGGGCATGGATGGGGGTTCACCCTCATTTTCACCTATGCTGTCCCTTGCAGAAGCAGGGTGACGCTGAGAGCAAAGGATTGCAAAAGCTGAAGAGCATAGTCTTGCTGACACTGGAATGACTTCCTATGGATATAACTATGGCTGCCCTGTAAGGAACACAACCATGTGTACCCTCCCCATCACTGTATTTTGCACACAAAAATAAAAATGTAGCTACTGAGCAACTCTATTAATAAACTCCATTAATTGTTCACTGATGGCTGTGGTTATATGAATGCACAGTTATTACTCAAAATCATACAAACACCTTCCCACTGGCCATTAAATAGCATCTAACCTGGGAGTGCTCCCACATTCCATTTCAACCACAAGGATGAGGGCTGGCAACAGCCACGGGCCAAGCTCCTTCCACCATCAAATCTCGAGCATCCCAAGCATATTTCTAACCTCACAGCAGGTACATTCTTAGGAACCTCTTATTTCTGGACCTCAGGCTGCTCTTTCTGAAGGTAGGAGATAAGCAGAGACAGATGCAACTCAATTATGCAGATTGTGAGATCTGGGACAGAGAGGCTGAGATCCCCAGATGGTGCCTGTTAACCTAAACCTGCGCCTGTACGATCAAAGCAGTCAGACAGGAGCGAGAGCACAGCATCCACAGAGGGCCATTTACCCCATCCTGAGATGGATGGATAAATCATTCCCCCTGATAAGACCCCTGTCTCCTTCCTAGATTAAACACCTCATTCTCAAACAGATAAATATTCCGCAGGCTCCACAGCAGGTCTTTGTCCTTTATTCTCTATGTCTGCAGTAAAAGAGCAGACTTCCTGTGGGACATTCCAAAAAGAAAAATAAATACAAAGCAGTTCTGCTTTCCCTGGAAATCCGGGGCATTTCCTGGTAGCCAGGACAGTCTGTCACCCCTTCTACACCCGGTGCAGCCTGCAGAAATACATAGGTCCAAAGTTGGCCGTGAGGTGAGGCAGAACAAGCTCCCCCAGCCGGCAATCCGAGAAGAAGGAAAACGTGTCCTGGAAGAGTGTCCGGAAGTGGCTCAAGTCCTCAACATGGACACTGATGTTAAACTGTGTTTCTGCAATGTCCACTGCTCTCTCGATCACACACTCGTTCTGCAGCGAGGAGAGGGAACACGTAGAATACACCACCTTTCCTCCCGGCTTGGTAGCGAGGATCCCAGCCCTGCAAGCAAGATGAGCACACACACTGTCATGAGAAAAGGACTGTGTGGGACACCAGCATTCCTACCCACCAATATTGGGAAGACAGCATGTAACTCATAGGAGGTCAGAGACAAATCTCAAACCCCATAGGCTCAGCACTCTCACTGCAGCTTGAGGATTGTTTTAGACCAGGGCAATACGAGTTAAATAGATTTGTAAGACTGATGAAGTGCTTAACACAGGAGAGCAGATAGAAGGAGAAATCCTGCATGCACCTGCAAAGGAAGGGGAAATCCTGCATGCACCTGCAAAGGAAGGGATAAGAGAACATGCAGGGAAGAGCCTCTTACAGTTCAAGTGCTGCCATGGGGCTCTAATCTGTATCCCTGCTGCCCCAGCTCGCAGGCAGCCCATTCAATCTTCCTAGCTAAATGGGGTGACAAAGTGCCCCCACCATATTCTCCCTTGTGCTGGCAGATGTGGACACTCAGGAAACCTCCAAGGCTGACTGCCAGGAACCAGGAGATCATCTCACACAAAAGGACAACACTATACCCATCCTGTTCCTTGGACCCTCCTCCCTACCTCCTATGGCTACCCTCTGACCAAGAACATTTGTCCCTTCTTACACACACTGTGATTTGACGTGTTCAGCTATTGCCATTCCAGAAAACTACACATGGTTTCCACATTTGCCAGTCTGGTACACATAAAGGAAGAAGAGGTTTCAGCACTGGTCATGGAGAGCTGCTACAGTAACACAAACAGCCCCAAGACACAGCATCAAACTCACATCAGCAGCTGCAGCTGCAGCATGGGCAGCATCTGGCGCTCCTTGGTTCGTCTCTTGTGGAAGATGTTGTTCTCCTCCTCCATGACAGAGTGTCTGTCTGTCGTGCAGGGCACATCCACCAGGACCTGCAGCAGCAGAGGTTCTGCATCAGCCCTCAAATAAGGTCCAGCTCAGTGAGCCTCCTACTGCAACCTGTTCCTTCCCCGACTCTTCCATCCTTGCCATACTCTAAGCAGCTCTTGGTACCCTGCCTGGCTGATACCACCTGAACACGTTGCGCATCCACACTGAACTGCAACTCATCTGGCTGGTTTTGCATCTCAGGAACATGGAGACACAGAAATGATCATCCTTGTAGCCCTCCCCTGGGCTTGTTCCAACAATCCCATGTCTTTTTTATGTTGGGATAATATCACGCTCTCACACGTGTCTTCCTTTAACATTTCTACTCTATCCATCTTTCTGGTAGGCATTACTTCAGCCAGAACTCCTGCAGTGACATCTCCTGGAGAAATAAACCCAGCTCCTAAGGCTGGATGTGAGTATCTGGCAGCATGCTCCTCAACACACCCTTTTTCCTGCTTAAGCAATAGCTACCAGGGGTGGTCATAACGGCTGCATCTGGCTTAAGCTGTACTTTGGGAAGACAGATAACGCAGTAGCTAAGGGCCATAAATCTTGCTCAACAGCTGGAAATACAGCTGGTGTGTAAATGTGACCTAAGTCAATCATTTTACTCCATGAATAGTGGACAGCCCAGGGCCCATTGAGCTCTCCTGCATGGCAGCAGGCTGCACACCAGGATCTCCCCTTGAGTAAGGATACCTCTCAAGGTTACACCTCGAGGTTGAGGGGATCCTTGCCACAACAGATTCTTGGGAGGTGATTATTAACAGCATGCTGAATTTGCAATCTTAGCTAAGTGATATGAAGGCCAAGTTGTGCACATACAATCTTTTAGACATAAATCACTGACCAAGTCTGGGACCAAGTCTGGATCCAGCTCCAGACTCCCCTCTGAGAAGGAGTTTAGAAAGCAAGGGAGTCCTTTCTGAACCTCTCAACAGGAAAGTCTCCCTGGCAGTTTTGTCTGACCTTGTGCTCCATACAGTAAACAACCAAGTGTACATCAACACTGAATCTTGTTAAACCACTGTCACATTTACTAACAGGTTGGTTAATTCACTCTTTTATCTCAATAAACTTATTGCTACTTCCCTCTTACAAGGGCAGCATGTCACTCCATCCCCAACAGGCTGAGAAACAATAATTATCTGGTCTTCACATTTAACCCCTTGTGGGTGATTGATCAGAACAGGACTTTTAAGGGATATTACACAGGTAAATAAAGGCACAACTACGGATACCCATATGCTCCAGATCCTACAGGAAGGCAATACTGCTCCTGATGTGGTTTAGCCTTCTCTCTTCCTCTGCCTTTAGGATTATGGAAAACTGTACATGAATACTCTGTCCAACCTGGCTTTGAACACTGCCAGGGATGGAGCATTCACAACTTCCCTGGGAAACCCATCCCAGTGCCTCACCACCCTCACAGGAAAGAACTTCTTCCTTACAGCTAACCTGAACTTCCCCTGTTTAAGTTTAAACCCTTTACCCCTTGTCCTATCACTACAGGCCCTAATAAAGAGTCCTCCCCAGCATCCTCATAGGCCCCCTTCAGATACCGGAAGGCTGCTATGAGGTCTCCATGCAGCCTTCTGGCACAGGGTTAGAACTAGATGATCTTAAGGTCCTTTGAACCCTAACTATTCTATGATTCTATACTGTAGGATAAGCTGCTGGCTTCCTCTGGAATAGGAGGGAAGTGAAATAAAACAGCTTATCTTCACTGGCTCCCAGTCACCTACCTTATGGAAAGTGCCACCTTCCAGCTGCTCCCAGTCTCTTCCATCATAAGATGTAATACTCACAGTTTCCCTAATATTTCTGGGAATGTAGCTGTTGAGAATGCTGTACAGCCTCTTTGTCCGGGAAATGGAGACGTCATTGGCTGCCAGATGCCCTGGGAGGACAAAACAGGCACACTGGGAATGTCACTCACAAAACCACACCAGAATCCCAACTCTTATAACCAGAAATGATTAACGACCAGACATTAATGGGCTCAGCACACTCTTCCAGCCTTGTTTTACCCATGGAGGACAAAGAACACCCACTTACCACAAAGCCCAGTCTGCAGCAGAGCCAGAGTCTTGCCACCCGGAGCAGCACAGAGGTCAAGGACCAAATCACCCTCCTTCACGTTGAGCGCCAGGACAGGCAGGAGAGATGCTGCATCCATGAGATAATAGTCGAGGAGCCCCAGAGAGTCTCGCCTGGAAACCACCAGTTTGCATAAAAAAAGCAAAGTGGGGAGGGAGGGAAAGAAAAGAGCAGTTGGAAGTGAGAATGGGGACGTGCAGAAGCAGTGGGTGCTTACACACGCGTCGCCCATGAGGCTGGCAAGGACAGCAGGAGGTGCGTTCCAAGGATGTCTCACCGTGCAGGGCGGAAGCGTGTGATGTCCCCCCTGGGGTAGGTGTAGCACTTGATGTTGGAGCTGATGGAGGCACGAAGTGGAGGTGGAGGTGACCTCTCTGCCTGTGTCTCTGTCTGCATCACTGTCCCGACCTTCCCAGGTCCCTCCTGCGACCTGCTTTCCTCTCTTCTCACTTCTTCTGCAGCTGCACCCTGCTGTGCCTTTTTGGAGCCTTCGGACACAAAATCAGTGGCGTTCATCAGCTCCAGCTCCTGGGTGACATAATCATCAGCAGAGAAGTTGTTGAGGAGGGCACCATACTTCTGCTCACAGAGCAGGCTGGCGCGGACAGAGGGCCACAGGTCCTTCAGCTGCAGGCTGTAGCTCATGTCGAAGTGGTGCAGGGCCAGACGTGTGCATGGGATGCGGGGAGCTGTGGCAGCCTTGGGGGAGAAAAATATCAGAGATGTTAAAAGACAAAATACCTCAACATCCCCCCCCATCCACGTTTTCCTTCACAATCCAGTGCCAAGCTCTGTGCTGCCGTAACAGTGGCAGAAGGTGTCCATAGAAGCTGTGGCTGCCCCATCCCTGGCAGTGTTCAAGGCCAGGTTGGACAGGGCTTGGAACAACCTGTTCTAGTGGAAGGTGTCCCTGCCCATGGCAGGGGGTTGGAGCTGGAGGAGCTTTGAGGTCCCTTCCAACCCAAACCATTCTGTGATTCTATGTTTCTAAAAGTCCCTGGAGCTTTTTCTGCAGCCCAAAAGGGTGACTGTGTCCTAGACACTGAGGGGCTGATGGTCCCCATGGGAGGTTCAGGACTGGGAATGGCTGAATGGGGCTGGGAGCATGGAGTTCGCATGCAAGGAGTGGAGCGGCTGCGCGCAGAGCAGTGTAACGGGGATGTAACGAGAGAGGGGGTGCTATACGTGCAGCGAGAGGTGCAAGGGGGTGGAATGGAGAGACTGGAGGGGTGCAGAAGGGTTAGCGGGGATAAAAGGGAAGGGGCAGGCAGGGACCCGCTCACCCACTTCTCCTTGTACCGGAACCGGCGCGGTACCGGCCGCAGCCCCGGTGCCGGTCCCCTCCGCAGCAGCGCTGCAGCCGCCAGCCCGCGGCCGCCCAGCGCCGCCATCACTCGCGCTCCGCTGCGGCGCCTTCCGGGGCGGGACCGGCAGCGGCTCCGGCTCCGGCTCCGGCTCCGACCCCGCTCCGCCACCCGAGAGCTCACCCCCGGTGCGGGGCGGGAGGAGGCGCGTTTGAGCATCCGCTGCCGGGAAGGAGCCAGTAAGAGGATGGGCTTTGCGGCAGGAGAGAGGTAACGTGTTATACTGACCCTAATAAAGCTGCGTTTCAGTCCGCTAGGGATTAAACCGGGAATCCACCAGCAAAAGCATTATGGACGGCTGCGTCGATAAAGAACAGCCGAATCTAAAAGGTGGTGTTTTTCTTCTCACCTTGATGAATAGCTGAGGAAGTACTTGCTGCCCTGTGAAGCAGCCCGGTTTTCCTGCCGCTGAACACCCTAATGCGGAGAGAAACGGGCAGAAGGTGCACAGGGCAGTCCCAGGTCAGCAGAAGGGGATTTGTGCTTCAGAGGGGGCTGCATTTCCCCCCTCAGTGCTCCAGCTGGAGTTTGAGCAGGTGGAACCCCCACCATGCCCCTCTGCAGCCATGGCCAGTCATTTTGGGCAAGGTGGCAAAGCCAACCACAGCTAAGAGGCTCCTCCAGCAGCATTAGGGGACAGTGAGGGCCAGCTGACAGTTTTTCCCCCCAAGGGGATGAAACTTTCCTCTCCCAGAAAGGGGTCACTCCCTCCCTTTAGTTTAATTTAATGTGATTAACTTACTGCATTAACAATATTGGTCTGTGGGGCTTGGAAATAAATCTTTGTGGCTCCAGTAGACAAATTCTTCCCTGCAGGATCAGGATCCAGTCCCTGCACCTCATGGCTGCACAAAAGAAACACTTCCACCAAGTGAAGAGACGTCTTCCCCCCCCCACCGAGCTCTGACACCCACAAATTCCACCTTAACCCAGTACCAGTGAGGAGCATAAGAACTAGGAAATAAACAGAGCTTGTTTCCATGGGAACTCAATGTTTAATATGGAAAATTACAGAACATCGACATGGTTGTTGCGCAGCTGCACATCTTCCACAAGAACAGACGCAGAGACAGGCTGATGCTTGGCTGCTGCCAGGAACAGGCAGGTGCAGAACTGTGAATCCAGGAACCACCAACATGGGCCGTGGAAGCAGATGGCCAATGGTGCCCACCTTCACTTCAGGTTCTTAAAGAGTTTGTGAGCAACCTGAAAAGAAGAGGCAAGGCCCTCAGTAACTTGTAGCTAGGGCTGGAAGGCAGCAGGGTGTTACCATGTGCATCCTGGCTTTCTGAGCCCCACAGCTGCTGCTTTGCAATGGGTCATTCAAGAGAACAAACAAGCTGAGATCTCTCACAAAGTTTCAGCTCAGGTTAAAAAGGTTCAACTTTCAAATGGCAAATACGACACTGAAACAGCTGAGTGCTATCTGTGGGGCAGAAACATCATGTTTGACTTATTTAATCTTTAAATAACCTACTGAATTCCAGCTGGAACTGTTATAACAAGGAGGAAACAAACATTTAACATGAGAAAGCATCAAGGCTCACAGTTCTTCTGACCACGTCTCACACCTGAACCGCCTGTGCTCTTGGAAGCGTGGCTAAAGCTTCTCCCAGCACCAGCAGGGACATTGCACCCGCGGGTGCTGCACTTACGCAGTGGTCCCTGGCGTGCAAGAAGTCAAACAGCTCCTCTGTGCACTGCTCTTCCGTCTGGGACCTGGAGGACACCCGCGCATCGCACTGCTCCAGCCGCTCCCGCGCCTTCACGCATTTTTCCATCTGCTCACAGTGCTCCCGGACCGTGGTTAAAGGATCCTGCGGGCACAGAACTGCCGTGAGGACACGGACACCCTGAAACGCCGTTTCCCCCACTACGCTTCCCTGAGCCCCATTGTTTTAAGAGGAAGCCATATATCCCTGTGGAAGTTGGGATCCGAGCTGCCCCCATGCTAAGCTGTGGATCTGTCAACCACACAATCGTTTGGGTTGGAAGGGGCCTTAAGGATCATTTAGTTACAACACCCCTACCATGGACAGGGACGTGTTCCACTAGATGAGGCTGCTCAAGGCTCTGTCCAACCTGGCCTTGAACACTGCCAGGGATGGAGCATTCACAGCTTCCTTGGGCAACCCATTCCAGTGCCTCACCACCCTTACAGTATAGAATCACAGAATCGTAGAACAGTCAGGGTCGGAAAGGACCTTAAGATCATCTAGTTTCAATCCCCCTGCCATGGACAGGGACACCTCACACTAAACCATCCCACACAAGGCTTCATCCAACCTGGCCTTGAACACCACCAGGGATGGAGCACTCACAACCTCCCTTGGCAACCCATTCCAGTGCCTCACCACCCTAACAGGAAAGAATTTCCTCCTTATATCCAATCTAAACTTCCCCTGTTTAAGTTTGAACCCGTTACCCCTTGTCCTGTCACTACAGTCCCTAATGAAGAGTCCCTCCCCAGCATCCCTATAGGCCCCCTTCAGATACTGGCAGGCTGCTATGAGGTCTCCACGCAGCCTTCTTTTCTCCAGGCTGAACAGCCCCAACTTCCTCAGCCTGTCTTCATACGGGAGGTGCTCCAGTCCCCTGATCATCCTCGTGGCCCTTCTCTGGACTTGCTCCAACAGCTCCATGTCCTTCTTACGCGGAGGACACCAGAACCGCACACAATGCTCCCACTTACCACCAGCTCTTCCTCCTCCTCCTGTGAAAGAAGAAAGCAGAGCCGTTACCGCCTGCCCGCCCGCCGGCCGCGTCCCGCGGGGCTCCGGCGCGGCCGCGCTCACCTCGGGCTCCCCGGCGTGAACGACGCTGTCCCGCAGCCCCATGGCCCCGCCGCACAGAAGGACTCCACAGGGTCACCCGCCGGAAGCGCCGCTGCCCGCCCTGGAAGCGGAAACGCGCCGGGACCGCTCCAACACAGGGCGGTGCTTCAGGCACAAGCGGGTCCCGTCCGAACATGGCGGCTTCCGGTGCGGTGTGTGCCTCCGCCTTGTCCTCCGTGTGATCACAGCATCATTTAGGTTGGAAAAGACCTTTCAAATCATCAGGTCCGACTGCCATGTCCGTTACTACACCATGTCACTAAGGACCATGTTTTCCGATCACTTCCATAGTGACTCCACCACGTCCCTGGGCAGCCTGTCCCAACGCCTGACCGGCTTTTGGGTGGAGAAAATGTTCCTCGCATCCAGACTAAACCTCCCCTGGCGCAGCTTATGGCCGTTACCTCTTCTCTTGTCGCTTGTTAGCAGGGAGGAGGCACCAGCCACCTCCTGGCTCCAGCCTTTCAGTTAGCTCCAGAGGGCGATGGGGTCGCCCCTGAGCCTCCTCCAGCACAACTCGACCTCCCCAGCATGGCCGCCCGCTCCCTCCTCCTCCTCCTCCCAAGATGGCGGAGCTGGCGGAAGGGTGCGTTCCTTCCCAAGATGGCGGCGACAGAGTGTGGGCGGGAGGGCGTGTCCGTCCGCAAGATGGCGGCGGCGGGGCAGCGGTGAGCGGGGCGATGGCGGCGGAGGGGCCGCGCAGCCTGTTCTCGCTGAGCGCGGCGGCCGTGAGCCGCAGCATGGCGGCTCTGGAGCGGGACGTCTGGGGTAAGGCAAGCGCGGCGCGGGGCCGGCGGGGCGCTGGGGCTTGCGCGCACTCTGCCGCCGTCTCCTCTGGCTCTCCACAGCGCTGCCCGGGCACCTCCTGCGGGGGCTCCTGCCGCTTCTCACCGTCTTCCACCTCGAGCGGGCTGAGGGCGCAGCACGGAGAGCAGGTGACGGGGTGGGAGGGACGAGCCCCCGTACTGATGGCGTGGGCAGACCCCCTCGTACACACGCTGCGGGGGTGAGCCCCACAGCGGAGGGACCCCCGGCTGCAGGGAGGAACCTGCTGTGGAGGAGCAGAGCCCTCCTGGCTGGAAATGGGAGCCCTGGGCCAGAGGGGTGAGCCCCTCAGCGCGGTGCGGGGCACCGCAGAGCACAGTCCGTGCCGCCATCACCAGCGGGGCTTGGATCCCCGCAGCGTCCGCAAGCTTGAGCCCGGTCCCATCCCCGGGCAGGGCTCACGCAGCGGTGCGGGTGCTGCTGTGCGCGCTCCGTTTGGGGATCAGCGAACCCTGCGGTTTAAGCTCGCATCCCAGGGAAGGCGGTGGGTGTGCATCCCCTCACCGCACAGCACCGGCCTTTCGCTGCAGGGTCTGGGTCTGCCGTGCCCCAGTGCTGCGCCCCGTCTGCCCTGCGGGCGCTGCGGCAGGGCGCTGGGGTGCGGAGCAGGGCTGCCAGCGCCTGGTTGCTTGTTGCTGTCCCGCAGGCCTCTCGACGCAGCCCGTCTGGCGCAAGCTGTGGGATGATGTGATGAAAACCAGGCCGCCCAACTCGGAGGTGAGGAAACGCTGCCGGTGGGAGAAGGGGCACAAGGCAGGCACCCTGTTTGTAAGCCCGATGGTGCTGCTGGCCGCCTCCAAGCCATTGCTGGTGCTTGTTTATAGGAATTTGTAGAGCTCCGGAGCAAGGCATGACCCTGGCAGTACAATCATTTTGGAAGTGGGGTTCATAAAAGGGACTGTAGTGTACAACCGTCCATGGCCCTGTCCATGGCAGGGGGGTTGGAACTAGATGATCTTGAGGTCCTTTCCAACCCTAACTATTCTATGATTCTATAACCGTGCCCATCGTCTCACAACAGCGAGTTTGATCAAAGGATAAATCCTGTCTTCAGAGATGTAATTCTTAGGGAAATGGGATAAAACCAGTATTTGATATCATGCTTACACCTACGCTGGCAAAAATTGTGCTGATGGCTCAGCACTAGAGAAATACTTAGGGAAGACTGAATTTGGGAGAATGGCTTTGCGTAGGTAAACTGAGGCAGCTCCGCTGATCCAGCACCACAAAACAATCATTATCAGGCAGCTTAATCACAGCCTATAAATTGATGGTTGGGAATAAAATTCCTGATGATGGCTTTTGATAAGCAAAACCGATGCCTTAGCCTCAAACCACCGCATGCGTTTAAAATAAGGCCAGAAGCAGGATGAGGTGAGAGCGATGGGAGTAACTCGTTTCTTTCAACAGGTACACGTAGGAGGGATGTTGAGAACTAGACAGGTAGTCCCAGTTGTGCTGGCAGCAGGGTTTTTTGGGCACCACATTTACCATGTTAGCAGAGAGCAGTAATTTAACTTAAAAAGAACGAGGAAAAATGTGTCTTTGTTAACAAGTCCCTGTTGTTTAATTGCAGAATATAACCTGTTGGAGGAAGAAGTTCCTTGAAACGTTCTTCTCGAACGTTCTTCACGGTGTCCTGGATGTCTCCTCTGACCAGCGCCTCCATCACCATCACTTCTCCCCGCTGCTCCACAGCTCCCCGCACGTTTCCCAGCTTACCCTCTGCAACATGCTGCAGGGCGCGATGGAGCTCACTGCTGAGCACAACCAGAAGGTGCTTGAAAACCTGGCTGGCTCCCTGCGGATCCTGAAGTTCCAGCACCTCCTCTCCTCCGACCAGTCCGTCAGGCGTTCGCTGGTTTTACTTCTTCACCGGCTGATTCACCATGGCTCTGTCAGCCAAGTGTCCATGTATTCCTGGCCTGTTCCCGACACGGTTCTTCTCGTTCTCATTTTGAGCATGAGCGCTGGGTTCTGGCGCTCGGGCAATGCCCTCATGTATCACAGCAGCCCGTGTGGCCTTTGCCGAGAGGAGGGCAAAGCCCAAAGCCAGGAGCTGGCACAAGAGCGAGCAGAGAGGGGCTGTTACGATGAGAGGGAGCGGAGCGGTGATGAGAACCAGAAGGGATGCCCCAGCACCCCGGAAGAGGCTGACATGGAGGTGGATGGGTGTGGGGCTGATGCTCATCTGAACTCTGTCCTCTGTAGAGCAAGTTCTCCTCTGCATTACCAAGCGTGTGAGGAGGCAAGCAGCAAGGTGCCCTGTGACCACACCAGTGCTGAGAGAGGTTCTTCTTGTTGCACCTCAGACCAGCTGTCCTGTCAGCGTGTTCTTCAAAAGACACGCAGACAACTAAAATCTGCCGTGGGGAAGAAACGTCGCTGCCTCAGACGAAGCAGGGGACCACATGCCGACTCAGAAGACCTGTATGATTTTGTTTTCACTGTTGCTAAAGAGGGTAATTCAGGGTTACTCAACAAAAACAGTGCCACAGAGGGAGAAAACGCTGAGAACTGGAGTAGTTCCTCCTCAGGATCCCCGTGCAGTGGCCATGCTGGCTGTAAGAAAAGAGGAGGATCCGCTGGGATTTTTTCTCTGAAAGCTGCTCACCGCTTCCGAAGCGTGTCCACGCTGGAATTGTTCTCCATTCCTTTGACTAGGGAGACATGTCGGACTCTGAGTAACCTGCTGAGCTCCTGGGTGTCTTTAGAAAACTTGGTTCTGTCTTACAACGGTTAGTGGTGTGAACAGGCTGCCTCCTTCCAGCTTTGGTCTAATGGGCTGATGTACTGCTTGGGTTTACTTGGATTCTTTTACTGGGTTGGCACTGTAAGAATATTGGTACCTGATCCTGAGAATGGCATCGGTAGAAATGTTTAATGAGTGTGAGGACTTGTTTGAGGGAGAGAATGGTGCCCTTCTGCCCCAGAACAGCCCTGGGCCTTGTGCTCACCACTGAGAGGGCGAAGGGAAGAGCCAAATCTCCATCTCCCATGTACACAGTCTAGCTTTAAGAACGTCTGTATAAAGCAGTCTGTGCGTTTAGCCTTTCACTTGGGTTGCTTGGCCTCTGGTGCAGCACCAGCTGTGTGCATTGGTGCCTGCATGGGCACAGCTAACACCTTTCTGTACAAATGCTGTTCCAGGCCTGGGTGCTAACATCTCCTGTGTCCTCTCGGCGCTCCGGGCCCTGTCCCGCCACTCGGACTGCCACCTCCGCGTGCTGCGCGTGAGCGACATCTTCTCCCACATGCCTTGCATGGAGCTTGTTCGCTGCATCCTGAGCGCCTCTCCCCAGCTCCACACGCTCTCAGTCAGCTTCGACCTCAAAAACCAGCTGGAAGGGAACAGGCCAGAGGGGAATCCAACCCGCAGTGAGGTAGAAATTCCAGGTAGGAATCAGCATTCTGAGTGGTGGGCAGGATGTGGCGGGCAGATAGAGCCATAAGGCTTGGCACATAGATTTGAACTCTACACTTACAGTGGTGAGTAACAATAAGTGATAAGTAAGCAATTACAGCCTCACCTTGCTGATTTAGATGGTGTTGCAGTTTGTCATTTCCAGTCTGTGACGTGCTCTGTGGAGCCTGAGTCTTGGACAAAGCATCTTGTTGCTGTAGGCTAACCTGCTGCAACAGCAGCTTTGTATGGGACTAGTCATAGCCTACTGTCCACATAGCCATGGGGAGTGTGTCCCACAAAATCTGTGAACTGCTTGGGAGCTTCTGCTCCTATTGACTGTGAGGCTCTAAGCCTTAGGTAGACCCTTCAGCAGAGGGAAAGCATCTTTTGATTGTTACAATACCACAGGTGATGGCAAAGAACTGTCCAAGCCTTTGGATTGCAGTTTGGGAGCTATAGAGGTGTATTCTCAGTTCACAGGTCTCTCATCACCCTCATTAGCCCTGGAATGACCAGAAAAGTAGTGGGGAAAGCCTGAGTGAGTATGGAGTGGGGTCAGGGAAGAGCTGTGCTCTGGGAAGTCACTGACTGGTTTGTGGATGAAATGTGACCTTTCCTCAAGCAGTTTTACTGCCAGAACACAGTAGAAATTGGTGGCCCTGTGGCATGGTGGGAGTCCTGAAATGAGCCTGAAGTGATGTACATTACCACAGGATTGAGTTGCCATTGAGCTCTGCAGGGTAGGGCGCATCACACACGCACTTTCTACCAACCTAAATGATAGCCGGGTTGGGTATACAGACCTAGCGACATTGAAGACAGGCCAGGCCAAGCTCTTTCATTGTTGTTTGGTTTTCTTTCCCTAGAGAGCTGCCTGGAGCAGCTGGAGATCCGATTCCCCAGGGAACCTCTGCACACCTCGTTCCTGCTGCCAGTGCTCAGGGCATCAAAGTCTCTCCAGCAGTTGTCCCTTGACAGTGCTACACTGCCTTCTTCTCGGGAGCTTGGGCTCCTTTTGGAGGCTCTCAAAGGTACTCTGCTCACCTGCATCACTGGGACACACAGAGTAGCTTCCTTGCTGGGATCTTCCATCCTTTAGCATGAAGCCAGCTTTGGTGGGTCCATTTCTTCAGTGTGGGCATCCTTGAAGTCTCCCAAGAAAAGGAAGCGGGCATCAGCCATTCCACTTTCTGTGCTGAGCATGTGAATTTGAATTCCCTGCAATCCCACACAAATTATCCACAGTCCAACTCAGTTTCTGGGCAGGGTCTTTTTATCCCAAGGACATAACAGTACTTTACCTGAGAACTTGTTTTGCTTTTAGAGTGTAATCCAAATTTGAAGAAACTGAGCTTTCATGACGTGAACCTGGCTGAGCACCAGAAAGAAGTTCTGCTTTTGCTTCAGGATCCCGTCCTGCAAGGTACAGGAAACTCCTGGTTGCTGTTGCTTGGAAGGATGCTGCAGGTGACTGCTTTGGGCTGGCTGGTGTTTAAGAGGTGATCTTTAGATGTGTAAAGTTCAGCCAAATGTTACTGTCCCTGGAACAGATCTGTAGCTCTTGGCAGAGTGGGAACACATCTAGTTCTTTGTGCCAGCAGGGCAGAGAGGAGCAGCTGCAAAGCTGTCATGTGCTGGAGAGATGAGTCCATAGTCTTGGCTGTAAACCACAGATTTTTAACCTGCAGAGCACATCCGCCTTTAACTGGGTCAGCTGGCAAAGCCATTCCCTGGGTGTGATCTCTGCTCTCTTCCTGTGCTGTTGTGTGCAAGCCACTGCTGGGGAAGCTTTGTTCTTGCATACGGATTAGGGGTTGGAGCTGTCTGCAGGATGTAATTATGGCATAATAAAGCACACAGGGAGTACTAACATGCACTGTCAATCAATTTCTTCCCTAGAAATCACGTTTTCCTTCTGCCGGCTGTTTGAAAGCTCTACTACCGAGTTTTTGTCAGAAATAATTAATACAGTGAAAAGAAACTCTGCTTTGAAGAGTCTGAAACTGCCTGGGAATCGCCTTGGTGAGTACTGCTAGGGGGCCTTGACCTTAAGGCTAGCCCTCAGAGATAACTTCAGCATTGGAGTTAGGACCATTGCTAGCTGGTGACCTCAGTGCTGAACTGAACACACACACGAACAGAATGGATTTAGTTCACAAAATAAGGAGCACTGAGCTCATTTTTAACGGCTGAATTTCAGTTGTGTTCAGCAGTGTACCAGGAGCCCAGGTGCTGTGCTGGCACTGTGGTTGCTTTTCTCTGCATCAAAAGCAAGTCTCAGCAGGACTCTAGCTTTGTCTGGACTCTGATCTGCTCCAGACTCTTTAGTCAGGAACGCAGCCAGCAGCAGATGCACCTCTGAATGAGGCAGTGCAGGCTTTGCCTGAGCTTGGGCATTTTGTGCCTTAAAAGCTGTTAGCAGCCACTAGAGGGATGGGAACAAGTAAAGGAAGGATTTGTGTCAAGGAAGTGGAAGTGAATTTACAGAAACAATAGGCTTTTGGGATCACAGGCCAAGTAGAAGTATTTTGAGAAGTGAATTTCACGTAAACCAGAATACTCTTTTCTGTTCTTTTAATGACCTGAAGAAGGAAAACTTGGGATCACCCAAGTACACTTAATTTCTAAGTTATGGGTTTAACCCTGTAATTTTGGCCATTTTTAAAACAAAGCTGTATATTGATTCCTCAAACAAACCCAGGATTTTTCTACTGAAACAGACTGCTCTATGAGCAAATGTTTCTGTTGCCTTAAACGCTGCTTTGAAGGGTGAAGTCACTTTAAGCCACTGAGAACAAACTGAGGGTGCAGAGATGAGCCCTGTGTGCATGTGCTTACGACCTTCTTTCTGCACTGTTACCCAGTCCTGTAGCCATTTAAATGTTAGCATCTAACACCCACATTTCTCCCCTCTTAGGGAATCACAGGCTGGTTGCCCTTGCAGACATTTTCTCTGAAGATTCCTCCTCTTCTCTTTGCCAGCTGGATGTCAGGTATTCTGCTGCTCTAAGCATTGAATTTCTTGTTTCAGGAGGGCCAGAGCTGAACTGGGCACAGAGAGCATGAGAATGGGTTTGTACCTTCTTCATTGGAACACATGCCCAAGAAAAGCTTAGAGAATGCTGCAATGGGCACATACAGCCTCAGGGATCTCCAGCATCTTTGAGACATCTCATTGTCACTTCTATAAATGAGTCAAAAAACTCCGTAAAAGCAGCTTTGATTTGCTGCTCCCTTAGGAAGCTGCTGCATGCACTTTCTGCATCCTTGTGTACATTTATTCTTGGGCATCAGTGTGAACAGCTCTGTTCCCATTGCCCCTGTCAGGGCCTGTGAATGCCTCTGCATTCTTTTAATCATCTTTGGTCTTCCAGCTGAACTGCTTCTCTCTTCTTGAGCCTGAAGGCTCAGGTTGCTGAGAGTACACAGGCTTGACAGTTTAACCATGGCTGCTCCTTCAGCTGCCTTGAATCCTGATTGTCACTGTGCCTTTCCCAAGATTAAGTCCAGCATGCAGCTTCATATTTATTTACACATCTATGCAGGGGAAATAAGTTAATCTCCTAGAAACCCCCAGGACCTGACACATGCTGTCCCGATTTTGTTATAAGGAAGAGATAAATGATTATTTAACTGCTGAGGCCTGTAGGTTGGACCACACAGTTGACAGCTGCTGTCAATGCTTCTGGCACCACTTAACCAGCAGCTTGGGTCCAGCAACATTATACTGACTGAAGTTAGACTTAGCTGTGGCATTAAAAAGGAGGCCAGGATACTGAATTTAACTTGATAATGATTACCACCTTAGTTTTAAAATGTTTCCAGCCTTCCATAGTGCTGTGCATTACTTTTATTGTTCAACAAAAACAGCAGGTACTACAAGGAACAGTAATTTAAACTGCTCAAATTATAGCCTAGACTCTTAATTACTTCTTTTTTGTCCTTCTTTCCCTGGAAAGCTCAAATTGCATCAAACCTGATGGGCTCCTGGAGTTCACAAAGAAGCTGGAAGGCTACATCCAGCAGAGAGGGGGACAAATTCAATTCACACACCTTCGCCTCTTCCAGAATTGGCTGGACCAGGATGCTGAAACAGCTCAAGAAGCACTTCGGCGTCTCAAAGCTGTGTGCAGTGTGGTCAATGATTCATGGGACTCCTCCCAGGCCTTTGCCGATTACATCAGTGTTATGTGATGGTGTTGCAGGACCAATGGACACAGGAGAGGGAGAAAACTGAACAGTTTGAACTACACAGTTCCATTCCTGGCCAAGTAGCCTGCTGTTTGTTTGCAGTCATATTGTCCCCTCCAACATCTGCAGGCATTTTACAGAGGCTGTGAATAGTTTGTTCTTTTGTAACATTTTTGTAACAGAAATATAACTTAAGACCCATAATATACCGAAGTGTGATTTTTATTACTGGTTGGTAATGTGATCGAATTAAAACATTCTGCTAGATCAGGGGATCCTGCCCATAAAAAAGCAAGTGGTTTTAGAAATGGAGTTACCTTAATACTGTACACATGATCTTTCAGGCCAAATGAAAGCTGAAATTGTTTCCCCTTGTACAAATGTTCTTGTTCCCGAGTAATCAACAAGGTTCACATTTCACAAAAGAAACTGATCCTGCAAGTTTCTGATCGACAGCTCTGAGCCATGGTTGTCAAGGGAAAGAGCATGACTGTGCACATCAAGTACTATAAAACTCCAGGCTTAACTTAAACCTGAAGACAAAACTTGGCTGAGTAGAAGGCACAGACACCAACAGCTTGAGAACCAGTGCTGAACCTGATCAAACACACCAAGTCCAGTTATTCTCAGTTCCCAGAGGCTGTTTCTCAGGCGCATAATACCCACAGCAGAGAAAAGCCACTGACTCCTTGCTGTTGCAGTAGACAGCAATGCTGAGAGCCTTCCAGCCTCTCAGCATGCCCTTCTGCTATGGAACAGTCTAGCATGTACTGCTACCTGCTGCTCCTTTCCTTGAAAGGGATTAAAAGTGGGGTGGACTGCCACAGCAGCCTGCCCTTGCCCCCACAGGGGACAGTAACCTCCTGTTAGGGGATCCCTCGCTGCTCCTCATGGGAGTGGTGATGAAAAGTGAAGGTGACAGCAGCATCCCATGCAGCCTTCAGCACAGAGTCCTGTAGCCCCCGCTTGTCGGCACAGTGGTGCCACTGGGAGAGGTCAGAGGTGCAGTCAGACCCTTCAGGAGGAGGTCGGACCTGGTGGCCATTCACACAACGACGACACTTGATCCTGGAACAGAGTCAGTGGAAGATCAGTGCAAAAGTCCTCCACTTCTTCAGCACACAGGTTGTTTAAAAACACAGTTCATTAACATTGGGATTGACTCCCCTCCACCTGCAACACTGGCAACTGGACTTTCGGAAAGGATTAATTTTTACCACATTTCATTTAAACACAACCATGTGACATAAGGAATGACACACATTTTGGAAACCCTGGGGTTCCGGTCTTTGTAGCACCCCCCTCCTCCATGCTTGGTTATGATGAGGGATGTTGCTTAGAACAGATCTCAAGTGAGCGTCCCTCCTGCTAACACCTTCTTAGCCCTGTACCAGACCTTCCCATGTGCAAGACAGCACACCATGCTCCAAACCACTCCATCCTGGTTCCCACCACGGCCACGGGTTGTGCTCAGGCTGTTTTGGAGATGCCTTACTGAGCTACTATGTAAGGAGACAGAAGAGCAGCAGCAGTCCTGCCAGCAAGGCTTGTTGCCATGCAGACAAGATACCCCCACAGAGCTAAGCTTTGAGTCAGCTTAAAACTAATCCTCTTCACTTCTTGCCTGAACTAAGAACCTTAACTTCTGCAGTGAAGCATTTTCCTGCACTCCCTGTCCTCTTTCTGGTGGCTACAATATCACAGGTCTCAGAGGTGGGGGAAAAGGGCAGATGATAGAGGATTCTTTTAGTCCCCAGAAAAGCAGTTGGGTTGGCTTCATGAATTCATAGCAGATGGATTAATCTTGGCAGTGGAAGCAATTCAGCATTTGGGGATCACAAACCACTAGGAAGAGAGCAGCAAGGAAGGACCAAGTTGGGGTCCACCGATTTGAACAGCTCTGATCAATTCCTCTGTTTTCATTAGCTGCAGTATTTTACAGCCTCCAAACACAGGTAGCAACAAGGTAGTTTGCTCACTTGTCCAGCCAGCACAGTTTTTCTAAGACAACTGGAAGTGAGGACAGCAAGGGCTCATGTCCAGGTGGTTAACAGCTTGAGAAGCAGAGACACACTAGAGGCCCTCTCTCTCTCTCTCTCTCTGAGCTTTCTCCTGCTCCCTGAGGAACATCTGAATCACTGACCAAACTGAGGGGTTTTCTTTGCTGACCCTAGCCATTAGTTATTCAGCATACTCACTTGTCATGGGTGTCACTGGTGGTGGACTCATTCAACGTGAAGAGCTCCTTCAGCTCCCCAAGTGAGAAATGCCTTTCTACATCCTGCTCCTCATCCACCACACAGCTACTGAGGGCCTTCTTATGGGTCTGGCGTTGGAATATCTTCTCCTCTATGGTCCCCGTCTACAGGAGAGAGTCAGAGATGAAGCACAGTTGGGACACTAGTGTTAAAGGAGCACTACACAGGGAAAGTGTCTCAGATCAAACACCATTAAGCTGTCAGGACCATTTAGTACCTTGCCAGACTAATCCAGGTGACAGGCAAGTTTTACTAGCTGCACTCCAGCCACATCTCATGTGGTCACAGGAGTGATTCAACAGAAATGTGGATAAAGAAGTGAAGCTGTCAACTTGTGGCTGGAGCTCACACACTGCACTGGTTGTACAGGCAGGAAAGAAGGGAAAGAAGTTGAGCAGCTATAGCCACTCCTGACAAAAAACTTAAACTAAAACAAATACAACCTCCCCACAAAAGCCAAGGGCTTGCCCTGGGTGAGAGGCGCATCAGCAGTACTTGCTGGTTCACCCCTGCTGTCTGGAGGGAGATGCCTACTTCTAGAACAGTTGTGCAGAAAGCCCAGTACACTATATTGTTAAAACAAAAGCTTAAGAGCAAAATGTCTGTTTTGCAAACAGATGTAATACAAAGGAGGGGGTGACGAGTCATGATTTGCAGATGAGTTTCCTAGTTCTAAAAGCAAAGGAGCAACCTGCTTCCAGGTGCAGCCAGGTCAGAGAAAAAGAAGAGACAGGTGATCCTGCCCATCTAACTCTGCTCTTGTGAGATCTCACCTGGAGTGTTGTGTGCAGTTCTGGTGTCCTCAACATAAAAAGGACTTGGAACTGCTGGAACAAGTCCAGAGGAGGGCCACGAAGATGATCAGGGGGCTGGAGCACCTCCCGTATGAAGACAGGCTGAGGAAGTTGGGGCTTTTCAGCCTGGAGAAGAGAAGGCTGCGTGGAGACCTCATAGCAGCCTGCCAGTACCTGAAGGGGGCCTATAGGGATGTTGGGGAGGGACTCTTCATCAGGGACTGTAGTGACAGGACAAGGGGTAACGGGTTAAAACTTAAACAGGGGAAGTTTAGATTGGATATAAGGAGGAAATTCTTTCCTGTTAGGGTGGTGAGGCACTGGAATGGGTTGCCCAGGGAGGTTGTGAGTGCTCCATCCCTGGCAGTGTTCAAGGCCAGGTTGGATGAAGCCTTATGTGGGATGGTTTAGTGTGAGGTGTCCCTGCCCATGGCAGGGGGGCTGGAACTGGACGATCTTGAGGTCCTTTCCAACCCTAACTATTCTATGATTCTATGGTTCTATGTGTTTTGTCAAAGTAAATTAATAATCGATCAAAGGAACACAAGCTTACAAAATAAACCAAAAACTAACCAAAACAAAAAACCAGAGTCTGAACTGAGAGGCGAAGGAGAACAGGGGCAGACAGGGGACTGTTTTGAGCAGTAATCACTATTGGCACTGCTGGAAAAAGCATTCAAAAAGCAAGACTAGTCTCCTCTGTGTTTTTCCTGTGCAGAGCAGCTACTCAACCTGCTAACTGGCAGCCCGATTCCAAAAGCTGCTATATTTCTGGGAATTGTTTATTAAGTATACATACACCCAACCAAAACAGACTGCAGCCAGACTGGAAAACAGCAACTTTGGCATCAGACACCCCACAAAATTAAATAACTCAGATGCCTAAATGACATCAAAGGAGCATCTTGTCTGGAAGCCCACTTTTGTTTCTATTTCTGAGAAGCCAGTTACCATTAGAAACCAAGGCCTGCAGCAATAACCCTCCAGCTTGAACCTTCATCTTTTTTCACAGCAACATATCTAAGGGCAGGAAGCAATTAAGTTCCAATCAGCTCTGGTCACCAACATAAAAGAGTTCTTCCCCTTCTGATCCCAATCACAGCAGCTGCAGCCTGGGCTGGCACCAAGAGCTCCATGTTGAGGAGGTGAGAGGAGTAAGACTTATTGAAGAGGTGAGAGGAGTAAGACTCACCGAAAGCAGCCGATAGATGTAGCATGTCTTCTTCTGGCCATCCCGCCACACACGAGCCATGGCCTGCTCATCATTAGCTGGATTCCAGTCTGGGTCAAACATAACCAGTCTGTTAGCCCCGATCAAATTCAAACCACAGCCACCTGCTTTGCTGCTTAGCATGAAGATAAACTCAGGGCTCTGTGGAAAAAGGCAGGCTTGGATTGAACTACAGAGGTAGGCATACTTTCAGTTCACAGCATTCAATGCTGGCAGGAAAGCTGCTCACATGTGGTAGTTCTACTTACCGAGGCACTGTTGAATCGCTCCACGACCTTTGCTCTCTTCTTAATGGACATGGTGCCATCCAGCCGGACATATAAATACCTGAAATACACAGCATTTACTACAGTCAGACTGCTGCAACCCTTAGAGCATCCTACTTGAAAGAGAAATCTTTCACAGAAACTTTTTAACAGTGGCCTGGGCTTTAAGAGCTTTTGCAGAGGGCCAGAACTTTTCTGCTGAGTGACCTCAGTAGCCAAAGCACAAGGCACATTAGTTCCAGTTCAGGAATGTCTGAGGTAAAACAAATCACAAGTTCCTGCTGATAGAAACTTTAAAAATAACCAGTTTCTTTTACAGTGCAGGCTGCTCCAGAGTTAAAACTTCCACTGAAACAGATCACTCATGATGTATGAACTAGGTGGTTGGCAGTAAGGTTTGATTAAAGGTAAGATGATGCCAAGTCTCGCCCCAACCCATCCCATTTTGCAGGATTAAACAAATGAATCCAAAGACAAACCTTCTGTTCCTGCAGAGCTTTTCAAATAGGTCCAGTGTTTGCGTGTAGTTAGACACTAAAACCACCTTATCATTACTAGTGCTTTTCGTAACAGCAAGGATGTAGTCCAAAACCAGCATCTTTCCTGAACGAAAGGGAAAGAAAGAGAAAAGCTAGAGCAGAAGTTCCCGAATTCCAAACCTTAGAGGGGCAAAAGATGCTAAATACAGTCTCATGATTGTTAGGCAGCACATTCATACTGTCCAGTTCCACAGTACCTGAAAGCTGGGGCTCCACAGATTTGGTGCTGTAGCCAGCAGGGAACAAGTCCAGGGCTCCCATAAAACCTTCTTCCTCTTCCACACACTTATCATGGATAAGAGCAGGGTCTGGAGAGCAAACAGAGCTCTCAGACTGTGGTATGCACAAGGAAGACCCAAAAAAACCCCAAAAGTGCAAACCCCAAACCTATTACACGAGTAGAACAACTCACGATTGCAGAGCTTCTTCAAGGAAGTGATGGAAGAGAGAGATGACACACTGATTTTGCCCTCCTTCAGCTCCTCCACTGGCTTGGCTTGCTTCAGGAAGTTCTTGTACAGCTCAGCCTGCAGAGGTGTCAGTCTGAAACAGAACAAGAGCACTGCAGTCTCAGCCTGCAACCAAACCAACCCATCTTCCCTCCTTCATCTACTGAAGTGTGTTCCTTTCAGCCCTATTACTTTTTTAGCTACAGCACAGAAAGCACAGAACTGCCCCCAGGGCTGATGGTAGAGCACTGATATCTCAGCCCAGAGCTGGAAGAGAAGCTTACAGATACTCTGCACGGCCCAGTGTTCTGCTGTACGCAGATGTCCAGAGCACATCATCTGGCTGGCAGAGCTACCAGTTGTGGCTTGTTCATCCCTGCTTCAGAAGGAAAAGCAACATATTGCCAGTGACTACAGTCTTATTCCTAGAGGGAAGTAGTCCCAGTCATCACAAGAATGGGGGACTTCTAGCAACTTCTTAGTCCTTTGTGTTGTTCCTCCCATTTCCCAGGCAGAGCACATGCTTTCTGGTACCTGCAGCAGACCACCTGCTCGATCTTCACCGGCAGGTATTTGGACAGGATGTCTGAAGTTCTTCGGATTAAACACCTGGAGGGAGGGAAAATAAGATCAGGTGCTTGGATAACATCAAACCCCTGCTTTATCACTGTTATTCCTCTTGAGTTCGACACACAGTCCGTTTGATATCTCAAAAAATTTGGGACAGTCCAACACACAGCAAAGGCCAGAAACCATCATCCATACAGAACTGTGCTAAGAGGTTCCATCAGCCCATGCTACAGAGCCCAATATAACCTGCTGTCTTTGTGAGGCTTCCAAATTTAGCTCATGAGATTTGGAGGCATCATGCATGATTTCACCTAATAGAGCGCAGTCCCTTACAGGAGAAACTCAGCTCTTCCTCAGACTAATTTTCAACTTGAGCTACAACAGACCAGTAGCACAGACAGCAAAGGAGGACAGGATTTAACCACCACACACTATGGACTTAACCCAAAGTACAAGCAGGCAGCTCCCCATGTAATAACTTAGTAGCCACCCTCAGCTAAGATAGGTTCATTGTCCAGCCCAAGATTTCAAAGGGCATAACCTTTGGGGCTCTATAAATGCCCCATGGAGCAGTTCTATCACACTTTAGAAAAGACAGAATGGACTAAAAAAAGTGCTGAACTGAGCAACCAGAATAACAAAGAAGTGCAGAAACCCAATTCTGCCAGGAAACATCATAAATATGTTATGAAATCTATAGGAGAAAAACAGCAGGGATATATGACAGCCCCCAAATCTGTCAAAGGCTGTTAAAGAAAGGAATAATCTGGTCTCCAAACCCATAAGTAGTAGGATGAAAAGTAACAGGCTTAAACTGCAGTAAGGAAGATTTATATTACACATTAAGAGCATTTTCTAACTGCAAAGACAGTGATGCCCTGGAAAAGGCATCCTGAGGAATTTGGAAGGTCTTTAGTGCTGGGTGGGGGCTAAGTAAGGGACAGTTTAGGTCTAACAACTACCTTACATCAAGATGGATTACATGTCTTTCCTAGGGCCTTTAACAGCCTTGGACCTATGATTCCACATCTTTGCATCACTACTTGTAATTCCTACCAAATTCATCAGATTCATCTGTTACTACTTGCATGCTTCACCTTCCCTATTTGAGTATCATGACTAGTCCACAACAAAGGAAAGGACAGACCTCACTCAACACAGCCAGATATAACTATTCCTGACACACTTTTACACCTCTTTTCCATCAACTGTAACAAGAAATAAATGCATCTCAAGAAGGAACAAGCTCTTCTCCTGCCAACCTTTATCTTGGGCTTCTGCAAGCAGACCTGAGTCAAGGTCAGGGCTGTCTCTACAGAAAGGCTGTACTTAGTGTGAAATTCAATTTACCGTGACTATGAACTGCAGAATTGTATTTGTGATGGTTGCAAAAGCTCAGATTAAAAAAAGAAAAAAAATGAAGACACACCAGCAATGCTGAGAATCAAGAGAATCTCTAGCAAGAGTTCTTTGAGACAAGCAATTGCCAGCAGATGTGGATAAATTGGTTGTATCCATGCATAGAAAAGAAACCAAGTTTAAACATACACCAAAAAATCAAGCAGAGAGAAATAAGACAGCAATTTTACATCACAGAGGTGCTTCTTGGGGATCAAGTCACACCTCTGACACTCATAGTCTAATCCCATTATCCCTACAGAGCCAATACAGCTATAAAAGTGTGAGCAGGACTCTTCTGTGACTTGGGCAACCAACACTAGAACCAACTGATATTCCTCATACTCTTTCTATCTGCCACTCGACATCTGAGCTGGACAGATCTCAAGTCTGACTCAGTCTATGCTGTAGTTACATTGACACAAATAAAAGGATGCTGCCTGGCTATTCAGATCCCAGGAGAAAACAGAAACATAACAGTCAATGATTCAGTACCTCAGAACTCTTGCTTGGAGGTGGCTGCAGCTACCTATGCTATTTCAGTGTGCTATTTTTCAGATTAAAGCTACATGCTGTGTAGATTTCTTAGGCAACAAATACTTGCACAATCACTTGCTGAACAGAAGTAACTGGCAAAATAATTCATTAAAGCTACAACTGTAATATAGAAAGATACCAGCATACACCAAGAGCTTATGCAAAACAGAAGAGGGATGAAGTTCACCTGTTCACAATACTGATCAGCTCTTTAAGCCTCTCTTCTCCTTTGTGTCGCTCAGCTTCACTTGCATCCGCATCTCTGCCTTTTAAGATGGGAATTTCAAAATGTCTTTTAAACTCCTGTGCAGTCCCTGTACAAAACAGAAGTTAAAAGGTGACAACTACTACTAAATAACTGTTGATCGGTACCCCACAGCCCCGCTTATCATACCACAAGAACAGGATCCAGCAAATAAAATAAACTGTCGCCCCATCAACACAATTTGTTTTCCTTTGTAGCCAGGAAAGATTCAAACAAGGCAGACAAATGAGTACAGCAGAAAACCAGTTTGCATTCCAACAACGCACTGCCAAAGGTCATGCAATTTTAGTTAAATCCGAGTCCACTCAGGCACACACTGGTTTTGCTCACATTCCAGCTATACTTTTACTCCCAGATTTTGCCCTTGCAAACAACAGCACAGGCATTATGTGTGCCTGTTCCAAAATTATCTGTAATCAGTTGCTTATTACTGGTCACAGGCTAAAAGTGGGGAAAAAATTACTACTGCATGCATGCAGCTTTGCTGGCAGGAGTTGAGTATTAGGGTTGAGGTGAGTATTAGTCTCACCTCAGAAAGAACAAACTGGAAGTACTGAGACTAGTCTTGCCCAAAGTACAGGTCCAGGGGGGCAGAGGAAACCACATCAGTTCCCTGTAACAACTACCCAAAACTGAAGTGCATGGAAAAAACAGATGTAGAACATCTACCACCCCACTCCATCCCTTACTTGAGAAATCCCGGGGGGCAGAACAGCTGAACAGAAAATATGTCCCAAATGCTGCTCGTAAGACTTAGAATCTGACAAATGGTGTTTAACTGGAGTTGTGCATGCACTAGAATTAATGAGAAGCCTCTTGGACTTGATGCCCAACAATCCAAGACAAACACAGGTGACAAATTACAGCGACAAGGAAATGATTTACAGGTTGGTTTGTTTTCATCCCTTGACAGAAAAAATGACCTCTCGACAAAACCAAGCTGTTCCACACTGGAAAGAAGTAGACCTGCTCCTAATCGAGTGATGTAAAAGAGGATGCAAAGACTACTTTGCTTTTAAAATTAAAAGAGCTTGGAGACATAAGAATAATATAAGAACTAGAGATAGAATATTTCAGTCTGCTACCAGCAATTGTATGTTGTCTTCATCCTGAAAACTCATACTTATCGATATCACTCCTCCAGACTGTTTTCTCTCAAAGTTAAACCCATATTCACATACCTCCACTGCTTTAAAAATCAAGACCAGTCTTAAATCCGAATATGCTAGACATCACCCATGGCTTTCTCTGATTATCTGACAGTGGGATGGCCAACTGCCAGAAATTCAGACTTTGTTGCCTAGCTTTGCCACAAGGTACACCATTCCACCTTGCACCAGTCACTTCAGCCTCCCATCGGATACGAGATATATACAGCCTCCATAAAAGGGGACCGTCATCTAGACTTTCTGGATACAAACTGAAGGAGAAGTCTCCAATCTGCACATAACCTTTCCTCTCAGTAATGGCTTGGATGCTGCCTTTGCTGGCACTGGTAGCTAGGGGAGGCCTCACCAGCAACTTCCCCCTCCCTCATGTCTTTCACACATTCACCTCTTACCGAGGATGCCAGAATTGACAAAGTGCACCAAGCTGAAATACTCAAGCAGGTCATTCTGAATGGGGGTGCCTGAGATAAGGACTCGTCGAGGTGTATTCAAGCTGTTGAGAGCTTGGTATGTTTGGTTTTCAGAGTTCTTCAGTCTATGGCCCTTTGAAAACGAGAGAACAAAAGGAATAAAGCTGATAAATACAGTAGCCCTGATGACAGGCAGGTTGGACATCCTCATCAACACCGATATGCCATAATCTGTTACAAAGCATTACACCACTCTTCCTATTCCTGATAGTGGACTAAGTGCTGCATGTATATTCAACTGTTACAAGGTTGCTTGCTCTTTTTAAGCTCCTCTCGGCAGTGCTCCAGCAAATACAAACCCAAACCACTGGGTGGCACCGCTATGTAACAAATTCCCTCTAACTGGCAGCAGAGAATGCCTCAGGAGTGGCTGAGGCCCCCACTTTGATCACTTCAAGGAGGCAGAGGGCATGTGTTTTATTTTGTCCTTCAGAGCATCTCTGGCTCTCACTGCCTTTAACCACAGAGAAGGAATGATAAATCAAAAAACAACTCAATTTCAGCCGTGTGAAAGGAGAGCTTGGCAGCACAAGCTTGGCAAAGCTAGATCCAGCACTCAAAGCAGGGAGTCAAGCCAGGTCTGTCTCCTCTTGAACAAGCAGCATTCGAGGTAACTCCTCACCCAGCTTTCCTACCTGTCTGCCCCAAGCAGGTCACTTCAGAGAGGGGAAGAGGGTCCTGCCATGGAAGTGCCCTTCAAACTCCCTCACAAGCACAGAACAAGATAGCCAGATAAAATGGCTGACAGCAGCCAGCACTACACACAAGAGCATGCTGGATCAGAATCATTTAGGCTGGGAGAGACCTCAGGTGTCTCCAGTCCAACCTCTTGTTTAAAACAGAGACAAGTTAAAAATTAGTGGGCTGAACATGCGGCTGTGTCAAACAAAAAGTACTTCTCATTTCAGAAAAGAGAGAAACAAATGAAAACCTGATTTGGTGGTCTGTGAGTCAGGGCACTCCCATTCCAACAGTGTAAGGCCTCTTCCAGAGTCAGAGAACAGGCAGTGGACCTCCTTTCTGCTAAGTATTTCATACTGAGAGGGCTCTAGTAGGTTCTCCCACCCTGCCTGTGTCCTACAGAGCAGCCACAGTTACCACCACTTTGATTTTAACCCTATCTCAGCTCCTGAAAATACCCTCTCTTGGTTGGGCTCACTCAGTACAGATGAGCTAGTTACCCAGAGCCTCTCAAACACAAGAATGGGTGCTGCGCACCGCTAAATCTTGTTTCCTCCTCCCCTCCCCACTCAAGAAAGCAGAGCCATTTCTGCCCAGGCATGAATAAAACATCAGCAAAAGATTCTCCTGTACCTCATCACATATGACCAGCCCAACACTGCCCTTCTGCAATGCCTCAGCATGGAGTCGAAAGGTCTCATAGGAGATGATCAGGATGGGTGAAGGCACTCGCAGGCCACGCTGATTCATAAAGCCAACTGCAGATGAAAAGGGGAAAGAGAAAACAAGAGGGATGAGGAAATTTGATAGAAAAGGGTTCAAGGTCTGTAGTAAAAACTTTTGCCTTACAATATATAAGAAAATCTGATGCAATACTCTGCAGTATCTCATGTTCCTTTCCCCACAACTGCCCCCATTTCCATTCCCCGTTCCCACCTCTGCCCAATCCTTTTTTTGGCTGAAGGAAAGAAGAGGCACTGGGACCTCCCTAACTAAAGCACATGATTAGACTCAGATTATGCCAAAACATCAACTATCACCTAACATGTACGGGCCTGATCTTAACGTGTTAGTGGAGAGACTTTTGTCAGTCTCCTGAGCTCTAATGACAGCTCAGACATGTTCGCATCAGCTGCTGTAAGCTTCTTCCAATGCAAGATTTTGACCCAAAGACAGCCAACCACACCATTTGCAAACATTTCTGTACCTAATTTACGGTCAATCTCTTCTTTGGAGCCTCCATCAATGGCCAGTGGCTGGATCCTTCCCCCCAGCCATTTCTCTACTTCATTGTACCAGTTTCTCACCAGGCTGGAGGGAGACACCACCATAGCTTTCTCTATTTCAGGTTTGCAGTCTGGACTTTGCCGGAGAAGTGTCCACATGAGTGTGATGCACTGCAGGGTTTTGCCCAGTCCCATTTCATCTGCCATGATACAGCCATGGCTCCCGGGGATGCGCCTGCTCGTCACACAGTCCCAGAGGAATTTCACACCCTGTCAAAAAATTGTTCTCTCAGAGCAGTATGGGGGCATGAGCAAAATGTCAACTTCATTACAGCTTCATTACCACAACACATAGAACTAATACTACAACAAACAGCAAATCCATGTAGCACATCCCTGGGGACATGGTGTGTTCTAATGCGACAGAGGGAAATCGCCCGAGACACAGCTAAAATGCAGCCACATCTGGTTTGAAACATTACTGGTGCCAGTGTGTACCTCATAACATGCACACAATCTTACTACGTTTCAGATGTACAATTATAGTGCGCTTTCTGGCATGAATTCCCAGAAATTTCTACCCTTGACAGCACTAGATAGGCCCAGGCCATCAGCTAACCTGCATCAATCACTGCAAAGAAGTTGATCATCTTAACAACGCTCAATTAGATAGTTCTAAGAACACAGAGTAAGAGTGAGCAGGATTGTCTCTGCTGCCCAATTATCTCCCAGAATACCTTCGGCAGCCTTCATTGCCTCTGTCTAGAAGCAAAATGACTCACCTGGGAACTCAAGGTCCAAAGCCGATTTAGTTTCGAAGACACAGGGCTGAGCCCACATCACATGGTAGAAGAGCTTAGCCCTGTATTAGGCTCTGACACATCACCAAGGCAGATAAAAGAGGAAAAATAAAACCAAACAGACAGACTCTGTAAAACGTTTCTCTATCATGTGATGACAGAGTCAGAAAAAAACGGGACATTGTGCTGGGAACATACAATCTGCTTTGAGTCAACAGAGCAGGGAGTGAGGGACACAACCTAAACACACCTGGGTGGACTCACCCCTCTGTGCTTCACTATTTAGGACTGGAAGACTGAGCACCTTCACTTGCACTTTCAAACCTTTTTCTTTCTCAGGCCCTTAACAACAGCTTAATGAAGTTTATTTAAGCCAATTGAACAATTAAAAAATACATTACTGACTAAAAGAGTGCATTTGGCTGGGGATCCAGTTAGGTGACCTCCCAGCAACTGGGCAAGAGATATTACAAAGAACAAGGCTGTACAACAGCCTGGGAGCGTCATCTGAATAAAGCAGCACAGAAATCTTAGCAGGCAGAGACTCATTCATCAGACTAGAACAGAGACTGCTTTATCAGTGATATCTAGCTGTCAAAAAACAGACACTGTGCCTAGGACACCAACATAACTATTGTTACTTGACAAAAGCACCAGCAGGCAGTATCTTACCCCAAACCAGAACGCCTCCAGCTATGTAGCCACAGATGAGCATTACGCTGGGTCACAGGTTCAGTACCAACTCTGAGATAAAAGTACATGCTAGGAGCAGCCTACAGAGCTCTCAGAGCTATCTGAAGATCTCCCATACAGGGACACATCCAGCTTGACCTGCTTAGCCTGCAAGATCAGCAATCACAGCTTCCATCTGTGCTGCCTCTAGGCTTAAATGATTATATACTGCATCTGTGATGAACTTCAAACTGTCCAGATACCTACATTAGGTATTTGGAGGTTAGTACCTACTGTTTTAATATTGTGATGTTATATATATATTTATGACATGAAATGTTTTTCAGCACTCTCCAATGGTGAATTCCATGTCTACATAGGTCAGACAGCTCACACCTACAAAGGGTAGTCTCAGAATAACACACAACGAAGCAGGAATCTACTCCACACTGTGCAGGGAAACATGGTACCAGAGGGAAGAGCTTCAGTGTTTCATGGCTCAGAGACCACAGATCCAATTCATTCTGCAGACAGCAAAACACATACTGCTCTGCCCAACTCAAGCCTGAGCTGCAATATAATTTATTACAACTATATCCCATCACATTCCACACTGAATTCTACTTAGCAGAGCTGCATCTCCAGTCTTCAAGATAAGTAAAGACTGGACTTTCACCCCTGACACTGCAAGATACCATACCCTGGCAGAATCTGGTCTTTTCCTAAGGTATTAGTAGTGACATAGAAGTCAGCCAATGTGCTTTCCAAGACCTGCGCACCAGTGCGCAATGGTCACAAATTCCCTGGTTTCCACTATCAGCTAACCTGACCTCCAGCCCCACAGAGAAGACGTGCATTAGGCAGCATCATGCTTGGACTGAGAGTGCTGTGATCCTGCTAGATCAGAGGCAAGAGAAGAGAAAGTTCTTACCCATAAGCAAGCAGTAAATTTCTGCATTATTTTAGGACAAACAGGACTGTTGCAACGCTGCCAGCACAGGACAGAGAATATCAGCAGCATTCAGACCTCTAAGAGGATGGTTAAAACAAATGTTTCGCTTTGCATCTGCAGCAGATTAGAGTCTCTTAGACTGCCACAGGCTGTTAGTCTCCTCACAGTTGGTGGGTAAGAATTCCAGCAGAGGAACTGCAGCTTTTTAAAAGTCCTCCAGCCATACCCTTAGGTCCCAATGGAAAACTTACTTCTCTTTGATGGGGCCGTAAAACGCGACTGAGGACAGGATCCACCACAACATGTACAGGTGCTTTGTCCCTGCAGGAGGCAGTCAAGGAAGACAACAGTGTGATTAATGAACTCAGCAAGGTGTATGTTTAGGTTTCTTAAATCTCACTGCTATACTGAGGACTCCCCAGTGGCATGAGGGAAGCAACTGCCAACAAGAAAGTGAAAAATGGATTAATTCAGTTTTGAGAATAAAGTCACAGGGGCCTGATCTACAATCAAATACATCAGTGAAACTATATATTCGGGCTGTAGTTAAAGGAAGGGCAGAATGTGGTCCAGAGACACAGAGTCATTATTTTCCTTGTTTCAGTAACAGTATTGTAACTGCATTACTAGAGAGGAACCCCCTGCTCTGCCCATGAAGATCCAGCTGTCAGCCTTTTAAGTTACAACTGCAGCACAAAAGGTACTACTTCACAGTAAAGACCATTAGGCCGTCTAACACTTGACTGTCAGTCACCTCCCTTTGCTTGTCCTTGGATGCTGATGTTTCCTGACTAACAACTAAGCCATAAGATTCTCTAAGCAGCTTCTCCGTGTGTGCATACTCATTCCCTGCCAAAGGTTTGAATTTCTGGTAAGTGGGAAACAGCCTGAGGAAGAACACAATCCAGCATGGGTACATTCCTTCTTCAATTGTTGCCATACCTGAACCAATTCAGAAGCAGAATACTTGGAACTAAACTTCCCTGGATGCTTAGGCCCCAGCTCAGACACACTTGGGAAGAAAGCACATAAACCCTACACAAACAAGGTCAGAGCTGAAGCACTTGTGCCGGGTGATGACTCACTTGTCTATTTTCAGCTGGTCGTGGGCACTCAGCAGTGGGGGCTCATACAGAACCAGAGCTCCTTCCTCAAAAGGGTCATGGAGAGGACTCCTCAGCCCTGCCCGTTTGATACCCAGTGCACGCAAGCCCAGTGGCCCTGAAAGGAAACAAAGGCACCACTCAAAGAACAACCTCTTCCTGGAAGAAAGCAGAGACTTGCAGAAGAGTCTGCTTATGTTTAGGAACAGTGAATTAATTGGGTGCTGGAATGGAGATGCAAGCACAATTGGTGCAGACAGCAAACCTACGCAGCATGGTTGTTTGGCAGAACTCTGCCAGTACACAGCAGGTAGCTCTGCAGCCGGAAAAGAATGAAGGAACAGAGGCAAAGGTGGAGCAATGAAGATGTCTGCCACACTGGGTGCACCGAAACAGCACAACTGGGTGCAGCAGATGACATATGCTGACACACAAGAGTGTAAGCTGTTTTGCAAGGTGACTGATGGTTTCATCCTGGATCTGTGCTACTGACATCCAATCACAGACAGGCACATCTCCCTCAGCAATCTCCGGGCACAGGAACTACTCCTGGTACCTAAAGGTTGTTGTTCCAGTCTTTTGAGGTACAAGCAGGGTTCCAGAACATGTCTTGGAAGTTCTGTAAATACATTCCCATATATACTATATACTGGGTCAAATCCTCTTTTTGGATCACCTAACCCAGGCTTAGCCAGAGTTGTATCTTTTATGCAAGGTCAGGAATTGATCTTTAACAGAGATGCAAGTTTTACAGTATCACAGTTAGCACCATACTGCCATTACTTACTCTAGGGTATTACATGCTTTCTGCTGAGCAATATTCACGTTTGGCCTTGGAGCCAATTTCTGCAAAAAGCAGAAACCATCAGGAATTTCTTTTCCTAGTATTGTATTTTGATGTCACAGTTTAGGAATGGAGATGAACACAAAACGAACATGCATAAAAATCCCTTTTCCCATCAACACTCAGCCAACTGTGCTCCCAGAATTGATTTTAATTTGGAAAGATTCAAGCAGGGTCAATTTGGACGATGAATGCTAAAGCTCCTTGCAAAATGCATGTGTCACAAGCTGAGACAATATGAGTGCACTCCAAGAAGAGAGCACATGAAACAGCTTCATCTCCTAATTAAAAGAGGAAGATAACAGTCACAGAAAGCGGCTTCCCTGTTACAGTTCTGTTTCAGCCTCCTAACAAATCTGCTTTTCCACAAGCTAACTTTGTCAAACGCTTTTTGGGCTTGACATTTCAGTCAGCATCTGCTTACAGACATGTTTTCTGTAACTAAAATTTGAGTGAAACAAGTTGATCTGCAATTGATTTTTTCAGCTGGAGGGTGAAGGGGAAGAAGGGCACAACAAGCCCATCTGTTTCTGAGATCTTGTGTTTCACTGATTCAAACCAGCTGAGGCTCTGAACTTCAAAACTGCCATGCTTTGAAGATCACCTTGAGACTCAACACACCAAGTCAAGTAGAAAGAAAACTGGCACATACTACCTTTTTCACCTACAGCCTTCTGTTTGTTAGTATCATTGGGGTATTATTTAGATGGGAAGCCTTCATAACTTGGAATTCATCTTGCTTTTGTATTTGCAATAGGCTGTAAAATCTTCTGGCACTACATCAAATACATAGCAGTAAGAATACAAAATCCAATTCTGAAGTGTAGGATTATCCAAACTAAATACTAGTAAGAAATATGAAGACTTTGCTAACGTGCCAGTATTTTTCTTTTAAAATTAAGTCAGGATTTCTGGAAAATATTCATCAGTGCAAAAAATAACAGTAATCCCCACAGATATAAAAGACAGGCTTGAGCATCATCTGTTTTACCCAAGTCAGTCAGCACAGACAATCCTTAAACCTCCTCATCTTACCTTTATAATTTGGAATCGGGACTTTGAAGGGTTTGGACAAAATGCTGCGGATAAAAGCCTCCTAGGAATTCAGAAAGAAAACATGCTTAAGAAGTCTGAAATCAGACATTGCTCAAGAAGGCAAGCCCAGGACATTTTGAGAACTCAATCTTGCCAAATGCTGTGAGTCCCTCTATTCGACCTATTAAAGCTTTAACTCCACGTATTTTCAAGAATATCCAAAAGAAAGTAACAAACCGCCATTATTCACTTCTTTAAATGCTATTGCTTTCCTTTGCCCTGGTAATATAGTCAGGCAATTCACTTTCTGTAAAAGAGCTGGGCTGTCATTGTAGGAACATCCATGCTGGATCAGCAAGCAGCCAGTCCAGCCCCTGGTCTCCAGCAGTGGAAGCACAGAGAGAACTGGGCAAACAGACAGCACCTAAGCCATCTATGTGGCAAGTTACCCATGTCCTTGGGCACTGTCCTTTACCTAGGCCAAGCAGAACAATCTTGTTCAAGATCTCCATTACAGAAAATAATCCCCATCACACTTCTTTCAACATTAAATATCTGGAGCTAGCAAAAGGTCTCTCCTAAAGTCTCTCGGTGTGTGTGGCACTTCCACAATACCTCTGATTAAATGGGCCCATGGAAGCATTTCAATTCTTTTGATGAATGAGCTCCATACGCAACCCACCTGCTATGGTGTGCCAGCAGTAACACCCACTTACATGTTGACTGCTATCCAGGCAGTGAGGTCTGTTGGTCAACTGAGCCAAGGGTTTCCGGAAAGGTGACCTGTAACATTCTGCACTGTCTGTCTCACTGACAGGCTTCTGCTTCTTCCGAGTCTGAAAAACAGAACCAAGACAAAACAACTCAGGGGCATCTGGTGAAACCAGAAGATAGATGCACTGCTGTCACACTCAGTAAGCACCTAACCACACAGAAAAGCCATCTAGCCAGCTGAGTACCTCTAAACAGACACAATCATTACTCACCCCCAATGCCAAAGGACAGAGACAGCAACACCACCAAGGTCATGATGACCTAAAGTTTAACTACATGAAGGTTAAAATATTCTCTTAGATAAGAAAATAGCTACTGCCTTCTAACCTGGAGGCAAGCTTGTCTGTCATGTCCATCCGTCATCCATCCCCCCCCCCCAAAAAAAAAGCAGAAGAGAAGAATGTAAGGGTCAACAGCATGGAACAAAACACATTAAAGTTCCCAGAGGCTCCCAAAGCATCTGTTGTTACACAGGTGAAAGGCCTCACATTGAAACCTAGGTTTCAAACACTTAGCAAAACATGAAGATAAGTAAGTCATTGATGTGTTCCCTGATTTAACACACTTCTCTTCAGACTGAGGCATGGTTTTAACCACCTGCTGGCATAGAAAAAGGGATTTAACACAGAAAGCAGTAGGTAGCACTCTTTGACCTGCATGTCACAGAACACAGCAGCGTAACATTGCTTTGTCTTACCAATTCCTAGTTACCAGCCCTCCCACAAAACACCTGGAAGCTCTCCTACAGGGATAGCTTTTTCCATAACCACAACGCATGACCTGTAAACAGCGAAGTTATTCTACCAATTACACCCCCACAGATACGCAAGGAAAACAGCACAAACCTGCGGCCTGGTATTTAGTCCCCAGAAGACGGGGGTGATGACAACCCCCAGCAAGGCACCCGAGCAGCAGCTCCCACACCACCCCACAGCCCCTGCCCACTGCGGTACCTCACACGGCCGAGCTCACCACAGCCCCGCCTGAGCCCGCTGCATCCCGGGCCCCTCACTCACCGCCGGGGGATGCCACTCCTCCTCCTCCTCTTCCTCCTCGGCCGCCTTCCTCTTGGCCAGCTGACTCGGGGCCAGGCTCCTTCTCTGGAAGAGAGGCACAGAGCACACACACACTGAGGGCCGGCGGGGCCGGGGGGGGAACCGCGCTCCCCGCACTCACCATCGCCTCACGGCCAAGGGGACGGAGAGGGGGGGAGCCGTAACGGCCCGCGCGCGCCGCGGCGAAGGCGGGAAAACCGCTTGGGCCGGCTCCGCCCCGCCTGTTCTCCATAGCGACAGGCGTGGCCAAGCGAGCGCCGAGCCGCATCGACCCGCTCGGGGCTCCGCTGAGCCTGAGGTGGGGGGGGGGGTTGACCGTCAATCGATCCCGGTCAGTGTCAGGGTGGGAGCTGGAGCTTGGAAATGGAGCAAGCTGGAAGCTGGTTCTGAGGGTAAAACTTCGTGGCTCTGGGAAAGGGGATGAAATTAGTGGGTGTTGAGGAGGAATGGAGCTGGGTGTTGTGGCAGAAGCAGGCGAGGGACCCCTCACCCCGAGGGAAGAGCTTTGGGAAGGGAGGTGCCTTCCCTTTACACTCGGGTTTGTAAATGGACTGGCACTTTTCGCTCTTTTATGTTATTTTACGTACTTAGCTGTTTGTGGCTGACTTAAGGCCCTGGTTATGGACGAGCATCCGTTTGTGCACTCGCAGCACAAAAGGACAATCCCTTTGGGGCATCCTGAAGGGTGTTTGGGGGAGTTGAGGGTGAAGAAAAGGAGCGATTTGAACGTAGATTGTTTTTTGTTGAAAGAGAATCATAGAATCATAGAATAGTTAGGGTTGGAAAGGACCTCAAGATCATCCAGTTCCAACCCCCCTGCCATGGGCAGGGACACCTCACACTAAACCATCCCACCCAAGGCTTCATCCAACCTGGCCTTGAACACCACCAGGGATGGAGCACTCACAACCTCCCTGGGCAACCAATTCCAGTGCCTCACCACCCTCACAGGAAAGAATTTCCTCCTTATATCCAATCTAAACTTCCCCTGTTTAAGTTTTAACCCGTTACCCCTTGTCCTGTCACTACAGTCCCTAATGAAGAGTCCCTCCCCAGCATCCCTATAGGCCCCCTTCAGGTACTGGAAGGCTGCTATGAGGTCTCCATGCAGCCTTCTCTTCTCCAGGCTGCACAGCCCCAACTTTCTCAGCCTGTCTTCATATGGGAGGTGCTCCAGTCCCCTGATCCCTGAGTCCCAGTGGCCCTCCTCTGGACTTGTTCCAGCAGTTCCATGTCCTTTTTATGTTGAGGACCCCAGAACTGCACACAATGCTCCAGGTGAGTGGGCTGGTCCTCGGGAAAGAGCGAGGCTGTTCTGTCACAGCTGACATGATAAATCACAACCGGTGCTCACATAAGCGATTTAAAGGACGGACTTTTTACACTGCAAACCACAGTGTTTTGGAGACGGGAAGCTAAATTCTTCTGGCTACACAGGTGGAGCCCCAAACAACTCCATGAAATAAGCCATCGTACATGCAGTTAATTCATCCATTGACAGGCAGGGAAGATACAGTGAGATTTCCATACAGCTTGTGATATCAACATGTGCCTTTCACAGGCCTTGGAACATGTCCTCTGGAGCCCCTGAGTTCCCGGAGTCCTCAGCAGCTGACAGTGTCCCAAATTCTATTTAAACTCATTGAATTTCTGGGTGCTGCACCGAGGGACAGGCAAGGAGCGAAATGTGGCCTTCAGTGCACAGTGGAGCAAACAAGTCAACATGCAGAACGCTGCGGCCCTCAAAAGGACCTTGTCTTTCCTTCCTCCTCCAAGGAGGAAAAGGAGTAAGGGAAGGATGGATTTCCTCTTTGCTGTTAAAGGAGAAAACTTATTTCAGTCACTTCCAGTTGAACAGTGACTTTCTTAATCAAGAAGTCCCTTTAGCAGTATCCCCACCTCAAGTTACGTGCTAATTTTCTGTTCAGTTTGTTAAACCATCTATGTTAGTACTGTTATGCACCTTTAAAACATACGGTGACCATAAGATAAAGCCAAATTCTTGCATCCCCAGGATGTGAGGTGTAAGTGGGCATAGATTCCGCTGCATCCCTTTACACCTCCTGAATATCCACTACCTTAAAACTTTACTTTTTCCCCCCCTGTGTTTTTCAAGTACAGAGCCATTTGTCACCATTTTATCCCTGAAGTGCTTTCAGAGCTCACTGACAAATGTTAGATGTTGCAATTACTGGCTCACTGGGCAGAGAGTGGTTCTATAGGAAGGTAATTGGCAATTTTTCCTGGCATGAATAATATTCGCATTAATAGCCTCCCTTACCATGGCTTTGAGAGCAATTCTGCTGTGTGCTTTTTGTCTGTGATGGGAACAGATGCATTTTCTGGCCCAGGCCAGGCTGGGTCAATAATAAGAGGAAGGGGATGCAAAATGCTCTTTCCTGCTCTGTGTAGAGCAACAAGAAAGGTCTTAGTCAACTTAAACCTGACACGGAACCCATGGGGACTCCGTCCTGCAACAGCTTTTCTCTTCTGACCATTCGTGAGAAGTCCCAGAGGGAAATATGGGGTGATGCTAATGCTTGAGCATGGCCAGGCCACTCAACTGCAACCCACATTGCAAGCCTGGGACAAGGTGTATATGCACAAGGGAGATCCCCTTTCTTCCCAGAGAAACTGGCTAAGAGATCCAGGAGAAAGAAATTTGCATCTTTCTCCAGAGGGAAAGACCCAAGGGCTTACCCAAGGCTGCAGGAGCAGCCAGGAATGAGGTCAGCGATGGTCCCTTTCAGTGCCTAATGGGTCCCAGTGCTAATGAGTTCCAGTGCAGACACTGCTCAGTGCTCTCTTTTCCACTCTTCTCTGCACCCTCAGGCAGAGGTTAAATCCTCCCCTCTTCCCCCTTTCTAATTACACAATTTACTCCTTTTCTAGCTGTAATCAGCCCCCATTTATGCAGCCCTGAGAGATCACAGGATAATCACCATGGGGAATAATCCTGTGATTTCTCTTGCCATCTCTGCAGGATGCTGAGTCCCTCCAGTATGAGCAAGGAGAGGGGAAGATTCCAAACACCTGCCTCAGGGACCCTATAGGATTAGGCAAAAAAAAAAAAAAAAACCCAGACTCTCTAAAATTAAAAAAATCATAAAACAAAGCCTGTCTTCCAGCCAACCCCCATGGTATGAGCTCATGGCAATCCCTCAGTATCAACCACCACCACACCTCCATGGGACCACTATGCCACCCAGTCCCTGGTGCATTCCAGTGACCCTCCTAATTTGTGGCATCTCCCTTCTTTTACATCCCCCCATTTTCTGGGGGCAGGAGGTAGCTCTTTCCTTTTGCTGTGGAGCACAGGCTCTCCCCAGTTCCTCACAGAATCTTTGAAGATATGTGCTGCAGGAGCTGGGGCCTCATATCCAGCTCTTTACAAGCAGGAATAAGAACAGGTCCTGCCCAAGACAGCTTGTGACCTTTGCAGCAGACATAAAACAGCATGGGGGAGAGATAATGTGAGGAAATGTCTCCTGATGGAAGGACACCTCAGACCTCATTTAACAGCTTCAGCCATTCTGCAATGAAAAGCAGAGGTGAAAAATCAGTAATCATGATAGGAAGGGCAGAGCTACAGCTTTAATACAATTCAGCAGTGCCACCTGGATCTTCTCAGGTGAAGTTCTGGAGAGACCAGGACTCCAGGATGAAAACTTCAGTGCACCAGCATAGCTTGACCATATTCAGCTGAGAAAGTAATTAGTTAAACATCCTTCCAGTTAATTCCTTTGCAAACCACGAGAGGGAAACTGGATGTGATCATACCGAGTTGCTGTCAGCTGGAGTTGTCATCTCTTTCCATCCTCATCAGAGACAGCCCAACTGCCCTTCCACCAAAGCCACTTACTGAGAGAGGAAACATGAAGTGCTTTAAAAACGTTAACTTCAGGGAGAGAAATCCTTTTCCTTTCTGGAGGTCGTGTGCCATTCAACACACAGCCGGGCTGCATACTGCATGGAGGCACAGTTAGCAGTGAGGATCCCAGCACTGCCTCTGATGCTTTTGGCACATTTGCATGAATATCACCCGGAAGAAAACTAAGTCATGAGCCCAGAATGGTGCAAGTCGAGCAGATTGTATTCTTCCCACCTCCATCCCTCTGGCTGCTGAGCTGCCACAGTGCTTGAGCACTTAATGCTGTGTCTAGCGGCAAAGGACTGTGGCTATGGGGCTGGCTCACATCCCACCCAGCCATCCCTGCAGGACCCTCTTGTACAGCACCCACTTCAGCCTGAACCCCACTGTGTGATGATCACACCCAAAGGCACAGCGTTTGTGTCCCATAGCGGGGTTGCATAGCTGGGTTGGCTTTGCCTGCTTCGATCTCTGAGCTCTTTGCTATCACGCATTACATACTAAATTTCACAGTTTCTTTTCATTCGTTTATGACTGCTGTCCCTTTTGCCCTAGTGGTACCTAATCCTTATTACTGTTAGAAAAGAAAAAAGGAATCTTTGCTAATCTTGTTTATTTACCAAAAAAAGACCACAAAATCCTATTTCCTTGAAGCAGCAAAGGCAAAAGGAGCAAAGAAAAGAATCACAGCTGCTGCTCCAGTGAGCTCTGAGCCCCAGAAATGCTGCACACCCATTTCCTTCCTCACAGGTTTGGTGTGGTCCCTCTCCAAATACCTCCTTGCCGCTGTTCTGTAAGTCAAAATGCCCTCCGCTTGAGGGCAGAGGCATCCACACAGTGTTGAGCTGCATGCCATAGCTTGAAAGCTGTGAGGCAGAGAAGAGACCAGTGGCAGAGAGGGGGAAGAAGTGCGATGAGCTGGAAAGAGGAATAGGGCTGGCTTGCAGGTAATGCAACAACCTTCTCCAGAGGCAAAACCCTGGGCTTTCTCTCTCCACACTGCTGCTGCATCCAGCACTAATTACAGTCCCTGATGTTAATTTAACATTAAGCACCTGATACCTCTTCAGGCTCATGGCACTGGCTGAAGAGTACCTGGAGGCAGAGGCTCGCCCACCAGCCTGGGCTTAGCATCACTCACCTACAACGCAAAATCCCCCCGCTCCAAGAAACAACATCAGCAACTTGACTGCTTCAGCTGTTTCCCACTCCATGGGATGGCTTCCAAGAGGCAGCCATCCATTCAGGAGGAATGTTGTCTCCATGGGCTACTTTCCCCCTGCATCATCTTTGTGGGTTTTTTATTCTTCCCCCAAATTCTTTTTAAGCAAGCCTAAGTCTGACTCAGCAACCCAAAATATTTCATTTGATGCAAAGCAAAACGTTCTGTTTTGTTCAGAAGCTAATTAGCCAGTCATCTCCCTCACCTTCATAAGAACAGGCAAGCCAACAGCACAACCCGCACACATAAAAAAGCCTGGGTTTAGGAAGCGTCAGAGTCAAGCTGTGTTGGCACTTCCAAAAACACATCTCTCATTTCTAAAGGGGAGGAGGGGAAGCCGGAATGACTTCCCAAATTCAGCTTGATTTTGCAGATTGGTTTAGCCCTGCTGAAGGTCCATTTTTGTAAGGAATTTGCAATCAGTTGTAATTTTCCTTGCGATGCTCAGGCACTTACAGAGCACTCAGAGACCTCCAGAACAAAGCCAAGAGTGGATCTCAGCCTTACAGACCAGGGACAGCCCCTGGTCCTGCTGGGTCCTCACCACTCACCCAGCACCGCCACCAGTATTCTTTGGAGGCTGCACTCATGGATAGGAACATGCCTTTACGCAAACACAGTTACAGGACCAGGACTGAAATAAATCAGATTGCAACCCTCTTACCATTACAGCTACCTCCATGATGTCACTCTTGTGACACCCACGATAGTCAGTCTGGGTGTGAAAGCTGAAGGACAGAACATATATATAAATATATATACTATATATATATATATACAGATACACACACACTGACTTTCTAAGCAGTTAATCTCCAAGCACCCGCCACCACTTTTAAAAACATTTGCTGATCGGCTTGCATGGCTTTTCTGCAATTGGGTTTTCTCCAGGGCAGGAGGAATTGCTTCCCTCCCTGCTGTGTAAGCTCTGCAGAGACCAAGCTCTGCCTCCCTTGGGAGAACAGTTTGGCCCCTGCGTATGATGTTTGGTATTTATACAACCTCCAAGGGCCAGGAATCAGGCTGGCTGGCAGCAGGGGTGCTCACTATGCTGGGACCCAGGTTTAAGGAACCATCTGATGGGTGGTGGATATGCATCCCTTGTAAGGCATCTTCTGAAGTGTGCATGGTCCCCAAACACTTTAGCTCCTCTATTTAAAGTGCGGCTGGTAGGGGCTGAGTGTAACACACAGGCAACAAGGTTTACAGATTATTTTGTGGCAACACATGGTCCTTCACAGACCTTCTCACTACAGTACCAAGTTGCCCCAGGTCCTGTATGTCTCCAGTGCGCTCTGGGGCCAGCTTGGGAGCTCACAGCATGGACCATGCAACCGTAAACACACCTAGTCTCACTGGGTGGGCAGATCATCATATTGCTCACCTGATAAGGGATGTGTCACCTCTAACCATGTGTGACTGCTCTCCTCAACAGCTTTGTCTTTATTTAGAGAAGTCCTTCCTCTGTCAGGAGGCAAAATATTCCTCTCTCTGCCCTGATTAAATATCAATAAAATAAATCTGGCTCTTCTAAGTAATGGCTCAGGACAGAGGAAACGTCATTTCATTGGGGCAATTAGTGCAGTCTCATCAAACCCCAGTCTTCTGATCAGGCTCTGCTGATTAAGTGGGTTGTAGACACTCTGGATTCTATTAATGAAATGAATCAGTGAATTACATGACAATCAATAAGAAGCAAAAAGTAGGGCAAGCAATTTGGCTTTAAATGACCATCTAGATTCATTAACATGGTACATGTTTGTGAGTGTTAAGGGAAGGGACAGACATGACATATCTCTTAGGCATTAAGATCATTTCTGATAGCTGCAATTCATGAGAAGCAGAGAACTTGCAGCACCTCCCTGAAAAAACATAACTTGTTTTCACTAATGCTTCACAAAACAAGCAGGGCACCAACAAACTCAGCTACTGGGGGAAAAAAACCACCTTCAAACTTCACTCTTTAATAAACTGAACTTCTTAGTTTGGAGTTGTGACATAAAATGGTCAGCACTGCTTTGAGCCAGAGACATTGTGATCTTGAATGATTATGTGACTTAGCGCTCCCATCCAAATTGAAAACCTTAGTGAAGTGGGAACTGGAAAATGACATTGTTAAGAGGCAAATTTTGCCCTGAAAAGCTTACAGCCTGAATGGAAGGACTTCAAAAATGACAGAGGAAAAGCTATTTTGTGAAAAATACACAAAAATCTGTTGTTCTCAGTTTGCAGGGTTCAGAAGAGAGAGACCACGAGGGAGTTTCAGCATTTGTGATGAGTGGTTTTAATCATTTGGGTTTCAAAAACATAAATAACACCACCAAGAAAGAGCTCCAGAAAGCATTATCAAGATGGCTATTGAGAGTTTCTCCTCTCTGAAAGCCGGCTTTTCAGTCAAGCTAAAAAAGCAATAACATTTTCCAGAAAAAAAAAAAAAAAAGAATCAGTGAAAATGTCATAAAAAATGAAATGTCTGACAAGCACAATAATCTTCCCAGCCTTGAAAAAGAGGATTGGGTATTTTATTTTTGCCTTTCTGCTTTATGATTTTGGCTGGATGGATAATGCAGAGTTAGGAAGGTGACTTTTCCTTCTTCCAGAGATGGAGACCGGAGGTCCATAAAGATGAGTCTTACCTCAAATCATGCCTGCAATCATAGCCTCATTTACGTGAGGAGGGACCTCTGGAGGTCTCTGGCCCAACCCCATTCTCCAAGCAGGGCCAGCGTCAAAGATTAAGTCAGTTTGCTCTGGGCTTTGGTTGAGCTTCAAAGATGTCTGTGGATGGACACCCCAGCACCTTCATCCCAGTCATACAGAAATTGCACCCAAGTTCTCAGCCTCCAGGTTCAGCACCCTGATGAAAAGTTGTCCCAGTGCCCCTCACTGCCTTGGGATTGTAGTGGAAGAAATCCAGGAGGATTGGCATATGCAGTGGTATCTACAATCACAGGGGAAATAGCCTCAAAAATAAAGGTGTGGGCCAGAGCTTGCTAAAACCTTCAGGTTCTGCACACAGCCTTCAGCAGGGACATGAGGAATTGAATGTGGGTGCTCTCCAAACCAGCCTCATCCAAACCAGCCACACTCAGCCCCACCACAAGCCAGCCTTCAAGCTATACTCCAAAGCTGTGATACCTGGTATGTCATCCTTGTTTGTTCCCCTCTCCATCAGTCTGCTAGCAATTGCATTTCTGGGAGCACGGGGCTCGTCTGTGCGTTTCTGAAGCAATAAAACAAAAAGGAAGAGCCTCAATGCCACAACCTGGACTGCCAGGAGAGGAATTTGCTTGCCATTTGTGGGCAATCTTGCACGGGAAGCGGATCAAGCTATCGGGGGACTTTCAGCCCCCAAAACCACAAGAGGAAAACTCAAACTGCTAGGAAGCAGAGGAGAGCGGATTGCAGTAAGATGGCTCAGCTGTCCCAGCGGAGGGTTTTATGGACACTAAGAGCTCCAGGCTCCTGGAATTGCTTTCCCAAAGTCTCTCCAGCTGGCTGTCGAGGTAAAGCCTGCAGAAAATTGAGGCAAATACGTTTCATCTTTCTTAAGCTTGATTTCTGAGGGAAGCAGAATTATGCCGCTGTTTTCTTTTTTTAATTTTCCCTAATAACTTTTAAATCCTTTGGCTGCTTGCGCCGAATTTTTCACAAGGGGAACCAGATCTGCGTTTCTGACAAGTCTGCAGTAAACAGGCAGCTGGGGAGAGGAGACAGAAACTCCGCCAGCACAAAATGCCTCTTGTCGACACTCACAAAACATCTCATTTACTGGGCACTGTGGAGTCCAAGCAAAGTTTGGCCTCCAGGAATTACTCCCTGGGAAGTGGGTTGTGCTGGTTCAGCCCATCCGTCTCCCCATGCACGGCTTTGCAGTTTGCTCTGAGCAATGCGTTTGTGCAAGCAGCAATGGTTTTTAGCATGGAAGGAAGTTGGGCTTAGGGCTTCTTTAGTCCTGACCTGCTGGAGACATCCCATGTGCAGCTGCTAAAGAGCTCTACTACACCCTGGGGTGTATCATTAGGGATAAGCCATCAAATGCATCAACACATTGTTCCTGTCTACATAGATGCAGTATTGTGCGCAGTTTTGGGTACCCAATCTCGATGTCGGGAGGTGAGAAGGGTGACCAGCATTACCTGAGGTCTTGAAAATAGGAGGTGCAGGAGGAGACTGGAAAGCCTGCTATTGTTTTAGTCTCAAAAAGGGGAAATACGAGAGCAATCTGTGAATTTGCAAAGAGTTCTTGTGAAGAAGGGAGTCTTCTCTGTGATCACAACAGGTAGGAAAGGAAGTGGTAGGCTTCAATTGCAGCCCAAGAGGGTACAGGTTAGAAACTACAGAAAACCTTGCCAACCTTCTGGACAGGGACGGTTTTTAAGAGCAAACAATACACCCTTTCAGCTGGATTTATTCTTTGAATGGAGGTGACCCCTAGAACTCCCTCCTGACCTAATATCTAGTTTTCCATAAGGAAGCCACAATCACTGAGGAGACCACCAGCAGCTTAATTCTCTTCCTGAAATAGGTGGGAAGGATATAAACCTTAGAAGAGAAGATGCCAGTCTGTCAGCTTCACAAAGCCCGAGGACAACTCCTGCCCTGTTGCTCTGGACAATAAGGATGCTGCAAATTCCACATTATCATTTATGCCTCAATTTCCTATCTGTATTCAGGAAAACCATGGGACTTTCTTCCATGCCACAACTAAACTACAGTGAATTAGCATCTTAAAAACTCTGCTGAATTTATATTCCATAAGAGCAATGCAACTGTTACTAATTTAAACTCAGCCAAAGCACTATCCAACTGTATAGTGGAGAAATTCAGTCTGGGTCCAGACTTTGACATTTCTGTCTAAGGCATTTGAGTGTCCGGATTAAATCAACCCTTCCATCTTGAACTGTAAAACTGCACTCACATAGGAAGCACACAGACCAAATATCTCCACTTTTGCACAGCAAAGTGGCCACTGTAGATGTCCAAAATATATGTGCAGTGCATGTGGACATGCTGGATGCTACCAATGCCCCTCTGAACATTGGAAAGAAGGCTTTTCCCTTCAAAGGCGGCCTAATAGCTTGTTCTTGGAGAGTCTCTCCTAAAGGCACAAGGTCCCTAAGTCAGCTGATTGTGCCACACACAGTCTAATCAGCAAACCTGTCACGTTTATGTGCAGAAAAGGAAAAATACCCCAGACAACCTTGATCACTACTTGCCTTTTACCTGAACCAAGCCTGCCTTGATCTTGCAAACCCCAGGGTGCTTGGAGTACAGAGGCACAAGTTCAAAGAGACAGCAAGAAGTTAATCTGAAAGCAAAAGGTGCTCTTCAGGCAGGCGGGAAGAAGCAATTAGAAAGCTATTCCAAAGCTTCAGTAAATGACATCAAGGCAGCCATTATACACTCACTAAAGCACGAGGGTCCTCCGCTCTTGTCAATCAAGACAAAAAGCCAAGAGTGTAGGCACATGGGCCAGACTGCAAAAGGAGGAGCTGGTAGGGCTCCTCACAACCCTGCTTGAGGAGGCAAAGGCAAAGACTCTGCAGTTGAAGCAGCTTCTGGAGGCCCACATCTGTCAAGGCTGGGTTTGGGGTTTGTAGTTTTAGTTAGGCCTCTCTTCTCCCTTCCTATCAACTGTGCTCTACGAGCTCCATGGAGCTCCAAGCTTTCCATAGGCAATGTCCCATTTTGGCATTACCCGTCCAAAATGTACCAACTTTTTAGTTCAGCATTTTAGTTGTTATGTCATTTCACCTTCGAAAACTACAGCCTGTCCCACTCTGGTGCTGGGAAGCCTGGTGACAAATAAAAGGGCAGTTAAAGCTTTGGTGTCTCCCAACCCCATGCAGCTAAATTCAGGATCCTGTTTTTCCGAAACTGCAGATGCCGAAGGAGATTCCCTTCTGCATAATTTTTCCATCTCTAGCTTCTCATCTGTAAACTAGAGCTAATCATTGCACACAGCTTTTGTCTATTTAGGCTGTAAACTCTTAAGGGCCATTCAAGGACACCACACATGAGGAGCCCCTACATCAGTCAAACAGAAGATAACTTGCATGAGCTGAATGCAGGCAAGGTTGGCAGTGAGAGATGACATCTTTTATCAGAAAAATTGATTCACAAAAGCCAAGAGGAGCGGGTTTCTCTCCAGCAAGCAACATCAATACACACATACGGATCCAGAGCTAGTGCTTTTCCAGCAGCATTTCACCACCCCGCTCTCAACATCCATTTCTTACCCCTGCCCTGCAGCAGCGTGGCATTCAGACAGCTGCTCCCAGACTTGCACATCCCACAGCTAGGGCTGAATCTCACGTGGTGGTGATGCAAACCCGAAACCTCTCTCCTATACCAGATGTGCGCCAGCTGCAGCTGAGCAGTATGAGCTGTGGTCCTCTGCTCAGCTGCCTCTGGCTGAAGGAGCAGGTTGAGGTTGTGGCACCCAGGAAGGGGCAGAAAGGGAAGAGGTACCACTGAGCAGCACAGCACATCCCTCATGCACACCAGCAGCTCCGCTCTCCTTCTCCCCCAAGCCCAGGAGGAACCAACCACATTATGCAGCGCGATGCCGCTTCTGATCCTCGAGGGCTTGGAGAATCGCCTGGACACTAAGCAGGCTCCCACTGGAGTTCTAAGATGCCTCTGTGAGTGTGTGATCCCTGTTGCCACCCTGTGCTGTCAGCTCTGCTCACAGGCAGATCTCTATAAGCCTCCCAAGCCCCTGTGGAGCTGGGGATGCTGGCAACAGTAGGAGCCCTTTCCCCTGCTGTAAGCACTGATCCCTCCTAAAACCTGAAGCGATTGCGTTAATCAGTTTGCTTCGAAGTAGGCCATGCAAAATATGTTTGAGCCTGGCTGGTAAAATGGGGAGAGGGAGAAGTGCAAGGAGATTAGAAAAGAATCGTGCTTAATTTGGGAACGTCTCTGAAGATTTATTCCGAAGCATGAAAGCCACGGAGAGCACTCCCGCCCAGAGATTAAAGATGCTCTGACTCACATCTCTGAGGCCTGACAATAGCTTATTCAGGAGAGCTGCCTGCAGCCACGAGACAGAGGATACAGTTTTCCCAAAGCATTTCAATTTTCAAGAGAAAAAAGACTAGACTTCATTAATTTCATCAAATAACAAGAGCTGCCATGGTCCCCATCTCTCCTAAAGCTGGCTAAAGATCCCAGTGCTTTTGTTGCCCTGAGAGAAACCACAGCCAGCAGTCACTCACATCTTCTGAATGGCCACTTTCTGGCATTTCCTATTGCATTTGATCTCCAAACAGAAGCAGAGCTAAGAAGCCAGTGGAGGGCCCTTGCCAATCAGGGGGAATACAGCAACCATCACCCATTGCTTGCTATACAATGCCTCCTTCTTCCACAGAAGTGAAATCTGGGGGCTAAAGGTGCTCAACATGTTGGCCTCTTCCAGGCTGCCTGGTTCTCCCTGCTGCATGGCCAACTCTGTGAGCATCACACAGCCCTTGAGCAGGTGTCCCTGTCTGTGAACCCATGAGATCAGTAGGACATGAGATCGTCCTGCTGAGTGCTGGATGTATGGATGGTGCCAGGACCTCACTATTGCTTTCTCCACAAGCTCACGATGATCCATGCAACCGCCAGGTGAGCCTCCAAAGGAAAGAAGGTGGCACCTGCAAGAGGGTGCGTGTAGGAACTGGTGCTGCATTTTCTGCTTTGCTCTTCTCATTAGGTGCAGAAGAGAAAGGGATGGTGAGATTGGGAGAGATGAGATGGCAGGTATAGGAAACAATGGGATTGTTCTGCCAACAGACTGCCCATGATGGAAATCCCTTTGGGAGTGCTGGGGGTGAGCAGCAGGACACCTGCAGGGCTTCAGGAAGAAGGAGTTGGATTCAGTGCTTGACTGATGTGGCACAAGTTTGGCATCACCTCTTACAACTAGTGTAAACACAGCCCTGTGTTTTCACTCACAAGGACCTTTTGGTAGATAACCTGGTGAAGAGTTTGTGGCTGGTGCTATTGACATCAACACCATCAAGGTGAAGGCTGATGTGGGATACACCATTTGGGGGGTGTCAGCTCTTATCTAGGGAGGTCAGGCTGCTGCTGCAGTGTGCCGCAGCAGGGTCCCTCCGCAAGGCACTGTTTGGGATCAGAGGGCAGGACAGCAGCCATGGCACTGTGTTGTCGAGGCATGAGAGGTTCCCCTGCATTGCTGTGCAGCAGATCATCTTTGATGCATCATTACAGGTGGTCCTTTCTAAGCTGCTGCCACTGCTGCTCTCTGTTCTGGTCTCCAAGATAGCTGGAGCAAAACCAAACCTGGTCCCATAAGAGCTCTGCAGAGTTAGTTTTGATCTTCATGCTGATGGGGAAGGACAGACAGAGCCTGCTGAACAGAAAAGGCTGTGTGCCAGCTCTAGGCATCTAGGTAATTGTACTCATCTCCCATCCATCACCCAGGAACGACAGCCTCTGTTGCCAGACCTAATGCCCTTTCTGCCATTTCTTTCTCAGAACTGGCTTGAAACTGGTTTTGAAACAGAACCAAGAGGCTGTATCCGTTCTCCCCCTGGAGATATGACAATGTGTCTGCTTTCTGCCAGGTTAGGTTGTCTCTGTGCTCTATGTGCATGTGTGTTCCCATGGCTCTGTTCACTGAGACAGGTAGAAGGGATCCCATCTTTCTGAAGTTGGGCTTGTGGGGTAAGGATAACACAACATAGCAGAACCCATCCACACTTCACACTGTCCATCCCCTGCACCTTCACCAGCTTTGTCTGAGAAGGGAAGAGTTCAAGGAAGAGATCTGAGGCAGACCCTTTCTGCAGTCAGCCCTTCCCTAGTTATCTGCCAAACCATGGAAGGAAACTGAGTTCAAAGGCTAAAACACAAGGTTGCCTCACCTATGGCAAGAGGATCCCATCCAAAGGCACCCCCAGATTTCTAAGCAGTAGAAAGTCATAGGGCTGCTTTTTTATATCTTCTTTCTGAGATTCCTGCCTGAGAATTTGTCTTTCTAACTAGAACCTGTAGCATTGAAAACATGCAAAGAAGTGACAGCCATGCCCACAGGTCCCTCTGCCCTTCTGCAGCCGTGCAGTGGGATTATGATGTTCTGACCTGAGATATAGTTGCCGAGAGAATCCAAAATCAGAAAGAGTGTGGATTTTTTAGTTTTTCCCAGATCACTTTCAGTTTAAATATTAACAGAACAATCAAGATTTCCCCCATTCTTAAGCAGAAATCTTATAGCACCACCTCATCTTGAAGATTCCTATTAACAACACAGCATTGTTCGGCAAACGCAGCTGCCAGATCTGGTCCAGTGGCAGTCTGAGACACTGCCAGCTGGTATAGACCTGGTGTGAAGGTAGTCACATCGGGATCCAGGCAGGGCTGGGGGATCCTTCACAATGTCAGTCCATCCATGCTGGGGAGGGCCTCTTCATTAGGGACTGTAGTGATAGGACAAGGGGTAACGGGTTCAAACTTAAACAGGGGAAGTTTAGATTGGATATAAGGAAGAAGTTCTTTACTGTTAGGGTGGTGAGGCACTGGAATGGGTTGCCCAGGGAAGTTGTGAATGCTCCATCCCTGGCAGTGTTCAAGGCCAGGTTGGACAGAGCCTTGGGTGACATGGTTTAGTGTGAGATGTCCCTGCCCATGGCAGAGGGGTTGGAACTGGATGATCTTAAGGTCCTTTCCAACCCTAACTATTCTATGATTCTGTCCTTGTAAAAGAATCTGAGAATATATTTGTTCATCCTGCCTTTAAAACCTCCACAGAATCACACAGTCACAGAACTGTTGAGGTTGGCAGGGATCTCTGGAGGTCACCTCATCTAGGTGTCTCAGGCAGAGCCACCTAGAGCTGGTTGCCCAGGACCGTGTCCAGTCAGCTTTTGAATATCTCCAAGGATGGAGACTCCACAACCTCTCTGGGCAACCTGTTCCAGTGCTTGGTCACCACAATATACTGGTGGTGCTTGGGGCAGTTCCCTCTCAGATGCAGGACTTTGCACTTCTTGTTGAACTCCACGAGGTTCCTGTACTGTCAAGGTCCTCTGGATGGCAGCATGACCCTCTGGTGTATCATCCACTCCTGGTTTTCCATCATCAGCAAACTTGCTGTGGGTACACTATGCCCCATCATCCAGATCATTAATAAAGATGTTGAACAAGATTGGTACCGATATTGACCCCTGGGGTACACTGCTAGCTACTGGCCTTCATGCTGCTGATCACCATCACCATGGGCACGGCCATTCAGCCAGTTTTCAATGCACCTCACTGTCTGCTCATCTCTGTAACACAGAGGTCTTACTTCTGTCTACAAGTGTCATGCTTCACTACCCTCCCTCTTGTATCTCTTCCTTACTGCCTTTTGAAGCTGACTTTCAAACAGTCCCTCCTTGCACCTGGCTAAACCTTGGTGCCATGTACAGAGAAAAGTGGGGAGAGATGCTGCTTTTCATGATTTGCTCTGTCACTGAAGGGAACAGCCCTGGCTTGTAGCACAGGCTCATTCAGCCCTGTTTCATGTCTGTACATCTGACCCTCTTGTTTTCAGATTACTCAGGGGCTGGTTTTATTAGTGGTTGGTTGAGTGGTCTCAGCATGGCTCTTGTGGAATACCCACGTCTTCCATTCCATGCAGCACCATGGAGCAGGTGGAAATATTCTCAGGGAGACACTGACGCATGTGCAGTATCTACAGAGGGGAACATCTCAGCTGTTATTGCTGCTGCAAACAATGCCTCCTATCAGCTTGTGGGTGAACTCAAGTGGCATTTATTTGGGCAGTATCAGAAAGGAGCATTGATGGAAAAGTCCCCCAGTTGTGTAAAAATGACATTGATGCTCCTGGCAGAAAATCTTCAAATGCGGTAGGTGCCCTATTGAAATTGCTTTTTTTTTTGTCACTGGGTGTTGGAATCTTGTCAAAATGCTTGAAAAAAAGTCCTTTGGAACGTTCTGACCAGCTTTTCAAAAAGAGTGTGATTAATAAATACAATGGGCTTCTTTCCACTTGAGCAGCCCTTAATACCTGGTAGAGTCTTCTGCGTGAACGAGATTAAGGTGTGAAAGACTTCAGGAAGCAAAACCACTGATAGGTTTGGAAAGGACAGAGCATAGAAAAGAGCACCAGACACTCATGTTTAGGGATATTCTGGAATTAGGGATATTCTATAATTAAACCATTTTTGTGTTGCCCAGGGGTTATATGGCTTAAAAAGGACATAGGAAGCAGTCCTGTAATCAGAGTCATCATTTTGGCACTCTTGTGTTAGGAGAAATAATGGGAGCAAGTGTAACTGCGCTTTTACCAGTTGGAAATGGATGCTATGGCTAATGCACCTGCACAGCAGAAACACAGAAGCAGTATGGATTTTTATGTATGGTTGAGTGAATTAGTGACCCTGTGCATTCCTTTCTTTTCTGTAATGAAATAGATCAGCTCTCCTCTCCCACCTGCTGTCCTTAATTGTTGGATGTCGGGGGTTTTAAGTATTAAAAAAGGCATGTTTGCCATCAGTCATGTCTGTCTAACCATCATCCCGGAGGCAGACTGTCCCTCCACTGACCACAAACATCTTGCAGTCAAAACTCTGGTGTTCTCAGCAAGACCCCAAAGCCATAAATGTTCATTTATTAGTAGAAATGGAGTTTTTCTTGTTCACATAGAGACACAAGTTTCTGTAAGCCTGAAATGCTGAATAGATAAACGTTAAAGCACCAGGCTCAGGCAGTGCTTGCGTTGATTAACTGATCCCTGGCCGATGTGGGGATGCTTTATGCTTTGTTCTCAGATGTGCTTTCAGTGGTGTTAATAAAATTTCCTTAGAACAAGAGGGAACAGGTGATCATACAATCATGTGTGCCTTCCCTGGCTGATTCCGCCTCATGTTGTCATAGCAGCATCACCCCATTGCAGGCTCCTGCATTCAGGTAGGGCTCTTTTGTATGTGCTGGTCTGCGATTTGCAAGTAATAAACAAAACCTGGTGCCCTGCTTTGATTACAAGAGGATTCCCTGTGTTGTTGGAATTGTAAATGCATTTAAATGTAGGAGGAAAATTGGAACTGATTGTCAACACCCATAGGATACCCCTGTAGGGATTTCCAAGGATGAAAATGCAGCCTAGATTTGACTTTGATTTTGGGCATCAAAGAAAAGTGCTTTCAAATTTGTTCCCATGTGCTCTGGAGTGCAAGTCAGCTTCCCTCTCCTTCCAAAGGAAGCGTACATAGTCTTTGGCAGTGCTGTGTTGCTACTCATGTAGCACGACCCAAGAAGCAGAGCTTTGGTTATTCAACCAGTCCCAGTATATGGTTCTTTTCAGCATATGGTCCTTTCCAGCTCCTGAGCCATAGGTCTACACCTTGCTCTGGGTCTGTGCTGACCACCAGTCATCCTGGCACTGTTCACTGGGATCACTAGCTGGATCCTAAGAGAGATGCAAGGCCACGGGATGAGATATCATGTCGTGCAATGTCATGTAATGCTGCCCAGATCCAGTTTGTTGGCTACTTAACTTTGCCATAGTGGCCACATAGGTCTGGAAGGGCTCTTGTACCTTTCGAACCTGTCTTTGTGTATCACCACAGTGCAAAAGTAGCATGGGTTTCTGGAGGAGATATAAAGCAGCAGTGTGCCAGTGAACCATGACAAAACATGCCACAAGAACTGGGCCTCCTGAAGACATACTACAATTCTAGCTTTATTTGTAGAAGCAGCCAAGTCTGAAACCTGCAGCTGCTCCATTATTTCCCACAAGCACACAGGTGGAGAGTCAGTGGGGCATTATCTGTGTGGAGAGGTTCAGATATGAAAGAAGCCCACGTCCAGTGCTCCAGCTGCAACCCTCGCAGAACTGACTGACTATAACCAGTAGGAATGTCCCACAGTGACTGAAGGGTTGTGCCAGCCCCAGCTGGGACATGGCACTGGGCTGTGACAGTGTATGTGAAGGACTCAGGTGAGTATTACACACCCCCTGAGAGGCAGGAGGTCCTTGGGGGAGGCAGGGGAAGCACCTCTGCTCCTCAAGTCTCCTACTAACACTCTCAAAGAGGCATCCCTCCTTGCGTCTGATCCTTGTGGCTTCCTGCAAGTTCAAATTGTCATCCATGGAAGCAGATCCTCAGTCAGGGCAGATCACCATCTGACTCATTCAACTTGCTCCATAAAGAAAGGGCCTGAGCAGACGCGAGTCCATCTGAGGTTGATTTGAGCCAGTTGTGACTGGGGCATGTGCTAAAACAACAGAAAAAGCCAACGTGCACACAACATGCACAGAACGGGTAAGGAAGAGAAGAGTGGAGATCTAAAAGGATCCTCCATCTAGGACCAATCTGACTGCCACCAGTTTTCCTTCTTAGGTTGCCCTGGCAGAAAAAGCCCAACATGATTCAGGTGTTCAAGGAAACTTTCAATCATACGTAAAGAGGGAGAGAGAGAAGAAACTATAAAATGGGATGGGATTTCACTGTGATGCTGAGACCTGTCTGTGCCCCAAGCTCTGTCTTATATTGGAAGGCAATTGCCAATTAATCTGACACTGAAGAAGGTATAAGCAACAAATCCATTTTGTGTCTGCTCATTTTCCCCTGTGACACGTAGTCCTCTCTACCTTGCTAACTGGAGATAGCTCGCTAACAGCTCTCTGATGTGGGTTTAATTAAACACCTCTTGAATGCCTCACAGTGGTGGGCAAAGTCGGTGGAGTCATTCCAAGTCTGACACACTGAGGAATGGCCTCAACTCCAGGGCTGCTCTCTTCATCACTGAAAAAATGCAGATGCTGTGGGAGCATCTTTAATAATGATGGAGCTAGAAACTGAAAGCTAGCAACATCTGGCTGCCCAAAGGAGGATCTTATAGGGAACGGCTTTAAGCTGACAGAGGGAAGACTGAGATGAGATATTAGGAAGAAGTTCTTACTATGAGGGTGGTAAGGCACTGGCGCAGGTTGCCCATAGAAGCTGTGGCTGCCCCATCCCTGGCAGTGTTCAAGGCCAGGTTGGATGGGGCTTGAAGCAACCTGCTCTAGTGGAAGGTGCCCCTGCCCGTGCAGGGGGTTGGAACTGGATGAGCTTTAAGGTCCCTTCCAACCCAAACCTCTCTGTAATTCTGTGATTCTATGGTCTTCCACATCCCAGCAGTTCTTATAACACTGCAGAGAAGATGTTTGATTGTCCTGCAGTAAAAGAAGGGCTCTGAGGGAGGGGAGACACCTCTGTAAGGGATATATGCAAGGCAAGGATGTTGCTGTTGTGTCCCAAGAAGGCCTGCAGATCCTTAAAGGGGGTGCAGTAGTGAAGGCTGGAGAAGAGAGGAAGAAGGTGTGCTCTGGAAGGGGACTGCCAAAGAGAGGAGCAGCAAGCACTGGATGTGCTGGAGCATAGGTCTGACCCAGCTCCAAGAGTCACTTCAGCAGGTCACTTCTGCTTGGTGGATGTACACTGGTCTTGGTGCACTGACTGAGGACAAGCATTCCTGCATGAGAACTGGGGCTGCTCTATGCTGAGACCATTTGTGCCCTAAATAACAGGGCAAAGTGTGATTGATTTTACAAAGGGTGAGCTTTGGCATGTGGAGATGAAGGGGGAGCATGCCATGGGTGCCAGGTAGATTGTGGACCAGGTAGATACTCCTGCAGTGAATCCAAAGCCTCAGCTACGGCACAACTTTTCCCTCTTTAAAGCACCCATGTTCCCCGCTCCCTATCCCAGGAGGAGGCCGGGAGTGCAGTGTAGAGGCTGAGTGCTGTAGGAGAGAGCTTGCAAATAATCTAAGAGCAGGAGAAAAAATTTCAATGAGGCTTTCAAAGAGTCTATTTAGCTTATCAGAAAGGGGGTCAAGAGGTGATTTGATTACAGTGCGTAAGTGCCGGCAGCAGAAGAAAACACCAGTTTCTAAAGAGCTTTTTAATCTATCAGAGAAAGCCAGAACAAGAGCCCATGGCTGAGATATGAAGGCAGACAAATGCAAATAAGACATAGGGAGCATATCTTTAGCAGAGAGGGAGATAAATGGGAAGAGCAAACTCAAGGAGAATGGTTCTTAATATCTCTGGGTGCCTTCAACTGAGAGCTGGATAACAGGCTTAAGCCAGAGAGAAGCCGTGTTGTTTCCAAGGTGGCATTTAGGAGCCTATAAAGTGGCCTTGTGCTTCATTTTCTCTTGATAGCAAGAATATCCAAGTTCCTTGCCCTTGTGAGGGCAGAAAAATGTTTGAGCACAGGCTTTGGGCAAAACCTGCTTCAGTCACCAGCTCAATGTTCATGGTTTCTAAGTCAAAACCATATCTTGGCTTCCAAAGGCTTGGTGGTCTGAGCCTGTTTGGTGTTCCTCCTGGCAATGGGCTGGCCATATGCTGGTGAGAAATTCCAGCCTAGTAGGAGGAAAGGCTTTGCCATGGCTAGGAATTAAGGTATTGCCAATTAGAAGCTTAAACCAAGAAAAGATATACCAGAAGTCCATCTCATCATGCACCCGTGTCTGGCACTGGTAGGGGACTGTAGCAGGAGTTTAGGCGAGAAAAAACAAGTCTCAAGTGATTAGCCCCTGAAGTTTCTTCCTTGTTTCCAGCAATTTGTGACTGATGGATGCCTGAAGTGGAGGCTGACACACAGCTATTGACAGGCCCCAAAGGATGCTTCTCCCATGAAATTCCCAGTCTGCTTTTCGATCTATTACACTTGTGCCTGGAGCAATAACATCCATAATTCAGTAACACAATGTGTGAAAAAGTACATCCTTTTGCTTGTTCCAAATCCTCTGATCCTCTCACTGGTACCATTTTTCACGGTATGAGGAGCACAGTATAACTACTAATTGCCATTTCTTCGTGCTGTTCAAGATTATTTAGGCTTCTCTCCCACCTTCCTGGATATTTAGGGCATGGTATCCTGATGGATGGATGAACCACCCTCCTGTGGTCAAAGTGGCATATCCACTCCCTTGGTACATGTGTCACAGCCAGCCCACCAAGGTGTTCTGTATCGGAGGCCCAGAAGATACTCGTGCTAGAGTTATCCTCCAGAGCTGGAAAATGAAGGGTTAGAAGAGTATATATAAGAAATATACCAGAAAATACAGCTTACCTTGAATTAGCCAGGAAAATTCTTACTTTGTGTTTTTAATCTGCCTTATCTCTAACCCCAGCATCTCTGGCATCTCTGGGAGAATGGACACTATGCCCAAGCAGAAGAACTTCCCAGCACTAATTTCTATGTTTCGCATCTGGATCCCTCCTATTTGATGATAACACTGAGGGTTGCTAAGTCTGAGTCCTCCAGGGATGTCTTGGCAGCTACATCTTTATTATTGCTGTGTTTTCTCCTTTTCCTCTGTACGTCTTATTCAGTAAATGAAAACTTTAAACAAATAAACCAAGCAAGACCTTTGTGACCCAGGGGCTCTTTGCTGGTGAAACCAGTGTTTAAATATTTACCACTTGAATACGAAGGAATTTCCTGGGTTGTGCTGTCCGTCACGTAAGGCAGCTTATTCAGCATTGAGTTAAAGTTCTGGTAAAGTCTAGGAAATGATTTCGTATCAGTAATAGGTGGTTACAAGCAAGTAGGTAAATCCCACCATGACTGGACCCATCTTCATTATCCTCAGTTCCACTAGCCATGGTAATAAGGGTCCATCTGCAGGTGGGAAAAGTGAGCCAAAAGTGGGTCACCCTGCCAAGTGTTTGCTAAAGCCTGCTGAAGGCAGCTATTCCATCTGAAACAAACAAAAAACCCACAAAGAAAACACTTTGATTCAGTCCACATTCTTTATATATATATATATATATGGATCTAAAAATCAGATTTTTTTGAATTATTAATATTTTTAATTTCATTTATAACATACAAATTCAAATAAAGGCTAACTAGCTAAGATCAGAATACATAAGGGAAACATACTACTTGACCCATGCTGAGAATTAAGTCGTTTGGGAGCGCAGCGGAAGTCAATGTTGAACTTTCCAATGCCGCCCATGCTGGAATTTTCAGCTCTCGAAAGGTAAGTCGGTTGTGACAGCTGTTTCCCGTGTTTGTTTGGGTGGGAAACTGGAGTGAATAATCCTGCCTATTCGAGTCATTAGGAATGGATGGGGATTTTCTGCTTGTTACAAAACAGCATGTGCTGAGTTTCCACTGAAAATTACACCACCAATTCCCAGCTGGACAAACTGGGAGGTAGTCTTGATGTGGAAGAGTTTACAATGTAAATACACAGACCAAACACTGTTAGTACATAATAAAGCCCAGAGCCTTTCAAATTGGGATGTAATTATTTCAGTAAGGGCTAGAGAGTCTGCACAGAACTTACCTTTGATTTTCTGAGTCTGTCTCTACCTTTGTATAGATCATCCTTATTCCAAGAGGAAAAAAACTTGCCCAAAACTTCACTTGATATCATAGACTATTTCCTCAAGTGCCTACTTAGGAGTGGGGGAAACACACTGCTAAATGTGGCTCCTCCATAGTTGCATTTAATCACCCTTATTCCTTGGAAGCCACATGAAGATGTAAGCACGCGACAGCAGCCATCTAGAGATGATCCTGGTCCAACCAGACTGTCCCTGTTCCCACTCACTCTCACGGCTGTGCCACTCATCCCAAGTGTGCAGTGGGAATGGTACAGGGTCCTGCGCACAGGCTGGAGTCCTGCCTGATGGGATGCGCATGTGGCTTTTTCCTCAGCACCATCATCACTGATATTTTGGAAAGCAGGAGCAACAAAGCCTGGAGTATTGTGTGCAGTTCTGGTGTCCTCAACATAAAAAGGACATGGAACTGCTGGAACAAGTCCAGAGGAGGCCATGAGGATGATCAGGGGGCTGGAGCACCTCCCGTATGAAGACAGGCTGAGGAAGTTGGGGCTGTTCAGCCTGGAGAAGAGAAGGCTGCGTGGAGACCTCATAGCAGCCTTCCAGTATCTGAAGGGGGCCTACAGGAATGCTGGGGAGGGACTCTTCGTCAGGGACTGTAGTGACAGGACAAGGGGTAACGGGTTAAAACTTAAACAGGGGAAGTTTAGATTGGATATAAGGAGGAAATTCTTTCCTGTTAGGGTGGTGAGACACTGGAATCGGTTGCCCAGGGAGGTTGTGAGTGCTCCATCCCTGGTGGTGTTCAAGGCCAGGTTGGATGAAGCCTTGTGTGGGATGGTTTAGTGAGAGGTGTTCCTGCCCATGGCGGGGGGGTTGGAACTGGATGATCTTGAGGTCCTTTCCAACCCTAACTATTCTATGATTCTATATGGATTCACGTCATCCTGTCCCCATGGCGCTCATCCCATGGTGAACATCCCTGGGTGCAGTGACAGGATGATTAAACAAACAATACTTAAAGTCGCCAAAATTCAGGCTTGTCCTGCTCTGAATAAAGGAAGGCCCAATCTTGAGTTTCCTTCCTTTCTTCACCCCAGAGACTGAAATTCAGGGGTTCAAAAACCACATACCTGGCTTCAAAATGTAAGAACCCATTTTGCTTCAATGATTCTTTCCCTCTGAGTGTTTCAGGGCCATCAAACATCATTTCCCAGTTTAGGGCTTCATCCCCATCACTACAGAGCTATAAAAAAACAAACTAGAAAGGCAAGGTGGGATTCTCAGCTCACCCCTTGGCTCCCTGAGGCTTTACCCAAAGCATTGATTTTCATGAGACTCATGCTACAGCTTCAAGGAAGGCAGTGCCAGCAGCCACAACATGACAGCATCCAAACACCATTCGTCAAGCCAGCATGATTTGCTTTCAGCTGCTTTTAATCTTTCGCAGGCTCTCTGAGGGAACAGCTTGGATCCTCCTATGAATCGGAGAGTTCAGTCTCCCTCAGCAGAGCCCAGCTATGGGCAGTTAGCAGAGACAGGCTCTTCAGCAGGCACAAAATAAACGGATGGATTTCTTTTAAGGGGATGCTATTAGTGTTCTGGGAAGAGCCTGCACTCGTACTCATTAAGTCTGCAGTCTCCAAAGTATTTATAGAGAGGAAAAGAGCATAACTGGTTGAAATCCTTACTGTTGTAGCAAATGATCAATGCACTTATTCGCAGAGTCATAGTGTCTCTGATTAATTCATAGCCAGAAATAATAGCGGAGTACCTGCTGCGTTGCTATTACCTTATCTCTGCCTCACTGGTTGATTCTCAGGTACAAGCGAAACCAGCCCTTAATTACTTGGTTAAAAACCTCTCTGCTGCCGGGGAACAAATGGAATGATACATCCACCTCTGCTGCTGCACTTCACAGCTCCCAGAGATAATTGAATGGAAGGAAACACACTTCAAAGTTCCTCAAGAGCCAGCACTGATGATAAACGTGCCCTAAGGAACAGCCAGGGTCCAGGGAATGGCCAGATGAAGGCATGACCTGCACCAGGAGCAAACTTCATGTGCTGGTGTAGACCTGAGTCATTTGTGTCCTGATTTCAGGACCTTTACTATCCCATTCATACAGCTCTCACCTGTTTTACACTCATCTATGATGTTCTCCTTCTTTTAGAGAGAAGCTGATGCCTTGAGACACCCCTGCCATTCCCGGCCTGAAGCAGGAGTACCACCAGGCATTCATCCCTGTAACCCTGCCTGGGGCTGCTGTGCAACCCCTCCAGACAGGACAGCAGACAACATGGCCTACAGCCCAGGCAGCAAAGCTCAAAGAGGGCCACCCAGCACTCACCACATCTCTGGTACTGGCTACAGAGCTCCAAGCATCCCATGGCTTCAGCCAAGCAGATTCAGTGACGGAAGTCCTCTGAAGTCTGGCACTACATGGGACCACCAGGGAGGCATATGGAAACTTAGACCCATTCTCTAGTGGGATGTATCCACCAGTGGGACACTAGGGCAGATATTCCCAGATGTCCTCCGGTTGTGGGCAGCCTTGACCATTAACTCCAGGACTGTATCCCTCAGTCTTGCTGGTATCATTGCCCAGACATGACTCGTGCACTGGGTCACAGAATAATTTAGATTGGAAGGAACCTCTCTGGAAGCCTCTGATCCAACACCCCTAAAAGCAGAGCAAACTTAGATCAGGTTGCCTAGGGCTTCATCCAGCCAATATCTCTAAGGATATCTCTTGAATATCTCTATAAGGACTAAGATTCCCCACCTCTCTGGGCCCCTCTGCCAATGTCTGTCCATTGGAAGGGTGAATTTCTTCCCTAACATCTAATTGGAATTTCACTGGTCACAACTTGCATCCATTGCTCTCTTCCTTTCATTTGGCATCCCCAAGACTCTGGCTTTTTCTTCTCAGAACCGTCCCACCCCAGCCAGTGGCTGTATCCTCCTTCCCTTGCTGGCTACACCAACATCCAAACAGCCATCACGTATGGAGTTGTACCGGGACACTGGTTTCTCCAGGTGGGTTAGGGCATCCTCTTAGGGCCCAGGCTTTCAAGGCTCTGTAGTTATGGAGGAGACATTCAGATGCCCTTGACAGGGCAAGCAGCTGGGCTTGTTGATGCCGCAGTAGGACACTGCTGCAGGATGGGTGTGATTGCTTCTGAGACACTCTTTTTAAGAAAACAGCCAAATAAAAATGCAGGAGAAAATCATCCGCGTTACATGGTGATGCTTTTAATTGCCTTGGATAAATGGGAAATTAAACACTGGAAACTTCAAGTCCTGTTTGATGCTTAGCATCTTTGCTCCAAAAGGATGGTTTCTCCAGGCACGGCTTTGGTACACCCAGGAAGCGTGAAATCACTCCCAAATTGCTCGATGTGCAAGGTAATTGGCCTCCATTGCCTGGAACGCGCTGGCTGCAGACTCGAGGAGCAGACACCATCTCCCAGGTGGAACAAACTGTGCATTATCACAGGGGCTGTTTACATGGTATCCACGTGCCTGGCATTGATGGCTTTGAATCATTGAGGCATTGATGGCTCCTTGTCTGACTGGTGCAGAGACTTTCTACTGCTTCTCTGGAGGAGCTCAGTGGCTGGCAAAGTTGGGGCAGTAAGTCCTTGAGACAGAGCAAGAGAGAGATTTCCTGTCATCAGCCCTCTGCCACGCACCTTCCATTTTCTCCTTGTTATGCTCAATCAAGACACATTTGATTTCATATTAGGAGGATCTGAAAAGAGAAAATATTGAATGTGGCACGCGTTACAGCATGTTTCTGCTGACGGAGAAGCATGTGCTCACAAAGGCTTGGAGCTCTTCCCCCCACCCCAAGCAATTTTTGCTCTCTGAAATAGGACCTGTGATGGTATCACACCTGCCAGTCTTGTTTGCCTGGTGCTATTCCTACTCTCTCCAGCTCTGCAATGACAGTCTTCTTCTCGTCTCCAGTGACAACATTACAGATAACACTATGGACTCTGCACATATGTTGAGAATGTGTCAGCCAAGGTGTGATCACTGCATGCAGCAAAGATGCTCCAAGGCCAAACAGTCCCATACCCCTTGTTCCTTGTACAGAGACATCACTCACCAGTGGCCTTCCTTGCTGCCTCTCCCATGTTCTGCCATGCCTTTGGAGCTGAGTGTGGGGATAAAACACGTTGTTAAGGATTCATGTTCATGGATTTATACAGTGGCTCCAAGACATTCCCTGCTCTCTTCTTTTGTTCTTTCCTAATAACTTCTTGCAGCAACAGGAGAGGTCACAAGAGTGCGTTACAAACGTGCAGCTCCCCAGGATCCCAGAACAGGGCTGAGATCCAGTTCCAAGCTCATGGACCAAGCTTCAGCAAAAATCCCCTCCCCGCACTTCAGGACCATCTACCCACAGCTTCATAATGCCCATAACCCCAGAAACCCCCAGGGAAGGTGCAGCAGCTCCCGTCCTTCCACACTTCTCAAAGCTGTTTCATTAGCAATATTCCTGGGTACGATCTGCTGCCAGATTGCAGGAAATCTTGGCAGGCTCATGGGATGTTTGGGAATCAACACAACAGAGGCATCGGAAATCACCATGATGGTGAGAAAATACAGCTTAACAGGCAGCATGGTCTTGGCAGATGAAACCCTGCTGCCCGGCGGAGGGGCCAGCCGCTGGCAGTGGGAGGGAGGCATCGGGAACAGGGATGCTCAGCTCCTCCGGACACACGCACTCGGTGTGCACATTGCTTTTGCTGGCCAGCAGGTAAGGCAGGAGGGAGGATGCAGGGTTTGCCCAGTTCTACTCCACGAGGGATAGCTCCATCTTATTTCAGCAGTGATAAAGATCATCTCATTACCAACAACACAGAGCACACAATTACAGCATGTCTCTGATCAGAGTGGCGATAATCACCAACGTGAGCTCACCTCCTCCGCTCACTCATTTGTGTATTTTGGAGGTTTCTTAATATACCAAGAGCCAGTGAAATCAGTGCTAATCCACACGCAGCAGCTTCCTGGACAGGAAAGAAGAGCTGTCAGCACCACCACATCCTTCCGAACAGACGCTGTAGAGATCAACAGCTTTGATACCCCAAGGAAACTCCCAAGAGCCTCTCCTGGCATCTGTGTCTCCTGCCCACTCCTCCCTGTGGTCCTGGTCCTCATTTGGCTCCCTGTAACCAAATGATCACCTCCAGTGAGGTGATCTGCATGTCCCATACAGATACCTTCCCAGGGCCATAGGGTCCAGCAGAGAAAGGGGCTACAAGGGCCGCATGTGAAGGCAGAGAAACGTAAATGTGACTGGAATACTGCTAGGTTTTTTTTTCCCTATGGATTGACCACTGAAGCATCCTGTGCAGGAAGGCAGTGGGACCTCCATTTTTTGATGGCTTTGAGTCATAGGTGGCTTCTCAAGCAGCTAAGGCACCCATATGGCATCATCTTTAAGAGACCATCACAGCCACCGAAAGGCTCTGACACTTGGCACAGACCTCTCTGGGTCCTCACCAGCACCTTGATGTCTGCAGGGTTAAGTTTATTGCTGAGAAATTCTGCTGAGCTGGGTGCTTTTCTGAGTGTGAAGGTGGGGAGAAGGGAAAGGCCTTGCGGGATGCACCCCAGTGTTTCCTTCAACCCCAAGGAGTATGTCGTCATTCTCTGTCGTGGCTCCGGTTTCTTTGCCGAGGCCTCTGGGTTCATTTAGTCCGTTCATTTCACTTGGACCAGGCACAATGAGTTGTCAAAGACCAGAGCCTGGAAAATGAAGTCTTAAGCTGTGAATTAATCCTGAGGAAGAACAGCTATGGAGACCACAGCAGAGCTCCCCGATGGATGGGGATGGATTGAAGAGACTTGCAGAGCTAGCTGAAGAAAGCTCTGCTCCTCCTTCTTGTGGCTGCCCTCACCTCCTTTCCCTGTGTGGGAGCTGAGCCTGTCCCCTTCTGTCAGCAGAGTGCCAGAGCCCCCTGCAATGTCCTTCAAGGGCTCTTTTCCTGCCCTCTCCTCCCAGCCTGAATCCCTTCAGGGGCAGGCGCGCCGATCTTCCCAAAGCCCCCAGGATTGAACTGATCCAGCACTCAGGGGCCGTGTCCATCACACTTCCAAAAGCCCACTGAGTTTTCCCTCTGCTCGCTTTCATCCTCCTCCCCACTTTATGTTTTGCGGTCTCAGGTGAACACAGGACACTTCAAAGAGATCTCTACCAGCACTGAAGCTTTGAAGCCAGCTGGTGGAGCAACCTCAGGTACATGGGGAAGGAGCAGGGCCCCGCTCGGTGCCTTCCCAGGAGAACTGAGTCAGAGCCAGAAGAAACGACAGCACAGGCTGGTCTGACTCAGGCCGGGAGTTTCTCCCTCCCTTGGTTACTGAGCCCAGTGGCCCTTCCTGGTTTTAAATGAGCAAAATCTTTGCTAAGCTCCAGATTACGTTCCTGGGTCACCAGCAGAGATGGCCTCCAGCAAAGCCCTGGATTTTGTCTTTAATTATCAGTGGGGATATTACATTCTTGCTGAAACAGAGCTGAGAAAAAGCCAGCATCTGCGATCCCTGCTGTGGAGCTGAGCGTCTGCTCGGCGGAAGGATGATAATCAGGAAGAGAGAGGTCAACAGAAGATGATCTTCTAAGTCTTCCTCTATAGACTGAATCTCTAATGTGTTTACTTAGCCAGATGCAAATCCTTTTCACAAACTTATGGCACTGCTGAGTACAAGTACATGCAGAAAATTAACAAAGCTGGAGCATTAATTCCTCATCTATCGCCAGTACAAGACTTCTGGTGGCTACGTGGGAGGAAGGAAAATGTTCTCTCTCCAGTGTCCAGGGAGAGGAAGCTGAGTTTCCAGCAGCATTCTCCAATTCCTAACCCGGTCCAGCACCTCGCAGCTCCAATTCCCTGATTTGCTTCTTCCCTGGGTCCCTGGGGTCTGATTCTTGCCCTTGTCCATACCCAGCAGCAAAGTCTGCCTATGGCCAGTGAACTTACTAAGGCAGGAGATCTTCAGAAGACGGGCAATGCCATCAAGTGCAAAACCATCTTCAAGTGTGGCCGGGAGCAGATGGAAGAGTATAACAGAAGCCTGGTGTATAGAGCCCTGTACCTGCTGAAGACAACCCTGCCACCTCCTGCCTGGCGGTTATTTTCCTTGCTGCGCACTAGAGAAGCATCCTAGGGACCCCTCCGCTGGAGCAGAAACCTCTTAACAGCCACCTTATGGCCTGCTAGGGCAAGAGCAAAGTGTCATTTAGAAAGTGGGGACACCGTGTTTGGTTGTTCACATGTGTTTGATCTATGATGGAGGAGCAGGAGGGGCAAGCCAAGCGTTACTCCATGGTTGTGGAGCCACCAGAGATTCCCCATATAGCATCCTGTATTGGGCCGGAAAAGGTGTGCTGGCTGGAGGACAAGGCATGGGCAGGAAAGGTCAGGAAGGCAGCACAGCGTGTGCTGAGCTGCTCACAGCATGGACAGCCGTGGGTTGGGGCAGGTCAGTGTATCTGAAGCTTGTCTTTTCACAGTTCATTTTTCTCTCTGCTCTTGACAGAACACGTGCAGGGGTATGTGCGGTGCACCTTAGGTTCAAGGTCACCTTGTATTCAGCCCAGCACAATAAAAGCATGCAGGAATGGGATATAACAAAAAAGCTGTGTGGCTTTGAGCCTCTCCGAGTAATGGGTCTTGAAATAGATCACAGCTACCTGAAGGTTAGAAAGCCCTGTGTCCACTGCCTTTGCAGGTCCCCTCCTAAGACACCCTGCTCCAGTAGTGCAAAGGTCTGGGAATCCCCCCTGAGCTGACAGTGACAGCTACAGAGGAATGAGACTGTTTAACCTGTTTAACACCATTCCTACCCCAGCCAGCCAGGTCAATTAAAAACTAAAGATGAAGGCACTCGGGCCGGGGCTGCTGTCCCTATCAAGTTCATTATCTCCCCCCCCGCTATCAGAAAGAGGGCAACTGTTCACGTAAGACACAGCTAATAATATCTGAGTACAGGACATTGCTGCTAAATTATAGGGAGGGCTTTGGGAGGGAAATTAAGTGTCATTTGCAAGCCCGATAATCGGGGCTGTGCAGCATGAATGCCGATGCGGGAGCGGGCTGGAGGACAGTGTGTGGCTTATGCAACTGTCCCCATCCTCCTCCATTGGGCTGAGCTGGGCTGGCAGGATGTGTGCTGGGGGGCTGAGGGCTTGAAAGGCAAAGGCAGATAAAAACAAAGAGCAAAGTGGGTACCTCAGTCTGAGGGTAAAGCATCAGCTACAGTGGCTTTACAGTGATACTGCTAAAGGAGAAGGCTCAGCTCCTCCCTCCCAGCACAGTGTAGGGGCTCCCAGGTAAGCTACCAGTGATGGGAGGTCTCAGCTAAAGGGCCAGTTCTGCGCAGGTTCTAGGAGCAATCAAACCCAGTGGGGAAACTGAGGCACGGGGAGACTGCTCAACCTGTGCTGTGGCTTGCATCCTAATGCAATTCTTGAGTGCTTCTTGGTGATGCGAGCTTCGGTGCAGCTGCATTCCTGCATCAGGCAAAGCATTTCCCGTTTCAGATTACAGCCACATCTTCATCAAAAACGTGTTACAGAGAAGCACAAGTGCTCTCTGACCAAATGCTCCCTGGCTGCTAACAAACCTCAAGTACCAACACCATGTTCTTGGACATCTGTGGAGCATCCCTGGCTCTGAGCTCAAAATTCACACTCCATCAGGCATCACAAACCTGCCAAAGAGCCCCACTCCTCCTCAGTCCCTCTGTGCTCTCTGCTGGCTCTCATAGACACTTGGTTTTGGGACAGGGAGTAATTTTACAGCATTACCAGGGTGACTAAATGAAAATAAGGACGTGTAGCAGCTCCTGCTGTGTCCGGCACGTGTAAAGACCAGTGTCCTCTTCCTGCCTGCTGTTGCTCAACTTCCTCGACCTTGGACCGCTCTCCAGGGCCCCTCCTGTAGCTGACTGGGAAATGCTCCATCCCCTGATGAACAGGGGAAGCCGTGATTACACTAATCAACTGCTCATTAATGCTACTTGGCTTCAGCTGATCATACACCAGCCCCGTGGTGCGCCGCCACCTCTGTCACCAGGGGATGCTGAAGTTCCTCAGCTGTGTTGCTATCCCTCGCTGGTTCTGCACTCAGGCGGAGAAGGGCCCCCCAGGGCTCTGCTGAGATCCAGCAAGCAAATCTCATCCCAGACATGCGCTCTTTCAGACTGTGCTTCTGTCTCCTCTCCCACCTCCATCCTCACATCACTCACAGCCACTTACCCCATCTTCCCCTATGGCAGCCTGGCTTTAACAGCACATGGGTCTTTAGTCCCCAAAGCCACTACCTTGCCTCTCCCAGCAGCAGGCTTCCCAGGTCTGTGATGGAGATAGAGCTGCTCTGGAGTGTTTCACCCCCAGGTCTAACGTCCTGGCTGCAAGGAGCAGAGCCAGGAGAGAGTATTGTTGGCAGTGAACTTGTATCCCATCAGGAGGCCGAGCCAGAGGACGGTGCTCTGCAGGTGCCATCCTTCCTCTTATCCTCACCCCCCTCCATCCTGCCAGCCCCTGCTAATTCACACAAGGTCATTAACCAGTGCTCCATCAACTGCTTCCATACCAAAGAAGGTGGCGGAGGGATATTTCTGCATGTGCACGCATGGAGTGCACGTTATCAGCTCAAAATCAAACACCAGGACAGAGCCAGGGAGAGCAGAGACCTCCAGAGGCTTGCGCAGGATGTGGGGATGCTGATTTGCTGGGTGCACTGCAAAACCTGGCTGCAATGTGGGGACCCAGACACCCGCTCCTACCAGCGATGGGGCAGGAGATCTCGAAGATGTTTGGGGATGGGAGGGACCTTACCCCTCAGCTGGAGGGAGCAGGGACCCTCAGTGCTGGAGCCAGAGGTGGCTCCAGCTCCTGCTTGTGTCCCTGTGGATGTGACAGCTCCAAGAGCCAGGCCCTGGGCAGGCAGAAGTCACCACTGGTCTCATTCCTCCTCCTTCACGGCTGTGACATGGGACAGAAACTGCCCTGGGCTCCCTGCAGTCCCTGGGGACTCCCTACAGCAGCCACTGCCCTTCCGTTTGGGTCCATTATCCCATCAGCTGTCCCCAAGGAGGTCTCAAAACCAAGACCCCAGCTCAGCAGAGTGCCAGGGACACACACACAGCTGTGTCCTGGAGAGTCTCAGCCTCTTCGAGCCATCCCCATTGAAGGGTTGGGATGCAGCGGTGCTCTCCCCCTTCCCTTTCTTCCTTTGCTCCATCCTGTCAATCAGGCTCTGGCTTAGAAAGGCTTCCTCACACAACAGCCGCACTGGCTTTACAGAGATGCAATTAAGATGAAACCCACTTATTTAAAGCGGCTCCTCTCCCAATGTCCCTCTCTAATGTCACCTTTGATCACTGAAACCAACCCAGCTCACAGACTGCCAGGGACGCGTCCTCTCATTTTCTCCCTCCTCCCCTTGCTCCATTCAGGCAAAACTCTTCCTGCTGGTGCTCCGAGCATTCTGCAGAGCAAAGGACCTGTCATTTTTGGACTGATATTAGGGCAAACAGAGCTAAATGCCCTGGCTGTGGCCCATGAAGGTTGGAGAGGTCACAGAGATAGCGCTGGCTGCTGGGCTCAGACAGGCTTGACCCAGGCACGGTGCTGCCCTGTGGTTTGTGCTGCAAATAAGGGTGGGCTGCAGCAGGGCAGGGACCCCTGTACTAATATGTCTGAAAGGAAATACCCTGAATGTACTGGGGGACAGCAATCTCTGATAGGGGAGGCTGGACCATCTCCACCACTTGTAATAATCAGTTCTGCTCAAACCACCCCTTAGGCACAGGCTTAGCTTCAGACCCCCAGGCAGGCCCAGCTCCCACATGCACACAGGAGCTGCTGGATCAGGGCTCTTCTTCTTAGCATCTATCTATCCCCCATCCATCTATCCACACATTTGATTGTCAGGCACTGAAAGCCCGGCTCTCTTTGCCATTAAATGCATCCATCAGGTTGCATTTTCTATTAGGCTGGAGGTTCCCTGCTTGTCAGCGCTTCCACCCACACAGGCAGCTCTCTTCTGAACTCCTCTTGCTGCCTCCAAACCTCCCTGTGTCACATTTTCTTTGGAAATGGAGAGCAAATACACGTGTATCCCCCCTCCACCCTCCTGGGGCGATGGCAAAGCAATCTACAGTGCTCCTGCATGGACAGGCTTCTCCATCTGAACTCTTCAGTTCAATCTGTTTTGGTCTGATCTGCAGGACAGACGTCTCTTGCTGCAGGTGGAGAGCAGAGTAAGAAACTGCCCAGTTACAGGACGTGGGTGATTTGCAGTTCATCACCAGCCCAGGGCCAGGTGCATCTCTATCGCCATTGCAGGGTGACACTTTAGTGCTTGGAAGCAGAAGCTGTCCTGGCAAAAGTCTCAGCACTGACATTCCAGCTCGTTGTGATCCCTAAAGATCACTGTGGGGATTTCTAAGGGTTGCTCCCCTACCTAGGTAACAGGTATGGGTCCTGGCCAGAGCTGGTGGGACTCCACAGTGAGAGACCTCAGCCCCTCGCTCAGCTAAATCATTTGGTCATTGGTGACAGGGAGGCATTTGTCAGGTCTCAGCAGAAGATGTGGTTTTAGAGTCATCTCACTCCAACAGACTGCACCCCCTCATTCCTCCTTTGGTTAGCAGCTAGGGACAGCAGGGCAAGGTTAAATGCACCCATCTGCCCTTCTGGTCCATGATGGTAGTTAAGCTTGAAGCTGGCTACCAAAATCTTGATGCTTCAGGAGAGAGGTACCAGTGGTGGTTCTGGGGAGCCCAGCAAATAACCCAGCCCTGGTGCTTCTTCTTGCCTGTCAGTCAGTGCAGATGGGCCACTGCTAATGCGCTGAGAGCCGGGGCCTCTTCGGAGCGGCTTGTACAGAGATGAGCTGATGAAGTGCGGCAGGGCTCCCCCAGCACACGCTGCTGCAGCAGCCGCAGAGGGTTAAACACGAAGCAAACGGTTTCTCAGGAGCACTGCGGTCTCAACAGCACAACCGGCTCTGCCCACAGCCACTGAGCTTTAAACAGTGACTGCCTGAGCCGCCTGCCTCTTCTGGATGCCTCCTCCTGCCCTCTCGCTGTGCAGAGACCGGCTTCTGTCACTTAAAGGTGTGATCAGGAAATGGAGGGCTTTTAAAAGCACTGCTATTAAGAACAATACAAATAACAGAGCAGGAACATATGTCTCTCCGCAGGCCCATCTCCTTCTGCTTGCTTGGATTGAAGTGTTTTGCCATCGGAGCGTGACAACATGCTGATACATCACCCGAGCCGCAAAGCTGCTGGCTTTATTACTGTTATTAACCAGGCCTTCCAAAAAAAGGCAGCAGCGCAGCATGTGCAAGTGCCTGCGTGTCAGCCCACCCTCCTAACCTACTAATTGGCCAGCTAATCTCACCCACATAACTTAACACATGGGTAGAGGTTGCCAGAAGACTCAGTTTGTGCATGTGCCACTGGGAAACAGGCAGTGGAATGGGGCAGAGGCCCAGTGACCACCCTGCTGAGACAGCTCAGCCCCTTTCTAGACATCAGAGAGAACCCTTGGTGAGCTTTCAATACCCAACCTCATACCTCTTTAGACCTCAGGGAAACATAGGAAAACCATAGGCTGTGGGTTCTTTCGAGCTCTGCGGCTCAGGGAACATCTTGCTGATTCTCTGGTCCAGGATAGAGCCAGCACCAAGCTACAGGACCCAGGGGAGACTGGGGCTGAGCCCTCTGTTGTGCCATAACGCTGGCAGGGGATAACTGGTCACCCTAACCCGGATTCAGCAGCTGTGCAGTGCTGCTCCCCAGGGACCCAGTCCTGGTTTGAACAGTCAAGCAGCCTTGTGATAGCTATATTAGCCTTATTGATGGTCATTCCTCCAGCCCCACTGCTAACGCCACGGTTCTCAGTCAGACCTATCTGGGCACTGGATCTCAGAGGCTTTTCTCATCCCTCCATATTCTTCAGCTAATTGGCCCCAAGTTAGTTTTCTCATGGGCTGCTCAGGAAGCAGGTTAAGAAGGTCAGAGCTGCCCATCTCCTGTAACAGCCCAAGGGAAGGGCAGGGAATATCAGCCTTCACACACACTACTGCAGGCAATGCTGCATGCCCAGAAGACCGAGGTTCCACTGCCTGGGTGACATCCAAACCACCATCCATCACCCCAGTGCTAACCCAGGCAAGCAGCCAGACTGGCAAGCACAGGGAGGGTTTCCCATGGAAAGCTGAAGTCAGTCCAAGTCGTGGGCACGAATCAGCCAAGAATCCTTGTTCCTCCTGCTGCAGAACACCGAGGAGCTGGGAGATATCTCCATTGATCATACAAGGTTTTAGGCAAGCCCACTTGCACGCAGCTCTGACCAGGCTTCTCACTACAGGATCGCTCTATTGAGCAATACACACACAGGCTCTTAGCTAAACAGCAGGTCTGGAGCAGTTTGTTCTTGCTCGTATTTTATTCCTTCTTTACTAAGGCAAATAATGTGTTTAAGTAAGCAGAGAGGTATTGTTCTTGCTACTTTACATGCTTCCCGTTGAAAGCAAATTGCCCTGATATGAGTTTGTGTGAGGCAAATAAAGACCTTTGTAACTGCCCCTCCTCTAGCAAAATCCCAGTTATTACTCACCTGACTTAGGCTCTCCTGTCCCCTCGGTTGGGGCAGGAAGGAATGATCTCATCCTGTCCATCAATCTAATCCCTGACCACATCAAACTGCTATGTGCTTGTGCACAAACAGCATTCAAGGACTGACCAACTTCTTTAAGGGGGGAAACCCCGAGTGCCCAAGTCAGCTCTGGGATGGGGCACGTCCCAGCACCAGGCCGTTTGGACTGGCAGTAAGAAACTACAAAGAAAGAAGAAGTGGCATCTAAAGATCAATCCCCACCAAAGGCTTGAAACTGAGCCGAACTTCTGGCCAGGGTTTAAACCACACAGCAGCACACCCACAGAGAGAAACAGCAAAATAAATGAAGCCACCGAAGCAGTCACACTCCTACCATCTCCAAGGTCAGGATTTTCACACCTCCCTCTCCTGTGTATTGGCTTTCAGAGTCCATTTTTCACAGGTACAGAGAGTCACAAGGCTGGGAGATAAAACAACACAACGCAGGGAAGTGACTTCAAACGCAGTCATCCCCTGTCTCCCAGCAACAACTGTGCCTTCTCCTCCTTGCTCCCCTTCCAGCCTCTCACAGCTGGCAGAGAGCTTAGGAACAAACAAGGCTCCCTGCAGCGAGGGTTGCTTGGGAAGGTCTGAGGCTTCAGTCAAGCATGAGGATCATCTCTTCACCTGCAGAGGTGACAGCTCTTGGTTCACTTTCAACCATCAGCTCTCAGACCCTGTGTCTGTGCAGATCCCAGCCCCGTTCCAGTGTCAGTGTCTGATGCTCAGTGTCAACAAGGCAGCTCTGTGTTTCCACCCAGCTCTAATCCTGGGGGAGGAGGTAGGACATAAGCATGTGAGAAGACACTGTCACCTCACCCTCTCTAACCAGTCACGCTAACCCCAGGACAAGTTCCTTGGGTTTGTGTTATTAGTGCTGCTGAACAGGACTTCCCAAAGGGTGCATTTTGCTCTAAGAGACCTCTCTGTGCCTGTCTCAGGAGGGAAATTAGTCTGAGCCTCCTCCAGAGCTTTTACTTTTTCCAGTTATTAAATGAATAATCAGCATAATTTCATGCCAATTGCTTTGTGTTTCTAGAGCACAGAGGTTCCCTGCTCCTCTGCTACCAACCCCTCTGCTCCTTTCCATCCAACTAAGTGCTAAACCACAACTTCCACATCCTCAACATCATTTACGCAACTGGTGTTGCAACAGAGCCAGGCATCGCAGAAGCAGATGCTCACTGGCACATGAAAGCTGAGCACAGCATTTGAGGGCTTCCAGGAAAGACTTGTTGAGAAGAGGTTGTGGCACCTCTTCTGAGGTGGCTCTGCAAGGACTCCATCAGGTTACCCACATGCATGGTCAGCAACGCCTGCCTGGGGGTAGCAGAATTTCACACCTCTACAGATGTGTTCTCATTACATTTCCAGCTGTCCTCACTTCAGCTATCAGGAAATGCCAGAGGAAGGACAAATGATTTTCTGGCCTGTGTTGGAAACATTGCTGTCAAACGCCTATTTCAGCTTCCAGATGGTTTGGACTGCCTGCATAATGGGGAAAATCACTAAAAGCTTCACTGAAACCATTCTGGAAACATATTGTGGGTGTCCGTCCATCACTTACTGGTCTCAGTGATGACGGGGGTACCAGAAAGATTTTCTTCAGAGCATTAGGGTAGGCTTTACACCACCCCTTTGCCTATCCTAGGCAGAAGGTAGAAAACTTTCTCTCTATGGCATGGGATTTCCTCTAGAAAATTTCATTCCAAAAATCCAAGGCAAGGATAGAAAGACGGGGGTAGAAAACCATCCGCATGTAGGCAAGTCCCACACAGCCATTGAGGAACTCAAGGACCTCAGCAGGTCCTAGGTACTCACAGCCAAAGGCAGGATGAATGTCTATATCCCTGAAGGCAGACCTGTCTGGTCGGCTGCTGCTATTGCCACCAACATTTGTATGCCATCATCAGGCCAATAAAGAGTAATGGCTATTAGCAAGTGCATTCAGCACACACTAGAGATGCAGTGTCTCGGCCACAGGAAGGGCTTCAGGATCCCTGGGGAACAGGGCAGCAGCAGCAAAGTTGTGTTTAGAGCAACTGTGATACACACTGGATTTAACCACGGGAGCTACCAGGATTTATGGTCAGTCACAAACACGGGACCATATTTGAGTTCACTACCTCAGTTTCTACCCCAATGGCATATTGTTTTTAGCATCACGATCTTGCAGAGAAAGCAAGCTGGGCCCTGCTCGTACCATCTCTATTACACTGAGGGGAATCTCTCCATTGCTGTCCAGGGATGCTGGATCAAAGCTCCCTTAGGGGCAAGGCTGCCAGAGGGAGGCAAAGTGCTGTGAACCAAGGTCCCGGCCACGAAGGTGCTGCAGTGTCCCACAGCCACTTAGAGGCAGAAGAGCTCTTGTGCCCCTTTTCCTCTGCAAAACAGCAGCTGAGTTATTCAAGCACCAGCTGGGCTGGCAGAAAGAGCTCTCTCAAATCTGCCTGCAAAGCCAGAGAGGTACAAGATACCTCTTGACTTCCTCTTGGATCCCCCTCTGGGCTCTGGGGCACCTGCCACCCTGCCTGCCACTTGTGTTTGTGGGCATATCCTCAAGCTGTGTTTACAAAGGGATTTCAGGCTCTTTTAGGGCAAGACGTTGCTATAGAAACAGCAGATGGGAGATCGAGCGAGCTCCCTGGGAGAACGCCTGGACTCCACCGGCTTAGCAGGAAAGCCCATCAGGGGAATGCATCTGGCTGGAGACGGAGCGTGGAGCACAGTCTGTTTTAATGAACACAGCCTCCTTTTGGGGAAATGGGAGACCGAATTTCTGCGGCCCTCTGGAAAGCCAGACTGTTTCCATTGCAAGAAGAAGGCCCACACAAGGAACACCAGGAGATGCTTCCAGCCTTGGTGGGATCTGGCCACCTAACAGGATCTGGAGCTCAACCACCCTGCTAGAAAGCTTCTACCCAGGTGGAGCTTGGGCTCATTCCATGAAGAAACCTGCACCAGAATCACTAAGAAGGGGATCAACTCTGATCCTGGCGAGAGCCATTTCAAAACGCAAGCTGCAGACCAAGAAAACAGTAAGTCAGCCCCAGGGGCACATCTTCCCGAAGCAGGAATCTGACCACCGGAGTCAAGCCTTGGCTGCAGGTTGGTGCTTGTCCCTTTTCTTGTTTCCTCCTCCCTCAAACAAGAAGGGAGGAATACAAAACACACAGACACCAAACCCCACATCCCCTGCTATAAGAAGCTTCCCAAGAAAAGGCTCTGTGCAAAGCCAAGCAGGGCTCATCAGCAAAAGGCCATGATTAAGTGCTGAAATAACAGGGCATTTCCATTTCCGAAGGCAGAGCTACCACACAGCGCCTAGAAAACCTCTTCGCAATCAGCCTGTGTTGAAACAAACCCAATCAGTTCGACACTGAGAACGAGTGTCCCTCCACGGATCTCTGCAGGGAGCTGATATGATTATAGAGTATGCTGGGAGGCACTGGAAAGCACCCAGTGGGGGGCTGCAGAGAAGGAAATCAGAGAGGAGTCTCAGGCTAGAGAGCCTGTGGTCTATAAGCTCAACTGGGTGCAAATATGAGACAGTGGGAGGAGAGTCTGCCTTGAAAAGAGCTGCAGATGCTCCTATAACCTGGCTGCTGAAGAGTCTGATTTTCCATGTCTTTGTGTCCTGAAGAGCTGAGAACGCAAGGAAGGAAAGCGTTACCCTGTTAAAATCTGGTGACTGTAACTCCAGGGAGAGAATCTTTCTGCACCTGCAACCACACCACAAAACCTTCAGAGCCAAGAAGCATTTCCTGCATCCCGGATGGCTGAAGCCTTGGCATGGTGACAGGGTGGAGCTGACATTGCCTTGCCCTCATGAATAGGCAGGGTAATGCTGGCAGCTGGTTCCTTGGGTGCTGTCTCCCCGGGCAGGCAGCCTGGTCACCCCTCCACCCACAGGCAACAGGGCTCAGACATAGCAGTCAGCAGCCCATGTCTCACAAGCGTCAATAAGGTCGGCTCCAAGGCAATGAACTCGAGCCCCACAATGCACAGAAGCCAACATATCACCAGCTGACCCCAGCACCTATCGCATGCTGTCACTTGCTGTCACTTGCCCCTCTCCCCAGGACTATTTCCCAACCAGGTAGAATTTGCCTTTCCCAGCTGCTGGGCCAGGCAAACCCTGCCAAAAGTCACAACCCCCCTCCCAAAAAAGAGGCAAAACTTCTGCCCCCAAACCACCCACTTCTGCCACCACTGAGGTCTCATTCAGACACATCTGCCAGGAGACACCCAGGCCAGAGTCACTGGTTTAACCATTCTGCTCACCCCATCTTCTCGCTTTAAAGTAGAATGCCTATTTAACAGCAAGAGAAAAGGAAAGCAGGAAACAGCCACAGCACCCCATGGAAGTGGGGATCAAAGGATGCAGGAGGACAGAAATAGACCTAAGAGCAAGGCAGGTGCTTTGGGGAGGAATGTGTGTGCGCTCTGCCGGGCAGGAGTCAGGACACCCTCCCCTTGGCAGGCAGCAGAGGTACACAGGGAAATGCAGAGATGCACTGATGGTAACGGAACAAATCCTGCTGGAGTCAGGCTGGAGCTTTCCCCTGCAGCAGAGGCTTCAAGGGCAGTTGCACTCCCTGACTGGAGAGCAGAGAAACCGCCAGAAAGGGTATCAGCAGGACACAGACGGAAGCAGCTCTCTTACCCTGCTACCAATGCACAAGGAGAACCTCTCGGCTGGGACCAGCTCAGTTTGTGTTTCACACGGGACCATTTGGGAAGCTTTAGTTGAGAAAAAGGACTTTTCAGGTTTGGAGTGTGGAAATGGTGAGGGCTGACTGGGATAGAGGAAAACTGGAGACTTGACCCAAATGGTTTTGAGCATAGAATCCCTGACCACAACCATACCTGAGAGCACTGAGGGGTGGGAGCAAAGGAAGTGATTTCCCCGGGTAGAAGAGGAGGATCTGTCTCTCAAAGATCTCTCTCCTAAAAGCACCGCATGGCACTAACTCCTCTAAGCTTACCAAGCTCTGGGACAGAGGAAGCAGCCATCAGGCTGCCAGCAGGGACTACTTGTGCAAAAGCTGTAGGGGCCAGCCCATAACATCTTCCCTCTGCCTTAGGGGGCACACAGTGCTTTGGTTCAGCATCGAGCTACATAGCCTTGGGGAGGGTATGAGGGAACGAATAAGCCCCAGCTGCTCTCTTTGTTCCCAGTTTAAGGCTCAGTGGAGCAAGCAGGAAGGTTGGGAGTTGTAGCCTCCGCAGTTTTGGGATGCTTTCAGGTGCTGCAAGCACAGCAAACACCCATTCCCATCACAGCAGGAGCAAAGTGATCCATCAGGCTGGCCCTGTCCCACACTTGACTCAGAAGGAAGATATAACCGCACTCCTTCTTTCAGCCCCCAAAGGAGAATAATGAGTTTTGGGGGTCAAAGTCCAGCTCCTGCTCCCAGGGGAGGGGCAGGACAGCACCCGTTTATCTGTAAAATGGGCTTAACTAGAGCTGTATCAGGTAATGAGACAGAAGCAAGCGAAAAAAGGAGGTGGAAGGACACTTAATCTCCGCAGTAAATACACATGTTAGCGTTTATATTTGTGCAACTGCCAATCAATTCAGCTGGAAACAAAAGCAGGCTGGGTGTCAGCAGCAAGAGCAGGGCTGCTCCTGAAGGAAAGCAAGCTGGGAGCAGAGGTGGCCCTCACCGGGCAGGGGGAGCGGAGCACGGCACTGATGACAGGTCCATTGACAGCTCCAGCTGAGGCCAAGTGATAAATCAGGCCCAGAGAGACAAGTGAAAATAAATCTAAGGCAGCAAGGGGCGTTTCCAGATCTTTTTTCTGTTAATAGCTTACTGCCAACCAGCAATAAAAGGGAGGGAAGAATTCACTGCTTATCGTGCCTTCTCAGAGGTGTTGAGTAGGGTAATGAAATAGAAAATTAATTTCCCAGGTACATTCAGCCCTGAAATCTGAGCATCTTTCCCTGGATGGCTGGGAAGTGAAAAAGAAACAAATTGAGACCATCATCTCCCAAGGTCATGGCAGAAACGGGGGTGTTCATTTAAGAAAGAAGGAAGGGGGGGATGTTTCTGGAAGAATTCATCAATAGGACTGGTCGTGCTGACACTTGCCAGGTGAATTCCTCCCACAGGAAGCCATGGCAATGAGTAACTGGAGATTTTTCACTGCTTAGGCACTGTCTGAAATGAAACACCGGGTTTGGGGATTCAGGATAACACCGTCTCTCAGCTGTGTTAGAAGCCGATGTTCAGGATGCTCCTGGTGGGCCCTTATTCTGCACAGCATGTATAGACAAAACGCACCGCATATCTGCTGCGTTGGAGAGCAGTACAAGCAGCAAGTGAAGCATCTGTCTAGGGAATACCTAGGGAACTTTGATACTCACAGTCCTCTGGCTTTACACCTCACTGCTGAGGCTACAGATAAGAGAAGCAGGTGCAGTCTCTGGGAACAGTAGGATGCGCTGCGCTGATAGTTCAGAACTGGACTCTGACTGCAAGATCCTCAAAGCCATCAGGACCTGCAGGCTGAACCAAAGCTCCAAAGGACCACAGGAAGAAAGGTACTTCCGAACCCCTGTGTGACAAAGCCAATCCCAAGCCTTTTGCTGGTTATGGAAAGAGAGCACCACTAACAAGAAACATAAATGTACATGAACAGATCTTCACACTGCAAAAAACCCCTCCTGCTAACCCCTGTCACCAGAGATATGCAAAGAGGCAGGAGGCTGTGCACCCCAGCCCACAAGCACTGCCCGAATGTCCATCCTCGCCTAGCTAAAACTTATAATGATCTGGACCCCATCAAGCCCAGCTCCTGCTGCTCCCTTCTTATCCCAGCTCAAACAGCCTCTTCAACCCCTGTTGACTGCAGGGACACTGCTCTCCCCTATCCCCCTTGGACAGGCTTTCACCCTGCGCTGCTTCTCTCCCCTTTCACACTATAGTGCGCGTTACTCTCCTGACCGAATGCACTCAAAAGCCCATCTGTGTGCCTGCAGGACAGGCAGCTCCTGGCAGATGTGTTGCCAGTGCCCACACTTCCCATCACTCTCCTGTCTGCCACTGCTTCTTGGATATTACAAGTTACCTACAAGCGATGATTCCCCACTGCTCTCTGCTCCCTCCTCCGGTCTGTCACCGTGTAAGCCACTTGACAGTTGATTATTCGGTCACCGGGGAAGCCGGGCTGGAGGGGATGAGTGTCTCCTTCAATAAACACAGGGTGAACCAGAGAGGGATTCTCGCTGGACAAGCAGACTATTTTGGGATCACATCGCTAAGCTGCATTATGGCTCTGTGGATAGGCACTGGCGCAGTGCAGCTGGCCTGCTGGCCTCTTTCACCATGGTCACCCCTTGATCCTCTCCCGAAGCAATGAAGCACTGCTTAGCCTGAGCCGTAGCCAGGCTTCCGCTGGCCCATGGCCATGGATTCTCCATGCCCCTTGGTACCACACGTGATGGTACAGGCTCGTGGCTCTGGCTGTGTTGATGCGCCCATTCAGGACTCTGCTGGGTTTCTCTGCCAATGGGCTGCATTGGGCTGGCATTGCTCGTCCACACAGAGGTCTGGACTTCAGGGAACAACGAGACTCAGTCCGTGGATTGTGGCCTTGGCTGATCATCCTGCTGTCAGACTGGTCTCTTCTCCCTGCATGGTCGCTAGCTCGGTGTCCCTCTTGCAGGAAACACCATTCCCCCTCCACCATTACACAGATGGATGTTAACACCAAATGCTGTGAGCCCAAGACGGTTCCTTGGACATGCGCTGTGTTGTCCTGATTTAGACACTGCCTGTTTTGACTTAAAGAGCAGATTTTGGGGATCTGTCGTTGTTGGTGGCCTGCCATTGCAGCTAGAGACATCTCTGCCCCTCACCACTCTTCTCAGTCCCAGGGGTCTTCATGCACACTGTTGTGGGCGGACGTGGGTTGCTCCCAGCAGCGAGGCACACGTTTGCCAGTGTCAGTGCCACAGGGCTGCAGCACTGTGATGTGGCACAAGCAGACCTCACGCCAGTTCTACTGCCCGCCAAACCGAGGACTTTGTCTCACAGCACCCAGAGTGTGACAGAAGCCTGGGCTGACAGCACAGCCAGGTTGTCCCGGGTTCAGCAGTAGCAGTCATTTTTCTCCTTCTTAGTAGCTGGTGCAGCGCTGTGGTTTTGACTTACAGGCTGGGAACAGCGCTGATAACACCGATGTTTTCAGTTGCTGCTCAAATGTTTGGTCTGCCCAAGGACTTTGTGAGCCTCATGCTCTGCCAGGGAGGAGGGGAGGCCGGGAGGAAGCAGAGACAGGACACCTGCCCCAGACTGACCAAAGAGGTATTCCATACCACAGCACGGCATGCCCAGTATAGAAACTGAGGGCTGTTACCTGGAAGGGCTAGATCGCTGCTCCGTCGGGCTGGGTATCGGTCGGTGGGTGGTGAGCGGTTGTATTCTCTTCCTTTGTTATTTCCCTTATCATTATTATCATTGGTGGCAGCAGCAGTGGTTTATGTTATACCTTAGTTACGGGGCTGCTCTTACCTCAACACGTGGGAGTTCCACTCTTTTGGTTCTCCTCCCCATCCCTCTGCGAGTAGGGGGGTGTAAGGGGGGGGTAGTGGGAGAGTGGCTGCGTGGCTGACTGAGTTTGAATCCCAACACAGGTGCACGGTTGTTACTGGACTTGGGTTTGGACTTGGGTTTGGCTGCTTAAAGGTAGCCAGCATGAGCCTATAGCACTCTGGGATTTATTTGGTTTCCTAGAGCCAGATCAAATCTCTCAGCACTATGATGGGGTGGCCTTTAAGGGCAGATCTTCAGAAGCATCTCTGGTGTGTAAATTCACTGCCTATGTAGAAGTTTCTGCTGTTAACTGCACCTCCAGGAACCATTCACAGTCATACAACAGGGGTTGAGTTTAGGCTGAGTTTACACAAAGACACTGCTGCAGATGGTCCCCACAACTAAATCAAAAGCGGTGTGGAACCTTCCTTGTGGTTGGCAAGTGCCTCACCATCTTCAAATGGCCATGAGGGGCCATGCAAAAGTCATGTCACCCTCCAGTTCTTTGCTTAATGATCCCTCCAAACTAGGTTTCACTGGGAGACAAATACTAATTACGCTTCATCCAAGCCTCTCTACGCTCCTGGCTGTCCTTGCTCTGGTAAGCACCCTTTTCATCACCATCCATCAGAAAACCCGTGTAGTAGAGTCGAGAAAAATCAAGTTCTGTGTGTTTTTTCTGGCAGCTTGGCATTTAATGTGTGCTCTACGACTTGAAAGGCCAACTAGATCCATACCACTGCTGTGGCACCTTGTTATGTGTTTAGAAAACCAGTTGGGAGCATGGGTACTACAGGGGAATTCTGCCCCCCTGCAGTTTAATTGCTTGTCCTTTGAGACACTAAGGGGAAAAAGAGACAGAAAATAGCACCTGAAAGTAACAGTACAAGGCTGTAATCCCGTCTGCCCATTGCAGTGAGCAGCATTAATTGAGTGCTGCAGATTTCAGCCCCTTCTAGCCCACGGCTTGCTGCAGGGACAGCAGGGCTGCTGGACAGCACTCCCAGCAGGTCTGACACCCCAGCACCTCATTGCTATGGGAAGCAGGGACAGACCAGCCTCCTCCACAGAACGGATCTCTTCTGCCTTGGTTTCATGGTGCAGGGAACTAACGCAGGTCTGGAAACACCCCGAGGCTGTATTCCCAAAATGCGCTTTTTTGGAGAGCTTTTGAGCCACAGGGAAGGAAAAATAAACCTTTTCTGAAGGAAAAAAAAAGCCCCAAGCAAACCAGCAAATAAAGACAAATAACTGAAACATCCTGCAGTCTTCCTTGTTGTGCAGACACATGCTGAGTGAGCAGTGGGATGAAAGCAGAAGGATTACTTCTGAGACTGCAAACAGGCTCATTGGCATCAAATTATTATCCCTTTCCGCATTCATTTTCCATCCATGTATTTACTGGGTAGTAGGAGAACTGACCTCCACCCCTCTGCTCCATTGACCTCCCACTCTCTGACATTCCAGACATGGATCCCCTGTTCTCTGAGCCTCCCACTCCCTTGGTCTCACCCCCACTGGACCTCCACTCTCTAGTCCTTCATTTACCTGGGCCTCCCCTTCCCCATGCAGGGGGAGGCTAGCTGCCCTGCTCCAGCAGTAGCAGCCCTATTCCAAGCAGGAGGCTGTGGAGTTCCTGCCCATCCAGCATTTCAGCCATCCTACATGGTACCCCCATGCCCGGGGCACACACTGGATGCTTTCCCACTCCCTCCATCCCAGGGCTGTGCAGTGCTGTCCCACCAGCTCCATACTTCCACCTACGAAGTGACTAACCATCTCCAGGGCCTGGCAGCGCTTCCTGCATCCCGGATTTACATCCCTGCCACCATCTGTCCCTGCCATAACCAGGCGCCTGCTGGCAGCCCACTCCTGTGCAGCCATAATTAACGTCTCTGCTTCCCCCCATGGTGCTGCCTCCAGGCACTGCTTCTCAGTGCCCGTCTCCCTGCAGCCCTGTTCGCGGCGGTGCGATTGCTGTGGCCGTATCTGCTCGTGCACCGAGCACGTTTCCCTTCTTCTGCACTTCAAATGAGTGAGGGTGCTACCGGGGTTTGCATCCCTCCAGAAATTACTGGCAGGCTTTTGATCTCTGCCCCTCACCAGGTACTGCCCCTCTGACATAACCCAGTCATAGAGTTATAGAATCATTTAGGTTGGAAAAGACCTTTAAGATCACCAGGTCCAGCCATTAACATAGCGCTGCCAAGTGCACCACTACATCTCCTCAAGTGCCCCATCTATGTGTCTCTTAAATACCTTCAAGGATGGTGACTCAACCACCACCCTGGGCAGCCTGTTCCAATGCTTGACAGCCCTTTTGGTGAAGAAATCTTTCCTAATATCCAATCTAAACCTCCCCTGGCACAACTTATAAAATCAATTAGGCTGGAAGAGACCTTTAAGATCATCAAGTCCAAAAAACTTGAGGCCATTTCCTCTTGTCCTGTTGCTTGTTACTTGGGAGAAGAGGCCAACACCCACCTTGCTATAACCTCCTTTCAGGTAAAAGATGATGATATTTTGCATTGCGTGAGTGTGAGAGCCAGGGGGTACCTGCTGCGTTAGCGTCACATGGCTGAATTGCACCAGCAAGACTGTGCAGTCCAAGTGCAAAAGAGTGGAAGCACAAGACCCCAGTAGCACAGTGATGGTCAGGCATGAAAGACCCGTTTCTGTGGTGGGGTTGATTTTCTTGCTGATTTGCACAACCCCATAAGATTTCCTGAGACCAACCAACCAGGCCAGACCTCCCAGGAGCTGCTGGGAGATAGTCTCTGTCCTCCGTCATGAGCATAAAGCAAAGCCTGGACATGATCACAGAATCATCAGCTAGGTTGGGAAAGACCTTTAAGATCATCAAGTCCAACTGTCAGAGCCCTGAAAGCCCCCTTTGAGGACTGTTGCCTAATTCCTGCACCACAGCTCCTCTGCTGGGTGAGCATCCTCCATGCGCTCAAGGCTTCATCATGCCCCCTCCTAGGACCACGTGTAGGTCAGCTTTCCCATTAAACATATACAGCGTTTTCAAATGAGCCCTGTATAATTTTGTACTTTCCCTCATACTTGCATCTGGAGTATTTGTCTCCTTACAGGTACAGTCTTGTCAGGGACTGTAGTGATAGGACAAGGGGTAATGGGTTTAAACTTAAATGGGAAGTTCAGGTTAGATATAAGGAAGAAGTTCTTTACTGTGAGAGCGGTGAGGCACTGGAACAGGTTGTCCAGGGGAGTGGTAAATGCTCCGGCTCTGGCAGTGTTCAAGGCCAGGTTGAACAGAGCTTTGGGCAGCAAGGTCTAGTGTGAGGTGTCCCTGCCCATGGCAGGGGGTTGGAACTGGTGGAGTTTAAGGTCCTTTCCAATCCAAACCATTCTGTATTTCTATGATTCTATAATTTACCTTGGCTACAGGAGCATCTCCCTGGATGGAGTCAGGATAGATTTATAGTCCGCATTGAGCCACCACCTTTGCAAAAAATGTATTAAAATTACATTAAAATGAACTTGTGATGTGCAACCCTTTCCATAATTTCCATAAATTCCATAATGGTGCCAGGCCAAGCTCCCCTTGGCATGCCTTTTGCAGCCCCAGTGTCCCTGGAGCTGTAGGCTTTGTGGGTCTCTGAACACCAACACTAAGCTTAACCCTAATATAAGCTGCCACCATAGAGATGCAGTCTACATCCAAAGCACCACGGTTGGCCCAGATGAAAAACGTGTGGAAGGAGTAATCTTGGTGCTGTGCCAAGCTCCCTTTGGCATGCTTTTTGCAGCCCCGGTGTCCCTGGAGCTGTAGGCTTTGTAGATCTCTGAACCTGAACCCATCGTTCATAGCAAACGCAATGAATTTTCAAGTGACAAACCTGGCTCTCTTGTTCATACTGCTGACCAAACTGCGTCCAGCTTGGTTCAGGTTGTCACCGAATCCTGCTCACCCACATGACCCAAACGGCTGCTTGTGTGTAAATGAAGGCAGAGATCGGCCCTGCAGCTGAAGCTTCCTGGACAACTGAGCTAAATATTTCCACAACAGACACAGTCAACAACCAGTTGCTATTCACTCACCATCTGTCTGCTGTCAACAGAGTCAAAATGGAAACAAGCCCACCCGCATCCATCACCTTAGAAACATTAGGAATCATCAGTTAGCATCGTCCCCAGCACAAAGATCTTCTCACACTCAGGCACCGGACTTCGCGCAAGCTGCAGAAGCAATGATGTTAGCAGGCAGCAGCAGGAGGTTTTGAAGTTGGATGTGAGCTGGGCATCCAGGCATGAAGCACAGCAGCAAGTCCTCTGAAGTGACTCCGAGCCAGATCCCTATAACTCTCATCCTGCTTGAACCTGACAAGTTGGTTTTGCTGTTTTCTGTGCTGCTGGTTGTTCTCTCGGGAGAATTTCCCTGTCTGATGAAACTATTTGATTCCTTATCAAATGACTCTGATTCCTGGAAACAATGGTCTGTGTCAGGAAGAACTAATATCCAGGATTAAGAAACAGGGGGGGAAATGATATTCCAGGGCCATTCACAGCTGGAAATTCTGACCTGTTTCTGCTCAGTCTGCCTGTGGTCCCCCCCCTGACCTCCTTGCATAGATAAAGTTTGCCCTGCTGCTGTCATACAGTCAAAAACATGTCTTTATTTCCTCTACCAAAAAGAAACTGGTGAAAACCAGGCAGGAAAGCCGAGGAAAGTGGAATAATCGGCACTTTTTTTTTCAGACCAGGGAAATAGAGGCATGTAAAAGGGAAAATGAGTTTCCAGAGGTCACAGGGGCTGTCAGTGGCAGAGAGCAAAAGGGAGCGTGGGACTGTGTCCTCCTAACACCTTGGGTGTATCTCACAGCCTCTAGGAGACAAACTTAGAGCACCACATACTTCTTTGGCCGCGTTGCAAAGCATTTCCCTGCTAACAGCTCACTTCACAGAGGGGAAACCTGTGGTTTAGATCCACACCAGCCCTGGGAAGCTGGGTGAGCGCAGGATCGGTGCCCTGTCTTGAGGTAAAGCCAGTCTCTGGAGACAGGTTCTGCTTGGACAGCACACATCCCTTCCTCTCCCCCTTCATCCCTGCCCTGATGTTCACCTTTCCCATCCACCTTCCCTCTTCCTCTTTATCCCCAGATAATCCCATTACTGAATCTGATGTCAAGCTTCTGCTAAGCACTGTCACCTCTGTGCCTTGGCTGGGCTACAAAGCTACCCTGAGCGTGGAGATGGTCAAGAGCACAATCGTACTGGCATAGGAATTGCTGGAGCCTATCGCTTGGTTTGGAAACTTCTCTCTGGGACACCCAGAGTCTCCCCTTTGGGGACACGAGAGCTTGAAAACATGATCATGAACCATGAGTTGTTCCCACACAGAGGAACCCCAAAAGTCTGAACGTGTCTGAAGGCAACGGATGAAGTACAAATCTCTGCTTCTAGGAGAAATCCCTGCTCAGAGCAGGACTCAGGCTCCTGGGGCTGGGGCAGTTTGGTCTCAGCTGAAGAACCAGACCCTTAAGGGCCATTAGTTTCTACTGTGGCAGGGTCCTACTCCCAGGTCTCTCACTGTGAGCTCCTGGCTCCCAAGCTGCAGGCTCGCATTCCCACCAGAGCCCCCCACAGCGCATCCACTGGCAAGTGCCAGATTTCTGGTGCTTGGCAAAGGAAAGGCAGAAAGTGCTACAGGGGAAATGCATTAGAATTAAACATTTAGAGCTGCCTCTTTCTGTTGTGTCTTCCCCCACACCGTCAGCCCCATCTTTTCTTGCTCTGCACCGTAGGAGTGACTGGCTCTGATTGATTGCCCTTTATTTCCATATTAAGTTGGGAAACGCATGCCTCCCTCTGCCACAAAGCCTCGTGTCTCATTTTTATTAAAAGGTTGTTAACTCGCTGGGTTTTTCATTTCTTCCTTGCAAAGTCTGTGTTTTCACGTGCCATTAAGAGAACCATAGGAGAGAATTTTAATAGTTATGAAATGCCAAATTACGTTAAGTAGATCTGGGTGATCTTAGCGGAAGCCTGGCATGTTGACAAACCTGCTACACCGCCCATTGTGCCCAATAGGAAGTCGAAGTCTTATTCGAATCTCCTCCTTGAATACCACATGGAATCTCACCAGCTCAAGGAATGGTCCCACCTGATCTTTCCCAGTGAATATCCCACTACACTGCTAAGAAGAGTATCTCAATGAACGACAAAGTCCCCTGCTGCAGTTACCCATCTCCCTTAACACTCCAGCACAAGCCATCTCCTGTACCAGGCCCTGCTCTACAGACCAGACTTTCATTAGACAAGTGTCTATCAGGATGCTGGGGCTCATAGGCTTTCTCTCCAGAGTACTAGGCAGTGTCCTTCCATGTAAAGAACTGCTTCTCTTACCACCCCATAGCGGTGAATGCGGGACAGCGCAGAGCTTGTGTGATTGCTTCAACAGACGTCCCTTCCATCACACACTCTCTAGCTAATTGGAAAGTTCAGTGGGGGCTGAAGAAAACAAATAGCTGCCCCTTAACACGCCTGAGTGCTTTCCTTTACCAAAGAAGGCTCAGCATTCAAATGAGCTGCATATTTACATCTGCCATGCTTGCCTCTAGAGCTGCGCTGAGCACACTTGGATGAGTACAACAGAAGGTCATCTGGTCCTGCTTCAGAGGAAGGGCTCTGCGACTCCGCACTCTCATGCATGAGCATGACAAAGAGCTTGACACGCGCGTTCAGGGAGAAGAGGTAACGGAGTCTGTCATCTTGTTTCCCCACAGAGAAAATACCACAGCCACCAATAACGGCAGAAATCCAGGTTGGGAGCCTTTCATGGAAAATGGTTAGGGCCACAGACCTGCCTTCTGCGCTGGGAGGTGTCACCTGCCAACAGGAGCAGCTGAAAGAGATGCGTGCCCATGCCTCAGCCTCCCCAGCTCACAGCTGAGCACATTTGCTTGCAAGGCAACACCCGGCTGAGAGCTGCAATTCTTATTTACCTGGAGGAGCGGGAGGTTTGCTGAGCCCACCAGCAGGCAAAGACATGAAAGACGTGAGCCTTTCTTCCAAGTGCTAGTGCTGGGATGGGTGCGGGTAAGGGTTTACTTCGCAAAGCTTCTGGAGATTGCTTTTTTCCTCCCCTGTTTCGGCTCAGGATGAAAGATCAAAATCTCAAGCTTCTGCGAATTAAAAATTAAACTAAACTAAAACCACCTGGTTTGGCCTAATTAAAATGTTTTGTTTCAGAAGCTTCTGAACATGCTGTTAATAATCACCGCAAATTGCAGAGCAAGGGTGTTGCAAATGAGGAAACTCAAGCTCTTGGTTGTCAAAGTGGGGCTTTTCAAGAAACTGAGGGCTCTTTTACAGCAGAGATATTTGTCAAAGCTGTTCTTTTTTTACCCACAAAAGCTTTCAGCTTCGATAGATCTGCTACACTTCTGACACAGAGACAAGGAGAGAGAAAGGCACGGCTGCCCTCGCTATTGCAGTCATGGCCCAAAGCTGATGGGAGGCCAGGGTCGCACCCAAGATCACTCAGTAAATCATCATCACGTCAAAGGTTTGAAGCTATAGGACCAGTCCTGGAGCCCTCACTGGTTTTGCTATTGCCTTTCATAGCACTAATGGCTTAAAATCTCCATCCTGTCTTTCATTTCCAGGCACACCATACAAACTTCATTATCTCCTTAGGAGATTAATGGGACTGTACTGTGCAGGAGCTGGTGGTTTCCACATCATTCGCGCTGCTGATCCAGGTGCCTTCTCCAGCGTGCTTTATGATCACTCTACCTGGGCAGCTTGCACACAACTGGAGTGATGAGAAACCACCTCTGCTTCGTGTGGCGGAAGAGAAACCTCCTCAACACTGTCCTTATTGCTATGGCAGAGCAGAAGACATTGCTGCTCTTCGCAACACCAGCTCCGAGGCGTAAGCACCCTTTCAGCAAACGGTGCTTTGACACCGGAGTCATTTCAAGTGGCCCGGGGCTTGGTCAGACCCCTGAGCAAGCAGCAGATTGGTGCTCACTCAAGAAGGGAATTAAAGAGGCTCAGAGGCAGCAGTGGCAGAAAGAAACCTGCATGAGGTTTCCACAGAGGTGGAGATAAGAGCGCAGCAAGGAAGTGCTCCCAGGGCTGCTGTAACAAGCACACTTGCACATGAGTCAGTAGAGGAAAAGAAAGGCAAGATGCCTCCACAGAGCAACCTCAACCACTTCCCCATGCCAATACTGGGAAAGCAGCCTCAAAGAGACTTGCATAAGGGCAAAAGGGGTCTAGTAGAACAACAAAAAGTGGTTTCTAGGATTCCTGGAAAGCATCTGTCAAAATCCTGGAAAGTGATATGAAACTCCTAGAAAGCAAATCATTCTTCCAACAAAGAATCCTAGAAGGTTGTGAGAAAACCTTTGCAAAGTTCCTGGTAAGCTCTTGAGGGCATTCCTAGACAGCAACATGAGAAATGGCTTGAAAGCGACATGGGGCATTCCTGGAAAGAAAAAGGGATATTTCTAGCAAGCAATGTGGAAATTCCAAGGAAGAAACTCAAAAAGTCCTAGAAAGTGATATGAGAATTCCTAAAATCATACTGAGATATTCCTTGGAAGAAATCTGAGAAATTCCTAGGAAGCATCCTGGGAAAATTCAAAAAAAGCAAAAGAGAAATTATGGGAAAAGGAAGATTCCTGGAAAACATCCTGGGAAATTCCTAGAAAACAAAGAGAAGATTCCTGGGAAAATGCTTAGAAAACATCAGGGATGTTTCTAGAAAGCAACACGTGAAATTCCTCGAAGGCACCTGGGAACAATCCTAGAAGGCTAGAGGCAAATTCCTGGAAAACAATCTGAGAAATTCCCAGAAAGCAACATGGATTTTCCTAGAAAGAATCCTCAAAAATGCTGAGAAAATGTGGGATTTATTCCTAGAAAGCATCATGGAACAGTCAGAGAAAGCAAAACGGAAACTCCTAGAAATCAACCTACAAAACTCATAGAATTCAACGCTGGGAATTCCTGGAAAAATGTCCTGGAACACTCCTAGAACACAATGAGGAAATTCCTGGAAAGAAGCGAGAGCAATTCCTAGAAAGCACCCAGGATAGTTTCTAGAAAGGAGATTCCTATGAAGCACGGGGGATGCTGCTAGAAAGCACGGTGCCAACTTGGAGGGGGAAGAACGTGAGGGTGTCAGCAGACCTTGAAAGGCGTTCATGGGAGGTTGGGAAAGGCATGGTACTCCCAAGGTCCACAGAGTGCTGGAGGTGAAGGGCGTTGGAGCAGCCCTCCTCATCCTCAGAATGGTCCAGCTCAGTACTGGAGAGCAGGAATGCCGCCTCACAGCCCCAGGCTCCCCCATGAAGGCACACAAGCTCACATTAAGTCTGCCCACACTGGTCCCAATCCACATGCATCTAATCTGTTCTGGAGACCTCCAACGATGGATAAACTCCCTTTTCCATGTTAAGGCATCCCAGTACTTACCACTCCCTAATTCTGGGAGGGCTTTCTTTGGTCTACAGCTTCCATCTCTCTACCTCCTCTTTCCCTCTGTCCCCTCAGGTACTGAGAATTTATGCCATAGAAGGAGGAGATATCTATATCTATATAATCTATATCATCTGTATCTATATCTGTCCATATATCTATATCTATCATCTCTATATCTATATAGATATATATATAACCAGTCTGAACCTCTCTTGTTCCAGATGAAATCCATTGCTGCTCATTCTCCCACTATGCTCCACTGCGAAGAGCCTGATTTGACTCCTCCATCACTTCCTCACCAAAGCCTCCTGAGCACGTTCACAGCAGCCCGCACTGCCCACACAGCCCTCCCTTCGTCTCTGGCAGGCAGTGGGCCCATCTGCCCCACTCCCACAAGACCAGCTGTTTTTTGGCTTCCTCAGATGCTGTTTCTCTGCCTATTTCTGCTCAGGAGGAGCAAAAGATCACAGAGGAGTCAGTGGCATCACTTTTATGATGTTCCCCTCCCCGGCTGACCCAGCTGAGCAGGGAGAACTCTCTGAGAGGCAGCCTGGCAATTATCTCCAATAGGCCTCCACACATCTGATTGACTTCCCTTTGCTTTCATGCCTGACACTTCAAACATCAGGGATGGCAAGGCAGGGGAGGATTTGGCTAATGGAACGGAACAAGGACTCCAAAAAACATAGCTGCCTCATCCGGAAAGCAGAGCACGTCTCAGCCTCCCCACTGCGCTCAGCCTCCAGGTTATCACCCACATGGCCAGGCTTAATGGCAAGACAGCAATTACTTATAAAGAATGAGCAGCTGTCAGTGTGGCAGAGGCAGCACCCATGTCACCCACTGAAAGCCAGCATGGGATGTGACCTCAGAAAGTGAAATCCACTCTTGGAAGTTCCTGTTAGGTGTGAAGAGGGACCTGACATGTCCTGGGAAAACTGAGCTCCTACCTCTGCCACTGACCCCAGGCAGCTCCTTTCACGGGCTTCTGCCTCAGTTTCTCTACCTGTCCTTCCTATTTCATCTGTGTTTCATAGAATCATAGAATAGTTAGGGTTGGAAAGGACCTCAAGATCATCCAGTTCCAACCCCCCTGCCATGGACAGGGACACCTCACACTAAACCATCCCACACAAGGCTTCATCCAACCTGGCCTTGAACACTGCCACGGATGGAGCACTCACAACCTCCCTGGGCAACCCATCCCAGTGCCTCACCACCCTAACAGGAAAGAATTTCCTCCTTATATCCAATCTAAACTTCCCCTGTTTAAGTTTTAACCCGTTACCCCTTGTCCTGTCACTACAGTCCCTGGCGAAGAGTCCCTCCCCAGCATCCCTATAGGCCCCCTTCAGATACTGGCAGGCTGCTATGAGGTCTCCACGCAGCCTTCTCTTCTCCAGGCTGAACAGCCCCAACTTCCTCAGCCTGTCTTCATACGGGAGGTGCTCCAGTCCCCTGATCATCCTCATGGCCTCCTCTGGACTTGTTCCAGCAGTTCCATGTCCTTTTTATGTTGAGGACACCAGAACTGCACACAATGCTCCAGGTGAGGTCTCACAAGAGCAGGGTAGAGGGGCAGGATCACCTCCTTCGACCTGCTGGTCACACTCCTTTTGATGCAGCCCAGGATACGGTTGCTTTCTGGGCTGCGAGCGCACACTGCAGCCGGCTCATGTTCATTTCCTCATCAACCAGCACCCCCAAGTCCTTCTCTGCAGGGCCGCTCTGAATCTCCTCTTTGCCCAACCTGTAGCTGTGCCTGGGATTGCTCCGACCCAGGTGTAGGACCTTGCACTTGTCATGGTTGAACATCATAAGGTTGGCATCAGCCCACCTCACAAGCGTGTCAAGGTCCCTCTGGATGGCATCCCTTCCCTCCAGCGCATCAACCGGACCACACAGCTTGGTGTCATCAGCAAACTTGCTGAGGGCGCACTCAATCCCACTGTCCATGTCAGCGACGAAGATGTTGAACAAGACCGGTCCCAACACCGATCCCTGAGGGACACGGTTCCCACTATGTACAAAGACAGTACCCAGCATAGTAGCCCATAATAGCTCTAGCTACCCAAATAAAACAGGCCTGATTCTGGTCACTGGCAAGCGGCCGCGGTACAGCACTGTGATAAACACATAAATGTATTGGCTTTCACGAGTCATAGGTGTGGTTATGTGGGTATACCTGTACGAGTGTGGTTATGTGGGTATACCTGTACGAGTTTACAATAATAGAAGCAAAGCTCTCTAAAGACACAAGATTAGGCAATAAGTTAGAAAGGGTCAGAACACTTGAGCAAAACGGAGTCACATAGCAAAAGAATTTGTAAAGGTAAAGGAAAGGGGGGGGGGGCTTGATATAAGAAAAGCTAGTGCCTGGAAAACATAAAGTACTTTTTAGCTTAACTTAGGTTGTAGAAAGAGAATAATGGTTATGTTGTAAGTCTGTGGAATGTAGTGGCCTCACTAAACATGAATGAGTTACTTCACACCATCCTTCTCCTTATCAGTTGGTTTAGAGACAGAGCCTCCCAACCATCTGCTAGCTTGGGATACTCCTTGTCTGCCCATCCTGCAATGAATTTTGCAGGAAGGTCACACTGTTTTAAATCTTTGCTAGGTATCAATAGAATTGTAGATATAGCTGGTTTCAGCTAGTTGTGTGATTACTGGGGCCTCCAACTGTGCCAAAGGTGAAAAGCACACTGTGAGGAAGACCGCTTACTTCATCTTGAAGACCCCTACTCACAAGAGGAAGACTGCTTACTTCATCCTCAAGACCCCTGCCCACAATCACCGCAGAGCAGTGTGCAGACGCCAAGAGGAGGAGACTTATGATAATAAGTTCTTGAAGCTAGTTATAATATTCCCTGGCTATATGTGGGCATTATGAATATGTATGTAACTAATGCAATAGTGAAAGTATATAAACCTGTAACAAATACTAATCACTTGTGCCTCTGGCTACGGTCACGCGCCCAGCGCTGTTGCTTTTGCTTTATTGACTTTGTCCCTCAATAAAACCTTGTTATCTTGTTTAGAGGAGTGAGTTCGTATTTCACATCTCGCTACCCAAACAAAACAGGCCTGATTCTGGTCACTGGCAAGTGGCCACGCTACAGCACACCTGAGAGCCTAGTCCAAAGCTTTTCTCCTCCAAACTGGGTAGCTACATCCATATTGCCTTATGGGAACAGGTTCTGGCCTGCTTGTCCTTGTACTTATGCCCAGTCACTGACCAGAAGGGTGTTAACTGGCATGGACCAAAGCAGTGCTAGGGACCATGATAATAATGAGAGCGGATGGACCAATGGGTCCGTTGGGTCAGTGACCTGGCTCTCTAGCGTACACATGGCCAACTCAGCCCCTCTGGGGCAATCTCCACCCTGTGGGCTAAAAGCAAACCCACACACCCCATTCCTTTCTGTCCACACCATTTAACATAGCTCAGGTGCAGGTATCCAGCTTGGGCTTAGGGATGCATTGTGGCATCCCTATGTTCGGCCTCCCCCATGCCACCTGTAGAGCTTGCTGGGCATCTCTGTGGGGTGGTGGCTGCTTTCCAAGGGGATTCCTGCTGCTCTCACAGCGTTTCTGCCTACAAAATGACATCTACTGATAGGGCAGAACCATGCACACCCACATGCTGGCTGGATAATGAAAACAAGCATGCCTCGCTCCTGCTGGATGCTGTTTTATTGCCTGGCTTGCGGTTGCTGCCATGAGATTCACTTCCCATGGAGGCCACCCAGCACTTGTGTTGCAAAAAGGAGAAATGATTGCAGCTCTGGGGCTGCTGTGCAGTTGGGAAAGCAGATCAATACATGTTCATCAAATCAATCACTGTCTTGGGCAAGGGAATTCTAGCTGGAAAAACTCTCCTGCTTCTGCTGGGTCATTAGTAGAGCCCCCTAAATCAGGGCCTCCATCTAACAACGGTGCTCGGCTTGATTAGTGCTGATTAGCCCCGCTTTGCTTGGTGCGTTGATTAAAAAGCAAGGTTCATTTCCCAGGTTTCCTTCCCAATCATATTCCCTAATCTCTTTTGGCACCTCCACAGCCTCTTAATTCTTCAGTCCTCCAAGAAGCTTATCAGACAAGGACAATGCTAAGACACTAATAGAAAAAGGTCAGATGTGAATTATATCCAAAGGGAGGCTCTCTCTTGTGTTATGCTACTCTTTATGGCAGTTTCTTCACCTTAAAATGTTGCTCATGACTACTTCAAACGCAGATAAAACCCCACCGTGACTCAAGGCTTCCCTACGTACCAGCCTATCTGCTTGAATCCCTTCAACTATAGAAGCAAAGGGACCTATATTGCCTCTTCTCCAAATTAGCAGCTAAATTGAAATGGCTTTATGGGTTTAGACCAGTGGCCCACACGTCTTGTTCAGTGGCTGCATGCAAGTCCAGGGGAACACGCACATACGAAGTGTCCCTTACCCAGTCTTCTCGTTTGGGTGATGTGTGGTTCAAGGGTCTTCGTCAGCTAAAGGCCATGCGCTGCTCATAGCATTTAACATCCACCAACACTGTCAAATTCCTCATAATCTCATGTCAGCCTCCATAGCATCCTAGGGCAACAGGGTGGGCAACACAAGAACTTCCTTGTGTCTGTATCAAATCTATGCCTATTTGCTTTCAGAAACACCCAGTTATGAGGGAAGGGCAGCAGTCCTTCCTGTCCAGCTCTGTACTGCCCATGGTATGATACATCTCTGCCACTGCCCCTTTAAGTGCCTCTTGTTCCAGCCAGGGAGCCCTACCTTCACACAGAACCTATTTTGCAACTTATTGGAAGTTGTTCCCATAGAAGAACCAGGGCTCAAGGAAGCAAAGATCCCATTACTGCCTCTTTCACAACAGGAAGGTGGAGATTCAGAGTATCTTTAAAACACAGCCAAGTAAATATCAATTTGGCACTGAAAGCAATGAGTTAATCTGACATCTGAATATTCCCCGCTGTTAAATAAGATGAAGACTTGCCTCCTTCAGCTCTTATGTAAATAGAACTCATCTGCGATGCAGATTTTATTAATTAACTGGCAAATCGAGAAACCCCCAATAGGCTGTAATTGAACTTCACGTTGATGATAGATGAGGACACACTTACAGGCCATCCGCTGTGTTTGCGCAGTCGCTCCTGGAGCCGCTGCCTCCCCTACCCATCCTCACACCACAGAGGCTGCCCCATCCTGAGCAAAGCCAAGAAGATCCGAGGGGCAGATGCCCAGAGCTGATGGGATCCATGGCACATTTGCCTCCTGAAGCACATTCTGGGTGGTCACATTGCTTCGCAGGGCGTCGCCTGTCTGCAGCTCCCAAACTCTCTGGATGCAGGAGGCAGGCATCAGCTGCTGGACCTTTAACAGGAGTGAGGATGCTCATAGCTTTGAGGGGACTTCCTACCTAATGACCTCTAACATGAAGAGGGCACACTCGTTGGCACCAGATGTTCCTGGGGATTGTGGGAAATGTAGGATATTGAGGTACCTAGGGATGCTGTACCCCAATGAGGATATACCCCTTAGAAACACACCCAAAGCTACAACCTAAGGCAAAACACAGACGAGTCAGATTTATCTGAATCCCAGTGGTGACTCCCTGCTGGGCAACATGGATGGTGACAAGGCAGCCTGTGTGGGGAATAAGCAGTGCTAAAGCTCTGCAGGAGCACGGTGCTGCCCTTCTCCAAGAAAACAGCACGCGGCAGAGCCCAGCAGGAAGGAGATTAAGGCATTATTGATGTAGGGGGAGAAGGGATGAATGAAGCAGCCCCCTGCATGGGTGCTTTGCAGTTCTTGGTGGGGAACTAATTTTGCTTTTATATTGCTAGAGAAACAGCGAGGAGGCAGCGAGGCACCCACCCTCAGAGCTGCCGAAGCCCGGGTTCATCTCAGCACAGGGAGGGAAAGTGGCATTTGAGACACTGAGATGTGAGAAGAGTTTCATTATTGCTCTGGATGGCCCCTTCATTAGAGGAAAACACGGTATTTAATGAAGGGGGAAGAAAACAGGAGCTCCCTGCTGCATCCAGAAAGGCACCTCTTTACAGCTTTGCTTCACTCCCTTTGCATACAGGAATGAGGGAGGCTGGAACTATCCATCCCCATAGCACCCCATTCCTGGGTCTCACGAGGGGTGCTCCAAGTCATCCCAAACCAAGATCACCCTGCAGACAGCAACCCACAGGTGAGCCCCTGCTGGAGTCCCCAGCTTTGGGGTGCCTCCCCGTGCTCACACTCCGGTGGTCTGAGGCTGGCATGTGGTACTGAAGTCTATCCCCTCCCCAACCACACACACCTCAGGCGCTACAGTCAGCAATTCAGTGCCATTCTCTTCTTATCACGGAGAAACTGAGGCAAGGGAGATGTGCTATGCATACTTGGCATCAAGTCTGAAGACCATGTTTGATTATAGGGCACAGGGAACACTCTTCCTATGCCTTCCTTGCAAAGAGCTTTCAGATTACCGGGGAAGGATTTGTTTTCTCATGACTTGCTTAACAAACCCAACATGGGATTCACATCCAAGCTAAATTCCTCCCCAGTTACGCGCCAAGGTAGATTTACTCTCTCGATTACACCCCACACAGTTTTCAGCATGGAAGGGCAGAATGTCTTTCCTTTCCCTTCTCTCCTAGTAATTGGGGTTTTTTAGCAACACGTCAGCAGCCTTCAGGAGTAGAACCAGCTCACATTCCCTTTGCTGGGACAACTCTAGCTCTGCTAGGAATTGAGATGAAAGGAATCTTGCTTTCATCCCAGCATATGCAGGCAAGAAGTGGAGCAGGAACAGAGAGGGGAGAAGCAGAGAAGCAAGCGCTAGGATTTTATTCTGAGTGTCTGCACCTAAAGCTGTCCTTAATCACCACGCATGACTCATAGCCATTTCTTTCACTGGGAGCTCCAGACAGGCTAATTTAGCTTCAGAGACTCATAGGCACACTGGCTGGAAGGGACCTCTGGGTGTCTCCAGTTCAAGTACTCATCATTTCCTCCCAGAATTTGCTCAGGATCCCTTGTGACCTGTCCTGTCCCCACAGTGATGGGCTTTGAAAGCGCCCTGAGGTGAGAAAGCATCCTGCGGTAGAGAACATGTTGGAGGAGGAAGAGCAGTTCCAACAGTTGCCAGCTCTCTTTGCTGTGCTGATAAACTCCCCAGCTCCCCTTCGGTAAGCCAGTTGTACCAGGGGATGAACCCTGGGCCACGGCTCATGGGGGACAGGAGGTGGGAGAGAACTGTAGCATCCCAGGAGACAGTAAAGCAAAAGGACAGGGGACATTGCCTGCAGAAAGCAGTGAGGTTCAAGCCAAGGTCAGGAGCCGGAGAGCGGCTCCGTGTGTTTGTGGAGGGTGGACAGAGCCACAGACTCAGACTATGGAACCCAGACACCATCTGACTTCATTTTAGTCCTGCTTGATTCTCAGCTGCAGCCAGAGGCTGGGCTGAGGTTTGTACCTGGAGCCAGGATCTGAATCTGCTGAGAGACCCTTTGCCTGTTCTGTCTGCTTCACCCCAAGAGACAAGTGCCTTCATCCTGGGCCTTCCTGTGTTATTTAGAAGACTGCAGAGACCACAGCTCCTTCTCAGCCTCATCGCTGGGACCTTCCAGTGACTTCCAAGTGAAGGAGCAAGTTTCCTCTTTATTACATTTCCGGCAAGCATCCCTGCTAATTAAAGATTATGAAATGAATTTACCGTTGCTTCAATTAAAATCCATTCACAGCTTAATACCTTCCTCTTTTCCAACGTTATTTATTTAGTGAGGGTGGGGAAGGAAGGAACCGTGCTCGGAGTCTCCAGAAGTTCTCTGGATTTGGAACAGACACAGTTCTGCCTCGTTACATGGAATAGGTCCCTGGAGAATGCAGGTTGATTGCAATCTAATTTATGGCATTCATCAACATACGAATTAATGCTGGGGTCTCAGATATGAGATCTCTCTGTTTCCCTCTTCCTTCTCGCACACGCTCGGCAGCTCAGCTCCACTGCCACGCTTCCTTCCATCCCGGTTCTGCTCCTTTCCTTCGTTAAAGAAACAGCCTTGGTTTTGGTTTAAAAAAAGCTTGTTTATAGCGAATGAACTGGGTATTACCCAGCTTTCTGGGAATTAAAGTCAACTGAAACCGATGAGTATCTAGTCTCTGTTTCTAATAAATTCGGGCTCTGGTGCTCAGCTGCTGTGTGCCTCAGCTTCCCTGTCTGTGATACAGGGATGCTGCTCCCGGCTTCCTCCTGAAAGCCATGGGGAGGATAAAAATATGCTTGTTCTTTGGAGCCCTGCAGTGAAGTTTGCACAAGGCTTTTGTGTGTTTTACTATTGCTCCTCTGTGTTGTTCTTGGCTTTGACCTTGGACTGAGCTGAACAAAAGAATAATCAAACAAAGCCACTTATATTTCAAGTGCATGTTGGACACTTGTTAAAGAAAGCCTAAACCTGCAAAGTCTTCTGGTAGCAGCCATTAACCCGTAGGTGACTGGAAGCTCTAGAGCTGTTGACAGTGTTATAAATCATCAGCAGTGGTGGATGAAGGGCTGCTTGTCTGCTCTCTGCCTAGAGGCTGGCACAGGCAGAACACGACAGCAAAACAAATCTAAGGCAGGAAAGTCGGTGTGCAGCATGCCCTGGGTATGGGAAAGCAGGAGCAGGAATAGGCTGAGATGCACAAAAGAGCAGAGTGCCTTCAGTTCTCTAAAGGGGAGTCTTCTGCTTCATTGAGATGAGGAGGCAATAGTTGCATAGAGTAGAAGTGCAGACAGGTATAGTTTAGGATGGCAACTATAGGCCTATGATCTCTGAGTGCCAGCATCAGGCTTCCTTTCCTTGGAAAGGGTTATTCCTTGCGGTGTAACTCCACAGTTAGAACTGGTTTTGAGATAGAAACCTCAGTGTCTGTGCTCTCAATCTGGTCAGGTCCCATGGTCACCTTCAGCAGGGTCACACTCTGGACAAAAGGTGTGTGTGCAGCTTCACTGAAGCTCAGCATCACCGTGAACAGAGGGGCTGCTGCTCCATCTCTTACCTGTGCTTCCTGACTTGTCTAAACGCACATGGACCTAGTGGATGTGGCTTAGCTTTTTCTATTCTCTGGTAAAAGGAATAAAGCATGTAAGGTCATTTTTACACTAATCTATAGACCTCTCTGTCCATCAAAACCATCAAAGGGTGCTTCAGTGAAGAAGGAAATAGGAAGCTCTCTTTGCTTGATGGTACAGAACAAGATGTGGACTCCAACTGCAGTGAAGAACACTCAAGTTGGATTCACTAGGTAGAGCTATAACCTGAAAATGAAGGGCAAGAACTGACTGCATAGCTCCTCACTGATAAGAGACCTCCTTCGTCTGTGGAACAGCAGGTTTAGCCAGAAGAACATGCAATGCAATCAACATTTTGAAAGCCAAGAGCTTTGGTGAGCTGTGGACTGTCTGATGTAACATTAGTGGACATCTAGTATGTTCGTAGTAGTAAAGTGCAGGAGTCAAAGGACTGAATCTCTGTGTGGTTAACAGCTTACACAACAAAATCATGCCCTGTTCATTATGAATGTCACCTTTAGTCTTAATTCAGCCTTCTCCTGGGGTTTCAGCTCCTAGAAGGGAACATTTCCCTGGCTAAATTGCTCTCTGGTAGCATCGGACAGGCAGATTGGAAAAACAACATGCAGTACTTTTCATCACAACATAAAAAGATGGAAGGGCTGCAATCACACCTCTGGCTGCAGGTGGGTTAAAAGAGGTTTCTGTACTTGTTAAATACGTATTTCTGGCTTACGCTAGTTCTGCTCCGGAGTTTATCCTATCCCAAAGTAATCAAGCGTCTTGCTGCCACTGCCAATCACAACTGCCTGCTGCTGACAAGAGGAGCGTTGCTGGTAGACTTGGAGCACCACAGGGTGCTCAAGGCAATGTCCCTGCTGAGAAGCAGCAGAGCTCAGGCCAGACTAGAGCTCCTTCGTGCTCCTGTCACTCAGTTCAGGGCTCCTGCAGTTCGTGAGGAGCTGGCTCATCTTGCCTGACCTGAATGGGGAAATGGGGCAGTGTGGTGCTATCATCCAGTTCAACCTTCAGTCCAGAAGGGCTGTGCCCACATCTTTTCTCCATTCTGGCACCCATACACCTATAGCAGCTGGATGTTCTCATCCGTGATCCACCAGTTGCACGCATTGGAGCGCAGGAAAAGGAGTGTTACCCACTTTCATTCAGGACACTGCATCTACTGGTTTGAAAGAAACACAGGGTGACATTACAGCCCCCCTCTGCCATCAGCTTCTTTAATGTGAGCATATGTGGAGTTGCAGACACAGCCAGGATGCGGCCTCAGAGACTGGTTTCCCACTTGTGAGTGCAGAGCAGTCTGCAGACAGATCCAACTCAAGCAGGCAACAGTGTAGGGATCAGTGTGTGATGCAGAGCTGAATGAGTGCCTGGGAAATAGCAGGTAAGGGTTAAGAAAGGTATTGGGGAAAGGGCACAGCTGGAGCACAATCTGCAATGCAGAAGAGAGCACTGCATCACCTTTCTGATGCTGTGGCAGATTAGTCAGGAGTCACAGAGAGTATTTGTAACCTGCCTGGCAACCCAGCTGCATTTCACATGCTCAACCCTACTCAGCTCCTCCTCCACACCTGAAATACCAGCATGGCTTTACAGGTGCCATGGTACAAGCAAATTCTGCTCTGGGAGAAGAAAACACTGGCGCAAAGACATTGTGAGGGATAGAAAGCAGAGTTACACATCCCTGTGTGTGCCTGCAGGGGAATGAGAACTAGCATTGTGGGGGTCTGTACTTCTGTACCTCTAGCTGCAACAGGAGAAGTACTTCAGGTAAGTTTTCCTACTTGCCTTGCTCAGCTTCTTTATCTGGATAAAGGATAAGCCTGTATTTCACAGCTTCTTGTCATGCAGGAAGGTTGGCATTTAATGTTTCCTCTTGGAGCCCAGGCATTAGCGCTGGACAGACATTAGTGGATGGAGCCCTCAGTCCTGCCCTTTTAAACTCTTTGAAGATGGTTCCCCTACAGACACACACAGGAGTCTGCAGCTTTGCTGCGTGTCCCTTGCAAAGTCTTTGCTCAAGGACCTGCTTGTAGCATGGCACCTAGAAAGTCATGCTGGTGTTCCAGGTGTGGAGGAAGAGCTGAGTAGGGCTGGGTGTCTGAAATGCAGCTGGTTGCCAGTTTCTTCTCTATTTTGGCTCAAAGAAACAGCTGGTGACTTTCTTGTTTTCACTCTACGTATCCATCTTGGAGGGTGGAGAAGATAGAACATGTAGAGACTGCCAGCTTCTCCTTCCAGATCCCTTTGAGAGGCTTTGGGAGGTGTTGGATGCCACCAGCCTGGCTCACCTTCTCACTGGATTTCAGGATAGCAAAGCTTTGAATGGAGGGGGAACATGGAAAATCATTTTTTTCCCACCCATTAGGATGAAGTTTTCCTGTTCTTCTTTGCCCATTTGCGTCAGATTTACCTGCAGATAACACCTGAAATAATTTTCAGCTATTTTTGCCTGTTCCGTGGCCAAGCAGTGCTTTCTAGGGATGCAAAGAGAACACGTAATTCACTCCTCCCACCTCACCTCCACTGCAATTAGTCCTGTTGGCCTGGGTGTGTTTACTTGGGAAATACTCCCCTTTCTTTCACGAAGCAAGGTTTCCATGCTGGATATTTTTGTGCATGCCTTCAGCCTCTCAAATCCATTGAATAAGCTGAGCTGTCCATGAAACAGTTCACACATAGAGTTAAAACCATGCTTTGTTTACCAGACCCAGCAGATAGAGAAGAGTCTTCCTAGGCATTGCACTTGACATGGCAAGTTCGTGATGTTCTTTATCAGTATAATCCGGCCCCTTTCAGCTTTGGGAGCATGAATAATACAGTATCAAAACCCCACATTTTGTTAAAAGGTGTTTTTATATATAGTTAGATAAAGATAGCTTGCTCTGATTCATCTGCTAAAAACTGCTGCTGTCCCTTGTTTGTCTGGGTTTTTTTTTTCAAGCAGAAATAGCTGGGCAAGAGGAATGCCAGGAATGGAAATCCAGGATAAGCCTGTACCTTTTTGTGCAGGAAGGCTGCCGACAAAACTTTGGTACAGGTCTGGAATTTGCTTGGGAATGAAGTCTCTGCTCAGGGTGTAGTGCAGCAGCAGCGCACAGCCAGGCAGGGAGGCAGCGAAGAGCATCTGGCCCATCCAGGGATGAATGAAGGTCAGCGTGCCTCATCTGTCGGAAGGCTGCAGAGACTGGGACATGAGCTGCGCAGCCCCCACGAGCTGGTGCCTGGATGTGAATGTGGATGTCACCCTGCAGAGCTAGAACTGGGAAGGTTTGAAGAAGTCCTGCAGAAACTGTTTTACCTTGTTCTAAAGGAGGTCATAAATCTTTGTGCGGCTTATTCTGCTGAAGAGGTGCAGCGACACCTTTGGTGGGGATTCAGGGTATGGTGTCAGCAGCCAGCACTGAAGAGAGACACAAAAACTCCTGAAGACCAAAAAGTTACCTTTGGGCAGACCAAGGTCTTACTCAAAGCTGTGGATGGGGATGGACATACTGCTGCTGGAGCTGCACCTCCTGCTTGTATTCTTGGCCAACTGGATAGCTCTTGGCCAGGGAGAGGCACAAAGCCCTCCCATGCCATGACACGCTTCACAGTGATAAAGTACAACACTCTCCATCCCTACTGCTCAGCTTGCACCTCACAGTTGTTGCCACATTCACAGCCTCCGTATCCCTTATGTGTCACAAAGGGGGCCATGCAGCCAGCAGTGGAGCTGGGAGCAGGGTCAGATCTCCTGCCATGGTGTAGTCCCTGGGCTTTAGGACAACCTCAGGCTTTAGCTTCAGTAGAAGCCGAGGGATCTGCTCCCGGTCATGAACAAGAAACCAGACTCTGCTCAGGGCATCACTTGTGATGTGTCAGAGTGGATTTTCAGCCCTGCATGGACACCAGCATTAGTCAGTTTGATCCTGCCTCTGTAGAATAAAACACCAGTGCTTTGACTATAGTTACACAGCGAGTAAGCCATAAAATAATAAGGAAACAGCTGAAACAAACACTCAACATCCATCCTGAGGAGCAAGATCTTTCTTGACCCACTGAAACATCATTTATTCTTGTTCCCAGGAGCGAAAACACAGCTCTTCTGCATGAGCTGTGCTTGTCGTTGGGTAAGTGTGTATCCCTAAATTCAACTTGTCCGGTTGCATTAGGACAAACAGCTAATTCTGAAATTCACTTTGCTCCTCAATCAACCCCTTTGCCAAATGGCATTTGGGTGGAATTGTGGAGATTGTGATTTTTATTTAAGGTGATTTACTAAAATCATTAGCACTGTTCCCAAAGAGAAATCCATGGCGATCCTTTTAATCTCCTCCCCCCTCCCCCAAATCTCAGCGAATGCAAACATTTTTTTAATAACAGAGAGTATGAAATATATTGAAATCCACATTTTTATATTTATCCATGTTCTCTCCCTCTGTAATGGGATGGAAACTGTAATCATGGAAATAAAGCCTCCCTTTCAGATGAGAGATGCAGAGAGTGTCTAATGAACAATTAAACATCTATTTAGTCGCTTTGAATTGATACGGGTGTTAATGAAAAAGAAAGAGGCCACCTTTACTGTCACTGCAGGGAGACGCAAAAGGTGGAGGAGTATATTCTGGCATTACCCTAAGCCTCTTTAATGAATTCAGCGCCTGCAGCAGACCTCAGAGCTCCCCCAAGCGCTTTTCCAGCCTCTTCCCAGGAGTGCTCAGCGGAGGCCTAGGAAACCGAGGGGGCTGCCCTCCGTCCTGCTGGAGCTGCTGTCACCAGCTGCCCCCAGGCAAGCAGAGAGCTGCTGACTGTCGGCGTGCTTCATCCCCCGAGGTGCTGATTCACAGCCACGCGTCTCCCAAAGAGCCGGGTGTGAAGTGTGGGAGACGGAGCTGGGCCAGATGTGCTGCAAGCTCCTGGCCTTGGGGGGCAAGACAGGGACCCCCGGCATCCGCACTGTCAAAGAGCACTGTGAGCAGGTCTCTGTGTGTCCCAGCTTTCGAGGGTGCCCAAAGGCCGTGAAACCCTGACTGCTCCAGCAACAGCCGAGCACCACGGCTCCTTCGGCTGGCACTTGCAAAGCTGTGGGGAGAGGAAAGTGTCGGCCAGGTCTCTGTGTTCTTCCTTTGGGTTTAGATGAGAAAAAACCTGTTTCTGATGGTACAGGAAGGAAAGGGCAGTAGTCACCACAGGTTTGTCAATGGGGAAGCCATCTGCTACTTGCAACCCTGTTCAGCCATTCATTCAGCTGGTCCTCTTTACCTAAGAGTTCTTCTGTTTGGAGTGTTTTTACCCATATCACATGGGGCAGAAAACCTGACCCAGCTCCCCAGGGACTTTAACCCATGTCTGATTAAAGCACTTAGAGGTGGTGACGGCCTCAGGACTTCCAGAACCACAGCATCCCCTTTTGCCCTCCGTTCCTCTGATGGACCTCCCCACTCTCACACACCTTTGCAAATACTTTGCCCCAGATCACCCAGCTCCTTCCCCTTCTGGGAATAAAGGGGTACAGCGTGGTGGGGGCACAGCGTGGTGGGAGCACATCTGGGATGGTCGTACCCAGAGCCAGCTGCAGGGACAGCTCAGCCTGGACCAGATGCTCTCCCTTATCCCTCTGGTTGATGCACTGGTGCCATGGCAACTGCTAACACCAAACAGCTGCAACGACAATACAGCTTCAGAGCAGCTTCAGTCCCCAAGGACCAGTGGGCATATTCCAGGGGCTGTCATCTCCTCCTGAGGACCCCAGCTTAAAGGATGTGTCTCTGGAGCAGGGCAAAGCCAGACTGCAACATGCTACCCCTGCATGGAGCCCAAAACCCACCTAGCATTGAAAAGTTCTTATAAATAATCAATCTTGCCACATTCTCCCTCTTGGAAAGATAAAATGTGGCATGGCAGGACTCAGAGGCTGAGAGAGGAGCTGTTTGCCCTTACCTCCTGACTCCTGCCCTGGCCCCCAAAGCATCCCATCTTCATGCTTTGGAGGCAGAGAAGCAGCTCCAGCATCAAGGATCACTGGGGCAATGGGACATCATGACATGTCGCACTGCAGGATTACAGCTCCATGCAGCTGCCCAGATGTGTTTCTGCAATCAGTCACAGATCCGCTACTTGTGAGAAGAAGTTTTTGGATGCTGCAAAATGGTCCTGGGGGACAGAGATCACTGGGACCTGGTCCATGCACACTCCAAGAGGGGCAGAAAAGCTTTTCTTTGCTTCTGAGCTGTACAATCTGTCCATCACCTACTTGAGCCCTGGTGATTTCATTGTAAGGGAGAGATGTTCCCATTTTATTCTATACCCTTCCACCCCCCATCCCCCCCACTCTCCACCCCCCACCCCCCACCCCCCCGGCAGCTGGCTGGATTGCTGCGGCTAACACACACACTTAAAGTTAATCTTTTGCCATTATTTCTCAGAAGCTCCATCTGGCTGCCTTTGGGCCTGATGCCGTGATTTCCTTGCCTTCGTGACAGCTATTTTGTACATGGGGAAGCTGCCCAAAAAAGAGAAAGAAGGACGTGAAAGATGGAGCTGTGATATATTTTCACCTCCAAATATAGAAAGACAATTTCCCCCTCTCTAAGTTTTCTTCTTCCTCCCGGTGCCTTCAAACCGAGCCAGGACCTCAGTGAAATCCCATTGCCAAGGAGGACAAAAAGTGTTTGTAGGGAACCTGGACCAGTTAAAACCATCATCAAGGTGACCAGGGACAGGCTGGCTCTTACTGGCTTACATAGAGAGCTACCCAGGGTGGGGAGATGGCAAGGGAGCTCAGCCCCAAATCCTGCAGGCTTTCTGCAAATCAGGCATCCCGCTGATGCCAAAAACTTGGCTTGGGCGGGGAGGGGGGAGGACAGGGCTGTGTGGAGCATCGCTCCCTTGGGATGCTGGCGGCGGGATCGATGATGTCCGCCTTCCTCCCGGCAGCGCCTGCGATCTGATTCCTCCCTGCCCGCAGCACAGCTCCCAGACAAAGGCTGTGCTGAGCACTCGCGGCCGGGCTGGACCAGGGGGTCGCGCCGGAGGGGACGCCGGATCCGTCCTCAGCGCTGCTTGAGCCTGTGCTGCCGCCGGGACGCGCCGGCTGCGCTCTCATGCACACGCGTGTACCCACACGCACGCTCCCGCTGCTCCCCACCTTCCCCTCCACCGCCCCAGCGGGAGGATCCAGCGGGAGGATCAAGGCACGTCTCCTGGAAGCAAAAGGATTAACTCCCCGGGGAGCAGCCGCCGGCTCCACAGCGCGCTCCGGAGTTGTGGAGCCAGCCCCTCGGCGGTGGATAATCCCCCTCGCTGCTGGCAGCCGGGCGGCTGGGAAGAGCGAGCAGGGCTGCAGGGTGAAGGGGTAGGAGAGGAAGAGGACGAGGAGGAGTATACATACACACACACACAGCCCGCAGACAGCAGGCAGCGGCTCCGGAGCGGTTGCTCTTTGCGAGGAGGTCTGTAGGGAGCCGGATAGAGCAAGCCGGAGCATCAGGAGAGCTGATCTGTTCGCTTGCAAAAGTCCGTAAGGTAAAACCCGAGAGCAGCCACTCCTCATCTGGGCTGCCCTTTGGAAACCAGGCACCGGGCTCGCTGCTGTTGTGGACATCGTCTCTGACTATGGTTTTGTTCTTAAAGGAATCAATCAGGAGATGTCGGCAACAGGAGTTGCTGAGAGCGCGGCTGGGAGCTGCTTGCTGCCCGCTCTGACACGCATTGTGAGCAGCTGAACTTTGTGGGGTTTGAACATACATTTCTCCTCTGCGGACTCTTCAGGCAGCGCTACGGGAGAGGAGAGGCACGGCCCCGCACACCTTGCGCCTGCTGGTACCCACGCTGAGCCTGGGCGATGGCAAAGAGGGATTTCTGCCTCTCCAAGGACCATCACCTGTGAAAAGAGGCTGGAGAAGGGCGATTTATCTTTGTTTTCCAGATGACTGAAAATAGCTACAGGATCCTGGCTCTCTGGTTTTCATCAGTGAGTAGCATCTGGGGGAGATGGCTGAGGGACAAAAATGGTATCGCTCAAAATCATTCTAGCACCTACTTTTTCCCAAAGAACTTCATGTCCATAGGGGTTTGCTGCGGGCATTTCCAGGGGTGAGGACCAGTATACCACAGATACATCCCTACTGGATCATGTAAGAATACGCAAATGAGAAACCTGCCCCAGCAAGACCTTCTCTGCCCAGCTTGCAGTACATGGTTTGGTGTAAGCACAGCAATTCTCACCTCTTTCTTTCCCTTTTAAATCTCTTGGGCTTGGAGACCTCTCTCCCCATTGCAATTATGATCATTTGCAACATCAGTGCCATCAAAGATTGGAGCACTTTCCTCTCCCAGATCCTTCCCAGCGTTAACAAGACTCTGAACTTGGTACAGCAAGTGGAAGCCACCACCAGCTCGGTGCTAAGTGTCCTGCAGGACCCTGAGCAGGACAGCTACCTGTCCAACAGCCAGTCCATGAACTCCAGCAACTTCACGGCTGGCCTGGACCACTTGTTCCAGTACTCGTACTCAGACAACGACCAGCTTTACAAGGAGTACAAGCCCCCTCCTCGAGATGCCATTCCTCTGCCCAAGGCTGTCCTCTACCTTCTCATGGCAGCCCTGGTGGTGGTGGCAGTGGCGTATGCCATCGTCGGGCATCTCATCAAGGACCTCATTCATGACTTTATAGGTGAGTGCGCGCATCACGAGCTGTGTGCATGGGGTGAAGAAGAGCCTGGGGCAGAGCCCGGGGATGCTGGCTGATCATTCCCCTTTGATTTGGTGAGGTTTAGACCAAGCCTTTACCCTTTCACCTTTACAGGAGTGTTAGTTTATCTGATGTGCTGGGTTCGCCAAGCTGAGCTGTGCGTTGATGAGCTTCCCAGAGAAAATCCTTGGGTTCAGCTCCCTTCCTAAAGAGATGAGGCTTGTGCATGTATGTGTAAGTGTGTGTGTGCTTAAGTTGGTGCTGCCAAACAACTGAGCTTGGATTAGAGGTCTCCAAAATGAAAAGTTTCATGTCAACAGATACCTGAGCACAGGAGAACAACCTGCCAGTGCACTGTGAAAGAATAGCTGCCATATGAGCCTAACCCCTGATCAGACACCAGAGAACCCACAAACTCACAGGAAACACGACTCAGCAGGCTGGCTCCCTTGTACAGCACCTAGCACAACCATTACAGCCTGTGCAACAAATCCGGACAATGATAGCCCAAAGAGTGCATGTTTTTATGGGATTTGGCTTCCTGGCTCTTCATTCCACCCTGCTGCTGAGGAACGAGGTCCCTTGTCATTGGGGACAAACGCGCAAACACTCTGCTGGCTGTAGACGCTGTGGGCAGGCAGAGGCTCAGGCAGAGGTGCAGGCAGAGGGGTTGGCTGCTTAAAACATGCCCTCAGTGTCACTCTTGCTGTTTGCCCATGATTTGTCATGCTGGTCGTGGTGGGGAGTGTGAATGCGCCCAGTTCCCTTCTGAATGCATGGCAACTTTTGGCCCCCGCAGCCAGCTTGCCATGTCCTTTTGGGAACAGGGCCCTGCTGCAGGGAGCTGGTCGCAGTTTTCCAGCTCAGATGAGGGGCTAGGAGGGATCCACAGATGGATCTAAGCTCCTAGCTCCTGCAGATGTATATACCCCCCACTGAAAGCTCTGAGGAGCAATGTCCTCTGCAGCGGAACAGAGCTGAAATCCCTCTGCACAGCCCTTGCTCTGAGCCTGACCCCCAGCCAGGGATGCAGCCCTGCAGGCTCCATCTCTGCAGCGGGAGGAAGATCACACTCATGTGGAGCAAAATACACATGTTCCTTCATGATCCCCCTTTATTTCTGTGCTCCTGGGATGCAGGAGGTACACACCAGTCAAAACTCTAACCAACTGCCTGCAAGGCAGGCAGCACCCATGCCTGGTTGATGGGACGGCAAGCCAAGTCCCTTGGGCAGGGGGTCATGAGCAGGCAGGGGCCAGAAGATATGGGACATAGGTATATGGGAAGGAGGGATTTGGGACAAGAAAGGTCAAACCTCCTGGCAGGGAGCAGTGCTTGGGCTCTCACGTGAGGCTCAGCCAGGAAAACAGCAGAGAGCTGCTGCTGAGGAGTCTTTTTTTGCCCCAGCTAGAAGCGAATGGTTACGTCTTAAAGTGTTAAATATAACACTTAATCAGCATCTTGCTGGGGCTGTAACATCTCCCAGCTCTGCTGCTGATCTGATTTAGCATTGCCTTCCCAACAAAGGGACAGCACCTAAAATTGTACACACTCCTGCCCTGAGATGCTCAAAGGACCAGGTCAGGCCAGGTTAGAAACCCCTATGAGTCATAGTGCCTGCATGGAGCAGACACCGCTGCCCTGATTACTGGGGTACCTGGTGCAGGAGAGCATGGATGTGAGTGCTCAAAAACACCCCTTGGGTGAGTACTGCAAAACAGAGCTAAAATCCACATAAATGTCATGCCCTTCCAGTCAGGGAGAGAGGCTGCAGTCACGGCTGGAGACACCCATGCCCATTCCGTGCTCAGCATCAATGCTCCCTGGTGACCTTGGGCACTTTTTGATATGCCTCTGTGTGGGACAAGGTCAGCAGGGTGTCCCTTCCCTAGCAAAGCCACAAAGGGGCACAAAGGGACTGCCACAGCCTTTCACAGCACCACAGCCACCCCAGGGCTGGCCAGGCACTGGGAATGTCTACCCACTTTCTGCCACTTTGGAGAAGCCCTTTCCCAGCTGAACACCCTCACTGGGCACAGAGCATCCTCTCTGCCCTGGTGGAGGTGACATCTCTCCGAGTTAGGGTCACAAATCCAGACGTGAGCTTCTGCCCCATTGAGAAAGAGAAGAAGGCATCTACAAACTCCAGCAGCACCCCTCCGTGCCGAGGGCTGCCTCTGACTCGTCCTATTTAGCACTCCAGGCTTGTCTTCACACCATTTATGCACTTAAAATGAGCCAGTCCTTGGAGGAAAGCAGACAAGTCCATGTTTGTTAACACTGCCAAGAAACAGCCCTTAAAGAGAAGGTTCCATTTGAATAAGTTTGCATAAAATTACTTCAGGGACAGGACAGAGGGACCAAGGGATAGTAAATAAGAAACCGGTCTATTAGCTGCCTTAACACAATGCCTGAATTTATACACTCAGCAGCAGCTCCAACTTCCGCTAACAGAGTTTCTGCACTAATCATATTTATAAGGATACAGAGAGATGGAAATAAGATGCCAAAGGGCTGGAGCCTGTTTGAGGGAGATTAAAGTGTGAATAGCTAATCACTACTTTAAACAGTCACTCGGAGACGTCAAGGATGATTTTAACTCCTCACCAGCAGCTCGTAGGGCACCACTGGAGGAGTCAGAGCATCACCAGCTCCATGCACCAACAGGGACGCAGTTGCTGGGCTCAGTTCAGGATGGCGAAGGGGCTCTTGGGCTGCTGCTGAGCTCTTCCCCTGTGAAATCTGAATGGGTATTTGAGACACTGACACCTCTTGCAGCTGCTTCTTAAAATTCAATTAGAGCTTGTCCAGGCATCCCTGGGGAGAGCTGAGCGCAGCTGTGATGCCCAGTTTGGTAAAGAGGAGCAGGAAATGGGAGGCTGCATCGGAGGAGATGTATTATTGGAGAGGATGAAGGCCGAGATCCCCTCCAGCCAGGGTGAGCATCCTGTCTGTCCTCATCCCCCTGGATAGGGATAAGAGGGCTCTGAAAAAGGCCCCTCCTCAGGTTTTCCTGGACAGACTTGGCCAGGGAGAGCCTGATTTCTCTCTGGTTTCTGTTTTCCCGCTTGCCTGGAGCTGACAAAGCCTCATGTTTGCGCCTTTCCCAAAACTCATCGGACATCTCTGCCTGGGCATGGATGCGAGGTAGGAGGGGAAGGCTCTGCGTGAGAGCCGCTCAGACCCGGCTACCAGTTAAGACAAATTGGGTCGAAGCATTTGGAAAGCGGCTTAACTCAGGAGCGCTGGAGAGCTGCCAGAGACGGCGCTGCGGAGAAGTGCCGGCTTGGCAAATGACAAGCCTGTCACCAACGCACGGAGCGCCTGATGGCTGCAATCCTTGGGAATCAGCCCGCCCTCCCTCCTCCGTCCCCAGCAGTTCACTGCACATTGCCCTTATTGAAACACACGAAAAAAAGGAGGAAAAAGGGAAAAAAAAAAAAAAACCACAAAAGTTTGACTGGAAACAAAACTGTTGCCATGGGGACAACAGCGCGTGTGGTCCCTGGGAAAGCATCGCGCTGCCTGCACGGAGCCACTTCAGTCTGCGTGGGAGCTGATGCTTTGCAAAGAGACCTTTGCTGGTGTCACCCAGTTCAGACGAGGTTTCCTCTGAGCTGCTGATCTCCGGAGGAGACCTCGAGGAAGTTTTTCCTTTGGGGATGAGCCCAAGATGGGGTACGGCAGGGCAAGCTCGCTGATGCTGGTGGGACTGTGTGGGTTGATGGCTTCAAAGCAGCTCAAAACCTTAACCCATTCTTGGAGCACGGTCTTTCATTTCTTCGCCCTTTTGGCCCACCGGCTGTATTTTTCTTTTTCAGCCTTATCTCCACCCGCCACATTTCAGGCTTCTTTCGGAAATGGTTTCTTTGAACAAAGAAACTGTGCATGAACGCGGCGTTACTGAAAACAGCTGCTGGGTGATCCTGCAGGGAGTCGGGATCCACTCTTAATTGCTCCACGCAGAGCCACAGGGCTCTTAGGGTAATTCAGCCCGTAGCAGGGATTGCAAATTGAGTCTCAGGCCCATCAGAGAAGACTTACATCTCCTCTTTGGGCTCTGGTTTGACTATGATTCATTTGCCTCCCAAAGTTGTTGGAAAAGAAGAGACTACATCAGGTTCCCTTCTGTTTCCCATCCGGATGCTAACCCACCTCTAACACTAACCCCCTGCCTCAGTTTCCCTTTGGGTGCATAGGGGTGCTCTGTGGTTCTTTAGGCACCGGTTAGGGTTGCTGATGTCTAGCAGCAGCTGCTGTAGGATGGCTTCCAGTGGGTTAATTCCCACTCCCAGCTACTGTAATAACAGACAGATACCCCATTGCCGCATCCATCCTGGCATCACCACAGCTGCAGGCTGCGGCTGTTGGCCAGACAAGTGGTCACAGTGGTCTGGCCCTGCCAAAAGCAGGCAGCAGTGGCCTCACTCCAGGACAGCTGCTTCTGCAGCCAAACCTTTGAAGCACGAAGCCTGAGCAGTGGGATTGCTCCCAGCACATGCTGCCAGGGAGCGACTAAGGCTGGCCTCAGGGATGTGCCATCCTACAGTGGCGTTTCCATGCCTGCCATCCTGTGGTCCAGCGATGGGCTGTGTCCGGTCCCTAAGGAGAGCACCGTGCCTCTCTACTCCTCTCAAGTGCTGGTGTTTTTGAGCTGAGACCGAGCACAGCTCCTCATTCTCTGACCGTCTTTGCCTCCAATGGGCTGGAGGATGAGGACAGCAAATAAGCAAGCCAGGAGCATCCCTGCCTCCCATGTACCACACCTGAGTCACCACCTCTCTGAAACCTGCTCTCCAGAGCAGCACCACTTTCCAGGGATGTGACTGGGATCAAATGCAGGCTTGGTCCAGGGTTGTTCTGGTGCACAGGAGCTATTTTTAAGAGAATATCATAATTAATTGAATGCCTTTTCCTTGTCACCCCCTTTCCCCTTCATGCCAGGTGACAGCTCTGCAGAGGGACAGTGTTCTTCCCTGTCTATCAGGAAAGCAGCGTGCTCATGTTGCTTGGTGTGTAGGACAGTTTTGACTTGGCCAGCATGACTAACCTAGGAAATTCCTGCAAAACAGGGAAGGAAGAACAGACTCCAACAGCAAGCTAATTCAGAAAGACATTGAACCTGGGGGAAAAGGGACTTCTTGATAACAAATTACTTCTGCCGGAGGCAGACAGAGATTTTCCAGCAGACCAAACCTGGGAGATATCTGCTGATTTTGCTAACGAATAAGCAGAGTCCATCCTGCAAGTGAGACAGATACGATGTCCAGCTGAGACTGCAAAGGGACATGAGTCACATGAGGGATACCCTTGAACTTGGCCAGAGCTGGTCCTGCCTTGCTGCAGAGCACAAGGTGATTCCTGGGTCAGGACCTGTTTCAAAGAAAGAGGTGCTTCTGCTCCTGCTGCTCTGAAAAAGGCTTTTTTAGCAGCTGTTTTCACACCCAGCTCCATTTAAAGCAAATAAAACTAGAGCACGAGTTCAGTTGTTCATCTAACATGTTTCCCCTTCCGTTGCTTGCTTCCATCTCTGTAGGGGGTGTGAATGTCTCACTGCATTGCATTTAAATTTCGGCTCTTTCTCCCACTTCCCTCTGCTCTTCTGTTAGGGACATCTCTTGCCCAGTGGCTGAAGTGCCTCTTAGACATCCCCCCTGTCACCAGTGGATGCAGGGGACCTGGCCTGGATAAAACTGGGCATGAAGCATCCCTGTGCTCCTGTGGACACAGGCAGCAGGAGGCTACTCTCTGCACTGTAAGGGGTTTCCGGGAAGAGATCACCCCTCATGGTGCTGGTATGAGGAGAGGTAAAACACACTGTGAAATCTGGGAAGCCCTGAACAGTGTTTGTCTGCCCCGAAAAACACAGTATGTCCTAAAGGTCCTGCTTTCAGGGATGCAGTCAAAGACGCAGGCAGAGCCAGGGAGGTGCAGGGGCACTTTATGCCACATCACTCGGTTAATTTAGGGAGAGATTCTGCTCCACGCCTCCTGGTTTACCCAGCCTGCCCTATCTCCTCTCCCCAGCTGCTTTGGATCAATCACTCCATGTTGATCTCACCCCATCTCAGCACTTTCCACCTCGCCTTTCGCCCTGCACGACCTCAGGAGGCAGGCTGAGCCCCGGCAGCTCCTGGCTGGCAGGGAGAGGTGCTTCTGGGTTAGACGCCTGGCTGAGAAAGTCACTTTGTCCCTCTCCTTTATGTGACAATGACTCCTTGTGGCTGGAGCCTGTGCGAACGCGAATGGTGACTTTCCTCCAAAAGAGGATTTCATTTTCCCCTTGGTGACAACGGTGCCCATTGTTTGCTGCTCATGCAGACCCCCTGCCAGAGGTAAGAGATGGAGAGAGAAATCCCTGTCACGATGCTAAAGGCTTCAGCTACCTTGGGAGGGTCACCACCACCCCTCAGCTCCCAGCCCCTCACTACCCTCCATTACCTGATTACTCCCCCCCCCCTTCCAGGGCTCATTATCAAGGTTTCTAACACATGCTTGTGCATGACGTAAGGTTGTGCATCACATCCCCTGCAAAGATCCTTCCACATCAGAGCAAAGTTTCATCTCATGGGGCCAAAGCCATGCAGGTCTCCTCTCTCCTCCCCTTCATCCCTCCCCAGATATCCCATGGGAGACTTTGGTTTCTCAACCGCAGGCTGAGAGGAGCTGGGGGGGAAGCTGGGGGGGAGCACGTTGAGGGTGCTGACAGTTTTATGGCTGTTTCTCCAGGGTCCTGCTGGCAGGAGATCCTCCATCAGCTCCATGGGGCCTCGCTCCCCTCTTCCACACATGGCAACACGCTGAAGTTACAGGCCATAAATGGCCACAAATAACGTGTAATTGTGTAATTACTTCACTCCTTACTTACACAGTCAAATCATAAAGGCATCGCAGTAAATACCCTCTAATGACAGCCTAATTACATCTTCCTGCAGATTACTGGGTAATTAGATCCAGCAGGCTCCAGAAATAATTCCCAGGGAAGCAGCGGTTCGGATTAGCGCGTACAACCCAGCCCGCTCTTACCCAGGAACTAGACTGTGGCAGCCTCACATGAGCGACTTCCCTCATGAGCGACCTTCCCTGGGCACCCTGTCATGGTGATGCACCCTAACCCTTTTCCCATAGAAATGGCTTTTGCTGAGCCCCACGTTGCTCTCCCAAAGCATCATCCTCTACGTTTCTCCCTTTATAATAGTATCACAGTGCTGTGCCTGGCTCTGGCTTCTTCTGCTGCCTGCAAATGCCCTCAAGTGTTCATTGCTTGGCCACCAAATGCCACCTGCCCTCGCTTACAGGCATGCAAAGATGTGCTCTTTGCTTCCCATCGCATGCCGCAACCCTCGTGCAATGGGTCTTAGGATATTTGGGTACCCATCACCTCTTTTTCTACAGGATATTCCCTTTCTTCCCTGCCAGACCAGCCCCTGCTCCCACTGGAGTTTTATGGCTGACGTCAAGGAAAGCAAGCTGAGAACTTTAATAGTATTTGTAGGAGGCAATCTTGTTATTGTCTTCTGGATCCTCCTCACGTCAAGCGGCTGCATGTGAGCCTAGGAGGTCTTAGGGGCAGAAGAGGGGGGGTTCAACCAGCATGGACCCAGCCCAGGCAGCCAGGAAGCAGCCAGTGGAGTGTTTGGCTTTGGTCTAAATCCAGTAAATCCAAGCAAAATGGAGGCTATAAAGGGAAAAAGACATAAATGAGCCTTCCGGGCTTGGCTGCTTTCCTTAGGGAAGGGTTGCGATGGAGAGCCCAGGGATTGTGGACCATGCAAGTGAAAGCTAAATGCCCCAGCTGGGACTTGGGGCAGATCCAGGGCTCCCCAAAAGCCTTTGGACCACATCTTCAATGAGTTCTCCAATCACTCTTGGCAGCACCAGCACACAACCAGCAAATCCTGATGGAGGTGAACAAAAAAGGAAAGACAAGAAACAAACAGTCATCGTCTGGACACGTCACATGTGCCCAGCGTGGAGGAAGCCTTCTCTTCCTTGTAACCTGCACCCATGTCCAGCCAGCCCACACCAGCACAGCGGGGTACAACACCCCCTTTCTTTCTGCCTCTTCCCTATGGCAGGGCTGGACTCCCACCCTGGCTCCACAGCATGAGCAGCGCCCCAAAAGCCATGCCCTGTGCCCTTGGGAATGGTGTGGCCAAATGGCTTCAGGCTGGAGAAAAATGACAAAACTTCGGTGTTTCTTCACAAAAGAAGCTTTGGGGCTTTCAGAAAAGCCCCAGCATTAACCTGCAGTGCACACGCCAAGCACAGGGAGGACCACAGGTCATTCCCATCTCTCTTACCACTCCTGCAGCAATGTCTGGACACCACTGGTGACCCAAAAGGTCAGATCTTCCCCTCCCTCCACACCTGGGATCCCACTCCTGCGTTTGCTCTCATTCAGCCTTGGTTTGGCTGCAAAGCTTTCTTCCACAGCCCATGGAAAAGGCAGTGTCTCGCCGTGATTGCACTTCTCTGGCCCTGCTCTGCCAGGCAGCCTGCATCCTCCTCCAAAGAGCTGCAATTGAAACGCTCATGGGGACAGAAAATGCCACAAAGGAGAAAAATGTCATTTCTTGAGCAGGATCCATTGGTGAATAAGTGGAATCCTCAGAAACAGCTAAACCAGGATGGACCTTTGTCCGCCTCCTGGTACCCATCTCTGCTTTGTTTTGAGAACAGGGCTGAAGCAGAGAGGTCCTGGTGTTCCACTGCCCACCACTGTCACTTAGACCTGCACACCCTTGGTTTGCTCCTTGCTGGTGTGTCTCCATCATGGCTGGACATGGCCTCTCACTGCCCAAACAACCAGGTTTTCAAATAGTAGATATCTGGGAAGCAGCACACCACAGAGCTGCAGCCGTTTGTGCTGCAAGGGATGTCTTGGTCATACCACGTTGCAGTAGTGACCACTGTATTTTGGAGTGGGATCAGTCACCCCCAGGGTTGTCAGAGTAACTGGATCAGCTCAGAGCCACGTCCTGGTGCTCTGGTGTTCTGCCAGAAGCACAGCCCCAAAGCTGCCCATGGAGTGGTTGAAGCCCTGGTGTGGCTGTGATGCACTCCCATGGCAGATAAGCTGTGTCCCCAGCCATGCCTCCAGCCCCTTTTGGATGTCACACGGTTATTTAATCATTCCCTCTGTTTCTGACAGCAAAAACCTGCTGTGGGGAATACATTGCCAGAGAGCCCAGATGCACACTTCGCTTCAGAGGCACTTCATTTTCATTTTTGGGATTAGCAGTGTGATTTCATTTGCCTAAGCCAGGAGGGCTTCTAGAAACAAGCAGCCTGAAAACCAGCCTGAAGCTGGGAAGAGCAGAGACCCCAGTACCAGGGGATCCAAGGGGACTGAAGGGGCAGGGGTGGGATGGCAAATACCCAGAGTGAGGGGCAGGATGTAGTGGGAGGCAGTGATTTCCCAGCCAGCTTTGACTCTGGGAACAGCCAGACGTAACCAGCAGCTTGTTTTGTGCTTTTCCCTCCTCCAGACTGGATCTTTGGCCCCAGCCCAGATGACAACAGCAACAAGAGCGACGTCAACTGCATCAGCAACAGCGTCAATGAGATGAGTGAGATGCCCGAGGTGCCACGGCGCCGGGACCACCAGCCCCAGGACGTGGTCATCACCATCGGCGAGACCTGCCACTTACCACAACAGACGTGATGGGCACGGTGGCTGGGCCAGGCGGGATGGAGCAGCGGGAATGGAGCGGAGCGATGGAGCAGCAGGAAGATGCAGTGGGACTGCAGCAGCCACCATGCAGGACCAGGCAAAGAGAGGAAGGGAAGGGCAGAGCTGGCACCACAGAGCAAAGCCCTTCTCACCCTGGTTTTGCCAGCCTCTAAGGACTTTGCTGGGGTGGGTGGCATTCCCCTTCTCCCAAGCACGTCAGTCCTGCCCTGATGTCTGCCCGTGGGTTCATGACCTCCCTTTCTTCCCTGTGAATAGCAAAAAAGAAAGGCAAATGCAAAATACACCCACCAATGAGAGGAATGAGCCAGAGAGGAGCCAGGCGGTCCTTTGGTGTGCGGCTGCCCTGCAGCGCAGGGATGGGTGGTGAAAAGGGCAAGGGTGACAAAAAGGCTGCATGAGAAATGGGGGTGTCTGTTTCTGGGGAGGAACCCAGGACACAGCAGGGAGCTGGGGCTGCAGCATGACTTGGAGGCTGCAGAAAGGCACTGGAAGGTCAGTAGGAGCCAAATCCAACCCTGTACATTGATAATCTGCACAGGCCATCATTCCACCCCTTAGCTTTGCAGCTCTGCTGGGTGCCTTCCTCTTCCCTGCCAGGGCACTGCCACCCAGAACTGCCCTTCTCTCTTCTCCCCACTTCTCTCTGCCCAAAGGGATCCTTTCCATTGCTAACTCCGCAGGGATCCTCACTTCCCTTTTTTAAGGGGCTCAGGGAAGCCAGCAGCAGGCGAGGTGTGGGGTGACCTCCCAGACCAAGTACGAAAAGAAGCATCCTGATGGTTTAATTGGTATTCTAAGGCCAGTTCTTGGCCTGCTTGGGGTTTTGAACCAGGATTCATCATTTCTCTGTATAGCAGAGCACAGGCACCAGGACCAACCTCATTCCTTGGTCCCAGTGCCTCTTGCTTATGAAGATCCCTTTGATCTCCATATATTTCCTAACCTTAATAAAAGGCTGTAATGATGGCCCAGAGATCTGATCCCAGGAAAAGACAAGTGGTCAGGACTTCAGGGAGCCGAGCCCTGCCTTTTCCAGCCTGGTACACAGAGCACCCCTAACAGCGGAGCCAGAGCGGCATTTTCCCCTTCTGAATGCAGTTAGGGAAAAATGAATGTATTTTCCACCTCCTGCTCTGATGGCTTTTAATGAGAGCCATTACCAGCAGTCCCACGCTGGGGCTTTGTCTGCTTTGCAACAAGCAAGGGCAGTAGCTGCAGTACGGCAAACCACCCCTCAATAATTAACCATTTCCAATCAGACACTCCACTGCTCCAACCAGCATTCTCCTATTTGATCTGGCCCTGGGTTTGTAACGCTAGGTCCTGCAGTGGGTCTGTCAAGGAGAAGCCAGGCAGCAATGCCACAGCAGCATGGAGGGATGCTGGGGGTGAGCCTGGGTCTGTCGGTGATGGAGCTGGTTGTGTGCTGGGGAAACTGAAAAGGTCCAGATTCCTGGGGGACAGGAGCTTGTACGTGGTGGGAGGGCTGGTTTCCTTGCTTCCCTGCTCTTTCAACACGTAGAGGCTGGGCAATGGGGTGACCCAGATGCCCCCAGCCACTGCTGGGGGTACAGTGAGGCCATGTGTCCAGCACTGCTCTCGAAGGGACTGGACCCTGCCATGGGAACATGGCACTCACTGGGCACAACTGGTCCCCTCTCAGCTGCAGGCAACAGCCCCAGCAGCTCATCTGCGCTGGGGACCCATCACCCAGCTGCTGGAAATGAGGCTTCCCTGGGGATGGAAGCAGCCCCTTCCACTCAAGCCGGGTCCTTGCTCCCTTCCTGACACTTGTTGGGTCCCACACGGCACGGCTGGACCCCGCGGAGAAGCTCCTGCACCAAGCAGCAGCTCTCACCCAGCATCAGCGTGGCTGTCATCCACCCAGGACACTGTCCTCCGAGCAGGAGGAGAAGGAAGGAGCTAAGCTCCCTCCTGTGGCCACCGGCACCGGGGTCTACCGGGCTGCTCAAGGCTTGGAGGAGTCTGGTGAGGAATCACCCTCAGCCCGCTCCCCTCCTGAAGCCAGGACCCCTCCTTTGAACCCCCTTTTTTGCAGGGATGCAAGGAAGGATCCTGGTGCTGTGCCCATCCCCAGGCCAAGCGAGCCTCAGGTAATGCTATGGCAGGGGGAATCCACCAACCGTCTTCCTGAGCCACAGCGTCTCACCTGCTCAGCACGGGGAACCGGGCTGGCCATGGGGCTGTGCAGGACCCCATGGCTGCAGCTGCTTTCTCTCCTGTGAGCCCACTGGAACCTGCAACACGGCAGGGGAAACAGCAGAGGACACCAGTTTCGCACACACAGCACCTTCATCCCCGCATCCCTGCCATCATCTGGCACCTGCCTTGCTGTGATTTATCAACAGGCACCGCACTGGTGCTGAGCTCTGAGGATGCTCTGAACCTGTCAGAGAGTCATGAGAAGCCATGGAGCCATTTTGTCTCCAGAAACTGGAGCAGAGTGTGGCTTTTGGCTGAAAGCAGCCCCTCTTCCTCCAAGACATCAGTGGCTTCCAGCCCAGGCACCCACTCCTCAACTGGCTGCATTTTGGAGGACATCTCCAGCACCGTCAGAGCACCTCTGAAGTGGGGTGGCAATGTAGGACCAGATGGACAAGCAAAACAGAGAGGGTGGGGAAAGAAGAGTTGCTTGGGGGCCAGTGCAGATGACAGCAACCTTATCTGCTCCTCTTGCCCACCAGGACTCCTACTCAGGGATGGGCTGTCCCCACCAACCCTTTCCTTGCCCCCCACCTCCTCCAAGCAGGGTATGAGGGTCCGGCCATCCAACATCAGGGGCTCAGGGAGAAGGTCCATGGGCAGAGGTGATGGGGGCTGCTTTGCCTGGGGGAGGTTTGGGGGTGCCAGGGGGAAAGGGGACTGATGAGGGTGCCAGGATGCTCCAACTGCTCCCATGCCTGCACCTCCTTAGTGCAGGAGCTTGCTGTTTAAGCGCCTCTTTCCTCCCCTAAGCACCTTAGGGAGCAGGGGTGAGAGATGCTGGAGCTTTTTATAGCAGCCATAATCCCCTCCACACACACTGCCTATGCCCTCCTACCCTGAGGCCCAGGACTGAGCCTTCAAGATGGGGGCTGCTGTTCGAAAACTCCCTCAAATCCCTTCAGTTCCCACTGTTGCCTTTCTCCCAGAGCACCGATCCTGGCTGGGGATAGTTGTGGCCTCAAACCCCCCTTGCAGGTGGTGTTTGAGGGCCGCAAGTGTTGCACCCCTCCACCGGTCGCAGCACTCTGATGAGGAGGGACAGCCAGACAGGTACAGAAGTGCATGGATGAAGAGTGGAGCCACTGCCTGGCCTCTCTGCTCCATTCCAAGCCTGGGGAGAAGGGATGCGAAATGGGAGGTTTGATGCCTGGGAGAGGCACATTTCACCTCCCATCCTTGCCACAGTGGCCAGCACTGTCCCCCTACCTAGCCCCAACCACTGTCACACCCTAACCACCACCCCCGGACCACCGCCATCCATGGAGGACTGCAAGCAGTGCAGCTACACTCCCATTTGGAGGCACCCCTCTGGTCCTACTCCCCATCTTGTCCCCACTGGACATGTATCCTGACATCCCCCTGACAGCCTCTCTGCAGCATATTCACTGTATCTTTCCCTTTAAACACACCGCAGAAGGGACAAAACCAGCGCAGGGCGGGGGTCCTCAGGCCGAGCTAAGACGGTGAAAGAAGATGAATTTCTCCAAAGAGCAATCCCGATTTTCCTTCCCCTCCCCACCGGGAACCGAAGGCGGGCAGGAGGCGGCGACAGCAGCACACACATCTGGGCACACACAGCTTCTGGTGTCCCCCCTGGGGTGGCACTGAGCGAACCCATGTCCCACTCTACATGGGAAAGGGGGGACTCTTACCAAGTGATGGGTGCATGAATGGGAAGGAGAAGGTGGCACACTGGGGACCCTGATGGGCCAGGGTGGGTGCCCACCACCCAAGGAAGGAGGAAGGGGACTCCTGGCACCTTGGCTGGGCTGGAAGGGTGACATGGGCAGGGAACCCAGCCCAGAACCTGTCCTTGTCACCCGTCCCTTGTCACACCCCTGAGGCCCCAAGCAGTCATGCTTGCTTTTCACTCTCAAGCAGGGTTTGGAAGCTCTAAAGCCAAAGGATTAGAATCCAAAGCAAAGGCCAGGCAGGGAACAGCCCCGGGAGGCATTTCCCAAAGGCTCAGCTTGCTCCTGGCTTGTGCTCCAGCTTTGTCCCTGTGTTCAACAGCCTCTGGGTCATTCAGCTGCTGACCCAAGAGCAGACTCGGGGGGAACTCAGGGGGTACCACAGGAGGCAGGAGGCTCCCATGAGACACAGGGCAGTCAGAGCATCCCCTGCCTGGTGAGGCTTCTCCAGTGTGTAATAGTGGTTGAGCACACACTGAAAGCATGCCCTTCCTTAAGAGATATGGTGGGGGGGGAGCATCTTTTCCTTCTCAGCTGCCTCTTTTGCACAAAACCTGTAGGAGGTTCTGCCTTTGGAAACCTGTAATCCTGAGGGAATGAGAAGGAAAAACTGGAAACCAGCTGAAAACTCAGGGCACAGGAACCCTCCGCTGGGCTGGTTTAACCTGTTACGGGGGAGTCCTGGGCTGGGCACAAGGAGCAGGCTGGGTGAAACTAGGAGAGGAGAGGTGGATGATGGGGCCAGCCTGAGTGCCAGGTCCTCAGTGCCAGGACTGAATGCTGTCCTGATCGGGAGGTGGTTTTGGCATCATGGGGCTCTCCCTTTGTTCCACCAGCACCAACATTTCAGCCTTGCCCAGGAGAACATCCCCACAGCCAAAACAGGGCAATCTGAGAGCAGGGTTTGGGGGAATGACCAGCCCCTCCTGTCCTATTTGTTGGCCTCTTCTGCCCCACGCTGCCTGCAATGGGTCAGGCAGTTCACGCCCAGGGCTCTGCCTGAAGTACTGCTCCTGGCAATTGGAGAACCCTGGGGTGAATGGGACACCCTCCCCATTGCCGCTGGTGTCACTGGGTCACTTCATTGCACCCCTATAGCTGAACACTTTCTCTTGAGGGGTTTGGTTTTCAGGCAGGTCGCCCTGTAAAGCAGCCCGTGATAGGAAAGCAGTGGGCAAGACATTGTCAGCCCCAGGTTATATTTGGTCCATCTAGACCTTTTCTTACCTTCTCATGTCAGCAGTGGATGCCAGAGACAAGCCTCAAGCAGAGCCCAAAAGATTCATTTTACAGCAGCCCCAAGCAGCCCTGTTACAGGTTTCCTCCAAGCACCTGATCCCTGAGCAATGCACAGGGAATGATACAAGGGACACCATGGAGCATCCCTGCCCCAAGCCCTGGTGAAGGTTCCGGTGCCAGGATCCAGCCCCACACCCCCTGCACCCACTCCAGTGGTCACCCCACAGCAGCGCACCCCACACCAGCCAGCCCATAGGGTTGTATGGGGCTATAGAGCTACCAGACCAAAGGCCACAGTGAGGGGCAGAGGGGCTGGAAGCCACCTCCCCTTTGACCACGGGCACTGTGCTCTTCCCCTCTATAAAAAGGTTATTTTCCCGGTGCCTCCCCACAGGAACTACCATAAATTGCTTAAATGGCTGCAGCACTCATGGGATGGGCCCTTTCTGAGCCAAGCTGCATGTGGGGAGGGGAAGGCCCGGGGGAGTGTTTAACAGTTAGCAAGGGGAGCCATTGAAGTGTTTTACTGCCTCGTTAAATCAGTCTAATCTCTGTGTATATCTTTAAAGGAAAAAAAGATGACGGGCTGGTGTTTTTATTGTAAGAGGTGGGTGTTTTCTGGCACCGGCTGGGATCCTGCCTGCTTTATCTGCTTGTTTTCTTACCTAACACCAGAGCTGCACAGCCCAAGAACAGCCCAAGGGCAGCAGCAGGCAGGGCCAGGCACTGCTCCTCCCTGGGCAGTGGTGAGAAGGGAGGCTCCAGGTCTATGCTGCAGGCTGCTTCTCACCCATGGGTGCTGTGCACCCCAATGCTGCACCCACCTAGCAGCAAGATGGAGGTGCTGAGATTTGAGGGGATACCCTGATTCTATGCGCAGCTGAGGTGCCTATAGGCTAGGCTTGAGTCCATGCCCACGGGAGCCCCAGCAAAGGCAATACAGAGCTGCCTGCCTGCTGGGTCTAGCTATGGAAGAGGAATGGGCTGGGCATTTTGTTTCTAAGGTTTCCTTACTTTATTTTTCACCTCAGCCCAGCATAAAACGTGGAAATCCTGCCAAACCCTGCTGGCTCCAGCATCCACCTCCCCATCTGCAAAAGCTCACGGTTTCAAAGCCAGGAGACGGAACGGATGCTGGGCTGGGATGGCAGGGCTGGATAAGCCGCCTGCGTTTGCTTTGGAAAGGCTGATGTTTCCACGAGCTCCGGTGGTTCTAAAGGGACCCACCCTTTAAAATCCACCCAGGAGCAAATCCCAACAGCCTCAAATCAGAGCTGTGGCTGCTCCCACCCCATGCTGGGCTGGAGAAGTCTCTGTCCCATACCTGGACCCCCCTGCACACCCTAGCTGGAGGAGGCTGCAGGAACCAAGGCTGCAGATGCAGAACAAGGGAAGCAAACATGACCCCAGCATGGCTAATGGGGCTGGCAAACACCTAGAAAGATCTTCCTTGGAAATCTGGGCAGGAAGGGTATTTGTAAATGGAGACATGGATCAGCTGAGCTCAATACGCCCCATCTCCCACAGATCCAGTGTCACCAGCATCCTTGCTCCCAGCAGATGTGCTCTGGTACCCAGCTGCTGCAGGAAGTGTGACACCCTGATGTGAGAAGGGACAGATCCCCAGACACGTGGGCCTGGGTTAAAGGACTGGGGTTAAACCTGCAAGCAGCTCCACAGCATCTCACTCTCCCCTTTCCTTACAAACCCCCATAAGCTCAGCAAAGCACCGACACTGTGACCTGGGAGAAACGCTATCATTTATTAAGCCAGCTATTTTTTTTATGAGAATGATTTAACAGCGCTGGAGGACTTACCCTGTCTCCCCCAGGGACCCTCAGCTGCTTCGTGCATGCAGGGCTAGAAGGGAAGCGGGGGACAGCCAGCCTTGCAGGACATGGTGGCTTAGCAGCAGTGGAGCTACACAGGGAGCCATAAGCTGCTTGTAGGCAATGGCAAGCCAAGCACAGCTGCTTCAGGACAGGCAGATGGGATGCTCACATAGGGCAACCTGGTCTCAGTTTGCTGGGATTCCCCCAAGTCCTCAGCAGGTGCCATCTCCTGGAATTGTGGGTGTTGTTCTGCACTCCATGTCCATCCAGGAAAGCCCTGAGGATCTGCTGGCAAAGGGAGGATGCTCAGGGGTCTCAGTATGGAGTACAGTTTCCACTGAAGGTGCTGCTTCAGAGGCACAAAGCTGAACCTGTCATGTACACAACCACCTTCCTAACCACGGGCAGCTCACGTCTCACATCTAGGGAGAGTCACAGCCAGGTCTTCCCTCTCTCTTGGCCTGCCATTGACATCAGGAGATCATGTCCCCACTCCCACCATGCCAGTAAGGGAAGAGCCAGGCTGTGGCCCACACAAGCAGGGTAACAACAGCATCATGGTGAGAGCAAAGCCATCACAGCACTGAGCACCCATGCACCCATAGCTTATCCAAGCACATGAAAGAGCCCCTCTCCTTGAAGCAGGATGCTCAGGTCCTTCCTGCATCATCTGATGAAGGCAGCAGGCCTGCCCAAGCTCTCATGCAGCTCCAGCTTCAAGCCATGCTCTACAAGCCAGCGAGGGGTGTGCTGGGGGACGCGGTGCATGGACAGTAAAAGGCACGGGCAGAAGCCAAGGCTAAAAGGACAAAGAAGATGTCTCCAAGGCAGGGGCACTGCAAATCCACCCCAGCAGAGAAGCCCCATGTTTCTGGTTGCTGGTAGGGGGTAAAGACCTGGCACCATTCATCACACAGAAGAATCCCAGTCATCACGCCCATCACACTGTGTCAGCAGGAAGCACTCTCTGAGCCTGAGCCCCACAGGCTCTGCCAGGCTGCCCATACACTGCCACATCCCGGGGTTTCCGCAGGACATGGTCCAATAGTGGAAGACAGTCCAGAAACAAACTGGGAGAACTATCTCCATCTCCCACTCATCATATCACCCTTCTCATGTAATCACATTGGGAAGGGAAGTCTGCACCATCATCCTTCCTCCACAGGGTATGGATGAAAGCATTCAAACCAGGCAGGGCTCCACTCACAGAAAAGAGGGTTTTAGCATCCCCCATGTGCTGAGGCCAAGCCCCAGGTGCCCAGGTCAACTCTACCCTGGATGGACACTAACCTTGAAGACAATGATGGGAATGAGCACACCCAACAGGGATGACCTGCTGCTGGCCTTGCCCCACTCCTCACACTGAGCATGCTGGTGCCACCATGGATGAGTGGGAGCATCTCCTGTCCTCTCTGGGCAGCCGGTTTAGAGGAAGGGTTCCCAGGTTTTGCAGATAGAAGGCTGAGGATTAGAGGGGAGAGCTACCACCGCACCAGCTTTTCCCACCAACCCTTCCCTGCCGCCAGCATGAAGGACAACAGAGGAGTGACCAGCCACCTGCAAGCACCACCCCAGGGCAAACGATTAAGCTTATGGGGACCCACCTTATCCCCCCTCTCCCATAAAACTGCTGCAGGGCCAGCACCCCATCCCTTGGGGCTGCATCACCAAGCACTGACAGGGGGTTAGAGGAACAGTGCAGCACCACCAAGCCAGCCTGTCCTCCCTTCTCCAGCCATCCCAGCTCTCCCAGGCAGAGACAAGTGAAGCAGAGCGAGCAGTTGGGAGAGCTGGAGTGGTAAGGGCGAAGCCATGGGCTACAAGAACGTCACATCATCCTGAGACTGGAGCCAGCGCCAGTGAGCATCATACTCCAAGTGCAGTTTGCTGTTGAGTTTGCAGTTCTCGAAGTCACCCTCGGCTTTCCGAGCCTTCCCATCCAGGTTCCCCTTCCCCAGCCTCTCCCCAGCCCCTGATGGCACTTTGGTGTCTCTGCCTGGTTCCACAGAGGAGAGCTGCTGGCCCAAATGCCCGTTGGCCACCTGGGGCTCCTTTGCAAACCGGTGATCCTGGGGCAGCCGGGGTGGGGAGACGTCCACATGGGGCCACTCATGCTCTGCTTTGCCCTTCTCTTGCTTTGCCAGACCCCTCTCGGGGTCAATCCTGACCCAATCCTGCTCCGCCCTGACCAGGGCTCTGCCCGATGCGGATGCAGCGGCGCTTTCGGCTGCGTTTTGGGAATACTCATCCATATCATCAGCCAACGTGTCCAGGTAGCTACCAACGGAGATGCTGTCCAGCGGGTCATTGGGGTCCTGCAGGCTGTCCCAGCTGCCCCGCCGCGAGGCTGCCTGGCTCTCCACCAGGCTGTACTGGCTGCTGGCCAGGCTGCTGCAGCGGCTGGTCAGCGTGCTCCGCTCCTCCAGCAGCCACTTCACCGCCTCGATGCCCTCATTCACCACCACCAGCTGCTGCAGGATCTTCACATCAATCGCTCGCAGGTAGGCCTGGTGGGGAGACAGAAAACAGGGGTTTGAGGGGACCAAGACGAGCCCCAGTCCCAGCACACCCTGGCAGAGGTGTCACTGTAGTGGCCACAGGTCTGCTGGGCTGCTTGATGAACAGCCTGGCACTGGGAAACATCCCAGGGGACCCTGTCCAAGACTAAGGGACTCAACCATTGCAACCAATGACTTATGGTGCCTACCACCCACCAGACCCTTCAGGGAAATAAACCCAGAGCACTTATGTCACTGTCTCCTATGGTGACAGGAGGAAGCAGGGAACTGGAGGCACTGGGTGTAGGTCTGAGCCCAGAGCATCCCCCAAGCCCTAGGGGACTGGTGGCAAGGCAAGACCAAGCCTGGGCATTGCTCTGAGCAGGGGTCTGTCTGGACCACCAGCACCTCCCCAGGCTGTTTTGACTGGGTCCCCTCATGCATTTACTTCCCCATTTCTAGGGTCTGATCCAAGCCTGGTGACAACATGACAGGATCTGGAGCCTGAGATCCAAATCGTTCCCAAAACAGAGGAGAACGGTGGAGTGGAACAGTCACCGCTGACCACACCGCTTCCCTCACCGACTCCTGCCCCTCCAAGCCTTTGCAAAGCTTCGGTTGCTGCAGAAACATCTGTTTTCCTAACGGAAAGCCCCGCGTGCCAAGACATTCCTGTCTGTGTGATACTGGCTGCCGAAAGCCACTGGATTTCCCCTGCGCAGGACACAAATATTTTGCCAGGAGGGGGAATAAGATGGCAGTGGTGGGAGAGAAACCCATTGCCAGGACAGGTACCGGCAGCCTGGGAGCTGCGGATGCCCACAGGCTGGTTCACAAACACACTCTGTCCCCAGCACCAGGAAGCTGGGATGGAAGTCAGAGTTGCCCCACAGGATCATTTCTAAGCACAGCACCCGGTCCCCAGCATCCGGTACCCCCAGAGCCACCCGCCTGCCCTCGGGTGACCCCGCCGGTCTCTTGAGACCCCCCATCTCCGGTCCCACAGTGAGCACAGCAACAAAAGCACCCGAGGAAGGAGCCTGGGAAAACTCCAGCCGGGATTCTAGCACGTGATGCCTCTCAGTCCAGAGGACACAAAAAAAAGGGCAATGATTTGTAGAGACCCAACACAAATCCGCCATCCCCTCCCCGTGCTCCGCAAGCTGGATTTACATGAAAAATAGCAGCGATGTGCCCGGACTGGGGCAGGAGCCAGCACTGGAGTGCAGAAACTTCCTTTCTAGGCAAGTTATTTCCAAAACTGCCTACAATGGACTTTTCTGCACAGGCTGCTGAAGCATCTGGCCTTGGCAGGGAGAAGAGGCGGGAGGAGGAAGGCTGGGAACCCTGATGAGGGGGTTCCCTGGTTTTCTCTGCCTCGCTGCGACAGTGCTGTCAGAGATGCTGGGGAGCCACCCCAAAAGCAGAAGGTGGGAAAACACTCCCCCCTTTCCATACGGTTTGCTGGAAAGAGTTGAGCATAGCTTTGCTGGTACTTTAGGCCAGCCTGACCCATCCCGTTGCACCCCAAGAAACCCCCTCTCCAGCCAGGCAAGAATAATGTGGGAGAAGACTGAGGTCCAGCTGCTCTGTGTTCCTCCAGATGTGGTGATGCAGCACCGCAGCACCAACCTTGTACCAAGGACAGCCATAGCAGGGACCATCACACTCCTCCCAGGGGGGATACGGTCTCGTTCCCCTCCCCAACATACAAGAAACCTGCGGGCACCTTCATCCCTAGGGATGAAACATCCTCCTCAGAGCCAGAGGCAAGTATGGGAATTTGCTGTCTTCCCCTCTCATCACCCACTCCCAGGGCAGCTTCTCCAGGGACCACTGGGATTTGCTGGTCTCTGCTGCTGGCGAGGGGAGATTTTGGTTCTTTTTCATGGGGATGGGGAGATGGGGGAGCCCTCTTCTGGGTTTTGGGCACCCGGGTGCCATTCCCAAGCTGCTGAGCTGGGTGTGAGGTGTCCTTGCTTCTTTCAGGCAACAAGAAGAGCCAGGGCCAAGAAAGGAAAAGGCTTTCTGAGCCAAGGTTAATAACGCACGGCCAAAACCAGGCCCTGCAGACTGAGGGCTGACCCTGCATGCACCTGGGCAGGGCAAACACCATGGCTGCTTCCTCCTCCTCCTCTTCCTCCTCCTCCTCCTCCTCTGAGCAACTCAGGGCCCACAGACCTTTCTCCTCCGGTCAGAGTGCAGCCTGGAAGCTGGCGTGGAGGGAGGATGAAAGCACCGATGGGGAATATGGAATGGGGCAAAGCAGCGGCGCCCCGGGTGGCAGGCAGGGATGCAGGCGTATTTAGGCGGTTTCCCTATGGAAACGATGCTCATTCCCACCCACCCGGCCTGTGTGTGCGCGCGTGGGAGAGTCCCTTCCCCCAGCAGCACTTGAACCCATTGCCCAATCTCGCCACGTTTCCCAGAGGCGCAGGCATCGCCGGTATTTGCTCCCTCCACGGAAAGAGGGAGGCGAGCAAGCTGCCATCGACACTCCCACGATTCCCGGGAAAGGCGGCCGCAGGAGCACAACCCTTTACGAGACACCAGAGAAGCCCCAGCAGGAAGCGAACCCAGGGAAAGCTCCCTGCGATGCTCGTGCCTTGTCACTCCGGGGGTGACACCCGTGGGGGTGGGGGGACCCGCCACCATGCCCTTGGCGAAGGTCCCTGCCCTAAATCCTGATCCCTGGGACACTCCGATGCCCACCAGAGCCAGCGCCTGCGGTGAGGAGGGGAGGCAGGACGGCGGTGAACGAAGGGGTCTGTGAGACCCCAAGTGGGGGGGATGCTGTGTAGATCGGGAAGCAGAGAAAGACGGGGTGAAGAGCTGTTAACACACAGAGGAACAGAAGGGACACCCCAAAATGCGGGCAGGGCGCGGGGCACTATTAGGGGGCTGTCAGGGGGGGCATGGCAGGCAGTTACGCGGAGGGGGTGCAGCTATCCCGGGATGGGGGGAAGGAGGCAATTACTCCGGGAGGCGGGGCACTTACCGGGAGGTCGCAGGCAGTTACCGGGGGATGCAACTATACCGGGGGGGGGCAGGCAGCTACCGAGGGGACCAGTTACCGAGGGGTAAGGGGCAGACATCGCGGGCACAGCGGGCAGCTGGGGGGAGACGCAGCTGCCCATGTGTGCGCAGTGCCGGGGGGGCCGGCAGGCAGTGCCCCGGTGCCGCAGGACTCACCATGTCGAGGCGGAGCGCCCGGAGGCGTTCGGCGAGCGGCAGGCGGGCGCCGCGGGCCGGTGCGGGCGGTGCGGGCGGCGCGGGCGGCGCGGGCGGCGCGGGGGCAGTGTCTGCCCGCAGCCCCCGCAGCAGCCCTGCGGGCGGCCGCCGCCCCAGCTTGGTGGCCAGGTCCCGCAGGTCGGCGGGCAGCGGCTCCCCGCCGCTCTCCATGTGGCCGAGGCGGCGGCGGCGGCGGCCGCGCTGTCACCCGGACCGAGCCGCGGCCCGGCCACGCCCCGCCCCGCCGCGCAGGCCACGCCCCCCGCCTCCACCTGCCCGCACCAGCGAGGTCCGCCGGGCAGCGCAGAGCGGCGCGGGGGGGCGGGGTTAGCGCTGGCCACGCCCCCCTGTCGCCTCTGCGGCGCCGGAAGCGGCGCGGCCCCGCTGGCGCTCGGGGTTCGCGGCACCGCCGGGTCGGGCTCGGGCCGGCCTCGGCCTCCCCGCTTGGACCGTGAGTAGCGTGGGCCGCGTCCCCCGGCTCCGCGCATGGGCCCTTCCCCGTTGCTGCTCCGCTGGGGCCTCCAGCGCCTGGCTCTCCCCTCCCGTCCCCCGCCCGGGGCCCTTCGCGACTCTCCCCCGCTGCCCTGGGTCCCCCCACTCCGCGTGCTTGGGCCGCTCTGCGGTACCCGCCCGGCATCGCCGGGTCCCGGCGCTCTTCCCCCGAGGGTGCCCGAGTCCTCCGTTCCCCTCCCGGCGGCTGCTGGGGGCTCCCCCCGTGCCTGGCCCCGCTGGCGGGGTCTGTGCTCCAGCCAGGCCCCTGGCTTTGCCGGGCCCCTGCATCCCCCCGCCAGGCCCAGCAGACCGCTCGCAGCACGGAGCCTGCACCTGGGCACAGCCTCTCTGCCCCAGGGGTGCTGGGATCTTCAGTGCGATTATGGCCCAGCTCTGGCTCCATGTCTGGGCTATCAGAAGCACCATAGCAGGGATGGTGCTGCTTCATAGCCACCGTGCTGCAAGTGGGGAGGATGCTTCTCACCGGCGACCCTGCAGGCAGATATGGCCAATGATGACACTGTGATGTCTGGTGGTTTGGGGTCTGTCACCAGCTCCTGCCTCTTGGCCACCTTTCCAGAGTGTGGGAGTGGTCCCACTGCACTGCAGTGGCCCCTGTAAGGCGGCCTGGAGCAGAAGTCCTCGCTGTCCCATGGGCTCAAGGGCTTCCCATCACCCTGCTTACAGTCCTCCAGCAGAGCCTGGCCTCCTGGATTGCTCCCTGCAGAGCTGGGGGTGCTTGCAGGTGGGGAGGCTCCATGGGGCTTTTGCTTGTGTTATGTGAGTGCCGTTCATGGCCACTGCTTGTGCCAGGCCCTGTCTGTGCTGGGGAGAGAGTCTGAAAGTACTCACCTCCCTCGCTGTGCTCCCATCCCGTTGTGACAGGTAGCTTCGATGAACATGAGAGCGGAGCAGCACACATCCTGACCCCTGCCCCACACGGCTGTGCCAGCCCCTGTGACTATGGACGAGTGGAAACCCAACCCCGCCGTCAAGCCCCACAAGAAGCGGAGCTGGTATCTTGCCTGGAAGTACAAGCTGATGAACCAGCGCACGCTGCGGAAGCTGTGCCAGGTGAGTCACCCGCAGGCCTGCAGTAGATTAGGAAGGATAATCTGCAGGATTTGTGATCTTATGGAGATGCTGTGTGGATGGAAGTGGGTCTGCTGGCTGTCTGGGTGACCTAACATGCTGGGGAGACATAACTTGTCCCCCAGAATGTTACTTCCAGTGATTTTATGCTCATGCATGGAAGGATCTGACATTTCTAGCAGCAACTTCCAGCTGGAAATGGACCTGTTGGGTGGCTGTGGCAGGAAATACAGTTATCCAAGTGTCCCTGGGAAGCTTTCAGCTAGAAACTTGACTGAATGCTCCCTTTCTGTTTCCAGACCCATGCCAAGTGCTGTAAGGCTCAGCCTGCGGTGGGAAACCACCCTTGCCCCATTTAATTTGCAAATCAGGCCTGGTGTAAGACACAACAGGTGGACAGAGAAAATATGGCTGGGTTAACAGGATCTCGTGCCCCAGAGGCAGCTGGCGTCTGGGAAAGGTGCAGGCTTGGTTGCTTGAGCTGTAAAACTGCTAATCCTCAGCAGTCGGCATCCTGGGGGGTGTCTGGGGGTGTAAGGACTGGAAGGGTTTGGGCCCACAGCAGCGAGCTGCAGGAAAGGGGCTGCTCCTGAGCTGAGCAGAGCTTGTGAGATCTGGCAGCTGATTGCTGTGAGAGGGAGCAGGGAAGGGTTTTGCATGTGCCTGGGAGGACAAAGGCTCCTGAGGGCTCCCTCAGGAATAAAAGGGCTTGGTCCTGCGTCCCCTGGAGTGCTCAGGGACTGGGAATAGGCCAGGTCCTTCAGGCTGGGGGCAATGCACTAGAGCCTGTCTGCTGTCACCTCTCTCCTTTGTGTCACTGCTGTGGCTTAAAACACATGAAAACTGGGCTTAAAATAAGTAAACCGGAGTTGCAGGTGTGAGGCAGCCAGGTCTATAGCAACTGGGCCTCTATCAGCAGCTCTGACCGAGCCAGCCTTGCTAGACTCAGCTGCTGGTCTTGCTTAGTGCTTGGTCACCAGGGCTGGTGCCCCATGTCTCCAGTGCTGACCAGGCTGGAGGCAGGTTGGTAAGTTGGCCTTGCTGCTAGCCACCAGAAGCAGTCTGCCCCTCACTGTGAGCCCAAGGCTCTTATTCTTGCCTATTAAAAGCTTTCTGTGCACAGATCCCAAAGGTGCTCCTAACTCCTGAGTCAACAACAGATCAACAGGCCAAAATGCCATAGTGACAGTTATATTGTCATGTGTCTTATTGCTGGTTTTTCATCTTCCTCAGATACTTCTTGAACCCATTTGGCTGCTTGACAGAGGTAGTAGCTGGCCAGGTAGGACAGGGATCCTGTTAGTGCCTCTCAGCAGGGGCAGGCCTGTGTCTGATCTCAAGCCCATACCACACCTCAGAGAATCAAGAATCCTAGAGCTGAAAAAGGCACTGATTTTTAAGCAGCAAGCTGTTGGGGGCTGAGGGGCAAGAGAATAGTCTCAAAATCACCCATGACATGTCTCGACATCCCCTTGCTGGGAGCCCAGGCTATGAGCAGCCTCCACTAGCCTCTCCCATCTTCTTCCTTGTTAGCTGTGAACTCTGTGCTGAGTCTTGGGGTGCTCCAGGGAGATGCTCCAAACTCAAAGTAGGACCCTGAGCTTGCCTGGTTGAAACTGGAAACCATCCGATGGCTAGGCCAAGGGGCCAGAGTTTTGGGCCATGGATGGATCTGTCAGCAGCGCACGGCAGTTAGATTTGGGTTTCTGTGGTGACTCTACTGTGAGCCGGACGGACCCTCCTGGCCTGGAGCCTGGTGGAGCCCTGCATCAGTGTTAGCTTTGTGGATAATACCTGCTCAGGGCTTTGTGTCTAAAATCCAATGGCAAAGCTTCCTCTTGCAGCATGACTGTCCAGAGCAGCTTTTGAGCTCTGGGCTAGAGCTGTTCCTCAGCCCTAAGGCAGGGCTATAGGTGCTGGGCAGGGACTTTGTCCCTGTGCGAAGCCCCATGGCCACCACATGCTGCTGTCACCTTTTCACCTGGGCCTTCGGTCACAAAGCTCCCTAAAGTAAAGACAAATGGCTTCAGCTGAGGTCTTATCTTTCAGTCCTGCATCCCAGACCAGCACTGCAGCTTCAAGCTTACACCTGCAGGTGGATTATTCTGCAACATGGGATGTTTGTGGTCCAAGTCTTCCTGTGCGGCTCTGCCTCAGAAAAGGCCCCTTTAGCGTGGAGTAGTTTCTGCTTTATGCTGGGTCCAAATACCAGAAAAAAGACTGAAATTGAGCAAGAGAGGAGCAAGGTGCATTTAAATACAGGTGCTTCTCCATCCTCTTGGTCTGGAAGCAGCAAGGCCATGGGGAGTGGTGATGCTTGGGGCGTTCCCGTGGACTGCTCCATAGCCCCTGGACCTTCCTATCGCCCTCTGTTTTGGCATCCATGCAGCTTGCCTTGAAGATTGCAGCAGAGAGGAAGGGGAATTCTTGGAACAAGTCCAGAGGAGGCCACGAGGATGATCGGGGGACTGGAGCACCTCCCGTATGAAGACAGGCTGAGGAAGTTGGGGCTGTTCAGCCTGGAAAAGAGAAGGCTGCGTGGAGACCTCAGAGCAGCCTTCCAGTATCTGAAGGGGGCCTATAGGGATGTTGGGGAGGGACTCTTCGTCAGGGACTGTAGTGACAGGACAAGGGGTAACGGGTTAAAACTTAAACAGGGGAAGTTTAGATTGGATATAAGGAGGAAATTCTTTCCTGTTAGGGTGGTGAGACACTGGAATGGGTTGCCCAGGGAGGTTGTGAGTGCTCCATCCCTGGCGGTGTTCAAGGCCAGGTTGGATGAAGCCTTGGGTGGGATGGTTTAGTGTGAGGTGTCCCTGCCCATGGCAGGGGAGTTGGAACTAGATGATCTTGAGGTCCTTTCCAACCCTAACTATTCTATGATTCTATGACTGTGGCACAGTGTGGTTTCCTTAAGTCAGACCTCAGTTTCTTCCCTTTGCCTTGCTTTAGTTGCACAGCATCTATCCCTGTGAATATGTCCTCTGGTTGCAGAGGGAGAGATGAGAGTAGTGATGCTGCAGGAGAGGCAGAAGTTAAGGTTACTGCGAGAGCTACAGTTCTGAATCGCATGCACAGACCCTCAACCGTGATGCAGTATTTTAACAGGAATCTGCTCACAGATCTGGAAGCAGGGATTTGTTCAAAGTATGTTAATTCTCATGTATCAAGAAGTTGATGCTCTCCAGCTGCTGAAAGTGTTTCAATGTAAGACTTGGTCATCACCTGTATTTCCTTCTCTTTGCCTTTCCCTGGAAGAAAACAGGGGAAATGACAGATAATTATGATCCCTTGCAAGATCTCTTGGTGTGCCGTCCAGCCTCTGCCTAGGAGGTGGGCTGAGTTTGGGGTTGTTACTTACAAGCTGCTAACACAGAGTGTCCTGCTTTGCAGACAGGTGCAGTCCTCTTCCTGCTTGTGACTGTAATTGTGAACATCAAGCTGATCTTGGACACCAGGAGAGCTGCTTATGAGGAGGAAGAGGAGTCTGCGCAGGACTATGGTGAGGGACAGCATCTTGCTTTTCTGTGAAGCAAGAAAACTGGAGGGAGGGAAGTAATTTCTTCAAGTCAGGGCAGATTTTTGACCAGCTACAGCATAAAAGACAGGTCTGTGCATGTAGTTTTAACAAAAATGAATAGAAAATGTTGTTCCCATTCTATTTACTCAGCTTCAGCACGTTTGGCTGCAGACATCTATGTGGGGATAGCTGGGGCCAGACCTGTTGCCATTTTGTATTTCCCTTAACTGTTGTCCTTGTGCATTCTAACCCGTGGTTTATTGGGCTAGGATACGTGGTGGGCATGACCTTCTGGAGGCTTGTCTGTGCTAGCGCCAAGCATGAACAAGCTAGAGGTGCCTTGGCTGATTGAGACTGTGCATTTCCCCTCTGTAGATGATGAGATGCTGAATGTGGAGGTCCCTAGGCACCCTGTCAGCAACAAAAAGGTCTTGGATGTCGAGGTGTACTCCAGCAGGTCAAAGGTCTATGTGGCTGTGGATGGGACAACGGTGAGTTATAGGTGCTGGCTGAGCAGAGGGTGGCTATTGCTGAATGAGTGAAGCCTCAAGCAGCCTGTGGTGAGAGCACTTTAGTGGTGGTCAAGACAGGACTCTGGAGGTGCTGCCTTGTGTTGCCTTCTACTCTGACATCCATCACTGCCATCAGCAAAGACAAAATGTCACAGCAGAAAGAACTGCTTCTTCTCTGGGAGCTCTGCTGTGGTGAATGGGCAGGTAATAGGTCTTGGCATATGATTCTCATCACTTCTCCACTTGCAGGTCCTGGAAGATGAGGCTCGGGAGCAGGGGAGAGGGATTCACGTCATCGTCTTAAATCAGGCTACGGTAAAGCAGCATCCCTGTGTGTCTGCATTTGTCTGTATTACTGGGCACTGTTTGTCCTTGCTCTTTAACTGCTGGGTGCAGGAGGCAAAGTGCAGCCAGGAGAGAAGCTCCTAAATGCTTGTTTGTCTTCACTTGCCAGAGCAAGACACAGTCAACCAAATAGTCCCTGCAGTGTTTCTCTTGTGCTTCTCTGGCTGTCCGGGGGAAGCAGGCAGGAGAGGAGTTGTGAGGTTGTGTAGTGCTGTCCTATGGACCTCATTGCACTTCCTGTCGTGTGTGAAGCCCCAAGGGCTGAGCTTCCTTGGGGACTAAATTCTTGGCATACCAGAAAAGTAACTCATTGTGTTACTTAGGAACTGAGGCTTCCAGGACGGATTTCCATAACATTGCATGTGCTGCCCCTATACCATTTAAGATGCATCTGACGTTTGAATACCAACAGGGTCATGTGATGGCCAAGAGGGTCTTTGACACCTATTCTCCCCATGAAGATGAAGCCATGGTACTTTTCCTTAACATGGTTGCCCGGGGCCGGATCCTGATCTTCACCATTAAGGTATGTGGCCTTAGTGTCAAAAGAAAAAGTCATCTTGAGTCAGGGTGCCCTAAAGCTTATCTGGGTAGTTGTCTCCTGAATGTTGTCAGGCGTTCCCAGGGCTAAATGTCACATCCTCACTGGGCTAAGCCTCCCTGGCTGGATCACCTCCTATGTCCTCTTGCTCCCCCTTGCTACTTGCAGGTATTGCTGTGTGCTCAGTAAGGCAGGACAGCAAAACGCTGTTGTGTGAGAGCCTGCAGCAATACACAAAGGTTAGGTGGAGAATGGGCATGAGGAAGTATAAGGATATGGTGGAACCCTTCTGGATCTAGACAGCTGTGTGAGCAGTACTGTACTGCTTCAGGGTTTCAGGTGTAGCTGTGTGAAGTGTTGCTGAACAAATGGCTCTGTTTGAGAACAATCTGGTCTTGAGGAAGCAGAAGTCTGCAACTACTCTGACCTCCCTGTGGGTCATGGCAAAGCCACAGTTAGATTTAGTGACACAGAGACCTTAGCAACCTGCTCGTGAAGGTTTCTGGTTCAGAGGGTTCAGGGGTAGGAGTGGTCTCTATACCTCTTTAGTGTTCATAGGAGACTTTCCTTGTCTGCATCAGGAGCCAGGCCTCAGCTGCAGGGTTGTGTTTTGTTCCAGGATGAAGGCTCCTTTCACCTCAAGGACACAGCCAAGAATGTCCTGAAAAGCCTGGGGAGCCAAGTTGCACCATTCCTGAGCTGGAGAGATATGTGGACATTTGTGGGGAAGAAGGGAGGTGAGTCTTGCACAGACTGGGAGAGCATACATGGCTCCTTATGGTGGGAGAAGCCAGGTGAAGACAAACCCAGATCATCTCCAACATGATGTAAGAGCAGCGAACAAGTCACAGAGAGTGGCAACTCTGTTTGTGGGGGGGTGAGGGTGGGGAAGGAGACGGAGCATGTCCCTTCAGCAGCTCACCACAGGCCAATGCGAAAAGGTGCCAAGCTGCCACCCCAAGCTACAGCCCTTGTTCATGCCCTGACACAACGGGGATGGGCCCTTGCAGACAGTCCTGACCCTGTGTCCCTGCTCCAGGTGAAGTATATGGGGAGAAGCACGCCAAGTCGCCTGCCCTATCAACGTGGGGTGACCCTGTACTGCTGAAGACAGAAGTTCATCTGACATCTGTGGAAGGTAGGAAGCAAGATCTCCATGGTGCCAGGTATCTCAGGAAGATGCCTGCCTGCTGCTCTTGATGGTTTTGAGTCAAAGCTGTGGGTCTGTTAGCAAGATCCCAGGATGTATGTAAGGGTGTTTGAGATGGGGATGGTAATTTTTAAAATGAGGCCAGCTTTCCTTCTTCAGGCTTCCATGGCCATTCCAGGCGTGGCTGTTGAGAAAGGTGAGGATGGGGAAGCAGGGACATGGTCCGGCTGTTTGTCCCATGTTCAAACCAGGCCTGGTCCAGTCTTTTCTGACTGTTGGTCTTGCACAGGGCCCATTGCTGCTCAGAGAGGCCGTATGATGGGGAAGGCTTCTGAATGGCTCCTGGGGTTATATCTGGCATCTGGCATGAACAAGCAACAAGTGTTGCTTAGGGAGAGCCATGCGTGTGGCAGTGCAGCCTGGAGCACACAAGGTGAGGTCATGGGGATGAGCAGTCTGTGTTTTCTCTTTGATGCTCCTAGATGCTGAGTGCCATTGGCCTGACACAGAGTTGAACCGCCGCAGGAAGAGGTTCTGCAGCAAAGTAGAAGGTTATGGCAGTGTCTGCAGCTGCAAAGACCCCACACCCATTGAGTTCAACCCTGATCCTGTGAGTGCAGGGGCAGAGTATTCAGGGAGGGCAGGGATGGACCAGGTGTGTTTGCAGCTCAGTTGCAGAGCCCTGCCCTTAAATACCAGCTAAATGGTGCAAACTGAGCCTGGGCAAGCCCTTAGCACTAGCAAAGGTAAGGTGAATACAAAATACATGTGGTTGGGTCATGCTGGGGAAGGGGAGTTTGCTTGCCCTATGTCTGGCCTGAGCTCCCAGAGCACCGTGGCTCTAAGGACATCAGTGTAGGCCTCTACTTTTGGAGACGAAGCAGCTGTTATGGCCTTTGGACTGTCCTTGGCACAGTGATGAAGGGTTTGGACAAAGGTCTCCAGGTGGATGCAAGCTGGGATTTGGCAGCTGAGTCTGAGATGGGGTGAGGGAGGGAAGCTGACAGGGTCTCCAGCAGTGCTAAGTGGAATCCTGGTTGTTGGTGTGGTCCTGAGCCAGGGGGTAGGACTGTGCTGATCCCTACCCCATGAATCCTGCTCTCAGTGGCATAGGATCATTTAGGTTGGCGTGACCTTCTTCAGCCCCCCTCACACACATTGTTCTCTTCCAGCTCAAAGACAATAAAGTCTTTGATGTGCCTGTAGCTGTTATTGCAGGGAACCGCCCCAACTACCTGTACAGGTAAGCACTTCCAGGGGACACAGCTGCTCTGCTCTGTGCCACCAGGCATAGCCCAGGCTCTCCCCTTTGTCCGGCTGGCAGGATCCAGCCTCCTCCCAGGGTTGCATGGGGAGACCTGTTTGAACAGCTCCCAGGGTTCTTTGCCATGGGAAAGGGAAGAGCCCTGGGGTAATAGAACCTATTTCCTAATCATGCATATTTCCCCTATCCCAAGGGATCCATAATCCTGTGCTGAATGGCCTGGGCCCACTAGGCTGCGTTGTGCTCAGGCCCCTTGATCTCTCCCTAGGATGCTGCGCTCCTTGCTGTCGGCTCAGGGAGTCAATCCACAGATGATCACAGTCTTCATTGATGGGTACTATGAGGTGAGAGCACTCTAAGAAGTCCCTGTAGCCAGGTCCTTGGTTCCACAGCTGGGAGTATGTGGTGCTGGCCTAGTCTTCAGTGAGTGGCAGGCAATGAGCCTCTTCACCCTTCCTCCTGCTCTGGGTCACACTGCTCCTCACACACTCCTGCACAGTCAGCTTAGCCAAGCCCTGAGTGTGGATAAAGCTGCCTTGGCCTTTTCCAAAGCCCAGGATTGACATCCCCATGTCAGAAATGGGCTGGTTTACAGGAATGAGGTGGTCTTGCTGGGCTCTTCACATCCCCTTTTCTCACTTGATGAGTATCACCAGCCCTTTGAGCAGGTCTGGGTGTAACACCTTGTGTCCAGCTCCCTCACATGAAGTGGAGGAAACCAGTCCAGCCATGCCTGTCCAGCTCCACTCAGTGAGAGGTGAGGAGACCCAGAACAGTCCGTTTTCATAAGGGTCATGAAAGCTGAAGCTAGGTAAAGGAGAACCGGCACTTTAGAGGGCAATGACCTTCCTGCCAGCTCAACCTTATAAAGCCCTGGAGGATCCCACTGCAATCTGGTGCTCTAGCAATGGGATATGCTCTGGGACGGGCATGTGGGACCTTAGTAGGCCTCAGGAGTTTGCTAGCCCTCATCTCTGCAGCAGCCCATCTGGTTGCCTTGTGATGGAGATGGGGAAGGGAACAGGCTTGTTCCCTTGCAGGCATCTCCCACCACTGCCAGGTTGTGGGGCTGGGGGAGCTGTCTTGTTTATGCAGGCTCTTGCTGCAGCACATCAGAGTGGTTAAAGATAGCAGCATCCATTGCCATGGCAACTGGAGCAGCATCCCTCAGCTATGAGGGGGCAGCCATGCTGCCATGGTGGATGCCAGGGAAAGGCTGGTGCAATGGGAGATCCTTCTGTTGTGGCTAGGAGGTGGGATGGACAATAAGGGGATAGAGAAGGCCTTGATGTGGCCTTCTTAGGGTAGAGATGTCAGCCCAAATGTGATTACTTCTAACCCCAGTGCAGATAGGTCTCTTTCTTGGCAACTGTGAGAGAAAATGAAGTTGACTGTGGTCTTGACATTAAGCATCTAGTATGTGTTCCGGCCTACACCTGTTTTCTTTCTGCATTGTCAGTGGGGGACTGGGAACTTTAGGGCCTCAGATATTCTTGGATACAACTTCGGGTTTGCAGACTATCAGGGCTAATAGAAACTCATGGCAGTACTTAAGACTGAAGGGCCAAGAGAGTTGGGTGAGTTCCTTGTTGTGGGGTCAAGAGCACAGCATCATTTTAAGCCTCACTTGTCCCCAGGAAGGTACAGCCACATGCAGGACATCCCACAGGCATATTCTTCTTGTCCCAGGGAGCTGACACAGGCAGAGGGTGGGGGGGATGTTTCCAGACCCACACATTTGATGAGCTTTGTACCTTGCCATTGCAGGAGCCGATGGATGTCGTGGAGCTGTTTGGCCTCTCAGGAATCCAGCACACTCCCATCAGCATTAAAAATGCCAGAGTTTCTCAGGTGAGAGACTTCCCAGACCCTGGAAGAGTTATTTCCTGGGGTCTGGGATAGCATTTGAGGGAGACTGGTTCACCCCTGCATCGGTGCCAGGTTGATGGTAACCCGGGCAACGATCTGTCTTTTCTTGTAGCACTACAAAGCCAGTCTGACTGCAACCTTCAACCTGTTCCCGGTGAGTGAGACCTCTGCCCTGACTAGCTGCTCTGTCCTGTTCCTCTCCATCCTTCTCACATTCTCCTTCCCCTACAGGATGCTAAATTTGCTGTGGTTCTGGAGGAAGACCTTGACATTTCTGTTGACTTCTTCAGGTAAAGCTGTGGGTCCCTGTTTGGGTAGGGCATTTCCTAAAAGCTCTCTGACTGCTCAGGAGAGGCCAGATTCCTGCCATGCTGTTTGACCAGGGACTGGGTAACTTTTTCCTCAGCTTTCTGAGCCAGTCCATACACCTTCTGGAGGAGGATGAGAGCCTGTACTGTATCTCAGCTTGGAACGACCAGGTGGGTCAGGGAAGGATGGTGGAGCAGGGACCCCTCTGCCTTGTGTTGTTCCCATGTTAGGCTGGGGTCCAAGCTCCCTTCGAAACCAGGTTGTTCCCCCACTATCATCCTAAGTGGGTCTGTCTCCCCAGCCCTGGTCTGTTCAGAAGTGCCCTGCAAATCATCCTGTCCTAGCCTTCCCAGTGGCTGTCCCTTGCTCTCCATGCTGAGAGCCTCAATGGAACAAGATGCATTCTTTTTTGGTGGGGTAGAGGTGTATTCAGGGTGCTGAATGCTTCCCATAACATCACAGGGCTATGAGCACACAGCTGAGGACCCCTCGCTCCTGTACCGTGTGGAGACCATGCCAGGCTTGGGCTGGGTGCTCCGGAAGAGCCTGTACAAGGATGAGCTGGAGCCAAAGTGGCCAACCCCTGAGAAGGTGAGTGCCTTAGAGGGAGCCTCTCTTATGCATCCCCATCTCTGCTCATCAGCAGTCTCTGATCATCATCCACATCCTGTGGGTACAGCTCTTGAAAGGCCCCTGGCTCTCCCTGAGCTTCTGCTGGGAAGGATGCCCAGCAGAATGGATCTGGGAAAGACAGCAAGTTGAGGACCACATAACCAGACACAGACGTGGCTGGAACAGCCCAGGCAGGCTGGAGCCAAAGGGGCTGGAGCTGGTGTGGGCAGCTAGAGAGGTCCCTGGATGGCCACACTACCAAGTTATGACCCCAAGCTTGAGTGGCAGTTTTTCCTCCCCAGCTCTGGGACTGGGACATGTGGATGCGGATGCCTGAGCAGCGGAAAGGCCGGGAGTGCATCATCCCCGACATCTCGCGCTCCTACCACTTTGGCATCGTGGGGCTCAACATGAACGGCTACTTCCATGTGAGTGACCTCCCTCAGCCCCCAAGCCTTATCCTGGTGCTGAGCTCTGACTTGGTCACCTTTCCAGGTAGCAGGGATGCTTGAGGTGACCTCCGAGTACCGCTGACTCCTGACCGAGCCCTGTTTTCCTTCCTTCCCTCCCCTTTCTCTTCCTCCCAGGAAGCCTATTTCAAGAAGCACAAGTTCAACACAGTTCCAAATGTCCAGCTTAAAAATGTGGAGAGGTGAGTGCTGGTCAGAATGAAATCTGGATGAAACAGTTGCTTGATCTGACCCTTGTCCGCTTGTGCTGGGAATGTGTCCCTCCTTTCTGGAAGAACAGCCATAACCTCCAGCCCCAGCACACCGGCCTCCACTGGGGAATCTTTGCAATGGTTTTTGTGAGCTCAGGTTCAGCTATGGTGTGCTCCGAGGGACATGTTGAAGGGTCATGTTTTTGCTGCCACATCCTCCAGGATGCATGGCAGTCCCTGCTCTCCATTTGTTGGTTCCAACCTGCCTTTTAATGTTACGCTGGGTCAGTCTTAAATTTGGATCTTCTTGGGATATTCTGTGCTTATCAAACTGTCTGACTCTGCCCTTATCTTTGTGTTCTCTCCTCCTCCAACAGCTTGAGGAAGGATGCCTATGAGACTGAAATTCATCGGCTCCTGGGGTATGTGCCTGCAGGAAGGTTGGGAGACACTGGGTAAACTAACCAGGACAGAAGAAAGAGGGGAGGTGGCCCTGGCAGCCCCAGCTGCTGCTTGCCTGTCTGAAGTACTCTGCAGTGGGGATAGGGAGGAGGTGGGATACCTTCTCACTCCCTGTTCTGTGTCTGCAGTGAGGCTGAGGTTTTGGACCACAGCAAGAACCCCTGTGAGGACTCCTTTGTGCCCGACACCGAGGGCAGGGTCTACGTCATGTTCATCAAGATGGAGCAGGAAGCAGATTTCACCACCTGGACTCAGCTTGCCAAGGTGAACCCCTTGACATGGCCCATCTGAACCCCTGCATTGGTCTTGACATCACTGGGAAACATCTGGCTGTTGTTTTGGGGTTTGCCCATGAAATGGGTGCAGCTCAGCAAATAGACTCTTGCTGTCAGGGTGATGCAGAAGCTCTTGGTGTTTACAGAAGGCACTGGGTCATCCAAGGCAGATGCTTGTCTCAGTGGAGAAGTCTTACGACCTCCCTGTGTGTGATAGCAACTGGTCTGGTAGTTCCCATCAGTTTCCTGGAAGTGATGATCAAACCCTATGTCCTAAGGAAGGGATGGGAGCAGGTCCCCCCTTTCCTGCTGCTGATGGTGGCTGATGGGGTGCTGCCCTGTGCCACCCCAATTAAGGGGGTCAGCCCTCTCTGCTGTGTCTCAATGAGGGTGGGGGTGGTGGCTTTTCCCTGGCCTTGGTGCCTGTCCCCAGGCTCTGATGCTTCTGCCTCCCTCCCCACCATCCCAGTGCCTCCACATCTGGGACCTGGACGTCCGTGGAAACCACAAGGGGCTGTGGCGGCTCTTCCGCAAGAAGAACCACTTCCTCGTGGTGGGGGTCCCTGCCTCCCCCTACTCGTGAGTATCAGGGCATGGCACCCTGGGTAATGTCCCCATCCTCATGGCTCTGTCCCCTGTCCAGTGCATCCTGGGGCATACCACCCTCCTTCTTAACCAGTGTGGTGGGAGGGGACAGGGTACATGCCCAGGGCTGAAGGATGCCCCAGTGGGAAGATCATGCCAGGAAGCAGTGCTATTGGGAGCTGGGATCCTGAGGGGGACCAGCGCCCCTGCCCACTCCCATCCAGCCTTCTCACCTGCAGGTCCAAGAAGCCCTCATCGGTGACACCAATCTACATGGAGCCCCCCGCCAAGGAGGAGGGGGCAGTGGCAGTGCCAGCAGTTGCTGCAGCAGAGCAGACGTGAGACTGGCAGTGGGGAAGCGAAGGGGACCAGGGGAAGCCAGAGACCCCCATGGTGCAGAGTCAGAGTCGGAGGCAGTTCTCAGAGGCTGGTGACTGGACACACGCTCCCGTTTCAGGCTGCAAAATGAGATCTTGGGTTCCCTCCAGCCCCCCGTTGTGGTCTCCCCGCTCTCCCTCGCAGGGGATGGGGATTCCTCCCTGTAGATATGCCACCCCCATCCCAGGAACTTCCTTTTTTTAACACGGACTACTAACGCTGCTCCCTGTGCCCCCTGGCTGGGCAAGGCTGGAGGAAGGAGATGCTCAATTGCAGACTGGAGGGGGCCTCAAGAAATGCCTCAGCTTCCCATTTTGGTCCTCAAGTCCTGAGAAGGCAGCATGCTCATGTGCAAGTGCTGCAGTGTATCAGCTGGGTGCTATTTATTAACTCTTGCCTGGCTGGTTCTGTGCCCAGAGGTGAAGAGGAGATCTTCCAGCGTCTCTTCTGTCTCCTGCGTGATGGATGCGCCTTGAAGACTGCGTGCTGGGTTGGGCATCTCCCCGCACACTGATTTTGCTTCTTGGGCTGCAGCAGCTGGTGCAGCCCAGCTCATGGCAAAAGGGAAATGCTGAAAAGGAGCTGAATTTACTTTGGGAATGAAGGGACAGCCCATACCCAGCACGAGGAGCTGTCAGGTGCCCGTTTCCTTGCTCCGCAGCTGTTGGAGCTGGAGGTGGCTGTAGATGGAAGTGGACCAGGCTCTGTGCTGCGGCTCAGACTGTCCTCACCCACCATCTCTGGGGGGAGCAGCCCTGTCCCTCGACTTGTGGGAGAGGGGGTGAAAGTGCCTTGGATTGTGAGATGTGAGCAGACACAATCGCACCCTCTCCTTTGGATGGAGAGATGCTCCTTGATGGACCTTCCCTATGGTACTGTACCCTGTCTCTCCCTGTTCCCTGGCCAGGTACCCCCATCATTTGCTGAAGGCAGAGGGGGTTTCTTCTGAATCCCTGCCCTTATCTTGGTACGTTGAGGTGAGCCAGAATGGGCACCCTGGCTCTCTTGCTGTGGTACACCCCTCATGCAGAGGAAGGGGGGGTCCCTGTTCCCCCTCCTGTGCCTTAGGAAGGACCCCAGAGCCCCCTCCCATCCCCAGCCACTTGGTACTAATGTGCGTCCCCCTGCTAGGGACAGCCCTGGTCCTCTTGCTCAGTACACCTGTATGTCTCACCCGTGCAGCAAGAGACCTCTGCCCAGTCCCCCAGCACTGGGCAGGGATGCTACGCTCTGGCTTGCCCTTGGGAGGAGGATTTGCTGCTCAGCCCTTTCCCTGTGGTCGCGGGGGCTCTTCCCTTTCGTTTTCTCACTGTGAACTGAGCATCGAGGTCTACACTACACTAACTTATTTATTTATTGCTTGTGGGAAGGGGAGGATAGCAGGAAAGCAGCGTGGGGAGCTGGCAGCCCCCAGCCTGCGCAGGGGCAGTCATGGGAGGTTTGGCTTTTGTCCCCAGCTCCAACTTCTGTTCCCTTCCTTCCTCCCTTGCCCAGCATAGGGATGAATAGTTGTGAACCCAAGAAATCTGCTTCTGTGTGGCCAAAATGAGCCTTGTGTGGACACAGCACAGGTCAAGCATGACCCAGCAGCAGGGATGGATGCAGGAAGGGGAACAGGAGGGTGCAGGGTGGCACCTTGGGACTGCGGTACTGGGTCTAACCCTGTCCTCTGCCACCACCAGCACTGCCCTTGGCTGGGGCTCTGCTCTGGCAGCATGGGTAGAGCAGGTCCTTTCAGCACAACAGGAAAGGGACAGGCTTCTTCCCAGGGAAAGCAGCTTGCTCCCCATACCCTGCTTTGGGTGCTGCTTCTGCAGCTCTCCGCCATGATGCCCTTTCTTCAGCATCTCTGTTCCCAAGGCCCAGTTTCCCTCCCTGAAACTAAATGCACCCCCTTTCCCTTCTCTCTGGCAGGGCTCAGGCTTGCCTTCCTCTTCGCTCCTCCTGGAGCTGGGAAGAGTGGTCCCATGGATAGGGAATGGCTAAACCCAAGCTCCCCTGCAGCAGCCAGGGGCTGGGGCTCCCTGCTCTCAGCAACAGCAGGAGTTGACTGGTGGGCTTCAAGATCCCCCTTCTCCACTGGTGCTGTTCTCCATCCTTCCCTGTTCTCCCAGTAAGGCTCTGGTGTGGTGGCCATGGTGGGGCTGGGAGCGTGGGCATCCCGGGGCTTGCTGCTTTCTGAATTGAATTATTTTTTCAGGAGTAAACATTGCAAAGCTGTTGAGCCTCGTGTGTTCCATCCCTGCCCTCTGCGTGGCCCAGGGCTCGGCTCCCTGTCCTCTGGTGTCCCCTGGGCTCCTGGTGGCCCAGGGCTGTGCCAGCAGAGGTCCTCCAAGACGTGCTGTGCTGGATCGGAGCAGTTGGCTGGCACAGGTTTGTGAGCTGTTTCCTCCTTGGGCTTTATCACTTCTGTCTTCAGACCAGCTGCCTGAGGACCTGCTTGGCATAAGCAGCCCCTGTGCTACCCCAGCGCCTCCAGCTGCTTTCCCCTGAGAGTCTTGTGGCCCTTGGCTCTAGGTTTGGTGTACCCTTGGTTGGCAGCAGGGTGAAGTGACTGCTTGTCCTACTGTGGGGAGCAGGGAGCAGCCAGCCCTGGCGCTTGTACCCCACCATCCAGCAAGCTGAGCCCCACGGGGCTGAGCTGCAGTTCTCCCCTCTCTGGTGCGTTTGGGTTTCTTTCCTTTTGCAGTAAGAACCCCCTGCCCTGTGGCACAGCAGAAGGAAGGGATGTCATAGCCAGAGGGGACAGGGCCCTTGTCATTAGACCCGCAACTGGAGCTGAGACCTGACAATTCAGGTCATGCCACACCAGGGCCGGCCCCCTCCCCTGCTCCGGAGTTGTTCAACCCTACCTCATTGTGGCAGGGATGGCAAAGGCTGCAGGAGGGACCTCCAGCACAACCACCTCTGCAGGGCAGCAGCTTTGCTCCTTCCCATGGGATGGGTGCAGGCAGGGGTGAAGTGAAGCCAAGCGAGGAGCAGGCTTGGTCCTGCTATGAGAACAAAGCCTTGGAACCCTCTGGGTCAGCTCTGTGTGGGTGACTTTTGCAGGCAGCCCAGGAGATCACCCCAGATTTCTGCCCCTATGGGGCAGGGAGCCCTGGGAGAGCTGGGGTGCACCCACTTCTGGGGCAGAGACTACAGGACTCAAACAAAACCACAATGGAAGAGCATCAGCCACCAGCACGGACCGGCCGCAACCTGCATCCCAGACCAGCTGCCTCCTGCTCCCTGCAGCCAGGCTGGGCTTCTTCCTGAGGTGACGCCACGTCCCTGGGACCAGGCACAGCTTTCAAGGGGAGCATCCCCTTGCCAGAGCCTTTCTGCCCAGCCCTAGGGGCTTTGCTTGGCACTGCCAAGTGAATCTCACCTCCTGCCAGCATCCACGTCCACCTTCTGCTGAGGCAAGGCGCTGTGGCGCTGAGCCCCTGCCAGGGTGCTGTGACTGATGCCTATGGGTGATGTGGGCTGAGGTTCGAGACCCACCACTTCGTGTCCACCTCGAGGAGCTAGTATTTACAGTAGTTTCTTCCCAAAATGGGGTGATGATGCTAAAAGCAGGTTAACCCCCTTGAAGGGGAGTGCCTGCAGCAGGCTGACGGAGAGCTTCAGCACATTACCCCCTGGGTGGTGACGATGCAAAGATTCATTGCCTGAAAGGGCTTAGGCCTGGGGAGCTTGTTTGAAGAGCCAGGTCCCTCCTCATCCTGCCTTTTCTCAGGGTCCTACTCACTTCCCAGCTCAGTCCACTGCCAGTCCGGCTGTCCAGGAGCTGGCTGGACAATTATCCCATCGCCTGCCCTCCCTGGGAAGGCCAACTTGCCATCTCCCATGGCGGCACGGTTTAGGCTTAGCCCCGTGCGGCACCAGCTGGAGCATACGCTGCCTGCGCTGTGGGTTCCCAGCTCTCCCTTGCCCCCCGCAGCCCGGCCTCCTGGCTTTGTGCAGCCACACAAAAGAGAACCTGTCCGGGCTGCTCCGCTTCCCGGGAGCTGGCTGATAATTAAACAAAGGCAAAACAGCCTTGGCACGAAACTTGACCTTTCCGGGGCTCGGGGGAGGAGGGGAACGTTGCATGAATTCTGGCCAGGGTTATTTTTATGCATTATGCTTTTTCAGTGGGGATCTCTGTGCTGGAGGGGCAGGGAGTGCCTAACTCCGATGATGGGCTGTGATGTGGGAGACAAAGTCCATGCTGGGCCTTCCCATGGCACATCCATCCCTCCGTGCCCCACAGATGGAGGGAAGCACCCTCCAGCCGCTGTCCTCCAGGATAGCAGCCAAGGTCCTGTGGGATGGAGGGATCTCCATGCTTAGGGTGTGCTGGCCCTGTCCCCATCACTGTGCGGGAGGAGGCAGTGATGCTGTGCCCAGGCCACCTCCATCCGGCTCAGGGTGCTGATCCCCAGGCAGCACCTTCTGTGTTATAAAGAGCCCTCTAATACCAAGGTGCCCAAGGGGCTCTGCCTGGCTTCTCCCCTTGTCCCTGGCTGTGCAGCCCATCCCTGTCCCTCCCTGTCCCCATCCCCTGCTGCCACCTCCTGTGCCTGCACCTAACAAAGCCCAGTGGCAAATTAGTCTTCAACAGCGTGCCTGTGATGGTTATTACGCCGTGTCCTGCTTGGCACCACGTTAATGATTAACCCCTCACGTTCAATGTCAGCTCCTGCCTGCTGCTATCCAAGAGCCCTTCCGACACCTCCGATAACCCGATAAATAACCGGGACACGGAGCTGCCCAGAAACATCCTTGGGGCTGGGTGGGCACCCAGGGTGGTTTATCTCAGGGAGGAGGAGGAGAAGGGAAGCCAGGGAGGAAGGCGGTGCTGGGGAAAGGGTGCAGTGCCTCCCTTCTTCCCCCAGGCCAGCCCATGCCCTTCGAGGATGTCCTCTCCTGCCGGATCCAGGAACGTCACGGCCAGGCTGTTATGGTGGCTGGGGGAAAATCCCACCCAGCGGGCACTCCTTGGGCAGCTCGTGATGAATGAGTTGGCTTCTGCTTCCCATTCACTCCCTTTATCAGCACAAACCCAAAGAGCTGTGATTCCTCCTCCCTCTCGTGATAACCTTGTCGCCCCAACCAACACCAATTCCCAGGAGGGAGAGGGCAGCTCCTGTCCTAAATCACAATGCTCGCCCATTGTGCCCCAGAACAGGCAATGCTGGTGGCAAACACACCCTGTAAATCCCCCGGGGGCTTTGGCTGGTGCATGGCACCCATCGTGGCAGAGCAATGGGGGCACAGGCACCCCATGGGGCTGCTGGGGGCAGAAAGGCAGCTCTGCATGTATCTGCCTTCCCTGTAGAGCTCCAGCTCCTCATTTTCCCCACCCTGTGCCCATGGGGATGCTGCCCTGCAAGAAGCTGATGGGGGATCCGGATCCACCCGGCCTCCAGCACACACACCAGTCCCTTCCTTATTGCTTCCGAGGGAACAGCTTGTCCTTGAGCCATCCCACTCTCCAAGCAGGTGGGAATTCTCCACATGGGCTCCTAAAGAGGCTGTTTCCAGTAGAGAGGTGTTCCAAGGCTGCTGCAGGGTGGGCAGTGTGGTGGCATTGGGCTGGTCCTCATCACATGTGGATTCGTGGGGCCGCAGCAGATGGGATGAGGCTGGAGATGCCACCCTGTTCCAGTGGCTCTGGGGTCTGCATGCACCCATTTCCCTACACAAAACAAATCCCAGCTCACAAGGGCCAGCGCTGAGCCAACCCTAAGAGTGACCCCACCTCTGCTCCCAGCCACCCCACACACAACCGGGTCTCTCCACCCCATCCTCATCACCTCCTCAGCCAAGATAGGGGCAAACCCTACCCAAGAGAAGGGCTCAGCCACCCTTCCCTTCACCCCCACCAGCTCTCCCCATTCCAAAGGCCAGGCTGGTTGTCACCCTCACAGGGGGCTATTGCCCGTGGTGGAATGGGGCAAGGCACAACCCATGGACTGGGGTGCACAAGGGGGTGCATGGAAGGAGACAGCAGCAGCCCAGGCTCTGGCAGGAGGCAGGGTGCTGCTCGCTTGCCTGCAGCCCCATACAGGGAGCCTTTACCCCCCTGCTGTCCCCAACCCTGTGTTATGGGTGAAAAAGAGTAACCCCCCATCCCAGCACACACACCCTGCCATGCGGGGCGCTTCAAGCCCAAGGACAACTTCCGGGGGGGCAATAAGGAAGCTTGAGTTTGCTACCATGTGCCCCGGGGAACTGTTTGGCTTTGGGCTCCAGTGGCGCAATGATCAGCTTTTTGGGGTGCCAGTCTGGGGGATCAGGCAATCTAAGGGTTATAAGGGGCAGAGGTGCCTGGTGGCATCCACCTGGGGTGGTGGGCTGGGGTGCATCCTGGGGCTGGTGCGGGACCAGCTGCGATGGGGGTCCTCTGTGGATCCCGACAGCTCTGGAAGTGCTCGAGCAGTGGGAAGAGGAGGGAAGTGGCACATTGGAAGCACGGGGGAGGCTGCACCATCTAGGCTTACCCCCCAGTGCCCCACTGCTGCCCTTTGGGCTGCCAGGAGAGCTGGGAGGCAGGAAGGGTGATGGGGAGGAATTGCATCCGGGAGGAGAAACTGGTCCTTCAGGTTTCCCTAGCAGGTGGAGGGGAGGAACCAAGCTTGTGGTTGCAGCCAGTGCCACAGAAACGGCCTGCCCTGAGCGGGGAAACCCCACGGCCGGGAAGAGGTGTGAAGCCCGGAGCCGGGAATCACCCCGATCCCACTGCACCCTGCTGGGGTGATGGCACAGGGTGGTTGCCAGGACCCCGCTTGGCAAGGCAGCCCCATACAGGAGCAGAGAGGGATGAGGCCAGGCCAGAGGTGCCCAGCGGTGCATGGCTCGGTGACAACCAGCTCCTGGCCACCAAACCAGGAAAGGCTTTGGGCAGCACCGGGCTCCTGCGTACCCAGAGAGGGAAAGGAGGATTAAAGGGCTTGACATCACCCATGAGGTCACTGTTATGGTCGGAACCGGGTTCTTCACGTGTCCAGCGAGGAGGAAGAGGAAGAGAAAGCCGTTTTATAGCAGTTTCCCCACGCACCTCGCCATGGGGCAGGGCCAGAACCCATGTCCCCAGGGCTGAGTCACCCCGGGGTGGGGAGCAGGCGCCCACGCCTGTCCTGCTGCCACCCCACTGCCCCGGAATGGGCGCTGGATGGTGCCACCGACGTGCTGGACCCTGAAGAACCACAGCCGTGCCCCGGTGCAGCCCCGTACCCAGTGCAGGAGCTGATAAGGGGGTGCTGGAGCAAGGCAGTGCATGGGGAAAATGTTTGCACACTGGGCTCCTGCCCCACAGCCTATCGCCTCGTCCTTAACTGCCACCGCCCCACAGCGCTCTGCCCCACAGCAGGGAGGTGGGGAACCTCATGGCAGAAAGGGGGTGAAGCAGAGCTGCCACCCCAAACCACCTCGTGCTTGAAATGAGCAAGACCCCGGAAAGGGACCCTTCATCAGGGGCTGTAGTGACAGGACAAGGGATAACTGGTTAAAACTTAAACAGGGGAAGTTTAGATTGGAGATAAGGAGGAAGTTCTTTACCGTTAGGGTGGCACTAAATAGCACTGGAATGGGCTGCCCAGGGAGGTTGTGAATGCTCCATCCCTGGCAGTGTTCAAGGCCAGGTTGGACAGAGCCTTGCGTGACATGGTTTAGTGTGAGGTGTCCCTGCCCGTGGCAGGGGGGTTGGAACTGGATGAGCCTTAAGGTCTTTTCCAACCCAAACTGTTCTGTGATTCTATGAAATGGGGAAACTGAGGCACAAGGGGATGCTCAAGGTGTGGTGATGCCAAAGGCAACGAGGGAGTGATGCTGGGGAAGAGGGTGGCTGGAAACCCACCCATCACCCCCCATAGAAGGACGTGGGTGCATTACAGTGGGACAATGCTGGAGGATGGAGACGCTCGGGGATGGAGTTGGCGGGTTCGGGGGGTACCACCCCATTTGGTGCTCCTGGGGACACGGACACCAGGCCAAACCCCCCATACCCAGCCCTGCCTTTCAAGCCCGGCTGTTGCCCAGCCCCTAAAGCCACGTTGCTGAGCAAGCAGCGGCTGTTGCGGAGGGCAGGGCTGTTTTGCAAGGCTCGCGGTAGCCCCCGCCACTCCCGGCTGTTGTGCAAACACGGGGCTGCTGGTTTCCAAGCACCGGCGCAGGTGAGGAGGCTGCGGGCAGCGCCGTGCTGCCTGCATGGGGCTCCTGGGGATGGGGAAGGCAAAGCAGCCCCGCACCCCGCGGTGCTGCCCAGGCACAGGCCGCTCATTGAAGCAGCACTAGGTTCGGCTCCAGGTTTTATCCAAGATGAACAATTTAATTGGTTTTCTTTACAGCACGGAGAGGGCTCAGCCATGATGGGACAGGGGGGCAGCCCCGGCCACCGCAGGGACAAGGACCAACAGGGCTGTCTTCATGCCAGGGCAGGGGCACAGAGCAGCCAGTGCCTCATTTAGGTGACAGCGTTGGTCAGGGCTGGCAGAAAACGTGCGTAGGAGTAGATACATCCCCATAGGAAGTGTAGTTACCACCTACAATGATTCAATGGAGCGATGAGGGGGGCACGGAGCAGCCCCCACGTAGGGACACAGTGGGGACAGCATGGGAAAGGCACAGCACCTGCCTGCAAGGGTTTATCAAGGCATCGCTGCGCCACTGCCAGATCAGCAGCCCTGATCAGCCCCTGTGCTGCTTTATCTCCCTCCAGCATCAGCTAAACAGACCAAGCAGCTTCCCCCCCTTCAAAACCCGCCCCAAATCGCTATGTACAGACTCAGTGTCCCATAACAGTACAAAAATATACACAAACTCTACAGATCCCAGCTCAGTAGATCAAAACACAGCTACAAAATCACAGTGCACAAGACAGCATCAGGCCCAGGGAGCGATGGGGTCCCCCGGAGAGCACGGCACACCACGGGAGCACCCCGGCACGATGGGGGGGCAGATCATCTCCTGCTTTGTGGGGTCATTTCTGGTCCAGATGGCAGTACAGGTACATGGCAACCACCATGGCTGCAATCTGGGGTGGCAAGAAGAAAGTCGGCACCCATAAGTGTGCGTTGTCTCATCCCTCCACCCAGCACAGGCTTGGGTCGCAGCCTGTAGCATCCATCCCCAGCACGCTCAAGGAGGAGGAGCTGGGTGTACCAATGGAAGGAGGCTCAGTAGCCACCATGGGACGGATGGTGGGCCATGGGGCTGCACCAGCCCCTTGTCACCCAGGCTGGTCCCTGCGTCACCACTCACCCAGTGGTACGAGGCGAAGGAGCGCAATGATGCTCAGGCACTCACCTCCAAGGCAGCGATGCCAGCAGCCACGCCACCCACCACACCTGCATGGGTCCTGATTTCCTCCAAGATCTGATTGAAACAACCCTGCAGGAGGCAAACACACAGGTGAGGGTGAGCAAGAGGTGGTGATCCCCCAGCTGCTGGGGCACAGCAGCCCCAGGAAGGGAGGTACAGTTCTCCAGTATGGAGATGGAGATGGTCTCAGGGGGCAACTCAGCCACTTCCCAGGCCAAACCACAGTACTGGGGGCAGAAAGGAGGGGAACAGGCAGGGAAATCACACAGAAAACCAGAGTGGTGCCTGGATTCATGCTCAGCTCCAGGCATGCCGCCCTGCCACAGAGCTCCCCTTAGGACCCGAGCAATGGCAGCATCTTTGCTTGCCTCCACCAGGCATCCCCCTGGACTTAAGGCCCATGGGACCACTATGTCCCAAGCTGGGGCTGGAGCTACATGGGAGGTCTCCTGCCCCATGCCAAAGCACACCCCTAAACCAAGTTCTGCCAGAAGAGAAGAGCTGTTGATGCACCCATACCGTGACATTGCTTTCTGCAGCTGCCGTGTAGGTGCAGGGCTGTGTGCCATTACAGCAGGGCTCGGGGTAGGTTCCGTGGTCCTTATACCAGACGGAGTCGTTGAAGTCTGTGTAGTTATTCAGGCCACAGCAATGGACCTAAGAGGGAGAGAGAGGAAAGGATGGGGAGAGCATCCCGCAGGTCTCCCTCTTGGTGTCCAGGTCTGGACACCGCTGCCCCATGGAGGGGGTTACCCAGCTCAACCCTGGTGTTCAATTCCCTTCCTGGGACAAGGATTTTACCCATACTCAAGCATACACAGCTCTCCCCCCAGCCATGGGACCACTGGATCCCAAGCGGGTAGGTGCCAGGCACCTGGGAAGCTGATGGGAGGGGACAGCTCAGCACATGCAGGATCATGATGATGTCCCCATTCCCATCCCGGAATGGGGATTGCCCATCCCAAAGCCCAGGTTTGCACCACTGAACCATGCTGGGAGCGTTCTGGCTCAGAGATGGGGGCCCCAGGGCTCAGCACACCTCTGTCATGGTGACATTCCAAATGTGTGTGAAGCTCTTATCCACCCCGTACTTATCCTTCAGGAGAGGGGTCACCACAGCCGTCAGCAGTGTCCCTGCCTGGAAGGAGAGGCAGAGAGACACCATCAGAGAAGGTTCTGGTGAGCATCACAGAGATAAGATCCCCCATACTGGTCTCAAGCTACTGGGAGAAGACCAACCAGGCCCAGCATGGCCAGGAGCACGTCACACCACATCCCTCCGGCTTGAGGGTAGCTTGGCCCCTTCCCCACTAACCAGTACTTAATGGCCACTTACGACCAGTGAGTCATCTGATAAGCAGCACAACTGAGGGAGCCAGGAATGGTGTTTGCTCTGCAGTTGACTTCTCCAGTGCCTAATGAGGCAGTCACCTTTCTCCCCAGGTGGTTTCTCAGGTGCTTAATAAGGGGGTGAGTTTGCGCATGAAGCATTAGGGATTTCCTCTCCTATGTGGCTCCTACCATCAGAGGTGGAGAGGTGTCAAGGCTGGTACTAGCTTAAGGCATTTGAAAGAAAGAAGAGGGCAGAACTTGGACCGTAACGCTCATTTCTTCAGGGCAATGGGAATCCCTGTTCACTCCATCCTCACCCCAGCCAGGCCGCCCCACCTTGCCCACATGGCTGGTGCCAACAGGGTCCAGCATCCCTTCCTCCAGCAGCAGAGCCCACCTCTCAGCTTCCCCCTCCCGTGGGCAGCAGCACCAGCCCCAGCGCCTCCTGTTTTCCCAAGGGGTAGGAATGGGTCCCAGGTTAGCCCAATGCAAGCCTCAGATATGGTACTCACAACACCCGTGTAGACCAGAGCCACCACGGCCGCAGCAACTTCAGCAATGAAGATGATCAGCACCACTGCGAAGAACTGGAATACAGCAAGGGGAGGGAGGTCAGGGCAATACAGGCTTCCCGAGGCCACAGGACACCACCTCAGGGCTCAGTCCCTGTCTCATTGCCTTCAGCTCTGCCGCAGGGCATGGGCAGCACAACCTTGGGATCCTCCAGCCCTCCCCATGGGGCTGATCTCTCTGGATATGCTCCAAAGGAGACCTCTGCTCAGCACCAGCTTCTGCTTCCTGGGCAGACTTTAGGTCCAGCACTGCCTTTCCAAGGGCCACCCAGCCTTCTGCCACATGGGAACATCCATGGAGCACATCTCCACGGAACAATCTGTCCCTCAGATCTCCCCCACCAGAGGCCAAGCTCAAGTGAGGCTTGTGAGACAAGTCAGGTCCATACCATCATCAGGAGGCATTTGCTCTCCTTCTGTGCTCCGTAGCACCCAAGGAAGCCAATCACCAGCAGGATGGCACCGATGACGATGAGGAAGTAGCTCACATTCACAACCTGCAGGATGCTGGAGGAGATTGCCCCAAATATATCCAGGAACGACTGTCCATCCACTGTGACCCAGATGCCAACTCCTAGCAGGGTCCCACCACTGAGCTGGGAGGAGGAAGACAATGTCAGCTCCCAGGCGGGCAGAGATGTGTGATGGGGGGAAAGCCCTGGCACAGCTGCTTCTCCCCTTTGCAAGTTCTTGCTGTACCAAATCAATACTTTATGGCCACTGAAGGCAGCTCAGGGTGTCCGGATGGGGCAGTACCCTCAAACACACCCCATCACCAGCACATTCCCAGCTGTGGTGTCACAGTTCCCCTTACTCAAGGCAGCCAAGCCAGCCGTGTCACCGGCCAGCCCCTGCCCCCAGAGGGACCCACATGTCCAGCTCACATTGGCCACCATTACACTGCCACAGATTCCATCCAGGGAAGACACCCACTTACACAGGGAAGCGGCGGATCGAGCGAGCCCCAGAGGCTCGCATGCTCCTGGCAAGGTCAGCTCAGGGCTGCTTCCAGCCTGCCCCAGCCCTGCCCTCCACCCGCTCCACCTTCCCCAAGCCCTGGGAGGAGCATTAAGGCAGCAGTGTCCCACCAGGGTGAGCCTGGAGGCTCTGCAGCCCCCCTTTCCCGCAGCTTTATCCCACCACAGCCCCTTCCTGTTGGCTCCATCGCTCTTGAGTAGCCAGGGTAGTTCTTAGAGCCCCACCACCTTTTAGCCCTGGGCGGGAGCAGAGGCTGTATATGCCCCCAATATCCCAACACTGGAAAGGAGTTCGGATACTGGGAGACCCCCAGCATTGCAGGTCACTGTAACACACACGGGCTGCTCCCCTACAGGCAGGGACCCAGCAAACCCCCCTGCTCTGGGGCACGCTGCACCCCTCACCAGAGCTTCAGCACAAGGAAGGACATGGGTCGCTGATGCAGCAGCCACCATCCCCTGAGCCCAGCGTGGTCCCCTGGGCTTTGGCCAGCACTGGACACACCAATGTAGCAAGACCCCTGCAAGCCCAATGGCTTTAGTCCTCAGCTTGGTGCCAGAGCCCAGACCTCGCACGCCACCGGGGTCCCAGGAGCACAGGTCCCGCAGGGACCTATATCCCCTCCTCAGTCCCCCACAGATGGGGACATGGAGGGGCAGGAGACCCCACAGGGGACGGCTTCCCCAGCCCCATGCCCGGCTCAGGGTGTTCCCCAGGACCCATTCCCTCGGTCCCCAGCCTTTCATCCCAGTTTTACGAGGGGCAGGAAGCCTCCAGGGTCGAGTTCCCCCGGGGCAGAAGCATCATCTGGGGCGCACTTACGAATATGGCCAGGTTGAAGAGGATCATCATGACCTTGATAAAGGTGAAGCACCCCATCTTTGCACCTGCGGAGAGCAGAGACGTGATCAGAGGGGATCCCCAACCACAGTCCCCCTCCGGGCCAGTCCCCCGAGGGGCAGAGGAGGGGGAACCCAGGGGCGCACTCCCCAGTGGCCGAGCCGAGCTTACCTGAACGCAGACCGGTCCTAGCGCCCCGTCCCGACCGCATTGACGCCTTTTAAGCGGGCACGGCCCCGGGGCCGCCTCCGCCGCTGGATCCCCCCCGCCCCGTCCAGCCCGGCCCCGACGGGGCCACCCCCTGGAGGGAGGGAGGGAGAAGGAGGGGGGATGAAGCCACTCGTGTCCCTGGGTACCTGGTGCCTGCTGCCCTCTGCCGCCGGAGCGGCCCGACCCGGGGCGTGCAGCTAGTGAGGCTGGATGCTGCTCCGCGCCCATCACCGCGGCCTCTCGGCGGTGGGGTTGGGGATATGATCTTCCCGTCCCAGTGCTGCTGTGAGCTGACAACACTCGAGGACAAGTACCCCTCCCTGCGTCTTCGCTGAGACCCAACCTGGCAGCCCCGTGACCCTTGGGATGGGGCTGTAGCCCCCTTCCAGTGCCTGAGGGGGATGCAAGAAAGCTGGAGAGGGACTTTATACAAGGGCACGTATTGGAATGACAAAAGGGAATGGCTTTAAACTGAAAGAGGGGAGATTTAGACTGGATATTAGGAAGAAATTCTTTACTATGAGGGTGCTGAGGCGCTGGCACAGGTCACCCAGAGGAGCTGTGGCTGCCCCATCCCTGGCAGTGCTCAAGGCCAGGTTGGACACAGGGGCTTGGAGCAAGCTGCTCCAGTGGAAGGTGCCCCTGCCCGTGGCAGGGGGTTGGAACTGGGTGAGCTTTAAGGTCCCTTCCAACCCGAACCATTCTGCGATCCTATGACTTTGGTGGGCAATTGTACCTATCTGGGGGAGGAGAAGGGGATCTTCCCCCCATGGCAGATGCTGCAGCCATGGTGGGGGTACCACCCCACTGCCCTCCTGCACAGGCACTCAGCAGCAGTGCTGGGCACTGGGCTTGGGGTTTTCTGGCCATGGGCAGCCCCATGGGTTGGCCCCTCTCTGCCATCCCTTCCTGCAGGACCACGACTGTGTCACCCCATCTTTCCGGGGTGATGCTGTGCGTGCATTGCTGGCCCCACAGCTTGGGACTACTAGGGCAGGGACCTCCAAAACTTCAATCTCCAGCCCCCTGGGCAAAACCAGGAGCAGGCAGAGGAGGGCGCAGAGCCAGTTTGCAAAGGAAAACCCGAAGTTGTACGGGCCATCACTAACTGTTGCGCAGGGAGGCAGGTTTTCGCTGGCAGGGACACAGCAGGATGACAGCAGGAGAGGACAGTGACAGCCGTAACAGATGCAGCGCTGGAGCAGGTCAGCAGAGACCTGCCATTGCCTAAGGGCTGCCAAAAGTGATCCTCTTTGGAAAGACACTTTGAAACAGGGCTGGTTAAACAGGGCTGCAACAGAGAGCCAAGCAGGGATGCTGCATCCCCAGGCCTGACCGTGGCAGTGGTTCTTGCTCATCCAATGTGTCTTTGCGCAGGAGCTCCTGTTGGACCCCTCCCCAGCACCCACAGTGTGTCCCTTCAGCTTGTCATCAAACCAAGGAGTGATGCAGGAGGGTGGGGAGCCCTCATCCTGCAACAGCAGCCAGCAAATGCAGGGCCTGAATGCTCAGCACGCTCCACCCTGCACCCAGTTCCCCTGAAACCCCACAGCGAATTCCCTGCCTGGCCATAATGATACATTTCAGCAGGATGAAGTCAGCCCCATTGGGCTCCAGCCAAAGCCCAGTGGTATCTGGGGAAGCCTTCAACCCTCCCAGGCACCCTGAGTGTTAGTGCAACTTGTGCTGGAGCCGGCAGCTTTAACCCTTTCCCCCTCAGCCCTTCCCTGCAGTAGTTGTGCATCCTCTGTTGCCATGAAGCTGCTCAGAGTGAGGGGCTCAGCCTTTATTCCTCTCCCAAAAGGGGCTGTTACCCTTCCGTGCAAAACAAGACCCCCATCATATTGACCCTCTCCCAGAAATTGCCCCATCCCAGCCGGCACACGATCCCCCACCTCAAAAATGTTTTGAGGCAAATACCTAAGTAGTAACCTTCATTCCCAGTCATTCCCAGACACAAGGAAGCTCAAAGGATCAGCTGCGGGCTGCTCCACTCACCTCTTCAGCACTCAGCACTGCAGCCTGGGGTTTGGTCACTCCCCAGCATCACCCATCTGAGCCCCATTAGGGAGCCAGGGCTGGATTTTCTGGCTCTTCGGGAAGGCTTGGCCTGACCACAGCAGGACGAGCCTGGTGACATTCCCATGTCCCTCCTGCCTGGCAGGGCCCTGCCACCTCCCCATTGCTCCCATCCCTGCATGCAGCCTGGCTGGACCCTCAGCATCCCCCTTACTGGAGCACAGGGATGCTTTTCACCAGGACAGGGGTAGCACGGCTCCTCCCCAGCAGGCCTGGCTCTGGGTGGCTGAGGGCAGGAAAGTGGCTGTAATCGGTCACCCCAAAGTCCTCTGTCCCCATCCCAGCTGCTAACCCATGCTGGGCACATGTCTGGTGTCAGGATCTGCACCAAGCACCCCTCCCCAGGTTCTTCTTCATGGAAAAGCTGCCAGCTCTGCTCCCTGCCTCATTCCTCTTCCCCTGGAAGGACTGGGCAGTGGGACCACACTGATTTCCGTGTGCTGCAGCTCCCGCATTGGGGGAATACTCCCCATTTCCATGGCTGTGTGCAAAACCACAGCCTGAGTCCAAAACACAGGATCTGACCCATCTAGCACCATGACTTGTGCCATCGGGTGTAAATACAGGGGTGATAAGTGGGAGCTGCAAGTATGTCCCAGCGGTGCATCCCACAGTGTGAGCCCCTCAGGGCAAGGATCCAGCCCTGTGCCTTACGTAGCTGATTTTAATCACGGTGCTGTTTCTAGCTGTGCATTAATGACGCAACTAAAGAGGGGCTCAGTGACATCTCCCTGCCTGTGCATGGAGCTGAGCTTCTTCCTGTGCATGTACCCCCTGCAGAGATTCCCCCAGTGCCTGCCCTGCCACTGGCTGCCTGCCCGCACCCCTCCAGGATAACATTTCCTTGATTCTCACATGTGTCCAGGCCAGAAAATCCCTCCCAAATTCATTAGCAAGGGCCATGTCGCGGCACCAGCTGCTGTAAAGCCAAGTGGGATGGGTTGGGGAATGCAGAGGGCTGTGTTGCGGGGTCACACCAGGACAACCGCATGCCGAGCACTGATGCTCTGGGGGCTGCTGCAAGTGAGAGCAGGGCTGCAAAGCCTTCTCCATTGCCTCACCCAGTCGATAGGACCTTTTCCCTCCATGGTTTGAGGGGTGGGAGCTGGCTCTGGTCAGGGTGCAGTGCTAGGGTGTGCTGATGCCCACTGCCCAGGGAGGTGGCATTGAGGGGCCATTGGTACCCAGTGCCATACAGGTTGCCCTGCCCGTAGGCACCGCAGTCTCTCTGCCAGCACCCACTCCTGGCATCTTCCCCATTGTGAAGCTTCAACCCTGCAGAGGGGAAGAGCCCCAGTGCCAGCCCCAGGCAGTGCCCCAAAGCTTTCCTTATGTTCCCTGGTTTTGTTTCCAGCATCCCCAGGTGGGGGTACCCCAGTCCAGGCAGGCACTGTGGCAGTGGTGGCAGAGCAGGGATGTAGGAGCCAGCAGCTCCTGGCTGCCCGTGGGCACCGCGATGGGAAGTTGTTTGAAGAAGCACTTGGCTCTTCCTCAATCAAAACCCACAGAGGCCAGAGCTCACTCCTGGGCACCCTGAGAGAAAACCAAGAGGGAGGGAGTTTTGCTGCTCCTAAAGAGAAGAGAAAGCAAAGCTTGGCCCTCTCCGGAGGGGGGAAGCAGAGATGAAACCGAAAAAGCCGACTGTGAAATGTCAGCTGAAATCAAACATTGTTTCTGTGATTTCTCCAGCTGGGAAGGGCTTCACAACCTCACTTACTCCAGCCCGGCACATTAACAACTCTATTTATGCTCCGTTTATTCACAGCCATGTGGCTAACATCCCGGGAAGCAGGGGGTGAGTGCGACCAACACATCTTGGGGCTGGCTGGGATGCACTGGGCAGCCCCTGGAGATGCTCCCACCAAGGGCTGTCCCTCCAGCCAGGAGAGAATGGCAGCAGAGCACAGGGACCCCAGCAAGGAGACATGTCATTCTCCCCCCATAGCCCCATCCTGGGCTAGATGGACAATGAGCAAAGGGAGGCTTGAAGGAGAATTATAGAATCATAGAATAGTTAGGGTTGGAAAGGACCTCAAGATCATCCAGTTCCAAACCCCCTGCCATAGGCAGGGACACCTCACACTAAATCCTGGCATCCAAGGCTCTGTCCAACCTGGCCTTGAACACCACCAGGGATGGAGCACTCACAACCTCCCTGGGCAACCCATTCCAGTGCCTCACCACCCTAACAGGAAAGAATTTCCTCCTTAGATCCAATCTAAACTTCCCCTGTTTAAGTTTTAGCCCGTTACCCCTTGTGCTGTCACTACGGTCCCTAATGAAGAGTCCCTCCCCAGCATCCCTATAGGCCCCCTTCAGGTACTGGAAGGCTGCTATGAGGTCTCCACGCAGCCTTCTCTTCTCCAGGCTGAACAGCCCCAACTTCCTCAGCCTGTCTTCATACGGGAGGTGCTCCAGTCCCCTGATCATCCTCGTGGCCCTCCTCTGGACTTGTTCCATGTCCTTTTTATGTTGAGGACACCAGAACTGCACACAATGCTCCAGGTGAGGTCTCACAAGAGCAGAGTAGAGGGGCAGGATCACCTCCTTCGACCTGCTGGTCACGCTCCTGTTGACGCAGCCCAGGATACGGAATGTGGGATGCAAGATGCCTCCTCCTGCACACCTCAGAAAAGCAGAGACCAGGCAAGTCAAAACCAGGCAAAGCTCTCACTGCGATGAGTGCTGCTCATTAAGCAAACGAGGAAGGATCTGTAGCTAATCAGGGCCTGACAGGCAGCTCCTCTGCGTGCTCAATAAATAGCACTGAAGGGCTGAAGCACCTTTTACTCCCTCATAGGGTGCTTCCTGAGGGTTCTCTGCTCATCCTGAGGGATGCACCACCTCCGGGCTGGAGTGAGGTAGGGGGTTAAGTTAGCAGTGTAGGGGTGAAATGGGATAGGGGGGGCAGCTCAGGGTGGGGGAGTTTGGGGAATGAGGATGCTGCTGCAGTGAACCTGGAGTGGGGAGTAAGGGGTGCTCTGGGGATGGTTAGAGGCCAGCAACAAGAAGGGGCCGTGGGGCAGGAGCTGGCCATGCTGGGGTGATGCTCAGCCCCATCTGGGGTGAATGAGGGGGCAACAGGACTTGGGTCCAGCGGGAGATGGTGCCTTTGGCTTTGGGGACCCTGAGGTACATTAGGAGTGGAAGATGTCTGCTGCTAGGAAGGAGTGATTTCATTCAGGAGCCTGGGAAGGGAGATGATGGATGTCATGCGTGGTGCTGCCCTGCCCCAGAGCCCTGGGACTGTGTTAATTCCTGGCCTGGTTTTGGGATTGATCATAAGGTGGGTGGTAATATCAGGTGGTGATGCACCCACCAGCTTCCCAAGCTCTAATCCTCTTCTGGGGCATAGGGACATGATGGGGACAGCCCCAGGCAGGGAAGCAGAGTCGGGGATGGGCAGTGTTTGGCTGTTTGCAGCCAGCTCTGACCCTGTCCTGGCAGCACGGTGCCAGCAGGTAAGGGACAAGGGAGAGAAAACGCTTTTTGTCCCCAAAAGCCAGCAGCAGGGGCCCAGCAATATGCATCTGGGGTGAGATCCCCCAGGATGCTGCTGGCCTGCATGGCCAGGCCACGTGTTGCAGGAAAAGGAGAGGGGGATTTGCTGAAATTATGGGATGGAAGGGCTTGTATAGCTCCTGTGTTGCTCTGCTGGCCTCTGGGTCTCAGCTTCCTCAGCCTTACTCAGCACCTCGGGTTTTCCCTTGAACCTCGTGCCAGTGTGCGTTTCCCAAAGGCCACGTTTCAGGTACCATCTATTTTTAGGATGCCCAACCCACAGCAAAGACAAGGAGCAGCTGCCAATTTGGAGAAGTCAGTGTGAGGAGCAAGGATTAAAAGAAACCTAAAACCACCTCTGCACCTCTGGGGACACCCCATCAACCTCTTTGTGCCTCACAAGCAGCCAGATATTGGGACATCTTGTCCATGCCCCATTGTAACTGGCTCTGCTGAGACTCACTGGAGCACAAACCACCTCAGGGCAGAGACATTCCCAGCATGGGTGTCCCTGGGCTGGAAGTGAGCTGAGAACTGATGCCCTTGTTGCTTGTGACCGTGCTGCTGTTGTCACAGGCTGGCTTTGTGTGTGTCCCTGCTGTGGCTGAGCTTGGCCCCTTCCACATGAACCCTGCCAGCCCCCTCCAAGTTCTCTGCCCCACTAAAATTTCGCTGTTGCTTTGTTAACGTTTAAGGATGCGGGAGCTCCTGCAGCATCACCTTGTGCTGCTTTATGTGGTACCCAGTCCATACCCTGGGTCTAAGGACCATTTAAATGTTCAGGATGAGAGTGAGGGATTCTTGGGCTGGGATTCTCCATGACAGCTCCTGCCTTGTCCTGTGTGTGTTTTCTAGCCCGGCTAAGGGATGGGGTCCTCTGTGGGTGGGCAGGGAGAGCTGCCCGCTATGGAGGGGGGAGGTTTATGGTGTGCTGGTCCCATTTAGCATCCCTAAGGACGGATGGAGCCCCCCCCAGCTGTGGTTCTCCAACCACAGAGGAGGCAATTTGGGAGCAGATGCTGCATCTGGGGATGAAATCATCCACCTCCTCCTTCCATTCCCCCCCTCCCCGGTAGCCGGGCTCCCCCCCCCCCCCCCACCCCGCCGCGCTGCGGGGCTACCGGGGAGGAGGGACGCTGACATCACCGCCGGAGAGCGGCTCGGCGGGGCCGGGGCTCCGCTCCCGTTCTCCGCTCCCGCCGCGGGAGCCGCCGCGCCCGGTAAGGCTGGAGGGGGCAGCGGGAAGGCTCTGGGAGGCGGTGGGTGGAGGGATGGATGGGCGCACGGGCGGCCCCGCTGCCGATGCTCGGCAGCATCCCTCCATCCATCCCCCTTCCCCGGGGTCCTGCGGGGAGCGGGAGGACAGCGGGTTGGCAGCAGCACAGCATCCCCCCCCCCCCCCCCTCCACCTCCCCCCCTCCGGGGAAGATGTATCTCATGGAGGAATATCTATAAATGCACCAAAAAAAAGAGGGAGGAAAAACCCCAAACCCACCCCAAAATCCTACGTCTCCATCCGCCGGCTCCGTGCAGCAGTGCCAGGCTGGGGCTGCCGGAGGGGAGCTGCGTGCGGCGGGCGGTTTCTCAGCCCATATGTCTATTTTAAAAGCCCGTGGTGTGATCTCTTGCCCTACTTTCCAGACTCTTGCCGGTACTTTCCTTGCGTGCAGCGGCCGAGCCCTGCTGGCGGGAGATCCCCGGGAAGCGGGAGCTGAGCAAGCCACTGGGCTCTCCCCGGTGTCCGGAGGCTGGGATGGGGGATAAGGTGGTGGGCTGGGGATTAGGCAGCAGTTTGGTCGCTAAGACACTGCCTTTCTCTCTGGCAGAGAGAGGGAGGTCCCAGCACCATGCAGATGAGACCAGGCTGAGAAGAGGATGGCACATTTGGACCCCAATTAGCCCCTCTTGTTCCCCTCTGTTTGCCCTGGCGATGAAAAGGCTCCTTACCCACACCTGAGCCAACGCTGCTGAGCCCTGGGTACTGAATTGGCTCTGCAGCCATTCCAGGGCTGGAGGTGTCAGGAGCCGCTCTCCAACACGGAGGTTTTCCAACACTGGCGTTCCTATCCTGTGTGTGCAAGGAAAGGAGCACCCCCATCCACACCGTGTTGCCCCAGCACTGCCATACCTGCTCTGTGTGAGCACCCCAGGCCTTAATGCCTGGTTGGATCCAGGCAGCGTGACCCACACCACACAGCATCACCATGGCCTCCTCGGACGGGCTGCAGTACCGGGCACTCTACGAGTACCAGAAGGACCGGGAGGAGGACCTGGCGCTGTGCCCCGGGGACGTGCTGACGGTCAGCAGGGCCGGGCTGCTCAGCAGCCCCAGCTACAAGGACGGGGACGAGCGCAGCCCCCAGGGTTGGCTCCACGGCCTCAACGAGCGCACCAAAGAGCGCGGAGACTTCCCCGGCACCTACGTGGAGTACCTGGGTCCTACGCGCATCGTCACCTCCACCACCAAGGCCAGGCCACGGCCCTTGCCCCCGCCACCCGCTGGGACCTCTGCGCCATGGGGTGAGTGCTAGGGGAGCAGGAAGGTGGGATCCTATGGGTGGGTGCTCAATGCAGGGTGGTGGGGGTAGCATGGAGCCAGGGTGGGCGCTTGCATTTGGTGGGGACCCACCCTGAGGATGGGGATCCAGCCTCAGAAGGAGCTGCCCTGGGACTTATCTGCCCTGGTGCATCGAGGCAGCTGCAGAAGGGGCAGGGGGTACCCAGGGTATCGCTACCCCCTGCAGACAAACATACTGCAGGGATTGCTCCTCACCAGTATCCCAGGCTGGCTGTGTCCAAGGGGGTCTGTGTCTGTGAGAGCACAGGAGAAGATGCAGGAGCCCTTTGGCCCCCCAGCAAGGAGCAGAAAGCCCCATGGTGGCCCTCGGGAATCTCTTTTCCCAACTGCTCTTCTCCCCATCACTGCGGCACCCGAATCCGGCTGCTCTCAGTGCCCGGGCAAGCGCTGGCCCCCAGCCAGCTCCTGGGCTCACTGTCACTGCGTGCACGCTGGGACAGGGAATGATCTCAGCAAGCAATGGGGTTGGTTCTTGGGAGGCTTCTCCATCCCTGGGGGCTGCGGTGCAGTGCTGGGGAGGGGGGGGATTCAGCAGGGCCCTTCTGGCATGGGGACCTCCGGCCATTTCTCTGCTGGGATCTTGCAGTCAGCTCTGCCCTCGCCACGCACCGCAGCCAAGTGCGCTGGGGCTGGGAGGAATTTCACAGCAGTTGCATAATGTACCCGAGCTGAAAATCAACCAAAACCCCAAAGAAAGCCCCCTCCCAGTTACACCAAGCCATGGTGCTTTCTTTCTCTGGGATGTGACGGAGGAGGAATGGCTCCGTGTGCGCATGGGGCTTGAGAGAGCAGCATCACCTTTAGACACAGCAGCCCCGAACCTGCCCAGCTCGTGGTCTGGTGCCTCAGACACCCACCTCAACCAGAGTGGGACCAAGGCACAGATGTGTAACTGGAGAGGCTTACCTCTGATGCTGGCTGTGCATCAGAGGTACCTTGGACCAGGGTTTAGAGGAGCACCCGCTGAGGAGGAGTCCATCTCCCTCCAAAATACGGTTCAAGGTCTCTTTGCCACCGTGATTTAAGAGGGTGAGGACCACTTCGCCCTGGGCTAAACACAGCAGGACTCAGCTGGCAGGGGCAGCTCCTTCCCTGACACCTTCCATCACCACATGTGGGGCTGTCATGTGGGGCTGGCAGTTCGGACCCCTCCAACAGCACAAGGAAGATGCTGGGACCGCTCTCTGCATCCCCTCACTGCAACACGGGTGTTCCTCCCAGACCGATGCTCTGAGTGCACCAAGGCACCCACAGTCCCAGCAGTGCTGGTGAGGCTCTGTGAGCAGCTCTGTGTTGCCTTTGCAGCAGGGAGCAGGCCGCATTTTTGGGGTGCTTACCCTGGTAGACAAGGGGCTTGAGCCGCCTTCCCAGTCAAGCTCAGTGGTGCATGAGGAACCCTCTGCCCCTGGCTGTTTGGCATGCCAAACCCTACCAAACTTGGTGCTGCAGTGTGGAGAACTCGGGTCAGAGAGGAGCAGACGCAAGGGCTCTCCAGCCCCATTTGCCAAGGAGAAGCGTGAAGCCGCCTTCTCGCTACCATCCCTGCAGCCCATCACCGTTGCGTCATGCCTGCCCCATGCAGAGGGTGCTTATGGGCTCCTCCCCGAGGGGCTGTGAGATGTACCCAGGGGTGTTTGATACCCCACAGACCGAGGCACAATCTCAGCAGCAAAGCACAGCCTGGCCCATGTATGAGGTGCAGGCTGCGTGTGCCTGGGGCCAGGGTTACCCCCGAAAAAGTGTAAAACTGAGATTGATTTTTTCCCCCCTTTTTATTAATAGGAAAACTCCACCAGACCCAGGGTTTGGGGCAGGTCGAGGCGGGTGCTGCCATCTGCAGGACATGCTCTGGCCACGGCCTTGTGTCCGGCCCTGCTGTCCAGGGTGTGCAGACGCCCTAGCAGGGACACTTGCGGCCCACAACCGCATCTTTCTGCAGCAGCAAAGCAGCGTGCACCGGTTTATGTGTGCCTAAACCCAAACCTCCTGCCCAGTGAGGTTTTCCTTAGAGTGAAAACCTCAGCATCCTCTTGTCAGAAAAGGGAATTTTTTTCATTTTTCTATAGTATTGGAAAATTCTCCCCATATTTTTTCCATTCCCGGATGGAGGTTTTGAGGGATGTGGTTCTTTGGCCATCCCAAACGATTACTCTTCTGCAACGGCAATGTGCTGCCTTGCATGCCGTTAGTGCCTACCAAGCCCTTGTGCCACCCAGGGACCCTGAGAAGGATGAAGCTATGGGGGGAGCCCTGAATGGGAGAGACCCTGCATCACCCAGCCGTGCCCTGGAGCCAGGGCTGGCTCTGCAAGGAGGAATGGTCTTTAGTTGCATTAAATAACATCCTAGAACTGTCTCTGCAGTGCGTCCAAGTCCCAGCAGCCTTCCAAGGGGTTCAGATGTTTTGCCCCTGCCTGAGTGTCCTGGGTGGCACCACCTCCACTTCACCCAGGACTGGAGAAAGTGGTGCATCAGGATGCTGGGTTCCAGCCTGGCATTCTGCAGGGACAGGATGGGCTAAAGCTCCAGCGTGAGCTTGGGACCATTCCTGCTGTTAATAGTAAGGAGAAACAGCCATTTTTGCAGTCAGCACCTTTTCCCTGTCAGCTTGGAGGCCAAAGCCCGATTTTCCCCAATTAAAAACCCACCCATGCAATGAGGACGTTTTCCATGGGTTCCCAACCACGCACTTTGCTTTAAAACCTGAAATCTTCCCTTTTCCCACCCAAGGCGTCCACACATCCCCACTGGGCAGCGGAGGGGACCCTCTTGCTGGGTTTGCATCGGTCAGTGGTGAGCAGAGGTTTGCATCCCTCCCTGCTCTCCAGGCAGCTCCAGGGCATCATCACCATGGCAAAGATCAGAGCCTGGATGCACTGCAGCCAGGTTGTGGTTTTGCAAAGGGTCGAAGGCTATTTTATTTTTTTATCCAAAGTCCCTTTTTAACTTTGCCTTTTTCATTCCTTAAATTGTTACGGGTTTCTTGGCTTCATACATGAGCTCCCTGCCTTCTGCCCCATAGCAAAAGCCAAAGACAGAATGAATTTAACAAGGGAGTTGACTGCTCTGGAGTGTGCGTCGCTGGGGGAAAAGCTCACATTCAGGCTTTATTTAATTAGCTATGAGGGGTTTTATGTATTTCCAGCTGAACAGACCCACTTGCCACATAAAACAGGGAAAGGGCTCTTGGCACATCAGCATTTCCAGATGCCGTCCGTACCCCGGCAGTCGCATGCAGCTCTGATGTGCTGCAGCCGATGGCAGCCCCTGCCAGCTCTTCCCTGCCTGCTGCCTTCCTGAGGGGCTCAGGACCTGTAAGGGGGGGGGGGGGGGTTCAATCCAGCACTGCACTGCCAGGGTCTCCGTTGGGTATAACCTGCACAGGAAGGGTTTATCAGCTGGGGTGATAGGGAGCCTCCCTGGGCTTGTGCTTAACCCTGTTGCAGACACCAGAGAATCCAAGCGGGTTAGTGCTGCAGGGAGCCTTGTCTGTGGTGGGTATGGGTCTGGCCCCCCAGCTCCTGCCTGGTGGCTGTGGGTGATGAGAGAGGCAGCCTCGGTGCTATAGGAGGAGGGGTGCGGGAGGGGTTTTGGCCATGCTCAGGGTGGGATGTTCCCCATGGGGAGGGCATGGGTTAGGGCAGATCTCTGCAGCTCAGCAAGCAGCTCAGCCCCCAGCAGTGACTCTTACTGCAAAAAGAGGATAAAATAAGGGAGAAGTTCTCCAAAATTGGACACACATGAGCCCAAGTGTTGGCTGTGGCTGTGCCAAAGCAGCAGCTTGATCTTGTCCTGGTGCAGCTGAGGAAAGAGGCTGGAATTCCTGCAGGCAGGAGTTTCCAAGCCCCTTCTCTGCATCTTTCCATCACAGGGCTCCCTGGGCAGGCAGATCTCACTGAGCACCCCACTCTTCCGGAGCAGGCACTGCCAACTGTGGCCAGGCTCATCGAGGCACTGGAAAAACAAGGTATGGGCAGCCGTGGTGACCTTCCATGGCTCCTATATGGGTACACACACTCAGCCACCCGCTCTGTCCGTGTTCGGAGATGCCCCAAGGGCATCACTAAAGCCAAACCTCTCCCCACACACCCGGTACCCTAGGCAGGGTGAGGGAAGGGGCTGGTCTGAGTCCCTGCCCGCTTCCATTGTGTTGGAGGGGAGGATGTGGGGCTCAGGACTGACCCCTCTCTCCTGGCTGCTCCTCAGGTCTCGACAGCGAGGTGCTCTACAGACCCGGGCCCAGCTCGCTGGGGGATGCTGAGCTGAAGCAAGCTCTTCTGACGGGTAAGTCCCAGAGCCACATCATTCCCCATATCCCAGGAGGGAAGAGAGTTTGGGGGTGCTGCTATCAGACGAGCCATGTAACCAGGCACAGCAGGGATGGATTACTGCCTCCAGCCTTCTTACGGCTCCGTAAGGTCCTGCCTCCATGCAAGCTTGCTCAATTCCCCCAGTACCCCAGCGTGATGCTGCCAAGAGGGATGCAGGTGTGGGGCTGGGGCTCTTCACTAGACTCTCTATTGTTTGTTTAGGGAGAAAAAGATTTTGTTTTGCAGACCTGTAGGGCTCCTGCTTGCAAAAGAGGGCAGAGAGAAAGCCTCTTGTGGGTGAGAAAAAGGGAAGAAAAAGCTTATTTTTTAGGAGAACGGGCACGAACAGGATGGGGAGGAGGGAAAACCCACTTCCCACCGCTGCTCTGCAATTCACGGCTGGAATGGCACGGGGGTGTTGGGGACGTGACGGATCCAGTGTGCCGCTCCAATCTGGGCTGGGGGGGCTGCGGCCAGCATCTCCCTCCTCCGGGCCGCCGTGCCCGGAGGGCGGCACTGTGGCTCCAGGCACGGCCCGGTTGTGCCACCGCGTCCCCCCCATGCCTGCCCTTGGGACACAGCACCGCGGGAGCCGGGCACCCCGGCTCGGCTCGGCTCGGCTCGGCTCGGGGGGGCCGACCGGTGGCTCTGCCAGCGCCGGGAGCCGGCGACAGCCGGGCCGTGTTGCTGGGGAGAAGGGCTGTGATGAAATCGCTATATTAAGCAGCATGACCTCATCGCTTCCCCGCGCACCGGGAGACGAGTCCCCGCCGGGCCCGGGCTGCGGAGAAGGGAGGGATGCAGGGGAAGAGGTGCTGCGGGTCCCAGCGCTGCTCGCCCCGCGGTGATGTGGGGCACGGTGCACCCCACACCCGCTCCTCTCCCCTTGCAGAAGCCCCTGCTGCGGTGTGGGGAAGGCAGGGGAAGGGGTGTCCTTGAGCGCAGCCGCGTCCCCCGGCCCGGATTTGCCGGCTGAGGAGGTGAAGGCATCCGCAGAGGACCCCGCGGTCTCGGCTGACCTGGGCACTGGTGCCCAGGCTGGGCAGGGGCAGTGACAACAGCACGGGGAGGATGCTTTGCTTTCCGAGCACGCAGGAGTTACGGATCCTCTGCTCATCCCGCAGCATCCCAGGCAGGCACAAGGCTCCTCGGCAGCCCCACAGCAGTCACTGTCGAAATCCTCCTGCCCAGCCTTGGGAGAGAACCCCAGCCCAGGGGCAAAATCCGCTGGCTTTGCCCGAGCCTGGGCTGGAGCTGCTGCGTCCATCCCGGTTTTCATCTCCCACTGGGGGACACAGCACCAGGCAGGGAATCGCCATCATGGTTCTCAAACCATTTGAAAGCTTGGTAAATCCCCAAACAGCCCAGAGTGACCTGATGCTCCCAAGCCCCCCATCTCCTCTAGGACCTAAATAAGCTCTTTTATTATCAGGGGGCTGTGCTGTGTGCTCAGGAACCCTGAGCTGGGCAAAGCCAGAGCTCCCCAGAGCTGGCTGGAGGGGGTAGGACATGTCACGCATTTGCTGCCTCAGCTAAAGGTGCTCAGCCCTCCCAGAGGGATGATCTGCAAATAGGATGGAGATGGTGTTCCTAATAGGGCCAAGCATCCCAGCAGAGCACAGGCTTGGCAGCCTGCATCCCCATAGCCTCCTGCAGACCAGAGACCCAGTGGTGCTGCCCCACATCTCTACTGGTCTGGGGACGACAGGAGAGCATCTGTCAGGAGAGCACCAAGGGCCACACAGGCCCTTGCATTGCATTTGGTGAAGTAAAATATCTCTGCCAAGAACTGGGAGTTTGCATGCCCCATGGCAGAAGCGAGGGTTGTGTTTCTCCTCCTCCTGCATTCCTGATGATCCATCCCTGCAGCACCCCGTCTCTCCCAGCCCGCCTGCAGAAGTCAAGCTCCATCTTAGGGAACAAGGAGAAATCAGAGCCGGGGCGGGCAGTGGCTGGAACTGAACTGTGTCTCGGCTGAGGGGAAAACCGGGTTCCCTCTGGGGGTTTCAGCTTCCCTGCAAATACCCAAATCACACTGGTGCTTGGCAGAGGTGGCAAGAAAAGTGCTAGAGAGTGCAAGGAAGAAGGAGCGGGGGCTGTAAGAGTTTGGGTGTTGCTTTTCTAACCCCTAAACCTTAAGATGCAGGTGAAAACGGGGTGTTTTCTACACTGAAAGAGCATCTGAACTTCTGGTGGGGAGGAGCAGGTTTCTCTGGGGACAAGGAGCCATGCAGGTCAGAGCGATCCTGGTTGCCCTGGGGATTGTGTCCCTGGGGCTGAGTTGTGCTTATCAAACCTTTCACCATCCCTGGCCCTTCCTACCCATGGGGGTAAGCCTGATGGGGCAGCCTCCAAGTTGAACATCTCCCAGGCTTTGGGATGAAGGTTTTCCATCCTCATGGGGCTGCAGCAGTGTTGGGCACGGTGGGTTTGGATGCAGCGTGGCTCCATGTGGCTCTACCGCCTGGGCTGAGCCTGTCCCTGTCCCGGTGATAGTGACATCTTGCAGGATGGTGGCTACAGCCTGTGCACCAAACTTGGTGTTTCCACGATGGATAATGCAGGAAAAGATGTTTACAGGTGAAAGATGAGGAAAGCAAAGGCAGAGCTCATTGACAACAGGGGGTCTGTGAACCAAGATGCCACCAGAGCCGGGGGTGCAGCAGGGACTGAAGGGTGGATGGGCTCAGAGGCATCTTACGCTGGCTCCAGAGGGGAATGACTTGGTTTAGGACACTCGGCGCTCGGTTCGGACCCTCACATCCAGAGAGGAGAGGGGGGCAACGCGACACGGCTGAACACAGGAGCCAGCATCACGTAGCGGCTCTGGAAAGGGACTTAGTGAAAAGCCGCAGCCCCCACGGGGGCCGGGGGAGGTACTCACCAAAGCACTGCAGGGGATGAGGCAGGCAGGAGCCCTGGTGCAGCCGCAGGGAGGGGGCTTTGGGCAGCAGAAAGGGAGGAGAGCGCATCTTTAAATGGCAGCGGCAGTGCAACACTCATCCTGGCTGCACCCAGCGCTCCCCGCAGTGCCCGGCTGCTTCATGGCTGCGGGCATCTCTGCGCCCGTCGTGCCAGGGCCACATGGTAACCCCAAGGGTTTCCAGCCCCCAGCACCCCTTCTGTCCCCTGTGTGTGGTTCAGGGGCTGTTTGGAGCACAGTGGATGAGGCAAATCACCCGGTGCTTGCCGACAGAGGTTTATGAGCACCTCCGGTATGCAGGGGTGCTGTCTATTCACCCCATGCTTGCTCAGGGTCCTGCCTGGACCCCTCTCCCCCTGATATGTGCCAGGCAGCCTTCTTCTCAAGGCTGACATTGAACTTGGGAGCTTCTCGGGCTGGTGGGTGGGCAGGTGGGTGTTGGTGCCCATCGGAGCACAGAGACCCAAGCTGAGGGAGGCTTGGCATGGGGATGGCTGCACAGTCCTGCAGGTCTGCCACTGCTGAGTAGGGATGGTCTGCATCCCCATCCCTCCTCTCTGGTGGTGACAGGGCACAGAGACCCTGCAGACTGTCCCCTCTGCGTGGCTCCTTGAGTGCTCTGTTGGCTCAGATGGGGCTGAACCCATTCGGTTTGGTGGCAAAGCACCAAAACCTCCCACGTTTTGGATAACGGATGCTCTGATCCAGACACTGGGGTCCAGCTGCAGACGTGAACACTGAGACCCTTCCCCGTATGCACAGGCAGCACGATGAAAAGCCTCCACTGTTGTCAGGGCCGGTCAGGAGCTGCCTGCATCCCTGGGTGCTGGGGCGAATCCGGCAGCAGCGAGAGGCGGATTGGAGCCGGTGTCTCCAGGCGTGCCGTGCCTGCGCTGCCATCCTGCGCGCTTTGATCCGGGCCCCGGCGCTGAGCAGTCTGCCTGGAGACACGCTCACATGCCCGGGAATTAGGTCAGGTCTCGGTGGGGATTAGCGGGTGGTGGTGGGCCCCGGAGCTTCGCCGGGGCTGCTGCTGGGCAGAAAGGGCTGGGATGGGGTGAAGAGCAACCACACGCCGCTCCCGCCGTCGTCACAGCATGGATACCCAGAGAGGGAGCGTATCCCCATCCCTGGGATGCCAGAGGGGGTGCGAGGCCCCCAGGGGCTCTGTTTTCCCCCGGCCGGGCTATTAACCCCACCACAATGACTTTACTCCCGAACACAAGGCGCCCCGGTGCCTGCCGCACTGCTTTTTATTTATACCTGCAGTGGAAATAAACCCCGTGTCATCAGAGCCTGGCGAGAGGCATGAGCTCATCTCTTATATTTGGTGGTGATGAAAGAAGGGTAAATAAACAGCAGCAGACACACGTCCCTGCCAAACCCAGCAGGGTGAACGGGGGGTGAGATTTTGCCATCCCTTCCCGTAGCTGCTGGGAAACTGAGGAAGGGAACTGGCTTTGGGAAGCAGAGGCAGGGGAAGGCAGCCTCACTGGGCACCCTTGGAAGGCGATTGCAGCACCCTGCCCTGGCTGAGTGCAAGTCAGGGGTGAAACCCAGATGGAAAGGTGTTTGGAGCTGCCAGGAGCTGCTGTGCGTGAGCAGGGGATGTGGATGTCCTGGCAGTGCCCAGTCCCCAGCACAAGGTACCAGCGGGCTGGCTGAGGGATGTTACATTGATACTGAATCCTACAACTCGCTGGGGAGATAGCCCCTGATTTGGTGCACAGCGCCCCAGTAAACCCACACTGTGGGATGCCCAGGGGCCTCAAATGCTTGGTCAGGTCCAGGGAAGGTAGAGGTCCTTGTCCAGGTAGCATCCATGGGGATGGGAAGGTATTGCCCCAGGGACTGGACAGCAAGGACATCCCTGCAGCACCAGCTGACAATTAAGCCTAAAAGGTCTGGAAAGGGTATTTAAGCCAGTATTAAAGTCAGCTCCAGATATGGGTCTGGCATCCAGGTGGGAAGAGGCTGGGAGCACCCATTGCTTTTCCCTCTGGGCTGGTTGTCATCGTGTGCACCCTTTCCCCAGCCCCAAATTTATTCCTGCTTTTCATCCCCCGTGCAATGTGGATGCTCTCCACTGGTCCCCAGCTGCTTGCTTGCTCTGCTGGCAGGAGAACAAGCAGGTTGTGTGCTTGAGGAGGTTGGTAGGGGGGTGAGGTTGGGCTTTTGGGGTGTCTTCCTTCTATTTGTGCCAGGCAGATGGAATCCCTCCATCGTTCCCTTGGGGAAGAGATCGGAACATCTGGAGAGCAGCGGGAGAGCATTGACTCATCCTGCAGCATCATTAACTTCTTATAGCTGGTTATCATCTCCCTCTGATAAGGGGAGAGCAGCATCCATGGGGTCAGGCCAGCATAATTGGCTGGGAAGGCTCCAGGATTAACCCTTCCTCAACTGCTGGCCGAACCTTCCCAAGCTGCTGGGACACAGCCTGTGCTGGGGAGCAGCTTGGAACACCCCAGCTGTGCTCTCAGCCTAATGGGGAGCGCAGCTCACCACAGCAGCCCCACAAGAAGCTGGGGCAGGAGGCTGCCACTCCGGTAGGATGGGGGCAATGGACTAATGGCTATTTCTAGCCAAGGTGCCAAGGAAAATGATACCATCAGCAATCAATCCCTGTCTCCCTATGGTCCCCCCATCACATCTCTCTCTGGATGTAAAGATGTTTTTGAGTCTTGCTTTGAAACTGGCTGAGCCTTCCCTTTGAACACTCCCCCAAGCCCATGCCTAATGATGCAAATGAGCTAATTAGGCCGTGGTGGAGCCCGGGGCTGATCGCCTGGGGCCAGTGCCCAGCAGCGGCCCTTTCCCTGTGCAGAAACAGCTTGCGGCTGCTCTTCCCGATCCACGCCAGCCTCTTTAAGGCAAGTGACAGATCCCCACAGAAACCTCCATGTCAGGCAGGGCAGAGCAGCTGGGCTTGCCCTGGGTGAGAAGGGGTTTGGGGTTTGCACCCTGCTGATGGGAGCTGCTCTCTTCAATGCAGCTGCTTGACTTGAGATGCTGAGACCGCATCCAGCACCGTCTCTGGGTTTCAGCTGTGCACTGCAGGGTTTCAGCCCAAAACGAGGATTGGAGCATCCTGTGGGATCCCCGACCCTGCTCTCCTTCTGCTGCCCAGCCAGAGCCAACCTGCCAGCTCACTTTTCCAGGGCATGTGGAAGCAAAAGTGGGGAATTGGCCCATAAATCCCAATAGAAATAATCCTTGCAGCCAGCTGAAAAGGTCCAGAAGCATGGCTGGCTGGGAGATGGGAGCATCTGCATAGACCAGAGTGGGGCTGGGCTGCAGCAGGTGAGCACTGCCACAGCCCTGCCCAGCTTGAGGATGCTGGGGACAGAGTGGTCCATGGAGTGATGCTGTGACAGTGGGGGATGCCAGAAAGGCAGCATCCGCCTTTGCCTCGGGTCATGTTTGACCACTCTGGATAGCTGCCCGCCCCAGCACAGCGGCATCTGTCTCAGGCACAGCTCCCAGCAAGCCGGGTGCTTGCTCCTGGAAATGAGGTAGCGTCTCCAACGGGTGGGTTAAAGGCTTCGCTTCGGGCATTGGTCAATCTGTTTTCTCTCTGGTCTCCAAGCCAAATGGCAGGCACTGGCCATAAGGGACCCGCCATGGCTTCTTGTCCCTGAGCAGAAAGAGGAGGCGGCAGGCAGGCTCCAGGGCTGCCTAGTCCATGGTGGAGATGCCCTATGGAGGGGAGATCAAGGCCAAGGTGCCCCAAATCAGCCGTTGCTGTAAGCTGGGGAGCTGCTCCCCAGCCCAGCCCAGCCAGACATACCCTAGGAAATATCTTTTCCCTGCTCTTTTGGGTTTATCACCCCAGAAGGGAGCACAGCCACACGTGGTCAGCTGAAATGGTTGGAGACTCAAGATGGAGCATCTCCCAGGATGGCACCAACTTCAGGAAGGCTGAATCTGGGGGTGAAGATACAAAGAGAGGAAGGGAAGGGGCCTCAGAGCAGGGCAAGCCAAACATCTCAATCACAACACACCCGGCCATTTGGGGCCTGGCGCCTCATTATCAGGAAAGTGCAAAATCTGTTCTTTTTCCAATATTCTAACCCAGAAGAAGTGAGAAATTCGGTTTCTCCAAATGAACCGTTTCAAACTATCCCAAATATCTCGGGCTTTCTATTTTCCCACCAATCCCCCCAAGATTTCTCCTATGAGGAGAATTTCAAAACATTGCACATGACTCCAGCTCGAATCAAAGCCAGATTTTGAAACCTCCAGATCTCTGCAAAAGGGACCATCACCCTCCAGGCAGCCACCTCCTGGCCCGACCAGGCGGAGAGACCTCCAAGACAAACGCATGAGGCAATACCAAAGGATGCTGAAAGGGCTCTTCCCCCTGGACCCTGGTGAAGCAATGCCCTCATTCCAGCCTGGCCACGGTGCTCAGACAGATGCATCTCACTCTTTGCCTTCTGCTGGACCATGGGACATGTCTGCTTGGAGCACTGACCCTGTCCCGAGCACAGGTCCCTGTTTCCTGAAGCATCCTTCACCAGGGCAGCTGCCTTTCGGAGCTGGGATAATAGCTGTTGATTGGGCATTTTGGGCTTGCTGGAGGTGATGTGGGCCTTTAGCAACATGCATTGCCTGGGGAGCATAACCCTGGTACATGGATGCATTTTCCAAGAAGTTCCTCCAGGGATGGGTTTGGCACATGGTGCCTGGTCCTGATGGCCAGAGGGTGTCTTAGGGCAGCTGCTTAGCCCATCCCATGGGTGCTATCCTTCAGTGGGACCATGGTGGGGTGGCAAAAGCCCCTTGTATAGTTGGATGTATAGCTCACACAAAATGGAGATGCTGCCTCATGCTTTCCATAGGCACATGGAACTCAGGGCCAGTAGAAACTGGGACAGGAATATTTGCTGGGGGTGCTGGCAGTGAAATCACAGGCTGCCATTCCTGAGAAAGGTGGGAATGGGTGGAGAAATCAGCACCTATGTCCAGAGGAAAGCTCACAGAGATGGAAGAGCTCTGAGGAGCAGCACCACGGGCTAAGGGCTCCTGCTGTGTCTCCCTGCAGATGCCTCGGCTGTGGACATGGACCTGTACGAGGCCCAGACGCTGGCAGAGGCCCTGAAGTGGTACCTCCAGGAGCTCCCATCGCCCCTGATCCCTCCAGCTCTCTACAGCGACTTGATCCACATGGCTCAAGGTAAGCACAGCCGGGCTCACCCTGTGCCTGCAACGTTCATGTGGCTAAAGATGCTTTGTGAAGCAGCTTTCCCAATGCACCTCCAGGATGGCTCCTCACCCCATCCCCTGCTTGATGCTGCACTAAGGACCATTGGGAGCATCCCCTGTGCCGGAGCAGCACAGCAGCTTTTGGGAGCAAGGGGAGCCCTGCAGGCAGCTTCTCCCCCAATGCAGCATGGTGCAGTGCCCGGAGCAGGAGGTGCTGCCTGCCCGGCCGGGAGGCTGCCAGGGCTGGGTGATGCTGGCCCCAGAAGAAAGCGTTATTATAATAGTTTGGCTCCGCTTCCCGGGAATTTTTTGTTGTAATCTTGTTAACTCTTGGCTTTATATGGGCATAGAAAATTCCCTGCTTTTTCAGCTTAGCGCTGTCAGGAAGTGCCTGTAGGTCCCCAGCCTGTGTAAATGTACCAGACTGGCAAGGGTTTGGGTTTATTTTACTGTATATTTTCAAAAGAGCAGGCAGGGCTGGTACCCACAGCATGCTCCATCCTAACAAGGAGCCTGGACCACAACCCATTTCAGATGCATCCTAGCAGAGCTGCTTAGCATCTTCCTGTCCAAGGCCCTGTGGGCATCACCAAGCAAACACAAAGCCCTTGCCCACCACGTTAGCTAGGACCTGAACCCCTTGCCACCTTCAAACCAGCTCTCATCATTAGTCATTGCAGTATCCTCCATCCCCACGTACCACCTCCCCATGTACAGATCATATTCTTGGCTGCCTGAAGAGGCCAGGCATGGCCTTTTCCTACTACTTCCTGGTGGGAAAAGGTCACAGGCTCTTTATGGCCTCCAGTGTGGCAGGAGGGATACATGGAAAAGAAAAGGGATAACTCACACCCTGTCCATCCTGCCTTGCACAGAGACACAGAGCCAGGAGAAATACTCCCGGGGCCGGTGGCACGGAGAAGCTGCCTTCCCCTCACCAGTCAAGAGGAGAAATCAAAGGCTGCCTCCCTTCCAAGGATAAAAACGCAATTAGGAAGCAATTAGCTGGGTTGCCTCGTTAAGTGACTTCAAAGGGAAGCGCCTTTCCCTGCAGCCTGTGCTGGAGTGCAAGGAACGGGTGCAGGGGGAGGAGGAGGGGGCAGAACAGAGGCGAAACCGATGGGGATTTCTGTGGGGCTTTAGGGAGAAAATAGAAGCACAAGTCTGTCAGGAGATGGTGCTGGGGGCTGGCAGCCTGCCCTGCAGCCAGGCTCCTCCTGCCCCGCTCCGGGCTGCGGGCTGACCACCTGCAAAAGGAGATGGAAAACATCCCCACATTCCCCATTTGGATGTGGACTTTCCCCCCGCAGCATCCCCAGGGTACAAAAAGCAGCCAGTTGGGGTAGGGGTGGCCTGAAGCAAAGCCAAACATCCCATAGGAGCTGCTTGTTGGATATGGAGGCACACAAGCACCCCATCACCATCCCAGCTGCGTTGCAGACCTGTTTTGAAGGGTATCACAATCCCCTTCAGACCTGGTGCACCCCAGCCTCAAGGATGGATGCCGGGAGCTGGCTGGGCATCAGCCAAGCCTCAGCCCTGGTGCAAAGAGCCATGAGGAGCTGAGTCAGCCTCAGTCGAGCCGGGCTTTGAAGCCAGCTGAGGGCAATGCAGCCCTGGGGACGACCCTGTCCCCCGCAGATGAAAGGGCCAGGCCAAGGCAGGGATGGAGGATGGAGCTGCAGAGCAGCTGCTTCCCATGCCCAGGGCAGGACCGCGGTCCCAGGCCGCTGAGCTCACAGCTCACAAGACAGGGGAGCCCCGGCCAAGGCTGTCAGAGGGCACTGGGAATGTGGGGGGATGCTGGTGGGAACACTGCAGGGCTGAGGGCTGCTCGGGGCAGCTGGGACAGAGGTTCTGGCAGCACCTCTGTGGTGTGCAACACCATTAGGTGCCTGCTCTTATTCACACAGGCAATTCCAGAGTCAGTCCTCCCTGCTGCTGCATCTCGGGATGTGAGACCGCATGGGGAGGGATCCAGGGGCTGCTTTCAACCCAAATGTGGCTTTTTCCCCCCTAAAACCCCTTTTCCCTCCCAGTTTGCTTTTACTGCAGGGGAGGGCTGAGCCTCTAAATCTGGCAGATCTTCCGGCTGGTGCCTGTTTCCCCACCTCTGCTTTGCTCTGCCTTTTCCATGGCTTTCATGTGCACCAGGTCAGGGTTTTTGCTGTTCTCTGTTGGAGCAGCAGTGAGGGGTGTTTAAGTTCAGCCCCTGCCAGGTGAGCAGCTTAGCTCCCTACGCTCCCTCCCTGGCTGTGCTGAGAGAGGGAATGTGCTGAAGTCACCCTTCACTGGCCTGGAGTGATGTCAGTGGGTAAATGGGGTTGGGAGCCCACAGCAAGAAGTGGCTGATACCCCCAGGGCATCACCGGTATGGGCCCTTCACTCCCTGTGGTACCCATGTGTCTCACAGCCTGTCTGTGGGGAGGGATGGGCTGCAAAACATGGTCATGGTTTTGAGGGGAGAGGTTGAGGTCAGGTTTTGGGGGAGCAGAGACCTGTCACATCACACGTGCTGGTAGGCGCCAGTCTCTCATGAGAGGCAAGAGGATGCCCCAACCTCCCCACCTGAGCTTTCTCCTTCTGTTTCCTCTCCATTGCAGAGACCCCGGGCCTGGAGGAGTGTGGCCAACGAGCCAGAGCCCTGCTGGCCCCCCCGGCGCTGCCGCAGCCACAGGCACTGCTCCTGCGCCAGCTCCTCTGTCACTTCTGCCACCTCTGCCAGGGCACGCAGCGGGGCCGGCCCTCGCCCCGGCTCCTCGGGGAGCAGTTTGGGGAGCTGCTCCTTCGCCCCGCGGCAGGCAGGTGAGGTGCCCCTCCATGCATGGGATGGGATGGACGAGGGAAGGGTGCCCATAGCCGGGCACCAAACCAATCTGGTTTTGCTTGGTGAGAGCCCACCAGCAGCTCAGCCCTGGGTTTTCCAAAGAGGGAGGCCAGAGCTGGGAGCCCCCATCTCTGATGTGTGATGCTCTGCCATAGAATGGTTAGGGTTGGAAAGGACCTTAAGCCATTCCATCTCTTCTTTGCACAGTGACCAGGCCTGATGGCACACATGGGATTGGGATGTGCAGCCTTGCACCAGTCCCACAGGAGATCCATGGGGGTAGCTGGCTCCTGTCCCAGGGGCGTGGGGGCCTCCAGTGGGGCTGAGCTGCTGCCACCCTCACGGATCGACCCCTTTCTTCTCCCCACAGCACTGAAGCGGGCCCTGAGCTCCATGCAAGGATCCTTGAGTCCCTCATCATGGCCAGCGAGGCAGCGGAGGTACCAGCAGCCCCTGGTAAGAGATGCGCCAGCGGGAGTGAATTCTGGGGAGGTGATGGCAACAGATCTGTTCTGGTGACCAATGCAGCGACAGGAAGGTGTTCACCATCTCTGCAGTGGTGGCTGTGCCCATTTCCCTTCCTCCTTTCTCCTCAGATATACTGGTTTGGGGGCATTTCTTTGCAGCCTTCTGAAGGTTTGCAGCAATCTTCTTACTTCATATTAATATTGCTGCTCTTTGGTCTCAGTGTGGTACAAGCAGGTCCCAGTCCCCCATTCTGGGTGCTCGGTAGGTGCAGATGCTCTCGGGTGCTGTGTGGTTTGTTTCATTGAGCAGGGATCTGGCTGCAGCCTGGGAGGAAAAACACACCAGCACAGCCATGAAATGGCAGGATGGTGCTTGCTGCAGGATCAGATCAGGGTTTGGGATTTTTGACTTGTGTCTGGTTTTCATGTGCGCTGAACCACACTGTATCCATTGATGTGCTGCTGCTTCCCCATGGGGCATCCCCAAGGATGGGATGAGGATGGGTCCTTGTTCCTCACCTCTTCATGCATGGGAAAGGAGCCAGGGTTGTGTGTTCTGTTGCAGATGTTAATGATTCCATGCAGCCTTCCCCCTGCTGCACTGCAGTTCTACCCCTTTTATTACCAACACCAGAGTTTGCTCCAGCACCCATTCTGCTCTGGTGGTTGAAGTTCCAGCCTTCTGCTGGCCACCTTCTTCTGCCATGTCCCTCCTGCTTGGTGACCTCTCATGTCCCGTCAGTGTTCAAAACCACAGCACATGCCCCTTGTGCCCTCTGCAGCACCCCAAGGATGGGAGGCAAGTGGCCCATTCAGGCAGGGATGGAGGATAGGGCAGGGAAGGGTGCTCAGTGGAGCACAAACCAGAGGCCTTGAGGACCACAGAGATCATCCCTGTGGGATCCCATCTCTAGGCAGCACTGAGATCTGCCTGTGTCTCTGCACCAGCTGCCCAGAACCCTGGGAGGCAAAACTACTTCCAGCCCTCCTGCTCAGAGATATGTCAGCGCTGGCCCCAGTGAAGCCTGTCTGTCTGTGATGTATCTGGGTCCCTGTCATCACCCTGCCTCCCTGAGGGGTGGCCGGGCCAGGCAGGATTACAACTCTTAATATTCCTCGTAAATCAGCCCTTTCAGACCTGTCATCTTATTTATTGCTCTCCCACGAGTTTGTCAAGATCCATATGCCTCTTCCACCCGCTGATCCAGATGTTGGGCAGCTGCAGCCTGGCAGTCCCTGGGGTCACTGCTGCCATCACTAGACCCTGCGTTGTCACCCATTGCCACCACCCCAGACTGAGCAGAGCGGTTGGGCAGCATCCTGTGGTCCTTATCCTGTTCCTGGGTCAAAATCTCCCCCACTGGGCCCCCCACAAGTGTGGGGCAGGGCACAGAGCACTTGGACCTGCTGCTCCGCTGTGGGACTTCGGACAAGTCGTGCCACCTCCCTTCTCTTCATACCTCAAAGCAGGGATATTATTACTTGGCTGTCATCACATTAGGATGTTGGGAAGCTTAATTAAATGCCTGCAAAGCGTTTCTGAGGGCTGTGGATGAAAGGGGGCTATATATAAAGTGCAAAGAATTATTATTAGCGGTGGGGTCGGTGCCCCGGCCCTGCTCCCATCGCCCTGGCCCCGCTCCCTTGCGTCCCGGCACCGTGATTATTTCTGTGCGTGTGTGGAGTTGTGGCTTTATAATTATACATGTAAAATAGCTATAAATACCCTGCAATAACACACACGGCGGGTGTGTGCACATGGCACAGGAATAGGAGTCAGTAGCTGACACGGAGGAAACCGTGGTGTGACCTCATTCTGACTCAGGCACAAATATACCTTGTGTGAGAGGGCAGATGGGGGGTTAGGGGGCTTACTGGGGGCTGCAGGGACAGTGGCCACTGCAGCAGTGAGGGTCGTGCTTTGGGTGAGGTCCGAAGCTGGCTGCTAACCCCAGCAAGGCTCCTGCAGGGTTGGGGTCCCACCTCTGCCATGTGTCCTGGGGCCGATGGTGAAGGGTTGGATGTGAAATCTATCAGGAATAGAGATGTAAATTATGAAATCTGGCTCCTGGAGGGGCTTCCTACCGGGAATTTGCTGTTGTTGAGTTTGTGGCATCCCTTCTCCTCTTGCGGGGTCTCTGCAGTTGCCTATGTTCAGGCTGTAAAGGGGAATAGCATGGGATAGGGCTGCGATGGCTCCTGAATGCTCTTCCTAGTGATAATGGGATGCAGCACTGGGGTCATGCTGGGGGCACTGGTTTGCACGGGTCCATGCACTGGTTTGCATGGGGCAATGCAATGGATCCTTGGCAAAGATGGGATGGAGCCTGGGGCCGACTGACCACATCCAGACCACCTTGCTGTGCTCTCCAGCAAGCCCTTGGTGCTGGGGCACGGGGACATCCCACAGCCCCATGGGGACCTGGGGGGACACACTGCCCACAGCAGGACCCCAGAGCTGGGGGAGGCTGTTTTCCAAGCGGGATGAGGGGGCAGGGGAAGGTGAAGGGAAGAAGTGATGCAAATACCAGCTCAGCTGAAGGAAGATGACTTCATCTCCTTTTCCTCTCCTGATGCTATTTATAGGCACTTTAATTTACTCCCCTTTGCTTTATTATCTCTCCAGCAAGCCGTTAGCCCTCAGACAGCAGGATGCCTTTACTCACCATGCAGCACAGAAACCTGGAACAAAACCCCCACCAACCAGCACCCCACCAGAAAACCCCCACAAAGTGGGGTCAGGATGCAGGGAAAGGCATCAGAGAGCTGGGGGCAGGAGCATCACAGTCCTGTGCCATGGGTTTCTGGAGAAAATTAGAGGATTTTTGCTCCTTTTGGGGAAAAGAATGAGAATTTGGAAAAGGAGATGCCCCCTTCTCCTTCAGAGCAGTGGATGGAGGGGACAGACCAGCAGTGCTGGTTTCCCATACTCACTCCAGGATGGGTACCACTGCTTTGCTGAACCCTAAGGAGGCAGGCACCCCCTGCTCCCCTGGACCCCTGCTTTATATGGGGCGGTGATATAATTCCAGCAGCTGGGAATCAGGCTCCAGCACCCAGCCAAACGCCCTGAATTTTGGCACCTTCCCAAAGAGCAGGTTTGGCAGCCCCATGCCATGGGGAAACTGAGGCACAGCCTCCCCATGGAGTCACTCTTCCAGTAGCTCCAAAATGAAGCCCCATGCAGGGTCAGTGCTAGCACTGAGCTAGCACCTTACACGCCAGTGCTCCACAGAGATGGAGGCCACAGGGTTGTGACAGTGCTGCTGATGGGTGACAACCCATGACATCTCATGAGCACTTCGCAGTCTGAGCCTTAAACAGGCACCTCTGTGGCAGCGTCACCACCACGCAGAGCTGCGCTGTTAAACCAAATTAGAAGTATCTGGCTTTGAAGTTTTTAATTAACTTTGTTCCTGATTGCTTTCTTCTGAATCCAAGGGAAAAGCCCACCTCTTGCTCTCCCTGTCTCATGTGTTGTGGCGGAGGTTGCAGCCTTGGATGTGCAGGGCATCAAGAGGGGTCAGACATGGGATGCTGGGGGCCATGTCCAGGCACTGCCATGCCTGCATGGGAGCATCCCCCTGCTTGGCCTGACACATCAGGTCCTCTGGTACACCAGGGTGCCTCTGGTTTGCATTACCCCTTGGTGTTTCCTTGCTGATAGGAGCCAATGGGTGTTATAAACAGCCAGGGAAGAAACCCAATCAAACCCCACAGCGTGGAGAGCAGCAAGGGGAGGCTGTGACCAAGCGATCCCTTGTGCCTGGTTCTGCCTTCCCAGATCTGCAAATAACACAGAGAAAACAAGTTGACACTGGGGAAGGGGGGCTGGAAGGGTGAAGGAAAGAGAGCCAGAGCCTAGCTAGAGATGCAACACTGGGAGAGCAGCTAAAAATAACAGATCCCCGAAGGCACAGGAAGGAACATGACAGGGATCTGCACTCCTCCCATCCCAGAAGAAGGACTTGCGCCTCCCCAGCTGCTCTGGCCATGATGCAGTCCAGCCCGGTGGTGAATCCAGACAGGGAAAAGCCTCCAGGACAGGCAGCAGTGTGGAGCAGGGAGCGATGCTCCCAACCACAGCAGAGGATGGGGACCCCTAGCACCCCAGCTGGGAGGCAGCTGCTGCCTGACCCACTTGCAGGCAGTGGGATGCTGCTGGAGACCCCAGGGGTGATGCCTCGCAGCTAATTTTAGCCTGTGCTCAATTAATCATGGAGCAGGAGGGATCGTGGCAAGCTCAGCCACTGCCTGACCCCTGCTCACTACAGGAGGGCTTGGAGAGCAGGGTGAGCATCCACCCTTTGGTTTGGGCTGAGGAACCAGGAGTAACCCTGTGCCATGTTCCCCTTCTCCAGCCGGCTTTAAGGGGCAGCCCCTGGAAGGATGTCCCTTGGCAGCCTAGGGACAAAGGAGTAGGAGGCTTCTCTCAGCATCTCCTCATGCCTCAGTTTCCCCTCCTGGCTGGCAGAGGTGGTTTTGCCAATGGGGTTTCTTGGGTTGACTACTGCTTTGGGCGGACACTCTCCCAGTGTTCCAGGGATCTGGGATGCCTCCATATCGTTAGGAGTGGAGACATCCAGCAAGGGATGTTTCAGCCACATGACCCAGTGGCAGCCCCTTTTTCCTGGGTGTCACCAGCTTTGGCCCCTTCCCATCCCCAAGCTCTCCATGCTGGGCATGCCCAGGCCAGGGCAAAGCTGGGGCAGGAGCAACTGCATTGCTTGGAGATAAGGAAGGACCCTGGCAATGCCATGGGGATACAGGGTGACAACCCTGTGGTCCCTTCTCTCCCTATAGCAATCACAGCCCTGCTCCACTGGTGCCAGTGTTGAAAGCATGGCACAGTCCAGCCCTCCCCGTGACAGAGGGAACAGCTCCCAGCGGAAACACAGCTCGGCTGGGATTGAAACACTTTTCCTCCCTGCACTGCATGGCCAGGGCTGATAAGAGGCTGGATAACCCCTAGCATTGTGTGTGCCGCCAGCCCATGACCCGCCAGGAGTTTCACTGCCGGAGAGGAAGCGCTGCTGCTCAGCCGGCCGGGATTTGGAGGGAGCCTTTATGTGCACTGGTGATGGGATGCTGGGGGGGTCCTGCTGTCTGGGCAGCCTTCCCTTCTTTCTGCATGGGAAGTTTTGGGATGACTCCATCAGATCCTCACTGGTGCAAGCCCAGCTTGCTGTGCCAGGATGCACCAGCCAGATCCCGGCTCTGTGTGTGGCCATGCAAGCTGCTGTCCCAGAAAACCTGGGGGTCCAGGGGGGTTGTCTGGCCCTTTGGTTTTGCAGGGCTCTCCGGATGGGGCTTTGCAGTGGGGTTGCTCCTTTCTGCTCCAGAGGGCAGATCCCAGAGCTTGGGTTGGCTGAGCAAACCCTCCCCACGCTGGATGGAGCCATCAGCTCTGCTGTCACAACCCAGCCAAACTGCAGGAGCGTGTGTGCCAGCACACGTGTCCTCCCGGCTCCCGTCCTCAGTCACTGTCCGGGATGGAGTCACTCTTCCTGCTGCAGTGACTCTGGCTAAACACCACCAGTGGCCTCCCACAAGGAGACAGGAGGGTGACAAAGCGCCGGGCACACCACCGGCTGCAGCAGGTTTTCCAGCCTGGCACTGAAGCCAGGAGCATCCTCTGGTGTGCAGCGGCATTGCTGTCCCCTACAGCCTGCCTGGGAGAGGATGGGCAGCAGCATGACACCTTGCTGCCTTTTAGTCAAGAGGTGCTGGAAAAGGGTGATGCTGTCATGGGAAACTCTATGCTGGAGCATGTGGGCTAAAGAGGAGCTGATCCCTCCATGATCCCACCGGCACCCCTGGACTCTGCATCCCTCGAGATCATCCCGGTTCTGCTCTGAAGGGGTGGGAGGGGGCAGGCTGCCCGCACACACATGAGCAGGGGAAAAGGCAGGATCTGTGCTTCCAGGAGGGGAAATGAATCATGGGAGGACAGCAAGGCTGAGTGTGGGACCGGCTGAGTGGTGGCTGCTGGCCGGGAGGTCAGGCAGGAACGCTCTCACAGGCCTTGCCTGGCTTTACAATCTATTAACGTCACTTTGCCGCTCCAGCCGAGAGCCGCACAGGCAGCAGAACGTTCGGGCATGGCTTGGATCAGAGCAGGATTTCAATTACAGTAATCAAAGGTGACACAGATAAGAAACCCCTGGTCTATGAAGCCGCAGCAGCTGTCCTCTGGCTCAAACCAGCACCCATCCAGAGCGGCTCCATCAAAATCACTGGAGTGGTACCAGGGTAAAATTGGATTGTGAATCTATTTGCATCTGCTGGGCTGGAAAATGCTTTCTCTGTGTTCCCTGGGGAAGAAAGACACCTTTTCAGGGGAGTAGCAAGGGAGGAAGGTGCCAGGCATGGAAGACATCGTCCCCAGCAAAGGCACTGATGGCTGCTTGTGGGTGATGGAGGCAGCAGGAGGAACAGCAGGAATGTTTGAGCATTGTAATTGTGCCTCCTGCTTTCCCCTCTCTCTGCCTGGTCCCATGGGGATGCTTGTGGCTGAAGCAGGGATGCACTCAGCTTGGTGACAGGGTCCCCGAAGGGATGATCCCTCTAAGCCCCACCATGTCCAGAGCATCCCAGGCTGAAGAAAGCCTGGGGAGAGCATCAGGATGTTGGAGGGAGAGAAGAGCCCTGGAGGGGCAGAAGCTGGTACCCTCCTGTCTCATTCCTGCAAGTGCCTGACTTGGTCCTGTTGAGAAGTGTCACAGGTACACTTTGAGTGGGTCACCTGCTGACTGTGCCAGCAGAATCCATGTGGGAGCATGGGGTGAACATGCCTGGAATGTGGACACCCGTCCCACCGGCTGGGGAGGACGCTCACAGGGAGAAGCCCAGGGAAAGCTGCCTCCTGCTGCTGCCTCTGCCATCCCTTGAGCCTGTCCCTGGTTGCCGTGATCAAACCCCGACACTGCTTTTGTCTTTCAAGTCCGGGGTTGAAATCTTTTGGATGCACAATGATGCACTGGGTGAGTCCCTCTACCTGCTTCTTCCTACCCCTTTACCCCATTGTGCTCCCACCCCAGCTCCTCACCACCACCCTACGGACCCATGAGTGACCACCACCATGGTCTTGCTGGACCCTGGATGCAGCCCATCCATGGGGGCACCCCCAGGTCCTGTGCACAAGGGGCCCTTTTTGCCCCTGCCCCAGCTCAGCAGAAGCCAGCCAAAACACAGTGGCTCTTTCTGTGCCCAGCCTGGCTGAGCATCAACCACCGGCCACGGCATGTCCCCCCCTTGGGGAGCGTGAGCCCTGTGCCGAACAGTGGGGGTTTGTGTGGGGCGGCGGGGCTGAATGGCGGGTCTGTGTGGCCAGGGAGGGAAGCGAGCCGCTTGCCTCATCTGTTTACCTGGAAGTGGAGATCGTGGCCAGGCCCGGCTGCCAAGCTACGGGCGCTTTCATGCTGGAGCTAACAGGATGGGGAGTGCCGCGCTGCACCCGTTCCCCAGCTGCCTGCGGGATGCGGGCTGGGACATGGTGATGCTTCTTTCCCTCGATGTGCTCGCATGGTGCTGGACTCTCTTGCTTGCTGCAGTGGGAAACACAGAGCCTAGGGAGGGATGTGGGGATGAGGACGGGTGATGGGTTCAAGCTTAAACAGGGGAAGTTCAGGTTAGATATAAGGAGGAAGTTCTTTACTGTGAGGGTGGTGAGGCACTGGAATGGTTTGCCCAGACAAACGGTAAATGCTCCATTTCTGGCACTGTTCAAGTCCAGGTTGGAAAGAGCCCTGGGGGAGATGGTTTAGTGTGAGGTGTCCCTGCCCATAGCAGGGGGTTGGAACTGGATGATCTTAAGGTCCTTTCCAACCCAAACTATTCTGTGATTCTATGGGGTCCAGGCCATCAGAGGTGGGTGGTACTGCTGGTCATCCTCTGCCCCGCAGCATCACTGTGCCCCAGGGCTCTTACAATGTGCGTCCCCCTGTGCCCCCATGCCATCTGGGTCCCCATCCTGGCTGCATGTCCCCACACTGTCCATGGGTTTCCATTGCTTGTGTTGTGCCCCTGGACTGGCAGGGTCCATCCTGACTGCCTGTCCCCATACTGTCAGCAGTGCCCTTGGGTGAGCCAGGGCTGATGGCCACACACGACCTACCGGGGAGGTAAAGGCGACAATAGCATCTTCATCAGCATCTGGCTGCACAGGGATTAATGAAGCTGGTTCACTGTCCCCAGGGTTCAGGTTGCCTTATCTGTGTGTATCTGTTCCTACCCAGCCGCTGCTGGAGCTGCTGCCGATGCCGCAGAGCTAATCCCAGAAGGTGCCAGATACAGCAGGGATCGCTGCCATGACCTGCTCCTGCCCCCAGGCTGGCTGATGCTGGAGATAACCAGACCCTAGGGCAGCAGTGCAAGGAGTTTGGGGTCCTCAGTCTCCAGCAATACTACACACAGGGTTGAGAGGCAGGCACTGGCATTGCCTCTTATCCTGACCTCAAGGCTTGGTGACCTTCCAGTTCTTTCTCTGTGTCTGCTCAGTTCACCTCCAGTCATTCTTCAGCAGAAGTCACTGCCTTATGGCTGGGGCTTAGGAACTAAGAGCTTTGGGAGCTCATGGCCACGCTTTGTGGTCACTGAGCAGATATATCCATGCTTTGGGTACTTCTGGCATCTGGGGAGGAGTGCAGTTGGTGAAGGAGCTGGGGTACCCACAGAGGCTGGCATCTCACCAAGCAGCTTAACACTGTATTGTCAACTGGAGCCATGGGGCTGTGCCCAGACCGCTCGACCTCATGCAGCATCCTTGCTGAGCATCCTCGCTCTTACCAAGTACCCAGAGGACCCACAAGTCCTGGCTGCCTGTCCCTAGTGCTGTCAGCAGTGTCCTCTCACTGGCCTCTAGCATCCCTAATTTCTCCATCCCAATTTACTCCTTCATGCCCTAGGAGGAGTATCCAGGGCTGTGCTTCGGCACCATCCCAAATTTCCAACCTGGCGTGCACAGTGCCATGGCAGCGCCTTTATTTTTCCAGCTGCTTCCCTGTTTTCTTTGCAACCGGGCTCTTTTGCTGGGTGATGGTGATCATGGGGCTTATTTGAGGAGGGCTTAGCATGCTGCTGAGCAGGCAGCTCACAGCGTGATGCCCACACCCTCATGGTGGCCTGCCCTGTCTCTCACCCTACACCTCAGATGGCTCCAACCCTCTCTGGATGTGGCACAGAGGGAAAACCATCTCACCTGGGCTTTGGAGAGACTGTTCTGCTCTGCTCATCCCAAAGTCACTTGGGGATCTCAAAGCCTCCCATCTCCACACTGTGGCTCTGTGTACCACCCACATGGACTGCCCAGACTGATGTCCCCGAGGTCATCAACACTGGTGGCTCCGGCTCCCAGCCCATGGCTTCTGCAGAGCATCTCCCCTGTCACCTTCCAGCGCTGCTACATTGGGATTTAAACCTATAGGGAAGGTGGCCTGGAGAGGGTTTTGCAAGGAGGCAGGGAGAAGGATGGCGAAGGAAGTCACCCACAGAGGAAAGAGTAGGGTCAGGAGAGCACAAGCCCCCAGGACCCCTGTGTGAATGGGGTTTGGAGGGGCTGAAACTCCCAGTAACAGGGGTTTGGTCACGTAAAAAGCAGCAGCCCAAGCTCGCCCTGTCCCAGACAGCCTCTCTGGGCCACTCTGGGAGCAGTCATACCTTCGAATGGCTGCACGTCTGAGGGAAGCTCTGCTGCGCAGCCTCTGACAGCTGCTTCTGCAGGAGCCTTAAACAGAAACATCTGGAATGTTTCAGAACGAGAAACCTGAGTGTTTTGGGGTTCAGAACATTTCCAAAGATCCAAGAGAAATTCACAAGCCATCAGGCTTAACCTGAATGTGGTCTTTTCAGCCAGCAGCCCTCATCCAAGTAGTTTCCTCTCAGCTTTTAGTAGGATTAGAACTGCAGTGTCCTGTGCTGGCAGGCATCCCTGTGCACTGAGCACATCCAGCCCTTGAAACCCCTTCACGCTGGCCCCAGAGTCCATCCTGGCATCCCGATGCTGCTGCCATCACTTCCAATTTAGACCTTCTCATAGCAGAGACCGATATAGCAGCACTTTGCAGGACAGGGAGCTGGCGCCGGTGCTCCACGTTTCCCACTCGCCAAGGCTGAGGAGCTTGAATTACTTCTTTCCAAGAAGGGTGGATTTGGTTTGCAGAAAGATAAGGGCTGGGGAGCAGTTGTTCTGCTCTGCTGAGCCTTCTGCCATCTGGAACAGCTTTTGGTTTCCTTCTGGATGCTTCTTCTATGGCCTGCATCAGCAGGGCTGGGAGAGGGATGAGGGTGTTGCTTGGACACCTGAGGAGAGGAAGGGTGAGTGAATGGAGCTGGGGACACCTGAGTCTGTCCCTGCGTGCTCTCTTTGCAAAGGGGGGCGAAAATCAGCCTGGGCAAGTGGAGAGCTGCTGTAGGGAAGGGTTTGGAACAAACCCTGCTGTGCTGGTGGTGGAAGTCCCCCCATCAGCCCTGCCATGGGCTGCTGCCTGCCTGTCCATGACCCCCTGTAGCTGCCCAAGGCTGGGTAAAGCCTTGTCTGCTCCATCCTCCCTCTTTCCTTCCTGGGGAGGAAGGTAAAAGCAACACCAGGGACGGACTGACCATGGTCTGAAGTGGGGAGAGCTCTCTCCCCAAGGCAGTCTAGCCCCAGTCTCCAGCTGAGGTCTCCAGTGTCTAGTAAGGGGCTGTGTTCCTGCAGTACTTTGTCCACAGGGAGGCCATAAAAAGCATTTCCCAGCGCTCTCACTGCCTGTTCCCATGGAATGTGGGGCAGAGCTGGGTATTTTGGGCACAGTGCTTCTTCCAACTGAAAAAGACCCCCCAGATCTCTGCCAAGGGGTGGATGTCAGCTCCCATGGCCCCGCATAGCTCTGAGCTGGTCACCCCTGTGCCACCTGTAAAGGTCCCCCTTGTCCCCATTGGTTGCTCAGTGACTCTGCACCAACCATTTCCTATGTGGTGGCTCAGATTCAGTGCCCCCAAGGCTGACACCCAGCCTGGGACCACGCTGCCACTGCCCAGGCAGCCTGGACCATCCTCAGCATCCAGCACTTGAAACCACAGCCTCTCGGTGAGCATCCTCCCTGGAGAGGCCGCTCTCTGCAATTAATCCCGGCACGGTTTATGCTAACGACTCTCCCCACTTTAAATTATAAATGGCCCTTGGCATGTGTGCACACAAACACACGTGCGCGCACAGAGCTCCTTTAAGGCCATCATTAGCTGTAATTAGCGGGATCTGTCACTCATCTTTGGCAGTTAACGATGAGCCCTGAGTCAGAGGAATCCGGCGGCAGATAAAATAAACATGATTTCAAACAGTTTGGAAATAGCAAGCCCTCATTAATCAGACAAGCCCCAAAGGGAAGCACTTGGAATAGTGGCGGCTTCTTTGCCGCTGCCGAGAGCAGGGCTGGGTGGGCTCTGTGCTGGCCTCTTCCTCCCCACATCCCCTCTCCAGCAGGAGCAGGAGGCAGGATGCTTGCTCGCTTGGCTGACTTCATGGCAGGGCTGAGGTGTCAGAGACAGCTTGAGCAAGAGGCCTGAAAACTGTCAAAACCCACCCAAAAGGGCCCCCGCATGGCTCTTATCTGGGTGAAAGCAGCCGGATTCTGCAAGGATCTGGCCCCAAGATGTGGGGCAATGCCAGTGCAGCGGCTCAGCTCTGGGTACAGATGAAGCAGCTCTGGGGCAGCACATCCTATGGCCACTGCTCATCCCAAGACATGAAAGGCTCCATTTTAAGGGTGCGTGGAAGAGAGCAACCTCAGGATCCGGCCGTATGGGTTAGAGCAGGATGCTGGGGAAGGGGCTGTTACAAGGGATGTTTCCTAGGGAGCAAGAGAAGCTGGGGAAGTTTCTAGCTGTCACAGCTGCTGCTAAATCACAGCAAATAGGAGGGGAATGGGACACACAAGGCTGGATTATATTACAAAGGAGCAGTCCATCATGGGGTATTTAAAATAATCCGCTTAGATGCACAGTAGCAGATTTGGAGTGCTAAGGGAATTGAAGGCGCTGTGGCTTTGCAAGGCTGGATCAGATCAAGTTAAGACGCCACTTAGAACAGCACATCCCGTTCTTCCACGCTGCCCCAGGGACAGCCACATGGCACCCACAGCCCCTGCAAGGCCACCCCAAGGCACCCAAGGTGACACTGGCCTTGTCTGATGGGTGATAACTTCCTGTGGCACCTTCATGGGGCAGGCGGCAGGTTTGGGTTGTGCCAGCCCCAGAGCATGGTGCCGTGGGCTGCATTAGGCATAAAGCAGAATATTCCCATGAGTATCCAAACCTGTGGAAGGGCGAAGGAAATGTAACTGGTGCTTGGGGTTCAGGGGATGCTGGTGGCTGTGCTGCCTGGCACAACAGCTCGGAGCAGGGGATGCTCAGGAGGGAGCTACACCCAGGCTACCAAGGGATAGGAACCTCCTCTGAGGGAGAAGGTGGCAATTGCAGCTCAGCCAGGGCTAGGGACCTGGGGTCCCTGGCAGGCTGGGATGGGGTGTCACAGGGGGTTGCATGGGGCTCTTGATACCTCCTTTAGAAGGGAGATATTGCTGGGGATGCTCTGGGGATGGGTGGTCTGGATGCCAGCCGGGCTGCTCTGCCCCTGAGTGGCCTTGTGAGCCCCACAGCATGGCTGGTGGTTGCAGAAGAGGGTGGCTCCTAATGCTGGGTTCTCTGCTGGGGTCTGGGGTCGGTCTGGGGTCAGCCTGGGGTCTGCGTGGCTAGGATCTGAGCATCCCTGAGCATCCTCACACTGCCAGGCTGAAAGCTCAGCCCCATGGAAACCATAGAATCACAGAACTGTTTGGGTTGGAAAGCACCTTAAGGCCATCCAGTTCCAACCCCCCTGTCATGGGCAGGGACACCTCACACTAGACCATGTCACCCAAGGCTCTGTCCAGCCTGGCCTTGAACACTGCCAGGGATGGAGCACTCACAACCTCCCTGGGCAACCGATTCCAGTGCCTCACCACCCTCACAGTAAAGAACTCCTCCTTATAACCAATTTAAACTTCCCCTGTTTAAGTTTTAACCCATTACCCCTTGTCCTATCACTACAGTCCCTGATGAAGAGTCCCTCCCCAGCATCCCTATAGGTCCCCTTCAGATACTGGCAGGCTGCTATGAGGTCTCCATGCAACCTTCTCTTCTCCAGGCTGAACATCCCCATGTTTCTCAACCAGCTCAGCCCAAGAGGGGGATTTCACCCCAGAACCTTCATCCCGGGCAGACATCCCCCCAGAAGAGCATCCTTCCAAGAGCAGACACTTTCCACCCGGCTGCTCTGACCCACAGTGACCCTGCAGAGCCAGACCCAGCAGCAGCCACCTGGAGCAGCACTGCTCACCTGATGTGACCCCATCACGGAGCTGGGCATCACGCTGCCCATCCACTTGCTCCCAGGGAGGGCAGAGCCCAGGAACATACCCACAAAATCCATGGCCACATGTCAGATTAGGCTACAGGACCACCTGCCTCTCTCCTCGTGCCCTCTGTCCCCCCAAGCCCCACTGCAGGGAAGCACTCAAAGCGAGAGCTCGCTCCTGCAGTTTTAAACACTGTCCCCAGCTCCCCTGAGCATTAATCCAAGGGAGGATTAAGGTTAACAGGATCCTGGAGCCACCCAACAACTCATGCCTCCCGGGATGCACCACTCTGTCCTGGCCCCAGAGAGGGCACGGGGCCTTGCTGTACCCCTGGGGCTTGCTGCTGCACCCCCCCAACCCTCCATCCTTTCCCCTGCCAGAGTGCATCTCAATGGGGTTATGCAGCCCATTGTTCTTCTCTCCCCAAACTGGGTTTCACAGGCTATCCCTGGAGCTTTGCGGGCTTTCAAGACTCTGTGAGCATCTTCCCCCTGCTCCCTGCAAGCCCTGGGGTGGAACAAGGGCAGGTATTAGCTTCTCCCCCCACCTCTCCCCTATCCCCTGGGTGCTGTGCTCCAGGTCACTCACTCCTAGATAGCTCTGGGTTCATGATGACTAGTTTAAATGCATGAAAAATACCTTAATCTCTGGTAAACCCCATTTCTGCCTGCCTCATGTTCCCTGTAAGAGCCTCTCATGCTGGCCATAATCCTCGTGATAGGTCATCTGAGCACACTCCAGCCCTGGGGACAAGGGACCCTCTCCAGGGCATACACGAGCTCCTGGGGCCAGCATGTGGGTGCTGGTTAGCCTTGCCCAGGGCATCCTCTGTCACCTGCAGGGGATGGTGGGGAAGGTCCCCCAGGGATGCTCTTGCCATAAGGAGGGATGGCCAGGGCAGGGAGGGTCACAGGAGGAGCTGCCACCCTCCTTCTCCTGCCTTAATGCCACCTCCTGAATAAGGGTTTCAGAAAGACCCAGGTAACTGTTACCTATTTTTATGTAGTTATAATTATTTCTGGTTTGGGTCCCTATGACTCACAGTAAGCCCCAGCCTCCCAGTCCCCATCTCCCCCAACTCCACCTCACCCAGGCGGGCTCCCCAGGGCATGGAAGTGAAGGAACCCCTGGCTTGTGGGGTGAAAGAGGGCCCTGGCTCTGCCCCCAGCCCAATTTCCCCAACACCAAGAACTTCTGCTGCCTTCACCTGGCCTGACCTGCGGCCCCATGCGCTGTAATCCCTCTCCTGCTGCACCTGCAGGATCAGAGGCTGCCAGCGCCAGCCCCATCCTGGAGAAGAGGGCACCAGCGGGGTGGCAATAAACCCTAATGACACCCTGGGGAGAGGAGAAGGGTGACAGGCTCACCCCACACTCTCGGGGCTTTAAATAGGCAAAAGGAACAATCCCTGTTTGCGGACGTGTTTTCTATATTTACAAGAAGCAAGGACGATGATGGGAAAGAGACTGAGCTGAGCTTTTAACCAGGCAGATTACACTTCGCAGGAGCATTTACCTCTGCCTCTAATCCACCTGCCACAAAGACTTGCTAACTGCTTCCCAGATTTTACTGGAAGGCTTGAACTCTTTCTGCAGAGGAGAGAGTTTATGGCCAGGTGGTTCTGGAGGGCTGTGTGGGTCACGGTCAGGCTCAATTTGCCAGTCCCACAGGCAGGAGAGGGGCAGGCACTAGGAACCCCTCAGTCCCTAGGAGCCCAGTGCTGGTGGCTTCGAAATCAGAGCCTGCGCAGAGCAAAAACTGGGACATTTGCAATAAAAACAGGGGAAGTTCAGGTTAGATATAAGGAGGAAGTTCTTTACTGTGAGGGTGGTGAGGCACTGGAATGGGTTGCCCAGGGAGGTTGTGAATGCTCCATCCCTGGCAGTGTTCAAGGCCAGGCTGGACAAAGCCTTGGGTAACATGGTCTAGTGTGAGGTGTCCTTGCCCATGGCAGGGGTTGGAACTGGATGACCTTAAGGTCCTTTCCAACTCAAACCATTCTGTGATTCTATGATTAAAACTCACAGAGCAGAAGCTGAGCTCTGGAGCAGGCACCTGCAGGCACAGCCCCACTTGTTTTCAGCTGGATTCCTTGCAGAACAAGAAACACCCACAGCCAGGGCTGGGTGGCTGGGGCAGGCAGGGGGAGGCTGCTACAGGATACAGCCACACTCCCGGCACCCCTGGCTGGTGTCCCCTGGTTCCCCCACGCCAGAGCAGTCACATCTTCCATTGCCCATGCTGCATCAGGCCCATCAGTCCTCAGACCATACTGATGTCTGCTGCTGGGCACTAGCACGGTGAGTGCAGGCAAGCAGGATCCATCCTTTTACACGTATTCCTTTGCAGGATACAGCCCTGCAAGCAGGATGCATCCGTCTATGAGTATTCCCTTGCAGGATACAGCCTTGCAGGCAGGATCCATCCTTTTACACGTATTCCTTTGCAGGATACAGCCCTGCAAGCAGGATGCATCCCTTTACGAGTATTCCCTTGCAGAATGCTTCACCTCCATGCCAGAAAGGGGAGAGACAAAACTCCCAGCCGCTGGCCCCTATGGCACCCCACAGCACAGTGACACCCAGCACTGCCAGAGGCTGCAGTGCCTCATTAAGGGATTCCGGTGGGATGCTTTGGGACAGGGGGACAGGGATGCAATGCGGGCGGACATCACAGTGTCAGGCAGCACACAGCTCTGCAGCAAGCCCGCAGCCAGTACAATCCAACAGTGAAGATGGCCCAGCTGGGATAGGGGCCAGGAGAAGGGCTGGAGCAGCCACCGGCACTGGCTGGATCCCAGCTCTGCTCCACAGGGCCTGGCCCAAAGGGCTGCCCACCCTCGGTGTCACTCAGCTAGCGCTAAGCCCCAAGTGCCAGGTCTGCAGGCTGAGCCGGGAAGGAAGCATGAGCCGGGACAGCAGAGCCCAGGCTGGAACCTCCCCTGGCTTCTGGGAAGGCGGCAGTATCGGAAACTTCCCTGCCGGCACGGCTGTGCTGGAGGGGACAACGTGTCCCCTTGGGCAGACCTCGCATGGTCCCTCTCCATCCGGCAGCACCTCCTAGAGCACGGAGGGGTGCAAGGGTGACACAATGGCCACCACCGTGCCACCACCACCGCCCCGGATCCTCGCACAAAGGCTGGAAGCAGGGCGCAGCAGGGGGGTTCCCAGGCTCTGCGTGCCTTTGCTTTGCTGCTCAAGTGGTTTCTGCTGTGGTTGGGGCTTTCCCTGCAGTGGAACCAGTATGGGAGACTGGGGGGTCCCCGGGGCACCACAGCAGCTTCTAACCACTGATCCAGGGTTAATGTTCTCAGCATCGCCATTAAGCATTATGCTGGGTGGCAGAAAGTGCCTGGCAAGAGAGAATCCACCTCGGGTGTTTCCAAACTTGGCACTGGGACCTGCAGCCAGCAACAATGGGGCAGCCAGACAATGGACCTGGCTGCAACAGGACCCGTGGCTGCACCGACAGGGGAGCACATTGACCCCAGTGGGTCCCAGCCCCATCGAGAGGTTTGCTGCCCCTTGGATGTGTCTTGTAGTAATGAGTTGATCTGGTTGTGGGGTCTCAGTGGGGACTGTATTCATGGGGCTGGAGCAGGAGGTGGGGTCCCCTCCGGTGATGTGCTCCTGCCTCCTGCATGCCAGCATCCAGAAATCATCTGATATCTTATGTCAAAGGTGCCCCTAGTACCCTGAAGCCATCTAGGCAGGCTTCAAGGCCACCTTCTACATTTGTCCCCTGCAGCGGGTTTGCTCCACAAATGCCACCAGGTACATGAGGACAGTCTGCAACCAGCTCCATGCTGGGATGGGGATTGTTGATGGAGAACAAGAAAGGGTGATTTGGTCATCAGGTGTTTTGGGTGATGAAGATATGTCCTCTTGGGACTGTTGCCTTCCTAGCTGAAGCACGGCGGTCCTGTCTCTGCCACACTTCATTAGCTGCTGCCTGGCACAGGGCTGAGCAGCGGTGCCCATGCGCAGCGGTGAGACCCTCCTGTCTTAACCCACACAGTCTCTGAACATCAGAAGCTGTGGCTCTGCTCTGTCATCCTCTCCAGCTACTGGCTCCCCCAAAGCCCCTTCCCAGAGGAAAAACCTCCTGAATTTCCCCTTGGAAACCAACAGCGCTGCAGGCTGTGGGAGCGGGAGGGAAAGAAGGGCCATTGCTGGACCACGGGTCAGAAGAGCCAGCCAGGTTTCCTTCCTCACTGGCAGCCCTGAATTCACAGCGACCTAGCCCTGATGTGAGTGGAAAATAAGCCATCCCTAACCACGAGCTCCATGGCCTTACCAGAGCATCCTATCCCTGCAGCAGCATCCCCCTTACAGCTCCTCTCCCCACACCCAGCCCTAGATGGGTGTTTCCCAAGGCATCTGGCACACAGACTGGGAGGCTCTGACCAGAGGCAAGCAGTTGTGTTTGGAGGCTATGAGATGGGAAGCAGCTCTGTGCCATCAGGGCCTGTTCATGGAGAGCAGCAGGTTTGCAGGCAGGAGGGGCTATATCAGGAGGGGGTCCGGGGTGTGTGCACATCTGCGTGTGCACGTGTGTGTGTGTTACACACACCAAGGAGCCCACCCCTGTTTCGCCACTTGTATTCCTCTCCTGCTGCCTCCCTAACAAGCAGCCCACTGAATTCCAATGCCTTCTCCAGTCAGCAGCAACCTCTGGGAAATGCTGCTCCCGTGGGCCAGAGGCCAGGACAGGCAGTGCTGTGGAGCGGCTCCCTTGCTCCCTTCCTCCCTTCCTCCAGCCTACAGGGCAAGGGTCCAGCTTGGCTTCCGCAGCGCTTTCTGCAGGCTGGGCTGGTATGTTCACCACAAGCTATAGATGGCCTGGCTGCCGCTTACAGTAAATCTGAGTAAGTTGTTTTGGGCAGAGCATTTGAAGTCCCGCGGGCAGCAAACTGGCTGTATCCTACTGGCACAGTCATCTGCCGCAGGCGTCTCCCATTTCCAGCGCGCCCTTTGGCTTTCCCAGCACTGATCCACCGCGCGTCAGCACCCGTCATCGGCACGAAGCCGCTTTCCCAGGGCTTTCCCCACCTTCCTGGAGGCAGACGGTGTCACAGGGAGAGGAGCCGTGTCTGCTGTCACCCCCCTGCTTTGGCTCTGGGTGTGCAGGGAAGCCATTGAGGAAGGATGCTGGGGCTGACTTGGTCCCACAAACCACTGCTCAGCCCCCCTCTTGCTGCTTCTTTCTCCCATTGCTGCCCTCCCATCAATCTCCAGCGAAGGGACTGGAGGACTTTTCTGCTTTCTTGAGTGAATGTGAAATCTTTGCCCTTGTGGGGTCCAGCGGATGAACCTGAAACATGATCTTGAGGGTTCAGAAAAACTCTTCTTGTTAAGCCAGATCTCGCCTTTTCCCTATGCTTGGAGATACCCTTCCATTGAGAAGGCTGGAGCAGGCATCTTCACCCATGGCAGGGGGGTTGGAACTAGACGATCTTAAGGTCCTTTCCAACCCTAACTGTTCTATGATTCTATGATTCTAAGTACAACTAAAACATTTATTTGAGGGGTTAAGTGGGATTTACATGGTGAAGATGCCTGCTCCAGCCTTCTCAATGGATGGGTATCTCCAAGCATAGGGAAAAGGCAAGATCTGTCTTAACCAGAAGAGCTTTTCTGAGCCCTCAGGAGCATGTTTCGCATTTTATTCTCCCTTACCCACCAGGATGTTCTCCCTACCCGCTTGCTAAATGAAAACCACTGAGGTTCTCATATCAGCCCTGTCACCAGTGACATTGAGGCTTGAGACTACAGGACTGTCCCCCATCTCACTTCACATTTCCACCCCAAGCTCAGGGGAAGGTGAGGTACACACTGGCGAGAGATTCAGCCCTGTCTCTTGAAAGGCCAAGAAGCAGAAAGCAAGCAAGGCACTAAGTCGCCCAAGGACGGATCACCTCCCCGATGCTGACCCAGCAGCCTGGGGACATTGCCCCAGCACATGCCATTGCCAGCTCAACCCTTCCCAGCACGGGAAAGGATGCACAACAGACACAGGCAAGGGATTTTCCAGGGTGGGAGCTTGCTCCTAGTCTGGTTTTTCAGGACCAGGCTGCAAGCTTGTGAATCGGAGCTATTTTTCAAGTTGGTTCCTGCAGTGGAAGTGATCAAATAATTGTTTATACACCCGTCTGGCCCGACGGCTCATGTTCACAGAGCAGAAACTCGCTGTCAAGGCTGCTGGGATGTGGTTCCCCCAAGATGCTGTGGCATGTTTTTAAGAGGAAGATGTTGAGGCCGCAGGTGCCTTTCCAAGGCAGAGCTGCGCCGCGGTCCGGGCACAATGCCGGCCAGTCGCTGGCCACGATTCATGCTGCCTTTCTTTCCACGGAGAGTGAGGATGGAGGACACGCATCTCCATGGGAAAGTCAGGGTCTCCCAGCGGCAGACTCTTCCAGCCCCCAAAGTCACAGTGACATGAATGTTTCTATTCAGACCAACCATTTTTTTCAGGCATTTGGAACCCTCTGTAATGTGTTTGTTTCTTTCTCCTTTGGGGTTGGAATTATTCTGGCTTTGTGCAAAAACCAACTCTGAAGTGCTCGGGGAGTGGAAACCTCCCATTATACTTTTGAAAAATAATATTAATCTTCCCTCTCCTTTTATGAAGAGCTCTCTCCCCAGTGGCTCAGGACTGGAGGTAGGCATTTGATGTGGAAATAGCCCTTGCTGAAAGAGCCCTTTTGATGTTTGATTTTCACAGGGCCAACTCCAAGCCAACTATGGGGGGCACTGGGTGTCAGCAGGGCTGGGCCCCAAAGGGTACCCAGGAAGGACATGGGGCAAAGGGGAAGTACTGCCAGACCATTATCCTGCCTGCCTGCCGTTCCTCTGAGCAGCAGGCATTTCCAGGCTTTCAAAGGCAATAAACCCAGAGGAATTTCCCATTCTTAAAAAGTGCCCTTGGCCTGATTCAGCTCCAGGACCTAAGGTAGGTGCCCAGCCTGCAGTGAGCCAGAGTGACGGATGCAGCTCTCGGCCATCCGTCCTGCCTTCCTTCCAACAGCATGGTGGCACTGAGATCTGTGGTCATATAAGGGCATACAGTGATAGCACAAGGGGGTCTTAAACTGGAAGAGGGTAGGTTTAGATTGGAATTAAGAAGAAATTCTTTACTATAAGGGTGATAAGACACTGGCACAGGTCACCCAGAGAAGCTGTGGCTGCCCCATCCCTGGCAGTGTTCAAGGCCAGGTTGAATGGGGCTTGATCAACCTGGTCTAGAGGAAAGTGTCTCTGCCTGTGGCAGTGCATTGGAACTGGATGAGCTTTAAGGTCCCTTCCAACCCAAACCATCCTACGATTCTGTGATTCTATACTATAACTGTGCTGGTCCTCCCATTGCCTTCTGCATCAGCCATGCCCTGTTCCCTGCCACTGCCCGCAGCAGGAGCCCATGGCTCCAGGTAGGAGACACTCTTCCTAAGAGCAAGTTTCCACCCTTTTCCCAGGGCAAGAGGGACCTGGCATCTCCCCAACAACTCCAGAGACCAGAGGGGAGTGCAAGAAGCAGGATTTGACCTTAGCTGCAGGAATGCAATGGCAGAGGGAAGGAGAGGGCACTGGCTGATCCCATCACCTGCTGGGCTCCCCAGAACATCTGTGTTGAAACCTGCTCACTGCAGGAAGCCCGGGCCATGGGACTGTGCCATGAGAATGAGGAAGATGAGCTCAGTGTGTGTGGTGGTGGGGGCAGGGTAGCTGGAGTTGCACAGACCCCGACAGCATCTGCAGGTGACAGCATCCCCATCCTCGCTGCAGGGACACAGGAGATGGTGAAGTGGTTACTCGCTTTGGGACCAAGCCACTGTCTCTGGGTACCTCTGGTGGCAGAGAGCCTGGTAACCCATTTATTTCTGCACCTAGCTCCTTGTTTAGTGGTTTTAGTATCCACTAACTTTGCCTCCTGTAGTGCAGGAGCAAGCCTTTCTCTCATTCCCTGCCTCTGCCCCTTCTACTGTTCTCTCTCATTTAAATCCTCAAAGCCCTTTTAAGAGACTGCTCTTCTGGGAGGTATCACCTAAACCAAAGTTGTATTGTGTACATTTGGTTAAAGTAAGATAAGAGCTTCCAAACAGTGGGGCAGTCAGGGTGGCTTCTTCAGGTGCTGGCAGCTCTGAGAGGGCGTGCAGTGTCTGGGATGTGTTAACCCACTGGCTGGGATTTGCATAGGTACAATATACCTCTTCACGTTCTGGCAGATTCTTGGCTTGGAAACTGTTGTATTAAACCTTAGACCAGTAAGCTGACCTGGTAATCGGTATCACACTATTTACTTTGTCTCTCCCCTATTTCTTTTCGGAGACAATACACATTCTATGCTTTGTCAGCAGAAGGCAAGGTGAGTGCTCACCCATGTCCCACTCCTGGGTGCTGCAGGCACCCAGTGCTCTGGCAGCTTCCAGCTTTGCCTGCACTCTGCAAAGAGCTCAGGTGCTGTGCGTGCTCATGGCACTGAGAAACAAAAGGGTTTACACTTTGGTCTCTACCAACCTACATGTTGTGAGAGAGACCCAGCTACGCAAAAAACTTTGTCCTCAATAAAATCTGATGAAGTTGCAAGTTTTGTCTGATCCTTGAGGAACAGAACTGCCGGACATATGGAAATCCTGGACTCAAGCACCGTGCCGGCACAGCTTAGCCCTAAGGCACATGCTTAGACAGACCAATGCTCCTGGGAGGCAGGAGACCAGCCGCACAAGTGCTGCGCAGTCTCTCTGTGCACAGGCAGTAAAGCTGATGCCTTCCAAATGCTCTGGATTTGTTGCATGTTTGGAGGACATCTGTGCGGGGTAGGCACTGGCTGGCTCAGGCTTCCAGCAAATGGCCAAAGGATTTACCTGGTGTGCTGGGAAGATTAACTCCACGCCGTGATGGCTGATCTGTCAGTGTGTGCCCACCAACAGCTATGCTACTTCATCCAGGACTTACTAAGTCCTGTGAAATGGTGATAAAGTCTCATCTGGTGGTGCAAAGTGGTGTGGTGGTTTACAGGTGTAAGGGAGGTGTCTTCCTGCATGTTTCTAGAGGATGCCTAGGGCTCCACATGGCAAGCATGGCAGCAGAGACAGAGTGAGTTGTCAGGGTCCTGAAGTCCCATCTGTCCTCCAGGAAATTCATGTTCTTCTCTTGGGAACCCAGTATTATTCATGGGAATTCCCCCTTTAGGTTTGGAAATCTTCATGAGGGAAAGAACCTTAATGCAAAGGACAAACAAAACAGGTCTTACAGCTGATGTGGACGCTGGCTTTGCTCAAGCCCTCCCTGCCCACCACCTTGGCTGGACAAGGAAGGCATCACGTTCATGTGCTGGTTTTTAAACTATTACCCTACACAGTGCTGTTTGTTTTATTTCCCTGCTTAGTGTTCAGAGGCTGTTCTTCTCGTGCTTATTTACTGTAAAGCAAAGAAAGCCAGGGAAAATTATCTCCAAAGCAAATAGAGCCATGTTTCCATTTGGGAAAACTTAGAGGGAAAGTGCGTGTAGCTAAGCAACAATGCATGATGGTAAATGGGTCTTTTTCCAAGGCATGAATTGCATGTGGATAACTGCTAGGAAAACAACCCCTGCCAATGTGCTGCCGACGTTTGAATTTTTGGCCTAAGTGATTAATGAGGAATGAGATGGACTTTTCAATACCCCTAAGAGCATCCTGGGTTGTTACGGGGTTTTTTTCTCCCATTTTCCATCTCCACCCAAAATCTTGAGTGGGAGTTTCTTACTGTGGCTGAGCAGAGCTCTGAGTAAGGATGCCTTTGCATCTGGACCTGAAAAGCAATGGGTCAGTTCCACCACAGCCCAGGGAAAGAGACAGGGACAAGGGGACTCAGCCATGAGAAACTTCCTTCTGTTTAGGGCTAGAGTGAAGCCCTAATTAACTCATGCACTAGCACCAAAGCTTGATCACAACCTGCCCCTAGGCAGCACAAAAGACAGCTTCACTCACTTTTTCTCCCTGGGAAACTAGATAGTCTCTGTGAGAAAAGGAGAGTGTTTTCTTGCTGTGAGGTAACGTGTTATGGATATATGAGGGTATTAATGCTAAGATAACACTAGCTATGAGATGGTAAAAGTTTGAGAGCAAGGTATGGGAGAGTTTGCTGGAGGTGACATTTGGTTGGGGGCATAAAGACCATTGTCATGTAGCCACGTCATCATGGGTGACAATGCCTGGCTCAAGCCATGGGTGAAGGGTTAGGAAACCCTTCACCTTTGCATCCTAGGGCAGGAAAACTATTGTGTTGGGGGTTATTGTCTCATAATAACAACAAATCCATAGAGTTCAAGCTTTGCATTTGCAAAAGTGACCACTTATCCGGGCTTTCCCAGAACTACTCCTACAAGGAATGGTGCCACCTTCAAACCAGTGCTGGCAATTCAGCCTGAAGGTCAGCAAGTGGGACGGCAGCAAAGCAGGGATGAGACCTCGCTTTTTGTAGACGTTCTGTTGATTTCCTCTTCCTGCCACTTGCATCACTGGCTGTGATCAAAGCATACACTGCCATGGTTACTAAAAAGAACAAGTTATTGCACAAAGGTATTGGGATTATTTCTTTCCTCCATGAATAAAGTTCTACAGTTCCTCTTAAAATCAGACCTGAGGAATTTACAGAGTAGTTACTGTACACTCCTTGGGTAAAAAAATATAAAATCTGAGCAAGTAGTTCCAGTGCATTAAAGGAATGAACAGAGGAAGTGAAAAATATTTTAGATTCCTGTAGAGTGTTACATTACAAAAATGCCCTGGTTCAGGACATTAGAACTCGGGGGTGGCTTTTTGCTCTCTCTGAACTTGTTACAAGTCTCCTTGCATTTTGCTCACCATTTCCAAGCGACTAAGTAGAGAGAGGCCTGGAACGATGACAGAGATGCGAAGTGCACAAAGGGACTGGAGTGTGGTCCGATAATTCTGTAATTGGAGCTGCTTGAGGCGAAGTTTTTTTCAAGGCATTGTAAATGGGGATCGCTGAAACCCTTAACAGTCGGTCTGTCAGGCTGCTTCTTTAATGGATTGCTCTGTTTAACTCTCTCTCTTTGTCACTGGCAATATGACAAGAGAAATTAGTGTACTGGAAAATATAAGGTAACTGGCAGAGCCCCAGCCCAGTTCCACAGCCCTGCAGACCCCGGGGTGCTGCAGCACCGGAGCCTGGCTCACCGGCTGCTCTGCTGCTCCATGGAGGGGGAGGAGGAGGAGGAGGGGAGCTTGGAACCTCCTGCCCTTCCTAGGGGTAGGAAAACCTGCAAAAAATACCCTGTGGCTCTGGGATGTCATAGTGAAGGGTATGTGGGGAGGTCTCCCTATGGCTGCAGGTTGGGATTGGGGAGAGCGCCTAAGCATCCTCACAAGGCCAAGTTGCAAACCTTTAATCAGCTGCAAACTGGCTTTGTCTCTGCCTTTACACCACAGATATACTTGGTTTTAGGGGCTATAGGTTGATGTCAGTCTTTTGGGGGTGTTGAGTGTACGGTGGGAGCTCTCACCCTTAGAGAAGATGTTCCCAGTGTGTGTGTGAGCACATGTGAGTGCAAGCGTGTGCTGCTTTGGAGATCGGGGATGCACTGACACCTCCATTGTTCACAGCCAGCTTTTGAAATTTGGCAGTGATGATGCCCTGAGGCTAGAGATGTACCTTTCGTTTTTCCCATGAAATTTCATTCTGGTTTGGCTGAGTTATTAAAAAAAAAAAAAAAAAAAGGAAAAGAGAGAAGTTTGAAAATCACCATTTCCCTTCTGCTGCCTGCATTCCTCAGGAAAACTTTGGCAGCCTGTCAAAACAATAACTGAACGTGAACTTTCTAAAGAGCTGGCCTGGTGCTGTCTGCCAAAGCAGCAACGCAGCCCAGCTCAGTGCAGTATGTCCTTTCCCTCACCCCCCTGGGTGCCCACCCCCTTGCACATCCATCTCTGGGCACCCTTCGGCACAGACATGTGCCCCCCAAACGCCAGTGGGGTTGGCACACACTGCCTGGCTGCAAAAGCCGCACACACCTCCTCTTGGCTTTCCACTTCCAGCCCCGACCGTTACTCCTGCAGTTCTAGGGGCAAAAACCTCTGGAGCAGTGAGGAAAGGCCAGTCCGAAGCTTGCTGAGGAATACCTCAGGTCCAGCTGCAATAACCTCGGCTGTAGACATTTATCTAAATGATCTTTTTCTTTTCTTAATGCTGTTTCCTATGTTAAAAGAATGCTGTTTACAACACAAAGCCAAGTGCTTTTAAGTTAGGAAATGCCTAATGTATGATTCCTCACAAACTCAACTACTGTGTGCACGCATTGTGCTACGACCTTTATGTGAGCCCCTGCTTCAACCTCTCGCCTTGTCATGTGGACACGGAAGGGACCAGGGCACAAGCTGCTCTGACAGCTGTAAATAAGACACTTCCTAACACTGAAGTGTTTCATTTGAACGTTTTTGCAGACCACATATTATTCTTTAATACAGGTTTTTAATGCAATGTATAATTTTCAAACCAAAGCGCCCGACTCGGGCACACTTGCCAGAGTTTTTCCTCACCACAGAAATGCAGCCGCATCTGGGGTGGAGCAAGGTGACTGCTTTGCTGCCTCTTAGGACATAAAATGAATCTAAAGCAGAGAGAAAGAAGCACGGTCCTTGTTAAAAACACTCATTACATTTCACATGAAGGTGCAGGAGGGTGTGGGGAGGGAAACCCCACACTACTTCACCCCCACAAGGGTTAATACTCTTAATCTGGTGGCAAATGTTTCGGGTATTTTCAGGGCTCAGATTGTACAGTTCAAAGGTGAAGATGGTGCTTGCACTGTCCCCATGCTGCCAGCACTACACTGGTTTGGGCAGAACTTCTCTTTTCCCACCACCTCTTCCCCTGACAGCAAGCCCCAGGTTTAGCTTGCAGCACCCTGAGACCCCAGCACAGTGTCTGAGCCAAAGCAGCCAACCCTCCTGCCCTCCCTTGTCACCTCGACACCAGGAGGTGAGAAACACGCAGGAGTAATCCATTAACTAAACCAAACTGCCATGACTGGCTGATCTCACGCTGTTACTTGCAAGATGCAGCTGCCCCCATGGGAAGCTGGCCACCAATTACAATACATACCCCACAAATCCCAGTGTCTGTCCAGCACAAGGCTAGTAATTTCATATCGTATTTACTGCTGGCCAGGGAGTCGTCCAACAGGAACACAGCTCTGCCTTCTACAAGCTCTCCTCCAGCAGGCCCTGAGCTTGGGCTAAAGGTGAAGCTCATTTTTGGATCTTGGGAGTAGCCAGGAGCCTCCATCCTGCCCCAAAAGTCCCTCATCGTTTTAGTGTGTTTGGCTGGCAGTGCTGTGGACTTGGCCCCCCTCCCTCCTCCACCCCTCCAACTATAAAAGCCTGTTGTGGCCTACATTCAGCTGTCGGATATCACATTATCATGGCTCGGCAAAGAGGAAACCAAGCAGTTTGGCACAAATGGCTTTTCTGTGTTCAGGCTGCTCCAGCGCGGGTCCGCTCGGCTCCTCCTGAAGCACATGGAAGCGCTCAAAACTTCAATATTTAATCTTCCCTTGAAATGCAAATTGTCAGATCCAAGGAAATGAAAGTGAGCAAATGGATGGCCATCGACGCAGGGATGTCAGGGAGGCAGCAGACACTGTGCTCACTTCTCGCCTGTCAAACACAGTGTGGGGCACCAGGACCCTCTCTTGAGCACTGTGGCCCCTGCTCAAGTGTTGTCATTATCACCATTATTTTATTCAGTGTTTGAATACGGTTTTTCCCAATTTGGGGTGATCTAGTGCCTGGTCAGACCTTGAGTAGCTGTTCTCCGAGGGCACTGCCATGATGCTGGATGCTTAGATTTTGCACCCATAAAGGAGGGATGCATGGGCAGAGAGGATTTTGTAGTGTGTAAGTGCCTCCCTCTCCCCTCTCAGAACACAGCCACTCACCCCTATTGCAAGGCAGGCGCTGTAGCAAGAAAGGGAGCACCCCATGTGTGCATGCTGGGAGCCAAGTAATCCTGGATATATTATAAGCAGAGTTTTGAGAAATAAAAACACATTAATATTCTGTTCTCTCAAGGCATTATCCTACTGTTTACCATTACACACAATCCTTTGCCTTAAATTGCATCTTTGATTAAAGCAGCAATGAGAGAAACCAGCACTAATAACAAAATGTATTCTGCTTTAAATCACTAAAGTGAAAACATCAATAAGCTGTAACCATCAGTGCCGCCATGAAAATGAAGGCAACCACCATGGGAAACAGCAAGGATGAAATCCACTTTGCCAGCATAAAAGCCAAGTAATTAGGTCTTATGTGGGTGGAACTTATAATGAGGTGCAGGAAGGGGGAAAATGAATTTCAACCCAAGCCTGCATCCTCCTTCCCCCCACCAGAGTTGCTGATCTAAGTCTGGGGACTGCAGTAGGGTCGGCAGGGTCCACAGGAGCTACAAAGCAGTGTTGGCACCTCCACCTCTACCTGTACTCACCACCCAAGCCTTGTGGGCTGCAGAGCAGCCCTGCCACACACACTCTCAGTGTTTTGTACCCATGGAACCAAGCTAGATTTCACTGGGGGAAAGGGGTGTGCTTCCAAGGAGCACATTTTGCTTGGAGCAAACTCAAGCTGATATGTTGTATCAGCCCAAGACACTTATTTTAACAATGAAAAAAGAAAAAAGGACTCTGATCTGGTTATTGTGGATTCATCAGTTTGTGGATGGGGATATAAAATTAATTTATACCCTGTGAGTTATTTGAATCAAAGCCCTGTGCTCCTCTACAGCTGTCCGTCCCTCGAGGAACTCTGTTACTGGAGCAGTGCTGCTCCCAATTGCTTGCCATGAAAGTTGTGATACATCAGCAACCTTCAGATCCTCTTGCCACATACTCTTACTTTGGGTAGGGCGTTTCAGTTACTCAGTGCTGCAGTCACCCTCCGGTTCACTGAAGCTAGGAGTACACTTTCAGGAGCTGTCTACTCAGTGCTAAAGCAGGAGAAATTATTCATAGCTTACTCTTCCATGCTTTTAAAGTGCAAATAAAGCGGGCAACTTCAGCGCTGAGTTTTCTAACGTTCCCTGACATCTCCGCAACAGATCAAGGTGCTCGCCTGCCCTTGTGCCTGCGACACTGGCTGGAAGTCTCCAGAAAGGGCTTTTCCTGAATTTCTCAACAGCTGTCATTTTGCCTTTCTTTAAGGATGCTTCCCCGTGCTAAGACCAAGGCTGACTGCCGAGCTGGCTGCAGTTCTGCCTCCCGCCGGTGCCTGTGGGCTGCGGGCTGTAGCTGCTATCGGGATGTGGCTAGTAAGCAGCCTGAGGTTCAGTTTCAGGGTTTGTTTGCAGCTCAAATCTACCCCAAAGCTTGTCAGAAGCTGCCACACGGTTTGATGCCTTTCCCTCTGCTTTTATTTCCCCCTTGGTTACATCTCTAGAACGAGCATTCGGTTTCCCGAGGACCACACTCTAGTTAGTGGACGGTTATGATACCGTCACTCCGGTTGTTATGCGGGACGCCACGGACCTGCACAAGCAAGGCAGGGAGGCCAGCCCGTGTGTCTGGCAGCAGCTGCGGGCGGTGCAGTGAGGTCAGCCCGCCTAAGCCCCAGTCGGACACGGGGACTCTACCTGCAAATGGCCTGCTGGGCCTGAGCCGCAGCCCGCTCCCACAGGCCCCAAAGCAGGGCCGGCTCTGGCTTGGGCTTAGCAGGAGGACCCGGAGCTGCGGGGCACCGGCCGGGAGGGGGCTGCACCCGTCGTGCTGTGGGCAGCGGACATCTCCCCAGCGGCAGCATTGGGTCCGGTTGTGACGGGGGCTTTGGGCCCAGCCCGGCGCTGCTCGGCCGGGACGCGGCACCGGGGCACCCGCACAACCCCTCAGCCCCACGCCCCCTCTCCGCCTCAGGGCTCGCCTTCCTTTGTCCCGCTTAGTAACTGCGGCTCCCAGCCAATCGCCATCGAGCCGGCCGGCTTCACCGCCAGCTGATTGGGTGGGCTGTCCGGAGCCCTCTGCCAATCCTGGCGCTCACTGCTCCCTCAGACAAAGACGGCAGCTCTGGCAACTGGGCTCGGCTCCCCCCCCCCGCCCCGTCCCCCCCCGCGCGTGCTCCGCGGCAGCGGCCCCTTGGCGACAGGCCAGCCGAGGGACCTACCACCTCCCCTGCGCTCCTCAGAAGGGAGGAGGAGGAGGGCTACGAAAAAGCGGCGAGAGAAGCGGCCGCAGTGGGGAACGGGAGTCGGGTAAAAGTTAGAAAAGCTGGGAAATAAGATTTTGTTTTTACGCCATGTTTTCTTCTGTGGGCATGTCACGCAGGCGGGAAGAGTGGTGAGGTTTTTTGCCCACCCCCTCCTCTGGCTTTGTGGAAGCGCCCGCTCACACACTCACTCACACACACCCCCCCCCAACCCCGTTGTTCTGGAAGGGGTTAAAAAGCCGGCGCGAAGCCCCGCCCCCGCGGAGCCGGGTTGGGGGCGTGGCCTCGTCCTCGGCAAGAGGCGGTTGGCGACGGTTGGGCCCCTCAGAGCCTCTTAAAATGAAGCCTAGCGGGGCCGGCCGCACCGTACCGAGCCCGGCGCTGCCGCCCCTCGCACCCGCCCGGGGCCGCGGCTCCCGCCTGCGCCGCGCCGGGCCCGCAGCTGGGCACGGCGGGACCCGCCGCGGGCTGCCCGCCCAGCGCTGAGCCGAGCCGAGCCGACCCGAGCGGCCCCCAGCGCCGCCCGCCCCGCTCGGGCTCTCCGCCCGCCGTTATTGTTGCCGGCCGCCCGCGCCTTTCTCTGCCTCCTCAGCCGGCGGACTGAATTCATCCAGAGACTGAACTCGCCCCTTTTTACCCGCTCCTTCACATCTCCCACTCCCCCCACCGCGCCCGCCGCTTTTGTGAGGGGTTTTGTTTTGCTTTCAGCCCGGTGTTTTAAAAAAGACCCCGAATATGGCGATTTTTAGAGAGGTTTCAGGAAAGTGGCTTTTCTGTGGAAAGGTGTCTTTTTAAACAAAAAGCACTCTCTCTACGTATATTTTATATATCTATAACTACCTTAGTTCCTGCAGGGCAGCTGCTGAGGTGGCTCGTGTGATAGGGTTTTTTAATTAAGTTTAATCTTGCGATTTTTTATTTTTTTCCCCTAAAAGTATTATTTTAGAGCGGGGTGGATTCTTTTCGGCTTTTTTTCCCCCCACCTTTTTTCCCTTTCCCTCTCCATTAAAAGCCCATAGAGCCAACCTCTTATTTGTAAACCTGCCGGGACCCGGCTGTCGCGATGTACAACACGGTGTGGGATATGGACCGCGATGACCCGGACTGGAGGGAAGTGATGATGCCCTATTCCACTGAGCTGATCTTTTACATTGAGATGGACCCTCCAGGTAGGCAGCTGGAGCCTGCGTGCCTGCCCCGGCACCCCTCGCAGCGGGGTCGGGGCTGCCTTTCATTCCTGCCTTCCCTTCCCTTCCCTGCCCGTCCTGCCTCCTCCCTGCAGACTTTTCCCGTTTGAGGAAGGTGGGGGGGGAGGAGGTGGTGAATTTGCAGAAGGGAAGGGAAAAATACAAACAATCTGTAGTTAAACTTTGCATAAACTTTCCGGAGACTTGAACCGCACTCTCCTGGGTGAAAGTATTTTAATATTGGGGTACTTTTTATTTATTTATTTTTTTTGGGGGGGGGGGATAACTGCGATTTATGGTGCATTTTGAGAGGTGGATAGAGGCAGGAGGAGGGGAGCTGCTCGCAGCCCCTCTCCCGAGTCTCTTTTATTTTTTTTAAGCCTTTATTGAAAACCGTATATTTCTGCTGTATTCGCCGCTCGAGAAGCGGTTTTATTAGCCTCTTCACCTGTGTGCCTTTATGCGCCTGTAACACTTTGATGGTAGTGATTTACCTACCTCCATTCAGTTCCAGTTTAATCGCTTTTACAGTCTCCGAGCCCCTTTTCTCGCCAGCTCTCTTCCAGCATTGACAGATGAGGTGTGTGTTGTTTTGGGGTCTTGGTGCTGGGGGAATTAGACCTGGGAACAGGCTGGAGTCCATCCCTGGAGGCACTGTTACCTTGATAATGCTTAATAACCTTGTTCAAAAGGGTTTAATACAACTTCTTATTTATTTAGTGGATTGCCAGTGCTGAAAATGTAGAAATGTGTTTGCCTGAAGTTTTCAGATGGGACAAAGTTTCTTTTGTGCCTGAAGAGAGAGGAGAAGGCTTACGAGAAGAAGAGGTTGAGTCTTTGGTAATAAATTAAAGCAGAAATGGGTACTGGTGAAACCATATCTCTACCTGTGAGAGTCTAGCAGGGTGAGAGCAGTAAGAGGATTGAAGGGCCTTTATGTTCTCTGGTCTCTGATCTACACAGCCAAGAAGCTACAGTAAAATACGCACTCAAAATCATAGCTGGTAGAGAAATTGATAGCAAATAATTACTTTTAAGTGGTATCTTCTACGTAGCATGTACTGCTAGACTTTCAAAATGTACTTTTTCAGTCTGTGCTGGAATCGTGGCTTGTATCTCCAAGTACGGTTTAGTCCCTTTGTTTCAGTGCAGTGAGCTCTTTTTTTTTTCCTCTCCATAGGTATGTGGTACTTTAATTAAAAGAGGAGGAGGTGATCATCCTGAGATTTTTGGATCTCAAGGAGCTGTACTCACTTCCCTTGGTAACTGATGCTTCAAAAATTGCACAGATCTCTCAGACACACAATACTGGCCACTACACTAAATTCTTGCATAGCTGATGCCACCTATTTTTAGATGTTACTCCTGAAAGCATGAAGTTCAGTGAAATCTGTTTTCTTCTGTGAATTTCAAAGGATAGCTTTCCTGTAAATGCTTTTAACTATTCAGGAGGTTAGTATTTTATTTGCTTGTATCAAGTGAACAAAACCCCAAGCTCCATTGTAGGTGACTTCAAACAATTGGCGTGGGGGGTGCTTATTAGAAAAACTAAAGCCCCTTGAATAGCTCAGTGCAAGGAGGCTGCTCAAAGGGCTGGCCTGACTGAACTGGTCAGAAAACAACTTTCCAGTATTTCTGCAGGAATTCGGCCATGCAGCCTGCCTAAGTTTGCATTAAGAAGCAGCATTTCTGTCATTAATGATGGAAATATTTCCATCATTGGAGCCCTATTGTCAGGGATCAGGGCTCTTCACGGTCCAAGCACCAGTTGTCAAAAGGACTTAATGTTACATGCTGGTCTCTGAAGTGCTTACTAACTTTATCTTTCATATTTTTCAACTAGAAAAGCTAGATCTGGTAATGGTGCATGAAGTGAATCCCATGTATATGTCCTGATTTTGTAGAACTATAACTTTTAAATTGCAGGGGAAAGGAGGGAGAGTGTGGCAGAGGTGGCCTGCTTCTAACTCATCCAGAGGTGGGGGAGTGGGAAAGCATTTTCTTGTCTGGGATGATAGGTCATCCCTAAGGGGAGTGTGGAGGAATTTATTTGGAACGCTTAAACACTCGGTGTGCCTTGGGATAGAGTCACTGCATTTGCACCCGGTAACAACCACAACTCCATTTGGCCTGGTTCCAACAAAAATTTGTGAAGGTTTTCAGTGTAGCATTCCCCTGCGCTGGGTCTGGAGTTCCTGAGCAGCTGAATGGTGGCAATATGTTTTCTCAGCAGCGCACAAACTAACAATATGCAGCGAGTGTCCCCGCTGCCAATGGAGGCAGCGCGCTCTTTTGTTCACAGAACTTGTGTGAGGAGATCCCTGGTTGGGCTTTATGCTGCAGTGCTGGGCATTGACTGATACTGGGAGCCAAGTGGCTCAAATCACGCATGACTGTTGGTGATTACATTTTAGTGCATCTAAACTTGAGGCAGAAGACAAAAGCAAGGTGAACATAATGCGTGGTGTCACCCGTAACCTCTAAGTCAAGGATGGGGATACTGTTTCTTGTTAAGGGCCAGTAGCTCTTTAATTTATCTTGGCAGGCTGTCTCAATACCCACCTTAGCGTGGCCCAATAATAATGCAGAAATAAAACCCTGTGATGGCAGGCAGCCTGCAGCGCAGCCGTAGCTTCTGTCAGGCTTCAGTGCACCTGCACCAGCTTATCAGTGTGCTCATGTTTTCTATCCAGGATTGTAGGTGCAAATGGATGTTCAGAGCAGGTCCTGAAGCCTCTCTGCTAGAAGGCTTGCTCAAAAGTTCAAAAGTAGTAATGAAGTTGATGCCTTGCTCACACATGAGTTTTCTCCAACTCCAGCAGAGGTGGACTACAAGGGATTGGTAGCTTTTAATCCATCCTAAACATAGGAGTGGGACAGTTTTCCTAAATAGAGCAGTGGAACTAGGGATTCAGTTCTGACAGCGTTGGAAAGCATGCCTTAGAGCAGTACAACTAATACAGGAGCAACAGCAGTTACAAACAGCGGGGTGACTCCTGTTACCTAATGCTTTTTCCTTCTGCTTGCATGTATAAATGCATAATAAAATGTATCACTGGCATAAGGTAGGATCTATATGTGGCAAATGTACTAGCTGCAACTCAATAACTTTTTGTCTAAAGACAAAACTGGAACCATCAGTTGCATATTACTAACATAGTAGCTTCTAAACTTTATGACCAGGATTAATTTAGAGTATTAGGGCCATAGCAGCATCATATGGTGGTTCTGGCATTAGGAAACTGGCTGTCAGGGTTCACTTGCATGTTTGTTCCTGCTGTGGGTCTTGCTGTCTGAAAAGACAAGGAAAAAGGTTACTGGATTGAATTTAGTTTTTATTTAACAACATCCGTTCCAGTCTGAAAAAAGTTGTTACTGCCAGAAGTTAAGTTTTTGAATGCAGGATGTGGAATTGCCTGCAAAGGTTACTAGAGCACCAAAAGCATTACTACCTTTGTGTTTTCTCGCTTCTAATTAATAGCGCTAAGTAATGTCTTTCCCTCTGTAGATGTGCGATATATTATCCGTTATGCTGATGATAAAATGTGTAATCACTGAATACATTTTGTCACAGTTGGATGAAAATCAGTAAGAGTGTTCCACTGGGATTTGAGATACAGATGTCAGCAAAGATATTTGGCTCAACTGCAGTTTAGAGGTTACTTTCATTGTGTGGGTTATGAAGAAAACCACAAGTTTTGGAAGTAGGCTTACTAGTGCAGAATGGGCTCTCTCTGTGGGAAGATAGAGTAAGTGTCCTAAAGCTATATGAAAGATACCTTGTTGGAGCCTGTTAGGCCCAAATATGATCAACCACATGTATTACTTGATCCAGCCATCTTTTTCAAGAACACTGCTCTTCCTTGCCTTGTGCTGGGACCGACTGTAAAAATGCTGGTGGTACAAAATCTTTTAATAATTAGGGGAGAGCAGCAGTAATCTATAGGCTGCTTTGCAAAAGCAGTACTGCCATTGTATGAGGGAGAGAATATTGAAGGGAAAAAGTGTATTTATTCATTATAGTTTCTATTTTCTAGTCATATATAATTTGACAACCCTTGTTTTAGGGGAATGATACTATAATTGTAATTTGGAAAACACAGGGTTTGGATCTCAAGCGCAGCATTTGCTCGGATACCAGTCATGCTGTATCATTATCAATGTTATAGTGGAAACTGACTGTGGCTTCTCAAGTAGGGTTTGTGGTGTGCAGTGGCCAGATGTAGGTGAACACTGCATGTCTATGCCTGACTAGTTTTCCAGTGGGAGAACAGATGCAAATTTTAATATCATTGTCAGTATTGTCCTTCAGCTTTTTCTGGGCTGACTCCAGAAGCTTATCAAAGTTCTTCTCCTACACATCTTAAAAATGTGTAGTTGCACTCCTGCACGCAGTCAAGACAGCAGCACTGTAGCAGCAACTGTCTTCATTGCAAATTTCAGTCTTGCTGAAGATAACGATTTTAAAACAGCAGATGCGGGGGGCGGAGAGTTTCCTTCTTACAGAAGGGAAGTTTGTGCAGACTGTTTTGGGGTAGAGCAGGGAATAAATAAGGCTCAATCGCTTGTATTCTGTGTATCATGGGAAATGCTTTGACTTTGAGTCTCAGCTCCTATGACAACAGTGATGTGAAATGCTTGTATTCTGTTCTTGTTACACCTAGATTTCTCTGGCCTTTTTATTTCAAGACTGCTGTAATCACTTTTTATTTCTGATTGCATTTTCAGGCTTGCTTTTGCATTCCTAGCATTTGGTTTTCATTTTGATGGCTCTAACTGTTAAAGAATATCACTCATCAGCTTTCAATTAAATACATGAACACAAAAAATAGCATTAAAGTGAAATGGTGTTTTGCTTGAGATGGGAGAGCCTGCTTTAAAAGGCTGACATTTTTATTTATCAGTATGCTTTGAGATGATGTATAAATAGTTGGGCAGGGAAAGCTTGCTGGAGGGTGGCTCTGTGTTTTTGTAAAGCTGTAGGTTTATGCAAACTAAAACATGGGAGAATGTTCTGAGAAGAAACTAAGCTCTTCGCGGGTGTTTGAAGGCAAAACCTGCAGCAAACATTATTTGTGCAATTGTTCTGAACAATTGTGTGTTGCATGATACCTGTACCTGACAGGAATCAATCACTGTGTTGCTTCTTTCTACCTCACTTGTTTAGAAGTAGAAGGCTTTTCTTGGAGTTTCCATTGGGGAATATTGTTTTCCCCAGCAGCAGAGTTGACTTCTGTCTTTGCCATTGCCTGCATGATATCTTAGTCCAGAATGAAGCTATTTGGTCTTATCTTTGCTCTACAGCTTGAGAAAACAGAGAGGCATAGCTGGTCATACACTTCTGTGCCCAGTACTAAAAGCAGTTGGGTGCCTTACATCACCCCATGTTGGCTGTTTAGTGAGTCACTTTTTGGGCAGAGAGCTAGAGAACACTAGAAACAGCAGCATGAAGAACACTTTTATCAGCATTCCCTGATGTTTTAAAGCTGAGGCTTTATTATTGTCAAAAAGACTGTTAACTCTGTTGAAACAGGTTGCTGTAAAACTTTGGCCCTGTTAAAGCAAGAAGTCTGTTCTAGCTGGATTTTTTGGAAACACATTTCTGTAAAGTAGGTTGCTGAGTAATGCTCAAAGTACAGTCTCTGCTTGTGTACTAAATGCCCCTATGGAAATGCGGGGGGGAAGGGAGGGGCTTTTTGGTTTGGTTTTTTTTTTCCTTCTGCTTTTTATCTCATTTCTTCTGACAGGTTAAAATCTGCACAAGAGGTAAGTGAGCAAGAATGTGCTTCTCCGCATAGTCTAAACTACAGCCTATGAGCTAATGCTGAGCCCCCAAACAATGTGATTGGATGTTACCTCTTTAGAAGAGGTACTCATTGTCCTTCATCTTTGCTGTGTCCTCCACTCAATAGACAAAGACTTTGCAATATTTCAGTGAATATATTCCAGCATGTCAAGTTCTTCTAGTTCTCCTGAAGAACAGTGACTATATACAGGGAGTTCTATAAGAACCTTCCATCCAGCGTTCTTTGAAAAAGGAGATGAAACACTTCAACTGCTTCAGCCTGTGACTGCTTCTAATATTCACCCAGAGTCTCTACCAGTTTTTGTGAACTGGAGAAATACTTTGTTTTGGGTTGTTTTTTCTTTTTGTCTTAATGATCATTCTTAGGAATGTTGCTTCTTAAATCAGGTATTATTTAGAAAAGACTTGAAAAACGTCATGTTTCTCAGCACAAACATCTGTAGGTTTGGACAAATCAAAAAACCGTCAGTCCTTATCCGCAAACAATTAAAACCCAAAACTAGAGCTGCTGCAGCAGCATTACAGGAAAAACTGCTGTAATGAGGGAACAGAGCCCACTTTTAGGGTGTGTTTTGATTTGAGTGTGGGTAGTAGGATTTACACTCCAACACCTACCCCAGGAAAATATTTTAGAGGTGAGATGGATGAGAAGTTCATTGGCAGTATTGTGCCTGTAAGTTCTGTTGTCTGTTACAACCTGAATTTGTATGTTGTAATTGAATTTTCTAGGCTGTCAGTACTCCTGCTGCACTACCCTGTATAGTCATTTTGGGGACATCATAGGAATCTAGATTGTTTGCCCTCTGAGGAGCTGCTCCCAAGTGTCGGATTAGAAGTCTTTGGTGCTTGTGGCATCTTTATTCTGATTCATCTTCTGTCTCCAAATGTAGTCTCTTGAAGGATACAAGGAAGCTTGAATCAGTGAGATCAATGTTGAAGGCCCTTTGTATTTTGAAGGGTAGAGTACAGTCTCACTGATAAGTTTTTGGACAGTGGAAGAAGTGAAAGTGCTGCTGTGGAATGGATTTCATTAAAATATTTTGAAGATTATAGTGTACTTGAGTGAGGAGATTGGATCCATTTCTTTTGTTACACCTTGAGAACTCGCCATGCTCAGTGGCTGTGCAGTCTGAGACTACTCCATGCCTGCTCTGAATCTTGGCTTCTACTGAGGGCACTGTGTAGGACTGCATGAGTTGGCTATTCTGCCTCGATTGAATGTCCTTCAAGATCAGGGTTCTTAGAAAAAATGATATGTGACAAAATGTACAACAGTTTTCCTCTGAATGCTTTCCTACCTTCACATTGCTTCTGGAGTGTTGATTTGAAATGCACCTTTTGATCTTGATTTAGATGGATCTCTGTTAGCAATTTAGATGGTGTTGAAATATTTCTACTTTAGTAACTAGAACATAGTTTGGCATCACGCAAGGACAGGTACTGTATGAACGGTTTTACATACTGCTCTGAAAGATCAGATTTAGTGGTAAGCTGAAATAAAATGCTGCTTAGAGCAGCGTCATATGTATTTACAGCTGTATTATTTTTAAGTAAGCTCATGTGCAGCAAACTTCTCAGTAGTGTCAATTATTTCTGTGAATTGGTTCTTCTATGAAGCTTGTACCTGACGCCTGGGCAAATGGTTAGTCTTTGAAATATCTGGGGAAAACAGCCCTGGGCTGTTTTCATTTAAAAAAGCTTTTTATTTTGGCTTTGATCGGTCTCCTAGCCACGGTGTGTGACTTCACTCTCTGTCTTCCCCAATGAAAATTTAGTTCTTCATTCTAAATTACTGGAGCTCTGTGTTTATGCTGGATTTTGTGTTGTCCTTAGTTTTATCCAGAATCTATTTCCATGTGTTGACCAAAGAGTATTTTTTAATAGCCATTTGACGGCTCTACCTGTGGATTGGTAGAAAACATGTTGAAGTATTTCTTCGGTGAAGGCAGTTGAAGAACCGTTTTAGTTAATAAGCAAAAAGGAGAATCTACTTGCTCCTTGCATTTTACATTTACTTTTATTGTGTAGTATTCATGACCTGCCATTGGATACTATAAATTACAGTTGTTCTTACAGAATATTTCAGGTTTTCATGGACTATAAAAGGTCTGCTGCGAACTTTCATCCAAAAATGTGGTAAAAGCCTGGGCCTGCTGGCTGGGAGATAAAGCTGTTCCTTCCTGAAGTGAGCTGAGCATGTGATGCTGGGTAGTGACAATCTTTGATGAAGTATGGCAAAAGTTCTAAAACGTATCCAGCTTATTAATAGTGTGCTAATTATGCTTAGTAGGTAAAAGAGGGTTTATCCTTTCTATCCTCCTCATGTTAACTTTGGAACAGACGTCTCAGCCCTGATGATCATGGAACCTCTGACACTGCTGTAGCTTGGCAGCTGTTGCACTAAGGTCTGGGTTGAAAGGAAAACTGTTTTTCATCAAGCAGTGAAAATAATTGGGAAGTTGAGGTTTTCTGGCTTCACAACTTAGCATCTCCTCTTCATTCCAGCCTCTGTGCTATGTTACCTTGTAATACAGAAGTCAGAAGATGCCAGTGTCATTTATCTGGCAGTGAGCATTTTCCATTTCTTCTGTTTCAGCCCATGGAATAAGAAGCTTTGCGAAGTAGTTGAGGGGTACTTGTATAATGCCCCAAAGAATTCTGAATTGGAGCCAGCTGCCAGCTGTCCTGAAGCAGATAATCTTTAACCTGTGCAGTAGCTGTGGATGCTTGTGAAGAACAAAGTGCAGCAGAAGTCTGGCAGGCTGTGGGAGCTTAAACAGTGGTTGGGAGATGTGGGAGAGGAAGGGATAGCTGGGGAGTTTTCAAACAAAACAGATCTTTATCAAAAAAGCCAATTAATCAAAACTGAAATATTTCTTAAAGGTGTTGGTTTTTATGAAAGTTCATAGAAACACAAGCAAAGCTATAATGGGAGTGTTTTCATTGGAAGCCTGCCTGGATTCCTGCCAACTTGTCTGCTGTTTTCTGTAATGAGATATTGAAAGACTTCAGTTCTTTGAATATGTCTTACTCTTTGGCATCTCGCCTGTTTTGAGGGAGGAGAGCGAAAATGTGAGCATGCCTGAGGTTCTGTGGCCAGCAGTAATGTGATTGAGTAGCTCCCTTCCCCGTCCCTGGAGGAGCTCTCGGTGCGTGCTAGCTGCCCTTTGAGGAAGGGCAGTTTCAAAGGGCACTGGTGCTCAGTGCTTTGCAAAAGCGGTCTTGGCAAGAGAACTGAGGAGCTGAGATGTGGAGTTCCAAGATCACTTACCTGCCAGTGATGAGGAATGAACTGCTGTCAGCAGGTGTGTGCGATGCTCCTCTTTGTCAGGTGGAGGATCTCTCTGAAAGCATGGTGTCTCACTGGTCTGTCTTGGACACCAGATACACAGTGTCATGGGAATGGGGTGCAAAAAGCACTTTTGTTCAGTGTATGCTTTTTTCTCAGGTGTCTTGAAGGGGGGTCTTGTGCAGCAGGGAAAAGTATAGGACTATTAAGGGAGGGAAGGATTTTGAGGCTTTGCCTTAAAACTGTTGCAGAAACTGAGAAAAGTGAGACATTAGGACTACAGAGAGCAGTTAAAGATTGGGAGACTTTTCTGTTTTTTAGAAAGCTAGCCTACAATTTCATTCTAAGTCTTCATCTGTACCTCCAAAGGGAAAACCCTTCTGTCCTTAAGGACTCTGTCGTTACAATGTTAGCTGGCCTCACCATGGATTACATGCATGCTTCCATGTAATGGAAATAACATTTTCTAGAGCTTTATATTATGGTTTGTAGGGTATCTGCTGTACATCAGCCTTCTTGAAGCTGGGTAACTGTCTTGGAATCCTCTGATCTGTTTTCTGCTTGTCACAATGTGGATGGAGAGTAGAATGAGACCATCACAAAGAAGGTTGTAAACAAGCTTGTGGAAGTGCTGAGTGAATTAAAATTTTCTCATCAGAATACTCGGTAGTTATGATTTTTTTAACAGTTTAAACCTGCTGTGTTTTTAGGTATCTAGGCTGCAGCCCTTGGAAAATACTAGAAGTAGGAAGTTATGGTGCCATTCTTGGGATTAAGTGGCACCTTCCTTAAAACTGCAAATTAGAGTTGAATTAACTGGCAGGTTGATCATGTACACAAATACTGCAGCCAGAAAAGTTTGGGCTGCTTGACTGGGTGTTGTGTGGAGACCCAAGACGTTCCTCTCTTTTCGTTCCATCTGAATTAGTGCCATTGGAAACCTTCCTGCATAGGGATCAGTGGCTCTTAGATCATGTAAACTTTTGAAGTTTTTCATTCAAAAACCTGACTGGTGAAACTGCCTATTTCATGGATGTCACGGTGTACTTCACAGAAGTTAAACTTGGGATTAATATAGGCTACTATTTTATGTAAGAGACTTTTAAAAAAAATACAATGGTGCTAAACTTCAGCACTTGACGGCTTTCTTGGTTGTCTTGGTGTTGGAGGTGGTTTGAATTTCAGGGAATCAAGCCAAATAAATGTTGAATAGCCTTTATAAAAAGCAATTCTATGCAGTCAAGAAAGCATCAAAAAAAATTACCTTGGCAAAGCCTAATCAATAGGCTTTTCTCTCTGAGGGCCTGCGCTGTGCTCTGCAGAGCAGCTCAGCTGAAGCTACCTGCTGGAGCCGGCACAGCAGTCTTCCGGGCCCTGACGTCAGCAACATCCGATCCAGGGTCCAGCCCGCATTGGCTGCTGTTACCTCCACTCCATCACCAGCTCCTTTTCTTATTTCTGCCCTTCTAAGTGACACTGATCAGGGATTGGGATTTAGCTCAAGCTAGGCTGCTTGGGGAAGCTAGAAAGAGGGGACTAGGGTTGCTAAGGAAAGAAAAGCAGGGATGTCTGCTAGTGTGTGAGGAAGAGCAAGTCTGCTGTCATCACTGTGTGCCAGGCGGTCACTGAAGGCTGAACCTGATTTGGGGAATGCACTCATGTGGAATTGAAAAGGTCCAGCTGAGTTGTTGTCTCTTGGGTTTTGGAAAGATTTGTGCTGTAAAGCTGTCCTAGAGATGTGGTAGGGGAAAGATGCTTGTATATCCAATGCTAACAGCAAGTTCTTTATTAGAACAGATAGGTCCATTGTGCTGTTAATCACTTGTGATCAATGTTCTTTCTCTCCCAGGAAAAAAGAAGCAAGAAACCATGAGGATCATTCACTCTAATCAGAGCTTGTTCTGAGATAAAGTAAGATTGTGCCTGTGGCTAGATCAGAATTGGACCCAGTGACATGGAAAGAAACACGGCTGTTCTTGAAAGCATTTCTGTTGACTTCAAGCCAGCTTTATTTTACTGTAGGATTTTAGCTCTGTAATGTTCATCAGAACTGGATTTTTTTTAATTTAAATAAAAATCTCTAGACTCTTTATGGCTCTCTATAGCATCACATAAAAACATCACAGGATTTCTCCTAGCAGGATGGCTAGGACTGTCTAGGTAGTGGTAAAAACTATTTTAGGATGCTTCATGAAGCAGCCCACTGGGACACTGTTTCGAGAGCAGCAGTAGGGTGGAAATAGGGTGGATAGGGTGCTCTGTTACAGCACACTTGCCATGGTATTACAAAATGCTCCCCTTCTATCATCACAGGTTTGGGGCTGTGGGGTTAAGCTACCTTCATGCTCAGTTTGCCATTTGTACAGGCTACAGTCAAACAGCCTGAAAGGCAAGCCAAGAAACACTGAAGTGGGTGGGCATGTTAGTCTACTGGGTAAAGCAATAGCCAGGGCCTGGTTCTGTATCCAATACAGGGGAAAATCTATTATGACTCAAAGAGCTCAAAGTATTGAAAGTAAGGACTTGGGTCCATAGCTTTCTGGAAACAGGATCCACCCTTGCAAATACTTTTGTATTTTTTAAATCTGCAAGCTATTAAAAAGCATTTTTCTAAAGTCTATTGTGAAAAGGACTGGCTTCCATGAGTCAGGTTTTACAGGAACTAGTCCAAGCCTTATTCTTCTCCCTGGAAGAATTTCCTTCCAGTTTTCTCATGCAGGAGGAAGTTCTGCAGACAAAACCCTGATAGTGAGAACTGATACCTACCTATTAAGGGAAAGAAGGAAAAAAACCTCACCTGTAGCAAGGACACTTGGTGTAATGCCTAGTGCTCTCTGTCTGTATGCCAGACTCCCATTCATTACCTTTCTGGTCTTTGTTAGTTTGCTTTTCTGTGCCCAGTGCTTTGGAGTGAGCCCTAACAAAGCTGCTAAATGATTCCACAATATATAAAGGAGCAAGACTTAATCTTACAAGGAGGGCTAGAGAAGTATTCAAGTACTCTAGGGAATACTTGAAAGGCTCTTCTAGAAAGCCCCTATTACCATTGTAAAACAGGCTTTTACACTGTAAAATACCTTGAAGTATTTGATATGTCCAAGCCTGAACTTGCAAGACCTGGTGAAATAATTGCTAGTGCTGGTATAGCTTTCTAAGAATTCTCCACAGTGTTGCATGTGCTTGTTGATGACTCAGAATTAGCAAGATTCGGGAGTAGATCAGAACTTCTGCAGGTTTTCTGAACTCAGATTTACTGCCATGTGCAGGCACAGATGAGACTCAGAACCACTGCATCTGGCCTGTTGGATGTTGGGCAGCAGAGTCCAGATGTGAGGTGGGGAGGAGGCTGGACGTGAAGACATTTTCTAGAAAATTCAGGAACTTTGAATGGGGGAGGTGGAACACAGTAAATACAACTGACTGTACAGGCTTAGCCTAAGTATATGCTCCTCTGTCTCCACAAAATAGGATGGGGCTGGGAGCTTCAAGCAAAGTAAGGTTACAACTGTCATACTCTCAATGGTGCCTTGTACAAATACTTAGGTTCTATACAAATAACTGGAGTAGTTGAGCTAGGAATAACTGAAGCCTGCTAACCAGGAAGCTACTTCACTGAATCCAAAGGTTTTCACCTTCCTTTTATAACAAGACCTGTTATTGCCTCACTAGATATGTGTGCACCTGAAAGTTCCCAGCTCACCCCATAAAAAGAACCTGTATGCTATGGTTTAATGCTCATTCCTTGCAGAATGAATGCTGCTATCTGAATCAGGTGTTTGGTCAGCAACCCCAGGGTGCAAACGTCTGGGTCAAGGTTCAGATTTAGTTTAGATTGGCTCGATTAAAGTATCTACTGGTTTGTAAGGGAACAGTAAAGTTACTGTGTTGGATATTCAGCATGAGATGGTATTTGGAACTGCAGTTGGAACACTGTTTTCTCTTCTTTAATGTGGGAGGTGTGTCTCGGAGGTGAGCAGATGGATGGTGCCAAGTAGCACACCTCTCAGCATTAAGCCATTCCACAGTGGAGGTAGAGATCAAAATCATCTTTCTGCTCCCTTTATTTGTATTTCTTCCTGTATGCTGGGATCATGTGCATCTGAAAGATGGCTGTTGTCAGTGTGTCAGGCCTGCTTGCTGATGCTTGTGTAGTCTGATGGCTAGGACGCAGGGCTGGAGCACAGATGTTCAGGGTCTGACTTAAACATGTACTAGTAGCAAATCAATGTGTGTAGTTGCTTTCTTACTCTGAATTCAGATGTGACTTGTCCGTGTAAAACACTGTCTCATGAAATGCCTGACAAATACTCAGTTTCAGTGGTAGTGTTCTTGATGAAGCGTCCACCCTCTGCAAAGCAGGGGAGAGCACTCAACACATCTTTCTCAAAGAAAATAGTGCCATTTCTGCTGACAGGCAAGTCTCTACCAATACACGAGCATGCCTGTGGCTGCTGAATTACTCCTGATACAGGGCTTACATTCAAGACCATTATGAAGTTGTTTGAGCAAGAACTTGCAAAATAGAGCGAGCTTCAGTGCATTGTATTCCCTTGCGTTGTGTAACCTGTTTTGAGAACTGTAGTAAAAGACTGTTTGTCTTGAATTCAGAATAGGGGAGTTCTGGGCAGGTATGCACAAGGCCTACAGATGTGTAGTTCTGCTGGTCTTTTAGAGACTTGTAATATCACCTTTCCTGTGATAAACACTTCAGCTATGTAAAAAGGTCATTATTAAATGCCTGCACCAAATGTCCCCTTTCCCCTTCCTTTATCACCTCATGTCTGGTGGCATTGAGAGTCATAGCTTTTGTGCCTACAGGAGCCTAAATGACACATCTAGTATGAAGTATGAACCTTGGGTCTATGTTGGGTATGCCACTGCCCAGCTATCACTTCTCTCACTTGCATTTTTCCCTCTGAAGAAGAGTCCACCTGTTTGCTCTTCCAGGTTGCCATAAGGAGTGGTGATACCTGAGCAACAGGAGTTTTTTCCATGGTGCTGCACAGTGTTCTCCAGGATGTAGCTTTCAAACACAACACGCCTTTGTAACTTGTTTGGAGTTCTAGGCGGTGATTGTCTGCATAGTCATGCCTAAGACAGTCTTCCTTTTAACAAAAACTCATGTTCCCTCATATTCCACTCCTTTTTCTTCCCTCAAGTACATGTTTGGTTTGAGTACTAGGAAATTGGGGAACACAGTGCAGCTGTTGATTTCAAAATTCTTTAAAAATTGCAAATTCCATTTGAGAGAGCTTGAAATGCAAGATGCGTGTTTTCTCTTGCCTTTTCGCTGTCATTTTATTATCAATTTAGTGATTATTTTCCCCTGTTTACCTTTCTTTAATATGTTCTTCATTTTCAGCTCTTCCTCCAAAGCCCCCCAAACCAATGACTCCAGTCAATACAAATGGAATAAAGGACAATTCCAGTTTCTCTCTGCAGGAAGCAGAGTGGTACTGGGGGGACATCTCAAGGTAAGCAATATTACTAAAATATATTAAAATACATTAATATGTCATTAAAAATAGAATAAGCCTGTTAAAGAGAAAAAGAACATGCCATTTCAGGCAGCATTTTACAGGAGGGAAATGCTGCAGGACTAATACTTGGTAAAGCACCTAAATGAAAATATTTGACTGGATTCAGAGCTTGTGCTGAAGTTGTTACTGTTGTGGTGCAGATATTACCAGTCTTGGTGGCAGTTATTCTGGGTTTGTAAATTTCTCCAGATACAGAGAGTCTTTAAAATAGAGAAAATTAGTTCATTCAAAAGAAAAATGCTTCTGAATATGTTAATAAGGGTTTGTAAGCATACAACTCTGAGATGCATGCAGTTCTGCAAAATTTCCATAGGAGGCTTGCTCAGAATAAAGAGTTTCATTCTTATTTTTGGTTTCTTTAACATTTGGTTGAATTTGCATGTGTGTTAATTTCTATTACATGTTGGTATAAAAATAGCTCTTACAAATGCTAACCATCACCAGCTATACTAAGCAAATGATACAGATGCATAGCAAGTAAGATTTACCTCTTAAGAAAACCCTTTTCTGTGTGCTTGTGAAAATAGATGGGTTGGGATAAGTTCAGAAAATGAAGTGCCAGGTTTTATATACTTCATTGCATAAAAGAACGGAAGTGTCCAGTTGTCCCTTTCTCTCTTAAGGCACTTTTGAAGAGTTTACATTTGGATCTGTAATGGGAAACATGAGCATGCTGGGAATGTGATCAGGAATTGCTCAAACTTGTGCACATAATTCTTTGAAACACTTTGCCAGGTAGAGGCAAGAAGAACATGTTTGCCACAGTAGTTCATTGACGTTCTGAGAAGGAAAAACAAGTTCTCTTATCTTTATTGTACCACCCGTATCTTTATAAAGCAAACCTGCATAGATCTTGCTTTTGAAGGGCCTCAGCAGTGATATTTTTCTGATAGAGATTAATTCTAAATTGCAGTAAAGTGACAAAACCTGATCCCAAACCCCACTAGGCAGGGTTTGTTTAAAACTACTCAATACTGGTATCAGTTTATTGACTCTGGATTTGTTCTTCAATTAACAGTGCACGTGATGGCAGGAGCTAATGCAGTACAAATCACATTGAGGTGGCTTTATTAAATTAAAATGTGATACACACGCATGTAAAGATGGCATTATTTACAACCCTAATTTGACAGCCAGCAGGTACGAACTGCATCAAGCTGTCAGGGCAGGAGCCATGTCTTCTTCAGTCAAGAACTTGTGCTGAAAATGTTGCCATGAGCTCCAGGGTGCAACTCATGGGCATAAGCCCAAGCCCTTAGTATCTCTCCATTCAAAAAGGAGAGAGCTGTTTGAGTTAACTGTGGCCAATGTGTAAAATATTCTGAGAGGAGTAAGTGGATACGCACTTGATGCTTAACAGGAGTCAGTTTTATGAACAGAATGGTCTTCAGGTAGCTGAATCAAAACTAAGGCTATTTTGTAATACTTTAGTTCCTTAATATTTGAACAAAAAAGCTGCTGTTGATTTTTCTTTTTAAGATGCAAGAAGGCTTCCTACCTCACTTAGATAATGCTGAGGCTACTGGATAAACTTTAGTTTCCAAATTATTGTATTCAAATTTGTTTAGTGCCTCTAATCCTGTAGGGAGCTGTTTATAAAAGTGAGACGTAGAATCTGAGTGAAATAGTTAAACCTGGCAAGACACTTAACCTTTCAGATGAAATAATTTTCTTAATGCTTACTGGTACTCACTTTAACTAAACTATTTCTTCATTTGGCTTAAAGTTCTGTACTGAGTATCCTTTTGCTTCAGTTGTAAATAAGGAAAAGTTGCACTGAAGCTAGCAAGGTTGTAGCGGTTTAAAACTACTGTAAATAAGATCAGAGTTAAGCCAATAATGAGTCTCTTGAGACTAAAACTGTGCTAAACTCTAGACACCTCTGAGCTACGATGCCAGAGACCATTTCTTAAGAGGTCAGGAGTGGCTTCTCAAAGGGCACCTGTTTCCAGTGTGGACTTTAAAACCTGAGCAGATTACAGGGAAAGGTTGTGAACTCTGAGACACAGCTGCTACTGTTGCTTAAACAGAGACTTCTTCCTAAGTGGCTGCAGCTTCCGAAGTTGACTGCAGCTGCTATTTTTTAGTTTAACTACGCAAGTTCAGACTTGTTTTAGATGGCCTAAAAGACTGGAGAGTCTGAGTGTGAAAGAGAATTGCCTGTTATTTTGAAGACTGAACTCTTTATGCATGTTGGTGTTCCTGCCTCCAATGCAAAGATGTGGCAAAGATGATCCCATCCCTGGCAGTTGTCAAGGCCAGGTTGGGTGGAACTTTGAACAACCTGGTCTAGTGGAAGGTGTCCCTGCCTGTGGCAGGGGTTTTGGAACTAGGTGATCTTTAAGGTCTTTTCCGACCCAAACCATTCTATGATCATGTCCTTAGCACTTGTAATTTTACCTTTCTTTCCATTCTCCAGGGAAGAAGTAAATGACAAATTACGAGACATGCCAGATGGGACATTCCTGGTGCGTGATGCATCAACCAAGATGCAGGGAGACTACACCCTGACATTACGGTAAGCACTGAGCAGTTGTAGTCCGCGTAGGAAACCCCTTAGTAGCTAGTCGCTATACCAGTGACAGCAGTGGCTGTGTAAAGCTGACATGGCTCAAGTTGAGAGATGTTCTCAAAGGAACTGCAGATCACAGAATGAACAAACAAATAGCCAGGTCTGGTAGTTGGTTCTGTTCTGCGCGTTGAATCCTGTCGCTCACCAAATACTACTGTAATGATCTCTGTGTAGATTAGATGGGACTCAGGGAGGAGAGCTACTCAGTAGTGCTTCGTAGTTTCAGAATTGCTGAGGTAAAAGGTACTTATAAACTAGGTCCTTGATTAACAGGAACGTGTTGAATATCAGCAAGCAGCTCTGGAGAACTGAGCACAGTGTCTTTGTAAAAAGCGGGTTATAACTAGATGATCTGTAAGGTCCCTTCCAGTCAAAACCATTCTGTGATTCTATGACATATTGAACTGGAGCCATGTTGCTTTCTTCATTAAAATTGTCTGCAAGTGGCAGACTTCCCAGAGCTGCCCCAGCTCTGTCTACTGCAGTTAGGCAGCCGACCTCATGTGACTAGCTGCTGGTGCCTTGCCCAGCCTGTCCAGCCACTTCCCTCTGCCAGACTCCCAGAACTGGTTGTTAGAGGCAAATGGGCAAGGTGCATAAGCCACTGCTGCTGTAGCACACCTTTGGGAGTTACTATGATACAGTAGATATTTGATCTTGCCGTGAAATTCTGTTGTCTAATGACAGGTTTGACCCCAAGGGTGTAGTTTAAATTTGACTTTGACCTTGAAGTTCACAGCTTGTGTTGTCCAGGTTTGGCATGATTTGGTTATTTTGCTGAAGGCAGATGTCTTTGGGAACCAAAATTGAGAGTGCAGAAAGGACAGGATATTTTCTAAATAGTCTGCTGGTTAAAAAAAGGAAGAAGTAAGCACTATATTTTTGGAAACCACTAGAATGTATAAATCTGGATTATGTAAAGTCCTAAACTTACAACCATCTTGTAATCCTCAAAGGGTTTTGTTTAGGTTTGTGTATCCTGTATTAGCAGCCATAACTCAAAAGACTTGTTAATCACTATATAAATGTATACTCAGTTGTATACTATTAGTGACCCCAAATTGCAGGAAATTGTGGGTTTGGGTTTTCATATGGCTCCTCTATTTGGCCTTCAGCATAATTCTTTTCCCTTGCAAAACTTCTGGCAATGCTAGGTCTTAAATACCATAAGCTGGCTCCAGAATGAACACATAGGAAGAGATTTACTTTGGGCTTTGCTCCTGTTCAAATAATATCTGATCATAATTCTGTGTGTATTGACTCTTAAACTACCTAATATGTGCTAGTATGTAAAGAATCATTATGAAGTGTACAATGTCAAAGCCACTTGCCCAGGAATTTCACTGGTGTCTTTGTTAGCAGCCTTAGTGTTGAAGAGGGATAGGAGTAAAACCTCTAAATGGCTGTGCCGCTTTACAGGAAGGGTGGCAACAACAAACTGATAAAGATCTACCATCGGGATGGGAAATACGGCTTTTCTGATCCACTGACGTTTAATTCAGTCGTGGAACTGATCAACCATTACCGCAATGAGTCTCTTGCTCAGTATAACCCGAAGCTTGATGTGAAGTTGATGTATCCAGTGTCCCGGTACCAGCAGGTAAGATCTTCATCAGGCCCCAAAAACTATTAGTGGAGACAAGAAAATTGCAAATGTGTATATAATGTTGTTTTCTGTATGTGAAGCGTGATTTATTTTTAACTGAAAAAAGTGTTTCCATATTTGAGCTCACTTTGCTCATAATAAGGGGTACTCTGATATTTTAACTTTAGATTCCGAGCAATTTGTTTTTCCTTTCTCCAACAGAGGTTAGCCATCCTAGAGCTAAACTGTAGTGTGTTTTTGGAAACACAGTACTTTGGCATAGTTCTTCATGTCCCATAATTTCACTTCCTACTGTCTGCAAACTGAGGAACTTCTTGCATGGAGAAAGGGGGGTTTTAGATGCAGTGTTTTTGTTGTGTAGAAATCTGATTATAAAAATTATGCTAATGTAAGATGCAAATGTGCAGAAGTGGACAAATGAATACTCTGAAAGAAAAGCTGCTTTGCTTGAAGACTTCTTAATGGCTTTTTGTATCACACAGGATCAGTTGGTGAAAGAAGATAATATAGATGCAGTAGGTAAAAAGCTTCAAGAATACCATGCTCAGTATCAGGAGAAGAGTAAAGAGTATGACAAATTGTATGAAGAATATACTAGAACATCACAGGTTGGTTCTACTTTAGCTATCTGTAGAGTCTGTTTCTTGTTACTTAAAAGGTAAAGAAAGTTATTTTGACCTGTTACAGCTAATAAAGGCAGTCCAAGGTCAGAAAATGCAAGGGGAAAAACTTAGTAAATTGTGGAATAGAGCAAGGTGGTTTCGGTGAATATTAGTTGTTGTCAGTAGTCCTAGAGCTATGGTCTGTGGCAGGAAGAGGAGCTGAACTTTGTAGTATAACGTAGAGTGGTGGTGAAGGCCATCACCTGCAAGCTTTGACTGCAAACTTCTTTCTTGGCTGCTGAGTATTTCCAGCTGTTGTGTGCTGTAGTGAGAATTGTAGAGGGGCTTGTCCAGGTTTTTTTATAAAGACATGTTCAAATCAGTTACCAGATATTATGAGTTAAGGAAGTGTGAATACAGTATTTGGACTGCTTCTTGTAAAATAAGTAGCTCATGCATGGGGAGGAGGTTTGCTGGCAGTTTTCCTGCAAACTAAGATGGAAAATATGACTAAAATATTTGAGGGGTTTGCAGCCTAATGGAGAGCATCATGTGGGGGAGGAGGGTAGACTTACAGGGAGTAAGTCTTCCCTGTACTTCCCTGACTGTGCTTGGATATTTGACTAAATTTAGCTGATTAATCGTGTTTTGACTTGGGGGTGGGGGAAGTTCATCTCAGTCAATTTTAGGGAGCATAATTGAATCTTGCATTGTGTATTGCCTCATTCTTGCATGAACAAATGATGGACTCTTTCCTCACATAGGAAATTCAGATGAAGAGGACTGCAATTGAAGCATTTAATGAAACTATTAAGATATTTGAGGAACAGTGCCACTCACAAGAGCGATACAGCAAAGAATACATTGAGCGGTTTCGCAGGGAGGGAAACGACAAAGAAATCGAACGGTAGGCTCTCCAGTTGTACTTGCTTATAAGGAAGAACAAGTGTCCCCACTGGCACTCCCATGAAATTTTTATTAATATTGTATCATATAAATCACTTAATAAACTCAATCTTTTCTCTGAGACCTTCCCCCAAGGTGTCTGGACCTTCAGTAAAGCCCTGTTCTGTTGATGAATTGCATTGTAGACAGAAGAGGTGGGAGATCTCTGGATTATTCTCTGTCTTGACTTCAGTAAATCAAGCTACTGTGATGAGGACCAGGAGAAGATCAGGAAATAATGATTAAGTTTGCTTATCCCACTTCTATTTGTATTTGCTCAGAATATAATTCCAGAAACCCTTTACTTGCAAACTGTGAAATGTACATGGATCTGGTAAATCTTATAGGCAATAATCAGTTTTAATGATTTCCAAAGTAGATCAGTATTTAATTGTCACTACTTGTTAGTGGATAGTGGTCATCTAACAGACATTCAGTAAGGGCCTCATTTGAAATTGCCATTCTATGAAGATAATAGAAGGAAAAGATGTGTGTGTTCTGGGTCTTTGAAGAGATGCCAGATATAATGCCTAACTTGACACAGTGCTTCCTGAATCATGGTAAGGTAACCTTAAGGAGATTTTCAGACTGAAAGCAGTCACCTATAACAATCTTGTTATATGATTGTGGTGCTACATTCTGACTAAAGATCAATTAACAGGGGAAATATGTGATTTTCCTGAAATGTACCAAACCTGCAAACTTACCTTGAATAAAGAGACAGGCAGCATTGCTTCCTGGTAGCTCTTGATCAGTAATTGAAGTCTGCATTTGAAGTCTTGCTAGTATTCATACCTATGGTGGGATTGCATGACTGATATACCAAAAAGTGAATCTGACAGTGAGGGAAAAATCTGTTCTAGCTCACCTTCCTAGAGAAAATTTGTTCCTGCGTCTCTGCCAGAAGGAAATATATTAAGGTAAATGGAAGGTTCAAACTATGTAAAAAGGTTGTAGGCCTTCTGGCAAGAAGTCTTTTCTGCTGCTCTTACAGTAATTCTCAAGTTAAGATGAGGCAGTCAATTGGAGGGGTTGCTATTATGGTAGTTTTTGTGATACTGTTATGAAAGTGCTACTGTTAAGGGTCGGTCCTTCTAGATTGGTTTCAACTCTCAAATATTACTCTTGTTTGCAGGATCATGATGAACTATGAAAAATTAAAATCACGCCTGGGTGAGATCCATGATAGCAAAATGCGCCTGGAGCAAGATTTGAAGAAACAAGCTCTGGACAACAGGGAGACTGATAAGAAAATGAATAGTATCAAGCCTGACTTAATTCAGCTCCGCAAAATCAGAGATCAGTATCTTGTGTAAGTAAGCCTGACCTGTACCTCAGAAGAGTGTTTCTGATGAACCTGATCGATGACTGTTTCCACTGCAATTTAATTCTCTTTTCATAACCAAAGTTCTGTGCGTGCTAAGGTACTACATTCTGGCATGGGATGTCTGAGCAATTGGTTGGCCTTTTCATGACTTCATTAAAGATTTCAAGAGCCTGCCACAACTGGGTGCACATTCTGTAACTCCTGTAAATAAAACATTTAATGTAAATGAATTATAAATTGAACCTGTTCCTACTAATACAACAGAGGTTAATATTTTTTGTGCTGGGTGTGGCAGCTGTTGCTCACACCCACCCTTGATTTCACTGACACCCCTTTTATACAGATCCTGAAGTCCTTGGGCTGGAGTCAGTGCACAAGAATTCTGGCAGAAGACAGAGGGGAAATGCTCTCAAAAGGTGGTCTTAGGTTAGAAGAAACCAATGGCAATACCCATTTGGTTTTCCCAAGAGAAACAGGCAGCTGTCACAACTTGCATTCCACTTCTTTTCTGGACTGCACTGTGCAGAGGCAGTACCTCTTCCTCAGCTCAACAACCCTCTTCTTTCTCCATTAAAGAGGTTACTTCATGGCTTCTTTTTGCTGTGTCCACTAAAGGAGGCATCTCAGAAGATGGTGCAAGGAAGTGCTTTTATGGAATCTATGGTCTTTCTTATGGCTTTTGCTGCTGGAGAACTAACTAAGCCCCAGACTGTTTTGTTGTGTCATCTTGTGTCTAAGCTTCAGCTTGCTCAGTAAAAAAAACACCCAAACAACCATACATGTACTCTAAAGTAATGTATTAATGCTTTCTTCTTCTGACAGATGGCTCAATCACAAAGGGGTGAGACAGAAGCGAATAAACGACTGGCTGGGGATCAAAAATGAAAATATTGATGAGTAAGTGTCACTATACATATGATTTTACTGAGAAGTGTTCCATTAATAAGTATTTTCTGTTGTGGGGATCAGTAATACGAAACATGAGTTCTCTCAGTAAAGGACTGTAGAAAAAAGAACTGCAGAAAAAGGGAGAAATTCCTGGGGGGAACTTTGTGACATGAGGCAGCAACTTTGCTGAAACATAGAGGATTAAACAAAGTTGGAACAATCAAGCTGATAGTTGAAGCCTTTAATATCTGTCCATTAGGAGTCTGACCTCCCAGTCTGGATATGTTCTGGTATTTCTTTGACTGACTTCTCCAGAAATAAATCACTCTGTTTATTAACTCCTTTACTGACCACTGCTTAAGTTAACAAATTTTATTTCTGCTTCAGCACATACTTTGTGAATGAAGAAGATGAAAACCTGCCACATCATGATGAGAAAACTTGGTTTGTCGGAGATCTCAACCGTATCCAAGCAGAAGACTTGCTCTGTGGGAAACCTGATGGAGCATTTCTAATTCGTGAGAGCAGCAAGAAAGGGTGTTATGCTTGTTCTGTGGTGTAAGTCTTATTTTCCTTCTCGTTCTAACTACTCAATTCAGAAATCTCTACCACAGCTCTTTATTTTGGAGAACAAAAGCCAGGCATAGCCTAGGCCTACCTGTTGGAATGTGTTGAGTGTTTGCAGGAAGACTAGCATGGTAGAAGCTTTGTTGCAAAAGAATGTGCTTTGAATGTGCAGTAACTGTAGTCTCTGCAGTCACCACAGTAGCTAGTACAAAATTCTGAAGTATCCCAACTTGAAGCTCTACAGTCTTACATAAATTAAGGCCAAATTCTCCCATATTCTTCTCTGACAAGGAACACATGGGAAGAAGGTAAATGGGTCTGTAAAGCTGTTGTATCTTCTGTTCTCATTTTCAGACATGCCCAACTGTAGATCTTGTGTGTTTAAAGTAACAGTGAAGCTTCAGAGGAGACATTATTTGTGAGCCATTTTTTTTTATGACATTCACATAGCCTTGCATTGATTTCTTGTGTTTCTCTTCATTTTATGCTGGTGTAATGGAGGTCAGAAATACTCTGATTCCATTATCTAAAAATCCTTCAAGCCTGCTCTGGAGTGCAAAATGGCTTTCACTGATTTATTTCACATGAAGTTAATTGCTTCTGAAAGCAAGTCCCAGAAATGAATATGTGAAGGTATATGACCTCAAAGTGACTGAAGATTGTAGTATTTGCTATGTTCAAGATACTGTTTGTCACTGTCACTGAAGTGACTCTGCTCATCAGATGGTTTTGCTTGGTTGGTGTTGTACAACAAGCTAGGAAAGGGCTGGCATAATGTAACCTGTTCCTACATGTGACTTGGATTATAATAGGCTCCAGTACAGGGATAACATAATACTCAATCTTTCTGGCACATAAGTTTTTTCTAGCAGCTTTGGAAATACTGTGTTGCAGTAACTGCTTTGCCAAGTTAGGGACTCAGTCGCTATGACTTAAGATAATGAACCAACTTGAACTCGTGCCGTGCTTCACATTAAAAAAATGCACACTGAAGCCTAGTGCTGCATTTCATTAAATGCTCTTTAGGCCCTAAGAATTTGTGGGCTTTCACTGCTTCACTTAGTGGAAAGGTATCCAGATAAGTTGTGCTCAAAGTCGTGGCTGAGTTTAGGTGCTTATCTTCATGGTTAAGCTCTTGACTTTTTTTTTTTCCCAAGAATCATTTGGAGAGCAATGCACTAGGAAACTGTACTGCTGGGGTAGAAGAGGCCTCTTATGTGGATTATTATGCAAGAGTGTTTAATCGTATGCCCTGAAGCACTGTTTCTTCGCAGACTATATTAATCTCCTCTACTGGCATCTACTGGATCCTCCATTATGTAATTTAGGGACTAGCAGGGTTGCTATGTTAGTTAATTGTTAATAGGCTGTCACTTTGGGTTTGTCCTTGGATGTTAAACTCTCCTGTTTCTTTTCCTTGCAGAGCTGATGGAGAAGTGAAACACTGTGTGATCTACAGCACTCCGAGAGGTTACGGGTTTGCGGAACCGTATAACCTGTACAGCACACTTAAGGATTTGGTTCTTCATTACCAGCAGACATCCCTTGTCCAACACAATGATTCCCTAAATGTTAGGCTTGCCTATCCTGTCTACGCACAGATGCCCCCCTCTCTCTGCAGGTAAATTTTAGGGAGGAGGAAAGTGTTGGCTATCTTGGATTCTTTTCTACAATTTTTATTAGAACTTGGAGGGCATTCTTTCTCCTTAGACTGCTTGTTTTGCACAAGAAGTGATTCTGTGAATGTGAATCAAAAAGAGGCCTAGCAGCAACAAGATGACAACTTGGGTGTAGGTGTCCTGGTGCTACCTTAAAAGCTCAGCTGTGCTTTTACACTGATACTTTTGTTTCCTTATGAGGGGAATAAACTCAACACAATGCATACAAAAATACTGGAAGCAAAACATCGTTTTATGGAGATAATTTTTTGCCAGGCACCTTCAGTGGAACCTTCAGTGGAACTTCTGATTGCATTTTGTTTTCTCTTGTTCTTGTAGAGACAATTTGAAGCCTCTGTTTGAGGCATCAGTAATGTCTTTCAGTCTTAAACTCCCAAGAAACTAGGGGGAAACTTTACCACAGCAATTCTTCTCTGTTAATTTTAGCAGCTTCAGTGCGATTCAGCCGAACTTCCAAAAGGGGGCTTGTCTCGAGGTAGCATGGAATTTGGTGAGAGAAGACCAAAGGAATTATGGGAAAGCTTCAGGCTTTTAATTTAAGCAGAAAAATGCTTGTAAAGAAAAGTTGCTTTATTTTTTTGCCAACAGTAACAAAGTTTTGGTTTCAATGGCACTAGGTCTTCACTCAAAAGGAAACATTTGTAACCAAACTGAACACACCAAAACTTTGTTTGTTGCTAGATGGAGCACTTACAGGGAAGGTTGCATTAGCATCTGCACATACTCTCTACACCAAAACTTGAAACAAATAAAAGGAAAAGCTAAACATTGTGTGGCTTCAAAACACTAGATTTGTCTGATCTGATGTAATTGCTTACTCTCCTCTTTCTTCACCCCCTTTTCCTCCCATTCCTTAGCTTGGGATTCTGTTTTCAGTTTTTAATGATACTGTGCTTCAGAATGTAAACCAGAATGAAGCTTGCACTCACCTGTTGCAGTTCTCTTGCTGAACAATGACAGACTCTTGTAACACTTGATTTTGGTATAAAGAGGTAGGTGCAATCGAATGCTTCTGGATGGCTTATTGCTCCAAATTCTTTCATGAGGTGTAGTCATTTCCAGTTGCACAGAAGTGAGCATGCTAATTATAGATCTCTTCTAATTTATTGTTTGAAAGCTAGGTTCTGAACTCTCCCACCACTGCAGCCAAGCAAGATTTTACACTGGTATAATCTTAATTCCCTTGTAGTTATTGGACATGATGCAAAACACACAAAGAGAGCTATACTCCTCAGTTACTGGATGCCTGGTACCATCCTTTGACAAGGGCAGCTGTCAGATACTGGAGGGAGTAGTCCTGCGCTTCATCAAGTACCACAACTCATCCAATAAATCCCCTCACTTGAAAGTATACAAAGCAGCTTATTTCCATTCCTTAAAGCTTCTAAAATGAAAAAGAGCTAAGTTTGGCAAACTGAACCACTTGGCATGAAAGCACAACTGGCAAAGTAATTGTTCAGTGTGCAACCTTGAAGGTTACTTTTGTTCCTATTGCTGGAAGCAGTTCCTTTGCAATGCACCCATTGTGCAGGACAGGAAGCAGACAGTCATGCAGGTCTGAGAATGCTGTAGACCTATTTCTGACCTTGGGACTGATTTCCTGTCCAAATGTGGTGGGTTTTCTTTTCTGTAATGCCTGGGCAGCAGTGCTAGGCTTGTTGATGCTTAATGTTTACACTAGAAGTATTATTTCTATGAATGCCGTGACTTTGCAAGCAGGGAAGTGACAAGGCTGGAGCACTGGCAGCCACTGCAGGAAGGGTAGTCTGGTTGCCTGGTATGCCTGTGAGATGTTTTTTTGCACTAATAACCCTGACTCATCCCAGGCACTTTCTAATCAGCCAGATTTGCAATCTTCAGGCAAAGAATTCTGTAGATGCCACTTTTCTAATTCCATGAAACACTACAAAACTTAACCAAAACTTTATGCAAGAAGAAGAAAATTCATTCAAGCTGCTTCGTCAAAGTGACCCATGTCTGTTTGCGTGCCCTTCTCTACCACTTTCCCAAGAAAAGGAAAACTGAGACACAGCCTTTGCTCTTAGTGAAAATCTTGAATGGATTCCTCAGTGGTATATGAACATGGAAATTTTTCTTTTTAAAGAAACTTGCCCTACCTCTTGGATAATTTGCAGTTCTAATCTGGTAGCTGTAAAGCTGTCATTCTCACACCTCTTATGTATCTCGTGTTCCCTTAGTGCTGGGCTGAGTCCAAATGCCTGATGAGGAAAATCAGTTCAAAGGCACAAATGATAGCCAGGTGCCTCATGCCTTTGGAAAAACCTGTGCAAGAGGAGTGTCTGTTTTCTCTGCCCTTGTGATCTGTCTGGGCTCTCCCCTTATTTGCAATGTGAATATTTGAGGCTGATGGGGCACTTATTTCTGATCCCTGCTTTTGTGACAGAGACAACCTGGCTGAAGTTTCACATCTGCCCCATTTTTAGGTAGGGTTTGGTTCTGTTTTAAACAAACGCAGGTCTGGTTTCAGGCTCATAAATCCTGGCACACCCTCGCAGCACTGACAGCAGCAGGATAGCAGAGCGGGGCTGTTTGAAGTTCCCCCACTGTGGAATCTAACTGATCCTGTGAGGTCTTGGGCCAGGCTCCGGCCCCATCTCTGCCAAGGTAAATACAATGTAATTCCATTGGCGTCCGTGAAGGTAGCTTCGTTTTATAGTGGTGTGAGTAAGTTGGGATTCTTGGCCCCTCACTCTCCGAGATCTCTCTGCTGATCACAGGTGATGTATTTGCTGTGAATGATGCACTCAGAGCCAATAAGCCATCTTGAAGCATTCTTTGAAATTCTGCTTTGCCCAAGCCTTCAGATCAGGGCTATGGGCAGACTAAGCCCACATTCCTCCTATTTGGCTCTATTACCCTCAGCAGTCTCTCTGAGGCTGTGTTTTGCCGCTCTATCTCTCTGTATTTGGTTTTAGGCATCTGAAGTCCCAGCTGCTCCTATTGCTCCACTTTGACTCTCGTGCTATTGCACAGATTCTTTCTGCAGCCTTTTTGCACTTGCAGAGCAAGTGGAAATGGGTGTAAAACCAACTGATGTGTAGATGGTGTGATCCATGGGGTAGGGGCTTGGTCCTGTTGCACTCATTGTGCTCAGCCTATTTCTGTTTGTTCAGTAGTGTTAGAGCTGGGAGAAGCCCCGTGGCTTCCAGGAGCTGCTCTACACTTGCATGACTGAGAAATCAGAAATAGGCTTGTGAGCTGCAGAATTAGACCCCAGTAGGAGAAGCAGCTGCTAAACCTAAAACAAATACAGGAAATGTGGATATAAAGACAACACACAAGAACTCAAGCTCTTTTAAAACAGTAAGATGTGAGAAGGTTTTCATTTTAAGAGTCAAAGCGTCAGGAGGAAAGGGGAAATAGTCTCACTGTTGTAGCAGCTGTCTGTTACCAGAGTGCAGTTAGAGTACTGATCTCATTGACCCATATTGTATTAAATATATATGTAGAATTAAGTAACTTTTTGCACAGTGTTAAATGGGGGTGGGGGGTGTTGAAACTCGAATATGCACAGTTTCTTCTAATCTGTTTTGAAGTATATTTGCAGGGATCAGGGGTGATTCAGTATTTTGTATCTGTATGGATGGAAATCAGGTCTACTTCCACAGTTGCCATTGGCCCCATTGCATCAGCCACCAGTGCCATGTTTCTGAAGTCAGTAAGTTACAAATCTTTTCCCACTAGTTTCCTTCTTGGTTACAAGTCATCTTAGCATGGGAAGAACCAACCTAGAAACAGAGGGATGTCCCAGCAGACACTTCACTGCTATGTGAAGCAATAACGTATGGTTGTCCACCGTCCGGTAATGGAGTGCTCTAGATGTGGGGGTTGTATTTTGGGGTTTCTTTAGTTGTCAGGAGCAGCAGATTTGGTCTCTGCTTCACACCATTGGTAGTTGCAATCTAGAGTTACATCCAGCACACCCCTCTGTCTTATGCCAAAAATAAAATGCTCTTTCCACACCCATCTCTCTTGATGTGGCAGATGGTCAAGTTTTCCATTTAATGTGATGGGCCTGATTCTTTTCTCACTGACACTAGTGTAAGCAAGACTTCCACAACCAAAAGCCATTCCCAGGAAAAGAGTTTGTATTTAATCATACCTGAATTCTAGTCACAGCAGGGCAAAAATCAGTTTGTCCTTCACAGAGCCAGGCAACTGTAATAGGGACTGTGGAAATTGATGTTGACACTTAGTGCTGTTCTGGAGAGGACAGGGGAAGGAGGAGGGTCTTGGTTGTCCCAAATCCTGGCCTCTCTGCAGGCTTAGGTAGCACTATGTCTGTAATTGAAGGCTGCGGCTGTTTAGAACAGCAGAATTGCGATTGGAGTGTCACACCTTGTAAGTTTGGAAAAGCCCCTTCTTTGGTACTTGAACAATCTTGCTTCTGTTTTTGAATGTCTGTTTATTTTTTACTTTTGTTACACTAACAGGGAATAAAAATCTGAAATGTTAGTGAGTCTTGTATGCTTGCTGCATTGTGCAGACATGAAACAGGTACTGCTGGTGAATCAGGAGGGGTAAGAGACAGGTTCAAAAGGCAGTTTTACAAAGCACTATGATGGGTTGGGGGTTGTTTTGTTTAGACCGTATTTAAAATCAGGTTTTCTTAAGTATGGTTTCCTTAATGTTGATTTGCAACCTCTGCTTTTGGAATAGCAAAATCAAAATAACATTCCTGAAGAACAAAGATGCTGTGAGAGGAGGGGGATTAGGCTTGCTCAAATTCAGCTTTAATGAAGAGGAAGGGTCAGCATCCTAAAGCATCCCTCTGGTTGTAGTTTGATGAAGCAGCAGACAGACCATGAAGTAGGACCTCTGCCTTGAACCGCAAAAGAAAGAGGAGATGCCAAAGCAGACCCTTCCCTTTGGAATAATCAGTTGTACGCTCCTTAAATGTGCGTGCAAGGAGATGGTTAGGAAATCAGTAGAAGTCCTTAAGAGTTACTCCTCTTTCTGTATCAGAAGGGAGCTTGCATTGCTGATCCCCTCATTTCCCTTGGCACAATGTGTGCAGCCAGGAGAAGGGAACCGAGTTACTAGCCTAGATAAACATGGGCCTGTTCATGAAGCAGCTCGGCTAGTTAAGTACTGCATGAGGAGTAGCTTTGGATGGGGTTAGATGAAGTTTGTCCAACATTTTTGTGAATCTTGCATTCTGTGGGCAGAAATATTTTCCACCAAATGGCAAGGGGGAGAAAAATCTCTCTTGAAATCTTTTTAATTCCTTCCTGTTTGTTCACAGGGGCAGATAGGGAGCTTTAGCTTGTTAACTGTTCAGGTCATGACAGTGCTTGAAGCGCTGGTCTTTGGGGCTAGCTCCATACAAGTAATGCAGAATTAGCATTTTTTTAAATTGCTATTGGCATAGACTTAATGTATTTTAAGACGAGACTCAGCATTTGTTCTAAAATTTGCCTTTAAAAAGTATCATGTGAGCTTCAGAGGCAAAAAAAAAAAGTGAGAACGGGCCTTTTTTGATTGAAAAAAATGTCTCTTTGATCAACCTGTATTAGAGAAAGCAGCTTTAATTTGATGCCCCCCTCCACCACCTTCCCTTGGGATTGCTCCTGCGAGATCAGCGTTGGCCAACACAGTACTCAGCAGCGCTGTATCCATGCACTTTCCAAGTGGTTTTAGCCAAGAGGCTTAGGATTGTTTGGAACGATGATTGCATCCAAAGACAAAAAAAGGCTCCAAGGGTGCAAGGGTGAATGCCACCCCCCCAACCCCCCAGCATTGGTCTCATTGCTTCAGGGGAGTTGTAGGATGCTGGGGCCAGCCACAAGCTGCCTCTGGGTCTGCGTTGGCTATGGTGGGGGTTCATGTTTGGTCGGCTGCTTGGGGTTTTGGTCTGTTTTGTTTTTGTGAGTAACTTCTACATCCAGCAAAGATATGTTTGAAGAAACCTGTTAATTTTGTATATCTGGCTGTTTATTGCACCACAGGATTGTAATGGTCTGCATCATCTGTGTGTGTGTGCGTGTGCGCGTGTGTATATGTACTGTATGTATATAGATATATGTAAAATATATTCACGTACACATTTATATGCATTAGCTGTAAGTGGCACTGCCCCTTAAAAATAAAACAAAATTCACTGTTAGCACATTCTGCCATGTGTTGAGGCAGAATTGGGTTTGTTTTTGTCAAATGAAAAGGAGTTTATTGTGTTCATCTTGCATATGTGCTTCTGAAATGCTGAACTCTGGATTTCCTTGGGTGGGGGTGTCCTACTTTGTTTGTAAACCCAATTGAATTGGGATGTTACTTGCTGGGACAAAGCATTCAGCTTTGGTCCAAGCAAAGGTTTAGCAAAAGAAACCCTCTTGCTCTCCTGCACAGCACGGGGAGCACTTGCACGTTTCGGTAGCCCCCCATATCCCCCTGTCCAGAGCTGATGTGCAATGGGTGGTGTTGGTACGTGTCCCTTTGTGAGTGGACTCTTTGTATAAGGTGTGGTTCAGTGTAAAGCATGAGTGGGTGTTTGATCTTGTATCGAGGGCTGAAATAACAGCACACTCCTTTGTATAACCTTTGCATTAATGTTTCTGCTTTTCTTTGACTTCTATTTTCTTTAAGGGAAACTGCATCTGTTAAGAACCTGCTTCTCCAGAAGCTATCGAATTGTTTTGTTTTCCAGATGAATTCCAGCATGTAACTTTGGTACTCTTGTTTGTTATTTGTGTAAAACCTGTTCTTCTGTCGTTTATGGTGTAGTCAGAAAAAAAAAAGGAAAAAAAAAAAAAAAAAAAAGGAATTCATGTAGTTTAACTTTTAAAGAAAAGAATCAAACTGCTTCATAAGGAAACCAATTGTATGTTAGTGTTTTCAGACAAGTCATCCTGTAGTTCCTAGCTCAGTAATGCAACACTGTACTTGTCACCAGGTGTGTTACAACTTTGCTGTACTTTCTTTTACTAGATGGTTGGGCTTTTAAATCCCAGACACTACGCATCCTGGGCCTACTTGCTCTAGATCAAAAAAAATGCAATAAAATGTTGCAATAAAGCACATTGACATGTAATGTTTTCGAAGGATGTACTGACGGCTGTTTCTAATAAATCCAGAACTGCAGCGTGGTCAGGCTCTCGTGGTGTTAGCTGTGTTTGTGTCTCCTGGCTGTGAGGCCGTGAGCACCTTCTTTAATAGAGGCTTTAAAGAGTCTTGTAGAGGTCCAACTTGCTGTAAGCAGTAGCTGAAGCAGCCAGGCCCCAAAACCCTCTTGGGGCCAAGGCAAGGGAGAGCTACATGTAGCACGTGAGCTCCTTAATGGAGCCTTTCCTCTGTTCCTTTTACAGCATTTTTAGAGAGAGCAGGAGCCATCAGCAGCATTCTTGCATGCCTCATTGCCTCCTCTGCCACCAGGGAAAGCCACGTTTGGTGATGCTGCTCCTGGTGCTGGGAAGGGGAGGGAGGGCTGGAGCAGCCTTCTGAAGGACCCAGCTCATCCGGATGCATTGGTTTAGAGCCTTGATTTTGTAGGAGTGTGGGAAATCACAGTTTGGTTTCCCAATACCATGAGCACCAGGCAGGGGCCACTGAAAAGTCAGTGAGTTTGTGGGTGGTGGTACTGATCTTCCTCAGTTTCAGCTGGAGGTGTTAGCAGGAGCGTCATAGCATGCTCCCAGTGCTGCAGTGATGTACAGCTGAGCTCTGGGCAATGCAGCAGCACGGCCCTGGGATTTACTGTCCCAGGCTGTGACCACACAGCTCCCACAGCCATGGGAGCTCGGGGAAGGGGTCACCGCACACACACATCTCCATGTGCATGCTCTGCATTTTCCATTTGAGGTCTTGGAAGATCCTGACGAGAAGCTCCAGTTGCATAGGGCAGCCTGATGGTGGCCAGCCAAAGGGCTGGGGCTTGGGCTTGGACAAGTGTGAGGACTGGCAAGGGCAAACCTGGGGCACTTCAGCCCTAAGCCGTGGGAGTGGGATGGGATGCTGCACCAGCATCCTTGGACAGTCAGGGCAGGGGAGGCCTGGTCTATGCACGGCTTGACTGGCTGCAAATGGCTCAGTGCTTTTGCAACCCGATGAGTGGACGTTTTTACAGACTGCTGAGCAACGTTCTTCCAACCTGCTGAGTCGACCATTTACAACAAACTGCTGTGCCAGCATTTCCTCATTGTGCCAGGTAAGCCTTTTTGGCTGCTGAGTCAGCATTCCCCCCATCAGTGACCCACAGGCCCGGAGTACCAAAAAGGTCTGGAAAGCCCCTGGTCATGGTGCCGGGGAGTGGAGAGCATCCAAGTGGACCCCAAGAGCTTGCTCAGGCATTGACCTTTATGTTGAGCAAGGAGGATCCCCCATGTTAAAGCACCCCAAGATCAGGTCCACTCTGTCTGCAGGGATGGTGCTGGAGCGATGTGGCCACCCCAGATATAGCACCCAGAGGCAGCAGGAGCCATATGGCTCCTAATGGATGAGCCATGGGCACTGCAGGTTGATGTCGACCCCATCAGCACCCCTGGATGCCTAAAAGGGAGGAGAGTAAAGGGGAAAGATGGGTGAGAAACTGGGAGGATGCTCAAGGGGACTGGCTCTTTTCTATTACTATTTAGTTTATTTTACTCAAGGCTGATGAGGTGGGATTACAGGAAAGATGTCAGTCACTAATTGGGGAATCGTTTTCCAGGGCTTTGCCAGACAGTTCGCTTCGTTATGAAAACATTACAGCTGGGAGCCGGCGTAGGAAATTTCCAAGCAGCTGTGCTGACTGGATGGAAAGAAAAACACCTCCCAGCTCAGATGTCTGCTCAGAGAAAGGGCAGATCCCCGGGATTTTTCCATCCTCAGCCATGCCACAGAGCTTCCTGCAAGTCCCCTGGGCTCCCCCATCACACACAGGACCCTTCCCAGGGGCAGGCGATGTCCTAGCAGTCCCAGGCATGGCAGCACATGGAGGGATAAACAGACAATCCCTGGGATGCTTCCATGGGCTTCCTGTTCCCCCCGGGGCAGGCAGGAGATGGTTGTAGTGGAGATTCAGGGGGAGATCTTCCCCGTGGGATAAAAATATCCCAACCCATCTCCAAAAGCCCATCCTCTGCCAGCCAGCCAAAATACCTTGATATAAGGCATCAGTGATGGTTTGAAGGCCAGGGACTTGCTGCAGCACCCAAGCTGCTCCACTTCCCCTTGGCTTCAGCCCTTAAAATAGACTGATTTTAGTCTAACAGTTTAATAGGTACTGTGTTGCTGGGCAGCTGGAGCAGCATAACCAGCAGTTGTAGCTGGAAGTATCGCAGACATTCATAAATACATGGCGAGGCAGTTCAGGTGGGCTGCATGGTGCCTTGTTCCTTATAGAAACCACAAGAGACTTGGTGGCCTGTCCCCTCCATCCTGCTCCATTAGGTGGGGTTGATGCATGGGAGACTCAACTGCCATTAATGAAGCAGCTGAGCATGGAAATGCAGCCAGTGCAGCCGCTGCTCACACCAGTTCCCACCATGATCGGGTCTGGGTGGGTGGAAAGGAGCAGGACCCCAAGGGTGCGCAACCAGGGAGACACAAGGAGGATGGAGGAATATTGTCCATAATTCCTCCCAGCAATTCATGACACAGAGCTTTTCCTTCCCTTGGAACATCAAGCCCAAGCTTGGAGCAGGGGCCAGCAGCTTTCAAGTAAATTGGTGAATTAGGGTTGGCCATGGATTCAGCATCCCCGTTTCAGGGGAAATCTCGTCATCCCGCTCACGAGGTTTCATCCAGATTGGAACAAAATGGGAAAATACAAAATCTGACTCTGGACAATGCTTGCAAGGGGAAAAAAAACCAGCACAACGACTTCGTTTCAACAGGTACAGTCCCACACCAGTGTTAGCCTTTCTCTACTGATAGAATCCCAGTACCCAGAGAGGTTCAAAGAAGGTTGCCTCACCCTATCTGAGACAAACCACTTCACTGGCTACCATTTTCTCCCTGCATTTTCACCAGCTCTTCCCTTTCTAATGACAAAATATTCTCCCTGGGGCAATCAAATTGACTTTGTGGAGAAGCAATGGGTGCGGGACAAGCTGCTGTGGCACCCTTTGCATGACATCTTTGCGCTCCTTGGGGCAGAGAACATGGTGGAGAAGGGGAGAAAGGGCTGCAGAGCCCTTTCCCTTCCCTATCCCTGCCAAACTGAAGCCACTCTCCCAGCCTTGGAGCAGAGAGGGAGGAGGAGGAGGGCAGGCAGCCTCCAGCCCCATGCCTCAGGCCCAGCTGGCTGCACTTCCCAGCCCTGATGCAAACCAGAGCAATCCAGGAGCAAGTTCCCAGAAGGGGGATAAGGAGCAGGAAGAGGAGCATTAACTGCCACAGTGGCCCGGGGGTCAGCAGAGGCAAGTCCCAGATGGAGCATGTGCCCCTTCATCCCAGGGGAGCAGATAAAGCGGCAGATAAGCCTCTCCCTGCGCTCCGGCGTGGGCTTCTCTGGAGAGAGGTGTGCATGGAGAGATCCCAGCCCCTCAGGCCGCTGCCGCAGGTCTTTGCTCAGACAAGGCGCTCACCAGCCCCAAGCCTGCTCCAAGCAGAACCGGCGCTGGAGCGCTTCCCACCCCCTTTTCCCTTTCCTCCCACTTTCAAGGGAAGGGGCTGGATGGGTGCACCGGGAGCTGAGCCAGCCGGCCCGGCGCAGGTGCTGTGAGCGCTCCCGCAGCCGCCCTGCCAAGGGAAACACAAACATCCGACCCAAAGAAAGCACTTTTCATCAGCAGCACAGGTTCCCGTGTCTGCACAGGGCCGGCCTGTTCTGGGCAGCCTTCCCCATGCGCTGCGCCCGGCCGAGCTTCCCGGGCTGGGCTTTGGCCAAAGCCGCCCTTCCCAGCCCACATCAGATCCATCAAAACCAGTCAGGGTGACCACGTCCGAGACCTGGGCGGGATGTAAACTGGCCTGATGCGAGGCACTGCAGAGTTAAAGGGGCTGAAGTCAGCCTCAGCCCCTCAGGGTGAGAGCTGGGGATGTGGAACCTCGGGATGCAGGACCTGGAGATGTGGGATCCTGGGGATTTGAGACCGAGGGGATGTAGGAGCCCCACTTCTTAACTCTGGCAAAGAGAACTTTGGCCAAACCTGGCTGTCCCCAGCCCTGCAGAGGAGATGAGCCCCCACACACACTTAGAAGCAGATGTTGGGGGGGGAAATTCCAGGTGCGTCGTATGAAATAGGCCAGGACCACAGGAATAGCTAAAAAAAAAGGGGGAAGAAAAACAGAAAGTGTAACTTTGGCCTCAAGCTTGGGAAGAGGTGTGGAGAAGACAGGAATCCGGGCGGAAGAGGAGGTGAGCAGGAATGCAAGGGCACTTGGATGCACATCATTCATGGAATAAATAGCTCTGGGCAGCTCATACCTGCCCTCGGAGTGGGGTGGGCGGGTGGCCGGGGAGAGGAGCAGCAGTGATTCCTCATCCTGCCCCTGGGCACCCATCAAAGCTCTGCCGCTGAGTCAGAGCTGGGCTGGTCCCGGGCGTTTGCCCCCTGCCCCTGGAATTCTACAGGGAGAAACAGGAGGCCGAGACCCCAGGAACAAAGCAGCTTTTCATGGCAGTGCTTGGCCAAGGAAACCGGGAATATTTCTGTGCAAGGGCTTCCAAACAGCGCCTTGCTTTGATCCCGCGCACGGGGCAGGTTGTTGGCGTTTTTCTTTCCTTTTCTCTGTTGCTCTTGGTTCTTTTCATCCCACTTCAAGGCGTGATTTTTGTGTTTATAGCTTCCAGGAGAAGCTTTTTGCTGCTCTGGGAAGGAAAACCTCTTGCTGGGAGCAAGGTACAGGTGATGCATGGCTCCGGTGATGCATGGCTCCAGTGAGGCATGGCTCCAGTGATGCATGGCTCCAGTGATGCATGGCTCCAGTGATGCATGGCTCCAGTGAGGCACAGCCCCTTCACCCATCAAACCCCAGCTTCATCTGCCCCTGCTGCAGGGATTTTGGGTGCAGCATCACGGCGTGTGAGTCCCACAGCCCCTCTGAGGACGCAGCACCCCTCTGTTGCACCCAAGGGAGAGAAATCCCTTCCCTGGGGGCTCACTGCAAGCTCAGGTGTCCATCTCCATCATTTTCAGCTCAGAGGCTGGTTTCTGAACCCATCTGGTAAATCCCAGCCTTCCTCAGGGTGGGAAACCCAAAGAGCTCCATGGCTTCTTCCCAAACCATGCCCCTTCCAGAGGAGCTGGCAGCTTGCACACTCAGGAGACCCCCCAGACCCCCTAGATGATGAGGACGGGCATATTCCTCCTTACCAGCCCCAAACCTGATGGATTTCCAGCCAGTTTTTATGTCTCTTTTAAATGTCATTTAGACATTTCTGCCTAAAATCCACTCTCTTACCCCAGATACAGAGGGAGAGGATGGGCACCCCCCATCCCCACTGAACCCATGCTCAGATCCCCCTCCTGCAGCCCTGGGGATGGTCCCCACAAGCCCATACCCGGACGCAGCATGGGTTATGTGTGCCAACCCTCCCCGCCCGCTGCCCACATCCCAGGTATTTTTAGGCAGCAGGAAACACGCTTGCACTGCCTCCAGCCTCCAGCGCAGGGATTGGAGGGGATGGGTGGGATGGAGAAATGGAGTCAGCCCTGCGTGGTCACCGCTGCCCTGGGATTAAAACTCCCCCCCTCCTTTTCCTGCTCCTTCTCTTCTTCCTCCTCATCCTCATCCTCCTCCCAGCCCTGCTGTAGTCAGCTTCTGGTGGATGTTGCCTTTGGACAGGACCCTCTGCCACTGCGTGGGGCCTGTGTGCCCCACAGCTGGGAACAGCATCGGGGAGCCCCAAACCACAGCAGCCCATGGGAGCCAGCCCCATACTAGGGAACAGGGCTTTTCCCCCTAAGTGATGGGCTGGCACCTATGGAGCATAGGACATGGAGGATGCACCTTGCCAGCTGGCTGGGAGGAGCAGTGGGTATTCCCTGAATGGGAATATGTCACTTGCTCTCACACTGGGAATTGCCATGGGTCCCAGCTGAGCCATGGACCAGGAGGCTGCAGCAGCCCTGAGGTGGTGGGACATGGGAGAGGGCTGCAGGTGCCACAGGGCATTTTTGGCTCTGCCGTTACCTCCCCAAGCATCCTCAAGCACATCCCTGCATCCTTCCCCATGAGCCTTAACAGTATCTGGGGCTCATTCCCCTCTCCCTGAGCAGCAGATGTCCCATCCAGCGAATAGAACACGAAGGAGCATCGTCACCCTGTATCCACAGTGCAGTGCCTGCCCTGAAAGTTGTGGTGTTCATCCCTTGAGCTGTCCACAGGACAGGAAGCAGGATTTGGGGCAGGATGGGCCAGAGTGCCCTGAATTTGGGGTATGTCTGCACACGTGTGTGCGTGTCCTTGCCCTGCGCAGGATAGCTGCAGCGGGCAGAGCAAGGAGCCATCCCAGCTCTGTTACCTCACACCAGCGCACACTGCCAAGCCCAAAAGACCTCAAAATCCACGCTTGGTCTCCCAGTCACTGGGGTATCACATCCAGCACTAGGATGAAACAGGAGTGTCCATGAGCAGGAGGGGTTCCCCTGGGTGCCAGAAACCAGAACGCATCTGCCTGCACCGGCAGTCCCGGCCTGGCTCTGGTTTTCCTGGGGAAGAGGAAAAGTGGGGTCTCCATCCGGCTGCAAAACAGCTGGGAGGGCCGCCGGTGCCCCCAGCCTGGTTTGGGAGCACGGTGCAGGCAGGGCAGGGGCTTGGCTGCTCCACAGGGCTGCTCCACCACCATTTCCTTGTGCTCCAAGGTTTACATTCGCCAAGTGAAGTTTTCCTTCCCATGGTCCCAAGCTTTCTGCTGGACGGTGTCACATCCAGCTGAAGACCTGGGAAAGAGTCGAGAGGGGGAGGTCCTCCTGGCCCAAAGCGCTTCATGGCTGGCACAACCAGGAAGGAGGGAGCATGGACATGAAGGGGCTGGGGGGAGCATGGCGGTGGCCACCATCAGCCCTGTTCCCTTCTTTGTCCTCTCAATATCCTCACCTTTTTAATGGAGAAACAGGGAAAGGGGCAGTGCTGGGGAGCAGCGTGGTCCTGCTGCCCCGGAGGAGCATCCCCTGCTGCCATAGGAACGTGCAAACCCAGTGGCACCCACAACCCTAATTAATGACAGCTCCAAGGTTAACGAGCATCCAGCACCTGCGTCAGCTTCTATACTGACAGGTGAGAGCAGGAGTAGGCACCAGGAGCCCGTTTGCCTTTAAACTCGCTGGGGAGCAGCCCGGGATGCCGCAGCAGCGAGCCTGGGGCTGGAGACCCTTACGAGCCCGTTTGATCTCCTCCTGTCCGGCTCCAACAGAGCAGCCGCGGCAGCCGGAGGATGGGGACGGGCAGGAAACGGGCTTAAGGTGCCCGAGCTCCGCCCGGGTTTGTGCGTGGGGACCGATTGGAGCTGTTCAAGCATCCCCGGCGGAGCCTGCGGGTGAGCGGGAGCCAGGGCAGGGAGCGAGGTCCTGCCCCAGGCGTCTGCTCACAGAGCCAACAAGTCCCGGCCGAAGGTCCGGGAACGGCGCTGGGAGGCAGCCGGGTCGGGCGGCGCTGGAGCACGGATGGAGCCCCAGCAGCAGCTCAGCTCCAGGCTCGCCCCAGGACCATGCTGCCCGCGGATGGCAGTGCCTGAGAGCTGCCTCCTCCCGGGAATGCTGCTCCTGCAGTTTTCATTGGTGAGCTCCTGCAGCATCCATCTTTTCGGGGCGCTGGATCCATCCCTTCCCTGCTGGAGGCAAAGGCAGAGCCCCAGCCCCGCTCCTTGCAAAGCTGCCTCTCTTCTTCTTTCTCATCCCAAGCAGTAACAGGGAAAGGCTGGGGCCGAGGCAGAGAGACAGCGGGACCAGCACAGCCTTTTTGGCAGCCGCCCCCCGTGATCTGGGCCCCAAACCGCAGGAGGGCACAGTGTGGGACCAGCAGGGGCTGCAGGCAGCAGGGGAGCGCTGGGTGCTGCTCAGGCAGGGGCAAGCGCTGGCTCCCAGGCCGCAGGCAGCACCTGGAGCCGGGACAAGGGCTGGTCGCAGCGCGCAGCTCTGGGAAGGGCTGGGGATTCTAGCTCGCTGACAGCACAGGGCTCCTTTTGGTGCTTTCCCCTCCCGCGCAGGAGAATCCGAGCACCCCAGTTTCTCACCACACAAGGTTTTGCCATGGAAGAAAGGAAAACGCGGAATTTTACATTCTGGCTGCAAACCTTTCCTCTTGGCAACGTGGCTCCTGCAGAGCCCCACAGCCAGTCCCAGCCCCGCACCACCACAGGCAAAGCCCAGGTCAGCGCTGCTGGGTGCTGCGTGTTCCACCTGCAAACATCTGCAGCAGATGTGGGGCTGTGCCCGACCCCCCCCCAGCACATCTCCCTTCCCCAGCCAGTCCAGCAGCCCATGGGGAGCATCCTACATCCAGCAAAGCAAGGAGATCCGGGGCACAGCATCCCACCAGGACTTCACTGCTGAGGGGAAACTGAGGCAGGGAGCAAGGAGAAGATGTGCAGACCCCGTGGGTTGTGCCTGAGGTGTCAGGATCCGGCCCCAGAGCTCAGGAGCCCACTGGGGAGTCAGATGCTGCAGAAAGAGCCGGCTTAGAGGGTTGGCTCCTGGCTCGGTCCCAAGGCCCCAGCTGAGGCTGGGAGGTTAAAGGCAGGGAGCCAGGCCCGTTTAACTGGGAATGCAGCCTTCTGCTGCCGGTGACCTGGGGGGGCAGCACCTTTCCCAGGGACCTTCTCCTCCGGGATTAACAGGGGTTGCCGCCCCAAAGCCCAGCTTCATTCCCAGCCCGGCGAGACCTGTGTCCTCACTGACAGCAGTGGGGGCGGCTTGGCCAGACACTTCGAAGGATGCGAAGGGAAATCCATCTGGGATGCTGCCCCCGCACTGTGCTGCGTGCAGAGCATCCCAGGAGCCAGCCGGGGGGGAATCTGGCCTCTTAGCAAAGGGGAGGCAGCTGGACGCTGACCAGAGAGGAGTTTGCAGCCAGCAGGCCCCTGGGTTTAGCCCATCCTTCCCTGCATCCTTCCCTGCATCCATCCTTCCCTGCTGGCACACACAGCCCTCGCAGAGGGGCAGACCAGAAATATGTATGTTTTCGTATGTAGGTATTAGAAATGTAAGAGGAGGATGCTCAAACCAGCAGCAGGATCCGTGGTGCAACTCAGGCTCTCACCCGATTGCCACTGAAGGACCAGAGAGCTCGGTGAAGCTGCAATGGGTTCAATATTCATAGAATCATAGAATCCCAGACTGATTTGGGTTGGAAGGGACCTCAAAGCTCGTCCAGTTCCAACCCCTGCCATAGGCAGGGACACCTCCCACTAGAGCAGCTTGCTCCAAGCCCCTGTGTCCAACCTGGCCTTGAGCACTGCCAGGGATGGGGCAGCCACAGCTTCTCTGGGCACCCTGTGCCAGCGCCTCAGCACCCTCACAGGGAAGGGTGAATTGCTAATGTCTAATTTAAATCTACTGTGCATCACTTTAAAGCCATTCCCCCTTGTCCTGTCACTACCTGACCTTGTAAAATGTCCCTCTCCAGACTGTAGGCTCCCCAAGAGAGCACCAGATATTCCTAGGAGAGATCTGTGGGAGCAGGATGCTCTCCCAGGCTGACCCCAATGGCAGCCTTGCACATAGGAGCATCCCGGTGTGGGAGGACACCGCGTTACCAGGGAGCTGCAGGTATTTCAGACCAGAGAGGGGAAGGGGAGGAGGGACGAGGTGCACAGGAAGATGGGGGTGCTTGGGGGTGCTCCTGGCCCCCGGCACACACCACCCACACCTCTCACACATCTCAAGGCCAGGAGGACCAGCGCCTCAGCGCTGCGCCGTTGTAAGCAGCGCATCGGCTGCCCTCCTGCCCCGGCCGTCCCCGCCAGCCCCGGTTACGCTCAGCGTGAAGAAGCCTCCCGGGGTGCGGATGCTCCGCGGCCGGAGCTGGGGAAGGCTGCTCGGGGGAGCCCTGTGACGCGGGCACAGCTCAGCTGGGATTAGCGGGCCGACGGACGTGACCGGGAGGCAGTCGCCTGGCGCTCATTCCAGCAGGGATATATTTGGGAGCCCGGTTATCCCCTGTGCTTCGCTTATTTTTAGCTCCCAGGCTGCCAGGCTGCGGTGGCACAAGGGGAAGGGGGGGATGGATCCATCCCTGGCCGGTGCTGCCCGCTGAAGGATGGATGGGCAGGGGGGGAGCACGGCCCCGTGTCCTGGCCGGTGCTGAGCCCCCGTGGGAGGGAAGCCTCTGCCCACACTGGCTGCAGAGGAGGAGGAAGCTGGGTTTCCCCCCAGAGAAGCAGGAAAATGGGGTTTGACGAGCGATGGGAGCATCCCTGCGCAGTCCCTGCCCCAGATCCATCCACAAGCCCTTGCCACCACCCTGACCCCCATCTCCAGGGTTGCAAACAGCCCATTTCGGCATCACCCAGCACAAAGTCCTTGCAGACCCATCCCACCGTGGCAGCACTGACCTGGCAGCAATGCCACCAGTCCTCATCCCGCATCCCCTTCCCTCATTCCCCCACTGCCCTCAGCACAGCAGGAGCGTGTCCCTGGCACATGGCTGAGCCCTCTCTCCCCATGGGCGGTCATCAGGTGCGGAGCTGGACCTCCTTGAGGTTTAAATACACTGAAAACAGTGGGAGAACAGCAGGACAGAGCCCAGAACCCACCCAGCCCTTGTGCCCTCCTGGATCAGCACTAACACAAAGAGGTAGAAGAGAGTGAGCACCTTCCTTGTACCTCCCTGCCAGCCCAATTCCCATCAGCTCCCACCTCAGTTCCCCCTGGATGAAGCTGGAGGGGGTCAGTTATGGGGCAGCACCACAGAATGCAGCTGCAACCCCTGCCCATGAGCCAAGAACTATCACGTCCCAGAGGCTCATCACCAGCTCCAAGCCCTGATGCTGCCGTGGGCTTCCTGACCACAACAGGGCCGAGCAGCAGCCAGGGACAGCCAAATTCCTCCTCGGGGGGCATGTCCCAGGGCGGCGAGGCTGGGCCGGTCAAACTCCATCACTCCGTAAACCTCAGCTGGGGAAAAGCCCCAGTTTGTTGGTTTCTTTAAATCCCTTGCCTCCAGGGGCAGGTTTCCCGTGTTCTCGAGCCTGAGGAGAGCGGCCAGGGCCATTCAGGGCCATGGGCTGCCATGGCCTCGGCTGCGGCTTGCCCCGATTCCCTGCTGCCCATCAGAATTAGCCGGCCTGTTTGAGCGGGTTACAATGATCATCAAATAACTCGTGCATTGACAGCACGTCAGGCTGAGAAGCCTGGCGGAGGCCTCGTTTGCTGATTGCTAATTAACTTAACATTCCTAATCCCTCATTAGTGACTATGAAGTAAGCTCTGAAATATGAGGTCAGCCCTAATCAGCGTTTAAAACATAAAGCCCAATGGCACGTGATGGGGGTAAGATGGGGGGGGGTGGCTGCAGGCCAGCCCCGGGGGCTCCCGTGGTCAGGGGGAATGGGGCTGCACAGCAGGGCCAGACACAATGGGTTAAACCCTGTGGGGACATCCGCGCATCACCCCAAATCTCAGCACCCGCACTCGGTGCATGTCCTAGCTCCACACCAGGCGCAGGCAGGGACACTCAGGGTGACAGCACTTGAGATGCCCGGGTCTGTCTTCAGTTCCATTCCTTGCTGTGTCCGGTTGGATGTCCCCCGTGGGGCTTGCAGCATCCCTCTGCCGCACCAAAACTTCTTGCTTTGTCCCCTGTAATCAGGATTTCCCAGCTGGAAAGCCCCAAATGGGCCACCTCAAAGACTGGGACCCTCATGTCCCTAGGGACTGGCAGCAGGAGCGATGGGGGAGCCGTCAGCCATGGTAAATACCCCGAGCAATCAGCACCATGTTCCTTGCTCCAGGGGTCTCTGGGTGGAAGGGAAACAATGGGTTTTAATGGGGGTTTAGGGTGCTTTTAACCCTGGTGAGCTGAATATATCCAAGTGGGAATGACAAGTCCAGGGCGAGGGATGTGACACCCCTGGGACAATGCGCAACCCAGCACCACTCTTGACTGCACCCAGCGCCTGGGCTGGGGCCCGAACTCGCACGTGCTGCTCTTCTGGCAGCCTGGCTGTGGGGAAACCGCCTGAGCCAGCCTGATCCCACCTGAACCCGTGTGAAGTCAGAGCCCTGAACTCACAGGAGCATCACCCAGTTCACCAGCACAGAACAAATCCGTCCTGCTCCAGGGACGTGCCCCTTGCTCGGCCTGACCCTCAGGGATGCTGCTGTAAAACCTCCCATGGGATGACCTTTTCCCCCTGCCAAGGGCAGCCCTCCTGCACCACACACCATCTATTACTATTATTAAGCCCCCAAAAAGGGGAAAATGCTTTGCATTGATGACAAGCCCCAATTCCCCCTGCTCACAGGGCGCAGCAAGCACTGCTGCTGCTGATGCCAGGTTTTGATGGGGTCATGTCACCATTTAGTGCATCCGACAGCAATTCCAGCTGTGGTTTCCATTTGGGAAATGCGCTCAACAGCAGCAGCCAAGCACCTGTGTGGATCGCTTTGGCTTTCCCCCGACTCCTGTCTGAAATCCCAGGTAAACTGCAGGCAGCCTGGCTGTGGGCAGTGGGATTTCTCCATGGTCTGGCTCGCATGCTCTGATCCTTGGGGAAGGACTCACATCTCAGCACTGAATCACACTGAGCTGCCCATGTGCGTGTCATCAGCCAGGGGGAAAACGTCCCTTATTTGTTGCAGCGTAAGCCTCTGGAAGAATAAACCACGGCGAATTAAGAGCAGTTTATTTCTGACTGGGGGAACATCTGCGGGAGGGCTGCGGACTTTAAACTTAACCCGAATTAAACCTCAGCCGGTAAACCTTAACCAGTGCTAACAAGGAGAGCGCTGGGATGTTCCCGTGAAGATGTAGTTTGAAAAGCTCTTGTTGCCCCATCTCTGACTGTGCCTAAGGAGCAGGACCAAAGCGATGCTCCTGGCTCCCTTTGTCAATGGACTCGGTCAGTGGGGCACAGCCAACCCTTGCTCTGCACCAGGTCCCTGCACTGAACCCATCGGTGACCACAGGAACTGAGCTGTGCCATGGAAAGGCCGTTTTGCTCAAGGCAGCAGGAGATGTAACAGCAGCATCCTCCGGCTGCGTGGTCCCTGCTCCCATCCCTCCGCGCCGCGCATCCCTCTCGGTGCGGGCAGGAGCATCGCTCTGCTCCTCTACGAGCCAGCGGCAGCAATGACGACGAGCGGCGCGGCGCGAGGCTGCGGGCAGAGCACTGCGAATCTCCCGTGGACGGAGCTCTGCTTCATCCCTGGCGCTCGGCAGCTCCTCCGCAGCACGGACACAAGGGGTACTCTGAGCAGCAGCAGCAGCAAATGAGGCCGAGTCCAATCCCCTCAGCCACGAGCGTCTCCCCAGCTCTTCATTTCCAAGGACAGGAATAAGCCTTTGAAGGCTTTTCCATGTGAGAGCGCACACCTGCACATGGTAAAAGCAAAGGGCTGTTTCTGGAAAGGTTTGCGGGGTGTATTATCAAGACAGCCCAACAACTGGATACTCATGGGGGCTGTGTAGCTCCTGCTGCCTTGTGGTGCTTGGCTAATCCAAGCCAAAGCCATACCTGTGCCACCGGCAGCTGCTGCCCTTTAGATGTTGTTGTGTGCACGTAATTCATGCACCCACCAGCTATGGCGTTCAGCTGTGGTCAGTCACATCCTCCATCTCGCTGCTTTCTTCTGTGGCTCAGCTAAGTTTTATGTCCTGTTTTTACCCCTTTGGTCAATATCCAGTGATAGGACAAGGGGCAATGGGTGTAAACTGGAACATAGGAAGTTCCACGTTAACATCAGGAAGAACTTCTTTACTGTAAGAGTGATAGAGCACTGGAACAGGTTGCCCAGGGGGGTTGTGGAGTCTCCTACACTGGAGATATTCAAGGCCCGCCTGGACAAGTTCCTGTGTGATGTACTGTAGGTTACCCTGCTCTTGCAGGGGGGTTGGACTAGATGATCTTTTGAGGTCCCTTCCAACCCTTGGGATTCTGTGTGATTCTGTGACCCCACACTAGCAGGGACATGGGACACTACTGGTCACAGTGGAGTACCACAGAACAGTTTGGGCTGGAAGGGACCTTCAAAGCCCATCTAATCCAGCCCCCTGCACTGAGCAGGGACATCTTCAACCAGACCAGGCTGCCCAGAACCACATCCAGCCTTGCCCTGAATGTCTCCATGGGTGGCACAGCCACCACCTCTCTGGGCAGCCGGTGCCAGTGTTTTACCACCCTCATTGTAAAGAATTTCTTCTTCGCATCCAGCCTGAATCTCCTCTTTTAGTTTAAACCCATCACACCTTGCCCTGTGGCAGCAGGCTCTGCTGAAGTCTCTCCCCTTCTTTCTTATAGGCCCCCTTTAAGTACTGAAAGGCTGTGATAAGGTCCCCCTGGAGTCTTCATTTCTCCAGGCTGAACAACCCCAATTCTCTCTCAGCCTTTCCTCACAGGAGAGGTGCTCCATTCCTCTGATCATTTTTGTGGCCTCCTCTGGACCCGCTCCAACAGATCCATGTCTTTCCTGCGCTGGTGGCCCTAGAGCTGGATGCAGGACTGCAGATGGGGTCTCACCAGAGCAGAGCAGAGGGGCAGCATCACCTCCCTCAACCTGCTGGTCACGCTCCTTTGGATGCAGCCCAACGTAAGATTTGCCTTCTGAGACGGTAAATTTGGGCCTGAGTGGAAAGCTCTGGCTTATCCATACCTCCGACGCACAGAACCCCAAACAGCCTGGCAGATTGACTTCGATACCTCCCACACCCAGACACCCCACAGGCTGTTCCCTGCCCCATCCAACAGCCAGTTGATGCTGAAGGCACCCCCAGCACTGCAGGAGATCGAGGCGAAACCCAACAAGAGACAGACACAACTGGGAATTTATGTAAAAAAAAAAAACCAAAAAACCCCAAAATTCTTTATTTTGGAGGAGGATTCGAACACCGACATGCAGGTACAACATGAATAAAAATTATTGCACCGCTATTATGTGGCAATTGTTCAAGTTTCTAAAAACACAGAAATTCCACACTTCCTCTTATCTAGCTAAGTGCTGAGTGACACAGCTTGGCGGAGCCCAGCTCAGGAGGTGCTCTCCCAGCCACCTGGATATGGTCATCGAACACAAGGGAAACACACACTTCTGTCCAACCTTCTACTAGAAGTACAGAATTATCCTTCACATCCAGTACGAGGAAACCAGAGAAAGACTTCATCCTGCCCTCTTCCGAAGAAAGAAATAGTTAAAATACTCCAAATCACACCTTGACGCAAGTGTGGCAACCAAAACCACTGGTCACTCCTACCCCTTTCCCAGCAAGCGCTCTTTAGTACAATAGCAGCCAAAGGCCTCTGACATCCGGACCCAGGAGTGGCCGTTACAATGCTAAAGTCCAATATTTACAATAAATATCATCCGTTTCTCTCAGTTCGCAACAGGAAGAGACAAAGGGAAAAGTAACACTGAAATGAGGCACGGGGCAGGAATGCGGCGGCTGGATGAAGGAGCAGAGAGGAGCTGCAGGGGCTGGAGCCAGCTTTGGCGCTGTCACCCCAGCACACAAAGAGCAGGAGAGCCAAGCCGACAGAAGGGAAGAGGGAAACGAAGCAGGAAAGCAGCGTATTGGGTACATGCACAACTCATTCATCAGACGCACCACACACAACTTCTACCTCCCGCCTGTCTGAGGGTTATCTACAGAGGCCAAGTTCTTGTCTTGCTGAATGCTTTGCTCGGGTACCATGGGTCCGATCCTGCCCTGGGGAACACATCCTCCCTCATCTCACTCAGCTTTTCCAACACCTCCTTCCCACCCAACACTTTTTACAGGCTTATTTGAAGTGTTTAAGCACTTCTTAGCAGAGCAAGAAGTAAGTCTTGGTGTATCTACCTGGTTTATTATCAGAACCTAATAGAAAGTGACTTTTTGCCAAAGGTGCTCCATGTAAGTTTGACACAAGGTGGAACCTGGCACACTAAGGGGAACTGCAGGACTGACCAGGAGCAGGGATACGTGGCTTGACTAGGATGCTCTCCTGGCAATGCTGTTTGGCTTTGGCTTCCAAAAAACCATGGTTTTTTAAATTGCACCCATCACTTTCTGTACCGTAGCTACAAAAGAGGTGACTAACACACACCTCACCTCTTCTTGGGCCAGTTCAGGCAACAGCAGCAAAAGCTGTGACACAGCAAGGCTTCCAACTCCTCTTTTTATGTGTAAGAAAGGATAACTCTGCAATTCAGCACCGGAACCACCACGTGCAAAGGGAGGCAGTCAGCAGTTAACACAGCTGGTACCTTCAGAGCCTCATCCCTCATGGGATGAGCCAGGTTACCCAGCCCTCTCTCCTAGGAGCAGTGGGTGGTTTTCCCATTAGGTTCTTAAAATGCAGAGCCCTTTGCGGATGCTCACAGGAGAAGCTGTGTCACTGCAAGGAGAAGGAAGAGGGGACCTGCAACCAGGGAGCAGCCAGGTCAGACTCTGTCCTCACCCACCTCTGGGCTCACTGATTTACACAGAGACCTCCAACCTCGCCGAGGTTAGGTGCTCTCAGGACATAAGCTTGAGACTTGTCTTCATGGTCACCACAGACTCAGGATGCTGAACCAATTTCTCACTGCTCCTGTCCATTCTATCCTGTACTGCCCTACTGATCAGGCCTTGTTTCTCAGCAGTTGTTTGAGCAGATCACGCCACCAGGCTGAAAACCAGCCAGGTAAGTACCAGACTCTGCCAAGCCTGTTCCTTACTTGCCATTGCTCCGAATCAGCACAGAATGATGCTCATCAACAAGAGTGCTTTGAGAGGCCGGAGACAGCCAGGACCCTGACAAGGCAGTGGAAATATTGTGATTATTATTGCAAACCAAGTGTATATGAGTAGCCTATGAATTCCAGGGAAAAGAGCAAAGAGACAGCACAGCAGGCTCCGCTCTCAATACCGTCACAGCAAGATTTATTAATGTGTTATCTGGGAGCGTTGAGGCTTTGGTTAGTGTATTAACAACACCATACATGTTCACACAGACACACAGAGTAAACACTCTTTTAAACATGTTAAAAAAGAAAAGTCCAAACCAAAACTTGGTCCAGAAATGAAATCCAAGCAGCCAAAATCAAGTATATAATGGGGCGAGGGGGGAAACAATAGTGACACTGAAAGAAGCAGGGCGAGATTCCAGAGACTTTTCTGATTTGTGGATTGAGCTGAAATCAAGTTGAAAGAGTTGGAGGAAAATCTATTCCTATATAAAAACATATCTGCACTTAGGGGAAAGCAAAAGTTCAAGTTCAGAAAAAGCCAAGACACTGAAGAAGGCAGCGGTGTAATGAAATCAGACCAACAGAGGCAGGTTTTAGCTTGAAATACCGTTGCACAGTCATTCTGTTTCTAACAGCATAAGCCAGTGAGCAGGATACTAGACCTTGCGGGTGACCCGCAGGGAGATACACTCAGACAAGACTAGAATAAAAGCTGAGCACAATCTGGGACAAATGATGGGAGTGTTCATTGAGAGGAACCTTTAACTGGATGAAGAAATGGCTTTACAGTGCTATAGGTATCACCACTTGACACGTTTATTGGTGTATGATTATTGATCTAATCCCCAGCAAAGAGCACTGTTATCCAGTCGGTCACACTTAAAGCAAAGCAATGTCTAAACCTAAGAGCAGAGAGTTAATTTGCTTAATGGAAAGTGACCTCAGCAGTGGAAATGATCTAGCTATCAAAGCTGAAATCTTAAAATATCACATGTGTTTTGAAGTCTGCTTGCAGCTTGTCCACAGAACTCGAGGAATCCGAACTCTTCATAGGATTCTTCTGTTTTTAAAACGGGCAGATTCGGAAAACTCGGCAAGTTTCCCAAGCCCCAATTCAGAAATGTTAAGGAACACCTTAGAATCCCTACCTATTTAGACTCACCAAGAGAAGGAAAAGTCTCCAAAGGCCATTTATCATTGAGATAACTTTGCCTGATGCATACTGGAGAACACGCGACTACAGAGTTCTCTACTTTAAAACCAACCTACAAGGCACCCCTTTCCTGGGGTCACTTATTCCGAGGCAGGGCAAGTTGTGAATTGAAGCCAGAGAAAGAAAGAGAAAACATCACTAAAATTATAAAAACAGAGGGAAAAGTTGCCAAGTGTCTCATAAATGATAAGTAAAAACAATCCCCCCCCCCCAAACAGCTTACGGATTGCAGATTGCTCTTTCGGATAATTCCATTGAAAACTACTTTTACTGGGTTTAAAGAGCAGACACGGATCTCTCTGTGTCTGTCCCCCCCAGCCAAGTCCCTTGCCTCTGGATCCTCTAAGGACTGTGATGCACATGGTGACAAACAGCTCTCACTTGCACTGAAGAGGGTTTTTCAGCTCCAGAACAACTTGTGGACCAGAGTCGTTTCTTCTCCTTGTCCAAGGACATCAGATTGTAAATTCAAAGACCAAACCTGAAATTTGTGAATTCCAATGGCATTTCAAAGAGAAAATTGAAAGGCAGAAATTTAAAAGTAAGCTGCCTTTTTTGTACTCAGAACTTCTGGGATCTCAAATAAATGCGGGATTACAGGGAAGAGCACAACAGGCCCTAAACTCAGGCAAAATAAAAGGTCTGGAAGGGGAAAAAGCAAATAAAAGAAAACAAACTGTTTCTTAAGCCCTGCTTTAAAGATACCCTGTTCTAAAGAGACCTCAAACGGCAAGCATTACTGTGTACAAAAATAGAATAGCAAGGATGAAAAAACACAAAAAACAGTATGAAAAAAACCCTCCCAAAAATAGATGTACACAAGTTCTATTTTATATTAGTGTATATTACAAAATTCAAACATGCAGTCTCTATTTTGAATGTAGAATGCTCCAGTCCACTAGTACCAGGGATGCTGCTATGTTTTCTTTACAGCATCATCATGTGACAGGGGAAAGTCTTGTATTTTTAACTGGTTTCCAACCTCTTTGCTTTTCGCTTGCACCAGAGTCCCTTCTTTTGAGGGCCTCGTGCTGCCATCTGGCAGAGGAGAGGCTCTCAGAGCTGCTTGTCCAAGAGCGTGAGGCAGCTCTTTCGATGGAGTGATTTTGCAGCTACCTCCCAGCACTTCAGGTGCTTCAGCACTGCAAAAAGTCGCCTCCTTTTTTGCCACTACGGGACACGTTGCCTCCCAGGGCTTGGCTGAGTGTAACAACTCTGTGCAGGATCCGCTCCCTGCAGTCAGACTGTCTGTGCTAGATAGTTTGGCTTTCTCTTGACACGCTCCTGCTTGTGAAGTTTCCTGTCTTTTTTGTTTCAAATCCCTCTCTTCTTTACAGGAGGCACCCAAATGGGGGAAATCCTTTCTCTTTTCCACCTCTCCAGAACCAGACATACTGAGCTTCAAAGGCCCCAACACACTCTGAGCTAGCGGCACTAACTGAGACACGGAGAGAGCTCTTTCGATAGCGCCGGGGATGAGGAGCGTGGAGGATACAGGACCTGCTGGGCTGGTTTTGCTGGCGGTTGGAGCACTCTCTGCCTGGGACGAGCTGGGCTGCTTTTCAGCACAAGGACTTTTTTGGGACACCTCACTTGGGCTTCTAGGAGACAGAAACGAGGGGCTGTGCTGTTCTGCAGGCTGAAGGGTCTCCTTGCGATCCTTCTCACTGCGGTCCACAGGGCTTACCGAGGGAGGAGTGCTCACGCTTGCCATGCACCACGAAGAAACTGCCAGCAGAGGTTTAGAGTCCTGTTTCTTCTGGCTGCTTTCTGTTAGCAAAGGGTCTTTCTGGTCAAGCTTACTACATGAGGCCCCTGAAGAGTCACCTTCTTCAAGTTCCAGGAGTTTGATAGACGGGCACTGTATACGTTCTGTCCGATCTACTGGCTTTTGAGTACTTGTAGTTCTCCCTAGGTCTTTGATTGCTTCAGAAGGTTTCTCTTTTGGACCAAAACACTCAAAAGTTTTGTTTTCTGGCAATTTTTGTTCCTTTGCAGTTGTTTCTGATCTTAGTAATGGCTTTTCCGAATCAGCTAATTTTTGTGGAGAAGTTCTTGGGAGGACCCCTGACGGGGAAGGCTGCACACTGATTTGCAGTGGCTCTGAAACAGGCTTGGCTTGTTGATTATTTCCCTTCTGCAAAACTTCAGTACCTTTTGGGTCTTCAGGTAGAAAAGCATCATCTTCAATACTATCCTTGCTTTCCAATTTAGATGAAAACTTATTATCCTCATTAAAAGAATCCGAGCCTTGGTCTCCACCGTCAGGGGGCTTGTCGAGTCTTCTCCCATCCTGACTATCTTCTGAACCATCATCTGTTTCATCTTCGGAAGAGTCCACTTCTCTGATGGCCTCTTGCTTTTGCAGAGACTCCCTCCTCTCCACCCTGTCCTGTCGGATAGCACCCAACTTCCGTGAACCCGGCTTCTGCAACATCCCTTTCTCCGCTAGCCCAAGTTTGCCGCCTGTTGTTTCATTTGCAGATTCTTGCAGGCTCTGGAGGCTAGGATCCCTCTGTAGCATCTCCTTCTTAAATTCAGAGTGCGAGATATCCAAGCTATGCTTACGTGAGGAAGCCAGCTTCTTCTCAGAAGAGGACAGCGAGGCAGCCAGTTTCTCAGCCGACTGAACTCTCTTTAGCAAAGGAGACCTAGGGGGTTCAGCACTTTTGGGGCGAGAAATCTGCCTCACCAGTGGCGGAGAGGAGTGCAGCTTTACTGGGAAAGACTGAACAATACTGGAGCTGCCAACTGAGTGTCCTGGTAAAGGAGACGGGGAGCGCTGCGGCGATGTGGACTGTGGGGTTGGTGATGGAGTGTGAGCTAGTGGTGACAGAGGGATGTTTCCTGCAGATTTACGCCTTGGAGATCTGTATTGCCTCTGAAGCTTTGGTGCTAGTCCATGCAGAGAGCTGGGGCGGATGTGTCCAGAGCTGGCTGGAGAATTGGGAACGCTGGAACTGGGAGAGCTGCTCTGGGAAGAATTGCCACCAACTTAGAAGAGAGAGGAAAAGAAAAAGACTTAAGAACATTAATATATACTTGACCACTAAAACACGTTATTGAAAATAAGACATGCAAGAACAAGACAAAATGCCACATTACCACAAAGCACTGCTGCAATATTACAAGGTAATACTGCATGGCTTCTGATGGAAAAATCCCATCACTGTCACACAACACCAGGATATAGTAAGAAGCACTCTGCTACCAGAACGTTTTTCCTGAAAGATTTCCTCCAAGCAGATAAACCAAGTGTTCCATTGCTATTCTCAGACACAAATCTCTTTATTCCATCAGCTCATTCAATTTTCAAATACGATTTTGCCACATTGTTTTGATTTCTTTTCTCTGAACTAATACAGAAAATGTGTCAAACTGCTACAAAAACACTGCGACTTACAATAGACATTTGCATCAAAGTGAAGGGATGGTGAAAGGATGCTGTAGTACAGCAAATGCATTCTTAAAAGGATGTATGGATTTTCATTTTTAAGTGAATCGATGAAAAAGAATACATCCATCCTTAAGGTAATCGACATCACAGCTGTTGTTTCACTTCACAAACAGACCTAACACCTGCTGCTGTGTGTTTTACTTCAAAAATTCATCAATAAGCACAAATCTTCTCCAAGGTTTATCTGTCTGTGGGGATGTTTTGGGTTTGGTTTGCTTTGTTTCTTTCTTTACCTGAGTGCACAGACTCGGGAGTGGATCTGTAACTCTGGGTCGGCGACCGAGGAGACAGGTTGTGGGTTGGAGAGCCAGGCACGCTTTCTCCAGAAGACAGAGAACGGTTAAGTGAAGATAAACTCCGGCTGGTGTGAAGCAGTGACGCTTGTTTAGTGATCTTCCTCAGCAAAGAACTCTTCTTCTTACTGTGGAAGAGCATTCAGAAGTTGTTTACAAGTCCAAATGATTTATTCACCTTTATTGGCACATTTCAGTTGAATTTACGGTACAATTAAAGAGAAAAAGAAAACAAAAAGAACTGGAAGATGTACCTGCTGATACGTATTATCTGAAAATTGATTTGACAAGATCTCTTTTACATTATGTTGGCTACCACTTAACTTTCAAGGAGAAACATCAAAACAAACCTTTCCTGACCATCCTTAGTTTTACTCTTCTTGTTCCTACGAGCCATCTTGGATTTGTAGCTGGCTTTTCGGGCTGGACCAACTTTGATGGATGTGTTCTCAAATGGTGTGGTGGAGATGGACACTTTATTTCCACTCTGTCAGAAACAAGACACAGAGGCATCACTTAAAACATTGCTGTTTGAAGCAGATCTGCAGGCTAAGCAGGTAGGCTGCTAGTCTATTGCTGCCTGCCATTTTGTAATCCTCTGTCAAACTCCATTTTCCCCTTTGCATTTCCAGCTATCATTTATTAGGGAATTGCTGAGAGAGCCCTCTTTAGTCAGGCTTTCACAAATGATTAGCTCAGACCCCAGCTGGTAGGTAAAGCTTCCCAGAGCAGATAGAACACAGCATCTGACCTCTCCCATTGAGATCCCAACTGCCTCAATTTAATACTTGTAATACTTGGAAACTTGAACAAAGTGATATTCTGTCACCAATCCTATTCCCAGTGCTCTGGCTGACGGCAGATGTGAGCATATCAGGCATCTATCATGCTGAATCTGCAACACAGAGCCTGGCTTGTCTCATCTTAAAAAGAAAAGGAAAAAAAAAGGAAAAAAATAATCCTTATAAAATAATTTTTATTGCTCCTCAATTTGCAATCCTGAAGACTTCTGCCTTTTGGAACAGTCCAAACCTTTGGGTTTTATTTCTGTAAATGGATACAGCTCAGAGAAGGTATCAAAACACAAGTCATTTATGCGGATAATTTTAAGACCACCCATTACAAAGCTGCTTTTAAATACCAGTAGGCGCTGTGTACATACTTGTATTTCAGACAATGCCAATTAGATACCTACAATGTTTTAAACAAGCTGGCTCATTTTTTCCAAGACATAGCAGTGCTGAGTCCCTACCTTCAGAATCAGCTCTACCACTTCTGTGTGCACCAGTCCATTGACCGGCTCTCCATTGACGTGGGTTATTAGATCCCCTTCACGCAGACCTGCTTCATGTGCTGGACCGCCTTCCTCCACGTGCTGGCAACAAGAAGAGGATGACTGATTTGAGATATGGAAGGTATAAGACTGCTGACCAGATCAGACTCAAAGTCCATCCATCTCATCTCTGCTGCAGGCAGCACCAGCTGCTTCAAAGAAGGGTGAAAGAAACCACGGACTGGCACAACCAAGCACAAAAATCTGTGCTCTTCCACTCCTCCCCCAGCACCTTGCCAGTCTTTTCTCAGTCCATCCATCCAGGATGGTTAAGCTGACCAAGAGATCAGCTCCTCTCAAAGAAAAGGCTTAACACACTTCCAAATATTTCCAGCACTTGGGAATATTAACTAGATACTCTTGATATCCAGACAAGCATTCAATCTTTTTCAATTCCTCTGCCATCTCAAATCCAGCATCCTTCCATGGACACACTGGAACCCAAGGCAGCCAACAGTCTTTTAAATAAGACTCTGTGCCAGGTGTTTAGGGTTTGCATCTCATCCCAAACAGTGCTTCTTTTTCCACTTTCCATCCTTTATTAACCTATTCATCATGGTATCTTTTCCCCCATGAACACAATGCCTTTCCCCATCACTGTTCAGAAGGGTAAGCCTTCTTTACAGTGAGAAGACAGATATGCTTGAGAATACTACAACTCTCCCTCTAGCCAGAAAGACTACAAATCAGTATCTTGGTAAACTCAGCATTTTTCAAGGAAAGCAGAGAGAAGCAAGGGAAAAATGCAGCTTCAATTATTTTCTAGGTAAGAATGAGTGTTAAATAATGATCAAAGCATATGAAGTCCAAATTGTCTAACGAACACAGAGATAGAAGGAGAAAAACGAGTAACTTCTACCCTGACTCCATTCTCCCTAACTACACAATATAAACAACACTGCTTTGGGGAATGGATCCTTCCTAGAAGTCATACAGGTTAACAAAAAAAGGAACACCGAGATCAAGTACCAGACTTAATGGGAAGGCAGAGATACAGACATGGAAACCAAACCTTTCAGCACAGCACAACACTAAGCCACGAGCTGAGTCCCTAGGCAATCAACATAGCAACAGTGATGCTTTAAGGCTTGTAATCAATTCCAAGCAACTGCTTGGAAAACCCCAGCAGACCAAAGTGATCAGAAGCTGGCTACAATCACCAACACAGGTCTGAATAAATTAGCTATGAGTGGCCCTCATGCAACAACCCCAATTAGGAGAAAGTGGGTATGCACACAGAAACATGCTTTAAAGTATGTGCCACAGGTGAAAGAAGGTGGATTCATGTAACCAGGGAAGAAAGACGGAAAGAAAGGTTGCTGTGGTGCTGTGATGGGCTTGAAAACTGATACAGGTAAAACCCAAAGTTATTATTTATTTTGGAAGGGCTTCTCCCACCCCAAAAAGAAAACAGGGTGTCAAAATACAACTTACAAAGATAAACCCCACACCCCTGGCTAAATGCATTTCTGGCCCTGAGGGTACTCGTTTTAGAAAAGCAGAGACATACCCAGACCATGTGATGCACAGTGTAGATATCACTGTCACCCATATAGACGCGAATGGCACGGAGAGTGAAACCGTATTTCTTTCCAGCCCGATGGATGATGATTGGTGGTTTCAGGTTTGCGATAGCAGGAGAAAAGTCGCGGCTGGGTGAGGAGTCCCTCGAAGATGGGTTGGAGGATAGAGAATGAGGTGACATTGGACTGGCCAATGGAGAACACGTGTGGTGATCTACAGTGATGACACAAAGGTGGGCAAAAATTAGGAAAGCAAGCCTCCAAAAGAGAAAAAATTCTTGTTAGAGAACAGCTAAGAAAACACCTCTCCCAATGCTCTTAAAGCTGCTGGTCTTCACCAGAGCTGGGTTTGCCTGCAGCTTCAACTAATTCATGCTTTGAAATATGAAAATCAACAGTGTTCCCAAAAAGCACGTCTGGAGGTGTGTATTTAATACAGCAGCACTGCTTGTCTAGGCTTATGGTTGGCTCACAGTGTTTACTTCTCTTTCACTTATTTACAACCCATCATAAACATTTACTCTAGGCACATTCCTGGAACACCCCCTTTCCAAGGTTATGACGTATTATCCTTCTCCAGGATAATATTAAAGGTTATGACATATTATCCTTCTCCAGGTCGTCTCTAGATCTTGGTGCAAGTTATATGTTGGAGCTGAGATGAACCAAAATCAGTTAGTGTTCACACAAAAAGTCAGTAGGCAGTCAGACAACAACCACTTCCAGGTAGTTTTGACAGTGTTTTAAATTCACTGCTCTAAAAAATTAGCTACTGCAGGGGCTCTGTTACTGAGAAAACACTACAAGTGCATTTTAGAGTGTGTTTCCCAACTGAACAGCCAAGGGCTGGGCTACCGGCTAACCTATCTGACCCTGCTTGCTCGTGGAACAACATCCACTTTTAAAAATATAAAGCAAATACAGAACTCATGTTTTAAAGTGAAGCTGGTCAACATCAGTAAAATCAACCCAAAGAGCAGGAATACTACATGCAGCTGTAAAAGCTAATCTCTAATCCATTAAGAAACACCTGCTGAATTGCCCAGCACATATTTACCTGGCAAACGACAGCAGCTCTGGAGGAACCTTTACTGGGTGATTAAATACACATTTTAGAGATTTTCATGAGGGAGTTTGTAGTTTGAAAAGCAACCAATGGCCCAAACCACAAGAAATGTAATGCGCGTCACCGTGACAGTGCCGAGAAGCAGTTGCATACCTGCCTTCAGCTCCCCATCTGAGGGCAAGTCACTGCTCTGCCAGCAGCTTCTGCTGGGTTGGCGCTCATGGACAAGCTGTAATTCCCTCTTCCCACCTAGGCAGGAACAGGTACAGCCCTGCAAACACAGCATGGTCTTATCCTCTGGAAAAAGGGACAAAGTCCTTGTGGGGAGAGCCTCCTGCCGAACCGGTCTGTCACAGCTTGGCATGGTTGGGCTCACTACCACCTGACATGAGGAACTGTCAAGATCTGGCTCTGCTTGGAGACAGAGCCGGGCCAACAAGGTGAGCTATTCAGCAGTGACTCACTTTGTGAGCCACTCACCCTATTGGATTCTTAAACACCTCATCTCAAACAAGTTACCTGGAGTTACTGAAACTTCCTGGTGCATGCATGCACCAGACACCTTCAGTTCCCACACAGCGCTGTAGTTAGCGTGTGACCCCCCCAAAATAGTACTCTGAGGGTTAGAATTGTCCCATGTCTCTATACCTCCTTGCTGCACCATTGTCTAGAGACCAGCCAGGAGCCAATTTCAACAAAACTAGGGAGAGAACAAGGCCCAGCTGCCATTTGCAGAAGCCGCAGTCAGACCACACACACAACGCTCCTGTCTGTGGCAAAGCGGTACTCATTATCCTGCTGAGTCGTAAATATTAAACCGATTGTAAAAGTTAGATCTCTCCCCTCCTGCCAGAGAGGGCATTATTCCAGAAGAGCAAATGGGGAGGCTCTGTCTGCACACCTTTTGTTCAGTGCTTGCAGATTCTGACAATGCCTCACCCGAGGCATTCCTTACCTGAGGGAATCAGGAGAGACAAGGCAGTAGCGGATGCTGATTTAATCACTTTATTGATAGGTCTTGAGGTACGTTTCTCCCCTGATTCCCCAGAGAGCAACCTGTGTCGTGCCCGCCGCACTGCCAAATCGCTGATGGCTTTTGGAGTGGTAAAGTCTGGGCCTTCATTGCTATTACTGCGAGCTCGTGGATCAGAGAAATCTGCAGTGCTCCCAGCTACAGTTTAAATTAAAACAGATTAGAACCACAGGGAATTCCTAACAGTCTATTCCCCTACAGGCAAAATACATTAAATCAAAGTCATGTTTACATGAAGTCCAAGAGTAAATTTTCCTAAGAAGAAACCCCAGGGCTTGAATTTTTATTTACAGAAATGGTGTTATTCTGAATACAGAAAATTAGCAGCTTCTGTTCTGTTGGAAAAGCTCGCTAATGAAATCACGTTGCTGAGTAGCAGTTACACGAATCCTAAAGCTGCGGTGCAGTTCTGCAGGCAAGTCATTTCAATGGGATCGTTCACAGATGAAAACAGCTTTATGGGAAGTGCTCCAGTTTTACAACCAGCAAGAACTGTCAATCTTTAAGTTAAAACTGCCTGTAGTAGAAGAGCCAGGTTCTACTGGAGCTGCACATAAAAAATCCATTTTAAGAGAATATTAAAGTACTAAAATCAGGGAAAGTAAAAATGTGGATTGCAAAGACAACCTTAATTTGCCCCCTTCTGTGCACCACTGCAATTTAGTCTTCAATTACCTAACCTGCTATAATTATATATAAAATGCAAAATAAGCTTGAAAATCAGACTGGGCATGTAACAATGCTGAGGGCTGAGGGTGCTGTACTCAAGCTCGGTGCCTCAGTTCCCCATCTGATGCCTTCAAGGGGCTCTGTGAAAATACATTAATTAGAATTTACAAGGTGCTTAGAAATGAAAGTGATGAGCATCACAGCAAGTCCACAAGGGAAATTAATCATTCTGTCTTCAAAAGCAAATTTTAAGCAGCGTGCAATAAATAAAGCCTTAGGGCCACATTTTGAGCAATGAGGACAGAACAAAACATTGATCATCGTTATTTAAGTGGGCACCACTGCTCCGCATACTAAGTCAAGCAGGAAGTACCATGAAAATAAAAATTCAAAGCACCATTCCCATAGACCTCAGTACGAGATGCCTGTTCCACATTTAACAGCCACAGAGCTTCAAATAAGGCTCCCAGACAATGAAGAACCCAGAATCGGAGGCTGCGTGCGAAAAGGCTGTGATAAACATGAGCAGAGCACTTCAAGACAGAGACAGGAATTAAATCCTTTCTTTCAGTTCCCTGCCTCTGACTTAACTGTGCAGACTGTGGACAGTGAAGCAATGGTATCCCAGATTAAAGACTGCTCTGATGGATTAGGCTCAGGGGAGCAGCTGCCCAGGGAAACTTTGTTTTTTGCCTATTTCAACTTGTAGATACTTGTATTTGTAATTAAGGTGTTCTCGCAATTTTTATTAGTGTGTTTCTGGTCTTTTAGTATGAAATTGAGAAACTAAGGTTCCCCTATAGCACCTATGTCATCCCAGTATGTGGTAGCTTACTTCCTTCACTCCTACACCTCCTCTCACGGGTTAATGGAGTACATGATGGCAGCACTGGGCCTGTTCTGGAAGGACGAGCTAAAGCAGAAAATGGGACAATCTTGAAGGAATTTCGCAGACTGAATTGCAGAAGAGGAATAATGAGATGTGGGGTTCTTTGGCTTTAGTTTGGAGATGAATTTCCTCTAAGGCATTTTCACCTTCTGCTATCAATTCACCATCACATCTGCCCAGTGCCCTTCACTTTGTCCTTGTCCAGTATTGCTGCCATTCTGACTCCTTGCCCAGTACTCATTTCGTCTCCTTTCCATCCTCAATGCATCCACAATTGCTTTGCCTGCTTGTTCTCAGGTTCATCCACCAACTTGTTTCTTATTTTCTTAACCCAGCTAATCCTTGTTCTTTAACACTACAATCTAGTTCTTCCCCTAAATATGCCTTCCTTCTCAAATACAATCATAGAATCATAGAATGGTTTGGATTGGAAAGGACCTTAAGATCATCCAGTTCCAATCCCCTGCTGTGGGCAGGGACACCTCACACTAAACCATGTCATCCAAGGCTCTGTCCAGCCTGGCCCTGAATACCACCAGGGATGGAGCATTTACCATTTCTCTGTGCAACCCATTCCAGTGCCTCACCACCTTCACAGTAAAACCCTTCTTCCTTATAGCTAACCTAAATCTCCCCTGTTTAGGTTTGAACCCATTCCCATTTGTCCTATCACTATAATTCCTCATGAAGAGTCTCTCTCCAGCATCCTTATAGGCCCCTTTCAGGTACTGGCAGGCTGCTATGAGGTCTCCACGCAGCCTTCTCTTCTCCAGGCTCAACAGCCCCAACTTCCTCAGCCTGTCTTCATACAGGAGGTGCTCCAGTCCCCTGATCATCCTCGTGGCCTCCTCTGGACTTGTTCCAACAGCTCCATGTCCTTTCTATGCTGAGGACACCAGAACTGCACACAATACTCCAAGTAGGTTCTCACAAGAGCAGAGCAGAGGGGCAGGATCACTTCCTGCGACCTGCTAGTCACGCTCCTTTTGATGCAGCCCAGGATACAGTTGGCTTTCTGGGCTGTGAACCAACCTGCCAACCTTCTATTCAACTTCTTCAATCTCTTCCATTGGACCAAACTGGCTTTATTTTTTGTCCATACTGCTTCCCACCAGCTCCCAGCTGTTCCTCAGTTCTCAGAAACAGGCACCTTTGTCCTTTACCTTCCTGGTGCCCTGAAATGGTCAGGAGCTGGGGACACTCAGCACCCGGAGCCCAGCCCTGCACTGCAGCAGCGCAGGGCACCATTGCAGGGCAGGTCCAGCTCAGCCAAGTGCTGGAGAATGGCCCCAGGACAGAAAAAGCTTCTAAGAAGTCAAAACCTGGATTCTAAGACCCACTCTACTAAACTTAGGATGCACTTTATTAAGCCTGCAGCTTGGCCCAATTTTGGGATATTTGGCTGAGGCAGCAAGTAGCACGTCCCTGACACAAACCTCACATCTCAACAAATTTGAAGTCACTACTTTGAAAGTTTTTGATAAATAAAACCATAGGAAAACAGGGATCTGTTAATGTGGCTGATACCCATATTCTCCATCTCCAACTCAGCAGTCATCTGCTCTGATGAATGCTTAAAATGATGCTGCCTTAGGTAGGCATACAGCGGTTGTAAGGAGGCATAGATCATATGGGTCTCAAGCATGAGAAGACCTTAATAATTTGAAGTGCCAGGACTGAAATATAAGATATAATTCTGAAGAGATTAAAGCACTGACATTATTTGAAAGTCAAGCACATCCACAAAACTATACTAAAATAACCACTTTGCAAGAGACATTTACATCATCCAGATCCACAGTTTTACAGTTAATGTCTGAAAGCTAAGAGGGCTTTCTTGGGGACAACACCATCACACCAAACACATACCTGTCAATGTTGAGGCGCTGCTGACAGCTGTGGAGGGGGTGGTGGGTCCAGCATCACCTTCCAACTGCAGCTCCTGCTCCACAGGCTGTTCTGGAATGGGCACCGGCAGTCCTTCCCGCGACTGCACGGTGGATAAGAGCATCCCCTCAGACTGTGGTCTTTTGAGAACAGCTCCCTCGTCCTCAGTGGAGATGGCAAAACGGGGCATATCAAGAAGCCCTGAGCAGCGCCGGCGGACGGTCAGGGGTGGGCTGGAGTCACTCTCCGTGTGTGAGGATTCAGACATAGACAAGCGCTTACGCAATCTAAGGGAAAAACCAAGACCGAGCCCCCAATCAAGTTAGGAGGATAACGAACTTTAAAGAGTGAGAATAGCACACAGACCCAACTCACAAAGTTGAAGCCAATTTAGGGTGAAGTTAGGAGACTGAGCTACATCATTAGGACCTAAAATAGCACAGACTTGGGGCACCACCTGAATTTAGATTTCCAATATATTCCATTGTTAAGCTTCTCAGAGAGGAAGGAATAATACCAAGGAAAAGTACAGTTCAGTGAAGATGATATTAAAAGATTATAAAAACCACAATTACAAAATGCAAATCATCATCCATGCTCTTTTGGGAATTAGATGGCTTTTTCTCTCAAAGTTGCTGTGAATCTGAAGCCAAGAAGGCCTGATGTAAGATGCATGGGAGTTAAGAGTGTAATCTACAACATTTTTCTTTCTTTTTTAATCTTGTAATGCTAATCAGGAGTTACACAAAATGCAACATAACCATTTTTTAAGGAAAGGTTGACGATCACTTCAGGAATGCTAGAAAGATGGTGGATATCCAAAGTCTGGGTATTCATATACTTTACTGACATTTTTTACTAGAACACAAGAGGGGTTTGGATATTCTGAGCTTTAGAAACTTCGGACTTTCCCAATATTTTCTTTCATTTGTGACAAATGGTTAAAGTCTGGCCACACCACACTGTGGATTCACTGATGTTTAAGAAACAACTGCTGTTGGGACATTTCTGATGTAACTAGTCGTTCCACAGACTAAAGCCTTACTTAAGGTTATAACTCCTTTACATTCATTCAAAGTACTTGGCATAAACTTAGGAGATGTTAGTACTTAACAAGATACATTTGAGGACCATATCACTTCTATGCATTGATTTTATGACCAGGATGTTGAAATACTTGCACAGGTTGCCCAGAGATATGCCACATCCCTGGAAACATTCAAGGGCAGGTTGTACAAGGCTTTGAGCAACCTGGTCTAGTGGAAGGTGACCCTGCCCACAGCAGACGTTGGTCTAGATGATCTTTAGAAGACTTTTTCAACCCAAACCATTCTATGATTTTCAGCTATTTATTCCAGGCTTCACCTGCAGAAATACATCATATGAAGCATCCCTGATCTAACATTGGTCAGAGAAAGTTTTGGCGCAGGTCAGATGCTATGAGAAACCAGAAGGCTTGGTTCTACAGAACTTACATTTCAGGAGACCCAATCACCCAGCTGCGGTCTCGGCTCTTCAAGCCACCAAGGCTGTCCAGTCTGTCATCTTTTTCTTCACTCAGACTCCGTTTAGTTGGTGGCGGTGTCTTCCTCTCTTCATGGATGGAAAGACGTTCCATGCTGCTGTACACCTGCACATAGCAAAAGATCCTTCTGTACAGAGAAAACAAACCTATGTGGCCTTTTCTGATGAAGGGGCATAATCTCTTCTCAAAATGGAAGATATTCCCCAAGGGCATGAACTTGGCAATGTTCTTTAACTAAATAACACAGTGCAGATGTGACATGCTCAAAGTGTGTCAAGGAGGAAAGGAAAAAGGCAAACTTCAGAAACAGTGAACATGCCTTTCTGCAACAGCATCCAACACCTCTCCCCTGAAAACAGCCCAGCACACCACAGAAATCCTAAGGCTTTTTGAAACGACTTGATTTTAGTTTTTAACCATTCTCAAACTCAGGAGGAGATATTGCCAAAGTAGGCTCCACAAGTCTTGAAGGCTGGCATCTGGATCTTGAAATCTTGCTACACAAATTCAATTCGGTGATAGGCATCATGCTCATGACCCCATTTCATTATCATCAGTCTATCAGCATTGCCCCAAGCTTATTTCAGAACAAAAAAGTCCTGTCCTCCTCAAGGAATCTACTATAATGCTGACAGCTTAATGAAAGTGCCTTTCTTGGTTTTACAGCCGTCTTTAAATAATTAAATGATTAAGCAAAAAAAATCCATCCTTTTAAAACTACACTTGACTGTGGATCTAATTTACATAAGAAGAGATTAATGAAAATAATGTTATTAAAAATTCAGAGCATCAACAAGATAACTATTAATAAATCATATGGCTGAATTGTCAGACAAGAACTTCAAAATATAATGAGCCTTTTATGCCTCCCACATTACAAATGCTGTATAATTTCCCAGGTCTTAGAATAAATTCATTAAAAGTGAACTTTTTCTCTTTGTGGCAAAAACACTGAACCCTAAAGAAAAGCTTCAGTCTAGCAGATGAGTAATACTCATGGTGAGAAAAGGCAGGAAAAAAGAAACCCCTCACATACTCACTACAACTTTTTCAAAACCCCAACTAATCCTGAGGTCCAATTTTGAACATACTTTTGGTGATGCAAATCAGGAGCAACTCCATAAAATTAATGGTAACTGTTACTTAAACCACTGTAGCCCAGCTGAGGACAAAGAAGGACAAACTGGTGCTTCAAAATCTGAGTTCAGTGGTGGAAATCTGGAGGAACTGTCATGACAACCTGAAATACCTGTCAGAGGTCCTAAGTACAATTCCTACTCCCATCTCATTAAGAAGAGGAAAAGACAATTCATAGTGACCTGATGTCAAAACAGCGTTTCTTCTCCCTTCTGCCCCACCACAAACATACGTTATTTTATCCAGTCTAACAGCGGAGTTGTACTACTCTGAAGTGTCCAGAATTCCAGCTTTTTATTTCCAACCACCTGAATAAGAACGAGAGACCTGAACCACCCGCACAGACCTGAATCCAGAAAGCATGGCTAGAGGGGACCTCCTCAGGGCTTCCTGCCCATTTCCCCACCTCAAAGCAGAGCCATGTCTCTTCTAACACCTGACAGATGTTTCTCTAACCTGTTCTTAAAAGCTGACAGAGATGGAAATGCTCCAAATTCCCCAGGCAACACATCAGGGCTTAATTATTGTTCCACATTGGGAATTACTTCTTACAGCCTATCGTATACATCCTTTGTGCCCATCATTTCATATCAGGTCTGTGTAGAACAGGGAGTCCACTGTACTTTCATTCTAGCAGTTATGTATTTGGAAACACATTAGGTTTTATGTTTTGTAGATCTCGGATCATTCTTGTTGCTTTCCTCTGGACTCTCTTCTACTGGTCCCCGTTTATTTTCAAGAACATTGCCCAGAACAGGACAGAGTACCCCAGACGTGGCCCTCCTAGCACTAAGCAGATGGAAAGGATTTCTTCATTTCCCTTGAAGAAAATATTCATGCTCTCCCACTATGGCAACTGCCTTTTTGCTTCAATAAGTTGGCACATCTAACTCATGATACACTATATGCCCAGATCCTTCTCTTTCAAACTATCACCTCACCTTTTGCTCCTCAGGCTGTATTTGAGACAATAAACAACAGCAGAGGTGCAAGCTTCACCTGTGCTCTTACTATATGGGATCTCTTGGATTTTAGACCCTTATTCCAAAAATGCCATAATCAATTTTCATCCTAATACTATCTTGTTACCTACTGGAAGACCCTTTCAGAATGACACTGTTCAAAGAAAATAAGCTTTGGGTACTACCTAAGCCAGCATCCAAGTCATTAGGAAAAACATCAAACTATCAGAGACAGAAGAGACCTCTGCAGTGCCCTGCATATTAGTGAAACATGAAGAAATACAAAACCTTATTCTCCAATTATTCTGGTACTCACCTTCTAACAGGCCACAGCTTATCACAGAATAAACAACATATACAGTTTTTTCTTTCCTCTGTTTATACTAAACACCATGCAATCCCCAAACGTATCAACTGTATGACTAAAATCTACCTCATACAAAGCAACGAAGCTGTGTTCCTCTCCTTCAACAAGTCAGCATGCTCCTACCTTGCTGAACCTCGGCGAGCATGAGGAAAACTGCCGAATTTCCACATGATCATCATCATTAGTGTCCTCCTCTTCTTCCGAATCCAGGTGTTGGTACCGTTCTGAACGGGCTGCGAACAAGGCATGGCACATGTCATCAGTGCAAGGAGTGGTGGTAACTCTCACACATCAAGCATTCCTACTTGTCTGTTTACCAAGAACTCTGAGTGCTCATATACCATGCAGGGTATTTTCCTTAATAACAAAACATACCCAGCCAGTTTTGCTCATTCTGTAGTCAGCAGTGCAGAATACCTCCTTCCTACTGAATTTATCTTATATCATTAGCTGTATCAGATTCTATAAGCAGCTGGTACTCAGCAGGTGTCTAATCCTGCAGACCCTTTGTGGCAGGGATATTTCTTCTCAACAGCAAACAATCACATGGAAGGAAACACTGAAACAATTCACTGTTCCAGTTTCTGATAGACACCTTTTTGACGGCACAAAGTCCATCCTGCAACCAAGCATTCTTGAACATAATAAAAATATTTACCCCTAAAATATTTCCTCTTCTCTCTCCCACAGCTAGCAAAAGGATAAGGTTTTGTTAAAGAAAACAGACAAACAGCCAAGATGCAAAGCTATTTTTCACTGCAAAAATCTCAACTGCCTCCTAAAAGAGATTTTGTGCTTTGAGATTTGCAGCACTGGATTTCTAAGCCAGCCACATTGGATTTTGAGGGGTGGGTGTTAATAAGTTTGGCTACAGAAGGCTGACAGCTATACTGAGCCAAATTTGCTGCACTGTATCAGCCAGAAAGCTACTTCTATAAATTCTAAATTTTCCTGCATTAGGGTTTATAACAGCAACACCAACTCTTATCAGTGTCTGCGTGAGATATTCGCTGGTATCAGAATTCCAGCCTTCATAAAGGACTCACATCAAAGGCACCCTGATAACCTGCTGAGCATGCCTGGGTACTTGGGGAGTTGGCCATCATTCCTACTTGATAGACCCAGTGACTTGCACCACTGAACATTACGTGGTGCTTTTACCCAGCAGGATCCACTCACAGCTGCTGCATTGTGCTTCTCCCAATGACTGACCCAATGCAGTGACCAGAGCTCGTTTCAGTGTCCAGTAAGTCCAGTTAGTGGTGGGAACACACCACCACCTTGGTTCCTACATGTGTGTGGTACCAATACAACCTCAATCTACGCAAATCACACCTCAGCCCCTTTTGCACAGCTTGACCCAAATTGCTCTCTGCAACAAGTACATGGAGACTTATCAAATTATCTTTCTCTCCATCCTACCCCTAACAAAAAAACCTATTCCCCAACTGCAAGAGCACTATCTAAACAGGATCATTGCTCCTGCAGTGTGGCAGCAGAGGGCTTGGAGACAGGCTGCTTTCTCCCTCTCTCCTGAGCACAGCACAGGAGCACAGAAACACATGTGCTCCACATGGAGTTAGCCAGTCCCATGGGCCTAGGAGAAAGACGGAAGAGATTCCACTGAAGTAAGGCAGAAGTTTCCATAGTTCAGAGAACTTAAATAGCCTAGTATCACCCTGTGCTGCAGCTGGAGCTGGGGAGAGACCCCCACCTTGACCAGTGACAAGCCCAAGCCCTTTCCACCTGCTCAGCTCCCAAAGCCAAACAAGGAAAGCTGGGGAACAGAGGCTCTGGGCACAGAGACCTCTCCATCCCTCACATGACACTCCTCCCTCTTCTCCCAAGAGCACTGACTGTCTGGTCCTTATCTGGAAATACCAGGAATCCTACATAGCACAGATACCACGGCAGTTCCCAGACATTTATACACACCAGACAGGCACTTCACTTCATATCTCATTAGAGTTAGTAACACTAAAATAAGGTGATACACTTGCAGTGAAAATAACTGAAATTATTTCAAATAAGAATTTTCCCTACATACTTGTCTGCAAGGGTTAGGGCCTGTTTGTTTTATTTAAAGAGATATTGGCTGCAAACAGCCACTAGGGATAGATAATGGTGCTCAAAAGCTCAAGAAAGTTGCATTTACCAAATGCTTTGGAAGTATTGTAAGAAACTCAGCAGAACAACTGCAGTACCTCTCACTGCAGGACCACGGCTGGCAGGACCACAGGCACCAGTGAAAAGCCAACTGACTTCAGCAGCAGCATTTTTTCATTTAAAATTCATTTGCTTTCAAAGAAACTTTACCTGGCATTGAGCAGAAACCTACAAAAGCAACTTCTATCAAGTGTTTCATTCCATTTCTACCAATGACTTATCTCTAATAATTTCAAACATGAAATATGCACAAAACCCAGGATGCCATTTAGGCTGAATCTTTAGCCTTACTGTCAAAATAGCTTGTGTCATCCTCAGATTCCAACTGTGGGATGAATTCAGCTTTCTGTCGAAGTAATCCATTCCAGTCCAAATCTTTAAAGAACCGATGCTGTTTCACTTCAAAGGCACTACCTGAAATAAAGCATCTTTCATTGCAGAGTATTTCTTTCAGCATTTGCATAATGTGAAAAAACAAACCCTAAAAATATCAAGAGCCTTAAAGAATGTGCCCAAGTACAATTAAGTACCTGGAGTCCATCTTCCAAGAATTTTGAGTAACGACTTCTCCTTTTGCCAAAGTGGTGATATAGGATAAAATCTGAACAAGATTTCCTCCTTTCCACCTCCTCCTCTTGTTTAATGTCAATACATGAGTAAACTGGCTGGAAAACAGCATCTGCTGTTACATTCCATGCAAGTGCAAGATTAAGAACTAATTAACATCTTAATTTAAAATTTCCAAGCTCTAAATACCATCTTGTTCATAGCTGAATAAAGAGCAGACTCAGAAAGCACTTAGCATGAGTGGCTCCACTGTCATGAATAAACTCATTCATGTGCTTAAAACAAGGCAGGGGCTCACCTATCTTCCTGAATTAGTATCTTTTGATATTAAGCTCAGAAGCCTGGGTACCCAGAAGGGAAAACTGGGGATTATCTGTCTACCAGCATATGCTTTTTTTTTTTCCCAAATGAAATTAATATTCATAAAAGATGCTACTGTCTTTCTTAAAAAAGAATATAGCAGAGGAAAAGAGATAAAAGGTTTGCTGAGTGCCAGTGGCACTACAAGATGCCAAGTGGAACAGCAGTCTCAGCATTACAGGTATATAAGGAATCAAAAAATCAATCCATCAACTCATTTCATAAGGCAAGAAACTCTACATCTTTTCCATGACAGCAACATCTTTCAAGTACATGGATCTGAAGTAAAGAAGAACATGTGAAAACCATCTGATATCATTATTAATTCACGATCTATTCAGCACCCTTGTGTGCACATGTGTTAAGTCTGCTGAATACATGTGCCTTTTGGAACTGCGATACATCTGAGGTTTTATTTTATCCTTAGTTTCCAATTGAAAATCTAAAATTAAATCAAATTAAACAAATCAACAGAACAGCCAACCTGTGCTGTGAAGCCACAGAATTGCACGAAGTATTCTAAAACAAGAGTGTAGCTACAGATTATTTTTGGTAACTCACTACCGGCAAATGAGAAGTGTTAGCTTGTAAAACTACAAATCTGACGTTAACATACAGAAAGATTGATGTGCACATCTGACTTTGCCAAAGACATTATCAGATTTTTTTGTATGTTTGGAGAATTCCACAATACAAGCCTCTAGGAATGAGAAAGTTTTCATTTATTTCATTACACCCAGGAATTCACATCCACGCAGGGGATTAAGCCCCTAGTCAAAAAGAACTTCAAAGAGATCTGATTATACACTGTTCAAATGGAGACAACAACCCTCAAGCCTTTAATAGAACAGCACAAAGTTGAGCAGTTATATTGCCAAGCTGATGGTGCCCCTTTCTTGTTTGCCAAACAAGACAGTAATATCTGTCTGACTCATGTACAGTCTACACTAACTCTAAGAGCTTCATCACACAAGATTCATTGAACCCAGTACAAACGGTTTCCCAGTTTTAGATGAGCATTTTTTAGCATGGGTGGGTATGTATCACTGGCAAGATAGATTCTTTTCCTCCTTCTGGGTAATACTTTCCTATGCACAAGGTTCCTACCTGTTCCCATTCTTTCCAAAGGATTTTGGCGAAGCAGCTTAGAAATGAGGTCCTGAGCATCTGGTGGCAGTGCATCATCACCTTCTGGCCAGGCAATTTCATCTGGAGACAAAAGGAGACTTGACATTTTCTACCAGCTTCATGACTGATTTGAATAACCATTCACAAGCCTATACCTTAAAATGCAGTGCTCAAGTACTGCCCCAGCATCGCAAATACCCTGAATTCAGCAGCTTGCATACTTAATATAATTCAAGCATTGACATTTTCCAAAATGCATAAAATTCAGCGTCAGCTAAAGCTGCTGTCAATCAAAGCAGTGCTAGTGGAGAAAAAAAGCAGTAATTCTGATCTAACTCTATTAATAAAGTATGAAATGGGACTTCCATGACAATCCATAAACAAAGACACTGACAATACTGCAGCTGTATATCTTGTGCCTGCACATTCCAAGCTTGTTATACTTGGAACAGAGAGAACAATTCACAGGTAACAATTCCATGCATCATATTTAGCTATTTGCTGAAATTTGCTTTTTACAAAGGACATTTGCCAAGTGTGTTAAAAATTTACTGTTTCAGAAAGTATTCCCAATAGGAAATGTTTCCACCGGCACATTCATTGAGAGAACACAAAGCAATCATTTGTCCAACTCCAAGCAGGAGACAGGTTTAAAAAGCCACAACACGTGAAGGTACTGAGTACAACAGCTTCAACGTGTTTTGCTTAGACCTCCCTTTTTATTTTGTCTATACAACAATTACGAATTGACTGACATTTGCATCTAGAGAACAAATAACCAAAATCAGGCTGAATTAGACCAATTGGCGGCTGCTCCTTTCATATTCTTCATCATTTAAGTTAAAAGATGGAACAGAAAACATCCTCAAATACTTTTCCTCAATCTCACAAGCATCTGCATGACTCCCACACCATGCACAATGAAAGAGCTATTTAGCAAGACATTAAGCAACTCAACAACTCTTGATAGCTGAAATCAGACAGATGCTACTTTGACACAGAAAGATAAATGTTTCAAAATTAAAAGCCATTATTTTATACCTAGTCCATTCTGTCTAAACTGTGGATCCTCGGTATTTTCACAGCACATTCTGAAACCCCATCAGAGACTGAACAGAAACATACCACTAATCACTTGTCCAAACAGCTCTTCAGGTGTGTCCCCAAAGAAAGGAACACAGCCAACTAGAAACTCATACAGGATAACTCCCATGGCCCACCAGTCCACAGGCTTCCCGTAGCCCTGGCGCAGGATCACTTCTGGTGCAATGTATTCTGGAGTACCACAGACCTCAAGAGAAACACAAGAAAGCAATTAACTTAAAAACTGCCAAATTCACATCAAGGTTTATTCTTGTCTTTTTTCTTTCCTTCCCTTAGAGCACTACAAGGAAGTTATTAATGTTCTGCCACTAACCACTTTATGCGGTGAACTACCTTCCATGGAGCAAGAGTCTGTATTTGAGGAACACATTACCTACACATAAATGATATCACATAATATGAAATGTTCCTCGTGTGGACATGCCAGCTAAGGAGTTTTTTTGGTGCACATACAGTAAAGCATATGGGAAAAATGCGCATTCTGTGTGTATAGGTCTGTCTGCTTGATGGATGTCTACTGGCACAGCTACAGCTATAAGGAACTCAGTTTTGACAAACTTCTCGCATCTCTGCACTAGCAGAACCTAGTTTCACAGATGCAGGATTAGCAGCACAGCATGATTACACACTCCAGCATTTAAACCTGGGAGGTACCTCTGGCAGAGACAAAGGCTAAAGAAATCATATTGGAAGGTCTAAGTTGCCTGAGTCTAAGAAGCAGCAACAATATAGTTGTAAGGCCATGATCTTGTGACCAAAGTTCTGCTAGAAAAAAACACAATTACTCAGAAGCAAAGGCAAAAATACTACAGGGTGATTATGCATTAATACTTGGCACAGCTAAGAAAGAAAATTCAGCTGATCTGAGGTATTTTCAGAAGAGGGAAGTACTTTTTAATACCATTATACAAGGCATGGTGAGCCTGCATCCAGAACAGTATAGTTCCTGCCAACTATGGCCAGAAAATAGCAACTCAAGCTGAAGGCGGTGCACAGAAGTGCTGTTCATTCATCAAAGGAAAATCTATCTTGTTACCAAGAATAATTTTGCTGGTTAAGCCTATCAAAATGGAGACTAAGGAGAAAAATGACCCCCAGTAAATATCATGGGGATAAAACCCAATGTTTAAGCCATCAGATAAAATCACAAGAAACATACAGGAACTTGCCATGAACTCTCTAAGCACCAGAAGGGGGAGACTGTGGAACAACCTTCCAGCAAAATCTGTGTTATGCCTCTAAACCAACGTCTGTTCACACCTGCACTGCTTCCTGGGCCACACTTTCAATATCCTAAACTAGGAGCTGAAGTGCACCACTCCAAAACGTGAAGCTAAAATACCAAAAGACGCCAATTTATGCACAAACATGAGAATAGACTTGTGTCTTCTCCTCTCACTGTACAACACAGAGCACAGAACCAAGGCAGAAAGGGAGTGCTATAAAAGCCCATTCTAACCCAAGAGAATACACAGAGCACAGCATCAAGGCAGGGAGGGAGTGCTATAAAATCCCATTTTAACCCAAGAGAATCTTGCATCTGATCCCACATCAATAGACAAAATTTTTCAGCTTACCTGCTTGTCCAGGAATTCCCTGGTATCCTTCTCAATGTGTCCCTCATAAAGATTCGTTGTAAGACTCATTAACCCAATTTTAGACAGTCCAAAATCTGTTAGTTTAATGTGACCCATGGAAGTTATCAGGAGACTGGAAGAAAGAGAAGCAGCAAAATAATCCAACATTCAATTAACTGTTTCCCAAAAGCAATTCAAAAAAAAGGACATGGGATAATGCTAAGCAAGTTCTCAGCGCTACATCCCCATCAAACACCTGGAAGGAACCTCCTATTAACTATAGGGCAGCCAAGGCAACTAGAAATCAGACTACACCTTCTGCCATAATTTCATCAGTGTAGCAACAGCTTTGAAATAGTATCTGAAGACATTCTTCCCACCCTTTCTCAGCCTCTATCTGGTTCTGCATCAGTAACAAGAGACTCCATAAAATCTCCTACACGTCAGATGCCACTGAAGATCTCTGTTGTCTCTAGCCCCCATGTCCTCTTGCCTATAGAGAAAGACCCTAAAGAACCATCTCTCTCCAGAGGAGGGCCATGAGGATGATCGGGGACTGGAGCGCCTCCCATATGAAGACAGGCTGAGGAAGTTGGGGCTGTTGAGCCTGCAGAAGAGAAGGCTGCATGGAGAGCTCATAGCAGCCTTCCAGTATCTGAAGGGAGCCTATAGGGATGCTGGGGAGGGACTCTTCATCAGGGACTGTAGTGACAGGACAAGGGGTAACAGGTTCAAACTTGAACAGGGGAAGTTTAGATTGGATATAAGAAGTTCTTTACTGTGAGGGTGGTGAGGCACTGGAATGGGTTGCCCAGGGAGATTGTGAATGTTCCATCCCTGGCGGTGTTCAAGGCCAGGTAGGACAGAGCCTTGGGTAACACTGGTTCAGCGTGAGGTGTCCCTGCCTATGGCAGGGGGGTTGGAACTGGATGATCTTAAGGTCCTTTCCAACCTAACTATTCTATGATTCTGAAGAGCTAAAGACTTACTTATCAGGTTTCAGGTCACGGTGAACAATCCCATAATTGTGTAGGTACTCCAGTGCCAGAACAGTCTCAGCAAAATACATCCTCGCCATATCAACAGGTAGTGCACCAATGTTCTTGAGAAGTGTGGCACAATCACCTCCTAACAAAGAAGTTGAAAATATGGCACAATGAAAGAACAGTCATGAGGCTCAATCTCAACTCTCTCAGCCTGAATTCTAAAGCTCTCTGTACATTCTGTCTTGAGCTTCATATAAATATTAAAATCTTAGGAAAATCTAGATCCATATATGTTGGGCATGCTTGCTCAAGAACTGTACAGATGCCATTTCCAAACCATTAAGCAAGCCTTGAAGAAAGGGCAGTTCATGACTGTCTGGCTTCTATAAATTTCTTTGCTCCCCACCACCGAGACACATACTACTTCTGATATACAAGCTCCTTCAAATAGTAAGTAAACACCTCTACAACTACTAATTGGCTCTCCCTATTCATGGGGAGGCAGCTTTGCCTTTGAACACAGTGACAGTCATGAAATTAAGTCTGTGGGTGCCTGATTCAAGCTTCTTAAGGAACACTGCCCACACATTTCATTTGACCTTCATCTCTACTTACAAATAGAAATCCGTATTAAAAATCTTTATGCCAATACATCTGTTTTCATTCCACTAATTTATCTGAAAGCACTGATACAATAAGCTCATTTCTCATAAACATTCAGCCAAGCAAGGCAGACGTAAGAAATTAATCCTATCCACCAGTGGAAATATATTGCTTACAGTAAGATACAGAGATAAAATAAAATCAGATAATATTCCAAAGAATAAGCAAAACAAACAAAAAACCCCAGCATGAAATAGCACTGTAATTTAAATAAGGCTGCTCAAGAATAAAGACTATGTTGCTTGGCGATGTTTCTTAACTGCCTTTTTTCTAACTGCAATGCCAAGCAAACATGCTATGGATCTAGCCCTGCCATTCCACAGGACAGAGAGGATTTCTCTCCAATGAGGACTGTGAAGTCCATGCTTATTTCTGACTCCAGCATTGTAGCTTTACGCTTCCTCAGCTGCACTGCAATCATCTTGTATCAGACACAGAGATTCACAAATGGAGTATCTCCTTAACCTAAACTGTACTAGTGGTAGAATCAGTCATTCCACTTTCTCGGTCCAAGCAATCTATGCATCCTGCCTGAAACGGCATCACAACTTCCCCTGCAACTGACTGAGGTCCCTTTGCAGGTGCATACAGTGACCACCATACCTTCCACATACTCCATAACCATGCACAGGTGGCGCTTGGTCTCAAAGGAGCAGAACATGCTGACCACAAAGGGGTTCTCAGCAAAAGTCAAGATATCTCTCTCCACAAAAGCCTGCTGGATCTGGTTCCTCAAAATTAGGTTCTGTTTGTTGATCTTCTTCATGGCAAAACGTTGACGGGTGGTCTTGTGTCGCACCAGATACACGGCTCTAGAAAACCACATACCAGGAGGAAAAGTTCCGTTTTCAGTTCAAACTTGTTTGTGGTTGGGTTATTGTTTTGCCTGCTTGTTGGTTGGTTGGTTTGGTTTGGGGTTTTTTTTTAAACAGTGATGGTAACTGCTTTGGACAGATACTGACAGACTTATCTGCGACTCCATGTCAGTGCCAAGCTTCCCCTGAAAAGAAGGAACCCCATGATGCTTCCCTGTCTTCTTGAACTAAGCAGCATTTTTGCTGATATGACTAATGAGGTATTTCAGACACAAATGTCACAAACTTCCTTAAGCAGCATTGCAGAGGCATGTAATTTTCAACACTACAGTCATCATTCCACTTTAAAAAAATGGCCCAAAATGTATGGAATCAGCACGATTTCTTTCCCAGCTCCATAAAATTAATTTGACTCAACACTGTCACCAGGGATTTCCTTCAGTAAAGTATCGGTTACATTTCTGTCATTTGCAGATCATTAGATTTCTGCACTTTAATAATACAGTTTGCAAATAAAATTTTCATCCAGTTTCCCTGCCTTATTGAATCAGTACTTGTTTCCTTTTCTCCGGAGTATATTACATTTAACATGATATTGTGTCCTACCAGCAGCTGACTATAAAATACACCCAGGATAAAGAGAGACACGAGTAACAGCAAAACAACCACTTCTCTCCCCTCTTTTAAGCCAAGTTACATTTAATGGGGTCTGTGCAGAAATATGACTGAAGAGATATAAAATCTTCTTGTCCAACAATATGGCTCTTTGACAAGCTCCATTGTGCGTCTTCACTGACTAAAAAATACGCTTCCACTTTTCTCACATATAACTTCAAAAAAAAAGAGTTGCTGTTAACTAAGTACCCACTTCAACAAAGCACTGAAGCACATGCTCAAGTTTTGCTGTTATGACCTACTGAATATCACTACTTTTCAGTTACAGCCTAGTGATTTCCCTAGTAAGGATTTATGAATTGCAGAGAGTCAAAGAACCATCTTTAAAATTCTGGATAGGTTTGTATGAGCAGTTAAAATTTTAACCAATCAACCTCATTTTGGGTTCTTCAATGGATAATAAAATCTAATGGCATTTTTACGGTATTATTTCTCCAATGTAATGTATTATTTGCCCCAATGTAATTTTAGTATCTGAAGTGCTTATGAACAGGCACAACACATATAAAATCTGAATACATGGAAGAACAGAAAAACACAAGCTATTTCTCTCTCAATATTCTTGCTGTTTCAATGAATCATCAGTGAAACATCAATAACATTTGCAACTACAGAATTTTACCCTCACTCATTGAGCCTTTAACCAGATACAAACGACAGGACTTAACCAAACAGCATGAAAGGAAATGCAGACTGGCTTAATAAGCAATAAGGAAACTGGTGAAAAATTATGTTCTCAGACCATGGAAATACAATTTTTTACCATTACTTAAGGATCTCACAATAAACTAAGTGATAATATTCTTGCTAGAGACAATGTTTAGGGAAAAGGTTTTCATCATCTCAAGCTAAGGAACTGAAGTGTATCTTACCTACCTACCATAAGGTAACGCTGAAATCTTTAATGTAGGGCAACTAATTTTTACAAAAGGTTCCTGAGCTGGAAGCTGTGTGTCAGTTCAACGCAATGTAAGGACTTCACAGCCAGGAACTATGCCCAGTACAGGGGCTACTGTCTGAGAAACCCTGAGAACATACAAGAAAAGGGTACCTCCCAGAAGAATGCAGAAGACATTAGAAGTGTGGGCTCTGTTTAAGACCCAAGCAGAATTAATCCATGCTTTGGACCCAACAAAAATCAATCATTTGCGAAACACTGCTATTGCCCTTCGCTGGGTAGGACAATGATAATTTTCTTCTGAAGCAAAGCCTTACCCATAAGCACCATTACTGATCAGTTTGATAGTTTCAAACTCTTCTTCAGATGGAGTTTTCTTTGACTGGACAGAGGCCCCACGGCTCTGGGGAAAGAAGGAAATGGAAACCAGACACAGGAATTACTTAATTTTATACATCACCTTTTTGTCCTTTTCTTCTTTAAGCAGCATTCACCAAATCTCAACACATATCTAAACATCTGGATGTATCACTGTCCGTATTTCTAGTACCCTTGCAGATTATATCACAAATTACTAGCACCAAGAGTCAGTGGACTATAAGATTCAGGCCTTTCCCCAACATTACATTTTAAAAGACAATAAACAACTAAAGATCCTTGAAACTTAGAGGTTAAAGAATTAAATTTTTCCAATCGTCTGTTACTAAAGTTAATTCCCTTCAAAACCCATCACATTTTACAAATGCAGCTACAAAGAACTTCTCCAGATGTTTTTTGTTTGCAACCCAAAAAAACATCACCAAAACTTGATGATAATGCCTGTTTGGAACTTTTAAGCGTTTCATCACCACAGTACAGAGATTTCCACCTTTTTATGAGTGTTTTAGCGTGTTCTTTTAAATGTCAGCACTTGGGTGTTGTTTTTTTTTTTTTAATTAAAATTACTCTGCATTATAATTAATTCTTTATTGCAGACTACTTCTTTCCAGTGATAAAAAAAAATGTGCTAGACAGAGTGAGTATTACTGCTTTACCTCGACTGAATCATCTGTCTCAGGAGTGTCTGGGCTGTCATAGCTATTCAGCTGGGCCATTTCTGAAAAGAAAGAGGAAAGATTATTCCTAATGATCTCAATCAAACACTATTCTCTTTGTTTATACAAGACAAACAGGATTTTAAGAGGTGCTTGTAGATGATGAAGGACGTTTTTCCCCTCTGTAAGAAGTCACCCCAATTATACAGTGATAACCTTTAACATTGTAGAAGCTGCAGGCAGTATTTTGTATAAAGATGAATATAATTAATTGCTCTAATTTCAGCCCGACTTATTCGAGATGGTTTCTATAATAAGTAAAAGCAATAAATGCATATTTGGGGAAACTGCTGTCTAGTTAATATTAAAAGCTATTTCATGCATGTATGTCTGCATATAGCCTGGTGGCACCACTGTAGTCCTGAAAAGAAAATGCATTACACTTCAAACAACCTCCCTGCATGAAATGTGTCTGATTCTGCAAAATGCTGAGCAGCAGCAAACTGGAAGAAAGTCAGTTTAGGCTACTCAGCTGTCTTAGGAGATGCTATAAACTTTGCAAACCCAAATCCTACAGTAACTACTAGTCTCTGAACAGACACCACTGACATTTCTGGGTGCCCTCCTTACAGAAAGGAAATAAGGCACCTTGACATCTCCACACATCTCTGAAGAAAATTTGACTTTAGTAAGGGGAATTAATGATGGAAAGGTTCTCTCCCATGACAGGGATCAAAGGAAATTTCCCTTTAATGTCAGATTTCAACAAATGCTATTAAATTGCATTTAGCAATATCTGGTAGAAATTTTCCCAAAGAGCTCTTCACTTGAAGTCAACCTGTCACTGTCATTCCGGTAAACACCACAGAAGTTAAACTAGTCCTATCCAGACAACTAATGCTAAAATTATGCTCTCCTGAGAAAATAAAAAGTACCATTCAATCACTGAAATATTCCGCAGTAACCTCCAGTTTCTGCCACACTTTCTATTGTTGCTGAGCAAGCTATGCATGCTCCTAAAACTTGTCATCAGATTAGCAAAGTGCCAGGCAGAAATACCAACTCACAAATTCCAAAGGTAGGATCTTTGGGGCCTCTGTACGTTTACAGCGTATTCAATTTACCATATGGAATTCTGGCACCTAGCAGAAAAGCTGTTACTCTCTTCTAAAGCATTACTCTCTTCAGTTTCACTGCTATGGGAGACATAAAAATACAACATTATCTCCACCTAAAAATTTGCACTAGTCCTGGTTTCTTCTGGAAAATCACAACAAATATACTTTTCCCAGAGAGGACAACAAAGTGAGATGATAGGATACTCTCCAGGCCAGGCCGCCAGCAGGAAGGCAGATCATTAGATTAACGGTTAGACTTACTTTTACTGTCCAACAGCACAGAGAAAACAGTTAAATCATAAAGCCATTTTCTAACACTGTTTCAGCTATAATACTATGACACAGGGAGACATTATTAATATCGTAAGTAAAGGATTGTCACTGCTGATGTGCGATCATTAGCCCAGCAACATTCCTTTGAGACATGGGGCTAGAAAGGACAGTCTAGACTTTGACAGCAAACAGGAAAACAAGGAAAAATGGCCTAGAAATTAAACCAGTAAAACAAAAGCCTCCTTCAGCTATGCGGTGATCAGGATGTCTGGTTATCCCTTCAACGGTTTGGAGAGTACAAACCAAGAGTTCTCACCCTCCAAGGGATCCCTGGTGAGTCCCAGCTGGCTGATAATATAACGAGGAATGTCACATTTAATTCCTTGCCCTTCCTTGGCATGGCCTTCTGCAGCTTCTAACAAATGGTAGAACTCTTCAGGATCAAACTCCTAGAGGAAGGTGGTGAGAAAAACAGAGAGAGGTAAACAACTCAGATTTACAATTACAAAAGTTTCTTCCTCCATATAGGAGATTCCTCAGACACAGCCAAAGTTAATTCTGGGCTCAGCAGTGATACAAAACATTTGCAGTTACAACAAGTAAGTCAATGCATTCCACTCTGCTCTGCAAAAATGGCAGACATTCACAGCCTGCTGGATGCTCACTGGCTCAGATCTGCAAACCAAAACAGGAAAAGGACTGTAGGGATTTTTCATGAACCTATAATAGACTACTGTAAAATAATGTCATGATAACGTAGGCATCGGTGTGGACACACTTCCTGATTTTGCCACATAGAGGTGTGCCAGGAAAAGGTCTGTGATGAGGACTTAAGTGCCTTCTGCCACCTCCATCTGACAGGTGAGTTAAGCCAATATAAACCTCTCCTGTTTTCAAATGTCACTTCTGATCAAACCATACACCCACCCAATCCTTTAACTGCCCTAAACTTAGCAACTGCTAATAAAATGTTTAATAAAATAGCAATTGCTATTTCATCAGCAGTGAAGATTTCACTTGCTATGAGAGAAATACTGCAGCAGTATTTCTTGTACTATTCAATAGAAGATCATGCTATCAACTCAGTCTTGGTGTATGTGATCTCTAAAGGCAAGGAAAGGCTATAAGAAGGCACTAGACTAACAGATATAGTTGGAAATATAAGACAAGCTGTTGGAAGCAGGAGCACTCTGCTTAGAAGCATGTTCGCTAGTCAACTTTAACTCTCCCCTACAAACCTCATCATTCACCAGCAATGAGCAGCTTTGTCAAGACTCTTCAGAAATGTTCTAGTGAAATGGGAGGACAAAAGGGGAAGTTAGAGCATACAGCTGTGAGGGCATCAGGGAAGAACTGGTCCGAGTGTGGCCAGCAGTGTAAGAGAAAAGAAAGCACAGAACTGCAAACAAGAAAGAGAAATTAGAGATTGTGATGATATAAAGACATTTGAATGGTTAGAGAAACAGAGAAAAGACGCACATTTGACTGCTCTAAGCAATGCTGCCTGTATACATGCTGTCACCATATATATATAAAATTATTATGTATATATATGTATTATGTATATATATGTATTATGTGTATATATATGTATATATACATACATATATGTATTATGATACAATAATATATATGATACAGCAAAATAATATACAGGTGAATGGGAAGGCATAGTCTTCTATGGAACTGGAGATCATTTACTGGTGAGTAAAGGACAAAAGCAAAAAAGTCTGGTGACAAATTCAAGCATACAAAAAATTAAGAAATTCAATAAATTCCAGTTCTGTCCTTTTTTTAGCAGACTTATTGAATCATTTGAATAGAGAGGAATGAATGCCACTAAAGGGAGGCAGGCGCTATGGAAAAATAAACTGGAAAAAAGAATAAATTACATACTTTTTCCCAAAGATGGTTTCAGTGACACACAAAACATTATTATTTTCTTGAAGCTCCAGAGGTTCACAGCCCGTAAATGAACATTTCACAGCCCAACGGGTAATAAAAAGACTGAAGCCAAAAAACTCATGTTTAATATTTAAATGCCTTCATCCCAATTACAACAATCACAACCATTACAACCACCGCCTATGTGATCAGTTACTTAACTTGCAAGGAAGAAATACGGATGAGCTTTGTTACTAAAATTAACCTTAATATTAAACACTTAGAACTGTTTAGGAATTCACAAACAATTGAAACTAAATGTTAAGCTGCAGAAGAAATATGTGAAACAATCAAAATGACATGTAGTCATCAAGCTATTTAAATGGTTGACTATCCTCTACTATATTTCTTGTTCTTTTATATGATAAAAGGAACATCAATATTTAATTCTTCATGTCAACAGAATACAATATATGTTTTGGAGAAAAAAGAATGTTAGGAAGGCAATGCAGGTTAAGAAATACCCAGGAAACACTGATATACAGGTCAAAATATTATTTTTATACTTTGAAGTCTAGCCACTTCACTGTCAAGGTTGTCACTACATGCTTTGGAGGCATTACTCAAGTATCAATGACTTTCCTGCTTCCACCTGCTCCCACTCACTTTGCACAACATCAGGTGCAAAAGATACTGGAGGAACTTGGAACTAGATGATCTTGAGGTCCTTTCCAACCCTAACTATTCTATTCTATTCTATGTATTGCTCTACAGCTAAAAGCTGGCTTGAGTTTGGAACTGCTTGCTTAGTAAAACTTCAGTAAGACATGTTACTAATAGGGCATATACAAGCATAAATGACAATAATGATTAACACAGCAAATACAAGCCCAATAAGCTTAAACTTATTTCATTTCTTCATTGTTTTTACTTCCAAAAAAAGATTTCGAAGAAGTACTGGAAAACAACTGGAGTTGCTAAACTCATCTAAATCACAAAAATAGTTTTGAAAGCCAAAGAATCCCCAGTTTAAATGGAGGTTTGCCCAGGATTTTCAATGTAATCTAATGGAGACTTCTTGAATAAGTAAGTGTAGGCATCTATCTTGCTGGCTGTACAAGATAGATGGTCATATTCTGGTTGTACTTCATGACTGACAGTGGTCCTCCCTGCACCACAGGGTTCACAGCAGAGCAATCCATCTGATGCAAGAGAACCCTCCAAAATTTACTGGTTCTCAGTACTTCTGCAGGTGTTTTTAAAAGCTGGTATCACCAGAAACATTGGACCACTCTTGTCTACTTTGTCTAAGAAAGCTCTGCAAAACTCATTTACCCTCTAGTGACTCAACTGCTAAAGGCTGTTCATGGACACACTGTCTTCAACGTGCCTCAGATGTTAACTATGCATCTAGATCAAGCTACAGATTCACAAGTTTGCCAGCTTCTCTGATGTCTCAAACCTATGTGGCTTCCCTGTCATTCTTCCGTTCAGAAAGAACCATCAGATAGTGTGCTTTGACACACCAGCGAATCTGATCCTGTCATTTCCTAAGTTTTACTGTAGGTTTGAGTCACCTTCTCCCACACTCCAACACCTTTTTGCGTCTCTTCCCTATGCTCTCACTAAAATTTTTCAACATCCTTTTGCAATACGGTCACAGAATAACCAATAACCACAACACTGTGTACACCAGAGGCCAAATCACATCTTTCCACTGTTCAAGGCCAGGCTGAAAGGGACCTTGAGCAACCTGGTCTACTGGAAGGCACCCTTACCCATGGCAGGGGTATTGGAACTAGATGATCTTTAAAGGTCCCTTCCAACCCCAACCATTCTATGATTCTATGATATTCAAGGTTTATAGTAACTCTCTTGCTGTGGCATCACAGTAAGGATGCATGTTCAGGCTGCTTCTCCACTGTACCTACAACATATACTTTGAGTGGCAGGACACATTGGCCTATTTCATTGAGATGGCCTAAACACCATTTTTGAGAATAAAAAACAAAATACATGCTTATTATCCAGAGTAAGTGAAAAAAGCAATGAGAGTTGCTTTTCCATGTATTCCAATAGCACCACATAGGATTTCAAGCCCAGGCTTACAAATCTGCTTGGATCTCTCAGTGGCCTATCCCTCTGTGTGTTCACAGCTGGAAAACCTGACACCAGGTTTCTCTGCAATTGCTGGGTCTACAGCAAAGGGATTCAGTCCAAGAACTCAAACACCATTTATATCATGGAAAGGAACTTCTTCCCTAGCAATAGTACTTTCTTAGGGTAGCTCTCTAGGCACCTTATGCACACTATACGTTTACAGGCTCTTTGCTGTAGCTACTAACAAGAGGAAAATCAGGTGGCAGCAAGTAGCATGAAATTATGTCAGTTGCTACATTTGGTCCCTCAGCTATAAATTTTATACTAAAATATACTGTAGCTTCTGTTGCAACAGACAGTCCATTGGGAGGATACCTCTATATTAATGCAAAAGACACTTAGTACTTCTTTTTTAAATAATACACATTTATTTTTCATTAATGTTTTGATGAGAGTTTAAAGCTTTCTATTGAGGCTTTGTGTTTCTTGTATGCTCAAACACACACGACACTCTTTAGGTCATATATGCACTCTCCTGAGGAGCAAACTTACCAGGCACTCAAGCAGCCGAGCTGGTCGTGCAATGATAATCATCAGCTTCTTCACAAGTTGAGTAACGAAGGCAACCTCGGAGCTTTCGGATCGCTCGTGGGCCTGTGGAGAGCAGAGTGTCACATTATGGCCCTAGCAGTGAACTCTTCAATTTTATGTCTCAGATACTGAATGCAGAGCAATCACCAGCTCAGTAACCATTATTCAGAAGCAAAGGCATGACAGAGTCGGGACAGGCAATGATCTTGTCTCATTCAAGGATGCCAAGTTACATACAGCTTTTCCATTGCAACTGACTCCTTTTACCATGCAAGAGAGATTTCAAAAGCTGGATTTGCATTGTACCACCTATCAACTATATTACACAGGATGTGGTTTTATTTCGTTTTTAAAAACGAAAAGAGGAATACTGGTTTTCTCAATTCTACCTTCCACAGAACACTGACATAATTACTAACAGCCTTATATATTTCTAGGCTTCACTTTCAGCTTTACTTTACAAACAGGATTCGAACCACTTCTGATCATCATCAAGAAAAACTAAACTGTATTTTTATTTAATTTTATAAATCCTGCTGATCAGCTACATATTATATTGTACATATGATATGTACAATATAACACATAATAGCTACATATTATATGTAGGATCATGCAGACAAGAAAAGCAAAGAGCATATAGAAACTTGACTCAGAGAATTTATTCTTGTCCACTTCTTTTGCTTCACCAGATTGCAGTATAAATTCAAGGCTTAGTTTCAAGGTATGTGTCTGTGTGAGGTATCTTTTTATAACAATATACACTAGAGAGATAATTAAATTAATCCCTCCCCAACCAACGCCCCCCCCTTCCCCCCCCCCCCCCCGTAAATTCCTCTTCTTTTGCTCAAGCGCCCTATAGTTACATTATGAGTGCTGAAGTTGAAATAAAATAGCATTTCATTGCAGGGTGATAAAAAGATGGTTTTAGTGACATGCAAAAACTGAAACTCTGTATAGCTATTTATTCCCAAAGGTCTAAAAATTAGGCTTTAGCACAGCCACAGACATAAAGTCCAGAGCTCAGTCAATGATCCTATGCTGGCAAAGAGCCACTTGCTTGTAGGAACAGTATTTTATCAACAAGGATGCAAGCAGCAATAAACTAAAGGTTCATTTAGCATTGTTCATTAGCACCATCTAAGAAAAAGACGTGGGTGAGTGGGTGATAAGTCAAATCACACCAGGGATCACCTAAAAGAACAGTAAAAGCAGAGGGAAGCAGAAATTCAGAGCTAGAAACATACAGGCAGCGTTTTCAATAAAATACGCCTGATCTTTTGTTACCTAACAAAATAAAATTCAGAAACTTATTATTTCTCATTAGGACACAGGTCAGAATAACAGATTTTGAATTGGCTCCTTCAGCACTGAGAAGCCAGGGCTAGAATTTTAACCTTGAAGAAAACAATGTACCTGCTAGTTCATTATCTCAACCCAGTATCTGAGATGCTTCCTGGCTATAGAGCTTTAAACAGAAGATAATTTCTAAAGCACTGAAGTAAGTTGCAAATTTTTTTCCTAACTGAAAGCTATTTTCTAATTATAAAATAGAAAATAATCAAAATGAAGGTGATCAGTATTCACTCTGCGTCCCCTAATGCATTATGCAAACTCGTAAGTTAAAATATGAATTCTAGAGAGAAATTAATGCTTTCATATTTGAAAAGCCATTCCAGATCACCAGGGGTTAGCTGTGCTGAAATGAATAAATAACACCAACAACTTTGTATCATTTGAAGAATGAGCCATGCAATTCGAAAGTCCTTTTCCCCTCTATATATTATATTACCCAAAAAATATCAATCATTCATCAGTTTGCATCCATTTGTACTGTTAAACAATCTTTTAAATCAAGTCCTTTTGTTTTCTCCTTTTCTCATCTACGACAATTTAGGCAAAATAATTTGAAAATGTAACTAATTTAATCAGGTGCCTGTTTTGGAAATGAAAAGCCAAACCATGACTGCCAAATGATAAAGCAAAAGGATAAAAAAATCAAACACAACTTGTAACAGCCACTCAGCCATCATCTCTGCACAGCGCTGCTCTTCCAAGATCCTCAGCAAAACTGCCTCTTCTTGTTTCCTTCTCGCACAGGACAGCCTGGACATCCCTACAGACATCTTGTGCGCAATCTGTCCCAAGGACAGTGTGTGGAAACCAGAGGGTTATACAGCCAAGCACTGCCCGCAGCTTCCATGTGCCTTGGCATGAGGCGTGCCATCTCATCAGCGCTTCCCAGTGACGACACGCTTGTCTGAAGGTTGCTGGTGGCATTTCAGGGTTTCCTCCCCTCCCGCCTCCCAAGGGGAGGAGGAAGAAGCTATAGGGGGCTGTGGGTAGAGGCTGATGCCATTCCTGCACACATTGCCAGTGACACATGTACAGGAGGTAGCAACGGGTAATTTACAAACCGATTCCCTTATCTGAAAGACCCATCCGTCACTAACTGTAGCTACTGGGGCATGAAATTAAAATCACTGTCCTCCCCTGGGGTTCGGCAGGACCAATAACTGGGATATGCAAGTCACAATGCTGTAATTAAGCTAATATACTGATGGAAACCAAAACAATAGACCTGCAATGCCAAGAACCAATAAATTTATACTCAGGCTCATATTAAGACAGCAATCCCAATCAGAATATCCATTTGCCAATGTGCAGCATCAGTAACTGCAGTGTAATACTAATACTTTTCCCTGCTCCTTCTGTTCCATGCACAGAAACACCTGTAATCCTTCACCTTCCTCACCAATTGGCTACACCTACGCAAAAGCCTTTAAATTTCTTTTGGCCAGTTTTACCTTGTTAATTCAGCCAAGTAACAAACGACTATAACCATTTTTATCCCCCCAGTGACCTGAAGTCCTATCCCCTCCTCTAAAGGCCACCCCACCATGGTAACAGATAAAGAACTGAATGCCACATATTCTTTTTTATTAAGTGTTTCATCTTATTTTTCAATATTTTTACTGTGTGAAGTGCAACATTCAAGTTAATGTTTTCCAAAATAAAGAAAATACCTTACATTCATTTTTACTTCAGGATAATTTCAATGACGCAATAAGCAATAGGGTTTTTTTTCTGGCTAAAAGACATTATTTCACGCTCCCAACAAGGGAGAAGATCTCATTTGCCATAACTAACGAGATTTGTTGGCATTTTATTACAAAAGCCAGCATCTAAAAACTTTTAAAAGCTTTCTGGTTTGGTATTTATAAACAGCTCATTATTTACATACCCAATTACTCTGTTGTATTCCTACAATATAAAGTAGACTCAAACTGCAACATATTGCATCAAGTTTCTTTTCTACGGTTTGAAGTACTGTGCAAGCTTAGTTAGTTAGCACGTGTCACTACTGTCCCCTTAAAAAAGAATGAAAGAGAATCCATTCTTTCACAGTAAAACTGTAAGAAAGTCTGTGGATATTCCTGCCACCTGCTGACCTCATTATTCACCAATAAACCATCTTCCCAGTCTTTCTATATGTTATAAAAATATACCATAAAACTACATATCCTACTGCACAGACCATGCAACTGCCCAAGTGGAAGAGCTTTTCTGACAAGCTTCCAGTTGGTATTATTTATACAGCAGGTAGCTCTGTGTGATACCTTACAAGCTAAGCAAAGACCCTCAAATTTGGAATCATCTAAACTTGACTCCAAACTTCCTGTGTTTCAGGTGGGTCCTCCAAAAGAAATATTCCCGTCAATTTCTATATATTTACAGAATCACAGAATCACAGAATCCCAAGGGTTGGAAGGGACCTAAAAAGATCATCTAGTCCAACCCCCCTGCAAGAGCAGGGTAACCTACAGTACATCACACAGGAACTTGTCCAGGCGGGCCTTGAATATCTCCAGTGTAGGAGACTCCACAACCCCCCTGGGCAGCCTGTTCCAGTGCTCTGTCACTCTTACAGTAAAGAAGTTCTTCCTGATGTTAACGTGGAACTTCCTATGCTCCAGTTTACACCCATTGCCCCTTGTCCTATCACTGGATATCACTGAAAAAAGCCTAGCTCCATCATCCTGACACCTACCCTTCACATATTTGTAAACATTGATGAGGTCACCCCTCAGTCTCCTCTTTTGCAAGCTAAAGAGACCCAGCTCCCTCAGCCTCTCCTCATAAGGGAGATGTTCCACTCCCTTAATCATCTTTGTGGCTCTGCGCTGGACTCCTTCAAGCAATTCCCTGTCCTTCTTGAACAGAGGGGCCCAGAACTGGACGCAATATTCCAGATGCGGCCTCACCAAGGCTGAGTAGAGGGGGAGGAGAACCTCTCTTGACCTACTAACCACTCCCTTTCTAATGCACCCTAAGATGCCATTTGCCTTCTTGGCCACAAGAGCACATTGCTGGCTCATGGTCATCCTCCTATCCACCAGGACCCCCAGGTCCCTTTCCCCTTCACTACTTTCCAGCAGGTCACCCCCCAACCTGTACTGGTACATGGGGTTGTTCTTCCCCAGATGCAAGACTCTACACTTGCCCTTGTTAAATTTCATCCAGTTTCTCCCCGCCCAACTCTCCAGCCTGTCCAGGTCTCGCTGAATGGCAGCACAGTCCTCTGGTGTGTCAGCCACTCCTCCCAGTTTTGTGTCATCAGCAAACTTGCTGAGGGTGCACTCAGTTCCCTCATCCAGGTCATTGATGAAAATATTAAACAGCACCGGTCCCAGTACCGACCCCTGAGGAACTCCACTAGTCACAGACCTCCAGCTAGATTCTGCGCCATTGACCACAACTCTCTGCCTTCTTCCTTTCAACCAGTTCTCGATCCACCTCACTACTTGATCGTCAAGCCCACACTTCCTCAGCTTATCTATGAGGATGCTGTGGGAGACAGTATCAAATGCCTTACTGAAATCAAGAAAAACTACATCTACCGCTCTACCATCATCCCTCCACCTAGTCACTTCCTCATAGAAGGCTATAAGGTTGGTCATACATGACTTCCCCCTCATAAAACCATGTTGGCTGTTCTTAATGACCCCCTCATCCTTGATATGCCTAGTGATGGAGTCAAGAATAAGTTGTTCCATCATCTTTCCAGGGATGGAGGTAAGGCTGACCGGTCTATAATTACCCAGGTCCTCCTTCTTGCCCTTCTTATAGATTGGTGTGACCTTTGCCATCCGCCAATCCTCAGGCACCTCGCCCATTTCCCACGACTTACCAAAGATGATGGAAAGTGGCCTAGCAATGACCTCCGCCAGCTCCCTCAGCACCCGTGGGTGCATTCCATCCGGACCCATCGATTTACAGATGTCCAGTTTGCATAGCTGATCCCTAACCCAATCCTCATCTACCAAAGCAAACTCCTCCTTTGTCCTGACTCCTTCTGGGGCTATAGAAATCCGGGGCCCTCGGGGAGAGTCTGCAGGAGTAAAGACAGAGGCAAAGAAGGCATTCAGCACCTCTGCCTTCTTTATATCCTCTGTCTCCAGGGTACCCACTTCGTTCAGCAGTGGGCCTATATTGCCTCTTGTTTTAGTTTTATTTGCTATGTATTTGAAGAAGCCCTTTCTATTGTCTTTAACCCGACTAGCAAGATTGAGTTCCAAGGAGGCCTTAGCTGTCCTAATTGCCTCCCTACATCCTCTAACAACTGTCCTATATTCCTCCCAAGCGGCCAGCCCCTCCTTCCATAATCCATAGATTCTCCTTTTCCACTTGAGTTTGCCCAGCAGCTCCTTGTTTAACCACGCCGGTCTCCTAGATCCCTTACTTGACTTCCTACTCATTGGGACGCTCCGATCCTGAGCTTGGAAGAAGCGGTCCTTGAATGCTAACCAACTATCTTGAGCCCCTTTACCGCCTAGTACACTTTCCCATGAGACTTCCCTTAGCAGTTGACTGAAGAGGCCAAAGTTGGCCCTTCGGAAATCCAGAACTGTGGCTTTGCTAGGTATTCTATTCCTCCCACACAGGATCCTAAACTCCACCATCTCATGGTCACTGCAGCCAAGGCTGCCATTGACCGTCACCACTTCGACCAAACCCTCCTTGTTGGCGAGTACTAAATCTAGCAGCGCTGCTCCCCTAGTTGGTACGTCCACCATTTGCATTAAGAAATTATCATCAATGCACTCGAGGAACCTCCTAGACTGTGAATGACTGGCTGTGTGAGTCTTCCAGCAAATATCGGGGTAATTAAAGTCCCCCACGACGACTAAATGTTCCTGTTACTTCCTTTCAGAATGCAGTCTGGAGGGCAGAGCACAGACTGGCAAGCAGGTGAAAACAAGTAGCTTTTAAGTATTAAAATATTGAAAAGCCAAGGAATTATGATAGGACATTAAAAACAAATGAGAAAGATACAGAATGAAGTCTTTGACATTTCTCTGCTGTCTTCAACTTCCTTGTCTTCCTCCTTCCCAGCCTGTTCTGCCTCCCTTGTTCCTAAGCTTTCCCTTTAATTGTCTCTTGCATACTTTACTTCCTAAAGTAAATCAATTCAACTTAAGAACTGACCTTTCTCTCAGCCCCACTCTGCAGAAGTTAAGGAGGAAGAGGTCAAAGACAGCCCTGAACATCTATACGTGAACAAGCTCAAAGACGACTATCATGTCTTCTCTAATAACAGTTCAGTGTCATCCTTCCCTGCGCTTAGGAGCAGCAGTTTAATGCATGTAGGATCAAGGGGAAAAGGACATTTAAGAAGTGTGTTTTGAGGATTTGTTCTGAGAAAGGGGAGAGGAAAGGAACAAGCAGATTTATCTGACCCAGACCTTCTCAAAGATCCTGATTAATGTCTTCAGGCCAGAACACAGGCCTGGAAGTACAGCCCAGAAGTGGCTAGACCCGATTTATTGCTCTCTTAATTCCTTATGGTATGAGAAATCATTGTCCACACACACAGAAGGGAAGTCTTGGAGAATTTCAAGCTCCAAGTATCTGCTACCAAAAGCAGTTAAACATCCTGTAGTCCCCCTTGCACGCCTTGAAATGTAAGCTATTTTGCTGAGCACACATTCAAGTGAAAACTTTCCAACTTTAAAAACACCACCCAGAGAGGCCTAATCCCTTATTTCATAGCTTCCAGGCTCTGGAGATACAAGGTGCACCCACTGACACTTGGCTGCATACCCCCATCTTCCCTTTACACTGCCTGCCCCTTACATCCAGGGCTGCTCACATGCCTCTGCCAGCTGCTGCTGGGCTGGGTGACGTTTATTCTGCCCAGGAAGGCTACACTGCCACTTGCATCTCCAAAAACACCTTCCTCCCTCCTAAAGACTACAAACACTGAACAGTTTCTTTGACAAGATGCAGTTTCTCCAGCACTGGACAGTGGCATCAGTGGTCAAACTTTAGCACAGCATCCAAAGAACACCACTTTTACAAGGAAACACATATTTAACTATTAAATGCATCCACAGTGGTTACTGATAACCCGTAGTTAGACAACCACACAAGGCCTTGAAAGATATTCCCTACCTCTCTTGATCTGCCAAAATTACTTTCTCCATCCAGGCAGAACACCACAAAACCAAACATCAGTCATTTTTCTCCCACGCACACCAAATATCAGGGAAATTGCAGCCACACTCATATAAAAAGGCTAGTCAGAGACTTTAGCTGATACAAGGGAAGATTCTGAAGTTTCACAAAGGTTTTCGATACAATAATTGTGTATTAACATAGTATTTTTATTCGCCTGCCATTTTCTACTGTCTGAAAAGAGTGGCAAAGGGGCACAAACTATGGCGATTCATGCCAGTGGGCTGGCAAACTGATCAATGACATATAAATACACCTTCACCAAATAGATTAAAAAGCATCACAGAAAAGTAATTATTTCACGTGCTCTGTTTCTAGGTGTCTCTGTTATCTGAGACTGCAATCTTTGTAAATCCTGTGCTTACAGCTTGCTATCTCCTTAAATCAAAGCAGAAGGTTAAGGAAACAGTCCCAAATGAGGTCAGGACCCAGCAACTGGTAATAGCACTGACTCTTCACAACAGCTATAACATGAATTCTGAGAGACATTTTTAATTTAATGTTATTTTCATTTTAAAGGAAAAGAGCAATTTTTAATGAGCAGCTGAAGCACACTGAGCATGCATTAAAATTGTGCCCCCTTGTGTATTTTCCTATGCTTTGAACACCACACAACGCACTGAAGTACTAAAAACCCCACGACTGGATTAAGTTCAGCTCAAGAAAACCTTTTATGAAAAATTTATAGCAACACTACAAACTATGGTGTTTTCACTCCTTGAAGGCACTATTGTAATTAATAAGTCATTCAGAGGTTTGAAGCACATGAAAGAAAAGTTCAGTAATTTCCTTCATCTGGATGAACCCAATTTTCATAAATGGTAAAGACTTCCTTTGACTTACTCGGATGCATCTTTAACTTGCATAAACTAAGTACACAGGTGAAGTGATTTACTCACATCTGCCCGCGGCAAATCAACTGCAGACTGGAACAACTCGGATCTCCTGACATCCCCACCCACTGCCCTTCCCCCAGAATCCACACCGTCTCTCCTAAAATCAAAGCTCTGGCTATTATTTAAAGTTTCAATCAGAACAATATATTCCACTTTCCAGAGAGCACTTACATCCTGGAGAAGTTTCTCCAAGTTTTCCTGCAGCTCATAAAAGTACCGAGAAGTAATAAGACCTTCACGTGATTTATCTAGGCAATCTCTGGCCAGTTCAATAACTTGATGATGAATGAAACTTAGGACCCCATCTGCTAATTGCAGCACGTTCTCTGGAGCATTAGAGGCAATAAACTCAGCCAGCCGCTCTTCCATCTGTGCCGTGGCCTAAGAGTACAGAATAAAGAGAAATTACTCTTAAATTTTACTATCCCAGAACTTAAAACCATAAACAAATCGGGTGCTGAAGTAACATACTTGCAATTCCAAAACACAAGAGGCTTTAAAAATATTCCAAAATACAATAGCATTTTGCTGAGAATTGAAATAGCATTCCCTAGGCAAAAGTTACGTGCACACGAGCAAACAACAGATATTAATCAGAACACACTTTCTGAAAATGCAAATGACCATAAAAATATCTTGGTGCTGAGGCTGTAATTCCTCCCTGGGTCTCCAGAGTAAGGACATATGATATGGAGCAGCTTTCAGACCTTTTTAGACAAGACCAGGGAAGCTAAAAATCATTGCCCCAAGCAACAGATACATTTCTATCACTATAAGCCCTGATATCCTGTCTCCAGAGAAACATCTATTTTCCCTATTGGTACAGGAACAGGAAGGAATGGCTGTATCGACAGCTGTGGGATACATGATCTTCTAAACTCATATCAGTGAGATGTCAATCTTCTACACTCACTGCAATGAGATGTTACTTTCAATACTTGATTTTACAGGCTTCAATATTCAGCTTTTTTCAGAAACCCCATGCTTATTTTGACTGCAGATCACTTCAGCACATTTCAATGTAACTGAATTGGGATTGACTTTCTAAACTCCAAATCTGCCTTCATTGCTTCTCTGGTACCAAGAGGCCCAGGGGCAAACTTGATTATAGCCAAAACCTCCAGTATAATTTGGAACGATTTTAAAAGAAAACCCTGCATTTCCAATATGTAAATGGAAAGTCCACCAAAACCAAAGAAGTTTGGATCAGTATAAAGCAAATTCAAAGCAGTTATATAGGGAAATCTGAGAGAATGTTATTATTTTAAAACTACTTTTTAAAATAGCTGTTTAAAGTATATATGAAAATAAACAAAACCTCCCTTTTCCAGCCTTGATGTGATTCAAAATTTAAATAAAAAAAACATGGATTAGATAAAAATACATGGAGAGCCAAAGCATGGCCCTTCTCCTTACTCTTGTGAGCCCGAGGAAGTTGTGAATGCTCCATCCCTGGCAGTGTTCAAGTCCAGACTGGACAGAGCCTTGGGTGACATGGTTCAGAGTGAGGTGTCCCTGCCCACGGCAGGGGGGTTGGAACTAGATGATCTTATGGTCCTTTCCAACCCTAACTATTCTATGATTCTATGTGTCATCCCATTATAAGACAGAAGAAATCTAGTAAATATGAAATGCATACACAAAACCATGAAGCTTTTCACCCTTTCCATTTGAATCTCTCCATTCAACCTATTCCTTCTCCAACAAGCACTACATTAATTCTGAGCTTGGTCACAAGTTCATTGAATGCAGTATTGAAAAAGTGATTCTTTACCTTTGGAAACCTTTCTTTGTACACATGATTCATCATTATTATTTCACTGTCAAAGGAAACTGGGGAGCGACCCGGGCTAGAGGAGAAAAGAAAGCACATTATCATTTACAGATATCACATCAAAACCCTCCAAAATCCATTGACGGTCATAATGCTGCCACACTGACTGCAGCCCTTCCAAAGCTTTTACTTGGGTAATGGGATGATGCTTAAATTCAGAGAAAACATTAGCAAGCAATGGCAGTATCTGAAAGCTGCTATAATTCCTGGCTTCAATTGAACTCAAGCAGAAACTCACCTATTTTCACTGAATGCAAACCCTAACATACAAGCAGCACACAAAACCTCAGTGCATTTGTTGTAGGTACAGCTGATATTCCCCTTGTTCTCTTCTTACTGCCCTCCCTGGCAGTGGTAGCAGCCTTGCTGAGAAAGAAATCACTGTTACCTCTAGAGTCTCCAGTGCCAGAAGGGAGCAGAGTAAATCAAAACAAGGAACTTGGGATGACTCGCTTTCCTTTGTCTGAAGGATACCACGCTACAGAAAGGATGCACGAGCAGTGCTATTCAGCTAAATCTTATATATAAATACCACCAGCAACAGGAACAAAGTATTTCTACGAAAACTGCACTCCCTTGAGGCATGTTACACCACGGATGCATAGGTTAGCCAGCAACTTCAAGGCACACCAAAAAACCCAGGACACTAAATCTTTACAAACTGCATTTATGCTACTGTTTGGGTGGGCTTTTTCAAGCAGAGTTGCATCTCATTTCATCACATCTGATGGTATGCAGTGCTCTGAATCATGCTGCCACGGAGGACAGCTGGAGTGAGGTAATGCAGATAATCCCTCACTACAGGATCGCCTACAGCATCTCATTTCTCCAGTTACCTTATTTTAATGATCAAGACAAGCAAGGGCTTCAATTATCTGGCATCTTACAAGATCACTGTCTTTATGATTTTAGGAGTCCTACATATTGCTAAAAATACTTCCTCTATGCCAAAAAAGTATGATTTTGTCTTGAATGAGTTCAAACATTTTAAACTTTCTTGTGAAGGATGAAGTGAATCTCTCTAAATGGAATAAATGCATTTTAAACTTGGAATGAATTACAGTTACTACCTTGCTGCTAACCTATTTAAAGGAAAAAAACATTCTTTTGGGAACATATATTTACAATTCAAAGAAAATTTAACTCACTGGCTCACAGAATACAGCAATACAGATCTCTCTTCATGCCTGATGCTGGAATTCCATGAATTACATTGTGTCTTGTTTTTATTAAGGTTTATCCCTCAGCTTGGGAAAATTCACTTCAGATTAAATCTCTCACTGAATCCTTACGTTAACAGAGAAAATCTGATTTGGATGCTTTGAATACCAGGTAAAAACACATTTTCATCAACTTGTTTTGAAGAAAATCTATCCCTTCACTTGGTACAAGGCTGATTTTAAGCAAGGAGAATTTGCTTTAAAAAGTAAATTTACATTTATATTCAGATGTAATGACATAATAAAAAGAATAAAAGAACATTTAAATTCCAGACTTGCAAACAAGCCCTCTCCCACATCTAGCCTGCTATCTTTATCCTTTTTTCTCCCAGACCAAACCATCTGACACAAACACAGGACACTTGTTTACTGGCAGTCCATATGGAGCTGAAGAACTTGGCAAATACAGTTATTGAAGAATTTATTTTTATATAATGCATTATTTCTCTGCGTGATTTAAGTGAGGTATAAATTACAAGGATATATTTAGCCCTTTGATACTAACTACAGAAATACAGAGGCACATGCATACCTCATTTTAACATTAAAGTAGTCCTACTAAAATTTGTCCATGCTTAAGTATTTGATATCTTAGGGCTACAATAAAACATGAGGGGGTTTGCCTTTTGCTTTTATTTGTATGGATACAGGAAATTAAGAGCTCTGCAGAAATCATGCTACTTAAGCTGTCCTGCCAGGAGATGCAGTGTTTCCTTAAGGAGAGCCACAATGATACAGGAGTTTATTGGGTTTGGTTTTTATGATTCTGAAACAAAGTAGAGTCTAGGGATTGGCAATAAAGTAAACACTTCTGATCCCTTTATGTTCCTTGGGGACTGGCAGTTTTGGAAGCTGATTGATGCCACTTTTTGCAGCCTAAAACAACAGAGCATCCAAACAACTCTGGATAAAACCTAGGATCGAGATTCAAATTGTCATTCTAAATAAATCTGCCCAGTGTAACAGGTCAAATTAAAAGTCTAGCTGACTATAGCAAGACTGCAACATAACATACTGCACCGTAATTTTTTATGTTGATCCTTACCCTGGGAATCTACAGAAATAATTAGATGGATATTAACTAACCAAAGGCCAGGCACTGCTGATTACTTTGCAGCACCTTTGAGACACAACCAGGTGAGAAAGAAACCAGGACTGATAACTAAACCTGGGCAGGTAACTGAATGCCATGTAAGGAAATTTAGAAAAAGAAAGAAACAGGAGTTTAATACCTTTTATTGGCATGAAAGCTTTCCAAATGCAAGAGCTTCACACATCTATGTGTCACATTTTAGCGTGAAGTGTCCCTGCCCATGGCAGGGGGGGTTGGAACTTGATGATCTTAAGGTCCTTTCCAACCCTAACTATTCTATGATTCTATGATCTATCTACCACCAAAAACTTCAAGTACAGAACAAAACCAGACAACCATTTCAAGCCTCACAAAGGAACAGACTATTTCCTCTGAAACAGAGGACACAGACTGTGCATGTGCATAACATTTTAAGATATAAAGCAGGCTGCTTCTCTTGGTGTAGATAGGTAGGTCAAAGAAATTATTATTGTCAGTGTGTTTTTCATTTCAGCGGAGCAGGCGTTAGAAGAATAACATCCGTCTCTTAACAGCAGAATGAGAAACTACTCTCTCTTTCCCCCTTCTTCACCCTCCCTCCACTTTAGGAAATGATGTGGTGATAGACTTTCAGTGACATCTATCTCCCACAAAGGTCTCTAGCCTTCAACTTGTCAACTCGTGTCTTTATCTGATGCTAGACTGAAAATAGCTTATAGACAGCTATTTGAAGGAGCAGCATTTATAGTAATAAGTTAAATCTTACAAAACCTAGTTTAACTGTGACTAAATAGAACTGAGGTGTTTATGAATACCTAATTTTTCCTTCACTGTGACAGCTGTATTTATTAGGAAAAAGCAGAGGAGCTAAAAGCACCATGCTCCCCACTGCTTCCAGACTGTACGTAAAGGTTTAATGAGGATGTATTTACAGCATGTTACCAAATCCAGTGTCCATAGGAAAATGAAAACCATAGCCTTAATTTTTTGATCTCCATAAATAAGGAATTTCAAAACTAGAGAGCCAAAGTTGTATGAGGTAGAAACTAAGTTAAACCTGCTGCTGAAGGTGAGCAGAGTATCGGCTTTCCTCTTCCCCCAAGAAACAAGTACATAAATCTCATTAATTTGACCTCATTCAAATTAATTAATACTAGAAGTAAGTCAGAAAACTCCCCCTGGAAAAAGAAGACAGTGAAGGAGAAGCAAAAATGGACAATCTACGTCAAAAAGCCCATCAAACTTCAGAGCAAATACAGCTCAGTGCTTCATACAGACCACAACTAGACCTTGGGGCCTAATCCTGTTTCTGGAAAGGACAATGACCAAAGGAGAACTGAACTCAGCAGAGCAGGATCTGCTGAAGCCTGAGTTTATGCAACATGCACAGTAATAGTGAAATAAGTCTGAATTTATGCAACATGCACCATAACAGTGAAATACAGTTTCCCACAGAATTACAGCAACCTATACAATGAAGGAAATCTTGTAGAAAATTAAACATGTAACTTTGCATTATTTTTCAGTCTTTATTTAAAGGTTCCCCCTTCCTGCATAATCATAACCGAAGAGCACAGGAAGTCCACACTGAGCAGTTAATTCTAGTGCTGCTAGAAAAAGGGGGATCTGAAGCAGGCAAACAGTGAAACAGAAAACAGGCTTTCTCATCAAGCGCTTCGAAATTTCTGAGTTTTACATGCTTTTTGATTTCTTTAATTCATTTTTACAAGCACTGAGCTTCAGATACATTTAACCTGCAGACAAACACTATTTGTGATTGGTTTTGTATCAGGGAACTGTTTTCCAGTTCAGCCCTTCTTTATATTAGGAGTAACATTCTTATGAATGTTGCTCCTAATGACAAGCTACGCAGGGGATTGTCTAATTATCTGTATATATAAATAATAAATTAGCAAACAATAAATATGTAAGTATCTGTGGGTTAAAAGTTAAACAGGGGAAGTTTAGATTGGATATAAGGAGGAAGTTCTTTACTGTGAGGCTGGTGAGGCACTGGAATGGGTTGCCCAGGGAGGTTGTGAATGCTCCATCCCTGGCAGTGTTCAAGGCCAGGTTGGACGAAGCCTTGGGTGCCATGGTTTAGTGTGAGGTGTCCCTGCCCATGGCAGGGGGGTTGGAACTGGATGATCTTAAGGTCCTTTCCAACCCAAACCATTCTGTGATTCTATGACAACATTATGGGAAAGGGAATACATTACAATCACAATCTCTTTGAAAGTAAGGACCAATGAATTTGTCCTACAGACTAACACAAGGGCTGCGACTAGCTCTTTTCCAATACTTCAGGGTTTTTTTATGCATGCCCAGCAGAGACTGAGACTGATTTAGACACAAAACACTAGAAAGTAATGAGCAGTACACAGGGTAACTAAGAATATCCAGTTTTCCTATTAACAGAAAACCATAAAGATAGTGAGTGAAACCAGAAAGGAATAAATTTACAAGGAATCACTCTGAAGAACTTTTTTTAATCAAGTTCATAGAACTCATTGTCTTGAGAGAGAAAACTGAGACCACCGTGATCAGTAATGTAGTTAGAAAGTAGTTCCGTAAGCAACAGATGCCTTGTGCTTCAGAATATAAAACTATTCTCCCCTGGTAAACCCACGGCTGGGTGAATCCCTGTTCTGCAGGGAGCAAGTGCCTGCTTCTCTGCAGTTTACGGCAGACAGCACCTTCCAAACGCAGCAGCGTGAAGTGATGAAACCACCAAGGTTCCTCAAGCGGTTAAAGCTGATGCTTAAGTGCAGTGAGGCGAAAGAGCTCCACAACCTGCGGGATCAGTTTTTAAGATAAAAATGGACTATGGGGCCACCGGCGTGGTTCCACAACACCTTCTTCCTGTCTTGGGTATCTTTTTGTCAGATGCTCATTTTGGCAACAGGTATTTTCTAAGGATTGTCTCTGTATATTAATGGCAGGGTCTAGTATGTCAAAAGTCAGGTTGGAGGACTGCATTTAAAAAGCACTATCCAGCAAAGAGATGAAGGAGCATATTTGATTAAGGATGATTTCATCTATTTCAACTACATAAAAACTTACTGCTACGATCTTCAACCCTGTTCTCCCTAGAAAACATTATGCTGAAATAGAAAAAGAGATCAAGAAAAACGGGCAGATTGGTGGGCTGAGTGACTGCGCAAAGGCAGCTCCTGAAGAAGTCATTATTAGTTAACTCTGCTTTTATCTCTGACATTCTCCATGCATTCCCATGTGTTAGCAAAATGTCAAGTAAAGAGAACTGGGAAAAGATGGAGGGCAGCATCTCACGACTTAAAAAAAGAGTAATGATGCAAAGTTCGGTGCAAGAATTCCCTTTCCATGCATTTCACTCCTGGAAGAAAAGATCTTTTCCAGGGTAAGCCCAGGATTGTTCTAAATGAAGCGAATGTTTCCTGGGCATCTCTACTGCTCAATAACCTGGAGGAATTGAAGGCTGCATCACACACACATTAAAAAGAGAGAAGTCAAGAGCTCATACTTAGGAACTACATCTGCAGGTAATAAAGAAATACTCTCTTCCACTGAAGACACCCTGTAAGCACCAAAACAGGTGGGTCACACAGGAATATGTTCTTTTGTTTAGCATGTAAGTACTGGATCTGCTGGAGATAGATGAGAGAACAGTCTTTTGGCTTTAGGAACTAGCTTTATATGCCTGTCACACTTTTGGATTCCAGTGCTGGTCTCAGGCTACCTATTTATCCCCGCGTAAGAGAGCAGCCAGAAAAGAACCAGTGCCACTTCTCTGGTGTAGAATTTAGAGTATCTTCGGGCCTCACTGGCAGACACCTCACCAATGGAGGTGCTATCAACTTCTCAGTGTAGATCCACCAGTGTTATCCTCCACAACTGCACGCTTTGTTACTTTTTCCATCCACTTTGACCATTAAAACTGCTCTGCATGAACAGAACATTTGCAGCTAGGTATAAGAAAATGGTAAATTTCTAGTCAAAGTAGATTTTGACAGGAGTTACATCTAGGCAATACTCTCCTCTATCCAGAAGCAGAAAAGGATCATCTGATACTCCTGAAAAGGAGACCCTCAAAAATAACAGTCCAAGCATTTGACAGTGGCATCTCAAAATAAAAGTTCCCCTCTATAAAGACAGATGCAAGGTTGCAGTCATAAAGGATGAAAACTGAATACATGTTAACAGTCAGTCATAAATATCAGACCATCTTTTAAATTACAACGCTATGACTGCCAATTAAGAAAAACATCTGATGCATTTTGTTCATCTGCTTCCCATTACAGCCGATCAAATAAGCCCATTAAATGCTTATGGAAATACTACATTTTTAGAAAATTCCTGCTTAACTTTGAACTAATTAACAGCTCAGATTTTATTTTTTCATTTCTGAAGTAAGTAAAAATATCCTCTCACCAAGTGAGCCAACTTTATCGTGTGGGCAAACACAAAAGCAATCTGTGCAGTGAGTAAGGTCTGGTTCTCACATATTTCAGTACTTGTTTGTTTACAAGGACACACAACCCTCTGTCGAAAACGGTATTTACTCCTGCAAACACTGCTCCAATTGGTCACATTGACATATCAATTTTCCTTTGAGGTGCAAGGGCCAACATGAATGCTTGGGAGCAGCAAGGGTGCTTTGGAGCCACACAGTGCCACAGTGCTAGCAATAAGCAAAATGAAAAAAAACAAATCAGGCACAGTAAGTTTAAAAAATTAAACCACTTCATTCTAATCTCTGGCATACTAATAAGGCTGGCCATTATCACACTGAAAACCAGAGAGCTACCGAAAGCATTCAAGAGAGGAGGAGGATTAATCATAGATGTATGACACACTGAATTAATCCGGTCTCGTCACAAATTATAAACCTACTATATGATAACTCTGCTTTTAAATTGGCTCACAAAGGTAAAATTCCAGCAAGCTGATAATCCATATTAAAAAGGAAAAAATTAAAATTGGGCTCTTCATTTTATTGTTTATATCATTCTTGCATTAACAAGAGTGTCTCATGCTTCATTATGGCAACAGTAAAATGTCTGTGTTAGAAAGGACATTATTTTAGTGAAGTGTTGTCTACCTACACTAGCTGTCTTATCTATAAGGAATTAGTACTACTGCAGTTATGCTACTCAGCAATAGCATTAAAGAGTGCAGCAGGTCTGAAGTAGGACTACTGTTCAAAGAGACTTAGTACAAATCATATGACTAGTCTTAGTATATGGCAATTTGCAGAGATCACAGGCTAAGTGTGCTACTACCCAGAGTACTTACCTATTCCTGTAGATTACTGTGTAACTACACTTAGTAGATCCATATGCAATTACCATGCAGCCTGCACTGAAGTTTAGAACACACAAATAATTACAAATAATTATGAAAGCTCAGCTCTGCCATGACACAATACTCACCAGGGAGGTTTTCTGTTATCTTGGCCTGTTTCACATCCTATCACAAACCCTGGCCTACCTCCTGAGCTGGGCACACTAATTCAGTATTTCCAGCTGACAGAGTTTCTGAATCCTCCCCACTAATTTAAAGGTGATATCCACCTCTGACAACCTCAGATGAGAAGAAGGCAGACCTCACCTCCTTGTCCCCTACTTGTATGAATCCTTTTTCTTTCACAAGATGCTGTGTCTAGAGGTACACACTTCTAGACTTTCACTCACTTGGTCCCCCACTAAACGCATAGCAAAGCTTAAGGCTTTTGCCATGATATGAAATGTTTGTGGATTTATTCCACAAAGTTGTTGAGGCTTGCAAGAAAGATTGCCCAGAGAGGTTGTAGAATCTCTGCCCTTGGAGATATTCAACAGCCATCTGGACATGGTCCTGGGCAATCTGCTTAAGCAGGGGTTTGGACAAGATGACCTCCAGAGATCCTTTCCAACCTCAGTCATTCTGTAATACTGTGAAAGATGAGGTTCTAGTTGCTTCTGGTTTTAAGTACGGAAAAATCAGCTGTACAAGGAAATAAGCCCTGGAAAGCTATTGTTGAATAACCAGTTCTCCAAAGCAACCATAAAAATTATTCAACTGCTAACGCAGGAGAAATGTTTTCAGCACTATAACAAAATTCCTCTTGGGTGCAATTCCATTTAAGGTTTTGACTTGACCTACTCTAGTTTCCACAACCCTTCAGAAGCACTGCTGGAAAAGTTATTAACAGTGACTGTAACCACTTCCTTACACTCACGCAGCAAAATTCTGAGACGAAACTTCACTAAAGGGAATCTATCCTGTAGATTTAGCCCGAGACGCTCGTGGATCATGTTTTCGTGGAGTTATTGTGAAGATACGAAAGCAGACTCTGATGACCATTTTGCAACCCAAACTCTCAGCATCAAATGTACAAAATTTAGTTTCAAAACTATGTAACTAAACTACAATGACTTTTCTTAGATCTGAAAGCACACACAGAAATGCAATACATGCATCCAATATCTTAAACATTCAACAAACAAGCTGAAGCTCACCTGAGACTGCGAGACCGAGGCCTCAAGGCTGGAGAATGGCGCCCTTCCTCATCAGTGATGCTCTCAGTGCTGAAATGCTTTGTCAGGAAATGAAGTTCATCTGCCGTGGGCTGAAAGGGCAGCTGGTGCAGCTTCTCCTGAGATGAGCATGATGACTGAGTACAGAAAAAAATACAGAAAAGAAATGCACTAAACGCATGCATAGGGGTCAGCTAATGAATGGAAGAGGAACGGATTCTGCAGGACACTGCACACTCCAGCGGAAAAGAAAGCTATTTATCAGACCAGGTGCCTCTTTTTATTGTTCTCATTAGGCTAATCCAACCCTTCCATACAATGACAGAGCTGGTGAGATTAGGAAAACTTTTGAGAGAAGGCTAGGGAACCATTGCATCTGATTCTGGAACTGTTACATCTGATCATGCAAGTAATTTACTATGAGGAGAAAGAAAGGAAGGTACATGAGTACCAGTGCTACTCTGGGAAAGACAAGGAGGTTCCTGGAGTGGTGAGCAACTTTCTTTCCTTTTCCCTCATGCTCTCTTAGCTCAGGAGTTTCACTGGCATGCAGAATGCTATGGAGCTGTGTAGACATGAGAGTTTTTGCTGATTATTGGCTCTTATTGGAAATTGCTATTGTAAACAGTCAGGATTTTATTTCTCCCTTCCTTTACCCATCAGGCTTCTTCTCTAACGAGAAAGACACTAACACAATGTAGACAGCTGACTTTGCAGAGTTGTAAGATTAACAGACTCTCTCGTTAAAGAGTTAAAACAGCTCATTCATCTTTAAATACGACACGTCCTGTGATAATGATACAACATGAAACTGCTTTAAGCCTTGGAACCTCAAGAAACCTGAGATTAAAACAAATATTTGTGGAAGTTTTAATAACATCAAACATTGGATGTTTGGGGGGAAAAAAGGTGTAGGTCAACTAGCAAATGCCTTTTTTTCTTGTGTGATTTTGCAATGCCCCTTTCCATTTTACAGAAGGCAATACATTATGTAAGGACAAATTAAAAATCACCTTTAAAACCAAAGTGGGGGAGAAAAAGTGCTGAATAACCACAATAGCACTGAGTAACACCAACGGGCCTTACTAAAACATCATCTGAACCTAAGCTCCAAGGCTCCTTACTGATCTAATACGGAAAAACATGGCAAAATGTTTCCTTTTGCTACAATGACCCTCCCTCAAACTGTAAAGGACTGTATCCTAGCACCAGAAGTATTGGTACCAAGTAATTACACATTATATAAAATGTATGGCAAGCTTTAACATGCCTAGCTAGCTTCACTAGACTTATCTGCTGTTGACAGCTTTTGGAAAAGAAAGCTAAGAAGTATGGCCAAGCAATGAAAGCCAAATGCTGACAAGGCTTTTCACTGAGTCCTGCATGTTTGTAATACTGATAGCGAAGAGGAAATACTCTGGAAACACCTTAACCAGGTATATCCAAATTTTTCAAGGTAACAGCTATACTTGAAATGAATTAAAACTAAACAGATTGCTGCAGATCCTGAGGAATTCTAGCCAGGATTGAGACGGAGATCTAAATCTGAGAACTTAGAAACCTAAAGACCATATTCTTTAATAAAAATATAACTGGATTGGCTTCAGATCCCAGATCTACTCCCTCTGCACTGAATAGAGGTTTTTACAGAAAAGAACTCTCTTGAAAGCCTTGGGATATACATGAACTCTCCAAATGTGGCTGGAACTGGAAGCTGCCACTTCATAAGTTTTCCTTCAGGCAGGTCTCGGTGCAGGGATCATATTAGGAAGTCATCTCCAGCACACAGTCCACACAGTGATGACTATATAGAATGTGTATCGGCTTACACTGGCCTAATCCACACTGAAGCCAAGATGAAGAGGCTGGGTATTTGACAACCCCTTTGCTCACAGTTATTCTGCTGTGCACACTGCTTATGTCAACAGAGGAGGAACTGCTAAAGACAGAGTGTTACAAACCTGCATTAGCAGGTACTCAAGTTCTGGCATTACAAATATGCATCTTATTCAAAACAAATTTAAACTAAACCTACCACATTAAGGGAAGTTAGCACATTACAAAACACTGGCATTAGAAAAAAATCAAAACTGACAGTCTAGAGAAAGCATTAAAAACTTTATCTCTCTGAACAGCAAAATCCATGGGAAAGCAGTGCTAGTCAACTCATGGGTGACCAAACAAAATCCTCCCTCCACTTCCTCTCCTTAAAGGCAATCAGATCACAAAGTCTGTAATTCCAGAGTATAATTAAAGAAAGCCCCGAAGATAAAGACCTGAAGATAAAGATGATGAGAATGGACTTTCTTCTGCCAAGGGCTTCTCTAGCAATCTTAAGGCATACAAGCTTTCAATAAAAAAGTGTGAAAGCAAAGTGAAACCTTTCTGAAGTATTGATTTTTAAGTAATTACATCCCTGTATTCAATATTTGCAGCAGTCTAATACGAACATCCTCTGGTGTCTTAATTATAGATGCAGAATTAGCCAACTCTTCTCCAGTAAAAAAATTTCAGCTAACATTATAGTAGCTTATATGTTACTCTCCATCTAGAAAATGGATAGAAGATGAGATGTAACTGTATATTGGCCCATTCAACCGACTGTTCTATATTTACCTAACTTGAAAGAAGGTCTTCTCCAGCTTTTTCAGTGTTGGTTTGATGATATATATCTGGTCTTCATGATGTGTATGACAAGGATAAAGTGTATTTTTTAAGTGTCTTCCCTCATTTGGAAGGAAAAAATAAAGCAGAATCTACAGATTTCCACTGCCTTTTGACTTCTCACACAGGAGACTGAATGCTTTTTTTGGTGCCTTCTAACAGGACCGAAAAAAAACCCCAAACAAATCCAAAACCATCAAAACCCCGACTGTCTTGAAGGACAAAAGATAACAAATTGTGGAAACTGTGCGAGCTAGAGTCTGTGCAAATGTGTCTGAATATACGAAGCTACAGAGGTGAGAGTAACATTGCAAAATCAAATCTTAATCGTACCAATTCATACTAACAGGAAACTTTAGACCACAATTTCTTCTCTTGCTATCTAGACTGAATTTAATACTTGCCTCCTAAGGAACTGTGATGATAAATTTGTGTTTGAGAGGCATTAGAAACTTTATAGATTAACTTAATAGAACAGACCATTGTTCTCACAGGAAAAACAATGATACTGCATTCAGTGTAAGATCTGCATAACGTATTGTATTGAGTCCTAATTAATGCAGGTATTGCAATTAGAAGCATATTCTAAATATAAAGCAAGATGATCAGTAGAAATATTATGGAAAGAGGCAGTGATATGCGACCACGCAGTTGAGGACACTCACCATAACACACATACAAAAGAGTGTTTCATTAAGACTGTATAGGCAGCCCTAACAGTTCCAATGTTTCCATACCTGGCTTTCCAATGTTGTTATGTGGATAACCACAACATCTAGTACACATGAACTAAAGAATAAAATGCATTGTATGAAGCATCTGAGAGTTATAAGGGTTAACAGGGGGTGCTGCTACCTTCCTGGTAGTAGTGACGTACTTGTCTTTTGAAAGTACAGAACTCAAGCAAACTGCAGCCAGCCTTTCTAATGACGTGTAAGAATTGAAAAGCTTTATTAGGAGATTCAAATTCTTGGAGCTGAGTAACAGAGGTTTATTATCAATTGTTCTTTCTGCTAGCCTAATAGCAGTGATTTTCATACTAAGAACTTGAAAGCAGACAAGAATTTCATTTCCCAGTGACAAAAAAAGCTAAGAGCTGGCTAGTAATTATGTACTATCTCTTAAGAGTCCTGCCACTTCGGAGACATTGTGCCTCTCAACTGATCAGTCGAGCCAAATGCTGCACTGGGATTTCACCAATGCTAAAGGCAAAGTGCAAGATGGTAGGAGCTGGGAAATGGAGGAAAAAGCAGCAGAACCAATAATTAAAATAATTTTTAACATAATTAGTATATTAAATAATGTTAGCAAAAAAATGAATATCGGATATTTTAGTAAAGACTCAGAAGCTGATTTGTTAGGGTGTATTTGTACAAACTGAACTGCTTGGAAAAGTTTGTGTCACTTACCGAAACTGTTGAACTGGGAGTGTTTGTTCCATATCCAGATGAAGGAAGGGAGGCCAAGGACCAGCGGCGTCCATCCGTTCTGGAGAAAAGAAGTAAGGGAAATTACTGTCAGGGATATACTCTGGCTCCATCTTGGGGGAAATCACATTTTCCCACTCCAAATCTCTTGACCTCCCATTATATTAAAGTCTCAAGTTATTCGGATAAATCAAGTGCCCCATTTACAATGACCTTTGTGAGAAACCAGCTAGGGCAAGTTTTTAAAAGCAAAAGTAAATGACCTTGGAAAGCATAAAGCAAATGGGCATCAGATTCCTGCATTAAGTAGATGCTTTGTGAATGTTACCAGTTGTGCAAAAATCGGGGTTTCTACACCAGACAAATGAAATCAGAACATTTCAAACTTGCTATGCTTAACACAATTAAAGTTTAAAATTGAGGGGGAAAAGTCAAATTAGATCAGGAATCAACTGAAAGTGGATTCATTTGTTTAGTTAGTCAGAAGGTATCCTGCCTAGCACGTAACCTGACACAGCTGGTGGATTAAATCCACTACAGCAAATCTGAACAGAGCGAAGGTGTCCTCTTGAAATACAGAGGAGAGAGAAATCAAAGACATCTCACCTAGGGTCTCTTTCTCCTCCAGTCAATATAACACTAGTAGTTATTTCCCTATGGCAGCCAAAGAAACATGACACTCAGGGAAAACAGCCAGAACATCCCAGAGATACTGCAGAAAAGGCCTTGTTCTACCAATGTCAAAACTGAGGAACTACACAACTGTTTTGAGAAGAATCAGTAATGACCTCTCTGAAACCCTCTTCTCCCCTCAAAACCTGCCTTGGTGAGGATGGAAACCGAACTACATTCAGCTCAGTCTCACAGCTCTTTTTCTGCCCTGATTTCATTTCAGTCTTGCACACAATTTTGTGTCCTATAATGGACAAATGTGTCCTGTGGCAATGGGATGGATGTTAAAGAAGTCTCTTCCTCACATCTGTTTCCATTGGCTTGTTTCTTTTATTAAAACAGATCATCTTCACTTTCTGACCAGTTACTGATAAATCAGAACAATTCATCATTCTAGCTTTGGAACGATTTGGGGTTTTTTTTCGTACATGTGGATACAGTGCACTTGCAAGTGCCTTATGAATAGGATGTTTGGTACAGGTCTGAAATAGTGCTTAGTGCTTATTAAAAACTTGACTGTTACCATCCTCACAGTAGTATTTCTCACCCCACTATCCACACCCATTGAACCTCATCCTCAGAAATAAGTCCAGTGCACATCCAGACATAAATGCCTGTTTCTGTTTTTTATAGATCTAGTTCCTTTTACTTTCAGGCACCGATACACACCACTCCTCTTTGTCATCTATCTTAGAATAGGAGGGAAATAAACTCACTGCTTTACATCACTGAAAGAATTTCATGTCAAAGGAGTTTTTAAAAAGACTCATGCTTCATGCATTTAAAAGAAGATAATCAAGCTGTAACACAGATTCCTACTGCATGCGTATGTTATATCTAAACCCCATTTAGCCACAGGTGATGTTTTCTTTGGCAAGACAATAACACATAAAAGAACAATCTCAAGTAAATCCAAGAGAAATAAAATTCTTTTCTTAACCCTGAAAACTAACAGATCTCAGCGTCACAGTTGCTGCATGATGTGGTCAGTGAGTGAACACCAGACTTCAGTGATCTCCATTCAGCTGCCTGAAACATACATTTAGGTCAGTTGGGACCCTCAATCCCAAAGCAAGACAGCATGTTACTGTCTCAAACAAGTCACCAAACGTTTGCAAAAGGAAAGCCTAATCCCTTTCTTACTGACTTGCCTAAATTGTGTATGGAAATTACATCAGAACTTTCATTTTGACGAAGTTTAAAGAAAAAAGAAATCTTTCTCAGTTAGAAAATTAGAGGATACCTCTTCATGCTTGGGCTATTTTCTGCTGATGCAATCTAGGCAAGCAGTGTGCTAAGCAGTCAGGACAAGGCATATCAGCTCTAGTCTAGCAGAAAAAAGTGGGATAAGAGCAGAAATCACCCAATCAAAAGCAATGGGAAAAAGACTACAAGGAAATTCCTCCTTCATTTATGCAAAGCATTTCAAAGTTACTGCAGTGTTTTGCTAATAAACAGATTTTTGGAAAGACCTTGTGCAATGCTGCTGCAAGAAGAGATACTTGGAAAGACTTTTTAGGTCTTTAATTTTATTTATCATACTCCCTCTGCTAGTAAAATAAAAACATGTGAACAACAAATCTGGCCTCTAAAACGGCATTTTAATTAGTTAATTAAGGAGGTATTTTTATGGCAGCTAAATGCTATTTAATGAACAGTAGATCAATTTCAAAACAAGAAGGTGCTAGAAGAATAACACATCTTCTCTAGAGCACTACCTGTTTAGCATTTTAAGCCTGTTTTGATTACCACAGAGTAGAAGCTGAATGCCTAAATGGGGTTATTACAGCACAAACTCATTAGGGACGCGGGCTCAGCTGCACAGAAGCATAGCTCATACACACACACAAGCAACAGCAATACAATACACATTACCTGTCTGCTCTGTGTCCGTGGCTGTATGGAAGAAATTGCACAATGATAGTCAGAGAGAAAGAAATAGAAGATACCCATGGTTTCTGAAAGAAACCTCATCTTCTGTTACTGCTATTCTACTAATACCACTTTTAGTGAATATGGACAGAATTAAGCACATATTTCTTTATTCAAACAGGATTCCTGATCATGCTAACTTTGTGGCTATGACACAGTCACTGAAAGGGTGTCTAGCAAGGGATTTCATCGAACTATGGACAATCTTGCAGCACACCATAGTGAAATTGGCTTTACAATAAAATGAGTCTTCCAAACGCTCTTCCTACTCTGTCCCAAGAATCAACCCATCCCAGGGCTATAATGAAAGAATTAAATTCACAAATGATGTCGAAACTGGGTAATAAATAAAGAAATTATACAAAAGCTAAGATGCAGAAAATCATCAACAAATCGTTTCTGTGCTGGCAACAGGAGGAAATCAGGTATGAACCACCTCTTTAAACCTACCCAACGCTGATCAGTGTACAGTGAAATATCCATTTGTCTGTGGCAACAGAGCACCAACATTGCAATTATTTAATACCATCATATAGATGTTACTCTGATAACCATTATGTGATAATCTAATAAATACATGTCGGTATTGCTGGCATAGCTATTCAGGATGTAATGCAAGTAGAAAATAGAAGCAAGCTTCTAAAAAGAGCTGTGCTTAAGTGTTCTTTTCAGTGACAGAAAACTTAGAAAGCAACATGCATACTGCAAAATGAACCACAGTATCCGATGGAAAAGACTTAACCTTTATTCATCTGTTTCTTTTAAAAAATAGATTTAAAGGAGGAGAAGTGTGAAAGGGCATCCTTCAGGGTTTTAGTATTAAAACCTTCATTGGCTGCTTGAAGTTTTAAAAAGCAAAGATACTGAAACATCAAGTTGAAATAGGACGTTGAAAAATTACATTAAGTTTTGACAGTGGTTTCAGCTACAACTTTCCTCCTGTGTTCCAGGGTCCAGAACTCCAGATACTGTGAAAACTGGTAATAACTCAGTTGATTTTAATAGAGATTTAAATACACCCAGACCAAGCTCAGATAGCTCTTTAAAAACAAAGATGGATGCCATGAGTCCAGTTGAATTGTTTTACCAGCAGGTAAACCACTGATTTTTCCCACTAAAGGAACGGGAAAATACATGTCCTGTTGGTCACATTTTACATGTGTGAAACGTGAGTTTTCTTATTTTTTCCAAGTTTTTTCTTACGTAAGCCCTGAAGACCAAAGTCTACTTCAAACAGTATTCAAGGACACCAGGTCTTCTAGCAAATCACCACAATGGAGAAAAGCTCTGGGATTTACCTGCTGTTCAGATAAAGCATGTACCTTATTTCACCAAATCCTAACTCTTTATTCTCCTTTGAAGTCTTGCGACCTATCATTTTTCTAACTGCTCCTCAAGCTAAATCTGTCATTTTCGGAAAACCCGCTTCCCCTCTGGATGATCACACATTTCCCATTCTCAGATCATTTTAACACAGATTGGTTTTTCTTCCCAGCAGAGGCAGAGTTTAGCAAATCCAGAATATTTTCCCTACACATGAATCTCACAACCCTGCTACTATGCCCAAACCCGCTTGGGATCTCTCTTTTTTCCTATTCATTATTTCTCCACAAAAATCTAACTTTCTGTATCATTATCCATTTCTCCCTACCTGCTGGGATACAACATTCAACATACCATTTGCCTGCTTCTCCCAGCTGCCCCTATTCTTTCTATCTTATTCCTTACACTAAATTCATCACTGTAGCATCAGCTTTCTTTCCATCGGTTTGATATACAGTGTGACCAGCATTTGTCTAGCATTTGCTGCAGGATAGATGATAGCTTCACATTCAGATCTCTCAATGCTGCTGCTCTTCTAGACACTCTTGCAGCATTAGAATTTCAATTACCAACTATCTTCCTCCTTAGGGCAATAATGTACTCCTGACACCAATGCCCAAGCCAGTAGGGAAAAACATAAAGTTACTACCAGTTGGAAGGCAGCAAATGAATGCACACACAGTTGCGTATGCCTAAATTTAGGTACGTTTACATCTTTGCGCTGACATAGCAGAGATCAGTATATTCTGAGTACACCTCAGTTATTCAGTAAGAACATCATCCAGGACTACAACTAAAATAAGATTATCCCAGTCATAACTCAGTTTAATGTCATTATGACTAAACAATTTGTCATCTCACATGCCCTACATGTCATCCTTTTGGGAGAAGGTTGTCTCCTCCCTAGGGAATACTGACTACTTAATTTACTTCTATCTTTTTCTAGGTCTGAAAAGCACTGAACACATTCTGGGTGCTGCCCAAGATGTAAACCAAAAACAGTAAAATAAAATTGGAAACAGAGAAAGTAAAACACAATCAAAAAACTTCCAACCCATAGGCCATTTCTAACTAAAAGTATATAGACTATTTGCCAGTCCAAAGAGAATAGATCCTGCCTTACCTTCGGGCAGGAACAAAGGAAAAGTGAGCAGGTGCATTTGGAGAGAAGTTCCTGGGACTGTCCAAAGGGCTGCTACCTGTTTGAGAAAGTGGGAAACAAAAACAAAACACCCAAAACCCATTTAATTCGCACTTGCAACAAATGGAGTAAGTTTTCACTGTGCAGAAAGACTACGAACTGCAAGCTGTGATAGATAACTGAAAACATGGAGCTCTGAGTCTGTGATCATTTCAGCATTAGTTTGTTATAGAACTGTTCTGATACGGATGTATCAGTATTTTCCTTCCTTTTAAGATAATCTCAGGTGTACACTTTCTTTCTTACTTTCAGATGAGTAATCTACCACTCAAACATAATACAGTCTTTTAATACTTTGCAGTAATTTCTATATATAAGCTTTTCCTAGCACTTCTCAATGAAAAACCTGAGTTAGAAATGTCATTGATGACAGTTTCGGGACTAATAAATACTAAGAAAGTATCTGTTCACAATGTTATGTCAAGGCTGAATGCAAAATTCACTGGGGGAAAAAAAAAGACATACCAAAGGAACTGCACATGATAACAGAAGGACTAGACACATGTAAGATGATCAGGCTATAATGTATCGGCACGCACCTTCACTACCACTTTTCTGAAATAATACTTCTACCAGGAAAATTAAAGTTCCAGTGAATTCATTCAGCAAGGATAAAATAACACTTGGTTTTCTCTTGGCAGGATAGTATTTTCTCTGGGCTTTGTCATACGATGTGTAAGCATATGGTTGGTAAGTGGCATATTGCAGTGTATTTTATTGCAAAGTAAAAAGCAACCATTTCACAGAAAGCCCTTCTGAAAGCCAGACTCATCTACAGACTAACTGCAGAAACCTTTGAAATTTACGGATGAATTAGAAGCTTCATGTCAGTGAGTGTGCTTTCTATCAGGCATATTCTTAAGTGGTTTGCTCTTTCAGATCCTTAATACAAGCACAAAAGAGAAACTGTACAGGGCAAATATATGCCAACAGCAATTTTTTTTGCGCACAGACAGTAAAACAACATTAAAATAAGAGCAGGAAAACTAAATAGATACCGGATAAGCAATATACTGCAAGGTATACTGCAACTGTGCTCATCAGAAATGTTTTCTAATTTACATCCTATATAAAACTGATTCATTTTAAAAGTCAGGTTGAAAAGTTAAACTCCAGTGATGGGTCATATGCAAAGGATTTGTCTCTGCTTCAGAAGTACCAGGTACCCAGCTTGCCCCCAACCCTGGACTGCTTGTGAGATTACAGCCCCATCCATCACTGTACTGAAATTTAGTCTTAAGGTGCATTAATTTCAACCCAAGTTATTAATACACCTTAACTGTTATGCTTAGCAGAAACGGCATAGAAGCACTGTGCTGGGTTGCAGGTAACATTCACTCACACTTCACCTATGCAAATGGTTCACAAAGATCTGCAGTAGCATCTCTCCACAACTTCCTGTGAGCAAGGTGTGTGCACACCTGGCATACATGCCTGGGCAGGCAGGGAGGAGAGGGAGAACAAGCTGATACCTTCTGGGGTGTGAGGATGGCCCCAGCACAGCACAGGCCTGCAAACTCCATCTGCTCTACAAGTCTACGAGGGGAAAAATAGCAGCTGGCTGAGACTAAAGCAGCCCCGGGCTGATGTAACATGTGTCAATGGGTGATGAGAGAACTGGAGGGGTAAGTGAATTCCAGACCACTCCACCGTCTGCTCCATCAAGAGCAAACTGAATTAAAAACAAAGGCTTTGAGCAACAGGTTTGTTTTCTTTTGGGTAGGTTTTCTTTTGTGTTGTTAAGAACTAACAAGGAGTTCGCAGTGTAATATAACACAGTGCAAGTCTTCACCCAAAACTGGGTACCATTTAACCCGGTGCATCCCAAGTGGAAAGGGGAGAGAGTGATCAGAAATCAGTAACTGGGTAAGTTTTTAGTGCTTCATTTATTAAGCTTTGACTCATTTTAATCGTTATCGTCACAGTGCAAAAAACAGAGACATTATGCTGCTTTTGAATTAAGAGAAGGCTGGTGGTTTGACAGTCTGCAAACCTACAAGAAAGATGGATGAAGGCTACAATAGCCACAAACAGAACAACTCAGTGGTGCATAAACAGATGTCCTGGTATCAGCACACAGCTAGGGTAAGGGTCACCATTTACTTGCTAGCAGAAAGCTGAGGAAACATTTTAGATCAAGATGAAATGCAGCATGACTGATGCCTTTCCATGGTTATGTAGATGCAACAAAGCAAGGAAGACTGCCAGCTTTGGTGGGAACCTTGGCCTTCCCATTTGCAAGCTTTACTGTCGCAAACTACTGCATCAAGATGATCTTTTTGAACAAAAAGCCCATTGCCCAATGCTGTTATAAACAAGCAATGAACTGTCACTGCCTTTTTATATCTTCATCAATCTCCTGTAAACTTTCCAGATTACAACCAAAATAGGATTTCAGAGTAACTGAGCAAATTGGGTAATGAGAGTTTCTATATTTTGAAACAAAGCATGTGGGTGTTCGCACTCTTCTGAGCCTGCACAATTTGGTAAGAAGATACTACTAATTTTTAAGCAACTCCTTTGTCAGATTTATATTGCACATTTCCTTTCAGACACTGGAATTTTAATTAGATCCCCAGTGAGTTCCTTCTAGTTTTAAAATGAAAAGCAATTAGTTTTCTATTCAATTCAAGTCTGGGTGAAGCTTTTAAAGCAACAACAGGGAGAAGGGGAATTACTACTTTCCTTAAAATTTCCCAGTACTGCCGCATCTGCTCCAGTTGAAGGAATTTTAATAAGAGAAGCAACGGACTTATTCAGCAAGACTGATCGAAATCCTATTTATTCTGTTAGCAAAGGTAAATTCCCCTGTTGCTCAAGGGTTACGGTTGGCTACTACTGAACCTGAAATGGCTGTCTCTAGGGAGGCTGTTACACAGAATGATTGCCCATTAGGTAAATCAACACAGTTACATGAGCGTTAATAATTCAGGCAAGAGCCTCTACATCTTCCGGACACAGGAAGAAGGATGCAGCCAAAGCATCTGTACATCTGCTACCCTCAAAATACAAAACCGAACCTTAAGGGCAATAAACAGGTGACAGCCTCAGCTACCATCTGCAAACATGACACTCATGAGATAGGTAATGATTCCAAAAACTCACACTAGAACCATTTTGTAAAACGTGCTTCTGAGATTTGTAAAAATATATAAAAAGTGTCATAGAATGGTTTGGGTTGGAAAGGACCTCAAGATCACCCAGTTACAATCCCCTACCATGGACAGGGATGACTCACACTAGACCATGTCACCAAAGGCTCTGTCCACCCTGGTCTTGAACACTGCCAGGGATGAAGCATTTACCATTTCTCCGGGCAACCCATTCCAGTGCCTCACCACCCTCACAGTAAAGAATTTCTTCCTTATATCTAACCTGAACTTCCCCTGTTTAAGTTTAAACCCATCACTCCTTTTCCTATCGCTACAGTCCCTGATGAAGAGTCCCTCCCCAGCATCCCTGCAGGCCCCCTTCAGATACTGGAAGGCTGCACTGAAGTCTCCACGCATCTTCATATCTCCAGGTTGAACAGATCCAACTTTCTCAGCCTGTCTTCATACAGAAGGTGCTTCAGCCCCCTGAATCATCCTCATGGCCCAGTACAAATACAAAAGACAAAGATGTTGTGATCTTCTGTGTAGGATGTTATTTGCTGAGTATTTATACAAGCAGCTAAAGACCTCACCGCATGCTACAAAATTAGCTGTTTTCTAGCAATGCATATCTCAAAATGACCAAATATTTTAAGCACCCTGTGTACCACCTGCCCCATACATAGTGCATGCCATGGCACTCTCACACCATCTGAGGATCACACATGAAATGCTGATGCATTGATAACCAGGACAACACCTGCCTAATCTAAAAATAATCAATAAATGAAGTCCTTTGTAACAGCCATTCTTCCGCCAGAAGGTGGAACTGAACTTGCAGTGTAAGAGCAGAATCATTTAATTCGGTACCACAGCGCTGCCTGTGAGCAGCTCCCTCCACCTGCTATTATAGATGGGAGCAGGATAAAGGTCCCAGCAGTAACCAGCATCTCCGCTAGAAGCCAGCAAGCAACCTGGCTACTTACAGTTGTGGAAAGTAAACTTTAAAATAGCCTGAACTTCAGTTATCCAACTGTGAGAACCTCTCTCTTTCATCTCTATATTTCTCTCTTTCATCTCTATATTTCATCTATTTTTTTCATCTCTCTTTTTCCATCTCTTGTAAAGATGATGTTGCTTCTTTGATTGATTTTAAGCTTTTCATTTTCAAATACAATCTAATGGTAACTTAGTATTCAACCTCATGAGGGATCCTCTCTGTAATTTTCAGATTTAAAAAAATGGATTCGAGGAAATACAAACAAATGTAAGGAATATACGTATGTGTACTTATTTTTCCTCTGATTTTGAAAGAAACACAATTTAGAATAAAAGGATCATTTTCAAACCTGTATTCCTAAAACTGGGCACTTCCAAGTCTGGGAGACTAAATAAGCAGAGTGAGTTTCCCACAGAGTCAACAAGCTGTGGCTCTCTATACCAAGGTCCCAGCTCATTTTGGAAAACCTCATTTCATGCAGTTTGAATTAGCACACTTCAAATCCATTAAGTGTTCTTGAATCAGAAGTGATTTTATGGCAGAGTTGCAATTGTTTGGAGGTACTTTCATCTCAAATGTTGAGATCTTTGAAGTATCACTTTTCTTTTCAATTTTATAGAATATGAAATTTCCTGGATGCTGTTTTAGAGAGTATCTGCCTGGATTACTGTTCACTAGGAGGTAGGTTTGCCAGATAGACAATCAGCTGCGCAATATCACACCCACTGACTTTTACATTACATACAGAAGAATAACTCCTTAGGCTAGTGCCACACAGGGCTTGATTTCAGAGTGGTTTCTGAATGGAAACGTTTTAGAAAGCCTCCCTGACTTCTCTGCATGTCTGCTGCTCCTTTGATTCACAACAGAGGCTCAGAAGGGACGTTAAGAAGACAAGAGAAAAGAAGCCAGGGAAAGGTTCCAGCATTTCTTAGTAACTTACCAGTGTATGTGCCTGAACAAACAGATTGATAGATTCTGTTCAAATACTAAACAAATATCACAGCCTGTTCTCAGATTCACATCTCAGATATGGTATTTCTTAAGAAAATATTTGTGACTCTAAATTTCATCTACTTTTGTCTCTTGAATAAATTAATTTTCCCAGGGAAGGCTCCTAAATATAGAACTAGTAGAGAACTCAAATTACACGCAATTTATCTTCCTATGCTCTACTGGCTACTCTTGGAAGTCACAAAGGATGTGCTTTTAATTAATAGTTTTAAATCCCATATGCAACATCAGCACAAAAATGGAAATATTTGACAATTACTGCTGAGGAAAGATGGGATACCACTGATTAGAGCTACTCTTGTTTCTAGAACACACTTCCATACTTCATGCTGTGAGCTTGTAAAGAACGAGACAGCTTCGAAACCAGTAAGAGCAATTTTCCATAGAATCATAGAATAGTTAGGGTTGGAAAGGACCTTAAGATCATCAAGTTCCAACCCCCCTGCCATGGGCAGGGACACCTCACACTAAACCATGCCACCCAAGGCTCCGTCCAACCTGGCCTTGAACACTGCCAGGGATGGAGCATTCACAGCTTCCCTGGGCAACCCATTCCAGTGTCTCACCACCCTCACAGGAAAGAACTTCTTCCTTATATCCAATCTAAACTCCCCCTGTGTAAGTTTTAACCCGTTACCCCTTGTCCTGTCACTACAGTCCCTAATGAAGAGTCCTTGCCCAGCATCCCTATAGCCCCCCTTCAGACACTAGACAGATAAAAAAAGCAAATCAAAGACAATATAAATGTTTCTACTGTGAACATTTCCGCATTTGTTTTCTAAGCAATGATCATGTCAACATCTTGTTGCAATCTGCCAAGCAAGGACACTTCTTTCATATTCTGAGGAGCATCCTTCTCCGTCAGTTCAGTTACAGGCTTGTACAGCTAATTTAGAATTCGGTAAATCCAGCACATACATCAACTCTAAGAACTAAGTAAAGAGCACAGTGTAACTCAGAGTAGAATCTCTACCAAGAAACAGCCTCATTAAAACCAGATTTCACAAAGCTATCCCTACCATAATCACACACAACAGAAACAAGGGGATTTGAAGTGCAAATTTTTAGCCCTGCATTGTATCTGAGATTCTAAAGCAAAATGAAAATGGTTTTAATATACCACTTCTAAGATTTTGTTAACATTTGCATTTAAAAATCACAGGCCATTCAAAAAGAACAATGTCATTAAAGTCATTCCTTAGCCTTCCATGACTGGGCTTTCTTTAAAGCATCTTGAGCAAATATGACAGGTTTTTATGAAAGCTTAGGGTGGTTGAGGCTTTCATGGGCATCCCTGAACAACTTTGGTCTTCTTTTTCCTTTCAGCAGGCTGGATGTCACTTCTTGAGATGCAATGCTCTGCAAACAGAAGCAGATGGTTCCTTCTAGCTGAGCTACTCTGAATTTGCTGTTCTTTCTCAGCATTTCCTTAGCTTCAATCTCCAGAAAGTCTTTACAGAACATACTGCCATGTAGGAGGAGAGTCTGATTACAATAAAAACAGTTACTTCTCTTACATGCCACAGTGGTGTGTTTCCAGACAGGCTCTATTGTGGGTGACGTGCCACAAATGTTCCACCTGTTTCACACAACTGACTGGAGCCTGTTAGGGCCATACCTGAAGCCCAACCATCTTTGCTGGCATTTTGAAATCTCAAAAACAAAGTAGTCACACATCACCTACCTCCTTTAGCAATAAAAACAACAAGGGAACATGCTGTTCAGGCAAGCTGTTCAATCTGCATGCATGATCCTGTCTGAAAATCTGTAGTTACTGTAGGCTGAACTATCAGTCTTTATTCTATAGAAAGAACTTCTCCACACACTGTACCTTCACGACTAACAAGCAGTTGCCCATTTGCTCTGAAATGAGCATTTCCCAGTTGCTGCCACGGTAGAACTGGCAGTAATGTAAAAAAAGAAAAGCATTGTAAACATCTCACAGTGCTCTAAGTAGCAGGTAGAGACCGATAAGATGGCACACTGCACAGCTGATAGACTGCTGGAGGCAAACAGAAGCAAGCAGGATGTTTCTCCTTGTGAGAACTGCAGTGAACACATCACTGGCACAAGCTAACCATGTTAGAAGACTCAAAACAAGATATTTACTTCAATGTATGTATTTTATTTTATTTTACTTCATTCTCCATCACATGTTCTTTCGCAGGATGCTAGAGGACCGAGTCCCCAGGAAGAGGATGGATATGGCAGCAAACTAGAAAGTACAGAGCAGATGAGGACATAAAACATTTCTTTTGAGACTAGTGACCCTCTTAAAAGCTAGAAAAGGTGAAAAACTACAGTCAGATTAAGTTTCAAAGAGCATACTTTGACACAGAGTATCAATACAGTCAAACTCACTACAATGAACACTGACATTTTCCTAATGATGTCCAAGTAAAGCAGTCCTAAGAAGTTACCTGCGTGTCCATGAAGAGGGGAATGTGGTCGCGGGAGAGTTGGAGATGTGCTGGATGTTACAATCAAGCTCTTTCTGTTGCTTGTCCGACAGCTGAAAGAAAGAAAGAGAAACTATAAGGCACGGTCAGATGGACAAAAGCACCTGAAGGCAGAACATCTTTCAGCTAAGGAGGAATCTCCCAGCGTTTAGGTCGGTAGCAACCCTACAAGGAAGGAAGCAAACAGGGACAAATGGCACTTTGTCATCAATATTAGTTTTAATATGCTGGAAGCAATATAAAAACTCAAACTCATGCTGCACAGGCCACTAGAGATAGCAGACAACAAATTTCCCAAATCTGTGCAACTCATGCTCTACAAATCACACCAAAAGCAGAAAACTATGAAATACCCCAGAGTGCTTTGCTTATTCCTACCAGCGTCTAACTTAGCAGATAAATTTGTTACAATTATTGGCTATTACTGTAAGAAACCAGAGCATATTCCTTAGGGTAGAGTTAAAATTACAAAGCGTTGGCACTATTCAGCAGATGAGCAGGATTACCAATAAAACTTAAAACCCGAGATTCAAGAGTCTTTGTGAACACAGCAATAGAAAGCTCTGCAAAGCAAGTTTCAGATAAGCCCTCTTCTGAACCAGCTCCCCTCACTGCCATGACTTGTTCCAGCAAAGAAAGGAATACTTTGGTATGAAGCAGTTCAGAATGGGGTTTCTCCCCACTTGAGTTTCAGAACTTAGCCAAAGAAAGAGAACAATGCTTTCTTCCACTTGCTTTCCAGCCTGTGATTGCTAGTAGCAAACATCTAGCTCTAAAGATGATAGAAGGAATTGCAATGGGCAAGGGAAAGATCTTTAAACCTTGGGAGCTGTGAACAACTAGATATTTAAATCCCTTTGCCATCACCACTTTTTCTGTTATTTAAACACAATAAACAGTCCAGGTTCCCAGCAAAATCTCACAACTAAGTACTAAAGCTACGTACATTTATTTACTGCACCTCTAACTTGCTTTCTCGATGGCAGAAACATATCTGCTTACTTCAGCAGTTCTCAAAACAGGCAACTAAAACCATATTTGTCTTGGTAGGGAGTGGGAGAATAGGCAGGAGCAGCGAAGGCTGAGCTGAGGCTGAATCAGGAGCTCACTGGCCCAGCTCTGGAGGTGTCCCATGAAGCTCCCTGCTGGGTTACCGCAGACACATGCAAAGCCTATTTGCTTGCAGAGCACCGAATGCTGACGTCTGCCCCTGTCCTTCCTGCACCAGCTGATCTTCTGGAGCTGCCCAACAATAAACACGCTCAGACTGCCAAGAACTACAATTCAATGCAAAACTATTCTCCTGCCACAGGATACAGTGCATCTGACTGTTCTTATTTGTAAGCTTTTTTATTGCTGTTCTATAGGAAACCAGAGAACTCAATGCAGGAAAAAAATGCAACTGAACTGCCAACTGTAATAAACAGTAATAAAGCTGAAGCACCATTAACTGCTATTCAGGCTCTTTAGTGTACTTAAAACATTCCTCAAAATTATCCAACTGATTCCATACAATCTCCATTTACATTCATGTATTATTCAACAATAGCCCATCCAAAACCTGATTGCCATTGTGTATATTGTATGGAAAAACTAACAGCCTGATTTTAAAAAGCGTAAAATCTCAGTTCATGGGATTTTTTTAGTATGTTTCCAGTTACTCTATTTCAGTAATTGTTGGAAAAAAAACCCAGAATACTCAATTCTACATTAATACCACATAATCATTATATTTATATTACCAGAAAATCCTTCTCACAACATGAAAGTCCTGAGTATTCTAATATAACATATATTACTATGTAAGAAATAAAGAAGCCCTGGGTATTTTAATGCAAATTATAACGTAAGACTTCAAGATCTTGCTCAGTATAAAACACAAGTACAATGAGAAAACACAGCTCCGTCCTCTCTGGTCATATCCGTTGGCTGAAGACAGTTCCTAAAATACGCTATACCACAGCGATTATCTGGCGCTGGCTATGGAAACTCAGTATATTTAAATCACAACACATGAACTGTCCCAAAATCAGTTTTTTAACTGTTTGCCCACGTTTGCCAAATTGAACTGAGTTTTACAAACCCATTTTCTCTGCTGTATTTGGAAAGGTAAGGAACCAAAAGAGAAAGGGTTAAGTGGCTGGAGAGCAAGCACAGCTGAGACCCATTAAAATAGGTCAGGTTTACGCAAATGTACCCAAAGGAGGGAATGGCTTGGAGTGAAAGCCTAGCCCCAAGTTAGGAATAAAACATTATTCTCTTTACACCTTCAAAATTGGATAACTTTCAGTTTCCCTGGATGTCTCATCTGGGATGGGGGAACACCACTTAGGCCTCTTTAGCCACTTCTATGAACCATGTGTGTTGGCAATAAGGCAAAGCTTAAACAGAGAGGCTAAAAACAGAATTCGTAATTTCTTCAATCCATGTCGTGTGATGAGAAAAATATACAAATACAATCATACTCTCTACTGGTTGAGGAGAGCTCTCTGGGTATACACACAAAACATTTAGATCTTGGAATCCCTGAGAAACTATAGAACAAAGAGATGAAGTTCTGGTAGTCACTAAAATACAAAACAAGGGGGAAAGGGAGGAGGCAACATGAAAACTTCAGTTGGGTGACCTCCCCCAAGAAGTCACTGTGACAGCATTTGAGCACCTCCTAAAGAAGAACAGCTAAATATGAAAGAAGAAAAGCTGGCTTTAACCAGGGCTTTGTGCCAAAGAAATTCAAACTAGTCAATTCAAGTGTTGGCAGAAACAGTTCAGCTGAAGAAAAAACTATTTCCTGGAAGATACACTTTAGCCAAACAGACGGTATTGGTCTCAATACTGAGCTACAGGGCTATTAACCCTATAAATTGCATTAACTATTGTTTATTACAGTTCACAAATTCTCTGAACAATATTCTGTGTTTCCTTACCCTAAAAATACTTCAATCTGCGTAAGAACACAGAAGAAAGAGAAAGTAGAAAGGGAAAAGGTTACCTATACATCTCTGAGTATTTTAACTAGAAAAAGAGTTCTTAACTGGTCCAGAGAGATTCCAAGCATTATTACTTGCTTACAAGCCAACATTTTGCTATTTTCATTAAATGCAAGGCGAGCCTAACCCCGACCTTCCTTTCCTCTCGCAATTTGGTATGGGTCTTGTTAACCTTTTTTTATTCAGATCCCACTTCATAATTCCAGAGATCCAATCCCCTCCAGGTCTTCCAGTTTAGGCAAAAAACGAGTTTAAAAGCACAGAGTTTCTGTACTGCTCAGACTGCAGGGTCGAGCTCCCGGGCTGTCAAGATGCAAATCCCCCCGCTGCCATCCTGAAACCCCCTGTGCCACGAAGGCCACCAAGCACGTATGCTGCCAAACCTAGGTCTAGAGATCTGTAAGAAGAGAAACATACTCAGCAAAGTGGATGATTTATATCAAAATATTTGAAACAATGCCTTTGCCATCACTACAGAAATAGAGCTATTCCTATTTCTAGAGTTAATTCCTCTGCCTGCAGCAAAAATAACATTTGTTACATGTACTGAAGTGTTCCCAATGCATTCTTGAAACTGAACACTGCAGGACATTGGACATAGGTCTGGTAACCGGACACTGGTTTTGGACTCCCTGAAATGCGCCCTCGAGCCAGCACTGTTTATGAGAACATTTGGTATCGTACCTGCGAGCTGCACGCAGCCCGCGTCCTCTTCAACTACACCCTAACAAACCTTCTCCTTCGCACCCACAGACAATTCGACGTCAGCCTCTAAAACGAGCACCATTAGTACACCTTGTTTCATATGTATTTTCAGCCTGAAAAAGAGATCAATGTTTCAGTCCCAGCATAAATCAATATCTGATTCTTTATTTTAGCAGCTTGCTCTGGGGACGTCTCTAACTCGCTGAGCAAAACTGATTAACGTCCATGAGGCATTCACGTAATGAAAGCAAGGGCCACAGAAAAACAATTTCAAAATAAATAACCAACAACCACTACCAGCTAATTTCATAGCGTTGCTGGTTATTAAGAAATGAACAGCGACAAGGAAGCTTCTCAAAATCTATCTAAATTTAGAGGCCTTGTAAAATTTCTCATTGAAGCTGCTGAATATACAAATAAACAAGATTAGCACCGACTGCGTGAGTCTTCTATCAAAATGGACTTTGATAGAAATCAGCGTGGAGTAATAATGTGTACAGAAAAAGCAGAGCTTAAACCACATTTTGGTCAGTAATCATTATTTTGTTTCATTCATATTAGGGATTTTTAATTACAGAGTTCTAGCTTTGTAAACAACCTCAGGTTGTTACTGTGTGGGATTAACTCTTGCATCAACCAGTAACTCCTTCCAAACATCCCAGCATTTCTGAAGGCCAACATCAGACTTGTTCCAGATTTGACATTTAATTCAGTGACCCAAAGCCCTATGAAAGGGGATCCAAAACTCAGAGTGATCACACCTACAAAAGCTATCTGTGGTTATGTATCTTCCCAAAACATGCTATCACCTAACCAAACTTCACTAGATCCTCCTCTGATGTTACAGGAGTTTGGTTTCAGTTGATTTGCTTTACAAAGACGTCTTTATGAGAAACAGACATTTTGGAAATGAAAATAAGTATTTAAAATTTTTAATCACAAAGGCAGAAAATTTACAAAATGCAAAATCTGCATGTCAATGAATGCACCAGCTGCACAGCAATGTTAACTAGATGTGGAAGTTATTGTCTTAATTATAGTAATTCAAAGATGGAAGCAATTTTGTAAGCTTTAGCACTACCAACAACAGGGATAATTAGTTCTCTAAAATAGATAAGAATAAGTAAGCATCTGGTTCAACCGATTATTTTTTTCTTCATGTTCAAGAATAGTTTAAAAGTTATTCATCCTAGAATAACTGGGGATAAAAGTGTTATTATTCATCATGTACGTTTGGTACTTTGCACATTCCTATAATAAACACTTATTTTATCTTAAGGAAATACAGTTACACTCCCTAAAGACTTGAAGGATGGAAGCACAAGCTGCACACCTCGGGCTGCAGCAGGTGCCCAGACCTGTCTTCTGGGGCAGGGATGGACAGCAAACCCGCCTGCAAAGCAGAGAATCTCTTGCGGCCAGTGGCCGAGCAGCAAGAGGTGGGGAGGAGGCTGCCCAACATCAGGGAGGCTGAGAAGGGGTTGGATAGCTGGTTCCAAGCACAGCCTGGAGGGGACCCACAGCACATGGCCAAACAGCCAAAACCTCCCCCAGTAGCACACAGAGAAGGGCCAATAATGCAGAAGAACAGAAGCTTGCAAGGGCAAGGACTAGTAAGAGGATGAGACCTCTCCCGAGGCCTGAGATGCCCTTGCAGAACCAATTCACCACTCTGCAGATTGGAGAGGAAAGACCTGCCACATCAGGAGAGACACTGGAGCCCGGCAGCCCAGTCTGCTCCCCGCATGACAGCCAGTGCAACTGAGAAAAGGCATTGAGTAATAACAGCAGGCAACTCTCTTCCTGCCAACCTGAGGCACCTGAATTGTGCAAAGCATCAGACACCATCCCATGGGGCATCTCAAATTTGCCTTCTGTTTAGAAGCTCACAAGAGGACATAAACTGGACAAGTTTAAGTATTTTTTTACAACGGCACACTTTGCTCCTGGTTTGCTGGTTTGCTGTAGGTGACAGTTGTACCAGGCTGCCGCAGACTCACTGTGTTCGAGGGTGTCTTTTCCATGTGGAATGAACAGCTTTATCCCCCTCCCTTCTTTTTCATAATGCCTGTTTCATATTCATACAGATATGTGCAATGCATGAGTTGTTTCAGAGGAAGAAATCTTGCACAATCATCTATGAGGTAGAAGAATGTCTTGGAAAGTGAAAAAGACTTCACTTTGCCATGGAACAAGAGAAAAGTCCTTCCTATACCATTGAAGCGTTTACCTTCTGTAGTAAAGAAAGGCACTAAGGGGTGCTCTCGTGCCTCATGCTGGTACCAGTAAATTAGTCACTGTGAAGATGACTGTGGAAAGATGTGAATTCCACAAGACAAGGAGCATGGAATAAAAGATGTGAGTCAACTTATGAAGTGTAGGCTGCACTCCTGTACAGACGTCCAAAGAGAGCAAGAGGAGATAAAAAACATGGAGAACAACTTTTTCCGTAATGCCACACATTTCAACATGCTAACAAACATGTTAACTGAAATGAACAAGGAGTCAAACAACGCAAGCTGCAGAAAACGTGGTAAGCTGGATGTAGACTGGTTCTTTGAAGGAAAATTAACATCTTGGTACTTAGGAATTAACTTACTGCAGGAAAGACCATTTTGGTTTCATCTAAAACGAGCTATATATTAGAGAAACCTTTCTGCTCCATTTAGAGCTCAAATTCAAGAAGCAGCATCACCGCAAGCTAAGAAATTACAAAAGAAAAGGCTGAAATTGCCAGTTAACACCAAATTTATGTCTGATTTGCCTAATGTTTGAGGCTCGTGCACACCTGCTTACACCACGCTGCACAGTGCAGACCTTTTGCATTATTAACAACATAGAAACAACTCTGTAGAGCCAAACAAAATGAGGTGTCACAACAAATTACCATGACTGGCACAGCCATTCTCAACTAAATCAAGGCAATTTATTCTGAAACATTCCCCCCTCCCAAATACATTCCAAACCTATCTGCTCTTATAAGAAAAGAAAAACAGTAGGAAAAAGTAGATATCTCCGATTATGGAAGGGATGCGTCAGAATAAATACAGGCCATATTTAATGGGAGAAAACACACCAACCTCCTCAAGCATAACTATCTCTTACTTCAGTTGTGTTATGCATTCTACTGCCATGAAGTTACATCACAGAGTGTGAAGGGATGATTTAATGAAAACTAAGCATAACTGCATACTTTCATTTCCCATTTCATCAAACTCAATTATTAAATGCTTCACGTAGCATAACTGCTTTTTAAATAAGTCTCTACTCGGCAATTCTCACGGAAGATAGTTTATCACATTCCAGCAAACAAATTCAAGAATGAAATGACAAAGTGATTTTATATTGTTTCTAATCCTTTAACCGTGTAGCTTGCAATGACATAGAGGTGTGTAATTTAACAAACCCAAAGTCTGCATCCAGAAAACTAAGTATACAAACAGAAAATGAAAAGAAACAAGTTTTTCAAAACTCGAAAGTCAGTGATTTAATAGAAATCTTGCATCACATAATATGAAAAGTCACTCAAAGCAACTGCTTTGTGGCACACATTGTGAACAGTTCTCTTCATTTTGTTTCAGAGCATTTTCACAGCTCAAGTATTAAAAAATGCTCCAAATTAGGTCTTTATCAGTTAATTGGAGTTCCAAACCTCAGTGTGAGGATAAACTACATCTCTAATTTAAAAGTTATTCTAACAATACATTGAAATAATCTCCAAATCAGACTGTGTTAATGGAGTCGCCTTTTCTGCGCAGAGCACATATTTTCACACAGTTGTGCTGTAGAGTATTAACCAGGGTGGGAGCATTACAAATGTAAATGGGACTAAGATGTTTACAATTGATTCATTTGCCAGGTTTTACAGACAAATGCTCTGACAGTTAGACCAACAAAATCAATACACATGGGAGATACAAATCTATGCTTTTCCTGTGTCAAATAACCAAATCAAAAGGTAATCTTTTCCCTATAAAAACAACATCCAGAGTTTATTTTCTAGTGATAATCTAGTGATCCATCCTCATAGATAAGCTAAAGAAGTGTGGGCTTGACGATCAAGTAGTGAGGTGGATCGAGAACTGGTTGAAAGGAAGAAGGCAGAGAGTTGTGGTCAATGGCGCAGAATCTAGCTGGAGGTCTGTGACTAGTGGAGTTCCTCAGGGGTCGGTGCTGGGACCGGTGCTGTTTAATATTTTCATCAATGACCTGGATGAGGGAACTGAGTGCACCCTCAGCAAGTTTGCTGATGACACAAAACTGGGAGGAGTGGCTGACACACCAGAGGACTGTGCTGCCATTCAGCGAGACCTGGACAGGCTGGAGAGCTGGGCGGGGAGAAACTTGATGAAATTTAACAAGGGCAAGTGTAGAGTCTTGCATCTGGGGAAGAACAACCCCATGTACCAGTACAGGTTGGGGGGTGACCTGCTGGAAAGTAGTGAAGGGGAAAGGGACCTGGGGGTCCTGGTGGATAGGAGGATGACCATGAGCCAGCAATGTGCTCTTGTGGCCAAGAAGGCAAATGGCATCTTAGGGTGCATTAGAAAGGGAGTGGTTAGTAGGTCAAGAGAGGTTCTCCTCCCCCTCTACTCAGCCTTGGTGAGGCCGCATCTGGAATATTGCGTCCAGTTCTGGGCCCCTCTGTTCAAGAAGGACAGGGAATTGCTTGAAGGAGTCCAGCGCAGAGCCACAAAGATGATTAAGGGAGTGGAACATCTCCCTTATGAGGAGAGGCTGAGGGAGCTGGGTCTCTTTAGCTTGCAAAAGAGGAGACTGAGGGGTGACCTCATCAATGTTTACAAATATGTAAAGGGTAGGTGTCAGGATGATGGAGCTAGGCTTTTTTCAGTGATATCCAGTGATAGGACAAGGGGCAATGGGTGTAAACTGGAACATAGGAAGTTCCATGTTAACATCAGGAAGAAATTCTTTACTGTAAGAGTGACAGAGCACTGGAACAGGTTGCCCAGGGGGGTTGTGGAGTCTCCTACACTGGAGATATTCAAGGCCCGCCTGGACAAGTTCCTGTGTGATGTACTGTAGGTTACCCTGCTCTTGCAGGGGGGTTGGACTAGATGATCTTTTGAGGTCCCTTCCAACCCTTGGGATTCTGTGATTCTGTGATTCTGTGATAATTCCCAGCCCAAATCTTTTCAATAAATTATACAGGAACTCATAAATATGATGTGCCAATGATACCTTTGTAACTATACAGATTTTTCACTTGATGAAGTCAAAAAGCTGCTTCTCTAGTTGAAACAAATCATCATGTCTGACCAGTCTTAAGTTATTGCCAGATAGGGCAAAATGCCAGCACAGACAGTACTCTAAGGAAACGTCTGTACTAACAGACAGAGCATGGGAAATTAAGAGAATACATGTGGTTTATATATGTCTCCTAATGCTGCCCTCACTTAAAAAAAAGGCAACATAGAAGTACTGGTTCAGCAGACCCCAAACTGAATACGCTTCGTTCACAGGTGGAAAGCCAATCTACCCATCCATCAGCGAGCGGCACCACTGGTTTGCACTGAGGACTCCCCACTGCTGGAACTGACCATTCCCAAACCGTAGGTTGGAAGAGGCAGACAGGCCCTGTGCAATCCTCAGCTCTACTGAAGATTTTACCCTGTTGGTGAGACTCACCTTGCCAGCTATGCACAGTAACCACCCTACTGACCAGGTCAGTAGGTAGACAATTCACAGGTTCATCCCCTATAGCAAAGCAAATAGATAATTATATACATCCAGAAAATCAGTCTCAGTCTCAATCTGCCTACCTTACTATGACACTTTATACTTTTGCTTCTGAACTAGAAGGTACAAGTGTACATTGTGTTATCATTATACAAGACCTTCCCCTTTCTAAAGCAATGTTTCCCAACTCTTAGCAGCTTCTTATAAAACAACAAACCAAACCCAATGAACAAAACCCAACCAAATCCCCAAGAAATCAACATCGACTTGGCAGCATTTCTTAGTAAGGCCAGGTTACTTCTCAAGACAGTTCGATAAAGAAAGATTCATTTATTTTCTAAGAGGGGCAAAACCACCTTCCTGTGGAACCAGTAAAACCTATGTATGTATGCACAAACATTCCACCTCCAAAGGCCTTCAAACAGAAGCACTGAAAACAACATAAACATGGGAGAAAAATCCTCAAAATACCTCTAAAAAACCGCAGGCAATGCGTGTGGTGCTAAGGTAGGCTGATAACAGCCTTGTGGACACATGAGGAAAATACCCAGGTTTAACAAAACTGCCATCTCAGCAATAAGCTACAAAACTTGACGTTTGTCCAGGACTAAGCTGTCTTAGAAAGGAACGTGCAGTGCTGTGCCTTTCTGCACTCAACAGGGGCTGAGCAGAGCTTGTCCATACACCAAAGCAAGATAAAGGTGAGCTGTGCATGCCAGCCTGCTGCTTTAATCTAAAACAGATACTGAAAGAGGATATGTATTGCTCAGTTTGTTCTCTTCAGCTCTGCAGAAACAAACGCTGCTTGGGACCCTTCTAATCAATACACGTGTTGAATGGCAGAAAGGGAAAATGATACCTAGATAAGAATGGGCTCTAAATGTCAAAGAAGTTGACAGACAGGAGGTGGAATTTGGCGGACACTGGAAATGATCAGCCTAGCAAGTAAAACTGATATGAATTAACGTACAGAGATACATGACACTGTTGTAAATCAAGTATTCGGTTATTTGGTCCTCGCTCATTTACGGAGGCAGGTCTGTCAATATGCTATTGTCTCAGATAAAACCAACAAACTTAAGAGACACGAAAAAATTACTACAAAAGCACATTAGATAACTACACTGCAGCATGCATCAGCTCAAAGAAGCAGCTTACTTTAACATAATAAAAAAAATATGCCTGTAGAAGGCATTTCAAGTTAATGGAGCAAGGAAACCACAGAAGGCAGCAGAAGAGGGGGAGCCCAGGGTGCAGATCCTACCCTGGCACAAAGAACAGCCCTCAGATCTCCAGCAAGGCTAAGTTTCTGGAGCAATCAAGCCTGATCACATGTCAAACCTCATTCTCTTGTGTAAAGTTTACTTGCTTCCTGAGCCAAATGTTCATTACCCAATAGCTATCAATTTTTCATACGAGGATGGCTGTTCCAGTTACTACCTATACAAACACATACTACAAAGAGATACACACAGAGAGCTCTGAAATTTTAACAGCCAGAAGCTGAAACGATCATTCACAAAACCAGGCTGAAGAAAAACACAAACATTAAAAGCCACGAGCTGAGAGTTAAAGCTTGATGCAGTACATGTCGAAGGGTAAAGCAGTTCTGCCATCACCCAAGAAAGTATCCTTGCTTTAGCTGTTAGTAGCTCTTCTACTCAAGAAGGCTGAAGACAAAATCAATTCCACTTAGAGTAAGGTGGTGGAAAGCAGTAAGTACAAATACATGAATGTATCAAAAATGAATGGATGGCGGCAATGATGACACAAAGGAATCATAAAAGAAACGAGGAAAAAACTAAATCCTAGAAAATCAGGGAGCCATAATTTACAGTTATCAAAAAAGCAGGTATTTAATAAATGTACCACTTCTAAAATTGGATCAGAACCTAAATGAAGAAACCACTAAAAGCTTTTTGAATGCTTTATGTACTTACTAACCTACCAGCCAGATGCCAGCACCTGTAATGAATGCTCAGAGTAATGCAGAGGTACCCCAGCCAATGAGTCAGATTTATTCAGAGCTCGGCTCAGACACCTCGATGAAAATGTGCACAATATGGGGAATAAACAAGAGGAATTAAGAGATGTGTGCACATCTATGAGGATATGATATCACTGGCGTAATGGAAACAGGGTGGGATGGCTCCTGTGACTTTAGTATTGGAATGGAAGGTTATAGGCTGTTTAGGAAAGACACGCTAGGCAGATGGGGAGGCAGTGTAGCTATTTATGTCAATGATAAGCTGTAGAGTATGGAACTTTGCCTGGGTAAGGGTGATGAGCCAACAGAGCTTGTGGGTCAGGCTCAAAGGGAGAACCACGACAGAGGACGTTACTGTGGGAGTCTACGGAGAAGGACTTGCTGGTCCATGAGAGACTTAACATGACTTGGCAGTGTGCTCCTGCAACCCAGAAAGCCAACTGTGTCCTGGGCTGCATCAAAAGGAGCGTGACCAGCAGGTTGAAGGAGGTGATCCTGTCCCTCTACTCTGCTCTTGTGAGACCTCACCTGGAGCATTGTGTGCAGTTCTGGTGTCCTCAACATAAAAAGGACATGGAACTGCTGGAACAAGTCCAGAGGAGGCCACGAGGATGATCAGGGGACTGGAGCACCTCCTGTATGAAGACAGGCTGAGGAAGTTGGGGCTGTTCAGCCTGGAGAAGAGAAGGCTGCGTGGAGACCTCATAGCAGCCTTCCAGTACCTGAAGGGGGCCTATAGGGATGCTGGGGAGGGACTCTTCATCAGGGACTGTAGTGGCAGGACAAGGGGCAATGGGTTCAAACTTAAACATGTTGAAGTCTGAATGGGAGATTTAGGTTAGATATAAGGAAGAAGCTCTTTACTGTGAGTGTGGTGAGGTACTGGAACAGGTTGCCCAGAGAAGTGGTAAATGCCCCATCCCTGACAGTGTCTAAGGCCAGGCTAGATGGGCCTTGGGCAACGCGGTCTAGTGCGAGGTGTCTCTGCCCGCAGCAGGTTGGAACTGGATGGTCTTAAGATCCTTTACAACCCAAACCATTTTATGATTCTTATTCATAATTAAAGAACTAGAAACAAGTAAGTACCATTTTTACAGATTATGTGTAACAAACTTTAGCACAAACTCACAAGCACAGGCAAACACTGCTTGAATTTTCTGAAACCAAGTAGGGAAAGATAGGACTGTTGAATTAAATTAGCCTATATCTGTATACGATTGTTGTAAACTACATTTCTGGGAGCTGGATATTATCACATCCCACTTTTTTTGCTGTACAAGTTCTGTTCCCCCACAAAAGCCCAAAACTAACATTGTCAACGTGAAACCAAATGAGACCCATGAAAACTGCAGAAAGTACAGGAATGAAGATACAGAGGAAGATGAATGCAAACACAGAAAGTCAGGTTTTCGAATTCCACAGCAACCATGCTTAAATTAAATCTGCTAATTGTAACATACTAATTCACTGTGCAATCAAGACTGGAACAAAATCAAAGGACAGGAAAACACAAAATATACTGGAAATAAGTAATTTCGAATGCCACTGCAGAATTCAAGCTGGTTTCCTTCTTGATCAAAGATTCAGGGAAGGACTGTTCTCATATGTTCTTGCAGAACATTTCCCTTGACAAAGGCTCACATCTCTTTGGGTCCCGGTGTCTCTCTTCTAGTACATGCTCACTGGCAGCGCCTTCAGCATCACATAAAACACATAAAGTGACATTTGCATCCTCTATTAATTGTGAAACACAGCAGGCAGTAATGGTAATGGGGAGACTAATGCAAGCATCATACTGCTATATAAGCATAGCATTTGCTTAGGTTTTCAATACATGACTAAGCTTTGTCTTCAAATAAAATATCTGTCGAATGCCAATTCCTCAGACTTGAGGCATTTTTGTGGAAAAGATCATGATTAATTTAGCTTACAGTCTCAAAACATGTCCAATCTACAGCACAGCATTGCCTAAATCGATAGCCAAGAGAAGCTGGTATCAGGTGGCCTGGATTTCACAGCTGGCACAAGGACTCCCCTGCACAGGACTTACAAGCATTCCCCTTCTGAATCCCAATTCTCCGGACCCTTCCACTTTCAGCCAACACAGTACCAAAAGCAAGCATGCCAGAAGAGGCTTCAAAACTGAGTTTTTAAGAGGATTGGAATAAATGATGAGATTTCGCTATTGGAGTGCTTATTATTATGTTATCTACAAGCCTACTCTAAAGAGCACTTTGGTACTACTCTGTAGTCCTTTAAATAATGGAAAAAAAATTGGGTATGGACTGAGAAAAACTATTCAGGGAATATCTGATAATCAGCTACAAATGTAGAATCAAACCACTTCAAAGGTTATTTTCCTTAATGCTTTGAACTAATGTATACTTTCTCAATATGGTAACTGAGAGGGGGGTCAATACTAAGTGTTCAGCATCTGACCAAAACCTAAGTAACATTCCTCCAGGTAGGTGTATGGTGATGGATGCTGATGTCATACACCATTTCTCTCAGTTGCTTAAATAAGGTCTGCTTTTTATAAAACACATTTTGTCCTAAGGTGTGCAGCTCCTTGTTAACATCAGCATTCAACTGCCATTAAAATAACAGGAATCCCAAGTGCACCGGAGAACATCTCGCTTGATTTGTTCCTCACACGACCTTTTAAAGATGAGCAAGGACCTGCAAAGAGAAGTGACACAGCACGGGCAAAGGTTCCAAAGAACCAGATATATCCACAAGTCCATCCCAGAGCTTTAAGCTGATGGGTGCCCCGGATTTAAAACTCACTTGTCAGAGACAAACAACAGTTGAAATAAGCAGATGTACAGACTCTGTTAGGATTCAAAACCCCAAATGTGTCAACTTCAATTAAACACAAGAACTGCACATTTCCAGGCAAAACACATGCCTGTATGTACTCTTTCTTACTTTCCATTGTAGCACTGATCTGATCTGTCTTCTGCAATGTCCAAAATCTCCCTTTTCCTGCCTCTTCTGAAACCAGCCTCTTTCCCTCACTTAAAAACACCAATGTAGAATTGTTTTATATTCAGCAGCCTCCTTCACAAGAAGGATCCAAATAATTCATTAAATCCTCCATGATCTTTGTGTTGTTCGGTTTCCTCTTCACAAAAGTTCTGACTTGAAAAACTGGTTTGTCCTGGGCAATAGCCAAGTGTTCATACATGACAGTTTCCATCTGAACAAAGAGCTTTCAAGCTTAAAACTTCAGTGTTAACCCTGTAGGACACTTTGGGTTTTAGACTAGCAGGGAAACAGCCAAGAGCATTCAAAACCGATTTAAAGTCTGATTTACACAGACAGAATTCCAAATAAACATGAAATTGCAAAGAATCCAGGTGTATTCCCCGACTCATTACACTTACTTGGGATATCAGGAGGACCGTTCTTCCATTCACGGCAAACCAGTTTTTTCATTGTATTTAAGTGGCACCAATATCACATAATGGGGTGTACTGGAGCCTCCACAAAACTCATCCATTAGTGAGCAAAATACCCATTACATTTTCATGCAGTCCAAAAGACTATTCTCATAAAGAGCTTTCCAGAAGACAAGGTAGAAGTTTTTTATCCTCCCCCAAAGAGTGTTTTTTCCCTAAGGTCTTATTGAAATGTATCACAAAAGAAATACTGGCACAAGTAATTTGAATGAAATTTCCTCTCTAATTAGAAATGTCAGGAGGCCATTTATAATATGCTGAACTAGGTAAGAAAAAATGGAGCTAAGTATTATCAAAAGCATCAAATTTCCAGGTCTTTCACAACCTTCCCAGTATAAGGGAAACATTTCTTATTTTATTCATTTAGGCAAGGAAACGTGTGGCATGACAGCTGCCACTTTAAAGTTAATTACAGCATAGACTCATGTTTTTAAGACTAGCTTAATGTTACCACAAAAAGTGCCCTGCTAGCATCAAACTAATTGTTTTTCTTCCAAGTGACAATACATATATGGAGGAGGTGGCTTTTGTGGACACACACAGCTTTTAATGTCAACCTAGATGAATCAGCATTAAAAAACCCACATTTGAAGGGATATGTATGGACTCATACAGTCCTGTTATGGTAGCTTAGAAGTTAGCATGAATACACAAGTGCTATCAGAAAGCCTCATTACATGTTCCTGGCTGCCTCCTTATTTCCCACTCATTTATTTACATCCCAGTGAAAGGTGGTTTCTCTTATTGTTTGTGAATATTTCCACAATAAAGCATTTTACTTAGTTACCAAAAAACTGTTTACAATGAAATACAGTGATTTCCACTGTATTTCAGATACATCTGAATCTCAGACTTTAGAGGTGTCGTGCTACTTAAAGATTCTCTTACACTTTAAGGGTAATTGATTCCTGTGATTTTAACAAATTGCCAAACTACTGCATCACTGATGCCCTTTCACTGAAAGGAAATGAGAAAAGACAATTAAAGGATCAATGGCAATTGTGGACACAAACCCAGCACATCATTCCTAACAGAAATCCACCTTTGTCATCACCTAGAGTTAGCTTTCAAGTCACTTCTATACACAATCTCCCCCGTCTTAACTTTGCAAAAAGAGAGGCACTGAACAAAAGTGAAATTATTAAAATCCATAGTTCCAGTCTGTTCCACCCAGACAGGATTAAACTGCTCCAAAAAACGAGGAAACATTAGAAATCGTCATTCTAAGTCAGTTTTTCAAGACCAACGAACACCCACTTGCACAATTCTACACTGCTGTAAATATCTAATTGCAAGAGTACATTCAAGATACGCCCAAAGTGCAAAGGAACAGAAGGAGTTGAAAACAGAGGCCTTTACTTTAAATACGACAGAAGTATGCTTTATCTTTCCATAATCCAATTTCAATACATAATGCCTCAGTACAGCTGATACCAGAATGCCAACCCCGTGTGCCCTTTGAACCGAGAAATTCTCATATTTCTTCTATAGTTTAAAATCATAAATATTTATACAGAACCAGTCTGACAGGTAAATCTGATTTACGTTTATGTCACCCCTGCCATGACAAATGCACGTATTTACAGTTTGCTCTTGACTTTCTCTATCCTTCCGGGAATACACTCAAGAAGAAAGAAGCCAGCCACTTTGACCGGAGGAGCAGATGGTTCACTTTTACAGTACCATTAGCTGCGGCGAGAATCCCACCAGCTGCACGAGAGAGCTCATTTCAACAAAACATTGCAAGGGGAAAGAGGAATCCTTCCCATTTGCCTCCTAATGTAGCAAAAGCCATATGGGAATGAAGCCCTTTAGGATTTTTAGTGCGTGTCAGAAGCCGTCATTACAGTGAAATGTGCCATTGCACATTAGTCAGAATACCACTAATTACCCATTCTAGCGATGCAAAACCAAATTAAAACCTAAGAGAAATCAAAGGTGGCAAAGCCCAGAATTAAGAGCACACACAAGCTATCACAAATGCAGTAGGACCATATAGAAATTTTACAAAGAGATCAGAGGAAAACTCGATCAAACAGTTGACACAGCAAAAAATACTGCTAAAAATGCCCACCCAAGACTGCAATGTTAAAGAAGAAATGTAAATTGCAACCATCGGTTTTAAAAGTAAGAAGTTTCCTAAGAAGCGAACATGACACTTTGAAAGAGGGCCAATTAAAACAGACATGGTACTTCACTCAAGTGCCCAGATGCCATGATCCTGAGAACACACCGAAACACCCAGGTTCCCCAGCACTACAACACACTAGAGCTACAGCAACCACTCTCATAGCCCGGATACTCCTGGGAGCAAAGCTACTACATACATGTGTAGACATGGTTTCAGAACCAATGCCCTGGCAAGAGTCACAATACAACAGTACGTCGCATGAACTAGCTGATTTATCACAATAAATGTAAGACCAACCCAACCTGCGTATCCATCTCCCCCAAGACGGTAGGCAAAGAGCTTACAGGGTGCCAGTGGAGCGTGGCAGAGGGTGATATTCCCAGCAAACTGTCACACATGCTCAAATATTTCATTTCTAAGGCTAACTGAAGGCTGTGGTTTCCATGCTGTGTGGAATAGGGTTTCCATCACAAGACTTTGTGCAGCAGCTCTCTGCTATGAATCCTCCTAGAGCTGTTTGATCATTTTGAAATATCTAATAGTCATTTATGGGATTAAATCAATAAAAGCTCATGTCTTTCCCATTAAGATGCGCAGCAGATTTACAGATCAATTTCTTTCTTTTTGTACTTCAACTACTAGCAAATAAATGGAATTGTAAATTTTGAGTAGGAGCTTTCTGGCAATACATTGCACCTGAACCCTTGCTGGAATTGCGCATATTGTTTCTGTCCTTGATGTCCAATTTTAAATTCAAAGTGGCACACTAAAAAGGTACTGAAAAATAAAGATACTTTATTCTTGTTACGGGAAACTCTGCAGGTGTCCACTCTGTACGGATGCTCACGATTGGTGAATTCGCTCAAAATACTACCTTTATCCACACTGAATACACTTAGAACGGAGCGAGCTTTAGAAAAACAAAGTTCTGCAAGCAGGAGCAATAAATGAGTGTTAGACCTCCATGAGCTGCAGGTCTAACACAGGTTATTTTCTTACAGAATAGTGTCCGCCTTCACCAAAGCCCCCCTCCCTCACCCACACTAACCCAACTCCTTCACTCCTCCTGGCTCTGCCCACCTCACCTTGCTCTCACAGCGAGCCAAGTCTCATTACACCATGCTGCTTCCATGCCAACCAGTTGGCATCCAGGAAGCACTTGAAAGCCAAGCCCTACCTACCTTATTCTTTGGAAATGGAGGCACAGGACAGCAATTGCCCCCCACCTTTCCTCTCCCCAGCCAAGTTCAAGAAATCTGTAAGGAAATGCTGAGCTTTATCTCTGTCAGTTCTATTCCTCCATCAAACCACTGCTGCAAGTGCTCAATGAGTGTGAAAGTTACTGCTGGGAGCAGAGAGCAACACAACCTAAATCTCAAGGAGCTCTTTTCCTTTGAAAAACAGGCTAAGGGCAACAAAACTTGTATTTGAAGAGAGCAACGTTTCTGACGCAATACTGTGCAACTAAGATCTGATTTTATGTACAGACTCTTTCTTCATCACTGATAAAATTTCTGAAACACATTGCCAGCAAAGAAGACAACTTTGATATCATTTAAACCACAAACGTGGAATGAGAGAGCCCTCCAGTACACTACTCTGTAGAAAATGCAATCCTCAAAAAGATTAATATAATTTCCGACAGCTGATGAACAAAATTCACACTAAAAATCAAGTCAAATATTATATTCTGGGTCTTACATAGATTTCTAACTGTATCAAATCCACTGCTGAGAAATTCTGATACTAGCTGCAACTGTTTACTCACAAACCTAAATATATTGCTTTAGTCGGGATTAACTACCTACCATACTCACCAGTAAGTTACAGGCTACATACATTAAGCTCCAAGGAGCACCTGATGAGCAATGATTATGGTGACATTTCCCAGTCTTGAAAGGACACCACTGTACTGCACCAGATCTGGTACCATTCATTAGTTTACACACTTCAATGTGATTTTATCAAAATCCGGAGAGCAGCACAAATACAAACACGCATCCTATTAACTATTACGTTAACATAGTTACATCTCCAATTAACAAATGTTAAATGTATTGAGAATTATTTAAAATGTGAGGCTATGCATATCTCTAAGATGACTGCAAGTGCTCTAAGTCAAAATATTTGCAAGCCCTGCCTTGTGCTGCCTATTTCATCATAACACTGTTTTGCTACTTTGAATACGAAAGCAGCTTGTTCTCAGTAAAGCATCTATCCATCATCCTGTAGGAAAAAAACCACCCTTATCACAGTCACATACTCTGAGAAGTACAGAACAATGCATTTAAATGCATACTTTAAAAAGAATGAACAGTGGATCTGCACAGTATGATTTTTACAATGAATACAACCACAAATCATTAAGAAATTAAGAAACTGTATCTAATACACTAAGAATATGATTTCATCTGTTCAAAAAAGAGGAAAGCAAGCTTAAACAGTATTAAAACACATAGCTTAGAAAAACATCATAAGAATTACTGGCAAAATCCTTAAATTACCTTTTGGATCGTCTCAACATGCTGGTAGCAGGCAGAGAGAAATTGGACAGCACTGTCCAAAAGGAGTCAGACATGATCTTTAAAAGCTTTCATTGCTGGGAAAATACAGCACAATCAAGCCACTAGCAATAAATAAGGAACTAAATAATACCAGTGACAGAGCCAATGCAAATTCCCTGTAGACCTTGCAAGCTGTTCCATTAACGTGAGGCAGGCAGGCAAGCGTACATATTGCTGCTGTTTCCACTGTCTCTGTTTTCTCCCGGCTCCATCCCTGCCTCCCTCCCTCCACCTTAGGAGGCAGTGCAAAATGAGATATTTATTCCCTTCCTAATATAGACACTTTAAAACTGGAGTGTGTTGTATACACAGCATACACACTTTACATACATCTCTCTGTGTACATCCAATTACAATCACGCGGATTTTCAAGCAAAACCATAACCGGGCTCTGTCTGCAATCCTGAATAGCACACATGGTTTAAGCTGTGTCTGCACAGAGAGCACCACCGGCTGCCTAGTTCCATTTTGAAATGGTGGCCCTTCTGCTTCCTAATGACAGGAGGAATATCAGGGGCACTTTGCTGATTTTTCTTTTAATTAATGTCCCATCTTTAAACAAATCCCATCTTTTACCTTAAGTAAACCAAGGCGGGGGGGGGGGGGGAGGCAGAGTGGTTGGGAGTAGATAAAGAGAAGCAGCTGGCAATATTACAATGCCACTTAAGATCAATTTAAAAAGAGAAATCCATTCTCCCCCTGAAGTCAGGCACACCACATACACGTCAGTCACAGTAAACACGAACTCCTACCTAGCACTTGGTGCCTACAAAATAACTCAAGCGGCTGAATTCTGACAACAAAACGCAACTCGTGTGATGCACATCAGAGGGTTCCCACACACACCCTTGCACATCAGCCACAAGTTCACTTTCCCCTCTTTGTGCCTGTAGAAATCCCTTGCCATGTTTTCGCTTTTTCCAGGGTCTAAACAAAACCTCACTGTAGCTGCCTTTTCTTTCCTTTATTTTTTATTTCAATATGCAATCTATTTTCTTTCTATTGTGGCTTTTTTAAGCACTTCTGCCAGTAGGAAAGCTAATGACGTTCTCATATTTCAGCCTTCTTGAGTGGCTTTTTATCACAGACATGAGAAAGATGACAATCAACAGCTGGCACTGCCTTCCATGCACAATACAGCCCTTAAAACACACATAAATGTCTGGGAGAAAGAAATCCCAGTAGGCTGCCTTTAGCTTTCCACTGAATCACATGAAAGAATTAGATGGTCTTCCTAACTCTCCATTAAATAATGGAGCATTTTAAATACATACATTTATCAAGAATCATAGTATCTGATTCAGCAAAGCAAGCCCTTTCAGCCGAGCTTTAAAGCAGGGAAATGTGATTTTGAGTGCTAGGGGAACCAACTCTCTGCTCAACACAACCATCCCTTCTAGTGTTTTTAAACATTTGTATCAAATGAATCTAAATCACATTTTGGTTTGACTTCACAAAGTTAATTTAGAGTACAACCAGACAGAACTCTGCCACTGTCTACTACTGATCAGAAAGAGCAAACACATTCATTTTTGTAGCCACATAACAACCTATACCAATGAAGTGCAGAGCTCAGGAACAGCATTTTAGCCTTTACATGACCTTCCAATTCCAATAAACTATGGTTTTGAAAAGGTATACTCAGATTTGCATGTTTAAACAAATCATGTTTAGCTGACAGATTTACATCCCTGAGCAATAATAGGGGAAAAAAAGTACTCAGTTGACTAACAAAATAAAACCATCACAATAAAAATTAATTCCTGACTCCTTATAGTTAGCAAATAAGACCACAACCAGCTGTATTCATATTAATTGGGGGGGGGGGGGTGTGTCAGAAGTGATGGAAAACTCAGTGGTTGAAGGCATATGATTCATAACGTCACTACTAAACTCAGCACCAGCTCTTTCACATCCCTGACAGGAAGGACACAAAAAGGAGAAGCCATTTTAGGAGAATACTCTTCATTGGCATCAGTGACTGCTCTACGGCAGCGTTAACCCAGTGAAACCCTGTCTATCCTCTGCCGCTCTTGGGGAGCACAGGGCACCCAAAGCAAGGCAAGGGAATGGAGTGTTTGTTATCACTGGAAACCTGTGCATCCATCGATTTAACATGGTCCTGCAGAGCACTTACCCAAGAACTGCAAAAAGCACTTTGGGAATTATATAACCCTGGTTCACACAAACAGCAGGAATTCCTTTAACACTTCATATTCCTGCTTTTTGAAAAGCCCATTCCACATGTCAACAGCAAAATCTAATCTGGCAAACGAGCATCTGCAAAGAGCTCATTTTGGGACTGTCCCCAAACATCAACCACAGAAAACTTCAGAGAACCCAAACATATGTGAAGACACCATACCTGGGAGTTCTTGCTACAAAACCAGAAGAACACAATGAAACCGTCAAACACCTTTTATAAATATGGCATGTCTTAAGAGGTGACAATGTCAACATCTGCAGAATTCACTTCAGTTGTAACAAATGTACAAAGTGTAAGGATTCTCACATCTACACTGACAAATGAAATCCTTCTACAGAACTATATTACTGTCACTGCATGATAAGTAAAGCATTTTGCAAAATTAGGACTAGAAACTTCTCATTAGTTTAAAAATACAGCCTTTTGCATATCAAAAAGCATGTTAAGAAAAACATCACACACAAATATGTTACGAGATGAGTTTTCTATTTTTAACTCATTAAAACATTAATATGTATCTTTGAATTCTTGATCCTGAGGAATTCCAAGCCTGAAGAAACCTCTTTCCTTATAAAATTCTTCTGCTTGCCTTTCAGGATATTCAGCCTCCATCAATCTCCCTAATGCACCTTCACATCATGCCCAACTTGTCCTCCAGAAAGACCACCTGCAGAACATTTCAGCAGCTCCTGTGATGATGGAGTATCCTCTGCCGACCAAACATGTAGTTCCTAGGGCTCTCCTAATGACACTGCATCCACTGGACAGTTATAAATAGCCAATGTCAACGACTTCCCCAATTTCTCATCTTTACCATTACCAAAGTAGGACATTAATTAAGCCTGACACTAAATGAGAATGCAATTAGGCAAACAGTCCACACGAAACCCATTACTTTCAGGACTTCTTTCATAGCAGCTACATTTATCATTAAACAAATTCACTTGGCCCAAGACCATCTTCTTTTAAATAAAACCTGTCATTTTGTAAGTAAGCTGAACTTCTTGTGAAGTTTGAGGCCATACCAAGGAGATCATTGAGGTCATTTCCAATCACAGAACAGTTTGGGTTGAAAGGGACTTTAAAGATCATCTAGTTCCAAACCCCCTTCCATAGGCAGAAGAATATCTTTTGAAAAAGAATAACCCAAAATCTAAAATCCTTGTGCTTGACCACATTTTGAATTGACTATATAGCAAGAGAAGCCCCCACAAAATATTCTTGACTATATTTAAATATTTCAACGAGAATAAAATGTGTAGTAATCCAGTAGTTTTCAAATGAAGATAATTTCCTGAGTCACATTATGGTAAAGGAAAGCTTTCAGTGGAAGCCAGCTGAAATACTAATTGGAAAAAACTCACCTCTTCCTAATTACCCAGTCACTCGAATAGCTACATCGTACCAAGTGTCACATAAATACCTGATACTTTCAGACTTAACTTTTCTTAATAGTCATACAACTTTACTGAAGAGCCTCAAACCCACTAATGATTCACTAGAAATATTCAGACACTAAAACTGTTTTACTAGCAGAGCTGAATTGTCTAGAGGGGCCATTAAAGAGAAGATAACATTCTTTCTCTAGAAATAGAATATCAGATTGATTTTAAACATTAAATGGTATACCCAACATGCACAAAAAATTATTCTACTATAAGTAAACATAAGTCAATGCACAAGAAGTGAAAAGATACCTGCTCTATATCATTAACAATACAGTAAAATCTGTGTAACACGTAAAAACTCTAGCACAAAACTGTGGTCTTTCAATAAAAAGAGAGGAAAAAATGTTCTTCCTATATGACTCTAAAAAAGGAGGATTCCTTTAAGAAAAAATTACATGGACGATGTGTGTTGAGCTATCTGGGGCATCATTATTATTTGAAGAGTGACCTACGCAAATGAAGAGTGTCTGAGCAAATGAAGAGGGTGTCTGAGCAGACTGCAATCTCAAGACACGTAACAGTCTGACAGAAAACATTAAGTTGAGTATATCTTTAAGATTCATTTTTCTGTTGTTATTTGTTGGGTTATACCACCTTTGATTTCCTTCTTTCTTGGCAGAAAACACCCCACCTCCAGAAATCACCAAGCCAATACAGAAGAACCATACAGACTCTTCTACTCCAATGGTTCACACAGATTTCAACTGCGATCTCAGTATAAAGTGGCTTCCAAAAACACATTATATGAGATTAAACTGAGACCCGAAGCTCAAATTTTTGGGAGGTGAAGAAGCACAAAACTTGTCTCTGGTGCGCATTTCCATGCAGGGAACACCTCGTGTCTGCACTAGTTAATGATTCAACAGATCAGAAACATTTACTGAACCAGCTATCAGGCACTGCACACATATACCTGAATTACAGCTGCCAGCTTCTCATGTAACTTTAATCCGTCGCAGTTACTGAACTAACAGGGGTTGCCATCATTATGGATAGCCTGAAACATTATCTAATTCACTACAATATCACTGCAGAGCTTAATCATAAGCAACTGCTCTGATTTCATAGTCCTAAAACAACTCTTACAAAATTGTACTCAGATATTGAGGATGTTAACTATAGCTCTATCATCACAATCAACATTTTCTAAATGAAAACACTACCAAATAGCGATAAGAAGCAAGCACTGCTAAAATACAAAGTGAATTGTGCCCAAAATCCTAGCAGCATTTGTAAGATTCTTTCTTTGTATTTCTCTTTACAGCCATATCACTTATTTGTATGCTATTATTCCATACGATACTCTTCTTCAAAAATAGCACTAGTAAGATGTTTGGCAACTTCAATAGAACATAAACTAAATAATTTCAAGCTCACAAAATTGATGATTGGGCTCAGATGCCTTGGAAAGGTCAATTATGCTCATTAAATAAGTTACTAGAATTTGCGTTCTTTCCCAAGCCCCGTTGTCTCCATGAGTTATTCAAATGTCAGTTGTCTTGATTTAATCAAATGTAAGCTCAATAGTGATTCAACGCCATAAAAATGAGAAATGTTATTTGAAAAATACCAATACTGAACATCAGTTTTGAAAATGTCACTTCATGTTTAGACAGAAATCTTCTAACATTTTAGCTGAAATATGCTTGAAAACACTCAGTAGCACTTGTGAGAAACACAAGAGAGCTGCTATAACCTCAACACCCTGATCCAAAGATCTTCCCTCCTCTTCACCAACTGAAATTCATCCAAAGGAAAACCTAAGCTGAGCCTCTTGTTACCACCATAGCATTTCTTCATCTTTATCATGTATTATTTATTGCAAGGCACTTAAAACTTTCTAACCTTTAATACAACGTTAATTCACTGCGCAACAGCATTTGCAATCAGGAAGATATCTTAATCTCTTCCCCTGACACTCCAACCAGCATCAGCCTCTCCATTGAGAAGTACAGCACTTCATCAGCTTCAGTTCTTTGCAGAATTCTTCCACATCTGCTCCCTGCACTGAGTAACAAGACCAGACTATTGCTAAATTCTCCCTAACAGGGGTTTTGTATATATTCCAAAGAACACATGGCACTTGATAGACATTATCCATAAGCCATTCCAACAAGACTGCTGCAGCACAGCAGATCTGAAAAAGCAGGTGTTATTACCCTCTTGTTTTACAGGAAATCTGCACTGTGCAGTTTAAACGACAAATTAAAAGACACTTTATGTCTCTGCAAGGGTTGAGGACTGAAGAGTAACTACCAGTGGATGGTTACAACTAAACCACAATAACACACAAGTAATTAAGGTTAAATGAGCAAAAATAGTTAAAAGGGAACAGAGCTGTACTTATGTGGGTGAATTAGAGGGCCTTTTGTTACCCAGATCACAACTACTGGCTCACAACAGCAAAAAGGGCGTCCTCATCCATACAAGACAGCAAATTTCTCATACCCATCTCATGGCAGCAACCTGTGCAGACACAGTACCAAGGCTCAACACGGTGCCTCCAGGCTTGGGGCTACATGTGGTCACCAGTGAGCTGGGAGTGCCCTTGTCCGCTTGACAGCACATTGCCCAGAAGACCAAATCAAGCCTGAACTCTAAAACAAGCTCTGGCATCTGATGTGTTTCCCAGTATAATTCAGGCTGTTTCCTCCAATCTGAACCTCCAGTGCTGGACCTTCCACTTCCCAGCTTGTTTTCCCATTTCTTTATTAACACACTTATGCTCAGATGAAATGTTAAGGATATTGTAAAGCCCTTGCATTTGCCACAGCTTTTCTGAGACAAAAAGCTTATTTTGTAGAATGTTGGCTAAGAAGAGTTATTCTGGGAGCGAGGGGAATGCTAATGTAATGAACAGACTAAGAGGATGAATTTTACATTTTCAAGCATAAATTCTTAATGAAGTTAGAGCATGGGATAAGAATAGACCTTACAAAATAAGCCATGGCACAGAAGAGACATAAGAAATCAAAACCATGCTTGGGAAACATCATGAGCGCTGGTATACTACAAAAGAAAGACTAAAAGTTCATCCAGTTTTAAAGGCAGGATTGCATCCTAATTTGGCAGTGATTTTTAACAGAAATTGGTCCCTACTTTACTTATTCCTTTGGAATAATATGAATTTTCACAGCAGAAGCTTAGCTTTTGATCTTAAAGTCTAGGAAAGATGTTATATCATCAACCAACAGGCAAACAAACTACTCAAGGTTGTGAGCCTCAGAAAATACAATGGACAAGACAGACTGGCCATGGACGACTGATTTTTGTAACAGTACAGATTTATACACCTCTATAAACTGTTTTACAGTAGTTCTGAAGAACCCACAAAGGTGATGCACTACAAAAGCAATGTATCCTAAAATACATATAATATTTAGAAGCACTTATAACAAAGGAATTTACTTTATATATGGCTTCTAACATGTATGTCCTCCTATATGTAGAAGTAGGGAGGTCTAGAACACAGAAGCCAATTTAATAAATGAAGATAAACTGACCCAAACTGAATTCTCTGATTTGAAGTTAAGTACAGAAAATACATGTATGGAACTTTGACTTCTACAACCTCCAGAGAGAAATGCATTTTAAAATCTTAATAACAAAGTTTAAAAGTTTAAAATGCTAAATCTCACTACACCCTAAGGTAACACATTAAAAATGGCACAAATAAATTAATATAGCTAGAAACAAAAATATGTCACAGAAATGCTCATTTTTAAATGACTTACATAGCCCACCTCAACAGTGATCTTTAAACCATTTCAAAGAAAAAATGTTTAGAAATGGGAATATTCATCTTCTACTCCCTTTACTTTCTTATCTTCCAAATTGTTATTAGCAAATTGAGCACTCTACAAATCTTACAGGTTAGGGGGCAAAATATCAAAATGTAAACAAAATTTATGCAGTTTTTAAAATATTTTCTTACAAAACCAAATTTAGGCTTCTATAAAACTGCCACTAGTAATAAAAGCAAGTATTTTTAGCTCATTAAATTATTTGGTAGAACACACAAACTAGGAAACAAACAGATTAAGTAATGCATGCAACACCACCTGCTTGTCCAAAGAGCTTACTTTAGGCAGAGAAAATCAGACTTGCAAAATGAATAAATAAAGTACTTTTTACAATACCAACCACTTACAACAACAGTATGTAAAAAACAGACTGTGGCGTTCTATGGTGTAGTCTGCAGCTGCCCTTATTCTGAGTAGGAAGGGGAGAGTTGCAGAAGCGACAGGTCACAGTCTTATGATCCATCTTGATATCAGAGGAGGCTGCGCGCACTAAGCCATGGGGTGCAGGCTGGAACACGTCCCCATGGGCTGTTCCTCTATGTCAAAGATGAATGCAGCTGTAATCAACTCCATTTTGTTCAAAGGAATGGCAGGTTCTCTGCAAGGGCAATGCAGATACTCGTGACTTTAAAAGGAATACTTCAGGTCAATATTTGTATGTTGATTCACTTGGAAACTGGACATTTAATGATTTTGGAATCTTCCAACTTCTCATAAGCAGAATGGATGAACGAATGCATTAAAACGAAGTGCGGAGGAAAGCTGATCGGGATTTTTACCATATTTCTTTTGGTTGAACCCTTTTGTCCTAAACATTTGCTGAGAATTATAACCTGACCTGCTCTGTTATTTTAAATTTCTCATCTCTTCACAAATAAAACTGAGAATCACAGGAACAAAAACTGGAACAATAAAGCAAGCACAAAAAAAAAGAATACCCATCTTCCAGACAAGCTATAACCCAAATTTTCATTATCACTTCTACTTGTCCAGCCAAGTCTTCTAATAGACTCAAAAGTATTACTTCCACAACTCATTTTTTGTGTGTTTATACAAATAAACGCCTATCTCATCAGCCCAGAGATGTGACAAGTTGACTCTCACTGCACAGCAAGTCTTTCCCAGATGGCTGGATCAATAACATCCCGGCTCTAAAGACCTGAAGGTCTAAAGAAAGCAAAGGACAGGAACGAAAACAAAAGCACACAGAGCTCTTTCACCACAGCAAAGATTACTGTTTGAAGATTTTATTTTAGAACATTAATAATTCATCATGACAGTGTAATGTAAACTAGGTTAGAAGATTATGCTCTCAAGTACCACACAAGGGATTGAATGACAGAATAATAACCACTAGCCAAAGCAGCAAAATTTTAGGAGGTAAGAGGGGAAGAGAGCACTCGGAGGACTAGAACAAGCAAATCTGAGATGAATGAACAAAACCAGGAACAGAGATACTGAAGAAAAGGGGAGAACAGATGCAGCCTGCAGAAAAGAGCACACAAGGATACAGTACAGAAGAAAAGCTCTGCCTTAGGCCTTCTGGCATGGTACAGTTTTCAATATACAAGCAAGAGCTTAAAATCGAGACAAAAATTCAGCATAGCACAGGTTAGTAAGACACAGCTGAAATGGAATACTATTTTAGAAACTGGTGCAATGGTACCCTGAAATCTGCTTTACATTCTGAACTTTCCTTAAGCTTTCAGGGTGCTATTGATCCACTAAATGGTTTATCTGTCCGCATTAGAAATTGCAACTCATGGCTTCAAACAGCAATTGTTTAAGAAAACAGGTATCTCCTTCTCATAGGCAGGAACTGTCCTGTGCTAATGCAAGCAGCTGTGTCACCCAATCTCTGCTTCTCCCCAGCTCAAGTCCATTAAGTCGGCACTAAGTACTCGCTATTACTGCATCTCTACTATTAGTGTTTCAGTACGGGATGCCAACAGGCCTGTCTGCACACTCACCTATTTTCCAAGTCAAAACTAAAAATAGCATATGGTTGCCTCATAGTACAATTAAAAACAAATTTTGGAAGATGCATGGGACTCTCCATCAACAACAATAAACACATGACGGCCTGGTTAAGAATATATATTTCTTTCTCAGAATTATTCCCTTGCCAGGAATCTTTCAACACAGGCTTGTTTCTGTATCCATGTTGAAGATCAAAAGGCCTGTGAGGGAGAAACTATATGGAAGGAAGGTTTTTGTACAGAACTGAGCACACTACTATCATTTGAGGAAATCACTGTTATTTGAGGGTAAGGACAGAAAAAGAAAAGCTGTATTTACTACAGTCTCTTAAGAACCTTCTAAGCTTTTTGTTCCTACTAAAGTTGGCAGCTTGTCCCAGCCATCCCAAACTCTTTGAACAGGGTAGGGGTAATAAATGAGTCAGCTCATTTACCAGCAGATCACAGCCTTCAAAAACAATTATACAGAAGAACAGTTACAGAACACTTGGACTATAGGTGAAAAGGCTAGGAAACACTAAAGCCCTCCAACTTCTCAAGTCACAAGTACATACTCCCCTTTGGGAGCCTCTGATTTCCCAGGGCAAACTACCAGGTTATACTTTACAAGTGGTCCCACTGAGGGCAGCCAAATGGTGAGCCGGAGAGACAAGAATTCACACCTCGAGCTCCAAACTGAAGGGTTTAACTCTTCTGCTACTGCAGCTCCAGGGAGAACGTAGGGATTTTAGCATTTATACAATGCCTTGATGTGAAAAAATGACAACATTCAGGCCACAATGCCTCACTATTTCCAACCACGTGGAAAGCAAATGGACAGTTTCTGATCAGCGTAAGAAAAACAGACATCTGAGCTTGCCAAGTTTTAGGTATCACCAATATGTTCCTCCCCTGCAGTCTCCTTCCCCTAGAGGGGAAAAACTATTCCCAAGAATAATAACTGGTAGAAAAGAAAAGGAATAAAAATTTCCATTAAAAAAGAAATTAATTCAGGGAAACTCATTCATTCATTCAATGTGAGATGTAGATTACAATTCAGTTGCCAAAAGATTACCTACTCAAAATTCACCATTTCACATTTTGCATAATGATATATTCACAAAGTTGTTCTGTTACTCATTATTCCTGAATTGCTTATCTACTCTGTTTCCAAAAGTGACATTACACTGTCTTGCAGTCAACTCTGACCAATTATTTAGCACATTTAAGAAAGCAGAACCTGTACCAAACCAAGCACTAAACCAGGAGGGTATCACTTGCTGCAAACCCAGAACAATTTCCAAATGTCATTCAAGCTGAATATAGTCCTCTTCATTAATCCTCTGACATTTGTCAAATAGGAAATTCTAACTAAAATAAACTCTAAAGACCTGTATCAAGTGACTTTAAACTAAAAGGAAATTTAAGTAAAGATAGGAAACTATCAGCAACTCTTGACAAGCTTTTGGGTATTTCAAAATAAAAGTATAAAGAACCTCATAAAGTCTGAATTCTGAAATGCTTTTTTATCTTCCCTAAAAAATATGTAACTTCTCCCATTTAGATGCTGCCCTGCTTCTGTAAAATATGTGTAGCCTTCAAAACCCTAGAGAACAGACTCACTGAGGTCACTGCACATCCAACCACACTCAGACACCCAAACAAGCCATAGCACTAAATATAGGTCTCCCCTCATCCACTGCAACAGCTTATACAAAAAAGGCTTTAACAGGCAGCTCTCCCAGTACATTTGCTGAACATCTACATCTATTCTTGTCACTTACCACAGTTATTGATTAAATACTTGTTTCCTAGAATAGGCTTTTCATGTAAATAAATTCATATATTCTTAAATGATATCACAGATGTCCACAAAATCCTAATTATATAAAACTCATAACATCGTAATTACACACTGATCAAGTAATTATGTACAAACACTAAGTACTTTGGAGCAACATTAGGTTTCCCATTTTGTTTTACTTAAATAAGACCACCATCACATTAGAGATGATAACCAGATTAGGAAAAAAAAAAAACCAAACCCATGAAAGTATTCTGCAAAGCTATAAAAAACTAATAGCTATTATCAATACACATTATTAAAACTAGAACATCCAAGGGAAAACAGTCTTATAAAAATAATTTCTACCATATAAACCTATAAGAACATGCTCCACAACTAGCATGAATTCATTAAATCAAAATAGTGTGAGAAAAATCATTGAATAATGCAGCTGAACCCAACTCTTCTCTTTGATTTGTCAGGATAAAGCAAATTTCCATTGAGACTGCACCTCACCTGCAGCACCCGGAGATGCAAGAAATATGGCACTTGAACACTTTCATCCTGTTATCACAAACAAATTAATCCGTTTCCAGCTTGTATCTTGCCAAAGGTGTTACAGGGAGTGTAATGTTTTTTTGAAATGGGGGAAATGCACGGTCTTTAATCTCAAACCTATTACTTCCAAGTTAGAACAATCAATTCATGAAATCTTTTAAGCAACCTGATATCAAGAAATGCTGTAAATCATATTTTGATTAAAGGACAAACAGGGGTGTACAAAGGACTTGCCAACTCATAAATAGGACCAGCTGTGAATCATGGCCTCATTTTCTCCTCCAGTAATTTGACTTCCCTGCTACCCCCAGAAGAGTGCAAGCCAGATCCCAAATATGAGACTCAGTACTTCAGTTTAATTTTGGACACCATTCTCTTTTCTTCCTAAAGATACATGACCTTAATTCCAACCCACAGTTGCATCAACTATAGCAGTCTTACTTCACCTGCTATCAAGTTTATTATTGTAATGCTGCCACTTCACATTTCTTTTTGCTCTTTTGAAAGATTTGCATTCTTTCCAACTGTTCAAAGGTTACGTACAAAATATCCGCATTCTTCGACTAATTCTTTCACAAGCCATGGACTTCCATGCTGACTTGTCCCAAGATGCATCAACGTTGTCCACATAAAAATACCAACATCGCAAAATACGAGCAACGTAGATTCTTGCAAATGCAGTACCAGAAGTAAAAAGTGAGAAATGGTTAAAAGTAAGGCTTAAGTTTTTCTATTTAATTTTTCCACCAGTTCCTAGTAGCACCTGCATATCCACGGAAATGAACCACTGCCTGGCTAACCTGAGGGTGTTAAGCTGAGTAGATCAATGATAGCAGTAACTTGCCAAGATGAACCTTTGCTCTAAGCAAGCAGGAATGGCTATCCCTGGCACTGTAACCAAGTAAACAAAACTACAACAAAGGAGGACTGGATAAAACAGGATCAAGAGCTGCACAGGTGAAAGCAACAAGGGCAAAAATAAAAAGTTATTATAGTGGACCTAAGCTCTTACACAGAGCCATGTATCTGTGAATCATCAACCATTCAGTATTTAGAGAGCAGATGGCTGGAAGGTCCCCATATGTGAAACACATATTAGCAGGAAAAGTCAATAGTAACAGTGGAATATAACCTGACACTAAGACTTTTATATGAGCTATTCTTACAAAGAAAAATATACATGGACCCATGTCAAAAGCCTGAAGATTGAAGGATTCCAGAGAAAAAAAAAAAAAGCAGTATCAAAAAAGCTTTTGGAACTAATCAATAATCGAAAAAGAACAGTTCTCAACTGACTTTAACAGTAATCTGATTTTGATACTTAATTGCTACTTACCCGTCTGTCAATTAGCCCCAAAGCTAAACAGCATTTAATCACAGTTAATCACCCTGTTGTAAAGGAACATTACCCAATACCCGCCCCTAAATAACAAACATGTATTTAAAATTATATTGATGACAACGACATTAAAATGTTAGGAGACTGCTCTCTGCCCACTGCCCTTCACCTCACTGCAAGTGCAGCCACGATGAGCACCTTATTAAGAATTTTCCCTAAGTGCTGCCCAATGTGCAGGGAAAGCAGCAGGGACACTGGGCAAGCACACCTCTCATCACAGCAGCGCACAGTAAGTACAGACACATGCTACATCCCTTTCTTTCGCTGACAACCTGACTTCCACTCAACACATGTGATATATGTTACTGCCCATTACAGGGACAGATGCCTAAAATAGCTCAACTTCACATTTTCTGGTTACTCTTACCAGAGCTGGCCAGCAAGAGCAATCTTCCTCTGAAATAACAGTCTAGATCCAGGGGCTATTGCATTACCACCTGATGAGTAACTGAAATTTGACCAGCTACATCCACACTGCAGCATGTGAACTTCAAAACCAGCCCTCTGATGGCTATGCTGGCTCAAGTTTTAAGTAGGTGCCTCCAAGCTCCAGTTTCATAACTGCACACACAAAGATCTCTAGCTTGGTTTAGCCTTGGTCTGTGACTGCCTCACTAGGTGAAATTTCCTCCTAGTGACTAAGCTGAGGGTTTCCACTGGGGCCACTGATGGCCAAGCATGTTCCACTGTAGCACAACATGGAGGAAGAGCTAATCCTGCAGGAAGAATACATCAGTCAAGCTCTCAAACACTTTAATAGAAACTGAGCTGGTTTGAAGTTGCTTCGGTTTACAAACTCTTGTACCACACATTTAAGCCTGCTAACAGGCTTAATTTTACTCATTATCCTTTGTAGACACTGTGTTGGGAGACAGAGACTTGAACCTGCTAGCTTCTCTAAAAACTAACGTGGATTTACAGAATGCAGTACTCACAATTCTAGGCAGGGCTTTTTTAGGATACTCTATGCCAGTCTACTTTTAAGTTGGTTTTCTTGCCATCAGCCATAGAATCATAGAACAGTTAGGGTTGGAAAGGACCTTAAGATCATCCAGTTCCAACCTGCTGCTGTGGGCAGGGACACTTCACACTAAACCATGTCACCCAAGGCTTTGTCCAATCTATCCTTGAACACTGCCAGGGATGGAGCACTCACAACCTCCCTGGGCAACCCATTCCAGTGCCTCACCACCCTCACAGGAAAGAATTTCCTCCTTAGATCCAATTTAAACTTCCCCTGTTTAAGTTTTAACCCGTTACCCCTTGTCCTGTCACTACAGTCCCTAATGAAGAGTCCCTCCCCAGCATCCCTATAGGCACCCTTCAGATACTGGAAGGCTGCTATTAGGTCCCCACGCAGCCTTCTCTTCTCCAGGCTGAACAGCCCCAACTTCCTCAGCCTGTCTTCATACGGGAGGTGCTCCAGTCCCCTGATCATCCTCGTGGCCTCCTCTGGACTTGTTCCAACAGTTCCATGTCCTTTCCATGTTGAGGACACCAGAACTGCACACAATACTCCAGGTTGAGGTCTCACAAGAGCAGAGCTAGAAGGGCAGGATCACCTCCTTCAACCATGCCTGTGCGGGTTCTTTTCCTGCATGGCACAAGCTGCACATGTACTTGGAAGCGAGCACAAGGTACACCCAGGAGTTTACATGCACACACAGGTACAAAGGTTCCCATTCCTTAATTCACTTTATCGTTTGTAAGTTCATAAATGCTCACACAAACACCAAATGGTTAGAAATTCCTCGTCGATACCTCTCCTTACCTCCACTGAAAAGGATGGCTGTAGCACGGACTAGATGGATTGCTGTGGGGCTGTGAGTTCAGGTAAAATACTAGAGGAGAAGTAACAAGTGCACAGTCAGCACTAAATGGGAATTTAAGGTGCTGCAGACCTGGAGCAGATGTAGGAGAGAACATGTGCTGATGAACATCAGTTCCTCGGCAGTGGGAGTACAAAGGAGAGGAGATTCTGACAAGGTACCGCAGTAGGAAAGAAAACATAAATCAGGGTCAATATCACATCTTGTGTTTCATTTAAAAAAAAAAGCGAGATACTTCCAAAATATGTTGTATCTTCTTAACAAATGCAATAAACTAAGTGATCAAAAGTAATCTTTCCGATTATCATCCAAACCAAAACGTATTTTTCAGCCAATTTAGTATCTATTCAATGTTATTTTTCCACTATGAAAATCTTCCAAGCTGGAATTAGCCAAATCCTTTTTTGTACCGATTGCCAGGCTTTCTGGAATACACATCATTTAATGTAAATCCTTAATATAAAACTTTTAATTGAGGAAAAAATAACCAACTGATAATGGCAACCCATACAAACACTGACCATTTATACCACAGCCTTCACAACTTGGGAGCCATGGTTCCAAGCCACACTGTGGCAACAATAGAAGTATGCCAGTGTGAAAACACGAATTACGCAAACCATTAACTAGGAAATAACAGTTAGCACTGACAGTGTTTTAGAACAACTAAGTAAGCCTGAAAGCAGCGCTGCAAAATAGCTTTATCCTCATTTTAGCAATGGGGAAACTGAGGCACAAAGCGGTTAAGTGACTTGTCCACAGCGTGTCCATTGCAGTGTCCAGATTACAGCTGAGGACACTGATCCCCAGCTCTGTGCTTGGTTCTGTGCACTATAATGTGTTGCAGGGTTAGCAGCCAACAGGCATCCATATACACAGAGAGCACAGAAAATTTCCCAAAGTAGCTGCTTTCCAAAAAGCTGCAAACAGACTTTAGCATGAACACAAAAATGAGGTTCTAACACCTACTTTATTGAGCTATACACGATGAGATGTCCTTCACTAGAAATAAAGTAAAAGTTAATATACAAATACTGGTACTGTAAAGTGTGCTTATGTATTCGAAACTTGTTACACTAGTTTCAAACTAGTTACAAACTAGGGCCACTGTATTCTTGCAACTCTAACTCTGATTTTGACTGAGGGCTCAAAAAAGTTTCTATTCACTATATTTAAACATAAAAGTGAGCAAAAGAGACAGCTGGGGAGTGCTTCAGCTTTCGTTTTGCATTTTACACTGAAAGTCCTGAAGTCAAGCATGTTTGTCAGTGTTCCTTGCTTTAAATTTCCCAATGAATCCAAATACTCATCAGTAAGTAACCTCTGGATATTAGACATCCTCTCCACCAGCAATCTCTGCTCAAACAGCTGATGAGCTTTAGAGTCCACAGGCAGGAAAGGTTAAGCCTGCCTCACACCCTGCTCCTCCCTTCACTATGTAACGGATTCATTTAACCTCCTCTACTTATGATTCTATTCTATGATTCTACTTATAAACTTAGTATTAAATATACAATTTCCTTAATTTTACCTAATGGAAATAATAAATTTAATTATGAACTTCATAAATAGCAGTTTTCACTAGTAGATTTCAAAGCATTTTAAAAGGACACAAGCATTAAAAAGTAATCTCTTCTTTAAATGTCATTTGTAGAAATACACGTGGCAATGTAAGCAAAGATTATTTGCTCCAAATCTAAGAGTTTTCAATAACATTCTTACAAGATAGTAAAGGTAGCAAATCCTGGAGATTTGAGCCCTGTGACAGCTTCCTGGCAGATTATTAAAAGTACTTTTTAAATCTGACAAGTGATAAAATGAGAAAGACAGTTACAAACATACAGTTACTATATTAATTAATATTTGGTACAAAGCCTAACCACAATGTACCCCATTTAAAAACATCCAAATATTGCTCTGTTCTGGCTGTACTTTGTGGTAAATGTTGAACAGAAAGTAAAACAGCAACACTTCCAACTGAAATTTTGTGTACAGCCAAAACAAGCATCGCAGATAAAGAAACTTTTAACAAACGGAAAATTCTGACTTTTCTTCATATTTTCAATTTGAAACGTTTAGGTGCAATTTATTTTTCACAACAGTCCTTACTGGATCCGCAGAGATGGGGCTCCAAGCCTCTGTTTCCTCCGTTTCATCATTGTGCTGATACACTATGTTTCTTCCCAGCGTATAAGAGGCTTAGAGCCAGGAAGGAGAACCCACCGTTATCACTCCAACACAGAGCACAGAACAATCAGTGCAGTTCCAAGCTCTCCGTATACCCCCAGTGTCAGAGAGACCTCAGGAGTTCAGTAATGGTCCAGATTAATCACACAGCTCATGTCAAAAACCTAATTATTTTAAAAGAAAAAGAACAGAAAAATCTTCTCCAAGTCTATTCGTAGCATCCAAGGATAGGAAACGAAGCCCACGAGTACGACAGGAAGGCACAGGAGAGTCCAAGACACAAACTGGCCATCTGACCTGTCACACAGCCAGCGATATAGCCCAGACCCACCCTGGCTGAGCCCACAGCAAATCAGCGACAAACTTCTCCCGGGCTTCAAGGAGCAGGAACAGTGGCTCGCACCAATTCAAAAGCAAAGCATAAAGCCAAAGGGAGCGATGGCACACTTGAAAGGATTCTGGCAGAAATCTCACATAGCAGCTTGAAAACTCACACTGCGATAGGAATAGAGTCGCTGCTCGCCGCCAAAGCCCTTGCAGAGTCATCAGCGGTGCAAAGAGCAGCTGTTCCCGACCAGCGGGAACACGTGAACCAGCCCTTCTTCAGTAATCAATCCCCTTAGGAACACACACAACTTGAGCCTTAAAACATCTTCCTGTAACTCCAAAGCTGTGCTTCTGCTACAAACTTTACGGATTCTCCCACTGAAAACAGCAACAGCAATTGCAGCAGCCTGGGGAGCCAAATGCTGAAGGAAGGAGGAGGGAGGGGGGGACACCTTCATTAGGAGACAACATTCCCCTGTACAGTGCAAGTCTCGCACTTCTGTTAGCAAATGGTAATTTCAACCAGTTTCAAGTAATTTCAACCAATTTCAGCTATTAATAAACAGCCCCAAAATCATGCCCAACACTTTTGAAATGTGCATTTCCAAGAAGGTAGCTGCCCCCTAAAAATGTCCTCGTATGTTTATCTGATAGACTTTAAAGTGTTGAAGACTCTATTTAGGCTGGTAGAGACTGCTATTCTCATAAGCAAGTACTCATCAACCAAGTAAATTCCAGATAACAACTCCAGATATATCTTCAGATTCTGTCCTGGATGATATATCTTCGTATCTTCATCCCTGGAGGATACATCCTGCAAGGTATACATCTTCAGATTCTTCCCCTAATTCAAACCACAGCAGGAGTGCCCCATGCTACAAAATCCCAGCCTCTCAAAAACTATGTCCCATCAGGAGAAGAACCTGCCAGTCCCAAAAGTTAAGGGGCAGGATGCCCAGGGTGGCTGTTCCTTAAACAACCAGAGCCCCTAAACTCTGCCCCCCAGCCCCATGCCATGCTTTCGGAGTGAGAAAGCACAGCAAGCAACAAAAGGTACAAATTTGGTATGTCATGTACAATTTTACTATACTTGTTAAATGTGAAGCTAGATTAAGTAGTGGAAACTTGATAATAAAAACTGCAAAAAAAGACTTTTCTTACATTTAAGTCATTGATGGAAACCTCCATAAATTCTTTCTCTTTGAGATGACACTATGTACAGAACACTAAAATCCCCCTTATTCACTGTATCACTTTTTTAATAGAAACAATGTTTTCACATTATTTTTAAAGCCTAATATACAAATAGCAACACTCCTACGGAGACCTGCAGGAATAATTCGGCACGTTCCACCCCCAGAGCCAGCCCCACATATCAGTTTAGGAATGCCTGGTTATTTTTGATCTACTGCTTGTGGGCTGCTTCTACGCAGCTCAGAAAAGGATGGGGTGGTTAGAAAACACCACCGCTTTCTCTCCCCATCCATCCAAAGTTTCACAAGCAGAAAGCACTGAAGAGAGGCATTATTTCTTACTCTGTTTCCAGGTCCAAGACTGAACAGAGTGAGAAGGAAGCAAAACTCCCCATTCCTTTTCCAGAACTGCTTTTTTCTCTATTTCCAGCACACTGACTTCTCCACGCTTGAGGCGCACCACTTGTTCCTGGCAGGAAAATGGCATCCACCAGAAGCGCTTAGCCACCAAGGAGAACAGAAATGGAATGATATACTCCATTTCTCTGCAGATACAGAGGAAATCCCCACAGCACCTGAGCATGGCAAGACAAAGACATAAACCAGCACCAAAGGCCAGGATTCTTTTTTTCCTGCCATCAAACCTGCTGTTGTTTCCAAGCTCTAAAATAAGACAGATAGAAACCGCATATCCTCCCAAAGGAATTCCTTGGTGTGTTTGTGTGTTATTTTACTGTCAAGAAACTGGGGATAGGTTTTAACAAATTATGATGAAGACCTGTTTAATGAAACACCCTAAGAAGTGTCTAAGGCTGCAGAAACTAAGAACCTTCAGAGGTTTGTGAGTAGAAGGGAAGGGCAGAGGAGAGAGAGAAAACGAGCCCCACAATGGACATAAATTGCCTTAAAGAGAGACTAGAAGGAATAAAGACTATCATAAAAGCCTTGCTCATGTCTTCAGCAAGCACTATTAAGTTGCTTACCACATTTCATAGACATAAAAATTTGAGAGAAATACTATTTCTTATCAGCACCCATCACCTTCAAAAGAGCAGTTTGTAATATTTGATTCATTTAAATGTGTATTTTACTGCACATATTCTGAATTATAATTAGTTTTCATGTTCCTCATGTCCCTAAGTTCTTCCTCCATCCACACACAGACTTCAGAAGTATGTTTGATACAGATGGTTGACAGCAGGAAAGAATTAACAAAGAATAACTTGCATCTGAAATCAGAAACAATTTAGTTTGCTGCGGAAATTACTCTTTTCAAATTTAGATATAATGTAGGAGAGAAATCTTTTCTTCTTGAAAATTTTGTGTTCAAATAGTACAAAAATCACAGCGACCCAGGCTAGTAACCCCGCCTAGGAAACCATGGGGATGTCAAATATAAACCCACGTTTCTCATAAGAATCTGAACGGGTCAATAAAGTTCAGGTTATAAACAAGTGAATTTATTAAAAACGGGGTACTGAAGAAGAAACCAGATGGCTCAAACACAACCCCAGCTCGATTTAGTGACTGTTGATTAGCTGGGGAGGCAATCGAGAGAAGATGGTGTTGCATCCTGCAGCCGCATTGAAAATCTGCAGTTTACAGCCTGGTCTCTTGGATGCCGAGTTGCTGTTATACACATGAATGCACATGAGCACTTCATCAGGAGCCCCATCTTGCTGTGCAGATCCCACCTTTGTCCTTTCAAGTCTGGAATGTCTCTAGTGTGCTTCAAGTGCAGGTGCACATCAAAACCATTTGAAAGCTGCAGCCAACAATACAAAAACCAATCTCTCTGCAAAGAGAGCACCAAAGAACAGAACTGGGTAATCACTGGAAATAATTAAACCACTTTCACTAACAGGATGGAGATCAAAGTTTGGGTCTATCGCTTCACATTCACTATTTGAAATTAAAGAAAATATTCATGAATGGTAATTACTTTTTGTGAACAAAGCATGGGGAAAACATAACCAATACATTTATATGTATTATTTATTAAAGGAAAACTTTGAACTCTGATTATTGAACCACACCAGAGACAGAAGATAACTCCTTGTTCCTGTTCTCATATTATTCAACCTCTTAGTAGCCTGCAACTCAGTTGAGTATACTTTCCTTTAGTGTATTAAATATAACCCCCCTAACAGAAACAGACACACTTTAAGCACATTAACAACAAAATGGTTATCTAAATAATCAGGCATTCCTCTTAATGTCACCATGCATACAATTCCCCCATCTGTTTTATATGCTTGCTCACTCTGCGCTGATTATTTCACAATTAGACTACAAGATCTTCAAGGCCAAAGCCATCATTTACATGGTGCTTGTGCTCCCTTCCTCTAATATGGAAGCAGAATCGCTAATGAACAGACTCTACAGGCTCCATTTCACCATCCATTCTCTTCAGCCTCTACCCAAGACCTTCTTTAGGTGACAAAATTCCTCATGCCCAGAAAGCCAACCGTATCCTGGGCTGCATCAAAAGGAGTGTGACTAACAGGTCGAAGGAGGTGATCCTGCCCCTCTACTCTGCTCTTGTGAGACCTCACCTGGAGCATTGTGTGCAGTTCTGGTGTCCTCAACATAAAAAGGACATGGAACTGTTGGAACAAGTCCAGAGGAGGGCCACAAGGATGATCAGGGGACTGGAGCACCTCCCGTATGAAGACAGGCTGAGGAAGTTGGGGCTGTTCAGCCTGGAGAAGAGAAGGCTGCGTGGAGACCTCATAGCAGCCTTCCAGTACCTGAAGGGGGCCTGTAGGGATGCTGGGGAGGGACTCATCGTCAGGGACTGTAGTGACAGGACAAGGGGTAACGGGTTCAAACTTAAACAGGGGAAGTTTAGATTGGATATAAGGAGGAAATTCTTTCCTGTTAGGGTGGTGAGGCACTGGAATCAGCTGCCCAGGGAGGTTGTGAGTGCTCCATCCCTGGCAGTGTTCAAGGCCAGGTTGGATGAAGCCTTGTGTGGGATGGCTTAGTGTGAGGTGTCCCTGTCCGTGGCAGGGGGGTTGAAACTGGATGATCTTGAGGTCCTTTCCAACCCTAACTATTCTATGATTCTATGCTCTCCGGCCAAAGAGACACCTAACTCCACTCTTTTTCCTTAGTACAAACAAGCGTATCAACTGTTGCTGTTGTGCCTACAATCAATTCCTGCAGAAAAATAGCAACTACTAACACTGACCCAGGCAAATATAAAGCAATGAGAGTCAGGTGAAGAAAAAGAAGCTTTGTCAGGAAGAGCTTGACCTTCTACATGTGGCGATGACAAATACCCTAGCTAGTCCACGGTGTAAAACCTTTCTAACTCAACAATCAACCAAAGCAATCACCTAGCAAGCAGCAACAATCACGTCTTCATTCTGCTTCAGTCTGGATGGAAAATAATTATTTCCTCCCCAAATACAATGTTTTTACAGTAGTAGCTGCACCCAAGCCTCCAGACTAGCACACAGACAAATGCTGCATGGCTGTGTATTTCTATGTAACGCAATTGCTACTGAACTGCTACAAAGGCTGGAGTTTGTGCAGAAAATGGATGCACCTCTTGAGGGTTTCTGGCTCCAAGCCAGGTACTGCATCCTTCTGTCAATTCCTGCTTCTGCTCCTGTCAGTGAACAAAAGTCAATGAATGACAGTCGATGAATCAGGGCTCAGCTACATCCACAACCAACCCTGCTCACTAGCTACGGAACAACCGCTTTCCAGAATAAGATTTGTTTTCAGAATTTAGTTTTGCTTCTGAGGCTCACTGTTCAGTTGATTCGAGCAGAGGAAAAGCCTCCAGAAGAACCGAGAACTGCCTACAGTCTCTATTTAAGTGCACATCATTAGGCCAACCTTTTTGACAGAATAGTTGAACAAATTCCTACATATTATATGTGGTTTTTTTACATATATATACACACACATATTATAATTATTCCATTTCTTGATATAAATTCCTCTAATCCCTCATTCCAAGACTAACAGTGGGTTTTTTCTAAATCAAGCGAGCACTCTGATACTGGGATGTGCAAATCATGGACATCAACTCCACAACACCCATATGCTTAACAGTACAGCATCAACACAAACCTACAGAGGCCACCACGTACTACTGACTGCTTAAACAGTTAAACTTTTCAAACAACAAGAACTCACTTGGTAGACTTAACTACATAATCCGTACTTCCAGAAACTGCACTCAAATAACCACTTAGAAAACACAGGCAACTAACAGAAGACATTTCAATTCTTCATCGATTTTCAGCCTCACTAACAGCTGCAACCTGATGTTTAAAATTTATAGTCTGGATCTTCTTGACACAGGTTGCTAAATTTCTTCACATAATGATGTCTTAAAAGGCATTCACTTGTGGAAGAAAACGAAAGTGAAGTAATGAAAACTGAAGGTGTTACATCAATATAGAAATAAAACATTCTGTTACTTGGTTTAGTTACTCCTAAATAAAGCATTTGAAGCTATTTGTATCTCAGATATTTCAAATGTGAGTACACGAATGGTTTTGTGTCATACCCACCTCCACACTTGAACAAAGGAAGGGAATATCCCTGGCATCCTCAATTTCAGTTCCAGAAGTTTGATACCAAAATGGCTAAGAGTTACATTAAACCAAAAACTTACTGACAACTCATTGCTCCACCATTCGTTCAAAGAACCTTCACGACCTTTGAATCATGAACACCACCCTTCGTAAAAACCTACCACATACAGGTAAGTCACCCTTTAAGGCATGTTGGTTAAAATATAATAAAGCAGCCAGTGTTTCATGTTCTTTAAATAATTCCCTGGCTGGTTCACCCCTGTCATATGAACTAAACAAAAAGGTCTGGTCATGCCCCATCTTAAAAAAAGGCCTTTTGATCCCTTGTATTGTTCAGCCCTGAATCACTGGCACTACACAGCATTTTCTAAACACTGGTTCTTATACAAAGGGGATAGCTTACATTGAACGACTGGAAATAATTTCTCATTAGAACCAGAAACCTGAGGAAGAAAGGTTACACGCTTCTGTCAGCTTCGTGTCTGTAGTCTACAAGCTTTGGGAAACAATTTAAAATCATAATGCAATAGCAGGCAGGACAAGAGCTTTCTCTTTTATATAATGCAATCAATGACACAATTTCTCCCACCATAAATCTGTAAGCACAGCAGAAGCTAAGCTGTCACAATACCAGTGAAACACAAGTTAGTTCACTAAATGTCTTTAAAAGCCATAAAGTATCAAAGAAATGCTTTTCTTGCTTAAACCGCATTTTTAAAAGCCTACTTTCCCCACCAATTGCCACGTTGTCGAAATATCTCCATTACCCTGACTGCTCCACAAACACCTGACCCACATGGCCCAGGAGCTGCGTACTTAGACCTCTGTCAACAGACTGTTTGAAGAGCAGTCATCAAAGTTGTCCATATCACATAAATAATCAGTGACTTCTATGGATTCGCTTCAGCGATGTCAGTGCAAGCAGCACTCAACACCGCAGCTACTTCTGTATCAGGATCAGCTCAAGCTGGTAATTAGAAGTAAGCTTACACTACTACTGCTTTTCCTGCTACACTTAAGGAAATGAATAGAGCCTTCAAGCTAGCTGCTTCCAAATGCCTGACAGATTCTTGAAAATGCTAACAGACAAAACAGAGTTATCTGCCCATTTAAACGATTTCCACAACTGAACAGCTAGATATGTTCAAAACAAACCAAGTGATGAATGAAGAATAATTCTACTTACAAGCTTCCTCTTCTGGGGAGGCTGAGCTCCTTCTGAAACAAAAACAAACAATGGAAACCTTGAGTTAATTTTACTTGTTATTATGTATTACTCGTTTATTTATCAGTAAAGGGCTGAAGCAAAATTAATAGCGAGCTGGCCTTTCTGATCGCATGCTCAGGGTATAGCTGGGCACAGAGTGAAAATGTGAGTGTGCACACTACAGCACAGTAGTCCATGGTATTTTTATAACTCCTTTTGTCTGAATAATCATTGGCTTTGCAGTGTCAAAGTCATAAGCAATCAACAGAGCAAAAATAACTGAAATTCAAGCCTAAACACAGATAAAGTAATAATTAGTTCTATTTTACATCCCTCATCAGCATCATACCTGCACCTCTTCCAGAGCTGTGGTACCCAATATTCCAATCCTCTCACCAGAAGGAAAAATTAATGCCACAGAGTGGCATTTGGTGTTGCTTTTTTTAAATGTATACATTACTTTAATATTTCATTATTTCATTTTAGTAATATTAAATATAACAAGATTACACTAAATAATTAAATGACGTGGAACTAATTATTAATTTATTTATTCTAGCTAGTTTACATATTATCACAAAAAGAAATCCAAGGCTAATGAAATCAGCAACCACTTCAAAGCAGCGTTTTGCACCCAAGCACCAAAAGCAGAGGAAGGCCTGAAATTTTACGGTTTTTGCTCAGTCACACCGACCACAAGCACGCACAAGGCACAGGCAGTGATGATGCGCACACCATCGCGACACATCAACCCTCCCCGGGTCTGGGTTTCCACATCCATCTCTGCTCGTCGGTGACACGCTCCCCCATACACCCGCTCTGCGCTTCCGCAGGGCGCCACTAGGTGGCAGCCGCCGCCCGCAAGCCGCTGCCGATACAGGCCCCGCACTCAGCCCTGCCTGACACCGCCCCTCGGCCCCGCCCCTTGGTGCTGGCCCCGCCCCCTTTACCACTGGTCCCGCCCCCCGAACATTGACAATGGTCAATAGAAGAACAAATCCATACCATCCAACAATCTCTTTTCCGTATTTAGTGATAGTGACGTGCTGCCGGACATGATTAACGGGGTGAATGACAACCTGCCAGTGGCCTGTTAAGTCACATACTGGTCATCAGCAAAGTTTTTCAAAGATACCAAGAAGTTAACTTACAAAAAACCATTAAAACATCATTAAATCCTACCCATGCTGTTATTATTTTCAAATTCTATACACTTTGAAATTTCCTTGCAGCTGAACAGCACTGAGCAAATTCCATGTGTGAATTCTCACAAGCCTGACAGCTTACAGCATCACGAAATAAATTCCTGTCATCAGACAAACTTGTCAAGGTCTAATCAAAACATTTCAAGTATGTAAGATAATAAATCATTAGCATCTATAACAGGTTGTGTGGTTTATAGTCTAAAAAGGTGCTTCTTCCACTCCCGTTTGTTAGAAAGAATTAGTTTCCAACTGTGAAGTCTAGGTAGCAGTGACAGCTTTTTGCCACTGCAAATGGATATATAGGTAAGACACAGTTATTATATATTATTCTCTCTGTATCTATATATATATGTATCTCTTACAGCATCTCAGCAGATGTATTTAATTTATCTTCTTTAAAGAAGATCTGATATAACAAAGGTGCTTAGCAGTGGGTACACTTTTTCAATTCAAACAGCGTATTTCTGTTTATTCCAACACAGTCAGCCCCAAAACACTTCAGAATGGATGTAGAAAACTCTGGAATTTAATAGTAAGGATGAAAAAGGAGAACAGTGACCTTTAAATCTCTATACCTTCTATTTTTTGAGCTTTTAGGATTCGGTTTTACAAGCTTTGCTCTAGTCATTAGGGCTGAAAAGCACAGGTCCAGTAACTGTGACTTAAAACATACACCACAGGAATCGTGGTCCAGTGACAGGAGTGGACAAACCTTTTCTGTACATTCGTTTTACTTGCACAATAATATTACCTTTAATGCTTCCTATAATGTAGCTAATTCAGGATTCACTGTATGCAAGGTTAAAGAAGGACTCACTTGGGCTTTGTTCCTGAAATCATCCTTTGAAATCTGTGATCAACTGAGTTTCCACATCAGGAAGGAGGAAAGTGCTAGCAGGTGACATCTCGATACACCTGAAATATTATTCTATCCATGTAGCAATCGGCTTCATTCTGCACCTCCACCCTGACAAACACAGAGCAGCTCTGGAATCGATACCCAGCAGTTCAAATTTAATATCTTTGTGGTCTTGACAACAAAGAGCACAATCAAAGCAATCAATTTTTATACCTGTTGTTCCACTCCGCTTCATCTTGTGCTAGCCTTAAAATCCCCTTGAAAAACCCCGTGAGCTGTACATCAAGTCCTGCCCCAACTCCTGCCGCACTTTTCCTGTCCTATGGAGAAACACCAGGCCTTCACCCTATTTACCCTTTTACACCTTGCCACAGCATGGCTGGGAACAGCACTTCCTAGCATCCTCCAAACCAGGCCAGGAATGGTGGAGCCAGTACAAAAGCACTGGAGCTGGAAGCCACAATACTGTGAGCAGTGTAATTATGAGCTTTGCTTTTCCTGAATCATCAGTGTCTAAAAAAGCTACACCCCAGGGAAGAAGAATAAAGAAAATGCCTGGAGATGGAAGCAAGGAAGGAGCAGACTGCAGACAGCACGGGTGACCTACTTCAGGGTACCTATTTGAGGATTTCCACTGTCAAGAGAACACTGCACACCTCCAGGGAACACAGAAGACAACGCAAATGCTTCCCGGAGATAGGGATACATGCACAGGGTGGAGACTCGGCTGGGTCTTAATACGGCTTCAAGCTTTAATGTGTGTGATGGGACCAAACGGGAGCTTACACCTAAAAATGCTGGGGCAATGTCAAAGCACTGATCAAATAATCACGGGAAACACTGAAGTTCAATGGCATTTCACAAGTACCCTATAAAGGTAAAACTCCACTTAGAATCGGTTTCATAGTAAACATTTTAGATAGCAAATGATGAAGAACGTGATGTTACGTGACTGGTTTCCACCAGCTCCAGAAAGGAGGTTGGCACTATATATCCACATGCCCCGAAAATGAAAACACATTTTAAGAGGTAAGGTTACTCATAAAAGAGTACTGAGCTGTGACTACTTGGTCTGAAATGCTATTTACAGGGTGCAGCTGAAATCCTTTTAAGTAAATGCGCTAGTTTATGCTAAAGAACATTTTTCATTCAAGACCCTCCTTCTGATGAGGGCAACACATGGACATGCAAGGTTCAGACTGCCTCTTTCAGCAGCACATCTGCCTCCCCGAGCACTCGTGTTGCCAGTACCTCTATATATTACCATTATTACTTCAGCCAGCCTCCGTGCCACCTGCTCTCTAGGTCAACATAACCCTCAAACGACAGGCTTACATTTATACTGGATTTATAGGAAGTAATAAATGGCGTAAGAACATTTTAAAAGATTTTTGCACATTATTCATGCTTTCAGAAGCAGAAACTACTTCTTTCACAGATCCTACAAAATAAGAAGAGTATTAAATCCTGAAGTACCGCAGTGACACGAACAGACTGTTCTGAAAGTTAATTTTTTGTATCAGTTCCATATTTCAAGGCATAATTATTAAACATGCGACTTGATCTCTACATGACAAAAGAAGCAGCAGATTTTCAGGCAACTAGTTAAAAACCGAACCTTGGGAAAGAAACTCAGCATCGTGGAGTCCACACAAAGCTGGTTCAAACACCCTCCTTCAAAGTTCCTCGCATTTGTTTCCTTGTAATTTTATCACCTCAGACCATGCAGATACAAAATCAATTGGACACTGTCACGTGCTACGATACAGGTTTCACAATAGGAGTGGATCCTCACTGTCATTTCTGAGGCGGCAAGGAAGTGAGAAGATACACTGGGCATTTTAAGGATCACTTTTCTGTTTACATAATATATTGTTTAGCACAGATATTGAAAATGTATTCTATTGTCATGTTTCACGTAGAGAAACTGCATCTGAAAACAGAAGTGTTTCAGGCAGCAGTAAGAGCGCTGGCTTTTTGCATACACGTAGGCACACAATATGAAATGGAAGTCTGGGAATCTATTTGTTCATTGACCGTATCTTTTAAATAGATAATGTTACATTATGAAAGTGTCAAGAAACCAGGAGCCCATCACTCAAAATTGTCACTTTCTCTCAGCCTTGCAATTTGTCCTTGAATATGTAGCTGCACATATGGCGCAGACCCACAGGCAAAGTTGGATGCTGGAGTGTGCACTGACAGCAGCTTAAACCTAGTCCTTTCAAATTAAAGTGAGAACCATCGCCACACTCGGGATGTTGCATATTTCTGCCAGAGCAGACAGCACGACTCCTGCGATTGCCTTTGACCTTGGCTCTCTTGCAAGGTAGCTCACTATCATACCAGGTGGGACAACAGACAAATATTTTTACAGCTGCAACAGTAAATACATCTCAGTTAATAAGTTAATATTTCACAGATGATGAAACTCCACTGACAGTCAGTGACCTGGTACCATGCACTCTTGTTTTACTACTTTTCCTTTGCTGGCTCTGTTTGGCTTTAGGGTATGCTACCAACCAGCAGGGGATTAATTAAATCTCTTTCTATACATAACCATTTGCATTACAGAAATGATATAACGAGGGTTGGAATCTCCAGTTCTGATGGAAAATACAACCTGGCCATGCAAGGACAAACTGTAATCCATCCATCAGATTAACGGGGAGGAATTTTTCATGGTGATTAAAAAAAAGAACTGCTCACCCCACATTAAGCTTCTCTTTCTCCTATCAGAATCTGTCAAGAAAAATAAATTCTCTTATCTGGTTATTAAAAATGGTACTTCTTCATTTCTCTCTCCAGAAATTATCACATCTGAACTTGTTACCCAAACTCATCAGCAACGGATTTTAAATACCACCACTAAAACCATATCTGTATTGAATGTCAGCTTAACCTATGTAAATGCTACAGATATTTTTTATAACTTCCTGGCTCTTTAGAAACGAAATTCAGGATCATACTGTTAGATCATCTGCTTAGCTACAGAGATGCTTAAAATACAGAAAATGCATACCCAAGCTCTTGCAAATACCATTGAAAATATTGAGAGGACATTGACTTTAATTCTCAGACCTTCCCCCACACTATACAGAATTTATGCCTGCAATCACATAAATCCTGAATTGCCATGGATAGCTCAGACCCAGAGCACCTTCCCACATTCCCAGTACCAGCCAGACTGTCTGGAACTGCCCTTTCCTAAGGAATCTCATCTCACTTTCATGGTGACAGGATGCTAGAACCTTCAGGACAATGTGTGGCACTAGAAGAGTTAAAGGTGTACCTATTCACCCTGTGTTACCCTAAACATATTACAAGTTCAAAGCAAATTGCATGTATTATTTGGATTAGTTCTCTACCTCACCGCAAGTTACACGTCAGTAAAAATGTAATTTGCTAAGTACATTAACATATAAATCCAAATGGGGAAAGAAACCCCAGCTGGTTAACCAACAGGCAACCCTATTTTTCTAAATAATCAGTTTATATCGGTCTTCAAACCCACAGGTCATGAATCACCCAGTGATGCATTTAATGTTTTTAGCATCTTCTGGCCTCTCGCTTCTCTTTAGCTTAGAAATCCCATATTAGTCAGCAAAAAATTAAATAAATCCTTTGGATTTATTTCAAATTCTATTACTGCAGAAGAAAATAAAGCTAAAAGCCCTTTAAACTCTAAGCAAAATTCTCAAACACAGCAAATTATTTTCCCTCCCGTCTGGAAAACACAATGTTCATCCTTTGTAGGCAAAGCTAAGGATCCAGGTCACATCTGTGCATTAACCTGTCAAGAATATATGCCTCCAGAAGTTGCCAAGTAACCTTTCACATCACTTAACCTCAAGGCTTTCCATAAGATTTAGGATATTGGTTACTTGACCTAAAATAATTCCACAATACATCTCAAAACAGACAAGAATTCCCGCTTTCCTCAGAATAGTTTCAGTGCCCAATCCCACATATATGTATTTTAGGAAGCCGAAATGTCTGCTCCATATTTTGAGCATTACATCATGTTTTCAAGCCCAAAATATGACATTACACAGTACAGCATAGGCCAAACTGAATCCACTTGTGGTAACAAACACCACTGGAGCTACACATCATGGCTTGGATAGGCAGGTGACAATCAAACCGACGCACGCAAACCACATTCCCAAGTGGGTGAATGGAGAGTTACCCAACCCCAGGAATAAGCCAGCTGCCACAGCTGAGGTACACATTAGGCAAGGAGTAGGTGTCTGCAGCCAAGGGCAGGGTGGTACATGCACATCCCGCACTAGCCAGAGCAATGAAATGACTTGCAATTCTCTAAGTCTCATTTCCTCCCCAGGATTCATTCCTGCCTCTGGGTTTTTTGGGACCGAGAGCACAGGGTCACTCTAATTTCATGCTATCAGTCAAGCAGCAGTCTCTTTCTTTTCATAGTGAGGAAAATAGCTGGTTTCCCATTTGATTCCAAGCTTTTCACACAAGGTTAAATGGTGAATGGTTTCTGGAAATTAAAAACAACCTCTGGGAACCCTGGTCACCCCAAGAACAGCAGGTACAGTAACTCAGCTGCTCAACCCTAGACATCAGCAAACTAATTTACTAATTTGGCTTTTTCCTCCGGGCTGAAAGAAAAACCCCTTTAGCAGCAGCCCTCTTCAAATCCACCTGCCAAACGTATTTAAACGATAGGTAGCACATAAAAGATGATGTTTTGAAGATGTCATTTCATTTGCAGGAAAATCTAAAGACTGCAGCTTGAATTTGCCAACCCAGAGTCCTAGATGTGGTGCAGCAGCATAGGAAAAACAGCAGAACAGAAGGGAAAATGTGAATTTGCTCTTGTAACAGACAACTCATAAATTCCAACAGCAGAGTGGCTTCAGAAGACCATTATGATAACTTATTCCCTGAAACGAACAATAACAGCTACCCAAAAGGTGAGTGTGGATCAATGAAATAAGCAGCAAGATGCATGGTAGTCCTCTGTAAATAAAAGGCAGGTTATACGTCAAAACCTGAGCAATAACACCCTTAACAAATGTTCCAAATCTTCCTTACGTGTAGTATATTTTTGCACAAATTAGCCTAAGGGAGAGGGAATATTGAGAGGAATAAAGCACACAGCTCAGACAGCTCATTCATCTTTCGCATTACTTAATCCTGGTTTTTCAAGGCCATGAAGCACATTCCTGATCCACCCCATGTGTCAAAAAGCCTGCCCAGCACTGAACAGCCATCCAAAATAACGGGAGCAAGTGTTCAACGTTCTCTTTCATTTTGCCAGACTGCACCAGTTTCAGAAATGGAAGTCAAAAGGTCACGTTCGACAGCATTCTGGAGAATGCAGCAAAGGGAGCCAGCGTGGAGACGCACAGGACTGCAGCTGGAACGCTATTGTTAGCAACTGCTCTTCAAATGGCTCTGTCTTGACTTGCACCAAAAATTCCTTCAAGACCAGGCATGCACCAATCACAAGGAAACTGTCACAGCTGCTAAAAATGCCAAGAGCATGACAAATAAACAAATCTTGGTTTATTCTCTCCCTTGTTGGCTTGCACTAATATTAAGCTATGATTAAGGCAGTTGTCATTTCTCCTATACACACATCTACCCCTTAAAAGGTTGCCCCTAAAAGAATTGACAGCTGACATCAAGGCTACCTGACCACTCATTTATTTATAAAACTCTTTAGTCAGTCTCTAATGAATTTTAAACTGACTATTCAAGTCCAGCATCATTTTGGTGAGTTCGGGTCAATATTGGAATGTATTGCTGGAGACAATGTCCAACATTGTGGCTGAAACAAGAAAAGATACGTGGTCAGCTCAGTATTATCAGCAGCAGCAGCAGGTATCTCGCAACAGTCCAAAGGTCCAAGGGGTTCTGTTTATTCTGCCAGGCTGGTTTCTCACTGACCCCCCGTTTATAAAATATTTGGAAGCAGACAGGCAGAAATTAAGTTCTGGTGGTTGCTTTTGAGAGGCACGCTGCATGTCTCCAATTGCTTTGCAACTGTTAGGCTAAGGCTTTTGACACATCAACAGAATTTTATCTTTATACTTGTAAACTAATTTAGGTAAGAAGCCAATCTGTGTCAGAGCAGTCTCCCTGGATGGCCTGGCAAACCCTGAGATAAGTCCAAGTTTCCCAACAACAGGGGTGAGGGAGAAAGTTCTAGGGAAGAGAAACCTTTTAGTTCCTCAAAAAGCCTCAACAGTGGAGGTGCCTCCCATCCTCCCCTAAAGCTGCAGCAAGCCCATTCCACATACGTCATGTGAAAACACTCTCAGAAATTGAAAGCATAAGCAATCAATTTTAAAGATATTTAGTAATTAGTCCTAAAAGGAATTCCAAGCGTATAAAGCTCCCTTCCCTTCATCTAGTTTATGACTGATAGCATCTGTAACCTCACGAGGCATCCATTAAGTTCAGCAGTTAATTACATCTGCTCTGACTGGACATTATTTACAGAACAAGGAGATGTAATTTTTCATTGCTTAGCTAATCTACATGAGGCACTTCAGCTTACCCCTCTCAAATCACTGCTGCCCAACCCAAGCAGGGAAGGAAGGACAGGCAAAGGGTTTTCTCATTGCTTTTTGCAAAGGAAGAGTTAAAGGCCATCATCCACTTCACGAAGAAATCCACAGGCTGAGCATCATGTGAAAACTTGGAATAAGCAGATGCCAGCCAGGATTTACATCTTTGTAAGCAGACAACAGAATCTGAACTTCTCTTTTTGGCCTCAAAAGTGAATGGGCTCTGATGCTGCTTATGTCTGCTGGGCTCCAAACCGCAGCCAAACTGAAATGTAAAACCTTGACAGAAGTGATGAAAGAAAGGGCTCTGTTGCTTCATTCCCAGACAATAGATAGTTTTTACAAAAAAAGCAAATAACCACGGAAAGTTTACATTTGTATTATGTGTACAGGAAGACATTCATTCCTCGAAATACAAGGGATGTATAAGTCACACTTAGTGTGACTCATTTCAGGGTTATAACACAAAGTATTTCTACAACTCCCTTGTTATAGTTAGTTCTGGAAAACAGTATTTTCAGTGAAAAACAAACATTCAATTGAAACGTGCTCTCCTATCATGTCTTTCACACGTACTTTCAAAGAGGTATTTTATTTGCTTATTTAACCATGAAGACACACACACAAAAAGAAGGGGGGGCAATTAAACAGTCCTCTTAATTTTGGTAAGTTATAACTGTAATAACCACCAACCTTCCCCTAATTTTAGAATTATAACCTTGGACTATCTTAATTTTAAGGGAACACCAGTGCTTGCCATGTGCTCTGAGGTGGAACCCACATGGGAAACTGGTGCTAGGCCAAACCCAAGATGAATTTACAGATCAAGTGTGGTGAGAGTTTCATACTGGTGCATGTAAAACAATCTTCAGGCTTAGAGAGGAAGCAGAACGCATCTCAAGAAAGCAACATCCATTGCTTCCAAAATGAAAGACAACAGAGCTGGGAGCCGTTAAGCACTGACTGACCTCATTCCTGGCCATGTTTTTAAAGAACCACATGCAGTCCTGTCCTTCAGGTATATCATAAATCGCCCAAATGTCAAGTGAACCAAGGGTTTTGGATCGCTAAGATTTCTCATATGAAAAAGCATGTGATACCATCTAAACATCTTTCATAGATTTATTTCTGAACAACCTTACATCTAATGCAGCTGGATAATTCAGACTTACTTGGTGCCAAGAGATCTGTTTCAGAGTAAAGGAAAATTCATCCCCAATTAAAGTACTGGTAAAATACAGGCACTCACTCCCAGAGCACAGATTTGAGGAACTGCAGACTGTGCCTAATGACTTTTAGTACTGATGGGCGATTAGTGTGCTCTGTAATGGACTGACAGAAACAGCTGATTCTATTACAAGGACATGTTCTGGCTAAGATTTTCTTTCTGTTGCATTTAAATTATAAATATGAGCTCTCTTGAAAATATATGAAGACAAAAGATATTAATCAATCTCTAAAACTTCTGTCTTCTGTCCTTTACCATACTTCAAATTAGAACAAACACTGACTTCATCACCAGGAAAAGCCTCTCAAGTACTCAGTACTGTCTGTACCATCATTATTTTTCCATACCATCAAGCACACAGTTCTCTTCATCCTCTACATCTTTTGGAAGAAACTGCAAGGTTTTTTCCATTCAGGTGTTGGCTTCAAAGGTAGATTTTGAGGGATATTCCAATTAGTTCTTATGGGTACAGAAGAAATTTCTGAAGTTGATCAATGATGTGCAAATTCATCAGATATTATCACCAATGAGTCCTCCAAAGAGGATTTGGGAAGGGGCTCTTCCTGAACCTGAGAGATCTCACAACGACTAGTCTAATCAATGACCTTGTTCACACTTTCTGGTTCAATTCCATGCACAGTTAAAGCATTCAGCTCACAATGACCTCTGGGAATCAAAAGTCTTTTTAACTCGAAGTCTTTAACGTACTGCAGGAGAATGAGAACACCGAAGTCCATGCTTCTCTGACACACACTTGATAAAACCTACAAAAGTTATAGATACTGGAAAGGAGAAGCAGCACGTAAAGTGTAAACCACACAACAAGCAAATTTTTAGGACATCAAAACAATCAAGTACAGAAGTGGCGCAAGCACCTAAAAACCTCTGTACAAGCTTCCTCACTGATCTTTTTTAAATGCGGTTCCAATCTTTTTTTGCCTATCTCACTCCATTAACAATGAACCCTGATTCAATAGCTTTTCTCAGGGTAGAATTTACAATTCTGGCGTCCTTTCCATAGATGTTAGAGGACATTCTATACAAAGGGTATTTGTTGCAGATGTTATAACATTTAACTTCTGTGATGCTCGCTAATGAGAAAGAAATTCTTATGAGAGTTTGCACAGACCATTTTGCATTTTTGAGAAGGACTAAACTACAAATTACAGAAAGATAAAAGTTCACTGACCATCTGTGAAGAGATAACCTAAATGGGTTGCAAAGAAACACCCTAGATTTAACTTTCTAATGGCAACTTCCTACCTATATGCTCTTTGGTGTAAGCTGTCTTCTCCATAAGAAAATCCCTGTTTTATTTTTTTATTAGGTATTTAACTCATTAATCCATATTTAGATATTAATGTTTTCTCTCAGCCCGTGCTACAACACCGTATTGGTGCTCACCAAATTCTCATGAGGGAAGTGCAACTTCAGCAGCCAGAAACAAGGATTATTAAAAGAATTAAAGTGTTCCTGTAAAGTCATTCACTGCATACACAAAAACTGAATTAAGTTTGTTCATTCTCCTCTAAATTTATATTCTGTGATAAATGGTATTTTTCACGTCAATAAAAGAGTTTAGAAATTGATAAAATAGTTCCAACATATTCTGACTGCAATAAGTTCAAAGCTTTTAACATATTTTCTCACAAACTAAAAGTGAAGGGAGGAAAAGGAAAGATGGTGATTCCATCTTTCCATTTAAATTGGGTTCCACTTAGATCCTATTCTTGGGCCTAAAACATTACACCAAATTCACCACAGCATTTTAAGCATCACAGTTTACGTAAGAGGACAGATACATTTTCAGAGAGAAACTTTTAGGATTTAAGGGTTTATTTTTAATACAGACTTTGCTGAATTCATAATTTTAACATCAGAAAGCAAAACCACCATCTGGTCCAGAAATTACAGATGACTGGATAGGGGACTTAAGCGACATACGTAATCCCAGTGCAGCTTCTGGGGTTACTGCAGATTTACATATATGCTAAGTGACAGACTTAACACCTTAAATGGTCTTTTCTCACTTACATGATTGAAAAAAGCAAGTCACAGGTAACATTCATGGGGGCTTTTTTGCACTGTTATTAATTCATCACTATCCTCTTCAACAATGAATTAGACTATGATTTTTTTTGCCCGTCATTTATGTTCATGCAAGTATCTATCTTTGAAACAAACTATAACATCAGCTTGACATTTATCTAAGAAAAATACTGAGATGGCTCACGCAGAGACAAGAACTATCAGAGCTTTGGCCAAAAAAACACATGTCTTGAGAGAAAAAGCAGTTTTTCAGATGTAAGTCTGCTGTTTTACTAGGAGATGAGCCCCTGGGAAAGTGCACTGCTTCGTTAACATGCTGTTGGAATATTTTTCAGCTGGAGGTAAAGCAACTCTACTCATACTCCCAGCCGCACCTGAAGCTGTGAGAAGCGAGCCAGCATTTATGCCTGGTCTGCTTAAATTGCAAGGTACAACTTGCTTAACGAAAAATTAAAATCAATAGACATTATGCCTAGTTATTTAAAAATCGATAGACATTATAGATGACCAAAATATTCTTTTCATTTTCCCAATATGCTAATTGAATATTTATAAGCCTCTCTACCCACGTTTAATATTAAATGCAGATGTAACCAGAGCATTTAAATGTGTGCTGATTCTAGGAACCTGTACTGTAAAACCTGGAAAGAATTATTAGCAAGATACCTACTGAAGAGTGCTAAACCTTATTTTCAGTCTTAGTATTTCAAGTTTTGCCAGTTTCAGTATGCTTAAATAGCCTGTTCAGTCCTAGAGAGCTTATGAACAGGGTATGAAACTGATAAAGCAAATGACTGACAAAAAAGATAGTATTTCAAAACAATATAAGGACCTCGCTGCACAAATTTCCATTAATTTCAATGGAAAAAGGGGGAAATTAAGTCCATTGCACTGTCTGAAAATCTCTATCTGCAGTTTCCTTCATACCTAACAGGCTTTCGCCTTCATAGTTTCAGGTGTTCATATCAAGGTAAGTCTCCGGAGCCTCAGAAATGCAGGGAGCAAAAAACGGCTCAAAAAGCCAAGGGCAAATAAATGATATAACAGGAAAATAGGGGAAAAGGGAAATTAATCTGCCTAGAATTCCAGTTACCTGCTATGTGCAGTACTGAGCTATGGAGCAAAACAGAACTTACAAGTGCTTCCACATTAATTCTAGAAGCCTAAAAAACCAAAACAGAAGTATATTTGGCATCAAATAACCATCCTCTGTAATGGGCATCCCACACACCTACCCACAGGAGGATAACCTAGGGGATAGTGTTGTCAGTATGTATTTTTCAGGAATGATGGATTAAGATGCCTAGGCAGGAAGTGGCTCTGTACATGATGTTTACCAGGATAAAAATTTGACAGAAAAAAAGAATCATGGAATCTCTTTGGGCAGGAGTCCCAGCCTGTAATAGCAAAAAATACAGCTCCATGACTGTGCTACCAACTCTTAGGTCCAGGACAGTGAATATAATCAGGAAAAATTAAGTGAGGTTAGGGAAGCTGCAAGGTTAAGTCATGAGAGTAGATTTCAGCCATCCAGACAGACTGGGACAGTGCCTTATTAGGATAAGCAACAGAGAGAATATTTTTGAGGTAATGAAATACTTTTTTCCTGGAAGACCAGTCTAAACAAAAAGAAGAGATGCTATTTTGGATTTGTATCCAGTCTTCTACCTTCTTTTTAATCCTTCATGCTCACAGCATGATTCTCTCTTGACTGTGGTGCAGTCCTCCTAGGCAGATGCATTCAGTATCAAAAGGCTGATCAGCTCCCATCACACCTAATCCCTTCTTTTTTGCACCATTATGTCATTCTCACTTGGGGGCTGCTAATCTCTTGTCTATCAATTCCAGCACATGGAGCTGGCGGGTATTTCAGGGAGCATTACCACAGAAATCTTTTATTTCAATGTTCCGCTTGGCAACCTGAAGGCAGCCTCAAGAGTATCCCTCCTCGACCATCCTCCATCAGAAATACATTTAACTGCATTAACTAACAGAATCCCACCGTCACTATCAGCTCCCTTTATCCTCAGGGATCACCCCTGCTGCAGGAGTCTCCTCAGTACAGAAGGATACCATGACATCAACTGGAAGGTGGGTCTTTCCCAAAGATTGGGTCCATGCTTCCCAGCAGGTTTCCCTTTTCCTAACCTGCACATCCTCATCCATAGCACAGATGTTGTCACAGTTCAGATGGGAGAACCCTATTATGTCTGTGTAGGTTGTAGCTGACACTCTTTACTAAGTTGGTCCCGTTCAGCTACTTTCAGCTTAAAAGAGCAAACCTATTCTTAGTGCTGGGAGCAACCTGAACCACATGCACATGTTAAAGACCTGCTCCCTGACTACATTATCATGTTATGTGTTCTCTGCACTACTGGAGAACCCTTCACTTAGATGCTAGATTTTTACTTGTATCTTATGTTTAAAACATGTTAGGTATTAGAAGCTAATACTAGTTAAACTTCTACAGTAAGTGATTATGATTACTTTCTTCCCACCATATTCTACTTCTATTAAGCAAATGACAAATAGGTTAGATACAACCAAAAGCACGTTTGGTTTGCTGTTTGTTGAGTTTCTGTGTTGGTTTGGGTTGGTGTTTGGTGGGTTTTTTTACACTGATTTTAGGCATTCTCTCTCTTCACTGAAGACAACAGTTTTGTTCTCCCCTCTTCACTTCACAAAGCAGAAAATTCTACAACTTGCACTCCTGCAGCTCTGAATAGGCTAAGAATTCTCAGTATCACATATGCTCAGATAGGAACCTGGGTAATTTTTAGGCACGTGAAACATCTTACAGAAGTAAAAACAAAAAAACAAATGCAGAAATATCACAAGGAATTTTATTAGAGCAAAATGTTAGATGGGAGACCATGAGATTTTCCAGTAACTCTAGCATACAGCATATTAGTAGACACCGCGTAAGACCAAACTGCATAAAACCCCTTGCAGTATGAGGAATTTATTAGGCGAGTGGCCAACACAATGCTAGAATCAATATACACACAACTACCTAACTCATAGACTCATGTAACACCAAATTAGTACTGATCTCAGAAAGGACAGGGAGAAACTATGACGGTGAATTGAAGACAATGAACAGCTGTAATCTGGAGAAAAAGGCAAATAAGCTGTTAGGCAGCATCAAGAACAGGATGGAACATAATATGGAAATTATTATAATGCCATTAGCACATCAGCAGCTATGATGCCATGTCTGGTTCTGGTCATGTCATTCATAAAGACAAATCCCAGACTCACAGCCGAGACAGCTTGCTACTATTCTTAAAATTCATTTTCCTATGTAATATATACTTGAGCCTGAAACTAGAAAAAGCTCCCAAACACCAACTTAAGGCACAAGCTTTTAGAAGACAGGAAATAACTTGTCCTTCTAGCCAAAAGAGAGGTAGCTTCAAAGCCCTGCAAGTGTGACACCAGAGGCACTGAGCAGTGCCTTCAACAGTTCAGCATGGAGCATCTCCATAGTGCATCTAAAAGAAACGAATACTCAAATCCAGACTCCAGAAGTAGTCATTAGCTGCAGTGAGGCCAGTCTCTTGGATCCACTGAGTAAGATTCAAGTGAGACTTTGCATGGAAGAAAGCTACTCAGAACAAAGGACAATGCTGGCACAAGAAATGATACAAATGGATGCATGTAGATGTGCTAAAAATGGAAATTAAAAGTTTCTCATTTTCAGGCCACGTTTCTAAAACAGTAGCAATACAGATGATGAAGTAAGGACATTCTCTGTGGTCCTAAAGAGGTACAATTGGACAACGTCTATACATTATTCCACACATACATAGATATGGATGCACACGTGTGTATATTATTATACACACAAAGAAATTCTGTTCTCTTGGAATAAATGGAAAGCTCGCACATTTTCATTTGTACATGTGAGAACTTCGAAGACACCAGAGGAGCAAATTTTCTTCCAATACACTGATGCAGCACAGACTGCACTATTATTTGTAACACCTTCTTTCACAACCAACTTGCGTCTTCGGAAAACTAAAGGCTTAAAAGCCACAGGTTTCTGGAATGCATTTTCTAGACATGCAATTTATGGAGGCATTCAAAACCAGCCTACAATATATATATATAGCAGGGAAGCTGTGAAAGCTTAGCCCAAGAGGAATTTTCCTAATCTGCTTAAGGACAGGATTTTTTTAGTGGCAGCATGGCTGCTGCTCTGTGCCTGTGTTTCTCTGCACTAAGCCTGTTTGCTTTTTGTTTTCTGCTTAGTATGATTCTCTGGGCAGGATTAATTGTTTTTTGCTTTTTTGCCCTGATGGTAGGATCACTTTATTGTCTGATTTTACGGCTGCCACTGCTGTTTCCTATGGGGACACTTTTTTGTTTGTTTTGTGGCTCTTCTTCCGTGAATCCCCTCTAGTTTCATACAGGATTTTTGGCTTTCTACTCCAGCCTCTTACTACACTGCGCTACAAGATACCTCATGAGAGGTTAGCTGCAAGACTATCAGCCTCAAATTTCAGCAAGTGAAGACTACAGAAGGATCTGTCTGCTGCTGATACACTGAGGCCTCAGCTGAAATACCTTTAAGCCACAGCTGTGATGTTTGGGATGGATGGAGCTAAAGTCACCACCACAAGAGGATGCACTCCAGGAGCAGGAATCAAACTGCTGCAGAAGACACTGTGGATCAGGGTTTTTTTTCCAGGAGAAGAAAGAGCTACCAAGAATCCAAAGGTTTTCTCATTTGCCTTCTATCCCAGCAACTATCATGAGCTGTCATTTCAGGGTTTTGCACCGCTAAACAATAAGGCTTCCACCCTTGAAAAAGAAATGAGCACCTTTATGCTAATCAATGAAAGTATTTACTTTCATTTTGACTTGGCTATTAAATTTCATATACTTATGATATGGACTTTGGAAACACACCAGTTGATTAATCTCTGCCGTTAATACTGCAATAAAAGGAGAGTGACAGCTCTCTCCTGATCAGCTTCCGGAGATGAAGATGCAAGCTTTATACACTGAGACAGGATTATTTCAGATCTGAAAACAGTGATTGCTGGCAGCGTTGTTCATGCATCAGCATCTTGGATTACTTGTAAAAATTAAAATTTTATGTACTTTGAAAGAAGTTCGACTTTGCGCACCACCAGAGGACACAGGGAGTCGATCTGGCTGTTCTTTCAGTATTAGCTTGTCATTACGTCTTGCGAACAGAACCTCCCATGTCAAAAAATCAATTTCTTGTAAAATTGCATCACTGGTGGGCAGGTTTTCCCAGTTTTGTCCTCTGCAATATTCTTCTCTGTTGGAAGTTCAAATCGTGTTTAGTAAATGTTCTTCTTCGATATTTTGCTGTCAGTGGACTTCTAATCTCTTACCTGTAACCAGGAGTTACTACAATAATCCCAGTGGCATACTGGCTGCCCTCACAGACGGCAATAAAGTTCTTCCCATTGTTTTGAGATTGTCCTTGAAGAACAGCATAAATGGTCTTGTTTGTCAGTTACTTCTCAAACTGCCTGCAAACCAGGCCGTGGTCAAATTATTGCAAGTGATTGGGTAAAGGACAGGACACAAAGCTGCCACATCCCAGTCTGATGCAGTAGCTAGCCACATACACAGCTACAAGTCCGTTACAAGCCTTACTTACATTACCTTCATTGACTTTCTTAACACTCGCCTGCTCTGGTGAATTCATTTGGTGTTGAAAGCTGACTTCTGTTTCTATTTGTTCTGGGGTTGGAATTCCACCAAATTTGCAGCTATGTCTTTAATCATCCAGACCAAAATAGCACAGATGAATTTTTACCTGGATCAAAAATAGGAGACCTTATTCACATTAGTAACGTTACCGCTTTTCCGCTAATGTTAGTACTTCTGTTTGTACTTTTCTTGTTGTGCTAATACTGTACACTGTCCCCTTATGATAGTTCTATTTCATATATAGTCAGTCCTGTGGCATTAGGTCTACTGTTTGATAAATGTTCTATTTCTTACTTGATACTCATATTTTTAGCTTAAAATTTCCATGAGCTGATCTCCATGTTCTGATTTTATTTCTGCAAGACTACTGATAGAGCTATTACATGAGTTCTTTAAGGAATTATGATTCACATTCTGATATCTCTTACACTACTTAACATGTGTCAAAATAAATAGTAGAAAAATCCTTTTTTAATGCAAAAGAATACCTGCATGGTTACTGCACAAATCTTTATCAACTGAAATACTATTTGAAGATTTCCATTCCAAAGCAATTACCACTCCTGCAGAACAAAGCGGCTGATGAAACAGGGGGCAAAAAAGATCAGTACTTAATCCATTATCACATCCCAGTAATGCTAATCTAGGTGTAAGATTAATTTAGACTTCAAACATATTAAAGCAGTAAAATAAGATTTGCTTCCAGAAATGTTCAAAAGACAGAATATCCGTATGATCAAAATCCACATATACTGCAGCCTTTCATTCATAACATGCATTTGAAACCAAGTCTCTGGTGAAAGATAATATAGATGGTCTATGGAAGCATTTACAAGACCCAAACATGGATTTCAATATGGGAAATAAAATTTAACCATTAATCAGATCTGCTTCTCTGACGGGGCAACTAAAAGACAAGGAATGTATTTCCAGAGCAATCCCTTCAGTATTTTTCTCATATAAACTTACACAATGATTCGGATGTTGCATTCTGTTTGTTCCCATCTAGGAGTCTCCTATTCATTTTAGTTCTCTGTTTTTCCTTAAAAACTTGACAGCTACTTGATAATTCAATTCTAAAAACATTTGGTTTAGGCTGCCTGATTTTAACAGTTGAGTGTATTATTTCTAGAGTCATTTTTCCCCAAACACAACAATTCAATAACCCATCAGCTTATTTCACAGTGGTAATGGTGAATAACCTCTAAGTACTGTCAAATCTAAAGTTAACTGCTTTCAAATTTGCTAGGTTTTCATTTTGGTTTCACTGGCTTTGATTCCCGCTCCGTTTATAAAGCCAAACACCACTTAGCAGATTCTGACAGGTATCTTTTTTCATTTGAGATTTCAAAGTGCTCAATTTACCTGCCATTGAGCCAAGAACCCATTTCAGTGTAACAAGAGAATCATCACTGTGTATAAAGATTCAGGTGTGAAGGCACTGAGAGACTCTGGTCTTAAGTGTTCTTCTGGGTTCTTACAATTTCAACAGCTTTCCTCATGGCTTTTGGTATTCACCTTCCTACCTCCTTAATTTTCCATTGCTTAACAGAGCTCTGATATCACCCAGCCAGTACTGAAAAAGGGGTTCAAACATGTAGCTATTTTTTAATGCTACATACATTAGAAAACCAAATGTCTTGTTTGCTATACTCCATCTTAGAGTCACATATGCCGAAATCTAGGTCAAAATATTACGATCTTTAGCTACTTTGATTCCTTTGTCTACGCTTTCCAAGTACAAGTCTTCAAGATGCCCTTTGTCTGGAAAAACCTTTACTCCATTCAAGGAATTAAGCACAGTCTTTTGCTACAACTTCAAATGTATTTACAGATATTTTTATACTTTGTCCGCATCCTTTTTCATCCTCTGTTTCCATGTGGTCTTTGGCTGTTTCAAAGCATTTTAGGACTACACAAATACTAAATGGAAGATTCAAGGGGGGCGGGGAGAGGGAGAGCAATAATTATTTAACAGTAAAGTGAATGTTATTTCAAACAGATCAAAAAAGATATCATGTCCAGTTCTATCTGTTTGTACGGCTGAAAGACTTGTGAGAGCCTAGAAACAAGATTTTAAGAGGCACATTAGATAAAAGCCCATATTGCCCAACCTATTCCAAAATACTGTGCGGAAAAAACAATTGCTAGCCACACCACCAATTATGAGTCGCTATCTGTCACACTAATAAAAGGATTTTGTTCTGGCTTTGCTCTTTTAAAATTAACACACATCCAAGACAAAAGTGGCACAGAATGTGGGACATGGCTGACATTTAAGAAAGAGCCCCCATTCATTTCAGGAGTTGAGAAGTGGGGTTTCCCCCTGTATTTGTGCAGCAGAATACAGTCGCTAAACCTGCTTGTCACACAAATAGGAGTTTCATTGCTTTGAGAGCTCTATTTGAACTGACTCAGCATCTCAAACTGTTAGACCACTTGCAGCTTTCACATACAATTTGGGTCACCCGTCCCTCCCGATCCTAACAGCAACTTGTTCCATGCAAGACTGTATATTTATGCCAGTCATTGGTACATGAAAATAAACCACATTAATTTCTTCCTTTCTATAAAATAAAGACAAATCAACCAGTTCCATAAAAACACTCAGCAAAGAACCAAAAGTTGAGCCTACGTACAAAGGCAGCCTATTTTTATTTTTACTGCTAAATAGCTTGCTGTATTAATTTCTCTCTGTAGAAAAGCAGGGGGGCTCTTGAAATACCGAAAGGTATTATTCTAATGCTTTCTCAAATATGCCTCATAGGAGTTTGGAAGCGCTAATTCTTCACCAAGAATACTTGGGGAGAAATTGAGTGTGCTAGATGGGGGGAATAAATGCAGTCATTCCATTTAAAACATCAAGTCTCCTCTAAAGTGGTCAGGTTTCATTTGCACAATGCACCCTGCTGCCATTAATTTAGCAGCCCTCTAATCAAGCTCGCTTACTGAAAGTAGAGAATATTGACACGATTATTGTTAAACTCAAAAGTTTTCAGGAAACGGAAGAAACGTAAGCCCCCTTTCGAGTCCCATTATACAACATGCACAGTTCTGCAAAGTCATTTGACTTCACCTGCAGGACAACTAAGACCTGCACACTGGCTGAAAGATAAATGCGGAATAACAAAGGGAGGCAAAGCCCTCTTGTGAGGCGGCTTTGATTTGCCTACAGTTGGAAATTTTGGAAGTTCAAAAGTAAAATACAAAGTGGTTGTTTCTTGAAATATTTTTCACCTGATACTAGTGATCAGCACGAAGAAATCATTTTCAAGAACCCAAGACATCAATACTAGACTGCTTTCTTTAAAATATCAGAGTCTATGCTTGTCTCAACAACAAATTCATTTTACTTCAGGAAGAAACTAGGACACCTGAGGATTAAGTGAATGAAAGCCATACATCAACCTCCTAAACCATACAAAAACACCGATTCTGCTTGAAAGGTGAAGTTAGTAAAATGTTTGTTAGCATTATACTGTCTGCCAAGAAAAAAACCAACTCACAAGCAAGGAATGGAAATCACTTCATCCAGTAAATCACCTAGTAAAGACCAAGAGAACTATCGCCTCTCAAAAGGAACTCAAAACCAGAATGAAGTTAACACCCACACAGTAACCAGACCAACCTGAAGTCATCCCAACTTCACCTCAAATCATAGAATCATAGAATAGTTAGGGTTAGAAAGGACCTTGAGATCATCGAGTTCCAACCCCCTTTTTAACAGAAAAAACACTGTTATCTTGCAGTACACAAACACTACACAAAGGGACGAAATTATCTGTGCAAGTACTGCAAGGCAAGCTCTACTCCAGCCCCCTCTCACGCCACTGCCTTCAGTTTTACGCAAGTTATGTGAGGCCTAGCTTTAAAGAAATCATTACTTTCCAAAAGTATGAGTTAAGTACATGGGAGATTGGCAGTTCCCAGCTACAGCACATGAAGCACCTCTCAGCTCCCTGTTTAGACGTGTAACTGGATTTTTTTACCTGGCTACAATCGCCTTCCCACTGCTATCAAAAAGAAGGAATTCTCTTACAGTACCATTTTTAGGTAACACGTTTCACCAAGATTGCTGCAATCTATAGAGCCAGGCAAGGTACAAGCTATTTCTCTTGATTCATGGTAAATCAATATTATGTTTCCAGCACCACACAACTAAATTACATCTATTGCATCTGCTGCTGAAAGCTACATATAGGGGCATGGGTTTTCTTTAGTATTTCATTTTTATAAGTCCCAATGGTACTACATTGCATTCTGTGTTATATTATGCCTTAACAGAAATGATTTTACTATATCACTCGATCATCTGTCTAAACTTAATCAAGCACAACATTGCTTTCTGAAAGTCTACAGTAGTCGCATGTCCCTGAGGGGCTTTCTTCATGGTAGCCACGCCGGCAGAAAAATATCAGCTCAGGACTGTCAAACTATCAAAATTTACAAAGAGGCATTCACCAGCACACAGCAAAACTGTCCCAAATCATACAGTTGCTAAAAAATCTTTAACGTTTGCCTGTTTCAATACAAGAGGTTTCGGGTGCTATATCATAAATGTTCTGAGACACAAAGTGCAACAGAACTGCCAGGTTTAAATTTGTCCCACTGAGTTTTAAGCTAGGGCCTGCCAAGATGGGCAACAGACTAAGAAGAGGAAGCTGCGTGACATCTACATTTAAAAAAGCAAAAGAAAAAAACCAGAAAAATAAACAGTAAATGGCTGGAGACCATCAGAGAGAATCGTCGCTGACATGGACAGTGGGATTGAGTGCGCCCTCAGCAAGTTTGACGATGACACCAAGCTGTGTGGTTCGGTTGATATGCTGGAGGGAAGGGATGCCATCCAGAGGGACCCTGACACGCTTGTGAGGTGGGCTGATGCCAACCTTATGAAGTTCAACCATGACAAGTGCAAGGTCCTACACCTGGGTCGGCGCAATCCCAGGCACAGCTACAGACTGGGCAAAGAAGAGATTCAGAGCGGCCCTGCAGAGAAGGACTTGGGGGTGCTGGTCGATGAGAAAATGAACGTGAGCCGGCTTCAGTGTGCACTCGCAGCCCAGAAAGCCAACCGTATCCTGGGCTGCATCAAAAGGAGCGTGACCAGCAGGTCGAAGGAGGTGATCCTGCCCCTCTACTCTGCTCTTGTGAGACCTCACCTGGAGTATTGTGTGCAGTTCTGGTGTCCTCAACATAAAAAGGACATGGAACTGCTGGAACAAGTCCAGAGGAGGCCACGAGGATGATCAGGGGACTGGAGCACCTCCTGTATGAAGACAGGCTGAGGAAGTTGGGGCTGTTCAGCCTGGAGAAGAGAAGGCTGCGTGGAGACCTCATAGCAGCCTTCCAGTACCTGAAGGGGGCCTATAGGGATGCTGGGCAGGGACTCTTCGTCAGGGATTGTAGTGACAGGACAAGGGGTAACGGGTTAAAACTTAAACAGGGGAAGTTTAGATTGGATCTAAGGAGAAAATTCTTTCCTGTAAGGGTGGTGAGGCACTGGAATGGGTTGCCCAGGGAGGTTGTGAGTGCTCCATCCCTGGCGGTGTTCAAGGCCAGTTTGGATGAAGCCTTGTGTGGGATGGTTTAGTGTGAGGTGTCCCTGCCCATGGCAGGGGGGTTGGAACTAGATGATCTTGAGGTCCTTTCCAACCCTAACTATTCTATGATTCTATGATTCTATAAGCTGTCAACCTAAAGCTTTGTAATCCTCATACCAATCTGAAATGTAAAATAACTCACAGCCCTGTTCAAGTCACCTCCAGTCTTTCCCTTACCTCATCACAATCCATTCCTCGGGCCTTTAAGTTTATCCTCATTGATTATGGCTTTTAACATCCTAATGCCCTCCCAACAGGCACCCAACAATTAGCCCCCAAGGGGGAATCTCTGGCCAGTACACATTCCTGCACCTTGGCCAAAATGTTCATTACAGTTACTGAAATCAAGCTGAAGTACACGCAGTGCTCCAGAGGAGATCCAAACATACACCTGAACACAAAAAGCAGCGTAACATCAGAAATGCTTTATAACAGTCTGAGGGCCACAGATTTGCTGGGAAGGAGATGAATATGGGTTTGGCTTGTTCTGTTTCAAACTTATGTAGCCTAGAGTCATTGCCAGCATGTACAAGCCACAGCTCTCAGAACAAATGGAGCAGAAAGGACCTTATTCACAGACTACACTAACCTACCCCAATGACATCTGATACGATTTCATTTTTTTGGCTGCCAATACAAGCGACATTTATTAGCCTATGCTGATAGAAAACAAGCGATAAATGTCAAAGTCAATTAATATTTCCATATTTTGAAGAAAGTAATTTAAAAGTAATTATATCAGGTTACAGTTGCTTAAGCTATGCCATACAATAGGCAATAATTATATTCATCCTTATTCCGAACACGGTTTTATCACACTAATATCCAAGAGCATTTTGGAAAGCGAAACTTTCGGCTACAAAAGCATCTGTTGTGCTAAAACAATTTGATTTAAAAGGAGCATTGCTATTAGCAAAATGAGTCATTTATAGATTTGACCAAAGACAGGTTAAAAAAAGAGTTGAACCACTTTCCATCCAGACAATTACTTGTTTGCATTCATAGACAAAGTGCTGCTAACTTCAAAGCCCTTAATGATACATAGCTCATGTCCAAAGAGAACCAATACAAAACCATCAATGCAATTATTCATTTAAAGACGAAATTCATTAAAAGGACAGCAATGACTATCTCAGGATATCTTCTGCATAGAAAGTGGAAGACTTAAACTCTTTATCCACTGTATCATTAAAAGCCTGTAGTAGAACGCTTCACCCAGATGCCCACAGCAGAACATATGTCCAGAAAGTGGAAAAGTGAACCTTATTAGCTTCAGACAATAATAAAATTGATATGGAAGAACAGTTAAGGACAGTGAGGCTGAATGTGAGAAAAAAAGACCATCAAAATCTGAATCAACTTAGTACGTTTTACTGGATACTGATCATTAGAGCAAAAAGAGAAATTCTGAAGTTTAATCATCCCTGGCGGTGTTCAAGGCCAGGTTGGGTGAAGCCCTGGGTGGGATGGTTTAGTGTGAGATGTCCCTGTCCATTACAGGGGGGTTGGAACTAGATGATCTTGAGGTCCTTTCCAACCCTAACTATTCTATGATTCTATGATTCTATGTAAACTGTCATGAATTATGTATTTATGTTATAGTATATGATAATTGAATTCAGCGAAATTAGCTTTCTAAGACAGAGTAAATAAGACTAGCAAATTCAAATTAATAGATGCATAACCTACCTGTCTTTCTTCTAGGCTCTCAACCACAGAAGTGTGAAATGGGATTTGTAGTAAACCTTCCAAAAGGAGATAATGATTTAAAGCTCATAGCCGAGTTTAAGGAACTCTGTGCTGCATTATTTACACTGTAAACACAGTGTTTTCACAAGATATAGGGAAAGTAAAAATGTGTATTTTAAAGCATACTGGGCTATAGTAAACCTAGTCTAATAAACCATTTCTGAAGCTCTTGAATTCCCTATATTTTTAGGTGGCTTTTATTTTGTTTACCCATTTCTTTCAAATGTGATAGCCAGGCCAGAAGTTACACTACTCAACCTGCATGATAATTAAGAAAAACCTTTAACTACTAGAAACATGAACATTCAGATAGCAGAATTTTAATCAATGCACCAAAGCCAACCCCATTTCTTTGATTCCTTAAAGAGTATGTAAACCTTAAACAGTTTGTTCCTGTAAGAATTAAAGCAACTAAAGTGTACCCACGGATGTGGAATTTCAAAGTATATCCACACAGTTGAACACAAACTACAGGGAATACCTGAACTGTCTTGGATGTGAAGAGAAACAGTTGTATTTGCACGCTGCTCTAGTGAGCAGAAACTCTCTGCTGCTCATGCAGCTGATGAATAAAGTAACCCAGATACCTGCACCTCACTGTCATGCTAAGTAGATTTAATAATATCATACACTGTAGAGAATAACACAAAAACACCACAGACATTTTGCACAGCTGCACTTTGGGCTCTACAAATTACTCTGTATTTTTAATAGTAGCTTCTAGAAAATTTTAGAACCTGAACGTACGCAAGCCCATGGGACCTGGTGAAATCCATCCGCGGGTCCTGAAGGAGCTGGCGAATGAAGTTGCTCAGCCACTGGCCATCATATTTGAAAAATCATGGCAGTCAGGTGAAGTTCCCGATGACCGGAAACAGGGAAATATAACCCCCATTTTCAAGAAGGGGAAAAGGGAAGATCCGGGGAATTACAGACCAGTCAGTCTCACCTCTGTGCCTGGCAAAATCTTGGAGCACATTCTCCTGGATGGCATGCTAAGGCACATGAAAAACAACAAGGTGCTTGGTGACAGCCAGCATGGCTTCACTAAGGGGAAATCCTGCCTGACCAATTGGTGGCCTTCTATGATGGGGCTACAGAACTGATGGACAAGGGTGAAGCAGTTGATGTCATCTACCTGGACTTGTGCAAAGCGTTCGACACTGTCCCACACGACATCCTTGTCTCTAAATTGGAGAGACATCAATTTGATAGGTGGGCCACTCTGCGGATAAAGAACTGGCTGGGTGGCCGCATGCAAAGGGTTGTGGTCAATGCCTCAATGTCCAGCTGGAGACCAGTAATGAGTCGGGTCCCTCAGGGATCGGTGTTGGGACCGGTCTTGTTCAACATCTTTGTTGGCGACAAGGACAGTGGGATTGAGTGTGCCCTCAGCAAGTTTGACGATGACACCAAGCTGTATGGTTCGATTGATATGCCGGAGGGAAGGGATGCCATCCAGAGGGACCTCGACATGCTTGTGAGGTGGGCTGATGCCAACCTTATGAAGTTCAACCATAACAAGCGCAAGGTCCTACACCTGAGTCAGAGCAATCCCAGGCACAGCTACAGGTTGGGCAAAGAAGAGATTCAGAGCAGGCCTGCAGAGAAGGACTTGGGGGTGCTGGTCGATGAGAAAATGAACATGAGCCGGCTGCAGTGTGCGCTCGCAGCCCAGAAAGCAACCGTATCCTGGGCTGCATCAAAAGGAGCGTGACCAGCAGGTCAAAGGAGGTGATCCTGCCCCTCTACTCTGCTCTTGTGAGACCTCACCTGGAGTATTGTGTGCAGTTCTGGTGTCCTCAACATAAAAAGGACATGGAACTGCTGGAACAAGTCCAGAGGAGGGCCACGAGGATGATCAGGGGACTGGAGCACCTCCCATAGGAAGATAGGCTGAGAAAGTTGGGGCTGTTCAGCCTGCAAAAGAGAAGGCTGCATGGAGACCTCATAGCAGCCTTCCAGTATCTGAAGGGCCTATAGGGATGCTGGGGAGGGACTCTTCATTAGGGACTGTAGTGACAGGACAAGGGGTAATGCGTTAAACAGGGGAAGTTTAGATTGGATATAAGGAAGAAGTTCTTTACTGTAAGGGTGGTGAGGCACTGGAATGGGTTGCCCAGGGAAGCTGTGAATGCTCCATCCCTGGCAGTGTTCAAGGCCAGGCAGGACAGAGCCTTGGGTGGGATGGTTTAGTGTGAGGTGTCCCTGCCCATGGCAGGGGGGTTGGAACTGGATGATCTTGAGGTCCTTTCCAACCCTGACTATTTTACGATTGTATGATTCTAAAATTCAAGAACAACCAACCTTCCAAAGCCTATCCTGTCCTAATCCCATATATGGTAAAATCCCGTATCTTCTCCAACTCCCATGAATACTAATGCCTTGGGTAAAGCAATCTAATAAAAAGTAAAGGCAGAACAACTGCTAAATCGTATAGGAAACACTGCTACATATTTACAACTGACTTTAAATGTCTCTTGACATTTTAGAGAGCCTTTTCTAGGTGTTATCAAAATACTGCAACTCATAATGTACTTTTGTCACTTATCTGACTCGTGGCCAAATAATAATATAGTCAAATAAGAAATATTCTGAATGCCAAGATACTTTATATTTATCCCTTGAAAATCTGAGAGGACTACTGCCCCCAATCAATACCAATGGCTTTTTAAAACTAGATTTTCACTTGACATGTTTTAATTAGGTTTCCTTTTACAAAATCCACTACCTTTCTATGCATTAGAGAGACTGAAGAGGCAACCATAATCAGCAGAACTGACAGGAAAACAGAAAGTGCTCCAACCAATTTCAACTTCTAGGCTGATGACATAAGCCTGGAAGCAAAATACATGCTGCCTCACTGCAGGACATTTCTTCTCATTAAAGAGGTAAGTGGGTCTGTGCAAGCAGTGAAGACTATTAAAGATAAGCAGATTAAACACTAGTCTTGCAGCATGGTAGCAGCACGTTATGTTGCTAGGCTGGAGAAGCAGGTTTCCTTTTAAGATCTGGGATTTCCAGCATTAAGCATGTACAAAATGAAGCAATATTAACACAAGTGAAACACCGCAAGCGGCTAATGGTGAGGAAAAAAGAAACAAAAGCCACTCTTTACACAGCAACCCCTGTAACTATCAGCAGAAGCAAAACCTGTTCATCGTGCCCTCCTGGCAACAAGCAAGTTTATCAAGCAGACACTTTTAAGGCAATGAAATGGGGGGGTGGAAGGGATATTACTGTTCATGTTTGGGAAGAAGCCCTTTGTCCAGCATCTAGTGAGACTCGGATGCACATACACACCACCATTCTTCCATGCAGTCTTGTGCTAACAAGCTTTCCTTCCTGAAGCAGCAGAGATAATCATTGGCATTTTCATCTTTTCTCACAGGCTGAAAATGAAAAGTTTAGCTCGGCTACACAAGCTTTCACAAAGTCCTTACTGACAAACTGAAAGCACTTACTTAAGCATAACTATAGCAAATTATCGGACCAATTTAACAATACCCCAAAGACACAGCTAAATGCTGTCTTTTCTGCCTGAGCAAACCATTTAACCTTTTATCCTTGTCCATATTCCAAGGACTTTTTATTCTGACAATGTTTCACATCTTCCCCTTGGTATTTTTAATAATGTCTTCAAAGTGAATGCCAGAAGCATATGTTCCCTCCACCCAGTTCCATTTCCTATTCCACTGCAAAGTGGTCCGCAAAGACCAATCTTAAACTAAAGCAGTGTGAAAGCCTACCTGCCATACAGATAGCCACCAAAACACAATGATGCTCCATAGCTCTCTGAGCATGAATCTTCAGTCCTACAATGAGATGCAGTATACTCATACACATCATAATATATGGTATCCAAGAAGAAGATTATGATGGACTCGCATAATAAAACTTCACGATTTGTTTACACAGACTGAATTTAGCCAAAACAAGGTGTTTAGGACCCATCTAGTTAATGAACTCTAGTAACTATTCATCCGCAGTTGGTGTTCCAATCTTCATTCTCCTCACTCAAGTCCCTTCAGTGACTCAACCTGAGCCAAAGACAGCTCACACTGTTCAGCCAATTTGGACATCCACCAACCAACCTGTGTATAACAGCAAGTTCATTTGGCCTTCACCACTGTGCTAACACTAACACGGATGCCTCTCCTTCTGTCAGCTGTTAATTTTCACAGAAGCTGAAGAATCCAGACTGTCTTATCAACATCTTCTCCAGTCCAAATTTTAATTTCAGGTGTCAAAAATTTACTGCAAGAACAGCAACCAAACCTGAGTAGAAAATCTTGGGTTTTTTTCAAAGTTAGCCTGAAAATACAACTTTTTAAACTAATGTTTTTGAAAGAAAACCAGCATGCAGCATCCTGTATCCTAAGATAGATCTACAATTTCAGTATATGCATAAATCATTATCTTCTTGTACTACCACCTCTTCTTGAGATGTCAATGTAACTGGTGACTGCCTACATCATCACTGCTGGAAGCCCTTCAGCAGGCATCTGAGCTGCAGATTTGGTTGTGTTCCTGGTAAATCTGTAAGCAGCATAAAATAAGTCTTTTTAATGCAAAGAATCTAAATTAGAAAGAAAGCGTCATTATGTTCCAGGGGGATTTGTTTTCTCTTTTGGAGTTTTGCATTCCTCAAGTAACTATAATGACAGGTAACTACAGAAAAACACCTTCAATTACTCCAGACTTCAAATGTGAAACTTTACACCCAAGTTCTAATGTTATCTTCCAGATGTAATTTCTGTAACTCACAGAAATATCTACATTTCTCTAAGCATCATTTCAATAATATTGCTTTCTTTCTAAAGAACACTTTAGTTTGAGCTATCAAATCAGACCTGTCAGCTTTGCTTTGATATAAACATAACACTGTCATTCCTCTGTCTCTTAAGAACAGAGCAAAGTCCTTACTCCATGTATACATGTGAACACTACTGGTATTTACAGGAAGCCAGCATATGCACCAGTGTTTCATCTAAGAGAAATATTACCCAGTTTGTACTATTATTCAAAGTTTTTAGAAGAATACTATTTAAAACAAATCCAAAGGTTGCGGAAAAATGCTCAAACTTTTTAATCTCCGTTTTTGAGGGGTTTTTCTCCTTTGTTTCTTTTAAACACATCACAGGTATCCCAAAAGGATATAAATCTCCAGTATAGGAGAGGAACCAATCCCCTTAAAAAACACAACATCCTCCTTCGTTTTCAGCATACTTCCCATTGTCTCCCACCAAGGCTCAAGCACAAAGACAATTACATAGTCCAGACCAAATCCCAAACCAAGACAACCAACATCCCTGGGCAGACCAAGTTTTGCCTGTGGAACCCTGAAGTGAGGATCTGGAGGGAGACTAAAGGTGGGCACAGAGTAACTGAAAGTTATCAGATAGTTTGCACAGCTCAGCACAGCACTACAAGACAAGTATGTCAAGAAAAACGCACCACACGCTTCAAAGGTGTAAAGATGAGAGGAATCTCTATCACTTCAAAAAGCCACTCAAAGTCCAATTTCTTCCAAAGGCTGTAAAAGCAAAGCTAGATTTCCCCTGGGAGTAGGTGCTAATACTTCCCATAGCAGGATACCTTGTAGCAGTTCCAAAAACTCAAATCCAATAGACTCGTAATACCTGAGGATTTCCACGTGTGTATGTAGGCATGCATTTCCACGCTAAATTTGAAGTTAACCTTTCTCTCAAAGTTAATCTAAAATTTATGTATTAATCTTGCAGTTCATGCTTATTTGAAAAGTTTTTAAAAAGCAGAACATAAAAAATATCTAACGGGGTCACATTCACAGTTTTTCCTCTCTGTAAATAGTTTATTTTCCCTTATAGAACACGATTTCTACTTTTAACGTTTTACAGAAATACTGCAAAAAGCAACATTTTTACTGCCTGCTGCGTTAGATCTTGGAACCAGTTCTGTAGCCACCAAAAAATGTCTTTGGTGATTCTGAAAGACACTGTTAAGACAACAGAATAGAACTGCATATAGATTTTTAGGGTCTTTAATTTATGTCCAAAGACGTCCCAGAGAGGGTTTAAAGCGTACGGAAAACTGAACACTACATTAAGCCTTCTCTTGTTAAATATAGTGAAGCTTAGAGTTTCTGTAACCACTGATTCCCTGATTCCCTCTCCCTATAAAACAAAAAAGTGCCCAGTCCTCTGAGTGAAATAAATAAGCTCAAAAACAAGTTCACCGAGCATTCTGAGATCATATTCTTCATGCCCTATTCCTGCACACACACAGCCCAGGAGGAAAATTTAAGATTTATCTTTATAATTAAGGAATCATTCCACTGGGGGGTTTTATACTTTATATAAGATATATAGATTTTAGCCAAACATGCTGTGCAGTAGAAAACACTGGCCAAGATAAACACATTCAAGTACTGTGATGCAGTTTGTGTTTCACATCTGCACTGAAACCACCATAAAAATGGTCCAACATAGTAAATTAACTAGTCGAACTCAGACTGATTTTCAGCAGAAAACAAAAGGGGGCTTGCACTCTATAGAAGATGTGCATGCAGAAAACTGTGGTGATGATAACGTACAGCCACATCTGAATACTGCTCAAGTACCTCAAATGCAGAATTTAAACTCTATGACAAACATCTTAAACTTGGAATATCACACTCTCCGTTACTTTTCTCACTTGCACTTACTCATAAGGATTTGGGGGGTAGAAATGCCTTGTGTGTAGGAGAAAAGTAAGAGCATACATGCACAGCAGCTACTGCAATGTACAAAAAGCAAAAATCATAGATTTCTGGTACAAGATGTTGTTCAAAATACAAGCTCATCTTCACAGAGACTCAACTGGGTACCACCACTTTTCATCGGTACAAAATTACCAGCAACGACAAATGACACATGTGTATAGGGAACAGTAACAAACCTAAGTAGCCTCATAAAATCTGTGGCTAATATCATGATGTATTTCACATCACGGCAAGTAACTACAAAAACACAGATCTCTGCCCAATGCAGCAGAAGCAGCTCCACCACCACCCCCTGCATTAGCACTTGTCCCTAGGCAGTAACTTATGTCAATGGTCCAAGTTCATTACCTAAAATGAAAGCCTAGAAATTAAAAGAATATTCCATTAGCAGGAGCGCTTTCTCAGCCTTCTGTCAATAATACTGCACAGCAGTATCAGCCTCTGAGCATGCTTTGTGTGTGTGGGTAAGTTTCAACATTAATAATAAATATATATTTATACAAACACAGAAAATTGGATTTTGCCCTCCTAGACCTTCATTTCCATATATTTCACTATTACAAGTTTGTAGACCAAATCTGTAACAACAAACGGGATGCAACAAAACTGGAATGAAGAAATGAGGAAGGTGATATAGACAGGCCACGTGCCAATATACTGACTTTGCCTGTAGGAACAACTCCTGCTCCTTTAGGTTATCTGCTTACACTACTACATGGCTATTTACTGCAGGAATCGCAGCAGAAGAGAGTTCCTAGAGGAGGGAGAAAGCATCACAGTAGTGATATCAAGTATATTTCAGGTAATGGAGTCAACAGGAAGCACAAGGAAAACATAGGCATGCATTTGTTAAAAACAAGAAGAGGCGGTGATGGCAAATGGTTTACTTAACCAGGCAAAAAGAACAGGTTTTGAAAAGAGTGAGCCATCAGCGAGAGATGAGCACAAGGAAGCCTGAGAGCCATGAAACCCAGGTCCTTGACCACGTGACCACTGAAAACAGGAAAGGAATAGACCAACCTTCAAAATAGTCAGAGAAAGCAAAGTAAAAGAAACTTCAGGAAGGTCAGAGCAAAAGATGAAAGAAAGATTTCTGTGGATATGAACGACAAGTGGGGAGATTGGAAAAGCACCTGGGAATTCAGATCGCTCTCCATAGGGACAGGAGAAAGGAAAACAAACAAAAAAATACCTTTCCCTTTGTCAGTCAGCAGGAGTAACACACAAAGGAAGGAGGTGTGTTCATAAGGTGTGTTCATAGTCTTTATACTGAGAACTCAGTTAAATGAAGCAACAGGGAGAAAGGCAGGAGAGAAGACTGAAACATCACCAAAAAGTAAACAGGATTCTACTACATAAGAGGTCAAATGAGCAGGATATGAAAACAAAAAAGGACAAAACCCCTAAAAGATGAAAGTCTTAGCAAAGCAACATCAGTACGAGACTAAAGCAACTATGTTAAAAAGAGCCAAAAAAATATCAGAGGTTATCAAAGTAAAGAAGAAACACTGTGGGGGATGGGGAAAAAATAAATAAAATAAATAAAGCTGAGAGAATCAGTTCATTCATCTGAATCAATCTTTAGGAGTCAATTTGTAAATATGAAATGAAATAGAACTAATAGGTCGTGGAAAGTGTTCTTCTATTGCAAGATATAAAGAAAACAATATTTTCACAGGGCAAACGATTAAGAACCAGAAGTAAGGTGCCAAGAAAGGCTGAAAACCTCCACACCTAGAAATACTCAAAACCAGCCCAGACGAGACCTTCAGTAACCTGATATTAACTTTGGAATTAGTGCTGCTTTGAGTGGAGAGATTGGATTAGAAGACCTAATTTAAGCTGTGATGCTCATTTTAAAAAGTCATCAGCATCCAGTTTGAACTAGGAAAGTAGCATTTCTTTCCATTAGTTGCTTCCAAACATTATCACCAGCTCCCCAAAAAAATAAGGAAGTAAAACATATTGCCTTGGCAGTGCCAACATGAACCAACAGCTTTTTAATTTTTCCTGATTGTTATCTGTAAAACAGTCACTTTCCTCAGACACAGCATCTTCTAAAATAAATCTACTGCAAGAACAGAAAAAAAGCCCAGCATTAAATTCCTTTTCGGCTTGCACATCTGCCTTACTTCCTGATGTCCTTCTAGCATGTTTTCTTAGTTCCTGAAGCATTTTCTATGTAGGCATTACTTACACCTATATATATGCATGTGTATTTATACATACCTACCCAAATGCGTACAGACACACCACCACATATAGACAGCAAATACTCAAGACTACTAAAATTATCAAAGTCTACCACACTACACAGTTAAATCAGGGAAATGCATTCTCACTCCCAGCATGTCTTCCGCTGACACTAGGAGACATTTGGGCTCCTTCAACCTCCCTTCCTTTTCCAGTACTGCCCTGAAGCATCACTACGAAAACCACTCCCCTTCACGTCAAAGAGATACAACATCCCAGAGAAATTCTGGGCTCAGGAAAGCTCTAAACAATCAGTATATAGGGCTTGAAAAATTCTGATTATCTGTGGTCAGAAACAGATTTCTTGGTTATGAAGTTCCAACTAATATAGAGTTAAATATATTAAAAATAAGTATCAATTTATCCAAAAGCAATCTTACTTATATACTGTGTACCTATATACTCAGCTATACAAAAATTAAATAGGCTAATTTTATGATGAGCAAATACACTATCATAACACAGTCACCACTGTACACGTAGCACAATGTGTCAAGCTATTTTAGTTATATTAATAAACTGGCACAAAGAAAAAAATCAAAATTTACACAAAACATAAAAAGGTGAGACATAGAACATATTCAGAGAATGCAACAACTGCTCTGCAACTGCCTTAAAGCATCAGTAAGGTATGAATGGTAGTATGCTAAAATGGTACATTTGTTTTCCTCAGAGGAAGTTAAATTAACCGTGCCTGTCCTATTGTTTAATAGGCGAGGTCCATGGTCTATAAACAATTACTTATGTTAGCAAGTATGTAATAGGCTATATCCCATTACAATGCAAAAGAAAAAAAAAGGAATATGATGCTTTCAAGCAAAAAATCTATTTCATGCCCTGCTCACACAAGATTCTGGAGCTCACTCACTTCCAGCTGGTTTACTCCATAAGAATCAGTTCAGCCATCATACACGACTGACACTAACGCAGATTACAACTGTTGTCATACTACTGCAATTGAATAAAGCTTCCACAACACCACTACAGAAATAAAACCTCACGAGTATGTTAAAGTTCAAAACAAATTGCAGAAGCATCTATTTCAACTTGATAGTTGGTGAAAATAAAATGTCACTTGCGTTGCAGCACTGCCATTCTGTGCATGTGAAGTAATAAAGAAGCGTAGTTCTAAAATAACTGAGAATATTCATTCTGTTTTGATACTCGATTTCTAAACAATGCTCAACTAAAATGGCCACTCTAAGGCAAGTCTGAAAAGTCACCTAACAGATTTTTAGGAGTCTCTGGTGAAGTGAAGTTTCAAAAACAAGGTAAGCCTCCTAGTTCAGACTTCACTTCTTTCCGTAAGAATATTCACAAACTGTGGTTTACTACTTCACACAAAATCCTTCCTTTAATTCATAACACACCGGTGAGAACAGAAAAGCTCAGATTCTAGCACCACTGCTACGTACTCGGTCAACCTGATTTACTTCAAAAGACTGGCAGCAATTCTATGAGACCGTCGACATTACAAACAGGAAGGGGGAAAAAAAGGGATCCTGAGGTTGCACTTACCTGCAGCCCTCTTCTTCGAAGAATACTTGAATCATCCATATGTCGACTCTGCTGATCACAAATCCCTGCTAAAGCTCACTCGCTTCTGCCTTTGCTCTCGAACTGTTAAAGAAGTCCATTATTTTCAAACTTTTCTCTCCCTCCCACCCCCCCTCCGTCCACTTGCTAAAAATAGGACGTGGTCTTTCACTTGCCTGTCATGAAGAGCTGCAGCCACGGTCCCTGACTATCTGCACGCAATTTTGCCTGCCTCCTTTGTGGCAGATTTAGCAGGTCACATTGGGAAAAATCTGTTCGACTTTGCTAAATCTTTCCAAGGTTGGATGTCTCACTCCCCTCATACACACAACAGTCTAGAAAAATATAACAATCCATGACTCCGTGTAAGGCCGAAGAGTGGCATTTAATTCAGATCCCACACAAGCATATTTTTGCTTTATTTCAATTTACTTGAGCTGTTATAAGGGACCAGTAAACTACAACAGCTGCCTTCATTTACTGTTTACAATAAGCTCACAAAATCCAGGTCACATTTCCTCTAAAAAACACACGGTCACACCGAACTAAAAAAGAAAAAAAATCAATCCTGTGGACACACAGGGTACAGCACTAAAATACAGAAAAACCTCCCCACGGAAAAGACATTTTATTTTCCCAAATATTTAAAGATTCCTTTACTCCTTTGTATGCCCAAGCGACTGTCAGATTCTTCAGCTACTGTCACACATTCTTTGTTTCTGCTATCTCTGAAGTATGCTGGTCCCCTTCCCATATGCAGCAGACACGGCACATTCTTTAACGCGTTGCTGAGATCTTGCGACTCTTACATGCTGAAGGGTCTGGAACACATGTTGCAAGTTCTGAACATTTAAGGATTCATCCATCTATTCATCACTGACAGAGCTGTCTCAAGCCCTTCCCTCACCATCACCCATAGCAAAAAGGCAAAAAAAGAAAGCAAAAGCACAGTTCAGCTGAGGCTTTTTCAGGCTGCCCTGCAGTTTCTGTTTTCCAGCTACCCTCAAACAGACCACCCCAGCGAGGTCAAAAAAGGCTTTGCCCCTTTATGCTTGTTATCCCAATCCCATTTTAAAACATGAGCATATAGCCTGAGCTGAAACATAACAAATGCTAATGCTTCTAGCTATACCAAACACCATTTCACCAAAAACAAAAATCTAGGTGTGTTCATCCCAGTATTACTTAAAACTACCGAGCATGTCAAGGAGCCTTTGTCCTACACATGCCCTTTCTATATCAGAACGGAAAGAAGGAAATATCACAAATATAATGCACAACCTACTGCCGCAATGACCTTCAGCTTTTTAGCAGAAAGCTAAAGCAACAGATTTCATCTCCTGATGAAAGCACAGGAAGAGCCTGTAACTTCGGAATATATATACTGTATTTAAAAAGAACCTAACCTCAGCTTCTGAGAGATTTCACAAGAGCTATAAAAGAAATCAAACTTCATCGAGAGCTGTGTTTATGAGGGGATTTCAGCCAGACATCCTGAAGTGTGCAAATGCAACAACAACGAGAGCCCAGACCATAGGCTGCCTACCACAGCTTGATGAAGTGCTCCTGTTCCCACAGTTATGACAGCTGCAAACCAAAAAAAGTCTCAATGCAAGCACACAGGTTGATGGTGCTTAAAGGAATAGATATTTACATGGAAATCTTTAGCTGATCTTCATGCTAAGTGACCGAGTCACATGAGCTAAACACATCACTGTAAAGTCAGCTGAAAGCAGATACAACTCAATCCCATTCATCAGGCTTTTTCTGATCCTCTGCGGAGCGAGTGTGGTCTTTTATTGTGAGTAGCTAATAAATCCTCATCTTGCCGATACCTCCTTCCATCTGCCGTTTTAAACAACTGAATGCTGAATTAGGTCTGCAGAGTCTTTGTGAGCTCCCCAAGAGGGCAAGCAGCCGCACAGAGGCTGAGCAGGCAGCTCATTTGCATGGAGTATACTGTACCATATAAAAAGCAGCGCTAGTAAAAACAACTCAATGAACCACTCGATTTTAAAGGAACAGTATCTTCTTTCGCAAACAGAACTGGAAAACATTCAGCTGTGCACAAAACTCTGCATGAGAACTTAGTATGTCACAAGGGAGACAGCAACATTAAAATACAGGTAAAGCTCTGTTTAAAAGCAGACTGAGACATAAAATGATCGTATTCCTCCACTGTGATAATATTTATGATGGATTTCAGTATTGCTTCCTGTATTTTACCATCAAATAAGCTTCCGCAGACAAATATACCACAGACTGTAACTTCGCTTATCAGACATTAGTGTCAAACAAATGCTATTTTTTACTTTAAAAAACAATCCCATAGAAACAACACACTGGCATGCATACTCAGATATATTACATGCATTCTGCAGTTTATTTTAGTCTATAAGAGATTTTAGGAATGTTTACATTAGACCATGCACTAGCTGGATCATTGATCACCCTCTTCTGACTAAGGCCATCAGCATTAAACAACATACACTGCAGGAGGAATCAAGGAATCTTAGCAATTATGCGATACCACTCGCATTTTCCTCCTAAAACAGCCACTAAATGACAATGTTTAAGCCTGACAACAATAGCATACACCCCACTTATTTCTATAACATAAGTGAAAACATTCTCATTAGCACATATACAGCTAATCCTTCCTGGATTATTTACCTTATTACTCAGACACTGCCAATTCTCAAAATGTCTTCACAAGTGACTTATAATTGATTGAGGCTGGCACGAGACTCAAAATACCATGAGAATCATCTGTTCTCTTCCAAATTTCAAGCTTTCTTGGGGAGAATGCTTTCAAATTGGCTGCCTGCCACACTTCCCCAGTTTCTGGGGTAAAGAAGCCAATCAGGGCTGCTGCAAAAAGGCAGGCACGCTTTTTCCTCTAGCTTCCCTCTCCCTTTCCCTTCCTCTGAGCAAACAACCCTTATTTAAATGTCAGATAAAAAAACACCACCAAAAAGATCCTGAAAGTGGTGACCACCTTTTCTCCCCTCCCATTTAACTATTAACACTCACCCAACTCTCCCTTTTTCTTCCTTCTACAAAAATCTACCACAGAAGTGCAATGATGAAAGAGGGTGGAAAAGAATACCTAGCACCAAACTGAATGAAGCTAAGGAGAAATGGGATTTAAAAGCAACTCTCTGACATGGAAATTTTTTCTTACAAAATATTAACTTCAGAAATTTATCTGTCATTTCATCAAGAGATTACGCCACCTGTAGACATTCATTTTAATATCCTAAAAGGTCTCCAGGTTAAGTCTCCAGTGAAAGATGAGAATGTATTTGTATAAGACATTTCACTAAGATATATTACTGAAAGATATTAAAGAAACTGAATTATAGGAAATAGAATTTTACCATTTATATAAAAAGCTAATCATAGAACAGATTTCTCAGTTTTCAAATGCAGGCAGCATTTTAAAAGGGCCTAATAAAATACCTGTTTAGCAGAAGAAAAAGATCAAAATAAGCAGGTCATATAATATTTGAATCTTCTAAGAATTAAAGCATCTACCTTAGCACTCCACTAAAAAAAGGTAAAATAAAGAGGAAGGGAGATAAAAAGAGGGAGATCAAAGTTTGCTCACCAATAACTTCAGTAAGCTCAAACTCAGTTTTTGTTCCTCCATCAAATTAATAACAAAACTGGAAAAATCCTGGGTTTTTCCTCTGCAGCAATAAGAAATGAGAAACAGTAGTGTGCTATTGGGATCATCTGGACATAATCCAAGCCATTCCTGTTTGTCTGCAGCTCTCTCTCTCTGAAAAAGCTATTCAAACTTGATTTGAAGACATCAAGAAATGGAAAGAGACATGAACTTCCAGTAGATATGCTCCTGCAACGGTTAGTCTGCTAAGAAGGGAAGGATAGCTCGCCAGCTTGCCAATACTGGGATGGATTAAATGAAGCTAAGAGCAATTTCCAAAGAAACAAAAGGAAGTACTGCTGTATACAATAGTCACGTTGGGCTAGTTCTTGCTGTAAAAGGCTGGGGGTGGGAGGAGGGTGGGGAAATCATGAACACAGCTAAAAGCCTTTGGACAAATGCATTGAAGAATCTGCCAAGAACTCTTATAAGAGGAAAATACACTGAAGACGATCCAGAGTCAGAAACAGCTGCAAGTGTTCTGGGAAGAGACCCTGCCTCAGACACCTGCTATCAGCTGCTAGCAGAGATAAGCTAATGGGCTCATCCAGTATAATCATTCTGGTTTTATTTAGGTAGAAAGTACAAAGGTGATGCTCGCTGAAGACAACAGTGTCCTCCATTCTAACAGGCATCAGCCCTACAAAGGAACTAGGGGTAACAGTGAAACTGTAAACTGAAAAATAATTCTCAACATAGTGTTACAGCTGTAACAGTTCATGTAAGCCCTGAACAGACCAAAGGAACTCAAGTTATAAATGAGTGGTACTGTCTTTGCTTATGGCACTGATGAAATCATTACAGGAAATCACATCTGCTACCTGTATTTCAAGATGAATACTGTTAAACTGCAAAGAGCCAAAGAGATGTTTTCAGGGTAGAAAAATATGAGAGTTAGAAGACGTTAGTAACTCAACCTCCTTTAATTAACCCAGGAAAGACCACAAGTATGGCAAGATAACCAAGAATATTAAGAATATACCTGGAATTATACTCCTTACACACCAGACAGCAACCAAACCCACGTCTCTAGGAGGGCCTTCTTCTTAGATATAGGTCAACATTTCATTTCTGTTGATAACAAGGAATTTCACCCATGCTGATTCAGACCTCATCCCACTGCCTGCTACCAAAATCTATTACTCCTCTGTCTTACAGAAGCAAAATCTGAGAGGTTAGAACAGTTCCAATGACTGCCTGAAGATGAGCAGGCTTTTCCATCTGTCAACTTCAGCACAATCGAAGCAACAATTCCTTCAGTTATTCTGCAGCCCACAGGTTTTCAAATAGCATCAGCGGAAGATGACCAAAGGCGTACTGATTTCACAGACAGGAAAGCAATGACCACTGTGGCTCGCTATGGAGTAATGTGACTGTTTCTATGTACAATACATTTTACAAAAATGTAACTGGGAATTTGTGAATAACCCTATTACTCACATTTTCTAATCACCAAAGCAACTGCAAAGGAGGATAATAAGAAAGGAGTCTATCTACTGTATTAGAGTGCACATACACATAGGCACAAAGACATATCTGTGTAGAATCACAGGGCTCATCTTTGAGCTGTGTTTAGTTTGCTTGCACTATCTATGCTGAACATAAAATACTTTCTACATACCTTAAATTGACATTGAAATGAAGCATTATTTCAGGAATCACTCAACATTCATGGAAAACGTTTCATTCAGTTTACTAAGAATTACGTAAAATATGAAGAAGAAAGACATTCATTCTGCTATGACTTCATAGTCTGTTCAGATTTTTGGCACTGCATCCTGCTGTCTTTTGTGATCTAAACCACTGCATCAGAATGGAAACCTACCTCTACCAAAAAAGCAAAGCCATTAAAAGTTATTTTAGCAATCAAACCATTACATTGTGGATACACAAAATAGTGTACTCTCTAGCATAGGTTAAGTGAATCCAGTATCTGCACATCTCTCTCACACGCAAACTCGTTAACACTAGAGGTCTAAGTCCACTTACATTGACAAGTTAGAAAAGGTATTAAGCCACTTGTGATATTTAGTATTGATCACAGAAACAGCAGAAAGCTGAACCACAGAACTGGGACCCCAGCATGGGAGGCATGGTGTAAAGGATGATCCAGTGACTAGTACTCCCACCCAAAAATCAGATTAAAAAGCCCAACAGCTTTTTAACTGTCTGCAACTGGATGCAATGGGTTTTATTGCATGTTTTTATTATCAAGGAACTTTTCTGACCAGCTGATCTAAAACACTGAGGTTCAAAAATCACATTTTTCATTATTCAGAATTCATTGTATTTCTTACTGTATTAAGTCACAACTAAAGGCAAAGGAACAAGCCGTGGCAAACCTTAAAGATACAACATTTCCTTACATAACATGTTGTCTGCTGGGAAAAAAGATCACTTTTCAAAAGATCATCAGCTGACAATTTCAGGGGAATTTTTTTTTTTAAGCCTTTGGTAACATTTGTCTCTGCAAGCCAAATGAGCCAAATGTTGCGCTGTCAGTCTGAAACTTAAGTGTTTGGAGGGGTTTTATTTATTTGGATCAAGCTATGTTTATCTGGAGATTTAAAAACGCGTCCCTTCGAGATAAACTAACAGACTACTGAAACAAGGCAGGCTGATGAGGTAACTTGGCAGTCAAGCTAAGGAAACTCGCCTGACAGCTTGTCTGAATTTCTTCCGGATTTCTTGCCTATTTACAAGATTCCCTTTGATAACGGAATCTTGATTCCTTTGGAGCAAAGCCCTACATTAACAACGAACCCCAATGAGAGCTCATTCTGAACCACAAGCTCTGCTTATGAGGCATGGTCCCAGGGAGAAGAAATGCTGACAAGAAGTCTAAAATCCTCAAGGTTTACGCAATAATCCGGCTTCCGCAGTGCATTTTCCTTTTCCAGTTTGTTAGGTTTAGGCTCCTGGGCCAGGCTGCCCCATCCCCCACATTCAATGCATTATGAGAGGCGGCACACCCACTAATCTTCCATACAAATGTAAATCTGCTGTCGACAAGGGTGGAGGAAAGAGTTCATTCATCTACAGACCGACTGCTTTCATACTGCACCAGAGAAGGTGTACTCAGAAGAGACACCAGCTTCCAGGCAGAAACAAGTTCCTTGGCTCATGCCCGTCCAAAAGCTAACATCTTTGGAAAGGAATCCTCAAATTAAACTTTAGTATTTACAGAAGATGCTGAATTCACTATACAAACATTCTTGTTCTGGAGTTAAACTGGCATTAGAACAGAATGGAAACTAGCTTCTCTGATGCTACGTTTCAAATACCGTTTTTAAAAGAGACACTCTTTTCAACAGGCAGTCTCTTTCAATATATGCTGCGAATTTAAACTGGAAGAAACTTCATGTCTGTTTAGTAAACATTTAGATGACTACCAAAATCAGGATTCTCTTACTTTATTGTAAGACAACCATCACACTACACATTAGGACTTGAGCATCAGCAGGGAATGCCTCCAAGCAGAATGGCAACAGAAGCAAAGCTCAAGTCCCAGTACCAACCCTTGTGTGTTTCTCTAATGAAAGGTATTGGTATATACTGAAAAGTTTATAGAAGCAACAAAACCTATAGCTTCAAGAATTCCACAGAAGTCATCATGAACCCGGTTAGCCCAGAAGCTATTTTGCCACAGAAACTGTTTCAATAAAAGCTACAACTCACAGACGGATCTCATCTCATCCAAGCACACACTGAGAAATACCCCAAAATTATACTATACATAGGATCTCCTCCACCATTCCTCTTCCACAAACCTGGCTAGCAGTGCTCTGCCTGCAGCCTCACCACAGCAGCAGTGGTTCCCATACACACGTGCCTTTTCTCCAAACTCTTCCCAAACTTTTCTGCTTCCAATTCTTCCTTCATCAATGAAGCCAGATTTAACCTTGAAGTACAAGCTGGACTATTTTTACTTAGAGACAGCACTCCCTTTACAGAGTTAGAGAGGTTTTCTTGAAAACTGCAGAGGTATGAGACTATGCCATACTGTATTTCACTGTATTTTCCCTCTCAGCTCTATCTATAGGATATTTGTCATTTTGGACAGTCAGCTCTTCAGAACAAGCACTCGGCACTTTGCAAAACGAGGAACCTCTTCTGCTGCAGTAGGGAACATTTAGAAATAATGAATTAGAAAGTCAGACATCCTCACTGGGAAAAAAACATGAAAGTTAACAACTGATTTTTCTTTAATTATTATGCTACAGCACTGAATATATTTTCCTAACTTAACCCACGTGCAATTCATTTCAATATACCCTGAATTTTACCATGGTTTCCAGCTGACATTGAAGTGCTTGGACAAGTCTCCAAAAATGGCACTATTTTGCCTGCTTAAGACCAACATGATATACATTCAAACACTGCCTTCGAAATTAACACTTGCAGATGATAAGCCAAAATATTTGAGCTAGAGAGTTTTACTCTCCTCTACTCAACTTGTCTATATGCGACTAAGCTTACATTGATATCTAAGGAGACATCTCAAAGCAGCGTTTTTCGCCAATGGATTCTGACAGATTTTGTTCTTCCTTTTCTGGTCTCAGACAAAATTTTGCTATTCATTTCTCGCAACTTAAAATGCTAGACATTTCAAAGCGGGCTGTTTTTAATAGAGATCCCTTTTCCCAACATTCATCCACCAAATCAGAAGAAGAAAAGAGCAAGAATAAATTCATTCAGGCTCTCAAGGACTTACAGCGCAGTGACAAACTTTCTTTTTTATTCTTCCTCTCCTCCAGGATCTGTGTCAGACTTCCTATTTTTATGAGTTCTCCTCTTTGGCTTTATGGTTTGCCTTTTTAATAGGAAAGTTATTTTTCCTCCAAAACCCACAGGTGCATTGTAATAATTTGGCAATCTCTCAAACCTTTTTGGTTTTGTTTAACAGAACCTATTACATTTAGTCTGGGTAGAAGAAACAAAAGACTCTGAGAGATGTTGACTTAAAGCCTCAAATACTATTTCTCAGTGGAAAAGTGTGACATTCATTATTTTAAAAGGCACCTTTAGACAACCTTTTCCCATAAAATTAGCAGGTAAAAAAAATGCTGGGATTTCAAATTCAAATGCAAAAGATATGTATTTTCTCTTGATAGTTATAGATACATTTTATTCCAAATTCAAGCACACAATTCCTATGCATGACGCTACAACACTGCCAAGTCTAGCAACAAACACTTCATAACAACAAATGTGCTTCATTGCAGCAGCGATATATTTGCAATATACGTTCTTTAAACAGTTCAGGCAGCCTACTGAATTACTAATGTAATATTGAGCTTAGCAGTTGAAATCTTTGGGGTTTTGCTTTAAAAAAGGAATAAATCTAAGCTTACCAGAAAAACATCGAAATATGATTTTCATGCATCATTTAAATTGTCACCTGGGTTTCTGTCTCAAGAACCAACAGAGAATATCAATGTGTTAATTGAAACAAGCACTATGTGATCCACACGACATCTTTAGCATATGTGTCCTTCCAAGGGCTGACAAGAGCTTTCTTGGATTTTTCAGCACTAGAGTCTAATTGTTTCCATTTTCAAGCTGAAAATATGAACAAAAATCTTACATATTTATATAAATACGTATTTTCCCACCAGTATGAGACAACAGTGTATCTGTTTTGAGTTCTCAAAAAATAAAATGGGAGTATGGCAACACTGGCATGAAAGTGTTGAAAACCCCATCTTTAAAAGCTGCATTTCTCTTCACAATTCAAAAGGCCCAGAAAAATAAATTCAATCAGAAACCTAGCTCCATGATGGAACATTCTTATTGATGAAGGAGAATGAGCTACTGGATGTAACAAGGCAAAGCTCAATACTCAAAGCTATCATAATTTAAAATTAGACATAATTATCCTTAACAAAACCAAGCACTGTGGAAAGGGGCTTTGGAACAGCTGCTCCTCTTCAATTTAAATGCTCATTTGTTTTACATTGACCTAGAAATCAGTATCCTCCTAACCAAAAGCCAATTAGATAATAGTCTCTCTTTCAAGCTTGTAGAATACTAATTTTTTTAATGTCTTTAGGAGTGAAAAGCAAAGAAATGAACTGCAGATGATGCCACAAGTATGCTCTGTTCCAACACACAGAACCAAAACGTGAAGGTTCCCTCCCCTCTTTCAGAAAGGTCAGATTTACAGTGCAGAGAAGGCACCCATCACTTCCTTGTGCTGCCCTTTCAGAGCAGTCTCAGCCTGGGACAAGCACAGAACACTGCGAAGGCAGCACACGTCAAATGATCTTCAGTTTGCTGGGGTAGCATCCCACCATTCCTTACACAGTAAAAGTGATATGCCAAACTGACAACAAGGAACCATGACAAGAAGCATTTCAAAAGCTCTCCCTCCAATCTTGCCCAGAGTTAGGTCACTAACATTGCTGGTTCCGGAAGCCGAAGGGTGTCAGATTCTTTGAGTACTGCAAAATAAACCAGCTGCCCCACAAGCAACAGAATTAAAGATATCCAGTTTCCTACAGACCCAAGTTTGTCTTTTTGTCATCTTGCTCCCTCCGCAGTCCTCACAGACATAACCCTGGTTCTCATGTGTTACCTCCACCCAACTGGAGACAGCATCTCCCGCAGCTAATCGAGAGCTGTCATACTTGAGTGGCACCAGAGCTGCCAAGCCACAATGAACAATGAACTGTCTCTCTTGGAGAGAATGTGAGGGGGTGCCTCCTACTCGGCTCCAATTCTTACGAAATTGCAGTAACAATTATTTTTGACATTTCTTCTTTCCAAGCTGGGATGAAATTGGCCATTGGCTTGGAAGTCACCAGGAAAGAAGAAACAATTGCAGGAACTTTGATTCCCTACAACTGCTCAATGTTTCTGGCAATCGTGGTCATTTACACCATTACTTTCAATTCTGGTTAAAGCCAATGCCAAAAATACATATTCATCTACAAGTCTATTCCAGCTCTAGAAAGACAAAATGATGATGATTGCCAGTTTGATTACACTCAAATACAAAGCCATAAGATTTCTTGGTCTTCTGAGTCTTGGCAGCATCCCTAGAGAAAATTCATTCCATGAAAGAAATAGAGCCTTTTCTAAACGCATCAACAAAAGAAGCTTCTCAGAAGACTGGTATCCTACTGAGTCTGACAGGACCCAGAAAGAAACTGATTAATGCAGGAAACGACATGAGAAAATAGAGAATTCAATTCTACCAAAACATTAGATCTTCACAGAAGAAATAAATACTAGCAATCACCAGCAGCAATTCACAGCTCATGCTGAAAAATAAACTGCTGATGCATAAGGTGGATGTTTCAATATTGAAAGGAGACTTCTGAAATTGGAAAGCTGTGGCATAAACAAGCCTGTATTGACAGAATGACCTCATAGCCCAACACAAATCTGTTCAGTCAAGGGGGAATTCAAGGGAAGGAGAAGCTCTTTGCAGAATAGGTAAAGAAGCTGAAGAAACTCCTGTCTCCTAAGGTTTCCTTTTGAAGTCACTGAAGTAGAAAGCAATCAAATGAAAAGTGTGAGCTGCAACGGACAAAACACAAACACAACAGCAGCACAATTCTAAATATACCTCAAAGTTACCAGACATCAGTGTTATCAGTTTACTGTACCCTTCGTCCTGCGCTCCTGAACTTCCCCACGCTAGCAGCCCCCTTTCCTTCTCAGTACCGCCTTCAAAGCTTCTTTTGCAACAGGAAGCAGAGGAAAAGTCAAAAAAAGCCCAGGCAAGTAAGAGTCAAGGAGTAAGCAGATTATCCAGGAAGTTTATTACCCAGGAGCAGCTAGGATGGTATCAATCCTAGGCAAAATAATTATTTTAATCCTGTGTCAGCTTTTCCACAGAAAAAGTGAAGTAACATCGGTTGCTGAGATTTTCATGAAAAAATAAGGTCGCAAGTAAATCACTGCAATTTCTGAGCAGAGTTCTTCAGTGCTTTTGGGTGGAGGAGGTGAAGGTCAGGGTGTCCAAATTACTGCCTCTGCTGATAAAGTAAACACAAAGGCATCAGACTTGGAATTGTGTTCAGAGCTTTTAACTTGGCCGCAAACTACATTTTTAGAAAATATATCTCTAAGAAACAGCAAAACCACCTGGGTTACGAACCTGCCAATCAATTGAATTTTTCAAAGTAGCTGTCAGAAGAATTGCTACTGAATTTGACCATTCCATGTCAACAGAACAGTGATGCACATAACATTAGGTACCAGGAAGCAGTTCTTTACTACAAGGGTGATGAGACATTGGCACAGGTTGCCCAGAGAACCTGCGGCTGCTCCATCCCTGGCAGTGTTCAAGGCCAGGTTGGATGGGGCTTGGAGCAACCTGGTCTAGCGGGAGATGTCCCTGCCCATGGCAGGGAGCTGGAACTGGATGGGCTTTAAGGTCCTTTCCAATCCAAACCTTCTGTGATTTTAACTGATGACCTGGAAACAAATACAAAACCACTGATGACAATCATACTGTAACAGCACTGCCAGGGTTATCTGAATGATTTGGTAAGGCTGCTCTATTGAAATACTGTGTTAACACAACCAAATGGTAAATCACATTCGTAGGAATTAGGTTTCAGGCAACTATAGCATGGAGGGAACATCTGCAATTCTGTAAATCCACAGATCTCTTCTGGATCCCTTTTTTAAAATATTGGTACCACATTTGCCAGTTTCCAACCCTCAGCTACTCAAACTATTTTAAGCAATTTGCTGCACAGCACAAACAGTAGGTCACATGCTTCATCTTTGAATAATTTTAAAGCTGTGACATTACCTCCTTTTACTCACTGAATTAACAACCTCTTTTATTCTGTTTTTAACCACTCAACTTTCCTTTAAACCATTCTTTATTCTTATTCAGGAGTAGGAGGGGGGAACACTCCATTTGTCTGCTTTGCAGAAGACATCCTTAAGTCAGTTCCATGGAGACACTAAAGATGCAGGTCTCTTAGCTGATGTTCCTTGCTTTTCAACAAGCTTCCTCTTTGTAAATCAGTTCATCTTTTTGAAACCGAAAGCAACTTTAGTGGGGTTTTAATTATTTTTAGCTCTGCATAGATATATATCCTAGTTTCAGCCTTTAGGGTGGCTTTTTGATGTACATTTTAAACCAGAACTGAGAACTGCTAAGGATAAAAGCAATGTTACTTGCCCTCCCATGGGCTTTTTGCTAGAGCTTGGATCTATGAAACAGTCACTGAACATGGGAAGTCTACTCTCATCATGTCTCAGATGTGGACTGGACACATGCCACACTAAGTCTTCCATTACCATTTCATTCTGCAGTGCACCATCTTCCTCACCACACGGCAGTCACCATCACCAATCCCTATCATACAGTGGGTAATATGGACCCCACATTACTACTGCTTAATTAGATCCAACTTTCAACACTTTGGTGGCCTATGCTGCTCACTGATGGGTTGTCTGTTTCAAATGGGAGTGGCAAGAGGGTCTTCAACCATGCACCACTGCCCAGCCACAACTCCAACCTCTGTAAACCTTTCCCATACATTTTAAGAAACATAATACTGGGACGCAGAACTGCATTCAATGAGACAGCCCTCAGCATAGCCGTATCAGAATTTGAGCATTTTATGGGATTAAAGTGATTATCTCTAAAACATGTAGTAGAAAATGCAGTAATTATACTTATGGGTAGTGAACACTATTAGACACTTTCCACTACTGAACTGAGGGATTCAACACAGGACAAAAGCTTGTAACAGAAAGCATAAGCTCAATTATGAAGCTTAGGTATAATGGAGTTAAACCAACTTTATCCATTTTACCTAACACAAAATGGAGTTTAACCAATCTTTCACTGCTTGCTCCAGAATGTGAAACTGTGATGACCTACTTCTGAACCCCAAACTCCTAGAGAAGTTTCCTGCTGTGCAAGTTAAAATGCAGCTAAGAATTACTAATGGTTGTCCATGACTATCCTCAAATGGAGATTTCATACAAGGCAGGCAAAATTTGATGATAAAAGCCTTGTTAATAATGGGACAAAAGAAAAATCAGATAGCAGATGGAAGGGATGTACCACTGAGGTACTTCATTAAAGAAGTAGGCACCACAATATCTTTCTCTCGAAATTATTGCAATTTATAGTACGCCAGGGGGAAGAGCAGCAGTTTACCTTTTGCTTATGGAAAAACAGAGGAGTCCAGCAATTAGAATGGTAAGGGATATCTCTCACATCACTGCAGAGGCAAGTTTAATGGCCAAGAACCCACAGGTTTCAATCCATTCTTGACAGTTTCTCAGGGAAGCTGATACCACAGACAATAATGCACAAGGAACAAGGTCTCCCAAGATCTTCAACACCACTCATTTATACAAAGATTTGCTGCAATTATATCTTTAAATTTAATCTATATATAATTGATTTCTAAATAATTTTTAGCATATATATATAGGCATTCCATTGAACTTACTAGAGTGCTCTCTTGGAATTAAGTTGATACATAAATCAGCTGGTTTGTCTGTAGATATTACCAGGTATTCATACATGTTCATATCAGGCATAGCAGGAACGATTTTCTTCCCTATGTCTGGTATAATTTAAATATTTCTCAGTCAGCAACATTTTAAACACAGTATTTAAATTATGTCAAGAAAATAAACATGTCAACAGGCACGTAATCATACAGAAAATAAACAGATGTCATCGTCTTTACATAGATGTCATACCACTTTACATAGCTGCCTATTTAATCGAGATTGATGCTGATGCCTGATCAATATAATGTGACAGTGCTGACATGGTACTTTTCCTCTCAATTCAGACAGTTGCGCATGCATGCAATATTAAAAATTGTTCCTCTCTTCTTTCAAAATCCTCATTTCCTCTTGCCAAACTTCTGAGTACTTCATTAGCCTATTTCGCTCTAATAAGATTTCTTTGATAAGAAATGCATGTGTTTTAAATTCATAACACCCTACATTTTCCTTTATTTTGAAAGAAATCATTTCATAAATTAATTTTAAGGCAAAACTTACCTAAAACCAAACAAATAGTTATCAATAGATTTAATAATACCCACAAACTTAATTTTACATTGCATACTGTCATTTGAGCAGAGTCAAAGAGCTTGTGGATCAAAAAGATTGAGAGCACCGTCCATTTAACAAGGAGATACTGCAGAAATAAAGGTTGTACCAAAACTAGTAACTGTACTGTAACTGAGCCATGCGCATTTTCAGCAACACTAAAACTGTAACAGAAGGCAGAACTCTAGTTTTCACATTACTGATCCCCAGACCAGTAGTCCACAGCCCAGAGAATCTACAGTGGAGAAGGAATAAGGAGGTCACAGCAGAAGTGTATTTGTGCACAAAGCAGTCTGAATTCACCACTTTTCCAGCTATCATCAAACAATAACTCATCACTGGGGGGGGGGGGGGGGGAGGTCCTGTTCTGTGGTGGTAGGAGAAGACACAGAGAAAAAGATAGTTCTGGGAGAACAGAGGAGGAAGAAGAGAGCTTAGGAACATAAGAACAGGCCGGAGGCATCATAAAAGCTTACAGTAGGGGCAGCACAGTATGCAGAGCTGCGAAGAAGCAACCAAGGTTAGCACCACTGATGAAATGCAAGCAGCAATGAACATTTTGACCTTTGTCTTCAACCTTTGGATTCTTGACACTGCGATAAACATGCTGTGTATTTTCCTTGGCAACAGCTCATCCATTAAATTAGTTCGATTACCGATATTTAGGAAATTGGAGCTGTAAAATCGCCAAAAGTACCTCTGCAGACTTAACTACTTGAAACGAATCTGTAACAAAGTAACTAGAAGACTTTGTGCAAAAATAATCAGTGTATGCACTGTAACTTTATTTGCATAAACAAATCAACACAGTATTCTCTAATCAAAAGGTATGCAATCCTTCTGTTTAATTTTGAGTGAAGACAAATACAGACACCATGCTGGACCTTAAGTTTCACTTGTTATTTAAACTGCAAGGCTGAGAATTTTAAATCCTAGTTTCACATGATCTTTTTTCATGGGCAAATAATGAACCCTGCCACAAGATTTCATCACGTAACTACTTCTATCGTCACTATACTGTGTGACCATATTAAAATAATGAAGTTTGAACATTCATATCTTCAATTAGAGCTTTGTGGCTTCAAGCACTTAAGGAACAAATGCTGCCATTAACCTAGACCTTATCTCTCAAATATTCACTGAATATATCAACAATACTACTGAACCATGAGGTCACTGTGAAAATGTGAAGTCTCAGTGGATTCCATCACAAAACAAAATCACGAGGATTTTAATAGGGTCTTATTTAAGGTACAAAATTAAACTCTTTCATTAAGTTATCTCAACAGCTCATTTAATTTGTCAGGCTCAGAAAGTATTTTAAAGGTTATTTTAGGTTAATTACATTTCACATCCTTTTGACAGATCTGAAACCCTGCACATCTTTGAATCCTCTATTATAAACATTTCTCCCTTGCCAATAACTTTAGATTCAAAAGTTACATGTTTGTGCATACTCACTCTATTGTCTCAGTATGACAGCATTTTATATTTGTAATGTACGCAGGATATTTAATTTTTTAATAGAAACATGGTCACTGCATTAAATAACAAAAATAAGAAGCACCTCAGTCACTTGTTCCATACTATTTGCTAATAAAACAGCTTAGGTAAGCTGGTTTGGTTTGAACACATAAGGCACCCTCTCAGCAGAGCTTGCACTATGCACACGTAGTTGGCCACAACTGCTTTCAGCAAAGAAAAGTCTGATCAATCCAAAATGCCACAGTACAAGAATTCTCCTCACCTAAACAGCCTGGCCATTATTTATCCTAGTCTGTTCACAGAGGAAAGAACTACAGATATCGATTCTAAATCAAGCTTGCAAGCGTAATGGTTATTCTGACTTCATACCTCGTGTTCTTACAGCACAAGGACTCTGCAGTTCCCACCAGGGGAACAGTTTAAAACTCCCAACTCCTGCAAAAATGCTCAGGTCAGCAATAGTAACATAGCAAAGCCAGGTAAGAGATCAAGGTATTTACTCTCTGGCTTTTGAACAATTAACATTAAAATCTAACTCTCTTTAACACAATCGGAAACAAGAGAATGACACAGGCACACTATATACAGCAACTGCAAGAAGTTATTTCATAACATTATCCATTTGAGCTTCAAACATTTGCCAGCATTCATAAACTGAGCTTTACAGCAAGTCTGTGAGCTATGCTTTACTCCCAGTTCTGCTGAATGACTAAATTACTTATCCTCTCTGTATCTCAGTTCATCAAACTTCAGATTATCAGGATTGTTGCGTAAGTCTCAGGCTTTAATACCATGTTTCACTTACAAGGCTACACTTACCTCTGCCAAAAGATTTCACCTCTCCCCCTCTATAGTAATCTCAATGTAATAAAACCTCTAGACTAACTCTTAGGGAAGATTCTGAGCTGCAGCTATTCAGAGGCGAAGCACACAAACCACTGTATGCCTGTTTTCCTCCAAGTGGTAAAATGAGCCATCGCTGCGTCTCTGGAGCTGAAGCTGTTTAGATGGCTGGAAAGGCATGTTGCATAGCTTCAACAAACCAAAACGATACAGAACAGGAAAACATACCAAACAAAAACTGGCAGCCAAACATGGAGGATTATGCTACTGATTCCTACAGCATCCTCAAAGCTTTTGTTTAGTCAAAGGGATTTTTATACATGTCCCAAAGCTCAAAACAGTTTGCATTTTTACAGGAAAAAGTAGTTTGGAACTTAGGCAAACAAACTATTTCATGTTTAAAGACTGATCCTTCTCTTTTTCACATCCTAGGAAACAGTTCCCAGAAGTGTTACAGACACAGAAGGCAGCCATATTAAAATACAGACATCTCACAGTGCCTTTCTATGGAAATACCTGCTGAAAATCACCAAAATAAGCCAACCAATTTTTGACTATTTTAATGAAAAACCAGAATTTTTATTGTCTACATCAGAATGGTTTTATATGGAGGTCAGCAAGAACCAAAGAACAACACTCTGATAGAACAAAGCCTCACTCAGTGACACTCTGTGATCAAGACAGTCTGAATAATTCTTTATATTTTATCTTAAATTCTCCACAGCTCCCCAAGCGGAAAAGCTCATTTTCCATGCACACTACAGCAGTTTCTCACTTTATACCTACAATAGTGCTGCTGTCAGGAACAGAACTGACTGCATGTGCCAAAAATCAATTCAACATATTCATAGACAAAAAAAATAACACGCAGCATCTGAAGATAATGAGAACTGCAATCATTCAAACTGACAGTCTAGTGCCTAACAATTATCACAAGGCAAGTTTTATGAATTCATATTTCCTACAGTGACAAGCCCCAGGTTACACAGAAGGGTATTCAAATTTTCTTTCAAGTATGAAAATCTCCGTTGAGCCAATGAGTCCACTCCAAAATGGGATTCACTTATGCTGACTGTGTTTAATATGCAGAAGTTTCTTCAGAGCAAGATGCTGACAGTGTTCAAGTAATATGCACTATATATTAAATATAACTTTAGTACAGAATTTATCACAAATATTTGCTGTTCTTTACACAGATACATGTGAATTATTCCAAATGGAGTTTACTAGTGAAAAACCTATCAGGACTACCAGGTTTGAATGCCACTGTGAAGGAAGTGTCCTGAATCTATCAGGAAAACACACAGAATTATATAGCACATGCATTTTAGTTTTCATACCAGAGATACCTTAAAGCTGTGACGAAGGTAAGTCTGTTATGCTCATAAATGTTAATGCTCGTAATAATTAAATACATTCAAGGAAGCTCTTCTGCAGTTTGCTTACAATACTGTTTACTTTGCAAAGGCCTTATTCTTCACTGTTCTGCATTATCAGATCCAAATTCCTTGTTCTTACTTTCAAGCTTTATCATTCAACTCATGCTAACACATTCAACTGTCTGTCCAGAGCTTGCTCCTACTCATTCCTCAAACCCAGTTCCTTCAAACAAACACAAGTGAAGTTCTTGAACTAATGTAGCGTCCAGGCTTATCTTCTATCTTCTTATAGCCACATCTTCCAAAACTGGTAACATACCCAAACCTTTAAAGATTCACCCATAGACTCTGCAGCGTAAGGAAATGCAAGTTTTTAATTAGCACGCACAAAATCAGACTTCACATGGTTTTAATTTTGAAACCCACTTACTTGCCATCCCACGTTATCACAATTACAACTGGTATTTTAAAATGGAATTTCCACGCCTTCATGCAATAATAAGATCCGTTTGTTCGCACAATCACAGTTTCTGCTATCTTCTGCTTTTCTAACAATATAAAAATATGAAATTCCTCCTATGCAGTCAAGTATTGAACATTCCCTACTCCCCAGAATGATTTACGGTCTTCATCAGCTATAACTTTAATGAACACTTCCAGCTGTATTCAGCAACATTTTAATAGTCAACATGTTACTACCTAAACTACAGACTAAAAGTAGGGTTACCTATGACAAAATAGCTGCTTGTTTCAGAAGACACAAATATGAATCTGATGAGAGAACTTCATTTACATGTCTGCTTCTGTAGGAAGTATCCAGTCAATCAGCAGGAAGTAGCCCTATGCACAACTGGCATTAGTGATTTGTCCCCCAAATAATACTGTATGTTTCAACAAAAACACAGAGCTTACATCTAATTCTTTTGTGAGGAGGTCAAAGTCTCAGCTCTCTGTGCTCACCTCACTGCCATACATACGGAGCAGAAGGTGGTGGAGAGTTCAGTGGAAGTCCAGCTACTGTGCTTTATAAACTACTATTTAATTTGCTAGTCAGATACCTGCTGGTCACTGCACACTTTATTCCTTCCAAGACCTCATCTCTGTCAGATTAGCAACCACTGCCCTGATGCTTGCACAAAGCTGAGATCACAAATCACAGAATCACAGAATCACAGAATCCCAAGGGTTGGAAGGGACCTAAAAAGATCATCTAGTCCAACCCCCCTGCAAGAGCAGGGTAACCTACAGTACATCACACAGGAACTTGTCCAGGCGGGCCTTGAGTATCTCCAATGTAGGAGACTCCACAACCCCCCTGGGCAACCTGTTCCAGTGCTCTGTCACTCTTACAGTAAAGAAGTTCTTCCTGATGTTAACGTGGAACTTCCTATGTTCCAGTTTACACCCATTGCCCCTTGTCCTATCACTGGATATCACTGAAAAAAGCCTAGCTCCATCATCCTGACACCTACCCTTTACATATTTGTAAACATTGATGAGGTCACCCCTCAGTCTCCTCTTTTGCAAGCTAAAGAGACCCAGCTCCCTCAGCCTCTCCTCATAAGGGAGATGTTCCACTCCCTTAATCATCTTTGTGGCTCTGCGCTGGACTCCTTCAAGCAATTCCCTGTCCTTCTTGAACAGAGGGGCCCAGAACTGGACGCAATATTCCAGATGCGGCCTCACCAAGGCTGAGTAGAGGGGGAGGAGAACCTCTCTTGACCTACTAACCACTCCCTTTCTAATGCACCCTAAGATGCCATTTGCCTTCTTGGCCACAAGAGCACATTGCTGGCTCATGGTCATCCTCCTATCCACCAGGACCCCCAGGTCCCTTTCCCCTTCGCTACTTTCCAGCAGGTCAACCCCCAACCTGTACTGGTACATGGGGTTGTTCTTCCCCAGATGCAAGACTCTACACTTGCCCTTGTTAAATTTCATCAAGTTTCTCCCCGCCCAACTCTCCAGCCTGTCCAGGTCTCGCTGAATGGCAGCACAGTCCTCTGGTGTGTCAGCCACTCCTCCCAGTTTTGTGTCATCAGCAAACTTGCTGAGGGTGCACTCAGTTCCCTCATCCAGGTCATTGATGAAAATATTAAACAGCACCGGTCCCAGCACCGACCCCTGAGGAACTCCACTAGTCACAGACCTCCAGCTAGATTCTGCGCCATTGACCACAACTCTCTGCCTTCTTCCTTTCAACCAGTTCTCGAAATAATAAACATTAAATCCATTGAAGCGCTAGGAACTAAGGAGGAGACCCAGGGATAGAATTTTCTTTTATAACTAGAAGGGTTTCTGAAGCAGAGTGTAAAAAAGCTTGAACCTGTAGCTCCACTGCACTTCATCAGGTCTTTTGAATTATTGATTTCTGTACCGAACTGACAGAGAGTTAAGGTCTCCTTTAGCTACAGTCTACATGAAAATATCTCTAGCTCTTTCTTTAGGTTGGCGCTGTAGTAATTGTGTAATCGTTGTGGCTGCCCCATTCCTTGAAGTGTTCACAGCCAAGCCAGACGGGGCTTGGAGCACCATGGTCTAATAAAAGATGTCCCTGCCTGTGGCAGGGGGTTGGAACTTTAAGATTCCTTTAAGGAACCTTAAGCTTTAAGGTTCCTTCCAACCCAAACCGTTCTATGATTTTGTGTTGAAAACTGCAGCTCAGTATACTAAGTCCTCCAGTACACCAGCACCACCTAGCAGGCCATAGACCAAAACGCAGTTAGGCAACACAGCTTCTGACCTAAAAATTGCAGAGAGAAATGATTTGTATAATCAGCCTCGAATTTTAATACACATATTTCATTTTCTTCATAACTATCACAACCATCATCCCTCTGTTACCAGAGCAATATTGCAAAACCATGTATAGCATTACGAGATGAAGCTAATTCATACTCCAGCTAAAAAAGGCCAGGTTATTAGCGAGTCGTTACTGCAGAACATCACCCCAGAAATGCCGTGCCCGTACTGGAAAAATCACTGACGATCAGCAGGATCTCTATGAGCGTTTTACACAAAGTGACTCGGCTCTTGGGGTCACTTGACTCTGCCATCGGCCGCCAGCAGATGGCAGCACAGGACCGCAGTGGCCTCGGGGTGGGGGGGGGACTGAAACCAAATTATGGGGAAAAACCTGAAATCAGATGAAAAAAAATTATAGAAATTCATGTGGAAAATTATATAAATTCACGTGAAAGCGAAATCCAACTGTAAAGGGAACTGCCTATATTGTCTTGCCCACAAACCTAAATCTGTAGCCCATTAGCCACTCTTCCCGGTAGTCAAGAATGATGCAGATTTGAAGTGCATCCTTTTGTAAAGAAGAGCATCCTGGACAGGGGAAATCACACATAAACTTCCTGTAATAGGGTAAATACAATTGATTCTACTCTTAGTATATCTAACATGAAATCTGAAAAGCAAATATTAAATCTTTACAAAATAAGCAGTAAATGTTCTCTCCTACATCTAAAAAGCATGCCCCAGCTTGGACATCAACCATACCATTCCCCAGTTCAAAGTCCGTCTCAGGTTCCAGGTTTCCAACACACACTCCTTTGCAGAGCCTAGGACCCACCACCACGAGGGCTACTGTTCCCCCTATTCCACCCAGTACTGGCTAATCCACATGGCTTTAGGGAATTAAACAATCAGAATAAATCAGGCTGAATGGGCAGTGTCCCTCACGCAGTGTTATTCAACACAGGAAGTTCTTCAGCTCGTTGGTAATTTCAGCTCTGCATTTGAGCCTTTCTATCCTCCAGATTATTATTCAACACCTGAGGCTTTTTCATTTTTAAGCACTTTGACAGTTCTAACTCTTCTGTATGGCAGGATGCTTGCCAGTCCTGATTCAGGCAAAATAAACACCAAAAGTCGTAAGAGATTTTCCACATTATTATCCTTTTGCTCCTTATACATACACTTAATACACACTTCCTGAACCCCCAGTTTTTACTATATTTGGGTCTTGAGAGAAGAAAACACTACTAAGATACCCACAATGATGCTTTATGTCTTCTTCCTCTGATTACTTCCTTGGCTATCCTAGGGATTTGCAAGTCTTAAATTGGATGCTCCCCACCAGAATTCAATCTACTAGGATCAGAGCCATCCATCTTAAAGAGTGCGTGATCAACTGAAGGTCATCCTCTGAAATCCTCACACATATTTAGAAGGCACACAGATCAGATCAACATCTATCATTCCACAATGACAACACTCAGCATTCAGTCTGTCTGGCTCCTTTCTCAAGTCAAGGATCTAGTGGCAACTGCTACGCAGACACATTAATCCAGATTATCACACACGTACAAGCTGAAAGATTCTATCGAACAATTAAGTGTGCTTGTGTAGTTTAGCATGTTAGAATTTGATGTATTTCCAGTTCTTGAGTTGTTGCTGGTAACTAGCCCAGCTATCAGTCTTGCTTCAGAAGCTGCAAATCATTTCTATAGATTTGCTATCGATATCTTTTTGCTTTGCAAATACTTTCAAAGTTGAAAAGAATGCAATTTAAGCACAGCAAACAATCTTTTAGGATTAATAGTGGTTAGGAAGTACGAAAAAAAAACCCAACATCACTGAATGCCAACAAAACAATTTACCAAAGGAAAATCCACTGATACCTAAAGTGCCAAGAAGAGGGAGCAGAAACAATGCACACAGCTTTGAGTATTCTGGCTTTCCCATGCTGCATTCCCATTTCTCTCTAGCTATCCATCTATTGTATTATAACAAATAATAAAGGAATTAAATGCTCTAGCAATCAAGGCTGGCATATTAAAATGACACTCTGCATTACTGAACCTACTCATCTCTTAATAGAGCTATTCTGCAAAGGAGATTAATTATACTGGCAAGAGACCTTTTGGTATTCTAATTTGTGAAATGTATTTCAATACCACAAGCATATTAAAACAGCTGCAAACATGTAACCAGCTCCAAGATCCCAGGACTCGCTGCATTTAATTAGGTGTTCATCTTGTGACCAGCTCTTTAGTCACTGCCTTAGAAGCCCACTTCTATAGATATTCTTAATTTCTAGGCTTAATTAACAGAAAATGTAATTAACATACAGCCCCCACCATAAAGTTTATAGAGACAGGAAAGGGAACATCTACTTCAGTACTGAACACCATCACAGAGGAAGAAATACTGGATTTACAGCTGCATTCCACAGCTTTAATTATAAAACAGATAATTTAAAATCATTATTTTAAAATAAGTTCTTGGCATTGCATTTCGTATCAGGACATTTGATAGCACAAATACTGCCATGACAAACTGAAAATGCATCATATTAGTACAGAATTGGAGCATGGAAACAGAGCTTCAGCTCGCTGCTGAGCAACGAGCCAGTAATCCAAATTAAGTATCTGAGAATTAACGTTCTGATGTAAAGCACAGTTATTTTTCATTAACTTAAGTTATGAAGCTTCAATGCATTCGACTGCCTGTGTTTTAACTTATTACCTTTTTTAATCCCCATCAGATTAGTGGTCAGCGGTTGACACAAAGCTCAGAAGGAGCCGGCATTGTGCGCAGCTCAATGTCCTGGCTGCACCACAAGGTGCATGACCAGCAGGTTGAGGGAGGGGATGCTACCCCTCTAATCTGCTCTTATGAGACCCCACCTGGAGTACTGAGTTCAGCTCTGGGACTCCCAGCAAAAGAGGGATGTGGAACTGTTGGAGCAAGTCCAGAGGAGGCCAGGAAGATGCTCTGAGGGCTGGAGCACCTTTGCTCTGGAGACAGGCTGAGACAGCTGGGCTTGTTCAGGCTGGAGAAGGCTCCCGGAGACCTTAGAGCAGCCCTCCTGTACTTAAAGGGTTCTACAGGAAATCTGCAGAGTGACTTAGTACAAGAGCATGCAGTGACAAGACAAGGGGGAATTACTTTAAACTGACAGAGGGTAGGTTTAGACCAGATATTAGGAAGAAATTCTATACTATGAGGGTGTTGAGGCACAGGTTGCCCAGAGAAGCTGTGGCTGCCCCATCCCTGGCAGAGTTCAAGGCCAGGCTGGACAGGGCTTGGAGCAAACTGGTCTAATGGAAGGTGTGGCAGGGAGGCTGGAACCAGATGACCTTTAAGGTTCCTTCCAACCCAAACCATTCTATGATATACTCAGATGCTAAGTTCACCCTTTCCATTGATATTATCAAATTAGAACTGTTTCTAAGAATAGAAATTTAAGGCAAACGCTAAACAGGCACCAAGCTAAGACAGAAAACAATTAAATCAGAAGAATTTCAATATATAGCATGTCTGAAAACATTAAGACTAGAAAAACTTCATTGTGAAATCAAAATTAATGGTAACACAAATGCATGGCCTTTTGAACTTTGAAGATTTATGTTTCTTTACATAGCATGGTGGTGCCAAACTGTCTAGGATCCCCCCCCAAAAACTGTAAGGGCTAACAACCTAAGGGCTCGATCCAAGGCACACCCTTTTACTTAAGGGCTCATTGGTTCTAAACAGTCTTACAATGCAATATAAATTTACACACTCAATAAGCAGCACATACCAAAATCTTTTTATTAGAGTAAAACTTGTTATACAGGTAACACTACGAAAGTTCAGCAAAAAATAAAAAGCTTCTAGCTTTGCTTTCAGCCTCGTGTTTAGCAACAATTTCTGTTGCATATATGACTGCTTACAAGTAACTGTCTTTTCCTACTCTTACATTTTCTTCTTGCACTTCAGTGATTTTAGATACTTAGAGGAGATAAGGAACATTAATGCGTTCCTTTGGATCGGCAATTCAGTCTTGACTACAGCCCTGAGTTTACACACACACACCCCCCCATACAGAATACTCTCTTCATACATTCACTTCACCAAAATCTTTTTGAGAAAAACCACACAGAAGAGCAGATATCAGCTCCAGCATTTCAATTCCTTGGACAATTATCTCTTTCAGCTTCATCCCCCAGCTGTCCTCTAGGGAAACAGGCAGAGCTAGCTACTTAGAAAGCCGGTTTTCCCAATTAAACTTATTTTAAACGGTCAAGTTCCCTTGCTCACATGTGCCCAGGCTTCCAGTGGTATTTTTCTTTCAGGTATCAGGCAGCTTAAGTAGCGCTGAGTAGTGTCCCCCAAAAATAAGTTGTTCTTCACATACCCATTTTTTTCCTACTTTTTGTCAAAGGCAGGACAAATACATTGTCCTCCTAATTCACTCTCTACCCGTTTTCGGGCCCAGAAGAACAAAATGCTGCATTCACTGAGCAGGAGCACAGAAAGCAATGTAAAAAAATGAAGCAAGGGATCACACCACTTTTTATTTATAGCACAAAATCATCATGAATATCCCCAGACTCACTCACCAAGCCAGCAGTAAGTGAAGGAGCAGACTGTCCTAGAGACTGATTTCTCATGCGGACCAGGTTTGAGGTATCTCCAGGTGGCTGCCATATCGTCTGCCCCACTCCACTGTGGACGCTATTTGATAAAGGAAGCAGCTGTTTTCCTTTAAAAACAAAACCAAAATACCATCAGCTTGTTTTCAAACAAGTTTGCAAATTCAAAATACAATGCTGAAAACAAATACCACACGTGGAGAAAAAGCAATTTAAAGGTTTTGGTATCTTAGAACTTGTAAGAGCACATTACCTATGAATTCATTATGTTTGACAGCTAAGTATCTCCACAAAATTCTGGCTTACATTATGAGGAAATGGGTAAATCCAAAACCTTTGTAGAAACAGACTTTTCATCTTTATACCTTTTTATACTTCACACAGCTTAAAAAAGAAACAATATCTGCTGCCAATTAAACAATTTCTTGTCCTATAGAGACAAAACATTACTATTGCAAAATCTCTTAATTTTAAAAATTCTTATGAAAATGCATTCATAATTGTAACATATGACATCTCCTAAACGGCTTGGCCACCCAGACATCCCTATTTTCTCCTGCCATTGGAACACTCAGCAGTAGACTTCATGCCTAAAATTTAGATTTTTCCATCTAAAAAATTTCACTCTTCAGCAACATCATATTATCTTCAAGGCAAAACATTCTGCAGCTTTCCCAAGTATCCCCTGTACCAGACTGCTCAGCGTAGACACTTACCTCCCATGCTACAATACGCAGTGAGAAGAGCAGTTCCTATCTCAACGAGTTCACACCATTGTACTTTACTGCAGGGAATCCAGTTATCACATAAAAGGAGCTACTCAATACTTTTTTTTCCCTAGCCAATATAACATTCCTTTTTGAAAAATGTCAAGCAGCGAGTTTCTACATTAAGAAAGAATCAAAATCAAAGTAGGTCATATTTTGACTCCATCAAGCTTGACATTTTCCTTTTATGTACAATGCTATTCACCAAAAAGAAAAAGACAGTCTTGTGGTTAAAAACACATTAAGTGAAAATATCTGTAAATCTGGGTTCCATTATTAGCTTCCAGATGACTTCCTCAGGAACCCTGGTCAGCCAACCTCTGTACTTCAATCTCACCATCTGCAGAAAGTGTGTGAATAATACCCCTTTTCCTTAAAATTAGGACTGTGTGACTAAGTTACACACACCATTCAACTGATTATCACATGCTCAGATACTACAACAAGAACCATGCAGGACTGAGATGTTTGTTGCAATAAGTAGCAGGAAGAAGACTACGTCTTTAATCACATATACTGTAGAAGAATACAGTTCTCAGAGGCTGCAAGCTATTTTACAAATTCAATTTCACCTTAAAATTAGGTGTGAAATAGTCATACAGTCATTACATAAAAGCAGATACAATATTAAGAAGAGTGTCACAATGTGATTTGCTATGATGGGGGGAAATGGTGGCTTTTTTAACTTATGTCCATTTTCTACTAAAGTTACAAACAATGGACCAAGTACACATTAATGGAATGAGTCGGAGTATGAGACATGAGAAGGCTCAACTATGGCTAGCAGAGACACAGCTTATTAGTACCTTTTTTAGCAGTCCCACTAAATCTGCTTACAGCTGGAGGCATGATTTTTATGGTTTGCTCATTATCAAGATTATGTCCATTCCAACCCTAACTGCTCTAAGATTCTATGAGGAGTAAATATAAAGACTCCTCTTCTCTGCAGAGCTCTAAAATGACAGAAAAATACATTATTATTTATTTCAGGAAACCACTAACAAAGATATCCTATAATAGCAATTCAAACCATATAATTACCTAACAGTTCAAAATACCAGTGTTCAAGAGCAAGGATAACATTATTTCAATCTCCATGAGACATAATTATCAATATCTGCTTTTAGTTCCACAATATCTGCACCCAGGAAAAAGAAGAATTCCATCAAAAGTCAAATCTAAGCCAATCAGCTTAGAAGCACAATCACCTACACTCTTTAAACTCCTTTGCTTCTGCTGCAAAAATAGGGTGGAATTGTTTTCAGTACTGAGCTTGAAAAGCTAAAGCCTCTTTCACTGCCATACCTCAAAGTCCTACATACATTCCAAACACCCACATTTAAATTATGTACCTAAAGATCTACATTTTCATTATCCAGTTGGGTCAAACTGATACTGCTGGGACTCTTTTCCCCTTCCTGAATCAGCCTATAGTAGGCTGAAAAGTCAGTAAAATGAAGCAACAAGTTCTGGAAAACGTTATCATTTCAGAACAGAAAATTTACAAGAACGTCACCTGTAAACAGAAAAAAATATTTCTGAAAAAGAAACAGAAATTCTCCAGTTTTCCACTTCCTCCTATTTACTTTTCTTTCTTCTACTCAAGGCAAGAAAAACCACCAAACTACAGTACTATCTTCAGCCACTGTAATCATCTAGCAGCTGGGTAGCTAATAAACATCTGCTCTCCTGTAGTGATTAACCTACCTTAGGGAACAAATCTACCTGAGTGCAAAACATTCATGTCTCTATTTTTCAGAAACAAGCCACATAGTACAAATAAAACATTAAGAACAAGCCATGCCAAAACAAAACATGCATGCTTTAGTGCTTATTTAGCTCCTAAACACCTAGCACCTCAAACATCAAACAATTCATCTTCCCCCATAAAAGACACAGGGACTAGGACTGGATGTATTTTTACAATCTTGTAAATCAAGCCCATGCTGCTGCCAAAATGGGTGGTTTCACCCTCTTCCTCTTTCTCTCCCACCTGAGAGTTTGCAACCATTCTGATTCTTGCACTAACATGCAAATGGGCAAACAGTCAGCCTAATTAGGGAGGAAATGGGCTGCAAGTTAACCCTAAAGAACAGCAGCGGTATTCAGGCAGATCAGCTAGTTCATTCTAGACTGATCATGCAGATCTGTATGTTCAATGCCAGCATCACAGACTTAGATACCAGCTTTAAACAACTGTGAAACCATCTCCCAGCCAACATACAAAGTCTTGGAAAAAGAAAACTACTCCGCTTCATCCTCCATTTTTTTATCTAATTACGAGACTATTCTCACTCCACGGCTCTACAGCTGACAAACCGAATTCTGTGACAAGGCTGAAGACTGTTAAAAAACCCAAACTTTATACAAACTGAAAAGACATCTAGTTAGTAAACAAGATTTTTACTTTCAATCACAAATGCCTGCAGTGCTTTTGAAGCCAAAAAGAAACTAAATAATTTGAGCCAGCTTTCCAGTAAGAAACATCAATATCTCTTACCACAACTGTTATACCAACAAGTAATACTGCATCTTTAATACTAATGAATTGGCATATGGTCTTTACAAAAGGGCATACCTGACAAAGAACTTGCCAAACTACCTCTTCGTAGCTTGCAGTCATCTTGACTTAGCTGACGATGGAGCTTGGTTTTCCCAGCAGATGAAAAGATGTCGGGATTGCTGAGCTTCCTGCATCGTAACGGAGTGGACTCTGTCATCATCTCCTGTAGAAAGGAGAAGAACAAGTTTGTTAACAAACGCCTGAAACATACAATCTCCAAAGCATAAATGAGACAGTTTAAAAACAAGCAAGCAAACACACATGCACTTAAAATTGTAAATCCCCCTTTGGTGCCACATATCTGCGCAAAAAGCACATCACAGGATCGCAGTCAAATATGGTACTTGAACTCCACTGCTGTAAGGAATATTATTATTAAGTCAGAAAAAAAAAAGCAGTTATTAGCTCTTACAGTATGCGGGAAAAGAGGCTACTGAACAATCATCCTCAGCTTTGATTCAAGCTATTTCCTGCTAGAGCAAAGAGTATTTTCTCTTGAATAGTCTTTCTTGAATATTTATTCCATCCAGTCTATGAGTAATATGCCTATAAAGAAACTGTTGCAATTTCTAATTGCAACCCAAAACTCCTATTATAAGTTACAGCTCCACTGCAAGACCATATGTATAACTAAGTAATAATTAGGATAGAGATCATCCTTTGTGTAATGTCTTTGTTATTACTCTAAACAAAATTAGACCTGTATTTGTCAGAAACACTCCCACACATGTAAATTCCTTTCACAGCACAGAGCAATCTTTCAATCAAAATAGCAGTAGGTAGCACAGCAGCAAGTACACCCACAGTGCTTTCCTTATGCATTTAATTGTTAATGGAGGTGTGAAACTCTTACTTCACACCCAAAGAAGAAACACAAGCCTAGCTACCACATTCGGATTTGAAGATAATGTGACACTGTCCATTATGGCAGTGCACTTGGTCAAGGTCTTCTCTGCAGTCATGCAACATGTTCCACATGTCTTAATGGACTGCTCCATTTTATTCCCAATGCCTCTCATTAGCTATAGAGCATTTCAAGCCACGCTTACCCTATAAAATCTCATCCACTGCAGAAAATAAACTGAAAGAACACTCTCCCTGCATGATACATCACCACATGGTTTAACATAGCTTTAAATCACCTTTAAAGCAAAAACTAGTCTGCCGGTAGTGGTGTTTATTATTAAGATTTGCAGATTCCAATCAAAATCTATTTTTTGAAGTCATTAATTCATATCTGTTCAGTCTACAGTGTTATGCTTCAAACTGTAAAATGCAGACCAGGACTACACACTTTAAAACTCCAAGGTGGGGGGGGAAGGAGGAGGAAGGAAGGAAGGACAGAAGGAAGAAAGGGTTTACATGGGGAAAACGGATTTGAAATAGAATCCCCACTTATCTCTGAACCATTCATTCTCAGCCCTTCTTAGACCCCCCCACCGTCCTTTTAATCATGAAATCTTTTGGCACCTTATAATAGTAAATAAGTTAATTTGTTTGGGGGACAGGAATGCTTTGCTCCACATCTGCTTCAGTGGTGCACCTTCACCACGTTGAGAAGTACTCAATTTCTTCCTCTGGTTACAGTTAGACATCCAGTCGCCACCCTGTAAACCAGATCAAGAGAGAGACCTGGGTAACTTAAAGTAGGTCAGTTCACTTACCCAGTTCATCACATAGCTGCTAACAGTTGTGTTGGTGCAAGAGTGGGGAGAGGCATGAAAACAAGTAGCCTGGGGTAGAGAAAACTACTTGAGCTGAAAATGCTTTATTGTTAAGGTTCCTCATATACATCTTGGAGCAAAGAACCTCTTTTTCAAAGAAAAGCTTTGTACCTGGGACTTCTTTGTTTGTCCAAGATTTTGGGGTTGTTTGTCAATAGTTTTGGGTTACTCTTACCAGTAAAAATAATTACAAATCCTTAATATTTCTTCTTGCGTTACAGCACACACAAGCTTTTCAGATCTATAACATCTAAGTCAAAAGTACCCCAACTGAAGGTGCACTTGGAACACCAGTACTGAAGGGCTGTGTTACCCTACCACAATATCCGCTCAGCTGCCTGTACACACCTTTCAGGTCAACCCAATGGTATTTGCCACTTCTCAAGACACCATTCCATACACTTTCCTTCAACAGCCCTTTCTTTATTAAGCACAATGAACACTTGGACACTTCAGCAGACTACATAGCTGTTGAACGTGCTGAAGAAGAGGACCCCAATCAGGCTCTGCAGTTCTGTATACTGTTAAACTCACTTCTCACACATATGAAAAACAAGAAAACCTACTGCACCATTCTGAGGCAGGCTGCTACGGTTGATAAACTGCTGAGTACATCATGGGCAGTTTAAAGTTTCATTTTCTGAGAGCTATGCCCATCATTGTTTTGCTCATGCAAAACAGGGGAAAGTTTTAACTTGACAACAATAGAGTTGTCTTTCATAAGACTGTAATTTATTTCCACTCACCCATCAAACCCCAGCTGCAATACTGCAGTTCAGAGACAAACTACATGGGAATAGCAACAGTTTATGTTACCATTCTTAATCAAGGAAGGAAAAAAAAACTTACAGGAAGAGATCTTTCCTTGTCCTTGCCCCAAGGCAAGAAGCAATGAGTACGAAGGACAGAAAAACCTTACACAACATTCCAAACCAATGGATAAAGATACTCTCTGCAGTGACAGAGCAAAATCTTGCTTACATGCTTCCAAATTACTACATTAGACTACCAGAGCAAGTGGTTGAAGAACTGATTACATATCACAGACTGACGCAATTTGAAGGACTCCATTTTCACTTCTGGAAAGAAAAAAATTCAAGCAGCTTTGGAAATAAAAGCATTAGTAAGCACGGAACGAACACTTGCTCACAGTGTGCAAAGGACTGAGCCTTCATCCACTATTTCTTTTCGAAGGTGATAGGAAGAAACTTTAATTTACTTGTCCTTGTGGTTTTTGCCACAAGCCAAAAATCAGGCTCCAACAGCCAGCTGAATGCTGTAAAGCTTATGGCTGAAGATAAAAGCATCGCACAAAGAATCTTGATTTGAAAGGCAAAGATTATTTCTATCAGTCTCTTCAAACGTATAAAAAAGTTTGCTCACATAACTTGAAACAGTAGGATATGAAGAAAAATGGCCAAAGCTTTTCTTGAATAGCGAGAGGCATTCTTCGGCTCATTCACTTACCACACTTGCACAGAAAAACAGTTAAAATAGTTGCGGTACTGGAAACACATACAAGCCTGTTTCTCTTGCCTGAAATCTCACACAGGAGTTATTACACTCAGTAAGATGGGAGAACCAGACAGATTGCAACAACAGCTGCAGACAAAAGCCAAGAAACCAAATGTGCTTCCTGATGTGTAAGTTTACACCAATATCCCATGTTAAAATCCTGATCTGGTAATTTCAGCATATAGCTACAAGGAACCTCTGCAGTCATCTTTTCCATTCCATTGCACAGTGAAAGGCCCCCCCGCGATTCAAGCAAGAAATAAAAAGAACAAGCACATCCAGCACTGCAGTGCTTTTCAGCAGTGCACATTGCTCACTTAATGGTGCTCAAGTGAGAAACACAGATCCTAACCTACAAATGGCAGGTGAATACTGCAAGTATGGATGCATGTCAAAGTTCTTCCTCAAAATGCAAGATGAAGTAGTGCACTGTTAGTGAGACTGATGTATCAGCAACAGATGAGTCTTAGCGAAAAATAATCTTAAGAACTGTCTTCATAGTCAACATCTAATACAAAATAGATCATACCAAGGTGCACTTCCTTACACAGAATCACAGAATAGTTAGGGTTGGAAAGGACCATAAGATCATTCAGTTCCAACCCCCCTGCCATGGGCAGGGACACCTCACACTAAACCATCCCATCCAAGGCTCTGTCCAGTCTGGCCTTGAACACAGCCAGGGATGGAGCATTCACAGCTTCCTCCGCCAACCCATTCCAGTGCCTCACCACCCTTACAGTAAAGAACTTCTTTCTTATATCCAATCTAAACTTCCCCTGTTTAAGTTTTAACCCATTATCCCTTGTCCTGTCACTACAGTCCCTAATGAAGAGTCCCTCCCCAGCATCCCTATAGGCCCCCTTCAGGTACTGGCAGGCTGCTATGAGGTCTCCACGCAGCCTTCTCTTCTCCAGGCTGAACAGCCCCAACTTCCTCAGCCTGTCTTCATACGGGAGGTGCTCCAGTCCCCTGATCATCCTCGTGGCCTCCTCTGGACTTGTTCCAGCAGTTCCATGTCCTTTTTATGTTGAGGACACCAGAACTGCACACAATATTCCAGGTGAGGTCTCACAAGAGCAGAGCAGAGGGGCAGGATCACCTCCTTCGACCTGCTGGTCACGCTCCTTTTGATGCAGCCCAGGATACGGCTGGCTTTCTGGGCTGCAAATACATATTTCCCAGCAATCTCTACAACAATCAAAAATACTCAATTGTGACTAATAAATATGCAAATCTGCAGGTCAAAACATGTTAAACTATCAGCCAGGGGATGAAGGGAAAAAAAACTACACAAGAGTTCACTGGGAACAAGTAATCCATTAACAAGAGAAAAAAAAAAATGTTCTTTTTTTTAAGCCCAATGAGCACAACTGATGTCACCTGGAAGTGAATTCCAGCAAACTGTTAAAAGGAAGAAATGAACAAAAATTTAAATGCAATCAATTAGCAAAGAAAACACTAATAACAGTCTGTTTGCAAGGAAGATAACCAGTGAGTAATGTAACTCAAGGGTATTTGACACTTCCTGATATTTTTTTAAGCAAGAAAAACAGTCAATACTGAAAGCTGCATCTTCTATTTTTTAATACAGCACTGTTTGTCCTTTAGAAGATAAAAGCCTGTTGTGTCCGGATGGTGTGCACATTATCCAAGAAGCATTCTTTTTCTTCTCAGCCTTCCCTCATCACTTTCTATAATGCATGTACATACCCTTAACAAAAAACAGATCTGATCCTGCCATTAGGTCTGCTCTAACATACTTTAAAGTACACTAAAAAAGAAAATTAAATACCTAAAGAACAGATCACAAACCAAACATATAGCAATTAACACAATGGAACCATAGTATTTATGCTTTAGTATTTAGCACTGAGATTTACAACAAAAAATCTTTTTTTTGCCTTAACTTGCTAGCCTGGACATGACATATTGAGAGAAGAGGGCCAGCAGTTTACGAGGAAGCTGAGGTGAGCCCAAATATGACCAAAATTGTAGGCTGAATAAGAACTTGCAACTAAGACACTTCTTAATTTTATCTGCTTAACTCATGCACTTGCCAGCAGCATCCTGAAAAATGCCAGAGACAGCAGAATCAAGGAAAATTACATTAAATCAACAAAGCCTCTTACATGCTAATATATTGGCTTACTAGATCAACAAGAAAGAAAAAAGCTGTACAGAATATATTACATTATACAATGGTGTCAGTATTTTAAAGACAGAAAAGAGTTCTACAAGATTTGTCTCTTGAATATATTTACTTGAAGAATTTTGCAAAAAATACCAACATTCCCACAAAGGTAAATATATAAACTTAAGTAAATGCCAATATTAAGTTTTTAATATTACTGGAAAGCTAAGCAGTATGGCACAGTGATGGCTTCAATAGTCACAATGCAACATGCACACATTTAACATTCTGAATACCTACAGCTTCCTCTATACATTCATCTGCAGTTGATTATGCAGATGACGAATTCTAAATTTAAATCCTTCTATGTATACTTTTTAAAATACAAAATAATCCCACAGTTAAAAGCAAGCAAACAAACTGTGAGGGTGGTGAGGCACTGAAATGGGTTGCCCAGAGAAGTGGTAAATGCCCCATCCCTGACAGTGTTCAAGGCCAGGCTGGACAGGGCCTTGGGCGACGTGCTCTAGTGTACCTATGGCAGGGGTTGGAACTGGATGATCTTAAGGTCCTTTCAACCCAAACCATTCTGTGATTCTATGAAACAAGCAAACAAGAATGATTCCCGAAAGACATAAGATCAGGAGCCTACTCTATGAGATTCACTCTCCTTATCTTGTTCTTCCAATACAAAGATCTTTTTTCTTGTTAACTCTTCAGGAAACAACTCCAAGGCATGTTTGATTAGAACTAATGAATCTGAAGATTTAATGTTGTTTCAAGTTGTTCACTTCGTTGCCAAGTGCTCCCAGCTGCAGGAACACATTAAAAAGCTTTTTGAAAAGAAAAAGTAAATATTTGCAACTATGTACATTATTACCCCTTCCTGAGGACCATTGAAATGTAAAAGCATTTATTCCTAATGGAACTGCATCTAGAAGACAAAGTAATTTGTGATTAAATTATATCAGTTTGAATGTTTTTGGTCCTTATATGAAAATACAAATAACACCACAATGGTTTAAACAAGCAAAGTATTTGATCCTACTTCAGGATCCCCCTACTAAGAGACAAAAGGGTAGTGTTACTCTTGAATTCAGCCTGTAAATGCCAAAAGCCAAAGAAAGAGCAATAGAGCCTCTACTAAAGTCTGTATCGAACTTTACAGGAGCTGAAAGAAGACACTATCAATGTATCAAGACTCAAAACCCTACAACATGCTCATTAGTTACACTGAAAACAAAACCAGTCTGTACAAAGACACTGTACATTAAAGGCCACATCACTCCTTTGCCATTGGTATTCCAGCATGACTATTTCAAACATAAGAATGTTGTACAGAGCAAAGAAACAAACTCCTGGCCAGGTTAAAAAAAATTAACAAATCTGTAATTCATCACCTGTACATTAGAATCCTTGTCTGCTGTAAGGATTAAAAGAATTATGACCCAAAAGGATGTGATTTGTAATTAATTTTGCTGTTGTAAGACACCAATAACAACTTCTCTTTGAATATTTTCTTCCATGAAACTCAACAGATACACCAAGCCTGTGATGTGTCCCAACACTACTTAGCTTTACTGCAAGTTCTCTTTGCATCCTATGCAATTCAAACGCCATTTATCTTCTATAGTCTTATTAGATCTTAAGAATGGATGTTTAGGTTTACTAAAGACCATAATCCACAGTACCAACATAGCCAAAACTTCTCATTTGCCAGTTTCTTACAGATTTATTCAGATACTTATTACGCAAAAAACCCTGAATTTAACACCTTTCATTATAATTAAGCTGTAAGAAAGATGAGAATGGGAACTGCTTAAAGAATTAGGCAAGCAGCAGAAACACAGCTGTATCTTAAGCTGTGCAAGCAAAGAGACCCAAGATTTCATACTGGCTATAAAAGGAGGAAAATTACCAGAACATTCTGCAGGGTACCTTGATTCCTTGCAACACTGATACTAGGGGTTTTTTATTTGAATGAGTGAGCTTTCAGATCTCCAACTGTATTTTTGTTCACATGACAAACATCGTCTCACTGTCTCATCCACAGGGAAAGAGCAAACTATAAAATACCTACTTATACCTGTGTAAATTCCGGGTTTAAGTCTATAAACAAAGTCAAAATCAAGTAATTTTCACTGGAAATGTAAACTCCCTCTGTTTTTCTAGGGAGACGGATGCACAAGACCTAGTGACAGGTTAGCTGAAAGTTCATACAATTTACAAACAGCTGCTTCATAGCAATAGGACCTGGAAGAGAGTTTCACCTAATTTCCTATATTACACACAGGAACCTCTGGGTCACATTTCAAGAACTGAGAAGTTATCTGTGTTTGTTGATTCTCAATCCTATAAAGAGTTTTCTACATTTAATGCACAAATCAAATACATTTAAACCCAAATGACTAGCTGAAAATACAAAGTCTGGCAAGTGAATAATAATACATTGTACTAGATGTGCATGCTGTAGACAAGTGATTTATTTTACTAATAGTGCAGCCTTCTCAAATTTTAAAAACACACTTGCCAAAGAAAAATGTTAAGACCCATTAAGTTTGAAGTAGTCTCAAATAAAAATCTCTGCTGGTGCAGTATGAAATGTGGCCCTTAAAAAACTGTCCAAGACTAAGGGAGGTAGGTAGAGACAAATGCATGCCCAACTGCTCCAAAGCTTACTTCAAATGAAGCTGTCCACAGATTAAAGAAGGTAACTCATGAACTGAACTTTGCTGGAGAACCACTCAGGTTAGTTAAAACGGCCTTTCTAATCAACGACTAATTGCAGATGTGTAATACAATTTTAAGACTTGATCCTAATTTATCAACAGTGCACATTGCCCAGAAAGAGAAGTACGAAACCAGAAAACACTACAGGAATCATTTTTACCACACTACTTTTTTGACCAGGATACTTCTATGTACCGTAGTTATGTCCTGAATAGTAGTAATAGTGGAATCATCTGCAGATGGACAAATCAAAATTAACAAGGCACAGTGCTCTGCTAAGAGTTAGAGCACTATTTCATAGAGTCACAGAATGGTTTGGGTTTGAAAGGACCTTAAGATCATCCAGTTCCAACCCCCCTGCCATGGGCTGGGACACCTCACACTATACCATGTCACCCCAAGGCTCTGTCCAACCTGGGCCTTGAACACTGCCAGGATGAAGAAAGACCAAGATACATTCTAATCTGGTGTTATCATCACTGAGGAAGATTACTATTTGCAGTAGGAGAAAGAAGGGGGAAATAAAATCAAATACTTTCTTTTTGTTTGTTTTGTTCCAAGCCTTTGACATCAATACTTTTGTCTCCATAAGCCATCTGGAGTCTTCTCACTTCCTACCACAAATGAGATACGCACATCAATGCACAGCAAAAATAAGAAGCGCTTATGGGAAGTTTTCCCGAGAACAAATTTTCTCCCAAACTCAACAGCAGATCTGCACATACGGAATGAGGAAAAAATATCATTTGATTATAAGACTGTAAATAAAACTACCAATGCTTTAGACCTAAAGGGAATGAAGTTAACCTTTAGAAACACAAAAGCGCTTAATCCTTAGCTTTTTTTGACAGAAATCACACAAAATGGCAGCCAGAAATAAACTAATTCACATTTCTTATTGATGTCTGCACAAAGAAATGAAGTATCTCTGGCACAAAAGCTTCTCCTCATCAAGCACTGTAATACAGTTTCATCCCAAAGAAACAACAGCCAAAATTGTTTCAAGGACAAGGCATGTATTTCTTCCCTTATGCTTAAGAATAAAAACAATGCCCAACTGTTAGGTTTATGAACAGCACCAGGCTTCAAGCTCAAACGAAAGACTACAGTCAGCAGGCCCTCCTGCTAAACTGACACAGCAATGCTGTGAACAGATTCTCCTCTGCACTAAAAGCAGAGATCAATGCAAAGGGCAAGGAACATACAAGCAACTAAGTGAACGCATAATTTCACATTCAGGGTCATGTATTTTTGCAATCTTTACACCACACAGGTCCAATTTAAGTCATTTAATAAAACAGAAAGATGTATTTGCTACTAATATGCCACTGCATCCATCTATGCCTAAATGCTTAAACATCTCAACTGTATTAACTTTACAACCCATTTGTAACTTTGCTTCTAAAACAGTGACTATAATTTACTTATTTATACTTTATGATCTTCTCATGCTGCCTGGAACACCTAATATCAGTCCTGCCCACTTTATTTCCTTTTAAAGGTCTTTTCTAGAGCTCCATATTAAAAATTGATTTGCATGATGTTTTTAAATGCACTAAATATTAGTGCGATTTTAGCAACTAGTAAACCTGTTTTAATTATTAAGCATTCAGTTTTTGAGAGGACATTTCCTTGCTCTGGGACCTTACAATGGATTCTTTAAAATAAAACTGGGGTCCCACTCCATTTCAAATGAAACAAAGCATAATCATAACAGCAGCTGCTCCTACCCCTCAGCTAGTCCTCAGTACATAGAGGGCATGCAACTACCAGGAGATTAACAGAACAAACAACAAGAAAACAAAGCGAAACCGTAAATAATTTCACTGCCTATCAGTGCCTTTTTTTCCCTAAGTAGTTTCAGAAATCTCTATTACATACTCTTTTCCAGCTTTGCCTTTCCAAGAGTTCAACACTTTGCTTGCACCAGTGAGGTTGGATTCTTCAGGTCTTGTAGAAGCCCTGAAAGTCACTCAAGGATGACGGTAACTACACAGTTGTGCTGGTTTTTGTCCTTGCTTTGTAATGACCAACAGGGAGTGCGAAGAAACACAATGGGATGACTATAAGCTGTATGCTTTTCCATGCAGAAAGAAGTAAACCCCAAATTTAATACCTGGAAACCAATGTGCACAGGGAGACAGCCTTCTGGAAACATGAAACCATGCTTACACAACTTATAGAGCAGAACTCAGGTGTGTTTATGCCCTCCTCCTGCATGTGTATGACTTCCAGTGTCATGAAAAGAGCCTAAGCAGCAGTAGTAAGTTCCAGTTATTATACACAGTACCAGGAAGGCATATTAGAAAACTACTTTTTCTTTTTTATTAATCATTCTTACTGAGCTCAAAGCACGACAGCTGTGTATTTGAAGGATAAAAGAACAACATGCTCAAGTATCAATTAATCACTCTGACAAGTACTACACTTCATAAAAATCTTCAAGCTTCCTGAAATGCAGCTACATTTTCACAAGTTTTCATCCCACAGACAGCACTGAATTCCCCTCGCTCCTTAGTGCACATACTTTTTGCATCTAGTTTTTGTTTGCCTGGATTAAGACAAGCCATCAAAGTGTCTCAAGTTTGGGTCCAACCACACACATAATTTGGTCTTTAGTAAAACAGCTTCCTGTACACTGCAGGCCAGCATTTGTTTCCCATTGTCACCATTCTGTACTTTCTCTTCTATCATGAAAAACAAACTGCTCTGCGAACTCCACCATCAAATCCAATAGGGAAAAATCAACAGGAATGGCAGGACCTACAAATATTTTCTTTTAACCTTGATGTGGCGGCAGCTAACCTATGGAAGTGATAAATGCACAGTGTATATTGAGCTAATTTCCTTGAAACAGTTCACAGTCACTGCAAAAAGTTCTGACTGGCAGAATTTAGCCTCGTATAAGCAACCATTTTAAGTATTACTGGAAATCTATCTTTAATGAATTGTGGAACATTTAAACAATGTGCACACAATGGAAGCAGCACTCCACAAGTGCACTGAATTCAGCTTACTGTAACTATTAATATCATTTTTATTATTAGCAGAATTAGCTGAGATGCCAAACAAGAGTTGCAGAAATGCCAGCATCACACAGTAAAAAATTATCCAAGTGTCATTCAATTAAGTAACTTATTTGGGCTTTGTCCTAATGAAAGTGTTTATGGTGGATTACTTGTCACACTGCAGTAAAATATATTAGAGAAAATCTTCATCTATAGACAGATCACAAAGATACGTGTGGACTGAAACTGAATCAGAAAATACACTTCAAAGATTCTTGAACTCCCCCTAGTCCAGCCCTTGCAGTGCTGTCTGCTTCTGGAAATTTAAACAGGTCCACTGAATGTTTTAAAGCACTGTTCTGCTTCTACATTCATGAAAATCCAGATCAACTAAAAGGTTTTAGGAAGTATTTTATTGTTATTTACTATAACAAAAAGTAACAATATTTACAACATAGTTCTAATACCAAAGGCATGATTTTTGCTGGAAAGAAGCAGACTATCATCCTATTTTGCATGTAAATAATGGACCTCCATTAATGCTGGAGCAATTCCAAAGACCAAAAAACTGACGAGCTACACAGATTTTTTTATTATTGCTGTGTTTTCAGTCCTGAATCCTCTTCCCTCACTGCACTGTAGTCAGTATTTGTAACAGAGCATTTGACAATGATTTCTGACAGATTACTAGTTTTAGGGTTCATGGACCCAGGCTGGAAGTTAGACAATACGATACCACAAAAAACACAGCTTAGAGGAAGAGCAAGTACGAAAAACTTTAAAGCAGGTTTTAAAAATAATGACAGAGCTACTTCGCTACAAAGCAAACAAGGCCTTCAGATCTTTCTACTAGAGTGAGATATCACAAAGCATCAGCTTCCTACAGCCAAAAGTGGTGTCTATCAAGACATCAAACGCGTGCATTTTCCTCACTTGAAACAGACTTTTCTACTTCCTTGCAAAAAGGCAGAAGTTTTTGCTAGTGACCATGCACTCAGCTTCTTCCTCCAAAGAGCAGCATTTTCACCAGGCTTCAAATAGTACTACATCATTACAAAAAGACACTAACCACAGCACGTCATTATTTGATATGGAAATAAAATTGTTAAGACTCTACATGACCTGTCCATTTAGCAACTGAGATTCTGGAGGAACAAGATCTTCTTCATGGATGATAAAGCGTTTTGGTTTAGTCTCACTTCTGGTTTTCACCACTTCCTTAGCTTCAGCTACTCAGGTTCCATGAATAAGAATTAAATAAGAGGAAACAAAAGACCTGTTATTTTAAATAAATGCTTATCATTGTATCTATGATAATCCACTGCATTTCTTACAAGCATCAAAGTTATGTTAGCTTAAGGAGCACAAACAGCAACCCAGGCAATAAAAATAACCTATCAGATAAAAATAAAGAATTACTTTTTCTAGAGACTGTAAGAACAGTCTCTAGAATGGCAGGACAACATTCACATTCTTTGTGCTGCAAGAAGGCAGATGAGTTTGCTCTAGAAGTCAGTCAACTTCTAGGTGCAAGGTCAGTAACACATACCCATTCTTCCAACACAATCCACTGACACAACTTGGTTTCCCAAAGCACACAGTCAGGAATGGATCCAAAGTCCATCTGAGTGTTTTGTAGATACCTAATCCTAGCCTTGGACAGCACCCCACTGTTATCCTCAAGTGCTCTGTAACAAACACTAAGTAGCGACAGCTTTTCACTTCAAGCTAGTAACTGATTATGATTATAAAGACATGTAGTCCCACACCAAATCCAGCCACTTCTGACAGAAGACTTCTCCTGGCTCCTTCACTTTTATACTCCTTCTGGACAAATGACACAGTGCATTGCTAAACTCAGATGCAATTCATCTGCAATGTGAAAACCTATATGCACCCACGGGTGCTGAGGGAGCTGGCGGAGGTCATTGCTAGGCCACTTTCCATCATTTTTGGTAAGTCGTGGGAAATGGGCGAGGTGCCTGAGGATTGGCGGATGGCAAAGGTCACACCAATCTATAAGAAGGGCAAGAAGGAGGACCCGGGTAATTATAGACCGGTCAGCCTTACCTCCATCCCTGGAAAGATGATGGAACAACTTATTCTTGACTCCATCACTAGGCATATCAAGGATGAGGGGGTCATTAAGAACAGCCAACATGGTTTTATGAGGGGGAAGTCATGTTTGACCAACCTTATAACCTTCTATGAGGAAGTGACTAGGTGGAGGGATGATGGTAATGCGGTAGATGTGGTTTTTCTTGATTTCAGTAGGGCATTTGATACTGTCTCTCACAGCATCCTCATAGATAAGCTAAGGAAGTGTGGGCTTGACGATCAAGTAGTGAGGTGGATCGAGAACTGGTTGAAAGGAAGAAGGCAGAGAGTTGTGGTCAATGGCGCAGAATCTAGCTGGAGGTCTGTGACTAGTGGAGTCCCTCAGGGGTCGGTGCTGGGACCGGCGCTGTTTAATATTTTCATCAATGACCTGGATGAGGGAACTGAGTGCACCCTCAGCAAGTTCGCTGATGACACAAAACTGGGAGGAGTGGCTGACACACCAGAGGACTGTGCTGCCATTCAGCGAGACCTGGACAGGCTGGAGAGCTGGGCGGGGAGAAACTTGATGAAATTCAACAAGGGCAAGTGTAGAGTCTTGCATCTGGGGAAGAACAACCCCATGTACCAGTACAGGTTGGGGGGTGACCTGCTGGAAAGTAGCGAAGGGGAAAGGGACCTGGGGGTCCTGGTGGATAGGAGGATGACCATGAGCCAGCAATGTGCTCTTGTGGCCAAGAAGGCAAATGGCATCTTAGGGTGCATTAGAAAGGGTGTGGTTAGTAGGTCAAGAGAGGTTCTCCTCCCCCTCTACTCAGCCTTGGTGAGGCCGCATCTGGAATATTGCGTCCAGTTCTGGGCCCCTCTGTTCAAGAAGGACAGGGAATTGCTTGAAGGAGTCCAGCGCAGAGCCACAAAGATGATTAAGGGCGTGAAACACCTCCCTTATGAGGAGAGGCTGAGGGAGCTGGGTCTCTTTAGCTTGGAGGAGGCTGAGGGGTGACTGCATCAGTGTTTATAAATATGTAAAGGGTGGGTGTCAGGATGATGGAGCTAGGCTTTTTTCAGTGATATCCAGTGATAGGACAAGGGGCAATGGGTGTAAACTGGAGCATAGGAAGTTCCACATTAACATCAGGAAGAACTTCTTTACTGTAAGAGTGACAGAGCACTGGAACAGGTTGCCCAGGGGGGTTGTGGAGTCTCCTACATTGGAGATACTCAAGGCCCGCCTGGACAAGTTCCTGTGTGATGTACTGTAGGTTACCCTGCTCTTGCAGGGGGATTGGACTAGATGATCTTTTGAGGTCCCTTCCAACCCTTGGGATTCTGTGATTCTGTATGTTCATAATCCCTCAACTGCCTGCTTAGCTATAATAATGGGCACAATATGAAATTAATGTGGCCAGTACACAATATTTGCTCTTACTCTTCACTTGGGACAGGAAATGGACATTTCAAAAGGCAAGCTGAATCATCTGAACTGCTGATGCAATGCCTATCTATAAATGATTTACACAAATGGATTTAAACAAATTAGGTGTGTCCACTAATACACAAGTTTGAGGGAAGCGATGCTTTTATATCAGGCCAGAGAAGTGCTATACGCCCTTTGGTGCTATTTTCCTATTACTTAACAAGCCCACAGCAGAACTGGTCACTTTACGTGCCTTTTGTCTGCTTCTAGATGAATCTCAGTGGCTTGATTCTGCTATTATCTAACAAGCACATTGCAGAATTGCTCACTTTATTTCCCTTTCCCTGCATTTAGATGACCCTCTTCTTTAGTCACTTCCTCCTCACGCTAAATATTAGTAGGAACAAGGAATTCAGAACAACACATTGCCAGCAGCTCCCATTGCTGCCTGACCAAAATACAGCAAGGCAAAACTACGGCTAATGAAGAAGTCAAGCAGGAGTAGCTCTGGCATCAACACGAATCAGTTTATGAAAGGCAACAAGACATACCTACAAGACACTGAGAGTTTTGTTCTTTCTGGTTTCTATTCTTGCCTCCTCAGGAAAAGCACAGAGGGGAAAACAGAGAGAATCCTGCATGTCATAGGTAACAGCTTCTCCTTCCACAGCTATGCTCTGGCTTCTTCACTACCTTTGTGTCTCCACAAAGAAGGGGATAAACTTAAGAAATTAAACTGAGAATGAGAAAGAATGACTCTGGCTCAGGATGTTAGAAGTTAGACAGCCTAGAACTTGGCAACTTGTATTAAAAAGACACAATTAAAAGAAAAACCACACACTTACTTGTTGTGCTCTCCCTATAATGAGAAAAAGAGCTAAACAGCAACAAAGAAAGGGAAATGGGAAAAGAAAGACTGAGGTCTACAAACAGCAGCTGAGCTTTTAATGATAAGTCACAGCCACAGCTTGCAACTGAAGTCTCTACCAACGTGCTCCTTTCTTTAGCTCCCTTGATGAAACAGGCACAGCTCAGAATTCCCTCAAATCTGCCCTAAACAGCAAAATACCCCAAAACAGGCAGCTAGAAGTATTTATGTAAACAGATGGATACAGATCTTCTAGAATTCAGCAGAACTCCATCCCTCCTTTTATAGGAAGGGGCAACGATACTCACAGAACATATTTGGCTATGTTTAATCTGTATTTGCTTTTACAGAACCTGCAATGTGAATATTAAAAACTACACTTTACTGCAAACACAATCTGCATTGCTAGTGATATATCCACCTGATTCTGATAATTTGCATGAATGTTGGAAATCAGCTTCCATCTTCTTCAGATTAAGTTTCATCCCAGCTTGTAAATTTTGAAGTGAAGGGAGAAGAAACAGCTTCGAGTATTGCGAGCTGTTAAGCATAGGGTGCATGGATGGGGAAGCAGAAAAGGAGCTGCAACAGAGCTTTGATCAGCAGCCTGGGAGACACAAGTGTAAAGAAAGCTCAGAAGCAAAGTGCCAACTGAGCTCAAAAAGCCCGCTGCTTCACCTTTCATAAGCGAAGACTCATAATAGAAATATCTAAAGAACACCAAACTGCCATGCAGTCTAAGTACAGGATTCATCACAATAGAGGTACTGCGTTTAATAGTACTGGGGGCACCTAAAGGGAAAAGGAAAAAAGAGAAAACACTTATATTTGAAGCACAGAAGTTCTGATTAGGCAAAAAAAGACCTCCTCAATTTCCAGGCTTGCCACGCAGCAAAGAAAGCATGGGAACAGCTTCTTTGCAGCTGTGAAGGCAAAATAAATCTGACCAGCACTTTGGGCTTTGGCCAGTTTCTCTCTGCTGGTCACTGACTGCTCTCCAAAGAAGTGAGCAGGGTGACAAATCAGTGGAAAAGATTCTTTGCCATTCCTTTAAAAAAAATAGAAATCAAAATATAAAGACAACATGAAAGTGAAGATAAGCTTCCTAACCCGTCCTTTCTAAGTTATAGACTTGGACCAATTTGCACAATGTCCTGAACATCGGGAGTAGAAATATCCACATAGGCATAATGTTACAAAACCTTCTCTCATCTGACACACCCAGCTGTGGTAATGCAAGCCCGAAACTGGAAAAGGGCAAGTATCAAACAGTAGTGAGAAGTAACCTTGCCTCTGATCACACTACTACAGGCTGGTGCCACAATATTACCTATTTCTGGTACACACAGTTCAAGAACAACAGGGGGGAAGCACAAAGCCCTAGGAGCAAAAGAACCCAGTGTCTTCTGTTTCAACTGAAGCTAGATTTCACATTTTGCATACTTGCACATGGAAAAGATATCAGATAGTAGAGAATTTTACTGCCTGTGCTAGCATAGGCATATTCCACAGCTGAAAGTTGGACATTAGACAAAACAAGCTTTGAAATAAGATGTGGTTTAGTTTCCTAACTGCAGGAGTAATTAAACATTGGCAGAGCTTTCCAGAAGAGGTGACAGACACACCATGATCTAAGGCTAAGATAAGATCAATTTCTAAGAGAGATGTTTTAATCTTTCAGGAAAGCTCCGCAGCCTGCAAACGTGGGGAAATCACACTGGATGATCACAGCAATCCATTTGGCTTTGGGACATACAGATCTGCAAAGTTTCAAAGACACCCACAGAGAAAGGAACACTTCTGCTACTCTCAGAAAGTCTGTGTAGCACTACAGTTCCAAATGACTGCAATAGTTAAATCATAGTCATAGAATGGTTTTGGTTGGAAGGGACCTTAAAGCTCATCCAGTTCCAGCCCCCCCTGCCATGGGCAGGGGCACCTTCCATTAAACCAGCTTGCTCCAAGCCCCCTGTGTCCAACCTGGCCTTGAACACTGCCAGGGATGGGGCAGCCACAGCTTCCCTGGACAACCTGCGCCAGGGCCTCACCTCTCTCACAGTATGGAACTTCCTCCTAATGTCTAACGATATTCTATGACTTGATTGTCAACCACTCACTTTGTTCAAAGCACAGGAAATACTTGCTATTCAATGCAGAAATGACAGAACGTGCTGTCTAGGAAACACACAAGATCTTCAGGTACATCACAATTTACAGCTGGAGATAGCCTACTGCACTGCCTGCCCTATAGAAAGGACTCCCCAGCAGAAAACAGAACTGGACTTAAAGATGGTTCTTGTCTTTCTGTATATTACATATGGAGTTTGTCTGTTGGCATCAGCTGAACATTTCCTATACAACAAACATACAAGCAGCAGGGGAGCCTCCGGGCTTAGCAATATTTCAGCTGAACTCTTGGTCAGCAGCAGCCAAGTTCAACTTCATCCAAGACAAAGGGTCCATCTAACCCAAAATCCCACCTCTACAACCTGCAGTCCTTCTTCCAGCTGCATGAACTGCTTGTTCAGATTCTGCTGTGGCTTCTTCTTCATTCTACTGTTGCTCCCTTCATCTGTTTATCATCCCACAGCATCAGAAAGCCAGAAATTTTCTCCTGGTCCTGGCCATCGAGGGAAGGATGTAGCACTTCCCTCCTAGCAAGAGGAGGGAAGTTTGACAGAAGTGAGAGTAAAATGCTGACAAGCATGGAGTCTGCTATCTACCCTCTACATACCAACATGGTCTTGTACATTTCCATCATAACCCCACCTTAAGTTATAGCTTCTAGACACTGAAGAATCCTTTCTATGAGAACTCTGACCTTTGACTTTGGGGAAAAGGCCAATAAAGGCACCACTGACAAATACTGGCTATGATCCATGTGAGAGCTTTCACAATAAATATTACAGTGTCTCAAGCTAATTACATAAGTATGATATGGAAACGACCTAATGCTTAGAATGCGCCTTTGGATGAGGGCGGCTGTCATTCATAAGCAACAATAGCTTTCGCCTCAACTTTCCGTTTTTTTTCTTCAATGCAGTCAGCAAACACACGATGATTAAGCTGACACTACGAAAATCCAAGTGGGCTGTGTTTGACAAAGGTGCCCTCGCTCAATGAAACTGAACTGTCACAGGATAAGAAGGACAATTCATCTAAGAGTTAATGACTGATTAACACAGAAAATAAGAACTTGGAACAATTGGCCTTTTTCCCAGAAAAGAAGGATCAGCAGTGGAGTCCCACAAGGATCTGTTCTGGGATCAGCACCTCCACCATTTTAAAGGGAAATCTGGCAAAGCAGCTTCACACTTAGATGACAGTTTGCTGACAATGCTTGAAGTTATTCAAGGTTGCAAAACTGATGGCCAAAGATCTGAAAATGACCTTAATAATACTGTTTAAGTGGGCTGTAAAACAGCAGATAAGATTAACTGCAGATAAATGCAAAGTGATGAATAGTGTAAATATATATATATACATATATATATATTAAAAAAAGAAAATCTAAATTTATACACACAAAGACAAATCCTGAACTAGCTATTACCACTTAAAACAGAGATTATGGAGTTACAGTAGTTCCAGAGGTGCCAACTCAGTGCTTAAAGATGATCAAGAAAAAGCAGGCAGAAGCTTAAATAATAAAACCTAATAAGCTGTATAAGTTTACAGGGTGTCAGACGCTGAAATGCTGTAGCCAGTCCTGGTTTATTGCTCCCCAGCCCTGTTCCTCCAATTCTTGCATCACTGTCACCAATCAAGAACACACCTGCAAAAGCTGCAAAGAAAACAGCGAGAACAATGAAAAGGATCCAGTCACTTCTGTCTAAAACACCTCTGGAAAAGTCACAAGCCAGGGATGGCAAATAAAAGAAAATTATCAACCCGTAAGCCACACAGCATAACATGGGGTTTCCTTCTCATTGCCATCACCAATACAAGCATTAACAAACAAGTCATGAAACAAGCAGGTAGAAAGTTTAAAAACAAACAAGAAGTGTTTTTTCCACACAAAATGTGTTTAAGCCACAGGATGTTGTGGATGCTACAAACCTACATGGCTTCAAGTACTGATTGGACAAATTCACACAAGAAAAACCCACTGGGGGCATTAAAAACAAATTTCACCTCTAGATCCGGAAACCTGTGAGCCACAAATTACTGGAGGCCAGGAGAGGTATTTCCTCAATATACACTGTGCTCTTCTCCAACAGCATCTGCTTTTGGCAGCTCAGAGGCAGGATACTGGGCTAGAGGGATCTCTAATGTGACCAAGTGCAGTCATTTTTATGTTCTTACGTTGGTCATAAAAAACTGAAAACATTAATCATACGTACATCAGAACTGTAAGCACAGCATGTTAAAGGACCGGATTTTCAGAGGCCTAAAGGTCACTACAGTGATTAACTACTACAGTCACTGTTTGACAAGTACTTTTTCCAACATTAGAGTAGCTTAGTCTCCCCCAGCCACAAACTCATGTAAATGTATGGCAAACAAACTGTGAAATCTGAATTTAATTCAGAACGGTTCCCTGCAGCTGTGCACACTGTTACACTGGCACAGCTGAGGGCATTCTATGGGCTTGGAAACACCAAAGCTACTTAAATCAGAAGTGGCCCCAAAGGAAATATTTACCAAGCTACAAGCTGCATCAGTGGAAATGGAGTATCACACTGCCTTCTGCATCTCCAGAGGCCCTTTCCGCCACATCCACACTACCAACCCCTGGTGTTTAAAGAAGTAACGGAATATTGATCTTAGAAGACAGAAACGCTGTGAGTAGAGGGGTTGTCCTCTGGAGTTAAGGGACATCAAAGCTTTCTTCAGCTGCAAAACTCCTTGAAGACTCCATTGCACTCAGTACCTGACAGCACACAAGGATCTGTTCCTGCAAGTCATACCAGGCTTTAGTCAGAGCACCCAAGCTAAAACCAGGCTGGCAGAAACCACCATTAAAAGCCTCGTGCAGCTGAAAAACTGACATTTCTCAATTTGAAGCCCTTCCTGATTTGTAATATTAACGTTGTGTTGGCGAAGCTTCCCGAGCTCAAAGGCATGTAGCATGTTCCGTAGCCACGATCCGTAGAAAGTTCAGTTCACAACTACCAAGAATGAAAAAGCTCTACTAATTTCCATGTCTTAAGGTCCTTTCCAACCCTAACTACTCTATGATCCTATGTCAATATCATATAGAGTATGTCAGCACCCTGCTACTGTGTTTGATACCTCTGCCAAACACTACCTTAATGGACCGCTGGGAAGAAACTAAGTCTTTTTGATTACTTTTTTTCCTGAATAAGGTTATCAGTGTTCTTTAATTGTTTCAGGAAGTGATGAGCACCCAAAGCAGCAGCTGGCTTAAGAAGGCACTAGAGAATAAAACAGAAAATTAAAAAATAGAGCTCTCTTCTTCCAGGACCCAGTGTGAGAAATCTGTATTCAAGAGATATCCACTGGTCACAGCTAAGACACAAGTCTCCTATAATTGAAGGCAATGTAATGCAGCTTTTCTAGAAAAAACTAGGGAATCATAAAAAGAGCAAGCCTGTGCATCTGCAACCATGACGGGAACTTAAAGACACCTTTGTGATACGAAACATCAAAGAACCTAGTTTTTCACCACCATGCTCCTAAAAATGGCAAAACAAAGCAATGAATTACTGCACCCTGGGAGTCTTCATACTTACGATACTTACTTTTCTTCAGAAAAAGAAAGCATTAGTTATCATCTACATTTTTAAACTGCTGAATCTCATTCCACATTTTTCTCTCTTGTAAAACCAGAAATATCAAAACACGCTGAAACAGAAGTTTAATATCCCTTGGGTCTCTCATCCCTGTAACCCTGAGCAGCAACCAGAAGATCTTTTCTTTGTGGGGGTGAGAGGCATTAGTGTGGGCATACTGAACCTACACACTCTCACTTTGAACAATCCCAAGCGTTTTCAAGTATCTGCAGAGGTCTGTTTCCTAAATAAAACATTTATTAAATGTTTTATTAAAAATGCTGGGAAATGTATGATAACTAACATCACTCCCAGGAGTGACCTACAGAAGGTTACTAGCGAGAGGGATTCTGTAATTATTAACACTGCCAAGCGTGTATCACAAACTAGACTTCACTGCATTCGCTTCTCCATGTGCATTCATGCCGCAGCCCTCACCCAACGCCACGCCGGCGGCACAATGCCCCACCACGGCCGCTCCATCTGTGACCACCAGACCCCTGTTCTCCTGGGGGGCACATCTACCTGAGGAAGCGCGTGTACCGCGAGCGGATGCTCGTGTACCTCAGCAGGCTCCGCCGCACGCGGCGCAGCCCCCGCCGCCGGAGCGCCGGCGCTGCGGCAGCCACAGCCCGGCCGGGCGCGGAGGGTGGCACCTCGGGGCGCCCCCGCCCGCCGCGGCCCGGCCACGCGGGGCGCGCGTCTCCATGCCAACAGCCGCCACCGGCCAGCCACCCCCCCCCCCGGCCCCTGCCCCGGCTTTACCCTCTCCAGCGCCCCCGCGGCCCGGCCGTCCTCCGGCTCCTTCCTGCCGCCGCCCCCCAGCAGGGTGGCTCTCCGCTCAGCCGCGCTGGTGGACACCGCCCGAGCGGGTTCTCTCCGCGGTGGTGGCGGCGGCGGCGGCGCCGCTTTGTCCCCCCGGGAGCGGCCCTTCCTCATCGCGGTGGCTTCTCCTCAGCGGCGGTGCTGGCGGTGGCGGCTGCGGCACGACTCGGGCCCCCGCGCCGCGGCGCCGGCCATGGCCGGCGGGACTCAGGGAGAGCCGGGGCGGCGCCGCCGCCGCCGCCACCTGCGCGGGGGGCGGGGGGACATGCCCGCGCGCCGCCGGCCCCGCCGCCCGCCTGTCAGGGGAGCGCGGGCGCAGCGGCCGCCGCGGCACCGCCCCCCGCACACACACACACACAGAGCGCAGCCCGCCCGCCAGCCGGTATCGCGAGAGCGCCGGCCTCGCGGCGGGGAGCGGCCGCGAGAGTTGGGAGGCAGGGAGGGAAGGAGCGGGGAGGGAGACTCGGCTCGAGGAGGCGGGCGGGAGGTGCGAGGAGGGAGAGGGCGCGGGGCACGCTGGGAAGGCGGTGGCCGGCGCTGAGGGGAGCTGGGGGCTCCGCCGGCAGGCAGACAGGCAGGGGGAACAAATGGGGTGCGGGAGCGGCGCCAGTCCGGCAGCCTGGCTCCCGGAGGGCTGCCCGGGTGAGTGATGCCTCCGGGCTGCAGAGGTTTCCATGGCGGGAGAGAAGGAAAACGGGGCGGCCTCGTTGCAGTCGCAGGAGGAGGCTCAGGGGTGTAGACTGAGGGCAGCCCTTCTGCCCCCATCAGCATGATCGGGTGTCCAGCGGCAGTTGTCCAGTGTAGTGACACAGCTTCCATGTCGATAAACACCTGAATTGCCCCTGCAAATGTAAGGTGAACACAGACCCTTCCCTGAGGTGTCACCAGCAGTAGGCTGACTTTGGGAGAAAGCCACGCTTCTCTGCCAAGAGGCTCGCCAGCCCCTCCAGCATGGCACGGTGGGAATGAAGCCCCTGATCCCACAGTGACTGGGGCACCTCATGGCATCCCGCCGCCTGGACACCGAGGTGCAGGAAAACATCTACCAGAGGAACCATCGTGTGCCACAGCCCACTTTGATAGAGCAGATGAGGATGTAATTTAGCCTTCCTGGTGAAAAAGACAAACCAACAGAGATTCATTACCTCAAGGAGTAATCAGAGCATGTATCATCATCTTGCGTTTCATCTCAGTAACTCACACCCTCTCGGCATTTCTGTCTTTGCAAGTTATTTCCCGAGGGTGCAAGTTACCGGTTTCTGCATTCATTTTTCACAAAAGCGACTTCAAAGTTGTCCTGTTTCTCACTGTTACATAGTCAGGAGCCTTGCTACTGCCATGGAAAACAAACAGTTCCTTCTCCCTTTTGAACAAGCCAAAAAGGCTTATACATCTTCAACAAGGTAATCTGATTTTATACATTCTTTTAATTCATTTTTTACAAAGACGACAAAAATACGCTTTAAAACGATTTACTGATGTAGATGAGTGGGAGCATTTTTAAAGAATCATTAAGAATATTTTAAGTTCTTACTGAAAACCCCTTCAGGATGCTGGATTAGTCACAGAGATCTTTTTTCCATCATAATTGTGTATGATAGAGATGGACAACCATGTGGAATTTCCCAGCTGGGAATCCTGCCCTAACTAAATGTAAATAATGCAGATTTATGGAATCTTGGCATCTGTGATAATGTGTGTCTATTAGGATGGCATGGCGCCTTGTCATAATTTGGCTGGATCTTTGCCCTGTTGCAACACAGTTGCCAATTAGTTACTTGTTGGTTATGGCCTGTGGGCCACCTTGCACTGGCTCACACCTGGTTGCTTCATGTGCCAAAAAGAAGAATTCATGAATACAGGAAGAAAAGTCACAATGAGAATCTGAATAACACTACCTGCCCGACCTATTAAACACAGACAAACACAGTAAAACCAAATCTTTGGTTGTTAGTTTTAGTTAGAATGGCAAATATCTGCCTTCTGGTTCAGCATTGCACTCAAAACACTTGAAAAATCTTTTTGGTCACTCTGAATCAGAAAGCTGTTCGGGGGGTTACAGGACATTGCACTTGTGAAAACACTGCATTTGGTTTGGTTTGGACTGTACCCTTCTCTGTTAATCCCTATTTAGTCTTTGGGACCTGAGATGTCTTTCCAATATTTTAGAAAGAAAAGAACAGTGAGTATTCATTGGAAGAAATCGGAAAAATACTCCTAATTTTACTGATGTTCCTATATTTTTTTCCATTTAAACTCGCCACTGAACGTGACCTGAATCTGCAGAGCCTTCTGAGTGACCTGATTTGGCTTTTCCATATGAGCTAGTTTTCTGAACTTTTTCGTTTTCCAGCTTTAAATAAAACTGACCAAATCATGAGAGACTTGGCAGGGAAAAGGGGTACAGATGAATGAGGCAGAGCATGGTATGATGCCACGCCTATGCTCATGGCACTTCTTTCCAGAAATACCCTGTCACATCCAAAAAAGATAGAAGAGTAATTAATAAAGGTTTATAAAAGGACTGATTCTTATGTTATCCAGACTAACAGAGCAAAAGCAGCTCTACACATAGAGCCTCCATAGCTCACTGACTAATATTCAGTTAATTTTGTTTCTCTCTGCACTTCTAGATACTTCTTTTGTCTGGCTTCCATCTTCGTTTTCTCCCTCGGGGAGGTCTCGCCATGCCCTTCTGCTTCAGTAGGGGCTGGAACAGTGCTATCCAGGAAGGGTTCCCTTCCATTCTTCTCTGTCTGGTTTAAAGAACACAGAGTCCAGTCCAACTTATTCCATAATGTTTTCTGAAATGACAAATCCATCTGCAGCATTTTATGAATGCTGAGCACACAGTTTAGCACTAATTCCTGGAGCTGGAATAGAAATCTACAGCTTGAAGCTGTGAGGTTAAAACCTCTTTATTCCAAACAGAATAGAAAATGCTAAATGGTAGATGTTATTAGGATGCTGCTGAGCAAGAGAATGTCTTTTACAAAAGGAAATACTTAATCATTTGAATTCCTATTAAATTTGAACATTTGGCAAAACTGGTACAGCACAAAACCCAGCTGATCACCTATTTTCACTGTTTCCAAGGCAGAACTGCATCACTAATGCCACCAAACATGCCTTGTCACTTGTCATTCTGCTCACACTATACACATAATCTTCACTCTCAGAATTTCTGCTCTGTGTGAGATGAAGGAAATGTTTTTTGTTGTTCTGCATGTTAAGCTGTCACACACCTTCTGTTGGTGACCCAGTTTTAATGGTATTCACAGAGAAGTTTTGGTCTTTACACTGGAATACTAATGTTTGGCAATTGGCAACATGCATCCAGCCCAGCAGACGGCTCAGTGCTTTGGGATGTTGTACTATACCTGCACAGTATGTCAGTAATGACAAGTAATTGCACAGGCTGCACGTCATTGCCATGACTCCTGGCTGTTTCCCTAACTTCACCGCTCTGACAGCATTCTTTTTTCAAGATTCACCAAAAAAAACCCAATGTGATACAACTAAAGAATGCCAGTTGTGAGCAAAATAAAACTAAGAGTAAATAAGTTAGTTACATGAACTACAGACAAGGTGACATTCACTAGGAGAAGCTTTGACTGAGACTAATCAATTGCTCTTTATAGAATGATGCATCATTTTGTTCCACAAAAAGCAAGACGCCAGTTCCAGCTCTGCCAGGCTAGCCAAGCAAAGCAGGCTGCCCACACAGCTGAGAACTGCAGCCACAGAATGTTGCAGCTCACCACCACCACCCCTAACGCTAGGGACATGGTAAGAAAAACAGGATTTTCCAAAAGAATACGGGCTAATTAGTAAGTCTGGGGCCTTGACAAAATCTAGGCAAAATTTACTCATGATCTAGATTTAGTGAGGTCTGCTGTTCAAGAAGTTCTCCATTAGACATTTGCATAGTTAATAAAAATACTCATAGTTACATGAGGACTTTTTACAAAAAGGATATAAATGCTCATATTTCATGGCACAAACTAATCATTGAATTAAGGAATATTAGGAAGATATTTCTTACAGGCAGGTTATTCCGTAAAAGTATATTAGACAGCATAATATTCCACTGCATCTTCACTGGAAACTACTACTATTAGTCAGTCTTAGGGACAGAATAAACAAGTAAATGAACTGACAACCTAGTCCAGGATGGCAGTTACTAGATCTAGATATAAGAAAAGTCCCGTCCTAACTGGATATGATTTGCTTTCCAATCGTTATTTCCCTTCTTTATATACCATGAAAGACATAAATCCTTGTATGTCAAAGTGACAACTTTGCAGTGCTGTAACCTTTTCTAGATACCATATTTACATGTGATAAGGAGGTAGAAGATGTAAATATACAAATGTATAACAGGAGTTAAAAGTATGGCTGTGGGGTTTAGGGAGAGCTTAGTGCAATAGCTAAGTTAAGAGCACTTCTTAGCACCAAAACCTCATCAAACACAGTATAGCTTTAAAGAGACAGAAGACCAGTGAATACACTTCTTTCACTGTCAGCTTGGACTCAATTGTACAGCAGTTGCCACAGTTGAGCTGCTACCCCTAGGTGTTAACAGAGTACAAATTACATCTGCATATAAAGTGTGTACATCTGTGTGTATTTGTGAAAAGTCCAGAAAGGGAAGCGCATGGGACATGGAGAGATGCTGACAAGCAGGAATAGCATCAGATCCTAACTGTTGTCACCCCGGCTTTTGGGCACCTGAACAAAGATGAGTTTTGCCTTTGTTCTACTGCTACTCATGGAAATGCTTCCCAAATATGAGAGGACAAATAGAATCATAGAATATATAGGGTTGGAAAGGACGTTAAGATAGAATCATAGAATAATAGAATAGTTAGGGTTGGAAAGGACCTCAAGATCATCTAGTTCCAACCCCCCTGCCATGGGCAGGGACACCTCACACTAAACCATGGCACCCAAGGCTCTGTCCAACCTGGCCTTGAACACCGCCAGGGATGGAGCATTCACAGCCAACCCATTCCAGTGCCTCACCACCTTCACAGTAAAAAACTTCCTCCCTATATCCAGTCTAAACTTCCCCTGTTTAAGTCTGAACCCATTACCCCTTGTCCTGTCACTACAGTCCCTAATGAAGAGTCCCTCCCCAACATCCTTATAGGCCCCCTTCAGATACTGGAAGGCTGCTCTGAGGTCTCCACGCAGCCTTCTCTTCTGCAGGCTGAACAGCCCCAACTTTCTCAGCCTGTCATCATACAGGAGGTGCTCCGCTCCCCTGATCCTCCTCGTGGCCTCCTCTGGACTTGTTCCAGCAGTTCATGTCCTTTTTATGTTGAGGACACCAGAACTGCACACAGTACTCCAAGTGAGGTCTCAAAAGAGCAGAGTAGAGGGGCAGGATCACCTTCTTCGACCTGCTGGTCGTGCTATACAAGAAATACAAGAAAGCAAGCCATGGAAATCCAATTGGTGTGCAGTGGAATCTTGCATTGGAACACTTCAAAAGACTTTATATGTATGTATTGAAAGAGAACAGACAGAAAGGGCATAGATAAGGTGAGAAGGGAGTTGTGAAAGCAGTTTGTATTGATACGGAAGAGAGGGGAGTCATTTGGGGGATGAGAGGTGCTGTTTGCAGAGAGAGAGGCCCTGAGAAAAAAAATACCTTTTCTGTGAGTGTTGTGATGAATTTTCTAACCACAGATTCATCACAGGACCATGAGTCAAGCTACCTAGAATGAATATGACATACGTGGGAGTCATTTGTCAGAGGTGTCTGCAGGGACACTACATGGACCTCAGCTGTGTCCTCCTTAAAATTCATCCCTGCTGTGATACTAACAGGAAAAGCTCAGCAATGATTCATCTGGTGGTTTCCAGTCACTGCCTTTTAATATGTTGACCAGCATGATCTCACTCTTACCTTGTTCTTGCAGTATTTGGGGTTTTTTAATAGACAAGGTGTTCAACATAACAATTAAAAAAAAAAACAGAACACCAACCCTAGGGGCCTAGGGGTTGTCAGATGTGACTTAAAAGTACTGCCAGGCTACCCTCCCCTATTTGTCTCTCCCATTTGTGATATACCACCCTTTAGCTCAAGTCAACACAACTCTTCTGCAGCTGTGCTATAAACTGAACAGGGAAATTGATTTGTCTACAAACACTGGAGGCAGGGGGATGTGGTGGGTTTCTTTTTGCTGGATCAGTTCCCCCATCTGGGTGGATGCACAAGCCCACCTGGGTTGTACAGGATCAGAGCAGAAAACAGGGCTGTAGGACATGGCCATTCATAATCCAGCATTGCTACCAAGTACTTTAAAACGCTACATCAAAACCTGATGCTGGGACGTCTGCATATTACCTCTATCCAAATAATAAATACCCATAACAAAAATGTAACTAATAAAAAATAGCATTCATACTCCCCCAAGGAGACATTCATCATTCATAAAGGATTGTGGAAAATTAAATCAAATATAAATAGTTTAAAGTAGAAACAAGATGTTGCAGTTGGTTCATTCTGGAGTATAGGTCAAGCTGGACCCAGATTTTCCATGTCGTTTTTGAGAGCCCGCAGCGCAGCACAGCACAGCACACAGTCAGTAGCTATCCAAACCAAAGCCCATGCTTTGTAGAAAAAAAATAACAATAATTGTTAGTGGTTCAAGGAACCTCACAGTAACAGACGAGCAGAATGTGAAAGGCAAATGAAAGACTAGGGCAAAGGAAGAGCATTCAGTTATGATTTCAAGAGGTGCTTTCAACTCAGTAATAAGCTAAAATAAGTAGGTTTTTGTCCCCTTTAATTTTGAAAAACCTAACATAGGGCTTAAAAAACATTTTTATGATGATAATTTCATTGTTTGGGTTGTGATTGCTTTTTAACCCTACTAGTCATTAAAATATCTGCCTTTTTTCCCCCACTGACTCACTCTCTTGGTTATAGAAAATTACTGGTGCTCTTGTAATTCCTGCGCCCTGTTGGAGAGCTAGCTCAGCAACATTTTGTACTCATATAAAGCAAGTAAGCCTTAGTTCGTGCTGTGATGTATTCCTTACGCAGACAAAATAAAAGGAGAAATCCTAGTCCCACCAAAGCGAACAGAAACAAATCACACCTTAAATTCAGTAGCGTTAAGGTTTGACCTCAGCTTTTCTTTTCCAGAGTTAGGAGCGCCAGACTGAGTCCATCTGGAGTGTCTCCTTTGGCATTCAGCTTGACTCGTGACGTGAAACGTTCAGCAGAGAGACTTGTGAACATGCACTTGTGGTTCTGAAGTCTGAAATAAAGTGATGAATATATACTTAACTGAGCATCAAATAATGTGCCCTTGTTGCAACTTTAAATGCAGTTCTGCAAAGGAGCCTCAGGAATGACACTAAATTAGATGACAACCTGTGCTCCTAATTACATCTCTAGTTACAGTTAACAAGAAAAACACTTCCATCTTCTGAGCATGCAGGCTCACATTGACATATGAGGAGCAAACAGCTTAATTTCATTAGCACACATTGCCATATATAATAGAGCTATAACAGGCCAAATGCTCTAATTTACACTCCTGAAACTCAGTCTCCCTCCGGTCATGCTGCTGTGACACTTTGAGGATGCCAGGAAGGGAAATGGATCTGGCAGTTGTCACTGGTTGGAAGTGCAAACAATTTTTCCCTTAACCACCTCAGCTTTGCAAAGTTACCAGAAAGATAAAAGTGTAAAAGCTACTGCAGTCATTAAAGAGATGTGACTCACTGAACAGGAATCGCTGTGTTGCGTTAGGAGATGTCAGTTGACAGAGTCACTAAACTGACGGCCAGAAGCTGGGAAGTTAGAAACTAGCTGTATTTTTTAAACATTTTTTCCCCTGATTTTCTTCTAATGGCTTTTGGCAGAAGGAAGTTGCTTAGGAGATGGCTTTTGAGACCGAGTGTAGCGGTGTTGTGGGCTTGGAACAGATGCCTGCTTTTACTAGCAAATAGGCTGCTATCAATTAGATCATCAGATGATAGTAAGAATAATAATAATAATTAAATGCGGTGGTGTTGGAATTGCTGTCTGTGGCGATCTCTTAACATCACACATGCTTTAACTGTAGCTCTTGAAAAGATGAATAGAAGTTACAGGGCACGGATACTGAAGGTAAAATTAAAAGGCAGCAGGAGTCTTAAAATTATACAAACATTGCTGAAGTAAGTTCAATTTTAACAAATAAAAAGAAATTATTCATTCAAGTATGGGGAGGGGTAAGAAACTTCCTTCAGCAAATTTCTCAGTATAAGGCATCAAAAAAAAAAAAGTAGCTAGAGAATACTTTAAGAAAAAAGAACCAAGATTTGATTCTTAGGTGATAAAGATGTATAGCTGAGATCTCAAAAAGCTCCTTAGCCAGAGCCTGCTTACATGTATTGCTAAACCAAAGCCAAGTCTGAGAAATCACAAACATATGACAATTTTCCTTCCTGCTGCTAGAAACTCTGCCTAATCTCCCAGCAAGTGGTCCCATTTGGCTCCTGCTCAAAGCCTGAAAGAGATCCCAGTTTCCTATAGCTTAATATAATTTGTATGTCAATTCAGTGAACAGAGGCATTACAGGACACCTCCTGGCATGCTTTACACCTTTACAAGAGGGCATGCATTTTATGCAAAAAAAGCAACAAGGCAAAGAGCATGTGCTATTCCTGTGCTTTTTACCAGGCTGCTTTATCACCTGTCACAATGCTGAAAGTGAATGTTCATGTTATACAGTGGTCTTCATTTGTGTAAGAGCACACAGATTCAAGTGCCAAGCAGTATGCACAAATCCTTTACATTACACATCAGAAAGGGGCTCCGTTAATTTCAACCAACACTAGATCATGCCACAAGAGGTGAAGATGAAGGTAATAAGCCATTACATTTACTTCAGTTTCTCCTATAGTTACTTTACGCTTTTTTTAACTTGCCTTAATTAAATTCATTCTGGAACATAAAAATTGCTCAGTTAACACTGGTCTGGAAATGGCTCTTTTTAGGCCAGGAAGACTCCTGCCTTGAGGCACTTACTAGAGCTAGGACAGGAATCAGTGCTTATAGCTGATATAGATTGTTTTATTATCATGCTCAGCGAGTTTATGCAATGAGATTCATACCAAGCTTCCACTGTGCCGGTATTTGTTTTTTCAAACAAAAAAGGTTTGTAAATAATGGTGCCAGAGTGTTATCTGACAAAGCAGTGTTCTGCTTTAAAGATAAGACCAACAGATGCTACTGTTGGTAGTATTTAGGAGTCTAAATAACTGCAAGGTACTGAGCAGTGCTGCTCTTCACAGTACTCGATGAGATTTCATTTATGAAAGTAGGTGCAACTATTTGTAATCAGCATGTCTACCTTACGTTCAGACACAGAATCCTCTTTGCAGAAAGCAGAGTTCACACTGAAATCCGACCAGGAATCCTGTACAGGTAACAGTTTCATGTGGTGCTTGTGACAGTGGTTGGGGAATGCGTAAGAGGCACGTTGAGTACCCAGAGCAAACAGCAGCAGGTTTAAAGGGATCTTGTGAAGAAAGAGCAAAGATCTGGGAATCGGGAGACATGGTTTCTGTTCCATGGGCTGCAGTAAAATCACTGTGTAAGCCGCAGGAAGCCATCATCTCTGTAGCCAAAATTAAGCCGGTCAGGCTGAAATAAGAAGTGTTGGGTTTCATATCTCTAATTCAGTGAAGTCCTAATCTGTGGTAAGAGCCCCATGAAACTGTTATAGTAATGAACCTAAAAATACAGTATTAGATATATAGTCTAATATGTATTTTGTATTATATAATAATAAAATAATCTAATAATACTTTAATAATAACCCAGTGAAGCTGTGGCTGCCCCATCCCTGGCAGTGTTCAAGGCCGGGTTGGATGGGGCTTAGAGCAAGATGAGTGGAAGTTGCCCCTGCCCATGATCTTTAAGGTCTCTTTCAACCCCAATGATTCTGTGCTTCTACGAATTAATGAGACAAGGAATTATTGAAAAATCAGGCAGGCGTTTAGTTGTACTTGGTATATAGGAGACCTGTTGTTTTTCTAATTCTAACCTATGTTTGTACTTTCCTCTTTATCATGTTGACATTTGCAAGCAATAAAAGGGCATTATGTGCTGGTCATTGCATCTGCTTTTGAGATAAATCTATGTTAGCATTCCAAAGGGTCAAGGAGTTCTTCCAGGGCAAACAAATTCTGGAACACTGATGCCAGATGGTGTGTATATAAAGTGAAAATGAGAAAAGCAATTTATTGTGTTCCTGTTCCACAGAGAAGTGTCACCCAGAAGGACAGCAAAAGAGGTGAGAAACTACTGAGAAACTGGAGAGACAGTTTTCTTCTTCTGTAGTATGTTGCTTTCTTTGTATCTGAAAAGTCTGTGTACATAGAGGAACTGCAGTCCTTATTCAGGCAAAATCAGTTCAAAAAGGTAACAGGAGTATTTAACTAAGGAATGAAGGGTTGAATTACTAACATGTATAAATAATTATGCATTGATTTATGTAACAGGTCCTGGCTTTATCTATAAGGCTCACTAATACATAGTCTGTGTTTAGAGAAATGTTTGTTGCACAGTCAAAACCATTTTATCTTGAATTTTTGACCAAACTCCACAAAAGAAGCAGAAAATAATGGATTAGATTTTTAAGTATAAATGAGCATAACCTCAACAAAGGCAAGTTATCAATGTCATTTATCCAGCTCAAGTGCTGACCACTCACTTGCAGCTGTATTCAATGTGTCATTTCCAAGTGTGCAAAGCAACTCTGCAAGTTTTGGAACTAATCAACCTTTTCTTCAGATCTAATGAAACAGGAATGTCTTTTGGAAGGGTTCAAAGATAAATTCAGGTCAGCGTAGAATTAATTTAAAATAATTTTCTCAAAATGCTGAAAAGTATAACATGATTTCATAAACAGCCTGAACTGCCTTTTATCATTTGCTACCAAACCTCAAAACTATGCAGCAGAAGTGTAAGTGTTGAGATGTACACACAGAGAAAGGGAGACTGTATGGCTTAATATTTATGTGTGAATCTTTGATGAGCGTATTTGATTTGGTTATGTATGTATTTGGTTATATATGTCCTTCGTTTTAATGTTATGGCTTCTCCTAGAAATAAAGGATATAAAAGTTCTCTCCATACAGGAAAAAGAGCCGAACGACAATGCTGAGGTTTGCTGTCACCCTCTTTGCTGTCATAATGTCATCCACCTGCCAAAAATTTGGATGTCTGGAAGGGAACACCCACAAACTGAAGCCAAGTCCTGAGCCAAATATGCGTGAATGCACTCTGTACTCTAAATGTAAGAGTGGTTTAATTTTTGCCAAATATAGTCTCAAAGTGCAGCTTTGTACACACTGATTGCTTTAGCAGTTCCCTTAATTTCTCAAAAATATGCAAGATGCAGTATAAGCATGACAAGCTTCCTTCACTGGCATATTGCTGCATGCAAGCCAAGAGTAAGATTCTGGTTCTTCACAAAGTCAACTGCAAAACTCTCATTGCCCTCATTTATTTTCTTTTAAAAGAAAATCAAGTTATGGACCAAAACAGATTCATCTCGCATATTGTGACTTACAAATACAGCATTATAGAAAATCCTTATCACAACATCTCTGTGTCATTCCTAACAGCTTCCTGTTGCTATGCAGACTTCACAGTGCAATTGGCTCGTTCCCCGGTAATTAAAATAAGCAACAGCTACTGGAACAGATGTGGGCAGCTCAGTAAACCGTAAGTCAGCTTTGATGTTGTCTGTATCCTGGTTCAATAGATCTATGCTGTGGCAGCCACACAGCTAATGGTAACTCCCCCTGGGATGGACAATCCCCAGGTTGTCCTAGCAGTTACACCACCCAGCCCCTGTCATCTTTTCTCTACACCTGACCAGCGTCTGACTCTTCCTCTTCTCTCACAAAACCCCATGAACCCCTATGTATATACTATTTGTGCAGAAGGGGTATGCTTTTTCATGTTTGCTTTCAGTATAGAACCAGATCTAGCAATGCAAAGCAGTCATAAACTGAATAAGTAACAACCACACCACACCTCTATAGCTCTCCAAAGCAACCATCACATCCACATGAGTGTGAGCCCTAGTCAACATAGACCAGGCTTCTTCCTTTGCTTAGAAAGCAGATCAACTATGTCATTAAAGCTCACAACCTAAGGGCACAAGAGTCCAGAAATGAAACTTCTGAATATTTAGAAATAAAAATTCTTGTAGTCCTGTGGGTTTCGTAACCATGAAAAATGTCTTCATAATTAAGATTTTAAGTACTCTGTCAGATGTTAGAGCTGTGAAACATGGCAAGTTAGAGAAATAAAAGAATGAAAGTACAAAACAATTAAGCAAAAACAGATGTGCAAAAGTAACAGCTCTTGTCTGCCGCTCCCAGAAGAGCACAACAGTATGTGCTTTTAAGTAACTTCAGCTGGGCTGTGGGAAAAATCTAAAGATCAATGAAACCGTGAGGCTACAACATCGAAGAGGTTTTGTACTATAGTTTTAAACTACATTTTATCGTTGCCTGGAATTGTTCTTGCCAGGAAAACTCAAGGCCTCAAAAGTTTACAGAAAGCTTACACAAATAGGGCTGAAATATGCATGGAAACATTTGTGCACTCTTTAGCTGGCCATGGTAATTGCACAGTCAGAGTCTGTACACAATGCCAAAGGAATGAGTTTGGAACGTAGACACTAACAGGCTGAAAGGATGCTTTTCGATGTGTATTGCACCCACATCAAAGCAGGCCTAGAAAACTTAGGCTCTAGCCTTGATGCTAAGAAATGGGCTTATTTGTGGCTTTTCTCACCCACCACAGCTGTGAAGATTTCATGAAGAAAATTGAGTGCTTTTACCGGTGTTCTCCATATGCTGCTCGCTGGATCCATCCCAGATACACTGCTGCTATTCGGTCTGTTCCACTGTGTCAAAACTTTTGTGATGACTGGTAGGTTCAGCTTTTTATCAAAGTATCTTTGTTTAGCTTTAATACTTCTGTGTTACTTGGGTGTCACAGAGCATGGGTGGATGAAGCACAGATCTCCCAGTCGGTTGGAACTAAGATTTGATGATGTGGCACCACCTTTACGCCTTTTCTCTTGTTCTTCCTCTTCATTTCTTGTTTGTCATCTCTACTTTTTCCTCAGCTAAGCTACTGCCCCCAAAATAATAATGGCACAGGCTGAAGGCAGGATGGAGTCACTAGTGACCCAAGGTCAGCACTGCCAGGCTGTCCATGAGGATGCAGTGCAATGGCATCTGAAATGCCTGACGTGATGGAGAAGCTCCCCCCATGTTGACAGGAACTAACAGCAGTGAGGGTCCTGCCCACCCTTTGAAAAGGCCATGCCTGTGAGTTAGCATTTGTGCAGTTAGCATTTTAAATCTAAATACTTGATCATGATATGATAGTTATTTGTATAAAATGCACTATGCAATCATGAAAGCAGACACTTCCCATATGTTTTTGATTAATTCATGTAACAAATTAGCTTAATTCCTTAATTTTGCACCTTTGGCCTTTTCTATTCCCTTCCATCATCCTTCTCTAAAATCACTTCTAAAAGCCTGAATCTCAGAGAAACTTGCAGCCAAGTAATGCTAAAAATTTTAATAGCAATGAAGAAACATTTAATTACCATTCGATTTCCCAAAATATAGCGTAAGGGAATCACATTAGTTTTTGAGTGCAAGACATGTAGTGGAACAACCCAGCACCCGTCTGTCATTAGTCTTGGGGTAGGAGCATTATATCCAGGTGGGGTACTGAGAGTTTTTCAGTGGCCCATATCCAGCATATATCTCTCCCTCGCTATTTTGAGATGATGGATAAAATAATGTCATCATTTGACATACAAATCTCAGTCAGTACCATATTAATTTTGTGCCTAGTAACTGCAGTAACTGGACCTACAGACAGTATGGTTAAAGTGGTGTGAAGCATACTACAAACAACACAGACTGTGTTCACACTATAGGATCGTAACTGCTACATCCCTTGAAAGTAGTGAACTGTGAATCTCTTAGGCTGCTCTGAAAATCATGGAACACTGTTTTAATACTTCTAAAAATGTTATGAAAGAGCTTTTCTTGGAAGCGTAGAAAATACACATGGTAGCTCACTGCTCTGTATGGTGCTTTCCCTGGTGGTTATACAACTTGGTTATTGACACATGGATCCATTTTCACTCTCACCTTCTCTCCAAGGGCAAAGTCATGTGTGCAGTGCAATACTGTGGTAGGATTTGTCTACAATATGTCTCCATTGCTTTGTGCCAGAGAGAGAAACAAAAAGCATGGTTGGGATTTGTAATGGAAGATGGTGAGAAAGGCTGATGTATTTCTTAACTTCCCTAGAATTTCCTCTAGTGATTAATTTTATTTCTGTGCTAGGAAGCTCCATGTGCCTCAGGAACAGATTTGTCACATGCAGTCTTCCTTCCTAAATTTTTGGTAATCTTCTAAACTGAATCCAGATTATCACCTCCTTAAAGATAAAGGCTGAGACCTTGAATTTGCCTCAGTGATCAGAATGTCAAAGCTCAGAACCAAATATATCCAAAATTCAAAGACATTTGGATATTAAAGCATTGGAGTTGCCAGTGAGCTTTAGAATAGATCTGACAGGCAAAGGAGTAAAGTACCGATATCTAAACCAAATGTATCCCAGAGTAAGCAGCATGCAAGTCATCACCAAACTGCTATATGCAGTGAAAGTGTAAAGATGAAAGAAAATGTACCCTGTAAATTCAGTTTGCATCTATGAACTGCTTTAAGCCAGCCTTAGTGTATATGAGATTCATACTGAAGGATATAGGGTGGGCCATATGACATGGTAAAACCCTCAGTGTCCCCCAGCTGTTGCCAGACCCTCCAAATAAATGGCATTTTTTAACTTTGTTGTTGGAAAGTGTGTGGGGCTGTGATTGAGAGCTGCTGCACAGGAAAAAAATTATCCTTTTCCTGTATGGAGCATCCTAACAGAGAGCAGGCCCTACTCTAAACATAAGCTGAACAATGATCTGTTGCCCCTGTTGGCATCATAGATGCCTGGCCTGAATCAAAAATGCAATGATGAGCCAGTACTGTGCATGCTAGTCTGTGTGCCTGCCTAATGCCAATGTCAAACCCATTCCCTCACCCTGCTTAAGGCCTGGGGCTAGAAAAGAGGCTGGACAGAATTCCCACTCTTTCTGGTGATTGAAAGTAACATTTTTTCATGTTCTATTCACTGGAGTCCCTTTAGCGTGTGTAGCACTGCTGGTGATGTGACCTACTTTCTCTACATGCCGTGAGTGTGCCTGCTGCATACTGTATGTCTTTGTGGCCAGAAATGTGCAGAGGATTGTGAATGAGCAGTGACTTCATTTAAAAGAAATTCATCTGACTTGCTCGGGGCCTTCCTTTTCTTCCCATTGTCTTAGGATTTCTTGCTCCCACTAGTTGTAAAACTATTGCTTTTCAAAGAGCCCCACGTACAAGCCATTTTCTGATCCATCTGTGAAAGGGCCTTGTGCCCTTAGAAGAGAAACAGCTAAAAAAGCAGGGGGAGAAGCTTTAAAACAGAAATATCCTGCTCATTGTGCATAGTGAACTGGTATGTTCAGGGAGGATCTTGCTGGTATTTGTGTTTCTGTTTCTCACAGGTTTTAATTAATGTTTGAAGAAACCACTTACGGGCAACAGAAAACAGACTTTTCATAAGTCATGACTTTTTATAAACTTAGCTTCATAATTACTTCCATTGGGATAAAGAAAAACTCAGAGCAATAGTTATGCCTTGCTCCTGATATATAACAAACCCCAGAGTCAGGCATAATCATAATTAGGAAACATTTCATCTGACAACTCAATAGATAACAGTGAAAAAATATAAATCCTTTAATAAATGTATTTAATTCAAATTCCTGAGGAAAGCAGATGTATAACATGAATGACCCAGGTAAGCAAAACTCTGGAATACTTATTCATTACTTGAAAAGTATAACTGAAGGTAACACAAATTTCACAAGAAGCAGTTCCACCTTCTCCTCAGCCCCAAGGGCTGCTCATTCCCTCCCCTGCCCTGTCCCCACCCATGTGCCAACAGCACTGTCTGAGAGACCATGAAGCAACCTGAGTCTGGGAATCCATCAGGCTGAAAAACACTTAGGCAAATAAAAAAGGAAACCAGAAAAAGAAGACTGTGGGAAGGGCAGAACTGCTTTCAGTGGACGTGCTGGTATTAGGCAGCTCACAGTAGATACTGATCGACTGTGCTAGAAAGCAATAAATATAAATGCATGCATAAAGAGAAGGACCTGCCTATGTGGTTTGAAGAATCAATTGTTGAATCTGATGCTGGTATATGGAGTTTGTAGGTGGTGAATATCAGAGTTTGCATTGATGCCCCTACCTGGTGTGCCTTCAAGCGAGCAAAGTGTCTAGGGGATTTACCTCTGTTGTCTTTCTCAGTCAGGGTACATGCAGCAGCTAACAAACAACAAACCAGTTACTCTTACATTCCCTTGTCCCAAATCCAGTCATGGCACAAACTGGGAAGATTTGCCTGGTAGCGCCACATTACACTAATTTATCACATTGCAGCCAGTATTTCCAGCAGATCCCCCACCTCTGACAGCAGATTCATGGATGAACACATTTAAGAATACAGGTCTCCTGCCCTACACCTGTTTAGTTCAGGCGCCGGTTACCCTGCATCTGTTGCTGTTCTTTCTCCCTCCAAAAAGCAACAAAAAAACCCTATGTGAAGGTTCTGTGGATGTGCATCTGCATATGCACGTGTACTGCAACGTGTTCTCGTAGTTCTGTGCCCACAAGACAACCTCATATTTCATTTAAAAATGTAAGTCTGCAGCCTTCATGATATCAAACTACTTTTGGAAACATGACCCTGAAGATGAAAAATGACAAACAGAAAATCTATCCAAAGGTATTAATTATAAATACCGTGCTGAGCAACACTAACTTTTTGAGAGCTGTGCCTCATGATTTTGGCACTCTCAGTTACTGGTGGGAATAGTCTGCCTGAAGCTATTGAGACTAAATGTAAGTAGATGTTAACTGATTTGCAGAAAGTGATACTAAAGAAAGGTAAGAGCCAAAAAGTGGAACATAAAAAGAAGTGGAAGGAAGGAAATGATGTAGGATAATGGTAAGCCATGAGATCTCTCATCACACAAACCAAGCAGTTGCAAACTGTACTCATCCCTGTTTATAGGCTTTTTTTACATTACTGCTTAGAAGTTGAAAACAACTTAAATTTAAAATTTTGGACCTATAACCTGCAAGACTCTTTTCTCTTTCCTCATTCGCTTCAAGTTTACCTTCTTTGAAACTGCCATTCTGGGGCTGACAGCCTATTAGTTTTTATGATTTTGTTGTTTGTGTATTTTCCTTATTTCAGTGCACGTTTCTTATAGAAACCCCTGCCCAGGAAATACAATTATTCTTTTCCCATATTAATTCATAAATACAAACTTCCCCCACACCTCCCCCAAGTGACAGTTCACTCTTAGCATACCTGTGCTCTGCCACAGTGTTGAACATCAGCATTCATAAAACTCCCTCCCCACAGTTATTTCCTTCATTCAGTAACATCAGCAAACAAAACCATCAGAAAACACTGCATGAAGGAGCGTTGCTCCTCTGAACGTGAGCTCTTCACTTAAGTCTGTGAGTACAAAATGTAGTGGCTGAACTGTTTAGTTTGCATTGGGATTTAGGTCTTCCCGGCCAGCTCAGAGTTTATGTACATGTCAAGCTAAGATAATGTGCACATCTTTTGAAGATCTGTTGCTAAGCTGCACTGTGCAACCATACGACATTACTGGCATAGCCCCCGTAGGCCTTTAGAGTTGAATCTGAGTCCACTGAAAAAAGAAGTGAGAGAAATTAACTGTAACTTCCACTAATCTCCATGAAGGTATGAAGCCTGCAAAGATGATTCCACATGTGTTCGTAACTGGCTGACAGACTGGGAACGGGATCGAAGTGGAGAAAACCACTGTAACAATGAATGTATTCCGTACAGTGAGGTAAGAAAACCTGATCAACTGAATCAGAAAAGAATGGCATTGAGGGGTCTTTCTTTTTTCCTGAGTATATAGGTGTGAAAAGCAACAAGTGAATTATTTTTACTTCAGCAGTTTCAAGCCATGCCTACATCAGACTTCTTAAGTATAGAAATAGTTAAACATTTATATTTATGTAGATCTCTTACTCTAAGGATATATGTATTTAATTAACCATTGTCCATACCACTTGTGAAACAAAAGTGAAAGTTCAAGCAGCACAGATATGTTTAACCACAGTGGGGCTTAGAATGTAAAAGACAAATTAACTTTGTTCATAGAACAGAGACTCTGAGAGGTATTTTATAAGGTTCCTTACATAATGTGGGGTTTTACCTCCGTATTTTTAAATTGAGATGTAAATTCCGAGATTACTAAGGAATTTTTATGGTCTTCTTGCCTATTAGGCATCTTTGCCTTTCTGTTTTATGTATGTTCAAATCCTTCTCCATCCTCCAAATTCCTCATTTCTTTGAAGAAGACATTATTCTAATTGTTTCCCTTCTGTTCTCCATAGACTTCTTGTATCTTCAATGTGTGATCTCCATTGTCTCTGCCGATGGCTTGACAGAGCTAGCTTTGCTCTGTGTGACTCTGATGGTTAAAGACCAGCTCTAACAAGCTTTCTGAGAGCTCATCCAGTCTTTCTGAGAATGTTTAATGGTTGGGATAACTGATTTTATGAGCAAAAGAATATAAAATGAGAACTGACAAGACTTATAAGAGCAAGGCTGATCTACAGATGTTTAAAGAGTCAGGTAGGATTTTTTCTAGTGACTCAAGCAAGTTTAGCATCAGGATGAAAAAATACAACTCAAAACTGCTACACTTACTTGAGTATTTTTAATATTTGAACTTCACTGAGCCCATGAAAACTGTCCAAATTGAAGAATTAAATGAAATCTAAGTGTAGTGCTTAGGGACTGGCACTAAGACTTGCAGAAATCCCAGCTTCATTGTTTCGAGTTCAAGTGCATATACTTCCAGAAGTCAGTTCAGCAACTGATACAACTGGAAGTCACAGTCCAGTTAGTGCTGTCTGCCTTGCAAAATTGACACTGATCAGCAGGCTCAGGAAAGTGGCCAAAACCCAAATGGGCTGCGTAAATTTACAGCTGAGTCTCCCAGATGTGCTAAATCATCAGTGGTTCCAGATGAAGTGAAAACCAAAATGATAATCTCCGTAAATAATCTCCAGTCCTTGCTCAAGGTCCAGAGATAGGAATTTTTAGCCTTGAATTCCCTTCTTAACCCTTCTTAACGAAAATATACCATCTGCAGAGGAAAACAGGCAGCAAATCCAGACATCTTATCACTTGACGCCAGGCACAGCTATTCCTCAACTAAGTGGAACCACACCCCAAACTACCCATGTTTTTCACCCAAAATAGGCTTGCGTGGGAAGTCAGAATAAAGATGAAGTTTCTTCAGAGCAATTAAAAAACCACATTTCCCAGCTGAATGTTACATGATAGACAAACACTAGACTTGGAATCATAGAATAGTTAGGGTTGGAAAGGACCTCAAGGTAATCTAGTTCCAAACCCCCTGCCATGGGCTTGGATGACTCACAGTAGTCAATGTTGCCTAAGGCTCTGTCCAGTCTGGACTGGAACACTGCCAGGGATGGAGCATTTACCACTTCTCTGGGCAATCTGTTCCAGTGCCTCACCACCCTTACGGTAAAGGACTTCTTCCTTATATCTAACCTGAACTTCCCCTGTTTAAGTTTAAACCCATTCCCCCTTGTCCTGTTGCTACAGACCCTGATGAAGGGTCATCCCCAGCATCCTTGTAGGCCCCCTTCAGACACTGGAAGGCTGCTATGAGGTCTCCACGCAGCCTTCTCTTCTCCAGGCTGAACAGCCCCAACTTTCTCAGCCTGTCTTCATACGGGAGGTGCTCCAGCCCCCTGATCATCCTTGTGGGCCTCCTCTGGACTTGCTCCAAAACTCCATGTCCTTCTTATGTTGAGGACACCAGAACTTCACACAGTGCTCCAAGCGGTGTCTCATAAGAGCAGAAGAGAGCGGCAGGATCACCTCCTTGCTTGGTTTGGACTCAACTTAAGGAACAGAAAGTTGCAGTTACCCAGAAGCACAATGGGTTCTCCAGTGTCAGAGCCCTGTGGCCAGATGCTCACTGTCTTTTGATGCCCTCGGATCATACGGAGAAGCAATCAGCAGCCCTACATTTGACATCTGCAAGTGGTTGTAAGGACTATTTGGAACAAATGCTGAATATGGAACAAATGCTGAATATTAAAAATGCACAATGGATCACAGCCAGCACTTTTAGCCTGGCTAAAATGAGGCCCATTTTGTCATTGTTCTCCCAGCTGAGTGCTCCTTAGGCAGTGTTAATGCGCAGACGAAAACATTTTCTAAGAAGGTGAAGAATCAGAATCCTTTGCAGTAATTTAGGGACACTTTGGGTAAATGGGCTGCATGCACTGCTTGTTTGCTGCAGCCTTCTGGCCAGGCTCTGAACTTTACAGACTACAATGTCTTTGGGGCTATCTAGAATGGACTCTGTATTATTCACAAAGGAGAGATTTCTAAGGCAAAAGTGAAGATTATGATTTCTCCTCATCTGCCTTCCTGCACAGCAATAGGTCAACACAGTTTTGCATGTGGGGAGACAGGGAGACATCTCATAAGATCTTGTTGTAGAAAATAGGTGGAGCAGAAGAAGCTGTAGGCCTACAGATGCCCAGGCCCACTTCCACATAATAGACCTAAATCTGTAATCATTAACTTTTTGCACACAGAACAGCTTCCATGCAGAAATGTCCCAACCGCAAAGAGAGGGCACCTTCTCCAAGATTCATGGTGTCAAATCTGTATGTGAACTGGCAGTGACAGTAAACCAGCACAGCATCCAGAAATCACAGCACTAAGAGAAACACTGTAGGATTAAAGAAGCTGTGGTTTACAATTTCTTGAGCCAGAAAGGCCATTGTACCACTGGACTCAGCACTTTGGAAGCTTGAAGAGAACATATTTTCTTCAAGCAGTTTCTAAGTTACATTCTTTCTCTTTGTGAGGCCCTGCTTGGTCATGATGTACATTGGAGCAGGCACAGTGAGAACCCATGGAGCTGTGACTCCACTGGGCTGTCCGTAGGCTGCAGAAATAAAGTTTCCCATAAAGCATAGTCTGGCACTTTCAGCACTACTCAGATCCAGAGGCATGTCAGAGTGACCTGACATGCTACAAGTTGTAGAACCTCTCAACACAGCTTTGGCCTGTCAGCCCCAGAAAGCTAGCTGGGCTGTCAGCCCCAGGGGGAAACAAAGGTCTGGCTCTCGATCACTTTGCACTTTGTGTGATCACTTGCTTTCACAACAGGCAAATCTCTTTTGCCAGTTGTGGGACTGGATAACATTTTAAGATATCTCAGAAGTGATAAAGCACAGCACATAGCAGGACAGGGAATGACTGCCAGCTGCTTTTTTATAATCCAGTACCAGTTCTAAAAAAGTTATGTTTCTCATTTTGATACACTGGTTTTAACTTAATTCTTTTCAAATGTAATTGATACATTTCTTATTTGACACACAGATGTATACAAATGGGACTGACATGTGCCAGAGTATGTGGGGGAAGTCATTTAAGGTGAGCAAATCCTCTTGCCTCTGCTTGCAAATGAACAAGAAGGACACGGTGGCGATCAAGTATCTCCTCTCCAAGAGCTCAGAGGAAAGCTCCAGCAGCAGCAGCTCCAGCAGCAGCAGCAGCAGCAGCGAGGAGCGTGCCTGCCAAAAGAAGCTCCTGAAGTTTGAGAAACTAAAGGGAGAAGAAAAGGAACATACAAGATAAATGCTGGTGGATGTATGTCAGGACAAGAGAAATCACCATGGAGGCTGGGCTCAGGGCACTATGCCAGCCTGCTTTATCCCTTATTTCCTAAAACATAATAAATCAATGGCTGGTTATATTAATCTTCCTCTGATGTTTTTGCATCTGCATCACAAAGCTCCCAAACAGGTTAGCACAGGTGTAATCTTGTGACTTGAACTGAAGAGCTAGAAGCCTGAAGGTAACATCTAGGAGTTCACTTTCAAAGAGGAGAGGCACGGGCAGCTCCTGCTTACTTAAGGTGGAACAGTGAGAACTAGAGAGCTCTGAAGGGCCATGCCAGTTATGCACCAGATCTTCAGCCCAAACCCTTCATTAGCATAGGCACACAGCACTCCTGTCACAAGTTCCGCCATGCCTGGCACTGCTCAGATAAAAAAGAAACGCTGCAGGGAGAAATAGGTCAGTGAGCCTAGCTACTGCCCACTAAAAGTGTAGTTATTTTGTATCTCAAAACCATTTTCACAAAACAGGGGTCTGTGGTCTACTAAATAAATCTCTGGATCCATACATTGCCAGAATACAGTATGCAGTCTGTTGCACTGGGCTTTTTTCTTAAGCAACAGCAGTACAAAAGTCCCCTGCATATGAATTTGAAGCATAATTTTAGTGCAATTAATCTCACTGAATGATTCCCAACAGAATGATCCCTGATTATCAAATGGGAGTGTCAGAGAAGGCCCCAGTCAGGTTTCTCCCATCGGTAATTCTGCTTCCCACCATCACTGTTAACAATCAAACTAAAACCAAAATCTGCAGCAGTTCCAGAGGGACTCACCAAGGAAGGAGAAATGAAATCCTGCTTTCAGTTACGCATCCACACCCCCTCTGACATGGCTGCAGAATGGCAGGTCGGTGCCATTCTCTACAGCCTTTCACAGTGGTATCCCCAGGGAAACCATGAGAAGGATTTAGTCTGGGGGGGTCAGATTATGAAACTGTGAAAACTAGCATCAGCTCAGTGCTAAGCACCTTACAGCATGTAAGAATCTGGCCCACAGTGAGAACAATGACTTGGCACATCCTGTTAAACTAGGAGAATCTTAAAAATCCAGCACACTTTCTTCACTGGACTGTTTATTTATTGGAGTGGTTTCACACAGCTGCAATAGTAATGCTCAACCCATTAGATCATGCTCAGCTTCCAACCAGCTTCTCAGTGTACTTAACAATGCACTAATTCCTACCAGCACTGAACTGTTTTTAGGATGGTACTTTGCCACATCTACATTTCATGCTAACTCAATTTGTCAGTTTTACTGTTTGAAAAGAAAGAACAAGAATTTGGCCTTCTGTAGAGCTCTGACAGTCCCTTTTCCCCTTATTTCACTAACTCTATTCTTTCCTCTGCCTCTTTATTGTGCCTGAATCAGAGCAGAAATTTTCCTGCTTTTTATTTTGCTGGGCTCAAAATTCAGGAATTAGTTATCCCCTCTCACTGCCACAACACCAACTTCTCTATCACCACGGCCAAAGGTTTCCTTCCTGGTTTTTGTTAAGTATAGCACAACTGTTTCTGCCTGTGTTTCTGCTCTTTTTCTTCACATTCCACTTTATCCTCTTTGCTCTGGCTACATTAGTCTTGAAACCACTCTTAACAAACAGTTCTTCCATGCTTAGTTTCAGGATGACCCATGAGGCTGGTTACTGCATGTTCTTGAACAGCACTGGATCTTACAGCAGCTAAGGGACCAACACCATTTGGCTCCTATTCATAACTTTCGCACTGAATCATGATGTACCCAACTCAAACCATCTGACTCTTTTGTGACCCCAGTGCTTTTGCAGAGCTACCACATTTCATCTAGTTGATCTCTTTTCTGAGCCAAAAAGTCAAGAAATGCTCCGTTGTCCCTAATATGGAAATTGTCCCGACCTCCTGGTCACTCTTTTATTGATCCAGATATGTTTTATTTAAATAGAAGTTATCACCCAGAAAGACTTTCAGTCTTGATTTAAAATTCAAAATAACAGAGAATTGTCCAATTTGTTTCCTCAATGTTAAACATTATCCCTAATTTATCTTTCAGCCAGTGTGTTTTGCTAAAGTCTGTCGCGTTAAAGAGTTCTTCAGTAGCCAGCATTGATTTTCTGCTCATATACACTGCATCAAACCACTTCTTAGCAATTAGCTCTATCTCAGCTCTATTTAACTTATATATGTCATAAGACATTCCCTCTCTCCTTAAATGATACTTATGGTTCTCCTCTGTAGCTTCTCCAGTTACTAATATCTTCCCTAAATTGTACCAATCAAAGCCATATTCCAAGGCAGTGTTAAGGGTGACCTACAGACAGAGGACCATGTTCCTGCCTCTCTACACACTTCTGCAGCATCATTCTGATTCTCTGCATGACTCCAGTGTCCATGTGCTATGATTCCTCATTTTTTCTTGGCATTACTCTTTTCCACTATACAGCTCCCTGGTCCCAGGGGTGTGAACTGTGATCTCAGCTCTCAGGCTTATTGCTTTGAGCTTGGTTGTATTACAAATCCTTTGTGTGACTATGCCAACCTTCCTAACCCACTGTGTGTATCTGCTTTATACTCACAGTAACTTACATTTTAGACAATCTCTGTGTTACTCAGAAATGCTGTCAGTGGTGGTTTTACTCTTACAGAAAGGCTGGGATAGCTCAGATAAAGCAAAATGAAAAATAACACTAAAAATCATTATGAAGGTGAGTCAGGGAAAAGACAGCTCCACGTTGCTGATGGTTGCAGTCATCTTCAGCTGATGCTAACCTGATTTGGGAGATGCCTGCTGTGCATCACAGCTCAAAAGCACACCTCCTGCTTCTGGACCCATGCTGGCCCAGACAACTGAAATGTCTCTGTGTTTAGTGACACCAGACTCAACTAAGATCTTTATCAAAATGTCACAATGGTACATCAAATGCTTTGTGAAATATGTTGTGAAATATGTTCCTGCACTAATCTGTAGGAAACAGACTTGCAACCTTTATCAATAAATTAAAATGGATTTATCAACAAGGCAATGTTGATAAAAATAAAAATTATCACTAGTTATTGACTCATTTATGACCTGGCTGACTATCAGCTTTTGGACTGTGCTGCTTGGGACTGGTGTCACGTTAACCATAACTCAACTGCTGGGTCATCCTGCTTGCTCTGTTTATTTAATTTGCTTTCCTTAAACATTGGCACAGTACTATGAGACTTCTGAAATGTCACTGAAATGCCACAAGTTATTACAGATGAGGTCTCTGTTCTGTTCGTTCTGTCAGAGCTCTCTAGTATCGGTTATCTGAGCCTGCTGCTTTAAAATTATTAATGTTACTTATGATGATGAACCTCATCTTTAATTACTTGCAGGCTGGAAAGGATTTCATCATCCTTCTGTAATACAAATGCTTCTCTCTGCATATTTCAATACTAAGCATTATTAACAAAACTTGCCCACTGCATCTTGTGCCATTGCAAGGCTTTCTTCATCAGGTTACTCAGTGATTTTCACCTTCAGTTTAGCTGTTCCAGCCACAATTTCCTGGAGAATCTTTAGTCCTCAGCTTATTTTTATAGCTCATAATTCTCCGTGGATATTGATTGCAACATAGCTTCCTTTTTTAAAAAATAATAAGCATCAGTAATTATGGCATTTTCAACTTCTGTTGCATTTTTCATGTGTAGGTTTCACTCAGAACATTTTATAAATATTCATTAATCTTCAAAATATACCTGAGAAGAAAATAGGTAGTGAGAAGCAAACTGAGTCAGTGGGAGAGAGTCAGTAAGAGACTTATCTGATCATTGCAAGTATTACAGAACTAGGGCTAGCACAGACAAGTCCTGTTTCAGAGCCTTATTTCACACTGCAGATGGAGTTACGCTTTGTAAGGTGATCCTTATACAAAAGTTATGCAGAAATCATAGAATCACCAAATTGTTTAGGTTGGAAAAGACCCTTAGGATCACGGGGTGCAACCATTAACCTCGCACTGCCAAGTCCACCACTAAACATGTCCCTAAGTGTCACAGCTACACATCTTTTAAATACCTCAAGGGACAGTGACTCAACCACTTCCCTGGGCAGCCTCTTCCAGTGCTCAGCAACCCTTTTGGTGAAAAAGTTTTTCCCAATATCCAGTCTAAACCTCCCCTGGTGCAGCTTGAGGCTGTTTCCTCTTGTCTGGTTGCTTGTTCCTTGGGAGACTGACCCCCACTTCACTACAACCTCCTTTCAGGTAGTTGTAGAGAGGAGATAAGGTCTACCCTGAGCTTCCTTTTCTCCAGGCTGAACAACCCCAGTTCCCTCAGCCATTCCTCATCACACTTGTGCTCCAGGCCCTTCACCAGCTTCACTGCCCTTCTCTGGACACACTCCAGTATTTTATGAAATAAAATACTGCAAAAACCTGAGCATCCAAAAAATAGAACAAGTTATTAAACAATGCACTTTTATGTGCCTTGAGAGATAACAAAATTCTCAAATTCTCTCGTGAGACCTCACCTGGAGCATTGTGTACAGTTCTGGTGTCCTCAACATAAAAAGGACATGGAGCTGTTGGAACAAGTCCAGAGAAGGGCCACGAGGATGATCAGGGGACTGAAGCACCTCCCGTATGAAGACAGGCTGAGGAAGTTGGGGCTGTTCAGCCTGGAGAAGAGAAGGCTGCGTGGGGACCTCATAGCAGCCTTCCAGTACCTGAAGGGGGACTGTAAGAATGCTGGGGAGGGACTCTTCATTAGGGACTGTAGTGACGGGACAAGGGGTAACGGGCTAAAACTTAAACAAGGGGGAGTTTAGATTGGATATAAGGAAGAAGTTCTTTACTGTGAGGGTGGTGAGGCACTGGAATGGGTTGGCTGTGGAAGTTGTGAGTGCTCCATCCCTGGCAGTGTTCAAGGCCAGGTTGGACAGAGCCTTGGGTGACATGGTTTAGTGTGAGGTGTCCCTGCCCATGGCAGGGGGGTTGGAACTGGATGATCTTTATGGTCCTTTCCAACCCTAACTGTTCTACAATTCTATGATTCTAAAAATAATAATTGTTAGATTATTTAAAGCAAATAATGTCAAAACAGGCTGATTTCTCTTGCTGAGAAACAAGCAGCCACCAGAAAAAAAGGAAAGCTGTAGATGAGATGTGGCCTTATAAGGATTTTGGTAACATTTGATCTAACAGTCTGATAAGCAAACTGAGAAAACCAAAGTGCAAATGAAATCACCATAACACAGGTGCACAACTGGTTAAAAAAATACATTAAAGTATTACTGTGAGTATGTTGTCATTAAACTCAGACAGATCTTCTCTTAGGAATCGCAGAGGGTCTGTTCTGATTTTAGTCAATACTTCTGCTTACTCAGATGATGAAGTAGAGATTTCGCAAGCACTTTGAAAGACAAGATGAAAATAAAAACAATCTCTGACCAGAGAGCTAGTCAAGGCCTCCAAAGGTAAAATTCTGAAAACGGAAATGAACAATGCTGGGACTGAGGAAAGGTTAATCAAGGAAAAAAGTCATCCAGGGAAATACAAGACATGGGAAATACATGACAAGGGAACAGCAGAGCAGCCAAGGAGCTGGGACACATGGTAGAAATCTATGCAATTTACAGTTGAAATGTCATACTGAGGAAGTTTTACTCTTTTAAGTCTTCCGTATATGCGGAGCCCTGGAATTCCTGACTCACAAAGCAAGCAGATGTAAGACCTACAGACATCCTGCTAACAGTTACTCAGAGTTTGTGACGTATGTATCTCACATTCCACTGAGGTGCTGCTTCTGGAATGACCCCACTGCACACACAGGCTGTGGAATGTGGTGGGTATCAGGCAGAGTTTAACTTTATCCATCTTCTCAATGAAATCAACTCACAAGCTCTGTCAACACAAGTGTAATATATTCTAGGAGAGCAAACATGCTTCTGATATATAAATCTGATGACTATGTAAAATAAAGAGAATAGAATTAGCTGGATTTATGCACATTTTCTGGTTATTTTCCTTCCTTTTTCCTGTTCAAAAGGTTTTAATAACTTGAAGTCATTGGAAAAAAAAAAAAAAAGCCACATGCTGTAGACATCTCATGTGGCTCTTGTGTGTTTGCTCTTAACTCCACTTGTCTAAATAATTGTGTTCCCTTTTAGACAAGAACAGTTAAGAGTCCAAAAAGCATTAGGATTTGGATTACAATTTGAAACACTGCCAAGCTTTACAAATAGCAAGACTAAAGTCCCACGTGCCTGAAGACTGATAATTCTCAAGCACAACTCATTTTTCCTTTTCGCAAAAATCAGACCAGCACCTTTGATAAAATCGCTTTAGCAAACAGGTCTCATTCAGCACGAAGCTGCAGGACAATTCTACGTGTGAAAAAAAAGAGCCAAGCTTTCAAATCAGTCATCTACTTCAGAGAAGTGTGGGACACAGTTAGGATCAGACCCCAATAATCTGGCAGCTTTAAACCTCTGCAAGAAAAAGTTGCAGGGATCCCATAGCAGAGTTTTAACTCCTGAGAGAAATGAGAGCGGAAACTCTCACTGCTCACAGTTTTGAGTCTCTTTAGCTACTAAAAGCATATCTCTCCTGTGTCTGTTTTGATCACCAAGTGCTATCCGAGCCTTAGTATTCTTTTAGCCTCCTTCCTTGGAAATGCAGTGAGCTCTCTGTGGAGTTTGCCTTGGTTCCCCTCTCAGACAGCTGTGATTAATTCAGTGTTCAAGCTCTTGAGTTAATTCTCTCATTAGATCACTTTCCTTCTCCATGGAATGATTATTCCCACAGGAGAAATGAGAAAGACTGAAACAATATCATGCTAGTATCTGACACACTGCATCCAGGATGTTTACTTTAAATCAAATTGCCTGGAATTGCTCCAGATCTATGGCTTCAACACAAGAATCTTCTAACTGGTGGGGAACTGTAGCCATGCATGTTGCACAACATTTCCAGTGTCACTAGAATTCCTCCAAACTTCCTGCTAGGTAAGTGTACCTTCTCCACACAGGCAGGTCAGATGACACACTCATTTCATTGCTGGGGCATTCTTTAAGACTGGAAAATGGGCTTTCTTTTCTTTTTAATTACTTTTTATCATAGACCAGTCACCTTCCTACCCAACACCACTGTGAAGGTGAAGCCTGGAGCACACAGCAGTGAAATACTGCTAGTGCTCCTGAAATCACAAACCACTATGTGTGCATTACTCATTGGGAATGTTACATTCCCTCTGGAGGCTCTTGTAGCTCAGACATGCTCCCCACTTCTGCTGCCTGCCAAACGGCTTCCAGGGATATGGCTGGTCACTGGAGGGCATCACTGCAGTCAGCTGGACTCTAGCATAGCTTCTCAGTACCTTTGGTGCGAGGTGGATACTCAGGAGTTTCTCAATACTCAATTCGAGAATGTTAAACCTGCCTGGACTGACAAATCTGGTATCAGGCATTTACTTTAATATCATATTTACCTGAAACCATATTAAAAAGTAATAAAAATAATTACAAATATCAAAAGTTCACAAACGCTTCTAAAGATGAGGAGAATCATTCAGCATGGCACTTCAGTGAGCTTTACACTCTCCCCAGACATTAACAGTTCAGCCGAGTAATAGACAGAGCCATCACCACCTTGCTGGTAGTGTGAAAATGTAAAAGTTTTCACACAAGCTGTATATTCTGGGGCTGCCTATGCAGAAATACTGACTTTGAGGACGCCTCTTGCTCTCTGCTTTTGGGTAAATTCCAGTTCAAACCTCTACCTTATACACACACACATATAATCGTCAGGATTCATTAACCCCTACAAGAATGAAGGTAACAGCTCTTGGGGCTGGCCCAAACCTGTCAAGAGATGTTCTCCTGCCTGACTTAAGTCTGGAAAATGTGTTATGTCCCTGTGAAGCCTTTACCCATTATAATGGGAAATATTCTGACATCAAAGGGAGGTTTCTTCATCCATCGAAGCTTATATGTCACATAAAAACAGAAACTGACAACAGATTTATGCAGGTATCTAATTAGAATCTAGTGCCTGACACTAAAACCCTCTAATGGGTTTTGACTGAGTAGACAACATGATAACCAATCCCACTGGGGAGATAACGGGTTAACCACCATTGTCTCGAAAGTGCCCAGGGAGCCTCTTCTCCATGTTTCCTGAGTGTGAACTGCGGGATCCTCTCTCACCCTACCCCTACTAGGGCTGCAGATTCATCATGCAGCAAGTAACACCACTCCACTAAACTGTGCATCAACAGAGACTGCTGATCTGCATCATTGCCTTGGGCACGCAGTGGCATCTGGGGTAACTGGGACACTTAGGCTAACATCAGCTTTAACAGAGAGACGGTGTCTTGGAAGCTTAAGAGATGTAGTTGAGTGCACTACAGATATTTCTAGCCCCCACAGACTCTTAGTGGCTCTATACTTCTGCAATTTTAGCTTCCCTGGGAGAAGTTTGAATTCAAGTCCTTATGAAACTTAGGGCAATAGAGCAAAAATGGTTGTATCCTAGGAAGGTTTTGTGACCTGCACACCAAAACACAAAGTAAGCTCCTTTCCATTTTGGTGAGGTTGTCTGACACCTCTCTTCAGACAGGTCAAGTGCATTAAGCTGTAAGTAGTAACTACAATGGGTAATTAGTAATTAAAACAGCAACTGAGTGTTCTAATTAACTGACAGTACCATTGAAAGATTTTATCTAGCCGATGCCTTAGCAGAGAGGACAAAGTGCAGAGATACACAGCTGTTTGGAACGGGAAGTGAAGATTTCATACCCATTGAAACTGGTGGAGGAATTTGACCTGGCACATTCTGGTTGACTTTCATGGAAAGTGGCTCCCTATCACAAAACATCCCACAGGGTTTGTCGTACAAATAGTCAAGGCCTGAGTTTCATGGCTCCTCTGCAACAGAGAAGTAGCCAGGAGACAAGCCAAGTATGGTATGGATACTGCTTGACTAGTAAGTCAGAATGATCCCTAAAGCTATAGGTATAATGGAGAGGCTCATGACTAGAGGCACAACTGCACTTTTAAATAAGTTATTTTTCTTTTGGGTGTTTTTAAGACTAAAAGCCCTCTATCTTTATGGAGTTCAGGGAAAAAAAAAAAAAAAAAAGGTAGTGGGGGGAAAAAGCCCCAAACCAACAAAACTTTAGGTCTAACAAAGATCTTCCCGTGACAGAGGAGAACCACACATGAAACACGTTTTAACCACCCGTTTTTGTTGCATGCTCAGAATACCATCCTGTGGTAACAGCACCATCTGCAGGATTTGCGAGGGGAAGCACAGACATCTTAGCTCCGCAGAACAACTTCCAGGCATCTGGAAAGTTTTTGCTGAGAAGCCTTCAGCCAGGGAAATCTGAGCAGCATGGGCCTCATTGGGATAACACAGGGAGGACTGCAATGGTCCATGGCGCTCTGGCATAGCACAGGGGTTTTTCAAGATAAAGCCTAAATCACTTGTATTTTGTTACCTGTCCTATATGTCAGCCAGCATTCAGCTGGCTTATTGGCAAATATGTTAGGAGCCTATTAACTTCAAATTGAAGACATTTTTGATTCCTTCACTGTAGTTGGTGTTAGTTAATCAGAAAGCTCCTCATTACACAGTGCAATTTATCACTGTCAAAGCTACTGTTAGGCTTATTCTTGAAAATCTACAGCTCGTTTGGGAAATGCACAATAGTACATGAGACCATTAGCTCCATTTTGTACTGCTTCTGTACGGTTACGGAAGAAACACGCTGAAGCAGTGCCCTCTTCTGGAGGCAGAGCCGTTCAACCACATTAATACAGGATAGGACAGGCCTGCAGGGCAAAATTAGCAGTCTCAGCAACGCTATTTTGTGTCAGTAAATTTGGCTCTACGGTGTGAAATCCTGATCCAGGCCAAGTGTCTAACAGCTGACATCAGCCAGCCACTGAGCCACTGGCATTTAGGAGAATTCTAAGCCCTTTACTCACAGGCCACTTCCAATGAATAAAATGTCAGCATGAGAGGGGTCTGGGTTCTTTACTAATTCATCAACTAAAGGAAAATCCTAAAGCGTTTATTAGCCTAGCTTAAAATTTAGACTGAGTTATATCAGCATGCATCCAACTGTGCATGCTTGCAGAAACCTTATTTTCTATCTAGGTCACTATTGTCTGTGGGCATTTTTTTAAGACCAGCTCGAGCGGTAATGTTACCAGTCTATTGTCAAGAATGTAATGCTGATGAATGGAGAAACCACCAGTCCCCAGAGGGTACCATAATTCAGATTCCTTCCAGAAGCACGTTTAAAAGTTATTACAATGAAACAGAATCATGAGAAAAGCCTGAGGGGTCGTGACCATTGTAACTGTAAGCAGACATGTTCTTCTTTCCCAGTCTCACAGTAAATAGATATGGAAGTGTTCCAAGGGGCTCTCTGGTCGCTTTTTGCTTTGGCTGCATGTCATGTTGTGGAAAACCCAGGAGGGATGCTTTTCTCTCAGAATCAGTGCCAGATCTGCCAGACCCAGTGGCCGTGTGCATGTAACTCGGTATGTGATGCTCTTCCCTCACTCAGTGCTGAGGCATGCCGTGACTCTATGAATCACACAGACCGAGACGGAAGCATGCTCTGCCTCAGGATCAGTGCTGACCCCAGGGGCCATATGGTAGTGCTACAGGACACTGTGATGAATGAAACATTCGTGCTGGAATGACAAGGAAGGCCCAAACATGGCATGGTGCTAAAGGAAGGAGGGATGTGGGCTGGCTCAGCCTCCAGTCAGCTCTGGCTCCAAGGCCACAGGCCTGAGCTAACACAGGCAGTGTCTCCTGTCTCTGGGGTTCCCCCAGGCAGACGGCAGCTGTGGTTTCTCCCCAACACTGCCATGTTTCTCTCTCCCAAGCACAGGTTAAGGTGGCTGGGAAGCCAGTTCACAAAGCATACCTGAGGGGAATGTGATGGAGGGGCAGACTGTGTGACAGCTCATTCACCAGCTACCTCAGCACCAGCCACAGTGACCAAAGCTCTCAGGGGACCAGCTTCAACCACAGACAAGCAAGCTCCTCACAGAGCAGGCAGCACGCCCATGGTGTGGTGGCCAGAGGTGCCTGCGGAGGTGCGAACAGGCTCCACAGAGCCAAGCATGTAGATAAAGGCTCAGACAGACCTACCACCACTAGGGCAGGTCTGCTTCCAACACCCGCTGACCGAGAAAGGTACTCAACACACAGAACACCTCAGCAGAGGCTCTCTTGCGAAGCCCGCCATTACGAAACACCCCCACCTCAACGAAGCGAACCCCACTCCCGGCACCGCCGGCCTCCCCCCTCAGCGCATGCGCTGCGGGCCGGCTGAGCCGGGCTGCGAGGGCGGCAGTACGCATGCGCCAGAGCCGCCCCTCGGTAGGGGAGGGGGCTCCCGGCACCTCAGGGGCCGTGATGGCGGGCGCTGCGGTGGGGAAGGGCGGTGGGAGTTCCGTAAGCGCCGTCTCCGATCGGCACGCCCGCCTCCTCCTGGCCCAGATCAACCGGCTGCGGGCCGGACAGAGCTTCTGCGACGTGCGGCTCGAGGTGGGCCCGGAGGCGTTCGCCGTGCACCGCCTGGTGCTGGCGGCCAGCAGCCCCTACTTCGCGGCGCTCTTCGCGGGTGGCATGAAGGAGTCCGGCCGGGATGTGGTGCGGATCGCGGGGATCGAGGCGGACACCTTCCACACGCTCCTTGACTTCATCTACACAGGTAACGGTTGATGGGGGCGGCGGGGATCTTTTCCCCGACGGCCGGGCAGGATGATGGTTGCCCGACAGCCAGCCTGGGCACCCGCCGTGGCCATTTGTCCGATGGCAGGGCCTGGGTGCAGGCTGCCTGGCGGACACAGCCCCGCTGTCATGTGTGTGCCCGCAGGGGTGGTGAACATCGGGGAGCACAACGTTCAGGAGCTGATCGTCGCTGCTGACATGCTGCAGCTCACCGAGGTGGTGGAGCTCTGCTGCGAGTTCCTGAAGGGGCAGATCGACCCGCTGAACTGCATCGGCTTCTTCCAGTTCTCCGAGCAGGTCGCCTGTCACGACTTGATGGAGTTCACCGAGAGCTACATCCACGCACACTTCCTGGAGGTGCAGAGCGGGGAGGAGTTCCTGGCGCTGACAAAAGAGCAGCTGATTAAGATCCTGCGAAGTGAGGACCTGAGCATCGAGGATGAGTACCAGGTTTTCATAGCGGCAATGCAATGGATTTTGAAGGATGTGGGAAAAAGAAAGAAATATGTCGTAGAAGTACTGGAGCCTGTTCGATTCCCTCTGCTACCAGCACAAAGGCTATTAAAATACATAGAAAGTAAGTGAAAGAAGGAAAGAAGATCAGATGATTGTGTCTGAGCAAACCATGTGTTGTTCAGTTACTGGATTTAAATGGCTTTCTATAGATTAATAGTAGAATGAGTGACAAGACTTATTCTATAGCAAACAAGTTCTATTTTTTAACAAATAAGCACAGCTTGCTTTAAAAACAAGTCTTATAGAAGTAGGCAATCTTGATTTGCCTGCTTGTTTAGGAGAACATAATAACTTTTCAACAACTAAATTACCGTCTGTAACTTTTCACTGTGCCTTTTTTTTTGTTCTTATTTCCTCAAGGTATTCCAGATTTCAGCCTTCGGGTGGCCCTGCAAACCCTGCTGAAAGAATATTGTGAAGTCTGTAAATCTCCCAAAGAGAACAAGGTCAGCAGTTTTCTGCAAGCTTCTAAAGGTCGTCCCCGGAGGAAAGCCAGGAAGTACCTTTATGCAGTAGGTTAGAATGTGGCTGCTTGAACCTTGTTAAACAAGTGATGAAGTAGTATCTCGTATTACGGTATTGACGGAGATACTGGAATTTATTATTTTTAATCAAAAGATATAAAAATAGCGAAATGTTTCATCTGGCTGAGTTACCGTGTTAGCTGCTCTCTGCTTAGAATTACTCAGGAGTCCTGCGTTCACATTTCTTGTCAGTATGACATGGCATTCAAAGCTTAGATTTGTCTTTTAGAAATTATTTGCCTAGGATGGAAAGCTGCAAATCAGCAGAGGATTTGCCTGTGGTTCACTGCTGGAATGGTGTACACAAACTTGCTGCACTCCTTGTTTGTCTGAAGATTGAAGTTTTCTCTGTCCAGGATGCTTTGGTTCATGTGGTGGAATAATTGAAATTGCAAGTTTTCAGCAAAGCTGCAGCTATGTATTGGAAGGGAATGCTCTTGTTTCACCCTATGAAAAGTAACATTGGTTTAAGATAGCACATGCCGGTCTCTGTGTTTTGCTAAGAACACAAATGATATTTGTAGTGTTGAGGTACAGAGGCTCAGGCACAAGTTATGTGACTCCCCAGGCAACCATTCTTCCTTGTGTGCTGGAGAAACAATGCTCTTTGGAAAAATCCAGTTCCTACTGGAAGTGACTAATGAATGTTACTGTCATTTTTTTTTCTAATGGCTTAGATACAGGAGCATGGGAACCAGCAGGAAGCTCTTACTCAGCTGTTACTTTCTAGGCGGGTACACCCGACTGCAAGGAGGACGCTGGAGTGACAGTAGAGCCCTCAGCTGTGTGGAGCGATTTGACACATTCAGCCACTACTGGACCACAGTGTCGTCTCTCCACCAGGCCCGGAGTGGGCTCGGTGTGGCTGTGGTGGGAGGAATGGTTTATGCCATTGGAGGTAACAGCTGAAATATGCTTTCTTTCTAACATGGATACTAAAGAACTCTTCTTGTAAGTGGTTCTGAGAAACCCAAGAGTAGATAATACAACTTCTAGATATAACAATTGAGTTGGGGATTCTTCGTTCTCTATCATCACTGCTCTGCTTGGGCTCCTATGTTGGCCGTTTTTTACTAACCTGCTCTTCTCATGGTGGAGCAACTCACAGGTACGCATGTGGACATGCGCACATATGTTGAGATACATAGTATATAGTTGGATATTCTGTGGACTTTGTGTACCACCACTAGCAGCATTTCTTTTCTCACTTGTAGTTTAGCAGAAGTCCATAGCCTAAAAGGCAGTAGTACACGACAGACTACTTGTTGTCTGCCTACCTGGAAAGGCTTGTTATGTATGTTTGCTCAAGGAAGTGATGAGTAGCTCAGCTCTACCAGCCCATCATTAAAGAATGCCTATGTATGCTGTTTTTGTCATGGCGGAACATATTCTTTGGTCTTGAAAACACCAGGAGTTGTGCTACGGAGTAAAAAGTGTCTAGCACTGTGGTTGTCTGCCCCTCTGATGCTTTCAGTGATGTTTTGGGAAATTGTTGATGAGAGCTGTTCCTAGTGATGATTCAGTTCTGGGTATAAACAAAGCTTTTGCTACTTTGGCTGTTTGGTTAGCTAAAAGAAAGATCTTGTATTCAAATGTTGTCTGTCCTGGAAGGAGTTGAAGAATGCTTGTATACCTGCAGTGCAAAACGTTGCATTTCCCTTTTCTCTGTTCTTGGTCTTGTTATTCAGGTGAGAAGGACTCAATGATTTTTGACTGTACTGAATGTTATGATCCTGTTACTAAGCAGTGGACCACTGTGGCATCCATGAACCACCCTCGCTGTGGACTGGGAGTGTGCACATGCTATGGTGCTATCTATGCTTTGGGTAAGTTTTTGGGTTTTTCTAGGTGAAGTTAATTTTTAAAGCGTTAATTCGTGGAACTTGTAAATTGGTTTGATCTTAAATATTACATCTTGGTGTTGCAAATTTGCAAACTGAAGTTCTGAAAAACAGCTGTTTCCTTGAGCGTTAGCGTACCAAATCGTTGTGGATTAGTTGTCATTCAGTTATAACATATTTCTGTTCTGGAACAGTGTCCCATATGTCTAAAAATGCAGCTAACACACAGCTTCATGTCATTAAATTCTTTCCTGTGCTTGCTGTTATTTGCAGGAGGTTGGGTTGGAGCAGAGATTGGCAACACAATTGAAAGATTTGATCCAGAAGAAAATAGTTGGGATGTGGTGGGGAGCATGGCTGTGCCCCGTTACTACTTTGGCTGTTGTGAAATGCAAGGTGAATATTAAGTTTGTATCCATAAACAGTTCTGAGAGGCACTGGATTTTGAAGCTTTGTTTAATTTTTACTTTTGTCTCATACTGTGCTGTCAGTTGCACATGCTTGTGCCTCACTTATTTTTTCTCCTAATACCGTATTTTTAATTTTGCTGAATTGAAAGACTGTATGTAAAGTTCTTTCTGTCTTCTGCCTTTTATCTCATGGACACAGTTTTTATATGGCTGCTGGTATGGTTACCCAGCTAGTCTTTTAACAGTTGGTTATCCTTCCCAATACTGCTTTTATTTACCTTCCATACTTGCATTTGTTTGTGTTTCTTTGTGACAATCTGAAGAGCTGCCACACATCATTTTAAGACAGGCATGTCTAAAGACTTGATCTATAAGTGCGCTTATTAAGTATTTATTCCAAGCCTGGTCAGCAGTTGCAGCTTTCTGAATTCTCTCTGCCATAATTGATTAATTATTGCTTTCATCAGAGCTTTTAGTGCTTGAGCCTCAAAGTACTCATTTGAAAGTTCTATGTCTGTTGCTAATGGACAAATAGAGGATTTTTATCTGGCATTCTTAAGCCATCTTAATACTGGGCTGAAACTTGTATTGTGACAGACATTTTCTATCTTTCCAACCTTTGTATTATGAAACCTAACAGAGGAGAAACTGTTTCTACAGGTTTGATCTATGTTGTTGGTGGTATCAGCAATGAAGGAGTAGAGCTACGTTCTGTTGAAGTCTATGACCCAATATCTAAACGTTGGTCTGAGCTTGCTCCAATGGGCACCCGAAGAGCGTATCTCGGTGTAGCTGCTCTCAACGATTGTATCTATGCTGTGGGAGGCTGGAATGAAGCTCAGGATGCACTTACTACTGTGGAGAAATACTCCTTTGAAGAGGTATGGTAGAGTCCCTTTCTTTCACAAATGTAGATTGCATCAACTTTGTGTAAGATGCTCTATAGGGGGGCTATTTCCTTTCTTTAAAAAAAGTTGGGAGTTAGATTTCCTTTGCACTACTGGCTGCTAATCTGAGTGAAACCAAGCCTCAGTGACCTCAGGGGGTCTGTCTGTCCTAACCAGTCTGTAGAATGTTGCTATCTAGCTTGGTGGTGTGTTTACAAAGTTGCATGCAGGCTTTTGCAAAACTGAAAGCAAACCAATACTGATGATGCATGGATACACTGTCCTTTAGTAAATACATATTAGGGTTAAGATGGGGGATAGATTCCCCCTCTGCAATAGAATGATAATTGATCTGATTAGAGAAAAAGAAAGTCCCTGAAAAAGGAGGAGTTGCCCTGTGAAAAAAGTTGAGGATCTTTCTTCCACTTCAAAAGTGGTGTTTTCAGCATGGCTAGAAAAATCACTTTGAACACTTAAACTTTTGAATAAGATAAGAAATTGTTCCTGACTGCTATTGCTCATTTTCCTATGATGCTCTTTGGAGCAGTTGCTACTATTAAAAGCAAAACATAATCCAGTGTGCCATTCTGTTTTGCTTTTGTAATCGAATATAGTTTTCCTTATTTTCCACCTCAAACCGTGTACTAGTCTCTGTTTTGGAGACAGACTGCATCTTGCAGTGACTGAGGAAAGGGAGAGGAATTCTATACAGACACTATGTGACTTTTGTAACTAGCATGATTTGGACTGCTTGTGAAAGTGCTGTCATTCCAGTCTTGATAATCCTCTTGATTCTGTACACGTGCCACACCTGAGCCTATGAAGTGTATGTGTAGTGTTCTTTGTATATGTTTCGGTCTTTAAGCTTTAAACTTTTATCAGAATGGGGCTTGCACCAAAACTACTTGTTGACTATTTCACCATCTCATTAGGAAAAGTGGATTGAAGTTGCATCGATGAAGATACCAAGAGCTGGTGTCTGTGTTGTGGCTGTGAATGGATTTCTTTATGCCTCGGGAGGCCGAGCTCCCAGTCATGACTTCGCTGCTCCAGTAACCTCTGACTCTGTTGAAGTTTATAATCCTCATATGGACAGTTGGACTGAAATTGCCAACATGATCACCAGCCGCTGCGAAGGAGGTGTAGCTGTGCTGTAAAGCACAACAAAGAAAACTTATGCAAGGAATGAGTAAATCTGCCTCCTCAGATTTCTGGTTTCGTTGGTCAGAAACTTAACAAAGGAGCATCAGTAGAGACAGTGGAGAATTGGGTCAGAGGGCTTTTCCTGAGCAGAAGGAAATAATACAACTCTTGCCCTTCAGAGTAAATTGGCTTATCCGATGTCTGTCTCGGGAGGTATCCTGTTAAGAGTAGAAATGACTCTGACTCCATTTAGCTTACTGAAATAAGTGGTGAATATGCCCTGTAAGAATCTGAAGAAATCATTCCAGCATGTTAGGGGCAGTAATCAGATTGTTAACTCTGTAAGGTGCTAACATCTTTAGCTGCTTTTACAATCTGGAAGGAGATTACTGTAGACAGCTAGAAGTTACCTGTAGATAAGAACAGTTGGGCTACTTGGTTAGCATTAGTTGTCCTTTTCTGATGTGGGGGGGGAAAAAGGAAGATAACAGATGAGGAAGACTTGGTACCTCTACTTATGACCTCGATACATTCGAACCTCTTTGCTGCTGCTGGACATGATGGGCATTAAAATATGAATTGGATATTTACTTTCTGTCCACTTCACTGACTTGGATGGTGAGTGGCTCAGATTTTCATGTTTTGGAAGGTTATTCTTACAGTTCTAACAACGTCATTCCACTTCAGCGTAGGCTTTTCTTCGCAGTGGTATCAGTGATGACCTCCTTTTTAAGTTCTGAATTTTAAATGGAAATGCTATTCATTAGATTAGTTGTTCTCTTTAGGACTGCTCTTAATATAAAAATGTAGGGAAAGCCTTTTGCCTCCACCCCGTGTAGTTAAATGTGGTTTTATCCTGTGTGACACATGTGGAGGCTTGGCATTGCAATACATGCTGTTCTACAAGGTACATACCTCCACGTTTGCTACATCTTGTATCCTTCCTCTTCCAGACTTGAGCAAACGGAGGGTTTTGTGATAGAATTATTTGCATTCAGCATTGAAGTGGTGCTATTAGTGTGTTTTGTCTTAAGGAGTTTGTATTTAGCTTGGATACACTTAGTAGAGCAACACTAAGAGTTTGGAGTTATTTTATTTCTAGATTCATTTTATTAACATACTTGAAGTTGCTTTTTGCACAATCTGATTGCATTTTCTGCACAACTGTGGATGATTTGAATGGAGTCTGAAATAAGGCTGCTTGAACTTTGATAGTGTTATTCTAGAATACAAAACCACAACTGGAATGTCACAAAACAGGAAGCCTGCACTGTGTAGACAAAGGAGCATTCATGCTGTCTAAGTCAATATCCCCTCTGTAAAATTAACAAATAAATACATGAATAAAGTCCTTCAAGGTGAGCGTTGAAGGTACTGTAAGGATCTTGGTCTTACATTTTAACACAGGGTTGGGAGATTGCGAGACTGACACATGCTTGATGATGGAACATTTATTTTTCTGATGGTTCTAGGATCTTGTGTGTGCTTTTATTCAAAGACTTCTTACGTGTGTGAACTGATGTCTGTTCTCTCATATTTTTTTCCAATTTTAAACTTGTTTTAAATAGCTTTTCATAATAAAAGTACATTTTCAGAACTGACTGTGGAATGCTCTTTAGTAGGTTGGTTTCCTGTTACTGCCACTTTCATGTAATAGGTTCTTTTTTTTTACTGGAAATCCTATTTCCTTGTGGGACACTAGGAGAAGATAGATAGTTTATAGATGTGGACTATTTGAAAGTTGCAAGTAACACAGTAGTAGTAAAATAGACATGTATTTCTCCTCTTAGTATAAAATCACTCAGATTTCTTGGAAGCCTGGCTGCCTTGTCAACCCTGCAGCCTGCTCTAGGATTAAATGACAGATTTTATCTCATAGGCTTTCTTCTTTACTGTCAGGATCCCACATTGAACTATTTGAGGAACATGACTTTAGCTGTATTTTGTTTGGGAACTAGGAGTTCGCTTCTGATCTCTACCCATAAACTTCTTGGATCAGTGGAGCTTAAGGGGGTCTGCTGTTGCATGAAGTCACCTTCTCCATTTTTATAGTTGATTCCATCATGCTTGAATGAAACTTTGAAGTTGGTTATGTTCTCCGATACTCTGCACCTCTTTCCCTGAATTAAGGCAAAGATAGGTCCAAAGAAGAGTACTATCTTAAAAAAACACCATGTCTAAGTAAGAAAGACTAGAAGAACTGTTTTCATTCACAAACAGTTTTACTTCACAAACTCAGTTTTACTTCCTTTATATTCAGAGTGCTGAAATACATCACTGTTTCACACCTGAGATGCTGTTAACATGTAAAAGTTAACATGTTGCAGAAGTTAAGAGGCTCAGGTATATAGCTGCTATTTCAGCAATACCATAAAGAAGATGGCTCTCTTCAAGATAAACAGGTCTTCCTTCAGCACCTGTTCTTTGCAAACAGAATAGATACAAATTTTAAGTGCTTCACTCTGTATACAGCAACAGTATAGAATACTGCATTAAGAAAATGATGAGTATCTAAGTTTGTCCTAAGACTGCGTGTGGATGTCACTTTTCAGGTTTTTTTCTTGCAACTTATACTGTACATAAAAAATACTTAAAAAGTCAACAGTAAACATGCTGACATAAAATTCATAAGTTTCTCGAAATAGATGAGTCTAGAAAAGAAAATCCATGTGCCTTAAGCTTTGTCTTCATCTCCCTAAATGATGTTTTAGGAGACCTAAGTATAAAAAGCGTATGCTTCTGCAGTGTTTTCAGTAATTGGCTCATCATGAAGGGCTTGCAGGCTACAAGTCGACTTCTGCTTGCTCGGAGACAAACAGCTTACCCAGAGAAGCTGTGGCTGACCCATCCCTAGCAGTGTTCAAGGCCAGGTTAGATGGGGCTTTGAGCAACTTGATCAAGTTTGATATTCAAGTTTTGATATTCTATGATTCTATTCTGTAAGTGGAAGGTGTCCCTGCCCATGGCAGGCGGGTGGAACAAGGTGACCTTTAAGGACCCTTCCAACCCAAACCATTCTATGATTCTAGCTGTCCCCAGTCCATTACAGCACCTGGATGACAAGGCGAGTTCTACCCTACCTTGCCCCTGCCAATGGACCTTGCTTATCTTTTCTTGCCTGACTAGCACTTAATCACATAGCCGTTTCAGCACCTTCTCAGTTGAAACAAGAGTTTTGTTCCACAACATAGGAATTGAACATGTGTGTACTTTTGCGTAATTCTCTGCTGCTGCTTTAAACACTAAACTAGAACTTTCACCTCATTACTGTGCATGACTACACAGCTGTTTTCCCCACCACAGAATATTATCACGCATTATAGTTACACCAGATACTTTAATGATTCAGCATAGAGCAATTCATACCCATGTCATTTGAATCTCTATTTTAACCTCAGTAGCATCTCTACTCAAGAGTGATACTTTGTTCTACAAATAAGGACAGACTCATGCCTGCCTTGGAAAACATTGCTATTTACAATCCTTTCCTCCTAAACCAGCTAAGTTGTTTGCTTCATGAATAAGCATCATGATCCCTGCCATCTTACAACTTCCAAGCACAAGTCTTTACTTCTTCTGGAACTCAATCCAAATCCATTACTGGCAGATAAATAGCTCTTTTTCCTATTATTTTGTGCTCCGCCATTCATTCCTGCTGTTACTTTGCTCTATCTCTGAAATAGCCTTTAGTGCTGCAGTAGCTAGCAGTGAGAATACCATCACCAGTGTTCCCACTACCCTCAGTACTTTAAACCATCTAGGATAAGTAGGAAGAAGGGAAATGTCATAATGCAGTGCTATCCCCAAGGCCATGACTAGCATTACTGCACCTTGAGTGACATCTTTAAAGAGCAAGGCTTGACAGGCAAATAGAGGAGGAATGGTACTGTTACCCAGGTTCAGCCAGTCTGGCTTGGCCGGGCTGTTTTCTGGGAGAGCAAACCCCCACCTCATCCCTCCTAGGAAAGAGACTGTCACAGCACCATACATAATCTGAGCAAATGCCAGCTCTGGGTAGTAGGTCCCTTGGATGGCCATTGACAGCGGTATAGAAACAAAAGGAATCAGCCCTCCGAGGCTTAAGTAGAGGGCTGGCTTGGGAGAATCCTTTAGTGATTCCATACTTCGTTTCAAGACACCGGAGGCTTTGGTCTCAGATTCTTTGAGGGTTTTCTTCTTGAAGAATGGGAGAGAGGTGTGAAGACCCTGAAGCTTGGTTGCATATATTGACGCTACGTTGAGGTGTGGAGATCTTGAGAGAGGACACACATCTCTCTGCAGCTGGAGGCCAAGAGAAGAGCAAGTTGTCTTATTCTTTCCATAAAGCAGTAGCCTGGGAGCAGTTAACTTCTGGAGCTGCAAGTATAAAACTCATTCTGAACATCTTACAATGTAGTCTTATGGATCTACACATACCTAAACTACGTACAAAATAATGTACCAAGCAGTTTTCCAAGTCAGGTCCCGTAACAGCTGCCTATCCTCTGGGTTTTGAGGTGGTTCTAACTTCACTAATTATGCTAACTGATACATCTTTCACAAGCTAGCTGATGAAGAGTAATTAGGCTCTTCATAGTGAGTAAGCAAACCTAACTCACTACAAGAGGTTTGTGTATCGACCTATACTCCCACCCACACATGCATTCTTTAGCCATTTTTATATTACATTCTACTCTAAAAAGGAATGAATGATTACAGAAGTAGGATAAGGTCACCCCAGAAACTGGTTACTATCTCCTTGCTATTCTACTGAAAAGAGAGAGGAAAAAGACCTTTAAACTATAAAATAAATATCTTAGTTTTGGCTCAGAGCTGCTGCACAAACTAGGAAATCTCTCAGAAAGGCTCAGTGACAAATCAACATGGGGCTACCCCAACTCATAATTTACTTTGGTTTTTCCCAGTGTTCTGGCCATACCTTTTGCTATTTTAATTAAAAATAAAAAAAAAAACAAACCCAAAACCAAACCAAACAGGAAAAAAACAGAAATCCTCAGAAACTTACTTTGAAAGGTGTGTGGAAGCAGCAGCGTTGTATGAGAGGAAACATGTTTGCTTTATCAAGGCCCTAAAACAGAAAACTTCAGGACAGGTGCTCTGAAACTGATGAATAGCTGAGTTAGTTTTACGCCTCAAGTTAAGTCACAGTCTAGACTTGTTTAACAGATGCAAGACGCACGGCTGTATATTTGAAGATAAGTACTGTATGTGCTCAACCCTTACGTGCCCACTACAGGATATTTAGCTTCAGGTAGCTCTATAAACTAAAATCCTAAAGTTGGAGTAACTGTCACAAGAGCAATTTCTAGTTCAAAATCTGGAAGCGGAGATGGCTCCCGTTTAGGCTCCTCTCCTGACGGGACAAATGGCTGCACGCAGCTGACAGACGGCCAACTCCTCCCACGCGGGAAAAACCCCATCCTTAACCTCTAACGAGGGGAAGCTTCACCTGCCCGCAGGGGGCTGCAGGACTGACCGGGCAAAGCGAGCAGCTCACCGCCGGACTTCACTTCCCGGTTGGCAGAAGCGGGCTGCAGCGGGCCGGGCACCGGCTGTGACCACGGCGGCACCCACCGCCTCCCGCCCGCGGCCTCCTCGGCCAGCGCTGCCCCTCGCCGCGGCGGCTTCCGCTGCCCCCGGAGGCGCTCTGGTAGGGGCCCGGCGCACAGCGGTGAAAGTCCGGGCGGGAACAGGCGAGGCCCGTATTGTTCCGCCGGACCGGGGAAAGGGGCCGGCGACAGCAGCGCGCTCCTTCCAGCGCCGCCGAGCCCCGAGGGTTGCGGCGGGGTTGGCCGAGGGGCGAGAAGGGTCCCGGCGTAGCTACGGGGTGGCCGCGCCTGCTTGTCAGGCTTCGGAACTCACGCAAAAACGACTACAACTCCCAGCGTGCCCCGCGGCACAGCGGCAGGCCGATTTCGCGGCGGGTGTGGCGCAAGGCCTTCTGGGACATGTAGTCTCCGGTAGGATCCTGCGGGCCACGAGGCCTCGTGTGCGCCGCCGCTCGGAGCGGTAGGGCGGGGGTGGGGAGCGCTCCGCGTGGCCGCAGGGGGAGCCGGGGAGGAGGCGTGGGGGCGTGTCCCTTCCGCCTCCTCGGCCCCGCCCCGCGAGAGCGCAAGCCCCGCCCCCTCCGGCCCCCGGCCGGGCAGGGCCGGGCAGCCATTTTGGGCAGAGCTTTGTTATGGTTCTGGGGCCGCAGGAGGCAGCGAGAGGGGCCTGGCCGGTGAGTGCGGCTCCCACACCCCTCCTTCCGCCTCCCCGCCGCGCCTCCCCATCGGCGGCCACCCCGGGACCCCTCCCGTCCCCTCCCGTCTGCTGTGCGGCTTCGGAACGGCCCGGGATCGGCCTCCCGCCAGGCCGGGACCCCGCTGGCTGTTGGCGGCGGGCGGTGCGGCCGCCGTTGGGGGGGGGCAGAAGGGGAATCCCTCCGCTCTCGGCCCGGCGCGCTCCCATCCTCGCGTCCTTCTGCGGCCCCGGGGGGAGCCCAGTCCCGAACGCGGCGGCGGGGGGCTCCCTGCGGGGCAGGGCCGCCGGGCCGGGGGAGGGCGGTTGGGGCCGAGGCTCTGTCGTTTATTGTTTCCTGCTTAGCCGGAAAGTTGGGAGCGCTGGACACGGCCTGGGCGCTGCCGCGGCCCTGCTGGCTCTCGCCCGGAGTTTAGCCTTGTCCTGTCATCGAGCTGGCCGGTCGGTGGCGGGGGAGGAGGAGGGGAGGTGGCGGAAGGACGGGCCGGAACGCCGCGTTTCGTCGGGGCGGCGGGGTGAAGTCCCCGGAGGGCGGCTGGGGAGGGGGGGGGGGGCCGGGCCGGGGCTTCCTGCGCGGCGGCCCCGGGGCGGGCGGAGCGTTCGCGGGTGAGGCGCCGGGGCTGTTTTGATTGCGAGCTGGAAGCGAAAGCGGAGGGTCCGCGCTGGCTCGGGCCGTTCCCCTCCGGCTCTGCGGGGTTCACGGCCGCGCTTTCCGGCAGGAGCCGAGCGGTGACACGTGTGCTGCGGGCAGCCGAGCCCCTGCAGCCGCGCTCGGCCGGGGCCAAGGCAAACGGCGACCGGGAAACTTGTCAGGTGCCGCTCGTTATCTGTGCACAGCAAAGCAGCGCTTGGCGTGAGCGTGAGGTGGCTTTTTCTTTCTCCGTGAAAGTTATTTCTGTGCGTTCGGTGTGGTTTGCGTCGTGTTGGCCTACGGTTTTGCGTGCGGCTGTGGCTGGGCTGGATCAGGACCGCTGTGTTCACACCTAGCATTGCAAAGATGCGTTTAAGACTTTGAATTCACTTCGGGTTAGTAATAAGCTGTTTTGGAACGATTTTAGAGCGCTTAGTGGGCGTCTTCACAACTTACAAGTTTTTAAACAGCCTTAGAGGAGCAGTCGCTATTTAAATCGTTGTAAGTAATGGTGGAATCGTGTCAGAGCGTTGCTTAAAAATGTAAAATGATTATTAACATGACCAGGTAAGTCGGCCTTGCTTTCCCTGCCCCCGAGGTCGGAGTGACACGAGTGTTAGTAGTATTGATATACTCTGAAACGTTGCAAGCAAATGAGTGGAGTATGAAAACAGCAAGAGGGGGGTATGGAGACAAGAAAACAGGTAATTGCAAAGACATCAACGTTGAGTTTGCTGTGGAGTTGACGTTGCTTCTATAAAAATGTTAGGTGGTTATGAAAAAAGCTTATGCAAATGTTACTTTGTGAATGGATATGGCTGGTATTTCAGTGAAAAGGTTCCTCGTGCTCATCCATGTGGAGACCTGTATTTTGAACTTCCAGTCTCTGGTTTGGGAAGGAAATAGGTATAGAGGAGTAGCAGGAGGAAATAAAATCACCAGGTTTAAGTGCAGGCTTTACTATCACGTTTTTTCTGATAGTTTCTAGAGAAACGTACCTTAAGAGCTTGTTTCAAGTTTTGTATTTCGAACAGAAAACTTTCAGGTGGTACTTCCCTCTTCGGGTTTGTTTTTTCCTTCGTGGCTTTTTTTTGCTTCTTACTTGTAGCGAAGTGCAGCCTCTGTGTTTTGTATTCATGTCTGGGTTGTAGCTGAATCCTGTATGATACAGAAGTTTCCATTGCAGATATACTAGGACTTAAAGTGAAAATATGCAAGGAACAGATGCATTTTAAAAAGAAGTCCTGTTTTTTCTGCTGATGTCTCAGAGGTAGGATTAGCCGAATGCAGATGCGATATGTAACAAATCGAGTGAAAGTGCCCACTTTGATTGTTATGAAAAATACTTTACTTTGAGAACGTTTTGCAGGGTATGTGTACCTTGTCTCAGATGTGGCTGCTTTGTCCATGGTGTCACCGCCTCTTGACATTCCTGTTTGAAATTAGGAGATTAAGTCACGACGGAAAAATAATCTTTGCTAGCATTTTCACGAAATGCAAAAAAGTATTTCAAGAATTGTGGGCTACTTGTTTTTAATACAGAAAAATACTGTGGTTGGATCCGTGAATTTCTTCAAGAGTGTGGGTGTCAGATAACATAGTTCTTGGCTTTACCCAGGTGATCAAAAACTATTGGCTCAAGAACTAAAAGTTGCTTTTAATTTGATTTCAGTGTTGCAAGATGTTTGAAGTTAGTTGTGTAGCTGCTGAATTGACATAGTTGTGAAGTGCACTTCAGAGTGTGCTTTATTCATCTGTATGAACAGATTGGAAAAGGGCTGTGACTGTTCAGTAGAGCTAAAACATAAAGCACCTCTCTTCAGTAAAGTGCTGGCTGCTCTTGCATGGATGCAGCTTTTTCTTAGGGCTTTATGAAAACACAGCCACAGGACAGTTGCTCTAAGTTGTACAGGGAAAGGTCATATTTACTGAGTTTTGCAGTTGGTGGGGTAGTATGTGTACTGGGAAGTTTGTCTGGGATTTTTGAGTTTATGTTAATGTATTTGTAGAGGCAGGAGGGGTTTAGATTTTCTTCTGCTAGTTTTTTGTTCTAGTCGTCTAAGCAGACATTTTACTGCCAATTACATAGTGACCAGGATACGAAGTAAATCGTATGTGGCCTTTGTTTCAGTAAGAGTCACTGAAGTGTGTGTTCTCTTTACTTGTCAGATTTGATGAAAACCAGTGAAGTTGGCAGAAACATGGTCCTGCTTAGAATACTTCACGAATGCCAGGATGTTGTTTAACTTGTGTTCTGTAAGTTAATATGTTCCTGTGAAAATGTGCCAAACTTTAATGAGTTACTGTATGGTCAGAAGATAAATTTATATTTTTGGGAGGGGATTTAGGAGGAGATTGATAGTGGCCAAGTATCCACCTCCCCATACGTGTATGTACAAACACTCTGCAGACCTAAAATTCTAGGTTAGTGAAGGCCATTAACATGACAGTAAGTGGGAAGGGAAGCACATTGGTTAAATTAATCATACATATTAGCGATCAGGCTGTACCATTGCAAACTGGAATTTCTTGATTAAAATCTGCTCGACTATTGCAGCTCCTGCCTTCTTTAGCTGCCCTTCCAAAACATCAGAAGAAGAATTTTAACACTTCATGCTTTTCAGACTTCCTGTAAATAAAACAGCAGAAAGGCTTTACAAACTGTTGTTTGCAGTTCCGTGAAATGACTAAGCTGAAATAGTTCCACTTCCAAGGTCTGCCTTAACAAAAATCCTTTGAACCAGTGTATCCAAACAATATCTTCAGGTTTTCTGCAATAAAAGATGCTCAGAAACAAATATTTTGCAGAGTATGACCTTGTGCCTCAGGGACTGTTGTACACAAGAGAGTTCACTGAGAGCTACTGAAGTTCCAGGATTTACAGTCATTCTAGCAAAAATGCCAATGTCTTTTTTGTTTTCTGTTTTGTTTTTTTCCTCTCCTTGAATTTTGTTATCACTTCAGTGTTTTTATAGTGTTATCTTCCACCCTGGAAGGAGTGTCATAGCTTCATAGCGTGATGTCGGTGGCTGTTAATAAGCACAGGTGGGGGAGGGTGGTGGTGGCATGTAATGTTGTCTAAATGCATGTCCCTGGTTTTAGGAACCCCCCTTTTCCAATACAGGAAAAAATGTAGAATTTTAATTTTATTTCCTTTGGAGCACTTTTATTTCAGTGTCTGTTCTAGGTTCAGGTAAATGTAAGTGTAAGGGTGAATGGTGGTATGGCCAAGAACGACTGGCAGCAGGGATGGGGGTTTAGTGTGGCACGGTCTGCTCTCCTGGGTATCTCTGTGACCCTCATAGCATAGTTGCAACATGCAGAGCATGTGGCAATGATCATCACTCTCTTGGAATTTGTCATCATCAGTTTGTGACGAACAATTAACTTGTAAATAAAGGACTGAGTCTGCCATGGAGGTGCATGGTATTACTCTGGGCGCGTAAAGTATTAGTATTCACAGAGTTGCTGGTGGATTTGTACAGTAAAGATTCCTATAGGTCTCCAGCCTTTCAGCAGAAAGGAGTATTTTGCCATTGTGTTCCAATGTGTCATGCATCATTAAGGAATTAATCAGGATCCAAGTGAGGTGGTCTAAAAAGACCTTTGATGCTAATCTTAAAAAACTCAGCAAGGAAGCTCACTCACCCTGAAAATGTTAAATATGTTGCGAGCTTTTACTGTTAGTTTGGGCAAACTGTCTTTTCATTTACTTTGAACTCTAGTTAAAGCAGAGAAACAGGTTAATAATGACTTTAATGTCTTCAGGTTGGCTAGGCCTTATGGAATCTATCCTACAGTATTTAGGGAACTGACAGCCCATGGGAGCAGGAAAAGCTCCAGAATACTGAAGAGTTGAGGAGTGCTTCCCCTCATAACATCCAGCAAAAGGCAGGACTTAGATAGGTTCAAAGGAAGAGTGTTCACATCAGGGAGCTTGTCCTGGGTCACATACTGTTCTGTGTTTTCACTTCTCTATGGTGAAATAATACTGAACGCATAGATGATATGATCCTGACAAATTCAAGAAATGGCCTGAAATCAATAGCATTGATTTTAGCCATTTTGGTGTAGATGGGTTCAAATTACTGTGCTTAGGAATATTGCATTATGTGGACAAGTAACAGCTGACTACGCAGCAGTTCTGTGGGAGAGTATAGACGGGTTGTAGTGGTTCCTAAATTGTCATGAGTCAGCAGCATCACTGTCATGAAGATTTCATTTGTCATACTGGAACGTATAAGAGCATTGTAAATAAGGTATAAAGCAGTTTACCCATTCTGCTGAGGAGTGTTAGGTCTTCAGCTGAAAGCATCTCGTTCAGTTTGTGATACCATCATACTCTGGGAAACTTATGGCTGGGTAACAAGATCTGTGAAGAAGATAACTAAGTCTGTAAAAGAAATCCTGAGGATTGGGGGGGAGGGAATGTTTAACTCAGGAATGGCTTTATACAACTTGTATTTCATCAGACATCAGCTGGTGATCTACAAAGCAGCTTAAAAAAGTTACCTGTGGGTATAACTGGGAGCCGGCTCTGACATCCTGTCACAGCCTGCAAGCTGTCATGCTTGGTAGGTGGGTCACATCAGCTTTTTCATCATCAGTGCTTTGAACTTAAACGTTTGTAGCTTCAGCAGTAAGATTGGAGTGGTGGTGGTGGGTGTTTGGGTTTTTTTTTTTTTTAAACAGACTATATTTGATCCCAGAATATGTTGTTATCTACTGTTTCTGCTGGAATACAGGGTGGTCTAAGAGGCTTACCCCATGACCTCCCCCTGCTGACATTGCCTTTCAGGCAGGGAATACTGAAGTATTGGTCTGGAGAAAAGATGTCTCAAAAGGTATCTGCAAAGAGAGGTTAGTCAGCTTGCCATATGTATCATGAATAAAATAAGTTATGGGTTGAAACTGCAGAGTGTATTTAGGTTAGCCATTAGGTACAGGGACAGGCTTTCAAGCTGTAAGAATAACCAAAACAGATTGTAGAGATACGCTGGAGAATGTGGTATGCTAATAATCTCTTTCGATTTACAGCTCCCCCAAAAATATTCCAGTGGAGGTATGAATAGCTGCATAATGAATTCCAGTCTGCTGATAACAAACTCATTTTTCTGATACTTTTTGAGACATCTTTGTGTTAATGTTTGGGCTGCTGCAGCCTGAAGATCACTACAAGTTGGTGGAGGAGGGCATTACTTAGTTTGTTTTCAAAGAGATCTGATGGGTAAGGGTAGAACTGAAGTGTGTTAAATCTCAGGAGGAGATAAACTATGCAACCTTGAAGATTTCACCCATAATGTTTTCCTAGTATTCCCTAGTTTATTGTAGGACGTAGGAGAGGAGGATGATGTCGTTTAACTCTTAGCCTGTACAGTAAGATCTCTAAGAGTTTCACAGACAAGATCACAGAGGAAGTTCCAGCAAGACACTATGAGCATCCAATAAGAATATACCTGCCAGCTGCAGCAAGTCATCAGATCACAGGATTAGGGATCACTTACTCCCTTTTTATTTGGTTTTTAAGCCAAGACCGAACAAGTGTAATATTTATTATTTGTGCAGTTTATTTTATGTTTATAAGACATGTTTAAAACTGAATTGTCTTGCGTGACTTTTCTGCACTGATGTTTGATAATACTTTATCAATTAGAGAAAGTGCTGAAAATGTTAAGCTAGTGGAGTGAAAACATAGCAGACAATGGAAACTTTGCAAACTAACACAGGTGTTGTACACATGCTGAAAAGTGCTGAGTGAACATGTCTTTGTCGTGTCCTAGTCACAGACAAATTAATGTGGAGTTTGTTCATATTGTCCTGGTCTTGAGGTAAAATGGATTGGAAATAATCCAAGTGGAGGGAGGGGCAGAGAGGGTATGCTCAGTCCCCCAGTCTTAGCCTGTTGTTTTGTGTGGGAATTACCTACAACTGGAATGAACTGCCCTTCCCAGTTTGTAGGACTGGTCTTGTAGGGCTGCGGTGGTGGTATCAAGGGGAAGAATTACTGTAATACTGTTTAGGAGAATGGTCTCTTTATTGCTTAGTGTCTGTCTATGTTGAATTCGTTGACTCTCCTCTTTGCAAGTGACAGGCCTTCTCTTATCCTTCATCTGGAATGCAGATCTGTACTTCCCTGTGCTTGATTTATAGTCTCTTGCCTCAACACAAATATTTGATAAATAGTCTGTAGCATTTGATGCTCTTTTCCAAAGGAAATATGTTTTTCTCAGCTCCAAATGGAATAAATTTAAATGTAAATGTGCTTATAGTAGTGATAGTAACCCTTGTAAAGTACTGGCTTATAGAATACCCTTAGTGGGAAACACCCATCCCATAGTTTGGGGTTTTTTTTGAGGTACTGGAGAACTACTTACTTCACTTCTCTTTAGGCTCTGTCTGCACCTCCGGAAGACAGGTAGGCAGGAGGTATGTAGTATGCAGCAGGGATAAACCAGTAATTACATATTTGCAATTCTTTCCTTATGATGGGGAGCATTATCCTGGCATACGTTACTGAGCAGAAGTGACTTGGTTCGTTAATGCTTTGGGCAGACCATACAGATAGGCTTTTCATTGCTATTTCACTCATTCTGTCCTGAGGTTTTGGGGATGATAGTGGTACCTTTAAAGGCAGCCATGACAAGGTGTTGTGCTTTGGAAGGTTCAGAGCAGAACAGCCTTAGCTTGACTTCAGATACTTTCAAAAGGTCTGTAGATCAAAGTGCATTACAAATTTGATGTTTGATTTTGTTCCCTTCAAGACCTAAAAAGACCTTTGGATTTGATTAAAATTAGCAGAATACCTTCTCCAGATTTAAAATACTTTATTTAATAAAATGCTAAAGCTGGTTGAAAGTTCAGAACATTGTTCACATTTAAAGCCTAATACTTTTTAAAATGTGTTTCTTTGTTTTGTATCAGTAATGTCAATAGATACACTTGTTTAATAGAGGTGTGTACGATCCCTGGAACCTTAGTCCCTGCAGTAGGCAGAGCAGTGAGCAGATTTTAATATTTCAGGTAAATACTGCAGTTCCCTAACATAAACAGTATTTAAGACTGTTAAAGGGACAGTGGAGGCAAGTGGAATTTTAAGTGGCATAGGAGAGAGGCATAAAGGATGACAATGACTGTAGAGCATAAAATAGCCAGGAATAATTATTGGTAGGCATAATAGCTAGGAAGTCTGTAGTGTCCCCATTCTGTGCTTACAAGGAATTGAGTCTTTTAAGTTTTACATATTTAAAATGGTCCTATTTTAGTACTCAGAGTAAACTCAAAACCTACTGGAACGGTTCAGTTGCAGTGTATCACACTGGCTGAGGGTCAGAGCCTTATCATCTTACACAGGCTTCTGCACAGGTTCCCCAGATGCTGCCTTTTCCAAAATGTACTTTGGGCTTTTGTGTTAAATACAGCTTGCTTCCAAAGGCAAGCTTGCTGCTTTGGGTTCTGTGGTCCCCTCAATGCACCCGATACTGTTGACCCAGTACTGATGTAGTGGTGGCCTTGCTGGCAAACACTTGGATCAGCTGGGGCTGGAAGGGCAGGAATCAGTCAGTCAGTAGTATTGCTTAAAATGATGTTTTTGTCAGTGGTGTTTTCCCATTCAGTGAAGTCTTTCCTACATTGCAGTCCTGGAAGACACTTTCCTCTGTGATTTGGTTATGTGACTCTCGTATGCCGTTGTATCTTTGATTGCTGTTAAGAAAAATACTGTCTCTTTACCCACTGCTTTCTAGCTCTCAGTGTGTATTCACAAGACTGGGCTTTGCAACCTACATGGCTGTGTGCATGTATTTGTTCCAGAAATTTTGAAGGAGGTAAGATTTGGTCAGTGTGACCTTAGAGAAGTGGAAAATAAGTAGGTAAATGGCAAGGTTGTTTGTGAAGGAGTGTTCTGCGAGACGCTAGAGAAAATGGGTTTAGGGTGTAGACATGCCTTTCTTATGTATATGGTCCTTTCTTAACTTATTTTCAGTTTATTCAAGTTAGTCATCTGGTTTGCAGAAGTGGTCAGATACATAACAGTTAATATGAATTTCCCCACCCCCAGCCTGGAAAAACTTTTGTATGGACAAGCTGCTGGCACGTTTTCATCTTGGAATATATAGATTTGTGGTGTTGTTTCTAGAACACAAAACAGTTTTGATGATTCTGCAAGACAGATTTGTTTGCTTTAAACTTGAAAAACAAGGTGTTAATCTGTCAGTAATAGCTGGTTTTCACAAGAACTTTTAATATCTGTATCTGGGGAGATTTTGGTTTGGTACATGATTAACATTTTAATCCATCATTTAGTGTTTTAATGGGTTCATGTTTCCAGAACGTTAGAAAAACTGATGTGAGTGATGCTTTGCATTTTTATCTGCACATACAATTTAAACAATATTTTCTGCAGCATTTTTAACTGGTAAAAGTGTCCTTTTTATTCCAGTAACCCTTTTGGGGGTCTGGCTGTGTGATATAGTGGAAAGTAACAAATAATGACGGCAGATCTATGTGGTAGTTATTCTGGTGCACAATACCTCAGGTGTGTGAGCACTACCAGTTGTACGTGCCGTTCTGGAACAGCTACATTTGTCCTCTCAAAAGGTAGCCCTATTTCAATGTAGACAGGCTGAAGGTGTGTCTAGACAACTGTACTAATGGAAGCTGAAAGCAAAATAAAAGTAAGTTTGTTTTGTAAGATACTTTATGTAGGTGAACTGCAAATAAATGATCTCAACTTGAGACGATGTAGCTTACCAGTTATGACAGCTATTAAGCTAGTAAAGCTGCACTTGTGTCTTTTATAGTAGGGCCTAATAATGCATTCAAGGTTAAAGCAGGGTTTATAATTACATTGTTTTAACAGGACTGTGCACCCAAATATGATTATCTTATTCAATAAAATGTTTCTAATAATAGTAAGGCCAAGCAGCCTTCTGCTTTTTTGGAAAACAGGATAATGAGATTTCATGTGTGGCTTTTTGCTGTCCTTAAGGAAATCAGTAGTGTGCCTTTGACTCTTCCTAGGTTGTGCTCCGGGCTGTGACTCCCTATTTCTGTGAATGTGTTGGATGAATCAAAAGTTGTGAGAAAAATATCATATTTTAGTAAATATGTATGGTGTTAATTCTTTATCATAAACTAACGTACACCTATTAAATGGCAACTCTATCTACTCTGAAGAGTAGCTAAGTGAAAAGGTCTGTTGTGTATGTTTAGGCATATCTGCTTGATTAAATAACTTTAGAAGAGCTGCACAGAAAGAAAACTGATGAGGGAAGTAAATTCTGTTCTGCCTTATGCATCCATTAAATTGTTCACTAATTTTTCTGAATGCTTTTGCAACCCAGCTGACATCTGATCTTTAGGAATATTATTGAAATCCCAGCTAGAAAAACAAATCTTTTTTTTTTTTTTTTTTGAGTAAACATGTTCTATTCAGAGTAATACATAGAAATGCAGCGAAGTGAACTGAAATAGTGGCAGGGATAGACAGATGTTGTCCTCGTGACCTTTTATAGCTGCTGTTATCTGGATTGATAAATGTATAATGAAGGGTACAAGTTTACTTTTTTGATGGTTTTCTGCTAGAGCTTCCGCATCTTTGTGATTTGCTGTTGCAGGGGAGGAGACATGGAACTAGCAGCTATAATTAATAGGATTCTAGGTAGACAGCAGGATTGAAGGGACCTGAGGAGGCTTGCAGGGTACGGTGAAGCAGAAAAAGCATGCAGTAAAACCTGACTGGTTCAGAAATGTGCACTGCAGTATGTAATGTGAGCAAAGGTTAGAAGCACTGGTTCCAGGTATTCCCTGAGAGCTGGTGTGCTGGAACAGCACAGTGTGGCAGGCGATCTTGTAACTCGGGGCCGATTTTGCTTCCTATCAGGGTTTTCCGGTTTGTAGACCAAGGCAGAAGATGGAAGAGGAGGTAATAGGAAAAATGTACTGCTTATAAGGCTCGTCTCTGTGCTTTCTTAGGACTTTTGAGTTATCTTTATGTGTTCCCAGTGATTCATTTCATAGCCCAGTGCTTTTGATGAGCTTGTCTCTGATCACATTTTGATCAGCATATACCTACTATAGTATAAGTATTCAATACATATATATTGAATGCCTCCTTGGTTCCCAGTGCCAGGCACATCTGGATGCCTCAACTTGAGAATCCAGGCTTTAGAAACTCATGGTTTAGAGTGGAAATGAAAGTTAACAGAAAGATTAAAACAACTGAGCAACTATATTCAACTGCAACACAGCCAGAACTCTTTATGAATGGTGTATGGGAGAATGGGGATTTCTTTTTCTTGGACTACATATGTTTCCTTACTGTGGTCTATGTCTCTTCTTTAAATTTAATCTGATTGTATGTTCCTATCCATTCTAATGTCAGTTTCTAATGTTTGTTTAGATGAATACACAATGAAATCTGGTAATATAAAAGATTACCTGCCAATTTTAACTTGTTTGTCTCTGTGGTAAGTATCACTTCTTGCATGTTGAATGGCATGGTGAGGGATATTGGGATACGAAACTTAAGCACTTGCCAAGGGGAAAAAAGTACTTTTGTAACAACAAAAACTTACAAAAAAGAGGTTGATTTGAATGAAATAAGTTAAAACATTTTTAATACAACATGGAAAACTTGATAATTGAAATAATTTTCTTTAAAGGTTAATTAGAACTGTTAGCAAGTGGAACCCAAGTGCCAAGACAGAGTTTTAACTTTTTACATGCTTATTACTCTCTAAAGACTTCTTAATTTTGATCAGTGAAAGAATGTTTTGGGGGTAGTGTCAGATAACCTTCTTTTCTTCACCAAAGCTCATTAATGCAGATTTCATTGTTCTGAAAGGAGGTATCTGAAAGGATGCCTTCATAGAGCATCTCATTTCATGATACTAGTATTATTTTCTCTTTTTCTGAATTATATTTCCAGAAATAATTCAAACTTGAATCCATTTAAAAGGAGAGAGAAAATGAATTAAATTTGCATTGACAAGCACTTTCATTTGCCTTTTTTTCCTGGAATCGGGAGTGGCTACTGGAGATGATCTTTGTCCTTGCTGTTTTCCATAACGAAGCAGAGACCAGTTTGACTGAACTGTAAATGCAACGTGAGAAGAATTGGGAACTTTGCCTTCAGGGAATGCATGAGTATATTTGCACACACGTGTTTATGTGTGTGACCAGAGAAAAGCAGACACCCATCTGTATTTTGAGGAATCTCTTTGCTCTATTCATTATTGAGTAGTTGGCAAAGGCCATTTTGTTTCTGTGTAGTAATAACAAAACAAACAAGAAACTATGTTAAATATTAAGAAGCAAGGTTAAAAATTGCACAATTTTAGCACTGTATAAATTGGTCATTCTCCCAAATCTTAAACACTTTATGCAGATTTGGTGATGTTATATCTAAAACATACTGTAAAGACTCGTAAGGATGGTTCAGAAAGCTTCCACAAAATAGTCTGATTTAGGCTTGCAGAGGGATGACTCAATGAGTACATATATCATGTATACAATCATGAGTATTGTAAAAACAAAATGAGTAGAATGTTGTTGGGCACAAGAAAACATTTGATTGAATTGAGGCTGACATTTTTATAACCACAAATTGACTTTTACACAAAGCACAAGTAAACTGTGCCCCCTCTCATTTGGGATGCAAAAATGTATGAATTGTAGAATCATAGAATAGTTAGGGTTGGAAAGGACCTTAAGATCATCTAGTTCCAACTCCCCTGCATGTTTCTAAATACAAAACAATTGAACAGATTTATGTAGAAGCACTGACTGCTAATAAACAGTCATACAGACTCTGGCTTAAAAGTCTAAGAAAGTATCCTGGCAGCCCCAATACTGTTCACTTTTGTTCACGCACTTTCTGTTTTTCTTAAGAACTTGCTGTAGGTTGCTGTCAGAGAAGGTAATTGAGAGACTTTGACTCCTGCCCATTATGATTTTGTGATATTACTGTCATCAGGAGTATGGTAGGTTATGAAAGTGGTCTTAGGTAGGTTGAAGGTGTCGTGCTGGGCAGGATTCAGAGTGTGTTTGTGAGGAGGCTGTGAAGTTGAGCATGTGGGCTAAGCCTGGATTCTGAAGTGTTTCAATAGCAGTATAATTTCAATGTTTCACGTAACAGAAGAAAATACTGCATTTTAATGTCACATACCTTGTTCTTTTTGGGATAGTATGTGCACAGGAAGGCTGAAGAGCAGTATATATGCCTACTGAAATATGGAGACTACAGGCTGCGTTGGCATATAGCCTTTAGTACCTTGCTCATGCCAGGAAACACAGCTTTGAAAGGGCTCAAGACATAAGTCTACTTTGAGTCTACTAGCTGAAGTCTGCCTTCTGTACACTACCTGAGGATAAGTGTGTGGATATTAATTTAGGTATCTTGCTTTAATTTACTGCAACCTCAGTGCAGAGCCTCTCAGCAGCTGTGACACCCACAGGTGAGATTGTTTCAGAATAAAGGTTATAGAAGTATCAAAATACGTGCTTAGAAGATTTGAGTTGATGTGGAGGTCGTTTCTTTAGCAAGTGTAAAGTTTTCTGATCAGCAGTGCCTAATTCATGCTAACTGTGCAAGCATGTTATTTGCAAGACTTGGACATTAGTCCAAAATACCATGTCTGGAAACCGCACTGGACTGTTTACATGCATGTTAGACGCTGCTCCTTGATGAACTATCCTGGTCACTGATACTAGCAGTGATATCCAAATAGCAAGTTAAGAGACCTGAATCTTCTGCAATATCTTTTCTAAATTGATGGTTGGAGTTTTGCAAAGAGTTTCATCTGGGTTTTGATTGTGCTGAAATAGAAGATGATGTCTTGCCGCATCACATGTTTTGCAAACCTTTTCCAAAGATATTGAGAACCTTTTTGTGAAGAGGAACCTGAGTATTACATTTTTGTGATGGTTTTGTTTGTGCATTGTACTCAGATCTAGTTCCTCTTTCAGAACAGTAATTCTCTGACATTCATTTATTTAGATACCCTTAAATCCAGAGAACAGTTCTGTGTGTGCTTGGCTCTGTTTAGGTCCATTTTTCACATCACTTTGAATTGTTCTTACGGTTCATTAAATCTACTTCTTAAATTATATGAATTCTGACAATAGTTTGACATGGCTTAATTGCTATACAGTTTGTTCTAAAAAGCATATTTATTCAGAAGGTAATGAATCTCGTTTAAATATGGTCAACTGCATTGACTTTTTCCCAGTTTCGTCTTCTACTTATCACTCAGACATTTGGTAGCAGCCTAAGACTGCCATATCTGAAGGAGTTGTGTGCCTGTGCTAAGTTTAGTGTGATGGGAAGACTGTTCTGTCTGCAGCAGATCACAAAACCATAGAATACCAGATTGGTATGGGACCTCAAGTACCATCTGGTCCAACCCTTCCTATTAAAAGCACAGTCTAGAAAAGATGGCCCAATACCTTGTCAAGCTGAATCTTAGAAGTATCCAACGCTGGGGGGTCAACCTCTTCTCTGGGGAGATTATTCCAAATGGCTGATGGTTCTCATTGTGAAAAATTTTCCTTTTGTGTCCAGCTGGGATCTCCCTGAGAGTAACTTGAACCATTACACCTCATCTTTTCCATGTAACTCCTAGTAAGAAGAGTCTCCATCATCTTTGTAGCCATGCAGTGGTAAGGTCTCTCCTAAGCTGCCTTTCCTTATAGGCTGGATGTTCCAGTATGTCCCTATTCACACTGAAAAATTACCCTTTCGTATAAAAACAGGCCTTGATAAATTGGTGCTTTTGTTGTTTGCAGTGTGTGATGCTTACAAGCTTGTAGTAGGGGATGCTAAGAAAGTTCCCAGGTCAGTATTGTGTATGGCCATGTCCACTCTGGTTTTGCCTCATCTTGGCTGGTAGTTTATAGGGGTTGTAGGGTGACTTGTTGTTGCTCTGTATCTAGAAATGTTGTCATGGCTTACAGCTTCTGTGCAAAATTGCTTCCCTCCTTCTAAAATCCACTACACAATAACATCTAGTTTCAGAAAGAAGAAGAATATGTGAAAATTAAGGGGTTTATTAAAGGGAATGACCCAGAGGATGAAAAGGTGGTGATTCGTTTACTGTTCTTTATGTGTATTTATATTGAGCCTCAATCAAAACAGTCTTAAAAAAAGAATGGCATTACCAAAACTGATCAAAGAATGGAAACATACCCAAGCAAGGAAAACAAACTCTGGTAAGTCAAATATAAAGACATAATAAGGCACGCCTAAAGGGACCCTGAGAAGCCGCTGATGGCATCAAAACAGTAATGTAACTTTTCCGGTGTTTCAGGAGTAAATCTGGTGTTTTCAGGAGTTTGCTTCTGGTTATGGAAGATGATTCAAGGAAAAACAGGCTGTAGCAGAAAAGCTTTATCTTTTTTTCTGTTGCTTAGTATTTTCTGTGGAGGAGTTAATGGCATACTGGATGATTACTGTCATGAGCCTCTTGGGAGGGGAGTCTTGGCTGTATTGGAGCAGGTGAGGAATGGTGTGGGCACATAAAGATAAGGCACGTGGAATGGCCAAGCCTACCTGTGGCCTAGAGTATTATTAGTATTTTAGCAGCAGGTTTTTAAATTGCTACAAAGTGTGAAATTCCTTTCATCAGCTGCATGCAGTTCCTCTGCTCTTCCCGTTATTCTGATTCAGCTTGTCTGATTACCCTTTTTATAAACCAAGTCTAGGAAGTGATCATTTAAAAGCAAAAATGCCTTTTTCAGGGCCCTTTTTTTTTTTTTTTAGTTAGATTATTTCAGGTTTTGCTCAAAGATCAAACAGCTTTTGGCACTTGCACTATAGTTGCTGAATTTCTCCTTCTGTTTTTCTCTCTAGTCATACTTTGTCGTATTTATGGTGCTTATATTGATGGGGGTTTGTTTGTTTTTTATAGTGACTACAGTTCCTGTCTCACCTCTTTGATGGAAGAGGACTATAACCCAGAAGTGAACTCTCCACTGTAGAACAAGAAGCCCTTGTGGAATAACTGTATCCCTTTAAAAGCAGCAACCAGTCTACAAGAAATAGAGTAGAAGAAATTATTTTTGGACCTGGCATTTTTTTGTTCATGTGACCTATGTTTCAGCATGTAAATGGTGAACAACGAGGAAAACATTTGTGCCTGCTTTTGAGCTTTATATCAAATAGTGCTTAGCTCTGTGGAGCGTTAGCCAACTTACGTGAAGACCAGAGTATATCCTAACTTTCTTTTTTTTAAAAATAGTATACCTTTTTTTAGCAGATGTATGTGATAAAAATGAAGTTTATATTTTAAGAGCACTTGTGCAGATGCTTCTTGTTTAGATCTCAGCATTTGGGGCAGAAGTTTTTACGCAACATTGTCACTTTTCCAGAGAGTTCAGGCTGATCTGCTGCAGATCATGAATTATCCAGCAGACTTGGGTGTATCTGTTCAGTATTAACCATGGTGTTGCTCTGAATACTGTCATGCACACTTGACAGACCTTTTTGTAATGTAAAGCCTGACTTCTGTATTACCACGACCAGAGGAAATTTAATGAGGTGAACGTGGTCGTGGCTTTTTTTTTTTTTTCAATATAAATTACCTTCTAGGGTATCTCTTCCCCCCCACCCCCCCCTTTTTTTTTTTTTTTATAGTGAGAGAGCAAAGAGAAGTTAAAATGAGCAGTTGAGGGGGTGAAGGGCACAGTTGGCACGAAGTGCGGCCTCTTGTGCTTTGCTTCGAGACGCACTATTGCCTCAAGGCTGGCCTTAGAGCATACTGGGGAGAGAAGGAACCCACAGGTCAGTAAAGCACAGAAACTGAGGACATTGGACTGCAGAGGCCACACTCAGGGTAAGTGACCATATGTACTTAACTGCTTTGGTTATGTAGTGTTGACTTCTTCGTAGGTAAATTAAAGTTGAAAAGAAGCAAAATGGTAATCTGGAGAAGCTTCCATAGACAGAATTCGGTTATACAGAGCGATAATGGAATTTTCATCATTTTGAGCAGTGGAAATTGCTATGACACGTTGGAAAGAGCAGTTCAGTTTCAGATTGCTCAGTGAGATGCCACAGCTGCTCTTCAGTTGAACTTCCATTAAGGTCCTTCAGACAGCTTGTTTTCCTAACCATCTGGATTCTTAGCTGTGATAACAGCTTCAGCATGGGATATTCCCTGTGCATGACAGTTAGGGGATCTGGATATGACTTTAATTTGGAGGTGCAGGAGCTGGCATATGGTTGTCTATCAAGTCTCTGATCTGCTCTCAGTGTCCAGCATCACTGGTTTGCTCTTATTTGATTTACAGTATCTGGAATAAGACACGCAGTGATTAATCCCTTGTAGACTAAGACCTCAGTGAATTTGAGCCCCACATTCTGTCATGTCTTGATTTTACACATTTGTGCATTGTATGGCTTTCATGTGCTATTTGATATACTTCCTTCCCACCTTCACACCCATCCTATTATGAATGTTATGGGTGTGCTAATTGTAAACAGGAAATAACTGGGAATGTTTAAGTTCTTACCTGTTTTGGTCAGAGGAACAAAGTCAGCAGGGAAAAAAGTACTGAAGTGTAATATGAAAATACAGCACTTTGCCCCTCCTATTCATGTAGGCCAAGCTTTGGGAAATAAATGGTATTAGTGTTTCAGTTTGGAAAAGGTAACAGTTACAGAATGTTCTTTTCATTTACAGATCCTGGCCATGAGGTTTGATGCCTCATTTTATTGAAGGGAGACACTGGACCTAAATGGCGCAGCATGACTTTGTTCCTGCCTGGCTTAACTTCTCAACACCACAGTCAACCAAGGTAACATTAATCCAGATCACCTCCTTTTACAGCTATGACAATAATAGCAATTTAAAAATTGCCCCAGAGTTTTCTTGAAATTAGAATGTTTAACTTCTTTTGTGTTTATAAAGAAGGCTTTTGGAAACTAACGTGGACGTAATTTTGGTTGTCTTTATTTCAAAAAATGTATCTTATTTCGGAGGAGGAACAATCTTTGTGTTCAGACGTGGAAGTAGTTCATGTCTTTGTGTTGAGACTTGAGTGGGATCCGAAATAGAAAATCATTAAAGAAATGGTTCTTAATCTGTGTGGAGTCAAGACTTGAGCTGCCACTTATTTACAATTCAGCATATAATTTGGGTTTGATTTATGAAGATAATCTGACACTTCCTGAGTACTGTATTGATGATGAGCCCTGGGGCTCTAGCTGCAAACTCAAAAATACTCATTAGTTTTTTGCAACTTTAAAATGAGGGCAGTTTGCCAGTCACCTTTCTAAGACTGATTCCAGAGGTGCCTTAGGCTGACCCACAAAGTCTCATTTGGGACTTTAACAGTTTGTGTTACTTGTGCATGGCAGAGAAGACAAACATTGTAATAGCAGAAGGGATCATGATCAGCAAAGTTGATGAAGAAGAAAGAATATGTCTTTCACCTTCATGCTTAAATATGAAAACACACAAGTAATGTAAGGATCATTTTGATCCATTTAAAACAAACCTTTAGCTTGAAAGTTAGTCCGTGAAAATCAGTACAGGAATGTGGGGTTTTGGTTTTAATTGTTTTTCAATTAACAGAATGTCACTGTTAGACTAACAAGGTCCTGGAATGTCCTAATGAATGCGTCATTAAACCACTTTTTACTTTCTGCAGTCCCCTGCAGCCACCTTTGAGAAACATGGAGAGCATCTTCCACGGGGAGAGGGCCGCTTTGGCGTGAGCCGTAGGAGACACAACTCTTCTGATGGATTTTTCAATAATGGGCCCCTCCGAGCTGCAGGAGGTGAGTGAGAAGGCTCAGGATGCAGCCTGAGAGCAGGCATTTTGGAAGGGTCTACAGAATGAAGAATTGTGCAGAATATAACCAGTGTTTGTACCAAAGTCTACATTTTCATATCACATGAGAAATTTGTGTTGTTCTCTTCTCCCATGCCATGTGCTCAGGCCTGAAGAGTTTTTTATGATAGCTGTATGTGCATTGTGTAGCTTGGTTTGTTTGCTGATAAAATCACACAATAGCTTAATAAGTTTGGCATAATAGGTCCTTAGTGAACACTGAATTCACAACAAGAACAGCAGCCTGATATCTCCAGTATTCTACACGCTGTGTTGACTTTTTTAATTGCATGCTTTTCTTCTTTTGTTTAGACTGCTGGCATCAGCCGTCCCTTCTCCGCCATGATTCTGTAGATTCTGGTGTTTCTAAAGGAGCTCATGTTGGGCTTTCCGGCAGTCAGCCTGGCTGGCATGGTCCTTCACGGGGCCATGATGGTGCGAACCAGCGTGGTGGAGGAGGAACTGGAGTTCATCGCCACTGGAATGGCAACTTCCATTCTCGGAAAAGTTCCGCCTTTCAAGAAAAGCTGCCTGTTGAATCCAGGGAAGAGAAGAAGGAAGATAAAGAGCAGTTGCAGTTTGAGGAAGAAGACTTTGTAAGTTGTAGCTTCATACTAGAAGTAGCACCTGTGAGAAGTGGCTTTTCACTTCTAATTTATTAGCATTGATAGGTGGCAAGGATCTAGAGTGGCGTTCCATTCCATGTTTGAGATCACAACAGATTTAACAAAACTATTCCAGTGCTAATTGGCACCCAGAGTCCTCAGGACTTGATGAGCTGTTTGGCACATATGTTTTAACTGTATGGGTATTATGAACTGCAGACTTCATTGTAACACACAAGCCAGATTGTCAGCAAAACCCATCAGGTGATACCCGAGTCTGCCCAGGAAGAGCAGCTGTATTGACTTCATGGCTCTGCTTACAAAGCCTTTTTTTTTTCCTCCTAAGTACCTCTGTTCAGCTTATTTTCAGACTCCTTGTTGTTCCCGTCTCCTGCATCGTGGTCCGTGTTGGTGTTTGTGATAATCTTTCCAAGCTTGTTCACAACATGCTCAGACCTTTGCAACCATCTGTCTTGAGTCTTCTGGAATAGTATTTTGTGATGGGAGATGGTTTTCTGTCTCGATTTGTGGATTCAGATTTCTGGAGACATTTCTTCCATCAGTATCTCCAATTCATGTTTTTCTTATCCAGCATGCTGATTCACGTGGTTTTATCAGTATGATAGGCTCTTACATCTTGGCTCTATTTTACTGGAATATCTTCATTTTCCAAACTTTACCAATAGTACTTCGACTCACAGTTTTCATCCTTACCATGTGCATTCCTTAATGCCACTGCTTTGAGACATACACACCTTTTGTGGTTTCTCTTTCCAATTAAATGCTTTCCCCTCTCCCTGAAGAGTATTTTATTCGTATCAGACCATCCATTTTGGTTTTTGCATCTTGTTTCTTGCTATCTCTAGTCTCATAATAATATCGGTATCATCTGTAAGGTTCTGGTAACTCAGTCCCTTCACCTAATGCTGTTCCTCTGACTTCATCTCCAGTGCTAAAGCCACTGCTGCCTCCAGTAATGAGAGGTTTTGGTGATAGTGTGCACCAAAAACACAGTTGTGTCACCATGTTGAGTTTTTTGCTCTCCTGTTCAGCATTTATCTCTGGAAAGCTGTTTACAGCTGAAATTGTCATGGCAGTTTGATGGCACTACTTCTATCAGGAAGTTAGGAGTTGGAATGAAATATATGAATGCCTGTAGCTGCTTCAGGCCAAAATCTAGAGTCTTAAATTGTAAAACTTAAATTGCCACAGGAGACAGTTTGATTTAAGCTGCTGGGTTTTGTCTGAGGTGTCTGGGGAGTGATTGCATGCTCTTGTTCAGCTGCTTGTGCTGGGTGTGGTAGTGTGCATGATGGGGCGGTTAGCACCTGGAGAGCAGTCATAATGCTTGTGTGTGGATTTCGGTTAATCTGATTTCTCAAGAATTTCTATAAGCCACCTCTTTAGACTGTCAAAAGCCTGATGAAATATAAAGTTACTATAATGATTGCAGCTGTGCAGTGTCGTAGTCTATCTTGGTCTTGATCTTTCTTCCACATCCTTCTTCATTCTCTTCTTCAGTGCCTTGACAAGTGCCTTTCCCCAACTGCAGAGCTGTTTCTTCTGTAGTTACCCATTTATTTTCTAGATGAGAATACCACGCACTGTCTAGTAGCAAGCATTGCTAAAGAGCTCATATATTGTCTTTGCCATAGGTGGTGAAACTAATGTATACTGTGACTAAGTATGTGGCTGTTAGGCCTGTGTGGCTGATGACTTTTCCTGAAAGGCCTGCAAAACAGTTTGTTAGTCCTAAGTTCTCCTGTGGTGTGAGCACCCCTGCTATAAAACTGACCTGTAACTAAAAAATGAAGCCCTGAAACAGAGGAATTTCCAAGGTCTGAAGCAGGAATTTATGCTATGGTGTCACATTTTTTCCAAACTCTTATAAACAGGAATGCCTACTATTTCAGAAGCTCATTATTAAAGACTTATGCTGTTGCCATAGTAACTAACATATGAAGAATTCATTAAAAAGAGGGAAAGGATGGCTTTATTTTGAACTGAAGTTATTTGGGATGGGGTAAGAGGAGTAGCTAATCAGGAAAGCTTGTCATTGAATGTTGAGATTTTCTGTAGTCTGCTTTGAGCTTGGACATGTCCTCGGTTGTTCTACTAAGCTGAGTTCTGATACTGAATTAAAGGTAAGTCTGCAGAGAGCACCGAGTATGCATGCAGTATTGTCCTGACAAGTGGACTCTGAAGCTTAACATAAATTTACATGTAGCTTTTTTGTCAGTAAATGTAAAGGAATAATGAATATATACATTAGGAGTCTAGGATTGCTTTTGGGTGGTGGTGCTTTGTGAGGAGTTTTTTATTTGGTTAATAATTGTAATTATTATATAAAAATATTTGGGAAATTAGAATCTTCAAATACTGATGATGTGGAGTCTGGTTTATAGCTTGAGCTGCTGATTAAATACTTAAATCTTTCATGTGTTTATTGGTTGGTGGAATCTACTCAGTTGTATAGGAGGAGACTCAAGGGCTTATCCTGAACCCACTGATAGTTCTGTTGAAAATACAGCAGAAGCCAAGGAGAATACAAACTTGATTTTCAGATGTCTTGTGACAAAGCACTCTCTTCTAATTCAGGTGCTGTTCGGAGAAATTCACCTGCACTCTGGGTTCCTAGAAACATAATGTTACGTTAATGATGAATTATTTTGTTATGTGCAATAGAATGATACACTCATTTGCATTGTCTTTCTACAGCCATCTTTGAATCCAGAAGCTGGAAGACAAAACAACCAGAACAAACCTTTAGGGACACCTTCTGGAGTATGGGGTAGGTAAAGGTATTTACGTTGCTGTACAGGGTGTTCTGCTGAAGCAGAAAGGTGTTACCAATGGTTTACATGGTATTTTTTTCACTCCAAGCTTTTTAAAAACTTAAGTGAAACTTTGTTGTTTTCTTCCCTCAATCCACTAATCTCTTGGCTTTTTTGTCTACTTAAAACTGTGCTTGTCTTGTCATTGAAAACTACTGGTGGTAGTAAAGTCACTGTTCTGCCTTTGCTTCCTGGCTTACTACAAGTTTATAATTTCAAGACCTCACTTGAAGGGCAGAGTAGATTTGAGTGAACTAGGCACCAGTTCCTGACTTATGATCTTTGTATTTGAAATAGAGCAAAACTGTCCTAGTTCTGTGGTTTGGATTTACTGGATTTTTTTTTTTATTTTTTTTTTTTTAACTCCGAACAGGCTTGCTTTTGATTTTTGGTATGCAAATATATGAAAAATAAAAATAAAGGAAACAGGGTACCTGTTCTGGCAATGAAATTCAGATTTGTTAATATCTAGTTATAATGTAGCTACATCAGTTGGGTTAGATACAGTAAACAGTACAAATGCAAAATCAAGCCCACTTCTTGCTGCAGTACTGGATTGTATTCGATAGTTATTGTTCTGCTGAAAAAATAATGACAATCAGCATTTATGTGGCTTTTACCTGGTTTTAAAAGCACTGTGTCTTTTGAGGTATAACTTACACAGTGTATTTTTGCTGTGTTAATGAATTAGCAAAGCAGATCCCTGGTTGCTCAAAAAGATGCTAGTATCTGCTCTGATTCCTGTAGTATGGTGGAAGGCTGTTAGCTGATGTCACTTAGTTTTTTTCCCTTCAGCATCAGGGGAGCTGTTGCGGTTAAATGAAAAAGATTGGACTTTGACATCTTTATCCAGTATCTTTGTTCAAATCTGAAACAAAAGAACAGCTAATAGCAGTCTCAGAATCAGACATGTAGAATCTAAGATTGAGAGGGGAGAAACCAGAACAATGTACTGAAGCTGTTACAAAACTGAACATCTGTATTTCAGAATCTTTCTCATCCTGTTGTTACAGAAAACCCCCCTAGTGCCAAGCAACCTACCAAGATGCTGGTCATCAAAAAGGTTTCAAAAGAGGATCCTGCCGCCGCCTTCTCAGCTGCATTTACATCACCTGTTTCTCACCTGGCAAATGGCAACAAAGCCACCACCATTGTCCCAAGTGTCTACAAAAATCTGGTTCCTAAACCTGCAGCTCCTCCTTCCAAGGTACAGGGGTTTCCAACAAAGTTAGTGAACTGCAGACCAAGGGAGAACTCTGTCCCTTGGCAAGGGAATCAGTCCCCTAACAAATAGCAGGCGCTGGAATCCAGTAGTGTCTGGGGTAGGGGCTTTTAAAGCAGAGGTCTGTTTACTGCTGAAATTGTTGTTCCCTGTTAGAATGCCACTTGGTCTTGTCCATACAGAGAATTAACTTCTGACTATAAAAATGTCTGTTTGAATGTTTCATATATTAGACAAATCCTTACCTAAATTAGACAAAACAAGCAACGCTGGAGAAGTGGAATGTGTGCTAAGATGTGCTTGAATTGTTCACATGACTACCTTGAAAAATTCTTTATTTGGGTTACAGCACTTTGATGTGTTTAAAACACAATTGAGGCGAAGATCAGATTAGATTGTAACATCCTGCAGTTTAGCTCTAGTTTAGTTGAGCCTTAAAGACAACCTGGAAAAGTAATGGGATTTGTGCTACAGTTCTTTTACTGAAAGAAATACAGGAGTGTTGGAAAAAAAAACCCCGAGTATTTTCTTCTTTATCTTTCCCTTTATTCCAAAGAACCTACATGTGTAGATGCCTTAGAAACTTTGTAGGATTGATAGTCAAAGTATTTAAGAAGCTAAAGAAAATTACTGGTTTGGTGGTTCTTTAAAAATGTGTCAAAATACTTCGAGTTCTAAAATTTGATTTATTAATTACTAATGCTGGCTGCAGCATTCCAGCAAAATCTTCCCTGTGATTAAAGTAGATTAGTTTTACATTCTTCAAAGGCAAAATAGGAAAGATTAACAACTTTTTTGTGAGAAAGCAAGTTTTAGAGCTTCTTTTGTGTTGATAAGTTTTTCTTAATTCAGGCTAAATTCTGCCAGCTACAGGAAAAATCCTAATGGATAAAATGATTATCAGATAATCTTGTGTAAACCCTTAATCTGACAAATGATCTCTTCCTCAGTGAGATGGGTAAACTGACCCCATTTAACAGGCTGTTAATAAAAGATTTTTTCACTTTGCATAGTTTTCAGTCCATAATGTACTTGTTTAGAAGAGTTAAACAAGATGCAGCTTGTGATGGATGGGGAGTCTCCTGTGGCTTTTATTTTTCGCTTGTGCAGCTTGTTTGATATATGTGTGTATATAGTCTTACCTGGCTTTAGTCTGGATGTTTTGAATGGTCTTTGAAACAAAAAGCCAAAAATACAGTTTCTTTGCAGGCTATTAGATTGTCTCTTTGATTGTTTCAAAGTAAACAGAATTCTAGTGAACAGGAATGCCAACAGCTTTCCTCACTTAGCTGCTGTTGAGGGCAAAGATAACTTGTGAGGTCTGAAAGTTAGTGCTGTACCAGCTGTAGGGATTGAAAGGTTGAAATGTGCTTGTGAAAGCTATGTACATGTCTTGTTAGTGTTACTGAAGTTTTTCCTAGCTGCATTCTGAAATTAAACTTGGAAGTTTTGCTTCTTCAGATTAAACAAAAAAATACATTAATCAGTGCTCACAGTTGGAATAAACCCTTTAATTTGTATAGATAATGAGGTAAATATGGTCTGTTCTTCTGAGGCAGCCTTGTGGCTGGTATGGAAGTTCACCTTACATCAAGAATAATAGTAGGGTTTCTTTTTGTTTGCTTGTTTTACATGTTACGTAGCTCTCATTTGCATTCCAGATTGTGAATCTATATTTAAATCAGAGATTGTGGCAACATGTGGTGGTAGCTGCCTAAGTTCCTTTTAATTAAGTATTTACTGTACTGAACCAGTTGGTAGGCCCAGATTCATACCTGAAGTATTACAGTATTGATAATACATGAAATGCTATTTGGCTAGTGGAGGAGGTACAGGCAAAGAGATCAGTCATGTTAAGCATGCTGTAAGTATGTACTTACTGTGCGTGTATGCATTGATGTGGTGCTGTGATTGTTGGCCAGTATGCTGCTCCTCAGTGGTGGAGACTGCAATAGGGAAGAATTGTTTGCTGATGTCATCAGTAGCACTTCTGTTAATGAATGGTGACCATTTAGCAAAGCTTAAAAAAGGGATATCAGCATAGCCTTAGCAAGAAAACCTGTGTGCGTGATGTCTTTTTTTAAAAGGTACAGACACAAAGCAGCTATGGTAGGATGCATTATTCTAGAGACTTCTAGAAAGTTGTACAGGAATTGCAGTGCATTAAGTAGCAGAGAGCTCAAAACATCCTTTTGACAAAGTCAGTGATATTGGAAAGCTGTCACAGGCAAACTGAGCGAGAAATGGTTTTTTGTTAAGTTGTACCAAGTAGTGTTGAAAGGAAGAGAACTGGTGTCAGTGTAACAAGTGCATTCCTTCTGGGCTAATTGTGATGGCTCACAGTCAAGAAATCTGTGAGGGTCATAATCTGCAAACGATTCCTTTTGATACTCATCTCTAGTTGTGCCTGAATCCAGTAGCACCCCTAAGGAAGCAGTAAGGGTCTGTCTGTCTTTGAATTTGTCTGAAGTGCCCCTTTGTGGAAGCTGGGAGAACAACAGTCAACAACAAAGCTGGGCAGCTGAACGGTAGAGCCATCAGATCTGTGGAGAGAAACTTGTTTGTCACAGTAATTTTAATACCAGCCAATACTGCACAGATCAGGATATTTTCTAGGTTTGAAGGGAATGTTTGGAATGTGTGCTGTGAATGCCGAATAATCCATTTAATCATGTGGACTGCTCTTGGTTTTAAGTTGGGAGTGGAAGAGTAATGCTGATGGCCTCCCCTCCTGATTTGTTTATTCGAAAATGAAGAAAATAACCCAGTGGAGAGTGAGAACGTACTGAAGCAATGGCTTCTGCTCTTATTGCTTGCAGAATGTTTTTTCAGTCTCAGATTTAACTAGGTCCCACTTGTGCATGAGTTATTTTGCTGGTGATTTGAAGCTGGCTTCAAAAGTCTGATGGGTCAAAAGGACCAGTATGTTTTAATGCTCTGACAGGTGTATTTCTGTGCTACTTGATAACAAGTTTCTTGTTAGGGATCCTCTTTGTAACAGACTTAGCAGTTCACAGTGTTTGTCCTTGGTTGATAAGAGAGGCTCAAGGATAACATTCCAAATAACAAAACCTTATCTTTGTTTTTCAAAGTCTTTGTTTTTCAGCCAAATTGCCAGTGTGTTTGAAGGGGTACTGCAGAGTATGCAGAGCAAAACAGCAAGTGCTCATGCACTTTAATGAACCAGCAGCTTTTCCTTCTTTTTTTATTACTTTTTTCCTTGTTGTTGCTAAATCAGTGCAATGATGGACACTTTCAGAGCCCTAGGAAAGAAATAATGTGCATTCTCAGCCTGGACAGAAATATTCCTTGATAATGCTGCTTCCTCACACAGGGGAAGGTCCTGTCAAGTGATGCAAACCCTTTCTTTGTGGCATACAGTGCTTCCATATGAAATGTGAATTTAATTGGCATTCTTACTGTCCATCTGTGGGTAGCTGTAAGAGTACATTGCTTTACTTGGTGATGTTTCCAATTAATGAAGAGCTGTGCTGGATTTTCTGAGATCTAACGGTGTTTTACTGGAGGGTGGTGCCCATGAAGCAGAACTGTGTGTGATTTGGGGGAAACAAGAAGACAGAGGAACAAATAATTGCTGTCAAGGTAAATTTGATGAGACTGTTCTTGTAGAGGGGAAAGAAATATCCACATAACAGACAATGTTTATTTGTTTTACTACTTGCAAGCAGCCCCTTTTTGTGCCTTACCCTTTACTGACCAGTATCTTGTGTTCTCTTCAATATAGCCAAGTCCATGGAAAGCCAACAGAAGTGAACATAAACCAGGCTCGCTTTCCTCCAGCCGTGACTCTGCCTTTACCAGTCCAGTGTCTGTAACCAAACCAGCGGTACTGGCGAGTGGCTCAGTCCTCACCTCTCCCAAAGAGGTAAGGGGTTGGGTTTGGGAATAGGGTGGGAACTCTTGTCACTATTGCCTACTGTAGCTGAAACATAAGGTCCTTTCTGTATATGGTACCTACCTTTGCACCCATGAAGAATGACTCGCTTGTACATTCTTAGCATGTTCTGCCACATCTGATACACTAAAAGAAATAAAAATGTGGTGTACCTGAATATAAAGCCATTGGTGTTTGAATGTATTGAATTTTACTCAAATATGAAAAAATGTACTAATGCTTTAAATAGTGTTGCATAACTAGACATGCATAGACTTGGTGTTACTGGAGTGCAGATACCAAGAACTGATGTAAATAGATAAGGAAACTGATTCCATGTGGTTCTTCAGTATGGGAAAAGAAGGGGAAGGAGAACAATCTGCCTCATATCCTTTCCCTAGGACCACAACAGCACAAGCAATGATCTCTGAGGAGGCATGGGGAGTTTAACATGTGCATATTATGTGTCTTCAGCTACAGTGTCTGGTTTTAATTTTGGTGTTGGAAGGAGGTATTGTGCTGAGGTGGAAACTGACTCTCTCTGGTTTTGGTCTGAAGTACAGAGAGAACCTTGGTATATAACTGGTAACATTTCAGTAGTAATGATGACATAACATGCTTTGGCCAGCATTCCTATGCCTTGCTCCATAGCTTGTGTAGAAAATGCTGGTTTGGACCTTGGAAGTCCACAAAGCTTAATAGAAGAGTGGCACTGAATAACTTCTCTCCTCTGCTCCTCAGAATTTTTGTGAGCATATGCAAAAGGAACACAAACAAAAACCAAGACTGTGATAGATGACATTCATTCAAGTGTAACAGCGGGTTGGGGTTTTCTTCTAGTTGTGCATTTGTCTTATTCCTCTACAGATCTTACTCCCAAAATACAGCCTTGTCATCTTTATGATTCTCTGCTTTGCAGGCTTTACTTTACAACAGCTTGTACCTTCCTGCTTCAGCCACTGCTGAGTGTAAAAGCAGTCATTAAATGCAATAGTTAACAAGCATAGGCCTGTCACTGACAAATACATCTTACACTCCATTCCTTTCCCTTGCTTTTGTCTGTCCTTAGACTGAGTCCTTTGTGCTACTGACAGCTTGCCTTTTTGTGTAATGCACAGCACAGTATGGACACCTTTGCAGGATAAATATTTAAAGTTCAATAGGCAGATACTAAGAAGGACATTCACTTTACATCATACAGCGTATTCGTCTCATACTGTATGTCAGTAACACCTCTTCCACCCTCCCCCCTCCAAGGTCTTGTGTGAACCTTTAGTCAGCAAAGATGCCAGATACTCATCTGACAACCAGAGTAGGCAGCTGGGATTTCCCCAGAACAAGCAGTACTGCCTTGAATGCTTCTTGTATTACCACTGTCAATCAGTTGAACAAAAGGGCTTAAAAATTCCTCCCAACTAAAACTGAACACTCACTTTTTTTCTTTGAATCTCTTGGAGACTTGCAGTATGGAAACACAGGAGCATGGCCAGCAAATACTACTGTAATCCTGGCTCCACAGGCCTGATGCAAGTAATCTCTGCCTTTTTATTTCTGAAACGGGGATAATGACCCTCCTGCAGAAGCGTTGCAAATAGCACCTCTATTCATAAGAGACCGCAGTGTGTTGAAAACTGAAAGGGTGCCAGTGAGCACTGACACTGTGTCTCCACAAACCAGTCTAAAATAACCAGATTAAGATGCAGTCTGAAGTTTTAAAGTGATTCCGGGTGACTTTTCTGTAGGAGTAGCCATCCCTGTTACATAGGCTGACATCTGAACAATCTGAGATGATGCAGTGCTCTCAATAAAATGAAAACTAAGAGCTGCCTTGATGTGTCAGTCAAAGGGTTAAACTTACCTTCAGAAAAGATGCCAAGAATGCCTACTTGTACCCCTTTAATACTAAAAGAGAATGTTACGTAAAACCCTTTCTTCTGAAAGTTCTGCATAAAACCAGAATTGAGGTGAAATTAAATTCCCTTTCAGGAATCTGTGTTTCTAAACTTTCAGCTGTTTCCCACTAATGTGCAGAAATTCAGTTTCAGTACCTCAGCAGTTTATGAAGCATTAAAACAGCCGTTAGCAAAGAGCTGGAGTATTCCAAATTACGAGAAAACATCTAAGTTTTAGTCTCATTTCTTTATTGTTACCTTCCATCTCTGAAGTCAAACTAGTTGCTGTGTTAAGAGCCTAATTTCAGTACTGTCCCGGCTTTTCATCCTGATATTCACAGTCACTTGTTACATCTGTTACAATTGTTGCTGTGTTCTTTACTGTGTTGAATTAGGCAAAATCTGCAAAGGCCACCTGAGAAATACTTACTGTAAGGCATTCCTTTCAGCATGCACTTCCCTGAAAGGCGTTATTCCACACATGGTTTATGTGCAACAGGCATGATAAATTCAAGCAGCAGTTGCTGCCTTCGTTTTGTTTTGCTAAGTATTTTAGTTCCTTCATCTTTGCTCAAAGCACTGAGTCTGATAAAAGTACTTTACAAAGGAGACTCATTTTGAAGAGCCTGAATTTGCAACCTTCCCACCCTAGCCTTAAAAAAACCCCAAATGGATAAGAGAAAAATGCTACAGGCTTTAGGAAATGTTACTGTTTCAATATTGGGGAAAAAAAATCAAAGCAAGTAAGTGAAGGAAAAGAACAGTTTTGCATGCAACAGGCTGGTGTTAGGTATGCTTATTAATGAATAAATTCCTTTTCTTAAGAGTAACCAGACATGAAATCCACATGAGCAGAAGGTTAAGAAATCAAGAACTTTCACATAGCGTGCTTTTAGATTTCTTTTGTGTGTACAGTGGAAATGACGGAACAGATTAAATTGAAAGTTCATCTTGCTTAGCAGTGTTTCTGTTGCAGTATCATGGCTGGGGCACTGGTAACACACAAACTGTTGTGCCTTACGCCTGGTTCACAGCTTCAGAATCATTAAGAAAGCTGAAACACTGTGGAAAAGCAAGGGAGGTTACCTTGGATTTGTGAATTGAGCTGAGCAGAGTCCCCACAGGCTTGTCTGTGTCTGGCTCCACACTGAACCATTTGGGCTATGAGTGTACACAGCAAGGAATCAGCAGCACACTCTCCAGGGGAGGATACTGAGGTTGTGGCTACCTGTTTCACATCACCTGTGGTTAGTTAAGGATGTGACCACTCCCTGAAAGGAGATTACAGCCCCATAGCTTGATTTCAGGGTAGAGTCTGTCAGGATGTCTTAAGATGCAAATTTTAACTGAGCCTAATCTTAATTTTTGTAGAGTCCTGCATATGAAGTTCTTTGCCTTCATATTGTTGTAGGCTCTGGCATTGCTTTAGAGTTACATTGGCAAGAAGCAAAATAAACCTATTCATGGCCGTGTTAATTGACTCCTAAGAGAAGAAAAAGTTAACAGTTGATACTGATAAGTGGGGAGAACAGTGTACTGAAGAGGGCTTCATCTTTGCAGAAATACAGATTGAAGGTCTCTGTATTCTACCTTCCTTGTCTAGAGTCCTTCCAGCACCACCCCTCCCATCGAGATCTGCTCTTCACGCCTGACAAAGCTGATGCGCCGTACCACTGATAAGAAGAGCGAGTTCCTGAAGGCACTGAAAGATGATAGAAATGGGGAGATAACCGAGAACAGAGAATGTGACAAGCTGGATGATGTAAGATCTCTGTCCTTACTGTATATGTGATCATTATGTATTTAATGAGTTGGGTACTGGAGAAAAAAAAAATGGCTGTGTATGTAATTCAGGCTCTGGAGGAAGAAAGGAATGACTTCCAGTGGTCTGGCATACATGCAGTGTATGCAGTGTATACATGGCATACATACAAGCAGTAGTACACAGCATTGAGGTGACGGGAGATCTTTACTTATCCATTTGTATTTCATCAAGTTATGAGATGGAAAGGCAGGTCCCAGATGGTGAAGGCAGTCTAGATTTTTGCAAGGGTTTTCTAAGGAGTGAAACAACACCATATTTTAATACTGTAATTACCTTTCAAGGTTCCTGAAGCCACTGATGATGGTTTTGTAATGCCAGCACTTACTCCCTTCACACAAAAGTGCAGTCTACCAAACATCATTTATACTGTGTTGTCACAGCCAGGCAGAAGTTGCATTAAACCACTGTCAGTGCCCGCTCTGTAAAAAACACTGACTCGGGGTGAAAGGCTTGACTTTACTTCCAAAACCAGAAGCTTGGACTTGGAAATCTGCTGTTGGCATGGTCTTTGCAAGCACTCCTTGATGCTTTCGTTTTTCTTTAGATGGAGAGCAACAGCACACCAGAACCAAAGGAAAACTGGGAAGAGAACTGCCATCAGAATGGCCTTTCTCTCCCTTTGCCGGAGGAGGGGGAAAACCTCTCTCATTCATTGGAAGCAGAACACAGGTGAGTAAATGGCAAAATAAAGTGAGTAAAGGAGGGTGAATCCTTGGAGTGCGTGAGGAGAAGGAAACTATTTCAAAGTAAACTCCTTCTGAGAAGCAGCAGTAGCTTTGTGCACACTAAGCCAGTGTGTGGGCTTCATGAGTAGTGCTGGACTGGGTGGAGCCTCACTGAAATGAAAACAAGACACTGATGACAGGTGAGCCAAGACTTTACCATGGTCTATAATTAAACTCCAGTGCTTCTCCAGTGCCATGTCGCTGTGTGTTAATGCTGCCTAGATATTTACCTGCCCACACGGGGAGTCAGCACCAACCTGGTGTGATTCTGGTTGATGTATAAGCAGGTGTCCTAAATGTAATAGTCTAAAGACTGAAGATACACCCTCACACACACACCACTTCCTTCTGTTTGTGCGTAGAATATTCCTGTGCTGCTTTAGATGCTGTAAAAGTGGAGGAGAGTGGAGAAAGTATTTACCTACTATCTTAAGCTTGTATCTCCCTTCAGTAAACAAGCAGTGTGTGAGCATCTGGCGCAAGCAGATAGTAAGTTTTAGGACATTCTGAGCTGTGATACTGGTGTTTGATTGCCTCATGTTCTTCTTCAGTATCCTTGGGTAGAATTTCAAATCTCTGCTTTGCTTTCTTTCTGCCAGACCAGTTATTTACCCATTGTACAGGACTCCTCATGATTAAATATTTGTAAAAGACATTGAAAAATGCTGGGTAAACATGAAGCATTGTTGACGTGATCTCTAATACTAGAAGTTTCCCCGGTGATTTGGGAGTGATTTATTGCAAAACCTTGTGCTTCGTGGACGAATGTCGTCTCCTTTGCCACTGTGGCCTTGCTTTAATTCCAGTTTTTATTTCCTCCACAAATCAGGTTATTGAAAGAAATGGGATGGCAGGAATATCCTGAAAATGATGAGAACTACCTTCCCCTCACGGAGGATGAGCTCAAAGAGTTCCAAATTAAATCAGAGCAGGTATGTTTTGCAGCTCTTGCCAACTGTGACTGCTCTTCTCCCTCTCCCTTCTCATGCACAGGTTGTCTGTGGTGTAGTTCTTACAGATACTAGAAAAGACAAAGGGTTGAAGTGAGATTGTAGTGCAGTCAGTGACTGCATTATCCATGCAGTGTGGGTGTAGACAGTTAAACATGTAATTTGTGCCCACAGATGGTTAGTGACAGTCACTCTCCACACTTGTGCTTGTTTTAAAACTTACTTTCATTCCTACAGCGAAGAAGAAATGGATTTGGGAAGAATGGATTTCTTCAGGGCCGCGGCTCCAGCCTGTTGTTCCACTGGAGAAGCACTTTTAAGACAAAGATTGAGGACTCAGACACAGAAACTAGTAGCAGCGAAACGTCAGATGACGATGCCTGAAAGTGGGCACAAGAAAATTAAAATAAATAAAACCAACCCAATAAACTCAGTTCATAGTTCAACACGTGTTTGGGGTTGTATAAACTAAACAGAGTTTATTCTGTCTCCAGTCTGTTCAGTTTTTTTTCTTTTGTTGTTGATACTTCATGCACAAGGGAAATAATTGTATCCCAAAGAGAGAAATTGGCTTCTTTAGCTTTTTCTTTTGGTTTTGCCCTAATGCTTAATAGAAGTTTGTGCAGCTAGCAAATTTTGACAAAAATCCCTTGTGGGGCAGTGCACAAGTTCAGTCTTGTAAGCAGGATACAAGTGGCTGACTGATCTTTGCAACAACAAGCTTCTAACAGTGCCGCCCGCATTACACAACGGCGTGCGGCAACAGTGTGCTAAAACAATCATTGTCAATGACAAAAATGGCTATTGAAGTTCTAATTATGTTAAATTAATGCTAATAACATGGATATTTTATTTTATTCTATTTTTTTTTGGCGGCTCGGGGAGCTTCATCACTTAACCAGGCGTTTGTGGTTTTCTTCTTTTTTTTTTTTTGGGTACAGCTGTAAAATATTTGGATATAGGAATTGTTTGTGTTCTTCTTCTTGCAGCCTTGATATTCAGGGTGGATTGTAAAATATAAATTTTTTGTGAGATTTCAAAGATTAAGATTATTTTGATAACATTATTTACAGATTTAAAAAAGTGACTATCACATTGAGTCTGTATGAGGGGGAAAAACTACTGCATCAAAAATAACTAACTTGGAATAAATATTTTGCATCAGTTTGCCAATTCTAATTGTCTTTCTTATGTAAGAGAAGCTTTCCTGTAAAGGGACTTGCAACTTTTGGGGATTTGATAGCACTGGGGATAAATAGTTTCTTCTCCCACTGTATTTTTTTCCACTTGGCAAACATCGCTGTAGCACTCAGACTGCAGAAGCTAAACTCTCCCTTTAAGATGGGAGAGGGAGAACAATGCTGAGATGATAGCCCACGGTTGGTTGGTTTTTCTTTTGGTTTTTGGTTTTTTTTTCTTTAAAGAAAATGATTCAAATTCTCTTCTACTCAAGCAGTTTGCTGCTTTTTTTTTTTTTTTTTTTTTCCCGCTTCATACAAAATGGTGAAGCTCGACCGGTCGGTGTCACTTGTTCCTAGTGCAATGCTGCTGTTTCTGTTCACAACGTGGCAAGGGAATGTCTGAATCCAAAGCTGTTTTCATTGAAATCTTTTTTAAAACTTCATGAAAACATTTCTATTAGATTAAAAAGGATTTTACAAACAACTCAGTTGTGGCCTAAGCTATTTTAGTGTCTGGTTTAAGTTCAGCTGCTACACAAACGTTTTGGATTGGAAAGCATCCGCATGGTTGTGCACTGTTTGTAAATGGGTTGGAGGGAAGTGCTCGGGTCTTGCTGACCTGAGGGGATCTCACCCAAGGTCTTGCTTAGGGGTTTCTCTAATCCGCTGCTGAGCAGGCAGAGAGGACAGATGTGTCACGGAATGGGAATGGTTAGTTGTGAATCTTTGCATCGGGACTCAAGGGAACGCTCAGGGACACCAGGTCTAACTCTGCTGTTTGTGCCTCCAGCTCCTGCGGACACCAGAGCTCGGGAGTTGTTCTTCATGGTCTCAACCCTTTCTTTTGGGGAAGTGCTTGGGCTCCTCTTAAGATACTTCACAGATTGCCTGAAGGTCCTAATGCTGTGCTGCTATCAAACACTGGTGTTGTCTCGTGAAGTTCATCCAGTTTATAAAAGTGTAACTCTACCTCCATTTCAGTGAAAAACTGAAAGGTGTTTGTGTGGTGGCAAGAAATGGGGTAAGTGTAATCAAATCCATGCTGACAGCCACTTGTGGTGGGTGAAGTAGTGCTGAAGAGCTGCCTGGAGTAAGGGATCGCCTGGTTAGGGGGTAATGAGAGCGCTGCGTGGTTTGGCCTGAGCTCTTCCTGTGGGTGCTGCTCGGCTGCCCTGTGGGCTGTGTGTGGTTTAAACGTTGGTGAAGCTGCTCAAGTGTTACTGGCTGCCCCTGGAGCCTCGCCGAGCAAATCCCTCACACACCAAACTGCAGCTTTTTCCTGGGCAAGTCACCCAATCTCACTGAACCCCAGACTGGTTTGGGCTGGAAGGGACCTCAAAGCTCACCCAGCTCCAACCCCTGCCATGGGCCTGGACACCTCCCACTGGAGCAGGATACTCCAAGCCCCTGTGTCCAACCTGGCCTTGAGCACTGCCAGGGATGGGGCAGCCACAGCTCCTCTGGGCACCCTGTGCCAGTGCCTCAGCACCCTCACAGGGAAGCGTTTTCCCTAACCCGAATCACAGCGGGAGGTGACCGCTACCCTGAGGCGAGCCTGGCGGCGCCAGCACAGCACGGGGCAAGGCCCGCAGGAGGGGCGGGGTTCTGCGGCCGCCTGTGGCCGTGACGAGGGGGCAGTGGGCGGATGGAGCCGGCTCACTTCGGAGGAGGAGCTTAAAGGCTGCGGGGCGCTGCTGTGAGCGGCCGCCCGCAGGAAAAAAAGGGGCACCGCAAGGCCGGCATGGCCGGCACAAGTGCCCTGTGCCCCCCAAAGGGAGAAGGCTGCGGATGGGCCCCCCATGTTTGCTGTTCACTGCTCAAGCGCCATGTTACCCCCTTTGCAGTGCCCGAGCAGTGGGAATGGGCAGGGTGAGGGTGCGGCCACGCTCGCAGCTCGGCCCAGCCTAGCAACGGTGGCTTCAAACAGCGCAGCCACCAGCGGCACGGAGCGGGTCTGCGGCACCCGCTGCAGAGGGCCCCGTTCTCCCCCGGCAGGGGCACCCCGCAGTGAGCCCCTCGCTGCGCTCCCCGGGCGCCGCATGGCGGCCTTCACCTGCCCCCGCTGCCGCATGGCCTTCAGCTCCCGGCCGCTGCTGCGGGCGCATGAGGAGCAGCTGTGCCTCGGCACGCCGGCGGCCCCCCGCCTCCCTACGGGGCAGCCGCTGCCTGCGGAGGGGGCTCCGGGCGCGGCGGGGAGGCCGCGGGACACGGTAATGGGGGGGTGCGGGTGCGGGTGCGGGCAGGGACGGGGGCTGCGGGGGAGGCGCTGCGGGGGTCACAGCCACAGCGGCTCCGTGCTCCCCCGCCCGCCTCACGCGGGGAGCCCTCGGTGCTCTGTCGCCAGGAAAGGCCACGTTCACTGAGCAGGTTTTCACCCTTCCCGTTTCCCTCCCGGAGGCCGGGGTGTCCCGGGCCGGGGACCCCGCCGGGCCAGGCCGCCGCCTCCTCCTGCCTCCTGGCTCCTCAGCGGCCGTGCAGGGGCCCATGCGAGCAGGAGGGGCTCCCCTGGGGGACGTGCTCACCCCCCGCGAGAGGGCCCTGCTCCGCGCGGCCGGCCCCGCGGCCGGGAGGACGACAGCGGAGGTAGGGCCAGCCCCGCACCCCCGGGGGGGCATCGGCTCCGTGCCCCGTGGCCGGGGGGGTCCGGCCCCTCCTGCCCGCTGCAGCCCCCTGTGCTGCAGGGTGCGCCCGCCCGGCCGCCAGCCCCGCCGCGGGGGCACCAGCAGCGGCCAGCGGAGCTGGTGGAGGCCCATGAGCGCCGCATGGCCGAAATCCGGGCCAGGACCCAGCGGCTGGAGCAGCACAGAGAGGGTGGGTGCGGGCAGGGGCTGCGGGGGGGGGGCACCTGGGGGTGCAGCGGGGGTCGTGCTGAGCCCCTCACTGTCCCACAGGGTTGTGCCAGCGGCTGGCGGCTCTGCGGGCTCAGGCAGCCGTGGACCCCCAGCCCCCCAAGCAGGGGGACGTGGAGCTGACCCAGGCCCCGCTCAGACACGTGGGTGCAGCGCACAGGCGGTGAGCCCTGGCTGGGGGGCTCTGCACCCCATCAGGGAGCACCCATGGAGCGGGTGCTCTCCATCAGGGACCCCCCGTGGCCATTTCCCTGTGCCTCCCCAGGGCCGCCCTGCACCTCGACACCCTCCTGCCAGCCGCCGGGCCGCTCGCCGCCGAGGCCAGGTGAGGGCTGTGGGTGATGGCGGCTCTGAGCTGTGTCCCCATGAGCCCCGGCACCGGCTCATTCCCGGCCGCGGCAGGGCCCTGCGCCTGTCCTACCTGCGCGCCGGGGGACACGACCCGCACATCCTGGACCAGCTCCTGCACCTCCAGGTGGAGGCCACAGTGCTGGAGAAAGGACCCCAAGGGCAGCACAGAGGCAAGAGGCCGGGTAAGCACCAACGCCAGCCCCATCGCCCAGCCCGGGCCCTGTGCCCACTGCTGGCAGCTGAGCCCCCCCAGCTGTGCCGGCAGAGCCCCCCAGCACTGGTGCCCAGGGCCTGGATGCGGCGCTGCTGGCGGTGGAGCTGGAGAACCGGCGGCTGGAAGATGAGCTCTTGGCAGTGAAGGTCAGGAGGGAGAGGAGAGCTGATGCCGGTAGGTGATGGGGAGAAAGATGGGGAGAGACTTTTCAGCAGGGCCTGTTGTGACAGGACGAGGGGTGATGGGTTTGAACTGAAAGAGGGAGATTCAGGCAGGAGGTGAGGAAGAAATCTGTTACAATGTGGGTGGTGAAACACTGGCACAGGTTGCCCCAGACGTTCAAGGCCAGGTTGGATGTGTTCTGTGCAACCTGATCTAACTGAAGCTGCCCTTGCTTACTGCAGGGGGTTGGAACTGAAGCTTCGAAGGTCCCTTCCAACCCAAACTGCTTTAGGATTCTTTGATTCTCCAGTTACAGAATCACAGAATCACAGAATCCCAAGGGTTGGAAGGGACCTAAAAAGATCATCTAGTCCAACCCCCCTGCAAGAGCAGGGTAACCTACAGTACATCACACAGGAACTTGTCCAGGCGGGCCTTGAATATCTCCAGTGTAGGAGACTCCACAACCCCCCTGGGCAACCTGTTCCAGTGCTCTGTCACTCTTACAGTTCTGTGGGTGCAGGGGAGGGGCAGCCCCATCTGCACCCCACAGCCCCTGGGCTGCCAATGGCTCATGCAAATACGTGCAAGTTGGGGTCTGCAACTGCACAGCCCAGGGTGGGGGCTCTGTGCCTGGGGGGGGACCCCTGCACATTGACAGCACTGACAGGGGGACGATGTTCCCTTAGACACTGGGGGGGTAACAAGGGACAAAGAATCAGAACAGCAGCACAAGTGGAACCCCCCTCAGTGACCCTGAACACCAGCCCAGTGGGATCCAGGGAAGGGGTTGCTGGGGGGCTATGGGGCAGTATAAACCCCATGGTGACGGTGGCGATCTGGCCCCCAGGCTCGCGGGCAGCCCAGCGGCAGGCACAGGAGCTGGCCCAGCTCCAGGCAGAGGTGGGGATGCTGCGATGCCACACGGAGCGGATGGGGCCCCGGCTGCCCCCTGCCATCCTCCCGCCCCCCGTGGCCCCCCCACTCCCAGCAGCCCTGCCTGCACCAGAGCTGCTTGTGGTAAGAGCCTTGTTCGAGGGCAGTTTCCAGCTCTGCGGGGAGGGGAGATGGGGTTGGGCTGTGGAGCCGGCTGGGGTGATGGGTGTGGAGGGATGAGCCTGGGGAGGTGGTTCTGGAAGCGCTCCTTTGGCTCCAATTGGGAACATCGGTGGCTATGGAGCTGGGGCCAGTGGAGCAGGAGGTGTGTGTCCTCCCAGTGTCAGACCATGGCTTGCCTGTGGCAGGACAGTGCTGGGACACCCCTCCCATTAAAGCCACTTTCCGACTTCCCCAGGACTTCCCCAGGCCCAGCCTGGGCACAGGCAGCCCCACAGCCCCCGGCCACCCCCATGTGCCCCCGGGCCTCACCTCCTTTGTGGCTCTGGAGGATCCTCCACCTGCTCAGGAGCTCCCAGCACAGCACAGACCTCCCAATCCCCAGAGGTGAGATGGCAATGGGTTATGTCCCCACAGCATGGTGGGACATGGCAATGCCCCAGCATCCCAGTGTCCCCTCACCAGGCTGGAGCAGGAAACTGGGGCTTCATTAACAACAAGTGTGATGAGGGGATGGCAAAATCTGTTAGAGCTGCAGGGATGGGGCTTGGGCCCAGCTGTGTGATGAGCACAGGGCCCTGCAGTGCTGGGGCAGGGGGGAAGCACACAGGGCCCCTCCTGGGACCAGGGAGGCTCTGGACATTTTGGCAGCATCAAGAGCCACCCCAGGGCTCAGCCTCCGCCTCAGGCTGCTCCTTGCCCCAGCACAGTGCCCACACAGCTGAGTTGCTGCATCCTGTCATCAGGGGGGACTGGGGACTGGCAGAGGGGCACAGTCACCTTTTTCCCCTCTTTTCCCTATAGCTTAGCTCTACATCCCCCCCCCCCCCAAAGCCCTTTCTAGGGGAAGCCCAACAAGAGGTAACCACAGCTCACCCCTGAGAGAGCAAAACCCATGGTGAATTCCATCACATCTGCCTCATGTTTAATAAATAGCTTCAGCCTCTTGGTCTTCAGTTCTTGGCTGCTGTTTGGTTTATATATATATATATATATATATGTATGTATGTATGTATGTATATATATGTATTCATACAAAACATATACATTTGCCCCGGAGCAGCCTCTCATCCACACTTGGGCACACAGAGACTGAGACTGGCTCAGAGAATGGCACCATCCTTGTGAAAAGCCATCACCCCCTGCCCCCGCCCCGCCCATGCAGGTTGAGCAGAGTCCTGGCAATTACAGAGGGTGCTGGGGCCAAGCAAGCTCTTATCAGCCATCCCCAGCCTGTTTAGCCTTGAGCAGCATAAGGGAGGGACCCCAGAAATCCACCCCAAGCTCAGGGTAGAAAGAACTGAATACAACCATAGCTAGTATTCAGAGCAACCGTGTAGAGGACTTGGGGGTGTTGGTTGGTGAGAACATGAGCCAGCTTCGGTGCACGCTCACAGCCCAGAAAGCCAGCCATATCCTGGGCTGCATCAAAAGGAGCGTGACCAGCAGGTCGAAGGAGGTGATCCTGCCCCTCTACTCTGCTCTTGTGAGACCTCACCTGGAGCATTGTGTGCAGTTCTGGTGTCCTCAACATAAAAAGGACATGGAACTGCTGGAACAAGTCCAGAGGAGGCCACGAGGATGATCAGGGACTGGAGCACCTCCCCTATGAAGACAGGCTGAGGAAGTTGGGGCTGTTCAGCCTGGAGAAGAGAAGGCTGCGTGGAGACCTCATAGCAGCCTTCAGTACCTGAAGGGGGCCTATAGGGATGCTGGGGGGGGAACTCTTCATTAGGGACTGTAGTGACAGGACAAGGGGTAACGCGTTCAAACTTAAACAGGGGAAGTTTAGATTGGATCTAAGGAGGAAATTCTTTGCTGTTAGGGTGGTGAGGCACTGGAATGGGTTGCCCAGGGAGGTTGTGAGTGCTCCATCCCTGGTGGTGTTCAAGGCCAGGCTGGTTGAAGCCTTGTGTGGGATGGTTTAGTGTGAGGTGTCCCTGCCCATGGCAGGGAGGGTGGAAGCTGGTGATCTTAAGGTCCTTTCCAACCCTGACTGTTCTATGATTCTACAACCCCAGGGCTTGTGCCCTAACCCCTATCTAGAGTTGCCTTAGACACAGCTACAGTCAATTCTATTCTTCATTCTTCTGCCCAGCAGCAGCCAGCCCAGCGTCCCCCAGCACCCACCTTCCCTCCTGCCTCATTAGGCAGATTGGAGGGGAAAGGCTGAGGCCCACCCTGTGCCAAGGGTGAGATCTGCACCCCAGGGAGGGGAGAGAGGAGCAGAGGCTGCAGCTTGTAACAGGAAGCAGGCCAAGCCAGGGAACATTTGCTTACAATCTTTATTGAAGTCATACAAAAGTTGCCAAAAAGTGAAAAAATACACTATATACAAAACCATTTTCCTTGTAAGGAGAGGAGTGTCCAAGGTTAAAGAATTATCATACTGTGCTTTCAACTGCAGCCCCTGATTCTGCTTGTGGCCTTTTCTCTGTCTAAAAGAGAAGAAAAGGGTTTGGTTTTAGAACACAAGACACTCCCTGACAGCACCAACACATGCAGCGGCTCAAGGTTCCTGCCATCTGAGGCCTTAACTGACTCCTCCTGCTGGTCCTCAGAGCCCAACAACCTTAATGTAATGACAGGAACCACTGTAGCGCAGGGTATTAACAGTTACTTGAGGAAAGGCCCTGTGCTGTGAGCTCAGCACCCAGAAGATGTTTCTGTCCCACCCCACAGGCTGCAGGTCTCCACAGCTGTGTCCGTGCAGCCCATGCGGTGCTTGAGGCTATGGTACAGCACAAGTACCATACTATGTATATATAAAATAGAACTGCTAAGTGGGGAATGTTCCCACTCACTTCCCCACCTCCCCTGGGAAGCCTTGTGAAGGCCAGCAGGAATAAACCCAGGCACAAACCCACACCTGAACGGGGTGGGGGGGAAGGAAACCAAAGCTCGGGGCAGGCTCCTGCCTCAGCGGCCCACCTCCTCTTCCATTTTCTCTGCAACCTCGTTTCCACTGGGGACAGTATCACCACCGCCGCCATTGACAGCCAGCTCTGGTTTAGATTTCTTAGCTTCATTGTCTCCCTGGTGAGTCTCCTCCTCTGGTTTCCTCTGAGGACAAAATGTTTACAGTCTTCACTATGTAGAAATGAGATTTTAAGTAGTTTTTAGAGAGTTAGCACCTAGACATCATTGCATATCATCTGCTCTAGCTCTGCTTGCCAGGTTCAACATGGATACTTCAGTCCACAGGGGATTTCTGGTAAGACACTACTGAAATGCTGGTATCTGTAGTGCTGAATTATCCTTAGTTATAGTTTGGCAAGGAGACATTCAGCTGCTGAGCCAAGTAACAGTTAAAGGGATGTATTTAGAACATCTATGACACAATCACTCGCATAAAATGGATCAAGTTGCTCCAGGCAAACCTGAACTGAAAGAGGCCAATAAATGTAACACAGGCCAGGCTGTGCCACAGCAGCATAGAGAATAAAAACAAAGATCCTATAAGGGCTCTTCTTAGTACCATTAGTAAGCAATTCTACGAAAACCACACACCTTTGAAGGAGCCTAGTGCTCAATACCTATCTCTTTAAGAGGCAGTTTATCATTACTACCATTAAATTGGCTTTGCTATTCATTAATCTTTAATTCTCCATTCCCACTTGTAAAGAAGGGAACTCAGCTCAGCCTTGTTGCTTGCCCTTAAGATCTGTAGGCAGCCCTGCACCTCTTGCAGGCCCTCAGCACAGGAGGGCACTCCTGGCCAGCAGAAGCCACACAACTCGGTCTGAAGTTAAAGCAGTGTGAGTCAGGCAAGGTACTGAAGCACCCAGAACAGTCTCCTGGAGGCTGGATGGTTCCCAGACTGCCTGCCTCCCAGTGGAAAGGTGTTTCATGTGCTGTCTCTGGTTTTAATTTTAGAGGGCTTTTGACCATTATAAAATAAAGCTCAGAAAAAAAGCTTTAAGACAAGAAATCCAATGACACAAACAAGCCAGTGGTACTCTAACAAACTGCTCAACCAGTAATTTCTGGACTCACCTTTTTCCTGACTAGGTGAGAAATGTCTGTAACACACTGAGATGCACCATCAGCTGCTTTTCTTACTGGAATCTATTACAAGACAGACATGGACCCATGAGTAACAGCAAACAGTAATCCTTACAGCAGACACAAATTATCAGCATCCATCTTCAATTAACTTACTGTGGAAACAGAGCCGCTGTCTTCACTTTGTGCAAAGCCAGATGTAGTTCCAACCTTCAGAAAAAGCAGAAGAAACAGTGAACAAATTCTGGCAAGACTATGTTAGTTTAGAAAGGGACAGAAAACCCAGACCCTTCATGTCTTACCACTGCATTCTACATACACATACAGGACAAGTGCAACACTTGATCTATTCTCACATTTGGCTGACCTGTTGTTGCCAGCCCCAACACATCAAATTGTGACAGAAGAGCACAGAATTCAAGTTTAGTTTGGAACACTTAATGTCGGGGTGTTTATAAATAAAATACCCTCCTTTAGGTATCAGTTACCTCCTTTTCCTTCTCAATCACAGCCTGTAACGAATGTGAGCAGCCACCAGCCCTCAATCTCAACAGCCAAGTCTGAGCTCCTCCCACTATGGGTCTACTTTAAGTCTCACTGGAAAAGTGTGGGTAAAAAGAAACCACAGGACACACTAACCAGAGTTGCTTTCAGTGCCAACTCAGCTACTCTTGCACTCTTTTGAGACTCCTTTGAATCTTCTATCTTTTCTTTGATTTCAGGAAGCAGTCCCTTCAGTTCTTCAATCTCTTTCTCATCTTCAGGAGACCCACCTTCTGCCTTCTTTATCCGCTCAGTAAGCATTGCTAGGATTAAACAGTTATCATGGCAAAAAAAAAAAAATCAAGACAAAGTAGCTGCCCACAGTTAACATCCAGAGGCAAGCATCTGCTAGCACAGTTTCAACAATTCCAGTATCAGTATAGCCTGTTGCCACTTTCAGACCAGCAAACATTGTCAAGGCAAGGTAATAAAGCCCACTTAGCTACTTGTAGCGCAGTTAAAGTCTGCTTTGACTTGTGAAAGCTCTCCTATTCAATAGGCAGCTTTACAAATCCACTTACCCAGCCTCTTGTCAATGACCTCCACAGATTTGCCGAACTGCAGAACGGCCTCATCGAACTGGCTGTTGTAGTGATACGCCAGAGCCAGCTGGTAGTGGCTCTCAGCAAGCAGGCGGTCATGAGCCTCCAGGTACTTCTGCTGCAGGGCCAGGCAGGCCTGGAACTCTTCTATAGCCTGTGTGTAGTTTTCTAGAGGGGAAAACCATGAGGTCTTTACAAATGACACTCATTTATCCAAACAAGATCTAAACCCTCATTTGGTTACTCTGTATTTTATCACACTTCATACAGTCTGAAAACAAAACCACCATTGAACACAGCACTTGAGTTCAGTGACAGGCTGCTTTAAGACTATCAAATGACAACACTGCCTCCCTCCTCATAGATTTAGAGGCCAGTTCCTCAGGAGGGCTTTGTTTGCAGCACCACAGTGAATTAAGCAGCCAAGTCAACCCAGGCACACAAATCCTGCTATTTTACCTGCTACCATGAATCAAATGTAATGGGTCACAACTGCAACTTGAATCTAGAGCTAAGGATGGTCCCTTGCTACCTTTCAGTCAAGCTCTTTAGTGACACTGAAACACAACCTTCATTTTGTAGCCCCTGTCCAGAAGCCTGTCAAGATTATTACCAGTGCTTGCCATAGAGAAACATTATGTTCCATCCGGATTTACCAAGATCAAAACACTTTAAATGAAGGGCAGATAAGACACATTAGAAGGTGCAAACCTGGGGCTTGTTTCCTACTCCTTCTGCTGCATAGCAGTCTTTTCTGACCATACATACATACATTTCAGAAAGTTTAAGGGAATCAACCATTCTTCATTTGCAGTCTTTTTGTTCCAGACAAGGCATGGTACCAACACCTACTCCTGAACTCACTGTCTCACTCCTTCAGTAAGGAAGGCATCTCCTAACTTTCACAAGCTAACCAAAACTCGCCTATAAAGAACAACACAAGGTTGGTTTTGATCTGGCAACACATTACTTCTTACTCAAAGCTTTCTTCCATTGGTCTGGAAAAGCATGGACTATCCTGTTTAAGGCACCAACTTGATCATCCATTGATTCCAAAGCTTTTCATGCAGTGGCACCATCATAATTAGATGAAGTATTTTGTTTCATCCTAACAGCCTTAACTCACCCTCACTCATCTGAAAGCATGAAAGAATTGACAGCAAGTGGAACTGAGCACGTACATGAGAATATTACTTACCAGATTCAATGCTAACTTCTCCTAGCTTTAGATGAGCTTGAGCTGCATGGAGCTGAGCTTCTTTTGTTTCCTGTCTGAAGAGAAGTAGTCAAATCTTGATGAGAATATGCCACATTCACCAATTACGCCACCCCCCGATTTACAATGAGTTTATCCAGCACAAGTCCAAATTCAGACGGAAGTCTTTACCTCTTGTAGATGACTTTTGCTAACTCCAGCATGTCCCAGGCCAGCTCAAGATTTCCAATTTCATCCTCCTCACTCTCCTGTAAAGACTAAAAGTGCATTAGAGATTAAGTGACTTGGTTACGTACCACATCAAACAACAACACCAAGTTTCTAAGCAGTGTTGTCAAGGAATAGATTTCAAGAGATAAACAGTTTACAACAAAGAGGGAAAAAAAGAACATGAAGATGTTACTGCATCATCCAAGACTTTGCCTGCAGTGAAGATGTTTTAAGAGAAACACAAGCTTACATTGTTAGCTGATACGGTCTCAATATTTTTCCAGGAACACGGCACCGAGCACCAATATTATCCCGAGAATAAGATCTTTTTAATGCTCATCTAAATAGCACCTCAAACGAGTTCATGTTCCACTTTACTACACTTCCCACTAAATTCCCACCCTAACCACTGGACTGGGTGCATTCAATATGACTATAGTGAGACAACAACAAAACAAGCAGAGAATAAACTCTTCCAAGTAACTCTTGCAGCAAGCTAAAGCAACTCTCCTGCCTGCCCCTGCATTTACCAGGCTGTACTGCTCATTAGCAGACCACAAGCGTTTCAGCATAGCTAAACAAGCCCAAGTTTACAGGAAGGAGCTGAGCAGCATCCTACAATGCAGACTACGCACAATATTGCCTGAGGAAGGGGCAGAATTCATTTGCAAAGGTCATTTCCTAAACAGAACTAGATAAAATACAGCTGAGCTCTTATAAAGACACTGACATGACATTTAGACAAGTACCGCACTCCCCCATGAGCACCAACACCAAGGCTCACAATCTCACCTTGTCCTCCACTGTCAATTCGTTCTCCTTATCTTCAGCTTTATCATTTTCTTTATCTTCCTCTTCAGATTCTTCTGTTTCTACAAGGAAAGTAGATGAATGAGAGCACTTGTTGGTGCTACACTTGCTTCACACGGAGTCAGGTAGAACGTATCATATCCAGCACTCATTCTTCCAGTGACAGGTTAGATGTGCAAGTACAGTACACACATACTAAATTCTCAGCAGCAGCAGCCATCTCGCTGGAAGTGTTGGGCACTATAGACTAGAGTAGTTCCAGGCTACTTTAGTCCTCATTTTAAGTTCAACTTCATGAAATTAAACGATCTAGAATGGAAGCTTACAATGGTGAACCCTCACCGAAGCCCTGGCATCCTGAGCAGCCCTGGAGGTACTGCTCAGTTGCTGGACCTCATGCAACAGATAACAAGTGTTTTCAGCAAGATAGCTGCCAACTGTGTACGAGTAAGACCATTTCTGAATTAGTGTTCCTCACGTCAGAGACTTAAGTGGCAATGTTATTAACAAACCTGCTATTGTGTGGCACTGATTTGTCTTCTGATACTGAATAGAAGCTATTCTACCAGTAGAAAACATTCTGGGGACATGTGCAGTGAAGGAATATGTTAATAACTTTAGCATACAAATCAGTGTTCTCAAGTCTCACGTTTAATTCCTGTATCATGACCACTGACTAATTCTGGAATAACAGGAGCTCGATGAGGTGGGAACTAGGGAACCCATGAGCCTGTTTGTCTAGCTGCCCAAAAGCGCACACCTCCCACTAAGGAGCCAAACCGGGGAGTGTGAGGACAGCTCGATCAAACAGAGGAGATGTTAGGAAGTTAAAATTGAAGTAGTGGGAGGAGCCTGGAATAACAGCACCAAACCAAAAGAATCCTCACACTTACAGAGCTGGGCACAAAAAGCAGCGGTGTGTGTACACAGGCAGCCTTTCACAGGATGGCGAGTGGATAACTCCTCTTAGTTTATGTCCTGTTCAGAGTTTATACTCTGTTCAGACACTTTGTTAGGCCGCTGCTACACCACCAAGCATTCACTGTGCTCAGCAGCACAAACCCTTTCAGTGTCCAGAACCATATAGCCTGAATGTTTGCTGCTCCTAATATGGGTCTTCCTGTGAAGCAGAGTTACTGACAAGCAAAGCTTCAATTATCAGCTCATCAATTTGTGCAACACAAAGCACTGGCCTACTAAGACCATACGAGTAATATGTCAAAGTGCTCAAGTTTTACTCTGAAGTGGGTTACTTTAACATTATCCTGAAAACAGCTGTCATGAAGCAGCGAAGCAGAGTGGCAGAAAAAAAGCTAGATAGCTGCAAGACTGCACTAGATAGCAGCAGTAAGCCTCAGGTCCTAGGGCAAATCAAGTTTAGATTTGCCAACCAAATTCTCGCTGTAATTACAACCAGAAAGACTCAAATGGAGAGTTCCTTCACCCCACTAAAAGCAGATTTACTACATTAAGGTTTCAGCTGTTCTTACTTTTCTGCTACACTGTTTTAAAATCAAATACAACACCAGAGGCAACTTGTGCTTCAAGTTATTTGGAGGTTAGTGCACTAAACCCAGATGCATGCAAGTGAACATCCATTCAGTATTCTCCACCAGCCTAGCCATTACTTACACATTTCACAGGGCTGTAAGTTTGCTTTCAAGTAAGATTTGCTTTGCAGTTAGTTAAGCATTAGTCTGGCGAAACTGAGACTATTCACTACTCCTTGAAACTTTACTTGGATGTAAAGTCCTCCAAGAGCCCCTCTACTGTGCCTTTTCCTTATTCTAAGGCAAACAGAAAATCCTGAATGGAACACTTTTTACCCATTGTTAGCCAAATCCATCAAGTCATCCACCCACAAGTACTTTTCTCCTCTCACTGTTACCTTCTCCCTCTTGCATCAGGTCATCTTTTTCTTCTTTCTCTACCTTAGCACCTTCACCCTCTTCCATCAGGTCATCTTTCTTTTCCTCTTTCTCTACCTTAGCAGCTACTTCAGCCTTTTCTTCCAGGTCCTTAGATGGCTCTTTACCCTCTGTGGGCACAGGTTCCTTTGAGGACTCTGTCTCTTTAGATTCATCTGGTTTCTCTCCTGTAGTGGTCTCTACTGGCTCTTGCTTCTCCTCCACCTTCTGTTCAGCTGCCTCTGCTTCCCCTTCTGCAGTGTCTTTCTTCTCCGCAGCAACTGCTGCCTGTGCTTCTGCTGTCACTTGTGCTACTGCCTTCTCATCCACAGCTGCCTCTGCCTGCCCTTCTACAGCCTCTCCCTTCTCCACAGCAGGCTTTATTTCTGTTGCTTCTGCTGCCTGCTCTCCCTTCTTTTCCACAGCCACTTTTCCAGCTCCAGCCTCTTCCACAGCTGCCTTTGCCTCCTTGTCCATCACTTCTGTTGTGCTCTCCATCTCCTCAGTTGCCTCTGCTACCTTGTCTTCAGACACCACCTTCTGCTCTTTTTCCACTACCTTCTCTTCTGCAGCTGCCTCCTCTTTTGTGGCCTCCTTCTCCACAGCTTCCTGCTGCTTCTGCTCTTCTGAAGTTACTTCTTTTTCCACAGAAACCTCCATCTTCTCTTCAGCCTCTTCAAGCTTTACATCCTTGTCAGCATTTCCTTCTTCTGCTGTTTTTTCTTCTGCGATATCTTTCATTTCAACATCCTTCTCTTTGTTTTCCTTCTCAGATACCACTGGAGACTCTCCTGTTGACTTTTTGGCCTCTTCTTTTCCACCCATCGCGTTATATACCTGCTCTCTCAAGTCCTCCCTTGCTTCTTCTACATGATTGAGGAAGCATAAACATTTCTTCGAGTTTAGTGTTAAAGACATTAACGGGCACTGACACCACCACCCTCAGACCCTCCAGTGTGTCGATTTGCCATCAACTTAGATGACATTCATAAAAAGCTTCATTTTCAAAGTACAAGGAATTAGGACAGAACCAACACAGTAATTCAAACTAAGCAAATCCCTTCCCCTGACTGTATTATTGCAAGCGGCTGCTCAAGCAGTGTGCAGTTCTGAGCGCTAGCGTTTAGTCACAGCTAAGCAAGAGGTGGCAGTGTTTTAATAGCCTGGATGGACAGGAATTCCAGCGACTGTTCTTGGACATTTTACTCCAACCTGTCCTACTACACACACTGTACTGCTGCAAGGTTACAAAGCAGGTCAAGTTGACTGTGAAGCTTAAGAAAGCAAGTTTGAGTGCAGTGTTTCACAACACAGACACCTGGTGACCATAACACATGCTTTCAGTGACCAGTTCCTTGCAGTTTTATTCAATCTTTAAGCTAGATTAGAAGAAGAACAACAAAACAATGTCCATTCAGGCTGCTCAGCATCTCGACAGAATGTTTCAGCCTACCTAAGTACAAAGGATCATTCAGACCAGAAAACACAGCTTGGTGCCTCCATGACACATCTGACAGCTTTACATACCATCAGCAGCTGGTAATGCAGAATCATCTTCAGCTTTTTCTCCTTCCTCTTCAACCTGCACCCCTTCTAAGGCATTTCCCAGCACACCATTTTCCATTCTAAAGGGAAGAAAAGTTTGTTATCCCTTAGCTCCTGTAATAACACCATTTCAGCTCCACAAGGTGCAATGCCATGGCCCATCCCACCCAGCATATATCAAGTTTAGTGTGTATTCCAGTCTATGTGAGGGTGGAATCCTGCTACACCAGCCAGACTTAAACAAGAAACTGTCAGCATACCTTGCCAACTCCAGAAGAGATTTCCCATAGTAAAAAAAAGCTTCCGCACACTCATCCGCTGTCTCACCGTATTTCTTACCCCTACAAAAGTTAGCGAAGAATTATTTCCCTGTGCCTACTCTAGGTTTTAGTACCTATAAGCTAAAGACACCTGGACAGGAAGAAGCAGTTGGTTAGCTCATCTCCCACTGTTTCAAACAGGTAACGAATGCTGCGCTGACTTAGCAAGACACGGCTCTCAAACACCCAGCAAAGCAGATTAATCTAAAACCCAGAGGCATCACCCTCAGAGACTGATCAAGACTTGTAAACAAGCTACTAGCAAGTAGCACTACCTCATTATTGTCCTATCAACAGCCATCAGAACCATACACTGCAAAAGCAAATGCCAAATCCCTTTTCCTCCTCTGGGAGCTGCAGTGGAAATTACTATCACAAAGCCTGTCTAAATTGCTCACCACCTACAGCACTGTCCAATGCTTGAGTTAAATCAAGTAGTTTATCCTCTCCTCAGGCGCACTACAAACACAGCAACATGTGTGAGGTAACAATTTATGTCTTCCTTGTAGGAGATACAACAGCACAGACAAACTAAACCCCACACCCTGCAAGACCATACAGAACATTCTACTACTCACAGTAAGCTCGCAGCTTCCTGGAATGCATTAACAGCAGCCGGAATATTTCCCATTACCAAGTGTTTCTGTCCTAAACCCAATAGTTTCTTTGATTCTCCATCCACATCCATACTGAAGGGGGAATAAAACAAAACAGTATTCTGTTAGTTTCCACAGTAATTTCGTATCTGGCTTTCAATCCCGAGTCAGCTTTACACAAGAGCAAGTTGCAGATGTTACACTGCTTGGAAGTACCAAGGTAGGGGGGTACTGTGTTTTGTTTAAATCTGGACCAAATTTTACTTGTTGTGATTGAGGGCAGATGGGTTTATTTTACCCAAGCACTGCAAGAAGCGGGTATCGGAATCTGGTATGACAACAGATGCTAAAAAAACACACTTTAAGAGTCACACAGTGAGTACTGTGCAGTGTTTGAGCAGACTGCAATGCTAGCTAAGCCAAGAAAAGGAAGAATAAATCCAAGTTCTGACTTCTCATAACACAGCATGATGCATCTGAGGAATGGCAGATGAAACTTTTGTTTCAGTTCAGCACATGTCACAGTTTCATTTCCAAAAGGTTCATTTCCAAGGTTCTGGACTGGGGCAAGAGGAGCTGCACACACACAGAACCACTACACACTAGTCACATACTGATACCGGCCCAATGCTTCCCCAGCACTAACTCAAAGATCAAGAGCTTCCCAAACAACAGCCGGTATTTGTGTGTTTATTACTCCCTGAAGGCATTTTATTGGAGTAGGTTCATGCAGACTACAGGTGAGCACAAGTTGTGAGCACCTACAGCATCCCCACCAGTTAAACTTCAAGCCTAACCACCCGTTTGAAGGGTGACTTCTTCATTTCACTCAGTAGTCTGCTCTAGTGGAAGGTACCCACAGCAGGGGGTTGGAACTAGATGATCTTTAAGGCCCCTTCCAACCCAAACCACCGTCATTCCTTAGTGACTGACAAACCTGACCCCATCTCACCTGTCTGTCTTGTCTGTGGATGTGGAAGGAGCTGCCAATTCCTCTTCCATCCTGCAAACAAAGTACCGAGTGAGTGTTTATACCAGGCCACCCATTTCACGATGGGAGGCGCAGCAGCAGGGCCCGGAGGAGCCCCTCAGGTGCCCAGCCACCCGGAGCACGTCTGGAAGCTATGTTTCGGAGAAACCTCTGGTTTCCGGTTTGTTTCTCGCTTCCATGAGGCACTGCTAGGGAAGCAGATGCTTTCACGCCCAGACCGAGCCCTGCCACTGTGCAAACCCGGCCCCTCTCGCCCCCAGCACCGTGCAGCCACCCCCCCCCCCCAGCGGCTCAGCCCTATCCCCACCCGCGAGCCTGGGGAGCTTCGCCCCGCTTTTCCTACCAGGAGGCCCCGGGGCCGGGCCGCGGCCACCGCGGGACAGCTGACGGGGGGGGCCGGCGGGCCGGGGCGCGGCGCTCCCGGCCGGAACAAAGGCCGCGCGAGGCAGGCAGGGCCGCGGCACCCCCGCCCCTCGCAGACAATGGGCGCCTTTCCCGCCTTCCGCCGGCCCCGCCCACCGCCGCTGGCGCCAAACCGCGACGGCGGCTCTTGACGGGCTGCCGGCCCGGCGTCACGTGACGCCGCAGGACCACCCCCCCACCCCCCCTCCCCGCCCCACGGGCAGGGCCCGCAGCGTCGGCTGCCCCCAGTAAAGATGGCAGCGACCGCGCAGGGGTCACGTGGTGGCTCCGCACGAGCAGAGCGGGCCCAGCTGGCGCTGGGGGAGCGGGACGGCACGTACCACCGCCGGCGAGGGTGTGGGGGGCACGGCGGGACGCGGGCGGCAGGCGACCAAGAGAGACCGCTGGGCCTCCAGCCCTTCTCTCCCTCCCCCCCCACCAGAGGAAATCCTGCCGGCCGGCCGCCCCCCCACGCCGGTCACCTCACGGCGCTAAAGCACTCCCCCGCCAGAACCCCTCCCGACACGCACGCACCGAGAGCGGGGCCAGCCCGCGCGGCCCTACCTCGTCGTGGAGGCCGGCGCGGGCTCGACGCAGGGGGGAGCGGCGACAGCCGGAGATTGCATAGAAGCTGCTGTACACAGGGGCGGCGGCGGCGGAGTGTAGACCCCTTCCCCTCCGGCCTCCTATATACCCCCGAGGACACGCCCCGGCCCGCCTCGCGGCGCGCGCACGCTGTGGGGGACTACGACTCCCGGCGTGCCGCGCGACCGCACTCTGCGGGACATGAGGGCGAGCAGCCGCGCGAGGCCTGCTGGGAACTGTAGTCCCGAGGTGGAGGCAACGGGGGGAGCCGCGCGGCACGCTGGGAAGTGTAGTGCTGGGTGAGGCGGGGGAAACGGCGCTCCGCCGGCAGGCCGCTGCCGCGCGGTATGCTGGGAAGCGTAGTCCGCCCGCCGGGCCTCCCGGCTCTCCCCGACTCCGCCGCGGCCGCCCCAAGCGGTGGGAGGGCGGGGGCCTCAGTGCGCCGCTCCCGCCCCGGGGGAAGGCGGACGTGCGGCGGGCAGAAGGGGCTGCCCCAGAGGCGGGGCCAGGAGGAGCCGGACGTTCCGTCGGCGGTCACGGGGCGCGGGTCTCGACCGCCCCTCGCAGGCAGAGCCCCCCCCCGCCTTGCCCTGGCTGGGGCAGCGGACGGGCGCTCCCTGCCGTGGGGCACATCCAGCCCACGCTTGCAAGGGCTCGTAATGCCCCACCTGACGGCTGGGGCAGCAGCAGCGCCCCTGCCCTGCTGTAACCTGGGCCCACGCTCGGCGCAGCTCACGCGTTTCCCGGCAGACACGGCAGACATGGCTGCAGCAGCTGTAGCAGCAAAGAGGGCCAGAGAGCTCGCACAGCGACAGGAAAGCCATTGGCAGAGAGCTGGAAGCTCATTTCCCCCTGCGCTGTTTCAAGATAAAAGTTCAGCGGCCCCAACGGCACCATGTCAGTGCGTGGAGTAACAGAGCTGGGAAGTGCGGGCTGACAGGCAGAATTTAACTCCTTTTCTTAGGAATTCTCCGCCCGCTTACCTACTCTCATTAAGGGAAGGAACTGCATAAAAGTTAACTGGGGCCCTGACAGGAAAGAGGGGGAAAACAGTCCCGAAGTCATACACTGAGAACAGGATTTATTTAAGACATGCAAGTGGAAATACATGCAACAAAAGCCGCTTTCCTTGGCACGATGACTGCTGTTAACTTCCTACACAGCGCCTGCAAAGGAAAATTGCTTCCCTACTGATGTGCAGTCAGAACTGTAGTTAAAGTCACCCGCGTTTGATTAGAATAATAAAACCCCAAACGGCAGGGATTTCATCTCCCTTAGAAGAAAACGTTCCAGGGTAGTAAAGAATGTTAATGGAGCTGTAATGGCTTTCTCCACTGAGGTAAATTCAGCAGGAATTAGGAAACACCCAACACGGGAGCTCTTCGGCTTTTACATAAGGATTACAAAGAGCGATAAAACAGGTTTGTCACCGTTCGGCTGCACGCTGTGAGGCCCAGGGCAGGAAATACCTGAGGCAGCATTCTGCTTGAGTTGAACATGTAGTTTACTACAGGCCTACCGTAAATGAGGTTATCAAAACGAAAAGAAGCTAATTCCTTTGATTTTTGAACTATCTGAATAGAGAGGATTATCTTTCTAAGTGCTCTTTATTTCACTTACAGTCAGTTAAACTTTCTTTATCCAGCAGCAAAGAAGTCTGTGACTGTCTCTGATTGGCATCAACAGAGATAAGAGAGTGCCTTTGTTTTACATTTGAGAGGCCTTTAGAAACTGCCTTGCTACCGTGCCTGCACCAAATGAGCACTAAGCCTATTTTACAGGTAGAGAAAACTAAAGTGTTAACACTGCTAAGGCCACAGAAGGTATCACCCTCAGAGTACTGGCAGGTGCTATCACCTCACGCCCTTTGTACCGATGGCTGGACAATTCCTTAGGAGACTGAACTGATGTTGGAGCTGCTCAGCAGTGTATCGGCACTCTGTAAACCAGTTCCCACCGCAGAGTAACACGGCGACATGGCAAGTAGGAAAAGAGGCACGGGAAAGGCAAGTGACTTGCTCAGTGCTGCCAGCAGGTCAGCAGAAGAACAGGGGGCAGGACCAGCTCTCCCAAGCATCAACCCAGCAGCAGTCCAAAATGTGACATTAAAATGGAAGGGGCCCCCTGACAGGTCGTTGTTCTTAAAAGCTTGTGACCTTCCAAAACGCAAACTGGGCATCTTTGGTAAAGAAGCACTGGGAAAGTACAGGAAAAGCAGGCTGGTTTGCCACAGGACTTGCAAAAACAGTCTGGATCCTTTTGCGATAGGATGATCAGAGCTATTGTCAGAGCCAGAACCTATCCATGTGAGAAGCAACACAGAAGCTTGCCCCAGAGGCCTGCACCAGGGTGCGCATTTATTCTCCTCAAATCTACAGGCAAATTACAGTAAAAAGAAAAATGGGAGAATTCCAAGTCCCACAAGTAATCAAAGTGGATAAAAAGCACTGGGCATGGCTGGTTACTTGGGGTTTAGTGCATGGTTTATGAACATACTGCAACCACAGCACACTTCACTTTATTCCCTATGTAAAAAAATTACTGATAAAGATATCAAAGTTGATGGCTAAGCAGTTGTGTAGACTTAAAAATGCTTTCATTCCTTCACCTTGTTGTGGTTTTCATTTCCCTGCTTTAGCAATAACTAAAGCCTTCAGAACCGTTTCACAGACATTAACCCCAAAGTATTGCCCTAGCCTGATAATGGTATGTTAGGAACTTGATTTAGACTCCCCCACTATTTATCTAATTCCCAAATGATTGACGCTTCCAGGAGTCAGTTTATGGTCATTGCCACAAATCCACAAACCTGGCCAGGGAAGCTACAGTAACTCCAGAAAGGAGGTCAATTAGAAGCAGTGTAAGTAAACCTACTCAGGAAGGAAGGTTCCATTTGGACAGAGGATTTTGATGAACTGTGGAAACAATTATTTTGTGGAATGACATGCAGAGGAGCATGTTCCTTAACACCTTATTTTCTAGTAGTTAATAGGGATCATTGAAGGGGTAATGGGGGTGTCCAGCATCTCTGGCCACGAGCTTGCCATCCACCTGTGGAACAAACAGACTCAAGTCAGAAGGACAGAAATTCTTACTCTCGGTTTCAAGGTCTGCATGGTTTCAGTTTCTGGGATAGGAAGATCCAAACACCTGGGAGTCTTTTTCAGATTAAACAATAGCCAGTTCCCTGCTCCTGAGTCCTCCTAGCACTTTGTGAAAGGAAAACTTAAAAATTCATTAAAAAAGGAGGTAGATTTCTGTAGCCTGGAGCAAGTCTTTCCAGCTGCTGAGACTTGAAGAAGTAGATTAAGAACAGTTAAAAGCCTTTTGCCTTGTAGCTGTTATTGAGTCAATGTTGTAACATGCAGACTTCAAAACACTTTATTGGAATTGGAGCGTTTTCCCCATGTTTCCATGACAGAGTTGCTGGGCTGCCAATTTTACACATGGGTAAGATGAAATGCATTTGAATGACTTGTTCAGGGTCACATACTGAAGCATTAACAGTGTCACCGAACTCCCTCATAGCACTTCTTGCTTAAGAAGATTTCCATGGATGACCAGCTTCTCCAGCCATAAAATTGGAATACTGAAACCAGTATTCATAGGTAATGAAACAGAGGCTCCAGCTGGCCCAAAAGCAGACGTGGTCATGCAGAAGTCTCAGTTCCTACATCCCACACCTCAGCATTCAGATGCACGGACTTAATGCATTTTTATTTGCACCAAGTCCATTGCAACACCCCCCAAGGAGCAAAGGTAAACCCTTGCTCCTCATCTGTAATGTCTGGGGAAATTTAGGTGCAGCACTGATAGACACACACCTCCCTGGGAGACAGACTAGCATCATTCAGCTAGAACTTAGATTAAGTCCATCTAGTAGCCTTCAGTATAAAGCCTGCATTTCAAGTCAACTGGAATCCCTAATAATTAATGTCACAGAGACTACTGAAGTGTGAAATTAGTCACTTGGGGGCACTACAGAGCAGAAAACTAAGATGTTAAGGTTTGACTGATGCTCAGATTAATATAAAGCCAAAATGAAGCTGTCAACTGAAGGCAGTCTTTAAAACTGTGGACAAGTGTCACAGCATGCCAATACAGCAGCTGCCAGAAGCAATGTTTCAGGTGCCTGATTCCAGTCTAGCACAGGAATTTGAGAGAAGGCAGTGGGGTAAAATCAGCAGTGAACACACAGCAGGTCAGTGGTGCTATCAAAACCAGATCATTATGTGTACAACACCATCACTCCTCCTCTTCCTGGCTTGCGAGTCATTCAGGTTTCACTTAAGTATATTCCTTGCAATTAAGTGTTTCCAAAAGTTTGGGATTTCAGGCCAGTACAATGTAATTTCCAACCTCTATGCAGATAACGTATTGTTAAAGGTATAAAGCAACTTGAATTGCCTACAGGCAATGTAATAGCTTCTTCTTAGGCTTTAGACAAGAAAATGTGGAGAAGAGTGCCACAACTATAAGAACTTGTGGTTATGTATCAATGAAGCAAAACAAGGAAAAACTGTCTTGGCAGTTATGACAGAAGCTCTGATACCACTGCTGTATCACACGTTGAAATCCAGAAACTGACTCAAGAGAGGAGGTAGGCATAAAAGGTTAGGCAGGAATTTTAATTCACAGTTGATGAAAATTCTTTTCTTTGAGCCCAGAAGGGACGGGCAGGAGACAAAAGGTTCCACTAGAGATCTTACAGCTACACAGTCACCTTTTAATTCTCATCATGCTTCTTCCCATCTTGTTATCTGACACTATGGCAGTATCTTTGAAGCCCAGCTGCATCATTCACCCTTTTTCTAGTTGGATGGGCTAGCACTTTGAACTCTATTTCATCTCTCCTTTGTGAATCACTGTGATCTGATCAGGTCTCCCAGGTAACAAAAGCACATGACTTAGCCCGGGCTCATCCAAGGAGGCTACATCCTAATGTATTTTGCAGTTTCATTAATAAAACAACTTTGCTTGCAGCACGAGTAGCAAAGCACTTGAAAGAAACATCCTATCAGCAGCAGGTGTGCTTGTCACTACTGCAGTCACACAGATCAGAGCTAAGCTTGTCATTTGGTGTACAGACTCCTGATCCATAAACACAAAAGATAATTTTGGTTGCAGGGATGGGGGGGGTTATATTTACACACACATACTGAAGCAACATACAGTTAAGAGCATGGCCTTGAAGCTCTTGGAAGCTCCAGTATGACAAACAGCGAAAGCTGTAACCAGTATCTGCCCTTGATATGAGACAGTTACTCACCACAGTCACTTATTTTTTCTAATTTAGATTAGTCACAGACATGCTCAAGTACTCAAAAAAGCTCTATGAGAAATCCTGGAGAAAAACTTCCCCCAAAGAATTCCTATAGCCAGCAGCCACTGACTGACTAACGAAGAATAATCTACAGGTAGACAAACCGCTTGCAGAGACAAGGGTATGCTTGACAGCTTCCAAATCTGCAGAGATCTACTGTGTCTATGGGGTGTACTGTATGATAGAGAAGTGATATATCACTTCAGACTCATTATAGCACAGGCTGGTGGTCAGTGACACACAAGGGAATGGCAACAGCTTTCTGTGGTGTAATCAGAAGCAGGACAGTAAGAAATGAGGAATACTATGAAGACAGGAGACAACATGGCATTCTTGGGTTTGGGGTTTGTTTTTTTGCACTGAGGGGAAAGGAACAAGGTTAGTTCCTTTAATATAAAGGAAGACCAAGAGGACTTCAACACATACAAGGCTTTAGTCTCTCTAAAACCAGACTACCAACTGATAGCAGATGAGGTAGAAAGTTTCATGTGACAAGAGTAAAACTACTGATGCTAAACAATGCTGCAGCAGCTAATGGATGTGGACAGAAAAACAGAACAGCCAAAGCCAAGCTCCTTACATTGGAGGAAGGTCATTAAAATAGGTTTTGAAAGGGGGGACAGCAACTGGAGGGAGGTGGACAAACTACCCTCACATGACTTCTGTGATGGGTATGGAGAACTAAAAGCACCTTCAGTCTTCACCGATCTTAGAGGCTTATGGTATAAAGTAAAGTAGATGGGGACAGCTGGAACAAGGACTACTTCTGAAGGAATGCCATGGACCTTGGCCTGTTTGTACCTGAAAAGAACATATCAGCCAGAGTTTGGGGAGTTCTAAAGTAAGATGGGACTCTGGCTTAAAGGCCCATGGACAGGTTTGTAATGAGAACTCCTTCAGTAGCCAAGATAGAGGAGGAAAGATTTCAAAAAGCTACCTTTTTTGTACCTAGCTTCTGAAAAATTCTTTCATCTTAGATACCTTAAGAAGATGAAGTAAGTGCATCTTCTACTTAACATACTTACGCATACAACTTATGAGTAAGTAGTTCTGATGGGGACAGTACAAGAAAGAAAAATGCAAAAAACCCAAGCTGTGGCCACATGCACATAATGAAAACTATGAGAAACATGAGAAATTTACCGTGATCATTGGCACAATGTAACGCCAGTTTTTATTCAGGCTTCCAATGTGGTTCATCTCTTCTTCTGTGAGGCTGAAATCGAACACCTGAGAACAAAAGCAAGAGGCTTTATAACCATAGGTTACAATTAGTTTGTCTTACATTCATAAACACAGTATTGCCATTGAAACTCATTTTATAACAAACACCAAACAGAGGCTTGAAATCTGAGGTGTCCATACCTTGCCAGCTCTAAGCCTGCGCTGATACTGCATAGCACTCTTCCAAAAACATAAAAAGCAGTTGGACTGTTCCAAGTCAGTCCTGCCAATTGAATCAATGTTCTGTTCCCACACAGCACTAAACCTCAGTTAACTGCAGAATTTACTGGAGTTTCTGGAGATTTCTAGCAGCTTACTACACAGCAAGATTTGTTTTAATGGGAGTAACAATTATAGAAACAATTCCTAACAAGTGTGTAACCAGCCAATCTCTATGATTAGGGGCTGAAGAAAAGATCACAGGAGGCGATTCAGAGACCTCCCTCAAGATTATCTGAAGTCAGTTTCCACACAATTTCTAAAGTGAACTCTCTCTACGTCACAGCAGAAGTGAACCACACTTACTCCTTCAGTGTCATTAACATGGCAGTTTGCTGCAGAAATAGTCACCAACCCCCACTTACAGGGTAGAGGCACTATTACTCATCAGTAAGAGCCACTGAATGTCATTAGAAGACTCCCTTGTTCAATAGATTTGTACCTCAGATAAACGTCAGTAAAGATTTTCCACTCAGACTTCTACAAAGTACATTCTTTACCTCTCGATAACAAGACTGCATGTATACGTGTGCACATGCTTACACACTTGCTTAAAACTTATCAAGTTTGTTTTCCAAAAGTCTTTACCATCCTTTTCAAGTCTACGCATACACTGATGAATGAGCATAAACCAAGTGCCTCAGCTTGTTGCTCTGCAAGTAGTAGGACAGGATATTACTCGCATGAAGAGGGCATTGCTGAAGCTCCTTTCCTTCATTTATACTTACCTGGAGATTCTGCTGAATGCGAGCAGGAGTGACGCTCTTGGGAATGGCAACCACTTTACGCTGCACTTGCCATCTGTTAAGGGGAGGAGAGATATTTTGTGTGTGCAGCCCAAAACCCACAATGTTTATTTTGGTTGAGTAACAACCTGTGTCAGCAGAGATGCCACTTATGTTTCTATGGGAAATAAAAATACCCAGAAGAGGGCTGGCATAGCACTGTATTCTACTAGGAGTATGAGTATATGCAAGCTCAAGCAAGACAGTAGCTATTGAATCAATCAACAAGGGGAAGACATTCATGCCTTGAAAAAACAACCAAGTTTCAGGTGCTTTAAGTAGAAGCCCAAGAAACAGTCACAAAAAGGTACTTCAGCATTTTATGCAAGTTCTAACACAACCACCAAGAAACCAGAAGAAAACCCAGATCTCTCAAGTGCTTGTCTAGTGGCTCAAGCACAAAATCTTGAACTTGTTCTGCTGGCAGGGTAACGTGCTGCTGCCCAAGACTGTGCTAGTGAAATTAAGAGATACAAAGCCAGACAAACAAAACAAAAAGTGAGGATAGAACCCAGTTTTATTTTATGTGCTGATCACATTCTGCGTATTACTCAACCATCTTGTTTCCCAGTATCCAATGGCTCTGCAGTGCAAAGAAGGAAGGTCCCTTCCTCAGCCCCTCTTCCCGAGAGCCTACCTGAATGCAGCAACAAGCGCTCAAGGGTTTAGAACTGGCCACATGCACATTCGGTAGGCGGCCCTCAATCTTGGCTCACTGCTGCAGTTATGCTACTGCTATTTCTCAGGAAATGGGTGAACTGTCCCAGGCATGCATCCAGGCCCTGAACAGACCCTTCTGATCTAGTCCATCCACCCGCCCTAAGGCAGAGCCAACTCTGCCAACTCTGTCAAACAGGCACTGAACAGGGTTTGCTTTTGGCCCTCCCTGTGATTTTAACTCCCCACCAATGCAGAAGAACACACACTTTAAGCAGATTCCTTCTAACGTGAGTGTTTTGCTTCATTTAAGGCCAGGTCCCAAACACCACCCTCTCTGACAGCTGTCCTGTACCTGAGGATGATCTGTGCAGGTGACTTGCTGTACTTTTCTGCCAGTTTTTTGATCCCAGGTTCTTCTAAAAGCACAGGCTCATCTGGGTGTTTCCACATGCGATCTGGAGAACCAAGGGGGCTGTAGGCAGTGACAACTAGTCCTCGCTTCTGGCAGTGAGCTATCAGCTCATTCTGAGCTAGGTAAGGATGGCATTCTACCTGTTAAAATGACCCACAATGAGTGGCTAGAGAATAGATGGCAACACAAAACTCTAAACAAACAGGAAGTCCAGGAAGTCAAGAGCACAGCAGAACCAAACACATCACAGGAGGTCATTCCAGATTCTAAAAACCCTCATGAGGATAAGGTTTAAGTTAAATAAGGTATCCTTGTAAGGATAACTTACTACCAGAATAAAAAGCATCTGGTAGGCTACATTTACAGGAAAAAGAACAGATTACGTAAGTTTAGAGCACTGGATCTTCCCTATGTACCAAACAGCATCCAACAAGCAAGGAAACTATAAGAAGTGATTCAAGTTACTCTCTCACAATGCTTCTTTCTTATAGCCTGAATTGTCCCTCGCAGGGAAGACTAACTCTTCCCACAGACCTGCTTAACTAAGCAGATATAAATGACCACAGAATGTGGACATAGGCCTCCTCCCCAACAAACTAATCTTCCTGGAATGATAGGCTCTGTGTGCCTACTCCTGCAGAGCTGGCTATATTCTTCCCTGTACATAAGAAGCTGAACACTTTGTGTTAAACACACAGCATTGGTTTGAAGATTCTTCACTTATGGACAAACAGAAAAAGGTATTCATCCTCTATTCAACTTACCTGGAGCACAGCTGGTTTGACAGTAGCCACACTTAGTATATCATCGATCTGACGGCTGTTGAAGTTTGACAGCCCAATGGCTTTCACAAGACCTTTTACTACCAGCTTCTCCATAGCCTTCCAGGTATCCTTGTAATCAGTGTAATCATAACGCATTGTGTTATCAGGATTCTTTGGGAAGAGATTGTCCCCTCGTCTACAGTAGCAAAGGTAAAGTGTAAGTACATTCACCACATTTATATTATAGTTCTTCACTAAAAGAAACCTTCCTGTATTCTTAAAAGCTTTACATAGCTTAAAGGGTGGAGTACATACTAAGCATATTTGTCTGTTCAATTCATGAATTATGCCAACTTCACCTATAGAAGATTATTTCACATACAGTCTTTCCTATGTCAACTTGTTATACAGTATTTTGACCTACTTACCTATATAGTAGTGACTACACAGATAACTGATAAGCCACCATATACACACTGCAGCTCTTTGCACACTTTGATCCTAGCAAAACAGCTAGATTTAGAGAGCACCAACTCAGAGGGTAGCTTTGGTTCCTCACCTTGAGAGGACTGATTCTTTATAGTCTGTTTGGAGCAGCTACAAAAGGGATCTTGGTTTAAGAGCTGTCTAGAAGAGATTATATTCGAAGTACACCAGCCTTCCCACTCCCTCTAGACTCCATAGCAGTGTCAGTACTTGATACAAGTACAGATTCTCACAGAAGTCTTAACGCATACATGTTGCTTATAGGCTGGGTGTGTTCCCAGTTAGTCATACCAACCCATTCAAAAACCATGATAAAGTAAAACACAAACCCCACACAATGAAGCTGCTTCTGCCAAGTGACACCACCACACTGCCAAAGGGCTATGACTGGCCTCTGAGTAGTCCACACTTGGAGGGGTACATGTAATCCCACTGGCAGCATGCTTCTTATAACCAGTGCAGGACTCTGCTACCTCAGATCTAAGAGGCTGCCTTACACTGCTCAGCTAAGCAGTGACATGGTGTGAGAAGTGAGAGCTGGGGACAAGGAGAGATGGTTCTTCTTCCTATCATTGATAAATCTAGAACCAAAAATAACTCTTGAAAGCCTTATGAGCTCCCAACTCAGAAAAGCAGCCTCATATGTCAACAATAGTACACAAAGTCAGAGATTAAGTTTCAAGACCTAGAGGCACTGTGATTTCCAGATGGAAGTCTATTTCTAATTAAATAACATTCATTTGCTCAGCTTCCCAGAGCAATAGGCACTATAGGTAACCACACTTTGCAACAGTGGAGGCAGAGCTAATAGAAAACTGGAGAGTGAATGGTTTCCAATGAGAAAATATGGAACTGCTTTATTAGAATGGCAGTTTTGTCAACAGTTTCCACAGCGTCAAGCTAAATAAAATATTAGTAATACCTAAACATACATCAATATTTGTGTTACCTGTTATCAAAGTGTTTCATGTTGGGGTTGTTTGGGGTTTTTTTTCCAATCAACTGGAAAACAAACCTGTTTCATAACGGGGGAATTTTTAACAGTTCTTCCTCTAAACCAGCTCTACTTGGCCACACTTCCTCATTCTGTTAGGCTGAGGAATACACTTATGCTTCACACATCTTTCCTCTAACCATTAGTATTGTATGCTTTGTAAAATGCAGTTTGTATCACTAGAAGCGGTCAAAAAGTTCTCATATTTGCAGAATAGACAGAAGCCCCTTAAACTGACAGGGGCTTGTCTCCATGCAAGCATCTGGTCAGGAGATTCATCCTCCCCCTTCCATTTTACTGATTGTAAGGGGAGGTGGGGAGGACCAACAACTGCTTCCACATCTGCAGGAAAATAAAGCAAGGAATGATGCTTCTGTAGGATAAGTGTATTTAGCACTTAACTGCAAGACTTCCTCGTCTCTTATTTCCTCAAATCATAGAATTACTGCAATTAAAATGTCACAAGAAGTAATTTTCATTTCCTCATACAGATGTCACCATGACACTGCATGCTTGGCCACTCCAGTACTGTTAATAACTATTAGTGAAAAGTGTGGCCTTTCAAAAGGCTTAATTCTCATTTTACAGATAAGGAAGGGCACAAAGCAGTTTGGTTATTTCCTCAAGGTTACCCTGCAGGTCAATGGCAGAAGCAAGAATAGCTGCCACACTTCCCCAGTGCCTGGATGAAGGCACCAGGCTATTTAAACATCTAATATATTTTAAACTCGGAGATTTCACCTCACAGCAAACCAAATTCTCAGCTAATATAAGGTGGCAATCGTCAGTACAGAAGCTTGTCACATACAGCTTTATTACTTTTTCCCAGTTAGACTAGTTTCAGTTACCTGCCTTTGTCACTCATGCCAAACTGTGAGTTTAGCATCCCTAATTTCATCGCCTAGCTGTTCTCACTAGTAAAAAATCTAAATAATTGCTTACAGATTTTAAATGAAGATTTAATACTCATAATTGCTAAATAAGAACGATTATCCCTTTTCTATTTAGAATTCTTCTGCACAAAACAAGCAGCTTTGTCTCCTGTAATTTATGCTTATAGACAAGCTACAAACCTGATCTAAACAAATCTAAAATCTACAAATCTAAAACTCCTACCAAGCTGAAATTCAAAGAATGAAAACTGAACAACTGTTTCTGTGAACACATGGACCAAATACGAGTCAGTGTACAGGTTACGGGGAGAAAGTCGTGTCTGTATGACAGTCCATAGAACTACATTACTTAGCCACACTACAAAAAGCCGTCTTGCAGACAGTATACTCAGGAAGAAATCCACAGCTCACAAAGAAGGTCCTGAGGATATAACACCAGCCGCTTATGTAAAACTGGGGCTTCTAAAATCTGTGCCCTTTCCACACAGAACTTACTCAAAGGCATGAGGCCAATGCATGAGGTACAGGTCCAAGTAATTCAATTTCAAATCTTCAAGTGTTTTCCTTAGTGCTGGCTCTACATCTTCTGGGTGGTGCTTGGTATTCCAGAGCTTTGATGTTACAAACAGGTCCTCCCTTTTAATAACCTTTCAGAAAGGGAGGAGAGCATAATTTAATGGAACAAGTTCAGGAAGAGAATTGCAGCAATTCCCCAACTACCTTTAAAACCAAAGAGAACAATTTAAGTTTTAATAAAAAAGGTAACACATGGAACCCACAAATTAAACCTTTCAAAATACACTAGACAGAGGAAACCAAGAGAAACACACACATTGGCAAGTCCTAAAGTATACCAGACAGTTCGCAAGTTATTGTAAGTTCTGAAATACAAAACAATCCTCTCCACACACACTTCCCAAACTTCCCAGTTCAAGGCTAAAAGCCACTATTAAGCATTGTACGGCCAAAGGAAAGATTATTCTGTTTATTCCTATGTGAATTTTGTAATTTCTACCTAGCAATTCACATTTTCTAGGCACAGCCAGCTAACTAACTAGACTCATCACATGTTATAAACCAGGAATGCTTCTCATGGGAAGGGCATGGGAAAATAAAGAGAAGCAGCTCCCCGAAGCTCTGCACTTCAGTTTCTAGGTTCTGGAAGAAACACACTAAGAACAGAGCGCCCTGAACCCTGTATTGGAAGGGTAAGACATAGAAATTAAACAAATAGGGAGTTACTTAACCAGGAAGTATAAAATGCAAAAGGGAGAGATCACATTTGGCAAGCTGAAGCACAGCACAGCATCAGAAGGTACTTCTCACTGTCTTATATGACCAAATTTCACTGAAGTCCATACTTTTTAGAAGATGGAGTAATTAATTCCCTGTTTACCTCCTCCAACCATTGTTATTTCTGTTTCACATGTAGCTGTTGCGTTCAAAGAGAAAGATGCTTTACAAATTCTGATTTTAAGTTAGCTAGCTAATATGAATTGAGTAAGAGTCTCCTATGCTTCCCTGTGTTAGTTACCCTATCTAGTAGGAAGGAATCCCCGGAGCAAGCTGAAAGCAGCCTCTCTTAAGCTAATCACATAACAAAGAGATTGCCCTAAAGCCAAGGGAAGAACAGCAGGAAAGCAGGAACATAAGAACTTTCCTTCCATGAGCTCTGAGGCTGTACAGGCAATCCTTCTGGCCCCTTGGGCTAACAGTAGGGCACGGGGATGAATTTAAGATTCCACCTGGGGTCACCCACAGGAATGCCTGCCACATTACCTTATATTTAGGCCATAGACTCTCAGGTGCAGGCCCTAGAGCCAAGTTATCAAGCCTTCAAATGCAATCACTCTTTAAAACAAAGTACATATTTACTTACTATTACTTTGTCCAGAACCAAAAAGCCCCACAGTCAACAAATTCACTATGGCTACCGACCATGCTATCCCAGAGCAGCAAAACAGAGTAACTTTCATATAGATCACTGCAAATATTTTACGTTATAGCTACTGATTCTTGGTACCTCTGACTTCTGAACAGCTAAATTGGGATACTTTGAAAGGGGGGAAAGGGGTGGGCCAGGAATTTTTTTTTAAAGAGCATTTTCTTTAGCTCCATGCAAATATTCCTGAAAATCTTTCCTCCTCCTGACAGCCAGGATGGGTATAAGAGGAGAGAAAGCCCTCTTTCATACCTGCTCCTGATTAGTAACATACATCTGGGACAGACCAGGAGGAAAAGCCACAGATGTTAACTTTACAGTCCACTTTCAGGTCACTGTTGTGACTTTTGATAAAATACCCAAGCAGTGTGGTGATTCTTGTGTTTTTACCTTGTCGGGCCCAAGGCACTCCTGGAAAGCCTCACCAATCTCCGTTTCATTGCTGTACGCTGCTGCACAATCGATGTGGCGATAACCCACACTTAGGGCATATTTCACTGCATCTTTCACCTGTAAGCAGAAACACATAACTCAATGTGATCACTGAAAAGGGACACATCACTGGGGGGAAGGGACTTAGTGACGAACACCCCAAAAGTACATAAGGTCATGAGACTCAGAGTAGGATACAGTCCTCTCTGGCACAAGAGTGAAGAACTAACTGCTAGCAGACAAGAGTAACAAGAATACAGGCCATGCACACAGGGCAAGCATGCAAGAACTCACCATATAGAATAGGGATTAATTATTAACTATACTTCTCACTTTTCTTAAATGTAAAATGAGCTTTAAGAAGCAGTTTTTAAATAAATGATGGCATAGGAAGACAAAATTTCCTAACCCAATAGATGAGGATTCATCTAGTAATTATCTCCTATTACAAGATATCTCCTCTCTCCCAGTAAAGGGAGAGCCTGGTTTCTAATTCCAGAATTGCCAGAATTCGGGGTTGGTTCAACTACTCACACCTAAATTCCTAAGATAATGATATTTTATGGTGCATTTTTTCTTCAGGTCTCATTTGCACTGACTGCACAACAATGGAAGTCATTATACCATTGTGTATTAATTCATGGCCTGCAGAAGATCGCCTCATGATGCTCACAACTCTGCAGTTTGCTTTCCACATTGCTGACATAGGTGTTACCAACAGCAATGCTTCCCTTGCTACATATTATTACGCATAAACCAGAATGGTTGGGAACCAAGGCACCATACTTCCAATCTTTTTGCTTTTTAAAGCTCTAACGAAGCCCAAGCGCAAAACATGTTCACATGGAGACCTCAGATATGAAGCAGGTCTAGAAATCAAAGAACGAAACACAGAATGGCATCTTTTTGAGGACTTACAAGTAGCTTCTGAATAAAGATTTCTAATAACCAACTGCACAAGAACCAAGAATTACTACAGATTCCACTGCAGGCATCATCTTCCATTAGGTTGATGAGCATTAAGTAAAATCTTAATGTTATTTCATTTGACTTCCAGTGGAAAGTAAGCACACACTCTTTTACATCTATCCATCTAAAGTGCTGCAGTAAGAGTACATCTTACCTGTACAGGGATTCCTGTACATTGCTCTTCACTGACTTGTCTCTCAAGACTGCAAGATTATAAATTCCTCTGTGTATAAAGCTTGATGCAATAGGGCCCCAACATATTTACAGAGATTACATCTCTGTCATCAAGAGATTAGAAAAACATGTTCACAAAGGCTAGAGAGAGATAGATTTCTTTCAGTTTAATCAAAGTAGCAGCATTTTCAATTTTAAAGCTGACAAAACTAGTAACAGCAATTAAAGACATGTACAGTCCTGCTTTCAGATGCTACAGAAATGGGAAAAAGACCTCTCTTTCTCTGGTGGATTTCCTTTGTTTTCTTGTCAAGAACAGCAGTAAAGGCAGACACAGGATATTCTGAGTGCATTCTTTGGCATTTTGAGAGGAAAAATCAGACCAGTTTCCCTTAGTCAGGATCACAAAGCACTTCTATTACAGCAGTGAAGTAAACTCTTCCTTTCTCCAGCAGGATGGTATTCACAGCCCTTGACAAAGACATTCCTAAGGTCACTACACAATCAAGGTCATGGTAATTCTGAAATCACTTGAGACATACTAAAAGGCTTTTAAGATTTGATATCTACCCTTCAAAAAGTTGAGAGCTGTGGAGCTGAAGCAGAAAGAAAAACCAGCAGTGTTCTTTGTCTGTATTAGTCCCTCATTTCTTCTATTGGATAATAGGGGGCTTAATCCAAATAGGCACAAAACTTGCCATAAAATTAAAGTAAGAACCACTTGCAGAAAACAAGGGATAAAGCACTCCAAACATATCTCTGCAAAGCAATAAGCAGGAGGCTGCATTTCTGTATCAGCATGCTTTGATAAACTTCCAGCACTGAAAACCGGGACTGGTTATTTAAATAAGGTTTGGATTCGGGCTAAATCTGTATTTGCGTAAACGACTTTCAGCCTGCTAAAACATTCCAATGTGAACGGAGAGCTCCACACAAAAGGCATGCAAAAAAGGCATTTCTTGGGGGGTGGGAACAACAGATAGATGTAAACTTAAGAACTTTAACAGAAAGTTCTGTAATTTTGAGATTACGTCCAGTCAGGGACATGCATTTCCTGGGAGACAGAGGGGAAAAAACCCAAAACCAGAAGCAGTTAAGAGATTCACATGCCTCTGGATATTTGTGTTGTGAAGTAACAACAGCCAAAGGATCCTTTGAGCTTTCCATTATTCTTTAGTTTAGCCTGTCAAAACTTCTATGGAAGGAACAATCACCAAGTTCACTTTCCAGTAGGCAAGTTGAGTCACACAGCTTAAGTGTGATTCACCAATGTAGCATCATAGACCTACTGAAAGTAGGTCTGAAAGGATCTTGAGACATCACTAAGTCTATCCTCATGCCCCACAGCGGGGCCAACTAAGTCTAAACCACTCCTATATGCATTTGTCACAACCCTTCTTGTAAGTGACAGGCTTATTATTCTAATTATTATTATTATTATTATTATTATTCTAATGCTTAGGTATCTTTTTCCAAGGCCAGGTTGGACAGAGCCTTGGGTGACAGGGTTTACTGGGAGGTGTCCCTGCCCATGGCAGGGGGGTTAGAACTCGATGATCTTAAGGTCCTTTCCAACCCTAACTATTCTATGATTCTGTGACGTTTATGTTCAAAGCCTTTCAGGTGTCTAACCAAGAGCCACACTGTATTCCTTACAGACATGAAATCCACAGCTTCCTCTTTGTGAGGACTTTTTGTGCCTTTTGAAAGAGCCAACATGCATCTCTCAAACCTCTCTGCACCACGTAACTGTAGGTGCTTCCATCTCATCAGAATTCACCTCTCCCAAACCTTGCATCACTGCTGCTGCTGTCTCATCAGCTGGTTCATACTTTTCTTGAAGTGGTTTGCCCCAAAACAGACACATTGTTGTAGCTGAAGTCTTACTCTCCTTCATAGTATAGCAAAGCCCTAGGAACTACACTCCCACTTATAGAGGCAAGGGACTTGGCCTTTCTACCCACCCTCTTTTGGTTTTGAAGATGGAGGAACACGGTATTGCTAACAATCAGTAGCAGATTCAGAAACTGAGTCTGAAAGTCCCAATCCATTATACTGCCCATGCCTAGATTTCCAGTTCTTCAATGTGCTCATCACAAGGTGAAAAACTAACAAGCCAACTTTATGCTTCCAAGCAGCATAGAGTTTAAGTGACTAGGAAGCATCTTCTGCACAGCCTCAATCCATTACAAAGAGGCCTTCCCTCTCACAGTCCCAGTCAATAATACTTGGAAAGAAAAGGCCCAGTCTCCCGCACTTCCTGAGAAGTTGCCACATTTAGCGGTCCCATCTGCTGACAGGAAACAGGAAAAAAGGAATAGATCATGGGTCCACATCATATTCAGATGCAATGACCAGTAAGGGTTGCTAAATCACGGTTTGCCCATACTGCGCTAAACTTGCTGAAAAAGAGCTCAGAGCACCACATAAGTAATGCCAACTCCACAGTTGATGTTCTATAAAATACTTTTGCCTCCAATCCTTCATATGTTGAATTTAAGTCCCTCTCAATACTTACCAGCAGCAGTGAATTTGTGCATGTAACGAGGATTCTCTAACAAACTTCCAAGAACTAAACAGCCTCCTCCATAGTTGCAATCCTGTCACAAGATACCCAGTCTGACTGGTTTGCTGAGCCACACATTTCCTCTCCAGCCTTCCTGACGTTTCACACAGAAATACAACTTCTCAAAGCCCAGCGTCTCTTTGCCCCACAGAACCAGCCCCTGCCACAACAGGTTATGCTGTTCATCAGGTGGGGATCAATCTTCCAGATTGAAAGCATGGCCCACTTGAGAGAACAAAGCATTAAAGGATTACAGATAATCAAGCTCTAATATTAAAACAAAACGTGCTACTGATATTCTTGATGCTCCTGTCTGAATGGACTTCTCTTTCAACTCATTCATGCTGCCAGTTCACAAGCTTCTGTATTGTGTTCCCTTCCCATTCAATAGCCCTTCATCATGTCCCTATGGTAACACATAAAACAAATTTCTCTTCCAGCATTTGCTCATGTAATACAGAAAACATCTTATTATCCTACAGTCTTCCAATGTAGATTAGATTCAATAATTTACTCTCCATATTCTTATTATCTAGAAAACTAGGGCTGCAATGACACCTTTGTACTGGACTTCTAAGATCTAGCTACGAGGTCAAAGCTTGTTTAGGATCAGGAATAGTAACAGCCGTAATAAAGAGATTACTCAAAAGAGTAAAGTCGAGACTGAAAAGCAGCTTGGCAAGGAAAACAATTACAATCTGCGTAATATTTAACTGAAATAATTTAAAAGGCATCCATTTCCACTCTTGCTTCTAATGCAGCCCTTGCACAAAAACCTTTTCATAAATAGCCTCTACTTGGGAAACAGCTAGATTAAATAGTCAATAAGCGTTCTGCTTCTCTAGGCTTTTTTCTTAGTCTTAAATTCATAATTACAATTATTGTCCCTGAACTACATCATGTTCTTTTAGGGGTAAATCATATGCTTCTGAGTTTTCAAGAGTTATAAACAGGAGGTTTTTTTATTCCAGAGGAACAGCAGCAGCTCCTGAAATTCCATTTTCACTGTGGTTTCCAGATTTTCCCTTCAATACATTCTAGGAATGTCTTTGAAGATAGTAGATGCTCCAAAGAAGCGATTCCCAATGGCTTCCTTGGGACTCCAGAGAAGATGGCTGGGTTCAGCTGCTGAAGCACTGCTTACTATGGCAAAATCCATCTGGATTCAGTTTAAATTATGCACGAGCAGGATTCTCCCTGGTTCTTTTATAAGGCTGCACTTTCCTCAGAACAGTTAGTGCACAGAATAAACAATGCATTCAGATTTTGTTTTGTTTCAGGCACTGTTTTTAGACAACGCACATTTAAGTGCCTTGAGCACACAGAAATTCATCCTTTCAGTTGCTGCACGCCAATAAACTTAATTTGGCTGTCAGCTGATGTTTTAAGTGACAGAGCTGAACATTCATTGTTGAGCTCTCGTCCTCATTTAAGAGGTTGACTGAGCGCTCACACCAACTTAGTTTCCACATTAGCAGGGCTTCTGTTCCTGATGCATTCACTGTCCACTTGTTTGAACAGAGAGACCAACAATAAAATGGCTCTGAAAAGGTTTGATTTTTACAGCTTCTTTCCCCACATTTTCCTCCAGCTGGTATGAGAGAATAGCTCAACATCTTGAGAAGCCTTTTAAATTTCCCTCTCAGTCACAAACACAATGTCATTCAATATACTCCAAAAACCATCATGAAGCTAATGCAAAACTATGCTGCATTTACTACACAGACATGCAAAGGTACACATAATCTAGAAGGCATTATAGACAACAATACCAGCTAAGAATTCCACCAAGCAAAGGACGTTGCCTTTCACAGCAAGTGTGTGCAATCTCTTCCCCCAGGAATTTATCTTTTAACTAAATGAAACAGAGGAAAGACAGACAAGGAGAAGAATTACGACAGGAGACACAGTCCATAGCATGCAAACATTCCCACAGACAGTTTGTAGTAACACAGAGAATTGTTTCCCAGCGTGGTGTTTGCCAATCCATTGCATTAGAAGCAGAATGAACGTCCAACAACACATTAGTCACCTTAGTCTAAAAGCAGGATGACCCAAGCAAATTCTGTTTTTCTGCTAAACACAGGCTGACTACTAGAGCAGGACTTATTACAAAACCAACTGCAGTTCTTGCCTCCCAAAATAATGCTTTTAGCTCAGTCATCAGCCCAAGCCAAAGGAACGTCTGGTCAAACTGGCAGCCTGAGGATTTGCCAATGGAGGTCAGGCACCATATTAGAGCTACAGCACTTTCCCTGCCTCAGCCCACTCACTGGTCTCTTTCTGGATTCATCTCCCAAAGCAGCATTGCCTGAGGCCTATATTAACAAGTCTTAAAGGATCTTCTGCTGCTGCTTTTGTGCCTTAAGTCACGGAAATACATACATCCCACTGACTTCAGTGTGCCTAAGACTAAAACAAGCAAAGGATCCAGGCATCAAATCTAGGATCTTCAAAGAAGATGCACAAGCCACAAATACTAGGTGAGAGCATAATATTGCATTGTTCTTTGCTTACTTGGCCACGTTCACTTTTCCAAGTTCCTAGTCCTATGAGAGGCATCTTCTGCCCAGTCTGGAGTGCAACGAAGTCGCATGCTGCAGACATTTTTGCCTGAAGAACAAACAAATTCAGTAAATTGCAACAATTTACCTTTTCTATGTAAAAAAATAGAGGTCCGATATAAAAAAGTAGATGCTAGAATAAAGATGAAGTAGGTTCTTTACATGTTTTACCAGTATAAAGGAGATTAACAGTTACTCTGGAGAGACTAGAAAAGGAGCCCTTGAGCCTAGACTTGTCTCTCATGCTTCAAACTGTGATATCCAAACATCTTCCCTGTGAAATTCAACAGAACAGAAGTCTAGCAGGGTATTCCACTCCCTGTTGCTGGTTTTATACCTACCACAAACAGCAATCTGCTAAGAGTGTCAAAGCTTTTTATCAAAAAAGGAAGCTTTCAGTGTGCCCCAACATCCACACAAGCTATGTTTCTGGTCAAACTGCTAAAATGAAACCACATTCAGGATGAGCTCCAAAGCTGGCTAGCTGATTTCAGCAGAAATTGAGGAAGTTACTTCCCAAGTTCAGCTGTGTGCAAACTCATCATGCTATTTGTTTAAAAACAACAACAAAACCAAACCACCCAGGAGTGGAAGCATGCAATATTGGCTAAATAGCTGACTATGTAGGAGGAATGGGTATTTTCAAAGCAGAGCATCCACACAGCATACCATCCCAAAATGGCTCTGCCTTCTCCATGTTGTTAAAATCTTCATCAGCCAATGGATGTGTTCACACAAAGTTTGTATTTTCAGTTTCTTGCTTAGCTTCTCAAGCCATATTTCTGTTGATATACCGCAGACATCAAATACCACACTTGCTTTACAGAGACACCTAACAAAGTAGCTGGAGTGATCCTGACCTGAAGGCCATTGTACACCAAGGAGCTGGTGATCCAGGTAACAATTAACCCAAGCAGGGCCAGGGTTCTCTTGTGCTGTGATTCATGTACAGCCTGGCCTTCAAGCCTGCGTTCTGGGATAAGCTCAGCAGCTGTAACAGATGAGTCTGCAGGCAGCTTGGTACCTGTGATTACGCCATGTACATGTCCTTACCTTTATCTAAAAAGGCAGGACATTCTCATGCAAGCATCATTTGTTTGACAGAAGAAATGGTGAACAGAGTTGTCTTCCTGTAAGAGAATCCCTAATAGCTCAAGTGACCAAAACAGGGTAACCCCTTCTACAGATAGGGCCTGTAGAGCACATTGTGCATGAATCAGAGGAGACCTGTTCAATGCTGCGTTAACTTGGAGCTCCCAGCTCCTGAAGGGATGTAAGATTATCAACTCCATCCTCTTTCTTTACAGGGTTAGCTCTAACAACGAGCATTTGATATGATACTTTAGAGAGTCTGAGTGACTTTCTTATCAGAACTGCAATGGACCAGCACCTCCTGGTGCAAAACAGCAGTTAAAGATAACGGCTCTGGATTTGCATTGAGATGTATTAAGTCCAGATATGGGTGCTGAAGGCAATCAGCACCTGATAAAACAAACTTTGGGTGTACATCTAATTTCTGGGATATTTTGGAAGTCCATGGAGGTAAAATGACAATGCCAACAGCATTCCCTTGTATTCTGACTTTCATAGCCATTTTGTAGCCAGCAAGCAGGTGCTTTTTACCTGAATTTAGTTGCTTAAGGGTACCTGCTTACATCATGCAATACAACTGTAGACTTAAGACTTTTTGATTCACACTGGCCTATAACACAGATAAGACAGAACCATATGCTTCACAGAACCATGTTACACAATCATCTTAAATGCAACAGTTTGCCCCAGAAGACAAGGTACACATGTTTAATCAATAACTAGCATCAGCACATTTTCCAAAACCCATCCTGCTTTATTTAACACTGTCGTATATTAACACTGCAGAGAGAGCAGAACTACAGCCCCTGGAAGAATGGGAACATGCCAGAATTAGAGACAGTGGAAGACAAAACACTAATTAATACTTTCCACTCAGATTCTTCCCCTAACAAGGAGATGCAACAGAACCACAATATCTGCTAGCCATCATTATGTGGCTCATTAAAAAGCAGGAAGCCTCTTTGTAGAGAGGCAAAGACAAAAGCAAACACAGAGCAAACCAATTCTAGACAAGATGTGGTTTTGGCTTTACAATACCCACCTATTGCCGTATTCACATCAAAGAGTTAAAGGTCAGAATAATTCAAAGGCAGCGTAAGCAGTTCAGCTACGAGGATGCACTTGTAACTACAGAAGTGTTACCCGCACATCAACCCACAGTTACAACTCGCTTCTAATCCAGTTTAATCCTTTAAACTCAAGAAGTTTTCCAACAGTTACAAGCACATTAATATGTTTTTAATTAACATACATAAATATGCAAACAGCTATATACTGAAAACACGGAACTCCCCGCTACTGAATCGCTCTTCCCCCCCAAACAGGGGCTAACCCCAGAGGTGCCAAACGCTCCTGGCCGCAGCAGCGCGCCCACCACCCCCTTATCGTAGCGGCCCAGCCCCACGCCGGGGGGCGATAAGACCCCGCCAGCGCCCCGCCGCTACCGCACTCACCGCCCGCCGCCGAGCATCACCCACCCGCTTACCGCGCCGCCGACCGCTTATACCGCTGCCGCCGGGCTCGGTGCTTGCGCTTGCGCTTCCGCTTCCGGCCGGAAGGTGCCAGCGGAGCAGAGCGATGGTGTGGGGCCATCCGTTCCCCGAGGGAAGAAAATAACCCAGCAACGTGGGGACGGGAAGGGCCGGCCTCTTTACTGCCCGTCCTGTGGGGGGGGTTGCAGGTCGTTGTCTGCCCCCCTGGCGCGGCCTGCCCCTGGGTCTTCCATCGGGTTTGCTCTGTTTATCCTTCCTTTCCGGGCGGTGTGGTTCCCATCGGGAACCTCAGCCAGCCTCCGGTCCCAGCCAAGTGCGATAAATGAGATGGGTTTATCCATCCTCCACATGGAGGGAAGTACAGACACAAACCTAACGGATGAAGGTCGAGTGCGTGAGCTCACATACAAGTCTCCTTGTCTTGGCCTCTCAAAGCTGGTTTTACCTGGTGAAAAACAGAATTTCCCCACTCTTATTTGCAGCCCTAAATAACAAGAATGCAGGTGACGTGCAAGGCCAGTCACACTCGTTTTGCTTCAGCTTTTGTGCCAAAAGGTGCAGAAAGAGAAAGAAGTGGCACTTCCTGAAAGGCCAAAGGCTCCTTCTGCTGCAGGTGCTCAGGAGTGCGTGTCCTCATCCAAGCAAGACTGAAAGGAAGATTAAAGCCAACTGATTTCAGCACAATTTTGATTCCAGGTATGTACAACCTTACTACTGTAGTCACAGATGGAGCCTTCAACTGGAGCAGACTCTGGCCTGCAACTGAGAGAAGACTGCACACCTAATCTTTACAAAAAACCCCCAAAACAACCCAAACCAAACAGTTTCGACTTTTCCTCCAGGCTACCATTTTTGTGAATAACTTACAAACATTCAAAATTTGAAAACAGTACGATTAGATGAGAAATAAGGCAATAAAAATGCCCAACAGGGCTTTGAAGAGGCTGCTACTTATTTCCAGAAAGATAATTCTGCTGCAGATTCTTTGCTGTTCTGACTCGACCTGCTCCGGAGGCTTAAAGGTACAAAGGTTAACGAATCCCTTGGGCATGCACGTGACCAGCTTTTTCTGTTGCACAGCCTGTTTTGAGCAAATACAGAAAAGTGGAAGGAGAGTGCAAGGACAAGATGACAAAGAAAAATAACAGGAAATAGAAAATTGAGAAGAGGAAAGAAGAAAGGGGGAGGAATCGCTGCTCCATTTGATTTATCTTTATGGAGACCCTGTCAATCATAAATCCATTTGAAAAACCATAGTCTTAATGCAACAGAAGATGCTTGAATTATATGACGATCACGTGGAAACTTTAATAAACCTCAGCCTTCAATAATGTAATAGGGAGTACGAGAGAAAAGGTAAGAAAGACTGTAACATTTTGCCATCAAAAGACAGTGATTATTCAAACATACAGTAATAAAGTTTGTTAATTTAAATAAAAAAAGGATATGCAGAGAAGGAAGAGGTAATGTAAAACATTTTGACCTAGAAACAGTCTTTGCTTGAGCAAAACAAGGAAAGCGAACACATGCATTGTATATTTAATAATATGTAATTGTTTTGATTAAAACTATTGTGCACCAGCTGCTTGTACATAAATGCCCCACGGCTTGGGAACATGTGAGCTTTGAGTTTTCAGGTGACTTTTTGCATATAGTATATTATAATGTCCCATATGGCCAGGCTTTTACACTTCCTGTACCCCTGATGTGTATACAGGAGGTTCAGCATGTTCTGGATTCAGCGGACATTCTGCACATGCAGTGATGGGCTCTACAGAACATGTGTGATGACGTCCTAATATGCTGCTTTAGAGGGCATGCATGGATCATCTCCACTGCTGCACTAACATGGATATGCTCAAAGTGGTGTAACTAGTGTTGCCCAAACCCAGATGACACTGCTGTTCTAAGTTCATCTTACTCTAGAAGTCCTGGATACACTTGCGTAAAATCACCAAATTTTCTTCTGACAAAATGCATGGAAACCTGAATGTGTGGTAATGTTCTCATACAGGACCTATTTCTTTGCCTTTGTTTTTACACATGGTGGGGGGTTTGTTTTTCACATCAGGAACCCATTCCCAATGTACATGGGAGATACAAAATTATCCATGCAAAACCTGGCATGGTTACAAGTTTAGAAATCTTTGGGTAGTTTCAGTGCTCTGACACTTCAGGGCCAGCCAGCTCCTCATGTTAATACATAAATCACTTACTGTGGCCCTATCTGTATGGATGCAAAGAGGCCTGCACTTGAGCTCCTAGTGCTCCACACTACAAGCTGACCCTGTCTGGCAGCTGTTTTAGCAGAATACTAGAGTGTGGTTAAGCCGCTGTGTGAAAAGCAGAGTGCAGAAAAGCAAAGTATGGGGGAACTCTGTTGTTCCAGCACCTCCTTGGGCAGACATGCTGTGTTCCTCTTGGAGAAGTCTGGTTTTGGTTTGGTTTTTTTTTCAATCTAGGCAGTATCTCGCATCTAAAGATTGAAAGAGGCTACAGAAACACATCTGCTCATGAACAAGGAGTGGCCGTGGCAAGTTATCACTCAAAACCTACAGAAACTGATGTTTGGAAAGATTAGCTCAGAAACTAATCAAAAATAATGAGGCCATGGACATATGAATGGAAATGCAGTGCTTAAGGCGCAAACCTGGAACAACCTGCATTGTGGCAGCTACATGAAATGGGTGTATTATGCATCTGAAAGTATGAGAAGTGAGCAGAAGCATTAAGGGAGTCTGAAACCATGAGAAAGTCATTACTGCTTTGTCCTCTGGTAAACCTGCCAGAGATGCAGTAAGACTACATTGTTCTAGTGGGTTTAATTAGGACTGCTTGACCTTTCAGGGCCAATAGGGGTTGATAGGTTCATTGACAGGCCTGGGTTAATAGGTAGGTATATACATGTCTCAATTTATAGATGTTGACTGCCATCACAGCATTGATGTTAAGAAAGTAACATTTCTTTTTGTAAAAGACTAAGCATGCTATAGCAACAGAAACAGTAGCAGATAAGTTATTTGCATTAAGGGGGGGTGCAGATTTTTTTTCCTAAGTACATATATGCATGTTATTTGCTTTTATTATTTAAGGACTAATTTCATCTGGAACTGAAACCAGTCATCTCTAGGGTGAATCGCCATACGGGTATGGTCACCCAGCAACACTACACAGTGATGCAGATTAGAAACATTTAAAGTTTGCTAATCCTTTATGGTTTTCTCTATATTACAATTTATAATCAAGTTTTAACAGGTAGAAGAAACACAACTGTAAACTGCAAAACAGATGAGTAAAAATCAGCAGGTAAACACCTTATCACTTTTGACTTAAGCAAGCAGTTTGTCATGGATATGTCCTTAATGGCTTTTAGTATTCATTGTCTAATAAAGCTTTTATATTTAAATTCAGGGTTTGGTCCTCAAAAAGCACACTGCTTCAGTTCAATCTTGGATCCAAACACAATGCTTATGAGGATTCGCAGATGCCAAGTGCTCCTCAGTCACCTCACCCCGTGAATGATGCAAAACTCCCTGAAGTGAGTAACTGTAGCTGTGTCTAAGAGTTTCCATCCTAATCCCCAAAGCTCAGAGGTTAGACTTTGATTTATTTTAGTTTTAAGCTTTTTTGCTGACTTGCACAACTTGGATCAGCCTTCCCATTGAAGGAGATCAATGAAAGCCTGGGAATCAGTTTCAGGTTGAGGAGGAAGTTGGTAACGCAGAGTAAGAGGATAAAGATTTGACCCCTCACCTGTGTAACACTGGTAACGCCTATTGCTTTGTAAGAGGAAGTCTGGCTTCACTGAAATCACCACCAGCTCGTCCATCCCAATGACATGCCAGCCATCTCTTACTCTCCCTCAAAATTCTGCCTACCCTTCGCCTCTTTGAGGACTTTTAATACTTATAGCTTGGGCCTATTAAGACATGCATAAAGCAGTTTCTTCTTGCAATAAGCCGCCTGAATCATCTCCCCGTTATTTGTTTACAACCATCACATTGCCCGTTTCCACGGCACCTCCCAGGACACCATCCACCGCTTTATCTCCGTTTATTCGAATTCCTTTGCTGCTCTCCAACAGCCCGCGGCAGTGTCTCCGCTCAGATAAGGGGCGGCAGCCCCGCTATCGAACATCCCCTCGGGAGAGCAGCGCAAACCTGCCGAGTCATGCTGCCCTTGCAGGCGGCCGCGCAGCCCAAGGCGGGCTGGGAGAGACTCTCCTCGCGAGATCGGGGCGGGTATAAAGCGGGCGGTGCGGGGGGGGCTGCCGCAGTTTGTGTGGGCCTGGTGCTGGGGTGGGAGCGCGGCCTGCGAGGAGGCTCTTTGTGTAAGTCCGGGGTGGGGGGGAACGCGGGCCGCTGCGCGCTGCAGGGTGGTGGTCGTGTGGGGTTGTGCGCAGTCTGTGTTTTCTGGCTTTTTGTTGGTTTTGAGGGTTTTTTTTTTTTTTGCGTTTATTTGGGTTTATTTCCCTTTCCTTTCTGCGCGGATGGGCTTTTGAGCGCAGCGTTCAAGGGCGAGCTCTCGCTCCGCATCGCGCCCCCTGAGGAGCGCCGCTTTCTTTCCTTGCTCGGTTTTACCCTTCTTTTCTGCGGGAGCACGACGACACATGGCCGCGGATAACTTCCCTGCGCGCTGCCTTTATCGGTTCTACTGTTGTGCCGCCGGGGGAGGCCGGGAGCGAAGCTCCCTCCGCGTCCTGCTGCGCTGGAAGCCGCGGCTCGGCCTCTCGCTTCTAACTCCTTAAAACCGCTCAAAATAATGCTGGATTCGGCTTGGTAGAGCATACATGGCGGCAGGTGTGCGTGTAGCAGAGCGATGTAGTGGCCTTTTGCGCAGGGGAATCCTTAGAATTGGTGCGGGAGGGTTTTTCAGCGAGGCGCGTTCCGTGGTTTGGGTGTAGCTGGCTGCGGCGTGGTGCAACCCAAGGAGGTCTGTGGCGATATCGCTCTCCTCTGACCGCAGCCCGGTAGTTTAACCGTGCTTTGGTGGCAGTCCGAAGGTAGCAAAGTGGAAGGTGGGTGGTGTGTTTTGAAATGGCCTTTCGCTTTTGTTCAAGGTATCCTAAAGGTATGAATTGCTGGCTAAGAGTGCAGGCCTGGCTTATTATAATTGCAAGTTGAAGATAATTGAGGCCGTGTGTGGCTGTGAGCAACAAAGATGTTCTGACCTGATTCAAGTGTACTTGATTGGCAGTGTCCATTCCCCTTCCCTCTAGAAAGAAGGGCGATCAGGACGACTTAGTGCCAGGTCCCGCACTGGGGTCACAGCAGCCCTCTGCAGTGCTAAAGGCTTGGGGAAGAGTAGGTGGAAAGCTGCCTGGAGGGAAAGCACCTGGGGCTGTTGGTTGATGGCCAGCTGAATGTGAGCCAGCAGCAGTGCCAGGTGGCCAAAAAGGCCAGGAGTATCCTGGTTTTTATCAGTAGGGCCAGGGAAGTGCTTGTCCTCCTGTACTGGGTGCTGGTGAGGCTGCACCTCTAATACTGCCTTCATTTCTGGGCCCCTCACTATAAGAGGTATTGAGGTGCTGGAGCAGGTCCAGAGAAGCGCAATGAAGTTAATGAAGCACAAGTCTCATGAGGAGTGGCTGAGGGAAGCAGGGCAGTTTAGTCTGGAGAAAAAGGATACTCAGGGGAGGCCTTCTGTCTCTAGTTACCTTACTGGAGGTTGTAGCAATCTGAGTGTTGGTCTTGTCTCTCAAGTAACAAGCAATGGGACAAGAGTAAGTGGCCTCAAGTTGTGTGAAAGGAAGCTTAGATTGGATATTAGGAAAAACTTCTTCACTGAAAGTGTTGTCAAGCATTGGAGCAGGCTGCCCAGGGTGGTGGCTGAGTTGCCATTCCTGGAGGTATTTAAAAAGACATGTAGATGTGGCACTTGGGGGTGTATTTTAGCGGTGACTTGGTAGTGCCAGGTTAACGGTTGGACTCAATCTTGAAGGTCACTTCCAAACTAAGCAATTATATGGCTCTATGAAATAACATTGAGTCTGGTCTGTTCCTCTGTGGATTAGGAAATGCTGTGGTTAAAAATCCAATCAGAACATGTGAGGACACATGCTCACCCCACACAGAAAAGCAGAAATGTTGGCCAGTCACAGTCAGTGCTCAGAGGAAAGCAGATGATTCTCCTGCAGTACAAGACAACTGAAATCTCCTGCCAGTATTAAAACTACTCCTGTTAACTAAAAAGAGGGCAGTAATTTGCAGCTTAGAAAGGGGAAGTATCAAAGAGCAGTCTGACAGCTTTTGACATTGAATGCATAGTCAATACTCCAAGGGATTGCTGGTGGAACTAATATAGGACTGTCATAGTACTGAGCAGATGGATGACCTTGAGTTTTGAGTAATGGAGAAGAATGATTCAGTGATAAAATGTGGGGTCCTGCACTCCAGACAACAACAGCTCTTGCTTTTGAGATGAAACTTGCTACTTGTAGGCACCTCAAGTAAGTGCTGTGCAGTGGCTGTCCCTCCTGTATCTTCTACAGAGCTGCACTTTCAGAATTCTGCCTGCATTCATGGCACATGTGATGCTTGGCAGAGGGATTATTAATGCCTTCCTGCTAGGCTGCTCCTGTACAATTGTGTGAACACTTGATAGTTCTGGCCACCTTCATCTGTAAGACTCACTCCCAGCCTGCTGCAGTTTAAGACTGAACCTTTGGGTTAACACTTGGATGAAGAATTTTATTGCAGAAAGCAGCTAGAAATGCTGAATGTATTGACACTCCTCAAGATGAAAATTGAGAGGTAGTTGATTACTGTCTGTATACTGTCAGGGTATCAAAGAGAACTTTCAAATGTAAAACCATTACTAAAAAGACTAAACTTGGACTGAAAGCTAAATGCTTATGACTTACAGGCTAGCTTTTCAGGAAGAAAGTGGCTGGCAAGGTAGAAGGAGCCAAGAAATGAGGTGTTCCCAATCCTTTTTATAATGGACTTGGTGCCTTGCAGGCAGGACTTGGAAAAATCATTGAATCTCAGCTTTCATTAGTAACATGAAACTCATGCTAACCTTTCAGAGGGTTTGGTTTTTTTATTGTCAAGGCAGCTAGTGCTTGTAGCAGTGTATGGAATGACCTGAGTGAAATCACTTAAGATTCTGAGTTGAAGAAACCAGGTTCATAATCTATCAAATAGATAATCTTATGCTATGGAAGTAACTGGAATTCATGCTGCATTCCCAGATGGAGCAAAAATACTGTACAGGGTGTATTACAAATGACTGGCTTTTAGGGCAAGCAGCCAGAAGTCAAGTTCTGTTGTCCTTGTGTGCCCTCTTACTTTTTTTCAGTAGACTTGGGGGGGGACGGGACACACAACCTGGCTGTACTGGTTTAAGACTTGGTGAAATTAATTTTAATTGTTAACATAGGGTATGATTGCCATGTATACAATGAGTCTTGTCACAGATAAAACAAGGTTTAATTGTTTGAAAGGCTGAAGTGGAGTTATGCAGAGCGCTGGTCTCTGGGGGTTAACAAAAGTTCTTTTGTTCTGGAATCAACGGGAGGATAAAGTTTGAGGACTTAAATTCCCCTGTAAAATTGAACAAGGGTCTCCTCATCAAAAGTTCTTAAAAAGAAACAAAAAAAAAAACAACCAACCAAGCACCCCCACCCCCCCTAAACCAAAAATACAACCAGAATTTAACTCATCCACCAAAGTGGAATGGGAAGATGGGAAGATTTACAGAGTACTGCTGAAATTCTAGGCTAGCTCTGTACCAGTCTCTGAGCTGTTACTGGTCAAAGATCACTGCTACTGTATCATTAGAAGGTGAATGAACCGCAGATTGTAAAGTGCTAGTAGTGCTTATAGCAGCTTTGTCTCAGGGGACTGGAGCACCTCCTGTATGAAGACAGGCTGAGAAAGTTGGGGCTGTTGAGCCTGGAGAAGAGAAGGCTGCGTGGGGACCTAATAGCAGCCTTCCAGTATCTGAAGGGGGCCTATAGGGATGCTGGGGAGGGACTCTTCGGCAGGGACTGTAGTAACAGGAAAAGGGGTAACGGGTTCAAACTTAAACGGGGGAAGTTTAAATTGGATATAAGGAAGAAATTCTTTCCTGTTAGGGTGGTGAGACACTGGAATGTGTTGCCCAGGGAGGTTGTGAGTGCTCCATCCCTGGTGGTGTTCAAGGTCAGGTTGGATGAAGCCTTGTGTGGGATGGTTTAGTGTGAGATGTCCCTGTCCATGACAGGGGGGTTGGAACTGGATGATCTTGAGGTCCTTTCCAACCCTAACTATTCTATGATTCTATGATATATAGATTGAGGGGAGAAGTTAGTGTGTTGACTGGACTATCCAGGTGACAAAACTAATTTCACTCTTCAGCCTTGTGTTGCAAGAGCAAGTGCTGATAAACTGTCATTGGGGTTCAGTCTAGATTGATAGGATACTTAGAATAAATGCTTACTTCCAGGTGTAAGCCTACTATTATCTCAACTGTATTGTCATTAACCCCTATCTAGATTAAATCAAGATGTCTTCGGGAAACGCTTTCATTGGAAAACCAGCCCCTGACTTTACTGCCACGGCTGTAATGCCAGATGGACAGTTCAAAGATGTCAAGCTTTCTGACTATAGAGGTAAGCTTCTGTGCTTCTCCAATGACACAGTTGTAATCTAGCTATATGTAATAGTGGATACATCTCGATTTGGTTTTGAAGTAATAGTGACCAGTTGGCAGTGGACTGAAGTACACAACTTGTGCAGTGGTTCTCAGTCATAGCTGGACTGTGCTTGGGAAGCTGTCAGCAGCATGGCTGAATGTCCCAGCTGTGGGAGTTGTGGAGAATTAGCATAAAATGCCTCTAAACTGTAATCTTGGATCGGGTGTGTTTGTCCTGTCTGTCATACTATGAGATTGGTGTAACATCTCCAAACCATGTGGAACCAGCAATATCTCTTGTAAGCTTTCTGTCAATGGAAAGTGGTTTCTTTCCTCTAACCAGTGGAGTTCCTTTCTGGAGTACTAGCAAAATGCTTGCCTTGCCAAAAAAACTTACTAAAATCAAAGGGAAAGCCTGAAGCATTTGAGTACTAATGTGGATGGATGGCTTTAGAAAGACATTTCTAAAGATGCTGTGGCTTGGGCTGTGTGAGGGTGGTGAGTAGGTATAGGCTAGTCACCCACTCAGTTAAAATGTCTCCTTGGCTTGTAGCCTTTCAGACCTGTGGAGTTGCTGCACTCTTGGTGGTCAATCACAGGGTCTTCTAGTGTATGTACTAGGTGTAGTCTGGGCAGGCCCATGGGAGTAGACCCAGGAGATAGGCATTCCTGGTCAAACTTAACAGTCTGGTTTTGGAGACTGAATTGGGTTCTTTGTTACTAGCTGTAGAGTGGCCTTGAAGACTGTTGTAAATGGTATTTGGTATTTGAATATACAAATCCCTCAAGGTGCTTTATGGGCTTGCCACCTATATAGCAAGTCTTAAAATAGAGGCATCTGTAGTTTTCTATTTGATACTTAAAGATCAAGTTGTATCAAGCCCTTTCTCTTCTACCAGTATTTGAATGGTTGATGTTGAATATGACAGCTCTTGTAAAGGTAGGAGAGATTAACTGGCTATACTGCTTTTCCAGGAAAATATGTTGTGTTCTTCTTCTACCCCCTGGACTTCACTTTTGTCTGTCCAACTGAAATTATTGCATACAGTGACAGAGCCGATGAATTCAAGAAAATTAACTGTGAAGTAATTGGAGCTTCTGTTGACTCTCACTTTTGTCACCTTGCCTGGTAAGAATTGGCCTCTTAACCTAGTACAATGTTCTGTCTGGTCTCGGTTCTTGCAGGAACTGAAACCTGAGTGTATTGAAACTTGCTTACTGAAGTATCAAAGGCACTTGAAGTATTGGTAGCACCAAGTGCTTCTGAACAGATCTGAGGATACAGGTTATCTGTTGCCTCATGGCAAGCCACGTATGATATTGTGGAAAGGATCAGCTTCTGTTATACTTTACATGGACAGTTTAGAATGAAGTGTTTGTAACATTTGAACTGCCTTTTTTTTTTTTTAGGATCAACACTCCAAAGAAACAGGGAGGTTTGGGTACTATGAAAATCCCACTGATTTCAGACACAAACCGTTCCATTGCCAAACAATATGGGGTACTTAAAGAGGACGAAGGTATTGCATACAGGTAAGGTGCAAAAGGTAAACTTGCTGTTGAAGTTGTATGTTGCAATAGAGCATATCAGGTGAACGCAGCTTGCGTATATTTGAACACCTACAGCAAGCTGAAGCTATTAGCTACTCTAGATGTAAACTGCTTCAGACTGTCAAACACTCCTACAAGGGGAGATGCTGCTTAGTTCTTAGTGTTTAGACTTCATGGTTTTGGTAAGCAGAATAAATACCTGCTGCTTCCCTTGAGTTACTGATCTGCACAGTGCAAGTCTCATGCAGGTGAGCTGCTGCAGACATTGGTAATGCGAGGCCTACATAGTCAAGGCAGTGATTACAGGTATTTAGTAGTCTAAACCCAAGTACAACTTGGCTTTTAATTAATCTGTATCTTGTAGTTAACTGTTCCCTTAAAGTTGCCCCTTAAAGGGAGTTGAACTTCTTTTAATTCTTAACATGACTTTGGAGGAATAAATGATGAGCTGTTGCTGGGTTGGTTTTTTGAGAACAATGTGTGTAGCTTTTCTTTGTATGTAAGAATGCCTCTCCTTCACTTTTTTCCTTGGGCTTCTCTTCCACTTTGCTTCTCTGCTTGTATCTTCCTTAAATAGGAAACACTGTTTTCCTGCATAACTGTTTTAACTTGGCTCGTGTTCCTCCTAGTTCCTGCTGAATGTTAGGTAGGCTTTCAGCTGCTAATGTTCCTGTGCTATGCATACACCAAAGGCGTTAGCTTTTAGAAAGAGGTTAGTAATACAGATGTCACAACTTACTGCCATAATAGAATACTGAGCTTGAGTCTTTCAAAAGCAGTGTTTAACTTTAGGGCTGGGGGTTTTTTTGTTGTTTTGTTTTTGTGGTTTGTTGGTTTTAGGGGCCTGTTCATAATTGATGAGAAGGGGATCTTGAGGCAGATAACAATCAATGATCTTCCTGTTGGCCGTTCTGTTGATGAAACCCTCAGGCTTGTCCAGGCCTTCCAGTTTACAGATAAGCATGGAGAAGGTAAGAGTTCTTCCTCTTTCTAATCTTAAGTGTGTTTTTCTAGAGCATAGTTTTAACAAAGCAGGTTAAATCAAAGTTTGCAGAAAGGTATGCAGTACATGTATTGATCACAGGTATTAAGTACATGTAGCAATCAGTCTGAAATGGAGCTGGTTCTGTAAAGCTACTTGTTGAAGGACGCAGTAGTGCTCTGCCTTTTTCCACTTAATTGTCCATGGAGTATGTGCTGAAATACTGTTTGGTGCTGGTTAGCTTGCTGAGCACATAGTAGTTGTGTCACTTTCAATTAGATACAGGAAATACTTGAGGTGGAAATTAAGAACATGTAGTAACTTAAGCTGCAAGGGTAAGCATAATTTAGACTCTGCTCTCAGATTTGGTAAGTTGAGGCCATTAGTACTAATGCAAAGCTTTATGAAGTGTTAGACAAGGTCTTCAAATTCCCAGAAAGCCTGTTGACTTTTGGCCCTGCTACACATGGGCACAATGTAGTGAGGGGAAGATAGATGAGGGGAAAATGGAGTCTTTGTGCCCATAGTTCAGGACTGATAATATGCTTCAGGCTGGTAGCTTTTCTGCAGGTATTTAAAAAAAAAGGGCACTGCAGATGAAAGTTTTGAAAGGTTATGGAAACTCAAAATTGCTTTGCAGGTATTAGTTGTCTTTAGCTTTCACTAGTTAATGTACAGTACATGTGACTGCTGGTCACATGTAGCTTGCTTCAGAACTCATAGATCAATGGCAGGTTTTATTAAGATGAGCTGCAATTGTGGCTAGGTGCTAGCCTGAAGAGATTCAGTGTTTCACTTGTATGCCATCCTCTGTCAGCTGAGGACATGTCCCTAATATTTGATGGTGGAGTAGTCACATGTTATGCAATCAAAGCCTTTGGGGATTTACTGTGCCCTGAAGTAGTCAAAAGCTGGCAAATTTTCTTCCAGAACTAGTACTGCAGTCTCATCTGAACCAGGATAGACCAGAATAAGGTGTGGAGCAACATTCAAAAGCTGACAATACTATAGCTAAGACTGCTGGTCATGTGTGGAGCAAGCATCGAGCCTTGCATGGCTGTAGATGAGGAAGACCATGTCCAAAAAATACTGCAGTTTTGAGGCCATGCGATCTTTGCATCTTGGTAGCTTTTTGATAGCCATATAGGGGAACTAGAGTTTAACTTTTCCTCACCCTCCCCATTAAACTGGAGGATGTAACTAAGGTTGACTTGAGGAGAATATAGACTTGACTGGATCTGAGCAGAGAAGTGAACTGTAATCCTTATAAAGCCTTTCTCATCCAGGCTGCTGGAGTTGGTGTGACCTTGCTGTCAAGCTTCTGTGGAGCTTTTAAGCAGGGTGGGGAGGAGTGTGTGTGTAAAGGGCCCACCGAGTTCCTTGGGTGCACTACCTAGTAAACAAATGTAAATGAGTAAAATGAGTTGAACATAATGCTACACTGAATAATTCACCTTCTCTATGTTGCAAAGATGTATACATGTTTTGAGTTGCTAGTTTGCTTTAATGTTAAGTAAAAAAAGGTGTTCTGGGGGAGCAGCTGGTAAGACTTGAAACATTCTTATCATTTCAGTGTGCCCAGCTGGCTGGAAGCCTGGCAGTGACACAATCAAGCCTGATGTTCACAAAAGTAAAGAGTATTTCTCCAAGCAGAAATAAACCTCCAGTCTGCGTGGAAACTAGTATGCCTTACGTAAAGAGCAAGCATCAGTTACTGAACTTTGACTAAGTCATTGCATCTGAGTCAAGGGATCATCCTATAGGTATAAGCAGTAACTTTTTTTTTTTTTACTTGAAGGAAAGTTTGTCCTGTTGACAGTACCTTCATAGAAAATCTTAATGATCAGTATCTGTACATTAAGCCCTAATGACTTTAGTGACAATGCAGTGTATGTGGTTAGACATGTGTTGCATATAGAGCAGTGGTATCCTTTTGTAACTCTATTAAACTTGTGGAAAGAGCATACTGTCTACTGTCCTTATGTATCATCATCAGGAGACCTGAAAGCAATGCAGGCTAAACTTCTGAAAATTAGGTCTGTTAAGCTGTCTGTAGATATCTCAATTCTAGAGGCCTTTTACAGCTCTATTAGAATGGGGATATTAATGGTTTTCATGTTGCAGTAGTAACGTACTCTTTACACTTGCCATAACTTTGCTACTAAGTAGAGGAACACGTTTTGATCATAGTCTGTCAGAGTTAAGCAATACTACAGTGCCCAGAGCATGAAGCATAGAGGTGACTAACAGAGGCTGGGCATCTTTTTCATGTTCTGTGTCAATTTAGTAATTTCTACATCACAGGTCAGATCTGTGACTGTTTATGCTAAACTTCTGGGCATCAGTACTCAATTTCAACACTTCACAGGAGTGGAAGACTGGCCTTTCTGAAAGCTAACTTCCTTGGATATACAACACTTGTCCTCAGTCTCTTCCACTACATGGGAGTGAGACTATGCCAGTTACCCATTAGCTTGTAGTTGTATGATTAAGATCAAAAGAAGGGCAGCACTATAAAATCTGGCACTTGGGTGTGCTCAGCCTTGTCTTTTATCTTTGTATTACAAAAGCGTGCATAATGTAAAACAAAAAGCACATGACTGTGGCCTTAAGTTACATTAAAGCTGTGTAGCTTCATGGCCTGAATAAAGTGCTGAACTTCAGAGCTGGGGATTTGGGTAAGGAGCTATTGCTTAGCAATAGAAATGAATTAGAACCCTGTGATCTTGATGTACCTGTAAAGATCAAACTCTTAAAGCCCGAGATCTTGCATGTAACTTCAGCTGCTCAAGCAGTAAACAAGTTCTGTCCTGCTTAAAGTGAGCAGCAATGAAGTTGAGGCCCAGGGCAACTTAACATGAGTCAGAAGTCAAAGTTGCATGCCTTCTGCAGTTGGAAGAAATACTCATTGCAGCAGCCTTGCTGTTGATTATTGCAATGAACACTACAGTAGCTAATCCCCTGCATCTTGCTAAAGTGCCACAGATCTGAAGCCATATGAAAGTTCTGCTTAGTTGGATAATTTTTTGCTTTAGTGTTTAAATTGAGGTCCTTTCCAACCCTAACTATTCTATGATTCTAAATTCAAGATTCTCATCAAGATAACAAATGAAGGTAATGCTGTAGGGTGACACTGAGAATTAACAGGAGTGTTTATATAGGGTTCAAGGTAAGTGAATGAATACTAACCAGTTTGATTGGAACTAGCTGATCTTAAGGTCCTTTCCAACCCTAACTATTCTATGACTTTAAGATCTTTGTGCTCAGCCAACTTTTCTCCTAGCAAATGAAAAGGAGTAAAATCAGTGCTAATCTAATGTAAAATGTACATTAGTTATATCTGGCTCTATTAGCATTGAAATGTTATAAAATTCATTACAGCAGTTTAGAGGGTACAATATTAGTGTGTTCTTATCTTGTGGGATGGGGAATCTTTGGTGTAACTAAAGTAACTTCTGCTCTTACTTGGAAAAGTTGCACCTGTTCTAGTTGGGCTATTTTATATATAAATATATATATAAATTTGCATATATATATATTTTATATATATATACAGAAATGCTGCATGATGTCCTCCTAACTCCTGATAGCATAGCAAATAAGGCTGTTCTGTGCCAAACCGAGGGCTTCTACTTTAATGACAAAGTTCAGGCCTTCGCTATGATAGAAACCCCTTCTGAAATCGTTAAGTGTATTCACTCTTCAGATGTTAAAAATGGAGCAATTAAAAGGAGTAGCGTTACTGGCTGCTCTCCTGCCTGCCCGTGTCGTAGGGGTGAAGGGGCTCTCATGTTCTGGACTTGGACCTCCTTCCCAAAAGCCAGAGCGAGTCCTCCCGTGCTTGTCCCGGCCCTGGCTCTGCCTGCCGCTCCTCACCGCAGCAGGCCCCTCCTGCTGCCCGCTGCCTCCTGTGCTTTCGAATGACGGCCGCCAACTGGCCCCCCGGCAGGAGCAGCGGTGTCCAGCGGCCTCCGTGTCGCGGCTGCGGCCGGGAAGAGGCCGGGGTTTCTGCGATGGGAGATCCGGGAGCCGGTGCGTCTGGTCAGAGTAGCTCATCTTTGTCTCACCCGCTCCTCTGATGCAGCGAGTTCATGTGGGGACAGTTCTGACAGGTTTGGTGTTGGCCCTCCTTGCTAGCACAGCTGCGCTCCTGCTTTGAGTGATGTCGAGTGTTCAACAACATATTTCTAACACCTCCCACCTTTTAAATATGCCAGTAGTCATAGTTGTGTTCATGTGCTAGCTCTTTTTGAGAAGTGGTTGATCTTGATCACTACTTAAGTAGCTATTAATTGAGGAAAACTTCTGTGACTGAGGAAAAACCTTGCACTTATAACTGGGCGGCTGCTGTCCACTGCGACTTGGAACACAGAGACGCTACTAACGGTATGTGTTTAAATATCAAAGTCAATGGTGAATAGAGTATTGTGTGCAGTTCTGGTGTCCTCAACATGAAAAGGACACGGAACTGTTGGAACAAGTCCAGAGGAGGGCCACGAGGATGATCAGGGGACTGGAGCACCTCCCGTATGAAGACAGGCTGAGGAAGTTGGGGCTGTTGAGCCTGGAGAAGAGAAGGCTGTGTGGGGACCTCATAGCAGCCTTCCAGTATCTGAAGGGGGCCTATAGGGATGCTGGGCAGGGACACTTCATTAGGGACTGTAGTGACAGGACAAGGGGTAACGGGTTAAAACTTAAACAGGGGAAGTTTAGATTGGATATAAGGAGGAAATTCTTTCCTGTTAGGGTGGTGAGGCACTGGAATGGGTTGCCAAGGGAGGTTGTGAATGCTCCATCCCTGGTGGTGTTCAAGGCCAGGTTGGATGGAGCCTTGGGTGGCATGGCTTAGTGTGAGGTGTCCCTGCCCATGGCAAGGGTTGGAACTGGATGATCTTGAGGTCCTTTCCAACCCAAGGTATTCTATGATTCTATGATAATGTAGAAATTCAAACGGCCAAGAATCAAACCACCTGTGGGTTAGGAACTGTCTTACATGTTTACACCAAATGACTGACTGTGGGAAATGATGCAATTAATTATTTTTAGGGGTTTGTTTATTCTTCAGGCATGTGAGGAATTCGTGGGAATGTTTGCCAAACTGTCACTTTAATGCTTCCAAGAGCAGTGTCACACACAGTATGGGTAATACGTACCACTTACACAAATCAAGAACAGCCTGAGTTTATTTCTTTGCTTAAACTTAGTTCAGATGTAAGTTGGAATTCCCTGTAAGTGTTCTAGGGTACACCTCACTCCTGGTATTGTGACATCTTAGATTGGTGTTTCTATGACATTCAATTAACTGTTATTAAGAAACACTTTTTCATGTACCGTTTTCATTACTGTTATGAACTGGTTTTGATTTCATGATCAGTGGTGTCATATTTCCCAGTAAAAACAGCAGCAACACTCAGTTTTGGCAGCAAGACAGATAGCTGTTGCAGTGTCCTGTCCTGCTTACTGGGATTTTCCCTGAAGGTGTACACAGCAGGTGCTATCTAGAAAGGACAGAATCTTGAGTCTGATGTTTGCCCTTTTTTAATGTATAAGTAACTTCATCTTTTTTATTTCCCATTTTGGCTGCTTATTATAAATAAAACCTTGTATTCATTGGTTTCTTTATATCTCACTCAGAACAGTCAGGTGAAGGGAAACAAATACATCTTACAGTATCTCTTTCCTAGTTGTCCTTGTTTGTAGCCGATTGCTGTGCTTACTGGGGGGGTGTAAAACTGGCTTGCTGCTTTGCAAAAGAACATTTTACAAGAATGGGAAAATTTTACAAGCATATGAAGTTTCAGTCTTAAAATAATCTCTGAACAATTATTTGTTATTGGAGAAGGACGAGATCATTTACACATTACTGTCACAGGCAAAACACTCATCTTGAGGGGGGAAATAGTTTATTACCAATCAAATCAGAGTAGGATAATGAGAAATAAAAAGAGTGTTCGGATGTCTTCTCCACACCCCTCCCTTCTTCTCAGGTTTAACTTTACTCCCGAATTCTTTACCTTCTCTCCCATCCAGCAGCACGAAGAATAGGGAATGGCTCCTTTCTCCATCAAGGGGAAGACTCCTCACACTCTTCCCCTGCTCCAGTGTGGGGTCCCTACCCCAGGAGCCAGTTCTTCACAAACTTCTCCAACATCAGTCCATCCTGCAGCTCTTCACAAACTGCTCTAGTGTGGGTGCCTTCCATGGGTGCAGTCCTTCAGAGGAGACTGCTCCAGCGTGGATCCCTTGTGCACCCCCAGCCTACTCAATCATGGGGTGAGGAGCAGAAAAAGTTTTGACTCTGTAAGCACTGCTCAGCACTTAACACAGGGATGTTTTTGTTATCCACTGTGTCCAGCACAAATCTAAAACAGCCCCATGCCAGCTGCTATGAAGAAAATTAACTCTATCCCGGTCAAAACCAGCACAATGCTATTTCAAAATTAATGATTGTGTATTTATAGAATCATAGAATAATTAGGGTTGGAAAGGACCTCAAGATCATCCAGTTCCAATCCGCCTGCCATGGGCAGGGACACCTCACACTAAATCATCCCACCCAAGGCTTCATCCAACCTGGCCTTGAACACCACCGGGGATGGAGCACTCACAACCTCCCTGGGGAACCCATTCCAGTGCCTCACCACCCTCACAGGAAAGAATTTCCTCCTTATATTTGTTGCTAGATGTTTACAAGAACAGGAATGCTTAGTAATGTTTAAAGAATTAACACTGTTACAAACCAGGTTTATCACTGGCTTTGAAAAATACTCTTAAAATGTTACTAAATTTAAAAAGTACTATTTTCTTAAGTGCTCCAGCCTTTTTAGTGGGCCTTTGAAGAGCAAGTTGGATTACCCAACAGATCGATACAGTTCAAAGAACAAAAGCAGGTAGTTTACACTTAGCAGGTATTGCAAAATGATGCACTTTGGTTAGGAAAGCATGTTTACATAAGCTCCATGGCTGTACTTTTGTGTGATGGTATACATCAAAGCAACAGTCATGTAAAGATTTGTTAAAGTAACGCGGTTTATCTTATTAATAGTTGGAAAAATATTGTGTATCTCCTCTGAAATTTTCAGTGGGTCTGGTGTTCGGTATTAGAGGACAAACTGTGTACATATATATTCTGAAGTATCTTGCTAGACAGATAAAGCATAGAGGGCTCAAGACAGAAACATCATGGTTCTACTTTGCCAAGGGTGAAATGAGGTAAGTGCAGAAGAGTGGTGTGAAGCCACAGACAAGTGGTTCTGTCTAGCCTGTACTAGTAGGAACATATTACACTTATACATCAATTCAGAAAGTGTGCTAAAGCTGTCACTGTCTCTTTTGGATACAAATTAATCTTACACACAGAAAGAACACTGAACTAGGCAAACATATATTAATGATCAAAATTATACCTATTTCTTTAAGCTTCTATTCTTAACACTAGAAAATAAAACCCCAGATTAATTTACATTTACATTTAACATACAGCCAGAACTGATTTTACTTTGGCTGTCCGCATGTCTGTGTTTCTACCAAGTCACTAGTCAGTGTCTTCACCTGTAACGGTGGTGTAATTCAAACACGTCACAGAACATAGGAGTATGATATTACAGCGTGGCTTTGCAGGCCAAAGCCTGTACAAATCAAACGCCTGAGTAATGAACTAATCTATGCTGCACATGCTTACGTGGCTGCTGAGAACAGGTTGCCATCGTGCTGTAAGTTGTTTGCAGTGCTCTAGAACAGGAGATGTGCCTGTGTAAGCTCTTCTTGCCACACCTAGTGATGATAGGTTTGGACTTTAATGTGAAACTTGGCTCTTTCAACTGAAACTTAAATCATTGTGCATATTATGGGACATGTGTCTCAATTTAGTCTTCCTGTGCAAGGTACCATTTGACCATAGATACATGAATAGTGAAGTCACTAAGATTGCGCTGTCCTCTGAAACTGTGAGCTCAGGACGTTTGTGTTTCGTGTTCTACAGCAACACACTTTTGAAGTATCTGCACTGACAAGAGTGATATCCTTCATCAAGAGAAATCTTTAATCTACACTTATTAAAACAATGTAGTTTAAAATGATTGTATTTCGTGAAATTTAGTGTTCAGAAAAATTAGGTGATTTTCTTTGTCATTTTTATTGCTGTAGTCTTTTATATTTTTGCAGAAAAGCCTGTTAAAAAAAGATTGGCTGGTCAGAACAATACTGGAAAAATGGTTCCAACATGAAATTAAAACCTAAAACTAGCTAAATCCTTTGCAAGGAATAAGAGGTTTTATGCATTCATAGAAAAAGTAAGGATTCTGCATAAATTTAAGATTCCATAGGGTATTTTTCAACCCCCCCAAATCCACCCCATCCTGTCTTTAATTTACTTGCAGGACTTATCCTAGCTCAAAAAAACAGATAAAATTCAAGCTCTCTGTCAAAATTTCCTGTAGGAACTGTTTGGGGGAAATAAAACATGGAGTTATTAAAAATAAATTTGCTTGCTCACTGAATTATGTACAAACATCAACAAAAAATAAGAAATGTATTATAGATGTAATAGTAATGAATGATAGTTATGTGTTTGATTTCTTTCAGGAATTAGCCATTCCAAATACTTTTATACAAAAATAATTGCATTTTGCAGATTGTGGTAGAATAGTGGAGAGATTTTAAAATTCCACTAAAATCTCTTATTCATTCTGTGATAACAGATTTCATTTTTTGAAGTTTCCCACCGTATTTCCCATTATTGTGTTTCAGTTATTTGGAAAAAAAAAATAGCACCTATTTTTTCATCTAAATTGCTGTTTTTTTCTAAGGAATGTGAACATCTGTCTGTTGTTTCAGTCACAGAGAGACTAGTATGTTTGTGTTCCTTGGTTGTTTCTGTTTCCCCCTTGAAAACCTAGAAGGGAAGTGCTCTGAAGCAAACGTGATGGATGATCTCTCACAGGATATATGATACGACACGAAGGCAACTTCACAGCAAGAAAAGTCTCAGTAATACCCATGTCCGTTCTGGTAGATGAATTAGTGACAGTTGAGGTTGCAGAGGTGCAGCTGGCTCTCTGCTGCAATAGATGGCAAATCTCACTTCCCCTTAGAAGAACAACTTTGCAGCTGTTGCCACTTATGTCAGTATTCAAAGGTAACTTTTTACGTGTATTCTTTGCATGGGGCTGAACAAAGAGCGCTGAGAACCACAGAGGTGCTGATCAGTAGCTGCCACTTCTTGGGTTTAGAAACACAGAAGTCTTTACTCACTTCTTTTTTCTTTATAATCAAATTCAAGTCACTGCATTTTCAGTAATTTAACCCATGTTAAATAGTAGCTACACCACCAATAATTTTGTTCACAAATGAATAAAAGACCACATTTACTATACTGAATGAGTAAAATTATGCTTCTGACCCAGAGGAGAACAATCTAGCCCTGAAAAAACCCAAAACACAACGTCAAAACAGAAGAGTGCTCTGCTCTCATAAGGTTGGCTAGTTCTGTCTGACACACCAGAACTGATTTATACAAGCAAATCATCTTTAGCCTTTCATCGTTTAGACAAAGCCAGGATTGTTACAAGACACCCTTTTTATAGAAGGAAATAAAGCAATACTGGGACTTAAGTTTGCCAAACTCAGTTTCATACCCTAAAGAAACATCAGTGCTTATTCTTGTACTACTGAGATGTAACTGCTTTAACTCACACAAAAGAAAAAAAATCAAACCAGCATTTTTTCAAGTGTTTTTCCATTTCTGAGTAATAACCCTGACGGTAGTTTATCACCAGATTAGATTGTGCTGTGCATTTAATCAGTATTTTCTGTCACATCTTTAATCTTAATAAAAATGTTATTTTAATGAAGCCAAGACACAGGAAATTTTAATTGAATGATGTTACGTGCACAAAAAACATTACAAATTTGTTAATTCTTGAATATTTATTAGCTGGAAATACACTGAGTATTTTGTAGCTAAATCTTAATTCAAATTAAAGTAGCTTTTAATTTAAGTTTTGGGGTTTTTTTTGCTGTTCAGCTCTTGAATACTCACTGTTCTGGTTATATTGAGGAAAAAAGATACTTCAATATGTGTAGCAATTAGGATTTGGAGAAACAGCTTACTTGGCTAAAAACATAAAAGGTGATACATGAACAAGTAAATCTATCCAAGCATTTGCATTGTATTACTTGTTTGACATTTCTAAGTGCTGAAAATAAGAATGCCTTCACAGTGCCCCAGGATCCAAGAATGATCTGTTCCTCACCATGTTTAGTCTTGTCCCAAGAGGTAAGTCAAACAGGTTCTCAGACTTCAGTTTTAAAAGTCAAAGACCATTATGCACTCCAACCAGCAAAGAAAGAAAATTACTAGCTGCAGCTGTGGATCTCAGTAACCCATCTAAGAGAAAGCCAGTAAGAACCAATCCAATTCGCTCCAAAATTACTGTAGTAGGAATGGAAATGTTATTAAATACTTGTACTTCGTTCTGCCTGACATAACTGTATTGCCAGAAGCACAAAGAACACACATTTGACCTTCCTGTGACTCACTATTTACTAATATGTTTTAATAAATAAGAATTCGCATACTTACAGGTATTACTTTTAAGTTCCTGAGAGAAAATCCCTCAAATATCAGTTATGCATCACTGGACACCTTGAACTTTTGTTACTGCAGGAACAGAGGAAAATATGAAAGCGCATTGCCACGTGCTTGCTGAAACGACCTGGCAAATACAAACATTTATTAGACTTAGTCATGATGTGCTGTATGTTCCATTTTTTTATATCCCAAGCTTGAAAAGTTGGGGCTGTTCAGCCTGGAGAAGAGAAGGCTGCGTGGAGACCTCAGAGCAGCCTGCCAGTACCTGAAGGGGACTATCGGGATGCTGGGGAGGGACTCTTCATCAGGGACTGCAGTGATAGGACAAGGGGTAACGGGTTAGAATTTAAACTGGGGAAAGTTCAGGTTAGATATAAGGAAGAAGTTCTTTACTGTGAGGGTGGTGAGGCACTGGAATGAGTTGCCCAAAGAAGTGGTAAATGCTCCATCCCTGGCAGTGTTCAAGGCCAGGCTGGACAGAGCCTTGGGCGACACAGTCTAGGGTGAGGTGTCCCTGCCCATGGCAGGAGGTTGGAACTGGATGATCTTAAGGTCCTTTCCAACCCAAACCATTCTGTGATTCTATGAGCCTGCCATAATAGTTTGCTAATTTCCACCAAGATAACTAAATTTTTCTTTTGTTCTCAGATACTGGATTTTGTGTCTTAGGTAGCTCACATTTTCAGTACATTAGAAGCTTAACTGATTCTCGTTTAATCTTTAGCTCTCTGCAAGTTAATCACTGCATTGCTTAAATAAAAACACTCTGTAACAGAGGGTTACTTACAACTTTATATATTTTATTAACCAAAATACCATGTGAAGAGAAATAAATTACAAAAATCGAAACGAAATGGCAATGGCAATCTGATTAAAAAACCCCAAACAAATAAGACAGACTTAAATATTAGTAAGAAATCAACCCCAAAATAGCAAAATATTTTACTTTAAATTGAAATGTAAAAAGATAAATCTGATTCCTTTCTATATTTATCCTTCTAAGAGAATCCGTGTTTTGTATATGTTATCAATATGAACCATTAATTCAAGTCCCTGTTTGATTACAGTTCAATTGGAAACTTCTGAAAGGTCAAGGAACATTTTAACCAGAAGTAATTCTATAACATAAGAACAAAATTTATACAAATTTCCTTATTTTGCTTAAATAAAAAAATCACAGTATCACTACCGTACAGTAAATAAGGTGTCTGCCTCAGTCAGATGTGGTGAACAAAGCACGGAAACCAACAGAGATGTTTCTGTAACAGCAAATACACTGAACAAACCCAGTTCACTACTCTGTTTACAGGAAAACAAACTTACTTACACTGAATTTTGATTGTGCTTAGTTAACATACAGACTATGAAAAAGTGTATCAAGCAGAGACTTAGTGTGAAGGCAATCTTAGTGTTTGAGTCTCCAAAAGGCAGCAAGATTAACAACGTAAAATAAAATGAAAGGGCTCAGTTCTGCGAAGAGTGTATTTTTACTTCATCATGTTGATAGGCAGGGAAAAAGTGCTTAGAGTTTGCAGCACTGCACTCTAGTCAAGTAACAAAACTCCCCAAAAATACTATTTTACTTTATTATAATATATTATTTCAGTGAGGCCCAAGCCTCAAAGTACCCTCAGATAAATTAAATTGCTGATTCCCAGTGACGTTGTAACCTCTGGACAAATCTAACAGGAGAAAATAATGAAAATAAAATATGTTTCTGTCTGAAAATATTTTACCCAGCAATATGTCACATGAATGTCATGAATATTTTCTCTTTTCTTCTCTCTGCTTGTTTGCCTGTGTGCGTGACAGGCAAACCTGTCACACATTCAAACACTCATGCAGTGTTTTTTACATGTGTGCAGGTTTACCTCCCCCATACAGAAAGTACAACAGGAAGCCATGGTAGTAAAACTGTAGTGTGCGTAGCTTGTACCTTAGGAAAAGGTCGTAAGAATTGTCTTTTCCAGTCAGTTATTGTAACATGAATACAAACATTATTCAACATCTTGCTGAAGATGTGAGTTGGCTGCTCTATACAACAGATTAAAATTGACCTAAAGATGTCACCTTGTTCTGAGGAGCTGACCCCGGGCCAAGAGGAAATGGCAGGCTTGAGCTGTGACCTTTGGACTGTCCTGTTCCCTTTCGTAACTACCCTGGAAGGAGGTAGCTGTCGGCTCTGTTTTCTGTTTTCCTTACTCCTGCTCCATGTGCAGGACCACTCTACTCAACAAAACAGTCTCTGGAGAATTTTCTTTTGGATGTTAAGGAAAGGAGACATTAAAAGAGTTCTTACTTAAGTTCAGCCAGCTTCACTGGAAGTGAAGGAATGTAGTGCAAATTTTCCTTCTGAGGAAGGCAATATTGAAAATACTGGACACTTACTCCCTAGGGAGAGTTATGACACAGGGTAATAAAATGCAGGATACCTCTAAAAAAGTACCTGCCCCGAGGTCAGGCAAAATGTTCTGGAGTACAATGACTGAAATTTAACTTTACTTGTACACAGAATAAACCCAAAACATTTGGAAAGAAAATTCTTCAGAATAAAAATGACTTCTCTAATGAGCAGCACGAGTTTTCCAGCTGCCAGGGTGGCTGAACTTTTCCCAACCAATGGCTCATCGGCATCTTGCCAGACTCCCAAAAAGCCACAGCAAATCAGCAACAGCACAGACTGCTCCCACCTTCCTCCAGACCACAAGTGCCACGATGCAGCACTCCCTCTTACTCCAAGGAGCTGATGTTTGGATTGAGACGCTGCACACACTGCTTGGATTTGCCACCTCTGTATCAGCACACTGTCTTCATCAGCACCATGGCAAACAAGGTGCTGATGAGTTACACTTCACTTGCCCTCTGTCCCTTCATAGAACTGTGTTACTCAGTGAAATATGCTTCTGTGGACTTCTTGGGTCAGCCCTAGCAGTTTGAATCTCTCCGCTGGCGGGGTGGCAAAGTAGGCTTTCTGCTCCTCTGAATACTTTTCCCTCACTTCAATTATGTCCCGGTAGCGAGTGTCCTGCCAGTGGAAATTGAATTGCTCCAGCAACTCAATTCTTTGCTCCTCTGTACTCACACAGTCAACAGGGGCACACTGTTCCAGGAATGGTACCTGAATATCTGGGAACAGGAGAAGGCCTCGGATAGCAAACCAGCCACCATACCTGGGATGGATACATACACCAAAGATCTTCTGGAAGGAAAAAAAAAAAGAAGGATCTAGGTTGTCTAACTTTACCTCTAGTAATGGTTATAGAGTTCAAAGGATCAAGTTGCAATGCAACTTCTCACACTCTTGCCCTTTGTTGGGGTGCCATACAGAGAAGAAAGGGATTCCTGAACATGTGGCTCAAAGCATTGCATTTCATTCCCATTTTCCTGTGCCCACAGCACCCTGCACTGTGGGGAGAGTGCCCTTTTTGAAAATCTAACAAAGAAATTAACTACGGTGCAATTTTTTTTCTATTTATAATGCTCCAAGCAACAGGTTTTCTTTTACACTGAAATCTGTTCTCTTGTCTAAGTAGATTTCATAGCTCAAGGCATTCTTCTCCATGTATGCATCTCCCCACTACCCTGAAGAATCCTGGAAGCTTCTGATTCCTGTCTGAAACACTTCATGCATCTATATGTAATCTGGACTTTGTATTTTCCAACGGGAAGAACTAATGAGTAAACAATAGTTGTATGATTCAGTGATTGCAGTTTAGTGGTTCTTCCCAGGCTGTGTTTTTTGCCTCACCTTTCCCCCCCAAGGATCAAGCTTCACATCCTTCCTTTGGTAGTAATACGCAGCTCCAGAAACGTGAGCAGCTGTCTGAGCCAAGAACTTTGGTTTTCGGTTTGGCAGAAGCTCGTAATCAAACATGATGTCCACTGTCTGGTCAGGGAACTTCTGGGAAAATTAAAACCAACGGTCAGCCCAGGCTCAAGGAAAAAGATTTGCCACTGCTTGCTGGATGCTAGCAAATCAGGCACCTGTGAATGCTCCAGACATCCTGCTAATGAAATCTACCAGCTTGTGGCCTTGGGTTTTCAAACTATGACTGTAAAGCACTCTACATAGCTACAGGTTGTAATGGCAGAGACAGAATATGTAAGTAAAGCAGGTCAACAGCCCGTGGATGCTCTTACCATCATAAATAATGCTTTACCCTTCTAAAGAGCATGTGCAGGAACTTGGAAGGCATTGTCTACTGCTCAACTCACCCAGTTATATACAATAATAAAAGGAATCAGTGTTTCAGGTTCTTACCTCCTTCAAACGTGACAAATGATAAGAAACACACTGATCCACAGGATCCCGGATTATTTTTAACCGTTCTTTGTTCACAAAAGGTTTAAGGGCTTTTTCAAACATTGAAGGCGTGCTGAGTACCACGAAGGCCAGTGTGTCATCTGGGTAGGGGAGATGAAAGGCGGGCTGCACAACAGCATTGTACCATCCAACCTTTGGCAAAGAAAACCAAATCTCCATTAGAACAGAGGCACCACTCTTTGGCTACTGGGCATGCAAGAATTTAAAGAAGTGGAATGAAGTGTAGCCACCTTCATTTGCAACCCGAATATGCAGCCTGTCTGCTGCCTTCCATTCAACCCAAGTTGTTTTGCATATGGGATTTGGAGTTTCTGGAAACTGCCCTGTGAGGTGTGTGTGAGAGATAAGAATCATCTACTGCATTCAGCTCAAGGCTGCCCTTTATCCAGCTCTGCTGCTCAGAAACCCTAGAGGGAAGTAGCAGCAACCAGTCTTGCCAATGCAAATCAGGTGTTTTGGTTTAGATAAAGCTTTTACGGGTTGGGTTTGGGGTTTTTTTTTCACATCTTCAGACAGAAAGAAACTGGTACTTCTGCTCATGTGACAAGTTGCATGGTTTATTTCTCATCAGGAAATCTTGATGTGTGAAAATGAAGGATGTGAAGCTCCTAGTAATGCTAAAACCTGCCAGAACCATCAGCTGTAGTGCATGGATTGTGACACACACACATTTTGGTGTTTCGGGGCTGGATGTGTTATAACACAGTCCAGAAATGAGGGATCACACTGGGGAGGCAGAAAGAGCAAGAGGACAGGGCTGAGACCAGCAACTGCCAGGCAGGGGGAGGAAATGGCTGAACCCCCCTGCACCCCACTACTAATGTGCTGCACAACCACATCAGTCTTTTTAGGGATTAGGACAACTCCCACTCTCCTGGGATGCCATAAAGACCAGGGCTAATGTTCAGAGAGATAACAGAACTCTTACTATTTAGTCTGAAAACACAAAATACTGGTCACCTCTAAGTATCTGAAAGTGACTTTGCAGGTGACACTGGCAGCCAGGCCTGCCCACATGGAAACACAGGTTGAAAACTAAGTTTAACATGAAGATACATTCTTGTATCAGACCCAAAGTTCAATAAGTTTTGGGGCTCTTGTTTCAGATGCTCAATCAAGATGTTACACGAAAGTACAGAGGTGAGAATCTAAGGTTTGCTGATTTCCCAGTGTACATCAGTCGCTGTACCAGGGCTGGTGGTATGAAAATTAAACCTGGGAAGAGATACAGCACTACAAGGTTTCCCTCTGATAGCTGTAATCTTTCTGACCTGGGTTCTGCCCTGAATTCTGCTTCTGTGTTTTGGGAAAGCAGTGTTAAATTCCCCAAATTCTGGAGATTTCACTTCTCTCAGTGCCTCATGCCCTCCAATTGTCAGATCAAGAATGCAGCAGGAAATACGAGTATTTCAGGCGACAAACACAACGTTCCCTACGGAAGGGAAGGTCATGGTTATTGGACCAATTTACATTTGATTGTCGATTTGTATTTGATACTGCAGATTGATTTATTGCAGAGTGGTGATTTACTGCACATTGCCCCTGTCGTGGGCAAAGAAGGAACCCCCCAGGTTTGGTGGGAACAGAGGGAATACGACACAGAGACAGCGGGAAAGGCTGCCCGCTGCAGGGCAGAAGGAACCGTGTAAGCAGCCACTTACCACGGTGAGGCAGTCTGCACTTGCAGTGCACCTGCTTCGACGTTTAAAGTTTAAGCCCGCTTAGAGGACTTTACTCTCTGCTGCTCCCGATGTATCTCCAATTCCCTCGACCTTATCACACCGGGACCAACGTAAAGGGCCCGAGCAAGCCCGGAGCTCGCCTGGCGCTCCGCCGCTGCCAAGCCACGGCCTTAACCTTGACCCGCTTCACCGCGCGGGCAGAACAGGCCTTTGCCGCTTGTCCGTTAACCCGCGCCATCCGCCCCGCAGCTCGGCTCCAGAGCCGCGGAACCGCTGCGCCAGGCCGGGACCGACCAGAGCACGGCTCTGAGGCCCTCGCCCTCCGCAGGCCTGAGGAGGAGAGTGCCATGCCGTGGGGGGGTCATCAGGCGACGGCTTCGAGCCCAAAGGGAGCGGAGAGCGGCTGAGGCCCGGGGAGGCAGTGCCGCCTGCTGCCGCGTGCGCGAGGAGCAGGCAGGCACCGCCGCCGTTAGCACCGGGGGGCGTGTGTCGGCCGGCCGGCCTGCGCAGGGCTGGAGGGCGGACTGGGGGGCCCGGCGGCCAAGCACGGCCAGCCCTGGCCCCCTCCGAGGAGGACAAGCGGCCTCCCGAGCCGCCGACAGCAGTGCAGCGCTTTACCCCGCGCCCCCAGCGGGAGCGACGGTAGGAACCGAAGGGTCCCGCACCGCAACCAGACCCCCGCATCCTTCCCCCCGACCCCGCGACCAAGAACACCGCCCCGATCGACGTCACGGCGTGTGACGTCACGGCGGCCCCCCCGTGACGTCAGTACCTTGAAGGCGTGCACCTCGAAGCCGAAGGGGTCCAGGCAGCCGCGGAGCCTCTCCGCCACGCGCCGCTCCATGCCGCGCGGGGCACCACGGGAGGCGCGGCGGGGGGAGTGTGACCCCCGCCACCAGCCGCACCGCCGCGTCTCCTAGGAGACGGCGCAAGGCATTCTGGAAGCTGTAGTGCGCGTCGTGCCCCCCCCCCCCCCCCCCCGCCCGCTGGGGACTCGGAGCCCCCGGCTGAGGCGGGTTTGGCGATGGCGAGGCCGGGTGTGCTCCGGCCTCACAGCGCCTGGTAACCGCGGTTGCTTTGATCTGTATGGTGCGTGTTTGAGTTCCGTTGTATGCAGCTTGAAAGCCTCACCTGCCTCTGCGGGTCGGAGCCGCTCACTAAGGCAGTTAGCAAGGTTTCTGGTGATAATCCTTTCTCTTTCCCCATCTGAAGGTATGTGCTCTTTGCTGCTTCCTTCTTCTCTGCCAACACATTTGCTGTGTTGGAGACCAAGCCTCAGATTGGATTTCCTTACCCAAAGCTACTTAACATCATCTTTACAGTTCTTGAGCAACGTTCTCCTGAGTTTTATGGTGTCGGAACACCAGACCTGCAAGTTCTTGAGGTCACAACTACCTCAGATATGCCAACCTCTTTCTTTGTGGAGTTCCCTTGTATCTTCTAGAACCCAAGAGCTGTTTCTTACACTCCTCTGCAGGAGGAGGGCAGAAACATCCCTTGTAAGATTTAAGGTTTGTTCTCTTCGTGTCTCCCTGTATTCCCAGCTTCTGAAGTCGAACCAGCCTGCTGATTGTGTTCTTTCCTGGAGTTGTTCTCATACAAAATCTGGTTTTGCCCATCTGCTCAGATCATTGGATCGCTCACTCACCTGTGAATTGACAAAAGCAGGAGAAAGAGCTCCAGCAGGAGCAGATCAGGAAGCTAGAAGGCAGTGAAGGTGAAGGCCCTGGAACTGAAGCACTGATGGCTACAGGAGCCTCTCAGATCACTTCTTGCCTAGGAAGCCTCTGAGAGTGGTTAGGTCAAATATATGTATTTTTAATGGGCATCTTGCCTGTTTTTCTGTCTGAATATAGTGGTCCAGGAAGACGGGGTTCCTGTGGTCTGCTGAGCATATCACATAGTGGCAGAGGGGAATTCTTGGGCTACTCTGTCACTCTGTCAGGGATTGGTATGGGACTGAACCTTAAAACCATCTTACTGGGTGTTCCTTGATCCTATTCTTATCCCTTCTGTCCCAGTAACTGAAGAGCTATGCTAGGACCTTAACGCCTCCTGCCTGTCCTGTTTGCTGTTACAGAGGAAGGATGCTCAGTGATTGTAAAGCAGCCTGGAGTTCTTGACAAGGACAGAGGAGTTGAAAGATGAATGCTATAGCGAGCAAGTGCTTCCCAGCAATATGGAGATTGCACATCTCATTTGTATCCCAATGCCAACAATCCACAAGAAATAAATGAGATGTCAGTGCTAAGACCTTTGTGGATCCAGGGTTGCTGCAGGGAACCAGAGGAAAATGTAACTTTTGCCACTTTCTTTAAGCAGTGAAAAACTCTTGTGACAAATTGATAAATGTGTGAGGAAAGACTTGCAGAAACTGCAGCATAAAGTCAGTGAGTGGTGGTGTGTTCTGCTCCTTGCATGGTCAGAACTCTGATTCCTCACAGGACAACCTGCTGCTGCCCAAGTGGTCCAGCAGAACCAACCCCAATGGGAAGCACTGTAGTGTTCGTTATAGTTTAGTATAGTTGAGGATCTCTGTTTGGGAAAATGAAACCAGGGAACACTGCTGAACAGGCAGCACTGGAGGAGAAGTAAAGAATACACAGGGCTGGCAAGCTGTGACTCCATGCTGTGCTTTGGGAGAGCTGTGGGAGGAGAACATGCGTGGGGCTTGCCTGCAGCCTCTAAATCCACCCTTTGCCTTGGGAGAGATGTGGGTGGATAGGGTTCTGTAAGGTTTTGCCTGGCAATAGACAGACGGAAAATCTGGTGCAGGATGTAGGTTAGCCAGGGTCTTTCTCTGGGTCTGTGTGAGGTCAAGTTGGTTTACTGCACAGCTCAACAGGAGGAAGAACTACTGAGCCAGATGTCTGCAACTGATTAAGTTAAGAGAACTTAAAGTCGACACTGCAAGGTGGGCTGCTTTATAGTCACACCACTTCCATCCAAAATCTGGCACTGGATGGTTTGATGGCCCATGGCAGACCTACTGTTGGAGTGAGCAAGCTTTGCTGCTGGAATCTGTGGAGGAGACCTGAGTGTTGAAACTCATGTATGAAGAGTTTAATGAATAGTAGCCAGACTGAAAAATGGTGTTGTTGCATGCAACAGAGGAAGTATTCTTTATTAAGTATTGCAGTACCACTAGAATTGTGGTACTACAATGTTCAGGGTGCTCTGCAAGTGCCTTTCCTGCCTCACAGGCCTTCTTTTTCCAGTGCTGAATGATGGAGGGCAGTTAGAAAGGTATCTTCAAAATAGGTACTAAGTGGGGGGAAAGATAAGTGTTTGTATGTATTCTGATAGAACAGATCCTACTGCAGCCAGAATTAAATCAGTCATTCTTTCAGTTGTTGCAGAAGCAGATGACCTTTGCAAAAGGGATAATCAGAAAAGACTTGATGGGAGAAGAATAGGAAATCACAGAATCACAGAATCACAGAATCCCAAGGGTTGGAAGGGACCTAAAAAGATCATCTAGTCCAACCCCCCTGCAAGAGCAGGGTAACCTACAGTACATCACACAGGAACTTGTCCAGGCGGGCCTTGAATATCTCCAGTGTAGGAGACTCCACAACCCCCCTGGGCAACCTGTTCCAGTGCTCTGTCACTCTTACAGTAAAGAAGTTCTTCCTGATGTTAACGTGGAACTTCCTATGCTCCAGTTTACACCCATTGCCCCTTGTCCTATCACTGGATATCACTGAAAAAAGCCTAGCTCCATCATCCTGACACCTACCCTTTACATATTTGTAAACATTGATGAGGTCACCCCTCAGTCTCCTCTTCTCCAAGCTAAAGAGACCCAGCTCCCTCAGCCTCTCCTCATAAGGGAGATGTTCCACTCCCTTAATCATCTTTGTGGCTCTGCGCTGGACTCCTTCAAGCAATTCCCTGTCCTTCTTGAACAGAGGGGCCCAGAACTGGACACAATATTCCAGATGCGGCCTCACCAAGGCTGAGTAGAGGGGGAGGAGAACCTCTCTTGACCTACTAACCACTCCCTTTCTAATGCACCCTAAGATGCCATTTGCCTTCTTGGCCACAAGAGCACATTGCTGGCTCATGGTCATCCTCCTATCCACCAGGACCCCCAGGTCCCTTTCCCCTTCACTACTTTCCAGCAGGTCAACCCCCAACCTGAGGGGTAACGGCTGAAATGAGAGTAGGGCTGGCAACTGGCCTATGTCTTTCGCACCAAGCAGCATGTTCTGGAAACCCTGTGCTGCAGGAGGATCTTGCACAGCCAGGGTTTGTAATTTGCTTCCCAAGTGGAGGTGGAAGCATGCTCTCAACTGCACTGTAGGGTGGACACTGTGGGCAAAACACTGCTATTCCGCCTACAGAAAACCTTTAATTCCTGCTGAGGAGGGCTAGCCAGGTATGGTATGCCAGGTATTGTGGTCTGAACCCAGAAGCATAGACAGAAACCAAACATTACCTTTGGTGCACCAAACAAAGTGTTCGGTGGTGGCGGCACGTTCTATGTCCAGCTCTCTCCTATCTTCTCAGTTTTTCTGGCCTCATCTGGACATGATTTTTCTGCAGGGCTTAATGCTGGTGTGCTGTATCAGAGGCTGCCTCTGGGACATGCATGGAAGTGATTGTCCCCTCTTTCTCAGGTGCTAGCCACAAAGCACGACCTTAGAGATCAGAAAAACTCAGGCTGGAGCTGCGGAGCATCCAACAGAAGCTTGGCCACATCACGTAGAGGGGGTACCTTCAAGGAATCTGGTTTTTGCCCAGGTCCACGCATGCCTGGGACATGCTGCAGTGACAAACGCAGCTCTTGGATTTCAAGGGGATTAACTGCTTGAGAGCTGCAGGCATGTGTCACATGAGGGTGCTGCTGGCTGCTGGCTGTTCAGAGCTCTGCAGGACAGCTCTTGCTGTTGCAGCTTGGTTTCACAGGAGATGGATTGGCAAGCTCAGAGATGCTGGGGACTGATCTTGCTGTTCTTGTTTACCAGCTGGCCTTTGTACAGGCCTGGATAGAGTGTTTGTCTTGTGGAGCACAGTTCATTTCCATGGCTAGCACAGTACTGGCTTTACTAATACTGAAGGTAGTAGATTTGTCAGCTTTGTGAGGTGAGGTGAGGTCTGTTTAAATCTTGTGGTTAAATCCGTAATTGGTAAAGCTTGAAATGGGTATGGCTGAAGTGTCTGCCCTCTCCTGGAGATAACCTCTGGTTTAGTGCAGGCAAAGCATTCAGTCCTTCTCAGACAGTTAGTCTGAGACAGTTAGGGTGAAGTGGCAGCCTCTGTTATTGAGACATTTATATCCTGAGAATAGGTACCTGCTGTTCCCTTCCCAGCTGCCCTTAAGAGTTGAGCTGTCAGGATGTGAATTAGCTCACAGCCTCCTCTCATCTGCCTTGTTTAATCAGGAGTGTTTCTGTCCCTGCCCAAGCCCTCTGTCAGGGTAGTGGTGGGCTCCATGTGCTCCACGGGTTGCTAGTTGGACAGAACCTTACTTGTTTTTGCTGAAATTACTGGAAATAATGCTTGGTCCCTCTAAGAAGAGGTGCCTAAGCTCTAACCCTCCCAGTTTCCCCAGTTGCCCTCACTTTCCTTTCTCACCATGCTTGGCTGGTGGGAACTAGTGTTGCTTGTGCCTCTAACCTATGCAATCATGGCCCTTGCTCTCTCCCACCTCTACCTGTGGGCTCTGACCTGCTCCCTGGAGAAAATGAGCGACAGCAGAGCTTCCTTGTAGAGGATCCTTAGATGTTTCTGGCTCTGTTTAATTGTATCTTCCCCAACCCCATCTGCCAGATGTCCCAACTGTCACAGGTTTAGCTGAGGATTCATGTCACTGTTCCCAGTGTTTGTTTCCTCATACAGCTTTATGCAACAGTAAAACAGCATCCAGAGAATATGCATCACTCCCCTTGGGGGAAGGCAACAATGTCTCTGTGAAGTGTCTGTGTCCCAGGTATGGGTTTGGTTTGTTTTATTATTAGGAAAACCACAACACTCCCATTCATCTCCCTTAGGCTAATGCTGGTGTCACAAGAGCTACAGGGTGATTTGGTGTCATCATAAATTATTCATGCAGAAAAGTTCTTTCATCTTCTGTGTTCTCCAGAACAGTAAATAAATATCACCAGGACACAATGTTAGACTGCTTATAACATAAAAGACTTTTCTGCTGCATTCCATCCACAGCTCTTGAAACCTTTTTCTGATCCTGTTAAAGAACTATTGCTCCGTATTAGGTAGGAGCCCAAGAGAGAGCCACACGAATAGTTTAAAGACTCATGGCGATTTGGTAACCAAAATGGAGTTAAAAGGTATCTTAATTCCTTGTCTGTTTTTTCTGATCTTTCTTCCTCTTGACCATAAAGTGGGGAAATATTGGTGAGTGTGTAGGTCAACCTAGCTCTATTATTAGGTTTCCTTTGATAAAAGTTATTGTATCAACTTGGTGAGAGATTTTCAATAATGGAGCTTCACTGCAGTTCTACTGTAATTAAATATCGATTCCCTATTTCTTTCTGTAAAAGCCTAAGGCCTTCCCTCATGTCACTCTGCCACCTCTTGTCAACCTGTGATTTCATGACATGTGTCTGTGCTGTCAACATCAGCTTAAAATGTGCCACCCATTTGCTTTCTCCTGCCCTGGCCTCACAGCACGTTGCCCCCCGAGTTACTGCCGTGCTGTAAATCCCATCAAGGAGCTGAGCTGGTTCTAAAAAAGTGCAACATTGTTTTGGTTTGTTAATCATCTTTTCCCCCTGCGGTGGTGTGTGCATCACAGTGCTGCTGCAGGACAAAATCCTGCTGGCAGGAGCGAGATAACAGTGTGAACAGGGCTTGGTGGAGAGGCAGAGGCTCTGCTTCCAGACTGTTCCTCTGCTGAAAGCACAATTGAATTGCTCAGCAGAAGTGCCCTCTGCTGCTACGGGGGATAACTGTGTCAGAAACCCTGGTAAAGGGGTTCCCACCCCATCCCAATAATTGTTCCAATAGGCATTACTAAACTTAAGGGGACTGTCAGTGTTACCCTTTTGCTTCAGTCAGATCTACAGTTTCTGACCTGAAAGATCAAGTGAAAAGTCTGTTCTTGAAGGAGATGCCATCCACTGAGCCTGCAGGAAAAGAGATCATAGAAACTATTCTTCACTTATTCCAATGTACTAACACTTGGGAGCATGGTATTCCAACCTCCCTTTGCTTTGGAGGTTTGTTCATGTTTGAGTCAGGTGTCCTGATACCCCTTTCCAGCACAAACCCACCCCTGTATTGGAAGGGTTTGGCATTGTAGCTGTGTCTTTGAGCAGAAATGAGCCCATTCATTGTGTTTTAAATCTGCATGATGTGGAGTTGGTTGGAGCCATTGGTGTCAAAGACAGATGAAATCCAGTTCCTGAACATTTTTGTCAATGTGTTTTCCTGCCTAGGTTTGCGTGTCATGGAACGTGTTTTGTGCTGCCTCATGCCACTGCTTATATCATGCAATAAGTAAAATGCTATTAAATGAGAATAGCAGCTGTTTCTCCAAGTGATAAGAGGTGTCACAAAAGGTAGACAGTGGAGGCTTAGGCTCAGCAAGTTCATCCTTGAACTTTTGACCTAATTTGCTGCTTGCTTCATTTCTTTCAGACAGAAGCAAGAACTTGCTGAGAGAGGCAGAGTGGTTTTCAGCATCTTTGGGTGAGGTTTCCACCTCAGACTCTTCAGCTCTGATGAGCTTTCCAGTGCTGCAGAAATCCAGGTGCCTGAAGGTAAGTGTGGCTGGTTCCTGCTCCCTCAGGATTTGAAGAACCCTAGCAGGGTTTTCCACAGTAATGCAGATGACAGAGGTCTGCAGAACCTGTCTACTGCTCAGGGCATTCCAGAGGTCATACAGATAATTTGATTAGAGGCACTTCTTGTGCCCAGTTTTAGTGGTAGGGATGAGTATTAGGCACCTAAAGGCAGGAAGGCAATACAATTTGGAGTAGTGGCCTACCACCTGGGCCACATTTAAAACTTTGCTCTGAGAGCACTATTGATGTGCCAGGACAGAGGTAACATGTGTGTGCGTGTCTGTTCTTTCATCCTCCCTCCTCGTTTAGTGTCAGAGTAATGTAAAGCTGCATGTGAGGGCCAATTATGATACTTATCACTTCCTCTGACAGTGCCAAGATACCACTTTTTAATGTGGCTCCATTTTTGTTTTGGTGCTGACACACAGCCAGTGAGATTAGGAAGGTGAAAATTGCTCACTTCAGGAAGGTTTGTCTCTCAGCCTCTTTATCCTTTTGGATCTATGCCTTGCTTTTAGGATATAAAAGCCCCTTGTGTTTGCATTAACGCTTAGAATTAAAGGAAATCAGGAACAAAGGGCTAATGTTCCTTTAAAAGAAAAAAAAATCATGCCCTACTTTAGTAAGATGCTTAAGATTCTTGTGAATGGAGGCTCTAAGGCATATCAAACTGCTGTGTGTTCTGGTTTTCCAATTTACTAATCCTGCTGATTCAGACTTTACTGGCAAACGTGCTACAATTAACTGCTTTGTAGATGCAGTCCTAACACGTCAGGTTGCTGTTAAGACTATGCCTAAGGAGTCTTTATGTCCCATCAAAGGGTTAAGTTTTTCTCTTTAACATTTATTCTGAGGCACGTGCCAGGTAGGGACTAATACATAGAGCTTTACTGATCAAATGCTCAAGCAGTACCTCTCTTTTAATACAAAGCAGATAGTTACCTGTTGCTTAGTGTTAGTAATAAATATTTATATTGTAGTAGCATCAGAAACCCTGGCCAGTATTACAGTAGGGACATGCAGTAGCTGTGTTATAAGCTTACTAGGACGCTTGGAACCATGATTCACTTACATAGACACCTATTTTTATTTGAGTTTATGTAGCTTGTGAGGATGCTTCTTGGTATTTCTCTGTTTCCACAGAGGATGAATGAGGATGTTTTTTATTAGAGTTTGATACTTACTACAGTCCACACTGAGCAGTGCTGGAGAGGCTAGACATAGGCTGCCATTAGGGCCAGCATATTGGGTAAGGAATCCGGAGAAGGTTAATTCCTTGTTCTGTTGGTGTAGATTGTAAAGATATCTCCATGCTGTGTTTGGAGCTGAAGCAGTGCTGGAGAAGAGGCTGGAAATAGTCAGAGCAGGTGACCTCAGCAGTGAGCTGTCTGGCAGCCTGCTTGAACTAAAGCTGCATGACCTTTAATGTTAACTGAAAGATATGTTCTTTACTGCAGGGAACAGGTAAAAGATAGAAAGGATATTGACTTCCCTAGGTAGGCAAACTCTTCTTGAGTTGTTTGTTACCTGGATTTCCCAGAACTGGAAGCTATGTGGTGTGGATCTTACCCAAGGGAGGCATGTAAAGGAAGGGAAATAGTCACTTTGAGAACTCATTCACAGATCTGCCCAGCCCCACTCTCCACCTGAAATTCTGGCTGTCATCTCACTCTCTCTTGCTTAAACCTACACCTTATGCCTTTACAACACAGTGGTGTGTATTCTGTTCTTTCACTCCCGGTGACAGACGCTGATGGAGGGCCTGATTTGTGGTGCCTCAATCAGCTTCTGCTGTTGCCTTCTGGCTTGCAGAGGGAGAGATGCTATGGTGCTTGTTTGTATTGTGGGATTTCCTCAAGGGTCAGAGAATTCCTAGGTGCAGCCCTTTGCTTCAACCCTATCCCATGGGGTGGACTGTACAATCCTGCCTTCTGAGCTCTCTCTTACTTGGTGGACCAGAACAAATTGAGAAAAGTGTGTGTGTTGTCTCTACTAATGCCTTCAAATGTTCCACCCCCTCCAATATACCCCACCAGTATATTGCAAGTTTTGGGTTATGTTGGATATTGCTTAAGCTGTTGGCTAGCTAAAGCTCTGGGATATCTAGCTGGGCTTAGATTGTGTCATTTAGGGAGGCTATACATAGTAAGAACAGATATAGAGTGACCATATTTTTACTCTGTTTGACAAGACCTAATATGGAGCGCTGATTTGACAAGTGTTGGTAAATTGCTTCCTCTTATATGGCTCAAACAGAGTAAGAAATGCTGTTCTTTGAACAGAAACTTCTACAACCACCATAAAGGAGAGGTTGCTGGGTTTGTTTTGAGAATGAAGTGGCTAAAAGGGGCCTTGTGAAATTTCCTAATGTGGTTTGAATTTTTTTAGTCCTTTTTCTTCTGAGAGAACTTACTTTAGAATTGCGAGCTGGTGAAGGAGAAGGGAAGAGGTGAATGAACGACATTGGGTTCAGAAAGCCTTGAGAGTGTGGGGAAAGAAGACCACTGCCTATTTGATGGTGAATGCTTTGTAGTCTAGCAGATGGGACAGTGAAGGAGACAGATGTATGGCATTCTCTTTGCTGCCTACTTCTCAGTCAATACAAAGGACCTTGGGATGTGGCACAGTCAGGATAATGTAAAGGGAGGGGGGTCAGCACAGCTTGTTTAGGACTGGTTTGAAAAGCAGGCAGAGACTGGTGGTGCTGAGAGTAGCAGTAGGAGTCATCAAGTGGAGGCTTGAACATAGATCAAGACAAGACAGAGTGGCAGAGGCTGCTCCTGTGACCTCCATCTCATTCAGTTGCATAAATCATGGCTTTTGCTTTGAAGTTCAGGCTGAGATCAGTTAGTTTTCCTTCTCCAGTGAACAGCTGCTTCCCAGAGTTCAACTCTACTTCTTAGAGTGAACCTGAACATGTGAACAGCATTGGCAGATCATGGCCAGAATATAAACCCCTGCTTGAGTGGCTTGCATCTGACTGAAGGTGGGCTGGAAAGTGACCTGATGCATCCAAGAAACAGACTGAGCAGGTTGCAGCGACTAATTCTCTATCACTCAGTGTGATCCAGCAGGTTACACTCTGTAAAACAAAGGGAACTTGTTTTCCTAGAGCCTCTCTCAGCCCTTTTTGAAAATGGCCTCTTTCTACTAGCCAGCCACAAACAGGATAGTGCACCATTGCCTTCCACCTCTGAATTCTCATCCTGCCCCCAAGCTTATCAGGGAAACTGAAGCAATGATCAAGTTAGTGGCTTGGTGTGCCTGTGTGATCAGAAGGGACAGCCAGAATTAGCAAAAAGGAAAACTGCTTATTTTGCAGTTGTTCCCAGTAAAACACTTCTTAGAATCAAATGAGTACCTAAATCTGGCTGAAAGGCATGTTCCAGAACTTGTGAGCCTTGTCTTGTTCCAAGCAGAACTTGTAGTTTACTATTGAAAGCTTCTAGAATTTGGACATAGTGGCACATTTTGTAAGAAAACACTGAACAGGGCTGAGTGCTCATCCCCCCCTCCTGCAGCTCCCAAGAAAGCCCAGTGTGAAAGGAAACACTCAAATGCTTCTGAGAGTCATCCTGTGGCAACTGATGTGTCTAATTTCAGAGCAAAAGTACTTCTGAAGGGCAGAGGATTAAAACAGGGTGGAGGGAGAAGTTACCCTGCGGGAGATTGTCAACAGATGTTCCATTATAGTTCAAAGAGCACTAGCAAAAGGCTTCTGCTGCAGGGATATATTAATTCTGGGCAGTTCATCACAGGGAGACCTGTTTTATGACTGGGAGGGTACCTCTGGTAACTTAGCTCTTTATTTGAACTGTGGGTGGGGGATTGGGTCTACCTGTAAACAGGGAGCTGAACAGTACAAACAAACACATACTTATTTTCTCACACAGTTATTTCCTTGCTTCTGTGGCCACTGTCCGCGGATCAGGATCAAGCTGATGTTGTGGTTCAGGGGGTTATTTGACTGATGGGTCTTTCAAAAGAAACAATATTAGAGAGGAACTGAGGCTAACCATTGTTAAACTGCTGGTGCACGTGAAGCAGACCTGTGCTGACTGTATCTTTCAAGTATATTTATTAGACAGGAAGTGGGAACAAGCACAAGGAGGGCTGTGCAGGCTGTCAAGCAGATGAATACATCCATCCCTTTGTCTTTAAAATGCACACATCTATCAAATTTGACACTGTCTAGCACCCTAATTGTGCTTCCTTGCTGTAATAGTTAATGGTTTCTTATAAAAGCTTACTAATGTTGCAGAATCAGCTGTGGTAGGGTTCTAGGTTACAAGCTGTGTAACACCAGCCACAATTAGAAAGTCTTCTTCTGGGCGGGTCTGAGTGTTTTATTTTCTGAGAGTGTTCTGAAGTTGTGCTTTGGGTGAAGGTTGATTTTTCTCATGTCTGTGAGGAAACGTATCCCCTGTAGCATTAGAATGGGGAAGAGTCTTCATTCAGATGTGGTGGATGGGGGAGTTTAAAAGAACTCGGCTATCTTACAAAGTTTTGGGGGAATTAAGAAAAAAACCCAAACCATAAACAGTTTTGGGGGCCTAATACTGATGGGAACATTTATATTAGCAGTCATGGCCTTACAGATTTGCTTATCACTTAGCTATGTAGCAGTAGGACCACAGATTTGCCTGGTTTATGGGCAGGAAGTGCATGATTTCTGTTTGCTTTGTGGGGGATGGAAGGGAGAGAAGAGCGAGAAGATCCCTCTCTCACTTCTCTATGTGGCAAGACAGAGGTAGCAGTAGCTGGGAATATCCTTGGCAGAGCCTCAGGAGGTAGCTTAGAAAAACTCTCCCCCTCCCCCCACGACAAATCCACATTTATACTGAATTGAATGTAGTCATAGAAAATTGAGTATAAATAATGTGGAGGCGTGCAGCATCCTGTTTCCTTCCTTCCTAGGTGTCTGGGGAATGACAGTAGGCATTTTCTGTTGTCTCCTGGATATGAAAACAACACTGGCTACTAAAAGCTTCCCAGGTTATACATCATTTCATAGCCTTCATTACTGAAAATTTACTGCTCTGCCTTCCTAGCTTGTTCCTGCATTCCTGCTCTCTGGATCAGTACAATGCCTTTTTCATTCTGCTTTAAGTGGTAGCAAGCACACAGGACTATTATCCATGGTAGAGCCTCATGGGGTTGTTGGTCTTATGAGATCTAGATGCTGCTTTGTACACTCATGCTCCTCACGGCGGTTTCTCCGTCTCTAAACACTACCTGTAGCCTTATTTGACACAATGGTGAAAATACACAGTATCAAAAGCTAAAATCCCTGCTCCATCCCTGGCAGTGTTCAAGGATGGATTGGACAGAGCCTTGGGTGAAATGGTCTAGTGTGAGGTGTCCCTGCCCACGGCAGGGGGGTTGGAACTTGATGATCTTAAGGTCCTTTCTAACCCTAACTTTTCTGTGATTCTATAAAGTCCAGGCACTGAGCCATGGAGGACAACTGAATGGGCAGAGAACTGGCATGTAGCACAGGTAGCCCTGCCCTTGGCACAGCAGCTCTAGCACTGTCATGTTTCATCTGCTTAGATCCCCTACCCTTCAAAACATGAGTCTGCAGAGAGGAGGGGAGGGCAGAGAAGGCAGGTGTGTCACAAACTCTGCTTTTATCTGCGTTTCTTTCCTTCCTATTTAGCTTGAAATGTGATTTGATTGATTCTCATCCCCTTGTTAATTAATAGCATTAACTGTGCCTTAGCCTAAGGGGCATTAAACTAAACCTCATCAATAGCAAGAGCTGTGTTCAAGGAGACATGCAGAAACTGGCAGCAGTTGTTTTCTGGTTCTGTCAGTCTGCTTTGCTGCTCATACGGATGAAGCCCACACAACTGCCCATGGTCCCTCTCCAAACCTGGCCACTCAAGAGACTGCTTCACCTGCCTGGGAAGTCAGAACCTGGCTGGGCAAAGGCAGTCAGCTTTGGGCCTCCCGAGACTGGCTGCCTGCACGAGCCTGTCCTGCTGCTGCCTCTCTGGCTAACGCAGATCTGCCTTGTGCTACCTCTTAGCAGTTTGTTCTGCAAAGAATGAATCAGTGGGGTTGGTGGTAAAAAGGCAGAACAGAGGAAACTCCAACATCAACCACTAGAATGATGCTGACTTCAGGCCTGAGAAGAGACTGGCTTAGTTGTAGCATGTTTGTTCTGTTACTTAGCTCTTTTGTTTTGTATGGTTGTATGTTGGGACAGGACTGAAATCTCTGCAGGGTTTAGAGTTCACTTGCAAGTCTTCAGATTATTCAGAGTAAGGACTTTGCTAGGCTGTGAAGTCTTTTGTTTGCTCTCCCCTTGCTCTAGATGTTCCAGAGATTTGCTTTTATAGAGTAGTTTCACTCGCTGTATTTTGCTTTTGCAGTAGAAAATCTCAGAACACAGTCTATGACATAAGCTGGGTGATTTTGCTGAGGTATTGTAACAGCTCAGGAGAGACTCTTATCAGCTCTGTAGCAAGAGCTGGGCTTTTGAAACAAACCACAAATGCTTACCTTCATGTTGGTCCAAGCTCCAAAGAGAAGAGTTCAAAACAGCTATAACGTTACACAAAAAAAGCACGTGCCTTTCAATTTGCTTTGTCTTCTGTACTATAGAAAGAAGCATGACAGATGATGCTAAGGTTTGGATTAGGCTGGTTTTCAGGATATTTCTGTAAATAGAGTTTGGGTTTACAGTTGACAACAGATGAGAATAAGGGTATCTTCAATCAGAGGCAAAGGAACAGAGTCTAAAGGTCTTTGTTAGATTATTTGGTCTAGTGTGGCTCTCTGAAAGAGAATTAAACTGATTTGACCACATAGAAATTAATCTCATTCAACCCAGACAGGGAATGACCCTGACAAGAAGCAACACAAGCAGGGGGTGGTGTCCTTCTGAACCCTTAGAGCTCTGATTTGTAGCTGTCTGGCATTTTCATCAGTATCAGGTCTGTGAGTCTACTACTCCAAGCTACTGCTGTTTATCTATCACAGGATTCATTGTGATCTACAAACACTTTTCAGTTAGATGTTTGCAATGAAAATATGAGAACCAGGACACCTTTGGCATTTGTAACTTTATTGCAGAAAAAAAAAATCCACTATTAACATATTTTACAAAGAAAGTTGCACTTTGGTGTTGGGTAAGTTTTCTTCCTCACCCCTTTCCCCTGGACAGTGATGCATGGGAAACCAGAACAACCAACCCCTGCCCCTTCCATTGTGTGCAGAGACACTTCCCAGCTCTGCCAGCCTGCACCAGTTCCAGCCAGGATGGAGTTCTATTTTCCACCAGTAACTTGCCTCTCTTTGTGCCAAAAACCAGTAGCACCCTGCCCTCCAGCAGGGGAAACAAGTCTGTAGCTAGGGAGATTGCTCTGCGCAGACAATGCTTGATACAAAAACTTTGGAGTTGTGACAATTGCCCTTTAGTTTTCATGCAGTAATAGTAGGAGAGAACCAACCCTCTTCCCTATTTTACTGGGCATCCTTACAATAAACAGATGCAAGGCCAAAGCCAACAGCAGAACCCAAACTGCACTGCAGCCTTTTGTCAGCCACTTCAGGCAGTAGTAGCACAGGAAGGAGGAACCACTGCCTTATCCAGTTCACCTATTTGACCCAGATCAGTTCTGCTCCATCGCTGGGCTTTGCAGATAATTTAAGACCTGCTGACTGGAAAATTCCCCTTTCCCTGCTAAGACAAGTAATGACAACACTGGGAAGAAAAGGTAGTTTTGCTAGTAAGGGCTGGTATCTTGTCCTTTGTGGGGTCAGTGAGTGTTGCTACTGAAAGGAGAGGATAGACTGAGGCTTGTAAGAGCAATGTGGTAGACAACCTCTGTCTAGCCCTTTCTGTATCCTGAGGGAGCAACTGGTTTAGTCACAAATCAAACACTCTAGAGAAGGTATGTGTTTCTCTTTACCTGCAGTCAAATGTGAATTAGAAAATAGGAGCAAGTGTTAATTACATGAACAATTCCATGTCAAGCACACTATGGTCTTTCTGAGGCAAGGGCACCAAAGATCCTCAGACTTACAGAGACTCTGGTCCATTCCTTGAGGGTACTCAGGAGCCTTGGATGCAGTCTACAGCAGTGATACTTTGAGGCAAAAGTGCAGAATCTAACCAGCCTAACACCTAGAAAGGGAAGGGGAGGAAGGCACCTACATCCAAGATCTGTCCTTATGATGAGATGCCAACTGGCACAAAGACCAACATTAGAAGGTAAAGGAGCTCTGACCTTGCATAGCAGAGGAGGCAGAGTGCAGTACTAGTTTTGTACAACAACTTTCAGCAACCAGATGCTAGCAGCAAAATGGGAGGTACCTGAGGAAAGGCAAGTGTCAATCCAGGCAGAGAAATAGACTAAAGCATTCACTGAGCCTGGGCAAAGAGTTTACACATATGCTGAAGGCATCAAGTATGGGAGACACAGTTTCCTAATTTTGGTGAGACCAAATTAGTGTGTCTAATTGCAACAGACTGACTCCTATCAGGCCCTGTTAAGCTAAAATTATGTTCATTTTCATCCCAGCAACTTCAAAGCAACATCAAGTAGCAAGGGCACTTCTCCAGTGGCCACAAAACTGTTTTCCCTGGTTAAAAAGAAAAGGTATGCATGTAGGAAGGAAGCAGAGCAGTCTGTCATCCTCCTGGTAGGTGTTTCAGGATGGGCTGTGCCAATCCTGGGACTAAAGCTGAAACAGGAACAAAAAAAGTGCAAGAAAAAAACCCAAACCAAAAAACCTTAAAAATACAGAACAAAAAGGAACTCAAGACAACTGTTTTCCACATTGTTGGCTCCCTCAGAAAACAGCGGTCTCCTTTGCTAGCACTGTGCTGACATCACCAGTGTTAAGAGCTCTTGTGTGGATCACTTGCCCACCTCCTTTGAAAGCAGCAGCCACCAAGATAGACAGGAGAGCTCCATGTGGAACATGATGGCAAAGGTTGTCTTGGCTAATTGGTCACCACACTAAAAGGAGGAGGCACCTCTTCAGGGCATGGTTTCAAGGAGAGCCCGGAGGAAAGGGCCAGACTTGGGCTCTGTTTCTCAGCGTAAAAAACTTCAACATTGAACTACTGAAAATGTCTAAAACCAAAAGCCATCTGAAAAGGATCTTTCAGTTGTGTGCAAATCACAGCCCCTCATTCCTCAGCAGATCGTCTGGGACCTCAAGAAGTCCTCAAGGCCTTCTCCTCTGGGAAGTTCAGCCGGCCAGGCAGAGGACAGCCTGGTTGCCTAGTAGCTGTAGAGTGAGAGAGGGGTGTCCTCCATCATGTCATCCTAGAAGCAGAGAAGAGCGTGCTTTAATGAAAAGTCCGCATGGTGGCACACAGTCCCAGCCTGGAAGACTGCTGTGCAGGCAGTACAGCCTTCTCATCCACACTGTCACAGTGTGGTCATCTGCCCAGCAATCCTTCCAAATGCTGTCCCTGTGCAATTCCGTGGGCTGTCACTCTCTCCTCCTGCTGCAGCTTTTGGAGAGAAGAGGTGCATTCAGGAAGAGCCTGCCTGCTGCAGGCATGTGGAAAACCCTGGCTGTGGAAAACTCCACTCAGCTTGAAACAGCATCAGCTTGCTTGCTAGCTGCAGAAGTTCCCTTTGGTATTCCTCTGTCCCAGAAAGCACAGTGAATTAGTTGCATTTTCCCCAGAGCTAATCCAGCCTCTCAAACCCTCGTATGTTTTTATATCCCCAAAAGCTCAAACACAGACAGACAGACAGACAACCTTGCTGGAGCAGAGCACGGAATCTGCTTTGTTAAAGTCACAAAGCAAATATATCAAAAATACAGGAGGAGCAGCTAGGAAGGTGTCATTTCAGGGAAAGCTGGGATGGAGCTCCCCTTCCTCTCTCTATTTAACCTCTTAGCATTCCCCTGCAGAGTGAGGGAAAGGCAGAGAGCTTCTTTAGTGGCCAACCTTGAGACTTGCTGTCTTGATTCAAACCCTGGATTGAAGGAGAGGGACCTAAGAGGGAACAGGAGTTGTGATCAGCATTCATGCTGCTGCAAATACCCAAGGCATTACTAATGTGGTAGAAGGGGAACTGCAGAGCAGCCAGTAGCAAGCCAGACCATGTCAGGCTGGGCTGAAGGCATTACTCACCATGGGCAGGTCCTGCAGGCGCCGGAACTCCATGCGGCTGTTGTGCTGGCGGTATCTCAGGAAGCCCACTAGGCCTAGGATGCCCACCATGACAATGAAGACAGAGATCACGGTGATCACCAAGGGATCAGCCTTCGTTGTATCAGCCAAAGGGGAACTGGGTAGCTCTGCAAGGATATCAAGGGAATGAGGCCAAAGGAGAACCTTCAAGGCTGGAGTAGCAAAGCCTTGTCTTTGCTGGTTCTGCTCAGTACAACTGAGAGGCAATTTTTGAGGTAGCCCAAACTCTTTGTAAGAGCAGGAACAAACGCAAAGCATTTACCTGGGTTTTCATCATCACCAACATCCAATACAGAAGCTTTCTCATGCATGGGCTCTAATGCCTGCTCCAGTGTAGGTGTGCTGGTGGGGGTGGCAGCTGTGCTAGCATACGTGGAGCTGGTCACAAGGGGTCTCGCTGTCACAGTACGGGAGGCAGTAACAGAGGACATGCTCCCTGTGGTTGAGATGGGAGCAGAGGAGGTTCTGGGCTCTGTGGTGCTCTCCTCTGTGGCACCCACAGGGCTTGTTCCTGGCCTGGTTTCAGACGTTGCTGCTGTGGGTCCCACGGTCTGCCCAGCAAAAGGCTGAGAGCTGTTACTTGTTGCTGCAAAATAGAACCAAGCATTATTTCCAAGGATAAAGTGGAAGTGCACTGTTCTTTGACAAGATGTAAACAGGGCTGTAAGGAAGACTGCTGGGACTACAGGAATAGCACCTTACTGACAACCCTTCAGAAAACAAACAGGTTTTATAGCACAGCCCCAGTGCCTGGAAAGTCCTCTTGTTTTTCATATGTGCCAATGTGCAATGTCAGCTAACCTCAGCTGGGCCCACAAGTCCCGTCTTCCTGGGGACAAAGGACAAGCAGAGTAGCCTCAAACAGCTCTGCACAGAGGTGAGGGTCACCCCTGAGCAAGACACTGGGAAAGATCTCTCATCCCTCCTTACAGGGACCACAGAAGGGGCTGCCCAGGGACTGAGTAGCATCATCCCTGTGATGATGTGTCTGTGCATCACAGAACAGAACGACCTCGTGACAGCAGCCAGGGTGAAGGATGTGGTTGTGCATGACCACCACACACATCAATGGTCAGTCAATAGCTGCTTTCCATCAGGGGTGTGTGACAGCCTAGCAGGCCCCAAGGTAGGTGAGGCTGGGATCACAGACCTACAGCCAGTCCTCACGCTGCCTAGGAGGGATCTGGAGGTAGGGTAGGGGTTCCCATGGTTGCCCAGAGATGGATGGGCTGATGCTTGTGCCTGCCCTTCTCCATGCTTTGTTTAAAGGAGCGTGTGCTACCCCATTCTGCTTGCAGCAGAAAAAGCTCCTATTGAACCCCCGGCTCTGGTGTTGGACGAGCCCAGCTGTGCAGCCCCACTGAAGCACATTGTTTTGGATGAGATCTATAAAGGACATCCCTGCACACAATCAATGTCCTCATCGGAAAGCAGCCAGCACACTTAATACCATAAACTAACGAGGTTTGCAAAGTGGATGCTGAATTAACAGCAGCTCTGCAAGTCAGTCCCACTGAACTGGCCTTGAGAGTTCACAGGAGTTTCCAGGTTGCGCATCCTTGGGGCAGGATTTTCTGCACAGGCAGAAAAGGCAAAACCTCACCTGTCACACTGCTCAGGGGAGGCGTGGGGGTTGCACTACTGGCCTCCTCCATTTCTTCAGTTGTGTTGAAAGACTCAGCGACCTCATGGTGGGGTTGGTTTTCCTCCAGACTGCTGGCAGTTGGGATAGGAGAGAGGATTTCAGTGCTGCTGTTGACTGACAAGATCATGTTGTGGTGCTCATGCTGTGTAACGGTGACGTCCCCAGTGCTGGCAGTGGTGGAAGCCTGCAGTGTCTCTGCCTTGGTGCCTACCATGGGGGTGGTAGGGAGGGAGGCATCCTCCATCTCTGTGGCATGGGCTCCAGTGGCATTGAGTGTGGCAGCAGTCAAGTTTTTCTCCAGGCTTGTCTCGGGAACGGCAGCAGTCACTGCACTGAAGGCAGAGGCTTCCCTTGGCTGATGCGAGGTTGGCGCTGTGCTAAGAAAAGGTGGTGTCATCTCTGCTGTCTTCTGACTCTCTCCTATGGAACAGAGTAAAGAAATGATGAGAAGTTTGTCAGACATCCCACACTGAGAGGAAAAACAGAGGTGAAGGCCAGGAACTGACCCTCTCCATCCCTTTAATTCCAGGTTCACACTTGAAGAAGGGTACAGCTCTTCTGTCCCTCCTCTGTAAGGTGGGGACCTCCTCCCCACTGTGCTCCTCTTCTGTTCTATCCTTGAGCACCTTTTAAACCCTTTAGGGGATTTGGGTTTTTAAAAGTACCACCTGAGACCTGATTGTGTGAGAACCTTGGGTAAGTCTTGGTTCGTTGGGAGTCAGCAGTGTACAGGAAAAAATACAAGTGAGGAAGAAGTGGCAGCTCCCCTGGACTGACAGAGTGTAGAAAAGCATTTAAAAAGTCTGTGCTGGCAAGGGTAAAGCATATATTCTAGGCATCTTAGTAGTAGTGTGGGCTTGCTGCTAGAGGGAAAGGTGAAATGGGTAGCAAGAGTACTACAGCTAGCAGGGCTGGTGGGGTGCTTTCGGAGCCACCTTCATGAGCTATTTATGAACACATCACCACCATAAAGCGCAACTGTTGTCATAGAAATGGGGGTTACTCAGCCTCCCACTACACCAAAAAGGCCAGCTTCCTTAGAAGGAGCCTGCAGCAAGCAAGAATTCCCCCGGATCCTAAGCTGCTAGACAGTGTGACAGCATGAGGGAGAAGGAACAGCACAAAGCTCTTACACTGCCCATTCATAACCACAGGTCCTGTGAGGGTTTCTCAGGGTGTAAACAGGAAGAAAACAGAAATGGAGCACCAGCAGGATGGACTCTCCAGACAATTTAAAAACATTGCATGGTCAATATTTTGATGATTTCTGTTCAAGTTTCTAACCAAGCCACAGAGACATGAGGAGCCAACTGCAGGAAAAAACACAGGTACTGAAGAAAATCCACCTTCATGCCCGCTCTCCACAGCGGAGAAGCATCTGAGGCAGATGCTGTAACCAGGAAGCATTTATCCACCAACAAAGCAGCCTACTCTCATACCAAAGCTTTGGGGAAAACTCAGGAGTTTTTAAAAGCTCTTCAGAACAGACACAGTTATCAGAGCTCTTCTCCAGCTACAGCACTTAACAGGCCCTAAAAAAAGACACAATGCATCTCTCTCAAGAGACCTTTGCAGTACCCTGACCAGCTGGAGAATTCAAAACCTAACAGCAGCCGCACAGAGCTGTGCTTCCCCAGCCCGGGGCCCCAGTCCCAGGAGGGCTCCATGGGGGATGCACGAGCAGGCAGCACAACCCTGCTCCACACATTCACAGAAAAGCTTTCAAGGAGAGCCCCAGCTGCAGCAACTTGAACATGAGGACTGAAGGTATAAGTGATGCTCCCTTTGGCTTTGCCTGGATCCAGCTGTCTATAGCCAGAATGTGCCTCTAAACAAAGCAAACTGCTCTCTGAAATCACAGAATGGTTTGGGCTGGAAGAGACCTTAAAGCTCATCCAGCTCCAAACCCCTGCCATGGGCAGCGACATCTTCCACTAGAGCAGGTTGCTCCAAGCCCTGTCCAACCTGGCCTTGAACACTGCCAGGGATGGGGCAGCCACAGCTTCTCTGGGAACCCTGTGCCAGCGCCTCAGCACCCTCACATTAAAGGATTTCTTCCTAATGTCTAATCTAAAATGGATCTAAGGTACACAGTACACCAGTAACACCTAGAAGGGAAAAATGCAAGCACTGCGTTTCCCAGGATCAGGCACCAAACCACACAGCCCTTCATGTGAGAATGTCCAGCCCGAAACCAAGCATGCTGCCTGTTGGGTGAGATCCCAGCAGTTCCAGAGCCTGTACTGGGGGGAATGCTGACAGATCCTGGCTGGGCACTAGCAGATGCTCGCTCTGTAAACACCCAACTACCTGCTGCTATGCAGCAAGACGCACACAGAGCTGCGCTGTCACCGTGGGGTAAACAGGAAAGGTGGTGGCCAGGTGCCTGGCCAGTGGCGAGCCTGGCTACGTGCTGCTTTGAATAGCTGGCTTGTGCCCAGGACAGCTCCTGCGGGGTGGCAAGCTGTGCCTGGGGTCACGCAGAGGAAAGATCTGGGAAGAGCTGTCTCGTACAAAGACCCAAGCAGCTCTGAAACAGCCACATCAGTGTCAGGAGCTGGCATCCCTGCCAGGAGGTGCTGTGGGGCAGGAGGGTTTGTGGGCACAAGCAGCTCCCCTCCCCTGTGAATATGGGCTGTACACACAGCTCCCTGCTGTCTGCAACAGGGAGAGCTAGAGGGAGTTGTATTCCCCTAAATTCTTGTATCCTTATGTAGCCACATCTCCTTCCTGCAGAACTGCCCAGTGTCCATGACCACTGAGGAAGTGGTGCCGGGGTGGACAGGCTGCTCCAGTCCTGCATCCCACAGGAACTTAGCAGGACCATTGCAGACAGGCTTGGGCTGGCAGTTGGCCCGGCTTCGGTGTAACACAGCACTGTGGTGTGTAAAACCTGCTTTGTAGAGAACTGCAGAAGAGATTGCAGAAAACTGGCAGGTATGGAGCAGGAAAAGGAACCACTGGGGCAGCAGGAACCCCTCCGACCTGTCTGAGCGTGGCAGGTGTTGATGGCACCTGCATTAGCAGGTCATCCAGCTCATCACAATGCAACCAGCTCCGGGAAAACAAAGGAGAGCCTGAAAAAAGGGAGAGCCCAAACCAGGCTAACACAAAGACTCAAGCCATTAAGAGGTGATCGTGGGAAGATAGAGAACAAGGCAAGAGCCTTAAGATGGATAAAGCAACAAAGGACAGTGAGTAAATAATGATCACTTGGGGAAAGACAGACAGATCATCATCTCATCTGTCTGTCAGCTCTTAAGGGTAAGAGCACATCCAAAGCCAGCACACAGTCGCCAAGCAAAGCACTTGAGGAAACACCCTATAGGCTCAACTTGGTGCTTGTAGCATTGGAGTGCAAGCACTAATGAGTTGTACTTCAGCTTGGTTTCAAAATCAAAACACTCCCGCACAGTGTCTTGCATTAAGATCTGCTACATCATTGCCACAACTTTGTTTCCCAGAGTTTTATCACTCAAACAGGCAACCCATTTCCATCCAGTCCGATGCAAACCCTGCAGTCCTGTGTGGGAAGCACAGCTCTGCTGCTGCTGCTGCCTGTGCTGGATGAGACCCAGCAAACCCAACAGCAGCTGTGATCCTCCAGGGTCCCAGCACTGTGGTTTGCTCTGGATCCCTGGTGCCCAACAGGTTGGAAAATCTCCATCTCCAGCACTGTCCCTGCTGCTCCAGTCACCGAGCAATGATATTTTTAGCTGTTTATTAGTTACTTAGAGAGACACAGGTCAGAGCTCGTTACTCTGGCGTCTTCCTGCAGGAGCTCTGCTTCCTGCACCACATGCCAGGAAAGCTGTGGCTGCATTGCCTAAGGCATCACCCCCATCGGCTCCTGGAGACAAGAGGGAACCACATACCCATCTTGTCTCAGGTGGAAAGGGGAAGGAGTTAGTGTGGATATGCTTCAACTTCTCTGGGATGCTCCAAGGCCGGACAGTTGCAGCACCCCCAGGCAGCTGGTGAAGGTGCAGTCATTCCTGGATCCATAATAAAGCGACTACAGCTGTGCTGCAATTGAGTGCTGCAAGTGAAGAAGCGGGACCGGCTGCAAGCAAGAGCTCTGATAATAACAGCATCTCCGGGAACCAGGGGTGGGTTTGCTTCGGTCACGCTGCAGTGCCTGCTAAGGCAGACTGCCTGGAGGTCCCCTGGCTGCAGCCCCGCGTCTGTGCTAACCACCAGGCTCAGGCTGTGCATGGTGAGAACCAGCTGTCTCAGACCACACTAGGGCAGGGAGGTGGATCTGGAGCGGCAGCTCCCATCAGACAGTGCTGACTGCAGTGACCTCTGTCTGGGAAACGAGAGGGGCGAAGGAAGAGAACAGTCCCAAGGGAGGAGGGATGCAGCCAGCCAAGAAGCCCCTGCCTTGGACAAGGGTGGGAAACTCTCCGTGAGGGAAGGGAGGGCTCTGAGCATCAGCCCACAGCTCCAGCCCCTCTCCAACACTAAGGGACCTCCACGCATCAACCCGAGCTCCCAACAGCTCCAGAGTAGACATGGTATAAATATGCCATAGCTGAGCGGAGTGAAGGAAGCCAGCTCTGCAGGGGATGGGGGGCTGTTCCTGCTTTGTGCTCCCTGCCCAAGTTTCAGGGCTGAGGCCAAGTGAGGGGCTGAGGAAGGTTTGTACAACCAGCACAGAGCATTGCTGCTCTGTCAGGGCAGGAATGCAGGGTGGGGATGTCATCCTCTGCCACAGCAGCCACCCCACCATCCATTTTGATCTCAGAATAAAACAAGGCAGTGAGAGACAGTGCAGGGCCTCAGCTGGACCAGCCTGCGGACAAGCTCTTGACACAACCCCTCCTGCCCCAGTCTCAGCAGCATCCTCTGTACCCTCCTTCTTATCTCAGCCAGGAACAGCAGCCTGAGCTCCCCAAGGGACAAAACAAACCCAAATCCAAATCCATAGGCTTCTAAAATCCCTCAGGGTGAGATGTAGGAGAGTCACATAAGGTAAGGAAGGCAGCAGCAGCCTGGCTGCTGGGGCTTCACTGGGAGCAGGGCAAAGGGGTGCAGGCTGCAGTCACCACTGGAACAGGCACAGAGAGACCCAGGCGAGAGCTGAGCACAAAGACAAGAAAAAAACCCACCCAGGATTTCGGGAAAGCGCCTCTGGGAGCAGGGCTCCCTGGTGTGGATGTATCCTCCTGCACAGGCTGTCACTGTCTGCAGACAGCACCTCACTTAGAGCAGCTTCCTACAGAGCGCACGTCAAACTGCTACTCTGATTCATTGAAAAGGCACCCGAGCCCTTCTAAAATGCTATTTTCGTGCACTAACTGAATTCAATTCCCATTTAAGTGTAACAGCTCAAGTTGCAAACAACCTAGTAAAATGCAAAATTAATATGTTTAAAATGTAACAGCGTAAACTGTAACCTATACGTATTTAAGCAATTATATTATATCCTGTTGCTTAGCAAAGCACTCCATTAAGTGTAGAAATTTTCTTTTGTTGCCAGTTATTACATTTTTATGGTTACCAACCAATGGTAATTAAACAACCTCTTCAAGGAAAAAGAGCTTGAGCACAAATGCAAATAAAACCATACAGTGGGATTTAAAACCAAGGCCCTTCATTTCATGTGAAAGCAGAACCAGATTAGCTGCTGATTAGATACCGGCTCAGCCTGACCTCTTCTCCTTAACTCAGAGCTTGGAATAAAAAAGCCCCAAGTGGCAGAAGAGATTTCTAGAGCTCTTCAGATAGGTGCCAGATGCACCCAGGGATGCTGTAGAACAAACACCCTCATCGCAACGAAGCAAGGCTTGAAGACGCAGATCTGGTATGAAGGGAAACTGCTTTGTAAACTCAGCTCCAGTTGGATACCTGGATACCTCGATGGAGGCAGGATGTCACCGGGCTGCATTTGCTGCAGGATCCAGTGCTCTCTCTGCCAGGGCTGATGGCAGGACTGTTCCCATCCCCATCCCAGCAGAGAGAGGCTGAACAGGCTCTGTCTGTTGCAAGGAGCCTTGGTGCAGGGACAGATCAGACCTCGCAGCCTCCTTGGAGACCACAGTGAAGCTCTCCTGTGGCAGCAGTTTAATTCACCACGTGGCCTCTGTGAGCTCAGCTGTGCCCTGCTGCGCAGGCAGCAAAACTGGGGGGGGTGTGAACTGGCGGTGCTGAGCGCCAAGCACCTCCTGGAAAGCTGCCAGGCCAGGCACGCTGCAAAGCCACGGCTGTGGTAAGGGACAGGAATAGAAACCGGGTCTCCTGACTGAGAAGCTCCTTCCAGCCTGATAGGCAGGTGTCCACGAGCTGAGCACGAGACGGGCCTCAGATTAGATATGGGGCACTGAGTGAGCACAGCTCACTCAGTTGGGTGCTGGGGAAGGACAGCCCAGCACCTGATCTAGTTGAAGATGTCCCTGCTCATCGCAGGGGTTTGGACTAGATGACCTCTGAAGTTCCCTTCCAACCCAAACTATTGTATGATATTATTAGCACCGCATTTTCAACAGGGACAACCAGCCCACGGTGGCACAGCATGGCAAAGCAGAACAAGAGTTTCAAGAGCAGAGATGAGCAGCCCTGGAAACAGTACCATAAATGTCAAGGTCAGAATCCTCTGTACTAGAAAAACCCATAAACAGCACAGACATGCCCCGAGCACACAGTGGTGCTGGAGCCTGAGTCAGGGAGGGGGCAGCCTCAGGCTCTGCCACAGCAGCCAGGGCAGGGAGAGATGCAAGAAACAGCTTTCCCACAGGTTTGCATGAAGCCCCATCACTTATCCCCCACTATAGAGGTGAGAAGGCTTATCCCAGATTCCCATGGCAGGGCAAAAGGGGAGGGCAGGGTGCCTTGCTCAGCCACCACTGTCACACGAGCCAGTTATTTTCCACTGGCAGCATGCAGCTATGAAGCATCCTGCTTGGCAAGAAGGTGCCCTGGAAGCTCCCATGCTGTTTGCTTTGTTCCTCGGCAGAGGGATTGAGCTGTGATGAAGACCCCTTTGCCCAGAGGCTGCTGGGGACACAGGAGCCCTGGGAAGCCTGCCCTTCTCTGGGGCAGTGTAACCCCAATAATACAGCAACAGCAGGAAGCTCTGGCATCAGCCAGCCTGGCCCAGGTCACCTCAGGAGTCACAGCTGCAGTGGAGGAAGCACGCACATCATTAGGAGAAAATTAATTAGCCAGTTACCTTAATAACAGCCTCATGTCAGCAGGAAGCCTGATCTCCAGTGCAGTGTGGCATGAGCTGGGGGAGAGTCGCAACATCAAGAAGCCTGCTCAGCCCAGAGCAGGACCTTCCAGCTGTGAGGCAGCTGGTTTCATGGGCTGTGGGGCTTGGAGGATGCATCCTGCCCTGAGCAGCAGCAGTTTGGGTCATGCAGGGCAAGCACATGCCGTGGCCCTACCCTGAGTAGCCCTACAGGGCTTGGGACATGGCCCCAGACCTGAGCAGTGCTGAACCTTATGAGAGCTGCCCCATAGAGTGCGGTGGGGATGAAGGCAGCCAGAGGCTCCGCAAGGCTGCCCCAGGGAAACCCCTGCAACAAGAACTGTGTCTGCCCACCCAGAGGGTCTTGGTTGAAAGGAAGGAAGGAGAGGGGCCTCTGTGCTTTGGATCCTCCTGGCTCTCCTTTGCCCAGAGGAATGAAGCCAAGCAGTCAGGCCATGGAAGGGCAGCAGGGAGCCAAGATGCACTCTGCACCTGGAGCTGGGGGAAGAGCACATGCAGAAATGGCATTGAAGACTGATGGCATGACGTGATGGGGCTGGGCAGGGAGTGCAGGTTTGGGGCGACCCCACACAGACAGAGGTACTGCCCTGAGGAGAGAAGCGAACTGTGGCTCAGTTCTGGGTGCAGAAGATTTGGAGCTGCCCCAGCCAGGTGGGGTTGGGTCTCATAGAATCCCAGACTGGTTTGGGTTGGAAGGGACCTCAAAGCTCACCCAGCTCCAACCCCTGCCATGGGCAGGGACACCTCCCACTAGAGCAGGTTGCTCCAAGCCCTGTCCAACCTGGCCTTGAGCACTGCCAGGGATGGGGCAGCCACAGCTTCTCTGGGCACCCTGTGCCAGCGCCTCAACACCCTCACAGTGAAGAACTTTTTCTTACTATCTAATCTAAATCTCCCCTCTTTCAGTTTACGGCCATTCTCCCTTGTCCATCCACTCCCCTTGCCCTGGGCAAAAAAGGGGAACAAAAATCATTGCAAATCTGTTGCAGGGACGCAGACACTGCCTGCCTGTGTGAGCAGCCCCGACAGACAGGGCTTTATGTGCTCATGCCGCCCCTGGCCCCATGCCGTCCCCTCTGCTTGTGAGGCAGCTTGACACGGGAGGGGAGGCAGCAAAATACCCAGGACAGAGTTACTTGGGGTTTTATTTGTACGGCTGACGGTACTGGAGGAAGTGGATTTCCGCAGGCAGCAAAGAAAGGCTGCATTGAGAAGCTGAGGTGGGCAGAGCAGAAGGAATGGCAGCCCGAGCCCCTCTGCGGCCCCGCTGCAAACCTGGCTGGGGAGCGGAAGCAGGGACTGCTGGACCAAGATACAAAGAGGATCTGCATCAGGAGCAGGGCAGAGACCAGTTCATGGAGCTGGGATGAGCCTGATTGTGGATGGGTTTGTCCAGGGACTGTTGGCACTGGGGCCAACCTCCAGGTGAACCTTTCTTTCCCTTCCTCCATCACTGTCCTGCTGGATTCTCTGGTGTCTCAATATAACAGTTGGGGTTGCCATGGGGCATTTTTTATTGGTGGCATCTCTTCCATGTCATCTGTTTTCACAAAACATTTGCTCTCTAAACTGTGGGTGGGATTAGCTACAGGATCCAAAAGCCGTGAGGACAAGGGGCAGGCCAGCTGCATAGGTGCCATTTCCTGTGGCTGTGAGGGACTTTGGGATTGGGACACTAAGTGTGAAAGATTCCAGGAAAAACTCAGCACAATCTTAATTCTGTTACGTTCCAGCAGTTTTGTGTCTTGGACTTCGCAGTGAGACAGCTCCAAGGAGCCAGCTGGGGCAAGGGGCTCCCTGGGGGTACCCCAGTGTGCCAGGGGCAGAAACGCTGCTGACACAGCCAGCGCAGCCCTGGCCTCCTCCTCTTGAGGACAGAAACCCCAAGTTGTCATTCCTCTGCCAGCAAGTCATTCCTTTGCCAGTGGCTGCTCACGTCCCTGCACCCCATCACAGCACACCCATACACAGCAAACACAGCACTACCCGAGGCTTTGCCCACATAAACGGGGCTGGTTTGGAACTGTTTCCCTGTGCTCAAACCCAGCCAAACTGCATTCAGCATCAAAACCCGAATGTGTGCATGAGCACTGCTCTCACTGCTGGAGCTCGGCCCCGCAGGCACCTACACCGGGGTTTTACCAACACAGTTAATTATTAGAGACCAAAGTTTCTGTGTGTCACAGTTTCTGTGTGCCCCCCCCGTCTCTACTTACATCACCCTGCCAAAGTTTGGCTAAAGAGTTTTTTCTCAGCCGCAAAGAAGAGGAAGCACGTTTGCTTCCCGAGCCCCGGGCAAGCCCCTAGATGCCAGCCCAGACTCTTGTTACTGCTGGGGTCTGGTAGTGGGGCTGCCGGCAGCCCGGCTCGGGCCCGCTCCCAGCCATGCGGCAGGGCCCGGCGCCGTGCCGGTGAACGGGGCTGTCAGCGCCACGCTGCAGACTGCGCCTGCCCACGTGGGGACATGTTGCTCATGGCATGCTGCCGAAACACAGCGTGGGAAACGCTGCCCGGGCCGGGGGCCGGCTCCTGCTCCATCCCGGACACCGACATCGCTCTCCCGCAGCACGGCGGGGCGAGCGTCCGGTGCCTGCGGGGAGGCGGCAGCGCTCGGGCTTTGTCCGGGGTCCCCTCGATGGGAGCTCGGCAACTGCTTGTGGGGACCCATGAGCTGCAGGGCGGGACAGAGCGGGCTCGTAGGGATGGGGTCCGGTAGGAGAGTCCCTCCGGGATCGCCGCTCCCCACCCCGAGCATCCCTTCGGTTCCTCGCCGCGCCGAGGAGGTGATCGCGGGCCGGCCCCGCTGGCCCCCGGCGGAGCCGCGCTGCCGTGTACGGGCAGGGCCGGCCGGGCGGCCTCGCGTGGGGCTCGCCGGGCTCCCGGCCAGGCATCTCCGGGCCACCCTCCCTGCGCGCCGGCCGGAGCCGGGGCACTCGGGCCGAGTTTCGGGGCGCTGCTCCCCGGAGGTTCTCGTCCCCGAGGAGGGATCCCCAGACCCGTTTCCCGCCGCCCCACCGGCGGGCGGAGGAGCCCGGGGCCCGGCGCTGCCCCGACGGCTGCTCCCGGCGGCGCGCTCCCCGCCGCGGCGAGACTGGCGGGACCCCCCCGAGCCACCTCCCCGCGTCGCGGTACCCCCCGGGCTGCCGTCCGCAGTACCTGGCAGGGCGCAGAGCAGGCAGCAAGCAGCGGCGAGGCGGAGCAGGGCGCGCCGCGTCCCCTCCATGCTGGGCCGATCCGCGCTGGCTCCGCCGGCGGCACCGGGGCGGTGCCGAGGCGGGGCGGGGCGGGCGGCACGTGGTGCAGCCCCCGGCCCTGGAGGCGCGGGGCGGGGGCCGCCGCCGCCGCCCCCCGCACTCCCGGCCGGCCGGGGCCCGGCATCCCCGGGCCGGTTCCCTGCGTCTGTGTTTCGGGCAGAGCGCTCCGGGCCGGTCCCGGTTCGCTCCCTGGCACCCGCGGCCAGGTTTGGCACCGCCATCGGCATCTCCGGCCGGTCCCCGGCACCGCCGGTTCGGGCTGGGCGCTCTTGGTCCAGTCCCGCACTGGCTCCTGCATCCTCGGAGCAGTAACCCCTGGTTCGGGGAGCGCAGCCCCGGTCCCGTCCTTCCCTGTGCTGTGCATCCTTGGTCTGATTCTGAACCACCTCATCACTCCGTACTGGTTAAAGTAATTCGGGTCCATGCCCTCAACACCCCACAATCTGCCCCTGGCACCCCCAGTTGAGCCTGGCACCTCACTTCTGCTCCATACAGGGATGGTGACAGCATCCAAGCCCAACACAGGACATTGCCCTGGGGCCTCTGCACTGGTTTTGGGTATCCATGTACCCAAACAGCTGGGTGTAGCACTGCTCCAAGCACCCCTGGGTGCTGTCCTGATCATGGCTGAGCTGGGTGCCCAGCCAGGCACCCTGTGTTCTCTGGAAGGACCAAAAACCTCTTCGCAAATATCTTGTCATGGTGCTTCCTCCCCAGCCCAGCCTCATGTGGTGCAGATGGAGCAAGCCCTCCTGTCCCATCAACTCTCACAGAAACACACAGAGATTTGGGGCCCCTCTGACCTGCGAAGGTGCCCTTTGCCTTGAAGGTACAAAGAACACGGGGCCTTGGAGGCACCTATGGTTCTTGCTGCTTTGGCAGAGGTGGGTCTGTGGCTCCCCTTATCCATCCCAATACCCGTGTCTGCAGCACCACAGGACAGGGGAGGAAGATGGAAACATTTTTGTTCCTGCAGAAGTGTTGCCTTCCTTCTTCAATGTGCAATCTTCAGTAGCTCCTGCCCTCAGTTCAGGGGCAGCGAGGAGAACAGGGTTAACCTGATGCAGAACTGATCTCATCTTTTACCAGCTCATAAAAAACCCCAAGCATTAAATCTCTGCCCCTCATTGGAAATGTATTTCTAGCTGCTTGCTACTTACCACCACCAAAACTACATGTACCATTTTCTGGCATCCCATTAAGGCAGAAGTAATTGGGCTTGTACAAATTTCCCAGTTCTAAGGGGAATTATTTTAAGCGTATTTACAACTTCTTGGTAAGTTTTAAGTCTTCTGCTTCCCATAGTCACCACAGGGCTGCCCTGCAGAGCAAAAACCCCTTTGCGCCAGACAAGCTTGGGCTCTTGGTGCTGCAGTGTGCACCCCTAACCTAGCACCTCAGGGTGGTGGGAAGTGTGCCACGTGTCCCCTGCAAGGGACCAGGGTATTTCCAGACACCCATCCCTGGGGAGGACATGAGCCCCAGGGATGTTAGCACTGCTGGTTGTGACCACAGCTCATGAGCATGTCCAACGCCTGCAAGCTTCTGACTCACATCTCTTGTCTGGTCTCTCTCTGGAGACGCCAGAACCATATCCATCTCCTCTGGCTTACAGATAGTGGCTCTCAGTCGTCAAGGTTACCGGTCCGTCTGCTTTAATTAAGCATATAGACATGGCACGGGTGTCTTCAGCAGCTGGGGGACAAGGAGAGCAATGGGCTGGCATTTCCCCAAGGGTCTTGTGAGCAGCACGATAAACCTGAGCAGATGAGCCCCCCTGCAGGTCACTGCTATTACTTTAGCTGATCCCTGCGCTCATTAGGATTGCCGCTAACACACTAATGAGGAATCTCCCGCTCCCCATAGCACGGAGGGGGCGGTTGGAAGCAAGAGAAGTGACTGCATCAGCATGACAGTGTTTTTGTGGTGACACTGCTGCTCTGCCACCCTGGAGAAAGGAGCAGAACTAAGGGGCACTTTAACATCCCCCCTGTTGGTGCACAGCCTCTTTCTCATGGAACAGCAAAAATGCTCCCCTTAGACACCAGGCAGCAGCCCCCTGTGTCTGTGTGGGTTATGTAGGTGCTCTGACATGCTCAGGGGGTAGGTGCCCTGAGCTGTCCTTGAGGATGACTGAAAACACCCCTGGCAAACCCATGCAGTGCCTAGGCCAGACAGGTCTGGGTAGCAGCAAGAGTTGAAGACTTAGAGTAACTTCTGAAAGAAAGTTTTGTGCTCAAAACCATCGACTTCTGCCAGTCTCCACGCTCTTTTGCAGTGGGTTTATTTAGTTCCTGTCCTTTTATTTCTGGCCGGTGGCCAAAGCACACAGCAGGCCAGAGATGATAATGTTGATTGCGTTAATTTAATAGGAAGAAGCAGATCATAGAAAATAAATGAGTGGAAAATAGTGGCAGCAAAAGGGCTGAGGGGAAGTCAGGGTATAGGTAGGAGGGAGGGAAATCTTGGTCCTGGGAGAGATGTGTAAGCTCAATGCTCGGGCTGTGCCCCCAGCCCCCATAGTGAGCAGAGCAGTGGTGAGGCTTTGGTCCCATTGCCACTGTCACCTAGCACGGCCCCACACAACCTGAAGAGTGATCACCTCCTTTTTGCAGCATGGAGGTGAGTGGTGGCGGCAGCAGGAGCCCTCTGGTGAATCATCCCATTTCTTGTGCTTCAGCCCCTCTCTCCTCTGCCCTTTGCCATGGGGCACTAGGAGCAGCACTGTTACACATACAATCCTAGGATGGTTTGGACTGGGAGGGACCCTAAAGCTCATTTAGTTCTAAGCCCCTGCCATGGGCAGGAACACCTTCCACTAGAGCAGGTTGCTCAAAGCCCCATCCAACCTGGCTTTGAACACTGCCAAGGATGGGGTATCTTGGTCTGGCCTTACAAAGAGCTCAGTGGATCCTAGCCTGCCCCATGCCGCCCTGCAAACCTGCTTTTTTCAGGAGGTCTGGGCATGATTAGGGTTGGTATTGGGTTACATGGGCCAGTATATCACCCCTAGATGGCTGCTCTCATGCTCATGAAGCACTTTACTGCAGGACAGGGAGAGGGGCTGCTCTCAAAGGGAGACAACTCAGAACTCAGGGATTTTCAGTTCCCAAGGGAGCTGGTTGCCAACGGAGTGGAGCAGAAGAGCTGATCCAGAGTGAGTCATTCCCCCCTCCCCAAGGTTGAAACATTAAAAGTTTTTTTATGGGAAGCAAATTAAATCCCACAAGTCAGAGCCATGAAAAAAAGGAACTTATCACAGAGCAGGAGATGCTATGGGTGACTTGCAGGCAGGCAGAGGGAGCATTTGCCCAGCAGCCTGGGATATTACATCTCCTCTGTCTCTCCTCCAATGCAAAGAGCACTGCCATTCATCTATTTTTAATAACAATGACGCAGGCAGTAAACCTGACTTCAAGGCAGGGAGCTTGTCTTCTTCCCCCTGCGTATCTGTCCTGACTCATCTTCCGCTCCAAGAGCTCTTCACAGCTTTGTAACACAGCGAAGGAAGAAAGCAAGAACAAAACTGAAGGAGAAAAGGAGATCAGGCAGCAAAGCATTAGAGGCAGAGAACTGTTCTTGGAGAGGAACAACAAACACTGTGACTTCGCTGGCTCAGGGAGCCAGGGAAAATTAAGCGTCTGGGATACCTGAATGTATCAGGGGGCATGCTGATCCGAGAGCGGGGTCTCTCAGCTGAGCAGGGATCTGGTAGCAGCTGGATGCTTGTAGGTCTTGGAGCTCTGCAGAAAGCGCTCGAGGAAGCCGGGGGAGAGCTAAGGTGCTGGGATGGCCAAGCTGAAGAGCTCTGCTGTGGCAGAGGTCTCTGATTTCAGTGCTGTGAAAGGAATGGGTCTCTGCACCATTGTAGTTGCAGAGATAAGGGCAGCAAGTGTGAGGAATGTAACCAGAGAAGGGGAGGCTGCTGTGCTTTCATCCCAGACAGGAGCTGGGTTATGTGGGGAGCGAGGATGGTGCACCAGGCAAAGAAAGAACACTTTTGGGCCTTGCCATGGGGCAGGAGAGGTGGGACTGATGGTCGTTTGGGCTGATGGCCTCAATGTTTAATAGGACTGTGGTCTCTTTGGGTGTCCACCACAGTCCAGGCTAGTGCAAGTCTGTATTTCTGCACTCTGGTGAGTGTGATGCGGATATACCTTTGTCAGATGTTGAAGGTTTTCCCCTACAGAATTGGTATTTTGGATTCAGACAACCCCAAACCTGTGGGGCTGCTGAGAGGAGCCGTTCCCCAGGCCTGCCCTGAGCAGTGGGATCTCACCCTTTCCCCTCAGCTCTTGAGGGCTTGAGCATTGTCTGACGGGCTCTGCCAAGGCTGACACCACTCAGGCACAGTGACACGGCATCAGTCCTGGCTCACCATCCCAGTGCTTGCACAGCCTCATAGCTGGGAGCACCACAACATCTGTGCTGCTCCATGCCCATGGTGCCACCAGGAACCTGGCTATAGCCACGCCACAGCACCATTGCAGTGTGGACAGGCTCCAGACAGAAGCCAAGACAGCAGATGGCCATGGTGAGCAGGGAGGGGAGCACACTGGTGACAGCATGGCAGCTGCCAAGTTGGGAACTTCCATCTGCCCAGCACAAGCCCTCTCTGATTCATGAGGCAGGGTGCCTGGTGCTTGTCAGCCTCCTGCCTGGGCTCTGCCCAGCCTCCTGGAAGAGCAATGTGGAAGATGCTCTGGCAATCCCATGGTTGCCAGGTTCCATGCAGAGGCTCATGGTGCTGGGTTTGGGCTGACACAGCAGCATGGCTTTGTGCATGAGGGCATGCTGATTGCCTTGTCTACTTTGGTGGTGAGACAGAATTGAGTCCTCATCCAGAGCCCTCCTTGCTGTCAGGAGGATGGTCATGACATGACAAGGAGCACACAGTCCAAGGGCAGCCCCAGTTCTGCTTTCCCTGCTCAAAGTGGTGGGAAATGCCCTCTCGCCCATGAACAAAGCTCACATTGGTCTGCAGAGCGCACCTGCAAGTCTGGCTGAGGGAGGTGCAGCAGGAGGATGCACCTTCAGGGAGCCTGTGAAGATGCTTTCTGAAATCTAGGTTTGGTGTGTGACTGGAAGCCTAAAGGGATCATTTTCCATGGACAGGGGCTAGGAAAGGGACAATGTTGGCATTAGACAAGAGCAAATTCCAGGCATTCCCTCTGGGACTCACTCTTCCAGCTCCAGTGGCATGACTCCAGATCCCTGCTGGTGTGAATCAGGGCCGGATTTGACCAATCCTATCTAAAGAAGATGTTTTTCCTTGATGTGTTTCATTACATGAAGTGTGTAATGGGTTAAATTACTAAAATGCCCAGTCTCATCACAGTGCTGTGAAGTGAAACCACTCTCTTGGTCCCTTGGGAGGGGAGAGAGACAGTGCCCTTTGCCTGACATTAGTTTAATTTTGGAGCCCACAGAACCTCCCTGTTGAGGCAACACCTGCTCTGCTACAGGGGAGGCAAATCTGCGTGGCCACATTGCAGCAGATTCCCCCTTCCCAAGGAGAAGCCTTCCAGACTTGTCTCCTCTGGGGCATTTCCAAAGCCCAGAGGAAGGGAATTCCCCCCTCCTTCCTGCTCTCACCCAACTTGTCTCATGTCTATTTTTATCACCACCCTGTGAATTAACCCTTGGCTGCTCTTTTGCCAAACCGGTTACATTTGAAAGCCAAAATGGTCTGTCTGTGGAGGAGAGTCAGCCTGAGAGCAGCAAACCGCAAAGCCACGGAGCTGCTGTTTGGAGTGGCTGAGCTTTGCACGGGGCAGCCAGCCTGGGGGCAGCTGGGGAAGGGGAATACCCGCGGGGAGCAGAGCTCCCTGCAGTGTTTACAGGCAGTCTGACCCTTCTGGGATGCAAGAGAGAGATGGTTAGAGCAAAGTACACTGTGACATCTGCAAGACTTTGCCTTTAATGAGTCTCTTTGATGAGTCTTCATGAGGACGCATAGTTAATTTTCCTCTCTCCGGGAAGGCTCCAAAAGTCTTCTGCAGATTTCAAGGCCACAGATTTGCTGGGGTGCTTCTGCCGGCTGCCAGGAGGGACGTGGGACTTCCTGAGACAAAGGTTCTGCTCCTGAGGCACAAACACACATGGTCACCAGCAAACCCCATGTTTTTCTGCTTTCAAAACATAGGCCTTCGAGATAAAGCTGTAGGAGGGGTCATAAGACTATCTTATTTCCTTCTCAAAGCAGGGATCATCACTGACATACATCATGTGGTGTTGTATAAAATACAGTGAGAGTGTTTCCAACTGAGGTTTAACTTTACTGAATCATTCTGGCATGTTTTAACGATGTTCTTTTGTGTGAGCCCATGGGATAAATGCTTATTCATGGATATCACCAGTAAGACATCTGCAGGCCAAAAGCTGAGACAACATATATCTTGTTTGGGAAGCAGAGAAGAAGTGAAATATATGATGGGCAACCGGGGAAAGATAATTCATTTGTTTGAGTGCTGGGATTAGCTCCCAGCAAAAGAAGTAATAAAAACCTACCACCAGATGTCATCTTGAAGCTAGCGAATAACTTCCAAACCGGCAGGGACTAGGGATACGGGGGAATACAAGATGCAAGGACAAGGCACTGGGGTTTCTTTAAGGGGTACGAGGCCACAGGGATCACTGCACCCTGGCACAGAGAATGGGGACGGAGACGTTCCAGAGTTGGCTTTGCAAAGTCTTTCCAACTTGTTTAGATAAATCCCAGCAAAACATAAATGTAACTCTAAAAGGTAAGTTCTAAAAGATCAGTCTTGCTGACAAGCCCCATTCTGGAGCTCCAACCTGCTTGAGTGCCCAAGAGCAGAACACACTGGACCTGAATAGTTCCATCTGCTTCGTCACTGATTAAAATATGACAGCCATGATAATAATTTTTTAATGGCTTAATTACAGAAGCTTCACTGCACCCTGTGTTTAAGCCGTCATTAGAATAGATGTTTACATGTGGCTGGTGTTTAACATTTGGGAGTGTGGGAAAATTTCCTGTGAAGGAAATCCAGGCGGAAAATGAAGAAACCAGGACGATTCTTTTCCCCACACCAAGTACTTTTAATCTGTTACCTGTGCAGAAATGCTTACGTGTTTTGCAGTTAAATACACAGAGAAAGTTTCACTGTAGACCTGGGTGAAATTCTGAGACTAAATTCAATCAATAAACTGGAGAGTAGAGATTTTAATCCAGCCGTAAGGATTAGTACTCTATTCGGTACTATTTGCACAGTTGGTGCCAATGTTTCCAACATGAAACTCCCTCAAGTGAATTTTGGATTGAGCTGAAAAGATTATATGTAAACTTAATGGCAAAGGATAATGAGAAAACATATTACTAATGCTTTCTAATTACTCTTTTCTATTAGTAATGGCAAGGCTGGGTAATGCGTTCTTCCTGTCTGAGACCCTTTTGAGTTAACCACTCTGCGAGTTTTAACTGTTTGGGATTTGGTTATTCAATACAGGACTCTACAGCAAACGAACTTTGTTTTTTTGAAGGGTTTCAGTAAAAATAGCTCAGCTGTTGCCAAAGATGAGGTCAGGGAAAAAGATCAGTCCCTTGTCAATGTAAAACAAAACCAGTCCCCCCTCAGAACCATTTAATGAGATGTTCTAGTCCTGCCACGTGTTGGAATGGATACTTGAAGTTTGGCAGCGCGTCCTACCGGGAAGAAAGGTATCGTTTTCTATACCTGTTACAGGCTGCCTGCATGTGGGTAAGTTCTAATTTGACGAAGAACAGTTTGTCTGTGAAAAATCACAGACTTATTACAGCTTGGCAGCCAAAACCTCCGAATATTTGGGATGCATTAAGCAGGCTACAGGCAGGGACTCGCGGGGCTGAACAGGATGCTCTGTGCTCTGACTGACACCACGGCTGGGCTGCGGGCAGCTGGAAAAAAAAGGGAAAAGTTCCACTGCTGAACCTGGAGGGAGGAAGAGCCCGGAACAAGGGATGGATCCTGTGGGAAACATAGTCGGAGGCAGGTAATTAGGGGTAATAATAACCTCAGGGATGCCGTCACGGAGCCCAATTACGGTCACTATGTCTGTGTGGCTGTCGGATGCGGGACGAGGACTGGTGCCGGGGCTGCCCGGGTCTAAGGCGCTCCGCCGCCGGCTCCCCTCAGCGCCCCTGCCAGCCGTCGCCATGGCACCCGCGCGCGGCCTGTCGGGGCTCCGCACGCCCGTTGCGGTACCCGTCCCGCTGACAGCTTCGAGCCCACCGCTGCCTATAAACATACGGTGATTGGCTCTTCCGCCCGTCCGTCACTAGCGCACCGCACTCCTATTGGCTAAATCTCTTATTTATAACCCGCCCTCAAAAGCTGGCCAGTGAAACCGAGGCGCCCCTAGCAACGCCCCCCTCTCTTTCCTGCCACTGGCTCCGTCCCTTCTCTCGGGAGTTGTTGTTTCTCGTTTGATTGGTCAAACCGCCTGCCTCTCAAGTGGCTGTGACCAATTAGAAAAGGACGCTCATATTGGACTACCTGTGAGTTCCTCCTCCTAGCTTCCCTTTCTCCATTGGTCGAGCGACACTATCCATCTGGCTTCTCTGGGCGCCGATTGGCTGCTAGGGAGGGGCGGCTCCCGGGCGAGTGCCGCCCGGTGCTGTGGGCGGTTCGGCGGTGGTGCTCGGCGGGGGGGGAGGAGGCGGGGGCCGCGGCCGTAGGAGGGGGAGGAGCCGCGGCGATCGCGGCCCCGGTTGCCGCAGCTGGGCTCCCTCCTCACATGGGGCCCCCGCGCTTGCCGCAGCGGCGCGGCAGACCCTTGCCGGGCTGTTGAAGGGCCGGGAATTGGCTGCGGCTTGGGCCATGAGAGCCCCTGTCGCCCGCAGGCCGTGCTGGCGCCGCTGCTCAGGTAACGGCCGGCGCGCGGCCGCTGTGGTAGCGCGCGGCGAGTGTGTGTCCGTCCGTCCGTCCGTCCGTCTGTCTGTCTGTCTGTCCGCGTTCCGCCGGGGTCCCCGCTGAGGGGAAGGACCTCACGGGTTGGAGACACCCCCGGCGGAGGTGAGGGTCCGCTCCGGGTAACGGCAGCTTCCAGCGGAGGGGCCGGGGCAGCCGGTGGGGTCCCGCCGCCACCCGCCCCGGGCGCTGTGGTGAGGGGAGAGATGCGTTGCGGTGGGCAAGTGCGTGGGGCGGCCGCGTTCCCCCCCCGGGATGAGGGGGAGCGGGTCAGGCTCAGCGGGACTCCTGAGCTGCCGGCGCAGCAACCCGTGCCCTGATCCGGGGGCAAGGGTCTCTCTGCCTTAGCTTCGCCCAGCCGCAGGAGATGGTCATTTTGCCAAGAGGTGTGAAAGCTTGGCTCCTGTTTTGCTGTTTCAAGCTCTGCCCTGTAAGAAAGAGTACGTGAATCATGACTTAATGACAGGCTCTACTGTTCAGGTGTATGTGCATATATGTTTGCTTGATGGCCTTCAAATGAAAAGTGCTGTATAAATGCAGATGATCGCTTTTCATGTTGTATTCCTTTGAGGGTGGCAAATGCATTTGCTTTAAGTACGGAGGACTTTCCACTTAGGTATTCTGATAGGTGGTACCTTGATAGTTGAAAGCTGAAATTTCAAGAGTACTAATTTTATGTAAGTTTACACATTTCTGTTTGTTCCCCTAAAAAAGTCTTGCAGCTGATATGTAGGCTAATTTATGAGAAGCCTTTCTGCTTCAACTGAAATGATATATTTTTCAGCAGAGATCAGAGTTCTAGCCTGTTTTATTGTCTGCAGAATCAACAGGCTTTTACAGTTCCATGGACTTAATTAGGCAGTGGAATTTACAACCTAAGATAAGATTTTTTTATGAGAACCTCCACTATGCCCAGTGGACTAGTTATAAACCTTTCCATTTAGTCATCATCTTTGGAAATTATTGTTGCATACCGTATCCTGATAGGCCAATAAAAATGTCATTTTCTGACTCTTGCAGAAGTATACTGTACAGCTGTGTGATTCCATTGTCCATTTTTGTTTCTTCTCCTGTAAAACTTGCAGGTAGAACACAAATAGCTTGAACTGAAGGCAGAGGGATGTGTTCACTGTACCTGGTGGTGTGTGTGTGCTATCTCCTGTGTTTTCACTTGGAATTGTGCTGTTTCACTGGGGTGAGCAGCCGGCAACTGGAGCAGAGCAGGAGACAGGGATGGAGCAATCCTCACTTCACTTCTTAATATTTTAGGGTGGTGAGGCGCTGGAACAGGCTGTCCGGAGAAGTGATAAATGCTCCATCCCTGGCAGTGTTCAAGGCCAGGCTGGACAGAGCCTTGGGCGACACAGTCTAGTGCAAGGTGTCCCTGCCCTTGGCAGGGGATTGGAACTGGATGATCTTAAGGTCCTTTCCAACCCAAACCATTCTATGAGTCTATGATATTTTTGTGACTGTGGAAGCAGAAAGTTGATCCAGATGCTGTGTTGTGGTGGTATAGGCCTCCCATAACCTCATTGTACCCATCAGCTCTCTACACTTGCTTCTGCCATTAGAATTCTTTATGCAAATGATTTCACAGATTCATGAAAGAAATGCAGGGTTAAAGGAGAAGACTGTTGCTCAGTGTCTGCTGCAGAAAGGAATGAAGCCTGTGGTTCACTTGCATCATAGGTTCCCTTTCTGTATTCTTCCTGTAGCCGAGAACCATGCATTTGCACAATGGCAAAGCTTTTTATTGTATCCTTGCAGCATGGTATCTTGCAGCCTGGCACAACAATAAGAGCTCTTCTAGGCAAGCTCTAAAAGGGAAAATGTTCATAGTTTTTCTTTTTTAAAACCCTTTTCCTGCTTATTCCTTCATGTCTTCTCTTGAAGTTGTGTATTTATCCATAAGTACATCTAATAATTGGCAGCTCTATCACCCTGGCTCCATCTGTTGTCTGTTGCCCAGTCCTCTTTTTGACTTAGATAGTAAGCTGCTTTTCATATGGTCCTGTCACTTTTTCTTAAGTTGAGCACATTTCTGGTAGTGGCTAAGCTACTTTTTGATATGATTATCTGTCCCATTGCCTGCCCTGGGAACTGCGGTAGCTCTTGCAACCAGGAATGTAGTTGAGATGTACTTTTGAAGGCTGACTTTGTACACAAACTGAGTTCTATGTTTCCCCTTGTTACCCAGGGTGTTTCAGATTGATACATAAATAGCAGCAGACTTAAATGTCCCCACTACCTTAACAACAACAACAGATTTAGGAAGCCCTCTGCTCACTTCAAAAATTCACAAGTCAAGACTGTGGTTGGTTTGTGCAGCCAGTACCTGAAGTAAACCTGGTGTTTCACTGTAATGCAAAGCCAGTAGCATGGAGTGGTGTTGCAGGTGTATTTTAAGGGTAGGTTACAGAATGTGCTTTAAATATTTGTGGAGATGATGCTTTTAGCTGGAAAATACAGATATTGACTGCCTCGTGTGATGGTGTATAAATATAAGATTGTATCCAAGAGAGGTGAGTCAGGTATGAAATGCAGCCTGGTGGCTTCATCTCTCTTACAAGTGTTCTGGTTCTCTTTTCTTGCCTGTGCTGTGCTGGATTGTCTCACTGGCTGCATCAAAACAACTGAAAGTTGTTTCCTGTCTCTTGTGAAGCCTGCCCTGCTAATAGAGCTGTCAGCCCTCAGTCATAAACCTGGCAGAGAGGCTGAGGGGGAAATTCCTTGATTATTGAGATGTTACAATGCCTGGTGGTACTGGAAGGCTTTCATTCGCCTTGTTTTTCTCAAGAGCTAAGTAAACGTCAGCTTGTTGACACCTGGAAGGCATAAGCTGCTTCTCAGTGTCTTTACTGAGCTCTGTTTTGTTAGGCAAACATAATATATTTAAATTATCCATTTGAAGCAGCAGCTGTGTATTGTACATGATCTACTTGAGTGATTATCTAACTCTAGTGATGCTCTGTAACTAGGCTGGAGTCTGTCTGCACTGTGGCTTGGAGTGACTAAACCCAGGCCAGGAGAGGAAGGGATTTTTGCAAGGTCTTCTGTGGAGGTGTAGTTTTGTGTTATAATTGGACCCTGGCAACTGTTGGCAATTATACTGTGGGCATAAGGGTCAAGTGGGTTTCTGTTTGTGGGTTTTTAATATTCCTCCCCTCTTAGCTCCCCCAGTTATATTTGGTTTCTAAATACATGTCACAATTTATGCCTGTGCTTAATGCAAATGTTTTTAAACGTACAACCTTGGCCCTGAATCCTGAGCTCTACAGTAAGTTAATAGCTAGTCTCTCGTACTGGTTTCAAGCTTGGCTACAGTCACAAAATAAATGAACTGTTTGTTTCAGCTTAGCCTCTCCTGGAGGTTTGTTTGCATTATAAAACCACAGTGCAGTTCAGCAGACTTCTAGTTTCTGGAGTGGTGTAGTAGGGTTAATGCAGGTCTCTTCTGGGGAATGTCAGCCCTGGTTGTGGGAAGCTTGTTCTCTGACAGTACTGGCTAGAGCTAGGAATTATCTCCTACAGGGGAGACGAAATTAAAGCAAAATGTTACCTAAATGAAAATAGAAAATGTTGGGATTTTCATGTTCAAGCACAGTGTGGTAACTGAAGCTATAAACTGCACTTGAGACTTGTCCTGTAAAAGCAGTCAAAAAAACTTCAGCTTCAGGATGAGCTCGGCCAAACACAGTGCAAGCTCCGGTACTTATAGCTACCTTGTCTGTAAATATTTGGTACTATCTTTCTCCCATAGTCAAGTTACGGACAAACCAGGGAACTTCCCTCTGTTAGGAAAGGGGATGACAGCAGATGAGAATAAACTTGTGGAATGCCTGGTCTTTGTTACCTGTTTAGTTTGAGTTCTCGTGTTTCGTTCCCATTTTTTTTCTTTTTCCTGCAGGCAAATGACTTCAAAGTGAATTCAGTCTTTGGAAGATTTTGTTCTTTACATTCCCTTTAAGCTTTTCTAAAATTTGCACATTACTACAGTGAATTTTTCTCCCTCACCCCCCAAGCTGTTATTTTGTTGAGTGACACTTGCCAGCATAATTCCTTCCTGTTTCTGTAGTGCTGGGTTTTGAAGCTACAGCAGACTGTGAGCTTAAATAGTTAACTCTTGGCAAATTACTTATGTCAAAGCTTTGGCATCTTGTTCTTCAGAAAACCTTTTCAAATTAATACCATGCATCCACCAGATTTATGGCTTTCCAGGCTGAATGCCTAGCGACAGTCTTCTGTCTAAAAATGGTTGTTGTTGTTAAGGCCATCTTTTAGGAAATTGTGAGCTTGACATTTGAGTGCAAATATGCACGTATTTATAAAGATACTGGGGACAGAAAACGTCTTAGTAATGAATTGAAATGTTTATTTTGGAAAGATCTTGTCTTATGCCCTGAGTTATAAAGGGATGCTGCTAAAGTTGACAAGCCTTGTCCCTTTTTATGTCTATAAAATAGAAAATGTTAAGTACTGGCTAATATATGTCACCTGTTAGTTTTACGTTGTTACTGAGGGGTATAACTTGATGTGCTATTGTGGGGTTTCCATCTTCAAATGAAGTCTTATGCATTGGTTTTGAAAGCCAAACCTCTACATAGCCAAAGAAATGCTGACAGTATTTGTATTTATAGCACTTTCCATGATTAAAAAGTCAAGGCTTTCTTTTAGTGGAGAAACTGATCTTCATATAATGCTAACATGGATTTTTTTTTTCTTCAATTTCATTTACCAATAAATGAAAATGTGGTAGGGTATGCAATGTGCTGCAGTTGTGCTTTTCAGTAATGTAATAAATGGATGAGTAGGGCAGGTATGCATTTTAAGAGGTGTATTTCTAAGTTATTTCTGTCTTGGCGGGGTGGGGAGCATTTTTCTTGTATAAAGATGTCAGAAAAATTGTTCTGAAAGCTGAGAATTTATTGGGGGGTGGTTTTTTTTAAAGTGTTCAGTGTCTTTTTTTTTTTTTACCTGGCCTTTGAGCACAGCTGTGGAATTTTGAAGCTGAAGAAAACCCATCCAACAACCTCTTAGTTGGTTACAGGATTTGCAGAATAGTCTTGGATTCTGTTCAGAGCACTTTAATTAACCATACAAGGTAGTAAATTAAAGTACCTCAGACTGACTTGAAAGTCGATTAAACCTTGCTTGATTTCATGGAGAATGTGACCATTAGTTTAATTGGCCAGAATGACAGGAGCCCACTTGGAATGGTGCCCACTTAAATTCTTCCTCTCATTCTGTGTATGCAATCCTGGGCAGAATACTAGACAAATGGAGCTTTATCCTAGTAATTTCCAAGGATTTGTTGTAGCTGTCTGGAAAGACGGCAAGCTAGCAGGCAAAAATGAAGGAATGGGTTACTTGGGAATCCAGATGGCAAAACCTTTTGGGGTTTATGTTGTGCGAAGTACTTTGAATCTCTTCTTTCATTGTGGGATTTGTGCAGAGTTTTGCAAAGTTCACCATGTGATTTCAATCAACAGGATGTGTATGTGTGAGGGGGATTTTTTGTTTTGTTTTTGTTAAATAGATTCAGAGACTATGTTGAGAGCTGATCTTTTGTTAATGGTGTCTGGATGCTTAAGACAGACCTAGGCTTTTCCTCCTGTTTAAGATAACTTACCTAACTTGCTATCTTCCTCTGGTTAAGGCAGCAGCAGTCTTCCCTAATTTGTTTTTGCATATCTCTTGCTTGAACTTAAGAGTCCTGATTTACAAGTTGGTTTAGTTTGCTGGGCTGCAGTGTGGATGTGTTTCACTGGATTTAGCAGGGGTGTCTCCAAGCTCCAGGGGCCACATCATATGGCATTACTGTGGTACTGGAATGTCAGATTGCGCATTTCTGGGGCAAGTGCTTGCTCCCTTCCTTGGAAAGTGTCTAGCACATGGGGGTACTCTGGTGCAAATAAGTTCTAAAAAACTGTTTCTTTAATTACAGCAGCTTTTCTGGTCAGTCTCTGAAGATACTTCCGTCTCTTCTTCCAGAAAATGAATTATTAACACCAAGGTTTCCCATCAGTCCTCCTTCCATAGGCAGTTCTCTCTTTATCTCCTTGAAAAGTAGCCAAATTATAGTTTGGTCCTTTCAGATCAAAAGGAATTATTTAAGTGTGCCTTGGAAATTCCTGGGCATCTTCTCTGCAGTTGAGGAGGTTCTCCGAGCTATTTTTCTCATCTGGGGATATATAACAGGCTCTATCTTCCCATGGTGCTTCTGTACCATTTCCAGACCCTCAAGGCTCATGGGTTAAGAACATGAGGTCAGAAATTGGATCCTGATGATCTGTGTGGCAGTCGGCCACACCATAACATTAGGCTGTGTAGTACTATCATCTGAAACGTGCAGTAAGCTCACGCATGTGGGAGGCTGCACATAAAACTCTGTAGGAATACCATTATGTGGGGTTTGAGAGAGATTAAATTTTCTCAATCAGGTGCTGGTAAGGATCTCTTATACCCACTGACTCCTTTTTAGAGAGGTAAGTGTTAAGATGTTTGAAATAAACACCCTTGAAAAATACAGCTTTTTAGTGGTGGTGTTTTTTTTTCTTGGAGAGGACAAGCTCAAATTCCATGCAGTTCACCAGAGCTTATTTCTGAAGGCAGGGAAGGACTACGTGTTGTTCTGATGTGTTGGCACAGGGCATCTCTGAAAGATACGCAGCATACAACATGTGGGTATAGCAGTGCTGTTATATATTCAGAGGACAGCTGGTGTCCTTCTGGTTTTGAAATGCTCTTCAAATTTAGTATATTGTTCAGGTTCTGTACATCTGTGTAAACAGTAGAATCCCCTGCTCCCTGCTTTGTGATTATGTTGTCCACCATTTTTGTTCTAGATTTTATGGTTTCCTTCCCCTCCCTCCAGTTTTTCATTCCCTCTCAGAGGTAGGGAGGGGATAGAGAAATCTGGTTTCTGCTCACTTTGCTCAGGTTTTATAAGGGGCTCACCAGATTGCTGTAAATGAACAGCTAAGTGTGGAAAAGATGAATAACCTCCTAAGTATAAAGTTAATAATAATAGTAATAACAATAATGAAAGTAGGCTACCTGTAAAGTTTGCCAGTCCAGGCTGAATCGAATGGGCTCCAGAGTCGTACAGAGTACTTCATCAGTCTCTTAAAATGAAAAACAAAAAATTTCCTTACTTGTTGGGGTGGGCTTTTTACTTGGGATTTTTTTTTTTCCTTTCTTTCCTTTTTCTTCTCTCTTCTCCTGCTTGCCAAGTGTGGCTTGTTTCCTGTGTCTTGAGTTGAACTGAAATGAATATAGCTTTAAAATGGGTGGTTGTGGGGACAGTAGTTCTGGTAGTTTCTTATAAGAATACTTCGGGTTTGTAGCAGGATTGTTGATGTTTTTATAAATATGAGGGCTAGATCTTTAGTGGATGTAAACTTATGTTCATACCAGTTAAGAAATTAATCTTGGAACACTTACAGGTAGGAGCTTTAAAAACAAAGGTTTTAATGCTCCAGCTACTGTTATTAATAGCTAATAATTTTCCTTATGTTAACCGAAAGTTGATCTATTTTTTGTATAGTTAGGGATCACTTGTGCAGTCCCTAGTCATAAAATCATAGAACAGTTAGGGTTGGAAAGGACCTTAAGATCATCTGCTTCCAACCCTCCTGCCATGGGCAGGGACACCTTGGACTAAACCATGTCACTGAAGACTCCATCCAACCTGGCCTTGAGTACTGCCAGGGCTTCCTCGGGCAACCCTTTCCAATGCCTCATCACCCTCACAGTAAAGAACTTCTTCCTTACATCTAACCTGAACTTCCCCTGTTTAAGTTTGAGCCCAGTGTGAAACGCTTTCTTGGAATAGCGGTTGGTTGGTCACGAGCTGCTACTGAAGTAAATAGAACATTACATTTTGTGGGTTTCCTTCTGCTTAGTTACTTGCTTTAGCAACCAGAACTTAAGTAAAAAAGAAATGGGCAGGGGAAGGGAATGAAAGTTGTTAATTACCAGTGAAATTGTGAATTCCAGACCTATTCATCTTGTAGTAGGCAGAGCATAGGGTATTTCTGTGAATCTAAATGAAAATTGAATTGATTGTCTGTTTTTACTGATGATGCTTTGTGATTGGTTGTGGTGTTGTGGTTTCCTATCAAACTTGTTAGATAAGTTTACAATGACGGCAATCTCAATTTCTTGTATTTTAGGATCCAACAAGAGTAGAGGAGACAGCAAGTCACCTAAGATGTGAGAAGTCCTCCCTTAGCAAAATAAAACCTTGTTTTCAAAATGGACCGAAGTAAGCGGAATTCAATAGCAGGATTTCCACCACGCCTGGAGCGCACTGAAGACTTGGATGGTGGCACTGGAGGAGAAGGGACTGCATCCCAGATAGGAAGAGTTTGTACCTCTTCATACAGAGCCCTGATAAGTGCCTTTTCCAGACTTACGCGTCTTGATGACTTCACATGTGAGAAAATTGGCTCTGGTTTCTTCTCTGAGGTGTTCAAGGTATGTGTTTAGTTCTTTCCTCTTCATGTTGCTCAGTGTTTGGTGCTGAGAATGTCTGACAGTATCAGTGAAGTTCTTTTAATGGAAGACAACAATATTTGTGCTGCTGGGGATGAGTGATGAAGACCTTGCAGGCCTCAGATATTTTCTCTGTCACTCCTCCAGCTGTTTTTTATCACTTGTAATTTATTTGCAGAGTTGTAGGGGCTCTTTGGGAGAAACAGAAAAAGCTGAAAAAATTGATCCATCTTTTGGACTCTGCTATGTATTTTTGCCATCATGTAGTGTATTAAACACCAATGGCTACTGGTTCTCTCATATATAAGTATGAACGTCTTTAATGTAGTTAGTTTATTAGTTTTGTGGGATTGCACTTATTCCTTTGGCAGTCTTTGCCTCCCAGCACTAGATACATGTGTTAGGAGATCTACACCAAAATTGAAACAAACAAAAAAATGATTGCACAGAAATTACCATACAGCTCTTCTGTTTCCTTTGGTACTTGTCATTCCATGCTTCTAACTCAGTCAGAGATCGGTTTGAAGTTAAGTGGTCTGAATGAGAAAATCTGATGTTGTCAGTGACTTGCTGCTATGAATCTGGGAAGTGGGTAAGATCTCTGTGAAACGATACAGGTAACCCCAGTTTTGTAGTGCTGCTGCTATTTCTGTTGTTTTGACTGTTCTTGTAAGCTTTATAGTAGAGGAATAGGACATTGAGTTGACTTCCAGGCTTTCAGGCACTGCAAAAGTATTTTTTTTCTTGTTCTAGTTCCTGACTTTAAACAAAGTCACCTTCCAAATAGTTTCCATTTTCAAGAAATGCCAGAAAACTTTATCTCACAATATATTATGCCCATTCCATGCATTTCATGCGGTCTTTAAGCAGTTAAACAAAAGAAACCTCTTATTTCAGCTTTATTGCTGTGAATAGATGTGTGAATTAGAAAATGAAAGTTAATTTTATGTTGCTTTAATACTCATTAAAGTAATTTATATCTCCATATATGTAATGTTTTTTCTTATTTACCTGTTTGGAAAACTTTCTGTAATGCATTTTCTAGCAACTGATTTTGTTTCTAGACATTTCTTAATATTCTGTGTGTGACTGGAACTCATCTTTACAGCTTTTATGGTGAAGCTGCTGTGAAGTGTATAAAGGTACAAATAGAGTTAGGTAATCTTTAAGTAACTGGGGAGTAACAGACTTTGGTTTGTCTGTGTAAATTTTATAATTTGTATTTTGAAGTAGTTTTGTCTCAGGTTTCTATCAGTGTTGCAGATTAGACTTTGTCTTTCCCTGTTCTGTAAATCTGGGATTTAACCCTCTTTAATACCTGTATTTTGCAGTGCTTAGGTTATGAATTTATCATACAGTGGTATTGACAATCATGTTGGGACTTCAAAGAGTTTTGTAGTTGAGTAGCTACATACTTTGTGAACAGACAGAACAGGTGAATTAACTGTAATAATCTACCACACACTGGTGAGTAACATCATGGAGAAGTGCTCTGAGACAAGGTGCTTGCATATCTGGCAGAAAAGTATGGTATTAGTGATTGCTATGAAACAAAAATAGATGAGGGAAAAAGTGGCTAAAAGTAAAGGTAAATTTCCCAAATTCACAGTGATCTGTTAAGAATATCTTACTTTAAGAAAGGACTTGGTTTTGTCAGGTGGTGGCATACAGTGGTAAACAGCTGTTTGAGAACTTACATTGATTGAGAGGGATCCCTGATGCCTAGTTTATCTGTAAATCGATGGGTCCGGATGGAATGCACCCACGGGTGCTGAGGGAGCTGGCGGAGGTCATTGCTAGGCCACTTTCCATCATTTTTGGTAAGTCGTGGGAAATGGGCGAGGTGCCTGAGGATTGGCGGATGGCAAAGGTCACACCAATCTATAAGAAGGGCAAGAAGGAGGACCCGGGTAATTATAGACCGGTCAGCCTTACCTCCATCCCTGGAAAGATGATGGAACAACTTATTCTTGACTCCATCACTAGGCATATCAAGGATGAGGGGGTCATTAAGAACAGCCAACATGGTTTTATGAGGGGGAAGTCATGTATGACCAACCTTATAGCCTTCTATGAGGAAGTGACTAGGTGGAGGGATGATGGTAGAGCGGTAGATGTGGTTTTTCTTGATTTCAGTAAGGCATTTGATACTGTCTCCCACAGCATCCTCATAGATAAGCTGAGGAAGTGTGGGCTTGACGATCAAGTCGTGAGGTGGATCGAGAACTGGTTGAAAGGAAGAAGGCAGAGAGTTGTGGTCAATGGCGCAGAATCTAGCTGGAGGTCTGTGACTAGTGGAGTTCCTCAGGGGTCGGTGCTGGGACCGGTGCTGTTTAATATTTTCATCAATGACCTGGATGAGGGAACTGAGTGCACCCTCAGCAAGTTTGCTGATGACACAAAACTGGGAGGAGTGGCTGACACACCAGAGGACTGTGCTGCCATTCAGCGAGACCTGGACAGGCTGGAGAGTTGGGCGGGGAGAAACTTGATGAAATTTAACAAGGGCAAGTGTAGAGTCTTGCATCTGGGGAAGAACAACCCCATGTACCAGTACAGGTTGGGGGTTGACCTGCTGGAAAGTAGTGAAGGGGAAAGGGACCTGGGGGTCCTGGTGGATAGGAGGATGACCATGAGCCAGCAATGTGCTCTTGTGGCCAAGAAGGCAAATGGCATCTTAGGGTGCATTAGAAAGGGAGTGGTTAGTAGGTCAAGAGAGGTTCTCCTCCCCCTCTACTCAGCCTTGGTGAGGCCGCATCTGGAATATTGCGTCCAGTTCTGGGCCCCTCTGTTCAAGAAGGACAGGGAATTGCTTGAAGGAGTCCAGCGCAGAGCCACAAAGATGATTAAGGGAGTGGAACATCTCCCTTATGAGGAGAGGCTGAGGGAGCTGGGTCTCTTTAGCTTGGAGAAGAGGAGACTGAGGGGTGACCTCATCAATGTTTACAAATATGTGAAGGGTGGGTGTCAGGATGATGGAGCTAGGCTTTTTTCAGTGATATCCAGTGATAGGACAAGGGGCAATGGGTGTAAACTGGAGCATAGGAAGTTCCACGTTAACATCAGGAAGAACTTCTTTACTGTAAGAGTGACAGAGCACTGGAACAGGCTGCCCAGGGGGGTTGTGGAGTCTCCTACACTGGAGATATTCAAGGCCCGCCTGGACAAGTTCCTGTGTGATGTACTGTAGGTTACCCTGCTCTTGCAGGGGGGTTGGACTAGATGATCTTTTTAGGTCCCTTCCAACCCTTGGGATTCTGTGATTCTGTGATTCTTGTGCATACGTAAGTCTTCCAACTCTTTAAAAACCTTCCCCTGCTATTCCCCCATTCAGTCAGCTAAACTAGACATCACGTGGTGTCAGTCTCAGTCGGTGGCATTACTCTTAAGAGATGGTGGTAGTCTGAGTATCTAGTGTCTGTTTTCCCAGCAACAACCACAGACCTCCTGCAGGGAGACAATGAGTGATAAAGCCTTTTCTTTCACATCAGTTTCAAACAAGGTCTGGCTTCAGCTTTGGTGCAAAGGGTCGAGAATGCATTACGACCTTATCTTAGGTGCAGTTCCATACTCGTTTAATCAGGTTTCTGTTCTGCTAGTTTATCAGCCTGACCACCTCTGTCATTAATCCTACTGTGCTGATGATCAGATTTCTTGCAGGCACCTTGATGTGCTTCCAGGAAGGAGAGCCTCATGGTCTGACACAGGTAAAGTTCAGTTTGATCTGCAAGCTCCCAGCTAAATGATTGAACTTGGGAAAAAATCCAGAATAGTTTTAGACTTGCTGTGTAAGTAACTCTACAAAAGCAGTAAAGACTTCCCTTTAAATTAACAAAGGTGTGTTTAAAAAAATCCCCATGTCACCAGAGCGTTTTCAATCATGTATTTGTCTATTGTTTCAGAGTATCATACATTGGGTTTACTCAAGGGATTTAGCAAGAATGCTTGGTCTGTTTTGAGGGTTTGGGATTTTTGTTTTGCTATGTAACAGGCAATTGTTTTCAGTGATTTCTTCCCCTCCATCCTTTCTGTGGAAACTCCTTTTTAAATACGGTCTAGTACAGTGGGTAGAGGTTGATTCTCTTAACTTGGGAATAGGGATACGTAACAGCTTGGATGTGTCCCTCATAATACATATGATCATTAATATATACATCACTGCTGTTGTAATGGTGTCGTAATGATGGGGGAGATTAACTGTTGAAAGCTTCCCCATCCCCAGTAGCTAGATTGTTGAATTATGTGTACCAGAGAAGAATAACTTCTGTTTCTCAGGGACTATGCTCTGACAAAACTACCTAAAGCTAGTGCAGCCTTATAGAGATGATCTTTGGGACAGGCAGAGAACAGATTTGAAGACAGAATTCAAGTCAACAAGGCCACAGTCTTGACCACCTCTAACTATGCTTTTAACCTTGAAGGAGTCAAGAGTTCTATTATTCAGAATCAGTCATCAGGGGAAGAAGATCCATTTTTTGAAATACTCTACGCAGTGTGTCAGTATGGTTTGTGTCTCAAGCATACACCTGGGAAGGTTATTCATGTGAGCAGTGAGAAAGGTGTGTAATACCTTAAAAAAAATTGGTTAATGAAATAGTTGTTTTATGGTGGATGGGCAAAGATGAGCCTATGAATATAAGATGTATGTGGCATAATACAAAATACACTACCTTTTAGAGCTGAAATGCTAAGCAACTGAGCATGGGTGCCTCCAAAGAAAATGTTGAGATGGAAGTCAGCCGTCTCATTCCAGAATTACAGCTTACTGACAGCCCCGAGTGCTAAGCACTTAGTTTATGATCCCCTGTAACTTGAGATCCTTCCTGCAAGATTTCTGGCAACACAGTTTTCCTGGTTTCACAGCAGATTTTACATAGTAATCCCTAGTAGGTTGAATAATGCTGCTTTTCTCTTGCGTGTGTATATTGCCCCCTTCAAGAAGTTCAAAATCACTTTGAATTCTAATCCTGTCTCAGAAGTTCTTGTCCCTCCTTTACTCCCTGGTTTGATGTCAGGTAGGTTCCTCCAGAGTCCTGCTTGATAATCTCACCGGTTTACCTGTGAACCACTAGTTACTCTTTTGATTATGGAACTACTACACTATAGTAGCTCCTTCTATATCACATTTGTCAGGCTTATTTACGAAGATGTCTTGTAAAATGCATCAAAGCCATCTGAAAAACAAGATACAATGGGCTGATATCACATGGATACCCTTGAGAAGCAAATGCTGGAAATATGTCAGTGTACTCTCTAATGTATGGACTCCACAAACTACAAAACTAGTGCTACCCAGCTGCAAGGCTAAGTCTGAATACAAAGTGAGGTGGTGGTTCCAAAGATCCAGTATCCTCAGGATATTCACTCTGTATGTGTTTATGCGGTCAGGCCTGCTACTTGAATACCCTGGAATGATGGTACTCAGTCAATTAGTTTTTAGTCTTTATTTTGTATGGTCAAATTCATGTGCTCCAAATTTCAAAAGTGCTGGCTGATCAGGGAATGTGGCCTGTCTAAATACATACACTGTGCCTGGGGCTAGGATCCTGTTTCTTGTATTTATTTCACGTCTTCAAGGTGCCTTAAAGATAAGCAGCATCGTGCTGTCAAATGTGAAATGAGAAACAGGGCTGATGTGGAGTGGTGCTTAGGGGCAGAGTGAAGAGCACACATATAATTCTTTCTTGTTAAATACTTGTACCTAGGATAAAACTGGTAGTTCTGTACATCTGACTTACACTATCTACTGTAATTTATGGTTTGTGTCATGTATGACACCGTGTCTCTCAGGCACATTGTCATGCTGGTGGGCTTGATCTCTGAAACATCTGGCTTGTAGATCTGACAGGTAGTGCTGATCTGCCTTTCTCAAAGTGACTCATTGAGAGCTTTTTTTTCCTGTACTTTTTGACTTTATTACCACTCTGCTTGATTAACAGCTGGCTCTGTGTTTGTCTGTAATTTTGCAGACCTTGATGAGTCCAGTGCAGAAATGTTTGATGTCACCTTTTTCTTTTGGCCTCTGACCTAGGTTTGCGAGAACTTGCTAACTAAAATAAACAGTGTAGAGTGAGAACTGTACAAGAGTGAGGGACTAACTCATAGGATTTCAGACACAAAAATTATGACAATAGACAGGTCACTTGCCCCCCCCCCAAAAAAAAAAAAAAGTATCTGTCTCTGTTGGCATGAATATCTGTTTTCATGCTATACTTTGCCCCTTATGTCTCATGGGTAAACTGTATGTTTAGAAATAAAGGTATTATGGACTTCTTGAACAGTTAAGGCTTGGAAGAGTTGTTGAGTCATCTGCACAGACACCGGCACATATTCAAAGGTCATTATATTTTACTAGTAACTAGTATTTTGTCTACAGCATGCATTGCCACCACGTATAACACAAATATACCTCTCACCCACCCTGTAACAACAGGTTTTAATTCAGTTCTGAAGACCTCAAAGATAGTGTCATGGGTTCCAGTGCTCGGTGTGTGATCTCACTGTTGTATATTTGGACTTAACCTGAAGGACCTGCTGGTCTGCTCAGTTGTTCTCTGGATTGTTTTGGCTGGGGCAGCATCTTTTTAATGCCTCTTTCCTCCTTATAAAACTTGATGTATATTATCAAGTTAGGTTTTGAGCCTTTTGGTGTGTTAAATAGTCCCAATTTCTGTCTCTTTCCTGTTCCACCCCCACTTTGAGAATGACGTAGTTCTTGCAATATGTGTTTAAGTCTTCCCGGCATCATCTCCAACATCTTTCTCTTTTTAAAGTGGACATCTTAACTTGGAATGCCCTAGTTTTCTTCTTACAATGACATGTAAAAACTCTCCTTTTGCTTTGTGTCACACTCTAACACATACCACTTGTTATCATAGCACATTAGTACCATATGTTTAATGGGTGTGGATCTCCTGTAGCCTTCAGTCCTTATTTATGAATAAGTTTTTAATTTGGCTATATTAATTTTTGCTCAGATGGACCTAAGATATAAAGTGGCCTTCACTACTTAGTGAAATAACATGAAGAGGGTAATGCTACAAACTCAGAAGTTTCAAATTTTTCTGAGTGGCAACTTCCATCAGTGAGCTGGAATTGGATACAGAATATTGAGTAACAGGAGCCCTCAGTTCCTCTGGTAGAACTGTATCTTGAACTATCATTAGCCAGTCTTTAATCTACTTATAGTGGGTTGTGGCATGAAGTCAGATGTCTTATAAATGTCTGTGTTCATGTATGTGTATAGCTATTATAAAAAATCTACACAATTAAATATATAATTAAAAATTAATGTAAAGCTAGAAAGGGATGTTATAAAAACTACTCCAGTATCCTTAGCTGAGCCAGGCTCAAGTATGTGTGATTTCTTCTTGGAAGCTATTTTCAGCCTGTCTTTTAAACTTCCATTATAGGAGATTCTGCAACCTCCTTTGGTGTATTCAGACCGTATTTTATTATTTTTTAAATTATCCTTTTATAGCTAGAACTTCCCAGTTTGAGATGTTTCTACAGCTGGTTCTGTCTATTTGCTTATTGACTCTACTCTAGCAACTCATTACTGACAGCGGGTTCGGTTTTCCTGTGGCATTTAGTGATATATCATATCAACGGAGGCCTTCTTCCCTCCTTCCACACATTTGCAGATATTTTACTCTTGGAAGAAGATATTTGAGTAGTTTTATAAGTGAGCTTGCAGAGAAAGGAATGCCAGTTCAGATTAAAGGGAGAGGATGACTGCAAAAAGGACATGGAAAAGGTGCAGAAAAAGGGGTAAGAGAATCTGAATTCAAGGCAAGGGAGCTGCTTCCCCTACTCAGCAAAATCCCACTGGAGAAGGTGTTGGAAACCAGTGGATTAGAGTTTGCAGACAGTGCTTGCCAGGACTGGAATCTTTATTAACTTGGCTTTCGACAGATAAGCAGGCACTGCATTATTTGACCCGTCAATGTGTTTTAAATCTAAACATGATTCTGTGCATTATCACTAGTATTTGCAGGATGGCCAAGAATAAAACTGGTACAGAGCTTCGTCATGCAGGACAAGGCCCCAGCACACATCCAGGACTCTGCAAGCAAGTTCTCGTTTCCTCAGTGTCCACCTGTTTGCTGCATAAATGAGATGTCAGTCTTCAGAACTGTCAAACCAGTGTTTTCCCTCCCTGAATTCTTTTAAGGAAGAATGGATTAAATGTCAGCATAAATCAAGGAGATCCTGAGCATTCCAACTAGAGACAAACTTTTCTTAATCCTAATATACCCTTTCGATTATTATTTCAAAACTCTCAACATGGACTTTTTCCTATTTTCAGTGTTTGTTTCTTTGTTAATACGAAACTGAGAGATGAATTTGTCTCAGTACAACTCTGGCTTTAGCTTTTGAACAGCTTCATTACTTTGTCACCAGAGTGTAGGCCAACATTACATTCTTCAAGGTGACAGTAGTATCTCCATAAAATCACTTAATTGGGCAGAATGCTTGTGTGTTTAAGTAGAGGAAGATGGGAAGACTAATTGTGTTCAGGTGTTTTTCTCTGATAGCTGTTGTATATGAGATTTAGTGTTGCTGGAACCATAGCTTGGTTCTGGTGTGCATGTGAACTTTTATCATGTCTCCAGACTTACAATGTGGTAACAAGAGTTTTCCTCTTGTCATTAATGTACTGGAGATAATTGTGCTTATTTCCTCAAAACTGAATCTTTCCCATTAGGCATAATTGCTTTCTGCAAGCTTTGCTTGTGTTAAGCTTTGCCATTTTTCTTGCTGTTTAGGCCTTCCCACTACATTGTACATATTTGTGTTTTTCTTTGGTTTTGACTCCACAAATTTATAAAGCATAAGGTTGGAAAAGACTTCATGTTATCTTGCTCTTCGTTCTTTTGTCCCGGTGCAGAGATGTTCTTCATGGACATCTCCTTAACTTACTCTTTAAAGCTGATAGTAGAGACTACTGCAGTGGAAGATTACTCCCAGGTAGGTATGGAAGGTATTACTCCCAGGTATCTCAGAAGAGTCAGGTTTCTTGAGCAAGAGGGGAGTGGTTGCACCATAAACCACACTGGACTGAAAAACCTCGAGCAGTAGATTAGGCTGCTCTCACTTCCTGTGAAGATGACGTGCATGAACAGTCCCTCCATCTGGTTGAGCTGGGAGGGCAGAAGCACAGACCTCTTGGCAGAGGGATGGTAAAAATCTACCAAGGAAGTGAGAGAGCATGGAAGATTTGCTTTTCATCATCTATATATGCTTCAGTCATGCCTTCTCTACTTGGGATGATTGTCACTTTGTCTTGAGGAATGAAGTATTAACACTATTGATTCAGAAGTACAACAAAAATATCTTCTGCATAACTCATAAGGAAGTATTTCTGGTATTCAGGTTAAAAATATTCTGAAAGCAGCACTCAAGTAGAGGTCAGTTGATAATGTGAAAATTCACAGGAAACCTCAAATCTATCTCATGCTTTGTCTTCACTGTTTCACTTTCAGAGTTCTGTCATTTTCTAATGTGTGTAGTGTAAGGCTTGCTTTAGGAAAGGATTCTTCTTGATTGCTTCAGGAATAGGCAGCCTGATCAGGGGCCTGAACAAAAGTCGGTGTTCCTCAAACACTTTGTAAAACATTAGAGGTGAGATCACACAGTATCCTTGATACATGTGGGACTATTTGATAGGCTTAAAAGGTGTTGCCCTATGAAGTATTTGTAGCAAACTATCTAGATGTATGTATTAAATACTCTTTCAACATTAGGTATTTAACTTTTCTAATGCTGGAGAACTGTAACAATTGGTGTCAACATATGGAAAAAATAAGCTGTAAAAGTTAATTTAATAACTAGAAAAGTGATTCAGTGAATGACTTCAGTCTTAATGTGTGTGTAAAAAAAAAAAAAAAAAGTCATTGCAGTGCAGAAACAGGTTAACAGTGAGGAAACAGTTGTTCAAAGGGACCCTTCAACGTAATGAAAAAAAGGCAAAATAAGGCCCAATGGCAGAATCTGTAGTAAGAATTGTGCTTACTTTTAAGAATGAAATGGCTGTGGGAGCAGCCTCACCAACCAGAACTTATCTTCTCTCGCTCCTGTTGATTCATTGATGATATTTGTAGCCATCCTGGCTTTTTAGAGTGTTCCCGATTAAGCTTGGCAGGGTATTGCAAAACTACCAATAGTTGAAGGCCACCAATTTTGGAAACTAATGGTGTCTAGACAATTGGATTTTTAAACTTTTAATTCTCTCTCTTTTTTTTTTTTTTTTTTTACACTGAAGTGCTTAAGTTTTCTCTTTGAGATTGGTGTTACTACATCAGGCAAAATGAGTATTTCAGGCTCTGCTTGTGACATATAGTGGCAGAAGTCCTTATAGGTTGGAAAATGAGCAGGGAATGAGTAAGTGGATTATTCTACATATTGGTTCTGCAGATCTAGTATTTAGTCTTGTAGTCATGGGGCATACACCTCGTGAGTGAGAAAGGACACCCATTTGAGCAGTGCATGTCTTTCCTCACCCAGGTGTGGTGTGTTCCTGTTTCTCTTGGAGTGGAATAGAGCATGGCAGTTGTTACTGCCCTCCCTGTGCGATAATGATGCCTGTTAGAGATACAGACAGCAAATCTTGTCCACATGTGCCTTTTGGTCTCATTTCAGTAGGGTTCAGTTTTAAGCTGATAATCTTCCCCTTTTGACTAGTGGAGGAAACTTTCACCTCACAGAAGGAAGATATTTGAGGCTTAATGTCTCTTATGTGAAATTTTGGTTTTGAAACATGCTGCTAATTGTTTGTGTGTTAATACAGTCACTCTGTGCTTCATATAAACTGGCCAAGAAGGCTATAATGACTTAGAAATTTCATTTCAAACTCTTGAGTTTTATCAGCCTGATCCTTCTAATCAGTCTCTCTACTCCGATAATTGCCAGGGGTAGAAAGAAGCACCATTCTGGAACTGAGATGAGGCATAAATCCTGAGGATGCTGGTGCAGGTCAAAGTTAGAAGTCATGTAAGTCTGATTTGTCTCACACTGATGTGTGAAGTCTCAGGCTTTTGGAACCCTTCTACCAGCTTGCTAAGATGATTTGTATGGTAACCACTAAACCAGACATTTGTCTTCCTCTTGCTAATGACTTTCTGGTTATTGAGGTGTCAAGTCACTGTCATCCTACTCCTTGTTACTTAATTAGTGAATGTTTTTCTGGGACATAGGCTGTGGGGGGAAGTAGTAATAAATAGGCCTTACTTCAACAATCATTAAAACAGAAATTAAAAATGTCATCTGCGATGTTATTCCTTGTGGATTGCGTAACCAGGGCAAAATACTTCATCCCCACTTGTGTGAGTATCATTAGAATTCAGAATTACCTGTCCAACTTGCAGGGCAGTGTTAGTCTTACCTTTAGCAGAATTGAGAAGGCTTTGAAATACAAGGCAGCTTGCAGGGGTTATCCGAAATCAGTCCTGATTTTTGTTTTATCTATTTTCTGGTTAGAATTTGTAAGATGCGCATGTTATGATCACCTTACAACATCAGCTGAGGGAACACTGGGCGGGACTCAAAAGCTGTCACCAGGTAGCAGATGCAATGAAAGCCTTTTGCAGTGGTGCTGAAAAATTCTAAGAAATTCTTCAAAATCCTATTTCTGTAATCCTTTTCCTCCAGTCCTACTTGGCATCACTACAGCTACAAGCCTAAAACTGTACTGAGTAAAGCATATTACAAAATGGGACAGTTTTGCTTACACTTCATTTCTTATTTATGCTTTGGTCATCCAGCTTCTCTGCTGAAGAAGGAGGTCTTTGGAAAATACGGCAGAACTGTCATTATGCCCTGGAAGTGAAGGATTTGTTTCTTTAGTAAAAAGCCAGAACATAAATCACTGAAATAAACTTGATGTTAAAAGAATACTTGAAAATGACTGTAAATTAAAGTTGTCCATTTTGAAATGTATTTATTATCTATTTGGGAACTTGACCTCTTTAACTCTTGTTGAACAGCTGATACATTGAGTGTCTGAGGCAAGTCTTTGTTGTCCTCACAGCTAGAGAGAATGCTCACAAATTCTGTCAGCAGTAGGAAAGGCACTCTGATGCTGTAACAAGCGGGGCCTTGCAATAGGAGATAACCCACGGCTGGATTTTATGTTCAGAACAGTGACCGCTGTAGTTTTGGAGTCCTTTGGGCCTTTCGTTTTCCTCAGGAAGAAAAGTGCCAATCTGAGCATCATGGGGCAGTTTCCCAGGGGCAAAGCGAGTGGCGAGATTCACTTGGCACAGAAATGTTTGGGTGCTTTTTCTCTTGTTTTCCATAATAGTTTCTCAAGCACAGTTGAACGATCTGTTTAGTTTTCTGTTCTGGATGGAGATGTGCTGGGTTGGCAGCTCTGGGATTTTCTGTGTTTTGCCAGCTGGCAAACATGCACATTTGTGTAAGCTCATTCATAGCTGATACTGAGAGACAGGTGCTGATTTACTGTTCTTCAAATAACTGTGCTGGCATATGTCCAGTATTAACGTGACTGTGCCTAGAGAATAAGAGTGCATCACTTAGCATCATTGTGACAAATCAATCTCTCTGAACACTTATTTACTGATATTGGGAGGGGAAGTTAAATGTATTTCAGTGATGGATTTCATTGCCTGTGTTGGGAGAATATGTGTGTGATGGTAATACACATGTATGCATTGCTGACCAATATGAAATCTAGAAGTAAAAATTGCAAATCATTATTGATGGCAATAACAGGAAAGGGATGTTGTTTGCAGTCTCAGATTTATAAGGAATGCCTCATCATAGCCCCTTAATAACCATTGGTCATGATTGGAGAAAGGAACTCCAACACCTGTATGATAGGGCTTCTGCTAGTCTTTACTGCTGCAGCTGTTGGGAATTCTGTAATGCAAGTCATCCAAAACATCCTGCTCCCAGTAGCTGCTGTAGTCATATCCAAGTTGTAGGGACTCCCTTCTCCTGTTCACGTGAGCTTCCTGCGGCTGGGAGTCACTACAGTTGTTGACCTGTGATCTTGCTGTGCATGTCAGAGCCTGAGCATGCTTCTGGGCGGCAGCATGGCCCTTTGAGCTGGGCAGCAGCAGCAGGCACTGCCCTGCATGGGTGAGGCCTTCTGCTTGATGGCCTTGTTGAATTAGAAGCTGGGGAGAGGACAAAGCTATGACACGTCCGCTGGAGTAGTCGATACTGAGACAGCATTGCTTTTTTAACTAATCCGTAGCTGACAGTATGTCTGTCACTGACTTACTAATGACAGTGTGTAGCTTTCACATCAGCTGCCTGCAGCTGAGATCTGCAAAGCCAATTTTTGTGCTTCCTGGCCTTTACTGACAGTGAGGAACATGAGGATTTGCATGGTGTGTTTAATTAGTTACTTTTTTTTTTTGTTGGGAGAACTTAATTCCCAAGAAGAGAAGTTCTGTAAAGGCTTGGATAACAAGAAACTACTTGGAACTTTTGTTCTGGGCTATAGCCTGAAAGTTATTAAATGTAGCAGTTTATAAAAGCTTAAGTATCCTCAAGTAAGCAAAATGTAGTTCCTTCATACTCCCTGCACTCTTATTTGTGGTTGTGCTGTAACGGTGATTATATTGGCAATAGTTGTATGCCAGCAGGCTCTGTTCTGAAGCAGTGTGACTTCCTTACTCATGTATGGAAACATTTACTTGAAAAATTTTTAAAGGAAATGAAAGGAAATTATTTCTGCCCAAAATAAAGGTTTGGTAAATAGCAATGACGACATCACTGGTTCAGTGGGGGGACTGCATGCTCAGTACCAAACAGTTAATAAACTGTAAAAGACTGAAGGTGCAATTATATGTCAGGAAAACTCAGCCTGGAGGTTTTTTTGCTTCAAACGCATCTGCAGATTATGTAAATACCATCATCTCTTGTGCAAGATAAACCCACGGTCACACGGGAAATATTTAACCATAAGTATTAAAAATTAAACAGGAAAATAAGGACATAGATACAGTATCTGATTATGTATTATCTTTGGATGTTACACTAGTCATTTGCAGATGTCAAACTTCCAGTTTCCCTGGCAGGTAGATAGCAGTATCACCTCCATTTTATAGATAGAGTTAAAGAGGGAATGAAAGTAAGCGAAATAACATGCCCTGGGCTGTTAAGTGAACTGATGATAGCTCATGATGATAGCTAACATGAAAAAGGAAGAGTAAGCTCCCAGTTCTGTACTTCAAACTCAGTATTTCTTTTTCTTTCCTGACTACGGCAGGTGTAAAGTACGTAGAATCATAGAATAGTTAGGGTTGGAAAGGACCTCAAGATCATCTAGTTCCAACCCCCCTGCCATGGGCAGGGACACCTCACACTAAACCATGCCACCCAAGGCTTCATCCAACCTGGCCTTGAACACCGCCAGGGATGGAGCACTCACAACCTCCCTGGGCAACCCATTCCAGTGCCTCACCACCCTAACAGGAAAGAATTTCCTCTTTATATCCAATTTAAACTTCCCCTGTTTAAGTTTGAACCCGTTACCCCTTGTCCTGTCACTACAGTCCCTGCCGAAGAGTCCCTCCCCAGCATCCCTATAGGCCCCCTTCAGATACTGGAAGGCTGCTATTAGGTCCCCACGCAGCCTTCTCTTCTCCAGGCTGAACAGCCCCAACTTCCTCAGCCTGTCTTCATACGGGAGGTGCTCCAGTCCCCTGATCATCCTCGTGGTCCTCCTCTGGACTTGTTCCAACAGTTCCATGTCCTTTTTATGTTGAGGACACCAGAACTGCACACAATACTCCAGGTGAGGTCTCACAAGAGCAGAGTAGAGGGGCAGGATCACCTCCTTCGACCTGCTGGTCATGCTCCTTTTGATGCAGCCCAGGATACGGTTGGCTTTCTGGGCTGCGAGCGCACACTGAAGCCGGCCCATGTTCATTTTCTCATCGACCAGCACCCCCAAGTCCTTCTCTGCAGGGCTGCTCTGAATCTCTTCTTTGCCCAACCTGTAGCTGTGCCTGGGATTGCCCCGACCCAGGTGAGCTATGTACTGAGGTTGTGGTATAAAAATGCTCTTCTGCATTTTCTTCATAGTACTTAGGAGGTGGGTCCATGTTCCTTGTCCTGGATGGCAAAAGGAAATTTATATGGTTGCATTCTGCTGAACTGGCTACAAAATCAGTCAACTTCCCCACCCGGGCTGTGCATGTTTATATCTCATCTCAAACTGTGGAACAATAGTTCTCTGATTAATTTGTGCTTTCTCTCAAAATATGACTGTAGTCTCTTTTTGCCTTTATGATTTGATTGAGATCAAGTTAACAGCAGAGAGATATGCACAAATTCCTATCAATAACTGGTTTGTTTAGAATAAATGAATGCTGTATTTTGGGCCCTGCTTCTACATTACAGTGGCCAATGAAGAAAAACAAAGTACAAAAGAAAAATTGAGTGTTTTTTTGGCACACACAAATGGATTTACAAGGTATCAATGGTGCTGCTGTCTCAGTAATCATAAATTCACTTCAGTTTGGCAAAACAATTGGAGAACTTGTTTGGCTGTAGGTACAGAATATGCTGTAGTGATTGATCTTGTTGCTTTGCTGAGCTGATGATCCTGGAAGTTACTAGTTATCGAAGTAGCATCTTTGCTTGAGGACCAATACCAAGCCTTTGTACTAAAGGGAAAACAGCAAAGGCTCCAACTTTTTCTGTGCATTTCTCACAGCTGCTTTTAGTAACAGAAATTAGTGGTGTCACAATCACTGTCAGGCTTTTAAAAGGTTTTGGGTTTTGTTTTGTGCCTAGTTTCTGTGCATGTTCTGAACCTGTGCTAGAGCTCTTGTAACACACACTGACTAGTTTTGTTTGGCAAAGTTTTGTTACACTTGGCAGGCTTCTCTCTTGCTGCAAGAAGTTAGAATATAGCGACAGTATGTACTACTATGAAAACATCCAGAACCCAGTCTGACTCCTTAGCATCAACATAGCAGCTTAATATTATCTAGACTGTTGTATTTCTTTAAGCTTCTATATGTCACTGTAAATTTCCCTAGTGACACGAGATTTTTGACTTGATACACATAATCATGGTAGTGATATCTGTATCTGACTGGGTGCGTTTTAATGTTTAGAAAAACATTTGAGATTCCAGTTTTGCAGGCCGTACGAGCTGAGCTGAAGAACGGGTTTGTCTTCTCAGTTAAAGGGAGCTTTCTTCAATCAGACATACAGTTTAGGCATTCTAGTACATTCATCCTCAAGGCATCAATATATGTCCATATGAATGTGATGACTTGATGGCTTCACTGTGAGAGCTGGATAAAATACAGCTGACCCTACCATTTTTTCTAAGATTCCTTCTGCTGTCACAGCAAGGAAGGAGGCTGGGTTTGAGAGAGGTCTTGCATCAGGGCCAAATGCTGGTCCACTTCAGGACTTCTTCCCCATGATTTAGTAGGGGTCCTGTATGCAGTCTTTTCTCTTTAATAAATACTGGTTTTATAATCTCATGTGTCTATCTAGCTTTATGGTCAACTTGGTCAATCAAAGTTATACTATATAGCATAATTGGTGCAAATGGCCTAGAAAGGTAACTAAGGTAATGTTTTCATCTTTTGTCTTGCAAATCAGGTGAGAACTCAGACTATTATAGAAAATAGGTTGGTAGAAGTTGGCATAAGTAAGCAGTCATTTGATTCCTGTGTATGTCACTAGTATGAGTGCTGTAGGCTGAATGTGGAGGAAATAGTTGAATTGGTAAGGCTGGCAAAACAGTGTAAGTAAAAATCTATGCAGCATTTTTGTGGCTAATACAACGTGCTTAGAAATGGTCAGGGAAGGTCATATATTTGGACTAGCAAGGGATGCTTTTAAAATGGTTCTTTGGACACACGGCAGGAAAGATGAAGGTGAAATGGCCAGATGAAGACTGAGGTGTTTAAAATGATGCAGAGGTAGAGGAGCAGCATGATTTTATGGAGTAGGCTGTATAAGTAAAGATCTATAATTAAATATAATTATAAATTATATTTTATAATATTATAAATATAAATATTTAATAATAATAATAAAAGTAAGTAATTTAAATTAAATTAAATAATTTAAATAATTAAGTATTTAATATTTATAATATTATAAATAGAAATATAAATATATAAAATAAATATATTTATTTTATAATAAATATATTTATAAATAAATATAAAGATTTATTTATAAATTTATTATATATTTATTATATTTATAAATATAAATAAAATTATAATTATATAATATATTATATAAGTAAATATAATTAAGCAGTGAGGCTGGATACCAGAAGAGGGGAAGGTAAAAAATAAAAGTCGAAAGCAATTAATGCAGTTTTGGAAGACAATAGTGACAAAATACTTCCATCTATATAATGATGACTTGGAAAATAATGCCAATGAACTGAAAAGTTAGGAGCAAAGTTGAAAGCTGTATTGGTAGATTTATAACATCAATATTATACATCAGATGCTTATTCCAAGGCCACCTGGAAAGGTACAGTTAATCCAGGCAAAAAGTAGAAATAATGCAAATGTTTGGATTTTCAGAAAGCTCTGATATATTTATATGACTTAAATATTATTTAGATAATTATTTATTATTAAAACACCACCTAATAAATAAATCTGTTGCGAAGTAGCAAGTTAAAAATGAAATCCACCAATTTTTGCAGGGTATTCCTCGTGAACTTGTATAGCATTACTGTAGCAACTAGTTCTTCTGAATGTGAGCCCTGCTCAATCACTATTATGAGATTTACTTCAAATATATTCCTATTTCTGTACCTGGATCATGACTTCCTCTACGTCTCACTTGTTTCTAAAGGAAGGAGTAAGGTCTAGGATCAGCACATGATTTGGAGAGACAGCGCACAGGCAGGCCATGCAGCTTGCCACAGCCTGCCCAAAGTACTTACAAAGGACTTTGATCCTAGAAGAATCAGAATAAAAAGGGACAGTTTAACTGCCTGTCAGCAATAAAAGAGAGAGGCAATATCTGGTTACTGTGACCTCTTAGATGGAGACACACAGGTAAGCAGACTGAGAAGTCAGAAGTGTGGGGAAAGCAGCTGTAGATTGTCAGAGTATTTCTTTGCAGAGACATGATCATTCAGCTATCACTGAAAGGGTACTTGCTCTGATATGCGAAGAACCCTAATTAGTAATAATGTCAACAGCTTTAAAAGCTTTACAGCAATCTGCAAGTTGCATCACTGAAAGGTTTGAATTGCATGAGTGAATCCCTGTTTATGGTAGGCTATACAAGCATAGGCGTGAGGCAGACTGTCTTGTAAACAGATGTTAAACTGGATCAGCAATATTTCCAAAATATTTACTAGCTTTCTTTTTGGAGTGGTCAGGTTGTTGAAAAATCCCCTTCCTGCTTTCCTCCCACAGAGGTGGCCTGAAAGGAGAGCAAGGATTAAGACTGAAGTTTGGCAGAGTTTTGGCAAGGGGTTCCAAAATAGACCCAAATTTGCTAGGGTATGACTGACAGGTAAGTAGGCACAGAGGGTGGTGTAACTGATAGCTCCTTCTATCTTGTCTGTCTTGGAGCTTGTCCCAGACCTTAAAGATAGGACCTGTCTGTTCCCTGTTGGCAGCCTGTTCTTACCGCGCAAATATAGTTTGCCAGCAATGCTTCAGAGGAGAGAACACAATTGGCTTTATGTATACTGCAAGTGATTAGCAATGTTCCATAGTATATAAACTGGTATTTCATTTTTATTTGTAATACTGGGTTTTGTCCACTATGTTGTCCCACCTCCAATTCTGTTTATTCTTCCTCGCTTAAAGGGTAGCTAGCAAGAGAGGAAGAGTCCCTGTTTTCCCGCCTCTCCTTTGGTTTGATTAGGTAACTTTTCTGTCAGACTTGTCAGGAACATCCTGTAGTACATTAGAACAGTATACGGAAGTTCAGATAAAATTGCTGGTGTTACCTTACAGTGTCACTTTAAGTGAAACAAAGCATAGCGAGTATTGGGTGTTGTTTAGAGACTAGTTGTATGGCCAGAATATGCTATATGTGCTAGAAATCTGAGCTATTTCCAAGCATGGGAAAAATGATTTTATAAAACTTAACAACCCCCTCCGCAGATCTCGCCACAGAACCTTGTTCAGTCTGACAAGACTGAAAAGACTGCAGGATATCCTTCTGAAATTAAGGGTGAAAATTCTTGTCTTTGCAGAAATGGCTCAGTTTTCTCTGGACATAGAGTTAGTACAGTGGACAGTCGACCTTTGAGAAGCAGTTGCTAACCTCTTCCTCTTGCACATCAGACCTGAAAAACCAGGAAGCATGCAGAACACAGTGTCCCAAAACCTACCCACCCTCTTTTCTGAGGTTTCCACAGCAGAACAAGAGCAGTCGGAACAAGGAAAAGGCAAAGAGCCGGGAAGAACCTCTTATGATACAGATTCTACTGTTAGCTCAGAGTTGAGGCCATGATATTTTGGCATGGAACTGAGTGAATTACAGAAATGGGCATGAAATTGAGAGGTAGCTGGCAGTTAATGAGAAGGCAAATACTGTTTAAGACCACACTCCATCTGAGTTCCTGCTCACCTTCTACCACTATTCATTCCCTGTTGGCAGACCTTGAAGCTTCTGTGTTAGTGGAAGGCTGATTTCTGAGGAAGTTCTGTTGACAGCATCTCTCTGCCTGTAGGAGTTAAGTTTGTTCGAATTCTTTCCCATTCCCTGCAAAGCCCAAATTTCGTCACCACAAAATGCAAGATTCCTAAACCTTGTCCCAGAGTCAGTTTGCTGATTTAGCTGCCGTATATAGATTAAAGCTTTTAAATTTTTCTTTTTCTTTAACCTAAATTTGCATTGTTGGAAAAAACCTCCCTTTCATAGGTCTATGAAAGCATTTTTATTCTTTTTTCCTCCACCACAGCATTACTTCTGATAAAAGTAATGTATAACTAAAATAGGTTTTAAAAGCCTGTAAATAGCCATTGGCCTGTCCAACAGCTCCTTCATTCAAATTGGCTGGGTATGCAAAAGCTGCATAAAATAAAAAATTAATGAAGTGCACAGTAGAAACAAGAGACCTGACAAGTAACAATAAACCTCATCAACTTAACATGCACATCCTGCTTAAAACCAATAAGCATGCCAAGCAGGCTGGACAGGTTGTGTGCAGGAGGATTCTGGATTATCTTGTTATAATGGACTACATTGAACTGTAGTTCAACCAGTTTTATTTTGAAGCCAGTATTGCCACTGAAAGGAGTTGTCCCATGCTTATGAATTTGCTGTTTGTTTCTGCTTTCTGTTCCGCTTTCTATGTCCTTCTCCACCTCTTTTCTCTGATCCTTTCTTGCACTGGGATTATTGGGTGACTCTGGGTGAAGCATCTGAGGAACTCATGTGCATAGGCAGGGGGAGAAGCAGAAGGAAAACCATCTGTGGGCTATTATCCTACTTGCTCAGTCCCTCGATGTTGTTTACTACACTTAACTGCAATGTTTCCAGTGCTACCCTATACTTCAAACTAGGACAGAATAGGCAACTCAGAGACATTAAGCCAGGCACACATTTGAAACATGACACTCTTTCCGCCCAGTACATCCCTGAATTCCCTGTGCTTTGTCTCTAGGTGAGAACGTTTAGCCGAAATATACCCCTATTGCACGCATATGATGTGCATTCATAGCAACCCCTGCTGCAAAGCAGGGAGGTTACTAGGAGCAGTGTCCCCTAATCTAGGTTGTTAGTAAGACTCACCTCCAAAAAACATACCCAGCTTTCTTCTTGCACCTGCTTATCATGAGTTCAGCTGTTCTTTCTGTAGCACACATATCGCAGCTGAAGAAGCTTTTTATTGGAAAAGCAGAGTCTCCTGGAATAGAAGGAGGCAGGCTGCCATTGCTCAAAGTGTAGGTAGTTTATATGTACCTACAGCATAATGGAGATTTCTGTTTCAAATCAGAAAGCTAATGAGAGTCTCAAATTTTTGCATCACAGACTTTTCTAAACTAATATCCGTAAATATAAATGAATTCGCCATGGTGGCAGTTCAGTGCTTTGAGAAGTACACAGATAGGACCTGCTGCTACCAATGTAGGAAGAAAATAATGGGAGCACAATTTCCATGAATGCTACCAATATGCATGTGGGAATGCCCATCTGCAAGGAGGTTCAAATGACTGGCAAGTCTTAAACTACAGTGACAACTCCTTTCTAATTGTAGCACACATCTACACGATACTGGTCTGTTTGCTGATGACAGATGGATTAGTTTGAGCATATCAGGTTAGAGTGGCCACAATCATGTATTTCTGACTGGGAAAGGTAACTGAATGATGTGCTGGTTCTGTGCAGTTGCTACAGGAAATCCTGTTTTTTGTGCCAACACTGCAACCACTACTAACATCCTAGACTAGGTGATACTGTTTCTAGTAAACTCCCTGCTTTGCAGCAGGGGCTGCTATGAATGCTTTTTGTCCGCTGAATGTATCATCTGGTCCATCGTCTTCATTCAGAAATGAACACTGAACATCTCTAAAATATGCCCCTGTAGCTGCAACTGGCAGGTAGTCTCATAACATGATCTGTGGAACAATGACACCAAACGCTGCAGGGGGAAAGAAGAGGGGTATAGGTGGAATGAAGGTGAGTTTCATAGGTCTTGGAGTAGGAAACTTTCTCTCTCTGGACAGGTAAATGTCTTCCTTCACTTCTAGTAAGAGCTGTTTGTTGTGTTGTGTGTAGGTTTTGGTTTTTTCCTTCCCTCCACCTTCTCAAGCTTTCTGTCTTCACTGGTTGCAAGAGAAGAATAAAATACCTTTTTCCCACTTGGAGAGTATCCTTATAGAAAGTCATCTGTGTGATAAAGACTACAGAAATCAATATAAATCAAGTCATTTGTCATGAAGGATCTCTTAAGTTGTACTACAAAATTACTGTTTTTTCAATCTCATATTTCATATCCTTACCATTGTTTGTTTGCATCCCATAGGTAAGGCACAGAACTTCAGACCAGGTAATGGCTTTGAAGATGAATACACTGAACAGCAACAGGGCAAACATGCTGAAAGAGGTTCAACTTATGAATAGACTCTCACATCCGAACATCTTAAGGTACACTGGCTTTTTTTCTGAATCATGTAGAGATAGACTGTCTTTAAAGCTGTCCTATTTTGCATTCTTTCTTACTTATTTTTATTATGGCTGTATTTTTTGTGAATGTGTTAAGATCAGCTTCTAATTTAATAGAAGAAAGGGAGCAAGAAGAAAAGAGCAAATTGAAAATCCACATGATTTTGGTATCTGGAGTTTACCAGTAATGAGTAACCTATTTCAGAGAAAAACAAGTTTTCATGTTATGAATTTTTGATGAATCATTTCAATATAAGGAGTAAAATTTGGCTTCTCTTCTTGAATTTAAATGATTGCAAATTTAACACTACACAAATAATCTGTGTTTACTGATCTTGCAGATTAACAATGCAAAGTGCCATAGCTTCCTCATATCTCTTAAGTCTGTTTTCTAGTTTATAGCATTTTCTTATTATAGTATTGCAAGGTGTGGGATAAGAGGGACTCGAGAAGGTAGAGGTGAACTAACTTGATTTATCTGCTCTTGAAAGGAAAAAAGGTAGTTTTTGTTTGTCAGTAGATTACTGGATGCAAATCCAAATGTTTCAATTTGTATTTTATTATTCCTTTAATCTTTTCAGTCTTGGTTGCTTTCTTATTATCATGTGTCAAGCAATGAACTTCATTAGCTGAAGCCATAACATTAAGAAGTTAAGATGTGATGACAGTGCAGCAAATAACCGGCTCCATATTGATAGTCTCAGGCAGTACAGCTCTTTCGGAGAAGTTTTGGGGACACAGTGAACTTAAGTAACTGAATTTCTTCACCAGACTGTTAAATAGCACGGACATAGTACCGATTCCTGAAATCCTTTATAAACAACTTTTCTGATCCTTGAAATCTTGTCTCAGTCTTTGTTAGCTGATGTGTGACAATATTACCTTGTTTGTTTCCTGTAGTATTTATGAGGGGACCTATCAGAAGCATTTGGACGATTATCTGTAGGGAGCAATTCATCAACTCATGCCTATTTTCTTTTTTTTTTTTTTTCTTTTTTTTTCTCTTAAAGCCTGTGTATTTGGATAATTTTTACTCCTAGTAAACAGTATTAGTTTTAGAACAGTAAATTTATGCAAGTGTTGTAGTAGTCTGTCCCTAATCAAAATTCTTAGTCTCTTTTCTCCTTAACAAGGTGAGGTGAGATTCCCAGCAACTCCTCTGGCTCTTCAGATTGTTTTGGGTTTGCTGGTTTTGGTTGTTTTTTTTTTTTTTCCTAATGATGTCAGATATCTGGCATTTTAGGTTTCAGGATCGTCAATTGTTTCCTATAGCTATCCACTACTTCCTTTCTGTCAAGAATTCTTAGGTAAGCAGCATATGATCGTGGGGAACTGATACAGCCGCTTTTTTTAGTAAGGTCTGTGGAGAGAATAACTTCCGGGGACTGGCATTGTCAGAATCACGAAGTCAGTACATGACATCAGTTTCATTACCAACTTCGTGTGGTTTGTAAATCTTACTTAAAGAAAAACCATCTAGCTTTACAACTCTGTTCAAAGTAAAGTATTTCTTTTGGGCTGGGGTGAGGGAATATAGGAAAGGGATTGTTTGACAGGCAAAAGAATTCAGTCACAGCTTAATGTAACCCTGCCCTGCCTTGAATGGAGTTACACAGGTGTTGCTGAGAACAAAAGTTGTTGTGCTCAGTTCTGAGTTATTGCTGAAATTTAAATGTCTTATGATGTCCAAGAGATTATATCAATGATATACTGGCCCTCTCTGGCCTTCAAGTCTATGAATAATTTGAAGTCAGTGGTGTCGCACAGATGGTCCTGAAGAAAGAACAATAATGTGTTGATTTATGCAAGAAGCAAAAAAGGAATTCCATTTGGTTTCACAGTTATTACACAGGATTAATAGAGAAATCTTTTCTTTTCCCCCATGTGCTCAACTAAGCAGGTAAAAGTGAATACATAAGAAATAAACTACTTAAATAGAAATGGTTTATCTTCGCATAATTTGTTTTGAAGAATAAACTTGCTTTATGAGTTGTTTGATTTGAGGCCTCTTCAAAGAGAGTTGGTTCTCTGGTAAAAAGACTACTGCCTTTTTCTTATGTGTTAGGTAAGTACCCTTGCTGCAGGGAGCAAGGACATTCCTACAGAAAATGGAAATGAGAAAATCCTATTTAGTTTTAGTTTATTCTTTTACCAACTGATAATACACAGTAAAAACTATTATTTTTCTTCTGTAGCAGGTAACTTGGTGGTTTTGTGTGTTAGTTGTCCTTTTATTTCTTGTTTAAAATCACTCGGCTACAGTGTTCCTGGAAGAAGATTTTGCCCTTTTTAAATGCTACACACAGGCGAGTAACATTTAATATACAGGTGTATATACAGGTATATACATGTTATATGTGTGTGTATATATACTCCCCTGTTTATATATATGTGTGTGTGTATATATATACATCTGTGTACATGTGAATATATATATCTGTGTGTATATATACATGTATATCTCTGTGTTTGTATACATATACATACAAACATGCATACAAACCTCTATTTCTGTTTCAGAAGCCAGGTGCTTCTATTACTGTTGTAAGAGTTAGTTTAGGACTTATTTCCTATTTTAGAAAGACATTAAAAATAGTATTTGATAATAATTAGCTTTTATAGTATATTGGTGAGAGGTGAAAAAATCATGGTGTCAAATAAGAGCAGCTGCAGTAGTATTGCTGAAAGGAAAATGTTCTACCATAGCATGTCCCTGCTGAAACATTTTCTGGGATTATTTTTGAAAATTTTAAGCCTGTATTAGTATTTACAGGGAATGATCCTCTTCCAAGAAGTTTTAGCATGTAAGTTCTCCTTTCCAAGGACTATGAGCTACCTCAGTTGGCTGTTAAACGTTATCTTCTTCTCATTGTTTCTGTCCTTTGAAGTTCTTCCTCTATATTACCAAGCTGTTTTGTCACTAGCATCAAGATTATTTATCGATCAGTGGATCTCCTCCATGTGCCTTGAAAGTCTACTCTGATTTTATATAATATGTATGTATCTGTGCTTCTTCATCTTCTTGAAATTCTAGGACTAGCTACTGTTAACTTACACTGTGAACAAGTTCCTTTCCTTAGTACTGATCTGTTGTCTGCCGGATAGGATAGTACTGGATACTTAGGCTGAAATGTTGAGATCATGTTGTATAGTGGTTAATTGTAGCAGGTGCTCTGATACCGAATGGCTTGTAATTATTATGAAACTTCATAGGTACTGGCTTTATGGTACCCAAAATCTGCTCTTAACCTATTTCAACAAGTGCAGCTCAGTCAGTTAATGTTTTAGAAAGTGGATGTCAGATTCAGCAATGATGCTGAATTCTTTTAGTATACTAAAATCTTCCTTAATCTGTGTGTGTACTTATGTTTTTAAACATCCTGATGCTTTGGTACCTAAAATTTGCATTGAATCATTGGTTTTGTCCTAAAAGTCTGCCTTGGTTTATATGAGCTAAGTGATACGGAAGAGAGAAGAGATTCCTCTTCCTAGTAGTGTATTTGGGGGCCAAAGATCATCATCCTTTGGATGATTAAAAACCCCATCACTTTGCCAGTGCTCCAAAATACGTATCAACTTTTTGCAAGCTATCAATTCCAATGTACCCATGGTTAACTTCAGGATGTTATTGCAAAGGTTCTCACATCTTTGCCATTGATTGCACTGACTGAAAAAGAAATGTTGCTGACTATTTGAAACTGCTTTTGTTTCTCTGCCATCCATATCAACTCATTTTCACATTCAAATACAGGTGTCATTTGAGGTTTATATCCAGCCTGTAATCACCATTCCGGAACGTGAATTTGTCAGTAGCTACTGACTTTCTTCTGTTCTTTAGCTCAGTAGAGATTACCTAGAGGCAGGTCTGTTTTTTTCATGATACTTTTGTACTACTTTAGGTGATGGAGTTACGTCAAGGTGTTTCAGTTTCTCTGCTTCTAATGCTTGAAGTATCAATCTGGTTATTTAGGCTTTAAAATGACGTGTGTTTCTGGGTGTGGAGTGGAAATCTGACTTTAAATATCCCTACTCATTTCAGTGTTTCTGTGCTCAAGTTTTACTCTTGGCAGCTACATAGATCTGTCTTGATCAGAAGACTGATGTAAGTGAAGAGTTTAGTTTTCACTTGCCAAGTCCCCAGTAAGTATTCCATCCCCATACATCATAAGGATTCTAGTGGTCAAATATATGCATACATCTATTAAGAAAATAAGAAACTGCCCCTTATTAGAGGGATTATTTTAGTAAAAATGTGAAACCTCTATAGTCTCTTAAGTAGATGTTGGAACAGAAGATTCCAGCTCTTGCAGCTGCAATGGCATGATGGTAAATAGTAAGGGGATTTAGAGGTTTTTTGCTTGTCTTCCTCTGGTTCCTTTTTCAGTTAGCAGGTGTGATTCCAGAGGCAGAGTAGATGTTAACTGTAATGTAGTAACTTTTTGTTCAGTCTCTGTCTGATGATCGTAAGAAACTATGAAAGAGCTGGGTTTTTTTTTTGTTTTGTTTTGCTTTTTTTCCCAGGGACCAGCTTAGGGCTGTTTCAGGAATGAACAGGGCAAAATTGGATATAATTAGTTTGGATATAAGGAAGAAGTTCTTTACTGTAAGGGTGTGGTGAGGCACTGGAATGGGTTGCCCATGAAGTTGTGATTGCTCCATCCCTGGCAGTGTTCAAGGCCAGATTGGACAGAGCCTTGGGTGGCATGGTTTAGTGTGAGGTGTCCCTGCCCATGGCAGGGGGGTTGGAACTGGATGGGCTTAAGGTCCTTTCCAACCCTAACTATTCTATGATTCTAAAAGCAGACTAGTGGTGTTCCTGGAATGTTATGCTCCATTTCTACCATCAACTTCATCTCCTATCTCCATGTCACTCTGGCATACAAGCTAAACACGGAGAACTAGAAGGCTTTTCTCCCTCTGATCTACACTTCTCCTTGACCTGAGTGTGGGAGTGCTGGCTTTATCACGTCTCCCCTCAAAAAAGATGGTGAGGGCAGGAATGGAAAAGCAAGGTGGAGTTCTGGTTTGTGCCATGAGATGTTTACTGTAGCTGCTTTAGTACAGGTTGGGTGGTACAGGGCAAGACTGTAATTGCTGGGGTTAGGGAAAACAGGTTTGAAGCATTTCTTCACTTCCTTATTAGGTTAAGTCCCATTTAAAGTGCAGTGCTGTTCAAGGCTTGGGTTAGATCTAGTACCAGGGTTATGAAAGGTCTAGTGTATGCTTGTAACATTTACTGCTTTGCTGCTTGCCCGAACGTTGATGTGCTGCTGTAGTCACTGAATTTTACCCAAATCAAAGTAACAAAATGGGGCTGGAAAGGACTCAATAAATCTCTGTCCTTGTGTCCTAGGCTGGGAGCCTTAGGGCCGCAGTCTGGTAGACCTGATGCCTTTTCATTTGGGTAATGTCTTACAGGTGTGTTTTTCTCATTTTCACAGATTCTTCATCTCTTCTGCTGTCTCTTAAATTAGTGTATCTTTGATTTTGAGATAGAATTTCAGTCTTTAATATCACTACTGTTTGCATGAAAAAGTATTTCTTCATTTGATCTGTACCTTGGGGACTTCATTTAAAACATTCTGTACACAGAAAGCTTTAGCTCATGTCTTAAGTGCTCTCGTGGGAGCGCTTGGAGGTATCGCTGTGTGTTTGGCAGTGAGCGTGCAGGCAGATTGAGTCATGATTAAATCCACCTTCTTGTGTGCACACACACAAATAAGCAGTATTGCATGCACTTCTTTCAAGCAGAATTGGATTTCATCTCCTTTCAGACAAATTTGGCACCCTAGGAGCACAGTACTAGGTTGGTGGGTATTTTTGGTGCAGTTTTCTCCTTTTGAATCCTTTCTTTTTGTGAAATTACTTGTGATGGGCTTTGTTAGAATAGCTGGAAGGATGGCTTTTGTCTTTTTACATTCTTTGTCCTCTATTAAACAGTAATTTAACAAAAAAGAAAATTACTTTTAATTCTCTGTGTAGTGGGGTTCATCAAAAAGAAGTATTTTAGAAATGCTGTGCACAAGACAGCAGAAGAGAGGCTGTATGCGTTGTATGTGTTACAGAAAGGACAGATTAAACACTTGCCTAGCATCAAAACAGTAGAAAACTTAAAATCCATTTTTAATCTAGCATGGCGCCTAAAACATTGAGGGTCTTAGTGCAGACTTACTATTCTTACTCACCCTCATCCTTCTCTGTCAGTGCAGTGCCTTTTGACCTGCTCTTTGTGTTACTGAGCTCATTTGAGAGACTTTTGCATTGGTGTGTTTGGTTTGTTTCTTATGCTTAATCTTATAATCAAATTGCTGAATTTTCTCATACAAGCAGTAGATTTCAGAGGACCACAATTTATTATGTTTGACTGTAGCTGCCTCAGGTTTAGCCACGCAACAGGAACATGTCCCAGTGAAGTTCTTTTAATGGGAAGCATGTGTTCAATGTCTAGGTGTCCACAGTGGCTGTATAATCTGGATCTTTGATTTATCAAGGAGGCAAAGATTGCAGACTGAGGCTACAGCTCTTAGTCTCTCCTTTCCTGTCTAGAATTTTCTCCCTTGCAGTCTGACTGAAAAGCAGTTGGACTGAACTGAAAGCAGTTTGGGTAATTGCTGTTATGCACTAAGAAATATCCAGAGTACCTTCTCTAGCTCTTGTCTGGGAGGACAGGTATTCCAGACTGAAGAATAGCCTGGTTTATGGAAAGAGACTTCTAAACACCTGAACATTGCTGACATTACTTAGGAAGTATTTTGTGGTGGAAATGTGCTGCACTGTATTTACAAAGGTGGACTCAAATAACATCCTTCATATTTGCAGCTTCTGGGGAAGTCTTTCCAGCCACTAGTTATGATTTTTGGAAGTGCTTCAGCTTTCCTGATAAGGCCAGATATACTGTCTTGAAAATAAACTTCCTTAAATCTGCAAATGGTCTCCTGTTTTGTTGATGACTGGCTCACTGAAGCTTCTTCCAACTGGAAATGCTTATAGGAAGTGTAACCTTTGGCTGACAAGGCATTCTGCTGAAGTTCACCTACGAGCACATTTTGGCTCTGGAGTCAGTGTGTCTAGCCAACAGGAATCATCTCAGCTGTACTGGACCAGCAGGTCAGCTTCCTATCCACAGAACTTGGAATCTCATCTGGGGCAATCTCAGAAATTGAAATCTTATGTTAAAGTGTATTTCCTGGTAGCAGCTGTGTGTATTATCATTTAGTGGAAATGCTTTCCAACAGTGTTTTGCAGCAGTCCTTGGCTTAACCAGTGGCTTATTATTGCTTGATACAGCAGTGAGGTTTTCCAGGAATTTGGATCACTAGAGGTCTATTCTAGCAATCTATTTTCCAGAGTCTGAAAACTGAGATTCTTGACACAAAGTTTAAATTGTTTCAATATGTTGCTTGTAAACTCATTAATTCTGCCTTTATCAGTGTATCTGGTTTCTCTTTTCCTGGGTAATAACTTCTAAATATGTAGGGTTTCTAAATATATCTTTATGTCCAGCTTTTTTCCATGAGATCATGATATTGAGCTTTGTTTTTAATATCTGATTTAAAGTTAGAAGTGTATGTCTGCTTCCCTGTAGAAACCCTAAACCATTAAGAATTTTTGAACCCTTACTCTTGGTAACCTGAGCCAGTGTGTCTTTTCTGCCTGAAGCATAGGTAATTAATATGCTTCCATTGAGACTTCCCTTGACCAAAACAGGTTGACAGAAAAAGTTAAGTTCTAACCAATCTTTGAGTGACAGTGATGGTTTTCCATCTTGGTAAAAATGAGACATCAACATTTTGGCAAAATTAAATTTAAATTCATAATTGGATTAATATTTTAGAGTTAAGTCAAATACAGTGAATTCCTGATTTGAAAGTGATGTGATACATCTTTAAAAAGGGAGAGTTGATACAGAGATGAAAGCATTACTTTTAATTACTTAGCCTCAGTTTTTGCTTAATGAAAATACTGCAGTACTCGGTTAACCTTGTGCTTTAGCACGTTTCATAAAAGAGGAAATAATACTTTTTGAAAGCTAAGTGGAACTCGTATCTAAAGGAATAAAACCCCCTCTTTTTCCTCAGGCTTCCTTGTGAATAAAGCTATTAAGACCATGTGTGACCGCTCTGCAGACTTTTAGAATTCATTAGGGAAGGAACGGATTTCTGCTCTGGAGGAGTCTGGATTTCTTAGTCTTTGTCAACTTGTTTGCAGAATTGTTCATATGTGATTGCTGGATGAAGTGAAACTCGGAAACAGCAGTGTTTTGAGTAGATGTTATATCTAGAAAAATCTTTCTTCCCTTTTCCCTGGATACCTGGTCATGCCCTATTGCTCCTCATTAAACAAGAGGAATTGGGTTTTCACTGTCTCTCCAAGTAGTACTTGCGTATTTAATTTGGGGAATATTACTGGAGGTGAGAACAGGCAAGAGACGCTCAAGTACAAGTCCGGATTCTTTGGTTATAAAAACAGATTTCCACAGCTTGGCTTATGCAAAGGGCCTTACCTATGTTGTTGTTCTTTGGCTGCTTGTAATTTACCTGTCAGCCGTTAGACAAGAGAACAGTGAGGATCATTCATTTCTTCAAAAGCAGCTTAGCTGAACTAGTACTATATGTGTCTTGCATCAATTTGGGTTTAAATTCTGAAGTATTCAAGGATTTAAAAGGTCCTTTTCCTTCAAACTCTTCTCCACAAGATTCTCCTGTCACACTTAATGAAACCATTCATTTCTATCACTTGCTTGCAACATGGAAATCTGTGAACATTGTGGAAATGACAGTGTGGTTTTGCTTGAGACCAAAATCGAAATGATAAAACTGAGAATTGGTTCATCTGAAAAGACCCAATACTTGAACTGTGCTCTGAAGTGCGCAGAATTTTCAGTTTTACTGAAATCTTGCATGGGAGATGTTTACTGTTAATTTGCATTTTGTCACTGTTAAGGTCAGTTTATATGGTGGCAAAAATGAGCTTTCAGTTGTGCCTGAAATGAAATCAGATGTCTAGTGTGTTCTCCATCACTTTCCAGAAGCATCAAGGGTGGTAGTCATTGCTGTTAACAGCAGGAGTCTGAACCTTGTGTGGTGTAGGTAGCTTTTGTGGAGTGTGTGTATACTGGATACTGTTGAAACTGGCTTTGATTCCGATGTTGGAAATAAGGGGTTGGGGAGGGGAAGCATACTGCATGTATGTGCAATCATATTCTTGAGTGGTTAGGAATGGGTTGGGAAGAAACATATTTACGCTGAAGCAGCAAAATGCAAAGGGAAGTAATTTTCTATGCAGACCAACAGTGGATAACTTGTCTTAAACTTCCTTAAAACAGAACTCTGAGATTGTTCCTCTCTGTGTAAATCATCCTATGCTGGATTTTGCTTATCGTCAAATTAGTAACTTCCCTTCTTTAGTTTGAAATGTCTTCTGTCCTCTCTTGGAATTGCTAATTCAAATTATTTTGTAGTACAGACAAATGACTTGGTTTTGTGCTGGGATGTTTAAATAATCAGTCTTGAGGTATGCAGTATCTGTGGGGCTGATTTTAATTTTTCCTTCTTTCATGGCATATGCAGCACTACTTATTAGCTCAGTTTCTTTAAAGAAAAAACAAAGAGGGGGGGAAAAAAGCCCAAACCACTTTTCTTTTCTTGTTTCTTGTAGGTTTATGGGTGTCTGTGTGCATCAAGGACAGCTGCACGCACTTACTGAGGTAAGACTATTTCATGATATACTTTGAATATAAAACAGTTCTCAGGCTAGATTTTGCGACTGCTGTTCACCTTGAGTGATAGTTTCTGTTATGGTGACTTGTGAGTTAAGCACATGCTACTTGCTATGCAGTGGGAAGACTGCAGAATCAGGCCTCAGAACTGTACATTTGCTCATAGCCCTTGTATGTCTTGTCTCTTCAGAAGCACTTACTAGGGAAAAAAAAATCACATAGGAACATCAAATTTCACTGTTACTATTCTAAATGAGAGATCTGGATTACTGTTGAGCTGCCCCTAAACATGGTTGTTTCAGTGACATTGCATTGTATTTAAATCTTGTACTCCATTTGTGTGTATGTTTCACAGGTGAATCTGCAACATTTCAGCTGGGTGGTATTGGTGCATTCAATCCATACTACTTTCTTATTTGGAATAACATCAAGATTACAGCTTAATGTGCATCCCATAGAAAGGGATTATTTCATTGCCTATATATGCCGGCCAAGACCTGGGTATCAAATGAGAAACTAAAGTTTCTGTTCATGTGAATCTTCCCACCAAGTTTTACCGAGTTGTATGTTTAATCACCCTGTAAACTGCTCAGGAAAAAAAGAAGGAGTATGCTCTTGTTAGGAATAGCATTACTTGTTTTGAGTCAAAAATCAATAAAATGTTTTTTCTCCTGGTTTAGTTTGGGCACAGATTGAGGGGAAACTCACGGTTGGTAAAGTTAATGTTTCATTTTTACTTCTATTTTGTAGGAACTGATCAATTAAAAAATTAACCCTTTCCCACCCCCAAAGATAAGAATGTTATTAATTAGCAATTACAACAGGTTCCCAGTGTGCTTGCCAAAAACTACTATAAAATGAGAAGACTGGATAGTTTTATGCCAGTTAATCCGGATATGTGTGGCCATCACTTTCTGTAGCTCTCATATGCCACTCTGAGGCAAAGATGCACATATGTGGGTGGTGAAATTCTTCACCATCTGGGGTGCCAATTCTGCAGTTTTAGTTCTAGCTACTATTAGAGTGATGCACACTATTTCACAATGGCCATATTTCTAGTGTAAGAGCAAAAGTAAAGACTCTTTAGAAATTCCAAGTTACAGCACATATGAGGTATCCTTTGATACGAGAGGGACAGTTTATTCGATCCCCCTCCAGGCTCCCTCCCTGCTCCTGTGCTTGGGAGAGGGAATGATGAAGACATTCAGGCAGGCTTTGATAATGTTATTGCCTATTTCTTTTGGACCTCTGATCAGTTAAAGCAGGGAGGTTTCAGGCTTTTTCACTAAACATGTCCTGGAAGAGACATAACACGTCACTGTACGCAATCTTGGCAGATCTTCCTCAGCGTGGTTTTTGCGTTTGGTTTTTTGTTTGTTTGGTTGGGTGGGTGGTTTTTTTCTCCTTCATCCCAGTTTCTTGCCATTTTTTTTTTATGTCCCTCCCCACCCAGACAGCCAAGAAAACGAAACCAGCACAGATGCTTCCTTACGGAGAGCTAATTTTGTAGCTGCTTGCTTTGTTCAGCTATTTTTGAATTCTTGGCAAGAAAATAAGAAAGACTTCAAAGAATAACTTTTTATAGATATAATTCAGAGTAACAGAAGAGATTCCTGGAGCATCTTGAGACCAAAGAGGAAAAGCTTTAGAACGAAGAAGGTGGTTGCAAAATTTTGAGAAAGAGAATAGCTTTAATGGCATATTATAAAAGTGCATGTAGTGATCAGTGGACCAAGGCGGATATTTAATGCCTTCAATAGAAGAAAGCGTGACCAAAGGCCATCGTAAGTTGTTGTAAGGAATCCATACACCAGTTTGTGCAATACAGTGGTTGTTCTTTGATTTTACAGAGCTTTTCAAAGTTAAGAGCTGTGTATGTCCAAGTGGTGGAATTAGTTGTGTTTTCTGGCAACAGTAGTGGGATTTTTTTATCTTGAAGTGTGTGTAGAGTAATGGTTGAGTTCTGAAGACTTCTGGAGGTTGGAGAAGGGGGCTGAAATGGCTAGCTGAAGGAGTTAGTAAGACAGACATGGTGACTCACCAGTTCGAATATAGCCCAGGAGGATGAACAAATCAGCCACTGTCTCGTGGCTTTTTTCAGCTTGTGATCCAAAAAGTTGGTCTCCTAGCTTCAAGTGCTCAACATAACTGACACTATTAGACGCCAGAGAACTTCTGCTGGGATTTCACTTCTTTCGAGATGAAATTGGATTCAGAAGCCTCATTGCTCAATATGTGTCTGAGTCACTGCAACGAGATTCCTCTCTTGCGCTAGCCTGTGCTGGACCTGTTCTGTAAGGAGCTTAATTATCCCTTCTTGTGTTTTGAGAGTACAGTTGATGATATGCCAAAGTAAAAGGGATGTAGCATCACTTAGAGCTTATGTCTGAGGGTGCAGTAGAAAATCATGTTTATTTGTATGTCTTTGTTTCTGTGACAGAAGAATTTGAGAACTTGTGGCAAACGTTTGGTCAATTAAATGAGATGGCTTGTGCTATTAACAGGAGGGGCAACAATCACAAATGGTGTTAGAGGGGCCTTGAGGATTTTATAAGCCTGTTAAGGGGGCTGCGTTAGTAGTATACAGCACTTTGTTATTGGAAGACAGAGTCTGAAGTATTAGGGATTTCTTTTCTTGCATGTTTAAACGCACAGGAGGCTAAGCACAGATCATGCGGAACAGTTTTTTTTGCTTAAGGAAGGTGTTGATCATATGTAGGCCTTGGGTTTTTTCCTGTTGGCAGCATTTTACATGGGTTTAATTGTACTCTCTCAAGAGGCTTTTGTTTTTAAAGCTGTTTGGCAATAAGCAGTTTCCGTTTGTTTTGGTTTGGTGTTTTTTGAAAATAAGAATGGAATTGTTTCATTATGGACTGCACCAGGACTTTGGCCTTGTTCCGAGTCCACAGTCTTACCAGTTCTGAAAATCCAGTATTGTTTTTGAAGTTCTGCTCAAGCCAGAAGCTATGGCATCTGCCTTTTGAAGCTGGTCAGTATCTATCCTTAGAGTCACAGAATGGTTTAGGAGACAGGGACCTCTATCCTTGCAAGCACGTAGTTCAGAAACACTTAAGGAAAGTGAAGTAGATGCATTAATAGGTACCATTCAGATGATTTGGCAGTTATTAGTCTGCTTCACTAACTGAGCTGATGGGCACAGATTTGCTGTGGTCATTTTCTGTAAAACCAGGAACTGGGTATTCCTTTCCCAGTATTCAGCTCTAATCTGTAGCTGGTGGTTTGTTTCTGTAACTACAAGAAACTGTAGGGCTTTCTGCTGTACTTGCATGCCTCTCTAACCTAATTCCAGCCTCTCCTTCAAGCCTCTCTTTGTTTTCCAGCCACCTTCCTAATCTGACAACTCTCTATTCACTTTCATTTCTTAATTTCCTGGCACATAGCAGCATCCTCAGACTTAGAGAAACTTGCACAGTAGTACAGGCTCTGGTGTCAGGGTGAAATGCCGCTGAGCATTCAGAGACCACATCTAAGTTACTGCCAGGAGTTTAGCAGAGAGTATACACTCCAGGGGACATGAAGCTGTGAGCCAGTTAGCATGGGGCAGCTGTGGCTTAATAGCAATAGCATACAATCTTATCCCACACACACCACTGAATGGCTGCATGAGCAAATACCCATTTTAGATGGGAGGCAAACAGATTGATTTTTGTTGCAGGTTCTGCTGGCCTGTGCAATTACACTGAAGCAGATAATGTAGCATACAGTCTGGCATTTAAAAGCCATGTAATACCTTTTATTTGTTGAACTCCCTTAAGCAGGTTTATCTGAATTTCTAAGAGAGAGGTCAGACTAAAATCTTGTTAAAAGTAGATGTATCTATATGCACAGAACGAGTCATACAGTTGGGTAATTCCTCTTGAAGGAAATGAAACCCCTGACAGCTGTGTGTATAGGAGATGAAGATGGGAGAATTACTTGGTGTTGATTGGGATATCTTGAAATTGCAGTTGCTTCATAAACAATAGCTAATTATTACATCAAGTTTTATGGCTATTAATTCTTAGTGGATGATAGTAAAATAAGAGCACAAATGCTGCACTGTTACAGTCTGATTTACTTGCTCAGAGCAGGATCTGACATGCACTGAAATGTTCTCAGGCAGGGAGTAGGGTAGTGGCAGTACAATAGGAACACATGGCCTGTGATGGAGGGGTGGACAGTATTGATTTAGCCAGCAGCTGGATCTGCTTGACATGTCTCTCCTGCAGTCTTTCAGTCTTTCTTCTTGGTGTGTTCTACCTAGTCTATCTTTCTGATTGCATCCCAGCGGTGCAGTATTAGATATTTCATGGGTCTAAGAGCATATTTGGGCAGCCTTGGTTTTAAGATGCTGTATACATGGCATTGGAGAAATGGTGAGAGAACTCTAAGGGGTGAGCCAGCCTTTCTGTGCTCCTGGCTTCTCCAGGGGAGGAGGTGCATGCATCCCAAGCAGGGGCGAATGGAAGTGCATTGCAGTCTAAAATAGTGTGATGGTATATGCAGTAATGCATGGTGGCACTGTATAGTGAACACAGCAGAACCTAATGCAAAGGTATTAGGCACAAAGTGCTGTAAGAACAATCTTGACTGCTGCTTATTTTATTTTTTTCTTTTTAAGAATCCACAGAATTCCTTGAATTCCTGCATATTTTTAGTTCAATTACAATTTTTTTTTTTTTAATAGGTGTGTCATAAACCTCAGGAAAAAAATTACTATGGAAATCCTTCCAGACATGTTAATTTTTATCTTGGGCAAGATAATGGCTGTTGGATAATTTGGACATGTTGCACCATAATAGCTTACTGAATTGGACACTGCTGTTTTTACCAGTAACCACAATTCATTGTTTTGAGGCTAAAATGCTGTTATGTAGCAATTTGGAAAAGACTTTTCCCTCCACTTCTCCCCTTCTTATGCTTTCCCCTTCTTCCTTCTACTCCTGAAGCTCATCTTAATGAAAAGCCTGTGGCTTTTGAGGGGAGAGAGATTTCTTCAATAAGTTCCTCTGTGATAATGGAAAACTTTCTTTCTCTGCTGTTCCTCCCAAGAGTAACAATAAGGAAATTAACAGTATTACAGAAATTAAAGTAACAATTAAGGAAACTATAAATGCAGTTAGTGGAGTTTCAGCCCTTCAACATCCTTCCTTTTTAAGTAGGATTTAATTTTTTTTTTTTTTTTTAATTTGGAGATAGTACTGATTAGGAAGAAAAAATATTAAAAGCTTAAAATTATCAGAATTGTTACAGTTGTGCTGAAGGAAAAGTAAGTTCTTCAAGTGAGAAGGTCCTTCTGACATACAGCTTGCATAAGCAGAGCCTGTCATTTAATTAAAATACCTAAGTTTTATTTTATTTTCCTTCTTTCTCTTTTCCCTCCCCTCTGTTCTTAGGCACCTTTCTATGGAGGGCCTTTGACCCTAGAATGGAGAAAACCTGACAGACGTTGTTTAGACATCCTCTTCGAAATCTTTATGCTACAGCAAAACCTGTAGGCATACATTGCCTTCTAGATAGCAGTTGCACCCTTCTGAAAGTTTTAAAAAGCCTTGGAACATCATTCCTTCCTTGTTCCCTCCTCCTCCTATCTCCTGTAGTACTTGCTAATCCGTGCTGTTATTCTACCAGTGTGATTCATATTGTTTGAATAACTTCAGTTTTACTCATGTAGCACTGCAAATATTTAACTCTGCTTTGGTGATCACAATAGCCTGTCAACCCTAGGGAACTCTGTGTCCTTAGAGCTGTTGTTCCTATTATCAGTCATTCTGCAAATACTCCATACAGCAAAGGAATTGTTCCCAGTTAGGTACTGAGCAACCTTGTCTAGTGGAAGGTGTCCCTGCCTGTGCAGGGTGGCTGGAAATAGATGAGCATTAAGGTCCTTTCCAACCCAAGCTACTCAGTTATTACCTGTTTAACAGCTTGGGTTTAGCTCCTGGGTAAGATGGCTTAGGTGGTTGTCCCCCAAAAGAGTAGCTGCACTTGATTAAGCTATGCTTGGAGACAACTGAAGAGAAGATGAAAGTTGTATTAAAGGTGGCACCAAGTAAAAAATTAAAAGAAATAAAGGATCTCTCAACTTCATCCAGTTAGAAAGTGTTACTCATCTGCTGAATACTGCTGGCTTTCCAATTTCTGTGGGAAAAAAATATGGAGTTGTTAGGGAAGCCCTTTACTTCATGCAATATTAAAGGTTTAGGTACTACCTAATGTGTAAAGCCAAGCTGCACTGATTAGAGTCTTCTGCATCAGTTTGTATTCCGTATCTTGTACTGTTCGGTAGCTACCCTCATTGGAATCTTCCTTAGGCTCTTTGTACGGTGTTTGTGACTGCAGCACTGAGAAAAGAAAATCAAGAGGAGGAGCAAAAAATTGGAGGGGTGGGGAAATGTTTTAGAGATACATAGAGATGTTTCAGTCCTTTGTCTCTCCTCAGATTTGGTCTGTAATTCTGGTCCAATTTGGTCTCATTTGCGTACATAAAGTATCTTACTTGTGTGTATTAGATGTCTTGGGCAGTATGTCAAGTTATTTACTTTATGGACTTGCGGAACTGGCAACTGCTGTGACTTTCTGGGGGAATGAAGTGAGTGACTGAGCAAACCTGGATAGTTTTGTTGCAGCTTTGAGAATATTCCTGTTAGTTCTCCATGTCTTTGTTTTAGAGGAATAAGTCTTGATACAGAGCAGTGTAAAAAGATGGATTTTACTTTGAAGTAACTTTAAAAATAGATTAGCACCCTATGATGACAAAGGGTATCTTTCAGATTACTGTCAGCAGCCACCAGCTGGCATTTTCAAATGCCTCCTGGCTGTAGGATGCTGCAGAGGGCCTGCTGCTTAAACTCTGTAAGAACTCCAAGTATGTGTAAAATTCTGCAGATTAAATTGATCCTTATAATCTCTCAGCCAATGAATAGCATGACCTGTGGATTAATACTGTAATAAATCTCTACTTGTATGCTTTATTCTTTTTGTCCTTAGTTCAGATCTTTTTTGTAGCATTTGTTAGAGCTACAGCTTCATTTTGATATACCTCCCTGGCCATAGGAAGAAGAGTTCTTTCTATGGTGCTGTACTGATGCCAGTGCTGGAAAATGTAATGTGTAGAGGCAGTCTGGGCCTTTGCAGGTATAAACCCCAAGTATCAAAAGTATAAGTTCAGCCTTACCAAAAAGTATGTCAGGAGCCTCGGGTCCTCTACTAGACTGTGGTTACTTTATACCCCTTCTGGAATGGACTTGGGTATTAGAACTGAATATATTTCATTCCAGGTAGGTGTGCTTTGATGACAAGAATGGTGATATGGTATAAAGCTAGAGTACCTGTTGTTATTTGCTTGCCCAATTTTCTGCTTTTGTTGTAGGACTAGAAGTCCAGCCAGCACACATCTGTGTTATTTCCTCTGTTAATTTGGTTGTTTGGGTTCATTAGCTTTTCCCTTACAGGAGTCATTAAGAGTCAGGCCTTGCATATACTTGCTTTGGGATCAAGAGAAAACCATTTGTCTGGACCCCAGGGATTTGACCTCTAGAGAAGAGTTAATGGTCACCTTGTCTGATGCAGCAGTAGTTGCGCTCCCCCTTAATGACTAGGGACTGTGTGAGAAGTTTGCTGTAGGGCCTGAGCAGAAGAACAGGGGTCATGGAAACAGAAAGAGGGTTTAAAACAAAGGGAAATAACTCAGGTTTTAGGAAGACTAGGCTAGCCTGTAAAACAAAAGGTGAGAAATCATTCCATTTCATTGCAATAGTGTTTACCAGTACTAAAAGAGAATAAATGCATCACATGAGGTGTCTGTTAGGGCTGTTCACTGTTTGCATAGTGCTTTATGTTTCTGTTCTTGAAAAAAACACCACAGAAAAAATGCTGAGAGCTAATAATGCTTTGAAATATCTAGTTAATTCTATCATCCTTTTTTAAAATACATAAAACTGTGGAAGCTTTTTACTTTGGGGAATAGAGTTAAGGTGAACCTACAAGACGCAAAGCCTCTGTTACTGTGTGCCTGCTTTGGCGCATGTGAATATCAGCTCAATCTTTTGGGGTTAAAAACCCCGGCAAACTAAACATGTACAGAAAGACAAATCTGTTGTCTGAGCTTTCTACTTCATTGCGTGTGAACACAAGGGTTAAGTTGGGAAGAACTGAAAGTACCACCTTTGTTGTCACATACAACAGCTATTTTTCTGAAAGGAAATATAGGTAATAAGGACTTTTCTTAGAGCCAAAAAGTTATGAAGCTTCTGTTTATATTCTGAGATGAATGTGTTTGTAAGATGGCAAACCAAGTATCTAGCAATATCGTTTTGAAATTTTAAAGATCCTGAATCTATGAAATGAGAAGCCTCGGGATGTGCTTCAGCTTTCTTGTGTCAAAAGTATCATTTTTTAGCTTTTGCTTAAATTATTTCATATTTAAAAAAAGAAGTTACCTATAAATTTTACTATTAGGCACTTGTATGTGTCCATCTGAAATAAGTTATTTCAATGGTTTTGTCCAGGACCACATATAGAGCCTGTGCTTTTTCTTGTTCCTGTGTAGCTTGCAAAATGATTCCTAGTACATCTCTGATGGTTTTGAAATGCAGTTATAATTGTTTTTATAAGCTTGGTTCAGTGCAGACACTTCCCTTCATCTCTTCATTGTTCGTAATAGGATTTTAAAAATAGTTGTCAACACTTGGGCCATATTTGGGTTTAGTTTTGCTCTCTTCACGGCATATGGAGTGTTGGTTTCAGTTTTGCTGTAACAGTTTGCTCAGGTTCTCAATTTAATTTATAAAAAGTGGCTGAATGCACTCTCAGCAAATGTAGGTTGATGCTTGATGATCAGCTTTACCGCATCCTTTCTCTGTGCCATACAAGGCATCATGTTTCATCTTCAACTCTGTGTCCTTTTCTCTCGTGTATTCAGTCTCTTTAGAGGATTGCAGCATGTCTCTCTTCAACTTGAGAGATCCATGTATGAAAGGCTTAATATACCTGACATTACTCAGCCTGCAGAATTGAAGAGACCCATTCCTGTGCTATTGATCTGTGTCAAGAAGCATGGGTAGCTCTAGAAGCAACCATGTCCTGATGCAGTATTAACTGGAGAGTGCCAGACTAACCAACTGTATTGGTTTGAGATGAGGGGTGTCTGCTTAAAGGGAGAATGAAAAAGGGAGAGCCCCACATGGCAGGGGGGTTGGAACTAGATGATCTTGAGGTCCTCTCCAAACCTAACTATGCTATGATTCTATGATTCTAAAAACCTCAAACCAAACAAGCCATTTCCGGTAATGATTCAGTCTAGATTATCAACTGAGTGAGGGTCAGAAGAATGTGAGCACCGTCATGCTGTTTTATAAGCCAAATACATCCCATTTTTGTTGAAATAATGCTGTAGGCACTTGTAGTGAGCCTACATGGTTCATTATCCCAACAGCTGAAGACTTGAAGGCTCTGGTACCCGCCACTCTACCTTCGGTATCAGATACGAGTTAGGCTGATAAAAGGTAGAAGTAAACCTGTTTCATCTCTATGCAGCAGTGGATGCAACATTAAATCTAAACATGGTACATGTGAATTAGATTGCTCAAAGCAAGTGGCATTTAAAAAGCTTATAGAAAAGGGAGGGTCGTGATAGGATTTGGAAACTGTTACACTTGCTATAATTTTAAGCTTTCATTAATTATTTTGTAACAAGAAAGCAGTGTGTCTTAGTGAAGTTATTTCACAGAAGTTAAGACAAAGTACATACTATTTGCTTTGTTTATACTGTTTTCCTTGGGAACCAAATATTTTTGTAAATTAGTTAAAAGGAAAAAAGACTTTAGCCCCAAGCACAGCTTGATGTGCTGCACATACGAGAAAAAGTCCATTTAAAATCACACAAGGGGGCCTGGCTTTCAGTGTCAGGAGGCAGGAAATTTAGTGTTCTGGCTGAAATTCCATCTCCAGTTCATACTCTTGCAGGCTGATGTTGTGGCATATGTGGTGTGCTTGACCCTTTAGTTCTTTCTCCAGCAAAAATGATACAGGCCTCCGCAGGAGTCTGTCTGATTTGTAGCGTTGCAATTTTGAGTGCTTAAGTATCAAAAGTCAGGTTCTTGGAAAGCTTGTAAAGGACCTTATTTAAGTTAGGTGATCTTTCCATTATTTTTTTTTCCCCTACATCTGATGGCTATTTACTTTTTTACAAATGAAAGTGAACCATTCTTGTCTGAGTACAGTGATCAAAGACCTGGGGTTTCCCAGGAAAACATTAAACAATAGAGGATTTCTCTCTCTTTTTTTTTTTTTTAACTTAGTTTTTGGGTTGGTTATACCAAGTTAGCCCCATGGAATGCAGGGGCCCTTGTGGCATAGCTTCAGTTTGATAGGAAATTAAACGCTGCTGTACTTCATCCCGGCGCTTGTTCTGAGGACAGGAGGAAGCTTTAATGACAGAATTTGTGTGATTTCCTGTGGCTGTGTGCCTGATTCCCCCAAAATGCGTCTTCTTTTTTTAAGAGAGTGACTTCCTGTCGTGTATATTTGCAGAGATAGAATACTAAGTACAAGAGGTTCAAGTGGGTCCTTGAATTGATGGGATTTTAAACTTAACCCCAGGGGAAGTTCAGGTTAGATATAAGGAAGAAGTTCTTTACTGTGAGGGTGGTGAGGCACTGGAATGGGTTGCCCAGGGAAGTTGTGAATGCTCTATCCCTGGCGGTGTTCAAGGCCAGGTTGGACAGAGCCTTGGGTGACTTGGTCTAGGGTGAGATGTCCCTGCCTATGGCAGGGAGGTTGGAACTGGATGATCTTAAGGTCCTTTTCCATCCCAAACCATTCTGTGATTCTCAGAATGCTGTAGTAAAAAGTTCAGTTGTGGGAAAGAGAAAGCCAGCAAAAACTTTGGCTTATGGAGGATGCAAGTTGGCCTTACAGGTTCTCTTTCAGGAGAGAAGTACTGGCAGATCAGTTAAAGGAAAAACCTACTGTAGGCTGGTGGTGACCTGGTAAATTAAACACACTAGGGACAGTTCTACAGAGGAAGTCTCTCCTTATGCCAAAAGCAAGCAGGCAATGAGTGCATTGTGCAAGGAGTGCAGGCAATGAGAAGCAATGTGCAAGGAGTGCATTGTTCTGAAGGCACAGGGAAACTGCAAGATGCATTTGCAATATGTGGTTAGGGGAGGAGAGAAGGGCGAGTTCTCACAGAAAAGGAAGTTCAGATGTAGAAAGTACTATAATCGAGACCCTAAAGAAATACACATGTAAATAGAGAAGCTAAGGCTTTGAAAAGATGAGTCTAACTTCAGGCACACAGTCTATATTTATGCATACAGGTGCTAGATCAGAAGAGATGAGCAACCAGTTATTTCAGTGAGAACTTCTGAATGTTCAAGACTTTGACTTCTAGTCTGTTTTAAATGCCTATGTATGAACTGAAGAAGTCATGGCTAAACCTCTCTCTCTCTCCCCTCTTTGTCTTCCTCTCTATCCCCTCCCCTCTCTCTCTCCCTCCCCTCTCTCTCTCTCTCCCTCCCCTCTCTCTGTCTCTCTCTCCCTCCCCTCTCTCTCTCTCTCTCCCTCCCCTCTCTCTCTCTCTCTCTCCCTCCCCTCTCTCTCTCTCTCTCTCCCTCCCCTCTCTCTCTCTCTCCCTCCCCCTCTCTCTCTCTCCCTCCCCCTCTCTCTCTCTCCCTCCCCTCTCTCTCTCTCTCCCTCCCCCTCTCTCTCTCTCCCTCCCCTCTCTCTCTCTCTCCCTCCCCTCTCTCTCTCTCTCCCTCCCCTCTCTCTCTCTCTCCCTCCCCTCTCTCTCTCTCTCTCCCTCCCCTCTCTCTCTCTCTCCCTCCCCTCTCTCTCTCTCTCCCTCCCCTCTCTCTCTCTCTCCCTCCCCTCTCTCTCTCCCTCCCCTCTCTCTCTCCCTCCCCTCTCTCTTTCCCTCCCCTCTCTCTTTCCCTCCCCTCTCTCTTTCCCTCCCCTCTCTCTCTCTCTCCCTCCCCTCTCTCTCCCTCTCTCCCTCCCCTCTCTCTCCTCTCTCTTATCTACACAGGCTGTATGTTGTATTTAAGTTTTTCCTCCTCTTGTGGGAGGATGATTAACTTGTTTCACCACTTCAGAGCCTGTAATCGTGCACAGGGGACTTTTTTTATTATTTTAAATGAGCTGCATGTTGTGTTCTGAGGAAGGCTTGCTAAGTATCTTGCTGGTGGTAACCTCTTCCCCCTCCTTAGAATATCTCAAGGATAGAAGAAAGTAAGATAAGTGGCAGAGAAATGTTGACCTGCAAACAGCAAACACCATTGTCTCTTCCTTTCTCTCCCTCCTCTGCATGTGTGTGCCACACACATGCAGGTGGTGCCTATGTGTGTTGCATGGGGTTTTTTGGGGGTGGGATTTCTAGTGTCACTGTTCTGACACTCATTGTAAGCCAACTGGACCATTTGCCATTGTCTCAAGTGAAAAAGAAAAACGTTCTTGAACTGCAACCCCTGCAATTCTTGTGTGGTCGCTTTCTGATATCCTGGCAACATGTCTAGGTTAATAAGAGTGAGAAGATGCAAGCTTCTCAACTGTTTATGATGTGAGGGGGCGAGAGTGGAAGGAGAGACGACTACTGCCTGGAGGACTAGATTTTCTTGTTAGTTGTGTGTATGAAGAAATGCAGTCCAAATAAATACTGTGATGCTGGCCTGTTAGCTTTTTGTCTGGGATTTTTTTCATATATATTTTCCAGTCCATTCAGTTTGTAATGCTCTCGCTTCCCCTTCCCACTTCACCCCGGACCCCAGGAAACATACCTCTGAATTAACAAGTGGTTTGTAGTTTCACTTCCTCATTTCACTTTACTTGTCAGCCTTCCAAACCATTCAGAAACTGAGTTGTACAAGAAGATTGCTTTTATGTTTGCTTTTGTACACCACTATAAATAGGGGATCTTGGTGCATTCTGTAATGACCAATAAAGTGTTTGAGCACCCACAAATGTAAATGGACATTGCGGCCCAGCTGGAGTATTGAGGCTTGGAAAAGCACTCTGAAACAGCTCAAGCCCAGTATTCCTTGTGCAGAATTTAAGCCAAATTTGTACTACGAGAGGTGTTTTTGTGCTATAACTTTTGTGCTCAGGAGATCCTTGTGGCTCTTTTATGTCAAAAAAAGCAGCAAACGGGTTGTTTATCTGGAATTTTGCAGGCACATAATCTGTGGGCTGCTACTGCTGGTATCTTTGTGGGGAAGGTGAGAAAAGACCTTATTTAAATAAGAGGCTCCTGTCGGGGGCTAGAGCTAGCTTCTAGGCAGAATTGAGTGTATAGTATGTTTGAAATGCTGTCATTATGGGTAGAGCCGTCTGCTCTTAACAGAAGTGTTATTGTAGAGATGCTGTTTCTCATGCCTGTGTCAGCAACAAGGTACTTTCTCTTCTGTGCCTGTGTGCTAATTTATGCCGTTGCTAGCTTGCCATATCCCAGATTCTTATCTGCACTTAAACTGGGCTCTTATTTAGAATCCAAATGGTTATGACTTCAGATTATAAATGCAGGGGTTTTGTTAGGCCTTCTTTGCTTTCTGTTTTTTTCTACTAATATAATTACAGGAAAAAATGGTTATCAAGGTCAGTTTGTATAGATACATTGGGAGTGTTTTCCGGTTCTGACAAAATAAGCTTATTTCCTGAAATATTTCAAAGTTGAATGTGAGTGAGCATCCATAAACCTTACTTCATACATATGGGTTGCAATAGTGCATTGTTGCTAGGTGCCTGCAGTTGAAGCCTTCCTTCCAGTAATCTGTTTCTAGCAGCAGGCAAGCAAGCGAACATGAGATTTTTTTTGATTGAATGGAATGACAGGAAAGGGATAAATTCGTCATGCTGACCATAAGAGCTGTTGAATGTAGAGAACTAAAGGAAGACAGATCTTGCCATATTCTTTTCCATGCCAACACTTAAACGTTTGGAATGCAACAAATGGTTCTCATTACAGCTCCTTCCTGAGTTAGTGCATGTCAATTCTTGTTTGCCCTTATAAAATAAGCCATGCCTGTGCAGGCCTTTTTAGAAGGAGGAGCCAGTGAATCAATCAGTGCCACAACTGACATGGAAAAAGGAACAGAGGTAGATCTGTTGCGTTTCTTGGCATTTGATTCTGAGTTCTGATGAGTAACTAGGCTGTAACAATTGCATGAGGAAGCTTGCCCTCTCCTCTATGAATAGACGACACTTTGTAAAGATTATTTTAATCCTGTAATGGTTAACACCTTTAAAGAAAATACATCATTCTTTAGCAAAGAACTGAATAGTGTATACTGGTTGAGAAATTGACTTTAGGTTACAGAATTCCCCCGCCCTTTGGTTTTTATCAGCTGAGCAGCGGCCTTTAGAGGAAGACTTTTGGCTTTTCTTCTGTTCTTTCAATCAGACTGTTTTTCCCAGCCACTTGAGCCCTTCTGGTCCCTCATGGAAAAATCTGAGCTTTGTTCTGAAACGTGTCTGCTTCACCTGCATGTTCCGACTCTTTGGTGCTTGTGGGTTTTTCCTTGGCAACATTAGTTCACCTGCTGTTCAAAAGAATACTTGTGCAGCCCAAATTAAACATTCAACTTGTTCTGGTTTTAATGTTTTGATTTATTTAGTGCAATCACCGAGTTAGAAATGGAAGGTTACTGCTTAGAGATTCTTGGGTGAGGTAGGTTTGTGTGTTTTTAAACCATGGGAGGTTTTCTTTAACAAAGAGAAGTCTATGAAGTAGCTTAAAGTCCATTTAATCTGGTAGTCAGTCTTGGTGTATGAACATATACAGTATCTCATATTGTAGCTTTGAACATACTGATGCTCTCTTTCTTTTCCAGTTCCAAACAGTTGAAGCTAATGAAAAAAGTGAGGGAAATGAGGAAATTTCCAGTCCTCCCACTGTAGCTAATTATGTCACTTGTGGCAGAAGGGTACATCGCCTTGTTGTCTTGCAGCCAGAAGCCTTCAAAGTAGTTACTTAGTGCCGACTGTGACAGATGACTGTTGAACATATGAGAACTGAAGGGTGGGTTGTGTCCTCCTTGGAATGGGTGGTTTAAAACTTTTTTAACTTCTGCAGATAGCCGAGTGTAAAGATCTCAAGTTTATTCGGCATGAAAGTTACCTTCTTACTTCCAGCATTAGAAATGATACAAATATGCAAGCTCTATCTCTTTTGACACTGCTTCAATGCATGTTGCCAATGTCTGCAATGTTACTATTATTCTTTCCAAGTAGAGTCCAACTATGTATTCTGGCTTTTGTTCTGACATCTCTCTAACTTCTCCACATTGAAAGCACTACAGCCACAACTCTGGTTTCTTTTTTCTCCTGCTTCTCTGCCTGTTTTCTTCATTGGGCTTTTCCAGTATACTTGTTCGTTGCTATCTCAATGTTTGTCTTGTAGTGCTCTGGGTCCCCAGAGCTCTTTACTCACCTCATTTGGTCTCTCCACACCTACTTTTCTTAACCACTTAATGCATTGCCTTTGGCAACATTTGGGCAACTGTATAGGGGTGTCTTGTGGCTATTTGTTGCTTCTTAAATGGCAAACTGTGACATTTAAAGCTGAGAAAATAGTGGGCCAAGTTTTTTCTGGCTTTCCTGTGCAGTGGTGGCTTATTTATGTTAGACCTTCATATTGAAAGAGCATTTGTTTTCAAAATAGTATTGAAAACTCTTTGCAGTTCCTTTCAGTCTGCCCCCACAGAGTTGGCAATATTTGGAGTCTTTGTTGTTGAGCAATAACTGCTGGAATCACATCACGTGAATCTGATGAGCCTTTTCTTTAAAAGCTTCTAGTTCTCATATTAGTGTAATCAAACTTTTATTTTAAATTTGGAAGGCTAAAATGTGCCTGCTGAAGTTTAGTATTAATACCTTGAAATTAACCATATAATGCCATATGTAAGTACCATTATACCCTGAATTTCATTCCATTCCTCATTTCGTATGCTTGACTTTGATAACGTCTTGCAAGGAAGCAGTCCTATTGTGCTGTTCTTAGGTTAAAATTGCATTGTCCCCTGTGCCCTGACTCTTGTATGGGAAAGGGTTATATACTGCTGCTTTTGCGTTTTGTAGCATTAAGCTATTACATCAGAAGCCTCTTCAAGGCTCTTTGATCCAGAAAGCACCTACGCTTGGCTGAGCTTCTGGGTAACTTCTCCTTCAAAGAAGCTGCTGCCCTCTTGCCTTAGAAGGTTTGGGAGAGGTGTAAGAAGTAAGTTTGCTGATCTTTGCTTGTAGTAGCAAAAGCCTGAGCTCTTACCACAGATAAATTTTATAGGAGAGATTGTTTTTGTGGGCTAAAATACCAAGTCCTTTAAACCAGTGTCAAATTTACTGTGGTGAGTTGTAATAAATGCAAAAATCAACAACCTGAAGCGGTTACTTTCAGATTCTGGCAACCAGATAAACAGAGTGTGTTGGTGTCCTGTTACATGACAAAAAGCTAGCAGGAGGAATAATGGGTAGCTGTTTCACTGCAACCTGATGATACCGGGTTTGAAAAGGTCTGAACACTGCTCCATTTAGCTGTGAGGTCTCTTTATGAAATGTAGTGGCCTTTGCTTTCATTGTCATAGCCCGATCGGATCTCTGCTCCAATTGCTTGTACACTTATGCGATGGCTCTTGTAGCAGAATAATGCTTTGAGATGTGTCTGCTGCAGCCTTACGGTACCATCACTGAGATGCTTCAGGGACAAAACAAAATCCAGTATTCTCTTTGGGAGAGGTGCATGTACTATCCTTGAGGATATTCTTACCACACAGAGCTGGTTTGTGCTAGTAAGAGACTGAGAACAAGTATTTTTCTTTCAGTTGCACTGGCTGTTAGGAAATAATGTACGTGATTTTGTGTCTGTTGCAAAAAGGCATTGTTGAAGAACTCTGGAAAAAAAAATAGGCCATCGTGCTGTCTGTCTGCATTATCAGCCTGAATGACTGGAGGAACTGGATTATTTATGTGATACGAGGGAGCACTGAACTCTGTGTGCTTCTTGCCTTAGGAACAATTCAGTATTCTGCAGGCAAATACTAGCTGTTGGCCAGCTAAAGCCTGAGATCAATTGGAGTCTGAAAAGATGTCAGTAGGAAACTGTTCGTTCAGTTCTTCGCTTGGTGATTATCCTGCTGTGCTTCATAGAAATACACTAGAAATTAGAGCTAAAAACAGAACTCACATCTCCAACGAATGAGTCTGCTAGGTGGCAGTTTTGGATAGAAGGCAGTGTGTTTTGTGTTATGTGCTAGAGTCAGGTTTGAGCCTTGCCCTTGCAGCTCGTGCATGCTGTGTCCTACAGGTGTGTCAGTTTTCACCCAGCTCTTGCTAGAATCCAGTCCTTGCGGTCAAAATGTATGAGCCTACCCTGCAAGCCAATGTGACAGGAAGGGTGCTGAGGGAATAGATATATTAAATACACCTAACTAATATGGCAGCAGTGGATCAAATCAGTAGGCTGCTTTATTGAAAAGGAAAACAGAAGCTTAAAATAGTAGCTAGCTATTGTCATAGTTCAGTGTGTATGCCAATGCTGTCTTAGGGGTTGCTTGTTTTATTTATAAGCATTTCTGTAGCAATTACTGTCATGGTATGGCACAGTTTGACCCTAACCAAAGTGGAAAGCCAGGCCAGAAATTCCCTTCCCCCTTGCATTCTCTTGCCAATGAATTAAAGCTTGGTAGTGCGGTATGAATGGTCTGTTATTGCCCACTGAGAAAGGTGAAATGGTTTGAGATAATTGATGTGTCACTTTATAATCGGGTTATTGAGCTTTAGTGCCTTCTGTTCCAGGTTGGTCAATATTGTTCTGATTTGAACATAACTAGATGTAAAGTGCTGCTCGGTGTTCCAAGGAGGCTGAGAATATAGAAGTTATTGTAGAAATCTTATTCACCATTTTTTCCTTAGGCATGCTAGCATCGTGTGATTAAAAAAAAATAATTATATTGAGCAGTGTGTGTGAGGTCGAGTGCTCTATAAAGTCATGTAGCCCCCTTAGGGATTCAAATAAAAGCAAGGAGAGAGAAAGATCAAAGTTGGGAAAGCTCAAAGCAGCGTTGTTTCCAACCTTGAGTCACGTTGGCTGCAGCTCTGTCCAGTTGTTCTTGAAAATCTCCAAGGATGGAGATTGCATAAACTCAGAGTGACCTGTTCCGGAGCTGCTCTGCTCTCCTGACTCATGCTGCTAGCATAAGGGACAGGTTGTTGAGGAGAGAGAGAGAGAAAGGTCATGTCCTGGATTGCCACTGAAATGCACTGCTGTGCTTCAGCTGGGAAGAACCCAGCTCCCAAGGGATATGCCAAGTAGCTGAGGGGAGCAGTGAAGTCCCGCACCACTTTGTGGCAGTTAAACATTGGTTTGTGCCTCATTTCCCCAAACAACTTGGCCTCATTGCACAAGTTTCACAAGGAACTATTTATCTGCTGGAAAAGGTTTTCAAAATTAACAGGCGAGCTCAGAAAAAGATAGGGCCTATCTATATGTGCTCTCCTTACCATAGCATAGTCTGAGCACATCAGCTGCACCCATACTGTGTGTGGTTCATATTTGCTTGTGCTTCAGGCTCCGAGGCTCTGAGAAGCTCAACAAAATACAACAAAGTTCAAAGTTTCTGAGACACCAAGATCTGTAATTCTGATTTTTATTTTAATTTGATAATGGTGGCACGTGTTTTGTCTGGGTGAATGACACAGGAAAGCTCAAAGCCTCTAGAGAGAGAGAGTTGGGGAGCTGTCTGGCACAAAGGAGCACACTTGGCACAGCCTGCTGCGCTGTTTCATGCTTGGACCAGGCTTGGGACCAAATTATCCTGTCTGCTTTGCTGGGATTTTCTTGAGAGAAGTCACTGCATTGATGCCAGGTTTTCTTTCCAGAGTGAGCTTTTGCTTTGTTGCTGGTGGGGTATCAGGGAGTGAAACAAGAAGCTACTCAAGCACAGCGTAACTGCTCTTGTGATATGAAGGGTCTCTACATAAAGCGTAAGCCCTCTGTTGCTGTAATGATTATTTGAGCAGTGGAGCTGCTATGTCTTAAGCCTGGGTTATATTTCTTAGTATTATCTGGGTGCTGCTTTGTTGCACTGTCTTTTGTAAAATTTATCTCATACCTAATGTAGGTTCCTTTTCATGAGGACTACCATTTGATGGGGTTGATGCAGTGCTGAACACAGGGAATCAGGCTGCTGGTTAGGACTTGTAGATACAGCAGTGCAAAAATGTAATTTATTGCAACATGTGGCAGTGTTTTTCTTTGATGCTGCTTCCCTTTAGGGAATTGATATTTGGGAACTTGATCATGCTCTTACACCTGGATGCTTAGACCCTTCTTTGTTGACTCCTTCTGTATGAGAGTCAGCTCTTCATCCTTTTGACCTTATTTTACTCATGCTGAAATGAGAGGGTGATACTCTATTGTTGGTATTTGTGAAGGGTCCATATAAATACCAGTATTTAAATGCTGCAGAGCTAATGCAGTGGTGGCTGTGCATGCATCTTTAACATAAATGCTTTGGTACAGCCAGTGAAGGGAGACATTTTTAGACTCCCTTGACCTGCAGACTTTGTGCCTGCTTAGCCCTTGAGGAAAAAAAAAAGCTTTCAGTGTGTAGCTGATCTGAGGACACTTACGTAATGATGAATTTTACATTCCTGACAATATATGAAGTTAAATAATTACTAATGTTGCTTTGTCTTTTCAGTACATCAATTGTGGTAACCTGGAACAACTATTAGACAGTAACCAGCATCTGCCCTGGCCAATGAGGGTGAAACTGGCATATGACATTGCTATGGGAATCAGCTATCTTCACTATAAAGGCATTTTCCACCGAGACCTTACATCCAAGGTACTGTTTGTAAAATTAAGGGAACTTTTTAATGAAGTTATTAGAACTGGTTGTTTGGTTCTTTCTCTTGCAGTAGAGAACTGCAGTTTTATAAGGTGTGATCTAAGACATTTTGAGAAACAAATTGTCATAGAGTTTATAGGGTTCAAATTTTCCTCAAAGTGTGTTGATAGTTTGTGTGCAAACAACTATCCTGAAGGAAGGTCACTCTTTAAATGAGTTCAGATTAGGATTTCTCAGAAAGCAGCTGCAGAGTTTTTTAGTTCTGTATTATGGCTCAGTGAAGTATTTAAATCCCAGGATAATTAAGCATAACAATCTAACATTTGGAAAAGGTTAATCATACAAAGAACCCAAATTGAGGAGATTACCACAAATGCACTTTAAAATCTCCTTGTTGTTTTTGTTTCCTCATAAATTTCACAAATCATCTTCTGTAGGAAGAGGGACCTTTCATTTACTGATTCAGCATTGTGTTGCCCACAATCCTGGTTTAAATTTCCTTCTTTTTTTAAGTCAGTAAGATCAACACCATTTACCTGAAATTTTGAAAGTTCAAAATTTCCTTCAGAGTGTTTCAATGGCAGAGTTTTTAATGGACATAGATTTTTTTTTTTTTTTTGCACTGCTTTGGTGACAATTTGTCTGAATTTAGTTGGCTAAAGTAGCTCATTCAAGCTCAGCTAGAATATTGACAGAGGAGCACTAAGCTCCCGTGAACAAATTGCCCCAGTATTCACACTGGGTCTTGCCATCTGTTGCATCCTGAGCTGAGGGCTTTGCTGTCCTGTCTGTCCTGTTGTCTGGAGCTAATGAGCTAGCTTAAGCTCACTGGGGCCTTGTAGTGTGAAAGTACTCTAAAACTGTTCTTGGGAGAACTTCATAATGCCACTTCAGTCAATAGCATCTAGCAGAATGTTATCTTAGCCTAAAAGGAACTGTTTTTTAAGATTAGAAACAGCTTTTAAAAACAAAACCACAGCACCATGCTTTTGCAAATGTGACTACTAAACCTCCATCCAGTTTTAGGGGATTTTAAAGCTACCTCACTGCAGTGTTAAACAGATGAAGAATGTGCATTTAGCCAAGGGGAAAAATACCACAACTGGTAGGTCAAAGAAGTATTTCAGTGAAGTCATAAAATATTTCCTTGGGTTTCCTTTTTGAGTGAGAAATACTGAATTACTCAAGGAAAAATATCACATTTATGAAAAATGTCCAGACTTGAAGTCATGTCACTTTGACATGATACACTTAGAAAGCTCCATTTCAGTCACCTTGCAGCGTGCAGATAAGAGATGCGTAAAAATAACTGAAAAGGTAACTTGCTTTTCCCCTTCTTTTTACAGCTCAGAATGTATTTTAGCATAGAGTGAGGAAGTAGAGTTACTGCAGGGAACCAAAGTAACTAAGGAGAGCTCTGCCTGCAGCGTTTATTGTAACACGTGCTGTGGTGGCTAGTCATATGAAAATCAATTTCCTGAGGCCTCTGTGAATGCCTTTATTCAAAGCTCTACATAAATAATTTGTAATTCGCCGGAGCTGCCCTACCAATGCTTCAATATCTTCTATTGTTGAATGTCAGCTGTTTAGAAACGCACCCGCTGGAGGAGTGCCTGGTTTCACTGCAGTAGCAAACTCATCAGTGGCCACAGGAAGTAATAAGGATTATTTAAAACAACAAAGCAAACCCGAAGAATTTAGTAATGGCTATGTTATGTTTGCATGGTTCTTAGCACTAGAGGTATAGTATCTGCGTGGGATACATTGGAAGCTGTTGGGATAAAAGTTTAGGTCATCAGCTATAGTCTGCATTTTCCAGCTTCTCGGGCTGTATTTTTCAGTTTCTTTGGGATTTTTAGGGTTGGTTTGTTTTTTTGTTTTATTTTTTAAATCTTTTCAGGTGATGCATGCACTTGCTTGTTGTGTTTGGGAAGGGAAGTAGATGAAAAAGCCTGTCCTTAAACACCTGGGGACTTGTGAATTTTATTAGTATATTATTATACTGAGAAAATAGACTTTAAATCTGTTGGGCAAATGGCTCTTCTTTTGGGTAAATGTGTCCCCTGCTGGCTGGGTAAGTTTGCTTTGTTCCAAAGCAAGAAGATTAAGATAATAATCATAGCAAAAATCTGCCACCAAATCTTTTCAACTCTTGACTGTGGCTTTTGGCTACTGCCTGAGAAGATGGCTTGTGTTTAACCAGGTTTGTACTGGTGGTGGAATGAATTGTGTGAGAAAGCTGAAGGAAGATGTGATGAGCTCCTTCCTTGGGAGAGAACTTGTGATCTGGATTGAACTGTGTTATATTGTCCTTCTCTCTTTGGTAAACTTCAGTAATCGATGTGATGGCTTTATTAATCAAATGAAGGTGAAGACAAGGATTTAGTCTGCAAACATCAGAGCAGACACTGAGTTTGCAGGGTGAGAGAGTGAGGTATTTTTCTAGGAAACTTGTTGGCCCTGAATGAACTACAAACAGAATGAAACTGAGACTTTATGTGCAGGAATGTCTCCATTCTTTAACTATTACATTTATCACAATAACCCACTGCAAATTATCTCTTTAATATGAAATTTACTATAAAAATTATTTGGGATTCATTTAGACCTGTACTTCTGCCTTTTTGCTGTTTCTGATAATATCTAATTCCTGCAGCTTCTGGAGCAAGTGGCATGAATACATGAAGTTTATTCTGTCAGTTATGGCAGCAGAGTTGTTTTGCTCTGACAGTAACATTATATGTGTCTATGTACTGGATGTAGGAAATCTTAAAGGAGGAAAGATTCCTATCCACTGCGAATCTAAGAGTGAAAGATCTTAATGGTTTTGACAATTAGTATACAGTAGGGTGATCTCTCCTCCTAATTGCACTGTGTGAAGAGTAGCAAACCAGCACTGATACTGCGGAAAGCTACATGTGATAAGGGCAGAGAAGAGTAAATGTAGGTCATTATAGTCGATGTAGCAGCCCAGAGGGGATGTCGGCCCTGCCATCCCACTGGTGCCCTTCCTGCTGCCCTTCTGTCAAAAGGAGAGGCAGTGCTTGCTAGAAGAGAGTGTGCTGCCCAGACAGCCAGGACTTACCCATGTTGTGAGCAGCTCCATCCTTAGACTGCTGTAGCTGATGAGGCTGATCTGCTGTGATCAAGAGCAAAGCCTAACTTGAATCTGTCAGAAGGAAGAGCGGTCAGATTGGCTGTTTCCAGTCTGCTGATAGTAGGTGTGTGCGCAGGGTGACTTGTATGTTTTGTAAGCCAATAAATGTGTCCTCACTTTTGACTTGTTATAAAGAGGTTTACACAGCAATTAAGCCATAGATGGGTTGTGACAACCAGCCTCATTGGCTCATTCCCTGTTCTCTATCCATATCACTGCAAGCCTTGTGAATATTTTTTTTTATTTGGGGCTTGTTGTAATGTTCGCAAGGAGGATTTGCATCCTGGAATCATGAGTATTTTCTTCATCTTTCAGTGAGTCTCAAGGAGATCTGGTTATGAATTTTAACTCCAAAAGCCTTAGTCACAGAAGATGCAGTCATTAAAACAGAAATCATAATGTGAAGTGTTTGAAGTGTTTCAGCAGTAGCCTGTGGATTGTGATAAAGCTTTTCTTAATCTGACTTGTTTTGCAACTTTCTGCCTGTTGTTAGTGTTTGAGAAAGCACAGGGGAAAAGTGTCCTTGCAAAAAGAATAGAGCAAAATCCTTTTGTACTTCACCCCTCAAAGCAAGTATCTTACTACTACATGGCGAGGTCCTTCAACACCTTATTTACACTGTATTTGCATTGCATTCAAACCCTGCTCTAGAAGCAGTGTTGATTTCCTTGGCAGCTTACACTAGTGACTCTCGTAGTATCAGTTGATTTATTCTTACATTATCTCTGAAATAAGGGAGATGAATAAACTCAGCCTTATCAGAACAGATTAAAAGAAGAATACTGGTGAATATTTGGTATGTGTTTTAAGACTTTGTTTGGAGTATTTCATGTTTTACACATGTTTTAAGTTCAAGGCAATATGCTTACTGACCTCAGAGGCAGTTGGAAGCATTACAGCATTTATACAATAGTCAAGTTTGACCCCTGGAGGCAGAGAAAGCACAAGATTTGCAACAGTCTCGGGAAGATTTTGTTACTGACTTCCTTGTCACAGAATCCTCCTGTGATGCTGAGGAAGGCCAAAATCCAGATCCTGGGGCAACACTGCAATAACCTAAACCACAAGACAGAAGACCTTAATTTCCAGCCCAGGCTTTCTTCTTAATCTCTTCCCAGCCTTTCTGTCACCCTTCTGTTTCTGTGGTAAGAGTGGCTGGAGTCCTGACAATAGTGGTCCAAGGGTTTTATGTACACCCCCAATTCATTGTCAGTGTGAATGTGTGCACTAAAAGGCATAGCAGCCAGGTGAAAAACTATCTGTGTGATCATGTAATTAAGGACTTTAATATGTATGCATAAGGGGAAGAATGAAAGCTCTTACAGGAGGTTTTGTATACCACCTTTTATGCGGTATTTCTTTTTTGATGTAGTGTATGTTGTGCGCAACTTCCCACCAATTAAAAGTGATTCTGGAAAAAATGAATATCATTATGTACTTCATTTGCAGAGTTAGAAGCTTGAGATTCATGTCAGAGGTGTCTGCTGCTTTAGTTAATACAGTAACTACTACAGGAGGTGTTTTTAATTATTTTTTATTGCTACTTTTAATTACTACTAATAATCATCATGTGCTTTTGCTATGGAGCAGGAGTAAGGAGAGGAACAGGAGAGATGCCTTGGCAGTGAGAAGCAAACATCTAGGAGTCTGATCATATCCACTCTGTGACTATCTGATCCTTTCTGCTAGCATTCAATGCCAGCCTCTGCTCAGGCTTCTCATCCTTGTTCTAAGGCTTTTCTTTGCTCCCAGTTCCTCCTACCCCCAAACTTACTGTTCAGTCTCCTGGACTGGCTGACTGCAGTTACCCTCTTCCTATTGCTCTTGCTTGGAGCTTTATACAACCTGCCTTTCTGCATTCTGTTTTCTAATATGTTTAGTCATTTCTAGCTTTCTCTTTGTTCTGCTGCTCCAGGTTAGCTCTGTTTTACCACCACCACCTGTTTGCTATGCCTGTAGTTTTTACATCCTTGTAATACTCTTTGGGTTTTTTTTCCCCTTACCTCATGAACCTACCTCAAGACCCTGGTCTTGGCCCCTGCCAGCCCCTGGCTTGGACTCCTGCTCTGTCTGGTCACCTTACTCACTTTTCAAATTCCTCACACAGCATATGTCCTGTCTCAGTCTGCTTTTTGCAGAGGTGGCAAAAGTTTCATCTTATACAGAAGTTTAATCATGTTTTAAGTTGAGAACATGCCAAAGCTGGTATGACACTATAGGCTAATATGGGGGGGGGGGGTTGGCCTTTTTATTTTCATTATTTCAAAATTTGCTTGCAACACATACTCTGAGTTTGGTCTCCAGAGAGCTGAGTTGTCTTAACTGAATACCCCATTCCCTCAAAACCCGCTAGCAAAGCTATTGATTAAAAACAAATAGACAAACCCCCAAACAGATGCCTTTTAGTTTTGCAGAACCATGTACAACTGAAAGCAAGGTCTTGTGATGAATAGTTAGGTTGTTAACAGTTTTAGGGAACACTGAGAGCTCCATTGATGATAAAAATCTATGAAGAAATTCTAATCTTTGGGCATATATATATATTTGGCATATATATACACACACATGCATTCATGAATGTATTCCTGCCAACATCTGCTTTCACTTCACGGTAAATGTGTATTGTCTCACCCCTCTTTTCATTGAGAGAGGAGTAGTCTCAGTTACTAGGGGACAGTATCATGCATGTAAGCAATTAATGTGGATTAACTGATGTAACACAAATTCACTGCCTTTGGGCTTGAAAGTGACCTACCCTGACTACTTACCTAGTATGCTGTTTGCTTGTTTAATACAAAATAGAACAAAATAAACCCAAGCAGTGAACAGAACCCTTGTCTGATGAGTCTCAGACTTGCTGCTGTGGTTGTAAGGTCCCCTTTGTGCTAGAGTAAGCTCTCGTCTGGATATTTTGCACTGCAGGGGTGGGCTTGTGCTGAAAAAAAGTAGCTGTTACAGATGGTTATTTCTAATGATTGTCACAATACGAAACTTTTACTGGTACTTAGGGACCCAAATGGAGCCTGTCCCTTAAAACGGTTTTCATTTCAAAAGTGTATCTAGTATTGTAAACTTCCTGTTGTATACATTTAATTGTCAATAGTGTTTCTCCTAGGGGATAGCACTTTAAAACCAGCTGATACAACTCAATTGGCCTTTAAGTATTTTAATTCAGCAACACTCATCAGAGGGTTGCAAATGACAGTAGCATTCCTATATTTTCTGGAGTGCAATAAAATCTCTGAGGATTTTAGACTGGGTGTCATATTGTAAAATAAAACAATGGGGTTTCTTCATCTAAGCAACTTATTTTTAACTCCAAAAACTCTTGAGTCTATTTTCATTTTTGTTTATGTAAAAGGGAAAGTAGAATATTGCATTTGTCTTAGTAGGATTATGCTGTGCAAAGCAGATGTTAAGCTCCTGTAACACACAAAGGGGGCTTTATGTTCTTTCACATCTGTCTCTGCATAAACAGCTCTGTTAACTCTTTAGAGCTCATGTACAAAGCTCCTTGCTTCTATTAAGAGACTGCCTCAGGAAGGACTGATGGGTCCCCATTCCGGGGGGTAGGGTGGGGGTGGAAATTGTTGAGAACCCAACCGAATTCAAATACTCTTTGACTGTGGGAGCTGCCAAAAGAATGAATGTCCCTGTCTGTGGAGGTCCAAAGAGAAAGTTTGGGAAGGTTGTCATGTTTTATTGCCTTGCAGCTTATACAAATAGTGCAATAGTAAGTCGAAAGCATTTTCCTAAAGCCCATGCTGTAAAGCTGCTTGGCATTTCATCTCATAGGTAGTTCTCGAGAGGCTCTTTGCACCAGGTAGGAGTTTGAATTCTTGTGTCTCTGTGCCAAAATCCATCAATGAAACTTCTTCGTACCAAATTGATATATTTTCTTTTTTTTTTTTTTTGGTAGAAACTGGGAAGTATTGCTTTGGCAGAAGAAACAGTGCCGTATGCTCTATTGTACTTTTCCTACTAAGATATACACACCTTTACCTTCAATTTAAAAGCTCTTTTTTACTTTTAGTCACTAATGAAGCTTTGTCCCTTTTTCATCCTGATTTATCTTGTCAGTACAGTTTGGAGCTTAGGAATTGGAGAATCTCAGCACAGAATGAAGCATAGGTATCTGCAAAACTTTGTTCTGAATGAGCAATGCAGGCTTCAAAGGTGCCATCTGGCCACACTAGTATCCATAGAAGAGGTTTACTACAGATTTTGATAGGAATGGGCCTCCATCCTTTCTGGGTTCCAGGAAACTGGTGCTTAGTTGAATTAAATAAAACTTGTAAGAGCAAGTAGTGATAGGACAAGGGGCAATGGCTTTAAACTGACAAAGGGAAAATTAGATTAGATATAAGGAAGAAATTCTTTACTGTGAGGGTGGTGAGGCACTGGCACAGGTTGCCTAGACAAGCTGTGGCTGCCCCATCCCTGGCAGTGTTCAAGGCCAGGTTGGACGGAGCTTGGAGCAGCCTGCTCTAGTGGAAGGTGTCCCTGCCCATGGCAGGGGGGTTGAATGAACTTTAAGGTCCCTTCCAACCCAAACCAGTTCAGCTTTACTACAGTGAGTATATGTAGTGATACGGGCATTTTTTTGACTGGTGCATGTCACCTGCCTATGGCTGTTTTAAGTGTGAATAAAAAAGTCACTCTTGTATACATCCTAATGACTTTAATTCACACTCAGCACTTCTTCATGCACAGACAAAAGATAAGCTTCCACTAATGAGAGAGAATAGTTTAGCTTCCTTCTTCATGTTATTTAACATTGTGCAGCCCCCCATGGCAGAACAATTGATCAGTACTTTATAGCAGAAATGTTGTCCAATGTTTCCCCTATTTCCTTGTCATGGTGTGCCCTGCACCACCTCTGGACCCCACAGTGGTGGGGTGTCTACTCTGTTTGGTTTCTTGAATAGCCTACAACTGAAAGGGAGCCTAGCTTTGCTGCAGGCAGCTCCTGCTTATCCGAAAAGGAGCTCAGATCTGTCAGGTAGCATTACTTGGTAGCTAGATGGGATGTGCTATTGGTTTAATTTATGATTTATCCAGGAATAAGCTACTTGTATGATAGTTCAGTGCTGTACCTGAGAGCTGAGACTGCCTGGGGCTTGGTAGGGGGTGACATTGTTCATCTTCAATTAGTGATGTATTGCTCTCTAATGGGATGTGATTGTATAATGGTAAGAAGGTGAAGAAAAATTTGCTGTCAGGATGATGTTGTATTTAAGCTTCTTTTTGATGTCAAAGCAGACCATTAAATTATTGCAGATCTCAAGGTCAGTAGAAATATTTTGTTGAAAATGGTTCTTAGCCTGGATTTAAATGTTCCCCTGAAATTTGGACACCAGGGGTTGTTGGCAAATAAGCCTAATCCACAAACCCCAGAAGGTAGAATGAACTACTGCAGTCTTGCTGCTCAAAATGAACAAAATGTACATAGTTAAAGCTAACACAAGAGGGAAATCTAGATTATAAAGCTAGCTCTTTTATGAATCATAGAGGTTTACTTTAAAAAATGGTGAATTACAAATCATCTTTAACTCAAGAGAAATCTATGGCAGAAAACAACCAGGTAATTTGCTGCATAAAATAGTATCAGCATTCTTGTACACTGCAAAACCTCTGGTGTGGTCATGGACTTGTTTCTGTGTGGTACGCAGTGAAATTCCACTCATCTGAATCATTTGAGTAAGATTTTTTCAGAAAAGTTTTATCCTTCTCAGTTTTAAGTCCACTTACAGCAACAAAATGTTTAAACAGAGGCAAGCTGAATGAATGTGCTCTTTGATACAAGACAACAAAGCCCGTAACTGAGAAGCTTTGCTGCTCTTTGGGCAAGCCCAGTTGATTTAACTTGGTACATGCTTATGAATCCCCAAACTAACTGTACTTACTATACTTGAGTCATGATAAACAAATAAAACTTTGCTTCTGAGGAGCCTGGCATGTGTTTCAAGAGGCTGGCATGCATTTTCTATACATGATGGCAGGAATGGCTTGCTTAACCTTTTAATTGGCAGGAAGAAAACTCACTTCATGGCCTGAGCCACAATCATCTCTGAATAATGTAAACAGTGATGACCTGAACTTGATCTTTTAGACAAGGGACTCTCTTTTCTTGGTAGCTGCATTATGCAGACAAGCTAATGCTTTGGGGTCAGTGAGGGGCTTTTGTGTATCCAAGCACAATAAAGCTAGAAAGTGTTTCCTGCTGTTTAGCTAATTAATGCAGGGTACCACTCTGTAGGAGTCAGCAGTGGTTTTGCTGCCTGTCACTGCTATTGTACTGCCTGCAGAAGGATACAGAGCGAAGCATGTGGTAAGGGAATGAATTCTCTGTCCTGCTGCACCTATTGCAGGACAGAAAAAGAACTTGGGGAAGTCAGTTCACTGTTAACTTGGCTAGAAGGGAAAAAATGCAGTACTGGAATGGTCAAAGCATATTTCTCAGAGTTTAAAATAAGTAACAAAAATAAGTGGATAATACTCTGTGTGTGATGTGATGCTGCCAGAACAGAATTATATGTGTGTCCTTAAATTGCTCTCCTTCCTGACACTGGAGGGCACATCCGAATGGAAAAGATAGGCAGCTTTTCCCTACTAGACTTTTCCCCTAAATCATGTTTTATGATGTACCATAGAATAAAGGATTTTGAGACTTCAAATGCACGTATAATGTTGTCACATGTATTTTTCTGTTGAAAATCTACTGCAAAACAGTGAGTTCCTTTTCAGTAGCTAATGTAGAAAAATATACAAAGGCATTTAGAGCCTGCTCTGATCTTGTATTCTGGTCAGGTGAAGGCAAATTGTAAAGAGAAAATTGAAGGTGTCATAGTAAACTGCATGTATTGCATATTTGAGCAGTAAGAGAGCTAAATCATCTTAACTTTTGCTAGAACCTAACTGGGTACGTGCTGCCTGTGGCTGCCTGCTTTCTCAGCAAGTTTTTAAGTGGATTATTAACCAAGTGTAATGCTGTTTGCAGCATCTTAAGTTTGACAGACATGTGATTGTGCAGGGGGGAGGGTAGGGGAAAAGGGTGGTTGCTTTCAGACAAAAGCTTCTCATAGATGAATGTCTTCCAAACAATACCTTGCAGGTTTGTCCCAGATTAAAATAAATAAAACAAGTGGTATATGGGTTTCATGCCCAGACAATAACTCTTCTGGGTTTTTTTTTCCACAGAACTGCTTAATAAAACATGATGAGAATGGATACTCAGCAATAGTGGGAGACTTTGGTTTAGCAGAGAAAATTCCTGATCACAGGTACGTGAACAGTGAGATAAATGCAGTGAGAGTGGCAGTGTGATTGCAGGTCGGCAATGATAAGCTGGATTCCTGAGGCCATTATTGGATTGTGACGATTTTGTAATAAATGTTCATTCCAAACTACTTTAATTGGCTTCTTCCATTTTCATAAACAATATTCAGTGCCATTGCAATATTATTCTCTTTAACCTCTGGGTTAGTTGTTAAGATCTAGGTTTATAACAGAGATATTAAAATTACTGTCCAACAGCAGCTCACCATTTTGCTCTCCCTAGGATGAAATTATAATCTTACTCATGTGAGGAATGCACAGGTGACTGTCACAAGCTATTGTCACAATTGGAAATAGTCCTTTTGTCATCCCTCCATTAGGGAGATCAAGGACAAGGATTTCACTATTCTCTCTGTATATTGACTTGTGTATTTCAGGGTATTCTGGCTGTGAAATATGCTGTCAGATTTTCCCCAGTGTGTGCTTCTGTTTAAAATGAAAAGCCTTCTAGCTCTTTTGACTGCAAAGAAAACAATAAAAGTCAATCTCAGTTTTGCACTGTTTTTAAACTGCACATATCATCAAGCTGTGTCTTGGGAGGTCTGAGGGCTTGCGTTAACGTTGATGAAATACTGATCTAAAAGCTTAACAAAGTAGACATCTTAATTTCCAAACTACCGCTAAGTACAGCCAGTGTGTACCTTGTATACTCGTGTGGAATCTCTTCCCTTTAAAGTGCTGACAGCTTCAGTTGTATTTGTACAAATCCATCAGAAAATCAGGAAGGCACCCCAGGTACCTTAAGGTGTGTAACCAGTTTTGAGGTGCCCTGAAAACCAAGAGTACAGTACTAACTAGAGTTAAGGGAGCTTGAGACTAAAACAAATGACGTAATAGAATTGTTGTTAGCCACCACTTTGGTTTGATGTCAGTCTTACCTCTGTTTTCAAATGCAGTTTGTTGTTTCCAGTTTGCTGGCTAGCAAGCTGTGCTATTTTGAGGCCTTCAGAAGCCTTTCGTGTGGTTTTTAACTTCAGGGTCAGCTGGGTGGCAAGCTGGAGGCCTTTTTTAAGGCTATAGTATTAAGCCATACAGAAATACTGCAAATTTTTCAAATCTGCTCTATTCTGATTCCTTCTACTTCTTCCCTGTTAAAGGATTCATCTGGTCAATCTTCTTATAAAAAATACAGTTTGCAAGCAGGCTGTGCTGAATACTTTCAGAGCTGCTTATTGGTATACACGTAGGGATGTATACCTGCATGGCTTGCTGCATAAATGAAGAACTTGATATCTAGCCTGAAACTGGTTTCCACAAACCTTTCTATGTACAAATGAAGGAGCCATCTCTGCCAGGTGTTTGGAAACCAAGCTATTGAACAGCCATGACCTTAAAATAATTTGTTTTTTTAAAGTTGTTAGAAACTGAAAATGAAATATGAGCAACGGACTGAAGCTTTCTTTTTCTTTCACATATTCCTTCTGCTATTGCATGACTCCAGTAGGAAACCAGTGTACAGTATGTTGTAGAGCCCACTTGTACTGAATTCCCTCTAGTGAAAGCTTCTCAGATACTTGGAATTATGTGAAAGTTAGTAGCATACCTGAGCATTTAATTAATGGTGGTTCTCTGTCTCCTCCCTTTCTCCCCATCTATCCCATATTTATATAGTGAGAAGTTACCAGTGGTGGGTTCACCTTTCTGGATGGCACCAGAAGTTCTCAGAGATGAACCTTACAATGAAAAGGTAGGTACATGATATAAATGCACTTCAGTTGTCAGATGTTTCTCTTCAGTAGCCGTATACAAGATGTAAAGTTTCCATACTACTAAAATTATTTTAATTTGTGACATTTCTGTATTGAGGCCATTCAGACTAAGAGTGTAGTTGAATAGCTATTTTAAATTCATGGTGTGGATGCTTATATGGAAATAGAGTTACCTTTAGCATCATTCACTGTTACGCTACTTCTATTCTGAAACACCCCACATGTAGAAATATATGGTAATGGCTTGTTGACCTGACACAACAAGTCTTAATGAGAGATACAGTGAGGTTGCTTCCCTGACCATACATTAGTGAAATCTGGGTAGAAGTAAAAGGTCTGTGTGGAAACGTTTGTAATTATATTAATTAAAAAATAAATAAAAATTAATCAACCTTTCTCAAGGTAAGATACCTTTAAAAATGTTCTCCAAAGGTATTTCTAAATTTTCCTATTTGTGGCATTGGGAAATGGTTCTTTCAGAGGAGGATCAGATCACACTGGATTTTAGAAATAGCGTTTTCAATCAAGCTCTTCTTTACACAGGATTTTCTCACAGCTTATCTGTGTGAAAGCCCACATCCTGTACCTTTTTATAACTAGTACTCAATCTGTTTAATTGGTGGTACTTTTAATTTGCAGGAAAGCAGTGGCTAAATTAGTAATGAATGTAATAATTAGCATTTCAAAGCTTTTTTAACAGTTCCAGTTGACCTAAATTAATAATGTAGCACCCAAATCCATGGTGCCACATTCGTCACTAACCCTAGGGTGTGGAGGACTAAAGAGGAAGTGGGTCTCACACCTCATCAGCATAAAAGATGATACAAGCCTGCCTAATACATAAGGGATGAGGGATGTCTGCTTCTCCTCTGTAGACTTGTATTCCATGTTTTCTTGAATTTTATTACATGATAAATCAGGTGGATGGAAATCTGAGGAACTGTGCAGCTCCAAGGGTAGTCAGATAAGGGATTACTAAGCGTCATGGAAATTTCAATGGAAATTGATGCTGGTGTGCAGTGTTACTAGATATCTCAAGCTTTGGGGAAGACACTGTTTTGTCAGAGGTACTGAACTGTGAGAAGTTTTTCTTAAAACCAGCATTAATATTCTGGATAAGCTGTGATCCTGTGTATTCCAAACCCATCTTTCTAACCACAGTGATAAAGAGGCATGTCATGGTTTTGCTATGTTTTTAATTACTCCCATCTGTAAGACATGAAATGCGACTGCACTGTTCTTTATGCAAAGGATTATTTATGGTTTGGTGGGGTTTTTCCTTTTTCTTTTAATTTCTTGTAAGAGATATAACAGTTATTGCTGTTTGTGCAACAAGAATGCTTTACTATGAGCATGTGTTTCTTTGCATGGAAAATGTTCACTATAATGCAGTTACTTGGTGTTGTAAGGCTGTGGTGTTGGTTTAGTTGTTTCATGATAACCATTTGGGATAAAGAGAAATGCAGTGGCAGATAAGAATGCTGAGTATTCAGAGCTGAACCATGTGCCTATATTTTTTCCTCTCTCAGGCGGACGTGTTCTCCTATGGTATAATTCTGTGTGAGATTATAGCAAGAATACAGGCAGATCCAGACTATCTTCCTCGCACAGAGGTAAGTGGTTACGTTTATAACATCAGTGGGAGGTGGTAAGTATGCCATGATAATGGCTGGCCTTTAAAACTTCTGGCACTGCTGCCGAAGATACGATGAATAGGTGTTACATTAAAAATAGCCTATAAAAGGCTTTTGTTCTTCTGTGCTGTTATTGTAAGAAGCTTCAGTGAAGACACTCTCACAGAGACTTCGTCCAGCTGCAGTCCTCATGGGAAATCCTTTCTGTCCCTAACTGGCAGAACACTGAGAGCACTGCAGAGCAAACTCTTCCTTTTGTAGAGTGATAGCTCATGTAGACTTCTTGCCAGTTTTGGAGCAGAGCACTTCTGGCACACTGCATGCACTAAGCAGCCCCTCCTTGTGAAAGGGGCAGGAGCTGTGCTAGCAGCAGCTAAAATAAGCTCACCCTTATTTTTGCATAGACTGCTAAGCACCATGGATCTGAGCTAGAATCGACAAATCAGATGAGATATTTCTTACTTCACTTTTAGTTGAGTCCCATCTGCAGGGCAGCTTTTGGCCCTGTATGGGGGGGTCTTCCAAATTGTCTATCCCCCTCTGGTTCTGAAAATGCAAAATTGCTTAGGTCTTAAACTGCAGTAAATAACAGATCCTTTTGTTTCCCTGCCCTTCAGATTTTATCGTGCATTTAAGGAACTGGATAATTTGTATTACCAGTCTAACATCCACTGAAAAATTAACTATCTTAATTGATAAATTTTAATCATAGCAAAGCCTCTGGTTTTATAGCAGGCTTTTAATTTACATGGTGAAAGTCAGCAGGGTGAAACATCATAATGTCAAATGTTGCCAGTATGGATCTGGAAGCAGTATTTCAACTGCAATGGATTCGAGTTGAGTCCAGGAAGAAGAATGGGCTTTGAAGTCAGCTCATTCTCTAGCAGATACCTTGTATAATGTAATCCCCTTTGGGAATGCTGCAGTTTGGATTGTGCATGAAGTTTTCTCAAAATACTCTATATATGGCTGCTGAGAGATGGTGTTTGTGGTTATTCCTGATAACACTCTATATACGACCCACTGAAAAGAAGATGCTTTGGGCCAGATAGCAGACCTTATTTATACCTCTATGCTATGTTCTGGTTTATACAGAATTTTGGATTAGATTATGATGCCTTCCAGCACATGGTGGGAGACTGTCCTCCTGACTTCCTCCAGCTGGCCTTCAACTGCTGTAACGTGAGTATCTTCCTGGAAGGGGAGAGGCCAAAACTGCAGTTCTCTAAATCCCTCTGGTTTTTGAAGATAGAGCTTAAAGCATTTAGAAAAGAAACTTGAAGAGCCTACCTATAAAAGCAGCATACATAGTGATAACCCAGAAAGTCTCCTTCAGTTTTTATAACCCTTTCCTTGCAAAAAAGGTCTGTCTTGTGGTTTTGCAATTCTGTGTTCTGTCGTGCCAAACAAACAGGTCTGGCACACTGAACAGCTTCTTGCAGGCTGCTCAAGCTGATCATAACCAGTTGTGTGTTATTGACACTGGCTGGCCCTTGGGCTCACAAAAATCCATTTGTTATTGTGAACAGACCTATTGAGCCATGAAGAAAGAATTCTGAGTTGTTCTCACAAACAGAGGAGACAAATCACACACACAGGCACACAGACACACACACACACACACACACACAGACACACACACACACAGACACACAGAAGGTTGAGTTGGAAGGGACCTTAAAGATCATCTCATTCCAACCCCCCTGCTCTAGGCAGGGACACCTTCCACTAGACCGGGTTTCTCCAAGCCCTGTCCACCCTGGTCTTGAGCACTGTCAGGGATGGGGCAGCCACAGCCACTCTGGGCAGCAGGAGCCAGTGCATCACAGGGATCAAAGTCTTCCCAGTATCTAATCTAAATCTACCCTCTTTCAGTTTAAAGCCATTCATTCCCCTTTGTCCTATCCCTACATGCCCTTGCAAAAAAAGCCCTCTCCAGAATCAAGTCCAGGCACTAAATTACTTTTAAAGTCTATATGATGCCTTTTTGGAAAGTGTTCCGAAAAAGCAAACTTGGACCCAAATGACTGAATATCAGGAAGGCTATAGGCAATGTGCTGTATGGAGTAAATATTCTGCCCATTATTCAAGTAAAATTATGATATAGTGCACACCTTCATGGCTCCTCCTGTGAAAATTCCAAGGAGGTAGATCTCTTATGTATTATCACGTAACAGAGGTTGTTAATGCCTTTGTATAGTAAACCAGTTTCTATGAAGTAAGGGAACCTGAGCTTCCACCAGATTCAGCTGAGGGTGGGAATGTCCAGTTTGCACAACTCGAGGCAACTTCTAAAAATTTTACTGAACAAAACTATGACCAGGGCTCCGCAGTGAGGCCACACTGGAGCCAATACCTGCACTGTGTGCAAGTGTTTGTAAGAAAAGTCTCATCTCTCCATGCTCTTGATGCTTACTTTTGTCCTGAGCTCGCTCTTTACTTTGTATTAGTACAAATGCACATGCTCAGAGGAATGGTATAAAGGTAAGGATGTGAGCAGGTGGGGGTGCCTGCCACTCTTGACACAAGATAGCATAATTTAATTCTAAGAATATTTGTGGAACCTACTCTGGACAAACTACTTCACTCCTCTGATTTCACCTTCCTCACTCCTCCGATTTCACCTTAGTGCAGTGCAGCTTGCTTCACCGGGACAGTGGTACATGTGACTCATGTTTATGAAGTGTTTTGACTACGTAAGCACTAAAGGGTTTGGCTAGAAGTAGGATTTGACTTTGGAAATCTCAGCTCCCACCTGCAGAGTCCTGAAATCGTACTGCATCCATACACATGGTACATGATTCAAAGCAGATTTTCAGCACAGGTGAAATTCAGAGTAAATCTATTTATGAAGAAAGGCAAGTGACTGATCTTATATTCTCATGTAAGAATTTGGTGTGTTCAGAAAAAACATTTTTTTCTCTGACTGATTACTGTCAACTGCTGCTCCTGTATAATAAACATCCTTTCCCTGAACTGAAAGTGGAAATTACTGTCTTGTGATCAAGCCATTAATATGCTGATTTCAGTGTGGGGCATGCTATAACTCACTCACCGCTTACCTAGTAGGAAGAAAAAGGTAGTGAACTGATAAGGCTTTCTTATACCTGCCTAATTGTGCTTCAGTAATAGGTGATCTGTGTCATAATTTGCTTTTAGACATGGGTGTTTATATTGCTTTTTATTATTTAGGACAACAAAGTGTAAACGGTATAGCTCAGCTGATTAGCTGAACTAATGTACAAAGGGGTGGCCTAAGAAAACCAGTAAAAACTGACATGTACAAGTACTGGATTAAAATTTCTTCAGTTTACTGTTATAAAGTATTTGGGTGCATGCAGGGAAGTCTAAAACTTAAGGCTGCCAGTCAACTGTAAGCTTACTCGTGTGAACACGCATAAACTTGATAATGTAATATCCTGCAAAAAGCAGCATAAGCTGAGCTGTGGGCAGCTGCTGCCTTGAGGGAAAAACTTCTGTTCCATTTGAGCAGAATCTGGACTGCTCAGGGATGTAAGAGGCAAATGTTGCTTTAAGTTCCTTCTCCATTGCTTCTCTTGTCCTGGATCTTACCTAGACAAAAGAGCCAGAGAAGTCTTCTTACTTCCATAGCTTGCAACAGCTCCCTAAGCTTCCCAAATTAGTAAATTTGCCAGAGTACAGTGTGTGTGCTTTCATGTTGCCCCTGCCCTACTCTTTCAGTGAAATAAGGAAAGCAGAAAAAGATGGGGTTTTTTATGCCAGGAAATTCCAGCTGCTGCATTGAACAACTTTTTTGATGGTCCTGAGCTTTTCAAGTATGGTTTGTTTTTTATTACTGTGTATATGAATTCTTAGCCCTTTAGCCTGTGTTGCTAGAAGGTGTTCTGGCATTGCTGATCATACCACTTGTCTTCAGAAAGATCCATCTTTCTGATCCATGTAGGACTTGCAAAGCAGTATCAGGGAGGTCTTTAGGGTTTGCTGTGTACAAAGCACCACTGTTCCCTTTGTACCCGAGGTGAGATCTGTCTGGGCTTGTTTGCTCTGAAAAAGCTTTTGGAGGGCTGGAAACAGGAATCAGCTCATGCAGAATCTTTTTTAATAGTGTAATGACGTTAGCTTTCAGCTGCTGAATTACAAATTGCTACCTACAGTAGTTAAACCTGTAACATATATACAGGGTCAGTGTTCAAAATGAAGGACTACCTTCTAAGTTACTACTTACATTGAGCTGCTTGTCTTCTAGTATAATTTTAGGGTTGGATTAGTTTAGAGATCCATTCCTACTAGGCTGAATAAATAAATGAATACTGATAAATACAAATGGAATGCATATTGATGCTGGGGGGGGGTGGGGTGGGGTATTTTACTTTGGCAAAGATGGATTTTTTGCTATTGTATTACTTTCTGAAATGATATAAAGCAATCTTGCTCCCCACAAGACAGACCAGTACACCCAGTAAAGGTTCATTAACAGATGGAAAGATGCAACGTTTTAAACTTCAAAATCAGCAATGCTATTTAGGTAGGTTTTAATTAAAGCCACAAGGAGATGATGGAAGAATCACAAACTTTAATCCTTTTGATATAATGTTGATATATAATCTCTGACTGATAATTTGGGAGTCCAGAAAGAAATCCTTGAACTATGAAAGCTTTTTCAAACAAACAAACAAAACCCCCTTACAAGCCCTGAATCTAACAGCTTTTCACCTTTTCAGTTTAAAATGCATCTTCTTCATGGAGTGTTTACAACTTGATCACAAAATGACAGAGTTTAAACTAGGATAGAATACTACTTTCCCCCTGCTTTATTTATTTCTTTTGCAGTGACAATACACTTCTTAAAACAGTCTTGAATTTCCTCACTTCCTTCAGATTATCCCTCTGTCTGTCCCCTGTGTAAGTAAGAAGAGCTTGGACAAACCCACATGAACTCTCTTGATTTGTGTGCATTCACAGATGGATCCAAAGTTGCGTCCTTCATTCTCTGATATTGTCAAAACACTGGAGGGTATTTTAAACCGCCTGAGAAATGAGGACACGGAGAGAGAGAGAAAGTTTTTGAACCTTGACAACAGTGAAAGAAAACCCAAAGGTAAGTGTCTGTATTGTACAAACATTACTGCAGGCTGTGAACACTGGTTCATATTTGAAAACTGGGATTTCGGCTATATATGGCATTATTTACAGCTTGTGGATGATTTTACTCAAAGCCTGAAAATTATTCTGGAACAGTGCTATATTCTTTGCGCTGCAGAGTGTCTTTTAGGTAAAACAAACAGCTGTTTCTTAAAGTGCCTCAAAAGATTCTGCCCACAAGCTCTAGAGGGGAAGTTTAGAATTCATTTGGGAATGGTTTTGTAAGTTGGTAATAGTACATGAAAATTCATCAATTTTTGCTTTGCCCCTGCCATACTTAGTGCATATACATAATTTCTTTGGTGTATGTTGCATGTAATTCTTAGATGCTTCTTAACTTCAGGAGGAAAAGCAGAGAAGAGGCAAAGGTATTATAAAGTACCTAGACTGGGGAAAAGATGAATCCCAGATCTGCTTGGGAATTCTGGCCGTGAAGGGTTTTCTCTGAAGCTGCCTAGTGCCACCTGGTGCTGGGAGCAAACTGCAAGCAGTTCTTGGAGGCAGGCGCATGTTCTGACTTGGGCATCTTTTATGTTAGTAGACTTCTGGCACTGCAAATTTAGAGTACGATAAAAATAGTTTCTCATATTGTGTATGTATAAATATGCAATATATCTATACATAGCTGTCTATCTGTAATATGGTTATAGATTGAGGATAAGTTCTGTATTTCAGACTACATGGAGTGCATACATGTACTAATTCTCCCACACCTGGAAAGCATCTTAAAAAGGTGTGGGTTCAAAAGGAAATATTTTTCTTGTTGTTGTTGGGGTTTTTGGCTTGGGTTTTTTTTTTTTTCTTTTTCTTTTCCTGGCATTCTCCCTTTGTAATGCATGTTAAATGTGCATCATCTTGAAGAACTGTTACATGCTGTGCTTTGATTTACATAGTCTTTCCTAGGTGGAGTGAATACAGTCTAAACTGTGGCAGTATTTAAAGGGAAAAGTGAAAGTCTGTATGTGCTTATTCTGGAAATGGTAATCAAAAGGATATATCACTTCTTTCTATCAGCTTGTTATTGCTCTAGCACAGCTCTTTAAGAGACACTTGGAGAGCCAGTGGCAGATGCATGTTTCAAGAACCCAAGGAGTTAGCATCTTGTCCTAAACAATTACAGTTTTTCAATCCTATTTTAGTGACACATCATTTATTTTAGTCTCAGATTTTTCCCATCAGGGTGAAAAAGTCCCAGTTCCTTTGGCAACCGTGTTTTGTATTTGTTCTATTTCATGGTCAGTATCATTGACAGATCTTGGGCAACCTCTGCTGGAATCTGGGATGGTAAATCTAGAAACATGCAAGTTTTTCTTCTCCATGACCACCCTGTGCCGTCTGTGCTGTGTCAGTGTACTGGCAGCGAGGGGGTTTGAAGGGGCCCTGAAGTACAGGGTTTGGATAGAAGAGGGAAAGCCTTCCTCATTCCTACCAAACTTGTGTACAGTTTCCTTTTCTCTGTATTTTCTGAAGACGGTTATGTCTTGCCAAGTTAGTATTCCCCATAATGTGGGTAGCAGATTTGATCATAAAATGAAAAGAAGCAGTCCAGTTTTCAGCCAAGGTAAACAAGATGGCATTAAATGAATTTACATTTCCTCAAGTCTTCAAAATTACTTTTAATTAGCTTGATGCATGACTAAGGAGGAGAGAATATTTAAATGCAGTTTTGACTGCCTTGCATTTAAAAGCTATGGACAGGGCAAATCGCCATGTTTGAAACCAGTAATACATTGAGGAGGAGAGAATGTGCCTGTGTTTGTAAAGAATGAGCAGACGTGCTTATGGAAGATGCTTTGGAATATCAGAAATGCAGCTTCTTCTTTACAGCTGTCATGAAGGCTCTGTGAGGAAGCAGACATGCAGGTATATAGCTCCTTTAAGCTAAGAGTATTTCTCTTCTTCTACTCAGGGTCAATTGAGAAAGGATCAGGAGTAAAACGTTTGAGTTCCTTGGATGATAAGATCCCACCGAAGTCGCCCCGTCCACGTCGGAATATCTGGTTGTCACGCAGCCAGTCTGATATCTTCTCCCGCAAACCTTCCAGGAAGATCAATGTGCAGGACCCCTACTATACGCCTAACAAAGGGTTAGGCCGGAAAGTGAATCCCTTCAGTGCCCGGGAGGACCTCAAAGGGGGGAAGATCAAGTTCTTTGACATGCCAAGCAAGTCGGTGATTTCCCTTGTGTTTGACTTACATTCTCCAGAGGCAGGTGGGAGCTTGAAAGCCAGCCAGTCCCAGTTCCGGCAGGCCTATAGCACAGACTGGCAAGAAACCTCCCTTCTTCCTGGGAGGAGATGCAGATCACTTCCGCTCTCTCCTGAACTGCCACACAAGGAATATGGACTGTTTGGGGGACTGTCTTCAACCGTCAGCAGGTGTGACCCAATCCAGCTGGGTGCAGAGGTTCGGCAAAAACTCCTCAGCAGCAGTAAATACGGCGTGTCAGAGATTCCCCCCTTTCAAGCCAAGCCTCACAGGTCAGGATTTCTTCCTGTACCAGGACAAGACGAGGATATGGACTGTTCAGATGGGCCAGTGGCCCAGGAGGAAAATGGGTTTTGCCCTGTTGAGAACACATGTGGAGATCCAGCATGTAATCAGCCATTAGTGCTGGCCCAGCCTGAGCCGCTACCTTACAAAAAGCTCCCAATTGAGAATTCAGTGAACTCTGAGGGACGTGGCTCCTCACAAGTGTTTGCAGGTTGTGTCCCTTCTGAAGAGATGGAGGTTGAAGATGACCTGCTGAAAAATACTCTGCTAGAGACTACAAAGCCTCTCTTCAGTGTTAGTCCTACTGAACTGAAGAGAGAGGCATGGCCCTTCAGGGAGCAAGATGGGGACAGTCCTGCCCCATTGTCTCAGACGTCCTCCAACATCTCAGCAAGTGGCAGCACACAGTCAGCTTGTGATATATGAAGAGAGGGCTCAAACTGAACGTGTCCTTGAGGGAGCAGTTGTTCCCAGTCACTTAAACCTTTGTTTTTCTGTAGTGCTGGGCTTCACATTTGCAAGAGACTCAGCAGATGGTAGAAACTGGCTGTCAAACAGATAGCTGCAGATAGTGTCTGGAGAGACTGATTATTTTAACTTTATTTCAAATCGTGCTTATTCTCTTCCTTGATTTGCATTAGGAGGGAGAACTACTCCAGCCAGAATGGCCATGTGGGACCCACAGTCCTTCCAAGAGATAGCAGCCAGAGCAGGCACCATGTAAACAGTTTTACCTGAATTCCAGCATATGGAGCATTTCAAGGCCTTAAGCTCCATATTGGGTAGAAGTTTTTCCCTCTTCCTCTGACTGACCAGCTGCTCTTAGAGCAGATATCTGCCACTGCATACTTTGCATTAACATTCTGCAGCAGTGCATGTGAGTTGGAGCCTCTGTTTTAGAAACAGGCACAGATATCCTTAAGACCTATGCTGAGCAGATAAGGATGCTCTCTGGTCCCAGAGATGCTGTGAATGCTGTTGCAGTGTTAAACAAGCTCTTCTTTCAAAAGCAGCAAACCCAAAACCCCTCATGCTGGTTGCAGTCTGCAGGCTGAGTCACATAAGTACTTTGTGATCGATAAGAAGAATCTGTTCCCTGGCATTTCATTTTCCCTTGGGATTTGGTAGTGATGTGTATATGTCAGTGCAGGGAGGCAGGATGTGGTGAGCACCGCTGTCCTCCTTGTACAGCTCTTCACGTGCCTCAACCCAAATGTGGAGGAAGATTTGCCCAGGGCACAAGAGGAGAGCCATGTTCCAGGCATTGTCATTTCTGGCCTTCTGGGGAAACTGTCCCTGAAAGTAGCAGTTGTAAAGAGCTTTTGGGTGTGGGCTCTTGCCACTGAAGAGCTGAATGGACATCATGCTCTGTTTCTGCAGAATAGTTAAATAGAGTATCTGCATCACAGTTGACTTCTACCACTAAGCGGGAAGGGGTGCATTCACCTCCTTCTCTGGTATGACATCCCAACTCATTGATAACTATCACTGCAGTAATGAAGGCTCCTTATTTAAAACCAGACTTCTTGAAAGAGGACAGGAATCCCCTGCTCACAGGAAGCCAGCAGTGTTAACAGCTACACAAGTGCTCTTGGAGAGGATAGACAGTAAGCTCACAGGAGAGTTTTGAATTGTCAGACTGAAGAAAATTAGCTTGTCCCAACTGAACCTTTTTTAATCCTGCAGAAAGAAGCTGTTGTCTTCATTGGCTTCTCCTGACACTGAATAGGGTGATCTTTTTCTTTTCTAATTTTTTTCTTCTTCTCTCCACCAGCAGGTACATGTGAAAGAAGCAGCAGCACAAGCTTTAATGCTGCTTGCTGGAACCAGCATAAGCGATACCAGCTCTGAGACGCGATGTATGAGAAAGCTTGGTCTGTGATATTGTTTGTGCAGCATCCTGCCCTTTTATACTATCATTGTCCTAACAAGATGGGATTTGTAAATTATTATTTTTTTAACCTCTATTATTATCATTCCTAACTGAGGTATGCATTGCACGCCTGCTGAGCAGACGGTCATGCAGTGGAGCCCATAATTTCACCCAGGTAGCCTGTTACACTCTCTTCCTGCTCACTTGTAAGGATGGAAAATGTCAGCTAGCCTCTGATGGAAGCAAGACTCTACCTACTCTTCCTATCTTGAAGATGGAGAAAGCCTTAGTTCTTTATTGGCTGAGTTGCTTATCTTTCAGAGGTGCAAGTAACTATTCTGAGTTATGATTTCCTCTTGTGAAGTATGTGTTAACCTGAGCAGCAGTTATCCCTTGGCAGCAGCTGCGAAGAATTAAATGAGAACCAGTGTTGCAGAGTTACTCAGCACAGTCCATGCCAGATTAGGCAGCTGTGAGCAGTGTGAAGAAGAAAATGCCTGTGCTTTCCATCATCACCCCTTTTGGCCCACACCTCCCTGCCTCTTGAAGGTGCTCATCTGTAGAGTACTCTATCTTGTGTATCCTGTCTGCAGGGCTGGTGTCTGCAGAGTGCAGAACAGCTTGTATGGCTGGCACTGTGTGCATGTAACTTCCTTTGAGGATAGGGTCAGCAGAACTCAAATTGCCAGCTAGCAGCCTGCATGGTGCCTGCTTTTTATTTTAGTTTTTCTTTTTCCCCTCTATCTTTTATACAGTTGTAATCTTTCAGGAAGGAGACCATCAGCACCAGCTTCTGTTGTCACAAAATGCATTTTAGGTGTGTGACTTCAGACAAACAAGCAATAATAAGGAATAGTTTACTTCTGGATTACCAGGCTGCGAGGAAGCTGTCCAGCACGTTCCAACTGCCTGCGGCCTCATTGGAGAGCACACACACACTCCGGCTGCTCTGTGGCTTGTATTTGCCCTGGTTGTCAGCACTGACACCTCATCATGAAGCATGTTGCCCTCTCTGACACTGACTGCAAAGCCTATGCAGTCAGCCTTGGGGTACCTCTATGGCACCCATCACAGTGACCTCATCTCTTTTCTTACACCAGAGTCTCTTAAAATGTTTCTGGGCCCTGAACAGGTCTCTTACAAAGCAGCATGGCTAACACTTTATTTTCTTAAGTGTTCACTCTAAGTACAGCCAGCTGACATGTACAGGGCACATCTATCAACTTCTCTAGCTCTTTGTACTGAGGTGGCTGTCAGAAACACCACAGGATAGCAGCTCAGGCCTTTCCTGGATTCTTGGTCTGCATGGGGAAAGAGGCTTGTGTATGAAACTGGAGTAAAAGGCTATTTAGAACTAGCAAAGTGCTTGCTAAACCCCAGTGTTTCCAAGGGTCCGGATGCAGTTGGCACTCACTACATCTCACCCTTGGGTGGTATAAAGCTGAATCTAGGTTGCACCTAGTAACTACTTGTAAGTTTTCTGCCTGAGGGTGCTTTTCTACAGGGGGCCATTTTCTGACAGCTACTGCTGAACATGAATATAAACGTGGTCAGCAAACTGCTTGTTTTATAGTGATGTAACAAAGTTTTATTGTGATTGGATTTTATCATGATTTCTGACTTCCTTATGGGAGCAGTTCTTGCTCTTTTAAAACACTTTCTACACATTGCTAGGTTCCCTGAAGAGATCAAAGATGTTTTTAATTCACTTTAAATCTTTCTATGTTGAATTCATTTAAACGTCTGTTATAAGCTATTTTTGTGGTGGTTGCAGGTTGATCGAATGCAACTAAGAAAATGCATGTGAATTGCTGCCCCTCTAAAGCAGTGCAGACAAGGGGCTGTAGTAGACTTGTCGGAGAGGTATTGATGTATTATGTGTAACAGAACATTGGTATTTTTTGCCAGTACAACTAAAGAGACTTGAATAATTCCTGTTTGCACTTAATGCTATTGTTTATATTGCATGTCACTACATTTCTATGCAAAACAAATAACCTTTTTTTTTTGTTTTTGGGAGGAGGGGCAGCCAGATATTTGATTAAGTATAAAGACCTTTGCGAGATGATCTATTTTCGTATTTATGAAGGAGTTTTACGTCTTAATATTTTGCAGTCTGTAAATAGCTCAACTTGTAATTAAAGGCTTAGGAAGAAGTTTGTAGCCTGTGTATAATAGTAAGTTAACACTGCCAGAAAAAGAATCTTTGCAACACGACTTTTCTAATATTGCAGATATTTATGACTATGTAAAGAAAGCACGTCTTGTTTTTATGTTGATTGACCTTTTGACTTTTTGGAACTCTAGAAATGGTGTATGGTTCATTGGAACTGCAATAAGAAGTAACCAAAGATGAATCCAGTTAAATATTTTCGTAATTTTTTTCTTGGTCAGGTTTTGTAAACTTTCCCAACTTGCTTTCAAAATAAAAATGAAATCAAGGCCTGAGTCTTGTGATTGAGATGACAAGTCTAGGTTGAAGGAGCTGGTTTGAATACTTAAGCTATGAAGGACATTAATACCTGGCTTGAGATTGCATTTGCTATTGCTGAATTATAAAGGAAAACTCATCCTTAGTGTTGTTTCTCTCCTCCATCTTACTATAGTGTTACACTATTAAATCCATGAGACTCAAGGATTTCTTTTTTTCCTCTCCTCTGTGTCATAGCACTCCTCAGAGTGGGCCATAGCTTGTGACCTACAAGACAAGATGGATTTTGATAGCACTCAACCCGCAGGGAGCTTGCCATTGCTGCTGCTCTGTTCTAGCCCTAAATAGCTTCATCAGCACTGGTGAGCTGTGCCTTTTGTCCCACTGCATCTCCCCTTACTGAGAAGCTTGAAGACTGGCTGTGGCTTGGTTCTGCATGCAGTTACCCTGCACTAAAACTAGCTGGCCCATAGAAGCAAAGGTCTCATCTACATATGCTGTAACCAAGACTAAGGTGAAGTACAGCTATGAAGTAGAGTGGCTCTCCCAAGTGCATGTTCCAAACCAACCGTGTCTCTTTTTTTAAAAGACAACACTGCTTTTTCCTTCCTGAGTTGTGTAGAAGGATAGGAAATAATTACAAAGGCTATAGGGAGTTACCCTACCAGCAGTGACTGAAAGCAGTAACACCTGACTAAACACACATCTTTATGAATGCTCTGCCTGAAGAATGCCTGAAAAGCCTGCTTTCATCTGGCAGAAGCATCACATCTTTCTCCAGTGACTGTTTATAGCCTTTCTCACAAGCTGGTTGTATGAGTCAACAGCTGGGAGCTTTCAGCTGTGTTTTTGTAGGTAAGACTTTGACCTTTAGCACATGCTTATTTTGAAAAGGTCTATCCCACCCTAAGCCACTGGGTTAAGTGGCAGTGTGTATAAAGGGAGGAGGCTGGAGCTCTAACATGCCAAGTTTAAGTGGGAAGCTTTGGCCTCTGTCTCCTCTTGTTATCAAGTGATTACCCCCTTCATCTTCTGCAAGAAGTGAAACCCCTGGTAAGGTAGCTAGCAGATGGTCTTTCCAGAAGGGCAGCATTAGCTTGTTTTTACAAAACCCACTTTGAGTGCAGGACACTAAACTGAAACTCCCGGCCCTGGGTGCAGCTGAGGAGGTGTGCTTTTCCTCCTCCTCCTCATAGCCCAGCAGGCCACTAAGGAACAACAGGGGGAACTCCAAGTGAGAGCATTTTAATGGGTCAGAAGTTAAAACAAAAACAAGAGTAAGAAACTTGCTCCACTTCTTGATGAAACAAAGAACTTCAAAACTTGAAAGGGAGAAAAGCCCCCAGTTCAGTGAGGAGTCCTCTAGCTCTATCCACTGCCCCAGGCCACCTTCATCTTCTGGCTGTGAGCTTTGGAAGATTTGGAAAATGAGCTCTTCACTATTTGAAGGGGCACTGATTTCCCACTGAGGTACAGTTTATTGTGGCAGTCTGGCAACCAGGGCCCTGCACCAGTGTCTGTGTTTTTTTCTTTCTTGAGCATCCAGACATAAGCCATGATATAGCCAGTCATGAATGCATCGAAGCCAGCCCGGTGTGTGCCCCCCTGGGAAGGCAGACCATGGGTCTCCTTTTCCTTTTCTGCAGCACACGCTGCTTCGGTCTCAGGGATGTCAGAGTGATTCACTAAGCCAGTCCCAGTGGGAACGTCTGACTTCCCCTCCGCTTGGTCACTGTCAGAGGCATTTCCCTTGGCAGAAGGGCTCATAACAGCTGCTGCCTGGGCAGTAGTTCCTTCTGTGCTCTCCAGATCTTCTTCCCGTTGTGCACTGGTATCTGAGCTGACCTCCGCTTCCATGTCCGTGTTCTCCTCCAGTGGCCTGCCCTCGCAGTTGGGTGTGATCTCTGCCAGCCCTGTGGCAGCTGGAGGCTCACAGCAGCCCCGTTTTTGTGGTGGTCCCTCCTCCCCATTCTGAACTAGCTCCACGTCTTTCCCTGAGCTTTCCTGTTCCTTTGCAGGCTCTCCTATGTTCTTCCGACGCCTCCATTTCTGCTTCCGTTTCTTCCGCTTCTTCTCGCATATCTTGTCATCCTCATCAATTATGAGGTCTATGTTATGAGAATGTGGACACTTCACCCCTTTTGGACACCAGCCATAGGCCTAGGGAAAGAAAGAAAGAAGTCTGTAGCTACCAGTGTGCTAGTTAGAGCATCCTGTCACTGTAACATGGAGCAGAACTAACTATTCCCCTCTACTGAGGGCTTGTGAGGCTGTATCAGGAGTGCTGTGTTGTTACAGCTCCACAACACAAATGAAAGGCACTGACAAACTGCAGTGAGTGCAGCAGGCAGCTATCAACATGCAGCACATAATGTAGGCTAAGGAAAGTGGGTTTGTTCTACCTGGAGAAGACAAGAGTAAGGGAATGTGGATATCCAGCTATAGATGGAGGTTATAGAGAAGATGAAGCTAAACTCTTCGGAGAGGAGCACAGGGAGACCTGACACGGTAAGAGTCAGCGGAAATTCTGACTATGTATTTCAGTAAGTGGTCAAGCACTGGAACAGGGTCCTGGAGGGGGTTTGCATTCTCTGTCCTTAGACACTTTCAAAGTTCACTAAACAAAGCTCTGAGCAACATTAAGTTGGTGGTCAGGTAAGAAACTTCCAGAGATCTCCCCAACCTGTGGTGCTCTGTGACAGTAACATCTGGAAGAGCTCCTTTTCTCCTTGAAGCACCTGAAACCAGTTATGATCTGATCAGATGGGCTCTGTTTACTGCTGCAGCAGCACTAGGACTCAAGATGCTGTGGATAACACTGTGTCAGAAGCTGCACACAGGTAACCTTTTTTTTTATACCTAACTGGGGAGGGAAGAGATGGCATTTCTTTCTCAGAGGACAAACCGAACTAATTCAGAACTTACTGCCCTCCCAAGACAGCAATGGGTACCACTACTCATACCATCCCACTGTTTAGGGCCATATAATCTCTTTTCAATCTTTGTGTCTAATGCAGCCGTGTGGAATTCACTGCCTCTGAACAGAGCATGGTGTTGCCTTTTCCATCGTGAAGCCACCTGAAGCTTGCAAATCTTTCTTGTTCTGTGAAGCAAGAAGGGGAAGTTTGCAGGTGCCTTCCTGCCACTTCTTGCTCTTTCCCTGGACCCAGGAAAGAAGCAAGGATTCAAGTTACTTACTGAAAATTTCTCACAGACAGGCACCTTGTCTCCCCCTCCCACACTGTGGTTTTCTTCTTCCAGCGAGCAGTGGCGATAGTCAATGTAAATGGACATGTTGGCAGGGTAGTTGCAGAACTCAATGGTGAGGTACTGACTGCTGGAGTCCTTCAGCTTGCAGTTCTCTCGCTTGCTGCAACAAGAGTACACGGTTACTGCAGGTAACTCACTAAAAGTAGCTCAGTGTGGAGCTGGTGCAAACACCCTGCTTTCCATCAAATCTCAACTCCACCAGTTTTCTGCTCTTGAGCTCTAGCCCCAGCTTGACAGCTTGCTGGGAAGAAACACAGTCCTTGGCACACAGCTTTACTAAGTAGTTGTTTCCATACTTATTCAAGAGTTGGTTTCTCTTATGCCAATACACAGGCAGAGACACAGCATCTCTGGTGAAGCTATAGGAGGAGGACACACGGTTTGATTTTAAGTAGTAAGGACACTAAGATATGCATTAGTCTTCATAAACTTAATGGATAAAGAAAAAATGCCCCAAGCTGAAGTACCATGTAGAGCATCCAGGAGCCACCACCCAGAGAGGTCGAGCCTGAGCAATACAGACAAGAAGAAAACATTTTCCAGCTCATGAGAAAAAGAACTGTTTTTCTGTCCCAAGAGCTGGCTAAAAGGCACAAAAGGAAGGCTCCATGGAACCAGATCTGTGGGTTGAAATATTTAAGAGGTCAGTTTAAGAAGTATTTTTGTCTTGTCAAAACACAGCATTCTCATGTTTGAGAACAGCCATCTTGAATGTTTTCAGACCTGTCAAAGTGGCATTTCCTGACATAAAACAGTCACTAAAAATAGTATTCCTCCTCTACGGAGCGTGACTTCAGTTTAATGGAGATTCAAGGGGTTGTATTGCTGCCAGGGGCTTGTTTATATTGCATGGGGAGCACAAAATGAGGTATTAGACCAACACCTGAAGCAGAGAAACACGTGTACTGGAAAAAGAGAGCAACCCTCGCTTGGGAGGGAGATGACAGGGGTTGCAGATGGCTGCATGCAAGTGTGACATGCAGGAGGATATGTGACAGAGCAGGTCATCATCAGGAGGTACAAGGAGCACCTTTTAACAGCACCATCCCTTGCAAAACTGACTTACAGTTACCAGACCCTGCAGGCACAACCCTGTCTTCTCTTGCTCTCTAGCTGTGTTTCGAGGGTCTCTCTCCTGTATGTGTTCCTGCCACCGCTGGGCCAGAGCCGTGCAGTGAGTCAGTTAGTTTGCAGTTAGATCAGGGCACTGTGTGGTCAGTCTCCAGTTCTGAAATCCTCTTTCAGCAGCTACCCACTGAACAGACAAGGTGTATCACAAAAGGCACCCTTGTGCACTCAGCATCTGCCCTAGAAATGAGGAAAGCCCCTTTCTTCACACAATATAAAGACCCACCTCCCTTGCCTGGAAAAACTAAAAACCACACCAACTGTTGATGCTCCATTTGCCTTTCCTCACAACAAGCTTTAAATACCAGAGTCCCACTTACCACTTCTTGTAAGCATACTCCAAGTAGGATGCTACAAAGCGAGTCTCAAACTCTGAAGCGTATTTGGTGTCATATATTCCTGCTGGAAACATTTCTGAGAGGTCAGTGGTGAAGGTGCCGAGGCTGTCCGGGAGGTGAGCATAGAAGCACTGGTACAGGAACACCAGATCGATCAGGCCGTTATGGAGAACGAGAGGCTTCTTTGCTCGTATGAGCTCCAGGAAAAAAGTCCGAACGCTTTGGCTCTGGTTCTCATTGCCCTGCAAGAGCAAGGATTAGTCAATGAGCCTCGGAGCCTTGATTTGCCATTGCCCGGGGCAGTCCTCATCCTATTGCAACAGAGCCTACAGCCTTTGCTTGCTCTGACCAAACAGAGGCACAAATATTTGGAAGAGCAACTGCAGCAAGTGGCAGCCTGGATATAAACCAGCAGGGAGGTGAAGGGGACAATGGTGCACTCAGGACTCCAGCACAAGCCCATGTTCATTGGGCAGCTGTGTAAAGGAGATGCCAGCACCGGGGAATACCAGCGACCCCCCAAAAGACCGGCGCAAGCCAAGGCAGTGGAAGAGGAGTCACTTTGTACCTTGTCATTCCCCTTGTGGTAAGGGATCCCTTGGGAATACTGCTTGTTGAAGTCGAAGCCGTGCTGCACCAGGAACTGCACAGATTGCGGTTCCACGATGTAATCCTCCGTGCAGAGCAGCGTCAGGTTGTAGATCTGGCACAGATACGTGTTCTGGGGCTGCGGAGCAGAGCGTGCAAGGCCATGCAGGGCGACCCACCACAGCCAGCTGCCGAAGCGGCACTTCCGTGGAGCACGGGTAGGCAGAGCCCTGCCGCTCCCTCGGCGGGAGGGGACCGAGCACCTACCTTGTCCGGGAGCTGCTTGAAACACGCGACGCCGAGGGACAGGATGGAGCGTGTCCTGGCCGCGCTGCACACCGCCTTGTACCGCTCCTCGATGCACCTGGGCGGCAGGAGAGCGGGAGCTGCCGCCTCCGTCCCACCGCACACAGAAAAGCCCGCAAGGGGAAGGGAGCCGGGCAACCGGTGCCGGTAAGTCCGGCTGAGCCCCCCCCCCCCCAGCATGCCCGGTTACCCGGTTACTCACGGGTTCAGCAGCAACTTCCGGGCGCCGAGGCCGCTCAGCTCCTGCAGGGAGACAGCCGTCAGCGGCGCCGCCGCTCGCCCCCACCGCTACCGGCTACCGCGCCCCGCCTCACCGTGTCCACGGCCACGAAGGTGGCGGTGCGCAGCGCCAGCACCATGGAGGGCCACAGCTCCGTGAAGTTGTCGCTCTGCACGTCCACCACCGGCACCCGCCATCGCTGCGACATGGCCGCGCCCGGGACCTCCGCCGTGCGGCTGCCCGCGCCGCCGAGCTTGCCGCTCAGCGCCGTGCCCGGAGCTGCCTGCCCGGAGCTGCCTGCCCGCTTCTTGCCAGCCGCCAGAGCGGGGTTTTTGTCTCTTCTCCAAAACCCCTCTTCAGCCGAAATTTGCTGTTTAAGTGAACAGGCGTTTAGCTGCGGCAACCCCTTGGGGTCCTTCCCTGAGGCCGCTGGGACCGGCGAGAGAAGGAAGACGCCTCGTTTCTCCCCCGGAGCGCTGATTGGCTCCGGCGAGCGGGATGTCCCGCCCCTTCCCCCGGGCTGAGCGGGAGGGCGTGAATCAGCCCGCCCCGCGCTTCGCTCCTATTGGCTGAGGCGCGGAAAGTGGGCGGGGCGCTGGCAGGGAAACGTTTACCCGGGAAAGTCTCACGTGGCGCCGCCCGGGCTCCCGGTCCCGGCGGGCAGCGGCCGGACATGAGCCCGCTCCGGGCGGCGGCCGCTGCCGCCGGGGGGCTCCGGGGCAGCGGTCCGAGGGCGGCCCCGCCTGCGCGGAGGAGCAGGAAGGGCGCGGCACCGCGCAAAGGTGCCTGGTGGCGGGGGGGGCTCTGGGGGGACGCGGGGTGTCCTCAACGGGGAGCGGCGCCGCCCGCCCGGCAGCGGGTCCGTCGGGGTCCCGCAGCGGGCCCGGTGGTGCCGCAGTCGGGCCCCGCCGCCCTTCTGCATCCCCGCCCGAGCTTGACCCCGTGCCGCCCCCCGGCAGCGGCTCCAGCGGCCGCCCCGCCGGCCTCCCGGCATCTCTTCAGCGACCCGGCTGAGACTGAGACCCTGCGCAGGAATCTGCTGGCTTGGTACGACAGCTGCAAGCGGGACCTTCCCTGGAGGACACGGGTAAGGGGGGGCATCGGGAAACGGGGAGGTGTCGTGGGGAACCAGCTCCTCTGCCTTGAGGGGGTGTCGCTGAGGTGCCCACGGTGTAGCTCTGTGCAGTGCATCCTGAACTGCATGGAAGACGGTGCTGGAAATGAGATCATGCTCCCAGCTGGCCCCAGCAGTTCCGTAGCGGGTGGTTTGTAGCCAGACTCAGGATATAAAGAGTGAAGGAGGACACAGGGTGAGACCACAAGTCTCAAGCATAACCTGCAACCAGGAGTACTCTTCTGCAGTGACGTAGTCCAGTTGTCTTTCAGGCCCATGTTGTTCCTGCATCCATGGCACCTTGCTGCAAGGAAAAGGTTTTCCATGTATTTGCTGTCAGCCGGCCAATCATTCTTATTAGTGCTCAGCCTGGCACTGGTGGCTGGATGGTGATCAGGGTGCTGGGGGTGGGCATCAGCTCTACAGCAACATCTCTCTGGGGGTGCCAGGAACTGTGGGGCCCTTGTGTGGGATTTGCCTGTGACTGCTTCTGTGTAGAGGAGCTCGGATCTGGGACAGTTCCTCTGGTGGGGTTTTGAAGCTCTAAGATAAACTCTTGCTATGGAATCTTCCATGAGGGAGAAGATGCTTTGGCTGTCACTTGATCAGCCTGAGCTCAGAACCTCTGAGTGCCTGGGGGAGACGTTTCCTTGCAGATTCCCATGCGGTGTTCAAATGGCACCACAAGCAATTTCATTTTATACGCAGGTCCCCTCTGCAGTGGGACCCTGTGTCACCTTGTTTCTCATACTCTGTCTCCTTCCCCTTTCAGGCAGCAACTGAGCCAGATGCTGACAGACGGGCGTATGCAGGTGAGGAGCAGAGACTGCACCCTGGTGTGCGTGGGGTGCCCCGCTCCCTGTGGCCTCCTGACGTGGATGTGCAATGTGGCCTGGTGAGGAAATATGGCTTCAGTTCCCATCATTGGAACGAGCTGCCTGGAGTGGCCACAAGAGTCACTGACCCTCCTGGCAAGGTGCTGGAGGGTTGCAGAACCCACATGGGGCCTGAGGGAGCTCCTGTATGGCAGCCAGTGGGGAGGGTGAAGGGTGGGAAAGGGGCCCTGTGGGTTGGATGCTGGTGTAATGCTTGCAGTCAGTGCTAACATGGCAGTAGCAGATGTGTGTGGCATTGATGCCTCTGCTCTGATCCCTGCAGTGTGGGTGTCTGAGGTCATGCTCCAGCAGACGCAGGTGGCTACAGTGATCGACTACTACAACCGCTGGATGCAGGTAACTGCTCCCCTACAGAGTCCTGTGCCCGCAGGCTGCCCCTTTGTGCACTTACCCGCTTGCTGTGGCAGATCCCCGGCTGCAGAGCATGGCTCTGCTTGTCCCTGACTTGTCTCCCTATAATGCAGAAGTGGCCAACGCTGCAGGCTCTGGCGCAGGCATCCCTGGAGGTGAGCACTGCCAGGACCGGGTGTTCTCCATGCCCTTGTGGCTCTTCCTAACACTGCACTGTGTCTCCTGGAGCAGGAGGTGAACGAGCTGTGGGCTGGACTTGGCTACTACTCGAGAGGGAAGCGTCTGCAGGAGGCAGCGAGGAAGGTGCCCTGGTGCTGGGGTGGGGGGGGCATCTGTGGTCCCTGTATTGGTGCTGGCTCACAGCTGCCCTGTGTCACTGGGGCTGTGTGCGGCTGGCACAAGCCTACAGAGGCTGGGATCCTGTCTTACTGCAGGGAAAGGGGGTCGCACCCACACCCCCGGCTGCTCCCCTGACCTCGTGCCCTCTCTGCCAGGTGGTGTCTGAGCTGGCCGGTCGGATGCCCAGGACAGCTGAGGACCTGCAGAAGCTGCTGCCAGGAGTGGGCCGGTACACGGCAGCAGCCATCGCATCCATCTCGTACGGGCAGGTGAGAGCTGGACATCAGTGGACCCGTGTCCCCTCCCTGCCAGCCAGGCCCTGCTGCTGGGTCTCGCAAAGCAGGGGTTCCCCAGGGCCTTGTGTGCTCCCTCTGCCCCAGGAGCACCCCAGCTCCCTGCCTTGCCGGCATGGTAATCCCTGCTCATTGTCCCAGGCTGCTGGTGTTGTGGATGGGAACGTGATCCGGGTCCTGTGCAGGCTGCGGTGCATTGGTGCTGACTCCAGCAGCCCGGCTGTCATTGACCAGCTCTGGTAAGGGGAATGCTCCATCCCTGCTCCAAGCTTTGTCTGTGGTTGTTGGTGGCCGGGGGCAGGATCACTTGGGAGCCCTGGGCAGCTGAGCCTGCAAAGGGAGAGATCCATGGGGTGTGGGAGCTCTTGGGAAGCAGATGCTGCTGGGAATGGTGGAGAAAGGAGCTGTGTTGCTTGTGCCTGCCTGGGATAGAGCATCCCCCTGACAGGCAGGAGGCAGGCAAAGGTCTTGGGCCCTCTCCCTGCAGAGCCCCGCATTGCTCACTGCCGTTTCTTCCAGGGACATGGCCAATGCCCTGGTAGACAGGAGCCGCCCGGGGGATTTCAACCAAGCCCTGATGGAGCTGGGAGCAACTGTGTGTGTGCCCAGGGCCCCGCTGTGCGGGGAGTGCCCTGTGAAACAGCACTGCCGGGCACGGCTCAGGGCAAGTATGGCCGCAAAAGCAGGCCTTAAGGGGTCACCGTGCATGGGGACAGGGTGGGCTGGTGGACGAGCCTGTCCTTACCCCTGCCCCTTCCTCGCAGGTGGAGAAGGAGCTGGCCTCCGCCTCCCAGAAGCTGCTTGGAAAAGCCACCCCGGTGCCTGATGTTGAGGACTGTGGTAAGCGCCTGGGGAGACCCCTGATGTAGCTCCGGGGCTGAGCCCTGTGGCAAGCGTTACCTGCGTGTTTGCAGGTGCTGGGGGCTGCCCCCTGTGCCCCCCCGCCGCAGAGCCGTGGGACAGCAGCCTGGGGGTCACCAACTTCCCCCGGAAAGCAGCCAAGAAGCAGCCGCGGGTGGCGCGAGCGGCCACGTGCGTGCTGGAGCGGAGGGGCTGCCACGGGGCCCCCCAGTACCTCATCGTGCAGAGACCCAGCTCAGGTGAGGGGGCCGGGCGGCAGGGGGACGAAGGCCTCGCGCTGCCCCTTCCCACCTGCGTGGGGGGCAGAGCAGCCTGGGGGAGGGATGCACCAGTGACGTCCATGCTGCTGGGATGGGGAAAGGAGTCCCTGCAGGCTGTGCTGGGGCTCGGCGTCCCCACGTGTGCCCTTTGCCATCTCACATCCCTGCCGTGCACCCTCTGCAGGTCTCCTGGCCGGGCTGTGGGAGTTCCCAAGTCTCCCACTGGCTCAGGATCTGCGGGAGGAGAAGCAGAGGGAGGCACTGGCAGAGCACCTCCAGGCCTGGATAGGGCAGCCTGTGGTGGCTGGAGACCTGCAGCTCGTCGGAGAGGTGGGCCTGGAGCTGGATGGATGCAGTGCGAGTCCCCCGTGCTCAGCCGTGGGGGATTTAGCATGGGGGGGAGAGGGTCCCCCCCTTCCCTGTTGGCATTCCTCCTGAGTCCTGCCCCACTCCTCAGAGCCTTGGCAGACCTCGTGCACTTGTGGGGGAGCTGTGCAGTGCATCCTCTGCTGCCTGCTGCCCTTTGCGTACGTCTTCCCATCCCCTCACAGGTCGTCCACATCTTCTCTCACATCCACCAGACATACGTGGTCTACTCCTTGTCCCTGGATGGGGACGTGACCCTGGAGCCTGCCTCGTGCCCATCCCGCTGGGTGACAGAGGAGGAATTCCGTGCCTCAGCTGTCTCCACAGCTATGAAGAAGGTACTGGGGGTTCCCCGGGGCCTTTCCTCCCCTCCCTCAGCCTTCCTGTGCTCCTGGGAGAGCCTCTGGCATCCCCCCAGCCTCTGTGGGCAGCCTCAGCTCCAGGACCTGGCTGCTCGTCAGCTCTGGGCTCTCTTGTGCTTCCTTCAGGTCCTGAAAGCGTGTGAGAAGGGGAGCAGCCCCGGCCAGGTGAGCATTGCTGGAGGGTGCGGGGGGCCCCAGGAGCTGCTGTGGGTCAGGCTCTGCTGTGTGGTGCTGGGGTTTGTGCTGAGGCCGAGGAGCATCCCCATCCTGGGGCATTGCCCCGGGTGTCCCCAGTACCAGGGTCCCCTTGCTCCAGAGGGGATCCGTGGGGTTGGGTTGAGCCCTGCTGTGTTTCCACAGGGCTCCAAGCGGAAGCGAGGGGCAAAGGCACAGGGCACAGGCAGCCCCGGCCCTGGGACACAGCTCTCCCTCCGCGCCTTCCTCCGGCCACCAACTGCCCCGTGACGGCACCTTCAACATGAGAGCATGAGAGCCCCGTGCTGCCGTGAGCCCTGCCTGCGGTGTGGGGATGGCATTCCCGTGTTCCTGTGAGCCCAGTACCCAGCCCTGTCAGTGTCCTGTTCCATGCAGAATTCACCAGGCCCCCCTATGGGGAGTTGTGCCTTGATGTGGCCCCTATGGTCCTGGATGTGCCCGGAGCCCCGCTTGTCCCCCTGCTTTGGTTGGGGCCCTCCTGGGGTTATTTGGCTCCGTACAACCACTGCTCCAGCACTGTGGGCTCGTGGCAGCAGGGTTTCTCTCTGGCAGCAGGAAGGCTGTGGCCACATTGCTCCTGCAGCCCTGTCCCTGCCTGCACCTCACCCGCCAGGCAGGGGTTGTGGGTCCTGCTGTCCCCGGCCTCCCACAGCCCTTTTTATACGCTCGTTTTTACTGAACCTGAGCCGCAGGCTTTCTAATAATAAATCTAAAGCGTGTGTGGGTTTTGTAAGTGACTTTCTGCCTCTGTTGCGCTGTGCTAAGCTGAGGTGTGGGGCAGCCTGCGGTTGAGTGTGAGGATGGCCTGCAGGATCCCTGCATCTGGGCAGGGGACGGCAAGGGATTACTTCATTAATGCACCCACGAGTCCCTCAGCTGAGCATTAACTGCTGGTGACCCCAAATGCGGCACCCAGAGCACCTCTGCAGCGAGGGCAGGTGTCAGCCCTGGGCCCTGCACGGCTCCTGCCCTTCTCCATCAGGCTGTTCCTGTGCTCAGGCTGTGGCTTTTCTCTGTGATGCACAGGAGCATCCTTACAAGGGCACAAGCCTGGGGGGCTGGCAGGGATGGGCCTGTCCTGGGGGTGTCCAAGGGGCAAGTGGCCTTAATTTAGGGACTGCAGGACTGGGGAAAGCCTGATTTGGGGGGCACTCATCACATCTTAAATGGAAGGAGAGGAAAAACCAAAGCAGTGCTTACAAGTTAATTCTTTAATGGAGAGGAGCAAGAACCCATTGCTTGCCCTGTACAGGGGCTGGCCACGCTCTGGTGGCAACCACTGGTAAGTGGCAGTGTCCATGGCTCCTGCGTTATCTGCTCCCCTCTGGCAGCCCCTCATCCCCCTGTGGCAGGGGGAGCTGCTGTGCCAGCAGTGTTCACAGCCGTGCAGAACAAGGCTCATTAAGTTAACATGAAATGAAGGAAGAGCTCTTCACGTGAGGTCAATAAATCACTGGGAACCCAGGGAAGAGAGAACTCACCCTCCATCATGGGGGATGCTCAGAGTCCTGCTGGACATGGCCCTGAGCAATGTGCTCCCACATGGAGCTGGCTCTGGCTTGATCTGGAGCTGTCCCTTGGTCCCTGCCCCTGGTATCTCTACAGGGCTGTATTGCCCCAGGGTTGGACCAGAGAGGATGGGGAGCTGAGGGAGGAGGACCGCAGTGTTGCCACTACTGCTGCTGGTCCATATAGATCTGCACAGCTTTCCACAGTGCCCGTATATTGCCTTCCCCGAAGCCTGGTGCTCCCCGCCGGTCAATGAGCTCCAGGAAGAAAGTCTCTTCAGAGAAGATGGGATGGGTGAAGATCTGCATCAGATACTCCTGGGAAGGGCTCTCTGCAGCATCAGTGCCCTTGTCCCTGGGTGCTGTGGTGTCCAGCAGGATGCCCAGCTCTGACAGTGCGTGTGGGTCCTGCCCGGCCCCCTCGATCTCCTCTGCTTTGCCATCCTGGCTGTAGTAGGTGCCTGGGGGTGTGAAGAACCGCGCTCCCCGCTGCTGCAACGTCCTGGTCGTGGTAACAATATCAGTGGTGCGGAGGCCGACGTGCTGGATCCCGGCCCCACCGTGCTGCTCTAGGAAGGTGTCAACTTGGTTGGTGCCATCCTTGGAGAGGGACTCAGCGAGGACGAGCTTGCAGCTGTGTCCCGGGGTGCCCTGGGTGCTCTGCAGGGCAAGGAGCAGCATCCCTGTCCCCTGCCCCCCGAGCACATACCCCTTGTCCAGCCTCTCCTGCGGGTTCAGCAGGAAGCGCTGGAAGCCGAAGCAGCGCTGGTACCAGTCCAGAGCTGCTCGCGTACCGCCCCGCCGGCACACGTACGTGATGTGGTCGAAGTGGGTGATCTCGATCCCATCCCCTGTGGCTGAGGATGCTCCTCGGATGGGCTGGAAGCCGGGCAGGAAGGGTCCCCGGTAGCGGGATCGGTCCAGAAGGGTATGGCTGATGTTGCCCACAACGGACCTCACCACCCCATAGGTGACGGACCCGCCGTCATCCCTCACCTCGGTGGGAGGCACTGGCACAGAGCATCCCCGGCTCTGCAGCTGCCTGCAGAGCCCCGGCACATCGTCCACCTCGAAGCAGACATTGGAGGCTGTGCCCAAGGTGGGCCGGGGGTCCACGTCGTAAAGGAATTCAGTGGCAGGTGCTGGATTCAGGCGCTCATTGAGGAGGAAGACGGCGCATCCCCGGCACAGAGCCAGCTGCCGGACCCGCGGCGTCTCCCGCACGGCCACGGGCTGGAAGCGGAAGGTGTTGGCCAGGTCCTGGGCCCAGCCCTGCCTGTAGGGCACGTGGAGGGAGATGAAGAAGGGGCGGCTCAGCGAGGCTGCCATGGCTGGGCAGGCTGCAGGGAGGATGCATGGGGTCAGGGGGGTTTGTTGGTCATGGGAAGCAGCCATTCCCCACCTTGCACAGAGCCTGAATGCATCTGCATGCACCAATGCATGTAAATCCGCACCCCTTAAAGGAGTGTATTTTTAATAAGTGGGTCTCCCAAGCCAATGTGCACTGTGTAAGGGCACCCACCTTTAGACCAGCTGCAAAGAGCTGCCCAAAGATGCCAAACCATCCCACCACCCCTTTGCTATGCTGCCCCGTTGCACATCTGTGCCTGGATTCGCACAGGGGGAAAGCCCTGAGCCTTGGCTGCAGCCGTGCAGGTCCCTGCTGGAGCCCTTTGTCCCTCAAGGATGCTGCAAGGAGGCTGGGGGTAATCGGGGTGAAGGAGATGTGCTGCATGTGTAAGCAGGACTCCAGGGACACGGGTTGGGCAGGGAGAGAATGTTCTATTCCAGCAACAGCAACGTGGAGGATGGACTGGTAAACAGGGAGCTACACTCTGGTTACAGCCAAAGGGCCCTTGTGCCTGTAGTGCCCACAAATGGTGGGGGTGAGCAGCACTGATGTGCCCTCCCCTCCCCAACAAGGATAGTGTGGAGCTACTGTGCTTCCTGCAACAGGCTCGGGGCAGTGACCTCGCCTTAGGGTGCAGTGGGTGAAATAGGAGAGACGCTGCAGGAAGAGACCTCCCTCCCCACACACATACCCTTCACTGTGAAGAAGGGGAATGCTCTGTCCAAAACCCCACCCGGCATCACCTCCCTGCAGCATGCCACTGAGGCTTCCTCACCCCACCGAGGTGCGCTGGGGTGTATGGGGGGGGCGACTTAAATATCCCCTTCCACCGGCCCCCAAAGGCAGGGCACAGGGCTCTGCCACGCTGGGGCTGCAACCCTCAACTGCCACGGGGGAGGGGGGGCCAGCGGAGCCCCGGTGGGGTGCTCCACAGCACCACGGGGCGCAGGGTCCTTGCTGGGGCCGCTGCCCGGTGAGCACATGGCAGGGCCCGGACGGCGCTGCCTCCCTCCCGCTCTGCTCCCGCAACCACCGCCGCCTGCCCCGGCCCTTGCCCCGTCCCCCGCCACCCGCCCGCCCCGCGGGGCCCCGGCTCGCCCTCGGCCTGCGGCTCACCGGGGTCAAGGCTGCGGGCGAAGGGGATGCCGGGCAGCGCCGGCCGCGGGAGGCGGTTCAGTTCGCTCCTCCCCGGCATGCAACTGGCCGGGGGGGGACCGGGCAGGGAGCCGGCGGTGCCGGGGAGGGTGAAGGGGAACGGGCTCCCGGTGCAGGGAGGCGGCGGACGCGGTGTCGGCACGGCGTGGGCGCCGGGGGAGTGCGGCGGCGGGACATGAGGGTGCTGAGAGTGTGCGCAGCCTGCGTGCGGGGCAGGCACCAGGCTGATAACCACACGCACCGCGGCCACCGGCCCGGGGCTGAGCAAAGGGGGAGATGAGCCCCGTGGTGGCGTGGGGTCCCCTGGGACCGGAGCTGAAGTGGCTCATGGCTGTGCTGGGTCATTCCTGACAGCGGGAATCCTGCTGGGGCAGGACTTGCAGTGTGGGGTGTGTGCCCCTGCGCAGTGCTGGGGGCTTCACGGTGCGCAGGGCACCCGGCCTGGCCTCGGAGGAGCAGTGTGCGTGTGACGGGTGACAGGGTCTGACATCGCTCATGGGATGGGTCTGCTCCAGGTTGACCGTGCACCCTGAGCACTGCCCGTGGCCTCCTGTCCTTGCCGACATGCCTGAGCCCCTCCAGCCCCCGGCGGCAATTCCCTGCTGCTTATGGCTGTTTTCAGAAGGCTGTGTCCCCCCTCTATGTGTCTGGGCCGTGCTGCTGCCCCCGCTGTGTCTGCCGCTGTTCCGGCCTTATCGTGTTTTTGTGGAGAGCACAGGTACGATAAAACTGCTCAAATATTTGTGGAGACATCTGCGTGTGACCAGGGAGGAGAGCCCCTCCTGCTAGCCCGACGGGCAGGATCCACTGGTGCTGATTTCCCAAGGGAGTGCAGGCTTTTCACACCGCCGCAGCCCCCTCAGCCAGGGCTGGGCAGGAGGCATGAGCCTGGACGCTGGGGGCTTGCTGTGGGGCCAGGCACAGCGGGGTCTAAGCGCCGTTGTGGCACGGTGCAGCAGGACAGCATGGCCTTTGGGGGGGCACCCTGCATGGCAGGGAGCTGTGGCACCCCAGGGGTGCGGGTCCTGCAGCCCTTCACTGCAAGCGGTGCCCTTGGCAGTGCCCCCAGCGCTCCTGTGCCCGCGGGGGGGGGGTTCGAGTGGCCCTGACCATCTTTTCCCTGCGGCACTGCCTGGCACCCTCTGCTCCAGCCCAGCACCAGGCACCGCTTTGCCCCAGGGAGGCTGGGGCTGGCTGCAGCAGCAGGACCCCGAGGCTGCGTGGCACGGAGCGGGACAGTGCTCGCCTTGTTGCCGTCCCCCGAGGCAGGCGGCGGTGGCCGGGGCGCAGTCCCCGCTCCGGCCAAGCTCCTCTCCTCCCTCCTGGGCGGGGAGAGTGGACAAGAGATAAAAGGGAGACCAGGGCCGGGTGGGCATTGCCAGGAGCCGCTGGGGCCACCGGGAGGGAGGTCTGGCCGGAGGACAGCAGTGGGAAGTGCGGTACTGGGGGCTTGTTCTCATGGGGGAGAGGGCTGGGGGCTGGGGGTAGATGCATCCATCCATCCTGAGCAAACCCTGCAGCCCCCTGCTCCTGCTCCGGCCCCATGTCCTCCCCCTGCCCATTAAATGTGGATGCTGGAGGGATGCCCGTATTTCGGGGGGGGGGGGGGGGGGGCTGGGTTACGGGGGGCTGTGAGAGGAAGGGGCTTCAGGCAGATATTGGGGAGCAGGGGTTTAAAGGCTCTGTGCACCCCTCAAGTGCTTCATGGGGAGGCAAAGACTCTCAAGGTGACCTGAAGGTGAAACCATCCCAGTCCCAGTGACTCCCCACTGGTAGCCGAGGTGACAGGGGCTGCATCCCTGCCTGCCTCTGGGACAAAGACAGACCCCTGGCTGAGGTTGGGTTTGGGCTTTGGGGTCAGGGGGGTGGAGAAGACCTACGGGGGGAGCAGGACTTCATCCCCTAGTATGTGGAGCGATTCCCTTGCTGCTGGGGACGGATGGGGACACTCAGCTGTGGCAGTAGGTGCCCACTGGAGACTGCAGTGAGGGTGCTGTGCTTGTCAGGAGCTGGGCACCACGATTCCCTCACCCCATCCCCTTTTTGTTTTCTCCCGCAACGCGTGGTTCCCAGCTCCCAGTGCTGTGCTGGGACCAGTCCAACACTGCCCACCAGTCTCTGTCTGTCCTGGAGGGGGGTGCATGGGATTGCTGTGGGGCTGGGAGGACCCCATCATGTTGAGCCCTGGGGCAGAGGGGACACTAATGCCCTGTTCCCCCCTGCCAGGGGGTCCAGGGTCCGGGATGGGGCTGCTGGTGCTGGCCCTGGCTGCCTGGCTGGGGCTGGCCTCAGCCTCCGAAGGGGCAGACAACAGCAGCCGGCTCTGCCAGGAGGCACCGGCGTGGAGCATCAATGGCTTGAGCCCCATGGAGGAGACTATGGGGCAGGTGACAGTGGTGGCCCTGCTGAAGGCCAGCTGACACTTCTGCCTGCAGCAGGCCCGCAGGTGAGCCCTGCTCCCCTGCCCCAAACCCAGCCCTGCTGTACTGGGGGCCAGCATCACAGCCCCACACCCTGGCACCCCCATCCCATTGCCTCCATCCCCGCAGCCTCGGGGGCCTGCGGGACAAGCTGGCCCGGCAGGGCACGGTCGATGTCCGCTACATGATCGTCAATGAGAAGGCACCGCTCTCCCGCGCCATGTTCAGGGAGCTGGAGCGCCAGGCCCCCCCGGGCATCCCTGTCTTCCAGCCGGAGCCGGAGGACCCTGATGTCTGGCAGGTCCTTGGGGGTGACAAGGATGACTTCCTTGTCTATGACCGGTGAGTGTGCCCCGTCTCGGCTGGGGCTTTCCTGGTTATGGGGCTTTTGATGGGCTTCCAAAAGCTCCCCCCCTGGCTTGAGCTGGACCATGGTGTCTGCCCGCAGGTGCGGCCGCCTGGCTTTCCACATCCAGCTGCCCTACAGCTTCCTCCACTTCCCCTACGTGGAGTCGGCCATCCGCTTCACCCACGGCAAGGACTTCTGTGGCAACTGCTCCCTCTACGCCAACACCACCCAGCAGGTAAGGAGCAGGGATGCTCGCCGGAGCCAGCTCCCTTCTCTCCTCTGGCGCTGCACATCAACCTTATCTTCATGTCAGGGACAGCTCGGGGTTGGCAGCTGCACTCAGCCGTGGTTGAGAGGGAAGGTGATGAGAGGTCTGGAGTAAGGGCACTTAAATGGGTCAGAGCTTTCAAGTGGAGAAGGAGTGGACTAATGGGGTCATAGCCCAGGTCTGGAAGAGCTAACTAGGGTTGTGGCTGTTCTGATGTAAGAAAGGGGCAGGCCATGGACCAGAGCTGGCACGCTCAGGGCAAAGGAAAGGACATCGCTCTGGGCTCCGCAGGTGATTGCTCACTTCCCAGGAAAAAAAAATCCATCTGGAAATATTAAATGCAAAGTCCCTTTCCTGGCTCAGGAATTCCCTCGACCACAGACAACTTGAGCCAAGGGATGTAGGTACAGAGGCTTCTACTCTGTGTGCTCCAGCCTCTCCTGTCCTCCCTGGGTCAGGGCTGGAGAGCCTTTGCTCTGACCTGTGCAGCCTTCTGCATGATGGATGCTCCTCCACCTCCACACCAGCTCGGATTTGTGCTTGCAGGCTCACTGCAGGGCTCTGTGTGCACTCACACCCTGCGCTAGCCCTTGTGTTGCTCTCCTCAGGCTAACAGCACCACGGAGGCCCCTGCAACCCTGAGCCCGCTTCCCAAACAAAAGGGGAAGGAGACGGAGACCCCCGTCCGCCAGCAGAACCCCATCCATCCTCACCGTCACCACGGGGTCAGCGGCGAGAGAGCCACAGACCCAAGTGGGGACCACGAACGTGCCACCCATGCTCACCGCCACGATGGGGACCATGGCCAGCCCCATGGAGACCATGGCCAGCCCCATCACGAGGGGAAGAAGCAGAAGGAGGGAAATAAGCACTAAACCAGGGTGGGCAGCCTTGCAGAGCCCAGTAGTGTGCAGACCATGCCAGCTCGCTTCCCAGAGGCACAAAAGGACTTACTTTGGGCTGCTTGTCACTAGCAGCATTGGTGTAACCCCCTCCAGCATCCCATATGTGGGTCATTACTCCCATTCTGTGACCAGGGACGAAAATCCCCCTCCAACCCTGCGGGGTGCCGCGTGCTCAGCCCCAGGGCTCAGTTCTGATCCCTCCTCCACCGCTGCCTGCCTTCCCGTGCTTCATGAAGCCTGCTGTGCAAACCGGGGTGTCCCGGTCGCTGCTGGCTGACACTGCACGGGGCAGCAGGACAGGGGTGGAAGGGCCGGAGCTGGGGTGGGAGCAGCACTGCTGGAACACTCTGCTCATCCTTGGCACCCCTGGATGTCCTGGAGCGAGGGGAGAGAGAGCGTGTACCCCGCAGGATGTGATCCCAGGGGATGCGGGCACCAGTCGCAGGTCCCCATGGTCTAAACCCTGTACCCCTACAGCTGCCACTTTCTGGGGACCCCCCCCCCCCCAAGCCTTGCACACGGGTATGTGCAGTGGTGATGGGTGGCCGCAAGATGGTGGCCTTGTCCCCTCGTGGAGACCTAGGGGCTGTATCCAGGACCCACAGCCCTGGGAGGAGGGGGGAGGATGCTGGGGTCTCTGCTGTGGGAGATCGGAGGATGATGCGGGTACCCAGAGTGAATAAAGCCTCTGTGAAGTGAACCCTGCTCAGCCTGGTCTCTGGTGGGGCTCCTCCTCCAGCGATTGCAGGAAGCTCACCCAGCACAGGCTGGCTCTGGGCTTTTTGGTGGGCACAGGGCACACATCTTTGGGGGATGTGGACCCCATAGAGCTGGCAGTGATTTGCATTCCCTTGTGCAGATGTTGAAGATCAAAGAGGCCCCATCTCTTCATACCTTCTGGATACCTCCTCCTGCCAGGATGTGAGCCCGGGGCTTAGTGCCCCCCAGGGCAGGGCATTCACCTGCACTGCAAAGGGGGAAGTTTGGCCGGACACCTCAGTCCCCGGTTTGTAGGTGTGATGTTGGGGGCCTGCCCTGAGCTGCTGTTGTGGGGCCAAAGTTCCTACACATAGTCCAAAGTCATCTTGGGCATCTTGGCTCCAGTGCCCTGATCGGTCCCCACTGTGAGCGTATCATGGGGCTCCCCAGCCCTCAAGTTGGATGCACCCCTGGTAGGCACCCTGGGCTGCCCCATGCCTTCAACTCCAGCCCCATAGCACTTCACTCTAGCTCAGTCCATTATCCCACACAGCTCCACTCATACCTGCTGTGAACTCTCCATCTCTCAAGGCTCCACAGCCTTAGTGAGGAGCAGAGATGTCTTTTCTGCTCAGTGTTATGTGGTGCCATGTGTGGTGTGTGTCCTGCTGATGATGCTCTGAGCTGGATTTCTGCACCCCTGCACCCTGTCTCTGCAGGGAGTGCTCTGCCCAGTGACTGGGGCAAGAGCCAGGGTGAAGAGGAGCTGTTCCTCACTGGAATGAGAACAATGGGATCAGGTTGGTCATTCTCACCAGCTCAGGGGAGCCAGCCAGGCTCTCCCATGGGGTGCTGGCTGAGCCTCTGTTCCCCTTCTTCATCTCTCTTGCTCCCTCCCTCCTCCTCTCCCTTCCTCCTCTACCTGCTCCAGCAGCCACAAGGGCACCTCTGTCTGCCGCTCCTGCCATCAATATTGAGGTTATCTTTTTCTTCTGGCAGCTGCTGTAATTGAAACAAAGCAGGCCGGGCCTCACGGGCTCCGCTGCTCTCACTCATTTCGCGGGTGCTGCTGAGACAACCAATTCATCTTACCCATGCGCGGCTGGCCTCTTTTCCTCCAGAGCCAGGCAGAGCCCTCTCCCCTCCACGGCTGGTGGGAGCAGTCTGCTGTGTGCTGCTCTGCCCCAGCCTCCCGTCCATGGCTTGCAGCAGCTGGGTGCTGGCCACCAGCAGGAGATGCCACAGCGGGGAGAGGTGCGCGCTGGGAGGATGCTGATGACTTTTATCTCTTTCTTTTGCTTTCCGATGCTTCCTTTTGTTAAACTCCACATCCTTTCCTTGCACAGCTCCCAAAGGTTCCTGTCAAGGAGGTGACAGGTGATGAGTGGGACATACATAGATTTGCATTCCCTTGCTAATGACCAGATCTGCGATTAGCAGTGGCCCACATAGGGATAATGTCTGGTGCTGGGTGGGCAGCCCAGTGGTGCTTCATTGCCTCCCAGCAGATGAACTTCCAGCCCTGAAGGCTTGGGTTGGTATTCTGCTTTAGGTATTGAAACTGAAGCTTGGGGAAGTGCTGTGACACTGTTAGGGTGAAGTCCTGCATGTCTGAGTAATGGCAAAAGTTGAGGGTAAAGCTGATGCTGCTCCATATATTATTGTCCATAGGCCTGAAGGGTTTGTGGGTGCTGCATTTGGGGCCCCCGTGGCATCACTCTCCCCTGAAAGGAGACCTGGAGCTCTGCAAAACCTATGTCAGTGTCTGCACTCCTGTGATGCTTTGCTCTGAGTGGGGTGGAGGAAAGGTGTTTTGGGGGAGTTAAGAGGCTCTTCACATCCCCGATGTCTCAAGGAGTGGGTGCTGTTAGCAGGAGCCAGGGAGCCCCAAGGAGTGCTCAGCTGTTGGGGGGCTGGCTCAGCAGCAGGGATGCAGGGAAAGAAACTAGGGCTGACTTCAGGTCCTAGCAGTGCTTTTCCATAGTACCCTAGTGCCTGTGGTTGTGCCACCACCCCGGAGGAGGATGCACTGCGGTACCCGGGTGTCCATGGATGTACCATCACCCTGGAGGAGGATGCGCTGCGCTACCCTAGTACCCTATGCCTCCACCCTGGAGAAGGACAGATCCCAGTTCCACATCACATGCGTCCTTGGCCCTGTGTGCTGCTCCTGCCGAGGGCCAGGCAGATACTCTTGGGAGAGAAGGGAACAGCCAGTTCTAATGTCAACAGAGGCCTCTTGTACAGTGATGCTGTGTCAAGAAGAGGAATGGGTCCCTCCTCCTCCGCCCATTCATCTGGCAGCGGGGCTGGCGTGCCGCCAATCCAGGCTGCTTTGGAAACATCTCATTGAGGAGGCAGCTGAGCCTAGGAAAACAGAATGAAAATACACAGAGAGATCACTGTTGTTAGGCAAAATACATGAGAGTGGCTGCATTTCTGTCCCCCAAGTCCACCCCAGCCGGGCCCCTCTTGCTTCTGTGGGGTGAGGGTGAGCGCTGCTGCCTGGGAACGGCAGCCCTGTGTCTCCATCATGGGTTAGGGGCTGGGGAGTGAGGGCTGGAGAGATCGTCTCCAGCTTTGGCCAACTTGCTGACGTCCCTGGTGAGCAGTCCCAGGCTCATCCCGGAGTGGCGTCACCCGAGGAGATGGGACAGGGCAGAGAAACAGCTGCAGGAATGAGCCAGCCCCAGTGACTCGTGTGCCCTGCGTGTGTGGCCACCAGTGCTGGAGGCCGATGAGGACCGGGCTGAGGAAGTGCATCAGGTATTGGCCTGGTTCATTCCCATCTCCCTCCCCAGCATTAGTCATGGGCCCTTGCTGGCCATGAGGCCACCAGTGGGGCAGAGCCAGGTCCCCGGGTTTTCAAAGCCCCATTGCTTGGCATGTCCCATCTTTTCTCTGCTGGCAGAGCGAGAACAGAGTCACCCCAAAGCAGCCCCCAGGGACAGAGCGTGGAGGCACCTCTCTGCCTCTTGAGCAAAGGTGCATCCAGAAGGTTTGCTCTCCTTTGTTGTAACCTCTCTCCTCCCTCCAAAGGCCTCCAAGTCTCTGCCTGGCCGTTTTCTGACCTACAGGAGACCCATTCCAGCTCTTTCTCTCCTTCCTGGTGCATCCAGAGGGATCTGGGGGAGGCAGAGGTGGAGCCGCAGCCCCATGGCGTATCAGGGCTCTCATCCCCACGCAGGTGCTCTCAGTGCCTCCCTGGTGCAGCTTTGTGTGGCTTCACCTCCTCTCTTTGTGCACCCAGCACAGTCCAGCCATTGCTGAGCAAGGACAAGAGCCATTTCTCTGTGCTGCTTGTTTCTAGCCCCTACCTTTGCTCGCTGCCGATGTACGATGGCACAGAGGGCACAGTTTGCTTCTGTTATTTATGATGTTGATCTGAGGGTTGAAAGGAGCCCAGTGTGAGCAGAAAAAGCCCAACCAGCACCCCAGGACATACACGTCTCACCAGCCCAACATGCATAGATTTGCATCACGGACCTGAAGCCCAAGGCTGAGACTGGATCCTGCGCTGGTCCCTGCATTCATAGGAGCTTTCCTAAGCCCTTCTCCTCTTGTCCTCCTGCCACAAAAGCAGCTAGCAAGCTATCCCTTTTTTGCTGCCGTGTGAAGGGAGATTTGCTGTGTCTCTGTCTCTCCTCAAGTCGAGTGGGGTGCGATGCTTGGATTCCAGCTGAGCCACCACATCCTGCTCTTGTGTTGGGCGGCTTCAAGTGGCACAGCCTCGTACTGGAACTGCCAGTACCTTTGCTGAAATGTCACCGTCTGCTCCTGGCTCCTGCGCGCAGTGATGTGTGAGGACATGGTGCTGTGGAGGGGAGCTGGGGTAGGTGGGCTGTCAAAGGGAAGGTCGGTGTGGTGCAACCTCCCCTTGTCCCCCTGCGGACTGGTTAATGCTGAGGGTAGTGCTGGGGTCTGGCCTCACGAGTGGGTCTCCACGTGGGCTCTCCACACTGTAGGGAGTGAAAGGAGCATCTGTCAGGAGGAGGATGCCTGATCTTGTAAGGGAGCTGAAGGAAGAGGACAAACCCATGGAGCAGCCTCTGAGAGAGAGCACTGTAATGGCTACTGAAAAGATGCAAATCCTGAGCTGGGGGGCAGCTCCCTAGTTCCTGTGAGAGCCCTGGTAAAGCTATAAAAGAAAAGCCAAGTTAATGATGTTTGTTGGTTTTTGTTATTGAAGAGATCGCAGGCTGGAGTCTATTTTTCCTACATGGATGTACCCATGGAAAGGAGACCCATGGGGCCTACAAGGATGCTTGAGAGGGACTCTTCATCATGGACTGTAGTTATAGGACAAGGGGTAATGGGTTTAAACTGAAACAGGGAAAGTTCAGGTCAGATCTAGGGAAGAAGTTCTTTACTGTGAGGGTGGTGAGGCACTGGAATGGGCTGCCCAGGGAAGTTGTGAGTGCTCCATCCCTGGCGGTGTTCAAGGCCAGGTTGGACAGAGCCTTGGGTGCCAGGGTTTAGTGTGAGGTGTCCCTGCCCATGGCAGGGGGGTTGGAACTGGATGATCTTGAGGTCCTTTCCAACCCAAACCATTCTGTGATTCTATGATTTTGGAATTAAATTGGTGAAATGGATGACACGGAATGACCCAGACCAGGAGCTCCAGGTGTCTGCTGATGCTGAGAGTGGCCTGGGATGATGGCAGACATGACAGTGATGGTCCTGGTCCTAGCAGTGCCTGAGGAGCAGCAGCTCAGTAGGGCTGACAAACGGTGCAGACGACTGTAAAGACCCAGCAGTGCCGGGCATGAGGAGAAAACTTACAAATTGGGCTGAAATGATTCCACTTCTGTCAAAGCTGCTTTTTTGATTTCATAGGCTCACAGACTGGTTTGGCTTGGAAGGGACCTTCAAGCCCATCCAGTTCCAGCCCCCTGCCATGGGCAGGGGCACCTTCCACTAGAGCAGGTTGCTCCAAGCCCCATTATTTTCTTTACTTTCCCTAGCTACCCAGCCAATCAGCGTACAGTAATGAGGCCACACAGCCAATGAGCATCCAGTGATGTGGCCAACCAGCCAATCAGCCCTGTGGCACTGTAGCTTCCCAGTTAATCAACCATGCGGCCTTGCAACCTCCCAGCCAATCAACCATGGAGCCTTGTAATCTCCCAGCCAACCAACCATGTGTCCTTGTAATCTCCCAGCCAATCAACCATGTGGTTTTGTAACCTCCCAGCCAATCAGCCATGGGGGATTGTAGCCTCTCAACCAATCAGCTGTGCCTCGTGTGCCCATTGGAAGTGGCATGGGCCTCGGCAGGCAGGTCTGCTCACCCCAGCAGCTGGTGCCTGGGTTTCGTGCCTTCATCCGAGGCAGACTCCACCGCTCCCTTGTTCTGCCATTAATTACGCTCCATAGCTGAGATTTAGTAGCTTCTCTTTGAGCCTGGATTTGTCCAGCTTTCAGCCTCTTCTGATGTTTTTAGCTCACAGAATTTGTGTTTCATCTTCTCTCCATTACAGACCTTTTGTTTTTTCCTGAAAAAATGAAGCTGGTGCAGTGTGTTGTTTCCCACTGGTTTAGTTTCTCCCTCCTTTCCTAAAAGACCATTCTCCATACAGAACTACCTACATTTTAATTACCATTTGCAAAGTGTGTTAAATGTGGAGGGTAAAAGGCTGGGATGATGCAAAGGAGTTATTGTGTTATCTACTGTCAGTTCTCTGCACAGGGAAGGGGAGCAGAACCCTGCGTGATGGAGGGCGGTGGGATGAGCTCGATGCCTGGCCTGACTCCGACTTCCCACCTGGCTGGATGCTGCGACCAGCTCACATCTCTGAAGCCGGGGTATACCTGGTGCCAAAGGCTAACAGGAGCACTGTTTATGCCTTGCTTTGCCATCATTTATTCATACTCCTCTAGCCTGCAAAATGACTTCCCGGTTATTTTAGCATCACTAATTAAAGGGAGGGATCTTCAGCTGCTGGGAGGGGGGTAATGAGCGGGGGGCTGCTTTCTGCTGAGCTCAGCCCCGCAGCAGCCAGGCTGGCTGGGATGGACGCTGCCTTTGCATGGGGCTGAGTAACTTTCTGGAGCACTCCATGCTTTTAGGCTCTGTGGCAGGGAGGTGACTGCTCCTCCTGGAAGCCCAGGGTCCCTGCCCAACCGTTCCTCCATGCTTAATTGCTTGCCTGCACAGCAAATGCGTTTGCTGGAAGGGTGCAGAAATCTCCATGGCTCGGCAGAGGCTCAGCACTTCGATCAACTTATGGGGGCTGGAGGAAGGCAGCCCTGGCAAGCCAGAGATGTACTGACATGTGTGTGTGGGAGAGAGGGAACAACAGCTCCTGACAGCCACAACTCTCTGGTAAGATAAAAGGGACTGTCCAGATCTGCCTGATCCCAGCCTCATTCCTGGTACCCAGGCACCTCGCTCCATTTCATTCCCTTCTTCAGTGCTGTTCCCTTGTTCCTCCTTCCCCTCTGCTCCTGGGTGCCCCCTCTCCAGCTGTACAAAGGAGCTTCTCCCCTGGCAGTGGATGAAGGATAAAGCAGCTACAGCACCCTGAGCATCCTCTGCTTTAAACTCATTCATCCCAGAGCAGATACAGGGACATACAGGGACATACAGGCAAGCAGAGATGTTCCTATGTCAAAGTGAAGGTGAGAGCAGCCAATCCCACACTGTATCTATGAATTTAGCTTGTGCTTGGAGAGGGGAGATGGCACTTTTAGTCCTTGCATTTCTCTTTTGAGTACAATTTTGAGTCACACCTGAAGGAGGTCCCTGGGATTGTCAGTTGTGGAAAGTTTCATAAAATAACTGCCTGGCTAGCGAAAAGCAACTTTATTAGAGGCCCTGCTGAAAGAGGAGCACAGCAATAACTCAGCACTAATGAGTCAGTGGAGAATCCATGGGGGATTCAGACAGCTTGATGGCAAAAAGCTCCAGCTCAGGCTTGTGCTTTGTTGGAGACATTGCTGGGCACTGGAGAATCATGCTCTTTGTCTCTTCCTGGACACTAGATCCATAGGGATGCTAAGGAATAACTAGCCTAGGGAAAGATCCCTCTGCTCCTGAGTGCATTAAGGCAGCGGAGTTGTAGTCTGCATTACTCCCCATGTCCTTTCCCTCCTGCCTCTGCTCTGAATAGCACCATCAACACTGGAAAGGCTGAAAGAGCCATGCTTCCAATGAGTGCCTAGGACTGGAGCTTGGCTGCTGATAAGCCCGGTTTCGGCTGCTTCAGAGCAGCAAATCCTCTGGATGGCTGGAACAGGAGCTTGGTGGCTGCCTGCACTCTGCTACCTATCTCCTTTCCCATCGTTAGCTGGTCATAAAGCTTCTGCTGTGCTTCTATGTCTTCCTCTGTCATCAGAGGACTTCCTTGGTGGTCACTGAGTCTTGCAAAGCTCTACTGTCATCTCTGCAAGGCTCAGCCAGTGTTGGCACAACATTGACTGTTCAGAGGCAAAGCAACATCAAAGATGCATGGGAGCACCTGAGAGAGGGAACAATGCCCAGGGAAAGGCAGTCTTTCTGCTGAGGATGGGGTTTGGGCATGGTGGGGAGAGGAGAGCAGCTACACGAAGGTGTGCAGGTGGGAGCAGCCAAGGAGGGGGGATCCCCTTGGGGCACCTACCAGCACTTACCTTGTCTGCCACAGAGCAAAACACAGGTACCAGGAAACCCGCAGGGCATATCTCAGCAGCGCTCTTTTCCTCACCTTTTTTTAAGGCTCTTCAATTTAGTTTGTAGCAAGAGGAGTACATTTATTGTCCCACAGCTCCTGCAACTCAAAGCTGGGCTTCTGACTGAGCTGGCACCCAAAGAATTTCCCACGATATTGCACTGCAGTGCTGCCTAACTGCAGCATAGAGCCATGGGAGCTCCCTTTGGTCGGTAAGTTATCGAGCCAGGGACTCAAACCGAAATGCTTTCTGAGGCCAGCATGAGAATTCAGCACTGAATAATGCCAGCACTCAGGCCAGAAGAGCTGGAGCTGGTGGGTCACAGCATGGGCAGACCCTGACCAAACAGCCTTGAAGCCAGGAGGGATCCAGGGCTGCCAGTCGTAGAGGCTCAGCAAACGGCCAGGCTCAGGAAGGCGTGCGGTGAATTATTGATGTACCTGGTTCCAGGCTCTGAATGAGCAGCATCAGGGGCTGGGCGGGAGGCTGACATTTTGCATCCTTCCCCAGGGAGAAGAGGTCTGTCAGTGTTCTCTGGGAGGAGGAGAGCTCCCCCCCGCCTTGTGAAATTCAAGGCAGTAATGAAAAGCACGAGCAGGAATGGGGAGCAACAAATGTTCTGATGAAGAGGGAGAGGAAAAAGAGATTGATTTGTCTTTGAAATAACATACTAACTCCCCAGAGACAGGCTGGCCAGCCACTGCACTGACCTTGCTTTGATTTGAGTCTGGATTATATGTTTTATGCAGTGAAAAGTCAGCTCATTGGGAATGAATAACATCCCTGCCTGGGCTGAAGTCTAAAATCCTCTTTATTGGCATCGTCTGGGGATGACATAAGTAAGGACACTCAAGGTTGTCACTAGGTGAGCTCTGCAGACACTGGTGACAGAGGGACCATGCAAGCTGGGGTGCTGTGTCCCAGCTCCCATGCAGGCTCCCCCCTGCCTGAGCAGACCCGGCAGCTATGGGGAGATGCAGGTGCCGGCAGAAACTTCCGGGCAGTCAGGCTGCTGACACCGGAGCCTGCAGCCTCCATCATCGGGAGAGCTTAAGATCCTGTAGGACCGGTCTCTGCTGGGAAGATGAGCATTACTTTGGGGCAGGAGAGTGCTTCGGGATGGCCCCTTGAGGTCCCCCTGTGCAGCCAGGGAGGGGCAGAGGTGGATGAAGCCCTTCTCATCCCCGCAGGTCCCACCAGCACAGCAGCAGAGGTGATGGTGAGGGGCAAAGTGCTGCGCTGGCAAATGCTTCCTATGGCAACAATCCCTTACAGAGAGCAAAATGCCCTTCAGGGTTAAAGAAATAGGGATGTGATTCCTAGGGGAAACATAAACAAATCTGCGTGTAGCTGCTGCCTGAGGCCAGGCCCTGCTGCTGGTTAGCACTGATTACCTTGAACAAGAGCAGCTGCAGCAGTATGGAACACCTCAGCCTTCAAGGAAAACCTCTTCCTGACCTTCATCGATTAGCATGTGGTTTATTCTCTAAAATGGAGATCTCTCATTGCAGCAGCTCTGCCTGCTCTCACCGCCTGCCTGGGATCTGATTCCTTCCCTCCGGGTCCTGTTAGGGAGACCTTGGGCTTGGAGGTGCCTCGTGGCATAGCAAAGGTGCATAATTATTTCCTGTTCCCTAATTGCATCTCTCTGTTATTCCAGGAAATGTACTCTTGCTCTGTCAGTAAGAGTAAATAGGAGATCGCTGCAACAAGGGAGTAACCAGTAATGGTCTAGATGTGACTGAACTGCAGATAGAGAGGAATTGGTTCACAAAGCAGCGAGAATAACAGCAAGAAAACGAAACTGAGATCTGTGAGGTCAGCTCTCCCTCAGAGGTTTCTCACTTAAAATTGGGCAGGACAAAAGAATGGGAATGTATTTCTGTGCAAAATCCTGGGATGCTGTCCTGCTGGGCACAGCCCCAAAGCACCCAGCCCCTGGGTCAGCTCCCCGGGTTTTGGGCTGCCAAGTCAGGCAAGATGTGCTGAAAGACCTTGCTTTAGCGGAACCTCACCTAAGAGGACAGCAGAGCTGTCTGGAGGTCAGCACTTGCCTTGGGAGGCAGCTCCCAGGGGACGAGTGTGCCACAGGACCCGGTGTTCTCCCTGCACCCAAGGACGCTGCAGCGGAGCGTGGGATGAGCCTCTACTGCAGGGCTTCAAACGAACAAGCAAGCCCTGATGCTGCTGAAGGGTAGGGCTCTGCTGTCTGCTCCGCTACCCGGTGTAAATCCGTAGGTGATTTTGGGGTTAGGCTGGGCTTTGGGTCAGACCGGGCCTTGGGTCAGACCGGGTACCGCGGGGCTTGCAGCGAGAGCCGTGCCCAGCTCCTGTCCGACACCTCCGGTGGAGCGGGGCACATCCGGCCCCGCCGAGCCCCCTCACTCATCACAAGCTCGGCTGGCCTTGACACCCCGTTCCGCCAGCGCCGTGGGGATCTGCGGGCACCGGGCTTTCCCGTTCCCCGCCCTCCGAGCACCGGGGGCACAGCGTCCCCCTTGTGTCCCCCCTCTCGAATCGGACACCGCCAGCAGGGCACCGGGCCGGTCCCCCGGGGCTCCCCTTTGCCCCCCTGCCCCCGGCAGGTGCGGGTCGGAGAGGGGTCCGCCGGGAGCGGGGCGGGCAGGGGGCCGTGGGGCGGGCAGGGGGCCGCGGTGCGTCCCGCCCCGGCGGGGCCGGCTCCGGGCCGTCGGGACCACCCCCCGCAGTCTCCACCTCCGGTGCCCGCCCTCTCCCCCTCCTCCTCCCCGTCTCTCCTCCCCTCGCCCGGCTCAGTCGGTCGCAGCCATGGCGGAGGGAGGAGAGGGAGAGGAGCTGCTCCGCCCGCCGCTGCCCGCCGGCGCCCCGGGCCCCAAGCGCTTGTGCTCCCGGGCCTGCCCGGCGGGGGGCACCGGGGCCGTTCAGCCCCGTCCCGGGGCCGCAGGGGCCGGGGCGGGGCCCGGCGCGGGGGCCAGCGGGGCCCCTCCGGTTCTGGCCGGGTGCTGCCCCGCGGCGGCGGCGGGCACGGCGGGGGCGGTGGGGCCGGCGGCAGCGGCGGCGGGGCCGGGGGGCGGCGGCGGCGGCGAGGCGGGCAGCCTGCTGCAGCCCGAGTCGCTGCTGGACGCGGCGGCCAAGCGGGTGGCGGGGAGCTGGGCCTTCGAGCGGGTGGAGGGCCGCTTCCAGCGCATCCCCGAGCCCGTCCAGCGCCGCATCGTCTACTGGAGCTTCCCCCGCAGCGAGCGGCAGATCTGTATGTACTCCAGCTTCCAGCCCGGCCGCGCCGCCGCCGCCGCAGCATCCCCCGCCAGCGCCGCCGCGGGGGGACCCTCCGCCGCCGCTGCCCCCGCCGCGGCCGGTGAGGAGAGCCCGGCCGCCGGCCCGCCGCCGCCCGCCGCTGCCCCCGCCGCCGCGCCGCAGGGCGAGGGGCTGCCCTTCCGCCGCGGCATCCGCCTGCTGGAGACCGGCGCGGTGGACAACGTCCTGCAAGTGGGTGAGTGCCGCCGGGACGGGGCCCCGGGAGGCTTCTGTGTCCGCCTCCCCCCCCCCCCCCTTTCCCCTCCAAGCGCTTCAGCCTTTTGTCTGGCGCGGTTGTGGTTTGACAGGAAAATCCTGCCCCGGGGGCAGGGACCGCCTGGTGATCCGCTGGGAAGATGACGGCTGGCGGGTGGGAGGGAGGGCTGGGGGTAGCCCCCCCTCCTCATCCTCTCTCGGTTGGGTGCGTGTCCCCGGGTGTCACCGGTGACTGCCCGCAGCGCGGTCGCCGTCCATTCAGCCCGAGTGGGAAATAAAGACACGCCCCCCCCCCCGCCCCCGTTTCTCCCCAAGTGCCCGTCGGGGATTTGTGTGGAAGCCCCGCTCCGGTGTCCCCCTCACCCCGGAGCACCCGGACCGATGCTCCCATTGGGGTCCCGGCGCTTCCACCGGGAGATGGAGTTACCAACATAACGCATCTCCCCAACAGCTCCGAGCGTTTGTCTTTGTCTTCTCCATCACGGCTTTTTTTTTTCCCCTTGGAGAATCTCTAGGGGGGCATCTGTTCCCTGCTTTCCCTTTCCCAGCCCTCTGCCCGGACACCTTCAGAGGCACTGGTTGTTGGAGAAGGCAGGGGACAGTTGGGGTGATGAGTTGGGTGGACTGGTGGGTACCACTGGTGATGATCAGGGGCGGATGTGCGTGGCCTCTTTGCTCTCCTTTGGTGGCGAAGGGGCCGTGGGAATGGTGGTAGGAATAATGGCATCGTGTTTTCTCTCCATGGGCAGGTGGCTTTTGTGTGCACTGGCGGAGGGGGGTTGTTGGAGAGGAAATGTTCTTCCTCTTCCCCCATCCTTCTAGTCCCCATCTGAAATCCACCTTACATCCGTAAAGAGAAGCAAATCGTGGTGTTTTACGTATAATAATCCACTCGTGGTTGTTACTGGAAGTGATTGAAATGCGCCTTTCCATTAAAATGACATTCGGCTAGAATTTGTTTTGCAAATGTGAAATGTAAATTCATCTTGTGCCAGGGTATGGCGTGAATGAGTGAAGGGAGGGTGGTTTTTGTTGTAAGGAATGGTGAGTTGGGCTGTGTTTATTTAAAGAGCCCTTCTTCCTTTTGGGGACAAAAAAAAAACCCCTTGCTTTAAAAAAATCCGAATCCCATTTGGTACAGTTTACATCCAGAAGAGCTTTATCAAAACATTTTCCATTTGAGATGTGAAAATAGGAGACAGCAGAAGAATTCTCCTCCCACCTCTGAGGATATGCAGGGAAAATTCCTGTAGCACAAAAGGTTTTTCTCCGAGGATATGATTATACCCTTTTTTGGCTGAATTAATATTTTCTCAGGGCTGTGTTAAGATGATTAATTGTTCTGTTTAAAATACTTTAAACTTGAAACCAAATAATTCTTTTTTAGAAGGAGAGGAGTAGCTCTTCAGGAACTTTAAAATTAGGAGGGGAGGGAAAAGAATAGCTTGCTGTGGGCGATGCTTTATTGACCTGCCCACCGAGGTGTGGGTGCAGCGAGCAGCCGGCGTGGGAGATGGAGGCAGTGGTTGCCTAACCCCAGGGCTGGTTCTATACAAAGGAATTTTCCTGTTTTAATGAGCTTTTAAATTTCTTTACCTTTGAAACGTGGCTCTGACGAGGCTTTAGCCGATGCTGTGGAGGATCTGCGTGAGCACTGGGGTCAGGTGCGTGTGGGGCACACGGGGTATTCCCATCCCAAAGCGACATCCAGCGCTGCATCCAGCATCATGCGTGCCCCGTTTCCTTGCGCTCCCCCACTGCTGCTTTGGGCGAGCCAGAGGACGGTGAGGATGGTCCTGGCTCTGGTGTTTCATATCCCCTGACAAGTCTAAACCATCTCTCCAGCTTTGAAATCGGAGCTTGCTCCCATTGTCCTCAGAACCATCGTCTTTTTAGATGAAGCAGCATGTTCTGGAAGCGCTCGCTGCAAAGTCGCTGGGTGATTTATCCCTGTTTTTTACAGCCCAAGAGGGGCATGCGGGATGCTGGCTGTGGGAGTTTGCTTTAGGAGCAGGGGGGATTCAAGTCTTGGCTGTAGTGCAGGTCATCTTCGCATGGCAGCGGGTGGGTGATGCGGGGTCAGACACCTCAGGTTTTGTGCCTGGAGCAGCCTTGAGCTGGAGCAGGAAGATTTACATCAAACAAAAGGCTGTGAAGGGCTGAGTGTTTATCCGGGGAGGATGGAGGCATAGCTGAGATGTCCTCCGCCAACTTTCCACATCCATCCTGTGGATGCTGCTGGAAGGTGAGGTGGAAGAGCTCCAGCCACTGGAGACACAAACACTTTTGTGGCTGCGTGTGTGTGTTTGCAGTTAAGATAGGAACTTGGTTGTTGGCTTATATGGGAACCATTATGTCTTGGAAAAAAAATAAAACCCCAACCCTGGCTTGCTTGATGCTCGCCGGCGCTAAATCAAAACTACTGTTCCTCTCTAAGGATCCCTTTAATGGACACCGCCAGCTCCCGGCGTCACGACCTGAGGCTTGCACAGTTGAGATTTGCTGTTAATAAAGATCAGATGTTTGTACAGTTGTGTTTCTGACTCAGACCTGTGAAAGAAAAAAACCCAGAAGGATAGTACAGATGTGAAATTCCTGCTCTCTGTGGTTGGAAAAATCTCTTTGAAAAATTGAAAGCCAAGATCCAAGAGGAATGACCTTCTGGAGATGGAAGATGGTGTGGAGGGGTGAGGGTTGTACCCATGGGGATAAACTGCTTCGGGCTTCAGCTCCTTCGTGCTCACAAAGCTGGCAGGTCTGAGGAAAAACATATATGCCACATTATCAACCAATAATTCCTTCATGCTTAGTAAAACTTAAACGAGGCTTAAACCCTGATCTCACTGGAGTCATTAAATGGAATTTTTTTTTTCCCCTTGCTCAAAGAAAGATCTTGGATGTTGAACACAGGCATCTTTGTCTTCTTAAAAACTGCTTTATTATTATGTGTACAGATCCCGTCTTTGTGTGTGTGTGGTGTGTGGGTTTTTTTTCCCTTTTAATTTTTAGACAAATGACAAAAGCATGCAGGAAAGGAATGCAGAAATGCCAGGCTTAATATAAAGCATGCGACTGCACTGCATGCCGGGAATCCTAAAGGATACAAAACCTTTAACGACAGCGGTTAATTTTTAACAAGTTCGCTCGCATAAATATTTATGAACAAAAGTTTTTACACCATTATCTCTTGGGTTTTGGGAGAGAGAAAAGGCCTTTGGTGGATTTTGACAGTAGGCTGTGATCTGGCAGAACAAATTCACGCTTCTCGCCTGCGCTCCCTAGTATGGTATAATACGGCATAATGTGGTTTGGCCTCATCATCGCGGCTGCCAATGGGTGGGCGAGTGTCCGTGGCAGTTTGAGGTGGGAATTCTCCTTTCCCATTGCTTTCTGTGATTCCTTGTAAGAGGAAGCATCGAGCTTTGTGTTGTTCTTTGCGTTGTAACCAGCCTCTTAGGAACCTCCATGGTGTGTGTGCTCCTTCCCTGCAGATAAGCCTTTGTGCCCCAATGGGGAGGTATGCAGTCCAGCCATAAGTACATAGGCAGAATTTACTTTTGCTGTTAGAGCAACAATGAAGCAGGGCTTTAGAATGCAGAGGCTTTGTAAACACTTGGAGGGAGCCTGTGTTTTTCAGACCAGCAGTTAATTCTGAGTATTTTCTCTGATGCTGTGCAGGTCAGCCATGGATGTCCAGCTTTCCTAGTTGGACATCCAGGCACAAGGGATTTTCTGACCCTGCTTCAACAGCCTTCTGCCCGGGCAGAGGTTAAGCTAGGCCTGCTACCTGTAAATAATACCTACAAATGCGTTTTAAGTGCAAGAGTTTTGATTTGGAAGCTTTTTGCAACAGTATGGTTTTCAGCTTCTGTTGGTGGTGTATATTTGTAATGATGCCTATTGAAATGCAGCTTCAGGGGTAAAAATACCAATGGGTTCTTATGCTCTTAACGTGGTTGAAACTACTTTTGGCTCCCCCTTTTAGTTTCATTTAGATTTTATTTTAGTTTTTTCTAAAAATGCTTACTTTTAGGTGAGCATTTGGTTTCCCTCCCCTGTGCTGTGGTATGGGGCAGAGTCTAAATTTGTATCCAGTTGGTTTTAAAAGTCTATGTGGTGTGCTGCTTTATAGAGCTGTTTATTTGGGGGAAAACACTTTGATGGGGCTCTGAGGGCCGGTTGTGGTTGCTTTTGTTTTGTGTAAAGATCATTCTCTTCCTGGGTCTAGGTTTAAGGCTGTATCCAGCAAGAGCAGGTTTGAAAGGAATACCATGGGTCGCAAAATGTATTTATTTCATGTTGAAACCTGGTGTCCTGTGGCAGGGTGCTGCTGAGGGATTTAGTTCTTCTGTATACTCTCAGTTTTCAGGTGGGGTGGTTGTTGTACAACATGTCTCCAATTTGCTAATTAATTTTAACTTCATTTTTCTTTATGGGCAGAGCACTTTACCCTACCATATATATTAAAATACGTTAAACCACATAAAAGGGCCTGGCAGAGGTTCATTAGCCTTATCGTGATGGAAACTGAACACTTTAAATATGCATTAAACCCTTTACGCTTCTATTTTTTCTTTCCTTAACATAATTAAACCAGAGATCATCAGGCATTAAAACTTAGGATCTGTCTATTGCTGTTCCCTCATAGGTGAGATAGTTTTTGAGCGTGTTCTGGGACTGTATTACAGAACCTGCGATTGGAGGTGATGGAAACCACCAGGGTTTCTTGCTGGTAGTGCCGGGAGAGCTGACAGGGCTTTGACACCTGGAATTTTGCCCTGGTTTTTTTAAAGTGGATCTGTTTATTGGCTATGGGGTCTTTTTGAAGAGTCTAAACAGACCCTCTGAAGCTGGGACATCTCTTTTAATGAGGTGGGTAATTACTTCAAGCAAAACTCAGCTTAGAGGCTAGAGACCTGGGAAATAAAGCACAAGAGATGAAATCTTTAAGTTTGGCTTTAAGAGTAAGTAGGTTGGAAGTGTTTTTCAGTGTGACAAGTCCTGGTTTCTGGCTCGCGCAGGCAGTCGGAATTCGTTCTCTGCTTACCTGTGCTTTATAAAGCTTAGCCCAGGTAAGAAGCTGCTTTTCTCCACTTCCAGCTCGTGTGTCGTTCACAGCAGATTCTAATTTTGCCCACATCTAGGGGGAATCTTTTAGGAAACATGTAACTGTGCTAAAACCGCAATAACATAAACCACATGTGCCTGCGTGCTTTGTTTCTGAAGCTTTGTGCGAGGGAATGTGCTTCGCTGTTACTTGACGCTCGCTTTGATGTTCGATGTTTTATGATTAGTCCCTCTAACCTCAGATAGGACTTTTGGAAAGCTTAAATGAGTTTGTCTATGCAATAGCTCTGTAAAGTCACATTCAGCTGTGAATCATCTCTTGTGGTGTGTCAGCTTTTCGTTTTCCTTGGATACATATAGATTACGAAAAGAAAAAAACCTTTAGCTTTAGGGTGGGAGAAAGAATTTGTGGGCTGATGTGTTTCCTTGGCGCGTATGTGAGCCTAGCCCTGGAGGAGGACTTGGTCCATGGGGAGGTGACAAGCCTTTGGTGGTTTTGAGGTTATGTCCTGCTCCCCTTTCCCAGCAGGAGACCTGCTCCCATCTGGGGTTAGCCCATATGAATAGCATGGTCAACTTTGTGCTCGCATTCAGTTTTTAGGGGTTTTGCATTTAGGCGGCATGGGCAGCTCTGTGTTTAGTGGCCATGCGAGTTTCTCCATCACTGGAGTAGCCCCTGTAGGGATTTTGGGAGGAGCAGCATCTCTTCACTTTCTCAAGGCAGCCGAGCAGTGGGAGAAGGAGCCTTCATTTGCTCCCTGTCTTTTAGCAGTGCTTGTTTCTTCTGATGGGGTGGTGGATGAGGTTTGTTGGAGACCTGGGAAGGTGGGTGCTGGGTTCCCCTGCTGCTTTGCTCAGCAGGAGGCAGGTGATGGTTGAACCTGTGTTTCTCTATGGAGCTCCCTGTCTGTGGCTGATATTGGTGATTTTATTCTGCAAGTAGCTGGAGATACGGAATAGCTATCTTGAGGGTATTAAAATGAACTTACAGTATGTCCTGCCTTATATTTGATAATGTTTTGGGGAGGTTATGTCATGGGGCTGTCATACTCCTGGTTGTCTGGGAATGAGAGGAGGGGAGGAAAGCAGCTCCTCTCATAACTCGTTCCTGCCTCTACTTAGTTTTGGCTTTCCCTAGTATCGATAGAAATTGATGAAATTTCCGATGAAAATAAGAACTCAAAGGACACCAAACCTTAGCTACATTAATAAGTGTTGTAAGGCAAGTCTACCTTCTGGATGGAGCCGGGATGTGGGATAGTGGTGGGGAGTTCTCCCTGACTGCCTGCAGAGCTGGCAAAGCCTCAGAGATGCTTCCTCCATGCTTGGAAGAGCAGGACTGAGCCCCATTTTGTTTTTTTCCTGGTGTCCGTAAGAGAGGGTTTGATGTACGGACTTGAGCCCTGACTTGTGCCTTTGCAACAAGACTTGGGAAGGGGCCCGGTAACATCTCACAGAGAGACACAGGTTCTGCAAAACACTTCTTGGGGGATGTGTGTGGGAAAGCATCTTCATGGGTTCACAATGAAAGTCGCAGGAGTGAAAATTCAGATTTTAATGGCTTTTTTTTTTACCCTGATGTTTAAATATGAATAGATTGCACTTGGTGCAGGGAGTGTTTTATTAAATGCCGAGGAGTCACCTGTGCACACCACCACCGTGCAGCTCTCCAAATGGATTTTCTAGCTGCGTTTTAAGAGCATTTGCTTTTTTGTCTCAAGCTTACGGCTTAGGACTTTGTGCAGGATTGGGGTTAGGCCTTGTAAAATGGTGCATTTACAGTAATGCACAAATTAATAAAATCATGGGCTTTTTTTGTGTCACATCTTGCTTTCTAGGTGCACTTCTTTTTTTTTTTTTTCTCTGTAGAATTATTTAGGAAAAGACCTTGAAGATCATCGAGTCCAACCATTTGCATTAGCACTGCCGTGTGCATTAGCACTAAACCGTGTCACTGAGGGCCTCATCTACGTGGTTTTTTGAACACTTCCAGGGACGGTGATTCCACCACTGCCCTGGGCAGCCCGTTCCAATGCCTGACCACCGGGTCAAAATACCCATTAATATGCAGTGTAAACCTCCCCTGGCACAGACTGAGGCCGTTACCTCTTGTCCTGTCACTTGTTACTTGGGAGAGGAGACCAGCCACCTCCTCTCTCCATCCTCCTTTCAGGTAGTTGTAGAGAGGTCTCCGTTAAGCCTCCTTCACTGCTCTTCTCTGGACCTGCTCCAGCAACTCAGCATCTCTCTTGTAGTGAGGCTCTCGGAACTGGACGCAATCTTACTTCTCACATTAAAAACAAAGCCATGAATGCGCGCAGGAGGCAGATCTGCTGGGATGCCAGCTTGGAAAGGTTGCACGTGGATACGTTTGTCCAGCTTGTCATCTTACAAATGTCCTACTGCTGTCACCGCTGGGTTGAAATGGGAGAGGGGGGTCTGTGTCCCCCTTGGGTGCCTCCCTCATTGCTGGGTACCCGTAATGAGCTGCCTGCACCTATACCACCCAGCTCGTTTGACTGAGGGCTGCTAATCCTTACTGAGGTTCGTGCAGCAGGATGTGACATGGTATCTGCCTGGCTGCTGTCCTTGCACCTGGAGATGATGCCTGTGCCCTGCAGCTGCCGGCAGAGCGGGATTCCCCATGGAAATGCTGGAGACTTGGTGTCTGGGACCTTGGCAAGGTCAGGACAGGCTGTGCCTCCGCTCCGGATGCTGTCCAGTAGCCTTGGCCTCCATCCTTCAGCCGATGTTGGCATGTGGGTGACTGCTCAGGATGCCAGTAATAGCCAATACTCGGTGTTGGTGTTATGTGGTTGTTAAAGGCAGGGAGCTCCGGAGGTGCCACGTGCTGTGCCCTGGCTGCTCGGCTGCCTTGATGAAGATGAGTGCCCTGTCAAAGGGGTGGCAGAGCAACAAATGGGTTCCCGAGATAAATATAATTTGCATTAATGAACTGCAATGGCTTTGGATGCCAAATTAAAAGCAGTGCGTCTGGAGGATGACAAATAAATGTATTTTCTGCCTCACTTGCTGGTTCTCGTCTCTTTTGATTTTCTTTATCATCAGAAAGAGTTCTTTTAGGGTTTTTTTTAAGCCAGTTGTGTTTATTTTGGTAACAGTTCGTTGGCTGCTCTGTGTACAGAAGCTTTCTCTTGAAAGTACTGAAACTATATTAAAAGTGCTTTTGGCTGTCATCTTTTATTTTGCTTTGCCTTCGTTCTTCTCCCAAAGCTGGGTCGTTGCTGTATCAAATGCTCTGAAGCTGTCTGGTAGCATTTTCCCTGCGGTGCTCCGTATAAACTGGAAATAAAAAGGGAAGAAATTGCAGGATTTGGGTTTCTGCAGCTTTTTTTTCTCCCCTCTGTGTGTGTGTGTGTCCCATTGAAGTCTGAGCAGCTGCCTCCATCCGCACAGCCCGCTGATGGCATGCACAGATCTGTTTCTTGTGATTAAAAGGAGAAATAATACCCCAGTGTTTAGAGAGGGGCTGGGGGGTGTGCCTGTGTGTATGAGTAGTGCTTCTCCCCTCCTGCATGCTGCTGCCTGCTCCTGCCTGTTTGGCCCAAGGACCAAGTGAGCCAGCAGCCTGGCTGCGCCTCCCTGCATCCTTGTGGCTTTATATCCCTGCGAAGGAAGCATCCTGTGCCGTTTGTGGCGAGCTGCAGCATCCCCACCCGGGTGGGCTCCTCCATCCTGCACTGGCGACCTGCAGAGGCCCTGGGGTTTTTATTCTGTTCTAAGGATGTCGAAACATTTTGGTGGTGCTGCAGCCGCTCGCGACCGGTGTGGTTTGAAAAATACCCAGCAAGTGTCAAGCATCTGTCTGTGAAGGGGGAGGAAACTCCCCCCCCCCGTTATTATTTTCTCCCGATTGTCCTCGCTTGGTGTGGCTTTGGCTATTATGGGTGTGTAAAATAGAACTATATATGACCTTTTATCTTACAAGAAATAGGTTAAGCCATTTTTAAAGAAAGTGGTGGAGTCAGCAGTGCTGCTAAGGAGCTGCTTTCGCATGGTTGATAGGCTGTGAAGCTGTTCAATGGACTTTGGTTTCAGAGACAATATCTGTTTAAATTAATCTTTGTCAGATACATGCCACTGCAGACAATTCAAATTCCATTTGCTTTCTGATCTCATAACAAAAAAGCACCTTACACTGGTTCTTTTATTGTAAAATTAACTTTTGTCTGTGTGTCCTGGAAACAGGGGTGGCATAAAATCTAGTTAAAAGGCTCTGTTATAGGAGGATTCTGTTTCTTTGTACAAGGCAGACTTTTTTTTTTTCTCCCCCCGCTTCTTTCCCTTGCGTGCATTTAAAAAGAAGACCAGTGTTTGAGATAGATTAGGGAGAATGCCAGCAGATGGACCGATTCTGTTGTTGCTGCTGGCAACCATCTAAGCAGCCATTTTGAACAATGCTGATACCGGGGTACTGATAACACAAAGATGAGGATGGGATAAATATCCAGCTAGTCCCTTTCTCCCCGCCTGCTCCTCCTCCCTCCCTTTCACGCTGCCGCTGCAGCCCTGTTATTAGAGAACCCGATTGTTTCCAGAGAAATGCTTCATCCTCTTAGCTCGGCTGGTGGATGTCTGCTGTTGCTTATCGCCTTGGTTTTCCTCATGGTTGCTGGAGATACTGGCAGCTTGGCTTCTCCCAGGAGTGTGAACTGCATTGGGTCCAAAGGGGAATGGGATATTTGGGTACTTTGCAGGCTTGATGCTCTTTCCTCTACCCTAGTGAAGCATGAGGTGTTTGGTCCTTCCCATGTAAGTGGAGACAGTTTCCTTCTCTTCTTGTGCACATTTTAAGTGCTTAACATCAAAGTGCGATGGCATTTGGCAGATGACTTTAAAGTTTTAGGAGATGCACCATGACCTAAATGGGTTTGAGATTTCCTTTGTGCCAAAACGATTAGTGTGGGATTGTGATTCCAAATTAAGGGTATCCCTTTTGCACATATACTGGTCTCCACTTCTCCCACTGAGGTTGTCTGCTGGCTCTTGAGTATCAGGGTCAAGTTCATGTCCTGGACCTGCTGCTCTTGAGCTTCTTCAGATCTGTGTTCGTATCTGTTTGGACCGCTGCATTTTTAGCACTGGAATTAGTGGCCTTCTGTCTCTCTGTTCTGTTTCCCATCTCTAAGGAAATAACCATTTAATGGAGCAAGAAAACCCAAGCAAGCTTTACCTTTTCGTAGCAAATGACAAAAGGGATGTTTTGTGTTTTGCAGGAGAAGCTGGGCCCAAATGAATGTGGGGTTGTTCTTGGGAAACCTGCTGAGCTTTGCCCTGAGCTTTCTAGTGTAGCTCAGTCCTGAAAGTGTGATCCAGAGAGCTGGACGGGGGACATCACGTAGCCTTGGCCTTTTGGCACAAGAGCATCCATGAAGTGTGAAGTTGCTCAGTAGAGCTGCCAAGCATCTTGGATGGGAGAGGTGCCATTGGTGTCTGTGGTTTGGGATTGCTGTAGGAAGAGAAGGGGTGGGGGTTGGGAGACAATAGGTAGCCTTTGATTGCAGTTTGGTGTCCAAACATAGTGTGTAGGAATGACCTGTCCCCAGGTCCTCTCTAGGTAAGGCTGCCACGTTATGCGCTGCAACCCCTCTGCAGCGCTTCAGCCATCCGGGAGTGTGAAGTGAGCCAGGCAGCCAGAGCAGGCACGGTGATGGGAACGCCATGTAGTGTTGATACTGCTGCCTCTTGGTGAACTGCTCTGGATTAGGGATTTGCATCCGATTTCCAAATTGCAGGTCTTTAAAGTGTTCCTGGAGCTGTTGGGCCCCACGTGGGGAGCTGAAGGTGAGCAGCAATAAGCTGGTGTGTTCCTGCTGCCTTCCTTACATGGCTCTGCAGACCACAGGCTGAAAGTTTGACCTGCTCACATTGCAGCATTTCCGAGACCTTTATGTGTGAGGTGTTGCTCTTACTGCAGCTTTATTCCAGTTAAAACTTCTTTGGGGTTAAAAACTGCATGGATAAGTCTCAAAGAAATCTCTATAGAATAGAGTCATGGAACATATATCTAATTATACACAGTCGATGAAACTTTACTGTAAAGCAGCAGATGTAAGAATCAAAAAAAGGAGTTGGGCAAGCATTTTATGGTTTCCCTTTTTAATTTGTCCCCTCAGTCTGTTACATTTTGAGGTAAAGCTTGTATTTCTTTTTTCTTTTCCTGTTGGGAAGTATGCTCTTCTTCTTGAATCTCCCTTCTTCTAAGCCTGCCTTATTTGATACATAAGCTGTGCACTGGCCATATTTGACGTACTTGCTAAAGCAAGGGGCATCCAGCCTCAAAGTTAAAACATCAGGCTGTAAAATCCACTTTGGAAACATAAGGCTGCATTGGAAAGCTCTCTGAAGACTTGAACTGAGAGCCTGGGGGTCTCAGCAGGTTCTCAGTCCAAGTCTTGGCTGTCTCTAAGGTCAGCTGGCATCACTGAGAGAGGCCTCTAGCTCACTCAGAGGGCTCCAGTGCCTGGTATGGTCCCCAGCTGCCTCTTCTCATAATAGCTCCTGCTGTGTCGCTTGGCCTGTAGCATTAGAAAATACCTTCTGGAGACTAGAAGATGGGTGAGAAGAGAGTGCCTGTTTTAAGCAGATACCTTCTTTGAAAGGCGGTGAGTTGGAAGTGTGCTCTTCTGACCCCAGCTCATGATGAGGTTGGACCATAAAAGCTCCTGCAGGTTTCGCTGAGAGGAACCAATGTGTGATCAATTGTGATGGTGAACTCGGAGTCTTCTGGCGTGCTGCTTCTGTTCATTTGCTTCCCACTGTGGAAAATATTACTCACCAGCAACAGGCGCAAAGCAGGTGCTTGTGAGGATGACCAAGAATGAGCAGTGGGAGTGCTTTTAAACTTATGCCCTCTGAAATGATGCAGAGTGGAGCTTAGCCTAGTTGCTCTTTTCCAGAACCTCCTAGGTGGCATGGAAACGTCCTCTGCCTCCCCTTCCTAGAGCTCTCTGCATCTCTTAACTTCTCTTGAGTTTGACTCAGTCAGCTTTTGCTCTATGGACCTCATCCCACTACATAAAATTCAGGCTCTTTTAGCTAAACCCCCTTCAGATGTGCTAGATAGCAGATGGCTCTTTTGAGATGGAGGAGCATGTTCAGACAGGGGTTTGTGAGGTTGCTGGTTTCAGAGCCAGGACATAACACCTTGCTGTTAAAACCTGCCTGCAGCCCTCTATGATACAAGGAGAGTGGCTTCTGAAATCACCTCACCCAGTGAATGGCAAAGAGCACCACGTCCTTGCTTTCTTCTGCTTTATGGTCGGTGCGGATGGGGAGGTGATTGGCAAGGTCAGGCTGTTCCCATGCGGGTGAGGTGTTCTGGGAGCAAGTATTTGCTTTTTCATTTGGAAGTTACTGGTTACTTATGAAAAGATGGTTTCTGGTCACCTCTAACCACATAACTGGGGGCATATGGGAAGAGTGGGTACCTTCAGGTGCATCACTCTGCCCACTTTGAGTCACAGCCCTCGCACAGCACAAACATCTGTGTCCACATGCAGCACAGTGATGTGTTTTGAAAGATTCCCGTGCCTTGTGCCTTGCTTCAGCTGGAGGTTATTTGCTGGTGGCTCACGGTGGGCTGCCTTCCCCATGGGGAACCTGAGGGGCAACTGAAGTGTGTTATAACTGGTGCTGTGCTTGCTGGGAGAGGGAACAGAGGTAAACTTTGCTCTGTTGCCTTTCAGTCTGTGTTGTGATAAAAATCTGCTGTTAGTTAGGCTCTGGAAAACTGAAAACGTACAAAACCTGGCCAGGATGAAGATGAATGATTAGATGTTCCTAACCATGGCTCAGCTTCTCGACTTCCACTGTAAAAATGGGGTGGGTGATGTGGGGGAATGACTTCATGGGTGTTGTCCAAATTTGCTTGAAAGCACTCGTTTTCCAAGAAGAGTGAGCTTCAGGGAGCTGAGGGCTCTTCTAAAACCACCGATGCTCTGCTCTGTTCTGCACTTGAGCAATGCATGTGAAATAAGGCTTAGGTGGAAAGGACCAAGCTAAATGAAGCCAGTGCAGGGAATCAGAATTGTGTTTCACTGGGGACCTGCTCCTGGGTGGATGGAGAGTTCAGACATCACAGGTTCCCTCTGCTGCTGTTGTCACCCAGTGCTCCTAGTGCCAGCCTCTCCAGGGATTTGCAGAGGGGCTTAGCACGCATGGTTCCTCATGTGGGGACACTGTGTTTTGAAGAGCATCCTGAATGGGAGATTGATGCTTTCCTTCGGGATTCCTTTGCTCCCTGTGTTCCCTGTATCCAAAAGAGGCAGAAGCCAGTGGTGAGGCTTTCCGTTGCCTGCCTGCCTGGTTTTTGGCTTGTTTCTGATGACTCCTAGCTCAGCCCAGAGCCTGCAGTTCAAGTGCTGTGGGAAGGACTGGTGCCTAAGAGGGCATTTTTCCCTCCCCACCCATCGCCACCCCCACGCCCTGGTGAGCCACACGAAGGTTTCCTGGACTGTGAGGTTTGATGAACCATTAACCTAAAAATGCCCTGAGTAGCAAGAAAATGTTTCCAAGGTCTAAAACGTCTTGCAGAGCTTCAGAAGTGGGAATGGGAGCTGTGGTTTGCCTGAGCGGCCCTTCTTGCTCCTGGCTCTGCTGCGACCTGGCTTGGCTTTGTGGGTGCAAGGGTATGTTTGGGATCTTGCAGAGACGGGAAGGCAGCCCTCCAGGGCTGGGTCAGCCAGAGGGGCTGCCTTCCAAGCAGATGTCCTCTTGGCATGAGGCTTGGCGGGTTTAAGACAGGATGTCCCTGTGCTCTCGAGAGCTGAAAGCACTGAAATAAGTAACAGGCTGGGAATGTCTGAATCCAGCTATGAATTCCTGGGGAAGAGGATTTGGCAATGGCAGGCTGTATTGGCGGGCAGGCTCCATGTTGCTGGTGGAGGACCTTGATGTCCTGCAGGCTCTGCCAGGTGCTGAGCCCAGCATTAACCGGGCAGCATGGCTGCCTGAGTACCTTTACTGTTCAGGGCAGTGCAAAGTTCAGCTCCATTGCTTCTTGGTGTTTGTCCGTTGCTTCTCCTGTTATTGAATTAGAGGAGAAACAACTAACTAAAGGGTAGGAACTCTTCCTGGTGTCAGCCAGAGACTGTAACTTAGGGCTGTGGTTGTTAAACCATGGCTGTGATGCAGTGGTGGCATCTTGTGGCTGTGGGGATGCCCCTGAGAAGAACCTGGTGGATGTGATTCTGTGTGAAACTGGAAGATGGGGTTGTGGGTCCTGGGTGCAGAGACACCCAGGTAGGAGGAGACTGGTTTACTCTAGTGTGGGTTTAGTAGCTGTGACTCAGAGCCTGACCATCGTCAGTCCCAGCTGTCCCATTCCTGAGGGCTTTCCTAGAGTTGAGCCTGCGGCATGGGTGATGCTGCAACCCAGGAAGGAGCTGACAGCAGGATCCTCACCCTATTTTCATATATAGTAACAGCATCTCTAAAGGCTTAGAGGGCTTGGTTGGGAACAGAGTGGCTGGGTTCCCCTGTGTCCAGCCATGGTCAGCAGCAGATGCTTGGGAAGGAGATTAAGAAACAGAGCTGGAGCAGAGGGATGCTTCCCTGGTTATGAGTGGCCTCTCCAACCGAAGGCCTGCCATGGTCCTTGACTGAAATGTGGAAGCAGAAGGAGATGGTTTGTGACAGCAGCCTGGTCCCACATCTCCTGCAGCATTGGGATTATCCCCATGTCTCCTTGGGGCGTAGCATCCTTTCTGTGTTGGCAGCGGGATGGCCGCTCCCTGGCAGGGACCATGGCACTGCTCTGGGAGGCAGCAGTGACGTGGAGCTGGTGGGGCTGAAGAGGATTTTGGAGACACCAGCACTTCTCCACCCTGTTTTGACGCCATCCTGGAGCCTGTTTTGGGAGGTTTGGGCTGAGGGAGTGACAGGCTGAGGTTTGGGAGAGGGTGTGAGGCTTTTAAGAGCTGTGGATTTAACATGGTGAGAGAAATGTGTATTTGAAAAACATGCTGTAACGCTAGATTCTTCTCTTCCCCATCATGATCTTTTCATCAGTTTGGCTTTACTGAATATTTTAGTGCCTCTCTAATTGTAGGCCGAGTTAAATTCCCCATGGTAGTACTTGAACACGTTTAGCAGTCTGGAGGTGGTGGCGTCTCTCTGAAGGGCTGCCTCATCTTGGCATGTTTGGTGCGTTGCCTGGCCCTCTCTGAGGTGCCAAACATTATCCATTGAGGAATGACTCCTGGTGTAGGGATATTTGCTGGAAAGATGAAGTTCTCTTCATCTTCTGGCTGTGACTTTTTAACATGGGCCTTGTCTGCTGTGGGCTGCAATGGAAGAGTTTGTTGCCTGCAGTGAAAGAAGGTGCGTGCAGAGGATGCCCTGTGGACCATGCTGATTGCAGCCCCTGCTGCTTGGTGACTCGTGATGCCAGGCTTAGGAGATCTCTTTGCAACATAGGTTTTGGGCAGTGTTTTTGCATTTGGATCATGAAACTGTTATCAGGAAGCCAGGTCTTTCCTTGGAGCTCAGGAGAAAGTGTTATTATTTAAAAGGGTAACTTGGGGTGAGAGGGAAAGAAAGAGAAGTAGCCTAATCTTGCAATTTAAATATATTTAAAGATTCCCTCTGTTCAAGTTTGCTTCCTAGCCTTGATCAGAAGGAAATGCTGTTAGCTACAGAGTGGAATAAATCGAGGGCACCCTTATCTGTGCAAGATAAATTACTATTGTTTAGGAAAGACACTCCAGGGATTGAAGAATTTAATTAAATACACAGGGATTATGAATATGCATGTAAATTAGACAATCTAGATATGACATGGCTACAACTGCAGGGAATTGTTCGAACTTAAAAGTGTAATCATTCTTTTTATCGGGATGTGGGGAAGGGTAACAAATGAGAAGATTCCCTTTCCCATTTGCCTCCGCCTCGGCTGGTCTCGGGTCATTAAGCAGTGGGAATTACCCGCCTCGGATCAGCCCTGGACAAGCCCACAGAGATGATGTGCTGGAGCCTTTCTCCACCCTAATGAGCCGATGCAGGAGCCCATGGGAGAAATGGGGATTGCAGTGAGGGGCAGCCGCTACCCTGACCCAGATGAGGGGTTTGGGAAGGTGGGGAGATGCTGTTTGCCTTCTGTTGAGAGACGGGATGGGGGTGCTGCTGACAGAGTGCATGCTGGCTCCTGGTATCACCATCAGAAAAGAGGATCCTCCCCAAAGGATTTGGGAAGATACTTGCTGTGGTTTCAGAGCATCTCCCTAAAAATCACGGGGTTAAGGTGTGCAAGTGTTGACTGATCAGCTTTTCTGCCTCTTTCCAGTGCTTTTACAGGGGTGCCCCCGCCAATTTGATCTCTGCTGTTTAGGAAGTGGCTTGGAAATCACAAAATGTCTTTTTTTTTTTTTTTTTTTAGAGATTAAGCTCTAGGTCAGCATGAAAAAGAGGCAAAATGAAATGTTTCTTTTGAGCCAAGAATCCCAAGAAATTCAGACTGAAATGCGGGAATGTGCTTGTGCTGCCCTCCCAGTCAGGTCTGGCTCCTTGTAGCAGCCTGGTGCCTGTGCTGAGCCAAGGCAGGTTGTTCAAAGGACATTAACCGCAATATATGGTGCTGCCTTGAATGTGTTTAATTTGCAGCTCTTAAAGGTGGCATCTAATAACAATGCAGAGAAGTATTTTTCTTCCCACCCTGTGTTTCCTTTGTTTGACTTCACCTCCATACGCTCGGTTTCATTGTTCTGCTAAAATCAGATTTCCCTATAGCTTGAGTCCAAGACCTGCAACTGAAGAAATAGATTGCTACAAGCCCCCCATTCTGTGAATTTTGAATTCTTAAAATAGGCAGGGAAACGTGCACGTGATCTGACTTTGAACTTGACTAGTCATTAAAAAAGTAATTAAGGAGAGGCTGGATCTTGACTTGTTTTCCATTTTGTTGTTGTTTCCCTGCATCTTTGTGTTGTTTTCAGTTGGCTGGAGCTGTATAAGATGGATCTGTTCTGATGGGGGTCCCCATCAGCACCCCCATGGACCAGGGGCAGGAGCAGAGCTGAGCCTCTGGCTGGCATCGCTCGGGAGCATGGGTGGTGTGCAGGGCCAGGAGGTGATGCAGGGTCCCACGTCCACAGGGTATCAGCTTCTCCCACCTTCTCCACCCCCTGGAACGGAGGAGGGCTTATGATAATCGGGAGCTCAGTCCCATCCTGTTCAAGCCACATGGGAACAATGCCTATTTATCACTTTTCAAAGTGGATGATTTTCCACCCCCTGGCTCATGGGCTCTGATTAAAAAGACAACAAAGACAACAAAACCCCATGTCTGAAAATGTGAAATACCTAAAGCTTCCACACTGCACATTCTTTCCAAAAGCTTGGAAGACCTGCCTTTTTATTTTTGTCAAGGAAAATAAAATAGCCGGATAATATTTGTATGGGTGCACAAGTGCATGGAGACAGGTTTGAACCTTTGTAATAAAGTATTTCTAATAAAAATTTAATGTCCGCGAGACAGTGTTATGGCAGCTCATTACTATTAAAGGTCATTTGAAGAGTATTGATCCTAAATGTTACAGCCGAATGTAAACGTTGACTGTTACAGTTATTAATGTATATTTATGATCTATGGGATATGTGTAAAAGGAAAATGAGAATATAAACGGACTGGTGAGCTCATTTGTTTCAGGATTGCCAAAGGCTGAGTTCGCACAATTCACCTCGCTTTAAAGCGTATCTGTCTTCTTTGTGTTACATAGATTGAACCTTATTTGTTTTCATTTTATTTAACTGGCAAAATCTTTTAGTCCTGCCCTGGAAAATGAATCCTGCTTGTATTTCTAGTCATGCCTATGGCATGGCCTGAGCTCTGTATCTGCTCCTAAATGTATACCAGGGAGCAATATTTTCCATTCAGCTTCCATGCCGGCACAGGAGTACCAAGGACTGAACTTTGTGTGTGACCAGGTTGCCAGCATAAGTAGGAGCTCTGAGAAGCATGCATCGACCCTGAGTGTGATTAGAAGGTTGTGCCCCTGGAAATTAGTTGTGGGGTTTTCGTTGAATTAATAGAAACGTTAAGGTTGTGTGCTGAGGGAGGAGGTGGTGCTAGCTATTTTTGCTATGCCGTAACGCACCCATGTTTGCACATCTGAGGCAGAGGGGCTGTACCCACTGTGAATTTTAAGGCTCTTTGTATTAAAAAGACAAGAAAAAAAGAGAAAAAATAAAAAAGACAAGAAACCTATGGTGGCAGGAGGGAGATAAACGGTGCTTGTGATATTTCAAAGTCACATTAATCTTTTTTTCTCCCCCTCCCCCTTTTTTCCCCCCTTTTTCCTTTTAATGTATGACTTACTCTAGGGAAATTGTCTCCTCATGACTGCAGCGGATTAATGTGCACAGATCAGCTCCTGCATTATTTTCCTGTTTTGACAGAGTGGTGATTTTTATATGCACGTCCCTTTCTGCCAAGATTACAGCTCGTGTTCTTGGAGTTTGGAAGAGTTCCCTGCCAAGAAGTGGCAAGGAATGGGAAGCCGCCTTTCTGATGCGCAGTGCTAGCGAGAAACTCTCCGTGGGTGCAGAGGCTGTGGTTTTGGTGGTGAGGATGGGAGCCTACTGGTTGCTGAAGGCGAGTGTCAAGGGCCAAATCCTGGTGTAGGTGCTGGGGCTCGTGCCACAAGGCACTCTGCGTGGTGGCGTGGAGATCGTGATGTGGTGGTTATCCTCATGGTGAGGGTCTGGTGCTGGTAGCAAGGTGCGGGCATCCAGTAGCGCAGAGGAGCCGGCTTTGGATGGGTTTTGTTGCATTGAGAGTCTTTCAAAAGATCCTGCTGTTCTCCAAGCTTGTTGATGTCAGCTTATCTATTTTAAATTGCAGTTAAATAGATATTCTTCTGGTGAGCTTTAGTAAAGTTCCACTTAAACAAAAAGTGAGCCAGCTCTGGCCAACCTATGTGAACGGGACAGATTTGGCGTTTTCTTCTCTCCCCATGGCTCCCACAGTATCTCTAGGCACAAGCTTGACGTTGCATTTCTGATGATCATTGCATCCTGTTTTTAATGGTTTGTCTAGACAGTGCTGACATAACTATGAAAATAGTTTGGTGACCTAGTCTAGAATTAGTGTGCACAGAGAAACCAACCCTCGCTTCTGATGTTTGCAATCAGTTTGAATGACTATACTGTAGCGCAACTTAAGAGGGAGGCAGATTTGGAGTTGCTCCAAAGAGCAAGTCGTGAGCAAAACACATCCAAACAAACCCGTGCGGTAAACACGCAATGGGTAGGGAAAATGCTGAAATGCAGGTTAGCCAAGGTTTGCTTTGGAGATGCGTGGCTCGATTATGAGGTCTGGTGTAAGGCTGGAATTACCCCTTGGTTGGCCCAAAGTTTTTCCGGGAAGCTCGTAACCTAAACTCTAAACTTGGCCTGTGTGATGTCGTGCCCTGCATTTGGAAAAGCTTTGTCAGCGTAAAAATAATGTGTTCTTTGCAAATGTCAACCGTGTTGTTGACAGTGCCTTGGCTTAGGAGTTTGTAAACTTTGGGATTGGTGGTGGGTTCCGTTGGTTAGCTCGGAAATACCTGGCACGTCCATGCTGGTGACTCTCAGCAGTGTAACTGTACTAGAGTTTCACTCTGGTCCTGGAGCTGAGGCCAGTTCCTACAGCACTTGACTAGTGCCCTAAGGAGCATGTGATTTGCCTGCTTAGACTGCTAATCCCAGGTATTTTAGGGTAACGTAAGTCTCCTGAGCTGTGGGAGCAGTGGTGGATGTCTGTAGGACCAAGTCCCTCCCGTCACGGGGTTCACTGTTGTGGTAATGACTTGGGCACCTGGAAGAAAGGTGCATCTTGAAAGGAGGTCCTTGGTTGTAACATAGCAACAATGAAGGTTTGTGGCCCAGTCTGAACACCATTATGTAGGTTTGGTGGGGGTATGCAGAACTTTGGTTTTGGTGGGGGTATGCAGAGCTTTGGTTTTGGTGGGGGTATGCAGAGCTTTTGTTTTGGTGGGGGTATGCAGAGCTTTGGTTTTGGTGGGGGAATGCAGAGCTTTGGTTTTGGTGGGGATCTGCAGAGCGTGGACTTTGTTGGGTTTGGGTAGCCTTTGAGAGCTGGCTTGCTGCCATGGAGGAAATGGCAGTTCATCCCCACATTGCTGTTGTATAAACAGGGGAGAAAGGGCAAATATGAAATGTTGAACTCATTTGCAGGGAAATAAATGACACGTGAAAGGGAGCTGTCTGACAGAGCGGTTCAGTGGTTCATGCATTGCTAGGTAGCACATGGAGGCAGTTCCCAGATGCGTGAAACCCAGCCTCTGGTTTTTCTCTAGATCTCCCCATCTGTGTGGGGATGAAAGAGGTTTCCAGGCAGTGCAAGCAGAGGAGGAAAAGGGCAGGCAGGGTGTGCGCAGGGGTTTTGCTTGCTTTAGGGTGGAAGGAGAGGGATGGCAGCCAGGAACAGTGTTTCGTGCCAAGGCTCTTTGGGGGCTTGTGGGTTTGCAGGCATTTAGGATGGAAAAGTCCCTTTGCATGGCAATGCAGCTGTCCATCCTGTCAGCCTGAGGCTTTGCTTTGTTTGCCCAGCAATAGCTTTTATTCTTGGATTGCAATGTGGAAAGTACTGGAACTGCAAGTGTCTTGGTGGGGAGGAGTGGGAGCAGCATCCCATCAATGAGGCTGCCCTGGCAGTGTGTATAGGGTGAGGGCTGGGGACTGGTGTCCTATCTGCCTGGTGTGCATTGGAAACTCTCCTCTCTGTTGTGAGAAATCAAGGCAATGGTGTGCAAGACTGCTGTGCAAGGGCTTGGGCGCCTGATGATGGTGTGGTGACTTCCTGTGCCCTTGAGGCCTTGCCGAAACAGCGTTGGAATAACCAAGGGGAACCAGTCATGACATTTCCAGGCCGGTGGGGAGCCTGGCCCGCCTACCTGCTGCTGTTGGAGGAGGTGTTTCATGACTACCATTACTTATGTGCTTGCAGAGGGAGGAAACAAATCTTTACTGAGTTGGAAACCTTGTGAAAAGGTCACACTTCTGAAAAGCTGTGCATTTTAAGACTGCTCAGCTCTGCAAAGCTGCCTTTGAACTGGAAGAGTGGGAGTTTAACACCCTTGCGACAGCTCTAGGCGCATTAAACCCACAAAGCGGGAGCTGGAACCAGCCATGAAGTTAACTCTTGCTGGGTGCGTGGCCTTGGGAGGGGAGAGGAGCCCATCCCTGGTAGGTCTCCAGGGGGAAGCAGCATCGGTGTGAGCACAACCCTTGTATCAGGGATCAGTGTATCCACTTGGGAGGGAGGTGGTGCAATGAGGGGAAACTCCAGTTGTTGCTCAAATGTCGTGGTCATTAAAAGGTCGTATGAGGATGTAGTTCCCAGGGAAATGTGCTTCCCCAGAGCCAGTGGCAAAACTCAGCTTCTTAAATCACAAGATAGGGTAAATGCATTTGTTCTTGGATTCAGTCAATATAATGCGCTCAGTTAGTTCTTTTGTCTTGGAGACTGCCCTGGTCAGGCCAGAACAGCGTGCCTATGTTAGTAATTTACTTTACTGTGATAAAGATACATATTCCTGGCCCTTCTTGGGCTCTTTAGGTGCCTTGCTTCTTCCCTGTCCCTCTTAATTGCCGACTTCCCAGGGTACCAGTGTCATCTCTGCCTGTGTACTCTCTCCTCTGCTGTGGCAAGATGAAGGTTCGCTCACTCGGGTGAACATGGATAGTGAAATTGCTGTTTATCATCTGCCCTGCTATTAGCATAGGTAAAATCCCTTCATTACAGGCTATTAGTTTGAGATTGTAGGTGCTAATGGCCCCATTCAGGAGATACTAGGCACTTGCAAAATCTCACTGATGCCAGGAATTGATTGCTATCGATCAGTCCCAGAGCACCAGCAGGATGTTTTGAAGAGGCTTTAACACTGTACAGGGCAGTCGGTCCCTCCTTATCTTCCAGACCCTTTTGAAGCTTATAGATAAGGATCCCAGACCCTGTCTGCTGGCCAAGTCAGGATCCGGTCAGAAGTGCCCTCACCCTCTCAGCTGGAAGTTGTCCCCTGTGCCTGCCCTGGGAAGTGCAACAGTTATCATAGCCCACTGCTGCAGTGGATCTGGGCTGCGGTGGCATCTGGAGAACCTGGTCTTTTGTGGTTGTGCTGTAGCTGAAACTGGTCACTTGCTCCTCATTGCTCTAGGTAAACGCTTTGGGAATGTGATGTGGGTTCTCCTGATGTATGTTATTGTGCAACCCTCAGTCTATAACTGAGCTGGAATAAGGTGGCAATGAGCCTGCAGATGGCATGTGTTTCAGGAGCAGTATCTGTGGGCAGCAGGAGAACCTGATAGATCATCTGAGGAAAAACCCCCAAAGTGTGTTGTTGACTGTGGTCAGGCACAGAGGCTGAGTGCTCTTTTGGAAGTGCAGCATCCCATCTCGCCCATGTGGCTTTTACTAGTCCAAGAGAAACGTTGTTGGAATTCCCAGTGTGTGTAAAGCATTGCCTGATGCTGTGCCCTTGCGGTTTCTTCTCAGCTGGGATGTACCTTAAGGTCCTGAAGGAGAGGGACAGGATATGCTGCTCCCAATGTAGCTTGATGGCTTATGGTGCTCACCAGAGCTCAGGGCACTGGGGGAAGAAATCACATGGGAGGGTGTGAAGCACTTGGGAAGGAAGCGAAGGCTTGTTTAAAACCAAGAGGAAAGAAAAACAGGAGCATGGATGGATGGAACCCAAGCAAGTTTGACCTCTGCTAGTCTCTGCTCAACATCTGAACCACACTGGGTACCATGTCCAGAGGGACCTCCGACTCCTGCATTGTGAACTGACGTCACTGTAATTAAATCGTGTCTACCTGGCTGCGTTCCTGCTGCCGTAAGGGTTTATTCTGAAGAGTCAGCTGGGCTGCACAGGTGCTGGTCTCACTGCTCCTCGTGTCCAGCACAGGTTTTCCCATGACACGCTTTGATTCTCCCACCATTGGTAGTAGCTGTATCTTAGAATCATAGAATAGTTAGGGTTGGAAAGCACCTTAAGATCATCCAGCTCCAACCCCCTGCCATGGGCAGGGACACCTCACACTAAACCATCTCACCCAAGGCTCTGTCCAACCTGGCCTTGAACACTGCCAGGGATGGAGCATTCACAACTTCCCTGGGCAACCCATTCCAGTGCCTCACCACCCTCACAGTAAAGAACTTCCTCCTTATATCCAATTTAAACTTCCCCTGTTTAAGTTTGAACCCGTTACCCCTTGTCCTGTCACTACAGTCCCTGACGAAGAGTCCCTCCCCAGCATCCCTATAGGCCCCCTTCAGGTACTGGAAGGCTGCTATGAGGTCTCCACGCAGCCTTCTCTTCTCCAGGCTGAACAGCCCCAACTTCCTCAGCCTGTCTTCATATGGGAGGTGCTCCAGTCCCCTGATCATCCTCGTGGCCTCCTCTGGACTTGTTCCAGCAGTTCCATGTCCTTTTTATGTTGAGGACACCAGAACTGCACACAATACTCCAGGTGAGGTCTCACAAGAGCAGAGTAGAGGGGCAGGATCACCTCCTTCGACCTGCTGGTCACGCTCCTTTTGATGCAGCCCAGGATACGGTTGCTTTCTGGGCTGCGAGTGCACACTGAAGCTGGCTCATGTTCATTTTCTCATCAACCAGCACCCCCAAGTCCTTCTCCTTAGGGCTGCTCTGAATCTCTTCACTTTTTCCTGCATCCCAGTGAGTGAGATGGGAAGCATGTCTGGGGAAAGGTGGGGTGAAGTGCCTGGCTCTGGATACCTCAATAAACACCCATACTATGGCTGTAACATGCTTGTGTGTCCGCATGAGGTTGCAGGAGGGTGAACCACGGCAGGTGAAAACTCCCAGCAAGTTAATAAACCAATGGGACACTTTTCCAGGTGTGAGCTGGGGGCAGAACTCTTCCCAGTGATGAGTCACCTGTTTGGGGCCCGCTGGCACACGGACCCATGCCTCCAATCTGCAGCCCTCCCCTGTTCAGACACCATCGGCTGCAGAAAGTGCTGATGCAGCCCGCGGTGTCTGAAACGCGCCGTTGCCATCTGCCTCCCTGACGGAGCTGCAGCGGCTTCTTTTTTTAACCGGAGTTTGCTGAGTCTTGGCTAATTAACCGCCTTTGGAATTTGGAACGTAGGAAAACGCCTGCTAAGTTTGGGGGTGCTGGGGCACTGTGCAGTCACAGGTTTGTAGGGGGTATTTTAGTGTCTAATAGTGAAAACAGATAGGCAGTAGTCTGATAGGCTTGGCTTCGGAATCCTGAGTTCTGAATTTCTTGATGTTCTCAAGAAAAAAATATGTCAAGATACATCTGCACTGAAAGCTGGAGCACCTCCTGTATGAAGACAGGCGGAGACAGTTGGGGCTGTTCAGCCTGGAGAAGAGAAGGCTGCGTGGAGACCTCATAGCAGCCTTCCAGTACCTGAAGGGGGGCTATAGGGATGCTGGGGAGGGACTCTTCATCAGGGACTGTAGTGACAGGACAAGGGGTAACGGGTTAAAACTTAAACAGGGGAAGTTTAGATTGGATATAAGAAGTTCTTTCCTGTTAGGGTGGTGAGGCACCGGAATTGGTTGCCCAGGGAAGTTGTGAGTGCTCCATCCCTGGCAGTGTTCAAGGCCAGGTTGGACAGAGCCTTGGGTGAGATGGTTTAGTGTGAGGTGTCCCTGCTCATGGCAGGGGGTTGGAACTGGATGATCTTAAGGTGCTTTCCAACCGTAACTATTCTATGATTCTATGTATCCTGTGCTTGTTACCTTACCCTCTATAACAGTTCAGCATGTTTTTGTAGGGGAAGGAGCTGTAGGTCATGTCCTCTCACTGGTTTATGGGGTGGCGATGAGCTCAGGGAGTCACATAGTGTGCCAGTTTGGATCAGGCTGGCAGTGTGATGGGAATGGATTGGATGTGCGTGGGGATGTCCATGGTGCGTCCCAAGTAAGACCTGGAAGGCGACTGCCTCTGGCTTGCTTCTGTTTGCTGAGGAAAGAGATGGGACTTCGGGGGTGATCTGACTGCAGAGGGAGGGTGGATGAGCAGTTAAGACGGAGGGCTTTGTTGCTTGACTTTGGAATAGGACAAGATGAATCCCAACTGAGGTGGCTCAGGGTGGTTGAACTTGAAGAATTTTTCTGGCTGAATGATCCATGAGAGTTCAAGGACCTACGTCAGCTCCACTTTGTGATCCCTCTGTAGGAGTTACTGATCTGGAGTGTGACAGGGATGTTTCTAGACAGGATAGGAAGCTTACTCGCTGTGGGAAGGGAACATCATTGGCCGTGGTGTTGGCCCCAGGGTCAGGTGAACAGTATGTTCAAGTGCCTTTATTGTTTTGGAAGGAGATCAGTGTGTGAGGTCCGTCTGGCACTTTAAAGCAAGTACATTTATTTCAAAGTGAGGAGGGTTTTTTGATCTTTGGGATTGAATCACCAGCTTGGCCCTGTAATGATCCTTGCTGCTTTATCCCATTTCTCTGGACCTGCTGCTGCCAGTGAGCAGGAGGGCACAGAGGGAGGACGTGATTGAATTAGGTTTCTTTAGGTCTGAGCCTCCTGTCTCCTCTGGACATGCTGCCAAAAATTCATCCAGTCTAAACAGAGATCTTCAGCTCGTAAACTGGAGTGACAATTAGATGATGCCTGGGCAGCAAACCTATTAAGAGGCCAGGCAGAGCTGGTGTTTTGCCCTTGCTAACTGAGTAGCAGACTAGCTAGCTCAGACACAGCCCTTCTCTAAACAACTCTGGCATCCAGACGTTTCAGAGCAGCTAAAGTAAATAAGCCCTTCTCCATTTTATTTATTGGAAGAGGTCCTTGCTGTGCTGGGAAGAGGTATCCTGGAACAGGAGAAGGTGCTTTGCCCCACTTAAGGCTTAAGGGGGAGAGGAACACTTGGACTTCAAAGGGCTGCCCTTTGCCTTTCCTGACCCACATTTCTGAAGGCTTCTCTTTCTCTCCTTTTTAAAAAACCCTCCTCCTGGATTTCTTTGAGTAACTCATTGTTTGGGAATGGGCTCTTAATGTGTGTCCTTCTGTCTTCCAGCCTTTTGGTATTGATTGTTGAGCTCCCTGCTGAGCCTCCCTCTTGCATCATGATCCTGTAGTGCAAGAGGATCTGGTTTGATGTCCCTGCTTGCCTTGCATCTCGGGAGATTTGGGGAGTGGGAGAATCTGGACATTTGTTTTCCTTAGCCCTTGGTTGTTTGCTCCTGTGAATCATCTGCAGGGAGCATTATGAGGAATGGATTGGTGGAACCAGTGGAACTCTGTGCCCCGCTGCTCTGGGAGGGTGTCCTGCTGAAATTCACTGGGTCTTGGGGTGCTGTAGAAACCGTGCTTCTTTCTGACTTAATGCTATCTGATGTTCAGATGTGTATTACTAATTTTCAGCCACCAAAGATTTTGGGGGGGGACGGACTTTGCTCTCTGGGGTTGGGATGTTTGTGCTGTTGGGACTGATTTCTTCGCACAGCTGGAGCTTTGCCTCCTTGTCTGTGTCTAAGCTGCTTTTTTCCCTATCAGGTGAGTAAATAGGATGGGAGAGACAGCCTATTCCCCACAATTCATAATTGACGAGTTTCGCTCTGGGGTTCCATTCTGTGCCGTTGAACAAAGAAAAGGAGCCTATACAAGTGCTAAGTGAAAAACTCGTCTTCTGCTAATTTTGAGAACTTGCCTATAATTGTGTACCCCTGCTGTGGCATGTTGACTTGAACAAAACCTGCACCTGGCAGGAACATTATAAGGCAAGAAGTTGTAAATGCCTCCAACATCAATGTTCTGCAGTACCTTTTAGCTTGGCCCATCAGCTCTTGAGTGGCAGGAGGTATTGGAGGAATGCAGACGTGTTTTGCTGATGCTCTTGTGGCAGGGGCTTAGTATCCTCCCTTCACTTGTGGTTTTTTGTGGTTTATCTTTTCCAAATCATATTTCCCTTCCACCTTCCTTTTCCATCTTTGCCATCATTGTGCCCCTTTGCGTGTCCCACTAGCTGTGGCCTGAGGACCTGGATATTAAAGGATTACCCTAAAGGACCTGCAGAAGTAGTCAGGCAAAGAAAACCCAGCCTGTTTTCAGGCATCTCCACTGGGAAAATGCACAAAGATCTGCAAACAGAAAAGGGTTGAAGATGTCATGCTCTTGGCTCTTTAGCTTCCCAGTCAAGCTGGGTAGTGCAGAGAATAGTGCTATTGCAAAATTGGAAGGACATGGGCAGCGTAGCCCGAAGAGCACAGAAGATGAAGGTATTTGGCACACGTGAAGTGCAGCAAATCTTATTTCCTGAAATCATTGTTCTTTAACTAAATAGTGACTCCTAGGCCAATATATTCTTCAAGTTAGAAAAGCTCAGAGGATTACAAAGCCTCTAGTTTTAGGGAATATCTGAATGGAAGATCTCAGTTCTACAGCAGAACCTAAGCCCTGTTTTAGCTGATGCACCTGATTTCACCCCATGATGACTAGAAACCATCTATGCCAGTGGGACATTGCCTCTCCAGGGAGAGACCAAGGGCTACATGCTGGAAGGAGATAAGCTCTCCAGGGCAGTTTGTGAAGAGCCTCTACAGGTCATGATGAGGCTCATGGTGACCACTTTGGTGAGGCTGGTGGCAAAGCCCATAGTGTGGGAATGAAGTGGAAGACATTAGCTCCTCCTTTCCAGGCGCAGTGGTATCAGGTTGTTCCAGTTCTCAGGATGCCAAGAGCTTGGCTGTTGCAAAATTGGAAGGACATGGCCAGTGTACCCTGAAGGAGCACAGGCGATGTAATGGTTAATTCTGCTGTAAAAATCACATTCGTAGTCGCTTGGGAATTGTGCTGCAGAAGTGTCTCCAAAATAATAAATGGCTTTCATACTCAGAAAGAACAAGTGTTATAGATTACACTTCTCCCCCACTTTCTTCTTCTTGTCTAAACCAAATTCATATTGCAGAACTTTAAAAATATACAGTCTAATCTCCCTGAAACCTAAAACCATTGATCTTTCCTGTAGGGCTTCATGAATGTGTTTCATTTTTGCAGTGTAGCTGTCATCTTGAAGATCTGTGATTAAAGTAAAGTTTTTTCCCCTAAAAACCCGTTTTCATCATCTGGTGAGGCTGTGGTGAAGCGTTGAATTGGTGTAAGATTCATAGCGACTTTTGCATTAGGAAGCAGAAACTATTAGTGCTTCTTTGCCACCAAGAACCTACCTCACCATCAGTGTCCTTGGAAATGTTTAGGTTATGTGCCCATATGTTTTGGGGGGGGGCGGCGGGAAGGGATGGAAAAAGGATTGGTTGCATATAAATGATCTTGATCTTCTTTTTTTCTCTTTTTTTCCTAAAGCCCATCCAAATAAAATCAATTTTTGTATCTATTTTGAACTCTTCTCCTGCAAAAGTGTAGCTAGTGTGTTAGAATAGTCAGCTATTATCTTATTTCCCAGTGATTTAGTCCCTTTGAGGACAGGTCCTCAAACCAATTAGATGCTGGAATGAAAAACCCCAAGAGGAAGAAGCTTTGCTCACAAGGGATGCTAAACATTGGTAAAATATGTAGAGGTATACTGGCAAATGGGGAAGGATCCTTTTGCTTTCCAGGAAACTAAACAAAAGTGCATATCCTAACTGTGAGTGAGGGAAATGTGTTACTGCAGAGCTCTTGTTTCAAGCAATGCCTTTTGGTGATGCGCTCCACTCCATGGCTCCTGACACAACTGAAGCCAAGCTGTGGCTTGTTTCTGGGGTGGGAGCATCAGGGGCTGCCTGTGGGTGTCAGTGCCAGTGGGGCTGTGCAGCATGGGGATTTACAGCACCATGTCCTCATAGTGTCAGCCATAGAGGAATCTTCCCCCAAATGAAGTTGTTGCTTTGAAATCCTCTTGTCGTTTTGCAGGAAGGAGGTGGTATCCATCTGCTCAGTGTCATGAGCTGCTTTAGAGGCTTTACTGGGAGGTGCAGCCGAGGCCAAGGTTTGATGTGGTATCTCTCTGAATTCTGCCTTTTGACCATTTCATATGTACAACAGACTTGATCTTAAGTCTGAACGTTTGACACTCACCATCTGTCTAACATACAGCACGATCGAGTGAGGTGCCCTGGTTAATAACCAGTGGGGAAAAACACGGTGCTAAACTCACCCTTCCAGTCTCTTTGGAAGGAGGTGGGACATCTTATCCCAATATCAGGCATGCTCATGTTTGTGACTGCAGGGGCTTTCTTCTTGTCGGAGCCTGTGCTTTTAATCTGAGGACAGAAGTTTGTGAAACTACAGGTTTACTGAAGAAGAATTTTGCTTTATTGTACCCTCTGCTTCATCTTCAAGTAGATGCACAAATTACATGGATGTATTAGGATTTACAGCACAGGACTAGAGAAGGGCTATGCAGGGCACATAGGGCACTTGTTAAATTGATCATAGTGAACCGTAAACATCACCTTGCCTTCCAGGTATTTACATAAGTAGAAATCGAGTTAAATATTTGTATTGGACACTACCATTATGCCAGCTGATGTACGGGCTGGGGAAGAGGTGATCTCGCCTGCCAGTGTCATCTTGGCAACGTTAAGTGGGGGTGAATGTTCCTCCTGTTTATCCTCTAGGTCTTGGGGTAGGTTTCTTTTTTAAATGTTGTTGAATCAGCTGAAGTTGGGGTGTTTTGGGTTTTTGTCCTTTCAACTTTGAGATCAGTTATTTGTCCTGCAGATTAAAACCCAGCATTTAAAACCAGAGTGAATTTATGGAGTGTGGTGCATTTTAATTAGAGCATTTAATTAGGAGAGAATTCACAAGAGTGGGTCTTGTTTTAAAATGATCAAAGATGTTAAATGAAAACAAAAGGGAAAGAAATTATGGAGATGCATAAAAGACCATTTATTTTGGGTATCTTCTCTACCCATCAAAGGAGATCACTTTCTGTCTGTGCTTTTTGTTCCAAAAATAGCTAAGGTGCTGCCTGATTTCCGCAGGTCGATGTTGATCTCTCTTTGTAATTAACTACGAAAACGAATTGCACAGTTGGGAGAGGAGAGAAGCGAGTGTCAGCAGGTTGCTGAAGATAGCTCAGGTGTGTAAAATGGATACTCCATCTCGCCGCCGACCGCCCTGCGAATAGAGCAGTGCGTCTCTCGCTCGTTTTACACGTTGTGTCGTCTCCTCAGCCTCTTGCTGACTGTCATTTTGCATGTGTGGCAGATGAATCTCTTGAGACTTCCGCTCATTTCCTCTCTGAGCTGCGTTAACATCTCCTTGCTTCTGGTATCAAAGCATGAGCAGCCAACATGGACATCATATTTCTCTGAAGGGCATTGATGGAAGCAAGGAGATGGTTTTTCTGACAAATGTCTTGCTGTCTCCAAGCAGCAGATCATGCGAGGTATTGATGCCAGGGTGAAAGACCAGCCTGCAGGTCCGTTGAAGGGTTTGCTCTCCTGAATCCTCCTCAGGTACGCATCTTCCCAGAGATTTCTGTGGAAGATTGAAAACCAGCATCCCTTTGTGGACCTGAAATACAAATCTCTATTTTTAGTAGAGAGCAAGATCTGATGTCCTCAGGAAATGAAGTCACTGACTTCACTGCATCACCCGCTTCTGCCATGGAAACAGTTGGTGAATTAATGCAAGTTTTGCACAGGTTTAACAGCCTTCCTCCTCTTCAGAGCAAGGGGTGGGAGGAACATTTTCTATTAAACGCTGAATTGTTGTCTTAAGTTATTAATTCCTTGCATCCTAATGTATTTATCTCTAGCTGCAGTGAGGAGTGGAGAGCTTTGAAATCTAGCTAGCTCAAAGGATGCTTTCCTCACTAGGGAACAAAGAAGCATTGCTTTAGTAGGACACTACATGGGTTTAATGACTACTTTACATACAGTGTGCAGGCAGCATAGTGGAGCCTTGTAGCTGGTTTTGAGGGTGTTGTGTCCTTCAGGAGATGCCATGTGTGATATAGGTTCTGTCTAAATGGAGTGTGCAGCTCCTTGTGCTTCATCCAGGTGAGGTCAGGACTGCGCACCAATAGTCACCAAGCTGCCATGGCCACTTGGGTTATAGACAAGGTCAAGAGACACTAGGGTGGTGGCAGTGGAAGCTGTAGACCCTCTACAGCAACGTGCGTTCCTCATCTGTCTTTTCCAGGTGTTGTAGCAGGAAGGAGAACGTTTTGTCCTAAAAATCCAGCCTCCAGGACCAGGTTTTACCAGGAGCAGGATTAGATTTGGGATATTTGTGACTCTTAAGTGGTTTTTGCACTTGGTTCGTCTCTCTGCCAGCATTGCAGTGCACCTCCCTTGATAACCCTAGCCATCTAGGAGCGTATTGTGGGGCGTAGCATGTGCGAAGGGGTGCTAGTTTGGCCACATGGCTGTGAGTGCTGTCCCCTTTGGGACCTTCTCAGACTCTGTTGTATGGTTGGCCAGGCTTTCTAAAGCTGTTTCCATCTCAAGTTCCTTGGGCTTATTCTTGGCCAAGAAAACATCAAGTTGCTGAAATTATAAGCCAGGATCGTACTATTTATGTTGGAGGAACGGCGCGGTTTGCATAGATGGACTCTTTGCAAAATCAGCTTACGCTGGCTTTTAGCAGTTGAACAGCTGTAGCAAGTTAGAGATGTTGGAAGAGCATCCAGCTTGAGAGCAGTGTGCTCCTCTGTCATCACAGTAGGGTCTTGGTGAGTGGCAGACATCTCCGACCTGGTTTTCCAGGGTTTGAAGTGGGAATGGTTTGGGACTGGGGGATGGGTACCATGGTTGCTGGATTGTTTACTGCATCCCAGTTCCAGATCTGGCGGTGAATAGCAGGCAGGGCCCCACTGCCTCCATCCAGCTTGTGTTGAGCAATGCCGTGGCGCAGGCTTGACATTTCTGGCCTTGCTGGAGACTGAATCTCCTTGGAGTGGGTTTCTGAGCTCTGCTTTTCCCCTCTCCTCTGTTCTGTGTGAGCTGTGGGGTGGTTCTCAATGCCACCCCAGCCTTGTTCCTTGCCACAAGCCCCCTAAACCAGGAGCAAAGATGAGTTTCACCTTGGCAATCTCTGGGACCGAGTGGGAACTGGGAGGCCAGTTTGGATGTGGTCAGAGAGCCAGGGGAGATCAGGCTCCCTTCTGGTCTTGGCTGTAGTCTGAATAGGGCTTGATGCATTAGTCTTGTTTGCTGGCTGGGTCTGGAGGGTGTTTGGGGCATCCCTGTCTAGGCGTGTCATCTGGCAACATGTGGGAAGGTGATGGATTTCTTGGACCATGGGACAGCTGGAAAAAAGACAACTGTTGGGCAGATGTGTTCTCTTTGAAGTGGCCCGAAGGGTCTGTTGGCACTCAGAGAGGGAATTTCTGTCTTCAGTGCAGCTGCCTTGGCTATCTGGATATGAATGGTCCCAAAACCTCAATGAGTTCTTGCAGGGTGAGCTCAGGCTCCGGCACCCAGACCCTAAATGAGAACTGGCACTGGCAGAGGACCCAGCTCCCTCCCACCACTGGCATTTCCCATGGCCCAAGGGATGGAGGAGACAGTCTCCTTTCCATTCCAGCCTTGGAGTTACCTTGGACAAGACTGACCCTTCATATCCTAGTTTTCTGCTGGCACTTTTGTCCACCATTCGTGGATGTATAAGGGAATAATTTCTCATGCTTGATGACATGTTTTTTCCATGGAGGCCATTTCTCTGGCACCCTACCTGTGTTTGTAGGGAGCAGGCTGACCCGAGTCTGGAAATAAGCATTTTCAAGGCAGCGAGGGAAGGAAGATGTTGCAAATGTGATTAATGGCAGTGGGTGTGCAACTTAAAACTTCTTTTTGTTGTTATTTGATCTTTCTCCTGCAAACTCAGCAGCTGACTTCTGCAGAAGATAAACACATGGGGGGAGAATGGAGAGGGGCTCTTTGGTCTTCAAAAGCAATGAAGTGTTGAATGTCTGACTTGAGACATCTTGAAGAGGCCCAGACTTCAGCAGGGAGGTGTTCATCCTTTTCTATTGAGCAGGCCCCATTTAAGAGCTCTCAGATGGACAGCAGCAGTTGCAAGACACTTGGGCAAAGTATGGTCTCTTATGATGAGGGGTGCATGGAGCTGAGCTGGTTAAAGGCAGGTCACATCAGCGCTCCGTTCTGTTGTATAGTCTGTATTAGGTTGTGTTTTGCATTTATTGCTGTTGCTGTAAAATAGGTTGAAATACAGCTGATGTTGATCAGAAGTTTAGATCCCGGTGACCGTCGGGAGATGTCCTTGGTGCCACGAGGTCACTGAGAAGATGGCAATGCTGAGTCAATGGGTCGTGTTTTTCTGGCATGCAGGAAGCAGATGAGTCTGGCCACCAGCATTTCTGTAGCACTGAACCAGCGACGGTGAGCTCCCGAAGGGCTGCTGCTGGCGAGCCAGGGCTTGAGGTGTTCCTGGAGATGCTCTGGATGAAATTTGGCATTCCTCTGGAACGTGACCTATCTGCCACATGTGGAGGTAGCCAGCAAGAGTGCCCTCCAGGTCCATGCAATAAAAAGAGTCTTGAATTCAGTCAAAGCTGAGGAACTGGGCAAAGTTTAGAAACAGGCGCAGTGCAGACTCTTGTTCCTGGTCCAAGGAGCATGGTATCTGCTTCTGAAAACAGCCAGGGGCAAATTGTCTGGGATCCAAGTCAGAGGCAGAACAGCGGGGCCTCTCACCGTGCCAGTGAACTTCTGATATGCTTACTGGCTGAATCCCACACTTGGAAGGTAAATCCTGGGGGGAAATTGCATGTATTACCCAAACAAATGCTGTTTGAGAGGGATTCCTCTTCCCTGCTGTCAGCTGTCTGAAAGTTACGTGTCTTTTCCAGTATAGTCCTCCAAGATCTCTAATAGTCACTGGAGAGACTGGTGCTGCCTAGAGGTGATGTTGACCCAGTCCTTTGGGGTGCATAGATGACTTTCTTGCAGTTGATGGTTGAGAAGCTTTGTCTGCTGGCTTAGACCCTCATCCCGTAGGAGATGAATCCCACCATCAGCCATGCGAGTGGGAAACAGACTGCTCCATTTTGCAGTGGATTTAGCTAAATCAGCACAACATTCCCACAGATGTGAGCTCTTCCCGCTGGCTTGGTACCCTCACACCAGAAGAGATGTCCCTGCTGTGTAAGGACTGTGCAGGCCAGTTGAATCTGTGGCCCCTGTTTGAGTGTTGGTCTCAGGCTCTGTAACACACATGAGCATTAGCATGACAAACCTTGAAAGCATGCAGTATTATGGAGGTAGGAGAATGTGCTGGGAAATCTGGAGGAAGAAATGTGTGACTTACTCTTTATGAGCATTTTTAATCTCCTCACATCTGTTATTCTGCCTTCCGCCTTTTCTCCCCCCAAATTTGCACTTTGTCATTAAAACCAGGAAAGAAATATCCCAATATGCATATGACATTTACCAAAAGTGCTCTCTGTGCTCTCAAAATCCAGCAGTTTTGCTGCACGCCGTTCATCTGTAATCAATTAGAAGGTTTTCTGATCAACAGAAGCTGGAGGTTCTGCTCCCTGGAGCTTAGCACTCCGCATGAGGAGGTGGGATTGCCTGGCACTTAGTCTTCTTTCACCTGAAGAAGGAAATTGGAGCAGCAATGAATGGAACACAGTGAGGCAGAATGAGATCAAAAAGCTCCGAACACGCTTGTTAGCCCTGTTCCAGCCCCATCTCAGTGGTACTAAACCAGATGGTCCAGATGCAGCTTCCAGCTTAGGAAGTCCTGAAGTTGCTTCTTGCCAGAAGCAGGGGAAGAGCTCTCGCTGTGTCTTCCTAGAGGTTGTCAGTCTCTGTTAGACAAGACAGTGCTGAAAGCTGTGATCCAGAGCAGACTGGGCTTATTGGTTTTGAATCCTCTGAGATGTGCTAGGATTGAGACCTTGGGTACCTGAGTGAACCCAGCCCCATGTGGTGCTCATCTCTCCCTCCTGATACCAACCCCGTGTTGCCTGACTGTAAACCCAGGGAAGCAAAACTTTCTGGGGACAAATCCTTGTCTCCACACTGCCTGGAGCCTGCTCTGGTTCTTCTGCAGGGTGGGGACTTCCACAAAGGCGTTCATTTCCTGTTGCCCCATGGGCTTTACAGAAGGCAGAGACTTGGTGAAGGGGAGGAAGGAAGGGGAAATTGAAGCTAAATACTAGGAGGAAAAGAAAGCTCTCCAGTGGGGGATAAATGATATGAGTGTTGAGGGACTAGAACCTGCTGAGATGGCCAAAACTGGGACATGATCATGCAAGGAGGGATTGGTTCTGTATGTTCTTGGCCACCGAAACTGATCTTTTACCTCCACGCTCCTAGAAGAGCTGGCTCCATAGGAAACATGTCCAAGACTGGGTTCAGCTTCACAGCAATAGAGAGCAGCAGCAGCAGCCTGTCCAATGGCCTGGGCATGGGGATGTTTCCCTCCTTGGAGGGGGCAGGGGCATAAATACTACAACTAAAAGACAGAAGGGCTTTTGAGAGGGTAATAGAGTGTAAGATGGAGTATTAAGCCCATCTCCAACCATAATTAAACCTGCAGTTGGAGGGTCTGTCACATTGCTTCAGACCCTTGGAAAAGAAAATACCCAGTTGCTAGCTTCATTAGTAATTAAATGTCCAATTACTGTATGTAATGTTTCTGCTTTGCTGAACTCCACAACTGCATTCATAAACAGCCCTAAGGAAGGCCTCTAATCTGTGCCATTGTTCTTCAAGTGGTTTGCACATGCAGAAAGAGAAAAGAAAAATCAGGCAGACATTTATAATATGGAAAGGAAAGGGGGAAGGGGTGGGAAGAGGAGGAAATCAAATCAGCATCTTCCACCTCCCTCCCCCCTCCCCGAGGTAGGATCTCTGCCAAGCCCACAGAGAAGCCCTCAGGCCCCTCGAGCATGCAAATGTAATTTTCTATCCAGACAACACACTATTTTTTTTATATAAAATGAAGTCCACCCCCACCCCCAGAAAACCTCCTCAAATCCCTGAATGCACAACAGAAGCAAGAAGAAAATTACAATGAAAGGAGGAGAGATGGGAGGGGGAAGAAAAAAAAAAACCCCAAACTAAAAGCAGCAGCAGCCCACAAACAGAAGGAGAGATGGAGGGAGAATTGAGATGAATATGCAGTGTCCAGAGTTTAAATAGACATAAAAGATAATGAAGGTGAGGGGGGGGGAAAGGAGGGAGGGGAGATTGTAATCAAACAAAATGATTTTGGTCCTCTTCAATCATCCCTGGTTTGCAGGCTGTCATTTTATACAAATTAGAGCCGGGGTAATTTTATGAATATTCACTGGGACTGAAATCACGTTTATTAAAGGGAAGGCGCCCTTCTCGGGGCCCACTGAGCCGCTCGGCTTTTGTTCGCCTGGAACAACAGGAAAGCCACTTGAGCGATGGATGGAGACCGGATCTATGCCCCGCTCCCCTCCTTGCCTGCGGTGGGGCCGGGCTGGGGTCCTGGATGGATGCTGGAGGCAGTGAGGGGTGGGTTCCCATCCCTGTACATCCCCCCAGGGAGGGGTGACCTTCGCCTTTGGGGTGAGAAGCAGAAGACTGGGTGGAAATGCCCTTCGTGGGGATAAGAGCTGTAGCCTGGGAACTGGCTCTTTGCCTCGTCTGCTGGGGGTGAGGGGGGATACAAGTGCTGTAGCCTTTAATTTCCAGGCAAGCCCTTATTGAACCAGTAATAGCTTGAAACCATTCGGGATGAAATAATTGCCACATTTTTACTTCTTTTTTTTTTTTTTTCTCCCCTTCAAGCATGGCTGCTGAATTGAATTCTTCTTCCTGCTCCAGAGTCCAACCCAGGTCTGCGTTGCACATGTCTGGCACCATGCTGGGGACGGTTCCTCTCATACATAACCAATCAAAGATGTATTCAGGGCCGTTGTGAGGAAACCGGGGATGATTATAAGTCGAGAGATCCAAGCCTTTTGCTGACTGCTCACCCTTGCATATTATGAAATTTCTCTTAGAAGGGCAGACAAAGCCTTTTGAGCCCGTGTGTGGTGATGGCCTCGCTTGGATGTCTGGCTTTAACTGCTTCACAATGTCAGCCTCTCGTTTGGAAAAAAGGCCAACGTATCCTATTGTAGCATGTCAAGTACCCAAACGCTGCCATTCAGCAGCCTGGCAATGGCTGTAACCCATCCTCAGGTTGTCAGGGTAATGCAAGGAGATCGCTCTGCCGCTTGATAGCCGCCGGCAGGAGGAAGGCAAAGCTGACCTAAAGAAGAAACATTCATTTCAATATTTGATTGTGGTTTAGCCCAGTGGTGGGGTGGCTTGTCCCTTCCCCAGGACAGCAGGGGTACAAGCCAGATCGGGGTGACTGGGTGTCAGGTTTGGTTATGGTTGATGAAGCCACCTCTAATAAATTGCAGTGCTGTGCTGGGGTTGCCCAGGGATGGAGATGCGATGGCTGGGGGGCTTGGAACTGGTTTTGTGCTGCTGGCGTGAGCAGGTTCTCCATCAGGTGCTGGCAGTGCTGTGCATCTGTGTGCCAAACCCAGGTGAGAGCAGGAAATCACCTGGTGGGGACCAAACAACCAGCATTTTGTTTTCTTATTTTTAGATTTTATCTCTTTTTTTTTTGCCTTCTTTTGATCCAAAAAAGATGAACTCAAATCTGAGGCAACCAGCCCAGCCAATGCAGTGGTTATACAGGTAGTCAGCATCTAGCTTGAACCTTGAACAGTAAAAGCAGAACTTAACCTAATTAAAGGGACTATTTGGCTTTGGTTGTGTTTCTTTTGTGTTTTTCTTCCCCCCATCCCAAATGTGGGAATATCAGTGAGGCCAAGTGCAGAAAAGTGGTTGCACATGTAGTGGCAGAAGTTTCCTTCTGGAATCAGAGTGACTGTAGCGTCTGCCTGCGCTGCGGAGGGTCCTTTATTTTCCAGATGATAAACCAAGCTCAAAGGGCTGTCAGATATTCCCAGCATTTTCCCAGGGCTCAGCTGAGGCCACAGGGGTTTAGTCCAGAAGAACTGACTTTACAATGCCTTGTAGAGCAAGGCGTTGGGTTCTGCTCTTGGCTGTGGTGGTTTGTTGGGCTGGGAATCATCTCGGGTCCCTCTGCCTCCTGCTGGGCTAAGGAGAAGTTAGCTTTCCCTTGTCTGTCTGTGCTCCCCAAACCTTCCCATTGAAGATGCTGCCCCACCAGTTCCATGGCTATTCCTTAACCTAGTGCTGCTACTGATAGGGCCGGTCAGGTCATCACCATGAGAGAAGGCTCCTCATTGGAGCCACGACACTGTCTCTGGCTGCCCTGATTCAACAAAGCCTTGCGTACAAATAACCCTTCAAGGCTGTGATGTGGGAAGCAGCATGTGCTCTTCAGGGTTGTCAGGCCATGTGTTTCCTGGCTTAGAACCCTTGCTGGGGTCCCTGTCTATTGGGTGTTCGGAGGTGTCCTTGGCTTGCAGGCCTGATGTAGAGCTAGCCATTTGTTTTTTATCCAGTGTTTTCCTGTTCCGGCAACGTTTTGGCTTTGAAACTGAGCCCAGACCCCCAGAGAGAGACCCCCTGTTGAACTCCAAGGCACTGGGGGTCGTGCAGAGGGAGCTGGTTAGGATCAGAGGCTCCCTGTGGTGTCAAGGGCAGAAGAGGAAGAGCGGGCTGATGCCTTTAAGACATGGGATGAAATGGTTCCCTGCCTGCTGTTGTTGCCTTTGTTGCTTGGATTGGTGCGTGTGTGCTGGCCAGACCCAAAACTCGGATGAACTGAAGCAAATGCTCTCCCCTGTGTGATGGGGGTCCCCAGGGACCCATGAGTGGGTGTGAAACTGAGGTTCTTGTAAGGTGGAAGGATGTAAATGACAACCCTGTAGGCGGCCAGGCGGCAGCAGCTTCTCTGCTCTTAGATCTTGTTCTGTTTGGTGTGTGTTGCCTGGCTCCTCTTGGTCTTTCCCACCACAAATAACTTTGCCAGCCAGGCTGGACTGGTTTTCTTCTCATTTGGATTGAGGGACCTTAGAACTGCTGAAGCGTATTTGACCTTCTAGAGAATGTAATAAACCTTTTCTGACTGCCAGTATGTATCAGTGAGGACGCTTCAGCCTGGACCTGTAGGATCTTGATTGCTTTAGGGTCTTCTAAATTGGACGTACAAGGATTTCATGAGTTGGGGTAGAGGAGAAGGGGTTGTTTGTTAGGTCTCTGCTGGGAAGGCTTCTTCTGTCTCCATGCAGGGGAACAAAAATGTTGTTGAAATGTTCTTTCTTTATTTTATTTACTCTGAACTCAGCGCTTGCTTGTTGTCGTCCTGGTTTTTGAGCAAAGCTAATAACAAAAGTTCTCAAAGGGTTCAATATTTTGTTATGATACCAGAAATGACGAGTCTTTCCAGCAGAAAAGATCATCCCTTGTCTCGTTAAGTTTATGACTTCAAAAAACTCCTGCTGGCCATTTTCCATGGGGACCATTTTCCAAGAGGACTGTTTTCTGAGGCAGCTCCTCGGGTTTTGAATGGTTTCATTCCTCAGCGCTTCTTTTGAGTGGAAAGTTTAAAGATGCGTCATCTCGCTTGAGCAGGGTGATAAACTGTAAAGCAAATCTGAAGAGCCTTAGAAAAGGGCTGTACAAAATGCAGATGTAGGGGATTAGAAAACAGAACTGCACTACATCCAGTGATAAGTAAGGTTGAACTCAGCAATTTCTGAGCAGTTGCACCAGGGAGGAACAGAGGAGCAGGGAATGATTGATTTTTGGCTCCCGGTGGCAGGAGCAGAGGTGAAGTATCTAGCCTTGGTTTGTGCCTTGGGTGCTCCATGCTGCAGTGGTGGTCAGCAGCATTCTCCTGGAAGGGTGGGGGGCAGCAGGGAGGTGTATTTAATGTTTGTGTTGTATGCTCAAAAATGGTTGGCATTTCCATGGATGATATATGGCTGCTGGCAGTTATCTATTGCTGCAGTTTGGGAGCTACAAAGGGAGAGGAGGAACTTCGGAGCGATAATGATGCTTTCAGGTAAGGAAAACCCAACATGAAGCTATTGCGGAGCGTACCCAAGCTGTCAGTCTTGGAGGTCAGAGAACCCCAAGGCAATGTGACTTTGGTGCCTAAGGAAAATCAGCTCCTGCCTCCTGGAGCAGAAGAGGCAGAGGCAAGCCCTGGACCGTGGCTCTCACCTGTTCGTGCTCTGATTTATTCTCTCACATCTCTCTTTGGCCTAATCAAAGCTCAACATTTTGCAGTTTCCCCAGGGCTCAAGTTGCTCTCTCGTGGCTGGGAGCTCCGTACACCTTGAGTTTGCTGCTGGAGGGCCTGCCTTGCTTTTGCCACGCTGATCATCACCTATCTGAGCAGGCTTGCACGATTTTCGTTTTGCTCAGAAAGTAAGTATGCAAAAGCTCCTGTTGAATATTCAGCCCCTGCCTAGAGCTTAGGGTTTCCATTCCCAGTGAGATGACTTTTGTGCCTTCTCCTTTGGCTTGCTTGTCATACTGGAAAAGCAAAGCTGCTGTCAGTCCCTTGTGCACCAGGGTAAGATCTGTTGATGTATCCTGAGGCTAAAGTTACTTTCTGTTTCCGAGTAGTTCCCAGGGCACAGATTACAAGTGCTGTGATAAAAACACAGAGCTGGATCTCTTTCATAGAAAATCTTTATTTTTTTTCTCCTGTGATCACATCTTTCATCGCTTGCCTCTTACTAACCAGGGAGCTTGGAGAGTTGGGCAGGTTCCAGAGCTTCTGTCTACCCCAAAAGCTGCACAAATTCAGTCCAATGCTGTGTTTGCCATTGACCCACCCTCACCAGGCTTAAAGCTCTCCAACTCCCTTTAGCTAAGGGAGTAGCTGTGCAGGCTTGCTGTCTTGCTGGGGCTTGGTGGTGGACTAAAACAGCTTCCAGGTCTGCTTTTTGCTTGTGATGAGCCTGTATGTACATTGACTTCAGGCAAGATCAAAGCTGCGGCACTCTGGTCCACTTGAAGGCTTTCCCCTCCTGGCACCTCACACCACTCATTGCTGCCATAACAGGTGGTGAGAATGTGTCTTCAGTGCACAGAAGAGACAATGTGAACAAGCCCCAGGGGCAGCATAGCTTTGTGGAATAGATTCATTGGAGATGTAAAGCTGACGAAAGGGAATGTTATGCTCACTCTACCAAGGAAAGTGTCTTCCAGGTCTGGAGGAGTGGAGACTAGTCTCTTGAGTGACACATGGGTTATCCTCTTGCTTGGGATGCCTAGGGTGCAAAGTTCTCTGCATGCACCATCCTATTCCTGCCAGGTGCATCCTGGGAAGCCATGGATGTGGGTCTCCTTTCCATTGCCAGCTTCTTGTGGGAAGGCACGGATAATCCTGTAATACTGTTACATTGGATCTCTTTTGCCCTTTCTTTCTCCTAGTTTCCTTTCTGAAGGCTATCCAAAGACATGAATTTTGTGATGGACTGTGAAGGACTTGAGACTGAAAGGTGTAAAACGCACATCAACCACTCCATAAACGTCAGAGAGGCTGTGCAGGAGCACAGCTACTTGAGTTTAGCCAGTTCTGTATATCAAGTGATCCCTGCAGATTTATTAGATGTTTCAAAATGGATTTGAAATAACTGGATTTAGTGTTTCTGGCGATTCCTTGAACCATCTTGCTTTTCAGCCAACTTGCATAAATGTGCCAGTCATGGGCTGCGGTGTATCAGCCAACTTAGCAAATGGTTTTATTTATAGCTGAAAGAGTGAAGCCAAGGAGTATAAATCCTGAAAAAAAGTATAAACTGTATCGTGGAAATAATAAACTTCAAATTCATGGAATTTCTAATGTTCCACTGATGGCTAAAAAATCTGTTTAATGACCGCTGAGTGATACTTGGCCGCAAAGCAGAAACCCCAAAGTTGTCTTAACTCAACAGTGATATTTTTTAGTGTTTCTTTGTGTGCTGGCACTGAATCTCTTTGCTGAATGATAGAAAGTTGACCTTCTCCGCTGCATTTCTGCAGTGGCCAGATAAGATTTCAGATCACAGCTTTGCTTCTTCTGTTGATGATCTATGGCTGTAGCCCAAGACTCGCTGTTAGATGTCAGACTGTTTATCTGGAGGATCGGTTGCGTGCCTGGCTAACTTTGGGGGTGTGAAAGATGTTCAGTTCTGAACTGAACAGTGTCTGAAGCAAGTGAAGGGGAAAGAGGCTGGCGATGGGTTGTGGATCCTCTGCTTTCTGAGCATGGCTGGCCAGCTAAAGGAGATCTAGCCACATCTTAAGAGATACCCGGATGGATTGGACCTAGAGAGGTAAGAAGATCTGGACTGTCAAAGTGGCATTCTCCTCCTTTATCTCTCCATTGGAATCACTATAATAGTGTACTTTTAAGCTGATGACTGTTGTATTCTTTTTTGAAGTGATTCATTAAAGTTTAAGGACCAGATTGCACATCCTTTCCTCCTAGGTCAGTGTCAGGGCAAATGTGTTGCGGGAACCTTATTGCTACATGGATTATTTATGTGGGAATGTGTAGGATCTGTGCATGCATTTAACAGCTGCTGGTTGGCAAATTTGTGTGTAGGTGCATTGTCCTGGTTCGTGTTTGTCAGAGATCGTTCTCAACAGCCTGAGCTTGGGGTCCCTTTCCTGGGAGGAATGCAGGGAATGGTGACAGCAGAAACCATTGAGGCTTCATGGTCCCCACAGGGGTTGTGGGCGTTGTGACTGCAGTGAGCTTGGTGTGCTTGTGTAGCCATTCCTTCAGCTGGGCTGACCCGCACTGATGTAGTCCGTGGCAGCCATGGTGTGTGTTTGTGTCTTGTATCTGCAGGTGGTGGTCAAGTCTCCTGCCCGGTCATGGGGTCCCTGATGGTTGGGTGCTCCTGGCCCCAGACAAGAGCTCTCCCAGTGCACCATGGTCATCACTCTTGGTCACTCATCTGTTCTTGTGCTTTGTCAACCTGGACCAGCCTAGCATTTTGTGCATGTGGCTGCTACTTTCCATTCCAGAGATGGTCTCTAAAAACCTAGTTCTGTTTTATTTATTTAATTTTATTTCATTTATTTTAGGCCTGAGCTCAGCTAAGCAAGTTTGAAGTTTCTCTGAGTTCTGGTGATTGACATTGTGTTTGAACACCGCATTCAAAGCTAATACTTCTTGCAGATGCTGAGATAAGTATCTGTAAATCTTTGCATTTACCATTATCCCCCAATTTTCTTGTGCAGTGCCTGCTGTCACTGTATAAGGATATTTATCCTGCACATAATCTGATTGGAAAATAAGGCTTTGAAACGGAAAGGAAAATACACGCTTCAGGTGGTGTTAGAAATGTCAGTTGTGGATGCTTAAACAGTCCTGATTGCCTCCAGGCTTTGGGGCATTTGGGTTTTCAGCCCCCTATTGTTAGATCTAAAGCTGCTTATTGGAGTCCGAACAGGTTAGAAAGACATCTTGTTCTTCAGATCCTCAGAAGTCTGCCTCTCCCCCACTGCGGGGGATGGCCTTCTTACATCCCAGCCAGTCAAGTTTTAACCCTTGGCTTAGGCAGCGCAGGGCTGAACAAAGAACCGCTGCTTTCAGATGGAGCAGCATAAAAAGCTATTATTTCATAATAATACTCTGCTTTTCCCTTCCAAGGATTTCCTAAGGACTTTACAGATATTAAAGCCCGGGCAGTCACCTCTGTGACTGAGAGCTGGAGAAGTGGCTGTGTGTGGGCAGCTGAAGGGTTGAAGATAAGGTGTAATGTCTGTGCTGGGGTGGTTTCAAGCATAGAGGTCTCCTGTTTTAGGCATATATTAGGCCTATATTAGGCCAAATTGTAGCAGGACAACAAGGACATTTGAGGCCACAAGAGCCTCCTGATTTGCATTACTTTGTACCCATTTCTTAGGCTTGTTCCAGCTTCTTGGCCCTTGCCAGTCCTTGTTGTGTCTTGCATTGGGGCTGGTGGCTGTGGCATCAAGGATGCTTTTTGCACAGTCCAGATGAACTCTTTTCTTGCCATCCCTCAAGCAAGGAAGAGGGAAAGATTTTATGTTCACTTGGACACCAATATGAAGGTGGTAGAAATGCAGATGGTGTTTTCTGGGCTGGTTATACCCAGACCCCTACCTTTGCTACCATCACAGCATCAGATGGGTGATGGGGTGGATTGAGATATCTTTGTATGGAAGCAGGTGCTTGCAGCCCTACATCTCGGTGGTGGGAGAAGGGATGGGGGAACAGGAGGTCTTCCCTGTAATACCTGGTCCTGATATTGAGCAAGTTAGACCCCATCTCAGGTTAAAGAGATGAGAGGAGAACTCTTACTAGGAGATCAAGAGTCCTTGCTCTTTCATTCATCCTTTCCTGCCTTTGGGCCCCTCTAGGGCACAGACAGGAGCTGGTTTAGCTTGTGGGGTTTACATCTGCCAACCTTCAATTGCTACTTAAAATTGACACCTCCAGGGATGCTGTGGGCTCTCAGCTCAGCATCTGGCTCTTTCTGCCCAGCCTGAGGTTGGATGTTGCTGACAGTGAGTGGCAGTGGATGAGCGATGCTGAGGACCTGCTGCTCCCATGGGTGCGGGTACCACTGCAGAGGGAGCACATGGCACTGCCCTCTTTGCTCACCTATTATCCCTCTGAAAAACCTGCCTCTGGCCAGCATCACAAAGGTGTGGATAGATCAGATGCCATTTTCTCCCTCAGACAGTGGCAATAAGTCTCTTTCCTTTGTGGGGACAATTAGTTTCTTTCTTTTGCAAAGACTTTGGTTGGAATGAGCTGACCCCTCTTCATGGAAGGAGAGCCCTTGTCCCTTGTGTCCCTGGGAGAAGCCACAGCATGGACCGTTTATGGTTTTTCCTTTTAACACAGTGACTGCAGCTTTGTTTTCTACATTTAGTTTGCATCTAAGACCAGGACATGGCTCATGCTGTGTCCCTGATCCAGTGTTTAAAGCTTTGCTGTGATTTAAGTTTGGCCTGGGCCCTGCAGGGTTTAGCTTAATTTTTAAAGCTCTCAATGTGAATAATTCCTCGCTGAATGCAGATCGCGAGAGGGGATATTGATTTAAAGCTTTCAAGCTGGTGGTTATGGATTAAAAGGAAAAAAAAGAGGTGGGAAGGAGATTTACTGTAGTCAGAGCTGGTTGCCCAAGTGTTAGTCCCTTATAAACAGGCTTTTGCTGAGCTAGGTGTGAGAGCAGTGAGGGAGCCCAGTGAATTTTATCTTTAAATTGCTGGCTGCTGAGAATCAGCTGTGGGATGCACTCGATTGCAATTCCCCACCTCAGGGGAGCGTTTGCTGTAACTCCTTGGCCTGGACTTTGTGTGGGTACAGATGTTGCTGTGGGGTTGCAGCAGTTCCCTGGGCGTAGGGGATCGGGAGGAGGATATGCTGGGTTGGGGTGCTGCTGCTATACATCCACACACCGGGGTGTAGCTGGGGCAGCAAATCAGGAGCAATCAGCGGAACAGGGGTGTAGGGTCTTGGAAAGAAAATGACAGGAAAGGAAGCTTTGATAGAGAAGATGCTACAGGAGACTGAGAGAATTAAAGGCAGGGAGTACCTCCAGTTAGCAAGCAGGGCTCTGAGGTCACTAATGCTGGTTATTTGGATTTCAAAGAGGATCCTATTAGCTCCTGTGGCGGAGAATCATTAATCAGTGGGGCGGGAGGCAGGAGCTCAGGCTGGCCAGAGAAATCAGTTTCCAATGTCCTTGATGTCCTGCCGGGCTGGCGCTGCAGAGCATCCTGCACAATGATGGGTTTGTCTGAGACGAGACGCTTCCAGCCAGAGGCACTGGATGGGATGGGTAATGCTGAGCCTGTGATCAGTGGAAGGCTACAAGGACGCCGTGTCCATGCTGACCTCTATGCAAAATCCCGTCTTGGTGCTGCTGCCCTGGAGGTGTTGCTGAGCTGCTCTTCTTAATGAGTGCAAAACCCAAGTTACTTACCTTTGGCAAGCACCTTGTTAAAAGTTTCTTGTTGCTATCCTACAGACACTAAATGGAATTTGGAAGAGGATTTGGGGAAAAGCCAGTGTTTCCAGGTGTGACTGTGATCCCTCAGAAACACAATCTCTGGCCTGCCTTTTTGTTCCAGTCAGGTGCTCTCACATGTGCCCAGGAGCCATTTCCAAAGGAGCCTTTAAGCACAGGTCTGAAGTCGCACTGAGAGTTGGACTTGTAGAGCAGCCTTGTTCTCCAAGCCTGGTGCTAGACCAGCTTTGAAAACCTCTGAAAGAGGTCTGTGACAGTTTGGAAGAGCCATTTGCCATAGAAAAATGCCATTAATAATGCAGAAGGAGACTTGTGAGTTGTCAGAGATGGGGTCAGAGGAGGGTTGCTTGGATAAAATGTAGATGTGGACATCGTAGTTGAATCTGGGACAAAATTGGTTTGGCAGCTTTTCCCTAAGAAAAGTGGCCGAAGCTTCCTTGCTTTCAATGTTGAAATTTTTGCCAAAACCGGTTTATCTGGGATTTGATCTAACACTTCCTTTTTATTTAAGTCCTCCAAATGTCATTAGGAGGAAGGTATTTACCAACAATTGTTATATACACAGTCTTCTACATTTAGATTTAAATCCCTAGGGTGACCCATTCAGACTTTGTAGGGACTGATAAGCAGAGCTTTTAAAGAAAGGCCAATAAAAATGGTCTTGTGTACAAATAATGGCCATCACTCCAAGAAACTTGATTAAGATCAGCAAGATCAAGTCTCCGGCTGGACTGAGTATGCCTCAAATCCCCAATTGTCTGGCTTTTTGTCTGCAGGATGAATTTATAAGAAAAAGGAGAGCCCAGGCCTGCTATTTCAGCACCGCTGGAATTCATGAGTAGAGCTGGGTTTCAGAGACACCGCTGCCTTGTTTTGGCTAAGTCCTTAAAATGGAAAGCTGGAGATTAACATGGTAGGCCTGGGGTCATCTTGTTGCAGAATATATAGTCTCAGACACACAAGATCTTTTTCTTCAGACATCCCTTCTGGTCGTGACGTTTGAGCCTTTGCTTTGCTCCCTGGCTAAGAGCAGCGTTAATCATAGGACTGGAATTTGTGACTTAACCGAAGAGGCGTTTTAATGCTTTTCCTGTCATCGATCAGCGGGCTGGAAGCCACTGTCTCGGTAGCGTTGTCACATTGACCTTTGTGATGGTGCTTGATGGGTTCCCGTCCTCCTGAGTGCCTCCCAGCCCAGGAATGCCTTTCAGTGTGCCCGTCTTTTTCCTTTTGGAAGGGGTGATCTGAACTTGGACCCCTGAAATACAGAGAAGAGGCTTTTTGTGCAGGCTGCAAAGGGCTCTTCTGTCTGCAGCAGGGCATGGCAGAGGGACCTTCCTTCTGAATCTGTACTGCTTGAACAAAAAAAAGCCCTTGCATCAGAACTTGCTATTTATATTTCTAGCTCTGAGACTCCTCAGCTGCATTATTAATGAAACGTTTACCAATTAAGATAGATGAGTCTGCTCTTGAGGGTGTTTGCTAAAGTAAGGTGCCTTATTACCATATCTGATAGATATAGTGCCAGGTGCTGATTAAAACCTAGCTGACTCCCCAGGGACAGAAGTCTTGAGGAAATAAGGTGGGGAAAGTTGTCCTGTTTCCTGGCTTTCGCCATGGAGGGAGCAGGAAGAGCTCAGCATCCCTCCCCAAAGGCCCATCCCAGACCTTGTGAGCAGCATGAAACGGGCACGGGGAGGAAATTAATCAGCCTGGATCAGAAATTCCAATAGCTGGAGCGACGCAAGTGTGATTAATGCCTCCTGAACGCAAGAGGTGGAAAGATGCTAGTTCTGTGGCTCTCGCAAGGCTAGCAGTCTGTCAGGCGAGGAATTAGTTTCCTATGTTGACCCTACGGGTTTTGGAGGTCTGGAATTGATGCGTGCCTGTGTTACAGTGTTTCGGCAGCTCACTAAATTAGGTTTGCAGGCAAAATGATGCTGCGAGGTGCCGGCAGCGCACATATGAAACCAATTTCCCTTTGAAACAGCACTAAGGAGGGCGACCAGAGGAGAAACGAGATCATCTTTAGGCATCTCATGGCCTACAGGAGTTGAGAAGTGTGTATTCACTTTTCATACTTATTATAACATGAGAAAGGAACTATGTTGTAGGCTTTAATGATCCGCATGTGAAGAGCATCTTAAAATAGACTTCACATCTCCTTGGAACGTACATATGTGTTTATAATTTTATGGTTATAAAAATACATATTTACTGAATACATGGACTTTGTTTCTCCATCTGCTAAATATAGTCACGTATGAAAGTTATATAGAAAATGTAATTTTCCCCTAAATTATCCCGCTGTCAGTCTGCTTCAGTTTCAGCGTCGGCAGAGGCGAGGCGCGAGTTGAGATGGGTGCCGTTGCGCTGCCGAGCAGGTGTCTGGAAGCAGTTTGACTGAGGATGGGGATGACTGGAGGCGGGGTTGGTGGCACCAGCTATCATTAAGATTTGCCCAGCAGTTCACAAGACAAGACCCTGTTTTCAGTTTTGTTTGTAATTTTGTCAGGGTTTTAACCTCTCAATTTCCATGTTGGATGCCGGCCTCAAACTGTTTGATCTTAGGGGGGAGGAAAAGGAGTGTAAAATGGTCCTGCCATTTTTGGAGAGCAGGCTTGCGGAAGAATGTTGGGTTTGCCCTGCTGAAGAAGTCTGAGGAGCTTTTCTTGGAGCTTGCTGTGAAGCTCAATGCGAGAGGAAGGGGGAGGAGGTGCCCGTTTTGTGAGACGTCTTTGCCATCCCTCTGCAAACGTGGCCAAACCAATGGAAAGTTGGAATTTGCATGTGCTCAGCAGATACTTATTTGATTCCAGCATAATTACCCGAGTCCCTTCACAATGGACAAGGCTGCTTCCCACAGGGCTCCCTGGGGAAGCAAGGCTGGATGCCGGCCATCCTCAGCCAGTGACTCCCTACGTGCTAGCCTGGGGCAAGCGGCACCGGAGCAGGCTTTCCCTCTAATAGCTGCTTTGGGGAGCAGACACAGTGGGGAGCTTGTCCCTCATTTTGGCTGGGCAAGCAGGTGGGACTGGGGCTGGCAGGGAACATGGAAAAATAGAGATGCTCTTGGCAGAAAATGGGATAGTGACTGGAGGAGGGAGATCTTGCAGGGCTGGAGGAAAGCATGGGATGGTGTTGTGCAACAGGGACACATCAGGGCAGTTTGTCTCACTCTCGTATTTCCTAATTCTGCAGCTTGAGTCATGGCCCTTCGCCGGGTGCTGCGTCTCCAGCACGCAGTCCTTGCAGAGGTCTGCAGAAACGCTTGTGCCACGTTTGGGAGATCAGCAGATGGTTCCTCTAAAGAGAGCCTGAAATGTGACTGTTGCTAAAATCAGTTTTACAGTAACCGCAAGCACTTTGTGAAGAAAGGATGGTTCCTCCTGCAAGCTCAGGCTCAAAAGTCACTTTAATAACTTCTCTAGCGTCTGCGCTCGGGCCTGGCTGGAGAGCCTGGAGTCTGCCTCGTGACAAGTGTCATGACGCTGGTTTGTTTTTGTTCGTTTCTGGAGTGTTGTGCTCAGAAGGAAGCAGCCAGGCAGCCAGCAGAGCAGTCCCTGGGTAGGATCTGGGATTGGGGGACTCCACTCTTCCTGTTTCCACTCTGCCGGGCTTGGAGCAGGAATTTGGAGAGCCCTGAGAGACCAGACATCAGCAGTGTGTCTCTGGACAAGAGGCTGTTGAAGAGGATGCTGTCTCTTTGGTGTTTATTCCTGTCTGCTCATCCAGGGCCCCATCATTGATGGATGCGAGTGCTCCTGGTTCCCTTCCGCAGCAGTGTTCAGGTCAGTTGAGCTCTCTTGGACCTCCTGCTTCCCAACTCAGTGGTGTTCTACAGCAGTGTGGCAGGACGTGCTGCTGTCTGCAGTGATGTGGGAGGACACCACTGCAGATACGCTGAAGCTCCAGAAATGACCACAGTGACTCCAGCACACAAATAGAGGTTCCACATTTATACCCCTAAATGCCAAGGAGGAACCTGCTTCTTGGATTTGAACCAATGCTGCATCCAGCTGCCAAGGCAGCAATTTATAGCCATGGGGAGTGCAAAGGCAGAAATACATCAACTGTAAACAGTGTTAGTGAGATTTCCTTTCAGAACTACGGTTTGCTACTGAAGGAGCATCATGGTAAAGGGCTGCCTGCATGCTGCCTCGTGTGTGCTGTGGTGGGGTTGGATGCTTCTGGGAGGGTCTGTGCTTGAGACAAGTTTCTGGCCTGTGATTTACTGGGAGGCAGCAGGAGGCTCAGGTTTTGGGGGAAAGACTGCGTGAAATGGGGCTGCCTGGTGGTCTCCCAGCTCTCCCCCTGGGGAGCTGGGTGACTGGCGTGCTTGCCCATGTTTTCAGGGAAGATTCCTTGTGAGCATTTGAGGAACATTTGCTCTTAATTCACAATCAAATTCTTTCTTCTGTTGTACAAAAATGCAACCAATGAAAATAGACAAGCTCCCTGGGTCATTTCCAGATGCCCTCAGTGAGGCAGAAGTGTTTATTTTTTATGGGCCAATTTTTGTAGTCTACCAGAACGTCTTGTACTGTCTAATGCCACATGGAGCAATAGATCTGCAGAGTGCGTTTAATAAGAGCAATGTGCTCTCAGGGATACTCAAATCAGAGTTAGTTTCCTCGCGTGTATGTGCTTTATATTGTGTGTTATAAAACATCTGGGTCCAACACTGCAGTGAAGAAATCAAACGGCCAAGTCAACCTGAAAGTTGTACCAGGGCTCTGCCTGGAGAATCACCGTGTTCAGCCTTCTCTTCTGCTGCAGGGACCTTGAGCAGATGGCCTGGCTTTTTTATATTCCTTTTCCTCCTCCTCCTCAGGATCTGCAAGTCAGAAGTAAAAACCAGCTTTGAATTTTCAGCATGAGGAGCTGCAAGTCAAAAAGGGTCTCTCTGGCCGCGGTTCCCTGGCTGTGTGGGAGGTGAAGAGCCCTTGGCTCTCCTATCTCTGCATCCTCCTGCTGCGGTTCTTGGCTTTGCCTCCCAGGTCTGGACCGCCGGTTGCTGGTGGTGCTGGAGCAGCGGGTGGCTGGTGTAGGAGGACGTTGGTGGGAGCAGCTCCATTGCGGCATCCCAGCTGTCCTGCGTGCCTCCAGCCCAGGAGCCTGCGTTTCGGAGGTGTGCAGTGTGATGCTGCCTTCTCTGCTCTGCTCTGGGGCTTCTTGTGCTGTCCATCCGGTCTGTGGCCTGTTGGGGAGGTAGCTGAGCGTCCTGCCTCCAAGGTGAGCAATGATAGGTGTCTAGGGAAGAGCATACATGCAAGGAAAGCTTGCATAGATGCTTCCACAGAGTCCTTGCTGTGAGCTCCTGGCCATAATCCTGGTAGGGCTTTTCCATCAGCCCCATGAGGTGTGGGGTTGTTCCTCCTCAGAAGGACCCTTGTCTGCCCTCTCTGCTTTTCCTGGGTTCTCTGTGCATTTACCATGGGAAGGGAGAGTGATGGGACAGGCAATGGCTGGAGGACTGTGCTGCTCCAGTGGGTGTGCAGTAGTGGCATCACAAGCTGGGACATGGTCATTTGAGTGAATTTGCTTCATTTGTTTGACCTTAAACCCAGTATTTCCCTTCGGGATAAGTGGGCAAGGGAATGATCTTCAAGACTTAACCTTTCCAATAGGAAATCTGTTCAGCAGTGACTTTGATCAATGGCTGCTGTCCTTTGGAAATGTCCCTGGCATCTCCAAGGCCCTGGCTGGTGTGACTCTGTTAGAGGACTTGGCTGCAGAAATGGAAGAGGGTTGTAAGCAGCTCCATCTCGCTGAAGGAGCTGGCAAAAAAGCTGCTGTCAGGGAGCTGCGGTGCTTTCTCTGTCTTTGCTACATCAAGGAAAGCAAGACCAAGAGCTCAGCTTTAAGGGTTTCTGAAGTTACTCTTTGCAGACTGGGATAACGTCTCCCCCTTGGCTTGGAAAGGCAGCGGGTTGTGTTTTAGATGAAGCCTGTTCAGTGCTGCTGGCATTACACCATGTACAACAGGGAAAGCAGCTATCTCCCATTTTAAATAAGGATGGGAGATGCAGTGGAAATCAGCCCTGGAGCAGGCTGCTTGTTCTCAGCGTGGGCAGTTTGCCTGTGAAGCGTGTCAGCGTGGGTGCGGGAGCCAGGAGGGACTGAAGGGCTTGTGCCCAATGCTCATATAGGGTTTTTTCCTTGGTGCCACACCAGTAATTTGAATGATATCTGGATTACTTGCTGTAACTTGCTTGCGGATGCTGGAAAGTAGTGCTAAATCCTTCCCAATGTGGCTTTCTGAATGACCAAGTCACAAGGATCTGGGACCCTTTTCCTGGTCATGTTTGCTCTGTATACTCTCAAGCTGTCTGTGCATGTGGGGACGGGCTGTGTCCACAAAGACCTGAAGGGGTGTTTTATATTCTTGTATAAGCTGTGTGTGCTTCATGGGGATGCTGAGAGGAGCAAACTGTAAACGATGGGTTGACCAGAAAATGCATTTCTCCAGGATGCAACGTCTGGGTTCCCACATCCCATGGTTGATGCACTAGAAACCTTCTCTGTGCTGGTACCTCCCAACCGTGCTTTCCCCTTTCAGCAGGAGGAGGAGATAAATCGGGGTCCTGGTAGGGGAAGCAGAGGAACTTGCTGCAGAAACAGGTCCCTGTACCAGCACAGTGCAGCACCAGACTGCATTGCTTTGGTCTAAATAATAATGATACACAGGTGGCGTGATGGACCCTACGCCACAGTGCTCAAGCATGCAGGTAGGTGTGTGGTGATGGAGATGGGTTTTTTCTCACGCATGCAGTGGATAGAGAGGAGTCCTGCTGACTCCTCTGAAGGTGCAAGTCTTGGTGTGACTGCCCTGCCTGGGAAGTGAGCCCAGCCTTTGGTCAGATCCACTTGCCCTCACATCTGTATGGACTGGCTGCAGGAGCGAGGTGCTGCAGAGCATGGGCTGGTGTGCCAGTAAATGTCCTAGAAGACTTTGTTCCCCTTCCAGAGGAGCTTTATGTTCACTGTAGCAAGAAACCGGGCAATACATCCCCTGCTTGACCTCGGGTCACTTTTTGTACGGCTCTGGAGCTGTGTGCTGAAGCTAAAATTATCAGTGTGGACAGAAATCGCACGGGTCACGGTGAGTCCATGCTTTACCTTGCCGTGTAGGTGCAGTCAGGGGCTTTCTTCAGGAGCTGGATGGTTGAATAACACTTGAAGGAGAAAATATTTGTGCTGAGACCTGGTGCTGGGTCCCCTGTTCGGAACAAGCCTTGGAGTTGTCTTCAGTTTCTGTATGCCTGTCTGCAGAGCGAGAGTGATAATTAATGCAGGATTGCTCTCCTGGGTTCTGGCAAAGCCAATACTGGTTTTCTGAAGTCAGCTCAGACATACTGAAAGCGCAGTTTTAGGCAGGGCTGCGGGTCAAATGTTTCTTCATTTGGCTCCTGCTACTTTGTCAAATTTCACTTGAAGCTTTTCAGTCAGCATTGAAAGTGAGAGCATCCATCTGAGCTGGGGGAGTCCTGGACATCAGGTTATTACATGTTCCAGAAAATTTCCTCAGCTTGGCCTTGGAAGAGGAAGCTGGTCAGCATCAGATTTATGTATTTTTAATGCAGCTTTTCATTTTTTAACCTCTTTCAAACAGGCTCTTTTCCTCTGTAGATCTTTCCGCAGTGTTTTGCAACTGCAGCAGTCATTCCTAACGAGCCAGACTTCAGCCTGCTCCTTAAAATACCCCTGTGAGGCCCAAAAGGGGCATTATCCCAGCTTTGCAGCCAGGGAAACCAAAGCCTGAAGAGGATAAGAGCTTCATTTCAGAGGTGCCAGGCAGTCGCCCACTGTGAGCCGTGTGGAAGACCACAGGCGTTTGGAGAACTGGAGCTCCCGTCTCACTCAAGTGTTGTTCACCAGGAAAATGCTCATCTTGGAGAAGCACTGGGAGAGTTTGATAGAAGGGTCCGTGTCTGGGACTGACACAGACTGGGTGGGTTGCTGCCGTATCGCCTCCCCAGTGGTACAGAGCAAAGGCGAGAGGGATGCTCGGAGGCTCCCAGCCAGCAGGGATGGGAAGGAAGTGGGTGTTTTAGGAGGGAGCACTGGTTGTTTGACTGAGCTGAGACCGCACCATGGCTGGTGGCTTCACGTGTGTCTCTGGAGCAGGGGGGGGTGATGAGATACATACCATTTGCATGCCTGCGCTCTGACTTGATGTGGTCTTGCCGAGCAAATCAAAGCTTTTGCTTTGAAGGCAGCAGAGGGGGAAGGGGCTGTCTTTGTTCTGATCTTTGGAGAGCGCTGGAAATCCTTCAGCCCAGAAGACTACACCCTTCATTACCCTCTGGGTTATTGGCCCCAGATTGGAAGTATGGCTCTGTCATGTGAAGTATTTGATTATTTATACAGTTAATGTTTAACAGAGTTGGAGTATTAGAATTCAACAGGGACGAGCTTCCAACTTTGCATGGTTCAGGACTAATAAAACTACTCTGACCCAGCGTTGTCCTCTCACTGGAGGGGATTTTTTTCATTAGCTTTGGAGTGTTAAAAAGAGATCTCTTGTATCTGAGGCACGCTGATCTGTTGGCTTCAGACAAAGCGAACGTGCGAAAGTGTCAGCTTGAATATACAATCGGCGCAGATGCAGGGGGAAAAAAGTTACATGGTGAGTTTAATTGGTGTCTTCAGTGGCAGTAGCTGGGCTCAGCAGCATCTGCCTTGGAGACTGGGTGATGCCCACAGCCTGTTCTGGGTGAGGAGCAGAATGCAGGCTGGGCAAATGATGGACTGGAAAGTGAAGGGTAGGAAGAGGCTTGGCTGCCCAGCACTGGCTTTGCTGCTTGCACCAGCCTCCACTGTACTGTTTCGGCTGTCAGCTCACTGTAGGAGAGCCTGGAAAAGTCAGTGGTGACCCTTTGGTCATTGCATCTTCCAGGAGTGTTGAGCTGGGATAGCATTTCCCTAGTGTTAGGCATGGGAGTTACAAAGGTGTGCCTAGGGCAGACCCTGCGGCTGACATAGTCCGTGGTACAGTAGGAGAAGGGGACAGCGGTTGAGACTGGCTGAGCTTAACAGAGCCTGTGATGGGACTGATGCAGCAATGGGTTTGGTTTTAATTTCTTTTTAGTTTAGTTTACTCAGACTTATGGGTCTGGTGGTGTCTCCCCCAACACACTTCAGGCCCATTGCCAGATTCACCATCTCTTGATGGCACAGAACTCTCAAACCTGCACATACTACCAGATGATGAGAATGCTAGCGTGGGTTTTCATACCTTTGTTAAGGAGAAGGCTGATGAATAAGGGCTTTGCAGCATCCTAGAAGTCCTGCAGGGTGGAGTGGTTGCCACTGCCCTGGAGGTTTCCTCAGTGCTGTTATTCAGTGTTGCTCACTTAAAAATCAGGTTGATTTTTAGTAAACCACCAGGACTGAAGCTGTGACTGTGCGCTCACCACTTGCATTTTAGGTGTCCTGATTATCTCCTGATTTGCCACAGACAGAGTATCACTGGAACAGGTTGCTCAAGGAAGTTGTGGCTGTCCCATCCCTGGCAGTGTCCAAGGCCAGGTTGGACAGGGCTTGAAGCAACCTGGTCTAGCAGAAGGTGTCCCTGCCCATTGCAGGGGGTTGGAACTGGATGATCTTAAGGTCCCTTCCAACCCAAACCATTCTATGATTCTCTGTAATTTGCTTCTACTTCAGCCTGGTATGGTGATGCAACTGATAACTCGCGTTGTGCTGGTGACAGCCGTTTTCAGTCCTCTCCTATGACTAGATGAACAATGGGAGATGTATGAAAGCAAGGTTGTTGGTGTGGCTGTTGCATGGGTGGAAGATCCAATGAATGACAATTTGCCTTTGCAAAAGTACATCGTGAGTGTGATGGGAACTCTGCTTCTCATCGTACTTCCAACCACTTCTCCTCCCTGTAGATGATGCAGGAAATTGTACTGAAGAGTTTCACGCCTCCAGTTCCACCTGCAAGCATCACCTGCTTGTTGGCTGGATGGAATGAGACTCTGCTTTCAGCTCTCCTGAGAAGTGTTGGTCCCTCTATCTATGATGAGTTTGTCTCTAGGTTTAATGGAGTCGTTTCTCTAAACAGGGAACTGAATTGATTTTGGAAGAATACAGTATCTCTGCAAGATATCGGGGTCATGATCCATGGCAGCAGCCTGTAGACGGTTGTGTTCGTCACTAAGATGCACTTGGCTTTTATTTCAAGATCACTAGTTTTATTTACACTTCACCTGCTAGGTCCCAAATTTGGTGCTTCTTCCCCTCAAAAATAGCTGAGCCCTCAACCTGCCTGTGGGATTTCCATCTCCTGCAGAGGAAACCCACAGTGTGAAATTGGCTCCTAGGGGGAACAGCAAGTGGAAAGTGTAATCCAATGTAGAAGTATTTATTTCTTTAAAGACAAGTGGCAACCTCCTGTCCCTCCGCTGCCCCGTGTGCTCCTTTTCCAGTTCAGATTTTAATAAATTTCTTGTTTATCTTGAGGAAGCAAATTAATAAGTAATGGCAATTGCTCTTTAGAGCGAGAGGCTGCTAAAGGTTGCAGTCGTTTTCATTTGGAGTGTGTGTTGTTGCAGGGACTGTTCACTGTTGAGGCAGGCGCGTCCATGTCAGAGCCAGTAAAATATCACCATTCCCTGTGTGCACGCGCATTGGGTGTAAAGTCTTGCAAATAGGCATCCAAGCAAGGGCTGTGGGGGGGAACTGGTCTTGCTGGGAGCTTTGTGGTTCCTGTCTCCTTTAGCTCTGAGTAAGTCTGAAACGCAGCACAGCTGGACAGACACATCTTCCCTGGGCGATGCCCACATTGCTCTTCCAGAGAAGCATTGCCATTGAATGTGTGGTGCCGAGTGGGTCTCTTTTTATATGCCAGAAGCTGCTTCCTTCAGACACTCATCCAAGGTAATGCTGTGTTCAGTTTGGAGGTGGCCTGGCCCTGAGCATTGTACATACCCCTTCTGTGGGAATATGGAGGTGATGGCGGAGCTGGCTCTGTGTGCATCAGGGTGATGCTAGCACCACCGAACAACTAAACCTGAGCTGTGAGCCATGACAGGAACAGTCGGATCTGCTTAAAACAGTAGGAGCTTTGGAAAGGAAACTGAGTTTTGTTTCTGCAGCTTTCTGTGTGGTTTACAACTCATCCTTGCATCTTCTTGAAGTGCCTGTGATAGTGACTCTACAGCTTGGGGCTTTTCCACCACAAGTGGTTTGATGGATGTTGTTCATCATCATGCACTGTGGGTCAGCATCTTGGTGGGAGCTTGCAGGAGTCCAGCAGATGCTGAGATGTCAGCTCCTGAAGGAGAAAATGGCCTCTTTTATTTCCTGGCTGTTCCTCATCTGCAGACCTTGAGTGTGAGGGTACTTGATGCCTGGAGGTTTCCTACTTGGAGAGGCAGTGACAGAGGTGTGAGCTCCTTGCATCCCTTGTTCAGTGCTTCCCAGCCAGCTGTCCCACTTCACTCACATCTGCTGCCAGACCCCGCTGCCTTGGTTTCCTGGCTAGGTGAAGAGGGACCCTGCTCCTGGCTCAGCACAGGGAGGGGAAGGCAGTGGGTGCCACTCCTGGGGAAGATTCCCAGCTGGAATCTGGGAGGGAGACCCCCTCCCCAAAGCCAGGACATGTCACCCACAGTGTGCGGCTGCTCTCCCTTTTCAGAGGCGTCTGTGGACCCTCTTTGAAGGGGCAGGGGAAGATTTCCTTCCACTTCTTTCCAGTCTCTAAATGGGAGCACTGTGTAATACTTGGGCTATGAGCTAATTAGGGCGATTCTTAAAACCCTTTGCTGAGACTGTGGGTTAAAACCGCTCTCTCTCAAATTACCAGCTTCCCTTTTCAAAGGGAAGAGAGGAGTCAACTTCCCAGTCCTCATCTGGTTTTGCTTTGTTTCTGACCCGTTATGCTGAGCTCACTGCATTTTTGGTTGCTTCCAGTTCCAAATTGAGATAAATCTGCTGATAACCCTTGGGCGTGCGTGGAGTCCACTGCCAGGGAGCCCTGCCTGGCTCATTCCGCAAGGATCTGGGCAAACCAGGAGCTGCAGGGGTGGGATTTCGCTCCAGTGCAGCTTTCAAGTTGTATTTCAGGCAGCCAGCAGATAGCTAGCTGGGATATTGCAACCTCTTCCTCCTTTTCTTCTTTTTCCTCCTCATCCTCCTTTTTCTCCTCATCCTCCTTTTCCTCCTCATCCTCCTTTTTCTCCTCATCCTCCTTTTCCTTCTCCTCCTCCTTTTCCTTCTCCTCCTCCTTTTCCTTCTCCTCCTCCTTTTCCTTCTCCTCCTTTTCCTTCTCCTCCTTTTCTTTTTCCTCCCTTTCTCCTTTCCCCTTTCCCCTTCATCACTGACATAGGTCTGTGGTTAGAGGAGCTGGAGATTCTCTATCCACCACTAGAACATTATGCCACATAGTGGGAGAAAACTGCCTCTGAATGTCTTACGTCACGCTCTTCCCCTTTCCATTCAGTCCTGTGTATTTAGTGTTAACTGCACAATATAGGTTTCCGTTTGTTTTAATTGTGATGAATTCCAGGGAGAAGGAATGGATCGTTCCCTTGTTTTTCTTTCTACTGTAGCCCCAGCCATCCCGATGACAGATCTTGTCATTGCGCAGTGTCATTTTAGATGTTTGCGCTGCACCAAAAGCAAACGGAGGAGCCTGCAGTCTAGGCTGCGGGTTGAATAACAATGTTTTCCCAGAACAAAAAAATCTGTGAAGTTTTTAATCAGAAACATGAGTTTCACAGAGGCGGCCCAAGCACCGCTCCCGACACAGCAGAGCGATGGCTCATGTCTCCCTGGGTGTCAGCTTTTGTGGCCCTTCGTGTTTCTCACAGCAGCAAAGCCGTGGAGTCGTCTTGAGCTTGAAAAGCAGGAGGGGTTCTGTTTTCTCCTTTGTGGTGGGTCCTCTGGGACAGGTTTCCAGTTGCAGACTCCTCGCTACAGCAGAGGTTGGTGATGTGTGGCTAGGAGATAGTGGGGACAATGCATGTCTGGAAGAAGAAAAGGTGGTGCTGAGGGGCTTAAAATCACTGTGCGGGAATCTGCTTCTCATGAAATGCCTGCGTGCTAAAGATGGTGAAAACTGCTGATGCAGGAGAGCGCAGCATCTTTGTCAGGCATCTGTCTCCCAACCGCCTTCCTTTCAAGCAAGGAGGGCTGCTGGGGAAGTCTGTGCTCCGCAGACCTCCTGCTGCCTTCCTGACTTCTCAGAAGGGTCATGTGAAAACTAATGTGATCAAAAGGGGGGTTTAAGTGTTACTTAAAGCGTGACGACTCTTCTGCAGAGGGTTTTCGTCATGCAGAGTTGGGCGATTGGCTGCTCGTCAGCTGCGACCTCAAGTTTGCTGAGGGGTCTCACCAGAGAGCACATACTGGCAACTGAGAACTTGTATGTGGTTGCTTCACTTAAGCTGGTCTTGTCCCTCTTTGATTTACCCTGTAGTGCCTGAATGTGCTGCCTTGCTTGCCTTTGAAGTTTGTTGAGCTTCATGGGTGGTGGTGATGGTGTTATTGAGGATCCCTTTTGTGATGCTGTTTGTGGGGTTTGGGTCTATGGCCGTGCCCAGGAGATGTCAAGGAGTCCCGCTGCTCTGACACAGCCTTTGGGCTCCATGGAGCTGACTCTGTTGTTATCCAAGTGATTTTTTGTGTGCTGTGTAGTTTAGTGGGACTGGAGGACACCCAACAAAAGCCTGGTCCTTGTGGAAGAAGCAGAGAACTCATCCACCAGCAGGTTGAGTTGGGCTTGGGAGCTGCTGCAGTACACTTGGATGCTCTTCAGGTCTCTCCATAGTTGGAGTTGGTGCTTCTCAAATACCCTCAACACACTTCACACATACGAAGGATTAAAGCCTTGTGATCTCCCAGTGATGCGTGTAAGCACTGGCATCCCTCCTGTGAGGCACCAACAGGGAATGGGGGACTGTGATGTGCAGGTAGGACTCTCATAGGCAGAGCAGAGTCAGGATGGAGATGTGAGAAACACAGCATGATAGCAAGTGTTCCCCCCTCCAAAGTATGGTCCTGATGGAGCTCCCCATGGAACTTGCCCATTCCCAGCTCTGTGCAGATATCCCAGGGATGGGAATCATTTGCTTTCCTTTTCCTTCAACTCAATTTTTGCTGGATGTTGAACTTCAGCGTCAACCTTCCCAAGCGACACCATCCCTCATGTCCTCTTCTGGGGTAGCTCTAGTCAGGGTTGTCATCAGGGTAACCAGCCCAACTGCTAGCATGCAGCAGTTACTTGATTGACTCCCCGTCCTGGAATTACCTTCAGGAATAGTTAATCCACTCACAAAGTTTCCCAGAGTGATCCTGGAGTAAAATGTCCACAGAGGGGGCTGATCTGGGATACCAATTGCTGAATAATTTATTCTGCAATGAGTGGTTAATTTCCCTGTGTGGAGCTGCCCTAATAAGCTCCAAAATTTAAGCTTTATTGGTTTGGGAGCTGGGGGGGGGGAAGGAAACCACTAAGTTTTTGTGAAGCTGCTGAAGTGAGCTGAGCCCTTTAAGTAGAATAATATTTCTCCAGTATAAGAACCATTTGCCTGAGGTATCCTTACTGAAATTCAGTATTAAAAAAGAAGAATATATATGTATAGATTTGGGTTTATTATAAATGGGGGGCTGTAAAAGGTGGCAGGAGAAGAGGGTTGTCGTGGTGCCTAGGGTCTGTGTCCAACTCCTGAATGGGGATGGAGAGCAGGAATGGCAAACCAGTGACATCTCAGTGATTTTTCCACTCTGGGGGGGAGCAGCTTCAGTGCAGAGCCCTTTTGTTAAAAGCAAGGTTTTTGGAAGGAAGTTAATTGACCTTTTCAGCAGATCTGTTGCTGAGGCCATTGCCACCAACGCTATTGAAATGCTTTAAAAGTATAATGTTCATTTAACACCATTGCCAATAACTTAGGAAGTCAGACTTTATCCTCCCTTAAAAGAAAGAGCTATTCTTAGTGGAAAATACGTCTTTTTGGGGGAAGAATTTGGAGCAGGTTTTCGTACTGAATCTAGGCTGCCTCATTCCCTCGGAAGGCTTCTGAGGGCCAGGAAAATTATAACTAATAACTTCCCTATAAATTGTGGAGCTGCTATTTTAAGGTCTGGTGTCTCAGGGAGGATCGGGGTGGCGTCCTGCTTCCCTCCATTGCTGTGCGATGCCCTGGTTTGATTCTGGTCCTTGTTAAGCAGCTGGGTGACAGTCATGTCCCATGCAAAACCAAAATGCAGGAAGAAAACAAGGCAGGAGGCTCTCAGGCTTGGTTTTGCTTTTAATTTTCCATACCGGTGGACTGAGTTTGGGGTTTGGTTTGGAGGCAGCCTGCTCTGGAGGCAGTTCGAGTGGCAGAATATGCTTTGAATACAGTTTATCTTTGTGTATTTGGAGACAAAACCCAAAGCTGCTCCCCAGGCTGAGGCTAAGAGCTGGAAAAAGCTGCCTATGTGGAAGAGAGGCTACATCTTGGAAAAGCAGGTCAGCAAGGGGAGCCGATACATAGAGAAGGATGTCTATGGCTCTGGGGGACCAAAAGGTACACAGGAATGAGCCTTCAAGCCAGGAGCAATGGGGTAAGGGCTATGGCGTGGGAGGCACTTTGCTTTTAGGGTCAGGATTATGTTTTTGTGGGGCTAAGTTGTTGTGTGAGTTGCCACATAAAAAAGGTGACAGCGGGACCAGCACTGTTCCACTCTCTTTCAACTGCTGTGAAGATCAGTGATCCCATTGTGGTGACACTTGCATGCAGGGATAAGAGGCATTTCCTTATTAAAACCCTTTTATGTACTAGAAGCCCGCTTTTCAGCTGTTGGAAATCTGGGTGGCTCCATTGAAGTTGGAAGACGCTCATCCTCATGTGTGAGTTTTGGCATCTCCCATTGGTTTCCTTGAGGCAGCCGGGGTGGTGACAGCATGGGGCTGGGTCTGCTCTATGGCAGCCTCCACTGATGGGATGCACGAGCCCGGAAACTCCAGCAAAAGTGAATTTCCTCTCCATGGATATTTTCTTTCATGCTTGAAAACAACCCTGCATCTGCTAAGTACAAACACCTGACCTGTAACAAGGAACCATGTTGCTCCTTGTCCAGATATGACTGCTCATGAGCAGAGAGAGGAGGATGTTTTTGGGATGGTCACAGGGATGTGTTGCTTTTCCTCCCTTGATGTAGAGATGGTGTGTTCACTGCTACCAAAAAATATATTGCACATCCTCATCTTTCTAATTTTCTATGGTGTTAAGAAAGCTCTTTATATTCAAGCTTTCCATAAATATACTGCAGCAATATAAAGCAGAGACTTGACAGCATTTTGCCACCAGTTATTATGTGGGCAACACATGCTAGCAAAGATGCTGTGAACTCATTCGCTCTTCAAGCCCTTTCTGTTGCTTATGATGCCGCAGAAACGGCGTTTGGGTTGGTTTGTGTTAATCTGAACTGCTAGCAGAGGAATTCAGCTTGCATGGCTGCACCTTAGCGGAGGAAATCAGTCTGAGCTTTAAAACTGGTTGTATTTTTACTTCTTCCCCCAAACCATATGTCTTTGGAGCAAGGGTTGCACATCTGGGTAGATTAAAAACCCATTTGCTGCCGGAAGGATATGGAAGGTGATGCTGGAAAGGGTGGTCTTGGCTTTGGGGATGGCAACAGAGACACAAAACCCCTGGGTCTTCAGGTTTGGATGGGCAACAAAGAGCACTCTGGGCTGGGGGGAAAATGGGGAATGTTTTTTGGGAATGTCACAGATCAGGGCTACTCATTTGGCCTTGATCCAGCCACCCCCTGAGCTGAGTAGGGGGAGGTGAAAAAAACCCCCTCCATTTCAGGCTCCTAGATAAACAAACACCAGAAATCTCGTAAGGGTAATAATGGAAATCACTGGGAAATTGAGTTAATACAAGGGCATCTGTGTAAGTGAATGCTCGGGACAGGGAAACGGCTTTGTCATTTAACTCTAGTAGTGCTGGAGCAGATGGGAAGCGCGGTGCACTTCACGCATTAGCAGGCTCGGATAAAGAGCGAGGCAGAGGCTGGTGCTCTTGGCTGATTAGAGGTTAACAGGGATAGAAACCAGTGGATTGACTCTTCATTTGCAGGAGGTGTTGTGGGATCAGAGCAGATGGCAGAGAGAGCGTCCCTCCAGCTTACTCAGCTGCTCAGAGGAGCTTACTGCTCCCTCCAGCACAAACAGCCCCACTTGCATCTCCTCTGTTCACAGCTGCAGCTCATGCTTCTTCCCTGGCCTACCCAGAGAGACAATATTTCTCCTAAACCTGTGATGGTTGGTGTCTGAGGCTGTAGGTATGTGTGGGGACACTTGCAAGCATGGAGCATCCTTTCCTACTCAACCGTATCCCTTTGTTACAGCTCCTTCAGTGTCAGCTTAGCTGCAGGCGCAGCTCCTTCACAGGGGCTGTTAATGGTCTTTGGGGGCTATTAATGGTCTTTGTTAGCTCTGCAGAGCCAGAGGTGCTTTTTCAGGGTGGTAATGACTGGGCAAGGACAAGAGCATGGTGGGGACCAGGGAGGAGGGCTGTGAGGGGAAAGGGTACAACAGAATCACAGCAGTGTTCTGCTGGGGCAGCATCCTCCTGGCCAGCCATTGCCTGCCTTCTTCATCCCTGCCAAGGTCTCGTTCAACAGCAACACCTTTGCCTGTGGTCACAAAAAGAAATTGCTCTGGGGAGGAGGGAGGATGTAAATTCATAGCAGCTCTGCTCATGGACTCGCTGGAAGCCTGGATTCCCTATTTTGCAAGGGAGAAATGGCAATTGATTCAGCCTTACCCTCTTTCTTTTTGTCTGCCGGCGCTCTGAAAAGGCACATTTTATCTGTGTGTGACAACACCTGCCTAGGGTGCCTCTCATTGAGCCGCTCTGAATCAAAAGAGCAACAAGAAAAGTGGGTTTAATTGCACACATCTTCAGCAGAGTCTTTCTTGCACTGGCAGCACAAAAGGCCAGCCCTGAGCTGGTTGAATGGAGCCCAGGAGGGCTGGGGCGCTCCGTACTCTCCGTTACTATCGGAGGCAGATGATTCACTTTGCTGGAGCATTGTCATGTGCAAATGAGTTCATGAGCCCATCTCCTTTCCAACTGCAAGGTCAGGGACTGAGCAATTGTCAGCATCAGCCGGCTGGAGGAATTGATCTAGAAGCTGGAAAGCTTTGGGGGATGTTACTAACCTCAGCTTCCCACTGCATGAGCACACCGACACCTTCCTCCCACGAGTGTTGTCTACATTACAAATATTGACCGATTTTAAGTTCACGTTCAGAAAGCTGCTGTTTCGAGGCACGGAAATGTGACTGAGAATGGCTTATAAATAACACACAGTGCAGCAATTATTATTCATTGCTAGTTACGGCTTTCACACAGTGGAAAAACAAATGGTTTTTCCACTAGGAGCTGGAGCTGCAGTCCGCTTAATCACTAAAGAGCTTGGAATCGCTTTGGTTTAAAATACCTTTCCGCTGTGGTTTGGAAATTAGAAAAAAAGAGATATATTTGGGTCATGTTAACCTCGTGTATACGACTTGGGCTGAGTGAGAGCTTCAGTTTACCTCGTCTGCATCTGCTGTGCCCCATAAATATCCATGTATTTGTTCCTGTTTGGTTTTGCAGAGCTCCTGCCTGTCTGAAGGCATTGCTTCCCAAACACAGGTTTGAAATGGGGTCCTGGGAGCTCTGTACAGAGTACAGGAGCAGTGAGGAGCCAAGCTGCTGTCTGCTGCAGCCACTACTCTCAGCCTGAAGGCTGGTGCCTTCAGGAAGCTGCATGGATGGACTTCCCATCACACTGCTTCTAACAGAGGCTGCCCGAAACATCAGCCTCAGTTACTAGGAGGTCACTTGCGGGTTTTGACAGCCAGATGTGGGGGTGAGTTTCCTGTGTACAGTGTGGCTGCATCCACCAGCAGTCCTTGCTCAGGGGGGTGGATGTGGTGGCACGTTTCCCTTTGCAGAGCTGCTCGTTGCCCTGCTTCAGGGTTTACACAAATGCTGAGAAAAGCCTGCAGAGGAGCCACAGTGATGCGAAGAAGTGCTCCTCGCGTTACCTGTGTGTCACTGGTCCCCATCCTCTTGCGCAGTGCAGCAACCTCAGCAGGTCCCTGCTGGTCCAGGGTTAGGTCCTAGAGATGGCTGCTGTTGTGTGAAGGCTGCCTCCCTGCCAGGACTGCGTTAGCATCCCATGAAAGGCAAGCGAGTGCTGCGCCTGGGAAGAGCGAGCTCATTTTTCCGAGTGGCAAAACTTTGCGAATGACAACTGTGACTTCTTCCGGGCTGTGGTGTGAAATCCGGGGGATGGCTGTGAGCAGCAACTGCCAGAGGGAGCAGAGCTGAGCTCTCAAGTTCCTGGCTGGTGTAGTTGTGGGGTCCTCCTCTCCCTCCTCCTGCTCTCGCGGCTGTTGGAGGGCTCTCAGTGACACAGGTGTAGGAATGGAAGGGGTTACACCGGGGTTTTGCTTGTTTCTGGGGTTGAAATTCCTACCTGTGGCCTGCCTCTCTCCAGACTTGAACGCTGGCTTTACCTTTAGGGGTTTGCTGGAGGACTCGAGACTAGGGGCATCCACAGCTGGTCTAGTGGTGGGTTGGAGCTGCAGGACTGTATTTTCTCCCGATGGGTGGCTGATGGGTATCTGGGTTAAAAATGCCCAGCTGAAAGGTTCTGCCTGCTCTTACAGAACTGGGGGAGTTTGCAAAGCTCCTTTAGTTGACTAAGTTTAGAGATTAAAGAATTTTTACCTTGGTTGAACATACTTCTGTTGGGGTCTTAATGGTTGTAATAGCGAAGTCTCCTGCACTGGAGCCTCCTGCTAAAGGCCTGATCCTTCGTAGCTGTTTCAGAGTCCAGGGATCCATGCTCCTCCCAGCCTGGGAGGTTTGTCAGCTCAAAAGAGGAAAGTGTTGCCCAGCTGATGGGTTTGGAAGTGCCACCGGTGCAGAGCTCACAAACTTCCATAAGACATTCCTGGGGTCTGTTTTAATCTAAATCAGAGGCACTGTGGCACTAATGCAGGGAAGGTCCTTGCCTCCAGTGTTTTGTCCTCATTTGATGGGTAAGTGGGATTAAGAAATAGATGTGCTCATTGTGCCCTGTGTGCCCGTGAACATTCATTGCACCTTCCTGTGCTCTTTCTGGGGCAGATATGAAAACTCAGCTCCTTTCGCAGCTTGGATCCAAGAGACATCCACTGGGAAGCATCTGTGGTAAAAGTAGGGGAGGCTGTTCTGGGGCAGGGAGGAGATGATGTCGTTCCTGGGACAAAGCTAGGCTCCGATGGGGCGTAATTAGTCTGTAGTTACAAAGATGGTATTTAATTATTTCTTTTCCATGGTTTTCAAGCCCTGGCACTGTCACTTTGCTGGCAGCAAATCAAACACCAAGTTAGCTTATGTTAAGGAACAGAAGATGAAGTCCTAGATAAGCACTCGGCTGTGGGAACATCTTAAATTGAAACATGCAGGGGGGACATGGAGGAGTATGTTTTTGCTCTCGGTGCTATGCAGACCCCATGTCTGCAGCCAGGGCTGTGTTTGTGTTTGCTGGTGTGCTGGTATCACCAGTGCCATGTGCTTCTGGAACGCAAGATGAATGGAAGAGGAGGGTACAGAGACAGCTTTTACAGGGTATTCTTCTCCAGAGTGACCTGTAGCCTCCTAGTGACTGTAGCATCAGTTTTGTATGGACCAGGAGTGAGTGCTTCGATGGGTGAAGGAGTAACCACACTATAACCTTCTTTTTAACCACCACTCTTCTCTGGGATAGCGATATCCATCACTGCTGAGCTGGCGTGCTCAGTGCCCGTGGGTGCTGGAGTGCACTTGGCTGTAGAGCAGGGCGCAGCATGGCAGCTGCAGGCTGACCTCCCATTAATGTAAATATTGCCAAACAACGCGTCTCTTCCCACCGGCTTCTCTCTCTCCCCCTCTCACCATGTTTAATTTCTGACTAAGCTTTTGATAAATGTTTTGTATAGAGCTCCTAGTTTATCTTAAATAGACCTGCTGCCATCATGGCTAAAATCTAAACCAACACTTGACTTAGGGCTCAAGTGCCAGGTGAACTTGGCAGCTGCTGACACACTGAATGGCCCTGTTTGATGTGCGGACACTGGCTATGAGTTGTGACGCCAGGCTCTCACAGCACATGGGGGAGCACAGATTTTAGGGTGCCTTGAGAGCAGCCTGGGGGGTATCTGGACAAATCTCCTGTCTTGAGGGGCTGGATTCAGACCGTGGTTGATGCATTTTCAGAGTTAGACCTGTCTGAAACAGGTTGTTTGAGTTCCTCCAGCCATACACCAGTTAGCCCCAAGTGGGGTCTGGCCCATGATCCTGCTAAAGTAAGCGGTTCAAGGCAGTGTTTATAGCTAGTAATTTGTCCTAGAGAGTTTTATATATATGTGCGTATGTGCCTATGGGTGTACGTATGCGTATGTACATACATTCTTGCGCAGGAATGTGGTTTCCAATCCTTTTAACTTGCTCAGAAAGTAAACTGGGGAGAAGCTGGCAGTGAGTCGGAGCCGCCTGCCAAGCATCGCAGACCAGAGAAGTGGTAAAACATAAACACTTTGGAGTTTATCCTCAGGATTTATATAGTTTGGCTGCTGGGGCATGGACTTGTGTGGAAGGGGGGTGCTTGTCAGCCCCTGGCTATGCTGCTCCCGCGGCACTGAGCCCAGCATCGCCATAGCTGCACTTCCACTCCCAGCAGCGTGCGAGCGAGAGGGTAGCGCAGGGTTGTCCATCCCTTCCCCCTGCTCCACCATCCGCATGGGGTAGGTTTCGGGTGACGACAGCAGGACAGGTCTGCTTTCCCCCTCCCCTGCACTAAAGTAAAAGCAGACCTCCTTGATGCTTAATCAGATTTGAATGTGGTTTTTGGCGTGGCTTTAAAGAGACTGGCAGTGAATAGCTGGTTTTGATGCCATTTATTAAAAACCTCTGGTAAAATTTGTCTCGGAAAGCCTTTGTGAGAGCTGGCAAACGCACAAGGGTTTGATGCAGTTAATGTATTTTAATCTTCACACCCACCCCCCCTTCTTTTCTTTTGCTAATTGTAGGGCTCTCAGCTGTCTGACGCCTTCTCCGGGGGGGGGGGACGGCAGGCTCTGCAGGGACTTCTGCGTAAACATGGGCTTAATAAGGTTGCAGTGGCAGGGAAAAGTGAGCATCCTCTTTGGGGAGGAGGGCTGGGATGGGCAGAATGGAGTGCCGGGGCCCGGGTACCATGCCAGGTTCTGCCACAGGGGCATGAGGTGGCCTTGACCATGTTAATTAACCTCCTGGTGCAGCCTTCTTCTCCTCTGAGGAACAAGACAGATGGATGGGCAAAGCAAAAATGCCCCTTTTCCATGTAGCTGGGCAAGTGCAAAGTGTTGGTGTTAGACCTCCTCTGCAGCTGGCTCCTGGGAAGGGCTCCCCAGGCTTTCAGATTGAGGGTAATGGACATCCAGTCTTTTCTCATTGGCCTTATCCCTCGCTTACTTGGTGCATTCACCTTCCTTGGATCCAGAGGTCCTTACAAGCCTGTTTCATGTTTCTAACCCATATTTGGGATGTGTTGGGATTTCCTGTGGCTTGTGCCCAAAGGTGGTGCACCCCCTCATGGCACAGCGGGTGCTGTCAGGAGCACCATACCTTTGTGTGAGTGACTTGGGCTGTCCCTGCAGCCCAAAGCATGGATCACACCAACAAGCAGCTGGCTTCCTGGCAGCAGTATTTCGGGAAAAGCTCCCATGGGAGCAGCAACTATTGTGGAGCTCAAGGAACAAACAGTTTCCCCCACAGCCCATGTTTTAGGCTGCACATTGCTCCTGTTCCTGCTGCGTAGAAGAGCTCAGAGCTGTGGCCATGGCCTGGAGCGCTCTACCTGGTTGAGGGACCGAAGTTGGAGTTGGGTTGCATTTAATTTGTGGGGTTTTGTGTCTGCCTCAGCAAAGAAAAGAAAACCTGGCCTTTTTCTGCCAGCCCTCACTCACGTGAGTTGCAAATTGAGTGAGAGGGAGGCGTGGATGAAGATGAATCCCGGGAGAGAAGCAGTCTGAGAGACTCTTAAACAAATGGGAACTGAGCAGCTTTGCTCTTCCCCTGGGGGTTTGGCTGTTAAATAAACTCACCGAGGAGTCTGGCTGCATCTGTATGTTGGTGCAGAAGCGTGTTCATACGCGGGCTGGGTGTTGCTGGGTGTAAGCCACCAGGATGGCTTACACGTGTATGTGTTGGGTGGTGTGCTCCTTGACATAGAATCATAGAATAGTTAGGGTTGGAAAGGACCTCAAGATCATGTAGTTCCAACCCCCCTGCCATGGGCAGGGACATCTGACACTAAACCATCCCACACAAGGCTTCATCCAACCTGGCCTTGAACGCTGCCAGGGATGGAGCACTCACAACCTCCCTGGGCAACCCATTCCAGTGCCTCACCACCCTAACAGGAAAGAACTTCCTCCTTATATCCAATCTAAACTTCCCCTGTTTAAGTTTGAACCCGTTACCCCTTGTCCTGTCACTGCAGTCCCTGACGAAGAGTCCCTCCCCAGCATCCCTATAGGCCCCCTTCAGATACTGGAAGGCTGCTATGAGGTCTCCACGCAGCCTTCTCTTCTCCAGGCTGAACAGCCCCAACTTCCTCAGCCTGTCTTCATACGGGAGGTGCTCCAGTCCCCTGATCATCCTCGTGGCCTCCTCTGGACTTGTTCCAGCAGTTCCATGTCCTTTTTATGTTGAGGACACCAGAACTGCACACAATACTCCAGGTGAGGTCTCACAAGAGCAGAGTAGAGGGGCAGGATCACCTCCTTCGACCTGCTGGTCACGCTCCTTTTGATGCATCCCAGGATACGGTTGGTTTCTGGGCTGCGAGCGCACACTGCAGCCAGCTCATGTTCATTTTCTCATTGACCAGCACCCCCAAGTCCTTCTCTGCAGGGCCGCTCTGAATCTCTTCTTTGCCCAGTCTGTAGCCGTGCCTGGGATTGCTCCGACCCAGGTGTAGGACCTTGTACTTGTCGTGGTTGAACTTCATAAGGTTGGCATCAGCCCACCTCACAAGTGTGTCAAGGTCCCTCTGGATGGCATCCCTTCCCTCCAGCATATAACGATGCATGGGCAGCCTTGGCTGGCCTTGGTCTCCTGCCAGAGTTTGCATGGGTGGTAGTGCTCAGGGGGAAGCTAACGTGGCCTTTCCCTCTTCTCCTTTCCCTCTCTAGGCTTCCACCTCAGCGGGACGGTAACAGAGCCAGCGACTGCAACAGAACCAGAGGTGACCTACAAGGTGGCCATCAGCTTCGACCGCTGCAAAATCACCTCAGTGACATGCGGCTGCGGGAACAAGGACATTTTTTACTGTGCCCATGTCGTGGCGCTTTCACTGTACAGGATCCGCAAGCCGGACCAGGTCAAACTCCGTCTTCCCATCTCAGAGACCCTTTTCCAGATGAACAGGGACCAGCTCCAGAAGTTTGTTCAGTATTTGATCACGGCACATCACACCGAGGTGCTGCCCACTGCCCAGAAGTTGGCTGATGAGATCCTGTCATCCAACTCGGAGATCAACCAAGTGCATGGTAATTCCTCCCTCCTCCTTGGGTGGCTCGGCACTGATTCGCTCCGTGTTTGGGGCTGGGGTGATGGTTTAACACTAACAGTGGTGACCTTTGTTTTGCCATGTTTGCCTGTTGCTGCACAGAGGTGGCAGTGTCAAACTGGTGTTAATGTATGGGTGCTGCGACCACATTGGTGTTGGCCATGCATCTCCATTCTGCCTCTGTTCTTCTTTGTGGTTATCTGTCAAACACTGGCTTCAACAGGCAAGAAAAGGCAGAGCAGACAGGCTGGTGGTGCACAAGACAGCTCAGAGTAGGATGGAGAAGCCAAGGGCAGAGGAAGGAGGCACATTTAGTCCACAGCACAGAAGGATGTGGTACTGGAGGTGCAGTGGGGATGTGGCTCCTCCAGTGTGCAAGGACATGTCAGCCCAGCCCTGCACACATCTAAGTCAGATGCGGCTGAGCTGGTGGTAGATAAAGCTTTAATCTCCATGGGCATTAATTTGTCCATAATAAATGAGTGCCACTGTCCTGACCTGCTGTACAAAGGTGGCAGAGATGTGTGCTGGGGCTTTGTGTTTGAAAGACTTCTTCCCCCGGGAAGCACTGGCTGGGGGATGGTGCCCATCCCAGCCCTGCTTCAGTTGCCCAATGGCCCAGGAGGTGTCCCAGGCTCCCTGGGGCTCCCTTCATCAGCTCAAACCGGGCACCCTGTCTGTGTCTTTCAAGGAGCCCAGGAGCTGAGGTTGCCCGGGGTCTGCAACAATGAGCCGCTTCCCACTGCGCCTGTCCCACCAGCTGTGGAACGGAGATAGTAAGCACTTATCTGCCAAGGCAGGGCGTTGTGAGGATTAACACATGCCTCTTAAGTGCTCTGAAGATGAAAAGTCCCATATGCAGCCTAAAATAGGGTCTGAACTGGTTGAATCCACATGTAGAGGTGAGGCCAGGGGTCCACCTCCACCACAGGGGTGATGGCAGCTCTGATCTTGGATATTTTCCCCTCCCTCTATCTGGTCGTTCCTGCTCCTACCTTGTGAGAGGCTTTTGTCTCCCCGCTGGCCCACATCTGCTGCGTGTGTGGTTGTGTTCTAAATTACTGGCTTTTGGGGGCGGTTCCTCATTTTTTGTCATTAAAAAAGAATGAGGAGTTGTGGTACTGCGAGAATCTGGTGAGGTCTGTTCCCTCCCTGAGCTGATCCACTGAAGCTGAGGTTGGGCAAGATCCCTTCTTGGCCATTGTTTGAGGCTGCTTTCTCCTAAGCAGATTGAAGAAAAGCCTTTAAGGCTCTGAATATTTATTGCTCTGGAGTCAGCAAAAGGCTGGCGATTGGGTCTTACAAAGATACAGATGTTGGCTCCGGTTCAGTATCTGCCTCTTGTTTTTACAAGTGGCTTTAAAAAACACAGCAAAAATTCTCTGTCACATCACACTCATGCAAATTCACGCACTCCAGCGTGTGATTCTGAGTAAACGGAGACGCTGTTGACTTACCCAGCAGAAGGCAGCACCTATCCCACACCCATGTGCCTGCCTGGCTGGGGGCACAAGTGAGTAAATGCCTCTGCAAGCAGGGCAACAGCCTCGTCTCATCCTAGGGGAGGATCCAGATCAGCCTTAGGATGATGAAATGATCTTAAGGGGATCTAGGAATCATAGGTGTTGCACCCTGTGAAAAGGAAGGCTTAAGAACCCTTCACATTCACATTCAGAATGATGTTGTCCAGGACTTTGGCTCTCGATCCTGAACAGTGGTTTAAGCTTTGCCCTCCTTGTCCTGCTGATGAAGCACAGCTGCAGTGCAGCTACATCACAGAACTACTTGAGCAATGATCTCAGGGTGAGGAGTAAGCCCCAGGTGTGTGGGGCTGCATTTAAGAGAGCAGTTTTGGGGTTTCTGTTTAAAGGGATCCAGATTTTTCCCCCATGTTGCTCTTCCCAGTCGTGGTTCATGCAGGATTGCTGATCCTGGGATTTGAAATTCTTCAAGGTACACTTTGCATAGAGCTTTACGGACTTATGTGCGCATTTCTTGTCTGTGTCTAGTTCAGACCCTTGGGGTCACACCTTTGTTCACCTTGGGGTTGAAGTCCAAGTGGATTTTGGCTGGCCAGCCTCTGCAGCCCGAACAGTAACCCAGTGTGTGCATTGGACACCTGAGGTTTTTACCCTTGGAGCAAGAACAGCCTCTCCAGAAATCCTTTCATTTCCCCCACCCCCCCATTTCTTATGAGGAGAGGTCTGTTGAGCTTCAGATCAGCATCAGGTCTTCTCCACCTGCCTTTAGTCACCCAAAGAGCTGCTCCTTCCACGTCGATAGTGAGCATGTGTGACAAAAGAGCTGATTCTGCACCTCGGGAGTGCTCCAGGCTGGCTGGGGAATGCCCCTTGTGCAAGGAGATTGTCTGGATGTGTAAAATAAGGCTTTTCAGGGCTGCTCCTTCTCCCCCTGCAGAGCCTGAACGGCAAAGAAAATCACAGGCCATTGTCTGGCACGCTCGTCTCGGGGCGTCAGAGCTTTGTTCCTTGCAGGAGTCTGTAGCCGCGGGCTGTGCGCCGCATGCCGATCTTCCCGGCTGCCTTCCTAGAAGGAAATGCAAACTATCCAGTAATGATGGAGCCCTGGAGCGCAGCCAAGGCGCTCGCGTGTTCTCGAAGGATTCAATCCGAGCGCAGCGCTCTAGGTGTGCCTGCCGCTCTGCTCCCCACTTGACCTCTGCCTGCTTAAGTGGGTCACATTCCTGCTCTCATAGCCGGCTGCAAAGGGCAGCGTGCTCGCAGCGAGAGCGTCTCACGTGTCTGACACCTCCATGTCTGAAGTGGCAGCTGGAGTGAGGACACTGGGGTGGGTTTCAGTGCTGCTGCGTCCCCTCCCCGAGTGTGTCCCTGCTTGGGACTGTGCGGCACGGAGCAAGGCTGTCATTGCACCACTCAATGTGACTCGCAGCTGCTTGGCCTTTCGTGCTGGGGTCCTGCAGCTAGAGAGCTTGGATCCAACAGCCAGGCCTGCAATGGAGCGAGGAGCATCCCTTGGTAGCCACCGTGGTACCCTGCTCCCTCCACTCATCCAAGAGCATCAGCTCAGGGTTCGCATTGATCTGCCCTTGGGACAGCCTGGCCCCAGGGAAATGCAAGCTGAGAAGGTGGCTTGGGCCACCGGCCATGGTGGGGTGTGCTGGGGTGAGTGCAGCTTTGCCACTGGGGGGGTTCCGTGCTCTGCTACTATGAAACATGGGAAGAGTGTCTCTTTCTGAGGTGCAAATGAGGAGCAGAGAGTGGTTTCTTTGGTGCAGTAAAGTATTGCAGAGAGGGCCAGGAGGTACTGGAGAAGGCAAGGCTGTGAAAAAGAGCTGGAATGGGAATTGTAGGCAGAGAGGGGAATTTGGGGGCCAGAAGCAAGCAGCGTGGAGGAGGGGGAGCTCAGAAGCACCAATGAGTCCTGATAGCAACGCTGGGTTTGCTGCTCTCACTGCGTGTATCCAATACCCGTTAGCAGCGAGTTCTCAGTGTCCAAGCTATCCAGCAGACTTGGGAGGTTGCATTCACCTCCTTTTGTGTTGTGGCACAGCTTGTAGGGAATGATTTGAGTTTATTTTAAGAGGAAGACAGGATCAGTGTGGGGCGTGCAGAAGAAGCTGCTCTCAGGAACATCCTTTGAGCCTGTGACTGGGATGTGTTGGGACTTTGGAGGCAAATGGTAGATTATTCCTGAGGGCAGAAGCCGTCTGTGGCCAAGGAAGGAGAGGAGGCTGATGGAAGCCACTGCAGGGCCAGAGACAGTGGTCATTAAAATCTTTAATTAGAAGCTTAAAGACAGGAGCGGCGGCTCTGATGACCGTGGGCCCAGAAGATTTGGGGCTTAGAGGTATCCTTTTTGTATCCTTGGTGAAGCCTGTCCCTTCCTTCCATGGGTTAGGAACAGGAGGATTCGGCAGCCCTGGTGTTTGCAGCTTGGTAACTCGCCCTGCTTGAGCAGCATGGCAGGGAGAGCTGGTGCCCTCAGCCCGGGAGATGTGGTCGGGGCAGTCTGTCTGCCCCACGGAAATGCCGGTGGTCACGCAGTGTGTGTGACACTCAGCTGGTGCTGTCAGAAGGCTTGGGATACTCTTCTCAGGCAGAAGTGGGAAGAGCCACAAAACCTCTGCTGTTTGCAGTGCAAGAGCAGCTCCCTCCGAGGCCAAGCCAGTGGAGAGTCAGTGTGAGGCACCAAGGGGCCTCTGTGGTCCTGCAGGACCTTCCTCAGAGCTTCCTTGGAGGAGAGGGCTCTTGGTGGGAAAGGCTGCTCAGGATTTGTTATGGGAAAACCAGATCTTATGCAAAAGCCTTAAGGAGGCCTCTGCTTCCTCTTTTCACTTTTATCCCAGATGTATTCTTGACCACCACCTTAAGCTCTTCCTTCAGTTCCTGGACTAATACTGTCCATCACTTGTTGGTCCATCTTGTTATGCACAGCACGCTGGCTGTGTGGAAAGGCCCTGCCTACTTATCCTGTCACACTGTGCCAGGGCTGATGTTTGAGGAGTCCTCAGGCAGTCTTTAACTTTGAGATCATCCCACGACAGCATCTGGAGGGCAGCACCAGTAAATCTGTTTGAAGTTCTGCCTGCCCACTGGGGATGAGGAGGAGGTCAGGTTCCTGAGGGATTCTTGTTCCTGGGTGCTGAGCTGATGTGAATGTAAGGGAAAATAACACACCTGAGTGCTGGAAGTAAAGTCTCAGTTGGCAGCTCTTCCCCCTTGTCTTGCAGAGCTACTGGGATTACTGAATTACCCCAGACCATGCGTGTGATGCTTGACAAGTTGGCTTCGAGCTTGACAAGCTGGACCCAACACTGGTATCAGCTGGACCAGAGAACTCCTGGCCATCATGGGAGCTGGTCTGGCTTCATCTGCCCCATGGCTGTGAGATGGGTGTGAATCTTCAGGCCGCCCTGGAGGCTCCATCCAACCTGCCTCCCCTTGAGAACGAACCAGGAGCCTTGGCGGAGCTTGACTCCTGGCTTCGCTGCTATTTTTAATCCCTTGTTGTTAGAGTTCATTTCCTTTCTGGTGCCTGGTTATTTTCTCTCTGAGGTTTTCTGCTGTTTGTTTATTTGCTCGTGTCCTTCCCACCCCCTGCCCGGAGCTGTTCCTTCATGTCTGTTTTCTCTCTGGACGCCAGAGAGGCAGCCGGGAGGCATTCAGCAACACCACCACGTGCAGTCATGAGATGGCCCTTGTGAACTGCTACCACGACGGCCAGCCCTGCTTCAGGCGCTGTGGCTCAACCAGCTGGCAGAGCCCTCCCTGACACCAGCAACCATAGGACCAGCAGGGCCAGATGCTGAGCAACCAGTGTGTGCTGGGCACAGTCAGCAAGGTGGCCACCTGCATCCCTGGATTGCTTTTACCATCAGCTCCAGGCACTAGATAATTATTGTTTTCCCTTTGTGTCACCATTCCTGCTCCCGGTGAGATGCTCTGGGAGTGCTTCCCATACTGCCTGGCTGATGTATCTCCCCCCTTCTTGGTTTTGGGATCTTGCATTCAGGATGCGCCAATGCTTTAGCATGACCCATGAGGTCCCACCACTTCCTCAGCCCTGGAAACCTGCTGCTTTCCAGTCCAGGAGCACATTCTGCTTCCTTCATGGTGGGCAGCTAATTTCTAAGCAAAGCACTGGATTTTCCATGCCTGGCTTCATTCTGCTTTCTAATTTGTAGATTTTTCCAGTCCTTATTTCTCAGTCCTTGTATCCGCCTGGAGAAGTCTGGCTTGGCTGTCAAACAGTTAAATCCCGAGCCCACAGTGAGGGGGAGGCCTGCTTGGAGTGTGATGGATTGCATTTTTATCTCTGTTTCTCCAGCCAGTGTAAACGGGCTGGTGAAACACTCTTTCCACTCAAGATGTGCAATGGTGTTTCCTTAAATCTGAATCCGGCAGGACCAAGCTCCAACACATCTGAAACAGGGCTCTTTGGAGCAGGAATGCTGCTATATGAGAAATGTGTTACGCAGGCACTGGGCTGTTTTACATGCCGTTCCCTGCTCCTTTGGAGCCGAGACATGGAATCACTCATCGGCTGCGTCACGGCATGCTGCTGCCGAAGCCCCCACAGTGTGAACATTGGCAAGGGGAAGTGGACAAATCCTGCCATTAATATTTAAACCCAGCACAAATCCCGTTGTTTGCTCTTAAATGTTTATCCAGCTCCCCGGCGTAATTGGGCAGCCCGTTATCTGCTGGGTTGCGTTGCACATGTGGGAATCTGCTATTACAGCCCTCTCCCTGAATCTTTTATAGGAGAGCAGAATGCATTTACAAGCAAATTTAGGTTTTATTTGGAGGCGTGTTGCTAATTTGGCTGCGGCCCGAACCCCAACGTGCGAAGTGCTCAATGTGTTGCGTGGGATGAGGAGGTTTTATTTAGCTGCACGCTTCTTTCCTCCCTGCTTGGGCTTTCCATCATTCACGCTATGTGTGAGCGGCGAGCGCCGAGGGTAGCCCTGGGAACCCCAGAGAAACGCAGCCGCATTTTGCATCCTGCTGACTCCGACACCTTTATGTGTCACATCGGTCTCCACGAGGGACCAAGGATGGGCTGAGCTTCGGTGGGATGTGTCACCCTGGGCATCCACACCCTCCTGGTCCTTATACATGCAGGCAGGTGACCCTATAGAGGCAGCAAAGATGGTTTGCCTGGTCTGGATAGCTGCAGCTGGGAATGGTGGGCAGGAGGGTGGCGAGGAGGATATTAAGAGTGTGATCGTCTGGGATACCTCAGCGATGCGGCTGGATAAGCACTCGTGGTAGACAGATTACTCATTGGTTCCTGATAGGGGATAATCACTGGCTTGTCTGCTCTTTATATGTGAGATAAGGGTGGGGTTGGAGGAGGGAAGGAAAAGGCACAAAAAAGCTGATATGACCAGGATGGGCTATCCCTGACGTTGTGCTCCCTTGTGGCTTATGGAAGGGCTTTGCCACCAGCGCCAGGGGAGCAGGACCGGGGCACATGTGGGGATGTGAGGTGAAAGCCCTTGTGCTCATCCAGGGACTGTGATTTCCTTTCTGCTGCCTCAGCTCCCATCCCAATTATGTGGTTGTGTTGCCTATAAATTATTCTGCAGAGGGAGGAGCAGCATCCTGTCCCTTCAGCACGGTGCAGGCTGCGCCTGGAGCTTGCTGGAACCGCTCTTGGGCAGCGACTGTTAGCAGAAATTAGAGGAGTTTTGTAAAGGACATTACATACAAATAGCTGTATCTTAGCAGGTCAGGAGCATTCTCAGCCTTTGCCAGAGGAGCAAAACCCCTCGGGTTGATGTGCGCTCACTTACAAGCCGGGAAGAGACAGTTGCCCTGCTGAGCAGGCATCCTGGAGCTTGATTTCCATGAATTGCGTTTGAGCTCCTGGTTGCAGGGAGCTGGGTTGTGCGCAGCATCCAGAGCTTTCTCCAGATGGAAGCAATGTCTGCTCCCAAACCAGATCCCAGTTGAATGGGGAAGACATCATGAAGATTTAATTGGGAACGTGTCAGCTACAGCATCCCTTGGCTGTCTGTGCAGCACCTTGCTTTTCCTGTGCTGACCCCCTTCCTCTCTCTCGAGGAGATGAGAGAAGCAAACCAAAGTGGAGCGAAGCATCCTCAGCCATATCGGTCCCTCCTTGGCACTGGTTTTCCCTGAGGAGTTTCTGCGGAGCAGGACTCAAAAGCAGGGAGCCAAAAAGCTGAGCTTCTGTTCCCTTTTGCACTCCTGGCTGCTCGCTGGATCTGTGCTGCTGCCTGCCCCGTGAGCCCAAGAAGCTGGGGCAATGCTAGGAAGTAGGGCAGCGCCCGGGAGGGTAATGGGAATTGAAAGGGGCAAGGCGAGGGGAGGTGGATTCAAGCTGTTGTTTAAAGCACTTGTGGGGTTTCCTCTGCTGGTTTGTTTTTGTTCTCTGGAAGATGAAATGCAGGCTGTGTGTGAACGCAAGTGTGTGTCTGCCAAAGGCCCTGCTCGGGTTACAGTGTGCTCTTTGAAGGATTATTGATCCTTTGCTCTTTACAGCAGAGGGTCTCTCCCAGACAGGTACACTGATGCACAGGGATGTGTCCCCTGTCCTGAAGCAAATGGGGGGCAGGATGAGGTGTTTAACCCAGAGCTCTGGAGCCCCAGTGCAGTGGTGCCTTTGTTAGATTGGTCCTAACGTGGGGAAGGGCTTGCAGGAATTGGAGCTTTACTGATGCTTAAACAGTGATGTGAAGCAGGAGGAGATGCACCCTGGGCAATCCCTGGAGTCAGGGAGTGCTCTGGGCACTGCAGCTGCATTGCCTGCACCCCTGGGGCTTTGACCTGTGCTAGCTCAGCCTCACTTCACATGGGGTGCAGAGGGAGAGGGGCTGGCATTAACCCTGTGGTCAGGATCCTTCCTGATGGCTGAGCAGTGGAAGGAGAGCATGGTGCTGCCAGCTGGGGCTCACTGCCTGGGAGCCTGGTTGCTTTTCCCACACCTCAGCTGATAAAATAGAGGTGGGCCCATATACAATAGAGGTAGGTCCACTTCTTGCTGGTTGGACTGCTGCTCTAAACGCATTTGTCTCTTTTCTCCTCCCTCCCCATGCCCCCAGGCGCTCCCGACCCCACTGCCGGGGCCAGCATTGACGACGAGAACTGCTGGCACTTGGACGAGGAACAAGTCCGAGAGCAGGTGAAGCTGTTCCTATCTCAGGGAGGGTACTACGGCTCGGGGAAGCAGCTCAACTCCATGTTTGCCAAGGTGAGGAGGAGCCCGCTGCTCTCTCCCCTCTCCGCTCAGCGTGTCACGTAGCCGGCAGCTCGCCGGCTGCCCTGGCAGGGTGCCCGTCACAGCTGGGAATCTCTGCTCCAGTGCCTTCTTGCCTGGTCACGGAGCAGGCGGTTGTAATCCAGGCTTTGGGTCAGGCCTGGGTTGTCTCACCCGCTCTCCTGGCAGGTCCTTTGGGCTTGCCGTGATCCCTGTGTGAGGAAGGGTTTTTCCCCATCTCACCATCAGTATGGTGGAGGGAGGGCCAACCCCACAGAGCAAACCGAGACCATGCAGAGGTGGCACCAGGCTGCGGGCTCTTCGCTTTCTTTGCAGAAGGGCCTTGTTTTCACTTTCTTGATTGCTTGATCGTCTTCACAGCCTACGCTGTGGCTGCTACACAGCTGAATTCCAACCAGCCACATCACAGCCATTGCATGAGTATTATAATGTATGACTATACTTGGAACTGAATGATCTTAAGGTCCTTTCCAACCCAAACCATTCTATAATCATACATATACGTATATGTTGACAGTCTGGACCCCCATTCCGAGGGAACCGTGGGTTGCCAGCGAGGTGACGATGTCTTAAACACCTCTAAGGCATCATGGTTTGTCTCACAAAAGACCTTCACTCTTCCTTTCCAGGTCCGGGAGATGCTGCGCATGAGGGACTCCAATGGGGCCAGGATGCTGACGTTGATAACGGAGCAGTTCATGGCTGATCCTCGGCTCTCCCTCTGGAGGCAGCAGGGAACAGGCATAACGGAGAAGTGCCGACAGCTCTGGGATGAGCTGGGTAAGGGTCACCACCTTGCAGAGAGCAGCAGCAGGGTTGCCTGGGCTGCTGGGCCAGCAGACATCATCCCAGAGGCCTTGAGGCTCTTTTTTGGGGGGCAGAGGCCCTGAGAGATGGCGGGAGCTTTCTCTGTCCCCTGCTGGGAAAATACTTGTGGGACAGCTGGATCAGGCTCAAACTACACAGTTCAACATCTTAAACCAGCCCTCTCCTGCAAAGGGGTCAAGGATCATCATCCATGTGTAAAACATGGCTGGTCCCATACTTGCAGCAGCCTGATGCTTGGGTTGCTGCCCTGAAGCCTTGGCAAGGGAGGACACAGGGGCTGGTGAGCTCCAAAGGCTGGATGTAGCCTGGACATGGAAGTGCTATTCCTGGAGGAGGAAAGGCAGGTTTTCAAGTCTCATCCAGTCTAACAGATTTCTGCCTGCGCTGGTGCACGTTTCCAGGGTAAGGGGGTAGGATGGCCGGTGCTGGGCCTGGCTTGAAGGGAAATGCAGTTCTGGGTAGTTCTAGCTAAGCACCTTAGACACTGGCTCAGCTGGCTGACCCTGTGATATCATTAGAATGAAACATTTAGATGACCAGGGCCCAGGGGGGTTGGTTGTGTGGTGGAGTTAACCCAGCAGTTCTGCTAGCTTGGGCTAACACATCTTGTTATGGCTGTGACTTGTGCCATAGTGAATTTGAGCTTCTGTGCTGCCTGCTGGTAGGAGGTGGTGTGTAAGGACAAGGGCTCATGGGTTGGGACCAAAGGGATGCTGTAGAGCTGGAAGAAGTATGAAGGTGGTCCAGGGTCTTGAGCAGCTGAGTCTACAGCTGGGATCCCAGACCCTCCTACCAAGTGCCCAATGAATGCAGACGTAGCTGTGAGACTGGAGAGCCTGGCCAAACAATGCAGACAAGGGCCGGGCAGGGGTGGGATGTCTTGCTTCTGTGTGAAGTTCTCTGGATGGAAATAACCATACCAGCTCTGGAGAGCTCATCTGTGCTTGCTTGCCAAGAAGATATTTCCAGGATTTTGGGACGCTGCAGCTAGATGTTTGGATATGCGAGAATCCTGAAGACATGGCCAAATCCACCAAGCCAGACTTTCCACATGGAAGAAGGCAAACACATTGGTGAAATGTAGATGGATGGGTGTCAGGGCAGGCCTGGACACAAGAAACAGTTTGCCCAGATTATTTGGTCCGGTTTCAAACCCACCGTCCAAGCCGAGAGCCCTCCCTCCCTGCACACAGGAGGCAGGAGTGGTTGGGTTTCAGTCTCAACCATGCAGGGACCACGTTGATGTGCTTGGTTTTGGTTGACAGAGTGGGAGGAGGTGACAGCACGTCCCCGTCAGCAGATGGCAAGGTGGCCAAAGAACGTCAGGGCTCTACCAGGGCTGGATCAGTGTGACAGGAGGTGAAGCGTGGTGCCAGCCAATGCACGTCAGAGCAAGCAGCTCACCTGGCATAGGAAAGGCATGCAGGAAGGTCTGGGCATCTCTGTGCTGAAGAGAAGCCCCTGCAGAGGACACAGTGATGGTCCAAGAAGTGGCTCCAGGGCAGAATGTGCATGGACTATACTCAAAAGTAGGGATTATTCCCACCTCATTATACAGAAGCCTTCTGGATTTAGCCTTGGGCAGCATTTGCTGCAGGTGCAGATCATCCCTCTGAATCATCATTTGGGTTGGAAGGAACCTTCAAAGCTCATCTAGTCCACCCCCCCCCCACAATGAGCAGGAGCAGCTTCAACCAGATCAGGTTGCTCAGAACCACATCCAGCCCGGCCTTGAATGTCCCCAGGGATGGGGCATCCACCAGTGTTTTGCCACCCTCATTGTAAAGTATTTCATCCTTGTCCAGCCTGAATCTCCTCTTTTAGCTTAAACCCATCACTCTCATTGCATCGCAACAGGCTCAGTTAAAAAGTCTCTCCCCATTTTTCCAGTAGGCCCCCTTTAAGTACTGAAAGGCTGCAATAAGCTCTCCCCAGAGTCTTCATTTCTCCAGGCTGAACAACCCCAATTCTCTCTCAGCCTTTCCTCACAGGAGAGGTGCTCCATTCCTCTGATCATTTTCATGGCCTCCTCTGGACCCTCTCCAGCAGATCCATGTCTTTCCTGCACTGAGGGCTCCAGAGCCGGATGCAGGACTCCAGGTGGGGTCTCACCAGAGCAGAGTAGAGGGGCAGAATCACCTCCCTTGACTTGATGGATGCACAGAGCAACCAGACCTGCAGCGAGCTGGGGTGTGCACCAGTAATGGCCATTAGCAATGCAGAGAGATGTCCCAAGCCATCACTGGATGGGTAACAGTAGCTGGGGCACGTGGGGCAGTGAAGGCATGTTGTCCAACCGCCTGTGGGCTGCGGATGCCAAAGCTGCCCGGCGTTGCTGCTGCTGCCAAGGGGAGGGATTAGGGGCCTGTTGCTAGTTGCTGCGGGAAGCCCCGGCACAGCCCGTGTTCCCCTGCCACGTGGAAGAGAAAAATGGGCCTCACAGAAATGATTTTGGGCACGTGTTTAATAATTAATCATCGATTTTAGCAAAGGCTGCATCACAGACTTGCGTGGGATTGGGGGAAGATCAGCCCTAAAGAAGATTGTGGATTTATGCTGGGGAAAATGTAAAGGATTTTGCAGGATTTCAGAGTTTTAGAAGGGTGGGGGGGGGAGGGAAAGGAATTAAATCAATAAAAATGGCATCGTTTGCTTGCGCTTGTGCTGCCAACTGAGCATCTACTGCCCCGTCTGCTGGGGAGCCAGAGGAAAGACCTGCTGGATGGAGAGCTCTGCGGCGTGGGAGCATTTGCCCTGGCGCATTAGTACTTACGATTAAAGCCTAATTACAGAAAATAGACGAAAAACCAGCTGAAGTGCAGCCTGACCTTAATCTGCCCGCAGACGGGTTTATTTATCTCGGCCACTTGTTTACAGTGGGGAATTTCAGCAGATTAAGCCGGGGAGCGACCCTGTGGGAAACAGGAGAGTTTCTTTGATGGTTTGGAAACTCGGGCGCGGGATCGGGAGCGCCTGGCCTCTCCGGAGCTGGCAGCCGGGTCCGCTGGGCTGGGAAGGCTCCGACCTGCTCCCCCCTCTTGTCCCTGCACCCAGCCCCGTCATCAAAAAGCATTTTTGTTTAGAGGCTTAGCTTAATCGTGATCTGCCGCTTTGTTCCGTGCTTAACCTCCTGCCATCGGAAAGTTCAGATGAAGGTTTCGGCAGCATGTGAACAGACACAGCCTGACCCAGCCTGGCGTTCTGGCTCAGGACAGGAGTCGCTTGTGCTGTCAGCTGATGCCACTTGACCATAGGGCTCAGAAAACCCCTCTTTTCCATCTCTCGGATAACAACTGTGGCAGAGACAGATGCAAATCTCTCCTGCCTCCTCATCCCCACCTCCCCGCCACAGCTTCCCCTCGGCAGGAGAGCCCGGGGGCACAGTGTTCTGACAGGCAAGGGATGCCTCAGAGGGCTCCCAAAAATAGGCTGCAAAGTCATGAGGCTTCCGAGGATCATACCTTAGCCGAGCCGTAGGAGCCAACAATCCAGCGGGCGCATCCGATTCCTGCGGGTGGCAGTTTTATGCCCTCAGGGTGGCAGTGAGCAGGCGCCCACTGCTCAGCTGAGGGACAGTACCCACAGCCTCAAGGAAGACTCATTTTCTGGTGCTATGACCTAATCTAGTCAAAGGTGTCGTGTCCATGCAGCCTCTATGGAGCCTGCAGGAGCCTGGAGTGTGACATAGACCTGCACTGGGAAGAATGGGCCCTGAAAGCCCCTAAAGAGATAGGTCTTCTCTTGTGCTTGCATTAATCACTGGTACAGCAGCTCAGAAGTCTCATTCCTCCTTGTTCATCAGAAAGGAGTGGGGTTTCCGTGGGGTTTCCTGGAAGCAGCAGAGCTGAGATGTGGATGGAGCTGGACCATGCAAGGGCTGCTTTGTGTATTTGCTGATCTTCAGTTCCTATGATTGCTTTTCACGTTCCTGGGTGCAATGCTGCTGCCACCATCTGTGTTGTGACACCGCGATGTCTCTTCTGCCAAGCCAAGCCAAGCCATTCCAAGGAGCTGGAGCACAGCCTCTAAGCCTTAATGATTTGAACCAAAGATGTCCACAAATCGCAACCATCAGAGGACCCAGCAGATGCACCCCAAAAGCACCACCAAAGCTCCGCTGTAACCCAGAGGAAGCTGGATGAGGACATCACTGCCTGGTTCTGCCTGTGTCAGAGCTGCGGCCTCGCTCGGAGCTGTTTGGCTCAACTCATGGCTGTGCAGCTGGGAGCTGCCTCACAAAACAGTGAGCGAGGGAGGTGGTTTGGGCACGTGGAGGAATCCCATCGCCAGCAGCAGAGCCATACCGGGTCATGTTGTCCTGCTGCTGGCTGTCATTTTGGGATGGGAACATTGGCTCTGGGAGTGATGGAGAGGTGGGGGAGAGCAGCTGGCTGGGCGGGGAGGAGGAAGACGCTCCAGGTCTCCGCTGGGCCTATGGAGGAGAAGCAGGAGAGGGTGTTTCTGTGGTAGGCTAGGCTGGCCTGTGTGTGTGTGGCAGGCTCCAGCGTGGGCAGAGAGAGGAGCAGCGCAGGCTGCTCAGCCCAGGGGGATCCCTAGGAACATTGCGCAGCTATCCCACCCCCAGGGCAGGCACAAGGGAGGGGACGTGCTGTATGCTGGCAGCCTTGCGGGGAGGGTTGGGCAGAAACGCCATTAGCTAAAGGGCAATTCCTGATTTTGTACTTATTTAGGTTGTCACAGCCCTTTTCAGAGCAGTGGGTGACCCGGGAGAGTCAGCAAGGCTCAGCTCGCAGCACCAGCGTCAGCCCTGTCTTGTGAAAGGATGAGTTGGATCTTGATGACAACAGACGACCTTGGGCCTGGGTTTGCCTGTCACGCAGCAGACAGCATCGTCAGGGCTGTGAGGTCCCATGACAGGGGTGTCAGCATGGGTGTCCTGCTGATGGGCACCTCTGCTTGCGAGGTTGGAGGGCTCACGCCTTGGAGAGCTCTTGCCTGCATGACATCAAGCCAAGTTCCGGGTTCCTCTGCTGTTCCTCTGCAGGCTCTGGGGGTTATTTGGGATTAAAAAAAGGAAAAGGGAAGGAAAAAAAAAAGGAAGAAAATACACCAAATCTCCTTTTTAAATAGTTGAATGCAAATGGCCTGAAGAACAATGGCAGATGAAATAGCATTCGGAGTGGGCTTTAAAGCACTTGGAACGTGGGTAGGATCAAAATCAGGTTAGTCTTTGGAGATAGAGACTCTGCAGCTTGCCAGAGTGTTTTTAAGCATGCTTTGATGTGTAGTTCAAACACTAGATTTGTCCTGGCAGACAGAAGCACTCACAAATCCATACACAGCCGCTCTCTCCTTCCCTCCTCCCCACTGTCCCCCATCTCGGGAGATTATAATTTAGCTTCATTACGGAGGAGTTTTGCTGTATTTAAGAGCTGTGTAAATCCCCCTCCTGGGTCCGTGCATTGTGCTGAAATGAGTTTACGAACACCGACGAAACCTTGCGGGCTCTCGTGGCAGCAGAAGAGCTTTGCCCCGTGGGTTCGGTGGTGGCACCTCCTTGATTCCTTGGCTTTGTTTAGGGGCGCTGTGGGTGTGCGTGGTGTTAAACCCGCACTGCAAGCTGGAAGAGAAGTCCTGCTGGCTCCGGCAGCTGCGCAAGTGGGGCGAGATGGATGTGTGTCCCCTGGAAGACGGCAATTACGGTAACGAGCTTCCCAACATCACCAACGCGCTCACGCAGAGCTCCGGTCACAGCCAAGGTAAGTCCGGGCATGGAGTGGAAATACAGGCAGGAGTTAGGTCCGGGTCACAACTCACCCCAGAGTCAAGAGACCTCAATTCACCTGTGGGGATGTGTCCGGGAGTCATGGGAATACAAAACGTTTCTTGGACATGTTTGGGTCTTTGCTGCATCTTGGTGAAGCTGCCTCTATTTTGAGCATCAAATTAAGAGGCCATTTTAAAGCAGTTTGACTTTGGGGGAGTTTAGGTACCCCTATGGTCTGGTTTGGGTGTGCAGGTCTACAGAAAACCTGCACTGCTTGAGTTGGAGGAGAACTGAGCTTGGAAACCCTGGCTGTAATGTGGGAGTGAAGAGTTGGAGATGATGCACAGCCCCTTTCGCAGCCCTTGAGCCTTGCTTATGGGCTGTGATTCAGGTGGTAGATAAGCCGTTAGCCAGGAATGTTAAATACAGTTCATGTGCAGAGCTCAAAGGAAGCAATGTAGTTATGGGGTTGTTCCTTCGTGCCAAAGTATTTCCTCAACCCCTGACAAAGCATTGGATCCCTTTAAATTTAACCACTTGTCCACTTCACACAACAGGAAGAGGGAAATTAGTTGAAAGTTACTGCTCTTACTGCACCTCCATCTGCTGTGCTGGAATTACTCTCTGGTGTGTTACGTGTGGCGAAAGTGGGAAGGGGAGAGGATGGCAGCCATGCCATGAAGGAAACTTCACTCTCCTGGGTGGGATTAGCCCCACAGCAGGGGTTCAGGAGAGTGCATGCTGCCAACCCCCCCAGCCACAGCCAGGACCGCATGTCCCTGTGTGCCTCCCTGTGCGCATCCTTTGAAAGCAGCTTAAATTAAACCTGGCCTTGCTCCATGTCCTGTGCCAGCCCTGGGAATCCCCCCCTGGTGTTCCCAGCTCCACCAAGGATTCACTGTGGCATTCGGGGCAGGTTGCTGGGGCTGAGCAGGTCACTTTATTTAGACGAGCGGGGAGTTTCCAAACCATGGGCCGAGGACAGCCCTGTGTCCCTATGCTCCTGCATCTCCAAGCAGGGGACTGAGAGCAGGATGGATCCTGGAGGTGTCCCGGGGTTAATGTTTGTGTGCATGCAAATACTGCTGCAGATTGCTGCCAGCCTCTTTTATTGCTGAAGGAGAACAGCTGATTCCTGAGATCCTTCCTGGTAAAGTGAGCAAGCTTGGTTCTCTACATAGCAGCACCTGGTTAATTTCTCTCCACCTTGGGGTGCCTGCAGCATTCAGCCTAATTGTTTGTTGCCATCGTTTCCTTAGTGTGTTTATCCAGCCTCCCTGGATCAGCTTTGAGCAGTGCCTTTTGGTTTTCACTCTTGAATGCTTTTAACTTGGCCTGTCTTGTGGGTTTCAGGACCTAACATTCATCATTGCACCTCCTTTAGGGCTTCCAGTTTTGCAGCCTGCCGGCTGTGTTTGGCCTTCATGATCCGACGTGGCTGGAGCAATAGCAGGATTGCTCCAGACAGGCCTTTTCCTCCTGACAGACCACTTGTCTGATCTGTCTGGACAGTGTGAAATGCTTGTCCAGCATTTGATAGCTTCAAAAACATCAGTGAAGTTAGAGCAGCTCTGCAGAGGAGCAGACATCTGCTGCAGAGCAGCAGTGGGCTTTCAGACGATGCCATCTCCTCCCTTCCAGCCCTCTCACACAGCCCGCAGATGCTGCTAGAAGGTGATGGTTCCCCCCATTGCCAGGAGACAGATGAGACACACTCATGCAGTTCCCTTCATGGCTTCATGGAATCCCAGGCTGGTTTGTGTTGGAAGGGACCTTAAAGCTCACCTGGTTCCAACCCCCTGCCACGGGCAGGGACACCTTCCACTAGAGCAGGTTGCTTAAAGCCCCATCCAACCTGATCTGGGTCGCTGTGGTTCAGTGAAGCTGGGAGACTGTGCTGAAGCAGAAGAGTGATGCAAGGCAGTAGCACTGAGGAAGCCCAGTCCTGACTCTTGGCACTGAGTGTCACAGGGGTGGGAAGGCACTGCCACATTTCAAGGCGTCAGCCTCGTATGTGACTGGGGATTATCATTGGAAAGCAAACAGATGGGCAGTCCTGCCTCTTTTCGCACCTCTCTGATCAAGGCAGCTATTCTAGCAAGTTACTTTGCAGTGCTGTCTAAGCAGACAGCAGTCTCCATCAGATGGGATGGGCAGCAGAGATATCTAAAGGCAATCTGTCACAGTGCAGGAGCCAGAGCCCCTGTGCTCAGCTAGGAGTGTCTGGGGTGGGAGCCCATGGGGCTTTGTTCTCATTGTTGAGGCATTTCTGTGCCCAGGGGGTCATGTCTGGAGGCAGGAACAGGCAGCCCCTGCCCCACCAAGGCACTGATCGCTTTTCTCTTTGCAGACTCGTTGGCCAGACCCAGACGAACCGTGTTCACGCGGGCGATCGAGGGCTGTGACCTGCACTGGCAGGACAGCCACTTGCAGCGCATCATCAGCAGTGACTTCTACGTGTCTCCCTCCTACCAGCGGGAGGGCGAGAGCCTCCTCTTCAACTCCCAGGGGCAGCCGCTGTGGCTGGGTGAGCATCCAAACCTTGCGTGGCCTGGGTGGGTAGATGCTAGTGGAGAAGAGCCACCCAAAGCATCAAAAAAGCTTTGGTACCCTGGCTCTTTGCAAGCTTCTGCATCCTAGATTGAAATTACCTCCCTGGCCCTTAGCCTGAGGATAGGGTGAGCAGAAGAACTTGATGCTTTCCCACACCCCAGCCACAGTCCTTACAGCAAGTCCCACATCTTTACAGTCTGGATTCCCCTTGGGCAGCTTGGACCAGGTTCATCATGTTCTCTTTCATCCTCCCAATATTAGCTGTCCCCGTGCAAGCTCTCACTGTTTCCAGTGCAGCAGGACTGGACAATTAAGTCCTTGAAAGTTGTCTGGAGGGCACAGCTGTATCCTCTGGATTTTTAATTCCCTGCTCTCACTCTGTCTTTAGTCTTCCCTCAAAGGCAATTAGCAGAGAGTACAATTAAGCCTTGTATGAGTTTAAGGCACCCTGGACCAATTAAGCCCAGTACCCTCCTGTGTTGTAGACCTTTAGTCCATGTACCTCAAGCCACACAACTTCTGTACTGCAGAGTCATGACCCTGGGTAGATCTGCAGACCCTCAAGAGCTACATGGCTGGGAAGAGAACAAGTGAGACGAAGGGCTTGTGAGTGCTTGGTGTAGCTGTCAGCCCTCAAACTGACCCCAAAATGGGAAATTCAGGCCCCCCAGATCTCTATAAGGTTGGATGGCTCATCCCTACAGCCCAAGAGGTGAATATATGGGCATGGGGCTACTTAGAACCCATCACTGCACTGTCATCTGCTCCAGCAGCTAGGCTCTGCCATCACCCAGCCAAAAGGGGAGAGGGTATTTTAAGTCATCCAGAGATGTAGTTTCTGCAGCAGCTGGCACTAAGTTGCTAGTAAGGACAGGAGATAAGTTAAAAAGGACACATGCGAAGGCTGCTGGTAGCACCTCTGCCAGGTTAGCTGGAGCAGGAGAGGACACTTCTACTCTGGGAAGAGTTTTGTGTAGCTGCAGGCAGCAGGTTTCCTCCCTGCACAGCCATAGGTAGCAGTGGTAGGTCAGTGCTTCCATGGACTCCATCTAGCAGGGATGTGGAGGCCCCAGCTACCCTGTCCCTAGCATAATCTGGGTTCTGGCAAGCCTTTTGGCCCAGTTGGTTGGTACGTGTTAATTTTCTGATGTATTTGCTGGGATTTTGGGATTTTGGGCTCTGGCTTTCTTGGCCCCCCTTCAGGGACTCGGTGCTGGGAGAGAAGTGTGATTTGTCAGCAACTTCAGTGATGAATTCAGCGAGAAGCTGAATATTCCATCCGCTTAGCAAATGAATAGAGGGAGCAACAAGAAGCTCTTTTACAGATGTGTCTGTTCTGAAACCTCATCCTCGTGTATTTCTTGCGGGTGACCTTTGGGATGTGGAAACCCCATTTGTGGGGGTGGTTGTCTGCATTTCCAGAGCTTTCCGAGTTCTTCCAGGAATAGAAATTATCCCTTTACCATAATTTTAGATCTTCATGTTTGCCTTCCCCCGCTCCCTAACCCCCACCCTTGCTAGGACGTTTTGCAAGAAAATGGGATTTTCACTGCTTGTTATGCAGCATGTCATGTCATCTGCTCCTGCTAATTTCTCACTCAGTCATAATCCTCCTCACAGTTGCTTGATCTTTCAGGTGAGCAGTGAGCAGCGGGAGCAGATGAATTCCTAAGCAATTTGAGTCTTGGGGGGTGGTTCATGCAACTGTTCCTAATAATAAAACACCAGGTAGGAGGGCTGCAGAGGAGACGGGGTGTCTGCAGGGCGTGCTTCAGGGAGGTGTTAAGGAAGCAGTTCAAGACATCACCTCCAATCTGCCAGTGCCCCCAGCGCAGGGCTGGATGCACAGCCGTCACCTCTGCCCTGAGAGCTGGGAGAGGTGTTGGGTGAGAAGCCAGGAAGTGTTTGGGTGCAGAGCAGTGAGAGAAATCACCATAAGCCATGTGGATTTTAGGAGAAACGAACGGCAGGGTTGTCACAACCTGGGTTCGGAGCCGTCGTATTGCAGCAATAGTGTGTTGGAAATGCTTCCATTAGATAAGACTCGTGGAGGTGGGGATTTAGGCACTGACGTAGCTGCTGTGGGTTGAACGTGGTAGGAGTCCTGTTAGTATTCCTGGTAGGTATCCCTGCCAGGAGGAAGGAGAAAGGGATGAATTCAAGACAAGGAGCAGGAGTTTAGCAGGGGCTTGGGGAAGATCAGAAGAAGAAAATGCCCTGAAGCCCGATGCTGTCAGGTTTTCGCCCCTAATCAGTACCATCCTGTGAATTTCTGTGCTCTTGTGGCTCAGCCTTGCCCCTGTGTTTGTCCTTGCCTTGCAGAACACGTCCCGACTGCCTGCGCTCGGGTGGATGCCCTGCGCTCCCATGGCTATCCCAGAGAAGCTCTCCGACTAACTGTTGCCATAATCAACACCCTGCGACTGCAGCAGCAAAGGCAGCTGGAGATATATAAGCACCAGAAGAAAGGTATGAGTGGAGCTATGGGAGAAGTGTCTCACGAGGTCTGGCTGGAGTGTCTCAGCTGGTTGAAAATGTCTTCTCCACCTCAGAGAGAAGTGCTGCCCCATCCAGAGCAGCAGAGGTTGATGCTGGGCACTGCTGTGTGGCATTACTCACACCCTAGAAAGGCAAACTGATGCATCTGGTTGCTTGAGCTAAACTGTGTTGGTACCCACATGCTAAGGACAGAGGGGCCCATGTGCTGCCTTTAGGCTGCTGGAGTAGGCATATTCATGTTCCCACTGTCGCTGTGACTTGTCGCCTATAAGGATTGCACAGGCAAGTGATGCCTGCATTAAAGAGGAGCTGCTTGTCTGCAGAGCTGCAGTAACTGGCTGCGTGTGCTACCTCCACCTCGCATTTGCTGAATAAATTGTTCCAGGAGGCAAGCCCAGTGTTCCTCCTGTTGCAATTGCAGTTGGCAGGGAGCTGGGGTCAGTTACTGCAGTGCTGCTGGTGATCAGTGACTCCTGAACCTTGCCAGCTTGAGATCGTCAAAAGATTGAGCCTTCGAGACTCACTGGGAGTCCTTGTCATCTCCAGAGAGATTTCTGCTTGTGTTTCCAAAACATTCAGGCTACCATTGCAAAGGAGTCCATAAGTCTGACTTTATAAACTCCCCTTATGTCCTCCCGGAACAGAGAGCGAGCCATTGCACCTTAAGGGGACTTAGGAGCATGTTTTATTGTTGGGTGCCTGCTCCTTCTGATGTCTGGCCGTGTGCATGGTGGCTGCTCCTTGCCCTTGTGAACAACCATGCCAGAGTTGGCCCTGGAGGTCCCTGAGTCCAGGCTATGGGGTAAGGAAAGGCGGCTCTGGTCTCAGAGACTCCTGTGGGTGCAGAATCTGTCTTTAAATTCCTCACTCTTACAGTCTTTCTGTTCCATGTTTTGCAGAGCTGCTGCAGCGAGGAGCCACAACCATCACTAACTTGGAGGGCTGGGTAGGCCACCCTCTGAACCCCATCGGCTGCCTCTTTCTCACCCTGACCGAAGCTTGTAGATTAGAAGAGGAAAACTGCCTTGAAATTTCAGGTACTGAGCGCTCCTCCTGGCTCCTTCCTGGTGGCTGCTGCTGAACTGAGCCTGGGGGGCAGACCCTGGGGCAGGACTGGGGCTCAGGGCTCCTGGGCTCTGAGCCTCCCCTCTCTGTGCCTTTGCAGGAGCAGTGAGGACAAGAGCTGCAGTGCAGAGAGCAGGAGTTAGTGGCCCTGAGGGTTTGCAGCCAAAGCAGAGCAGGAGAGCAGCTTAGCAGAGCTGGCCCAAGGCATGCTGGCCCATGGGAAGGCTCTGGTGTCAGATCCTGTTGCACATCTCAGGTCTTCTGCATCTCCTAGTGAGAGCAGGAAGGAGGGTGAAGCCCACGTCTCCCACAGGGAGCTTTTATCCATCGTGGATGACTGAAGGCAGGCAGCAGAGAGGTGTGGGTCTTTGCTTCTGAAGTTGAGAGGTTTTTCTCTCTAACCCTGCTGCATCTCTTTCCCCTCTTCCAGATGCCGGGGACTCCAAACCGCCAGTGTATCAACATGTGCCCGTTGCGACCAGCAGCCAAGACAGTGGCGAGTCCTACCTGTCCCTGGCCTTAGAGGTGGCCCTGATGGGCATGGGTCAGCAGAGAGTGATGCCTGAAGGTCTCTACGCGCAGGACAAGGTGTGCCGCAATGAGGAGCAGATCATTGCCCGGCTGCAGGACCTGGAGCTGGACCCGGTGCTGGTGCAGACCCTGCGGAAGCAGTGCATCTTGCTGCTGGAAGGTGGGGGCTTGGTCCATCCAAATGGCTTCTGTGTCTTAACTGAGTATTGGTAACACCTCCAGGGTGCCCTTTCCAAGGTTTATACGTGGCTGACCCCATCCTGGCTTCTGTAGGTGAGGCGCTAAGTCTGTAGGATGGTTGCTCTGCCCCATCGTCTGGCAAAGCAAGGGTTTGCTGACATCCCTGGAGTGAGACCACCTCAGAGGCACTATGGAGAAGGGTGCTAAGCATGGGGCCTTGGTTTCTGCGGGATTTTGAGCTGAAAAGGTCTTTAGAAAAGGAAGGAGCAGCTCTTTGCCCTGGATCCAACTTGAGTAACGCACCAAGGAGCTGCTGAGCAGATCCTCAAAGCTTTGGAATGGTGCAAACCCCAGACGCAGATCCTGCTGTGCTAGTTATGGCTGATGGGCTCTGCTTCTGCCTAGGTGGTCCCTTCAGCGGCTTGGGAGAAGTCATCCACCGTGAGAGCGTCCCCATGCACACCTTTGCCAAATACCTGTTCTCTGCCCTGCTGCCCCACGATGCAGACCTGGCGTACAAGCTGGCTTTGCGGGCCATGAGGTTGGTGCATGTTTGATTCTGTCTCTGCCCCCCTTTTTGCCTCTCTCCTATGCTCTGATGGGAATCCAGGATGCTTTGCAACTGTAGAGCAGGGATGGAGTAGAGGAAGGCTTGGGGCTTGCCATCCTTGGGATTTTGAGTGTATAGGTCCACCTGGGCACAGCAGCAGTGCAGAGAGACTCCTGCTCTGCATTTGGGTGACTCCTGGTTTGCAAGCCCAATCCATAGGGATTTGCATGGGTCGCTGGTCCAGCTCTCTGCCCAACCTCTCGCCCCAGGCTGCTCCATCCTCTGCTGGAGCAGGTCCCAGGCACACAGGCTGTTATCCCAGGACAGACAGGCAGATGATTTGCCCCTGGCTCCAGGATGTCACAGAGGCAGGCACAGAGCACAGTCACACTCTCTTCTCCATTAAAGCCCAGCTTCATCTCTGGGCCTGGGGACACAGCCAATGCCAAGCGCTGCCCCACATGCCTCTCTGGCGTGTGACACACCTCAGACATCAGCCTGTGGACTGCAGTGTTTTGGCAGGGGCTGGATGGGTCTAGAACAGGCTGGAACGTCCCAAATGAATCAATGCTTTTGAAGGACCATCAACCCCAGAGCAGCCCTCTCCCTCCGACACCATTAAAAGTTCCAGCTCAGAGCATCATCTTTCTTGTGACATTTCCCTGGCAAAATGGGCCATCTCTCCCCAAGACTTAGGGAAAATTGGAAATGCCCTTGTCCTGGGAAGAGCTGCTCAGGAGGACAGCCAGACCTAACAAGTAGCCAAGGGCCTCTGCTGTGTCTGGGGCCATCAAACAGGAGTAGGACCGAGCGTCCATGGGGTGCACATTGTTCCCTTGTCATCTGTTAGAGCCTGTCCCCTGCTCACAGCCAGGACTCTCTATGTCGGGGTGTCTCTGACCTGGGCTGGGAAGGTTGGGCTTCTGCTGCCCCATGGGTGCCCCAAGCCTGCAATCAAGGACAGCAGAGGTGGCTGGATGCTCTCTATGTCCAAGGGAACAAATGTCCTCCTGCACACCTTGGCTGGCCATCAAGTTAGTGACACCAGCACCAATTCAGGGGTTTAAGAGCCGACATGGTTTTGTCACCATGGCCGGCAGTGTGAGACTCCTGCTCCCCTTCCTTAGACTTCCTTCTCCCCTGGGTTTTCCAGGCTTTTGGATATCCCCTGCAAGAGCAGGTAACCTAACCCATCTGCAGAGGCCCTGGGGGAATCTGCTGCTGCTTCTGATCATAACCGGGCATTTTAAGAAGAACCAGATGATAAAGGCAGGGGCTCTGCCGGGCACTCTGACATGAAAGGAGCGGGGAGGGAGGAGGGAATTTGCTTTCTGGTTGTTTTTTTTTTAAGGCTTGTGCTTTTCCTTACAAGTTTATAAATCACTTCACGGATCATTCTCTTCCTTTCAAGTCAGCCCGAGATTGATCCCTCTGCCCATGTGTTGAGCATGCAGCCTCGGGAGCTCCACACATGCACAGCAGCAGGATGCTTTCAAAGGCGTTGCTGCAGGCAGGCCCTGCCTCACCTCACCAGCTTCTTGGGGAGAAGGGGGTGATGCTGGGGCTGAGCTGGGGTCTGATGTTGCCTTCTCCTGTTTGCCCTTCAGGTTGCCCGTGCTGGAGACCACAGCCCCATCTGGCGATGTGACTCACCCCCATCACTTGGTCTCGGTGGTCCCCAGCAGATACCCACGCTGGTTCACCCTGGGACACCTGGAGTCGCAGCAGTGCGAGCTGGCCTCCACCATGCTCACGGCAGCCAAAGGTTGGTGGGGACCTCGAATCTGAACATGAACCTGGGATAGGGGTGATGGGACAACGCTGCACAAGGGCATCGAAGGGATTTTCCTGGAGAGAAGAGGGAGCTCCTGCTTCTGATCCCTCCAGTACTTGCAGAGTCCAGCTCAGTGCCCCTGGCACCGTCCCACGTAGAGCACAGTAAGCTGGCCTCGGAGCAGCCCACCAGAGTCTGGGATCCCCAGAAAGGGCCCCAAGGCTCATATTCTGGCAGGGTAGGACAGGAGGCTCTGCGGAGATGTAGGCAACCCTGCAGGGATGCCAACCCCAGTGCTGCGGATCCTGGGTTCTGTCCCTGGGTGGTGCTGGACCATGCCTGTCCTACAGCATGGTCAGCTGCCAGGTCAGCTAGTCCTGCCAGCCATGTTGTAGGTTCATGCCATGGTTTAGTTTGAAGCTGCTTATCCTTTTATCTCTGCTTTGTCTCTTTCTACCCTGTAGTAATGATCTTACACATATTGTAAGAGGGAGAATACCTCCCTGTGCACCAAACCATGTGTAGCTTTCGGCAGGGCTGGAGATGGGGACAGCTGTGCTGGGTGGGACACCTTGGTCCCAGGCATGAGGGACTCGTAAAACACCTCCTCACTGGTCTCTCAGGCCTCTTTGGTCACTGCCCAGGCACAATGATGAAGGCAAGCACAGGCTTTTCATTAAACATCCAGCCTCACTGCCTTAGCATCTTCTTCCTCTTTGCTGCTTTCCCAGGGCTGATGTCCTGATGGAGAGCTTGGTTATCCTTTAGTTTCTTCTCCCTTCCAGTGCCTAATGGGAAATGAGGTTTTTATGCCAGGGGTGTAGGGCTGTTGGATTGCATCTGTTTTTCACACCATCCCCTTCTCTAGGTGTCCCCCACCACAGCATGTCCCTGTGTCCTCAAGGCCTCTCTTGCCTATGCCCCTGCAAGCTTTTTTAGGGAGGCAAGTGGCTGCTGTGGGTGGCAGGAGATATCTTTAGCTGTTTGTCACCCAAGATGTCTCTGTGTACCCAGGTGCAGCCCTGGGTCCTTCACACTGTTGTGTGTTACTTGGTTTTCTTTGTGTAAGGTTCATCTGCTCAATTTAGAACTATGAGAGTAGAAACATGAACCTGGAACAAAGCAGAGAGACCTAATATGACCTGTTGGTATCTCTGGTCTGCGGCCATGCCAAAGGTCCCTTTCCGCACTCTGTGTCCCACAGGGTCTGACAGGAGTATTTCCCAGGCCAGATACAGCATCATGATACAAATATGCCTTGATGGGTCCCTCTTCCAAGATCCTGCCCATTTCCCAATGCCATCACATATCCTTGTAGCACCCATGGCTTCCAGTGAGAGGAGACCCACAGCATCACTGGGTGTTGTGCCAGGAACCCCCTTCTTTGGGGTTATCTCAGCCTCTCAGTTGTGAGAGCTGTGTGTCTGACCTGGGACATCCAGGACCAAGCCACAGTGTACCTGGGTGGCCCTGGCCCAGCCTCTGCTAGCTTTGCAGAGGGAAGGGACTTCCTGATGAAGACAGTGTGTGTACAGGAAGCAGCTTTTCTTCTTCTTTTTACTGTTTCTAAATGAAGAATGACCTTTCTGCAGCCATTCAGCACTGGGCATCTCCCCAAACCCCTCCTCTGTTGGGAAGAGTCTGCTTTACAGCTGTCAAACTTGAACCCAGGGTAGAACATCCAGGTGCCGGGAAATGCCTGCTAATGCTCCAGGATGTGTCTGGGATCACTCAGGCTTGTTTGTTCTCTCTGTGAGAGGATGTTCTTGAGCCGGGATGGGTGCTGTAGGATGTGTCACCTCCCGGGGAGGACACTTCATTTTGCTGTTGGACTGCAGGGCCTGATCCAGCATCCCTGTGCATCCCTCCGCATGGGTGTCCAGAGGGGCTGAAGGGGTTGTTTAACCACTCGGTGCAGGCAGGAGATGGGCCTTCAGGGGAAGCTGGGGGGAGGCTGAGCCCATCTGATTGTTCTTGCCTGCACCCAGGGGACATGCTGCGCCTACGCACGGTGCTGGAGGCCATCCAGAAGAACATCCACTCCTCCTCCTTGATCTTCAAGCTGGCTCAGGATGCGTTCAAGATCGCCACGCCAGCCGACAGCAACTCGGACACAACGCTGCTCAACGTGGCGCTGGAGCTGGGACTCCAGGTATGGCGTGGCACTGGGAATGCTGGTGGCCCTTCTGCCCCATGTGCTTTGGCAGTGGCACTGGTGATGGTCTTCCACCAAGCAGGGTGTCCCCTGTGGAAGGAGTAAATCCTTCCCTGAGCAGGGGAGCTCAGCCCTGGGAGGCCTCTGTGCCTGATGCAGTTTGGGTGGAGGCGAGGCAGCACTGGGGAGCCGGTAGCCAGGAGGGACAGAGGGATCTGTGGGGAGCACCACTGTGCTGGGTGCCCTATGGGGCAGCCAGTCACCCCGAATTCGCCTTGCAGGTGATGCGCATGACCCTGTCCACCCTCAACTGGCGGCGGCGGGAGATGGTGAGGTGGCTGGTGACGTGCGCTACCGAAGTGGGTGAGTGCCTTGCTGTGCTAGGGGAACCCAGCCTGCATGCGATGGGAGGGACCCTAGGGTCATTCATAGCCCTGCGCATCTGAGCTCTTCTGGGCCTCCCATTTATAGAATCACAGGACAGTTTGGGTTGGTAGGGACCTTAAAGCTCATCCAGTTCCAACCCCCTGCCATGGGCAGGGACACCTTCCACTAGAGCAGGTTGCTCCAAGCCCCTGTGTCCAACCTGGCCTTGAGCACTGCCAGGGATGGGGCAGCCACAGCTTCTGGGCACCCTGTGCCAGTGCCTCAGCACCCTGTGGATGCACCTCAGAGCTGGCAGGGATAGGGCTACAGCAGTGGCCAAGTATGGGTCTGGGACAGGTCCCCTGGACCTGGGTCAGGCCAGCGGTGTTTGCTGTGCCCTGCAGCATGGCAGTGAACGGTAACCTCTGCCTGTCCCCTTCTGCCCTGTTCCTGCTGGATCAGAGGCAGCAGCTCAGCACTGCCACAAGCTGGCTTTGCTATGGCTTTTGTCCTGGGACTTGGAGGAGCTCTGTGATCGGAGCCAGGCTCCAGGGCTGTGCCGTGACCCGTGTTTTCTTGCAGGGGTGAGGGCCCTGGTGAGCATCCTGCAGAGCTGGTACTCGCTGTTCACTCCCACGGAAGCCACCAGCATTGTGGCGGCCACAGTGATGTCCCACAACACCATCCTGCGCCTGAGCCTGGACTACCCGCAGCGGGAAGAGCTGGCCAGCTGCGCCCGCACCCTGGCCCTGCAGTGTGCCATGAAGGACCCCCAGAACTGCGCCCTGTCCGCCCTGACCCTCTGCGAGAAGGACCACATCGCCTTCGAGACCGCCTACCAGATCGTCATTGACGCTGCCTCCACCGGCATGACCTACACCCAGCTCTTCACCATCGCCCGCTACATGGAGCACCGGGGCTACCCGCTCCGGGCGTTCAAACTGGCCTCGTTGGCCATGACACATCTCAACCTGGCCTACAACCAGGACACGCACCCAGCCATCAACGACGTGCTCTGGGCCTGCGCCTTGAGCCACTCTCTAGGCAAAAACGAGCTGGCGGCCATCATCCCACTGGTGGTGAAGAGCGTGCACTGTGCCACGGTGCTCTCGGACATCCTTCGCCGCTGCACCATGACGGCCCCAGGGCTGGCCGGCATTCCCGGCCGCAGGAACTCGGGAAAGCTGATGTCCACCGACAAAGCCCCGCTGCGGCAGCTGCTGGACGCCACGATAAGCGCCTACATCAACACCACTCACTCTCGGCTCACCCACATCAGCCCACGGCACTACGGGGAGTTCATCGAGTTCCTCAGCAAGGCCAGGGAGACCTTCCTCCTGGCGCAGGACGGGCACATACAGTTTGCCCAGTTCATTGACAATCTCAAACAAATCTATAAAGGCAAGAAAAAACTGATGCTGCTGGTGCGGGAGCGGTTTGGGTGAGCCCTGGCCCCTGCCGAGCTCACTGGCAGGGTCCGGCCGCAGCAAGGGGACTCGGGAGAGAAGAAGGAAGGAAAGCAGAGATCACCTTCCCCCCATCGGCAGAGGCTGCTCTGTTCTGGTCTTTTTGTTTCTTTATTTTTTTGTTTGTTTGTTTGTTTTCTTTTGTTTGTTTTCTGTTTTTAATTTGATTTCCTTTCTTGGATTTAACCATTTCACACGCTGAGAGGATCCAGAGATTCCTTGGGCACAAACCAAAAGGCAACCACGGGGAAAAAGGATGGTTCACTCAGCCCCCTGCCCTCCCTTGCCAATACCAAAAGCTAACCTGGAAATCTAATACCTCTTTCCTGAAGGAAGCGGTCGCTGGAGGGATCTGAAGGTTGCAAAGTGCAGAAATCGTTAAATTTACATGGGGAATTCAAAATAAATAGGAAAAGAGAAAAAAATAAAGAAGAGCGAGCAAAGAAACCTGCGACACTAGAACCTCATGCGTCACCAAAAGCGATGGCTTTGCAGAGCGCTTCTCCCGCCCGCCCGAGACATGCAAACTCCTCTATTTGTGAAGATACTTCAATAAAACAAGTTAAAGTAACTGTTCTCAGGGATTGCTTACTAAAAGTAACACAAAAAAGAAAAAAAAAAAGCATTTATGATACTGTAAATACTATAGTATATGTGTCAATTATTAAATTGTAAAGTTATAATTATTTATAATTCTGTCTTTTATTTGGGGGATACTTGAAATTGTCATGGGCTGGGGCGATTATTTTTATTATTGCTATTATTATTATTGTTATTATTATTATTATAACTATTATTTAAAAAACCACACAAAACAAAAACCACAGACAAAAAGAGGAGGAGGCACGCGAACGTTTCTCAGGTCCCCACGGCATCGTCGGGAGCGAGAAGGATGTGGGGGGAGGCGAATGTCGACTCACAGCCCTGGGATGGACGGATGGACAGATGGATGGACAGAAGGAAGGAGGAGCAGCAGCCCAGCGCTTGAGGACAGCGAAGGAAGGGGCTCGGGGGACGCTCGCTCGGACACACATGGATGCTGGGGATGGAGGACACGAGCACATCACCTTGCACACACCGTCTCCCACGGGCGCAGGGGTGCGAGGTGCTTGGCCAGGCAGGTGGGCACCAGGGCTGCTGGCTCCTGGGGAAGGGAGCAGGGGCAAGCACTGTCTGGCTTCCCAGCTTCATGGTGCAGCCAATGCTTGGTCCTTCCTGGCTTCGCCCCGTGCCAGGGGCAGACTTTCCAATCCTGGGCTGGCAGCTCTTTGGTTTTGGTTCATTTCTTTGCCAGCGGGTCGGGAGGGCTGGGGGGGCCAGGGCCGGTCTGGATGGTGACTTGTAGTTAGAGAACGTGGGCTAGATATCTGCTGTCTGGTTTGACTTTTACTTTTTTGGCAAGTGACTTGTGTCCGCGCTCCGGCCAGGAAACCAATTGTACTCGGTCTGTGTCGCCACCAAACTAGCGGTCTTCAACCAGTCTGTTTCTCTCTTTTTTTCCTCCTTTCTTTTCTTTTACTTTTTTGTTTTGCGTGCGTGTATGTGTGTGTGCGACCTTCATCTGATGTTTAATAATAAAAGGGATGAACGTTACTGCCTGTATCTCTACTGCCTTTCTCTGAAGTTGGAGGGGTCACCACGCTTGCTGGGTGGCTGGGTGCCAGCAGGTCCCTGTCCAGCTTGGGACACTGCCCCATCCATGCCAGCTAGAGCAGTGTTGGTGCCCACATCTTGATCCGTTCTACAGACAGCCTGGACCACAGTGAGTGTGCGGCGGTGTGGGATGGGGTGGCATGGAATCATAGCTCAGGGTTCTTGGGTGCTGGCAGCAGGGTTGCTGCTTCCCGCAGGGTTTGCTGAGCCCCAGGCAGACTTTGCGCAAGGATCAGAGGAGATAGGGAGGGAAGAGATCTCCAGGACCAGTGGGATGGTCCCAGAGTCTCTGGGAGCTGGAGGAGGATTATGGCAGTGCTAGGGCCACAGTGTTTTTTGCTGCAATCCCAGCCAGTGTGGCAGGGTGCTGGTGGTGGTACTGTCTGTGGGCTCCTGCCATGTGGCTGGCTGTCCCCTAGGTCAGTCCTGAGGGGTCTCCCACCCACTAAATGATGCCCTGGTTTAATGCCACGTTGCCTATTCCAACACGAGCAGTACAGTGGCATTGCTTATGCCGAGCCTGTGGCAGGGGTGTGTTATGAGCCCCCAACTCCCAAGCTGTGACCCTGCCAGGCTCAGGCAGCTCCTCTCCCCTGGCAGAGCTGACTGCATCCATAGTGCCAAGAGATGCCTACTGTGCTCTGGGTTCATACCCTCTCTTGCCACCCCTTGGCACAACACTGCGCAGCCTGGCAAGGAGAGGCATGCCCCCTACTTTGCTATCATCCCAGTTTCCCATTCTGACCTGCAGGACAGGGCTCAGAGGCTCCCCCTGACCTCACATGCCCCACTGCCATCACTGCCCCTCTCCTCCAGGGCTGTCCAATTCCCATCCCCCCAGCCAGAGCCACACGGCTGCTGTGGAGAAGGTGCTGGTTTAATGCTGCAGCCCAGCCTGGAGCCAGCGCTGTGACAACACACTACTTGAGGTGACCGTGCCCAAACCAGAGTCCTGTCCCCAAGCCCCCAGGCTCAGCTGTGCTTGTTGATGTGGCGGGAATGAGCGTGCACAGCCTCCACAAAGGCACCCACATGCTCAGGGCTCATGTCAGGGTAGAGGCCATGGCCCAGGTTGGCAATGTAGCGTTGCGTCCCAAAACCCTCCAGCATCTTCTTCACCAGCTCACCAATCTTCTCCTGTAGGCACAGCAGGAAACCACTCATCAATCCCACCAGTCACCAGCCAGCCTGGGGGACTGCTGGGACACAAGCCAGCAATGCAGGTGGGGAAACTGAGACAGGAGGCCTTTAACACAGGCTAGAACTAGCCCAGTTGCTGGCAATGGCCACAGCTTACCTTGGGTGCATAGAGAGCACAGGGATCTAGGTTTCCTTGCAGGGTGACATCTTTCCCTATCTGTGCACTGCAGCAAAGAGGAAGCAGGTGAGTTGTTGCATGTGGTACAGAGACTGGCAGCAGCCAGGTCCCTGCAAGCCCCCACCTCAGCACATTTTAGGAGTCCTCAGTGCAGCCCCTGTTTGCTGTGAGCATCACATAGCATGGGGGCCGAACTATCCCCACTACTGGACCAGCAATCTCCAAGCCTGGGATGGCTCAGGTCAGAGGAGGAAGCGAGGGTACCCGGCCTAAGGTGCTGCCCAGGCACCTGAGTGCTTTGCCACAGTCTTACCGAGCTTCCTGGGGCCGGATGGTCCAGTCAAGACCGACCACCTCATAACCAGCATGGGCCAGGTCACGCAGTGCATAGTGTGCATCCTTTGCAAAGATGATCTGGAGAGGGAGGAGACGGGCAGTAACTCTGCTGTGGGTCAGATAGGTACCAAGGGTTGCACCATGTCCAGCAGCCCCCAGACGTCAGGGTCAATCCAAGCAGCCCCAACTCACCATGGGCACCAGGGGCAGCGCCTCCTCCTTCAGCTTGCTCTTGACACCCTGGGCGATGTCTCGGATGTAAGGCAGGGCAAAGTCCTGGAACTGCTCCGGGCCCAGGTGCCCCGCATGGGACTCAAATAGCTGGAGCGCCTGCCAGGAAAACGGGCATGGGAGAGCTGCACCTCAGCCCCTCCTCCTGCTCTCAGAAGCTGGACGGTCTCTGCTTCCTGTCCCCAGTCCCTGCCTTCCTGCCCGGCCCTGTCCCCGTGCCCTGGGACTCACCTGCGCTCCAGCAGCCACCTGCCCCACCAGGTAGTCAGTGACGACATCGGCCAGCAGCCGCAGCAGTCGGTGGCTTGCCTCAGGGTGCCGGTAGAGCCAGCTCTTGGCCTTGGCCATTGTAGTGGAGCCACCACCTTCAATCATGTAGGACATGAGCGTCCACTGTGGGAAGGAGTAAAGTGAGAACAGCGATGGAAGAAGACAGGAGGGGCTGGTCACAGTGCTGAAGGTAGGACCTGTGAGCACCCCAGAGCCTGGGGCACAGCTGCTCCTGCATTGACTGTCCCCTATGTACGCACCCCTATAGCAGCCACAGCTCTGGGGGTGTCATGGCTGGTGTCACCTCAGAAGAAAGAGCAGAGAAGCCCAGACAGGAAAGCCACATGGAGGAGCCACATCACTTACAGGCGCCCCAGAGAAGCCGATGAGGGGTACCCTGCCCTCTAGGCTGTGTCGTGTCAGCGTTATGGCCTGGAAGACATAACCCAGCTCTGCGGTCACGTCCACCTTCTGTCGCAGTTTCAGCAGATCCTCCACCTCCTTCAGGGGCTCTGTGAACGTGGGTCCTTTGCCAGGGACCATGACAACCTCCATGCCCAGTGCCTGGGGACGGCAAAGAATGGAAGAAGCAGGAATGGGGTGGCGCTGAATCCAGCCCCTTTCCCAGCCACTGCTCCCCACTACTAGCCATGGCTCTCACCTGGGGTACCACCAAGATGTCGGAGAAGATGATGGCAGCATCCAAGGGAAATCGTCTGAGTGGCTGTGGATGGGAAGAAGCAGCATTAGTGAGGGACTGAGATACCCTTCCCCATGGAAGACCTGGACAAGCACATGGGCAGCAGGGTCCTCAAGGGCTGCAAAACTTACTGGGGCCACCTGGGGTGACCAGACCCAAGGTTACTCCCCATCCCCTTCTGGGTGGTGAGAGGGGACACACAGAATCCCCAGAGGATGCTCACCTGCAGCGTCAGCTCACAGCACAGTTTGGGACTCCGGCAAGTGGCAAAGAAATCCTGCGCTGCCCGGGTCTCCCGAAACTCTGCAAAGGACCAGCAGGAGCATTATGGGGTGTGTGCTGGGCTACCCTTGCTGTGCCCCTGCATACACCTCCACCCACTCACCAGGCAGGTAGCGCCCAGCCTGCCGCATGCACCACACCGGGGTGTGCTCCGTCTCCTCCCCACGTGCAGCTCGCAGGAACGTGTCATTCTTGAGCTTGGGGAAACCCTTGGGGCTGTGGATGAAAGAGCAGATGTGGGCTGTCACCTACGAGGGGTCTAAGTGCCCTGCCAGGTCCTCACTGCCTGGCTGGTGACCGCACGAAAGGGCTTGTGCCCAGCAGTGACAAATGCTCCCCATCATGGTCCAGAGCCCTCTCCTGCTTGGGACTATGGGGGCCTCCACAGGGAGAGGCAGTACCCAGCCCAGGGGCCCATGAGATTAAGTTATCGTGGCCAGCAGCTGCTCCCGCCTGGAGAGATTTGGGTCCAGCCCTGCCACCCATGTCCCCAGCTCCTATCTGTGCTGTGCAGCCCATGGTGACAACCACGTGCCCCAGCCTTCCCCTGCAGTGCCTCCGCTGAGGGGGTGCTGGAGCCCGGCCTGCCATAGGGATGGGACCCCAGGAAACACGGGGGGCGGCCAGCACCATCCTGCTGTGACCAGCCAGGGACAAAGCGCCCAAAACATCCAGTGTGGGACCAGTCACTTCAGTGGCTGCGGGACCGGTGGCGCAGCTGACCCATCGCAGGGCAGGATCAGTGTTCCCAGTGCCTCACCAGTGACCCAGCTCCACAACAGCGTCCCCAGCACAGGACCCCAGTGCCACAGCACCCGTATCCCCAGTGCCACACGAGTGTCCCCAGCACAAGACCCCAGTGCCGCAGCACCGATATCCCCAGTGCCACACCAGTGTCCCCAGCACAAGACCCCAATGCCACAGCACCCGTATCCCCAGTGCCACACCAGTGTCCCCAGTACAGGACCCCAGTACCACAGCACCCATATCCCCAGTGCCACACCAGTGTCCCCAGTACAGGACCGAAATGCCACAGCACCCATATCCCCAGTGCCACACGAGTGTCCCCAGTACAGGACCCAAATGCCACAGCACCCATATCCCCAGTGCCACACCAGTGTCCCCAGTACAGGACCCAAATGCCACAGCACCCATGTCCCCAGTGCCACACCAGTGTCCCCAGTACAGGACCCAAATGCCACAGCACCCCTATCCCCAGTGCCACACCAGTGTCCCCAGTACACAACCCCAGTGCCAATCCCCAGTGCCACACCAGTGTCCCCAGTACAGGACCCCAGTGCCAATCCCCAGGGCCACACCAGTGTCCCCCGTGCAGGCCCCACTGCCTGCCCCCCTCACCTCACTAGAGGACCAGGGAGGGCGGCGGGGATGCGGCCCCGGGCTCCCCCCGCCCCGTCGCCCTCCCTGCTCCCGGTTACTCACAGGAGCCACTCGCCGTCCTCCATCCCGCCGCGCCGTCCCCAGCCCCTCCGCGGCCTCCTGACACCTCCCGCCCCCGCCCCGCCCCGCTGGCACCGCCATCTTGCCGTTAGTCCCGCCCCTCCGTACACCGCCATCTTGTCCCGCCCCCTCCGTACACCGCCATCCTGCCAGGCTTCCCGCTGCTCCGTACGCCGCCATCTTGCCCCGTTCCTTGCTCCTCCCTGCGCGACACGGGCGCTGCCATCTTGCCCTACGTCCGCCCCGGTGGGCGCCGCCATCTTGCCTTGTCGGCGGGCGGGGTTTGCCGTAAACCCGCGAGTAGCGACCCCACCGGTGCGGGGCTCGGTCGGTGCCGCGCCGTGCACGGGGCCCGGAGCGCGATGCGTGCGGGCGGGGAAGCGCCGCACCAGGTGCTGGGCCGGCTGCGGTTCCTGCTGCAGTGCAGCGAGTGCTTCCGCCGCGCCCGGGCGCTGCCCGCCGCGCTCTGCTACGTGCCGCGGGAGGTGCAGTACAAGATCTGCAAGGACCCCACCGCCGCCGCCGCCGCCGCCGCCCGCAGCCTGCTCAGCGTCTGGGACAGCCCGGGGCCGGCGCGGGGCGGCAAGCGGGCGGCGCGGGCCACCATCGAGGTGCGGAAGGGCGGCTGCCTCCGCGCCACCGGCGAGGAGTACTGCAACGGCGCCGGGCTCTGGGTCAAGCTCAGCAAGGTAACGGCGGGGTTGCGGGAGGCCCCCGCGGCCTGCGCTGCCTGCGGAGGGGCCGGTCCGCCCGCTGACGGGAGCCTCCCTTCCCCGCAGGAGCAGCTGGAGGAGTACCGGAGCGGCTGCGAGCTGGAGGAGGGCTGGGTGCTGGTGTGCAAGCACGCCGACGGCGGGGACCGGCTGGTGCCGGTGGAGTCCACGGAGCGGATCCAGCGGCAGCAGCAGCTCTTCGGGGTGGACTACAAGCCCGTCATTAGGTGCGGGGTCGGGGCCGTCGTGCCTGGCTGCCCCGGGTCCCTCTGCACGGCAGAGCGGGAGGTTCTTTCCCTCCGTTCACCCAGGCCCAGCTGCAGGGTGTCTCGGTATACAGCCGTTCCTGCCGTGCATTGAGGAGCCCCGGTCCGTTTGGCCACTTCTTCCGTGGAAATGAGGCCATAGGGATGACAGATGTGGAGTTAACTGGGTTTGGCTCGGTAACTGCTCATCACCCGCCGTTTGGGTTGGAAGTGGAGATGGTCGGAAAGGAAAAGGTGGTGGATGAGAATGGAGTGAGTGATGGAGAGTGGAGCGCGGTGGGGCTTTAAACTCAAGTCTTCCCCTTCCAGGTACTTCGCTCTCTTTCCCCTGGGATTTGCTCACTCCCCTCTTCTCTGGGTCGTTTCAGATGGGAGCAGGTGGTGGATCTGACGTATTCCCTGCGCCTTGGAGCGAAGCCCAAGCCCATGGAGCAGGATGAGGCCGCAGTAGAGAAGCTTCGGTATGAGCTGTGTCCCAGTTGTTTCTGTGGTTGGGTGCAAGGCAGTGTCTGTCCCTGGTTGCTCAGATAGCCATCTCCTGCAGACCTTGGCAGAGAGGGGGAAGACAGGCAGTGGGGAATGGCTCTGCTCGGCAAAGTTTTGTCCTAGATAAGCCTGTACAAACAGAAAACAGGGCTAGGCCGTGGAAAGCAGAAAATGGACCTGCCTTCACTGACCTGCTAGCCTGGCTGCCCCTGGTTCTCCTCCAGACCCATTAATCCCTTTTCCCTGGTAGGTTTGTGCCGCCAACATGGACTTATGAATGTGATGAAGACCTGGTGCATTTCCTGTATGATCACATTGGGAAGGAGGATGAGAACTTGGGCAGTGTCAAGCAGTATGTGGACAGCATTGATGTCTCATCCTACACGGTGAGTTAAAGGGACAAGGCTGTGGCAGCCCTGCTGTGCCACAAGGCTGGGTAGCATGGGTGGTACTTGATATGCTGAGCTGGGCTATGAGGATGCGGGATTGAAGCCTGGGGGGCATCATGCAGCATATTGTGTAATGCGGCCCCGGGAGGGCTGCGGTTTCAGAAGCAAACACTGATATTAGCTGCAAAGCTGATTTTAGGGAGGGTTTGATACTCTGCACTGCATGTGTGACCCCAGAGCACCTTGGAGAGTCAGGCCCACTGTCTTGTGCGCTCTGTATTCCCTGTGTCTAGCCACAGCCCAGCAAAGGGAACAGGCCAGTTTGATGCCCTCTGGCTCCAAGATTCATGACAAAAGTAATAATTTAGAGGAAGTTAATCCTGCCCCCATCTGATCTTCCTTTCATTTCCTGCCCCCTTCCAGGAGGACTTCAATGTGTCATGCTTGACCGACAGCCATGCGGACACGTACTGGGAGAGTGACGGGTCCCAGGGCCAGCACTGGGTGCGGCTCAACATGAAGAAAGGCACCATTGTCAAGTGAGGCACCTCTCCCCTGCGCGCTGGCTCATGGCTGGGGCGAGCCCTGCAGCCCCCTCAGCCTGCATGAGTCCATCATGGCCCAAGTTTGCCCTGCGCTCCCTGCCTCTCAGTCCTTGCTCTGGCTCTGAGCTTGAACAGGTCTTACCATTGTCACAGGTACCTGGGGGTCCCAGCACCAGCTGCTGTACTTGGTGACAAGTGTGACCAGCCAATGAGGGAGAGCAGTGATGGGTGTTCAGATGCAGCTGCCTTCTCCTCATTCCGTGCTTCCCTTTGCAGGAAGCTCCTGCTGACAGTGGATACCACTGATGAGAACTTCATGCCCAAGCGGGTTGCTGTGTATGGAGGCGAGGGGGACAATCTGAAGAAACTGAACGATGTCGGCATTGATGAGTGAGTGGCTGGAAGTGGAGAGTATAGTGTGGCCCTTGCAGGGGCTGGGAGATGCAGGACACCCCGACCCTAAGCAGTCATGCCAGCACCAGCCTGGCTTAAAAAGCCCGGGGCTTTGGGACAGGCGTTTTCTATCTCTGAGCTGCAAGTTCACTCTGCCTACAATAGCAGACAGCACAATCATCAGGGCTGTCCTGGTCCAATTATGGGAGCCATTGGGATCATGTCATCTGGACCTCGGGCACCAGCAGGTTCAGGCTGTGTTGTAGGCAACTGGGTTCGTGTTTCTGCCACAGACTCCCATTTCAAAACATACAAACCCTCTTCCCTTACAAGTGGCCTGTGGTTTTTGGCAGGATGGGTGAGGGAACAGCCCTGCAGCCCTCATCTGTGCTGTGTTTGCAGGAGCTACATTGGGGATGTGTGCATCCTTGAGGACATGACAACACACCTGCCTGTCATTGAGATCCGGATTGTGGAGTGCAGAGGTAGGGCTGGGTGTTAGTGGCCTCATCCATAATGTATGTGTAAGATACCGTGCATTAAGTTTGTTCCTGTGGCTTGTACTTGCCTCTGCGGGCTGTTTCAGATGAGATGCAGAAGAACCATGTGAAACTCCAGCGGGACCTGAAGGCTCGCAAGCTCTCAGCTTTCACCCTATCTTTCTCTGCCTTCAGTTCATTTTCCTTCTTTCTGTAAATGCCCCACCTCTTCACAGAGATATTTCAGACTCTCAGTGCTTAGCCCCAGAGCTGGTCGCATTCCTAGTGCTTTTACTTACAGAACTCCATGCTGGAAGGCTTGCTTTCTCATTGTCATAGTGTATCATCCGTGGTCTTCCTTGGCAGATGATGGGATTGATGTTCGCCTCCGAGGCATCAAAATCAAATCCTCCCGACAGAGGGACTTGGGGCTCAGTGCTGACATGTTTCAGCTGCCCAATTTAGTGCGCTACCCTCGCCTAGAAGGGACAGACCCTGACCTGCTGTACCGACGGGCTGTGCTCATTCAAAGGTACTGTATGGGGGGGGGCAGACAAGTGGGATAGTGTTGCCTGCAGGGATTGGTGCTGTCTCCATCACCACCGTGGCTAGAAACTGTAAAGCTGTGTGCTGCCCCTTGGGACGGGCATCCTGGGCCCTGGATTAAATAGCAAAGCCATTTGGGAACAAAGTGGACTCTCTGGGATAACTCCCCTATGCTTTCAGAGGAATTTTGCAGCTCAAGTTCAGCGTCTTGTGTGTTCCAAATGCAGTATGTCTGTGTGGTGTATGGGGCAGGTGTATGTAGAATCCCTTGCATAGGGTACAAGATGCTTACAGTGCCCAGAGAGTGGGAATTCAGTACTGAAGACTCTGTGGTAGAAAAGACTGTGTTGGGTTGGGTTTGGATCAGCTGTTCCTTTTCAGCTCGTGGCTGGTCTGCAATAGGCTTGTGCATATCTCCGTCCCTCCTGTGTTGCAGTATCTTCTTCTTTGGGATTTAGGTTCATCAAGCTCCTGGACAGTGTCCTGCATCACCTGGTGCCAGCCTGGGACCACACTGTCGGGACATTCAGCAAACTCAAGGTGAGTGATTTCCTCTGCGTCCTGTGAGGCCTCAGTCTGGCAGGGTGATTGTGCTTGGGCTGTGGGAAGAGGGGCAGTCAGTGCTTGTTGCCTTTAAAGCAGCTCCAGGGAGATGTGTGTCTGGGCTCAGTTCATTAAAGCTGTGAAAGGTGATATTGTTTAGAGGCTAGTTTCCTGCTAAAATGCTGATGTGGAAACATGCAGCTATGGGCTAACAAGTAGAATCAAACAAGAGCACTTCACCCTCAAAAGGATTTTGAGCAGCACTGGGCATGTGAGTTGGACACACATCCCCTCTGAGATCTCAGCCCAGGACACTCTGTTCCCGCACTTGCTGCCAGCAGCTTTGAGCTGGCTGTGTCCAAACACCAAGGCTTTCACCAGTAAATTCTTTCTGGCTTTAATAAGCTTTTGATTTCCATCTTTCTCATAAGACTGGGTTCATCCCTCCAGGCATCTGTTTTCCTTACATCCTTTCCCAGAATATATGCCAGACATTACTGGGATAGCCCCATTCTGTGTGTTTCCAGGCCTGATGTCAGAAAGGACTGTAATTCCTGTGCAGACTCAACACAGGATCCAAAGCATTTGATGATTCTTGTTTGTTTAGAGGAGCTTGCTTTGGTTACAAATAGGATGAATAGTAAGACAGATGTTCTGGTGAGAATGAGGGTGAAGGAATGTTCGTTCAAGCAACACTGGAGTGTGAGCAACAGATGATGACTAATGGAGAGAAGACTGAGCTTAGTATTTCCCTTAAGTCAGAAAGCAGAACCGTTCAGAGGCAGAAGAGGGGCAAATACTGTCGAGGAGAATGTGTCTGTGTGTGGAAGGCAGTGGCCCTGGGAAGGGGAGAGACCTGGCAGGGCAGTAGCTTCAATAGGAAGTAGGTGACACTGAGCACTTCTGATGTTTTGGACATACCTGTTGGCAGCATATCAAGCAGTTCTTGCTGCTGTCCAAGAGGCGCACAGCTCTCATTACCCAGTGTCTGAAGGACTCGGAGACCAGCAAGCCTAACTTCATGCCACGGCTCTATATTAACCGACGCCTGGCTATGGAGCACCGAGACAACCCTGCCCTGGACCCCAGCTGCAAGAACGCTGTCTTCACCCAGGTACCGTGCCTCCCGGGAGGGTCCCTGCTGCTCTGGAGAGTGTGGGGCATCCTAAACCTAAGATGAGCCATGTAGAGATAGGTGAAAGGGGACAACTTAGAGCTGGAGATACCTAGAGTCCTCAAGGCCTCTTCACGTGTTTCGTAGGGTCTACAATTACATGTGCTGATGATCCCATATCCAGGAATAACATCTAGGAGGGATTTGGGTCCTCTAAGTTGAAGTTTCTATCCTGGATGCTCTCTGTGGCATGTTGCTAATGCAGAACATAACCATCTCCTTACACTGAAAGGGCAGCAAATAATTCTTTTGTGGCAACAATAATGCAGCTGCATGCAGTTCTGTGTCATGGTTTTACAGCAATGCTGATTTTCCTATTGTAATTCTGCCCCCATCTCCAAAAGAGCTATTGCTCTGTGTGTGCATAAACAGCCTAGACTGCTGTGAGGCTTAATGTGTGTTTGATGTACCTCTGAGACCAAAAAGCTCCATACAGTGCTTAGCACTGTAATTATTGTTCCATTTCCAATAATGAAGGGCTCCTAGACCATTTAGAGATCAGCTTTGGTTACTATTTAAAGGTTTGGGGCAAACCAGATTTCTTGAATTTCCTGCCTTCAGCTGGCACCAGTTCCCCTGGAGAGGGGATACCAGCCTTGATCTCTGCTTGTTGCAGGTGTATGAAGGCCTGAAACCCTCAGACAAGTTTGAAAAGCCTCTAGATTATAGGTAAGCATGGGGGAGGGAGGGGATCATGCAGTGCTGGGAGCAATGTCCAGCAGGGTGTTTGGGAAACCTGTGTCCCCCCTGTGCTCTGGAGAAGGTTTGCAAAGGCAGGAGCCAGCTCAGCCATGGGATCATGGCCTATTTCCCAGGGTGTCACCTCCCTACTGAAGATGCAGCTATCTCTGGAGATTGAGATCTTGTCCTGTCCTAAGCTCAGACTGGTTCACTCTAGTCTCCTGCTGACCCTGCTGTGCCTGCTGCCTCCCCAGCATCTCCTTGGCTTTGAGCAGCTCCTCAGGCCATGCCTGGTTCTCCGCAGGTGGCCATTGCGTTATGACCAGTGGTGGGAGTGCAAATTCATCGCAGAGGGCATCATTGACCAAGGTAAGGGCTGTGTGAGGCAAGGGCTCCTCTGGAGCAGAGGCAGAGGTTGATGGGGTGACTTGCTGTAGGAGCTCATTTGCTCCCAATGTCACTGCCCATTGAGGAGAGAGGGAAGGCAGGTTGCCTTGTCCTGCCACCCCAGCTGTATCCTGGATGAGGAGAGCTGCTTGCTAGAATGGGGACCAGACCTCCATTAGTCAGTAACAGCACCTTTGACAATGCTCCCTCTGGCTCTCCTCCATAGGCCAGGCAGGGATATTACTTACCCTGTTTCCTCTGGTGCCGTAAGGCTCTGACAGGAGCTTTCTGCTCAGCAAGGGGCCGGGTTGGACCAGAATTCCTCATCTTTGTTCCATGACTCTGAGGATCAGCAAATGAGATGTTCATATCACTAAAAATGCCCTTCTTTTGGGGTTGCAGGTGGTGGTTTTCGGGACAGTCTGGCAGACATGTCGGAGGAGCTGTGTCCCAGCTCGGCAGACACCCCTGTGCCTTTGCCCTTCTTTGTGCGCACATCCAACCAGGTGCTGTGGATTGGGGTATTTGATGCAGATCTTTTTGTGCCTGGCAATGCAGTGCTGCCCCTGTCCCCCTGCATGCCAGGGAGGTACCTACTTTCGCTGATCTGAGGCTTTTCCTTGGGAAGGGTTGGGTAGACTGCTTTGTGACATCTCATTTTAGGATATGCTGACAGGGGCCTGGATACTTGTCTCTGACTAGGAATATTGCCAAGGAGGATGGAGGAGTTTAGCCCCCTTCTGTTGTGACAAGTGCCCAGAGGCAACACAGAAACTGAGTTTGTGGTGCTTCATGCAGTGCTGAGATTGTGACTTGGAGTTTTGCCTCTCCCTTCTGTAGGGTAACGGTACTGGAGAAGCCAGGGACATGTACGTCCCCAACCCCTCCTGTAAAGACTTCCCAAAGTATGAGTGGATCGGGCAGATCATGGGCGCAGCTCTGAGGGGCAAGGAGTTTCTGGTAAGCCTTCAGTCCCATCCCTGCATGGAGGTTTGCTGCAAAGGGAATTGTTATCGCCCTTCTGCAGCTTGTCCGACAGGAGCATGGGAGAGCTCTGTGATCACACTGGGAGAAAAGGTGTTTGGCAGGATCTGGAGCCAAGAGGTTAAGAAAGCTCACAGCCTGAGTTTTGGGAGATGCTGCTGGGGGCTTGGGAGAGGTGTCTGATCTCTGCTCAACTATGATGAGCTCTGCATGTGACAGGAGGATTAGGGAATCTCCTTTGGGTCTTCACCGTTGAGCCCTATATCCATTTTCGGGAATGTCTCCTATCACAGAGACTCAGCAAAATCCCTGTTCTTCTTCAGGTCCTGGCTCTTCCTGGCTTCGTATGGAAACAGCTAACAGGGGAGGAGGTCAGCTGGAGCAAAGACTTCCCTGCTGTGGATTCTGTGCTGGTGAGAGGCACTGGGAGGCTGTGCCTATCGTATTCCTTGTGGCACTCAGCAAGGTGGTGCTTTGTGTCACCGTCCTCATGTTGTACTTACTTCCTCCTGTTGCGTGCCAAAGAAACATGCACCAAAAGGGCACTCCTATCAGATGTATTTAATGCATCTGATAGCTAATATAGAGATGCTGACTACTGCTGCAAACATGGGATGTCCCAGGGCCTGCTAAGCAGCTCTAGGGCAGCATATCCCAAATTGTGCTCCTGTCAGAGTCACTGTAGCCCTTGTCTGGGAAGGGAGGAGATGGGGACTCGGGCACACCACTGCCCACTGGTCATCTCTCTAACAAGCGCTCATCTGGGGACTGGGCAGGTGAAACTCCTGGAGGTGATGGAAGTTATGGACAAAGACACCTTTGAGTTCAAATTTGGGAATGAGCTGACCTACACGACGGTGCTGAGTGACCAACGCATGGTGGAGCTGATCCCCAACGGCAGCAACACCGTGGTGCGCTATGAGGACCGCAAGGAGTTCATCCGCCTGGTGCAGAAGGCTCGACTGGAGGAGAGCAAGGAGCAGGTAACGCTGTGCTATAGCATCAGTGGTCACTGAGTTCTGAGAGACGCACACACAACCCCCTCTTCTGCTCCCCAGATCTGTTTTGAGTAAAAAGCATTGTAGCTAGTGATCCTGTGCTCATTAGTGCAATTGTAGGCAATTCTTTTTGTTGAGGTCCTGGAGTCCGTGGAGTTGTTGAGAAGCAAATGGGCTTGTGGCAGCACGGGAGACAGGGTTTTATTCCCAGTTCTGACATAGGCTTCCTGAATAAACTGGGATGCATCTCGGATCCTCTTCCCTTCTTCAGGTTCCTTGGAGCATTTGCTGTGAGCAGTCTCGTGCCTTGCATCCAGTCAAGTCCCTAGGCTCAACCGTGAGCCAGGGAAATGGACAAGACATGGTGCTTACCTGCCCTGTCTCCTTTTCAGATCATGGCCATGCAGGCTGGGCTGCTGAAGGTGGTGCCCCAAGCTGTTCTTGACCTCCTCACCTGGCAGGAGCTGGAAAAAAAAGTCTGTGGAGACCCTGAAGTCACAGTTGATGCCCTGAAGAAGCTCAGTAAGTGAAAGGCTCTACTGAAAACTCCCTGAAAACAAGATTGTCTTTTCGCTGAGCTGGGACAAGCAGAGGTGTGGGAGACTGATCTTAGCCCTTATTGCAAGTATGAATGTGGCCTTTTATACTTCTTGTCTTAAGCTGAGTGCTGATGAGGGCAGGGGTGTCCCTTGTCTCCATGCTGGGCCTCAGAGTCCAGGCTGGAGCATCCTTAGGCTGCCAGTATCAGCCTCTGTACAGTCGAGATGTGGACCTGGATACCCTTTGTGGGAGGAGCTTGACCTTGGGTCTACGTGTTCACACCCTGCAGGCATCTAGAAGTTTCTTCCTGTGCTGGCATAAGACCCCTGGGTGAGCAGGGGGAGCTGCTCTGGTTTATCCAGGAGGAGCTTGGATCTTTAATAAACTTCTGTATCCTTTCTGCCAGCCCGGTTTGAGGACTTTGAGCCGCTGGACACCCGTGTTCAGTACTTCTGGGAAGCACTCAACAACTTCACCAATGGTGAGTAATTTGCTCTGTCCCCATATATCTTGTGCCATGACAGCCCCTGCTTGCTGGCTGGGAACGAGGAGGACAAAGCCACCCTCATAGCTGCCTGGGGAACAGATGGGAGCCAGGGAGAACAAGCAGCTGGGCTGAAGGAACTGCTAGCACTGGGGATACTTGGAAGTGGCTGTACTCCATCCGCATCCCTCTAGGGTCTGCTGATGTCTTTGTTTTCCCTTCACAGAGGATCGCAGCCGCTTCCTCAGATTTGTCACTGGCAGAAGCCGCCTTCCAGCACGGATCTACATCTATCCAGACAAAATGGGGTGAGTCCATTCTTCTGTAGATTGCACGGCTGACAGATCCCACACCAGAGGGGTGTGTGGTCTGGCCTCCTCTGTGTTGCTGGCCTGCTGGTTCTGACCAGCTTATCACCTTCTTCCCAAGCTCTGAGACAACAGATGCTTTGCCGGAGTCATCCACCTGCTCCAGCACCCTCTTCTTGCCCAACTATGCCACGTAAGTTTTGGTGCTTCCCTACATCCAGGGGACTGTGTCTCTGGGCTCCTTTCTTAATCTTGAGGCTGACCCATAGAGTCCCATTGCTTTGCCACATTTATGTCCCTGTGCCTGTACCATCTAGCTGCTGTGATTTTTCTCTGTGAGTGGCTGATGAAGAGTAGCCTCCATCTCAGAAAGCATCTTGTCTTCCACTGACAAAGGACCAATGGCAACTCCTCCTTGTCTTTTCTTTCTTCCCCTTCCTCCTGCTATCCTTAGTGCCAAGGTATGTGAAGAGAAGTTGCGCTATGCTGCCTATAACTGCGTGGCCATTGACACAGATATGAGTCCGTGGGAAGAGTGATGTTGCAGCCTGACTGAGCAACATGGACAATTGTTCAACAAAAATGAGCAGTGGGAAGAGCTCCCTTGTCACCCCAGGATGTGTATATATAATAAACATACGGGCATGAAGCCTGACTTCCAGCAGCAGTAACCAGCACCTCTTTGGACATGGAGGTTTGGCTCTTCAGCAGAGTGGGAGCTAGCTTGGAGTGTAAATGATTACAGTAATGAAACCCTGGCCCAGCCCTCATGCATCAGGAAGGTCTGATAGGATTTTGTAATGAGCTTCTTCTCCACTTGTCCCCTTTGCTGCCACACAACTCTTGCTTCTCCCAGGCTGTGCTCTGCCCCAACCAGAAGTGGGGTAGAGCCACAAAGCTGCATGGCGGGTTATAGCACAGGACAGAGAAGTGTGAGCTGCCGCTGAGACGACAGGGATGCTCAGCGATGCTCAGTGTGTCCTAGCCTGATGTCTTAACTGCATTCCCTTGCCTCATTCCTGCTGTCACCTGAGGTCAATGGAAATGAGGTCATTCATCTAGGTACACAAGAAATGGGGCAGGCTGGTGGCAGATGCTGCAGGGGTGCCTCTGGCCACCAGGTGTCATGACGGACCTGTACAGCAGGACTGCGGCTGCTGTCTCCTAGGAAAGGGCTCCCATGCTTTTACATCGCACAAAATCACAGTTCTGTGACCACCCATGCTTCCCTGCACCCCTTGCATAGCAGCGACTGAAGGAAGTGGGAACTGCCTCCCTCCTGCTCCTAAACATTCAGTTCCACATCCAGCATGCTGGTGGCCTAGCAGCTGTTCTCCCAGGCGCTTTTGAGCCTTGGTTTCCCCTTAAAAGCCAGTGTTACAACTAATCTATTCTAATTCTCGTGGAGATGTGCAGGCAGGCCAAGCTCTGTCCCCATACAGCAGGGGCTAGTAGCAGGCACAGCAGTGCTGTGCTCTGCTCTCTGCCGTGGAGAGGTAGCTGAAGGCCTCAGGTGGACTGGGAAAGTCTTTGCTTTGGGGAAGCACACAGACTCTGGGTACCAAGGGTTGGAGCTCCTTGAGCAGATGGACACACACTGAGCGAGGAGTGGGCAATGAGAGCTTTACAATTTCCAAGACCATTAGAAATAGTCCTTGATCTTCCCAGCCCTGGGCAGGGCTAGCCATTGCCTAGCACTGTGAGCTACCAGATGTTGGTCCACTTCTATATACCCAGCTCCATCTTCAGCCTGGGTGGTCTGTTGGACCACCACTAGTAAAAGCCACGGAGTCACTGGGGCTTCACTGGGGTGCGGCTGATGCTGTGAGTTAAGATTTATCCTGTGTTAACGCCTCATGCCTTTTTCCTCCTCTGTTGAAGGAGTCTGTCATCCAGAAATTGCTTCCAGTTGTAAACAAAATCCTTCCCTTCACCAGTTTCCTTCTAAACTGTGGTATTCCCAGACCCTGCTGAGGGGGTTTGTGCTAAAGGGATGTTAGGAGCAGGAAAGAGCATATGCTACCATCTCCTATATTGGGGTGAGTAGAAGGAGCATAGGGTGATTGGGGAAGCTGTCCCTGGCAACAACTGCCTGCAGCAGAGCCTTCCACACTCAGCTGGGTGTATGTGAAGTCCCATCTGCTGGAGGAGGTGTTTTGTAAGTCCTAGAGTTATCTCAGAATGGAGCTTTGTGGCAGATTGCAGCATCTGGCATGAAGAGGAGCAGGGCTGGTGTGACACTTTGCCACGCTGGTTGGCTGAGTCACTTCCTAGGGTGTCTGTTTTAAATGGGCATGAGTGAGCTGGTAAAAGCTTGATCTGGTGGCTTGACCTCACACAGGAGTGTTGGTGATGGAGTCTTCAGCATTGAGCTGGGATTTGAAATAAGCCATCCTAGATCCTTTCTGGCCACTGACATTTGGGTAGAATCGAGCCTAGTTTTTCCAGCCTTGCCCACTTACCTCTAAAGGGAGATCAGCAGGAGGTCACATTATTTACTGAGCAGAACTAGAAGTAGCACGAAAAACTGACTCCTCTTTGGTGCTTCGTTGTGCTGGGCAGGGGGTGGTCAGTTGATGAATGGCTCAGGGTGGGATGGATAAAATGGCCCTAGTCTGCAGTGGAGGGTGAACTGATGTCACCTATGGGAATGGGCTTGCTAAAAGCCTGCTGGGGCTGCTTGGGGTGACCATCTGTAGTGGAACAGGCACCTCTGACTGAGACATCTCCAATAGGTGACCAATGCTCCCTGGCCTTGGTGGAAAGAACTGCAGCTGAAAGAGGGCAACAGGTAATTATGGAGATATCCAGAGCAGCTCGGCTCGCTTGGACTGCTCTGTTCCATCTTGTCTTCCATGTACACAGTCTCAGCCCGCCATGGCAAGGGAAGAGCTGCTGTGCACGGTGATGCTGAGAGCAGAGCCTGGCTGAAGCAGTGGGATCCTTCCATAGGATCACCGTGGCATGTCCAGCTTTGGAGATGCTCAAGACTTACTTGTCTTATGGCCCTGAGCAATCTGGTCTAACCTTCAGTCTCACCCTGTGGCTTCAAGACTAGGTCCTCTCTAACCTGAAGCACTTGATGACTGTGGAGTTACTTGCTCTAGCTTTTTCCACGTCTCTACTCTTCCTCCTGTAAGGTCTTTTATCCCCTGACCTCTCACATCTTTGGGTTTATTTCCTGCCACTAAGAAAAGAGTGCTGCCTAAGGCCTGGCTGGAGCTCTGGGGTGATGATTTAGCTGCTGACAGGGATTTCTAGCTAAAAAATACTTGCAGTAACAGGACTCTGGCCCTAGCAGGAAGGCTGCAGTTAGGAGGTCATCCAGGATGTTCTGGGTTTAACCCCTACAAACATATCAAGAAAAACGCTGGTTTACAAAAAAAACATTGTTTTACCATTTATTATGGGGATATATGTACGTGTTGGAGAATAGCAGCAGCCATCAAGTGCATGGTCAAAGGGTCTGGACAAATGTGGCTGCTGAGCAAGGACATCAAGATAACAGAATTCAACAGCTCATGCTGCTGTGTGGTGCGAAGGTGAGCTGGGAAGGGGGAGCTTGTGACCTTCCTGGGTCTCCTCCGTGCATTCCTCTGGCTCACCTGTGGTGTTTTAAAGCAATCACAAACTGAATTTCTGCTGTGACACCCCAGGGATTTGTGGAACGGGTCGGCCTGGCTCCACTCTGGCCAGTCTCGGGGGCCCAAAGCAGGTGTTAGTTCAGTGCTAGGGCAAGTTCCTCCTCCTCTGATCTCTAAAGCTGCGGGTGGGAGCTGCCTCCTACCATGTTTGACAAGGCACAAGTCAAGTGCCCCTGCCCAGCTTCCTGCTGCACGGAGGCTGGGGTGAGGGCGTCCTCTTGGCCTCAGGGAACCAGCAGCTCCGTGTCCCCACCTTGTCACCCAGTCTTAAGTCATTCGAGATCCGTTTCCAAGGCAGTGCCATTGTAAAGAAGGTGCTGGTGCCCCTATGCTGCTAAAGAGACATCTGTGGGGCCAGAGCTGCAGCTTTACACAGTGGGTAGGGACAAGCAGGGGCAGGGACTGATGTTGTGACGGCTCTGGGTAACCACTCACTCTCCTGACTTCAGCTTGAGGAATTGTCATAGAATAGCTGGAGGTGATTGATACCCCATGTGTAGTCTGGCTGCTCGTTATTCCACTAATACCCTGGAGTATGACAAGCTATGAATAGGTTGACAGGATCCATCTGTCCCTACCTCATGTAGGATCTAAAATAAAGTGAACTAACTACTGTGGGTCTTCCTCATGATTTGTCTGGTCTTCTGTTGGTGGTTCTTCCTCTGTTGGGTTAAACAGCAGTGGAGACCAGAGCCAGGAGAAGCCCTGTGGTACCCTTTGCATTCAGAGCAGTGTCAGGGAGGTGGCTCAGGGTATTGACCATCCCAACCCTTTGGAGCAGCTCTGCAAGCTGTTTGATAGGGTGACATGGCCACAGTGAGGAGCCAAGGCAGAAATCTGCACTTCTCTCACACTGTTGTTCAGGGCACTTTGCTCCTGGCAAAGCCAGGAGCACGACGCAAGGCCAGAGCGATGAGGCACAGTCGTGCCAGTCCCAACGGATAACGCTGTAGGGTGACAGATGTTGGGCCTCTCTTTGCACTGTGCCTTTGCAGGGATGGAGTTGGACTCTGACCTGCTGGGGAGCAGGGACCTTTGAGCTCTGCCAGCCTCCTTGCTTCCTGATCCCTAAGCGCAACCCTTTGTGCCCAGCCTGGAGCGGTTCAGGTATCAGGGTGGAGCTGAGCTGTTCTCTGCCACCACCTTGCTCTGGTATGGGACAGGCAGATATGACGTGGGGTGACACACTGCCAGCCTTTGCGGGTGGTTGGGTGCTGCTGGGTCATATCCGTGTTCCTGCTGCCACGAACTACTGCTGGCTGGGAGGCCTGGGCTTTGAAGCCCATCATCCCCCCCAGTGGGTGCTTTCAAACAGGAATATATTCCCCCAGCCAGCCAGGAGCCAGCTCTCCGCATAGCAGGATGCCAGCTCCCCTCTTTTCCCTGTCCACACCGAGGATGTAGCCCTGTGCCCTGACCTCACAGGGACGCCCTTGTAGGAGGTCTGCTTGTAGGGATGCGGGCAGTGACAGGGATGTTGGAGGCCAGAGCGGAGAGGATCCTAAGCCACAGTGCAAGGAGATGCAGGAGACCCGGGTCAACTCCGGTTGTGGACCACCGGGATGGGCATAACACCCAGAGGGGGCCATGACAGCGGCCCCAGGCCGCGCACAGCCCCCCGGACAGCGAGACGGGTGAAGAAGGGCTGGGCCGTGCCCGCGGCGGGGCGGCCCCGGAGGGAGGAGGGCGCGGCAGCACCGCCCGAGGCGAGCGGGCGCTGCCGGGGGCAAAGCGGCGGCGCGGCCCGGAGCGCGATGCGTGCGGGCGGGGAAGCGCCGCACCAGGTGCTGGGCCGGCTGCGGTTCCTGCTGCAGTGCAGCGAGTGCTTCCGCCGCGCCCGGGCGCTGCCCGCCGCGCTCTGCTACGTGCCGCGGGAGGTGCAGTACAAGATCTGCAAGGACCCCACCGCCGCCGCCGCCGCCCGCAGCCTGCTCAGCGTCTGGGACAGCCCGGGGCCGGCGCGGGGCGGCAAGCGGGCGGCGCGGGCCACCATCGAGGTGCGGAAGGGCGGCTGCCTCCGCGCCACCGGCGAGGAGTACTGCAACGGCGCCGGGCTCTGGGTCAAGCTCAGCAAGGTAACGGCGGGGTTGCGGGGCGAGCCCCGCGCCGTGCAGCCGGGAGCCCCCCGCGCGCACGTCGTGTCCCCGCGCTGGTGACAAGCCGGGCTGCGCTTTCAGGAGCAGCTGGAGGAGTACACGGGCGGCCATGACCTGGCGGAGGGCTGGGTCCTGGCGCAGAGGTTCGGGGAAAGAGGAGATAAGTTGGTCCCGATTGACTGCGTGGAGAAGATCCAGTGGCAGAAGCAAACGTTTGGGAATGACTACAAACCCGTGGTCAGGTACGGCCCCGGGCGGGGGGGGCTGGGGGTGCGTGTGGCTGGTACCCCTGGAAGATGTTCAAGGCCAGGTTGGATGAAGCGTTGTGTGGGATGGTTTAGTGTGAGGTGTCCCTGCCCATGGCAGGGGGGTTGGAACTGGATGATCTTGAGGTCCTTTCCAGCCCTAACTATTCTATGATTCTATGTGCGGCACATCCAGCACAGCCTCCTTGCTCCCTCCTGCGCAGGTGGGACACATCCCTGCCAGCCAAAGGTGTCCCCTCATAGGCTAATCCTGTTTGCCTGTGGCAACACCTGCACAGGATAAAAGTGATGCTGGGGGGTTCTGAGGCAATTGGGTTTGGGCTGAGCAGTGATGCAGCGGTAACACAGTGATGAGAAAGCTCATACTTGATTTTCGTGATGAAAGGCCATGTGTAGGGCTGGATTCCCCACTCTTCTCCGCCATCTAGGTGCTGGGACACTCTTTGTTGCTCCCATAGCTGTTTCTGCAGCCCCTGGCTGTCACCCCCACTCCCTCACTGCTGCTGCCTCCATTCCAGCTTAAAGCTTGGGTATGCTGAGCACTGACCCATCTTTCTCTCCCTTGTGTGACTCCTCACAGGTGCTGCTCCAGCTGGGAACAGGTGGTGGACCTGACCTACTCCATATGCCTGGGAGAGAAGCCCAGACTCTTGGAGCAGGATGAGGCTGCAGTGCAGAAGTTTCGGTACGAGTGCATCTCCTAGAGCAGTTCGGATACCTGAGGGGTGTCTGGCTGGGGCTGGACGTGCCTGTGGTGTCAGGACTGGCTTCAGGGTCAGGAGTGGAAAAGATGGGTGCCTTGAGATGCTTTTTACATTGATGCTGTTCGATACTGTTCAAGCAAATATGGCCTTTGCTCCATGGAGCATTGGAGCAACTGCATGGTGCTGTTCCCACTGGGCTGGGGTGGCCATAAACAGCCGGTGTGGTGGTGGTGGTGAGATACAGTCATGTTATCTGCCTGTGCTGGGCACAGCTGCCCAGCGCCATCCTGTTGTGATGACCATGAGATGCTGCAGCCAGTATGAGCTGGGGCACCTGCTGGTGAGCAGGTTTGGTTTGCATCCTTCCCGTGCCGTTAACACAGAGCCTTCTTGCAGGTCTGTTCCGCCGGGCTGGAGCTACGAGCATGACATGGAGCTGGGGCGCTTCCTATACGATCACAGTGAGAAGGAGCTGCAACGTGGGGACTGCATGACGGGGCACGTCAGCAAAATCGAGGTCTCCTCGCAGGTGGTGCGTAGTGAGGCTCCGCCATAGCCTAAAATCAGTGTCAGATACATGAGCATTGTCGCGGCTATGGGGAGGATCAGCCCTGAGAGGGGCAGGGAATTGTGATGGGCTCTAGTGAAGCTGATGGGAGTTGGGCATCTGGAGCAAAACACCAGTGTGTCTCTAGGGTCTGTGGCCATGCTCAGCTTGCTCTGAGCAGGAGTCACTGTCTACTCGCAGCCTCACAAACAGGAGCTGTCCCCTGACGCATCCGGGGGTGGCCGTGGCGTGCCCAAGGATGCTCAGCTCTCTGCTGCGCTCGCTGCACTCTTGCAGGGGGACTGCGGAGCGGCCATGCTGATGAACAACCTGACACAGAGCTTCTGGGAGAGCAACGGGCCCCCGGGGCAGCACTGGGTGTGGCTCAGCATGAAGACAGGCAGCATTGTCAAGTGAGCCCTCCGGGTGTCCCCTCCCTGCCAGCGGCTGTCCCAAGGAAGGGCAGGGTGCCAGGCAAAGCACCATCTTCCTCCTGAGTGCAGCTTCCCTCAGCCTTGGGGTTGAGGTGGAGGGAAGCTGCCACCAGATGAACCCCAGGAGGACACAGCCTTGCCCCCAGTCCTATCTCCGGGGGCATCTCTGTGGAGGGGAGGGCAACGCTGACCCTTGCTCTTCTCATCCCCAGGAAGCTGTGGCTGGTGCTGGATGGGAGAGAGAACTCGTACATACCCAGGCGGGTGGCTGTGTATGGAGGGCCACGGAACAGGCTGCAGCACATCAGAACTGTCCTAATCAATGAGTGAGTAAAAAGCAGCCTGGGTCCAGCTTAGGCCAAACTCCAGAGCTATCTCTGCACCCTGAGCAGATGCTAAGGAAAGGGGCTGGTGCTGAGTGACCTGCTGGTGATGGCTCTTTGCGGGTTTGGGCTCCCTGGGTGCAAGACTACATCTGTCCCCACAAGCATGGTGGCCCCTGCCTACATGTGCTAGCTTCATCTCCTTTCCTGGTCCTCATCCATGCAACTGGGTTGCAGTGTGCTTCTTCCTCCCTGGTGACTTTAGGAATCTTTCTGCCTCCTCCTCCTTATCTCTGTGGACTTGGGCTGCTGCCGTCACCTTTCTGAGCATCCCTGCTGTGTTGTAGCCGAGAGGGCCTGGGGTGCTTCACCTCTTCCTCTTCACTGTGTTTTTTCCCCACATGCCCCTAGGTCTTTGACAAGACCTTGCCAAAGGCTTTGGAAACACAAGCAGATCACTTACCAGATTGCTCATCTTCCCAAATCCCTGTTTCTTTCAAAACACATCACCCTTGCCTGACCAGCTCTGCCTGCAGGTCGGTTGTGCCCTTGCATGATGTGCCCAAGACCCCCTGGGAACAGTGATGCCCTCTCAGACATCTCACATTTCTGTTCTGCTTTGAATTTATGCTCTTGTCTGGCTCTTTGGGTGCTGCTTCCACCTTCTTCAGGATATCTCTGTGCCTCTGACAGCCTCTTCTCTCTGCTGAGTTCCCTTCTGCCACAGTGAGGTGAGGGGTCTTCTGCTCTGGGTAGCAGTGCATCTTTGGCTGCAGAGCTGGAGTGGCCTGTGCCTTGCTGGCCACCTCCTGTGCACTGTGGCTCTGCCACCTCTCTTCATTCTGTGTGCAGGAACAGCTTCCAGTGTGTCTGCATCCTCCGCAACATGAAGTTCCACCTGCCGGTGCTGGAGATCCGCTTCCTGGAATGCCGGGGTGAGCCTGTGCTGCTGGATTGGGGCTGCCAGCCCAGCCTGGCCCTAAACCTGCAGCCATCCCAGTACCTGCGGTTCTTCCTTCCACACTGGCTGCTTTTGGGGGTCCATTGGAGGAGAAGCTGGGGAATGAGCTTCATTTGGGATGCTGCAGGTGCTGGGGGCTCCTTACCCCCAGCTGCAGCATCTCCGCCATGCACTGTCCTTTCTTGGCAGACCAAGGGTACAACGTCCGCCTGCGAGGGATTAAGATGAAGTCCTTCTGGGAGTGGGACCTGATTCTGAACTCTGACATGTTCCAGCCGGCCAGGCTGGTGCGTTACCCTCTCCTGGAAGGGGTGGACACCAGTGTGCTGTACCGGCGGGCAGTGCTCATCCAGAGGTACCATCCCCAGGAGAGTGAGCCTGTGCCCTGAGATGAGCTGTGCCCTGGCCTCTAGCAGGGCTCCACACATGTGCCAAGCCCCTCACATCCTCGCACTGCTCCTCTCTGATCTCCAGGTTTGTCCAGATCCTGGACAGTGTCCTGTGTTACCTGGTCCCCCACTCCGAGGACGGCATTGGCACCTTCAGTGCACTCAGGGTGAGTGTTTGCTGGGCTCCCCTGGGATGGTACCAGTAGGGGCATCTTGTCATGGACTCCGCTGGTTTTGCTGGAGGCTGTGGCATATCCCCGTTGATCTGATGGGGACAGACCTGCGCAGGGCTCATGCTGAGAGCTACTACATTGAGCATTGCCAGTGAGATGGAGAAGCTGAGCATCCCCTGTTACACCAGAAACTGTGCTTGTGGAAAGAGGGCACACCATGGCAGGATCAGGCTTCCAACTGCCCTGGGTTCAGCAGCAGCAGTCATTTTTTCTCCTTAGTTGCTGGTGCAGGGCTGTGTTTTTGACTTTCGGCCTGGGAACAGTGCTGATAACACCGATGTTTTCAGTTGCTGCTCAGTAACATTTACTCCGATCAAGGACTTTTCAGTCTCATGCTCTGCCAGGGAGGAAGGGCATGGGAAGCTGGGAGGAAGCAGAGACAGGACACCTGACCCAAACTAGCCAAAGGGGTATTCCATACCACAGCACGTCATGCCCAGTATAGAAACTGGGTATCGGTTGGCAGGTGGTGAGCAATCGTATTGTGCATCGCTTGTGTTTATTTTCTTTTCCTTTTCCCCTTTTATATTCTCTCCCCTTGTTATTTCCCTTGTCACTACTGGTGGCAGCAGCAGTGGTTTGTGTTACACCTTAGTTACTGGGCTGTTCTTACATCAGCCCGTGGGAGTTACAATCTTTTGACTCTCTTCCCCATCCCTGCAGGAGCAGGGGGGAAGGAAAGGACGGAGTGAGCGAGCAGCTGCACGGTTCTGAGTTACCGGCTGGGCTTAAACCACAACAGTAACCATCTCAGCTTGTCCCTTGCTAGGACATGAAGCCATTCCTGCTGCTGTCGAAGCAGAGCACAGCCCTCATTGCCCACTGTCTGCAGTCCTCGGAGAGCAACCCCCCTGCCATCCTGCCAAAGCTGCGCATCAACAGGCTGCTGGCCCGGGAGCACCGCGCCAGCCCCGAGCTAGACCCCAGCTACAGGAACACTGTGTTCACCCAGGTACGGCAATACCATGCCCTATGTGGGTACCTGTAGCTCAGCATCACTTGTCCCTGCTGCATCTCATCCCTTTTCCTCTCTGCTCCTCTCCAGCTGTACGAAGGCCTCAGATCTTCCAAGCACAATCAGCCCCTGGACTACAGGTCAGTCTTCAGCATCACAGTTTTGGGGTGTCACCTCCCCAGAGCAAGGTGCAGGGAATGCCATGTGCTTCTTGCTTTCTCGGAGGAGGGATGTGCATGAGGCTGTTGCTTCCCCACAGATGGCCCAGAAACTACACCCAGTGGTGGGAGTGTGATTTCATCACTGAGGGCATTGTCGACAATGGTGAGAGCTCTCCCCTGCTGCTCCATAGCTCTCCCCAGGGCTTTCTCATGTTGGGGTGCAGCTCAGTGGGTTGCCCACTCAGGTGGGGTGTCCCCGCTGTCCCGGCTTCTCTATGGGAGGTAGCCATGCTCTGCGCACATGTAGTGGTCCCTGCATCTCTCGTACCCCACCAGCGTTGCACCCTTGGGACCAGCATCTGTCTGTGCTGTGTCAGGCACTAAGCAGCCTCTGCCCCCACTGCAGGTGGTGGTTTTCGGGACACCCTGTCAGACGTGTCGGAAGAGCTGTGCCCCAGCTCGGACAATGTCCCCGTGCCCCTGCCCTTCTTCATCCGCACCTCCAACCAGGTTTGGTACCCCATTGTCCACCTGTTCCAGCCCTGGGCGTACAGACAGCAGAGCCTGGGGGCTTTTGGGTATTAGCTCTGCCTTAATGCTTACAGGGCTATTGGCTTGGGGAGCTTTGCTTGTACCTGTGTGCTGGACAGGAGAGGCAGGCAGAGGGGTGATGGAGAGGGAGGCTGCAGGAGGGACCATGCTGGGCTGGTCACATCTGTGTCCACAGGTCCTGAGCTTCTCTCCTGCAGGGTAACAGCAGCAGTGACACCAGGGACATGTACGTCCCCAACCCCTCCTGCAAGGACTTTCCCAAGTATGTGTGGATCGGGCAGTTGATAGGAGCAGCCCTGAGGAGCAAGGAGTTCCTGGTGAGCACATCAGGTCCCCCCTGGCCAGCAAAGGGCCTTGGTGGGTGCTGCGGTGTCACCCCTCAGTGACGGAGGGGCACATGGGGGATGCATGTCTTTGCTACCTCTGGCAGATGCTGGCTCTGCCAGCGCTGGTGTGGAAGCAGTTGGCAGGGGAAGAGGTCGTCTGGAGCAAAGACTTTGCTGCTGTGGATGCGGAGCTGGTGAGTGGGGCTGGGGTCTGGCAGGGCAGTGCTGTGCACTCCTGTGGCTGCTCCGGCTCCATCGTGATGGCTTTCACCCTTTGGGGTTGCAGGTGAAGCTGCTGGAGATGATGGAGGGGATGGACAGGGAAGCCTTCGAGTTCATGTTTGGCAAAGAGCTGACCTACACAGTTGTGCGGAGTGACCAGCATGTGGTGGAGCTGATCCCCAATGGTAGCAACACCGTGGTGTGCTACGAGGACCGCAAGGAGTTCATCCGCCTGGTGCAGAAGGCTCGACTGGAGGAGAGCAAGGAGCAGGTAACGCTGTGGCCCAGGGCCAGCGTGGCTCCAAGGGAACCCTGTTTCTGGTACCTGTGGGGTTGGTGGCTGTGAAAGTGTGCCTCCAAAGCCAGCTCCAGCTGGGTGGTTCCTCCACGCATCCCATGCTCAGGATGCCCTGGGTATCTCCTCTGGGGTCCTGTGGTCCCTGACATCAGCACCCTGGGTGGCTGCCCTGGGCTCAGACCCATTGCAGTGACAAGGGGCTCTTCCTGTGTCCCCCCAAGATTGCAGCCATGCGTGCTGGGCTGCTCTGTGTGGTGCCACAGCCTGTGCTGGACCTGCTCACCTGGCAGCTGATGGAGAAGAAGGTCTGTGGGGACCCCAAGATCACTGTGTCTGATCTGCGGAGGTTTGGTAAGTGCTTGTCCTGCGCACTCATCCTGCCCCATGCTGAGTCCCTGGCTGGGGGGAACCTGGGGGAGGATGAGCCAGAGGGACCCTGGGTAGGGATGCAAACCCCACCGGTCCCCACTCTGGTCCATCTGGTCCTCAGCTGCTATGGGCAGAGGTGAGTGGTCACCCTGCAAACCGGGACCCCTGTTTCTCTGCCCTTCCTTACGCAGGGTGCCACTCCTGCTCAGGGGTGCTGACTGCTCACCAAGAGGGTCTCCTCCTCTCCTGCCTCTGCTCTGGGCTCTCACAGAAGGGCAGGATGGATGTGCCCCGTTCTTTTGCTTTGCTGGCAGTGTCTAATGGAGCTGTTGCACATTCTTTGTCGCAGTCACATTTGAGGACTTTGCTCCCGATGACACCCGTATGCAGAACTTCTGGGAGGCACTCAGCAACTTCACCAGCGGTGAGCAGCCCCAGTTCTTTCCCCACTCTTCCTGTGCAGGAGGGTGGGCATGGGGACAGGGTACCCACTGCCCTGTGCCGCGGGGATGCTCACCAGGTACTTCCCTGGGACTCAGCTGGGGTCATTCCACCTGGCCCCTCCTGGGATGCTGAGAGCATCCCTTGGCTTTGCCCCCTGCTCCCGGGATGACTGTGCAATGGCAAGGACTGGGACACTCCTGTACCTGTCCCTGAGCCCTGTCCTTCCCCCCAGAGGATCTCAGCCACTTCCTCAAGTTCGTCAGTGGCCGGAGCCGCCTCCCAGTTCAGATCACTGTCTACCCGGATAGGGCAAAGTGAGTCCATCCTGCCCGGGCTGGGGTCCCTGTGCCGTGCTGAGGCCTGAGCCTCTCTCCTTTCTCCCAAGCTTGAACACGGTGGATGTGATGCCACAGGCCTCCACGTGCTCCTGCATCTTCTTCTTGCCCAACTATTCCTCGTGAGTCTTGCTGGGGACAGGGATGCTCCCCCTTCCCTGGGGCTGGCACTGGGGTCCCATTCCAGGCTCTTCATGTCCTGTCCCGGGGGATGTCTGGGTAACATGGGGAGAGAAGCATGAGGTTCCTGGTGCCTTGTCATGGCCATGACCCCATGTCCCAACCCACCAGGGCCAAGACCTGTGAGGAGATGCTGCGGTACGCCGTGTACAACTGTGTGTCCATCGACACTGACAGGAACTGGGATGAATGATGTCCCCCCCACATCCCATGCCATGGGGCCCACATGTTCCGGAAACACTAGCATCAATAAAGCCGCAGGGCCGGATCCTGCTGTCCTGCCCCAGAGATGTGTTTGTGTCCATGCCTCTCGAGGGCTGGGACTGGAGTGCAAATGGCCAGTGCTGCAACTGGGGGTCCAGCAGAGCACTGTCTGCTGGGTGCTGTGCTGTGAGATGAAGGTGGGGACTATGGAGAGAGCCATCCCCTCCCCAGACACGGTGTGGGAGGGGAGTCTGGCTGCAAGCTGCCCCCCCAGTGCACCCTGCCAGCTGCCCCCCCTCTCCCTGCCTGCAGGCTTGCCCCCGGCCGCCTGGCGGCGCTGTGCCGCCGAGCCCCTCCTGCTGCCGGGCAGTGATCCATGACTCGGCGCTCCGCAGCCCAGGATCCGTCCCTCGGTGCCCCTCTCCCTGCCCTGGCCGGGAGGAGCCGATTGCGGCTGAGCCGAGGAGGCTGATCGAGACTATCGGCTCTCTATCGACGCACTCGGCTCTCCGCGCGCATGTGCAGTGTGCGCCGGCGCCGCCATTGCTGTGCTGTCAGTGAGGCGCTGTGAGCCGGCGGCCGCCCGAGCTGAGGTAACGGCGGGGCTGGGGGTCCCGGTGCCTCCCCGGGGGTCCGGGGGGCGCGGGGACCGGGGAGCCGGCGCACGGCTCCGGGGGCTGCTGCCGGCTACAGCTGGGCCGGGTCGAGCCGAGCCGGTCGGCCCTGTCCCGGCCCGGTTCTGCCAAGCTAAGCGGGGCCCTGCCTCGGTGCTCCCTCCGCAGCATGGAGTTCCAGGCCGTGGTGATGGCGGCGGGAGGCGGTTCCCGTATGACGGACCTGACCTCCAGCATCCCCAAGCCGCTGCTCCCCGTGGGCAACCGACCCCTGCTCTGGTACCCGCTGAACCTCCTGGAGCGCGCTGGCTTCGAAGGTGAGGCGCGGCGGTGTCTTGGTGTGGGAGTGCAGGCTGTATTGCTTACCCTTCTGCCCTCAGGCTGCCCGCGGTCACCTCTGTGTCGCTTCCCCTCTTTCACATGTGTTGTCGCAGGTCCCCCGTTGATGGCGGCAGGTTCTGTAGCAGGTCTCTGCACTGGGGTTGTGCTGTTGGCCCATGTCACATCCGTTCCTTCACGCTAGGTTGTGTGTGCCAGCGGCCCCTCCCCTCACCAAGGCGGTTGTTAATCGGGAGTCTCTCACTTGTTTCTTTCTCTGCATCATCAATAGAAGTAGTGTGAGAAGTGTGTCAGCTCTCCTGGGATGTCTCTTGGTTTGTTGTTTCAGTCTGGCCTGAAGTTCAGGGTTACTTGCTCTGTCTGAGGCATTTAGGCCATGTTGCAGCGTGGAGCCAGGCGCTGGCTTCTGGACAGGACAGTGAAAGTGGCAGAGTTGTCAGGCTCACCTGTGGGCCTAGTTTTACGGGAGGGCTGAAATGGTATTTAGCACATTCTGAAGTTCTTTACTGTTTTCTGGGGTTAGGTTTTTGTTTACCTTTTGAGTAGTGATCCTCTGTTTCTTATAAAACTTTTTCCTAACACCTTCCATGTTTCTGTGTTTTCACATTTATATTTGTCTTTTGCCTTTCTGCTTCCCTGGATTCACTTCTCCTGAGCGATTATTCTGTGCTCCCCACTGAGACTCTGGCCTTCTTCGTGACTGCTTCTTTTTTAATGTGAAGATGTAAAGACAGCTCATGGTTATCCTTGTAAGCCTGTTACTATTTCAGTGTGCAGAGCAGAAGAGCGAGCAAACTTAAGACTGTCTTTATTTTGTTTCGTTAAGAAATCCTTAATGAAACAAAATCCCTTTATTAAGAAATTCATTAAGAATTATTTTTCATCTGTTTTTTGAAATCTGCCTTTTGAATGTCCGCTTTCTTTGACTGTTCTTTTTTTTTTTTTTGGCTAGGATCATACTCTTATCCAGTGATATGAATCTATGGGTAGAGAAAAGCTTCTCTGTAACCAGTATTGTGTTTTGTGTGACTCTTTATCTATCAGAAATAACCATTCCCACTTGATGCTCTTGACCACTAGTAGGTGGTGTTACAGTCATTTCTCACACATGGCTTTTCAGCTTATCTATACATGAATATATGAATATATGAAGCTTCAGTAAGCAAGTTGCCACTTTTCTGTTCCTCTCCTGCCTCTGCCCCCTGACTAAGCTGTGTGTTTCTGTGTTAATAATCCACTGGCAAGAATTCTCTCCCTGGATCATGATTTTCATAAAGTATGACACGGGGCTTTAGTTCCTCATATTTGCTTATGTTAGTAAGTAGGTGTTCCAGAGGCTGATTCACTGCGTCCCTTTTGTCCTAATTGCAAGTGCTGCATCTCTCCTAATATTTAGGGGACCTTTGTCCAGCTCACTGGATTTATGCTGAACTGTGGGGACTTACAGCTTCCACGTGAGACCAGTTCTTTCTCCATCAGCTACTACTTTTCCTGATTCAATGTGTGCTTTCAATCCCTTTCTCTAGGTTCTTCAGCGCTGTTTTGAATCTGAGTTGGCATCCAGTATGGAGTGGGAGAGCAGCCCTCCCGTATCTCTGGTACCAAACAACCACACAATTCCTGATGTTTACAATTCCATCCTCTTTTCTATTAACAGATTCAGGATGAGTTCAGAATAAATTGGTACAGATTTATTCTTAGTGTGTTTTCATCTCACCACAGGAGCTTCTTAGGCTTAGGGCTGGAGTGTTTGCCCTAGTTCTGTGTTAAAATTCCATGTGGAATACTATGTTACAGTGTGGATTTGTTTTTGGGGTGTGGGATATGTTAATTTGAGGATTTGATTGTTGCTTTTCCTTGCAGTTCTTGAGGCCAGGGAAAGAGGTTTCTTGCTGTTTTGTTTTCTGTCTTTTCTTTGCAAAGCTTCTGTTTTCACATCCTTCACTTTGGAAGATACACTTTCATGCCACTGCTGGCATCATTGAAATATGCATTCACCTTTTTTCTTTTGTAGATGGAATGAGTTGCTCACATATTACTCTACTTCTTGCCAAGATGGTGCAAAGAAATAGTTTAACCATTGTATTGCATTACTGTGGTTGGTGGTGGGGGCTGCAGAGGATTATACAGGATCAGGGTGGGCAAAAGACAAAGCTCTAAAGCATTGGAGACATTAATGCAAGGTCTCCTTGGGCTGTTTGAGGACATATGGTTTGAAGCTGCTCATTAATGACAGAAGATGTTTCTATTCTGTCTTGCTAACTCATGCCACTCACACGCATGTGTCCCTTTCAGTAACAGGCTCCACCCCCACAAAGCAGGAGGGATTGTTTTCATATGCATTAGGACTTTAATTCTTTTCTTTAAAAGTTACTATTGCCAAGAGCTTGATTCATGTAGAACCTCATTATGCTTTCTGACAGTCCATCAGCCTTTGTGAATAAAAAGTGTATTCTATTTGTGGTGAATATTATTTTTTTTTCTGCTTGATCTCATTCCACTTTCCTCTATCCTAGAGGTCATTGTGATTACGAGGAAGGAAATCCAAAAGATGCTAAACTTGGACACAAAAATGAAGCTGGATTTCGTGTGCATCAGTGACAATATGGACATGGGTACAGCAGATTCACTTAGACATATTCACCAGAAAATCAAGGTATTACTGGAAGACATTTGTGTCTAACTTTATTTAATTTTTTTTTCATTGTGCTTTAAGAGCTGTCCCATGGAATGATATTGATGGTAATTGAATTTCCTGGTCTTTAGAAGAGCTAAATTTTGTAAAGGTCACCTCATGGGGGAATTCAAACAGACTCTGGCTAGAATTGGCAGCTAGGACAGCTGGAACAGATCCAGGCTGGGCACTGGCTGCTGCTTAGTGTTAGCTTTCTGGCAGGTTAGTTACAAGGTTGTATTTGTTTGTACAGTTTTTGATATGATGTGTGATAGCTGTTGTCCACAGGGTGCTTGGGGAAGTAGTTATGCACAAATGTTCATTGTCAGCTTAGCTTAAGCAAGACCCTCACATGTAAGGAAGTTTGTTCAGTTCTCAGCTCTGCCACAGGGTTGCCTGTGCTGTTAGCAAGTGACTTCCCTGTGCTTCAGTTTCCTGCTTTTCTTATACTGGCTTGTCCATAAGCTCTTTGATAAACGTTGCACAAATGTGATAAAGGGCTGCTGTTCTAATAAAAATGCCACTTCACAAAATTTAGATTTCTGGCTGCACAGTCAAAATATTCCCATGTAAGGCAGACATGCTGCTCTGAGCTCTTGCCATGATCTGGGAATGGAATTTCAGTTTTGTCCTTGTCATACACTTAATCTTTCTGATTTGTTCCCTGTCTGTTCAGGCCATCTTAGCCAAATTGGCCGTGTATGTAAAGGTTGCAACATAACATCAATGAACTGTGTCTTCTTGTCTTTAGGCTCTTTTTGAAGGTAATACGCAGTGTAACAGGCTGTGTACTCCCAAGAGAAAGACTCCAGTTTAGGCAAGATGTAATTTTACTGGCAAATACGGGTGTCTGGGTGAAACAACAAGAGAGATTCTGCAAGGGATTAATGCACAGACTAGAACAATTTAGAGGGTGAAGAATCACAGAATCCCAAGGGTTGGAAGGGACCTAAAAAGATCATCTAGTCCAACCCCCCTGCAAGAGCAGGGTAACCTACAGTACATCACACAGGAACTTGTCCAGGCGGGCCTTGAATATCTCCAGTGTAGGAGACTCCACAACCCCCCTGGGCAACCTGTTCCAGTGCTCTGTCACTCTTACAGTAAAGAAGTTCTTCCTGATGTTAACGTGGAACTTCCTATGTTCCAGTTTACACCCATTGCCCCTTGTCCTATCACTGGATATCACTGAAAAAAGCCTAGCTCCATCATCCTGACACCTACCCTTTACATATTTGTAAACATTGATGAGGTCACCCCTCAGTCTCCTCTTTTGCAAGCTAAAGAGACCCAGCTCCCTCAGCCTCTCCTCATAAGGGAGATGTTCCACTCCCTTAATCATCTTTGTGGCTCTGCGCTGGACTCCTTCAAGCAATTCCCTGTCCTTCTTGAACAGAGGGGCCCAGAACTGGACGCAATATTCCAGATGCGGCCTCACCAAGGCTGAGTAGAGGGGGAGGAGAACCTCTCTTGACCTACTAACCACTCCCTTTCTAATGCACCCTAAGATGCCATTTGCCTTCTTGGCCACAAGAGCACATTGCTGGCTCATGGTCATCCTCCTATCCACCAGGACCCCCAGGTCCCTTTCCCCTTCACTACTTTCCAGCAGGTCACCCCCCAACCTGTACTGGTACATGGGGTTGTTCTTCCCCAGATGCAAGACTCTACACTTGCCCTTGTTAAATTTCATCAAGTTTCTCCCCGCCCAACTCTCCAGCCTGTCCAGGTCTCGCTGAATGGCAGCACAGTCCTCTGGTGTGTCAGCCACTCCTCCCAGTTTTGTGTCATCAGCAAACTTGCTGAGGGTGCACTCAGTTCCCTCATCCAGGTCATTGATGAAAATATTAAACAGCACCGGTCCCAGCACCGACCCCTGAGGAACTCCACTAGTCACAGACCTCCAGCTAGATTCTGCGCCATTGACCACAACTCTCTGCCTTCTTCCTTTCAACCAGTTCTCGATCCACCTCACTACTTGATCGTCAAGCCCACACTTCTTTAGCTTATCTATGAGGATGCTGTGGGAGACAGTATCAAATGCCTTACTGAAATCAAGAAAAACTACATCTACCGCTCTACCATCATCCCTCCACCTAGTCACTTCAAGAGACATAAAAAGGAAAAGCAAATTCAACAGAATTAGTTTAACTTTTAGAATGTTTCTGTTGTGGAGAATCATGCTTTGTCATAACTCAGTCTGGCAGTATTTTTTAAATACTTTTATGCATTAAGGAAATATCTGTGTGCTTCAGATTGTGACCCTGACCTTACACTGGTATTGACCGATCAGAGCAAGCAGTCCCGCTCTCTGGGTATCCCTCTTTTTGTTAATCCAGGCAAGTTAGCTGAAGGGGGAGGCCTGGAAGGCAACAATAAAGCATGTGGGGTAAGAAAATAGACTGTGTCATCAGAGGCAGCAGTGTTGGATATTCTGTTTATTTTTCAGCAGAAAGGCTTAGGAAAGATGTGAGGTAGTCCTGAAATCCACACAGCTTTTTCAATCAACTGCTGTGCGTGAATGGCAGCAACTACTTCTGCCCTTTTTATTCCATGTCTTGCTTGTTTGGCTGGGGAGAACAAAGTGCTCTCTTATTTGAAAGAAGCCTGTGCTGAGTTCTTGAGCAGATTGCTGCACTGTGTATTTTGGAGTCATTCCTCTAGTAAATGCATACCACTGGTACACCTCTTACAGGGTATACCCTCTCCTGTGTGAGGTAGGTGAGAGCTACACAGCAGAGGTAGCTGAAAAGCTGCTGTTTGTTGGCTCTGCCTGTGGTGGAGTGGGAGAGGGATGTTGCTGAAGAATGAGTTTCCCTGGTGAAAACAACTGCTGCTTGTGGCCATAGTTTGCTGGCAGGCTTTTTGCAGCCCATGCCAGAAGTCTGATGAGAAGTTTAAACTGGTTGTTGAAATTTAGTTGTCGCAAATTGAGTTAACTGCCCACAAACAGAAGAGCAAGTATGCTCAATAAAAATGAGGTAACGTGGCACAGTATAGACAACTTGCCTGTGTGCAATGCAAGTGATAGGGAGCAAAGCCAAGATTATAAATGCACAGTAAGAAATACGTCTCAGGGTAGCTGAATTGCTGATCACAGATTGAGATGTGCATAAATGTTGGACCACTCTAAAGAAAACATAAAATCTCATGACTTGCTGCCTTGTCTAGCACTAAACTGAGGGAGTTCCACTAGTGCAGCATTGCTGTGTGCTGTCTCTGAAGTTGCAGGCCTTTGTGTTGCACCTTGGTTAATGAAGCTCAATACTTTAAAAATTAGATGATGAGATTAGATTTACAAAATGGCATTCAGCAGTAGCAGGAGAGTATGTATGTGCAAAGACTGTAAGGACCAAGGGAAGATAGTTTGAAGACAGCTTGCATTGCTGTTTTACCTCTTTTCCGTGGTAGCATTTTTGGGGGCAGGTAAGAGTGACTATTTTGGTTCACAGCAACAAGCAGCTGACTACCAGTCTTACTCTTTCCTCATGAGAGCAAAGGAAGCCTGTTCAAGTTTGTTTGCTGTTCACCCACTCTACACACAGAGGATTTCTTTGACGCCTTTACTCCAAGAGTTGGTATAGTAGATGTGTGCTCTTTGCTCTGCTGGAACTCTTCCTGTTATTTTTGGCTGTCTCAGCCTACACCTGATTGACAAGGTAGCAGCTTCATTAGGGTTTTTATGTTCATTACAAGTCTGAATGTATCTTTTTCTTGGATCCTTCACAAATAAAGATATTATGCTACACTTGTTTCCAAAAGGCACCTGCTTGAGAAGTAATAAACAACAGTGAACTTGGTCCTGTGAGTTCTGCTTTCTGGATTCCTAGGCCTGGGTGTCAGCTTGGCCTGTTTATTACCAGTAGCTCTTTATTGAACTACTGGATTGAATTGACTTGTGTAGCAGGTTGTTTTATTTGTTTGTATTTAAACATTCAGTGCTGGGGTCTGAGTAGCTGACACCATTAATCAGTCTTCACAACTCTACAGCTGAGGACTGAGGCATATCGAGGTGCAGTAATTTACCTTGGATTATTAGAGATTTGTAACTACTAGAAACTGGACAGCTGTCTCAAATCTCTTGGTTTTGTTCATGAGATCATAGTTCTATACTGTGTTGTGTGCATGTTGCATACTCTGTTTCCCCAACTTGAAAAAGCCAGCAGGACAAGAGATTAAACACAAGCTGAAGATCTTTTAAATGGAAACAGATGAAATAGAAACTTCAGTAGAGTTGCAGTCCAGTTTCTGAACCGTGAGTGTTGTGGGTTTTTCAGTGTTTGACTTTAAAAAGGTCTTAAATTTGGGAATGCATGGGTTTAAATATAAGTAAGTGAAAAATCATTTTGCAGCATATGAAATAGAAACCAGTAGAGATTTGTTTTGCCTTTTTTCTTTTTTTTTTTTTCCTTTATTGGGTAATAGTTATCAATGTTTTGCATGAAGTCCAGCTCTTAAAATAATGTCAAAAAGCAAGTATAGGAGTTACTAATATGTTTCTTAAATGATTTGTTTTGCACAGGGGTATGAAAACAATTAAAGGACTTTGTGACAACTGTTGATCGTATCCTTTAATTGCTCTCCTGTGGACAATCCCAACATTTCCCTAGAATCATAGAATAGTTAGGGTTGGAAAGGACCTCAAGATCATCCAGTTCCAACCCCCCTGCCATGGGCAGAGGCACCTCACACTAAACCATGCCACCCAAGACTCTGTCCAACCTGGCCTTGGACACTGCCAGGGATGGAGCATTCACAACCTCCCTGGGCAGCCCATTCCAGTGCCTCACCACCATTACAGTAAAGAACTTCTTCCTTATATCCAATCTAAACTTCCCCTGTTTAAGTTTTAATTCATTACCCCTTTTTTTATTACTACAGACTCTAATGAAGAGTCCCTCCCCAGCATCCCTGTAGCCCCCCTTCAGATACTGGAAGGCTGCTATGAGGTCTCCACACAGCCTTCTTTTCTCCAGGCTGAACAGCCCCAACTTTCTCAGCCTATTTTCATACAAGATGTGCTCCAGAATGCTGCTGTTTTCAGGATCTTGCTATAGTCTTGTGTGCTTTTATGGCAGTTCCCATGGCTAATGGCCATTCTTTTTTCTTATAGGCTAATATCACAGTCAGTTTTATTCTTTTGGGTCTGTGTTCCTAGTTTTCTGGTCATCTTTTGCAAGACTGATAATGAATGGCTTTTCAAAATATGAAAACCAAAGTGAAGCTGCAGAGCTTTCCTCATTTATATATAGGATTGGAAATGGTAGAACGCAGACTATGTTGACTCACGGTTGATGGTATGATAATGCTCTTGTTGAAACTGTGGCTTTACCACAATAGGGCTGATACCTGTGATCTGTGCTGTTGAGAAAGATCTCTTGTCCTCTTGTGACCTCACCCAAACACAGAAACAGGCCAGGCTTCCATTCCTATAAGTTTGGATTGATAACCTTTGCTGGTCATGAAGAGTGAAGAGAGCTTCCCTATTCCAGATGGCAAAAGCATGGCATGTAGAAGAATTTAATGTATTTTGGAAGATGACAGTCTGCTTCTGTGGCTGAGTAAATGAATTACAGGAACTTTATTTTATTTATTTATTTTAAATGCCTTCTGACTTCAATTTTCTTTCAATTATTCACATATGCAATTATACTAGAGTAATTCTGAAGTGATTTACATAGTGAAAGCTTCAGCACTTTTTGAGTTCCTGCCTCACCTGCAGCATGGAAATAATACAGGTCCAGCTTTGAAGGACTATAACAAGCCATGAATCAAGCAGTTACATCCTTAAGTTCCAAATCTGTAAAGTGGTATTCTTGTGCAGTTTATTCAATCCAGTGTCTTTATGTCAAACTGTTAAAATATTGCTATGTGTTCATGTCTGTTTTCAAGAATCACTGCCAAGAATTACTTTGAAACCTCAGAAAATTATTTTTATAGATTCAATGACAAAGTTGGCACTCTCTAAGTCTGTAACAGGTAAATACCACCTCATCCAATGCACATTAATGAAAGCAGATTGTGAGCTCTTTAGGGCAGAATCTATCTATCTCTTACGATCTCTTCCCTACTTCATCAATTACTTAGTGGCCACTGTTTCATCCATTACAAGCATGGGAGGTACATAGCCTTTGTGTGCTTTGCTAAGGAACCTGTAGAAGTTGTAAGGGAGAAGAAATAATTTACTTTAAGAGTCAGCTTCTCTAAAGGATAAACTCATTAGGGAAAAATGAGCAAACCATTTGGGTGTAAGGATGGCTTAATCTAGCCCCAGTCATGAACAACTGAATACCTCTTCCATAGACAAGAAAACACTAAACTTGCTCTGGATTTGTCTTTAATTTTCCTCACACCTGGTCTTCAAGATTAAGGGGTTTTTAAATGAGGTCAGTGTTTGGCATTGTTAGCAAAACAGTATGTTCAGCATGCTGCTGTAAAGTAAGGATGGTGTTACAGGTGTGACAGAGCAGGTGCTAAGGTGTAATTTGATAACTTCCATGTGCATGTTTTTATTTATTTCAATTAGAATCCAAAGCTTGCTGACGGCCCAGAGCAGTGGGAAAGGGGGTCATGTATAATTGCTTTCTCCTCAATAACTATCACAGTCCCTGTTTCTGCTTTTCACTCAAGTGGCGCTGGCTGGAGTGTTCAGCTGAGGTCAGTCTGAATGACAGGAAAACTAGTTGAAAGTCTTGGCAGTTTCGGTGGTGATACCTGATACACTTTCAAGCAGGAGAAAAGATGTGAGTGCTGCATGTTGTGGTAGGAGATGATGCAGTTTTGTTTTGTAGGCAGCTCCTCATTCAGTGGTGATTTCTGTTCCCCTATAATTGTGACTGCCTTTTAAAAGGTTAACTTATTTTGATGTCTCTTGAAATTTTATGTAGTTAAATTCCCTGGCTTCCTTAGGGAGGCTTTCCCTCTGTGTTAGTGGACACACGTTTTTCAAGTCATAATGTAACATCTATTGGTGCTTCTCAGTGGAGTTATTTCTTCCAGTATGTTGCTCTGTTACTTCTTCAGTCCAGATTTATGTCTTCATTTATTTGATGACTTCTGCCATTCTTAAAGGCCTTCTTTTGCAGTTTAGTAGACTTCCTTTGAACGATTCACAGGACTAGTATACAAAATATATGTGCCATAACCTGCCATGTTATAGCACAGTAACAGTGTCAAGACTTTGGTTGGTAACACAGAATTTGTGATTTAGAGGATTAGCAACAAGAAATTGTAATAGGACTAGGAATCCAATAGTAAATTGCAATGTCTCAGGATGTAGTAGTTGAAATAGGGTGATGGTGAGTAGCCACTGATGGAAGAAGGAAGGGTAAATGTGTGAGGCTAAAATGTATCAGGGAAAATATTTGTTATGGTAAAGATGAAAAATGAATACTGTTCTTTAAGGCAATGGGAAGATTTTTTTTTGCATAGAATACTGCACAAGTGTGGAACTCAAGTGCATCAAATGTGGAACAAGCACTAAAAAAGAAGACGAGATGTTCAGAGTGGAATGCCACTGGGTTTAAATTTGCTATGAGAAAACATAGGCTGAACATTGCAGAAAGGTTTTAATCGGAGCAGAATAGGATTGTGAAACAGTCTTGTAGAAGGAGTAATCGAGACAGAAATCCTCTAAGTTTATACTAGAGAGAGGCTAGTTTTTGTTGTGCCTTTTTTCTTTCTATTTTTTTGGGGGGTGGTGGTTGTTTTTAAATAAACTAAGTAAGGAGATACCTGGAATGGCAGGAGTCAGGAAAACCCTTTGAGAATTGCGTTCCTGTGACTTTCTGCTTGTACCATTCATCAGCCTGCTGCAGACATTTTTGTGGATTGTAGATTGTTGTTGACCTAAAAACAACAACAACAAGAAAAAAAAAGGGGTGTCAGTGTGCTTTACAAATGAGTTCCACTGAAATTTAGGCATCTCTCATGTTTGACCATTTTGTTCCCTCTGCCAGATTCTACCAGACCCCAGCAGCTGCTGTCTGGCGCCACCTCGCAGGCTGGGGCCTCTCCAGGCAGCAGGTTGGGAAACCTGGTTAAATCATGAATCCGTGTTTCAGGCAGAAGCAGGGGGTGGTGTGGGTGTGCCTGCATCAAGCATTTGTCATCACTGAATACTATAATTTCATCTTCTGTTAAGCATTTCTCCCCCTTGTGTCACTCAACTATACTCCAGCCAGTGATTAAAATGTGGAGTATGGCATTCCAGTGGAGTAGCAGCAATGGAACAATTTCACATTTTCCTTCCTTGATGAGCCCTTAGTTGTGTTAATGGAAGCCCTGACTAATATGGTGTGAATTAATCAGCATGTCTTCTGTTGCTATCACTGGTGAGTGCTTGCATGTGAAATGTTTCATCTCAGGTGGTCCACCTGGTTTTCTCAGTGTCAAAAAGGAAGATTTGAAAGTAATACAGCTCTTAAAAAGCAAAGTAAAACAAACCTTTAAAAGCTACCCAAAAGACGAAGAAAAACCAACTTTCTTTTGAACAAATAAACAAAGATTGAAACTCCAGATTCTCTTGGTATGTGCATCTTTGGGAGCCATGTTGTGGAAAGTGTGATGTCACGGTGGTGGTCTGTATGCTGCTGAGGGTCACTGATCCGTGGAGTCTTGGACGGCATGGCTAAGCGCTTCGCTTCCTCTGTTGAAAAATCTCCTTTCCAAACACATGATGTAAGTAAGCTGTAACGGCTGGGAGGTGGAATCTGAATCTTTCTGGTACAGCTGAGCAGAGTTTGGAGAGCATGGAAAGAAAAACTTCAGACCCCGTAATATACAGTTATGCATTATTTTTGTACTGTCCGTGGAAATAACAAAATAATAACAATTAATGCATTTGTAAGAGACAAGATCTCTATATAAGCAAGATTTAACTAAATATTCTGTTCATCGATTTTGAAACAGTAAAAAGAATTTCAGCAGTTTTTTCCAGCAGACCTGGCAGAAAATACTTTTTACTGGAGTGTCTAAAATGCAAATAAAACTTGCCCTCTTGACGGGTTTGCTGATTCTGCCTTTCACAATGTTAGTGCTGCATGGGAAAAGCAGATGTGTCAGATAGCAATTCACAGGGTATGTAGCATCTTGTTTCCTTCTCTACCTCTGATTGAAAGTTCCACCACTATGGCATTTGGCAGAATTGCATAGCCAGGTCCTGTTCCCAAAGCACAGCTGATTGTCTACTAGAAAGCAGCTACACTGGCAGGTGCTCAGGCTGGCGATGTTGCTGGAGGGATGACATCGCGCTGCCTGACTTTGTGTGCTTGATGAATGTGTTCAGGACTTTGCTCTGATCTTTGTTTTTCCTGGCAGGGTAAGAGTTAGAGAATTCAACAGTTGTTGGATTTTGTTTGTTTGTTTTAAAGTTACTCAGCTTTAGAAGAATGTAGGTAATTAAATTAATTATTTTGCTGCCAGGGTTCACTATGGATCAGGGCTAAAACACCAGAAGTTTGAATGAGGCAATTAGCTCTGAAGGTTAGGATCAAGAATGGTTATTAGGGTATTTGCTATCCTGCATGTTGTCAGCTAAACAGGTTGCCTTTGTTTATACATGAAGGCAAAACCATAGGTGCTTTACAAGGAGTCATTGACAGACCTGAGGTGCTGTCGGTTTTAATTGTTATATCTCTCTCTGTATGTCCTTATCCTTTTCATGCTCCTGGCAACTCGAGGCCTGTGCTCATCACATTAACCAATACCTCTTATTTCCATGTAGTTAATTGTCGGCATTTCTCCTGTATTACAGTATATGTTTTGATTTAGACCCTATGTGGTTTCTGATGAATTACACAAATTCGACCTATTCTAGTTGCAGATGTAGTAAGCTCTTCGCGTGTGTGTATAGCTGAAATAATTTGTTTAAAAGCAACCTGGTAAAAATCTTTTCCTGGTTTTATGAGCTACTGCTAGTATTCATTTTTGGGAAGTAAATAGAAGTTAGTGTTCATTTTTTGTAAATCATCCTTCATTTGCCATATTTAAAGTATATACAGTCGTCTTGTGTAAATAACTTACTGTGCTGTTTGCTGAGGGAAAACTACAGCTTTAGTAAAGGGAATCTCAAAAATAATTTTGCGCTTTTTGGTTTTTAACAGCATTTTCATGGACATGTGAAGCCAAAGAAGAGTCAAACATCCTTTACTATCAGCTCATTTTAACAGGCACATGAAGCTCATGTTAATGGTGTTCAAAAGTCGCTCTGTGATGGATGTTCAAAGAAATGAAGTCTGTGTGAATTGAATTTGTGCATTTCCAAAGAGAGAGTAAGATTTTAACATCAGACGGAGGGAAGTCAGTGTCTTCTAGCTGTCGTTTTTCCTTGATGCTGTTAGTGGAGAGGGCAAAGTAAGTCTTGAGCCACATATGAGCCTCGAAGATGCAACTGTCACCCATGCCTGGGTGAAGACTTTCAGGGCGGCATGAAGGCATCACTAATGTCCGTGCCACCCTGGACTCTGCAGAGCAGAGTGAGTTGTGTAGGGCTTTGTTTGGTGTTCCTTTATGATGTCCTTGTTTTGAATGTTAAATTGCCATCTGGTCTGATGTTTTCCTCATTTTTTGCTTGTAATTTCCAATGTCCTTGGCCTTTCCCCATGACACTCAAGGCCTCCCCTGGCTTCAGGTAGGGCGGTATCTGCAAGGAGGCAGTCACAGGATATTTGTACATTTTTTTTTTGTCTGTACATTCCTTCCTTGCTGTCTGCAGCCGTTTTACTCTGTTTCTAGCCTGGATGATTTCTACTTGTGTATTTTCCCCATCTTTGGATATTAACAGGCCTTGCCTCCTAGAAGGTCAGGGCTTTCCATGGCATTTGTGGGCTGTACAGCTGTCACACCCTCTTGCAGGTGGTTGTAGTGATAGGACAAGGGGTAATGGGTTTAAATGTAAACAGAGGAAGTTCGGGTTAGATATAAGGAAGAAGTTCTTTACTGTGAGGCTGGTGAAACACTGGGACAGGTTACCCAGAGAAGTGGTAAATGCTCCATCCCTGGCAGTGTTCAAGGCCAGGTTGGACAGAGCCTTGGGTGACATGGTTTAATGTGAGGTGTCCGTGCCCATGGCAGGGGCCTGGAACTGGATAGTCTTAAGGTCCTTTCCAACCCAAACCATTATATGATTCCTCAGTAAGTATCATCCCTTGAAAGAGAAAATGAAATTGTTCAGATCAGACGCAATTGCGCACATTAACCTAAATACATAGTTCCAGTTGTTGGGGAGTGTGGGAGGGAGTAGGTGCCAGACATCAACCTGGGGAGTTACGGTGCTAGAGAGGGTTTTTCCTGGTTTTTTGCAGCCTGGTACGGTACTGTAACTTTGATAATAGGGCCGTGATAACAGGCTATCCCAGAGGCTGTTGCTTTGCTCAGCACTGGTTTTCTGGCACTGTTTAATGGGGTGAAAACCACGGTGAAGATCAGTGGACTTAGGATGCCTGGAATTTAATTTAGCGTGTTTATCATGTTATATTAACTGGGAAACCCATATAGGTTATCTAGTTTTTCATCTTCCTCGAAGCAAATTTGGGCCTTCTTCTGTAGTCTAAATTCTGTTAGCTCCCTTGGGAGGATGGTGAAAATTCTGTATGTAGACAAATAGTGCTGTTTAAAACAGTGGAGGTCTTGAAGTTTTCATGATGTTTTTCTTACAGCAGTTGCTGCAGACAGGATATCACTGGAAAAAATGGAGAGGTGCTGGAGGTGTAAATAGTATTGCATGGAGGATAATATAGGAATCTATGCTTCAAAACAGTACTTTTATTTAATATAGCATGATTGTGTTTTACAGGGAGAAAAAACATTTGAACAAAGCTGATCAGGTCCCACAGAGGTGGACACTCACTTCAGTGCAGGTTGCACGAAGTAGCAGTGCCATTGGGCTGTGTTTCACAGAACCTGTGCTTCACAGAGCAGAATAGCATTTGGGTTTTTTGTTGGAAGAGTTGTTGAAACTTGAGAGTTGGGTAATGACTTGGTTTGACCATTTTGTTTTAAGATCATGTTGATAATAGCTGTGGGGTGGCAGAATGGACACATGAAGACGCATGCTGTATATGTCTTGGTTTTCATGTATAGTCTGGTCTGAGACTGCAAGGAGCCATTATGATCCTCTGGTCTCTAGGGGAATTTGCACATGGTAGTCAGGGCTGTTAGGCCCAAAACTTGTGGATAACTTAATATGTTTCTGAAAGATAACAAGGCTTTATTCATACATCCTAGTAGATTAAGTGTTTATTATATCCTTGGGTATTTTATTCCACATTATACCTCTTCTCCCTCTTAAACCACTTTGCTTTTTATTTCTATGCTGAATGCTGATTTCTAGCCACTGAATCCAGTTGTTTCTGCTTTTTGTTGTGTTGCTGAGAGATCTCCTGTTTAGGTAATTGTGGGCTGTGGGCGAAGGCCTTCTTTCCCTTCAATAAGTAGAGCTGGTTGAGCTCCATTAGGACTACTTTCTATTATTATTGTTTGTATGACTACAGCACCTGACTGCCTACGGCTCTATCTACATTAAGTGTTAAGCCTGGGCTTGAGCTCTGGGCTTTGGCAGCAAGCCTGCTGTACTGCTGCTGTTGAGATTGGAGCCCGACTGCGGCGTTCTCCTTTCTGTTCATGTGAGGCAGAGTCCAAGATCAGCTGAACAGCAGGTCTGGTAGTGCTGCTGTCCAGGTAGTCCGGGAAACCTGCCTTCCAGGAATAGGAGTGATGAGGAGAGCACCATTTGTTTCTTGAGTTCTCCTGCCTGCGAAGAAGGGATCTGTTTGTGCAGGCTCACGCTCTGTGAGCTGGTGAATTCAGAGTCTGGGTTATGGGGTGCTCCCTGAGCTTTAGCAGATATGGTTCTTGTGAATGGTGGTGCATGCTTTCTGGGTGCATTTAGATGGGGGAAAACCAGTCACTTCTCTGTCATGCTTGGGATCTGGATGTAAACATGAGATGATTCTTGACCTCAGACAAATAAGGGAGCCTAGGAGACAGGATAATATGGGTCAGTCTATCAATCTGGTGCCACATCATACTGATAGCCTGATAATTGTCAGTTTTCTGTAAGACTAGCAGATTTATTTTACATATATATGCATATATAAGACATCAGAGCCTAAATCTACTTCTATCCTTTAGAAGATACAAGCAGGTAATAGAGCTGGCATCCTTTACTGATATAAGGCAGAAGTAGATTTGGTAAACCCATGGAAAATAGAAAGGATAGACTGTGAAAAGAAGGGTAAATAACTCATTCTTGATGTGACAGGAAATTAAACCAGTGAAGAAAGATGATGTGGTTGGAGGAGGAAGCTGGGAAAATGATTTTTGGAGTACTTTGTAAGTAGGACAAAATTGCTTTAATTGGAGCCAGAGGAAAAGGTGGATTGCAAAGCTTATGTTCCAGACCAGAAGTTTTACACTTCAGTGTCATAATAGCAAGTCTCATAATATCAATGTCCTGCTTTCAAAACATTCTTAATAAGCTTCTGAACTTGTGTTCATCTCTAAACTCCTGCTTTTAGTTACTGATAACTGTAAATTACCCTTTTCCACCCCGCGTGTCAGTTTGAGCAATAGGTAAAGAGACTTCCTCCTGGGAGGAGACAGGATGCCTTCCAGGCTTGAATATCTTTCCTGTTCCTAGCTTATATGTATGTAAATTAAAAAATATTGATTTTGGATGCTAGCTCTTGAGATACAGAGATAACCTAAAATGGTGTTTTCATTGTGTGATCCCATCTGATACAACGCATAGAATGAGCCGTATGATGGGACTGGGGTTAAGTCTCCTCCCCAGCTTCTGGCATCTTTATTCCAGCTTTCTTTGAGAAGATAAACAGTGATGCTGACAGGTTACGTATGTGGAGGCATTCACATTGCCTTAAGATATCCTCACCTGATGAATTCAGGGCCATCCAAGAAATTAGAAGAGACTCCCTTGGCTCCTGCATGAGACTTTTCTGTTTTCCTCTTAGAATAAAGAAGCCTCTTGCACATTACCCAGTCTTTTAAAAAAAGAGTTTCTTCCATCTTTTAATGAGGCTGCTGCTGGATTTCAGATCGAGGGACATCCTGTGCTTTCACTGCCCTCTATCCTTAGGAGAGTTAAGAAAGGTGCTGGTCTACAGCAAACTTGCTGCTGCACGGTGACTGCACAGTAGGTAAATGCTTCATGTCTGCTAACAAAGTACTAAATCATGCTTTTCTTCTGAATCTTGCTATCAAGGACATTACAAAAGCAGAGTGGGAATTCCCAGCCAAAGGCGGCCATTTCAGTTGGTAGCTAACAAGATCCTACAGACATCAAAAATAAATGAGGTTCCCTGCTCCAGTTACAGCAACAGCCATAGAGCTTCAAAGAGGTCACAGGTGTGGAAACTGGAGGACTCTTAATGGAGACTAAGATAAAAAGGGATTCTCTAAAGCCTTGGATGTAAGTCTCTGATCTGAAGAGTGGTGAGTAATGCAGTTGCTGGGAGGTATCTTTGGCTTTGCCTGGAGCATGCTCATAAGCAATCAAAATGCTTGCCCACAGCCAAACTGTTCTTTCCCTTTCTACTCTTCTGAATAATAAAAGCATTACACACAAACCCCACTGTTAATGCAACATGTGGGTGAAGTTCCAGGCTATTGTGTATAAAACTCAGTCTTAATTCCAGCAGTAATTATAACTTGTTCCTCTCTCCCCTGTTGTATGGTGACACTGCAGGAAGTGATGCAAAATTCTCTGTTTCTGTGTGTGTGTAGCATAGGCTGGTGTAGGAACAAAGTCCACCTAATACCTAGATTTTTTTCCTTTTCTTTTCCTGTCAAAGTCTCAGCTGTAATACTGTGCAGTTGGAAACTTAGCATTTAACTTCAATGTTTTGTCTCTTTTCAGTTGTGCTAGGAGGTGGTTCTACTGCTCATAGATATTTTGCTGCTTTTCTGCTTATAATGCAATCTGACATTTGTTTCCCTCTTTCTCTTGGGGCTGATTTTGTTCAAATTAGAGATTTCCTTGCAACACATGTCTTCTCATTTTCTAGTCTGCAGTTTTTGGGGCCATCAGCAGTTTAGGATACAAGGTCCTGCCCTTGTCTGTACTTGATAGAAAAAGCATAGTGAACAGTACTAAAAATTCATAATTTGCTGCCAGCTATCTGTGGTAACCTTGATATCTCCTCTTTGAACAGAAGGGATCCAGCAGTTATTGCTGAATATAAAAGAGTTTTTAACATTGCCTTTGTATGCAGGGTGTGAGAAAGTCCAAGGCTTTTTATTTATGCTGGTATATTACAGCATATAATTGCATCCATCTTTTGATCTGTGGTATGAATTAGTTCCATTGAAAACATGTTTTCTATTTTTAAATCAGTTGTCTTGAACTGAGTTCTTGAAACATTCTGCTTTTTGGTCTTGTTTTTGTGTAGATTTTCCATATTGTGCTGGATTTAATATAATTGTTGACATGTTGGGTTTGAGTGCTTTTTATTTACAGTTGGGGTTTTTTTCCCTCTCTATTTTGTATAAAACTCTTGATGTTTTATGTTAGTGTTGTATTTATCCAGATTGAGTATGTAACTTATCTGATAATACATGAGCATGTCACAGTTTGGAAACGTTTGATGGTAAAATGCTGTTAGTCAGTGTTAGAAAGGGAGAGTGGAGATTTGGTGGCCTTAAGAGCTGTTTTTCCAAACTTGACTTTGACTGAACTGAAGTGTTCAGCAATGGCTCGACTGGCAACCCAAGGCTTCATCCATGGGCAGTAAGGACAAAGAAACACCTCCTAGAAACTCAGATTGTACGTGGCATGATCTCTGCAGGACTTTGTTTTTCTGCACTGGTCAGCAGCTGAGTCTAAAGCCTGAACCTGAGTGCATGAATTGCAGATCTGAGGTTCAGTGGGAGTGCTCAGGCCCAGGTGACTCTTTCAAGGAGCGTCATATTCTCTTTGTCTTTTCTGTGGCTCTTGTGATGCTCATAAAAAATGTGAGGTGTGCTGCCAGCAGGTGCCAGCTGCTGTCTCTATGCCTGTGTAGCACGGCAGCGTTTTCTTGTGTTCCCCAACCCAAAGTAATTTGCTGTTCTCTTTTATTATACTTTATGATGTTTTCGCCCTTTCTTGTACAGCAGTTTCTGTGGTAGAGCCCTATAGGGTCTGCGACAAGGGCTCCTCTGTGCCGTAAAAGTAATAAACAAAATACCCTATCACGTTTGGCAGAGCAAGGGAATGCCAGAAATTCCAAGCATTTGTTTCATGCCCCATCTATTGGCTGGTCCTCCTTGAGTTAAGACCCTTGCCTTGTCCTTCCCATGGTTGTAATGGTAAATGAGAGTGCATCTGGGCATGCATTTTTCTTCCTTTGCAGTGGCTCTGCTTGGGGTGTGTGCTTGCTGCGTTTTTTTAATCAGTTCATGTTGATTCTTATCGTCTGCTGTATAATAGTTTGGGGTTGATGTAATCATAGTTACATGTATTTCATTAAGAGATCTATGTGTGTGTACTTAGGTGTTTGCATAATTCATGAAGTCAAGTATGTTCACATACCCCTTGTTAGCACATGAGTGCGTGTAGTAAGTATGTACTTCTCTTCTTTGTATCAGTGGCTCACTGGGAAAGGTGCACTGTATTTATTTGGCCCATATATATGTAAAAAACCCCACAAGCTCTACCATTTATTTTCTTTCTTCTACACCCACCCTAAAAACGTAAAGAAAAACACACACTTCTGCTAGGGTTCTAGAATAGTTTATTTTTTCATTCAGCCATTAGTTTATTCGTTCAGGAGTTGTACACTGGAAAAAAAGTGCATCCATTAGACAGTGAGGGCTTTATTTATGAGGGGGGTGGTGTTTCAAAGGGGAGGCTGTCGAGTCCCAAAAGAGCCTTTCATGGTGTATTCTCAGCGTGCTTCTGAGGCCACTGCTCTGCTCATCAGGAGGAGAGGCAGAAATGTGGGCTTTACAGAGCAACTGTGTGTTTCACTAGTCCCTGCGCTCACTGACGTTTATTTACATATTGGGAGAGTAAATGGGTAGAACAGATGGCAACCAGACATTTGGTGGTTCTGTTCCCGTATGCTCCTCAGGGGTCTTGCATTCAGTTTTTGCAAAAAGCTTGTCCTATAGTGAGGAGAAAAAACCCAGGAGCCCATCCACAACTATGAAACACTCGTTGGGGTTTCGCTCTAGTGACAGATTAAGGCATTTAGTAAAATGTGAAATAATTACAAGGTTTGTTTTACAGCTCCAAATACTTGTTCATTAAGATAAGTCCATCGGTGTGTCTGTCTCTCTCTTTTTATTGTTATTTTACCACTGGAGTGAATGCGTTTAGATTAGAAACCAGCAATCTCTTCCTTCTACAAACTCAGTTTGAAAAGTACAGGTCGTTTTATATGGGTCATGGAGACCTTTTGGTCTTTCTGCAAATATTGTAACTCATTTGTGCTTTCATAGGAACAGAAGATCTTGAAAATTTGTCAGGAATTTCCAGGATATTTAATAGGTGTTTCTTCACTATTTACAGTTATGAAGCGGGAGATTTACTTCCTTACCAAGCTGAATTTTTTCTTACTTGCTTTGTACACATTGGAATGTTGGAGCAGGGCTGCTCCAGAGTGCTGGGCAGCTTGCTTCAGTGCTGTGGGTTGTTGTGTTGGGGTTTTTTTCCAATGTGTGTGCAAGTTGTTTTAGAGAAGGGATAATTAAAGCACTTCTCCTGGCCAAACCCATTATATAAAATACACATATTGAAAATATGCTAGAAAGGGCGCTACAAGTCAGGTTTTGAATGTGTAAAATCCTCAGAGCTTGACCTTTTGCACAGCATGCCAAATCAGCAGCTCTAACAGTTTGTGACAGGATGAATTCCAATGACTTATTGGTAAACACATGAAATTGCCCAGTATTTGAAGGAGACCTGTCAAATAATGTAAATACCAGACATCAGTTCCTCGCCTACAATGTGAAATCTCCTAGTATTAGATGAAGTCTGTAATGCAGACCTTTCCATAATAAAGCTCTCTCATAAAAGGTCAATGCTGAACTAATGTCCTTTAAACCAAGATAGTTTTCACAAATAAAAGTAGAATTACTGATCCTCCATGAGTTAACTCGGGTTTTGCCAACTACTTTTAGTGCCCTTCTTACCAAATAGTATCTCTTTAAAAGACAAAAGTAGGAAGCCGTGTCACACTCTGCAGGAGGTTTACCATAGTAAATAGTAGCACAGAAAGTGAGAATGGTAGATGTCAAGAAAGAAATACAATCTTCTTGAGATGTGCTTAGAAGGTTGATCATTAACAAAAAATAAAGTGGAAGCTTGCTACTTTTCTGTAGGCCATGCTGCACAAATATTATGTTAGGATTAGTTTAAATGAAGATAATTGCTCAACTGGTAGATTTTTGGCAGTATGTTCCACAACCCACGTGAAATACAGAAAATTGTTCCTAGGTAAGTGTTTTTGGTCGGAGTATATTGTAGTGTGCTTGGTTAATGAAGCTGCTGTGTCTCGCTCAACATGTGACAATGTTTCTGTGATATAGGCAGCAGTTCTCTTAAATACTTCATGAGGTACTTTGGAATCCTTTGAGATCAAAATTAAATACAAGCCTGTTATTAAATAGGACCTAACTTCCTCTTTATTTTTTTTATATGGGTATTGCTGGTTTTAGGAAATGTATTTCTAGACTGAGGCCACCATGGCAGTGCAATTACATCCTAGATAGTCTTTGCTTTTTTTCCTCCCGATAAAATAACATAGTTTAAATATCTTTTCCAGTGGTTTGTAGCCAGATGCAAAGTCAGCTAAAAAAGATTCCTTCAGAAAGGTTTCTTTTCTACATCATTATGTAACTAAAAGTAGCTGCTGTAAATACTGTAGCATTTTGTGGCAGTCTTGAAAGCCATGGCTTCTGTGTCCTGGCTCCTTCCTTTAGGAGCTGATGAGGGCAGTTTAGATGGTCACATATTCTTTATGGTCCAGAGCTGGATAAGCATTAACTAGCTAACTAATTCAGTAACAGCAGGACTCAAGTGAACTAGTAAAAACCAGTAACTGTTTGTGGCAAAGTATGGCAGACCCTGTGTATTTTAAAGAAAAATCTAAAACCAGCCATGCGTGTATTTGTTGTGTCCTCAAATGCTAATCCATATGTGGTCACTTGTATGTCTGAAGAGCTTGTTTTGTTTTGTTTTTCTTCTTTGACAGACTGATGTCTTGGTGTTGAGCTGCGATCTGATCACAGATGTTGATTTATATAAAGTTGTGGATCTCTTTCGGACTCATGATGCTACTGTCTCCATGTTGATGAAGAAAACTCATGAACCCACAGAAGTGGTACCTGGACAGAAAGGGAAAAAAAAGCCTGGTATGTAGATAGGGATACCTTTATTTATTTATCAATACATTCTAGAGATACCATTTGTACATATGTTTAGTTATTAGTCTCAGTGTGAAAGAAATAAAAAAGGTACAGATACTCTATTTTTCCTCAGATTCCCTGGTAGGGGTGTGACTTGGGTTTTTCCATCTGAGTATTAGGCTCGTGTAATCTTGCAGGCTGTGATCCAAAGCTCACAAGAGTTAAGGGAAAAGCTCCAGATGACTTCAGTGAGTTTTGGATCAAACCCTAGATTTTTGTTACATATGAGCATCAGAACCGTTAGGTTTTTCAAGAGCATTAAGCATCAGCCAGATTATGAGTGGGAATTTACCACTGACTGTGGGGACCAGTATTAAGTGGGTAAGAAATAATTCTAGAAATCTCCCATCTCATAGTATCTACTGAATTACTCTTCTGAGATCACATCCAGGAGCCTTTTGCTAGGCAAAACTCCCACTGATTCAAGGTCTTGGTTAGATGCTTATCTTGTCCCTTTTACCATAATATCTTAGTTAGTGCCTTGTAATCTTTAATGTATCTATTCTCACAACACTGCTGTAAGGCAGGGCAGGGCTATTATCCCTGTTTTACTTATGCTAAAAGTACTAAATACCATACAGTTGTTCCCATACCATACCTCTCATTTTCTTTTAATGATATCTGTTAAATTGCTGAGGCTTGATTATTGCCAGTTTAGTGGGTCCTGGTCTATGATTAAAGCTCAGAGGCATTACAGTAATACAAATAAGAAAGTGAAGCTTCAAACTGTTTGAGAGAGGAGTGAAATGCAGGCCAACTGTTGGACTATGTGTGTGTCTGAAAGTGGAGGAAGTGTGTTTTTAAAAGAAAGCTGCTTAGGCTCTGCATGAGAAGATTTTTCTGGAGCAAAGTGTAAGGTTAGTAGGGCTGAAAGCTTTCGGGACGAACTCTCAAACAGCTCTAAACCTCCTTGGTTTTGAACAGACAATCTAAGTGCTAGTGGCACGTAAAACCTTGTCAAGAGCACTACTACAGACACAGAGTTGAGCATTCATGAGTTATAAACTAATGGGTCTGTGGTTAAATATCATAGAGCTGCCCAGTACATGAGCTTTGAGCACACAGGCTGGGGGCAAGGAGGTCTAGGAGGTTAAACAATATCACACGAAGACTCTTTGAAAATATAAACACATCAGGTTGCACATGCATTCTTAATTTTCTTGGTTTTCATGTCTGTGTGCTTGATTTCATAGCATAACTCTTACTCCATGAGTTGTTAAAATTTGTGTATGATTTCTCAGATCTGCAGAAGACCAAACCTGAAAGCATTACAATTCCATTCTCTTGAAGTGTTTTGACACCACCAGTGTTATTCTGTGAGGCTTGATGCTAAGGTTTCACACTCAAAACTACTCAAGCTATCATGGAAAGTGCTAGTAAGTTGTTTTCTATGAGCTGCCTCAGATGAGACATGGACCCTACTAGACCTTTTCCAGACATTTGCTAAAAGTACGGGAGTGCTGAGACAGGAATTTTAGGTGGTTCTCCAGGTTCTGGTGATGGATGATACATTTTTAGGGAGCACCAGACCCTCCTGCCTTTTGTTCCTACTTGACTGAATGCATTCTGTTGCTGTCAACATAATCCTAGCTCATCTTTGTATCCTTTCCCGTGCTGGCTTCTTGTCACCACCAGCCTCCATTCTTGTTCTCTTTGCTTAGTTGTCTCCTTCAAGGATCCTTGTTAGGAGTCCAGCCTCTCTTTCTCATATGTTACACTTTTCCTTCAATACCATTCCCATCCCTGTTCCACTTCTTACTTCTCATCTCAACCTGCTTCATTTATCTGCCCACAGTCACCTTTTTTTCTTCTCATTCCTTTCTCTGTGGTCTTTTCATGAACATCCCCAATTTCCACCAGTTCTCAGAGACTGCTTTCTCTCTCTCCCAGCCCATCTTGCAGAGTCCTTGTTTTTATGCTTTTTTTTCCTTTTATCCTTTTGAGCTTATGAGTTTAATTTCCTTGTGAAAACAAGTTGTAAAGACACAACAGATCAAGCTCTTTCCCCTGGAGCAGTCATCACAGCATGGCCGTGGAGCCTCATGGCTTGTGTGCTTTGCTTGTACCACCTGATGGTACAGAAGACCTTAGATGAAGAACTGGAATAGCATAGGTTTTCAAGAGAAGGGCCACCTAAGCATTTAAGCTTAGGCTAAACATGTTGGGGTTTTTTTCTTTAACCTTAGAAGCAACTGAACTGTTTTTGCTGAAGTTTTCCAAGTGTTCTTCTTAAGGCAGGCACCTGGTGTTGGAAATTTCATCCCAAACAGTTAAATTTTGATGAAGCTTATAAGCAGCTCAAGACAAGATATTAATATGGAACGTGTTAGGCAGCTTTTAATAGCACGTGGTACTATTAGATGTAAATCGTGGCACATACATGCTTCAATGTACTTGCACTGTTCTACTCAAGTGTTGATATTAGAAAATAGATCCCTAGTCCTGACAAGTCACTGGATATATTTGTCACTTGCTTTATTGTTTCACTGTTCCTACAAACTCACTTCTTTTTGAGAAGGAGCAACAAGACATTTTGTTTACGTTGTGGAATCTGATACAAAGTTGTTGCTTTTGTAATATTATTTCACATTCAAGAACTTTAATGTAAGGAATAGTTTTTAAATGAGCATGGATTGCAGTGTTAAGCAGCTCAAAATTCATACAGATGCTTTCCTGAAATGTTTGACATACCTCAGGTGCAAATTACAGAGTGAAGTTCATTGTTTTTTATATTTAGGGGCTCATATATTGACAAAAATCATCTCATTGGCTCTTTTAATTGATCAATAAGAGAAATGGCAATAAAATAAATAAAGAGAAAAAGCAGGCTGCTAGTGAATGGTAGTAACCCAAATAAACAGAGAGCATCAGGAATTTGAACACCCAGAATGGAGCCATGTGCTTAAAGATGACCTGCAAGGGATTGAGTGGAAGAGGGTATCTGAACCTTTCTGATGTATAAAGAAAAGCAGAAAAGATGGGGATGGCGACTCTTTCCTGCTTGTTTTTCTTGTCTTGAAAGCAGCAGGCATGTCATCACTGGTGTTCCCTGTGTTTGCCAGAAGACCTCTTGGTGGTCTCGCAGGCTGCATTGTGTGAATTCTCTCCCTTTAATTGAAAGGGTGGGGATAGTGAACCTTTAACAGAGGTGTCTTTTTCCCAAGTGTCAATGAATTATGTTTGATTAAAAAGCATCTTAGAAAATCTGACTGAAAATTATTTCTCGTCACTGATTTGCTCAGCTTCCATTCTCTTGTGATGTCATGATTTCTTTAGGTCATTAGAACCCTTAAAATTGTTGGGGATGTAATTTCTAAGGTAACTAATAAATTGCAATAGCAGTGTCAAATCCTTATTTATCTGTTTTGAGGAGCGAAACACATCCTACATTCCATTTTTATATTTTAAATAAGTTTTTAGTTACCATCAGTGCAGCTTTAACATTTTTCTTATAGTTTCCTTGCAGGGATTTTGTAAACTAGTTATTTATTCATTCTTCCATTTACTTTTTTCCTCACTAAGTAATGCCAGTGTGCTTTGAAACAGCACACTTGTATCTCTGGGTAGTTGATTTTAGTAATAAGTTTTGTCTTTTCTAACTTACAAAAGGAATGCAATTTGTTGCCAGTGTACTGGGAAGAAACTGACCTGGCATCCACTACAGAAAAATATAGCACACTCACATGGTTTTGCTGTCTGTTTCTTACCTATCCACACAAGCAGGAGAAACCTGTTTGGTGGCAGTCATGTACCTGGTCCTGTTTTCATCAAGATTCCTTTTTCCCTTTTTCTTATTACAAAGAGCTTCCCTGTAACAGTGTAGGATGTTATATTACTGTATGAATAGTCAGGAGATGGGCAGCCATGAAGAGAACTTGGTTGCGTTTCTAGCCTGTCAGGAGACCTCACTTAGGTGGCAGTGGTGATGGTTGATTGGCCCCTACTCTCAAACTTTGTCTCCCTTCTCAAGTGTGAGAATCAGCACTGCTTTCAAGACTTATTTCTGGATTTTTAGAGCAAGCCAGCTTTACCCTAGTTGTACTTGTCATAGTGTTACATGTTCAGGCCTATGTTTATACTTGGCTATATGATTAATTTCTGAGAAGGGATGGGATTTCTGGAAAGGGTATGCTTGATCACTTGGATCAAAGACTGCCAATAGGAGAACTTTCAACAGCTGCATAGATTTGATTGTATTTTGATGCTGTTTATTGCTATGGTAACAGAAGGAACAGGTAAAAGTAAAATCAAGGATGGGGTTCATCTTGGGTATTTAACTATTTGTAGAGCATGCTGTTATGCCTATGTTGTTAAAAGTTTAGAGCTTGGGAGACGGAATATCTGCCAGTTTGGCCCAAAACAATAATATTTAGTGGAAGTGAGGAGGTTTTTGTTAGAAATGTACCATGGCATCTTGTAGAGCCTGTGTTCCTGTGAAGATCAGTGTGTGGTTGCCACCAGAATGATGGCTCACGCTACAGAGTGCAATACAGCTACCGCTGTATTCAGATGTTGTGGAAGACTGTTCAAAAACAAAAGCTTTACATTTCAGTAGACCAAAGTCTGTTGATGCGCACTCCGATTGCAGGAGATGGGAATTGCCACAATAATCTTATGTGACTGTTAGGTATTCTCTTGGCTGGCAGTTTTATAAATAGATACTTAAACTGTGTTAACCCACCCAGAAACATCAGTAGTAGGAGTCTTAGAATCTAGACTTTTATGTGTGTTTGTGTATGTGATTTAGGGTTCCTATTGCTATCAGTATTTATCTGAAATAGGAGATCAGTTACAAAGTAGTTATGTCTTAACTGAAATCACAATCCTTTCCAGACCACCTAATTCTAATGTGGAGTGATTTATGATGAGGAAGAAGCAGCTGGGTTTTTAAGAACTCTCTGCTTGCCTTGGGTTTGTTGTTGTGTAAATTCACGTAGCAGGGTTTTTTTTATTAATTTCTTTAAAAGAGAAGGAAAGCGTAGCTCAAGACAGAGCATTGCATGTCAGGACCTGTAGTTGGCATCTTCATAAAAGGGATGCATAAAGCTTTCAGGGCCAGTGTTTTGGATGTCATGATACATATCTGCTACCCTGGCTGGAAATAAGTTAATAAATATTGTGGATAACTTTTGCTAATTCATTGATTTGCTGGGTGAGTCTGAAACCTGGTATTTCATATTTTGGGGGTGGTTGGTGGTACGATTTGTCTTTCCAGCCTGCGTGAAGACAGGGCTATATAATGGTTGTGTTTGATTTTCTACTTCAGTGGAGCAGCGCGACTTCGTTGGAGTGGATGACACAGGAAAAAGATTGCTCTTCATGGCTAATGAAGCTGACTTGGATGAAGAACTTGTCATTAAAAGATCCATCCTTCAGAAGTAAGCTTATGAGTCCTTGTAATAGAAACTGAACTTGGGATCGGGGTACATAACAATGGGCTAGGTGTGAAGGTTAAAAACAAAGTAGGATGAGAAGGGAAGAGGAAAAAGCCTTTGCAATATTCAGGGAGCAGTATTTTATTATTCATTTTGTCAGTATAACCAGTTGATGGGCTTGTGTCATGCCTTTATTGTGAAGAATTCCAGGGAAAGAAAAGAAATGGGTGAAAAGTTAATTCTCCTTGAAATGAAGCCAGTATTGCCATAGTTCAAGTACAGTTTAGATATAGAGATTCAGAAGCAGTACACCTATGTCCATAAATTAAAAGCTATTCTCATTGTCTGAGTTCCAATGAGAATCTGTAATATGGATTTACAGAGTATCTCAGAGAGGCTTTCAGGATTTCATGACACTCTTCTGCATATGAGGCACAAAACCACAGCTGTCTTTCCAGGCCCAAAAAGATTCATTAGGGAATCCATGTTATATCCACCATTAAACTGCACTGGGGACTTGGATGAATCCGTTAAATATGCACTAGCTGAGCTTCCTGCACAGCACAATTCCTATCCATTAGTAGCAGAAGGAAAGATGGCTTGTTGCTCTTTATTCTCTTCTGTACAGTGATTTTAGTTTTCTCAGACACGTGTCTGACGTTCTGCAGAAGCTCTGCTGGCTCTTTGAGAAGCCAGGCTTTGTAGTCTGTCCCAGGATGACAGTCAGACCTTCATCTCTGGGAGATTAGGCACCTGTGGGGCAGCCATCTGAGACCTGAGAAATCCATCCATGTGGACCTTGTAAGTCAAGGATACGGACATCTGGGGCCTGCTTTCAGATAAATCTCTTCTGTGAAAATGCCTCTGGTGTGTGCTGTAGGCCACAGCTAGGAGTAATCTTTCCTTGAACATCCCACTACCAGATGTGAGGGAGGTGCTGTGTGCCCATGGAAAGGTGACTCCTCTTCTGCCCGAGTTTAAGGATTGCTCTAGAAGGAAGGTAGTCAAGAGTGAGCCCTGTTAACTGCATGTTTCCACTGGCTTTTTCCTGGGTTTTCCTTGGACATGGTAGGGACCAAGCTGCAGACAAGCCTCATGTACATACACAGCAGCTGATCCATCTAGTGTAGGAAATTCAGCACCATTGCATTCTGTGTTTTTGAGCGAACAAACACTAATCTATTTTGTGCTAGGGAGGAATATTTCATCGACTGTTAGTGGGTGGCTGGGGCATAACGACTTAAAAATCGCTGAAACATGTGTGATCTTAGTTGACCTCTGATTTTACAGGTTCATCTAACCAGAGGATTCTCATTCCTGTTACTCTATAGCTAAATTAATCAGGCTTTATCTTGCAGGCCAAACTTTGTCTTCAGGAACACCTGTTCAGTTATGTTGTCTTCAGCAGATCTTCTTGCACGTAACTGTTTGGGATTTGGTAAATGTGGTGTTGGGGACATACAGATGGGATAAAAATCTGTATGTCTCCCTGTTTTTCTTACATTTCCATATGCACAGCTATGAAAGCTAATGTAAAGTGTTAGATACCCTCCAGGAAAAGCCCACGGATGATAGGATAGTCTAGAAGCACAAAGAGGGAAGATCTGCTAAGTGTTAAAAAGAAGGGGAAAAAAAATAAGAAAAAGATGCTTTGAAGCATCATGCAGAAGCACTGGGCCAGTATCCATGTGGGTGAGCCTCTGCCATCTGAAACTGTCTGCATTGGATTTGTGCTCTCTGTTTCGCTGCTGCCATGCTGGAGAAACTCTGAGGGAAGCAAAACAGTACATGGAAGTTGTCAAATATTTTCAAATGCGGCAGTTCAGCATAGCAACAACTGTGGGAGCTCTAGGAAGACAAAGTGTTGGCAGCTGATGATGTTTTAACCACTGTGTTGTCTAGACCTGCTCAAGCCCTGACTTTCTCATGTGAGAAACAAAAGCGACGCTTGAAACAATCTTTGAAGTCTTTTTTTTCTTTATTCTAATACAAGATAGTAAAGCAAGGGGAGGTAAAAAAAAGAGCAAGCCCAGTCTCGTCTTCTTCATGGATCACTTGAAGTGACTGACTTTCAGCTACCATGTTGGTCCTTTCTTGATCTCTGGACTTTGTTTTGATGAAATAACAGACTTTGTGGCGGAATGGGAGAATTTCCAGTACACTCATTTGTTCCTCTCTAAAATACAATAGGCATCTTGAGGGTGTTGCTTTTGCTTGTTTTGCTTTTAATGGTCCTTTTGAAGGGCTATAGTGGTCTTGTTACATGAACTCCAGAACTCCTTTGGTGCTTGTTTTGCTCTTCAGAAGCTTTTCTTTTTCTGTTTTCCTTGTTTTCTTTTTTTCTCTCCCTTTTTAAAGATGGGGGTGAAAGGAGGGACAGGCAGGGAGTGGTGAAAGGAAGAGAGAAGATGGGCTTTTCTTTAAAGCTAGGAATCTTGTTGCTGGTAAAAATCTAGATCCCATACAGAAATGTTTCAAAGGACCTTTGGCTTCCCCTCCTCACAGGAGGGAAGTTGTGTTGACAAAACAGCCAAAGCTGTAGAAGGCTAATTTAAATCCTTGAAGAAAAACCTTTTTCCTGACCTTTGCCTTCTTCCTATCATTGGATTTCACGCTCTTCACTTTCCTGCCATAAAAGAGCAGCTGGTGGGGAGGGACAGGGGAAAGCACACATTCTCCTGAGTACCTGTTGAGTATTAAATATTTATTTGCTCTTGACTCAGGCATTTTTGTAGTAACGAAAGTGTTACAGACTGAAACATTTTAATAGGATTTCCAAGTTCCTGGTGTAACCTGTTATTCTTTTTCTCAGTTTGGTTAGGAGTTCTTTTCCAGATTTGTTGTTTTGATTTGGTTTGGGGGTTTGTGAGTCATGGATAGCCATTTTGGCTTGGAGAATGTCTCTCCGTGTTACACCACACACAGAAAGGAGCCTCGTTTTGCTCCTTTGCTTGCCAAAGCAAATCTGGCAAAGCTTCCCATTCAGCTGTTAAAATTATCCTTTTTTTTTTTTTCTCCTGTGCTGTTAATCACCCTGATGACAAGTCCCACAGGTAGCGTCCTCCCTCCAGTAAACAAGTGCAAACCAGTATCAAGTACATCCATCCAAGCACGTTTTGGTGTGCATCATGATGGGCCAGGAGACAAATTTATTGGTGGTGCCTAGAGAGACTAATGCTGCTGGCGAAAGCATTTTTAAGGAAATGGTTCCCTGTTTGGGTAATGAGAGCTTATAAAAAGCCATGAACAGCCTGTGCATGTCATTCACTTTGGCAAATAGCTGCAAGATGAGATACCAGAATGAAAGAAATACAGTTTGGGGAAGTTTCAGCGCCAGCTTAGGGCCCTTTGAAGAGAGAAAAATAAAGTTATGTGCTCATCCCTGGAGCCTGGTTTTGCCAGTGACATCTCTCTGACTTGGACCTTGACAGGATGAAGGAGTGAGGAAATGATGAGAATTCCATAGCTGCTGTCTTTGCTTTTGGAGGGGGCAAAGGTATTTGTTTTCAAAGCATGATTACAATGGACAGGGAGCTTTTTGCTCCACCTCTGATATTTATGGTCATGCAAAGTGAGACAGTAAAAGACACCTGTTGGAGCAGGTCTAAATTCAGAGCATTTCCTTTTAAGATCTTGTGGGCTGTGTAAGGGTGAGTTCAGCCTTCGTGGGTGTTCAGTCTGCACAGACGCAGGTGCAGGGCTTCTCCTAGAGAATATGTTAATAAATCACCGTGACAATCCCAGCTACTTATTACCTCATGTGCTTCAGACAGAAAGGAATACCTCATCTATAAATATATACAGGACTAGCGTTAGTAACCTTGGAGTAACAATACAGATCTGGTTTTAAGATATTTTAATAAAAAGAGGGGGGTAAAGTGGGGGAGTTTTTTCTTCCTTCTCTCCTTGCATCATGAGAGTAAAAATGAATGGTGTAGTATAATTTTAAACGTCAGCGTTGCCAAGTGGGTAGGTAATGGGAGTTCAGGAACAGCTTTGATACACTTGATTTCCTTTCTGTTGCCTTGGGATATTGCCCTTTTTTTTTTTTCTGCTGATAATTTGTTCTAAGTAACTGGATCATGTATAAACACACTGCAACTTCCTTAGCGTTTCTGTTCTCTGGAGCTGCCCTCCTTGGGAAACTGGCATCTCTGAAATGCTCTGCCACTCCTGTGGTGGTTCTCTTTATTTTAAAATCTACTTCCACAAGAAGACTTGAGAATAACACAGGTATAGGCAGATACTCCACTGTAAAAAGCATCCTAAAGTAGATCATGCATGGGCAGATGTCCTCTTCCACATCCAGCTGTACTGGTGAAGGGGGCCACCAACTCTAGCTTGGCCCCAGCTGCATGTATGAGCAAGTGCTTCATAAGCCATGTGTCTCAAAGTGAGTTGCATTACTTTTAATTGATTAAACAACAGGACTTTGAGAATTTGGGTCTTTTTATTTTGCACATTAGGGAGTTGTCCCTAATGAAGGTCCCTAAGGAAGGGATGCAATAACCCAATTCAGTAGGAAAATCCTGAGGAGCAATTCAGGGCAGACCAGGGAGCAAAAACTATTTGCTGGGCTCAGCTGTCTACAGGATGAATACTCATGTATTAGCTTGGGTTGCATTCCCCTGTTGGAAAAATCAGTGGGTTTCACTATTAGCAAACTTCTGTTACCAAGTTTCTTTTGCATTCAAGTGATATTTTGAGGAATACCGTAGAAAGATGTTGGATATAATCTCTCTTGCTGTAAAATGTGACTTTGAGAGAATGATGTGTAGATCTTCATGTCTTTCCTGTTAGTCCAGATCTGCTCTCTTCATAAATAAAAATGAATTGTTCTGACTGTTCTTTTTTGTTCTTTTGACAGTCAGGTTCTTTTTGGCTCCTCTGCCACACAAATAGAAATTGTATGTGTTGATTTAGGTAATAATGCTTTTGCAGATGCACAACCAGAAAAGAATCTGGTTCTGCTTCCCAGAACTGAATTGGTTTCACAGTACTAGTAGGAATTTAGAAAGTTGTAAAAAGTTATTTTATCCAGTAAAGCAAGCGGATCTGACTGAATCAAAACAGGGGAACTAGGTTGATTGAATAAGAGGGTGTGATTTTTACACACTAACTTCTCAGACTATAACCACACTTTAAAAATGTTGGTGTAGCTTTCATCATATTTCTTTACAAAAGAGGATTTTAGCAAAAGACATTGGCCTGTGAGTTGTTGTTTGAGTCATCAGTTGGGAGTAGATGTTCTGAAGATGCCCTTGGAGGCTTTACCTGCTTGTTTAGAAGTTTGCCAGTTCACTACAGGTAGCTGCTGTAACTAAAAGGCATTGATTCTTCCCAGAAAGTTTGCCCCTTTTATTATGCATTTAAACTTTGTTTAGCTTGCTCTGCTGGGGATGAGTGTAGCCTTCAGCTTCAGAAATGGATGAAACCAGTTACCGTTTTTAAAATGAATGTAGCCAAATCATAGAACGCCAGGTTGGAAGGCACCTCAAGGATCACATCTAAGGAAAACATTTTAATTTGGTGCTTTTATAGGTTATGATTGTACAATAAACGTGAACATCCTGTCAAAGCAGTTAGTGAGACATTGACTGGATCTTTTAAAGCACATACTGCTATTACTGATTTTAATGCTGTTGCTTCCATTGGATTTTATTGTGTATTCCTGGTGGTGTGTTATTTTATTCATTCATTGTGGGAGGTTAAAAGGAATGTATAGCATATCCAGGTCCTCTTTCTAAAAGAGAGGTCACACCATGTCTTGACAGCTTGTGCAGGTAAGAGGTCATGAATCTTAGAACCTGGAATATTAGCAGGAATTTCTAATGATTGTAGCTATAGAAAGACTTATTGGCAACAGATTTAATTTTACTGCAAGATTCTTGCCAGAGTTACGATATGCGTAAGACTAAAAGCAGAGAGTGTGAGGCTCAGCATTTGGTTTCTAATCATCAGTAAACGTATTATCATTACTCATCTGTCTGTCTGCTGTGGTCTCAGACCAGCACTTAGCCTGTGATTTGGTTTTACTTTTCAGAGGTTTCGAAGGAGGAAGGGATGACTGTATTGCTTGGCCACCCTCGAGTCCATGTGACTTGGTGAATGTAGTGCTCTGGATGAGTCATCAAGTTGGACACCACTGAAGTCAAATCTCATTGTTACTTTAAGCCAGGCTTGGGTCTTGAAAAGATGACAAATGGTCAGTTCAGTTTAGAAAGATGTCTTAATACTTTAATGCAGTTGCCACTGTGTATTTTTTAGCAATGCTGTGAGTTAGCTTATTTCAGAATTGATGGGAACCATAGCCATCACTGGTTGATTTTTGTGACATATTTACCCCAGTTGATCCAGATGTAGCCTGTATGGTCTAAGCATTCCTCTGGATGGCCTGGTTAGGGGAGAGACATAGAATGATCAATTGTTTGCTTTCCATGTATGTTTTCAGCCCTGGCGTGTGCTCGGTGTAGCTGCCTGCTGAAGTCTTCTAGTTTCAGGTTGTGTCCAGTGATCCCAGAATGACCAGTACAGGGCACAGACTCCTCATTGTGCGGTTGGGATGGTACAGAGGGGAAAAAAGCCAAAGGTCAGAGGAGTTATCCCTGCTTGTGCAAGCGCTGTCAGGCTCTCCCCTACCACATGTCCACCATGTGTTCCTCATCAGTGGGATGTGGAACTCCATGACGCAGAGCAGACTGGAATGCGGAGTTAGTTAACACCCGCCGTTGGGGAATTTATCAGCCAATGTGGAATATGGCAGGGGGAGGAAACGGTCTAGTTTAAAGCAAAGTAAGGGTGAAATGAGGCATGTGACTGTTCCTCTTCAGTTAAAAGGTCTGATTCTGCTTGGGGCTGAGGTCCTGGCTCATGAGCCCAGCCAAAGCTTGTGGTTCCCTTGCTGTTCTGTGTTATTTAAGGGTTTTTAATCCCTTAAATTGTCATGCTTCGCAGAAGATTTTTGCCGTGAGATGGAGGGAAATACCCTTAGGATTTTTGCAAGGAACCATTCATCTAGCTTGTTCTAAGAAACTCAGACTTTGAAGAGCCTTTGCTTCATCCAGTCATTGAGATCCCAAATCAGTAACTTGCAGGGATACATAAAAGTGATCGCATCTCCATTAAAATTACCTACACTTGGTATCAGTTCAACTGTAGTTGCATAATATTTTTAGTGATGATTTATTACACTGACTTCATGGCTACCGTGAGCTCAAACCTGGATGATTTGCTGTGATCTTTAGCACTGCTGAGAATACTGTGAAAACCGTAATGGAAAGAGTCAGAATATATAATTAGCTGATTGAAGGTATATGTGGGCCAGTGATCCTTACTGGGTTCGCATTCTACTTCACTCACAGCAAATATATATCTTTCAGAATGTTTCCATTCATTCAGAATACAATGCTGAATTCCCCCTTGAATAGCCATAGTGTGGTTCTCCCCAAACAGCATTGTGCTGGCAGTTTCTGGAATTACACAGGAAATGAAGAGCATAGCAAACTTTCCTTTCTCGTGCTAAGACATGCTTCCCGGGAGTTCTTCCAGTACATCGATTAAATAACAGAGATCTATTCCTAAGGGCAGCATGTCCTCTATGTTTCTGCTTTGAGAAATCCTAATTTTCCCTGGCTTTATATCCTTCCTTTCTTCATCAAATTTATTGCACCATTTCCCCACTAGAGAAGATTAGATAGAGACTCTTTTTACAAGCAGTAAAACTTCTTAGCCACGTCTTAGGTATTTTTCTATATACTCTCTCTTTCCCCAGTCACTGAATACAATATAATCTTTGAAGAACTAATAGGAAGTGGCTATTACACCTTGATATGTTAACTAGCAATGCAGAATGCTGTACCTTGCACTATCACTCATTCTGAGTATAACTTACATGTATCTGCATACCTGCAGCAATAGCTGTTGGTATTGGGTTGATCATCTTGAAATCCTTTAACCTTTTAAAAACCCATGTTGGGGGGTATTCATAATTCAGGGTAGTGGAAGTGCAACATCTTGAAAAATCTGGGTCAGTCAATAGAGAGACATTTAAAAAGGGAATAATTTAGGGTCTAGAGACAGAAAAAATTTGGCTGATAGACTTTAATTAAGTCTGAAGGTTGGAAGCAGACCAGTAAGAAAGCAAGGGAAATTTGAGTTAAAGCTCAACTTCTAGTTTTTCTGCATATAAATCCTCTAGCAGCTGCTGATATTTGCAATAGCACAAGAGACTGTCTTTCAGTATTCCCTTTGATTTCTTTTTTTTCCTCCCTTTGCTTTATTATTCCCAGGGTGTAGCATTAAATACCATTTTAGAGGCCATGTGTGTCCCTAACTTCCCTGTCCCATCCCTATGGTATGTGTTTGTACATGTATACATATATATTAATTATATAGCTTTGTTCACTAATGCATTGGTACAGCATTTTTGAACTAGGTTGGGTTTTTTTTCCCCCCAGATGATCTACATAATTTCTGAAAATACCTCTGAAATTCCCACTTCTGTGACTTTGAGCCGTAGCCAGGTAGAACAGTAATAACAGAATCATTGCCAGCGGTGCCATAAATTTCAACTAAAGTATCGGGCAAGAAGTCTGATTTCTGTTTGTACTGTTGTTAGAGATATTTATGCAGGGCAGGTCTTTCAGCAAGTGTGATTATTTTCAGAGAGGCCCTCTCTCCATTCTTGCATTCGAATGTGCTGGGGATGTGTGCAGGGAACAGCACCTGACGAACAGCAGCCAGACAGAAGGAATAAAATCCCCTGGGAATGAGACTTCTCTTTATGGCTGTTTTTCACTTCTAAGGCCACTTGAAAAATATTGTTCTTCAGGTAGATCTCCTTCGTAGATCCCTGGGTTAGTATTTGGGTGCCTGCCATTTTCCCAGACCAAGGAGCTACTGAAGGCTTAAGCTTTTCCAGTAGGAAAGTATGCGAGCACATACTTTGCAGTACCAGACGCTATTGAAAGAATAATGGACCCTTCCCACATTCAACTCCATTCTTCTTGCACTCGCTCCCAGACCTCTGGAGCCACTGTGCTAGCAAATGATTACATTCTGTTTCTTTTCCGTAACTCTTCCTAAACAAAATGTTAATTGAGACATTGATTTATACAATTTGGATTCCTTTGCTAAGTCAGTGCAGTTAAAAGTAGCCTCTGGCTATTGAGAGAATAGACCAGTCAGACAAATAAGTGGCTGCTGGTATGTTTTTTCTATACCTTACCCTTTCAGAAAATGGTACGTATTTCAGATTTAAGGACTATGTCTCTTGTGTGTGTTTGTTTCAATGATAATGTAGCTCTAGAATGCAGGATTTACATTATTATATGAAGTAAGCCATCTGAAAGAAACAAAAAAGTAGGCTTTGGCTTATTTTTTTGCTATGCCTTTGATGTTTGTCAACTGAAAAGAAGGGGTTGTGATATTAGGGATGTTATGTAGATTCTAGGCTTTTATATGTGACAAGGATAAACTTACACCTGGGCTAAAAGAATGACTTCTCATATTCTGGACAACTGTTGACTTGCAGGGTTTGCAGAAAAGTTCTGACCTTACTTCTCAGTAATTTATTCTTGTCTTTGGAAAAAAATAGAAATGTTGTAGAAAACCTTTAAAATAAGCAACCTTTGTGTTTACAGAGGAAGAGTTCTCTTGTCCTGCAAGTGATCTGCTGCTGGAAAGGGTAAAAGTTAACACATGAATTGATGTGCCATCACCTGTTTGCAGTAAGAATGTTTTATAATTAATATACAAAGAGAACTCACTTCTCTACTTGGCTACGGGGCCTTGGGAAGTCCACTTAATGTTTGTGTCTCATGCTTTCTTCGCTTTTTAAAACAAATGCAATTATTACTTTCCTGTCTCATGGGGGTATAACTCATGAATGTTTACATTGGTAGTGTAAATGTAAAATGCTGCTCTCACTACAGGGTATTAACTGTTGGATTTCCTACATTTAGAATCAGAACGGTACTTGTTAAAATGACCTGCAGGAAGCAGCTGATGTAGCGCTGCATACAGCATCAGCTGCAGATCATATTTAAACCTAGATTTTCAGTTTCAGCACTTGCATTTCTGCATGTTGGACATCAGTAGTATTAAATGCACTACTGTGTAGTTTATTGTGTGTTACATTGTTATGTGCTGTTATTCTTATCACTCCACTGTCTCTCATTTCTTTTCTATGTACTGATTCACCAGTTCTTGATACAAAAGCGCTGGACATACAGTGAAAAATGTTTCCTTTTACACTAACAAGCCAATACTCCTGAGTGTACATGATCACATTTGTAGATAGGTGATTGCTTGCATGCACATGAGCTGGCTTTACAAATGCTGGCATGAGTCTGGCACAACTCGTAGCAGTGCACCTGAGCTAACACACAAGTGCTGCCAGGGCCAGGCTGGGCTGGCAGCAGCGTACTTGGGCACGCATCACAGCTCCTGAGCAAGCCAGTGCTGTGGGGTTCAGGGCATGCTGGGGAAATACCAGAAGGACTCAGTGGGAGCCAGTTCTGGTGGAGGAACTGTAGAGTTGTCTGGGCTTTCTCAGGTCCATGTTACTCTGGGTAAAGGAGGAAAAGCAGTGTTTATGTTTCTTTAATCCTTGCATTTGTCTGTTGCTCCCCACTTCCAGTTTGGCTGCCTGATGGCAGCTTTTAAATTCTGAGATAAAAATTGCAGTTTTGTAATCCACATGAGATTATCAGTTATCAAAAAGCAAGTGCTCTGCTGTTACCTGATCATTTTGTTCTGACTTGCTGAGATTTTCACCAGTTACCTTTCTTATTTCTGAGAACTGTTCATTAATACAGTTATTTCACTGCTGAACGACTGTGTTTTTATGCACTGCTGTCACTTCCAGCTTCACTGCAGAAGGAGAGGTGATTCTCCATGCCAGAAGTAGAACTGTAGTGCTGTATGGTTTTTACTTCCAGAAATTCCTTCGGGGCTTCAGTTTGTATTTGATTTTTGGCTGGTTTGCAAGAATACATGATCCAATCGATCCAGTCACGTTTTTAATTGAAAGCATACATAGTTTGTATATGTTAAAAAAGGATCATTTGCATGGAAGGAAGAGCCCATGAAAGTATGTTTGAGAGTTCTTCCCGACACCTGGGCACAGAAAAAGTTTGGGGAATGATTTTGTGTGTATCCATTGTGTATTTGTTTCTTTTTCACCAATGTACGTCAGAGATGTGAATGCAAATAAAGCATGCTATGCGGGCTAATTAAATCAATGCCTCTGTGGAAGAACTTAGTTTCTGGAATTGCTCTTGTAAATCTGAGATGTAAACAAAAACCTAGTTATTTTTATATCGTTTCCCTTTGCCTCATGTACGTGATTCTGGAAGTTGAAGAGTTATATGTTTATGCCTCTTTTTATAGCAGAATATTTGCGTGGCTGAATTTTTATTGAAGCGTAATTCCTGGTTTCCTTAAAGCTGAGCAAGGCTACTGTACAGTGGGAGCACACATTAAGTTGAGTTGCTGTGAAAGGCTGTTCATTTTAAAGCTGTCAAAGCAGCAAAATTGTCCTGAAGTGTTTCTTCATTAAGAGTTGCTTGCTGCTTTTCTAAAAATGGCTTCTTCAGCCATGGAAAGTAAATGGGGAGCTTGCCATGGAAAGTAAATGGGGAGCTTGCCCTGAAAGAAGGATGTGCAAAGAGCAGCATTTAGGCCATGGGACCTTACTGTCCCTCTGCCTCCTACCCCTGCCTAAGTTGGGATGATGCAGGTACCATTGCATTTTGTTCTGTTTCATTTCACCTGTGTGCTGAGATCAGCAGCCTCCAGAGGCTCCTTTTATCTGAGGTCAGCTTTAGTTTGTTCTTTCCTGGTTGTTTGGAGCTTCCTCATAGACTATGAGCTCATTGTGCTGGTTGCTTTAAAATGTAGAACACAAAGATACTGTAGAACACAAAATGTAGAACACAAAGATACTGCCTGTAGAGTCTAAATAGGCTGTACAGTTATGGGTATGGCCCTTGCTTTCATTCAATGTGAAATCCATGTCTTCAGAATAAACCTATTTGCTAGTGAATTCCCATATAATAGTAAAATCTACTGTTTGTGAGGAGTATAGCTTCCATGGTGTGAATAATCAGACCCGCTTTTGTTGGAAGTGCGAAAACTCCCTTTCATTTTTAATAGCAAAGCATTTTGAAAGCAGAGCCCAGAAGCATGGGATTTGTAGAGGTAAACTGGTCTTTTAAGGCTTCCTGTTCATTTTGGATGTGCTTAATGCTGCTTACCTCTTTCTGATTTTTCTTTATTAACTGCAAAAGCATCCATTGTAGACTTGGCCCTGATACAGTCTAGAGGGCTAGCACAGGTTTTCAGAGTTACAGATTGTTTCCAATACATTTTTTCTTTATAAACTAAGGGCAGGACTGTACACGAAATCTCTGTTATTGTATTTGTTCTTTGTACTTGTGCACTTGTTGACTGTTTTACAAGCCAGTAACGTAGTAGCCACAGGCTAGGAAGCTTGCCCAGAAATCTGGCATATTTAATTAGTGCTAGTAAACAAGCAGAGTTTCAAATTTAATTTTTCCTTCTTTAATTCCTATAAACCTCAAGCCATTTAAAACTTAATTTTGACACTAGTTTCGTTTATGCAGTTGGATAATACTGAAACAGTCCACAACCACAGGAGGAGTAGTACCACTCTCTTCCAAGCAAGAAGGGAATAGTTGTTTTGTTTTAATACTACTTGAGGTTGCCGTAAAACTGTAAATGATAATCTTCAGGTCACCCGCTACCCATTTTCTTTTTCTTTCTGCTAGGCTAAGTGTTTCAAGATGGGGAAATGGTTCTACCATGGGTTTAGCCCTGTAAAGGAAAAGGACTGGGTTTGTTGCCATTCTGGTCTTTGTACAGAGGGCTGTTCTAAGAGCAAATTATGGAGGCATCTGAACTCTGTTATTTGCCATAGGCAGTTTATTGCGTGTAGGCTGTGAGGTTTAACTCACTACCCCAGGAGGCACAAGCAACACAGGGTTCAGTTGCCATCTTAGTTTTTCAATACCAATTCATGATCAGTGGTAGAACTGGTTCTATACTACTGCTTTCATTATTAGGGTTTTTCAGTCAGTAATAACCATCACAGGGAAGAAGGTTAATCTACTTTTTTAGAAATCAACTCTGTCCTCATTGCAGTGTACGTTTTCGTTCAGTTGGGCTTAATCATAGAATAGTTAGGGTTGGAAAGGACCTTAAGATCATCCAGTTCCAACCCCCCTGCCATGGGCAGGGACACCTCGCACTAAACCATGTCACCCAAGGCTCTGTCCAACCTGACACTGCCAGCGATGGAGCATTCACAACTTCCCTGGGCAACCCATTCCAGTGCCTCACCACCCTTACAGTAAAGAATTTCCTCCTTATATCCAATCTAAACTTCCCCTGTTTAAGTTTTAACCTGTTACCCTTTGTCCTGTCACTACAGACCCTAATGAAGAGTCCCTCCCCAGCATCCCTATAGGCCCCCTTCAGACACTAGAAGGCTGCTATGAGGTCTCCACGCAGCCTTCTCTTCTCCAGGCTGAACAGCCCCAACTTTCTCAGCCTTAATGCTGTTGTGCTCCAACTTTAGCATCCTCCTGAAAACATTTAGGTGTGAGCTCAGTTTCTTACAGCAATACGAAGCAGCAGCTTCTGTTATAGCTATTAACAGATCTGGAAATTTTAAATCATGAGTAATCCGGTCTGACCAAAACCTAATCCAGTGTGGTTGTAGCCACTGTAATTACTTGTTTAAAAAATGCAAATTTGGACTTTGGGTGGATGTTCAGCTCTTCTTGTGGTAATGATAGATTTTTCCTACTTTATTTTTTTGCCTTGATACTTGCGTTCATCATAAAATCATGGAATGGCTTGGGTTGGAAGGGACCTTAAAGATCATCCATTTCCAACCCCCGTGCCATGCATTCATCCCATGGTATTTCTAATGTTGTTTTTTAAAATGCCAGTTAGCCGTTAGAAGAATTAATCATAAAGTTCTTCTGGGTTGAAAAGACAAGAGATGTCTACAGGTGGCTTAAGTCTGACTTCAGTTCTCCTTTGGTTTTAAATTGTGCTGTTGCTCTGCAAAAAGAATGCTACATTTTCTAACTTCAAGGCTATGTTTTAATGTTCTTATTTGATACTGTGAAAATATTAGCTGATAAATAGTATAGGTTCTTTTAAACTAGAAAAGAAAACAAGTATCTCTATGTTTCTTGTGTGATGTTCCTATTATTTGTGGTATTTTTCACTGCAGAATCAGGCTATGCTCTAACGCTGATAATGTCCCAAGCTCTGACAGCTCTCTCTGAAATCTCATGGCTCAAGGTTGATGTTGCCTTAAATCCAGGCTAGCATGTGTCTGAGGATATATCTGGATCCATGAGCTGAGTCATGACTTCAGCGTAGCCAAGTGGAGAAATCCCTTCTGTTTTTCTTTAGGAAAATAGAATTCATCAAGTCTGGCTGCTGCTACCTCAGCATAGTTTCCCTAAAATGTATTTTTTCTTCTATGTACCCACTCAGAATTGCCAAGATGTGGAGCAGCCTGTATCCTGGCACTCACAGCCAGGTTCCCTCTGCAGTGGTGGCAGAGCCAAGTTCTGTGCCCACTTTAACTTCTGCCTGAGACAAATCTGTTTTCATTTTCTGATTAAGTACTTGACGCTTGCAGTTGGTGGGATCTTGTCAGGGTGAAGTATGTTGCCAGATGCCAGTGTCCAGGTTTTGGTGGAGTTGAGATGTGAATAGATATGACTGTAAAAGCTTATCATGAGTGAAGCAGAAGCAGTAGATTCCTGGGGGAAATCAAGAGGAAACATGGGTCAAAGCATCAGCTGAGGAAGCTACAGGCCCTTGAGAAGCAGGAGCTAAGTATAACTCACTTGCAGTAGATGAAGGAAATGAGCATTGCCTGATTTACTGCAGCAAACATCCTACGTGGGCTGGATTGGGGGGTAGGTTTTGGTAATTTAAACTGTAACACTTAAATTTTTCCCATCTTTGGATTCAAAGCTCATGTATTTGTACTTTCTATACTGCAAGTGTTGGGGGGAGCTAAATGCTGCCTTGTCTAGCACACAACATGTATTATTCTTTTCTCTTCTCTCCCTTCCTACTTTCTAACCCTGGTGACCTGCTATTGGGCTCTTGTCAGGTTGTTCTCCAGTCCCATAAAATTTAGCTGCTTTGAATGCAAGTATCTTCCAAAGCAAGACTCACAAACATATACCATCCGTCATAAGAGCCCTTTGCTCTTCAGGTGAAGAACCTGACAAAGTGAGTGATCAGGTATGGCCTATGCACAGTAACAGGTTTAAAGAGGGATTTTTAACATAAACTGGTGGTACAGCAGTAAGTGATTTTTCATGAGGTACCTGGAAGGCCACAATGGGAAACCCAAAGGTGTGTGACAGCCTCAGTTTGTCCTACTCCTGGGCCCTGTAAAGTAAAAAAGAAACACTTATAATGCTTATTTTGACTTTGTGGGGGTTTTTCTCCTGCTTTTTCTTGCAATTTAAGGCTGGGGGAGGGAGGATTTATCATAGAATCATAGAATGGTTAGGGTTGGAAGGGACCTCAAGATCATCTAGTTCCAACCCCCCTGCCATGGACAGGAACACCTCACACTAAACCATCCAACACAAGGCTTCATCCAACCTGGCCTTGGACACTGCCAGGGATGGAGCACTCACAACCTCCCTGGGCAACCCATTCCAGTGCCTCACCACCCTAACAGGAAAGAATTTCCTCCTTATATCCAATCTAAACTTCCCCTGTTTAAGTTTTAACCCGTTACCCCTTGTCCTGTCACTACAGTCCCTGATGAAGAGTCCCTCCCCAGCATCCCTATAGGCCCCCTTCAGGTACTGGAAGGCTGCTATGAGGTCCCCACACAGCCTTCTCTTCTCTAGGCTGAACAGCCCCAACTTTCTCAGCCTGTCTTCATACGGGAGGTGCTCCAGTCCCCTGATCATCCTCGTGGCCTGTGTGCTTTAGTAGTCCAGAGATACGCCATTACCTTAAATTCCTAGATTTTGCAGATTATAGATGCTAAATAAAACCCACCTCACCTGGGAGGTTCGGGAGGTCTTTGGAGCTTTATCAGGCAATGCTGTCATCAGCCAGCCACGATGCCAGGTACTGGTTTTGTTTGCTGTAGAGTCTAGGCCACAAAGAAACAGTGGCAGCCTTGCTGTGTTGAAGCTATATATTGCTAGTGACCTACAGCTCTGACCTAGTATTTAGTTTCGCTGTTTCCCATGCATTTACTGTAATTATTTGATTTAAGAAAATATATCATATGTCTACTGCATAGCCCTTTGGGAACTGGCATAGGAGGGATCAGCAGGAGCTGCTGCTCTTCGGTAGCCTCTGTACAATCCTCCAGCTTCAGATGTTTGCTTAAAACTTGTTCCTCTTATGTGTTGTCATTCTTTCAGCCCCAGTTATTTTAGGGAACAATTATTTACTAAGGTGAATTTCCAGGAAGCAAAATGAGCTGAAAATTGGAAGTGATTAGGGTTGCCAGGTGCAGACTTTGAGTTCTTTCTCCTTCTTTAGCAAAGAAAGCATTTCCCAAAGCTTGATTAAATCTCTTAAATCACAGTTTAGCCCAGCATAAGAAAAATAAGCTCCAGTACCAGATCTGAACCAAGTGACTAAGCCATGTCCTGTTGTGTTGGAATTGAATTGGTTATAGTGCACAATAATCTACTTTATTGTCATCCCAGCCTTAACTGTAGCATAAGATGATTACTTTGAATGTGTATAATAATAAGGCTTACACTTTGTATATACTGCTTTAAATATTTTGGCAGACCACAGAAAGAACCTTTACGTGCAAGGCTTGATTAATCCTTTTCCTCTGTGTATAGAACAAGTAGCTGCCAGAGCTCAAGGGTAAAACCTATTAATAATGTCTCTGGCAGTCCCCGCCCTCCTTCACAGTGTATTCTCTTCTATTCACACCGAACTCTGGACTTATTATCATTTTGGTCTCTCTCTTTTGCTTCCCCAGTTTCTACATGGCAGTTGGGGTATTCTAGCAAGTTTGAATCTAGTATGAAAGTGTCCAGTATGAAATATTTGCATGAGCTCTGTTTTTCCAGTGGCAGGGAAAGAGAAAAGAAGCAGAGGTGTTGTGGGGAGCCTGGCCCCAGTGTTATTTCCTACAGCTGTTAACATTCAGCATGGCAGAGAGAACACCCTTAGAAACCAAGTTTAAGGAAACACTTTCCCTAGCAGCTGTGTCTGGCATGCTCCCAGGGGGATGCACGTGCATCCAGCGATGTGGCCATCACCCTCCTGGGAGCACTCCTTGGGCTTGGGGTGGGTGAGGAATAACTGTTGTCTCATTTTCATATGGGGAAGCTGAAGCAAGGCAAAGGAAAACATTTTATATCAAGTCTTAAGGTGGGTTTGCTGTGCAGCCATCAGCGCCCTTGCTGTCCAGCAGCAGCATCAAGAGAGATGTTAATGTTAAAGTACGGTGTTGGTGCCAAGATAACAAGTCTTTCTACGGGAGGTCACACTGGCTTATTGTAAACCATTACTGACCTTGAACTAACATTAATCCTAAATTCTGACTGCTAACCTATACTTTTCATACTAGAGAAAATGATTTAATCTTTGGCTTTCAATAAAAGTTGGTCCCTTTACCAAGAAGTTTTCAGCATGTTTTCCTCAGAAGTAGGTTCAAAGCTTGTATTATAGTCCCATGAGTATATTAATATAATACAACAAAGACAAATGGCATGTGGTGAAGGTTTTGAATGAAAAATATTTATTATTCAGAAGGCTTTCAAGCAACTTAGGTCACTAGATCAGTAAAACATTTTCATGTGGAAAGTACTTCCCATTCCTGATGCGGCTTCTCTTTAGGAGCAGCAAGCATGAGGATGGATCGTGGATCCGTGGGTGGTCACCAGAGCTGCCTCTGGGCAGAGCTTGCCAGCTCCTCAAGGGATTAAAGTGCACCTTGCCGCCCTGTCTCTGTAAATAAGGTGGTAACAAAACTGCAGGAAGGGAAACAGTGAGGGGGTGCTTCTGAACTGGGGAACAGAGGTCATGGTCATGTTGTAAGACACCTTGCAGTAGCCTATGCTGTCTTGAAATCTTGGGCTATCGCTTTTCTGTGCCCCCTTTCCTCTCCATGCTAGCTCTCTCACATCACCGAGGTATCCCTCATAGCCAGAACTGAACCACCCAAGGAGCAGCACCCTCTAATTAAACGGTGCTCCCCCTCCTCTGGAGCCCTGCAGCAGAGGGTGCAGGGTAGAAAGGAGCAGGGGGTCCTGCAGGGGGGCCCCGGCCTGCACTGATACAGCTGCTGCAGATCAGCCCGGAGGTGGCAGCATTTCACTGGTGGGCAAAGGAGCCCTGGGATACAGTGGGGACATTCATTTGGCTGAGTGCTTTGGGATCTTTTTGACCAAAAGCACTGTGTAGAGAGAGAGAAAAAGAAAAAAAAAACCTTAAGGTCATAAGGTGTCTGGGATTTCTGAAGAGGCAACGTAACAGTGGTCTTTTATTATTAGTGAGCTTACAGCCAAGAGCTGTCCCGTAAATGAGCAATGCGATTTAGAGACTATTTTTTTTTCCTTTAAAAGCAGGAATGCTTGAGACATTAAAGGTGGTCTGGCAGCTTTTGCTGTGAGCCTTCTCTTCATGTTGATCTGTACACTGGCTCTGCATCAACGTGAGAGCACCACCTCCATGCAGGCAGTCAGGGGTCAGCACTGGGTGTTTGAACTGGATGGCACACTTCTTCACTCAAGAATACAGCTCACAGTGTGAGGAAGAATGCAGTAGACTGTTTGGCTACATGGAGTATGTGAGCTACAAGCAATTAATTAGAAAAGAAATGAGCGTGGACTGCATAGTTCACACTTAGTGTGCTGTTATTTACTTGTTTTTGAGGGATGGGGAGGAAGATTAACTAATACCTGGTAATTCAGGTGCATGTAATTCAGATATTGGTTCAGGAGCCAGGTTAATAACAGGTATGATTGGATTTTTATTGTGTTATTGCCCAGATTAGTGTTACAGTACAGACAGCCTCGGGTCCTTGAGCTTATTTAAAGACCTTCATATTTTCCGTCAACAGCTGTATGAAGTTAAAGGGAAAGAGGCCATGGGATTTCTCTTTCTCAGCTAGTTTATTTGTGAGGTGGTGAGGTTAATGTGGCAATATCCCATGCTTAGTAGAGAGGCTTTTTGGCTTTAAGCATTGTGTGTGCTCCCTTCAGATTTATGATTTTGACCCCAGCCTGGCATTATCACACTGTCAGTGGGAGTGCAGGACTGATTTGAACCTCCAGCTCTTGGTGGTAATCTCTTTTAATTAGTTTACAGTTGAAACAATTGTCCCTCTTTTTGCCTTTAAACAAGGGAAGTTTGCTCTGTCAGTGGTTGATTTCCCTGAGGGAGGAAATCCTGAGAGGGGTTATCAGGCAGAGAAAAGCTCCAGGCTCCACTTTCAAAGCACTGCCATGTATGAAGCATGCATCAATCCTGTTAGTACTGCTTATTATTTCACAATGGCGTGTCAGGAATTACGGGCACAGACCTTTCTAAGGACTCTTGCAGACCTTTATGCACTCTCATCCCAAGTCAGGATTTTGTGGAATTATGTGCTAATAAAAGCTAATTTTACACATTAAATTGCATTCTTTGAAACTGCTCTTTTAATTGCTGATCTTTCCCTGACTTCTCCACAGATCTCTCTGAGCCTCCTCATTGTCGACTTTCTGCCAGGGAGCCCTCCATGCCTCGTCATTAGGGCTAAAATCTGCCATCACTTAACATAACACACAGGGCTTACAACTGGGAGCAGCCCCCTCCCTTGCATGGGAGCACGGACAATAATAGACACTATAGTGGCAGCGCCAATGGGAGTTTTACCATGTATTTTAATGACTTGTGCTTGATTACATTTGCTAGATTGAACCGAAGTTCATTTAGTAATTGGTATGATTCTTAGAGAGCTCACATTTGACGTTCCTCGCTCATTAAAGAGCTCCAACAATGGCTGTTACAACTTTCATCTCAACGGTGACCCTCTCAGATACATATCCAGTCTTTCTTTTGATAAACCACCCATCCCTGCATTCATTAACACTTAACCATCTGCAGCCAGCCCCTCCTAGTACCTTCTCCCTTGCTTTGATGATATAATTAAAAGCCTCCTGTATTATCTCCCTCAGAGGGAAAAGTTTAGGTGCGTCAGCTCTCAGCACATGCATTGTTTGTTATTCGATTCTGTCTGTATCAGCTGTTCCTAGTGACAGACTCATTTTTCATATGTTGTAAAGATTAGCTGATGGAGTGGGAGATCAGAGGCATGAGAAGGGAGTGTGGCTTTCGATATTAGTAACCAGATGCTCATTTGAAATGGTGATGGAGTTTGCTGTTATCTGTTAGATTATTTGGTTCCTTTGCTTGTACCTGAAGATAAACTGGTTTAAGCATTAAGTCAATGAAAATTAGCATTGTCTTTAGTGGCTTGTTATGATAGAGTGCTCTTATCAGTCTGGTTTAGTGTGGCTATTCTCTCCTCCAGTCTGGTTTACAGAAATCACAGCTTTGTTTATGCATGTGCCCAAACTTGCCTGTTTGACCTTTGAAGCTGTGATTATAATATTAATCTATGGGACTATTCTGTTGCAAATCACTTAGGTGGTCTGTGCTTCAGAGGATTTTCATTGTGGGACCTCCCTCTTGTCTAGCATGATGTTCCGTTATTGTTAGTATATTCTACATTGAAAGCTAACTCAGGGTGGTGTTTCAGTACATCTTGTTGTCTGGCTGGGTTTTGTGGGGGGTTTTTTGTGTGTGATGGAGCTGCAGCGAGGATAGCACTGTGCTACTGTCTATCCGCTTGCACTGATTTTGTGTAACTGTTATAAAGTTGCTTAGCTACAGAAAAGCTTGGTGCAATACTTGCATGCAGATACAAACTTCAGCCTTCAAATCCTCAGTGTCCTGTGGTGTAGCTAAATAGCGTTATTCCAGTGCGCAGGTGGGGAGACTGGATGTGTGAAAGCCACACAGGCACTGGCAGCAGAACCAGCATTTATTGAGGAGTTCTTGTTTTACCCTCTTCTGCTTGATATGTGCCCCTTGCAGCCTTCCCCTGCCTTGTGTTTAAAGGGGATTGCGGTAGATCTTGGGTAGGGAGAGAAGAACCTGGCATTCTGGCACTAAAGAAACTGTGTCCTGTTTGTTATCTTCAACTTAAGAACTGGGTTTTTTCCTCCTATTTTCCCCTCTCCTTCCCATGTTGCATCCATTTTTTTTTTTTTACATATTTCTTGCCTTGTTCCATTGTTTTGTTCATTTTCCCAGCTTGCATCCTTGCTCCATTTCTTTCCATTTGTCCCTTTCACCCATTTGAATAAACTATTATATTCGTTATATAAATACAAGGGAGCTCTTTTCCTCAGAGAAGGTATGAAAATTCTCCCCCTCATAAATACACAAAATGTGGAAACCATCCTCAGGAGGCAGAGCAGGAGGGAGTCTGCTGACTTCCAACTGCAAGACCTCATTAAAATTAGTGGATTCCCTAACCTCTTTGCATAAGGAACATTGCTATTTGGGCTGACTTCCACAGTAACATCTGGGCCACTGATAGCATCAGTACTGGAGCACTGCTAGGTGAGCTCATGTTTTGTTAATGAAGTAATCTACTGAAAGTGCATAGATCATTTTTTAGTACCACATACTTTTCTGCAAAGTGTCGTGCTACTATTATAGGAGCTTTCCTTTGCAAGTGGGACTTCAGGAATTTGTTATAGTTAATGTACTTAGCTTGAACTGAATGGTATGCTTGAGAAATGCCACCTCAATTATAAAATGTTAAGACTTAAATACGTTGGTAGTTCAGTGCGTTAATTGAGAAATACACTGAAAAATGGAGGAAAACCAAAGGAGGAAAAAATGAAAACCGAGACAATTTCAGGTGTGGACTAAAATTTCTCTCCTTAATAGCCTCTGGACTGTGAGTGCAGGTAGAGCCCAGTGTAGTCCCTGACTATTGTGTTTTGTCTTCTTTAATATGCAAGCTAAATATTCTTAGCTTCTAAGCCATCTAAATATGGCTTTTCTGTCCTGAGAAGTAGTGGTGAGAGTTCAGACCACCAGAACACTCTCAAATGAGGCTACAGGTGTGTGGAAGGAAAAGTAATACTGGCATAAAATATCCATCTGCTTTAAGACAGGTTCCAAAAGAGGTTCTGCTATCGTAAGAGCAGAGAATCCATAAAGAGCATAGGAGTAATTGATGAGTCTTTATGATATACAGTTTGGTTCTTAAAGTATTGAAGCTGTTGGAGATCTCTGAGTTTCTGAAATATTAACCTGCCCCTGGTTTGAAAGCTAAGACTTCCCTGTTTGCTGTTGTTTGGCTAACGATGAGTGAGAGCTTTTCTGATCTTTTCTACCCCACTGGGCTGGATAGGCAGATGCTTTGTAGTTGAGCTGTGGCAGTCATTTGTAATGTGTACTGTAGGAAAGGTGAGCAGACCCCATCTCCTTCCCCTATTCCCCTCCAGGAAGTGTTGGAAAAAATACGGTAGTGTTGTTGTGTTTGCTAGCAGAACAAGCACAGCCTTGCATATTAAGGCAGGCACTTAGCCAAAAGCTTTGAATTATTGTACCCTGACATTACCCACTGTAACTTTTAGCACTCTGGGCCCATTACTTTGGCTTCCTGCCCAGTAATGTGCAATTTCCACTTACATGAGAAGATGTAGCAGGAGTAATGACTCCTTGGAGGAGGTGTTTTCTTTCACAGCAGATCAGCCCAGGGCCAGCAGGTGTAAGTTTATAGACACAGTCCAATAATGGCAGCCTGCGCTGTTCTCTTTATTCCAGCAGTAGATGTAAAGGAGCAAATCTGCCTTTGCACACTTTTCACTATCCACTGACCTAAGTGCAAAGGCAAACTCTTGTAAACGGCCATGCAAAGCTCCATGATTTTCCTTTTTTCTTTTCCAGGCACCCCAGAATGCACATCAGAACAGGGCTGATGGATGCCCATCTCTACTGTCTGAAGAAATACGTGGTAGACTTCCTTGTAGAAAACAGGTAAAAAACCCAAACAATACACAATTGTTTGCATTGACGTGTGGTTTGTACCAGAGCTTTTAAGGGAAGATTTGTTTTGTTAAACTGGATAGCATAAAATAGAAATGTGGAAGAAACCAGTTTTCAAAATGCTTTAACTGCACTAAAAGGAATACCAAGCATTATGTATGAGATTCTTATTCAGACCTTTTTTTTAAAGAAAGTATCTAATAACAGCATAAGTGATATTTTTGCCTCTTTTCTTTATCTCTTCTTTCCCTGATGTATTTGTGCTTTTTGGCTGCTCGTCTCACCAAGGCTCCCCCATTGTTAGGGCTGTGAATACATTTCTGACCTTTGATTTCCCCCACCACAGTCTGTTTTGGCCTTTGCAATCACCTCTTCTCTCCCCCTTCACATCCACCACCACTGCAGGTGGGCTATCTCTGTAGCATCCTATGTTTTTAGTTTGTGATGTTCCTCTGTCAAAACTCCGAGACCACCCACCGAGAGTAAGAAAAACATCCATTTATGGAAGTGGAGAAGGATCTTAGCTATAATATTTCATGAAACAGATGAAAAAAACCCCCGTGTTTATCTTTAAAAAACAAACAAATGAACCACCCCCCTCACAGTAAGCAGTTTTGGAATGATGTCCTATTCCTAGACTTTTTGCAGCACTCTCATGCCCATTGCATATATTGACTGCTCACTGAGTTCCCAAGAGTTTTTCTCTCCTTTTAAGATGAAAGATAAAGAGGCTAAGTGTTGTGTTCATAGTGCTTTTCCTTAGCAGATAAATTGACACGTGAAAAAGCACTGAGGAGGGGAGATTTGTGTTAGTCTCCACCATACACAAATACGGTGATACAGCTGGATAAATGATTAAAAGAGCTCTTCCAGAATGAGGTGCTGTGAGTGAGTTGAAATGTAGTGGAAAATCTGTGTTAACCCCCAGTGCAGTTTCTTAGCATGCACAAGAATAAAGCTTATCTGATACTTTGACTGGCACATGGGGACATTGTACAAGTCATTTTAGTTCCCATCTGTGCATGGGACCATGTGTGAAAGGTGAGAAAGTTTCAGGAGCAGCAGATTGTTCAAGTCTGGAATAAACCATTTATTCAGTGTATTTTAGGAAATCGGTGACGGTTGGGACCTCCTGTATTTCCTGTGGTAGCACGAGGCAGTGTTTACACCTTTTGTCATAACACAACATGGACTCATTTCTTGAAATCCTGCCCGTCTAGTTTTGCTGGGATTAGACATTTCTGGAATATTAGGTGTTTCACACATCCAGGGTTTTTTTCCATTGTATTTCATGCTGGTTTGAGTTTAGATCATTATGTCTGTGGGACAAGGACAGTCTTTGTCAAACATGCTGCAGTGTGTGACACAATGAGGCCTCTAAGTGTAGATAGCAGTAACTTCAGATTTCAAGGCTTTATGCTATTTCCATTGAAACTGATGATACCTTGGCTTTGCCAGTGGTGGGATTTCACCTTGCGTTAACCAAAGTCAGCAGAGTGAAGTCCTGCTCTGAACTCTCCCAGTTGTCCCTACAACAAGTCTACTGACCTTTTGCAAATACAACCGGTTGGTTTTCTTGTTTTCTATAGAGAGGTCATTCTCTGTCTTCACTGTTTCTTGAAACTGTGCTGCTTTTCTGTGACACATCCATGACCAGTACACAATTATAGCAGTTAGACAGCATTTTTTAAGATCTGATAGCAACATCTGGCTTAATAATGGCAAGTAGCTGCTTCATTCTCCTTAGTACACACATGCTGCTTATTGAGGCAATTGAGAGAGAGTCAATTGCAAGTAATGTGCTTAACTGGCAAATCTGAGGAATGGGACTTTTGCCATGAGGAATAACTTGGGCTTTCAGGCTTCTGGCATCAGTGGGCATTTGCAGCTTGTTTTTCTTCCCTGAGGAAGGGGAGGACAGTGCATATCCAAAGATCTTTCCATGTTTGGCAGCAATATGCCAGGACTTTTGAAAGACCCTGTGGAATATTTTTGCCTCAAAAGTACTGACATCTACATAATTGTTTGGGTTTAAGAATTCTTTTCAATACTTTGTTTTTTAGTCTAGAGAGAACCTAAAGTAAGATTTTGCCTCTCTGCAATTCCGCACCAGGACTGGAGAAGCTCAGATGCCTTGTTTAAGTTGTGTGTGTTTAAAACTAACAGCAGGGACTGAAGCGAACAGTGAAGCTCTTGTGTGGTGCCAGGAAGTACTGACACAGTGTACTTCCTCAATATTACAATATTTACATTGTGTTAATATTTTAGCAGCGGGGTTTGACGGCAGGCAGAACACCTTCTTTCATTGTTTGTAGCTCAGTGAAGCATTTACATTTTTTTCAGGTCTTATTTTGACATTCCAAAGCAGAAAAGATGTTGCCCAGCAGTAAAAAATTCACATCAACAGCTGGCAGCAGCTCGGTCTTTTTGTAGAGGAAAATTATGATTATTTTTCAGGTCAAAGAATTACATGAAAATTAATGTAATTGTGTTGCTTCAGATGGGATAAAACACCAGTGTAGTCCCTGCTTAGCTGCAAAGATGTGGCAAGAGCAAGCTCTTCCCAAGCGAAGGTAGTTTGTAGCTGCACCTGTAAGGGTAAATTACATTCCTCCACTTCATAGAACCATAGAATAGTTAGGGTTGGAAAGGACCTCAAGATCATCCAGTTCCAACCCCCCTGCCATGGGCAGGGATGATATATGCATTGTAGGTAAAGTCCAAAGGAATTAGCAACTAGTATGAAAACAGGGAAAAGAGTATGTGAAATTGCTAAAGCTTTGGTTTATCTAAGTGTATGAATCTTGCTTTAGGATTTGGGACAACTTTTGTTATATGACGCATCTGGAAAAAGGCTGAATTTGTTGTTCAGCTCCAGAATGAAGTCATGATACCAAGGTTTTATCACCAGCTTGGCCACTGTCTTGCTTTGTGGTACTAGACAGGTCCCTTAATTTTTCTATGCACTTGTTTCCTTTTCTGGGTGGGATTGTTTGGAGAATAATCAGTGTTTGGCAGCAGTGAGATTCTAATATGGGAGATATTAGGAAAGGTCAAAATACTGTTCAGTAGTCTGTAACTGAGTTTGTAGTCCTTTAATACACCTTAATGAACTAATTTAATAGGACTGTAGAGTAGATTCTCCTGTCTGAGGTTTTATTGCACTGTAGCAAACCAAACAAATTCTTGAGTTTTAAAAAGCAGAGATTGCTGGTGCCTTTTGCGTAAGTCAGAGGAAATGGTCTGCTTATGAGACCCCCCTCAAATATGTATGTCCAGACATACAAATATGTATGTCTTACCCTGTCCAGATGTACCAAGGTCAAACACTCATGGTTCCACAGTGCCTTGAGGAACAACTGAAGAAATTCTTGCCCCTGGCAGTTTGTTATTCCCTACAGCTGGTATTTATTCCTTGCCTTCTCTCCCCACTCCTGCATTACTGAGCAGGTTGATTATCTGAGTGCTCTTAATCAGCTCCAGTGACAGCCTCTGCCAGGGGTGCCAGTTTGGGCACTCAGAGCTCTGTGCAGAGATGGACATCTTCATCCCTGCATCCATAGTGTTAATGACTTTGGGGTCTGTTCCCACTAGCTTCACAAGAGGTCACAGACCATACTCTGCTACCAAACGGTTTTATCCCATCAGAACAGGGACCATGACTTCAATGTGACTAAGCAGCAGCTTGTCTGGGATGAATTTTCTGATGATTATAACTGTGTCTGGGGATTTTTGTGCAGAGACCTTTGGTTCTTCCCCAGGTTCCTTTCTGCATTGATGAAGTTAGAGTTACAGAGGTTGGTCTTGGTTTGGCAGATGTAAGGAAGTTCTTTACTGTGAGGGTGGTGAGGCACTGGAACAGGCTGCCCAAAGAAGTGGTAAATGCTCCACCCCTGGCAGTGTTCAAGGCTGGGTTGGACAGAGCCTTGGGTGATGTGGTCTAGGGTGAGGGAGGTTGGAACTGGATGAACTTAAGGTCCTTTCCAACCCAAACCATTCTATGATTCTCAGTTGTATCACATCTTTGCACAGGAGGGGGGGTGAGATCTCCCTGTATTCAGGCGAGAGCGTTTCTTTCCTAAACACTTCCTTTTCCAGAGTAAAGCTAACCTGAAGATCTTACAGGTGCTGCACTTTGTGGCATGGGGACGACAGGCATGTGTGTTTCAGGAGCTGCTCTGCCAGCACAGATAGGGATAGTTGGAGGTGAACACCTGCACCACATGATGAACCGCACACTATTGCTGTTCTTAGAGCAATCCTTACTCGAGCTGAGCCAGCAGGCTAGACAGCAGCAGAGGCTGGAGCTGGCTGGGGGCACGGCTCCACCCTGCAGCTGGCGGGCCTCACACCCCTGGGGCCTGGGGTGGCAGCCAGCACAGTAGCCAGTCCCCTTTTTTGGCACTCTCCTGAGTGCTAGGTTGGAATCCTGCCTCGCTGCTGCGTTCAGGGCAGATGGAAGAAGAGAGCCCTTATTCCCTTTCCCCTGTGAACTTCATCTGTAGGGGAGGGCAGGATCCAGGACTGTGCCTTGTGAGCCCGGCATGCTGCACAGGCATGCACTGGTATTTCTTTACTGTGTGCTGACAGTTGGCTTGCTAACAATCCCAGCAGAGCTGCTAGCAGAAGAAATGTCATCACAGTGCAATCGCATGGTAGTTTGTGTTCTGTTTTTTCTAGAGTGTTTCTAAAGCTCTAGCCTGGTGAAATAAGATACCTGATTTAGGGGAGAGCAATGGTGGGAGATAGATATAAAGCAGTCCCTTTCCCCTGTAATGTTTTAACAAGGAAAATTCAGTCTTGCTTTTGAAATTTAACTGTTGAAGATGTGTGTCTATATATCCTGTGTATATGCTTAGAAGTATGTGTAATATGCCCGTATAATATAGGTATGCGTGAATGGCATTGTGCCCACAGTCAGTTGTGCAGGCACAGATGACAACATTTGATATATGTGTAAGGATTTCACCCTTCTCACAGCTCAAGCCTGTAGATATGAGGAGGCTGCCTTTCACCTCTCATTGAGGTAGACCACAGTATCTGAAGCCAGATCAAGGCTGCCTAAAACAAAGCAGGATGTGGTCTTGCGTATTAAGTAACCTCCCAAAAATCACTTTTGTCAAATTTCGTCAGTGCAGAGCTTATCATGAACGTGCTCTTATGATCCTTAGTTACAGGTTGGACACACAAAAAGCCAAATTTAAAAATACTGACTTTGCAAGGTTAAGCACTTGGCACTAAGGAAATGCCACAGCTGAGGCTCCCTGTGCAACCTTTTGCTTCTGTATGCACCACTTAGTACGGCACAGGCTCCAGTTACAAGACTCCCAAGTTTGGTAGGTTGGTTTTTTTTCCTCTGTGACCATGGTTTCATCTGTTGCCTAAGATGCTCACCGAAGGAGACGCTGTTCAATGTTGTATGTAACTTCTGAAGTTCAGGTGAAGGCCACCACCCTTACTTGCTCGCTGTTTAAACCTTGTTCTGAAGATAAGGTAAATACTTTCCTTTTGGATTCTCGGTGCTCATCACTGATACTATAATGCTCTGCACACACTTCATTAACTATCCAGCACCCCTACAAGTGAAGCAGTGGTCTTTTCCCATTCTGAAAGTAGGAAACTAAGGCACACACGAGCTGAAGTTTGAAGCATCTTTGGCTTAGGTCTGCCATTTTTCGGACCTTAATGTTCATACAGAGACTCTTAACGCTGAAAGAATCTTTACCATTGATGACAGCTGTCCAGGGTGACACTAATCACATCAAAAGCACGCAATCAGTAGCAACTTGCAGAAAGATTCATGTTCTGCATTCAGAATCTGTAAACTTCTCTGACAGAAAGGGATTTAAAAAAATAAAATCTGATCTTTGGGCATCGTTCATTTGCCTTAAATATTAGAAGTTCTTTTCTCCTCTCTCAGCCCTCTTCCTTGTATATTTAACACACATGTTCTAACAAATGAGGTAGGCATTCTTTTTCCTCATAACACAACCTTGACGCATCCCCAAGGCAATAGTGGGTGAAGAACAGATTGAGATTGAGGAGAGAGGAAATGTAGGTGTGTTTTTAAGGATTGTGGCATCATGTGTATATATGAGGTCTTCATTAAGGTTGTATAAACAGCATAGTTTGAGCTTTTCTTAATTTGAGCGCCCAAACTGTTACTGTGATGCTCTTTTAAGACTGTTTATTTTTATATATGTGACACTTTTTGAATTAGTAAGGCTACTGTGACTCTTGCTAAGAGAGTAGCCATTATCAACATAGATTTATCACCTTTCAGGTCAGTCACCAGAAGGAGATGAGATGCTCTAAACTTGAAAGAATATCCAGCCCAGCCTCGGTAACCTTGGTCTGGAGCATACTCTGTTTTCTTTCAGAAAGAGAAAGAGAACAGAGTATGCCCAGTGTAGAAGGACACAAAAAACTGAGCTGCAAAACAGGTCTCTTCCAAGCCTGTGCAAACAGTGGGTTTTCAGGCTCAGCTTGATGTAGTATGGGCACTTTTTATGTTTACAAATGTAACGCCCTGACGGAAAGACAGCCTTGTGCCAAATTGCAAGCATGGAAGCATGTCAGCTTTTCAGCGGAGCAGTTTGGAATATTTTTTTTAACATGGACTAAACAAAGGGGTTTTTCCATAATTTCGTTCTTGAAAATAGTTGAGATTTTTGATGAAGCTTTCAAAAAAAGCAGATTCAGCTTGAGGCAAACACCTGGCACGGTGATTTCAGCCAAAACAGTTAAACTTTGGCAAAGTTTGCGAACAGATGAAGACAGAAGCTCACAATAGGAAATGTTGGGTGAATTATCTATAGATACCCCAATTCTACCACCTCTGAAAGTTAGTCATCTTGGGTTTTACGGAGGCAGATGCCACTGTGTGTTTGTTCAGATGTTATGGCTTCTCTGTTGTGTACCAGAGTGACAAGTGCATTTTCTAATGTAAGGAGGTCTTTGGACTTTGTTTCAAAAGACTATGTTCATCTATCTAAAGGTGATAGCACACGTCTTCCTAATACATTAGAACACTTCACAGACTTCTGTGTGTCCTCCCTTTTTCCCCCCTTCTTCTCCTAAAGGCACAGTAAAATTTTTATTGTGTTTAGTAATGTGTTTTGCAAATAACCATTTCATCCCAAATATAGTGTTTCTGAATTGCTGGGTGTAGAAAAAGCCACTATTTCCCTTGTACAGTCACCTGGGAAACAGGCAGCTCTGTTTGTGGCCAGGAGGGATGATGTGTGGTACTGGAAAGACAAGAATGATAAACAGCAGCACTGTGGTCTCTTCAAAAGGCTTGAGTAAGCATTCACAGTGCCTTGTCCTGGGAATGCTGAGTGCTGACATCTTGCTTGCCACCAGGGAAACCCACTTTCCCATCAGAGCCCTCCTCTCGGGGTGCCCCCTGTGAGAAGCCAAGCTGGACCTGAGGAAACAAATCAGCTCTTCTGCAGTTCCTCCAGTGCTGGAAAGCTGCCTTCCAGAATTTGCCAGTAGAGAAACTCTTCTCTGAACTGAGCAAATTTGCAGTAAGCTTTATGGCCAGAGTCAGTATGATTTGTTTGCAAAGTTAAACACTGGGGTTTGTTGATTCTTTTTTTGAACTGCTGAAGTAAATAAGAGCAAATTGTGTGAGGTCATAGTGCTCTGCCTTTCCAAACAGCTTCAGCTGCATTCCCAGAGCAGGCTTCCTTCTTTGCCGGGTCCGGAAAGTCTCTGCTGGGCCAGCACTAGGAGGGGAGGGGAAGGTTTGCTGTCTCAGTGCTGTGTGCTGAGATCTGTGGCCATAAGAGCTGCAGTGGAGCCACCCTTCTCCTTGCCAATAAATGGCAGGGGCAGTAGGAGATCTTTGAAAACTGGAGGTGCGAGTGACTGTCTCTGAAGCTCCTGCTTGGATGGCTGTGTGCTATGCTGTACACAAAGGCCCCTGCAGGTTTATATTAAGGTGCTGCCCAGACTAAACCAGTGCATTTTTTCTTTTCCCCTCTAAATGCCTTTTTATCATTCAGGCTGTCACCTGTGTTTCCTGGCAAGGCCTGCTGGCTGGGGGAGGTCTGGCAGAGCTGAACACCCAGCTTTGGTGGTCTTTGTGTGGCTGCCTGAAAGATGGCTTAAAACAGAACCTGCTCTGTGAATACCTGCAAGTTAACATGTGTCAGCCGTGTGGCTGGGAGGTTTCTCCTTTGCTGAAAAGAGAGATTTTATAATGAATACTTTCCTTGTGATTAAAATGGGTAAATAAACAAATAGCTCTTACAGGAAGTATACTGTGTGAAGACAGGGCAAATAGATTGTAGCTTTCCAAACAAGGAAAAGAAAAAGAAAAACAGCACACTAAACTCCTCCGTAGTGCATTTACTCTATTAGAATGTGAAATGGTAATTTATCTTTCCCGTTTCCTTTCCTTGTCAAACATATCCAGCTGTTGGGGCTTTCTCTGTTCCCTACTAGAAATGCCAAGACTTAAAATTTGTTGATCTCCTCCTCCAGGGTATCATTACCATTATCATCTTTCCATGGTACCAATCAAGCTCCAAAACCTCTGAGGGGAGAAAAACTAATGACTCAAACTAGATTTAAACTAATTACGATTTTCAGCACATCACTTCTGTTAACAAATACAGTTCCCTTTCTTGTTAGTGAACTACCTGGGAACAGGCATGTCTTCAGATGTCCTGAGCTGAAGCTGATTCACTTCATGAATAATGGCGCGTCTTCCTGTGAGACCATGATGTGCCGTCGTGGCCATGTGCCTGAGATACTCAAAGCATGTGCAGTATTCTATACATGTAAGCTTCTCCTCATGCAGATTTTTCTAGAGTAAATGTTCAAATTTGACTTTGTGATTTACAGCATCAGATAGCGACCATGTGAATTGCCTGTGAAAGTATGTAGAGAGGACATTCAGTTATAGGATCATAGAAGAATTTATGCTGGGGAGGGACCTCTTGCAGTCTGTAGTACAAACTCCTGCTTAAGTAAGTCTTAACTTTGGTGTTGCTCAAGGGATTTTTTTGTAGTTGACATTTTAAAATCCCCAAGGACGGAGACTGGGCCTTGTCCCAGGACTGTACCACTGACTGAAAAGTTGTTTTCTTTATGTCCCAACTGGAATTTCGCTTGTTGCAGCTTCTGTCCGTTGTCTCTTGCTCTTTGACTGTATACAACTTGGAAAAGTCTGGCTATCTTCTGTATCACTTCAGTTTTGGTAGTGGAAAACTGTTACCAGATTCCCCCTGCAGCCTTCTCTTCTCCAGGCTGAGCAAGCCCAGCTCCTCCTACGTCATGTGCTCCTGGCCCTCTTGGTGGCCTCGGCTGGGCTTGCTCTATCTGATAATAAACATTTATAATTGTTAACTATTTTTCCACTGTTTCCCTATTCCTTGGGTAGCCTTCAGTCGAATGGACTTCTGTCTTCCTATGAGGTGTGGGTTTTGAAGGAGGAATGATGATTATTTTATCCATCTATGTGAGCTTTTTGCTTTCTTTTCCCTTAAATCATTGCCACTCGGACAGTATCACCCCAAGTACTCTTTCATGAGTGCAGTAAATTTTCTTCCACACAGCACTACTTGCATGTAAGATAATACTTGGGGTGAAATTATTACCTTACCTTGCTAGACATCTCCCTGTGAGGATATGATCCTTGTATGGGATATCGTGGTATATGTGGAAAACATAATTCTCCTGTATTCTCTATTCAGATGATCTGACTGTACAACCTTTCAAGAGAATGTTTTCCTTTTTTCCCCTCTCCAGTTTCCTTCTACAATCTCTTTTCTCCCACATCACCCCAGCCACTGACTGACCCTCTGAATGGCCAAGTCCCTTTTACTTCCAAGTTGAATTTTTGGAAAAGAAAGAAAATAGTGGTTGTTCCCCTACTATTCCTCTTCTCATAGCTTTTGTATTCTAGCTAGTAGTCCCATGATAGAAGGGTTTGGCTGGAAGGGACCTTAAAGGAGCGCCTTCCACTAAACAGGTAGCTTAAAGCCCCACCCAACCTGGTCTTGAGCACTTCCAGAGTTAGGGCAGCCACAGCTTCTCCAGGCAAGCTGTTCCAGTTTCATTGTTCCTTAGCCAGTCAAGTGAAACATGAACAATAATAAAGATGTCTGTAGCACTGTTGCTGACTTTATTATTGCACTGAATTATCGTGATGGGAGACTTTTAACTTCCTGCATATAAAAGGGAAAATAAATGCTATTAATGATGATAGGGCACACATGCCTGCTTAGAGTAGGTAAGAGATACCTTCATTAAGTCAGTGAATCATCAGTCAATAACATTACTGGAAGTTCCATTTTGAATGTGGCAAGTAGCTAGATTATGAGGGTAAGAGCTGATCTTAGAACAGTCTTGAATAAAGGGGGAGCAGCTACAAATTTCTTCACTTAAAACAGGGATTTAACATTTTAAACAGCCACAGGGCAGTCTATGGGAAATGCTGGGTGCTGTCTAGTTAAGTTACCAGTTTTGAAGTAGTCTAAGGCCTGAAGTGGGGAGGATTTCCCCAAATCAAAGGTGCAGAGTTGAAGTGTAGCACACAGAGCATTTTACACCAAACTTCTCTGGGTGAATACCACCCAGAAAGAACATTAGGAATAAAAGCAGGCTCATGAAGAAGAAGAGATGGGATTCACTGGCCAAACAGCTTCAGCTTTAAGTTCTTCAGGAAGCAGTAAAGTGACCAAAAAAAAGGTTTAGTCTTATTATAGAACAGAAGATCACATTGCATATGCCACAGAAAGGAGAAGAGAAGAATTGTCCTACAGGGAGGGGTGGAGCAAGGATTAGTGAGGGTGTGAAAATGGGCCTTGCACAGGCAGAAGCAGGATTGAGCTACACACCAGAGCTTCCAGTTTATCTTCCAGACTGCTGAAAGAATGGGCATGTTGTGGAGCCAAACCAAGAATGGGTCCGTTTGATTGCAGAACACCACACACAGTATGTGCATGGAGAAACAGAGCCAGATGATGTGGACATCTGTGGTGCCTTCAATGTAGCCTCAGTGGAGCGGGGTGGAAGAGCTTACCCATGTGAAGCTTACCCATGTGAAGCTACAGCCATGTCTATGTTTTTTGACACTTACATGTTTTATGAAGCCAAGTCTGAAGTGTTTAAGTCTATCTATCAAGATACATACTGCTGCACCTTAAGTTTACATAGTTCATGAGTTTTGTGGATACATGTCATCTTTATCAAAAGCATCATATGCGTGTGTTTGTTTAGGCATATTATCAGAGTGCCTCTGTTAAGTGCACTTTTCAGAAAAAGAGCCTAATTTCAAAGGCATTTAGAAAGAAGTTGGTAATTCAGACACAGATGGCTGCAAAGGCGGAGGTGGGAGAGAATGGGGAAAGATGAGTTTTGGCAAGGAATTGCGCTTGGTGCAGGTGCGCTTGTTTTAGAAGAATGGGATGCTGTCTGGGAATGAATGAGATCCATTCCTCAGCAGCATGTGCAACCTGCCAAACACCCTGGGTGGCCTCCGACGGCCTCAGAGACTTTTGGTCAGAAAGAAGTTCTAAAAATGTCTAAACTTGCTGGCAATCCCATGCAAAAACTCTGCTAGTTGGGAGCTGTGGGGCGTTCCTGGCTGTTTGGCGAGTGGGCAGAGGTACGGTTGTTTAGGTGACCCAAGCTGAGTGCACACACGCTTTCAAAGGATTTGATGTGTAATTGAGGAGTTTTAATTTCTGTGGTCAATTTTTCAGAAAGCTGCCTTGTTTCCCAAAGGGTTTTTTGGCAGAAGTGGAAGTTAGATCCCTACTCCTTTAAGTGCATCCAGACTTGGTGGAACTTGAGAACGGCTTTTTATGTGGTTTACATCCATACCATCCCTTCCATACTTTGATCTGGATCCTCTCTGCATTATGGTGTCTATGACTGTCACTTGGCATATCTTCTTCTGCTTTCCCTCCATCATCCAGGATGCAGGGATTTTGGCGGCAATTCTGCAGTTTTGGGAAGTTATTCATAAACTTGAGCCTGTAAAGCAAAGCTCATACCAGCTTTTATACTGGCATGCTCTGCAATGGCTTTTGAAGTAGTCATACACACTGTTATGAATGTTGGGAGTACGTTGCTGTCAGACTTGAAGGTTTTGGTTAGAAAATAGTATGGAAAGATAAATGAAGCACAAACGCAGTCATGTGGAATTACCTCTTAGAATATTTCTCAAAGTTTCCTTGTCTTCTCCATAGACTTTTAGCTCCAAAGATAATAAGACACACTGACAATAAGTAATAAATAAGTAATTAATGTGACATTTAGAGGGATGAGAAATATATTTACTCTTTTTGTGACAGAAATTTTGAAAGTGGAACAGGGCAAATAGAATGTGGCAAGAAATAACATCTGTTTGATGCCATGATTGGTGTTGCTGGTTATTGAATTGGGTACAACTAATTGCCTGGTAATTTACTGGCTTGCCTTGTTACTTTGGAGTTTTCCTTTATTATAATTGGTCTTAGGCATGCCAAACAAAAGCAAAAAGATTTTTGCAAGGAATAAAGGCAGAAATAGCCTTCTTGCGGGGATGTGGCACACCCTATAAATTCATCATTTGATATTTTTTCCTTTTGAACCCAGTCCTCTGCTTTCTCCGCATTCTTAGCATGTCTCAGAAATTCCAGCTTTTTTAGCAGTGAATCAATGAGAAGAAGGGGAAAAGGCCTGTAATTGCTTTTTCCATTGTGCTTGTTAAAACCGCGTTGTGGGAAATGGACCCAAACACTGTCTTTTAAGTGGTGTTGAGTCTGAAGCAGGTGGTATTAACTCAGGACTGCATTAACTCTTTTCAAATCTCTTTCCTGTTTCCTTGAGGAAACATGCCTGGTGTATATATGTGGCAAGGGCTGTTTGCCTGCCTCTTGCATTGACATTTTAATTTGGTCCATGATATAAATATCATTTCCCTAATCCCCCTTGCCCTGACCCTGTTTTGTCTTTTCTTCAAAGTGAGTTGACTTTTTTTTTCCCTTTAAGGAGGGGGGAGGAGATGGGAACGGTGGCTGGCTGCTCTAGTTTGGAGCATTAAATGCTTGGGGAAAAAATCTCAGAGTAACTGTTGTTTCTTTCTTTGTATTCACATGGAAATTTTTAATCTCCATCAAAGGATCAGGAGAAAATAACGTTGAGATTCAACAAGAGAGCTCCCAGCTTACATGGAATTTTTAAATGTTATTTGGCTTTATCCTTTAAGCGATGAGAACCATGAACTATGTACCTACAGGGTTCAAAATTAACTTTTCTCTTTCTTCCAGCACACCCTCTTCCCCCCCCCCCCCCTTTACTTACATCTTTATTGTTCTGCATAAACATGCAACTTCTTCTGGCCAAAACTGTAAGTGCCTTAGGATTTGTTTAGTTGTATTTATGTATACATTTCTAACATTAATTATGTGCACCAGTCTGAAATACAGCCTCATATTTTCCTTTTGATGTGATCTGAAGAATCTCTGTTGAAGGCCATGGAGCTAAGATCAGAACCCAACCCACTGTATACTTGCATAGTTGTACAAGAGCTAACATTAGCCTGTTAGGGGGAAAGGAAAAAGGCAAAAGTAGGTTATAAAAGGGCTAATAATCATCTTGTTTGTAGGGGGGAAATCACAAACACTGTCTGCACCTGTAGATGTAGCTGATTGTGCTAATGATGATAGCAAGGGAGACCCCCTGCAACTAGCCCGTGGAGAGTAACTGCAGATTTCACAGGTGGGTGCTGACAGCAATGGTAGATTTCATGCTTCATCACAGATTAATAAAACAGGGAGGATGTTAAAATGCTAATACTCATTAATACCGTTTTATGGTGTTTAACATTAAACATGGAAAATGAAAGACAGCCGGTAAATGGAACTGACAGTTGTGTTCAGGGTGTCTGAAGCTGGTGAGAACTGGCTGCAGGGAATGCAAGCTGTGGATACTTACATTCCTGCTGTGGGTCAAGCCAGACAGCACCTCCTGGTACCTAGACTTTTGCAAGATCGCCTAAACTTAGACTTAAATAGACTCTTCTACTATAATAAAATATTTGATGAGACTTTTTCTTTACCAGTGTTGGTCAGAACCATGATTTTCTGTGTCAAATGAAAGACAGAGGCTCCAGCAATACTTACATCTAAGAGCAGAATTCACCCCCTTGAACTATAATTGCGAAATACATAACTTTTTTAAATGCAAGTGGTCAACATTTATTTTTTCCCCCAAAATGCTTCTTGTGTTTCATCTGTCTCCATTGTTCTTCATATCTTGCTGAAGTTTCAATAAGCTTCTCTTCATCCCAGAGGCAGTTGCTTTTCAGCAACAAGTTGGCCCTCTGTGTGCCATAACGTATATAATGTAATATAATATACATAGATACAAACTTAATTCTGCCATATCACAGACTGTTCTAGTTTAATTTGTAGTTAAAACTCCCCCAAAACTTCTGTGTAGCTGTGTTTAAATATGAAACTTAAGGATCTGGGGTATTTTCACCTTATGTTCTTCACAATTAAAACTTTTTCCTATAGCATGAATCTTATCTCTGCCCTGCAAAAATCCTAGGAACACTGGGAAGACACTGTAGTGCACAAGGACCAGGGATAAAGGGGTTCTAAAGGTACGATACTTACATCTCTCTGGCAAGGATAGTACTTGGTGAAATTACAGTTGTCTGACCAAGTATCCATTTTTGTACCTTAACATCTTAGATTTCAAATAAAATGGACCTAGGATACCTTAGGTTTACAATGCTGAGGTCTGAGGCTGCAGCCTGCAGCGCTGACTGCAAATGACTGATGTGTGCTCTGAGCTCTTCGGTACGTTTAATGTAAACTTTTCCAGGGGGTTCTTTTGCTTTTAAAAATTTCACCTTCTCTTGCATTCCCAGCTGTTTCTTGCACATGCACCATGAATTTCAACTGCCCTGTTGTCTTCATTTCCCCCCATGTATGCACTGTCTTTTCCCAACATCCCACTTTGTTGTGACCTGTATGGATGGCAGATTCCATCCCAGAGACATTTCTTCTTTTTACTTGCTTAAAATGTGATCAGGATCAACCCCTTTCAGAATTGCTGCGGTCTGTTGTTCTCGCGGGACTGAAGCCACATAAAGTGCTTCAGGGATTAGTCCCCCCCATTTCTCTTTTTAAGCAGCAATGTAACGGCACTGTCACTCCTTCATGGTTTAGTTGAAAACCTACTGCTTTTTGTCAAGGTATAAACAGGTATGTATAACTTCAAACATCGCATTTTAGGGAATGAAAATGGCTCGTCACTTGATCATGAAAAAGGCTCGTCACTTGGGCTAGAATTCGTGAAAGCACGTTTGTTTTGGTAAATGTTTCTCAAAGGCAGGGTTTTTATCCGCTCTACTGTCTGGATTTTGCTGTGAGGTATCAGAGCATGGGTATTCTGAGCTGGCTTAGAACTGGATTTCTGCCAAAATTCTGTGTGTCCTCCCCTCCTTCCAGCCACCCCTCCACTTTCTTTCTCCTGGGTCTAGTAGATTTTTCCTTATGTTGGTCTCAGTGGGTATTTCATTCTTACTTCTTAGTGCTAAAGAAAATAACAAGCTCAGAAACCAGGGGATGCCAAGTTTTAAAACCTGAAGAGAATAAAAAAAGGCTTTCTTCAGCATATACAGTCTTACACTTATTTCTCCTTAATGTAGGCACATGTAGTTGAGGATTGATTGTAAGAATTTTTAACACACTAAACTAGAAACCTTTCTGGTTTGTTTTCTCCTGAATCTAGGTTACAGGCCAGTTGGTTCTTCCAAACTCCTGCTGAATTTTTTTCTCTCCTGATGAAGGGTCTTCAGTCCTATCCCTCCTTTGATTTAAATTCCTTAGCTAGTCCCAGCCAGATGTTTGGTTTCCCCCGCTGTTGACAGTCAGATTATATTCTCACGCTCTCACTTCGTATATCCACATTTGCAAGATCTGTCACCAGAAATTCCCAAATTTTTGTCACCAAGTGCCTAACCACTTTTTTTTTTTAAATACTTTCCAAAGGCAAATTCCTCTGATGTCGCATATAAATTGTTTAAACAGCAAGCAAAGCAAACCTTCCTGGTTTTCCTTTTCCAGTAAGAAGGGTGTGTTTCTGAGCCACATCTTATGGATGACCTGGAGATTTACTCCACCTTTGCTGTAGGAATGTGGCTAGCACTTCAGAGAATTGCAGGAAAGCTTCAGGAGTTTGGCCAAGAAAGATTAAACCATCAAAAACCAGGCAAAACTTTGTCTTTTCCCCGTTCCACTGCTTTTATTTCCTACTGTGTTGTGTTGTCCACTGCATCAGACTATTTAAGACTGCCAAATACTTGGATATTTTATAGGTAATATATCTTATAAATGCCATGGCCAGCCTCTGAGGGAAACACAGGATTGTCGGTTTTGGATGGAGTATAAAACCCAAGCAGGAAATCACTGCTGAATGGCACAGCTGCAGGCAAACATTGTAAGCTAGTAAACTGCCCATCTGCAGAGCCACACGTGTGTCAGAGCGCGGGGCCAGGGCGGCCGTGGCAGAGCGCGCCTGTAAGCGGTTAGCAGGGAGAAATTTGGTGATTAACAAATGAAGTGTTTTGCTTCATTAGTTCCTGTAATAGGGCTATCTGAAGGTGATTATCATCTTATTTTCAAGAAGGAGGAGAGACTGAAGACTGGAGATTTTCCTTGTCTGTAATGAAAAATGAAAGCCGGATTTCAGATCTGGGATGGGTTAGATCATCCCGCTGAAGGAGGGTGGATGGGACACCACCTACAGTTGAGGACTGAAGGAAGCGTTTGTCAAGAAAAAGGAAAACACTGTATTTGGTCATAAGGCTGAACTGGCAATCACATCTGAATCTTCTCATCACATTTATAGGCAGGGAAGAGTGTTTTGGTCCTTAGATCTGCTTCACTATCATTGACCTGAAGAGAGGCCCAGGCAGGTTATAAGTTGCTTGTTTCTTAAAGTTTGAACTGTTTCAGATCCACTTTTGCTATAGATTTTCCCAACCAAAATCACTTTCAGGATACTCATTCTAGTACTTTCCTTTTTTAATTTAATCTACAGTTAGTTCCTAGTTTTGCTGTCTTCTGTTCTAAGTAATTCCTCTTTCTTTGTGGGTTATCATTTGTGGAGTTCCCCTAGCCAAGCTCTCCGTGTTAGTTCTCCCAATCCTTCCTCTGAAGTTTAGCACTTCCTCTTATACATGCCAAGTTTGAGTTCATTTTCCTCATGATTTTCCCAAGCACTACTTTAAATAATCCACAACTCAATAACTAAATGCAGATTGTTAAAATAATGAAACAACAACAATAAAGCTCTTTTAAGACCGCATCTCGTGCACTCCTGCTGTAAAAACTATTGATTTGTGGCCTTTTCCAAATACTTTATTGAAAAGTAAAATTATCTTCTAATAGTCAAAATTAAATTGCCAGGGTTACAATCCCATTGCACAGTAGACTTTCTACATTGATATTTGTGTACTGGGGAGATGTTTTTCTTGATTCATTGTTATATATAAAGCAATGCAAGAGGAAAGATAATCTAGTGATCCACGGTCCTTGTTTAAGGCATTTGTCGCTGCTTTGGTTTTTGCTCTGTAGGCACTTTATTCTCTTTTCCTGTCAATTGATGCTATTTTTTTAAGCCACATACAGTGGATTTCAGTTGTTATCATTATGATGTTGGTACTTTCTGCACACAAGCATGAATTGTAGGATGATGCCATATTAATTTATAGACATCTCTGTTAAAATAAAGGCAAATTAGTTCTGAAGATGAAATTTTTTCCTTATTTTGGATTTTCCTTTATATTTTAATGCATTAAGGAAGCATGTGACTAGTGGACACTGTCTTAGTGCCAGATGTCTTGGAGTACCCGGAATTCTGATTTGTCATCATGAAGAATGTGCAAAATGCCTGATAATGTTATGCAAGCACAATGAAGACATGCAAGTTTTAGTATTTACAGCCTTCATGTGTGCATCTTCTTCCCCAGATCAATCACATCTCTCCGGAGTGAGCTAATTCCACATCTGGTTAGGAAACAGTTCTCTTCTCCTACATCATTGCAGCAAGGACTAGACAACAGAGAAGAGGACCAGAAGAAAAAAGAACAAACATCCCTAGGTCAGTACAAGTATCAAAGATTGGATGGTTTTAAAGCCCATATGCTAATTACTGGGTAGAGTACTGAATGAGCCTGAAACACTAGTTTAAGGATTTGGGTTTTTTTCTGTTATACTTCATGACAGCAAAGATTCTTTTTTCAAACAATATCGTGCATTATATAAATATTTTTGTCCTGACCTTATTTTGCTATAAAGTGAAACCAGATCAGCTGGGTGCTCTGTATGTTCTCTCTGGAATACAGTAAAAGTAAATGCACATTTGAAAATGTATTTCTAGGAGCGAGTTCCTGAATTGGACAACAGACTAAGTCTTAACTGCCCTCCACTGGAAACTGGACAGGATCTCAGATCTTGGAACTTATTTTTAGCATTTCCACTGTCTCCTTGTGTGACCTTGGGCAAAACATTGCATCTGTCCTGATCCCTTGATTCGCACCTGCAGAATAAAAATAAGCACTTACTCACTCTATGTGTGATAAAATCTGTTAATGATTGCTAAGTATCTAGCCATTTAGATGATGCGAGGCAAAGATTTCCCTTCACCAACAGTATTTTAATAGTATTCCTCTTCAGAAAGCATTTCATTAAATCCTGTCTAACTTTATGCATGTGTGTGTTCTCCAGACATTTATAGTTTCATAAAGGAAGATAATAGCTTGCTGAAACCTGCTGCAGATAACTCTTGTTGGAATGATCATAGAGGAGATATGAATGAAACTCTCCATGAAGGAAAAGTGCGCTGCTACGTCCATATAATGAAAGAGGGACTGTGTTACCGAGTGAATACTCTTGGGTTGTATATTGAAGCTAACCGACAGGTGAGGAAAATACAGAACTGCCATGTGGGAATACTGCAGTAGTTTATGGGACATGTCAGCCTCCAGGAATGCCTCCTTGCGATACAGCTGAGGAATGTGTGGGAATTGAACCAACGCCATGTTATCTACGCACATCACCCTACTGGCTTCTGGATAGGGACATGAGGCCAGGAAACAGTTCTGTCACTAATTTACTCCATAGCTTTGATATAGCTAAGAAAGCCCCCACTTCACACACTCCTCTGGTTTTTTGGGGGTGGTAAGACCTGCAGCCAAAGAGCCAAGAATTGTGGAAAAATAAGGCTGGAAGTAGCTTTGGTAGCTCATCTAGTCAATGTCCTCCATGTCCTAAAGGCAAGATCAGTTCTAACTGGACTCTTCCTAACACTTGTTTTTCTCAGTGATTATGGCAAAGGTTACTAATGATTTGCAGGAAGACATAAACTACCCATACATTCAAATTGCCTTCCATTCTAAATTGCCTAATGCTTTCCATTCTGAAAGAATTATTTTATGAAGAGGTTTCCCTACAGTGGCACTCCAGGTAAACACAGAGGTGGGGTGCTGACCTGCTGCAGCTTTCACTTTGACACTACCAAAAATTCATAAAAGAAGAGATCACAGGGGGGAGGATTACAGAAACCCTGTGCTAGCTAATGAGCTGATGATTAAAAGCTTTTAATATGTTGGGGGGAGGGAGGGTTTTTGGGGTTATTTACTACACTGGCCGATGCAGTATACAAGTTCTCGTTTCACTGTGCTAGTGATGAACTTTGTTGCTTGAACTAGAGGACAGTTTCATCTAGTTTTGAAAATCAATAGGGAGTGCAATAGGGAAGGACTCAAGATCTCTGGAAGTGGGACTGGGAGAGCAATAAAGTTGTATTTGGGGTCCTGGAAGTGGTCACTGCCTTGCCTGTGCTCTCAGATTGAGCTGATTCCTTTTTAATAAAATGAATGGATGAATTTATGCAAATTAAATTGCAGCATGGCAGAGTGAGTTTACACACTGGAGCTCTTTCTCCTCGGTGCCTGCAGAGGAGCACAGAAATAAAGTGATAGGGACATGAGGAAGAGAGGAGGAGCACTGCTGTCAGATAGGGAAAACCTTCCCCGAGAATATTAGGAGCGAGTGTGCCCAAAGGGTTAAGGGAGAACACCGCTTGCTGGGGGAAGTGTGCGTATACATTTGGCAGCAGCCACTTCAGTAAAAAGTTATTGAGTTAAGCCAGTCAGACTCCATGTGGGTTTTTTTGTGTTGTTTTTTTCTTTTTCTTTTTTTTTTTCTTTTTAACCTAAATATTCTATATTTTGGTCAGTGCAGGAAATGTGTTTGCTCCTGGGTGGTACATAGAATTAGTGTTTTGAAATCACATTGGGGCCTTCAATGCTGGAAAGGATTCTCTTCGAATTTTTTGCTTTTCCAGGATGGTAAAATTTCTAAGGAAACTATGTGGAGGTAAAACATAAAATGGAGCTTAATGAGGGGTTGTGAGAAAGGAGTTCCTTATTTTCAGTGCCACTGCATTTTATTTCTCTTGCAGATTCTCCTAAAAGCTACACATTTAATTTTATCTGCTTTTTTTAACTTGTTTTGACCATCTTTAAGGAAGAGGTTTTTGTGTCTTGTTTGCTGTTACCGTGGTCTTCACAGACCAGATTCTGATTCCCTTGCTACAAAGCCAGGACCTATAACTTTGCTGTCCAAGAGGACAGACTAATGGAGGGAGCAGTAGCAGTCCAGCCCAGTAGCCGTGGGAAGGAATGGCATCCTAACCCATTGCCCTTCTGGTGAGGAAACACTTTGCTCACAGCATTTCACTTCCAGCTGGGTTTCTGGATGCCTGCAGCCTGTGTGTGGGCAGGTGGGTTCAGGAGGGAGTTATCTTCAATAGCAGGAAATAGTTTCTTTGTAAGATGAATTAAATCCAAACACATCTTAAACCTTCCCTTGACCCAGGCACTCCCTCTGACTCCTGCCCCCTATCTAACCTTCCTTTTCAGAGCAAAATGCTTGAGCTGGTAGCTTTCTTGGGTTACCCCTCAGGCTGCACAACTATTGACTGATTCTAATAAGGGCTTTGCTCTGGCCGGTAAAATCCTTTATTTATTTCACCACACCATCTTTCCACTGAGGAGGGCAAGAGGTTTTCCTCATTTCTTTCCCTTCCCAAAGAGCAACACTGGGTAGTAGGAATCTTTCCAACCTATGCTGTAGGTATGCTTTGGTGTGTATTCATCTCTGGATGTGTCTGTTGTGGCTGCCTAGCTTGTGTGTCAGGTGAGGACAACATCCCTTCGACAAGTAGCATCATCCAGGCAGATTGGATTAGTTTGTGGTGTTCTGGTAAGCTGGTGGTTTTCTGTAGCACCTACACCTTGGACTGAGAGATCTAACCTACTCTTGGTTTTTAAAGAACAAAGAAAACATAAGTCTAGTGGGAAGGACCATCTTCAAGATGTAAAGAGCTACAGATGTGGAAATGTCTGCTGGGGGCAACAGGCAGCTTCATATGATAGCGCAGAAGTGTGAGCTCATCTCACTCATCTGAATGTATATCAACTGTGAAAATTCTTATCATAGGAAAACCAGTGCTACTTATTCATTCTTGCGTGCTGGAAGAGAAATGGGCTGGTCATATTATGAATATCCAAATAATTTCCTGCAAATACCATCTCATTTGAGATGCTGAGATATTTTTTTCTCCTCTGATCCCAACTTCAGATCTGTGGGATCTCCTTCTTGATGTTCACTCCCTAGTCATCAACTCTTGTGATCCCAGCTTTCTAAGGAAGTTGTTTTACACAATCATACTGTATGGCAGCTTCTTCATAGCAGCTTTGGAAATTGCTGGCAAGTCTCAGCCAAATTAATCTCAGAGCAATAGAGATCTCCAAGATAAACTTTCCTAAGAGTTTTGTAAAAATAGGTGCCTAGGTAAAGAGAGACTTAATGAGTACCACTTCCTCCCCTCAGGCAAAGCCAGTTACACCATCACTGTGCTGAGACTCCAGTTGACATCCCAGATGGACAGTCAGTGCATGCATCCTGGCTCACCTTCTGTATCTGCTGTGTTTCTTTGACTGCCATCTCTGGCCTACCAAGGTGCATCATACATTGCATCACCATTGCAAGCAATGCTGTGCAGCAGTATATCTGTGTACTGCTGTGAGACTCCCACCTCCCCTGAAATCCCCACCCATACTGTCATCACCTCTTCTTTGGTGTGTGACCTTGGCCCCAGCCTGACGCCGGGAGATGCAGAGTGCCTCAGGCTGCTCTTTCACCCAGAAAAGGAGGAATGATGGAGTGATATCCCATCCTCCTACAACACTGGCTCCCCTTTCTTTTCAGGAGCCAGTTCAGAATTGCTCTCCATGGATTTGTTCTTGGCTACCTCATGTGCTGTGTCTCTCTCTATTACCATCGTGCTTTGTCTGCTTATCTAACACCTGCCTTCTTTCTTTCAAGAGCCTTTTCTTTTGCAACTTTTTACCATCTGGAATAGCCACTTGATCAGTTTCTGCTTAAACATCTGAAATACTATTTGTTGCCTATACCTCAGCATACTATCTTACTGAGTGGGCTGAACATAATCATCTTTCTGTGCCAGTTTCACTTGCTTCGCTCTTGTGCATTACTGAGCAGTGTAAAACAACGTTGATCTGCATTTGAAGTGGCAGATGATGGGCATTGTGATGTACAGGATGTCACTGTGTTCAGCTGGAGCCAGCCTGCTTGCTGCTGCTGATCCACTGCTTTCCCCAGGTGGGAAGCTGAGTTGAGACATGCAGTGTGCACTGCACTGGAAGTGTACCTGTCTCCTATACAAAAGGGCAAGATGATAAATCACGCTTATCTGACTGCAGATTTAAAATTCAGGAACCTATGTTTTCCTTTAAGTTAAAATGTTTATGGTAGATGCACTACTGTGATGGAAACCAAAGCCATCTTTGAGCTGTTTATGTAACATGAGGGTGCAGAACTGTGTGTTAACTTGTGATGTGGGTTTTTCCATCCAGGTTCCTAAGCTATTGCTTAATCTGGGTCTGGAAGAGCCGCTGGTTCATGGGTCAGCACAGATCACTGACAGAGGCATGGTAAGTGTTTCCTTTTCCGGTCTCTGATCTTTTAGTACAATCATTATGCCCTTTACTTTAAGAACTGCTTCCTAAAATTCAGTTCCACTGTTGGAAGTGAAGCTGAGTTTTGAAGTGTGGAATTACAGTGTAGGTGACACAGCCCAGAGTCTTGGTCTTTAAAAATGTTTGGTAAAAAGTCTATCTTGCTCCCAAGTCAATAGTCTCTTGTTTCCTAATGGCAGTTCACAGTAGTTGAGCAGTTTGCCTCCCAAAGGATGCCAAACTCAGAAGAGGCCAGTATTTTAGCTCTGCTTCTTGCTGAAGAATTTTGCTTGAATACCAGCTTCAAGCCTCCTTTTCACACGTCTCACTGGGCAAACCTTAGTGAAACCAGCAAAGTACTATTAGGACTGTTCTTACTATGCTTATTTTATTGCATGAGGCCTTCAGAGCAAGACTAGCCATTGGAGTTTTACCAAGCTAATAGACCTTGGGAAGACTGTCCAACTCTCTGAATGTGGGATGGGCCTCAAGTTTCTAGGTCTTTGCCAAGAATCCCTAAGGGTAGAGCAGGATACACTTTGATGATGAGTGCTTGAGACGTGCTGTTTGGAAGAGGTGTATGGAGAGCACATATCAGACATCTCTGGGTACTTTTGCTGATTTCCATTCTTTTCTTCCCTAGGTTGGATCAGACAGCATCATTGGGTCATCCACGCAAGTGGGGGAGAAGACATCCATTAAACACTCCATCATCGGCAGCATGTGTACCATAAAAGACAAAGTTAAGATAACAAATTGCATCATCATGAATTCTGTTACAATTGAGGAAGGGTATGTCACTTCTTTCTATCTCAGTCCCCTAAATTTGCAGTTTCTTTTTTAGGTGGGCTCTGAGTCAGTAGTTTTTGCCCTGTAAGCAATCCTCAGTCAGAACAGTTGATATCAGGGGGTGTGTTTCTAAAGACCGAGTCAGAAGTAAGTTTCTATAAATAGTTTACAAATGCAGAAGTCAAATTAATTAACGTGCTGCAGTCATGCAACATAAATTTCTTCTTTTTAGGAGAGATCCTATCATCTTCAGAATGTGCAAGTGAGTTAAGTGAATGTATGAGTCCATATTAGCTTGTGTGTCATCCTTCAAAGCTCTTTTTTAGTAGCTGTGTCTAAGAGTGTACCTGAAATATTTGAGTCACAAAGCATATTTTCAAGTGGTACACTTACCAATTACAAATATTCTTTGAACATTACAGCTTCACCCAAAATGTCATATTCTTTGGCCCTTTTTTGTCATCTTGCAGCTTTCCTTTACCACGACGTATGCTGAGTAATAGGATAAACTAATAAAGTTTTCAAAGAGAGTATGTGCCAGCTAGCAGAGGTTTCCCATGCATTAAAGATACTAAATAGGTAGCCTTGAGCTGTACATTTCCAAATGTGGGAAAAGTGGCCTATCTGTAATTGTTGATGTCTGCGTGCCCCCATCTTTCCATACATCCTGGCTTCCTGTGGATGTCAGTGGAAAGGAAACTGCTGATTGAGTCTGTGCAGGCCTCTATAAATTCCCTGCTCCTTCATGGCTTGAGGTTTGCTTAGGGCCTCAGGAAGAAGGCCAAACTCTTAAAAAATGCCAAGTTGGCTCTGAAAGTTGCCTATCTGAAAAACAAAAAACCCCAAAGGATGTGGGGTCTATGGAGGATACTACTGTTACATAAGTAAATTACAGGTAAGTATGGTACCTAACTGCCAAGTGTTTGTCTTTAATAGGAATCCACAGTAATTTCAAGCACATAATAAATCAGAATTCTGTTTGAGTTTAGAAAATAGCTGGTTTCCAGTTCAATCACAAATGGATCCAGTATGGCAGTATCACAGGCACTGCTGTCATTAGAAGTACCAGAACTGCTCTCGTTTGATCCTGAGACCCTCTGTCATTTTGATTAATGAATTGATGCCATACTCATAATTGTATGGTTTTGCGTATGAGGTGAGCGGCTCTACCATTAAATCACAGAGGCAGCTAAGTGTATAAATAGTGCTGGTTTTATGGAGAGTCCCAAATCAGCGTGATTGTGTTCACTGGTATACAGCAGTATAAATCGAGCTCAGAGTCATTATCTTAAGCATTCCACAGAATTCCACAAGCATCATAAAGGTGATATATTATTTTTTTAAAGAGGAAAAAACTAACTTTTGGGGTAACTTGTGAATTTCTGGAAAACTGTGTCATCTCTAGTCATTCTCAGTGAAAACAACATAGCCACTATTGAGTGAAAAACCTCACCAGGGGTGAGGTACCAGGGGTTTACCCCCTTCAGCTTCTCTGTGGTTACTGCACACTGATGCACTGAAGTCAAATTAGTAATTGCTCCTCTCCAGCCAGAATTAAGATCATAGAGCTTTATTTCAAAGCATACAGTAATTCATATTGTGTAGATCTGGACAGACACTGAGCTGATAAAGTATTTCTTATTGCATCATGGTAAGCCCTAAGATTAGAGGGGTATGAAGTCAGACATACACAGGTAGTGAGATAAAGAAGTACTCTAGCTGCTGAGTTTTGTTGAAAGAAATCTTGCTTGAAAGTTAGTGAAGAATTTCTATGTATTTTGACCCTCTTTCATAACTTTGATTAAATCTGATAGGTTTTTGTTCAAATGCTGGTGATTCTTACGCATGTTGATGGATCCATTTGCTACAGGTGGATAAATTATATGTGGTTTTGCTTTAAACTGCCCACAATGGACGACAGCTCTTTACAAACATCTCTTTTCCCAAGTGTCTCTAATATAAATAACTCAGGCTTTATCTAATCACCAACTTCAGAAAACGTCTTGGGTTTTAAAGTCAGTGTATGTTGGCTGATATGGGTCAAAATGAGCATAATAAAGTGCCTTGACAGATCTAATTCACTTTTTGTTGTATAGCAAATGTCCAGCAAGTAAGCCAATTTTAACACCATCTAAGGTATTGTATATTGGAAACTTATGGAATTGCACTGTGTCATTTAAAGAATATACATTTAAAGCTGACACGAGCAGCTTCACCAAACTAATGAACTATTAATGCCCTAGTCAAATGTGAGTGGTAAGTGAAGGCTAGTCCCAGTAGTGTTCATTGCAGTAACACTAACTTGAAGCAGGCTTAGAAGAGTGCAGTAGGGCGCGTATGAAAAAGACAAAGCTGTTTAGAGAAGAAAGAAAGATTGGGTGAATCATTTCTGAAAATCAGGAGAGTGGAAACAAACAAATGCAAAAATTGCTCTGCAATCTAAGTTTATTTATCAAGTGCTACGATTATACGTGGCACTGCCTTGGTAATTCCCTTGCCACTTACATCACCTCTAGCTTCTCTGGGCTGAATCTTGCTTGTCTTTTTGTGTGTTTGTTTGGTTTGCCCCATCTCAGCTGCAGAAGTGATCAGCAGCTTTGGTTCACTATGTCAATATAGAAAAACAAAGCAGAACAACAAAAAAACAGATTAAAAAGATTTATTTCATTATGGTCTTCCTGTAATGTGATTTGAGGATCCCATGACATCGTTCCTGAGCCTTCAAGAGCCACAAATTACATCTCCAAACCAGAAAAAGGTTTTGAATAGCCTCACCACATCAGATACCAGCTTCCAAAATGGAGAAGTAGATTCTTTCTGCGCAGATGGGAACACCACAAGGTGCTTAGAACAACACTAGGTTCCTATTGTTAGGCTGTGGTTGGCTCATAATTGGAGAAACAGAGGTTATGACCTAGATGATGATGACCTTTCCCAGCTGAATGGATCAAGGAACTGGGGTTAGCTTGGACAGTGCCATTGCATACTGTTTGCAAATTATGATCCATCCTCCAGCAATGGCTGGTGCATTTGATGCTCTGGATGACCAGTAGAAGGGTTTTTTTGTTTTCCCTGGTGTGTAGGGTCTCTGTTACATTATACATGTCTCCTGTGAAGTGAAGAGATTACAGAGGATTAAAGAAGTTAGTAACACGGGCGAAATAATTGCTAGTCCTTTCTTAATGTGTTTCCCACTGTGCAGCTAATTCTTCCATCAATGAGACAATAAAATAGCGAAGATTACATATGTGCTGAATGATGGACATACTTGACCAAGCTGGGAGGGATGTAATTTATACAACAGCCCAAGTGCTGAGAGATGCTGACTGCCCAGGTGACAGCCTGCAGCAGGGAAAGGGTTCTTGTTTCTCCCTGGATGACTCCCCAGAGCTCAGTGACAAATGACTGCACTGAGTTACATAGCTGGAGAAAATCTACTAATTGAGCTGAAGTTATAGGTCACTTAAAAACTCTGTATATCTCTGCTCCTGCAGTAGCTGTACGTCTTCTCAGTCTCTAGAGTAGCATGAGTCTGCCCCTTTTCTTTGTTCTGTTTGCATTAAGGGTGGTGCAGTACAACAGAGCCACTGGACTGAGTGTCATTGGTGCAGGAGTTCCCTCATTAAAGCTCGCTTGCAATCTGTAACACTGGCAGACTGACTGAAGTAGGGAGATCATGCCTTTTGCAAATGAAAAGTGGTATCTGATAGATTTACTCCCCCGTGACCAAGACTGGCAAACTGGTTACAACAGAGGAGGAGAAGGCTGAAGTACTCAACAACTTTTGCCTTAGTCTTCACTGGCCATCTCTCTTCCCACACTTCTTGAGTGGACGGATGGCAAGACAGGGACTAGGGGATCAGAGTTGCTCCTCACTGTGAAAGAAGATTAAGTTCGTGACTACCTACAGAACCTGAAAAGAAGTCTATGGGACCTTGTAAGATGCATCCTGGAGTCCTAAGGACAAGGGATAATGGTTTTAAACTAAACAAGGGTAGATTTCGGGTAGATTTAGACTAGATATAAGGAAGCTTCTGGCAGCAAGGGCATCTAATTGCTCAGATCATACAGGACCTTGTGCTGAAGTGCTCTGAGCATTACAAGTAATATCAACAGAAAAAGCATGTTGAAGTCTTTATTCCATCCCTGCAGATAAAGATTTTGAAATCTGTTGTTTGTTAGTAAAACTATCCCAGTGTATACACTTACTGAAAGGAGTTTAGTCATTTTGTCATGTGCATAGTATACCCTTTTTCCTTGGTTGTGGAAAATGAATGTTTCCCTGGGAAAGATTCAAGAGATGGAACTATAGTAGAGGAAGGATCTGGGGCTTCTTAGAGGTCATTGAAGAGGAAAGCGTGAAAAGCTCAGATAAATACTGAGTCCACAGTAACCCAAGCTTTGAAATGGTCTTGTTGACATGCTGGTAGTCAGTACGATAGGGGCTCTGTGCAGATTTAGTCTCCAAAATGAAGTATTTTGCTGCTTTTGTTCCTTCACGGAAATACAGGAAAGCCTTTTGTTTCAAATTATGTTTTAATGGAAATCATCAATAGGCTGCCATGGTTACCAGAGGGGTGACAGCAAAATGCAAACAGCCCAAGGTCTGCATCAAGATTTCACCTCCATGGCTAGGAAGTACCAGATCTACACAAAGTAACCAAGGGAGCTCAACCTGTCTCACCTATAATATTATCAGAAAAACTGCTCATTGGGAATGTTTGGGTTTGGATGATGGAAAAGACAGATGAAATGTCTGGTTATCCGCTTGGCACAGGCCAGAAAATTTTAGTCAGCACCTGCTGATGGTCTGCATTTGAAAGTTCAGGGTCAATTGACCACCTCATGTTCGTTTTAGTCCCTCTCTTTCTATTCGTAATATATAGACATGCACCTCTGTTCCTGAGTGTTTTACACTCTGTGGTCAGAGATGCTCTGTGTGGCGCAGGGGCTTGCCAGCACAGGTGTAGTTTGTGGGATGTAGAATCACAAGCTCTGACAGGCAGGTACTGCCTGCCTCTGGTATTTACATTGCTGACATTTAACAGTTCTCTGGCTGGAACTCTGCAAGGTTCCCCCTTGCAGGTACACCAGTGTCTTTATCCTGGTGTCCATCCTGTGTATATACTTTGATGCGATGTCTCAATAGATTATTCACTGTTGAACTCTCCAGGCTGTATCCCAAACTGGGAATAGCAGTGAGAGAAGGAGAGGAGGTCCTTCTAGGAAGGAGTCTGCAGCAGACAATTGCCAGATTGCCCAATGCAGTGGGCAGTCTCATTTCAGGATCTAAGGCCAGGATTGCAGATGTGACAGAGGTTATCATGTGTGTGTGTGTGCAGGGGCAGGAATTATTGAATGATAACCTTGTCTCCTTATTGTGTCTTTAAATCTTACAGCATGTTGTTGAAACTCCATAAAAACATGCTACCCAGGAAGAACTGCTGAAATTCCCCATATGACACACTGCTGTGGTTACCTTTTGGAAAGGGAAGGAGTTAAAAAGACAAGCGGATACTTTTCAGGTCAGGCTGCACATGATGGCAGAGCATGGCAACGTCAGGGAACTTGGAATGCACGGGAGGTGACACCAAGCACTGTGGGTTACAAAAGCTGTAGGGAGTTGATGTGGCTATTGAGGATAGAGGGAAAGTAAGATAAGTCGCATGGATGGGGTAAACCGTGGGGAGTTCTGACTCCCTAGGCAGAAAGAATAGGCTGGATTAAAAAGTTGTGGAGCAAGGACTGGCACCGAAAATGTTACATCAGCCAAAACTAGAATCTTCTGTGTTCAGTCATATAAAGACAAGTGAGCTATGTTTTGGATTTGTTAAAGGTGTTCTGGCTACCTGCATAAAGTAGATGGCACGTATGCTGTAATGTTCCTCAGTGAGGGGACTGGCGAGAGACCGCATGTGACTGGTTAAAGGCTACTCTGGGTTACCACATGTCTCCAATTTATTGCTACTTTCTATGAGAAAATGTACAAAGGAAGAAAACAACAAGCAAGCCTAGCTGGATTGACTACTAACTGCAGATTGATTGTGAAGTTTATTGGTTGTTTCCTCAATCGTGCCAAATCAGCACCTGATGTAGGAACAGTCAGCGGTTTGAAGCAAGTTTTAATTAAAACCAGGGTGGAATTGAGCATTTATAGGGGTTCAGTGCATAAGTAGTCTTTTTCCCCTTGGATAATGGCAGTACAAGGGAATAATCCTATTGCCAAGGCAACATTTGTTGAAATTGTAAAATATATTTTACAGTACATTCCCTCATGAGAAGGAATGAGATTAAGTTCTTTCCAGCACCATAGCTTGCAAAGCTGGAAATAAACATCTGCTTATGCTGGGATTCCCAAACATTTTGTATCTTGAACCTTTTTTTAAGATGGCTGTTGACTTCTGGACACTTTGTCTCCCACCACCAGTTGCCCCTGACCTATCTAACACTAGAAAGAAGAATGAGGTTAGAATAGGTTTAGCAAAAAGCACATGGGAAGTGAGAATTTGATTCTGAAAAAGCACATGCTCAGCTTAAATATATGGATAAAGTGTATATATGTATAAAGTATATCATGGATATGGATAAACAAGAATGTATGAAGAAAACTAGGCATAGTCCTTGACTGTAAAAAGGGCTCTTACTCCTCTTGATGATGTAGCAGTTACATCCTATCCTTTCTGTCACACCTCTCACTTTTAAATTGTAAACATTTTGGTAAGGAACCATAATTTTCATTGTACTGTTTAATTCAATGCACATGCTGTATAAGATACTGAAGAGAGACTACCCCGGCCGTCAGAGTTTGCTTCCAGGAAGATAAATGGAAGAAGAAAGGGCAGACTAGGAAACCAGTGAGCAGGAAGGGTTTAGCTACTTGCAGGGCTAGTTTTTAGTTACTTCAACTGAAGTCATATTCTACTGTATCTAATGTATTTAGGATATGTCTCATATAGTACCTGTTATCTTGTGAATGTCTGAACCATTATTACTAGCAGCTCCTCAAAAAACCCCAATGTTTTCTCCTGGCTAGCTTCCTGGTACATCAGTCTGTCTTAAATAAATCACCTGTTCTTTAATCTCAGATGCAGATGTTTCCCAGATAGTGCAGGGAGCTCTTCTCAATTTTCCAAACATCTTGTACATCAAATGTTGAACCTAAAACACAGGTCAGCTCTGAAAAGTGGCATTTTAAAACATCGCTCATTCTGCTCATCTGCTTCTTCAGGTGGCCAGTGGTATGTCTGACTTCGGGGCTATAAATAAGCTTCTGCCTCCTGGTAGCCACATGGGTCTAATCAAAGATTATGGAGTTTTTTCACAAGCAACTGATTGCTGTTGGGTTTTCCTGGGAATTCGGGTTTGAGTGTCTCTGGTGCTCTTGAAAATCTTCCCCAACCTGGCTATGGAAAAGGAAGAAATGATCACATTGTGCCAGGTTTGTTCCTGTAAGTTCCTAAGGGGGCTGTGAGATCGAACAAATTCCACTTGGCTCTAAGAAGCTGGGCTCAGTTTGTAAGTGACATTTAGAAAACCCTTTTCCTTGTCAACCTAGCAACATGTGGTACAGAAGCTGATTTAACCAATAATGTCCTACGGAGGGCTATAGGTCTTAACCCAGAATTGCCACTGGAAGACCCTAGAGAACGCGTCTTTCTGCTGTGTGTGCCAGTTACTCTTCTCAGCCTGACTATGCCAGCTAGCGAGAACTTAAAGCAAACCCAGAGATGGGAGTAAGTATATCATTTTTCTGCTTTACCTTCACATAGACAGTGATAGCTTTTCCCAGTCATCAGCTGAGTGTAAAACTGTGCACAACGTGGCCCTCCCACTCTGCAAGAGAGAATGCAGAGGGAGGTCAGTTTCCCCATGTGTGGGGTTTCCTGGTGTCAAACTCCTTGCAGCGTGTGTTTGCTGGAGTGTGCAGACCCGAGCTTGCAGCTACATAAAAGGCCACCAATTTGTTTGTTCCAAGATCAGCTGGATTTAACTGAAGTTTCAGAGGTGAGGCCCAGCCTTCCAGGCGACCTCCCCCAGCAGCCCAAGTTTCACTTAATAAAACACATTAAGGTAGGTTTGAGGCAATCCTGTAAGGTCAGTTGAACTTTCACTGGAAAATACGAGTGCTGGCAAGTATATGCAATATGTAATGCAAAATGTTTAGGGTGTGGGGAAGAAGCGTAAAGGAGCCATACCACAGTGATGAGCTTGGCTAGCAAAGAGACATGAAACAAGTTCCTTAGTGAAAACACCCTCAGAGAGGGGTGAAGAATTTAGGGGGGTTGGTAGAATGATTTTGTTACCCCCAAGGGGAAAAACAGGAGATCAAAGCCCAAATACACTTAAGAATGCTTGCTTTGAAATGTATCTATAAATTATAGCACGTACTGCTGGCACCTATTGTAATCTTTGGTATTTACTTGTGTATATCGTGAGATTCACCGTGCCCTGAGTTCATGCAGAGAACCATGTTGGTATAAAAATGTATTGGTGTGTAAAGCATGTTGGTGAAGGCAACATTTCAGGTTCTCAAGTTTCCTAGTAGTGTTTTTGGCTCTTCCCTGTTTTCCCATGGTCTTTGTGCCTCACTCCTGTGATCATGTGTCCCAGTCACAGACTTGCTAGCTAACGGGATTCCTTGAGGGGTTGCTCATAGGTTTTAGAGCTCTACCGCTCTCCTTGCCACCTCTCGGTGTTATTAACGTGCCTGTTGTAGCTGTTATCTTCTTGGTCAGGGCAGAATGGGATGTTGCTCCCAGGGGAATCCACAGCTGTTACCCCTCAGTCAGCAAAGTAGCTGCTGAGGCATGTCACCCTTTGCTTTTAACTCCTGAATCAGTCTCTCCATTCTGTAGCTCATCTGGAGGAGCAAGAGACTCGGCTTCTTGGCATGGCATAGCAGTACCAACAGGCTGTCCTAAGCTCTGTGCTCCAGGTTGTTTCTTTCTCGTGAGTGTATAGTTTTAAGCGTTGCATTTTAGACACCTCATTTGCTTTGCTGCCCAACAAAGATTATGTCGGGGTTTTGGCACAATTGGATTAAACTAGCAGACCTGGATAACTTCCACTGGCATTTCAGGAGATTTGCTGTAAGGCAAACCTGTGACATTCATACCTTCCTAAGCTTGCACAACTAGGGCGAGAGCTGCAGTTGAGGTCTTGACCTCAGTTACTTAAGCCCCTTTCTCCCAGGAGCGTTCATCACTTTAATCACAGAGTCCTAAATAATCAGTGGGTAGCCTGTAATTAGGGGGTTGTGTCTTGGACTCCTGCAGCCTGCTCCCGGTGTGCTGAGCGCTGCGTATTTTGATTTCCCGTTCCCGCAAAGGATGTTTGATCTCAGATTTACACTTTAGAAAATTAAGAAGGGTACAGCACCTCAGTCCCCTGGCAATCTTCCTGCTTTCAGTGGTAGGTGCCTTGCTTCTCCTAAGTATCGCAGTGCTGCGGCGATTGACACACTTGATTTAAGAGTTTGATTTATAGACCGATACGCAGGCTGAAAGTCAGCAGTTCCAGGGCTGCATAAATCAGCCTGTCTCTGGGACTAATACTTCCTTATTTATAATGTCGATAGGAGATGGAATTCTTTCTCAGTTCTTTACATTTCTTTCAGATGTAATCGACCACCCTGTCCTTTGGTTTAAAGCTATGTGACTTTGCCACAAACAGAGGGAGGGAGAAGTAAGCCGAGTCGAGGAATTGCTGTGCTATAAAAGCTCCATATTGTATGCTCTTGGACTTTGCTTTCTCCCAGCTTCCTTCAAGCCCACACAAGAGATGGACTTGAGGTTTTTTGGCTTTCTTCCCCTCCCCCCTCCCTCCCTCCATAGGCTGACCTTTTAGAAAAATAAATAAAAGATAAAGAAGGACCTGGAATGTTGCAGAATGTGTGTACATTTTGCTCTCTGTTGTTTTCTGCTGGGATTAGTTGTTTACAATGGGGGAAGAGAGGGAGGGCAGAGGAAGGGAGGTCTGTGGCCTTAACTGAAATTAGTGGCATTTCAGAGTGATCTTGTTAGGTGGTCTGCAGTTTAAAGACCTAAATCCTTGTAATCCCCCCATGCCTCCTTGGCCACTACTCCTTTTGCTCTTGTTCTCTCACTTCCAAGGAAAAAAACCCACCCCAAAGTCAGCCTCTCTGTAAGACACACGCACGTACGTGTGCACAGACACAGTCGTACACGCATGTGCTTCCATTCGCACGTTGTACCTGTATTACAAATTAATGTCTTAGCTACATCTGTTCCCACTACAGGACTGGGCTTGTAAAATGCTCTCTGCAGAATGCAGACGCGCACCGAATGTATTTTTATTTATTTTCTCAAAAACACCCAGCTGCCAGACTTTCAGTTTGTGATTACACTTACAACAAATTCAAATTGAAATTTCGGCCATAAATCAAATGCCCCAAATTAGTTCCTCTTGTGGGTTTGAACATGCTCTTTGGATTTTAAGGTCAGGAGATATCCGTTTTCACCGTGCTGAAAAGTTTAAAAATATACTACATTTTCGGGGGGGGGGGAGAAATATGGTTTGCATTATAAAGCAGTACATCAAATGTGTGTGTATGCACACACACGACAGTGTGGATGGAGCTGGATGCGGTTGGAGCACCTTTGAGGACTAATAGCACCTAATTGTTAAGCAAGGCAGGAGCCACGGTGGCTGTTTAGCCAAGGGGAATATAGCAGAGTGCCCCAAGATGTGATAGTAACCCTGTAAGAGAATAAAAGTTTATTCCTTACTCTTCAACTTAAAAAAATAGTAAAAATTAAATAAACACACAAAATACTTCTCTTGGCAGGCTTTTATAACATACTTCTTGAAAGAAAAAAAAGGCATTTACAAGTGGTTTCAAAATGGCTGTGTTACATCTGTCAGCGGGTGAAGGGAACACCCACAAATTGTGTTTTTATCTCTTGAAGTTTTGTTCCACTTGAGCAATAAAAGCCGGATTCGCTGCTGGTTTGTGTGATTGGGGTAATCTGAGCATCGAGTATGGTTTTAAAACCCCTGCAGTTGGTTGGGTTTATAAGTTTTAAGAAACTCCCGGGGTGGTGGAGTTCTTGGGTTTTGTTTTACCTTGGCACTAGGGAAGGGTTGGTTTGCAAACACCTGGCACAGACAAGTTCATCTTGGTTCCCTGGCCTGTCCCTCCCAGCAAATGGTTTGGCAGGAACCTCCCTTATCTTTGATGTTAATGTCATCAGCAGTTTCTTGGTTACAATGCTAGCTGAAAAACTATCCCCAAGTAGGCTCTGAACGCACATCTAGTATTCTCCAGCCTGAACTCCAGACCAACAGCTTAAATCTCCTCTCTGTTGGGGAATATCCTCCTGCATGAGGATAATGCTGAGAGGTGGAGTGCACTCACAGCTGCTCTCATGCTCAGAAGCCATGATAGATGGTGGGAACCTAAAAGTTTTCAGGGGAAAGCTCTCATCCGCCTGGCTCAGGAGGAGGTATTTTGGAGTGTGCATTTTGGATGGGAGCCATTTCAGTGGGAACTGAGCAACCTCTCCCATCGCCCTCGCTAGTCCTGCTGAAAGCCAAGTCAGGATGGCAGCAGTGGGTCTTCCTCCCTAAGAGGAAGACAGAGTTGCTCGCAGTGATTGCTCTTGCGCAAGACGATGGCCTGAGCTGCTGCGCGGGCACATGAAGCTATTGGAAAGGAAGCAGATCGTGACAGTGTGAGAGCAAAGGCAGGCAGGGGTCTGCTGTGTATCTTTGCCGCTTTTTATCTTATTAACATGTTAGTAAAAACCTTGCCAAGGCAACCTGAGCTGGTTACTTGTGGAATAATTGCTCACGTTGCCTCCTTATAGGTCAGAGGAGGGGGAGTTTAAGTGAGTTAAAAGAATAATTGTTCAGAGGGGACAGTCTGTTCAAGGGGGGTCGTAACTGCAAACCACTGTGACTGAGGTCCAGTTTTATTGCTTTTACCCGTGCAGAATTAATGCTGGTTTTGTGGGGCAGATGGTTTCTGCTCTGACTCACACAAGCAACAGAATTGTAATATGTTTAATGGCACATTCTGTACACTAGATAATAATGATGTGTGAGCAGGAAAATACTAGGAATTAATTTTAGGATCAGCAGTCTGGAGTGAGGAGTGATGTTTCTCTCTTCTCCTAAGGACCGTGGCTGGCTAGCTCTCCATTCAGTATAGGATGGAGGCTCAGGGCTTCGACCTGATACCAAAACTCCTCTATGCTGTTAGTTCAGACTCCAGGGTAACAATTCTGGCCATGGGGCAGCCTGATGGTGTGGTGCAGCTGTGCAATGAGTAGTGCAATGAGTAGTGGTGATTCTCGTGACCAAGGTGGGGAATGGTTGCAGGTCATTGAACTGTGGCACACACCATGCAGAAATTCATGACTGAGATCAGCTGTTCAACTGAGGATAGCAAGAATATTCACAATTATTGTAATTAATATTAGCAGAAATACTGGGGAGAAGATATGAAATGCCGTGCTTCACAGCAGGGTTAATATGGGGGAGCAGATGACCTGCGTCTCCCTGGAGTTACAGATCTTGCTTACACCTTCTTCCCAATCAGCTGGTATGTCAGACTTAGTATTTTTGGACACTTCTTAGCGTGGTGCCTTCAAATTTTGTGTCCTTCAATGACAGTTTGACCTCTTGCTTATCTTTGCACATGTGAAAATAAGGAAACAAATAATTTGCATCATAGCTTGTTTTTTCTCTGTAGCTTTGGAAGGAATTTAACTGTACTCGTGGTGCTGAGTGAAGAGCATTTCAGGACACATCACTGACACTAGTAAAGATTCACAACTTCCATTTTACTGCATTGGAGGGCTCAGACCAAACTCAATGAGCATCTCTCAACAGGGGAGTTACAAAGCCAGCACTTGGACTCTGAATTTCTTTCCTGTCTGGACAATCAGATCAGCAGATTTGAAAGCTGGTTATCACAGATTCAAACATATTTTGGAAGAAGGTGGCTTTTGGTAAAGTTCCATCCTCTGTAGCATTTCAGATGTCAAAGACTACGTGAGTGTGAAGATATCCAAGGCAGGTAGAGCAGGTCCAGTGTGGATTGCATTGGTTCAGTGCAGAGTAATCACGTTTGGGTGTTTGAATGCAACATGAACAAAGCCAACCAGCTGAGGTATTGAACTGTCCCTTCTCCCAACCCTTGCTTAGTGCCTGGCAAGCTGGAACATAGGCAACTTCTCAGAAAAATACAGGAGGAAGGACTGGGCTCCTCTTTTGAACTGGGGAGCTGAACAGAGAACCCACTGCTGTAGTTACCTATACTGTCTGTGGAAAACACAAGACCTGATCCAGGTCCCAAGCCAGCGTCTCATCCATGAGATCCTCTAGCAGTGTTTATTCCGTTAAGGAAATGCCGAGGAAAGCTGTTCTAACAGGAGGGAAAACTGGAAACCCTTTTTTGCAAACCCATTCTGACAGCTGGCATTTAATTTTTTCCAGCAACTGGGTGTGAGGATCAGGAAAAGAATAGCGGAGTTCCTGAAAAAAGAGAGAACTGAACCTGCTTACAGGATCATGTAACAGGCTCATTAGATATCCCAGTGGATACCTTTGTTTTGTACCTGTCATTTTAAATTATTTTCTTGCTTTACTTTGTGTTTATCTTGTAGGTGCTGTCTTCAGGGCAGTGTCATTTGTCATAACGCCATAATAGAGAAGGGTGCAGACATCAAAGACTGTTTGATTGGAAGCGATCAGAGGCTGGAAACCAAAGGTAAGCAATGGGGCTGTATTTACAGTGCATTTGTAGTCATTTTCAGAAGTTCTTCCTTGAGGCTTTACTCCTGCTTCTTCATGAAGTGCCAGTAAACAGTGGCAGTTCTCGAGTGTAGTGTCCTGTAATATTGGGATTTGCTTTTCATGGAAAGTACAGCTTCTAGGCATAAGAATAGTTCAGGGACTTGCTGCTCCGAAGTTGGCAGAAAAGGTCTGTTGTCGTTGCTAGAAAGAAAGATTGGGTGCTAAGACAGTCTTTTCCCAGAGACCACAATTAGATCAGCCTGGAGTTGTCCTCAGCAGAAGGAGCCGTTACTTGGACTAGTAATCTTCGTCAGTCAAATTACTGATTGCACAGACATCCTTCTCTGTAGGTGCTACCAGCCCACAGTGCCAGCGTGCTCCTATTCACCTTGCTCCAAGCAAGAACTCGAGATGGAATATCATTCTAGGAGCTGCTGTGCTCACTACTAAGTACGAGGGCAGCTATGTTCAGATCTGCTTTACTGCTATGAAATGCTATTTTGGGACTTCAGAGAGATTACAACTACGTGGCCCTCATTTGGGCAAATTTAAGCCATCCGCTGGAAGTGTGCGTGGGGAGGGCTCGGTGGTAACCGCCTGAGTGGAACTGTTGATTTCCTGCCCTAAGAGATAATGGGCAGGAAATGGCTGTCTCAGTGACTGCATCCCAAGCAGAGGGCTTTTAATGAATATTTATTGTTGGGGTTTGGCAGATCCCCACTCTAGGGTGTGGACTGAGGACAAAAGTGAGTTCCTTTTCAGGCTCCATGTGAAGTTATTTACTCAGATCAGGATTTGTTTGCTTGGTCTTTATGGATGGATTCTCAGTTGTAAGTGTTGTGGTACAGAGCAGGGTTTGCATTTAATGTAGTATAGAGTAGCCCACTGTCAGTTATGCATGTGACAAATTTTCCTTTAAATTGAAACTAAAAGTGAAAAAGACTCCTGAAAACAATGTATTGATTTTGCAGTTGCACGTCTCTGATACTGTAGGAAACACCCATTGAGTGTTCTGTGCACTGTGGTCTTGGTTCCTGTATGCCAGTCTTTGCCTACTCATGGCTTTGCCTGTCACATCAGTCTAAATCAGTGGCCTTTGCAGTGTTCGTTGCCCCCCTATCAGTGAAGATTTGCACTATTTATGATGCCTGAACATAGAATCATAGAATCAAAGGCCTTTAAGATCAGTGAGTCCAACCATTAACCTACTGCCACTCTACCAAGTCCACCACTAAACCATGTCCCTAAGCGCCACATCTGCATGAATCACTAGGACAGCTGAATCAGCTCATGTTTGGTTGTTAACCCGCAGGATGAACTGTGAGGAGATGGAGTGTAGCTTTAGCTATTTAGGAAGTAGGAATATGTGTGATTTCTTTCATAGATTATATCAAACAGAAATACCACCCTTTGACCTTGCTGACATCAGTAGTCTCTTCCAGGGTGCAGATCCTAGTCTGGTTGATTTTAGAATGGAAATCATTCGTCCTTCTTGATTGTCCTTGTCTGAATATTTTTCAGAGTCTGCAGATGCATTTGCAGGGAGAGTAACGAAGCTATAACCTGTGGTTTGTTTGCCTGTTTTTGTAGTCTACTGCCTGCTCACCTCTCCAAAGCTTAAACCCACTTCTTAATGAGTCTGTGGGCCCTCTAGTTAAACTGTTCAGAAACCTATGATTGACGTTAGCAAAGACACACTCAGGTAGATCATGAATACACCATTATACTGAGCAAGAAAAAATAATAAAGGCTCAGTTCATTTCCCTGCCTCAGTTTCCTAACCATTCTGGAATTTCTTTGGGCTGGGGGTCAGGTTCTCCTCGGTGGTCTGGGATCTGTCTGCGAAGTTCATGACTTACTTCCTGAACTGTGGAGTCTTTCCAGCCCAGCATGTCTCTTCTGACCTTGGCTGGTCCTGTAGTAAACTGGGCCCTCTCTTTTTCGCTGTGAAAGCATGCCATGACTTCCTTTCCCCTGCCCAAGACTTCCTGTATCTTGTGCCAAGCTTTTGGTGTGGCCCTGTAAGTCTGTTTCCATATTCCTCCTTTCATCAAGACTTTGGCTGTGTTGTTCTGTTTGGTAACTTTTCCTTCTTCAAACTCGAGCTTCCATGGCCAGGTTAGGAAAAAAAACCTCTTTCTCTTGGGTTGGAGCCACCTTTTGTTGCAAGCTGATCACACTTGAGCAGACGTAAGCGGTAGCAGCTGGCTGCTGACCCTAGTCTGAGAGTTACATGCTAGAAACCTCCTCAGCAAAGCTGTGTACACCTTCCCAGAAACATGAAAAAAATAGAAATACAGCAGTCCCTTATTCCAGAGCATCAGCCAGGATTCATCAAAGGTAGAAATATCCCTGAATCATCCTACACAGCCCCAGGCAAATCCCACAGTTGACTTTGCTGCAGAACTGGCTGTGTGTGCCCTGCTCTGCTGTACGAGTCCTGGCCACACTGCCCGGGGTACAGGAGCTCTTTGAGCCAGTGTTGCTCTGACCTCCTTTCATAAAATGAACTCCAGTCCCATGCAAGGAGGATGGCAGGAGAACAGCTACCACAAATGATACGCAAACGTAACTCAAACCAGCTCTCGTCCTTTTCCTTCTGTGGAAGAATATGGGCATATTTAGGGTGGTCCAAATGGTACAGCTGGGAGTAATGGGATTGAATTAAACACAATTTAGGTTGGCTATCTGGGACGTTTTCCTAACGATGTGGTCTGGTAGGCTGTGGGATAATCTCCCTGGGGACATGGTGAGAGACCTCATCACTTAATAATGGGGCTTGGCAAAGCTCAGAACACCTAACTAGAGGGAACACTCCAACACTGCTTACTGGGGTAGATCAGATGCAGCTTAGTATTTTCAACCTGAAAGGAAAGTTAGAGACACAGGAGGGTGCAGGTAACTGTCAGCCATGATGTCACAGTCTCACCTTAACTTAAGCCCCATCGCAGCACTGGCCAGAGATGGTACTTTTAAGTACCTCTGTTAAAGTCAAGGTATGGAGTTTTATTAAACTTCTGGATTTGCAAGCCGTGCCTCCTGAGAGTCATACTATTCTCATCCTACTGCTTTTATTACCATGCTTAGGAAACATCCACTTTCCTTCCTCTTTGATACTTTAATTTAAGGAATTTGCCAGCAGAGAATTAACAGATGGGCTTTGTGAAGCTACCTCACGCAGGTAGCAGTTTGAAAAACACTTTGGTATCTAAGAAAAAGGAGGTAATTATTAAAGGGGTAGGAAATGGCAAGCAGCAGTTCTGGAAGAACTTAATTGCACAGAGCATTCAATCACTGTTTTGAAGACAGTTATTAGAATCATGCTCCAGCCTTTTTGATGAACCTATTTTAAAAGAGGAGCTCAAAAGCAGCATTGAAGTAGGACTAGAGGGAGGGAGTGCTGGTGATGGGCCAGTCGAAGAGTCAGATGAGCCCTGGAGTCAGTAAGTACAGTTCCCATAGGAGTCTCTAAGCCAGATTCAGCAGGGAGTACATTTTACATCTGGTATAGGTTATCCGGGAAGAGGCATACACAGTAAAGGGCCTAACCTTTCTTCAAAGCAACACCAGGAACAGAGATGGTAAAGACACACACACACATAGGATAGAACTAGCAAAATTGACATAAAACTCACCGTGTTATCTCTCACCCTCATCTCTGTTGTTGTTGGGGCAGGGATGTTTTATGTGCATTGGGAATTGCAGAGCCAGTGTTGTTTAAGGACAGCTTGAGTCATTGCACATCGCCAAAGTGCATTACAGGAGTGTTGTTGCCACAAAGCATATGTTCAGAAAGGGAAAAAATACCAGCATTCAGGATGCTGATGTAATCTTAGCTTGGTATCCTGGTGCATACTTAATAGCAGCATTACCTCTGTGGTAAGGCTGTAGACTAGAACTTCAGTGTGCTTGTTCCTGTGCAGTTTTTGTGCCACCATATATTTTATTTTCCTTGATGCTTTGACACAGTCAACACCCAGCATGAGTAGTGCTTGCTGAATGGGGGGCTTTCCATATTCCTCATTTTCCTGTCTTGTTTCAGTTTGTGTCTCAAACCTTAATTACTGCACACTATGCAAGAGACAAGATCCTTCCTTTCTAAGGCTTTTCTGCAACATTTGTCATCTTAATACTTCACAACTGTTAACAGCTTCACATTTTACCTCCTCAGTTTGAACATGGTTGTTTTTTCCTCTGTTTTACAGGGACCTGAGAGGCAGGGAGATTCCAGTCATGTACCCATTCATTTGGACTGGCCAACTTAAGTGCTGAAGTTGCATGTTACATGTGGCATTTCCTAGCTATTACAGACTTGACATTCTAGCCTTAGCATTTTCTTTGTGAATGTTGGGAGGGAAGGTTCAGTCCACTGAAAAAAGAAACAAGAAAAGTTTTATTATGCAGGATTGGCCCTTGCACGGACCATTAGCAGTGTCAGAAACTTGAACTCCACTGTACTGCTTTTTGCTGCTTCAGCTGATGGGAACTGATAGTGATGGATCATCTTCATTAAAAGGAGCTGGATCTGCACTGGGACAAGAGAAACTCTTTGCAGGAGGTTTCACAGATGCCCATGGGCATCAGCAGCCCTCAGATCCACTCCTGGTACTGGGAGGAGAAGGCTGTAGTTATTGTAGACTTTACTGCTCCTGTTCCCAGCATTGGCATTGAGCCCCGACTGCATCTCATATGTCCGAAATGATCCTGACTTCACAGGTCCATGCTATGTCATTGTCCCAGGACCAGAGTCATCCCATTCCTAGGCTTCTCTTTGATTTTTCCTCTAGCCTTTCTCCCACAGAGAGCTTTATTTTTCCCTCTTACTTGGTTATTCCCAGCTATCCACCTGACTCCTCCTCTGGTCTGACCATAGCTGCTATTTCCAGTCCCCTTGCCTAACAGTCCCATGCTCCATTTCCCATCTGGCACTTGCTCCCTGACTGTTTTGAGTCAGACTGCATCCCATTCTGTACCACTGTCGTGCCCAGGCAGGATTGTTCTGAGCACAGGAGGGAAGCAGTTCTGTGCACTGCACTGGTCCATAGAGCAGGGATAAAAGTGTGGGGGAAGCCCTGCCTTCCTCCTGCACTTTCATGGTCGAGAGTGCTCACTGCAGACAGTCCCTGGAGCTTTTAGCTGCCCTCCTGAGAACACGTGCAAACTGATTTTTTTTTTTCCAGAGGCTTATCATATAGCCAGAACACTGTGGTTTCTCACAAGAACAGAAGGCGGCACATATCCAGTAAGGACTGGCTCCCATTTCCAATCATTTTCCAAGTCCTGTTCCAAGCTTGGAGTCCTAGGACTTCTCAATGAAACAGAGTAAGATTGTTTGATTTTAATGAGGGCCAAAGAGCACATTTTTTCTCTAATGTCATCCTCTGAGGGCAGGTACAGTTTATGAAACCTCTACATATGAATGGATGACTGCTTGTGAGGATGCTTCACCCCAGGCAAGATTTAGCAGGATAGGGGCAGGAAGTAACTGAGGGACTTGCTGGTGCTCTGCATTCAAGTAGGGTTGAGCATCTGCTCTTGCAAGATGCTGAGTACCTCCTGGTGAAGTCTTCAGGAACTGAAAACACTTAGCACGACACAAGGTCGGGATCAGAAAGCATGCTGCAGCACAGATGGGAGTTAGGAAAGCTCATGAAGAACAGACACAGACTAAACAGTGCACACATGTATACTGTGCACTGGGGTGCAAGATGAGCTGGAGATGATGTAGGAATGGTGTAAATTTATAGCAAAACTGATTTGCTCCCTGAAGCAGTTTAACTACGGAGTGTCTGTGACAAAGATATTGTTGGCAGTTAAAACAGGCATCTCTTAAGTAATTTGTCATTTTTGTCTCAGTGACCATGCAGGGACTGCATTTCTAACTGATCCTAATAAGCCTCTTTTCCAAGTTGTGTAAAAACGGTTTATGAGTTCTGCCTTAGCAGTGGCATTAAACTTCCCTATAATATCCATCCAGCAACGCTTCATCCTCCCCTGTGCCACTGGGGACTGTCACACTTGTGCACACTGTCATTCCTGGCCAGGGAAGTTCAAGCTTCCCGAGTGTGCGGGTTAAACGAGCTGCCACATTCGCAGCATGTCCATTGTGGAGTCTACCCATAAGGCAGCAGTTTGTAACCTTGTGGAAATATTTTTACATGCTCCACGCAGAGAAAATAACCACTTGTGCTCTGCTAGAGCCCAGCCACATGAAAGAGCCAGGAAGAACACCCCAAAGGACGCTGAGAAAGGAAAGGGACCTCTGCTTACATCCAGCGCAGCAGGCAGCAGTATCCAGGCAAATACGGCATCTTTGCCATCTTGGCAGGAAGTGTGAACAGTCTTTCAGACTGGCATTTCTGAGATCCCTGCTTACATTTGCTTTGAGGTGGTGGTAGTCCACGGGAGCACATTGGTCAGTACAATCCTGTCCCTTTCTTTAACACTTTGCTAGGACTCTGTACCAGTACTCCAAGTGTGTCCCCCCTCCCTGAGAAGCTTGCTATCAGGCACATCCCAAGCTCATGGTCTCCCATATCCTTTACTAACCTTTCTCATAGGTCCCTGACCAATCACTTTCCCATACACCTTTCACTCCCCATCCGTCTGCTCCAAGCCACAGTAAATTCATCTCTCTTCAGGCACTGAACTCAGTGTTGCCTCTTTTACACTCCCAAGACACGTCTGTTCCCCAGGCAGGTTTGAGGGCAAAGAGGTTAATACTGGTTGAACTGTGAGAAAAGACTCAGCTGAACCAGGTGAGCACTGGCACTGTGCACTGGATGGTTTCTGGGATGAGTTCTCTATTGCCTGCCTATTCCATGGGCTGGAGACCCAGCTATGGGCCAGAGCTGATCTATGTGAAGCTTCCAACAGCTCCATTCCCAATGCCCTTGGGTAAGTTGCGCATCCCACCCCTGGGAGCAGCAGGGGCACCCAGCTCATGGGCAGCATCGCTCCGGAGACCTTCCAGTACAGAGATGTGGCACTTTGGACAAATCTGTGAGGCGCTGACAGCCTTTAGGGGCACAGCATGGTCACCCCTGGTCTCCAGTGATCCTGTAAGTACAGCGTAGCTGTGGAGCGAGCAGGCCTTGACTGGAAAGCCCCACTGCTCTGTAAACACAAACAAATCAGCCCCCATCACCTGCTTCCCTTCTTTATCTCTACATGTAATTTAAAACACCCTCCAGCCTCCCAAAGTCAAGCTTCAGCTGCTTCCCATCCCCTTAAGCCCCTTTAGTTCCTTTCCCCCCACTCCCAACCTGGCTGCTTTTCCAGGGCCAACCATCACTGCAGAGACAAGTTGCTCTTCTCTCCCACTCTCTGATCCTTTCTGTCCTGGGTGAATGTGGTAGGAACCACCCACAGCGTGTTTTCGTGCATGTGTTTCTGCAGCCTCCCCTCCCCCCTGCCTCGTTTTTTAAGTTAAACTATCTCTTGCTTTAAAGAGAGCAAATACACAGCAGTGGCTTTCATCACTGCTGTATAATAGAGCAGTAATTCTGTGCCAGGGACTGTTTTCTATTTTATTTTAAAGGGTTTATAAAACAGTGTATGTAATTGAGTGAGTAAACTGAACGTTTTCTGGAGCCCCTGAGGGCTGGAACTTCGTGGTGGTCCTGGGCCTAGGCCCTAACCCTTTTTTTTTCCCCTCTCTCTCCTTTCCCCCCCCCCTTTCCCCTCCTTCCCCTCCTCCTTTACAACCCAGCGTTGCCACCAGCAGCAGCAGCAGCAATCTGTCTGGGGCTAATTGAGCAAACAACAAGGAGATGCTTTCACATGGCTTTTAAAGGAATGCTCCGGCATCCCCTTTCTGCGAGCAGCTTGGCAGGAACCTGCCAGGAAGGCTGGGGAGCGGGGGTCCCCGGGTGCTGGTGGGGTTTGTGCTGGCCTGTGCACAGTCATTTCCGCCCCTCTGTTTATTTGCATTACAATTTGGTTTTAGCCAAGCACCAAAAGCTGCACGCTGCTCCCCAGCTCGCCTTGTGCGTATGTTTTTAAGGGGCTAGTGTACAGTATGTGTAAACAAATGTCTTCCAAAGCAGGAACGCATCTCTAACGAGTGACAGGTTTTTGATTTAGACTCAGTAAAATCCCCATGGACACTGGGTTCAAGAGCCCAGGCTGGCTTCAGGCTGGGCTGCATCAGCAAGTTGAAGCAAAGTGCTAATCAGGAAGGTTGAATGTGTTGATCAGCTCTGGATTCGCTTAGCACCAGATGCTCCCAATCTGAGAAGATCTAGTTGAACATGATTTAAGGTTGTGGAGTCCAACTCTAAGGCTTTCTGAAAGTCCTTTCTCTAATCCTGCTTCTTTCTCTGTGGGCTGAATGCATCTGTAACCCTGCCAGTGTCAGATAAAAGGCAGCCTGGTAAGAAATCCCTAATGGGGAGCTAGGGAAGGAGAAGGGAGCTGAACAGCTAAGCATGTGAGGTACTTCTCCCTCCTCCCCCGGAGTTTCAGGCAGAGTTTCTGCATGAACTGAGCTTGCTGGTACCAGCCAGAGCCACTGGCAACTGGCAGCCATGGCTGATAATGAAACGCTATCTGCAGCTCGGCTCTCTGGCACACACAGTGGAGTCTGAATTCCCTTCCCTCGACAAGGAGGGCTTTGGGAAGGGAAGAGGGAAGCAGGGTGAATCCTTATCTGCCTATCGCATCCCCTCAGGGTGCGGAATCAAGCTTTGTTTCTAGCAAAACCATTCCTCTTTATCACTTAAACACTTTCTCGAAGATTTAAGGCAGGCACATTCATGTGTTTTCTTTTAGCCTGTGCAGGGAGAAATGAATTTGGTGATTTCATGGGAGTCTCTGAAGTAGCAGTGACATACCAGGCAGGCTGTGTGTGCCCACTTTGGGAAATCTGGTCAACATGGATCAAAACAAGCAGAGGGATGGAGATAAGGGAATGCATGCTTTGATTTCCTGTGTGCCTTTAAACTCTTTAAACTCACTGCTGCCTCAGTTTCCCCATCTGTAAAATAGGAGTGATGTAATTTGCCCACTCACAAGTAGTCTTTTGGACTCATCAGGTATAAAATGCAAGATACAAGTCAGCTGCAAGCATGTCAGTGCACAATACGAACAGATGGTTCTACCTCTGCAACAAAGTATGTGACAGGCCCATCCCAGCTCTGCACGTTTAGGACAGTGCAGGATGCTGTCTGAAACGAAGCAAGAAGCTCCTCATTAAAAAGTGTTGCTACAGATAACCTATATATAGACCCATAAATTGACATGGCTCTTTATAAGCCTAGATGAAGGCATGTTTAATCTGCAGAGGCATAACGTAATTACTCTCACTGGATGGTAGCCAGGGTCTTATTCACATCATAGAAATCAACATGATAGGTAGTCTGCTTGGAGGAGGTTCAGGAATGGAGTCACAGGAGTTGCTACAGGGCCTGTTTGAGATATATTGGGAAAGTTGTTGGGGGTGAGGAATGTTATAGCAAGAAGTGCTGCAGGTTGGATTTGAGGTACCTTGGCAAAGCTGTGTGGGGTCTAGGACGGGAGGAGAGAGGTGCTGAAGGCTGGACTTGGGGCTGTTGGCAGAGCTGTGCTGCAGAGGCTGTGTGGTGCTACCTACATCACACTTGCACCTGGCACTTGTACAGTCAGTCCCTCGTTTTCCTGAGCACTGCATCCACCTCTGCTCATCCTGCCCAGAGTGCTGGAGATGGGGCTTCACGTTCCAACTTCAGGATGTTAGCATGAGGCTCCAGGATTCATTGTCATTGGTCACTGAATACCCTGAGCAAAGAACTAAATGACTCAAACTGATGCTGAAGATGAGAAGCAGCTCCTTGATCCCTGTATTCTTGGCTTCATGAAGGGTCTCCGTAAGGAGGTTGTGTGGCTAACCCAGGCTGAGGAGACAGCAGGATCCATATGTTCATAGGATTGGAGTTGTATTGGGAAATTATCTTGCCACAGTCCAATATTCCTTGAAGTCTGTAGAGCAGGTTTTGATCAAACCCTTTCTGGAGCACTGGTTTGCATGGTGCAAAGGTAATGCCTTGAATTTTAAACCAAGAGAAGCATCGTGTTGGCTCAGCCAGCTTGGGGATTGCCAGGAATTTCTTCATTTAGCCAAAGGTGGCATGTTTGTTGTTTTGCAGCAGTCTTGCAAAATCCACTCCCCTGAGGGGAGGAGTTTTAGGTGGGTAAATAAAACACAACCAGTTCTTTCCATCATCCTTGGCTATCCACCCCCACTGCTGTGTAAGATGTGGGGGACAACACAGCCTCCATCAGTGTATCCCAGCACCTCCCGAGCCTTGAGCTTTATCCCAGGCTCCAGAGCCAATTGTTATTCCCAACGTGCAGAAGGGGAGATGGAAAGCCTGAGGGCATGGGTCAAACCACCTGAGCTCCACCTGAATAGGTGTCCAGCTCCCAGAGAGCAATTTAGATTCACCACCTCCCCCCATGGTACCCTGAGGACACCCACTTCGAGCACACCAGCTTTGTGTCATGCTCCGAGGCCACATGCTTGGGGAGGGAGGGTTTAGGCACTGGGCTTTCAGTTACGTGTTTTTATTATTTTGGCTTCAAATCCCTTATTTGCAGTCCTTCCCTGACAAGCTGCTTTTGCATTTTAAAGGGAAGGCTCTTTCAGTACAGTGCATTAACAGTGCTGGGGCAGGGACTGGCACATGAATGTGTCCGCTGGAGCTGTGCGGAGCTCCTGGGAACAGGCAAAGGAGTGACCTTGTGCAACTGGCCCCTCCAACATGTTTGCTGCACAAGGAGTCTGAGGAGGGCTGTCCACTGTTCCCCTTCGAGGTGATAACAGCGCTGAGAGACCTTGCTTCACACAGGTGCTTTTGCAGAGGCTCCATCCGGAGCCTAATCCAGGAGGGAGAAGTCAGATTTAAATTACAAAATAAATAAAAGTTCTTTCTTTTCAGATGCCAGGTTGAGATCTCAGGGGTTGCTGAGAGGATCTCACCTGGCTTCGGTGGTGGCCCCAGATGCTCAGCAGCCCCTTTCCTCCCCAGACTGCCTGCAGTCTGAGGGCACACGGCGCTCTTCAGGGCCGGGTGCATTACTGATCTCTATGTCACATCTCCACGTTGGATGTGGAGGGTTCTTCGACTCAACCAAGGATTACACCTGTCAGCAGCAGCTGTGACTTCCGTCGGGGCTCTCTTGTTTAGTAGTGACACATACATGTGAAAACTCATTAGGGAAACCTCCTGATGTTTAGTCAGTTGTTTAGGCTCTTGCCATGTGTGTGGGATTGATGCTGGAGTCCACAGAAAGGCAGCGAATCCGTGTTTGAGCTCCCCAGAATCTGCTTTTCTCATTTGTTTTATAGCTGCAGATTTGCAAAATGCGAGGTCTGAAGCACTGTGGCAAACTCAATTCCTCTTCTCTTCCTCCCTCTCTCTCTCTTTTCAGCCAAACATGTTAATGAAGTCATTGTGGGCACCGAACAGCTGATGGAGATATAACCGGAGTAGGTTTTAAAGATGATTTTATGGAAGCCAGCAGCAGAACCAGATGTTCAACCATCGTAAGATCATCCGAACACATCAGTACTGGCACGGTTTACCCTGTCATTGCTCCTTTCCTGTGCAGCTTTATATTTATGTCTTAATAAAGCAGTATTTGCAGAGCGGTGTGTCCGCCAGCCCTTCCCCCCTCATTGGGATGCACGCGGGTTTGTGCCGGGTAATATCGGTTCCTGCGCCCGCCGAACGCACTGTACTTTTCCAGCAGAAGGGACCACACAGACTGTGCCCACTCCAAAGAATGACTTAGCCGCCCTCCCTGCGATGTAAACCACGTCCCTGCAGCCCTGCACCACCATCCCCGAGCCTGGGAGAGCCCGCTCGGGATGCGGCTGGTGCATCTCATCAACGCAGCAGGCGGGCAGCGGAACACAGCCGTAATGAGGGCTGCTCTTTGCAGCCCGGTAGCTCTGCCAGCCTCCTCCTCCTCCTCTCTCTCGTGATGCTGCCCCATAGCACAGATGGGTTTAAGCTGCGCCTCTCCTGTACTGCAGTTGAGGAGTTTGGCACCCATTTCCATCAGGGCTGAGTTTGGGCTGTTACTTTGAAATCCTGCCCAAGAGCAAGTATGTGAGAGGGATGGAGGAGCGTGGAGGGGAAGTGGGGCTAAACCCTGGGTGCTATGCCTTATTTTGATGGTTCTTTCACTTGTCATTCCACCGTTCCTAATCCCAGGCAAGAGATTCCCTCCCCACATCTAGATGATCTGTGGATGACTCTACCTACGTCTGTGCGATGAGTCGAGCGTGCTAATGTGAAACGCATAGCCTTGTGGTCAGGGGTTGTGCCAGGATTGTAAAGCACCTGGATAGGATTGAAACACAAGCTGTTCTTTAACGTTTATAAATTGGACACAAGTTCCTACCTAAAAGCTGTTTATTAGAATCTGGTAGGATTCAACGGGACATTTATCTGCCCTTGGCAGTTTGACATCCAGAGGTGCTTACAGCAGCTGGCTGGGATGATATTTCATTAACCGAAGTGATAAATTTTAGATGTGTGCTTCGTGGGCACCAGCATCCCCTGAGGAAAATTACCTTTTCCTAGCTAATTTGACAGGAGAGGGATTATAATCCAGACATTCCCTGAGTTTCATAAACAAAATCCCTTCTCTAAGGGACCCGACTGGAATGGAAAGTGTGGGTAAGGATGAGCTTCGAGGCCTTTGACAAGCTGCAGAAAGAAGAAACGTGCTGCAGTTCAGCTCCAGCTTCGTGCTAGAGGTTTTTTGCCTCGCGTATGTGCGCAAACATGTTCCTAAGGTACGGAGCCTTTTTCATCCAAGGATTGCAGAGGCTTCACAAAGGTTAATTAAAGAGAGTTCTTGTCTCTGTGTGCGGCAAGGAGCGAGGCATCCATTTTGGGTGTGTAGAAACAGAAGCAGAGGGGAGCGTAATTACCTGGCTTTGCATTTAGCCAGAAAGCTGTGGCAAAGCCCAGAGAGGTCCGCAGGGACTTTGACTTAAACACAAAGCCTTCTCCCTTTCTGTTTTAAGGATACATTTTAGCTTCTGAAAAGTCCACATCCCCTTACTTAACAGCTACAGCTTTACCTCCTTGTGCCTTAATGATATGTTAAAGTCACAGTCCTTTTGTTTAGCTAATTTAAGAAGAGGGTGGGGGGCTCTTTACTGTGTCGGTTAGAATTTAGCATTAATTTAGTGTTCTCTGACACTTGAAAACCTGGCCGGGATTTGAGGCGTTTTCTTTTCCTTTTTGCCTTTTACGACCTGCAGGTGTTTGGGGTGAGATAAAAGTAGATCCCAAAGTGAGATTTCGCAGCACAAATTATCAAAGTGAAGATTCACTCTTGATGCATTCGACGTGTGTGGCAGTAATTATGAAAAATAGTTCGGGATAATAGGGCCTTCAGGAATCCCAAGGCGGGCACTGGGAGGTTAACCCTTCCTCATCTAACCTGGTCTCCACACCGCTGTCATCATCAGGTGAGCAGAAGATGGGTTGAGCCAGGCAACTTCAGTGATAAATGTTACTGCCTTCAAGAGAACCGGGGAGGCAACCGAGGGAATGAAGTTCTGTTCCCAGTTTTAGATGTGACGGTTGGTCCTGTGTCCTACAGACCTTCAGGAAGGTGTTGCTGGCTGGGCTGCTGATCAGCTTTGAAGAATGGGTCACCTCTCAGGTAGCAAGTAAGTCTCTTCACTGTGCTGCTCTATTGCACCCATGCAGCAGACTGTCACAGCCCATGCCCATCACAGTGCTATTAACACCAAGGTGGTTCTTTCTAGACAATGTTTCTCTGAGATGGAACTTCCCAGCTCTGTAGGTGCTGGTGCTTTTGGACAGGCTTGTCCTGAGCACTTCCTTGGCAGATGTACAACTGGGGTTGATTTGAGAAGGTTCTTGCAGTGGCATGCCACGTGCTGCATCTGCCTGTGGTGAAGCAGAGGCTTGCCATGATGCCCAGTGAGGTCCCCAGCCAGCAGCACCTCTGGCTCTTGGGTGTCACTGTGCAGTGCCCTGGGCAGCAGGTTGGTGTGGGTGCAGAGCCCAGCAGCAGTGTGTGCACACACTGCACCCTACTCCTTCCTGTGAGTCTTGCACCACTATTACACCATGATGGGGGCACCTGAAGCTTTGTCCCTTGCCCTGGCTCCTGTGAGAGGTGGGTGCCACCTGCGACAGCTCTGCAGCGATGTCCTTCCCGAGATGTGCATTGTCCTTCATGTGGGTCAGGGAAACAACATGCACAAATACAGGCTGGGTACAGAATGGGGTGGGAGCAGCCCTGAGAAGGACTTGGGGGTGTTCGTCAATGAGAAGCTCAACATGACCCAGCAGTGTGCACTTGCAGAAAGCCAGCCTTCTCCTGGACCGCATCACAAGGAGCATGACCAGCAGGTCAAGGGAGGGGATTCTCCCCATGTACTCCGCTCTCGTGAGACCCCACCTGGAGGCCACAAAGATGCTCCAAGGGCTGGAGCACCTCTGCCATGGAGACAAGCTGAGAGCTGGGCTTGTTCAGCCTGGAGAAGAGAAGGTTTTGGGGAGACCTTAGAGCAGCTTCCAGAGCCTAAAAGGCACTACAAGAAACCTGGGAAGGGACTTTTTACAAGGCCATGTAGTGACAGGACAAGGGGGAATGGCTTTGAGCTGACAGAGGAGAGATTTAGATTAGGTAATAGCAAAAAAGTATTCACTCTGAGGGTGATTACAGGAACAGGTTGCCCAGAGAAGCTGTGGCTGCCCCATCCTTGGCAGTGTTCAAGGCCAGGCTGGACAAGGCTTGGAGCAACCTGCTCTAGTGGAAGGTGTCCCTGCCCATGGCAGGGTGTTGGAACTGCATGAGCTTTGAGGTCCCTTCCAACCCAAACCAGTCTGGGATTCTGTATTTGCAGCCAAACCCATTTGCAAGACACAAGACTTGTGAAAAGCATTTGTTGGGTGGTTACAGATGCCAGAGCCATGCATCTCCTCCCCCAGCCATTCATGTTTGCTTTTGTAGGTGACAGTTGTGATCTTTTGGGAAGCAGCAGCAAATCTGATCCCTTCTGCAGCCAAACTGAAGTGGATGGCTCCCATCTTCCTGGCATCCTTGGAGCAGAGCCACATGAGGGGGATGCAAGCAGCCAGTCGTTCCGTGGGACAGTGGGCTGCCCACCTCAGTGGCGTTCAGATGCACACAAAAGCTTTGCACCAGGCTTTGATCTCACTTTTGGGACACTTGTTTGGTTTGTGGGCAGGAAGGAGAGAGGAGCATCAGGCTGAGCAGTTGTATGGCCTCAGGTCCACAGGTCTGGCTCTCCCATCATCTATCAAGTTGATGCTGTGTGTGCAGCCCTAGCAGCAGGGCTCTCCTGAACCCCTTGGAGCTGCGCATCATGAGGACTCACTAGCCTTTTACTGCTTCCAGTCTCCAAGGTTTATCCTGCAGAGCTGTGTTGCTCCTTCTGGCTTTCTTGCTGGCTTCTGCACCCTGCTTTCCTTCCTCTGGCTGCCTGGAAAGAGTGACCATCCCCATGCCCTGCCCGTCCTTTGGACTTTGCTCGTGGGACCTTCTTGTCCCAGGAGACCAGAACTTTCCGTACAAACCCTACAGGTCTAGGGAGCACCAGTGCTCTCAGGAGGTGCTTTGCTGCCTCCACACTGTCCCAGATCTGCAGTGAGGGCCAGTGGCTGCTCTGGTCCCTGCCCTGGTGTCTTGCCATGGGATGGGTTAGATCAAGCCCCAGTTGGGGCTCACAGAGAGCACATTGTGCATGGTGTAATCCAGAACCCAGCTACCACTGGTCCTGGGACATCACAGTGGCCACCAGTGCCACCCTCCTGTCACCCTGCCCATTCGTGTGGCCTCTGGTCACCTGTTTTAAAGCACTGAAGGCTGCAGCAGGCAATTGGAGCTGGGTCCCTTGGCCCTGCAGTCTGCCTGCCATGCCCCATCCCAGCCTCCCTGGTGCCATGGGGGCATGCAGGGCACAGGGTCCTTCTCACTGAGCAACCAATCTGGGGACAGGGAGATTCCCTCGCAGGGTCCAGCAGCCCCTCTGCACCTCTGCAGCCTCACTCGCTCCCAGCCGGGCAGCTGATGCCTGGATCCTGTCGTGTTTCACTCCATCTCCCGGGAGCCAAGGTCCACAGCCGTGCCTGTGCCTCCCAGACGGGCCGGCAGACGAGAACTTCCTTCCAGGCCCTATAGACAGACATTTTATATACGTTAAAATACGTGTGTATATAAATATGGAAAGCAAGAGCTTGGGAGAGCTTGAGTCTAAATAAACTTGTATGTTTAAGGCTTTTAAAATGCTAATGCTGAATTTCAGGGGAGGGGGGAACGCAAAGGGATTGTTGGACTGAGCACCAGGACAGCTGATGAGCTTGGATCGGTGCCTTTACAATTCACGGGAAAAATGGGATAGTTTTGGGAAGGAAAAAGGGATTTTCTTGTTTTTGTTTTTAGTAGAAAATAAAAGAAGCTGCCTTCTTATTTGCCTCCCTCCCCCAGCGCCGGAGCAGCGAGCGACTGGTGTTGTATGCATAAGCTATTCCTTTGTGCAACATCTAAATGGTTAATTGTGTTTGAGGAAGATGTACGGGCGAATGGAGGGACCACCCAGCAAGAGACAGACAAGAAAGAGCGATCTCTGAAATGTTTAACCAGAGAGAGAGCAAAGTTGTTTAAAAATATTTAATTTACAACATTCCACACTGCTGATTATAAATTGGCCGTCCAAAAACACTGCTGCGTGCGGGGAGGGATCCAGGCAGCATGAAACAAATTCTTGTGATTGTTTTTCCTATCTTCCTCCCTCTTTTCCCTGGGGAGTTTAACCCCGCGGCGGGATGTGGGTCACCCCAAGGCAGTGATGGACCGACCAAAGTCCCTCGGGAGCATGGTTTCTGGTGAACACCTGCACACAGGGGCTGGCACACACCCCCTGGCTGCACGCAGCCTGACAGTGCTGGAGAGCTGCAAGGGATGCTGAGGAATGACCGACTGGTGATGCCAGCGGCAGCGATGGGTGCGTTTGAGATGCCCCGCAGTCCCTTCCCTCTGATTCTCATCCCAGCACTGAGATTCTCCCAGAGCATCCAGCCATGCTTCCAAGCAAGGAATCCTCCAGTGATGGGTTGGGAGGCTCAGGGGGCCAAACCTGGCCAAGCTGCACTGCCCGTGAGAGGTCCCTCACCACCTCTCTGGGTTGGTGGTGCTCAGCCGCATTGTCCAGCCATTCCCAGCGGCTCCGGAAAGGAGCTGGAACCCGGGTCCTCGCAGGGTCATTGAGCAACAGCAGCGTCTCCCCCCGCATGGGCCTTTCTGCAAAGAGGGTGTTTGGTGCCAGATGCCGGGAAGAAGGGATTTGGCCGTGCTCTGCTCGCTGATCCGCAGTTGGCTTCGATGAGCCCAACCGCCCCGGCTCTGCTTCCCTCATGCAAGGGGCTGGAGCTGCTCTGCAAGGAGGGACGGTTCCCTCTGAGTGGTGTCCAGGCCGTCCCTCCATCACTTGGGATCTGCTTCCACGATGATCCCCTTCCCAACCTTCATAGCCCCTGTTCCCAACGTGGTGAGGAAGGTCTGGGAGAGCAGGCTCCTGGGCTCCTTACCACGCTGCTCCAGACCAAGCAGGCAAAGGATGCACACAGTGAGGGACAGCCCCCTTCTTCCCCAGCCGACATCAACCCTTACGGACATCACCCACGGGGTTGGAGAGCCACCATGCCCAGAGGGTACCGGGGAATAGGGGAGATGCACAGACCCTTGGCTGGTGATCCCATGCTGCAGAGGGGATCTGAGAGAAGCCATGATCCAAAAACAGTGCTGCTCTTGCTGCAGATCCCTCCTTGATCCTTGCAGATCCAGCGTTGGAGAGCGAGAGCCCAGGTCTTTCACACCCTTGCAGCCCCATAGCCCTGACCGTGCCCCCTGGGAGCCCTGCGGAGCCCCAGCCAGCAGGAAGGACAAGGCTCTGCCTGCTCCCGCTATCTCTCCCAGCAAGAAGGGGCACAGGGAGGGCCGCAGGGCTGTTTGCCGGGCTTCGCCACACGTTTCCTACCCCCTAATCACTGGGGAAGCCCCACGGGCCACCTGGGCGCTGCCTCGCACGCAGCGGAGCCCTGTGTCAGCCCGAGGAGCCGGGCTGGGTTTGGCTGCTTGCCCCCGTGGCGAGCTCGGCTCTCGGTGGCTGAACCGCTCCGGGCCCTGCCAGCCCCAGCCGGTGCCGGCAGCGAGAGCGGAGACAAAAGAGCTTGTGTCCTGCTGCCAGCAGCCGGCCCCGCCGCGCGGCCGCCCGCCCAATTAAACCGTGCCCGCTTCCCCTGCGGCCCCTGCACCGCGCACCGGCCCCGGGGACCCCCGCTCTGCGCGGCCTCCCTGCGCGCACCAGCGCTTCGGCACCAGGCTCCACGGGTACCCCATGAGGGCATCTCCAATGCCCCGCGGTGGGAGGGCTCACCCCGTCCCTAAGCTTTCCGGGCTCACGGCACCCATCGGGCAGTGGGGTGCTGAGCATCCCTCCCCATTCCTGCTCCCCACAAGGGCTGGGTCGGGATGGGAGCTGTCAGCAGCAGCCACTGCAGCAGCGGGAGCATCCCCACGCCCCGTCCCGACCCGCAGGGCCGGTGTCACATCCACTTAGCCGGCTCCGAAAATCCCTCGCCCTGACACCTTGTTAAATACCCACCAGGGGTCACAGTTCCTGGGTTTCTTTTTCCTGCTTTCCCTTTACCCCGCTGAGACGTTTCGGTTGGCAGGAGCTCCCCCCCCCCCCCCATTGGGTATCTTTCGGGGAACAAGAAACCTAGATCACTTACAAATTAATTTGGAGTTAAACCTACAGAAAATGAGAAACATGCTGCTTTGCAGGAGAGAGCGCTTGGCCAGCGATCAAGACAAATACATCCAAACCGCTCCATGCAGCGGCCGGGAATGGGGGGCTGCGAGCTCAAGGTAGCCGTCGGCTGCATCCGGGTGCGTTTTAATGGGGCCACGGCCTTTCCTCCCAATTAAAACCGGAGCAAACGAACAAAAGGGACAACCTGCTCCTTGGAGTACCGAGGGGGTGCAGGGGAGGAGGAGGTGTGAGGGGTAGTGATGCAGGACGGGGGTCAGTGTATCGGTGTACCCCAGTATCTTTGCTGATGGGATGGGGACTGGCTGCAGGCACCGCTTTGCCCCATGCATACGGATGCTTTCGCATCCATCGCCACATCCTCAGGGCCACAGCAAGGCTGCTTCCCAAGGGGACACAGTGCGATATAGGGGACCCCAAGCCCCCTGGCAGCCCAGGCGCTCCTGGAGGGTCTTGGATATGGGTCTGGCCACCGCTGTGCATTGTGTCTGCGCCGGGAGGGGGCCGTGTGGGGGATGCCGGAGCGGCGGAAGAGCAGTGATAAGATAAAAGGTCTGCTTTCCCATGCCGAGGAGCCGGGGGGTTGGATGCGGGGCGAGCGCCGAGGCCACCCAGGTTTCAAGCACTCGGCCTCGGCGCCTGACCCCGGCACATTCAGAGAGCACTTCCTAAATTTGTCTCCTGTGTTCCTGACTCACAAGCAATTTCCTCACCCATAAAACGGCGTCAGCATGAAAGGACTGCCCGGGACACCAATTACTTGTCACCGTTTTACCACCCCGCTGCTCACCGGTTCGTAGCCCCCGGCGGTGCTGGGACAGGATCTGATCCCTCCCCGTGGGGAGCCCTTCTGCCCTGCGCATCCAGGGGGATGGGGCAGTCGGGGTCCCCTTTGCCATGGGGGTGGTACCATGAGGCACAGGTCCCCGGTGCCTGGCACCTGGTGATGCTCCCAGGATGAACCTGAAGGGATCTCCCAACCCGATCTGCGTCAGGGAGACCTCGACCATCCCCAGGCCCTTCAGCCCCATGCTGGTGTTGTCCCCGTGCTGGCGCTGTCCCCATGGTATTAAAGATGCTCCTATTTGGCTGCAAGGCTCCATTATCACCACCGCGGTGCTGATTCACAGCCAGGGGCACAGAGTCACGCTGGCACGAGGCATTGGCATCCAGGCTCCTCCATGCCCTGCCTTGTCCCCTCTCCCTGTGCCTCTGTGCCACCTCATCTGTCCGTCCCCAGTGCCCAGCGCTGCCACATCCCCAACTGCTCCCATGCCCGGGGGATGCAGACGGGGACAGGCTGGTGCAGAGGGGCAGGGAGTTGTGGGAAGGGTCTGAGCACAGCCAGAACCCCTTGGAAGCTGTCACCGGCTCCCGGGAATGGGGATGCTCTGGCAGCTGTGGCTGCAGCCCGACCTTCCCCAGCAGCAGCAGCAGCAGCAGCAGCGGCAGCAGCAGTTGCCCACCCTCCCCTCAGCAAATCGCTTTCGGCTTCGTGCCGGCAGCGGGCGAGGTTTGCCCAGGGCCTGGCGAGCGCCACGGCGGCTGCTAAACGGGTTTTATGGTGGGATTTAGGGACTTTTCTGCCGGGTAATTGATTTGCCCTGGCAGTAAAAGATCAAGGCAGGGGCTCAGGCGGTGGCTCCCGGCATCTGCCCACCGGGCGGGCCAGGGCGCGGGCAGCTCAGGGCATGGCCGGGGCCAGCGGTCCCCAGTGCCACCGTGCAGGGTGTGGGGTGCCACGGCCCCGCAGCGATGGGGTGAGCCCTATGGTCCCGTCCAGGATCCCCCTTGCAGCCCCCTCCCTCCCCGCATCCTCGCATCCCCCTCCCCAACCCCACCACAAAACAGCCCCCAAAGGAGACAAAAGGGGCTGTTTGGGGACCTGCCACCTGCTAGTCCCCATCCTACAATACCGCAGTAAAGAGGCACCAAACAAAGGCCTTAAAATCCTAAAGGGGCCCATTCATTAGGGTGACAAAGGGGGAAAGAACTACATTATCATAATTAATCCCGGTGCTGGCGGTGGGTGGCAGGGCTCTCTGTCTTCCAAGGTGGTGTGGGGACGGCCGGTGTCACCACGTCCACATGCTATTGTGCGCTGTGGCCTTGCTGGGCTTAGGCGGGTTTTAAGCTCTGTAAACACTGCGGGGACCCCCCCCCCCCCCCCCCGGCGGTGCCGTCCTGCTCCCCGGCCCCTCCCCAGCCCTGTCTGTTTGTCTGCTGGCTGCAGACCCCCCCAGAATCCCAGCGCTGGGACGGGATGCATCCATCCTTGCCCCTCGCTGCACCTGCCCTAGGACTGCTGGGGCTGGGGAAGAGCCTGGACCCCCGGGTCCCACTGGTGATGCTGGGACAGGGGCTCGCTGGCCATGTTCCCCGTGCTGTGTCCCGAGGTGGGATGTGGCACGGACCCCTCTGCTCCTTTCCCAGGGCTTTCCCTGGCCTTGGAGATGGGGATTTGTCCCTTTCCTGCTATCTCAGTCCTACCTGAGGGGACCAGGTGGACTCCAACTTGAGGACCAGCCTCTATCCCCTCTTTTCAGCCTCCTGCTGTTGGGGAGGTGCGGGGAAACTGAGGCACAGTGCAGGACAGGGATGCGTGCGGGGTTTTATGGGGTATGTTAATATCCTCCCTGTAATCCGCTCTGCTGGATGCTGCCCTTCTGCATCCCTAGAGACACAGCGTCCCTTTGGGACACAGCACCTCTTGGGACACACCGGTGCTGGCCGAAGGAAACAACGGGGCACGATGGATGTATGAGACCACCCATCCATCCGGGGGGCCCTCTTGGCACCCGTATCTCTGCCGTCACCCCTATGGGGTCCCAGCACTGGGCGCAGCACAGCCCGGGGGTCCCCGGGAGCCCGCTGCTGGCGCAGGGCCGCAGCCGGGCGGGCTGTGCCGGCGCTTGGGAGAGCACCATCTGGTTTCCAACTAACGAGCGCCCGGCGCTGGCTCCCGGCAGAGGAGTTGCTGCTGCGGCGGCGGCTGTTTACAGCGTGCCGAGGCTCTGGCACGTCCCTGCCAAGTCCCCTCCGCTTTCCCCGCTGGCCGCAGGGCTCCGGGGCTGCATGGCGGCCCCGCGCAGCCCAGCTCCGCACCGCGGAGGATGCCGCTGCCGGCCGGGGCCCTTGTCCTGGGCTGCCCTTCCCCGAGGAGCGCCCGCTGCGGCGTGGATCCTGCCCGCGGGGATTTTCCCATCCTCTGCACTCGACGGGGCGGGACGCCCAGAGCGGGGACAGGGTGGACTCGCCAGCCGCGCCAGTCCCGCTCCGGGTGCTCGGTGGGTGCCGTGCGCTGGCTCCCGCCGCAGCCCATCGGCTCGCCCTGGCATCTCCCCATGGCAGGGGCAAGGCATGGCGCTGGGTGGCCCCGGTGTGGGGCAAAGCCCCTGGCTCCCGGCTCGCACCCTCAGCTCTCGCAGCCACCGGTGCCACAGAGACACTGCGCAGGGTGGGGGCTGCTCGGAGCCATTTGCCTTTAATTGAATTTATTTGTTACAACCCCAAACAATGTAAAGCAGGCTTCTCCCAGGCTCCAGCTGCCTGCCTGCCCATTAAAATACCATCTAGAACAGCAAATCCCCCCTCCCGCCTTGATATAAAACAGCCGGTCAGCAAGAAGCAGCGAGCAAAGCGTCCCTGCGTGCAAGCCGAGACCTTGCTCCCCATCCCACTGCCCCAAGGCCCACAGGGCTCCATGTCCCCTCCTGGGATGCTCCAGGGGAAATAAGTGCCCTGCAGGGAGACCCAAAGCTCACACCAGACCCACTATCCGGGAGCCCATCTCCGTGGCGTCAGGGCGGGGGCCCTGTCCTGCCCACAGGCGTTTTCCAGTTGTGATTTCAATCCCTGTTGGCGTGGCAGGATCTGGCCCTGTCGCTGGGGTGGTCACCCCCCCGCAGAGCGAGCAGGGGTGCCAGGCATGGTCCTGGCACAGCCAGTCGTGTGTGGTCCTCACAGGAGCTTGGTGCAGGCATGGGTGAGCCAGGATGGGGTCAGGGAAGCTGGTTCTGTAGCACCGGGAGCCCAGATCCCTGAGGAACCCTTGGTGCCCTGAGACGGGGCAGATCCAGCTCAGCCCTGGGCCCCGGCAGACATCAAGCATGTCTCCATTGACCATCCCACAACTTTTCCATGGGTATTGATACCATTTCCCAGTGTAGGGCACCAATGGGAGAACCCCAGGTGGAAGCCAATGGTGACAGATAGGAAGCAGATGCAGAAGGTGGGTCAGGGGAACCGGTGGCCCTGAAGGGGAGATGACAACTTAGTTTTCCAAGACGAAGGTCGCAAAAGGCAGCAGCTGCCCAGCGGTGGAGCGGGTCCACGGGGGAAGGGGAACGGTGGAGCTGTTAATAGCAATCAGGCAGCAGAAGTGCTGAATAGCCGTTTCCCTTCTGTATTTGGGGACACGCCAGACGCTACAGGCCTATCGCCGGACGAGGGAGAAACCCTTTACACGCCGCTGGGGCCTTGGAGAGCTTGGCAGCCACGGGTCAGGGGTGCAGAGGGGCTCCCCGAGGAACTCACCTCATTTATTGGGGTCTCTCCTATTTTGGGCCAGGAAAGAGGTGCCAGGATGAACATCACCATCAACGCTCCAGAGGACTGGGGTGGGCAGTGGGGATGGGGGTGCCTGTGGGGTGGGTGCTGCTCTATGTGGGTTTACTGACCTCCCTGGGTGTCCTCTGCAGCTCCTCAGGGCAATGTTCCCGGTGGGAACAGAACCAGGTCTGTCCAATAAAGACCTGAGGAGGGCATAAAATGAGCAAAGAAATAACCCTGATTACCCCACAAATCAGTGGTGGCATTTACCCCTTGCCCTTTTGCCCGTCCCCTGCCCCATGGATGGGGTTGCTGTGCCCCCTTGCCTCCAGCCCCGAGGGGTTGGGCTTGGGTCCCCATAGCAGGGGACAGGGCAGCACCCACCCAAAGGGTGTGCTGTCTTCCTGCTTCCCATCATGTCCATAGGGGAATATCTGGCTCTTGAGGAGGGCAACTGGCACTGGGGGTGTAGGGACACCCTGCCCTTGGAGGAAGGAGGGGTGTAGTTTGCTTTTGGGAAAAGGAATCCAGGGGGGGATACCTCGTCCTTTGGGAGAGGACGCCTGGTCCTCGAAGGAAGGATGGCTATCCATTGGGATGGCTACAGGGGAGATGTGCAGCCTCTGGGAAGGGGCTGCCTATCCCTTGGGGTGGCTATAGAGGGCTGCCCAGCCCCTGGGGGATGGACAGAGGTATCAGACTTTTGGAGGTGCTGTCTATCCCTTGGGAAGTTGTTATGGAAGATGCCTGGCCCTCAAGGGGATACCTGGCCCCTGGGGTGGCTGTGGGGCATCTGCCCAGCACTGGGGGGGCATAGAGGGGGAACGCCTGAACCATGGAGGGCAGCTATGGGGGATGCCCATGCTTGTGGAGGCACTACGGGCGCACACCCTGCCCTTGGGCCACCCTTGGGTGCCATGTCCGCCCCTTGGGGCATCTCCTTGCAGGGTATCCTGTGGCGGAAGGACGTTCATCCCCCAGGGGCGCCTGTGGGGGGATGCCCCTCGTATGGGGTTCTCACCCTCGGGGGGTGCTGCCCACCCTGGGGGGGGGGGGATGCCCTGCAGATGGGCTTTGCTGAGGGGGGGGGGGGGGTGACCTAGGGGGTGCGGGGTGGGGGGGGGGGGGGCATTTCCTGCGGTGCCGCCGCCGCGCTCCCCCCCGCGGCGGGGCCGTGCGGGGCTGGTGCGGAGGGGGGGGGGGGGGGGGGGCCGGTGGCGGTGGCGCGGGGGGGGGGGGGGGGGCTGCCGCCGTGTGTGGCCGCCGGCGGCGGGCGCGCCGTTGCCTAGCAGCGGCGATGGGCGCTGCCGCGGCGGCGGCGGCCAATGGGAGCGGCGGCGGCGGCGCGGCCCCGGCGCCCCCCGCCCCCGCCTCCCCTTTAGAGGCGCGGCGGGCGGCGGGCGGCACAGAGCGCTCCGCACCGGCACCGGCACCTCCGGCCCCGCCGCGCGCATGGGGGCCGCCGCGCTCGGCCCCACATAACGGGGGTTGCCCAGCCCCGCCAGTGGCCCCGCCATGCCGGCAGAGCCCCCCCGCGCCGCGCCGCCGCCGCCGCTCCGCGCCGCCCGCCGCAAGCCGCTGACCGAGGTAAGGGGCGGGCATCGCTTGGTACCGCGGGGGGCTGCGGTGCCGGCGGTGGGGGCGCGGAGCGGCTGCGGGTACCCCCGTGTGCCCCTCGGCTCGGGGACCGCCGGCGTCGCGGGTGCCGGAGGGCTCCCGGCCCCGCTCCGCGGCGCACGGAGCATCCCGCCCGGCCGCGGGGTCCCCTCCGCGGGCAGGGGTTGCCGATATCCCCCCAGCCTGATCCTCGCCCTCTCTCCAGGGCAGGGCCGTGGGCCAAAGGGCCCCGCTGTGGCTGCGGGCCCGCTTTCAGGCGCTGCTCTTCGCCCTGGGCTGCCGGATCCAGCGGCACTGCGGGAAGGTGCTCTTCGTGGGGCTGCTGGTGTTCGGGGCGCTGGCCGTGGGGCTGCGGGTGGCCTCCATCGAGACCGACATCGAGCACCTCTGGGTGGAAGGTAAGCGCGGCCCCGCGGGCTCGCCCGCCCGTGGGAGCGGTCCCGCTCCCGGTCGTGGCTTTGTCCCCTTGCGGGGCGCGGAGGTGCCGGGCCGGAGGCAGGTGACAGCGCGGGAGAGGGGCCGGGAGGAGGATGAGGATGGTGATGATGCCGCCGGGCGTGCCGCGAGTGGGCCCGGGGAGGACGCGGCCGTGGGTGCCCGTGAGCACCGGCCTCGTCTGCGCGGCCGCTCGGTGCGTGGGCAAGGGACCCTCACCCGTGTGTCCCCGCGGGGTCCCCGCTCCGGCGGACACGGCGCTTGGCGTCCCCACGCGTGGGCACCCCGTTCCCCGCGGGAGCAGCCTCCGGAGCCCTGCACCGGGGCAGAGCCCGAGCCGCGGGGCTGCCGGTCCCGGCTGAGGAACCCGTGCCCGGCGGGGCCGGGGGGAGCGGGCACGGTCGGGCAGGAGCAAATCCCCGTTTCCGAGTGGAAGCGGCTGATCCCCCCTCCTTTGTTATTAATAACTCCAGCGTGGGTTTTCTCTCCCTTCTCCCTGCAGCTCCGCTCCCCGGTGCTGCGATTTGCTCGCTGTGTTTTTCCTTCCCGCTTTGGGGGTCCCGTGAGGAAAGAGGGCGGGTGGGGAGGGGGCAGCACCCCGCATGGCCCCCCCCCTACATCCCTGCCCGGCCCTGCGGGGGGGGTCTCGCAGGCTGGGGTCCCCGCGGGGTGCTGTGCAGGGGCAGATGTTGCTCAGCGGAGGGGTGTCAGCCATCTTTGTGCGGGAGCGCTGCCTCCTCCCCCACGCCCCGCTCCCTGTGTGGTCCTCAGCTACTCTTGGATTCGGTTCAACAATAGAAGCAACTTTGCTCTCCCACCCCCTTTTTTTTTTTTCCCCTTAATTTAAAAAAACAGAGGAGCGCTGCGCTGCCTCGCTGCTCGCACACACGCACCCCTGCCCAGGAATGCCCGGCTCTCCCACCTGCTCCCCACTTCCCGAGGGTGCTTCTACGCCTGTGTGTGTCCCCCCCGCCCCAGATCTTGTCTCCATCACCCCTTTCCTCTGCAACACGTAGCAGAGAAACCCAGTGATACCTCCCGGTCCGGCCGGCGCCTGAGCGGTGGCTGCTGGAGGAGGGACGCGCTCCCGCCGCGGTTCCCTTGCTCCGGGTCGTGGCTCCGGCTCCATCGGGTTTTTATTGTGCTTTTGGGGTTGCAAGGAGTCAGTGTTCTGGGCAACCGCGGCCGGAGGCAGGGAAGCAGCTGTGCTTGTTCCTGTTTGGAGGGGGAATAGGACTTGTGGTGCATGGGGAGGGAAGCGGGATGGGGAAGGGGCCGAGCCTGGGGACGGCTGGAAGCGCCCAGAAACCCGGCTTTTCTTGCGCACACTTTCTGTGCCCACCGTGCTTCCCCTCAAGCGTGGGCGCAGCCAGGAGCGACTGTGCCTGCTGTTGGGGGTATTCCCCCCATGCCGTAGCGTGGCTGTAACGTAGGTGCTGGGGCTACTCTGAGGAGCTGGGTCTTTCCCATGACTGGGGCACTTTCTTTGGTGTCAGGGGGTGGATTTATTTTACCCTACAGCAAAACACCACTGACCTGGGGTGTCCTGCCCCTTCCTGCGTGATGGTGTGCTGAGGTCTGCGTGCGGCCCCTGCTCTGGATCTGTAGTGCCTGGGGTGCGGATGGTGTGTGATGCCAGGGGTGCTGCTCTGGGCACCCCTTTGGCCTTCCCAGCAGAGCATGCACTTGGGGCTGACCCCTCTGTGCCTTGCTCCTGGGTGGCACGGCCCCAGTGTGCTCAGGGAGGCTGTTGTCAGGCGTTGGCACTACCTGCGACCACCAAGGATGATGTGGCTTTAGTCCCGCAGGGTCCCTGACGGGCATGTGTGGTTGCGGATGTGGAAGGAAGGTTTGCAGTGGCTCTTTCAGTTTTGGGTATCAGCTGTGGGGCTGCCTCCCTTCCCCATAACCATCTGTGGGTCATTGCCTCTCTGCTGGCCTGTGCTGCTGCATTTTCTGGTAGAGCAAAACATTCCCTGATGTCTTTGGGTGTACCGAGCTCTCCCTGATCTCTGCACCCCGTCCTGCTGGTGTGGGGATGGGTGCTATCGGGGGCAGGAGGGCCTGGGCTGCCCCTTGGGAGCAGAGCACAATTTCCCAGGCTGTGTGGTTGGATCCGGAGCACTTGAAGCTGTCTTGGTACTTTCTCAGCCACCGCTTTCTGCTGTCCCTGGGTGTGCAGCAAGGAGGCTTGTGTGAGCGTCCCTCTGCAGTGCTGCTGGTACTGCCGTGTCAGGTCAAGGGAGTGCTGCTCCTGCAGAGCTGGTGCCCCATCAGCCTGGCCCTAAAGCTTTGGATCCCCAGGGTGCCAGGGGATGCCCATTCCTGCCCTCTCTGGGTATGTGTGAGGAGACGTTTACTGGAGCATGGTCCATCCCAACCTAAGGCAGTGCTGTAGGGTGTCCAAGCGACAGGGCCTATGTGCAGAGAGTCTTGGTCCTATCATCCTAGGCCAGTAGGTCTCAGCTCAGAGGCAGGGTGGTTGAGGATTTCAGGAAGCCTCTGATGCCCCCATGAAGCTGGCCTGTACCTGACCACTTGCCTTTGCCTAGCCAGGCTGAGGGATGTGGGTTGGTGATGCTCCAAACCCAAACCACCTCACCCGGGTGAGGTCCAAACCCTGCAGGAGCAGAGCATGACCCTGTGCAAGGTTGTCCCTGCTTCAGGCTGAGCTCAGCCCTCCAGGCTGGGAACCTGGTGGGAAAGGAGCTGCATCCCATGAGGGCACCATGCTGCTCTCCACCCCAACACAGGAACAGGATGAGCATCCCTGCTTTGGCCCCATCACTCTGACCCCAACCACAATGGGAAAGTGCAGGCTCCCCTGTCCCAACCCAGGGGCTGTCCTCAGCTCTGGGGGGATGCTTGCAGTGTCCTGGGGTGATGCCTGACCCGCATCCCTGTTGGGGAGATGGAAGGAGGCCATGTCACCCTATAAATTGGGCCCGCCTGTGGAAATGTTCAATTAGGCTCCTCCGAAGCAATTAGGCACTCGGAGGCTTTGAAACCCCGGCTAGCAGCGAGTGTTGAGTTACCTCTGGACACCTGGCAGCTGTTCCCGGCTCTCCCAGGGTGTCTGCAGGGCCAAGGGGCCAGGGTGGTGAGCTCCGGGCAGGCAGAGCCCTGGGTGGTGAATGGGCCTGCCTGATTTATAGCGCCCAGGGCTGGTTCAAAGGAAGGCCGGGTTAATTCCTAACCGGAACAGCCCAGCGCCCCGCGCAGCCGTCGCGCTCTCAAAGAGCTGATGAGTCTCCTCGGAGAAGACCCTGTTGCTTTGCTGGAGGGGTCAGGGACACCCCGAATGTTCCGGTGGGATGAAATGGGATGTGGGATATGGGGGTGAGGGGAACTTGACGCCTTGTTCCCAGCTTGGACCATGAAGCTGAGACACCCTCAACCCCCTTGGCAATAGTTTTTGGCCTTCCTTGACCTCAGCAACAGGACTTGACACAGGGTGCCCTCTCCCCAGCACCCAGGGCAGGGTTGGGGTGCAGCCTGGGACATCCCCTATAGCAAGGGCAAGTGGCAGAGGAGACCCTGGCTGGCTTTGTCTTTGCTAAATGAGGGCCACTGGGGATGGGAAAGCCACAACAGAAAGCTAAAGATGGGGATTCAGAGCCTTCCCTACCCTGCCTCTGCCCTGGGGAGACCCTCTGTGGCTCCCCTTCCTTGCCGTTGTCCCCACTGTGCATTGTAGGACCCACAGGGAAGTGTGGGCAGCAGCTGTGGGGGGAGCAGGGTGCCATGGCCATTCCTGGGTGGGCACGGCGAGAGGTGGGTGGTCCTGGCTGCTGGCGGGTGGGTTTTGCGGGGCGAGATGTTGGTGCTGGGGCTGAGAAAAGAGATGGCAAAGCCAGGCTGTGGGTCTGGTGCCGGTAGCATGGGGGCTCTGATGGCAGCTTGTGTCTGTGGCCGGGGCAGCAAGATTCCTGCCGGGATCTGGCCCGAGCCAGCCTTGAGACCAGGAGGCGGCTCCCAGGCTGCCACGTCCCCACTTGGTCCCCAGATAAGCGTCCTGTGGGTAGGGGGTCCCCGCTCCTCTAGCATCACAGTGACACAGGTATTGCCCCATGGGGAGGGAAGGGGCAGCCCGTGGGACCCTCCTGCCCGGCCTGGTAGGATTTTTCCTTTGGGATTCCACAGCCCTCTCCATTCGCAGCGTCTGGGCATCCTTGGGGTCTCTGTGCCCCCATCTTGGTGGGCTCGGGGGAGTGAGGGGCAGCGGGGGCACTGCTGCCATAGAGTAGCGAGGTCCCTGTTATCCCCCAAACCCGCCTGCCTGGCCCTGCCCTCTGCTCCAAAGCGCCTTTTCCCTCACAGCCCAGCTGGCTCAGAAAGGACCTTTCTTTCCATGGGGAGGGCTCAGTCCCCAGCCCGCCCAAAGATGGGGCACAGGCAGTTCGCCCTTATTTATTTATCTTCGGGAGGCGAGCGCGAAACCTCTGGCTTTTCCTTTTCCCTTCCTTGACAGCTCGGTCAGCTTTTTCGGGCTGGAAAATCTTGCTAATTAACCCGAAGAGACTGGGAGACTCTTTACAGATGGCTGTGGCTTATCTGCCCCTGTCCATTTTGCTTTGCTTTTCAACTTATATCCACGGGCTCTTTTTATTTCCTAGAAAGTGGGGTTTTTCTTTTTTCTTTTTTTTTTGCTTGCGTGCTTTTTGTGTTCCTATTTTATCTCTAAACTCGCCCATATTCCCCGACTTGGGGAGGGGGCTCTTTTTTCGCGTTTTAAATGTGATTTGGTGGCTGGGAGGGGGCAGCGGCAGGGCCCGAGAAGAGGGTTTTATTATCTGCCTCTCCCTCGGGCCTGGAAAAGTGGTCTGAGTTCAAAAAATTCATTTCTTGCCTGAATGAAGCCAGCAATGTGGAAAAATTTCACCATTCAGAGGGGGATGAATGTATGTTTCAACCACACATTAAGTGACATTAGCAAGCAGTGGAGTGCCTAATGTGGCCATTTTTCACAGCAGCCAACAGAGGGGGTGATTAGCATAATTAGTACAGGCAGCCCTATACATATGGAAATGGCAAATGCCTAAATGCCAACACCAGTGGAAATTTATGTCAATGCTGACAGGAGTCTTAGCGGTGAATAGTTCCCAACTGAATCCCCTCTCTCTCTCTTCCCCCCCCCCCCCCTTATTTTTACCCCCCCCTTCTTTTTCGGGGGTCGCTCTGTCCCCTCCCGGCTGCCCCCCTCCCCGCGCTGGGAACGGCCGCCCCGCGATTTGGGGTAATAAAGACATTAATTTAGCTTCGCCCTTAAACAAAAGGGGTTTGGCCGGGGCCGGCGGTTGCGAAGCTGGCCCCAAACGGGCCCTTTCAGCCCCTTTGCCGCTGGCTTTTTGAAGGCATCCCCCCCTCTTCTGCCGCCCCTCTTGACTTAACCGGGAGCCCCTTCGGTAGGGCCGGGTTTGGCTGGAGGCTCCGGGGCAGCGGTGAGAGACCTCGTTCATCCCTCACGGCTGCTGGGGACACCCATCTGCCACCCACCTACCCCCCTTCCGCAGGGCCAGCCCCACTCCGTGGGGTGAATGGGGCCGGGAGGACGTGTTTTGACAGGACGGGGCCGCGGGGCTTTTGGCGAGGCCGGCGGTAGCGGCCGGGACAGGTAAAAATGGCTCTTTCAGCGTGCCCTGGGCGAGACTTCCTCCGGAGCAGCATGGGTCCTTTCACTGCCTCCCTAATCCAGCTAATCCGCCCCAAAACACTTTGAAGGTGGCCTCTGGCTTGCGCGCAGCTCAGCACGGGGAAGCGGACGGCTGAGGGATGCTCGGGGCGGTGCCTCGGGAACCCTTCCCGCTGGGATGTGGGATGGCACAGGGGATGTGGGATGCTGCTGGCATCCCTCTGATGCCCTTGGGGGCTTTAATCGCGTAGGGGTGGGTGAATCTGCCTGTGGATGCACGCGGTCTGTGCTGCAGCGTGGCTCAACAGGCTGGTGTTTGTGCCCCCCTTGGTGCCCTTTGTTGCAGTGGGGAGGGTGCTGTAGAGGGGGCTCTCCATGGGGATGGCTTTTCCAGGGCATCTTGGCATGACTTTGCCTCTCTCTCAGCTGTGGGCTTTAGCAGGGATTTGTAGCCCTGGCATTGGGATGTTGTGCTGTGGAGATGGAGATGCCCCCCAGGGGCACCCCCCCAGCTCTTCCCCTAACTGAAGGGGCACATCTGGACATGGGGTCAGGCTGGCCCAGGGATAAAGGTGAAGCATCCCCCATGTGCCAGCTGAATGTGGGATTTACCACATCCTGTAGCACCGTTGCACCAGGCAGGAGGACAGGGCCTGACTTTTGAAGGCCAAGCAGGGTGTGCTCCCTCCCTGCCACTCTGTCCTTGGGTCCAGGTCACCCAAGCAATGGTGACTGCTGCTGGCAATGCCGAGGTCCCATCTGCAGAGCGGTGGCACTGGTGTTGACCACAGAGTCCACTCACCCTGGGGGCCACAGGGTGGTCCTTGTGGTCCTTGCAGCAGCATGTGTCTCTCTGGGTAACATCAGTGCCTCTCTGAGGCCCCCAGCACCTCCCATGGCTCTCCTTCACCTCCAGCCCATTTGCCAGGCAGGGATGGCTTGGTGTGGGGCTGGCAGCCTGCCCTGACCCACTGCCCTCCTGGTGCTGCCCACACACACTGCTCCAGACTCATGGGTGCTTGGAGACAGGGTTCCCATGGGGTTTGCCCACCTCCTGCCTGGGTAAGCATGGTGGGATGTCCCCTTGCTTCCATGCCAGGTGGGTGGGTGCATCAGCCCTGTGCTGGGGGCGTGCATGTGTGCCAGGGGCACCATGACCTGATTCTTCTGACTTGGAACCCTCTGAGCTGATATGGGGGGTGCTGGCAGCCCCTGGGGGAAAGTGGGGTTAGCTTGGGTCAGACCCTTTCCTGATAAGGAGGCAATGCAGAGGCTGGAGCTCTGTCTTGGCTGGGCTGCCCATAGCTGGAGGGTGTAGGGGGGGATGGCACTGGTCAGTCTTGGCACCCACCAGTGCAACTGAGGGCACAAGCTGGTCCCCCTGTGAGAGGGTGACCCGGCTGCAGTGCAGAGGCCGTGGCTGTGGGTGCTGTGCCAGGAGGGCTTGGGGAGCAGTGGCAGGAGGTGGCTCAGGCAGGGTGGCCGGGAAGGGGCAGGGAGGCTCCTGCTCTGCTCTGTAATTTTGTGGTGGATGCCGTAATTACGGGGACGGCTCCCCTGGTGTGGCCCATGGGGAGGAGGCAGCCCCACACCAGCCCCCATCCCCTCCCTGCCACCCGCTCTCCCCACTTGGGAAGAGTGGAAGCCAGCTCTACACCCCTGGTGTTTGGGGTGCGGGTGGGCATGGGGTCCCCTCCGCCCTGCAGCCCACACTGCTGCATGTGTAGACCCTGTGAACCCCCCCAGCCGGTGGTACCCAAAGCAGTGCCCACCCCAGGGAGGATGCTCAGGCTGCCCCCAGACCCACTGTGGGCTTTTGGGGGGATGTTGATGTCACTTTGCCCAGCGTAGGGATCGAGGGGGATGACTCCAAACCCCACTGGGGAGCAGAGCGGGCTTTAATAAGCAGGGCTGGGGCGTCTGATTGGAACCAGAGGGCCCTTTGCATGAAAAAGCCAAACGCTCCCTTTGTTAATTGGGATTACAAAAAAGAAGAATTTACATACAGTTCCTCATTACGGTGCCCATTGTTGGTATCGGGGCGGCCCCCTCCCCGGGCCGGGGGGCTGCGTGCGGCGTGGGGCGTCTCACCCCGCTCCCGGGCCGGCCGGCCGGCGGGTGCGCGCCCGTTTGAAGTGTCCTTGGCAGCCCTGTGTGCGCTGCCTTGTCTTTTCATGTTGCTCTTTGGTTAATTAGGGTGTTGGAATTTGAGGCTTCCTCACAGCCTTTGAAGCTTGCTGACGGCTCGCAGTGCCCTGTTCCAAATTAACACTAATTACAAGGGACGGCTTTTTATTTTCTCTCTTCTCTTTATTCCCCCCCCCCCTTAATTTTTCGGGGGGCTCCCCCTTACTCCACACTTACAGATGTGTGGCTCCTCCCGTGCTGGGTGGAGATACCCGTTGGGCACAGCAGGATGCGTCCCTTGGGAATGGCGGTGATGCTGAGCACCCCCCCCCCCCCCCCCGCCACATCCCACCACCCACCCGGGTTCAGCATGGGTGGCACGGCTGAGCTCAGAGCAGCTCGGTACACCTCCTGCCCGACCTCCCAGCCTGCTGGGAAGGGGATGGGTGTCCCATTCCCTGCCACCTCCCTGGGACACCCACCCTCCCTGTGTCCTCATCCCCTCGCCCCGGGCGCTGCTGTCCCCTCTGACACACACACAAAGGCCGTGTCCGTGTCCCGTCCCCCCCCCGGCCCTGGCACAACCTCTATCCCAACTGGCATCTGATGGACACCAGCTGCTCCCCAGCCCAGCCAGGAACAATAAAGACGCTTCCCCCTCCCCGTTCCCAAAAAGCAGGGAAAAAAACCCCACCAAAAAACACCAACCCATATAATAAGTCATTAAAAGGGAAGATTCTGCTCTTTATTTGTGGTCTCGCTCTGGCCTCCTCAGTGCTGGCGGGGGGCCAGGCCCGCCGGGGCTCCCGCCTCTTGCTGAGGGAGCGTCCCAGTGTGGATGAATCCTGACGCCCCCAGCACCCAGGGCAGGGCAGGAGCCGGCCTCCCTCCCTCCCGCCTGCAGCACTGCCTTGGGATGCTGTCCGACGCCAGGCACCCAAGGGTGTCCCTGGTGGGTGGCAGTGGGGTGGGGGTTACAGGAGAACATCCCCCTGCTCCAGGCAGGGGGCGAGAGCAGGGCGGTGGGTATTGAGTTTGATGGGGGGAGTCTTGGGATTGGGCTGTGTCGTGCCCCCTTTGCTGTGCCAGGAGGGATGGGAGCCCCTTGTTTGATGGGGGTGACTGTCCCTGGGATGCTGTTCCGCATGCAAAAGGCCACGCAGGGTCTGATCTCAGCCCCAGCCGTGCTGGCCGGGAGGAGATTTCTCTTCCATGCTGAGGCGGCTGCAGATGAAGTCTGTGGCTTCTCCCGGAAACCTCTGCCATGCTTGGAGCAATCCTGCTCCATCAGGGACAGATCCCAGAAGGGTCCTGTGAAGCTCCCCGGCACCGCATCCCTCCCCTGGCCCCAGACCTCTTCTGGGGCAGCCTGCACCTGCAGGGCTGGGGGTGCCCGCCTCTCCCTGCACCCATTCACTGGCCAAAACACTGCTCACCTTGGGGTACCAGAGAAGAGCTGGGCATGGATGTGGTGGGGTGTCCCCAGTACTGTTTGCTGCATTGAGGCTGGTTGTGTTGGGCATCTGCAGCATCCACCACAGTGCACAGGTGGGAGTGGGCAGGATGCTCCCCATCCGCTTCACCATCCGTCCATCTGTGGGGTTTTTCCAGGAAAACCCAAACCAATGAGCTGCTCTGGGGCTGGAAATACCTGTTTTGGTGGGAAGGGGGGTGCCTGGTCCACTGCAGGCTGGGGTGCTCCCTGCTTGGGTCCCCTGGGTGCAAGCACCCAGAGGATGCAGCAGTTGGGTAACCCCACGGCAAGAAGTCCCCCTGGGTTAATGTGCCACCATCTGATGCTGTGGGGGCTCGGTCCTGCCTGTCCCCTTCCATGGGCATCCTGATGGGCAGGACAGGTTGGTGGGATGGGGGCTCTGCTCACCTTGGCACTGACTGAGCACGTCGTGGTCCCCTCTGCAGCGGGCAGCCGGGTGAGCCAGGAGCTACGCTACACCAAGGAGAAGCTTGGCGAGGAGTCCGTCTACACGTCCCAGATGTTGATCCAGACCCCAAAGAGGGATGGGGAGAACATCCTGACGCAGGAGGCCCTGCAGCTCCACCTCGAGGCGGCTCTGGCCGCCAGCAAAGTCCAAGTCTCGCTGTACGGAAAGTGAGTCCGGCTCCGGACAGGGTGGGGACAGGGACCCCCTCTGCGTCCTGCGTGCCCCGCTGCCCCTTGCTGTGTCCTCTGTGGGGTGATGCCCGTCCTCAGTTCCACCTTCTGCCTTTCCAGATCGTGGGATTTGAACAAGATCTGCTACAAGTCGGGTGTCCCCATCATTGAGAACGGCATGATCGAGAGGGTGAGTGCTGGGCATGGTGTGGTCCCCCATGGAGCCCCCCATAGGGGTCAGTCCCTCAAGAAACGGGCTCTGGTGGGGATGGGATTACCAGCCCCATGTGCTGCAAAGGCACTGCCACCTCCATGTGGGAGGGTGCAGGTTTGGGCAGTGCAGCAGGGCTGGGAGGGTGGACCAGAAGGGTCCTGATCCATCCCTGCTGACCCCTTGCATCTCCTCCTCCTCCAGATGATAGAGAAGCTGTTTCCCTGCGTGATCCTGACGCCGCTGGACTGTTTTTGGGAAGGCTCCAAGCTGCAGGGAGGATCAGCCTACCTCCCGTGAGTGCTGGGGGCTGCCCTGGGGACTGTGGCTGGGACCAGGGCCTGGGGTGGCTTCCAAGGGGCTGTGCTTGACCTCTCCGTGCAGCTTAGCCCTGCTCCCCCAAGGTTCCTCAGTGCTGCTGCTTGTCCTGCTCATCCCCAGGATGGTCCTGCCACCATGGCTTGTCCTGCTGGATCAGCACCCCAGGGACAGGTCCTTGTCCTCATCAGCCTGGCAGGGCTGGAGCTGCAGCCCATAGGCAGGAGCTGCCCATCCATCCCGTGCCATGCCATGCCACCACAGCAGCCAGGGATGGGGATGCGGGGACAGAGGCTGTACCACAAGCATGTCCCTGGGTGCTGCTCCCCTCCAGAGCACATTTTGGGTGCCACAGTGGCGAGAAGGCACCCACACTCCTGTGCTGTGCCTAAGGGGATAGGGGACACAGCATGCCCAGGGTGGGTGGTGGGTGACTGCCGGCCAGCTCCCCTCACCGCGGTGGTGGGGCTGGGGACCCTGGGCTGGGCAGGGGGGAGCTCCCCCCCCACATTCCTTCTGTTTACGCGTGTGTTTGTCCGGGAGAGCCGGGGCGGCTTGTGCATTGTCAGCAAACGCAGCCCCGCGCTTTCTCATGCTAATGCTGCTCTGAAAGCTGCCCCTTGCCAAACAGATGAAATAGTGGCCTTATTCAGGCTGCTGCCGGACGGGAGGAGGGGGAAGGGGCCGCAGCATCCCCAGCCAGGACTGGGGGACCAGCTTTGCTCCCCCAAGACCTCCGGTTCTCCCCATCCCATCCTGGGGAGCAGCTGGGAGCGGGAGCAGCGGCCCTGGGGTGGCTGTGCTGATCGGGATGCTGCAGGTATCAGCGCCGGGGTGGGCAGCATCCTGGGGCAGGGGTACATGGCAGGCAGGGTGGCACCAGTGGCAGGCGCGGAGGCACCCGCAGCAGCGGTGGGACCCATCTCCCCTCGCAGCCGGGTGAGCGGGTTCCCCGGGCGGGCACCCTGGCTGAGCACCGGCCAGCCCATGGGGACCCGTCCCCCTTTTTAACGCCGAGGGGTGAGCGGGGCGGGAGCTGGGAGAACAAAGAGCAGCAATCTATGGAAAGACAAAAGGATTTGCCCTGGCTCAGTGAAGCAAGCGAAAGCAGATAAAAGGGGCTCTCTTTGGAAGCAGCAGCAGCTCCGGTTGGTATGTGGGAATCTCGAGCGGCCGGCTCCGGCCCAGCCAGCCTTCATGAATTATTAGGCTGCGTTTCTCCCCAGAGCCCACACTTGCTCGGGGCTTTTTCTTCCCCTCTTTGGAGTGCTGGGCTGGGTTACTGGCTTTTTTGTGTGTCCTTTCTGTCTTAAAAAAGAAGCTGAGTGAGGCTGGGAACTGGCCCCTGGCACCCTGGGCTGGGATGGAGGGAGCAGAGCATCCACAGGCAATGGAAAAGCCCTTTTTCCCGGGTATCCATGTTCCCGTGGGGTCCTGCTGGACCCCTGTGTCCTGTCCTGTGCGCCCAGAACCTCTGCTGAGCCCCAAACCGTCCAGCGTGGGGAGATGCAGTGGGAAGGGCTGAGGGGATGCAGGGAGCCCTTCCCTGCCTGCTCCCCTCTATCAAGATGTTAGCCCGCGGGCAGTAATCGGCCTGACTGCTCGCACAAAGCGGGGCCAGGCAGTGGGGCTGGCTCCCCCCGCTTTGTCCCAGCCTAACAGGATCAGGCATGCTACTTGACTCGGGGCACGGCCGCTGCGCCGCGCAGGGCACGGGGGATGCCGCAGGCGGCCCCAGGAGGGGGTAAGGGATGCGCTGGGGATTGATGCTGCTCCTCTGCATCCTTGCAGAAGCACCCCCGGGACCCACGGGATGGGGTGGCAGTGGTGGTGGTACCACATGTGGGTTTGAGCATCCTGCATCACTGCAGTCCTGCTCTCTCCCCCAGGGGCCGCCCAGACATCCAGTGGAGCAACCTGGACCCTCTGCAGCTGATGGAGGAGCTGGGGCAGTTCACATCCCTGGAAGGCTTCAAAGAGCTGCTGGACAAGGCAGAGGTGGGGCAGGCTTACATGGAGAGGCCCTGCCTGGACCCCCGCGATCCCCAGTGCCCCCCAAGTGCTCCTAACAAGCAGAGCCAGCAGGTGGGTTACAGCCCGTGGGGACCTGGAGGGATGCAGGGGTTTGCTGCTCTCCCACCTGCCTCCCTGCATTCCTGACACCTCCCCTGCATCCGCAGAGCCCTGACATCCCGGCCGAGCTCTCAGGGGGCTGCCACGGCTTCTCCAGGAAGTTCATGCGCTGGCAGCAGGAGCTGATTTTAGGTGGCACGACCAAAGACTCCCAGGGCAAGCTGCTACGGTGAGAGCCGCTGTGGTGCGGGTGTCCCCAAGGCATGGTGTAGGGTTCCAGCTGCAGCACTCACCCCTGGGACGGTTTGGGGCAGGGTTTCCTCATCCTCATCCTCATCCTCATGTGATGCCCACTGGAACCTGCCCTGGCTGCAAGAGGGGCTGTGGGGTTGTCTGGAAGAACATGTGATGCTGATGAGTGTATGGGGCTCGCGAGTGGGGCAGTGCTTTGGAGCAGGGTGGGGATGATGGGGGGCAGGATGCCTGGGTCCTCCCCTGGGTGACCATGGTGGGGCTGGGAGCCATGGGGTGGGGGATGGACCCATTCCTGCATCCCGGGGTGCTGCAGCCGGTCCCAGCGAGGTGCGTGCCTGTCCCCCAGCGCCGAGGCCCTGCAGACCATGTTCCTCCTCATGAGCCCCCGGCAGCTCTTTGAGCACTTCAAGGATGACTACGAGATCCATGACATCAGCTGGAGCGAAGAGAAGGCAGGCGCCATCCTGGAGGCCTGGCAGAGGAAATTCGTGGAGGTAGGCACTGGGAATGGCCCCCACATGGGGCTGGGCAGGGGTGAGCCTGTGTGTGGCATCCCCTTGTGTCCAGGCTGTCGTGTGGCCATGGGTCCTGGCACCACCCTCTTGTTGTCCAGTGGGTCTCTAGGGACACTCAATGGTGATGCTGATACCCCACGGGCTCTGGGGGGTGTAAAGGGGAGCTGGGGGGTCCTGACTCTTTTAATGGGGTGCACCTCTGGCAGCTGGCACAGGACTCCATCCCACCCAATGCCACGCAGAGCGTCCATGCTTTCTCCACCACCACGCTCAACGACATCATGAAGTCCTTCTCCGACGTCAGTGTCATCCGGGTGGCTGGGGGCTACCTCCTCATGGTGCGTACGTACGTCCCCTTCCCTGTCCCGCACCGTCCCTCCCTTGCCCCCCATCCCCACTAACCCACTGTGCTCTTCCAGCTGGCCTATGCCTGTGTCACCATGCTGCGGTGGGACTGCTCCAAGTCCCAAGGGGCTGTGGGTCTGGTTGGGGTCCTGCTTGTGGCTCTCTCCGTGGCCTCTGGCCTGGGGCTCTGCTCATTGCTGGGCATCTCCTTCAACGCAGCCACCACCCAGGTATGTGCTGGGGGAAGAGCCAAGGTACCACGGGGCTGGTGGGACTCTGGGAGCTGCGGGGTGGCCGGGTCCCCTCCTGGGTAGTGGCCATGTCCCCTCTCAGTGATACCAGCTACTCTCTGGCAGGTCCTGCCCTTCCTGGCCCTTGGCATCGGTGTGGATGACATGTTCCTCTTGGCTCACGCCTTCACGGAGACCAGCCAGCACATCCCCTTCAAGGTGAGCACGGAGCCCTGCCTGGGGGCCCCTGGCTCCCTCCCCTTTCCCCGCAGTCCCCATCACTCCCTCCCTCTGTCCCCACAGGAGCGAACGGGTGAGTGCCTGAAGCGCACAGGGACCAGCGTGGCTCTCACCTCAGTCAGCAACATGATTGCCTTCTTCATGGCAGCCCTGGTGCCCATCCCTGCCCTACGCGCCTTCTCCCTGCAGGTAGGGCCAGGGTCCCTCTCGAGGGTGCGGGCAGGAAGGGCTGGCCAAGCCCCCCTCTGACATGTCCCCTCACACCGCAGGCTGCGGTGGTTGTGGTGTTCAACTTCGCCATGGTGCTGTTTGTGTTCCCTGCCATCCTGAGCCTGGACCTGTACCGCCGGGAGAAACGCCGGCTCGACATCCTCTGCTGCTTCTACAGGTACCAGTGCCAGGCTGGCCACAGCGGGGCAGACCCTGTGTTCACCCCTGCTCCTCTCCTCCAGCATACCCTTCTACAGTCACAGAATCACAGAATGGTTTGGGTTGGAAAGGGCCTTAAGATCATCCAGTTCTAACCCCCCTGCCATGGGCAGGGACACCTCACACTAAACCAAGTTGCCCAGGGCTCTGTCCAGCCTGGCCTTGAACACTGCCAGGGATGGATGCCACTACCACTTCTTTGGGCAGCCTGTTCCAGCGCCTCCCCACCCTCACAGTGAAGAACTTCCTTATATCTAACCTGAACTTCCCCTGTTTAAGTTTTAACCCGTTACCCCTTGTCCTGTCCCTACAGTCCCTGACGAAGAGTCCCTCCCCAGCATCCCTATAGGCCCCCTTCAGGTACTGGAAGGCTGCTAAGAGGTCCCCACGCAGCCTTCTCTTCTCCAGGCTGAACAGCCCCAACTTTCTCAGCCTGTCAGATTTACTCCAATTACCCCCAATTTACTCATCCTGTTCTTCCCTCTCTCCTTTCCTCTGTCCCCACAGCCCTTGCTCCTCACGGGTCATCCAGATCCAACCCCAGGAGCTTGCTGACGCCAATGACAACCATGCCTGCCACCCCTCCCCTTACGGTCACCCCGGCGTCGCCACCAGCACCCAGATCACCACCACTGTGCAAGCCTTCACTCGCTGCGACCCCTCTGGCCACCACGTCGTCACCGTCCTGCCACCCACCTCGCAAGTGTGCACCTCACCCGCCGTCCTCCTGCCCCCCACCGACCCCATGGGCTCGCAGGTCTTTGCCCCGTCCAGCTCCACGCGGGACCTGCTGGCCCACATGGATGAGGCTAAGAGTGGAAGGGAATGTGTCCCGCTGCCCTTCTGCCGCTGGAGCCTCGCTGACTTCGCCAGGGAGAAGTATGCCCCGCTCCTACTGCGGACCCGGACCAAGGTGAGGTGGGGCTGGCCCCAAAGGTGCCACCCTGGGTGGGTTGGTGGCACAGGACCCTGCTTGACTCCCCCTTGCTGTCCCCACAGGCCGTGGTGGCGGTGCTGTTCCTGGCGCTGCTGGGGCTGAGCCTCTATGGCACCACCATGGTGCACGACGGGCTCTACCTGACGGACATCGTGCCGCGGGACACCAAGGCGCACGCCTTCATCTCGGCCCAGTTCAAGTACTTCTCCTTCTACAACATGTTCATCGTCACCAAGGGCGGCTTCCACTACCCCGGTGCCCAAGCCGCCCTGCTCAGCCTGCACCAGGCCTTCAGCACCGTCAAGTACGTGGTGCGGGAGGACAACAGCGACCTGCCCAAGATGTGGCTTCATTACTTCCAGGACTGGCTGAGAGGTGAGGGACATCCCTGTTCTCCATGACCACCCCCCTGCCCAAGGACCCTCCTGCCCACCTGCATGCTCCCTGCTGATCTGGGAATGTCTTCCCTGGGCAGGCTGGTCCCGCGGCGTTCCCAGGGTGACTCGCAGTGCCCTGGGGTTTCTGCATGCCCATCCCACTGGCACCACACTCCCTGGGGTACACGGGATGCTGTGCAGGGTGGTGTGCCCCAAGGGATGCTCACTTCCACACTGCATCCCCAGGGCTCCAGGCCACCTTCGACAGGGACTGGCAAGCCGGGCGCATCACCCACGATAGTTACCGCAATGGCTCTGAGGATGGGGCGCTGGCGTACAAGCTCCTAATCCAGACTGGCAACAAGAAGGAGCCCTTCAACTTCAATCAGGTGCGTAGGGACTGGGCTGGGGTGATTGGGCTGGGGACGATGCTGTGCCCACTGCTCAGCTCATTCCTACTCCTGCGCTCTCCTTGTAGCTGACCACGCGGCGGCTGGTGGATGAGAACGGCATCATCCCCCCTGACACCTTCTACATCTGCCTGACGGTGTGGGCCAGCAACGACCCCCTGGGCTTTGCTGCCTCCCAAGCCAACTTCTACCCACCGCCCCCCGAGTGGATCCATGACAAGTACGACACCACAGGCGAGAACCTGCGAAGTGAGTGAGCGTCCTGGGCTCCCCATGGCCCTTTCCTGCCTCCTGGCAAACCCCCTGCAGAGAGGACCCTCCTCCCTGCACCTCTCCTGCCTGCAAGCATTCCCCCCTGAAGAGAAACCCCCACATCCCTCGTCCCATCAGCATCCGCTGGTAGAGGAACTGTGCTACTTCCCTGTGCCCCACGCTTGTCCCCCTCCACCCGACTGTGCGTTCCCTGTACCCTTAGTATGCAGCAACGGATCCCTGCTTCAGTCCATGAGCATCTCACTGCAAAGAAGCCCTTCCACTCTGCCCCACAAACATTACCCTGTAGAGAAACCCCTTGCTCCCCATGACCCACTAACTCAGATGCATCCTGCTGGCAGAGAAACACCCTTGTCCTTGCTCCCTGTCCGCTCTGCACACACTTCCCAGCCCTGTGGTACCCAGACAGGCGTCAGGCTGCATTCAGCCCCATGCTGCCTGCACTCCTGTGCTGCCCATACCCTCACACTGCCCGTGCTGTCCTCCGCAGTCCCTGCAGCCCAGCCGCTGGAGTTCGCACAGTTCCCCTTCTACCTGAGCGGGCTGCGTCGCACGGCCGACTTCGTGGAGGCGATTGAGAGTGTCCGTGCCATCTGCCGAGAGGCTGCCCAGCGCCACGGGGTGCTGAGCTACCCCAGCGGGTACCCCTTCCTCTTCTGGGAGCAGTACATCGGCCTGCGCCACTGGTTCCTGCTGGCCATCAGCATCCTGCTGGCCTGCACCTTCCTTGTCTGCGCCCTGCTGCTGCTCAACCCCTGGACGGCTGGCATCATCGTGAGTACGCACCCTGATGCGTGGGGCGGGGGTGACCGGCCATGCTGCCCTCCTGATGGCAGGGACAGGGACATCCAGACCTGCTGCTATCCTGCTGGGTGGCACTAGGGACCTGCTTCATGGGGATGGGGTGGACAGGGACACCCTGGGTGAAAGGGACACCCATGTGGAGGAGACAGGGGTCTGGGGACCTCAGTGCTGAAGAGGGTGAGGGGAGCATCCATATGGGTGTGGCAGTGAGCGGGGGGCTCATATGGAGGCACATCAGGGACACCTCTGATGAAGGAAATGTGGGTAGTGGGCAGGAGTTCGGGAACATCCATGCAGAGGATGATGAACATCCCAAATAGGGGGAAAGGGGTCAGTGGGGTGAGGCAGCCCTATTGGGAGGGATAGGATTGGGTATGCTGGGAGCAGAAGGGCAGCCAGTCAGAGCCAGCCCTCACCGACCCCACCACCCCCTCCCAGGTCTCCATCCTGGCCATGATGGCAGTGGAGCTGTTCGGCATCATGGGCCTTATGGGCATCAAGCTGAGCGCCATCCCCGTGGTCATCCTCATCGCCTCGGTGGGCATCGGTGTGGAGTTCACCGTCCACGTGGCGCTGGTGAGCACAAGCAGGCCCCTGCCCGGTTCTCACTCTCTGGCACCCTCACCCCTTGGCCATGCGCTGATGGGGGGCCACATCACGTGTGGCACATGGGAACGAGCCCTGCGTCACATCCCCATCCCATGCAGGGCTTCCTGACGGCTGTGGGGAGCAGGAACGTGCGCTCGGCTGCAGCGCTGGAGCACACCTTCGCCCCTGTGATGGATGGAGCTGTCTCCACCCTCCTGGGTGTCCTCATGTTGGCTGGCTCCGAGTTTGACTTCATCATGAGGTGAGTGCCAGCGGGGATTAAACCAGCCCCTTCCTTGCTGCCTGCCAAGAGCTTTGGCAGCGGAGGCTGGTGAGCGTGGCAGGCCCCTGGCGGGTGGTGGGGATGTGGGGCAGCTGGTGCGGATGTGTCTTGCTGGGGGTACCTACCCCATCTTACATGGAGGCTGGGGAGGCATGGGGAGGTTACGGGGTGTGGTATAGGAAGCCGTGTTTGTGGGGGCATGGGGTTCATGGTGGCTGTGCCCACTTATTCCCTCTGCCTGTGCCCCCCCCCCCAGGTACTTCTTTGCCGTGCTCACCATCCTGACACTGCTGGGGCTGCTCAACGGGCTGGTGCTGCTGCCAGTCGTGCTCTCTGTCATTGGGCCACCCCCTGAGGTACAATGCCCCATCGCACCTCTCCCTGTCCCTCCCCAACCCTGTACCCACCTCTCTTCGTCCCCTACCACCCCTTACCCTGTCCCCTCTTCACCCTATACCCATCCTTGCTGTGTCCCAGCCTCACCTTGTAGCCACCTGAGCCCATCCCTCACCCTCATCCTGTACCATCCCTCACCCTCACCCTGTACCATCCCTCACCCTCACCCTGTACCATCCCTCACCCTGTACCATCCTTGCTTTATCCAATCTTTTCCTTGCCCCACATCCAGCTTGGCCCGTATCTGCTTGACCCCATTCCTGCCTCACCCCACACTCAACTCCCCCTCTCCCTCCCTGACCCATTTGAACCCATCCTTGCTTCACCCTGTATCTCTATCCCTCTACACACCCCTTATGCCATATCCCTGCCACCCCACAGCCCTCCATCCCTGTGTATTCTTTGTCCCTCTGACTCCATCCTCTCTCCCCCCAGGCATCCCTGGTGGATAACAGCCCCCGCCTGCCCCCGTCAGAGCCAGTGCCCCCATGCCTGGGCCCTGGGGGTCTCTATGTCCGCCGCGCCCCAGCCTGGCCTGCCACCTTCCCTGACCCCTCAGACACGGAGCACTACGCAGAGGCCATGGGGCCGGGGAGCCCACGGGGGCCCTTCATTGTGCCCCCAACCCCGGCACACATCCTGCTGGAGGCCGGCAAGGACCCCAGCTTCCCCCGCATCACTGTAAGTACCTCTGCCCACAATGGCATTACCATCCCCATGGGAGAGGGTCATGGATAGAGCCAGGGGGTGTGGGCTCGTGGATCCCCTGTAGTGCTGGTGGGATTGCCAGAGGGATGCTCAGCATGACTGGGGGTCCTCATGCTCCATGTCCCCCCATCCAGGTGCTGAAGCCCTATAAGGACAGCCCAGAAATCCAGGGAAAGAAGGAGGCTCCCGGCCCGCAGCCAGCACCCCCATTGTCCTTTGGGGAGCAGTGCCCTGTTCCACCCCGAGAGCACCCACAGCCCTGCCCGCCGGGTGCCCAGCCAGTGCCCCCCGGAGCCCTGCCTGCCTACAGCACCCATCTGCAGGGCCCCGCCGGCACCTACACCACTGTCACAGCCACCGCTTCGGTGACAGTGGCCCTGCACCCCACGCTGCCCGGCTCCTACCCCAGCTTCATCCCTGAGGGCTTCACCAGCAGCGAGCGGGACTGCCTGGAAGAGCCCAGTGTGCCCAGTACCAGCAGCACCACCATGCCCGACACCTTCGAGATGCAGAGCATGGGATGCCACGGGGCGGGCGCCCGGCGTTAGGTGAGCTGGGGACATGGGCACCCTACCCTAGGTGCATGCATGGGGATGCAGGGTGGGATTGCAGGGACCCGTCTGAGCCCCATCATTCTCTCTCCCCACAGGTTGCTCCCCAGGCCCAGGAGGGTGCAGAGCGGGGTCGCCCGCATCGTGCTGCTAATCACCGGAGTGGCGATGCCCCCGGTCTCGGAGGACCGTGCCCCCCAGCAAAAGGGGTCAGCAGGGCAGGCTGGCACTTCTATGCAAGCTGTGTGCAGGCCATGCTGTGCCCACGTGTCCCCAACCCGGGGCTGTGCCGATGGTGCCGCATCCCCTCACCCGGGGTTTGGGGTTACCCTGCCCTGGGCTTGTTGTGTCCGTCCCCCCCCAGAAATGGAAGCACTAACCCCCCCACTCTGTTTCTGGAGCTGCTGGCAGGGCAGGCTCCATGTCCTGCCAGCTCCCCCCCTGCGGGGTCACTGCCTGCTCCCTGTCACCTCCTCCTGGGACCCCTCACCCGGGCCACAAGCTGGGGTGCCCCGACAGGGTGCTCTGATGCCCTGGGGTGCTGTGGGCAAGGCCTGGGGCGGGCACCCCCCCCACCTTTATTTATTGCAAAGGGAAACTATCTATAGAGAGATATATATTTTTAAGCTTATTTTTAAAGATTTATTTCTCAGCCTATGGCCTCGCCCGGCTGCCCAGCGCAGGCAGAGAGGGGGGACACCCTTTGCCAGTGCAGTGGGAGCCCGGAGCTGGGGCACAGACCTGGTTCCTGCCCCCCAGCTCCACGGGGTGCTGGGTGGCCACAGGCAGCTCCCCCCCTCCCTCCAATTCTCGCTGCTCTGTGCCTCAGTTTCCCCACCAGCGATCGCAGGAGGGATGGAGATCGGGGATGTGCCTGATGCGGTTGCTCCCACTGCACAGGCAGGGGTTTTGGGGGGTGTCCTTGAGGGTGATCCTTGCTGTGCCAAGCCCCTGAGCTGTCCCACAGTCACAGCCCCTTGTGCCACACACAAGGCAGTGCACGCTCCCGTGGGTGCCCACACTGCCACCGGGCACATCCCACTGGAAAGCGCATTTCTCACCATGTCCCCATACCACGGGGCTGCCCCGAATGCCAGCCCCCTGTCCCCATCCCCATCCCTATCCCGGGCACTGTCCATGCCGTTACCCAGCACTTTAACTCCAGCGGTGTTTGCCGTGCCCATGGCCCTGGTGCCCCCCCAGCCCCAGACACTGGGGTGGCCCTTGGGACCCTGTCCCCGTGCCAGGCGTGGGCACGGCGGGCAGCCCCCCCCCCTTTCCCCAACACGCCATCTAAGTTATTTATATCAAAGAGAGCAAAGGTTTATTTTTGTAGTTTGTACAGGCGGTAGTGGGGACCGAAGGTTTATTTTTAAAGAGTAAATATATATATTATATATAAATTACCTGCTGTGTCCGGCCCTTCATCCTGGGGGGCACAGCTGGGGGAAGGGAGGGTGCTTGAGACAGATCCAGCTGTGTGTGCGCATGCAATGGGGTGTGCAATGGGGATGCAGGCAGTGTGGAGGGGGATGTGTGTGGCACATGTGGGGCTGGCAGTGTGGTGTGTGTGTCCAGGGCTACAAGGAGCTGGGGATGCTGGCAGGGCTTGGGGAGAGGGTCACTGGTGTTGGTGCTGGGTGGGTGCAGAGGTGCTGGGGTCTCCCCTCACTCTTAAGCCCCAGGTTCCCCATCTCGCTCAGTCCCTTCCCTACCGGTGCATGGAGGGGATGTTGCAGCCCTGCGAGGTGCTCGCTGCCCGCTGCAGCACAGCCCCGCTGCCGCAGGGGGGCAGCACAGCCCCGGGGAAGGGCCCAGCGCAGAGCCCGGTTAGGGGCAGCGTGGGGCTGGCGAAACGGGGGGCTCACCCTGTATCCCCATCCCACAAGGGACCCCTTCCTGCAGCCCCTCCCCCTGCGTTACTGGGGTGTATGGGGGTCCTCACACGCACGGCACAGCCCAGCTCCAAGCCCCCATTCCCTGCACCGCTTCTTGGGGTGAACCAGGAATCCTGCCCTGACCCTGGAGCTGTGGCATGGGGCAAAGAGCTTTATGGATGCTCTTGGCCACGGTGGCACCTCTGGCAGTGCCGAGCCCCGCACCCTGCCCCACTGCACAGGGGGGCACTGCCGCTGCCCAAGCCCCTACTTGGCGTGTGGGTCCAGGTGACGGTGGTGGTCGCGGGGCCGTGTGCCGCGCCGAGGCCGGCAGAGGTGCGAGGGCACCCCACTGCCCTTCTTCAGGGCATGGGACCGCCAGGCTGCAGCGATGCTCTCTGCCTATGGGGATGGGGACACGGATGGTGGCATCAGCATGGCCACAGTGTGGCCCCCCCCTCAAACCCAACCCTACAGCATCCTCCAGCTGCTGAGGTGAGCCAGGACACCGTGGGAGGAGGCAGAGGCTCACCGGGATGAGCAGATCCCGCTGGTTTTGGCTCTCCAGCGTTGCCAGCTCACTGGGTGCCAGCAGGGGCAGGCGCAGCTCCTGCACAGGCAGAGCAGCCACCTCAGACACTGGGCGCTCCAGGACAGCCTGCGAGACAGCAGAATGTAAGGGATGGGCTTGGTGATGTCCTGGGCACCTCTGGGTGCCTCTGCCTGATGGGGGCCACCATCCATGACCACCCCACTGTGCCCATGCATTGCACTCACCGAGCTGACGTGTGCCCACTCCCGCACAGCCTGCACCAGGTCCAGCTCGTCCACTGCCAGGCGGTCACTGCGCAGCACCCGCGCCAGCACCACATCAGAGAGCTCGTGGAAGCCCTGTGTCCGCACCACCGCCTGCCAGCACAGCGCAGCGCTGCTGGTACAGGGACCCCCCCACATCCCTCTCCCTGAGCCATCAAGCCCATCCTGGTGAATCCCTGCCTGGCACCCCAGCACTTCCCCAACCAGACATCCATCCCCTGGCATCCCAGTACCCACCATCCACCCTTTCCCTGGCACCCAGCATCTCCCTGAACACCATTTGCTCCCTTTCTTCTCCTGCCCAACCTCCCGTCAACTCATTCTTAGGGTCCTTGCATTCCTTCCTTATAGAATCACAGAATGGTTTGGGTTGGAGAGGACCTTAAGATCGTCCAATTCCAACGCCCCTGCCATGGGCAGGGACACCTCACACTAAACCCTGGCACCCAAGGCTCTGTCCAACCTGGCCTTGAACACTGCCAGGGATGGAGCATTCACAACCTCCCTGGGCAACCCATTCCAGTGCCTCACCACCCTCACAGTAAAGAATTTCCTCCTTAGATCCAATCTAAACTTCCCCTGTTTAAGTTTGAACCCGTTACCCCTTGTCCTGTCACTACAGTCCCTGATGAAGAGTCCCTCCCCAGCATCCCTATAGGCCCCCTTCAGGTACTGGAAGGCTGCTATGAGGCCTCCACGCAGCCTTCTCTTCTCCAGGCTGAACAGCCCCAACTTCCTCAGCCTGTCTTCATACGGGAGGTGCTCCAGTCCCCTGATCATCCTCGTGGCCTCCTCTGGACTTGCTCCATGCTGTGTTCCCCAGTGTTCCACATGCCCCCCAGTGCTCCCCATACCCCCCAGTGCTCCCCATGCCCTAGGGTACCCATGTCATGCTCCCCCATGCCTGCAGCCGTACCGCAGTGCAGCCCTCGATGAAGGCCAGGCAGTGCTGCTGGAGGTCTGTCTGCCCGTAGGTCACTGCAGCCTGTGGGACAACACAGACACTTGCAATGGGGTCTGCGGCAGGAGGGAACCCTCACCAAAGCCATCTTAGGGACCAGGGTGAGCTAAGCATCCATGTGTGGGGATGCCACAGTGCAGATGTGGAGGGAAAGGGCACCAAGTTCCCTGCTTTCCTGGCCTGCCCCACAGCAAAGAGTTTGGTGGCCCCATCACCTGACAGCCCTGCTGTCAGCAGGAAGCACCTGACTTTCCACTGCTGCTCAGGGCCATCACCCAGCCCTAGTGGGCAAGGAGCCCCAGCACTGCTATCACAAGGTCACACTGCAAGGACACGGGGCCGCACATCCCCAGTGCTCCTTGTGTGGGCACAGGGTCAGCTTAGAACCCCCACATATACCCCATGCCTTGGTATCAGCCCCAGCCTGCCCCACACATACCATCATCCCTCTGCAGCAGGAATTCGGGGCGCCCTCATACGCCCCCAGCCCTACACAGCAATGCTGGGCTCAGGGCTGGCACCAGGAGGACAAGTCCCTGTCCCCCTTCAGTGGCAGCCCCTGCGTGCAGGGTATATGGGACCAGCAAAGGCAGGGTGAGCATCGCCCCCCCCTCCACCGTGGTGTGGAACCGGGACTGACGCAAGCTGGGGAGGAAGGGAAGATGTTTTCTTCAGGTTTGTTTTGTTCTGGGGTTTTGGGGTTTTGTGTTTGTTTCCTCCAGGTCAGTTGTAGCTCTGTTTATGCCAGGGTGGTCTGGCACCACATCTGGCAGGAGCTTCTGTGCTCTGGGGCCAGCATCTCACCACAAGAGCATCACTTTGTCCTGTGGGCGATGGAACAAATCCCCTTACCCTGGGGAGCAGCTTTGGTCTCACCAAGCAGCATGGCAGGGCCATTGGGATCCCCCTAAAAGGTTATTTTTAGATGCCCTAAATCTCAGCAGGGTTTTGGGGCTGGCCTCAAAACCATGAGAGCTCCCAGAAACCCAGTGCATCCCAGTTTCATAGAGATGATGGCAAGGCACTGGGGATCCCCTGGCACTGGGGAGCTCTGGCCAGCTCTGCTCAGGGCAGGCTCTGGTGGCCCTGGCGGCCCTGGCAGCCCTGGTACGATGTGCCAGGGTAGGAAATCCTGCCCCACCATCCAGCCAAGAGCAGGAAGGTCAGGCCAATTCCTGTCCCAAAACAGGACAGGTTGTTTTTAACCCTCTGTGACCCCACTGGTGTCGCACTCACCTGCAGAGCCTCGCAGACCTGTTCCACATTCAGCGTGTCCTTGATGAACTTGATGCAGAGCTGGAAAGCAAATGGGGAGAGAATAGGAAGAGCGGAGACCCAGCCCTGCCAGCCCTCTCCTCGACTCTCCCCATAGCTCCCAGGACATGGGACAGGAGACATGGGGGGATAGCACCTCCAGCCCCCCAGGCAGTGATGGGCTGTGGGATGAGGGCTCACAGCACAGCCCGTGGGCAGCCAGCCTGGGCACTGATTCAGCCATAGGCTGAGCTTGATGCCATCAAAACCCAGCCAATCTCATAGCCCCAGGCGGGCCACCTAACCCTGGCCACTGTCCCCATCTGTGTCCTGCCATGGGAGACAGCCCTGGTGCTGGCTGGGTGACCTCGGCTTTGCCCAGCCCTGCTCTCTGCCTCTGTTTCAGTTTCCCTTCACCTGACTCTTCTGGGTAAGATATTATAAAGAAACTAACGAATGCAAAGTTATATTTATAATAAGCACCCAAAATAGAAAAAAAAAAAAGGATGTGCAATCATTCACACATTAAAAAAAGCAACCATCACATTCAAGATCCTGTCCTTTCTAAGTAGCATCTGCTGTGTGCATCTTCAGGGAAAATCCCACTAAGCAGTACATGGCATTGCAACAGCTATCTATCTATGTGTCTTACCACCAACCTAAGGGGTCAGAGCCCCTAGGAAACCAAAGGGGATGTGACACGCAGGGAGGAACCCTCAGCTGGAGCAGAAGGGCCCTGAGTCATTGGCAACAGGGACATGAGGTCACTCTGCAGCTGCGGACACAGTCAGGGGTTTCCCTTGGTCAGCCCCTTTCCTTCCCCCCATCCTCTATGGCTCACTGCAGGATATCCCGGGGTTGGACTAGATGATCTTTTTAGGTCCCTTCCAACCCTTGGGATTCTGTGATTCTGTGATTCTGTGATTCATTTGTCTGGGGCACAGCATCCCCCTTTCCTGCGACACCCTTTATGTCCCTTCAGCCAGCTGTTTGACAGCCCCGTGCCACATCTGGGCTGCGCTTGTCCTCATGGGGTGACGGGGCAGGTCTCGCCCCACCACCCCAGCACACAGCAGCCCACGGTGGCTCAGCTCCTGGGCACGGTGCGAAGAGAGGGGAAGTCCGGGTGTGAGACGGCGGGTCACGCGATCAGCCCAGCCGTAATCCAGGAATCATCCTGATGACGTGGCCCAGCCGCCCGCCCCAGCGCCAAGCTGCTCCAGCTCCTTCCCCTCCTCATCCGCCTCCCACCCCTCCTCTTTGCTCCCTGCTGCCTTCCCAAAACCTTCTCTCCTGAGCAGCACCTCCCTGGCAGCACCACGGCTGAGCGCTCTCCAGGAATGGGGCTTTCCCTACGGCATCATCCAGCCAGATGACCAAAGGGCACCCGTGGGTGATAGCATTGGGGCTTTCCTGCAAGATATGAGACTCCATAAGCTTCCCAGGGATTCCCCGGCCCCCGCAGGACTCCTGGCTGGTGAAGCATCCCCTCAAGGGGGATCCCACTGAAGAGACCCTCTGGGATCGAGAAGCAGGGTCAGAGCCTGCATTGGACCGTGGTGATCCATCCTCAGAACCACCTCCAGGCACCAGCCACTCAAGGACCATCTTGGGGTGCTCCTCAGCATGGGCGCACTCGGGGACCACCACCCCAGAGTAAGCAGTGCTGTACCTTGCATAGGTCCTGCAGACCATATTCCACTGATGAAGTCAGAACCTCCAGCGCCTGCAGGCAAGAGAGACCTTGTGAGCATCGGGTGCAGGAGCAGGCATGGCAGCCCAGTGGACAAGAGCACGTGTCCTCCTGTCTCTGTGGGAGCTCGCAGGTGGGGTATGGGACAGGAAGGGCTGCCCCATAGGGGCATATGAATGTGCCCTGCTCTGGTGTCCCCATTCCGATCATCCCGCTGTGCACAGCATCCCAAGGCTGGGGCAGACACATGTGGGACAAGATGCTGTGGACACCCCTGTGTGCTAGGCTGAGCCCTACACATTCATTGCACTGTTAACCAGCCATAAAGTGTCATACAGAGCATCCTCTCCACCTTCAAAACACCCCCCACCTCTGCATCCCCCTTGTCCCTCTCACGCCCATGGTCCCTGCCAGCCCCATCCCCACTCACGATGTGGCTGTTGAGGGTGACGCTGTTGGTGTAGAGGAACTCGATGACGGCCAGGAAGACCTCGGGCTGCACATTGCCCAGGATGAAGGGTCCCTGGGGTGGGATGCTGCTGGGGGAGTCCTCGCTGCCCGCCGGCCCCTGGCTGAGCATCCCTCGGAAAGCCTGGCAGCGGCACGCCAGCACACAGCGGTGCGCAAACACCTTCTGCTGCTCCCGGCCCACCACGAATGTCACGTCACTGCACGGAGAGGGGACCATGAGGGCTGGGGTGCCTGGGAGCTGGGTCACAGGATGCTCTGGAGCTGGGACAGGGCACATAGGGAGGGACTGGCTGGGTGGGCTTTTTTCTAGCAGAAGCACGGAGGGTCCTTGCTTGTGGCTCCTTATGGCCATCTGAAAGGTGGGGTGAGCAAGACAGGTCCTCTGGAAAGCACAGCCAGCCATAGGTACCGAGCACAGAAAGACGCGAGTGCTGGCACAGAGCAGGGCAGAGAAAGGCCAGGGACAGCTGGAGAAAGTGGCTGTCTCTTTTGGCACGGCAGAGCAGGAGAAAGCACGGCTGTCACTGGGCTCAGCCTCCTTGACTCACGGGAACTGAGTCATGGGCTCTTGGATGTGCAGCCTCTGGCATTGCTGGCAGTGGGGCTGGCACTGGCCTGTTGTGCACTCTGAGGCACAAGGTCTGCCCCGCTGCCCTTGTCCCACATATCCTCCCAGCACCATGGGAGTGTTCCCCTTCCGAGGAAAGGGAGGCTAGATGAGGGGAAAAGGGACCCTCTAGCCTATACGCACCATGCAGCCACGGCCCATCCATCCTCTCCTCCTCTGTTTCTCCATCCCAGCAGGACAACAGAATACATGCCACCCAAACTCTAGCTGCCACTTGGCCATGCGCAAACCCATGGCCCAAACCTCATGGCGTCCCACAAGGAGATGGATGTGCCCACCAGAGGGAAAGGCACTTATGTCATCCCACATGTCTACTGGGATGGGCATACCAGGCAGTGTGAGCTGAGCTCTCCATGATTGCTGCTGTAAGAGGGACTGAAATTAACTATTCCATGGCTGTGGTCCACAAAACAAGCAGGGGAAGCAGTCTGTGAGATGTGGGATGCAGGCTACAGTTACGGGATGCAAGGTCTGGGATGCAGGATGGAGGCTCATGCAGCAGGATGGGCGGAGGATGAAGGATGCAAAATGCAGAAAGAAGAATGAAGGCTGTGGGACGCAGGCTACAGGAGGAAGGATGTAGGATAAAGGTGACAGATGCAGAGCGCAGATTTCAGGTTGTAGGATGCAGAATGAAGGCTGCAGGGTGAAAAGTGTGGGCTGCAAGCAGTGGGCTGGGGATGACCAGGCACTGGCAGCCGCTTCCCCACTGCCTGGTGCTGTGGCTGGGGAGTTTTCACTGGAATTTCTCTTCTGGGTGGCCAAAACTTTCAGCAGGGACGGGGGGTTCCTCAGATAGCACTGACATTTGTGCCAGGCCTCAGCACAGGACCACAGGGCCAGCTCGCTGTCAGGCAGGACCTGCCGTGTAGGTGCCAGGTAGTGGAGGCAGCAGCTCTCCATCTCCACTCACCGCTGCGGGAGGAGGTAGCAGGGATGCCAAGCGCTGCCGCCTGCCTTCAGTGCTGCCGGAAGGCTGGAGATATCGAAGGAAAGCACTGAAGGAGCCAAGCACGGACAGCTGGCTGCCCCTGGGGAGCGGGGTGGCTGCAGCACCCTCACTGCTGGCAAGGGCAGAAGTCTCAGCACGGGATTTTGCCTGGGACATTGCCTTGCCATGCCGGCATCGCTCCCTGGGACGGAGAGGATCTGGGCACACTTGGGGTCCTCCCCCGCTCCGGAGAGATGGTGGCTGCCCCAGGGCCGAAGGTACCCAGCAGCCCTGGGCTCCTGCAAAAGCAGTACGGGCTCCCCATGTTGAAAGGAGGTCCTAACCCCCTAACCCCACCCACACACCCCCCCCCCCCCCCCGGCAAGGCTCAGATCCATGGGGAAGCAGCACGGAGCAAGCGCCGGGGGCTTCGGCACGGCTGGGGGGTGTGAGCCCCCCGAGCCCTCACCTGAACTGGGGGTTGTTGACCAGGGTGCGGAGGGCAGCGGTGAAGGCGGCCGCTTCGCCCTGCAGCAACCGCGCCGAGCAGGGACCAGCCATGGGCTGCCTTGGGGAGGAGGGCGGAGGAAGGCAGGAAGGCGGGAGGCAGGCGGGGGCCTGGCCGGCCCGGGGAGCCCGCAGGGAGGAGGCCGCCGCACGCCATGGCCCATTGCTGGGGAAACCTGGCACGGAGCAGAAGGGCTGCTGGGGAGGCAGCGGCAGGGAGAAAGGGGTGGCGAGTGGTGAAGCCCGTTCCTTGCTGCCGAGGCAGCGCCACGCGGGTGTCTGCCGGGCGGGACTGGATGGCTCGGTCCATGTGGCATCCCCCAAACGTGGCTCAGAGCAGGGCACCAGCGCCGGCCCTGTGTCGTCCCCCCCCACCCCCGCCTATCCAGTGGCTTTGCTGCAGAGAAGCCCCTGGATGGGGCAGACCGGGGTGAAGGGAGGCAGGCGGATGGGATTTTTGGGAAAGGGAAAACATGTGCAGGTTCAATGCGCAAAGATCACCACCACCTTTATATGCACAGCCCCCATGGAAAGCTGCTGGGCATGGCTGAGTGCCCTGCACTGGGAGATCTGGCCCCTGAACAGCAAAAGTAATCTTTCCTGCTGACGCTTCAGGTCAAAGCCCTGCAGCTCTCCTGTCTGCTTAGGACACACGAGCACAGGCAGAAAAAAGCATAACCAGCCTCACCCAAGCACTGCACCAGGGGATGCCCAGTCCCCTGTCTCCCAAGCCTGCCTGGAGCCAAGGAACATGATGAGGGGGGGTCCTGCAGAGGGACCCATCTTTGCCTGTCAGTGGTAGTGGAATGCAGAAGGAAGCACAGTGCCCACAGCGGCAGCCCAAAGAAGGGTCCAGCTGCCAGCGCTTGGCAGCGCTAGTCAGCGGCAGGCTATAAATACCTCCGATTGGAGATAGAAACACAAAAGCCATCTCGTCTTTCCTCAAACAGCTTGGCAGCCGGGCCAGACAAAGGCACATTGATGGGGTGGCGGTGGTGTACCAGCTGGGCTGGGCTCCCACAGTGGAGAGAAACCCCCTCAGGGCTGGGAATTCCCAGCAAACCTGCCCTCGGGCCAGGACTGTGCTCAATGGGTGCCCACCTGCCCATAGTACCCCTTGATACAGGGAGAAAAGGACCTAAACGATGCAAAGATCAAGCTGTTGGAGGGGCCAGCCCCAGTGCAGCCCATAGCTGGGGTGCAAAGCATCAATCACAGTGGCTATCCTCCACCCCTCCTTGCTCTTCCTTCACACATTTAACACAGGGAAACATTTTTGGGGCTGGCAGGGAGCAGCCAACGTTGGAATGCCCGGAGTGACTGCAGCTGTCCAGAGACCAGGAAACAAGGAGTTACAGGAGCCATGCCCCAGAGCAGCCCTGGAGAGCTGCAGTATCACGTAGCAACACACTGTAGGAACACAACAGGATTGTCCCTGCCAAGGTTGGTCCTGGACAGCCAGGAGCACAACATTGGCTGGAAACAAGTCCCCTGGGTTTACCCCTGCAGGGCAGGAGCAGGGCTAGTGGTAAGCGTGGGACAGGGAGGCTGGAGAAGGAGCTGCTCCCCTGTGCCAGGGGAAAGGCTGGGGATGGGAGAGCTGAGGGCTGGGCAAACCTGGGATGCAGTGGGTCAGTGGTGGCTGCTGGGGAGGGTGGTGCTGGAGAAGGGAAGGCAGCTGCCGTGGTCCCCCCAGTCCCTCGCCATGGGATTGCAGGGGTCAGAGATAAGCGAAGCCGAGATGGGATGAAGAACCTGTGGGACAACCTACCTCCTCCTGACACTCTCCTTTCCAGGCCACCCAGATGGCTGAGCAGCCCTCCGCAGAGGTGTCTGTGCCAGCCCAGGCAATGGCTGCAGACAACACCGAAGCCCACCCGCTCCGAACCACCCGGCGTGGGTCCCAGCCCCATGCACGGGGCACGGAGGAAGGCAAACCGCCGCTCCTGCTCTCCCGCCGCAGCTCCATCCTCAGCACGCTGCCGGCAGCCCTGGCCAGCCGCCGCAGCTCGCTGGGGGCAGCCCCGGGGGGCAGGCGCCCCTCCATCGGTCCCTGGCTGCTCCACAGCCGCGTGAGCTTCTCCGGGCTGCCCCTGTTCCAGCCCATCCTCAAGACCCGCCTGGGGAACACTTACAGGATAGGACCGGATGAAGGCTGCAAGTTCAATGCAGGGCGGGTGCAGCGGGTGCTGGAGGGAGCCTTGACGGGTGCCCTTGAGACCATGGTCTACACGCCCCAGGGCAGTGCGCTGCTAGCCCAGAACCTGGTTGAGATGCTGCAGAGCAGAGCAAAGGAGGTGGTGCCACCCCGGTACAAGCTGGTTTGCCACGTGCTGCTGGGGCAGCAGGCACAGCAGAGCCTGCTGGTGGCCAGCCGGGCACTGTGGGACCCCGAGAGTGACAGCTTTGCCTCCGCCACCTTCTCCAATGCTTCCCTCTTTGCTGTGGCCACAGTGCATGGGGTCTACTTTGAGTAGGGCCTGCCTCTCCCTCCACTCAGCACTGTAGTGCCGCTGAAATAAAGAGGTTTGCACCAGCTCTGGCTCATACCTGCAGTCTTTCATCATGGTGTGTGCCAGGATCGAGGGATGGGTGCACCTCAGTGCCCCAGTGCTCCCTCCAGTCCCCGGCCTGGGCTCACAGACACACCATAGCTTTCACTAGCACAGTTTACAAGCCCCAAGTTGCAGCAAAGGCAACCCAAAAGGCTGCATTACCCTGGGACCGGTGTCTGCCCAAGGCAATGCTACAGTGAGCAGCACAGGCAGCTTCCCCCAGCACAAGCCGCTCCCAGGCAGATCGATTACACAGTGATGGGGAAGGAGGTGACAGATTACCTTCGAAACAAGTTCATGGAGCACATTAAATTCCTCTTTTTTCCTGGCTCCAGTCCCAGCTCATATCCCATCACATGAGCTGTCACGGGGCAGGGACCCAGGCAACCCACCAACCCCTGGGCCTCAGCTCCTGCCTCCTGCCCCTCAGCAACAGCATGAGAGCAGGTGGGCTTGGTCCAAATGCAGTGGCAGTTGGGAATGAGACTTCAGCAGCAGCAAGGAGGCACCGAGGCAGTTCCAAAGCTCCACAGGCACCAGCAACAGCTAATTCTGCCCTTCCCACCATCCACAGGAACAGTGGAGGTACCACACAGGCTCCTCCCCTCCATCCTGTGTCCCTGGACCTTGTCCCCCCGCAGCAGCAAGAGGGGTCGAGCCTGGCAGGCAGAAACAGCCCCAGAACAAGGATGAAGATTAAGCCCTTTGGTGCCCAAGCTCCAAGCAAGTCAAACACAGTTTGCCCTTACACAAATAGATTTTTATTTAGGTGAGTCAAAGACAGGGGAGCTGCACATGGACAGTCCAACAGGAAAATAAATAACTCCATATAAATAAGATACATAAATAGTCCCACATGGCAGAGACTGCCTCAAAACAAGAAACTTCCCTGGGTCCCAGCAAGATGAGGGCTCCTCCAGGCAAGCCCTTGAATTCCATCCCCCCCCCCCTTATCAAAACATCAGGTTGTACCAGACAATTCGCAACTCAGGAGCAGACGGGGCACGCTGGGCCCACTTTCCTTAGTGTAGCAGTTGTGGAGTGGCACACACCAGCCCACACAGCCCCCGGGGCAGGGCAGGCAGCAACCTTCACCCCTGTCCACCCCTGGGAAGGGGTTTTTCCTACCCCACAGCAGCCAAAAAAGCCTTGAAGCCAAGGCTGTGCCAGTCCTCTCCAGGCCATGGAGACGGTCAGTGAACTGGTGCATCAGCCGGGGCAGGATGGAGCACCAGGGTATAGACAAGGCACAGCCAACCCCAAACCTGGCCGCAGGGCACTCACCCACCACCTCCCTCCCTGTGCCACCCCAGTCCACCCCACCGAGACCAGCACAACAAGAGCAGGAGCTACCAGTGAGAACACAGCGATTGCCCAGAGCCAGGGAGCAGCAAGGATGTCCAGACCTGCTGCTGTAACCACATCCACGTGTCTTTAGTCCAGAGTCCAGCTGAGCACCGCAATACAGGGTGCCCAGGCGGGCAGCCAGCACCACAACATCCCTCCCATCCCATGGGAGGGCAGGGGGAGACCTCTATGCCCAGCGAGGGCTCCCCCCAAGGTCCCACGCTAGGCTTCAGCACGTTCTTGGAGGAGCTTGAGGATGTATCTGAGGCGGTGGTGGAGCTCAGGAGAGCAGCCCAGCTCCTGGATGCTGCACAGCTTGTAGGTGTAGGAATTTCGCTCCCGGTTGATGTAGGTGACAAGGCAGGAGTGGTCAGGCTTGCTAATGATCACCTTGGTATGGTCATTGTAGAAGTTCACCTAGGAGACAGGTTGGACTTGGTTTAACCCATGCCTCCTGCGGCATGTCGGGAGCCAGGATGGAGACACGCTTCCTGCCTCAACCCGTTCCTCCTCCCCAACCTGCCCAGGAGCATCCCTGCTCCATGCCCTATGGCAGGAATGCGCCACAGCCCCAACATCAGGGCAGACACAAGTGGCCAACTGAAGCATCATGTCCCTCACAGGCTGCACAAGCTGTGACCAGCAGCTTTGGGCACTGGAGCAGCACGCTGCACCCACAGCGGGACTGTGCATGTGGGCTGTGGCAGACAAGATCTAACACATGCTACAAGTCCCCTCCTCCCGATGGGGGTCTGGGCATCTCCATTGTGCCCCACACGTACCTGGAGGGTGCCATTGCTGAAGAGCATGAGCAAGGCTTGGTCAGTCTTCACCCACTGCAGGAGGAGCAGGGCCGGCTGCCCAAGGTCATCTATGCTGGGCAAGTCACCCCCCTTAGAGAGAAGAGTCTTCATTAAGCCACTGGTCCCATACATGGGAACACCGTCACCAGCATACACAGCCAAACCCAGGCACCAGGAAGACAACTCACACCCACCTTCATGAGGTGCTGCTCCATGTAGGATGCAAAATAGCGCAAGACACTCATCTGCCCCTGCAGCTGCTCGGGGACAGCGGCCACAGAGAACACAAGGTGTTTGCTGCTGGTTGGGTTGTAATGCACAGTCCTGGGAAGGAGCAGACCATGATGAGCTTTCGGGCCACTCAGCACCAAACCCACCCTGGCACTGCCTCCCCTTGCCCCTTCCTACATCAGGGGCTTCCCCAGAGACACCATCCCCTTCCCCACCACTTACCTGTGGTTTGGGGAAAGAGTCATGTGCGTGCCATTGTTGAAGAGGACCCCAATGCTACGGTTGGAGAGCTGGTAGCCAAAGCCGTACTTGTTGGAGTAATCCACCCACTTGCTCACCCAGACAAAGTGCTCGTGGCGGGCCAGGGAAGCCGGGTTTTTCCCCGCTGGTGGAAAAGAGAAGGGATGAGCAGAGCAGGAAGCCACCCCCTGCCCACCTCTAACAGCACCCAAATAGCAACCAGGCCTTCATCCCGTGGGAAAGGGGATGCACAGCTCCCTGCCCCATCCCAGAGTGGACCAACCAGTTTACCTGGGGGCATGGAGGAGAGGCAGGTCCGCAGGAGCCGGACAGCCGACTCGATGATGGCAGAGGTAGTGATGCAGTCTTCAAAGGCTGCGGGCAGAAGATGACAGGCTGAGTCAGCCAGCCCCGCTATCAGCCAGGGCAGCACAGGAAGCCTGGGGCAGGCTGGGGTGGCCTGGGCAGGTATTGCTCACCCTCACAGCTGCTGGCCATCGTCCCTCGGATGGAGGGGGATGCAGACTTGTGAGATGTCTCCTCCACCACTGTCTCCACGGGGCTAGAGCTGGCACTGCGGCATGATACAGGGGCGGCCTGTGGAGAGACTTGGCTTTATCGCTGTCCCACTTGCTCCCCCCGCCCCAAAAGGAGGGTGTGCATGGGCTCAGGGGTGTTCTCACCTCATTCCCTTCCACAGTTTTATAGCTCATCTGCCGGCAGATCGAGGTCTTCATCAGCCCAGTGACCAGCTTGGAGATGTCATCCTTGTCTTCCAAAGAGCCCTTCTTGGCTGAGGAGAAAGGAAGTGATGAGCACAGGGGATGGGGACATCGTGGCCACCCCTCCCATTCGCTCAGCTCTCCCTCATCTGCCCATGGTGGTGAGCAGAGCATCAGGCAGCTGCCTCCCACTTTCACTTCCCAGTTCTCATGCAACAGAGGGCTTCCAGGAGGAACTGCCCCCATGGGTTTCAGCACCGCATCCGCTCTCCAAGCGCACACCCATGCCAGGCCACCGGTGCCAGAAAGGCAGGGGGGCAAGCACAGCATAAGGCTGGCCTCAGGCAGAGGGTCCACAGAGATGCATCAGCAGGGCTCTCCAGAACCCACTTCTCCCTGGAGGAAGGGTCACCCGGGCAAGCAAATGGACTCACCTTTGGGTTTCTTCTTCCCAAAGAGGGTCTTGGTGACTTTAGCAAAGAGACTCTTTGCTGGGTTGGGGGGATTCAGCTCTGGAGCCATCACACAGCTGCTGGGAGGGAGTTTCTCAGGCGTGTAGCCCTGCAGGGAGGTCAAGGCAGAGGTTTGGTTTCCATAGCCCACGTGCTTCAGGCACAGCAGCTGCCCTGGGCTGACCGCAGTCACTCACAACCCTCCTGACAGCCAGCTTGCATTTCCTCCAAGCCTTGGCCCCAGGAATGGCATCAGTGCAGGAAACAACCCATGCTGCAGGGACAAGGCAGTGGGAGCACACCAGATCCCTCGGTTCCCCCCGCTGGCATTTGGGCAGGACATCAGCTGCTTCCTTTGAAGGACTGAGACTTGGGCTCCAAGGACAGCACAACACAGCCCAGAAAGCCTCATCCCACTTGGAGAAGGGTCAGGACCAAACCCCAACACACTCACCTTGAAGAACTCATGGTCCAAGATCTCCTCAAGGGTGAGGCGGTCCTGAGGGTTGCGTCTGAGGATGCCGGCGATGAGGTGCTTGGCGGGCAGGGAGAGGAAGACAGGGAGGGTGTACTCCACTTGCTTGATACACCTGTACGTCTCCTTGAGATCAGAGGTCTCGAAGGGAGGGTTTCCACACAGCAGGGTGTACCTGGGAGGGGACACACGTGCCACTGTCACATCCCCACCGGGCTTGTGACTCAGCAGCACTTAAAGCAACGAAGTCATCAGCATTTGGCCACCACACCTGGCTGGGAGCACCACTTCCAGCCTGGGCTGCCCTGCTGACATCCGGCCATGCTTCCTCCTAGCAACTGTTTAGAGCAACAGGCAAGGAGCAGTGGGGAGGGAGAGGGGGCTGGCGGGCAAAGGTCACCTTCTGCCACCATCGCTCCCAGCCCTGCGTGGCTGATGGGGTGGAAAGCAGAGCAGGAAGCCTGTGGGCAGCAGCCAGGCAAGGGGCTGGATGCACTTAAGCGATCGCTCCCCAAACAAACAGGGCAGCAGCTGCCACCAGACACTGAGGTTTTCCATTGTTTACCAGGTTCACAGGGCAGTGCTTTGAACCGGAGCTGAGCACAGCACAAGAGCACCTGCCCTTTGCTACCCTGCGTGCACAGCCCCTGACAGGCATCCCGGCATGGCTGGCAGCACCCTCACCAGAGCAGGGCTGGGCAGGATCCAGCCACTCTCTACCCTCCCCTTGCCTTTTGTTGGGCAACCACTGCAAAGCCACAAGGCAGAGCACAAGGGGACTTCCTCACTGGGGCTGCTCCACAGCCCAGCTCTCCTCCCCTGCTTGGACCCTTCCCAATCCAGCAGCAGACTTACATGACACAGCCCAGAGACCATACATCTGACTCCGGCCCGTGGCCCTGCCGCAGCAGCACTTCTGGGGCCAGATAGTTTGGGGTCCCACATATTGTCCTATGGAGCAAAGCACCAGGTCAGTGCACCCCCTCACAGACACCCTTCTCTGCTCCAAGCCCTGGGATTTAGCTTGCAGACCGTCCCCCCCATTTCACTTTGCTTTGTGGCCCAAAGCTCCCTCCACCTACAAGCAGCCCCACACACAGACTCCCCCCCATCTCCAGCTCCCAGGAGCAGCTGGTCCTGGGGAGCCGTTGGGAAGAGCTTGTCCTAGAGCCGGGGAGGAACAGAGCCTTTGTGTCCCGGCCCTGCGCAGCCGGCAGGGCAGCCGGGCAGGCACAATAGCCATAGTCAGCACATTGTTCTCCCCGACGGCTGCAAGCTCCCTCCTGGAGGAGCCACAAAGCCCCCAGCCCCCTCGCCTTGCCTGCAGCTGGCGCAGGAATCGCTCCCCCACACCAAGAAGGGACCCTAAGGCTTCCCCTCCCCAGGCCAGGGAGGACCACTCATCCCTCCACCCTCCCAGGAAGCCATAGGAGGAAGGGGAAAAAACCTCAGAGAGCTTTGGAATAGGGAAGCCTTAAACTTACTTTTTCTTCTGGTCAGAGGTATCCTGGCAAGCAGCTAGCCCAAAGTCCCCCACTTTCAGCTCCATGTTCTCATTGATGAAGAAGTTACCTGCAATTCAAGGGTGATGTGTCACCACAAGTCCCTCTGGGGCACCTCGCTCCCCACATGGCACCCTGCCCCAACCACAGCACTCACCAAGCTTGAGGTCTCTGTGCAGGATGCCCTTGAGGTGCAGGTATTTTAAGCCCGAGATGATCTGTTTGAGGTAATAGCGCACTTCAGGCTCCAGCAGTGTGTGGCGGGCCTTCCAGATGTGGGCCAGGGACTGCAGAGGGAGAGAAGGCAGCTTGGTGATGGCAGGCAGGGAGAACAGCAGCCCTGCTGAGTAGGCATGGGGCAGGCAGGGTCAAATCCAGTTCTTCCAGAAGTTGCACATCCACAAACAATCCTTCCACAGCCATGACCTCAGCAAACTCCACATGCAGTTGAGGTTGCTCAGCAGAGCCAGGAGAACCACTGGGTTTATGGGGGCCCCACCAGGAGCTATGGGCTGCCAGCACGAGCAGGCAGCCTGAGTAGGACAGGCAGCCAACAGCATCCCTGATGCCATGCAAAACCACACGGCTTATGGCTGAGCTCAGAGGGTGTGTGACAGAGCAGGCAGCCCAGGAGAAGGGGAGTGCTAGCAAAGCACCTCAGATAAGGGCTGCTCCAACCAGCTACGGCTCTGTTTAGGAGATCCTTTGACAAGAAGGTCACACCAGCGCTCACCTTCCTACTGCAGTGCTCCAGGAATATGTAGATGCTCTCTGAGTCCTCAAAGTAATGGGAGAACTTGACAATGTGCTTGTGGTGCAAGTCCCGGTGCAGCTCAATCTCGTTGGTGATCTGAAAGGGAGCAGCAGTACCAGGTAAGCACAAGGCCCGCTCTGTGCCCCACCAGCCCATCACTTCACCAGCCCCACAGCACCCACCTTCTCCCGCTGGTGGGGTTTAGCCACCCGGCTGTGAGGAATGACCTTCACAGCATAGGTTTTGTTGCTAGAGAGATCTGTCATTTCATAGCATCGTGCAAAGCCACCCTGCAAGGGAAGAGGTGGTTATGGATGGGTGAGAGACAGCTCTTCGCCCCTGCCTGCTCACAAGCTGCCTCCTCCTCCTCCTCCATTCCCTTGCAGCACAGCCCGGCGTCACACGCTCCCTCCTGCTGTGTCGCCCACTAAGATCTGAACTGCGATGCTCTCAACCAGGAATTTTCCTCACCCAGTTCCTGTAAAACCTCCAGGGCCATTTTTCCCTCCCACCATGGCCGAGCTCCACATCTTCCCACATGACGGATCGAGCTGGAAAGTCCTGCGCGGGGCAGGAAGCCCGGGGACCGGAGGCCACCGAAAGGCAGCCCCATGGAGACAGGTTTTTCCTGCCGTGATGTCACCTCCAATCTGCACACTCAGCCGCCCGGGCCGGGCTGGGAACCGGCACCCGCCTCCCACACACAGCGCCGGCAGCGGGAACAAAAGTTGCGTGCGGCGGAGCGGAGCGGGCCGGCACCGCTGGGAACCGGGGCACCCGCGGCCCACGCAGGCCCCGCGGGGCGCCCCGAAACCGATGCGCCTCCGATAACCGGCGAGGCACGCAGCCAGCCCCGGTGATTCACCCCTTCCAGCGCTGCTGCGGGCCCACCGGCAGAGGCGGGGCCGGTGGAGGCGGCGGTGGCAGCCGAGGGGGCCGCAACCAGCACTGGACGACCCCGAGGCGGGGGTCGAGCAGCTGTGTAGCCCCCTCCCCGCACCGGTCCGCGGCTCCCAGCCCCGCACACCCTCCCCTTCCTCGCTCCCCTGTACCTTGCCCAGCAGGCGGCCCTTGCAGTAGGAGCGGCCGGAGATGGGGTCGGTGATGATGCGGGTGGTCTCGGCGGCGCGGGGCGGGGGTACCGGGGTGTGAGCAGGCGGTGGCGGGGGGCAGGCGGCGGGGAACGGGGGGAAGAGGCCGGCAGGCTCCATGGCTGAGGCTGCTCCGCCGCCGCCGGGACCCGCACACGTGGCCCCACCACCCCGCGCTGCTGGGGCTTCTGCCGCGCCGCGGGAATCCCGCCGGCTTTATCAATGGGGCGCTGACGTCACCCGCAGGAGCCCCGCCCCCGGGCGGCCCCGCTCGGTTCTTAAAGCGGCCGCAGCACCGAGAATGGTGAGCGGCGACATGAGAGGGGTGAAGGGGTTTTATGTACCCGTTGGGATCCTTTCGTCAGCCGTGAGCCCCGGGGGGGAACCCAGCCACGGCCCTGCTCTCTCCACTGCACAGAGTCCCCCCATACACTCAGAGCACTCTCAGCGGATGTGTTCCTCTCCTAGATACAGAGACCCCCATAGACAATGAACCCCTTCTTGGCACAGGGATCCCCTACAGACACACCAAGACCCTTCCTCAGCTCCCTCCCCTCTCTCCCAGGACACGCCGAGTCCCCTCCCCACACACGTCTGTAAATACACACTCACAGGACACCTCCCCTCGCAGGGATGGTCAGCCTGTGTCACACGAACCGCTGCGGACCCCACAGTTACACCCCACAGAAAGGCAAAAGCCAGGGTAGGATGCAAAGCCCATGTGTTCCCTGCGGACCCAGCCCCTCACCCCAACAAACCTGGATGCAGGCAGAACCTTTCACTCTGTGCCAGGGGCTGAGGAGAGGGGTCACAGTCCACCCCGGTGGGGTGCTGGGGACACAGGGGACAGTGGAAGATGCAGGTGAGCTCCCAGCCAGGCTGTCCCATGGTCAGGTGGCCCTTGGCCACACTTTGCCCTGGCTCTAGCCCAGCCCCAGCAGCCCTCAAAGAACCCTGAAGGGTTGGTTCCCCACAGCTGCCAGTCCAAGACTGGGAACCTGCAGGACCGTCCCAGTAGGGACCTCCATCCTGGCTCCTTGGTGCCTGGGCACCAAGTCCTGGTGGCTCTGGTGTTGCGGGGTGGCCTGGCTGGGCTGGCCGAGGTGACAGTGTTGCCTGGGCAGTGTGCCATAGCAGTGCTGCTCTCTCATGGCCATAAGCAGGACAAGTCAGTGTCACCAGAAACAGGTCATAGCAGGATGAGGATCATCTCTCCCCATGGTGGCTGCAAACCCACAGCCCCTCATGAGCCTGGAGCAGCAGCATTGCTAAAGCCCTTCAAAAGCAGATCCCACTGCTCATACTGCCCACAGGGTGACTGTGAGCACATCCCTTGCTCTGTGCCTCAGTTTCCCCCACTGCAGCTCAAGGCTCTTGTCACTGATGCTCAAAGTGCTCCTGAATATGCAGAGAGTTTTGCATGAATACCCATAGCCAAACAGCCCCGTTCTCCACAGCACACCACACTGTAGCACAGAGGAATGAGCCCCCTGTTTTGTGCTGCAGAAAAGCTGAGCAAACGTGCAAGACACAGCGAAAACAACCCCGATCTCTCTGCTTTTCTCCTCGGGTTTCCAGCTTTCGCAGGGGAAGCACCTGCAAACCCAGCACCCGGCAGCGAACACGGCTCGGGGGGGGCTGCTGCTCCCTGGGGAAAGCTGCCTGTTTCCACCCGGGACTCAGGGCTCCCGGGGCACAGGCAGCGTCATGAGGCAGCGTTGGCTTTCCGATGGAGCAGCATCCTGGGCGGAGCCGAGTCAGGAGCACAGTCTGGAAGCAGCCCATGGATGGAGAGACCGGGGGACCTGCCCCGGGCTTGTCCCCGGACCCCTGCAGAGGCACAGCAGGGACCAGCGAGGGCTGAGAGCTGCCGGCTCCGCTCCTGCTCTGCCTGGCTCCAGCAGAGAGCTTAGGCTGGGTTTGGGGCATAGATGGAACCCGCAACCTGAGTCCCACCAAGGCGTCACCTCTCCAAGAAAGATGGAGCCCGGGAGCAGCCCCCATCCATCTGCAACTGGGGGCTGTGGAGATGCAGAGCACGGGAAATGGGGTTTTCCCATCATAGAGCCGGGGCAGTGGAAGGGAGTGTGGTTTGACATCGACAACCTGCCCAGCCTGGGCAAGGGAAGGCTGCCTGCTGCTCTTTAAATGGAATTGCAGGAAAAGAGACCCAGGGTCTTTGGGAAGCGTACAGTGCAATCAGGACAGGCACCTGATGCAAGTTGCACCAAGGGAAATCCCATCTAGATACCAGGAAACTTCTTTACCCCCTGTGAGGATGGCAAAATGTTACAGGAGCCCAGAGAGGCTGTGGCATCTCTGTCCTCCACTGTACTCAGGCCTGGCCTGGTCTCAATGTCCCCCCACCCTCACAGTGTTCAGGGATGCTCAGCAGCATCAGGAGCAGTGATGCTGAACCCAGTTGCCAAGTTGGCTTTGTTGCAGGGATGCTTCTCAGGGCGGTTGCGTGGCATTGCTGTGGGCTCTGCATACAGTGCCCAGGCAGCGCAATGGGGTGTGGGTGAGCTCTCTGGCACTGGGGTGACAGCCCTGACCCCCTCAGGAATTGGATTTTCCTCTCACCCTGTGTGCTCCTGCAAAGCATGGGGCTGCAGACACCAAGGAAGAGGAGGAGGAGGAGGGAAAGGGTGGCTGGTCCCTCGGGTGACTGGGGAAGGAAGCACCAGCTCCAACTCCAGCAGAGCAAACCTGCCCCAGGGGCTGGCTCAGGATGTGCAGAGGGGAAGCTGCAAATCTGGGTAAAGCTGCTTGGAGGGAGAGATGAAAGGACCCGGATCCCTCAGGATTAAGGAAGCACTTGGATCTAGGGTGGTCTGTAAAATGCCAGTGCTGGGAGGTACCCCTTGGGAGGCAGCATCCAGCCCAGGGAGCTCTCTGAAATCCTCTGCAACGGGGCCCTTGGCTCAGCTCCTGCCCCAGAGCACGGGGAGCAGGGGAGGCTTTGCCCCAAGCAGGGTGTCAGCAGGCTCCAGCCCGTGGGTGCCAGCCGGGGGCTGTGTGACCGTGTCCAAGGCACCACGGAAGCAATTCTTTCGCCCCAGACCAGTTGCTGCAGGCACCTCCCTTCCCTCATGGGCCTGAAACGGCGATTTCCTGCGTCCCACCCCAGCAGCCTGCCGGGATACAGCCAGCCCTGCTTCCCTCCCTGCTCCCTCCCATCCCATCCCTCCTCCCAGCTGAAATCCCTGGCACAGGATTCGTTGCTGCAGCATTTGCTGCACAGCATGAGGGGCTGGCACCCCAAACCTCACTCACAAGACAATGCCCACAGCAGGACAGGGCAGGTCCGGCTGCCAGAACACCCCCCGTGGGATTTGTGGGTCTGGGGCAGATACAAGCAGGACGATGGGTCTGTGCTCAGGCCAGGTCCCATTTCACCCATCTCCCACAAATACTGAAGCAAAGCGCTGTTGGTGTCACACCATGTGCCTCAGTTCACCTAGTTCGCACTGTGGTGAGCACACAGGCATTTTCAAGGCGGGCAAAACCAGCTCCCCTCTCCAGCACTGCTTCTTCTGTGGGCTGAGGTCTCATGTCTGATTCTGCTCCTCCTTCATGGCTTGGGACTTACATGAGATGGAAGGAAGTCATAAGGGGTCCAGTGATGGAAAGAGGAGTTGCCTCTTTGCCCCCATCCTGCAAGCTTGTCCACCCTGTATTCCCTCCTCAGTGGGGCTGGGAGTCACACTGTGCACAGAGATGGGGACCAGCCAGGCAGAGCCCTCTCCCCATCCCAGGATGGGGGCAACCCAGCAGACCCCATCCTGGCTCCTCTCCAGGATCCTGGGGGACTGATGCTGGAGAATGGGGGGCTCTGGAGAGACATACAGCTGTGGGTGAGCCAGAGCGGGCTGGAGACTGGGGAAAGCTGGGAAGGGACATTGCTTCGGGGGGATGGAGACGAGAGGGTTGGGGAAGGAATGGGGTGCTGTGGTTTATGGAGGGAGGCAGAGGAAGTGGGGGCACCAGGCATATTGGCTGTAGGGGGTATATTGTAAGCGTATTTCGGGGGGTTCCCCTGCCCACTGCGGCTGGAGGGTCCATGGCGGGTGGGTGCCTGGGGCTCGGGGAGCCCGTGGCCCGCGGGGGAGGGCAGCGGGCCAGGTCCGGGGCGGGCTGCGGCGGGGCCGCCCCGAGGCGAGGCGGAGCCGACGGCCGCGCCCGGCGGGGAGCGCGGCGGGGACGGAGCGGCCCCGGAGGATGGGGCGTGCGGAGGCAGGTGAGGCCGGGCCGGGCTCCCCGGGGCGGGGGGCAGAGCGCAGCCCCGGGGGTCGCTCGCTGCCCCCTGGGAGCCGCGGGACGTCGGGTGTGAGACAGCCCCGGGCTGGCGGGGAGCGGCGGCGGGGACCCGGGTGCCTTCCATGGGCTGGGGCCGGGGGGGGGGAAGCGGGTTCAATCCGGTGTGGGCTGGAGCGAGGGGAGCGGGAGAGCCGGTTCCGCAGCGGGGTCACCCGTCCGTCCGCTCTGCTGTCCCCGCAGGTGCTGGGCTGGGGACCGTGTCGCTGTGGGGCAGCCTCCTGCTCGCTGCCGGCCTTACCCTCGAGCCGGCAGCGCAAAGCTGCAACTGCACGGAGCCCATGGACTTCCAGGCGTTCCGGGAAGCTCCGCTCACCGAGAGCTGCTGCCTCAACTTCACCAGCTCCAACATCACCCACCTGGACTGGGGAGCACTGGTAGGGGTGCGGGGGCTGCGGGAGCTCTACCTCTCGCACTGCAGCATCACGGATATCAGCAATGCACAAGGAGTTCCCCCTGCCTTGGAGATCTTGCACTTAAGTCACAACCTGCTGGAAAGACTCCCTGGAAGCTTTCTGGAAGATGCCCCTAATTTGAGGGTCCTTTATCTGGACAGCAACCAGCTCCAGGAGCTGCCCAGGTCCTTCCTGAAAGCATCCACCCAGGTCCAGGAGGTCTATCTGGGCTTCAATGCCCTGACCTTCCTTCCCACCAGCCTCCTGAAGCCATCTCTGCTCCATCTCCAGCTCTCCAACAATAGCTGGGACTGCAGCTGTGCTTTGCTCAGCACCCTGGAGGGCTGGCCCAGCCTGGCTGTGGAGGTTATCTGCCACACACCAGAGCACTACCATGGTGTGGACCTCCAGAGCATCCCCCGGGATGAGCTGTGCCGCTCACTCAGCCTCACTGCCCTCTTCATCTGCCTGCCCCCTCTCCTTATCCTCGCCATCGTCACCTGGTGCTTCTGCAGGCGGAAGAGAAAGACCAACTACAGCTTTCAGAGCAGGTCCCAGAGCCACCTGGCCACAGCAGAGAGGGGCAACGCAGCGGTGCCTGCAGAGCCCCACCACTATGTCCCTTATGATCTGCCTGCTGCCCCCTCTGAGACTGAGAAGAAGGTGCTGCTGGGGAGCCAAGTCATGCTCCAGCCTTCTGTGGATGCACTGGACAGCAGCAGGGACCTCTATGAGGAGGTGGAGATCCGGGTGGGATCCCCCAGCAGGTCCCAGATGCCAACCTATGAAGAGCAGCAGGTTATGGGGCTGGGCAGGCAGCGGGACACCCCATCCCCGAGGGCAGAGGAGCTGGGGGGCAGCGAGCCAGAGGTGGACACCGTCAGCGTGAGTGAGGTCCTGAAGGACTCTGCTGACCGGGAGAAGATCTACATGAGTCAGTCAACCAACTATTACAACCTGGTACCCGGCATCGAGCTGGAGGATTCGGACAACGTGGAGTATGAGAACATCGACCTGCACTGATGATGGCACTCGAGCTGTGTCTGGGACACAGCAGGATGGAAGAGGACAGGCAGTGGTGAAAGCCAGCATAGCAGAAGAGCCACGAGCTGTCCTGCCATGGCTTACAGTGGCTGCTTGCAAAGCTGCACTCCAAATCCCCATCCCTTCCCCTGTGCTACCATGTGCACCCCTCGCTTGCCATGTGCTACAGCTCAGCAAGGGGTGCGAGGACACAGGGCAGGCTGGTGGTGTTTGGGGGTGCATGGGCTGGCAGTGCCCAAGGAAGGATGTAGAGAGGAGGTGGGGGCTGGTTTTGGGGCCGAGCTGCCAATACTGTGTGTGCTAGACCCACTGACTGGGGCCTCCATCCTCTCTTGCTGGATCTGGCATGGACTTACGGCTCCCCAGCCTGCAGAGAACAGTATCTGGGGATGTGAAATGGGGCTGACTGTGCCTACATGGTCTGTGCGGAGTGTCATGCATGGTTGGGTGCCCTGGCATGGCAGAGAGAGCCTGGGGTTGCCTTGCCTGCTGCACACCCCACATCCTGCAGTGTCCCATGGGGGCTAGAAGCAGCCGGTGCGTGTGTGCTGCTGCATGCATGGGTGTGCATGCAGGGACTGTGCACAGTTGGCTGTGAGCGGGTGTGCAGGGTGCACATGCACACAGGAAGCACTGGAGGGGGCCCCTTGCAGCATCCCCTGCTCAATGTGCTCCCAAGCCCTGTAGGATGCAGCTCTCAGTAAGAAATAAATCATTTTACTCCTGGCAGTGCGGCTCCATCCCTGTGTTTGTGTGGTTTGGGGTGGTGGGGAGCCATCTGATGGGGGGGAGTGCAGGGATGGGGGGCTTTGCGCCCACATCATCTACCCTCCCATGCTCTGTGTGATGCTCCAGTGTGGGTCTCATTCAGATGCCCCGGGGCCACTTTGCAAACAGAGCTGGACCCTGGCCGAGGGCGAGCAGAGCCTCTGCCTTGCACCGTGATTTACAGCCAGCTGGGGAAGGTGTCAGCCTGCTGTTAACGCTGCAGTTCCTGGCCAGAGCAGGGACTTGCGGGGCTCCTGGGGACGGGGCAAAGGCTGGGGATGCTGTAAATCATCCCTCTGCACAGGCACTCCCCAGCAGGTCCCACCCATGGGTGCCCCAGCCCTTCCCTGGGGATGGGGGGTGCAGGCGCCCTTGAGCCCCGTCCCTGCTGCCCAGGCTGGAAGCCCCAGCAGCCACCCTGCACCGCACTGGAGCAAGCCTGGGCCCGGGGCGGGCGCTGTGCCCGGGCAGGAAGGGAGGGAGCCGGGCAGGGCAGGACGCGGCGCTCCGGCCGGCAAAGGAAGCGGCGCTTCCTGCAGCGCACAGCGCGGCCGCCGGCAGCCCGCGGTGGGGCGAGCCGCAGGCGCGGGCAGCGCTCAGCACCAGTGTGGGCTGGGGATGAGGATGCGACGGCTTCCCTGCGTGCCTCGCTGGCACTTATGGATGGTTACTGATGGTTTGTATCCCGCTGGAACTGTTCCCTTCCCACCCCTTCCCCAGCCCTGGGAAAGTGGCCCAGTGCCAGCCTTTAGTATCCCTCCATCACCCCCTGTCACGTCCTGCAGCCACAGCATCCCTGTGTGCCCTGCCTTGTGCCGTTCCCAAGGGACTTGGAGGGACCAGGAGGTTCCTCAATGCCATGCAGGACAGGCAGGACTCAGCCAGCCCTCCCCAGGGCTGCAGCCTGGCCCATGGCCACAGGCGCTGCCTGTAGCTGGCAGCAAAGACTCGGGCAGTGATGGGCACATTTTTCACCCATGCTTCAGACGCATCCCGCAGCCCTCCCTGGGTGCTGGCTCTGCCTGCACATCCCGCGGTCCCATTCCCAGGGCAATGCAACCCCTGGTCCTTTCCTCTTGCCATGGAGCCTAAATTCAGCTGCCATGGCTGCAAAGGGGAATGACCTAAACAACACCACCGAGTCCTGCTCAGCCCTGTCTCTGATGCCCCCAGCTCCCACTGCAATCTCCAGCCATGGCCAGCATCAGGGAGGTGTGACCAGCCTGGAGTTCCCTGTTCCCTGCCTCTGACAACCCCAATCCATCATGGGGAGGGCTCAGCTGTGTGGGCCCATGCTGGGGTATTTAGGGGAAGAGGCACCAACACTGGGTGCAGGCAGGTGTGGAAAGAGCAGGGTTGCTGTCGGGTGAACCTGCTGATGGGCCATAGAACTTGGGGTGGGAGCAAGTGCATGTGCCCAGGCCCTGCAGCCTGGACAGTGTTGGGAGCCCCAGGTCTCCTCAGTTTAGCCAGCAGCCACTGAGGGAAGGTGCGAGGTGCAGGGCTGAGCCACGATGACCATCTCCTACACACTGAAAGTTGCCAACTCCCGCTTTGGAGGTTTCTCCAAGCTGCTCTTCCGCTGGAAGGGCAGCATCTACAAGCTGCTGTACAAGGAGTTCATCGTCTTCGTGGTGCTGTACGCCATGCTCAGCATCATCTACCGGTGAGCAGGGTCGGGGTGTTGGTTGTGTCTGCTCCATGCTGACCCATTGGGGTGTGCAGAGGTGCCCCACTGGTCATGGACTGGGGTCCCTGCAGGGAGGGGAAAAGCCCAAGGGATGTCCCCAGGGAAGTTGGGGTTGGGCAGGGGAGGGCAAGCAGAATGGGAATCAGGCAATGGTTTCTCATAGAGGTCCAAGGCAGAGCCCCAGCCCCACCACTCGTGCCTGACCCCACTGCATGTCTCTGACCACACTGCATGTCCCTGACCCTGCTCCATGTCCCTGACCCACTGTAACTCTGTTGCAGGCAGCTGCTGACCGAGGAGCAGAAGCGCCTCTTTACCAAAGTGGCTCAATATTGCAATCGCTCCACGGACCTCATCCCCATGTCTTTCGTCCTAGGTATGAGTCCCTCCCCTGAGCACAGGAGTTGGGCTCCCCTGCTCCCCCTTGGTGCTGGTGGCTTAAGACACATCCTAACCCCACACCAAAACATCCCTTGGACACCATTGGTTGGGGGATGTTGGGGTCTGGCACCCCAGGGATGGCACTTGGCTTCCAGACCCACCAACCACAGCTCCCTGGCCCAGGGAGGCCAGTGGGAGGCTGTGATTTCCCCTGGCATGCCCTGCACCCTCCTCCCCCTGCCCAGGAAAGGGGCACCTTATCTACAACACATAGAATCATAGAATGGTTTGGGTCGGAAAGGACCTTAAGATCATCCAGTTCCAATGCCCCTGCCATGGGCAGGGACACCTCGCACTAGCCCATGTCACCCAAGGCTCTGTCCAACCTGGCCTTGAACACTGCCCTGGCCTTGAACACATGCCCTGAGCCACCTGCACCCAGGATAGGGAAGAGCCAGGGACATCCCCACCTCCATCCATGGGAAGGGCAGCCCAGTGGGAAGTATGCTGTGCGCTTTATCTCCTGGCCACAGATAAATCTATCACTCCTGGAAACGTGGCAGCTCTCGTGGCACGGGCTCATCCTCACCTTGTCCCATTGCCCGGCCGCTCTGAGCCCCTGTCTGTCGGTGCAGGTTTTTATGTGACCCTGATCGTGAACCGGTGGTGGGCCCAGTACACCAGCATCCCCCTGCCCGACCAGCTCATGTGCGTCATCTCCAGCAACGTCCACGGCACGGACGAGAGGGGCCGGATCCTGCGGCGCACCCTCATCCGCTATGCCAACCTGTCCGCAGTGCTCATCCTGCGCTCTGTCAGCACCAGGGTGCTCAAGCGCTTCCCCACCATGGGCCATGTGGTGGAAGCGGGTGAGGACTTAAACCCTGGGGGTAATGGTTTGTAATGTGGGGTGAGGGTTGGGGTCCACAGACGTGTCCCTGTCACCAGGAGGGTGAGCTGGGGATCCTTAGCAGCATCCCTGTCCTAAACAGTCCCACACACAGGGTGGCACCCCTGCATGGATACTCAGTGCCAAAGAGCCTCATGTCCCCTCTGCCTAGAGCCTATCTCCTGGTGCTTTAGTTTCACCTGGAAAAGCCTGTGTTCCCGTTGGGGACAGTCCCCAAAAGGGCTCTCCGCTGTCGACATGGGAGCCTCTTCTCTGCCACAGGCTTCATGACACAGGATGAGAGCAAGAAGTTCGAGAGCCTCCACTCCGACTTCAACAAGTACTGGATCCCTTGCGTGTGGTTCACCAACCTGGCTGCCCAGGCCAGGCAGGATGGCCGCATCCGCGATGACGTGGCCCTCCGCCTGCTCATGGATGTGAGTTGGCACCAGGGATGCGGGAAGGACCAGGTTCTGTGGAGGGCTCACACAAAGCCCTGGTCGCCCGTCCTTGTCCTCTCTGCCCAGGAGCTGAATCTCTACCGGGCCAAGTGCAGCATGTTGTTCCATTACGACTGGATCAGCATCCCCTTGGTGTACACACAGGTGGGTACCCACGCACCCCATGGGCATCAGGAGCTCAGATCCCAGCTCCTTCCACCCCACAATGGCAGAGGAGCCCCACAGACTCCTCCCTCCACTCTGATGGGGAGCACTTTACTCTCTTATTGAATTGGGTGGCACAGCCACTGGTTCACAGCCCTGAGGGATGTGCAGGAGCCCAGTTTTTGCCTTAAGCCCATGAGAGCATCAGTGACCGGCTGAGCTCTCGTATCCTCACTTCTCCTGTGCCAAGCATCCCTGCTGGCTGCCACCCTCACCGTGGCTGACCCTTGCTCCCTGCAGGTGGTCACCATCGCTGTCTATTCCTTCTTTGCCTTCTGCCTCATCGGGCGGCAGTTCCTGGAGCCACTAGAGCCAGGGCAGGAGGGGGACCTGGACATGTACATCCCCCTCTCCACCCTCCTCCAGTTCTTCTTCTATGCTGGCTGGCTGAAGGTGAGACATGGACAGGCTTTGCTTTACGGGTTGGGGTGGCCCTGAGCACCCCATGTCATCGCTGGCTACCCCTGGGGACACATCCTTTGTCCCAGCCATCACACTGGGGCACCATGGAGCTCCAGATCTGCACATTTCATGTGCCCCATGGGTGGATCAAGGGATGGAGAGCACCATGGGAAGGTGTCCCTGTCCTTGATGCCCTCACCCCCTTGCTCCTCAGGTTGCAGAGCAGATCATTAACCCCTTTGGAGAAGACGATGACGACTTTGAGACCAACAAGCTGATAGACAGGAACCTGCAGGTGGGTCCCGCCCCAGCTTATGCTGTGTGTGGCTGCTGAAATCAGGGCAAAGGAAGCTCCCTGTGCACAGGGACAGCTTCTGGCCACACACGTCCTTGTCCAAAGTAGATCCCCACGCAGGGAAGCAGGACTGCACCTTGTCCTTCCATCCCTGTCCCTCTGTGTATCTACTCCCCACGGCTGAATCAGCACCCCCAAGGGACACTCAGCAGCCTGGCACTGCTGCTCAGCCCCTCACTTCTGAAAACAGCATTCAGAAGAGGAAAACCCCAAATGCAGCCAAGAGATGGGCCCGGAGCCTCTCTTACCCCTTGCAGAGCCCAGCCCTACCGCTGCCAGCTTGGCACCAGGAACAGCATCTGCATCCCTCATGTCCTCGCAAAGCCACCCCTGTCCCATGCTTTTGCTGTGCCCAGGTGTCCCTGCTCTCGGTGGATGACATGTACCAGAACCTGCCCCCAGCCGTGAAGGACAAATACTGGAATGAATCCACAGCTCAGCCCCCCTACACCACAGCCACAGCTGCTGAGACCTTGAAGCCCTCCTTCCTGGGCTCCACCTTCGACATGCGGTGAGTGAATGGGGATGGAGAAGAAGGGGGAGTGCTTCAGTGTGGCAACGGCACAAACAGGTTGTCCCCCCCAGGCCCTGTTATAGAGATCAAACAGCAAATCCCCCCTGGATTGCCCAGCCCCTGCAGGATGCATTGGGTGATGGATGTGCTGGTGGGGCAGGGATGTGGCCTCCTGGGGCTGCTCCCTGCATTGGGGTGGAGGCAGCAAGTGGTGCTGCGGCGGATGGCAGCCTGTCCCCGTCACCCCGCAGCATGTGTGAGGACACGGAGCAGAGCCAGCCCATGGAGGCCTCGCCGGCTGTGCCGCGCACCCAGACACCTCTGCTCAGCCGCTTCTTCACTGCTGCATCCCCCGCCATCAGCATCAAACACTTGGGCCGGGGTCCCCAAGGTCACCCCCACCTGCAGCAGCCCCGGGCGGATGGTGGCTTCCCCTCCCTGCATCCCAGCCATGATGGGGACCCTGAGGCTGTGACCTGCATCGAGGAGGAGATGGAGGATGAGAGCTGGGTCAGTGAACCCCCCATGGCTGGTGGCCACCTGGAGGGGAACAGGCCACTGGAAGCCTCTGAAATACAGAGGAAGGAGCTGCCACTGGTCCAGGTGAAGGCACCGTCCAGTGATGACATTGGGGCTGATGAACAAGAGGCCTGGGAGCACTAAGGCTGCCCCAAAAGCATCCCTTTTCCTGAGGCAGAATAGCTGCCCCCACCCCAAGGTACTCCTCAGACAGCCCCTTCAGATTCCCTGTCCAGAAGCAGGACATTGCTGCCCAGCCCTGAGACAAGATGTGTCCCCAGGTTGATGGGGAATTCCTGGTGGGTCTGGGATAACAGCCTCAACACTTGGTGTTAGCCCCAAAACTGCAGGATTCAGCCCATCTGAGTGATGATGCTCCTGGCTTGCTGGCCAGGCTCACTCCCTGCTCCCATGGCAGGGGATGGGGACAACCCACACCCCAGGCAAGGGATGGGATGAGGGCAATTAGTCTTGTGGAAAACCAACACCGTGATGGGTATGTCCCCTAACTAATAAAGTTACTGCCAGTCTCAGCTTTGAGTTTCTTCCTTGTTGGTAGGAGTCACCCCCAGCCGTGAGACAGCAGGGACACCGCATTTATCCACAAAGTGGGTGAACTGGATTTTATCCATTCTATTTTTGTATTTAATGTGCTTGTATTTATGCATTCTTCTGGGGCAAAAAAGGCACAGCCCCAGCGACTGACAGCAGTGATGGTGGCGGGGTATTAGACCAAGTGATACCGTCAGAAAAACCCCAGACTGATGCTTTCAGCCCCTGTAGGATTCCTGCGCTCAGAAACGTGTTTCTCCTGAGAATATCAGCAGAGCTGTTAAAGACTTCCCTTTCCTGTAAGCCTCCCTTTCCAAAAGCCACTTTTCCTTTAAAGCTCCCATTTTCCCACAGCAAACCAGCCTCAATGCTCTTTTGCTACCCTCCAGGCTACTGCAGGATTCGTTGAAGGGTAACCACGAGGTTATTTTCTGGGTCAGACCATGTCCTGTGAAAATACCCCCAAGTTAATACTGCGTGGAGCTGAGCGAGCCACTCAGCAGCAAGGAGCAGCACTCAGGATGATGAGTGACCTCACTTGGGTTATGCTGCTGGTTGCTCATTGCATAATTCAGAAGTGGGCAAGGTCCTCAGATCAGGCTTTGTCACCTCATAAACCCAGCCAGACTAAAGCTGTGCTTAACCCCAGCCCATCTCTTCCTGGCTCAGTGCACGGCAGGGTTGCCTCCTCCAGGTGGGTAAATCCCTGTGCACATCCATGGGGCTACACCAAGGCCAGACCAGAAGCCATACATCCTGTAGTCAAGCCACATAGCCTGTAGCACCATGGGAGCCAGCTGCCACCATCCCATTCCCGTGTCACACCTACAGCACGGCTGGAGCAGGCAATAGGTGCTGCTTTCATTCCCACAGGTTCCTGCCCTTGGCAGCTGTGTTTTTCAGAGCAATAACTTCATAAGCAGCGTGCACTGATGAATTAGTCATAATCCTGCTCATCAGGAGACAGGTTTACAGCTCCTGCACTGACACGGAATTGGCACTCGCTCCGTAAGCATCAGTTTCTCCATGTGTACAAAGTCCTGCAGAAACACCATGAATCCTGTTTGCATTCTATGGAGGGAAGAAACAGCAGCCGTGACACATCCCCCTTAGGCACCCTTTATCACCTCTGCCCCACCTCTCTGGAAAGCAGGCGTTGCTGGAGAGCAGGGAAAAGTTTACCCCAGATCACTATGGAGAAGGAATGTGGTTGTGCAAACTTCCCACCCAGCCCACGTCCCGCTGCCAGCACTCCAAAGGCATTGCTGGGCATGGCTCTGCTGTCAGTGCCCACACCGGCACAGATCCAAGCCACATGTGCCCACCATGGCATAACCACGCTGCTGCAGCCACCCAGGAAACAGGTACTGTCTGCTGGTGTGGTTGGTGTGCGTCTCCATCTTCAGCCCAGACCCACCCTCGGCTTCCTGCCAGCAAGGCAGGATGAACCCATGCTGCTAGGGACACCCCAGCCCGCCAGCACCTCCTGCTGCCACACACAGCAGCTGGGGCAGAAAGCCACAGGTAAAACTTACAAAAAATAGCAAACACAAGCTCTTTGTGGGGCAGACAGTCTGCATTTTAAGGCATTAGAGACATGGGCTCTCCATGGGGGAGAGTGCTGGCTCTTGCACTTGGGCCACAACGACCCCATACAATGCTCCAGGTTTGGGAGAACAGTGGCTGAGAAGCTGCCTGGTAGGAAAAGACCTGGGGGTGCTGTTGATGGCTGCTGAACATGAGCCAGCTTGTGCCCCAGCAGCCAAGAAGTCCAACAGCATCCTGCCCTGTATCAGCAACAGTGTGGCCAGCAGGGTCAAGGCTGTGATCATCTCCCTTTACTCTGCATTAGTGAGGCTGCACCTTGAATCCTGTGTTCAGTTCTGGGCCCCTCATTGCAAGAGACATTGAGGTGCTGGAGCGGGTCTAGAGAAAGGCCACAAAGCTGGTGAAGGGTCTGGAGCACGTCTGACAAGGAACAACTGAGGGAACTGGGGTTGTTTAGTCTGGAAAAGGCTCAGGGGGAACCATATCACTCTCTACAGCTACTTGAAAGGAGGATGGAGGGGAGGTGGCTGGTCTCTTCTCCCAAGTAACAAGCAATAGGATGAGGTAACAGCCTCAGGTTGCACCAGGGAAGATTTAGAATGGACATTAGGAACAATTTCTTCCCCAAAAGAGCAACCAGGCACTGCAACAGGCTGCCCAGCGAGGTGGTGGAATCACCATCCCTGTAAGTGTTCAAAAACCGTGTAGATGAGGTCCTCAGTGACATGGTTTAGCAGTGGACCTGGCAATCCTGAGGTAATCAATGGACTTGATCTTAAAGGTCTTTCCCAACCTAGTTGATTCTATGATTTCAGAGCTGAAAATGGTGAAGCTGGGGCTGCAGGCAGCCTGCTTTACACGGTAACATTAATTATGTTATATAATTAAGGTTTCTGTAATATACAAGCAGTGTGAAGCATGCAACGTGCACACTCAGCAGGCGTAAGATGTGTGAGCCTGGCCTTTCCCTGCAGCCCCAGGATCAGCCTTTTAGATGGGCTCCCAACTTCACCCTGATACCTGCTGTCCTGGGTTCAGCAGTAGCAGTCATTTTTCTCCTTAGTAGCTAGTGCAGTGCTATGTTTTCATTTTTTGGCCTGGGAGCAGTGCTGATAACGCCGATGTTTTCAGTTGCTGCTCAAATGTTTGGTCTGGCCAAGGACTTTCTGAGCCTCATGCTCTGTCACGGAGGAGGGGAGGCCGGGAGGAAGCAGAGACAGGACACCTGACCCAAACTGACCAAAGAGGTATTCCATACCACAGCACAGCATGCCCAGGATGTAACGGGGAGTGACGCAGAAGGGCTGGGAGGACTGGAGGGTTGGACAAGGTATCGGTTGGTTCTCGGCTGGGGGGAGTGGGGTGAGTTATTGGTCGGCTGGTGTTGAGGTGTTGTATTTTTTCCTCTTGTTATTTCCTTTATCATTACTATCATTGGTGGTAGCAGTAGGGATTTGTGTTATACCTTAGTTACTAAACTGTTCTTATCTCAACCCATGGGAGTTGCATTCATTTCGATTCTCCTCTCCGTCCCTCCAGGAGCAGGGGGAGGGCAAGAAGGGGGGGGAGTAAGTGAACGAGGTTTGTGGTTGGGTTTAAACCACGACACCTACACACATCATTTCACAATTAGAAGCAGGACTCCATCGTGCAAGCTTTCATTAAAAACATCAATTCCAAGGAATGACACGAAAGGCACTAAAACATCCAGAAAAGCTTTTGCTCATCACTGCTTTTCAACCCCAGCACAAGTGACAGGGCAGAAAGCTGGAGGTTGTACCCAGCTTTCGAAAGGGACAGACCATGGCGAGAGCCTGACCCTTCTGCTTGAAGGAGTTTCTCTTGCACTGCAATGAGACCAAGAAGGTCAGGGAAAGGCCAGTTGGTCACTGAGCAGTGCAGCAAGTGTGGTTAAAAGACCCTCCCCTCCTGAGTCAGCAGGGCCTGTTCCCCCACTGACCCCACTCCAAAACCCCAAGCATGGCATGTGCTGACCTACGCAACAGGAAAATGGGGGGATACATGTGCCCAGCCAGGCTCTGGCAGCACCCCATGGACATTTACACCTTCCTCCTGCTTGCAGATTTCCAGTAATGGAAATCCTCTATTTGTCCGAGTCTGACAGCTCTCCCACACCCACTTGGTCCATGAAGTCACTGTCCTAGAACCCAGGGAAATGTTTCAGTTGAGAGCATACAGGGTCAGAGCTCGCCTGAAGACACACAGGCACTCAGGGATTCCAGGAGATCCTTCTTCTTTCCATTTTACAGGCAGGAGGAGCTACGCAAGCCCCCTCCACCCTGCCCTAACAAATGAGCACACAACCCTTTACTGTAGGGCAGACTCCTGGTTTTATTCGTTCTCTCAGCAGAACAGTTTTTATTCATTTGCCTTTTCTGGCCTTGATCTTCCTCAAGTAGAACTCCAGTTCCTTGCCCTCCAACACGTAGCCATCAGCTCGGCCACACTGTCCAGGTCTGGAGGCAATGCAGGCTGCAAGGGAAGTCATCAGTTAAGTTTAACACTTCACCACCCCAGCAGATACACCAGCTGCAGGAAGCACTGCATTCAGTCTCTGTGCAAAAGCAGGGACCAGAAAGTTACCAGTAATGGATACACCAGTTCCTGTACCCCTAAGGTACCAACCGCGCTCCTGAACCTGCTCTGCTGGGCAGAGTTCCTAATGAAGTCCTCTTCAGATCTCCAAACTGTCATCGCTCAAATTCAGTAGCAGAACTGGACAACGGTCTCATCACCAGAAGACTTCAGAACACAGAACTATTTCTGTCTGAACTCAAACCTGGTCAAAGCTGTTCTGTGACTGCAGGACATTCTTCCGACAGTGCAGCCTGTAGGTCTTTTTACTTGTTTTGCAAGCCTCAAGCCCCATTATTTTTCTCAAAGGCCAACTAGGAGCCTGGCTGGGAATGTTGCCATTCAAGCTCCAGAAACAGATTTCCCCTTCTTGACAAAAAATCAACGTGTCTCCAGAAAAGGTACAAGAAAAGTTAAGACCCAAAAGATACTCCTGAAGATAAAGGGAACACCCTGCTGCCTTAACCCTGCAGTCAGCTTTATCACCGCAAGTAGAACTTTAAATGATCCAAAGATGAGGAATAAGACCTGCTCTGGTACCCCAATTCCCCTACCCCCATCCACATCAAGCTGCCAGGGACTCACCCAGCAGTTTTCCTTGCTGGAACTGCTCCTCAAGAATACTTGCAATCTTGGCATTCTTCTTTCGCTCATCGTATTTTTTCTGGATCTTCTTTGAGCGCTTCTTGTTCAAGATTTCCTCCTCTTCAGGAGTCTAAAAACAAGACCATAAGCAAAGACAAGGTTAAACATATGGCCAACTTCTGCTAATGCAGGTGGTCCCCACAAATACGAAGGAGACCCTTGTATTCTCAGCCTGTACTGTTCCACAAGTCATACCTGCCAGAGGCACAAATAGCTCACCCTCACAGAACCAGGTGCTGTGTTTCTTTTGAGGCTAAGAAATGCAATGTTGCTCACTAGAGTCACTGCTGACAAGAAGGCACAGCACCCTAGGGAAGGGTGCTCTTACGACTAAATGGAATTGCAAAGGTTTTCTTGATGAATTAATCCTCCAAGAAAAGGGAATGCTCTTTCCCTCTCCAGACATAATGGGAGCACTTGGGTGCGGTGAGTCCGGGCAGACAGGTTATGAGCTATCCCACTGCTGCTGAACTGCTCAGTGCTCAGGTAAGAAGTGCTTTGCTCTAAATGCAAGGAGACAGCCATAAGCTGAGGGCTACACATAGAGGTTTGAGCAACTTCTGTAAGTCTGGGATTTAGATCTTCAACAAATTACAATGAGTCTGGACAGTTTAAAGACAGTTAAAACAGTGCAGAAGTTCAGTTAGCAATCCACAAGCTTCTCAGCAAAGCCATCATTTCCCAGCACAATGACCTGACCTGCAAAGTCTTCCTCAGCATCATAAAGTGTCATCGCTCTCCCTTCAGTAGCAGAACTGGACAAGGGTATCATCATTAGAAGACCAAAGAGATTGACAGGCAGGTCCTTGTGCACAAACGGGTGCAATGCCTGAGAGAGTTCTGTGGTACTGGGCACTCCATGAACTGGGAATGGATGGGAATATAGCCCAGATAACCAATGCTGCCACTGATGGGTACCCAATCCTTGTCTGTTAGGCACTGCCTGCTCACCACAGCTAACTGCCTCTTCCCAGGCAGACTCCAGTCTGCAAGGAGGCCAAATGACCATCCAGACATACCAGTTTAGCACCCTTCTTGCGTCCAAGGGGCAAGGCATAGTGGGCTTCATACCACTGCCGGTATGGGGTGCTGTCAACCAGCACAATGCAGTTCTTCACCAGGGTCTTTGTCCGCACCAGTTCGTTGTTGGAAGCATTGTAGACGACATCGATGATTCTGGTTTTGCGAGTGCAGCCTTTCAAAAGAAGAGTATGAATTCAAACCTACAGGGATCAGACAACTGAGAATACAGTCCACAGGATCTCACACTCATCACCCCATCAAACATCCCCCAACTTCCCTGGCACTGAATTAAATTTGACTAATTAAAATGCATCTATTTTTCATCAGTCCAACTTCCCGTTGTTGCTAGGACAACGCCTGGAAACCTATTAATCCCAGGATGAAACACCGGCATCTGTAGCCTTGCTGGAGCTCATCTCAAATAAAACTAAGCACTGCTAAAAACTAAATTTCTGGACTGGAAAATGCCTCAGCAGAGGCCAACTAACCACACACATGGTTCAAACCTGTTTGTCCTTACTAGAATTACTGAATTAAGCTGTGTTGAATGGAATTGCTCTGCAACACATACTAGAAACTGTTTTTATAGGATGAGGGTTTGGGTAAATTGAGAGGGGAAACTGGTGTTTTCACCCTTTAAGGCCCACTTGAAGCATTCATTCTTAGCTACTAGATTTGAAGAAGTTGCCTGCCTGGGAGATACAACCCTGCACATGCGCAAAGGTCAGGCACAAGGTGGGTTCTTTCCTGTTCACTCATGTACCTCATCCTTGTTCTGCAAGGAACACTCACGTCTCTTTGCTTCTGCTGTACTGCCTATGAGCAACAGCACTTTTCACTGTTCAGACAATGCTCCGTGCTGACCAAGAAAAAACCATGTCCTTTCACCCTTACACCACCCTTCTTCCTGCTGGTTTGACCATCATACTGAGTAATGCTGAACAGGCCAGGCTCAAGTTGTATAGTTTCAGTCTGCAATTAAAGAAAACCCACCTTGCATCAAACTTACCTTACAGCAGACACCCCCCCCCTTGCTTCACTGCTTCCCACTTCTGCTTAGTAAAGCAAGATTGTGAATTAAACTGCATGTGCTGATGTAATATTGTTCCAGGGGAAACCCTTCCAAGAAAAAATCCTCAACGCCTTACTCTGTTTGTACATGATCACCTAACTTCTAGTAAGTGCTCATCAATAAACAAAAAGAAAGTTGCATTTATGAAGAACTACTTGTATTTAGGCGTTTTGATCCTCTGGCCAGTAAAAAGGTAATGCAAGCATGTCACTCAGTGTAACTATGACACTCCTATCACGGTGAATTTAGAAGACATCCAAGTCTCCTAAGGCCACATAAGGTCAAAGTTATCATCACTATGCATGCTCTTTCAGACCCAGCACTGCAAGCTCCATGATCTTCAAACCCAGCCTAAAAATCCATGCTTACACTATTGTCCCTCTATTCTGCAGCAGTACCAGAAACCAGCACAGCTGTAGTAGACTTTTCCTTTCCAACACATCAGGTTCATGATGTACTTACATTCCGATCCCCAGGAGAAGTTGCCAACATCCAACCGTAGGGCACGGTACTTCTTATTTCCACCACGAACTCTCACTGTATGAATCCGGCGTGGACCAATCTACAGTGGGGAAACAAACACCAGGGTGGTGCTGGTGCTGGAACGCTGCACAGCTCACACAAGAGCCCAGCCAACTCCTAACCCCAAAGGCAATGTGGTCAGTGTAACTATGACAAACCCCAGCACTGGCAGACACAGTAAATGACCAAAACGGTCTGTTGCATCTACCTAAGGTGAAAGCTTCATCACTCCAATTGCCTCTTCCTGCAAAAAAGTACTGCTGCTTTTCACTGGCATAGGGGAAAATACCACCTTTTAAAGGAGTGACGGACATTTAACCAGTCACAAAACACAGTGTATACTTAAGCCGCTAACAGCACACAACCAGCAACCCGAGTCTGAAAGCACAACTACTGATCATCCTCCCCTAACCACCTACCTTCGTGTTGGCAGGAGGTCGCCCCAACTCATACTTCCTCTTCTTGTGGTAGGGCTTCCTCTTGCCCCCAGTCTTGCGACGCTTATGCCAGTTGTCCCTGGAGATACCTGAATGGAGAGCAGCACGGTCAGAAGATGATGGCAAGGAGCCCACCTGGCCACGGCAGGGCACGGTTCTGAGTCCTCAGCTCTCCAAGGTTGGTATCCGCACAGTGCACTCGGCCTTATGCAGCAGTTAGAGAAGCTTCATCATTGATACTCAGATCCTCCCTCCCAGCAGGGCTGTACAAAGCAGACTGGCTCCAGCATGTCTGATGAGTGTCCCCTTTGGAAAGCAGCCTCCAAACCTACCCTGTCTGCTGGGCACGCTATGCAAAGCATCCCATCCCAAGCTGCCAGGCACACTATAGCAAACATTCCATGCTATCCACTAGGTCTGGCGTACCCTTTATGGGAAGCAACCCCCATCCCACCTGTACACTGAGCCCGAACAAGAGATGCTCCATCTCAAGCCTGTATCTCCAGGCAGTATCTCCCCAGAGAACCCCACCTCCCAGGTCCCCTACAAAGCCCTGCCAACTTGCGAAGCCCTTCCCAAGGTCACCCCACAGCCCTCCTCCGTTCCCCCCCAGGAAGCCACCCCACCTCATCCGCAGGATTCACTGCGGAGGACGCACACACCGACCTCAGCGCTTAGGACCTGCAGGGATCCAAAGCGAAACCGTCAGCCCGCCCCCCCTCCGCCCCAGTCGCCATGTTGGGCCTAGGCACCCTCCTGCCGTCAGCGGCTCGGCGCCGTCGCGGCCGCCAACGATGAGGGGCGCGGCAGGGTGGCGGCACCCGCCGCTGTCACCCGGTAGGGGACAGGGGCGGGCAGCGGCGGCGCGGCGAGCAGATGGCGGCGGATGGCGGGCGGGCGCGGCAGCGGCCTCTACTCACCCATGGTGCGGCACCGGCGCAAAGAGGAGGGGCGGTGCCTCCGGGGGCGGTTTGGCGGGGCGAGCTCTCGCGAGGCACTTGCGTCACGGCGCCGCCAGCGTCGGGAGCGCGCCGTTGCCTAGCGACGCGGCGGGGATGGGGAGGGGGCGATGGCGAGGCCCAGCCTCAGCCCGTGTCAGCGCTGGGGCACCGGCGGCAACGCGGGATCCAGCCTCGGACCGGGAGGGACAGAGCGGAGCGTGGTCGGGGGCTCGACTGCCGCAGGTCCACCCCTCCTGCCCCGCGGGGCACCTCACGAACGGCTCCGGCCCGGCCGGAGGAGCAGCACCACAGAGTCCCCCGGGCTGCGGCTGCGCTCGGCAGAGCAGGCGGCGGCGCCTCATCATCATGCGGGTCATGGAGTCACAGAGTGGTTTGGGTTGGAAGGGACCTCAAAGCTCCCCCAGCTCCAAACCCCTGCCATGGGCAGGGACACTTCCGCTAGAGCAGGTTGCTCCAAGCCCCTGTGTCCAACCTGGCCTTGAACACTGCCAGGGATGGGGCAGCCACAGCTCCTCTGGGCACCCTGTGCCAGCGCCTCAGCACCCTCACAGGGAAGAACTTCTGCCGAAGAGCTCATCTCCGTCTCCCCTCTGTCAGCTCAAAGCCATTTCCCCTTGTCCTGTCACTATGTGTCCCTGTAAAAAGACCCTCTCCAGATTTCTTTTATCCCTCTTTAGTACTGGAAGGCTGCTCTAATGTCTCCCTGGAGCCTTCTCCAGGCTGAACAAGCCCAGCTCCCTCAGCCTCTCTCCATAGCAGAGATGCTCCAGTCCTCTGGACTCGCTCAAACGGGTCCACATCCTTCCCATATTGATGCCGCAGAGCTGCACACAGTACTGCACGTGGGGCCTCATGACAGCGGAGCAGAGGGGAAAAGTCCCCTCCCTCAACCTGCTGCTCACGCTCCTGATGCGGCGCAGCTCAGGGTTAGTGTCTGCGCTGTGAGCTCACACATGCTCATGTTTGAGCTTGTCCTCCTCCGGAGGGCCGCCCTGAGTCCGTTCTCCGCCCCATTGCATTACTATTCAGCTTGATTTGCAAACCCAGGGTGCACTGCGGGTCAGCCCCGCGAGCACGGTCGTTCTTTCCGCCCCCCCGCCGGGCCGCCGCGGTCCGGGCGCAGGACCGAGCAGTGTACGCCGCCGGAGAGGACCGGGCCGGGCCGCAGCGGCGGGTATCGGGCAGGAGTTGTTGGGTCGCTGTGTGCTGCAGAGCGACAGCCGCGGGAGGCTGCGTGTGCGCGGTGGGCTTAGAGCATACTCTGGTTTCTCTTCAGATCGTATAAATCTTTCGCCTTTTACTAAAGATTTCCGTGGAGAGGAACAAGCACGAGTGTCGAGGAATTTTTTGAGGCTCCGCTTCGGCGGAGCTGACCCTATCCTGGTTAAAGACAGAACGAGCGCGTTACACAGTAACTGTGTGATCAGCGCACGGAATGCTACAGTTTCCCAGCCGGTGTCGCAGTGGTGTGAACTGCGGGAAAGCTCACGGGAAGGGCGCTGGTCGAGGAGCGGCTGGCGGTTGTTTTGATGTACATCGCTTATCGTGCTTGGGTTTCGTTTCTCTGTATTGTTTTCCTTGCAACTGGTTACATCGTTCTCAGCTCGTTTGAATTATTGCGCTTACATCTCAACCCATAACTTTCGCACTTCTACCCTTCCTGTTCTTCCCCGCACCATGCGGGGTGGGAGGGACCAAACAAGTGGGTTGTGTGGTGGGTGCTCGGTACCGGCCGGGGTAACCCCGCACGGGGAGACACACGCTCTGATCGGTGCGCGGATGAGAGGGGGGATCGGGATAGGCGGAGCTGAGCTCGGCCCCGTCTGCCTGCCCAAAACCGCCTCATTGAACAACCTGCTCTAGTGGATGGTGTCCCTGCCCATGGCAGGGGGCTGGAACTGGATGAGCTTTAGGGTCCCCCGCAACCCAACCCAGTCTGTGAGCCTCTGATTCACTATCATGCGCCTCATCAGCATTCCGTTAATTTGCATACCCAGAGCGCACCGCGGCAGCGCGGCGCTGCCCGGCGCCGCCGGTGTCCGCTGCTGCGGCCGGTCCGAGCTGTTCGGGTCTGCACGGCTCCGGTGGTCGCAGCGGGGTCACGCCAGCAGCCACAGCTCCGGGAAGGGGCAGGTATCGCCCTGAGCTATGTGTCGCGGGGCAGGCGGGCGGTGTGGCGGGGCAGAAGGACAAGGCATACTCTGGTTTCTCTTCAGATCGTATAAATCTTTCGCCTTTTACTAAAGATTTCCGTGGAGAGGAACAAGCACGAGTGTCGAGGAATTTTTTGAGGCTCCGCTTCGGCGGAGCTGACCCTATCCTGGTTAAAAAAAAAGAACTAAAGCGTTTCTGCCGCTAGCCGCACGGTGTTACCCAGCGCACCCCACTGCCCCCCTAGGGCTCCCCGATCCGCCCGCAGCAGCTCCGCAGCGCAGGATGTGCCGCTGGCCCCCCACTTTCCGTGAAGCGCTATTAGCGGTTGGTGCCTCTTCCAGCCCTACCCGGCACCGGGACCCGCCGTACCCCGAGCGGCCGCTCGGTAACGGAGCCGATCTCACACCCCCAGCATGGCAATAGGGGTGGTGCGAGTCCCGGGGCACGCCGGGAGCTGTAGGCAGCGCAGAGCACGCTGGGAGATGTAGTCCTTCCGCCAGCGTCTCCCGGTAGGCCCCGCGGCACGGCGGCGCGCGGGGTTTAAATCGGCGGCGGTTGGGCTGAGCTGGGTCTCACTGCGGGGCCGGGTAGCTCCGCCGCCGAGGAGCAGCTCGCTCTCGCCGTGCCCGCACCATGGACTCTCGCTTCTGCAGCCGCGTCTGTCCCGGACTCATCATCAACATCCAGCGGAGCAATGGTGAGGGCGGGCAGGGCAGCGGGTTGTCTGCGCGGCGGTACGGGGCGGCTGGGCCGGGACTCACAGCCTGCTTCTTCCAGGCCAGATCCACGAGGCGAAGGTGAAGACCGTGAGAGTGGATAGGACCTCCGTGTCCGTGGAGTGGACGGAGGGTGGCACCGTCAAGGGCAAAGAGGTGAGGGCGGCCCTGCCCCGGGTGGTCCCGGCGTACTCCGAGCACGGGAAACGAGTCTGGTGGAGCCCGGCTGGGCGCACAGCCGGCAGGCCCGCAGCGCTGCCCCGGCTCGGCCTGCGGGCGAGCAGCGGTTGTTGGGCCTCGGTGGTGGGCTATGGGGTACCCCCAAAGTCCCCGTTTCCCTGCAGGCTGCCTGCGGCCTTTCTGCCTTTAGCAATGACCCTCGGGCTTTCCTCAAGGCTTAACGTGCAATGTTGAGAGGGCTGAGTTTGGTTTCCTGACTCCCTGCATGGGTGTACGTAAACATGGTGTGAGGTGGCATGGGGGTGAGGGGCGAGTCTGGAGCATTTGAGGTTGATGTAGCTGAAATCCTGACACTTAGCACGATCTCCTTTGGTAATGGAGCAAACATGCTTGTCCTGCTGGTCTGTCTGGAAACATATATAGCCTGGTATTTAGTTGCTATTGGCTGGTTATTTGAAGCTGGTTCTTATGCTATTTATGTACCTGCTGTATTCAAATATGCAAAACATGCAGATTTGGATATAATTGCTGGGTAGATTGCATACATGTGTTATGATAGAAAATCTTCGTGAAGATGCTTCAAAATACAGTATTTCTTTATATGCTTGCATAAGTAAGTGTATATGCATTTATACGTCATGCTGTGCACATGTGTGTTTCTGAGCTAATTCATGTTCCAATTAGTTACTTACCAATTCCGTATAAATTGGACTTTATAGATCATTTATGTTAGGATGTGGTATCTCCACACTTTACTAAGTTCACCTGCTTGTTTTTGCTCTTCTTATGGACTCTTTCTTAAGCAATTTGGAAGTCAAGTGAGAACTCAAGGACTTCCTGAAGCGGTGCTTGTGCTGCTTTGCTAGTAAATTCTAGCACAAGCTGCTCTGATGCCAGAGTCTTTGTGCACTGGTGATTTCAGCCCCTGCAGCTTGGTTAGCTTTGAAAAATGGAACGTTGAGAGCTGCTGTCTCTTGTGCCAGAGCCTGCCCTTGGCTGCCTGCCTGTTGTTGCTCCCCCTTCTTGCACCAGACCAGGACTGTGACCACGGGAAGGTCAGGCAGGCAGCAGTGGCTGGCCCCAGGTGAAATTACTCACAATACCAAGTGAAAATGCAGGTGAATTGATTTGTGGATTAAATGCTGAATCCTCCATTTCCCGAAGTCTTTGAAGTTTATTTCAGTAAGTACAATCACAGTAAATGCTTAATGCTCTCTTAGTGCTGAAGCCACAGAGTGGCTGAGATTTACTAAGATTAGCAGTAAGAGATTAAAGTAGCTGGTGCTAAATATGCTTTGCCTGTGTCTTCAGAAGTGCTCTAGTGTACCTGCAGAACTGCATGGTGTTTGGCAGATGAGGGTAAATGGCTTAGGGGGCACATTTCTTCCTGCATATTTGATGTAGGAGACTACTCAGAACATGAACTGCTGTCTTGCCCTTCTGGTCAATCTTAACTTAGCATTTGGCAGCAGTGGGTCAGGTTTGTTTGCATGTACTGAAAGTAGAGGTTAAAAAGAAAATAAACATGCTGTAAGTGGTAGCAGCAATATTCTGCTCTCTAAAATTCTGCTTTTGCTCTTGTAGATTGATATTAAAGATGTGATAACAATAAATCCTGAGTTATCAGAACTACCCGCTGCTGATCTGAAAGAGAACTTTCCTTTCCAAGAGAACGTAAGTGTACAGGTAAGTGCTTTAAAGGGATCTGGTCTCTCCTAAGGTACTAATGTGTCAACAGCATAGGCCTTGTTATAAATAATATCCAGTCTTAAAGTTTGAGATCTCTAGCTTGTCTTTTCTATCTCATAGTTAGACTTTGGTCAGAAATTCTTGTATCGGTGTCGTCTTGAAGTGCTGTGCTAGGGATTTGCAGCTTACTTAGGTAACTTACAGCACTCATTGTTTTTTCAGAAACAGAAGCGTAGATCAACCCTTTCAAAAATCCCTGCTCCACGGGAAGGTGAGGAAATATTCTTTTCTGTGCTATACCCCTGTAAAACAGTGATGTGTTTTCATTGTAGCCCTAATAATCTTCTTCAGTAGCATCGTAAGGCAGCTCGTTCAGACAATGCTAACAACGCGCATAATATTTCATACTGACATTTTGGGGTGCAGAAACTTTGCTAACGGATTGCTGTCCTGATCCTGTGAGCTGGGGCTTGTTGACGTGCTGCCCTTTTCTGCAGTATTGCTGTAGTTATTCCTTGATGCTGCTTCTAAATGTCACTAGGCAGTTCCTGTGGCAGTGAGTATAGGAATTTTGTATGGAGCTTTTGCAAATGCCACGAACAACAAAAAGTAAGTGGCACTTGTTTAAGATTAAAAGTGTCAAAATGAGAGTGGAAAGGGCAAGAAAGAAATAGCAGTGACAAACAGATGTATCCTCTTCAAACAGTCCCCCTAGATAATAACTAGAGCTTTATCCTTGGAGATGTTTTGGACCAGGCAGCCAAAGTGCCAGCTGGTGTGCTGCAGCTCAGTGATTGTATGTCAGTGCAATGTTTTTGAGCAAAGCCAGAAGAGAAGATAGAGATGTCAGAGTGTTAGATCGATACGAGGCTTTTCTTGAGGTGTCAGGAATTGAACTCTCATGTCTTCTGCTTTCTTTTAGTTTATTAGTTGATTCTTTTAGCTTTTTGAATTGCAAGTGGCAGCATTACAGATCTATTTGTAATAAACTTGTGTGATGCTGAGGTTGAATGATTGGTGACTTGAAGATTCTCTTCAAGGGCATAGCTAGCTGAAGCTTGTGCTTTCCCATGCAACTGAGCTGTAAACAAAACAGCTGGGTTTGTCTGGCCTTGCTTGTGTGTGACGCAAGACAGGGAGGCCAGTACCAGAAGACAACACTACAAATCCCCTTGTATCAGAGAGGCAGTAGTCCAAAAAGCTTAATATGTCAAAAGTTGTTCTGTGCTAGAACATCCTGATCTTCCTCAAACCCAGAGAGTTCTGTGAAATCCATAAAAGTTGTGAACTGGCAAGCAGAATGTGATGGTCATGACTGCCTCTAGACAGGTCAGTTAATGGAGTTGGGTAGCTAGCTGGAAAAAGGCTTGTGTTAATTGAGCCACTGATAAATGGAAAAATGTCCTCACAGAGGTCATGGCTTTTCTGAAGTATAGACTCTAGTTTCAGAACTGAAATAGCTGTTGCCTTTCCTACAGGCTCACTCTTGTCCCTGAAGACCTGCTCAGAGTACAAGAGAGAAGCAATGTTTTCAGTATCCCTCAAATAGTGTTATCTGTTACTATAACTAGCTAAACCTCATGAGTGTCAATGAAAGTCCATCTGGTTGCAAGCTGCACTGTGCCAATTAGAAAGCTAACACCAGCTACAGGTTTTGGTTCTTGGTCCAAACAAACTAAACAAGATCCAGGAGGTGTCTGTTTCCATCTCGTTCAGGGAAGTGAGAAGCAGAAGCAGTGCTTTCAGGATGAATTAAGAAACAGTGCCTTAGTCCTCTGAATCAATGAGAATTTTGGAGGATACTGCGTATCACCTCATATAAGAATCATTTGAATCAAACCCATTTGACTGCAGCAATCCTCTAGTCAGTATGCATGCCCAGGAGTGCTAGCATTACAGAAAATGTGCTGCTGAGTTTGTGATGAGATCAGGTCTGGGCATGTGTGACAAACAAATGGAATAAAATGCCACCTCTGAGTGTAATGCAACTGATGCTTTTTGTTCCTAAAGTTGCAGCAGCGACACCTAATGTCTCTACACCTGAGCAGAGGACTCCAGGTAAAGAGTTAATATAGCAGCACTGAATTTTGGTTATAGATATGGTTCCTGGGAATTTGATCCAGAATTGAAATAAGACCTTGGTCTGAAATCGGGTACCCTTTGAAATCATAGTGATTAATTCTGGATCAGTTCTTGTGCCTGCATATTAAACAGAAGTTTGCATATCACACTTCTGTTTATTCATATCAGGTTTGCTGTTGTTACAAATCTGTTGAGGTGTATGCTCCAAACCCCCCCCTAGGAAGCTTTGTGATGATGGACTTTCTCTCTGAAAGAAATAACCTTGGCATGTAACAATGGAGCATCCCTACAAAAGGACCTTGTCCAAAGATTTGCTGTTGTGATATACAGTCTTTTAGCTGCATTTACCAAGCTCCCCTCCACTGTGCACCACACACCCTGTCTGAGTGTGGGTGCTGGGATGATGAGCATGATGCTGCCCATGACTGCTGCCAGGTTGCAGTACTACTGTCACCATCAAATAGCTAATTCACACAGCCCTGCAAGTGTGAAGCTTCAGAAGATTTCACAAACTTGTAACTTTCTCCATCCTAGGTATTATGGTTCAGGATCTTCCATGTTAGTGAATCCTTAGTGGTATTTGAAAGAAGTTCAATGGAACTGCAAATCTGGAATGAACTGCTTGCTTTCCTGTAGTGGTGTATTTCACAATCACTTTTCACCCCCTGCATTTTCACTGATGAACTTAGCTAATGCCTCAGAGATCTGGAAAATATCCTTTTAGCCACACTTTATTCTCTTTTGTTCTGCACTTTGTGAGCATTTGAATACTTGCAAATGTCTGAGTGTTTGAGGCATGATGCTGACCTTGAATTTGTGTTTTCAAAGCTGCGCGTGGCCGTTCCAGGATGTCTGTTATTGCAGAATCACAGTGCAGCCTCCAGGAAAATGAGATGGGGGTAGATCCCTGCACTTCTCTACAAACCAGAAACAATCCATCTGTTCCTGGTGAGTGGAGAAAGAGCCCAGTGAATTCTTACCATGAGGCAACATGGGTTGTATGCATTTAAATAGGTCAACTGCAAATCCCAAGCGAATGAGCAACTTCTACTCCTTTATATAAAGCAAGAGAGGCCTTGGAGGTCTCTCTGAATGTAAATATTCAGGGCTCCTGCCCTGAGGGGCTTTATTAAGCACATAGCTACAGTTGTGGATGTGGGATCTGCTTAACAGCATAAAGTAGCATTCACAGCACCAGAGTGGGAAAGGAAGTGCCTTAATACTGCTGACAACATGCTCTGTAACTATACTGGTTGTAGTTTTACCAATGTTGGTTGATTAAAGCAAGAACTTGAGCCTACTTAAATTACTAAATTGCAGCTATTTATCTTTACCAGACCTATGCAATGAACAGCTGAGAGCATGCCTTGTTGTATTAAGTTCTGCTTACAAGACATTGAAATAAGAGACCTGGTACTAAGTTCTTGTCTAGTTAGTGTGGCCTTGATTTGTAGCTTTGAATAAAAGTTGGTGGTCAACAAATAATTACAAAAAAAAAACAAAACACTTGCACACTTGTCACAGGTTTTTAGCCAGTTCTCTCTCCTGATCCATAACCAGAGTTGAGGAATGCCTATGATCCACAAGGCTTTACTAGTTATAAAACTGCTCTTGATCTTAGGGATCTAATTACTGGGTTTGGTCTGGCTTCTTTCTGCAGCTGGCAGAATCAGGACTAGCAAGCTGAACTGTGTTCCAGAAGCCTCAGTGACAAATCTCAATGGAAGTACAGAGGATCACTTGCTTCCTGGCAGAATCTCTTCAGTGAGCCCAGGTACCATAGAGCTGTGGTTAAGAACTGCCTCACCAGTCAGTGATGCATTGCTATGAGATTGCTGCTCTGTATTCTCCAAGGCTAAAGCTTGAAAAAGGTGGCTTTGGCAGTAAGACTGAGTATCTTCAGTATTTTTTGCTACAGATGTGTAATTCTATTACAGTGGTATCACCTTAGAAATGCTGCCTTTACTGTAGAGTGGCAGTGGGACTTCCTGAGCAGTTTGTGGTGGGTAGATCTGGTTGGGAAGAGGAAATACTTCAAGATGAATGACATCCTTCTGAAGATAATTGTTTCCTGTACAAGCTAGTCTGGCAGCAACCTGGAGAAGTTGAAATACTTGTGTTGTGCTTAAAACCTAGTGTGGAAATTTAATCCAAGGAAATACTTTTATCTAGTTCGGAGAAGATCCAACATTGTGAAAGAGATGGAGAAAATGAAAAACAAGAGGGAAGAGAAGAGAGCTCAAATCAGTGAAATCAGGACCAAGCGTGCACAGGTGGAGTACTCTACAATACACCTGTAATGAGACATTGCTTAAGGACAGTATATCACAATGTTTGAAACTGAACCATATTTTGGACAGGCTTTGTTCATATGAAGCTGTACATAAGGATGGATTGATTATAGTTCTGGAAGGTTCTTAATATTGAGAAATATTTCTAATTGCATACACCTGATGTTTTATCATGCTCTGGGTTTTTTTTTGCTGTTACATGTTAATTACCTACACATCCATGTTTTTTCAATGCAGGAATTTGACAGCAGCTGTCCAAACTGGGAGTTTGCAAAGATGATCAAGGAATTCAGAGCAACTTTAGACTGCCAGCCAATCTGTATAACCGATCCTGTAAGTAAATACTGAAGCTACAGCTTGTGGACAGACTATTTTGCACTGAAGATGTTAGTATATGAGCAATTCAGCGCATCACTGTACCTTGAAAATCCTCTGAGCATACTGTGATCTTGAGGTACCTGGTGGTATATGTGAGGGTATTTACCTTCCCTTTTTAGGTCTAAGCTGCCTTGCACTAGTTTGCATGTGTTATTAGTAGAGAGCTTGCGCTTCAACAATTATCATTATTTGCATTGTAACATCAGTACTTTTCAGAGCTTGTAAACAGCAGAGCGTATTACATAACTTGGCTTGTTGCAGGTATAACTTAAAATGGATTATTGCCCTGGAAATGTTATTGTATGTAAGTCATACATATTAAGTAATTTTAAACTAGGTCAGAAAGTGGAGGAGCAAAAGTAGAGGTCAAGAACTAAAACAAAACAATCCCATAAAGCTAGGCTCACTTTATCTTCAGCGATTACAAATGTAGCCTTGTTTAACAAGGCTTTTGCCAGACAAGGACTACTTGTTCGCAGGTGTTAGTCGGTGAAAAATGGTAGTGCTTCAGTTCAAATGAAAAAGTAGGCATTGATTAGCTTAGAACACTGGGTGGTTTGTGTGCCTGCATCCTATGGGGCTGACAACCAGCTGCTGGTGTAAGCATCACCACATGATAGAAGAAGAGTTTGTCATCTGCTTTCTGCCTCACACAGTGGAATATGCACTTTCCCAAACTTGCCTGATGTGTAACTCTGCTGGACAAATTGCTAAACTCACTGCATCAGAAAAATACTCCAAGTCAAAAAACACCCCTGGGGTAAATTAAGGTAATAATAATTTGACTATAGTAACAGTATTGATATGGCAGTTTTTACTGGAAAGCTGGCCAACGGCTGAAATTTCTACTAATTCTGATACAGGATATTTTGGGCACTTTCTATAGCATGGCAGCATTTCCACCTGATATGCTGGAGCATGCTACGTAAAGCTGTTGTTTGTAGTGCTGCTTTTGCACTGAGCAGATTTTTAAGACTTCCATCCTGTACGAGTCAGTTTGACAAGTAGTGGAGGCAACTCTGATCAGCATATAGAAAAGTAGATGTCAGGGAGCATCAGACCATGGATATGGGTCTAACTGGGAATTAATTACTTCTCTTTTAGATAGAAGAGCATAGGATTTGTGTCTGTGTGAGGAAGCGCCCTCTCAATAAGCAAGGTGAGTGTACTGACAAAGCTGTGCCTTGGAGCAGCTTGGCATTGCTTACTCTTCTTAAAACTGAGGGTCTTTTCTGTCCACAGAGCTGCAAAAAAAGGAATGTGATGTCATTACTGTTCCAAGCAAGTGTGTCCTGCTGGTGCATGAGCCAAAGCAGAAAGTGGACCTAACAAAATACCTTGACACCCAGGCATTTAGATTTGACTTTTCATTTGATGAATCCTCTTCTAATGAAATGGTATACAGGTAATGCTTTCTTCTCATTGGGAATAACCTTGAAGCTTAAAGCATGGAGCTGTGGATAGATGGCATCCTGGCTTAAAGAAACTGCAACCTGAAATAAGTATTAAAATCATTTTTGGAGGAAACCAAAGGACTGAAAAGTCTAAAGCTTATTTTTGGCATGGTCTTGCTGATTTCCAAAAGATTTGCTTTTATTTGCTCTTTTTTCCTTTCTTTTTAGGAAAACTGATGAAGCAGGGTGTGAAATGTTTGTCTGAACTATCTTTTACCTTCTCAATATCCAGGTTCACTGCTAGACCTCTTGTGGAGACTATCTTTGAGGGTGGGAAGGCAACATGCTTTGCTTATGGCCAGACAGGCAGTGGCAAGACACATGTAAGTTCTTCTCCAAGGTCTCAAATTCTCTAGCTTTATCTGAAGCATTGCAAAGCTCCTTGATGATAATAATGGGTAGGATTGTGTAATGAGTTTGGACCTTGGGCTTTTTTTTTGCCTTAAAGCTAATACTTTGTCAGCTCTTAATCTTCTTTTTTGGTAGCTTTACGTATTACTGGGGTTCCTTTGAGGTTGTGAGGAAAATCATACTGAAATCCCCCCATAGCTGGCTTTTTAAAGACTTAGGCTGTCTTAACATGTTAGTCATGGCTATCCCTTGCTGTTGCTGCTGAACTCCAGTTTGCAAAGTGGGCTGTTAGCCTACCTCTGAGACAAAGCCTGTTTTCTGTACTGTGTTTGAGAGTTTGGAGGCATTCCAAAGACTTTAGCAATTGTAAAAGAATAAGCTTCTTGTTGCACATAACATTTAAGTGATCTGGTATTGTTGTGAAGTAGGAAAATTAGTGTGTTCACTTTCTAACCGCTCCTTCCAGTCCACCAGTTGCAGCTTCAGACAACCTGAAGATTGTGTTTACTGCCTCAAAGATGATCTGCTCTGATTTAAACAACTGAGTTGTCTTTTTAACCGCCTTCTGGAAACTGTAGGGAAGGAAAGTGGGAAACTCCTTCCTCACAGCATGACAGTGGAGTCCAATCTGCTGTCTTGTTCTGCAAGAGGCCTTTACCCCAGACCACAGTGATCTGGACTAAGCTAGGCTAGCCTGTCAGTTTGAGTAATCAGTTGCTGTCTTTCCAGTGTTAGAGCCAAGTTTTAGGCTAGGATCTCCTATCATTAGTGATATGCTGGAGCTGTAGATCTCTTCCAGTAACCCAGAAGGAAATTTGGCATTTTATAGAAGTTTGGACATAGGCTGCCTCCATCGCACTTGAATTGGGCGAACATACTTGTCTGAGAATTGTTACAGGAATACAAGTGTGAGGGACTAAAATTGCAGGCAGTGAAGTCCCTTTCCCTAGGGTGCAGAAGTAGTGCAAGGACAATAGCTGTAGCATGAGACTGGAATGCTGCCTGTTAAACTCTGGTGAACTGACTTTATCGTGGGATTGCCTCATCCCTGGCAGTGTTCAAGGCCAGGTTGGACTGGGGGCCTTGAGCAACCTGATGTCTAGTGGGAAGGTGTCCTTGCCCATGGCAGAGGGCTGGAACTAGATGAGCTTTAATGTCCCTTCCAACCCAAACCATTCTGTGATTATGGCTGAGTCATGTTTTAAAAACTGAGGCATTTTTACAAAAATGGTAGAGTCAGGACAGCACCAACTGAAAAAGCTGGGATTAAAGGTACCTTGGTCAAAGAAGTTAGGCATTGTCTGCTCTGGAAGTTTGATGCATTTTTGGTACCAGGTGAGCTTTTGGAAGTAGCAATGAAAACTTTATTCAACTTATGCCCTAAGATGAGGCTTTATTTCCTCTGACCAGAGGCAATTGGGTTGCATTGTCAAGGCCATGCATTTCTTCTTGCAGAAACAAGTGCTTTGTGCTGCACTGCAGACCCTTGCAGGTATTCAGCTGTTGCTTTGCATAGCCCAGAGCTGCTTTGTGAACTGATAGGGAACTTCCTAGTATGTTCTTGGCAATACAATCAGGTAGCCTGACTTGTTTGTACCACACATTACCTCTGGCCTTTTCTGTTTACAGACTATGGGCGGAGACTTCTCGGGGAGAACACAGAATGCCTCAAAGGGCATATATGCTTTTGCGTGTAAGTTGATTCTTTAGATATGAAAATCAAATTAGTGATTGTTTTTCTTAGATAAGATCTGGCTGTGTATGGCTATTTAAAATGTTTCCAGTAGAAGGTACCTAAAGCATTTGTGTTGTCAGTAATAAATAATGGTATTTGTGGCAGGAGGTACGATTTAATTTCACAAAATATTTTCCATTCAGCCTGGAAGCTTCTAGATCCACACTTAACTCACAGGAAGATACTTGCTTTTGAGGCAAAGAGTTGCCAGTTTTCTACGCTGGCATTTGCTGGGCTGAACCATTTGATTTTGATTCTTCTGCTGTGCTTTTGTCTTAAACTCAGGATGGTGTTTGGCAATACCCAACTCGAATGCAACACAACCCTACCTATTTCTAATATAAAGCTTCTTATAGAGAAAGCATATAAATGTTCTGCTTCTTCCTGTAAGCATTAGATGCGAAAAACCTACCACATACAAAATCATTCCAGAAAACAGATGCTTTAGAAGCCCCTTGACCTAGAAAGCACCATGACCTCCTCTACCTCCCCTTTAGAAAGGCATATTGTGAAACTAACCTGTGTGTGGCAAGACAGCTGAAACAAGAGCAACTGTTTATTACTCTATGAAAACCAGTTACAACTGTCCCTGAAATAAAGTCTTTTTTTTTTAGCTCAGTTGTGAAAAGCTGCACTGGATCCAGCCAAAGGGTCAAGTAATCTGGTGTAGTGTCTCTAAACAGCAGCAATGCGGGTGTTCAGGGATGCATGAAACACAAGACTTTTTCAAGCCTGTCCAAAACAATAGCAGATCCCAGTGTTGCCCTACAGCAGTGAGGATTGCTGTGTACAGGGGACATTAGCAATAAAAGCTTCTGTATCCCCGTGTGTTTGCAGTCCCTGGAGGTGGATGCTGCTGATACTGCTCTCCAGATGTTGGCACAGCACTAACTGTTTCACTAGCATTTGTTAAGTATCATTCAGCTGCATGACACTGCTTTATGGCTGTGCAGTGTTTGAATGTAGATCAAGTAGGTAACTAGAATGTCTTTTAAACTAGTTAACTGAACTTCTGCCTTTCCTCACTAGCACAAGATGTCTTCCTGCTCCTAAACCAGCCCAGGTACAGGAGTCAGGAACTGGAAGTCTATGTGACTTTCTTTGAAATATACAATGGAAAGGTAAGATTCCTATTTTTTTTAATCTTGACCTGACTTCCTTGGCTGAATGTCTCATAAGTAGTCAAGTGAAACTCCCTAGTTTCGATAGTTCTATATAATCAATTGTTTATGGTGTCTTTGGAATTGAATTGGAAGGCTCTGTTAAAGGTACTGGTTTCATATAGCTTTATATAAAAGATGACACAAAATTTTTATTCAGACTTGCCTCAATCTTGTTACCCTGTAGGTGTTTGACCTCTTGAACAAGAAGACAAAGCTTCGAGTCCTGGAGGATGGCAAGCAGCAGGTCCAGGTTGTTGGTCTCCAAGAAAGACAAGTCAACTGTGCTGAGGATGTCATCAGAATGATTGAGATGGGCACTGCCTGCAGGTTTGGTGCCTTAAAACCAATGAAAATAGTCATATCCTGTTGTATCTGCATGTCTAGAAAAATGTCTGTAGCTAGTGCTTAGAGACTTAAATAGAAGCTTGTTGTTCCCAACAACAGGCAAGCACTGAGCATCACTTTTGCATGAATCCAGGAAGGTGGCTAGCAGGGCTAGGTTTAGCCCTCCTTCCATGGAGAAGGTCAGAGTTCCTGGTTCCTATGTCCTCATGCAACTCCCAGAAGAGCAAAACTGTTCACATGAGGAGATGGGTGCCCCGGTGCCACAGCTAAGCTGAGCTTTCTAGAAGTATCAGCTAGTTTACAGGAACTCAAGTAGCTCCCTGTGGGCTTCTGAGATCAAGGAAGGGCAGCTGGCATCAACCTACAGTTGAAAAAATGCTTTAGCTTAGCTGCAGGCCAGATGACCTATTCCAACGGCAACAAAAGTGCTGCATGTTGTTCAGGGATCTTGTCTAAAGAATCTTTGAGAGCAGGTGCCAAGGGACAGCTGCAGGCTTGGTTCATCATCCTGGCAGGAAGGCTGTGGTAAGGGCAGCTCTAGCATTGTACTGGTGTCTATAATCGGGAGCTATAATCACAGAATTATAGAATGGTTTGGGTTGGGAAGGACTTAAGATCATGCAGTTCCAACCCCCCTGCCATAATCTGTATCTTGAGTCTCAGTGAAGTGTTAACAGCTGTGGAAACATTACTAGGCAAATGACAACCCCTTGGCTTTTGTATTACACTGCATGTGCAGATACGCACATCCTGAAAGCTCACTCAGTGCTCTGCTGTGCATGCTTTTTTGGCTGACAGTTCAATCAAGAAGGGTTTAACATTACAGACTCCTGCCTCACTTTAGGACAATCTCCCTCCCTTTCCCCCAGCAGCAGGGACACAGGTGGGACAGTGAACCTGCCAGCCTTCTTGGGGATTAAATGACAGCGAAGGTGTCAGGGAGATTTATGGTAACTTCTAAGCCTCCAGTCTCTATCTTGTAGAGATGGGGCTTGGGCAGCTGCACAGCACAGGTAAAGTGCCAAGCCCGCTTGGCTGGAGAAGGGGATTTACTATGACTGTAATGTGCTATCACAACTAATGCTGTTTAGTGGGGAGCTTGGCTGAGCTTACTGTGTAATGGCAAATGCATTAGGAAAATGACATGTGGCCTGCCCTGAGGCAGAGAGCTGCTGTGCTGAAGGCATGTCTTCCAGCTCCAAATGTAAGGCATTAGCAGTGAGGAGGGCTGGCTGAGTTGAGCCAGGCAGCTTAAATAGCCTTCAATCTCTACAACTGGGATTGCAGGTTCATATTTCTCACAGCAGTCCTTCTGTGCTCTTCTATCAGAAGTAATTCCATAATTCATCCAAACTTGAAGTACCAACGTGTGAGATAAAGCTTAGGAGGTTAAACGACTGAATGGTTGCAGGTCTTGGCTAGCACTGTCAGGACCTGTTGCATCTTCTGGCACACAGTTCTAATGCTTGTTTGTATCTTTGCTGTAGGACATCTGGGCAGACATTTGCAAACGCCAGCTCTTCCCGGTCGCATGCCTGCTTCCAAATCCTGCTACGCCGAAGAGGGAAACTGCTTGGCAAATTTTCCTTAGTGGATCTGGCAGGGAACGAGAGGGGTGCTGACACATCTAGTGCTGATCGGCAGACACGAATGGAAGGTGCAGAGATCAATAAGAGCTTGCTGGCTTTGAAGGTAAGCTTATAGCTCAGGGAGCAAGTAGTGCTAATGACTTAGGTTCAGCTCTGGGCTTCTGTTATGCTCCTTTCCAGTGCCAAGGGAAAAGAACAGCCCCAAAAATCCTAGTTTATTATGTCAAGAACCCTGAAAAGGGCGTATAATTCCATTTAGAGTGTTTCCAGTAAAGCAGTGCAGCCTTGTCAGGCCAGACACTGTTACAACTGTTCCAAGCTTCATTCAAGCCATCTTTTTTACATATAGGATGGATATACTAGCTGTCCTGTGACAGTCAAAGACCTGGAGTATATTTAAAGATATAAAGTAAATATAATATAAAGATATTTAAAGCAATAAAGATGACCATTCTCCAGCCTGCTGGATTTACCAGCAACTTGTGGCTGATAGTTTGCAGAGCTCGTTGAGAAGAGGTGCAGATATTGCATTCACAAGACTTGCCTTTTATTAGGAATGTATCCGAGCTTTAGGGCAGAACAAATCTCACACCCCCTTCCGGGAGAGCAAGCTGACCCAGGTGCTGAGAGACTCTTTCATAGGAACAAACTCAAGAACCTGTATGGTGAGTATGTGCATGGCACACACACTGCTTATGGGTTCTGCAGTTTTACTGGATGGAGAGCTGTGTGCCCCTCTAGAATGAGGGGGCTTTAAAGGCAGAAAGCTTCACTTCTCTGGCAAAAAAGTCATACAGTTTCCTCCTCTGCTCACCTGTGGTGACTGAGATACAGCAGTGAGCTATGCCTAGCCCTGGTAGAAGCCGGGCTGAAGAAGTCACTTTCATACAGTGAATGTACAGTAGAGCCTGGCATGCTCTCAAAGGGCTCTGCTTCCTGTGGGGGTGCAGCACTGTGGGTATACACAAAGCCAGTGGAAAGCTGGATGCAGGGCCACTGCATGTCCCACAGAACTATAAAGTAAAATGCCCTTAAGAGAAGGGCTCAACTCTGCCCTAATGTGTCCCAGATGCCTGGTGAGATCTGTAGGACCGTTAGCATGAGTGGAAGTCAGATGTGAAAGTCACTGAGGTCTTTTGTTCTGTTTGCAGATAGCAATGATTTCTCCAGGCATGAATTCATGTGAATACACCTTGAACACACTGAGATATGCTGACAGGTAATGGCCCTTAAGATTTGGGGATTTTATTCTTGTCACAGAGGGTGCTTTGGTTGTTTTTAATCAGACCTTTGGAAGCTCAGGTTCTCTTGTATTGCTTGTAATGGTGATTTGGAGCTTTGTTGTTAGGAGCAAATCATCTTAGAGCTGTCTTATGAAACTCACCCGGTTGCTCTCTGTGTGAGACATAAGAGATTGTATAAGACCATGACTAATGTTTCCTTTCCTCAGAGGAGGAGTCTGTTGTACTGGACTTGACTGCCCTGGTTTTTGTAGGGAGTTTACCATGTCCCAATTACCTCCATGCCCTTTACTTTCTGGATTACTTTAGGTCCCATCTCTAAGTGTGTGCTAAGAATGTGTTCCTTACAGAGCCCTACCGGTGGCACAAAACACTTTGTTCTTGATGAGCTTTAGTATGAGCTAATAAGGTATGGTACCTTGGAGACTTTGGGTGAAATCTGAAGGACCTGAGAACTCAAATGCCTCTAAGCAGATGGTGGGAGTGTGTTTGGAGTGCCCCACAGCTGATCTTGGCTACCTACAGGGTAAGGTAGATTGGCAGGGACCAAGCCCCAGGTTTCCTTGGGTGTCTTGCTGGTAGCTGGAACACCTGTGTCAGAGCAGTGGGTGCCTCCTGGTTTCTGCTTTACATGCCTCTACACCCCTCCAGTGAGGTGACAAGCAAAGATAACACTTGACTGTTGTGCAAGCATCATTTTGTTAATATATGACATCTCAGGCTTGGTAGCTTGCCTTCATTTAGTTCACAAACTGTTGCTGGTTCCTTCCTGGAAAGCATTCCACCCTCTGAAAGGGTGTATGGTAATGCTTGTCATACGCATTCAGGAACATTGTGAATCTTGACAGTGGACAGTTATTCCTGCTCACCTGAAAGTACAGGACAAAGCGCAACATCTGACTTAGAATCATAGAATAGTTAGGGTTGGAAAGGACCTTAAGACCATCCAGTTCCAACCCCCCTGCCATGGGCAGGGACACCTCACACTAAACCATGCCACCCAAGGCTTCGTCCAACCTGGCCTTGAACACTGCCAGGGATGGAGCACTCACAACCTCCCTGGGCAACCCATTCCAGTGCCTCACCACCCTAACAGGAAAGAATTTCCTCCTTAGATCCAATCTAAACTCCCCCTGTTTAAGTTTTAACCCTTACCCCTTGTCCTGTCACTATAGTCCCTAATGAAGAGTCCCTGCCCAGCATCCCTAGAGGACCCCTTCAGATACTGGAAGGCTGACTGTCTATGTCAGCAACAAAGATGTTGGAACTAGATGATCTTGAGGTCCTTTCCAACGCTAAGTATTCTATGATTCTATCTTGAATAAGACCGGTCCCAACACTGATCCACTTGTTACTGGTCTCCAGCCGGACACATTGATCACAACTCTTTGTGTGTGGCCATCCAGCCAGTTCTTTATCCACCGAGTGATCCATCCATCAAATTGATGTCTCTCTAATTTAGAGACAAGGATGTTGTGTGGGACTTGGCATGCTTCAGTAAGATTCTAGCCTTAAGCTGGCCCATTGTGTTCTTTGCCAGTGTACAGAGCGAGTTGAAGCTCCAAGAAGAGAGGGTATTAGGCTGAAACTGACTGGAAATATGAATTTGAACACTAGTAACTGGAATGAAATGCCCAGCTTGTGTACCAAGTTATCACCTATGACTTTCATCCTTCTGTATCTATTCTGGCACAATGGGTATCTGGGCAAAAATCAACCTTAACCTTTTCCTTCTATACTAACTTCTCTAAGCTGGTCATGCTAAACCAAGCTGACATGTGGAAAACAGCTTCTGTGAAAGGCTTTGCTGCAATTAGCATTGTGTATTTGGATGTTTCTCTCCAGGAGAGGTCCTGGAGACAAACATCTCAGCTTTCCTTCCCACAGCCCTCTGAGATTTCTGCCCATGGTAGTTGTTCTGGGTGGGGTAATGTGGAACTTAAGTGCAGCTGAATGTTTCTTGCTGAGCACTGACTGTAGTAGCTGCTCTGTGATGCTGTAGACCAGAAACTGCTGGAAGAACAGTTCGAGTGACGAATCTTTTTGTTGCAGGGTGAAAGAGCTAAGCGTTCATAATGGAGGTGGTGAAACACAGAATCAGATGGAGATTGAGGAAATGGAAGGCTTGAGTCCTCAATACAATGTATGTGTGTGCAGTGGGTTGTACAGATCTTTAAACTGGGAACAATTTGCTGTTCTTACTTGGACTGCTTCTTGCAGCTCTGCAAGGATGAGGAGGAAGAGCTCTCTCCCCACATGTTCAGCTTTCGTGAGGCTATGACTCAAATTAGTGAACGGGAAGAGAAGGTTGTAGAGCAGCTTAAAGAACTGAAACAGGTATGTGGAAGAGGCAAGCCTGGCCTAGGCTGCCTTCTGCATGTTGATTGCAGCTTGCTTGTCTGAGCCAAGTGCTGCTGGGAGGCTGTGGGCTGTAATGCAGACTTGTTACTTTTTCCTCACTTTTTCCTGTGTTTCCTGCCCAACTGGTTAAACTGGGGCATTTCAGTGCTTGTGACCACCTGGACCCCCTACCCCTCCAACTAGCAACCTCTACTTGCTGCTAGTGAGCACTGACTGGTACTGGTTGGTAGAAGCTCAGCTTTGTTGACTGATGTGCCAGGTTTGAGGAAACAAATTGAATTTCCAGGAAGTCAATTTCGTATTGTTATCCTTGTAAATAGAGACTGGCAACTGAACTTGACTACCTCTTGGGAATCACAGAGCAGCCAGACTACGATCTTGAGACCTTTGTGAGCACAGCTAAGTACTTTGTAGAGGAGAGCTCAAGAAACTTCCTGAGTGTTGGAGGTATGTTAATGCTTGTCTCTGACTAGCACTGTCACTGCACCAGCACACCTGTGGGGGTTTGAGCACCCAGTCCTTCTGCTTATGTTATGATTCCGATCACTTTCCTTGGTGATCATATAGACAGATCTGAAATATCCTTTTGTCTGCACTTTCCGAAGTAAAACTTTGGCTAGAAACTTCCACTTATACTGCCATATAACACTGCCTTCCCTTGAGCAGAACACAATAGCCACAAAAAGCAGATGAGCTGAAGTCCATTTGCCTAGGTTGGTTATACAGTTTACCTTTTGCCTTAGCCAAAACCCAAACTTTGAGAAATAGGTCTTGGTACCATATTCTAGAGATTCATACAGGTGTACCCTCTCTTTCCATTCCTGTTTTCATGAATATCAGGCCTTGATACCCATCCACTTACATCAATCTGCCAGGCATATACTGAGATGCCACATCTGCCAGCACCTCAGTTTGGCATGCATTTGCCTTGCCATAGGGCATTAATAAAAGTGCCACGAAATCCCTCCACTGTTCAGTACTGACCCAGTTTGGGGACTTCCCACCTCAGCACAGGAGGCTGTCAACTGCCTGTTTCCTTAGCCCTGCTCACATTCCTTGGAGCAGGGGTGGAAGGCAGGCAGCAAGGCAGATGCATGGGCTTGGTTGACACATGGTAACAGGGGTGGGTACTTAGACTGCCTGGCTGGGACAGGGGAAGCTATGCTGGTAATTGCTACCTTTCTGCCACTACTGCAGTAACTTGTCCTGTAACTGTACCACTCCAGCCAGGGCAGCTGGCATAGTCTGTGCCTCAAAAACAGGCCTATGAGGGTTGTAGTTTTTTAAATGAGGCTAAAAATTGTGGCATCAAAGTGAACTGTCAGTCTGAAATAGTGACTTATTTTTTAAGCAGCCCTGACTGTCTTCCCATCTCAAATGTAGCCCCGTAGCTGTATCTCTCCATTCACCATCTAGAGCGGTGACAAGATAGCAGGAGTAAATGCCCTGCTGCCCTCTCTGCCTTATAGGCTGAGGAAATCTGGCTCTCTGGGATGGTTGGGTTGGTGGCATCTAGTTTGAACTGCAAACTGCAGGCTTGCAACTACTGATGAGGAGAAATGAGCAAGCACAACTGAAGAGCTTTGTGGGACCAGGCAGGATCTGATGTTGGCTGAGCAGTTATTGCCCAGTCCACTTCCCTCTGTGGCCCTGGCAGAGCCCTGCTGAGGGGGACAGCTGGCCCAGGGAGCTCAGCTTCTAGGTCAGTCACCTTGTCACTCCTATCTTCTTTACAGAAACTCTGGATGCCCTGGGGGCTGCCATGCAACTGGAGGAGCAAGCCAGCAAGCAGATGAGGCGGAAGAGGCCTTAGTAAATACAGCAAAACATGGTTCACAAGCAGGTCTTTGTATGTTGTGCATGTTTGTTTGGTTTGTGTCATTCCTATTTTCAGTGTGGTAGAGTGTTTGCAGGTCACATGTGCCTGCGGGTAGAGAACACAGCAGCCTCTCCCTCTTCACGGTCTGGTATCAGGGTGCTTAGTAGAGTGCTAGAACCACCCCTGCAAGGCCTGGGGAGGGGGGCTGAGAGTCTGCTAGATGTCTCTCTTTTGGCCCTTTGCTAGTGACAGTGGTCTCCTCCGATAGAACTAGATACATGTGTATAGTTTTCTAGTGTACATAACCTTTCCAGATGTGCTTGAAACATTGCAAAACTGTTGCAAGTCTGGCTTTTTTTGAAAGAAAATTGACTTGTATGTAATTATACAACACTGGTATTTTAATAAGTTTGATAAATAAATGTTCCTGGATTTAATTATCTTCTATCTTATAAAATATATTTCTTGCTGATTCTGGTGCAGTCTAACAGTCCCTGAAGACTTGCAGGTGGTGGAGAGAGGCTGGTTTCATGGGTGAAGTTCTTTTTTAAGTCTTTACACCTGTTTAAAAATCACTCAAAATAAAAATCCCTCAAAATTGTCTTGCAATTTTGAGATCTTGCTGGCTGGAACTTGCTGAGCAAGGGAGAAGCTGGTTTAGAGGGTACCTACCCTGAGTAAAGCTCAGCATGTAGTAAGGGGATCAGCTCTCTTGACATCAGGTAAGTACTCCCTTATACCACTGGAGTTTACTTAGGATTTGAAGATAGCCCCAGGATCTTACGTCACATAATTCCCCATGGCTAACATACTGCAAGCAACAGCTTACCATTACTCTCTCCCTACATCCCCCAACCTCATCTGCTCCCTAAGCTACCTTCTCCCCCTGAAAGTACAGGATGTCATTTAAGTGATTAGGCCCCCAGCAGCTCTGCACACACCTTCTGAGGACTGTATCCTTGCCATGGCTCTAAGGGATATCTATCACAATGGAGGCCAGTTCTTCTGCCTGGAGTGGATCCATTTTTGTGTACCAGGTCTCAGGACTGTCCTGGAAAAGGCAGCAGAAGAGTTACGATGTTAATGGGATGTGGCCAAGCAGCAGTGACAAGCAGTTAGAGAAGGGATACTTTAACCCAGACAGGATCAGCCTCAGCTGGGGCACTTTTGTGATCAAATGTTTAGGGTTGAACCCTCGGAGCTGTCAAAATTGATGTGTACATGGGTGCTGACTGCATCCTACTAAGATGGCATAGCCACAGACTACCAGGGCTTTAGTTTTGACTAAAGCAAGGCCATCTTGTTCCAGTTTAGGTGTTACTAGTTGCTTGGATTATTCAGCCTTTCCCAGTGCTGTCTTGGGATGTGTAAGGATGGGCCTGGGTGCAAGGAGCAAATGTTGCTCCTGGTTTGCTTCACCTTCCTTCCCTGGTCCCAAGATTGGTTACTGATCTCCATAGCCAGGAGGAGTTCAAGTCATTTCACAGAAGATCTGAGAATCCCTCCTTGCTCTGTCTTTGAAGATCAATTATCTTCTGAACACTGAGACTGAAAGTGAATGCTTCTCAAAGGGGGTCTTAGTTCTGGGCTCTCATGCAAGACTGTATTTCTTGTGAAAAGTCCCATCTACTAACAGGCTTTTTCCCTGTGAAATCCAGACCCTACATCCCTGCAAAACAGACCAAGGTCCTGGGGCCACTAATAAACCCCATAAGGGAGACATGTTTACCATGAAGTGCTGGAACAGTGTGTCCCCTAGTGCATTCTTCACACACTCCTCCAAGAAGGGAAACATGTGGACAAAATACTGCAATAGAACAGACAGTTGATGTGTAGGGAGAAGGGATGCGAGTGTGGGTATAGAGGGTAGAGCTGTAGCGATGATGTAGCTTCAGCTAACCTGTGTCCCATTCCAGTGAGTCCCTGACCACATCCTTTACTGCTGGTGCTATTACAAGTGGTATTTCATGAATGCAGCAAGAGAAACTTGTAGGTGCTCAAGCTTCACTTTGTTCCCCAATGCCAGTTCCCACCTTCACTGGCGGAGGATGTTTGAAAGTATTATACCATGTTCAAGCGTGGTAGTTGCTAGGAAGTTCATCCTGCTGTGCAGTTTGTGTCTGCTTGCACCAGGAAGCTGAGCAGCCTGGTTTCAGCCATTGCTTATTCAGCCTTTCCTAGCTACAGACCATGCGGTCCTTCCCTGCCACTGTTACACAGGCAGAGCTGTGCTGAGGCAGGCCAGCACCAGCAGGGAAAAATAGCCTTTTTCCAGGCAAACTGTCTTGGTTAGCCTCTTATCTCTGTGTGCTTGTGACCCACAGCAAGCCTGGGGCTAGAACAGAGGTGTGAGGGCCAGATTTGGCTTCCCAGTATTCTGTGTGCAGTGAGTGGCAGGAGTAGAAATACAGCTCTTCTCTGAAGGAAGTGTCACTTCTGCCTTTGTGAATAAGCCTTCCTGCTATGCTTAGGCAAAAACCCCAACTAACCAACGAGAAACCCCAAAACAGTGTAGGGAGCCTTCCTCCTCAGGTGCTCTGGGAGCAGACCCATAGCAGACTATGATGTCCCACCATGCTCACCTCCAGGGAGATGCTGGCATATCTCTGGCTGGCCACATGATCCAGGTTCCCCACAGCAACCATCAGGCCGTGTACCACCTTCATCTGGATGAGCTCCTCAGCCACTTCTGCTGACTCCTTGGCTAAGACACTGCAATGAAATAGACCATCAGCCCTCACTTTGTGGTTGGGAACAAGCACACAACAAATTGAAGCTGGGCCTCTTGGGGTGACCTCAATGGTAAATGGTGTGTTCTTGCCCTACCCCAGTGACACCAACAGACAGGAGAGTCAAAATAAACAAGAAATGTTTGGCTGTGTGTGGCACAGTGATCATTTAACACATGGGCTTGCAGAGATATTATTGTTTAATGATTGGCAGGAGCTTCCAGGTGTGTATTAAAGCCCAGCAAGGTTCTTGTGTAACCATAACGAACTAAGACTTAAACGCCACCAACATCACATCCATGAGCACATCCCTGGAAGACAGTCCTATATGTCTTCCTACCCACCAAAAATTTTCTGTCATCTGCTTTTGCACGAAAAGTGTTCCGATAGCACTATCTTGTGGACACTGCAGGAAAATCATACTGAACTGACCGAATGTCATTAGTCTGTAGTCAGTCATACGCACTATATTCTTCCACTGGGTGACCGATGTCCTTTTCTACCCAAAGGGAGCCTCTTCTCTAAGGTATCTATAGTGCTCCAGTAGTTTTTAAGTCCGCATTTCTTACCCCACGATTTTTGCAGCAGCAGCCTGCTGAGTATACACCAGCTTGGGTTCTTTCAGGCCAAGTGTGGCTGTGTCTGCACGAGGAACATTAGGAAGGTAAGAATGCTGCTTTTGAAACACTTCTAAGACATTTGAAGGGAGGGGAGGTGGAGTTACACTGGTAACATGAAAGGAGCATGTAGTTTTTCCAGGAAACGCACCAGAGGGACACTCTGTGGATACAATATCATATGTAACACCCTGCAAGGCTGGGTGCATGATGCCCGCAGCACTAAGAGCCTCCCCCCTACAAGTCAGGGGGATGGCTGAGCCCTGCGGAAGGAGTTGAGGACCCCAGCGGAAGCGCCGCGCTGGGCGCCCTGGCAGGCTGCATCCTGCTGTGTACCTGCGGCGGTCTCGCTGCAGAAGGTGAGCTCTTTCCTGCAGGACGGTGTCAGGAACGCCACGAGGCCCTCTAGCAGCGCTGGGCGGACCTGATGGGCCATGAGGACCTTCAGCAGCTGGATGGCTGGAGGAGAGGGCAAAGGCAGTGATCATGGTAAAGCAGGAAATAACCACCCCGAGGTCGGATGGTTGCTAAACCATGAGGGTCTAACAGTTACGAAATATTCCATCTGTCTTTAACCGAAATAGGGTCAGCTCCGCCGAAGCGGAGCCTCAAAAAATTCCTCGACACTCGTGCTTGTTCCTCTCCACGGAAATCTTTAGTAAAAGGCGAAAGATTTATACGGTCTGAAGAGAAACCAGAGTACGCTCTGCTGTCGTCCCCCGCCACCACCGCCCGCCTGCCCCGCCACCCAGAGCTTAGGGCGACACCCGATCGCCTGCTCCTGGCCCCGCGGTGCCCCGCAACCCAGCCCCGCCGCCGCCACCCGAGCCGCGCAGACCCAAACAGCTCGGACCGGCGATGGCACCGGCCGCAGCAGCGGACACCGGGCAGCACCGCGCTGTCGCGGTGCGCTCTGGGTATGCAAAGTAACGGCGTGCTGATGAGGCGCATGACAATGAAGCGGCGGGCGGGCGCAGATGAGGCGTGGGGTCAGCCCGCAGCCTGTCCCACAGCGAGACCTCGCTTCTCTCCCCGCCGAGCCGCATGTCGGCCCGGTTGGACCACACCAGCATGCAGCCGAAGGCCGACGCTCTTCGCAACCCCCCAGCCAGGCTTTTGTTATTGGTCTGTCTTTAACCAGGATAGGGTCAGCTCCACCGAAGTGGAGCCTCAAAAAATTCCTCGACACTCGTGCTTGTTCCTCTCCACGGAAATCTTTAGTAAAAGGCGAAAGATTTATACGATCTGAAGAGAAACCAGAGTATGGTTGCATTCTTCCCCTGCAGCCTTCCCACCCCCGGCTGCTGCCCCGCAGGACACGGCGACTCCCCCCTCCGAGCTACGCTTCCCACCCAACCAGCACCGGCTCGCCGCAGCTACCGACACCCTCGGCTCGGCCCAAGCCCGCCGGCCACGCCGGTTCCGGGCGGCGGCAACAGGCGGGCGGCACGGCGCTGCCCCGCACTGCACCCTGGGTATGCTAATGAGGCTATGCTAATGAAGAACATGCTAATGAGGAGCCTGCTCCCTGCATCGCGGCAGCGCTGGGCGGGGCCTTGCCGGTACCGGGTGGGCCGGACCGGGGCGCGGCGATGGCGAGGGGCAGGCGGGACCCTGAGCGGAAGCGGGGCGGGACTATGCGCTGCCCGGCTGGGGTCGCGTCGTCCCCGCGGACAGCGCCGCGCAGAGGCGAACAGGCGGCACCGGGAGAGGCGGCGGAGCGGAGCGGAGCGGCGGTGCGGGACGGCCCTGAGCGGCGGGGCGGGGGCAGGTCCCCACGTAACCGCTTCTCTCGGAGCACGACCTGCCGGAGGCAGCGGCCTCTCTGCATCGCCGGGTCCGAGGGCAGGGACCGACCGACCGTTCGCTCGTCCTCTGGGCAGACGTAGGGTGCCCTGCGCAGGGTGGGTGATGAAGCGGCCGCCGGCGGCGGGGGAAAGGGCGGCGCAGATGCCCGAGCAGCGGGTTGAGCGCTGCGGGCAGCCGGGCCGGGCCTAGCCCCATTGGGTTCCCGGAGCCAGGCTGGCCCTCGCTGACCCGCCCCAAAGCGGCTCGTTTATCTACTCCGCGGTCATTGCACTACTGCAACTCCCACCTTTCCCAGTTTCTTTCCCCATAGTAGGACGAGCTCTGTCTTTAACCAGAATAGGGTCAGCTCCGCCGAAGCGGAGCCTCAAAAAATTCCTCGACACTCGTGCTTGTTCCTCTCCACGGAAATCTTTAGTAAAAGGCGAAAGATTTATGCGGTCTGAAGAGAAACCAGAGTATGCCCTCGAGTCCCCGCGCACACGCAGCCTCCCCCGGTTGTCACTCTGTAGGACACGGCGACCCCGCCACTCCCGCTCTGTCCCCGCAGCTATGGCTCGTCGCCCCCCTTACGGCGTACACGGGCAATGCCCCGCACCCGGACAGCGGCGGCCCCGCGGGAACGGACAACTTCAACGGGGCCGGGGCGCCGGTCCGCAGTGCACCCTGGGTATGCAAATGACAGCATTGCTAAGGAGCCGCATGCTAATGAGGCACCCGAGTCGCCGAGGGAGGCTGCACCCCCTTGCGGGGTGATCCGCCCGTCTGGTCCCGCTGCCACACGGGCAGAGGCATCCCATCCCCTGCCCAAGCCGCTCTTACGCACACCCACAGCCTCCCCCAGGCACCCTCAGCCCCTGCCCAGGGCAGCTAGACGGGTCTTACCTTCGTGCTGGACCTGCAGGTGTGTGGAGCGCAGCACACCCAGCACCGGCTCCACCACGGCTGTGGGCGCCTCTCCCACCACGTCCTGCGGGGGAAAGGGGAGAGTGACAAGGACAGTCTTCACACCATACTCCAGGCTGTCCTCTTCCAGCTCTGATGCCAAGGAGGCTGTCCCAGCTCCTGCCAGGGCAGGAAGGACAGATAGGGAAGCTAACGCTGCCCTTAGCCATGACCTACCTGCATGACACGCAGTGTCTGCAGAGCCAGCTGCTGGGCTCGGGGGGAGGCACATGGCAGCACAGCAATGAGGCCTTTGTAGACTTGGTTCTGGTACTTGGGATTGCTGTGGCCCAAAGAGTCCAGCAGAATCTGCGTGTCTTCTTGAGCCTCTGCTGAGTTGGAAGTGGCCAAGAACTTGGCAAGGGATTGCACTCCTGTGCAAAGAGAGACACCAGCTCATGTGCCTGCATGAGCCTGGATCACCCAGCTCAGCTGTTCCACTGCCACCCCAGAGGGAACCCAGCACCACATCCCACTCAAAATATGCCTTGAAGAAGAGAAGCCAAGAAAAAGTTCTTTGGAAAACCAGTTGGCAAAATTCTAACTGGAGTATGTGGCCAAGGCGCTTCCACAGGCATTTACATGAGCAGAGTCTGGCACTGCTAGGGATCCCTCTGATGATCCTGCAGCTTTGTCTTTCTGTGATGGCAGGTATCACTTCATGGCCTCCGACAATGGAATCTGAGCTACAGAATGGCTAACAGGGTTTGGCTTCTGCTGCCCAGGAAAAATTGAAACAAAACAGGAAGAAACCTGTTGTAATGTTCTTTCAAAATCATAGGACCAACTTGGTTGGAAAAGACCTTTAAGATCATCAAGCCCAACTTCCACCCTAGGACTGCCAAGTCCACCACTAAACCATGTCAATAAGGGCTTCATCTACGTGGTTTGTGAACAGTTCCAGGGATGGTGATTCCAACACTGCCCTGGGCAGCCTGTTCCAATGCCTAACCACCCTTTCAATGAAGAAATTGTTCCTAATATCCAGTCTAAACCTCCCCTGGTGCAGCTTGAGACTGTTACCTCTTGTCCTATCACTTGTTACTTGGGAGAAGAGACCAGCCAGCTCCACTCTATCCTCCTTTCAGGTAGCTGTAGAGAGAGATAAGGTCCCTCCTGAACCTTCTCTTCTCTAAACTAAACAACCCCTGTTCTCTCAGCCGTTCCTTGTCAGATGTGCTCCAGACCTTTCACCAGCTTTGTTGCCCTTCTCTGGTCCTGATCCAGCAGCTCAATATCTCTCTTGTACTGAAGGGCCCAGAGCTGAACACAGTGTTTGAGGTACAGCCTCACCAGTGCTGATGATCACTCACCAGGGGGATGATCACTTCCCTAGTCCTGCTTACCACACTACTGCTGATATAGGCCAGGATGCCGTTGGCCTGCTTGGCGGCCTGGGCACAAGCTGGCTCATGTTCAGCCAGCCAAGGTACAAACTGCAAAACCCTCCCACCCCAAGAGGAAAGTTTGCAGTAGGTGAATGCTGCAGGTAAGAAAGGAAACTGTTTTGTGGGTTTTAACTGAAGCAGTTGCAACCAGGAGGACAGCAATATCACATCAAAAGAAGTAAGTGTAAAGAAAGCAAGCTCAGTACAAACAGAGAGGGAATGAAATGCAACTGCTCAACAGCCAAAACTCTGAACTCCTTCTAGCAGAACACTGGGGCATCTGCCATCAGCAGGGGGAGGGAAGGGAATGGCTCAGCACCTCCAGCAGCCCCAGAGGCTAGAGGTCATGGGATAACATCTTTGTCTGAACTAGGAACAAGCACATATGGACACACTGCCTACCATAGCTTTCACAGATGAGCTCCTTATACTTCCTGCCAGCATCTGCAATGAGCTGCAGCAGCTTTACAGACTCCCTCTTGTCCTCTTCTTTGTGGTAGTTCAGCCCTAGTATTTCCAGGAGAATCAAGACATCTCCGATCTCCAGGAATTCGATAAGGTATCTGTGTCTGCAAGGATAGGGGGAACAAAGCTAAAAGCATCACCTACTTCCTCTGTCACTGCATCATGCTCCCAGGAACCATCACCTCCTGTTTTTGAGTGTGGGTGCCCTGTCAGGGAACACCAGGAGGCTTAGCCTGGAACGCAGAGGCAGATGCCTTCCAACAGGATGCTTTGCTGCCAGGAGGTTACCAGCTCCTGTTTTACCCTGTGCTCATTTCAGAACCACAGGCAGAGAAGGCTCCATCTCTGCACTCAGACTCTCACCACACTCATTCTACATTGTGTCAATGACCCGATGGCTCTGGAGATGTGCATAAGCAGTGGATTTGGTTTAGAGAGCATTCAAAATTCCTACCAGAAGCCTCACTGAGGATTGCCTTGCCTTGCCTGAAGTTCTTACACAGCTCTCACAAAACATGTCCAACGACTTGTTGCTTTATCTGCTCACGCTTGTGTGCCTTCCCCATGCACCTCTCATACAGTGACATTCCATACTCACCCACTTGCAGCAGATAGGAAGATGCCAATGGACCTGAGCAGCTTTCTGAGGCATGTGCTGTACGTGTAGCTGTTTGGCAGGGTTAAGGAGAGATATGCAGACCACTGTGGTATCCCACAGGCCTTCTTTGGTGGTGTGGAGGTCTGAACTGCCTACTCTCTCATGTGAGAGTGCATGGACCTTCACCCCATCCCAATATGAGAAAACCCACTAATTCTAGGTCTGTGAGAGACAGGTTACATGGCTCTCCCTTTAGTTCCATCTTTAGATAGACAGGGATATTTAACCCTGCAGAACACAGCTGGATATGGATGTCTCCATACAGAAGCTTACCCTTTAAACAATTTTTTGGTGAAGAACTTTCCCCTTCTCTCCATCCCACTGCCACCTCCAAGGAAGCAGATACGTCATCCTGAGCCATGCTGCTAGGCGAGCCAGAAACAAGCTGGCTCCCTGGGAGAACTCCAGCTCCAGTTCTGGTTCTGTCTTGCTGTCGTTGCTTTTAATGAAATTGTCCAGTATGTGGCTCCGTGCAACTTTGTGGGCACTATCCCATTCCTGCAAGAAAACCATGAGCCTCCTGGTGGCTTCCTGCTCTTTGACAGAAGTCATGATCTCTTCTGCCTAGAGAAAAGCCAGAAGTTAAAAAAGGGCTTAGGAGATAGAAGAAGTCTGTACTAAGGAGTTTCTACCAAAATCAGATTAAAAATCTCTGGCAAATAATATAGAATCATTTAGGTTTAAAGCACTTACTAACCATTAATTTAATCTCATTATCTTTAATACTAATTTCATAGATAGAAAACCTGAGGCAAAAGGAGAGTTCTGGTGTGTCTGAAGCTGCATAATGAATTTGCAACAGACTTGAGATTATTTTCCAGGGCAGGTGGCTTCACCACAGGAGCTCTCTTCTCTGCTCTGTTAATAAAGTCATTTTGATGTTACCCATTACCCCAGCCTTGGTTTCTCACTAGCCTCATGATATGAAAACTGCATCCCATATCTGACCTGCCACAGAATAACTAGGGTGAAATGAGATCACAAATAGGTATGGATTTATGGGGAGTGACAGGGTCAAGGGGGCTGTAAATGCCTGTTAGTACAGCAGCCAGCATGCCCTCATTTGTGTGATGCAGTGACAGCCATTTGGACTGGGTCCACATCCACTCCAGGAAGATGTGCTTGGTCTTGTCAGTGGGAGAGTACTTTGGGACCCTTTGGCATGACAGATATTTGCTCTGTTTTTTACTTAGCTAATTGCTATGGCATGTTTTTAAACAATCTAAGAAAACCTAAAATTATAAGAACTATAGACAAGAAGACAGAAAGTCCAGGAGCATCCTTCGCCTGCACTTCCTTCCATCCCTTCATATAGGTGTTAAATAAAGCAATCCATAATTTGCCCAAATTCTTTGGTACACTTTTCGCTCAGTATGGAATATCCCCTAGTCCATCTTGACAATTGTGAAGGTACACTTTGTAGGGGAATGAAACATTAGAGGATTAAGTTCTCCATTGAGGTAGATGAGAATTCCACTGATGTTTATGTGTTTGGCCTCAAGAGACTGACCAACCTCAAGAAGCACTGCAGTTAAACACCAGTGTCCACGTACACAAACAGGTGCAGAAAGAGGGATGAGGTCACAGACATCTACATTAACACAGGTATGTTGTCCTCCATCAAGGCGTAGCAGCATGCTTGAGGATGAGAAAGGAATTCATACCCTACCTAATACCATTCTTGAACTTCGTATGTAAGAAAAGCACCATTTTAGGTTCTATGTAAAGTGTGGTTTAGGAGGAAAAAAAGTTAAAATGACACAAAATCTTCAGGTTTCAGAATAAGAAGTTTCTTTCAATGTAATATAAGTTACCAAGATTAGCAGTTTCCTATCCACAAAGTTCTTAAGCTTCTTTTCCCTAGAATCTGGACCAAAATTCCAGATCAGTTCCAGAATATCCCTAAGCTGCTCAAAAGTAACTTTCTATTCCTATCACCTAGAGCAGACTGAAAGCAATGACCAAGAGGTGAACATGAACCTCAGTACCTGAAAACAGTACCTGAAAACAAACAAACAAACAACGTCTTCAAAAAGCTGTCTAAGAAACAATGTTTGAGAACTAAGACAAGATGAAATCTCATTTGGGAATTAACGGTCTGTGCTCTGTAAGGAGCCTGTGTCCTTGGCAGGGCATTTTCAGGATCTCCTTTGCAGGGAAGCAGGTTTAAAATAAATCCATTTTCCCAAAATAGTTGTGATTGAAAATGTTATTAGCCATAACAAATGTTAGTGCTGACAGGAGAATGGCCTGTTAGGGGCCTCTGGTGAAACAGTCAAGTGAAAGTCATATTTCACATTACTGCGAGCATTTTCCTGTGATTTACAGAATATTTGTGAAACATTACTTGCAAGGCATATGATTGATATTGAGAGAACAGCTAGTGTGTAGGGGGAACTTGTATTTCACAGCGCTGTTTGCATGAAATTTACAGTCCCATAAAGTGCTCCTCTGTCCTCAACAGAGATCTAGTTAAAAGAACTTTACAGTCTGAAACATCCCAAAATTGATTCTAAATTAACGTTTCCATATTTATGTTGAAGATGCTGGTGGTGTAATGCTACCCTATTTTTATTATAAAGCTGCAGTAAGCCCTCCACTATTCAGAAATACCAGCACCAGCCTCTAGACGTGAGGATTTTAGGGATACACAGGGCTTGCCTATGAATCAACGGCCAAAAAAAAAAAAGAGAAAAAAAAAAAGCTGGAAACAATAACATGAGGCTTCTGAGGATACAGTGGTATCAGTCCCTGGTTGCTATAATAACAGCATCTGCTGACAGAGTAGTCTTTAAGCCAACATTACAAAGTACCCTGAAAACATACATGAATATTTTTATGATGACTATTTTACATATGGGAACATACAGATGGATACATATGGGAAGTTAAATGACTTGCCTGAGTCGTTTGTCACTGCTAGCATCAGCATGTAACTGGCTTCAAACTCTGCTCTCAACAGTGCTGGGCTGCCACCCCAGTCCACTGGACCTAATAACCAAAACAAGGCTGGGTCAGGGCAGAGCTTTATTGCTGCCAAGAAAAGGACAAGTGATTTAGCAACTGGCTTTAGCAATTCAGCAGTTCTTTACATCCAGAGTGCTGCTAAATCATCAGATTGAGATCAAAAGACAGTGGTGTTGCATCACCCTCAGTGGGAGTGTGAGGTGCCAGGGACTGACAGCCTTGAACTCATGGAAGGACAGAGTGATGGTGATTTGGCACTACCTTTGCATCTTGCAACACTAAGATTTTGCCCAGCCTCAAGCAAAACTTTGAGCTTGTATTTCCCTAGCAGGTTTCACCCCCTCCTGCCACACCTCAAGTCCCCCACAACCCTCCTCATACACAATGCACCTTCCTCAGTACACCCCAATGCCTTCCACCCAACCCCTATCCACCACAGTCCCACTGGCCCCTCTCTCACTACATGTCCTGCCTCCCAGCACCACTGTTAACCCCAGCTACCACCCCAAACCTAACCCCTGCACTCCCCTCACCCCCAGCCAGGCCCTGCGCTGACTCCTGCACAGATCCCTGCCCTAATCCACTGCAGCCTCAACATTCCCCATTCCAGGCTTGAGCCAGCCCAACTACACCCCAAAACCACCTCAGCCCCTACAGTCCCTCACACGCTCCCTGTCCCCATGGGCTCCCCCAGACCCAAACGCCCAGCTCAGGACCAACGACCCCCTCAAACCCCCACTCCCAGCCTATCCCCCAGCCCCTCTGACCATGTCCCGACCTCCAGGCCCTACAGTCCCGCTCATCCCGACCCTTCCAGGCCCTACACCCCCCAACGGCAGCGCTCCCCTCAGCCCCTCACTCCCCCTCACCTTCCCTGAGGAGGCGGATACCCGCCGAATGACTGACACCTCACCCGAGCCAATCACTATCCGCTTTTATCCCTTCTGCCCAATGGGAGGGCGAGGTTACACCACAGTGGGCGGGGCTTCCCCTCCGGGTGCTAAGGGCGCGTTGCTAAGGAAATGGGAGGCGGGGAGGGGACGGGACGGAGTGTGAGGCGGGGTGCGCGCTTCGCCTTCCCATTGGCTGCGGGGCGGGGCTGGGGGCGGGGCTTCCTGTGCGGGACAACGGAAGCGCCGGTGGGTGGGGAGGTGGGAGTTAGTGGGCACGGGCGCCGGCAGGATGGAGGACGCGGTGGTGGAGCTGGCGCCGGGGGACGACTGCGGTGAGGGGGACAGCGGGCCGGGGGGGGCTCCGAGGGGAAAGGGGAGGCGGGGGGGACCGGGGGGACCGCAGTGACAGGAGGGTCGGGGGCACCCTAAAGGGTGGAGAGGCGGGGGTCGGGCCTGGGGGGCTCCTGAGGGTGGGCGAGGGGACCAGGCGACCAGGCCGCGGGGGTTCCTGAGGGGGGACGCTGGGGATCGGACCTGTGGGACCTGTACGGGAGGGGCGGGAGCCGTGGGACACTTGCGTCTGGTCGTTTGTGGAGGGCAGTGCAGGACACGTTCCCTCTGATGCCTCCCCAGCTCCTAGGAGGTGTGAGGAGGGGTCTCTGCCCCCCGTAGCGATCTGCGCACTGCTGGTTGTTCATCAGTGGAGAGCGTTGGGAAGCTGCGGGGATTGAAACTGTGCTGCGAGTCCATGTAGTGAAACTGGGATGGGGCAGTGTGCATAACTGACTGAGAAATCAAGCTAATACCCAGTTCACCGTTACATTTAAACTTTATTAAGCAAGTTGGCGTAAGTGCTGATTCTGGTAGATGGGAGGACAGTCATTTGAAATCTTGTGATTTGTTTCAGAAAGCAATACCAAGAGAGGGCATGCAGATGGTCAGCCTGTGGTGATCCTTCTGGGTTGGGCAGGCTGCCAGGACAGATACCTGGCCAAATACAGTGCAATCTACAGCCAGAAGGTGAGTACCTGATTCATATTTTTATGACAGTCATGCAGCTCTCTGACAAACTGCCTCTTTTTGTGCATGTTGGTAAAATCACTCTAAAGCCTCTCTTAGTCTGAAGAGTCATTGGGAGCAAGTGGCAAGTTCTGTTGTCATTGGAAACTCCTTGTCTCTTTGAGCCCAGGCAGCACTACCTAACAGTGGCTGATGTAATCTCTGTGTGTGCAGCTGAGACAAAATTACTGCCTCGGAGAAACTTGTGTGAATCACTGGAGGTCTTTGAGGCTTTTGAAGTTATTCAGGAATGATATGAACTATGTTAGCTTTCCAAACAGGTAAACATGTGGGGAAAGATTATGGGTTTATGGCTTCCTAATCGATCACAGCACATACTTGGTGAGGCCAGGCTGAGGATTGACAGAGCCCATCAGCGTCCGTCATTTGTTTGGCTTTTCCTTCCTATGAGGGTGATTCATCTAAATATTGTAATGCAAATTCATTTCATCCTGTCTCTGAAACAGGCATCCTATAATAATCATACCTGCTTATTGGGAGTCCTTTTGTTTGAGCTAGAGAGGTCTGTCTAATTGCTAGTTCCCTAAGTTATAATATTTTCTAATACTGTATTTTACTGGAGTGACCCCAGCTTGTAGATCCAGTATTTATCCAGATCTGTTTCAGCTATAGGTGGTAAAGTTTGTACATTAACAAGATTATTGTTAATGTGTAATCTAGTGCAAGAGTCAGTAATTGCCTTGTTCTAGTGAAGAATTAATCGTGAAGTGAATGTTGTGACTAAGAAATGCTGCTGAGCAGATGAGGAGCTTGTTACATGGCAGCATGACTTTTTAAAAAATACTTTTCTGTCAGAAAGATGACACAAATGGGAAAGGAAAGAAAGGGGTTTCTTAGCTCCCTAGCAGCAAAGTGGCTGCAACCATGGTAGGACTGTACAGAAGACTTTAAGAACTTGATATCCCCTTCTTTGTTGTTCACTGCCTATGGAGCTCTGGGCCGGAGGGCTAACCTGGTGGCTTTGGCTTATGTTTGTCAGTGTGTTATGTCAGTGAGTTTAGGTGGTAGAAAAGACCTAAAGCATTTATAAACGTAGTGCCATCTGCTTTATTTAGAAACTCCTCCAAGATCCTGTTTCCCAATCTACACCTAAATGTAAGGCCTTAACTGTAAAGGCAGTTGGTCAGGCGTTCTGAATCTCTGAACCACTGCTCTTCATTTGTACAGCTGGAGCACTTCAAAAAGGCTTATGGAAATCATGTCAGTGTTTGTTGTGGGTGAGTCTTGGAGACAGCTGCAAACAAGTACTGCCCAAAGACAGGAAGAAGTTCCTTCTCCTTCTTGCATTTGTTTCAATATCACGAAATAGATGTGTACCAGAGCAGGCCCCTCTTACCCAAATGGCTCATACTTATGGTTTGTGAATTGGAGAGATGGTTTTTTCTTCCTGGGCGAAGACTAACACTTGTAAAAGCTTGGGTGGCAGTGTCCGCAGGGGCTGTGCCAGTTAACACAAGATCTAAAGGATTTAAAACATTATAAAATCCAGGCCTCTGATACCACATAAACCTTTTCATAATACTGTGTGCTGTTATGATTATTATAATCCTGTTCATATTGGTGCATTGCTACAGATACTGAAGACTTTCTTCTGGCCCTGTAGTTTCTGTTGGAAACCTGTCCCAAATTTTCGTGTTCTTTGTGTTGATGCTTGCCTACTCCATGTAATTTGCAGCACAGCCTAAATGTGTGTGGGATCTCTTTCTGTTCTTCTTAGGGGTGCACTGTCATCCGCTACACAGCTCCATGGAGGATGGTATTCTTCTCTGAGACCTGTGGCATCAGGTCCCTCCAGACCCCAGCCAAGCGACTTCTGGAGCTACTCTTTGAATACAGCATTGAGAACAGACCGGTTCTTTTCCATGTTTTCAGCAATGGTGGAGTCATGCTGTACCGCTACATCATGGAAATGCTCCACTCTCACAAGCAATTTAAAGACCTCAGAGTAGCAGGCACTATTTTTGATAGTGCCCCTGGCAGAAGAAACCTGAGAGGAGCCCTTCGTGCCTTTGCAACAATCCTGGTGTCCAGGAATGTGCTGCTCAAGTATTTCCTCTTGTTTGCTTTTGCTACCACAGCTGCTGTGCTGCGAATCTTGCTGTACCCATTGACCCGCTTCATCCACGAGAGCCATTATGACGCCCTGCTGAAAGCACCCTCACGGTGGCCTGAGCTTTACCTCTATTCCCAAGCCGACGCCATCATCAAGGCCAGCGAAGTGAAGTCCATGGCTGATGCCCGTCAGCGGCTTGGTGTCTCCGTGAAGGCTGTGGACTTCGCATATTCAGCTCATGTTAGCCACATGCGGGCATATCCCACCTATTACAGCAGCCTTTGTACAGCTTTCCTGTCTGACTGTCTTGAGGGCTCACCTCAATAGAACCATAATGACCACCAGTGTTTGCCTCTTTGCTCAGTTTATATGGGAAACTTCATCCCCTTTGCCTTTACGTGTTTGGAGGGAGGGAAGTTGAGACTTATTAGCTGTTTGGGTTGTTTTTTTCTCTCCACCATATACAAGTTTGAAAGCTTCCATGCTACAGCAGAAGGTAGATAAGGATTAATTTAAAGTACTGAAGGTGAAATCCTAGGATGGTTGATGTTGATGCGCTTTGATGATGACACCAGGGTGTCACAGGCCAGAATTTCACACAGGTGGTTATTTGTTTCTTCCTGTTCTCCTGTTGTTCTCTGCTTTCCACGTTGTGTCCTTGTTCACTCATGTTCAATATGCATGGTCTGTTGCCTTGTGCTGATTTTACATGTCTTTAGCTGTTTTTTTCTTCTGAGCCATTTCTTTCATCTCACAGTGAGCAAACAGAAGCAGCTGTGCAGGATTTGCCTGTTCTCTTGGTGCATCCCATCTCTTGTTATGTTGCTTGCTGGAGATCAGGCCCAGAAACCAAGTGTAAGACCTGGATGAGGTGTGTGCAGGGCAGTGTGGCCGTACGATCATCTGGTTCCACTAAATAGCTGAGATAGAGCATTCAAAGCTTTGATCCTTGTTGAGAGCTCAAATGTTTGTGATAACTTTTGTGGTTTTCAACTAAAACATCCAAGTTAACCTTTTCGAATGTGTCTTGTGTTTGTTTCTCTTCTTTCCTGTCTTCTGTGTGTTCTTCTGAGTAGTTTTGCTTCCTAGGAGAACTGCTGATTTATTATTGTGGGTCTTTGAGCAGCCTATAGTGTGCTTTGGGAAATGCAGGGAAACTGGCAGAGCTGTAACCCTAAAGACCACAGAAACAGAAAGGTGAAACTACAGAGAAAAATGAAACTGTCTCTTGGAGCAATGATTTATGCTGGCTGTGTCTTAAGTCACTTCCAGCCCACAAATGACCGCGACATTCAATGTTTTTCCCCATAATGTTCTCTTCAGATGATCAGTTTTTGCTGTCCGTGCAGCATGTACTAGTAATACAAGAAATTAATTCCACCTAGTGAAAAAGTTGCTCATTGCAACTCATGGCTCTTCAGCCATGTTTGGTTTTGGGGTTTGTTGTTTCTTTGTGGGAGAAACGGGGATAAAGACAGAAGAGAGCCTGCTAATATGTTTACTTCATGTCACAGCATTGCCAGTTAATCAACCTTGTGGTGGACAGGATTAGCCAACTTTAAATTCCTAGTCCAAGATTGCCAGGAACAGGCTGTGGAGGGCTGTGATACAGGCTTGTTTGAGCAAGGGGCTGCCCTCGTAAAGAAGGAACATAAAAAGCACGAGGGTTTTCATGGCTGTTTGCTGCCTGTGGGCTGCTATGCTTGTCTTGCCCATCCTTGGGATGCTGGCATCCACAATTATAAAGCACTTGCTGTTCTGAATCGAAATGCAGAGAGGGAGCTCTCTGTGGAAGTACACCAGGGTGGGGTGTGGACGGCAGCCAGCAGAACTGTTTTTAGCAGGCTAGTGTGGCAGCACTTGTTTAATACTAGAGTACTGTACTTGTTTAATTACTAGAGTAATGCCATGTTGGGCATGGCTGTAAAGGATGTACAGGGATGTGTAGGTGATAATTAAGTGAAAAGGTGTTGATAGCCTGTTTTACCTTCAGCTTTTTTTAAATGAAGAACTGGCTCCAGGTACAGGAGTCCTTGTTGCTCAGGGTTGTCTTCTGTGATCCCAGTTTCAGCTGCCACTGTGAAGATGAGCTGTGATTGCCCTGGGTAAGATAGATAGATAGCTTCCAGCCTGCTGCTTCTCCGAACCCCCTGGAGTTTGGGTCTGTAAAATCCAGGCATGGTCCCCTGTACCCAGAAAGCTCATCAGAGATCTCCCAGCTTTTTAAAGCAGGCCCTTGGTTTGTGCTGGCTGTGCTGTGATTCCTGAGTTGGGCTCTGCTTGCCTTCCCAGGGATCTGGGCTGTGTCTGCTAAGCATCCAGCCCGTTTGTGGCACTGGGAAAACTCTTAGGGAGCAGAGGTGATAAAAGGTTATTTAAGTAGCACTTGCCCTCATGCTGGTTTCTATGGGTTCAGTATTTACAGAACAGTTAAACACTCCATAACATACGCCTCTGGATTAATGCATTTGTGCTGGGCTGGGAATCTGCTGTTCCTGTTTATTGCTGTGGGTGTTGGAACTTCTCCTGTTTAAGGACTTGGGCTGTTGCAGAGCGTGGCTGGCAGGAGCTGGAGCTAAACCCTCTGTCCCTGTGTGAGGTTCCCTCTGGGAAGAGCCTCACCAGTGTCAGCTCCACATTCACCTCCCCACCATGGGATTGCTGCTTCCCTAATTCAGTACAGCTTTGCTCCAGCTCCCCACTTTCCATGGCAGCAGGCAGGGAGCAGGTGCTGGAGCTCTGCAGTTGGAGGTCCCCTGGGCTTTACAGGCAGGAACTTGCTCATGGGCATTTCCACTGCTCAAAACTGACTTGGAGTTCAGGGCTAGTCAGTGCACACACCTCTGTAAGAGCAGGGGCTTCTCCAGCAAGCCAGTGATTTACAGAGGCACCATCAGCATCAATCTTCCGGGTGGGTTTCATTTTGTGTGTCCCAGCCAGTTTTAATTATGCTTATGAGCCGTGTGTTAAATGTACTGTCTGATACATCACCTTCTTCTTGCCTATACAGTATGTATGTTCACCCTCCCCTTTCTGCCCTCTTTATTTCTGTTGCTTGTTATTTAAAACAGAAGGTTAATAACTTGGAGCCTGAAGGCACACGGCCAAGAACTGATCCAAGCACTACTGGATTTAAAAAATCCAGCTTCAAATGTTTAATCCTTGCTAAACTGTCACAGTTTGGTGCAGCCTGGGTTCCTAAAGAGCTTCAGCCCGAACACTGAAAGCCAAAGGTTGGGATATCCTGGTAAATCCAAGTAAATATCTGAGAGGAGCTATGGGAGGGTATTTATTTCAGATGTGGTCTTTGGGAGGAAAAATGCAGCATCCCTGGGCTTGCCTGGTGGGATGGGAGCAGGATATGGCACAAGCGATCTCTGCTGGGGGCTGCCTGTGTAGCCAGGGTGGCCCATGGCACTGGGAGAGGCTGTGGTGGGGACTGGTGCAGAGCAGGGGCATGATTCAGCCTAGCCAGGGGTCGAGTTTTGGAGCAGGAGGGAGCATCTTGCAGCACATCTAATTCAGAGCAGCCCCTTGAGCAAAGACTGACCTGTGCCTAATAAAGGTGTTGTTTTAAACCAAGTCTGCTGTTGCCTTTTGTGTGTTGGGGCAGGAAACTGTGACCGGGCTGAGCTCCCATCTTTGTCCATGTTGGGATGTCGTGGATGTATGGGCAAAGCTCTGCCACTGATGGAGAAGTGTGAATGGCCTGAATGGAGCCAAGCAACCCAGCTCCGTCTGCTGCTTGCCAGAAAGAGAAGGGGGGAGGCGTGAGCCTGGTTTCCATCCCCATGGAGGTGATGGAGGCCATTGCTGGTAGCGGGTGGCCACAGCAGCCCTCAGGCTGGGGTGTTGGGTCCGGGCAGAGCAGCATTCCACGAGGTGGCAGCAGCCGCTCTCCTTCCTACGTGGGGAGATTGCCACCTGCGGAGACCCCAACCTGTGTGTGTGCCCGGGAGCACCTCCTGCGAGAGAGGCCCCTCGTGAGGCAAGGGAAAAGGCCAGCAAGAGCAAACTCTGATGGCGAGGAGCGGAAAGGGTGAGCTAATACAGACCAGCAACAGGCCCTGGAGCTGCACCCCATGGGGAGTCATACTAGATCCTGTTTCTTAGCTTCAACTGAACATAAACTGGAATCCTGATGTCAGGAAGAGCGTTACTGCTCTTCCCACATCAGGAGGTCAGGTTGCACCTTCCCTCTCCATGGCACAGAGAGAGCTAGCTATTCTTTAAAGTAAATCCATGCGATATTGTGGTTACAGACCATGGTCCAGCTTCTGGAGACCCCACAAATTGGGACTGTGGAGCTCCCTTGGGTTCCCTGTAGCCCCCAAGCCCTGGCGAGGGAGCTGAGCTTAGCACTGCTCTCTAGAAAGGCTGGTAGTACCCTATAGCACACAGGGCTGCGGCTTGGGGGGCAGTTAGGAAACACAAGGGCACAAATGGGGGCCACAGGCACTATCTGAACCCCCAAGTGCAGCCCCTAGGCACCGCTCCTGCACCCAGCACAGGGCAGGGTCTCACCAGGCAGTGGCTCACCCTGCCCACACAGCATTCCCCCGTCCCATTGCCCTTGAACTTGAGCCCACGACCCCTCATCTCTACATCCTCACATGGCTGGAAGCCCACCCCAGCACCGCTGGCCAGAGATGGGCGGCCCAGGCAGGGCCGGGGTGGGCAGCGGTGTGCACAGCATCCTTGGTCACCCTCCCAAACCTATGGGGGCTGGAGCAGGGAGAGCTTGGGCAGCCCCTGCCCTCCCTGGGTGATGAATGAGCTGACAATAGGGTATTGATAAGGAATTAACCTTGAGCCCTTCTTGCTTCAATGTCAATAGAGCAGGAGCCAAGTACACGCATGTGATTGGAAATCTGTGTTTGGCCTCTGCCGCCTCTGTGCCCATCAATGTGCAGAGAGACGAGGCGGGGGGGGGGGGATGTAAACCTCCCTGCTGCCACCTCCCCAGCTGGACCCCCCACCAGTGGGTCCCCCTCGGCTCCCCAAGCCTGCTGCTGCTGGGTTCACCATGGGCACTATGGGGCTGCGGAAGCCTCTGTGTCCCCCCACCCGGCAGATGGGGGGCTGGATACCACGCCGCTCCCCCCGCTCCCAGTTCCCCCATAGGGCCTGGGCCCATCCTGCTCCGGCCTCCACTCGGCGCAGTTTGTTTAATTAAGTGTTTTGCCTAATGGGATTGCCTCATTTCCATAACAAACTGGCGGGCTGTCATTAGGTGGGCCCCCTCATTCATTACTGTTAATTAGATATGGATCCCCCAGAAGGCGGTGCCGGGTGATGAACGAGGCCCCTGACACACGCTATTACACATTAGCATTTTCTCAATACCTCCGATACATCACGGGCCTCCGCTTCCTAAAGATACCCTAAATAAAATATTAGCAGCCTGCTGTGGGGCGGGTGGAGGGGAGGAGGGTGGGTTCCTGCCCCTCACCCTGCGCTCAGGCCTCCCATGCTCTGCTTGCTCCCTGCCAGCCAAAGCAGCGGCCACATCCACCCCTTTCCCCATCCTTCCCACTGCAGATGGGAATGGGTCCCTGATGTCCCGCTCCAGGGGACCCCCAGCACCCCATCCCTGTGGACGCAGCCATGGTGGGGGGGTTGGGGTCAAAACACCCCATCGACCCATCTGCTGAATGTTTGTAAACCAAAAGCGTCGGCGCCAGCCCCGTCCCTGCAGCCTCCCAGTGCCTGTTGTTGGGGGTAACCCTATACCGCGGCGGTGGCCCCTAATGCAGGACGTATAGATCTGTTGGGGCTGGGTGCCTCCGGCCCCCAGCTAATGCAGCTGATGAGACTTCATTACTGCGGTGTCCCCTGAGGTGTGCCCTTCACCCTGCCCTCCTGGCACTATGGTGGGGGGGCACCATCCATGGCGGGGTCTGGAGGGGGTTCTGCCCCTGCATCTGTCCCTGCATCCCAAACAGGACTGGGGCTCTCCTTTGCGATACTGCCAACACCCAGGGCTTGTGTCTCCTCGGCTGCCTCCCGCCTGCAAAGGGAAACACAGAAAGGCAGAAAGCGCCCGAGAAGATTTATACTTGTTTAATTAATGTCAAATGTAGTTTACAAACGGGAGCGACAAGTACCTTTTTGTATAATATACACTGACACACAATCATCGACACACTGGAATATCGCTTTGTGCAACTGGGATTCTTTGGGCAAAGATAGGTAACTCCAATAGGTCTTCTTTTCCTTTTTAAATCGTTTCAACTCATTCCAGAAGAGGGGAAGCGGCGGATGCCTGGGACCAACCTCTCTCCCCAGCCTTCCCCCTGCAGCCCCCGCCTTGAAAACAGGGGATGGCTTTACAATGAAACCAAAGAAAGCAACAAAAATATAACCCCCCAAACCAAGAACCAATGACGAGTTACATGTGGCTTTACACATACGTACATAGAGCACACGGCCGGTCCACAACACCCGCCAGAAAGGCTGGCTCCCTCCCGGGGCCTATTCCCAGTGAAGGGTTAGGATGGGGTATCCTGCCTCTCAAACCCACTGCACCCTCTCCAAATCCAGCACTCACAGCCCAGCCATACCCCCCTCAAGCTTCCCTCCCACCTTTATAAACCCAGACCCAAGTTCTCTGTCCCTGCCCTTCCCCATCCCCAGTGCTGGAGGGTTACCCATTGCTGCAGCCCCTTCCCCTGCCCATGGGGAGGCAGGACCCTATAGGGGTGCCCCGGCTTCCTCTGGTCCCCAGGCGCTCCCCAAGGAGGGGAAGCTGCAGCTCTGGTCTCAGAGGCCACCGTGCTGCTGTGAGTGTGGCCGCCCAGGAGATGCATCTCAGTTGGGAACTGCTGCCTTTTGCTGAGATGTTCATAAATACAGCTCCTTCAATTTGGTTTGGGTGCAGTGGGATCCTTCTGGAATCACTTGGGAGATGCCAAGGGCAGCAGTTGCTCCCTGCAAAACAGCACCAAGCTCAGGGCAGAGAAGTGGCAATGGGACTATCACTCCAGGCATCCTACCTCCCCATCCCTTCCCTCTCTGGAAACACATCAGCCCAGCAGTGCCCAGCTCCAAACCCCTCATCCACTGCTGGCTTCAGACTGTCTTCAAATGCCCCAGCCACGTTGTGCTGCCAGGTGGGATCTGCTTGGAAAGACCCAGCGGGAGTGGGGGAGATGAGCTTCTCCATCTCCCTGTCTTCTGGCTTTGGGGAGCTGGCACCCCATGGCTGCCCGGGGAGCTGGGGCTGGGAGCAGGCAGCACACAGGGCATGCGTTCACCTTGGGAAATGGGTGAGAATCTGTCTCCTGGGTCCTGGAAATAAAACAAAACCCAACAAAACAACAGGCCAGACGGCAGCTTTGGTTAAGGCTGAGGATAGGGGACACAGGGACAAGCATGAGGGACCGCATGGAAGAACCGGGGGCTGCAGGGAACCTCTGGCCCCAGCTGGAAGCATCTCAGCTGGGAAGCCCTGGGGACTGGGCAGGGCTGGCTCTCACCTTAGTGCCAAAACCCCCTTCGCAAACACAGGCTGCAGGAGGAGAGACCTGTGAGAAGCCAGGGGCTGGCTCTGCAGCGCTGGCTGCCAGGGCACCGTAGGGACCGGCCGAGCCTCTCCCAGCCAAGCCACCAGCAGAGCCATCGCTCAGACCCCTCCATCCCTCCCTGTGCCCACCGCTTCCCAGCATCCTGCCTTGGCCCTGGGAGCAGCAAAGCAAAGCCAGGCAGGGGCAGGGGCTACGGCCTTGGAGGAGGCACGAGGGGCTCCAGCTTTGCACCGTTTGCTCCTTCTCCAGCTGGGAAAGGCAAAGAGGGCTGAGCCAGATCCCGCCGCCCTGCCCGGTCCCCTGGCGAGGAGTTAAAAGCCGTGTCTTTCCGGGGATAACGATTCTATTATAAATAGCCCCATTAGCTACAACTAATGACAAAAATCCACCTCCTCTACTCCCCATAAGTTCTGTAAGTTATGGGCAATGCTACAGCCATTACTAAAAGCTGTTAACTTCATATCTGAATGAGGAAATATACACCACAGAACATTAAACCATTTATATTATATATATGTATATATATACTTTGTTTAAACTAATGACTTTAATGCCAAAACTTTGCTGAACCAAGAAAAATATGGGTTTAATGTTCTCTGCTCATCTTTTTTTTTTCTTCTTCTTTAAAAAAAATACAACCCAAAAAAAAAACCAAAACCCAGAAAGGGAAACTTATTAGTATGTAATGTTTGAGTCTATCCCATTTATACACAACATTGTAAACATATATAATCTATATTACATGTGCTTCATTTCTGCCTGGGTGTGGGGTTTTTCTTTTTCCTTTAAACTTTCTGTTTTATCACTAGAACACCACAAAAAACCAAAACGGAACCAAACCAAAACCCAAACCGAACCAAATGAAAACAAAACCAGAACGAAACTGAACGAAGAACACAAGTTACAGGTTATTTAACATCTTCCTGGCAAGGGTCCCTTGTCCCCAGGTCTCCTGGGGGCAGAGTGGTCAACAACACAGTCCAAAGGAGGGCTCACGAGCCATCCGCGATGCAAAGCCAGCTCCAGGGGACGGGTGATGGGGAATACTGGTACTTAAAAAAGGGGCTTCACAACAAAGGGTTTGGTTTTGCCCGCTGCGGGTGCTGAAGGAGGTCTCAACACGCGGGCCCACTGCTCCTGTATCCTCGAGTCCGTGCCTGGAGTCTCTGCTTCGTTTGCAATCTTTCGTCTTCTCTGAATTTTAAAACGTCTTTTTTTTTGTTGCTGTCGTTCCTCTCCCCCTTGGTGTGATGGATGAGCTGAGCCGAGTAGCTGGGGCCTGCCCTCCCGCTGGGTCCTTCATAAGTAGATGCGCCGAAGGTCTCCGGGAGACGTGATGGTGTTGCACTGGGGACAGAGCTTCTTGGCACCCTGCAACCGGCAGATGAGATGAACGGTGTGAGAGAGTGAAGGAGGACAACCTGCATGACCCTGCCCTTGGCCTGGGACCTCAGGGGGAGCAGCACAGGAGCAGTGAGGCCATTCCACTTCCCCTCCAAGAGGACCATGTCCTCCCAATAGCAGGTACAAGCTGTGAGAAGGAGAAGCCCCAGTGCTTTTCTTCCCTACCCTGCAAGCCCCTCATCCCAGTGCAGTCCCAGGCACAAGAACCCTGGGAGAGGAGTCTTTGCAGATGGACCCTCCTGAGCCCCGTGTCCTGCTGCGCTGTCACCGCTGGCTTCTGGGAGAGCTGCTCCTTTCTGCTTCCCTTGCTTCCCTATAGCCCTCACTGAGCCAATTCAGGTCACTGAGCAGGCAGAAACCCAACCCAGATGGAAGTAGTACATGGTGGGGATAGACCATCCCTTTCAGGGCAGCACACCAGGGGACTGCCTCAAACCCAGAGCTGCTGGCATGAAGGGAACCCCATCCTGTCCCCTCTCAGCTCAGAGATGCTCTGGAGATGAGTGCCCTGCCAAGGTGAGCTACAACCATCAAGCTGTGATGTGAGCTGGGTGAGGAAATGGGCGGCCGACATGAACACGACATGAAATAAACCAAGGGCTGATGTGCCATCTGTCACCGAGCCTGACAGCAAAAGAGTGTTAATAAGCCTCAGAATCGGGGTCAACCTAAGCCGGTCATCATTAGATTGGCAGATGTGACAGACAGCTGATGAGAAAAATGACAGAAAGATGGCTCTGCTGCAAGGCAGCCTCCCATCTACAGCACCAGCACAGGAAACTGGGATGTCCTGGCTTTCAACACTGACCACAGCATCAACACAACCTCCCTCTGCGCACACCCGAGCGCAGGCTCTGTCTGAGCACCCCAAGTTTTGCTCACTGCTGTCACACAGGCCCTCCCAGCAGCTAACACCCAGTGCTTGGTGTGACGAGCGAGCTGACAGGGATGCAGCATGCTGTGAGAGAGCTTGCAGGGGGCTAGCTGGCAGAACTGAAGCCATTCAGTTCAGTGCTGCTGCTGCTCTTCCTTAGCAGGGCTTGTTCCAGTACCTGCGGCAGTGAGTGGGCAGCTTGCAGGTCATGGACGGAGTGGCAGGGCAGGACCGTATCTGCCATGCTGCTTTGGCGCTGCTACCTGCACTTGGGTACCTCCCTAGCACCACTGCTTACAAAAGGCAAGCATCTTTAGGAAGGGTCCTCTCTGCTCTGTGACAACACCTGCAGACCGGACAGGGGCTTTCTCCCCTGGAAGCTTCTCGGATTCAGGAGAATCTGGAGGGGAAAATCCCAGGAACAGAGAATTTAAACAGGTGCAAGTAATTCACAAGGATGCAGCTCCAAAGAGATGCAAGTCACGTTTGCTCTGCACTACTGAGTACTATCAAAAAGCCCCTGCAGACCAGCCGGCCTTGAACCCTGCTCCCATTATTCCTGGTAGACATGGACTTTGCATGCTTGCTGCTCCTCAAGCTTTGGACTTCCGAGCAATCAGGCTCATTTGAAACCCTTTCCTGCTCGTGGCTGAGCTGCTGCCCTGACACATGTTGGAACCACAGGCACTTGCACCCAAGATCTAAAATAGCCACGCATAAAGCCCTGTGGAACTACAGTTGAATTAAACATGTAACAGACACCCAAGACACCTCTGACATCACTCTCAGGGTGAATGACAGAGCACTGGTGACCTGGATGGTGCACCTCGCTGTGCTGCTGATGCCTATGGGCACATCCTTCCAGCTGTCTGGGACCTATCCCATCCTCTAACTACTGTGCCAATTTAGATTTCCAGCGTTCTGGGGCAGGAAGCCTCTCACTGTGCCTGCGCAATGCACTGGGCAACCCCAGGCACCAGTCTTCACTGAGTGCTGGATTCTGGGAAGAGCAAGCACAAACCACAGTGGGAAAGAAAGGCTTAAAAGCCTGATGAAACTGAAAACTGACTGCACCGGACTTTAACAGAGCCTGTTTATATAACAAGCCCCTTTGCCCCTGCTTAAGTCCAGAGCTTTGGATTGGAGATCCAAAGCTGCATTAAATAAGGACAAGCTTTATATCCCTCAATGTCCCAGTAAAAACTTCCTGCAGCAGTTTCAACAGGTAGGACAGAAAAACCTACACATCTGCCCCTTCTGCCACATTTAAAACCATTGTGGCTCAGGCTACATAGCAACACTGCCCAGGAGGGGCTCACTGATCTGGATTCAAATGTCACACAACAACCTGTTTCAACTGACTCCCTGCTCAGGCCTACATTGCCATGGAGTCCCCAGGTCCTCAGAGGTGCCTGTAGCATCTGGCTGGCCTCTTCAGATCATCTTTGTGGCTGAAGGGTCAGGGGAAGTGTCAGGGAGGTGCTGAGGAGTTAATTCACACCCTGTTGTCAAAGGGGCAGCAGTGGGCAGCTGCCTGTGCGAGCCCTGACAAGAAGTGTGCATGGGGACATTCCAGATGTGACTCCTGCACACATCTGTGTCCATGCTCTCCTTCCCTAGACAGGCATAGCTTAATGGCAAGAGGCAGCAAAACATCCAGCCAAGCAGCTGGAGCCTCTCCTCTGGAAATGCACAGGGAGAGAGGTGCCTTCTGCAAGACCAGTCCCCTGACCCACCAAATGCCTCAGAGGATGCTTGCTGCCCTCCTGTTCCTCAGTGCTCCTGTGCAACGCTGCACAGCATTTCAGTAGTTATTCCCTTTTAGCTCTGCTGAAGCTGGAGATGTTTGTCTGTTGGTGTGTGGGGAGGAGCCCCTACCTTGAGTTAATTTCTTCTAAAACCAAACCTCAGTGCTGCCATCTCACTGCAGCTCGTGCTCCCTTCTGGGGTTTGGAGGTGGACTAAGCCAGCCGCAGGCACACGTACGTGGGCTGTTGCAAGGGCAACCTCGCTAACACAGGCGAGAGACTTCCTTGTGGGAAATTCTGGAAGGGCAGATTCCTGGAAAGCCACTCTGCTCAGGTCTCTCCAAAGGCTGTGCAGGTGGTCGCTATAAGCACAAGTCCTCCGCACCCAGCCCACAGGATGGCAGAACAAGCCTGATTAAACCACTGCAGCTTTGCTCTCTCTTCCATGGCAAAGTAAGATCAGGTGTGCAATTCCATCACACCACAGGGAAGGGAAGATGAGTGGATCTGCCCTGCCAGACCCCTGGATCTCTGTCCTGGAGGTTTGCTTTCCACATCACATGCTGACAGCTGCAGGGAGACCCACTCTCCCACCTAAGGCTGAGAGCTGCACATGTGCAGCCAGGGCCATGTCCATGCCAGAAAGCAGAACCCAACCACGTGTAGCCTGACCCATTTTCTGCAGAAGCTTCATGCTCACAGACTGATTTAGGGCAGTGGTGGATGTTGCTTCACCTGTACGTGGGAAGAGCAGCTCTTCTCGAGCTCTGAAGCCTGGGAACACTGGAGGGAACAATGGCATCCTAGCGCTCTTCAGCAGCCTGGCCCGAACGCTGCGCAGGCTGACTGCACGTGGCATGCTGGGCTCGGGTCTCCGGGTCTCCCTAGTACTTATGCGTGGTATTAAACAGTTCAAGCAAAAATAATGACTTTGGACCCTTGGGGAAGCCTTTTTCTTTTCTCTTCCCCCCCCCTTTTAAATAAACCTGTCATCCCCTGCACACATAAGCATGTGTGTTAAATTGAGAACTAAGTCCTGATTTTTTTTAGTCCTTTTTACACTGAAATGGCTTAGAACCTCGTTCCTTACATCTGACTTTTCAGTGTAGGTGTGCAACATTTATTGGCACGAGCGTTTAAGCTCTCCTGTCTTGTAGAGAGGCACATAAGCTTGTACACACACACATGCTGGCACAGGCACAATGAAAAAGCTTTTGCTCCCCCACTGCTCACCTGCCAGCTGGGGTTACTAAACTTTTCCCTTGAAATAAAAATGCTGTGGAATAATAAGTCCCACCTGTCGGCCATTTCTTTCTTTCTTCTTTTTTTTTCCAGGTCCTTCTGCTCCTTTCATCATGGCTTCATGGAAAAGCCTTGATGTGTTATAGCTGCGTGTGCTAGAGTAAAGGCCACCTCAGCTTTTCCATTATAAACCCCAGTTTTGAGGGGTTTATAAAACTCTGCTGCAAGAAGTTTGCTCCAGGGCTGCTACAAAGCAATGCAAAGGGGCTGGAAACCAGGATGGAGTTTATTTTTTCTCCTCCTTTCTTAATTAAAATTTGGCAAGTGGTTGATCCACAATACAGGCTAATCACTTGGGGTCCTAGTTTGAAAAATACATTAACGAGAGCTGAGATGTTGAGAAGTCGTTAGGGCTCAGATGGTGCCAGGAAGGATTGGAGGATTTTGTCTTAAAGTTGCCTCTTAAAAACAAAGAAATGGTGTGACGTCTGCTATAAACCGGCTAAAACAAGAAAACTCAAAAGGAAGGATTTAGGCACTTCCTGCTGTCCTGTGGGTCCTAAAAATGGGCCGTTTCCAAGCTGAATCTACTACCAGGCACAGAGAATAAAGAGACACACACGGAGCAACTTTGCCTACACAGTGCTACCATCAAACCTAGGCTTAAAGCTTGCCTAGTTTAGAGGTAGCAAAACCTCTAAAATGTGACAGGGCCTCTAAGAGGTGACAGGAGAGACCCAAACAAAGAGCCAGCTTCTGCTAGGAGGAGAACTGAACTCCAAGATCCAATTCCCAACAGAGGCAACAGCCCCTCTCCCTCGCCTGTCTCCACACGAAGCGGCAGATGCTTCTCTGCAAATGCTAATTCCCAGAGAAGCAGCCATTCACTGCCATTGTGGGGTTCCCACCGGTCATCAGGGTTAAAGCAACCAGGAGAGCAATCTTTATCACAAAGACCCCCCCCAAAGGGTGCCGATCACCCCCACAGGTTGTGGGGAGGCCAAAGCTGAAGTGTGTTAATAAATAACTGGATAACCTCATAGCAGATAGAAACATAGTGAAGGATCAAGCACGGCACTGCCCATGCAGCTGCTGACCCAAAGGTCCCTATGTTGCTGGAAGCACTAAGGAATCCCCCAGAAAGATTGCTCTGTATCTGCACTGTTCTTACAAACCTACTCCAGCCCGCATGGGACATACATTATTATAGCCTAGAAAAAGTGACAAGGCTAAGAATGTAGTAATCTACCAAAGATATAAATGTGTCAACTGCAGACCATACACATCTATTGACAGATCCCCTGGAAGCACATTCTCTGTGAAGAAGGCTTTTTAGAAGTGGTATTTTCCTGCTCTTTCAGTTGCCATTTTCAAATAGGCCCAAGACAGGCAAGCATAAGCCTGCGGTCAGCAAATACACACAGGAAATGCTGGATCCAGTACAGGTGATGGGGGAAACTCAGCAAATGGCATCTGCCCAAATAAACCTGCCCTCTTTTAGCCCCTGCCTGCTTGCACCCACCAACAGCTCCATCATTGACTTAGCTTTGAATGCTATTCACTTCATAAGGAAGGACATCAGGGTTTGGGAGATCACAGACCTATAGCTCAGAGGGACATCAAGAACTCACTGACCCATTCCCTAGCAAGATCACCTCAACCTGAATTACTGCTGACGGACATGCAACAAATCTGTTCTCACACACCTCCAAGGATAGAGGCTTCAAACCTCTCCAGCAAAGCACTGCAGCAGATTGCCAATGTCTACTGTCAGAGCACTCTTCCCAGGAGAAGGAAAGTATGAATCTCAGCCACCAGTAGCTGAAGGCCCCTCTCAAGTTAATGGGGAAGGATGGAGAAGAGGTGGATAAACCACTATCAGAGAGAGATTCATTCCCCTATCACCCAGTGACTCAGGGGTGCAGTCCAACAACCCACAGAGGACAGACACCTGCTGCTAGGGGGGCTGACATCCAGGGAAATGAATCCCACCTCCTGCTGCCCAGGCTGAGCTTCCCTCCTGCAGCACCATTCCCTCTCCTGTCTTGGAAGAGCCTGCACATGTTTTCAGGACTTTCCAAAAGGGATCACATGGAAGTCATTCCAGGCTTATATCCCAGTTTCCGTGTTACTTGAAGATGTCAACTAGACCTCTGCAGGCAGGAAGGATGAATGAAAAACATCACTGTGCTGAGTGCCGCAGACAACCAGCAAGCAGGGAGTAGCAAGCTCACTGGTGAGATTTGACACAGCAATACAAAACCAGCAGACAAACCCAGCCAACAGGATTTGCTGGGAACCTAGGCACGATTACGTGGCATCAAGCAACACCTTCTTGTATCCCTCTGCTTGCCTCCATTCTCTGTTTTGCCTACAACTACAGAGCTGCCCACAGCGTATACAGTGTACAGCGCATCTTTAACCTGTGGCCCCTGGACCAAAGCCCTCAAGGGAGAACAGTTCTGCTCACATAGCAAGTGGAAGGAGAGAAAACCATTAAACTCGTCACGTCCTGATTCTGGCTGAAGGGATGGTTCCTCCCTTTCTCCACAGCCCTGAGGAGGACTGTCTAGCCAAGCAGCTCCTATTGGCACTGAGGTGCTGGCTAACTCAGTGAGCACCATGATCTCGGTTCTCTTAAGCCATCTCCAGGGTCCCTTTCTGCAGCCCTAGCCTTTCCTTCATGTTAATCAAACACACCAACAGGAGACAGAGATGGAGTCTCCTCTGATGAATGTTTCGTCTCCACAGCTTGAAGCCAGTTTGATGCACTCAGCTCTAATATAAGGGTGCCAAAGCTAGAGAGCCCAGCAAACATTTGTAGAGTCAGTGGTTAAATACATCTATCCTTCTCCCTTAGCAACAGAACAGTTATAATCTGGAACTGGACATCAAGAGCCCAAAGTCCAAAAGCTTCATCTTCAGAAAGCCCAAGTGCTCTAAAGATCCAATCCTCGTCAGTGCCCTAGACACCACTGAAGTCAGGGGATACCAGAGATGCTCAGATCCTTGTAGCATTGTATCCTAGAAAATGTTTAAGCCTTTTAAAACCCACTTCACCTCCTCTGGTCTATAGACAGAGGTGCACATCAAATTTCACCCTGTCTTCAATACCCTGCAGAGGTTTAAAAGCGCTCCCAGGCACTCCAAGCCTCCAATTCCAGGGCCTTGTTCAATACACGGTCCTCCCTCCCTCTCTCTCTCTCTCAGACGCACTCACACTCTAATTTAACATTAGATCTTGGCTGGGCACATAAACCACAGGCGCACAGGAGAAAGGGGACTTTTCACCAGCAGGGATGGCAGATCTCCAGAATGTTCAAAAGGGGCCGGAAGCCCGACACAACCCACCCGCCCCAGCTCCTATTAACTCCAACAAATTGTTTATTGCACAACAGAAGAAAATCGTTGCCCCTTTTCCCTGGCCAAGTCCTTCCATGTGTGCTGCACGCGCAGGCTCCCTCCTCCTGCCCCCGCTGGGGAGCCAGCTTTATACCCAGGGAAAGGTAACAGCGGCGATTATTACACACACTATCCCACAGCTCCTCGCTTGTTAAAAAACACAAGAGTCTCTTTTGTGCCCGAAATAAAAGGAGATACCTTAATTAGAACAATGCAGGTTGGTGAGCATTAAACACCGAGCCCAGCTGCTGTATGCCATTAAATTCATAAAAACAAGGAGGGGGGAAGGAGGGCAGTCTTAACGAGATTACACACATTGACTTTGATCAAGACACAAAAGCACCAAGGCGTTCCAGGGTTTTTATTGCTGTCTTCGGGCTACATTTTAATGGTTACATTAGAAACATGCGAACACAGGCCGGGAGATTTTTTTTGAGACGGGAGAGGGAGTGCAAGCATGCCTTGTGAAAAGGCCTGCTTTAATAAATTGGGGGCTGCAGGGAGAGGCTGGGGCTGGGGAACACATGAGTAGCCACTTATTAATTGCTTCCCCTATGCAAGTGCCAAGTCCTAATATGATGTCTTGCTGGACTATTCCCATCCTGCCTGCCTGGTCGGCAGAAGAGCTGTGTGCGGAGAGCACACAGCCAGCTCCATCCCCACATTCCGCAGGGAATTCTAGAGGAGATGGCTCCCCACCTGCACGGGTAAACGCTAATCACTGAGTACCTGGAATGGGATTTCCCCATCCCCACGAGCAGCAGTAACCACAGTACAAGAAACAAAGGCGCCTGACTGAAGTTGAACTAAGTTGCTGCTGCGCCTAAGAACAACCTGAAATTGGTGCCACAGATTTAGAAGATGACTTGAGGCTGGTGGGAAGAAGAGAGGACAAAGACTTCAGAGTAAAGAAAATGAAATAGAAATCAGTGTTCTATCCTCTACTATAGCACCGCTAAAGGACAAGATTACTCTTCATTTAGCAAGGGTGGCAGAGCACGCATTCATCCAAACACCTCCCAGCTATGTACCCACATATGTGTCTTTTATAACATGCTGCTAAAATGTTTACAAAAGCTTGTATAATCTAAATAGTGACGGGGTGTAGCTGAAGAGCTATAAAATACAGCCCACGGGATAGCCAAGTTATTGAGTTGCTATTAGTACTCAAGCCCACAGGCACTTCACCATCCTGGTAACTTTTCTTGGACAAGACTTTTAAAAGGCAGGATTTAAAGGAGTATGATCAGCTTAATCGTAATTCCAAGCACACAACGTGTTCTATAAAGTAGATTTTGTAATGCCTTACAGGAACAGTTTTTAGGAGTGGCATTTCCTTGCATTTTTTTGCAACCCAGCACTGTATCATCTTGCTAACAGGAGACGTAGAAAGCGTAACTGACTATTTTCCACTCCCCAGCCTGGGCAAAATGAAAGCTTGAAAATCAGCTGCGCAGGGGACATTAAGGGCTGATTATAAAGGCCCCAGTTCTAACACAGGAAAGGAAAACACTTCATTTAATAATGCCTTAAATTTTAACCTGATCTCCTTTAATACATGTGTAAATTACTACTGCACTGAGTCACCTATTCAATGTTCAAGGCAGTCCCCAGTCTTCGAAACAGAATGGCATACACCTGAAAACTGCACAGTGCTATTTCAAATAGTCTGAAAAATACAGATTCGTATTCATAAAAGCTCCCTTTCATATCTTGTATCCTGAAGATGATTCCCTTTGCTTCAGGGGGAATATTAGGTTTCTCAGAAGCTACCCATTCCATGAAATCTCAGTGGATTTGGCCTCCATTCTCACAGCTTTACCTTTCTGCATGGCTGTCCCAGAGGAAACTACTGTAAGACAAGGTTGTCCCCAGCATAGAGCTCTTACATGAGCAATGGCTGTCCCCACGGCAGCAGAGGAGCAAGCAAGGGGCAGGGCTGCACTCTGGTCATGATGACTCCAATGAAACTCACTCAAGCCAAAGCTAGAATGGGGTTTTGCACTGCAAGGCTTGGGAAGTCTGCATGCACGGCACTCAGTTTAAAATAAAGCAAAAACACCTTTCCCTGTGGTGATTTAAAATAAAGTATCCCAGAAGAGAGGAAAAAGCCTGTAAGACAACAAGAAAGTAGCCAAGAGCCTCACCAGAGTCCGCAGCCAGCATTCTTCACAGTGCACATGCCAGCACTGAATGGAAGTCAGGGGCATTGTGTAGGAGTCCTGAAGAGAAGAAGCAAAGAGATTATTGCCACAGCAGGGATCTACTGATCCTTTGCTCCCAACCCCATCACAATGTCCTTCTGTGTGGATAACACTGCCTTCTATTTTGTATTAAAAAAAGTAAGCTTGTGCAATATGTTTGTATTTTTGTAATGTTTGTCTAGTAGAGGCAGAAAGTCTCCTGCAGTCCCTGACTTCCCAGAACTCCTGCTGGAAGCCCACAATCCACTCAAGTGGTGACCTGGCTCAGCACAGTTATCGCAGGAGCATCTGAAGTTGCTGTAGCCGCCTGCCATCACTCTCATCAGAAGGTCACAGAGCATACAAAAACCAGTGACAGGGTAAGATTAATCCTTACCACAACTCTAAATTTGGCAGGAACAGTTTAACCGCATCCTAAGAGTGCTGCTGCAACATCAGTGGGCAGGCCATCTCCTGAGTATTTTCTATGATTGTGAATAAACCTCTGGAAATCAGCAGCAAGCTGCTTAACCTGAGACACACAGACTGCGCCCCCATACCTACAAGCCGTGAGCTGGGGGAGAGAGCACCATGCATCAAGCTGAAGTTGCTGAGGGAGCCTCCACCAAGCAGAATTTTCTCCTCCTATCAGCAGGGTAAAAACCTAACAGGAGATGCGAAGCTCTACAGGCTCACACCATCAGAGGGAGCTGCTGCTCTTCTTTAAGAAGGCCACAGAATCACCGCAGAGCAAGCAAGGACATCAACAACTTTTAAACACTCAGGCAACATTCTTGTTTCCAAATCACATTATGAGTCTCAAATCACAGATTATGCTCTCTCCTATGGATGTAAATCTGTACATGCAGGAAGGGGACGCTGTTATCTGGGAGTTTTGTATAGGAAGGCTGTAAGTTGTCTCAAGTTGTGGCTTTTCTACCCCTCATACAGATGGACAGCTACAAATACCAGCAAAACAGTGTAATGCATATAGAAATTTCAATTGCTAAAATGACCCAGCACCTTCATATAAAAGGCTGATTGGTGTAGAGGGACAAAGGTGAGTTCCCCCACTCTACCAAAAAAAGGAGAAAAGCCTCTCTCCTCCTTAGCAAAGATACCAAGGCATTTCTGATTCATTACCACAAGTGGAGCGCTACTCACCATGCAAATGAGACATTTATAGCGGTCCCCACGGGAAAGCTGCCTTTCTAACTCACGGACACGAGCCTTTAACGCTTCAAATGTTGTCACTGCCGAGTCTTCTGTAATTCTGCAAAAGATGATGGAGAGTGAGCATCACTGAGCACACAAGACTGGTAAGAGTTTGGGGAGAAATGGATCCCATAACAGGTACCGCACAGGAAATGGCAACATCCCAACTAATACATCCAACTTGGGGTGCAGAAGAATTCCTGGAAAGCCCAGTGTGAACTCTCTGAGGTGTCCTACTAAACACTTCCAAACGCATCATGACAGAACACAACGGTGCTGGGGTTGCCAGCTTCACAGAGAGCAAATTTCCGCAAAACACAGATATTTAAGGAACAGGTTTGTTCATTCTTTGCCTCTTATCTCCCTTAAGAGATTCCTCTAGGACCAAATACTCCGGACAAAGTTCTGTATATTGCTCTAAAGCTGGTGAGACAACTTTCTGTAGACAATAGGAGCTGCTCTTCCCCATAGAGAATAAATGTCTTTGCTGGCCATCAACCTTCTAAAACACAAAATCAGCTCATTACACAAGATAACACAATGCTTTTATATTACAGGAACTCCTAGCTTTTTAGGCTTCAATACTGAAAAAAAGAAAAAAACAAAGCAATGGACACAGTGCCAAAGGGGTGGCTATAAAAGCAGCTTTACAATCTCTGCTTTCCCATTTCCTAGGGTCATTTTTGATGGGCAGCATTATCTCTTTTGTCACACAGGTGCTGTGCTGAGGGCAGACAAGTGTATTTTCATGGTTCTGCAAGGCTGGTGAAAAGAGCAACTTGCCAACCTAAAAGCAAGGGCAGACAGCAACGCTTAGCAAATGAGATGCAGGCAACAATGTAGACAAGGATGTGTCACTCCAGCATGCTGCAAAATCCCTATTTCTGCAGTGCAGACAGGGAGGGATCCTCAAGCATTCCCCAGAAAAGGTTTAGAGCATTGTATTGACATTAAAGCTTTCACTCTCATGAAAAATCAAACCAGCAATTTTCATGTAAGTCAGTGAACTTCAGGCCTGTCCAAGCTGACCCAGCTCAGAAGAACCTGCAAAGTACGCTCACCACCGGGAGCTGCATCAATCACAGCATAACCCACAGTGGCACCTACATGTTCTGCCTTTTTAGAGAATGATTCATCAACAGGTGGCTAAAACATAGGTCTAGTGGAATCACTGCGACCAATAAAGTGAGCTGCAGTCTCAGTACTCCTACTGCATGCATACATTCACTCCTTTGTTCATTAGTCACTTATTGCCAGCACGCAGGGAAGAACCTGAGGTATCTCCCTTGAGGTGACTGCTGGCTTCTCCCAAGGCTCTGGAAACAGCACTAGTTAAAAACCTTGAGTGATTGTCTAATTATGACACTTCAGAAGAAACCGCAGCTGCAGGAGTGCGTCTGGTTAAGTACCAGTGTTACAGAGCTCCTCCAAGTTCACTCCTGCCTTTGCACGCATCAGACGCTCTCTGCACGAGTTAACTGTGGGAAGATCTTCATCAGGAGATTCATTGCAAGTGACAGTTGCTGTGAAATGGTAACGATTTTAAAACCGCAAAAAAGGCAAAGGAACGCACATGTCCCATGACAGACCAGTGGGTGAGGATTGCCTGGGGACAGAGACACTGTGGATTCAAGTCTGCATATCCATAAATATTCTTTGGAGTGAAATGAAAGAGCTTCAGTACCAGACAGTGCTCCCTGCTGTGAACCACCCACTTGCTCCTACTCACTGGGATAAATTATTACCACATCCCAGCTTGGGTTCTCACCCTCAAGGAAGAGTTGTTAGTGTTTTCAAAGAAACTCTAAAAGGTGTTAGTTTTGTCCCAGGAAGAAATAGAACTATTTATTTATAGCTTGAAGAGCATTCTTGAATGAGAAAATTGCTTCCCTTCCAGTCTGGCCCGTCAACAAGCTGATGCTGGATGAAGGCTGCAGCTGAATTTGACTTTCTGGACTCCACTTCTTCCAGCACGAGTAAGGGCACTGGAGGTGTAAAGGCAGTGAGTGTGGCTTCTGCTAAAAGCAGGTGGAGAGCCTCAACCATTGCTGAATTCTCTTCTTACTATCTGTGGAGCTATCTGCCCGCTGAAGGGCAGGCGGCTCAGCAAGGGAAAAGTTGATTCCTCAAACAGGTCCAAGCAAAGGCATATTCATCCCCAAGCCCACCCCAGTAACAGTCAAAGCTTGAAAAGGAAAAAATTGCCACTGCAACAACCAGAGGAGATAGAAAATGGCTTGTTTATAGAAGCCTAAATGGCTGACCCCCATCAGCCCATTTCGGAAAGTCTCCCAGATAATCGTACCTGTCCAGTAATAAACGAATGAATCAGAAAAGGAGGCTGAATAGAGGTATAAGCAATAATGCTCAGAGGCTGCCTGATACAATGGCCAATCAATAGGAGGGCTGTAGATCAGGGTGCTAGTTAGCTGGAAAATTACCGCACCGCTGCGTGCGTCACGCTGTAGGGATCCTGGACAATCAATGTGGGAGGTATTGATTTAGTTATTATCACTTCATACGCTCCAGACATTGTTAAATATACATTTATTAACAAGGCTGGGGTGCATTGGTAAGAGAGGGAGCTTTAGCCTCTGCAATATCTCCCAGCGCTGATCAAAGCTCAGCTGTGACAGACTTTAAACTCCGTGCTCTCCCTGCCAAGTGCGCTCTCAGGACAAATCCTGACACACAGCGTAGCGCTGAAGATGCAGCTCCTATCTCAAAAAAGAGAGGTTTTGGCCGTAAGCGAGGATTTTGCATTTGAGAATTCAGGAAAGCCTCTTGGAGCAGCAGCAACCAGGGATAAGGCGGCCAAGGGTCAACCCAAAGTGAATGATAATTGCATAGTTGCTTCCAAAAAGCCGGAGGAAATGAGGTCAAGGGAAATAGGGAGAACATTAGTAAATAAAGGAAACTGGAACTACCTCCAGGGATAGAATAAAGACAAGAGTCACTTCCCATGTGTCTGGCTCCCGTGGTGGCCAGCACACTTGGGACACATGCCATTCCATTTAGCAACATTTTACCGTCAACCTGCTGCTTGTATCCTAAAGATAAGCATCGCTGAGGAGCAACTCTTCCTGCAGCAGCAATCTTGGGAACTCCCTCAGGTTTCCCTCTTCCGTGAGCACCTCATGTGCGCTTGCCCGGACACAGCTGGAAGCAGCTTGGGCAGTATTTTCACAGGGCAATGCCAGGGTGGAGCGAGGGTCAGAAAGCCAAGTTCCATGGCCAGGGTAAGGCTGTGTATAACTTACCTTGCCAAGGGAGGCAGAGGCAATTGCAGGGAAGAAGGAACTGGCTTCCACAGCTCTGCTCTCCCCACTTTACCTTGACCTCATGCTGGATATAGAAGGACTCTTTGAACAATTTTGCTCCTCAGCGCTCTGATTTGACGTGTTTGGATAACGTCATTTATCAGCCTGCAGAGACCTGCTGAGCACAACTGCTGCCAAGAGCAATGCCTGGACCCCCCAGCCCTTGCTCTTCTGGGGTTCCAGAACATGCAAGCGGTCTCACTGATGCCTGAACTGTCTTCCCTGGCTGAGGACCTATCAATAGGGCACATTCATGCTCTATGTGCTGTGGACCTACATCACCACAAATGGGAGCGTGAGCAAGAAATTCACACAAGAGCAAGAACATAAAGGGCTGCAAAGGAAGCTTGGTCCTGCGCTTTTCTCTGGACTTTGTGGTTAACTCTTCAACAACTTGGCAGTCGCAGTTGAGGAAGCTGGGTACCAAGAGGCAAGTCTGCAGAACTGGGCACACAGCATGTGTTAAGTTACCAGCCTTTGTGCTAAATGCACGTTCTTCTACTGTTCGCAGCATCTCCCCCTGAGCGCTGAAAATAAGAACAAACTTTCCTTCCCTTGAGCAAATCCTTGCTTTGTTCAGGTAAAGGACCAGAAGAAGCGCGTAAGAATACCCTGGGTAAGGAAAAAGCACCTATCTGTAGCTTTGAGCTGTTAGTCAGCAATCACCTCCTGGGAAATTCCCCTGGGAATCAGCTGCCCCCCTCTTTGCAAAAGGAAAAATAGACTTTAACCCAAACACTGGTTATTTGTTAAACATTAGCATGCATGTGATCTTTGTTTCTCCAAATTAAATCGAGCAATTGCTACCCGCTGTCCCAGTGGGCAATCACAAGCAATTCCGTTAATTAAATTATCTCTGATTCTGCAGCTCTGGAATCTCTCAATTGACTAAGTCTGTGCTTTATCATCAACAAAATACTGGACGGAAAAGGAAACAAAAAATGCTGATGTCAAAGTGATTGGCTTCAGTTAACCCTTCCCAGCTGGATATCAAGGGCTACTCAAAGTGTTGCACTGGAATGAGCCCAAGAGCAAGAGCCTTGCACCAGAGATACCAGTAGCAGCTGTTCACTTGTGTTTCCTTTCCTTTATGCAGAAAAACCAAACCATCACACCATTACGGCCTCCAGCATCCTGCCTATCTGAGAGCCACAGAAAGATGCAAACTGTTTGCTGCTGAAGAAGCAGAAAAACATCTCAAAGATCTGCAAGCCCCTGCGAATGCCCCATCCTCTCTTTACCCAGATCTCTCTCGATGTACCCTGATGTTGATGAGTCTCCATAAAATATTCCCCTCTGGTTTATTTCAACTGGATATAAATTTCCCTTTCTTCATAAATGGCCACACTGTACACAGCATTCCATAAATTTTTACAATTCCACTGTTTGTATGTACCTTGTAAAAAACGCTTAGCACTGATTAAATGCACCACCAATAAAATTTCATGGGCTACTTTTGACACTTGATATTCTGACCTTCCTCCCTCTTCCACATGCATTTATTTGTGTTTTCATATGCCTGCAAACACAGTGGAAAACGTACAGTACCACTGATAAACCCAAGAGTGATGTCTTCATTTTTAAACAAAGCCTTTAGTTTCCCCTGTCTGAGATGAAGAACCTGATCCCAGCAGAACATACATGCCTCTTCCCTGCACCAGGGCCAGAGGTCAGGTCGCTAGCAGCTTACATATCATAAATATTAGAAACAGACTGGTCGATGCTTTGAAGACAGAGTCAAACTAAAGTAAGATTCCAGGAGCAGAGAAACTGCTCCTGGCCATATCCAACCATGGCCACAGCCAACAATTACCATAACCACTACCATGCTGCAGAAGAGAAAGCCTACTGCAGTCCTTGCATCGTGGGGCACAAATCTTTTAAACCTGATAAAATGATCCAAAAAATGACCCCAGCATCAGTGCTCAATCATTTAATTGCAAGCCTTCCCTCATAACCAATTTAGATTCGGGTGAGAGGGCAACTTTTTCAGAGAAGAGACCATGTTTTATTAGCCTGTAACATACTGTGCATAGCTCCTGTGACACTGGTAGCACTGCAGAATGGCAGAGCATGATGCTGCTGCGTTGGCTCTCACTTGTACATTGCCTTCAACACAATTACCTTGCTATCTGAGTTCTAAACACTTACTGAAAACAACCCTATGTGTTCTGGGATAAAAACTGCTTCTGTTTTCAACCTGGTGAAAGAATCTGTCCCCTTTTTCAATGCAGCAAGCACCACCTGCGGCAAGTGCTATAGCTGACAATATGGGGAGTTTATTTTGGCAGATGTGGATGAGCACCACTGAAGTCAGTGGGAGATAAAAGACACAAATGCCTTCTGCACTTACTGGAATGCAAGAACATAGCATAATGATGAAAAAAATAGTTATTAACAAGCAAAACACTTAAATGGATAAGGAAGTTTCTGAAAAGTTACAGGTGGCTTTAAAAGGAAACAGACACAGCTCAAGCATTTTCAGTATGTTAAGTCTCTGAGAAGAAGTCCAGTGTCAGGGACTGGTGGCAGATTGACTGCAAATCTCCCCAGAACATGTGGCCTACTGGACTGGCATGGTGCGCTGTGATTTTATTTCACCAGATGAGCTGGCTGCAGCAGAAGGGGCCAGATCCTCAGCAGCAGAAAACTGTCCAGCAAAGCTGTTTGCAATAGGGCCATGTCAAATCACACCAAGTGAAGTTTAGATCCTCAGTCTGTGAGTGCAAGTGATAAAAGCAAGTCTTCTGGCAAGACATCAATGTTTTAGGAGCCGGCTTCCCCTCTATTTAGCTAAAAATCTCATTTATTTGGTTTATTTGGTTTTAGACTAACCTTCTTTAAAAAGGCTGACTTATAATCCTGTAAAACATTGTCACATGTATTGAGGAAGTTGGCAAGGATGCTAATTTATTGTCCTCTAGGAAAAAAAAAGAAGCCCTCTTTCCTTGATTAATGTATGTTTTTGTATTGTAAGATATTAAAGAATGTTGCTTCACCTGTAATTATAGAGAATAGTTTGTTTTGGCAAAGTGCCCTGGCTTCTGGTTGCCAAGTTATGAATAATGCAATGTTCCCCATTCTAATTTCCGTGTTCTAAGTTGTGAATTTGGAGTGGGGTGCATGCAAGGGCACACACACACACGATGCTCTCTCAGTCATGAGCGCCTCTATTTTATACTTGCTTGCACAACTTGTTAATACTGGCATTCGCTTGCCAAATTCAGAGTTGCTTCTGAATAATTTCATCTTGATGCAAACCAAAATGTTGTCTCTTTTTTTCCCTACAGAGGAATTATTTCTCTTACATCGCATGCACTGTCACAATAACACTGAGGGGAGCTTACCGCTGCACGAAGGCGTTTTAAGGGCATTTAGTAGGGACTTGGGTAAAGATTCCCCAAAGAATTTAATGACAGAAGAATTCATTATGCTTTCATATCTCCTCCGCCTCCATAACACAAAACCCAACAATGTCTTTACAGAAGCGGGAAGTGAATTCAGGCACTGGCTCTTTCTCTCTCTCTTTTTCTTGGCCCGTATTTTGCTAGGACACATGTGCCCAGCCCCAATCAAAACAGAGACAGATGGCACGGCTGATCATTCAGAATAGAAGGAGCCTCGGAGTCAGCATGTTTAGATGCATTTGTAGGGCTGCGCAGTATCCGCTGGCCATTGGGACTGATTTAAAAAGGCGGCTAGTGAAAGCCTGAGCTCGCGCCAAAATTCTAAATGCGCCATTTGAGCAATTATGGTTCGACATGAAAGCTGGGAGAAAGAATGCATGGGTCATTCTGATTTCGATTTAGAGACTACGTCCCCTGTTCCAAAGAGAAAACAAACGCAATCCATTGCTTTACTGGAGCAGCTTTGGCGATAAAGGAAATAGCTATGGTACAGAAAAGTATTTTGCTGCAGCGCGAGGTTTTGTTGAGGCTGAGTTAGAAAATGATTCTCTGAACAAAAGTTCCTAAATAGAAATTACTGCACATCTAATATGTTAATATCTCAGTTCACTTTTCAGATGCATCCTTCATCCTGGTGACCCTAACTGTATTCCCAACAGACCTGTGAAGGTACACCATGGTCTTTATCGTAATGCAAGTCAAGGCCACAAAAGGCAGGCAGTGGAAATGGAAAATGCAGGTGCTCACCCTGCTCAGGCACATGTGTTACAGGTTTCAGCCTACTGAAACCCACAAGTAAACATGTCTGGATTATGACCACACTCCACGTGTAGCTAGGCAGGTATATTTTTCTACTGGAAGACTTATGGCAGCTGTAACCTGTCATCTTACTGTGGCCTGGGACTGGTGGTAGCTTTGGTTGGATGATCAGGGCACAAAATTATAAAATATCCCTGAAAGGAAAGAGGAATAGCAAATTCCTATGGCTCAAAGGTGCTCAGAAGGTTGGACACACAGCAGAGTCTTGCAGCCAGCCTCTATTCACAATGAAATGCCTTCTACTCCCATGGCCTGCATCCAAACAGCCAAAGTAAACAGGAAATATCTATGCTACTACAGCAGCACTTGGATTCATCTGCAGCCTTTTAAGGGCTTTACCGTGGAGGTGATATGCTTTCCAGAACTTCCATTCATGACCGCTGATTGGAGGTACCCAAGGGCAGCGCGATAACACATCCTCCAGACAGCTTCCTACAACTGCTGCTGCCGCCCTAGAACTTTTACACTGTTGCTGTTTCCTTTACAGGGAAAGAAAGGATCAGAATTAGTATCATTTAAGGTAATCATGCCTTCAAAAAGAAACATGAGGCTATTAAAGGAGGCCACAGCACATTAGTATCACATAACCAACTGTGGTCCCAGAGCTGAAAGAGGAAACCAGCAATGCAGAGGAAGGACAGGTCATGAGCCGGCTATCTGAGGGAAAAGCAGGAACGCTTATGCAACTGAGTGGGAAACAGCAGATTTTTATGGACAGAAACTATTAAAAAGGAAGAAAGAAGTAGTAAATAGGATGAAGTGCCTGCAATGGGGAGCGAGTAAGGTTAAGATAAGTATCGACGGTGAAGCGAGGGCAAAAAATCAACACGGATATTAAACTATGTTAATTACATTACTTGCTACTACACTGCTTCTGTAAAGGCAATGCTGGGCTCTGTGTTACAGAAGGAGAGAGGAAAGCACAATGAATTCTTCTGTCATTAAGTTTTTTGGGAAATCTTTACCAAGCTCCAACTAAATGCGGCTTAAAACTCCTTGCAGCAGTAAGCTCCCCTCTGCGGCATTACAACTGTGCATACAAGTATAAGAGAAATAATTACAGTTGTTCCAGATATAGTTTAGTGAGATGTAATACAAATGGGGCTGTATTTTTATTGAGGTACTGTTTCATATTTATACTTACTAACTACAGTTAAATAAAATGTATAGTATAAATGCATAAACCACCAAGAGCCATAATTACAATCATCCTGTTGTCATACAGCAGCTGGCACAGCACAAACACTTACTAAGTCCATCCACAATAGCGAGTAACTGCCAAAGAAAGCAGTAGCCCTATTAACGCCAGCATGCAGACAGCCTGTGCAGCCAGGGCTGCCCTTTAACAGATGCATGAGAGCGACAGCAAACTGGCAATGGATGGGGCACAACATGATCCCTTTTCTGCTCTTCAAAGAAACATTTCCATACAAACAGGGGATGCAGCCTATGTAAAAATAATTGTTACTTTTCTCTTGAGAGCATCTGGGCACCACACAAACATGGGTAAGGGATGTGAATACACAGTCACATCCTCAAAATATTTTCAGAAGGAACACAGCAAGATCTACAATGCTCCATCAGAGATGTTGTTAAACACAACAGGCTAATTTCAGGGCCAAGTCCTCTCTCTGACAAGCTGCTCACACATCTAAGGGCAGAATTCGTCTGCTAGAAGGCAGCCTGCTTGTGTTTTATAAGCTAAGGTTTCTCTTACCTATGGAATAACTCCAATATTTCACAGGGAATCATCATCCATCTAACTGAAGTACCCTCTAACAGACCATCAGCCTCATATCCCCTTTGAAATAGCACAGCTGAGCACTTGCTGGGCCACGATTTATTTTTTACCTTCTAAGACATCTTGCTAACTCTATAGCTCAATAGTGACAGTCGAATTTCACACTGCGATAGCCCCCCATCGATTTTTCATTCCCAGGAAGGAACTCCACAAATTAAAGTTAACAGCATTTCTGAAACTAAGGTAAAAAAGAAAAGGAAAAAAGAAAAGGGGCAGCGAAAGAGATACAAATGGAAAGATGCCTAAACTGTGCCCTCAACATCGGAATGAAATTTCTTCCTAGGGTTTTCACACATTATGCGACAGGATGCTAATACTGCCGAAGCCAAGCAGCCACCCTGTGTCTGCGGAGGATACAGCTCCAAAACACCACAGGTTCAACAGACTAAGAGTATATATGAGAATTTAAAAACCTATGGAAAACTGCCCCAAGGCATGAGAGTTAGACCTAACCTTTGGACACAGCTGCACTCAACAGGGATACCACCTTCCCCCATCTCTGAGTTCATACAGTAGGCCTGCCTCGCTGAGCTTCGTCATCCGCTAGCCTGTGATGAACCACGACACTGATACAATTTCAGCTGCTGCACTGGTAATAACGGTTGAGACCATCATTGGCACAAGCAAATTCTATCGCACAGTTAAAAGGGGGAGCGGAATAAGGAAACACAGCCCAGCACTCTGCTCTCCAACACCACAATCTAGGGGATGAAGGAACACCACAGTCGCACTTCATAAAGAAATGGAGCATCTGCCTATGTACTCTTTCAACACTGAACACCAGTATGCATTACAAGCATGTATTACACACTAGTGAATTACTGAACGGAAGGAGTAAAACCTAGTAAAGACAACAATCTGGACACAAGCAGCCCAGCCCAGCAGTGCTTTCTCAGCCTGGCTCTGACAGTCCCATGTTTCAGTTCAGCTTCCTGGATCCTGTCTCAAGTTTACATGGGCTGATCTAGGACTGGACACACCAGGAGGATGCTCTCTCTCAGTGGAGCACAAAGGGTTAGTTCATTTATGACTCAAGCTAATTTTTAAATTCTATCTTTGCTACATGACATTCTTGCCTCCCACCAAAGCCTATTAATGGCGTGACACTATGGTGAAGGGCTAAGAAGCACTTATCCCCTGGTGTCAATTCACAACAGCTTCTGTTTCCATCTGATGCACCAGCTTAAGCGTGGCTCCTTCCCTTTCAGGCCTCTACTAACCCTCTGGCTTCACACTTATTCAGCTCCCATCTTGACCTCTCTGCCCAGGAGGAGGGTCCCTGGGACAGACACTGCTACCTCCCTGCCTGCTCTCACATGCTTGACTCTTTGCACAGGGACCCCAAACCACACTTGGTTTCATTTTAAGTGATGCTGCTTCCTGTGCTGCCACACCAGAGCCCATTTGAAGCTGATGCCTTCAGAACAGCTGGACTGGAAAGAGGAAAGGTGGGAGGGGGAGGAAAGAGGAGGCAAGAAAAATAAAACAAATACAATCGCTTTTTGTCTCTAAACCCCTCTTTTTAACCCAATGAGTGTCTCATCCAATGAAGCATGATGAGCATGAAGTGTTATATAAAGAAGATAATTATAAAGGGATTTAATGCTTGGCAGGCTCGTACTGAAGGTTTATAGCAGAGGCAGCGTACTCACTTAACCAGCCTTGTGTCCGGGTTTGCTATTATGCGGGTGGCGTGGCTGGGGCCAAGCGGAATCAGAAACAAGATTTGTTTTAAGGAAAAAAAATAAAATAAGAAGAGCACGGCCCCCTTCCCACTGAGGATGGCAGCTCCAGACCCACCCCCTTCCACTCCTGTCCCATCCCTGATTAATGATGTTGTCTGCCTGATTTATGACCCACCCCAACAGATTAGAGTTTCCCTCTTCAACCTCCCCCCGCCTTTCACCCCTCCCAGAAGGCACAGCCACACTCCGCTGGAAATATTAGAGAATTATTAAATAAACATTCATACGTCATGTCTCTTCCCATACTGAGCTCATCGTAGTCAACGCTCAGCGGCCGGGCCCTGTTTGCTTTGGGGCTGACACCAAACAGCTGGAGTGATTCATGGAGAGGCTGGCTACAATGCTCTGTGCCATATATCATGCTCGCAGCGCTCCCTGCCCCGGCGGAGATAAACTGATCAACCACAACGGGCTGGAATGAATTTATGACAACACAAAATTGAGGAAAACAAATGGGAGGTGACCCAGTGGGCCACTAACCCAGACTCTCTCACTGGCCTGCAATCTAGTCTGGTGGCAGAAAGCAAAATTGAACATTGGCACTCTGAATTAAGATGCTGGCTTTTAACCCCGGGGAACCTCGGTTTCAAAATGGCACCAGACCCTTGCAAGCTGCATCGTGGCAGGGAGGGGGGAGAAAGACTTTTTGTGGGGAAGGTGCTTTCTGCAGCTCTCTGTGCGTGACAGTGCTTTGGCTGAGAGTAGGATGTTGGTGGAGGAGCCAAGGAGGATGCCTGGGCAACTAGGGGCTGGCTGCTCTCTCTGAGCAAAGCTGCATCTTGAGTTCAGAGACTCAAGATGGGCAGAGTCAAGTCTTCAGCAGATGGGCTGCAGCCAGTGCAATACTTTCCCCATGAACCTTCAGGGTGTCTCTCCCAGACACCTCACTCTGGCGAGATTAGAAAAGTTCAGCAGGGCTGAGACACCCCACAGTGTTGGGACCAGGATCAATTCCCTCATTACCTATGGCTGCCACCTGAAGTTCAATGCAACACAGATGAGGCCAACGGTGAGAAATCTGCCCAAGCAACCATGGACCTAGCATGGCTGTGAAGGAGAGCTGGGATCAGCATCATGTCTCATTACCTATGGATGCCACCTGAAGTTCAATGCAACACAGATGAGCCTGACAGTGAAAAATCCGCCCAAGCTACCAAGGACCCAGCATATGCTGGGACCAGCATCATGTCTCATTACCTGTGGCTGCCATCTGACGTTCAACACAGATGAAGTCAACCTGCCCAAGCTAGTGATGACCTGGCATGGCACAAGGCACGAAGCAACAAAGGCAGACTTACCCCAAACCCCATCTAGTTATTCAACATGCAAGAGACTTCCACCAGACCCTAAGTTTAGACTAAATTAACTTGCCTAAGCAGAGCTTCAGCAGTGTGTCAAAAGGAGGACTACTGCTGTACTGTGTTAATAGATTAAAAACCAAACAAAACCACACTGCTCTCCTTGCTAGGCTTATTTTTGGAAGAGGGGAGGGGGAAGGACCGTCATTCTTATGAGAGAAGGATCAATAGTGAATCGCTGCTAACTCTATTAGGCACCGCTCTGAAGAGAGAGCACGGCTGACACAGGGGGTAAGCCCTGTGCTTCTGGACAATTTAAAAAATGCTAATCAGATGCTACACAGGGTTTAACATGCCAATCAATACCGCGCAGATTTAAAGGCAAAAATTAAAGTTACAAACAATGGAGTAAAGTGATGCTGCCAAAAACTTCCTGTAAGCACCGCCCAAAACAAGAAAAATGAAACCAATTTAGCTCCAGATTAAGAAACAGGAACTGGAGATGAATCAATTTAGCCTGTTGGGCTGGGTCGCCATATATCATGGCTCAGCAGTGGAGTGGGAAGCAGCCAGACAGTGTGAAACCCTTCCCCCTCCTTTTCTGTAGGCTTCTAGCTCTGATCCCTGTTATCAATTAATTTAACAGAACCCCTCTACACAGACATGCACACAGAGCATTCAGACTCCTTAAATGGCAGGACAGAAACTATTTATCACACACGAATCTCAAAGGAAAGGGGGGGGGGAAGGAATTCTCCACCTGAAGCACCATCCTGTTTTCTGAACCATGGTGAAATAAAAAGCCTTAAATAAGAACCTCTACCCGCTATTTCCAAAAAAACCAGCGTTACTGGAAAGACTCGGCAAGGCACTTAAGGCTTTTCCTGTAATTTCTATTAGGTTTTGCTGACATTTTGGACCTTTTGTGGAACTGAAGCTTTAGTGGGGCAAGGTTATTGCAGAGCAAGGTGTGTGTGGATACACGTGCATACACACACACACAACATACGTGCTCCCTGTACTTCACAGCAGTGTTAGCACAAGTGTTGTTTGGAAAGGATTCTGGGATCCTTCAAAAGGTGCAAGCTAAAGCCTCTTTGATCAGATTATTAAAGCTATGTCAATTTTATCACTTGAGCTCAAGTGTTCTGGAAAATGTCAAATCCTTTCAGCTCCTGCAGTTTAAAGATTTTCAATAGGAGCGGATCTGGGAAGCTGGAGGGCTGCTGGGCTGACAGGCAAGCAGCCCAAAGGGAAGCCAAGCAGTGGCTGAGACAGAAGCTGACAGATTAGGGCAGAAGGGATGAGTCCTCGCCACCAAGACAGCATGCTATGGTTGCTCACTCTAAGGACAAGGCTGCTTTTGTACTGACCTGTGAGCCCAAACTCAGTGGTCCTTGGACAAAGTCTGCTCACTGAGAAGCAGACAGCCCATGTTTGGGACATGCTAATAAAAAGCCTTCTAAAAAGGAAAGCGCTGAGACAGCAAAGCAGTGTTAAAGTTTCCTCTTGCAGCAGGGAGTTTCCCCAGTTAACCCCTAACTGTGAACATAAGCTTTGCCAGGCTGGCTGAACTGCCAAGAGATCCCAAAATGCACCAGGGACACAAATTGGGACCAGGGGGCAGAAGGAGAACAAACTACATTTAAAACCCCCAACTTTACAGAAAGTCAGCTTAATGTTACCACCAGATATTTTTCCTCAATCACAAATTACCAATGGATCTCAGCCTCAAAATGCAAATGCCATCTGTTTAAAACCCACAACTACCTCATTGCTTCCATCTCATTCGAGCTGTTTTGTCTCCCACTTGATCCTGGGGGAACATTTTATGTCAGGCAATAATCAACTTGAAACACAATTAATGCAGTCCATGGCAGCAGTGAAGGGTCTAGTTTTAGGCTTGGATTGTCAAATCTGCCTGAGCAATAAGTCACCACAGCAATGTGTGAAAGGAGGTTGAGGATAGAGGCTGTTACTCAAATGCCGTATTGTATATTCAAACACTTCTGAATCAACTGAAAAGGCTGCAGGTGAAAACCTCAGGAATTGAGGCCTTATTTCCATTAGCAACCATACAAAGATGAAATCTGGATCCTAAATGAAAAGAAATTATCTCAGTGATGCTTCTGTCCAGTTACAGGGCTGCTGGGATTCCCTTTTGCTAGAGAGAAGGAGCGTGGAAGATGCAGGTACAACAGAGAAAACAGAATAGAGACCATATGAAGGACTGCTCTCAAAACCCAAGATGCAAAGATAAGGTAACCTCTCCTGTAAAAGCAGGATCCCGTGATACATTTATAGCAGAAATCTTGCAAAGAGAATAAGAACAATAAAAATCTAAGTACAGCTTGACAAGCTAATTGCTTTGGCCAGGTTAAAGTGGGTTTGAATCTTCACCTCCTGTTCAAAGTCCCAGCTCTAGCCTAGGCTGTTATGCATCACTCAACACACTTGAAAACACACCGTAACTAGAATATGGCGTAAAACATGGATATATCTATGTACATAATTTAAAAGACGGCAATTTGCAGTGAAGAAGCCATTTGGAAGTTGTGCTCAATTCCTTGTGACTGGGTACCTGCCCATGCAGGTTATCTGGGGAAGAACTCCCCCACAGGCCCTCTGTGGACACAGCAACAGCAAGTCAGGACACCAACAGCTCCAAGTCCAGGCTTCACATTGGAGCACAACTTCTTTTCTCAGTGCTAAAAGCTTCAAACATGCCTACCCCTCAGAGTAGCATTGCTTCTGGGAACACCAGGTGAGACGCTATGGTTCTTTAAAACAAGAAAAATGAAAGCTATCCACTTTACACTCACTTTTCAATGTCACTGTTCTTACAGGTCTTCTGCATGGTCTCCTGTTTACTGCTTTCGCCATTACTCGTTGAGGGCATTTCTGCTAGGGAAGAACAGACAAATTAGTAAGAGGGCATTTGATCCTTGCAATGAAATAGTCTGAGTGAGTTACAGCTTCAGAAGCAGAGGATCCCTATGAGTTCCTTTCATGCCGATTCTTGGAAAGAGAAGAGACTGATGCTACGTGTCTCTGTCTGGCAGGGAGGCCCTCTCTCTGGAAAGCATGCTTCTATGATTCAGGGCTGAAAATACAATCCCTACGGTCTCCCCACTTCATACTTTCTGACCCTCACAGATGTAGCACTTGTTCAAGCCAGGATTTAATTCAGAAGCAAAACCCCTGCTCTCAGCTTCTCCCTTTTTCTGAGACCCCTCAGACACAGACAATATGTGCCAGGTAACCAGTATGACAGAAAAGTCTGCTCACAGCTCTCCTAGTACTAGCAATCCCATGGCTCCTCCCAGCACTGGAGGAGGTGTGAGACACCAGCTGGAGATGAGCCAGGTGAACTGCCCTAGGGCCAGCCCCTGAGCTGTAGGTTCAGTACTGTGGTTTGGGGTAAAAGGTATGAAGAAAACAGCTTATAGCAAATGTCATTAGGTGTGCTTCCTCATCACCTCTGTGGCTGTAGTTACTGAGGCTGAACGCACCTAAAGGCAACCGTTCCTACATCACAGAAAATAAATGAGATTGCCTAACCCACAGAAGAAAATGCCTGCGATAGATATCCTATGTTCTTCCATTTCATCATCATGCCTTTGGCAAACTGGTTCTACCCACCCCCCTCCCACTGGCAAGCAATTATGTCTTGTAGGTACTTTCAAGGCTCGGAATCAAATGCCCAAAGCATTACAGTAAAAGAACAGTGAACAAAATCATTGGGACAAGTCTCTTCAGGTCGCCGAGCTTCAGTTCCCTTCCTAAGGGAGTTGGAGTAGGACTGCCCAGCTTTGGAAATGGATTTGGCATCTACAGCTGGAAAGTGCCAGGTTTTATTATTCTCATATTTCCACTAGGTTAGTGCTTACACTTCCAGTGCTGCAGGCATTAAATAAAAAACCACAGCAGTCCAATGGGTTTAACACCCTTGTGCCCTTAATGCTATGAGCTCTCAAATAATGCATGCAAAGGTACAATGTCACATTCGCTTGTTTGCGCTGGAGTCTCAACAACAGGTCATCAAGTAGGACAGATCCTAGAGTTCCCACTCCAAAGGTGCAGGCTTCAGAGCTGCAGGCTTTTCTTGCCATACAGAGGCCAGCAAGGACAAGACCTACCCAACAGATCACGATACAAGTCCCCAGCACACCCTTTTAAAGAAGCAAAGATGGTAAAAAAGTTGTTGAAAAAGATCTAAACAACAGGTGCCTGTGTAGTTTAACTGCCCAGCAGCTGAACTGCACCATGACATAGTCAAGCTCTGATGGCCCACTGCGATACAGCAGTTTGTCTTTTAGTGACATGACAGCAAGTCAATCCAACCCCTATCTCTTATCACCGTATCAGTTAAGGTTGCATTTTTGGGAACTCCCTTAGCTGTCATTAACTCCAGCTGATTGTGTGGTAAAGTTTCACAAAGATAGTGTGATTGTATGTGCATACATACGTGCTGCTACTGTGCTAAAGTATGTGTAACTATCATTTGCCTAATTACTGGCAATCAGAAGATACGGAGTATCTACCTGCCCTCTTGCAGCACACACATTAATAATTCACAAGTTCAACACTCACCGTCACTGGCCCATTTAGAAAACTCCGGTGTTATTCGGGTACTGGGTGTGCCACCACTGAAAGAGAAAAGGGCAGAACGTTAAAGGTCGAATAAGGAAAGTTCTCCTGCTCAGGAAAAGCTACCCCTTCCACCCAGCAGATCTCTCTCAATCCTTCTATCCATCAGTCTAGGCTTCAAAATGTGAGCGGCTGGCCTGCTGCAGGAGGTGGTTTTGTGCTAATCCACATTCTGCGACCTCTGCTGAATCACACAGGGGTAGTGATGCTAACTGAAGGTTTGGGATTCAGACAGCATCTGTGACCTAAGGCTCGTTTCTGAATACGCAATTTCAAAGATGAAAACCTTACTCTGAAAACCTTACTTGTGAACAGAAATCCTCAGTGCTGCAATAGCTTCTCCCTTTAAGAATAACTTTACACCTTCATAAGCCCCATCTTTTCCATCTTCCCATCTGAAGAACAGCAGCACTGAAGTACAGACAACTCAAAACCCTGTCTATTCACTTGCAAGCCAGCAAGAGACTGTGAGAGAAAGGAATCTTCTGAGCAGGCTGCACACCTGTGGCTGTATAACATTTTGGCTGTATGTGCTAGGACAGTTGCACTCAAAAGGTAACACAGGCTCATGCTTCATAGCATCAGCTACCCTACTGCGTTTCTACAGAAACCTGACAATTTCAAAGTGCTTTTACAAGCAGCATCACCTCTCCTGTTTTAGAGATGGGCAGACAAGCCCATCCAGGAGACATGCAAGGACATTGCCCAAACAGTGAAGCAATGTATTAGGTGCAAGCCACATGAAGGAACTTGGTCTCTTGGCCTCAGGACCTCAGCTGTCTCACCAAGCACTAAGTGTCCACAGCCACTCACAAGGGATACCCAGATATCCTCCTGCTACAATACCACTGTCCTGGCTGTGAAAGAGTTTCAGCGTCTTTGAGGCCCTGTCTATGGACCAGCATGGCTAGCAAAGTATAGAACAGACTAATGGTATGGATCCAGCGTGGCAAATGCCACTTTTCTATGGAGTGGAACCTAATTTTCAACTAGTGTTTGTGACAGGCTAAGCAGTAAGAAAACTTCATTTCACTGCTCTATCAATCACTTCAACCTTGACCTCACAAGATCACCCCGTGAAAGAGACAGAGGGGTAATTTAAGCCCTGTTTTATGCAGGGCAGAGGGCTTAGAAAGCAATCCTAGCTCCGTGTTAAGACTCATTTTATTTGCCTGAAAGCCCCCAGAATACTGGCCTCCTACATTCTCCACATATGTATGTGGGCAGAGTACACATCCTGCCCCAACACCAGAATCAAATGCAGAAGGATTAGTCTGCATGCCTCACAACACACAGTGTAATGCAATGAAATCATACCCCGGGTGTCAGACTCCAAATGTGCTGAACATGATTCAGCCGGCACCACATTATACTACTAAGAGGCCACACTTCATCGTGAAGCAAGATGATGCATAAAGTCTTAGTACAACACAGTTTCTCCATCGCCAGAATTCACCTTCTGTCCAGCACTGTTCAGGGAGCAGACGGCACTGGCTGGGAAGCAGGGTGGTTTAGGGAGGGAGAGTGTACACAGAGGCTTTATGAGGCTGCATGGGCAGAAATGGAGACCCACCCATCACACTATGCTTCATGTAAGTCTCTCTTGTTGTGATCCTTGCACTCAAGTGGTTGAATAAATTGAGATTCCCCCAAAAGTAATAAAAGCAAATTAGAAAGGTACAGTACTTACTTTAAAACAGCACCTCGGAGCGCCTCCCTCTCTTTGGCTTCACCTGGCTCTTCCCCAGTGCAAGGAATAACGTCTGCCTCTGTGTACCTGAACACAAGGGATTAAGGAGCATACAGCCTTGCTGGAGAGAGTGGAAAGGCTTTTGAGATGGTTAGGACACTATCTGGGACATAGAACGAATTCATTCCAACTGGAAACACCTCAAAAGAAACGGGGCTGGTATCCATGGATGGGCTTGCTTTTAAATTCTGGATTAAAATCTGGTTTAGGTGGAAAGAAACAGAAAAGTCTTTTGACAGCAACATGACGCCACAGCTTCCTAGAAGGGTAAAACCAGTTCCTCAACCTCTGCAAGCCTAACTTGCACAATTCCACTATTTCTGTTTGAGGTACAGAGGTCTTTTACCACCTAAGAGTTGGGGCTTCAGTCTTAAAGGCTGGTACAGATTTCAATACAGTCTAATTCTTTAGCTGTACATTCCCCCTCATCACAGCTAAGTCAATGTCTACCTAATACCCTTGCATGAATTCCTCCTTGATGGAGGAGAATTGTGACTGAAAAGCTTGGCTCCCAGACAGAGAAGTTCCCCATAACTGCCCTTAATGATAGTCCATGTCTAATGAAAGCAGTGGCACGTGAATAGTGCTTGTAATGTTTACTTGCACAAAACTCCTGAAAACAATGGACTGTCTTGTGAAAAATTAACTCAATTCCTACCCATGAAGCAGGAAAAACTATCCAAATGGAAGAAACCTGGATTTGCTGATCTGTCTTCCTTCTTTGCTTATAAACCAGGAAGATAGATCACTAACTTTGACCTCCTATAATATCTCCTACAAAGCTCACCAACCAGGTCTGAAGTAGTCTCAAAGGGGGTAACTGAGAATTCCTCCTCGTTCAAGTAACATGGTAACTGGAGAAGGCTGTGTCATTTCCAGTAGGCCTGGACACAGGCTATACACCAATATCCAGGGCCGTGCTGTAGGAAAGCTAGCTGAAGATGCGTCTCTAAATTCCCTCTCAGTAAGAGCCTTTCAAAAACGATACTGTGCTTTCCCGTATTCAAGTGTGTCGTCTCCATCCACATCCAGGTCAGCGTCGCTGTCTGGATTCTCCTTGCCACTGCACATGATAAACCCAGAACCTGGAAGAAAATAAACCAGATGGATGAGCATTTGAATTAGAGATGAAGTGTACAAGATCTCTTCAGCATGGTGCAACAGAACCAGTCTGCAGGCTGTCCTTACCCTTAACAGCCTCACAAAAGGTATCATCTCCAAAGGCTGAAAAAGAACAATCTTCAGGAGACTGCAGAGAAAGCACTCACAGAAATGCTCTAACTTCATGGATTTTATGCTCTGAAATGCCCCTCAACAGTGACATGTTTGCTCTCCACATGAGTTACTTTAAAGTTGATGGCACTGCAAGGCTCTCTCAAAGGTAGAAAAAACCAGAAGCAAAATAGGAAAGACGGTTTTTCAGAGAAGTGGTTAACACAAAAACTGCATAACTAACAGGTAAGAGAAGGCCACAGGGACAGCTGGAATTAGTCCTTAGTTCAGCTGCAAAGGGCAAGCAGAGACTAAAATACAATCAGAAACGCCATTTTATTTTTTAAACGCATTTAATAATGGCTTAGATTTTTACAATACAAAACATTTAAGAACAGGAAACCTGTTTCTAGGAGAGGGGAAGAAACAGAAAAAAACCAGAAAGAGACTCCACAGTCACCAACAGCTCCCTACAAGTAGTTCTGTGAACAAAGCCCAGGGCAAGTCAAAAAGAGTCCTGCACTTCCAGCACAGGTGGATCAGGCACAAGACCAGTCCCAACTAAAGCTTTAACAGTTCCAGCCAAGACTGAGCTGTTTAACACTTGCCAGTTTCTAAAACCTTACACATATACTTTGGTTCTCAAGCATTTTGTAGTCTGTGTTACTGCTGATTGTAACCAGGCTTCTTTTTCTTGAATTGGTGTGCAAACACAAAGATGAACCTTTGCATGGTATTTGCTGCCTTAGGTTTATTAATAGAAGGGAAACTATTTTTTACTCTTTAGATCTCCCTTTATGAAATCTAATACTGGATATGCTCTCTCCCATGAGACTGGAAATTAAACATCTCCTGAAACCTAGGGTGGTTGGTGTAAGGTCCTCATTTGTGTTTGATTCTGCAGCAGATCTAAGCTGTTTGGGGATAGAAGCTAAGCAGGCAGAAATCTGCTCACTCCAGCTGCCTCCAGTACCTTCCTTCACTTAGCACCCCACTGTCCAGACAGCAGACCTGGACACCTGGCTCACAGAGGGTATCTGGTGGAGACTGAAGGACCTGGCACATCCAGATGGCTGGTAACCTACCTAAGTCTGTGACTAGACCAGGAGCACATCCCACCTACAAACAGGTAGATGTAGTCCTGGCTTTGCACAGATTCCCCAAGGGGGTTACCTTTCTGCACTTCGAAAGTGGTTCTGAACAGAGACAACAGGCTAAAATTAATCTAGAAGCACTGAATATAAGATGCATGTCCAAAGAATGAGGACATTCCCAAGCATTAGGGTAGCTCTTTTAGTGCTACAGACGCCCAAGCCTGTTCATCCCACTGGGCTCTCAACAGCAGACTTACACAAGCTTGTGCTGCCAGCTGCAAACTTGCGCTTTCCTAGCCCAGAATAGTGAGCGATATTTCTAACAGCCTACATCTGTGCAGAGAGCAGGGCAAGGTGAAGGTCTCATTTCCAAGGACACCATGCAGACACAGTTCTTTACTGTCACTCTCTAGGAATGGATGCTCCCACTGATTCATTAAGCCCCCAATAAAATTTGTTTATATGGATTTGATATTTCTCTTCCCTGAATATAAAGAAGGTCCTTAACGAGTGATAACCGTAGCATGGCAATGATTTTAAGACTAACCTTTCCCTAGAAGCATAAACTACCTTTTACTTCAAAGTAATTGCCAACCTTAATCTTTAGCAGAGGTAACACAATGAGCACTGACAATGCAGCATCCACCATCTGTGACAGGTACTGCAGGAGCCACACTTGTGGGGCATCACTGGGGCAGCTGTCATCCAGCAGACCCCTTAAAAAGCACTTCGCATACTGGCTGCATGCTGCCAGCCAACACATGTCATGAGCTGCAATGGCTTATCTAGTAAATCTTGACTCCCTCAGTTCATCACAATGTTTGGAAGAAGATTTAGAGGAGCAAGAAAGACCTGTCAAAGAAGCTGGATAGTCTTTCAAAGCTGCCTTAGAAGTCACAGTGGGTGACAGGGTGGTAATTTACAGGCATGGCATTTAACCTTCAGTAACACCATCCCCTGCACCTGGCATTACTTCAACCCATCACTTCTCAAAGGCCATAAACTTTGGACACACAGGTCTTCATTTTTCTTGTAGCTGTAGGAAACACAAATCATGCAAAGCTGGAGCTGTGACTTGGCCAGTCCCAGAGGTGATCTGAACCTTGGCCAAGTGCCTTGAGGAGGGTGAAGGTGTCCAAAAGAGTGAGTGTAAGTGGGACCGCTCCCCATGTCTCTCCCTCTGCAAGGATGCCAAGCATACATCAAACATGCACCTTTCCATCAATTTTGTTTCCAAGTGACTCAAGCCAACTAGTGGTTTATGGTTAGAGCTTAAGAAGAGAAGATCTGCTTACTGTGATACAGTTTACAAATATTAAAGTACCTCGAATTCAGAATGCTGGTGTCCTTGCTCTCAAAACCTTTGTACTTAAGAAAATCCCTTTTAAGTCTGAAAGGAAAATATTCCAGAGCTTTTGCTGAATCTAAGTCTCTAATGGGAACCACTGCACTGCCACAGAATCCTCTCCTCTCTGCACAGGGCGCGCAGAGTGATGGGTTTGGGCAGTTATGTGTTACAATGACAGACACAACCGGGATGACCTGAAAGAGCATTTCAGTCATAAAGGAGGCGTAGCAGAGAAGTTCATAGGTTAAGATGAGGGACAGGAGAAGGGTACATTTTCTTTCCTGATCAAAGGAGGACTCCCAGGCCAGCAGCTAAAGGAAACCACAATAAGATGATCCAACTCTAAGATTTTTGCCAAATACGGATTTCTTTTTAACATGACCAAGTGCAGTTCATTGCAACATGGTAAAAGAAAACCTGATTCAAAAAGTGTATGCTGACCAAAGTAATCCCTGTGAACCCAGAGAAGACTTTGAATAAGTGGGGCTATCAGTTTTAGGACTTCAGAGGCTGCTTTACAAAAAAAGAGGGGAAAAAACCCTCCATAAAATATGTTCCTGATGTGAATCACAAGGTCCATGAATCCCAGTACTGCCCCTGCACACAAGAGAACAGCAAAGAGGATGCAAAGCTCAGTCCAGCATCACCTGCAGAGCGAATGCCCTTCCACTGGCATCCTAATGCCCTTTCATCTGCAGCAGGGGTGAGGGATGGATTTTGAGGCCAGTTCCAGCGGGCTGGGGTTTAGTGCCACAATTTCGACCTGACCCTCCTTGTCTAACTTCTTGGGGTTGCTTCCATGCACAAAGCCAGTGAAAACACCCAGGCAGCTGTTCAAATATTTGACGTCTGAACTGCCTGACATTATTCATTCATCTCAGGCTCATTCAAACCAGATTTCTGGAAAAGTGCTGTTATAAATGGATTAAGAGGACCACTAAATGCAAGGAAGGCCTGATAGGATCACACCTGCTTCTCACTAACTCAGCCTAAGTGTAAAGAGGGCTCACAACTTCCAGCTCCTGCCGGTAGTGTATGCTGACATCCAGGAGCAAGGAAAATGTGAGATGGAGTGCAGAGGATGAAGAGCAGAATAAAATTGCCTTTGCAATAGCATTGTTTTGGACCTACTAGAGGAGAATGGGAGCTTCCAGAAGACCCCCTACCATTACAGTTGAGTGATCTGCAATTCAACAGCGTGTACTGGGAACAGAGATGGGTTCCTCCAGCAAGGCTTGGCTTCTGAAGGTCACGCAGTAATTCAGAGCCATCAGCAATGCTGCCGAGAGTGGACCTCTGAAGCCACTGCTACTATCCAGAAGTCAATGTTCGGGACCAGAACTTTATCCCAACGTGTTAATAGCCTGAAATCTGACAACTGAATGTTGTGTGTTTGACCTAGGAATTTACAAGAGACTGTTATTCACAGAAGCAGCTGCAACTCTTACAAGGAGAGATGTCACCTAAGGCCTGAGGAACGTAATTCCACAAGTGAATTAGAAAACACTGCTTTCAGATGAAAAAAAGAATACACCAAAATGCAGGCTCTCCTGTATCTTTCCCTTTTCTTGCTGAAGAAATTTTTGCTCTTGCTGTGCATTTGTTAGGAGGCAACCACTTGTCATACACTGCCAGCCCCAATACAATTAGCCTCCTGACACTAAAGCAGCACAATCCTCTGACAGTCTTAATCCCAGCTGCCTCCTTAAGGTCCAGACAAACAGGAGTGAGCAGGCAGGTCAGATGCTGGGGCCATTAAGCAGAGAAAAAACAAAGTTACAGCTCTGTCTCCAATCCCCATTGCTCTTGTAGCCAGGTGCTCTGACAAGCAATTCCAGCACTGGTATTGAGTGGCACCTCTATAAACCCTGTGACAGTTTGGGAGACAAACTCACCCATCAATCAGAATGTACCTATCAAGATCACTTACCTAGAGTGCCCAGCCACCTTCCAGCACTGTGTACACAGCTTTGCTTGGGCTGGCCTTGGAGCAGTCTGTCTGAGCACCAATTCAAGGTAGTTTCTGAAAAATTTAGGTACTCTACACAAGCAACAGTGATTCTGAAATACTGACTCAAGAGGTCTGAAGAGCAGGAAAAATTCACATGCCTTTTCACCACTGCCAGGCTGCAGGCACTACAGCAATCGGCTCAGCTTGAAGGAGACTGGAAAACACTTCCCACATTCTATTAATAATGGCTGGAGATAAACCTCATCAGGAATCATTTTATTCCCCCTATGCCTAAGTTGTCACAGCACTTTTCTTTCTCCTAAGCCACCCCCTATGCCTAAGCATCCTCTTTGACCTCTGCACTGCTTCTCAAACCTCTCTTCCTTTGTGCAATCCCCCCGACAATTGGCCAATTTAACACCTCTCAAGTGAATGGTGGCTCAAGCTAAGATCGAGAGTCATTAACGTTATATATAAGCAGATTCACAGAACAGATAAAAGGGCCTCACATTCAAGTCCCTCCTTTCCTCTGTCACATTCAGTGGCAGATGGTCAAAGTGACAACATATGCTGCTTCAGGTGTTGGCAGCACTGCTGGCTCCTGTGCAGACATGAGCTCACATGGAGACTAGCAGCCTCAGGACTTGAAAAGTGAGACAACCACACCAGTGCAGACTCAAATGGCCACAGACACATTTCATCAGCACAGGTAGGAAAGCACAGACCCCCTGTGCCCCACCTTTGATCCTCAACTCCAGTCTGGGCAGATAACTCAGTTCTGGAAGCAAACTCTTCTGTATACGTGTAATTACCACTCCAAACAAGAACAAGAAACAAAACAAAGATGCTAGTATTATTATTTGCACCATTGTTATGAAGCAGCTACTAGCTGCTGCTCATGCAGAGGAACAAATTCATCTGTGTAATTAGTGTTTCTCCTATTCGGCTCCTAAGGAATTGGGAGGTGTCAAATCTATATTGGAAATAATTCTAGAAATTCAGAATTTTGTGTAAATTCTGTAAGTGGGTCTAAATCCAAATTCATCTCGGGGGCACGCAGCTCTGCTGGGGCCTGTTTTGGCTGGGAAGAGGCATTTGTTCTGCTCGCAGGTAATTTACACATGTTCGGGAAAGAAGAAAAAAGCCTCCCGTAAATCTCCAGCAGTGCAGCCTTTGCTAATTACACTCCTTGCAGTGACCCCCTCCTGCACAACCTCCCTTTCCAGCACATTCACTCTATTTTCTTAACGAAATGTCACTCGCTGGCTTCTTGGAGAGTAAAAACAACGAAGGCAATAAAAGTAGTTTATGCAGACACACGGCCAGGCCTCACACACTTCCCAAGAATGGCTCTAAACTGGGTTTATTTCATCAGCTGCTGAAGTATCCCCAACTAGTGCTAAGAAGACAAGGTGGCACGGATGCCGTTTCATTTTAAAAGGCTTTTGGGAAGAAAAGAAAGCCATTAGGGATTCTTGAAAACAAGAGGAAAGCAGAGATGATGCCATGCTGAACGGAGTCTTTCCGCAGATCTACAGCACAACCTCAGCCATTATTTCTGGGACAGTGAAATTGTTCCCCCTGTTTTGTTTTTTTTCCTAGCACAAACAGGGAGAGAATAGTTCTTCTGGTGACTTTCCTAGCCTGTTGCAAGAAAAATGACATTCGGAGGCTATTATAAGCTGCTTATAGGGCAAGAGGTTTATTTCTCTTGAGCCAGATCCATTTCATGCAAAACAGTGATTTACCTGGAAAACCGAGACCCAACTGTGTCATTACAGTGTACACCTGGAAGAGCAGAGGCACCCATCTGATGCATCTATTAGCTCCCACAGAGGCACAAAGAGGCTGCCAGAGACCTGACTGCTTACCAGTGCCTTGGATGCTTACAGTGATCTTTGCTAACAGCTCAGAGGAACAGCTGCCTTTAAGGAAAGGGGCCATATAATTTTATGACCATTAACATCATTTTGCAGCAGCATGCTGAACAAAGGGCAGGCAAGCTCTGCTGTACAGGGTAAGAGCCAGCTGCTGCAGGGCTTGGGGAAGAGGCTTCCCCACCCCTCACAGCACCATGGAGTATTCCAGAGATTTCTTTAATGCCTCTCCATAATCCATCAGGTACAGATTGTGGCTACGGAGGCGAAAACGCACTCAGACCAAAGGTTTGATCTGGTGTGGCCATTCCTGCATGGTTGCCTCCTAGAGCCTCAAGCTGGTGTGATGCACTAAGGTGAGAACAGTCTCACTTCTGTCTCAAAGGCTGCTCTTCAAAACCCAGTGCTAGAGTACAAAAGCAGCTGCAACAGCCATGGTCTTTGCAGCTACAGCTCCTTTTCCACAGTCAGGGAAAGGTGGATCTGAAAGCTTTTGTTCCCCTGGGGAGAGGGTGGAAACAAACAAAAAAGGAAGAGGGAGAATTAAAGTAATCTTGAATCACTAAGCAGATTCACATCACTGGATCAATAAGCACCACTGACAGGGATCACAGGAATGTCGCAACTTTGCCAATAATAAAGCAGCACAGCAGAGCTTGGAGGATGACTTTTCTAAGGCAGCCGAGCATGAAGCAGCAGGGCTGGTGAACAGCTGAAAGTGACACCCCAGCTTACAGTGGGCTATTGCCTGTGGTGGGGCTCGATACAGCTTGCTTTAAATAACCATGAGCACAGAGATTGTATTCGTGAGGGAAAGGCAGCCAAGGACTGGAAAAACCAAGGGCTAAATTTCACAGGCCAAACCCATGTGCTTTTCCCCCCAAACTAATTCTTTTCTAGGTTGGAAAGAAGAAAGAAAAATCAGTGCTAATTTAATCAATTGATCAGCCTATTGATTGCAAAACTGGAGCTGCTAGTTAGCCATGTGCTGTAATGCCCTCAACTCTGAAACCACAAAACACACCATTGATTTCTTCACTTCCAGCTCCAAAATGAGAAATAAAGCCGAGCTTTCAGCGGAAAAGCAACTTCTTCGTCCTGGGCGAAGATGCAAGCAAAGAAGAAGAGATGCCAGGAAACAGGGACAGCGCATCTTGCGAGGTTCAAACTGAAATCAGTTACAGATGCAGTCACGGTGTCTTGTGTAAACTCTATCGATTGGGTGGCTGACAGTCTTGGGAGCCTCCATACTAGGACAATCAATCCGGCTGCAGTGTCACCTGCCACTTTGCTGAACAGTTGACAATGCAATTATCCAGTGTGGAGGCAGGGAGTTGGCGTGTGTCAAACGCAGTTAGCCACTTTCCGGGCACTACTCGATAATGCGTTTCACCGCCGAGTGTAAGAGACGACATGTGGAGACAGGAGCTGTTTAGAGCCATTGAGACCCGTGCTCCCTTTTTCCTTTAGAAAAATCTCACTGCCTCTGACTTAACAACTGTATTCTAAAATGCTATTAAAATCACGTCAATCAACTGTTGTGTGCTTAAGGCTGAAGTTTGACCTGAGTGTCCAAGAAGTAGGTTGCAGTTGTAGCAAAACTGCAGATACGCGGGGGAGAAACAAATAATTATCAAATGACTTCTTAAAGCCTGGGACTCTCAAAACTAGAGCAGACAGACCACTAGAAAAAGGGACTGCAGAGAGCGGGTAAGCAAATGCAGCAGATGGGAATGGAAGATCTTATGTTGAATGTCTAAGACCCAGGAAAACTGAAGTTTAAAGGGATGTTGTCAACTTGGTATCCAGTTTCAAAAAACTGAGTAGTTTCAGGTGCTCTACCTGCTCCCTTACTCCCCCTGCCAATTTTCAAGGTGTTACAACTACACTTCCTGCTTGCTTGCTTTATTTTACCTCCTTCCCCTGTTCCTGGGTGACACTCATCCCTTTTCCTCCCCCACGTATGATACATAAGACTGCCAAGTGGAGAGAATTCCCCTTCTTCCAGCAGAAAATCTTTCCCTGGTTAGAGTGGCTGTCAGAATTACGTAAATCAAACAGCAAGGTTTAGTTGATTGTGCTCCCTTCAGCTAATGCATTCTGGCAGTCTGAGCACAAAAATTAGGTTCTTACATTTTTGCATGTGTTCAAGTTAAGGAAAATGTTCTACCAACAATCAGGACTTTCAAAGGCAATAAACAACATTCTGGTTTTGTTTTCAGTTACAGTGATTTTTGCTTTGCCAAGTCCCATTGATTACTTTGTGTTCCAAAATGAAGAAAACGCTGCTCCTTGAAGCAGTGTATGAACTTTAAACACACAGGATATCAAGCACCATCTACATGGTGGGTCCTGCTGGCTTTTGTACATGAGGTACAAAGTAATTCTGAATCTCTTTCTTTTTAAATCACATACTATTCTCTTCTGGTTTTCCTGCTCACTAAAGTCAACTTCTGAAATTAATATACAGTACAGTACCCAAGAGATCTTTATTAGCCACAGAATCTCTCACATTCTGTATGTGGGCACAAATCACGGAAAACATCCAAGTATAGCCCATCTGATTATTGCATCTAACACTATGTAAACAGATCTGCTAGCGTTTTAGGTCAAGTGTTACCTTATGGACAAGTACTTGCTCTCAAAGGAGAGAGATGAAAACATTAAGGAGTGGTTGGGCTACTCCATCAGACCAGTACAAAGTACCATCCTTCAGCCCCAGAGAGATTACCCAGGATTACCACCATTATACACGAGGGCTGAGGTAAGGCATAAAAGTGCTCTGGGACCCAGCAGCCCGCTAAAGAGGGGTATAAGGCACAGAATAAGCACTTGAGAAACATGAAATTTATACATCTCACCCACTTGAAAGCTTAGAGCAGGTAGAAGTGACCAGCAGAAAGTAACAGCCCAAATAAGGAAAAGCTGTAAAGCCAAGAAGGATGCTCAAATGTATAGATGTATTCACCTTAGAGACTAAGCTACAAGGGATGCTGACACTGGAAATGTGACAGAGAAAGGCACTGAACTGAGCTCTTGCTAAGTGGAAGGAAGAGTAGAATTTCATCATGGCAAAGATTTCCTATACTCTTGCATCCAAGCTGAAGTTTGCTTTAGCCTGCCAGGGTAAAATGAATGAATTCTGACTCATCTATACAGAAATAGGGATGATTCTATTTACTAGACCGTTCTTCCAAAAGGCCTGAATATGCCAGTGACACCTTCTATTTCCCACACAGTCTCTTAGGAGAAGTCACACTGTTCAGCTCAAATTCTTTTGCTGAATTTGAGTAGATCAATTTACAGCCTCTTAGTATGATCTTAAATGTGGCCTGAACCTCCTGGCATGGAAAAATTGAAAGTCTCCTTACCTCCTGATGCCTTCCTACACACCTCATTATATATTACCTAAAAAAGAGGGCACAGCTGGCTATTAAGGGTGATTCTAGAGCAAAACTTTAAAGCTGTGTTGCCAGCTTTGCTAGTATCTTTATAGCATTAGAGAAGATGCCTCTACACTACAGTTTCCATATACGTGTCAAACAGATGTTTGTGGAGTTCTGTTGTAGAGTTTGAGGTTCATAGAACTGCACTGAGAAGTGCAACTGAGTTTTCCTCCTCTATTTGGAGCTTTCTGCCAGGCAGTTACCAGGCACAAGCAAAGTCACTGTGTTCACAAACACCTGCTGCTGAGGCAGGAGATCGAAAAGCATCTACTGAGATTCTGAGGACAGGACCTCACACTTGAAAGTATGCTTCTAATGCTGCATGTATTTAGAAGGAGAAGAATTTGAAGAGCGTAGAGCTATTGCCCCAATGCTCTTCCTTGGACAACTAATCCATGCTGGACAAAAGCTGGCCTACAGCATTTGCTGCTCAAACTGAAGAACATCTTGATTCTGCAGAGACAGAAAGTCAACAGTGGGAATGCAGCCATCCACTGCAAACTTCCAGATATTTTAATACAGTCCCACTTTCCGGGCAGCTGCCCTAATGGTACATGCCATGAGAACCAATGCAGATGGGCACCCAAGTATAACTGGTTATAGCCTATATGGCTTTACTATGTCCTTCCTTCTACACATTTGCTAAGATTTGCTGTTCTTTTCTCTTCATAAGACATTAATGAACAGATACAAGCCCTTTGCCAGCTTGGGAGGAGGACAGCATGAAGAAATAAAGAGAAACTTCAGAGTTAAGTAATCCCTGTGTGTTTCTCCTTCTTCAAGAGTATCACAATCTATAAGACAGATCCTCGTCATGTTGATCTTTCTTAGAAAGCCTCCTTCCCCGAAAATGCCCTGCTTACCATTTTAACATTTTCATAGTCTTTCTCTCTTCTGTGCCACTTTTGATGCAACTGATCTGCTGAAGGAAAGAGAGACCCACAAGAGCAGTGGTGACTAGCTTGCTAGTGCCCCCTGAGGAAGGCTTTTCGGTGGGGGAGCTGGAGGGGAGAAGATGGGGACAGAGCGTGTGGAGAAAACTTAGCTGCAATTCTTCAGTTCTTTCATATCTAAAGAGGACAGCAATCTCTGTTCTATCAGATCGCGCGGTTCGTGCTTTAAATGGTACTTGCTGCCAGCTTGCTTTCCCTGTCTCTCTCCCTTTGAAGCAGACTGGACAGCTTCCTCAAGCTGGCGTTATCACTCCCTCTAACCACTCTTGGCAGGCAATCTAATTCCCCCTGAAAAGGTCACCGCCATTTTAACTGCCTTTCAATCACATTAAGCACGCTGCAGCTCGTGCTCAGAGCACTGCGCCTGCAGCTCTCCTGACTGAGGTGCGATCGATAAACTGACATCCCGTCCCCCCACCCCATCCGCTTCTCGCCTTCTTCCCCTCTCCTGGACAAGCCCAGAATGGAGGGCAAGAAACCAAGTGACCAAATCCTCTCCTCAAATCCAAAGCAACAGAAGGGAGCCGCTAACCTAGCATTTACTAATCTTTGTCTCATCTGCTAAGAAACAGAAGGGTGCAAGCATCCCCCTCGCCTTCCCTAGACCTACAGAGGCAGCAACTTCACAGGACCGTTTGCTTAGGCACCGGTCCAGACACCTTTGAAGCTGTGTTACAAAGAACAAGCCTCCCTCAAGCTTCCCTCAATGCAATCATTACCGTTATCTCTCCCCCCACCCCCCCGGCTTTTTTTTCTGCAGTTACGAGTTATGTGTTCCACCCATCGATCCCTGTGTAAGACACTGTTTTAAGTCCTCTTGCCTTTTGACTGTGCTAAGCCGTTTAAGAGATGACAGCGGCTTCTATCAGTGCGAAGCTGATGTGATTCTTTTCAGATAAAGCACTTTTTTTTTCACTCCCCCCTCCCTTTCCCTTCTTTCAAGTAAGAGACATACACACAAAAAGAGACACTGAATCTTTCAAAGGGGAAAAAAAAAACCCTTTTGAACTTCCCTCAGGAATTCTTTAAAAGGATAACCTTACAGTGTAAACACTGAGGGTAACGTGCATCCATTCTGGAGAGGAACAGAAGAATTGCTACAAATATGTTGAGCATTAAAAGAAAACATCAGAGAGGGAGCCACTTGATGCTTTCACTTGCAAAGCCTTGCTGGCTTCCTAAACACAGAAACTCATTAGACAAAGATGGCATGAAATAATCCTCTGCAACAAAGAGCTTCAGAGAGGGATGATTCAGAGACATGGGGATAGATGGTTACTGAATGTTCAGGTATTTCAAGAGAAATTTTAGTCTTGTGACACTGGACTGAGACAGGGAAATATTTTATTATTATAACTGTATAGCTTTTCACTTTGAAGCACAAGCTTGATTCAGGCAGCACCTGGTATTTCATGCTGGTGGCCTTCTGCACCTATCCTAGACAGAAGCAAGAACTCTCCTACTACAAACCCCTACTTCAAGCAGAACCTCTGCTGAAACAAAGTGGTTTCAAATCTTAGATAACTGCCAATAATCTTCATTTACACCCTGCATTCTTCCAGTTTTGGGTCAGCAGATTAAGTGATAGGAAATTATCTTCTAAGAAGCCAGGAGGACAGCTATATGTACCAAGTATTTCCTGACTGAATGCCTCCATCAAACCCAACAGCTTAAGAGACAACATACTGATCCCTGCACTTCTCAGTTATGCCATGTTCCTGCTTGCTGCCATCTCCTGTCCTTTCCACCTGCTGCCTCAAGTGTGCCGAGCCGTGTGCTTTGGCTCTGCTTCCCTAGACCTGGCTGAGAATTTGCAGCTGTAACACAAACAAGGACAACAGAATTTCCACCTTGTAAGCCAGCCTCATAGGTGACAGGAGCAAGATTTCCCTGCAAGTGCTTTGGAAGCAAGAAACAGTCATCCTAGGAACCACATAAGTGAGAGTTTCAGCCTGTGATTGCTCCTAAGGATTAGACCACCTTCCAAAGCATCTGAGCAGGGCTCTTCATTTCCCTGACCTTCCTGTTTTCAAGAAGAAAAAAACCCCCAACCTTATCCCACATGAGAGCCTGGCAGGATCTTTCATATAATTAGCAAAGAGTTTGCCTCACTTTGAGAGCGATATGAACTTTGTACATTAATGAGAAATGATAAAAAGAAGAAGCCAGGACCTGTGTTAAGTTTGAGTCACTTCTGCAATGCTGCCCAACGGCCTGACCGATTCATGCTGGCCACCGCATCCTGCCCCCCCTTCATCCAGCTGCGACATCTCCTCAAAGCAACACACCATTAAAACCAAAATTAATGAGACACACGGCCATCTATTTTCCCCTCCGGTTTTATGTATTTCCCCATGTCATCTCTTTAGACACCGGTGACATCCCTGTAGCCTGGCAAAGGCTGTCTGGCATTATAAAAGGCCTTCGATTTCCACATCGCTGCTACTTCACAGCAAAGGGAACAGAGCCAAATACAAAGCCCCAGGTGACAGGGGTTAACGAGGGCCTTGCCAACTCCAGACAAAGCAGTTTTAAGCATTGGAAAGCATCTCCAAAACGTTGTGCTGTGCTTCAGGGCTTTAAATTAAGAATTCTGTCCAGAAAACAAGGCAAGAGCCAACACTGGCAGAGAAAGGGACAGTCACCTTTAAGGTTACCTGAGAGTGCACAAAGCAGGCCTGACTGACGGAGACCTCTGAATGCCAGCAGCCAGAGACAATATGAAAACCACAAAAGGGAGCATAACAATGTGTAACTTGCTTAAAAGGAAACAAAAAGCAATCAGCGAACTATGGGAGATTCCAGCTTTGCTTTGGCAAATATTACAGAAACTTCCTGCAGAATAGGTAGGTACCTTGCAGATATTAACTGGTCATCCCAAAATACTAGGTAGAAAGTTGGTGGCACAAAGCTCCCCTGTTTAGGGAAGAGGACACCTCTCTAGAGGTCCTCTGCTGTTTAATCTGTCCTAGTTGTTGAATCCAGCTGCCAGCAGAGGTGTGCTCCAGAGGAGGAAGGGCAGGGAGAACCACATCCACTAGGGACCTGCCAGCCTCTCAGGTGGAGTCATCTCTTCGGCAGTGGCTCTGCTACCAAAAGCCGCACGAGGAGGATGTTCCTCACTACAAATGCTACCAGGAGGTTCCTGTGCTTGCAAGCTGATCTACAGACACCTTTTCATCCAGCACCACAAAGGGAAAGTGTCTAATCCAAAAGCCTTCTCATCAGGGTAATTACAGAGGGTTTTAGAACCACATCTAGTTGTGCTCTACTCTTCCGCTAGTCTTCTGATACCCCTTGCTTCCTGATGGAATCAGGGCTATTTCTAATTATGAAAACCAGAAATACCTGTCCATGCATGTGCAGCCATCTAGCTTAGGTTACAGCCCTGACTGATGCTAGAACCTGTCTAACTTCTGGTGGAGGAAAGCAGCTGATCTATACAACACAAACTAACCCTTTTGAGAATTCCTCAAAATAAGGAAGAAAACGTAATGAGGAGCAAGTACTTTGCATTTACACAGCCTAATCACATCAATTAGACATTCTAATCACCTGAAGCTTCATCTGAAAGAACATCTCTGTACAGCGGAAGCAATATGAAAGCTTCAGATCACACTTTTGAGTTAATTCAAAACCAACTGGGAACATTAACCAGGTGAAGGCAGCACAATATCCACACCAAAGAGGTGGAATATTGTGCTTTCAAACTCAGACGTTTACTGGGGGTGAAGGAAGAAACCATGAATGAGCAAAAAGGGGCAGAAATTAACTGAGTAGCTTTATCTAATCAGGACTAGCAGTGACAACAATAGGGGCATGCAGACGTCCCCTGCTTCACTATGGATTATAGTGACTGTACTACCTAAACATAGTCTAAGACCTTGCATGCTCTCATCAGGTCATGTACAGATACAACTCTCCATGTGGGTACAAAAAACAGTTAAGGTAGGTACGGCTACAGACACAGCAAGTGACAGCGTGAGCTTCACTGGGAAGCCTTTAAAACCCAAAGAAGCTGCTCCTGCACCTCTGTGCTCCTGATCATCTGCTCTGCTACAGCCCAGCTACAATTTAATTTCAGAGGAAGGTAAGAGCAGATCAGGAGTGCCAGGCTGTCACTGAGCACACAGCTGGCTTTTAAGTCCAACTCCTTATGTAGTAGCCTTTCCCCTTGAGATATTTTAAATTAAAATCCAAGCTGATATAAGAAGAGATCACATCCCATCCTCTTTATTGAGCCGAGGGAGCCAGCATTCCTCCTCTCATTAGGCATGCGCTACGTGGATTGCTTGCAAGAGACTCTCCTTAGTGCCAGAGGTTCATGCCAATGAACAGTTTAGTAAATCCTCCTCTTCGAGGCCAAAGGGCCGAGTGTAAGAAAGGGGCCAGCTTTCTAGCTAAAATTACATTCACCAATAAAGCTCACGAGAGGTCAAATTTTGCCATAACTCACTCTCTCCACAGTAACTGATTTCCCCGTCACTGGGGAAGGAGCAAAAGAAGGAGGAAAAATAAAATGTGTTTGTCTGGGAGCCCTAAGGGCTTGCAGTGCTGCAGGTGCAGAGCAGGTTCCTGGATTCTCATTTATCAACCTTAAAAGGGATGGAGTGATAAATGCACAACTGGCCCTTTAATATTTTATGCAGGTGCTAAAGCGACTTAGCTGTCACCTTCAATACATCACCAGAGGCCGATACACCAGCTTTCGTCACTCCAGGCTGGGAATTTTTACAATTTCATTTCTATTTCCCTCTCTTCATATATTTCCACCTATTTCTTACTATGTGTAACATATAAGAAGCTATTTTCCCCAAATGATCTCCCCATTCTATCCATTCCTACTCATTCCCTCTTCAGACACATTTCTCAAGCAAGAAATAACACCACGCTTTTGTTCAACATTTGCACAAATTTTGATTGTCATCATTCAAGAGAGGCAGAAAGCTGGAATCACTTTATATTCTGGCAAAGGCTGAAGGTCCCACCCTTTGTGAAAGGCAAATATCCAGGTCCCCCACTTTAAAGACAAGCAATGATCAATTTCCACAGCAGGATAATTTACACGGGCCCCCCAAACAGTAGCGCACCTCGAAATCCTCCCTCCAGGAGAGTAGTAGCCCGTATCCTCTTCTGCCCACACCATTCATACTCTTCGAAGCGGTTGCCATTCTCGTTCTCAATGTCCACAGAGTCATCCTCAGTCATGCATGAACCTTCTCTCTGCACAGGGTAAAGCAGAGGCATATCGTTGAGATGCAGGAAATAGCTCTTCGGGGTTAGCAACTCATGGTGGAATGGAGAAGAAAAGCTGGACTGTTTCCGAGTACAGAGCGGACAGCAGCATCTATTCCCACTCCCATTCCCAGTGATCTAAACCTAGAAGTAAATGGGTGCTGGAAGAACTTCACAACCTTAAGATTAAAGCAAGTTGAGAGGTCCATGATATTCACACATGGAAGTTTAAGCTCTGGTTCCTACACCAACACTGGTGTGCATTTCAACACGCATTCCCCTGCCTTTCATGCACAATGCTGCCACGTAAAGTACAAATTCCTTTGATCCTCAGCAGAAATGCTCTCCTATAGCATAATTTTTGGGGCACACTGATCAAAAGACCCCTCTCCTTAGGCCATGCACCTCTTGAGGCAACAAGCATGAATATATTTTTATCTCTATTGTGGGCTTTTCCTGAGAAACAAGCACAGAAAGCCCTATGACAACTCCCTCCCTCCCCTAGGGCTCATTCTTTCCTTTCAATCTTTGGGATGAACAGCAAGAGAATGGCTCTGTTCAAATGCACTTCCTGGAGTTAAGGTGGTCATGCAACATTTACAAATGCCAGTCTGTTACAAAAGAACCCAACAAAAAAAATAATTCTAATATTGTTAAAGGCAGAGATCAGAAAGAAATCTTCCTGCTGTGCTACACAGGAAGCATGAAGTCCTACAAAAGGCTTCATAAACTTCAATAGCTCTACCTTCACAGCCTACGACTCAGACTTCAGTACCAGCGAAAGGGTGCATGAAGTAAGAAAGTTACTAATGCAACACAGGAGAAAAATCCAGAAAAATCCATCTTCCAAGACAAAGAGAAGTGACTACACAGGTCTTAGTGAGACAGTTAGCATCGCCTGCAAGCTCAGCAGTGTTAGTTTTTGCCCCGTGTTAGGTCAACTGCAGACAAAGCTGGGAGTAGGGAGAAGGGAATGGCAGCTGGCGATCCTGCTGCGCCTCTACCTTTGCAAGGCATTGTTCCACATGCCTACTCATCTCCTCCTCGGATCCTGACAGAGGTCGGCTGCAGAGGGGACATACCTGCCCTTCGTCTTGCTTCCTCCGTTTCATTTTTCCAATCCGAGCTGCATGGAGAAACCAGGAAAAGAAAACAAAGAAAAAACAGGAAAGGAAGACATGTCAAGTTTGTAGTTCTGCTCTGCTATTTGCTCAGCTCCAAATAATAAACCCTTGGCAGAAATGGTAAGATTTCACATCAGAAAACCCCTGACCTCTGTAAGGAATACAGTGTTACTTAGCACTTTCCAGATTAAATCTGTAACCCATGGTTGAGAACAGCCCAATTTCAAAAAGGCAGCTACTCATGATTTAATACCTAGGAGAGGAAATACCTGCTGCACATCCCCAGGTAAGTTAGTCAAATGGTTAAATTCTTTCTCTTGGAAGCCTGAAATTGTTTTCAAAGTCGAGTGATCAAGCCACTGAATCCTGTTCTGGATTTTGCCTTCTAAGTCTCAGTCCCATCCACTGACACATCTATTCCCTATACAAAAACTTGCTTAGACTGTAGAAGGATGATGTAGCACCTGAAAAGCCCCGGAGAAGGTATTTAACAGTCACTTCCAGGACCACCGAGTCTCCTGTACACCCTGAATAATTTCTCCCCAGAACACATTTCTTCCCAATCACAAGTCACAGCAGCATCTCAGTAGCAGGTAACATTTAAGGAGAGGAAAGATCTTTGCTGTGAAAAAAGCAGCACCTATGCTCGATAGCTTCTGGCACTCAATTACTTTTATTTCACTATTTTCACACACAGGAAAACTGGGGGATACACTGCTTTCTTGAGGGCATGCTCCAGGAAACTAACATGTCAGGAATCACAATGATTAGAAAAAGCAGCCAAGGTAGCCTGTTGCTTAATCCAATCTCTGGTTAATTTGAGCCATCGTTTAATGTGATCAAAACATCTGGAACCAAATCATTTGCATTAAAAAACTTCTGTCCTTTATTATGATGGCTTTAGGCAGGTATTACCGAATAACTCAATCACTGGCTGGAGGAAAGGCGCTGTTTAATTAATAAGGAAGGTCAAAATTCTGAATGAGAGACAAGGAGAAGCCCAAGGATAGCCCATGTGATAATGAGAGATGACACCACCAAAAAGCTGCGTTAGCCAGAAATCGTTACTGACATTGTGAGCACTGCAGCATGCTCTGAAAGCCTTCATGCCTGAATACTGTAGCATCAACAGCTCCCTGCAGCCAGCAAGTCAGAGAAAGCCGCTGGAATGCCAGGAAGGGAAGAAACAGAGTACGTGAAAGTTTCTGTCAGTCACTGATTTCTAAAGTACATCAGTTTAGTGCACGCACATCACCAAGTGAATTATAAAGTTTCAGCTGAATACACTAACACAGACCTGAAAAGCCTCTTTCAAGGCTTTCTTTTTGCCTTCTCTCGACTCAGGACCCTGTGGGTTAGGATATACTTTCCCACAATCCAGAATGAGGAGTATTCATCATCCCCTACACTCTCTGATGCTCCAGGATTAAGAAGGCTTCAAATTATTCCCTGGGCATTACTTTCCTTCACTGAACAAGACAGATTTGTGGGAAAATTCCCTGAGAAATAAAACTCCACTCCTGGCACCATGAAAAGGGTTCTGCAAAAGGGACACTCCTGAAATGCAACTCGAGATCAAAACAAGAGTGGTTTTGATACTTGGCACTTTAAACAAGAGACTCTCAAGTGAATGCACACCACTTTCATTGCTTGTCTAGGTTTTCTTTGCTGAAGCTCCGCAACCCTCCCTTTTATTGGGTAACACCACACTGCCAGCTCCACAGCCCACCTGCCTCTCTCTGCACATCAGGTACCTCAGCATTCCTACCGGGGTATTTTAAGTTTCCCTTCTAATTTTTCTGCTTAAATCTGTTATCTATACTGTCAGCTCCTCCTTCAGAAAGTAAACCACGCGACTTCCAGTCTATACAGAAGCAAACACCGTGAAGCGTTGTTCCTAATTTCATTGTGCCCAGATCAATTATGTTCTGCTTTAAATAAGACAATGACCCCTCAACATTTCTTGTGTGTTTTCTCTCCCCTTCCTGCACCCCTTCAACAGTATTTAGGCCTGTTCAGAAGTAGTCAGAGTTAAGCCATGCCCTTTCTGGCTTGTACTTCAGTGCAGAAGGTTCTGGTTTAGTGAATACCTGTATCCTCCTGTACGGCTCTTCTGTGTAAGTTTAAGATGCTCTTTCCTTGGCTCACTAACTCTATAGAGCCAGCACAAAATAGAAGAGAAGGCTGGAATCAGGTATGACTTGAGTGTTCTCCAGCACACATCTATCTGACCAGAGAAAAACATAGGAGCAAAACCTCCTTTATGCTGATCACAGACACATCTTTCTCTTACCTCGTCTTGGTTTTAAACTGGGAAACGTAGGGAGGTAGCAGTTTAATTATTCTGGTAGGACTCCCCATGGCCAATCAATTCAGCTCAGTCAGTCTGCCTGGCAAGTTTATTAGTATTTTTAACTTTTTTACTGCTATCCTCTAGTCCATGAGCTCTAACAGTGACAAAAGGAAGGTTAAGTTATTTTAGGTCTTGCACTGATAAATTCTTGGGACCATTTTGCCAGAACAAGCACCTGATCTGCTGTCAAAACGTTACTGCAGAGCTGGGAACAGAACCTCACTCCACTCCAGCTCCATGCAAGAGTCAGCAGACAGCCCCCATTCTCGGCTCATTTAGCTCTGCCAAGAAGCAGCCCTTTCAGTTCTAGTGTCACAAGTTAAAAGAGCCACTGGAAGAAAGAGGTGTTGAAAACAAATCCCCTGCCATTTTCATTCTGTGGTCAGCAGCAGCAGCGTTGTGTCCATGGAGGCCCAGGGTACCCCAGGTGACAGCAGAAACCAGGAGGGAATGCTGCAGCCTGGAAAGCACATCCGAAGCAGCAGCGCTGTCCCTGCCCAACACAACATGCAACCAGGCTATCACTTCCAATCAGTGCAGAAGGGCCAGAGCGGCCCCAAAGGCAGGGGGTGATTGTGGTGCTGTCCCGAAGGGGAGCAGCTCAAAAGAACACGCAAGTGAGACCACAGGACTGTTAATTAGTGTTGATAGATGCGATCATTTCTAATTAGCTCACTAATCCCTCTCGCTCCTGTCGCAGCAGCATGGGAGAAGGGGAAAAAAAAAAAGAGCAATTCCCTCTTGTAATGCAGGAAGATAAAAATGCAGCCAGTGGGGAACTGGATGCAAGAAGAGGATGGAGCTCAGGGAAGGAGGTCTTCGCACAAGGCTGACCTTCAGCCCCTCATTCTTATCTGTAACTGCACAAAGACTCCATAGTTATTATTCCAGCCTTCTGCCAGGAGGTGAGGAGTTCACTAATTTTTATTAGCATTAATAATTATTATTAGGCCATCAGAGGGCTTCCAGCATGTCTGAGGCCTCACTTTTAACAGACGTACATTACCCTACACACTGCTCCTGCTGCACTTGCATGTTCTCCCTCAGGTTATACTAAACCATTGGGCACTCAGGGAGTTTAAGTCATTACAACACATGAATGAGAAAGCAATATATGGAGGTGAGCAAGAATTAGGACCTTCTGCAGGGGTGAGGCCTCAGTTGCAGTCTCTGACCTAACTTAGGAGCTGTGCTGGCTAAGGGAGCTGCTCTTCCCTTTCCTAACATAGGGTCTTTGGGGACAGCACAAGGAGAGAAGCTGCTTTTGACACAAGAGGAAGAGCCAAATTGCACTTGACAGAACCTCTGCTGCTGAGGGCACACTGGTCCCTGCCTTCCCATGGGTGCAGAGAGGAGCCAACCTTATGAGCGGAAGAGACGAAGGATCTTTTGTCACAACAGACTCCCCACATCAAGGCTAAACCTAAAGATCATGTTATTCTCTAGCCCAGCAAAACTTCCCGAGAGAAAAGCTAATGGATGTTAGCTCTCACTAGTATTCCCCTCTCCTAGTAAAAATTCACCTTCAGGACAGGGCATTAATTACCTCAGAAGTGCTCTTACACAGCATCTAGAAGTGGCCACTATGCAAACCTCTACCGCAGCATCAAAGGAGATGATTAAGTTACTAGCAATATCTCTTATGATTCCCTCCACCAGTTTGAGTGGTCCCCCGAGTCCCATGCAGACATCATTAGCAGCTCCTGCAATGGCAGGCCAATCAAATTAAGTGGAAACATTTTTTGTCTCCTTTCCAGTGAAAACCATCTAGCTTTCTTCCACCCCACACCCATCAGCTACAACAGCACATGAAATGCTGGTGGTGGTTCAACAACAAAGTGCACCGTGGCCACCTCAATGGATGTCTGCCCAAAGGCAGGCTTAGGGGCACCACCAAAACCGGAATCAGCTTCTCAGGCAGGTGCAAAAGGAGCTTTGTAAAGACCTATTTTACAACTGCACTGAAAATGCCAACTCTGCAAGTACCCCTGAATTTGCATTAAAGGTATTCAAGCACAAGAGCTAGCACCCGCTCTCTACAAATCTACTAGAGTCATGAGGAGTGGTTATACCTATTTTTGTTAGGCCTATCACAAAAAGCTTGCGCAGATGACCAACTTCTCCAAGAGCATCTGACCAAAGAGAACAAAGACAGCAATGGTAGAGCACAAAAAAATCTTAAGAACAAGCTAAAGCAAAAAAAACAGATGGTCAAGAATGAACGTGTTTCAGACCTCACGTACAATTTGCTGCTCATCTACCCAAGAGAGAATGTTAAGGGTCAAATTCACAGAAGGGTCTCAGTGGGACTTCCAAATTTACATGGCCAAACTTCCACACAGATGATTTTCAGCAACCTTCTGACACTCTTCTCCAAGGTTGGCACATACTTAACCTGCTGAATCCATGTTCTGAAACACTAACCTGTAACATTGTGTCTCTAATTTGGAATGACTACCCAACCTGCTCGCACTGCTGAACTCCATAAGCATCAATTTACAGGGTGGCTTAGTTTCCAGTTTGGCAATACTGGAAATAAGGCAAGTGAAAGAAATGCCTTCTTTCTCACATGGGTTCATAAGGAATCAACACCTCATACTCCAGGGTTCACAAGAACTCAACCTCTGCAGAGTGAGTTTAGCACAGGTGAGAGGTGTGGGTTTAACTCACTGAGGCGGACAGGGAAGTTCAGATACAAACACTCAGCCTAGAGTCTAACAGACAGAACATTAATCTCTTCCTCCAGAGCTTGCAAATGCATTCACCTTACTTACAGTTCAATTTAAGTCAAAGGTTTGACTTACAGAATTAAAATTCTGGACTGTCAGGTACCTGTGAACCATGTAACCATCAGGACCTGATCATGTCACAGCCAGGCCAACAGCAGCCCACAGAAGACCTTTCTACCTTCTCTTTCCTTTGCTCGTGTTGCACTTTCCCAAGTGATTACAACAGGACAGAAGACATCAAGGAGATCTGACAGGGCTCAAGCAAAAGCCGTGGGCAGCCGAGATTTGAGTCAAGGATGATGTGTGAGAAGAGCAAATACCGTATATGCCCCTTTTTAGAAGGCTTTTTTCCTGAAGGGATTCTGGAACTCAGCTGGGAAGAAGCTTCACAGAGATACCAAGATAAACATGTTTCAACAACATTCAAAAGTACACTTAAAACTCAAATCCAAATGAAGTAGATTTTTCTTTGACAGATAAGGCTTTATTTTCTATACCCTACATTTCTTCAGTGCATCAATAAGAATATGAAACAAAAAGCCAGGTATCTTTGGACTAGTCCTTGTGTCAATGCAAACTAACAAGGATAAGGAAACCACCCTCACAAAGCAAGCTCCAAAGCTGCAGGATTGATTAGAAGCTCATTAAACCACAAGACAGTGTCAAATAAGCATTTTTTCTTTTCCCAGAGCATTCAAGTGCTCTCCATCTGGAGCAACACTGCTTAAATAACTGTTTAACAATCATGTGGCAAAGCTTATGAGTACCACAGTTATTTTAGTGCAAAAAAAGCCAAACCATTTAGGAGAAAACAAGAAAGCAGGCCGAGTTCAGTAGTCACAAATAGAAAGTCACAGGCATAGAAAGATGCAGTATAACCATCCCGCTGGATGTTAGTCTAAGGGCATAGGATATCATTACAGGTATGTTTTAAGGACAGCAGTAACTGAATCATAAAAAGCTAAATTCAGGAGGAACTAGTTCTGCTCTAGTTTGACCTTCTTTGTGACCCAAAGCCAACCACTTCAGCTGGTAATCCCTGCATCCAGCTCCATAACATCTGAGCCTAGTACTGTCAGGGTGTACAACAGAAAGGATAGGAATACCAGCATTATAAAGGCATTATATAAATCAAACAAATGCCCTCATTAGTTGTGCTCAATGTACCCCAAAAGGTATATATAAAAGGAGTAAAAAGTTCAGCAAAAGCAATGCAAACGCTGTTCAAAACCAGCATCCTGTTAGATGATGAGCTCAGATTCACAAAAACATCCAAGAACAGGGTCCAAGAGGAGTGACTGTGCTGAAGCCCTATTTTGGGCTACAGTGGAAAGCATAAAGTACCACTGAGCCAGTTCAGCAGAGCATGCTGTCATCAAGAGCTTTCATTCATTCTGAAGGACTGCACAACACCAAGAACCTCACAAGCCTGGCTCAGATGTGGGGTTTTTTTTGGGTTTGGGGTTTTTTTGTGGGGGTATTTCTTTGATTTAAGATAAGGTAACTTCACATTGTTGGCCTAAAAAAAAGATGGAAGGTGGGTGTTAACCCCATCTTTCCAAGAATGATAAAGAAACAGTTTGACATGACTGACTCCAGAGACCTCTGTCACACAAAACAAGTCACTGCAGAGCAATACCTGAGCATATTGCAGCCATGTGAAGTCTCTGTGTCCAGAAAAGGACCTGCCAATGCTGGCAGCTTACTGCACTCATCTGGGAGCACAGATGTGAGCACACCTATCAGCAGTTACCTGTAACTGAGGTAAAGCAACTCACCTCTTTTGTACAACTGAACAGGCTTTCAAGAGCTCACAGGTTTCTGGCCTTCTGGGCTTATATTTAAGAATCTGAACTCAGTTATGTATAACTTATCAAAGAGCCTGGGTCATAATAACGCTCCTATTTGCTTCAGGCTACTTCAAATTCTAGCACACTATTGTGCTATCGGCACACTCTAAAGCCTTTTGCTATTTTGTTAAAGTATCTCTATCTTCTCTGAGCAAACCGCAGCGGCACAATGTCACCGGTGGTAGCTTAAACTAGGACAGCAGGAAGCTGTGATAACAATTAATAAACCACCTATTAGCCTGAAAAACCACATTTTGACTAAATGGTACTTATCAGACCAGCTCCAAGCCATACAAAATCAGATGGCAGAATATTGTTACTATTTCAAGTGTAATTTCTAAGTTCTCTGAACTTTGGGAAAAGTTTCAACTTCTTCAGCTCAAACAACAACAAAACAGTATACTTTCCGCTTCGGTTTTCTGATTTGCTAGCACAAAGATGGGACTTCCTCTGAAATAAAGCGACCTCTGATTCGTTCTTCAAATACAAAGACACTTTTTGCTAGGAGCACTTTGTAATTTGTTGCCAGGAACACCAACAAATACACGAGCAAAAGCAACGCACAAGCATCAGTGGGTTTGAGAGGGGAAAAAAAAAGCCACAACCAAAACATGACGTCAGATGCACGGACGCTCAGACTGCTGGTTTAAAAGTTTGCTGCAAGATTCTGCCATATGAGCTATGAAAACATGGAAAGCTGGCCTGGAAAAGACGGGATGCCGGGCCCACTTTATAGCCTCACCGGTGGGATCCCGGTGGCCGCCCCCCCGGGAAACGGGGATGAACGCGGAGGGTTTCCCCCCCAACCCACCCTTTGCACCCCACCAGCAGCACGGTGAGGCCCCGGCGGGGCTGTTCCACACGGCTCGGCCCAGCTCTGTGAAGTTCCCCGGGCAGGGGCAGCCCGGCGGGGCGGGGGGAACGCGGGGCCGCACTCACCGTTCAGCCGGGTCTGCCGGTTCGCTCGCACCCGCAGGAAGGTCTGCAGAGGGGACACAAGAGCGGAGAAGTGTCAGGGCCCGAGGGCGCCCAACGTAAACAACTCGCCCCCCCCCCCCCCCCCCCCCCGCCGGTAAACAACGCCGACCCCCCCCCCCCCCCCCCCCGCGCATCACCGGGACAACGCCACAGCCCCGGGCCTGCACGCCCCCCCTCCTCGCCCCCAGCACGCACCTCCTCCCGGCCCCCGCCGCCGGGCCCCCTCCTGCCGCTCTGCATAGCCGCGGGCGGGCGGCGGGCAGAGGGCCCCGGGGCGGAGCGCCCCGCACGGCCCGGGATGCGGGCGGATACGGCGCGGCCCGGCAGGCGCCGCCGATCAGCCCCCAGCGGCCGCCGCCATGTTAGCCCCGGTCATGTGACCCACCGCCGAGCGGGTGAAAGTTCATCAGGAAACCGGCGGGGGAGAAGCGCGAAAGGAGGGAGTTCCCATGGCAACCGACAGGCGGCAGCAGGGCCCAGCGAGCCCCAGCCAATCAGAGAGCCGGGGCTGCTGGAACACAGGAGCGCCTGGCCAATCAGAGATCAGGAATAACTGGGACCCAAGAGTACTAGGCCAATCAGGAATCAGGAACCACTGGAACCCAAGAGCATGTGACCAATCAGGGCAATGGGGCAACTGGAACCCTGGGGCAGGTTGCTAATTAGGGCCCAGGGGCAATGGGAAGCAGGAAGCAAACTGGAAGTTGTCTGTCTCGGCAGGGATTGAGCACCCTTTAGGCCCAACAGCGCTGGCAAATCAGGGCCCTGGGCCTGAGTGTAACCCAAAGGTGCTGGCCAATCAGCCACCGGGACCAACCTCTCCCCAAGTTTCCTTGCCCAATCAGGGACTGGGGTCCCAAGGCGCCTGGCCAATCTGTGCCCAAGGCATACCTAGACCCGAAGGCAGTGGCCAGTGAGGGTGCAGAGCTCCCTCCATGGTCCCTGCCCCACCATGGGGCCGCAGGGGCTGCCTGCAGTGCCTGTCCATGAACGCCGGCGCCGGCTGCTCCTGGGCTTCTGTGGTGGGGGACGCCGCAGGGGAGCAGCCTGGGGCTAGGGCAGAGCTAGGGGATAGAGACCGGGCAGCGACGGCTCTTGTTGGAGGTGTCCATGGCAGGGGGTGGGACTGGATGTTCTCAATGTGTTTGTCACATTAAGGTCCTTTCCAACCCGAGCCATTCTGTGTCTCTACGATGACGGGCAGTTAGCAAGTTAAGGTGCTGGCAGGTAAGCTTTGCGCGGTGCTGACCTGCGTCGCACACCCCGGCTGGGTCTGCAAGCTGAAATGCTGCTGTGTTTTCATACATGTGCTTACCTACAAAACCAAAGCTGCTGACTGAATCATAGAATCATAGAATAGTTAGGGTTGGAAAGGACCTCAAGATCATCCAGTTCCAACCCCCCTGCCATGGGCAGGGACACCTCACACTAAACCATCTCACCCAAGGCTTCATCCAACCTGGCCTTGAACACTGCCAGGGATGGAGCATTCACAACCTCCCTGGGCAACCCATTCCAGTGCCTCACCACCCTAACAGGAAAGAATTTCCTCCTTAGATCCAATCTAAACTTCCCCTGCTTACGTTTTAACCCATTACCCCTTGTGCTGTCACTATAGTCCCTGATGAAGAGTCCCTCCCCAGCATCCCTATAGGCCCCCTTCAGGTACTGGCAGGCTGCTATTAGGTCCCCACGCAGCTTTCTCTTCCCCAGGCTGAACAGCCCCAACTTCCTCAGCCTGTCTTCATACGGGAGGTGCTCCAGTCCCCTGATCATCCTCGTGGCCTCCTCTGCACTTGTTCCAGCAGTTCCATGTCCTTTTTATGTTGAGGACACCAGAACTGCACACAGTGCTCCAGGTGAGGTCTCACAAGAGCAGAGTAGAGGGGCAGGATCACCTCCTTCGACCTGCTGGTCACACTCCTGTTGATGCAGCCCAGGTTAGTTAATAGAGCTGCCTTTCAGGAGGCACGCTCGCTGCTGGGCACAGGGGGAGGAAGGTGAGCCTTCCCCTGACAAGGATTTTAGGTTCTCTGTTACACTTACTCCCCACGTTATCCAGTCACAGGCACTCTGTGGGCTCGTCTGACCCATGCAAGATGGTCTCCTTCCAAGCCTGAAATGTTATCCTTGCAGTACAATAAATTACTTATAAACCGCTGTTTATTTTTCCAGTGGGGATTCAGGGCTGTACCTAAATCTAACTAAAATGGCTTTATTTTTACTGGAAGCACAGGAAAAGCCCCAGCTGACAGAACACATTGGGTCAAAGAGGAGCACCCACCCCTGGCCGAATCACAAGGTCCTGCCCTACACCAGCTGCCACCACCTTGGTCTGATCAGTGTGCCCGTACCAAACCCTATCAGGCAGGCTTGGCACAGGGAGCCAAGAGGATCCCCCCTCCCCATGTCCTGGAGCCAGCTGCCGCCTCCTCTGCAGCTCCGTCTCAGCATGGGGAGCAATGCAAGCAGCCCGAGCGCTGTGCAAGACCGTGTTCCTGTAGTACTCCTATTCATAAATCTCTTTCTTCCCTAAATATCCCCATGGAAAATAAACACGATGACGAAGAAAACCGAGCCACAGGAATTCTGAAAACCTATGTGCCAATAACTCGCGTTCTAGCATGTTACTAATACACCGTATATTCGCAATTAGATCACAGATAACACAGGGGACATTCATAATTCCAGCACACCTCTGCACATGGAAAGCTAAATTTTGCAGCCCTTAAAGTCACCACCGTGCGAGTCTTCTGCTCTGCTTCCTGAGCATTTCCCTTGGTAAGCCGGGAAGACTGAAATCTCATTCATATTGTGGCTTTATTAAGGATACACTGAGGCTTTACACCAGCCTGACACCCACTCTGAGGTCCCTTTACACTGCCAGAGCAGCATAACGCAGCCAGCACAAGCGTAAATGAAAATCAGGCCCCAGAGGTTTTTCCTCCCTGCAGTGCAGACTTACAGCTCCCATTACACATTTGCATTAAGGGCCGCAACCCTCCATAAAATACACTCACCAACTTAAAACACATTAGAGACCAGCTAGACTCAGCACATAGAGAGGGCTTCTGCTGAGAAGAGTTGTCCTCAAGTATGGCATAATAAAATCATATAGGAACGGAGGACTGCAAGGACTGGTGGAAGGGAGGAGTGTTCAACAAAGGGGTCGTGGCAAAAGTCTCTTCCATGTCCTTTCAGAAAGAACATGGTTTATTTATTATCCGTAATAAACAACAAGATTACCTGAATCATGCATTTCTCTATCTTCTGCAGGGTTTTGCTTCTCTTACTCAGTACCAAGTCTCATCTTTCATAGGAGGGTAAAGTGACTGTGATGTGACAGCAAGTTATAACTGAAGGCTGCATGGGAATATGTAGCAAACAGCAGAGGTTCTGGTGTGTATTTGATAATATAACCAATATAGAGAATAATGGGTGACAAATGTACAAATCTGCTACTCTCTCTCTATTGGTTATATCTTGGTTGTATACTGGGTGTCTTAACCGAGCAGCCCCAGTTGAAGCCAGTTTTCCTGAAGATAGCAGCATTGCTCATCAGCCTCTCCCTCTTCATATCTAAACACAGACCTGGCACATGCAATGTGGCTGATACAGGAAGACGTGACCATTCGCCTGACCCTGCGCACACGGTCTCTCTGCAGAGCTTGGCAGGATGCAGGGTGATGGGTATATGCCGTGCTGGTACAGCCACAGCACACCCCTCCTGACCACGTGGCAGGTAGAGGCACACATAGGTCTGTGCTGAAGACCACCATTAATTTATCTGCTGCCTTTCAGAACTTACTTGAAGTCAGTGGCCGAGCACAGGCTTGCAGCCAAACGGTTTGGATGCGTGTTGAGTTGGAGACAAGAGTGCCAGCCTGCCCCAAAACACAGACACAGCAAGACAAGCTGTACTTGTGCTGCTGCCTTTCTTGTCTTTTGTTGCTCCATCTCCCTCAGCTTTTACTCACTGCAGCACAAGTCAAGGCCTGCTGCTCCTCTGGGCAGGCAGTGTTTTATAAAGCATGCTGGCATGGCTGTGGACGGTCCGAAACCATTTCTGCTTTGGGCGGGAGGCATGAATCAGTGTGCTGGGCAGCAGCACACCAGTGAAATGGAGAAGTTTGGCCTGCTGGAGGCTGACATAATTTGCTCTTTTACAAAAAAAATCACTTCTTTGGGCTTTTCCTGGTGGCAGGGGGTAAGTATTGACAAACATGCTATGGCAACAGCCAAACTAATGAATATACTGCAACAGAAACCTCTGAAAGGATTTAAAGCAGTTTTGCATTGCTGTGATTTGAAGTCAGAACTGGGGGCACTCTGCAGACAAAAGCATTCTTTTGTAGCTGTGCGAGGGACCAAGCGCTCACGTCCCCACGCTGCAGGCAGGCGAGCTGGGGCAGTGGTGCACATCCGTGAGGCAGGCTCTCACACACAGAGAGCTGTGAGCACTGGGGCGAGCTGGCTCCCTGCCTGAAGCTGGGACCAGTGACAGCATCCGCCTGCTTACCTGGTATCTGTCGGAGTGATGGATGTCATCTGAGGAGTGGGGTGATGCTGTCGGAGAATCTCCTTCTCGCTTGATTGAGGCCGACAACAAAATTGACTGCAAGAGAAAGGAGAAATTTATGCTGTGAGTGTTGCTGAGCTCTCTGCCCATTGCTAAGCTGTTCCCAAAGCCATGGAGAGCATCTGCTAGGCTGTGGGGCTGTGCTGGGATAGACTAATGGGCTGGGTCTGCTCTTCCCAAGGGACCCTGCCCCACGAGGGGAATGGGATGCAGGGTCTAGCAAAGTGCAGATGCATCAGGCAACAAAGGGATGGGCATTTTGTCCTCAGGTCTGGTGACTGGGGGCAGCAGAATCAGTCTCTGCTGGAAATGCTGTGTGAGGACCACACCAGAAATACACAAGGTAAAGGTGCAGACATGCTGATATGGTGCAGGGCTTATGGGCTCTCATCCACCCCTCTAAGTGCCACTAAATCTCTCAATAGCTTTGTAAACCGCACTAAAGCTCTCAGCACCTTTTCAGTACAGTTACCTCTTCCTTCTGTAATGATGCTATTTATTTTAATAAGTAGCAGAGAAAAAAAGGGCCTTTTAGAAGGTTAAAAAGATCAGCGATATTTGAGACCTAAGAAATCACTGATAAACTTCAAGTCAATAGTAGGTAAGTCTAAATTCCACACACAGTGAACTCTAGTGGGAAAATTACTGCAGGAGTTTGACAGCACCTAAAAATCCGTACCCTGAGTTGCAAGTGAACTTTATTATTAGGAGAGTTTGAGGGAAAAATGCAATTCAACATTCTAATTTAAAATATAAACTGGCTAAACTGGGCAAAATACAGTCCAATGCATTGTAAAACAAAATGCGCACTGGAAACGCTGCTCTCCAGATGTTTGTTTCTGAGAATCAGCTGGCAAGATAGGACAATAAATGACTGCTCGGAGATGTGTATGTTTGCAAAGGGAAGTGTAGATATCATCTGAATTGGACAGGTCAAGTGTGGTGACAACATTATTAAAAAGCATAATACCTCGGAGAAAGGGAAGTATTCCAGAAACATTTGCCTCTGGGCTGAAATGAAACGTGAAAAAATGTGCATTTTTTGGAAAGATATGAGCAAGTGGGAAAGTGACTCAGCATACAAATCGTTCAGCCAGCAGGATGCGATCCCCTGGGCTCGGACTGCGCTCCCAGTGAGAAAAGCTCAGTCAGTGTGGGCACGGAGGGAGGGCAGGCTCGGGATGGAAGCAGGGAAAGAGGATTTGTGATGCTGGGTTCAACCCCATGGGCATGAGCTTCTAGTCTTGTCATTAGGGCAAGACCCACATCCCTGTGGGTCTCTGCCATAATGAATGGCTCCATGGCTGGTTCCATGGTTCCATGGGGAGCTGTAAATGCTCCATCCCTGGCGGTGTTCAAGGCCAGGTTGGACAGAGCCTTGGGTGACACGGTTTAGTGAGAGGTGTCCCTGCCCATGGCAGGGGGGTTGGAACTGGATGATCTTAAGGTCCTTTCCAACCCAAACCATTCTGTGATTCAATTCTATGATTCTATGGTGGAACAGAGATGTGATATCCTGAAAGGACAGGGGAATTGTGAGTGGGAGCCTGTGGGCCTGTGGACACCCAGGAAAGATCAGCCTCCACCTCCCAGGGGAGACAAACAGAACAGGGGGCTCTCCAGCCTCATGTGTTGGCTGAACCCAGCTAGTGATGGGTTTTGGTGAGTGGCTCATTTATGCCTGGAAAAGCCCTCTGATAACCATGTGAAGCCACCAGGAGAATTTCTCCAGAGTGTAGACCCCAAGATCCTGCTGTCACTTAGTTTCTTTATTCTCTAAGCAGAGAACGAGGACCATTTCTGAAGAAGCAGGGTGGCACATGTCCTATAAAATGGAGAGATGGGGACTCAAAGCCTTTCGGTGTGACTCAGAACAACAGCCCAGATTACAGCAGTGTTAATGCCCTTCCCCTCTAATAAACCAATGGAGCTGGGAGGGTTAAATCTGTTTTGTCGTGCAACGTATTCTAGAGAAGGGGAAAAAATACCCATCTCCCCATTCCTTGGCGACAGACAGACAAACCCTCCCCCACTCCAGCTCCCCCCTCAGCTTCTGGTAGCTCTAATCCAATATTATTATGTGAAAAATGGTGGGGCTAGCTATGGAGACAGTAAATTAAACGTTATGTATTAGTTTTTAGCATGTGGTCCCGGGAAGAACGCCGGCCCCATTTATTCCACAAACCTCCTGAGCACCATGGCGATGACCTCTGGAAAAACGCAGGGCTAAACTAATCCCAAAGATGTCAATCTCGAGGCCTCTTCTACATACACTTGCAGTTTAGATTAATAAACTGTCTATTTTTAAATTGTGTGCAAGCACTTCAATTCTAAATACCTCGCCGGCATGTTAAACACAGCGTTAGAGATGCCAAGTCACACTTCCCCTTCACTCTTAGGAAACTTGACTTCATTTGTTTTTCTCATTTCCAAGTGCTGTGCCACGCTTTGCTGTTCGGGCAGCTGTGGGAGCAGGCAGGGATGCGGGCTCTGGGGCTAAGGGATTAGGAAAGGCACTCGCCATTAGGATGACTTTCATTTCTGCAGTAGGCCATACTCTCTAAAAGAGGCCATCTGAGTTTTGGCCTCTTTTTATCCCAGATTGTCATGTTGGGGCTGTTCTCCAATGGCTAAATGGCAAGGATGCTTGGCCACAGCACGCCAAACCAAGGATATGCTGCCTTGTGGACCCACACTGCTCAAACCCACTCGGGTCCTGGCAAGCCCGGAAGGGACAGAGATATAATCCCCATTCCTCTCTGAAGCAGCATCTGGGAAGATAGCTGTGGAAGGAAAAGGCAGCTTTACATGCTCACACTGCAGGGCAAACCCAAATTCTGGCATCCCATCCCAGAAACACAGTGCTGGGTGCTCTGCGTACAGACAAGCATGCCATATGGCTGTGTGGAGATGCTCCATTTGGCATGGTGGGAGCAAGCCTTGACACTGAGAATTCCCTTTTCCCCCTGTGGAAAGGCCACCAGCCAGCTCATCCCTAACTGGTTACCAGTTCAGGCCAGCTCCCTTTCAGGGTGCATGTGAAATGGGTGAGAGCCCATCCTGGTCCCCCTTACCCTGGTATACCACAGCTCCCAGCATCAAAGACAGAGCAAGGGCCTTGTGCGAGCGGCCATGCAGCCTCATATTTCTCCCTTCCCTTTAAATCATCTCTCCACTGGGTAAAGGCACTCTCTGCGGAGGTTATAAACCCTGAGAGGATCAGCCTGAGCATTACACCTGGGGCAAGCTAAATAAAAAAAGGTCACCGGCGCTTTTTAAACATGGACAAAAAAGCAGTAAAATGTGTTTGGAAAAAAAAATCTGGCATTAAATCATGACTTTTTGCCTGGCTTGCCTCATTAAAAGTGGCCTTTTGGAAGGTAAAATTATCATTGTAAGTGATAAGATCTTTAAGAAAATAATTCACGGCTTCTTCACCCTTTAATATGATAGCCGCCACCGGCTAATTTTTTTCTTAATGGCAACGAGACTATCAATCTTGTCCAAGCCCTGCACTCCCTCCTTCCTCCTGCCCCTCCTGCCATGCCAGGCAGCCATGGCCCTGCTCAGTGTTCCTTCCTACCCCTTGGAGCCCAGCTATGCTGTGCCAAGGAGAAGAGGCACGTCTGGATGTACGGCTTTACCCACTTGTGTCTATGGATCCCAGCAAGAAGCAGAGGCCATGTAAGCCTTGCTCACGCTGCAAGGTTCACACCTTGGTAGCTCCCAACACCCTCCGTGGACCATGCAATTCTGCACAGCATCTGCCAATGTTTCAGCAGTCTCATTCAAATAAGGAATGACATAAAGTTTACATATATAAATACATGGGCAGGTTTGCCATGAACCAGACTTGCTGCTCTGATCCCAGTCCATCGCTCTCTGGACCCGCTCCTCCCTGCTTGGGCAGAGGAGCCATGGGCAGCTCCGAGGTGATGCTGGCAAGGGCATGGGTGCCAACATGCCACCAGATCCTAGACCATAGGCACTCGAGACATGTGTCCAGGGCAGCACAAGGGGAGGGTGCAGGTGTCAGGGTGCATCCAAGGAAATGGATGGAAATTGCTGGCACTTGTTGACCCCAGCGCCAAGCACTGCCTCTCGCCAGCAGCCGGGTGAAGTGTCAGTGCTGGGAGAGCCCAGCCCGTGCCTCTGACATTCTGCTGCCTCTCAAGGCCAGTCATCTGAGAGTATTAAAGTGCTGGACTCCTGCTTTCTGATAGCCCTGGAAAAACACAGGGAGTCTATTTTTCTTAAACAATCCATCACAGCTGCTGTCAGCAGAACAAATACCCTAACCCTGCTTTTTATGTATCTATATAGGCTTTTTTATTATTATTTTTTTCTATTTTGGCACAAAGTGTTCTCTGCTTGATGCATTCAGCTTTAACTCTGCTGCCTAAATAGGTACTTATCACTTAACATGGAGGTGATGGCTTGACATGTTTTCTGTCTCCTGCCCTCCCCTCCACGGTAGGGAAGCCATCAAAGTGTTGCTAATAGCTGTTATCACTTGGGAACTGTAACCCGAAAGCAATGAGTGATACCAGGCCTTGCTGTGATTTTCCCCCTTAACTCTGCGAGCTGTTTTTTGTGTTACTCCTGGAGGATCCCTGACACAAAGATGCTACTATTAGAGCTGAGTTTCCTAGAAGCTTTCGGAGCGTCCGCATTTGCTCCTGGTAAAGTTAGAGGTAAAATTATCTAGTGGCTTTTAGCTGGCAGAGGTAAAGGTGGGATGGAACTGAGGATGAAAGGCTTAAATGTGAGAAGGGTGTGAGCAGTGAACAGAAATAATGGTAACAGCAGCTTCTGGCCATGGCTAAAAGATTCCAGTGGTCTGCAAGCAAAATAAGCTTACAGAAATGTGAGCTACTGATTGATTTCTGTGCATGTTACAGTTACACCTGGGATTGTAATCGAGCTCTGGGTCCTCTTGGGCAAGACGCCAGGTACACAGTATGGAAAAGAGCCCCTGCCAGCAGAAGTGCCCATTGGCACACCAGGGATGGAGGGGAAAGAGGTCTGCGGGGTCTGCCAGCCTGTGCAGCTCTCCTCTGTCACCACATCCCTCTCTGCTCCTCATGCCGAACACAGTGGTTTACCCCAGCCCAATGGGAGGGCACAGCTGTTTGGCCCAAGGGGAGCAAGGGGCTTTTGTTTGTTCATGGGGCAGTTTGTTTTATGGAATAAAACCTGGCAGAGAGCGTTTTTTGGAGTGGCTCTGGTATTCATCACCCCATACTGGCAGGGACCGTGACCAGCCAACACTCACCCTATGTAATTTCACCTCTTTCACATACCTATGTGCTGTTCTTGTGTCCCCAGCTTGGCCATAGCTTTGCCACAAAGCGGTGTCAGATATAGCTCTTTAATCTTTCCTTGTAAATCACAGTTACAGAGGGAGGGGGCACAGATACGGTGAGTGACTGCTACAACCCCCTCCCAGTGAGCCAATGACACAAGAGAAGGAGTTAATACCCCAGGGCCCTGGCACCCGTCCCCTGTTCCTACCACCAGATGTGATACGGAGAAGTTAAATGATTGGGCTAGAAATTCCATCTCCAGCAAGGCAGCTGGGAAGGGCTTAATACAGACATTCTGTCAAGGTTTAAGGCTCCAAATCTTGCTTGCTTCAAAGCTCTTTTTCCTTGGAGGGCTTTAGTGGTCAAATTTCCCTCTAGATGCTGTAATTCTCTCTCAAACTGCCCAGTGAAGCTGTAAAATCACAGGGGTGGGTGGGGGAATCAAAGGGCTTCTGGCTCTGTGGCTTGGTTCCCAGCAATGCCGGAGGTCTCGGAGCAGCGTGCTGGCTGCCTGCCTGCGGGCACCCTCCGAGGAGCTGGGTGCGCACCTAAACAAACTGGCCGCAAGCATCTGCTAGGTGCATAAGATGGATTTTGTTGCTGGCTGCTCACATCAGCGCTTGTTTGCAGCAAGAGCCAGAGCACAGGCTGGGCTGTTAGTGGGAAAGTGAATTTGCAGTCATGTATTAGGGAGCAGCAGTGGAAAACCAGTGCTGAGCCCACCGAGATTGCTGGGATGTGCCATGGAGCCCAGCCTCTCCCGCTTCTGTGGTCAGTACCAGAACTTTCACAGGGGATGTAAGTTCTCCTATTAGATGATGGGTAACAGGCTGCAGCTAATACCCTGAAATTTAGGGGTTAAGACCTCTCTGTGCAGAGATGATACCCACCTAGATGATAGCCCATGGAGGGAGAGCCACGGGCCAGGCAGAGAGTGGCAAAGAAGTGCCCTTAGGAGGACATGGGGATGCTGACTCTCCAAGTTACTGCTGGCTGCTCAAGGAAGAACAGTAATACTCGGATTAAATGCTGCTCATACATCTCCCCAACATGGGTTTAACTCAACGTGTGCTCCTCTCCTGTACCACCCCTTGTAAGAGGCAGCCAAGGCAAGAGGGGAAAGGCAGAGGGAGAGCATGAAGCCCAGGAACAATGCCCAGGGAACTGCACACTGCTGACAGCTATGTTCAGACCCCTGGACAGCCATGAGCCTGGATGGGGCTTGCAGTGTTGTCCATACCCCTCTGAAATTCATCCCTGCTGCCTGGTCTGCCTGAGACACAGCCTCTGGCCATGCTGGGCAGTGCTGCAGGGAAGGTGTCACCTTGATGTGTGGGGACTCAGTGGGCTACCTGGTGCTCAGCAATAAGAAGATTCAGCATCACAAGCCTTGAGGGGAGCATCCAAGCATGCAAACAGGGACAGAAACTGCTGCTGGGAGGAGACAGTGGTGTTCCCCTTGCTATCTTCAGGCTATGGGACTTCTTTCAGACACCTTGCAACTATCTCAGGCCTTTTTCCCCCTCCAAAGGCTGGCAGAGCCCAGCTTCCCTAAGTAAATGTCAGTCAGGGTTAGGTAGGAATCTCATCCTGAGGCTCACTGTGCAGGTTTGTCATCTGCTTGTCCAAATGGCTTGTCCACTCTGGCATACCACTATTGATTGGACTTGGTCTCTAACAGAAAGCAAATGAGTATCCAGAACACTGCAGAGCTGTGTGGTGCTCAGTGTTCCCCCCCAAGCTGCCTTCACAGAGAGGGAGCCCAGGCACCAAGCAGATGTGTTGACTGGAGCCCTCCAGCTCTCAGCCCTTGCTTGGCTTTCACTGCCTTCGCCAGCTCTGATAATAGAAGAACCTGATACAATAATCCCGCATTCATCACATCCCATGTTGAGTGATTGGATTTTCTTTGACATATTGCCATGAAAATTGACCCAGTGCAGTGAGTGACAGCTCTTCAGGGGCAGGAAAGCTGCACGCGAGGAGCATTCATTCACATCTGGACTTTTATTGCCAGGAGAGACGTTCCCAACTATGGGGATGGGATAGCCGCAAAGCCAGGAGAGAGAGCATGGGGGTTAAATTCCCTGCCCCCAGATGCACCCCGGGAAGAGCTTCAGGCCAGCACAGAAGCAGCAATGGTAGTGATACTACATGAAAAGATCTTAAATGGGTCCTAAAGTGGTCTTAAAGCCACTGGTGATGATAAAAGTAACACAGCCAGCCTGCACCCCACCCCAGTTCCCATGTCCCTGAGTGGAACCAGCCTGCCTGCACTGCCAGGGAATAATGCTCTTGAGGACAGGGGAGGTGCAGCCCCTTTCTCCCACTGCTGGAGGTGCTGGCACTTTTGTTGGCACCAGGAGAAGACTGGCGGGGAGACGCTGCAGCAGTCCCTGTGGTCCTTGCAACACCTTCCACCAGTGCCCAGGATGGGAAGTGGGACATAGAACAGGTCCCAGCTCTTCCCAGGTGGCTCCAGCCAGACTTCCAGTGATGCCCACCCTGGGATCTGTCCTGCATCCCTCTGCCTGGGACCCCTGTTTAATGGTGGCCCAGAGGCCCAGCTTTGTCTCCAGCAGCACTTTCTCAGAGAGACTTCACATCCCAATGGGCTATTCCCATCCCATGCTGCAAACACTCAGTGGGCAGAAGGGGAAAGAAGCTTCATCTCCCCATCCTCCTCCTCCTCAATCCCACCTGGTTACAAAGGGGTCTTTAATACCAAGCCCAGGTGAAGGTGACAGCGCTGTGCCATCCCATGCCACACAGGACTTGTCTCCCAGCAAAAGCCACCTAGAAATAATGAATCCTCCTGGGCTGAGAGGCTTTCAAGCTCTCTGAGAAGGGAATGAAAGATTTCTTGATTTCACCCTCTCCCTCCCTGCTCTCCCGGCTTCTTGAAGTTAATGTTCTTAGCCCCAGACGTGACGGGCAAAGGAAAAAGATCCATGTGGTGACAGAGGACGATTGATCTCTTTTACATAGAACGACACTCCAGTCCCAGTTTAATCCCCTTGCTCAAGGCAAATGGGATTCTTTGTCAATGGAAACTTCAAAAGCCCGGCCCTGCCGCGAGATGGACCTTCTTCTTTATCTGGTCTCTGTCAGTCACTCGCTGTGTTTCCCTCCAAACAGCTATCTGTCTTCCTAGCCATCCTTCTCCCTCGCAGGTGATGTGTTTGGGGTTGTTGAGTTATCTACACCCAGACCTGATGAGGAGGGAAAGGGAAACTTGCACAGCCCGGCTGCTTTCATTTTGTGAGTGCCCTTTCCAGCTTGTTTGAAACATCCCAAAGCAGCCTCAAACTGCTTGGACTCTGTGACCAGAAGGGTAAGAGAGCCTGGACCACTTGCTTTTGCCCTCATTGAGGGGCACAGCGTGGTTTCCAGAGGCTGTGCGATGCCCAGCTGCCCTGCAGTGCTCCCTACCACGCACTTTCCTGCCCAAGGTCTGGTCCTTCTCCTATGAAGTCCAGCTAAGGGCAATACTAATTAGTGACTGATGCCCTCCGCAGTGATGCCACGATGCTCTGTGCATTTTGCATTTTTGCATTCTGAGCCAAGTGGATGGGAAGTGGGTCCTGGGGAGGGGGATGCAGCCGGGATGGCATCTTTTAGTGGTTTGGGCTCCTCCTCAGGTGTGCTTTGCTCCCCTGAAACAGTCCCACTCCCCTCTTCCAAAGCTGGCATATGGCTCTGGCTCCAGGAGCTCCTGCACGTGAATTCCCAGGCTGAGCTCAACCTGTGTGTGATCAGCTCTCATTAGCTGTCATTAGACACAATCTGGAGTCCATGAGTCCACTGGGCCCTTCAGCTTTGCCGTCCCCTGGCTTCATGGGGAATGAGAAAGCCGCGTGTGGGTACTTGGCTGCTCCAGCCCAGCGGATGAATGGGACAGCAGCTTCTCCCAGCACTGGCCCCCATAGTGTGGCTACCTTCCTGGGACACACCGAATAGCAATACAGGGAGCAGGCTGGGAAGGTGATGGGGTGTAAAAAGCATCCCTCTGGGGGAAGAAAGCGTGCTGAGTTGTTCTCACTTACCTTGGGAGTGCCCGCTGCCATGGCATCCTTCAGGATGGAGCTCTTGCTGCCAAGAGAGAAGAGAACGGGATCAGAGTCATTGAAATGCTGTGGTGGGCAATGGGGGAGCACTTTGAGGGATCTCACAAGGTCTCTCCTTCCCCAGACCAAGGAAAGCCATCTCACCCTGACCAGAGGCGCACGGAAAGGAGGACAGCTCCGACTGTTTCTCCAGCTGGCATAAAATGGTCCTACAAGTGGGACCTCCAAAACCCAGACACACAATGCAGAGTCAAATCCTGACTTTCCCCCTTCTTGGGGTATTGCACAGCTGCTCTCCCAGCCCTGGGGAAAATGGGATCAAGCCTGCAGGGGCACAGGGAAGGAAGCCAAGGAGAGGGGAGCAGAAGATCAGGCACCATAAAAAAAGGAGGGAAGGAAAGAGAAGGAGATGGAATCGGCATAGGAGCAAGGGAAGGAAGATCCTCCCAGCCCCGACCACAGCATGGGGGCAGCAGCTCTGCCGGAGGATGGAGTGATTTGTTAATTCAGCTTGTTCCCCATTTAGCAGGGAAGGAGGTCCCCGCCACGCTGCTCCTCCTCGCCTGCCCTCGCCAGCGGGAGATGCTATAGATTTAATAACACCTTCCCCCCCCTCCAGACAGGTTAAACTTGAAACAATTACATATCAAAGCCGACATGGCAGGGAGGCCTGCACTGTAATTTTTTGGTTATTAAAGTAATCTCTCTCATGTAAATTCTCCTGCTAACATGCTGCAAACAGCATTAGGAAATAAATTATTTCCCCATGATTCGATTTGTCAATGCAAAGCACCTGCAGCAGGCAAAAGGCTCTTGAAATATGTTGCCAAGCCCGGTGCTTGGGCTTGTAAGTGCATGCCGGTGGGGTGGCTGGCTCCCAGCTCCCCATAGCCCCGGGGAGATGATGGATGGGTGGGTGTGTGGAGGGGGGAGGCTGGGGAAGGAAGCGGGGGGAATGGAATTGTGTTTAATAACAAAATTTGTATGCAAGCCTGCATCCCAGGCTAAGGATGAGTGATCGGCAGCCAGAAAGTATTAAAAAGCCTCGCTAAACAGATGCTGACAATAGAACAAGACATATCAAATCAGATCTACTTCAGAAACATTAATATACACACGCACACACGCTCGCCCGCGCGCGCGCGCCCGGCTCCGCACGCCCCGTGCTCCTTTCTTCTCAATCACAGCAATATGGGAGACATCAATAAATTTTTATGAGACTTTTAGAAGATCAACACGGTACTAGATGTGACAAAAAAGCAATGTGCCTGTCATGTTCGCTTTGTCGGGGACACTTTAGCCCCAGATGCCGAGCTGCAGTGCCAGCAGGGAGAAATTGAATTTGGCTGGCTTTAATCTGCCTTGATTTGGCAGATGGCTGGGTGTTATGAAATGAGCAGGGATGGAGGAAGGTGTTTTCTCCCAGGGCTATGGCTTCCCTCCTCTCCCAGCGCCACCGCCCTCACCCCCCCATCCCAAAATGGGGGGAAACACGCAGTTATCCGTTGCCATCAGGTCACCCCAAATGCTGCAGCTCTGCTCCTGGAGCAAGTGGCTGCGGTTCCTGGGGACCAGGGATCACAGCCTGGGGAATCACCTCCTCCATAACCCTGCTTCCCTGAGGGAATGTGCTGCTGGATGCTTACTGGAGGGTGCGGTTCTGCTGCCCTGCTCTCAGGAGGTAGCACAGGGCAAAGTCAGTCCCTGCTGTCCCCTGAGATGCAGCCCTGGCACCAGCTCCAGCCTGCATCCAAATGCGTGTGATGGGAAAGATTTCTATCCCCTCCCCATCTCCAGCATTACCTTGAATCCCTCAATCACCCAAAGTGTGAAACAACTTTATTTTCCTTTTATAACCCAAACACCAGGTTAAAAAAACCAACTCATTTCCTCCCTTTTCTTGTTAAAGGTGTTTAAAATTATTCCTTTTCGAGGGAAAGAGGAAGAATCTCATTAATTCCTCCCAGAAATGGTGTTTGTGCCAGGAAACTGCAGTTTCCATGATGAGAGTTTCTTTGGTCAGCTGAAGGCCAAGTTTCTGCTGTTGGGACAGATAAGGAAGAGGACTGATTTAGATAACTTGACAAAGTTTACTTTATTCTATATTTGTAGGATTATTAAGAACCACCCCCTCCTTGCAATTTATCCCCAGTCTTATGAATAAGAGGTTGCAATTGGTTTTTATTTATTTATAGAGACTGGTCGGGAATAGGCACAAGCCCCGGTCATCCAAGTCCCAAGACCCTGGAGTATAAGGGTGCTTTCCTCCATCCCACTAAGCAACCCCCTGAATTACAGTGGCTGCAGCCCCCCGCACCTCTTACGGATGCTGGCAGCGGGCTGAGAATCAAAAGGCCGTCAGCAAAGAGAGACCTTCCCCTCCATAAACACCGCAGACAAATTAAAAATGGTAAAAGGGAAATCAAGACCTTTAAAGTTCAAACACTTTTTGGTGCCTTTTAAAGTTTTTTCGCTCTAGGCCCTTGCAGACAGCACAATCTTTGGAGACCTTGGGATTCTCTTTAATCACCCAGCCAGGCTTCAGTGGTCTGAAATGATTACACATTTACATAGTAATAACCCCAACACTCCCCACATTATTTCATGGCTAGCATATTTCCAGTCGGCGAGTGATCCATGTGTTTTAAATTATAACCTGTACATAGGAAATTAGTTGCTAAGTACGATATTCACGGGCTCGCCTGACACTTCTAATTAAGGTGATTTACACAGAATTATCCTACGAAATAAAAAAATGGTGTTTTGCTAGCTAATAAAATATAATTACTACCCGCTTTTCTAAGTTACAGTTAGTTTTAATCTATTTGGGGAATTGTTTATCTAGTTCATTACAACAAAACAACTTCTTTCCCTTTTAGGCAACCCCCAAAGTACCAAAGATGACAAGAAATGCCCTGGAAAGACCCAGCAATTTGGGCAACCTCCTTCTCTCTCTCCTGACAACTGCGCATTTCCAAGTGATATAAGGCTGCTTCCTTGCTGGTTCCCTTTCCTGGGGCTGAGACACAAGTTCTGGTCGTGCATTTGGGCATCCCCATGCATTTGGATGCCCTACACCTCTGTGAGGACAAAACAAGGTCCCTGCTCTGGTGCTGCTGGAGGGCTCTGTCCATCCTTGCAGCTGCATCACCCTTAATGGGAGCTGCATGGCCACGTCCCCAAGTGCCATCGGGTGTCAACCAGGGACCCATCACTCCTCTGAAGTGCTCCTCCAGGGCACATCGGCTTTAAGAGGATCATTTACTCTTTGCAAGACCCTCCACAATGAAAGCAAGACTCAGGGTACATCACAGACATGCAGATGTCTTTTAACCCGAGGCAGAGATTTGGTTAGGAGCATCCCCAGATGCAAATGGGAATCCCCTCGCATCTCCCTGAATGAGACCCAAGGGTTTGTTCAGACCCAGTCTATATGTCATGACGTCGCAAAGGAAAAGGGTAGCTCAGCACACCAAATATGTGTCCTTCTTACCCACAGTCTTAGTGTTTCTCTACCCCTGCCATGGTTGCTGTTATACACAATGGCCTTCTAAAGTCCGTTTTTTTTGTTATGTCTTTTGGGGTATACTTGCCATAGGAAAAGAAAAGAAGCAACATGCAAGGAGTGGTCCCTTATCATCCCTTATTGTGTTGGAATCTCAGCTTTCCTCCAAAGGAAAGTTTTCTGGGTGCCCAAGTGTGGAGACAAGCAAGATAAGCCCTGCTCCCCCCTATCAGCTGCCAGGCGGAGGAGCATGACCCAAGGTCTGCTCTTGCTGCCAGAACCCACTATGCACAGGCAGGGCTGTCACTCACCCCCAGCCCAGGCAGAAGGCTGGTGTCAGGCAGCTGCCCCAGGGAAGCCGGGGCGGGAGCATTCCTCCTCTGTGCTCATTGCAATGCACACAGAGTATCTGCACCAGGGCATCGCTGCAGCATCCCGGAGCAAGGGTTGGAAAGTTGTGTTACAGTTGTGACTACAGCCTGAATGAGAAGACCAAGAGAGATATGCTCAGAGGGGAAATGTGAGTACAGTACAGTGATGGGGCTTGCCTGGAATCTCAGTGCACCAGTAAGGCCAGAAACAGCTCTGATGCTGCACTTCAGCCCACCACAGCTGCTTAGGCTCCCCAAGCATGTTAAAATAAGATTTCTGCAAAGCCCCCACTCAAGGCAAGGCAGGGCTTATGATGAGCATCCATCAAGAAAGGGCTCAGCTCAGTACCTGGCATAGCAGCCACCCTCTGGCAGCACTCCCTGCACGTAATTAATAACAACTGCAAGAGAAGTTCCTTGAGCTTGGACAGCTACAGATGTTTGTGCTCATCCCTTAATGACATTGCGGCCAGAAAAGGTGTAAAGAGGTGGTAAGAGGGCTGCTACCATGCAGCTGGTGTCTTCCAGCTCTGCAATTCTTCCACACAACAACTCCCAGCAGCCCTCTGGATTTGATGGGTACCAGCCAGAGCACATGCAGCGGCTCCCACATGAGATTCTACAGAGCCAAAAGGTTTCTACAAGCTGCTGCCAACTGATGTATTTCTTAAAACAAATAATAGCCCAGTGGAAACAATTTGCTTTTAGCTGCAGGACTTGTGGCTTGAACACGCAGCCTTGGGATGGGAGCCCCAGCAGCAAAGCAAGCCTCCGGCAGAGCCATGTGGATGGCAGCGCCAGCTGTAAATAAGCAGTCACTGGGTAAGGAGGGAATTGGGTTTTTGTGAACGCCGGTTTAAATAAGCAGAGGTGTCACTTGAAGCCCAAATAAGGAAATAGGAGTTTGATTTTTTTATTTAACTACGTGAGGCCAAATCCTCACCCAGCTGCAGGTGACAGTGCCCAGCACGGCTGGTTATGATCTGTGCTGTCAGGGGAAGTGTGCTGGGGTTTTTAACCTGCTGTGGCTCTTTTAGCATCACCTGCACCCCGTGATGGGGAAAGGGGCTGAGCAATGGTAAAGATTGCCAAAGATGCTGGAGTCAGGGGCAGAAACACTCTGCACCTACAATGCAGTGCTTCCCAAGTGCTCCCCCAGTCAGCATTTGTGAGACCAACATGGTCAGCTGTGACAAACCCGACCCTGCAGGACTGCCACCTGCCTGTCTCAAAGACATGAAGCTGCAGCAGAAATGAAGCCAGATCATAAAACACTGTGGCATGACCTGACTCTGCTAAAATGCACTATTTGCTCTGTCCCATTCACACCCCTGGCTCTTTCTCCCCTGCTGCATTTTCTTTATCAACCCTTGGTACTCCATACCCCTGCCAGGAGACCCCACTCAGAGCAGGCGATAGGTTTCTGGGTGAGGATGCGGTGGTCTTGGGATGAAGCAGGAGGCTGGGGTGGGAAGGCTGTTTCATTTCTCTCCCACTATTTGAAAAGAAGGTGGCTGGAAAAATAAAAAGGAAAGTCAGAGGGAAAGGTCATGCATTAGATTGATCTGGGGGGCTCTTTGCTACTGTGGCTGTAATGGCTGTTTAATTATTCCCAGCTCACGTGGCAGTTCAGGAGAGGCTCTGCAGAAGGCATACATCGCTGCAGGGCAAATAACTGACCGAAGATTTATTTCTCACCCTTGGGTTTCCATGTATCCCTTTACAGGGCTCCTGCTGTCCAGGGATTCCGCAGCAGAGGAAGGCTTTGCTCTCTGAGGTGCCAAACCCCATCCTGCAAACCCATGTCCCAGAGTCAGGGAATGGGCTGTGGGTATCGCGGGTCTGAAAGCACTTGTAGGAACATTCATGGCACTTTCAGGGCACTGCAGGAATGAGGGGATACATAACCCACAAATTTTCTCAGCCGCTGTGCTACCCTGAAAGCCCTGATCCGTGAGAAGTGCTCTCACCAATGGACAGCAGCCTCTGCCTTCCCTGGCATCTGCCATGGGAGGAAAGGAATGGGGCATCTCTAAGCAGGACAGGCAGCTGTATGGCTTGTGCTTTCTCCACTGGAGAAGCTGTGGATGAAGGGTCCAGGGTGCTGTCACTGCTACCCTCTGAGTGCACAGGAAGAAGCTGGAGGGTCTCTCTTCCCTTTCTGTCCGTGATTAATCTGCCACAGTGAGGGGCGGGGACACAAATCAGAGGGGGGATGAAAGAGGATAAATCCATGGTATCAGCAGCACCACATTTGCTGGATAATAAACAGACTCCACTCCTCATAAATCTCCTTCCATTCCCCCATCCTGCCACTGGCAGACATAGAGCTGGGCTGATCCTGGCCTTTCTGGTGTCCTGGCTGGTGGGGAGAGCTGTGGCTCCACCAGGCTGATACCTTCACCCCCTGCACACACTGAGGTGCAGTGGGTGCTGCAGGACAGCACAGTGAAGGCCCATCCAAACTCATGGGCTTTAGACAGTGCATGGGACACGTGAGCTGACTGCCGTGAGGTGATGCTACACAAATATCTCAACTCCTGTGTGTTATGCGGCTCTCTGCACACCAGGTGAAGAACCCTGATTTTGGGACAACACCAGCACGTGAAGTGGGTGGGAGAAGCACTAGAGACACCAAGCACCCTTTAGTTTACTTGTTATTTCCATTCCCCACCTCAGTCCCTAGATGTGGCTTGTTCTCTCTCCCTGCCCTGCCTCACTCCTCGTTTTATCAGCAGCCAGCTCAACCATTTTTCTGCACCCCACATGGGGACATCACCCTGTTCTGACATCCTGCTCAGCTATTGTGAAGATGCTGACACTTCCAGGCAGGTGTCTCTAGTGACAGAGCGTGTTTCATTTACACCTGACACACTGATGGAGAAAGCTTTAGGTGATGCTACTTCCCACGCAGCTGGAGATGTGTCCGTGCCTGAATCTGGACGCCATGATCCCAGAGCTGAAGTCCTACTCTGAACACCTCTGCCATGTGGCATGGGATGCTCTGTTGCTGCTGTGAGGCAGGACTCTCTCCCTGGGGTGCTTGGGGGCAGAGCAGGGTGCAAATAACACTTCTGTGTCCCCAGAGCAAAGCAGCAGCTCCCAAGCTCCAGCCTGCCCCAGTAGCCTGGTTTTATTGGGGGACGTTGGCTGTGGGACAAGCCCTGGATGCTGCATGTGCTGTGAGAAGCAGCCGTTTGGGTACCGATGCTTGGTGCCACAGTTGGGTCTGTCCCAGGAGCAGCCAGGCATTGTGTGAAGGCTCATGAGTACTGCGACTCACACATGGGGAGAGCGTCAGGGAGACATCACAGGCAATGAATCACTTGGTTGAACAGCTTGAGGGGTGTCAGAGCCCTCCAGGAAAGCCCCAGGCTGGCTGGACACCTTCCCTATGGCCTGAGGAGAGGATGCTGCAGGGGAGGTACCCAGTCCCGCCCTGCAAAGCGCTGTCAGGCACTTAATAGTACCTGTCCCCACCATCTCCCCGGCCTGGATTTATGCCTTGAGGGGTCACCTCTGGCGAGACTCTAATAACACGACTTTATTAGCTTTCTTGTTCCTTCCTTAAGACACAGTGGCAAGGGGGAAGGAGGGCAGCGGCACCTCAGGAAGGAGCGGGGGGCGCACGGAGAGGAAGCCGTTGCCCTCACGATTCCCCTTCTCAGTGACAAGGGGGAGAGGGAGAAAAATGATGCTCCCTCGGAATTTATCACGCACCCAATTACAATGTTAATTGGCAAGTCCCAGAAATCAATTAATTCGCAAATTTTTTTCAATTAAAAATTAAGATAAATCATAAAACGTTATTAAGCAAAGGCCAAACTCCGTGAACTTTTTTTTTTTTTTAAGGCATCTAGTTTTTTTTTTTTTTTAATTTAAATAATAAAAAAAAAAGAAAAGAGCTGTGTTGCCAAAGCCCGATGCCCTTGAGTGCCTTTGCTGAAGTGCAGGGGGCTGTCATCAGCAGGACTGGGCTGAAGACAGATAAAAAAATATCGACCAGTCGGACACACTGCTTCTGCTTTATTGATCAGGCGGGAATTTAACTTGCTGTGCATATCCACCGTGTCAGCAAGGGCCACGGGCGAAATTAAAAGTACTTGGCTTGGAGATGTCGCCTCGATACCGGGGGGTGGGGAGAGATGGAGGGAGGGGGGAAGAAAAGGGGGAGAAAAGGAAGAAAGGAAAAGAAGAAGGTGGAGAGAGAAGAGGGGAAAAAGAAGGAATGAAAAGGATGAAGTTGAGGAGCGGGAGGTTGCAGTGCTTGCTTTTCACTGGTTGTAATCTCACTTGTTGGACAGGGCTCCCTGCCCTCTCTGGAGTGCTTGGAGGTGGCTACCACACGCAGGGAAGAGAATTAGCATGTATTTCAGTGGAGCTTTGGGAAAAAAGCCTTCTCGCTCAAAACTGTCTCTAATCTCGCTCATTCGGATGCTGGGGCTCTTGCAGTGTTCGCTGCACAAGAAGTGTGCGCAAGTACCTGGCCATCAAGTTAAAGTCCCCAGGCATAAATCAAGGAGACCTGAGGCGAGAGCCATGACCCTGGTGTGACACACGACAACAGAGCTAATTCGGGTTTTACACACTCCATTTATCCTGCTGGACCTGGCAGCGTGGCCGCTCGCCCTTCCCAGAACACCCGCTCCCCCAGCCCCAGGAAGGTCTCCTCCAAGGGCCCTTTGGGACAATGCAGCGCTCAGCAGATTCCACTGAGATGAAGCAAGCCCTTGCCTGGGGCAGTGTGAGGAGCAGCTGTATTTAAAGACAGGGCGCCCTGAGGAGGAGAGCTGTATGAGACACATCTCATAACTTGCTCTCGGTCCTTATTCTGATGGGGAGTAATGCAGAGAGCCCCTGTCATTTGGGCATAGAGGGACCACAGGGATTGTGTTGTTCTCTCCTTGTCCATCAGCAGGAGTCTCTGGTGCAGACTCTGGGTGGTTACCACAGGATGACTTTAGCCAGAAAGTCCATGGAACACTGGAAAAGCAACCTGTGAAAGGATGTGAAATCCAGCATGCATCTCTAGATGTCTGGAGACATCTCTCGAGGACAGGGACCTTGCCTGGGGTGACCAGGCCATCTCCCAAGGTCCTATAGCCTTCATGTTTTATCTATATCACCAGCTTCCTCTCTGTTCCTTATCCCACCATGTCCAGAGCTGCTTCTGCTCGCTGAGGAGAGCTATCATTGTTCCTATCTACATAAAGAAGCCTCGAGCTGAAGCCCCCCCGAGCAGAGTGAGGATGCTCAGTGCAGTGCCAGGGACTGAGGCAGCACTTTCTGCTACAGCCCAGGCTGCTGAGAGGAAAAGAGCACACATGCAAATGAGGGAAAAGAATCTTAAGAGCGTTGCTGAAGGAAGATTTAAGCCTGGGCAGAGGTGCACTGATTGCTGCTACAGGAGCTAGGGCACCACGATCTCATGGTTGGCTCTTTTCCTCTGATATGAACCAAAGCTGGCTGCAAGAGCCAAGCTAAATCTTCCATCTGGGCATCTCACCTGCTTTGAAACAGGACTTCCCACTGCGTCTTGCCCTCCTTTCCCTGGTACTATTTGGTTCCCTCTTCATGACAGCATCTTTGAGGTCACCAGAAAACTGCCTGTAGCACTTTCCATTTGCACCAAGGTGAGAGACCCTGGTGCCCTCTGTCTTCTGGGAAATGTTTCCCAATCAGAGAATCAGAAGACACACCAGAGAGGTCATTAGGAGGAATTAGTAGCTCCCTAGATGCTGAGTGCACAGGGATGCATCCCCATGCTCGCAGCACAGTGGCAAGGAGCAATGAGAGCTACTAGCCCATGCTGGGAACAGCCAACTGGTGGGCATGGGCTTTAAAACACAAATGTACTCAGGTTAGCTATTCAATGTGGAGGAGGGAAAGGAAGAAAAGTGAAGAAGGAGAGAGTTTTCACAGCCATGGGGCACTGTGAGAACAGCATCACCCCCCATTTCCCAACCAAGCATATCCATCCATGGAGGCAATGGGGAAGCACAACCATGCCCATCTCTGGGATGCACAGGCACAGGTAATATTACATCGCACGGGGATACTGCTGGCTACATCTGCTGAGCTAAGAAACCCCTTTAAATAAGGCAAACAGCTGAGATAGTCTTGTCTGTGCTTGCACCATCTTTCACCTGCAAAAGCAGGAGCAGAGTTGGCATGGCCCAACTCACCGCTATACCCTCTGCACCTCACTCTTCTGGGGAGGTGAAATCACAGTTCTGAAGCATAGGTTTGCTTAGGAGCAAGGCAACGCAGGGAAGAAACTGTTAGCTGTCACACAGGGAGGTAAAAATGCCCCCTGCCAAATGCATATTTTAAAGAGCGCTCTGCATATTGAAGAACAGAGCATCGTGTTATTAAAACCATGGTGTCCAAAGGCACATTCCTAACCTTCAAGTGCTTGACTCAGCAACTGTAATATTTGTAATGTGACTTCCTGAGGCTTTTTGAATGGCCAATAAATGCCTCTTCCGCAAACCCTGGAAAGCACCGTGGGCCCATGAGGGGCCATCAGCTGAAGCGGGCTCCACAGCTCCCACTGTGCCTCCCTTACACCTCATCTGTCATCAAATTCATCTTCCCTCCACCCCAAACTCCAACCATAGCCCCAGACCTGCCCCTTCTCCACCCAGCCTCCCCACCATAAGCAGGTTGGTCACTGCCTGTGGAGCAGTGGGCAAGGTTTAGGGGTCCACCACCTCTGCTCATGGCGTTTACCTGCATTGACATATGCAGCAATACACTCCCATGTACACAAGGAGGTGTGTGTGTGTGCCTGTGCCAAGGGACACCCATGGGTGCTGCTCTCAATCGCTGTGTCTGCCTGTACTCTCCGGGTAGCCCTGGGCTGGGGAAATGCATGCGCAGGCAAAGCACTGGCCAAAGCTCAGAGCTGGGGCCACTGACAGCTCCAGAGACTCTCATGTTTCAGTGTGCTTTATTGCAAGCCTTTAATACGGGTGAGGTGTAAAACAAGTGAATATAAATCGAGTGAGGATAGGAGACCTGCATCTAGCACACAGATAAGCTTCATGCACACAAGCCAGGAATATTCATGTATGCTGCAGCGACCAGCCTGGCTGGGGCACAGAGCATCGTTGTACACAAAGGTTTGCTGTTATTATTTCTTATTTTCACCTTGGTAGCACTTGGGGGTCGGCGCCTTTTGCTCTCTGAGCTGTACATGCAGAGCAAGGAGAGCATCCCTCCTGCACAGTGCCATGGGGCCGCTTTGTGCTTTGGCTCTGTGAAGGTGAGCTCCTCTTTGGAGGAGGAACGCTAACAGTCTTGGCTGGCAAGAGTTAAACCCCATAAACCCAAGGCTTGTAGTTTTGTTTTCTTTCAATTTATACCCTTCACTTAAAGAGGGGGAGAAAAAAAAGAAAGGAGGGGGAGAAAAAAGAAAGCCAGGTGACATATTCTAAGAGGGAGCACCGAAAACGTGTTAAGCACTTCAAAATCTCATATATTCAATCGGCCTCTGGCAAGACATCTGCCTAATGTTAGCGCTTAAATATCCTTTTCCATTTTACATGCATTCAAGTCTCATTTGAGCGAAATGAAACGGTATTATTAAAGGGAGATTTTGCACAAATGGCCTGAATTTGACATGTCAAGTTCAATGAGGCTGTTACATATGTAACACCGAGAAGGGCTCGGAGGCTGCCGGCTCTTGAAACAGCGCCAGTGGCTCAGAAATGAAATTTGCATTCAGAGAGCCTTGCCTCACTGAGCGGAGCTGTGCACGGGGCTCTCTTGGACCCGCACAGGGTTGAGGAGCTGTGGGGCGAGCACCAGCAGGTCTCTCCTTCTCTTTGGGACACTGGACACACCAAGAAGGCAGCAGAGATAGAAACTCAGTCCCTCATTCCCACTCAAGTCTGCTTTTTCAAGGGAAATCTTCACCCTGCACCAGGGTTGGATCCTTCTGAGTGATGTCCATCACTGGTCCAGTGGCCAGTGTCCATCCCCAGGGCATGCACAGCACCTTGGCATGGGTGCGTGCCGCCCTGTGGCTCAGCATGGCTCCTGCTGCCTTGCTGTGTGATGCTCCGGCTGGGTTGACCTTGAGATGTCCCTGCCCCAAGCCAGGATGTTCACACCAGCTCTGCTCTTGGAGAAGAAACGCCGTCCCTGTCCCTGTGAGATAGCAAACACCAATCCTACCAGCTGAGCAAGCAGTCGTTGGTGTGTGTGCGTTGTGACCCCAGGCTGTCGGTGAGCTGTGACCATGGGGAAGCATCATCCAGGTGGCTCCTACAGCTCCCTTGTATCCCAGCCCCAAAAAGATCCTATGATGACCTGGAGGAATCACCTTTCCTCTTTGCCTTCCTCTGTGCTCCTCTGAGCAATGCGGAGCTCCCCACTCTGGCGATGCCCAAAAGCCCCTGGTGAGTGCTCAATACCCAACGGAGTCAATGGTGTGGGGCAGCTCCTTCTCCAGCCTCTCCCCTCTTGGTCTGGCCCTTTGGCAGCACCTCATCTGGCTCACCCACCACACAGCCCCATGGCTACGCTGCATTGGGTGAAATCCCAGCACACGGGGAGCCCCGGTGCCGTGGCAGGAGCTGCTGTGTCACCCACCGAGTCCCTGCTACTGCAGGCTCAGCGGGCAGGAGGGGATCTGCCTTCCTTACCCCGAGCGCTGGAAATTTATGATTTTGTTGCAAATCATTAAGGTTTATTAAAACTTAACAGCACGAGCCATGATTGGCTGCATCCTCTTTAAATTAAGAAAAATAAAAGGCCCTTGGAAAGCAGCCCCCCGGTTTGCTTCTCCCCATCACACTGATAAGTAACAGCTGCTCAGCCATTTCCCTAACAAGTCGGTATTGGCAGGGAGCGGCCAGGGCTGCCGGTGCCCGTCATGTTTATAGGCCTACATTTTATTTTTATGTTTATTGGGTTATTTGAGATCATTATTAGTTTCTCTCTCCTCTTGTTGATGTGTTCTTGCTCCCGGCTCCTCCAGCCAGGAAAGGTGGGGGAATGGGAGATGGGGCCACCCGCTGGGTTGAGCCGCCCCACTAGAGCTAGGCAGCGCATAGGACCTCGACCTGCTCGCATCCCACTGCCCGCTATTGCTGCCCACCCTGCCTGCTGCTGCCTCCTGGCCTCCATCAGGACTGGGAGAGACCATCCCTGTGCAGAGCTGCTGTGTTACAGATTAGCCTCCATCGCCTGAATCCATCGACTAGATTGAACGTTATCTATCACGCTATGGAGGGAGTCGTTATTTAATAATTAATAAAGACCTCTGATTCTTCTTCGCCGCCTGCGTGGCCGAGCAGAGCGGGCCAGGGAAGTGAGGGCAAGCTGGGGAGAGCTGTCTCCTCTCTAACTGCTGCTGTTATTTAAAGGAATAATGCCATTCTTTTTCATTTGTCAGCTGGCCCACAATGGCCCTTGTCATGCTTTATGATTTAGGGTTTCCTTTCCTCTCCCATTAAACGCCACCTTCCCATCACCGCCTCGCGCCAGCCAGCCTCCGCTCCTGGCTTGCGGTTTCAGTTTCACTCTGATATTGGCCCAACTTCTTTGATGGGCTCCTCCGAGCACTAATTGCTTCTGTTCATTTAAACCTGTTCACTAATTTGCAGTGGCCCTTTATTAAGTTGGATGCAGCCCAAATTACACCATAAATTACGCTCACAGGAGGACTGGGTGTCGCGGGGGATAAATGCGCTGCCTGCTCCCCACGGCCCCCCCACCTTCTCCATCTTCCTGTGCAATGCCTGCAATGGGGATGCAGGTCTCAGCCTGAGGCTGTGGGTGCTGGATTTGGGAGATCTCAGCCAGGACGCATTTGGGGAGGTCTCTCTTTCTGAGGCTCCCTCTTCGTCCTTTCATCTGCAATGGCTGTTGCTGAGTTGAAAAGAAGACCCAAGCCAGGCAGGGATGGATTCTGCATCCTCTGCACTGTGCACAGCCACATGCACCCCCTTGCCCTGGCACACACATACACACTGACACACGCACTCTGCCTCCTCTCCTACCACCTGGTGACGTAACTTTGCTTCTAGTCGGCAGTTTGATTCCTTTCCTCACCTTTTAATGACCGGGGAATGCATTAATAATTGAAATAAACACGTTCTTTTCCAAGGCTGCTGAGTTTTATGGAGGCAGGGCCAGGGATCTGCCAGCCCTTGGCTGTAGCCGTTTCCTAAATAACTGCTAGCACTTAGAATGCAATTATTATTTTAAACAGGGGACTTTGCTGTGCTGGGGAAAGTTGAAGGGAGCTGCAGGCAGCTGTGGGGCGGTGCTCACCATTGCTGCAGGCCTGCTCCATCACGGGATGTGAGCGACGTGATGTCCGCAGGGAAGTGGGTGTCTGTACCCATTTCTACCTGGCTTTACCATTGCAGTGAACATGTTTCTGCCCCACTGGCTAGCATTTAATCTCCCGTATCTGGTAGCTGTGGGTACCATCATCTCCTCTGCCATCCACAGCTACCCTGGCTGGCTAAGCAGGGATGCTGGTGGACCCAAGGGAGCTGCTTACCTGATGTTCAGCTGGGTGAGCTTCTCCAGCTCCTGCTCCATGTGCTCCTGCAACTCCCCGGGGCGAAGGAGGACCTGGCAGATGGGGCAGATGGGAGCCTGGCTGTCAAACAAGGTTGCTTTCTTTTTGCCTGTGGGAAGGAAAAGAAGGAAGAAACTTTAGCTCTGATCAGCTGCCGTCAGCACCGCCTGCGCTCTGCCCTGGTCTCTATCCTAGCTGAGGTCTGAAACCAGGGAATTTTCTCCTGGTATAGCCCCGTTTCTCTCCCTGTCCCACACTCCCTGGGTCAGGGACTAGCAAGTGGCATGAGAGCATCCGATCTCTGGCTATGGGCTCTCCAGTCTTATGTGGAGAGCAGCAAGAGCCACATTTTGGGAGTGATGCTGTGCAACCCTGCTTTCCCAGTTTGCGGTGCAAGGCGGTATGACACAGCACTGCCCACTGATCCTGTGAACTAATAACAGCAAGTCAAGAAGAGCCATCTTCATCCTCCTCAGCACTCCTGAAGTCAGGTGGATCAGGATGACCCCTACGAAGGGCAGAGTGATTCTCCATGAGCACACATGGTTGGGAGGCAGAGGAGACCTTGCAGTGCCAGGCTGTGGATGGCAGGGAGCAGGTCTGGATGCTCAGCATGGCTGTCCCTGTGGTCACTGTGCTCACTTTGTTCCTGGGCTGCCCTTTCCGCACCACCAGCAGCTCTGGACCCTTCATCTGCTTGAGCCCCAGGACCCTGGGGCTGCGCTGTTCCTAGGTTAGATGCCTGTGGTCTCCAATCCCAAGCCCCTGGGGCCAGCTGGAAGCAGGATGCAGCCTCACACCCTCCTCTCTGAAAATCCTTCCCGCTGTTCCCCTCCCCAACCACATCTCCTTGGTTCAATCCCCTCTCCGAAGCCAATTTCCTCCAGCTCAGAAACTTTATTGCCCCCTCTGTAAGGCATATACAGCGTCTATTTAACATGAAATAAAACTCTAAAGCAAACAATGAAGTTTCAATAAAAGAGAGGAGCCCGCGGGTCTCCAGGCCCCCCTCTCCCAGCTGTATTAGCAGCTCTGCTCATGAGAGGGCGTGCGGAGCCTGGTTCAGATGGCTCTGGCAGGGAGAAACATGCTTTATAGCCGCCTGTTGTCATCCAACGTGAGCCCTCCCGCTGGATTATTTATTTATGTATTAGACATGGATCAAATTGGTTAAATCCGAGTGAGAGGCAGTAATGCACAATAAAGCAGCTGGCGCTGGATACGAGGGGGCTGCGCGCACCATGGCCTTCCAATCAGGAGCCAAAAGGTGCCATTTTATGGCTCCTAACGATGGCAGAGCCCAGTTAAATGAATCCCCATTAAAGGAATAGACCTTCTCGAAGTATAAAACATTGGTGTGAGTGGCTTTACTGGGTCCTGCTGCTCACTGTGTAACCGCCATTTAACGAGAGGAAGAGCCTGAAATAAGTTTGAGGTTCACCTTGGCTCATCCTTGCCTTCCAGCAGGACACGGTACGGGCCTGGCAGGAGAGGGGCTGCTGGAGGGGTGTTACCTGCCCTTTTCTTCAGCCTGCTTATAGAAGGGGTTGGAAATGGAGGCATGAGGGACAAATAGGGGCAGGCCACTGCTATGTGGCATCCTCTACCTTCCCGTTCTCCATCCACTGGGAACTCTTCCATTTGCAGGGAAAAATGCAGGTGGTCTCTCCACTGGATTTGAGCTGCTCCTGATGGCTCCTGGGCAGACCCCAGGCACCTCACCTCCTCATCCCTACCACCTTCCTGCCGGGGAGGACACAGCATGAATCCCATGCAACTGGGAGCACCTTCCTTTCTCCTCCTTCCCTTGTGTTTCAGTAATGCCCAGAACCCAACCCAAACAGCCGGCTCCTGCTGACCCTTGCGGGAAAGGTCGGCATTTCAGTAATTCCACCTTCCTCTTGGAGCTTTTCCACTTTTGTATAGTGGGGGCCCAAAATAGCGCCAGAGCATCCCCGACCACCTGCTATTTATAACCCCAACTTCACAGCAAAACAATGGAACTGTCTGAGTCTCCCTCCCAAAATAAACAGGCAGCCTTTGAGCGGACGGGAAATCCTGCTGGATCCCCGCTGTGGGGTGTGCAGATGGATGGGTAAACAGGCTGCCCTCCGCCCTACCGCACCGCATCCCTGCTCCCGGCCCAGGCCACCGCCGTGGGGCCCGCGAGCCCCTTGCCTGCCACCCACAGCTTGGGGTGGTGGGGCAGGGATGCTCTCAGCAGCACCAGAGGGTAAACTGGAGGTTGAGCATCCCCAGGTCTCTGCTCTCTAGGGAGGGGATGACAGAGTGTCCTGGACCCCATTGCTGGGATGGACAGCCTTAGACGAGCAGGCGCAGATGGGGTCCCTCCTGGGGACTAGGTCAGTTCCAACAGGCTGGTGCCTTTTTCAACCTCCTGCACACCCAGGTTCTCACCCCCTGCTTGTTCTTCAGGGCTTTTCCATGTGCTGCATGCTCCTGAACAGAGGTGACTCTGGATTTTAGTGGGTAGAGATCTCAGGTCATGGGAAGGAGCTTTGCTGCCTTCCATGGCCACTCCCAACCTCAGCCTGGGCCAGCAGAAGAAATGAGCAGCAATGGCCTTACCCACCAACTACATCAACGATATGGTGACCAATTTCTGCCAAGGAAGGACATGACAGCTCTCACCCCACATCCCTGTGACAGTCAGGAATGATCCCCTGATCCAGTGAGTGCAGGAGGCTGGTGCTTGCATTGGAGTAAGGGCTTCCAGAGGGGCAGGAAAACAGGGACCTGGACATGCAGCCAAGTCCCTGATGTACAGATTGCAAAGCAGGAGGCAGAAGGAGGCTGGCTCCTGGCCCAAGGGGCTGACAACCATGCTTTTGCAGAAGCAAAGCTAAGTGCAAGTGACAGTCAGAAGGGAGGGATCTTATCCAGAGCCAGTGGGACACCTACGCAACTCTCCTGAGGTCCATGAAACCTGCTGCATCCTGCAGTGCCACAGAGGCTGCCAGCGGGATGCGTCTCCCCAGATCAGCAGCATCCGCATCCACAGCGTGCCCCAAAGCCTGGCACATCCCACACTGTGATGTCTCATACTGGGCAGTGGTACCCAGCTCTGCAGTGTGGGATGCACATTGCAAACCCCTGGCTTTTGTTTGTGAATGCAAAGGTGAAGTGAGATGCATACATCCCTCTTCTCCAGAGCAGGGACATCCTGGTACCCACTAAAAAGCAATGGATGCTGCACTCTGTATGGCTGGATGGTGCTGGGGTGTAGATGCTTACCCTGCTCGGGGGAGCAGGCAGCTTTGATTTGCCCAGGGTCCACATCCCTGAGCGGGCTGGACCAGAGCCTGCTCCAGCAGTGAGCACTGCTGCCCTGTGCCAAACGCGCTCCTGGGAGACCCTGAATGGCTCTTTTCAGGCTTTTGTTTTTTGGCAGCTGTGTTTTTGTTTTCTTTGCCCCTCTCTCTCCCCTTGCTCTCTGGTTACTCAGTAGGCTCCGATCCAGTGTTTACCCTCCTCGGCTCTGCCTGCCTCCCCCGCTGCCGAGCCCCTGCTCACCAGTGCCAGAGAGATGAAAAGGCAGAGCCTTGGTGCTCCTGCTGTTCGCACCATCTCCTGGGCTCTGCGGAAATGTTTAGCTCCAAGTGTTGAAACCCAATATTTCCTGCTCTGAAAGCAGAGGGCTCGATGCGCAGACGCACCCCTGCATGGGGGAATTTGTCCACGGGCTCCTTTGGAGGGTGTCTGCAAACAGATCCGAGTTCGGGGGGGGACTGAACCGAACCCGCCTGACCCAGCTGGGGATCCAGGGCCAAATCCTGCCCTCCTCAATTACACTGACATGGATCCAAAACAGTTCTCCCGAGTCTTCTGAGTCAGGCTGGATTCACTGCAAAACAACTGCCAATGGGACCTGGGCTCCAGGCTGGAAGCTGTGTTCAGGTACCAGGAATGCAAGCGTGGCACTCAGTAGGTGTGAGGACATCCCCATCTCTGTGCCTTGGAATGGAGGGCTGTCAGCACCGGGAGGTATTTGCAGGCCAGGGCCGGGTCATTTGGAAGGGAAAGCTTACCCTTCACAAGCCGTTCTGCTGTTTTGGAGAGTATTTAAGTGAGGAAAAAAGGGACCCAGCCCATGAACAGCTGCGACAGCACGTGATGTATACAGCTCCTCCTCACTACGCAGCACAGAACAAATGATGCTCCCAAGTCACTCTGAATGAGCGAAGTTTACAGGCGTGAGGCCCAGAGCTCAGCAAGTTGCCAAATGAGTGGAATAAATTGTTTATTGCAGTTGCTCAGCTCTGCTGATGGCTTCTTGCCCAGGCAGGTGCCTCCCCGGCGACTGCCACCCCAGTGGCACAGGCGGGGGCAGCAGGTACAGAGCACAGATGGACCCATGATCCACTGCTGGGGATGCATTTGCCCTTTCCTGAGAGCCCTTTGCTGGGCAGACCTCAGCGCATCTGCCCAGGCTTCAGGTCATCTTCTCCTCACACTGTCCTTCCTCACGGCCATCTGAAACTTGCCCCCCGGGAGGACCAGCTCTTCTCTCCCATCTCTTGATTTCTCCCATCTCAAACTATTTTCCACTTGTCTGGGTACCAAACTCCCCCTCCTTCAAGATGCTTCCCTCCATCTCACCCTCCTATTTCCTCTCTCTCCCTCTTAAACACTCCATCATTTAAACCCAATCAAAGCCAGTTGATCTGAAACTCTTCTGAATAGAAATGACCCCATACTGGCGCCCTGCACACTGCTTCGGGGGCCGTGCTGAAGCCAGGTGGGTGGTAATGGAAGTGCTGACACAGGCTCCTTGACAGCATCGCCACTGCCAGCGCCTGTAATAATCCCTCCCGGCTCCTCTGCAACTCGGTTTCCGCGGCGATTATTTTCCATTCGATGACGGGCTTGCTGTTATTTGTGTACTGATAGCAGATATCTCGTGTGACAAGCCTCTTTTCCTTCCAGCTCAAAAAACAATAATTCAAAGAAAGCCCCATATTAGCTTGGAAATAGCCAAACGCTCGCTATTCTCCCGGCGAGCCCGCGCTGCAGCTGACGGGGCTCACAGAGCACTGACCGTAAGTGGCAGCCACAGCTGGGGGAGGATGACAACAGTGGGGCAAGGAAGGTGGAGATGGTTCATGTGTCAGTGCAGAGCACCCTGGAATAACAGCAGAGGCACAAAGTGCTTGGTGGCGAAGTGAGAGCAGGAATAATGTTGCTCATCACTCTCCTGTCTCCCTGTTCTTTACTGGTGTGCTCCCAGTGCTGCTGCTAGGCACTGCCATGGATCCTGACGGTTTTGACTGTGGCCAAAAGGCACATGGCCCACCAAAACCTGCAGCAGGGAGGTGGTTGAGGTCAGGACATGTCCTGCTCTGTCCAGCAGCCCCTTCCCCTCCTGTGGGCTCCTGGCTGGCTGTGTGATACAGACCTTGGCTGTGTGGGATGCAGACCTTTGCTGTATGAGATGCAGACCTCAGTGTGCTGCCCAGCACCCTGTGCCCTGGATCTGTCCTCTCCTGCACTTGCTCTGCACAGGTCAATGTATAGACTGGAGATGGGCAATGAGGTGATTCCAGGTTTGCATGCTGTGACTGGGTTCACTATCCTGTGTAACCTGCTCTAGGAGGCCCTGCCTAAATGATCTGCAGAGGTGCCTTCCAGCCCTCACAAGTATGTGATTCTGTAGTCTGGCCACAAGTGCATCCACAGCACAACCTAACTCTGCAAACACCCCACAGTGCAGAGAGTGCATCCAGATCACCAAGGGATGCCCCTGTGCTGAGCAGACCTGTCCTGCCCTGGAGCGTGTGCCTTTTGGAGGGCTGTGCTGGCAGGAAGGGAGCGGGCTGCAAAAGTGGCTTTCCAAGTAAGAAAAGGCTTTTGAGGAGTCACTTCTTTCACTCCTGCGTCACAGCGCAGAGCTGCCACAGGGCATCAGCAGAGGCTGGACTTAGATTGTCCAGGGATGAGTGACAGCAGACTTTATCCAGCTGGGGTATATAAACCACACAGAGGGACAGACAGACTGAGGGACCTCTACAACCTCATGAGCAAACTGAAGCGCAGCAAACGGCTGAGCTCAGCCTCCTGCATCCCTTTAAGGGCCTGATCCCTGACACCATTCCCTGCTAAGGTGCCCAGGCTACCAAGCAGCTTAGAAAATGCACCTGCTTCTCCTGAGGCAAAAAACTACAGAGGGATCTGAGGCAGAAAAGCTTGCTGAAATATTGATTTCCACCCAAAGAAAAGAGTTGCTCTTGTGGCTGCCTCTCCAGGCTACCTGCATACTGGAGAGGACTGGTATAAACTGGTGCTGGTGGCACACAGCTAACACCAGTTGGGATGATCCCAAAGGTTGCTCAGTGAAGATGTGCATTCAAACAGCACCCTGTGCTCTTCAGAGGCTGTTGCATGTCCCGTCGGGTCCAGCACTGTGGCGGGTGACAGCCCAGCAGCAAGGAGAGGTGAGGAGCCCCTCTGAGCATCCGACCCCACCGCTCATGATCCTGGCCCCAGCTCTCCATCTGCGGAGATCACGGCCGCCCGGCACAGGGCAGAGGAAGATGGATTGAGCTGGGCAATAATTTAAGAAACTGAGTGAGTCTGTACATCCAATCACTTTACAAATCAGGGGAAAAGGAGAGAGGAGGAAAGGCAGAAGTGGGGGGGGAGAAGTGAAAAGGCCGCGCAGGGAAATGCATCACAATTACTGTCTCGGCTCTAATGAGGAGCCTGTCATGAGGCTGTCATCCTGCGGAAAGCCACCTACTCAGAAAGATTCAATAAAAAAGTAGCAGAGAGATAAAAAAGAGATATATTTCAGCCCTTGCTAATATTCTTTTCATTTGTCCCAGCACAAAATAAGATACTGCACTTAACCGGCTCGGTTAAAATGAAAAGGGGGGGGGGGGGCGGGAAGGGAGCAGCATTGATCAATACCACTAAAAGCCGGGAGACACGGTGATGGAGTGCAATTTTTTTGTCTGTGCTGAAGCACAGCAGAGGCCCGGGCGGGGTAATTTATGATTTGCACGCATGCCGGCTAACTAGAGGCTGACAAGACAATGAATCCTCGATGAGAGGGCCATGGGCCGCCGGGAGAGCTGGAAAGGGAGAGTGTGACAGGGACCTGGAAGAGAGAAAGAAGACAAGGGCTGGGGGGGGGCTGTGGTCCCACCTCCCCATGGTGCTGCTCCTGGGCATAACGCGGCTTTAGAGCAGAGCAGAAACGCCTCCCCAGGCTTTGCAAGAGGGAAACAGAGAAGCGCTGAGAGCACGCCAAGGGGCTGCGCTGCCTCTGTCACTGTCCTCCTTCCTCGTGGCTCCTGGCTGGGCATGCTGCCCATGCTGGCTTGCCCTGAGGAAGCACACTGGTGTCTGGCCATGACCCACACTGGGCTGGAGATGGACCAAACTGGGACAGTAGGAACAGACAGATGATCCCTTCTCCATCCCAGCTTCTCTCACCTGGGTGCTGGTATGAGTCTGGGCAAGTTCACGGTCACAGATCTGGACCACCATCCTCTGCTCTGGCAGTGAAACTGGAGCCTCCTCCAACCCACTACCTCGTCTCCAAAACACACAAGTCCCGAGGAGCAGCTGGGTCTTCACAGCATCAGTGAGATCCCTGGATTCAGTGAACATGGGATGGCAGGAATGCTCCTGAGGGAATCCTACAGCCCTGTCGCTCCAGCCTGGGGGATCTCCTGGAGAGTGATGCACCTCTTTCCCCTCACATCATTGAGTTGCCCTTCATCCCATGGGCCTTGTCACACCATGCAGCCAAGATACGGCTTGACCAAATGCCTCCTCATCCCTCCTCTTCGCATGGCTGGGGCTGTGCATCCAGGGCTGGCAGGTGGGTGACATTCACCGCCAGACCTGGCTCTGGCCCTGGCCCTGTTTGCTGTCTCTTGCTGAACCAGTCACCCGAGCTGGTGGTTCCTGCTAGCCTGGTGGGAAAGGGCAGAGAGGAGGAACTGTGTGGCTGCATTGCCAAAGTGTGCCCTGATTATCCTTGCTCTGCATTAGCTCCTGGGATGGAAAGACCTGGAGCAAAATACCTTCTTCAGCTGCCAAAAAGTAATGGCAATGGGAACTAGAGAAGGTGGGAGTTTCACAGGAACATCCCCATGTCTGGCTGGGAGCCCGTAAGAGAGCTGGGTTCTGATGTCCTTGACATTTCTGGGACCTGCGCCTTGCCCATTCGTACCAGATGAACATGGCACATACCAGATGGGATAGTATGCCCATCCACACCAAAAACTGGGATGCAGTCTTGAACAGGAGCGATAGTTCTGCACAGGGGCAGCACTGAAGGGGCTTTTCCCTCCTGGCCTCGTTCCACGTCCCAGCTTCCTGCAAAACCTGCAGGATGATCCTGCACCAGGCTGCACCAGACTGCCCCATCCTCCTGCTCCTCTGGGTCCTCAGTGAAGGATCTGCCCGCATCCTGAGCGGCAGGATGAGCCTGAGAACAGGACTCTGCCTTCACCACTGCCAGTGAAACAAGAGCCTGGGGAGCACCTCAGTGCCAGTGGTCTGGGGGCTTGCTCTGGGTCCCCCCTGCAGCCCAGTGAGGTGCCCAAGAGGGGCTCCAGCCCCATCCTGGCCCTGCAGCAGATGCTCACAGGCAGCCATGCTGCTCCCATGCCCTTGACTTGGAGGGCAGCCTGTTAAGTTGGTGATATACTGATACGCTTGTAATTCGAAGGGGTGATGGGGTAGAGCCTTTCCCTACCTTCCCCCCTCTTGTTCCCCCCTACTTCCCAGCTCCTCTCCTCTCCTCCCTCGGGGGTGTGTGGGGCACATATCGAAAACACAGATATTGAACTGTCAAAACTATTTCCTACAAGAAAATAGATTCATCAGCTTGCAGCACACAGGGTCATTGCCACATTTTCCCCTCGCGCCAGCACCTGCACATGCCGGCGCATACCCAATGCCTCTTCGCAGCACCGGCACTTTAGCTTGTAGCTCAGGGCCCTTAAGTGACTTTGAGAAATGGATAATCGATTATAATTCCACGGGCCTCTCTGCAGATTTATCCGGAGAATGTATAAAAGCCAGGGATTGGGAGAAGCGAGTCCTTCTGGCCAACACGTCGATTGCCTCTGCTCTTCGTGCCTAGCTCGGAAAATCGCATCCCGAGCACGACTCTGTTTAATCCATCAGTACACAATCAATGCACTCTGTAATCAACTCTTGATCACTTAATTTTACACATGTTGGCTGAATCCCTTTGTTTAATCACTAGATCAGGCCGCCTTGTTGCACTGCCCCCTCCCTGCTTAACCCTCCCCGACCCTCATCCCCCCTCCCTGACCCAGCACCACCAAATGAAGCCCGGAGCCTTCATTTCACCTTGAGGAAAGGCTCCTGTGAATTTAGAGAGCTGTGAGATGGCAAAGGAAGAACAGAAAGGAGAACAGAGGCAGTGAAAAAATGACACCAGAGAGAAAGAAAATATTGTCCCTTCTGTGTCTTCCTAGAGCTTTTCTGGTCATTTCCACCCCACAACAGAAACCTCCATTGAGACTAGAAAGGGGGTTGGATGCTGGGATAGGCACACTGAAGGCCTGCAACATCTCAGGGAGAACGGGGTGTCACCGGTGGATGCAGCAGCACACGATGGGCACTAATCACATGGCTCCCTGGCTGCATCTATCCCCTCCAGCATCCTCCCCACCCCGTTATTATTTTGACTGTTTTAGCAGCCGAGGCCATTACGAGCATCAGTTCTTGATCTGTCCCTCCCAGAGGCATCCTTGGGAACATTGCTCCCATTTCGCCAGGGTTCATCTTCCTTTTTATGGCAAGAGCACGACCCAAGGTTGTGAATGCACGTAAACGCAGCTATTTGGCATTTTTAGCGTGATTTGTGTTGCTAGCCTGATGCCACCTCACCCTTCACACGTACTCCACCAGCATGCCAGGGTCAGTGTCTGGGGGATGCTCGTAGGTGGAGATGTCTGACTGCCCGACATTGAAATGTGCTGGGATTTTGCATGAGCGCGCCTCATCCTGCTGTCAAATAACCCTTTCCAAGAAGATTTTGTCTCATTTTAATGGTGTGATGAGAACCTGAAGGCTCAGAGGTAGGAGGACCAAGTACTTGCAGTGCAAACGTGGACCATTTTGACTGGCAATTAGGACACGCAGCACATCCCTCCAACCTAAGCAGCTCATTCATAACCTGGTTAAATCTTCCTTTTTAAAGAGGCCTTGATGCTGCCCCTCATCTGGCACGTGGAGTAACTGCTGCTCGTGCTTGCAAGGATAAATGGTGGGATATGCTTGAACAAGAGGGATCTGGAAGTGCAATTGCCAGGGGAGCGTGCAAATGTTAGCTTTGCGCAGGAAACTCTCACAGAACTGCGTGTTGACACCAAGAGGCCAGTTGTAGGACAAAGCAAGCGCGGATGTTTAAAGAGAATTCCAGTTGCTATCCTATAGCAAATAGTCTTCAAAGAGCCCCTGGAGCTCTCAGCTTCTCAGCATGGAAAGAGGAGCTTGTACAAGATGAAACGCAAAAGAAATAGTTTACCATAGAAAAGATATCCAAGGCAAAGAGTGAGATGTAAGTTTTAGATCTCACATTAGCCAGCTGGGGTTTTATTGGTCCCCAAGTAAAAGCTGCAAGTGAAATACAAACCTAACCTGCGTAATGTCAAACTACATTTAAAAGAAAGAAACAACTTAATTGCACTCAAGAGCATCAAGGGGTGAACTGGTGCATGATGCCTCACAGCGCAGCCCACGGAGCTGTTAGTAAAGTGTAAATCCAAGAGCTGGACAAGTGGAGCCTTTTACCTCGGGATGTGCTGACAGGCACAGATTACTCTGGCTTTGCTAACATAGCTCATTCCTGCCCCAGAAACTCTTGGTAAGGGGTTCGTAAGAACAGAGAACACAGAAAGCTCTGTCCTCTGCTCACACTGGCAGTGGTGACAGGGAGGGAGGATGAGTGGCAGGTGGGATGCTGAGACCCCGTCTCCTTGTTTGCAGGCTCCCACCTGGCTTTACGGAGCTTAGGTGGTGCTGCACATCAGGGAGACACAGCCTGGGTGGCAGGGACAATGGCTCCAAGCAGAATTAGCCAGCAGGGAATGGGTGAATGACCAGAGCACCTTCCCCTCGCATCCTGATTGCTGCGGGCTCCCAGGGGCTCCTGTGCTGGCCTCTGCAGTGCTCCTGGGGAGCTCTAGAGCAAGGACAGGTCCTCCCTCCATGTCAGGTGAGCATGTCCATGTTCCTTCCATGTCCATCTCTCCTATGCAGAGCTTAGCTGCTCTTTTCATTCACTTTTTCTTCCCACTGCATTCATTCTTTAAACCTTAATATAAGATGGCATGTTGACAACATCAAAACCAGCCCACACATGGCTCAATTTAAGGAACCATCCTTCCCAGCAGATCCCTGCTTGGTATCTGGTCTGGGCTTCACCTGCGCATCCCTCCTCTTCTTCATTCCTGGCACAGCATACGGTGTTTGGGCTGAGATCCTTCTGTGCAGCAGTAGGGCACTATGAGTCCTTGTAGGCATGCAGATGTCCAGCGTGCAATGCAGTATCTCTCCCGCTATCACTGCTGGGAGAGGGTTGCACCCTCGCACCCCACGGAGCAGACCCTTCCTAGGGCCAGACAAACCCCGCATGGATTTATTTGCTGCCTCCAGGCCACTCTCACAGGCACATCACAGGCAGTCAGGGATGATGCCCTATCCTGCAGAGCTAAGTGCCCAGGCAGAGGCGGGACTTGGAAGAAGGAGACAATGTCAAAGCTGGGGATAGGTTTACAAATCCTGGCCCAGCAGCAGCGAATCCTCTAGGAAGAGCAGGAAAGATGAGGCTGCAAGCCACCACAGAGGAGACTGAGCAGAGGGCCAGAGGAGAGCCTCCCCCGCTGCCACCCACATGCCAACACAGGCAGTGACAGTGTCACATCCCTTCTGCCTTTTCAGGTGGAGGGAGGGAAACAAGGAAAAAAAGCCTCAAACAACTGCCAAGGACTAATTAATATTTAATTTACTGCAAAATGTACTTATTATTCCCAAGTAATTGGCCAACTGCACAGCTGTGACCACTAATGAATAGAGGGGGGCCAAGAGGCAGGGACAGGAGGTGGGCAGGGGGAGCACAGAGGTGGTGGTGTCTTTGATCAGACCCTGCCGCCTGCCTTTAATGTGCATAATAAGAAAACTTAAACAGCTTTGATTATTTTTGTTTCTAAGATCTCAAAACGGCCGTGATGCCGCTAATGGATTGCGTTTAGCTCATTGCAGTGCAATCGCCCTATTATCGCTGCAACTTTAACGAGGGGGGAGAAAAGGACTCGGGAAGATGGCATTTGCAAATAGGTTGTTGAATAACACTGCTGCTAAACACAGAGGAAACAGGCAAGTCCTACTTATTGTGATTCCTTGCATAGATTGCCAATACCTGAGGCACTCAGCATCCCCGTCTCTATTGCTGCTTTTTGCTCCATGATTGAACTATTGGCTCATTTAACTCTGAGGATGGGAAATATTTTTTTACTTGCTAATAGAAGCGTGGCTCGGCTGTGGCCCAGCGTAGATTTTTAGATCAGTTTTTCTTGATGGCTTATTCTGTGGAGAGAGTTAATTTCACCCCAGTGCAGAGTGCTTAAGTGGGATTTAAGTGGCGCACAAGTCTTTCGCTGACCCCTTTGCACAAGGTGAAATCTGCCTTGAGAGCCTCCCCTCCCCAAAGAGGGAATCTCAGCACAAGGTAAGGACACGTCCCGATGCTTCAGCCTCTTACTCTGCTCTGAGGATCTGGCTTTTCACACACAGTCCTGACCTGCACGGGCACAGCTTTTCAGAACAGGGATGCTCTGATCCCCATCCCTGGGGTGCCTTGGTTGATGCACAAGAAAATGTGACATTCCTAGGCAGAAGGGGTGCAGAGGAGCCTGGGGAAGGGATTGAAAGTCCTTGTTTCTCCCTCTTTCTGGGTCCTGACCTGCCCAGACCCTCGCTGTTCCTTTCAATGGTATAGCCATCACTTTTTCCCCAGCAGGCCAAGAAGTCGAGGGCTGCCTTCCCCTTACCCCAAGCCTCACTTCTCTTCTCCTCCACCCCAACTAAAAGCTTGGCAATGGGTCCAAAGGCTCTTTCAGCTTTATGACAGCATCGAGACCTCGGGCCAAGTTCCCATCCTGCTTCCATGAGTGTAAATCCAAAGCAACTTCATGGACTTCAACAGCGCGTAAGCCAGATCAGCACTTGGCACCTCCGCGCCTGTCGGCATCCAAGTCTGTGGAGCAGCGGGCCGGGAGACGTGCTGTCACAGCCGCCCGCTGCTCCTGCCCCGTGGCTGGCTCTTCCCTCCGGCTAGAGCAAACAGCTCATCAGACACCATCCCAGGGAGGCTGAGCTGTGGCAGGCGGCCATGGCACACAGCAGAGCAGGGAATGGCCCCGGCGGGGGGAAGGCATGAATCAGGAGAGCAAAGAGGAGATGGAGCACAGGCACCCTGCGAAGCCTTCGAGCAGCTGGAGGGAGTTCAAGGACATGGGTTGGCAGAGCTGCCCCTTCACCTTGGTGGAGTGGGGAGTGATGCACTCGACCTGCCAAGGGCCCCACGCGCCTCTGTGCAGGGATCTTGTGACGAGATGCTGGCCTAACACCTCTCCACCCCTCTGCAAGGGGCTGATGCTGGTGGCTTCCTACCCGGTGGGGATAGAGGCAGAGCAGGCTGGTGCATGCAGCTTTAGGGGGATGAACCTGCTCTGCACACTCTAACGTGCAGATGCACAGGGAAAAGGAAGGGTTGAGCTCAGGAAATGTGTCCCTGTGGGTCATGCAGCCCTTCTGATGGAAACACATAGGCATCTTGCTGCTTGCACATGCCTGAAGAAGGGTTGAGCCAAGGCAGAAGGAAACACACAGCTGGCAGCACATGCCTGCATGATGGTTCTCCCATCTGGAATAAAAATACCTGTATCCCCTGTAAGGGGAGCAGCTGTGCCCAACATGGTGCTGGCAGAGCAGTGATGAACTGGCACCATCACCCCCAGCCTGGACAGCACAGGTAGGAGCTGCTGATGATACAGCCGCAGCCAAGACCGAATTAGAGTGGCTCTTGCTTCACCTTCCTTTTTGCTTGATTTATAAATGGTCCAGTTTGAAACTGCTTCAGTCTGGAGTTTGGCTTGGAAGTTCTCTTTGAAATGGGATTGAAACATCACATTGGTTATTACTTTTAATAAATGGTTGGGTATTTCTTAGAGAACCAGCACAATAGTAACCTCCAGTCTGTTCGTAGGGCCATGGATGTGCAGGGAGCTGTGCAACACTCCTTGGGGAGCTGCAAACCAGAGGATGGGCTGGAGGGACTACCAGTTCATCCCTATCACCCATGGGCGATCGCCACAGGCAGAATCAGCTGAGAGCATCTCCCCTCTGCAATGCAGCCCCAGCCAACATCCAAAATGGCCGTGTTCAGCTTGAAAGCTGAAACTCCAGCTCCAGTTTTTAACTACACGTTGTGCATTATCCCCACAGTAAAACTGTAACGGCAGCAGAAAACTGTACGCTAACCCAATAAACAGTAACAGGCCCCCTTGGAGGCATTAGAGAGCATGTCAGCACATAGCTGGCCATCTCAGCACCAAGGGAGCCACACAGCCTGAGGAGCAGCCTGGATGCAATGGGGTTTGCAGGGAAGCCTCCTCTCCCTGCCTAAATGGTGCCTGTCACACCAGGGTGAGATTCAAACCGAGACACCAGAACCAAGAGCGCTGGTGCTGCACCAACCCCATCCCTGTTCCATGTGCCGTCAAGGATGCTGAGCCATGGACAGAGTAATCCCTCTTTTCCAAGCTCTCCATCCCCATCTCTGCCCGATGCCCAGCAGCTTTCTGTGTCTCTCCCTCGAGCTGCCCCACTCTTTCCCTCTCCTCTCTGCACTCTTGTGCTGGCTGAACCAGGAAGCAGACACTGCCAGAAGATCCTCCCCAAACCCACGTTTCTGCCTTGCTCCCAACTGGGAGCCTTGCAAACGAAAAACTGCCACCAGACATTGAAGGGGTAAAGCAATTTTGGTTGGGCTCTTGGCAAGCTGAGCTGGCATTGGCCTTGTGCTGCTTGATTTTCCTTGCTGGATGATGCCTCTCCATCATCAGGAAGGAGATGGCTGTCAGCCCAAGGGGTTTTGTTTTGGATTTTATTAAACCCGATCAGGGAGGAGCTGGTTTTTTAGCCCTACTTCAGGGCAGACCTCAGCATCTGCCAAAATAGTAATTAACATGTATTTGATTAGTGCCTTGTGAGTGGGGAGGCTGGTGCTTCATCACCATGAGCGGCCATTGGGAAGAGGGTCAACACTATCCATATTTCCCCAGAAAACTGCTGCAAAGAGGGGAATGTGATCTTGTAGCCACGACTTAACACAGAGACCTGGGACCAGAGACTGCCTCTTCTGTCTCACTCATTTCCCCATGCTTTAAGCCCTCATTTCTAGAAAGAAGACCAAAATCCCTTGTCTGTCCCATATTTTAGCTTCTTTCTCTGTTCAGCCTTCAAGTTTGATGGGATAGGGACAGCGCTCTGATGCTATAGGGGCCCCATCTAGGCACGGCCTCATGAAAATCATAAATAACATCATAAATAATAGAACAAAATAATAAAAGAATATAAATAATAAAAATAATATAAATAATAAAAAGCCAGTCTCTGGCTCCCCGTCCTCTCTTGCCTGACCCAACTTTTGTCCTCTCACTTGCTCCCCCCAGCAGCGCCAGAGGATTCCAGGTCAACCCTCCCCAAATATCCCCAGTGTAAGAGATGCAGCTTGGACACAGACACAAAAATCCACCACAAACAAAAAAATACGAACAACACATCCCAGGGAATTTAAAATCCTGACCAGATAGGCTCTATTGATGGGGAAATATAAAAGGCTGCTATTGAGGTGGCGGCTTCGCGAGCCCTAAACCTGCGCTGCAAAGTGGATTGTTGGGTTCGATTTGTCAAACTGGGAGGCTGGCAAGTTTGGGCAGCTTCACAGACTGTGTTTTATGGAACCTTTCAGGAACCCTCAATAAAAAATGTATTAGATCAGTAATTTGGGTCCCAAATGACCAATTTGAAACGATTGCTTTCTTATGATTTTTCTGAAAGTGCCTGTTTCGTGAGAAATTGCTCGAAAAATCAGGCAGAGTTTTTAGAGACAATTGTAACAGCACACACGAGGGCTGGGCACGATGGGCCAGGAGAGCATTTGTTTAATTGAGAAAGGGAAAAAATCCTTTGCAACGCCTCCTCTGCCTTTCCATGGCTTCTGCATTATCATAATAAGGTCTAATTCTTGAATACTTCTCCAGAAAGGAAAGTGCCTTATTCACCCCTGTATTCGGGTGGGAAGAAGGGAGGTGTGGAAGGGAGCATAACTTGCTGAGGTTGTGCATCCCAAGCGGAGCTGGGATGGGAGCCTCATGCTGGGTCTCCCAGCACATCCCAGTTCGGGCTCCTTTCCAGCACACTGGCTTTCCTCCTCTCTGCTCAGCTCCGAGCTGCTGGTGTGGGATATCTGCCATCGCAGCTTGGTGTGCCAGAGGGGCAAGAGCCAGGCTCTCAGCAGAGATTTATCCTTCACCACATGGAGATGTATAGAATACATAGTTCACGCAGAAGTGTGAGCTATGTTTTATTAACTTTATTACTTAAACTGTTAATGAAAACTGCCATTTAAGTGTGAGATGCACCAGAAATTAAGTGTACAATGACCTCCTGAGGTCCTTTTCAACCTAAATTATCCTACAACTCCATTACCCTGTGACCACATTCTTCTTTGCCTTCTGGTCTCTATGCCTTAAGGACCAGGCTTACAGCGTATACCCAAGGTTTCTGCCCTGACCGCAGGGCTTGAAGCATACCTTTGGTATTTATTTAAAGGAAAACTGAGATTCTTGTATCACCACTCGATTGCTGGGGCTGAAACTTTAAGAAGCAAACATAATCCTGAGAGTCTTATGATAAACTTGTGAAAATTGGCAGTCCTGAGAATGAATCACCTCGGGATACTGCTACCTGGAAGATATTATGGAATTACTGTATACAGCCTAATTAGGATCATTAGTCAGGGCTGGGCTGGTTAGGAAAGATGCAGAATTTGGAGGAGAAACTGGAGAAGGACTAACGTACCTACCATCCTCTTTATCCCATCTGGTAAATCCTGCCTTCATATTCCCTACCCTCCTCCTTCTCTTCCTGCCATGCCCGCAACCATACCACCTATTTCCCTCCTTTTCCCACTCCTGGTTTGAAAGGAGACCTCACCTCTTTTTATAGAATATACAGAAAGAAGAAAGGATCTCTGGGCCCTTGGTTGCCGGCACCCCCAGCCACTGTGCTTGTCCGTTCAGCCTTATCCTCTGACCTTCATCCTAGGAACTCCGTGGGACAGCAGCATCCCCCATAACAGGGGTATGGCACCACATTAGAGCGATCAGCTCCAACTGGGACACCTGGGCATGACTCCAGCCCAAAGTAAATCAACTCAGGTCCCAGCAGTAACAAATAGCTTTTGCTAATGTGTACGAACTGACCCTCAGGCAGCAGGACTGGCACCGTTTCAGGGCACCTCCAGGGATAAAATGGTGGAACAGCCCAGCCAGTATGTGTGGTGTTCAACTTGATCACTAATGACAATGCAACAGAACCCCACATCACTGAAATGTCTTCACTCTCATCCTCCTTAATTGCTGCTATTGAAGCAATATTTTCAAACTGGCCGTTTTTTAAGACGGGAAGACACCACGTCAGTAGGTTTTGCATAAACGGCAATTTGCAAAACTGCAAAGGTGACGTTTTTGACGTGAGCATTTAACAAAAAATTAATATTTTTTCTCTTTAATAAATGGGTATTTGTGAGAGAGAATCCATTATAAAAAAGGAGCTAACGCAAGGTTCTTGAAGCCATTTCCATCAATTGCCATAAGATTTATATGTAAATATGTTAATGGTACTATTAATAATTTAATGGGGGCACGGCAAGCTGTGTTTACATAATAAATATGATTAAGTGTTTCCCTCGAATGAAGTTGCTGAACTGTCACAGTACCCCAGGTTATTATCAACATGGCTTTAAAATGTTAATCAGACAATCAGAAGGAAATAGTCCCCATCCCTGCAGGACCATCCCAGTGTTTTTAAACACAGCTCCCTGTCACCGTGTCAGATGGTCCCCAATACCCGCACAGGATTGCTGCAGCGTTACTGGCAGAGGTGGAGAGATTTGCTCACATGCACAGATTCTATTTTACCTGATTTTGTTTTTTACAGGGGTGGACTAGCGCCATGCACTTGAATGGAACCACTATAGATTCACTTGAGTGTAATTGAGAAGAAAATCTGGTCTGAGATAATTAAGTCACTGAATACGCTCATCGCTCCTTAAATCCACATGGAGCAGGGAGAATTACACAGTCTTTGGGTGGTGGGAATGAAGCAGTTTCTGGGATGACGGGGCAGGCTGCAAACTCCAGCAAACTCCTACTTCCTTGCTGGATTTTACCCATCTGGAGTTGCTGGATCCTCCCTTGTTTAAGCATCACTGAGTCCCAGCCCAAGACCCAACACAGTCAGCCTGGCTTGTTTGTTAAGCCAGGCTTGGCCACTAAACCCAGCTCGTCTGCTCCCAGTAAAAGCCTTTAGCCTGAGCAGGCAATGGGATGGAAAGGGTTAATGTAACCGCAGTGCAAGGCCAATCACGCTGAGGTGTCAAACTATAATTTTATATTAGGGCCTGTAATAGTTACTAGAGTTTTACTACAATAACTACATGTCCAAGCAGAGTTTAATGAGAAAATCTATAGTTTTGCTATGGTATTTTCTCTTAGTTTGCATAATTCCCTGAATGCAACCCAGTAAAGCTTTTGACCCAAGATAATAAAAAGGTGATAAAAATGGGCTGTAAAACCCTGCATATACATATATATATATTAAACAGCCACTACAAAATTATTAGTAATTTCCACAAGATAAGGAGAAACAAAACCTTTCTGCAGATGCAGCTAAATCAGGGGAGAACAAAACCAGATTAAACTGGTAAATTTAAACCACAACCAACCCCAGAATTATGGGCCACAGAGCTGATCTCAGCCTGAGTACTTTAGGGACCGCATCTATCCTAAGGAGGGCAAAGAGCTGGGTGCATTGGGCTGACTCTGCATATCACAGGGTGCGGATGGGAATTTTCCTGCAGATGGGAGCAGCCCTTGGCTGGAATGCTAATTCTTAGAGTTTAATTAATACTGTCTGAATTAGGAATAGGAATGGTCTGAAGCATTGTACTGATAGTTGGAGAGACAGGCACATGGCAAGATGTGGCACAGTAGGCTTTTCTCCCAAGGACCAGCAAACATGAGGGCAACGAATGGACAGTCTGGATACCCCGATCATGCCCACACCACTCAAGGTTTCATTTAAGGCAGTTTATATTTGTCTCCTGCATTTCTAACTTACAAAGCACCATGGAACACAAATGTCTCTGCCCTAGTATCCCTTCCTCCCAGATAGAAACATTGGGGCGCAACTAAAGGAAACCCCGTACAGGGCTGAAAGACCAGCTTTTAAACCTGTCCTTGGGCTTATCAAAAAACATATATGTTGAAATCACTGCTCGTGCAGAGCCCAAATGACAGGAGCATCTGCAGGAGGGTCCCAGCCAAGGGCCATGCATGGTCAGGCAGGAACGAGCCCAATCAACAGCACCTCTTGCTAACCAGGGACCAAACCCGGCAGCATGGCTCGGGTGGGTGCTCACAGCAGGGATGGTGACAAGTTTAGAGACAGCTCAAGGGATGTAACCTGCCTGGGGAAACGTGTCTGTCTGTGCGGTAAGAGCTGCATCAGCTCATCCCGTGTGGTAAGAGCTGCATCCGCACATCTTCCACAGCCCTCACACTGAGCTATTCCTATCAGGTAGGTTATTCCCTACAAATACCAGGTGCAGATTTACTTCTTGGCAGCAGTGAGTTCTCCTGAGCCCCCAGTCTTCCCCTCCAAGCACCATAAACTCCCCAAAAACTAGTGGGAAACCCTGGTGAGGCCTGGGTATGGTTGATTTCCACAAAGACTTTACCAAGGAAGATGCAGGTATAGGACATGTGTCTCCAGGTTCCTGGCCCCCTATTTTGACCTCGGTAAAACCTCTGCTCCCACTCCCCTTGTCTGTGTGGTGTGATCACCAAGCCAGAGCCTGGCCAAGTGCAGGTTGGTGGCAGAGGGAGGAGGCTCCTTAGCTGAAAGGCACGTGGGAAGGACACGTTAAATCATCACACACTCTCTCCGCGTTTCCTCCTCCTGGCTGGTTACGAGGAGGTTTGGATTGTAAATACAGCAGTAACTTTCTCCATAAAAGTCAGCCTCTTCTCTCTGCTGGAGCCATCAAGGGATGGCACAACCCACTGCTTGGGATCTAATAATAACAGCATCTTTCATTGCTGCGGCATCTCCCGCCCCGAACTACTGAAGGGCTTCACAAGCACGCTCTGCACATTTGGATCTCATACTGAAACGCACCCACTTCCAGGGACAGGTAGAAAAAGTTATTTACAAGAGGAATTCAAGGCAGGCACGGCAGAGCAATTTGCAATGTTAGATATTCAGGGCATGGTGGCAAGCATGAAATACACCTTGGAAATTTTTAAGTGCAAAAGCAGTTTTACTTTGGATCCTGCACCACCCTGGAGATGGGACATTTCATATATCCATACCCTGAAGCACCTGCCTCATGCATGGAGCGCAGCCAGCATCTCCCCATCCCACTTCCCTTCCCTAATCCACAGAGTCTCAGCCTGGGAGATGATGCCTGGGCCAGGCTCCTGCCTCTGGGAGACCACTGGTAGGGAAGCACAAGGTGGGTTGGACACGCCAAGCACCGACTGCCCTGACCGGTGGCCCCTGGGGTTCATCTCCATTGGGTCCATGTCTCTGGCAAGCTCCTGGCTCTCTGTCACCCTGCCAGCTCCGGGCTGTCCCTCGCCCATTCCCCCATCAATCACCCACAACGGGGATGATGTGTTAATGTTTTTCCTATAGACAGACACATTATGTTTCCACACTGCCTCTGCACACGCCGTGTTTACGCCCCTTCTCCCTCCGGGGAGTAAATCAAGCAAATTGATGCGAGCCATGATTAATTGTGTATCTCGGACCAATCTTTTACCGAGTCCCTCACACGGGCAGGTTGTTCCCCCCTTCTCCCTCCCCGATGAACAGGGGAGAGGAGACGGCGCTCCGCTCGCTCCCTCTCGCGCAGTTTGACGGATAGAGCCTGCCCGGGACGCGGCGAGATAAATTTGAAAGGCCTGCGCCGGGCTGTCAGCGTTAAAGATGATGAATGTGGGAGGTGAGGCAGGAGGGACCCGCCGAGCTCGGCGTAATGGATAGGGCTCCTCGGGAATGGATGCTCGCCCGGTGATTCGGCGTTAATCTCCGGGCTCCACCGAGGTGCCGCCGACTGATAACAAGGAAATAGGAATGACAACAATTTTTAGCCGAGAGATTCTTCACAAAAATGCCAGCCTGCTGGAGGTCTGACAGGCCCTGATTGAATGGGAGCGGGGAGGGGGGGAGCCTGCGAGCGCCTCTTGACTAACATGCAAAAGATGGATCATTTCATTCCCCTGCCTGACCATCTACATTTATTATCATTTCCCTTAATTCTGCCTCGCTTAGGTACCTGTCAGCATCGTTTCCCTGCCGAGCGCTAGCTGATGGGGTCTGAGTGGGGTTGGAGCCCCTGTCCCTCCTCCAGCATGGGAAGCAGGAGCATTCCTCTTGTGAGAGGCAGCATCGTAGGTATGCTTGCCCTGCCCTTGGCTTGCCTGGATGGGTGAGCAGATCACCAGACAGGCTTTGGTCCCTAAGGTGGGCTCACAGCACGGCTGCTACTGCTGCTGACACCACTGCACTAGTACCTGAGTTGCCCAGCTTTCCCTGCCTGGGAACAGGATAAATGGTGGGATCCCTGATCCCTGCTTTCTCCTCCTCTGACAGCAGAGCTTTCTCTGTCTCCTCCAGCCAAGGCTTTGCAAGCCACATAGTAGTGATCACAAGGAGTGCATTGCTGAGGCTTAGCCTTCGCTCACCCACCCTGGGCACCACAGGTTGCTCCTGGATGGAACAGCCCCAGCTCCCTGCCCAATGCTGTGTTTAAGCTGAAAGCCAAGCTCCACAAAACACCTCTCTGCATCCCACTTTGCTCAAGCAGCGGGAAACCAGAGGCGGAAGAAGTGGTCAGAGCACAACAAGGTGGGATGTGGGTGCTGCTGCCTTATAGCCTTAGAGTGGCTCTGCTGCTGGCAGGGGACATCCCACCTCACTTCTGTGATGGAGGGGACCCTCCATGGCACAATACGCAGTTCCCTGAGGTCTACCTCCCATGTGCGCTTCCTTGGCACTTCCAAGGTCCTTCACAGCCGCATCAGAGTGATCAGGCAATGAAATCACCCCATTCACCAGCAAACACCTGAGCGCATCAGGCTGGGCAACCGCAGCACAAATTTCTTCCTTGGGGTTAGGTGGAATGCAGACACCAGACTGCCCTCAAAACTCATCTCTTCTCAAGGGCTCCCTGGTTGACCTGCACCCTCTTCCCCTCCCCGCAGCCTCCTCTTCCCCTCCTCATGTCTTCTCTCTCTGTAGACAGCGCTGGTTCCTTAATGACCCTGATCATACAACTATTTTCTGGCCACACATAAATGCTTCCATTCCCCCCCCTCCTCACCCCTGACTGCCATCACCGTATTAAACAGCAACCCGCTGCTGGGAATACATTAGTGACTTGCAGCAGATCCTTCTTTGCAAGGATAATTACAAAAAATAGAGGGACAATAACTATTAATATTTTATTGCAGTATTTAATGAGCTAAAGCAAATCATCCTGCACTCCACTGGAACGACATGCTTTGTCATTCTTACGTTCCCTCCATCATTTCCCCCAGCTTCCCATCTGAGGAGCCCTCCCTGCTTTCAAGTCCTGCTCACTCAGTGCAATTTATATTTCCTCTAAGCTGCTTTTCTGCAACTTGAAAAACGACCTTGCTACTTTCTGGGGCTGGTGTGCTCTCCCTGACAGTGGTCCAGCCTCCAGACCCATCCACTTGTACCAAACAAGTCCAGTGGAAAGAGCAACCCCCTTTACCTTAGCAGAGAAAAGCTGCCCTTTCATCCCAAGTGTTTGTTGTCTCCATTTCACATGCAAAGGAATGGATTCCAGAGGTTAAAGAAGGAGTTTTAAGAGCACTCTGGGACTTGTCCTTGCTTTTGAAAGCCCTGTATGGTGCAGGTCACCCACAGCTCAAGAGGGAGCTGGTGGCTGAGTGGGGGACAGAGGCTCATCCCAGTCATCAGCCCTGTGCCCTGGCCATGCCTGAGGGCAGCAGCACTGCTGTGTGTGCTCAAAGCTGGGGCTGGCCAGGTCCCCTCATGATGCCAAGCGGGGCCGCTGCCATCAATGGGCAGCACCAATTCCCTGTACAATCAGCTGAGCTCACTCATGAGACTGCAGACCTGCAGAGACAGCGGTGAAGCCCTGACCCCAGAGCATGGGGCAGGCGCACTCCCACCTGGCAAACAGGCTGGATGCTAATCCCTGCCCTGCTGCCAGCCATTCGAGGATGCTGGGGATGTGTTTTGGAAGGCTCAGTGAGGCTGATCACTCAGCATAGCTGCAGTTTGGACTGTCCTCCCTGGGAGGAATGGAATTCAGGTTTGCTCTGCAGGGCACTCAGGGTGCCAGGAATCTGCACGTCTGTACACCAGAGACCTCACAGCATCCCCCTTTGCCTGGCACAGACTCATGGCATGCACCCACCGGGGCTGCCCTGGGGAAAGTACCGAGATGGCAATGTCTGCTTTTGTATTTCCTTAAATTCCTTGATTCCTGATTTTTGATCCATTCTGATCGGGGAAAATGTGCCATGCAAGTAGTTCTATAGGCTCCTATAGATTAGTTCTATATAATATAATAGTTCTATATTATGTAGAGAGCTATATGTATGTATATAGTTGTGTAGTTCCTATACAGTTTTTGTCTCTCTCTGAGCCTACATAATAGTTCCGTAGGCTTTATAGGTGAGTCCCAGTGGTCTGAATCCAAGGAAATTCTTCCTGGTGCTCAAATATCCCTCCCTCTCTGCTGCAAGCATCACTTTGAAACCCACACCACTCCTCTGAGCTGCCCTGGCCTCCCAGCCAATGACCATTTGTGCTTCGGCCACTTCCTGGTCACTCCCCTCTGTGGATAATGCAAGCTTGCAGGGGTAGAGCCCAAAAATACAGAGCACAGCACCTATTCCAGGATGACAATAACCTGGAAAGAGCATTAGCATAAAGCTCTGTCATCTTCTCGGTGTCACTGCAGCCTGCTGTGCTGGCTGCGCACCGAGCAGCAGGTTTAACCCGCTGAAACAAGAGGATGCTCGAGGGAAAGTCTCTATTCAGGCAGAGGTGCAAAAAGCCAAGCCAGTACATTCATGTATCTGTGTACCCCAACAGATAACGTAACGCCTTGTCACACACAAGCCAAAGTCAATCAGGCTTCAAGAATGCAAGCAGCCCTTAGAAAGTATCCAGCCCTAACAGATCTGAAACAAGACGATTTCGTTTTAAAAGGACTCAGGAAGGTAAAATAGAGGCTGGAGTTGTTATTGGCACAACGGCTTTTACCCATGAGAAGGTGAGTTAATGGAATATCTGTCCCTGAAAAATACTAAAAATATCTTATAGCTACAAACATATGTGTGCATGTAAGTATATGTGTAACATTCACTCAAACCACTCACAACATGCTCAGAACAAGGATGAAAAGGGAGATGGAGCTGCGCAGCGTCATTGTCCAAGAGGAGCAAAATGTGGGAAGCCACAGCATCCACGGCAAAGCCAAGGGGGATGTTTTTGACTGTTTCACGGGCTAAAATCCAAGGCCAGGTGCTCAACGGGGATGACTTTGATGCTGATTTACATCAAACAGCCAAGGATTTCAAGCTGATGGGGTGCTATTAACGTGTGCTCTGTCTGGTCATTGCAGTCGATAGGCAGCCAAATAGCAGGAGGGTTCAAAACTCTATGCCCACATCCTCCCTTGCAGATGGCTGGGCTATGGGATAGGGGATGCAGGGAGCAGCTTCCTCATCCTCCAGAAATAAACAACCACTCGCTGGTGAAGCAGAGATTTAATGTGCTGACAGCCTGCATTTTTTACCTTTAGTCAATACAAGAAAGGCCCCAAGACTATGATTCCCAACATCTGGATTCCATCAATATGTGATCTGTCATGATGTATTGGCATCCCCCCCCCACTCCAGATTGAGCAATGCGGCTGGTTTTATTAATACGTCAAATACATTATCCGTGTAATACACTTGTCTGCCTCTGCCCTCCCGCTGCTCCCGCACAGCAGATTTGAATGTATGATGAATCAGTTTGCATTACACGTCTGTACGTCATAATTTGTCAGGATTAATAGAACTGTGTGCGAGAGGGGGGCAGCGGGAGGGAGCGCGTCATGCGTGTTTGGTGCAGAGATGTCTGTATCACTTATTTATCTCCGCTCAGGCCACTGGGTTCCCGGAAAACAGCGAGCGCAGCACGTCTGGGAATCGCTGAGCAACCCGGAGCACAGCCCTGCCCACTGGCCGTTCCAGCTGCAGAGCCATGCGAAAAGGGGCGACGGGGGTATTTTGGGTGCATCTGACACACTGGTCCCAAGCACAGGGCTGAGTCCCTGCATGCCATGTCAGGCACCTCCAGCAGAGACACAAGGAGGGTGACACAGGGCTTCCTCCCAGCTCTGCCAGAGCCTTTTTATAGGACCCTGAAGCACAGCTCCTTGCCTCAGTTTCCTCATGCGTGACATCTGCCTCTGCCCTCACCGCTGATTCCCTGCATTACCTGCAGAAAGTCATTCGTTTTCACTTTGCAAACGACTTTTGGTCTCGATTGCTTATAGGAAAGAGGCACTGGGAGGTGATGAGCATATCCAGAGCCATAGCCAGCCAGTGCAAGCTACGCTCTCCCTAAGACACAGTGAGACAGGCCCAAGAAACAGGTTGGGGTTCAGCAGGAGGCACCGGTGCCTTCTCCCCTTTGCATACAGAGCATTTGTCTGTAGCTCTGCAGCTGGACTTTGGTTTCCCCCTGTAAAACACCGATTTCAGCTGTAAACTTTATTTACAGTATATTACACAGGATTTAGTGGGACCCATAAAGACCACAGAACAGAACTACCCGTGCCATTGCTTCCCAGTGACTACCAGTAAGACCAGCAAAAGCAGCCTGCAATTGGGATGAAGGTTTCCTTGCCACATCACCCACCTGAAACAGAGAACCATTGCCTACATCCCTTGGGGCTGCCCACCCCAAGGTCTGACACCCTGCCACAGCATCATGTCTCTCAGCTAGCTCCTAATGAGCTTGTACATCCACCAGGACAGCCCAGCGCCATGCAATGCTCCTGTCTCATGTCCTGGAAGCAAGACAGCCCTGCTAGTGCATGCTACTCTCCATCTCATTAGCACTGCTTCTCACCAGGACTAATTACCCAAGCTGTTAGTTCGTCTCCCTTGCTCAGCGTGGCATGGCCAAGAGGATGCATGAGGTCCTCTTGCTCTCCTTGTGCCAGATCCTCAAGCCAGTGCTGATGGTGACATTGCTGGGATCACAGCATCCAGTTCCGGGCGGCTGCTGGTGAGCTACAAAGCTGCCCATCTCAGTAAACTGAAATCAGGGATTTGGGGATGCAGGGCAGGGACCGCCTGCCTCAGCATCTAGGAGCTGAAGTTGGGTGAGATGGGAGAGGGTGGAAAGCAGATGTGTGCCAACACACCTCCCACTGCCCCACACTCTTCTCCAGACCATTTTAGTTCTATGACATGAATTAGACGGCAGTAAGTGACCCCCTTAAAAACATGCACTGCCTAAATATGTCAGATATCAGCATTACAGAGAATTATAAGCTGTCCTGAGCGAAGAACGGGGTACTTTACAGTACTGTCTTTGCTTGCAGTGAAGCTCAGCAGAAATGTATATTTAAAATACTCATGACAGTGCTGATGGCAGCATCTCAGTGTGGTGAGACTGCAAATCGCTCATGACCCCCTGCAGAGCATGTACCCCACATCAGAGCACCCCAAATCCTGCCTCCGCGTCAAGGGAATTCATTAACCACTATGTACGAGGCTCCTTGTCCCCTCTGCCCCTAACCATTGCCAGCAAAGAACTCTGGCTCTGCAATAAATAGCAATGCTATTCCATACCTTGCAAGGGGCTCTGCAGGTGGGGGTCTTGGCTGGCCCCGCCACCCCATTGAAAGGGTTTTGCTTGGACAAGAAACAATCTTCTCAACCAAAGCAAACAGGGACTTTTTCATCAGAAATCACTAAAAAAACCCACCCTTATGGTTTCCCTCTTTTGCTTTTCCAGAAGGGCCAGAGGAAGTTCTGGCTGAGCAACCTCTTGTACCTCCCAGACACAGACCCTACTGCAAGCCCCCCAAATCCAGCCTCTTCCTCGGAGGAAGTCTCAACCTGCTCTTCTGCCCTGTCCCCAGGTGTCCCCAGGGCTTCCCAATGGGCCCTTTATTGTGGCCACTGAGCACCCCATCCACAGCAGGGCTGGTGCCACCATCCCTCCGCTCTGCTCTAGGGGACATGATGGGTCCATCCCTTCCCTATGGCCACCTCATGGCCGAGCCCTGTCCCTCTCCTCCCAGTACCACTTGAGGACGTGACGTCAGGGTCCCTTAATGGGCAGCAGTCACCTCGCTTTAATAACAGCTCCCAGAAACAATTGTACATTTACAACCCAGCGAGCAAGCTTGGCACGCTGAGCCCGCTCCCCTTCCAAGCCTTAATTTGATTTTGACATATTGGCTTGAGATTAAAGGGCTCTCATAAACCCCAGAAAAAATAAAAACAACAGAAACACCAAAAAAACCCTCCCCAAACGCACGCACACACACACGCATCCAGCCCCCCCACTGCCCCCTTTTCAAGGCTCAAGCAAAAGTGCTAACATTGTAATATTTTAAGTAGAGAAAATCCAAGTGTGCTTTACCCCCCGCTGGCTCTTATGCTGGGCTTATAAAAATTAAGTGGAAACCTACACAGCTGTAGGCTATAAATCCTTTGTCGCTAGCACAGCCAGGCCTGGTACCTGCCTCCAAAAGAAGGAAAAGGAAAAGAGATGCAAACTCCTAGAAGAGAACAGCAGAAAGGGATGCAGTGGAGCTGGCTGGGCTGGGCAGGCTCGGAGCGGCTATTGGGGCCCTGGAACATCGCCGTGGACAGGGGCTGTGGGTAGGAGGTAGGAGGAGTGGAGAAGGGGGGAATTGTGGGAGAACGGGGGAGAGCATGGCAAAGCAATAAGAGCCCTCTCGGCTGAAGATCAATTAGCATCAATTACTGACTTCATTTAATTGTCGTAGAAGATGAATTTGTCATTTTTAGTCTGGAATTAATGGGAGACCTTCAACTTTCCCTTGGCAGCCCCAGCAGGTCACCGAGTATTTTTTCTGCTCCTTCTGCACAGGGCAGAAACATCCCAGTGGGGAGGAGAGGTGAGAGCTGCTGATGCCGCCAGGGTACCCATCCCCATCCATCCCCGTCCATCCCCATCCATCCCATCCATTGCTGTCCCAGCACAGTGGCAGCCAGCCCCAGCATCTCACCATCACAAGCAGCGCAGCCAATGCTAGCGCCCTGGCCGTCCCCCATGCCATGCCCAGCCGCATTCCCACCACCACCTTTCCTGTTTTCTCTCTCCTGTTTTTTGGCACCTTCCACCTTTTTCTCCCCTTTCCCGTTTCTCCACCAGAAATTAATTTTGCAGCCAAGGGCTGCGAAGTGTTTACATTTTCCCCGGCAAACAGGCGACAGTAAACAATGAACGCTCGCAGATGAAATTGAATTTATAACTGCATTATGGGGCCAGATAACGCCCTAAAATAATACAACGATAAGGAAATTCGATTTGATTGCCGTCGCGAATCAGCTTGGGCCCATCTGCAGCCGGGGCCTCCCGTAATAATTTTAAATTGGGTTTGTAAACCTTATTTGTCCTTAAATATTTCTGTCATTTTTCATTGCCGGAGACAGATCCTTGGGTGTGAGGTGGCGGAGCAGGGCCGGTGTGCAGGAGAAGGGTACCCCGTGCGCCGGGTGGGCGGCAGGGCTGGCGGTGACAGCCGCTCGTCCTATCCATCACTGTGTTGACAGCCAGGGAGGAATCTCGGGCTGAAATTGAGTTTGGCTCACAGGGGACAACTGAACAAATTAATAGACCATTAGCCAAGCGGTGACCTGAGAAATGAGGGTGCTCAGGCTCCCCCCAGGTTTGGTTGGGAGGAAAGCGAGAGGCAATGGAAATCCCGTGGTTGTCCCCAAGTGGACAGTCGCAATGGCCGAGGATGGGATGGGATGAGATGGGGGATGCAGGTGGCTGGACATTACAGCAGAGTGGTATCTAAAACCAGCTGCATTGTGTGCAAACAGCATTGAGGGTTCTGGAAGGTGGGAGATGGCAAGAGAGGCTGTGAGGATGATCCATGGTAATATAGAGAGATAGACAGGTAGCAGTAAATGGAAAGGTAAAACGAGGGGAAATATAAACCTCAGTTATCTTTTGCTTCTGGGAAATATCCTGCAGAAAACCATCATACAGAAGTGCTGTATGAAACGGTGCTGTAGCGTGTACGGGATGGCTCCCAGGTCCCCACGGTGCAGGGACACAGGATACGCACCTATCCTGGTGGGTGACAGGCTCATGGTTACTGCCACGCAGGACACTGGGCTCTGCATGGATCCCTGATTGTCTCAGCCCTCTTCCCATGGCGAAGGATGCTCAGCTAGCAAAGGGCTGGGTAACCCCTGAGTCCCAGGCACCAGCCAGGGCTGTGGGACCTTGCAGAAGGTCGATCCCAGGGAGGAGAGAGTCCTCCTGCCTCCAAACACAGCCAGGTGCCTTGTGCAGCATCTCTCCTCTGCAACCTCCACCAAGCTTGCCTGTATCATCACCATTCATTATCCAAATGACTATATTTATTAAGTCCCCTGCCAAGGCATTACAGAGTGGTCTGTAACAGAGATTAAAAGCAGAATAAAGCACCAATGTGATCCTTTTTTCAAGCAAACAAACCGATAAACAGCCTCAGCACTGGCTTCCAGAATCGCGCAAGCCATGGAAAGGATGCTGAACTCATCACTGCCACAACACAAACTTACTTGTGCCTGCAAGCACCCCGCTCTCAGAAGTGAGGACCAGCCCCACACATTCTGGTTCTGCTTGTCCAGCTGCTCCCTGCACTGAAAACCTGGTTGGTGGAGGAACACCTTCAACCACCTTGCCCTGCATCATTCCACCTCAGCAGGGATGCTGAGCCCCAGGGAAACATCCTATGACTTGTAAGGTAGGGACAGCTCAAGGATACCCCTCTGCTGGTACTAACAGCCTGCTGCAAAGGCATGCATAAGCCAGGATAGGTTGGTGACTGTTCCTAAGCATGCCAACCCACTGATCCTCATGGCACCAAGGCACTACAGCCCAAGGCAGCAGACAGATGGACCACCACATTCCTGGTGGCATTTTCCAATGGCTGGGGCAGCACTGGGATGCAGCAAGGAGCCATGACTCCTTCCTCCTGCCTACTCAGGTCTGCAGAGCACAGAACCCTGCAGCACGAGCCTGCTTGGTTCTTCTTTTCAAAGGTATTATTCTAGGTCTGTGGAACGAGGTGCTTTACGAGGAGGCTCCAGGTTTCCTTTGTCTCTGCTGGAGATAATCAGGAGCAGATAGGATATATATTCTGTAAAAACATACACTCACTTCCACTCACCAGTTACCTTTTTTCCTGAGAGCTGTAAGGGTTTCAATTACCGGATTCTGGGATTTAGTGCCCAGGGCTTTTTGGTGTGCATTAGATTTATTAGAAGGTTTAGTACCAGCGGAGGATTCACGCATTTACTCCCAGGAGCCCGGCTTCCGTTCACAGACCCTAAATCACGAGCTGAGATGGGCTATTGTCACTTACGACATTAGCATGGTTAACGTACGCAGGGATGATTAATAGCAATATACATGCAGCCTCCTCCCCAAACGCTGCATCTCTACCACCTCTGCCCAAGCCAGCACTGCAAGGAATGCAGCCAGCACACTTGCTATAATGGGGAGAACCATGTTGTACCCCCTCCCTGGGAGCCCGGGTGCTCAGCATCACTTCAGCACCAACAATAGTACTGCTTTACACTGTATTACTATTATCATTTTTAAGGCGGGGGGCTAAGGGAACCCCCCTGTGGATGCCAGCTGGCAGAGGGGGAATGTGATCAAGGGGAAGAAGGGGAAGGATGCAGGTTGGCAAAAAACGGTTATTCTAAGTGTAAAGCCAAACTTCCTCAGCAAGAACTACCCATCCCTTGCTGGCTCCTTCTTCCCAAAGGCCATCTCAAGTACTATCTGCTTCTGGAGGATAGAGAAGAGCATGGTGCCTTTATTAAGCAGGGAGCAGCAGAATGAGACAGCCCCTCTGACAGCCCCTCTGATCCAAGAAGATCTGTCCTGAAAAATCCCACGGGATTATCCCGCCCATCTGCCCCGCTCACCTCACATCTGCAGGACCAGATCCATGTGTTACGGTCCCCCTTATTGCCCCGGGAGATTGGTGACAAGGTTAGAATTCATCACACAAGTGGTCTCCCAGCACCTTGGGGATGCAGCAGCCTCTGCATCTTGCAGTGGTGGGTACCCAAGGCTTGAGGCAAGCCCTCGGCCCTGCTGCACAACAGGGGAGACACAACCACACTCCTAATGAGCAAGATCCTGATGGCTTTTGTCCTTTTTCCAATACTGTGTTACTTACATTCCTTCTTTTTTAATTAAAGCAGCCCCAGCTGATTTTACAAGCTTACCGCTGCTTCTCTCCCGGTCTCTGTGTCTCTCATATGCTTGAGTGCTAGTATTAATTATTAGAGCCAATTTACTGTTTATACTCTGATGTTTTAACTAATTACCACTAATGGCAGACACCAGTGGGCAATCAACTTCATTTAGTTCCCAGTGCAAACCACTCATTACCATCTGAGAGAGGGAAGGAGTGTGTGCAGGAGGGATAAATAAAGCCTGAGCTCCATGGTGGTTGTCTGGGACTGGTGGTGAGCTGCAGTGCTGGGGGATGCTCCTGCTTCAGTCCCCTTAGCAGGGACCTGGGGGAGGATTTAAAGCTCCAGCATGTGTGAATGGGCAGCAGGGGAAAGCTGCTGTGCACAACTGCTCTGTAGGGGCTATTGCGATTGCTGGTTCTTCATGCCATGTGCTAAGCCCTGCCTTGTCACCAGGGAAAGGCTCTATGCCAGAGACAGCTACAGTTACAGGAGAGCAACGTGCCTCCTCCCTTGCACGGTAAACGGCTCCTTTTCTCTGCTGGATTTCATCCTGGGGTTCATCCCTGGGGAAGTGCAGCCCCTGCTCATGTTCTGGGCTTGGTGTGATGCCAGATGGAGCCAGGTTCCCTGAGTCCCAGGCACCTCTGGTGTTAATCCTGCTGTGAGAGGTACAGTGGGTGATGTGGAGTCAAGATGAGCTGGGGCTGAAAGGCCCTTGAGCTGGGCCTCCTCCTGTCTGGGACTGAGCTTTAAGCCTGGGCTAATGAAGCCTGGTCATGAAGCTAATTTAGCTGTTTCTGTGCGTAGTGATATTGTTGACAATAATCCTTCCTTAACGTGAGTGTATCCCACAGCATAGCCTGTGCCTCCACTGAGGCACACGTTTATTTCCTTGCACCTCAGCACCAGCAGAGGAGCCCATGATGCTAAAACCACACAACATTCAGGTGGTACAACTGCCCTGGCTGTGTTTTCTTCTCTGTTTTCAACCAAAGACTCGGTGCAGAGATGGACCTGCAAGGAGGGATGATGGTGAGATGATGCCACCAGAGCTGTGCTGGACCTTCAGGTCCAGGAGATATCTTTGATGGGCACCGCACAAGACACTGAGCTCCCAGTCATCCCAGGATGTGACTGAGAAACACCTCTATACAAAGTGATGTCCAGATCCATTTGTCTCCTACATCAAGGCCTGTTAACCCTGTCCTGGGACAAACCTTCAGCCAGCTGCACTTGTGGTTCCAGGGATCTGGACTCCTCCAGCCCTCAAGCGTGAACCTTTCCAGGGGACAGATAGAGCTCTAATGACCTGCCAGCTCATTACCAGCAGTGGGAGTCCTGCCCTAACAAAAGGGACTGTGGTGTTTTCAGAGTTCACATTCCAGTGTGATTTTAGCGCAGTGATGCCATAACAGCTCAGCTGGGAATCCCAAACCACGGGCATAAGCATGATACAGCCGCAGGGATGGGGCTGGGCACCACCTCTCCAAAGGGGTCTCCAGTCTTTCTCTCTTCCTTTTTGCCTTTCTTCCATTCTTTCATTCCCTGATTTGCACTGTTGAAATCCTGCTCTTGAAAGGGAGATGGGGTGGGTGGAGACCTGCTTTGCAGTGGTGGGGATATGGTCGCTTGTCTTGTAGAGGGGGGTTATAACTATGCACACATCTGAAATGTAATTGCTGTCAGCTCTCTCCATTCTTGCAGCACGAGGCCTTTAATCTCTCCCACCAGACCCATCGGCCCTGATATTGCAGCTCCAGAAAGGCTGGTTTTATGTACTTTAACCCTGCGACCTTTACAAATCCCATCATTCCAATCAATATGTCTCATTAGTGTTAGGTAAATGTATGGGATGGATGGGGAGCTGTGCTGGGAGGAGCCCGTGAGGGTGGGAGTGCTCCTTTCTGCCTGCACCTGGGGGACATCACAGTCCCTCCATGCTCTGTGAGGGGAATACTCCCCTCTCTAAGCATCCTTCCCCCCAGACACACACCTTGGTCCAGCCAGAGAAAGGGGCCAGCTAATGCAGAGCATGAAACAAAGTCCCTGCAAAGCCAAACGTGGAGTCAAGAGCCCAAGCCATTAACCGGACCAAGCTGTTGGAGTAGTTTTTTCCTCTCTCCTTGGGAAGCAGACATATGTTTTACAGCCTTTCCCTATGTCGACTAAGTGAAAACATGCGGGGCCTACGGCAGGTGATGGGAAAACAATGTGGGGTGTGCAGAGGGCTGCCCATCAGGCAGGGGAGCTGCCAAGGAAGCAGTTACTGCGGATGCCAGGACAAAGCCAAGGAGTGGGGTGAAGAAAGAAAATCCCTGACACTTTCTGTGGAAGTGAAGGGCTTAACCCATGGAGAAGTGTGAGGTGAGGACCTCACCAGCACAGGAATGCTGGCTGTGTCAGGTGGGACCGACCTATGGGCAATGGTCACCTAATGATGCTTCAAAAAAAGGACGGGGCCAATCCTGCCCTTGGGAAGGCTGGAGGCACGGTAATGCTGGAATCTGGTTTGCGCAGGGAGTCGTCTCCTTTCCCCCTGGATCAGTGCCTCAGCCAACAGGGCTGTAAATACTATTACTGCCCATAAAACTACCCAGCTCTCCTCCCAGTCCTGCTCAAACACTTGACTCGAGTGACCCAGCGGCAGCAGCACATCCCATAGGATTGGTATCTCGGGGACTGCTATTGCCTGCCCCGCCACATGTGCCTCCTTGCTCTCCATGCTGTCACCAAGATGTGGGGTGGCTTCCCAGGGGACCTCGGTGCTGCCAGCTCACCCATGCCCTGTGCCCCACAGCTCTGCACCACGTCAGATCTATGTCCCAGAGCTCGACCTGAGCTATCCCATGCCTGAAGCAAATTCATCCCTGCCAAATCCAGCTCCTCAAAAGGCAAGAAGATGAGTTTAAGGTCTCCTCCACCCATCGGGGCAGGCTGCGGTGTAGGAGGAGGTGCGGGTGCCTTCCTCATCCTCCCCAGGCAGGGCAAGCTTTCCAAGTGGCATCTGGAGCTGGGCTTGGTTTCTGAGCTCTGCTATCCCCATCTGCAGAGCTGGAACGTTACTGCAGCAGCACTCAGCCCCTCCGGCTTCGGGCTCACGCCAGTGCTAAAAGCAGCCTGACATATAGAGAGCACAAAACATATTCGTATGCACACAGCTGTTTCTGCAAGAGCCTGCAAAAGCAAGGGCTTAAAAACCGTGGGTGAGCTCTGCTTTTTCACATTAGTGAGGCTTAATGAAGGTGTTTCCATGAGGTTTAAACCTAGAGCTGAGCCACATGCACCTCTCACTGCAGCGTGGGAGAGCCAAGTCTGCGCTGGAGGGGACACACGGAGCTGGGTATGCAGCATTCCCAAGTACACAGGGTGGTTTGGAGACTCAGTTCATGCGCTCCCCCTTCCCAGCACTGATGCCCTCTCTCCCCCTGCTCTGTTTGTCAAGGCTCTTTGGCAAGACCTCGGCTGTGTTGACAAGCACTAAACTCTGTGGCAGCATGAAAACCATTTAAGCACTAAGCCCCCCTTGGCTTTAGTGAGATGACTGCGCCGTGCAGGGTCTTAGCTCAGCCCCTGGCAGGAGGCAGAGGGAAGGAGAAATGAATAAATCCTGCAGCGGGGCCAATTCCACTCAACCTGACACTGCTCCTCCTGGAATTACACAGGCGAGTCCCAAGGTGCCTCTCTGGAGCTGCTCAGCACCACACCAGCACATCTGTACGCTGGCTTCCCAGTCACCAAGCTGGGAGCAGCCATGGAACCTGGGCCTGGTTCGTGATAGACTAACAGTCTGTAACTTCAGAGCCATCCTCTCCAGCAGAACAACTGTGGAGCCTGATACAGCCCCTGCTTGCAAGCCCCCAGCTCTGCAGTGCTGAGGGCACCTCACCTTGGCTATAAGCCCCCAGCAGCAGGGTACCCGTGTGCAGGGGGCTCAGGGCATCTTTCAAGCCTGGGGGGGGGGGGGTGTTTTGCCACCAACAATGTGTACCCAGCAGCAAAACCACCGAGGCAGCTACGGACCCCCAGCAAGACTTTTGGTCCCTGCCTGGCCATGGCCATGGCCACCGGGCAGCAGGACATCCTGCACAGCCACAGCAAAGGGGTGCACCAGAGGGTGCAAAGCTAACATGATTTAAAGTTGCACGGTTTATAGGAAGAACAGTGGCCTTGCTGCAGGACCCTGTTTAACCTTCTCGGGCTTGTCCACCAGAGGAAAGCTGAGCAGGAGGAGATGCTGCAGGCAGGCAGAGATTGGGGGGTCCAGAGATGCTGGGGACTGCAGCAGCCTTAGATGTCATCTGTGTCTCTGCACGACCTTGGAATCCCAGTCAACAGTTGTGAATAAAGCACAGGGGAGAAGCACGAGGGCTTAAAGGCAGAGCTTGCTGCAGGGCTGAGGGCACTCCATGCTGCCACTGTTTAGCCTAATACCACCCAGAGCACATAAGCTTAGTGCTCCCTTTTCCTTACCCACTGGAAAAGCTGCTTTTGCACAATAATGGGAACAGAGAACTCCCAATGGCCTGGAAACCTATTCCAGACCCCTGTCAGCTCCACTGTCTCCTGAGTGCCTGTCTTGTTCCTTGCTCCTGAGCCTAACCCAGGGGGAGGTGGGAAGAGGCTGTAAGTAGCTGCAGGGGGGGGAACAGGAGCTTCCCGTTCTTCACTCCTGGTCTCTCTTGGTGGTGTTCAGCCCTCTGGGCTGCTCTTCTGTGTGTCCCTTATCCTCATGCATGCTCTGGATCTGCTGGACTCACTCCTTCACTGCATTTTACTCATGTCACCAGGAGCACCTTTTCTGTGTAAGGAACTGGGAAAGGTGATGGGGCAGCCTCAAGGCTGGGAAAAGAAGGGAGGGCTGGTTTTGTCGTCAGTGGTGAGAGCAATCAGGTGCTCCAAACACTAGGACCTCATCCGAGAGCCACCACTGCCTCCCTGCTGCACCCTGTCTCCTCCTCACCGCCAGTCATGCAGAAATCTGGCCCTTGCTCAGCCCAGCATTTCAGTCCCAGCCATTACAATGACAAGGGCGATAAGAGATTCTTATCACAGTGCTCAGAATCGATTTGAAGCTGAGCCCCTTCCCCACACTCCTGCTCCTCGCAGCTGCTGGTTGATGCTGCAGAGGGACTCAGCAGCAGGGCTTGTTGGAGAGCAAAGAAGTCAGTCTGGGGTTCAGATCCCTCCAGAGATAGGTCCCTCCAGCCTAACAGCTTCAGGCACATCCTCCCTGCTGGAGAGCATGGGACAGGAGCCAGGCTTCTTCCTGCCATTCATCTGCTGGGAGATCTGCTCCACATCCCCAGGCTGCAGGAGGGCAATGCAGCTCTGCATCCCTGGAGGGCACTGTGAGCCTCTATCCAGGGGGACCTGGGCAAAGGGCTATGGCCTCTCAGCTGATGCAGGAGCTTGTTCTTGCCTTTATGCTCTAGGGGAAGAAAGGGGAAAGTCCTGCTGCCCCCACAAGAGACAGGGGAGCAGCCTGCAGTCCTGGATCCCAAGCCTGCAGCTCACTGCACCCTTGTTTTACTCCAGCCCTCCAAAAGAGCTGTCCCTTTCTACAGCTCAGCATGGCCTGCCTCCATCCTCTGATCGATTCCTGATCCTGGCCACCCACCCATGCTTGATGGGGACAGATCCTCCTCTTCCACATGTGGCTGATGGGGATGGATCCTGTCCTCCCAGATGTGCCTGATACAAACAGTGCTCAGGAAGGAGAAATTTCCTGCCAGCAGAGGAAGGGGCTTCCAGGCTACAGTGGGTGTCTGTGAGCCTCAGTCACAACACAACAGCCAGCATTCCCCCAGCATCCCTATAAGCTGCTGTCCCCTCTCCTGCTGGGAAGCATGTCCTCTCATGAGGGAACAGTCTTCACACAAGCTCCAGTGAGGTTAAGGTTGATTCAGCCCCAGTCTCTCAATCTCTCCCTGCAGCCACCATTTACGAAAACTCAGTTCCTCCTACCAGCCTTAAAACACAGCCAGGTCCCTGCTTGGAGCAGCCCTCAGAGACCCACACCAGCCCAGGCTTCCACCTTTCAGTTCCTCCTTCTCAGCTCTGGGATGTACAGCAGGACAGATACTGTATGCCTGGGAGAGAAGGCAGAGGACCTGGGAGAACAACTGCCTGCACTGAGGCTGCTGTGGGCAGTTGGCAATGCAGCTCCCCAGTTCTTGGGATACCTTGACTCAAATGCATGCAGCCAGTGGTGGGGAAACTGAGGCAAGGGGAGATGCACAGCAGACGCCAAGAGAACCAAGATGTCCTGCTCTGGAGCTGCCTAAGGAGCCTCAGCCCCTTTAGAAACCTTGAAGCCGCAGCAGCTCTGGCCATGCAGATGTTCCAAGTCCTCCCTTTCCTCCCAGAACTGCCACTGGGAAGAGCAGAAGCACAAGACAGTGGCAGGGGAAGCGTCTGAACAATCAGGGCTTGTGCAGGGATGAAGAAAGGCCCTTCTTGTCGACGGGTGCAGTTGGGGTGAGCCTGGGGGCATCGCAGGATGGCACCCCAGGTACCCCAGCTGTGCCAGCTCTCCAGACCAACAGAGAGGGGGCTGTTGTGGGCCCAGCCCCGGCACGGGGTGTCACCGCCTGCCTTGGTTAGCGGGGATGCTCTCTCTTTGTGCCTGCTGGTTTCTGCTCTACTGACCCGCTTTGCTCCCTCCGCTGGCGCCATCCATCAGCTCTGGCAGCCCCGTCAATTCCAGGGCTCTGCGATGCCATTCCCCAGCGGAAAAAGCATTTTTTCTTTTAAGGGAAAGGAGAAGTATTTTCCCTCCCAGCAAGCTGCTAGGCTCCCTTCTTCCCTTCCTCAGAGACGTTTAATGCTGCATCCAGCCCAGGGACAGGGGCACAGCATGTGCATGGGCTTTTCTTTCATCCCAGCCTCAGCCTCCCCTCCATATGCCAGCTGCCATAAGGGCTGCGGTACCTCCAGTGTTCCTGGGCAGATGTGCAGTGCTCCCGGGCAGATGTGCAGTGTCCCCGGGGCAGATGTGCTCCAACATCCTGCCTGCACCCGGGCCCTTGCTATTGCAGATACCAGGCAGGCGGTGGCAGCCTGACCCGCAGCCCGCAGGTCCTGCAGGCAGGTCAGGGGGTGAGCATCCGTGCCAAGGGGGCAGGAGCTGGGGGAAACCAGCCTGGCAATGGACAAACCCACCCGGCTCTTTGCTTGTGCTTTATGGGGCTGGCTGCAGCAGCAGCAGCTTGGAGAAGGTATTACTGCATATGTCCCATATCCCACCTGCTGTTGGGATGAGGATGGGGAAGGATGCATTCACACCTCCATCCCTAAAAGCTCTTCTCCAGGAGTTAACCCCCCACCTCAATGCCCCATAAGGATGCTCGCCATAAGGCTGTAATACTGGAGACTGCCTATAGCTGGGCAGTAGGAAAAAGCAGGATCCTTTGAGCATGCTACAGCCTTTCCTCCCTGGGCCAGGGTCAGCCCCACAGTGCTGGATGTTACCCCTGCTCTCCCCAGCCCCAACTCTCTGTCCTGAGGTTTGGATGTAGGGCAGAGCCCTGATCATTATCAGGGCTTTCTGCTCTGCCCCAACAATCCCACCTTGGCAGCAGAAACATCTGCCTCACCTCCTCGATCAGTATTCAGCTCTTAAGAGTCCTGGCAATTCTCAAGAAAACAGGGACATTAAACATTAATTATATCTATTTGGATTAAAAAAAATTTATTACTTGAGTTAATTATAGCTGGAGTTGTAAAAAGGTGCAGAGCAAAGAGGTGTTGCTGCCCTGTGGGTGACCAGGGCTGAGCATTCCTGACCATCCCAAGCAGTCAGTTGGACAAGGATGGAGGGATGTACCCATCATGAGCATGGCCACCTGCCCAACACACATCTGGACCCTGTCCTTTGGGGAGGAGCTGCCTTGGGAAGGGGCTGCATGCGGACCATGCTCTTTGGGAGTGCAGAGGTGGTGGCAGGGTCTCAGGGCACACGGCAGGTACTCACTTGGTTGTTGTGCTGGTGGGACCTGGCCTGCCCCAGCCTGTGGGCTTCTAATTTACTGCTTTCCTTTTACCGTAAAACTGAAAGGGGAAGGTGCACCCTTTAATCACTGCCTCCGGGGCCCCGCCTGAAACCACACAGAGACCAAGTGAAGGCTACGAGTTAATGCTCCTTCCGACACCTTTTTATGATTCATGGGCCTGACCTTGAGCCATAAACCGCTCAACCTCCCTGCCACACTGCCAGTATTTACAGCCTGCAGGGCCACTGCACGCAGCGACGCAGACCCGCAGCCAGGGCCATGCACAACAGCACAGGTACACAGTCGGGATGCAACAGGTACGCAGATGGAGATGGCTACACAGCTGGGGATGCAGCTGTGGATGGATCCTAATGCTGCACAGAGATGGAGATGCACACAGTGCCCCAATAAATACATGTCTATGCTCACCCATACATGCGCACAGAGGTGTGCACAGGTAAATGTGCCCAGGTAAGATGCCCTCCCTGGGGAGTACCTGAAGATGTGCATAGAAGCACAACATGACCCAGCAGTGTGCACTTGCGGAAAGCCAACTGTGTGCTGGGCTGCATCAAAAGGAACGTGACCATCAGGTCGACGGAGGGGATTCTTCCCACCCACTCCGCTCTCACAAGACCCCACCTGCAGTACTGTGTCCTGCTCTGGGGCCTCCAACACAAGAGGGACCTGCTTGAGCAAGTCCAGAGGAGGCCATGAAGATCACCAGGGGGCTGGAGCGCCTCTGCTCTGGAGACAGGCTGAGAGCTGCGCTTGTTCAGCCTGGAGAAGTGACGGCTCAGGGGTGACCTTATAACAGTCTTCTAGTACCTAAAAGGGGCTACATGAAATCTGGAGAGGGACTTTTTACAAAGGCATATAGTGACAGGACAAGGGGAGATGGTTTTAAATGCAAAGAGGGCAGCTTTACAATAGATATTATGAGGAAATTCTTCACTATGAGGTTGGTGAGGTGCTGGCACAAGTTGCCCGAAGAAGTTGTAGCTGCCCCATCCCTGGAAGTGTTCAAGGCCCGGTTGGAACAGGGCTTGGAAGGGTCCATCTTGCTGCATCCCACCAGCCAGGCAGTCTTGCTCCATAGGTGAGACCCAGGAAAGCCTACACTGGTCCCAATTGGTCTGCTGGTTAAAGCAAAGGGTGCCCCCCTGGCTAGGCTCAGAGCAGCTAGAGCCTTACTTGATGCCTCAGTTTCCCCACTGCCACAGCAGGAAAAATAATCCTGACCCATCATGTTTGCAAGGAGCTGGGAGGCCGAGCTTGTTAATGTTTGCAAAGTGGGTTTGGCTCCTGTGATAGAGCAAGCCAGAAATGTGAAGGTCATTATTATTAGTGGGATTAAAGCAGTTTAACCCAGAGTGAGGGGGTACAGGTGAACGTAGCAGCTGCTCAGCAAGAAATCGCACGCACACAACCTCAAAATAGTGATGAATGCTACAGTTATGGCTCATTTTAGAAACACTGGATGGAACTAGAGGGTTACCAAAGTGTCCTCTAACACTTCTACCCCAAAAATACACTCCCTGAAGGCAAATGGGACTGAAGTAGGCTGTTTCTGGAGACACTGTACAAGGTGTCAGTGCCCATCAGCACACGTACATATCCCCTGCATCCCCTGGCATCACTTGCCAGCACAGAGGTCTTCATACCCAGCCTGACACCATGACCCACTGGGGAAACACAGAATCAGGCAACTTACACGGAACAAAAATCTCCTTCCTTAAGTTTACAGGTTGTCAATTTTTTCTCTTTCCTCCTTCCAAAACAAAAGAGGGAAAAAACATCCTTATCTCGGCAAGCAGGGTTCAGGAAAAAGCTACTGGTCTTTTGGACTCGGTGAGTCCCCATTGCTAGCCTCGCTTGTCACGGAGGATTTATCAGCCAAACACAGTGCTGGTATAATGCACCATACAACTAGTGCATAAACAAACTTCAGCATGATAAATGCCCTGCTTTGAAGCCATAAAGTTATTAGCTAGTGGCTGTTAGCTACTGCTTAGCATGGGACACACTCCTTCCATTAACCCCTGGATGTCCCATCCACGCTCAAGCACAGGAAGATCTCCAGAGAGCACCTCTGTGCAGTGGGAATGCACGGAGGGTTCTGGTGGACAGGGATGCTTCTGCGGGCACTTATCTGTGCATGCAATACCTGTCCTAGAGGAGGGAAATGCTTGCTGGGAATGGGGCTCTGAAAGCTGGCACCCTCTCACTGCCCTATTTGAGACCTTTTGTGGCTCCTCTGCCCCTACAAGGCAGATGCAGAAGGGAGCAGAACCATGGTGGTTACGTACATACCCATCTCAGACCCTCTTTGGGCTGTACCTGTTTGAGACATGGGCTGGAGGAAGGCAGTTGCCCCTCCAGTGCCCATCTTCAGATGGCACAAAGTGCTGCTGAAGCCTCTAAAGCAAAAGCCCTGTATTTTTCTGGCAGCAGCCAGGCAGTGATCTCTGGTGAGGTGTTGAGAGTTCCCTCTGCTGCCTGCAGCACACGGCTGCCTGCAGCACACGGCTGCCTGCAGCTCCGGATGCAGCCTCACCGGAGGCTGGGCTGTGTCACCCATCGAGGTCCTCTGGTCCCCCAGGCCACCTCCTGTCCCCATCCCACTCTCAGGTACTGTACCAAGGCAGGGAGCTGGGTATGCTGGGGGTGGCAGTAGGTCTCCAGCACTCAGCCCAAAGCACAAATGGGGTTATACAGCAGTGTGGTGACTTCTTGGCCACACAGCCCAGAGCCCCAGTGAGAGACGCTGGTGGCCAGGGGCTAACTCCCATCCTTCTCCCAGTAAAACCTCCCCTGCGAGGAGGCAGGAGATATCTCAGCCAGGCCAGCTGGGGGGCAGCAGGACTAGAGGCTGTTTTAGTGCCTGTTCCTCATTAGAAGCCAGTGTTGAAGAAACTCATAATTAAAGCCCTGAGTATTAATTAATCCCAATGACCCTCCTCTCATTCTCCTTCCCCTGCTTTCACAGCTCAGGAGGTCAGTCAGCATTATTAACACATGCAAGTAGAAGATGGCAAGCTCACTGAGTGGGTTGGCAGACCCTGGGCAATGTCTTGTGTTCAGAGCAGCCAGAGGTGCCCTATCACATGCCACCAGTATGGTGTCCCTTCCTGGCCTCTTCTCGCATGGCTGGCCTTAGATGGGGACACACCTCACTCACTTAGACACACTCAGCACCTTGGGGACAGCACTTAAATGAGCTGAAACATCCCAGAATGAGCAGAGATGCTTTTATGCTAACTCTGCCTGTGCCATCCCTTGCACAGTGGCTAAGGGCAGATCCCTGCATCCCAGGGGCCAGGTTGAGCCTTCCTAGAGATGACCTACCCTTGGAGAGCAGCCAGCCCAGCCCAAAACCACCACCAAAAGGTCCTTGAGCACCCCATCTCTGCTATCCAGAGGTTGTTTGGGTCTTTAAGAGCCTCGGCACTAAGAAGGCAGCCATGGGGCACAGAGAGGACATGGAGACCTTTTGTGCAGCATGGCCCCTCCACCACAGGGCTGTCCATGCAGATTCCATGCAGTACCCATGCTGCTCAGGGCACGGTTGTAGCTCCTGGTAAGGCCATGCTCCCTCCAAAACACTGCCCAGGCACAATGCGCAGACTGATGTGCTGCAGAGAGCTGCTACAGAGCAAGAAAACAAGATATGAAATAAATCCAAACTTTTCTGACTCCCTGGCAACAACCAACTGCTTCCCTCATCTGATTTTTCCCCCCTTTTCTGCTGCAGCAATAAAAAGGGGAAAATCAACATCCAAATGATCTTGTTTATGGCGACTAAATAAGCTGCATGTGCTTAATCCGTTAGAGTTTAATGAATTTACGACTTGCTTTGGAATTTGACAAGGGCTGTAAAAGAGTAATTAACATTTATCAGTGTGGTTTTTACACACACCCCGCCCTCCTCCCGGCTCCCTTCCCTCCTCCTGCCGCCTGTCGCGGAGCAGCACTGGGTATCGGGGGGAATATAAAAGTGATCAATTAATTCTTAATAATCTCGGGGAAAGATTGTAGAGGCACAGTATGAACTCAGGGAGTGTCAATAAAGGTGCCAAAGGTTGGTCCCCCCCCCTTCCTGGTGCTGCTGCAGAGGAATGTGGGCAGCCAGGGAGGGGACGAGGCGGATGAGGTGGACCAACCTTGCACCCCTTTCCTTCTCCATCACACTCCAGCAGCCTCCAGAGTAGCTTTCTGATGCAAACCTAATTGCTGCGCCAGCCGCCAGCTCTGTCCTGATAGATGTGAACCTGTTGAGAGTGACCCCAAATCCTCCCCATCATGACCACAGGGCAGCTGAGCATCTGCTTAGGTGGAGAGAGCAGGCAGCGGTGCTGGCACCTGCGCTGGCCCCGCTGTCACCCCGTTGTCACTTGGCACAGGCAGCTGATGCCGTTTCAGCTCCATTAAACATGAGGGGACACCAGTGCTGACCACGGGACAAGCAAAGGGGGCTCATACTCTCATACCTCGCTCATTCCTGGCCCTCCCAGATGCTTGGCTGCCATGGAGCAGGGCTGCAGGCAGGGATGCAGGGTAGGAGCTGCAAGGGGACAAGTCTAGGCTCCTCTGCCAGCGGTCTCAGGGAAGGCTGAATGTGATCTAAGTATCCCAAGGGTTTTCTGTGCTGGGAACCCAGTGTGCTCTGCCCTGGGCTACCTTGCTCAGCAGCCTTGTGAGCCACAAAGCCAGAGAAGCCACAGCCATCACCATCCTAGTAGGCAGGACATGTCCCCTGTGATCGCAGCATCCTGCCTGTGTGTGACTAGGATGTAGGGAAGCCTGCATGCCTCGGCATCCATAAGGGAGGAAAGGGGTCAGTGCTCCTGGGGGACAGCAGGCTCCATGGAGGAGACAGAGAAGTATCTGGGCTTGGTTGTGGGGCAGAGGGTCCTGGAGACCCACAAACAAAAGCTCAGGATGATAAATCCTCAGGGGTTTGAGACTGTCCGGGGATCTGCTCTGGACAGAAACAAATTCTCCCTGTCGAGCATAATGGCGCAGAAATAAGCAATGAGGCAGGGATGGAGAGGGCTGGGCCCTGGGGGTCTGGAAAATCTCCTCCCAGCCCCATGCTGAGCACTGGTGGGGGTGGGAGGCTGGCTGGGACCCCTGTGCCAGGCACGCACCACCAGTTGGATGGGGCAACACTTGGGATTTCTTGCCAGGAGGGAGTTATTCTGAAGCAGGATCAGTGCAGGACAGGCAGGGAAGAGAAGGAGAAAGTAATGGTATGAACTTGCTTTAATTTTACCTGAACTGTGGTTCAAGGCCAGCTGGCTGGCACGGGCTGGGGGGTCAGGCAGGGAGCAGAGCCTGGTGGGCAGTGGGGCAGAGCCCCCATGCAGGGCAAGGAGGTGAGGGAAGGAGGCTGTGGTGGAGGTGCTCGGTGTGGCCAAACTGCCAGAGAGCATCAGGAACCAGCAGCCTCTGAGAGAGGGTCTCCAACCTTGGGCAAGCTTATGGTGCTGGGGCTGCACACACAGAGAGAGAAAAGGAGGCACAGGGGGAGGTTTCCGGTACCAGCACACCAACATCTGCTCTGCTCACTAGGCAGCAGGTCTGGGTCTCCATTGCATGAATGGCACAGCCAACATCCATAGCCAAGGCTCTGAAAATCACTCAGGGACCACTCACTGGTGCCTCATTCTCAGAGCACTGTGCTCCTGCAGCCCTCTACATTGCCATTCAGGCTCCACCACAGACCTCCTGCATGACCCCAGGATCCCTCCTCTGCTGTGGAGGAGAGGATGCTGTGGGGCAGCAAGGGGGCAGAGAGGGGGCTGCACTCCCCACTGCCTGCACTGGCTCAGCTGCTCCCGTGTCAGCCTGTCTAAACAGCACCTCCTCCTGCGGAGACCTCACGCTGGGGGTCGGCAGCACAGCATCTCTGGGATTTGTCATGGTAGTACTGGAGTTATCAAACAGCAGCTTGGACCAGGCACCCCAAAGGGTTGGATCAACCAGACCCAACATCATCATCCATCTGCTGGGAAAGCAACCTCTGGGGCTGAGGACACAGAGGGGACTCAGGTGGCATTGGGCTGGTCCTCCCTGGCCACCAACACCCTGCCTCACACCAGCCACATGGCTTCACCCCCGTGCAAGGCTGGAACTCATTAGTGAAGGAGCAAGGCTGTGATGGGGTGATGCTTGGCCAAGGCTTGCTGCTTTGCAACGGCACTAATGGATCGGAGACAGCCCAGCCATGCCCCCGCCTCGCTCCGCTCGGGCGCTGCTGGCAGTCCTAACAAAGAACATTTATCCAGCTGCATTCCCAGTTCCTCCCTCTTTCCATTTCCCTTTTCTGTCGCCCAGGTGTGACAATTTTAGTACCCGTAAATAATAAGGTGGATGTTAACAATAACGGAATGTGCAGCCCTGTGTTGGCTTTCCTCTGTCTGCAGGAGACCTTCAGTCACACTTCGGATAGCAGAAGGGTTAGAAAGAGTTAACAGGAGACTCCCAGGTCCCCTAAGCATCTTGCCCCAGGTCTTAAGCCCATAAGCAGTAGTGCTAAAGATGATTTTAAGCCATGATTATAAGAAATCTATTGATCTTTTGGACTGTATCATGACAGATTAATCATTTTAATAAAACACCTATTAATCATGCATTAACCCTTCTCAGCTATGTGTACATTGAACACCGAATTGACAAGGGCATTGGGATTTCTGGGAGGATATTTGGAAGGGGAGGGAGGGGAGGTTTCTTTAGATAACAACAACAACAACAAGAAAATGATGCAAACTTACAGAGGGGGAGAGTTAAAATCATACGATGAGTGGCAGTTGCAGACGCCTGGGGCCCTCTTTGGTTGTCGCTTCTATCTGGCAATCAATTGACAAGAAATTGAGATTATGAAACATTACGCCTGTGATCAAAGGAGGAGGGTGTCCTTCCCCCATCTGAGGCCAAATCTCCACTCCCCATGGGAACCAATGTCAGTGAATGTCAGTGATTTGGCCTTTGGTAGGTACTGGACAATATTGGCACATGTCCCCCAGCCCCACCGGTCCTTGTGGCAAACTCTGAGCAAGGATACAGCATCCTGAAGGTGGATCCTAATGGAGCATCTAGATGCCTGTGATTCTTTTCTGAGGAGACTTGTCTCTAAGAGCGAGTCGTTGGGAGGAAAAAGAAGGGGAAATGAGGAAAGCAAACACCCCCCCAGCTCAGGCCAGCGGTGAAGGGGCACAGGCTGCTCACACCCTCTCCCTTCCCACCCTTGAAACCCACAGTACTGGTGTGGGCTGGTCTGGCTGATGGCCTGGGACCAGCAGTGCCCTGGGGCCCCTCTGTAAGCACTGCGGAAGGGGCAGGCACTGCTTCCTCCTGCCCTGGCCGTTGCAGCCTCAGAAACCACCAAGTCCCCGGTGCGTTAGGAACTGCCTGGAGGCCGGAGCTTCCTGCAGGTGCCCCGGGCCCATGCCCATGAATCACACCTTGTCACAGGGCTTGGGGTGCCCAACGGCTGGGTGACCGCTGTGGTGCCCGGGGAGCCCTGCCCCAGGATGCACCCACATCCCCACCACCCCATCCCAGCCAGGCGAGGGTTAACAGGCATTAATCACGCTGTTTGAGAGACATTTCAAAGCCTCTTCCAAATATTATAAAAAATGTCTTTAATCATCTAATAGCGCGAACCCCACTCATGATGGATGGAGAGAAGTCGCCTCTCTCCTCCTGATCCTAACAGATGAGGCTGAAGAGCTGCTGCTCCAGGGAGGAGGGGGAAAGTTGGGGAGGGGGCTGGGGGAAGAGAAGGACATTTCTCAACCTCCCACCAGAGCAGTTATAAATATGAGGTCATACAGCAAGAGATGATAACGCATTAAGGGCTCTTGAGATATTAGTCTGTCAGCCTCGTTAGACACAGCCTATTTGGGGCTGACTGCATAATTAGAGGCTGGGGTACCCATAACTCATCAGTGTTTATACGGTAGGAAGGGGCTATGCTCACTATCACCCTCAGCACTCTGAGAAGTCATCTTCAACAGACATTAGACCCTGCTCCCTGTTACAAAAACAGCCCTCCTCTCCCCAGGGACAACTGCTCCTGCTCCCCACATCCCTCCCTGCCTGCAGCTCAGAGCTCTCTGCATGCTTGGTGCACATACCCTCACCTCTTCCCTCCCATGAAGGTGGAGAACAGGGTTAGGACTTGACCAAGGCACCTCAAGGTCTTTTGTGACCAAGTGGAGAAGTCATGTCTCACAGTCCCCTGCCCATTGGATGACTTACTAGGAATAGCCCATGTGCTGCCCTGGAAGGGACTACACTCCCTGAGCACCTCCAGGCAGCCTCCAAGCAAGTCTGGCCCTCCTATGTCCTTCTGCCTTTCCAGGGAATAGCTGGAAACACCCTGGGGACCCCTTGCTTGGTTTGGAAGCTGGCCAAGGAGGAGTCAGGCTTTCCACATCCCCTCTGCTTTCTCTTCCCAGTTCTGCCTAGGTGGTGGTGAGCACTGACACGAAAGGGCGCTTCCCAACCAACCCAGTCAAGGCATTGAACAAGTGAAACAGGGAAGGGAAGTGTTCCCCTTCTGAAAGTGCAGAGTGAGGGCACCACAAGACCCATCTCCTGCCCGAAAGGAAAGGGAACAGAGAGGAAGCAGCTAGCAGGGGGAGGCAGGTGAAAGCCAAAGCAAGCCCCATGCACCCAGCAGAGTCAGCTTTGTAGCCTGAGCCCTCCCTGTGACTCCTTTTGCCCTGTGGTAGGTGGGAAAATGAAGGCACTGGGAAGGGCAGGGACATCAACATGAGAAACAAGAGCCCCCACTGCACGGACTGCCCTGACACCGCCAAAGTCCCCACCATGGCCACCCAGGGCCTCATCCTTGGTCCCTGCTTGGCTCCTGCAGCCAGGGAGGGGGCAAGGGGTCCGTGGAGGAAGGGGCGACCCCTTGGCTTCCCAGGCTGAGGTAGGATAATGAATCCTGATGGGGGAAGTGACCTTTTCCAAATGCCACATGTCATTGGATTTTATATCACACCAGGACAATGTGCCATGGGTATTAAAATCGTTTTTCCAATAGAAGTGTGTGTGTGTGTGTGTGTGTGTGTGTCAGAGAGATGTGAGAAAAATAAAATGAAGACATGAAAATTAGGCTGCCTCTAAACATGGCCTTTAGAAAAGACTTGGGCCCTCATAGAGCAGGGCTGAGAGAGAAGATCTGTGCTCTTTGCTCCCGAGATCACAGATGACTCTGTCAAGGGAACAGGACTTGTCCAAACCTCATGTCAGGACTAGAGGAGAAAGGCTTAGGAGTCCTGATCCCCATTTGTAAAGTCCTGCACAGACTTTCACCTCTACAGTGCCCCCTCTGCCACGAAGGGACACTTCTAGGGCTGGTCCACACGCAGAGGCATGCACAGAGGCATATGGAGCACCGATCACCTTGCACATGTGCTCCTGGACACCCATGGGTGTCAGTCCTGGCTACGCACATGGAGAAAGCAAAGTCTTACGTGACAGTCAACGCCAAGTTACTTGGCTTCACCTGGGCTTCAAAGTAGCCCATATCCTGTGGACCAGCCTGGAGATACTCATGGAGCATCCATGGAGTTACCCATACACCCACAGAGGTGTGGACACCCCCCACATACACCAAGATACATTCCCATGTGAAAACACAATGTAAAAGGGGAGGTGCTGGAAGCCAAATTCACTTGAACTCCAGCCTGTTCCCTCGATGTGCAGGGCAATTGTCCGGCTGAAATAACAACGCCGGGACAGAAAAAAAAACCAGGGACAAGCTGTGTTTGTTTATTCAGCTTCTTTCTCCCCATCTCCTCTCGACAATGCCCTGACACCGTGTCCTGCCGCGCCAGGGCTGCAACCCCAGCGAGCTAAATTTATCCCAGCTGGAGCCCTGTTTACAAGCCTTGTCCTGTTTACAGCATGGTCCATCCTGGCCAGGACCAGGCAGTGGCCATCCCCAGAGCAGGCAGTCTGTGCCTCACCTTCCATGGCCTCTGCCATGCCCACACTGTCTATGGGGTCCCTGGAAAGATGCCCAACATCCTTGTGGATTCCTGCCCATCTAGGAGGCAACAGGGAGATATAGGCTTACACAGGCTGCTGCTTGTCCAGTAGTGGCCCAGGTGGCCACAGCCTCCATCAGTGCTGGCTGGTGGCACACCATCACCCAGAAAAACATTTGCTGCAAGCTCTGCAATGATGGTGCAGCACATTCCATGAGAGACCAGCCAGGAACAAGCATGCTCCAACATGAAAGCATTAATGGAGCTGCAGGTCTCATGTAACCATGCATGAGTGCTCTGCTCCTCATACCTCATGCCAAAGTGGAGGGACACAGGTTTCAGCTGTCACGCACCCATCCCTGTCTCCCTGGTGGGCTCACGTGGACTGGGAGGACAGAGCTGGCAAGATCTCAGCCCCCTTGTCCTGGTGACAGAACTGGGTGCCACATCAGGGGTCTGAATTGCTGAGTCTTGTGAATAGACATTAAAGCCCTGGGTATGAGGTGGAGAGATGCTCACTGCCAGCACTCTCCTGAACTGATTCCCATCTCTGGTGGAATGCCGTGGCCATGGTCTACCAATGGGTGATGGGTGTCTCCTGTGATCCCAGGCCACTTCACCTGCAGGACCTGCCTTCAGCAGGACTCAGTTGTCAACATCCAGGCTCTTATAAGTTTAATGAGTCCCTGCTAACGAATCCAAATGCATAAAAGCTTTTCATTAACCCTTTGGCTTTCTGTAAGCATTGGCCACTGGCTTGCAGAGGCTGGGAATCACAAGAATGGTTTCAGGGGTGACTGCAAACCCTCACCTATGAGCCTGCATGCTCCCTTGTGCCCTGCTACCCTTTCCCTGCCCGTGCCTGGTCTCAGTGGCTGCAGAGGGGACACGAGAACCCTGTGGATGTGAAACAAAGCAGCTGGTCCTGGGCTCCCTCAGTCTCCCTCACTGGGGGCAGTGAACAGAGATTCACCTTCATCCCCATGGCAGGGCCATTGCTCAGCAGTGATGGATCCCCCTTTGCACCTGCTCACAGCTGCATGTACTTAGACTTAATGAGTGAGCAACCTCCTGGCATGCTGACGATGCAGCCCTGTTCCATAGAGTCCTGTTGCAAACTGCTGCCTGCTTGAACCAAGAGCTCTGGATTACATCTGTGATAAGGGACACCTTATGTGCACATGGAGGGGAAAGTTGGGTCTTGCAGAGAGACCCTGATCTGCATTCAGGGTTATCCAGACTGGATAAGGAGCTCAAATCTCAGTGTGTGATGCTACCTCTGTGCAAGGAAGGGTTCAAGAGCAGCTGAGGGTGGAGCAAGCAGAAGAGAGAGCTAGCAAGGCTTTCCTGTTGTTCAAGGGTTTTTGAGACAAGTATATTGTCCAGAGCAATGCCCATGGTGGCACCACTGTGGTGCACCACAGCAGTGTCTATCTTCCAAATGCCTCCTCATCCCGTCACTGCTCACACCTACCTTGCTGCTTGCCTCTGGCCTAATTCTGGGTTGGTTTGTACCATGGGTGAGGGGAAGCCTTTCTGCACTGTGTGCACCAGGTCACACTACTTTGTGAAGCAGAAGCTCCAGGGAGAGCAGAAGATGGGTTTCATACCCCAGATAAGCTCCTTGTCCACAGTCCCGGAGGTGGCCTGTGCATGATTGTGAATGGGGTTTGAGTCCAAAGGCTCAAAGCAGTGCTCCAAAGGAGCTCCCATGTTGGGCATTTCTTATCCCCAGTACAACAGCTTGCTCAAGCTCACCAGACCCCTTTCACCCTGAAATACAAACAGAGCGTTTGAAGACTATTTCACCAGTCCAAAAATCACCTCCACCCTTCATTCATGCTCATTCGGACTATAGGCAGGATATTAAGGGAAGGGCTAATGGAGCAGCTCATCTGCACACAAACACGTACGTGTGTGCTCCTCACACGTGCGGCTCCTCATCTCCGGAAGAAGATCTTCTCGTCAGGAAGTCACGGCCCTGATTACTTTGTCTTCCACATTTAAGAACATCCCTAACTGCTCCTTGGATAGCTCAATTAGTAAAGTGAATATATTATATAAAGTCTAAAAGATTAAACTATCATAGGCAGCCCATAATTTCATGAAGAAGTCAGGGGAGCATATCCCTCTTATTAACTCTATAACAAATGTGATGAAAATGTTCAAATAGAATGTTAATGCAATGTTACGTGTAATTTTCCCAGGCGATTTTCTGCTGAAATATTTCTTTATTAATAGTAATTGAGGGTATAAATTATGAATGAGGCGATTTTCTCCTTTCACTGGGAAAGACATACTAATGGCAATAATTCTTTATAATAATTTTTTGGGGGGAGAATGGGGAGGGAGCTGGGGTGAGGGGTTTAAAGAAAAAAAAATCTTTAAAGGGATTGCAAAATATATAGACTAGCAGTGCATGTTTTATGGCAGGGCGCTGTTTTTTACATCCATGTGCCGGGCATCAGTCCTGCGCAGGTCTGTACTGTGTGTGCACTGTGAGGTTCAGGCCTTTGGTGAAGGAGATTTCCTTGCAGCTTCCCTATTCTGTGCTTGTCTAAAGCCTTGCATCAGGAAAGGGGAGTCTCAGAGCACTGATGCTGTGGGGCTGCAAATTTGGGACTCCCCATTTCACCAAGGGAAAGAGGAGCAATATCCACACTATGAGCTACCGGTGCTTTTGCTTAGTAAGTGAGTATTCGAGGATGAGCAGGTTAGTGATACAGGCTCTTGCCAATTAAACGCAGACTCTGACACCTTTCCGTGCCCCCACCACAACCAAAAGCACTTCTTTGTGCTCATGTTGAGTTTTTCTGGTTTATGTTTTACCAGCAATGCAGCACCCCCATCCAGGAAAACGCATGGCAGAGAGTGAGGCTTGGTCCTACAGCCCCTGAACTTACACAGCCTCAAAGCGAAGGGGAGTGGGTCTGGGGCCTAAACTGGATCCCAAATGCCACCGCTTTGTGGGACACAGCACAAGGACATGGACACAGCCAGCCTGGGGCCGCGCACTTACATACCACGGACAGGCAGCACCGAGCAGCACAGCTGCTCATGGGGAAACAAAAAGTCCTTTTTGTGATGCCAGAATGAAAGAGGCATTTTACAAGGATTTCAGAGCTTGCTCTCCTTCAGGTTTGTATGTTTTCTTCAGCAGACCAAGTGGCTGCAAAATTTTTCCACTCAATCAGAAATAATGCTGGTGTAAGTGTAATTCTCAGCCCCTTCTTCCTGCACACATCTCCCTTCTCACAGAAAGATAAAGGGGAAAGAAAAGATGGTATCCCTTAAATTTTCATTGCACTTCAATCAGCTGAAAAAAAATCCTCTGAATGGTTTAAAACTTTTACACCAAAGAATCCACTTTCCTCTTATTTTATTTAAATATTTTCCCAGGGAGGAAACTTTCTGAACAAGCTCTAGTCTACAACAAGCATAAGGAAAAAGACCTCCTGACTACAGATCTTTGCCATGCAAACTAAAGAGCATCCTGTTAGCTGCTTAAACAAGCTAAAAAGCAACTCTGGTAATGGCTTGCACTGAGGGTAGGCAGCACGTGCTGGTACCCAGCCAGGGGTAGAGGTCCTGAGCATCCATGTGTGAAAGATGCAGATGAGACTTACATGGATGCAGATGCACTGGGGAGTGGGTGGCTTTGATTTTCCTTGGGAGCAGCTCTTCTATCCCCTATTTCCACTGGAGGAACCCCTCTGCTTAGGCTCTCCCCAAGCATTCCACTGGCAGAAGAGGCAGAGCTGGTCCTTCAGGCAGCTGAGCTGTATTACCCCATCTCTTTCCTTCTCCGGAGGCACTGACCTCTCAGGCCCTGCCCACGGCATACCCCGCACTGGGAGGCTGCAGAAAAGCTGACAAAATCAGTGTGATCCGTCACCGACCCTCCTCAAAATTAGGTTAATAATTTATGATGTTAAATGGGACAGTTAATAGCTGGGCCAGATGATTCCTCAGCTAATCTAGAGCACGGGCTGAGCTGCAACGAGTCCTCTGAGAGTTCATTACACTCCCCAGCCCTCGGCACTAGTGCTTTTGGCTCCACCGATACCTACAGGAGGCTGTGGCTGGTGCCGCTGGCAACGCGCCTAAGACTTGCCCCTCATCAATTAAGAGAAATAAGGAAATCGACAGGAAAATTAATTTCCAAAGAGACAATGCCTCTGACACCTGCACTGCCCTCGGAAAGCCGGGGGGGTTATCTGGGAAGCCGCCTGCCTGGGCAGGAGGTTGTGTCTGCTTTCATGCTGAGCCAGGTCAGGCTGCTTTCCTCGGGGCTGGGAGGCGTGTGAGCAGCTGAACAGAAGATGCTTTTGCTCCTAAGCAGGCTCCTTATGAGGAGGTGCCCAGCCACAACTGGGAGGAGACCTGCCTGCTGCTTGAAGTCCCCCAGCATCCCTACCCCCAGCATGGGGCAGCTCACTGGCAGCAAGGATTTACAGCCTGACTGTGCACATTCCCAAAGATACCCCACAAGTGAAGGGTCAGGATGAGAAGGTCTTTCTCATCAAAGAGACAGAGCAGGGTCAGCTACCTCAGGGATGAGGCACTGTCAGAGTGCTCCCCGGAGCCAGCCCTCATCCCAGAGCACAGCCACTTGCCTGTCTATCCCTCTAACCTCCCCAGTTCTTGTCCCACCTCTCACTGGCACATCAGATCAAGCCCGGTGTGTGGACTCACCTCCCCTCACCAAGACTACAGCACTCCCCAGTAACCTAAGCCCTCTCATTTCCCCAGCCCTTTCTGTTTCCTCCTGAGTCCAAGCAGCATCCCAGGGAGCAGGACTGGCTGATCCCAACTGCACATGGAGACAGCTTCTTTGCTCTGGCATCTCACTGGGGGACGCTACAAAGCAATGCCAGCCTTAGGCAAACCACAGACACTTTCCTCTCCAGGAGAGCTAATGATGGGCACCCTAAAGTGTGCTCCTGCTGTTTTACAAATGGAGAAACTAAGGCACACCAACTCTATGTGATCACCCCAATATCAGCAGCAATATCAGGTGAAGGAAGGAATTTCTCTACCTGCCTAAGGTTCATGGCCCCCTAAGGGGTGTCCATGCCCTGCCGTTAGTGGGAGCTTGAGACAGACCCTATGGGCTAAATGTGACTGGTTGGGCTACAAGCACAGGCTGCTGCAGCCAGATGTGCACTGATGACTCGTGCAGATGTTGGCCCTGCAGCACGTCTGGGCAGTAATTCCCCTTCTCCCTTCCACATTCCTGCTCTGCCAAATTCAAACCATGCACAGTGCGGGGGGATTACCTGCAATTACGGTTTTCACACATCGGGGCTGGTTTCACGTGGCTGGAGAAGGGAGGGAGAGTGGCAAGAGGTAAGGGCATCCATATGGTGGGCTTCTGCAGCCGTTCCCCCTGCCTGCCTTAGAGGCAGCTGGTGCTCTCTCACTTTTCCAGCCCCCTCCCCTCCTCTGAAGCCCCCTTCCAGGTGGGAAGACCAGGAGGGACCCATGAAGGCAGAGGGGACCCCCAGCTTGGGGCTGGCGGCAGGACCAGTCTTCCTTCCAGCTCATGCCCAAGTACATAAGGGAGAAATGACAATTAGGGGGACAACAAATGAGGCTGCTGGCCCCTGGGGGGGGACACACATGCAGTAACTTGAGGCTGAGGCGGAAATAGCTCCAGTTGACCCACTTAGAACATCATCATTACTGTAGAATTTATGGCTGACATGAGCTTGTCTGATAGATATGACTATTTAAAGGCAGCCAAAGCCTCCATTTATAACAATGTGAGGGAAGGGGGGTGAAGGGAGATGGGTCAGGTTTGAAGATCAAAGGGGCACCTAGGGAAGGAAAGAGGAGCATGTCTACTCTGGCAGCAGGGATGAAGGGATGGTGCGTTCAGTTAGGGAAAGGGCTGGTGTGGTGGGGCTGTGCCCCATGGCAGGGGAGCAGCCCTGTGCCATGGGTCTGCTGTCCTGGACCCCTGAGACCACAGCATCCTCTGTGGCCCTGCTAGCTGCTCCTGCCTTGGGGGCTGATAAAGTGCTTCGAAGTGTCACCTGGCACACAGGTGAGCCCTTCTATATTCAGCACCTTCCAGGCAGCAGTGGGCATGGCACTATTACCCACTCAGGATGTGCTGCAGTATTTGCCAGGAGTGTGCTTTTAATTAGATGGGAAGGAGAGGGCAATTGCTGAGGCTGAGAAGAAAAAGAAATCAGTGGCAGGTTTAAAGAACAACAAACAAACACCTGCAATATTTGAAGTCTCTTTTTTCCTTTACTTGAAGGACAGGAAATAACTCCTGGGAATGATGGGCCATTGCTGAACCCAGCCCCTTAGTCATCCTCCTTGCCTGCGCATCTCTCAGGCCTTTACGAAGAGGACAGTGCAATCACTCAGTGGCTTGTTGGAGGAGCAGCTCATACTAACAGCAACGCCAGGAAGAAGACCCACTTGCCCATTCCTTGGGCCAGGCTGTCTCTTGCTAGCCAGCCTTCATCTCTGATCAAACAGAAATGCTGCAAGTGTGCTGAAGGCTGGGCCCTGGGTACACTCAGCCTGGCTGGAGACACACTGCATGTCCCAGCATGTCCCTGTGCCACAGTTCCCTATGAATGCATGAGGGAATACTTCACCCAGTGGCAAGCATGCTGGAAATGAGCATGGAGATATGGATTGGCTCTCCACCAAGGCTCTCCCTTGGATGGAGGGCTGATGGATGCAGAGCAGCAGGCTGCAGGGCAGCACCTGATGCCATCCAAAGCAGGGAGCAGTGCCCAGAGGGCACCCTGCCCAGGGGCAGCATGGAGCCAGTCTCCAGTGTCCTTGTCCCAGGCTCTCCCCAATCTGGCTGCTCCCTGTCCTTTGGGGATGGTGGCGGCTCCTCACCTGATTGAATTTCCAGGCCATCACTCGCTTTCCCTGCAGCTGCGAGGCACGATCGCCCTCCCGGCAACCCCACGCTCACCCCGCGGAAGGAGGGGCTAATTCAGTTAGCCCAGTGGCATTAGCTGCCGTGAAGAATAACCCGCCAACAAGGGCCTGCGAGCCTGACACAATATTAAAGACCCCACTGCCCTCACTTGGGGCAGATTAAGCTGGGCTCATTGCTTTAATGCTGCACTCCTCGGCCGGGCTCCCTCCAAGGCTCTGCACCTTAACTGTATTACCCCAGCACCGATGTGCTTGACCTGCCAATATTGCTCCCACTGATAATTCACCTCCCAAGAAACTTTGCCTTTTTGACCTCCTGCCGGAGCAGGCTCTAACCCCATGGAGCAGGGCTACCCCTGCATCCCACCACTCATGGGGGCTGCCAGCCACTGCCCTCTGCTCCTCGCTCGCCTTCTCGCAGCATCCCATCCTTCCAGGGGCCTTCTTCAGCCAAGCTCAGATAATTCGCCTCTGCAAACAGGCTACTTCAGTGATCCCAGCATCCCAATCATTATCAACAACTGCACTGATATGCACAGTGAACACGTGGGATGGGATGGGAGCATGTGTGTGTGCAGAGGATGGAGAATGTTATTTAAAGCACCAAGGATGTGCAGGAAATCCGAGCTTGCTAACCTCATCTGGGGTACCAAGACGCTCTCGGTAGCAGCATGAAGTGATGCACAGAGGGAGCATTGGGTCCATCCTGCTCCCAGGGATACAGATGTCTCATCTGACCCAGGGAAGCAATCAAGAAAAACACCCAAATACCAGCTCAGACAGAGCCTGGGCTCCAAGGGAAATTCAACAGAGCAGCGTGGGAGCAAGAAGCAGGGTCATCCCTCACTGCTGCCAGGCACAGGCAGTGCCAAAACCATCATATCCTGGCAGCAGCCACTGCCTCCCCTCAAGTTGTCAGCAGCTGTCCTGTGCTCTACCCCTGCTTCATCCCATGGCCTGTGAGCCATACAGGAAGCAGTTCTTGAGCTGCTGTCTGCTAGGGCTGCTGCCTGCTAGGGCTGCTGCCTCACACAGCCTTTGCTTAGGAAACACCACCAGCAGCATCTTTCCCACTTGGTCAAAACCAGAAGGCTGGTGTATCCTGTAAAACTCCAGAATGAAACTTTCAAACATGGAAAAGTAACTTTTTCTGAGCAAAAAGTCACTTTTTTCTGAGCAAAAAGTAACAGTCTGAGTTAGCCAGCCTATTCACTTCTGCCCTCCTCACCAGAAAATCAAAGTAATCTATACCGATCTTTTCCTCTTACTTTTATTGTTGGCCAAACTGAAAGGAGTTTGAGCACCCCTGCTGCCTGCCCTGCCAGGCTGCTGGATGCTGACAGCTCTGCTTCATCTCCTTGGAAAGGAGCAGGTTTGCAACAGTGAATTGTAATTCCAGCTCTAGACCTAGAACAAGGCACCGGCTTGTCACATCTGCTCCCTTGCCTTTGCACTGGTGATATTTATACTGGCACTACATAGTTAGCTCTTGGGTAGTGTATATGATGCTGGAAAACTAGTTATCTATGTTCACACAACTAATGCATATTAGTTATAATGTGTATTAGTTATGTAAAAGTAGCTTGTCCCATGAAGCGTGTGCTGCTTATGAAGAGGCTGCCATTGCTCTTCTAGGGACCAGGCACTGCTCACAACAAACAAGCCTCATTCTGGACATGTTTTGCTTCCTTATTTTCTGATTTCACTATTCAAAGGTGTGTTTCCTGTTTTTGAAGAAGCAAAACTAGAAAAAGGAACGAACCCAAACTTCCACCCAAAACTCAGACCACAAGTCTTGGTGTTTGTCTTAATATTAAAAACTTGGTGAAGCTGTGTTTGATGCTGGTGCAGGAAGCAGAGAGCCCACACAAAAGGGGTGTCACAGAGCAGTTGTGAAGCTGTGTGGTTTGGCAGCTGTCAGGACAGAAGGGCTCTATTTTGGGCTTTGCCGTCAACTCAGAGGGTTCTGTGACCCTGGGGAAGGCACAGCACCTCTCCTTGTCACTGAGCCCCTCTACCCCACTCTGGGTGCATAGGAGCACCGGCCAGTGTGGGAATTTGCTGCTGCCTCTTACCTGGGGCAGAAGGAGCTCCCACCTTCATGCCGTGAACCACCACCCAGCAAAATCCTGTGCAGTCTTCCATACTGACTTTACTGGCTGGATCAATGCTCCAGAAACTGCACTTGTCTCAGGAGGTCAGCCCAGAGCATGGCTGAACCTGGGACCTGTCCTAGCCTGCTGCAACTGCCAAGCTGGGCAAAACCAGAGGCAGAAAGATTTCAAACATCACTGCCCACGTGAAGCCTACAGACAGGAGCAAAGGTGGGACATGTAACTACGCAGGAAATACAAAGACTTATTCCTTCTTCTGTACTCCTGGAAAGGAGTGCTTCTCTTGCCCACACATACCAGGGACTCAGTCCTGTTCCCACTTATGCCGGGTGTGATAGGGCTGAGGGCAGAGGAGATCTGCACCACTGGAAGCAGGAGCAGACCCTGCCCTTGATATGCAGCCAAGCAAGGGCTGGAAACAAGGAAGGGTGAACGGCTTTTACAAGCCTTTCTTAAAAAAGGCAGACAGTGTCAGGGTAGAGTCAGGCCCCAACTTTAGGCTGGGACAAAGCAGCAGGAACCATTCCCCATTTTGCAGTTAGCATGCTTGGGAAGTGAGTGGAAAATGGTTGATGTGAATACTTTTTCCTAACAGTTTATTTGTCTAAGTGCAGTGCCTTAGCACTGAGGCTGCTGCTCAGTGGGACCTGAGCTAACCTCATACCACTGTGCCCATCCCCAACTCTAGCACTATCCGTGTGTATGCCCATGGCATCCGCTCTGCTCTTTCACCCACTGGTCTAGAAAGCGACTGGCCAAGGCAGTAACATCAGCACAAAGGGGAGCCACCCGTCCCGTTGTGGGCACAGGGAGCACCTGCAGCACCACCAGGCAGGTGACACGGGACACTGGGCCTTCTGCTTCTCACCCTTCCGATGTGACCCCTCCCATTAGGGGAAGATTTAAGGTGCTCTTATATCTCCCTGCTGTAAATGGCCTCATAAAAGTGACAGAAAGACGTTCATATGGATGCTTGTTAAAATTTTATTACTAATCACCACCAAAGTTAGCTGCTATATTTAACCCAGGCTGGGGAAAGAGGGGAGGGGGCACTGCCTGGGCAGGATAGAGAAATCAAGATTGGAAAGTGAAGACAGGGTGACGAGTGGCCCTGACACAGCCCATGGATACAGGCAGGCGCCTGCTGCAGCAGTTGTAAATAAATCCCCTAGAGCCTTCTCCCTCCACTTGTCAGCAGCAGCCACAACCCTTTTACAAGCCTAACTCAAGAGCAGGGCTAGCTTGTGGTGGAGCATGAGGCTCCAGATCAAAGAGTCCTCGGTTGAACTCCTACCTCCATCACAGCCTCCTGAAGCAGCCCTGGGCTCTTCCTTGTGTAAAAGCTCCTCCTGTGCAAAGCGGATGAGAATGGAGATTTAACAAGACAGCCAGCTCTCCAGGCTGGGAATTCTCTCACCATGTGTGAGCACCTGGCAGTCCTGGGATGAGGGAGGCCCCTCCACTGAGGCTGCAAAGACAAACAGCTAAGCTTCCTTTCCTGCGTAAGTCAGATCTTGTCTTTGCAAGGAGAGGAGAGAGAAGAAAGCCCAAGGATGCCAACTGCGCTGACAAAGTGGGAAGTTCAGCAGTTGCAAAGGCGTCACAGGGCACTTTCAGACTTGTCCTGTCTGAAGCATCACTGGGAAGGGACCGGTGAGGAGTTCTGTTCTCCCCATGGTGATAGATGAGGAATAAGGCAGGGTGGTGAAAAACATAGATCATGTGCATGGCCTGGGCTCAGCTAGCTATCCCTGCTAGACCCACAGGTTGTGGTCACCTCCCCAGAACAGAAGCTCAAGAAAAGGATGGTCCAGATAGCCATGAAGGCTGGCCCAGAATACCAAGAAGATGGTAATCTGTCCTGTTGTGTTAGTAGCATACACAAGGTTATGTCCCACTATGTGTGGCTATGGGCTGGGCCAACTGGAGCAGGGACCACTCTCCTGTGTCAGCGTGATGCACCAAGCAAAAGGGGACCTGCTCTGACCAGATGCTTACGAAGTATCCTTTTGCAGGGGGATAATGAAAAAAACACCATGAATTTTCTGCTGTCTGTCCAGTGCTGGGAACAGTAGGAAAATATTTGATAGATGCAGCAAAGAAGGGAACAGAGGGAGAAAAGTCTCATAGTGAAAATAAACAGCTTTGAGTGTCAACTAAATTTAGTAATGGCATCCAAGTGACTACAGGTTTCCAGGGCATGAAAGACAAACTACTGCTTGAAAGACCTCAGCTGCCACTACACCTGCCAGATGGTACTGCAGAGGGGAACAGGGTAGGGAGACAGATGCTCCCCTCTGAGGATGCTCTCAGGAACCTCCCTGGTACCCCCCATCAGCATCTCCTGCCAGCTTTATGGCACCCCCAGGTGTTTTTGGCAGGTCCCAGCATCCCCACCTGCCCTCATACTCACAGCATCCCCCAGACCACTGCCCCTTTGGTTTCCCATCACATCACTGCTTCCTAGGTATCTTGTTCCTGGCACTCTACCGGAGCTGCTGTCTGTCATTCCTCACATCCATCTTCAGGGCCTCTATAAATCTCTGAGAGGCCTCTTTGCTCCCTATATATCTATCTAATTAATGTTAGTATAAGTAAAGCACAGCCTTTTCCCCTTAATAAGCAGAGTGCTGACTTTATTACAGGTCTTTTTTTTTCTCTCTCTTCTTGCTTCAGTGCTTTAAATCATGCTCAGGAAAGCGCTTACGAAGGGAAAGGCTGAGCATCACATCTCACCAAGCCTCTGCCCCAGCATGGCTGGGGAGGGCCGTGGGGACCAGGGGGGCAGAGGGCAGTGGGAGGAAATTGGACAGGATGTGTTCGGAGCGATGCCAAGAGCGCTGCGTTGCCAGGTTAGCCGGGGTCAGAGGAGAAGTCAAAGGCCATCGATGTGTTGTCTGGCTGAAGGCAGAGTCCAAGCAAAACAAGGTGTTAAATGTCTGCTAATTAGAAGTGTCAAAACAGGACTGGAAAGGCAGACATGGCAGGGGAGGGCCTGGAAACATGATAAGCAGGGCTTGGTGGAGAGGGACCTGGAATCCTGCTGCTTCAGACCACACTGCAGGTGAGAGCAGGAAAGCCCCTGCCGTGCATTTGAGCTTCCCTGACATGTTTTTGTCCAGAGATCCCAAACGTGAAGTGTAAAGGAAACGGGCTCAGAGGACAAGATCTGTCTCGTGTTCCTACAAATCCTTAGGATTGTAAGAAGCAGAGAAGAAAATTTTGTAAATGTGCTATTTCTGCCTTTGATGTTAGCTCTCTGCCACTCAGTTTCGCTCTCTGTCCCACAGAAAGTGCTTTTTCTCCCTTCCTGCATCTCCCACGCTGCCATCAGGCTGCCTTGAGCTGGGTGCACCCAGCTCTGCCTGCCTGTGAGCACCTGGAGATGCTGCATGTAACAATGCAGAAGAAAAGCCCATGCAGCTGATAGTCTCCTGAGGCTGCGCAACAAATTACTGGTGGAGAAGCAATGAAGGAAGACCTGGCCTGCAGGCTGGGCTTGGCTCAGCAGTGCGTGACTCTCCAGCCCTTTGCCACTTCCTTCTCTTTGTGCATTATACGGCTGCAGCATCCAACACACTCGCAGAGTGTGCCACACGCACCCCACTGCAAAGAGCAGTGGAGATGAAGTTGAAAGGAACACTGCATACACCGCTCACTCTCCCTGTGCCCAACCACCCCTCATGCACATGAGAGCATGTGCCACCAGGTCCTTCCCAGCCGAAGAAACACACCTGGCCTCCAGAAAGCTGGGCATTGGGAAGTAGTACCTTACTTCTTCCTACTGCTACACCAAGCCACAAGCTGGTCACCCTCCCATCCAGCACCAGAGTCAGAGGGCTGCCCTGGAAGGGTTAATGCTCCCCCTGCCCTGCATGCTGGGGTGAAAGGGTTACCCGTGTTGTGCTCGGATTCTTTGGCTGTAATGTGATTTCTTGGCTCTCACATATATATTTATGCAGTTTTGTCCACACTCCCGTGACTCCCCCCACGCGGTGGCTATTGATCAGGTTAATGGAAGGGATCCGATTGCACATGCTCTGACGTGCTCCCACTTGGCCCTGCCAACTCTGGCCTAGCCAATCAATGCTGTGGTGCCCCCGAAAATTTCCCATAATCTGATTTGAAGATGTGTTATCACCTAATAAAATCCACACTTGCCCTTCCTCTTCCCCCTCTACTGAAATGCATTTGCACTCTGGCTCCCAGGACAGCTCCTGCCATGCCCCTGCATCCTGCCTGCCTCTGGGAGAAGGACCATGCAGCAGCCAGGGACTAAAAATGCCCTAAGTGGATAAGGAAGGGATGGAGAAGATGTCTATCCTTTTCTGGTAATCAGCACTGCCTAGCAGTGCCAGGGAACAAGCATGGTGACGTGGGCCGGTGTGTGACGAATACCTGCTCCCTGCTCTTGCTCAGAACGCGGTGGCAGTGAAAAATGGAGATGAAAAATGTTTCTGTTGAAAATGCGGTGAAAAACGCCATCAGTTTTCTGCAGCCTGTCAACGCACATTCCCATGGTCTTTGGAAAACAATTCACAACAGCATATAAAAACACCAAGGGTATTTGTTGTGTGAACGGGTATCTGTTTTCTCATCAGCTCATGCAGCAGTGACAAGAGGGAAGTCCTAGGTAGCTGGGGCAAAATGCCAGCAGGGTTTAAATGAGATACTCCCTGTCACTGTGTCTTCTCCAGGGAGGTTTGTTCCTCCAAGAAGAGCAAAGTCAGAGGTTCCCGTACTCCAACCAGGCTAATTCTTTGTCTCTTCCTAGCTCACCAGAAGATTTTGGTGCTTCACACACCTCCGCTACCTCAGCTGCACACCTCTGTTTCATGGGAGGGGACACAAAGGTACAGAGGGCTCAAAGCTCCTGAGCTGTCAGGCTGGTCACAAATGGGAATAAGTCCATCTCTTCCCATCCCTCTCACATACAGGGAGGATGATGGTGCACGATGCACACCTCAGAGGTGGCAACTTCTAAAGCCCCAGCCCTAAAAGATGGGGGTCTCCTCCCACAGCAGAGCAAGAATCTGTGGACACAGGGAGCCACGGCTGCCTGGGGACCCAAGGACAGGCATGTGGCAGCATCAAGCTCAGCCTGAGCCCTGCAGATCAATGGCTTGTGGGGCTGCTCCCTGAGGCCCGAAACATAATGCTGAGGTTCAATAATTCAGGGGGAGAGCTATCAATGGCTTCTCAGCTCTTCAGAGAGGAAAGCAAATTGAAAGGCTTGTCAGGAGTCAAAACAGAGCAGGGCAAAGCTGGGCTGAATGTCATAGAGATTAAACAGGCAGAAAACCATGGGGATGGGGATGGGGCAGGATAAATGGGATAGCCACTGCTTTTTATGGTTCATTCTGGCAAATATAAGAGGAGCAGGACTGTGACAGAGCAGGGCACTTTCATGGCAACATGGCTGTGAACAACAGCTCTCTGGCAGTTAGGCTAAGAAGGAGTCTGGTGGCATGAGTCTTCCACAAGCTTAGGCACTGGGTCCTGGAGCACCTATGTGGTGTGACTCTCCTGCCACTATGCTACTGCGGTCAGAGGCCAGTGTAGAGGGGACCTCATGCCAGAGCTGTGTGTCCTGTATGGTGCGCCACATAGGGAGAAGGATAGGACCAGTCCCTCAGTGGAAGAGTACAAAATAACTCTTCCAATCACAGGCAGGACACTGCACCAACAGTGGATGATAAATAATGGTGATATTTCAATAGACACAGGTATGATAATGAATAGCTATCCTTCTTTTGCAAAGATCACTTGTAGAATTAAATATTTATAAATGATATTTAGACTCCCAGTCCTGTAAAATGCCTCTTTTACACAGATAATATATGTTGACTTGTTGGAGAACCAAACCGGTTTGATATGATTGAATACAGAGCTGAGTGACATGATTCATGTCCTTTCTTCACTGCTTGCCAGCCTGTAGCACATGCTAGACTCTCTCAATACATTGCTACAGACATTCACTTAAAATAAGTAAATCCATAACCATCCCAGCTGCAAAATGCATTGAAATCCTCCCAACACCCCAAACGCCTCTATCAACTTTGTAGTGTCTGGCTTGTAAGACATAGTATTTTGCATGACACCAAGCAGCTTGTTTTATGGACAGAGTTTAATTTGTGCTTTACATGAGACTTACATCCAGCTCTGGTACCTGACCCTGCAGCCGCTCATGTGGGGAATGAGGGGCTGAACTGGCAAAGATGAAGGTGAGCAGGGATACGGATCTAACCCCTCTCTCTTTCTGCCTTCTCACAGCACTTTGGTACCATGGTCAAACACGTGCTTGAACGATCATTGGGTTTAAGAGGGATATGACCAGGGGTGTGTCACCAGAGCCTGTGCTGGTTTCACATCTTGAAAGTACTCTTCATGGCACCAGGGGCTAAAGAACAAATGCAGAAAGAGGCAGAAGAAAGAGGAAGAGATTGCCAAGCTGGTGAGCTGTGCCCAGGGACACCTGTCCCACAAAGCTCACCCAGACCTCAGCTTGATCACAGCATGGAGCCTTCCTTCTGCAGTCTCACATGTATGAGGAAGAGAAAACTGTGCATTTTACTGAAAAGAGGTGAGATAGCCAGCTCAAGGTTTCAGAGGACAATGGAGGAGCTGGAAGGGGCACTGGCAGGCTGACTGCAGCACTGGAGTAGAGCTCCTGCACCTGCATGTGGCAATGCTGGCTCAGAAGAGGTGAGTCAGAGATCAGGGGAAATGGGAGAGCATCCCAAGCCAGCTCATAAAAAGGACAAAGCTGAACTTTGTCCCACCATGTCTAGAGAGGCCAGTGGGGCTGTCAAATCAGCCTTGAGGCTGCCTGCAAACCGTCATGAGTTCAGGCACATGGAGGAGTCCCGAGCAGTTGTCACCACCACCACATCCTACAATGCACCCAGCTTCATCTCCCAACTAGGCAGACATTTTCATTCTCTTTATTCCCTTCTGGGAGGCTGTTCAGAGAGTCTCTGCTTGCAGAGCCAGGAAACTCCTTCTTAGTATAACCTTAGATATAACTAGCACCCATTTACAACACACAGCTCTTGTACCAGCATTTGCCCCTGCCCTAACAGCTTTAGGGCTGATGCAAGGATCCTGGGAGCCGTCTCCACACCAAGAAGTAGGGCTGGTTTCTAGCCCTCAGAGCACACACTCGGACTTGTTAAACAGCACAGGCAGCACTATTGGAAGGAGAAGTTTCCATTAATTTGCAGGTGCTGGGGGGAAGGGGGAGAAGGAGAGTCCAGGTGCTTTCTGGACGCTGCCCCCAGCAATCTCCCCCCCGGTCCATTCCCATTGTTTCACAGCCGTCCCATGCGGCCCTGCCAAAGGGGATAACAGGCTCAGGAACAGGCTGAATGACAGCAGACACCTTATAAAATGCCTCGCAGAGCGGGCCTGGCGCCTTGCTGCAAGCAGTGCACATGCCCGCAGCCCAACCAGGCTTCGCAGGTAGCAAAGGGGGAGGCTCACATCAAAGGCTCTGGTTTTGCAAGGCTCGGGACGCGGGAGGGCGTGAATTATAGACTTTGATGTCTGAGCAGCGGCAGAGGGATCGGCGTGAAGATCGTTTATAAATTGCTATTTATGGTCTCCACTAAGTGCCAGGCAGGCCCTTAAAGCAAGGGATCAGGTTTAACTAAGGGCCACTGCAGAGCGTGGCTGCTGGAGGCCAGGCCAGGGCTCGGGCTGGGCTTCACATGGGCAGGGTGGTGTTTAGATGCTCTCCATTCCAGGCAGATAAGTCCAACATGAGATATTCCCAGTGAATTTCCTCAAGGCACTGGTCAGGACCCAGTCTTAGGGAGCCCCAGCATGGGAAGTTGGCGGTGTTTGCAGGGCAGGAGAGCAGTGGATCCCAGAGAGGCAGCCCTATGCCACAGGACAGTGGGTTTTGGAGCTCACACAGGGCAGATCCTGGTCACTGCTAAGAGAAAAAGAGGCCAAGGGGGAAATCTCAGCATCCTGCCTCTGCTCCTAAGGGGTCTTCTGGCTTTGTCTTGCTGCCAACTCTATTGCCTGGTGCAGTCTGTGATAAAAAACGAGCCTGGGTAGAGCTGTTTTTCTTCCATTGGCTGAGTCCATGCCACCAGGCTCCGGCTGCCATTTTCCTCTTGGAATAAGGTTGGGGTCACTCTGCAGCAGTGGAAGGGGTAGCACTCAGCAGTTTCTGCCACTTAGGCACAAGGTCACCTCTGTCCATGGTTAGCAGTCAGGTCCTACCACACACTGACAAGAGTATGTGTCCTTTTCTGAGGGAAGGACGAATGCATGCTGCTGCTTACAGCACATCTGGGTGTGCTGAAGCTAAGACATACCTCAAAGCTGGAGGTTAAAACCTCTGAATCTTGCAAATGTAAACCACTCTGATTCAAATCCACTGATCTGGAATTTTCCTGCCCCCCCCAGACTGAGATCTAACTCAAGAAACACCTGCTTTTGGGTTCTTTGACCTGAGAACAACCAGCCGGGTGGGGTTTCTAAGCATCTGGTTTGACTCCAGCCCCTTTATCCCGAGGTCAATGGGCAGTGGAACCCCAGAGGAACTGCAGCGTGGAGCATGCCTTGCCAGGCTTGGCACACTCCTGGTGAACCCCACAAGATGCAATACTCCACAATATTTCCAAAGGCATCAGTGAGCTCACCAAGGTGGCTGTCCTCCTTGTTCCTCTCTTCATCCCAGCTGAAAATACACATTGCCTCACACAATGAAGGAGGGTTATGTGAATACAAGGAAACACCTGGGAATGCCACATGCCACTCCTACACCTGAGCATCCCTCGCCTAACATGCCCTGTCCTCTCTATCCTGACACTATTTCGTTGCCTCCAGCAGTGTTTTTGGTTTCCCCCATTGTGGTATCACTACAAATTCCTCCACATGGCCTTCATGTCTTCTTCAGCACCATCAACACAGACACTGCCTTAGGCTAGGCATAACACCAGCCACTGCCTTTTTCCCTGAAGAGATGCCATCCGAACTGTAATCTGTGAGCTGATCTGATTTACAGTCCATGAGGCAGTTCTGAAGCCACCAGCTGCATAGCTCCAGGATGCACAAGGATCCTGGCCCACACACTCCTTGCTGCTCAAGCAGCACAAAAGGCTGTCGCTAACAGAACTGCATCTTGACCATATCTTCAACTCACAGCCAGCAGCTGCACCAAACTTTTTGAACGCAGCTGCTATGCTTTGGAAGTTGAGACAGACCATGCTGGGTTTTCCAATGAATTACAAACCCCAAATCCAATTCTGGCCTCCCAGATCAGTAGACATGTTCACACTAATAAATCAGCCGCAGACAGACAGACCTTCCCGTTGTCCTTGCCTTGCCTTACAGCCCTCAGCAGTAGCGGCACTCAGCAGGCCTGGTTCTGCCCTTGCACATGCACATGTAAACTGTAGGTAAGCACATATTTCTCCCTGCTCCAGCCACCCTCCAGGACTCGAGCAGGACAGGGAACCCTCCATCCCAGCCCAAATTGATCCCTTCTCAGACACAGTTGGTTTTATGTCCAGAAATATTTATATACTTTGCACAACCATTGTTTGCAGAATCTCTCTTGGTGGCTTCCACACTTCGCGGCAGCCCCTGTTTGAAGTCGGACCAGATGGGAGCCTGGACCAAGGATAAATAAACCAATCAAATCTGAGAAAACAAGCCCCCATCCCTCCTGCCTCCTCCTTGGACCAGTGTGAAGATCCAGCCTGGGAGAGGGGGGCAGGCTGCTCTCTGATGCTCGGACTGCTCCCTCCGTCCACCCTTGAAGTCCTTTCCTCTGGGCAGAGTTTGGTATGTGCTGTTTGCAGGGGGCTTGTTTTTCTAACATGGTGAACACATGCTCTCTCCCGAGAATCATTTATTTTACATCAGAGATCCTGGGGCTCCTGACCCAGCGTTTTGCAAGATGGTTTTGTACTTTCCCCCATGAGGAAGGAAGACACATTCCTTCAGCTACCACTGCAAGAACGGCAGGTCCCGGATGCGTCTTTCACAGACCAGGCTCTCCCTCATTTCCCTCTCAAGACAGAGGTTAAAAACGACACACTGAGGTCAGAGAATGCTCCAGTGGGCTCCACAAAGTTCTCCCAGGAAGAAAATCCTGTTTCTTTTGCTGGTAACAGTCTTCTGCTCGTGGACCACCAGCAGATCAGGTGAGCAAGGAGAGATGGACACTGGCTACACAGCTACTAAGAGGCATCTCATTAAACTATCCTCTATTTTGACTGTACCTCAACATTGCAAGCCTCAAAGGAAGGCACAAAAAAGCCCTGCAGACATCTGCCTGTCATCAAGGTCTCCTCAGAGCCACTGAAAACCAGCATTGCAATTAAAACAGCCCAAAGTCAGACCCACCTCCAGTCCCACCAGCAGACCTGGCTCTGCCCTTAGCACTCGCCCATCAGCATTGCATGTGGCTGGAGCTGCTGCCTTGCAGGACCAAATGCACCTTCCAGCCCCAGGGCACAGGACAGCCAGTCCTCCTCTTCCCTTTGGCCTCCTGTACATGGAGTCCAGCACTCACCTTCCTCCCGTGGCAGGGGAAAGGATGGCAATGGAGAGCAATGCATCTTTGCGAAACCTGAGCCGTTAACACGCAGCTCCTCTGATGTGGGCAGCTTGTGCTTTACAGCATTAGAGGAGCAACATTTCATGGAAAATTCAATAAATACCCCTGTACAGCCAGACATCTGTAAACAAAGGCTTCCAAATTCAATCAGGCTGTGGGCTCAGAGCAGCATTTATAGGCTACAGCATGGAATATTATATAGGAAAGCTAAAAGTAGGGGGAGGGGGCAGATTCCTGGAAAATGAAAGATCTTACAGCTCTCCGTTACCCCAGTAAAGAACAGCTATGTCTGTGCCATGCCACTGTGCCCCTTCTTGAGTGGCTGGGGCAGCCTTGCCATTCCCAGTCTTCCAGCCCCTACATCAATCTGTACTGAGCTCTCTCCTAGCACGGTAAAAAACCCAGCAAGACAAGCAGGGCAATGCTGATGTGTCCAACAACTGACAGCCACACTGTGTGCTGGAGCACATCCCTAGCACCAGCCATACCTGGAGGGTGACTTTTGGGAGGTAGGTCTGAGGATGGGTCTGAAACACCAAGCCCGCACCCAGGAGTAAATGCTTCCAGAGTCTGGAGGTATTTACAGCCAATGCTCACTTCATGGTGGAGTTTGGGAGTGGAGAAAGATGTTTTGCTTGTCCTTTGGGGCTTTCCTGGGTCATGCCATCCCTCAGTGGTGACAGAGCTTCATCTACCTTGTCTCTTGTCCTGTTCTACTTGTATCAAACCAGATAAACTGGGCAAAGTGAAATGGGAATGTCCAGCCAAGGATCTGCTGGTCCCCACGGCCGCTTACTGTACTGAGCATCAGCAGTGCCATGGCCCGTAGCTGTCTGCAGCAGATGGCTGCTGAAACTGGGACAGAAGATTTGCTCCCAGAGCTGAGCTGTACAGGACTTGTGACACAAAGCTGAGCACTGCTGGGCAGGTTTGTCTACACTTGTGCACTACATACACAAGCTAGTACAGCACCTCTGTAGAAATCCCTATTCCCTCTTTAGCCAAGGTTTTGTCCATACAACCAGCCAACCCCCTGCAGAGAGGTACAGATTCTCTCCCTGCAGCATGGTAACTGTAAAGGTCTCAAGGAAGCTATGTTGGACAGCATAAGACAAGGGTACCTGCTAATCTCTGCCACGCTGATGAGGTTTTTGCAAGCCTAAAGCTAAAGAATTGCTCTGGCAGCAGATCAGAGCACTGTCGTCCCCAAAGAGGCCTGACTTCCCATCCATCATCTGAAGGCAAACACTTGCAGTTTTGGCCCAGGCCACATGTATCTATCATTGCAAACAAACCCCAAATACTTCATTAGCATCCAATGGCTACAACACCTTGCAGGCTCTGGACTCAGCATCCCCAGCTGTGCTGAGGTTCCATGGCTGCTCCAAGCTGCACCTTCACTGCCAGGGGTCTCGATTTCTCCTAGCTGGGCTTTACAGATCCATGTAAAGGACAAGCCACCAGCTCAGTAAAAGCTTATCAGGTCCTGCTCTGCTCCTGCAGCCTTTTGGCCCCACCACGGGTGGTCGCAAGGGCAGGATGAGTGCAATTGCCTGTGGAAGAGGGTTATCAAGGAACAGATTTGTGGGGCTGGGGCTGCATCTGGATGGCCACCTCGAACCTTCTGTCAGCACCCACAGAGGTTATAAGCCCATATTTAGGGCAGGCCAGATAGGGTATTTGTCTCCTCCTTCCCCTCGAGTGCACTTTTCCTTACAGCTCAATCAGGCTTTACAAACATATCGCCATACACAGAGGCCAGTATATACAATAAATACAGCCTAGCTCTGAGGGCAACAGCGGTAAACTATTGCCCAGGGGACAGGAAGGTTAGTGGGATTGTGATCTAAAACCTGAGGCTGGCAGCTCTGTGCTCCCCTGGGAGAGATTTCCACAGCTACTGAGAGGAGAACAATCACCGTTTTGGTTATTACACTTCATTTATTGGTTTGTTCAAAGATCACAGCCAGGTAGGCCCTAAATTCAGGGATGCTAGGAGCAGGGGTCTCCAGTCACGCTTTCTGTGGTGGGTTCCATGGGCCTGCCTTGCACCCCAGGGTGCTGCCCCGGATAGTGCCCTTCCCTTCCCCAGGACAGATCCATCCTGGCTCCTCTGTAAGTTCTCCACCACAGTGAAGCACAGGAGGGGAGCTGACCCTTAGGAACATGCTATGCATTAGGAGAGATGTGCATGCAAGACCTCTCACTGATGTCTACATACTCTGATGTCAACACAAGAGGAAGCAGCACATGTGCTCCAAGGGGACCATCCAGCAGACACACTGTTGGGAGTGTATTCACTTCCCAGGAAGCATCTTTCCTGTTGAGAAAATACGAGAAATTGTAGGCTGGAACGGACTCATCCACACCTGCACCTTGGAGGACAGAGAGCAGGATGTGAAACTCTCAGCTCCTCGACCAAGCATGGGTGCTCAGGGAACTGCTGTAAGACACACATTGCCAAGCTCACCCACCTTGGTCAGAGAAGAGCAGTGGGTCATGGCTGGGATTCGGGAAACATGGGGTGCTTCCTGCACCGCTCCTGAGCCAGCTGCCCAGGAAATGTTCCTATAAACTCCTATTAATTAGTTGACACTTGGGCTGTGCAAACAGGCTGCCCTCTCCCTGTGCCCCCCAGGAGGCAGTGCTGGAGCAGGCCAGCGTGGGGGCCAAGCCTTGGGCACATTCTTCCAGTTAATATTTCGGGCCGCAGTTGCCAAGGGATCGGGACTGGCGTTTCCCCCCTTCCTCCCCCTTCCACCTCCCAAAGCGCCAATGGTGAGCGGATAGCCAGGTTATTGCCTCCCCCTCCCTTTGCAAGCAGATGTATGGGAGCCAGAGGAGGAGATTGATGGGGTTTATACAGTCTCCCTCCTGACCACCCACCATGGCTTCAGCTCCCTTGGGCCTGTCCACGCAGCATTCATGGTGATGGCTCCACTGGTGTCCACCATACAGGGAAAACCAGGCTGGCTATGTCTGCTGGATACCCTGGCTACTTTAAAGGACCTTTCTTTGGTCCCAAGCACATCAATGAGATGGGAGAGAGCAACCAGCTCTTCCCCGGCCATATCCATGTGGTGATGGGAACTCAGTGCAACCTGAATCTCAGTGGGATCAGGTCCCTTAACTGCGTCAGGCTTTCAGAAGCTACACAGAGCAGATGCCAGCTCTACCAAAGCCTTCAGCAAGTCAACGTGTTGCAAAGAGTATAGGAAGGGCGGCAGAGCAATTCGGGATGGCACAGTGCTTGCACATGGAGGCTCTCCCAAGGGCTGCAGCAGTCCCTCCTGGCTGTAGTAAGGTCCTGGCAGGTCCCAGGAAGCACTTGAATGGGAATAAAGGTATGGATGCGGGCCAGGCTCAAGATGCCCATATTCTGGGAAAGGAAGCAGGCAGCAAAGTGCAAGAGGAGCCCATGGACCCCAGCACGGGATGTGCAGTGGGGCAGCCATTCAGAGTGGAGGGAGGCAGGGTTTGCTGGAAAGGGCTGGGAAGCAGCCTCAAACAAAACCCAGCTCACAGCCCGGGCAGGCGTTCAGTGTGATCAGCATCGCTGCCACCAGCAGCACACTCAGGCAGGGGCACCATGTGAGCAGAGGCTTGCATGAAGGAGCATCTTGAGGCCGGCTGCCATTACACCCCGCAATGCCTAAATGAAACCAACCACCCCCTGCAACCCCTGAAAAGGAGAAACAAATCAAGCAAACTAGGCCCGTTGGTAACATTTGGGCTATTTCCTGTATGTTTAACACATTTTCTATTAAGCCCACGACAAATGGCAAGGGCTCCAGGCGTAGCCATAAAGGCTCCCTCCCGCAGCAAGCCGAAGGGGCTGCAGGCAGGGAGGGGAAGGTGAGCCGGCTCAACGGGCAGATGGGAGGTGAGCGCATAATTCACAGCAGATCCACGATTTGATTAATTTCCCTGCTTTTCCTGCTGGAGAATTCCGGGTTTTATTGGCCGTTAAAAGGCACCGCGCTGCCTGATTTTGGAGCGGAGCCGCGCCGGGGAGGGGGGGGACGGATACATACACAGCATGGGGGCTGGCTGCGGGGACCTGCTGGCAAGGGAATCAGGTGCACAGGGTTACAGTGAGCGTTTTGGAGTCGGGGATTCCCTCATGGAAGATAATCCCTCCACAGCATGTTTTCTAGGGAGTGGGGTTTGTCCTGGAGACCCGGTTTAGCGGGGAGGGAGGTGGCCGGCCTCCACAAAGCCCCTCCACAAGCCGATGGGACCCTTGCCTGGCTGATTTCTCCCTCCCCTCCTTCATCCGCTATTCCCCCATCCCTCCCCCCTCACATTGAGCCGCTGGGATCGGCCCTTGCAGGGAAAAAAACCCTCCCAATTTGTCATGTCATGTCCAGCTGTTAACCTCCCGTTGCCGAGCCATAGGGAAGACTTGCTTTCTTCTATTTATTTATTTGCCACCCGGACAATGGAAGGCCCCAGGCCTGCTGAGCCCTTCATAATAACGCCACCAACGCTCCCCCCTCCTGCGTGCCTCCCCCAGCCAGCAGCACCAGCTGAGGAGCTGCAGGTGTCAGCGGGCATTCAGCAGCGCGGGGCTCCGGCCCGGCCATGGGGAGGCAGCCGCTGAGGGCCGCAGACAGGGCTGGCGGGTCCCCGGGGCCGGGCGCACGTGGAAAACCTTGCACAAAGAGGGAGCAGAGGGGAAGGCCGAGGGACAGCCATCGCTCTGGAAAGCTTATAGGGCTGCTTCAGTGGGGAGAACGGGGCTTCCAGCCACCCGGCTGGAAGAGAGATGTGGGGAGCCCAGTAACTGTGGCCCTGGGGACACTTGGCAGCTGAATGGAGGGGATGGAAGCTTGGTGGCCGGTGCCTGCCAGCCTCCGACGCCCAGACTTGGTGACTTTGCCCCATGCCAGGGTTAAACCCACCCGGGCATGGCTGAAGGCTGCGTTGGAGCCAGGAAAATTGCTCCAGAGGCCAGGCTTTGTCCTGGAGGGGAAAGGAGCCATCCCCTGCTTCCCCCTCCCATCCAAAGCACTGCAAGTTGCTCCTGCGGCACGGCCTGGAGCTGGGCGCCCTGCTTTGGAAGCTGTAGGGCTGTTTCCCCGCTGCGGAAGCAGAGCTGAGGACACAGAACGCCCTGCCAACGGAAAACTGGGAAGCCTGTCTCCTCCCGCAGAAGGGATACGCGGGAAGCCAGGGAGAAGCTCCAAGTCCCCCATTCTCTCTGCCACCTCCTTAGGGACACAAGCCCCCGTGCCCGGGGCACCGTCGCTGCCCATCCTCGCAGGCGGCACGCTGCCGGGGCTGCGAGTACCCCAGCGGCTGGGCTCGGTGTGCGTTGGCTGTTCCGACAATAAAATGCCTCTCGGGTTACGGGGAAGGTAGCGGCGCCGAGCAGACGAGGAGGGAGCACACGCGGGCCCGTAACTCCTTCCTGTCTGCCCGGCTGTCTGTCAGGCCTTCCTCCCCCTGTCAATGTCACTTTATGCGCTTGCTGGGGTGGCGAGAGGATCACTGTTAAAAGCACAAGGAGTAGGCATTAAAATGCATTTCAGTTAGTCCGGGATAATAAAGGCGCGCGAGGGGAAAAGGGGGGGAGGTGAAAAGAAGGAAGTTTTAACTCGCTAATAAAAATCAAATGCAGGCAGTTTGCAGGAGCGAGCGGCTCGGCGCTTTGCCTTGCTCTTGTTAAGGGCCCGCTGCCATAAATAACTTCCCTGAGCGAAAGCAGAGGAGAGCAGGAGAGCGAGGCCGCAGCAACACAAAATTTTTCATTTTTCCCCATAAATCATTTCAGCGTGTGATAATATTTGTTTTTTCTAATGAGTCTCCTGTGATCCATTCCGGGAGCCAACATCAGGGCCTGTCAGGGCGTGATGTGTGGGGCACTTCAGCGCTTTACAAAAACTGCCTCCTCCACACAATTCCGTGTCCCCCCCCCCTCCCCGAGCCAGTCCCTCACTTATGCTCAGGATGAATGTGGCCAATTTCTTTTTGCCCTGGGATTTCGGGATCTCTCTCCTTCTGCACAAAGTTCTTCAGCATTAAGCCCCACGTAGATGCTTTCCAGAAAAGCAAACCCTGGTTTTCCCTTTCTCTTTGTCCCCCCGAACAGCAAACATCCAGGACGGTCGGCTCTCGGGGTGAGAAGAAGCTGGATGCAAATGGGAACAAACCAAAGCGAATGCTGGCAGCAAACCCTGCAAGAGGCAGCTCCCTGGAGATGTTCTAACACCTGATGCCTGCCACACTTGTCCTGACCCATGGGCCCCCCAGCACAGAGCCTGTTTCTCTGCCCCACCTCGGACTTACCAGCGGACTCTCGTGCACCTTCATGAAGTCCCAGCCATCCCCAGAAGCACTATAGTGACCACAGGAGGCTGCATTTCCAGAGAGCGTGTGCTCCCCCCCAGCAACATCTTCTTTTGGTCAAAGCCCAAGAGCTTCACAGCCAGGATTTTCTAATGGAAAGCCTCTGGGCAAAAACTTGCTTGTGTCCAAGACAGAGCTCAATGCACTTGTGGAGGTGACTGCATACCACAAGGGCCCAGGAAGTGGGGATGAGTTTTCATTGAGATTCCTTCCATTCCTTCATCCTTACTGGCTCCTCAATACTCATTGCTTCAACCCAAAGAGCAACCCCAACTAAGTGAGACACCACATCTCAGACCTGGAGAGAAGAGAGCAGGCTGGGTCAGGGATGGGAATATTATGCATTCAAACCCAGGTAACCAGATTAGCATCAGCCCTGGTTACGACAACCATAACTAATACCTCCTCAGAGTGCTGAGCACCCAAGCTGATGGGTTCAGCTGCTATAGGCAGGAGTAGAGCCCCATGGCACTATGTTCAATGTCCCAGCAAAGCACCAACGGATCACGGAGATAGATTTCAATCTGTGTCTTGGTGCACACCTGAGTCATGCTGGCAGGAGAGATTGAGGATGCTGCCAGTTTATTAAAGTCTAGTTTAAATGGATCTGTCCATCAGCACACATGTGGTTGCAAGTCAGAGACCACCTCAGTGGGCAATAAATGAGAAAGTGGGACACAAAGTATGGTATACAGAAAACAGAAGAGGGAAGGAACCCAGAAGCAAACTTCAGCTGAGATCTCTCTCTTAATAGCTTGGAAATCATCAAACACCATGAAGATGCTTTGTTCTGAGCATCACGCACCAGGAGCAGTTAACACACCATAATCCTGTGCTGCAAGAAAACAGGATATCCCTGCAGGGCTGGAAACGGAGACCAACCCTTGCTCCTCTGCAGCATGGCCCAGGTGACAAAGAGCTCATTCTGGCTCACTCTGGCTCATTCTGATCCTTCTCCTTGCTCCTGCAGTCATCACCATGACTGCCAGAGCCAAGGCTGCTCTTAGCATCACCATCATCATCAGGGTTATTATTATTATTAACATCATTGTTATGGTGTTTCCAGAGGAGGCTCTTAACTCTGCTCGTCGGGATAAAGGCAAGCTGGTGGCATCTTCAGGGAGTCATAATGGTACAGGGCCCAGCTCAGTGTGTGTTTACTCTCTGCCAATGTATGTGAGAGAGAAAAAGAGAGAGAGGTAGCGAGATAAACACTGTCATGGGCCGCTTCCATCATCTACTCACAAGAGCATAATAAAGCCCTTGTAATATACTAGAACTTGTGTGGTCCCGGGGTCTAATTTGCATACTAATTACTCAGTGCAAATGGGAACGAGAGGTAGGGGGAGGGTGCGTGGGTGAGGGGGACTGGACTATTTGCTCTGCCGTTTCATATCATGCTAACAAGCTAATCCAGCGTGCAGTTAGCTCCTGATATATAACTGCTCATTAGTATTATAATAAAGTACATGAAACAACCATAAAACGTTATATACTGCACAAGTGTTGTTTTCTTGCCAATTATCTGCGGGCGGATTTATCACCGCAGTTGTTGCAAATTCCCCTTGGTGAGGTTTGGGTCGAATAAAGAAAGGTGTTGGTGTGAGGGGGGAATGGGGGGGCTGCTTTCAAGGGGGAGAACATGTGTTTTCTTAAGTAGCACTTACCGATGCGCCATTTCATATGAGAGAGAGGGTGAATGCTGCATCCTTAGGAGGCTGAGTGTGGAAGGGAGCCCAGGGCTCCACACTCAAATCAAACAAACTTCTGTCCATTAACAAAATGGGACCAAAGCCCTAAGGATGGGCTTTAACCTAGCAGAAACCAAGAGAGGACAGGGCAGCATCTTTTTCCTACTGCCTTCTTCTAAGGTAGAAGGAGCACAGCTAGCCGTGCAGGATAGAAAAGTAGCTCTATTTGTTGTGGAAAGGGCTTTCCTGGCACATTTGCCTGCAATGAGGTAGATTCCTTAGAGGAGCCAAATGCAACCCAGGACCCTTCCCCAAATCCTGCTGCATCTTCTCTTTCCCATCACTGCTCCAGGAACCTGCATGAATCAACAACCTGCAGTGCCCAGGGTCTGTGCACTGCTTCCTGCCCTGTAGCTGATGTTTCTGCCCTTACAGCCCTTAGTACTGCCCCAGAATTTACTGCAAGGCTCAGAGGTGTTGAGCAGCTCTGTATGGCACTGAAAGTCATGAAAATCAGGTGGTTTCCTGCTTTAACTGGCTGGTCAGAGGACACCATCCTCTGCCCTCCACAGGCACAGGGGCAGTTACAAAACTCTTTGACAGACATAAGCAGAGCACAGTGATTTGTAGCCCATGGTCTGTGGCCCCTGAGGGTCCATAGATTACTTCTCAGCTATCCAGGAATGCTGAACAAGAAGAGCAAACTGAGGATCAAATAGTGCTCTTCGTGTGGGCTCTACACGTCTGCTGGAAACCCCCAGGCACCACAAAATGAGAAGAGGCTGAAAGGTGCTGTGAGGATGTGGGTGGCAGAGCACCCACACTGGAAGGGGCTGGATGTGGCTACCAGGCTGCCAGGAAAGCCTCCTAAACCCATCAGCAGAGACTGGGCACCATGTGCCATCCCCTGCTTCAGCAAGGGAGGGATGTGTGATATATCACTGCTGCAGCCTTCCCAGGACACATGCAGGAGCATGTGCTCAAGCTCCTCCACTGACATTCTCTTAGAAAAAACAATGACAAGTCCCTTCGTGGCACAAACAAGACAGGCTCCCTTCACTTGAGGGCTGCATGTCCTTCTGCCCTTGCAGGGGCTGGCAGAGCTTGCTGAATATGATGGGCACTTCACCTATGCCTGTGCATAACCCATCTCCATGATGATCTCTCCAGAGATGCTCTGTGCTCAGAAAAGCAGGACAGCTCCCTGAACCTACTACTTTTCATCTTCCCAGCACACCTGCATCACAGCCAGGCCCACATGCATATGCAACAGGTACTTTTAAAGCTTCTACCAACCTCAGCATCCCACTGCGCTCTCCCAGTGAAATACCTCTTCAAGAGGAACCCTCCAGCTACCTCTTCTGCTGACGCAGCCTTGCAAACATGAACTGCTGTGAATGTGCTCACACCCCCAACGTGTTGGCACGCTCGCACCCAGATGTGGACTGCCTGGTGTACACAAGGTTATGTTTCCAAACACTTCAGCAAGGCAATGAGAAGACACAGTTTCCTTTCCATGGAGACCCAGCAGCATAAATCCCACCCATTTTCCCTCTTGCAAACAGGGGTTACAGATGCAGCCCCCCCACGGGTATTTCACACACAGTCATTCTCCCTCTCTTTCACACACACACACAAGCCCCCTTGCTGTGAAGCATTTGCTTATTTATGGCTTGTTTTTGTCAAGCGGAGGCAGGACTGACAGCTCTCAGTGGTGGGGCTCTGTCTGTCTAACTCTGTAATAAGACGCATGATATCCATTCTGCTGCCAGCGGGGAGTGAATCACGCCAACCCCATCACCCCGCTTTGCCTTGACGAACTCCACAGCTTGTTAGCATCACAATATTGGGAGCAAAATGTGACCCAGCGCTGCCATGCCCCCTCCTCCCTCGGTCTGAAAAGAGAGGGGGAAACACACACGCTCACATCTCCACACGGAGGGAAGGCACAAATCCCCCACAGGGCTTTAAAAGGACTTAAAACCATTTTAATAAACTGATCAGAGACGAAACGCCTCCCCTTGGGAGAGGGTCGTTGAGCACATGCCAACACTGGCTCTGGCCTGCTCTGCTTGCCCTGGAGCTGCACTGGGGCACCAGGGAAAGGGATTTCCTGGACCTGCTGCCCAGTGGCTGGCCTGCAGCATCTACCTCTGCTGCCTAACAGGATATGATATGAGCATCCCAGCAGAGCAGGGTGAAGGAGGGCTGCTGGGACCCACTCCCAGCCTCCGGCATCCCAAGCTGGGCCAGGAGAAGTCACTGCACAGGAGCATGGGAGAATCCCACTCTCCTTCCCCAAACCCCTCCAGTGACCGGGACGGGAACTCCTACTTATAGCTTGTTCCCAGGAGATAAATAGACCTCAGTAAAAAGATTGCTACATCCTTTCAATAAAGATTTTTTCCTCTTTCCCAGACAGCTTGTGAAATGTTTTAAAAGCTTCTCACATTTCCCGTGAAACCCACAGAGAAGAATTTTGCTTGTTATCAGCCCTGGAAGCCCCTGATAGACGGATGATATTTTTCCCCCTCCTTTCTCTCTCTCTTGCACTCTCTTTTTTTACAAGCTGAAAAGAGAGTCACAGTGTGTTTTATAACCGGCTCTCTGCATTTCAAAAGCTCAACGAGAGCTCTCTGCTAACCCCGATAAGCCCAGGGCTCTTAGTGTCTTAAATACCTTTGACAAGCTATACATTACAACGCTAATAATTTGCCAAATTTGCGCCCATAATATGATATCTGTAAAACGTCAAGGGTGGTAATGCGATTAGCGGCCTCAAATGAAATATCGAACATTCAGCGTTTAGGCCCTGAATAGGGGAGAAAGGAAAGGAAATCAATTTCAAAAGCAGGAGGGAAAGAAGCGATAAGCGTGTAATAAAAAGGGAGAGGGGAGCATGGACAGGCTGGGAGAAAGAGCATCTTGTTTTTCATTCTTCCCTTTTTAAGGCATTCAAACCTTGCAAAGGAAAAAAAAGAAAAGAGTTAAGAAAAAGGCAAACATCTCTGAATTAAGTTGGTTGCAAGTCTGCAAAATAACATTTGGCCACCCTAACAACCCCAGGGTTTGGTTGGTGGTGAAGGTGGGGGAAGGACTCGCTGTTTGCTCTCTGATCCCCCCCATCCAACTCCCCGCCCCGAACAGTTCGGGTCCATAAAACACAGGATGTGAAATTACAAGTAGTCTGAGGGTGGGCTGCCCCCTCCTCTCTCCCCCACTCAAGGTGGGGGAATCATAATGTACTAATTATCTGAAACCACTCCGAGTAGAAAAGAAACTGTCACATACCAGGCTGTAGACTAAATAACAAACATCCCACACCTGCGGCTTTATGAGCGCTCGCTGCAAGGCGGTCAGGGGGAGGGAATTCCCTGCTCCCCACCGGCACAGCGGACAGGCTCCTGCCAGGATGGGGTACCGGATGCTGCGACCCAGAGCTGAGCAGGAACTGGGCCCCGCAAGCAGCCTGAATCCATACGTGAATCTCATTGCTGTTGCTGTCATGGGCTTTGCATTTGGTTTGGCGTGAAAAAGAATCTTCCACCAGGGTCTGGATGGGAAGCAAGAGAGCACCAAGAGAATCCACCAAAGGAAGGCAGCCCACACCAGGGACAGGATGGGAGGAAGAGGGGGACAGTCAACAGTGTCAGGTCTGTCTTCCAGAAACAGATCTGGAGACTATCAAGACAGCAAGGGTGAGAGCAGGCTGCAGCAGACCCTCAAACCAGCATTACCAAGGAGAAAGTCCATGGAGGTACCAGAGGAGCCACCAGGCAATGACTCTGTCCTTCCATCCCTCTTCACTGCAGCTGGAGCCTGGAGAACATTGTTTTCTGCAGACAAAATAACTTGTTGGTACTCAGCTATGGTCCTCTACTATCTGGCATTGAGAGACTGAAGCAGTGTGGCAGGTCAGCCCACTGCCAGCCCCACATACCTGGCAGGGTCAGCAGCAGTCTCAGGGGCTGCAGGAGAGCCAGGATACACGCTCTGTATGGTACCAGCTTCATTCTCCCTAGCTCCTCTTGGGCTTCAACTGTTGTGCCAAGGCTGACAACAGGACGGAGAGGAGAATCCTGGCTGCTATGTGTATGTTCCACCAGAAACTAGGCTGAGACCCACCAAAACCCTCCTGAAGGGGATTAATGATGGTACTTGGACAGTCAAAAAGCCACAAGAGCACCCTTGTTACTGAACACCACCAAACCAGTAGGAGGCAACTTTTAGTCAAGTCAACTTTGCTTAGATTTGCCATGCAGCTATGGGATTCAAACTAATGGCAAGGGCTGGAGGGGAATTAACCAAACTGGCAACTGCAGGTTACTTAAAACTCCTCCTGGAGTACTGAGCTCCACTCACTGTTGCGGGGAAGGTGCTGGGTTAAACAGGTTGCTAGTTTGCTTCCCTCAACAGCTCACCTTTCTGAACAAAGCTGAAAGCCAAAGGGCCATGCCTGCCCAGATGCTGGGCTGACAGGACAGCCTGGGTCTCTACAAGCTGCGTGAAGGGTGCAAGGTCCAAAGCAGGGACCTTTCTGAATGGCAAGCTATGGCAGTCTGGCAGCGACAAGGGGGACAAATGCCTTCACTGCCTCTCAGCTACACAATAAGAAGGGTTGTGGGTGCGTGGCCATGCCTGGGGGTGCTTGGTCCCACGTGAATTCCAGCAGGAAATCCTGGTGCTGGTGTCCTGTGGCTTGGCCACCTCTCCTATATGCAATGCAATATAGCATCCTTGGTGAAAACTCAGCTCCCAGGCAGTGGAATAGCCAGGACTGTTGCTCCAGGGTCAGGGTGTTCCCCTTCTCCTTCCCATCACAAGCAGCAGGTCCAAGCTCAGACTTGCAATCCTGGGTCTGCACCCACAGCCCAGCTTAGTCAGCACCTCTGAACCCACCTCATGGAGGGAGAATTCACCCTGGCCCAGTACTGATGATGGGGACAGCAGAGCCAGAACAAACACCTGGATGGCCATCAGAAGCACACCTTTAACCTGCAAATCCCCCAGACCCTTCCCAAAGGCTCTGGGGTCTCCAGGTGTCCTTGCCTGGGGCGGTTGGGGAGCAGAAGGTGCTGGTGCCCCGTGGGAATGAGAACACACACCGGTGTAGGGGCAGAGCACGCGCCCCTTGGCCAAGCATGGAATGGCCATTACAGGGCCACTTCTTGCGGCATCACGAGTCATTAGAGCCAAGAGCGCTTGGGGAATCATCAGCACCAGCCAAATGACTTCCCCAGATGTGGCTCGTTCTCAGGATGTGGGAGCCCCCATGGACACCCACCTCCGATCCCAGCTCCTCCAGACAAAACATTCCCAGCTTTGGAGTCTCCACCCAGGACCCTGCTCGCAGGAGCTTTCTAGGCCATTTAGCAGGAGGCACTGTTTGGTTTTGAACAGATGTTGCCTTCCCCCTGCCCCCAAGGTCTGCAGCAGCTCTGCTGCCTTTGAGCTGGGAAGGCAAACGAGTTTTGCACACTTGTTTAAGGTCAGTCAGGTGCATGTGCACAAACACACACATTCACACACACACAAATGAGCTTGACAGTGGGGTGGGCAGAGAGGCACCCCAGAGTAAAGCAAAGCAAGCGCAGGGAAGAGTTATGGCTGTGCTCAGCCGTTAGTGTTAAAAGGACTTCCCTTCCCCACAGCCAGCAGCAGCACAGGCACTGAGACTTTGCAATCCCAACACTAAACTGGAGTTAAACATATTCTCTGTGCCCCCTGGGAGATGTGGGGGGCTGAGATGGCTGCAGAAGCTAAGCCAAAGGAAGGCTCTCTCCAGCAGACTGCAGCAGCAGGTGATTTGTGTGGATTTGGTGGACGAGCACAGAGCTTCTGTGTTGTGACTCTCAACTGCCTAGGTTGAAGAACAGACAACTGCTTGTAGCTTTGATGTGCTTATTTATTCCTAAAACATCACACCAGACTGGGCCACCCGGGGTCTGCAAATTCACCATGTGCCCAGTGAGCCCAGGTTACCTTCCCAGACCATGGCACACCACTTCCAAGTCAGCTACACAGGGAATTGTGTATGCTGAGATTAGTCATTGCTCTGCTCAATCCGGTCCAAATGACTATTGATCCCTTAACACAGAGGTGTAACAACAGCCCTCAGGCATTTTCACTGAGAGATCTTGCTTTAAGCTCCTTTTCTCTTTCAAACTGAACTACTGCAAATCTACTGGTTTCGTTGTGGTCAGAATGGGGGCAAGACATCTGTACAAACCTCCTTTGGCTCTTCCCATGGGATAAATGTACCTGCTGTGCATCCAGGCTGCCCCCTTGGGGTCAGTCCTTGAAGAATATTGCCCAACTTCTACTGGGTGATGGCCATGGTGAGCCTTGATCTTGTTTACTAGACACACTTAAAGGTCCTAGTGTCAGGGGAGTGACAGAATCAGGACCTTTGCAACCAGCAAACCAACACACAGGCAATCATCCCAGTTCAACACCTTTCTGTCCATGAGGCCAGAAGCCCTTTGTGCTAAATCCAGCTTGAAGACACAGTGCACTCTAGAAACATCAAGGTATCTTCTAGAATAGCTTTGTGATCCAGATTGCAGTGATGCAATTTATCACTGAGCTATCAGCACCAGGCATGTGATAAACATGCTTACACCACTATATGCACACACTTTTAAAGGGCTCTTGCAGGGTCTTGAACAAGTGTAAGTCCCCATCCCAATCAGTGTATATAAAATTGCACAGACACTCACAAATGCTCATGATTCTGTACTTCCAAGCTTCTGTTTGCAGTCACACCTCCAACCTTGTGGCTGTTTTCTGGCTAAAGGCCTACAGATTGCAATCTTACAGTATACAGGCTTTCATTGACACACACTTCTATTCCAAGGGAAAACAAGCTGACTGATACTTATTGAGCAAGGCAAGCAGCAGCAGCAGGCAAGACCTAGGTGATGGTAGAGGACATCAAGCTGGACCTCAGCATACACTGTGATAGGCAACACAAAACATGCAGTGTGGTCCAGGCCTGCAAAAGAATCCGAGATTTTACTCCAGCTGATGCTGATGTGGCTGTGTTGAAAAAAGGACATTGTCCCCTGGGGCTGCAGTGTTTGAAGGGGGCAGAGATGATCTGGAGCTCAGCGGAAAGACATCCTGGGAGCTGACTAAGGCTGGAGGAGCTGTGGCTACATTCAAGGAAGGGAGTTCATAGTGTCTAATGATAGGTAAGATATTGTGGACCTCTGCTCTCTGAATACCACAGCGAATGCTAAACACAGTGTGCTGAGGGCTAAGGCGATGGCAGTGCAGCACGGGCTCTTACAGCCCCTACAAGCGGAGATGGAGAAGGGTAGAAGGGATCTCACTCACACAGATGTGGACGGCAAGGAGGAACAGATACCCCTGCCCACAGCCCCTCTCTGCTGCACTGGTTTCTGCTCCCCTCCGTGCTCCTCACTTCCCCGTGCCACCAGCCTTGGCACAGCTGAGCCTCAGTGGGGACCCCACATCCCACCTCTCCTGAAGGAGACTTCAGCAGTGTTGGCTTTCAGCATCTGACCTGGAGCTTTAAAACCCTGGTCTCTCTTGTTCAGGGACCTGCATTCTGACTTTGATTAAGTGATGGACATGAAAACACACACAGACACAAACACAGTGTGAGGCAACGTCCCCAGAGGAATGGGAAAAAAAGAGAGATAAAAACCAAACAGCCGTTTTCACCCCCCAAACCGTATAATTTTGTGTAAATTTTTACTTTAAACATCTCTTTTTTCCTGAGCCGTGATATAGGCCCTGTCAAAACCAGGGCCAATTACTGCCATTAGGTTCCCATTATGTCACTGCTTCTCCCCCCATTATGAAGGTCTTCGGCACACAGAGCTATAATCTTCACTCACTCTCGCTCCATCACTCCCAGAAGGAACAAAATTGTTTAAAAAAAATAAAGCCTTTATTTTGCCCCTGTCAACTCTGAAAAGGAAGGAAGGGAAAAAGAGAGAGAAAGAAACTGGTAAAGTTTTTAACTGTGAGGTTGCCAAAAGGACCTCGAGAAAGTGTTCAACACAGCCGAGGCGTATGAAACCAGGGCTGGCAGGACTCCACAGGGTCACCCAAATGAGTTGCTCTCCTTATCCCTCACTGGCGAGATATTTGCTTCCCTTCCCCTCTGCCAAAGCAGACCTATGGTAAGCCACTGGGAATAGAAAAACACAGAATGATTCCTGGGAGCAGCACACATGCCAAAATGCATGTTCTACATCACAGTCCTTGTGCTGGGGGTTACAGCGATCTGCTGCTAAAGCAACCACCCTGTCTGTTTTCAAATACCAACCAGTCTTTTCACCCAAAGTGCTGGGACTGAGCCTGGAAGTGATCCGAGAGCATCCTTGGTCACACCTGTACCTGATGTTTGCTGCCGTCAAGGCAAAGACTTCAGGATCATGCCCAGGAAGGACAACTAGCTGCAGAAGGCTGAGAAGACCATGCTCAGCCCTCAGGAACAAGACCCACCAAGACCCACCAATGTGGAAGTGGAGCTCAGCAAAGGTGTCAGACAGCTCATGAAGGATGATGAGGGACAGGAGCTTGAGGAAGCTGCTCACTTGTCAAAATAAGAGCAGCCTTAGTCCAGGGGCTCAGGAGAATGCACCATCCCTAGCACATTCCCACATAGCCACAGCTGACTAAGACCCATTGCACCCATTGCCAGATGTCCAAGCATCCTGCATCTTCCTTGACACTGTTCACTGCTGTTTCTTGATCCCACTATCCTGTGTTTTGTGCAAGGTTCATGTGAAAGCCAAGGGATTGATCTACCCCAGCTTGCTAGGAGAGCTGGATATGGTCAGAACAGCTCCAATAAAATGAAATACTAGAGACATTGAAATGGAATACCTGATCCATCTCCCTTGGTGCCAGTTAATTCAGTCCTAGGGCTCCATTTTGGTCAAGACTGGAGGTGGAAGCAGCATGGGAACCTGATGCAGTATCAAATAACAGCAGGAACTCAGACCAAAGCATCAGGAAGAGTCACTGCTCAGCAACTGCATGGAGCTTATGGCCCCAAAATGTGAGGAAGGAGCACACATCCTTTCCACTCAGCTGCACTTCTTCCCTGGGCCTTTGCTCACATGCAGTTCCCCTGACACTGACTACAAATCTTCCAAACCTTTCTCTGTTCCTGCTTGTATCCCTGCCTCCCACACTGAAAACTGCTACAACCAGCAGCTCTCCTCCCAAACTAGAATCCTTCCTCTCCCCTCATGGCTCCCGCACCCTCCTCTGGGGACCCCCTGCAGATGACAGCATCTGGCAACTCAGGAGCAGGAGAGAGGGGGCACAATTTGCCCCTAAACAAAGAAACATCATCTCTGCTAAAGTGATTTCCACCCTCAGTGAGACCTCACAGAGCCATCCTCCCTTTGAATGCAAAGGTCTCGCCCATTCCTCTGCAGAGAGAGGGAGGGAAAGAAAGGGAAAAGCAAAAGAAAAAGCGTGGGGGGGCCGGGGAGGGACACAGTGACAGACACTTTGGCTTTCCCCAGCAAAAGGCTGAGCCAGTGCAATGAAAGTGCTCAACAGCGGCCCACTGAGCTGTCACTTATGCGAGCCTGTGCAAGACACAGAAGAGGGCCAGCGCCCGCCAATCGCCCCGCTTTCCACCAAGCCCCCTTTTGTTTTTGTTTAAATCAAATCAAGGGCTGCTTTAAGATGTGCAGCAAAGCAATTTGCTGAGTATTCTTCCCCCCTGTCATGCCAGCAGCAGCCCCTGGTAACTGGGAGGCTGCCCGCGTGGAAAGGGAGACCCACAGGCTGCTCTGATGGGGGGAATACAGCCAACACAGGACAAGCGGGCACCAGGATGCTGCTGTGACGGGTAACTCTCCCTGCTTGTCTGCCAGCCTGAGAAGGGACAAGCTCCAGCTGCAGTGTAGGGTTTGGAGGGACCCATGTGCCCCAGTGGCCTCCCTTCCTGGCTGCGGAAGTCAGTGGATTGGGGACACTGGCTCCGGGGGTCATTTTTTTTGCGGATGTGTGAAACAGGTCTGAAGTAGAGATGCAAAGGCTGCGGTGAAGCTGTGGCTCTGATGTCCCCCCATCCTCCTTCTCCCAGCTTCCACAGAGTGGGACAGAGCAGCTTGGCTTCAGGGATTTGCTCTCAAGGGGAAGCAAAGGTCTTCACTTCCTGGTCTCCAACTGACACAGCTCCATGCCCCGCTATGAGCACTGGGAGGGGAAACAGGCACAAGGCCATCCTTGTGGGTCTTATTCCGGGGAAAAGTTGCTGCTCTTGTGCTGAAAGTGTGGGAGAAGAGAGCTTACTGATGGGGAAGGCTGGGGAAGAGGAGGGTGTGGAGCTGGGAGGGCTCAAAGAGGTTGCTGAAGTGCTTGAGGGGGGAGGCAAAGGATGAGCTGGAGGAGCAAGAGCCTGGGTGCCTCTGCCCATGTGCATGCATAGCGCATAGGTTACAAGAATTCAAGTTCCCAGGCCCAGGGGAGACACGAGCAATGGGATGTGGGAATGACAGGGCTGGATGTCCTCAGCACCAGCAGCAAAACTTCCCTAGAAACAGGGAGCAGCACGGATTTCCAGCTCATGGACCAGACTCAGCCGTGATGCTGGTCACCTGGTGATACCTCTGGTGAGTCTCTTTGCTTCCTCATGCTTCATTTCTCCTTCAAAATAAAGTACTAACAAGGTTCATCTCCCTTGTGAAGTACTGGGAGTCTTACAGCTGTAAAAGGAGCTTATAAGAGCAAAATAGTACAAGGATTATTGCAACTGCTAAGCCAGAGGACTGGAGGGCAAAACACTGGTAATGTTTCTCAAAGAGGCTGAAAGATGGCCATGAGGATTACAGACGAGCAAAGCCCTGCTTCAGTGTCAGGAAAATCACTAGAAACAGCTCCAGAATTACAGGCTGTATTCAGGTGGCCACAATTTAACACATCCCATGCAGGGAGCCTCCTGAAAAGACAAATACTCTCTTCCCTGTGGGAATTGTCTGAGTGCTTCAGCTCAGTGACTGGCCCTGGCAAGTTTTGGGGGCTTTCTAAATGCTTTTGACAGAGGAGCTCCCAAGCGAGCACCTAGGACAGCTAAAGTCATCAAAGGCAAAAAGGCAGGGTTCTCCCTGAAAAGCCACAGTAACCACAACCCAGGAGACACAGCAAGGATGCCGAGTCCCACACCAGCCTCCACACCTCTGCTGCAAACAGGAGCACGCGCATGAGCCACAGTCACCATCTGAGATCAGAAGCAACCTTTTCCTCAAAGAGAATGAAAATACCTTTTCTGTAGAGGACAAATAAAAATGGTCACAAAAGACATATACAAAACAGGGAGTGGAACAGGAGGAGTTTTAATAAAGTAATACCTCCTCCGCCTTTCCATGGGTAAAGGAAGAAGGAAATTAAATAAAGACGTGAAGATGAATGGCAAAAAAACCTTTCAACTGATAAAAAGGCAATAGATACAGACAATGCAGAGTTAACCCCTGGGACTCCTTGCCACAAGATAGCGCTGAGGCTACAATCAGAGAGAGAAAAAACCCCACTTAAACAGGATAATGAAAACATCCCAGGTCATATCAACCAGAGCAAACAGAACCTGCCATTGTCACTTTTTAAAGGAGCACACACTCTTTCAGCTGAGTAAGAAAAGTTCCCTTGTGACCTATTCATTCCAAAATTATATGCCTTTCTGAACCGTCCCCTAACTCAACCAGCTTCTCTTGCCCCAGACAGGACACTGGGCTTCACGGACACGGTCCTGCGTCCAGGTGTGCGCTTTTACACATGCCTTGCCCACCCTGTGCCTGCATGCAATACCTTCCCCATCCCAATGGCTTCCAAGGGGTTAAACTAAAACTTCTCCCCAAGAAGAAGAAGAAGAAAAAAGAGCCAGAAAGAGAAAGTTAATTGAAAATGCTGTTTAATTTTTCAGCTCCACTGGATTACACTGTGGCACAGATGGTTCATCAAGACAGTCTCTGTCTGTATCACTGTCCGTCCCAGCCTCTCCCCCCAGCGTGCAGAAGGGAGGGGGAGGAAAAAAACACAGCAGGCAGTGGCTCAAAAAAAAAAAAAAAAAAAAAAGAAGGAAAAAAAAAAAAGGCAACTTAACACAAAAGAGCATTCTGTGCAGCTCTTTTCAAGGCGCTGGGACAATGCTCCCAACTTGATCCTTTCATAAAGAAAACGTTTCGGGGTCAGAAAACAGGACACATTAAGCCCAGAGAAGCACATTGGCCATTTTACCGCTGACTTTCGTGGCTAGCTAGAGGGCTGCACTGGAGCTGGGTTATTTTAGTTGTTTTTAAAGGCGGCAGCCCTGTAGGAACAATCGCGTTTGGGGTTTGGGGTGGCCTCGGCTCCCACCCGCCGCACCACCCCGTGCTCCAGCGCTGCTCACCCATCCCTCTCTGCTGGGAAAAGTCTAACGGAGATGAAAGGCAGCCTCTTTAACTGGATTACCCTAACAGGCAACCAAACCAAAGAGACTAAGAAACAGCTAATTAAAGCTGTTCAGATACAGAGAGCAAATCCTTCCTCCTGCTCTTCCTTCTCTCGCTCAGCCCAACTCATTCGTATTTCCCCTTATGCCTTATTAATTACTCGGTCGCTGCTGTGGGGGACAAGGGGAGGGGGAAGGGAGGCAGGTGGGGAGTGTGAGAAAGGGGACCAAACCTATCTATGGGTCAGATTTTCAGCATTGATTTGGCTTTTGCCACGGCTACAACCCATTGATTCTGAAGCTTAAATTGATGATTAGCACTTTCTGATTGAAACTCCTAGATCCTTGCAAAGAAAAAAACCCAAACTTCTTTTGTGTAATAATTTGCTCTGCTAAACAAGCTGTTTTCCAGAGGCCCAGGGAAGGTAAAATCTCTCATGTTTAGTTCCTGGTAAGCATCGTGTATCTAGCTAAGACAGGAAGAGCGGGCAAAGCAAAAAGTTGCATTTTTACACACGTTAACTCCTCAGCCGGGTAGCTGTTGCACTTGGGGTAGCAGCCAAATCTTAACTCCTGAGCAGAATTCAAACCAAAGCTTTTTCAAAGATGACATCTGTCTGGGGAAAATCTGTTGCATTTTCTACGCCAGGTGGATAAGGAGTGGAAAGGCCAAACCACAAAGACCTGTTCTCCAATGAAAGAGATTCTGAACATCTCAGAAGACTCCTGGCTGGGCATCCAGGAGTCGCTGTGGGCTCTTTCACGATCAGATCGCCTTTCTTTGTTTTCTCCTAGTAAACAAAATACTGCCTTGCCCCCGAAACTGCTAGCAAGGCATGGAGACAGGGCTGTTCTGCGCTGCAGCAGGCCAGCTCACCGTCACCACATCCCATCATGCCAGCACATACTGCACAACCAGGAAACATCTGACTTTCCAGCCAGAGGCACTCCAGGCACTCCAGAGGAGTCCACAGGGCCATGTCAATAATTTTCTACAATCAGAGAAACTGGTTAGATGAGAAACGGCAACCTTTGTTTCCACCCAACTCTGGACAGAGGAGAGGCAGATCTGTGTCCCTCTGGTGTACCCTACTTTCTGAATAGTTGTTAAATGGAAACTTCTAATCAGGCAGATTGGGGACAATGGTGCCATTTCACAGCCCAGATAACGGAGGTCCAAGAAAACTGAGCAGCTTTATCAAGGTCAGAGGAGCAGCACAGTGCAGTGGCACATGGGAACCAGGCTGGCACTCGGCTGCACCCCCTTTGCCAAAAATAAATCTCAGAAGGAAGCAATGCAGATGGTTTCACACCAGGAGGAGCGTATGGGTGGGAAAGGAGCCGGGTCAACTACCAGTGCCCTGGGATGACTGATGCACCCACCACAGCCGCCCTGCTCCAGGATGCTCCCATTGTCTTCAGTGCAACTGCAGCTGCCTTTCATGATTAAGAGGAGGGAAAGGGAAGCTCCACCTTAGAGGGATCACAAATCCACATTTAATTACTCCTAACAAGCTAATTATCGTGTACGGCAAGACGACACAAACACTCCCCAGGCCCTGGCACCTTGGGAGCTGTGTTTTAAAAGCACACCTGCCTCCTGCTGCCTCTTCCTTGGCACGTGCGGTGCACGGGCAGGAGCTGTGCTGCTGCCTGGCACCCATGAGCATCCTCAGCTGCTGTGTGTGTAGGTATCGTTAACACCATCATTATCCTTGGGTTGGGACATGTGCTTGGGATTCCAGGCTGAAGGACATCCCTGGCTTTGCCTAAGAAGGTACTTTCCACCTTTATATATCTTTTTCTTTGTTTTTGAAGATCACCTGCCTGCTTCCCACCTCCCTTCTCACCTGCCATAAACAGGGTGCTGAGAGGTGGAAGAGCCAGAGCGGCCGAGAGGGAGAGGAGGCTGGAGGGGGAGGGGGAGCAGGGATGACTGGAGGGAGGTCGAGAGAGGAACGAAGAAAGAGGAAAGAAAAGAAAAACCCAGCAGTGCACCATGTTGCATTGTTCACGCTCAGACCTTCAATTTGCTCTCTGCATTCTCCTGCAGCGGGGAGAATGTTACGCTGGCTTAAGAGACAAATCGGACACAAAATAAAGACCAAGCACTCAGCAGTAAAGCAATTATCGCAACATTTTATGCCGGGCCTGTTCCTTTTGAAGGCAGCCTGGTGCTGCCCGCATGTACCTTAACCCGTTCCTAATAACCATAAAGTCACCATTATTTACGGTACAAGACATTAAATAAATAATGAAAAAGCTGCCGGCGACGGAGCGAGGCAAGTGGGGGTTGCAGGGAATCTCCCGAGACCAGAGCTGGCACTGGCTTAACCTGCGCTGCAGGAGCCAGAGCAAAACAACCTCGCTGGACCTGGGCATGGGAGGATGCTTTTATATTTTGGGGTGGCACCTCAGGCCCTGGCATTGGTCGGAGAGTAAAACTTAGATTGTGGGGTTTTTGCCGCAGAAGAGAAAAGCTGAACAGAGTTGCATGGGACTCATGGGCAAGCCACAAACCAAAAAGATTCCTATGACAAGAAGAAGGGGCGGCAGGGCCAGATTCTGACTTCTGCTGTGCTGGTGTAAATCCTGGAGTAACGCTGCTGGAATCAGGAGATGTGACAGGCTTGCAGGACACAACTGAGGCCAGAAGTGAGTCCCCTACAAGGAGACATCCACTCCCATCTTTTTTAAATTGAGAGGTAAATAGATAAAACCAAATTATGAATGTAAATATGGGTCACGGCAGGAGTTTCCACAGCCATGGTTCAGGTTAATATACAAACAAAGAGAATATATCCTCCTTGACCTCCACCTCTCAGCACCACATCATCACAGCCCAGCCAGGAGCCAACATCTGCCCTCAAAGGTCTTCTGGCTGGTTTCATATATGAACATTCTCAACCTCTCTATTTTCAAGTTCTAGCTGCTTTCCCCCAAACCTGTTGCTCTTTTGAATCCCTCCTTCTCTTGGCAATCTCCCTTTTCTGAGCAATGACCCGTTAAGCTCTGGGTTTGCCTATGCCACCCTGACCACCCTCAGCAGCCTGGGCTGGTACAGGCACCTCCTTCACACTCAGACTCACACCAGCCTTGTGTCAGCACCCCAGTGGACTTGCCCTGCAGTGGTACAGCAGCTCCTTCCCTTCATCTTGTGGTTCTACAGGTGGTGGTGGACGCATGGATGGAAAGCGGGACACCATCTGCTATGAACCTCAGGTCTTTTCCAAAGTTTCTCATGGTGAGGAATACAAAGCACCTGGAGCTGCTGGCAATGCCAGCCCAATGTAGCAATGCCACTGTTTTCTTTGCAGGCATGTCCTTGGGTTATGGTGAAGTTCCCAAAAGGGATGGTAAGTCTTTCTTATGCCCCTACACTGATTTCTATACCAGACCCTTACAGCTCAGTATGGACTTGGTGAACACGGATACCTCAACACCAGACAACAGCTGAAGGTGCTGGGTTCACATCAGAGACTGAAAGCAGGAAAAATTATGTCATGGTCTTCTGTGCCAAGCATCACAGGGACTCTGAGAAGCACTTTATATCTCTCAAGTTAATCAATATGAATTTAGGTACTGTTTTAAAGATGAAGAAAGCCCCACACCAGATAGAAAGAGCATATGACAAGACTGCTCCAAGAAATATGATTTATGTTGTGCATTTTTACCTAGTAAGAACTGTTCAGGGGCAAAGCTAAAGTCTTCTTCAAAATATCCGAACACAATATGGGAAGATAGAAGCACCTCACCCACATCTCACCCCACACAGACTGCACCTTTGCACATCCGCTGGCATGGTGAGCTCCCCTTGGCTCTTCTTCCCTGGGGTTTCATTTGGCTGCTCATATTTGTTAATAGACTCAACTTTAAAAGAAAAGTTCAGGCTGAAATGCGGCTCTTTTTTTTTTGTGTGTGGAAATGTGACCACTTTTTTGTGTGGAAATTCCTCCCAAATTATATTGAAATGAGACTTGGGAAAAGGTGTTCCCCTGGGGCAGGACTGAAGTTCTGGATCTTCTGACTTTTGAAGAATGGAGAGGGGTTCTTTATATTTGTAGAATAGGAGCCATCTCCATTTATAAGACCTAAGACCTGCTCCTGATACCTTCTCATCCCCTTGCTCATCTGCTTCGAAAGGATGCACAAGGAGAAGTTAATTCATTGCTAAGGGCACACTGGTCTGACAGCGCACACACCTCTGGGATGTAAAGTACTTCTGATGAAACCCCAAAGGTTGTTGGTTTTATTTTCTTTAAACTAGGAATGCTCTACTCTTTCTATGACCTCAGAATCAGAACCTATTGGCCTTGAATTGAGAATTTGCCTCGAAAATGGAAAATAATAATGTGAAACTATATTCTTTCTCTTCCCGTGAGCTCTTCCACATTTTTTACTCCAAGTCTGTCCCACAAAGAACTGCAGCAACCAGAAGAAGAGGGCAGTGTTTGATTTTTAGTATCAAAAAAGTGCATCTGAATAGCCCATGTTAGGAGAGCTGAGATCTGCTCTTGGAAGTGCGGGTTTGTGTTTCTCTTAAGTCTACTCAAAACAAAGGAAAATAAGCTCTCCTGCAGCTGAATGGGGGAGTCAAATGTGTCCACACACAAAAGAGGAAGGGCCATCTGCACCATCTGATACAATCATGGAAGCTGGTAGAGGACCTCCCTACCACCAGGCCGACGGGGGACAAGAACCCCCCAGTATCACAATACGCAAGGATACATTGCTGGAGATGATGACAAGCCGGAATGAGTGATGCTTCTTTCCCTGAGACCTCTCCCTGGCCAGGGCTGGCCATGCAGAGAGGGTAATCCCCTCTTGCCTCTGCAGCAGGAAGCCGGTGAGCAGGGTACAGAGGGAGATGAACCAGCTCACGGAGGTCGCAGTGTGCTGCCCTCACCCCATCACAGTGCTGCAAGGTTGGAAATTGCATGGTGCTCAACCGAGGGCGCCGCAGCGTCCGGCCAAGCAAGCCTGTGCAGCGGTGGCAGCCGTGGCACTGCACAGGAAGAGCAGACCCAAGCCGTGCACCTCGGGGGGTACGGGGCACCCCATGCCCCCTTTTCATCCCGGGGTTATAAAGCGGAGCACAGGGCAGGCAGGCACGGGGGCAGAGGCAGCTGCTCCCTGTAAGATCTGCTCCATTACACCTCTCAGAAAAGGGGAGAAGGGGTGGGAAGAGAGGGAGGAGGCGGATTTCCAGGCATGGGTGGGTCCATTCTTCACCAGCTTACGCAAGTCAAAGCTGCCACCGAGGTGGGGGACAAACTAGGCGGGGGGTGGCCGGTGCTTCATGGGGACAAGCCATTCAGGCCGGCTTGTGTTTCACACCCGGCACTTCAGATGGATATGCCCATCTCGGAGCTACTGAGAAAGCAGGCGCAGCACTGTCCCATCGTCCCCCCGCACACCGTCTCCATGTGCCTGCCAAATAAGCCGGCTCTGGGATGACACTTTTCTTTCTGGATGCCTAGCCCCAAAGCCAAACTGATGTCATTAAAGTGACTGCCCCCCTCGCCTCCCCCTCGCCTCCCCAGCGCCCATCCACCAGGCTCAGCTGAAATGTAAACCTCCCCTCCTCTCCCCGCAACAAAAGCCAAAGGCTTTCAAAGCCAAACCTGATTGAAATTCAAAAACTTTTTCAGCCCCGCTCCCTCCTCCCCACCTTGAAAAGCGAGTGTATAAAACAGGGAGACAAAAGCCTCCCCCAGCCCACCCTCCGCATTGTCTGGCCGGGGCAGGTTCGGGCCAGCGACAAGGGGCACCCAGCCCCGCGGGGGCCCTGCTCCCCTCTCCCGGCCGCTGCTCGCCCTCGGCCGGGGGGGGTCCCCCTGCGCGCCAAAACACACCCGCACGCCCCGAAACCCAAACCCTGGCCGCCTTTGTGCGGCGCACAAAGAAGAGCCCGGCGGTGATGGAGCCCGCCGGCCGGCGTGATTTACTCACCTGCCTCTCCAGCCACCCGTGGATTTCTATGGGGAGAGGGGGAGGGGAGAGCTGGCCTTTGGTTTTATGCACACACACACCAGCTTTTGTTGCTGTCCCCCCTTCTCCTGAGCCAGTATCTGCTGGGTGATCCTTAGCCTCGCAAGTAGCTGATGTCCCACCCCTCCGTGCTAGTGCTGGGTGTCCCATTCAGTGTGGATGGTCCAGACATTGACTCCTGAAGCTCCCTTCCCTTTGAGGGAGACGTTTCAGGGTCCTCATTTTGAGGTGAGCTTCCTTCTAAGCATCTTCAGCTAAACAGTTGCTCTGTTTCCCTCTCAAATGCTCTCCCTACTTCTGTATTCCCCTCACAGGGGAGAGTCATCTTCTTCATAAGCCCCACTCATGCCTGATCGTGTAGGAAGCCAACTCCACCAGCTCATCCGCCCACTGCAGCCCAGGCGGTGTCTCTCAGAGGCTCTAGAAGGGCAGCAACACCCCTACTGCCCTGTTGGGCTTCAAAACTTCATGGTGCTGACCCACCTGGGCAGTCCCCATCAGCTGTCCCCATATGGCCAGTGGGACAATGGAGATAGATAGATTTTAATGCTCAAACTTCTCCACAGGGGTGCTCTGGGGTGTCTGATGCAGCAGGGTACCTGCACCCAGAAGAAGAGCAAAATGGCACTTAGCCATGGTTTCAGACACCAGCCACCAGCTTTTCTGCTAAACCTCCTGCAGTGGTGCTTGTACCAATGCCATTTCCCAGGAGCAGAAAGAGGGCTTGGCCTTTCTGCCACCGAGTCTCTCCAGAGATTTCTCAGAGGCAGCAGAGCATCCAGTGATAAAACTTGTCCCTTTCCTTTATAGAATAAAGAAAAGAGACCAAGTAGCTGTGGGTACAAAGATTCCTTGATTTCTTCCCAGTTCAACAGCAGGCTCTTGCAGGGCACCTCTTGGTGGGGAGGCAGCACAGCTAACACACAGTGACAGCAGCCCGTCAATTCCATCTATGCTCCTACATGCTCCCCAAGACCTCTGCTGCTGCTCTGTTACGACACCTTGAGCCTTTCCATTTTTCCTTTCCATTTCTCCTTCCATTTTTCCTTTTCCTTTCGAAGATCCTTGATCTTCCAAAAGATCTTTGGAAGCAGCTCTCCCCCCTGCCCTGCGCTCTCCTGAAAAGGAGCCCTAATCCATAGGAGCAAGTCATATGGGTACCATCACCATGACCTGGCTGCACACACTCTCAAGGTGTCATCCCTAAGTGACACTAAGCAGTCTTGTTCTCAAAGGTGACATACTTCACCAACATGTGGCCTTAAAATGGAAGTTTCATCCCTCAGCAGAGACATCCTTGTTCAGATGCTGCTACTGTATATAATCCATTTTTAAAAATCTTGAGAATGGCTGATACTTTATGATTGTGTGATTCTATAATATGATGCATGAACAGGAATGAGGGGGTGCAGACATCGGGTTCTCCTCTACTACTGCTCACAGCACCAGCCTGGACAGGAGATGCTCTTCTCTGGACCCTGCTTTCCCCATCAGTAAAAGGGAGGCAGTGATTCCAGCTCACTCCTTCAAGCTGCTCCGAGCTCTTACAAGTGAAAAGCAGTAAGTGTACAAAGTGCCGACAGCTCTGACTCCAGAGCTGGATGACAGACCCAGCCTCTGACTCAGCTCCCTGCCTGTACAGCTCCTTGGCTATCCAAGACAGACTACTAAATTATGCAAAACCTTTGAGTGAGCCTGGCTTAATTAAGCTTTTATTTTAGTAAATTACCAGTGTGGGAGCGGTTGAATCTGCAGCCATTGCTCCTGCTTGGTTCGGATTTTATTTGGAAATAAGACACTTCATTACATCCCTGTAAACAAGATCTACTCAGAAAGGAGGACTGGTGTAGAGGATCAATATGAAGTGGGAAGAGGAGGTGAGGGGACAAGTAAGCCAGTCTGGGAAGTGTGATTAACACAGGGATTTGGGAAAAACTGTCCAAGTGTGGCCTACGCTGAGCTCGATTTCTCCCCAACCTTCCAAAATCAGCCTTCAAAACATACTAGTCTCCTCCTGAAACTTGCAGCACCATTGACATCCGTGGCAATGCTGTAGATTCCTGCATGTGGACACATCTGCCCGGGAGATTTTATCTTGAGAGACCTCCTCATCCTTACATCCCATATCCTTGGAGCAAGAAGGTTTAAACAGGACAGGCTCTTCACAAGTGCAAAGCACTGGTCTCCCCAAAGCTAAAGCGGGTTTGTAAAACCCAGCAGGTCCATGACACCATTACTGCCATTATTGCTATGAGCTGCTACTGCCCTGAGCCCAGAAATCACTTTTTCCACTAAAATACTACCACTAGAGGCAAGACCTGGCAGTCTTCTGCCTCTTCTGACTGGCATGGGAGAAGCCATGGGCATCAATGGGCCATCAACACAGCATGCACCCTGGGATCTGATCTTCCTTGCCCAGGACACTGGCTCTGTCATCTTAAGTCCCTAATTGGTTTACTAGCATGGTGGTAGCCCGTGGTACTACAATGCCTTTTGCTGTCCCTGTCGCTCCTGAGACGGCTAACACCCAACACCAGCCACATGGCAACACAAGACCTGGGTACAGCAGGGAGGCCCAGGTGAGCAATGACTTACCCTTCCAAAAATCATAGAATCATAGTATCTTTTAGGTTGGAAAAGATCATTAATATCATCAAGTCCAATTGTAAACCCAGCACTGCCAAGTCCACCATGTTCCCAAGTGTCACATCTGCATGTCTTTTCAATATCTCCAGAATGGCGACTCCACTTCCCTGCGCAGCCTGTGCCCATGCTTGACAACCCTTTTCGTGAAGAAATTATTCCTAACATGCAATCTAAAGCTCTCCCTGGTACAGATCTGGTGGTTTGGATGCAAACCAGACACACATTTTTACAAACAGGACCTGTTCTCAAGGGAACAAACCTAAAAGGTGACTAATTTGCCGGTACTTCAGAAAGTTATTTCTAAGATACTGCATCTAATTTTTAAATTGAATGCAGCTCAATATCTTGTTAGTCAAATGTTACAGTGTTTATAACTTAAATATCCATCCAGAGAGAAATTATGATGCTTTTATAAAACTCCCTCAATAGCTTCAGTTAAAAATAAACTAGCCAATTTATCAATCAGCCTTATTCATTCACCTCAGCTATTGTGGGAAGAAAAGAGCAACATACGCAAGAGAGAAGCAAATGGCCTGAGAAGAGGCAGCTGAACATATTGATCAGAGCTCAACAACAAAAAATTGTTAGGAAAACAGGACACACGTCATTTGGTTTAATGCAGCCCATACAAACAGCTCCAAAAGGCCACAGCTGCCTGCCTGGAGCTCTGCTCAAGGTGGTTGGTGCCTCTCACCCAAATGACAGCCCTCCAAGAGCGGCCAGGACCTCTTACTGCTCCTACTACTTTAAAACTGCTCTATCTTCGATGATAAATAAATAAAACAAAAGTCAACCTTGTATCCTCGGGGTGACAAAATAATAAATAAATAAGCAGGAATGCTTGCAACCCACAAAGTCTGACAGCTTAAAGTGTGCGCAAAGGAAAAAACACTGGTGAGAGTGAAAGCCATCCTTTGAACTCCTGCACCCAAGCACTCTCCGAGGTGAAGGATTTATGCATCTGCTCCAGCATGCCAGTTCAGAGAGACCCCTTCTATACATCTCACCCTGATGGGGCTCTCAGAAGTCGTTTGTGGCCTTCTCCCCTACTTTTGGCTTTTACTGTTTAAACTTCCACTGTTTTCCTGCAGGTGAAAAAGGGGAGAGAATCACTTTTCACTTCTTGGGTTATTTAAAAAGAAAGGGAAAGAAAAAATATTTTTTTTCTCTCCTGAAAGGAGCATTTTTGTGTTATTTTGATTTTTTTTTAATTTCTTTTTTTTTTTTTTAAATAACCTGTTTGGGAATGCCCCGGCCCCCATGGCTGGAGATGGAGCTTCCCATCTCCCTCAGCCTGTTGCATTCAGGCAAGGTGAAGAGGCACAACTCATGTTAGGCCGATGGGAACAAATCTCCGCTTTTGTTCCCTGCAAAATGCTTTGCTAATTGCCGTTGGCCCGACTCTGCCTTATCTGCGATTGCTCCCAGAAGGGGAGGGCATAGGCAGGTTCAAAGAAAGGAAGAAAGAAGAAAAGAAAGAAGAGAAAGCAAGAGAAAACACTGCTTTTCTTTTCTGCAGCAGCCAGTGCGAGGCAGAGAAACAGGGGGAAAGAAAAGAGAGGGAGCATGAAAGAGAACAAAAATAAATGACCTGAGGCTGCTTGGAAGACCCTCTTTCTCTCCTATCAGCTTTTACAGGGGGCAATACATTTTATTCATTGCCAGGTCTGACTTATCGCAGCCTTGTTTTTAATGAGGTATAATAAGGGGAACATTTTGTAACAACACGGTTCCTCTATTTTATCCGACAAACAGCTGTGTCATGGCCGTCGCTGGGAGAATGAATCATATCTCCCTGCCTGCATATGCTAACTCCCATGTAATTACCCTCGCATCTTAAATAAAGCAAGCCCTAAACCTGTCGCTCAGATTACAAGCAAACGGTGCAGACCTCGTAACTGGGGCCTCTATCATTACAATTAATTTATCACAGGAGCGGCTGAGATTAGAGACTAGAATTAAAGCACAGAGCAGGGAGGGTGCCACAGGACTGACAGGGAGAGAGGGAGAAGAGCTTTATTGCGGAGCGAGGCAGGCTAATTCCTTAACTGGAGCAATCCTGGGTATTACTTCTTTTTCCTTTAAGTTATTCGCTCAGTTATTTTGCCGAGGCTACGGCAGGACATTTTTCTCCCTGAAGTGTCAGGAAGTAGAAAGCAAAGGGAACTTTGCCCTGCATTAAGCCCACTCAGTAAACACAAACGTACAAAGGCCCCAGTCTGGGTGCGTATATCCATGTCCAGTTATGTGCATGCCTGTGATTTTACGGAAGAGCACGCTTGCTGTGCTTGCATATGGATATGCCAATGTAGACGTACATTACATGCAGAGAGAAGAGGTAGATGTGAAGAGCATCTCTGCATCACTGCTACACAGAATTGTTTGAAAAATTAAGTTTTGCCTTTTGAAAACTTCTTTGCCTTAAATACAATTTGTCAGGTAGAACAGCCTATTCCTGCTCAAAGATGTCCACAACACCAGTGCAACAGAGATTTGCTGTGGCATAAGCATATCTGCCACTGCTGGGCTACCCCTGCTTCTTACACCCACACTCACTGGTATGGGCTTATACATCCATGCTGGGTTTTCAGCACAGCTCCTTCTTCTTGCTTGGAAGAAGACAGAGGGAACCAAAGCTGCTGAAGGGGTCTATTCACATATAGACCTTGTCTACAGAGAGCTTTGGTAGCAATGCAACCGCTTTGTCTGAAGGGCACATGTTTTACCCAGACCATTACCTGAGTAGTCCTGGGTACTGCTGCTCTCCTGTGAACTCCCTTACACTTGCACAGCTCGTTTCTCCCCTACAGGATTGTCTTTTCAATCACTGAACCATGGCCTCACTGGGGATGTTGTGGAGCCCAGCACAGATGATTTACAGAGCTGCAGGTCACTTCCAGCCAAGAACTCCCCATCCCCACAGCCATCCCTGCAGCCCATCATCACATGCACAACACCACAGTGCATGGCAGCCTGCGGTGTCCTGCCTTTTCTCCAGCACTGCTCCCACCCTGCAATGCTCGCTCTACCTGCAGAAAGGCATCTTCAAGCAGAAGAGGACCATTTCATGGCAAGACATCAACTCTGCAGCTGGATATACAGAGGAAAAGACTCTACAGACAGCAAAGGCCTCCTGGTATCGAGGGAGTAAGGTGATTCTCAGTCAGGTGCATCCAAAATAGATCTAACTGTAGGACCAGGATCTAATTCACTAAAGCAATCAAGAGACATACTTTGATAAAAATCAGATGTATTTTTTTATAAAAATAATATCTCTTTTCATTTGTTTGTTTTTTAAGAACTTCTGTGATTGTTGCACTGGGAAGAATCATGAAAATCTGTTTAACTTTCTCCTGTCAGGAATGTGGGCATTTCTATTGGTCTGCGTATTGAAAACAGCTTTCTCCCCCTCACGTTTGCTTCCAGTTGTTCTTCAGTGCTTTATCTTCCAGAGCTTTATGCAAAAGCTGAATACTGCAAGGCCTGAGCTCTGAAATGAACAGATGAAAGGGAAGGAGGAAGGTCGGTTTGTAAAGGATTGCTGTACATATTTGCACAAATTACTGTTTGTTTGGGGCTTGGCGGGGGGGTGGGGGTGGTGTTTGTTTTGAGGAGTTGTAAACATTGTTTCTTACCAAAAACTGAATCTGAGACCAAATGACATAGACACATTATAGAAAAACCTAAACCACCTAAATCAAAGCGTGCCGGCTGTCAGCAGCGCACTCCAGCCAGCAGGAAGGTTATAGTTTTATGGGCACCAGAGCTGTCACTTGTGGGCAGAAGAAGTGACCTGTGGTCCTTCCAGCCCAGTGTGGTGTCTTCAGCAAAGGCAAGACCAGATGCTTCTGTGAAAGATCAAACGAAAGAAGACAAAAGGAAGACACCACTGTAAACAGTTACAGGGCAGCTTCAATTCAAGGGAAGTTTCCTCCCCAAAAGCCGGCCACTGGCATATGCTCTGTTCTCATGGCAGAAGGCATTTAGCAACATTTTACAGGATTAAGCCCTAAAACTCCACTCTCCAGTATCAATGGGACTGGAAAGCTGGAATCTTTTTTAGCTATTGCTATTTGAAAGCTCAGCTTTTTGCATCCCTTTTCTACCTGCTGGTGCTTGCTTTCATGATGTGTTTGCTAACCAGGTCCTGAAAACACAGCGTTTTCAGATTGAAACCCTCTGCTTCTTACCAAGTGAGCCAGCATGGCCAATTTAACACATGTACTGAGTATCTAGATACTATTTCAAAACATCTCCTGCCAATCCTGCCAGCATTTCCTTCTTCCCTGGAACTCCACTGTGGTATGGGGCCTGATGGCACTGGCAAATAGGTGGATGGCACTGTGCGTTCCCATTCCCGCAGCGCTGGTTTGGCTGCCCCGGAGCAGGGCCAGGGGCATGCAGGCAGTGGACATGCCGCTCTTTATTCTCTGCTCACAATTGGCAGCTTCCTCCACCCACCCAAACAGACCCTGCAATGTTTTTTAAAATGCAGTCAGCAGCTGGAAACTAAGGCAACTTCTGTCTCCTATTGAAAGTCTCCCAGCAAAGCCGCAGCCTTTCCCTGGACCACCCTGGGTCATGTAAATTCAGCAGATTATCCATCCCTAACTCTCCTCATCTATCACTCGCCTCTGTTATCGATCTGCTCCTCCGAGTAAGTGGGGCCCGGGCTGTCCGTTGCTGAGTCCTGCAAATCTGGCCAGACGCACGTGTGACTGCCTGGGAGAGCGAGGAGGACAGGTTCAATAATGCTGGGTTACTGCCACTGCACAGCCTGAGCCGAGCTGATCTATGGGCTCGGCAAAGGGAGGATTCAAAAGCAGAACAAGACTTGGCCATAATGCCACAGGACTCAATCTAATCCCATGACGCTCAGCTTTAAAGGCAATATTGCCCGCCGCCAGCTGCCAGCCAAAGCTGGGAAGTCACTTCCACCACCCAGTGGAACAGATTAAATGCCTTCTTTCCATCTATAAGATACTGACAGCACCTCAGCTAGCTGTCTGCTCCCCCATTTTGCAGATGAAGGCTGGGAAGTGCCTATCTCCCTATGCTCTATTCCAGCTTTTTGCCAGAATCGCATAAAATCCCAAGACTTAGACATAAAACTCCCCCATTTTAAACACAGATGACTTAAGGCTGAGCTAAATTTGCCTCTCAGTTTCACCCAAGCAATCTCTTCAATGGCAGTCCAGCTGCAATACTCAGCAGACCAGAGACCTAGGGTCAAAGCCCTAAATATTCCATATGTTCCACCTGCACCACCAATCTCAATTTTCACTAAGAACAAGTTCCTGTTCTTTAATTTATAAATGAAACTGAAAGATGAACCAAGTATCATCACACCACCAGGGCGTTCCTCCCCCTGTAAAGATCTTGCTATAACCACATGGCAAGGTCTGATGTAGTCGAGTCACCCCAGTGGGGTGCTAATTCTGGGAGCTGGAGATAACCATTGAGATGGGAATACTGTTAACAGTTTAAGTGCTGATCTTTCGGCAAATATATGTATCTTGGATGCTTATTCATAATCTCAAACTGCTCTCCATGTGTCCCAAATTGGTGACAAAAACCTTATGCACCTATCCAGCTGCCAAAACCTCACACTTCCCCCCGCTTCTACAATGCAGCTGAGTATTGTTAATATAAAAATCTTTGGCCTATTGATCACTCAAAATATGAGGGTGACAAAAATGCATTGAATTTAACATAAAAATAAACAACTCATGGCTGCGGTATTGACTGTATTATTCATATTATGTTTTAATTCATTTGCCTTTTGTGCAGCAGCTGCAGATTTTCGCCATCTGTGTCAGACCACTTCCAAAGCCCAGGCCAATTGGGTCTCGGCACCAACACTACCAGTGCAAAGACATTACAGATAGGGAACACCACCCTGCACTGTGCGAAAACTTGTGGTGGTGCCACTTTTTGGACACTGACCGGTGTCAGGGGACATGACGAGGCACAACTTGGTTGCAAAGTCTAAAACAACAAGGGAGCTAACCCATTCTTTGTAAGGATGTTCAACAGCTTCACAAGCCTCAGGTTGACTAACCCAACCCTAACCCTACGCTGATGGTTTGGCTAGGCATTTACAACATGCTCTAGATAGAATCATAGAATCTGCTAGGTTGGAAAAGACCTTTAAGATCATTGAGTCCAACCATTACGAGAGATACTTGTATCTCAGCCTGGATTTCCCCCAGCTCCACACCATGACTATGCAGCACACATCAGATCATCTTTCTCCCTGCTGGTCCAACAGGCTAGAAGCTCTGCATGCATTAGTGGTCCCAAAACTCACCCGTGGATGGGGCGAACACAGAAAACTGCACTATCCCCAGTCCTTCTCAAGGCACTGGAACAGCAGAGCCCTGGGGAAGAAAGGCTGGACTTCAGATGGAAAGATGGGGTTGGGACCCCACCCCATTGTCACACCAAGCACCACTAAAACCAAAGCAAACCAGGCAGCCCCATAAGTCGTAAGAATTAAAGGCACGATTCCCCCTTTCTAACGATGCTTTTACAGAAACCATTCCACTGTAAAACTTTATGATTTGAATCTTTATAGCCGCCAGCAGAGCACATGTTCACTGCCTTAAATTATAACTTAATCTCAACAGAATTTGTGCTTTCCAGCGCTCTGTGGATAGAGTGAAAGATGAGAGGCAGAGCTTCGTGCCTGCTGCCCACCTGCTTCATTGGACCATGACCTCCAGAGGTACTGTGTGCTGGGGGCAGCCTCAAACCAGCTCCCATCTGGAGATGCTCTGCAGCACAGGTATTTAAGCAGCACCTTACAGCACAGGGGTTGAGATGCCCACGGGGCATTGTTATGGTGCTGTTTATCACCGTGATTGCTAAAACACTAAAATGGAGGAATGTGGATATCAATAAACACAGCAAAAGGACCAGTGGAGATATGACAGCAGCATCCCAGCCACGCTTTTTGGGGCCAACACGTATTTCTTGGCAGGATCAAAGACACCCGCCGCTAGTGGACAGTGCCTGGGGTAGCAAGGAAACCTTCACTCATTCAAAGTAGAAAAAGACCAAATCTGCAAGTGCTATTGTCACAGTTTCATTGTACAGCAGTCCCCTAAAGTACAGTACCTTCCAGTGGATGAACGTACATGGTCTGTCTACTAACACATCTGCTCCCAGCTCTGCTCTCTGCAGCAGTAGTGCTGGCAGGGACATTCTTAGGCTACCATTAAACAGAGCTTCTCTGACCTGCCTTCCACACACACACCCCTAGCTCAAAACAATCACATTGGTTATTCCTGGCTTTTCTAAAACCTTGCTGCACATAACCCAGAAGCATAAATTGCACTGGTAAAATACAAAGCAGCGTAGAAATGTGAGCTTCAAGCGTACCATGCAATACTGAAAGAAGCTTTTGCCTTGTGTGCATGTTTGCATACAGCAAGATGGTAGCAATGGGGAACACTGGAAGGAAACCACCAGCCATCTGTAGGGAAGAGTACTCTGGTTTGGTGGGGGAATTGGGAATGTTTTTCTCAATTCCTTCTCATCTCCAGCAACAGGGCAGAAAAGACCAGTCAATCAATACAAAAGTAAAATTTGTAACCCAGCTAACCTTTAAACACTAAACAATGTGTATATACTAAACTAAAACAAACTACACAAAATCCCAGCTAGGCATCAAAATCACCCTGGGTCAGCCAGACTAAGAAAACAGAGATAAAAGGCTTCAGCATCCGCCGTACCAAGTCCTCGCATCCTCTCAGCTGAAACCTGGGATCTATGAACAGGTAGTCCTCCCCAGGCAGCCATAAACCCCAGCTTTGATTTTGTGAGTCCTTTAGATAGGTGACCCTGCTAGATGGCTGGGTTCACCATATTCACCATACTCCTGCAGCTGCTATGCTTGAAAGATATAAGGACCATCTCTCTAGCTGCACTCCCTGCTTCCAATCCTGGCACAACTGGTTCACACCTTTCCCCTTTGCATCTTCTTTCCTTTTCTTCTGGGGAGGGGGGCACTGCTTTCTCCCTTTAACTGACCATGTGCTCATAAACTTACATGGAACCATTTTTGCTGCCAGCTTCTGATCCTGTGCTTTAATCTGCTGTGCCTCTGGTGTATTAAAGCATCTCCTCACCCAACAGCATACCTCCGCATGGAGCTCCCACAGAAACTGGAGTACATTATTTCTAGGAGAGCACCCAGTGCTGCACACTTTGTGTCTGCACAACAGTGGGAACCTGGTACCTGGAGAGCCACAAAATCATGCAGAAGTAGGAAGGGTGAGCAGGAGGTTATCTGCTTCCTTCTGTCCAGAAGCAGAAACAGCTAAATTTAACACATTCCTGAAATAATTCTGCTTAATTTGCTCCTCAAACCTATCAGTGCTTCCCACTCCCTTGAGAGCCTATTGCCTTGCTCTGTCACCCTCATGCTAGAAAATAAGAAAGGCTTCAGTTCAAGCTCTGAACTTCTTGCCTTATCTGCACTTGGCACATCTTCCTACTTCTCAATTTGCAGTTCCCTCCTGACTCACCATCCTCAAATGAGGGTGGATGTCTCTTTCACCCCCATAAGGAGAGACCGATCTGACCACCCTCACCATCATAGGTAGGCTATAGCTGCAATGGGCATCAACAAGAAGAACTAAGAAAGCCATCCATTTTCTGCAGGAATATGAAGAATTTATGAGTAAATCTGGTGAGCTTTTTCATTTCTTTTTTCTCTTACTCTAATCTTCTTTATTTCTAGGGGAGGGGGGATGCAGAGCTCCTGTGGGCAGGATAAGAGATGGCTTTTTGAGAGCTGAAGTTTCTCAGTCCAGACTGGACATCTAGTACCTGGCAGACCTCACCTTTCACAGAGCCACACGTGACTAAGAGCTTCCCTTTGATGCTTTCTCCTCTGGTCCTTTTAGGCTGTGGTCCAGTAACTTTCCTTCTTTAAAGGAAGGCCAAGGCGATTTTGTTTCCTGACTTTTGAAGAGCTTTTCCTCTTCTTTCTTTGATCTGTGTAGTGAATTTGATCTCCCAGAAGAGCAGGATGAGTGTGTCTCCTGGCAGCCTGGTTCCGGACAGTCAGGATTTGATTCATTGATTCGTTTGTTTTTATTTGGCTTCTGTGTTTGGCAAGCTGAACACAGGGCTGCAAGCAAGGCTCTGTCTTTAGGTCCAGCAGAAGGAAGGTGATTCCCTGACCCTGGCAGAGTCTGTTCTTCCCAGACCTTGGCCTGGATGCCAGGGCATCTCTGGAAGGACTTCCACCATCTTTTCAGGGATGCAGGAAAAGAAGTTCACCTCTCCCTCCTGCTCCATCATGGGACTGGACATCTAAACAGCATGTGCTGATAAAATATCTGAGTCCTCCAGGGAATGCCCTGCAGGCACTGCTTTAATTTCCATTTTGTTTCATGGCAGGCTCTGGGAGAGGTGCCTGCTGACCATTCGTGCTCCCCACTGGCCTGGCAGCCAGAGGAGGGATGAAGAGGAGTAAAAGAGGGGCCCTATACTCTCTGGGGATGGAGAAGAGTCTGTAACAGATCAGGCACTCCACAAAATCACCCTGTTGAAGGATGAGCTGAAACTCTTTTAGGGTCTCTATCCCAACGACAGCCCTTATGGGACTTCAACATGAATCTGAATGATTCTTCCAAACAGACACACATGGGGAACCCCACGGCAAACATCCCCCACACCTGCTGGCACTTTTCCATCCTGAGAGGGTGAGAGAGAGGTCCTGATGTGCTCAGAGCAGTTCTCAGGTGGAGGTGACCTGTCCTAGAATCATAGAACAGTTAGGAATAGGAATAGTCCTGGTTGGGAATCAAAAAGGTTGGAAATAAGAATCATTTAGAAGAGGTGCTCTGAGGTGAGGTGACCAAGGCAGACAGAACCAATCCAGCTGGTCAGAGTCCTCCTCCAAGGGGCTCAGCCCACTGCAGAGCATCCTCAGCTCCATGCCAAGACATGGTTCCTGTCTGTATCCCTGAGTGCTCAAGCCAGCATGGGACAATTCCTGCTCCTGGGCTGCTGCTGGAGAAGCACATCAGAAGTCCTGCTTGCAGCCTAGCCATGGCCTGAACCCATCATTGGGAATCAGCTCACGGCTGCACTGAAATTAAGAACAAGATGAATGTTTGTGTGGGTGTTACTGAAGTTTTCAAGCATCCTGGGCAACCAGTGCTGGAGCTGGGATAAGGACAGGAGCCACTCACTTCCAGTGATGCTGTATATTCAATAAATAACCGGGGTATTTCCTCAAATGAATGACTCTGAGCCTGTTCCAAGGAGTTAATTTAGTGCTAACTGACTGGATGAAAATGAAAAGGTCTCATTTTACATTAAGAATGATCACCTGACAGTTTTACTGAATATGTTATGGCAGGATTTATATGGCTATATAATTTTAGGGTATATTTGGAAGATTATTATCCTGAATTAAATAAACACAATCTCAAGAAAATCAACATGGAGTCAGGAACTTGAGCAGGAAAAAAGGCAAGAAACTGGCTCAGAAGTGAACCTCAGCGGTTGTGCCTTGTTCTTGCCACCAGACGCTGCTTTGTAAACAGCAGGATTGCAGAATTCACAGTAAATGGCAAAAAACCCAAAGTCACCCCCAATTCTGCTAACTTGCACATCACTAATGAATATGGCACAAACGTCTTACCCCACGCCTTATCTTTGCACGGGGAGGGAAGAGAGAGGGAACCCAGCAGGCTGTGTGGGCTGGAGGGAGGAGGGATGGAAGGAGGTAGGAAGAAGAGGTTCGTGTGTCAGAAGTGCCCCTTCAAAAATGTTGCTTATAGGGTCTTCTGCAAGGATAAGGGGAAAAAAGTGAGGAGTCAAAAGTGAACACATTGTTGACTTTAGTAAAGGCTTCGCTTTCATGCATCCTATTTGCCAGGGAATGTTCCCATTCTCCAAAGAGAAATGAGGCACAAAGGAGACTTTTGGGCACTTTTGTCTCTTGTGCGCAGGGGCAGGTGGCAGGCTGCAGGCTTCTGGTTCACACAAGAGCAGCCCTGAACTGAGGCTAAAATATGCCCCATTGCACATAACCCAAGGGATGGGGAAAAGGCTGCTCAGTGCAGCATGCTCCTATTGCGTTCCAGCAAGTCTGGGATTCACCAGCGCCTGAAGCCAGCATTGGTGCAAAGCCCTTTGGCCATACCCAAAGTGTTCGTATGCTGTTGGGGCACCAGAGATGCCCCAAACAGGGGCTGTGCCCATCCTCCTTCCAGCCTCAGTGGGCTGCAGTGGCTTTCATGAAGGTGCCTTAGTGCAAATAAGTGTCTAGGACGCAACCAGCTGCCTCTTACAGCCTCCGCATGTCCCAAACCCCCTTCCTTCTCATCCTGTGTCTCTGAGTGTAATTGTATACAAGGAAACTCCTCTCCAGGCTTGTTCTGTTTTACAGGCTGCCTGATGGGATTATCTTTCCTGTCATTTTGAAGCTTGTATAAGCCTGCATCTTACGCCACTCAAGCTAAATCACACTCAAGACACTTTGTCTGTCTAAATTGTGTTGAGGACCAAGTCATTTATTCACAGATCATGTTAGTTATTTAGTAAAAAAGCAAATTAAAAAGAAAAGAATTCTAAATTAAATATAAGAAGTAGGTAATAAGGACATTGCAGTCAAGTAGTAATATCCTGTGGAGCAGATAAGTGCCAAATAGAAATGATCTTAAACACGCTGAAAACTGCACTCCCTGGTCTCAGACCACACAAAGAAAAGGCAACTTATTTGGTCAGGCATGGTCTTCCTGGGAGGTAACAGTCACTTAGATATTACAGCGATGATAGGCAGCCTAGACATACCCAAGACAGGCAGATCGATTATTCCTGCAGCAGTAACCTTGGGGCAATATTTGTCTGTCATAACCCCAAAGCAGATCAACCAACATTTAGGGACTAATCTGATGCCCAGTCCAGTCAGTGCAAATTTTTCCATTTATTTACCTCCACAGCTGCTGGATCAGACCTTTTGGGACTGCAAAATATCAGACGGGCTCCTCTTGCCACTGGAAGAGCTATAAATGTGCAAAGAGTCAGGAACAGCCACGTGGAATTTGGTCATGGGTTTATTAAGTAATGGAAACATCACCCAGACCTGGAGGGTGTCAGTGCCCAAAGTGGGGGTCGGTGGCACACACAAGCCCTTTCATGCACAATAGTGAGAACATGCTTGCTATAGGAATGCAGCTAGGAGCACATCAGGAATGGGGGCACATCTCCACCTCCATGCTGGGAAACTGGAGGCAGAGGGTCACCAGGAGCATCACCCCTCTATGAGCAGGGCCATCTTTCAGAGAGCATCTAGGTGAGGCCGAAGTGTGCATGCATTCCCTCCAGTACGGATCCAAGCGCCAGAGCTGACTTTCTAGGGATTATTCTGTATTTTAAGCGCATGTTAAAGAACCAAAAAGGCTCATCCTGGAGGGGACCGTGTGCTTTAAAGTGCTGCAGCAGGCTCTGAGTGAAGATGGATACCTCAAGGGGTCCTCCTCACCAGTAAATAATTCATAAAAACCAAACAAGCCCGGGTCCGTTTGAATTAGAACAAAATATTTCTTTAGAAAAGTGAAGTGATTAAGCACAGGAGGAGCTGGAGATGACAGCTGGTGTCTGCAGCTCCGGATGAGTCACCTTCACTCGCCAAGGCCCCTCTCTCCGGGAAGTGCTTTTAACCCTTTGAGATTCCCAGGAATGATTTGTCACCGGGGTTATTAGCATTTCTCCCTTGATATCGACAGCTTGTCTTTCCTCCTTCCAACCAGTGAGTGATTTCTTCACACGCTCGCCAAATATAGCCAAATCACCATGGTAAACGTATCGACAGAATCATATTAACAGCTGCTGAGCATTTACAGGGCCGTAAGTTATACAAAAAAAGAGGGAAGGAAAACACACATGGAAATAAACCAACTCTGATCAGCAGTGACAAGCGTTTATTTAGGAGTCACTCGATGGAAATATTTTTTATGCTTTAATTGCTACTTATAGGCTCCTATAGAAGGGTGGCTTTGGACAAAATGATCTCTTTAAACCTGAGCATTAAGCCAGCGTTGAGCACACCCTACCTGATGTATCCATGGGAAGCAGGAGAAGGAGGATTTACTTTTAAAGTGCTGCCCTTGTTTAAATCAAGCCTGAGGTTTGCAAGCAAAAGTCACATCGCTGCTGACTTACCAAGCAAGGACCTTTTAAGTTTAAAGCCTAGGTAAGAGCTGAAAACATGTCTATCGTGCCTGGGACAGAGCATGGCTGTGCAGCTGATCGTCACCCACCTGCCCTAGAGAAAAGAGCTGATGCCAGCTTAGGGCTGCTCTAAGTCAGACTAGCCCTGGAGGGAGAAGAGAGCCTTTCTTCTTCTGATTGTCTTTCTCAGCATGTTCATGACATGCTCACCATCCCCTACTTACCTCTTCATCTGGGGTACAGTCTTATTAAAGACACACAGCACACGTGTAGGACTCTTAATACTTCCCGTGAGCTACCAAAGGTCCAGAATTGCTTCTGAAAGCAGCCTTAGGCTGTGACAGCAATCCTTCATCCTAGCGCTCTCATTCCTGCTCGCATTTCCTACAGGCATTCCCATCATCTCCAAGGCTCCAGCACCCAACCCCTGTGTCCTGAGCCACTCGCATTTTGTATGCTGTGGGTTTTAAGTCTTTCCCCTTTTTCCCTACAGGCTGCTGCCCCAGGTTTTCTCTGCACTGTTAATATCTTTAGGTATAAAGGCAGAGTCTCATGGGGCAGCAGAGCACTTTGTTTCTCATCCCCGTGTCATGAGCACTGAGACAGTCACTGGTGACAACAGGAGCACCACGAATTCATTTAACATAAATCAGCCTGGGTTTGTACACCTGCAGCATCTTGGGCTAATGCTCTCCTCTGACTGGTGAATGGGGGGAAGGAGGTAAAGAGGAGGGCAGATCATGCGAGGTACAACTCAGGAGTGCCAGGTTTTTTAACTCTTTCAAATTCAGAGGAATTCTTCAGGAGCCAAAGCGTTTCACTCCAAACTGGTGGGAATTGCTGATGAGAAATCGTCACTGCCTGAAGCTGCCTCCTCTGCATTCCCTACAAAGGACACAGGACACAGGGCTGCTTTGCTCCTGGGGAGCCATCCACCTTCCCTGGGGCTCAAGAACTAAAGCTAACTTTCTGTCCAAGGTCAGACACACAAGGAGGGCTGCTTGTGCTGAGCAAAGAGCAGAGACCTGCAGGACACTCACTGTCAAGAAACTTGGGTGTAGAATGAAAAGGCTGCTGCAGCCAGGCCCTCGAACCACACATTTCTGCTGGACCTGGGACCACAGGGGAGAGAGGAAGAGGAGATGGAGTGTTTCTGCCTCATGGGGACATTCACAGCTGGTCAGCAACCACAACCGATGGGACAAGCATCAAACCAAGGCAATTTTCAAATGCACAATTTGGGCATCTAGACCTCTCACTGCAGGAGTTTATACCTAATAGCTGCTGCTTCAGCGTTCGCAAGGGCTGCCACTCTAGTATATGGGAAGCAGCCCTGAAGGATAGCACATTGAGCCCCCTCCTTGCTTCCTAGAGTTAAGAGGCTTCTTTACAGCTAACCATTAGAGTAATGGGTTGTTTTTTCTAACCACATTTGGACAGGCCCTCACAGACTTGAATTTCATGAGAGTTGTACCCAACTGTGCAGCTTCCTCCTGTTAAACACAGGAACGGGATGGGGTGACGTGTGGGCACTATTACTATACAGAGACATTTGCTGCGACCACAAAGCCAAGTGTGCCTACTCACCCTGCTCTCTCTTTCCTACAGCAACCCCGTTAGAAGTACGGGGGAGATACCCTCACAATTAGCTGCCACCCAGACTCTCCTTGTGCCAGCTTGGAAAAGGGAAGGATGGAGACTCAGGTATGGTTTGCTAGGCAGCAAAGCAAGGACAGCGGGATTGGGGAGGGAAGGAATGGCCATAATCTGAGACACAGAGAGAAGAAGTCCTCAGGAAAAGTGCTTATTCCAATCCCATCTACTGTCCTCTGGCTTTTCTCAAGCTAGACTGGGGGCTTGAATCAAAGCAACTTCTGCTTCCACTGCTTACATTTGTCCTTGCCTCAGACCACACTACAGACTGAAGGGACATAAAAACCTAGTGCAAAGCCTTCCTTTAAAAATTAGATTTAAAAGGTGCTTTAGTTCTTCTGTTTCCCCCCTCCAACCACCTTCCCCATTCAGCTCCTTACCCTCACTTGTGCCCTTCCCCAAACTCCTTCCTTCAACAACAACCTTCAATGACAACAAAACAACAGAAAGGAAAGCACCCACAGGAAAATACGCGCTGCCCTTCTCCATCTGGCCTTAATTTCCCTCCCGGCTTTGCCTCTCTGCAGCCCTCTTTTAAAGCAGCCCAACCAGCGGACAGTGGGGCTGCAGAAGCATCGCCCCAACCCTGCACACCAGGGTCAAGGTATTTGAAAGACTCAATTCAGCTCTCTGTGAACTCCGCTATAAGAACTCTCCAGAGAGACTCCGGCAGCATCGCTCCGCTTTCTCCTGCGGAAACTCTGGCCTTTCTGTTTGCTGCACCTAAGCTTCCTTCACATCCTTTCAAGCTGTCAGGTAGGTGCACAGAGCTGGGGAAGGGCAGGGTAGGTCAGCGGGGGCACAGATGGGAAAACAGCTAATTAAGCAACAGCCAGCCCTTGTCTAGAGAGCAGGGATGTGTCCAAGGGGCAGCGGCTGGGAGGCACCACTGCCAGTGACACCACTGCATGGCATCCGTCCTGCGCTCCCGTGGGTGCCTGTGTGGGGATCTGAAGAACAGACCACACCTTAGCTCTCAGCAAGCAGTGTGCCAGAGGGACAAGGACCTCTGCCCTCCTCCTTCACCCATCTTCTTGCCACCTTTATACAACAAACTCCTTAAGGCAAGGGCTGCAAAAGATAGAGGAGCTCACTCCGTCCCCTGGACTGTTAAGCCTCTTAGATTGGGAAGGAAAATGGAGAGAAAGACAGACTGCGCCAAGCCGAATAGGAAACCCCAAAGAAGAGACTGGGATGTGACTGGGAAAGCCTGCTCTGGCTTGTGGGTTGGATTTTAGCTCTGCACTCCCCTTTCTGCTTTTTGGGGTAGTTCCGTTTTCACCCCAGACCAGCACAGTGCCAGTGACAGGGAGGCTGCTCAGCAAAGAAACTGCCATTTTCCTGGGCAAATGCAGCCACCATAGGGACATGGGATGCCTGAGGATATGATGGAGGAACAGAGCAGCACCGCCAACCTTGATACCTTCAGCTTGACCCTTGTACCATGAACCTGTTCCTTTGGGCCCAGATAGGTGCTTTCTGGACCCAGGAAAGAACAGCACCATTCATTCAGTCCTCTTTGTAAATGACATTTCAGGCACTGCTGGCTCTCTAAGACCTCTGCCCCAGTGCCTCAGCAAGTTTCTCTTTCACTCTGTTAAATCAGTGGGTGGCCTGGAGGTGCAGAACTGCAACCACTGCCTCTGGCAAGCCACATCCCCTCTGCCTTGCTCTGGTGGGTACAGAAGGCTACAAGCTCCCTGTCAGCTCATTCATGCTTCTCACTCATGCATTGCAGTGTCTGGAGATAGGTTGCCCTGGGACCCGGCTGTGGGCTCCTGCAGCCACCAGGAGCAGGACCTGCAGGACTCACACCAGGTTAGAACTGGATCTGCCTGTGCACTGGGAAGCACCTTTGCATCATCCATATGTCGCATCCAGCATCTCCAGCTTCCAGAAAAGGAAATACCTTAGTTCATCGAACCCCAAAACATCATGGCTTTGTACTCAGGCGGCTGGACCCACCCCAAGGAGGATGAAGGGACATGGAGCCATTTAAAAGGAGAGACCCAAAGGGTCTGAGCCCCCCCCAACCACCACGTGAATATCTCCTTAGTGAATCAGCCTGCTGACAGCACCCTCAGCAGCCAGCAAAAGACTGTTCCTCACCACGAAGCCCTTCCTCTTCCCAGCAGAGCAGGGATCAGTTGCCTGGCACCCCAACAGCCATGACTTATCTGCAAGGTGCGATGGCACTACTGGGAGCAGGAAAAATAGAAGAAATGCTATTATTGCCAGAAGCGTCTCCATCAGCCTCCACAAGAAGCAGTCTCTGGCCCCTGCAGAGCTGGGAGCGCAGAAGTTACCCACAGGACTTCCCCAACCCTCCATACATCAGCGCAGGGAAATGTGGTACCCAGGAGCGCAAACGAAGGATGAGGGAGGCAGAAGTTTGCTGAAGATACACACGCCAAAAGCTGTTCAGGCAGCCTGCGCCAATAGTCTCATTCTTCATGTAAGAGAGCTCCCTCTAGGTTAAACACTCGGGTATTTCAGAAGGCATTGCTCATTTCGGAGCCCGTGCTCTGCCCCGATGCCTTTATCTCCGGAGAAGTGCCTGTCAGCCGGAAAGCCTGCAGGTACCCCAGAAAACACGGGTTTGCTTTCCACTTTTAACCCGGCCTTCCTGCTGAAGGCATCGGCCACACGTGGCTCTGTGCTACGTGCACACACTTGTGGGATGCTGTGCCCTCACACATGCACACAACCAAAGGTCCTCAGTACAGCACCCATCAAAGCTACTCCAGTACGTCCAGCTGCAGCTACACACACGGGAAGGAGCTGACCTGCAATTCCTCCAGCCCCAAACCCAATCTTTACCCTGCTTTGAAACACTTATGAATTATTCCACAAAGAGATGAGCGGGGGAGTGCAGCAGAGGCTTTCAAATTCACAGAACTAGAAAAATCAGAAGGAAAAGACTTAATGCTGGAAAATGCAGGACCGTTCCCTGCAGTGGGTCCCAGGGGCTTGGTGCAAACTCGTTTTAAACCTTGAAGTATTTAATACAACTTCCTGGTTTATTTTTATTTTACCTAGACTGGTATTTACTAATAAATATGCAGCTTGCTGTATACAGAACAGCAGGTAGCTCCCATTTACAGCTGTATATAACTGACTGCAATATTCAACACCCTCACTCTGCTATGCAGTATAATACTCACAATAAAACACATACCGTATTTGCAACTGAGGCCATGCTGCTATTCCGGTACGTGACACACATTGAGAAACAAATTCAGAACATAGGAAAGAATTTACCATTTACACACAAAAAAAAAGATGCGTTGGGATTTTCAATAAGTTCTAGCATAATACACTGTCATTTTCATATCTTGTCTGCTCCCTTTTTCTGGCTTTTCTCCCTCTAACTGTAAAGCTATGGGTTGTGTATAGATTTTTTTAAACATAAGATACCGTACCAATGTGTATTTATAAAACTCTACCATAGAAGTGTAAGAATTGACAGAATGACTCAGTCCAAGGGTCATCCAGGCCAATATCCTGTCTCTGACATTTTTTTCCCTTTAATATGGATTAGGCATACAATACAGTTTACTACAACCTCGGTTTATAACCACATTAGTGATACAAATACCGCCTTGTGCATAAATGCTTATAGAGCACAGTGGACAGGGAAACAGCATCATCCTCACAGGGAGGGAAACTGAGGCAGGGGAGATGGAGATTTCATTTTATTCATATATATAATTTATTTTATATATACATATATCTTGATGGATATGGTGTGTAACAAGGAGCCATCAAGAGCCGCGAGTAGCACCACCGCCCTCTCCAGCCCTTGCATCCAGCCACACAGCCCTGTCAGGGCCACAAGCGCAAAGGATGCTGCCCTGGGAAGAGTTAATGGTGGAGGTCTCAAGCCTGAGCGCTGCAGGTGTCTGCTTTAATTCTTTGCTGCTCTTCTCCCAAACAGCCTCAGGATTTCCACCCTCCCTCCTTCTCCTTTACAAATGAGTGTTTAACATAAGAAGAGAGGCAAGAGGAGCCTGGGCAGCAGGGAGATCTACAGCCTTTTCTAGGCAACCTGAGCAGGCGGGAAAAGGCAGCTGGCTGGAGCCCAGCGAGAGAGCGGGGACCATGGGACGAGCCTTTTCACATCTGGTTAAGTACTGCTAAACCCTCCGACGGGCCGCCTAATTATTACAACACTTCTGCCGAAAAATTAACGTGCTTGGCCGGCTGCGCTGGGGCAGAAGGGGTAGGAAAGCAGCTGTCAGGATGCAGGCAGGGATGGGATGCGGCACAAGAGCACAGGAGAAGGGCAGGGAAGCTCTGCCTGCAGGGATCCTGCTGAGAAAACAGCCTTCTCCCTCCTTATCTCACTGCGTGGCCCCCAGGAGAGGACAGTGCCAACAGAGTTGCTACTCCAGCAAGGGCAGCCCTTACAAAGAGCTCAACAGAGATGCCATGTCTACCAAAATGAACAGAACAACCTGCCAGCATCCCAAAAGATATATAATTTTCCTGAGGACCCAGCAGCAGGGCCAGGAACAGGACCTGGAGCACGAGGATGCGTGGTTTCTGCTCACCTCTGCTTGCTGAGCCCTCATTTCAGTAACTTTCAGAAAATCCAGGTGTGGCACCTTACTTCTGTAGGTCTGTATAAGTGCTATAGGTACAGTACCACTAATGGAGCATCTTTCATATGCACACCTCCCCGCAAAACTCACTTAAAAAGGGCTGCAGAAAGGGTATCCAACAGCTCGTGGGTACTGCTCCCCCAGCGCAGCTATCTCCATGTCAGGTTATCACAAGCCTGCAGTGGGTAAGCCTCTTTCTATTACAGCTGTGGTGGGATTAATCTCTCTCCTTAGACAAAAAGGTGGGCTTATTTCCCGAGAGGTGTCCAAGTACACCCAGAGAGCTCAGCAAAAGCAGCAGCCCGCTGGGTGCCTTTTACCCACAGACATTCGATGAAATTAACGACACAAAAGTGAGCATAAAGGCTAAGACAAATAGAACTGGCAACAACTTGAACCTTTGGCCTGTCCTTTGAAAGTCTCTGGCAAGTCTCAAATCTTCTTGATCTGCTCACTAAAGGGATGACTGTCCCACAATTATTTTCCAAGCATTTGTTGGCAAGTTGGAGGAGGAAAAAGGCATTTCACTGAAGCTGGGAGTACAAAAGCTCGGCTCCAGCCAGGGCCCTGGACTCCACTTCAAATTATAATATTTTAAGTACCTGAAAATAAATATTTTGTCAGCTGCTGAGAATTAAGAAGTAGCTTCGACCTTTCAGAGAGGGGAACCCTGCGGAGAGCGGCGAGCCTCAGAGAGTAAGCTGCAAAACAAGCTTTGCCCAAGCCATTCAACCTGTCTAGCACACACACAGCCTCCCCTCCTGCGCTCCTGGCTCCTCACAAGCTGCCCAGAGCCTTCTGGGGCTCAACAGGCTCTCAGGCACCCAGCAGCTCCTTCCCGGCTGGGAAGCATGCTAATGAAAGACACCGGAGTAGCACTTTACTATAAACGGGATGCTACGAGTGCAATGAGCATCCCTGAGACGGCAACAGCAGCATGTCAGGGCTTCCTACTAAGAGTTGCCAGTCCATTCCCACGTCGCTCGCTGGTGCTGTTGTTTCATGCTGTACCATGCCCAATAAACTCTATCCATGAGGATTAAAAGAACCTCACTTCTGTTTTACCACATCTGACTATGACCAAACGCCTGGGTAGATGCACCAACCACCTCCCATACCTCTGAGCTGCAATGAACACTCTTCATGCTCCAGTGATGGCAAAAGGAACCCGCACAAAGCTCTGGTTTTCCAGCAGAGCTCAAAGAGTTAAATCCCTCTCCCTTCCCCCCGGTGTTTCTGCCTTTGGCCTTTAGATCAGCCCTGGTTGCCAATGAGGACTCATCGGAACAGCACCAGGCCGGGCCTGTCAGGAAGGAAACCAGCGCGTCCAGAGTTCTGTTGTTCTAAAGGCTTTTTTTTTTTTAATTTTATTTTACTGCTCAGGAAGGAAGCCAGGGCCTGCGCTTGGACTCCAGGAATGTCGGTTACTCATCCTTCCCTGCATTATTCCTTTTATCTCTCGCTTTTATCTACCTTACTCCAAATTTTTCACCCCCGGCTCTCTCTGCTGTTCCTAGTCACTGCTCCCAGCTGCTCATCCAAGTTTCATCCAAAAAAGCGTATCTGGCAATCGTTCCTTCAGAAGAAAATCCCAGTGATGATGTTCATGAAACAAGCCTCCACCCCTTTCCCCATTGCAATCCCTTTCCCCTTTTCAATCCCGGTGCAACCGTCTGGGTACCAAGTTTATAACCACTGCCTTAGGACTGAGCACCTCTGAAACATGAACACAACCACCCTCAGCATGCAGCTGTACTACAAGACTATTGTAACCCCTGCTTTAAAGACAGGCAATGAGAAATGACTCTGCTTCTACAAGGTCAACAGAGCCCACAGAACAAGCACAACCTACGCTTAGGGCTTTGCCCCGGCAGCCCTTCCCTCTTCCTGCTCTGCCTGGCTGTGACGAGAAGGCACGCTCCACTCTGCCAATAAATGCGCCCTTCAGCTTCAATACCCCCACACAGGTCGAGCTAGAAATGTGCAACAGAAGTGAAATAATCGGTATGTGACAAGTCAATGACACATTTCCTTAGCGACAACAAAACATGGGTCCTGGATCACCCAAGCACCAGTGAGCCACCTGAGTACATAGCAGAGGGACTATCAGCAAGTGGTGTCTAACTGCCTTCTCCTCTCAGGCTCTGCAAAATCCATCACACCACCCGGGGATTTCCTTTCCTTCTTTGCCCAGGTGCAGCTAACAACCCAGACACCACTGGCAACATCTGGGAGAACACAGACCCAGATGTTTCTCATTGACATCGTAACCTTCCCCAGCTTTCACTAGGCTGTGCCTGCTCCTCAGGGTGGGCGCCCGGAGGGAGATGCACATACTCAAGGGGAGGCTCAGGTCCTTACACTGCTCCTGAAGAGATGTCCGAAAGTGGACTGTTATTTATTTTAGTTTAAGGCCCTTTGTTCCTTAAGATACGCCATAAACCTGGGTCCTGATCCGGACCACACCATACACAGCTTTCCCAGGCTACAACACCCACAACATCTCAGTTACATGCAAGCAAGGCCCATTCAAGTTCTCTCTGCCCAGCTCTGTCTTGCTCTAACACAATCCTCCTCTGTTTCCACAGTTAACGTGTTGTTCTCATTTTAAGAGGGGAAAATAATGAGATGGTGGGAACATTACTTCTGGCTAATGGAGACAGAGATTTTTTCCAGTATATGCCAATCCTGATCCAAATATCATCATACTTATTTCAGTCCTGGACCAAACATGGGACTGGACACAACACGTTGGCCAAATTAAGACAGAAATAACTTGTAGTGCTTTTCTACTTCACGCAGTTTCAAAGACCTCTTGCTGATATTAAATGTCTGGTCTGCAGACTCCCTGCTTCCCCACTACTGAATCTCCAGGCGCCTTCAACACAGCTTCCCCTGAAGCTGTTAGTCCCAAATCTTGAGCGAAGGCAGGCTGCTGATCACCGTGCATCTTCTGTAGCTAGAGCAGCTCTTTGAGAGCAACACTTCTGTCCGTGAACCCAAACATGCACAAAGGAAGGAGCAGCGCAGACAGTGGCAACCAGCCCCCAGGAGCAGAGACCGAAGGAGCAACTCCAACAGTCCTGTACAGGGCTGTGCACTGAGCAAAGTGCAAAACTGAGGGCAAAGAGGCAGGGTTGTAAGAGTTTAGCTGCTCGTTCTCCCCTTGTGTCTAAGGGGCACCTCCTGATGTATGAAGCCACTCAGGCTGGCACCTTTTTGATTGTGACCATTAAGTTCTTCTGCCTGTGCTCCATGTAGGGTTAGCCAGGTCACTGACTGCTCCTTCATCTCCCCAGTAAAAAAAAGGCCAGTGGTCAAACTGCCTCTTTGGGGAGGCTGAAGACAAGTGCTCAGGAGGGAAAAGCCATCACCCTGACTAAGGACTCTGCTGGAGGTTTACCTCCAACCTATAGCACTGGTAATGGGAAGTGAGACTGGTTTGCAAGGAGGAGAATAAACGAGAGAAGGAAACAAGCTTCTGGAGCCTCCTTGACAGTCCTGCAGTGTTTGGCCTGGATCCCTGTGACCTACACTGATACCCAGCATCCAAGATACCACCTTTCACCCATTCGCAGCCACCATGACCTCATAGGATCCTCTGTGTTGCAAACAGAAACGAGGAGACAAGGTTCCTTCTATCCTGCATGGGCCAAAGGTTGGCTTGGGTGCGGAGTGGCTCTGCAGCTCTGCAGTGGCACGGCCAGGCCACCCTGATAAGGCTTTCACTCACCCAGGATGCCATTCGTCCTTCCAGCCCTCCTCCCTGCTCGCTCACAGACACTCTGGCATAGCCTTCTGCACCATATGGGGCTTGGGCAGGGGTCTCCAGTAGGGAACTTTGTGGAGTCTTGCCCCACGTAGGACTGGGACAGAAAAGTCCAAAAGAAACCTTCAGTATCAGAAGCAAAGCTGGAGGAGAAGGGAAAGCTGTCAGCTGGTACCAGGTCTTTTCCCACACTGGTGCAACTACCAAACCATCTTATCTGCAATGAGGGATTATTACCCTATTCCTCCTTACAGCGAGGGATGTTACAGGATGGACAATTTCCTATACTAAATGGCTTTGCAAGTTACTTCCTAAAGTGCAGAGAAACCATATCAAAATCAGGCGAAAAGGCTGAGTCCTTTTCAGTTAAAAAGATCTTACTTTGAATCAAAGTACCAAAAATCCCAATAGGAAAAAATGGTTCCATCAGGGCAGTCCCTTGAGTTTACTTTCTGTTCTGTTTTCACATCCTATTGCATTTGGTGAGGCTGTTACGGGGAGCTCCTATACCCCTGCAGCACACTGCTCACCCGCTGACTGGCACCCCAGTGCTTTCTGTTTGAGTTTGCATCCAAGAGCCGCAAAGCGCTCCACTTTCCTGCCAAGGAAGGAGCCCGCACTTGGGCATCCAGCTGTGCCAGCGAGCCCAGCATCTGCAGCTGGACATGTCCTGCAGCCCTCACCCTGCTTGGAGCTGCAGCATCACAGGTTTGCAAAGCACAGGCAAAGCTGCAGGATTGTACCTGCAAAAAGCTCAAAAAAACTTGATGTTGTTGCTCTGTCGAGAGCCAGTTACTAAGATTTGGTGCTGCTGGGGGAAAGCGATGACTCAGTTTCCAACCCTTTCTTTTAGGGGTATCCAGAGACACTTTCCCCACTGTATTCACAGAACAGCCTGGTATTCACACAAGAAGGTACAAAGCACATTCTCGCTCTGCAGTTCAGCAAGCAGGTCTCAGCATCGAGTTATCAAAAAAGGAAGGTTTTAAAACAACACCCGTTAGAAACAAAGTCCCGAGTGAGGAAAAGTACAATGGAAGGGTCCACACCTGAACTCAACGAGCAGTTTCGCTGTCACCAGAGCTCCTTCCCGTGTTACCTGCATTTAGGACTCTCTTTGCCTCACTCCTGCCCAACATTGCTTTTCTCCCCCTTTTGTTGTTCAGGGTACTGCTGCAATTCAAGACACCAACAAAGGGTCAAAGGAGAAGAGAAAGTGATGGCTAAAGAACACTCAGCTTATCACAGCCACCATGCGTGTTCTAAATGACGAAACAAAGGAGAGGACAGACACACACAGTACCAAACCCCACAGTGCTTCTTCAGCCTTCACTGACTTGAGGGCTAGGTCCCAGAGGAAAACTGCCAACCTGGCCAACCCCTAGGAGCAGCAGGAAAATACTTCAGCATTAAAACAGAGAGAAAACTGCATTCAAAGTGATGAATTTGCCCCGAATGCCTGTAACCTGCAAGTTTATATACACAAGGATCGCTCAGGCTGGCAGAGCCAAGGAGGCAAACAGTGAGGTTACATAAAGGGGGAGAAAGACACATGCAGATTACAGATGTACATTTACAGATACTACACATGCTCTTTTCCAGAGGATGCTGAATAGGAATCCAATCCCACATTAAATTTCCCAAATAGAAATCCATTATTGCCGAAGAATTTCAATTGCTTTGCATAGCTGAAAAATGTCCTCAGAAGTCCCCAAATCTGCTACTCCATCCTGAAGAACAGATGAAAAATTCATAGGCTATCAAGCAAACTGACGTGATCAAAGACCACCAGTGACATGAACTGCGGGATAAAAATTGTCACAATTTGCTTTTGATGGCTGCTTTGCTTGGAATATGGTATTAAAAGAAAACAACTTTGCCCCCACTATGAATTTGCATTAGAAATCCATAATAAAAATGAAGCTTAATATACAAATGGGTGCAGTTCTCTATAGTGCTCCTGATGCAGATTAAGGTTAGACAGATTTTGGATGCCAGTTATTTACCTCAGTCTAACACCATGTATGCACAAATGGAATTTATGTTACAGCTGCAGATATTAGCCAGAAAACAGAGATGAGAGGAAATCTCACACTCTCACGTAAAATATAATTATGCCTGTTTTCTGCTCCTCGGAAGGCAAACAAAGAGGGGAAAAATTAATCTGCTGCTAGCATTTAATGGGACTTGTCTAAATGACATCAAGCAAATAACAACCAGCAACAATTCGCAAACACTTTCACTTTTATTTTTTTCCATGGGGGAATTCCAGAAACTCCCGAGACCTTGTTGCTTTGAACCCTTTCACTCCTACAGAGCAGGATGAGGCCCATGTCTCAGTACGTCTCTTTCCTTCGAGACCTTCAGATTATCAAAGAAAGAGGAAAAAAAATCACAGGATTTCACTAAAGCTTATTCTCTCCCTCCTGGAATATATGTCCGTTTCCCCCCGCTTATCCCAACTCCTTACACAATTGCCACTAATCAACCAGGAAACTGTTGCTAACTCTTGAATTTTGCAAGCTAGCAAGTAAAATAATAAAACAATGTTTTAACTGTCAGAGATCCTGGCTCGCAAAGTGCACTTTGGTCATTTCCTTTAATAACTGTAGTTTAGCAGTAATGATTTATAATAGTTCATAATATTCTACTAACTGTACTATATTAATAATACTAATACTTTGCCCTTGCCTAGTGTCTTCTGTCAGAAGATATCAAAGCGGCACACGCCGCCGTGAGGGAGGTATTGCTATTCCCCAGTTAGGGATCGGGAAACTGTGACTCCAAGCCATGCCCAAGGTCAGGATTCCCGATCCTCAACCCAGCACAGCAGCCACCGAGTCTGCCTTCACTTCTTCTGCTGCAGTTTTGTGACAGCAGTGGAGTGTGATCGATGGGGCTGAGGATTTAATGTGATTAATTCCTTCTCGAAAAGCAAGGTTTGGCCGGTGGTCTGGGGGCCGTGGTTTTGATGGGAAATACCGAGCGAGGTGGGGAGTTTGCTCTGCAGTTTGTACAATGAATACCCTGGTGCCAGCGTTCAGACACCCAGGGCAAATGAGGAGCGATAGGTATGTGCTGCACCCATGGCCATCTCTCCAGCAGGAGATGGATAAATACGGCATTTTGGTGTTTCTCAGAGCTCCAAGGACGGTGGTTGTGAGCCTTGACATCAACTCCCAGGGAGACCAAAAAGGAAGAGAAAGGGCACAAGGCATCGCTGGCATGGCTGAGACCACACGAAAGCTGGCCGGATGGCAGCGGCTGCGCAGGGAAACATTTTGGAGGAGAAAACAGCCCCATTCCTCCCCCTCAAACGATCAATTAAAAGCCATCCTTCTGCCGAGAGAGAGCCCGGCGAGGAGAGCAAATGAGGGCTGCGAGCAGAACAGCCGCCCGGCCCGGCTCTGCATGACAATTGATGGGAAGGGGAGGCCGGAGGGGCTGGCGGTGGGGGGAGGCAGCCCCGTCCCTCCTCTCACCATGGTGATTAGGTATTCCGAGTGTGCCAGATAGCCCCAAATAACAGAAAGAGAAATATAAACTGGAGACCGGCAGATCCAAGGCAGGCCAGATGGCCCCGCAGCCGGCAGGGGCTGCTCCCATCCAGCCCTTCCCCACTTTAACTGTTCAAACATTTCTTTATCCCGACAAGACAATTAAGCCAAACAGCACGGAAAGGAGTCCCGGCAACAGTTTGCAGGGGGAGCAGGAAGGTTGTTGCCAGAAAAGCAGAAAAAGGAGGCGACTGCTGCCTGCTCCAGGACCTCCCTCCAGGCAGCGCACCTAGCTCCATGAGGACAGTGTGGTTTCGGTGGTGCAACAGGGATGGATGCATGGCCCTCATCTCTATTACTGTCCATCCGTCTGCCCACCCCTTCTGAAAACCCACTGTTGCTCCTTCTCTCCTCCTACATCACGCTGGGCACTGACGATGGAAAGCAAACATTCCACTTCATTTATTTCATTATTTCCCAAGCAGTGTTAAGCTTGTGATTTCCCATGGTCACAGCTGATTATTATTAGCAACAAAGCATCACTTTGCTTTACACCCAGATTTTACCAGGCTTGGAAGTGGTGTATCCCAGTGGGAAGAGGCATAGAGCAATGGATGTGCACACATATGGATTTGTGCATGTGTGCGTTCCCCCTCCAACCCATTGTTCTGACACAAAATATAAGGAAAAAACCCTTTTCCCCTCCCAGCACATAGACATACAGACAGACACAGCTCTCTACACAAGTCCCAGCCCATAAACACAAAGCCCAACAAACACACTTATCTGAGTGGTGGATGACTGTACAGACAGTTCTCAGCCTGATTTCCAAAGCGCTATGTTATTCAGGCTTTCAAGCTGTGGTCATCGCAGCCCTGATGTTCATCACCTGAAGTGTGATTTGCATTCAATCAATAATGAAGCAGTTATTTCAAAAGGAAAACTAACTCTGGCTAGAGGTGTTTTTTAAACCCCTACAGTGGAACAAAGGGCTCTCTTGCACAGAGAAAACCCACTGCAGCACAAACTGTCCGTGTCCAGATAACCAAGGTTAAATATGATTATCAAAAATGATTATCAAAGTAATGTCAATAGAACCACCCCCACTTACGCACCAGCCCTAAGGGATGAGCGGGGATCCCAGCCTGCTCCCCAACTCAGGCATTCATCCCCAGGACACACCAGGAGCAGGGCGAGAGCTGCCAGTGGTAGCAGGGGAACTGAGGCTAGAAAAGCCAGGCTCTGCCCGGAGGATGGAAACTGAACCAGCAACCAGGATGTAGAGGATCACCTTCACACATCAGGCTGTGCTCCCCAAGAGGTCGCAGACAACACATAATGAAGACCAAGCAGCACACAGCAATGGGAAACCATCTTCTGTCGGCACAGTGGGGTTGGGGGCAAGGGCAGCCTTGCAGGAAGAGCGAAGGTGTCCACTGGACAAGACCCAGCTCTTCACCAGGAGATCCCAGCTTTGGCATGGACCTCTGCCTGTCACTTCATGTGAAAATGATGCTGTGGTGACTGGGTACAATATTTTATTAGACTGGGACAGGTTGTATTAAAAGCAAAGAGTAAACCCAGGGATCTTTAACATTTTCTCTGATTTTAAAACAGGCGTAGGAAGGAATATGCCGTTTATTTCCACTCCTTCTAGGAATCTCAACTATTGCATGCTTATTAAAGGAAACCCATAAAATACGTCTCCTGGTGTCTTTAACACATGCTTTACAAGAAGCCCTGAACTCTAACAAATGACATTATTTTTCTCTGTAAGCACCTAAAGGAATGGGCCCATCCTGTACATGGTATGTCTGCTGCTTCTTCCTGGAAAGGCTCTGCTTTTCTACATGGTCCCTGCACACCCCACCGTGCTGGATGTCCTGACTATCTGCACTTTACAGCAAGGGACAACTCACCCCAATGCAGACATCTCAGCCCAATTTGCTGAGTGACAAGAAGCATCATCCCAGCCAGCTGCCCCCCCAAAATGGTGCTCTCCCTTCATGGGAAAACAGGCTGAGACTTTGCCCCCACGATGCAGAGGACTAAATACAGCACCTGCGCACCATTCCCTGAATTGAAAATGCCTGACTCTGGATTCTTCTTTTGCTGCAAAGTATCTCAAGTGTAACCATGTTCTTCAGGAAAATTAAAACTCAGTGCATTGAATTCCTGGGGTTTTTTTAAGAAAAAAAGCAAATTTCTTAGAAAATCACCCTTTAAGCTATGGGGTAAAACAAATGTTTTAATGCGCTATTCACAACAGGTTCTGGCGCAGTGGCACAGAATACGCAGAGCAATCACAGTAATTCACCTTCCGCGTCACACAAACCCTTTCAGGAATCTGAAAAATACAACCGAACGATGGAGCCCTACAAATCTGAGCAGCACCTGTGAGACATGCAAAGGTGCTGCTGATCTAAGGCAATTTCACCATTTTTGCTCTCAGTTGTAGAAAAACCTTATTACATTTTTGCCTAGAAGCCACAGCCACCTACCTGCAACAGTTCTCCATCAGGAGCACAAGCAAATGCGTTTTACAAAGGGTTATATATAATGATTATGCCAGGGATCCACCAAACTTCTCAGAGGCAACAACAACCCCTTCTCCCCCCGAAGGATGCATTTACATGGAAACTCCGAAAACACGTAAGCAAACGTCAATGTAAAACAGGATCACGATTACATCTGCAAACCGTGATCTCTCAAATTCCTCATTGCGGAAGTTTTCCTTTTCTGATGGTCAACATCAAAGATCATTAGGATCCCTCTAAAACGCTCTGCTGCTCGCTTTCCCGGCCTCCAGCAAACACACCCATACGTGCGTATGCACACACCAAATAAACTCGCCGTGTTAATGGAGCGAAGTTTCCATGGTGCAGTGTCTGTATGTGATGGGAATATGATACAGAGCCAACAGACATATTCAGTGTACACTGTCCTGGTAGTTACGGAAGAATTTTAATGCGGATGAAATATCGGGGACGTTGCATTTGCCCGGCTCCTACCGTGCAGCAAAGCATCTCAAAGAAATTTAACCCTACGGGTAAGAAAACCAGAACACAAAACACCTCCCGCTTCTGCCCGAGTTCCCCCATGCTGCCTGCCAAGTTTTATTCTGCTTCCTTCCCCCATTAAGCGCCCTGCCATAGGGCTGGTGGCGGCACAGGGAGCCGGTGTCACCGTGCTGCCTCATGCATGCTCCTGTGCAGAGCCCCGTCTGCTCCCAAGAAGAGGACCCACGTTCAGCACATACTGTTGGCAAAGGAAAGGCACAGCGGTGGATGTGGATGTGGATGCGTCTGTCCATCCGCAGCTGCGCTCCATGTGGTCTAATTCATTTAACAGATTTACTTCTTTAAATGGGGTATCTGACAGGATTTTGCTAGCAAGATCCATAGCAGCTGATGTGCTCTAAATTAATTTAGCTAGTGGACCCACTCCTCTGCCGCTATCTCCCAGAGTATTCTTTCGAACAAGCTTCATTTCCACGGCCAGGTTATATCGATAAGGCAAAGAGCATCAACAAAGATGTCTCTAAGCCTTGCCATCTCACCTGCCTCCCCCAGGATAATTATATTGCCAGTTTATACACACACACATCCATACATGCTCCCACCTACAGCCAAGTCCCCTACGGACCCAAAAGGAGGGAGAGGAGATGCTGAACAATAAAAGGAGCTTACAGCACAAAAAGTAGCACAGTCAGGGGTGGATCAGAAGGAGAGGGGGGAAAGATAAGAGGTCGCATTCCTAGTGCAAGGAATACACAGCTTCTGCCTTCAGTGGGAATCGTCTTACCCTCACAAATGCTGATATAAAAGACACGCAGCATATTTCAAAACCAAAGAGCGATGGATTTACAAGGCAGGTTGATTTTATGATGACTTTTATTGAAAAGGTACGCTGGGTTTAGGCAGATGCCTTTTAGCGCCGGTAAGTTAGCACAGTGCCTAATTCAAGGAGACAGCCTGAGGAAGCAGCGCCGACAGGGGAGAGAGAGACACAATGTCTCTATTACTCTCTTCGGCATCATAAAGGGGAGAAGAAAAATCACGTCTGAAAGGGAGAGGAAGGAACGGTGCAGCAGGTTTTTGCTGGGGAAAAAACCAGTAGTAATAATAACAATAATAATGAAATTGTTTTCTAGGTAGAAAACTCAACAGAACAAAGGAGCCCATGCGAAAAGCAAACCACCTGCTTCTCGGTCTACGTGTCCGGGTTTACAGGAAAACTCTAATCATAAGTTAGTGCTGTTCTTCAGGGTACCACGCTCCGCTGCCCCCAGACCACTCCCCACCATAGGTCACCTCCCAGCACAGCAAATCTGGAAGCCTGTCCTTCCTGAAGGGCAGCTCTGCCCCCCTGCATAGGCAACACCACAAGGGACAAGGTGATGGGGAGTTACAGTCATGAGCGTGCAGACTGGTTTCCTTCAGTCCAACCACCATGTCAAAGCACACATCACCTTTCAACAGGCACCAAAGGGGGAAACACTCCGAGAAAGCACATGGTGCAACAGCTTATGGAATTGTAAGGATGGATCCAGGTTTATGTCTCGCAGAGGGAGCTTGGCAGCCAGAAATATTCTTACGATAACCAGAAGGAAAGGTACTTTTATCCTAACCTGAGGCACAAATCCTGAAGGTGACGCATTTGTTATAAAGAACGGTGTGCATGGAGAAAAGGTCAGAAAGAAATACCTGAGGAAGCAGGGGGTACATGTTTCCTGTAAGCTCTGGGCAAGTTTCTGGCTACACACTCCAGCCGCATCCCTGTTTACACACATGTATGTACCAGCACCTATAGCCTCACACCCGGGGCTCGGGGAGCTTTCTGCACGGTCAGCATTGCCTCTCCAGCTGTGTGCTGGAAGATGAGTTTCCTTCAAGAGCATCTCACCTCAAAATCTACCAATGTCCATTTAGGAGAGACAAGGCAACACTGCATGGCTGAGCTTGGCAGGCAGGAAAGGCTGGTTTTCCTCTGCCTTCAGCAAGAACCACAGCACTGCGGGACAATCACCTGTTGAGGATCTCAACGAGGTGCAACTAAAGAAGAACCAACAAGTCAATGGAGGTACTTACATCTGTCACTTCGGTCTTCGGGACTGGATGAGGTCTCCCGGTCAGAAATGAGGCCAGAAACGGCAAAGATCTTCTTCCCCGTATCATCAACTTTGAGGGAGCCGGGGGAGCTGGAGGGGAGCTGCGTGCCAAACTCATACTCCTTCCCATCGGTGTCGGAGAAGCGCAGATGGGGTGAGTCAGTGTCATGGCAGTTCTTCAGGCGCTTGGCCGGTGTAAAAGCTGACTGATAGCTCTCCCGGTCCTCAGTAGATGCAAAGGGGCGGAAAGCCCCAACACCGCTGTGGTTCAACATACTGATCGGGGTGCAGTCCAGGTTAGGGGGTGCAAACTGGGGGTGGAGGTGAAGCAAGGACGGAGGAAAGTCACGGTTTGCAAATGCTCCCGGCACCCCGCCTTGCCGGTGATACATGGAGGCAAAAGTATATGAGCCATTGGTAAAGGGAATGTGCACGTCCTTATCTGCTGACACGGGGACCCCAAAAGGCCTCGGCTGCTGGCAGGGAATGGAAGCATCACGGCTGGCTTCAGCAGTGGAGGCGAGAACCATCAGCGCCGGGGAGGCCAGTGGATTGGGGAGATAGGGTGAGTTCTCCATCTTGAACGCTGCCCGGTGTAAGTCCATCGGAGTCTCTTTCGTCAGCAGGATCACAAGCGGAACAATCTTCCCTGGAAGGAAAGCAAAGCGATGCCTGGGAATGGAGCGGGGAAAATTACTGGAGCATCATCGCCCTCCGAACACTGCAAGGAAACAGAAAAGAAAAGAAAACACAATTGGTTAGGCTTCTGCACTCCCCTCTCTGGGATGCTCCAGCAGCAGGGTGGCCACTTGTGTTACAACCCACTGGCCGGAGACGCACCACTGTTCTCATTCAAGAAAATCAATAGACAACTTCACACACTACTGGAATCAGCTCTGGCCCTCCAGGTTAAAGGGTATCATCCAGTGCAGATGAATGAAAGGCACAACCAAACATAATAACATGCAGATTTAATAACCCACTAATAAACAAGGTTCAGTCTAAAATTAAGATAGTAACTCCAAATTATAATTGCAGTTTTATATGGCAAAGGAGGCATGCACATATAATAAACTTCAGAAAGCCCACACATACACACACGACTATTTGCTTCGGGGGGTGCGTGTGTAACCACCATAAAAATATCTATTGCACATAGTTACCCACATGAGCCAGCGCAAGTAGTTATACTGTATCTGATGTCTAAGACACATGTAACAGATGTATTTTCTCTCATCCTCACAGTATATATGGGCAGGTAGGTACTTGCACACGCAGTACTTGATATCATTATGTGTATATATATATATAATATATATATATATATACACACTGTTGGAATGTAGGAATGTGATGTGTATGAGTGCATGTGTGTAATACACAAACACCCACATGTGTGTATGTGGTCCCTGGTAGCCAAAGGAGAAGAGATATCCCCAGTAAAATGCCTGGCATCTCTGACAGTATTTGAAATCGTAATGGGTGCTTCTGCCATCTGATCTCTGCAAGCGTCTCCCTTTCGGGTCGGGGACAAGAGAGAATGGATCAGTAATTTTAGTTCCTAATGCACTCTCTCTTAAGTAGATTTGTAAACTGCCCTGGATGCGCCATTAACATTTAGAGGAAAATGTTAACAAAATTTCTGCCTCGCATCTTGCTGAGCCTCCCGGGTTGGCCGCAGCCGCCCAGCCAGCCACCACCCCCTCCCAGGGGGAGAGAGGGGAGAATGCTCCTTTCTGTGTCTCCCCCAGTTCACTCCGGCTTTTTGTGTTGTTATTTTCTCCCCCAATCAATCTCATGTCTTTTCTTTTAAGCTTCCGCCGCCTGCCATTCAGGCCCCACAGCCCAGCTTAAAATACAAGGACTATAACTTTGAAACAATATACTAGCCGCTGGAGCTCAAAGGGCCAGAAAAATCATATAATAATAAAAAGCTGTTACAAATTGTGCCTCTTAAATCCAGAGGGTCAAACATCTCAAATAAAACTTAGTGAAAGAGTGTCTCCCTAATGGAGTGCCTTTTGTACTCCATGAATGAGGGAGCCTAGGTTAACAAAGTGTATGAAATCCAGTCTGTGGCTTTAATGCAGTTCAGTGATAACATTTCCTCTCTCCCATCCTATACCCAGCCACTCCACCGACTGTTATTAATTGTGAAGATGAGTGGACATCATCTCTCTGCTTCCTCATTTGGCACCCATCCCTGCAGACATCATTGCTAAATTACCAGATTATGTATCTCGCATTAACGGATTTGCTCTCTTCCAAATTTTAAATAACTTTCCTGTCGAGTTCTTGCCACGGGGAATGAGGAGGGAGAGGGAGAGAGAGGGATGCCAAGGGCATCCTGGTCAGTGCTGCAGTCCTGGGCACACTCACTCAGCTGCTTCACGCCAGGCTGATCAAAAACTGGAGGTCAGGAAACTGCAGCCACTGGCAAACCTGGGTGGCCAGGGGCTTACACAGCCGTGTAAATACATACACACACACACACGCACGATTGTATGTCTAAGGAGATGCATGCAGATAAGCCACCAGGCTCAGAAATAAACAATCATTACCATGGAAGTCCAACGGAGCAATCACGGGAAAACATGGATTTCCAGTGGAAAAAAAAAACCCCAACCAGCAACCACCTCTGCCTCCTTTTCTATTTTTACTTGTGCTATCACCCCATTACGTTAAACGCATTTCATAAATTAGTAATCTGGCCGCAACACTTGACACTCCTGTAGGATACTGTGAATCACTACGGCCGCTTATTCGTTTGCAAACTTCATTACACCAGGAATAAATCAACACTTTACAATATCTCAGCCAGCCAAATCTGATCTTTTTCAGCTCCCACTTCCTTTTTCGTTCCCTCCCGCTCCCAGCACCTCCCCAACCCCCCAGCAACAGGGACAGATTAGGCTGCAGCAGGCCAGTCATTATGAAAATCTATCGTTAATACACTCCCAATGTCAAAATGTCATAGATTTAAAGACAGAACCCCAAAATCAGAAAACTAACCGACCTCCTTAATTAAAAAAATATGGATTGCGGGGTAATGGGCTGGAGGGGGGATGTGGGGGCCGGGAAGGCGGTGGGCACAGGTGGAGGGAGGAGCTGCTACTTTTCTGCCTCTATGCTGATTTTTTTTAATTTACCACCTCGCGCAAATCCAGATTAAAATAACTCCAGCTATTGATCCGGGCAGTGGAATTGACATTAATTTTAGTTCACTTCTCACTTTGCAAAGGGATCAATAGGAAGTAATAACAGCTGACATCCCCGCTGAAAGGAGGAGAAAAGACGGGCTGGAGACAGAAATCGAAAAGCAACCAAATAAATCAGCAGCTACTTTTCCACAGCATCAGACAAACTCCAAACAGATTGCAAAAAGTCTTTGTTGAATTAACTAAACAAGGAGTAGAGGGAAGGGGGGTGGAGATCAATCGAGGAAGGTGCATAAACTGTCTACCAAGTACGAAGGTTAGACGGACAGGCTGGAAACAAACTCTGATTCTTTTTATTACTATTGTTTTTTTCACGGCTCCCTATTTGTATAGTTATTGGGTTTCAGAGCTACCCTGTTTAAGGTGTACACAAATTACCTGTGTAATCGTGTGTGTTGCTAAGAACAAGGCTAAACACGCCACAAACAAGACAAATTGAATCAACAGCCTTTAGCTCTGAACCACGAGGGCGAAAAAAAACCTCTCACCGAGGAACAAGTTGTAATCAGTTATCACTGGCTCAGTTGTGGCTCCTCTGCTTACGACGGTCGCAGCACTGGGCTGGATTAGTTAAGAGGAAAGTCTGACAAAAGTAGGGGAAGCCATGAGGGAGCTGGATTTAGGAGGCACCACAAGCACCCAGTAAGGGGAGAAAACAGCAGTGAGCCCTGGTTAGAAGCGTAAAACCCACTCGCTAATCAACCCGCAAAGAAACAGGCACCCAGGCAAAACACATGCACCCCCCAGACGCCGCCACCAGATCTGCAAAGCTCTTACTAAAACGTTACTCGGAGTTCCTATTACTAAATCACCTCCCTGCTATCGATTAAAATAAATAAAATGCACCACTCTGGTTTCTACAACAGGTTGCATTTTTGCGGTCTCTCAACCATTTCCAAATGCCAGAGATTAAAATAATGGGGCAAATTAACATTCCCCCCCCCCCCTCCAGAAACAAAGTTTTCTTGGGGTAAAAAAAAAAAATATATATATATATATATATAAATTAACAAGCTATAGGAAAAAAAAAAAGGCAACCCAAAACAATAGGAAATCCAAGAAAATTGGTGATGCATGTAAATTAGGAAAGATCCAGGAAAAAAGATCACAATATCCATTTACATTAAAAACTTCTTTTCCCCATAAATGTCAAGTAGGAATTTAGAAATATGCTCTGCGCAGAAAAGCCAAAGATTATAAAACAAAATAATGCCAGCTGTTTGGGGATTTAAGTGCTTCAAATGGATTATATATTTGAACCAAACTGGATTTCCTTATAATAAATACAACAAATGCAAGCTCGAAAGCCAACAAAGGAGAGCTCTCATCACCGGATTAAGATACAAAGGAAAAACAGTTAATTTTTGTTATTATTTTCCCTTCCCCCCCCCAACCCCAACGTGTGAAATGCACCAAGTGCAGCCGCACACCCGGGCAGCTGCTGTGAAAACCGGCGCAAGGGGAAATGAAGAAAACAAAACACTATATAAGAGAGCGGGGAGCGGAGGAGCCGGCCGCGGGGACGGCCGGAGCTCCGGCCCCGGGCAGGGCAGCCCGGCCTCTGTCCCCTCGTCCCGCTCTGCTCTCCCGATGCTGTTTTGCTATAAACTTCCTCAAATGTATATATATATATAAATATATAATTTTAACAATTAAAAAGGGGATGAAAAAAGCCCCCGGCGGAGAGGGAGAGGCGGTGTCGGGCTGCGGGGGGGGCGAAGCGCTGGGGGTTGGGAAGAGGGTGAAAAAAAGGGGAAAGAAGAAAAAATAATGCCCTACCGCATAGGGGATTATAAAATACGCCGGTACCGGGGCTCTATCGGCCGCCGCGCCCCGGCCGCGCTGCCAACTTGGCGAAATCCGAACGAAAATAGCGGGCGGTGTCGCCCCGAGGGAAGCCCCTCTCCGGCGGGCACCGGCACCGGGCTCCGCAACCGGGCAGCGGCCCCTCCGGCAGCGCCCGCCTCGGCCAACCGGGCTGGCACCTTCGCCTCCTGCCGCTGATCCCGGGTCGGTCGGGTCTGGGGTGTTAAATAAACCCCAATAAAACACAAGCAGAAGGGGTGAGCCCCGGTTGGAGCCCACCGCGGCCGCCAAGCCCCGCCGCTCCGCTGTGCCCGCCGGTAAATTAAACAGGTGTCTGGCGGGGCCGGGGCGGCGGGCACGGCTCGGTACGGCCCGGCCCCGGGCTCGGCTCAGCCCGCAGAAGCCCCGCTTCTCGCCGGGGCTGCTCCTCTCCTGCCGCCTCTGGAATTGTTCGCTCCCGGGAAGGGAGGCGGGAGAGGGGTCCCGGGTCCGGTCCGGTCCGCACAGCCCGGGCAGCGCTTTCCCCCTTACCCCCCCCCCCCTTTTTCCTCCTCCTTAAACCCCCAAGTCACAAAGATCATCAAACGCAAAGATGACCAGAGTTGTTTGGATTTATTGCAACAATCACTTACCATACACATTTCCTGTGTGGAAGGATAAGCATTCAATACAACTCTTTAAGTAGACAGTTCCTAATGATTTCATTGTGGTCAACCAGATGGTTTTTATGTATTTAGATCTGAAGGTGAAGAATTATTTTCCATGCTTCCAACCTATTTACAGACTTCCCTGGTCTAGAGCTGGGGTTGTTGGTTAAAAGAAAGAAAACCCTGCGATTTCTCATCGCATCGCTGGATGATCCAGAAAGTTTTCTAAAGGACCTAAAGCGAAAACAAGGATAATTCCTTTCACCTCTTCTGGCTTGCCAAGCTACGCCGTTCACATGTGGAGTAATTTTAGCTCATTCGTTGAATAACGCTGACAATTTAAACCTCCTCTCTACCTTTTGTTTTATCTGCAGTAATAAAACCAGAACGACACCGCGTGCGAGCGAGATCCAGGCGGCCGGTTCCTACCTGAAAGCAGTCGGGGGCAAGGGCGGCAATCTTTTGGGGATGAAGGACCCGAGGAGGGGCGAGGATGTTGGCCAAACTTCAGCCTCGGCCAAAATTAAGCTAAAGCGGCGGCTTTGCCAACGTGAGTTTCGAAATAAAAACTCATTCGGTCTTCGAGCGGGGATCGCGCATTTGTGGTACGGCTTAAAACTAAAGTTCACACGGGGACTGCGCGCTTGCAAAAATGAAAGCTTCGGAGCAAATGAAATTACCGGTTGTTCGGGGGCTCCTGAGCAAACAGAAACCCTGGAAGGGGTTTTCTTTTTTTCAGAGACTCTGATTGAAAAATAAAAGCCTTATTTGGGGTATTTGCAAGGAAAAAAAAAAAAAAAAAAGGGGGAAAAAAAGGAAAAACCAAGCAAGGCGCCGAGCCGGGCGGTGGGTTTGTGGATCCGCTTATTTCCTTCGGAAAAATGGAAAAGTTTTTGTTTCGCAGCCGCTGGGAAATGGAATTGTCGCTGCCCAGAGCGACCGTGGAGAGAGCGAGGTCCTGGGCGCCGCGGGGGGGAAGCGAGGAAATAACTCCCCGGCTTGCCCCGCCGGGAAAAGAAGCGCGGGGGGTGTGTATGGAAAAGGAGTTAAAGAAATAGTGTCTGTTCCGCAGCGAGGGCTCTGCGCCGGGCCCTGGGTCCGGCCGGGCCCCCCGGCACCTGATCCCTGGTGGCGACCGGTCCCCCCGGAAAGCCACCGTGAGGCTGGGGGGGAGGGATCGCGGCAGCTCGGGGCTCGCCGAGGGTGCGGGGGGGGGGCCCTTTATGCGCCTTTCCCCTCGGCATTACCATGCCGATCCCCACCCACCCGGCCCTCCCCGCGGCCGGCGCGGCTCCCCGCCGCCGCTGCCTCGCTGCCCGGCTTCCCCGGGGCTGGGCAGGGGGAAAGGGCGCGGGGGGCTGGGGTGGAGGAAGGAGGGAGGGAGGGAAGGGAAAGGAGGGGGGAGAAACTTGCCCTGCAAAGTTTGCGTGTGGCCGGGCGGCCCCGGTGGCCGGTACTCACGGTGCGGCTGCCGGCGGGCGCTGCGCGGAGCTGGCGGCGTGCGGGGAGCTGGGGAGTCCCGGGCGTGCTGGCCCCGCTGCGCGCCCGCGGCTCGCATGTAGCAGAGCGGGAGGCGCCGGGGGTGCGAGGGAAGGAGCAGTGCTGCCTCTCAGTGCCGGCTCTCATCAGTGAATGAGCCTCCACTCTCCGAGGGACTCCTGGCTGCACACACACACGCACACACATACACACGCACACACACACTCGCACACGGAGCCAGGCTGAGCAGTGCATACATTAGGGCACTCGGGCAGTATGGGAAATGCAGTCCAGGACCGCGGACCGGGCGCACACCCGCCGGCCGGCCACCAGGTACAGCCCTGCAGTTGGCCAAACGGGGTGTCGGGGGGCTGCTGCCCTCCCGGGGACGCCGCTTCCCCCCCCAGCCCCACCGCACCGCCCTTAGTTCCGGCCACTGGTCACATTTTCCACTGCGCAGCTCCCTCCCGAATTGCAGCGGGATGCTGCAGGGTCCCTCGGGTGGCAGAACACCCCCCGGGGCACCCCCGCACCCCTCCGGTCTCGGGCCAGCCGGTACCTGCGGGATGTTCATGCAGCCTTCCCCAGGCACCCCGCTGCATCTCCAGGCACTTGGGGGTACCCAGGGATGGGCAGACCTAAGACCATCCCCAAATTCACATCGGACCGTGGCAGCAAAGCCAGAGAGCAAATGGGGGAATTCACCCTCTCAGTGTTTCCTCAGCTGCAGCACGCACAGCACGCACATTGCTATTTTAATGTTTCCTGGATGCATGTCACAGCGCGGCACAAACCCACCCACACCACCTCGGCCACAGCCAACTGCCCTGCCAGCCATGGGACTGTCCCAAGCAAAAACCGCCTGTTGTAGGAAATGGAAGAGCCAGTTTTAGATGAGGGCTCAGATGAAACACTTGTCTTGTTGTTTCTTGTAAAATACACCAGGGATTGATCCGAGAGACTGATTTATTCCCCCCAGGAGGGAACTGGGGTTTCTTGTTTTGTTTCTTCAACTGCTAAATACTTTCAGGTTGTTCTTTAAAATAGAGGACGGGAAGCATTTCTTGGCTTTTATCTAACTCTGCGCTGGCATTCGCAAAATAGGACCATGCAGTACAACACACACTGACGGAAGTCCTCTGCATCAGCATCATCAACCACTTACGCTACATCCTATATGTGTGTGTGAGAGTAAGAGGGATTATGTGCTTATGTCATCCAACAACTTTTGTGTAAGCAGTGACTCATCACTAAAGAATATGGGCTGGTTTTGCCTGTTTATCCATGGGATCACTGAATATGCCAACCCTTATAAAAGTGCCCACAGGCACAGTAACAAACACGGCCCCCGGCCTTATCTGGGTGCACTGTGAAGACCACAGTGGTTTGCTTCTCCGGTGGGTTAAAGCTCATACTTCCTACAGCACTTCAGAGGTGGTTTTTAGGCAGTCAGGGTGCCTGCACGTCTCATGAATAGTAAAATCTTCGGGAATAGTAGTAAATGTAGCCCCAAAAAAACCCCAAAACAGGCTGCTTTCTTTATTTTCACACTTAAATTTCAAAATAAAACAACGTGGCATTTCAAGCTCCTCAGCTCAGGAAAGCACCTGTGTGAAGGAGCTTCCCGTACTTTCTTTACATAGCTACCAGCAGCTCTGTTCCCTGCCCTAGCCTGCAGCTCAGCCCTGCAGAGGCTGATGATACTAACTCACAGGAGCGTGCTTCTTGCCCTTCAAGGCTTCTGCTCCATCACTGCTTCCCTGCACATCACGTGTGGGAGTGAGAGGGGTGGCAGGGCAGGCAGCAAGCACTGCCTTCTGCCCTGGGTCAGCCATGACGTGATGGTAAATGTGGGCTGAGGAGCCTCGGCTCCTTTTCTGCTTCGTGTAAAAGCTGGCATTTCAATATTCCAGGTAAAGTCTCTCACAACTGTGAGCACACTTTACTTGGCATATATTCTGCTCATGAGTAGCATCCTCCAGTTACTCCTTAATTAACCAGAGTTAAGATTTTGGGGGGATTGGTCATTTCTAACACATCTTTGGAAACAGCTGCCCCACAGGCTGCATATACAGATGTGCCCCAATGCACGAGTCCTGATGAGTTGTGTGGGGACACCAAATTAATGGGCACCACATACATTTCCATGCTCTGTACCAACCAGCTGAGGACTTCCAATAGTAATATTCCATAGGGCAGTATAAACAATCCATAGGGCAGTATAAACAATCCATAGGGTAGTAGAGATGAGCCCTATTTTAAACAACATCAGTGTTGTGACACACTTCAGGAAGCCATAGTAAACCCCAACCATTGTTTCCCAGGGATCTTGGGGAAAACATTCAACCACAACCCAGCTTGTGCTACAGCTTTAACCAGGATCCTGGTTTAAAAAGTGCTCTTATTATAAAGCTGTATGTTCAGTACTTACAACACCATGAAAAATGATCCCTCAGATTCAAACTTCTTTTTTTTTTTTTTTTTTGCTCTTAGCCAAAAAGCAATTTTTTTATCTTTTTTTTTTTTTTTAATTCCTTAGTATGGAAAAAGGGCTCTGAATCCGGTGTCCAATTTATGCGAGCTGAGAATCAAGCTCCATGTTTTGAGGCTTGAAAAAGAATTTATGCAGCTTTATTTAACTTTATGTTATGACACTGTCACACAAGAACTTAATACAGTTTGGGTTCAGGGAACAAGTCTGGCATTTAGCTAGCTTCTGTGAGCAATGTCTTCAGAGGAAAATGAGAAGATACACTCAAGTTATTTATATTGGTAATTACCATTAATCTGTATTACTAATGAGGGTTTTGATCCTGGAAATGGATCCATAAACATGGACTCCTGCACCACTATGGAGCTGCGATACGCGCAGAGGCCCATAGGAAAAATTTCCACTGAAATATAGTCTACACTGATAACTTGGACCCTAAAATAACTTTGAACATCTGATTTAACTTTGTGTGCATTGCGCATCTCTAAGAGTAATAGGGGAAACCTTCATTTCTTTCATATTTCTTTTCCCTCTTAATATTAAAACAACATTTGAGGTTGTGGTAGGCTATCACAAGGTATAGCTATAGCTGTACCTTCCCATTGTTCTAAATACTGAAGTCTAAATTAAACTTACATATACAATCCTCAACCTACAGAGCTGATTAGAAGCACTTAACTTTATGCGTACGGATTTCAATAGGATTACCAATAACACATAAAGTCAAGTGTATATGTAAATTCCACCAGGAGCAGTGCCTCGACTGGAAGCCTGCTGGATTCTTACAATACTACTGCACAGTTCTTACATCAAGAAGCCCCCTCACTCATCTCTATGTCCTCTCACTGCTATTTTATAAAATAAGACTGAGAAATAGGATAAATGTTAGCAGCGGCTGTAGAAAGCATGGTGGAAAACCGCACATCGGTACCAGCAGCACCCTGGGACCCCATGACAGCGCGTTGCGTTTGTTGGGAGCTGCCTTGTTGTGACGCTGTGGGTCCCCAAAAGAGAAATACTGCACGTACGGGACCACATCCTGAAGTCACCGGCACTGTCACCTCCTCTAGACCCACACTGCTCCTTGCATCCCTTCATCAGCAGTTACGGATGGAGGAGGGGGAATGCCAACTTGACCAATTAATTACTTATTAAAAATAAACTTTTAATGGCCATTGGGCTCCAAGGCGGCTGTCGCTCCCCGCGAGGTGTGGCTGGCTGGCTGGCGGGTGTAATCTCCATGCCCTCTGCTGGCTACAGCCAGCGTGTCTCAGCAGCGTGCCACCACCGCCGTGTCCTCGCTGCTGGGAGAAGGAAGGACCACTCGTCCCGGATGCCGGGAAGTGCTGCTAGTGGCAGTAGTCCCTGCTGCCCAAATGTTTTTGTCCCCCGGTTTTATCAGAGCCGTGGCCCTGGTTTATACTTCAATAAGCTGGTGGCTACACTTCAGGAGGACAGGAGCTTGAAGCCTCTGCAGTTAGCTATGTCTCACTCTGATGCTGCCAGCAAGGACATCTGAGCTGAAGATTGACCTATGAGTTTGAAAGCATTATTCTGGTCTTAACAGCTGATCTGGGCTTTATTCTAGTGATTGGTGTAAGGATTTTCCCATAGCTCAGGAGAGCTCATACAGGAGCTCTACGTCTTCTGAGCCATCTGTGATTGCCCTCTGCCAGTCCCCTCTCTCTTGCAGAGGAAGAATTTGGCAGAGGCAGGGTTGAAATCATACTATCTGCCAGAAGTCTGAAATCTAGAGCTGGCGTACTCTCAGTGACTAGTCTTCTCAGAATGAGAAAACAGCCCCTTAAATGACTTGTTGACTCATAGCACTAGTAGTGAGAAAATTTTCTGCAGCTTAGAAACATTTTCTATGGAGAACAGATAAATGTGTCTCTTTTCCAACATCATCATCATCACCACCATCACCTAAGTCTCTTCCAAAGTCTGCTGAGTAGCACAGGAGAGCAAGGAGAACCTCCTGGTTCTGCTTCTCAGGACATGCTGCAAGAGACCGCTATGCTTATAAATCTTGCTCATCACCGAATCTCTGCAGCAGAGTGGAGACCATACCCAGGTTTTTGCAAATGAGTACAAGGTGTTCTTCATACCTGTGGTACTATTTCCTATATGACTTTCCCTTAGAAAATTCCTTCTCTGTAAAGGAGGTTGCAGACTGGATGGCAAGTAACTCTATCAGCTGTTTCAGGAACATTGCTCACAAGTGAACATCAACCATACTATCATTTCCAAAGCCGAGGATTGACCCAGATGTCTAGGATAAGATGTCTAGAGCAGCATGATTCACTTCTGGGACAGTGCTCCTGATGAAAGTTCTCCCCAGCCGGAGCTGTGTGATTTAAGCATATGCAGTACACGACATCCTCTCCTATCAATAATTTCTAACACTTGCTGTTACAGCCCTGGACACTTGTTTTCTGTACAAGCATCCAGTCTTTCTTCAGGGCATTTTTGAATCCCTCTCTGAGCAATATCCTGTTGCTAGGAGTTCCACAGGCTAATGGTGTGGAAAAATATTTCCCTGTGAGAAGAGCTACACCTGTCCAACCCCTGTTCTGTTCACCATCCATCACATTGACAGCATAGGTAACTTGCCTGAGATCATGTCAAAGCGTGAAATAGCTATAAAGGCAACACATATGTGTTTGTCATTTTTGTCATTAATGGGATCAAGTAAAACTAAGGCAAAGCTATTGAACTGTGCCTTGGAAGTCAGGGGAAGCTGGAGCCATGTCCGAGAGCAGCTCTGAGCAGTGGGTCCTGTTTCAGCCCATGAAAAGACCACAGGGTGAGCAATGCTTTCCTCTTCTTATTTATTTCTTTGTGTTAGCTGTGACTGTGCCTCAGGGAACATGTTGGTTTGCTTTCAGAGCCCAAACAGGGTGCACAACCTGATGCTGGAGCAGCATTACTTCAATAGCCTGGTTTGAGACATGGAGGTCCCCACTTCAGCAAGGAACCCCAATTCAGTTCGACTCCCACCTTCCCTTTTAGCCAGGCAAGCAAACCTGAGCAGGACAGATATAGTGAGGTTTTAAGGCAGCTCTCTGGTATGATTAGTTAGAGCCTAACATGAGATAAAATCAATTTGGAACTTGTGTGAGTTAGGGATGCTCTCTCTCATCAGTCTGAGTTTGCAGCAGCCAAGTGCAGCATAATTGTTATTAATATCTGCTACAGATATATAAGCTGAAATGGGGCTTTACAGTAAAAAGAAAGACAAGTTGCTCTTTTCCAAGAACATACAGGTTGCGGGTCTTATTCAGAGCCATGCTGAGCACCCTGCACATCTGTAGAAATAGGAACTGGCTGTTCCTAAGAGAAAATACACTGATGCCTTACACACATGTGCATTTCCTCATGATACAACGTAAGACAGTGGGATGTTGTTTTGGAGTACAAAATGCTGAGTATTATGATGTCCATGGTCCAGCCCAGAAACTGCATTAGCTATTACCCAGCTAACACGCCATAGGTGAATTAAGACAAACCTACGCTTTGTGCCTGCCTTCTTTCAAAGCAAAATGCTACATGCCAATGCAGTTAGTCCTGCGTAAGGCTGGACCTCAGCATCAGCAGTAGTGCTCACTACTGTGACTGCTGTGATAATTCCCATGCTGCAGTACAAATGGGATTGCACCATAAACCCACACACCTTAGCCGCGCTGATGGCCAAGCCTACATAATAGCCCAATGCTTTGGTGCTAATGATCCAGTGTTTATGGTGGCCCACAGCACTGTTGTCATGCCAACCAGATGGTATTCCTCCCTAGAAAAAATAATAATAACCAAATAAATAAATACTTTCTTTCCCTAGACTGATCTGTCTGTTTAATAGGAGTTGGAGGTTAAATCTGAAGGGGGAGAATCCAGGCTGAAATAACAAACCAGACTCTGTTTGGCTGATGAGAGCAGAAAGGTCTTCCATCCTCTCCATCCCCTCTGCCCTTTGCAGAAGACTGCACCAGGGCAGGGGAGTGGGAATTTCTGACTAATGGGCTCTTCCCTGGGGATGTGGATCAGGCCAAGGACTTCTACACTGAACTCCCCTACTGTGGTCCCACAGCAGCATGGCCGCAGCAGAGTCATGGCACAAGGAAAGCCTGCCCCTATTGCAACCTGCCCAACCTCCAGCTCTGCCCCAGCACATCTGGTACCCCAGCAGAGATCTTGCTCTATCAGTGGGATATGCACAGGAGGGAGGGTGCTGCTGCAGACCCACCCAAGCCTTATTCCTCCTTGGGATTCTCCATTCCCTTTCTGAGAGGGTGATGTGCTCCAGAGCTCCCCCAGGTCTACCTTAGCTCAGTCACCAAATGCGGCTTCGGAGGCCATTTTCACAATCTCTTCTTACAGCTTTGGAAAATGTTTGGTTTCACACTGAGATAGATCCCTGCTGCTGATTTCCAGGACTTTGTGCCTGGTTCTCACTATTCCCCTCCTGGGAAATTACCCATTTTCCTCCAAGAAATACGTCTTCTTTCTACTGGTCTTTTTCACGAGTCACTCCTCACCTGTATTTCCCATTCCTTTTTCTTGCCCCTCTTTTGTCCTTTAATCCAGCTCACATTACTCTAGCAGTAAATTATTTAAAGCAGGCAAATACATGCAACAAACTAGCTTTCTGTCAGACACGAGCCTCTTCAGAAACCGATACACTCAAAATTTCTTTATCTTGGCTCAGCTCTATTTTTACTTAGCTTTTCCTGACATCCAGTCCCAATGCCTCATATCTCCCAACCTTTCAGATGGCTGCCTCCATTGTTCGAGGAACATCTCATTGTATCTGCAGTTTTCCTGCGGACCTCAACCTTCCCACAGGATCAATAAGGCAGAGTTTACTGGAATTCACAAAATGATTCAAATAATAACAATAGCTTGAATTTTAACAACAAATAGAAACAATAAACCTTGGAAGGGGCATAAAGGCTTACACTACAGCCTGGACCAGTATCTGGCTTGAAGAGGAAGCTGGCCCAGGGAGTGATTTGTCCTGCCAGTGTAGTTTCCCCTTGCAAGGTTTCTTGCACACCAACTGTGCCTCCTGGCAGTGCCCCTACCAGCAGGCACAAGGCATGGATTAGGTGAGCTCTAGGTCTGGTCCATCTCCAAACTCCTGTGTTTTTGTATAGTCAAAAATGAAGGGAATGGGGGATATCACTATTTAAAATCCAATGACAACACCTCAGAATAAGCATTTCAGAATAGAAGAGCCCTCACCTGCACAACCATCTCCCCCACTTTCTTTTGTTAGCACCAAGACAGAGAGTTGGCTAAGGCAGCCGCACCAATACCTGCATGCCTGCAATGCTTCATGCATAGTCCATGAAGCAGTGTGGCAGTCTGTATTAATTTTTCCCTGTTTTACTTGGAGTACATGAAAGGCGACTTCTTCCAGTCCTGTGTTCTCAAGCTGGTTGTCAGGAGACTCCTTTCCACTCATCTTTCCATTGGTCCACCACTCCACTAAGCATGGCATTGTTCTTCCCTTAAGGCTGTGCTAGTGAGGAACAGCCATAGGGTTTGATCAAGAGATGTTAAATAGACTTAGACAATTTATGAGCTCATGTAGGAAATCTTGAGCTTCAGTAGCATCTGTGTGTTTCTCCCATTGATGTCCCTGAAGCTGAGACAGGTTTGGCTGTCCTGGAGATGCTCTCTTAAACCTTCAGCATGTGTGGGTAGTTGACACTGTTGAGTAATGTCACCTCATTAGACGGAAACACATGTCCATTGAGATAAGGATGAGCTGTCTCACATAAGGAGCAATAGGTTTGAAATCAGATCTCAGTTGGTTTTTCTCTTACACGCTCAATTGGTGTGACCCCCTTCTCCACTGAAATCCGGTAGGGATATATTTCAGTGGACTAATTATAAATTCCCTCTGTCTTGCATTAACTGGATACAGCATGCCTGGTGGCATGAACCTTCCCTCTTTCATTCCTGTTGTGCACCTCTCTTGCTGCAGGCAAAAGTAATTTTCCCAGCCTGGAAATGTGATTTAATTTGACCTTGTTCACACAGGTTCTGCATCTTTTACATTCCCACCCCCAATGATACAACAGGATCAGAGGAAATTGCTATGATTCACAGTGATGCTCTGCCTCAGCCTCCAATTCTTCTTCTTCCTTCCTCTCTCCCATCCCCTGCTTTGCCTACCCACCACAGCTGTTCGCCTTTCAGGGTACTTTTGACTGTAGGTGGAGGATGTAAGAGGGATGTGAAGATGTGAAACCACACTCCTGTGTCACATCTTCACTGCCAGGAGAGGCAAGCTGCTTGTCTTTCCTCATGAGATGCTTCAGGAGTGAGAGGAAAAGAAATGGAGAGTGAGAGTGAAGAAGGAATATTAACAGAAACAAGGGGATGGCTATAGGACTGCTCCGCAACAGTTTTTGTAGCAGATCCTTATTTGAGAGACTCGCCCATGGTCCCTGCCTGCTTGGATCCGCTCCTTGAGCCCTTTTCTCCCTGCCCGAAGGCTGCTCTGGGATGCTCCTTTGTACCTTCCCGCTGCCCGGGGCTGCTGACCCCTGGCCTTCCCACTTGCTTTTCTTCCAGCGCTACTGAGGTGGTGAGAATAAATTGTCTAACTTAAATACCTCAGCCTTGGGCTCCCCAATGGTCCTATTTAGAGGAGCATCTGTGGAGATCCTTGTGCTCTCCTTGCACAAGTGCAGAAGACCTTGTTAGTGGGATTCCTTCTCCTTTGTCTTGTATTTGATCCTCACCAGTGAGACTTCTCTAGTGAAGACTGTCTCTTTAGCTGTGCCAGAGGAGTATTTATAATACAGTTATTACTTTGCAGAATCCCAAAGCATACAAGATGCTTGGAGAGGCACACTCTGGCTGTGCATCAGCTGTCTCCACCAGTAAATCTGAGCCTGGGAACAGCAAGCCATTTTACACCAGCTCACAAAAGCCGTAAGCCATGACACGAAACACTGGCTATCTGTAGCAATAAGCTGCAGAGCGCTATGGAAGCATGCTTACAATATTTTCCCAGTAATGGGGATGGCATCAATTGTCAGTGAAGCAGACAGTCTGGCTGCATGTGTCATTCAGACTTGTTAATGTTCTGCTTCTCATCTCCTGGCTTTTCCTATTGTGTTAAACCCTTACAAGATCTTTGGGAAATCTACTGGGTCCATGGCCAAATTATGTGGATCCCCACATGCAGATTTTTGCCTCATTTCAGGTGTGTGGGACTGTTATTGTTTATGAGTTTCTGAAGGGGAACAGAAATGTTTGGGAACCCTTCAGAAGATATCAGAGCTAATATTAAAAATTGCAATAGAATCATAGAATCATAAAATAGTTAGGGTTGGAAAGGACCTCAAGATCATCCAGTTCCAACCCCCCTGCCATGGGCAGGGACACCTCACACTAAACCATCCCACACAAGGCTTCATCCAACCTGGCCTTGAACACCGCCAGGGATGGAGCACTCACAACCTCCCTGGGCAACCCATTCCAGTGCCTCACCACCCTAACAGGAAAGAATTTCCTCCTTATATCCAATTTAAACTTCCCCTGTTTAAGTTTTAACCCATTACCCCTTGTCCTGTCACTACAGTCCCTGACAAGGAGTCCCTCCCCAGCATCCCTAATAGCTTTATCTATAGGAGGTCATACTTAACTCTTTCTGTCTCCACTTCAGCAATCTGACCTAAACAGGTCAGATGCAACCCCAGGTTGTATTGAGGTAGCTTGTCCAGACAGGAAGGATCAGAAGTGGTTTCTAAAGGACTGGTAGCTGCAAATGTTAAGCTTTTACACTAAGATGAGAGTGGGAAGGGGCAGGATGGAGGAGAGGAAGAAGATACCCTCTCACCTGTGCTCTGAGAAGGTGGAAAACAGAGGCCAGAGCTGGCAACCACAGTGAATAAAGGGCAAAACATTTGAATTAATGTTTTATCTTCATTTTGAGCAGCCTTATAAAGAGTAGGAGGTTTTCGGCTCAGGGAAGCTGGGCGAGGTCCTCCAGAGAGTAGATGTTAAGGCCAGAAGGTTCAGTTCTTAACATGGGGTGGGCTGTCTGCACGTTGATGGGCTGAGTCACTGATTCCAGAGGATGTAGGGCTTTGCTTGCTTTCCCTCAGCTCAACCCTTTCTCTGTCAACCAAAGCAAAATGCCTTGTTCCCTGGAGCCCCCCAGTGATGGCTGGTGTCTCTCACATGGAGACAAAAGTCCACTTGGAGCGGCTTGGTCTGAAAACCACCAACCTGGCTTTAAGCAGTGGCGGTAGGAGCTCATTCCTAGTGAAATGGATGTTTGCAGAGCACAGTGCAAGACTCAGTGAGATTCAAGCTCTGCTCACTGCCGAGTAATGTGTTTGTGAGTAAGAGACTCATATAAGCCATCCACGGTTTCTATTCATTTCCCACCACCCCCCAGGCAGCTTGTGTGAGGCTGAGCAAGTCGCTTGCTCTCTCTATGGCTGCATCTAAACTCATCTTCATTATTGCACATTTTGGCTCCCTTTCATCCTCTTCCATCGTGAGGAGTTTGCCTCCATCCCTCATCTTCAAGCAGGAATGAGCATGCTGATGCTCCCTTCCATCCTCTCACTGTCTATTTAAACTGTAATGTTTTAGGAGCAGGGATGCTAACCCCCATCTGGATTAGCATCGCTCTAATGTAAATAATATTAGTTACATTATAGATGTTTCTGTAATTAGAGTTCCTATTTCTATAGGCATTTAAACACCTCGTCTCCTCATTTGACAGTCATGTTATTTGATTTGTGTTCTCCTGATGCGGAGATCAGTACAGAAACCCTTTTATCTCTCCTGATGAACGGGTTTACACTATGATTGGATTTGATTTTTTTAGGACCGTGTGTAGGGAGGAGCCCACAGATACTATTTGTGTAAGGTGGGATACTGCTGCAGAATTTGAATGGAGGTTAAATAACGTGGCAAGAAGCAGGGTTTTAATCAGTGGGTTTTTTCAAGGAGCATGAGGTAAGGACAAACCCATTCAAAAGCAGGGGAAGAAAAGAGCTGGCCGAGGTGGTGAAGCTTTTCGAGAAGAAAACTTGGCCTGCTTCTCCCCGTCCGCCTTTTGAACAGGACACATCAGGATTTGCCAGTACTGTGAGGGAAGCCCACTCCTGAAAAGGGTTACCAGAGACGATTTCATCAGAGAGGCTTGTCCTGGCAGATGGCTGTATGTTTTAAATTTAAACAGAGAGGCATAAATAGTAGAAAAGAAAAGAGGGTAATAAGAAAAATATTAAACTGCCCAGTGCAAATCCTTGGGGAACTTCTATTGCAATAACTGACCTCCCATATAGCACCATTTATTTCATACGCTGGCAGCTTTATAGGTGCTTGTACAGCTACAGACAAACAGCAATTTGCCAGAGCAGTTTGTTTTGATAACTGTTGTTTTCAATAAATCTATATTAAAATCAAAGGGAAAATTAAATAGACCGAAGTCAGTGGCACTAGAGATAAGGTAGCACATTACTACACTGGCCTCTTCAGCTGGAGGAGCTGTCTCTACCTCCAGCATGGGTCACACTTGTGATGAATTTACATGGTCTCAGCTGTGCTTTTTGATGGCACCCAAGTGACAATATTTGAAGGGGAAAATGAATTTTGATATTTCAAAGCCCAGCTACCTCAGGGCTGTAAGAGAGGAGCAGCTCCGGGTGAGGATGCATCGCTCACTCTCACAGGCTCTTTGGGTTTCAAAGGACGCTTGCAAGCACACAGGACAAGGTTTCCAGCCTTTAGACCCCTCTGCACTGCCTGCCAGGATTAGGTTTCCCATCCCTACCCAGCAATCCATGCAGCTGGTACCTGTGGATCAAATGCAGCTGGAGATGCAGAAGCTGCGACTGGTCACCAGACAAGTGGGGTGTCTGTGTCTCAGTCTTGTCTGGTCATGGCACATCCTTCTCCTCCCTACCCCTGTCAGACTTGGTGCCTCCAGTGGCAGAAGGGGAAGTCCTAGTGGAAGAGAGGGGGGAGGGAACAGAGAATAGAAACTCCAGGCAGAGAGCTGAGAAGGAAGGAAAGGAGAAAGAAAGGAAGGAAAGAAGGAGCAAGCTGGGGGAAATGATGGGAGGAAGAGAGAGGCTGGAAAAGGAAAGAGGGTCTCCAAACACTGGAGAGGAAACACAAGGAGGCAGAAAATAGAATAAACAGAAGGGGAGAGGATGAGGAAATTAAAGCAGTGTAGATGGAAGGCATGTGAGAGCAAGGGGCTGACTCTCAGGGACTCGCCAGGGACTAAGCCCTTACACACCTTCCCCAGTGAATTTAGCTGTCCTTTGGAGGTGCGTGTTTCCAGAGAGAGAGGTGAGACCTTAAGTCTGCTGAAAGGAGCTGCTTTGGTCAGGAATTTAGGAAACGCTCTGAAAACCTGGCCTCTGGGCTCTTGGAGCAGCAGTGGACAGTGCTAGCCAGGTAATTAGTTTCTATGGGCAGTTCAGACGATTTTGGGATCCAGGAAGTTTTGCAATGCACTGAGCATCATGGTTGAGTCCAAATAAATGATGAACATAGATTTCACGGTAGAGCAGGTCATTTTTGGGTTTTCCCGCAGACCAGTTTCCTACTAGAAAACACTGATTGGAGTAACTGGGAGCATTTCCTAGGGTGTATCAACATTATCCAAGCTTTTGCTGAGAAATTATTCACAATGTTCATATGTCTTTTCCCTCACCTCCTTCTGACAGTATTGTTTTATTTCTATGCTATACACTTATACCCCTTTCAGTCCAAGCACTTGGCCAAAACCATGGGGTCTCCTGAGCTGAGGGGGAGCCAGATGCTCTCTGGCAAAGAGAGCAAAGTTTCCCTTCCCTTCGCAAAGCTCCACTTCCCTGCCCACAGCAAGAATCAAACCACCAGTGATGATGGGCTTGTGCCAGGCCATTGTCCGGCCAGCCATGAGCCTGAGAGCTACTTCAGGCTTTTAAAGTAATCATGTTCCTTCCCAGCTGCTCTGGTCTCTTGCATCCATCTTCTAAAAGAGCATTTGAAAAATAGTCACCAAAACCCGTTGTCCCCCGGCTTGGGGCAGGGATCCTTGTTGCTCCTGATACTCAATTTCATGAAGAAACTTAGCTGGTTTAATAGGGATCTTAAAAAAGGGTGGAGATTATGCCTGTCGATGTAATGTACGGTATAAGGAAACGTAACAGCGTGGTGTAATGGATGGCTTGGGCTTCTAGAATTATGTAATAATAAAACAAAAGAAAAGTCAAAGCAGTAAAGTGGAAAGAAATACACTATTTTTATTTGGGAATATGTCATTAAGTGAAGAAAAAAAGAAATCAGAGACCTCAACATCTTGTCTCGGCTTAGGTCAAAAATCATATCTTTTTGAAACCTCAGAATTTCCCAAGGGACTCAAATTCCTTTATTATTATTTTTGGCCAGCTGTCTTCCATATGACTGCCCGTGAAAAGTATTTTATCTCAAGTTAAAATCCCGCACATAAAAATGTCTCTCTACCTTCCAGCAGGTGTGTTTGTCCTATGGGAAGATTTGCTTTATCAGCAAGTTGTTCCTCCAGGAGAAACGCTTAATTTGAGATGTTTTTCCCATTTACACTTAGAGTTCAAGACACTTGAGCAGCGGCTCAGTATTGGGTGGCCTGTGCAGGCATCACAGCCCTTCCTTTATAAACTGCAACCCTATTAGCTAAAATACTGGCAAAGAGATTTCGGTGTTGTTTTTTTTAATGTCCCATTAAAAATGTTTCAAATGGTTAAAAATGTCCCGTTTCATGGCAGTTGATGCCCTCACTTTGAAACACAGCTTTCCCATGACGACATAGCTGTAAAACACATTGAACTTCTTATTTTTTCAATTCTTTTTTTTACTAGTTAGCAATGGCGTTTTGCTATAGCCATTAAAATATAAAGAATAAACTGCACCCAACTGCACAATATTTTTTTACCAGGGTTAAGCCTGAATTTTTCTGTGGATGGCTTTGGAATATGGAGATTAAGTATATGGTGCGAGCACAAGGGTTTTACAACGTACAATAATGTAAAAAAGGTTGTATTTCTTCAGCAAATTGACATCACTGCTTGTCCTTCTTTCTTTGTACTTCTTGGGTATGATTTTTAGGAGCAAGAGTTGGAAAAGGCATGGTAGATGATTCAGTGCAGCTCCCTTGAACTGGAATCGGGTTGGCACCGACGGGACGTTTTATGGTGCTCTAAGTGGCTGCTTTCATGGTTCCCACTGCTCCTCCCGGGAGGTGATCCCACAGTTTAATGCATCGTAGCCTCGGGAAATTTCTCCTGATGTTCAGCCTTCATTTTCCTTTGGTCAAATATCATGTGGAAATGCTCTGCTGAGGAGTCTTTTATTTTGTGCTCTGGTGCTGATGCCTTCCTGATGCATGTAAGCAGCTTCCCTGCTCATACCATATACAAAGCGAGTGTAAGGGGCACAAGCTGGATTCACTGGGCACTTTTCACCCTTTCCCAAGCCAGCTACCCAGGGTTGATCCTCTTTGTGAAGCACTTATGTTGGTGACAGTTTCACATCCAGCACCAAGCACTGTGTGGTCGCACTGCACCCATGCAGAGGGGAACAACAGTGGCGCGCAGCCCAAGGTACAGAGTCTGTGTTTGCTTCGCATTTCATTGCATCCTCTTGTGCTCTTGAATAACAAGGCAGTTTTCTGAGGCAAAACCAGTGTGTCTGGCCAGCTTTGTACAACACCTTGCATGTGAGGTCAATGTAAGGTTCGTCACGGACCATTGTGTCCAACTCAGCAAAACACAGGCAATAGAAATATAACGCTCCTGCGCACCAAACCCCAGAGTTTTGCTCAAACGCAAGATACAGCAGATCTCCTATGGCAACATCCCATCCTCATCTGCAATGTCCAGGATTCCCTGCTCCTCTGTTTACAGAGCCCAGTCAATAGACACTTTCTGATGTCCTGCTATGTTTTTCTAATGCACTTATTTCCTAGCCTGCCAAAGGTTGTCCCTCTCACCTCTGTTTTAACTGGAAAAGGATTTCCACCCCATGGCCCTGATTCCGGCTGAATTAATGGGTTTTGAACTGAATCAGCACATTTGAAGTTAAAACAGATCCCCACTGAGTCTGTACATTTTTATTACTGTGCAAGGAGTGCTTAGGAAAATAAAAGGAACAAGAAAGCCCTGAGAGTGGACCACCCTGTTGAGGGGGGATATATAGAAATGAAGCATGTTTATATGAGTGATGTTTATAGGGTCAAGCGACATATATTGTACGAGGCCTTGGAGCCCAGCTCAGGAATACCATGTACTAGCCTGGGCGCTCGTGCTCAAGGAAATCTAGTTGAATCTGGAGCAGGTGCAAAGATGGTGTGGGAAGTGAAAAGCTGAGGTGGAGAGGAGGCACAAGATTAAAATGGTTTGTTTATCCCAGCAAGACAAAGATGACAAACATGACTGGGATCAGAGAGCTGCCTGTAAATACACCAGGGGAGGAAAAAAACCCCACAAGTTAAAGCAAAGGACCATTTTGGCAGAGTAAGTTAATGTAAACTAGCTATGAATATATTTTATCTGGGAATTAGAGGAAGTTTCCCATCTATCAGGCAGAGAAGACCTAAAGAAGCCCTCTGCTTGGGTTAGCACGGGCAAGTAAATGAACATGTTTGACAATTGAGGTCTATAAATTACTGGGATGTCTGATGGGAAATGATATTACAAGATGGAGAAGAATGACTTGGTATCCCTAGGACTCCTTTTCTGGCCTTTACTCCTACATGCGTATTGCTTTTATGATCTGAAGCTCTCTTTCCTTTACTAAGGGCATCAGCATCTTTAAAATCCCCTGTTGTTGTCACCCAAGAGCCCTGTGCTGCATCTGCAAACCTTCTGGCCCCATAGAGCTGCTGTTGCTGCTGCTCCCAAATTCATCACGGAGGTCACTGTCAAACAATGAGACATGCTTGCTCCCACCGGGGTTGAATGAGCTGCTTTCTTTCAAAGCACCCTTTAATTGACAGCTAGGAATAGCTTTCCATGATGACAGGCTGTCATTAATATCATTCACCAGAATGATACGCCAGTGATAGTACATGTATTTAGAGGAAAAGGGAGAGAGTAATCCTCTGCAAACAAATGTTCCAACAGAATACATGAACTGAGCTGTGGTTTCAAGAATGACAACATGGATATAAAAATGTACATTGTGAATATTAGTATTCCCTTAAATACGTGTTCATGTTGGTTAATGAGTCCCACCGGTGGCATTAGTAACTGAAGGATTTGGGTTGGCACGTTATTAACTGGTTAAGTAGAAAACAGTGATACAAAACTACTTGTCATGTGTATTATAAGACATTTAAAAGCTGCATTCAGCATAAGCAGCTGAACAGGACTAAAGGAGTCACCTCTAAAATGAGGTGATGTTTCTTTGTGCCATATTCATGTAAAAACAGATCACTTTAAAAGGAGCTGTGCTCCATCGGCCCTTGGGAAGGAGACTCTGGGAGCAGGCCTGGGGAGGCAGTCAGTGGGACCCTCTCTCCTCTGTGCTGACCCAGCAGCAGGCAGAGACCTCATACTTCATATTGACCAGGATGAGCTCAGTCCCTTATTCACACAGTGGATCCCCTGGAGCTGCCACGAGGGGCTGAGAGGGTTTATTCTGCATTTTCTATCTTACTGTGCCCCACCAGTTTGCTGCCTTCTTGTAAAGCTCTGTTTGTCCATCAGTCCAGAGGTGGCTGCACATCTGTGCTGAATGAATGATGCTTTGTTAAGAAACTGTTGGGTGTTTAAAACAAATAAAACTTAGGGATAACTGTAGGCAAGGCTGCTGCATCTGCTGGTGGCAGCACAGGGGATCCAGCCATAATAGAAGGGGGCACAGATGGAAGCTTTGAGATGCCCTTTCCACCCAGGCTTCAAAGATAGTCCTTCGTGTAAATCAGGACAGCCCAGACACCACCCCAGCATGGACCCTATTTCCTCTGGGCTGCTTCTAGCCATCCCAAAATCTCTAAAGTAGGACAAGCAATTAAGACTCCAGAGCTAATCCTGAAACACATTCACTCTTGGACTGACAGAGGGCTGATTCTGTTGATCCTGAGGCAGCAGGGGAGTGGGACTGGAATGTGTTGTGCTACCAGGAGTAAATAAGGTGACCCTGATCAGCAACTGTCCTGGGTTCAGCAGTAGCAGTCATTTTTCTCCTTCTTAGTCGCTGGTGCAGCACTGTGGTTTTGACTCTCAGCCTGGGAACAGAGCTGATGACACCGATGTTTTCAGTTGGTGCTCAGTAATGTTTACTCCGACCAAGCACTTTGTGAGTCTCATGCTCTGCCAGGGAGAAGGGGAAGCTGGGAGGAAGCAGAGACAGGACACCTGACCCAAACTAGCCAAAGGGGTATTCCATACCACAGCACGTCATGCCCACTTTATAAACTGAGGGCAGTTACCTGGAAGGGCTAGATCACTGCTCCGTCGGGCTGGGTATCGGTTGGCGGGTGGTGAATGGTTGTATTCTCTCCCCTTGTTATTTCTCTTATCATTATTATCATTGGCGGTAGCAGCAGTGGTTTGTGTTACACCTTAGTTACTGGGCTGCTCTTATCTCAGCCTGTGAGAGTTACATTCTTTTGATTCTCCTCAACATCCCTTCAGGAGCAGGGGGAGGAAGGCGGGGTGAGGAGTGAGCGAGTGGCTGTGTGGCCTAGCTGCCAGCTGGGCTTAAACCACGACAGCAACTATCAGCCCTTATGCCCACTTTTCCCCATCTGCACGACCCAGTTTTTCAACATTGCTTGCCCAGAGCCCCACAGCATTCACCTTTGCATTTCTTGCTCTGCCACTGACTGAGCTCTTCAGGGAGGTGAGCTGCTCCCAAGTTGCTACAGGGGCCACGTGCATTGATGGGGAAGCCACAGGGTATCCATTGATCACCCTTATTATTCCAGAAGCCTGGAGTGAGTCAAATTAATCTGTAGGTGACATTTCCAGTGGCCGGCAGTGTTCATTTGAGAAATGCAAGCTCAGATATGAACACTACAGAAACAGTGACAATGTTTAATAAAACACATCTCAAACTGGTTTGGGTGCCTTCTCTGGCAGCTGATAGCTGTGCGAGAAAACAGGACCTCTTTGGAAATGCAGTAGCCAAAGGGAATCATGTTGATGTCCTGCAGTCTCTGAAGGACGACTTGTATGGCTCTCACAAGGGACCCTGAGAGTGGCAGAAACCAGGATGTGGCCTCTGTTTATTGCAGATGCTCAGATGGGAAAAAGGTTTCCCTCAAAAACATGGGCAAGAGGAACTCTCCTGCCTGCTGTGCTGTGTGGGTAACAGCACACATCTATTAGCCATTCAGTGCTTGTCTAGACTGAGACAAAATATGTTTTACTCCTAGATGCAGAGGCCAGTGGTGAAAAGGCCTCCTCTCCCTCACCCTCCCAGAAATGTAGGCTGTGAGCCCTGGATTTCAGGCTTTGGGGTTACAGTGTAATTTAAAGCATCTCTCAGCCAGTTTCCATTGCTGGTAAGGAGGGACATGGACAGATCCAAGGAACACCATAGCACAAAGGCTCTCCACAATTCACTCTCCTGGGCTCCTGACAAACCATACATTAGTCACCAAAGGCTTGACAAATCACAGTGATTCAGCTAAGCTTAAAAGTAAAACTTCACATTATCCTCGCTTATGTGGGTGGGAGGCTGAGAGATGCCAAATGTAAGAGGGTTTAAAGGAACTCTTTCTATTATTAAATGGTTTGCTGTTGGTATTTTTATAGTTCTGATATGCTACTTTCAAGATTCAGGCCTCCTGAGTTCAAGGCTGCATACGAACAGAGCAAAAAGATAAATCCAGCCTGAAGAGCTCGCAATGCAACTAAAGGCAGGAGCACCAGGCAGATCCAGCCAGGCAGCCAGGGAAATGCAGGCAGCCCTTCTTGCAGAGTGGTCATCTGTAAGTGGCCATCAGTTATCACTGTGGTGCTTAGGTTTGTCTGATATTTCAAGGCACAGAGATAGAGAAGGCCTTCAAGGATGATTTGAAGAGAATGGCAAGATGACAGAGAGGTAGGAGTGCTCCTGACTGTGGGCCTGGGATGGGTGAGGTGACCTCCAGGATCCCTCACAGTCCTATTTGTGCAAATCGGTGATGGAGTTTGCTCTTCACAGACATGTGTTGTACCAGGGGTGGGACAAAGGAACTGCTGGCTTGCAATGTGGATGTATAAATTGATGTACGGGGCAAGGAGGGAAGCAAAGCGCTGACTGGCCCCAGCTGGTATGCTTGTCATTGCATCTGCGCTTTCCGGCAAAGCTGGTGAAGGGTCTGGAGCATGAGTGTGATGAGGAATGGCTGAGAGAACTGGGGTTGTTTAGGCTGGAGAACAGAAGGCTCGGGCAGGACCTTATCACTCTCTACAACTATCTGAAAGGAGGATGGATCGAGGAGCTGGCTGGTCTCTTTTCCCAAGTACCCAGCAATAGGACAAGAGGTAACAGCCTCAGTCTGTACCAGGGGAGGTTTAGGCTGGATACTAGGAAAAAAATCTTCCCCAAAGGGTGGTCAGGCATTGGAACAGGCTGCTCGGGCGGTGGTGGAATCACCATCCCTGGAAGTGTTCACAAACCATGTAGATGATGTGACACGGTTTAGTGGTGGACTTGGCAGTCGTGGGGTAGATGCTGGCCTTGATGATCTTAAAGGTCTTTTCCAACCATTTGATCCTGTGATTCTATGGTGCAGCAGTGGGCTAAAGATTAGGCATCACTGCAGGCAAGATGTGAGTGTCCGGGCTGTGGGGGCCAGCCATGTGTGTGGGGAAGACATGACACAGCTTGGGGCGTCTGGTGGAGACTGGGCAAGGTCTAGACTCAGATTTAGGATCAGTTTAGGATCATGTTCTGCATGAACACAGAAGATCTGGAAGCCGGTGAGTGATGTCCAAGTTAAGGGGAGAAAAGCCAGCCCCGGGCTTGGTGAGGGACCTGACTTGATCAAACGAAGCAAGGAAACACTGGCCGGCACCAGCCGTGATTACTGGCGCAGCCCCACCTGGGCACCATGTAGATCAACAGAGTTCTCAGCATCGACCTGACCCGGATGAAGCAATGGCATGCGTGCGGATGAGACCCACTCCCGGTGGCTGCATCCCCCAGCAAGGGGGTGCTGCCTTTCTCCGTTGCAGCCAATGCGAATGGGGGGGGCCGGAGAAGCGCGACCCGACGCGGCGCCGGCGTCGAGGCGCGGCCACGCGGCGAGGCAGGGCGAAGGGGCGGTGCGGCGACGCCGAACTACAAACCCCAGCGTGCCCCGCGCGGCGGAGAGGGGTGTGCGCCTGCGCCAGGGGGCGCGGCGGAGAGGAAGCCCCGCCCCCGGCGGCGGCAGGCGGCGCTGCGGTTGGCCGGCGGCGCTGCCGCTCAGAGCGGGGTCGGGGGTCAGAGTGCGCGGAGGTGAGTGGCGGTGTTGGGGACTCGTGGTGCGGAGTGTGTGCGGGGCGGGGGGGCAGGGCCGGCCCGGGGCGGCCCCCGCCGCGTGGGGGGGAGCGGCCCCGCCGGGCAGGGGGCGGAGGCACGGCTGCGGCGGGGCCCGGCCGGCGCGGGGGCCCGGCAGGCCCGGTGGAGGCGTGGGGCCGCCGTGGCCCCGGGCGGGGGGTGGAGGCCTGGCCCGGAGGGGGGAGATGAGGGGGGCGCGGCCTGGCCTCTCCCCCGGGGTGGCGGGGCCTGCGCTGGGGCGGCGGCCCTCGCCCGGGAGTGTGGGGCGGCCAGCCGGGCTGCGGGCCGGGGCGGGGCGGGGCCGGGCCGGGGGTGTGGGGAGGCCGGGGGGGGTGGCCCCGGCCCCTGCCCCAGGGGAGGGCACGGGGCGGCGGCGGGCAGGCGTGGTGGCACCTCGTCCGCTCGACGTCGAGACCCGGCTCCTCCGCGCCACTGCCGGGCCCGCCGCTCTCCAGGCTGTACTTCGGTGGAAGTGTGGAGGGCGGCGGTGGCAGCGGCCCCCCAGCGGGATCCCAGCGCTGGCGGGATCCGTTGCTGTTGGGGCGCGAGGAAGGGAGATCCGGCTGTGTCCCCGGGGGGTGTGTGCGGGGGGGGGGAGCAGGAGGCAGCAGCAGTGGGGACTTTCATGTTCCTTTGGGATGTGAAGGTTCCTAGATGGCAGTGATGGGGGAGTAAGAGATTTGGTTGGGGTTTCTTTCCTTTCTGTTTTTTTTATGCTGTGAGATTGAACTTGTCACTTGTCTTGGATCTTGAGACTGGAGTAAACTTGAGAAGGCTTAGAAGTGCAGGATCTATTTACTTGTTTTCCGACTGGCAGTAGGAATTTCTTTTCTTGCTACTGTACTGTTACAGGTGTTTCTTCTAAGCTGCTGTGCTGTTACAGGTGTTCTTTCTAAACTCAGATGTATGAAAAGGTGTTGTCATTTACTCCTTACATTCTGTCTTTCACAAGTCCTGTGTCTGGTGGTTTTACGTGATCATTGCTGGCCTGCTTGCTAATAAGTCTGGAATTTGTTTCACTACTTCTTTACGTATCTGCTTTCCTTATTGAGCTTTTGGGTTCAGAAATGGGTGGATTGACAGCTCCTGCTTAGTCTGAACTCTTTATATTCAGTTGCAATGCAAAGGACCAGCAAGTGTTAGAATAAGCTAATGCCTTCACTGTGCCTCGGGAAGGACGAGGTGCACAGGGCTCCAGGCAGGTACATCTCAATGGCACGTGTCCCATCAGGTGCTGTTAGTTGTTTTAGGATTTTATATATTTCACCTTTTTTAATGGGAACTGGAATTTATTTCATACTTTAGTTGCTGCTTGCAACATTGTAGCATCTTGTATCATTTGATGTTGAAAGCTGGTGTTTGAACTTGTGTTTCCAAGAATGAATTACTCTGAAGTGATGTGTTAGAAGGCCAGATACTCTTCAGCGTCTGCACTTGGGGAATTTGATTTCAGATGGCTTTGGTTCCTTTTTCAAGTACTGAATTCTGGCCTTTGCAGCTGGCTTTTCATGTTAATTTATAGTGTGTTAATTTAATGCTTGTCTTGTTTCAAAGAGTGGCCCTTTCATGGTTCATCTCAAAGTGGGGGTTTCCCTACACAAATGATGTGTTGGGGAGTTTTGTGGATGAGTTTGGGTCTTTTTTTAAATTAGTGTGTGTAGCCAGACAGATTTGAATGTTACCAAAACCCAAAAGGAGAAACCCATTAAAGCATTAAAAAGAAAATGCTTATGTTCTTGATGCTAAATAAAGAAGTCTTTGGATTCAGTATACACTGATAGGACCTGAAGTGTCTGCCCTGCAGTTGAGAGATACCCAAAGTGAGTTTGATTCGTTTAGGAGGCCCTGTCACAGCTGTTTCAGTGCTTATCTTGTTTTGGTTTTGTTAACTTTGGTAGGCCTTGATTTTGTTTTCTTTTCCTATTTTTTTTTTCCCCTTAACTTTTTGGAAGACGCTTAAATGTGTGAGGCTTTTGCACTTGGCTGCCCAGTATCGATCCAGTAGCCACCTCCAGTGGAGGGCCGTGAAACTGTAGCATTTATCACAAGTCTGTCCTTGGGTCTGAAGTATGTGTTTTTGCTGGAAATGGTCATCCTGATTGTTTTCCTCCAGTCGTGCTGAGCTCACATACCAGCATGGGACAAGGGCAAAAAGGGGAGTTGAGGGGAGAAGAGCACAAGCTGTGGTTCTCAAAGTGTAGTCTAGAGCAGAGGGGCTGGCTGTTGCTGCTAGATACCATTTGGCAACTTTTCTCTCCCCTAAGAGAAGTTACCTGTGCTGGGCAAATGCCAGCTGAGAAGTTGTATCCTCTCCAGGTACATTGTGCAGGTACTTTACTCTGACCCACTCCCACCCCCAAAAAAGAGTTTGTTGTGTTGGTTTTTTTAAATTCAACTGCATTTATTGCAGTTGTTTGTTTTGGGGGTTTTGTTTTGGTTTTGTTTTTTTTTCCTGTGGTTGAATATTAGGCTCAACATCTTACCTGGCTGGTTTTCCAGGCTCACTGAGAAATGGGGCATGGGGCACCTTCTGGAAATGTTCCTCATTGTAGCTGCTACTCTGCTTGGAGCATTTGCTTGTCTACCAGGACAGAGCTTTGGCAGACTACAGGCTTTCTTTTAACATTTCTGGAGTTCATTTGTGAAGATCAAAAGTGACCAGTGTATTGAGCAATGCAAGTGATGTCTCCCCAGATCCAGACTGAGATTCATTTGACACTCTCAGGCGTTAACCTTCAAGTTCATTCTTCAGATAACGAAGGTGTGCGGTTGTAGAAGTAGTTTGAACAACCGTGGCATTCATGTGTATGAAGATCAAGTAATTATGTGTGCTAGATTCCATTAAACAGAGGGTAGCCTGCTGTGTCTCCTTTCCACTAAATTAGGCCAATATGTAAAAGTAGCTTTTACTGACTAGAAGCATAGTAGCTACAAATCTCTTACTTCTGGCACTGGGAGCTCTGCTGTGGATCAAGAGCACTGAAATGCCGTAAATCTCTGAACTTGTTCCAAAGAGCAGAGCTGGGAAAGTTTGAATGAAAACTAAGATGTGTTATTTTTTGACAGCGAATGGACTGACCATTGGAACGAGCTGTTTGAAGGTAGTGGGGAGCCTCCATGCTTGCTGCTGCAGTTCAAGGCCAGAAACTTTTTCTGAAAGATACTCAAGCCTTTGGGCTCAGTTCACGAATGATGAAGTGGAAACTTTATGGCCAGCATTACGTGAGGTTCAGACAGGATGGTCCAGTGGGCATCTTGAGTTTGAGTTTTATGTGTTTATGCTGCTAAAGCTCAGATACCTTCTCTGTTTCCTGCAAAGTGCCATGCCATCCCATATGTCTGTCCTGTTCTGAGTATGTGGCTTGGTGAGTGACTGAGCCAACCAACAGCTCCCAGTGGCTCATATTCCTCCCACTTCTGCCAGTGTGAGCCCATCCTCTCCTTTGAGCTTTGGCACTCACCCAGCCTGTCACTGAACTGATTCATCCCACTAAGCCAGCAGGAAACTATCTTGTTTTAATTGTGTTTTATTCTGGCTCCATTAGTCCTTTTATAGGTTCCTGAACTTGAGTCGTCTTAGAAAGGGGCCAGACAAGCTCAGGAACTGGTGTAAAGTAATTAGCAGGAGAGTAAAACAGAGAGGGAAGGACAGGCCTGCCTCCTTTTGGCCTCCCAGAACTATTGGCTTGGTTATCCCCATTTTGTGTAGCTTTACCCTGGAGCATTTTCTTATGGCTCCCATGCAGAAGCAGAAGACTGGACTAAAGGATTCTTGGTCTGATCCTCTGCAAATGGTCTTTTCCTTAATACCAGATCTGCTCTTCGACTTCAGCTTTCCAGTCTTTTTCTGTATGCCTCTGTGTTGTTGCTTCTTTGGTTTAATTTTTGTTGTTTACTTCCTTTACATTTCCTCTAAGTGACCAGTCCTTTACTTTGTGGAACTTGTTTAGACTCCAATTTACACCCATTTAGCTATCCACAGTTACTTTTGGAGAAGGTTTAAAAATACACAGCAAAGCCTGTCTTAGGAGACCAGTCACAAAAAATGGATTGCTTAGCAGAGGTGGCCTAATAAAATTGGAGTGGAATTGTACTGTGCATCTTTGGGACAGCTTCTAGTTGGTCTGTTTGGATGAGTTCACGTGTGGAAGTCTTGTGTGTTTCAATATGTTGTCAAGTGAACTGAGATGTGTTTGTTTCCCAGCCTCATAGGGTACGATAGCCTCAGGAAGTGCTTCCCTAACTAATCAGCGCCTTCTTCACTCATTGTGATCTCACAAGCCATCGCGTCTGTGGTGTCACAATGGAAGAGATTCTGGTGCTGTGACATAGCTGACATATCTGGTGGTGCCTATGACATATCAGCCAAGGAATGCAGCGGGAAGAATGAGCTCAAGAACGGGACAGACCTTCCTTAACCCAAGAGTGCCCTCCATCCTTTAGTCCACCCTTTCTGTGTTCAATTATCTCCTCTATAATGGCCAATATAGAGGAAAGCCAGTGCCTATATAGAGTGAATTGGGTTTTTTTAATTGAACTACTGAGATGCAGATACCTCCTAGATGAGTGATTGCCTGACTTTGCTCCTGTAACCCTCATCCTTCTTTGCTCTTACCCTCACTTGTTGTATTGCATCTAATTTTAGACTGTAAGTTCTTGAGAACAGGGACCTCTTCATCTGTAGTGGGAAGAGGCTGGGTACAATTGTGGAGTGCTGTAAAAACAAAACGATTGATGCCAAGTTGTATCTGAGCTGAGTAATGATGGGACAGCATATAGGCGTCCTGTGGCAGTGCTTGGGAAAATTATGTTGTGCATTTTCCAAAACACAGGCCTGGTTGTCTAGCAGGGCCGGAGACAAACCCAGCCAAAAGTGAAGGGAGTGCAACCACAAAGTGTACTGGATTCATGTTAAAGGGATGATACCATGAGGTTAACAACGTAAAGAAGCAAATTTACCTGTCTAAAACTATGTGACATTATTAAAATGGTTCTGAAAGCTTTGTGTTTTGTTGTTTGTTTTACTTTATGTATATTTTCTGGTTTTGTTTTGTTGTTTTTTTTCCAAGTTTGGATCACAAGAGTGGCTAAGCTGCTTTTGGTCATAGTCTCTTGGTTCCTGCTTTGCAGGCTAGCCAGGTGCTGTCACTTTTGGACTGTTGTTCATATAATGAAATACTTGGGTTTGGCTTAAGATTGATTTTAAAAAATGTATGGAGTTATCTCTATTGTTCTTCAGTTAAATCTTCACACAACTGAAATATGGGCTCACATTTGACCTCTGAGTATGCATTTGAACAGCTACCAAAAGGGAAGTTTGTTATACTCTGTTCCAGGTGTTCCTAAATGTATCCAGTTTTGTTCTACAGAAAGCTTATTTATTACCCTATCTTTTTACCTTTTATATTTATAATTTAATAAAATGAGACACTATAATTTAATAAAGTAAGAAAAACCTGACTTACATTTTGGATTGGTTTTGGCTGCTCTAGCCTTAAGTTCAGTTGTCTGTAAGAGACCAGGAGTTCCAGCTGCCCCTACCCAGGCTTTTCACAGGGATTAAAAGGAAGCATGAAACTCCCAAAGCTTGGTTGCTTTTATTTTTTAATTTCAGTTTGTCTTGTCCTTTAGATTGGTATGGGGATTTTTTTTTTTTTAATATCTTAAAGGGCCATATTGCTATAACAAAGTAGTTCGTGTGTAAATGGAGGTACCAGCCTGAACTTAGGTGTTGGTCTTCTTGCCCCCTCTCCACCTCAGCTTATCAAACTGGACAGTGCAGGGGAGTATTTTGGGATTGAAGGCAAGCTGTTAAAGTCATACCTTCTCTTGCTGCTAGGTACTTTAATTAGATGTGGTTGTAGAAGCTAAATATTATGTTATGTGCAAAAAGCCCATTAGCTCAAGTTCATAGACTAATTCATCTCTCCATTGATGGATTTGAATCCTCTGCACATGGTGCACATCTCTGGGGCTGCCCGGCAGGTAGGAGAGAGTACTGTCAGTGCCCTGCTGGCTTTTGTCACCAGCATTCTCCACGTGGCAGGAGTTCCTTGCCCCTTGTGGTCCCCCCTAAGCAGCTTCCCCAGGGGGAAGCCTGGAGCATGATGGCTGCCAGTGCAGATTCTCTGCTTCATACTTGGTGGAGTCCCTGGCAAGCCGGTGGCTGCAGCTGGCACTTGCCTTTCTCTTGGCTTTCCTCACTTGCTGGTGGTCAGACCGTCATGATTTAGTATCATGTTCTCGGACCACTAAACAAGCAAGAGCTATGGTCAGCCTGAGCTTGTCTTGTTCCCTGCAGGTAACTGATGTCCAGATCAGATGTTTTTTCTAATGACTTTAAGACAGTTGTTGATTAGCTGATGTCATGTGTGGCACATGCTGCTACACAGCCCATAACACAAACTTTATCTTCCAGCTGAAACCCACCACACATGGCTGTTTCCCACGTTATTGGGTGTTGCAAATGTAAAGTGCTGTCACATTTTCCTAGGTCTGTGTGCAATCTATCAAAATAATTCCTTAGGTCCAGCCTCAGTTCGTGGTCCCATTATGTTTCATATGTATCTGTGTAAGGAATCGGAGCTGTGTCATATGAAATATTAACCTAGTAGTGCTGAATGCCAGATGTGACAGCTTGCCCTGTCTGAGATTATAATCTGATCCTGTGTGTGTAAGAAATATATGTGGTGTTTTACATAGGCTTGGAAATGGAATCACTGAACATGTGGATTTATATGGGTAGAGCTGGGTTTCTAATTTTTGAAGCTTGCATTGTTGTCTGTTGGAAAAAATACAGGGTAATTACGAGTGCTTTGCATTGTCGTAGCTGTTATAAATGCTTTACATGACTTCTAATAAAGTCTGTTTGCTCACCAGCTATCTCATGCTCTGACCTTGCCAAAGAAGATGATGTGAGGTCTTCCCAGAGCACCTAGAGCAGTGTCTGGGTAAACATGCAGTTAAAACTTTGTTTGGCTGAAGGTGCAGAGTTTGCAGTGGGGTTGCTCTTATTTGTATGCCATCTGTGTAGGGGAATCAGCATGCAATACCCCACTCATGCACCTTTGTTTGGAGCATTGCTCCCTCTGCTTCACGGGAGAACAGGGAGGCAGGCTGATTTTAGGATGGGGAGCCTGATCCTGTCATTAGACGTGGACCACCTGCTGAAGTTGTTAATGTAAACAGGCGCTAGATGTTGGCCATTATTTCCCTGTGCTGATGTCCCATGGTACCTGTGGGACACAGGCCGGCTGGGGTCTGGAGTGGTGCTGCCATAGCTGCATGGTGCCGTGCCTGAATCCTGCCCAGATGGCTGGTTTACCTTTGCTGTGTAGCTCAGTGGCTTGGGAACTTCTGCACTACTGTGCATGGTGTGGCCAGCCCAAGGATTTGGGGGGTTCATGTCTGATGCCCTGGTCTTGCCAGCTGAGATAAATTAGAGAGGTACTGATCTTGCTGCATGTGGGTGGATTATATATGTTATATTGCCTGTGTTTGATATAGGGGTTGGAGCCTGCCTGCCTCCCCCACTCCAACTGTGTGTTTTACTTTATGCAGTAGGCTAAAGACCAGGTTTTACTGCAACTGACTTACAAGCTGCTTTGTTCTGAGATGTTATGTTTGCTGTGATGTGCCTTCAGATTCATAGCCGGTAGTTTGAAGGTTTAAAGCACGTATATCTTAAATATCTCTTATCTGATAAAGTATGTATATTATCTGGGGCAGGTTAGAAGTGAATATAACTTCTGTTTGGCTGTGATGCTTTTATTAATGACAGTAAAAGCAGTAGATGGAAAAGCAATAAGTAGAACTGAGCCCTTTTAGGATAAAGACAATGTTGGGCTCTTCATTATGGTTTTGTAACTCGAGTTTTCAGTTTTCCAGGTACCTGCTGCCTGACACACTGCTTTAAGAAAGCAAGCACCCCCCAGAATGTGAAAGCCACAAGGTGGGGATGCATTTATGCTATGGAATTGGCAGTGTGGGCATTGGCTCAGTCTTAAACGTCTCATCTCCTTTGATTTTTGCCTTTCACTCAAAACCTTGGAAAGGGAAGGTTACCAAATGCATGTTTACTCGAGGCACACAGCGTGCTCAGCCGCAATTATCTCCTAATCTGGTCCTTTCGAGTTTCTCTGGTCTCGCAGGTAAATACAGATTTAGCCGTTATTCAAGGCATATTATTTACCTCATTAAGTGTGTGTTTTGGCACGTGCATTATTTACCTGACGGACTAACGGATGGGAGAGAGCAAACGCAGTCTTTTGTGCAAACAGCCACTTTGTTCGCAGGCAATGATGAGTCCTCTGTTTTGCCTTGCCCATTTCAGCTCCATCTCTCATAGCAGGCACTTCCAGCCCTTCAGAGTGGTGCCAACAGTGAGTGCAGACACAGGGAGGGCTCAGAAACCAAGCGGGTGGGTGGCACATGGTGGGATGGAGGTCTTGCCCAGAGCCTTGGGCAGTAGGACCAACCATGAGGGAGGAGGGATGGATTTAAATCTCTATATAGCAAGGTGTGTGTATATATATGTACACACACAGAGGGGTGCTTCTATCCTTGTTCAAGAAGATTGTGTTGTTGCAGGTTACCTGTTTTGCTGTCAGTCACTGTACCCAGCTATGTAGTACCTCCATGAGCTGGGCTTGAGCTCTCATCCGATAAATCTGTTAACAGCCCCGAGGCTGACCTGCCTTGGGCAGTGACAGCCCTGTTGAGTTTTTCCTGGCATGTCTTAAAAGAAAAAGCATGGGGGAATCCAGAGAGTCTCACATGGATAATGTATTTTATTACATAGCATTTGTTAAATAGAAGCATCAGAAGGTGATGGCCGGGTGACGTATTTCTTTGGGAGGGAGCCTGTAACCTTATAGAGTCCTGCTTGTATTTAGAGTTCCTGAAGTCCCCGGGTGTGGGTTTGTTGAACCAATATCCTTTGAGAGCTACCTGAAGGAAGAAATTAAGTGTAGCACTAGAATCACATCTCCGAGAAACCTCATACACAGAGCAAATGAGTATTTCCCCTGGGGAGAAGCCTTCCAGCCACCAGATACATGGATATGTAATGGAAGTGGGATGTTTTGGTGCAACTAAACAGGTGTTTCAGGGCCAAGCTGTTTGGATGGGTTGTAGTGTTGATATATGTATTGTTGTATTGAATTCCTACCATGTATCAGAAGTATATGAAAAGACAAAAAGCCTCCTTAGAATCACAGAATGGTTGGGGTTAGAAGGAACCTCTGGCGATCATCTGTTTCAGTAGGATTTAGAACAGATTTTCTATGTTTTGTGTGGTTTGTGTTGTGTTCTGCTATGATAAGGTTCAGCAAGGGGTTGCAGCCTGGTGCCTGGAGCCATGACTGCTGTGTGTCTCATAGTTCTTAATTTAGAGCTGTTGCAGTGGTTAACTTCCAGTTGCCTGTAATTCTGAACACCTTGAGCTCAGTCCACATGTCGTCTGTTGTGTTTAGAGGAGGGTACTGTTATTTCAGGTTTCCGATGCTGGAACCTCCACTGGGAAGCAAGAGGAAATTGCTGTGAGAGGACAGTAGAGAGATGCTAACAGAAATGAGATGTACGTCTGCATGAGTAACATGGGTCTCTCTTCAGTTTCAGATGCCTCTGGATGTTCAATGATAGCACTCCTCCATACTGGAGCAGCAAAGTTTCCCCAAAACTTACTTCCAAGGGCAAGGCAAGCTGTGTGCTCCCTCCTCCCAGCTGGTGTTCTCAAAGAGTACAGCTCCATCATAAGCAGGAAACTGGCGTCCCACGGCTTTGGAGCTTGCATGGCAGCAATGTCATCCTTCCCTCCACAGAGATATCACTACTTCCTAGTGCTGGATTTTGAGGCTACATGTGATAAACCACAGATTCATCCTCAGGTAAATAGTCAGTCCTGTTAATTATCCTCTTGCAGGTTGCTGTGGCTGTTCTGAGAGGTGAAAGGAAAAAGCACGGTGCTGGCTCACTCATTTTCTCTGGTTTGTCCCAGCTTTCTGTTGCTGGTCCTCCAGAGCTCTTGCCAGTTACTTGCTCTCTCAGGAGCAGTGCCAAGACTGTTTAGTGGGAATGAAATGAGGGAGCCTGTTTTCCATTGAGGAAGTAACAACTCACATGTAACTGAAACCATCTCTTAAGTCATCTTATGAGATGCTTGTCATCTGCCTGAACGAGGGGGAGAGTAAGAATTTTTTGGCTGGGAACCTGCATTAGTAGTGTACTCATGGCAACCTTGTTTGATTCTGCAAGGAAAAAGGCTGTTGGTAGCCAAAAGCTTTAGGACAAGAATAGTCTGAATGGTATATGTGCAACATAATGGTGTTTCTAAGTAGAGAAGAACAATATTTTGGAGCTGTCTGATTTTGCTGCAGTTATCTTGCCTGCCTGTTAACTCTGGATTGTAATGAGACGAGTTCAGCTTCAGAAAGATTTTGCAGTGACTTACCACTTGAGACGTATAGAGATCCAGATGAAGTACAGTTGAGCGTTTTAGTAAATATATTTTCAGTTGGCAGCCGGATGGGCCTAGGTTTTCCATTTAAATTAGAAAACTGCTAAAAAGGGATAAAAAAACTCCCTAAACCCCAAACAACTAACGCTGGGTTAGTAACAAATAAGCAGAATTTCTGAGTCTCTAAAATGAACTTGGATTTCTCATCCTCATCTGCCAAGCAATTGGCCTCGTATTTACTAAAGTCTGAGTGGTTTTCATGTGTTCATATCTCTGGTTTCTATTGCACTTGTTGAAGGGATGCTGCAAGTCAGGGTCAAATTTGACTCCTCTCATCCCCGGTAGTGCCTTGGTGAGTGCCACCTGCCTCCTGTGTTTCTTGGAAAATGGACAGCAAATTCCCTGCTCTTTTGCTGGGTCTTTGTGAGAGGCTGTTGTGGTTGTGCATCCAGTTTTGCTAGCAAGGTCTTAACTGCTCTCCAAGTGAGATGTCAGGCTATTTCCTGCATGCTCTGCCTCGGGTGCACGAACCTGTCAAAGCTGTAAATTGGATCTACCTTGTCCCTTTGGATATGGGCTTGGTCTGTGCACATTTTGATGCAAAACCATGATGCATGTGGAGGTAGTTTACAGCTGGCAGTAAAAAGGAGCATGAGTGGAATATGATTACTACTGTTTTAAGGAGCTTTGTCCCCAAGTCCTTGCCAGGGAAAGTAATGGTCTGGGCCAATGCAGATATGCTATATATTTTGTTGGTGAGATAGCACCTTTAACGTGGAGATGTTCTTCAGTGTTTTTCTAGTCTGCTGTGTTTAGTGCCTGTCTGTATCACATCATGTGTGGAAAAGGTTGTCAGTTCTTCATATCCTCACCAGCAAATTAGACAAATAAAGAAATGGCTCTTGCTACATGGGAATCAGTGTAGCTGCAAAGGCTGCCAGAATTGGGCAACTTCATAAAATAAGACTTTAGTTGATGCCCCTACGTACATCTTACTTACCTTTTTGCTGACCAGCATGGCTTTTGTTCTCTTCACTGCTGGGCTGTATGTTATGTTGAGCAAACTGTGCCATGTATTTCAGTGATATTTTGTGCAGGGTTTTAGTGGCAGGTTCTTTTCACTGAAGCAGTGGCAGACAGGTTTTGGAGGTTTGGTCTGAGGACACACCTGGGACCTAGGAATGGTCAGGTGCTGATCTTCGCCATGATCCTGATCCTTTTTCTGCTTTTGTTTTAATACCTGCAAAATAGAAGTCTAGATCAATGTAATGCAAATGATTGGAATTTGACAAGGAGGCTGCATATACAGAGCTAAGCTGTGGTCCAGGTTATGTTAGAGGGGTAGGCATATCTAAACTTAGCCAGCTCAGCCTAAAAGTCTTACAGAGTGCACTTGTCACCATGCAGCACATTTCACGTTTCTCACTAACTGCTCTTCAAACTATTCTGGTTTCTTTCCAGAAACAACTGGGAAGAGCTGTCCTTTTATCTGCACCAGGGTGTGCAACTGCCACATCTGCTTCCCCTCACACTCTTCTGCTTGCTGGCATTATCCCTGGGGAAATTCTTCATGCTCATTTGGGAGCCCTAATGACTCCTTTATTTCCATTCCTTTTCATGCTGCCCAATCCCTGTTGAAGGTCTGGTGGTATGGCCTCCATAACAAGGATCAAGGAGGGTCAAGGGCAGTGGTGTTCCCCTGGGAAGCAATGATCACTGCCTCTCGCTGCCCATGCTGCTTTACCCATGGTCTCGTTCCCAAGGCAGGGAAACCGAATGATGTGTCTCTGTTCCTGAGATGCTGTGATTTATAGACTCACCTTGTAATGGGAGTGGATGTTGATTTCCACCAAAATTAGGCTGTAGCAACAGATGTGCAGTCCCTGCTGAACTCCCTGCTCTGAGCGAGTATACGTGTGATAGGCAAGCTGCCTTGGGAGCCATAGCCTAGGCTCAGAGAACTTCCCAGGAGGAATATATCCCTGAAATCACAAACCTGCTCCAGGAGGAGTCTGAGAAGCAGACTGTGAGGTATCTTCTGTGTGTTTCACAAGCAGTGAGTGCTCTGTGGAGCCTGTATCATGGCAATCCCATGCCAGGATGGAAATGCAGAAGGTGGCTCACACAAGTGACGGAGACTGTCAAAATCTTACCCAGAGATAGATAATGGAGATGTGCCTGCCTGTTCTATCCAGACACCCCCCTGTAGCAGCTTTCTTCTTGCATGGTTTTTGTGTGGCTGTTAAGCTCAGTACATTAGAAATCACCTGCCAAAACCTTTATTAAGGATGATTGTGAATTGCTGAAAAGTAGAAGAAATTCAGGCTTGTTTCCCATGGCAACTTTAACTCTGCACTCTTGTGCACAAGTATTACAGTGGAATATTAATCTGCAATTACCTGTCTTCACGCAGCTTAGGCTTGGGTGTAGTTTTAAATACCCAGTTCTCAATTCAGCTTCTCACAATGTTGTTTCAAGAGAAATGGCATTAAAACTGCATGTAACAGTGACTTAAAGTCTGTCTTTTTACTAAAAGTAAGTAAAATAATATATATATTTATCATCTTCTTGCCAATTATGGTTGTTGATATGCCATTCTTATGTCGGAATGCTTTAAGTTCTAGAGTGGCAGGGAACAGTTCATGTAAAAGCTGCTTCAGATGGGTTTTTTTCTGTTTGTGTTAATTTTTTGAACAATCTTTTGAAAAAACTTTTTGAGGCTTTTAGCTGGTTCCTCTCAACAGTAAAAATCTTGCTAAAAGCACATGAATATCCATAGCTCAGCGTCCTACAAGATGCATGTGAAAGTAAAGACATGCTGTTCTTTTTTAATCGTGTTTTCCGAGTGTCACGTGCTTCACTGCAGTTCTGTTGGGCTGTTGTGAAATCTTATTTTGACCAATATGGAGAATGATGTCTTTATTTTAAAAGATGTAGAGAGAAGACCAGTGTTTCAGAGAGGCTTCTGCAGAGTTTGAGGCACCAGGTGCGGTGTAACCCTCAAAAGCTGCATTCTCCGTGGGAGTCATTTTGCCTTGGATATGTCCCTTATTCTTCCAGTAAGTGGGGACAACCTAGCTGTGACCCATATGAATCTGACAGGGCGGGTTATGGCTTCAGGCAACAGAATTAGCTGTATTTATTTAAAGCCTGATGAGCTAGAGAACATGAACAGTTACTGAACCCAGATCTGGAGAGCACAACCAGGAGACCACCAGGCAAGATGTCTGATGTGTGAAAAAAAATATCTAAAGTAAATTCTCATTTAAAGATGTAAACCCAGCATTATTGTAGCAACAAGCCTAAAATACCAAAACACTCAGGTGGCCAATTGCTGCAGTCCTAACCTGACCCAACCTGCTTAGCTTTCGGCTGGTTATTGACAGGCCGGTGAGATGAGTATTTTAAAGCCATCAGTCATGTTGCCCTTTCCCTTGCAGCGTGCAGAGACCCCACATCAGTTATGCATCCCGGCGTGCAATTCCCCACCTGTGCTGTTTGAACACTGTATCCTTAGCTGTGCAAACATTACACATCGTTTAGGTGACAAGTTGCAAAGTTAAGTAGACTTGTTGTTACAGCAGAAAGTAGTTGAGCGGCAGTCACCCTGAAAAGAAAAGATCCAGGCTAGCTCAGGAATGTGCAAGTCCGCTGCATCGTGTTTAAATGTTTGTTCACCGCTCTGTAAAGCTGCTGCTGAAGGTAATGTGTGCTGCTGGAAATGTTCACAACACGTGCATTTCTGAAGGGAAGGGAATGGGTGCCACAGGTTTGTATGTTTGCTGTGCTTGTACTGCCCTGTGTGGTCGCTGACAATCGGTGTGAGACTACAGCTCTTTCACAGCCTCTGTGGCAGGAAGGGTATTTTGCATACCCCCCCAGCATGATGCTTTAAAAGGAGGCAGTATTATTCCATGATGTGGTATGTATCTGGTGCTGTACAGGGACACTGCTTTTCAGGCTGCTGTGATTGCTGGGGAGTGATCTTTGCTGTGTTAAGGTGGCCTTTACTTAGTTTTGAACAAAACCCTCTTGGTAAAGTGCAGCTCAGCTCTTTTGGTGAGAAGGGCACAGGGCATGCTAAGTCTTGTGCTTTTCTTCCTCTTTGTGCCAGGCTGCCTGTGCAACCATCCCTGTTTTGTCTTTGTTGGTCTGTGTGCTTGTTAGCTGGCAAAATAGCTCTTGGTTATGTTATTTAGTTTCTTTCCGCCAGGCAGAAATGCGCTGTCACCAACAGCTGTTTGTGATGTCTGTAAAACCCTGGGTGTTCATTTACATGCAGTAGCATGCCCTTTCTACCCATCCCAGATGTTTTAGTGTTGCTGGCAACATTGATCATTTGTGCTGCTCAATATCAGGTGAAGAGGTTGGGTCTTGAAATGATTTGATAATTGTGCATAGGCTGGTTTGCCTACAATAAAAAGGAACGGACGTGAAAAAGGATATAGAGTAGTTGTCATCTTGCAATGGAAAGGTAACATTTGGAAATGTGTGTGTGCTGTTTTTAACCTGATTTGAGTACTAAACTTCCCCCAAACTGTCAAGCTTAAATTGTTGTTGGCTGTGTCGTTGGAGATTTTCTGGGTGGTTAAGTATATGTCAGTAGTGCTCGAAGAAACAAGTTGAAGTGTTGATGGTTTTGGTCTATATTTCTCATCCCAGGTGTCAAAAGAGGAGGGAGGTTCTGTCTTACTCTTCATGTCTGGGTGCTGTTGGAAAGATCAAAATAGCTTTGTGAGTTTTGGCAAGGTGAGATGATGCTGATGGTGAGAGGCAGGAACCAGCCTGGGAGCGTATGGCTACCAAAGGTTTTATTCAGGATGGCAGGACAAGGGCTGTGAGCCAGCTGTCGAGATTTCAGATACAATGGCAGGTATAAAAGGAGTTCCGAAGACCACAATGGTAAGTTTAAGGATGAAATGTCATTTGTGGGACATGGATCCTCCTTTTCTCTTACAGAGCCAGTAAGAGGGGACCTTGGCTGTGGAAGTGCTTCACTTTGGATTTAATACTTAACCCTTGAGACTATTTTAAAAGGATGCAAAAGAGAGAAAGTGCGTGTGATCAGGGGTCTGCAAAGTACAACTATGAGTGCAGGCTGTGGGGTTGTGTTCAGCACAGTGATGAGAGGGGTCTATATTTTCTTGGGGTAATGATTGGACTTGATGGTTTTAAAGGTCTTTTCCAACCTAGCTGATTCCATGATTTTATGACGAGGTCTTGCATTGCAAAGATGCAAAAGGCAATGTTCTGGTCTGTATCTGCTGTGGGTGGAAGAGCAGTCTTGAATTTAAACAGCAGCAAGGGAAATTGTGATTAGACATTAGGACAAAGTTTCCAGTGATAAGACTAATGAAACAGGAGGATAGAGTGCCTGAGGAGTGTGTGAGTCTCTCTTATTGGAGTCGGTAAAAACAGCCTAGACAAAGTCAGAAATTATTTAGGGGGAGGTGATGTTGCCCTCAGGCAGGTGCATGGACTCTCTTTTAAAGCTCAAGCTCCTGGAGGCATGTGATTAGATGTGAATTTCGCTTCTATTAAAGAAAGAGAAATGGTCCCTCACCCTTGCAGTTGTAAGGAAGCACCTGGAAATAAAAGCCAGGTTTGATGCCAGCGCAGAAACAAAAATGCAGCTCCAAATTTATCTTTGAGGAAATCCATCCTTTGACATTGGGGTCCAGTGTGAATGCTGGGGGTAGGCACTGAGGTTCACCTAAGAGTTAGGGGAGGAAGAGACATTGGACAGTCAATGACCGGGCAACAGAATTTGTCTTCATATCATCTTATCCCAGTGTTTCGTGATCTTCCCGTATTCCTGCTTGTTCTCGTGTGTGCTGATTTTGATTTGTATTTCCCTTCATGCTTTCCTGGGATATAACCGTTTTTTTAATGTGTTAAATTGTTGGGTGCATGCATATGTGTACTTTAAGCTAGGTATTGATGGAAAATGAAATTTGGGCATCAGCAGCTTCCCTAGAGACGTTTTGACAAGGTTAGTCAGTACACAGAGTAACTTACTCGGGACAGGAGCGCAGAGAGCCTTCACGCTGTGTGTGTGTAGATGGCCATCGTTTGGAAAGTCAGGATAGCCCTGATTCGGGAGAAGTCCTGCTGTCCTCCACTGCAGAGGTGTTGCCTTGATGGTACTTGCTTTGGTTAGTTTAACACAGATTTAGAGGTGGGGAAAAGACCTATGAGGTCATCTTGGTTGCTGCCCTTGTGGGCCAGTGCAAGGCTGCTTGCTTGGAAACAGCTTTAGTTAAAATAGTAATTAAGGCAGAGGATGGGAACTGGGGAGGCAGGTCTGTTAGGCCAGTGCTGTCCTTACCATGTCCCTTTTCGATTTTAATTGCCATGGAAAAAAAAGGAAAATCACAAGGCTTTAAAAGCTCTGATTCTTCCTGCTCTTCAACCCCCCGCCCCCTCTCCGATCTTGGAGGCATCAACTCTCATCTGTCAAAGTGTAAATCAGCAATTAAAACACAAACAGCGAAATGCCAAAGATGACCCGAAGCACAAAGCAACTGACAAACAAGTCCGGACAAATCGGCGGATAATTTATAAGCATTGCCCTAAAATCTAATTATTTGGCAATTCGAATTTGCAGCCGGCCAGGGCTGTGCAATAAATTTAACCCGCCATAAATTATTTAGGAGCAGCCCGTGGTGTAAATCAAAAACACAAGTGTTTGTTTAAGAAATAAGCTCCTTGTGCATAAAATGACTTTTTTTTTTTCTTTAAAGAGTGGGGGAGAAGAAGCATCCCTGAACAAAATGAGCTGGTGCTGAGGCTGTGTCCCTGCGTGGAGACTCCCTTGCCTCTTTCACCCTTACCTTTCTTGAAGGTGCAAAGGGGTCCTTTGGTAGGAAGTTTTATGCTTTTCCCTATCAGAAAAAATCCCTTTCTCTCAATGGCCTCTGCTTGTTTTTATTGCATTTTGACCAGTCAGCTCTGATTTTTATGGGCATCTTTTATTCTTGTGTTTATTAAACTTCTTCACGTGGGGGTGGGAGTAAGGGATGAATTCTTCTCTGGTAGTTTTTTAACTGAATAGGCCACACCGTCTTCTTCGAATATATGACTGGATCTTCTGAAGTGGGCCCTGTCCAGTTTGTATGTGGGCTTCTGGATTAAAAGGTTTTGAGAGCCAGGAAGGTCTTGCTGGACACTGTGCTCTGTTCATCTAATGATGTCGTGTGCTCCGAAACCGAAAAGATAAGCAAAATGATTCCTCTGTGGGAATTAGTGTAACTTCAGATGCTTTCTTCTCTGAACTCCAGAGATCTGTCTGTTACAGGAAATTATTTAGCGAGTATAGTTGTGTGCTTGTTCATTTCTTTTATTAGCAAGAAGATCAATACAGCTGAATTTGTGCATCCCTGCTCTGCTGTTAAAGGGAGGGGAGTTTCATTTAGGATGGTTGGATAAGGAAGGGGTGGGTTTATAGCACTGCTTTCACATGCCCTTATGAATATTTCAAATCCTTCTTAAAAGGAAGCCCCTCGCCATTCCACAGTGACCCTGCAGCCTCCTGCTGCCACCCTGTCCCTAGGCCTGGGGCAGCCAGGTTTCATAGGAGGCTTCCTCCTGGAGCATCTCTTTTGGAGGGAACATTTGTTTAGTTTATTTTTTTATAAAGGGAGAAATTCCGAGCAAGCTGTCACATGGATTTGCTTGAAGTACCGTGAAATCATAAATGCAAGATTGTTGTAAAGAGAGTGGACCTGGTAATGGATATGTCTAAGCCTCCGGCTCTGTAGGATCCTATTGTTCCCGTGTTTGGGGGCGCAGCTGAGGGGAGGGACAGGGTGCCAATGTCTTTTTCTTTAAGCGTGTTAATATTGATTTTAGAAGCTCTGTGTTCCAACAATATAAATGCAAATGCCTGTAATTGGGAGCCGCGTGCAGAATTTCTCAACAGAAAACATGTTCAACTTTTCATGACAATGAAAGGAAAATAAAAAGCTGCTTATTTATTGCTGGTGGTTTGAATCCTGGATTTCCTTTCAAGTTACTTTGCAGGGCTAAATAAAATACCTAATTGCAGTGCTCGCAAAATTCAAATGGGTACATTTGTTCTTCTGGTAGCTGGCGGCTATTTGCAGCCTCTGGACACCCTCAGCATTATTTCAGCACATCCATAACTTCTGGTTGTGCTAGAAGGGAAATCTGTGGGGGATTTAATAAATAAATAAATAAATACTTAGAAGCCCCAAATGCTGCTGGCACAAACCACTGCTGAAGTTGGAACGTGTACTCAAGTGTTGGAAGTGGAAATGGGTGAGGATCTCAAGGTAACGCTTACGGATGATGAGACTAACACAAAGAAAGGAAGTGTCAGTGAGCATCTCTTTTTAATTCCCTTGTGACTCTCTCCTCTACCTTTCCCACCCAGGAAGAAGCAGTGAAGGTTCTTGATGGAGCTGAGTGTGATGCTCCTTGATGGAGCTGAGTGTGTTGAGCTCGCAGGGCTGCTGTGAAATGTGAGAGAGCGCCCGGCTGCCTTCCTGCATCCCGGTCTGTTGGGGGGTTGTGTGTGTGTGTGTCTAAGTGCTCACCATTTCATAATAATTACTAATGAAATTCTAGATCTGTAATAACATTTTGGATATCTAAAACAAACCATATGCTTGTAAAAGAAAAAAAACAGGAGGGAGAAAAAAAGTGGAAACAGATCAACTTGAAGCCATAAATTCTTGGTAATAGAGGCCTCTTTCACCCCCCCTCCTTCTGTTTATGGTTGATAGATATTTTTGTTTCTGCAGGAATGTCAACTCTTAATTTCATGATGTATCATGGGCTTAAGAAAATTGAATTTAATAAAGGCAAAAGATGAATGGCACCTTTAAAGGTCCCAACACTTGTCTTTATTAGCAGGACAAACTGCAGGGTCTCCAAACACTGCTTCTCTCCAAATGAAAGTTTAAATGAAAAGTACAGCAGTGTCACAGGTTAAATTTCATTGCAGGACTGGCTAACGTCGTTAGTGAGGAGTGGGGCTGATTTCATGGGGCTGGTATCTGTTGCCTTAGATACCAGTGGAGCAAACACTGCCAGAGACTGGAAAAATCTCCACTATAGGAAGTGTGCAGATAAACAGCCTTTTGGGAAAGGTCCTTTACTGCTTGCTTCAGAAACTGACCAAATAAGCCCAAAAGAGCGGCTTGCGCTTTCTCCCAAGACACTTGAGTTGCTCCTGGGGTTCCACCCCAGCTCCTGCCCGCGTGCTTCCCAAAGACCTGCAGTAATTCTGGATATTGTTAGATTTTCCACATTTTCTTTCTGTATGGCCTTTTATTTCCTCAGTTTGTCTTAATCTGACCCTCCTGGAAGTGCTTTTTGCCTTTGGTTCTGGAAGGCAAGCGATGCCTTTGTGTATCAGATCAGCAGCAGGGCTGTCTTTCAGTCTCGCTTTGCATCCAGCCACTTGATGGCCCCTGAGGATGTTTTTCGTCCCTTAGGACCGATCGCAGAATTGCAACGCAGTCCTGCTGTGAAATCCAGCTGGTGCATGTCCCTCTCTAGGAGCAGGGATGCTCTTCTTGCCCTGCTGTGGGCTTACCCACTTCCATGGTTAGCCGCTGGGTGGGATGCCGACCTAAGGGGCAATGAGCTGGCCCAGCATAGTTTGAAGGACAGGGTGGTGTTATCTTGGGGTTAAGCCTGGCTCTTTTGTGGCATCCTGTCCATTGGCTTCAAACTTTGCAGTGTGTTTTCCTTCTGAACATAAATCTGCTGCTTTCGGAGCCTGTCTGTGGTAGCTCTTTTGAAGGGAGGATCAGCCATGTCCAGCATTTCTTACTCAGGTTGAGTTTCTCATGTTTCCAAGGGTCCCCCTGGGGGGCTAAAGCCGGTGAGTTTGGCAGCACCACAACAGGCAGTCTGGGTGATGCTCAGATATTTTCCCTCTGTGTCCTCCTCCTCTTCCAGCCCACAGCTTGAATTTCATGTCTTTCCAGGGGAAACTTGGTGGCTCCCTGTGGGGTGGTATGGCTGTGGGGAAGGATGCATCCAGCCCTCCGCTCTGCCTCAGCCTGCATGGCAGAGCTTGGCACAGCCGACTGTGTGGAAATGGTTAAGCCCTGTGTCCTCTGCAGCTTGGCTGCTCCATGTGGCACTGGGCACTTTGGCACTGTTAACACTTCATTTTATTTTCATTCTTTTCCCCCTGACTTTCCATCCCAGCGGCACATGCCCCCCACGTGCCCTGATTTGGGCGGTGTGCCTGCTCCTCCAAGGGGGCAGAGCTGCTCTGCTGTGGCCGCAGGCTCTGTCCACCATGGAAATTGTGTGTTTCTCCTAGATATTGAAATTATTTGTTGTTTCCATTTACCCACCCAGCTTCTTGCCCTCGCCTTGCCTGCCAGCAAGGTGATGTCACCAGCTCATATGTACGACCTCAGGATAATTTCCGCCTGCGGGTCAGGAAGGTTGCAGCCAGGGTCCAAAAACTGCGTTAGTTCCTCCGCAGCGGCTGCGTTTTCCACATGCTAATTTTACTCACAGGAGTTGGATTTTTTTTTCTCTTTATTTTTTTATTATTTCTTATTTGTCTCTTCCAGATGTTTTCAGGCAGTTGTTTTTTCTTTTTTTTGTTGTTGTTGTTAAACTAATTCCATTCATGTTTTAAAAATTTATGAAAGCGCTAATAAAAATGTCAAAGTGGTAAAAATGTTAGCTTTTGCTCTGCTTTGATTAAATTTTGCAAACTGTTTTTGAATATTAAAAAGCAATATTTTTTTTATTCTCTCTCCCTCTCTCTCTGTTTCTCTCCAGAAGTGATTTGAGAGGCTTGTTGCGTGGATATCACTCAGCAGGCTCATTTGCACTCCAGAACCTTGGTGCCATGGATCTCTATTAAATAACATAGACAAATTATTCTTTAAAGACACCAAACAAATTGTCACTTCTGCTCTTACATTAGACTGGAAAGAGGGAAGGGAGTGGAGAAGGAGGGGGTGAACACAAAGGATTTTATCGCTTTTATTCAGTGGTCGGCTTTTTTAATTTCGTGTATATTTTTTAATAATTGAGAAATCCATCGCAACTGCATTTGTTTAAACTTTTTATTAACAGATCCATGTAAATTTTTGATAGCTGATTATTCAAATAATTGAACATTCTTCTGATGAAGGAACGTTTTTATTTCCCTATCAGCATAAATTGGCTACAAAGAGGAAGATGAAGCAGGGCTTGCTACTGTGCCGTATCCCATAGGGATGGGTTGGGGGGGTGCTTCCAGCTCCTTTCCTCACTCTGTTGGAGAACAGTGCTCCTCAGCCTCTTGTTCAGTACCTCTGTTGTCTGTCTGGTGGTGTCCTCTAAAAGGATGGCAAGGTGGAGAGGCTGGGGCTGGTTGTGGGGAATATTCCCTGCAATGTCCTTGATAAACAGACATTATCCCACTCAAGTACATCTCCATGTTCCCTGACTACCGTGTGCGAGTGGTGCTAGACCATGTTCCTTAGGTTAGGCTTAGGCAATGATACATGCAGCTGCAGCACTGGACTCAGAGACCTCCTTGCTACCACCATCTTCTGTGCTCGTGGCATTGGAAGTGTTCAGTGCTCCAGCACCACTTTCCCACTTGTATTGCAGAGCCCTGTGTTGGGCTTGGTTTTGTTTGGGACTGTCAGGCCACTCCTTTTACAGCCAGCTTGCTAGGCAGGATCATTTCCAGCTTCATTTTTTATTTGTTTTAAATGAACAGCTGCTTTTCTTTTTGCCCTATTCAGGAAATCATCGAATTCCCAATCCTGAAGCTGAATGGCAGGACGATGGAGATCGAATCCACCTTTCACATGTATGTTCAGCCTGTGGTGCATCCCCAGCTTACGCCCTTCTGTACAGAGGTAAAGTGCAAAGGTTCCCTGGTGCTCCAAGAGTCTTCCTGGGAAGCAGGTTTCCGTTGCACCAGGGGTTGGGGTTGCCTCTTCATGATGTGGCTGCAAGGCAGTGTGTCATGACACCCTCGAGTTAAGGACAAAGGAAATGAACTTTCGTCATTGCAATAGCTTGTAAGGACCTCAGTTTGGATTCATAAATAACTCTAGCTGTAATCTGTTAACTAAGATAGTTTTATTTACAATTGATGATCGGGTACCTGAGTGACCACAAAATAAAAGCACTTGTGTTAGCTGATGCTTAAAATCCTCACCTCTCCGTGAGCTCTTTGTGACTTTTGCCGTGCTGCCCTTTGGTGGAGAAGGTCAAAGAGAGCATGGTCAAAGTGAAAAAAGTGTCATACAGCTGCATAGTTCAGAGGCTCTAAATGACCCTCCTGTGGGCTTGCCTGTTGTGATTTGATGAGTCCTTCAGAGTGGTAGGATAACCCATGCCTGTATTTTTAAGACTTTCTTTTTGATGTCGTGCTTGTGGGGCACTTGGAATGATTGCTGGGGAAATGGCCTCTTGTTACTTGGTTACTTTCATTACTGAGGACAGTTGCTCTCAAGCTGCAGCCACTTTTCCCCAGATACACGCAAGAGGATGAAGGTAGTGAATGCAGTCTCTGAGAGTCCAAAGGAATAGGGGGATAGGGGTTGTTTTTTGTGGTCTTGTTTTTGGTTGATCAGGTTTTTTTCATTCAGCACAAAAAGTCAGCTGTTTCTGCAAATGCATTCTTCCTTTGCTGTATCCATCAAAACAAAGTTTAAGTTCCTTTTCCTTTGGGATTTTTTTCCTGACTGCACTGGTTTGATGTTGGGCAGCTCAGTGACTGAAATACTGTACTGATTGTGAGAATCGAAGTGTCCAAATTCTTCATTCTGTCCCAGTCGCATTGACACCGTGGTGTGTTTTTCCTCTACCTCCATGGCTGCAAGTTTAAGCCCTTGAAGTGCTTGTCCCATGTGTATTAACTTGATGAAAAACGACTCCTCTGTGTTAGGTGGAGTTCCTCTCCAGGACCAGCCAGCCCCTTCCATATTTCCACATTGTAAAAACAAATACTTTTTTTTATTCTCTTGTAACTAAAAACCATCTGAAGGTATTTTATTTAAACTTAAAAAAAAAAAGAAAAAGCACAGAAAACATTATTCCCCAGAGAGGGGCTTTAAGAAAGCTATAAATTCGTGAAAACAGAGTTACAATGGAAACAGGTTTGCAACCTTAATGCTAGGAGGCTGGGCAACTACTTTGGCTGTCTTTATCCCCATGAGACTTACTGGACATATGCTTGTACAAATGTGATAGATCTCACAGCTTGCACCTGATCTTGGCTAAAAGCAATGTTATCTTCTAGAGCAGAGCTCAAAACATCTATTTTGCATGTCATCTAAATTCTAGAGAGACGTCATCTCACTCATTAACTCCCACCAAAATGCTGTTTTTCTGGAAATCCCTCTTTTGCATCCTTCCCCTCCACTGCTAAAAGTTGCAGCTCTGTTCTTGCGCAAGAGTCTGAATGACTTGTTTGGTGTGGCTCTCTGAGCTGAATGGAGCCTCCAGCCTGCTGCAGCCTGAGGGCATTGAGAGTAACTGAGGCATTCAGCCCATCTGATAGCGGGCTTGCCAGGGAAGTGGTGGAATTGCCATCCCTCGAAGTGTTCAGAAACCTGTGTAGATGGGGCCCTCAGTGGCATGGTTTAATGGTGGGCTTGGCAGTCCTGGGGTAATGGTCGGACTTGGTAATCTTGAAGGTCTTTCCAACCGAATTCTATGATTCTCCAATGCTTTCATATCACAGTGCTGGTTTTTCTGTCTTCTCTTGCTCACAGGAGCCCGGAGCAGATGTTTGTGTCTTCACAGGTTTGTGTCTCCTTGTGGAGCCCTTGAGTAAGCAAAGCCGTGTGTGTTGGCTCTGCAGGGGTCCCCAGGAGGGACATGGGTGTCTCACCTGCAGTGCTGTGCCTCAGACTGTGCTGCTGACCTCGGTCTTGTGTCATGTGTCCATAGTTGGACAAAAATGGGCAGTGCTGAGGCCGACAGGCAGAGTGGTCACAGAACCTCCACCTGTGTGTACTGGTGGCACAAAATGATCCAACTTGCCAGGTTTGGCAAGTTTTCTGTTGTTATTAACAGTGTGTGTTAGGGAGCTGGTTTTAATCCTAGCCTGGAAGCCACCAGCCTGTGCTCCTTAGTGCACAGTGTGGCCTCTGTCTCTCCTGGCTTCGTGGTTCCCCCGCCTGTTGCTATGAGGTCCAGGGAGTGAAACTGTGCTAGAGGAGTAACTGGGCTTGTCCCTGAGCCCCTTTATCAAAGCCCTGACTTTGGAACCCTGAGAGGCACAGGTGAGCTGGTTGTACCGCGGACCTTACTAAACATTTGCAAGAATATCCTTTTCTATTTGCAGCTGCTTTTTTGTGGAGTCCAGTGGCCATGTAGAGACCTGTGGGGTCAGTGGCTCCAGCCCTGTGCCACTAGTGTAGATTCCCCTGAGATGCCGGGGACACAGCCAGGATGAGCTGTGAGTCCAGCTCCTGCAGAGCTGATGCCCACACAGCTCCAGCACCTGCCATTGAGTTTCAGCTGATTTTCTGAAAAATACCCATTTTGCTAAATGCCAGTAAAGGGCTTTGTCTGGGCACCTCTACTTACAAAGGGTGAGATTTATTGGCCTTTTTGTCTACACAGAAAGACCAGGCCTGATTATCAGATTGTACACCAGAGACAAGTGCTTAGGCAATCAGCAAACTGTCTTGGAGTAGAAATACGATGGTTTCCCAGATAAACTCTGCAAGAAAAGCAGAGGTGTTGACATTACACGGGAGCCTGTCTGCTGTGCTTCTGCTTTCTCCTCTCCCTTCCTCTTGCTGCCTTTGCTGTGAAGCAACAGGACTGCTTGGTATAGATTTGTGAGTGGAGGATTATGGGTTTGTTTGATGTTACTCCTTGGGAGAACTTCTCACATCCCTCTTTCTTCTTGAAAACAGCACAGCACAGGAAGGGTGTCTGCAAGGGTGGAAAGCTCATGGTCACCCTCAGGGTATCCTTTTGCTTAGCTTTTAGTGTGTCTGTGCTCTCCCTGACTGCAGGAGGTTCCTCTGACTCCCCACACCAATGGCCAGGAGCACAGCTTCCAGTGCTGGCTCACCCTCTAGCACTAACCCAGTCCCCTTTCTCTTGACCTGTTTTTGTAAAACAGCAGGTCATGAGGTTGGTTTTCATGAGGGGTGTGCTGAACGTGTAGACAGAGAAGGTGGAAAGTGCTTCCAAGTGGTTAAAAGCTGTTGTTAGGTATATAAAGCTCATCATGCCCTTTTGGAAGATGCGAGTGGTTTGGCTGATGCCCAAGAAGGTTCATGCCAGGAGCTTAAGTGAAAGGTTCCCTCTACACAGAAGGTGCTTGTACAGGCTTTTTCATGGTGCTTTGCTCTCTTTTTATGATTAATTTTTATTGATTTTTTTTTCCTGAAGGAGCAGACAATAAAAGTACAAAAAGATAAATGCCTTATAGCTTGTTTATGTTCCCAAGTACTGTGTGCTTCTTGGGATCGCCAGGGAAACTTTACAATTGTGCAGTTTTATGCCTTTATACTTTATCAAAGCTGCAAGACCAGATAACACTACAGAAACCCAGTGCATTAGGTTGGGTGTTACAGATGGGCGCAACTGATAATGCAAAGGATCAGAAAGGGTGAGAGAGTAAGAAATCTGGTCCCTTTTGAGCACTCTGACCTGTACTGAAATGTACCCATTGAGCAGGTACGTCCCTTTGTATTCATGTGTGGCATGAATTTTGTGTGCAAGTGTGCTTAGTGATGTGTTCTTGTACAGATAAGCTGGTACTTCACTTGGCCTGGTGGGGACGGAGTCTTGGTCAAGATCAAGCCATGACTCTTTGATAGGACCTCTGTGTCCGTCTTCCCATCCCTCTCTTCTCCTCATGGGAAATGTCTGGATGAGGCCATTTCACCCTGTCCTCCCATGGCCATTAGGGGTGCGCCACTGAACAGATACAGTTCTGAAGGTGCCAGAGTGGTAGAAGCCATTTACATCACTGCTGGCCATGATACTGAAAGGTTGCCTGTCATCCTTAGTATAGGAAAGACATGGGCCTATTGGAGCAGGTCCAGAAGGGGGCCACAAGATGGTCAGAGGGCTGGAGCACCTCTTCTGTGAGGGAAGTCTGAGAGAGTTGGGCTTGTTCAGCCTGGAGAAGGCTCCGAGGAGGCCTGATAGCAGCCTTCCTGTACATAAATGGGGCTTATAAGAAAGGTGGGGATGGACCTTTTAGTAGGGCCTGTTATGACAGGACAAGGGGTGACAGTTTTAAACTAAAGGAGAGTAGGTTCAGACTAAGTATAAGGAAGATGTTTTTTCTGATGAGGATGATGAAACACTGGACCAGGTTGACCAGAGAGGTAGTATACTCCCCATCCCTGGAAACACTCAAGGTCAGGTTGGATGGGGCTCTGAGCAACCTGATGTAATTGAAGATGCCCCTGCTCACGGCAGGGCAGGTTGGACTGGATAACCTTAGGTTCCTCAGTTGTTAACCTTTAAAGACCCCTTCCAACCCAAACTATTCTGTGATCCTTTCCCAAAAGCTCATCTTTGAGCTACTTCCAGAGGTTTGATTTGACCTACCCTCTGAGAGGCAGAGCCAGCACTTTGCGGTAGGTGAGCTGTCCACCTCTGCCAGGCGATGGAGAGAAAAGCAAAACCAAGCCAGTGAGCTTTAAAAACTGCTGTAAAGGGCCATGCATTGATCTCTCAAATCTATTTCCCTCTCAGAGTACAGCAAGTCTGTAGGTAGCAGCTGTTACTCAATTACAATAGAGATTAATATAAAAACAGTTTCTGGAATATAAAAGAGTGTCTATGTCCCTCCACTTCCTTAAAATTCCACCTCGTAATGGCTTGATGAACTTGAGAAACCCACCTAGAGGAACTCTGCATTCTTAAAATACTTTCCCTAAAAGGTATATATTACCATTCTGTGGAAGTCACTATGAGAAAATAATCTTTCCACTTACAGCTTATTCGGTGAGTCAGGTATTTGGTATTCATTAAATGTAATTACAGTTTAATTGGAGTTTAATCTCTGGTTTTTTTCCTTCCTTCCTTCAAGTTCAGTGCTGTAAGCCAAGAAGCCAAAGAAACAGAGAAGTAGAAACCATTGAGCTTCTTTCAGTTGCCACACATTTAATAAAGCAGAGCCCTGTGGTTTGTGAGGGGGCTTATGTTTTATGAGTAGGTTGAACTGGTCTACGTGGAAGAGTTACTCCTGGGTGGTGGTCGTGGGGCTGTCGGCACCTCTCAACTGGATGCTATGGCTTCTGGAGGCTGGGATACACGTGCAGGCAGCAGGGCATGCTCCTAGGCTGTGTCTGACCTTTATTTTATGAAAACGTGTGAGATGTGTAGCTTCAGGAAAGTGCCATATGAAGTGAAATCCTGTAGTGTGCACTTGTTTTAATAATGATTTTTTTAATTACTTGGGCATTGATGGCAAGCTACTGACCTCCGATATTCAATATGTTAAAAGACAGGTTTGTCAGTTGGAAGGCAGGCAGAAAAAATATCTATTTTCCATGTGCCTCAAGCTGTCGTGGGCAGACACAGGCAGAGGCCCATGAGACTGCATCTTTGTATGCTTGTGTCTAGCTTTAAACAGCCAAGCAGTGTGGATACAGTCAGGACTATCTGTTGGCAGGACCTGTTCCTAAGGAAGCTCCTGAAAAAACAGAGCAGACCAGCATTCTGGAAGAAAGTGTTTTTCTTCAGATTTCATTCCATTTTAAATACACTTTTGAAATGCAGAAGGATGCTGTGATGGGCTGTGGGAAACTGTGTGTGCTGGCTGCCCAGCACAGGGAAGCGTGGCTGGGTCTCACTAACCGATACCGCTCTATTCTGTTCATCTAACACTGCAATTCTGGTGTCACTGCAATAGCCGGGGAATGACCAGAGTTACCATTGCCTTTATAAGTCAAGGCAACATCAGATCTGGTGAAATGCACGTTGAGCAAGGGCAGCATTTTGGCCATCATGCCAGTATATGAAGCAGAGGGCACCACCGCTCCCCAGGTAGACCCTGCCCTGCTGAGAGCTTGCTGGTTTATGATGTAGCCCCCCTACATCTCTGTGTCTGGAACACATCTATGCCCTTGCCCGTGGCTGGGGGAGCTGCCAGGGTCACTCTGCTATGGCTGGCTCCACAGCAATGTCCATGTGGGTCACAGGAGCATGTTTCGGTTGCAGTGAGATGGACAGGAGAGGAGACCTCCCTGATGATCTTTTGAGCTCTTCTCTGACGCCTGCTTTCTATTTGTCTGTCATTTCAGCTGACTGGGATTATTCAAGGCATGGTGGATGGGCAGCCAAGCCTCCAGCAAGTGCTTGAGGTAAGCAGAGTAACCTTTAGTTCCCGAACTCTGACCTCTGGTCCTGTCGTCCCCTCTTCATCTTTTCCCCTGCACCCTCCCCTTGCTGAGAATCGAACCGCGTAATTTGACTATGATTACAGCTTCATTAGAATAACATTTGCTGTCACGTTGGTGACACGCTGCTGAGAGTATTGAACCATTGATTTGTCATCTCCAGCTGTTCATGTCAAGGGTGCTGACAAGATATCCAAACTCCTGCCAGTAGATAGGAAAAGAGGCGATTCTTGCTTAAGCCGGTTTTAAAGCACCAGGACATTGCTTGAGACCACTGCTCCGGGAGCTTCTGCCTTCGTTTTCCTTCCCCTCCCTCAACGCTTTATTAAATTAATTTTTTTCTACCTATTTAAATGCTCAATAATACATGTAGTATAGAAAGAAAATGCCTCTAAAATCTAATCTGGAGGATATGCAGATGCAGATATAGCCCTAATAATGCCATCTACTTAATGCTGAATTCCTACAGCGTTTAGGGCTTAATTAGCTTGGAAGTATTTCTCCATCAATAGCTTTTGTTGGTAGTCAAATAGCGAAGGAAACCTCCTCAAGCAGAGCCTGCTTAGGCTGCAGGTTGGTGTTCGATGCATTGTCTCTGTCAGGATTTCCACTGCTGTGTTACCTAATTGTTCCTAATCAGAATAATTGCAACAATTGCTTATCTGAGGAAATCAAATTAAAGGCTTTAAAATCCTCTGTGGAGACAGCATTTCGTGGGTGCTCACATCAGGGAGTTTAGAAAGGTTACTGCTGCTGTCCCTTGCTCTAGGGAGCCTCCTGTAGGGCTGGCTGGAAGATCGCAGCAGCCCGGGGAAGGGAGAAGTGTGGATGAGCAGCTGGATGCTGCTTTGGGGAGCTTTACTCCAGAGGGTGGTTGTACAATCAGTCACAGAATGAAGTGCTGTCCTCTGCCAGAAAGGCTGCAGGAGTGACACGAGGTCGAAGACAGTGCTCTGCAAAGGTGACATTCTGTATCCATGCAAACTCCCAACTCTCCCTGGGCTCTCCAGAGAGCATGTAGCAGCGATGCATGTCTGTAAGCATATGGATGCCTGTGCCTGCTTCCCCAGGAGGGAGAGCCCTCTTTGCCTGCATGGGTGAATGTGCATCACTGCTGCAGTGTTAGAGAAAACAGTTCTCATTCTGTTTCTACAGGAGCTTCATGGAGTGTGGAAACACTGAAAATGTGTTGATACAGCAGTGTGTTTCTAGGTTAAAATGGGTTTTGGGTCAGGCAGCTTCTGAGGCGTGGTGATTTCTTCAGGAGCAGAAGGTGTCATGCAAGGGAAAAGAGGAGGGATTTCTCTTGCTGAAGCACTGAAAATGCTGCTAGTGAGACTGCATAATAGCAGCTGATAGCCTGTCACCTGCCACTGGAAGATTTTGGGCGTGTCATTTGCTAGTTTTAGCTGGAATAAGTGCAGGGGTTGTAATCTAGGTTAGTTCCTCCTGGTTAATCCCTGAGGTGGATATTCATCGTCTAGATTAATGTGGCCTATTTCTGAAGTGGATCCAGAACATGTGTCCCTATGGGAAGTTGTTCAGGAATAGTGGATTCACCTTAAATCCACACTGTACCCTCAACAAGCAACTCCTTAGAACTGTGAGGTGGAGAAATCCAGCCTGTAGAGGAAGGGAACATGTGGCTTGGCTTCTTAGTGCCACACAGGGCCTGTGTGTGTCCAGCCCTTCCATTTCTTCCCCTCTCACGTATCCGCTTGGAGCTGTCTGAATTTCAACATGTGAGAAATGCTGTAGGTGAAGGATGCTGTCCCAGGATGCCCATATTTTCCCCTCACTGTGAGCCTATTTGGTACAGCGAGAGGAAAAGTGGAGGAGGAATGCCAGGTAACAGCACTGTTGTATTGTCCCGTTAATGCTGCGCAACTTCCATTCCTTCACAAGCAGAGCTGCTGCTGTGTCTGATAAGATCATCTCTGCTCTGGTTGCCTGATGTCTCCTATCAGAAATCTTCAAAGGTCCAAACGTGCTGTTGTTGAGATGGCAAGCAAAGAGAGAAGAGAGAGAGGGAGAGGGTGGATAAGATCACAATTTTCTTCTCTCTTGATTGCAAGCAGCTTATCTGAGTGTAACTGTTGTGGCTCGGCCTGTCTCTGCAAAACTCATCCCCTTTTCTTGCCTTCCTTTCAGAGGGTTGACGAGTGGATGGCGAAGGAAGGCCTCTTAGATCCCAGCGTCAAGTCGATTTTTGTGACCTGTGGAGACTGGGATTTGAAAGTGATGTGAGTATGGAAGGGGAGGGAGATTTTCCTGAGCTTTATCGCTCCATGCTTGGCTGTAGTGTGTACGTCTTTGTCCTTACAAGAATGCAACTGTCCCTAGTCTTTGTTTCTTAGGGAAATCATCATTTGCCATGCATAATTGGAGTAGAGGGTTGTTTAAGAGGACAGGTGGGTGCTGGGCATGATGCAGGATCACTGCCTACAATATTCCCTAAAGCAAATTAATCCTTTCAGAACCCCAAGAAAGGTTTAAACTGGAGCTTTGTGATGTTACGCCTTTTATCCAGTACTTTCCAAAGGGATGTATATTTCTGAGTGCATAGATGGAACTGTGTGTCTGTACATGAAGATAAGCAATGGTCCTTACCTGACCTCCTCATGCAAGGCTTTCTCTCTCTGTCATCTTGGCACAATAACTGGATGTGAATCACAGCATAGTCTTCAGAAAGAAAGTACAAGGCGAGTTTGGCACGCTTCATCAGTGTTCTTCCTGCTGAGGTCATCTTCATCAGCTGGGCAACTGTATCTGGAGAGTACCAGGTGGAGACCTGCACTGGGATCTGCAAAGTGTCAATGTCTGTGTGTGTTTTGTTATGCAGATAGTTAGACCACCAACATAAACCTGTTATTTAAAAAAACAGAGTTAAATGACTAAGACTGGAATTAGTCTAATCTGTAAGGTGTTTGCAGATCAGTGTCATGTTGTGCTGAATTCGCTTGGATTCCTATATCTTGCTCTTCATTTCGTCAGAGTGCTGGATAAAGATTCCTGTTGTTACCATACTGGTAAAACATGGGCTTGACACATTGAATGCTAAACTGACATCCACAACTCGTTAGTAGTGTTGCTTGGTTTTCACGGTGACATTGGTTTTCCCAAGTCAGAAACCTAAATAAACTGCACACAGCCTGGGAGCAATCAGCACCAGTTCTTCCCTGCAGAGTGGTCTTTGTAGAGTGGCAGTTCCTTGCCTCTTCTTGGTGTGATTAGTGAGACATGAGATACGAGGAGCCAAGCAGCGGCACAATCACTAGTGGAGATAAGAAATTTCCTATGCTCTAGACAGGGGTGTGATACTGAATCAAAATCTGTGTCTCTGCTGGAGCTGTGTCCAGAGCTGGTATATATTGCCAGTTCCTGTGTTTCTGGTTTAAATTAAGAGTGAGGCTTATTTTTCCTTTAGATAGCATGTTAAACTTTTATTAGAGGCTATCACAGACACCTGCAGGGGTGTGCTAAACTTCTGTTTCTCATCTGTTTTTCTTCCTCAGTTCTTTACTCCTGTATTGCTGTTCTAAGTATCCAGTTTAGCATTTTTGGTGATGGCTGTGAGAAAGAGTTATCTTTCCGTCACTTTCTTAGTGGAATAGCAAGGCTCCAAGATAATGACATCCTAACTGGGTGTCTGTATGGAGTGGGCTACCTTCTGGATGTTTGGCTGTTGTGGTTTTTGCTTCAGAGCTCTACAGTGGACAAATAGAGGTAAAGGTGAGCCTCATTTGTGGTGAGCTGTAGGGGCTGTGGGGTGAACTGACGCAGCAGGACGTGCAGCTCTGGAGCAGAGATGTTCAGTTCACTATTTGCAGTGATCTCTCGCATGGATTGTGCCTCACTAGTCAGCTGGAAAAAGAAGACTCCACTCCTGGCCATGAGGTTGCAGCGAGTGGTTCGTTTCTCCCTCTTCCTTTTAAAAAAATTTTTTAAACCATTAACTTCAGAATTCAATCCTGAAGCATCTCCAGGGCAAAGCAACAAATACACGTCGTGTTTCCAAGCACATGGGTAGCGGGAGTCTGGCTACAGCTGCTTGGTGAGTAGCACATCACGTCGCTCCGTTGCCGATTGGGTGCCGCAGTATGTAGCGTCACATCTGATTAGAGCCATGCCAGTGACTGAGGCTTGAGTGAGGACTCCCTGCCAGCTCTCACTAGCCTCATTTCCCATTACTTTTATCCATCACTACAAATGCCGAGTCTCCCTCCTGAACTAATTAAGTTTGCGTGTGTTTAGACACATTGCCAAATAGGGTTTAGCAAAGCAGAACTGAGCATCTCTTTTTAAAGAGGGAAGGCGGAGAGCTGAAGCAAGGCTGTTCAGACAGGGAGATAGAGCCTCAGAGATGTGGAACATCTAGGAGATATTCCAGGGAATCGCCTCATGCTTCCCTACAAGACTTGCTGTGTAGCTCATGCCCTTTGCTACTGTGTCAATACTGCACACTGGGAACAGAAGGCATTGGGGCAGTGGAAGGGGAGGCAGTGCTGCTTGTCCACATTTGGAGGAGTGTTGGTGAAAGCATTGCGTGGTAGAAATCCACTGTATTCCAAGGAATTCAGGACAAGGAGGTGAGTGCAGTGCTTCCTGGCTTGAGGAGCAGCGCCTTCGGACAGGTCCATCCCTAATTCTGATGCTCCTTTTCTGACCTTCCTTAGTATTGACGGTGAAGCAAGCTGCAGTCCTCTTACCCAGTGTCTAGTTTGATTTGAAGTTCCAGTTGTCCACTGTACTTAGCTCAGCTGTTGGTGGAAAACCATGCAGCCTTATTCCTGGCTTCTCCAGCAATGACCTGGGCATTTAGTTTGGCTTCTTTCTGCATGTATTGTTGAAGAGCTGAGGTGTGGTGTCTTCTGGACAGGGCTGTCTACTGTGAGTGCTTCCAGTAGGTACCAGAGCACTGTGGGGTGAGTGACCTGGATGAGGAGAGTGCCTGGAACAAAGGAGGAATCTACAAGCCTGTCAATGGTGGATGTGGAGACAAGGCGGGGAAATAGGCCTGTCAAAGCCAGGAGTTGTGACATGTGTAACACTCTTAGCTCAAAGAAGAGCACCAGAGGAATAGTGATCGTCAAGGTACTGCTCTCTGCTGATGGGGTCTGGCAGAATCCTGACTCTGCAAGATTCAAGATGGAAACAGCTGCTAAAGGACCAGTGAAGCCTCTTCTTGGCTCCGGGGTCTTCAGGGAATAAGGCACTGTGTGGCTACAGACTTTATTTCTCTTGAACCTTGGATGTTTCTTGGAAGATGGAGCACTAGTCACAAGTTGTTGGGTGCCCAGAAGAGGACACAAGCATCTGGGAAAGGCTCATGGAAGTTCAGCATGAGCTGAGGTCCTCAGACATGTTACCAAAGGCTTTGTCATGGGTGTGGTGCACCATCAGAAGGATTGTCCCTGTCCCTGTTGGAAGGATTTGGACACTGTTGGAGAGAGCCCATTGCATGGGAGGGCTCAGAAATGGAGTGCTGATCCTCTACTGGCTGTGTTTGCATCAACCGGCTTTCAGCGCTTGGTATGTGTGTGTGTGTGTGAACCAGGCTGGAGTCGGGGAGACAGCAGCTCTTCTGCCAGCCCTCCCCTTTCCTCTTGTTAAGATGCAATTTCTTTAATGAGGAAAACCTCTTGAGTAGGAACATCACCTTTCTGAAGGCTTGTCCTGACAAGGCAGTTCAAGCCGACAGAACCGCATATCAACTTCAGCAAATATCAGTCACTCATTACAGAGACTCTTCTCCCCCCCACCCCCTAGCAACACCCCTCGTTCCTAGACAAGGGAATGAATCACGCTCCTGCTCTTGAATACATCATGACAAGTCGTGGTTCTAATGAGAGAGGGCCATTCATTCTGGGTGGAAAGTTCCCTGTGTCGACACAGAAATGTTATTAATTAAAGAGAGCTACCTGAAGCAAAAGATGAAAGGAGCACCAGACCTGCCAAGCTAAAATATGAGTGGGGATACAGCCTCGTTAGGCACACGGTCCTCAGGCCTCCGCATGCTCAGCGGGAGGATTCCTTTAGCCTGTTGCAAGGAGCTATCCTTCAAGTTTAACAGCTTCAGGGATGGATTCAGATACCTGGCATAGTCCGCTTTAGTGCTTGGACCTCATCCTGCACATAGGGTGGAACTGCCACTACTCATTAAGCAAATTGCATTGATGTGGCATTGGGTGGTGAGGGTAATGTGCCTCTGAAGGGCTGAGGGAGCTACCGACTGCAGGAGGCAGTTTTAGTGGAAAAGGGTACTTGGAGTCTGTTGGGGTTGAGCCCTTGTAATGAAAGCTCTTTAGTGTGGTTTATCTCCTCTGAAATGTCAAATTGCCTCCCTCCATGTATGGAACTGGTTTGCCTGCTCTTAAGCACAACGTGAAATAATCTTGGCAACCAAAGAAGCGTTTTTACTGTGTGTTCATAGCTACAGAGCTGAGATACAGTGAGGTTAAGTGATGTGCCTGTGGTTGTGTAGGCAGGCAGAGGCAGAGAAAGGAGCTGAAGCCACACACGCCGAGTCTTGGACCTACACCTTAATGCCAAAAGCATCAGTTAATCCTCCTTCCAGTTTTGGATCATTCTGCAAATGCATTGAACATAGGTGTAGGCTTTAGTCTGTATATCCTGGCATGAAGACACTCGTACTGCACTTACTGTGGCTGATCAGAACATGTTAATTTATGTCTTTACAGGAAACTACTGCTCTGAAGTTTTTTATTTTCTTAAGTAAGTGTTAAAAGGCAAGTACTCTCTAATACAGTGCTAAAACACAGTGAAGTCTCTTGAAATGTTTATAGCCCTTGGTGCTCTTCCTAGGTTGCATATTAGTAAATTCTGAGCAGTAAATTATACCATTGCTTAATTTTATCTCACTGTTTTAATTCTTTCTTTGCAAGTTACACAGGCTGGGAGGATGCTTGCCTTCCTAGGCCAGTTTGCAGTGTGGCAATGGGTCGGTCTTTCCAGCCTTCTGTCCTGGAGGCTTGGTTTGAGATCAGCCTTAGGTAGAGAATGAAGAAGGATTGATGGTGTTAGCTTCCCTTGTCATGCTGTTCTTTATCTCAGAACCAGGAGGGGATTGGTAGCTTCTGCCTGGGGGAGAAATTACAGCCAGCCACTGGATAGAGTGAGTGGTACTGCTTGGGTAGCTGTGGGAAAGGCAGGAGAAGGCAGAGGGTGGGCTGGTTGGGTGGCAGCACGGCAGGAGGTATGTTCAGAGGGTGGCTTTGACAGTAACTAGAAGGAGTTGGTAACTGAAAGATAACATAGTAATCTGTGTTTAAAGATTAATAAAACAATTTGTTTCCAAGTTAGATCTTCGATTATCTTGTTAGATTTGCTTTTAGCGGGGATCATTTTCCTGACCAAGTATGTGGTCTGTATCCTTGCACGGTGACATTGCCTGAAGGAAGAGGGTGCTGTGAACTACAGTGAGGGACAGGACTGAGTATCCAGGGTCAGGGACCTTTTGAGTCAGCTCTGCTGATGGAGTCGTTCATGTAATTACATCCTAAAGTGCTTTGCCAGAGCTGAGCAGGGGAGCCTTGTGAGCATGCTCTTCTCTAGCACTTACAGGGAGTAGCACTGACCCCATTCACTTCTGCGACCCTGCAGTCCAGATTTTTGTTTTTAAAGGAAATGATATCACTTATGCAAAATAAATTTTAGGTTTTAAGATTCCCCCATCTGTACACTCTCATTTAAGATGACTGTAGCACACTTTTGTTATCCTTCTGTAGCAGTTTCCCTGCCTGTCTCCTGTTCTTGCCTTTGTTTGAAATCTGTTGGTTGCATGAGCTTCTGCGAATTGTCTGAGACGTGTGATTCTGGGAATGCCTTTGGGTTAAGCTTTGGACATGAAATCTTCACAGAGGGATCATCATGCAATGGACTGTCACCTTCAGGTCTGCTACTTGTCTGGCGTGTCATAGCAAAGACATTTTTCATAGTCAGGGCTGTAGTGGCCACAGATTTATTGAGCTGTGATGCCGATGCACTCTGGGGAGCACAGACTGCTGCTTGGGAATTAGGACCAGCGAAGTTGGAAACAGCATGAAAGATGGTGGAGAAACTTAGAATAAATTTACAGTATGTGAGGGAATGAGACAGGCATTGCATCGAGTACTTTATTTCCTGCACTGAACCATTGGGATGGGGTAATGAATAGAGAAGGTGGATTTTCCATCGCTGGGTAACTGAACTAGAGCTGTATTTGGAAGCAGTCACACTGAACTGAATGCAAGCCACTGGTCTTGGTGTCATCTGCTCATACCTTAAGGAACCATAATTTCCTCTGCATCAGCAGTCACTAAGGTGGATTCTGTGTGCAGTGAATTCAGGCAAAACAGTTTCAAAATCAATGGATCTATAGTGGATATTTGGTAAAAAGTACACCCTGGCTTCTGTCTGTATGTGAGATAGCAACTCAACATCGTGGTTATCCTGTGCCCTGGGGAACTGAAAAGCTGGTTGGCTTGGGAACTGCAGAGGATAAACCACTGGAGGGCTGTTTGCCATCTGAATTTTGTTGTCTGAGGCATGTGTGAAAAATAGGATTAGCTTCACAAAGTGTGAATTTTCTTTATTACTTCAAAAAGCTTAATTTTTCTAGTGTTAGACAGCCATAGTGTTTCATGCTGGGGCTAAAATGTCAGCTGTCTCCCTTCAGATCTCAGCTCTTCTTACTTCCCAGCTGAAGCAAAGCCAGTTGTATGTTGAGATCCGTGCTGCCCTCCAAGTGGCTTGGTTGGGAGCGATGGTTTCATGGCTTCTCTGCTTAGAGAGGTCTCCTTGAAAAATACTGCCAGCCTGGGAGCAGCAGCGTCCTTCCCCTTCCACTTGCTCTATTGTGTGAGTCAGTAGCTTTCTTGAAAGCATTTTATTTTGTTTGCATGTTTGTTTCCTGTTGGGAGCCATTTTCCTGGATGGGTTCAGTCCCTTTCTTCTTGAAGTTTCTAGCTGGCAAAGACCTACTGGGCCATCTTGAGGTCATCCCTGGTATTTTCCCTCCAGCATATTCTCATGTGCCTTGTCCAGCGAGCGACTCTGCATCCTCAGTAGTGAATGCCTGGGTGTGTGCAGGACTCTTGGGAGGATGCTGGAGCCGTGGACTAACTTTTTGAGCTAAGACCGTTCCACGCTGGAGTTGTCTTTTCCTGTGTGTTTGGTGAGAGTGCTGCCTCAGCCTGGAACACTGAAGATTGCTCTGGACCAGGTCTCAGCAATGATGTGGGCATGTGGAGTTGGTACTAGAAGAAAGAGCAGAAAAGAGGAGGTTGGGGCAAGAGGACTGAGGACATGGTGTGCTGTGCTGGCAAGGCTGTGTGCAGGAAGCTCGTACAGCCAAGGACTTCATCCTGCCTTGGTCTCACCAGCTTTGTTTGCCTCTCTTTGAGCAGGGCTTTCTCCTTCACTCTGCCCAGCACCTGTGTTCTGGAAACCCTCTGTTTTCCCTCCGTAGGTGCTTCATGGTCATCTCTAACTTTTCCTGCTTCAGTTTTTCCACCTGGGTGTTGATCCAGGTCTCGATGTTGACCGTTGGCCAGCGTCTGGAGGTGCCCAGGCATCAGCTGAGTTCATCTCCTTGTCCCTGTCTGGAATCACATGTGTCCCCACAAACCAGGCAGAGGGAGGAGGCTGGTGGGAGGTTGCCAAGACCTCTCCTCCAGCTAGCTGTGCTCCCAGCTCTGAAGAGAACTGTTACATTTTATGGACCATTTAGTTTCCCAATGGTGATCCTAATCCTTCACAGCATGTATGTGCCATTTCTTGGTTATTAAAAGGACCCCTGAAAAGGAGCTGCCCTCCGAGTCAGTGCTCCTCCATGCAGTTAATTGCGGGAGGGTTGTGCTTAGACTGTGAGGCTTAATATTTCCAAACTCTCCCTGTGCTAAGAAGGTGAATTAATACCCAGGTTTTCCCTGCGGCTGCAGGGAATGACCCTGATGTACCCTTAGTAAGGAGGCAGAGGAAGAATGCTTCTGCCGGGAGTAATTCAAACTTGGAGTTGCTCTGGAGGAAGTCCACTTGCTTTCTATATAGAGATCAAGGGTGCTTTAAAGGCTGGCTAGCCAGGTGTCTCAGTCTTTCATCTCTATATCCTTATATTGTGTGACACTTCAGGTACCAAAATAGCTTCCATTCCTTGGGGGCCCAAGCAAGCTCCATGCTTCTTGAGAAAGGAGTGATTACCTTGGATGAACAAGTCAGCCAAAGGATGGATTGCTGTGGTTGCACAGCAGATGTGGGATGGATGGATGGGAGGTGGTTCAAGGGGAGGATCTTGTCAAGTCACACGCTGTGTATGATAAAACAGAGACTGCAAGGCTGTGTAATTCAGGAGTGAGGAAGCTGCGAGGTCCCCTGGTATTGCGAGTGAAATGTTACTGCCACACAGAGCACAGCAGTGTGTCGAAATGAATGAGGCTGGTGTAGGGAGAGCACATATGGCTGGTGTGGGGGGTTAATGCGTGTGAGGGTGATAGGCTTAGGCAGGGGTTTGTCATCACGGTTGCCATGCTTGGGAAGTGCAGTCTAATGGCAGGACCACATGAAAAGAAAGTGGAGCTTGCAAGGGGAGCTCTAAAAGTCATCAATTGCCAAAGTTTTTTTCTGTTTGCTGCAGGCCTGAAGCAAATCGCTGGCTTAAGGGGCTCTGAGCACCTGGGTCTTGCAGTAGATTTACTGGTAAGGTGAAATTAGGAGGGGGCTAGGTAATTAATTCCTCTTGCTGTGACCAGGATGGGAGATGATTCTGACTTGCCACTTCTCCTCAGAAGTTTCTTCAGAAGCTGGTAAGGACTCTGGTTGTGAAACCCAGGAAGCAAAGAGGATCCCTGGGTGCCTGACAATTCCTTTTCTCTGCTGGCTCTTTCTCGCAGGCAGCCTCAGGCTGCCTGCCTCTTTGTTAAGAGAGTGACAGCAATGTGACACCGTGAAAATAATTACTAACAAATCACGGTGGTGACTGCAAACAGCTCGCTGTCTTCAGAGGCATGTCAGGGAGCATTAGAGCAGGGCCGTGGGAGCGGCAGAGCGGCTAGGGGCTCTTTCTCTGCTTTAGGCTGAGGGAAGATCTTTGGAGACCTTTGGCGCCCGCCACCCCCACATCATTCCCTTCGCGTTGGCTTTTTCTTTCTTTCCTCCCTTCCCTGCCTTTGCCATCAATAATTAAGCCCATTAATTGCACAGTGAGTTCAGGAAAGCTGCAGATGGTAAAACCGGGCTTCTGCTTTCCCTGGATTCAGCAACGAGCCACAGAGCAGCAGAAGGATTTCTGGAGGGGTACCGTGGGCAGAAGCACATCCAAGCTGTGTTTCCTATCTTGCAGCCCTCCTGTGCTGCCCTGCACAGTAAGGTTTATTAGCACTGTGCTGCTAGGAATTCATAGGCTGCTGGTACAGGTGAAGAATGACCCGTCTCCTTGTCTTTGGGAGCCTCCAATCTTGGTGAACCTGAAAGTAGGTTTGATTTGTGCAAAACATCATGGCAAAGATGTGGTTGACTGGCATCTCCAGCAAAACTTAATGGGCAGAGGAATGAGAGTGCCTTCCAGGATGCAGTAGGGATGATGCCAGTCAGTGTGGCTGAAGCTGCAAGTGAAGATGATCCTTCAGAGAATAAGCAGTGGACTGATTGTAGGTGAAAAAGGTGGTTGGTACCAAACAGCAGCGCTGAGTGAATCTCTGCAGGGGTGAGGCCCCTGTGGCTGTGTTGGAGTAGGGACCTTTCTGCAGAGCTACACAGAGTCCGAGGGAAAGCTCTCTATAAAGCATGTTATTATAGTGCTATAAAGCTCCCTCCAAAGGGAGGGTCTAGTAGAGATACTGATAGGAAACTGGAAAGCAGCTGCTGGCTGAAGTCTCCTTCAGCAGCATTGATAATCAAACCCCTGGGCAACCTTTGAGAGGGGAGCTCACAGCCTCCCCTCCTTGCTCTCGGTGGTATTTCATCCTCCAGTTTGAGCACGGGCTGTGTCAATTACCCATGCAGAGGAGCACCCTGCTAGGGGAAGCAGGAGGTGTGGGTGGGAGCCCACTCCCGGCTCCTGCTCCATTGAGCAGCCTTCTTCCCCATTCCCCTAGTTACTGAAGTGATTTTCCTGACTGTCACATCGGTAAATAATGTTGCTGGTGTATCTGGCTGGATGCAGTGGTAGTGGAGGGGGGAGGGCTGGCTCTGAGGGTGGCTGTAACAGCCCCTCTCCCCAACTCATACAATATTTATGCAGGGCTGGGAGTCGGCAGCACTGACCTCTGGGTCGTGCTGTTAAACAGCTCCCGCAGCCCCTGCATCCTAATTGCTGCACTTGTCCTTTGCTCTGGAGGATTCGCTGCTCCTTCTCTCTGGCGAAGCAAATGCTAATGCTAGCTCATGCTTGGAAGTGAGGAGCAGTCTCTTCCTCGCAAGGAAAAAACAAACTTGTTTCCCCTTGTGCAGATGTAATTTGCAGCTGCATGGAAACCTGTGTTCAGACCCTGTTACATGACGTGTCAGGCTGCCCACTGCTGCCAGCTTGGAGGCTGTGTCAAGAGCCCGTGGAGCTGTTGTATGTGTAATTTGGGGTTGTGCATTATCATAGGGGATGGGGAGGGGGGTTTGCCTCATCCCCCTGGCTCCTTCTAGGATTCCTCTCTTCCCTCTGCTGGTGGGAGGGAAGAAGAGGCAAGCACAGAATTCAGTTGAGAGAGGCCTGGATGATGTGGTGCCAGACAACGCCAGAAAAGAAGAGGGTTCAAACAGCACAAGACAGAATGGCTTATTTTCTTGTAGATAGATGATCTACTTCAGTGAGTGGGAAGAGAGGTGATACGGAAGGCTGGACACCCTCTGTGTGTTTGAGGGGCACCTGACCCCCTTGTAAGCAGTACAGCCATGGCTAGATGTGAGAGTTTTTCACCTGGCCAGGAAAGGAATTTCAGCTGATTCAGGAGGTTTGAGAAAGCCCAAAAGATAAAGCTGTGTGACTGCTAGAGCTGCCATGGCTTTCCCCCATGCTGCTTGCTGAGCCTGGAACTTCACATCGGGTGTCTTGAGTCCAGTGACCCGACTGGCCACCCATGTCCCTTATCCTGCCTTCCTGAGCTGGCAGCTCCCCTTTGTGACTGGAAAAATGCTGTTTAGGCTGGAGACTAATGGCCTTTAAGTGACATAATTGTATTAAGTTAAGCGTCTACCATTAGGCACTAAACAGTTTATGACTCATAGCAGAGAAGCCCTTGGCCTGGAGAGTTTGTACGCTAAATGGTCTGGACAGGCAAGGCATGGAAGAGGCAAGGTTTCCTCCTGCCTGTTGGTATAGGGAAGGACTGGGACTAGATGTGACTTCTCAGTTCTAGAGCAGTGCCTTGCTCTACGTCTTCCATGCTCCAGTTTCCCAGGGGAAATACTTCTGCAATGGGAACTGTGCAGTGGGAAGAGAAGCATGTTTAATTTTAGCTTAGTTTTTGTGCGTGTTTTGGTTTTGAGGGGGTTTAGACACGATGCGTTGTGGGTGCATCCATTGCATCAGATATATTCCCTTACTCAGTGCATAATTACAGTATTCTGCAGCAGGAGTCTGAAGACTCACTCTTAAAACACCTAGTATGCAGAGGACTAGGCGATTACTGAATTAGTATCAGTGTGAAAGACTCCATAAGAGACTATACAGACGGAGAAAGGACACGCTCTGTGTAATCAGGCTCTGCTGCAGCGTGAATCACAGAATAATTTAAATAGAGATCTGTAATCCAGCCCCCTGCTCAAAGCAGACCTAACTTCAGACTTGGATCAGGTTGCTCAGGGTCTTATCCAGACAGGTTTGAATGTCTCCAGCAGAGGAGATTCCACCACCAGTCTATTCCACTGCTTTATCATCTGTGTGGGGAAGAGTTTTTTCCTGGTAACAAATTGGAATTGCTGCAGCCTGTGGTCATGACAGGTGACTTTCACTGAGAACATGCCTGTGTGGCAGCTGCACACAGTATCCAATTTTGTACTTTCCTATTCATAAGATGCTGTATAATGTCATATTTAGTAAGCAAATGGACTGTCACAGCAAGCTTGCGTGTAGAAATGTGTTTGTGAGGGGGTTTCATACTGTCATGTTCCCCAGGCTGGGGCGGCAACCTCAGCCTTGGAGACTTTCCAATTTCTCTTTCCTTGGGAGCAGTATCATGCATTTTTGATGTCAAAAGGAAGTCCACCTAGTCATCCTCCCTGTCTGGAAGGGCTGGTGAGAGCATTTGCTCTACCCCTTCCCTGATCTGGAGGACTCAGAATGGAGGAGTGCAAAGCTTCTGCCTGCTACACTCCTAACCTCAGCTGAACCGTGGAGCCATTGAGCTCTGGTTTCCTGCATGGTAATTAAGTAGTTATTTAAAAATCAAAAGGTTCAATTCTGATCTTGCTTTCACTGGCCACTTACTAACTCCAGGTAGAGTTACTCTAGTTTTACTCCCACATGGCATAGCAGCAGAATCAGGCCCTGTAAATAGAGCTATGAATCTTTTTAAGAGAAGCTGTTAAGCAGTAGCACATAGATTTATTGTAGCATCATGTGTGTGCAATTGTTGATGAACATCTTCTGTTGGAGGCTGAATACCTGCTGTGTTACAGCCTTGCTTTTAATGTTGAGATAGCATCTCTGCCAGCATCTAGCTGACGCACAGACAGATACCCATAAAAGGGCCAGATTTCACATGATGTTAAATGCCTTCATGTTTCATTAAGGTTGATGGCAGTGGTAGGTACACACTGCTTTGCAGGACAAGTGAGTCACAGTGAGCCACTTGCCCTGTGTGCTTTTTGTGGCAGAATTATTTTCCTAGGATATACATTGCTCTGGCTGCGATCTGGGGTAACAGTTTTTTTCCATTCACTGCCTAGCTGCTTGGAAATCATGGTGTTGGGGATCTCCCAAATTTCTTAGTACCCAGAAAACATGTAGAGAAGAGGGATCTGGCTGTTAGCATGTGATGGATGCTCAAGCATTTCAGCTAGTGCTGCTGTGAGTCCCAAGTGTTAAGGCTTGCAGCTTCCCTTTTAAGCCTCCTGGGCAGGCATATGCCTGCTAGAGAGAAAAAGCGGCACTGTCCAAAATGGGCATGACGGAAAAAGAAAGGAAGGTCTGAAAGTGCCAGGTATTAGCCTCGCTGCTTAGCCTGGGTTTTTGGCCTCATTACACTAATCCAATTAAAGATTGATGGGAAAAGATAACACACACTCCAGTGAAGGGCTTTGTGTGGTGACTGCTTTCCTTCCTGGGCAGTTGGAGTGGCCCTAGTTATCTTGTGCATCACCACACCTCCCCAGGCCCTGCAGACCCACTGGTGCCTCCACATGCCATGGTGTGTGCTCTTCTCCTGCGTTGTGTCTCTCTTATTACTAATGGAGCATGGATGCATTTTAGCTGCTGGTCAGCCCTCATTAATATCCAGAGATGACAGGCTGACATTTGTAAAGAAGACTTGCATTGACCTTCATGTTGTGCATCGGTGCGGTTGCCATGCGGTGCCCTGTGCTGGATGCTTCTTCCTGTGCAGCCTCAGGAATGCATTTGTGTTACCAAAGGGACAGACTGTTCTATAACCTTTTGCTGCTGCCAGGAATGCAGGCGTTGTGTGTGGATGTCTCTGCATCCTTCTGCTCATCCCAAACACCATTCCCTGTAGAGCCTCCATCCATCCCGGTGAACAGAACTGGGGGGTGCTGGGGCTGGGTTCCTTGTCGAGGTTGTTGTTTGGGTACTGGGACCTTAATGGAAGACAACTTCATGCCAGTAGTAATGCCGCATGTGCCTCCTTATCCTGGCTCTTGTCTGGGGATGCAGCAGAAGAAAAGGCTGTGCTGTCCAGGCATCCTGAGCACTGTCAGTCGCCTGTCTTTCCCCTAACCTACCATATCCCAGCTTGAGGACTGCTGCAGCCAACTCAGCAATGACATTTATTAACAGAGGGGGCTTTGAAAGAAGGCAGGCTGCTCCTGCAAAGGCTCCTCGCTGTAACTCCGTCTCCTTTCGCTAGCCCGTCTGAGGCAATGGCTGCTGGTGCTGAAATTCATTAGTGTTTCCTGACAGGCGATGGAGGCTTGCTCTGTCTGTTCCCACTTCTCTGCTCTCATGTCTCTGCTTCACGCATGCTGATATTTAAAGCTGATGTGTGGCTCATAGGCTTGTTGCACTGTGACAACTTTGGGGGTGGTTGAGAGAACTGAAAGGGTGGAAGGAAAGCAGAGAGGCAAAGAGATGGGATCTGTCTCATGGTTTCTGTGAAAGCTCAGGGCTTTTCAGACCCTCTCCAAATGTATTGTCTTTCCACAGCTACTGCTTGTGAATTTTAAGTACAGCCATGCTGGAGTGGTTTGTCCTGCACTGATGGGAGCAGAGAGGGAAGCACCATGGGTATGTTCAGTGAGAGCGAGGTGCAGTCACCTGGCAGGGGCTCATCCAGCAGGAAGCAAGGGCAGGAGGGTTCCCCCAGCCCCTTGGCAGGTCTGTGGGGCTGAGGAGTGTATGAAGTGGGGTGCCAGAGGTCTGGCAGGGGGTTCGCCCCTGCATGAGGGGAGGCTGGCCCAGCTCTTCCCTCTTTGCATGGAGTGCCATAGTGACTCCAGCGCTGGGGTGGAGACATCTCCCTGCCAAAGCCTTGGATTATGCAGGAAAGCTGCTCCAGTATAACTGGAATTGTTGGGATGGGGCAATTGGAGTTTGGGAGGGTTTTTGGAGGTGTGTGCCAGCAGGCTTCAGTTTCTGCAGGCTGTGATATGGCTTGGGCTATGCTGGGACTTGGTGTTTTAACCAAGTTTGGACTTCAGTCTAAGGTTGTCTTTGGGAGGGTGTGGGTTTACCTGAACTGCTTTGAATTCCTAGCTTGGCTCCAGCTCACTTGATGTTCAGTGCAGATGGATGTGGCTTTGCTTCTCATGGTGCTGTTTCTCTGCTAAAATATCTCAGATGCCTTAACACAGGGTGTTATTCCCTCACCAGCTTTTTCTTCTGGGAGAGGGCACCCAGGCATTCCTCTTGGCCTGGCAGACATCCCACTCTACATCAGAACTGAGCATCAACTCTGCACCACATGGTCCAGAGTGATGCCTTGACCAGCCTTGCTTTGAACTAGGCTGCGGGTGGCTTGACAGCTCCTCTCTTTGGCTATCACCTTGTGTGCTGCAGCATTCCGGCAGCTTCCTTCAGGCTTTCCAGCCCTTCTTCAGTGAACGATTTCCAGGGCAGGAGCCTGCCTGCCCTCTCCTTTGCAGCCCAGTGCAGTGGGGATGGCCAGGACACAACTAAAATATTCTGCATCTCTTACAACACAAGGTCTTCATGGCATAGATTTTTTTTTTTTGAAGGCTGAGACCAGGTCTATAAAACCCAAGATTTAATGTCCCTTTATCTTTCCCATAGAGGAGTTTGTTCTTTTAACAGGCTCTATATCAATACACCCAGTGTGTAGGAAGTGGCCCAATTTCTGTGTCTCCTGACATCCTGAACCCAGAAGCAGATGGACGTTAACCAGCTCTGATTAGTTGGGAGAGCCAAGCATTAATTTTTTATACACCACGACCACCTGAGTGATGGAAATCAATTATGGTGGCCCTCCCCCTTCCATATTAATGTGGTTGCTCTGAGCAGAGACAGAGGAACCTGTTGAAATGAGAAACCCCTATTTCTTAGTTTGACCCCCTGGATAATTAGGGTTAAATTGATACGCTATCGCACCGGTGACACATTTTATCTGCCTCTGTTTGTACAAGAGGATACAATAGCGGAGGAAGGACCAATTTGTGCCCTGCTCTAGCTAACCAGACTGAGATAAAAGGTGTCACTAGTCTGATAACATTCTTGCCTCATGCTCCTTTATTGTTGCTCAATTTGCTTTTTTTTAATCCTGTTCTTTTTCTTTCAATACCCTTGGTCATATTTTAACTCCATGCCATCGCATAATGACGCCCTGCTAAATGTGTGTGGAGATAGGCAACTCTGGCTGACAGCCTTTCCTTATAACCGAATTCCAGCCCATCCATCACTAGGCTGCTCTCCTTAACTTAAGGAAAGTGATAACTAAAGCAAGGCCGTTTATCACCGCCGAGCTGTGCGCTTCTTGCTGCCTTGGAGAGAGCTGGCTTCAACGGGAGAAATGCAGCCGTGTCACCTCGCCTCCTATTTGCATCCCGTTCATCTCCAGGCACCATTTACCCTGCAGAGTGGAGGAGCAGGGATGGATGGAAATCAGAGTCTGGGGTGATGGAAGCTCTCTGAAAATGGCACAGAGCTGACAATGCCGACCACAGTCCAAGGAGGACTTGAAGAGCTTGGCTGGTGGAGGAGAGCCTCATGTCACTTGCTTTCCTGCCCAAAGGAGACCCACGTTTGGAGAGCAGACAAAGGTTGTGCATTCCCATCTCTGCTGCTGGGAGGACAGACTTGACCAGAGCTGCATTGGAGGCTGGAAAATCCCACAGCCGTTTTCAAGTTTCTGTCAAGTGCAGTCACACCTGAAGCCATGGTGTTTGCCTGATGGAGTGGTTTTGAGAGCCAGCTTCCTTCCCAAGGAGTGAGAGCTGCAGTGTTTGGGGAGGGAGTGAGATCTCGCTCAACAGCTGGAAGGATCATGAGAAGTTGAATGCAGTGAAATGTGCCATCATTTCTCTTCTTCACTACCTGTAAGAGGGCCAAATGCCAAACTCTTGCTTAAGCAAAGCTGCCCCCGGTGAGCAAGATTGACTTCTGCAAGTGCAAGAAGTTGTACCGAGCATAAAAGCGTGTTTAGCAAATGAGCTGCTCAAGTGAATGTTGGCCCTGATAAATGGAGATACTTCCTTACAGGTCTTGGCACTTCTGTTCCCCAAGAGAGCCACACACGTACCTTGTGCACTCCAGCCTGGAAAAGATAACTGCAGAAACTCCTGCCTCATTGCCAGGCTAGAAGTGGGGGGGCCCACTGCAGGTGGTGAGCTTGGAGCTGAGGAAAAGACATTTCAGGGGTCTTTTCCTCCCCGTAGTTGCTTTGGGACCTGGTTTCTGTGCAGTGAGAGCCCTGGTTCCCTGTGCTGGCAGCACTGTGCACCCAGACTAGACCAGACCTATGCAGCAATCCTTAGCGAAAGGCAAGTGCATTGAGCAGCTGTATCCCTGCTGCATCTTCCAGCTCAGAGAGTAGACTGATGCTTTGGTCCATGCTCCTGACAGCCAGCCCAGGTTATAGCATGAGTGTAGGTCTTGTAATGCTTGGAAAACTTGGTGAAGTCTCTGTGATGCTAGTGTGAAATGAGGGGACACAAGTGCAGAGGGGGAGGGGGAATGTCCTTAGGTCACACAGCTTCACAGGCAGTTTCTGGGGTTGTTACTTGTTTGCAAAAACACGTCATTTATTTAGTTGACATATTTATTTGGAGCATTTATTTTCTCCAATTAAAGACCCACTGTCCAGTGCCCAGGGCATACTGCCATCAGTCTCTGGGTGGAAATGGAACCAGACTGTCCAGTTTGCTGGGCCTTTTGGTCCCACAGGGAGGGAAATGCTTTAGATGTCATTCGTTGCACTGGGTGGTTAGCTGTCAATTCCTGTGGCTAACAAGAGCAGTGCTGTACTTGCTACTTCTGGGCCCTGTCCCAGTGTTAGGTGAATTGATAATTATTCCTCTAACAGGGAATATTATAAATGGGATGTGTATTAATGAAAACCTCTTGGATTGGGAGAAGAAACTCTGCTTTTAGTAACATACCTTTTGCTGACTCTTCTTACCATCCTCTCTAAATGTGAGCAGTCTAAGAGAGGTTGAACTGATCACATGTGTGTTTAGATGAGTCATTTGGTTTAGATGGTTCCTTTTCTGGTGATCTTTCCAGTAGAAAGCAGCTTTCCTGGAGAGCAAGCTTTCTCAGCATGTTGATAGGGGCTGGTGGGGTCTGTTCAACTACGAATGTCATGGCCATATGTGTAATGGCAGCGAAATGCATGGACCAGGCTGCTATTTATGTGACAGCTATGCAATTGTGGGGGGTGACTCCAGGTGGTTTATTTCAGCATGATGGTGCTAGCATCAGATGAGCCATGGCCAGAGATGAGACTGTGCTGTCAAGTCACATTGCTTATCCTGCAAATTGCCAGAGCACTGCTGCTTGCAAGCTTGTTGACAGGCTTCTTGCTTTCAAAGAAATTCCTCTGGACCTCCGTATTCAAATGTGTTTGTATGACTTAAATTATTGCTCCTAAATAATAACCAGGCATTTGGATTTGGCACAGGGAGTCTATTTCTGTCTTAGCCTAAGCAGGACTCAAAAAGCCAGTATGCTGGTGGGTTGCAGTGTGTGCTGGCTCCACTGGCCAGGTATTCCCTGGAGATTCTCCTGGATATGTTTGCGAGCTTCCTTCCTTTTCTTCCCAGAGAAACTGATGCAGCACTGACACCAAATCACTCTGGTACTGTTTTACCCTGAGTCTCACGTTATCTGCAAGTGCATTGTCTGTGTCAGTCCTTCATCTCTGTACTTGGGAAACTGTAGGTCTGAAGAGGTGCTGCTCTGTTCAGCAAAGGGTTTGGAGCTGGGCTGAACATTCAGGTACAGCTCAAGGTGGTGTATCTAGCTTGTATCCACATGTGACCAGAGCTTGTTCCTGAATTTCAGCCTTGAGTCTAAAGTCCGGTCTAGACTATTCACTCTCTCCTTTATGGAGGAGTGGGAGAAGACTTTGCCTTGGATATGGTCTGCGTTGGGATGTTTGAACAGCTGATGCTGGCACTTGCAGCTCTTCCCTCCTCTTCTACAACCTCCCAAATGCCCAAGGAAGTTGTAAGATTCCCCACCCCCCTCTGTTTGCAAAAGCCGATTTCTGGGGCTGTGGCTTTTAACATGCACAAATGGCTCTAATTTAGTCATTTATTTAGTTGACATATTTATTTGGGATGTTCCTTTGCTTCAGTTAAAGATCCTGTGACCAGTGCCCCAGGCGTGCTCAGCAGTACGTGAATGAACAAGATCCATCAATTACTCTTGATCAGATCAAACCGGCCGGGGAAAACTCCCATAACTCATCTTCCTGCACAGGCTTGGCTGAAGCTGCTTGGCTTCGCGACTCAGGCTTCCCCCTCTGAGGGGCACTTAGTAGCTCCCCTGCCAAAACACTCATCAGAATGTGGGAGAAACAGCTTTCCAAATCCTGGGGTCCTCCTGTCCCTTTGGGAAATTCCCTCACAAGTGCCGTTTTGTGAGCCCTGTTCTGCAGCTTGCTGTAGGAAGGGAGATGTTAAGATGATCTTAAGGTCCTTTCCAACCCTAACCATTCTATGATTCTACATGTGCTCATAGCTCTGGCTGCTCGTACCCCAACCCATAGTGTGACAGTGTGCAGCATCTTGTATCTTCAGAGTTGTGACTGCTTTCTTCTTCCAAGCACATGCTCGGAAGACAGCCTCTGCTTTCTTAGCCCTAAAACATTGGTCCTGCAGCGTTACTACCTAAAAACTGAATGTATTCGTGCCTTCTTCCCTCCCTATGTCTCATTCGGTGTTTTAACCATAAAGTTCAAATGGAAAAGCGCTAGGGCATGGCAGGTGAATTGTCAGTCTTTCCACCTGCCCCGTGAGCCACTGGCTGAGCAGGATGGTTTTGCAGGGATTTGTGATGTGTTCACTTAGCAAAGGACAGCCAGGATGCTCCAGTCACGTTTGTGTGTTAGCCACTGTGGAGCAGAGCTGCATGCTGTGCTTGCACACAGCTCCTGTTGAAAATGATCAGTGTGAAAGGTATCAGCAGCCTGGATGTGGCTGGATGTAATGTAAGTCTTCAGCCAAGCTGTGCTCTCATGAGATACTCTCCTTTTGCCAAGAGCTATGGTCCTTCTGATGTGCAGCGTGTTACAGCGGACTTGAGGGTCTCTTCCATCTCGGAACAAAATGCACTTAAGAAAACAGAGTTTGTGTTGTCAGGACACTGATTGAATCAAACCTGCTCTCTCTTCTCTCTTACAGGTTACCAGGACAATGCCAGTACTTAGGGCTGCCGGTTGCTGATTACTTCAAACAGTGGATTAATCTGAAAAAGGTACTTTTACACAAACTGCCATGGTCTCCTTCAACCTCCCCCTCCCCTTGCCCTTCTCCTTTCCTCTTTAAGGAGGTGTCTAATAACTACTGCTGTTTTGCATTGAAATGAGTTATTTTCTCAGAAGCTGGGCTGAGCGAGTCCTCCAGCTCCCTATTGTATCTCCTCTAATAGAGTCTTACTGTACTTGATGGGATGTGTTCTGCAGCTGGGGAGAAGCCCATTGTGGCAGGCACAGTGCGGTGTCTCTGCATAATAGTGGGACACTGTGAGGCCCCTCTGCAACTGAAGGTTGTATTGGCCTCGGTGTTGCTGACTCTGTTTTGTTTTGCAGCCGTATAAAGCTCCTAGGAGCACGGTTCCCTTCAGATCAAATTCTAGTTGATAAATGTGGATATGTTCCAGTATAAAAACCAGCATTTCCCTTCGCGGTGCAGGGACGGAAGATGTCTCAGCAGCACATCCACCTAAGAGACTGGTGATCACTTTGCAAAGCAAAATGCCTCGGACTTTACTGTCTGGTGCCTTGTGTTGCTCCACGCCTTCTCTGGGTGTCTACAGAGGAGCTTGGTGTGCATCCACAGGGTCTCCTGGCAGTGCTGTTCTGTCTGCACAGAAAAACATGGTGATGCCATTAGTCACAAATCAAAATGGGAAGAAAAGAACAAGTGTGATTACAAGCAGTAGCAGGGTGAGGGGAAAGGCTGGGGTCTGTGCATGAGAGAAGCTGGGGTGGCCTTCCTGGTTAAGATTCCCTCCCCCCATCCAATTCAGTGTTTTATTTGGGTTTCTGCATCTTTTCTTGATAATTAGGGGTCTCGGTAAGTGGAATTTGCTTGTAAACAGCTCATTGTGGGCTTTTCTTTTGTTCTTTTATTTATTTATTGTTTTAAATGGAAGCTCGAGTGACAGGCAGAAGGACAATTTGCATGATCTGTTCCATCAAATAGGGTAGAACATGAACTTAACAAGAGATGCTGGCAGCACATTCCCAGCTGAACTTGTCAAAGGGTCTTGTATTTCCCTGCTGTCAGAGCAAATCTTTTGGCTGATTGCTGGTCCTTGGTAAATGAAATCTGAAAGCACATTGGGGCATTCTGCAGTTCAGTGACCATTAATGATCGCCATTTGAAGTTCACTAAACTTCCGGTGAATGGATAGCAGCTATATAACCAGCAGGTTGATGGCTGCAGAATAATAATACTTAAAAAGAAACAAATAAAAAAAAATCCCTATGTGCTGTGATGTTTGCTAAGAAGTAGGTTGATCCAGCCATGTTCCTCCTCTGGGGCTCAGGATGAATGACTCACAGCTCTTTCCTGTAGTTCAAATCTCCTGGATTTAGCGTGTTAGGAGCTGGGATTCATCATAATGTGGACATCCAGGCAAGTGGCTGTTCTTCAAGATGGGTATTTTATGTATTGTGCTAAGTTGAGCATCCATGAAGTACTAAGCGCAGAGCTAAAGGCAGGAGGAGGAGGGAAGCTGTTGCAGTCAAGTGCTCCCTTGCCCAGTTCTCTGAAGGGGTCACAAGAGAGGATTTCCAGCCTGAATAAGTAATTCTGTCCAAGCACCTGCACCCAATAAGCCTCAGTTTCTTTTGAGTGAGCTCCTAGTGTGAGACAAGCAAGAGTGGACAGGTATATAGCTCCCCTGTTCTTCCCTGCATAGATCAGGTGGCCCCTTTTCCCCTACCTGTGGCATGTTCCTGACTTAGAAATACTTCCTAGGGCAAGTCTGCCACTGACCTGATCCATGAAATGAAGGTGCTGGGGCAGGAGGGGGTGGGGGGTGTGCGAAACTGCTAATTTCTAGGTTATGGATAATTAAAAGACTTAGATGTTTCAGACATGGAGAAAACAGGCATGTGTGACCGAGAGCATTTTCCTGCAGGATGGCCCCACCTGCATCTGCTGTTGCTTCTTTGGGTCTCTGCTTGTGAGCAGAGCACGAGAGCCCTTTTGAGTCAGGGAGCTGTTGCTGCAAATAACAAGCCAATGTGGAAGTCTGAGATTACATATGGAAAGGTGTGTGCATGGGGCAGACGTGTTTGTGTACCTGTGGGTAGTGGAACAGCAGCAGAACATGCTCCGGATTCTCTCTGCCAATGCACACAAGGCTTCAGCTCCTCTTTGTCTCCATTTTGTATCATTTGAAGAAACAGTCCTTGTCTGTGCTCACTGTGCCAGAGGACAGGATGCTCCAGAGCTCAGTGGTTCCTCTTGCCATAGTGGTGAGATGGTCTTTCTCAGGGTTTATTCTCCTGTAAACTCTTCCCTTGTCACTTGTTTACTGCAGGGGCAGTTGAGGTGAGAACCCCACGGCTCCAGGCCTGTTTCGCAGTTTCCAAGACATGCCTCTCAGGCAAGCTGAAGACAGGAATCTGCCCCCACTAGCTACCACGCTCGTGTTTCCCCAAGCAAACGTTTTTGGATTGATCTGGCTGTGCAGGTGGTAGTGAGCTCCACATCTGACTGTTGTGATGGTGGCCACAGTGTCTTGAGATTTGTGAAAAAGATCTGTGGAGGACAGAGGCAGAAAAGCTGCCTGTGCACTTGACCGTGTTTGCTGAAGTTTTTACCTTGCCCTGTGCCCCCCCAGCCTGCTAATGCATCCCTTCTGTCAAGCCTGATCGGTGTTTGCTGACATTTTTAATGTCACTGAGCGATCTTGTATCTCTAGTGAACTGTCAGTGTAGAACTGACTTGGGGCAGAGAGTTATCATGTTCTTCTCTTCGATTAGCTCAGCGTTGTGGGAGGGCAGCAGAAAGCAGAGGAGGCTTTCTCTGAATGCTGCAGCATTTCAGATATCCCCCTAAACCATCTCAATAGAGAGCCAGTATCCCATCTGCCAGTTCTCCTTATGTACCTGTCATGTCGATCCACAGAGGCCCTGTGGGTTGGGACTGAGGTGCAGAACCTGAGCTACATCATTGGAGCTGGATGCTCAGGATGGAAATAGCAGAGTGCTTCATGTCGGGAGAGAAGGACACCAGTGGAGTAATATATGCAGAAAGCAGGAGGCTGTGGGTCAAGATTTATGTGAAAAGGAAAGCTGCTGCAGCTAACAAGCTATAACCAAGCTGCTGCCCCAAGAGCATCCTCAGGTAGCCTGAGTAAATTCATTAGTTCTTATTCTAACAGAAGGATCAGCTCTCATTCATACTCCCTTTGCTTTTTCAGGACCCTCTGTGGTTTATCGTTCCAGGTCCTGCTTCAGTTAGCAGCATGGTTGGTCCTGTGGTAGAGCCTCATCCTGCGGGGATGAAGCCGGCATGGTGTTAGGCTGAGGACAAGGTGCTTACAATTGCAGGGTGGCCGGAAACCTGGGAATGGGAAATCCAGCAATCAGCAGTATCAGCACCACTGGGTAGGGAGCACATCACAGAGGGGAGAGTGGTTTGATGGAGGGAGGAGGTGGAAGAATGGGGTGAAGCTAAATTTTCTTAGAATTAGCTTGTGCAAGAAAAACCTTAGAAGGATGCTGCGGGTGTCAAAATAGCCAGACCAAAGGTATAACCCAGATTGTCTCTGTACCACAGGCTAGTAACTGGTGCTTGCAGGTGTAACAAGGAGAGCATGGTTCAAGACAACTTTCTCTGCTTCCCAACAATTGTCTCTTCAAGGATTGAGAGCTGGTGGCTGCCTTATGACCACTGTGTCGAGCACCCACAGTTTTTACCGCATCCGTCTAGCAGAAATTTGTACCTCTTTTTCTGAATCTGTTCATGCTTCAGTTTCAACATCATCCTGCAGCAATGAGTGTTGCTGTTTAGTTATGCATTAATTATACTCTGTTTATTCATATGTTGCGTGAAGATGTGGGTCCTTTTGTTTCTTTTAATCCTACTGTCAGATCATTTTCTTGGGCTGAGGTCTTGCATTGTGTGAAAGAGCAAATAAGTGTTCCCAGTTCTTCTCCCCTGTGTTATTCTTGAGACCTCTGCCATACTCTTGCTTAATTGTGTCTCTTCCAGCACAGCATAACTTGTCAGAGGGCTGGCGCAAAGGTACTTGCGGGCGCTGTGAGTAGAACTGGGTTGTGGAAGCTATTTTTAGCACTGTATACACTATCCCGCTCCCCCATTTCTCTGGATGTTAAGCGGTTAAAAGTGGTTCATGTATCCATTAAGGTTTTGGTTTATTCCTTCATTTCCAAACGATACTTTATTTATTTTGTTTAAAAAGACAATCTTCATACCCATCACAGAGCTGCCCTTTTCTCAGGACATCTGACCTGGCATGTTTGACCATCTTTGATTTCTGTTCACAGAAGGCAGCATATCTTTAGGTACAGAAATAGTGGTTCCTTAAGAAGTGACAGAAAACTGGTCCTGGCCTGACATCCTCCTGAAGTTCAGAAGAGTTTTTACGAAAGGCAGGGGCTGAATGATGTGTGTGGAGGAATGCAACTTTCCTTCTCTCAGCATCACGAAACAGAGGTGACAGCCCTAGGCAGCACACCGTGATCATGTTGAGGGTGCCATGGTTGTGTGCAGAGCTGGCCTTTGTTGGTATCTAGATACTCCTAGTTGGAAACAAACAACTATTACAACGCACAAATGTTTTAAGGTCACCTCTTCACATTGTGAAATCTAACAGAGGAAGCCTGTAATAGGATGTTTTTGTTAATATTTGGCAACTAGAAATAAACACATCTTAAACAAACAAAGATTTGCTAACAGCTTTTTGTCTCTCCTCTGAATTAACAATTCCATCTGCCTTTGGGGTGGGAGGAGGAGTGCTTTGGATGAAGAACTTTGAAATGGGTATAACTGAAAAATGGTTTAATTTTTTGGCCTATGTGGCTGGAAGTTGCTTTTGTGAGGTCTAACTTCATGAGGACTTATTGTGATTGTTATCATTTGTCTGTTTATTGAGTTACTGGCGATGGGGAATATGAAATGCCTAGGAAGATTACAAATAGCAGAGGACTCCTTAGGCAGAGTGTTTCATGGCCAAAGCACCAAGCACATGGAAAGATGTTGCCACTTAACTGTGAACAGCTGCTCATATACCCGCAGTGCTCAGTGCTTTGCTGGTTTGCAGCATGGGTGAGTGCTCCCAAACCCTGTCACACCTTCCTTCAATGGGAGCTGTACTTTCCTGGGCTTCTCACACTTGGCTGTGGACTTCTTGGCTTCGGAAGGTCTCTCTCAGAAGGCGAGAAGGTGAGAGGTTGTGAAAGGAAACGTAAGAAGTGTGACTCCAGAGTTAAGGGGAGTAAAAGTGTCTTTTCCATGGAGATTAGCAAATAAAAGTGTCTGTGTAGTGGCATTGGTTCACAGCTGGAAGGAAGTTGAAGGAATTGCTTGTAACAGCAAAATGACTGTGTTTGATAAATACTTAGCTCTGTATTTACAGAAAGGCAGAGGCTGCCCTATTGCTGAGCAAGAGGTTTGCTGTTACAACGCAATTTTCTGATAAAGCTAAGTGGTGGCTTTTGGTTGGCATTTTGCATAACTGGTCTACAAGAGTTTTTGAAGAGCTGGCTGAGAAGCCCTGGACTGTTAATAAGTCTTTGAACATGGGGGAAGTTCTAGAGGACTGGAAGAACGCTAATGTTATACCAGTAATTTAGAAGGGCAAATGGGATGACCGATGAAGTAATTATAGCCCTATCAGCTTGACATTAATTCTGGGCAAAGTAATGAAAAGCCAGATATCATAGTTGATTAATAAAGAATGAAAAGAGGGTAATATAATGCCAATCAATGTGGATTTATGGAAACTAGATCTTTTTCAAAGTAACTTGATATTTTTTTTTATGAGACTGCATGTTTGGTTGATAAAGGTAACCATGTCAACGTAATATACTTCTGGAAGGCATTTGACTTGGTACCTTATGACATTTTGATTAAGAAACAAGAGTGATACAAAATCAACATGGCACACATTACATTGATTAAGAACGAGCAAACTGACAGCTCCTAGCATTTAATTGTAAATGGATAATCATCATGGAGTGCATGTCTTCCTAGTGGGGTCCCACAGGGATCTATTTCTCAGACCTCTTGTATTTAACACTTTTATCAATGCCCTAAAAGAAAACATAAAAATCATCTTCGATAAAGTGTGCAGATACTGCATCCAGGAGGCAGCTGCTTTGGATTTATAAACAGGCAATGACGAGTAGGAGCAGAGGGGCTGGATCATCCATTTCATTGGAACTGTTTTGACCGGTGTGGGATGCTGGGTTCCATCTCTGCACTGGAAAGAATACTGGAGACTTGAAGATTGGACAAGAGCTGTAAGACCCTGGGGGCCATTTAAAGTTACAGAGAGAAGGGTAAGGGAGACTTGACTGTAGTCTGTAAGTATTTAAAAGGAGAGCTAAAATGTGGTGAGAGGCTCCTTCAGTCTAGCAGACAAAAGCATAGAATCATAGAATGGTTTGGGTTGGAAAGGACCTTAAGATCATCCAGTTCCAATCCCCTGCCATGGGCAGGGATGCCTCGCACTAGACTGTGTCGCCCAAGGCTCTGTCCAACCTGGCCTTGAACACTGCCAGGGATGGAGCATTTATCACTTCTTTGGGCAACCTGTTCCAGCGCCTCCCCACCCTCACAGTGAAGAACGTCTTCCTTATATCTAACCTGAACTTTCCCTGTTTAAGTTTGAATCCATTACCCCTTGTCCTATCACTGCAGTCCCTGATGAAGAGTCTCTCTCCAGCATCCTTGTAGGCCCCCTTCAGATACCGGAAGACTGCTACGAAGTCACCAGTGAAGAGAACTGCGTAAGCAGTTCCAGTGCCTGGAAGCCAAAGCGAGGTAATTCAGGTGCAGATTTTTACAGTGAGGGTAATTAACCATTGGAACAACTTACCGAGGGCTGTGGTGCGTTCTCCAGCTCAGGAAGCAAGGTTTTTTCCCCAAAAAGATCAGCTCTGGTTCAAGCAGGAGTTAATTTGGGGCAGTCTCATGGCCTTTGCAGCCAATCCCGGCAGTTTCTTCTGCCATGATCATCTTCAGCTGTCCATCTCAGCATAGCTCTGGCCGCTCCATTCCCTTGTGGTGACAGCACCCTCAAAGGCTCCTGACTTGGGGGACCAGAGGTGGCACGAATGCTGCGAGGCTGGGTATGGAGAGGCCGGCATCCCGCTGGCATGGGCATGGGAGCCCTCCTACTCCAGGGGCTGGAGCACAGCAGCCGTCCACCACTTCTCCTTTAAATCTGTCGTGCGGCTGTCTGAACTCTGAAATTTCCTTCACTCTCTCCCTCTCATTGTTAACATGTGTTGCCTTTGGGGTAATCAGGGAAAAAATATTATGTCCTTTTACAATTACCGGGTTTTGGAATATTAAAATGTCTCTCTGCATCGGCAGTGTTATTTTGATTGGTATTCTAACCTTTGACTAGCCCATAAAGCGAGCCGCTCTTCAAGCCAATATTGCAGGACTGAAATTTAATTCCGAAATGATTCCAGATAATAGGGAGACAGATAATATATGCATGAAGGATATTATGTTTGGACTAAATGCAGCAGGGCCAGGGCTTGGGAGTTGAATAATAGCCCAGAGTGAGTTATAATCTGTGGGACAGAAATACCTTACTGTCAGGGCCAGAAGAGGAACTCTTAAATCAAAAGGAGGGAGATGAGGAGGGAGTCGAGGACAGTCATCTCAAAGGGAAAGGGCATCCAGGAGAGGGCTTAAAGGAGCAGCCCCTCTCCATCCTGCTACAGAAGGACCTGTCTGTCCTTTCTTATTTAACAAAGAGTAAAAAACACATTTCGAAAAATCAGTAAAAACACATTTCCAAGGAAAATGGTGTGCAGGAAGGTTGTACTGGGAAGAGAGGCTGAGAGTCTGCAAGTTCTTGGCAGTCTTTTCCCTTTCCTCCTCCTGGACTCATTCGAAGGGGATGCAGGATGAGTTGATACATCAGACTTCTTTGCCTCTGTTTCCTAGAAGTTCTAACCAGATGGACCAAGGGGTTGTCGATGTGGTGGGTTTGCAATATGTACTGAGTGCTCTTGTATTAATATTACTGGTGCTCCTGTAATGGTAGAGAAACCATCAGGGTTGGGTTTAACGTCCATTTTCACATAAAACAAAGGCGACAAAGGCATGGTGTGTGGGCTGTGTGGCCAGTAGTTGTTGCCCTCCACTGTCTCAGCCGCCGGGTCTCACTGGCAAGCAGAGTTGTCTCCATCCGTCAGAGCTGCTGCCCAGGCTGGTGACTGAAGACGGGCTGGGAGCATCTTGTGTAACAGCTGAGGTACAAGTTCTGTGCCTTTTAAATACAGGAGGCTTTAAGAAGCAGCACCCCTCTCTAGGCTCTCTGCCCCAGGGAAGGGAACTTGGGGGGTTTGCTATTTGCTCCTCTGCAAGTGGCACTTTGTGCTTTGCCAGCAGCTTCCGAGCGTGGTGGAGCAGTCAGCAGGGTACTTTCTGCTCTGCAGTAGCTCAACCCTATAACTTAAGCCTGCTGGGCAAGGTGTTGGGAGTTTTTCTTTAGCTAGACTTCACAGAGCATTGCGGAGCACTGCTGTCCTGGGAGGAGGGGAGCCGAGCAAGCGGAGATGGAGAATGATCTCTGCTGCTGGGGTGACACAAACCCATGTCGATATAACAGGCTTTGGCTCAGTGGCACGAGCTTATAGTTTCAAAGTAATGATCCCAGCCTTGCATTTCATTTCCTTTTCTTGCAGTCTCAGGAGCTGGTCTTGCCACAGCTGAGAGGGGCTCTAGATGCAGCCTGGAGGCTTCACTGGTTTTGGATGACTTGAGTGATAACATACATGCCCATCCCGGGAGGGCAGAAATAAGCAGTGTCCATCTTTGTCTAAATCAAATGGTTTTGTGTGTTTCCCTCTTCTTTGGCTTTTGTTGTTTTATTTTTTCTTGTTGCATCCTAAAAGCACAGGAGCAATTTTCTATGGAGCGTATCTCTGTACAAGCTGTTCTTGGAGCTAACAGGAAAGATGTGATCCCCTGTGGGTTAATGTAAGTTCTTGGTCTTGGTTCACTAGAAAGTAGCTGAGTTTCCTGGCTTGTGAAATAGCAGATTAGTAAATCCTTTTGGCCATAAAATCCACACCTGGGTGAAAGAGAACCCTTCTTGCTGCCAAACTCATGGCAAGCAGAAGGCTGTGGGCTGGGAACATGCAGCCCATTCCTTGCTCACTACCATTTAGGCTCTGCTGGGTAGGTAAAGACAATCTCTGTCAAGGTCCTGTTGTGTGGAAGCCAGTTAGAGCTACTCCAGTGTAAAAAGGACATCAGTATTTTGGTCCTATTAGCAGCAAGCTCTTCCTGGCACTTCTTCATCCTTCTGTCCTTCCTTCCTCCCCATAGCTATCCTGCATGTGTTTTAGCATGTGTTCATCTCACACAGGGATTAACTTCTTTACCAGCAGGGATTCTCCTACGCTCTCTTTCACTAGTACATATTAAAATGTGCTAGGCGCATGTTAAAATCTCGTCTCTTTTCCTAGACAAGGTGTTTTGGAGCCTAGTTTTAGCCTTTGGAGCAAACCGTTTTTGCGTACTGTGCTCGAGGAGGACCTGACACAGCTGGAGAGAGCTCAGAAGGAAACAGAAGGGTCAGAGAGCTGGAAGATGTGTTCCCAGAAAAGACTGATGGATCTGGGATGTTCAGCTTAGAGAAAACTAAGCAGAAATCATTTCTGGAAGAATTAAAGTGTTCAGAGGAAGGGTAAAGTTTATTCTGAGTGGTTGTGGTCGGTGGCTGTTGCTCATGTCCTTACTGCTGCAAGGAGATCAGTAAACAGTCTCTGAGGATGGGGGCAGGGATGTGAGATCTTTAGCTCTTGAGATTTCATTGTTTAGAAGACTATGGTGGGGATGGTTTGGGTGGAGCTGGTCGGGTGCTGAAGCAAACAGTGTAAGTTATCACTTCTCCTTCCTGCCCTGTTGTGACAGTTGGACACAGAAAGTCTGCTTTCCCTGGGACACATCGCTGAAACCCAGAGCACCTGAGCAGGGAAAGAAGGGATGGTTGCCTGGGTTGCCATGTACATTATTCCATCCTTTCCTGATGCTGTTTGCCCAGATCAGGATGTTTGTATGGGGAAAATCCCAAGATGGCCTTTATTATTTGGCAGTGCCTTCAGGCTTCAGCAAGGACCAGGGCCTCCTGTTACCATGTGTGATACAGAGGGCTCTCAGATAAGGCAGGAAAGTGATGATTCAAGGAAGCTGAGGAACACAATTATTTTATTTGGCCCCATGCAGCCTGCCTGTACTGGACAAATTGTTAAGTAGAATTTGTTGTTTCTGTGCCTTTATTAACCAGTTCAAAAGCTTAGCCTTCTAGATGAAGTTGTAAACAGTGGTTTGCTGGGTGCACTGCAGTGGTTGCTTTACCTAAAGCATCCTTGTCTATGCAAGTGGTTGGGGATAGGTTGGCATTTGTGGTTCTACATGCACATCACCATAGCCTGCAGGCACAAGGCACAGAGGCAGCTGCTCAGACCTCCCGTGCTGCTCTTCCTGCTGAGTGCCATATTGCTCAGCTGCACCTCCCTGTGCCTGCACTCCCCTTGCTGGGGGATTTGAGCATCTGTCCCCTGCACCCAGGAGCCTCCTGGCTCCCATCTGGCTGTGTGCGCACTGCTGCTGAGGTTAAACACACTGCTCAGACCTTTACACCATGAGAGGTTGCTGCTCACAGGTGGAGGAAGGAGCCATGCTGGCTCTCCTGGTCCTGCCTGTGGATGAGGCAGTGTGCTGTAGGTGCCAAAGTTTTGGAAAGAGCATTCAAAACTGAGCAAAATAAGCACAATAAAATCTAAGCAGCTTGTTCTTTTGGTAACAAATCTTTCTGCAGTATTGAGGTTATGCAGGCTGAAGTGGCCTCTTGATCACCACAATGGGGTCTGGATAGGCAGGGAGTTGCTGCAGGGCTGGTCATGGTGTGACTGGGAGCTGTTAGCTGGACCCTTGCTGTAGCTGGGAGTAACGGTGTGCACAGCATGGCTGCAGCATGGCTGATGTGCCACACACTTGCATCCAGACTTGCCCAGTAGTGAGCCCTTGGCATGGAAGCCTAGGAGCAGACCAGGGAAACCATAAGGATGGTCAGAATTGGCCCTGGATCTCCAGTGAGCAGGTGTCTGTCTGGCACCAGTCTGGCATTTCACCTGCACACAGGACCATGGCTGTGCCTGTGGGGCATCGATGCTGTTAGCAGAAGCTGGGGGCCTCCACTCTCACATGCCTGCTTATGTGAAGGTGTGGGGCAGGCTGTGTTTTCCCAAGTTTTATGTACTCTGGTCAGCTGGAGAGGCTGGAGCCTTCTGCGTGCCCTGGTATTCCAAGAGGCAAGCCTGACCCTGCGCCTGACACAGCTCCCTGCAGTCAATACCAGAGCAAGGCAAGAGGAGAAGGGATTAGAGGCAGGGCATGTTGTACAATAATCCTGTAACGTGTGCTGCATTCCAGGCCAGGAGGAGCTGGTAGGCGAAAGCACAGTGTGAGAAAGATGGCCTTTCCCAGAGTCCCATGGGCCAGGCATGGGGCAGAGCATCCCTGCATCCCAGTCCTTCAGCTGGAGCTTTACGTGGGTACCAGTACAGCTGCCCAGTATCTGGGGAAGGAGCTGTGTCCTCTTTTCCCTGCATTTAAAAGGCAGGAGCTCCATGTGGGAGGAAAAGAACTGATGTGTGTAATTCTCCAGGGAGGGATGGGGGGTAAATCAGATTTTGTTGCCTTGGAGATTAAAACATTAACCAGTTTCGTCGTCATTGTCCCACCAAGCCAGCATGGCTACAAGGAGAGTGACTGCCTGCCACCTCCCCCAGCAGCAGCAGTCTGGTTTATGGTAGCAACTGGCTTGCCAGGGATTTGAAAGAGGTTTTGTTATATGAGGTGTTCCTGGTGCCCTGTGCTGAGTGTGATGCACTATCCTGCTGAAAGGGGGGATACTGTGGTGCTGCTGCTTCTTGACTAAGAAACTGGGGGGGGGGGGTGTGCAGCCTCTGCCCCATTGCACAGAGGGGTACCATGGCTTGGCTGTTGCTTCTCATGGGCTCGATATAAAGCAGGAAGAGATGCTGAACCGGGAGGTGGGAGATACTGTACAGGAATTTGTATATTAATAACTTAGAGTTCTTCACAGTCATTAATTAATTAAATCCCTCAGAACCCCAAGGCTACTAAGCAAGTTGATTTCACAGTTGGGATTAAAAGTCTCCTGCCACCCTTCCCCCATGCTGGCACAGTACTTCTGGCTCTATCCTGGCTATTGCTCTTTCCACTTGCAGGTTTCCTTGCTTGAACTCTTTGCCTGCAGCCCGTGGATCGGATCTATGACAGTGGCTTCCTGAGAACTGGCTGGAAAGTCTGCAGATAGCCTGCTTTTGTATAGGAAACAACCCTTCATCTAGGCATAAACTTTTGTTTTGTGGCCCACTGGGGAGGGCAACTCTGATCACATCAAAGCATGAGCCCAGCCAGGGGCTATCTCACAGTGTCTAGTTTTCCCTGGGCCCCTCATGTAGACTGGGACCAGCTTCTCCTTATGTGCTTTGACATGGATTTTGGTGCTCACCAAAGCTCCAGAGCAAATGGGCATCCTGAAGTCATAGTCTGAATTGCTGCACTGCAGTCTTCCTAGGCCTGCTCAGTACCCATTGAGCTCTTAGCAGTGCCTTTCTGCGTGTCAGTAGGTGTGGAGGCAAGATGCTTGTATTTACTCTTCCCTTCCTTGTGTTAAATCTCATATTGAAAGAGCTCATAATGATGCTGTGTCGTGTTTTCTTGGGCATCCTATCCACAGATGAATACGCAGGTCTCACTCAAGGCTGATAGATCAGCTTCAACTCCTTCACTTTTCTTTGAGCCAGATACTCCAGCATTTTTGCACTGCACTCAATATACCTTAAAGCCACCAGCTTCCACTAAGCTGTGTAGGACAGAGGGTAGCCGAGCTGGTCTCTCTCCTACGTGCAGTGACTGGCACCCACAGTGGGTTTCGGCAGTGTGAAAATGAAACCTCAGTGCACTGTTGTGCCAGCACTGTGCTTATGCATGCATCCTGCAGATGCATTTTTAAACAAACTGTGGCTATTTAGTGTATGGTCTTGTGCCAACTGGAGGAAAGCCTGCTCTCTGCGCTCTCCAGTGTTGTAACCTCTGTCAGCCTGGCTCTGATTGATGCTATTAATATTTTAGAGATCATTTAGGATCTCCGCCTTGGCTGAGCTCCTTGCTCAGGGAAGAGCTGTCCTGCGTGGATGTCTGCAGCTGCCAGAGGAGCACGCCTGCTGCCTGCCTGCGTGTTTTGGAGGAGGCAGGTCTGCAAGTTAGCAGGGCTAGGAGGACTAATGGGAGCACAAAGCCCTCAGAGAGCTAATTGCTAGCCTCCAGCAGGTACAGACTGGCCCTTGCTGTAGGTGGGGTCTTTCAGCCTCCCTGAGACATTCCCTTCCATCCTTGCCTTTTGGCAAGGGGCCCAACTTCCCTCTGGATGCAGTCCCACAGGGTGCATTTGACCAAGGCCCTTGCTGTGGAGGGGTGTCCCCATGCCCCTGCTTAGCGCTTCCAGCTCCTGAAACTGGCCTCAGCTTAGCTGCCAAACCCAGAAAAACTCTACATCTCTCCTGTGTTTTTTGTTTCCCTTTGCCGTTGTACCATGTATGCTTTGGCCGCATGGAGTTGTTCTACTGTAGCCTTGCCTATGGGGTCAGTCAGTGCCGATCAGGAGGCAGTTGACGTCCTTTGTTGGTGCTCTGTTAGTGCATCATCTCCAGCTGCCTCTCAGGAGCTGCACGTGGATCCATCCTGCACCTCCCTACCCTGCACCCTGCTGTAAGCAGTGAGCTGCAGAGCTATTCCTCTTGGTGCAAGAGTGCTCAGGTGATGCTCTACTTGCCCAGCCCATGGGGCCCAGCTAAATCCAGCTGTGGGAATGGGGCTGATGTGCTGCAGGGATGGGGGCTCTGGCAGATCCAGGAGACAGTGAAGCCACGCGACTGAATCCCAGACTGTGTTTGCTCTGCCTAATTATCAAAAGTATGAGTTTGTTCTGCTAGGTGCACATTATGCCTTTATTGTGGTGTAATTATGCCAGCTGCCTATGTTTAGTGTCATAAAAAGGAATAAAATGCCCATTACCCGCCTAAAGAATTCTTCTTGTGGTTTTTTTTTTTTTATTTTTATTGCTCTGGAGTACACAGTGGGGATATCTTTGAGCAGCAATTCTCCATGTAAAATAGCTAGTGAAATACTGCGCCTTCCGGAGAGCTCCTCCAGCCAGCAGCCTGCAAAGGCAGCTGCCACTGCTGCCTACTGCCAGCCTGAGCTGGTGGTCAAGATGGTGAAGCCACCACGCTGCCACCACACCGCCTTGCCCTACTTGAGCATTCCCCTCCTGCCATCCAGGTCCCAAAGCTCCCTCCTGCCAGCACAGCGCCCGAGAGGTGCAGGGTGATTTCCAAATGGAAGAGAGGATGCAGACTCACTACCTGCTGGAGCTATTAAGAAGGACATGATGGTTATCTAGGTCTAGCCAAGCTATTATGATGTGTTAAGGAGTCCTGTGCGTGTAAGGTAGTCAAGAGAGCAACAAAGTGATGTGCAGGTGGGAGCCATGTGCTTCTTCACCCTGCCTCGCCTGGAGTGCCGAAAACAAAAGCCAAGCAGCATGAACCTGCCAACGTGGTGGTGCTCTTGCAACAGCAGGGATGCTAAACCTCATCCCGCAGCCAATCTGCAGCTCCTGCGATTTGGCTTCAGCTGCTTTGGGGTTTCTTGTGGCATCTGAATCTCTGGGGATGTGTTGCTGTGGTGGTGAGAGATGCCTTAAGGAGCCGCATCCTCCAAGAGCTGAGGTTCTGTGCAAACATCAATTACCGAAACACATACCCTGCCAGGGAGGAGCAGCAGGAGGCTTGCTTTGTGTGTGTAAGCACTAGGGGCATTTTGGTGATGTTAAATAATTTCTGATAGAAGAAAAAAAAATTGCAGAAAATGCTAAATCCAAACCCCACATCTTTAGAGGCTGTTAAAAGCTGCCTCTCTGCTTTTCCTTCTTCTAATAGTTTCAGTCTCTAATTGCAAACGGACTTTATTAGCCTCATTAGGAGCAGTTAGTGCTGGCTATAGTAGCTCTGAAATGTATGGTTTCAGTGGATGGTAAATCTGTTGGTTTAGTTGGCTTGTTTTTCAACCCGATGATGTTTTCAGCAGTTCCCTGCTCCCCGCAGCCCGTCTGTGCCACAGATGCCTCACACAACGTCCCTTTTAATTCCCTCCGTTTATTTTTTACGTCAGGTGTTCCTTGAAGTGGCCTTCACAGCTCTCCACCCTTTTAGCCGACGACTACGTCAGGGGAAGATGGACTTGCACCTCCCCGCAGCTTCATTGCATATGCACACGCCGTCTGCCCCGGCGGCACGATTGCCTTGGTGAAGAATCCAAGGGGCTGCTGATAGCAATCATTGATTAAGAGGGTAATTGTCCTGAAAATTCAGATTGATCAAAAGGCAGAAATGATAACTTGTGTAACTGTGTTTAAAACCACGTCCTGTCAATAGGGGAGACTGAGACGTGGCGAGCAGAAAGCAGGGAGAATTGGATATGCGAGCGGGTGAGTGTGCCTATGGTTTGGGGAGGAGGGGGAGCTATTCTTCCTTGGGGTCCGTAGCAGGATGTTTCTTGTCACTGACGCTGGGCTATTGGAGATTCAATCACTTTTATCTTCCCCTCTCTCTCAATCCAAATGCCTTTTCATATTAGAAAATTAGAATCAGCTCTGCTCATGCAAGATTTATTAGCTCTGCTGAGCAATACCACAGAAGAGTAAATGATGTCGCATTTCAGGGGCTTTTTACACATTATGACCAAACTTGCAACTTCTTAAATATTCTTCCATTGAGCCACTGCAGGGTGTGAAAAGGATGGGGAGCAGACTTCTCTCTGGAAATAGTCCTGCATCAGTCCGGATGTCTCTTCTTTATTGTCATAATGATTGGATTTGGTTGCTCATACAGGTCTTTTCTTTGGGCTCAGTTTTTGTGCTTATTGCTCTGGAAACCAAATTCTAAGAATTGAGCATGTTTATTTCATTTTCTTCGTAGTTCCTTTGTAGAAACACTTTTCGGTTCTAAAATGCAGATCTTTGGAGCTCTGCTGCTTGCTGGCACTCATTTACATCTGAAGAAGACAAATCTCATTTCCTGCTTACATTTTTTCCCCTGCATTTTGCATGGGGTGGCTGCTTTTTTAAATGCCTTCTGACCTTGTGTCGTACGCAGCTCATGTTTTGCGTGATGGTCCTTTGGTCTTCAGGCAGTAGACGCTAAAGCTCTTTAAAGAGATGAATGAATTTGAGCTCATAACACTCTATACATATTGTGGGGATACTGAGGCACGGGGAGGGTTTGGAAGATTTCCCTGTGAATCCATATGAGAGATGGGAATAGAAATTAGGTCTTATCTCTCCTGTTCCTGGACTACAGCCACAGGGCTTGCTTGTGAGGCTTTTCACTTTCAAATTGCTTTGCAGGTATTAAATCCATGCAGCATCCTTGTGGGCTGACTGCACAGGAGGGTCACTCAGCTGCAAGATTTGGAATAACAGGCTGTTGGGAGCCTCTGCCTGAGGTGCTGTTCAGTTCTTCTCCCCAGCTCAAGAATTACTGCATTTTAGGTTCACAATTTGTCATTGATGGTACACAAATGATCTGATGATCCACAAATCACTGACGGTGCACTCTGCAGCGCTCCACTGCTCTCACAATGAGCATTGTGTAGGTAGCACCTAAACAAAAAAAAGTGGCTGTTTCAAAGTAAACACCATTTTCTGCTAGTTCTGGTTTGGAATATTCCCAAAAGGGAGCAAATATTTCTCCAGCCATCATTATTTAGGAAAGTAGACAGCACCAGACAGGGATGCTGATGCCACTGCTCTCAGTGTCTCACACTAAAACCAGCATTAAACAGAAGCTGGCATCAAGCTGTGGAAGGGAATAGTCCATTCATAGCTTCAGCTGCTGTCATCATCGTGCAGTGGAGTCCAGCGCCTGCAGCTGAGCTTCTGCCAGTCTTTTGTCTGTTTGGGTCTGACTTTTCCTTCATGTGGCCAAGCCTCTGGGAGGATCGCAGTGCAGACAGGATGAAGGAAAGGTTGGGGCAGCCTCATGGTAAGATCCTCTCCCTTATCTATCAGCATAGCCAACACATGACATCACCATGGCTCGTCACTGTGGGCTCCAAATGCTTAGCATCGTCTGCTTGGCAGGTTGAAAGGGACTCTATTAGCAGGAAGTGCTAATTACATTTAAAACAGCACCATAGTTGGACCTGTCCAAATGCCAGTCTAACTTGGCACGAAGTTTACCATTCATCTTAGCAAAAGGCATTTCTGAAGAGCTGCCTGAAGCTGTGGCTTGCTGGCAGGGAGATTTCTCATCGAGTGTTGGTGCTTGGAAGGCAGATACACTTGACAAGCAGAAAGACTTGACTTTTTCCCCTTCCGTGTACAAGCACTATGTATTATTCAAGGTCTTCTTAAGTCAATGCTGGGTTATTAATCGGTTGCTTCTCTGCATGTTAAATTTGCCTACTAATTTCGAGGCTCTGGAAGAGGATTGCAGCTATGAGCTTGCACAGTATTTTCCCTCCATGGCTCTTCATACATCCATGCATGCAATCTGAGGCTGCTGCACCCCTTTGCCTTGGGTTCAGGTGACGTGGTGCTGCCTGTGTGCCAGTCACATGGGGAGCTGAGCTCCAGGTTATTGACTTAATATTCCCATTCCCAGAGAGTCACTGTTGGTGGGGGAAGCAGGGGCAGGGCCAGAGCAGTAAAAGCCTTGCTGAACCTTGATGGGCCAGGCAAGACCCCAACAAACCACTTCCTAAGGACTTGGGGTACTACAGTCCCAGGTGACACTGGGGAGAGATAAGGTGATGTGGCATTATGCGCTGCCCAGGAAGGGTTTGCTCATGAGATAGGTGTTACCCACCTCCCCTTGGCTCCTGCCTGGTTTGCAGGCTGATGTAAGGAGTTATTTGCAGCTGATTTGGAGGCAGCCTTCATGTCTTGGGACTCTTCCTCCCCTGTCCCCCAGTCACACCTCCATGCTCCAGTCTCCTCTCCCTCCATGAGCACTGGCAGCGCTGCCCGCAGTAGGCAAGGCACGTGGGCCAGCAGTACTTGCACGTTCCAGGAATCACGTCAGCTGTCATTACTTACATTACCTTGATTGGGAACAGTCAGTTATGTCACCGTCCATCATCGTGTCTCTCCCAGGAGACGCTGAGGAAGGAGGAGAGGAGCAGGAATTATAAAGCGCTTCTGCGGTGCTCTGCCAATCCCACTGCTCAGTTGGCTGAACATCTGTCATCAGGCAGCTTGAAGACAAGGTGCTTTGTCTGATGGATATTCCCATTGTAGCTCCACAGGGAGGGGCCTTCAGCAACACGGAGACTACCCTGAGGGAAGAGCACTGGGGACTTTGTGGAGTTCAACCTGAAGGGAATGATGCTGCTGCCTGGAAAGCTATGGGGGGGACAACAGGAGAACCTGCTGGGGCTGTGGGCTGGGCTCTCCTGGCTGAGAGCTACTTTGGAGCCAGAGTTACCAAAACTGCCTCCAGTGTGAATGAGGCAGAGCTCAGACTTGCATGTTCTTCCCATGTGTGACTACAGAGGATTCCTGGCCATGTCTCGGGAGTTCATCCTCCCTTTGGCAGGGAGCTCCAGATTGTCCCAATGAGAATGAAATTTGTCTTTTGACAAAAGAAGCATCTTATTTCTAATGGAAAATGATCTGGAAAGTTTCCAGCCCTCTCTGTCCCTATCAATTGGGACTTTGGCTCCAATTCCAGCAGCAAGTCTCTCTGGCTCAGGTCCCCCCTGCAGACTGGGGGACAACACGTGGCCGTGGCTGTGTCCATCTCTGTGGCAGAGCCCATGGTGCCAAGTGTGGTGGGGAGGACAGTTCGTCTGTCTAGCAGCCTCCTGTGGATATATTTGTGCCTGAACTCAAGATGGGTTTGAGACGGTAAGGAGAAACAGGAGTTCCATGGCTGTGGCCAGAGGTGCTCCAGGACTGTAAGGCCAGGTTTCCCAAGGCTTGTGTGACCGTGTCTGTCAAGGCTGAAAGGGAGAACCATTCAAGAAGCACACATCACCCAGCGGGACACCCTGGGAGGTGGGTAAGGCAGCAACGCCTGCCTCCTTGGGTTTCTTGCTATGTGAGTGTTGGTCCTGGCAATGTGACTTTGGGAGAAACACTACCTGTTAAGCACAGTGCTCACAATTGGATTTCTGTTAGCTGGGCAGGGAGCAAGAGTGGTTTGGCTGTGTTGCCTCTCTAGATAGCAGGCAACTGGAGGGAAGGAAAGGCAGGGCATGAGGGGGCTGCACCCAGGGACTGAATCAGGGAAGAGAAAGTTTCATGGATGGTTCTCTATGTTTCTGCTTGAGCATCTCTATCAAAGGCAGGGAGATGGTTCAAAGGGAGATCTTAAAGCACGAAGAGGAGCTGGCTGGTGCCAGCTGTGGCACGCAGGTGATGTGTGAGTATGTCCTGGGCTGCTGAAGCAGGCTGGTCTCAGCCAGGGCTGTGCGAGGCATCTTATGCAGGTACAGCCAGCAAGGTCCAACCTCTCATCTATCCTGTCGTTTAAAGCACTTGCACTATGCAGAAGGGAGGCTTTATGTGAGCCAGGGGCATCACTGCTGTTATTCTTAGCTGAGTTTGAAGAGCTCTTGCTGTCCTCAGCTTTAGGTATAGGCTTTTCTGTGCTGGATGGCCCAGGTGCATGGAAAAGATTGCAGCAGGTACATGGAGCAGAGGAGGGTTGTTCTGGAGGAAAAGTGGGTTTCTGTGGTGGGGGGATAGCTAGTGAAGTGAGTAAATATGTGCTATAAACACATTCAGAGCATCTCTGCGTGAAGAACCCAGCACAGCCTTTTTGAGTGAATAGAAAGAGAGCCTGGGTTCAGTTCATATGTCTGTTTTCATTTCTTTTCTTCTCCTGGTCAACTGTGGCTGTAGATAAGAGTTTTCTATTTGAAGTTCAGAAGGGAAGGGAAATCCATTGTTGGAAGAGGAGACTTTCTTTTTGCTTGATATCTATCTCCAGCGACACAGCAGAGAAGGAAAAGATTTGCTATGATAAAGGTAGCTTGGAAAAAAAAAGGCACATTGAGTGTTGCTTTTCTCTGTACTTCAAAGCCTGGAGTAATATGGAGCAGTGTAAAAGAAGGGAGGAAAAAAAACAACCTAGCCCAGCCTCTGCATGGGGGCTGTGAATGCAGAGCCATAATAGAGCAACATCCTGGCCAGATATCCAGCGCTGTGCCCAAGCCCTTCACCTGGGCTTGGTGTGGTGTTACTCAGTGTGCACAGCACTGCCAGGACTCCACGGGGATGGGCTGCAGGGGGGGATGCTCATTGCAGGGGGAGCAGAGGAAATGTTTTGCAGGTGATGCCTCCTATGGAAGGACAGAACCAAGGGAAGTCACGCGCTGGAAAGAAAACCAGGCAAGTCTGGAAGCAGCATGGGAAAAATGTGCCAATAAACACTTAATTATTAAAATAACTCAGAGGTTGCATGGAGTGTTCAATATGATGAGGCAGGGTGACAAAGCTGAACAACACAGCTCTGGTGAGGGCCGTGGGTGGGAAATGGCTAAATATCTCCGTCCATGTGCCTGTAGTTAGGGGGGGGGGGTTGCTTTTCTTGGGTCCTGGGCTGTAGGATCCACTTTCCTTGGGGCTTAGTTGTTTCCAAAGGAGCCAGAGTGGGGAAGTGCCTATGAGTGCCACGTACTTGGCTTGAAGCTCCAGCCTCCACAATCACCAGTGGGATTCGGGTGACCCTATTGTGGGTCTGGGCTTTGTGACATGGGCAGAGATGGGAGCTCCCTGCCAGGGGACAAGGCAGGGGACAGTGAGGTGCAGCCCAGGAGCTGGGGCTTGTGACACCCCTCTTGCAGTACATCTGTGTCCACACAGGCTTCCCCATTCCTCTACCCCAAGGGTACCCTCTAGCCAGACTGATGGAATGGGGATGCCATCATGGTTTTCATGTTCATCCCCATTCCAAGCTCAACACATGGTCCTGGCTTCTGGAACAGCCCTTGCTGTGCCAGCCCGCTGCAGCTCTGCCAGTGTGTCTTAGGCGCCCTGAGCTGCTGGGGCACCCCTGGAGCAGAAACTGGCCAAGACCCCCTGTTCACCTCCAAGAAACCAGTGCAAGTAAAGGAGAGAGCAGGCATGTGCTGGAGGCTTTGCCTCTGCAGGAGGCTGGGGAGGAGGAGGACGAGAAACCAACAAACTCATTTTCAGCACTGACCCGAGCAGAGGCTGTAAGTGAAAAGATTTCCAGCAAACCTGGCTGGTCAGGGTTGCTAACGAGCCTTTCCTTTGAGCAATGTTTTACATTCTTTAAAGATCGCAGGGAGCTCTTGGGGAGAATCTGCTAAAGTAAATGGCAGAGTCAAGTGCACCGGCTCCTTTCTTTCCCTTTTCTTTTCCCTTTTTTTTTCCCTTTCCCCTTTCTTGGTTCTCTTTATTATGTGGAGTTGCTCAGGCTCTTTCTCTCACTTCTGTTTCTCCTTTTGTTCTCCCTTTGTCTATTTATCACACTGTGAAGGTTGAAAGAGATGTTATTAATCTGGGAGAATGAAGGCAGGATTAGTGGTATGAATCGGATTTTGAGAGCTGTAATGATGGAAAGACTCGCTCTGCTGGCGGGCTGCGTGAGTTTGATAAATGGGGAGCACTCCAAACTGACTCGCGCCTTCCTCCGCACTGCTCGCTTTGCCCGCTGGGGCGTGCCATGCTCTCAGATCTGCCAGCCATCCCACACCGCTCCTACCTGAACCAGAGCAAAAAGCCAAGGGTAAATCAGAGACAAATATCTCCCATTGCACTTAAAGAGATCATTTCTTTCAACATCTTTTTCAAACACAGTCCTGTCAAGTTCTTGGACAGCCTCGTGCGGAGGTAGGATCCTTCCTTGGAGCCGCGGCCATGCGTTATTGTCTCCTGGCATGGCTTTGCAGAGGAGTTAATGTGGATGCAGCAAAGCTCCCGTCCTGCAAGGCACAAAGAGGCAGGATCATCTCTGTAGGGCTGCACCCTGCTGCGTTTGCCTCCTGAGGAATGCACCGGGCTTCAAAGCCCTGTGAGGCTGGGAGAAGGCAGGGGGTATCTCATCCAAAGTTGCTTTGGGGTCTTTACCATGGAATCTCCTGAATGAGGGGTTCTGCCCTTGCATAACATGAGTCAGGTCCCCTGTTATCAAGCTTAGAGGTGGTAAAGCAGGCTCTGGGAACATCCAGGCAAAGAATAGCCCTTATCTATGGGGCAAGACAGGACTGCCTGGACCAGCATCTTCAGTGAGTAGGGTCCTTTCCTGGGGTTACCCCATTGCACACTCACCCACTTGAGCCCTTCCTCATCCCACCCTTGGGTGTGTGATGGTCCATGTTGCACCCTACAGAGCCAGAAGAGCTAGGGACAGACTTGTATGGTAGGACACGTTGCTCTCTGAAGCTGGTTCATGAGCACAGAGCTCACTGCCCTGTTGATGTTGTGCCACCAGCCGTATATACACGGTACCTCTACCCTTGTCCTAGGGCCCTTCAGTGTGGTCCTTACCCCGTCCTATGCTATGATTTCTGCTATGGGCATTTTGGACTCACTGCTTGCTGTCATGGATAGGTTTAGGTCTTGTGTTCCAGCCTGGAAACATGCATTTGCGTAAGTGAGATGTGGTTGCATGAAGGCCAAGTACAACATGTTGGGAAAGTTCGGGTGCTTCAGTCCCCCTCATCCCAGGGGTTGTGGGCTGGACTTGGCCCTACAGCCTGATCAGGGGAGCACTGAGTGTATGGTGGTGGGTGCAGAACCACCCATCACTGCAAGATTTTCATCTTACCTAGGTTGAGTAGGGGTTTATTGCTCAGTAGAGATGGGGAAACAACGGTGTGCAGCAGGAACCCTGTTGCGATGGGGGAGTCAGGCCATGGGCAGCCCAGAGTTGTCAATGTCCCTTTAACTACAAGGTAATGGACTCCCCCGCGCTCAGGCTGAGCTCTCCTCCTGCCTTGGCAGGAGCGGTAATGATTGTCAAGGTAGAGCTAATGAGACGTGCACATCTTTAAAGGATCGTGGCTTCCGAGACAGAATTAAAAGACAAAAAATAGAAAAGAAGGGATGGGGGAAGGAGGGAAAGGCCAACTGCACTGCCTTGGCCAGCAAGGTCCATCTGTCCTCCTCGCCACTTGGCAGGATCACCCCTAAATGACTTGCAAGGTCTCTGCTCCCTGCTGCAATTCCTGTTTGGCCCTAGGGGCTTTTCATCTCCCTGAGGGCACTCCAGAGCCTCTCCACAGGCTCTGGTCCCCAGAGTGAGGAAGCAGGGCACTGCTGGGTATGCAAGAGCATGGTGGGCAGCACCTTCGCTGGGCAAGCAGCAGGAGGGCAGCAGCCCAGCCACTCTATGACATTGCTGCGGGGACAGTGGAGCTGGAAGGCAGGATAGGAAGAAGGTGTGCAAGACAAAGGACACAGGAATGTCTGGTGCTGGGTGAGTGGATGATGGTGCTGTCAGTGTGGCTGGCTCATCCCTGTCTCCATCACTTGCTCCCAGGTCTGAGATGCTGTACTTGGCTCTTCCAAGCATGTGTAAAGGTCCTGTCTGGATGCCAATGAATTAATGATCCCCACCTTCCAAATTGCTGTCCCACCGGGGGAGAGGAGAGGTGGCTCCCCTTTGGTGCTGGGAAATGCCTCATGGGCACTCTTGGTGTAGGAGAGGCTGTGCAGATCTGGCTGAGCCAGGATCTGGCCCTTTGGAAAGAGCTGGTGGGGGAGCTGGGTCGTTGTGTGTGGTGTGACTGCCTGCACACACATTCCCTCCTGTTCTCACTATTTCAACTTCACAGGTTGAATTGGTTCAGAGCAGCCAAACTAAATGAGGAGAGATATGATCAGTCAAATATTTCTTAAATCCTGTCTTTAAGTGCTAAGTGCTTGGCTGGAACTTTAAGGCAGGTAATGAGGCTCTCTTCAGATCAGCTTGTGATGTGGAAACTGCTAGATTGACCAGGCTGCGACTGGAAGAAAGCTCTGTCACAGCCGGGGATGGTGCAGCACAGGACTCCCCATGCCCCGGCTCTGTGCACCAGGCTGCTGCCACCGAGGCTCCCTGCCACCTCAGCACATTTTCATCTTCATCCTACAAGGGGTAAAATACAGCTGGGAGCTGGGGGGCAGCAGCCTGCTTGCACTAAACCGAGTAACATCCATCTGCACGGAGGGATGTGTAGGTTGGTGCTTTGGAGTCCAGCCCTAGTTTTCTCCAGGCATGTGGGTGAGAGCTTGGGGTGCAGCTGGTGACCCAGAGGACTCCTGTCCCTCCAAAGGATCCTCATCGCATTTCAGTTTTAAGCTGATGGATTTGTTTTGCTGCAAAAATCAGAGTGACTTCAGTGGCTCTGTGAGGTGGGTGCTCTCTTAGCTTCGTCTCTAGCTGGTGCAAGGGGAGAAGTAAAATAACATCATTCTACCAGCAACCTGGTAAGGACATGTTGGTTGGATTGGTCCTTCCGTTTCAAGGCACCGTCCTTCCCTCTGCGCTGCTTGTCTGCAGCAAAATGGCACTTTTGCAATGCACTTGCCAGAGCAGAGGGGTTGGTTTGCTGGAGGAAAAGTGGCAGCACAAGAGTGGCAGAAGAGAACAGAGCAATGCTTGGTGAGATTAAATGTACCAAGTCTCTCTTCCCAGCTCCAAAATACTCATTTCTCCTTTAGGATGGGACTGAGGGAGAACCTGGTCTTACCTGGCTGCTCTGCACCATGCTGCTCGTGCCAAAGTCATGGAATCATACAATGGTTTGGGTTGGAAAGGACCTTAAAGCTCATCCAATTCCAACTCCCTGCCATGGGCAGGTTGCTCAAAGCCTCGTCCAACCTGGCCTTGAACACTGCCAGGGATGGGGAATGGCTTTGCTCCTTGTCATGCTATGCCCACCCGGCAGTGCCTTGCCATCCTGTTGTCTTCTGGGCCTCTCCCAGGCAGGAGTTTGGGACCCTCTGAGCTTTCTGCTTTGTATCCAGGTTTTTTAGGCCTTCTGTTGTTAATTATTGAGATGTAATAATGTGATTAGCGCACTATTAAAAAAATCGCTGATATGATTACCATGGATTTAATATCACATGATATATCATTACATTGTTACATGGTGACAGATGTAATTGAAATACACTTATTGGAGCCTGGGGTCGTGTTTCATTCAATCGCAGCAACACCTCCGGGGGGCAGAGCAGAAATGGCTAAAAAAAAAACCCCATAAAAAGGATCAGGATTGGAAATTGTAATGAAAACAAAGAAACCTGCAGCCTGTTCAGGTCTGGGGCAACTGCTGCTTTGGCTTTTTCTCCATAGGAATTTAGATGTGTACAAGTCGGGAGAGCTGTATTGTGGATCAGATGGAAGGGATAGGTCAGCCAAGTTGAAACTGCCTGCTCAGGGGGATGAGCAGGAGGATTTGTGTTATGGACCTGTCCCCAGAAGGCTTCCAGCCATCTTGCAGCAAGTGAGCCTTGGTGCTGTGGACACTGTCCCACTGGCCTGCCGGCCCTTCTTGGCTCCTTTTTAAATGCAAGTGGAGCTGAAGGTGATACCCGCTGTTCTGTGGGAAAGCCAGCGATCTGCTCCCCACCTTCTGCACAATGCTGCCCTTTTTGGAGTCAGGATTCACTCCGATTGTTTGGCTCGGACTGTGCTGCAGAGGGCAGGTAGGCAGCGATGAACTTGCCTCAGGACTGGGGCGCTGGTTGCGTTTCCTTCCATGGCAGTGAGAAAAGGCAACAGCTCTCTCAGCTGTGTTATCCTCAGGAGGATCTGCACATGGGCTCTGGGCAGCTGTGGGGGAGGAGAGGAGCAGCTATCATACACCCTCTGCAGAGGCAACTGGCTGAACCAGAGCCTGGGTAGGGAACGGGCTTGGCTCTCTCTGCTCATGGAGCTGGGGCGAGGCTTGGGTAGAGAAACATGCCTGCAGGAGAAGCACACAGACCCTTCCTGCTGGCACAAACCCGCTACTGGTCCTTCTCAGCATGGTGGTGAACACAGAGATCTCCTTTTCCTCCATCTGCTCCTCTTCCAGGGAAATAGCTGTCACCCACCCTTCCAGTTCCTCCCAAGGCAAGTGATATTTTGGGGTGTTGCCCTAGGCAGGATGGAGCTGTGGCAAGACCTCAGAGATACAGCATGACATGCTTAATGCACATTCGTTGCTCTCATCACCAAGTGCTAAGTCTCCTTCTCCTGTAAAGGGACCAGCAGGGGAATGTGGCCTCCCAGACCTGTGATTAGGACTTGGGTATACCTGTCCCCAAACCTGCAGGTCCCCAGGGTTATTTTATCCCAGCAAGACAGTGTGTAGGTGACTTTGAAAATGAAGGTGCTGTGTTTAATCTCATGCGAAATGAAGGAGGAAGAATTTGTGGGTGGACCGAAGGCGACTTTTCCAACCAAGAGGGTAATGTCAGTGTGGTGAGCTTGAGACATCTGGATGTTTGCATAATGATGCGCCGGCATCTGGCCCTGCATCCTTAGCTTGGTGTTCACGCTTTCAGCACAGCATCACCCCCTGCTCCAATGTGTCTGTCCCAGGAGTTGGGTTACAAACCTTGCTGGTGCTTGAGGGGTAATTTTTAGGCTTTTGATTCTGTGTGCTCCCTGCTAAAAGTGTTCCCACCCCCTCTTCTATGGAACCAGCATGCCCATTGTAAGCCCTTGTTTTGCTGGGAGCTGTGGAAATTCATTTCCAGCTGGTGTGGGAGTGCTCTGGCTGGGAAGGCTCTGGCAAGCATCTTTCTTTCGAGGTTAAAAACATAATTTCAGTCTGACCTCTGAGTTTCGGAGCTTTTGTTGGTTTTCTCCACCCCCAGATGGGTTTTGTGTGTGATTTTAAAATAGCCTTCTTCTCTTGGTTGAAGCTAGCTGATGCGTCCGCTTCCCATTCGAGGATTGTTGTGTTTTATTAATGCTGTTATTATTCCATTACTGTCATTGTGCTCTTTTATAGCAAATAGCTTAATTTAGTTGAGATACACAGATGCTGAGAGTTTAAGTGAAATCTTCAGCACTTGGTATGCTGGGCACTGAGCAGATATTCCCCAAGCACTGTGGTATAAACCTTTCACTTAAAAACAAATCAGCTGCTGGGGAGTGCTGGGTGGCAGGGCTTTGGGAGAGGGGAGAAGGGGTGGGAGAGGACCTGTTTAGCACCCTAGGGAGGGCCTTGTAGTCAAATGTGGCTATAAAGTGCTCAGGAATAAAGCTCCCACTGAGGGTTTCACCCCCAAGATGGGCTGTGGTGGGGACCTCTTCCCTACCAGTGCTGCAGGACAGAGGGAGCTACACTACCACCATTGCCAGGTTGCTCTGGGTTGGGTTTTTTAGGGGTGGAGGGGCAGATTGTGCTGTGTTTTCTGCAGCTGAAGCTGCCTGGCTTGTGTGAGAGGTGGGGACTGCTCATGGTGTCATCCCAGGGTGGAAGATACAGTGCCATTGAAACCAAATTAATCTGGTTGAAGAACAGCAGGGCTGCTGGAAAGCTGGACTGTGCTGTAAGTAGTTCTTGGGGTAGAGGAGAGGGCCTGAGAAGTATTGATTGGTGCCCAGATGACTTAGGGGCCAAAGGTCCTGTTGTTGGGAATTACTTGGGTGCTTAAGCCTCCTGGGAAGCTGGTGCAATCTGGGCTCTGAAGTACCTTAGCTACTTTGGAAATTTTACCTCTTATTGTTGACAGATGTTCATCTGAAATGGATGCTTCTCGCTCGGCCCCTCTGGGCATACATTAATACTAGTGATAACAATTCCAGATTGTCTCCTACACCTCTTTCCCTGCCTCTGTCTCTTAAAAATTACAAAGGTAAAGCCAAAACCCTGTTAGCATCGTGTTATTTGTGCACTTAACTCTTACAGCCTTGGCAAAACCTGCTGTTCTCGGTGGTATCAGTGCCAAAATTACTTCGTGCGGGGCAGGGAAAGACAAGAAGAAAGCAAACTGGAGCAAGCAGGTGCCATACAGGTTGAGATGATGCTGACGGTGGTGTTGGCTCAAGTGAAGGTGTCATCTCCACCTGGCTGTGGTGAGAAGGGTGCTATGTCCTGGCCAGGAGGTCCTTCAGGGAGCATCCCTGTGCCTTCTCCCTCTCTCACCTGCGCTGTAGGACAACCTAGGCTTCTTGGGGAGGGCTCTCTCCTTCTCTTGAGCCCCTCAGGGACAGCCTCTTTGGGATACAGCTGGCAAAGACTTGCTTCCTCCCCTTTTTTCCATGCCTGAGCAAGGGGAGCAGCTCCCTATAGTGTGAGGATGTGTCAGGGAGGAGTGTGCTGGCCCACTCTGCCCATCCCCAGTGTGCACTCATAATAGCTTGGGGGTCCTTGGGAAGTTGTCAGGATCATTTTTTCTCCCTGCTTTGAGGCAGCTTTGTGGCTTTATCTGGCTTCTGAGGCAACCAGGGTAGCTAACAACATGCACAGAGCATCCTCTGCGGAGGAGGCCCGGTGCCTGGTTTTGCTAGAGGTCTGCTTTACCACTTATGAGAAACAAGTTAACCTCCCTTTGATCTCGGTTCACGGCTAACCCTTTAACAAAGTCCGGGATGTGCGAGGAAATCGATACTCAAGGCATTGAATTTAACACCAGCCATCAACTCAAGCGTAACACACACACTGACTGACTCCGATTACAAGGAGCGGGCTGGTTTGAAGCTTGTTTGCCGGCTCTCTGGGGTGGTGAGGGGCGGCAGCAGGGAGGGCAGGCGTGCTCACAGGGCTTGCTGTTGCTCAGGGGGGAGGAAGAGGGACTTGGTGTGCTCTGCCGTGTCTTCCCAATCGGCTCTACCTCCTGGTGCTCCCTGTTTCTCTCCTTACACCTCTGATTTGGAACCCTGGGAGCTGTTCCCTGACACAGGAGCAGAGAGCTCGGATGCTATGCGCGGTTGCTGAATGCCTGTTTGTGTACACACGTAATTGCTCTTTGCTGGTGAGGAGCTGGGGCAGGTTCTGCTGAGCTGGACAAGCATGGGACCACAAGTTAAAAATCTGACAAATGCTGCAGGTGGGAAAGGTCTGGCCAAGGAGGGAGATGTAATTGGATTAGTGGAGAACTAATTGGGACACTTTGTTCCATACCAGTCGCTCGCTCTTTGCTGGCACATTGGCAGGAGGCAGTAGCAGTCCACAGCCAAGCACTTTCTGGTCAGCCCATGAAATTCCTTGTCACATCTGAGCCCTCCAGCCTTCTGCTGCAGATCTGCCTTCCTCTTGGGGCATTTGTTCTTGCTTGCTCTTATTTCCACCACCTCTAGCCGGAGCTGAGACAGCTCATGTAGGTTAGGGATAGGCTCATGGGGCAGCTGAGGGATGCTGAGAGGGGTGGGATGAATACTGCATGACCCCACGGCTCTGTCCTCGCACCACGGCTACATGAGGGCCATCCCTCTGGTACCCACACTGCTGGGCATGTGCTCCTGGACCTGCTCCTCTCCACGGAAGTGCCTTTTGTTCTCCTGGGAAACATGAGTCGAGGCCTTGAGGACCCAAAGCCCTTCATTTCTGTATCATCACCTCCTTTGTCATATTCTCAGCACCACAATGCAGTGCTGGTCCCCCCTTTCCATTCCAGGTAGCCAGTCCTGCCCACCACTCCTGGCTGGCCATAGCTGCTGCAGTTCATTCCCCCGTACTTCCGTTCATAACCTCTTCTCAGGACCTTGTCACGTCCTCCTCTCAGGTCCCTTTATTCTCTGCTTTCCTGGCCTCTCTCCAAATCAATTCTCTCATGGCATGCTGCCTGGGCCCTTGGACCATCTCCTTCTGTTTGTTCTTCCATCAGAACTGGGGAACCTCAATTTTGCTGCCTGCTGCCCCATGCTTGCCTGGTGTTTGCATCCGTCAGAGCTCTTATAGGCGCCCCTGCTTTAACCTCCTCAGTCTTAACCCTGACCTGAATCAACAGTCATGGAGCAGAGCTGCTGCTTAGATGATCCAGTATAAACTGTACCTTTGATTAGACAGGTATCATCCCCAGGCACTGCTGCAGCAGCATCTTGTTAGCTTGACTTGGTGTTCCCTCGCTGCAGCCATGAGAGGCTCCAGTGCGGGCAAGGGACGTGGCTGCTGCCCTCGTAATCTTTATTGATCTTTTCCCTGATGCCTCGTGCATTGTATTCTCTTGTCTTTCTCTTGCTCTTCCAGCTGCCTCTCCTCTGAGTGGCTTTGCATCTTGTGGGAGTGCTGAGAAGCTGTTTTATTCGATTCTTGCAGAGCAGTAACCCTCAGAGACTGCGGCAGCTCTGTTGGGCAGGTGCTGTGCCAAACATGAAAGTCTGGGTTTTGCTCCTGAGAGTCTGCTGACTGGGAGAAGGAGGTAAGAGGGAGCAGGAGACATGTTTCCATGCCCCTCTGACCTGTCCTGTATGAGGCAGCTTCTCCGCATCATGCCAGAGGTGGGTTCTGGAGAAGGTTGTGCATCTGTGTCAGGAAGGTGTGGTGGACATGGAGTGTGGAAGGAGTTGTAGGATGTGAGCAGAGGGAGAGATGTACGTGCTAAGACGTGCACAGACGTGCATGGCGGGTCCTGTAGGATCACTCTGTTTGCTTTCCCATCCACCAGAGCTTGGGTTTTAGGAGCAGATTGTGAAACTGAGACATGAACCTGCTGGTGGCTCAGCACCCTCCCATGCCGCCACCTTCCAAACACCTAATCTTGACAGTGCCAGGTAGTGAAAACCAGAGGGTTGAATTGCCTTGTCTCGCACCTGCAGTGTGAATGGACACGTAACACAGCACCTCCCCTATGCTTTTCTCTTGGTAACCTGTCCATGAGTCTCTGACCTCTGTGGTCCCATCTGGCATGTCTGTGCACAGCAGCCAAACCATTGTCAGACACATCCCTTCCAAAAACATCCAGAGCACCGTGTGCCGAGACATGCCATGTGTGGTGCAATGGAGCTGCTCTGGACAAATGGCTTGCTTTTGCACTGGAAAAACTGGAGTCGAAATGTCACAGCAGTGTTTCACACAGGAATAGATTGCTCCTTTCCAAGAGGCAGGAGTTCTGTCACTGGGTTTTACTGTGTGATTCCCAAGCAGAACTGTCCCCACACAGTGAAACAAGGCAACATGGCTTTTCCATCCTGGTTTAGAATGAAAGGCAGTGGCAGAGTATCAGTGTTTCAGTGGAGTGGACATGGTTTCCCAGCCTGTTACAGCAAGAGCACGCTCCCTGCCAGGCGGTGAGGATGAGTCCCGGAGGTGTGCTGCTTCTGCTTCCAGCACGTTTGATCCAGCCAGGCTCTTTCAAGGTGTGTGGAAATGAGCTACAATCTCATCATTCCTGCAGAGGCTTCTCGGAGGAGATAGCGGAAGGGTCACAGCGCCTCGGGAAATCTCCCTTCAGGTGATGTGCCCGTCGCATTTTACAGCAGACAGACAGAATAACCTTTAGGGCATGGTAAGAGGCAGTGTTTTGAACTCCAGGCTGGGGAGCTAGGGAGCTCATTTTTCTGACACATCATCTGCGTCCCTGCTGCTTCCTGCGTCCCCCTGAAACACCTTTGTCCTAATCCATCACTTCCTCAGATGGAATTCAGAAAGAAGACCTGGGATCTTGGTCCCCTGTGTGCTACCTGCACAGAAACCAGCCTCCCCTGACCCTCTGTCATGGCCGGGTTTGCCTTAGTTTGACCTGCTCTCAGCCTGTATGGAGGTGGAGGGCTGCCCCATCAGCAGCACATCTTCCCTGCATCACAGCCTCCCTGGAGAGGTGCGGTACTTGGATCCTAAGCTGCTCTTTAGCCCCCAGATTCATCTGACATGGCTGTGAGGAGATGAGCAGGCTGGAGCCAGGCTCACTGGGGCACATTGAGGCTGGCACGGGCTGCCCTTACAAAGTGGAGGCTCCCGGTTGTGTGTTCCTGTGCAGCACTGGGAGGAGAGCGCTGGCTCTCCCTCCTCCGCTCTCTGGAGTAAATAATGGCACTTCTTATTTAGCTATTATTTCCCTGTGGCAGATATCTCCTTGGCTGTCTGTTTAACTACCTTTATCTCACCCTCTTCCTCTGTTTGATACAGTCATAGATAAACAGATACCTTAGTAAATAACATGTTTTTAAGAGGCCGGTGCTGTGGTTAACATAATGCAGCAGCTGTTGATTTGTCTTTCACTATTGTTTTGGGTGGGTTTTTTTTTCTTAAGGAAATGCTTTAAATAAGGGATACTTCATCTATTAAAAAAAAAATACACTTGTAGCAGCTGCTAAGCCCATCCATAAGCCTGCTTTACGTTGTATTTGTGATGGGACTGACAGTGCATGGAGGAGCCTGATTATACACAATTCCATTTTAGCAAGCCCTGCGATGTAATTTCACAGGGCGATCAGTGTTTGAATGTAATAGCAGCCTGTGCTAAGGTGTCAGAATATTAAAGGCGCTAATGGAAAAGCTCCCTGGTACACAAGGGGGACAGCATTACAGGAGACGTCGCAGATGGCTGGGCACTAAACTAATGGGGCAGGATCCAAGAAGGGAAAAAAAACGTAGGGAAGGGAGAGCTCACGGGAGCACGGGCACCTGCTTCCCTCTCACACGGAAATTAAACAGCGAGCGAGGGAGAGGCAAGCGTGTGCCTGTGTAGAAATAGAAATTGAGGGGGGGGAAATACCCCCTTCAGAAGGGACTGAAGGTTTTGATAGTGAGCTCCGTGCTGGCTTTGCTCGGGAAAGGCATGGGGTTAGATTAAAAGGGGTGTGTTTGCGTACATCTGAGCACTGCAGCCATCGCTCACGGCCCTGGAAGAGAAGAAGGGGGTGATCAGTGGATATTGTTACCCACCCTCGTGCAGCGAGGCAAAACTGCAGCTCTCTTTGGTGGCTGTTAATCTCCAGCTAAATCCAAGGAAGGTGAGATGTGTCCACCTCACTGCCGCCCAGACAGCTCAGCTCTGCAGCATGGGGCATCTGCTGGGGCCCTGTCATGCCGTTTGCTGTCCTCATTTATGCAGGGGCTGATGGTGGGCTTGATTTTGAGGCAGTGCCAGTACTTGCTTGTTTTGCAGCAGTGGTGGAGGCATATTCCCCATCCCCCTGAACTCCCAGTTTCCCTAGGAGCTGCCAGAATAGACTGGTCCGTTCTCGTCTGTGTGAAGAGTCCACTGTGGATGGGGTGAATCATCCATGAAGTGTGTCTGTGGGTTTCCTTGGTGCCATTCCCAGCTTCCCCTCCCTGCTGGCCACAGTGGTGCGGTGGGGAGAGGTTTAGCGCCACTTTTCTCCTGGGGGAGAGCACCACAGGATGTGAGCCCATCCTTCCCAGGGCTGGAGGGGTGCATCAGCTGTGTGTGGATACTCCATGGAAGCTGCCTGCCATGGCATCGTGTGTCTCTCTTTCAGGCGCTAATTGAGAGATGTTTGTGTTGGGAGCTTATTGCATGCTTCAGCATAACCCACTCTGGGTCTTGTAGCCAGGACCACCAGGACACTGAAGGCAGCCCTGTTTAAACAGACATGAGCTGTGGCTCAAGGGCAGGACCACTTGTCCTGGACCAAGAAGGATGCCTGATGTGTCCTCCAGCCCCTTGTCTCCGCAGCAGCCCCTGTGTTCCTGCTGCAATGCTCTGCTTGGGCATCTCACACTGAGCCCAGTCCTCCCAGCCCTGCCAGCAGCCCCCATCCTTGACCTTCTTTCTTGGCAGTTTCTGGCTCTGCATGTCCCCTCTCCTGGGCCAGCACTGGCTTGTGCACACCCCGTCTCTATTCCTCAGACCCCCAGGGACTCAGACCTGTAGCTTTGTTTTGCTTGTGACCAAACTCGGGGCTTTGACCCAGGTCTCCACAGCATTAACCTAGTGTGTCACCAGCCGCAGAGCACACAGCAGTCGAGAACATTTTATCCAGGATAATCCCTAGCCTGGGAGCAAGGCAGAGACTGTTCTTGTTCAAACACAGGGAAATGTGAAGCCTAAACCGCTTGGCACTTTGACACTCCGGAGTCAGGCACACCAGTGCATTTCTACTGCAGCCTAAGCCAGGGCACGTGCTAATCCTGCATGGAAGCAGGACCACCTCCCCACTGCCTGACTGAGCCACAGCATCCAAATGCACCCAGGAGGGGGTTGTTGGAGGCTGCAGTGTCTGTCCTGCCCCTTCTGAAGTTAAGAGGAGTTTTAACAGTGCATTTGTGTGTCCGTGGCTCAGTTGGGGTATTGCCAGGCCATGGGCAGGCAGAGGCTGCTTGGGCATGTGTCTGTTAGGAAGAAGGGCCAGGCATGAGATCATTGTGTGCTTCAGTTTCTCTTTTGCAGTGCTCCTATCTATAGAGATCTGATGGAGTGGGCTGCTTATTTGAATAAGGAGAAGGCATGTACAGTTATACTGCCTTCTCCACATCTTATCTGTCACCTTGCTGCAGTCCCTTAAGCTTGACCTGTCCTCCTCCCATGAACTGGGGACACCTCACCTCTGTAAGGCACTTCCCAAAGGTGTGCAGAGCCAGCCTGCTCCAGAAAGAGAACATTTACCTTCGTATTTGTTTAGTTTACTGCCGCCTGATGTGAGACATAAAGATGTGGCTGTTTTAACCAGTAGCTTTGCAAATGGGCTGAAGTGGATGCCAGCTGGGCTTGCCACAGGTTGCTTGGCATGGCCAGGTAGGGCTGCTGAGGTGGCTCGTGTGCTGTGGGCTCCCTGCTCATCCAGGACATGGGGGAAGCTATGGCTTGTGTGGCACTGCTCTCTGAAGAGCCTTCAAGTGCCATGGTGTTGAGAGATCGGAGCACCAGGCAGGGTCCCAGCACCTTTTCAGCAATGTGGGAGGATTGCATCCAGCTCTAATCTCCCACTGCAGGGTGCTGGTGGTGGCAGGAGTTTCCAAGGGCAACACCAGACCCATTTGTGGTGTCCCCACATTCAGTGTGCTGACCTCCCTCCTTCTCCCTGCAGCTCTCAGAGGGTTTGTGCTCTGGAGAGGGACATTCCCTGGGTAAGGGCATCGCTCTCATCTTCTCCTGCATCCTCCCATGTCCAAACCCCAGCCAAACCACCTCCTGCTTGACAGCATTGCACATTTATTTGGGAGCGGACAAGCCCCCTTTGCTTTTGTCACTGCCACCCCTTAATTATTATAACCTGAGGGTTTGGTGTGTGCCACATGGGTAGAAGTTGTTTTCATGCACCCTGTGCCATTCAGGAGTGTTCAGGGAGCTCGCTGCAGTGAGCAGAAGTCATTAGATGTGAGTTGTGTTAATGCTGTACCTGGTCAGTCTGGAGGCCCCTCTTGCTGCCGCGTTGGTAAGAATTAAATGCCTCTTATTAGTGGCGCAGCAGAGATCCGTAATGCGCGTGGACAGAAAGGCAGGGATGGATGGAGTTGGTGTCAGGGCAGCAATTGCTTATCATGCCTTATCTGGGAATATGAAACTGTATTGCATGACATCCAGAGGCAGGCTGAATAGATATGCCAATTCATCTCGAGCCCGGGCTTTGACAAGCTAGACTGCCCTTGTTGAAAGGCATCAGTCACACGAGCTGCTGGCTGCTTTTCCCTTTCTTATACTTTCTCTCGCTCCGCGCTCCCTCTCCCTCTCTCGCCGCCTCCCCTCCCTCCGCCTTTTTTTTTTTTCCTAAGCTTTTTCCACACAAAATTGAAAAGCTTTGGAAATAATAATAATAAAAGCCCCCCAAACTAATACCGTTTTAAGTACAGCCCCCTCCTCCCTCCCCAAACGGGATTGATAAGGAACCCCAGTGTATGAAGGCATGTTTAGATAACATTGAGAATATTATAGCGAGTGAGAGAAAGTAGGGGGAAAAGCTTCCTGCCGCGTCTAAGCCGGGAAAGGCGACGGCACCCTGGCTAATACGAGTGTTTAATATTTGATGTGTTGGGATAAAGCAGGATCACCTTCGAATTGAATTGAGTGTCAGAATGAGAATCTATTACTGAAATTCTTGTGTGATTTGACAGCAAAGCAGACGATGTTATTCTTCACTAGTTACCGCAATCTTCTCCCCTACATCACTTAAATATTTTTTTCTTTGCTTGAGTAAACACACATTATCCTTTTTTTCTCCACCTCCCTTTCCTTTTCTCTCTCCCTCTTTTATACTTTCTTTTTTCCTTAAATCAAACCTGCCTCTCGCAGGGCTGATGGAGTAGATTGTTATTTCTTTATTTGTCCTATTAAATGGAATTCCTGATCGTTTAATCCTGCTTTTGTAAGTGATTTAAAAATACTTGAAAAGCTGTGAATGCAGCAGCACTTCTGACTAAACTGCTTAAAAGGGACACGTTACACCTGGGTTTAGCTCCTGCCTCCTGACAGCCAGCAAGGGCTCCAGCGCTGCCAGGGCTGAGCATCCCGGGATACGTGCCTCCATCCTGCCGGATGAGCTTTCCTCCGCACCTTCCAAAGCAACAGCAGAGCTCTGCCGTTGTCAGCCAGAGCTTGGCAAGCTGCCTGTTCATTACCTGCCTCTTCTTTAATTGCATTCAGCCTTGCTGCTAAGTGATTTGGCAGTGGGGTCAGGCCCTCGGTGGTGTTAAATGTGCCTTGTGTCATGCTGGTTATGTTTGCATGGCAAGAAATCCCAGCAAGAAATACCCACCTCCCATTCCTGAAGAGTCATGCAATTAAAACGGGACCACCCTGCAGTCTTCATGTCCTGGGTGCTATTCAGGGATGGCCTCCAAGATACCCCCAGCCCCAAAACGTTATGGCTACTGGGTGGCACTGAAAACGTGTTTAAAAGCCCACTTAGTCATAGACACAGCCTCTTTTTTTCTTCCCACCACACAAAGTAGTATAAAACCTTGACACCTCATCATGGCAGCAGCAGAATGAGGGGAGTTAGAGAGAAATGCTTATTTTGGGTGGATGGGGAGCACAGCTGATGAGGAGGAAAACACTTCTGCTGTCTCAAAGTCATTTTCTCCATTGTGAAAATGTCAGGGGGGCCAGCTGCGATCAGCAGGCTGCTGTGCCCAGCCTGATCCCGGGGGAGCACAGCTGGTACCTGCTGCTTGCCCGAGCTAAGGGAGATCTCTCTTTCTGTCTCTTTAAAAGCATGTTTTTCTCAGGTGTCTCTTTGAAGTTCTTAACAGAACTTTCAGCACAAAACACCGCTTTTATTATCCTTTAGTACCCACCCTTCAGCATCTTCTCAAACCACTGAGCCCCTTTGCTCCCGGGAGGACTTTTTCCAAAAGGGAATATTTTCTCCCTCCCTGAAAGTGCCCATATTAATGTTAAAGTTACAGTTGGCAGATGAAACGTGTAAGACATCTTGGTACGACATCAAAAGCGAAAAGGTTGCCAGGCTGGACAGGGCAGGAGGAAGATCTGTGCTGGTCCTGGCAGGTTTTGCTGCTGTGGTTTGTGAACATGCTCATGCTATTGCAAAGCACAGAGCCCTCTTCCCTTCCTGCCCTTCAGCTAGAGCACCCAGGGTGCTGTAATGCCAGCAGCTTTAGCGGACCACAGAAGGCCTGGGGCTGGTGGAGCAGATCACAGCATCCACACGTGTGGAAAGGACAGAGCTGGCTCTGTGGCATCAGTGCATCACCCTAGCAGAGCTCTGACAGCTCTGTGAGGAGCAACCCTGTCCCTCCCTGTGGATACAGGAAGGATTTGTGAGGCTCCCCATCTAAGTGAGCATCCTGACCTCTGCCCAGGTGCCCTGTTTGCATGATGTGGGATGTTAAATCTTGCCTTAATGTGACTGCCAAACACCAGTTTTTGTGAAGTGTGCCGGGCACTTCCCCATAAATAAATGATGGAGCATTATTCAGTCCACTTAGATCAATACATCAGCTTGACAAGTTCCAGTTCTGGGAATTTTCAGACCCCCTGGAACATCTTCTCTGCAGCTGTGCTGCTTATAAACCGTGGTATGTAGCCCAAACAAGCTCCAGGGAGCAGGGCGTCAAGACCTGGCTATGTTAGTCCTGTACCTTTCTGGCTTTGGTATTGCTGGGGATTGCAGCAAGGGCAGGCCGGGTAAATTTAGTGCCAAACTGCCCAAAGCCTGTGTTCTACCCCTGCAAGCAGCATTGTATCACTGCCAGCCTCACTGGTGTGCCCTTCACACACACAGATCATCTTTGTTCCCCAGCACTACCAGAAATGCGTCCTGGAGCTCTTGTTTCCTGCTCTTTGCAGACTGAGGCAGATGTGTCACAGCCATTGGGAAGGTCTGTGGCCCAGTGCAACAGGAGGATGGTTTCAGACCCATTTCACTTTATTTAAAGCCAGCCCAGGATGCTGTGATTGCACGCACACAGCATCTCCATGCCCCGGGCTGCTGTACCCCTTGTCTTATCCCCACTTCTGGTTATTTGGATTTTCTGCAGGCTGTGTGAAGTACGGGTCACCTAAGGACCTACCTCCCCATACTGGCACTTGTAACAAGGTGCTGGCTCTATGCATGAAAACACTTCATGTTTCTAATCTCCTGCTGCTCTTAGCTCACATTTATCACAAGAGTGTCTGCTTACCTTTGATTCAGATCCCTGCATCAGGGACCCAGGGAGGTTTTGTCTGTGAACTGCTGTGTATGCCTATGGGATTGTATAAGTAAATAAATATAATTAATAATTACCTGGCTTCAGAGCAGCATTGGCAGGGAGGTGAATGTGGCCTTCATAGAATTACAAACAAAATCAGGATAAAAAGGAAGACCTTTCTGGGAGCTGGTGTGAATGGAAATAATTGTGTTCAACCTGCTTGAAAATTACTCTGCAAACATCATTTGGGCGGTCTGTAGCAGATCAGAGGCGTTGCGTTTATCTCTAAATCATAATTTTGACCAAAACCATTTCAAAATAGCTTTTTCGAAAAAGCTGACTGCATTTTCTGTCAACTAAAATGCAGATAAAAACAAAACACCACGGGGTCCTGGCCCTGCTTCAGGGTCTGACCTGGAAGGGAGCAACCCAGTCCCTGCAACATCAGGACTGAACCAAAGGGAGGAACAAATTATTGTGATTTCATTGCAGAAAGGCTTTCATCAGGGCAGTTTTTTACATCCTTTGGCTTGCAAGCAGACCAGGAGCATCCCAAGCTTCCTCATGGTTTGCCACAGGGATCAGTGCTGAAGGGGCAGGGGGCTACAGCATTGCCAGTGGATGTGGTGGTGGAGCCGGTGTGCAAGTGGCTGTGGTTGGCACTGGTGTCCCAGTGGCAACCCTGGCAGGCTGGGAGCCCAATGTTGGGGAGCTTCCGGCACTTTCTGCTTCGGTTTAACAGTCAGAAGAAGAACTTTCCTGTTTAAAGATTAAACGTTGTGTTTAAATATTAAAGAGCAAAGCTCCTCGCTCTTGATTGTGCGGCTGCTGCCGGCAGGCGGCTCGGAATTGCCAATTTTAATTAAAAAACTTGTATTTTCCAATGCAGCCCAGCGATGGCTCCTCCTTCCGGCCGGGGCTGCCTCGCCTCTCCCCTTGGCTTCCCTTCACCTCTGCCCGCATCTCCCTCTGCCTGCAGCACAGCGATGCTCCTTGCCAGCCCCGAAGTGCGAGTGGCCTCGTCTGGGACTGATCAATGCCCCTGGCACTTCCTTCCAAAACCCCAGGAAAAACAATTAAAACCCGATCGATCGCGCAGGCAGCTTTGAATATGCATAAGTGCACACTTGACCTTCAGTGGTCAGGCCAACTTCCACCCCAGCTGCTTAGCAAGTTTGCTCAGGTATTGTGGCTGTACCGAATGACCTTGGTTAGGAAAGCAAAACGCGATGCGGGGATGGGTCTGGTGCCGATCCTGGGGCCAGCTCCCTGCTGAGGATGCTGCTGCGGCGCTGGAGTATACAGGCTGGGGTTGGCATGAGCACCCAGCTGTAAGGAGCTTTCCAAAGCTGTCCCCATGGCTTCGCCAGGATCCTGCCAGCCTCCTGCTGTGCTCCCCTGGTTGGCCAGGGCCTGAGGGTTGTGTCTGTGCTGGAGAGGCAGCCTGCAATATGGTAGCTCAGAGCCTGCCTTGTCTCTGTGAAGGGACAGCCCTGCTCCCTCTTGGTGTCCTCCCCTGAAGCCTGTGGGGACACCCCTTTGCAGGGATGCCTCAGTGCTGGCCACCCTGGGTCTGGACCTGCTGGTGCTGAGTGAGGACTTTACTGCGCTGTGGCTGGGCTTGCCTTTTGGGATGAAGCCCAGGAGAGGGAGCCACATGCGGAGCCACTGCCACCATCACCCAGGGCCACCCAGCAGGCGGGTGGCAGGGTCCCATCCTGCACTCCAACCCGGGCTCCCCCCATCCACCTGCAGCCCAGCCATGGCAATGAAGATACCAGAGCGTGTTTGTTGAAGGCAGAGGAAACCTCCCCGTTGTGTACACAAAGTGTAATTTCAGTGAATTATGCACAGACTTAATTAGGAGTTTTAATTGCTAATCATCTCCCAATAGGATTAGCAATGCTGTCTATTAATTATCTGTGGAGCCCTCTGTTTTGCTAAGGCAGGAGTAACAAAGCAGCGTGAATGGTTACGTAGGCTGGTAATAAATTAACTCCCCCAAGCCCCATAGCTCCCAGGGGGCTGCCAGCCCTGCCGGTGCTGTGCAGAGCAGCAGGCAGTGGGAGCAGGGGGACAGGCAGCAGGTCCCGGTGGCAGGCAGGGGGGTGATGGGCTCTGGGGGTGATGGGCTCAGCTCCACTCAGCCCCATTCCTGCTGCAGAGAGCATCTTTCCCGGTGTCCGCAGTCTGTCGGCGATACCCCGCCGCGCCGTGGCCATGGTTAGTGATGATCCCCGCTGCAGGAGGGAGATAGGGGCTGCTGGATTGACCTGATCTCATCTGGGGACAATGGCCCTCATGGCAGTAGAGATAGCGCCAGTGTGAGCGACGCTAAGCCCACGCACCCTTCTTACTGCTCACAATGCGGCGCTGAGCTTAATTCCTGCAGATGAAGAAGATATGTGGCTGTCAGGCTGTAATTACAGCCGTGTGTGTGACACGGGTCCTGGCTGCTTTTATGCTTGCATTGTCCGGTGGGGTTTTGTGTTCAGGCTCCCGGCTGCTTTGCTCCTGTGGAAGTCCTGCAGGGATGGAACAGGCTCCCTCTGGCCAGGCTACGGGCTCTGTGCAGTTGGGTGAGCAGTGCTGGCTTCCAGTGGGGTTTCTCCCAGTGATGGAGAGCCCCAAGGCAACTGTGGTCTGGGACTAGAAATGAGAGGGGAGGCTGGGAGAGCTGTGATTGCTGGAGGGAAAGTGAGCTGCTGGCCATGGGCACCCCTGACTCCTGCTGCTGACCCCATCCGTGGTGAGTCAGGAATGGGGAGATGGTGCTGGAGCAAGCCAGGGACATGCAGGATGAGCTCACAGCCCCTGGCTCGCCCTAGCGTGGTGAAGGTGGTTTTGAGTTATGCCAGTCCAGCACAGTGCCCAGCAAACCTCATGAGGGTTGTCACCTCTACAGACCACCAGAGGCCTTGCACACCTCTTCTCTGAGGTGCATCAGGTGGGACGGGGCAGGGTGAGGGTGATCTGAGCTCAGAAGAGCTGCTGCAAAGGTGATGCCGCGGGTCCACACCGAACATGGCGAACACAGACCCACACCAGTACCGGGAGCAGCCAAACTTGGGCAAGTACAAAACATGTCTGCACATGGGCTGTGCACCCATCTGACCCTCTGCTTTTCTCTTCCAGGCTTACAGCTTTGCCATGGGGAGTTGGCCAAAGAACGGACTCTTAGACATGAACAAAGGACTGAACCTACAGCACATAGGGAGGCCTCACAGCGGGATAGGTGAGTGATGCCGCCCCATGCCCATCCATCCCCACAGCTGCTGCTCCAGGCAGCCTCTGCTCCAAGAGCTTGTCCAGGCTGCGGTGCTGAGAGCCAGCCAAAAGGCTGCAGGGTCTCCAGCTGGTGGAAGGGACAAAGATGTGTCAGGGCAGGATGGGCATGCAGATGAGCTCTCCATCCCTGACACATCTCAGTGTGCCAAACACACCTCTGGCTGGGGAACTGCTCCCCTCCTTGACTGCTCTGGCAGTGCTTAGGACGGTGTGGATGTGGGCAGCACAGGGGTTGCGCAGTGCCTGGAGCACAGGGCAGGGGTCTCCAGGCTGGTTGGGATGTTCTCCCCATCGGACCAGTCCTTCAGCTGCTCTGGAAAGGACGCTCTGCCAGGCACTACAGCCTTGGAGCTGGCTGGAAACATGCTGCAGAGTGAAGATTTGTGGCCCCAGCTGGAGAATTGAATCATCATCCTATTTGCTCGCATGTGTGATGAGTTTCATGGTCCCACAACTGAGATAACCATGCATGGTGTCAGAGCTCCGTGTTTCCCCTACCTCCTTCACAGCAGGGATCAAAGTGACATGAGGAGGCAGACCTGGCCCAGGACACTGAGGCCATGTATCTGCCTGCTGCCTAATGCTGGGGGCACAGAGCTGGGACAGCAGCAGGCTGTGGTATGGCAGGAGCTCAGATTTACTGGGCTGTAGGCAGGGCTGTAACTCAGGGCTGCATCACTCTTGCCTGTCTCATTTCTCCACGGGGTGTTGGATCACCTCTTGGAGAGCAGCAGTCAGGTGTTCCCTCTGCCTCCCAGCCCTTCATCCACAGTGACGTGTGGCCATTAAAGTTTGCAAGGAGGTAAGATTTACTTGGAAAAGTCATTGGCTACCTGGGCCTTGAGGAGGCTGTTTAATATTGTTTCAAGACTCCAACCATTAAACTCTCCAATCAATCCAAGTTAAGGAGATGAATTATTTAAAGCTCACCAGCTTTTAATTAGCAAGCTCCTTTTGAACTATGGATCTGGTTGCATTATTGACAGAGGTAGCATTAAAATTTGCTTGCTTGCCTGGGAGCAGATTTGCCTTGCTTTTGTGCCGTGTTGAAGAGATCATGGGGAGGGAGCAGGGACTGTAAGAATTGTGTGTGCATGTCCTGCTGTGGGGGCTTGGGCTTTTCCTAGGGTCTCCTGAGGGATGCAGGGTTGGTTTGTGCCTCATCTTCCCTCATTTTATTTATGGAAGGAGCTCTCTGTTGCTGTCTTCTCTTGCTCTGACAAAGCGTCCACAGCACCGGAGTATCATCCGTCTGCTGTTGGTTTCTGCCTGTGTTTATCTCAGTGCTGTTGTCTTGCACAGCCTGATGGAATGCAGAGAGATGCTGTTCATGTCTCTCCCCATTCCAGTCCTTTAGGCGGGTTTTGCATCTTCATTTCTGCCAAACTCCCTCTGTGAGGAGCACTCCCAGCTCTCCCCAGTACAGGGTAAACCACAGGCAGATTGCCCATGTTGAAGCAAGGCCCAGCAGCCAAGCTCCCTTCTTTTAGCACTCCATCCCAGAGGCAAATCTGCCTTTCACACACTCTTTGAAGGGGTTTACATGGGTGCTGTGAAGGATGCCACACCAGCAGTGTGACGGTCCCCATCTCCCTGGCACTGCCAACAGCGCACATGTGCCCTGTGTGTTGCAACCTGCTGGCTGCTCCATTTGGGCTGGGTCCAGAGCAGCTCTGCCTTGGGTATCAGCGATCCTCTGCCTGCCTGTAGAGGTGGCAGCCGCTGGCACCCTCTGTCTGGTGCTCTTACCACAGGCTGAGCCCCTGGGAGCAAGCTGGGGGCATGGTTCATGGAATGGCAGCAGGGAGAACGGCTTCTCCTCCTGGCCAGGTTGGGAGCCCCAGGTATAGCTGCTGCCTGCAGTGTCAGCGCTGCTGGCTTTGGGGCTTGGTAGCCCAGTGTTCCCCCTGGGATAAGGCTCGGGGCAATGCTGGTGTCTGGAAATGCCTTGCCTGGCATTTTGTCAGGGCCTCCTGGTTTCCCAGCCTGCTGGCTTTTCAGGTCCTGGGCATGGATCAAGTGTTGGCTCTGGTGACACCCCAAGAGGTCCCCAGCCCAAAGGCAGAGGAGGTGCTGCTCACTGCAGAGGAGGCCTGGCTTGCTTGGGTCTGGCTTTGCTGCCTCACTGAAACTGGGCACAGTCATCCCAGTTGCTGATGGTCACCTGTGACCTGAGCAGTCTTCACCACCCTCCTCTTTCATGCTCTAAACTGCTCTTGGTCCAAGGCTGGTAGGAGCCATCCCTTTCCCTGCCCAGGACTGCCTTTTCCTTCCCTCCCTGTCTGTAAGGGGCCTTGCTCCTGACACAACCCTTCTGAGCAGAATAAATTACCCCTCTGGAGCCTCTCTTTCTCTTTTGGGGTCAGTTGTGGGATGCAGCAGGGTCAAAGGAAGCTGAGGAGCTGAGAAGGGGCACCCCGAGATATAACCAGGGACAACCTCTGATTTTCATGGCCCTTATGGGTCACTGATATCCAGAAGTCTGCAAACTGAAGAGTGTTGAGAAGGGAACAGCAAGGACATGTGTTAGCAAGCCACACCGTTGTCACAAATACCGTGCCATGTAAGAGAGCATCCCTGCAGCAACTTTCCTGGCAGCATCGGGTCTGGTCTGGTGGGGATGCAGGCAGTCCTGTGGAACCTCAGTTCACTTATGCAGGAATGTGCAACATGGATATTTCCCTTCAAATATGGCAGAAAAATTGCAGTGGACGGCCACTTGTTTTTGCAAACAGTTTGCAAGGAATTTTGCTGTCTCACCTGACCGATTGCTTGTTGCTTTGTTTTCAAATCACTCTCAGATTCACTGGCTCAGTCGATGTCTGCTCCAAATCCCTGCAGTTTGCATGTTTGTGGATCAGCCCCGCTTCATGCTTCACCTTATCCCCTTCATCTTGTTCAAAATCCAGGGAGTGCAGGGTATTAATGCTCTGTGGATTCCCTCTGGGCTGAATGTGGCCCTGAGGGCCACACAGGACTAAACGAGTGTCAGCTCTAGCATGGATCTTGGGGTGAGGAACTTCTGGTGTTTTCTTGGCCCTTAACACTATGAAGTTAAGACTTGCCAAGAAGTTACACCTCTTACAGATGTGTGTATGTTGCCATTCTTAAAACATGTGTTTGAGGCACTGCTTGCCAAAAACGAGCTGCAGCTTCTAATAGGGTTGTTGGCACTGTCACGCGACGACCCGCAGTCACTGGCTCCACACAAGTCGTGGACTGGGGTCTCGCTCCTGATTTCCAGAGACTGATACAAATCAGAACTAAAATCCCAGGGTTTAGTTGTGATTGAAATCCACCAGCGCATCACTCGGATTCAGGAATTTATTTTCTTATATATTTGCCTTTTCTTTTCACCTGTTTCCCTAAAAAAAGGATCAAGTTTTACCAACCAGCACCTATCAAACCAAGTGCAGCTCTTCCTACCACTGCCCAATTGTTAAACCTGGTTTTCTTTTATTCATCAGATACTCTATTTTTGCTGCATTTATTTTGATCAATTATGTAGCATAATATGCCTTTAGTCTTAGTTTTTAGATTTCCATTGTGATAGAAAAATGGGGAATTACTATTTGTTCTTAAAGAGGCAGTGATTAAATTATTTGGGGTAAAGATTTGAATGCCATACTGAAGTACCCCATCAGTACTTTGAATTGGTTTTATTCTTAAAATCCTGTTTCCCTTCAATACAGAAGGGAAAGTAAATTTCAGAGTCCTTTCTAGGTAAGAACACCTCATGCATGAACCCGAAGCAAGAGGTGATGGGTGAGCTGAAGCAGTGTTTCTGGAGAGCACCAATTCAACACGTTAGCATTAGTACATCTCATCCTCTCCCACCTTAGTTTGGTGGTTTGTTTGGTTCCCTGTTTATGAAAGGATAGAGGCACACTTCCCCCCCAGTCCTTGGTTGTTTCTCAGCCCTGAACAAGCCAGTTATTGAAGTGAAAAGACGCTGAAAACCCACAAAGTTTCTAAAGCTGCAGAAGTAGCTGCTGCTGCGGGGAAAGTTTTTCTCACTTGTCAGCTCTGCTTCCACCTCCGGTGCACTGTCTTTAAAACATGATGTTACCCCTTGCTACTGATCTTTTAAATCTAATTGAGTTTAACTGAATCTGTAAGGTGCAGGCTTTGGCACACACAATATTATGATTTTAGATTTAGTTCTAAATGTCTGGTTTGGGGTTGTTGTTCTTTTATTTGGGGGGCAAAGAGGGTACCCAGGCTGTTGTGTCCCTTGCTAGTGAACCCACACTGCCCATCCCAGGCTTGCTGGTCCCATAGCAACATCTCTCTCAACACGATGCCCTCATGGGGCTGTTTTACACCAGCTGATGTAATCCTGCGACCTTTGAGCCTCTGCACAGGGCTTCACCATCTTCCCTGTGCTCACAGTCCCTCTGGTCAGGGCTATGCTCCCTCCATGGGGATCTCTTGCCATGCCAAATGGAAAAACCCTACCTGCCTGGGCAGGTCAGCAGCCCATGTGGTGAGCGACCCAGCAAACCACCATGCCTCCCTGGCTCCATCTCTCTCTTTTCATTTACTGATTGGAAATCTCGGAAGGTTAGGGTGTGATATTGTTCCTGATCCAGAGCATTAATTAGGCCTCGGAAAGAAGAAGAGGAATCGCGTGTTTTTAACAGTGAGGTTAATGGGATGCTCGCAGAGTAGACAGTTTTAATGAGCTTCAACTCGATGTGCAGTGAGTTTACTCTTTGTGTTAAAAGGGTCACACTGCAGTAGTTTGATGTGGATTGTCTCCTGGCCCCCGGTGTCATAGGTGAGCGTCTGTCAGAGTCCAGTCAGAGCACATTTACATAGTGACACGATTCTAATTAACTACCTCGAGCTGCCACCGCCGCGGGGAGCCGGGCCAGCGCTGCCGGGTGCCTCCTGCCCAGCGGAGACATCCACTCTGCCTGCTCTGCCTGCTCCCGTCCTGCCAGCGCCGGGCTGCTCTCCGAGCTGACATTGAAGGAGAGGGCAGCAAGGGACACGCTCGCTAAGTGCGGTGGCACGTGGCGTGCCACCCGCTGTAATGGGGGCCTTTGGCTGTCAGCACTGGCTCTCCCTCACCGGGAGCTCAGTGGGGACTGAGGAGGCTTTGCTCACCCTGCAAGGTGCTGGGAGCGTGTAGTCCTGGCAGCTTGCTGGCTGTATTTCAGCCTCTTCTCGCTCTTCCCTGCTTTCCTTTCCACTCTCAGTTTCCTGCCTCTCCCAGGCATCTGTGGGATCCTGTCACCACCTCATCTGCAGTGGGGCAAGTGGAACAAGGGGACAGGGACAACATTTTGTGACACTCCCCTCCGTTTTTCGGATCGCTTTGCATCCCACCTGTATGGCCCTGGCTGGCAGTCAGTCACAGAATCATAGAATGGTTTTGGTTGGAAAAAAGCTCATCTAGTCCCAAAACCCCTGCCATGGGCAGGGACACCTTCCACTAGACCAGGCTGCTCCAAGCCCCATCCAACCTGGCCTTGAACACTTCCAGTCCTGTCTTCCTTGTCCCTTCCAGGGGATGTGAGAAGCCTTAGAGAACCCCATGCTCCCCCAGAGCAGACGTACCCTGTTCTTCTCCAGCTATTGCTTTCTCAGCAGAGGTGTCCTGCAGCTGGTGCCGTGCTTGGGGCAGTGCCATTTGTACCATACCATCCTTGGATGCTGAGAGCAAGAGCCAAGCAGAGGGCAGAGGGCTCACTGCTACCAAGTGGGGCATGGGGCTGCTGCCCTGCACACAGCAGAAGGGGAAAGCCTAAGGCAGAAGGGGAAAGACTCTGAGTTAAATAATTAAAAGAGACTTAAGTAAAAATCAACAGAAATGTCACCAAATGAGCAGTGTCATTCTGAATTAGTGCTCGTAAAGGTCAGGCGGATCCAAGCAGGTGGAGTGGCTGTGGTGTGCCGGGTGTCACAGCCAGGCAGCGTGTCCCAGCATGGACCATGGGGATGGGGCAGCAGGCGGGTGGCAATGGGTGCCACCACCACAAGCAGCAGCCCCGCATCCCCAAGGAGGGATGGGGAGGGAGCGCCGGCCGGGCCGGCCGGTTAGAGGACACGCGTCTGTCAGAGTCCAGTCAGAGCACATTAACGTGGTGACATGATTCTAATTAACTACCGTGAGAGGTGTCACAGCTGGAAAAGCAGTGAGCGGAGACAAGCTTTTAAAAAAGGAAAAAAGCAATGTGACAGTCTTCCTTTTTTTTTTTTTTTCTTTCTTTTTCTTTTCTTTTCCATTTTTTTTTTTTTCACTCGTGTGTGCTCTCTCCCCTCCATGTGGGAGTGGATCTAAAGATAATTAGGATGTCTGGCTGCCTGGGAACCTGAGCCGGGGCTCTTTTGCTTTCAGTCATTTAAGTTTTCGACATCTCTCTGAAGGGACTTGGTGGCGCAGTGGATTACTGCGCGCCAGAGTGACAGAACACTCTTCTAATCGTAAACCCTTTTTAGACAGAATCCTGCTCTCCCTTTTTCCCCGGGAGCAGCGGGGGGTATGTTCTGATCACTGCAGCTCTGTTCCCATACACGCTACAATGGGAAACTCAAGGTCTTTCAGCTGTTTCCTGCAGTTAACAAAGGAGGCACAGAAGAAAGAAAGGAAGGATGATTGAGTGTTTGTGTTGACTGCACTCAGCCCTCTGTCCTACCCTGCCAAAAGTTGGTCCTGTGCCCGACCCCGCTGCCTGCTGGGGGTTGCAATGGGCTCATCACACCTTGCTGCTCGCCTGAGGTCTTGCTGTCCCTGGGGAGAGCAGCCTTTGGAAGGGAGGGTGGGATGGGCTGCAGGGCTTTGATGGATCCCATGGATACTGGGGAAAGCAGGATTCCCTGCACCCCCAGGAGAGGCAGGAAATTGAGAGGGGAAAGGAAAGCAGGGAAGAGCAAGAAGAGCTTGAAATAAAGTCGGGGTACCACCATGCTCCCCTCCCAGCCCCAGGACAGGCAGATGCAGTGCTGGCTCACCTGGGATGTGTGGGAAGTGGATACAAGCCCCTCTCTTCTGGGCGGAAGCGGTGATGTTTGCAGCACTGGTGTCAGACTGGATATAAGGGGGATTTCTGGATTATTATTTTAGCGACCAGCAGGTCAAGGGAGGTGATTCTGCCCCTCTACTCTGCTCTGGTGAGACCCTACCTGGAGTCCTGCATCAGGCTCTGGAGTCCTCAGTGCAGGAAAGACATGGATCTGCTGGAGAGGGTCCAGAGGAGGCCACGAAAATGATCAGAGGAATGGAGCACCTCTCCTGTGAGGAAAGGCTGAGAGAGAATTGGGGTTGTTCAGCCTGGAGAAATGAAGACTCTGGGGAGAGCTTATTGCAGCCTTTCAGTACTTAAAGGGGGCCTATTGGAAAGATGGGGAGAGACTTTTTAGCAGAGCCTGTTGCGATGCGATGAGAGTGATGGGTTTAAGCTAAAAGAGGAGATTCAGGCTGGACAAGGATGAAATTCTTTACAATGAGGGTGGTAAAACACTGGCACCGGCTGCCCAGAGAGGTGGTGGATGCCCCATCCCTGGGGACATTCAAGGCCGGGCTGGATGTGGTTCTGAGCAACCTGATCTGGTTGAAGATGTCCCCGCTCATTGCAGGGGAGTTGAACTGGATGAGCTTTGAAGGTCCCTTCCAACCCGAACTATTCTATGATTCTCTGACAAGCCCAGCTGCAGATCAAGGCAGGTCTGTCTCAAGACTCAGACCTGGCTGACCCCCATCAGGACAGCACTGCCGTCACCCTGGAGCTGTCCTGTAACCCATTTCCTCTGGATTCTGGTTTTGGAATCAGCAGTGGGGACTCTCTCCCTTGGTAGGTAAAGCAGATCTGCTGTCCTTCCCTCCCTCTTTCCCAAGCCAGCTGTGATCCTCAGCCCAACACCTGGCCCAATTCCTGTCCCCAGGAATGAGAAACCTCATAAATGCATTTCTCATATCACTCTAAACTGTTGTTAGCATACTGGGAGCACAAGGAGAGGCCGATGGTTTGCATTATGTGTGCTCTGTCTTAGCAATCAGCCAGTCCCAAACCCAGGAGCATGCAGGCATGAAACAATCTGTACAGAGACCCTTGCACTGCCTCAGACTCATCCTGCTCTCGGCTATTTATTTGTCCAGTCCTGTAGCTGAACCTTTCACAGTATCCCATACACACACTGCTGGAACAACAGTGCTGACCCCATGTTGTGCTGGGCAGGTAAAGCATCTTTACTAGTATGTTAGCCCTGTAACAAGGAAACACTTCCTGTGCACCATGATTTATCCTCCGACACAGTGAGACACGTTAGGTGAAAAGCCTTGGAAGATCATTAACTTTCTAGGGTGCTTTTCCTGTAGAAAGCAGCAGCGTAAAACCCTGAGTGACACTTTGATTTCCCTGTGATTCTTTTGGTGCCTTGGTGTCTCTGCGTTGTGTCCCAGACGAGGCCAAATGGTAGCGTGATTTCCCTTACCTGTGAGGAGGGGAAGAGTTTCCTGTTAACGAACATAAACATCTCAATTAAGAGCAAGGATTGCCTGTGCTGCTCTGCAGTGGACTCCAGTGGAAGGTGGTTTTTAACACCGTGCTCTCCTGCAACAACGTGGCCCCAAACCTGCCCTTTGGCACCTGCATCCCCCAGTAACTTAAGGAGCACTACAAGAAATCTGGAGAGGGATTTTTAACAAGGACATGAGTGACAGGACAAGGGGGAATGGCTCTGAGCTGACAGAGGGGAGATTTAGATCAACTATTAGGAAGAAATCCTTTAATGTGAGGGTGCTGAGGCGCTGGCACAGGGTGCCCAGAGAAGCTGTGGCTGCCCCATTCCTGGCAGTGTTCAAGGCCAGGTTGGACGGGGCTTGGAGCAATCTGCTCTAGTGGAAAGCGTCCGTGCCTGTTGGAGGGATTGGAACCGGATGAGCTTTCAAGTCCTTTCCAATGTAAACCATTCTGTGATTCAGTGACCCGGGGGATCGCAGGGATGCTGCTGTCCCTCTCAGATTAGCCCAGAGTTCAGCCATCCACGCGTTGTCCCAGCTCCAGCCTCCCCTGGCAGCATGGGGCTGGTGGCTCTGAGCACCATGCCCCCCTCTGCGAGGAGGAGAGACTCCTGCCCAAGTCTTACTGAAGATCTGCCTTTAACAAGAGTGGTGGCAGAGCTATGGAGGGAAAGCCATCTCAGCGAGGGATGCCAGGTTTAAAGCTGCCCTGCTTCACCTCATCAGAAACTATTGGAAGGTGCAGGAGGGGAAGGGGTAGCAGCCAGCCAGAGACTCCACCACAATTTAACAAGTTCCCATTCCCCTGAGTTCCCTGGTAAGACCCCCCTCCAAGTCCGCACAGGAATTCATAAGAATAGGATAATTAGGATGTTTCAAAGCTGCGACCCTCAGAGGAGTCCTTGGATTAATCTGTTTTTTCCCCTTAAAGACATCTGTAACTACAATCTTTGTTTCTGTCCTCTTCTTCTCCCCCCTCCCCTTCTTTTCCCCCCTTGTCTGTCTCTGTATCTCCTGTCAAACCGTTGCAGACGTAAATGACAAAGAAATCAGAAAGAGAGATCAATGCAGTCCAAATTAGCACTTGGAGATAGACTGTGCTGGAGATGTCAGAGCCTGACCCCAGTTGATCTGCCAGCCTCCACTGGTGATATTATGCAAATTGCATCCATCTGGCAGAGCCCAGTGAAGGACTAATGGGGCAGGGAGGGGGCCATGGCCAGGCGCCTTTGGGAAGGGGACGGAGCTGGGGGTCTTTGGGAGGGGGGGGCTCTGTGATCCATGGGGGAGATAAAGAACTGCATTGGCTTCATTTACGCTCCTGGGCGGATTAAAACCCAAACTCCAGATAAGAGATAACCAAACTTCATTGCGCTTTTTATTTTATTCCTTATTGCTACCCCCACGCAACCTAGTACCAAAAAGAAGGGTTGGTGGGGGCAAAAAAGATGGTTCTTGGCGCTCTTGTTTCCTGCACGTCATTACCATTAATGGCAGAGTGAGGGGAGAGACAAAGTCGGGGAAAGAAAGCAGAAAAAAAAGCAGCTAGCTGCTTAAAAGGCTGCTGTAATAGGAGCATGGATAATAGAAATCTCAAATTACGGTGATCGCCTTGTTAAGAAGTTTGAAAATACGGCCAGATTGTCTTTAATGAGAGAAATATGGCTGTTAGTTAGTGAAGGAGGAGGGAATGGACCTTGTTTCAAGATCTGTAGCTCGCCCATCAAAGAGGCACTGGCTGTTTCATTTCAAATTCCGGCTCCTCTGCCTGATATTAAAAATAGTCGTTAAAGGCTTTGACTAGCAAGACGGTTCTCTTTGGCTTCCTACTCTCTCTCCACCTCCCCCGAAAGACTTCGCCAAGAGAACTTCTGCATTAAAAACGGCCAAGCATAGAAAGAAAGAAAGTTTTGGGCCATGGGGTGATGCTGCCCCTGGTACCAGGCCTTCAGACCCAGCGCCACCAGCACCACGCTGTCCCCATTGGGCAGAGGGGAGTTGCCTCCATGCAGGAGCTGCCTCCTGGCATCCCTGACGCAGGCATGGGGTGGCAGAGCTTTGTTGGCGTCCAGACCCCCATTAAGCACCGTGGTGCTGTTTTCCATCACTCTTCCTGGTACCTGGGGAATGGTGCTGGGACAGAGCTAAGGAGGCAGAAAAGGGCTCTGGCAGAAGCAGCTGCTCTCCGGCTCCCACCTCTTCTTAAGAGCTAACGGGCATCTCTGCACTGTTGGGCTCTGACCCATAACTCCTGCTCACTGGCAGCCCTCTCTTCATCCTTCCCTGAAATCAAAGGATCACATTAATTGGTTTAAGGATCACTGCCCCATGTCCTGTTCAGCAAACCTGGACTGTGTTAATAGCTGGTGTAACTCAGCAGAGGGACAGGGTCTGGATGGGGAAGGTGCCTCTGGATGAGGAAGATGAACACCAAGGCATCAAAGATGTGTCCAGTGCTGTGTTTTCACCTGTCTTGACGAAAATCAGTGTAATTCTTCCACTCCCAAGCTGCTAACAAGTTGAAATCCCAGGACAAAGGGCTCTTGGGGGAAGGAAGAGCTGCACCAGCCACACTGCTGCCCCTTCCCAACGTCACCTTGCTTGTTCGTAGTTCTGCAAGTGGGAGCAGAGGGGGTCTGCCCTCCTGTATCTTCCATAGCTTGAGGTTCTTCCCAAAGCCAAAGCTTCCACTGCCCAGGCTGGTCCCAGCTTATCCCACTCAAGCTCTGCCTCATTCCCGATCCTGCAGCAGAGTCATGGTCACTGCTGAGGGTGGGTGCACCAGTCCATGCTGATGGGACTGAGGGTCCATGCCCAGTGCTGTGGTCTGACGTTCCGCCTGCATGCTTGGAGGTCTCTGAGGGGATGGCGTGGAGCAGGGACTCAAGAGCTCCGATCTATCAGGTTTTGGCCAGCTGGTGGCCCTGAGATGCAGCGGGATCAGCAGGGCTGCTGTGCTGGGAGGGCTACAGGACTGTCCTCCCTCATCCCCCTATGGCACTGGAAACCATGGAAAACCCTTACCCAGTGACATGATGCAAACCCCCCCCAGTGATGGAGAGTGCCCAGCAACCCTGGGTAAGCTTTTCTGCTATAGTTATCCTCACTGTTAAGTACGCACATGCCTGCAATGTGCAGGGGGAGCGACCACCAGTCCAGAGGGGCTGTCTGTGCAGACCCTACTGCTGCCTGCACCCCAGCCATGCATTACCCCTTGCTTCCCTGCCCACCCCATGGCAGCCGGGATGGTGCTGGCGCTGCTGGTTGCCTATGCTCACCAGGGCATGCATGTCTCCACTGCCACGTCTAGACCCTTCCCCAGGGGCTCTGCACATGGGGTGCAGCCACGGTTGGCAGGACCCTGCAGTGGGCACAGCAGCAGTGACTTGCTGGGAAGCCCCCTCCAGCCATTAGCTGCAGCTCCCTGGGGGTGGGGGTACCAGCGCCAGGTTCCCTCTCCCATCCTGCGTTTCCAACCAAGAACCAGCGATTTGGCTTCATGTGGATGCTCGGGGGACTCAGAGCTTGGCCGCTGGGCCTCCTCTGGCACCCACAAAGCCCTCTGCCTGGTGCTCTCCCCCTCCAGAAGTACATAGAGAACAGCCGAGAGAGGCAGAGGAGGAGAGAAAAAGAGAGACAACGGCTTTGCCTCCACGCTCCCGTCCAGAGCAGTCTCCTAATGAGAAGAATATGGCTGCTAGTTAGCAGAGGGGTGTGTCCTGTAGGCTAAAATGAGATAGTTACACTGCACTGATTGAAGGTTGAGGTTAGAGGGCAGCACAATTATGTTCAGGAGATTCAAGGGCTCTGTTTGATGCAGCAGTTCTAAGCTCCCAGCCAGTGTCAGTAGTTTAGCTCAGGGTTTCTTTCTTTTTTTTTTCTTTCTCTTGTGGGCTAAAGACAGGAAGGATAAAAACTATGGGAATGAGTTGTTACTATTATTATAAAGTGGTGTGAGGTTTTTTTCTCTAAACCGCCAGCTCACCCCCCTTTTGCTTAACTGTTTCCTGATCATTATTTTTTAAGCGGCTCGGAGGGAAGAAGAGAGCATCCCCTTCCCCTGGAGAGCAGCTCTGAATTTTCTCCTAGCCCAGGAAGGTGATGGGTTTGTGCCCCCGATACAGCTCAGTTCTCTCACTGCGGATCAGGAAAGCAATTAACAGTTCAGATTATGCCAAGGCCAAATTCTTTGTCTTCAAAATCACGGGTTAAAAGTTGTGAAAGAACCTTAATTGTCTGGTGCTGAGGTAGTTTTTTCTGAGAGCATCTCCAGTGCTTTTGGGATGTTTATGGGGGGAATCTCTTGTGTTTTAGAAGCCCTCCAGCAGCATTACCCTTTCCCAGAGCGTGCAGCAGTGTCCAGGCACCGCAGCAGCATCCCTGGCCTCTCTCCCATCAGCTGTCTTGCTGCCTTTAAAGCATCCTCTCATCCATCCCAAGACAATCCTGGTCACTGTCACCTTTCTCCACAGCCCCATCCTTGCACTCATGTACAGCTCCAGCCACTGCCCTCCGCGCAGCAAGGTAAGGACCGCTCTGCTGTGCACGTGGCAGCCTGTACAAGGAGGCTGTTGCTCGCTCAGCAGCAGCACCCAGCCTTGCTAGGCTGAACACAGGCCATCAGCCTGCCCATGCCAGCCGCTCCATCCCAAGGGATGAGCCAAGGGGTGCTTGCCCCTTTTCTCCTTGCCTGCTCTCCAGGGCCCATCTCCCCAGTCAATTTGTGTCCCAAGCCTTTTGATCTGAGTGACAGCCTGCTTTATTTACTCTAATGGTTCTCAGTTTTCAATGTTAATTCCTCCCAGAAGAAAATGTCTTTCCAGGCTGAGTTGCCCATCCACAGGGACATGGAGGGTGTGCTGGGTTCCCTCTCCTCTGCAGCATTAACCCGACAGGCAAGAGCCTGATAGGTGCAGGAGGCCATGATGCCCATGGAGCACTTCAGTCCCTGCCAGCACCACAGCCAGGCTGTCCTGAGGATGCCACATCAGTGAGCAGGACGGATGCATCCTTAGCATCGCTGCTCATCCCGGTGCAGCCCATTTGGCGCAGCGCCACGCATCACCACCACAGCCCCTCTGTCATCCCAGCTGCAATTAGGGGTTGATGGATTGTCCCGCAGCCAGGGTCTCGGTACGGCTCCCCAAAGGGGATGTGGCACACGCAGAGGCGGGCAGGGGCCCGCTGGGCTGCTGCCATCCAACAACAATTTCTAATCTTGATTGGAGAGGAGGGCGATGGGCTGGGGGGGGGGAGGAATGGGAGATAAATGTTAGCTCATTTCTTAAGTAATTAGTTACCTCCTCATCCCCGTGTTGTAATTGTGAACAAGCTGTAATGTTTAATTAGTGTGTAAATGAAACCCCAATTTCATAATGGCTGCGGTGACAGCGCTAAGTGAGACAGGCACAGAAGGGGCCGCATTGTTTCAGCGGGAGATGAAGCTGTCGCCCAGCAAGCCGAGCGTCTCTGGGAGAAAATGGAAATGATAAACGAAGTGAGGCTAATTAGCAAAATCCTACAGGCCCCACTGATGGTTCTCATCAAGGGGAGGTAATGAAGCGGGCGGGCCAAGCTGAGGGGGGATTAATTGGAGCTGATTGTTGCACATACAGATAATACAGAGCAGTCAGTGCAGGGATGCAAACTTTCCTGCTTTGCCTCTCTCGCCTTTCCCTCGGAACTGGCCATGGGAAGAGCCTGTGGGGAGCAGGTAACAACCCTGGGAGCTGGTCCTGGGGCAGGCAGGACACGGGTGCAGGGGGATGCTCCCTGCCTGTGGGTATCTGGGCAGAGGCACATGGGCACCCCATGGTGTGAGGACTCTGAAACATCAGAGAGCTGCTGCAGCCCTGGTTTATAGCCCACCCTTAGCTCCTTTGCAAGTCCCTTCTCCTCTGATGGCTGTATTTTATGCACAGACATTCAGAGAGTAAATAAAGCCCCTCTGCGCAGCCGGTGCTGGGGAAGGGGTGAATCCCCTCCCGTGCCTGCCCTCAGGGCAGGGGTCTCTGCAGACCTGATGCCTGTGGCAGCCGAAGCAGAGCTCGCTGCAGTGAGGGAACGTGAGGCATCGTGGAGCTGAACTTTATCCTTCCGAGCTATGTGAGAAATGCCCTTTCTGCAGCTGCTGGCGCACACCCCTCATCATGTTGCATTACTTACACCCCTCATCATGTTGCATTACTTACTGACATTTCAGGGAGCGCAGGGAGCCCCGCTGCCCATGGGCTCAGCCCCAAACACCCATCCCTGCTGCAGAGCGGGGCTGGCGGCCCCTGAACCTGCTCTTTACCTGCTGCCAACTCAATATCAGAAGTGAGCAAAAGCCTTGCCAAGCAGAAAGAGGACAGCAATACCTGTGTCTGGGCTTCTGTCTGTCCAAGCAGGCTGTTCCTGGAGCTGCGTGACTGAGAGCAGGTCTTTTCAGTGTCTGAGCCTCCTGTTCTGCCAAAAACCAGGAGGGTGAGCTGTCTGCTTCCAAGTGCCAGTCCCTGTGATGCCCAGTGCCTGCCCGGAGTCACTGCATCCCTCCCTGATGGCATCTCCAAGCCCCTCACTGCCTCTCCTGCTGAGTAATGAGAGATTTCCCTGGGCCTCCGAGGGCTCTAAAGAGGGGCTGAGCAATATTATTTATTCAGTTGTTTACAGAAGCGTTTGATCGGGAATAGTTCTTCACTGCCAGCCTGTTGTGTATTATTCATTGCAATAATCTCTGCAGATTGTGATAAACTGTAACTGCGGCGGGGCAGCGCGTAGCTGGGCTGTACTGCCACCGCTGCCTGCACCGGCCTCTAAAATATCGGCAGCTGCAATCATAAATCTCAATTTACAAGTGGGACTATTGCACGGGGAGTTATAGTTATACTAATGATTACTTCTCTGTCTTATTTTTCATGTTGCAACACAGCAATAAATTTTTAAGAACAGCCTGGGCAAGGCGTTAGCGAAGCCCGCGCGTCCTCTCGCCACGCTGACAGCAGACAGGGGCATTCCTGGTCCACCACAAGGCATCACAGTGCCCCACTTATCAAAGAGGTGATGCTGAGCTGGGGCTTTGTGTCCCCACATTGGAGAGGTGCAGAGGAAACTCCCCGCAGGCATGGTGGGGCCGGAGTGTGGCTCCAAGGTCAGCTCTGTTTGCTGTACCAGAGAACAACCGCAGCTCCCTGCATCAGTTTTCCTGCTGGAAATGGGGGCTGACACCCCCCGCTCTGTCACTGAGTGGTCTTTCTCAGCCAGGCTTAGGATATCCTGGGGTTGCTGAAGCCAAGGGATGGGGATTTAATGACCCAGAGTGGAGCTGCTGTTTGAGTGGTGTATCCTGTCCCTGTAGCTCACCATCACACTGGGGCTTTCCCACATACCGAGATGTGGAAGCTGCCTTTCTGCAGACAGTGGGACCATGGGGTGGAAGCAGGTGATGGCTTGGATGGTTCCATCTGGAGAAAAGCCCCCTCTTCCTTGGGGATGGCAAGAGTCAGCAGGGAAGGTTCTGGCTAGAGGAGCCCCAGCTCTGCTTCCATCCCCATCTGTGATCAGAGCACCCAGTGGCATCCCTCCTGGAGGAGTCCCCATGGGGGCAACCCCATGGACCAAGCCTCTTGCCCAGAAGGCAGCAGCAGGACACAGGGTTCAGCAAGCATTTCCCGAGTGTTTATCACAGCTCCGAGGTCTGTGATGTGAGGCTTCTGATGGATGCCTCCATTCACAGACTTGACATTATGATGTACAGGGAGCCTAGAGACATATAGATTTTCAAAGTGGCCACTTTGAGCATAATTATAAATATCCAGCCTCTTTACATAGTGAATTGCTGCCAGGAAAAGAAGGGCCCTGGGAGGCTGAAATTCTTGCATCCAGGCTGTCTTGAGCAAGGAGCCTTGGCAGAGGTTTTCCACCCCTTTTGGGGTGCCAGGAAGGGATGGGTGTTAATGGATGATGACTTTTCCATCCTGTACCCCCCTGACAGCTCCCCTCTGATACCTCATGGTGCTGGCAGCACCTCTCTGTGGGGGACACCCCCTCCTTGTCTGCACCAGCACACTGCAATCTGATTTTAACTGCTTCTGAGTGGCTGAATCCCCTTCCAGATCACGGCACAGAGCATCAGGGGCGTCAGGGAGCTGGGAGCAGGTGCTCCTGGTATCTGTGCCAGATCCATGGCCCCAGGGACACAGCAAAGGAGAGGCCTTCCCATAGCTCATAGCCAGCTCATCTCCTTCCACTTGCCTTTTGAGCATCCCAGCCCACAGAGGGTTGGAGCTCAGTGCAGAGGAACCAGTTTTCAGGCAAGTAGAAGATAGGTGCCGGATGCAAACTTCGCAGCTGAGACTCAGTCACAGGAGCACTCCCACATCCCCTCTTGGGCCCATAGGCCCCTAGAAAGAAGAAGGAAGCAACTTGGAAGTCCCTTTGTTGTGCTTTTCTCCTGTGGTTTGGATGACATCAGGGCATCACTGCTTCCCTCTCTGCTGGAGCTGGAGTGAGCTTGCCCTAAGGAAGGTGTTGGCAGGCATTGGTGTGTCCATCCCTGTGCATGAGTGTGTAGGTTCAAACAGGCGTTAGTCATTGCCTTTGCCAGCCTGGGACCTCATGCTTTAATATCACAGGGGAAAGCAAAGGGGATGCGTGTTCTATTTGTGAGAGAAGATCAAAGACAAAAATTGGAGGTAGAGATTAGAGCAGTGCCCCAATTAACTGGGGGGAAGCGGGAGGAGGGCCCTAGCTCTCCAGTTTAGGACCCCTCAGCAGACCCTGCTTCTGCTGCATGGAGATGTGAATGCCCCAGATAAAGAGGAACCATGGCCGGGGGCCTGGGATGAGGACTTTGGGCCAAAGACTTACTGGTGGGGAAGGGCAGGAGTAGCCAGAGACTGTGGATGGCAGCCGGAGACCTAGGCAGTTTGGTGTTGGAGTGAATCCCACTCCCTCCTTCCTTCTCTACACATCTTGCCAAGCTCAGTCTGCCTCCTCATCCCTGTCCCACCTCTTTGTCCTCATTTCCTTGTCCCGCTCCCTTCCCCTATTTCTCTGGTATCATCTCCCCTCATCACCATCCCCACTAAATCACCGTCACTGTTTCCTCCTGCTTCACCTGCCCCGACTCCAGCTCTTGTTGGCGCAAGTGGCTTCAATGGAGCAGTTTCCTCCCTCACACTTCCTGGGGAAGTCATGGAGCTCTGGAGAGCTGGGTCCCCGCTCCCCACGCAGGTGCCTGGGGTCAGCACACGTGTGGCCACCCGGGGCCATGGGCAGCGCTGGCTTTGCCCAAAGCTGGTGAGATCCTGATGGGAAATCCAGAATGCTCCTTGGCCCCAGAATCACCTTCCCGGTAGACTTCAAGGCTTTGTTCCAAAACATCTGGGCACGCTCAACAAAAAAGGCCCTGCAACAACAAGTAGCTGGAATTTAAGGGAAATAGCAACGTGTTTCTCATTCTTGTCAATGGCAATGTATTAACAGTTCAGGCTGAAATTTCCTGGGGAAAAAATGCATTGTGAGTGGGACATCCAGCACAGAGTATCTCAGATGGATCACTAAATTTGGGGTGAAATCAGGGTAGGTTGCGTCAGAGCAAAGGGGAACCACCAGCCCCTCTTTTTCCCCAGCACCCCCACAAACACACACATGCTCCTGGGGCTGGGGCAGCCAGGAGCCTGGTTCCCGTGTCCTCAGGCCCACAGGGATTGGGTTTTGCTCCCTGCAGCAGCCGTGCGCACTGCAGCATGTTGCACATCACCCAAGGAACATTAATTAACATTGTGGAAGATGTTGGGAAAGGTGCAATTTGAATGATCTGGCACCGCAGTCATTCAGATGCTGAGTTAATTCAATCCTTGCACACAGTGCTCCTACAGATTGTTGGCTTTAAACAAACAGCAGTGACAGATTTGTTGCTGCGGAAATGTGGTCATTAAGTCGGGAGCGTGTGTTTGACCTGAAAGCGATTGAGTGATGGATGCAAGTCATTTTAAAGCTGCAGCAGCCAAAAGGATGCTACTTTTGGAGAGCAATCTTGCATCTGAGGAGTGTAAATAATTTAAGCAAACAAGTAAAGTAAGGTGAAAGCACTATCGTTGCCTGCTCTATTGTATTACAGCACTCAGCGCAAAGCGGGGCAGTGCTGCGGGCTCTGTGGTGAGGAGAGCTCCTTTGCGTAGTGATGGCATAAAGAGGTGCAAGGTACCAGATTTGGAGCTGTCCCTAGGGATAAATGGTGCCATCACTTAATAGTCACTTGTGGGAGCTGCACATCCACTGCTCTGCAGGATCCTCAGGAAATGGGGACCAAAGTGGTTTGGTGGACATCAGTGTCCTGCCAGAGCAGGACTCGGGTATCCTGCAGCATGGGACTGTTCCACTCCAGCCACTCCTCCCATCAAACTGAAGAAGCTAAATACTCGCTTGGCTTCCAGATGCCCAGCTTTTGGCCATTTGGTCCAACAAGGATGCTCTGGGGAAGCAGGAGCTCAGGATGCTGTTGGGCTGCTGCTCCAGGGCAGCTCTCTCTGCTGCTGTTGATGATCCTCTTGCTGACAGGCTGTGAGCTGGGAGGCAGCGTTAGAGCCGCCACCGGTCACGTCGCATGGGTCTGTGCCTTCCGCCACTGGATTTGGCATCCCAGTAATGAGGCTGGTAGTTACTGTGCAGTGGAAGCAGCCATTGCTTAAGCCTCAATATCTCGGCCATTTAATTTAATGGGTTTTTTTAAATACCAAAAGCAATTAAGTTCACATTGTGAGCTAATCGCCTACAAAATTTCATTTCAGAGATGCTCAGACTGTTTGTGACAGAATTGCTGGAAAAAGACCCAAATATGCCACCAGGTCTGTCTGTTCGTCCTCTGCCTTCCCTCATTCCCAACCAAAGCCAGACAAGACTTCTCAAAAGGAAACAATGACGTTCTCAGTCTACTGCTTTTCTGTCAGGTTTTTCCATGGTGTGAATTTTAGATATGTTAAGTTAAATGCTAAAGGTTGGTGATGGTTATAGTGCTTAGCTGGTACCACAGGAGTGAAAATAGGGATTTAAGGGCTGGCTGATGGGCAGGAGCCACATTGCTGTTCTTGTGGAGCAAGTGGGTGTACAGCCATGTACCTGGGCCTGGAAGAGATGGAGCGTAACCCACTGTCTTGAGACCCTGTGTCTGTGCTGCTGTACCTGGGGGTGTAAGTGCTGCCTGAGTAGGAGCACCCAAACCTTGCACAGGTTTTGCTTCAGAAGGGTATCCTGGGTGAGCTGTTTGCCCTGTGTCCACCCCACCCCTCAGCAGCTCACCCAATGTGCCTGCCTCCCCGCTCCTCCTCCAGCCCCAGCAGCCCCAGCCCACTGCATCCAGCCCCATGAGCCCCGCAGGGGCCAGTTTGCCTGTAGGCTGCATGGCTTTATCATGGGGAAGAGCTGGAGGTCTTTGCCAGAGATTACTTGTTCTCCTAAACAGCCATGTTACTGAATACGGAGTAATCGCCCCTCCATAGCCAGCTAGGGGTTTCGTTTCCTGTACTGCGGCTATCATGTTAACACTCTCTCCTTTTAAAGCACCTTTGCTGGCTGAGCCACGCAAGTGCCGCCCATCATCCCCATGATGGGCAGAGGCATGCCCCACACTACTCCACCGGCTGTGTTTGAACTGCCTGCTCCCAGTGTGTTCAGCCACATGTGGCCACCCCTTTTTGGACACAGCGTTCCCTGGTCCGTACCCCCCTAGCCATTCCCTGGCCGGCAGCAGGGATGTGATTTATGGAGTCCCGCACGCACCCGGTGAGTCCAGCTCTGTGTGTTTCAGGGAGATCCATCGCACGGGAGGGGAGGTCACCGCGTTGCAGGTTTGCTAACCTTGCCCGCTTATTAAAAATGGTAAAAGCCTCCCTCAGGACTCGTGAAGTATAGATCCAGAGAGCTCCATATGCTGTTCCCCTTAATGAGATGTCTGCCTGAAGAGCAATAGCAAAACACACCATCCAGTTCAGGGTCCCTATAGCTAGATGGCCTGGCTGTAAACAGAGCCGTCCGTCTTAATGGGCTATCGTGTAAAAACTTCTCCCAGTCAATAAATCAAAGGGGCTTTGATTTATATCATGCGCTGCCTTCGCTATTAGGCTGCCTCTGGATGGCATGTTCTGATACAGAGCTCTCCAGGACCGCCAGGCGAGGCCAGAGGCTCTAATGGGCATTTAATTTAGGCTTCCCCTTGCCGATACCTATGTGGAGCTCAGCAGCTGGGGCTCAGCAGGGGACCCTCCATGGTTTGGGATGGCCTTGCCCTGTGGGAAAGGGCACCCATGGATCAGGACCTGGCTGGCATCCTGCTGGGCAGGGGCCTCTGGTGTACAGGGAACACTTGGGGAGCTGGAAGAGAGCAGACCCTCCTTGGGAAGGGGAGCGTGGGGCTGGTGAGCTCCCCTCCTCATCCAGGAGCAGCATCAGCATTGCCTGGTACAAGTATTTATTTTTCATTCCCTCCCTGGTGCTGCTCGGATGCCACCGGAGGGAAGTTCCGCTCCAGCCACCATCCCAGGCAGAGATATTAGTCCTCATTACTAATTAAAGGAAGCAGGAGTAATTGACGGATGGTAGATGGCGGGGGAGCCGGCGTGATGAACGGCCCCTGTCCCCGTGCCGGGGACGCATGCTGAGCGCTACCTGTTAGCTACAAATAAACAAACCTGATAAATAATAAATAGTTCGAGAAGAGTGGCCGAGCATTATTTAAATTAATAGGGATTAGAGGGAGAGGCCTGAAAGAGCATTCCTCCGGATGAGCTATCCCTGGACGGGCAGGGACTCATTTGTTGCAGACTGGAGTAAACAAGGAGATGGGGAAGATTCATCACAGCAGGGCCTTGCCGTGCTGCTTGGGCTCGTAACAGCCCAGCCACGCTTCTCCTGGCCACCCTGCACCAGGGTTCCCCATGTCCCTCGTGTCACCGGGCTGTCACACCTCCAGTGCCAGCCTGGGGTATTGGTGTAGTCAGGGAGCCGGGGTGCTGTGGGGAGCAGATGCTGGGCTGCAACTGCCGATGGGTCCCACACCACAGCAGAGCACCCTGCAAGCTCAATGGGCACCCAAACTGTGTGGCATCCGCAGCCTGACTGCACCCAGGCGGGTGAATCCTGCTGCTGAGGGGCCTCTCCTCACCCCCTGACATTTGGATAACCGCCTCTCCTGCTCAGAGCCCGGGGGTGGCAGCGGGAAGGAGGGATGCTGGGGAAGGAGGGGAGAAGGGAGGGCGGGAGCTCTGCTCACTATCACATCTACTCCATCTTATCTCCACGGTAATTTGATGATAAAAAATAATCCGAGGCTGGAAAGGAAACATGTGTAGTGGAGTAAAGATTGAATGTAGGTGGATTGTGCCCTGGGGCGGCGGCTGGGAGATAGAAGGAAATGTCCTTCTGTTTGACATACTGCCGAGACACAGCCCCCTGCCTCGCCAAGCGCTGCCCGCGGCACTGGGAGCCCGTGGCAGAGCAGGAGGGCACCCCATCTCCTCCCGTCCCTCTGCCTGCAACCCCCGTGCCCCGCAGCATGTCCCCCCCATCCTCCTGCCCCACAGCTCGCTCCCAGCACGCTGCTGGTTTTTTCCACCCCCCCCTTTGGTTATGCTTCACAACTCATTTTATCAGCTGTCAGTAGCCAAATGTCTTTTTTAAGGAGTGGGTTATAGCCACTAATGTACTGAATGCTATTGCACTGGCTGCAGTTAGTGTTCCACGGCTAAATTACTATAATTAATGTTCCACTAGGACTGTTTGTAACAGGCGGCTGCGGGAGCCCCAGGTCTGGGCTTTCACAGCCACTGAATTATCTTCTCCTCCCCAGAGAAAGAGCCTCTCACAAGGGGAGGGACAAGGTCAGCACCGGGACAGGCAGGCACGAGCCGAGCCGGGCTCCAACATAGGGCTGGGAAGCCATTCCCATGGCATGGGCACACTGTGCGTCCCCATCTCAGCTGCTCTGCCCCATGGGAGTGAGGTTGGGTGTGCAGAGAGCTGCAGCAATGCTCCAGGCTGGGATGTGCCATGGCGCATCCACAACATCACTCACCGGCCCCAGGGCTTCACTTGTCACCCTCTGCAAGTTGTGTTGCCAAGATGAAACATGGTGCCTAGGGAAAAGCTATGGAAAACTCGCCAAGAGCGGCTGGTGTTGATGTTTCTCCTGTGCCCAGCACAGCAGCTCTGCATGGCCCAACAGGATAGAGCCTGCACTCGCAGCAAGTCTGCACCCAAAACCATCCCTGCTCTCCAGTGGCCTCCCAGCGAGGCCAGAGGTGCAGGCAAAACCCCTTTGCTCCGCAGGCAGGGATGCGCACACACACCCCTTGTTTCGCTAAATGCATTCTTTCGATACCTGCAACAAACAGATTAGCCGGGGCTTTATCAGGGACAAGAGAAGGGAGAGCAATGCGATAATGGTTTTCAGCAAATCCTCGGGCTGTCACAGATTAGAGCAGCCGTGGCAGGAGCATTATCAGCCCTTTCCTCTTCTCCCCATCGCCTCCCCTTTGTCTCCTCTCACCATCGGATTTCTCCAGCCAATCTATCCCGCCGAGAGCCGGGCAGATACAAGAAGAAGTCGGTTTCCATCTGATCCGCGATTGGTTTTTCCTGGCAGCCGATCTGTGTCACAGCATCGATCCGTGGGCCCCCCCAGCGCTCTTCACCTTGCGCCTATGGAGAGGAAGGTGGCAGAGGGAAGGGGGATTTGGGGGGGGACACACTTTAACTTGCTGTGTGCCATTGATCCACAGGCAGGAGCGTGGCCAGGCCAGCCCCACCACGCAGGAGGGGCACAAGCTGCCTGCCCTCATCAGTGGAGTTTAAATGGCTGTGACCTTCTTATTAAAGGAGGGGAATGGCTTTGGAGGGCTGGCGGGAGGAGGGGGCTGAGCCCCAATCCCCAGGGAGTGTTGCCAGGAGCTTTCTGGCCCTCACTGTCCCACCAAGGGGCAGCTCAGTGATCCTGGCACCAGGGCACTGGGAGCCCTCCTCTCTCGGAGGGGACACCCCCTGCACCCACATCCCACCTCTGCTTCCTGACTGCCCGTGCCACGCCGCAGTGCATCCGGGCATGAGCCCGGCCCCGTGTCCTGGCTCTGCAGCCTGCCAGAGCCTGCGTGAGATGCTGCGTGCTGGGAGCTATTGGATTAACCCTGCTGGGTGGGCAGCATTCCCAGGGAACCTGAAGCTGCCTTTTGGTGGCTAAGTCTGAGGGCCTGCTGCAGGCAGCGAGCCGCACAAGGCACAGATTTGTTGAGACACATAGAGATGCGCAGAGGTCTTTGCCCATAGGCAGGGCAGCGATGCTGTACCAGGCAAGGCCCTGCATCCTTGGGGTCAAGCTGCCACTGCCTGTGTGACCCTGTACCCCTCTGCCAGGGTAGAGCTGTGGCAGCTCTGCCTCATCTCGCCCAAGGGACAGTGTGTTGGTGGATGGGAGGGAAGAAGGGGTTATAACAAGTAATGGCCCCGAGTGTGGAAACAGTGTTAATAAAGTGTATTTCACTTTTAATTTTGGCATATAATGTAATGATCTTTTTTAAGGCCCTATCATATTATCTGCATGACTAGAATATTGAGTCTTCATCATCTCCAGATAAATTTATGACCAGGATGATGCTTGGAATTTATTATCAGTCAATAGAGCTCAATACTGTAACAAGGCGTGTAATAAGATATACATATTTAATGATCCGGAGTAAAACAGCCCCACTAATGGGCAGGATGAGAGGGAGGCTGGAGCGTTAATTTCCATCCCCTGCCCCTTTCCATGGGAGCCTGCATCGCTCAGACGGGACGCAGCCCTAGGGTCCCGCGTGGTGCCTGGAACCTGGGCTGGGAGCCGGGACCATGGGCTCTGGGGCCGCTGTGTCTGTGAGCACGTGCTTGCAGCGTGTACGTGTTGGTGGGGAGGCACGTGTACCGGCAGCGTGCAGGTCTGCCTCACACACAGCACGCAGGTATCACTGAGGTGGCTTTGCAGGGTCCGACTGACATCCCCGGCTGCACCACAGAATCAGGGAATAGCTTGGGTTGGAAGGGACCTTCATGGGTCATCTAGCCCCAACCCCCCGCCCCCCCCCCCGTTTTCATAGAACCACAGCATCAGCTCGGTTGGAAAAGACCTTTAAGATCATCAGGTCTAACCTTTACCCAGGACTGCCAAGCCCACCACTAAACCATGTCACTGAGGGCCCCATCTACATGGGTTTGGGGCTCTTCCAGGGATGGGGATTCCACCATTTCCCCTATTCCAATATCTGACCATCCTCGGTGAAGAAGTTTTTCCTAATATCCAGTCTAAACCTCCCCTGGCACAGCTTGAGGACCCCTGCGGCTCCCTCAGCCTGGCACTTTGTGTGAGCACTGCACAAAGCTCCAGCAGCCACTGAGATGCCAGCCAAAGCTGTGCAGAGCTTTTCATGTGTCAGACACAAGCCTGGAATCCTGCCTCTGGGATGGTGCAGGGCTCCGACTGTTTTGATAGGCTGAGAAGGTTGGGGCTGTTCAGTCTGGAGAGGAGAAGGCTGCGTGGAGACCTCAGAGCAGCCTTCCAGTATCTGAAGGGGGCCTATAGGGATGCTGGGGAGGGACTCTTCATTAGGGACTGTAGTGACAGGACAAGGGGCAACGGGTTAAAACTTAAACAAGGGAAGTTTAGACTGGATATAAGGAGGAAGTTCTTTACTGTAAGGGTGATGAGGCACTGGAATGGGTTTTCCAGGGAGGTTGTGAGTGCTCCATCCCTGGCAGTGTTCAAGGCCAGGTTGGACAGAGCCTTTGTTGGCACAGTTTATTGTGAGGTGTCCCTGCCCATGGTGGGCGGGTTGGAACTGGATGACCTTGAGGTCCTTTCCAACCCAAACCATTCTGTGATTCTATGACTTCGCAAGAGGAATTGAGCTGTGGAGCCGGGGTGGATGGACAGACCCTGTCCCCACCGTGTGTGGATGCTTCTGGGCCAGCAGTGCCCTTGGTGGGGGCACAGTCCCACACAATCTGTGCTAGCAGTGCCATCAGCGCAGGGTCCCTCATGCTCCTGCATCCCGGGCAGGAGCAAGGCAGCACTGGGGTGGTCGCACGGTGGGGAGCGGGGCAGGTCTGCGTGCCGAAGCGCCCTGCAGACAGAGTCATGTGGAATGGGGCCCAAGGTTATATTTTGAGCTGCTGGTGCTGATTTTTCCAGCCCTTTGGGATGTTATTAAATTAGTTTCCTAGGACTTTTAATAAGCACTTTTGATACCTTTGAAGCGTGCGGCTTTGTGGGAAGATTACAGTCCCGCATCCATCTCGCTGGGAGAGAAACAATGGCAGCAGGGCTGGCGTTTGATCTCTCCTCCAGAAGGAGAGAGAGGGTTTGTGTGAAACAAAGAGGTGAGCTGCTGATTTGGAGCTAATGTTTAAAAATAGGTAGGTCTCCCTCCACGATAGAGAGACCTGCCCTTCTCTGTGTAATCACCTGCCTCTGCCTCGCTGGACCTGCAGAAACACAGCTCTCTTTATTTGAAGGCTTCGAGTGCAGCGCCGCAGTTTGATTCTGGGTCCTTTTAAAGCAATAACTAGGCCATCTGACCAAGCTTTAAAGAGCAGGAGAACTTTCCATTAGGACTCGCCACACACTCTCAGCGGCACTGGAATTGCATCCTTGCCTTTTATTTCCTTTCTCTGACATCTCGTGTCACTCACAGGCAGGAGAAACTCGGCTTTATCAACTCTGTCATTTCTCCCTTGAAATTTCTCCTTAATTAGGTTCCCAATCCCAGTGGTGGGACCGGGTGTCAGGAGCTGGACATGGAGCAGAGCCAATGGCTGGTTGATGGCAGGAGATGTGTGGGGCTCTAAATGCCCTGCAAAACCCCAGAGCAGTTTGGTCTCCTGCTGCCCTAAATAAGCCCTCCATCAGAGCAGGGCCTGGCAGCGTGCGGAGGGGATATGGGAGGCAGGGACACCTGCACTGGTGCAGTATCTCCTGCATGTGTCCCCACAGCTCCAACACAGCAGAACCGGAGCCATGCCAAGCACCTGTGTGCCCAGCCCCAGCACAGCAGGGGCCATGGAGTGAGATCCTGCATCATAAGCACCCAGCTCCGGCCAAGTATGCATTCACCATGGGGAGAAAAGTCGTCAGGGGAGCTGAATTCCCTTTATCTGTGGATAACTACTGCTGCCTTTAACGGCCTGGAATAAAATAGCCATAAATATCATGATCATAAGCGCTTAGATATGGCAACTTTACACTGAACAGAGGTTTTAACCTTCCCTGTGGAGGAGATCCAGCTCTACATCACTGACTGTTTCCATCCAGCTGCACGGCCAAAGACAAGCTGTAGGTGCGCTGCTCTGAGCAGCCACATCAGCCACCAGCCATCTCTCGGCCCAGTCTAGCCCCAGTGCTCACCCCAGTTTCGGGGTAGGACCTCCCTCCTGCTCTCAGGGCCTGGCTGCTGCTGCTGTGTGTCCTGTGCCCCATCACCCTGGCAGGGCTGCCTGCTCCCACCAGCATCCCCCGGAATCCTCAGGGACCAGCTCCAGTGGCAGAGATGGTCCTGGCTGCGCCAGCAGGGCAAAGGCAGAGCCATGGTGGCGATGGGCTGTGAGCAGCTTCCCTGCTCCTCTGCATCCCTTGGACTTCTCTCTTGCTCTGGTGCTGATGGGATTGAGCACGTTGGCAGCGCTGCTGCTTGCTCACCTCCCTTGCCCACAGCTGCCTGCAGCCCCACAGTCAGGCCAGGCCAGGAGATGAGGCTGCTCCACCTGCACCCATGGGGCTCCCAGCCACCCCTCCACACTTTGCTCAGCATCTCTGGCTGTGTTCAGGCAGCACCTGTGGGTAGGGACCCTCCATCCATGTTGCAGAAGGGGACAGGCCTGGCCATCTCTGCGTCCAGCACAGCCAGGGGGAGGGATGCTGAGAGCATCTCTGCCTTGTCCCATTCCCAGGTCCAGCTGGGTCTCCCCAGGCAGCCCAGCCCGGACAGGCAGGCATCCTGCATCCATCATGCTGTCCTCCTCTAAGGGAGCACCAGTGGTGGAGCCTGTGGTTTACTGGGATCCACCTGCAGCGTCAGTGAACTCCCATTCCCATTTCCACCTGCAGGGTCCTGAAGCACCAACTTCTGTGGGATCGTGTCACTGTCACCTTGTCCCCAGGCCAGGCCAGGCCAGGGGTGCTGTACCAGCCCCGGAGCAAGGGGTGAGTTTGCATCCCACTTCACCTCACCAGTGCCCTGCCATGACTTTCTCTTGCACAGCGACTTTCAGGCGAGCTGTAAAACACCGGGGCGAGTTAAATAATACACGACAGTGTACGGTATAAATTACAGAAGGCAGCGGCGGAGCGACAGTGTATGCTGAATAAATTAAGGGCTGCGTGACTTACAGGCGAGATTGATCTCCTGCCGAGCATTTTGTTTAGTGACGTGCTTGTCATAAGGGAGACCTGATTATGGGCGCGGAGGCACGTGGCTCCGACCTGGGGAGCACGGTGCAGACCGGGCTCCGAATGTCAGCAGGGTCCTCACGCTCCCAGGGTTTGCTCTTTCCAAGGCCAAGGACCTTGTGCCATGGACCCTGTTAGTCCTCAAGGCCATCCAGTTTTGTTGCAGCCAGGGCGAAGGACTGTGCTGCCACAGGGAGCTGCTGGGGTCTGGAAACCCCTATCTGGCAGACTCGCAGGGTTGGAGGCACCCCAACCCAAGCTTATTCCCAATGGAGCATCCTTTTTCCTCCTGTGGCTGGTCAATGACAGTGCTGCTGTCCTCGAGCTCTAGCACCACTCACAAAGTAACACAGGGACCCCGCTGGTATGGAAGGACCCAGTGCTGACTGAGCAGCAGAGCTCAGAGCCATGGGACCAGTTTGGGGTTGAATAGCAGAAAAAGACAAATCCTTGCTGGAAGTTAGGTAGGGATCTTGTAACAGCAGCATACTGCCATGACCCACCAAGGGAGTGGAGAGTCTTCTTGAGGGCAGCGTTTGGGCTGGATAAATTTGGGCAGTATGTGCTTTCGCTGCAGGGATACAGCAGCTGGGTGAGAGGCTGGGGTGCAGCAGCGTGCCTAGCTGCTGCCTTCACCCACCAAACTCAAGGCCAAGTTTGGAGGCTGGTGTCTTCCTATGGGCAGCAGAGTAGTGATGGCTTCCATGCAGCATCACCTTGGCCAGAAGCAGCGCCAAGCAGTCAGCGTGCACCCTGCGAGGCCATGGCAAAGGCTGCGGCATGGGAGACCTCCCTGGGCTGCAGCGAGGGTGCTGGGAGCTGGAGGCCATGCTTAGGAAAGGGCTGGCCGGCGGGATGCGCTCCCCTCCGGCTCGGCGGCTGTCTGTCACTCGGCGGGATTATGAGTAGTGAGCGTAATGCATCGGCGTATGAATAGGGTTGTCTGGCTGATGGTGATGTATCGTTTTTCATTACTGCCTCTCAAGCCCTCCCTGCTCCACGTGTGGAAATTCTATTTATTCCCTAATTTGTAAAAATTCCCTCCTTATCTGATACCAATCAGGGAGGGGTAATTGGCTCTCCAGGGCTAGCGGCTGGGGTCCTGATGAAGAGATATGTGTGTCTGCTCCGGCTGTCCAGGCACCCTGCCCTGCTGCACCAGTGACACGGGCCACAATTAATAATGATTTGCAAATGGCAGACAAGCAATAACGCAGAAAGATGTCCAGCCAGCCTCCTGCCCGCCCCTTAATTTCCTTCTGTAATATAAATGGCACGGGAACGAAAATCCAGAGCTATAAATTCTGAAATTAGTTATTCACCATAATAAATGGTTCCCTTTTTGGTGCGTGGTCCCGCTCATCCTCCTCTTCCACCCCCCTTCCATTCCCTCCCAGCCCCCTCGCCCGCTACCTACTTCATTTGAGTCCTAATATGCAAATGCTGTAATTTAACGGGATGGTGAAGTTGATTTTCATGTTAACTTAATTACTTTGATTTATGAAGGGCTGGGATGCAGACACGGCTCCATCCTTACCCACCTCCCACCCTCGCCCCTCCACAGTCCCACTGACCCGCCGCCTCTCTTCCCTTGTCTTGCCTTCTCTCAGTCCTCCCTTGCTCTCCTTCTCCAAGTTCAGTGTTTTATTAGCTGCCTTTAAGTGGACATAAGTCCTCGCGACAATCGCATGATGCGGAGGACAAATTCCCCGTCCTGCCTTGTTTAATCGTGCCTGGATAATGGATGTATAATTGACTCATTTGAATGCTTTTGCCTACAGGAGTGCAGAGCATTAAATGTTTGATTGCCTTAATTTCCAAACAGATCATTATCCCCTCCTTACCCGCTCTTAATAAACACTTTATGAGGATTTTTTTTGTAAAGGAAAAAAAATCTCCACTCCTCGTACTTCTCTGAAGTGATAAACTCTAATTAAGTCTAATATTTAAAAATATGGTAATGGTGACTTGTTTGAATAAGTGGCCTGCATTTCCATAATTTCATTATTACGTAAAACACGCTAATTATTTGAAGTGTGCTTATTACTACAAGAGAAATCTCCTTCTAATAAAGATGAAATTGGCTTTTCCCCCTGTATCGCCGCGCACGCCGCTCCCCTTCCCTCCTGGCCGGTGAGAGGCCGCAGCCAGGAGCGGGGCGGTGGCAGCGCTCGCTTTGTTTGCCCAGGGATGCCCGCTGGGATGCTGGGTGTGTGGGGACAGTCACAGGGATGGAGGACGAACCGAGGGCTCAGCACACCCTGTGCCACCCTCAGCCCGATCAATGTCAGTGCCCTTTGGGGATCGGGCACTGGTGGGGATGTTGTGAGAGAGCTGCCCATCCCTTCAAGCTGGGATGCCCCAGATGTTGGGATCCCTGCACATGGCATCACCTGTGCCCGGCCGTGCAGCACGTCGTGTTTCAAGGCTTCTGTGTCCCCATCTACCCAGCTCTGTGCCAGCGCAGTGGGGACACGATAGAAAGAGTGGTTCCCAGCATGGAGAACAGGAGGAAGCATCCCATCACCCATGGGGTGACAGTGGCCACCCCGGGCAGGGCTCCTCTCTTGTGTCTGCCTGACTGCTTCCTATGTACACTCAGTTGTGTCACCTCCCTGTGGACCTCCCTGCTCGGGTGAGCCACGTTTGGAGGCCTCACTGACCACGGTGTGCAGAGGGTGGGATGAGCATCCCGTCCCCAAGGGACAAGGACAGCAACAGGTAGGGACAGGACGAGTATTGATTGTGTCCAAAGCCCTTTCAGAGCCCGTGCGGGGGCTCTGTGGCGGGGCGGGCAGGGGAGGCACTGGGATGAAGTCAATATAAAACTAATTTCCTTTTCTTCATGAAGAAATGAGGTGTGTGGCAGTAACGTAATTGCAGATAATGAGGTAAGTTATTCTTAATATTCCACATGTCGCTGTCAGCTCCACCTAATGTACCTGCCGGCTGTGCGGGGCACACGGAGCCCCTCGCCCCACATGCAGCATTATGAGGCCATTTGTTTGGGAGAAGCCTGGCAGGACCATCCCTGGTGTCCCCATGGATACCTTCAGGATGGGAGCTCTTAGCTCTGCCGTGTCTTTGTCACCACTGCAGCTGGGCATCCTGGTGTCCCCACCTCGCCCTCTGTGTCATGGCAGGGATGGATGTGGACTGGATGCAGCTCCCTCCCATCTCCAGCATGAACAGAGGGAGTGTCTCTGGCTCTGTGTGCCAGGCAAAACCGCTGTCATTCATTGCCCCTGATGGTTGCCCCCTCCTGGGGATGTGGCTGCTCGTAGGGAACAGCACAGCCCACTGAAGGGACCCAGCACCCAGCGCTCCCTTCTGCTATAGCTGGGGATGCCGGCTGAGCTTCGTGGGGACCATACGGTTCCTGCTGATCACAAGGCCACCTGCTGTCACCGGGGTCAGCAGCAGGAGACGGAGGGCTGCGGTTAGGGTTTCCGCTTTGCAGGGAGCTGTTGTACAAAGGCAGCGGTGATATTATTCATTAACAGTAATCTGCCATTAGAACATTGACAAATGGCCCCTCGTCGCCTGAGCATCAGTTCTTGTACAGCCCATAAAGCATGGGGACAGTTTAAATATGGACCTGCTCAGCTCGGGCCGGGGGTGATCCGTCTTCCCGGCCATAGCACAGGTGCAGAGGGGCTGCCTCCAAATGAGCACATTTAGGGGGCCCTGCGCTCCCCCAGCTCCTTGCACTGTGTCTCAGCCCAGCGCACGGTGGTCACAGTGGTGCTCGGTCCATTGACCCCCAGTGGCAATGGCATCCACACAGTCAGGTGCCATGGAGAGGCAGGGGAAATGCCAGCAGGAGCCTGGGGTGGGTGCAGAGGTGATGCTCTCCCCAGTGAGCGTTGCTCCTCCTGGCAGCCCCATTCCTGCATCACACCTGGTCTGCAAGCTAAGCATCCTGCTGATGGAATCCTTGAGCTCATCCTGGGTTTGCAGTGGCCAGAGGGAGGATGTGCAGTGGCTGGGATGAGGGGTTTCTGCCTCCATTCTGGCAGAGGAGTGCGGTGGGAATGTCTGTACCCCTCCAAGGACAAGGGCGGTCAGTGATGCTGAATGGTGGCAAACTCCAGCCCTAATCAAGAGAGGCTCCTGCTCCCCATGTGTGTGCACGTACCACTGTCCTTGGCTGTCACTGCGGCAAGAGCTTGTCAAGACACAGGGAGGGCTGGGCCGTGGGTTTCGAGGCCGTGCGGTGCTGCAGTGGGTCACAGGGGGGACATGGGGCGATGCTCGGCAGCAGCATGACAAGGCGAGGGGCAGGGAGGCAGGACAGAGCCACCCTCTGTTTGCAGGAGGCAGGATAACCCCAGGCTGACCCCTTTCACACACACTGCACAACACCCCTAAATCAATTGCATCTTATTATTACAATATCAATATACAATATTCCAACAATAACACCATTGATTTTCTACTCAGAGGCTGCACCTAAGTCTGTTTTAAAGAGGAGGGAGTTAATAGTGCCCTCATTAAAAATCTATAGATTACCCCCCACCCCCAAAAAAGAAAAAGCAGTTTATATTCATTAGGGCTATTGAATATAAAGTAATATGTTTGTGTAGGACATTGGAGTAATGTGATAATCCGTCCGCATATCAGGGAGAAATCCACTTAGCAACCCTGTCAGCTTGACAAGAAAAATGTGCCCATAAAGTCAGGAATACATTGAGGGAGCGAGCGCCAGGAGAGCGGGAGCGCGCGGAGCCTGTGCAGCACCCGCAGAGCTGTGCCAGCCAGTGACATGGGGCCACCTTCACCCTGTCCCCCTGCGCAGGCCTGGGGGGACAGGCGGGCACCCCAATGGCCCCTGGCAGTGTCTGGGACCCGGGTGTGCTGGGATAGGGATCAGGAGGTTCCGCACCCCGGTGGCCTCTGCGGGCCCAACAGGGGCACCCTGATGGGACGGGTTTGGTGGGTGCCAGCCTGGGTGCTGGGGACAGCAGGGGCACAAGGAGGGCAGGGCTGCCCCTGGCCCCCGGCCTGCATCGGATCCCACTCGTCCCCTGCCGCGTGGTCACCTTTGCGATGGATTAAGCACTGAAAGAGCGGCAGAGCAATCCCGTTCGGGCTCTCTTAGGCTGTCAATTGCCATTTTTGTAATAGAAATTCCTTTCACAAGGTAACAACGGCCAGATTTAGGGGATTTCATATTGCTAATAATTCCCCAAACAGCCATCTGACTGTGTTGTTTTAAAAGCCGCTTAGTTTTTTGCTTTGGAGTTTATGAAAATCTCCCACTCTAATATCCCGAGAGCCAGCCTATAATTGTGTTATTAAATCAATCGCAGCGGATTACATTGTAAAATCAATAGATGGCTGTAATTGCATATTAGAAAGTTGTTCTGCTGTTGTTGAGGTTTTTTTTACATGGATAATTATAATAAGCGTGTTTACCTTAGCACTGATTTGGAATGAGTCTCACTAAATGACTTATGACAGGCTTGGCGCTCCCGCTGCCAAAGGGCCATGGCATCATTTGAGACGGTGAGGACGGTGCTACCTGTGCAGGTGGCACCAACCTGCTGGGGTCCCACTGGCTTCGCAGGCCGGCAGCTCAGAGCCCGGGGCAGCGCCCAGCACTCGCATGCAGCATGAGAGCACATCAGGGCTTTGGGAAGGCAGCTGGTGGGGTTCAGGAAGCAGCCAGTGGTCCCAGAGGATCTCCCCAGGGACCAGCTTGACAGTCCCAGGAGGTCCCATGGGGTCCCCCAGGTCTCTGTGCGGTTCCCCTGGAAGCAATACAGAGCAATAGCCAAGTCCTAGCATCCCACACCGGCCCTGGGCGATGCTGTGGGCAAGGAGGATGCAACGGGATGCCTGGGAGTGGTGAAGGGCTGTGCTTTCCCATCCAAGATGTGGACTGACATTGCTCAGAGGCCAGGATTTCCTTTGCTGTTACCTTTCTGGGAGACCGGGCCAGGGCTGCCTGGTGGGGGTGCTTTGGCTGCAGATGGTGGCACTCTCCCTGCCTTGGTTTCTCTGTCTTTCAAGCCACCATTTCCCTGTTAGGTACAACTGGGAGCTGGCTTCCTTTTGGTGCTGGTTTCCTGGGGCTACAGCAGGTCCTAAGGATGGTGAGAGGTTTGTTTGTGTTGGAGTAAGTGACAGCAGGAGCTGGCGCTGTGGCTTGGGCAGGCAGGACACCCGTCATCTCCAGGGCACTTCCAGAGCCATCGGTGCCACCTTGGTTAGCAGAGAGGACAAAGGCACAGACAGGCTCATCTCTGCCCCTGTGCCAGCCAGTGGGGCTGGGGACACCTCTCCTTAGAATCACAGAGTGGTTTGGGTTGGAAGGGACCTTAAAGCTCATCCAGCTCCAACCCCTGCCATGGGCAGGGACACTTCCACTAGAGCAGGTTGCTCCAAGCCATCCAACCTGGCCTTGAGCACTGCCAGGGATGGGGCAGCCACAGCTTCTCTGGGCACCCTGTGCCAGCACCTCAGCACCCTCATAGTAAAGAATTACTTCCTAATATTTAATCTAAATCTCCCCTCTTTCAGTATAAAACCATTCTGCTTGTCCTGTCACTACATGACCTGGACCCTTCTCCTTCATCAGGCTGTCCTCTTACCCAGCTCTCTTCCCCTGCTTGTCACAGTGGCGAGGGGAATGGTGCCGTAAGGGGGGCCGGGGGGAACACTATGGAGGCACATAGCTCCAGTGGGGACATTACCTCCTCTGCTGCCAGCCATCAGCCAGGAGGGTCCCAGCAGCTCAGGGCAGTTCCCTGAGGAGCTGCACCTCTGCCCAGCGCTGAGGGACGAGTGATGGCTTTGCCATCAGGTCACGGGGTGCAGCGGGGCTGGGCAGCGCTGGTGGTGGGGCAGGGAGCAGCAGAGCATCCCCATCGCTGCAGGCAGGCGCTGCCCGTCTGCTCGGGGCCCTCAGTGCGGCACGCGGCACTGTCAGCAGGCAGCCTGCTGTCTCCTAGACAGTGAAATATGGCCACAATTAGCCCGGATACAGTTCAATTATGATAAACAGCGTTTGCACCCTTTAAGCCGTGATTAAAAGGCCTCCTCCCGTTGATAGAGAGACCTAATTTCACATTATTATCGCTGTAGCTTGATTATAAAGCACTCCCTGGATTTACAGTTGGGAGATGGATGTGGAGGCTTCTTTATCATTTACACATCAGTAATGATGCAGCCTTCCCTCCACCACAACATCCATCCAGCGGCGGCAGGGAGAGGGGGGCCCTGCCTGCTCCCCCCTTCCCGGGGCACCCTCTCCCCATGTCAGCCGGGCCCCACTGCCACATGCAAGTGGGCAAAGTCACCCTTACGGTAACAGCTTGATAAATGGGCGGGCGGTAATGAAATGGAGACATCAAGGCGTGGGGCGAGGAAGAAAGAGTGGTAATCGGAACGAGTGGAGCTGTCCCGAAACGGAGGGGAGCGGGAAGAAGGATCGCCTCTGCGCCGTGTGCTGTCAAGGGAGAAATTACACATTTACTCTTGCTTTTTCTTAAGGAGACGGCCCTCATAGATCAAAACATGGATTTACAAGCCAATTTTCAACATGAAATATAGACACTAGGAATCAATTTAAGCCCGGCTTCTATTTTAGCAAACGGTGCCTGAGTTTAGTCCCAGGTAAATAACACCAGCCAGAGCCTTCCCCCTCCTGGCTGCTGCTCGGCCACCCTTTGCTCTGGTGGTCGTGGAGCTGCTGGATGGACCCCGGCACCCGCTTCGACCGTGGTCTGACTTAGCATGGGGCTGGTGGGCACGGGGCAGCACCAAGGGCTGGCTCTGGTGGGGACAAGGACAACCTCAAGCTGCAGAGAGAGCCCAGAGCCACACAGCCCCTGCATGAGGAGGACCAGGGGAAGGTGGGGACCAGGCTTGGCTGGTGGAGGGCAGCTCCAGCATCACTTGCTGTCCCCATCCCAGCGCAGGGACAGCCCCTTTGCTGGCCATTGCGCCTGAAGGACAGGGGTGCTGGAACAGGAGGCTGACACTGGGCTTGCAGGGAAGCAGCCACTGTCCAAGAGATAGGGACTGTCATGGGTCCGGCTTGCAGGAATGCTGCCTTCCGAATCTACCGGCTCCCCACAGGCTGTGAGGCAAGCACCAGCCTGGAGAACCCAGGGATGTATCCGCTTGCAGCCTGAGCAATGCCAAGCCTCTGGGTCCTGGGCATGGATCCATGCCAGTGCAGCATGGGGCCATACTGGGATGCAGGTGACCAGTGCTGGGGAGCTGGGGACCCCGCACTCACCCCACAGCACCACAGGGCACTTGGGACAGAGTGTCTGGACTGGTGTGGACACAGGGGCTGTGCCTGGAGCTGCACGGCCCCAGCATTGGAGCTGGGAGCTTGATCCAACAGGCCCTGGTCTGATCGTGGCTTTAACCCAGCACCTCTGTGCTCTCTCTCTGCAGATGACTGTAAGAACATCGCCAACATCATGAAGACACTGGCCCATAGAGGCTTCATCTTCAAGCAGACCTCCAAACCCTTTTGATCCCCAAGGCAAGCCAGGCAAGGGCTGCATGCGCCCGGCGCCGGCGAGGCGGGGAGGACGGGCTCCAGCATTAAAAACAAAACGGCAACCGAGGCCAGAGGAACCGACACAAAAAATCTCAATTTCAGCTGTTAACTCCAGTAGAGGTTGTATATATGGGAAGGCAAATCTGTGTAGACCTGATGTGACTCCCTCTCTGGGCTGCTCCGGACATTATGCCATGCTAGCGGACAGCCGCGTAGGGCGCTTGCACCACATTTTAGACTCGTAGTTCTTTTTCTTTGGCTCCCGATTTCCGTCCCTCCCTCCATATCCCACCCCGTCCTCCCTCTCCCGCCCCGTAGCCAGAGCATCCCCCCCTCCATCTCCTCCCTCCCCGGCATGGGCCGTCCCCACCTCCCCTTCTTCTTTCTTTTCTCTGGTTTTATGTTTCCAGGCCTCGATGGCTGCTGCAGCGATGCCTGCGCCCGGGCAGCGCTCACGGAGGCTCAGCAGTGTCGAGACGGCCCCTCGCCCTCCCTGCCAGCCCCCCCGCCTCTCCCCCGAGCGCCTCTCCCCCCTTTTTGAGTCAACACTAACCCCTCTCTGACTCCTGTATGTGACAAACGCGATCCGTCTCTTTATGTTCAAGGTGAAGTGCCTGTATTCTCCGCTGCAGAGCCCCTCGGCAGCCCCACCGTGGGCTGCAGGGCCCCGGAGGGCTCCCTTCAGTGGGGCAGGGGCCCAGCGGGCGGGCGGCAAGAGGGAGGTGACAGCATCCATGCGGAGCCCCGTCCCCCGTCCCGCCTGCTGGTGCCTCTTGCAGGGCTGAGTGGGATGCCCGAGCCCTGCCCCGGCCCCGCCGACCGATCCCAGCTCCACCGGGGACGGGCCCGCCACAGCCCCGCGTCGGTCGCCGGCGGTGGACGTGCCAGCGAGCGCTGGCCCCCGGCCCACAGGTACCCGAGCAGGGGAGCTGCAAATTGCCCCGTGCCCCCGGTCCCGCTCCCCTCCGACCCCATCCGGCCTCCCTCCGCCCCCGAGCTGCGGCTCGGCCCCCACCCCGGTCCCCGCGGACGCTCAGCAGCAGCTGGCTTGTTGCCTGAGAGAGTTGCCGAGCACATCCCCTCCGGCTGGGTGGGCTCCCGGCCGGCCAGGGCGGTTGGGGGGCAGCCATGGGGCAGGCTGAGGGCACACGTGTCGTGTGTCCCGTCCCGTCCGTCCCCCCCCAAAAGTGTCACCTATCACCCAGTCCCAGGGCCCTGCTGAATGGAGCCCTCGTCCGGGTGCTGACCTAGCAGGGAGGCTGCAGCCCCGGGCCCGTGCGTGCATGGCCTGGAGCGAAGCCGGTGACGGCAGCCAGAAGGGCAATACAGGCACTGAACTTGGCGGTACATGACTGCATGGTGTGTGGTGTTCCAGTTAAACCAACCGATAATGCAAACCCAGCATTCTCATTGTCTAGTTATTCCAATCCTTGCTGTAAATGTGCCACATGAATAAAGTTTGGGGGTAAAGGAGCCCGGGCTGTGCCCATCCATGCGCGAGTGTGTACAGGGGGAAGCAGAGGCAGGGGTGTGTTGCCTGGGTGCCCCATGGATGGGGCTGTCCTTTCTGGGATACAGCACCCCAATATGTCCATGCTCCCTACCAAGACAAGCTTTTTGGCTGTGAACGGGAGGTCTGGCTTCCCTCGTATTGGGAACACTTCCTAGCAGCCTCCCCCACCACCTTATGTTTGCTTGTACCTCAGAACAGCCACCAAGGATGCCACCAGCCTGTCCCAACAGGGCTGCACCAGTGGGTGCCACCACCACGTCCCACTGGCATCTGTCACCTCACCCTGCAACCTGGCACACTGTGCCCACATAGCTGCTATCACAGAGCATCCCTGCTACAGGCAGCATGGCTCTGCCCTGGGTACTGGGGCACCCGCTCTGCCAGTGCAAGCAGCAGCTCCATGATGCAAGGAGCCATACCCGGGCCATGCAGGAACCACCATCACATCCACGTGCCCAAGGGACCTGCCTGGTGCTGCGGTGCGACAGGGACTCAGCTGTCCAGCTGGCACGGAATGGGCAGATCCCAGAGGGAAGGGGCAGCCCCAGCCCACTCACTCCAGCAAAGGTCACAGGGGTTTTAATGGCTCCCTCTGAGCAGCCCCTGATCAGCTTTATTGACCCATTTTCGATGGAGTCATCTAATTAGTTTTCTATGAAAACTAAGAACTTGGCCTTTGCCCTTTCCTCCTGCAGGCGAGAATGTGACTCAGAGGACGCTGTCACGGCGGATCGATCGCCAGTTACACTTGAAAGGCAGGTGGAGGGGACATGGGGTGGGCAGCAGCAGTGGGGCTCACAGCAGGGCCATGGTGCCCACAGTGGGCACTGCACAAACCCAGGCTCCCATTGCTGACTTCAGCAACCCCGCAGCCCCTCCAAAGCCCTGCAAACCATGGGGTGCGGGGACCTCACTGCAGACTGAAGCCAGAGGTGTCTGCCTGCCTTGCGCAGGGCAGCAGGAGGAGCTGGGCCTGATGGTGAATGCCAGGGACAACAGGAGGCTCCCACCCTGCTCCATGGCTGCAGGAAGCCAGCGTCCTGGGGGCTCTGGGACAGGGCTTTGGGATGGTCCCCTTCTTGGCACATGGTCTGGGAGGGAGCAGGACAAAGGGGCTGAGCTCTGCAGCAACACAGTGGCCCCAAGACCCTGACTGAGCAAGCTGGGATGCAACAAGCCATGAGGAGCCTAGCCTTGAGAGAGGGGCAGAGCAGCTCTGCACTACAGCCAGCCATGCCACGGATGCTCAACATGGGACAGGGCAGAGCCTGGAACTGCTGCTCCACCATCCAGACCTGCAGTGAAATGGCCCAGGAGCAAAGTAGGAGGCTGACAGAGAACCACAGCCCCTCAAAAAAAACACCTCTTTTCTGGGCAGCACACACCAATACACAGGAGTGAGACTGGTGGGCTCTGGCAGTCCTCACCCTTCACAGTCAAGGTGTCGGCTGAATCCAGCCATAGGAAAAATGGGACCATTTACACCAAACAGGGAACGCTCCCTCAGCCCTAGCACTGCATTGCAGGGAGCCTCTCTGCAAGGCACTGCACAGGCTCTAAAGACCATGCAGTTGTCTGTAAGCACTCCAAGCTGGATTCTGCATGCAGGGTGCCCCAGGCCTGCCAGAGCCACCAGGTACCCCATGTGCTGGGTGCTGTATGGTCACACCGTGCCAGAGCCCTGGGGCTGGGGCCCACTGCACAACACACCACAGGCAGTGGCAGAGGCTGGTGACTGCGATCATGTCCCTGCAGCAACCCCCTGTCCCCAAAGGCCAGCAAGCACCCAGAGGCTGGACAAGGCAGCACCGGACATGCTCTCCAAACTGATCCAGCCCAGTGCTCATCGTGGGAGGCCCCGCTGCCTCCACCACCAGCAGGAAGGCAGCCCTCAGCTCCCGCTGGGCACTGGGCGGACGGCAAACAGAGCATGGAATTTGCACGGCTAAAAGTTAAATACAACACACACACGGATTTTGTCAGAGGCCCTGGCACGGCTGCTTTCGCGGGATCCGATTAACGGGGAAATAAAAGGGCCAGGGAACCCACGCAGCAGTGTGAGCAGATGCCCTATAAAAACCAAATCCGTGGTAATCAAGGGGACCGAAAGGTACATTTAAAAAAACAAAAAACCCACCCTGGAAACAAAGGAGCTGGGCTTTGTGGCTTCCCTGGGAGGGCTGTGGAATTAATGGGGAAGAGCACATGTGTTTGATAATCTTTATATGGCAAAAGACCCATCTTTCAAATATGTCACAAATTCATATTAATCACCTTCCTATTGCCTTCTGTGGCGCAGCTATTCCAGTTGCCTTGGGCAAAATTGGGAACTGTCTGGTTAAAAAAAATGTTTTACATTATAATTTACAAGAGCTTACAAGTCTAGTTTCTTTTAATGGAAAGAACGATTAAAAAAAAAAGGAGAGGTCTATATATACACCCTGGTATATATACACTATATATATTAAAATATATATATAAAAGACAGATATTGTAACTCCATCTGGAAAGAGAGAATGTTTGATCTTAACAATGTAACTTCTAGCTTTCAAACAGGCTCAGAAAACAAGAAGTCAGCAGGAGTTCAGATAAAGGAAGCTTAAAAGTCAAATAATTCTGACTCTGAACCCGAGACTTCTTAGACTCAAGGTCCTTTCCTTTACCCATTAATGGGCTGACTTGTGAGCTCAGGAACAAAGTGCTGCAATGTGAGGATTTCTGAGAGTCACTCATTACAGATCACTGAGTGGAGTCTGAGTTGCGGAAATCAAAGGATCCAATCTGGAGTAACTGGCTGAACTTCTGCTTGGAACTAATTTGTTCTGAGTTCGGCTCACCTTTCACCTCCCAAAGGCCCCGAGTAAAGCCCCTACCAGGGTCAGCGGCAGACGGCACTGGGGGGATCCCAGCTCGGCTTTAATGGTCAGCGACGGGAGCGCAGTGCCTCAGGGAGGGTGGACAGGCAGCCAGGGAAGCCGGGATGCGGTGGACACGGTGAGGCAGGCCGGTACCCAGCTTCCCACTGCCCCACAGGGTCTCACTGCCAAGACCTCCCCTAACACCCTTCTGAGATGCCTCCATCCCCACTGCTGGACAAGGGGGATGGAGGCAGCCAGATGTTGCCACAAACAGTATCTCAAGACCCCATTGTGCCTTTGCCCATCCATTCCAATTCCTAGGAAGGAATCCAGGCATGCCAGGCAGGGCTCAGGAGTCAGGACTCCTTAGTCCTAATTCCTGGCTTTGCCACTCACTCCCTCCAACATCTGGAGCAAGATACTTCTCTCTAGGGAAGCAAATCTGGCTTCAGGGGAGCAGCTGGTTTGGAGACTAAACTAATCCATGCTTAATCCAACATGTGGAGTGCCATGGATGGGCAGTGCTAGACAGCACAAAGGGATTCTCCAACCCAGAGGAATTTGAAGCAGGGAGATTAAATGATCCCCCCAAGGGCCCCCAGCAGCTCAGTGGCAAAGGAACACACTTGAACTGGGGAGCTCAAGGCTGGCGTGGCAGGGTTAAACCTGGTGAGAGGAAGGGCAAGGTGTTGCCCACCTCGTGCAGGGATAACCCCGAACCCAGGACCCACATCCACACACCTCACCAGCCAGCATCTACCCCAGCTCTTCTCAAAGCTGACCCCAACCCATTTATCTTCCAGAGGCCAATTTTAGACATGATGCTGAGTGAGAGGCACTGGGAAGGCTCCTGCCGGATGTGGGCAGGGCAGGGAGCATCGTCAACACATGGCCTCCACTCAGGTCAGCCCATCCTTGGAAAAGCTGGTTGTGGGTCACAGGCTGCTTGTCTCTCTCACTGCCACGTTGGCCAGGTTCAGGGCAAGCACAGTGCCAGGGCCTGCTTGACTCTCCAAACATACCTGAGCCAGGCAGAACATGGCACAGCCACCCCATTCTGCCCCTCTCCAAGACACCCCTCCAGCTGGGATGTAATTTCCCCCCCCTCAAAAGGTACCATAAAATGGTCACAGTGTGAATGTGCTTGACCTTTTGTCTTGGACTAATCTAATTGTGTCGTCTTTGTGTAATCAGCCGGTAAAGGTCAGTGCTGTATTTAACATGGGGGCCCTTTAGGTACTGAATTTGCCTTGCAGTGAATTAACTTGATTATATTTCTTTCAAATATGTCAGAGACCAGGTCAGTTTAACCCTCTCTGTGCTGCCTGGGCCCACCCCTTTGTTTCCAATTCCAGGAGGTGGCACTGAGGAACAATGTGGTCAGAAACACACACGTGGGCTCCCTCCTCCTGCAGCCATGGCCACCACCACCACCTCTTCCAGCTTCCCAACAAGCAAAGTCTCAAGGGAGAGCAAGTGTGTTGTGAATGAGCCCGAAAAGTTTTCAACCCAGGACACTCGGGACCGCAGGGAGGGGTGAGATTTCAGACTGAAAGCAGTAAGGGGGAGAAAAAAAATTCAGAAGACTCCTTTGCAAACATGAACCTGTCTCAGTGGAACGCTTCCTTATGACTCCATATTGTCACAATCAAATAGGACATTACTCAAGTCCAGACTAAGGTGTCACCTCTGCCGATTAGGTGTTCTCAATATCCTGCAATACATTATACAGTTTAGAAAGTAAAGGTCTGTGCCACTACCAGGGGCAGTATGTCTGAGGCGTCGGGGATGCCACTGTGTGGAGACGGGCAGCTTTTGTCAGGCAGTTCAGCTCAGCTGTGCCAGGGGACTGCACAGAGGGGAAAGCAACCTCAGCTGATCCCCGGCATACTCTTGGCCCTGAGGCAGTGGTGAGGGGTTGGGCAGCCTGCCCTCATGGAGGCAGGGAGGAGAGGCTGGTAATTCACATCCTGCAGAGGTACATGCACAGGACATTGTCACGGGGCTCACAGTGGAAGAACCCCTAGGGTCTGGCTTTCCTTTCACAGCACTGGAAGCAGGATATAAAAACACCCCTTTGCTCTTCAAACACATCTCTCCTTCCCAAGCCTCCTGCTTCAGGCAGAACTACTGCTTGATGCCAGGTACTTGGGCAAGTCATGGCTCATCATTTCAAGACTGCTTTCCCCACTCACTTCCCTCTGAGAAACCCTTATGGAGCTGTGTCTAGAAGGAAAATGCCTCAGGCCTGCAGCTGTATTGGAATCACTGCTGCTGCCCTAGGGCAAGCTCTCGTCACCCAAAGCCTTGCTGCTTTGGTCCACGGTGGCACCCACGTCAAGCCATCTGCCTGCATGCAGGATGTAGAAAGCCCTGCCAACCCCACCTGTAGCACCAAGAACACTGTCCAGCACAGGAGACGAGCCCAGAGAGCAGCACTGGGACTTGGGGTAAACAGGCGTGCTGTGCTCCCTTGGACGCGCATGCCTGGAGGGAGAGCAGGGCAGCATCCCCAGCGCCTGTCAGGGCATCTGCGTCGGAGACCTGAGTGCTCCCTGTTCTGCCCCCACAACCTTCCTTCTCACCGAATTGGGGGTCAGTGGTGCTCCTACTACATCAATGATCTGGTCCTTGGTATCTCCCTTGACCTCCTCGATGCCGAGCCCTGCCTGGCCATCTGGATGGGCGCCTTCTGCAGTGAGGGGGCCAATACTACCAGCTTTGGCCAGAGCCTCATAGCGGTGCCGTAACATCTGCAGCTCATATTCGCAGTTGGCAAAGGCTTGCTTCAGCTCATACAGCAGCACGAGGTCGCTCCGCAGCTCGTTGAACATCTGTACAATCTCCTCTGTGGGCATCGGGTTGAGATCTAGGGAGAAAAAAAGGGTTTTGTTAAATACCCAGATCTGCAACCCTACAACAGAAGATCCCTAGAAAGGTCCTGGCTGCCCATTCACTCCCACAAAGAAACACCAGGAGCCTTGCTCCCATCACATGGATTCTAAGGCACAGCAGGGCTGGAGCACCAGGAAGCCCTTGGGATACACGTGTTTTGTACGGCAGGAGTGGGGAGTCAGGAACCCCTCCTTACCCTCATAGAAAGTGAGCTCTAAGAAGCACTCAGATCCTTCCCCAAGGCTTCCCTAGCAAGCAGAGATGGTAACTCCTTTAGTTTTAAAACAAAAAGGGAAAACCACCCTGGTTGAGCCACTTTCACCAGCCACAGGAGGCCTTCAGAACTGCAGTGTCTCTGAGACAACATATCAAGCCATAAACCAGTTGGCCCAAAAAACTAACAAGAGTTAACAGAGTCAGTGCTGGGAGCAGGCTTGGGAATCTCTTTTAAATCACCAATAAGGTCATGGTTTGGGCTTTTTCCTTCTTTTTTTCTTTTTCTGTGTTTAAAAATCCCCCCCTAGCCACAGTGGGGGGAAAAGGTGTCCAGTCAAGGGGCACTGTATGCTGGGACCTGTGGTACCTGCAAACTGTACCCACTGCATGGAGGGCAGCAGCTAGCCACGGGCTACACTTCTTTCCCTCTAGCTACGAGTGGGTATTGTACCTGTTAAGTGAACCCTTCTTTCTGCTGCTAAGACACTGGAGTTCAAGAGTGAGGGCTGTGTGTTTACTCGCCCTTCGGCAGAGATGCTCCAGATTTTCACACAGCATGCAACCTATAAAGGGGGGATGAACAGTCCCAGATGCATTTTGGACTTGCCACCGTGAGCAGTAAATTAAGAGGAAACGAAGCTTGAAAGCAAGACAGGGCAGCCCTGAACAATGTGTGTGCCGCGGTCACTAACACACTTAGAAGTACCTCTCCCTACAAGGCTGAGATTTGCCTTCCTAATACTGTGCTGCCTCTCTTGATGGTTAAAAAGGCCCAAACAAGAGAGAAACAAAGGCTCTTTTAAAACATTTTTCTACTGGGAGGAAAAAAAATAAAAAACCCTGTGCATCTTGTTCTGGCTTTTACCCTCTTTCCTTTTTTTTAGACACATAAAATATTTTAAAAACCATTCACATACTGTTATTCAAGAAACTGGCTGTATTACTAGGGGAAAAAATAGCCCATCTCGAGAACAAAGGCTAGCTCTGTGTGTCTCTTTCTCTCTCGCGTGCCCCCTTTACTCACCTACTCCGAGTTCCATCAGCATCTGCTCCAGGGCTTTAATCTTCTTCTGTCCCACCGAGCTTGGCAGTTTCATCTGGAACACAAAGGTAACAGAGCCACACAGCTCAGAGATAGCCCTCACTCACAGCCGTCTAGTTCAAAAGGCAAGAGAGCTTTTCTTTTTATAGTGCACGGGGAACAAAAAAAGAAAGGGAGAGAAAGGAAAATCAAGTGGTAAGAGAGGGAGACAGGGGCTGAAAGTTTTCAGACTAGGTCCGAGGGCAGGTATTGAAAAGCCCGGTCGTGAGGGCTTTTATTTTCCCTCTCGTGTGTGTGCAAGACACGCTGTTTTACAGTTTCCATGTGTCACTGAATTAACAACAAAAGTTCTTCTTGGCTTCAAACCCTCTCCCGCGGTGCCCAGCCCATCAAAGGGCTCATTTACACAGCGGCTAATGTGCAATGCTGCCCTACTTTATTCGCTTTAGCCGGCCTGATTAGACTCATGCGCTAACAGACTCACTTCTCCTTTTACCTGCTGAGCCCCAGACCTGTGGGATTCATTTACAGAGCAGGCTTTGTAACAAAGGGGAGAGACAGAGAGAGCACAGTTACTTGACTGGCGGAAGTGTGAACACACATTTACATCGGAGCTAAGGGGCTAGGTGAGAGAGGAAGCATCAGATGTGAGCTATGAAAGGGAATCGGAGCTGGCCAGGAGAGGAAGAATGCGTACACTTAGCAGGGTCCTTCCTCTGCATTCATTTGGGCTCTAGCAGGAGTCCTAGCTGCTCAGACCAAGCATTTATTAGATTACAAGCAGCACGAACACAGCTGGCACAATGTACCAGGGAGAACAGGTTTCCAAGCCCTGTGGATATATCCAACAACGAATGAAAGCACTCTCCTTCCTCAGCAATGCCAGAGGACAGACCAGGAAAGAAATGATTCTCAACACCACAGTGTCAAACACCTTACTGCACACAGCTGTGGACTGTCCCTTCATATCCGGCCCTGAGAAGGTGAACTTACACCTCCACCCAGGGATCACCATCACCGGCCCAAGCTGCCCAGCAAGTCAGTGAACAGCCAAGAGATAAGAGCATCCTGCAGCCATCCTGCACACCACTTACTGAGCAATGGCCCCATTCTTGGCCAAACCAACCACGAGCCTGCAACACTGGACTGAGAATGACCTGACGGAGAGCTATTCTTTACTGCACCTTAAAACTGGCCTTGGAGGTGAGCTCACTGGAGGGTATCACGATCACTTCAGTTCCCTTAAGCCACAGGTTGAAACTCCCAAAAACAGACAGCCCAATGTCAGCTTCCCAAATTAGGCCTAGCTTTTCCATGGTGTTCACTGCCCCAATACAAAAACAACAACAGGAGACACCATCTGGAACTTTTTAATCCCTTTGAAGGCAGGAGCACATACCCAAGTGGCGAAAGCACTAACCTTAACTCAGCTGTGGTTGATGTCCCATAAGCTGCTCCACAACCCCACAGCAGCAGGAAAATCTGCCTTTTCCACCACATCATTTCAGCCAAGAAACCAGAGTATGGAAGCCACAGAGGAGCCGAGGGGAATGAGCATTTCACAGTACACAATAAGTAACACCTAGTCCTTTTGCTAGATATTAGCACCACAATTAAGACCACGCAAAGGATGGAGAGGACTATCAGAGGAGGATTTCTAAGAAATCAACCTGATCCAGAGGATTCAAAAAGGGAAACAGAAAAACCTTCCCTCATGCAAATAAGACAGCACAGGTAAGGACTGAAGGACATCTCTGTCCTTTCTTAAACCCTGAGGGTCTCTAGCTTAGAGTTGGGCTTTCTACATAGCAATGAACTTCATACTTTAAAAACTGAATCTTTACAGTCGACCAAAAAATTATTGTCTGCCAAAGGTATCAGATATTTGGATTTCAGCCAAGTCTTTGGTGCAAAATGTTAACTTGAGCAGAACCTTACTAAAGTAGGTTTTCTGAGAAACTCTACAGCACAGACTCTGTAGAGGCTCTGCTGAAAGGCAGCACGACAGGGTAGAGCCCTAACACAAGGCACTGGGACAGGAGATATTCCTGGTTGTTTGCTGGGTGCCTTCCTGCATCTAGCAGCAGGATGCCAAGGAAGAAAAGGTCAGTTACCACAGCTTAGCAGGAGACAGAATGGTTAGCCTGGAGCATTAGGAAGACATTCCTGAGAGCAACAGGCCTTGGTCCAAAGAACTGTTCTGCCCCACCTGGAATCACACAGAACATTTAAGACAGGCGAGGTACCCAGCTCTGCTGCAACTGGGGGATGTATGAACTGACCTAGTCAGATTGTGCTAGCTTTAACATGCTGGATCTCAAACCAGCTTCAGGAGCAATGGACAAGAAACAGGAAAAGGTCATGCTTGACTAGGCTAGGTGGACAGATAGGAGGTCTTGTGGTCTCTTTCCTCTGTTGGTTAGAGGAAAAGCATAAGCTCAAAGAACTACTGGCAACACAAACAATTAACCTGGCAAAGCCTTCAGCTGTGATGTTGTATATGTCCTGCTCACTTCCCATAGGAGTTTGGTCAATGAACACCGAGCCAAGGTCTCCACTGACACTGCTGAAGATTAGAAGATGGAATAGGGAGAGGCAGGACAAATTAATTTAACTTCAAAGAAAGGAACATAAAAGATGCTCAGGAGTGGGGCTGTGAAGAGTTTAGTTTAAAAACACATCAATTAAGCTTCCTTTTAATTCAGGCAGGATGATCTGGCCTGCAAACAGGAAGGCTTCATTGGTTTCTCAAAGAAGAGTATATTTTAATTTTACCATCATTAAGAAAATGTTATGATTTATGTGGCTGCTGTCAGACTAATATCTTTAGAATTTAGCTGGCTAAGCTAATTCATCTCTAAGACTGATGAAGGCTGATTGCTCTCTATGCAAAATGTATTAAAACTAAATGAGCAGTCTATTACTCAAATGCTGCTGATAATATGTTAGCCAGGGTCCGTTAGCTAGGCTGCCTTGTTGCAGGAGAGAAGCCTTCACACCCTGTACAGCTCTGCAAAGCTTACTTCTGCAAGCCCTTCTTTGTTTTGGTTTTTTAAGTAAATGTCCAGAGATGCACCAGAGTGCTGAAGTGGTGTATCACCTGCCTTCATTCCCAAGGAATGTGGCAATCCACAAGGACCATCGGTCCCAGCCAACAGCACAGAGAACAGCTCTCTGGCTCAGGATGCTTGCCCTGGGGTACATAGTTTCCGCAGGCCATGTCTCTATGTTAATGAAAACACTGATCAAGGCAATCTTGTTGCTTACACCACAGCACCTGGGATGCTCTTGGTGTTGTCATGGATCAAGTCCTCTGCAGGGGCTAAGGAAAATTATGTTTCTGGGAGAACTCCAGTGAGCAACCACAGTTTCCGAGGTGAATGGCATTTGCCCTTTTCTTTCCTTCCTTATACTAGACTATTATTGTTATTTATTATCTTTAAAGTCCCCATATAATAATAATCCCTGGGAAACAGATTGCTCCCGTCAGAAAACTGATTAGCCAGGATTTTTGAGGTTACTATATTTTGGATGCTCTTCTCCTTTGACAGCCTCTCCCTACAGCCACTTTGCCACACCAGCCTGCGCTTATAATTACACCAACGTCGCTTTTGATTTAAGGACTGTAATCCTTTGTCCTTGCTATAAACAACCTGCATTAAACACATGAACTGTGTGTACCAAGAGAAAAATAAATACAGAGCTACAGAAAATTGTGTGACTCAACACCACAAAGCCCCAGTTACCATAGCCTGTCTATGGAGAGAGGAGCCTTGCCTGGTCCTGGGATACACAGCCTCTGCTGGCATGCACTTGTCCTGAGAGGGATGGAGTACACCAGCACTGACCCAGTCTGCTATCCTCTGGAGGAGGAGGATACTGCTCAGGAATTGGGTCATGAAGCTTAAAGAGATGAACAGAGCATCCACCACACTGTCACGGCAGGGGCTGAGAGACTGGGGGTGAACCTGAGCAGTTTGATTTTCATAGAGGGTCTCACCACAGAGTATCTTTGAGGTTTTGAAAGATACAGGATTTTTATTTAATGTTTGAGACATTCCCCCGACAAAACCTCGCTAATTCATGCTAATGACTAGGAGACCTACTGCAAATGAGTTACTAATTGGCAATATTCATTACTGAACAAACATGATAAGAAGTAACTGAAGATGCAGCCTCCCCAGTCAGACTGGGTTAATTTTTGTGTGCCATTCAGTTTTCATCACTTATGATGACTTTTAAGCATAGTTGCAAATGTATTCGAGTATATTTTTGAGGACTAAAGAAGCCAAAGTAACAGCAGAGCTTGCAACACAGTCCCCTGTTGTGTCTTACAGCATCACCACCTGGCAGGTAGAGACTGTCATGGGGATCTGCACTAGGAATGGAATTGGTCTGCAGGATCTACAGACAGATTCAGCTCAGTCCCATGTGTGATTGTATCTATGTGGTCGCCTTGAATGTCCTGCTCTTAATTTATCACTTTCTTCATAAATGCTGTTTCTGGTGCTCACAAATTTAAACCAAAGCAAAACAAAACAAAAACATTCCACTTTTTGATGAAAGCTTTTGTGTGGTCTATCACCAGAATACAAGAGGTTTAAAATTAATCAGCAGTTATTTGGATATCTCACACATACCCTCCCCGATGCTGCACTTCATTTCAATTCCATTTGAGACAATCTTTTCCTTAAACTCAGCCTTCCCCAACCCTAAATAATACGACTATCCTAAAACAACTAATCCTAAAAACTGCACACATCTGACCTGTGTCTGTACAGCTATAAACTGTGGGTTTATGCACCAGCATTGTTGTTCAGCATTATGATACAGCTCACTGACATTGAAAACCACCTTCCTTGTGAATTTCGGTAGCAAGAAAACTTTCTCATTAGGCTCTTTCTTCGTGGATATCTTTAGAGTACCGAATCGCTTAGTGGGTTTCCAGGAAGGAGTGCTAAAGTTTCAGATGAATAATGTTTCTTGCATTTTCTGTCTGAAGGTCAACCTTTCCCCAGCTGCATGGCTCTGCTCCGCAGCAGCGGAGAGCTTCCACTCCTGCACAGTTTGAAGACTCAGAGAAAGAACCATATTAAGCACTTTAGTCTTAGAGCTCTGGAATTTAAAATAGCCCAGCAGAAAATATTCCAATTCTGATATGAAAGTGCACATTTCCGGAAATCTGAAATGCTTAACAGCTCAGAACTAAAGTGCTACAGTAGAAGAAAGATGGGACATTACAATGGATGTATGCAAAAGTTAGAAGTTTCAAACTGCATAGGTATTCTCTCTTTCAATGAACACAGATGCTTCTTCCTGCCCCATGCTTACAGCCACAGACCCCACGTCTTATATCAGTGCCTGCTGATCTGCCAGAATAAGGTTTAGGACAAGTAAAAATAAAGAATCATACTGCTATGCCATCTCTGCTATGCTCTGTAACACATTAAACACAGTGTTCACTCTGGGATGGCACATGACCATCCACTTGCTTCATCAATGAGGCTTAATGCTAAATAAACCAATCTTTCAAGAAGAATCCATTTCTACATTAACTTATGTAAATGGTTATTTCAGGGTTTATTTAGACTGAAGTCAGACATAGCTCACAAATTCCCAAATCAGTTGTGCAAAAATATAAATTCTGTACTTGAATCTTCCTAGTAAATTAAACCAGTTTTACTTGTTAGAGGAATATATTTAGTGAAAGCTTTGTCAAGGATGAGGGAAGCCAACAGATCTCAGAGAAGCACTGCACTGGAAGGCATATGAGTAGCAGCTCACTGATCCTATAAACATTAATGCCTCGTTATCCGTCTATAGCACTGATTCAAGGGATAAAACTAATACTTCCTGAAGAAGCCATCAGCATCAATAGCTCAGCCTGATGGGTTTTCACCAGCACAGGTAACAAGGTCTTCAAGGTTTTCATACTCTCCCACCCTTTGCCCCCAAGGAAGGGTGTATAGATTGTTTTGACCCAGCACAAGTGGCCTAAATGAGAATGACTTGGAATCCACACAAATGACAGCTGATAACCTGGAAAGAGTCAGCTTTATCCCAATTTGACACACAGGTTGACAAGGAACAAGACATCTGAGAAGATAAGAAGAATTCACACCTTGCCAGGACTGCCTGCCATTTAGAAGATAGTCATCTTCTGGCAAGCAAAGTATTATCTGCCACTTATCAATCCCAACATTTCCTTGCCCTTAAATACATTTTGCTTAAATATAGTGAAAGCCTGTAAAACAAATGCAAAAAGACTACAGGAAATGTTTGTGTAGGGAAAAATAGTAAAATTCATGGTGCTGAACAAAGAACCACACAGGATATTTTTACTGGAGGGTGTTTCATGTTAAAAGCACATTACCAGTTGACACTGTAGTATTTTGCTTTAGGAGATCTGCAGATGCCTGTATAGTCCTACCCCTGCCTCTTGCTACAGACACAGAAACCAAGCTGAGACCTGTAGAGGTAGCTGGAGGAAATGGAAACGGCTGCAGCCTCCGAGCTGCATTTGACAAACAGGTCAAGAGCAGAAAAGAGTGTGCTGTGATTGCAGGAAAGGCCCTAAGACAGGCCACACAAGGGGGAACTCCAAGGACAGCTTCACATAGTACAAGAACATTACTTAAACTTGTAGATCGGACACAAATCCAAAAACCTGTAGCACAACAGTCTAGTCTTGAATTGATGTTGCTTTTGTCTTAAATAATTTAACTGAAACTACACTTACACAATTACAAAAATACATGGTGACTAATTACATTCCAATCATTATATTGCTTATGCTAATGAAAGAAATAAGTAACATATTGGGTGCTCTGCCCAAGTTATACATACAATGAAATTACCTGATGAATGACACCTAAGACTGTCACAATGGGCACACAAAGGTAGTAAAAGCTTCTCAAATCAGTCCAGGACTGGTAGACAAAGGTACCTGTGGCCTTGTACTGCACAGACACTGGTACCTGATGGTTCAAAAGAAGCAGCAGCACAGAGTGTCCTTTCCAGAATTACAACTTTAAAAGACTTCATTACTGTATCCAGAGTGTTCTCTTTATATCCAAGAGCCTGATAAAGGCTCTTGTCCAGATGCAATCCCACACCAAAGAACTCCACAAAAAAACTTGATGCATGAATTTTCTTTCAGCAATTTAACATGAACTGCCTTTCAGTTTAGCTAAGAATGAGAACAGCGGAAGAGAAGTGCTGGATTCACCTTCTCTAGCTCATTCAAGATTTTGTATCTTGTGCCGTTTTCTTTTAAAACAAATACTCCAATGTTTTCATCTTATTTCACTCTCTACAGTCAGGAGTTTGATTAGGAAATGCACCAGCACTCTCTTGGCCCTAATTAAAGGGCATGTTATACAACAAATAGATGGCAATGCCACAGCATGAATTCGATCCAGCCTGCATCATTTGTTCATAACTTCTATTCACAGAAATGAGACTACTGCTTTCCTTCCACACCTCTGTCAGGCTCCCCATGGAAATTACTCTCTTCCACTCTCTTGCAGAGTGCAAAACATACAACTTTGCTAATGAAAAATTGCTAGCAGAAGCAATGGGCACATCTCAGCCAACTAATCCATGGGATGTTCAGATCTGGAAACATAAACTTTCCTACCTAATAAGGGTGTGCTGATCTCCACCAGATTGATGCCAGGATGCCTTGGAGTGCAATCAATACAAAACAAATAAATAATTAATTGCTCCAAGTAATTAAGTTTATCAAATCCAAATAAAAATAACTGATATTTTATGGAACTGCTTCCAAAGCTGAACCTCTGAAGGGACAGTATTGATCACAGGAGGACAGACAGATGTTTCACATGGTCAGAGCCGATGAGGTCTGGGTTTGCATTAATGACAAGGAAGGAACAGAGCCAACAGCCTCCAATGCAGAGTAAACAGTCAGCGTGCTTGGCCATTTAATTGTGGGTCAGATCAAATATGGAGAATAAACATGTCTAAACACATACATACAACCCCATCTTCCTCTAGAAATATCATTCACCTTGGTGCTGCAGTAAGCATTAAGGTCCCACTCCAAGAAAGAAAAACAGAAGAGAACTCACACACATGCATTCCCCCAACAACCACAGTAAATTCTTACTCATAAATCAGTGCTAAAAAATGCTCAGCAGGCTAGTAAATATTTAAAAGCTGGTCAGTGTGAATATTTGAATCAATGGGTACTAAAGCTGTATTTGTAATTTTCCTTCCTTTACTTTTTTAATTGGTCTGACTGGCAAATTGTCTATAAGATCCCAATTAGCTGATGGAATCAGGCTGCTGGCTGGAAGCTTTTTTTGAGGGGAAGTGGCCAGCTTGGAACAACTAAACTGGACTATCCCTCAGTCCTTTCTGCAGACTGAGATCTCTACAAACTCCTTTTCACCCTGGAGTTTTGTTTTGTTTCCAGATGAGACATCACTCAATCGATTCTCTTCCAGTTGTTTTGTTTCCAAACCCAAGAGAGCAAGGACACAGACATACACCTCAACAAGCAGGAGCGGAGACAAACATCCATTCTTTTCCATCCATCATCTTCTTAAAAGCACTGCTGCAGCAATCAACAGCTTTAACAGAATCATAACCTTAAAATTTCCACATAAGACAGAGAGAAGATGAGCAACTTAAAATACACGGATGTTAAGTATGCCAAAGCCAACACAATCAAGTCAAAAACAAAGGTTAAACTTAAAAGAAAGCTGAACATAGCAAGGTACAGAAACACTGTGGTGAATTCAAAACAAACTCAGTTCTGCCCTACAAAAGCAACACCATGCCTAGATCACAAACATGTGGTTACTGTTGGTTTGTCTGGGTCCTGGAAAAGATTCAAGTTCAACAGCTCCCATTTTCCTTTCATTCAGGCAGATGCTCAGCAAAGCTTTCTTTCCTCATTGCTCTCTGCTTTCCCTTTAGTCTCTTCCTCTCCTTTCCCTGCACAAATTCCCTACCCATCTCCCATTTCCTCTGGCTTTTTGGCTGTCTGCCCTTCCAGCTGAGCAGATCTGGTATAACAGGAAGTTTTCCAGAAGTAACGCTTAGGATTAGTAATACATTTCTGCTGTTATTTTCATAAGTTTTACTAACAGCAAAGGCAAAGGTCTAAAATTCCTTTTGAAGAAACTCATGAAAGGCTTACCCCCTTCCTAAACATCTACTACTGTCTCCTGCTCTCTGTAGCACCAAGACAATGCACTGTCTTGAATTAAGACAGAGCTTTTCATAATGCCCAGCTTCTTACTGCCTTAGAGAAACTTGCAGTCTGTGCTGTCAGGAGGCAGAGGGGAAATCCCATGCAGAGCAAGGGCACAGGGGCTGTGGCCTTCTTTGGCTGTGGCCACAGTCCCATGGAGAACAATGGGAGACTGAAACCATTGTGATAGAAGGCAGCTTGTCAAACTGAACTCACTGGAGAAGATTACTCTTCAGCATCTGCTGAAGGAGAAACTTTCAGTTATGGCCATTAATCCTGGAGGGCGGAGGGAAAGATCTTCAAATTCAGACTATGCATAAGATTTTGTAAGCTTTAACAACAGGGAGAATTTGAAAAGCCTGTGCTATTGCCATAAAAACTACTGGGAACAAATCAAGTTGAATACAGAATGCAGTTGAATACAGTCCTTTTCTTCAAGGACTCATTTCTAGAAATTAATTTTAACTCAAGTTTTCAGCCTAATTGTAAATCCTCCGGGGGGAAAAAAATCTCTAATCAAAGAGTTAAGTGCTATTATGCTGGGGATGATATGGTACATTTTTCACACATGACAGAGGTTGAGTCCCTGATCTCAGTGCAAAATCCAACTTTGCCTAACTATGAAGGCGTAAAGCACAGTAGTAAAGGACAAAATAAAGGAGGACAATAGAAGTCTTTAGGTGAGGAACCCTTTAGGTCCTCAGGCAAAAGAACTTACTGCAGGATGTCACAAGCCTTTAGAAACCATTTTCCAATGTGCTCAGGGCAAAACATCTTACTGGATGTTGCCAGAGTACAGGTTTCCAGCACAGCATCCCAATTCCTTGCTTAGTCCTAGTCAGCTCCTGCCCTTATCAATTCCATACCACTGGTGTGTGGAGGGTTTGACACATAAATCCACCAGCAAAATAACTTGGATTAGCGTGCATTGCCAGCTGTACCACTTAGCACTTCAGCACCTCTTACCAATTCAAAAGGCCCATACTGACCTCATATGATTAATTCTCCCCGTCACCCACACATGAAGAAAGTGAGTTTATTAGCTCCTGTTTTAAGAACAGGCAATACTTGAATAAGGAAGCCAGGTGACTGGCTAAAAGCGACAAATGAATTCATTTGCTGGGCTGGAGGCAGATTTCACATTTCCAAGCAACAAAGTGTTGATTTTTTCACCTGGATCAGTGATTTGCAATCTTTTTCAATTCGCAAACCACTGGTACTTCTGATAACAGCGTTTATATCCTTAAAAATTTCAAGCAGAGCATAGAAAGTTGCTCTAGGTCATCCCAGGAGCTTAGATACTACAGCCTGAAAGTTGCTGAATCAGGCTGCCATGCCTCAGCTTATCACTGCATTTCGTGGGTATTGAAGAGAAGCATGTAACACCCATTTTCACAAACGGCTGGGATGTGAATTGCCTGTTTGGCAAACGAAAAGGCTGCTGGCTTTGCCAGATGGTTCCATCACTGATAGGTTATTGCTCAGCTTCTCTTCCAGAGGGGGTAAAAATACCAGAAAAGCTCAACCATTACTTATCAGTTTTCAAAATCCCAAATCAATCTCTATAAATTATTCTATTTATCTTAATGCAGGAGAACATATTTGCCATGTCTCCATAAATCTCAACACATGCACTGCAGTCTTTCATGTCACTTGCCTCTGACTTCCTCAAGGCTGTAGTCCCTCACTCAAACAGGTAGCCTGCAGATGGTGGCACTTGTACACTAACAGGGTCCCCCAGCAGGGACCTTGCTGAGGCATATCTCTTCTAATGCGTGCATGCACCTGTATGGTGAAGCAGCATGATCCCAAACACATTCCTAATAACAGCCCCAGGGCATTCCCAGCAAGATCTGAAACTATTCTGACATCAAAAGTACACCCCATAAAACAGTCTTTAAAAGTGACCCAGAAAATTACTATGCCAAGTCAGTGTGCTGGGCAAGGAACCTACTTCTCCACCTTTGCTACAATAAAGCAACTAAGGATTATTTTATTTGGCTAGGGAAATTAAAAAATAGCAAAAATAAACACCTGTACTGGGCAAACAGGATTTGGCTATCAAAACCCCTCTAAAAACATTCCGCCAGCCAGGCAGGTTTAACATACTCAGTATCTCAAACCCTGTCACTAAGAGACAGGCATCTACATTTATCTTACTGATGAAACAACAAGAAAGTTATTTCCCAGGGATATCTGTGGAGCAGAATGAACAAAGGGGCTTTTTCCCAAAATATTTTCTGAAGATAATGGAAACAGGAAGGCAAAAATCGTGTTCATGTGTCTTCTTTTTTTCCAGACACAACCTGAACATCCAGTTCTTAAAAGCACCTCTTGTCTATTAAGACATGTGCTCTATGTATTACATTTAGCTCTGAGCTCTGTTTGGACTAGACAGCTCCATTTGGGTCTGTCACATGTCTAACCACAGAGCAGGAACACCAGTAACAAACACCAGCAAGCTCAGGTGCCCCTTCAAGGCGATGAGCTGGCTTCCCCACAGCCTGCATTCCAGGTTTCTGAGACTCCACATTTATGGAATTCCTTTCTTATTTTAGAGGCAAGAACTTGACTTTCTGTAGCTATAAAAGGAGAACAGATGAGGAGACAGACAGGCAGACTGAAAAACATTAACCGAGGTCCCAAGGGACCAGGACAACAGCCTACCCTCTGGCTTCGTAGTGTGACACCTGCAGATTTGAAGTCAGGAAACTTGATGCCAGCAGTCTCAGGAACAGCCTGAAAGAGATGGAAACAGGATGTGTTGATGAAGGAAACACAAGATTTCATATAAACTATCCGAAGGGAAAACACTGTTTCCTATGACAGAGAAGCACCTGCCATGGCCACATGTCAGAGCTGAGGCAAGAGGAAAATCCCAAGCAAAGGGATTCAGTGGGAAAATCCTAAGGAATTCACTGAGAAAAAAATACTCCAAGTTATCTCTGGAAAGCTCAAGCATTTTCATTGGGTTGGTTTAAATGCACTGCTCTACACAGACCTCAAACCCATCCACACAAGCATACTGTGCTTAAAGTAGCATAAATGCTACTCTTTATACTAATTCATGCATATTTGCACAATATCATCCTTATCTAACTCAGGCCCATGTTACTGATCAAAACAGCTCAGGACTTTCCCAAATCTTGCCTTTTGACTGAAAGTCCTCTAAGGAACGAGCTGAGAAACCTCTGATCTGTACAGACATGAGCCCACTAATGAGGACGTAAGGTCTGCACCTCTCCAGGGAGGCCTGCTGTTCATACACCTTTTGCCATTTGTCCACTCGTTAAGACAGTTTTCTTTCTTCCCCACTAAACATTTATGCATAGCAGTACAAGGCAGCAAACTCCTAATGCTGCTGCTGCTAGACAGTAGAGCATTTAGTTGCATTTCAACAAAATGGGGAAAAACATAAACCAAATTCCTAAAAAATCTGTGCTGCTGAGCAAAGCACAAGGTGAACAAACTTCTAAATGATTAAAGCAGTCTGTCTGTCTGTCCACTGAATGGTGTGGGGTCCCCTGAATGGGTCAGAGATACTCATGATTCAGTCTAAGAACAGCCACAGACTCTGCAAAATGTATGTTCAATCACACCTTTCCAAAAGGAAGAGTCACCTCAAATCTCCCAGTTTCTTTGGAGACAGTGCTTGCCTTGCTGCTCCCGCATTTCTCTGCAGAGGCTCTTTGTTCATTTCAGACAGCACTGAGACAACCAGGGCTGCCCCAAGATCACAAGAGATGCTGAAGGACAGTGACTCAATTCCTCAAGTTCCCTGCCAATGACTCTCACATCTCTATCAGCTATCTCTGTCTTGGTCTTGAGGTGGCACTTTGCAAACTGCTCTGCGTGGCCAGGCATTAAGGATCTTTTCCAGTTACCTGTGGTCAGTCCAATAAACAGAAGCTTCAGGAAGAGCCTTCTAGACACAACCAAGGTGGAAAAAGTATTCTGTAACTACCAGCAGGGTTCATGAATTTGTAGGGATCACTTTGATCTTTGGTAGGACTGTAGCCTCCCTGCTTGGATTATTAGATGCAAAGGCGGCTGCAATCAAAAAACAATCCTCTCTGCTTCCTTTGGATGAAGGCTGGCTTTCAGACTCCCCAAACTCTGCCCCCCAGCCTGTTGCTGAACACCCTGACACAAGCAGTGAGGGTAAATCAGCATTGTTGGCTTAGCCAAGACGTCTCTGACTGCACTCAGCGCATAAGCAATTAAATGGGTTCTTTTGCCTTGCGTGCCTGTACATGCTGTAAACGCTTCAACCTCAATTGACTTTTTGGTAAATGATTTTCCTTTGTTGAAATGATGCTGATGCAGCTCCCGATTCAAATTCTTAGTTAAAATGCAATTTTTTTCCTAACATTTCCCAGCTATAGTTGGTAATTGACTCCTAATGGACTCTGTCATGGTTGAAATGATGCTAGTGCAACAACAGAAACTGCTTCTCTGCCCACCCTGGCGTTCCTATCCACTATATGCCTGCAGACAGGCACCAGCCAGCATTTAGGGCTGGACTCCCTTACCTTGGCATCCTCAGCATCTTTCCAGCCCCATTCTCCATTACCACCCTTTCTTCATTACCACCACCACCAAGCTGCTTTCTTCAGAGGGGTATACACCAGCCATGGTTGAGATTTACCATATCAACCCTCAAGGGAATTCAATGCACAATGTGCCCAATGATATTACATTAATTACACTTAGGGGCAGGGGGAAACGAAAACAATGCTTTGAGGAAGTGGTGTCCATTAGGCACCCTTCATCAAACATTAACTGTCTAACATTCTCTACTTCCCTCCCTGCTATGCACAGACCCTTTTGGAGGACAATGACACAAGTGCTCTCTGTTCACAACATGGAGGGACAGGAATTCCGATGGATTCATTGGAAATATCTGAGATTTTTTTAACAGCTCTTTTCTACTGAAAGGCTGAATTTGTTCAGTCCACACTGTCCTCTTTCCAGAAAGGGAAACTGAGGTAACATCAATTGTGAATTAAAACCTATACTCTGGGCTCCTTAGACTTTAGCTCAGCTCAAGGAGAAATAAGAAGCAATAACTACCAGAATACAAGAGTCCCAAAGCAGGGCTGCTCTGATCAAAGCTGAGGATCAGGAGAGGGGCACGTACTGAGCTTGGGAGACACTGCTGAGACCCAGAAGTGGGAAAGGAAAGGGAAACATGGACTAGAAAAAGAAGGCAGGTGAAAGACAATGGGTTGATGGGACAACCCTGCACAGCAGTACCAGAATACACTTGGGAGAAGCAGGGAGACAGATATTTCTCCCTGCCATGAGGCATGAATGGCTGGCAATATTTCATCCCATTTTTCAGAGAGGGAAGGGGAAACAGGATTTAAACCAGCATTTCTCAAATGGGAGAGAGACAGAGTACACACCAGAGGACTCTGACAATGGCTGCCTTAGACCAATCTGCCTTCAAAAGACATAACAAAAAAAGCATCTGCCAGAAGGCAGCCAGCAGCTACTCCCCCTAAAAGAGCTGAGGGCTTGATCCCAGTAGGGCTGCTGAAGGAAAATGTTGCCCAGCCAAAGCATAAGCAGGGAAAAGGAGAAAAGAGTTTAAAAAAAGACAAAAAGAAAAAAAAAAAAAAAAAGAAAAAAGGAGAAATGTTTACAGGCTTTTCTGTCTCCTTCTTCTGTGGCAGCTTCTTCTTAGGAGCCTTGCGCTCGGCGCGCCTCTGCTCAGTGGTGGTGTCAGCAGCTGTGATAAGCTTCTGCAGGTCTTGAGTTCTCTTCTCCCTCTCTTTCTTCCTGGTTTCGATTTTGCGGAGCTCCTGGATGAGGTATTCTTCTTCTGCCACCTGCAGACCAGAGCACGTAAACGCAATCAGAGCAGCAGAGGAGGGCCAGCAAGGTAAGGGAGCCATCTACCGGTAACAGCTCGGCTCCGGGCCAGCCCGCGAATGACAAAGTTTTGCAGAGCACATGATGATCCATAGCCTTCCCCTGCATCCATGGTAATACCATGCTACAAACTGGCAGGTACTGTATCACAACATCCAGGATGTACACGTCAGCAGCATCCATAAATGATTAATCTCATCTCCAGACAAAGAGACCAAGAGCACAGATAGAAGGGTAAAAATGCTCAAATACACTGTAGTTGCGAATGGAGTGTCGTGAAAAGCTGGCTCCCCTTCCCAGACCTAGCATGTAGAACCTAGAGCAGCTATGCCTAATATCAGCACACCTATCAACATGGGAATGACAAGCAGAGGTGTCACACATATGAAGTTCTCATTAAGACAGACCTACTAACAGAAAGAGATGCTCTCCCCCAGCCTTTGAGGAACACACAGTTCCTTAACCCCTAATGGGACCCATTACATGGCTTCAACAAACAGAACTAAACATGTAGATTCACAATCTCTGATGCTTTCTGGTAAGATTTTTACTCTCAACAGAAGTAATCCTCCTCTCAACAGAAGTAATCCTCCTCCCATGAGACTTGGTGATTCAAAATCACATTGATCTGCAAACTTATTCTATTCAGGGAACTAATACAGTGTTACAGAGAAGGTGTTGGCAGTTACCAGAGACGATAACCCTCATCCTCACCATAACCCTCTCCCATGTATAGTCAGATTTCTCAGTTATTGTCTTTTTGCATTCCATAAAATTACACAAACTCAACGACAAAGTTGCTCCTTTCTTGTCCATTCTTTCCCTTTCCCACACTATTTCAGCTACCTACTGATTCAACTTAACGTAAATTTTCTTGAGCAGTGATGCTCTCCTTCCCAAGTTACCTGCTCTGGTGTCCTATTGTACAGCCTTTCCAGCTGTTCTTTCCTTCGCCTCTCGTGGCCAGCATCAAAGACTGGGATTTTCAGGTCTGTGCCTGGAGCCGCGCGAATATTAGCCAGCTTGGCACAGATGTGATAGTATCGTTCCTTCAGGTCCTCCACTGATCTTTTCTGTGGAAGACATCACAGGAGGACAATATTATGGAAGAACCAAGCAAAACCTTGTGCAGTAGCCAGCTGAGGACCCCTGGCTGAAGGGTATCAGGTAGGGTAAAGACAGTGCCTGGCAGGAAGACCAGCGGGGAGCCTGGCCAGTCCCAGTGGAACAACCACATGGAAGAGGGAGTTTCTCAGTCCTCTGAACTGCTCCAGACAATGGCCATTCAAGCCATAAACAAGAAGGTATCAGCTGCCGCAACTCTTTGCCCATTGATACATGAAATCTAAGCTGTGTTCCCTCACTCCAAGCACCAAAGGTGTTTGGGCTGCTCAGCTGGGCAAACTCTCGTTATTTGACTTTGCTACAGCTCCCTACATGAGCATTTCAGAGGGCACCAAAAAGTTCCAGCATTTGGAGCTGTTCCGTAGCAGTCACATCATTCCCCCATCACCAGGAGACATGGAACCAGCAACTGCAGGAGATTTATGACTATGAAACCAGTGCTGCATCTTCAGACCACTGACGGTCCCTGCTTCACAGGAGAGATGACAGAAACATGCACCAGGCCAGGAGCAGCACCAAGGAAATATCATAATCCCTGGGGACCACTAGCAGATACTTCTCCCAGGACCTAGCCTGTAATCTAGGACACCTATCCTGCTCAGCTAAACAATCTCCGGAGCTGCCTCACCTTCGAGGAACAATGAGTTATTCTCCTGGCAGGGCAAACCTTCTAACTTTCTAATAAAACACAACAGGGAATGAGCACAAGTCACAGTGGATTTAATTACAAACAAAGCAAGCAGCAATGCCCTGTGCTGGAAATTCAATATTCCCTGCTGCCAATAATTCATTATTTCTCCCTAATTAAGTTGATATAAAGGGTAATTTGGTCTTTGCAGTGCAGCAAGCCCTGCACGTGCCATTGCAGCAGGTTGCTAGCAGCACCTTGGCCCCTGGGACTCACCTTGAACTGCTGATGATCGTAGCGGTCGTGAATCACCACAAAGCGCAGATCGAAACGCCGAGCCAGGTCAAAGAGGTGGTCTGTCTCAGCTTTGGTCCACGCATCATCATGGAGATACATCTGGTATTCCTGCTCCGAGTAGACAGGTACCTGCACTGCCTACGCAGAGAAAAGAAAAACATGGTATCTCTCTTGCAGCAATTTTCACTGCCAGCTGGTAAGGGCCTTGAGCCAAGAACAAGAGGAGGGCATTGACAGGAGAGGGTAGGAAACATGACAAGCAGGCAGAGGACTTGATAAGGAGCAATGTGTGATCTCAGGGCCACAAACAATGTTCTGGGAAGCCTATCAGGAACTACTGTCTGGGAGGCTGAAACCTATTTCAGGTGGCTGGCACAGGCAGAGGTCAGCAACCCACATCCTGACTACAGGTTTCAAACTTATCAGGCTAACACGACAGTGAACCAAAGGTTCAGCCGGCCTCTCTGCATTCCTCCCGTATAGCAGCAGCAACACCTTGACATAAACTGCTTTGACGGCCAACTCTACTTGGTCTGGGACATGCTTACTTATACAGGAAGAACAGGAAAGGCAAGGAGCAGTAGTTCCTAGCCTTTAGAACACCTTCTGCTTTGATAAACACAACTCATTTCTTTCATGTTTGGTGCAGACAGCGCCATGAATATCTGAAAGGCTGGGTACTGTACAACTGAGGGCCATAAACTTGGCAAACAACTTTGCCCCTCCTTTCCTCATCCACCCTTTCTCCAGCAGAGCCACAGGGCCAAAAGACAGTTCAGCTCTCAGGAGTGTCCCAGGTGTCTAAAAGGCCAAACCCACACCACTGTCCCAACCCTGGAATTGCTTTGCAAGGACTCTATCCAGAACACAAGAGTCACGAGTACTAAAGAAACAATAAAAATACTTACTGTATATGGGGAAGTCCTAGCACATGGTAAAGCAAAAGTACCACCAAGCCTGGGCTTTCCTCCTTTTCACCCTTCCACCACTTCTGCAGAGGAACTGTGCTCAGCCTGAGGAGGTCCTGCTTCCACCAGAAAACACTGTGCACATGTGAGCAGCACATCTGTCAACAACACTATGCCCCCTGAGTCCTACACCAGAAAAGTCCTCCTCATGAACCCCATACAGCTCAGAGGAGAACTTCTGAGCCTCCAATAACAACCTCTTTAGGTCTACTGCCTTTCTTCCATCACTTAGAGACAGAACCTTAGATGTGAAGCATATCTCTTGGGGAGGCACTGCACCTCAGCCTTCCAGTACCACTTCCACCAGGAAAAAAGCCTGACTAGACACCATAAGGATGCCCTATGTACATCGTGAAAAACAGAATTATTTTCTGGAGTAGCAAACACACACGAAAAGAGCTATCAGGGCCTTTTGCAGTGGAAGTAAGGGAAGTAAGGGAAGGTGGCAGGCGCCTTATCAGAGGAGAGAATGGGACAAGAGCAGACAGACACTTCCAAACACTTCCCCAGTCATGAGAACTGAGAATGTAGGAACTCAGATGGAAAAACATGAGATGCCTCTAAGTTCAAATGCAATGTAGCCATGAAAATGCAAGTATGACCCCCAGAAAGGAATTTCCAGCAGAAGCTGGCAAGGTTTCGCTTGCACAATACCTTGGTAGGAATGCCAACCACAACTCTACCGACCCCTTTTTGGAAAAGATGAACAAGTACCCGTTTCAGGGCAACACGGATGAGTAATGGGGTGGGGAGCTTGTCTTCCAACAGCAGACTGTAAGAGAAAGGAGCCTGGCAAAAGAAGCCTGAAAGGGAATCTGACTGCAGGCTTCAAGTATGCTACAGGGAATGAAAGGAATACCCACAGGAAGAAAAGAACAACTGAAACAAGGACAAAGAAATTGGTTTGCAAGGAAATGCCAATTTAACATGGAAAATTTAACCTAGAAATAAGAAATGGAGCAGAGACAGTCTGGAACAGCTTCCCAAGGAAGCACAGGGGCAAGAAAATCCAAGTGCTTTTCAAAAGTAACTTGATCAGTTTATGAAAGGGAATGGATGGTGCCGGACCTGAAAGAGCCAAGAGGAAAATTCAATGGCTCAGAAAACCCTTCTCAGTCCTATATTTCACACTATAAACTCACACAATGATGGGCATTAAATTAGCTGAAACTGCTCAGGAAAAATCCTGGAGCCATGAGACAGTTCTGAGAAAACATTAGCACAATGCCTTGCAGTGCTGAAAAGGCAAACTGAATAGTAAAAATGATCACGGAAACAAAGAGAAACACAGCCAATGTACAAACCTGCTATGCTGCCCTAAGTGAAACACTCACTCCTAGTCCACCCATTTCAAAAGAAAGGGTATTTGAGAACAGGGTGAGACAGGGCACAGAAGGGCAGATGTATGTCACATTACAGAGAAAACAGTGCACAGCAAGGACAATTTATTATGTCATGTAACACAAGATCTCAGAGGCACCAAATGAAACCTCAAGGCAGCAGTTTAAAATGAACAGAAGCAATACCTCTGCACACCATGCAAAGTTAACCTGAGGAATTTGTTACCATGGGGTATTCACAGAGCAGCTTTCTGCCCAGAACCTAGAGAGAATTATTAAACACAAATTCCAAGTTAAGAAATCCTTGAACTAATGACCACCAGAAGCTAGGAAAAAATGCTCTGTACTTTCCCCATTCTCATCCTCTTTCCCTAAGCCTTTACTAATGTTAGCCAGAAACAGAGAATCAGCCAAGAGAGGCCTTTGCTCTGGCACCAATGAAGCTGCTTTTATATTCCTATTTCACACCCTGGATCAAGGTTTAGTGTACACTGTGAAACCTAAGTTTATATTTTAGATCAATGCAATGATCAGGATCCTGCAATGAACAGGAGGGATTTGGTTTGGGGACTGGAAGCAGAGAGAAAAGGCAAAGGAACTGACTGAGCTTGAGGGACCAGTAAGACAGACTACACGGGAAAATGGCTTATGCCTAGGGGAGTAAGAAATTTGGGCAGAAGTATCAAGTACGTGAGAAGGAACCCACAGAAGAGTTTAGAAAAGTAAATAAAATTCCTCTGACATAGCAAATATCTGCAAAACTTCTCATCAGTGCCTTCTACCCTCTTAACCATGGATCACAAGGGTAACAACTTGCTCCTAATATTACGTGATTGGGCACGTGCAGATGGCAGAGGTCTGTACCACTAATCTAAAGGTTGCAGCCTTGCTGAAGGCTCTTCTGTCTGTCAATTCACAGTACATGATAAAGTTAAGGAAACAAGAATCACATAATTACAACCCATGTGTGGCTCCCTCTGATAAACTCAGTTGAACTCAGCCAAAAGCAGTTACAGCAGTAGAGTCTTAGAGACAATTACACCCCCAAAGTTTCCCTCAGAAAGCCAGGCAGGTGCCTTGACTGAGTCATGCTTCAGACTTCTACCATAGACACCCTAGAGAAGAGATATGACACAAGGCTCTTACCAACATCCCAGCAAGAGGAAAAGCATCGGTCAGAGCTTAAGCCTTCTAACACACAAGGTTAATCAACCACTTAACTCTGCAGGAAGCCAGGCTTTGACAGAACTGATGCTCTGTGGGTTACAAACTTTAAGTGTTGCATATGCAAGTAGAGCTTTTGTGGAAATCATGTTAGCACACACTTTTTTTTTTCCCCCTTCAGATCTGCATCATGAAGGGAATTAAATTATATTATGAAGGCACCCTAACTCTGCTCCTTCCTAACTTTGGAGGCCCTGACTTTGAAGTATAAATCTTGATGTAGTTTTTCTTTGTGCATACACATGAAAGCCCCAGCCACTCAAAGCAGATACATCTGGGACAAAAGACAGCAGGAGATTACAACAACACATTGTGACAATTTAATGTAAGACGCAAAGAACAAGGTACTGCACCACACTGATACCACAGGAGCAATTTCAGAGGGAACACAACGCAATTCAGTATCTATGCTGGAATCTGGCCAAGAGGCTCCAAGCCAGCCTTTTTTACCACACAGCTCTAGCGATTTTTTTCACACTGGGCAGAATAACAAGACTTATGACTTTAATGTCTGTCTCAGAATAGAGTATCTTTCACCACCCGGAGCCTGTAATCAGGGGAACGATGTCGGTTAGGAACGGAATGAGATGGCAGAGTGCCTCTTTACCAAATCAATAACAAGATATGGTAAGGAGCACCTAAAACACAGGAGACCCTAGCAAGCTCTGACCACATACTGATCCCACATAGCTCGAATGATTTAGAGACATCATAGTCTGCGGTCACGTGGCTGTAAGGCCATTCTGCAATTTAAAATGCAATTGCCAAATGTAACTCAGCCACCACTTGTTGAAAGGACCAACTTCCTGTCTGGATGCTCAAGAAGTTGACAAAAGGGTATTTTCCAGCTGCTATTTATATGCTTTTGCTCGAAAGTGCTCCCACTTACTTTATTGAACCTGGCAAAAGGGTAGTCCTTTCCTTCCTCTGCTGCTCTCCTCCAGTGGTAGAACATTGCTCCATCTTTTCTTGCTGGGTTGGTGAAAGGCATCCACTTCCAAGGCCGGACTTTCTTGGATCCCAGCTTTGCTTTGACTGTTCGATAACCCTGAGTTGTATCACTTGGCAGCAGCGGAGGTGCATCCCTGTGGTGGAGAAAAGCACTGAGTGACAAAAGCAAGCAGCAGCCCACAACAAACCCAAAGAGATTTCAGACTCAGTGGGATCTGCCACCCAAATGTTTAGGGTGAGAAAACATGAGTTTAAACTTTATTCAGGTTCTACACCTCCAGACTGCAATGTCTCCATCATCAGAGGACAGAATACACTGCCTGGATGGATTTGGACAGAGCCATCAAACTATGCAAGAGACCTCTAAGGCAAGGGTTCAATCATACAAGCTAAATACAGGCTGCAGCAGAACTCTTTCTGCAGAAATAAAAGCAGGTGCTACTCCCAGTTGCAAATAAAAGAGAATTAGACACAGAAGGGTAAGAATACTGCCTTGTCTGCTCTAAACTATTGTGTCTTCACCCAATTCATCTCCTAGACAGAGCAAACCCCTCAGACTTAGTAGAGAGAAAACAGGCACTGTTCATGACAAAGAGAGAAGGGCACAAGCATGGGCCAAGCACAAAGGTGAATCAATGTGGGAAGCAAGACTGCCTATGGTTTCAATAGGATGCTGCCCTGCTTCCAAAAGCCCAGGCTACACCACAACCTACCCAGTTGACCATAAAGTCTTACTTTTTGTCAGAGTAGAGGAGTGCATAAACTTCTCTGTGCATTCCTTCCGGCCTCTTAAACGTCAATGTCTCTGAAGATTTCTTGGATTTTTTCTGAAAGAAAAGAATAGCATTTTAGATTCAGAAGCAGCAATCCCTGAAGGAACATTAAACTACATAACCTGGTACCCGGCGATGGTTTTCATTTTTATGTGGTTTTAGACACCTTGAATTTCTTTCTGGTGGAAGACACTGACAGATGCCCATCTTCAGTGACAGCACTCACCAGTACTGATACTTGTTGCTGACAATACACACTTAAATTCCAAGTTGAACACCTGGCTGTAGTTTTCAGGGGCTGGTACACTGAGCTTTTCTTTACTAGGTAAGCACTATCCTCACATGAAGGTATTAATGCGTCGCCGTGGTTTAACCCCAGCTGGCAAATAAGTACCCCGCAGCCATTCACTCACTCCCACACACACAGTGGGATGGGGAGAAGAATCGAGAGAAAAAGTAAAACCCGTGGGTAGAAATAAGAACAGTTTAATAATCAAAGTATAATAGAATACCAGTAACAATAATGAAAAGGGAAATATGAGAAAGAGAGAGTAAAAAAAACTAAAGCCAAAACCAAACTGATGCATAATACGATTTCTCACCACCTGCTGACTGATGTCCAGCCCACTCACGAGCAGTGAACAGCCCCTCCTGGCCAACTGCCCCCAGTTCCTGTACTGAGCATGATGTTCTAGAGTATGGAATACCCCTCTGGCTAGTTTGGGTCAGGTGTCCTGTCTCTGCTTCCTCCCAGCTCCTTGTGCCCCTCCTCAGTGGGGAGCATGAGGAACTGAAAAGTCCTTAACTTAGGGTAAGCATTACACAGTAACGAAAACATTGGTGTATTATCAACACTGTTCCCAGACTAAAGCCAAAACACAGCTACTAGGAAGAAATGCATTTAACTAAGTGATTTTCTACCTTTTACAGAAGAGAATAAGAAATGTCTTCCTAGGCTTTTGGTCACTTTGTTCTGCAGCAACTTCAGTTTTACCAGTTGAGACCAACCCCTTGCAGTAGCCCCATGTCAAAACTACCAGTATCACCTACAAAAGTAAACCCTCATCCCCACCTCTACACTCCCATTTATACAGCAAAGAAATATATTCATGTTTATATAATTCCTAGTATGAAGAAACTCAGTGGAGAAAACTCAATCTGGCCCCTAAAACCTTGTCAAAACTAATGGTTTCTAAGACATAGTCCACCTGATATCACATATACAAGTTTATAAAGTAATTGGGTTTAGATTCAGGTAGATACAGTAGCAGTCATATTAACAACGTACACCTGATATACATGGATGAATTTACTGATAGTCCAGAGCATCTGGTCTAACTGTACCATCTTTTAACTACTAGCCACATCACTACTTTAAAGTACCTGTTTATCACATCACTACCAACTTTTAAATCAGAATACTTTGTAATAGTAAAACCCACACTCTGTCATAAATTGTATTAAATCCATACATTCACCTTTATCAGGCAAATTCAAAATCCCATTAAAAAATAATAACCTATCAGCTTGGACTACAACGCTTTCCATAAAACATCATGACAGACATTTACTGTATTGGCACCTTTTCACTCCTAATCAAACACCTGTCTCCCAGCATGTCCATCACTGCCCAGGAGCAATGTAAGGCCAACAGAGGCAGTTACACATGGGTCATCACACACCCTGTTTGAACACAGGCTTCTGGAACAACCCCAAAGTTCCCAGATTTATTAGAAGTTAATATCAGCAGGCCAGAGATCAGCTCAGACAGCTCTTTTAGGAGTTGAGAACAAATTGCTTGGTACTGCTGATTTAAATGTTTTTATGCCCAGTAATTTTTATTTTAACATTCTCAGTCACTAATGGACTGGGAAGTACTTCATGGTTCTCTTGTGATTTAAAGACATCAATCTGTTTCTTTCCTAATTGAGTACAGATCTATTTCCTGAGCAAGTGCTGCACTGTTACTAGCAATTTTGCTCTCTCCACACAATAATGGCTTATACCTTTGGTCTGATTTAGTTTCTGTGCTGAAATTCTGAATGTTTCAACCACAGCCGCAAGCGGCTTCCTGCACTCCTCCAGAAGCCTCTCACTGCACCTCTCCTTCCTCTCTTCCCATTACAGTAAATCTGGGGAGAAGTCCCTCTTACTCTCTGCTCCAAAAGAGAGACAGACAGCCATCAGTACTCCTCCAGCAATCTGATAGCTAACAGAAAAACACACCTAAATCAAAGAACTTAAACTCTGAACACTCACTGGCACAACATTCAAAGGCTGAATCCAGCCACACACTGGACGCACTATTCACCAGCTCAGCTGGTAACTGGTGATTTTAACATTTCAGCCTCTATATTCCTGAAACTCATCAGTCTTCCATTACAGCAATTATACTGTGTCCTAGCCCCAGCACAGAACTCATGAAATCACTGTGCATCTCTTCAGCAGAGACAAAGACAGTCAGGAAGTACTTTCAGGGATGGAGTGGCTGCTCATGTTTAGTTTTGTTTTGGTTTTTTTTTCACAAACAAATACAGATCACACCATCTCTGTACCAAAGTTCCTGGGGATTTCATCTCCCCCAGCTCGTTTCCAAGCACCCCCACATCTCATAACTACTCATTGACACCTTGCAAGCCAAGCCTTTACCCAAATTTAAAACACAGAAGGCAACAACATAACGTGGCATATTACCACACAGAACACAGCATGTGAAGTCGTATATCCTTAACACAGCTTACTAACTTGCACGCATTCCCACAGGCAACGTGTCCCAGTTCTCTCATACACCAGCCACACACCTTCCCTGCAGAAGGACTGCTCAAGTCAGACAAGGGTTTTTTTCTAAAACAAGACTGTGTTATATTATTTCCATCTGCTTGTGGGCTAAATAGTAAAAACACTTCTCACTCCACAAAACAGGGGTTTTCAAGACAGCTGAAAATGCCCTCAGGCCAGGCCCAGCTCACCAGGACACCACTTACACAGCTCCAGTTTAAATACCACCCCAAATGCCACAGTGCAGTTTAACTAAGAACACCAGTAACTGGGCCCTCCAGGCATTTCCAGATATTCCTAGGAAGCCTGGAATTAAACAGACTATGGTAGGAACATGCTTTATTGCATCTTTTTTCCAATATCTGCCCCAGACACCACACGCACGGTCAGTCAGTGCCAAGAAAACAAGCAGCAGCCCTTTAGGGCCTTGCAGTTCACCTTATCCGAGTTGATGATATCCTTTTTGTTGATGGTGCCCGTGTTCTCCGACTCCACACCACCCAGCTCCAGGATGTCCCGCACATCTGCGCCCGTCGCCATCTCTCCTGCTGCTCAGTGGCCTTCTCTGCTGCCGTCCTGTCTGCTCCCTCCGGCTCTAGGGAGGGTAAACCAGGGCACCAGGGTTAACGTACGCCTCTCATGAGGTCTGCCCTGTACACGCACAAACATGCTTATGTACATACGTATAACACACAGCTCACACATACATATATATATGTATATACATACATACAACATGCTGCCCAGAGAAGCTGCGGATGCCCCATCCCTGGCAGTGTTCAAGGCCAGGCTGGACGGGGCTTAGAGCAACCCAGTCTAGTGGAAAGCATCCCTGCCCATGGCAGGGGGCTGGAAACTAGATAATCTTTATAAAAGGTCCCTTCCAACCCAAACCATTCTATGATCCTATGATCATGTAAGTTGGAAAACCATCAAGTCTAACAGTTATCCCAGCACTGCCAAGTCCACCACTAACCTATGTCACTAAGGGCCTCATCTACACGGTTTTTGAACGGTTTCAAGGATCGTGGTTGCATCGTTTTCCTAGAAATCCTGATATATACACATATATATGCATACATACACACATATATACACATACACGCACATATACACATATACGCACGCATATACACACATACACACACACGCATCTATCCACATACACACACACCCCCCTCAGCCGCCTCCCCATCCCCCGCCAGGCCCAACAACGGGGCCTTGTACCCGGCCGGTGCCGGGGACCAGACGCGCGGCGCCCGCGGCCCGGAGCGCAGCGGCGAGGTCCCGGGAAGCCCCCAGATGGACGCAGGGGCCGGGGCCGGGCCGCAGGGCCGCCGCAGCCACGAGCAAGCCCGCTCCCGCGCTCACCCACCGGCGCCGGATCCGCAGCCACCGGGACGGTGCGACCGGCACAGCGGCCCGGGCAGCGCCGCTTCCGCTCCCGCCAAGCGGCGCCGGAAGTGCCCGGAGCCCTTTGGGCGCCCCACCGTAGAGCTGCAGGAGCAGGGTGTGAGGGACAGGGTTGCGGGTTCGCGCCCCGCTGCCGGCAGATCGCGGCCGCCCCGGGCCCGGAGCCGCTTCCCCCGCGGCCCGGCGGCAGCGCCCGGACCCGCTCGGGGCCGACCTACGTCCTTCCCCGGTCGGGGCGGGGAGGTCGGCGCAGGCGCGATTCGCTCCCGTGCCAGGAGGTGGCAGCACAGCCGTGCGCGGCCCGGCCCCGACCGCTGCCTCGGAGCTGGGCCCGGGCTCGCTCCCCACCTCAACCGGACCCGTAAGCGGGAGCTGAGGCCTGAGGGACGTGCGGGGCGTCCGGGGAGCTGTGCCCAGCTGCCGGAGGGGACAAGCCAACCGTGCCTGCTTCCCCGGGGCCGTGGTGACGGGTGACTGCGCTCTGCTTTGGGCAGGCACAACGGGGCTGCGGGGCAGGGGCAAGAAAACCATCCCGAGGGCTCCAGAGCTGCAGCACTTACCTGAGGCTGGGGCAGCTAGGAGCACAAGTTTTGTTAATATGATTCAATAGGACTGACTGTCCTGTTTCCTCTTCCCTATGGGAGGGAAGAGAGGGGGGAATGGGGAAGGAACAGCAGAGTGGGGCCATGAGGGACTTGAAGAAATCCCATTGAGCTGCAGCAGGCCCAAGATTGCCCAGCAGAGGTTTGTCCAAAGCAGAAGGTTTCAGCATGGGGCACAGAGATCTACTGCCGGCCACCTCGGACAGCCCGGGAGAGGGGCGGCCCTGGGGGACCTGTTCTCCTGTGCGGTAGCCCACAGGTGAGCCGAACTGCAGTGTGCTGGAGTGATTCCAGCACACAGCCCCCAGAGCCAGCCAGGCTGGAGTTGCTGCCATTCCCACCCCACTGGTGATCCCTTCGCACAGGGACTGTCACATCACGTCTGTAACCAGGGCCAAGCCAGTGCCATTGTGCCCCACCTGGAACACAAGAGTGTCATCTGTTGTCCCCAGAAATCATCTAACTCCTTTTCTGTCCCACACTGCCAGGGAGGGCTTTAAGAATCATGATCCTCCCTCCCACTAGGACAAAGCTTACCCAGGGTTTCTCCTGTCTTGTCCATTTGCTCTCAGCTCTGCCATGTCCACCCAGGTCCTCCCCCCATCAGTACATGTGTCCATTCCTAATGGCTTCCAATGTCTTTCTTTCCTCTCTTTCGATTGCTGGCTTGGAGGTGGAGTCCCTACAGAGTGATCCCCTACAAGGTGGGTCTGCAGAGGGAAGCAGGATAGGGTTTTCCCAGGCTGCCTCCCTTCACGTTTGCAGTCTCAGCCCTGTCTGGAACACCCAGCACTGCTGCTGCAGGGAGAGCTTTGTAAGACCATGGAACAAGGACCCCCCATTTGCCCCTCGTTGGCAGGTGGTTCGCAGTCCATTCATGTCTTTGAGCAGCACTTGTAGGAAACACAATGAGTCCCACAATAAAACCCAGAGATGAGCTGTCATTCAGTGTCCTTGGGGTTTGATTGTACCTTGCACTTCTAGGCCTGACCTGCTCAAGCCCATCTTCAACCCCAATCCCAGCAAGATTCAGCCCGTGCTCTGCAGGGTGAACAGCTCACTCCTGTTCAGCAAATGAAGTCCAGAGCACGTCTGAGCTCCTTTCCGCAGGGTAGCAGCTTTTTAACCTCATGAAAGGTGGAGTTGGTGGGCAGCTGGGTTGTGTTATCCACAGCCCACCTACCCCACAGCTCTGTGAGCACGGGTGTCACTTCAGGGCTGTGTCCTACCAGGAGCTGTGTGGACCTGCAAGTGAAACACATGAGCTGGGTGCTTCTGCTAACCTCATCAGCAGTGGAGCAATTAACACTGCCTTCAAAGGGACACAGAGATGTTGTTTCTGGGCAGCAGTGGCTGTTTGCACAGCCTTCAAGGAGCAAAGAAGCACAGCTGGAGACTCTGGTCAGAGTCCTGCATGGGGACGCATACCATGGCCTGTACCTCCCCAGGGCACTGGGGTCCTGCCTTGACAGAGCACAGGGAGAACCCAGGGAATGCAGCAGGTCAGGGAAAGCCAGCAATGCTGGGAAGCCCAGTCCTTTGCATCCCAGGTAAGGAGACAGCAACAGCCAGCATTGTTGTCCTGCAGCCCATCACCCACCTCTTGCCATCCTGCAGGCACAGGGTGCCAAACCTGGGTGATCCCACTGCTGCTCAGCAGCTCGGGGAGGGATGTCCCTCCACATTCAGCCATAGCAGGACAGCAGTGCTGGCCCCTTCCACCCCAGGGAAGGATGCACCTCATGCCCTTTGCCCATGTCACAGCTGCCAGGCATAGCCAAAGGTGGCCCCAGGCCAGAGGTGTGCGTGCCTCCAGCCCACGGCTCAAGGCGTGAGTGTCTCCCAGCCTGGCACCAGCGGAGGAGGACAAGTGCAAACACTGCGGCCAGTGGGGTGGGAGGAGGTTATCTGGGGCCCAGCAGTGGAAAAACGCTCGGTGTGTGACTAAGGCACAATAGCAGCAGGTGTGGGTCCAGGCAGGGCGAGCAAGCCGGGGAGTTATCGCTTCCCCGTGGGTTCAGGTGCCTGAAGCCAAATGTTTCCTAAAGGTGCGGTGACAGCCACAGCCCCGTTATCACGGCGCCTGGCCCACCCCAAGCAGCGGAGGCAGGCTGCTGGACCTTCCCTTCATGGCAGGGATCAGACACTTACCATTGCCCCATCGGGAATTGGGACACCAGCCCTGGGAGCATCCTTCAACAGGGACACCTTGGCATAGAGAGCCAAGATCTCACCTTGTGTTGTGGTGAGGAAAGGTCTGTGTCCAGCCCTCCAAGCACCCCCAAAACATCCCTCCCACTCTGGAGCACCCAGGCCGCATCCCACCTTCAGCACCATGTTGTCCCTATGGACCACAGTAACCCCAGGGTAAAGCCATGGGCAAGGAACCCTCCCAGACCTGCACACCCCCCCACTTCTCCCCACATCTCTGCAACCCTGGACCACCACTGTTGGACCTGTTGGCTGTAGCATGGGGGATCCCCACAAGCTGTGCCATCCCCAGTGGACAGAAGCCCACCCGAGCTACTCCTTCACCCTCTTCCAGCTACAAAACCCCTGGGGGCCCCGCTCCTGCTGGCAGGTGACTGCGTGGTGCCAGGCCATGCTGCGGCCGTGACTCACCTCACTGCTGGGAGGTGTTTCTCCATGCCTCGCTGTGCCGGTTCAGCTGCACCCCAAAACCATGGGGCTGCACCTTAAGGTTTGCAGGGGGGGATTAGTGACCTCTACATCACCCACCACCATGGCTCCCATGGTCAACCAAGGAGGTGACCAAGGGGAGAAAGGAAGGGGAGATACGGCCCGGCAAAGGGCTTTCAGCTGACCATGGGCAAACGTACCACAGGCAGGGATTACACCCCAGCCTTCCCTTCCTCCACGTTGCTGATGGTGGTTTTTTGCTGTCCTCGTCACTTTGCAGGGCAGGTTTGGCTGGGGACAGGACTGGGCTCTCTCCTCCAGCGAGGAGCACGCCTTGGCCCAGGCAATTGGAAGAGGGTGTTTTTTATTAACAACAAATTAACTATAATTGCCTTTTCCACTACAGCTGCTCCTCCTCCCCCGGGTGAGGTTCCCAGCCATGCCAGTCCATGCGACCGCCATGCTCCATCATGTGCCCAAAGGAGTGCCCTGCCCCAGGCCTGGGGAAGTGAACATGGAGCAGCTCTGCTTGGAGAAGGAGCCGAAGCACCTTCGCCTGCGCTCACCTCCATGTAGGGTAGCGGCAGCAGAGCCGGACCTCGCTCCCGCCCTGGTGCAGCGATGATGAAAGGCGAGGAAGAACTGGTTTGTGCTCTGATCTCAGAGCTGAACCTCAAAACAGCCGCGGACCGTCAGTCCGGCTCCCAGGATGCTTAGGGAGGACAGGACAGCAGAGCCAGCCTTTCCAGTGGGACAGGATGGTTGGAGAAATTCATCGTTCCCCTGGAAATAAAAATAATAATCATAATAAAAACACAAAGCCAGAGATTACTTATACGCACACAAACACGCAGGCACGCACTCTCCCCATCTGGCTTTGCCAGCCTGACTCATCGCTAATTCAAACAGCCCACACCTTTCCCTCTCCCTCCATGTGACGTTTTGAACAAGTCTCTGGGGAAGAGGCAGCAGTTTTGCTTCAGCCACCCCCCACCAGACCCTTGCCCTTAGATACCGGGGGTCCCAGGAGTGAGAAACCCATCACAGGTCACTGGTGTCCCAGCATGGTCACCCCACACAGGCACCTCACAGAAAGTGGGGCACTCAGTGGGTGGAGGCAGCTGTGGAAAGGACAAGTGATTGAGCGTGGTGGATCTGTGACACCTGTGTCCCATGGTCCCATGCCCAGGCCTGCAGGGAGAACACAACATCCCAAGCTGCTGCCACCCTGCCTAGAGACACTGACACTTTTGTACCTGCTTGGGGCAGACCCCAAGGCTGGATGCTGGCCCGAGGACACGGAGCCCAATCCCAAAACACTAGCCACCCCTCAAGGGGACATCAGCCCTACTCTACTGCTCCCAGTTCAACACTCCGCAGCTGCAGGCAGGAAAACAGGGAAGGACTAGGATCAGCCCAGCCTGTGTTGGCAGCACAGCTATATCCCATTTCCGCTTGCAGGGCAAGGAGCCCCAGGGGCATCCCCCAGCCCTGGCCAGCCAACAGGGGTTGTGGCAGCAAGCACAGGAGGAGGAAGCCACTAACACCCTGGGCCAGGGCACTGCACAGCCCTCACGGCATGCTCCCTGCACTGCCAGCATGGTGTCAGGTCCTGACAAGCCCCTGGCTTCAGAAGGATGCGTGCATCACGGGTAATCAGCTGTGGGAGGGAGGGATGGAGCCAGACCTGCTTGCTGAGCTCGGGACCTGCCAGCACGCTTGTGCTGAGTCACCACCTATGAACGTAGGGAAACCTCAGCACCTGAACCCCATCTTGCTACTGGGACACCCCAGGAGGGCAGCAGGGACAGGACCGGGCAGCCACCAACAACCTCCTGATTGTGACCACAAGGTCTGTGCCACAGAGCTTCTGCTGCGGGGGACAGCGGGACAGGAGCGCTTGGGAAGACAACAGGAGCAGCAAGGCTCCCGGCACAGTTTCGGCTACCGTTCCCTTCGGGAATGACTCACCGCAGGACCAGTCACGCCATCCCGGTGCCGCAATTGCCCCATCTGCAGATTAGGGAAACTGAGGCACAGGGAAGTGGGGTGACTCAAGAGCTGTTGCACAGGAGATGCTGCTCAGATGCCGAGGCTTGGGCGTTCCCCATCGATCCTCCGCAGCTAACTTAAGCAGAAATGAACATCAATGTAAATATTTACTGACAAGCAAGCCCAGCCTCACCCTCTCGTCTTAGAAGAAAGCTTTAAAGTAAACTCTCCTGGCTCTTTCATGTTTACATCTTGTTTATTTATTATACAGCAGATCACAATATTTCAACAGTTTGCATATAAAGAAAAGTAACATTTCAGAGTGCGAGAGACCTAACGTGCCCAAGCAAAGAAATGTTAATTAACAATATACACAGACGGGAACAGTGCACTTCCCAAAGCCGAGACTCATCTGGGTTCCCAGCTGGAAGAAAAAAATATATTAAAAAACCAGAAACATTATATATTACTGCTTTGTTTAATTTACAACTTGCTTTGCAGAAGCTGCACATAAAAAGACTCATTTTCTTTTGAGTTTTCTCTTTGGTTTTCTTCTGTGAAAGTTTCAAGTATAGCAGAGACCTGGGCATTCATAGCTGGACTTACTGTCCTTTACACACTAAGTTTAAAAAAGCAGCATGGGGAAGGCAGCTGCAGCAGTACCTGGTGTCATCCTGAGGGGAAGAACGTGACAAATGGAAGCAGACAAGAGCCCAAAGAGCCATTTTAGGCTCATGGGAATGGCCAGGACCAGACTGCCCGGCAGGGTCCCAGGCTGGCAACAGGAGCATCCCCACTCCCTGTACAAGGTGATGCTGAACTTGCCAACCCCTGCAAACCTTTATAGCCATGAGCCAGTCAGGTGCCATCCTCACCCCATCCATGCTGGGCTTTTGGGTCAGGAGGTTTATTCTGATGGCCACAACCGAGAAGACCAGCAACCCACTTCCCAGCGCTGCAACCTGCACACCCAGTGGGCCATGTCTCTGGCCAAAACCAGGCCAATCAGCCACCCCAGTGCTTGGAGCCAGGGGGGGGCAGGATTTAAGGGGAGAAGGTTAAGCTGATGCCAAATAAAGGCCGAGAGCTCTGGAAACAGATCCCTGCTGCATCAGCACACACACATCCATCCATCCGCACCACCCCCCCCCAGATACCTGGCTGAGAAGGGAGGGATTCTCCAGGCACTGGGAGCTGAGTGGTGATAGGGCAGGGATTGGAAACATTCCTTGCAGCTTTACTCCCCATTTACACCCCAAAGCAGCCATTCCCCACCATGCAGCTGGGCCCAGTTCTCACAGCAGGGGCAGGAGGAGAAAACTAGTTATCAACTACAAGCAGAGACGGCCAGGCTGCTCCCCAGTGCCATCCCCTGCCTGACGCTATTTACACTATGAGCTGGCTCTGGGGACACAGAATCCGGCCACAGCTGCCGCTCACATGTGCCGCTTCATGTGGAGGGCGAGGTGGTCGGAGCGGGAGAAAGCCCGCTCGCAGAGGTGGCACTGGAAGGGCCGGTGCCCTGTGTGCTTGCGGTAGTGGCGGGTCAGCTCATCGGAGCGGGCAAACTTCCAGCCGCAGCCTTCCCAGGTGCAGTGGTAGGGCTTCTCGCCTGCGGAGAATGGGCATCAGTGGGCTTGGAGGTCTTCATCCTCCCTATGCTTTCACCCCTGTGCTACTCTGCCCAGCACCCCCTCCTTTCAAGGGGAACCAGGTGTACTCACCCCTGTCTGCCCCACCTTTCTTTTGTCCCCCATCTTCCTGCCCTTCCCCCATGTGCTCCACTGCCCATGTGCCCTGCATGAGACCCATCCTTTGGGAAGCCCTGCCCCATTGCAGGGCCCCTCCACGTGCCCCCACCCCGCCACAAACTGAGTGCTCCCCTGCTTGTTCATATACCATGTGCTCTATCCCAACTTTGCCACAGGGGTCTCACTATACGACCCCATTCTCCCCTACTCTGTTCATCCCCATCAAGGGCGGGGGGCTTCTCCTTGTGGCCCCAGGCCCTGCTTCTTCAGGCTCCACTGTACCCCAAGGCCAGCAAGTGGGGGTGTCACATGGGTCCTGTGTGTCCCTGCTCAGCCCCACCATGGGGGTCCTTCTGAGCACCCCAAGTGAGTGCAAGTGGACATCACCACTTGCACCCTGTCCCACACACAGGACCCTCACATGCAGCCCCATGTCCTGGCTATAGGGGGTTCTCTCTGCGTGCCCCCACTACGGGGACCCTCCATGCACCCCCAACTGACCAGGGGGTCAACAAGCACCCCTCAACACCCCCAGGAATGACACAGGTCTCACCGTGTATCCCAGTCCTCCCATCTGAGACCCTTTGTGCAACTCCCAAGCATGGCCGCCCCCCTCGCCCCCCCGACATGCCCTTACCTGTGTGGGTCCGCATGTGCGCCTTGAGGTGGGAGCTCTTAGTGTAGGTCTTGCCGCAGCCCGGGTATTCACAGTTGTGCGTGGCCGTCCGCTTGCGGGCCCACGAGCGGCGGCCGCGCTTGGGCTTGCAGTCCTCGGGGGGAGCCCCGGCCGGGAAGTACTCCAGCACCGGGGAGTTGGGCGGCGTGACCAGCAGCCCGGGCAGCCCCGCCGGACCCGGCCCCGGCCCCTTCAAAGGCTCCCTGAAAACACTGAAGTGTCCATGAAACTGCGGCGGCGGCTGGGCGGCGAAGTGGGGCGCGTAGCGATGCGGGGCCACGGCGTAGTGAGGCGGCAGGTCGGCCAGGAGGTGCGGGTCGGCGCCGGGCAGCGGCTCCTCGGGGGGTCCCAAGCGGCCGTGAGCGAAGCCCGGGTAAGGCAGCGGCGGCCCTGGCACAGGTCCCGCCCCGGGACCTGGTGCTACGCGTGGCTTATGCTCGCCGCCGCCCGGCCCCAGGTACTCGGCGGCAGACATCCCCAGCATGCAGGCGCGCTCCTCTGGCTGCTCTTTCTTGATGCGGGGCCCGAAGGGCTGAGCGGGGTCCAGGGGCAGCGGACGGGCCAGGGCTGGGTGCAGAGGCGGGTGGTGGTGTGCGGGGTGATGAGGGTGATGGGGGCCTCCGGGCACCCGCAGCTCCGTGTACTCTCTCCGTTGCAGATCGCAGTGGCCGGGCAGATCCGGGGTGAGCAGCTCAGCCACGTAGCTGTGGCCCTGGCCCTCGGGGTAAGGCGCCGGGAACTTGCCAGGCGTGGGGTAGGCGCCGTCGCTGTCGTAGGTGGTGCCGCAGCTCTCAGGGGTCTCGGGCAGGGGGTAGTTGGGGCCGGGCGGCCCCTGCCCGCCACTGCTTGTGTGCGCCAGGATGAAATCCAAATCCACGAACTTGCCCAAGTCGTCCTCCTCCCGCTTGACGGCGGCGGTGCCGTCCTGCTGCAGCATCCTCTGTGGGGAAGAGGGGTGTCAGGACCGGCGAGACGACAGCGACCGCCGTTCGGACACCGCGATCCGCGCCTTCCGCTCGGGGCGGCGGCTCCCCCCAACTCGTCCGACGGGTCGGCACCGCTCCGGCTGCGCCACCCCCGGGACGCCCTCCGACAGTGGGAGGGGGCCTCCCCTACCAGGCAGGCTGCACCCCATCACAGGGCGCTCTGCTCCATGCCCCGTACCCCCCACCGCCCCCTCCTCACTACCAGGTGCTTACATGGAGCATGTCGGCGGGCCGCTCCTCCAGCGGCAGCAAGTTGGCGAAAGTAGAGATTGAGGGCAGGGTGCTCTCGTCCACGGCCGCCGCCATGGCGGGCCGGGCGCGGGGGACCAGAACGGGGCCGGGCTGGGGGAGCGCGGTGCGCGGAGCCCGGCACCGCTCCGCTCCCCGCGGCGGCGGCAGCGCTGCTCTGCGCCACCCCGCGCCCCTAAGCTGTTAACAGCATGGCTGCGCGCCCATTGGCCCGGCCGGCATTGACATTCACCGCCGACGCCTTCCATTGGCTCCGCTGGTGCCCAAGCCACGCCCCCTCTCTGAGGGCTGCCCCGGCGGGCGGGGGTCGTCGGCTGCCCCTGCCCCAGCGGTGCTCCGCCGCCCGCATGGCCCCGCGGCCCTGCCGGGGCAACGTGGCTGGGGCTCCCTCGCACCGCTCCACGCCGCGACCGTGGGGTGCGTGGTTGGGTCCACCCGTGCCGTGCCCAACGGCTGGAGTAAGGGGCAGGGGTGCTGGTGCGGATCGCAAAGCCCAGGGTGTCTGCTGCCCGTCCCCATTCCGTAGTGCGGTCAGCGGCTCCCTGACACTGTGCCCCACGCTGTGAGCGGGGAGAGGGGTTGTAGATCGCAGAGCCGCCGGTCCCCCGGGACGCTGCCCCGCTTGGGGCAGGGCCACTGGCTGTGGTATACGCCAGTGTGTGTGGATCCGAGTGGGAACACGCCGGAGAGGGCTGGTGGGGGGCTACAGCCGGGCACAGCGCTCGCCATAGGGGACATCAAGCCCGTCAGTATGCAAAGGTGCTGCCGGGGAGCCAGGCCGCGGTGACTGAGCCCGGTGCCCCTACACCACTCAGTTCATGTAACAGCGCCCGTGAGGCCGCGTCCCCCCATGCTTGTGCTGTCGGTGAGGCAATCAGCAGCACAGAGCACACCGGCTCGCATCTGGCCGTATGCAGGGTGCGTGTGTGAGCAGAGATAACTGCCCAGCAGACCCTGCCGGGGACTGGCACCCTGCCTGCGTCGCCTCATCTTGCCCCACAGCCCCTGCAGGACGTTTGTCTGCTCTGCCTGGGGACTAGCACCATGGCCAAGCCTTGGCTGTCCTGCCATGGCAGCACGGGCTGGCTGTCTGATCCTGCCCACCCCATAGAGCCCCTGAGACAGTGCTATCAGCCCAAGGGCTTCCCACAGAGGAGGATGCAAGGGGGGCAGGATGTCACACCTCACAGGAGACATTTATAGGTGCGCTACTCCATGCCGGCATATCAAGACATGGAATGGAGACCCAGGGAGCTGTGCAGGCCTCCCGGGGTCTCTCTTGCCACCCTGCCCAGCTCACAGCAAGACCTTCTCCACTTGGCCCCCATCCAGCCAGTACCAGGAATGGCCCTGCTACTGTTGCGTTTGTCAAGAAGCAATGGCCCTTATCTCCTGGAGCCTGTCTCCTTGCTTTCTGGGGCTTTCCATCCCTAGATACCTTTCTAAGAACTGGGGCTGCTGCCTGTGCTATTCAGAAGCGAGGAGTCAGTTCAAAAAAAAACAAATATAAACAGCAGAGGTGAGGTGCGCGCACATGCACACGCCGCTGCTGGAGCCAAAGCTACTCTACCAGTTGCTTTCATCACCGCGCTTTAATTATAAGGGTGGAGCATTGCAATAAATTATTTCAGTAATCCAGTGGAACAACAACGATTCAAGTCTTCCCCCGTTTACCAAGAATCTCTGCCCTGGTTTCCAGAGCACACGCTGGGTCGCTGCCTGGGCCCCGCGTGCCTGGCTGCTGGTGGGGGACCGTGTTTAGTAATGCCATGCGGCGGGTCAAAACACATGGGCTGCACAGTACTTCCTTGGAAAAAGTCACCTCCAAAGTGGGAATGAAGCACGAGGGCATCACTCAAAATCCCTTTTAGCCTGGCCCCAAGAGTAGCTTATTTAAGTCACCGGTTAATCCCATTATTTGTTTCTTGGCCAAATAATGGTTAATCAGAAGGCAGTTCCTGCCCCAAACTTTTATAGATAAGTGAGAGCAGATGCCACAGGAGACAAGCACTAATTCCACTTGGTTTTCCCCTTTTCCGGGCAGTTTTTGTGTCTGCCCCCATGCAGCACTGGCTTATTTTAAGAGAGGCGTCGCCAGCAGACCAGGTTGGTTTTTTACAGCCAATATTTCTTGCAAATGTGGGATATTCCCCAGGAAACTCTTATTGCTGAAGCTACGGTGGGAGGGCCGGCACAGAGGGGAGCGGCACTGAGCCAGGCAGCGCACCAACACAAGCGCTGCCAACGCTGACCGTGCAGGGAGCCGGGGAGGGCGGCACCAAGGGGGGCTTGCCTGCTGTGAGCCATGGGGTGGGCACGGGGGGGTCCCAGCCACAGCCCAGCCGCGGGAGCCTCCTCCAAGCCAAGAGGGAGGCAGCAGGAGCAGCTGGTGCGTGCTCAGCCCGCTGTTGACAGAAGCCCGTTCGGGAAATGCGGATTATCTCCCGTGCCACTACAACAGGCTGTCAGGTCGCTGGCATCCCGGAAGATCAAACGGCAGTCCAGCGGCAGAGCAAACAGAGGGTGGGAAGGGCTGCCCGCCCAGGTGATGGCCAAACAGCAAAGGGTTAATGGTTATCCCTGCTCTTGGCACATCTAGCAGTGGACGAGTGCGTGATGCCCAGCATGGTGCGCTGGCGGTGGCTCCAGCAAGCTCCATCAGAGCATTGGCAGCCCTGCTAACGCTGCGACAGTTCCACGGCACCAGCACCCTCCCCACAGCACGTGTGGGGCAAGCAGGGGACACTGCAGGAGATAACACAGTGCCTGGGTTGCTCTGTGGGGTCCCCAGGAGACCCAGAGGAGTTCCCTTCCCCACAAAACACTGGGGACTGAAAAACACCTGCACTGCATCCTCTGCTGTTGGATCAGTTGGGTCAGTTGGAGCTGGGGGTCCCAACTGAACCCAGGGACTCCCCTTTGGGGTATCTCTGGTGCCCCCTCTCCGATGGGAAACATGAGCCCTTCCAACACCAGCCACAGCATCACAGCCTGGAGAGCTTCTGCTTCAATGGGAGACAAAACCCATCCCCCAAAGCTCTGCAGGGGACCCATAGGTAGGTGCCATGGGATCCCATGTAGCAGGACACCCCTGTCGTTGACCTTCCAGTGCTAAGTCCCTGAGAACAGAAAGTGAATCTGTCTGAGTTTTACTCCCTGTCCTCTCCTCTGTGTGGGGCTGGCCTGCCTGGAGAAGGGTCCAGGAGCCCCCAGACCTGCCCATCACCCCCCAAAGCCCCCTTCGCCTCCTGAAAAGAAAAGAGGAACTGAAAATGAAATTAAAGCATAATTCAATCCGGAGCAGGTCCAGAGTAAAGTCATCTGCTCTTATCGTGTGCTGGCAGGCTCTTCCCGCTCTGCAACAAACACAATGTTATCAGGGCACAGAGGGCAGATTCGTTTGCACCGACCCATGGAGCTGCTGTGTCCGCCCTGCCTGCCCAGGCCTGGGGAGCACTGGGATGCACGGCTGAGGTCTGGGGCTGCCAGAGGCTCTGGAACACAGGCAGAGCCCTGGCAGCACCAGCAGGGAGCTCGTCCCTAGAATGGGGTGCTCTGGACAGGGACCACATCCAGTGCCCCCATCCAGGCTCATTCCAGCCAGGGGAGCTGGGTCAGGTCTTTCCCAATGAATGTCACTGTGGAGTAGACACTACGGAGGGACAGGGGTTGGTGGTGATGTCTTTGCCTACAGGAACATACATGGTACCATCTCCCATGGAGGCTGCTGAGCCAGCAGAGCTGGGCGCCCTGACTCCCCACACCGTGGCACCCTGCAGACCCAACACACGCTCCCGGCCCCACTGCGCAGCCTGGACCGCATCCTGCTTTGATCTCTGCCTGCTGCCTGGCTGTGCCCTGGCGGCTGCGGGTCCAGCGCAGCCCTCGCCGTCCTTCTTTATATACCCCTGTTATTTTTAACTCTGCCTACGCAAATCCCGAATCCGGAATGAGCAGCGGCCGGGGGCCAAGGGGAAATGGACATGGTGCAAATTTCCTGCCCTTTTTACCTCTCTTCCTCTATAACATACAGCAACGTTTTTCCTCCACTGCTTAACTTTCACTGGTTCAGGAAAACTGAAAGCACTGGGCTCTGCACAGAGCCACGGGGTCTGACACTGCGATGGATGGGGTATCCCCCAGCTTGGAGGGGACATCACACCTAGCACGGTGCCAAGAGATGTCCCAACCTGTAACACACCACAGCCTCCATTGTCAGCACAACATGCTCGAGGTGTCCTGCCAGTCCTCGCAGCAGTGGCCTCATGTGTGAACGGGTGCACTCATGTGCCAGCCCAGGGCCGCATCCTGCCCCATGGCCCGGTGATATTCCACAGCTCCATCCACAGGAACTGGGTCTGGACCATGGCTGTGGGAGGCATTCACTTTGGCTGCCACCAGTACCCACATTGGAGAAGACCTGTGCCACCCCAGCAGCTCCAGGAGTAAAAGGAGGAATTGCTGGTTTCTGCTTCCTTGTGGGCAGCAGGGGAGGCCAGGATATTTTTCCCACTAACTCTGATTTATCTTTATGAAAACAGCCCAAGACACAGTGCCAGCAGGTTACGCAGAGAGTTTCACAGTAGGCATCGTAGTACGGCTGCGTAGCACAGGGGACGTGCACATTAAAGCCCTTCTCTTGTGCACTGGGGATTAACAGCTGTACATCACCTATGAGCAATTCAGCTGCAAAAGTTTCAACTAATCCTGGTAAAATCCACCACTCTTCTCCGAGCAGCCTCCATCCCTCCTTCCCAGTCATACTCTAAGGTATTGAGCCTCCAATGAACTCACACTCTTAATGGGTGGGGAAAACCTCCTTGCCCTGCACAGGGGCAGGGAAAGTGCTGGTCAGCCCTGCTCCACGCCATTTCCCAGCCCAGAGAAAGCCTGGCTGGCCCCGGAGGCTGGGCACTGGTGTGGCCATGGTACGCGTGGCACTGCCGCCCCGGCACAGGAATGACTGTCCTATGGGAGCTGTGGTGTGGGGCTGAGCAAACGGGCTGTGCCATGAGTCACTGGCATCCATGGGGACACAGCCCTGGTGAGAGGCAGAGGGGGACAGTGCAGGGGACAGCAGGACACACAGGGAGCTGGGAAGCTGTCCTGCTCTGTGGGGAGGTTGTTTTCCAGCACATCTGATTTTGTTATTCCTCCCGTGCAGCCCGCAGCCACCTCGCAGGTGTAAATCACACAGTGCAGTGCATTGCACAAAATAACTGCCCTGCTGCCATCCAGTGCCCCCGGGACATGCACTGCACCAAGGCCACCTATTCCAGCATGGGACACCAGCCCTGGATCACAGCGTCCACACACAGATGCTAAGGTGCAGTTGCCCACGTGCAGCCCGTGGAAGTGCATCCTCCCACCTGCAGCACACACAGACACTTCTGGCAGCAGCCGCCTCGTATCGGGAGCAAATCCCTTTGTGCCATCATTACATAAAGCTGCTTCATTCTGCTCCAGGAAGTGGCATTTAATTACCCTGGTAGTAAATAGGTTTGCAACATATTACAAAAGGCTCTATTTTTTTTTTTCCCCAGCCCTGCTCATGCTCTGTGCTGGTGAGCTCATCCCCTGGGAATACCGGCTCCAAAATAGATTTGCTCCCTTGTTGGAAATAATCAAATGGGAATCCAAGCTGGCCGAGCCCAAGCCCAATTCCTCCCTTTGTTCTGGGGCTCTGGCAGCGAAGGGGTTCGGAGTGAGGCGACAGGAACTCGCCTTCTCTTTAATTGACCTCCGATGATGAAACAATCAACCAAAGGATTTGGAAATGTGCATCCAGTGAGATCATCGGGAAAACTTCTCCAGGAAGGAGCCTGGGGAAAGGAAGGTGGCGGTAATCCACCTGCTCAGCCACCTTGGCAGGCCTCGCTGCGTGGCACGGCTCGGCACAGCACAACACGGCCGCCCAGCGCCCCTTGGGACACCTTGCTGCTGTTTCGTGCCTGCAGCTACCTTTCCAGGGCCAATACTGGGGAAGGGGGAGTGGGACCTGCCCCAGGTGAGCTGAGCAAAGACAGGGGGTAAATGGCACCACTTCCCATCCACCACTGTGCCAGTGGTAGGGTCACATTGTCAACAAGTCCATCCCAGATGCCTCTTGGTCCCAAAGGCAAGAGGGTGCCTGGAGCACCTGCTCCCATGGGACACCCACCCCGGTTTCCAGCCCCAGCTGCTGGGTGCCCATTTATCCCGTGACAGCACCAAGTGGCAGTGCTGCCTGTCTCTGTCCCTGCCACCCCAACCCACACTGTGAGCGCTGTCACCCCAACGGGCATCTCTAGGACCTGCTATTCCAGGGTGCTGCAGAGGGATAACCCTCTCATCCCCATCAGGGCTGCCTCCATGGGGATTTCAACCCCTGGCACCCCTTCTCCAGCCTTTCTTAGCCCAGCAGGAGGGCAGCCACCCGGGATGTGCTGGCATGGCTCCCTAGCCCTGGCTGTGCCACCGGGGCTGCCCCGGCTTCCCCAGCCCGGGCGAGAGCAGTCCCCGGCTTGGCATGCGGCAGGGACTAATTTTGGCCCAAAGGGTTTCCCTCCTGCCAGCATGGGTTTGAAGACAATCTTAGCCCGAGTCTTCCTTCCTCGGCTGCCAGCGACCCGGAGCCGGGCTGGTGTGTTTGTGTTGTGTGTGCATGTGTGTGTGTGTATCTCCAAACCACAACAAACATTTCAGACTCGTTTTCTTTCTTTCCCCTCAGTTTTTTTTCTTTCCCTTTCCCCTCCGAGCCCTTGGCTGTGGTATTTAAATAGTAGGTGTGGTCCCGGCGCTGTGTGCCAAAACCAACACCAGCTCCGGAGCAGATAACCCTGCGAGCAAACGCAGCAGCGAAACCACGCCGGGCTGCCGGGATCGCTGTGCCAGCACGGGCAGCGCTGCCCGGTATGGTCATGGCACGGCCCTGTGGGCAAGAGGGCACAGCGTGGCTCCTTGGGCCACGAAGGCTTGGCTGGAGCAGCTCTGTGCAGCTGGGAGCTGTTTGGGATGGACCCAGATGGCCTTCGTTTTGCTTTTTCATATATAAATCAAGGCAAAACATTTTGCTTAATCGTCTGTTTTTACCTTATAAATGATAAAAAGGATTTTTTTTTATTAAAAATGCTACTTTTTTCCCCAAAAAAGTAGAGTGTGAGCAAGTGGGAGGAGAAGTCCCTCCAGTGTTTTAAGAGGAACTTATAAAGAAACTTTCTTACGCCCTGGTGTTTTTCTCATCCAAGCCAAAAGCCCTGAACTATGGTGAACGTCATGTATTTCAGCATGAGTCACTCGGAGAGAACCGGCTGCTTCGCCTACTCTGGCTGTGCTGGCAGTACCGGTGTGCACCAGGGACAGTGGAGACAGTGGGGATGGAGGGAATCTCTGAGTGCTCTTGGCCCAAGGATGGACAGAAACAAATCTGGACAGGCAAGAGAGGGATGAAGAAAGATCACTGCTGAGGCAGAGCCTGAATCCTGCCTTTTGCCGGGGGTGCAGATGCTCTGGGGATGGACAGGGCTTGCCTTGGAGCAGCCATTAAGATTTGAAGCTTTGTGGCACAAGCATAACCCTCGGGAAGCTCCCAAGCTCATTGCAGGTGAATGTACACACACGTGTGCAGTGCTGCAGGTGCCACAGTCAGTCGAGTCAGAGCCGCAGCATCCCGGCTCCAGCAGAGCCTGTGCTTGGCTGCCAGTGTTCCCCAGGGCAGCACCTACATCCGAAAAGACAGAGGAAGAAAGATCCTTATCACAGCCTTCAATGCCCGAGCTTTCTGCAGGGCTGGCAGGGCAGCAGGTGCCTCGGAGGGCAGGTTCTCACAAGGTTTTGATCCTGAGGGGACCCAGTTGCCATTCACAAGCAGTGGGATAGCAATGCAGTGCTCCAGGGGAGGGATTAGGGGGAAACCTGAGATTTCCCAGCCTCAGCATGCACACATCCACCCTTCTCCTCGCTCCCTGGATGGCTCTGGTGCAGCAACCCCAGTTTGCTCCTTCCCTTAGGTGCCCTGCGGGAAGCAGGCAGGAGGTGCACCGCCATCCCGCAAGTGTGGTCCCAAACACCACCCTGGGGGTGAAGGGCCCCAAAGCAGAGCTCACCACCCTGGGATGAACGGTCCCTGGGACCCCAGCTCCTGGGGGTGATGCCAGGAGATGATAATGCTCCTCTCCACCTGCTCCAGGGCACTGTGCTGCTGGGGCTGGAGCCCAGCACCCTGCCCAGAGGATGTGTCCCCTGACCGGACACTGCTGGGGATGGCCAGGGGCTGTTTGTCGCTGCGCTGGTGCACGGCCGTGGCCGGGCGTGCGGCAGGAGCAGCAGCACACCCCTCCCTGCCTCCCAGCCCTACAGCGGCTGCGATGCTGGAGCGGAGCCGGCCGGGCGTGCAGCGCATCGCCAGCAGCGCAAGGTGCACAGCGGGGCCGGGATCCACCCAGCCCGTGGCAGAGTAGGAGGGTCCTTGGCACTCGAGGTGCTATTTTAACATCCACAGCCGAGCCGGATCCCTGCCCGACCTCGGCGTGTGTTCAGGCTACAGGCAAACAGCCCCGAGCCCAAACCCAACCTCTAACGGCCTCCATTTTCCTCGGCTCCATCTTCCCTGCCGCTGTTCCCAGGTGCCAGCGATCCCAAGTGCCATTGAGGGTCTCGGCGCAGCCGCTGTGTTCTGTGGCTCTCCGGGGACCACTTGGCTGCACTGGCCTGTGTCCCAGCGCGGAAAGGAAAATAAGGTTCGGATGTCACCTCCCCAGTCAGGAGAGGAAAAATCTTTCCGACAAAACACGCTTTTAATCCCTCACCGAGCGCAGCCAGAGTTGGAGCCCCCGGCCCCTCAGATTCCTGGACAAACAGGGAATTTTCCACCTACATCAAAGCAAAGCCATGTGGTTTTGCAGGATGGATGCAGAGGCCGTGCTCCGTGCACCTGCCTGCCTGTCCCCTTGTTTTGGAAAGTGATGGTGACCATGAGGCACTGCACGGGACCCTGAGGTCCCCTGTTCCCCACCATGCCAGTTCAGTCCCTCCTTCCTCGCCTGGCACCGTACATACTGTGAGGTCCAGGTTGCCATCAGCCCTGAGAAAGTCCCATGGACCCCTATATCCATCTCCCACCCCAGAGATGTGGAATGAATGGGGCCTGACTGAACTCATGGCTCATATTAGGGTTAGTGGGCTGCTGGACGTGTGGGAGGTTGTGTGTCCAGGCCATGGCTGAGCCCACACCACGGGGTAAGGAGAGTCAAGGGGGTTGGAGAGGGGATCTCTAGGGGTAAGACCACCCTGGCTCCGTCGCTACACCCCATGCATGGCCCCACATCCCTCATTCTGCGCTGGCGCTGGGTCTGCTGGATGGTAGGCAGAGTTTCTATGCAGCTACAGTGAGGCTCTGTGTAGCTCTCCATGGAGCTGGGCAGCAATGTGGGGCTGGTTTTTGGCTGCTCCTTAGGAGGAGGGGACCCAGCGCACATTCCAGACAACAGAACAACTTAGGGGATGCGGATGTGGAGTGCCACAAGGTGCCATGGGGCCAGTAGAGCAGTACCAGGATCGTGCTGGGAGCAGGAGCAGAAAAGTCTTCCTTGCTGCCTCAGGGTGTTGGAGGCTGCCACATCCCAGTGGGACTGTGGCCCAGCATTGCTCTGAGTGCTTGGGTGGATTTAGGGAGTCAGCATGCTCCTGAGGTGGCTCAATATGGTGAGTCTGCTCCAGCTCACCTGGTACAAATGAGGCCACAGTGGGCACAGGGGCTGGGGGGACACCAAGGGGGCTCCGGCCATGCCTGGTCACCTCCCCTAAACATGGATGAGGGTCGCCTCCCCCAGCCTGTCTGTGTGTGGGTTTGATGGACACATCTCCCCTTTAGCCCAATCTGATGCACTTCAAAGCTGAGAGCAGAGCCGAGCTCCAGCCCTGGGGTAGGAGCCGCCTGCCCTGGGGGCATTAGTGGCAGGCAGGGGGACAAGCGGGCAGCCGGGCCTGGCAGCGGGAATGGTGGGAGATTCCTCCGGGAATGTGCACTTCCCATAAAGAGGCTGGTTCCGGGAAGCTATCGAGGCTGCGATGCTCCGCACCTGAGCCATCAGCGCGGTGATTACGGGGCCACTCAAGGCGCCTGGGAACCTTTTTGTCTTCATCCAGGTCTGCTTCCACCCGGCGGTGATTTTGGAGCTCTTCTCCCCTCCAAGTCCACAATTGCAGGGTCATTTGCATCTAAAATGGGACCTGGGCCCCTGAGCAGCTCCTGATAGCGGGGGCTGGGTGCTTGCTCGGGCACTAAACCCGCTAATGCAATCAGCGGGGCCGGAGGCTTCTGCATATCAAAGGTCCCGGGCTCTCTTATAGCAGCCTCCCGGCCACAAACCTCCCCTCCGCCGGCTTTCATCACCGCCTCGGTGGTTGTCACGCCGCTCAAGGCAGCCCCTGGCCGCGGGGAAGCCCAAGGAGCAGGGATGAAGGAGGGACATCAGCCCTCCCTGGGGGCCGGGATGGGGATACCTCTGTGTCTGCACCCTGCTCCTGAGGTTTCCCTCCCCTTAGACCAGCATGGAGGAGCTCTGGTCCCCATGCACGTTGTGGAGGAATGCGGCCATGGACAGGCTGGGAGGGGTGCAGCCCCCACCACCCACCCGGAGCCAGGAGCACCCACAAACACTGTGACTCATGTGTGGGGTTAGTAACAACATCCTAAAGGAAACTGGCTGGAGCAGCCCTGGCCCACATTCCCTGTGCCAGGGAGTGGCACCATCCTCATCCAGCTGCAAGGTGTCCCTAGGGAAAGGGCCGGCAGCCTGGGTGCAACATACCAGGAGAGCACTGCTTGGCATCCACCTAACGGGGTGCTGGGTGCTGGAGGCTGGGCTGGGTGGGATGGCCAGCACCCCAAGGTGGCCTGGCTGTAGTTGCTGGATCTCCCAAGGTGTGCCTGCAGCTCCACCAGCATCTCCTCCTCTTGGGAAGTGCTTTCCTCCTTGCTTATCCTCTATGCACATCCACGGCCCCTCCAAGAGCACCTTCCCTGGGTGCGGAGAGGACACTGCCCTGTGGCCCAAGGTAGCCATGCAGAGATGTGGTCCCATGTGCTGATGGCATTCTGCCTCCAGCTCGTGACATGAAAGCCCCTTTGGGTCATTGCATAATCCTTGCCATAGGCAGGTGCTGGAAACCAAGTCCTATCTGGATGGGCTCCTCGCTACAGCTTTCCTGGTGTCCATCTCCATCAGTGTCCCAGGTCTGCTGAAGGGATAGCATGGTGCTCCTGAAGGAACACAAGGATACCTATGCAGTAGCACAGGAGCGCTGCCTGCACTGGCTTAGTGCCATGCAGGGAGCTGGCTCACAGCTCCTGGCCAGCAGCAGGCTCTCATAGCAAGCACAGCTGCTTCCCCATCCTTCTCCATAATCACCCCTCTACACCATAATTGATGGCACTGGGAGGACCCAGCAACTCCCAACCCTCTGCACCCCTTTGTACGGATCAGGATGGGGAACATCAAGTGCCTGCACAAGGGATGGGGCCCCACCACTGCCTGCACCATGCCTGATCTGACCTGCTGGAGTTGGGGATGGGCTTCTGGCATGACCAGGAGCCCTCTGCGTGCTAGGGAAGGAATCCCAGGCAGGGGAGCAGGTTTTGCCCTGCCTGCCGGCTGCTTGGTGCTGCCCGGTGTGCATGGTGAGTGTGGCAGGACGCTGGGTGACTGTGACAGTCCCACCCTGGTAGGGAAAGCTGGCACTGACTCACTGCCCTCACCAGCCCTGCCTGCTGGATGACTCCTGTACCCTGTCCCATGCCTCCTGCCAGCCCCTCTGTGCTCCATATAGCAGTGGCTGTGGGCCCATACCCTGCAGGGTGCTGGGAGGATGCTGGTGGGGATGGCTGCCACCTGCATGAGATGTCTCTTGAACCCGAGGATGGAGGGACCACACCACACCCTATGGCAAAAGCTGCACCACGGTCACCCTCCTCCTGTGCCTTGTGGTCTCTGATTCAAGTCAGGAGCAGGAGAAAGTCCTCTGGGGCAATACACACTCAACCCCTCCTGCAGGGTCCCTCCATCCTCCTGCTCCCAGCCAGTGCATGGGGCAGGGAGAGCAGGAGCCCTTTTGGGACTGTCTCTGTCCCCAGAGCGGTGTCTGGCTGCCCCAGGGCTTGCAGGGGTGTGTTGTGTGTGTAACCCAGAAGAAGGATGCAGGCAGCACATGCACGCATCCAGGATGGAAAGTCAGGTTGGTGTTCAGTCCCCATTTTGGGAAGGGGGCCCAAGGTAGGGATGGGGCAGCAGGCAGGAGGTGGGGAGGGGATGGGTTTGGAAACCTCCCCAGCAGGTTTCGCCGGGGCTAGCTCCATTGCACAGCACTGCTGCAGCAAGCTGCTACCTGTCTCAGTGCAGGAGGCTCTCACAGTGTGCTGTACCCTCTGATCTCGCCATGTGCAGAGTGGTAGCAGGCCCAAGAGCAGCTCTGAGCGCGCATGAGGCCCAGAGCCCTGTGCTGATTGCAGCAGGGAGGACATGGGATGGGGAGAGTTATGCCCAGGGTCTGGCAGCAGTCAGAGCAGGGGCCAAGCCCTGCCTGCCCCAGCCATCCTGCACAAGTCCTGCAGGCACCCAAGCTCCTGGAGACCTGCACCAGCTCCCAGCCAGCTCCCCCAGGCTGCAAGAGTACAGCCTTGGGTGCACTGATGCTGCTCCCTGTGCTCCCACAGCTAAAGATGGGCCACATGAACCAGGACATGGAGCAAAGGGCCCTAAAAACTGCTCTAGATAGGTGTGGGGTGACAGCATGGGTGGTGGTAGGGTGGTAGGGGCTGCAGGTTAGTGGGGGCTGGTTTCTGCAGGCAAGGCTGGGCAGTTGCACCCCAGCTCTGCTGGTGGTGCTGGTGGTGCTGGTGGTGGTGCTGGGTAAACCTCTCGGTTTGCATTTTTGGGGGTCTCCTGCAGCCCTGCTCCATCCTGGGGGCTGAGTACAGCGACGGGCAGAGCAGGAGGATCAAAGGGGCGGGGGAGAGGAGCAGCTCGTGAGTTGTGGCTCATTATCTGTTATTAACATCTGTAATCTCCCGGAGAGCAAACTGAGATTTACAGCCTGTTATTAGGCTGTTACTCAACCTGTTGTGCAACAGCTCCATTTAAAAAAAAACCTGAATGTGATTAATAGCCCGCTAATAAGGGGGAAATCTCTCCTATTTAATTCAAACAGCCTCGGCTTCAGCACTTCAGGAAGGTATGAGCTGGCTCCTGGGATCCCCTGGGACCCTCCATGCCTCAAGACACCAGCCCTGGGTTGGGGTCCTTGGCAGCAGTTGGTCCAGCTCCCGCTAACGTGTCTGGGCTCTCGGGTCCCAAAGGGTGTGCAATTGCCACCTCCTTCCAGTGATGTCTCCGCGCAAAGAGGGGTTCCAGCTGGTCCCTGGCCATTCCCTGTGGTCACCCTCTGGAAGAGGTGGAAACTCTGAGTCAGCTGCGGTTCTTATCCGAACATCTCACCTTTTGTTTGGCCGTGACTCGCACCTGACTCACTTTGACCCCGCAGCTTCCTGCCCTTCTGCCTTTCACTGCCCGTGGCCCGAAGGGTGCCCTCTGCCCCCAGATGTCCCTACCCCAGGTACAGCATCACCTCTTGGCTCGCATCCGCTTTTCCAGGCACCCAAACCTGCCTGTAAACACCTCTCTTGCTGTAAGACCACCGCATGGGAGTGCTCTCTGGTTCCTGAACGCCTTTTCCACTGCGACTTCGCCTTTCCAAGCTGCCCTTAGTAGGATAGGGACAAGCCAGGAAGCGTCACATGGCTGTTCCATCACATTACATCTCTGCACACTATTTTCATCCCATCTGTGCCCCAAGGACCTGTCCCTGCTCCAGGAGGGGGCCATCAGCACACTCTCATGGGGAAGAGAAGATGCCAACAACCCCCTTGCACTTTGCAGCCTGGATTTGGCCCCTCTTGCTCAGTCAATGGCCTCATTCATCTGGCTTTTGACCTGGTGACTGAGCACTGTGGTTAACTGGATTGCAGCCAGCCTCATTCCTACCTCCGCTGTCAGCCCGAGCCCTGCCTGCACTCCTGGGATGCTCCAGGAAAGCCACCACCTGAGACCCACCTCTCTGCAGCCTTTCCCTCTCCCTGTGGCATCAAATTCCTTGGCCACTTCCCTTTGGACACACACTGGCCCTGCCCAGAAGGACTCACAAGCTCTGTCCTAGGTGAAGAGTGCAGGCACCCAAGAGTTGCTGCCACTGCCTGCTCCTGTGGGGTCTTCTCCATCCCTGATTTAAGGCAACATCACCTCCAAATGCCTGTGCTTCAGGTCTTACCAGAAATAGCTGCTTTCCAGAGCCATCCTCTGCCTGTCCTGGAGTGGTTGGAGGCATTTAGGAGCAGAGAAGCAGCTCATGCCACATCCAAATGACACCCAGGGAGGGCTGGGTGATGTCTGGGCAGCTTCTTCCAGCAGCGTAAGGTCTGTTTGGCAGCAAACACACCAGGGGAGGGCTGGGCTGGGGTCCCACAGGGCACGGGCAGCATCCATGGGCACAGGGACAGCAGCACATCACGATGGGGGACACAAGCCTAGAGCTAGGGTCCCCAGTTCCCACTCCTGACCACCCTGCAAGCTTTGGTTCACCCTGCCCAGCCACTGTCACCCACCCATGGAGCTGCCATCACCCACCATCACCCAGTGCAGGGCTGAAGCCCTGGGTACATGGCCCCTGAGCATCCAAAAGCTGCGGGCAGGCGGGTGGGCAGCCGCACCGCGGTTGCTCAACGCTGCAGAGGAAGGCGAGCTGAACCCGTCCCCGCGACCCACACACTTAATTAGGGCCTGCTGGCCGTGCCTCGTCAGCAGGGTGCCCTCGCTGCCCCGGCAGAGCGTGGCTGCGTGGAGCCTGGCCGTGCTGGCAGGCCTGGCCCTGCCTGCGCCTCACGTGGCACCGCAGCCCGCCTGCATTTCCCACATTCCTGCCAGCTCTGAGTCACCGGCACCTCCGCTGCCAAAACCCTTGCCCGCGCCTGGCCCTGCCGCCAGCTCGTGCTGGCCCCGCTGCCCGCGCATGGCTCCATGCAACACCATGGGTACTGTCCCTGTGAGGATGCTCCAGGCTCCCCTACCCTGCCCCATAGCTGGGTTTCCCACCCTGGACCCCAGCAGGGCAAATGGCTCTGCCATGCCCTGGGGATGCTTCAGTGCATCCTGTGGGGAGCTTGGAGAGCGACCACCCTTGTACCCTTTGCCTCAAGCAGCCAATGGAAAGGGTTTCCGTCCTCCACCAGTGCTTCCCAGCTCCAAGCACTGCCTCCCTAACCTCCTGCTGCCTCCTGCCCGGCTCACTGTGGTGCCTGACTCTTTCGAAGAGCACAGTGGTGCTGCCAGCAACCTCACCCTGCTGGCAGCCAGTCTGCCCAGCCCTGGCCCCTGCTCAGGGCCACATGCACTGCCCCACATCCCCATCCAGCCACACCAGGAGTGGCATTCCCCAGCACAAGGGCTGGCCTGGCATTTGCGAAAGTAACCATGACAGAGGCGTCAGGCACATGGGGAGCACTTGTCTGGTGGCAGTGGGTGCCAGAGAGGCTGTGGGGATGGGGCGCAGAGGGAGGGGTGCATGGGGGTCCCCCCTAGATTCTCCCCAGCAGCCCCTCAGGATGGCTCACTGTCAGCGGGAGCACATGTGCTTCTCCCACCAGTGTGCCACCAATCCCCGCGTGGCACTTCTCAGATCTACTGTGGGGCCTGGCAAAGCTGTGCCAAGGATTGTTGAGACCTGGCCCAGTGCTAGAGCAAGGTGTGACCCCCAGCATACCGTGGCAGTGACCCCCACCCTGGACGCCTTCCTGTGGGGCCATGGGCTTCACACCAATACCAGCATGTGCGGCACGTACCAGCACCGGTACCAGTGGTGGCCGAGCCAGGGACAACATGGCCATGTGTGTGGAAGCCACACAGGTGGAGGACAGGTCCAGGCAATCAGCACACCACAGCACCTCACCAGTCCTGTGCTGGGACAACGGGGTGGGGGATCAGTCTGCATATGGGATGGAAAGGAGCATGTGGATGTGTGGTAGGGGTGTGTGTGGTCTGGCGGTGTCCATGGGGGTGTGCCATATGTCTGTCCCCATGACACATGTGAACCCAAACTAAGCCGTGGGGCAGGGGAGGTGTGAGGTAAAGGGGTTGGTGAGTGGGCACATGGTGGGGTTGCATGCATGAGGTATGTGCATGTGGGTATGGCAGGGGGATACATGGTGTGGGGTCTGGGTAAAGGACACACGGATGTGGTGCTCATGGTGTGTATGTGACACATAAATGTACGTAGGACATGTATACACTTGTGTGAGTGTTGCACATGCTTTCAGATGGGGGCATTTGTGGGGTGCATATTTGGTATGCGGGACACTGATATATGCACAGTGTGTTTGGAGGAGGTGTGTGTGTGTAGGCTGTGCATGCAAGTGGGACATATGTGCAGGCATGTGCATAGCACCTAGGAGGATGCAGTAGAGTGGGGTGCAGGGGGTGTGCACATAGGTGGTGTGTGTTACACAGCAGTGTGCACTGCAAGGTGCATGCGATGCCATGGCATGTGTCCATCCACCTGCACACACGTGCGAGTGTCCCTAGCAGCAGCTCCTGGCGCGCGGCAGTGCTTTGGTGAGCACCACCAGCGGGGTTGGCGAGCTCTTGTGCGAGCAGGTAGCTGGGGACCAGCCCCAAGCCCTTCCTGGTGCCTCTCCCAGGAGCAGTGGCTCCAAAGCCACGACACAGGGGCCAGGCTGTCTCTTTCCGGCTGTTTCCCAGCCTGTCAGGCCAGTCATGTTGGGTCTTGCCGTGATTTCCCGGATGGCTGCTTGGCACCTGCCTCTTCCCCATCCGGATGGGCAAGTTCCTGGAGCCCCAAGCTGGGGCAATGCATCACCCTGGCCCTTGTCCTGCCTCCCTGGCTCCGTGCCCGGGCTCCAGCATCCCACCCCAGTGCTGGGTGGCTCTGTACCGTGCTGTGGAAGCCCTGCTGAGTGATGCTGGGCGGGCAGTGAGGGACTGGGGCTGCGAGCGCTGCGGGCAGGCACTGAGTCACGCCAGGGAAAAACCTGCCACCTCTGTGCCGGGTGGTTGGGGCGGCTGGACTGGATGGACAAGTCAGGCCTGGGCGGGCGGTGCGGAGCTGTGTGCTTGCCACTGTGACTGGAGGATGTCCCGGGATCGGTGTTGGTGGGGATGGGCATCTCCCGGTGATGGAGCTGGGGATGAGGTGCCCACTGGGCAGGGGCTCCCCCAGGGCTGGGAGCTGGGCAGGCAGGGCCAGGCTGGGATGGCCCCAGTGAGCCAGGCTATCCCTGCCACTGCGCAGGGTGGTACCAGCCGCACAGGGATGCTTGGCCCTAAGGAGAGTCCAGATCTTTGGCCAAATTCACACTGCCCATGGAAAACCCCTTTGCCCACAGCTCTGCACCAGGAGTGAGGACGCCGTTTTGAGCAGAAGGTGTAGCTACAGCCACAGGCGGGCACATGGGAGCTGCTCGCTGTGCTGAGCCCTGCCCTGCTTCCCTGTTACCACAGCCTGCCCAGGGCAACTCAGGCCATGCCACCGTTTGTGCCCTAGCAGCAGGGGAAACTGAGGCAGGGAGTGTAGTGGAAGAGATGTGCTGGGTTAAGCCCAAAGGGAGACACGCACAGAGCCAGCAGCCCTGCCCAGCCCTGAGCACTGCCAGAGCATCCTTCAGGGAGAGATGTAGATGAGGCTCAGGTACTGTGGTGATGCCAGACCCGTTTCAGTGTCCCCAGCAGCCAGGGGACTGTCCTAGGGACAACCCCCTCCAGGCCATGCAAGGCTGTGCCTCTGTGCCTTCCTGGCCACACCAGGCAGGACATGGACTCTTGGCTGGGGTAGGGGAGGTATGCACCCCCCCAGGAATTAAGTGAAGGGAAAGGTTTGGAGCAGCCCATGGGAGTGAGGAGTGGGGCTGTGACTGCTCCATCTCTGACTGCTGAGTCAGGGTCTCCTTCCTGAGCAAGTGAGGCCAGATCCTGGCTGGCAGAGAAGGGATACAGCCCTGTGGTGCCCAGAGGCTGGGCCCTTGAGCTTGGCTCTCCATCCCTAATGATGTCCCTCCCATCCATGCCATGACATCTTGTTAATGAGCCCTGTAGCTCCTACTGGAAAGGTACTGGGAATATTGTCCTGCTGCAGCCATAACCCTTCCCTGCCCTGACTGCTGCAGCCTGCCTTGTACCCACTCCTTGCTGGCACCCAGAATGTGAGGGTGCACCAGACGTGGGGACCCAGACTCTGGACCACTGACAAGTTCAGATTCTCCAGTAGAGCCAGGGTGTACCCAGCTTATGTGGTCGCATCCAGCGCCGCAATTATCCCAGGGAGTGGGCTGGGGACAGTCATGTTAGGGAGACCCAAAGGTCCCCATGGTACCTGGAGGGCAGCAGGGTGGAAGTGCAGGGATGGGACCAGGCTGCACCCTAGGTGGGTATTTGGGATGCAGCTTTGCCCACCACAGCCAGTGGTGGTTGGGTGGCAGGGCCAGGGCCTGCCATGGTGTAGGGCAGATGGGACAGCAGCAGTTTGCGTCACTGGAGGAACTTACTGCTGGGTGTGAGAGGGTGGCAGAGCCTGGCACACCTGCACGCACAAGTGCATGGGTCTATGCATGCCTGGCACACACATAAGGGTGAGCAGAGCATGGGCTCATCCTCTGCAACAACATGTGGGCAGCATCTGCAACCCTTTCCCCGGCTCCAGCACTGGCTAATCAAAGCAGTGTCTAAGGTAAGGGTGTTGGACACAAGGACATCAACAAGCCCACCTTGTCCCTATTGTCCTTCACATTGTCCCACCAGACCCCTCATCCCATGATCCATGCTTGCCTGGGGACAGGACAGATAGGGCAGGATCCCTGCCCCAGCCTGTTATTTCAGCTCTAATGGGATCCCCTGCTGTTCCCCTTCATCAGGGCTGAATGAGGGGCTGGCTAATGAGGAGACTGTGATTAGCCAGGCAGGGGGCTGGCTCTGGGCACAGGGAGGCTTCTCTGAGCCAGGTAATGACAGGCTTTTGTCCCCTCTCCTCCTGCCCCCGACTGAGACAGGTGGATGAGGATGCCCCGGGCAAAGAATGGGTACCAAAAGGCCAAACTCAGCAAGTCCCGGCCATTCCCACCCCCCTGCAGTGTCACACTAAGGGAATGTCTTGGCTCGGGGAGCCTGGCTGGGAGCACAGGAGTCTTATCTCAGGACCCGGGAGTCCTGTCTTGGGGCCCAGGAATCCTGTCTCCAGCTCAGCTGCCCAGCCTCATTATGTCACCTGTGGGGAACATCCTAGCATTGTCACCCAGGCCTGGGGTTCCTGGCTCCAGCTAGGAAACCCATCCCGCCATGAGGTCCTGCTTTGGGACACCATGTTTCTAATGGCCAGGGTGCACTCACGATGGGATGGATACCTGCACAGTGTACAAAGACACATGGGGCCAGTTGCCCCTCACACTGCTCCCCCATGCAAGGGCCAGCATGAGGGTACACAACAGCTATCACCACTGCGGACACATAGTGGAATCTATGGCTGCTGGGACCCAGGGACAGGGTTGAGCCAGGCCTGAGCTGGATGCTGCTCCTGGGAGTGACTAGGGTAGAGCAAGGAGAGAAGTGGGACCATCTGCCACCCTGCTGTGGATGCTGAGGGTACTCTCAGGCCTTGGAGATGGAGGTGTGGGTCCCCACTTTAGTCAGGCTTACATGGCTAGTGCTTGGACATGTTTCAACCCTGTGGGTATTACCTGCACCCAGTGAGGCTGCAAGGACACAGGGAGCCCAGGCTGGAGCCAGTAGTGGGACCCAAGTGTACCTAGCACACCAGGCAGGTTCCATGCTGCCTGGCAATCAGGTGGATGAAGAGGCAGATGGATCATGTGCGATGGGCTGGGAATAATTCACTGCTCCTGAGGAAATATATCTTCCACCTGGAAAGGAATCTGCCCCCCTCCACCCTCAGCCCAGGAGGCTGCAGGGGCAGGGAGGAATGTGCAGATGGGCTGCTGCACCATGAGCAGGGCAGGCAGCACCCCTCACCAGGGCAGAGCACCCACAGTGCCACCATACCTGTCCAGGACCCCTCTGCCCCATGGATGTGAGTGCAGACACATCAGTGGGATGCTGCGGAGGAAGCTGGGGTCACTGCCAGCTGCTCACCCACCCTGCAGCTGGACATGCAGCAAGGCCAGCATGGTCCCTGTGCTGGAGGCATGTACTGGGGTGAGCTGGAGGGAGCTTCCTGATCCTGATGGCCACCAGCAGTCCAGCAGCTCCCATCCCTGTGTATGGATGGGAGGGTGGTCCTGCAGGGTGCAGAGAGATGCCCCAGCAAGGTGCAGTGCCTGCACAGCTGTGGGAAAAGGCTGTGCCAAGCAGTGCCAAGAGGGCTGTGAGCCAGAGCGGCTGGAGGGCTCATGGGGAGGGTATAGCCTGCATGCCCCAGCCCATCACTGCTGCGTTAGGGAAGCCAGCTGCATGGCAGGCCCTGGCATGAAACAGCGTCTTTGCTGAACATCTCTCTTGTCTTAGCATCTCCCAGGGGATGCAGCATGTTCCCCTGTGGGTGTCCTGGCCTTGGCACCACCGAGTGTGTGCACTGACATGTGTGTGTGCATGCATGTATGTATGAACAAGAGCATATTGACTATGCATGTGACATATCTTTGGTCGGGGCTAATTAGGTAGTAAGGTAATCAGGATACAACCCTCCCCCGCTGGCTTTCTGGGGACAGCAAAGGAGACAAGTGCAGACCAATGGGACACGGGTCACACACAGCATCCCTGAGCCACAAACAGCCTCACACCATGGTCTGGAGGCAGATGTTTCCTGGGGAGGGCTTTCCCCATCTTCAGCCATGTTACCCCCATCCCTGTCCTCCCTGTCCCCAGCTCCCTGCCTCTCTGGGGTAACAGGCTGAGGTGATGAGGACAATGGACCAGCAAGGATGCTGGAGGAGGCTGCGAGGCTGAGGGAGGTTGTGCACTGAGCCTGGCGCTTTGTCCTCATCACCTCAGCCTGTTCCCCAGCTCAGCGGCCTCAGCTCTCCAGAGTGGACGGACACATCAGGGGTCACCCTGCAGAGCCCAGCGCACATGTGTCCATGCCACACGCAGTGGGCAGGACTGCAGCAGCATGTGGTCCTCTCCCTGGCACCGCCACAGTCCCCTGCTGGTCTCCGTGTCGCTCTGACGTCCTGCCCCGCACAAACATTCCCTCACTCCCGGCCATGGTAAATATTGTTGCAGGGCAAACAGTGAATCAGCCCCCTTTGTCTGAGTGCTGCTGGCAGCCCCGGCTTGTTCAACTGCTGTTTAATGACCCTCCAGTTGTGTACCCTGGAGGTACTCATTAACCCCAGGCTGCAGATGGTGAGGAGGACTGATCTGAGCCAGCCAGGAACAGTTTGACAGTGATGAGGATCGGCTCCGAGCAGATTCTGGTGACCTTTTACCAGGTGCTGATGTGCCAGAGGTTTCCTCTCACACGTCTGCAAGGTGCTGTCAGCCCTGTGTGCCCACAGGCCTGTGGCCACCCCACAATGAGACTTTACTCGAGGCAGCATCCCCTTCAGAGCATCCCCCTCCAGCTCAGCCCATGCTTTTGGCACAGCCATGGGTTGCAGAGGAGCTGCTGGCTCTCACGGAAGGATGCTCAAGCCCCCGTGTGTGGCAGGAGGGTTTCAGAGGCCTCACAATGGGAGCCATGTGGCGGAAAGATGTGCAGCACGGATTGGGCTGGCTGATTAGGACCAGGTGGAAGTGAGCAGAGGGACACCCTGAGAGGTGCAGGATGCAGGACAGGGGCTGGAAATACACAGTCCAGGAAGGACGGGGCAGGAATTGACCAAAAGCCTGGTGCAGAGCAGGGAGATGGGGGCAGGTGGAGGTACAGAGCTGCTGCTCTGCCCTTGATGCCATCCCATGGGCTGCAGAGAGGTTGCACATAGGAAAGCCCTTATTCACAGGAGGAAACCCGCAGAGCCTCAGGACCCCCCACTGGTGGGGCTGGGAGGGTGCAAACGCACCCGGGTGTGCACGGGCTGGTGCCAGCAAGGGGTGGCTCCACAGCAGCAGTGCTGGGACACTTGTGGACAGGTAGAGACTGGTCTGGAGCAGCCCATGGGTACTGTGCCCATGGGACCTCTTGCCAACGCCGTGGGGCTGCTCCTGCCTCTGCCTGGTTCCCATTCAGGCAGCCCTGGCTCTGCCCCAGCAGCTCGGCTCCACCCCACATTGTAGGATCTGGCTCCTCCCTCTATTGTGGTCCTGGCCCCGACCCTCCTTGTGGCTCTGGGCTTGGCTCACGGTGGCCCCTTGGTGGCCTGTCCCCAGGGAGCAGTGCCAGCGCAGCCCGGGGACACACCATGCACCAGCTTTGAGGCTGGGCCAGTGGTGCCTCAGTCGCAACACCAGTGGCACAGGTCCCCAGGGTGGTCCCCAGCACCAGGCAGGTTGTGCCCAGCACCACCACAGCAGGTACCAGGATGCCAGCCCCACTCCCCTTTGTCCCCACACAAACCTGTTCCCAGCGAGCCCGGCAAACAGGGCTGGTGGCAGACAACAGCACAGGGCCTGGGGCCATCCTGCTCCTGCCAGCGAACAGCCAGAGTCAACATCTCCAGAGGAACAACAGCAGCGGCTGCATCTCTTCCCCTGAGGGCCCTGTGGGACCGGATGAGGGCCGTGGCACGGGGCAGGACCCTGTGCCCGTATCCCCATAGGGCAGCGCAGGACCTGGCGATGCTGCTGACAGAGGGGCAGTGCGGTGAGGACCGCAGAGGCTGTGCGGGGTGCCCAGCGTGCTGGGCCGGGGCTGCCAGGAAGGCCCCGATAAACATCCAGCCTCTGTGTATTTATGACCGAGGATATTTATACCGCAAAGTCCTTTAAATTTAGCTGGGACACACCCAACCACCATCCAGTGCTGACGGCCGCGACGGAGCTCCCTGCACAGACTGTGTCAACGCAGGCGGTGTGTGCAACAGCGGCACCAGTGTGCTCCAGGACAGGCACCCGAGGACCAACACCCACTGTGGGGTCCCACAGGGGAAGGTGGCACTTCTCATGGGGGCAGGATGAGGCTGGCACCCAGAGGGACAGGGCTGCTGGGGATGACAGCACAGGCTCCGTGTGCGTGCAGTGAGGACACTGGTGTCACTAGGGCAGCTCCACATCTCCCCTGACCCAAAACCATCCCAGGCCAAGCTGACACCTTCCCATCCCACCACTCAGTGCCATGCAGGGCTGCTTGTGGGATCAGAAACCACTTTAGGGTTACATCCCAAAATTACAGCTCAGAGCTCAGCTGCGGCTGGGCTTGGAGCAGTCGCAGGGCTGTGGGGCATGCTGAGCCATACCGGCTCCACAGGCTTTGGCCTCTGTCCCACTGTCCTGTCCTCCTGTCCCTCTGACCCACTGCTGCGCTGTCCCCCTGTCCTGCTGTCCCCTTGTCCCGCTGTCCCTCTGTCTCGCTGTCCCTCTGTCCCGTACTCTGCTGTGCCTCCGTCTCCCTGTCCCGCTGTCCCCCTGTCTCACTGTCCCACTCTCCCCCTGTTATCCTGTCCCCCTCTCCCGCCGCCCATCAGTCCCCCGCTGTGCTGTCCCGGCCGGTCCCCACTCTCAGCAGCAGTGTCTGCCTCCCTCTGCCGGCAGCGCGGCACCCACAGCCTCTTCGGGAGCTGAGGGAGCTCTGGGATTTGCGGTCCTCAGCCCCAAGGCAGCGCTGTCCCCGGCAGCCAGGCCCCCGGCCCCGCTCCTTCCCCTCCACCCAGCTTTGGGTGGAATACGGCATTTTGTCCCCACACTTCCCGGATGCTCCATGTGCGCTGTATCATCGCCACAGCATCATCTGCACAGCTGGGTCTGCAGTTTCGTCAGCAGACGTTTGGCATTGCCGCTGCCCCCGTGGTGAAGTGCAGAGCAGCCCCAGGCACCCACAGGCCTGGGTGTCCGGTGTGAACCCTGTGTAAGGTGCCACAGGCACTCGCCTGAGCATCCCTCAGCACTTGCAGCCCTGTGCTGTGTAGACGTGCTGCCGTGCTCATCCTACCACACTGCTGGTCTGCCCAGTGTCTTTATCAAGTGAATTACTTGTCTTGGAGAGAGACCCGATATGTTTGGACAGTTGAGGTCGAGTTTACCCGAGACAAAGGCAGTGTGTGCTAGGATCCCTACCTGTTCAGCCTCTATTAATTAGACCCATCATGGTTTCCCCTATTATTCCAGGGCAGATGTGAAGCCCACCAGTTTGTGATTGCTCTTGACAGCTAAGACAGCCCCATGTCCTCCTGTAAATGTGCTGTGCTTTATCTGGCTCTGGCACCAGGCCTTCCACCTCCAGCTTGCCCTAAAATCCCTGCCTAAAAAGTCCTAAATGGCACATTTCTGAGCAGCATGGAGCTCAGGGCTGGCCAGCCTGAACCAGATCTGCACGTCCATCACCCCAGCATCCCACCCCATGGGGACCATGCACTCGGGTGCTCCCATGTCCTGGGCCATCCCTCCCAGCCTTTTGCAGCTGTCCCCTCTGTTCCCATTCTTCCCTTGATGCTGACAAGTCACATTAGGAGCTGCAAAGCCCCATGGCAGGGTTGACCGTGGTGTGTGCCCCGGGGCTGGCAGCTCTGCGTGGCAGAGCCTGCCCATGCCCACAAGCTGCCTGTCCCCCACGCATTCCAGAGCCTGTTTCCAGGATGGGGGACACTCTCAAGCAGCACAGGGAAGGGATATCTGGATTTTATCTGCTGTGAACAGCCCCGAAGGGGCTCCTGCAAGCTCTCTCCTGGGACACCAGAGCTGTTCTGGGGACAGTGGGTGCCGGGCTGCAGGTGACCACCGGCACACACGGAGTGGGGGGCACCCCAAGAGGAGACGGGCCTTGTCCCTGCCAGCAGCAGCAGCGCAGGGGACCCAGGCCGGGCTGTCCTCACCGCTCGCGGGGAACAGGACCCCCGAGGGTGCCGCAGGAGCCGGCGTGGCTGCTTTGCCGGCGGCTGCAGTGAGCGGCAGCGGTCCGCAGAGGGAGCCCGGTCCCTTCCCAGCCCTCCCGGCTGCGGGGGATACCCTGGCACCGGGCCCACATCCTCCTCTTCCTCCTCCTTCTCCTTCTCTCTCCGGCTCAGACCGGCAACTCCCCTCCGGGCCCTTCTGCCCATGAGATGAGAGTGTGGGTCCTCAGCACCCACCAGGTCCCCTGCGGGGTCCCCTGCGCAGAGGGGGCAAGCTGCAGGCCATAGAATGGTTTGGGTTGGAAAGGACCTTAAGCTCATCCAGTTCCAGCCCCCTGCCATGGGCCGGGACACCTCACACTAGACCAGGCTGCTCCAAGCCCTGTCCAGCCTGGCCTTGAACACTGCCAGGGATGGAGCATTCGCACTGGAACTACCTCTTTCAGTGCCTCACCACCCTCACAGTAAAGAATTTTTTCCTTATATCTAACCTCAATCTCTCCTGTTAAGGGTGAAACAGCAGAGGGGTGACCCCCCTCCCAGGCACAGGTGAGTCCCTCCTGAGCTGTGTCCATGCAGTACCCCTGCCTCCATCCCCTGGACCTGTGCTGGGAGAACCCCAATGCTTAGGGGGTTCCCAGCATTCACATCTGGCTGTGTCTGCAGGCAGTAGCCGTTGCACCCGCCCGTCTCTATCAGCCTCAGGAATTTTACCCATCCTGAGGTCCGTGGACTTCACCCATAAGGTCCCTCCAGCTGCCCCTTCCCACTCTGGGACCCCCACTCCAAACACAGCTGGTGTTTGTTTCACACCAGGAGGTGCTGGTTTGTCATGATCCCAGTGAGAAGGGCACTCAGACTCTTGAAGTACCAGTTAAAACGCTCTTTATTAGAACTCACACCATAGAGGCGCTACTAGAGATAACGTTAGACCCTTTCAAATACAGGAACCCTGAGCTGCACAGCATCAAACAGACCTCCAAGCCCCCAGCCTGCAGACCCTGCCAGTGGAAAGGGTTATCCCGTTTTAGTCATTTGAGCTGTTATAGATTTTTTTTCTCAGAAGAAAACAGCTCTATTCATTATATCGACTGCCGAAAATAAAAATGCTTACATGAGAACCTCTTGCTGATCTTTTAGATGAAGACACCAGGTGTGAACTCCCTGCAGACTCCTCTATTACAGCGTGGTTTCTACCCTGGCTGAGCTCACCCCACAGCCAAGGGATGCCCATAGCACAGGTCCGGGCCTGCTCAAGCTTGCTGTAATGTGGGTCACTAACTCTTCGGTGTCTCCTGGCCAGGATCACAGCAGCACTCTGGCTGTAGCGGTGCAGTCAGAGCTGCAGGGAGCTGTGCTGTTTCCCAGCCCCATGCTGTCACTGTGCGTTCCACACACACACCCCCCCCACCCCGGAACAGCCCAGGGGACACGTGGCTGAATTCCCCACAGGGAATTTCAGCAGAGGTCAGAGGCACGATGTGGTGGTGGAGGATGGGTGAGGGGACACTTCTGCATGGATGGTTACACCATCGAGGGGAACTGAAAGCCCTGCGTCATGCAGGATAGAGCACTGTGGGGTGAGTTGGGTGGCCAGCACCTTGTCCTCATTGCTGCCCTCAAGGAAGCATAGATGGCCTTGATGTCCCCAGAGACCTACATCAGCAAACATCATATGTTGGCAAGTGCTGGCTGCTGCTTTGCCAGGCTGGTGCAGCCGTTGTCCCTTGTCCCTCTCCCCTGTATGCTCTCTGTAGGAGTGCCACAGCCCTGCACCCTAGGGACACTGCCCAGCCTGGCCGCAGCAGCAAGGCGCTATTTACTCCAGGCTGCCTTCCTGCCCACTGCTCCCCAGGGATGCAGCACTTGCCCTGGGCAGGGCATCAACACCACATCCTTTTACCAGGGCCCAAGAGCCGGCTGCCCAGGCTAGGAATAGGGACCCGCTGACAGAGAGAAGTCAGCCTGGTCCCTCTGTATGGCTTGGTGGGGATAGGGATGAGGGAGAACCCTGTGGCTTGTGGCTGGCTGCCAACTTGCAACAGGAGCTGGTAGCAGCTCTGTGAGTCCTGCCCAGCAACTAAGCACCAGCTACCCCTGTTTGGGAGCAAAGGTGAGTTTGCAGAGCCCCAGGGCTGCGGCCACACACCCTCCTTGGGCAGAGCATCCATGGGTGCACCCGTGCAGAGCAGTGCTCAGGGCAAACAGTCCCTGGGGCGATGCTCATCCCAGCGTTGGGTGCTCAGTGGAGCAGCCTCTGGTCGGTGGGCTGAGTGCTGCAGCAGCTGCTTCCAGCTGCTCCAGGTCCATGGGGCGCTGACATGGGATAGCTCCCAGTGGCCAGGCAGGGGGGGGAGTGGGGAAGACTATTTTGGGCAGCCCAAGGCACCCCAGCTGTCATGATCTCTGCAGCACAGAACCTGCACTGGGGCCGGGACCTGGGTGCTGCCTGGGCAGCATTAGGGGAGGTGCACACACTTCCCATGAAGCCCCTAGCACCCCGCTGTCCCCCACAGCCAGGGGACAGCCACATCCCAGTCATGAAGTAGCCCAGTGCAGAGCTGAAACAGGTGATGACAATGGACCCATCCGGACGGCTCTGTGCCTCTCAGTCAGGTGGGGCTGGGGTAGAGGAAGGAACAGCAGCTTCGGGACCTGCAGCCAAAGTATGAGCTCCTGGCAATGGAGCCCTTGTCTGTGCCCTGGCTTCCTCCAGGCCAGACAGATCCTCCACGAGGGACTTTCCCGAGGTCACTCGCAGGCACCCGAATGGAAAGTCCCCAGGAGCTGTGGTTGCTGGGGACACAGCTCCCTGTGGCCAGGAGCAATGATGCCTGCAGCATCTCCTCCCATCCCTGACGCCACTTGCCTGCCCTGGCGGTCACCCAGGCTGTGGCATTCAGCCGAAACCTGGAGCTGGAGGGTGTGAGCTGCTGGCAAAGCCCCAGGCAGGCACAGCAGGACCCAGGGGAGATGGCTGAGTGCAGGGCTGGGTGAGGGGCAGCCCTTGGCACGGCAGGGACTGAGGTCCTGGAATGCAGCGGAGTGCCAGAACAGGAGTAAGGCACTGCCCCATGGCAATGAGAACATCTTTGATGGGAAGTGAGGTGGCTCTCATAAGGTGGTTTCAAACTGCTGTCAAATCAGGGGCAAGTCTGGGGGCTTTCCAAGGACTCTGATACCATCGGGGGAGCCATGGGGCAGGAAAAGACATGCTGTCGTAAACAAGTAACTCTCCCTGCGTGATGGGCAGGATGGGGAAGACATGGTGGGGAGATAAGAAATTAAAAACTCAAAAGGCAAAACACAGGCTGGTGGCCCTTCTCTGGAGCTCCCCCTGCTCCTCTTGTGGCATCCTTCCTGTGCTGTCCCCAAAGTGTCACATCCTGTCTGTGTGGGGACTTCTAACTCACTCCCCCTATGGTGGCAGAGGGTGTCCCCTGCCAGCTCACTCCCTCTCCAGGCTCCAGTGCTCAGGTGGGAAGCTGGGGACCAGGAAGAGGGTCACCCCAGAGCACACGGACCCCAGTCTCTGCTGCTCCCCAGGCAGCCTGTGGAGCTGGGAGGTGCTGCTGAGAAGCTGGTTGAAGAGAAAACAAGTTGATTTTGGTGATGCCACCATGCCAAACACTGGGGAGGACAGCATTAAAGCCTACTGCACTTGGTGCACCCACATACTCAAGGACAAGTTCTGGACCATGCCAGGGCTCCAAGCACTCGGGGATCATCGTGGCCCGGTGCCAAAGGCCTGGTGCATGGGAAATTTCCAGGGATGGCTGGCATTTCGGCCAGCCCGGCCCTCTCTCAGGTGCTGGAGCTGGCATTTCCTCCCCACCCTTCACTCCTCTGGATCCCTGCCCGCATTTGCCTGGTTTCCCAGGCAACAGCACCCATGAAGATGGGTGAGGTGAGGCTGTGCTGCCCGCAGATCGACCTGTGTCTCCCACAGAGATGCCACAGCTACAGTGAGGTCACTGCAGCTGACAGCAAGAGTGAAATACACCAGCCCCACAGATTTGAATGGCACCGGGGAAGGGGTCCTCTGGCATCACTCCCACCACCCTGCAGGGACTTGGAGGATGCTGTCACATCTGCCAGCCTAGAAGAGGAATGGTGAGAAGGGAGAGAGATGATGTCCCAAGTGGGGATTGAGGGATGGTTGCTACCAGGTAGGGAGAGATAGGTGAAGAGGGCATGAGCACAGGCTGGAGCATCCCCCATCCCTTTGGCACTGCAGCCTCCCACCCCACAGAGCACGTTTGGTCTCTGCCACTGCAGTGGCTCTGGGCACCATGAGACTCAGGGAAGTGCTGACTGGCACTGCAGGGCCATGGCCAAAGCCATGGGTGCACAAAGCACCCAGGATCCTGGGGAGGAGGCGTTTATACTCAGGTGGAGAGTGCTGCAAGGACACTGCAGCATCGCAGAGGCTTCACAGGGGCAGAAGCAGCCCCTTGCTGACCTTCTGGGGGCTGCAGGGCCTCTCCTCCCGTTTCCTTAAGTGGAGACATGGGAAAGCACACAGATGAGATGCACAGAAAGAGAGCAAGACCCTGAGGAGGAGGTTTGAAAGCATGAGTTTCTCCCACAGAAATCCATCCCTTGGGGTCAAGTCTGCAATTCTGCAGCTGGCAGCTCCTCTCCAAAGCCTAGACCCTGGGGCAGGGGCGCGGGTTGCAGCCAGGTTCTGGCTCTGACGCAGGGTACTGGGCGTGGGATGCTGGATTTGGGATGCTGGGTGTGGGATGCTGCATTCAGGTGCTCGGTGCCAGATTTGGGCTGCAGGGAGGGGTGTGAGGCCGCGTGCAGCCAAGAGTGAGGGTGCTAGCCAGCAACCCCGGCTCGTGGTGCCAAGCAGCCACGCGCGGGTGCTGGGAGGGAGTGGGAGGACCTGAGCACCCTCTGGTTTCGCTGCTGCCTTCCCCTTCCCGCTGTGGGAGCCCCGACTCTGGTTTTACTTTCAAAACGAAAGCAGTGGCAGCGCATGAGTGCACTGGCGCCGTCCCCCATCCTGCCACCCAGCACCCTGGGCGGCTGGGCCTGCAGTAGGTGGCCAGACACCCCTGAGTCACTCACCCCATCGCTCCCCCACCTCCACCACCCCATCCACTGCTGAGGATTTCCTTAAACCAGGCAGCAACCCCCCAGGGACAACAGGGATACATGGAGACACAGGTAAGGGCTGCTCCCCAAGCCGGGGGGTCAGGATGGGATGGGGTGCAGGGCTGTGGAGGCAGAAGGGACCAGAGGGCACCCGATGGGATGTGGGAAGGGCTGTGCTGTTGGCACACTTGAAGCACTGGGGCTGTGGGGCGCCAGGTTCCCCCCACTGCACCCACAGCCACCCCGAGGCTCTGGAGCTGGGCAGGATCCAGGGCTCAGGGTGCCGGGGTGCAGGCACTCGCCCCAGCATGCGGGAAGCCCAGCAGGAGGGGGAGGGAGGGGAGGCCTCGGCGAGGGGCCAGGCGAGGGGCGGCCCCCGGCGCACCCGTCATGTGTTACTGGAAACATCTGGCCTGGGCCGCAGGGGCGTGACAGCCGCACACGCATGTGCACACGCATGTGCACACATGCACATGGGCACACACACATGCACTCGTGTGTTTATGGGCATGTGCGTGTCAGTACATGCATCCACTCCTGGGTACACTCGTGTTCATGTGTGTATACATACCCATATATGTATACACACAGAGAGGTATGGAGATTTGCACACACATGTAGATGGCCACATACACATGTAAGCATATAGATATAGACATGTACACTTATATGTGTATACACATGTACACGCACACCTAAACATATAGTTATACCTGTACAGATTTGCACGTACACACATGTGTACATGTGCCAGCAATCACAGCTTGCTGCAGCATGCACATGCATGGACATACAGGAGTATGTGGATGGACCCTCACATATTCACCAAACATACGCACATGCACAGACATGCACACATGTGTACATACATGTACAATGGTTACATTAACTGCATGCATCCTGGCTGGAGCCTGTGGCCATCCCCCTGCCTGGGTGCCCTGGCAGAGTGAGCCTGTACATGCTGCGTGCACATGTTCCTCTGTGTGTGCTTGTGAAAACATATATGTGCAGATGCATGTGTGCCCTATAGGAGCCTGTGTGTAACCGTATGTCCCATATATATTCATATGCACCATGTGCCTGTGCAAGCCTGCATGTACCCCTCCCCTGGGTGCCCATGTGCCTGTGGACTGCATGTGTGCTGTGAGTGCCCATGTGTGCCAAGAATGCCATGTGTATACCCAAGTGTGCCAAGGGCACAGTGTGCCTGTGCGCCCATGGGTGCCATATGCCTGTGTGTGTGCAGTTGTGCCCGTGTGTGCCCGTGTGTGCCGTGGGTACCTGTGTGCCCATGCGTGTATATGCGCACCATGTGCACTGTGCGCACCATGTGTACCCCGTGTGCCCACGCGTGCCGTACGCGCTCTCACACCTCGCGGTGCCCGCACCCCGATGCGGATGCGGGTGCCGGTACCGGAGCGGGGCGCTGGGGAGCGCGGCGGCGCGGGGGGCGGAGCGCGGCGGCGGGGGCGAGAGGCGGCGCCAGCCCCCATCGACCTCCAAACTTTCATTAAGTCGGCAGCACCGGCGGCGGTGGCGGCTCTGGGCCTGCTACGGCACCGGTACCGGATTGGGTGCGGTGGAGCGGCTCACTCGTGGGCCCACCAGGGACGGCGGTGGTGGCCGGGGGGAGGCATGGGCACGGTAAGGGGCGCGCACCTTCGCCGGCACCGGGTACCCGGCCAGGCCGGCAGCCGCGGGAGCATCGGCGGGGCGGGAGGCTACCGGTGACGGGAACTGACGGGACCGGACTGAAGGGCACAGGACGGGGGGCAGCGAGGTGCTCCGCATCCGTGGAGCCGGCGACACCGGTAGCGACACCGGGCACGGCACCGGCAGAGGCCACCCGCCGGGACGGTGGCGAGAGCGGGATGCGGGGCGGTTCCGCATCTGTTGCTCTCCCGGCGCGGCGCCGCGGTACCGGGGGAGCGCAGGGGCGCGGCGCGCAGAGCGGGGCCGCCTGCCGCTGCACCCGGGGGGCGGCGGGGACCGGGGCGGCCCGGCCCGGTGCCGGGGCGGGGGGGCTGGCGGTAATTTTCCACGGGCATGTGCCGGGGCGGGGCGGCGGAGCAGCCACCACGTGGCGGCTGATGTAACCGGGCCCCCCCGCCGCCGTGCTGCACCGGGCGGCGGCGGCGGGGGGGTGCCGGGCGGCGGGCGCGTCGCGGCAGGCGCTGCCCGCGGGGCTGCCGCCGGAGCCGCCTCCCGGGAGCGGGGGGGGGGGAGAAAGGGAAGGGCAGGGCAGGGCGGCGGCAGGCCGGCCCGCTGCCCGCCTCCCGTGGGTACCGGCCGCAGCGGGCCCGGCGGATGCTGGCAAAGGAAATGGCCTCGCAGGTGGCAGCGGCGGCACCGGCGCCCCGAGCCGCCCGCTGGGTGGGAGGGGACGGGGACGGGTTTTCCATCCTGCGGCCGAGCATCCGTGGCCTTCCCCTGGTGCTGCCTCCCCCGCCGAGGCGTGACACGCTGGCCGGGAGCCCCGGTTGGTGTCTGGGTGTCCCGACTTCAGGGTACCACCAGTCCCGTCTCTAGGTACTAGCCGCCCTGCCCTCCGAGCTGTCATGGCATCCCGCAGCCCCGGGAGAGCTGCCTCGTAGCACCAATGCATTGCATCCCAATCCCTGACTGCCTCTCCGTGGGGATGCCGCAGCCTCCCGCATCCCTGTATCCATCCCGTTGCCACCTTGCACCTGGCTGGGATCTCAGATCTCACCTCCTTGCCAGGCTGGGAGCCAAAGCCAGCGGTGTGTATGCAGGCAGGCAGCCTTATCAGTGCCTGGCAGACCCCAGGGGGAGTGGTGAGCCGGCCCCTCGGGTGCTGTACCCTCACGGGTGCAAGATGAGTCCCAGGCTGAATTCAGGGCTGCAGGACAGGCAGCTTTGGCTGACTGGCAATAAGCGTGTGAGAGGGAAGAGGTCCGTCCGCTGACCCTGTGCTTCCCACCTCTGAGAGGTCCCTGTGCCATGTGAGGAGCCAGACTTGTGGCACTGATGACATTTCTTCTCCCAGGGAGCGCTTTGGTGATGGGATGTCGTATCTGCTAGAGGCAGCCTGCCTGAGTTGGAGTGGCTGTGGCCAGGGCTGGGGGCTCGCCCTACATCCCCTGGTTTTCTGCCCTTTATCTCCACCACCCATGCTCCCTTCCCCAGTGCTTAAGAGCTTTGTGCCCCTCTGCTGATCGCTCCAGACCCGTGACAGCCTGGGGACAGGGCTGAGGTGCTTGGCCACTGGTGGTGGTGGTAGTTTGGGACCATTGGCAGGGGTTGGGGTCCTCCCCTGGCCAGCAAGCACACCAAAGGTTGGATCTGCTGCGTGGACAATCACAATGGTGTTTTGCAAAAGCAACTGTCCCTCGGGTGAGGTCAGGCCCTGGTGCTCCACAGGGGCCCCCAGCAGCCCCACTCTGGGGCAGGCAGTGCAGGCAGCTGCCTGCACCCTGTCCAGCAGCACCTGGTGCCCAGCAGAACCCAGCAGCTCGGCCCCCCTGCGCCGCACGTGCATGCGATGCACCGGGGCAGAAGGCAATCGTTTCCCATCTGTGTCCTGTGAGGCAGCTGAGCCCCGCTCAGCGCCCAGTGCCAGCGCTGCTGTGTGCTGCAGCCACTTCGGATTGAGCTCTTGCTGGGGGGAGAGCTCAGGGGGCCCCTGCTCCTGCCTGCAGCCCCCAAAGCCCACCCTTTGGGAGGATAGCAGCCCACAAGGTTGCCTGTCCACACCTGGTAAATCTTTAACTGCTTCTTGGGAAACACCTAGGAGCCACCGCTCGCTCGTCTGGATGCTGGGGTTCGGAGATGCTGGAGGGGTTGGGAGCCAGCAGGAAGAGACCCCGCTGCCAGCCCATTCATGCCTGTGCCCTGCAGGCTGGCACAGGGGAGCGACCCGCCTGGCACAGCCCCCTGGTTCCTGAAGGGAGGGGGAGGCCCGGGGAGGGACGTGTCCACCCCACCAGTCACGTCTCTCTTGGTGTCTCTCCTCTCTGCCCAGCTTGCTCTGTCGGTGGATTGAAGCGCACCGGTGTTGGTGCCGCAGCCAGCGCGACGGAGAGCGGGCAGGCGAGGGACCCCGCTCCAGCCTCCAGGGATGGCCGATAAGTGCAGCGAGGGGCTGCTGGTAAGTGCAGGGTGTGGGGAGCGGGCTGGCATGGGCCACTGCCTTGTGTACCTGGAGCACCCGGCACAGGGAGCAGGGCACCAGGGCTCCTCTAAGGCTTGATGCTCCCTTGGAACCCCTGGCCAGGGTTGCGCACCCATGGTGCTCCCCAGCACAATGACTGTGGGGCAGACACTGGCCGCTGCTTGCCCTGAGCATGCTGCCTGTGCGCTCCTCGGGCGCGGTGTCGCGCCACTCCTGGAGATGCTATCACCCGTCCCAGGCTCTCTGCCTGGCCTTATCACCTGCCCCAGCACCCCAGGAGCAAAGCCCCAGCCGGGCGGCTCCTCTGCCTGCTCCTGTTAAAGGGTGTGGGTGCCCCTCCGTGCTGGATGTCCCCATAGGGGCATGGTGTGGAGCTGCTTCCCCTCTGCGTACAGCCGGCAAGCTCTCGCGGGTTGAGCTGGTAGGATGGTGACATGGTTTTGTGCTGGTCTTGGCAGCTGTGGGATAATGGTTGGACTTGATCTTAAAGGTCTTTTCCAACCTAGTTGTTTCTATGCTTCTGTGGTGTGGGGACAGAGCCAGGTTTTTTCCAGGCACCGGTGTGGTGCCTGATCTTCCATCCTCACAAGTGGTGGGATGCTGTGCACTGCCCTGCGCTTGCCTACACCAGGGATGGCTTCAGTGGCTGGGTGGATGCGGAATGTTCCTGGTGTGTGTCCTTGTTGGAGGGCTGCAGTAGCCCCATGCTTGTGGCAGCTCTGCCATGCAGCGAGGTGTTTGGGAGCCCTGAGATCAGGTTCCCATGCCAGGCTGCTGCACTGTGCCGGGCAGGTGAACCCAGGCTGTGCTTGACTCTTCCCTTTTTCCCAATGGATGGGAGCTGAACATCGGGGCTGACATGATTGTTGCGCCCTCCCCTTCCCGGGGGGCTTCCTGAAATAGCTGCATGCTCCAGCCAGAGGGCTGGGAGCCAGGACTTTCCTGGGAAGCCAAGAGCCAGGGGAGCAGCGTGCTCCAGCAGGCACTTCCAGCTTGCTTGTGTGTGCGCAGCTCCTCTGCTTGCATGTCCCAGCATGGCCCCACTGTCTGTGCCTGCAGTGGGGAGCCCAGCACCCATCCTGCCTTCAACGGGCATGTGGAAGGGTCAGAATGGCTGGCGGGAGAAGGAGGTAGATTTCTCCAGGAGAAGCTGTTGTCTGGGTACAGGGAGATGCTAGGGATGTACCCGTGTTTGAATGGAGGTCTGTCACGCGGATGTGCTCCTGCATGCATGGGGTGCTTGCCATGGCTCTGTGTCCTTGCTGTGTGTTCTTGCCCTGGCTGGAGCAGCTGGCGTAGCACTGAGGTGAGGGCTGAGCCTGGCACCCACAGCAGGGAGTCAGGCATGGGAGCACCCGCCTACTCCCAGGCAGTCTTTAACCCGCTTCTCAGAAATACCTGACGGGTTCCCTGTGGGAGCATCCCTTCTTCCAGAGCATCCCCACTCCTAGAGCATCCCTGCACTGCAAGCCGTGGGAGTAGTTGTGGCGGGACGGGTGCTGGCTGCCAAGCCACGTGGGTCACTGGGGAAGGGAGCTAATCTCCTTGGCCTGCCTCCAGGGCCCTGCCAGTCACCTGGTAAAGCACGGTCCCTGCCTGTCCTCTCATCCCTGCCTGCAGGTGCAGCTCCTGCCACCTCTGCTCCCAGCCCAGCCAGGCTCCAGCAGTGCAACCGATGTCCAGGGATGTGTGTGCAGCCGCTGGGTTTGTGATGGGGCTCGGGGTGCCCACTGTGCCCTGCCTGGGGAGGGAACGGGGTGATGGAGGCAGCAGCAAGGTGATGTGCTGCTGTGCCTGTTTCCCCACCTGTGGGTTGAGGCCTGAGCCCTCCAATTGGTCTGGATGTGTTGAGGGTGCTGTGTCCCTGCGTCCTGCTTTGGCAGGCTCTGTGTTTTGTGGATGCCTCTGGGAAGTTTACTCACTCCAAAACAGCAGGCAGGAGGGCAGGCAGTGCCCTCCCTGCTGTTCCTTGGCAAGCACTGGGTCACTGCTCCCACCACGCTGCTGGGGTTAAGGCCTGGGGGTGCCTGTCCCAGACACCCCCAACGGTGCGGTGTCACCAGCCAGCGGCCATGGGCATGGTAGCCAGTGGAGCTGTGGCAATGGCTCTTGGCTCCGGGAGCCCTTCCCGGAATACCAAGGGGCAGTGATGGGGGGGCTGGCGGGGGATTCTTCTGCCTGAATGCCCCAGGAGAATCATGTCTGCCCCGGAGAATGGGGCCGGAGAAAGGCAGCCCCAGCAGGAAGCACTCAGCATGGGGATGGTGGCACTGGGGCATGTCCCCGCCCCAGGTACCTGCAGCCCTGCTTGGGGATGGGGTGACGAGGGCTGGAAGATACATGGCCATCCCTGATGCGACCATTGCCCCTGCCTCTGTTGTTTAGCCAGGGTGGAGACCTGGGTGCCAGGGGAGGTGAGAGTCCTGCTGCGGGCGCTTTGTTTCCAGCAATGTGTCCCTGTGGGGCTGGCAGTTCCCTTTGCCTGCCAGGGGAGCAGCACTGTGCTCCATGGGCTGACACAGGGCCTGGCATCTCTGGGATGGGGTGGTGGGTCCCACCATGATGCGCTCATGCTGTGTGCGGGTGGCCTAGGCAAAGTGATGCTGCCAAACCCATGGAGGGTTTGGACAGAGGGATGCTTGTGTGGGCACCTTGTGGGGTGTCCAAAGCTCAAGAAGCGCGTGACTGGCAGGGCTATGCTGGGATCAGTGGGGCTGGCACAGCATGGGGTGATTCTGGGCTTGCACGCATCCCATGGATGGGGCGCAGTTGGGTGCTGCTATCCCATGGATGGTGCATGTCCCAAGCTCCTGGGTGGCCAGTGCAAGAGGGGACAGGAACAAGCGCTGGGTGCTGGCGTGCGGGGGGCCAAGAGCCCGCTATGCACACGTGTGCTGTTCACGTGCGCGCCCGCAGCCGCTGCTGCCCGGACCCCAGATGGTTGCCCGAAAGCGCTGGGCTGTCCCCCCGCCCTCGGCGCACCATCACGCCTCGATGGCATCTTGGCTGTGCTCCCCAGCCAGGACACGGGGCTGGGAGCAGCTGGGGTGCCCCGAGCCTGGCTGGGGGCGCACCCTGTGCCCACCCTCCCATGGGACACAGCACCCCACCATGTTCCCACCTTGCACTGGCAAGAGGGCGAGCAGGGAGGCTGCGGGGTGCCTGGGGAGCAGGGGGGTCATGGCACAGCCCTCCTGCAGCCAGATGGTCCCCCGCGGGGCAGTGACCTTGCGAGGGTTGCCATACAGAGCCCATGACGGTGCCAGTGGTGTGACGTTAGAGTGAGGTAGAGTGGCACCAGGCTGGGGATGTGCCAGCAAGCAGGCTTGTCCCTGTGTCCCTGTCCCCAAGCGGGGCCATGCCTGGTCCCCACAGCCCTTGAGCATGCAGGGCTGGATGGCTGCATAGGTGATGGGCACAGTGACAGGAACACGTGTGGGGCTGGAGGTGTTTGGGCGTGGGGACAGGGGCCTCTGAGTGGAACACGGTCCTCTGCTGCACTCCAAACACAGGTCCTGGCCCCAGCCAGCCGGGCAGCAGTGCCCACAGGGAGGGCAGCGGTGCCTGTTGGAGCGTGCGGGGCTGCAAGCAGCTGGATTCCACTAATGAGGGCTCATTAAACGGGACGGGGCTCAGCCCGCTGTGCTGCCTGTCCTGCCCGCGCCTGCTGGGGAGGGAACCCGGCTTGCAGGGACGTGGCTCGTGGTGGGGGCAGAACTGAGGCACGGGGTCCCTGCGGTGTGGGGCAGGCGGGTGCTGGTGCTGCATGGGACGGGCAGCGAGGGGCTGAGCCTGGCCGGGAGGCGAGCAGGGAGCAGTGCCAAGTGCTGGAGCGGCGGGCGGGGGGAGGCGGGCGGCTGCTGCGCCGGAGCCTGAGGTGCCAATGAAGCTGGGGACTCACGGAGCCGGGCAGCCTGGCCCCCCGGATAGCGGCCACGGGCAGCTGGGCCCCCGCCGGCCCCCTCAGCAGGTCAGTGGGGAGGTGAGAGCGGGGTCTAATGGGGCAGAGTAAGGTGGATGGTGGCTGTTCCAGCACTGTTCCCCCACGGCCATGGCTCTCCAAGCCCCTTTGTGCTGGTTCCCGGGCGATGGATCTGCAGGGCTGAGCTGCAGCTTTGTGCTGTGGGACGCTGGAGAGGCACCTCTAAGCCCCACAACCAGGGACGTGGGGTGGTCTTGGGGAGGGAGGACGCAGTGTGGCACTAAGCCCCTCCGTGGCCTCAGCCACGTTGGGAGCAAGAAGAGATTGTCTGACAGTTGTGTGTTCATTAACTCTGGAACCGACTGATTACAAGAGAGGCATAGCAGCCCTTTTCCTCGCTCAGTGCTGCAGGAGCGGTGAAGATCCATCCTCCATCCTCTTGCTTATCCCCCAGTTTCATGGGCATTAGTAAGCAATGTCAAAGCTTGCCCTGACTCGCCATGGCCCCCCAGGGCTGGGCTTGTACTGCTGTGGGTGGCTGGCAGGGCGTGCTCAGGGCTGTCCATAGGGCTGGGCAGCCTCCCTGCAAGGGGGTGGTCAGGGCTGTGTAGCACTGCTGAAGGGTCCTGGGATTTGGTGGGATTTGGACAAGCCCCTCAGCACTGCATCCCCCTGGCCCTGGGTGTGTCTCTCTTGCCTTTGCCCATCCTGGCATCCACAAGTGATGCTCCCACTGTCTGGGCTGTGCTGGATGTCGATGCCCCCATGTCATGCGTCTGTTGCACCAGGGCAGGGAAAACATGGGTCCGGGCACCACAGGGAGAGCACAGGGATGGCCAGGATGGGCCGGTGGGGCTGGCAGAGCTAAGATGTTGATGTGGGTTCATTACCCATGTGGCAGGGACAAAGAGGGCAGGGCCTGATTCTAGGGGCATCTCCCCTGCAAGCACCCAGGATCTGTGGACTGCCAGTGAGGACAAATGGGACCCCCCTATCCAAGTCACTCCATCCCTCTGTCACTGGGGACCCCTGCCCCACGCTGGGATTCCAATGTCCCAGGCATCTTGCACCCCACTTCCCTGTCCTGGAAGAGGTGCTGTTTTACCAAAAGACATATTTAGCATCTATTTATATCTTCCGGTAGCCTCTGCTTCACTCAGGCACGACTTTTACACCATCACCATGGCAAAGAGCAATGACATCAGGCTGATGATGTCAGGGCTGACGAATCCTGCACTGGTATTGCAGGAGCAGCCCCAGCACCCTATTAGGAGACTGGGGAAGGAATTGGGGGTCCCTCACTTGTTCAGGGGTGCTGGATAAGGCTGATGCCCCACGGAGTGCTTCTGCTGGGCTGAGGTACTTCTGTGGGGGCAGTTCGAGTGGGGGGAAAAAGAGTGGGGGACCATGCTGGACATGCCTCCCATGGAGACATCCCCAAGCGTGGACTCCACCACTGCCATGAACTTCCCAGCCATAAATCAAGGCCCCTTCGGGAAGTGGGGGGCATCCGGGCACCCCAGCCAAGCTGTCATTGTGCAAGGAGATGCTGCTTAGCATGAGAAAGGCTCCGATGCCAGGCAGTGTGATGGATGATACCCACTTTGCCGGGCTGGGGAGGCCTTGGCCATGGTTTGTGAGGGGGTTGGTCCCTGGGGAAAGGGGAGGAAGGGGATGCCTGGGCACCTCTTGTGTGCAGCCTCTGCTGCCCCTCTGCCCCCTTGGAGAATATTTAGTGTGTTTGAGGAGTGCTTCTTCCCCCCCCCCCACAGTGTTTTCACCCAAGCCAGGTATCTTTTGTAGCACATATATGGAAAATTTGGGGTCTGGGAGCATCATTCCGACCTCGAGTTTGCATTCTTGCCGTGGAGCAGTTTCCCCTTTGCAGCCCATCTCCGTCCCATCCCTACAATGGGAAGAGGGGTGTCTCATCTTCCCAGATGCCTGGGTTCTCTGTGTCCCCCCTCTTTTACCATGTGGGGTTGGAAGGGTGGTTAATGAGTGTAAAGGACAAGGCGACCTTCCCAGATTTGGGGAGAGGGGGGGAGCGGGAGCAAGCTGATGGGTGAACACGCAAGCATTTGCGCACGTGTGTGTGCTTGTGCACGCATGGGCACACATGTGGCTGCCCCTTATTGGGGACAAGCAAGCCTAAGCCCTGTGCTGCAGGAATGGAAAGGTAGGGAGGGAAAGAACAGAGGCTTGGCATTCTCACTGCACTGGTGCCAGGCGGCTCAAAGCTGGGGTGCCCCACTGGGCATGGGGGTGAAGCCATGCCAGCATTACCTGAGCAGAGGGGTGGCCTTTCGGCTTTGGGACAGGAATGTGGTCTCCTTTGGGCTCCAGAGCTCTGAGCTGAGCCAGGGCCATGCAGTTGTGTTGTCCCCCCCAGACCCTGTGCCAGGCAGGCTGGAGTGTTGCCCCCCTCCTGCTGGCTGTGCTGCTCATTAGGAGCCTCATTAGTGCGAGCAGCTTAATCAGCGGCTTCCCGATCGGATCAGCCCGCTCAAGCGGGCAGTGTGCCCAGGCATGGGGACAGTGCCAGTGTTCTATCCCCCTACCCTGGCAACCCCTTGGCACCCCATAATAAGAGTCTTCCCTGGAGGGGGGATCCCCCCTAGCACTGGGGGCTGCTGTAAGCTCTTCTCTGATGGAGCCTTTGCCATGGGGTCTGCCATTCTCGCCCTGATGCCTTGGCTCAGCCAACATCACCCCTATAGCCTGGCCCAAAGTACCCACCGATCCCCCCATTGCCCTTCTCCCCCATCCCTGTGCCCCAGCAGCCCCCCATGGCCCCTGGCGCGTGCGGGCCCTGCTTACAGCAGATGGCTTTGTTTGGCAGCGCGGTGCCGGAGTCGCCGGGCATCACGTCCTGGCTGTGCCGGCCCTAATCAAATGATACGGTTAGGTGCACCGCGCCTGCTGCCTGCGCCCCGCCGGCGTGAGCAGATCCGAGGTGACGGCTCCCATTTGTGGCCTGCTCACTGCCAGCGTCAGCCATCGTGGGGGGCACACAGTGGGGTGTTCACGGTGGGGAGACTGGCACTGGCATGCTCCTAGGGCTGTGGCACCCCATATTGCTCCTGTAGTGTTATGGGTGCTGTGAGGCCATGAGCACCCTCATCCCATGCATCTATCACCTGGCCCCAGGTGGGTAAGGAAGGGTTTGGAGTACCTGCGGCACCCAAAAATGACATCTGCCCTCAGCACAACCTGCCAGAGCTGAGCAGCATCCAGGAAGAACATTAATGTGAGCACAGGGCCGTGCTGGGACGGGTCCACCCGGTGATGGGCGCTCATCCCTGTTGTTGTTGTCCGCGGTGTGAGCTCGCATTGTGTGGCAGCCTGCACAAAGCGCCCTTTCTTGCCGTTCTCTGTCTCCCCTCCGTCCCCTACAGTGAGGGATGGCTGAATGGTGGGGCTGCCTCACCAAGGGGACCCACCTGCATGGGACCCTCCCTGCGCTGCCCCAAGTGTGGTGCCTTGCTGGACAGGACCCCATCTGCTGCAGGGTGCCCTTCCTGGGGGTGGCACCCGGGCCCCCTTCTGCTCTAATCACTGCACCCCACTCCCCATTGAAGGGAGACCCTGCTTCCCCCCGGGGGTCCCGCCATTCTCCCCTCCCAGCCATGGGCAGTGGCCACCCAGCAGGACCTCTCTTGCTGGGCACGGGGAGGGGGGGTGTGTGAGAACAGAGGCCCCTTTGTGCTCGGGCGCCCGGACCTGCTTTGTATGAGTTGCAGGCTCTTCCTTCGCTGCAGCCGGGCTCCAGGCAGAGCTATTCATTGAGGGGGGGGCACCACCACTGCCCTCCCCCTCCTTGGCACTGCTTGTGCATGGTTGGAGGGGGGGCTGGCATGAGGGGGGGATTTGGAAGGATGCTGGGGACCACCCAGCCCTGCTCGGTGGCCGTCACCCCTCCGATGGGGCTGGCAGGGCGGTCCGTGGCTAACACACCCCACAACATCTCTCCACAGAACGGCGCTGTGCCCGGGGAGCGAGGCAAGCAGGACAAGAGCGTCAAGCGTGGCAACTGGGGCAACCAGATCGAGTTCGTGCTGACCAGTGTGGGCTATGCCGTGGGGCTGGGCAACGTCTGGCGCTTCCCGTACCTCTGCTACCGCAATGGGGGAGGTGGGTGTTGGGGGGCTGGGCAGGGGGGTGCCTCAGGGCAGGGGGGGTCCTGTGTGGTGCTTGCCAGCCCCAGGCTCGCTGGGGTGGTGCAGGGTGCACAGTTGTGCCCAAGGCCGTGGCACACTCTCACCCCCTGGTTCCTGCCCACCAGGTGCCTTCATGTTCCCCTACTTCATCATGCTGGTGTTCTGTGGTATCCCCCTCTTCTTCATGGAGCTCTCCTTCGGGCAGTTCGCCAGCCAGGGCTGCCTCGGGGTCTGGAGGGTCAGCCCCATGTTCAAAGGTAAGGAGCTGCCCATCCCCACCAGCACGTGCCAGCATGGGATGTCTGCTGGCACAGCCCTCGTCACGTCCCACCGCACACCCCATGTGTCCCCTGCCCACACACCTCTGGCACACCACACGGCCCCACACAGGCTCCTGTGTCTTGCCCCTTGCACATGCAATCACTGCATGCATGGCATGGGTCCTCCGTACACACATCCAGCCTGGGCCATGGTGCCCTGCACACGCAGCCCGCCTGGCGTTCCCTGCACGCGTTACGCACACCCCTGTGCATGCGATGCATCTCCTGCGCATACCCCAGCCCTGCACTGGCGTCTGCTGCAGGCATTACACACACATCCCTGCACATGCCACACGTGTCCCCAACGCATCACTGCTGCAGAGGCCACTCTGGTCCCCTGAACACGCTGCAGGTCCCCGTGGCCCTTCCGGGTGTGGGCACAGTCCTGCAGTCCTCTCCCTGCACCATAGGCAGCGGGTGCTGTGCCCACATGTGTGGGTGCTGGCTGTGCTCAGAACTTGCCCAGCCACGGCTGAACTCTGCTGCCTCACCGGTGTGCTCCCATGCTGCTGGCTCCCCTGGTGCACCCTGCACACTACCTGATGGGTGACATGACCACATGTCACATCTGACTGTGGGCAGCCCACCCTCCTGTGTGCATTTCCCTGTGCTTGTGTGGCCCTTGTCACATGCCACCAGGTAGCTGAAGCCCTAAAACCACCATAGCCAGGAGAGACCCCCACCCAGTGGTTCTCCAGGGCTTCAGGCCCCAAAGGTTTTCCTGCAGCTTTGTGGTCCATGCACCCCTTGCGCATTGCCACACGTCCCAGGGGACACAGCACCACCAGGCTTGCTTGAAAGTACAGGAACCCCTGCACAGTGTCCCCGCCCCAGTGCCACAGCCAGAAACAAGCCTCAACGTGGCTGCAAGCTGCCGCTGGCACCGCATGCTGCCCTCCCCACCACGCCACAACCCCCTGTGCTGCGCGCCGTGCCGCACCGTGCCGCTCACCCCTCCCCGGTGCTGTTCCCAGGCGTGGGCTACGGGATGATGGTGGTGTCCACATACATCGGGATCTACTACAACGTGGTGATCTGTATTGCCTTCTACTACTTCTTTGTGTCCATGACGCGTGTGCTGCCCTGGACATACTGCAGCAACGCCTGGAACACGCCTGACTGCGTGGGGGTGCTGGATGGGAACCTCTCCAGCCGCGCTGCCCTCAACCTCGCCCTCAACGCCACTCAGAAGCGCACCAGCCCCAGTGAGGAGTACTGGAGGTACCGGGGATGGGGACAAGGGATAAGGGGGGTGATAGTGATGGTGGGGCCGTGCTGACAGCCGCTGCCCTCCATGCAGGAGGTACGTGCTGGACCTGTCTGATGACATCGGGAACCTGGGCGAGGTGCGCCTGCCCCTCCTGGGCTGCCTCGGTGTCTCCTGGGTCGTCGTCTTCCTCTGCCTCATCAAGGGTGTCAAGTCCTCGGGGAAGGTACCCATATGTTCTCCCTCCCAGCCCCATCTCTGGTGTGGACATGCCCCCTCTGTAGTGGCCATTCCTCCTCTAGGCACATCCTCATCTCTATTGGGAATGTAGCTCCTGTTGTGTCCATAGTGCCACCTTCCCTGACCGTAGCTCCATCCCAGCACTTAAGCACACCCTGTCCCAGGCCATATCCCTTTCCCGTGGCCCTGCTCCCTGAGGTGTTGCCCCGCAGGTGGTGTACTTCACGGCCACCTTCCCCTACGTGGTGCTCACCATCCTCTTCGTGCGCGGCATCACACTGGAGGGGGCCCTCACTGGCATCATGTACTACCTGACACCCCAGTGGGACAAGATCCTTGATGCCAAGGTGAGCAGGGATGAGGGGTGGCGGGTGGACAGGGGGGAATGGGGACATAGCACTGACCACCCCACTGCTTCAGGTGTGGGGTGATGCAGCTTCGCAGATCTTCTACTCACTGGGCTGTGCCTGGGGTGGGCTCATCACCATGGCCTCCTACAACAAGTTCCACAACAACTGCTACCGGTGAGTGCCCGACCATGGCTCCACCAGCCCTGCTGCTGTCTGTCGGACCTCTCACCAGCCCAGACCTCTCTCCCCTCAGGGACAGCATCATCATCAGCATCACCAACTGCGCCACCAGTGTCTACGCTGGCTTCGTCATCTTCTCCATCCTGGGCTTCATGGCCAACCACCTGGGCGTGGATGTCTCCAAGGTGGCCGACCATGGCCCTGGCTTGGCCTTTGTTGCCTACCCCGAGGCCCTCACCTTGCTCCCCATCTCACCCCTCTGGTCCATCCTCTTCTTCTTCATGCTCATCCTCCTGGGGCTGGGGACACAGGTAGGTCACGTTGGGGCCAGTGTACTGGGACAGGGTGGCGGCATGGTGGGACATGGTGGTGACGTACTGCCCCTTCTGCCCCATGTGCAGTTCTGCCTGCTAGAGACGCTGGTTACGGCCATCGTGGATGAGGTGGGCAACGAGTGGATCATCCGCAGGAAGACCTTTGTGACGCTGGGGGTAGCCGTGGCGGGCTTCCTGCTGGGTGTCCCACTCACCACTCAGGTAGGTGACCATGGGGCTGTGGTGGTGGGGTGCTGTTGCCATGGTGATTGCCAGCTGACACCAACAACTGTTGCCATGACCACCCTGGTGGTGGTGACACCCAAGGCCTGGTGTTGCCATGCCAACAGTGGTGATGGTATCCAGACTAAGCATCGCCATGCTGATCCTGGCATTGGGTGTTGCCATGCCAACAGCTGTGGGTGTAACTCAGCTGTGCATTGCCATCACAACGCTGGCAGCATGGCTGTTCTGTTGCCATGCCAACAGCAGTGGTACCCACTGGGGCAGCTGTGCTAAATGGGTCCCTCTCACAGGCGGGCATCTACTGGCTCCTGCTGATGGACAACTACGCCGCCAGCTTCTCACTGGTCGTCATCTCCTGCATCATGTGTGTGGCCATCATGTACATCTACGGTAGGTGGACAGCCAGCCAATGGCGAAGGGAGTGTTCTGATATCTAGCCAATTGGTGATCTGCCCTGTGCTAACTGGCAAGGCTGTTGGCCAATCAGGTGTGACCTGAGCAGCCTGATGGGTCCCACTAGCCGAGATCTGGAGGAGACAGACACGGGGCAGCAGTTGGGGTCCCAACAGGCTCCCATCCATCTCACACTGGGGCTGATGGCTTCTTGTCCCCCCCAGGGCATCGCAACTACTTCAAGGACATTGAGATGATGCTGGGCTTCCCACCGCCGCTCTTCTTCCAGATCTGCTGGCGCTTCATCTCACCTGCCATCATCTTTGTGAGCATTGTGACTATGGGGCATGGGGCCATGGAAGGAGGAGGCAAAGAGCCCACCTGGGCAGCCTGCTGGGGTGGATGGTGCTGGGCTGCAGGAGAGCAGTGGGGAGGGGGCAGAGCAGGGTGACTGGGGGGATGCAGAGCAGGCTGGCTGCTCCCCACTGGCTGATCCTGCCTGTCCCTCCCCAGTTCATCCTGGTCTTCACAGTGATCCAGTACCGGCCCATCTCCTACAATGACTACGTCTACCCGACCTGGGCCATCAGCATCGGCTTCCTCATGGCACTTTCCTCCGTCATCTGTATCCCCATCTACGCCATCTACAAAGTGTGCTGCTCTGAGGGGGACACACTGCTGGAGGTAGGTGACTAGGGTGCAGGCCCCTTTGTCCATGTCCCACCCAGGACTGCCTGTAAGGCTGTCCTTCACTTGCCTACACACCCACAGTGGCTGTGAGAAGGCAGCATCCATGGGGTATCCCGTCTCGAGGCTCCCCTGGGAGGGCATGGCCGGGCAGGGCAGGGGAGCATGGTGGGTGCTAACCGTGTCCCCTCGCTCTCCTTTTCTCTCTAGCGCTTGAAAAATGCTACCAAGGCAAGCAAGGACTGGGGCCCGGCGCTGGCAGAGCACCGCAGCGGCCGCTACGCCCCAGCGTTCAGCCCCTCCACCGAGTCCCACTTGGAGGTGCAGCCCCTGCAGCCGGAGAAGAGCCGGAGTGAGGCGGAGGCTGCGTCCCCCGTGCAGGGCAGCAATGGCTCAGCCCACAGCCAGGACTCCAGACTGTGACCCCCCACCATCCCCACACCCCCTCTAACCCCTCCTGCGCGGTGACACTTTCGCACCTTCCGCTGGCGGAGCCTGGCTCCGGGCCGCACCGGACCACGGGGGGCTCTCAGCACCCGTCCCCGAGACCCCCCCACCTCCTCACCGGTTAACTCCCCCCGACCCCCCCGTGGCGTTCGTTAACCCTCATGTTTACGGTAACCTTTGTGCGCGACGCTGGGACAAGAGAGGAGGGGGCACAGCCCTGGGAGGGCCGGGAGCCAGAGGCACTTTGCAGGGGTCCTGCTCCGGGGGGGAGGCACAGGATGGGGGGAGCGGGATGTCCCATGGCTCCCGGCCCCCCTGCAGCCAGGTGCCCCGCTGTGGGGCACCCTCCTGGCCTAGCCATGGGGAAGGAGTGGGGTAGGACCACGCTGAGACTGCCCATGGCCACCCCAAGTGTGTGTGCACAGGGGCATTGTGGTGGGGTTGGCACTGCAGGACCCCCCACCCACTGTGGCTCAGAGCCTTCAGGGTCCCACTGGTGGCCATGCCCAGGGATGGTGCCAGGCACAGAGCTAGCACAGGGAGATGGGAACAAGCACGCTGCCTGCATGGGCAGCGGGATCTTATGGCACAAGACACAAGCACTTGAGAACACACGTGTGCACGTGTGTGTCCCTCATCGACCGATGAAGGGCATGCATGTGGCCTATGTGGGCACGCACATACACACGGTACCCCAGGGCTGTGCAGGTGGTGAGCTGGTATGTGCCCCCACCATGCACCCCTCCACCCTGTGGCCCCTCTGGGAGGCTGTGGGTGCCCATCTGGCCGGCCAGGCATCACCAGCAAAGCTGGCGCAGCCATAAGCAGTGTGGGCATAGCCTGATGCTGCTGCCTGCCCCATGGTGGGGCAGGAGGCTGGCGAATACTTAAGCCTGTTTGGGGGGTGATGGGGCAGGACCAGGAGCCAGCTCTCCCTGGCAGCCCTGGCATGGGCAGGGGGGACCTTCCACGGTGCTAAGGGGGAGCAAGATGGACCGATCCCCCCCTCCCTCAGCTGCTGCTAGCAAGAGGTACCAGCAGAGATGCGAAGGGCTGCACCAGCCCGCTCACTCCGAGCCATCTGGGGACACTCGGTCCCCAACCAGTATTAGTGGAGCAGGATGCACTGGCAAAGGCCGGGCGGTTTTAAATCTGTCTTCCAGCTCCAGCCAAAGGGCCTGGAGCTCTCAATGCGGGGTGGGTGGGTGAGACCCTTCCCACCCCGCTGTTCCCCTCCCAGCCAGCGCCCTGCGCTTCCCATGCCGCAGCCCCAAGGCTGGCACAGGGACACGGCGTGGCTCGGCACGGTGGTGGGAGGCGGCGGGCGGTGGGTGCTGAGCCCCGGCAGGATGTTCCAGCTCCCCCCGTTCCCCATTCCAAGCCCCCCACCGTGCCATGGAGAGGGGCACAGTTTCCTGCATGGTGCCCGTGCCCTGCCCCAAGTGTCACGCCGCTACTCTTCACCTCTAATTGTTAGCAATAACGCGCGCGTCCCTGGGCAGCGCTGCCTGTGCCAGTGTATCTCCCGGTGTAGAGTTCTAAAGTATCCTAGATTTTAATGAGATTTATATTCCTGAGGTGGTGTCCTGATGTGACCTTCTTTGGGGAGCCTGGGGAGGGAGCTGGGGGGAGAGTGGGGGATGATGTCCCATGGGTACAGCCTTTTCCCCTTGATGCCCAGCTCTGGTACTGAGCAGGGGAATGCTTCCTTGTCCCACTTGGGTCTCCAAAACCACCTGGAGATAGGGCAGTGGATGGGGACAGGGGGCTTGTCCTTGCTAGGGGAGAGCATTGTCCACCCAGGTGCGAGGGAGTGCTTGTCCATGGCACAGTGAAGACAGCCAGTTTTGCCCATGTGCCCTGGGTACCTCACCCTAGCTGGGGCCGGGTACTTTACGTAGCAGAATCCCCCATTGCTGGGCAAGCTGGAGAGATCCCCATGGTGTGTGTGTGGTGGTGGGCTCTGCCAGCCCCCTGTAGGTAACAGGCAGTGCTGTCCCCCTCCCCACATCCCACTGGATGCAGGACCTGCCCCATCTCATGGTGATTGCCCCCAGCCCGGCTCCACGAACCCCACGAACTTTTCAAACTTTTATTAAATACAAAACCCCCGGTCTCTGCGACCGAACGCTGCATTCAACGTACGCTGAAAAAAAGGGTCAGACATTCAAATGTACAAAAGTCGCCGGTGCCCCCCTGCCCTGGCGTGCTGCCCCGCTCCCAGCCCCACTGCTCCTGGCCCCCCGCGGGGTGTGGGGGACTGCCGGGGCTCTCAGTCCCATGGAGGGGCACAGGGCACCTGCCCTGCATGGCCCCGACCTCTCCTGCCTGCAGCCCCCCTGCCCCAAGGAAGGGGGAAGCCAGAAAAGGGGGAGACTCCAATAGTCTCCAAACTGCCTGTGGGACACTTGCTGCTGCAGGGCAACCCCCTCCTGGTGCCAGCCCACACCAAGAGGGGTTGAAATGAGCCCCATTCCCACCCCCCAAGTGGGGAGGGCAGGCGCAGGCAGGGGCTGCATGCACACAGCATCTGCCTTGGGGGCGAGGGGATGGGATACGGCTGCCAGCCCCCAGCCCTGGGTAAACTGAGGCACAGCGAGGGGCATTCGCTAACCAGAGGTCTCTGTTTGGCAGAGCCGAGACAGGGCCCGGCTCTAAGCACCAGACTAAAGCAGAGGAAGACAGCGAGCCATGTCTGCATGCCCAACAGGGCAGCAACCTCACCCTGATCCTGCCTGCTCAGGGGGGCCTGGGCTGCTCCCACCCCTGGCTGGGGCAGCAGCGGCTCCAGCACTGCCGAAGGGGGAAGCCTGCACCCCACTTCTCACAGTGCTGGTGGGGACTCCCCCCGCATTCCCAGAGCAGCGGGATCTCACCCTCCAGCCCAGTGTGCAGGCAGGAGCTGGCATGGGGAGGGGGCTCCTCACCAGTGCTGGGGCTGCCCCTCCCTCTGTGCCAAGGGGTGGCCAATCTCGTCCACCAACACAGTGAGTATGGGGTGGGGGTCCTGCAAACACACTCGTGGGGATGGGGGGGACAGAGAAGTCCTGGGGAGCGAGGGGCCGGCTGGGAGGCAGCCGTCTCCAGAAGGCAGCAGAGTAGGGAGAAAACATCCCTGTCCAGTCCTGGCTCTCGAGCCGGGGCAAAACCCACCTTGCCCAGCCAGCCCAGACACAGAGCCAGGTCCCCGTGGCTCTGCCAGTGGCACAAGCACTAGCCCCGGGCCAGGCGGGGGGGTGGCCTGCCGATCTCCACTGTGATGTTGGTGTACATGGGCTGGCGTGAGACCTCCACCAGCCGGTACTGCAGCGAGCTGATCCCGTCCCGCTTCATCGTCATTTTGGTGTTCTGGATCTTGGTGAATCTGGTAGAAAGGGGAGCAGGATGAGGGGGGGACATAGCTTCCATAGTGCCAGTGGTGCTGGACATCCATGGCAGTGATCAGAGCAGGAAAGCTGGTGTCTGGAGGCAGCCCAGTGATCACTTGGCACCTAGGCTGCCCCAGCCCCTGCAGCTCACTCACCTCTGCGGGTTGGGCTCATTGTGTTTGTCCCGTTCATGCTTGATCATGCGGTACCTCCCAATGCGGATGTCGGGCCTCGACACCTTCATGCCATTCAGGGAGATGCTGAGGGGTGGAAGCAGGAAGGGATCAGAGTGTGAGCACCAGGGTGTGACATTCCAAAGCCCAGAGGCCTTCAGGGATTAGCCCCCAGACCAAATAAACCTATGCCTGTTTAAAAAGCGCTGTGCCAAGGCAAGATCATAGAATGACAGAACGGTTTGGGTTGGAAAGGACCTTACGATCATCTAGTTCTAACCCCCTGCCATGGGCAGGGACACCTCACACTAGACCATGTCACCCAAGGCTCTGTCCAACCTGGCCTTGAACAATGCTAGGGATGGAGCATTTACCACGTCTTTGGGTAACCCATTCCAGCGCCTCACCACCCTCACAGTAAAGAACTTCTTCCTTATATCTAACCTGAACTTCCCCTATTTAAGTTTAAACCCGTTACCCCTCGTGAGCCAGTGGCACGACCGAGGGTGCTGCGTGCCCCACGGCAGAGTATGCCCAAAGCACTGCTCCTGCCCGGCAACCTCCATCTCCATCAGCCGGCAGCTGCGGTCAGCCAGCACCAAGCACACATCACCATTCATCCCCCCTTCTGCAGCCCCTGCTCTTTACATTCTCCAAATGCCGGTGCCCGGCCCTTCCCTTGGGGCCCTCTCTACATGTTAAGGGCAGCCTGAAGCTCTCCCAAGAGCTCCACACGCTGCCTGTTCACCACCCCAAGCCCACCATGGATGTAAACTGCAACCATGTCACCCTGCCCACAGCAACTGCAACTGTGCCAGCCTGCATACAGCAACTGCAACTGTGCCAGCCTGTACACAGCACCTAAAAGGGGTGGATTGCTTGACCAGCCATTATGGTTGTGCACCACCAGCCACACACTGCTACCCTGGGCAGTGCCACAGAACAGTAGAAGAGGCAGCAGCGGTGTGGACGAGGGTTCTGCTCTGGCTCATCATGCAGCTGTGCTGCAGCCTGCCGGCTGCTGGCAGAAATGCCTGTTTGGCTGCTGCACAGCCACCATTGAGACACTTCCAAGTTTTGCTTCCCAGCCCTGGATGCTTCCAAGTTTAGTGTTCCGGCCGTGGCCTGGAGCAGAGCCCGCAGGTACACTGCCCCACTGGCACAGCTCATAGCATGACAGCCCCAGCACGCTGCGGGATTCAGCTGCAAGGAAGGTGCATACCAACATCCTGGAAAGAGACAGCTCAATCCCTGGGGATCACCAAGCCTCAAGTTGGACAGTAATTAAATCCCTCCCTGCCTCCTCCCCCTGGGAGAAGAGAAGGCTCAAGAGGGAATCTTACTGCTCTCTACAACTACCTGAAAGGAGACTGTAGTGAGGAGGGGGTCGGTCTCTTATCCCAGGTAACAAGTGATAGGACAAGAGGTAACAGCTTCAAGCTGCATCAGGGAGGTTAGACTGGATATTAGGAAAAGTTCTGTCACCAAAAGGCATTGGAAGAGGCTGGCCAGGGCAGTGGTGGAATCACCGTCCCTGGAAGTGTTCAAAAACCATGTAGATGAGACCCTCAGTGACACAGTTTAGTGATGGACTTGGCAGTGCTGGGGTAATCACTGGACTTGATCTTAAAGATCTTTTCCAACCCAGCTGACTCTATTATTCTATGTGGCATGCCCTGTGCACGTCCTGCACAAAACCAGGAGCCCCAGCACTGGTAAAGGTACCAGGTCAGTGCTCGCAGGAAGACCCCAGCACACCCCAACCAGCTGCTGCTGGCGATGGTTTGGCACCTACCGGTTAAAGATGTCATCATCTTCTCCTCCCCAGCCCCAATACTCATTGGGAAAGCCATTGATCTTCAGGAACTGGGACTTGCTCAGGCCAGAGACGCCACCAAAGTAGCCAGCGTAGGGCAGCCTGCAGGTTGAGAGCAAACAGGTCAGGCCCAGGGACAGGCAAGGATGGGAGTCAGCCCCATAGGGACCCGCAAGTACAAGCAATAGCCCTCTTCTGTGTCACCCTCCCATCCAGGGCTCTGTGCTCTCTCCCATCCCACATCCACAATTCAAGCCAGCAACCCCATGCGGGCCCAGGTGAGAAACTGAGGTTGGTGGCCCCAGTGTCACCCCAGTGAAGCCACTCCAGCCCTGGCTGTGTGGAAACACCCCAGGCTTCAGTTCACCCACCTGAACCCAAACTTGTCCATGCCAACGGCAAAGTGCCGCGGCTGCTCATAGCAGCGATAGAGGTTACGGTCGTCCATGGGGATGAGGTCCACGTCGCTGAAAATGAAGCAATCGTACTCCTCATCATCCTTGAGTGCCTCCAGGAAGCCCACATTCAGCAGCTTGGCCCGGTTGAAGGTGTCCTCGCCGAACTGCAGGGCAGAGATCAGCAATGCCCGCCTGCCCACCCCATCCCCAACACCTCCTCACCCCTGCCCATCTCACCTGGTTGATGATGTAGATGCCATAAGCCACCTTCTGCCGGCGCAGGATGGGGTGCAGGTAATGCAGCCAGTACTTGAGGTGGTGCTCGCGGTGCCGGAATGGGATGAGGATGGCCACCTTCTGCCGGGGTAGGCAGTCCGGGGGGGTGTACTTGCCACCCAGGCGCACGTCGGGGTTCTCCCGCTGCACCCGCTCCATGGTCATGGGAGAGCTGAACTCGATGAGCAGGCGCCCGACTGCAAGAGGGAGGGCAGGGTGATGCCCGCAGGACAGGATTTGGTCAGGGTCATGGTCACCCACCGCTCCCAGCCAGGCTGGCAGAGCAAGCAGTGAGGGGGACCTGCAAGGGGGACTGGCACTGCCGAGGGCAGATGATGCCCAAAACTCTTCCCAAATGGGGACAGAGAGACTGGAGACACCACTAAGAAAACTGGACACCTGGTACCAGTTCCAGGGTTTCTCCACTATTCCACCCTTGAGACCAGGCAGAAGCCACGTCCAGGGCCCATGGGACAAGGATGTCATCCATGGGTACCCACCCCAGACCCATAGAATCACAAAATAGTTAGGGTTGGAAAGGACCTTAAGATCATCCAGTTCCAAGCCGCTGCCATGGGCAGGGACACCTCACACTAAACCACGTCACCCAAGGCTCTGTCCAACCTGGCCTTGAACATGCTTGACGAAAATGTCCAACTCTCTGATGACGCTCACCCCACGTCTCACCTAAGCCGGGAGGTGTCTCCTGGCAGGGCTGCAAGGGCTTCTCAGTGGCAGAGTGGTTGGTGCTGGGCTTGGTGCTGGGGGACAGGGCCTCAGCACCGGCCGGCCCGTAGCTGGGGACGGTGCCATTGGGGCGGGAGGAGTTGGAGAAGGGGTGTGCGCGCGAGGCGTTCCTGGCATTGAAGCGGCTGAAGAAGTCCAGGTGCTGCGCGTAGACGTCGAAGTAGAGGATCATGATGATAACGAAGTGGAGCAGGCAGAGCAGCAGCACGGCCTTGCAAATCCTTTCCAGGGTCACACCCAAGAGCAGCCTGGTCATCTTCCGGGCACGGGCAGGCGGACATGTGCGCTTAGCGGGGCAGGGGGCCGGCTCCAGCCACGGTCTCGATCCTGCTGAGACATCCCATGCTCAGGACACTGCCAGCCTGAACAGCACTGAGACAGCGGGACCTGACCTGCATCAGCACCTGATGCAGAGGTGATGGGCAAGTCAGTATGCCAAAAAACACCCTGGCTGAGTACTGCACTTGGACCTCTGCTCTAAAGGCTCAGCCATGAAGACACAAGAGGCCCCCAGCCCTACACAGCAAGCCCCGTTTCTGCTTTCCAAGGCTCAGTCCAAGCCAGACCCACTCCCCATTCCCATCAACACCGTGCAGGGGACAGGGACATTCTCACAAGCACCTTAAAGAGCCTCCATGGAGACTGGGCCCTTGGAGAGGGTCATGCTCTCCAAAAATGCAGCCAGCTGGGATGGCCCGAGGGCACTCCCACCAGCTACCCCTTTCCAAGGCACTCCATTTCCCTGCTCTCCATCCCGTCCCCACCCTGAAGTGCTGCACCCCAGCAAAAGCACCAAAGTGGGCCTGACAATGAGTGCCATGCCTGCAGGGCACCCAGTGGGATAAGCAGCTGTGGGGCAGACACTGAACTGAGCCAGGGGGGTGTCTCAGTTTATGTCCAGGGGGTTCCAGCTTACAGCCAGCAGTGCAGGTCCTCTCTCCTCCTGCTGCTGGTGGGAATGCCCCTGGGCTGCTGGGAGCCGCTGGGAGCCAGGGTCCCCTTATCTCCCACATGACAACTGGAGCTGTGCCAGAGCCCTGCTGGGAAGGCAGCCCAGAGAGTCACCGGAGAGCCCTGGCCGAGCCAAACCGCCCGTCCCTTCCCAGCCCTGCCACTGCTGGGAGCGCAGCATGGCCATGCACCCCAGTTCCTGCCCTGGCTCCCGTCCCAGTCTCTGCTCTCAGAACCGCTAGAACAGGGCAAGGCGACCCCGCAAGGGACAGGCACAGGGGTTCACAAGGCCATGGGGGTCCTGGGACAGGCCAGTGCTGCTGCAGGGATGCCGGTGGGATCCTGACAGACAAGGATCTGTAGCAGGACCCCCATTAGGAGTGCAGCTAGGACCTGAGGGTGCTGGCAACCAGCCGGGGTCTGGGACCAGCCCACAGGCAGCTGCCAGTCCTGGCCAGTGGGGCCTCCCTGGGGAGCTGCAGGGCACCCGGCCAGCACCGACTGGCTGGGAATGGGGATGGGAGCTGAGGTGTGAAGTGCGATCCCCCACCCAGCCCAGCTCCGGCTGTACTCCCTGCCACAGGGCTGACCCCAGCAGGCAGCGGGGTGCTGGCAGGACCCCGTGGCAGGCAGGGAAGTGCTGGAAAAGGCTCCGCACCTAATGTCCCAACTGTGTCCATCCTCTGTTTCCGCAGGATGCAGAGTGGGGTCCCCACGGGCACAGCCATGCACATGCCAGCACCCCAACTCCTCATCCAGGTTTGTTCTAGAAAGCTGCCCTCTGAAGAAAAGCTGGCTTTGCTGTTATCTCCCAACCCTTTCCATGGTCACAGTGCTCTATCTACCCAGCACAGCCCTTGACACAGAGACCTGCGGGCCACAAACCCTCCCCAAAACCCCTGGCAGCAGGCAGCACATGGAGTAGCGGCATCTCAACAGCCAGGCGGGGAGGGTAAAAACACGAGCACGTTTTAGGGACCCTTTAGCAGGGCGGTCCACGAGGCGAGCAGAGAGCGGTGCTCGACGGGAACAAAAGCGAAGCGCTCCGTCGGCCGCAGGATGCCACCAACATGAGTGGGCTCAAAACCACCCGCGAGGCAAGGGGCTGTGAAACATGATGTCATCTCCCCCACACAGCATCTCCACAGGGTGCGAGAGGCTAAAAGCAACGTGGGGCTGTGGCGCTGGTCCCCAGGGGCTCACCCCGCTGTGGTGTGTACCATGGGGCTGGGATGCTCGTCCCTATGGGCTCCCTTTTCCCACAGGACAGCCCTAGGCTGGGAGAAGGGAGGCGCTGGGGGAGCCGACGGCGCCGGTGGCCACAAGCGGGGCAAAGGGGCACATTCGGCGCAGCCAACCCCTCCGCAGCTCTCCCAGTCCCCAGCACACACGCACGAACTGACTGAAACCCGAGGAACGACCACAAACGCGGCGCTTCCCCCCGCGCCGGGGCGCTGCCACCCACAAGTGACCGCGATCGCACCCCGCGGCTCTCAGCCCGGGCCTCCCCCACCCGGCCGGGCCTGTCCGCGCCGCTGCACTCACCGCGGCCTCGGGGCTGCCGCGCCGCGCCGCCCCGCGCCGGTCAGCGGCCCCCGCCGCCGCCTCCTTCTCTTCCTCTTTCTCCTCTTCCTCCTCCAGCCCCGGCCGCCGGCCCGCGGGCTCCCATGCCCGGGGCTGCGGGGGGGCCTTGCCGGCCGGGCCGCCGCTCCACCGAGAGCCGCAGGGAGACGGGGCCGCGCCCGCACGCCGGCTCCGCCCGCCGCCGCCGCCGCACCGGGCGGGGCCGCCGCCGCCGCCCGCCCTTCACTCAGGGACCGCGCTTCCGCCGGGCCGGAGCAACCCCGCGGGGCCCGGGACGCCGGGGGCACAGACCCCCCCCCTCCGCGGGATGCTCGATGCCCGCAGGCCTTGGGCCCAAGCGCGGCACCGGCACCCCCCGAGCGGCCCGGGCGCGGTGTCTCGGTGTTCCCGTCTCCCCTCCGGGAGGCACCCAGGCCCGTCCCGAGTGCCGGGTTCAGCGCCCGTCATGACCTATTTGTGCCTTCCCCCCCCGCCCCGTTCCATTGCTAGGAAACGCTGCGGATGCCACTCTCCCTACCACAACACCAACAAAAGATCTTGGGCTGGTCCCACCGCGAGTTCGGCCCAACAGGAGTAACTTCTGTGCCGCCCGCAGCCCGTCCCTTCTTGCCAGCAATCCGGTGGTATGGTGTGTACTGGTCAGCCCCGTCCCTTCTCCTTGTGCCTGTGTCAGGCCACTCACCACAGCAAGGGCTTGCCCCTTGCCCCCGCAGCCACTCCCTTAAGAAGACAACCTTACAGAGAGATTGGAGCAGCACCCACTCAACCCAGCCCTGCTGGCACGTGTCCAGCTTCTGCCTCCAGCTCTTGGTTCAGCTCTTCAGCAGGTGGCATTTCCCCACCAGTACTTCCATGTAGTCACCAAATCATCTTTCAACTCCTCCTGCTGATTCTCCTTAAATGAGACATGCAAGGTGCTGGAGCCCTGCTTAAGCTTTTTCTCCGTGCTTGGGCAGCACGCATTTAGCACACCCAGGTCCTAGAACTCAAAGGCATGGACCTAGAACAAGGGAGCACAGGGGATGCTCACCTCACCATGGGAGGCAGGCTGTGGGCTACCCCAGATGCCATGAGCCCTGCCCTGGTGGGTCTCATGCCCTCATAAGAGGCCCATGGGCAAGTCTGAGCCTGTTCTGGCTGTGATACACACAGGTGAGATTTGGAGGGCTCAAAAGCACCTCAGAGAGGGAGATTTCTGACAGTGGGTGGATTTCTATCAAGCCAAAGCAGGACAAGGCACGACCCATCCCTGAGAGACAAGTAGGTAAGCCTTTCAAGGCAGCTCGTAACCATTAAGATGATTAACCCATACAGCAGCTTTATACCACCAGCACAGGCACCTCCTTCCTGAAGGTGAGCCTGGTGTGGGTCTGATGAGATTGCAGCTCCCAGGGCCTTCAGGTGTCCCTGGCCTGCAGCAGCAGCAATGCTAGAGGATGAGGGTACAGGCCCTGCATGGGACAAGCAAAACACCCAACACCCTTTCTTCTGAGCAGGCAGGGCCCAGCTTATGTCCCTGCCATTATGTGGGGCACATGGAGGTGCTGTCACAGCCTCCCGCCCTAGAGGACAGCCAGCAGGAGCAGTGCTCTGGTTTGCCCCAGCAGTCTTCCCCACACGCAGGGCTGAAACACACTGCTATCCCGAAACATGCAGGACAACGTGGAGCAGAGCCAGCAGACCTCAGAGAGGTCATGCTGTCCTAACCCAAGGGCAAGAATCAGCAGGCGTGAGCAAACCCTTCCATGGCCCCAGCCTTTCACATCCAGGTGGGAAAAGAGATGGGCAGCTCCAGGTACATATCCATTCTGCGGCAGCACTCACAGCACCGAGGATCAATGCCTCCCCTGCAAAGGTGTTCTGGCAGCACAGCAGGATGAGGGCTTGCGCTGGATACAGCAGACTGCAGACGCATCCGCTCCAGGCTCTCTGCAGAGCGGAGGCAGGAGGACCTTGTTCTTCCCTTCCCCCAAGCAGCAGATAAGCTGCAGGCCCAGCTCTCCACAGCCACTTCCTCATGCTGTACTCACTGCAGTCAGGGAGAGGGAAGCAGAGGAGCAGAAAGCATCCCCACCCCAGGACCTCGGTGCCAAGGGCCCCCCCAGGATAGAGAGGCACAGCAGAATGGGGAGCCCGGGCACCCAGCAGCACCCAGCCAGCAGTCACATGAGGGAGCTGCTGGCTGGAGGACAGCCTTGGAAGGGGTAAGATCTTTGCTCCTCTGCCCTTCTGGTGCTCCCAAGCTACACAATGGGGCTATGGACACTGTGTGCTAAATTACCTGGATGGGAGCCAGAAGGCCAAACCAGATTGTGCCTTGTGTGGGGCAGTGCCAGTGCTGGTAGGAGCCTGGCAGAAGCAGCATGGAGCTGCCCGATGCCTGCTCCAGCAGCCTCCTACCTGCTCTGGGCAGCAAAGCAGAGCTTTCCCACAAAGCAGAGCTCCCACAGCCCAGAGAGGGCCGAGCAGGCAGCAGGGTTAACCCCACACAGGGAGAGCACCACCAGGCACCTGGAGCAGAGCAGGGACTCTGCCAGAGGGGAACCTTGAGCAGGACAGCCTGAATCAGCACTTGCTCCCTGTAAGCCTCCCAGGTGTGCACAGGGCAGAGGAGGAGCTGCATCCTTGGACGAGAACCATTATTTATTTCACAGACACAGAACTGCACTGGTGGTAGGTTCTACACACATCGGGGACACGCAGCAGCAGGGCCCAGGCTGCTGGGGCAGGATTTGTCACACAGAGAAGTTTGTTTCTTCCAACGGGCCGATGGGTTGGCGGCAAGGGGCTCTCCACAGCCGGGCTCCTGCCCCTGCCGCCGGGCAGCTCTCACCCCAGTCAAGGATAGAAACATTAAATAAGTATATACAGCACCTCTTGGGGTGGGCTGGAATGGGGTGGGCTGGAACAGGCTGGGTGCAACAGGGCTCAGTTGCCCATTTTTACTTTAGATGTCTAGGAAGAACAAACAGAAAAGAGGTTAGGCTGTGCCCCACATGCCCTAGCCCAGCACCCCAGTTCCACCCAAGCACCCTAGGACCATCCAGAAGCTGCAGACAGCTTATCACCTCATGGATAAGACATGAGCATCACACAGGGTACACCCAAGGTGACACACTTGGTGACAGCTGCTCAGAGGGACCATCAAGAGTTCACATTACTGCATAGAGGCACAGAATGCTGTGGGGAGAGCCGTGCCGCCACCCCAAACCCTGCGAGCGGCCTCCCTGTCCCAGTGCGGAGCATGATGCTGGAGCCTAGGCGTGTCTCCCTGGAGCTGAAGAGCACTCAGGGTGACAGGCACCTTGTGCTCATGTAAGCCTGGTGGCCCCAGGAGGCAGGTACCTGCAGGATAGCAACGATGACGCCAAACAGCCCTATGGCACTGCCAAAGATCTCCACAATCAGGATCTTGACGAAGAGGCTGGCGTTTTGGGCATCAGCCAGGGCAGCCCCGCTGCCCACGATGCCCACACAGACCCCACAGAAGAGATTGCACAACCCCACGGTCAGGCCAGCCCCAAACATGGAGAAACCTATGAGAGAGAAACACTGTGAGAGCAGGGGGTAACCCCCTTCTACCTGTACCTGGGGCGTGCTGCAAGCAGCTCTGCCTCCAGGTGATGGGAGAGCCAGGGCTGCCAAGCCCCAGCAGTGTCCTCCTGGCTGCATCCTGGCTCCCGCAGCTCCAGACCAGCAAGTGACAGCACCCAGCAGGGTGCAGGATTGCTTTGAGAAGGTAATTAAAAAGCCACTTTTTGGCAGAGGAGTCACTTGTCCTTCAGACACCTACAGCAGGCGGGTCAGAAAGTGGCAGTCAGGGTGTCGTAATGTTCACAGTGACCAAGCAGTCCTTACCTGCATGGTAGTTCCTGGCTCCAATCTCCTCTGGGATGACTGCAGTGAAAGGCTGAGAGAAAGCAAAGGGGCTGGGTTAATGGCAAGTTCATGGTGTCTGGGAGTGGTCCCTGTTCCCCGTACAGCATGAGGCCACCACATTTTGGCCAGAGTTGGTCCCTGCATCCATGTCCCTGAGTGTCTTCATGACATCTGCCTTGTGTGTGCTCCCCAGCCTGCTCTTCAGCATACACAAGGACCTCCACACAGACCACCAACCCAAGGGCCCGCAGAGCCACAACAGTGCCCAAAGCTGCCACAAGACCAGTGCTCACAACACTGGTCTGTGCCCAGTTGCCCATTCCCACTGTGGCCCACAGGGGCAGCCCATACCTCAGCCATGTTACTGATGACAATTGCCATGATGATCCCATAGATGGCCACGGCCTCGCAGAAAATGATGCTGTGGGAGAAAGGCAAAGTCTAAGCCCAATGTCCCAGAGCAGCCCCCACCACTTCATACCCAGCCAGCCAGCAGCCAGAACCCCCCACAGCCATATCTAAGCCTGCCCCACTGCTACCAAGGGCAGAAAGGCAGCGCAGCCTACCCACTGCTTGCCATTCAAACAAGGGGGAGCTGCCAAACAGAAAGGCTGGGTGCTGGTTGCACTGTGCCACCTGAATAAGCAGCAACAGCCCTGTGGGAACCAGGCCTGGGGAGCCCTGCCCTCCACCAGCCCCCTTCTGTTCCTTAGGGGAAAGGCTGTGCAAGGTCTGGCCAGCTGAACCCTCTCCTGGGGCAGGAAGTGTGATCTCAGGGTGTTTGTTTTGAACACACTGGGCTTATTCACTGCATGATATCACACAGTGACTCTTCAAGGCAGCACTCTGGCTCCTTTAGAGCTCTTTGTTTTGAGAGCAAACAGCATCAGCAGCTCAGAAAGGAACAGTCTGCCAGCAGCACCCAGCTAGAGACAGGACAGGAGCCTCTGCACCAGGCTGGAACCTGCCCTACTCAGGCACAACATGAGCATGAACTCCAGGTCTGTGCTTACCTCACCAGGTTCTTGGTTTTGATCCGAGGGGCTTTGACTCCACCACCAATGATGCTGGAACCAGTGATATAAATCCCCCTGTGGCAGAGAAGGCTGGTTGGTGGAGGATCTGGCACTCGCAGAAAGATTCAATAGGGAAACCAGGATCTTCCAGCTGAGCAAAGAACGGGGCATGCAGCTGCAGGACACTGCAGACTTGACCTGTCCACCCCCAGGGTACAAGTGGTCCCACACTCCACCATCTACACCAGGAGAACTGCTGCGGCACAGGAGCCACCACTGCATGGCCTGGGCTCAGGCATACAGCCTCCAGAGAGCTAAGGTTGTTCTTCCTGCCTCCGTGCTGCCACCTGTAAGGTGATCTGCTGAGACACCCCGGGAGCACAGCAACCTGGCCCCACTGCTGTGATGACCCACACAGCTCCACACCCCTGCATGCACATGCTGTTCTGCCCCTGCTCTGCTGTGGGAAAACCACAGTGTATGCACAGCTACTGAGGTGGGACAGCAGGAGCCTGCTGAAGAGCCAGCCCCACTCACCAGGCAGCTCCCACCACTGACAGAGAGATGGCCAGGCCAATGCCCAGGTTGGACCACATGAAAGGTGAGGTCTCCGTCAGAAACCTGGAAAGGAAGAAGTGCCCTGAGTTAGCACACAGGATGAGCCCCCAAGTTATAGAATAGTTAGGGTTGGAAAGGACCTCAAGATCATCTAGTTCCAACCCTCCTGCCATGGGCAGGGACACCTCACACTAAACCATGCCACCCAAAGCTTCATCCAACCTGGCCTTGAACACCGCCAGGGATGGAGCACTCACAACCTCCCTGGGCAACCCATTCCAGTGCCTCACCACCCTAACAGGAAAGAATTTCCTCCTTATATCCAATCTAAACTTCCCCTGTTTAAGTTTGAACCCGTTACCCCTTGTCTTGTCACTACAGTCCCTAATGAAGAGTCCCTCCCCAGCATCCCTATAGGCCCCCTTCAGGTACTGGAAGGCTGCTATGAGGTCTCCACGCAGCCTTCTCTTCTCCAGGCTCAACAGCCCCAACTTCCTCAGCCTGTCTTCATATGGGAGGTGCTCCAGTCCCCTGATCATCCTCGTGGCCCTCCTCTGGACCTGTTCCAACAGTTCCGTGTCCTTTTTATGTTGAGGACACCAGAACTGCACACAATGCTCCAGGTGAGGTCTCACGAGAGCAGAGTAGAGGGGCAGGATCACCTCCTTTGACCTGCTGGTCACGCTCCTTTTGATGCAGCCCAGGATACGGTTGGCTTTCTGGGCTGTGAGCACGCTGAAGCCGGCTCATGTTCATTTTCTCATCATCCAACACCCCCAAGTCTTTCTCTGCAGGGCTGCTCTGAATCTCTTCTCTGCCCAACCTGTAGCTGTGCCTGGGATTGCTCCGACCCAGGTGTAGGACCTTGCACTTGGCATGGTTGAACTTCATAAGGTTGGCATCAGCCCACCTCACAAGCATGTCAAGGTCCCTCTGGATGGCATCCCTTCCCTCCAGCGTATCAACCGGACCACACAGCTTGGTGTCATCAGCAAACTTGCTGAGGGCGCACTCAATCCCACTGTCCACGTCAGCGACGAAGATGTTGAACAAGACCGGTCCCAACACCGATCCCTGAGGGACACCACTCGCTACTGGTCTCCAGCCAGACATTGAGCCATTGACCACAACTCTTTGTGTGCGGCCATCCAGCCAGTTCTTTATCCACTGAGTGGTCCATCCATCAAATTGAGTCACGGTGCACGGCCCCAAAACAGGTGCCCCCCACTCAGTCATGCAGCCCACGACTGGTTGGGTATTGCCAGACAATGGACACGAGAGCCTCTCTCTGCCAACCAGCAGACTGCCCGCATAGATTGAGATCTTCCTCCCAAAATTTCACTGTGAAGGGGAAGCCTGGGCTGGGAAAGGCAACAATGGCTGCACCAGGACCCTGTATGGAGCCAGTCACACATACATGCGCTGCATCTATCCTGCCTCACACAGAGCAGAGGCACCACTCACCATAGCTCTTATTGCCCTGTGATGCAGGATCACTGCCTGTTGCTCAAAAGCAAGCGGTTTCCTGCAGGCCCTTCCAACACTGCCCATCTCATCACACGGCCCTGAGGATAACACAGGGAACTCACCAGGCCACATCGAAGCGGAAGCCCAGGTCAAATATTGTGTAGCAGATCCCTGGAAAGCAAGAGTGACACAGAAACCTTCAGACAGGCACCCGCGACCTCCTGGCACTGCTGTTTCCTCCCACACCTCTGAAGTGCCATAGCAGAGGCCCAGGAGCACAACACAGCATGGAGATGGGCTACTGGGAAGACCGGCTCAGGCACGCAGAGCTGTGAGGAAGGGTGTCTGTTCCCCTCCCAGAATCCAAACCCATTGATCCCAGCACTCCCACATCAGCTCAGGAAAGAGATAGCCCAGACATGTGATATTACCAGACCCCACTGTGATACTCCAGTCCTCACCCAGCAGAGGATCACTGCGGTTGTTGCAGCCATTGTTCCCTGACCCCACTGAGCACCCAGAGGTTGTGCTGGGCTACAGGGGTTCAAGGGCAACCCTGTCCTGGCTTTGGTGATGACAAACCCATAGCCCTGAGCCCCAACATGGTCTCCATTCACACCTCCCAGTGGCTGAGCTCTGCTGGAGAGCCATGGCATATGGCGACCAGCTGTGAGCTCTTCTCTCTCACAGAGGAGCAAGGCTGCGCCCTGACTGACCATCACATGCTGCTCCATCACCATCACACCACGGTCTGTGCCATTCATCCAAGATCCCATCAACACCTGCAGCTGCCCTCCAGCACCCACATTTCCAAGGCTGTGGACATTCAAGACATGCCTGTTGCCCTCAGCATTCCCCCTAGGGTTAGTCATTTCCAGATAAATCATATTCCAACACAGGCAGGAGACACCAAAGTGCAGCCCTGAGAAACCCAGACAGGCTCTTCCTTTCCAGGAAGGGATACAAGGACAGCTTGCCCTGCTGTACCCAGAGTTCTCCTCTCCCATGCTGAATAGCAGCGGGGAGTCACACCCAGTATCGCTGCACAGCCCAAGCACAAAGTGCACCAAAACCCTGCCTTAGTCTGAGCTCTTGAGCAGGAGAACCAGCTATAGACCAGAAGAGACACTTGCTCTTCACATTGCTCACTGTGCACAGCTGGAAAAGGGATGGTGATCCAGCCCTAAGGGACAGATAAGCACAGGCAGCACTGGCACTGTCTGCTCCACACCAGATAAGGAGGGCAGAGAGATGCCTTTACCATCGCTGACCAGAGCCAGTGGCTGTGTGATGCCAGCCCTGCGTACAGCCAAGAAAAGATGAAATGGGAGACTTATGACATGCTTAAAAGAGACCACAAAACATGTTCTGCAGGACAACTCATCCCATGTGAGGGCCTTGGCAGCATAGGCAGACCTGCCCTTACAGCAGGGAAGTCCCCATCATCCCTGTGTGTTACACCTCACACTAGGGGCTCAGCACCCCCCTCACAACATACAAGCACTGCTGGGTGAGCTGGCCCAGAAAGGGGAAGTGGTGATGCTCGTCACTCCTCCTGAAGCAGAATCAGGGTGCCCCCTCCCCTGCAGTGATGCACACAAAGGAGGAACGGTGCCACCATGGCCAGGGAGCGTCGAGGGAAGCCACATCCCAGCCTGCACGCCTGGCGACCTTCAGGGGTGATCTCCACTGTGCTGGGACTGGCCAGTCTGTGACTTGTGTTTTGGCTTTGCTGCTTGGGTGGTGGAGCAGGAACTGAACCCAACCAGCCCCAGCTGCCCTCACTCCCCAGGAGTAGGAAAGAAGAGCTACAACCAGCTCAGGGCGGATCCTGAGGGCGTCTTATACCTCTTCAAGAGCAGGTGTAGCCTTGGATTCATATACAAAAGGAACAGGGTGAAAGACGCTTTCCTGTGAGTTCTGGCTTCCAGCCCTGTAGCCATAAGGACAGAAAAGAGTCAGGGCAACAGGACCAGAGCACCAAAGTAGGGCTCAGGACAAGGAGAGAAGGCACTAAAGAAACACCACTGCAACAGTGCACCGAACAAGACCGCTTCCTGCTCAGGCCTTCTCTACAAAGGGATTGGAGCAGGGAAGGGGAAGTTAAGAATATCTGGGCTCAGCTCGTTGAGATTTTCCAACAGCCAAGTTTGCGCTGGTGTGAGCCCATGATTCAGAGCACCCAGTAAGGCAGCCCTGACCCTGGCACTGGGTTCACCAGGCCCTGGGAACATGAGGGAGCGAGACACCCTCCGCTTTTGACTCAGTCTCTCCCCTCACCCAAACACTGAAGCAGGAGCCAAGGTCTCCTCAGCCTCTGCCTGGCTTGTGGCCACTTCACCCTGCACTGAAAGAGGAAATAACCAGCAGCTGCAGCACAAAATCTATCCACTACCCCATGGGCAGTCCTCCGTGCCCCTGTGCCCAATGCGATCAGCAGCAGAGCCTGGGCTGCCACAAGCTGCAGCACAGCCACACACCAGCTCTGCTATCATCCGGACAGAACTGCACCTTTATTTATGCTGTGGCAAAGCAGGAGGGTGACCTCCTCTGCCCAGGAGACATTCACTGTCACAGCCTGGAGAAGCAAGCACCTGCCTTTACCCCCCCCGGTCTGCCAAACGTAAACCGAACGCTTGACTGGCACCAGCACCGTCCTCCCCTCACATACACAGAGCAGATGGGCTGCTGAAGCCGGACAGGCTCAGAGCACCAAAAGCCACACGTCCAAGGGTGCCTGACATACACACGACACTGCTGGGGGTCCAACCCCCCCGAGGGAGCAGCCGAGAGCATCATGGGGTGACATGCAGCCTAAGGAGCCCCACAGCAGCGCTCCGGAGCCACAGGCCAGTCCTCCCATCTCCTCCGTGAGCAGCTCAGCCACCGGGGGCCTGTCAGCGCTGCGCTCCCCGCTTCCCCCTTCCTTTGCCACACCACAGCCCCTCTCCGAGCCCAAACCGCAGTGCCCAGACCCCCTCCTGCCCCACAACCCCCGCCCCACAGCCCGTCCCCGCGACCCCCCGCTGTCGGTGACCCCAGCCCCGGCGCTGACCGACGCCCAGCATCGTGGTCCAGAAGGCGAGGCCGAGCCCCGAGTACAGCAACGCGAGCCCCGTCATGGCGGCGGCGGCGGCGGTGCGGGACGGGACCGACCGGACGGAGCGGAGCGGAGCCGAGCCGAGCCGAGCGGGCCGGGAGCGCGCGTGTGTCACCTGACTCGCGCGGCACACGTGAACGGAACCGCAGGGCCCGGGCGGGAGTAGTGTGACGTTACCGGTTCTATCGCGCCCGCTTATTGGTTGCCGGGCCTGACAGCCGCGAGGGAACTACATAGACCATAACACACCGCGAAAAAGCGCCCCTTCTCATTGGCTGCTCTTCTCCTCCTCCGCCATGCCGTAAGGCGCGATAGGCTCCGCTTTAGCAGGGGCGGGATTTCCGCGGACGCGGAGGGCGGGGCCTTCTCCCGGAAGCAGGCTCCGAGGCGCCCGTGTGGAGCGCGCGGCCCCGCGGCGCCATGGCAACGGCCTTCAGCAGCGACGGGGAGGCCGCGCTGCGGCGGGAGCTGGGCACGGCGGCGGCACCGCCGGCACCGCGGGGCGACCTCGACGGCTTCTACGAGATGGGCCGGGCCGCCGCCTTCGTACGCGGCGGCGGGTTCCGCAGGGTGAGCGGGGCCGGGGGCGGAGGAGGCCGGGGGCAGCGGGTCTCCCCTCCTTGCTGCCTCACCCCTGGTCCCCATTCCCCAGGTCGCCCTCCAGTTCCCGGACGAGCTCCTGGCGGACGCAGCGACGGTGGCGGCGCGGATGGAGGCGGAGACCGGGGCTGAGGTGTATGTCCTGGGAGACACCACGTACGGCAGGTCGGTGTGGGGCAGGGCGGGTTGCCGGCGTTCCTCTGCGGGCAGGAACGGGGTGCTTGTCCCCTGCCTGGCAGGGCCGAGGGCCGGAGTGGGAAGAGCTCGGCGGTGCAGAGCCGGTCTGACACCGGGATCTCCCCGCAGCTGCTGCGTGGACGAAGTGGCCGCGGAGCACGCGTGTGCCGAGGCGGTGCTGCACTACGGCCCGGCCTGCCTCAGCCCCTGCGGGAAGCTCCCTGTGCTGCACATCTTCGGGAAGCAGCCCCTGGATATCGGGCGTTGCGCAGAGGCCTTTCGGGAGCTCTACGCCGACCGGCAGAGCCGTGTGGTGGTGCTGAGCGATGTGGTTTATGCCCATGGGATGGGTGAGTGCTCGGGGTCAGGGAGTGGTCTCTGGCGCTGCTCTGCTCTCTGCATTGCTGCCGCAGGGGGAGCAGGCGGTCCCCGCTGTCAGGCTTGATTTCCCTCCTCTCACCCAATCTGCTGTCCCATCTGTGGGTTGCATCTGGGGATGTGTTTTATTCTCACTCCTATCTTCCTTCAGGTGAGCTGGAGCAGCAGTTGTGCCCCGAGTATCCCAATATCATCTTCTCCAGGGTGGTGTATGGAGACCCTCCTGCCCCTGCACTGCCTGGGGAGGAGCGGCAGTTTGGTCGCCAGTTCCTGGTAGAGGCACCGGGAGGGCTTCAGAACTGTGCCATGTTCTATGTGGGCACCGAGGGCCTGACCCTTACCAACTTCATGCTGACCTGGAATTGCTGCTCCTTCAGCTCCTTTGACCCCACCACCAACTGTGGCCGCAGGGAGACCCTCAATGTCAACCGTGCCCTGATGCGACGGCTCTACCTGGTGGAGCGGGCCCGGGATGCCCGAGTGGTGGGCATCCTGGTGGGCACCCTCGGTGTGGCAGGCTACCTGGATGTGCTGCAGCACCTCCGGGAGCTGCTGCGCCGGGCTGGCAAGCGCAGCTACACACTGGCTGTGGGGAAGCCAAACCCTGCCAAGTTGGCCAACTTCCTGGAGGTGGATGTCTTTGTCCTGGTGGCCTGTGCTCAGAACTCCTTGCTAGACTCTAGTGACTTCTACCGGCCTGTTGTAACCCCCTATGAGCTGGAACTGGCCTGTAATCCAGCTCGTGAATGGACAGGGAATTACCTCACTGACTTCCGAGACCTGCTGCCAGGTAATAGCTAAAACTAGCTTCCCAGCACCCTCCTGGGGCACATCCTGCCTTGCTTCCCTGCCTGGAGGCTGCAGTTCCTGCTGCTCTGCGCTGGCCAGAGGGTAGATGTGAGCACCAGGATAATGTTACTGTTTTCTGACAGGTGCCTGTGCACATGTTGAGCTCCCACCAGCCATCCCTGCAGCAGAGGCCATTCCTGACATCTCACTGATCACGGGGGAGATGCGTGCCACCCACCTCTGTGACCCCCCAGCCTCACAGCTGGCCCCCAGCGCTGCCCTCGCATGCAGGGACCAGACAAATGCTCTTGCAGAGATCAGCCCTGCTGGTTTGTGATTCAGCTTCATGCTGGGGCTGAGCCCCAGTGCAGGGGCAGTGCTGCCTTCTCTGCTCCCAGTAACAATTCCCTTTCTCTCTCCTCACAGCCTCTTTCCTGGAGTCCCGCAGCTGGCGGGGCTTGGAGCAACAGCTGGGACAGACACCCATCTCCAAGGCTGTGCAGGGCCGGCGAGGGATTGCCATTGCCTACGAGGACGAGGGGCGTGAGCAGTCCTGATCTGGCAGCAGCGTTGACAGCCAGCAAGGAGCAGAGCCATGTGGGAGCCCAGGCATGGCCTGCCATATGTTGGACCAATGGGGTCTCTCAGGAGTCTGGACCTGCCACCATCTGGCTCTGTGCTGGATGCAGCCTTCAGTCAGTAGTACCATGGTGGGAGAGCAGGAGTTGCCTCTGTTTCTGAGGATGCCAGCAGCACCCTGGTGCTCACAGCAGCAGGGCCAGGCGAGTTGCTTTGCCCAGACACAGCCTCAAAAGCTCCCCAGTGCAGGGCAACTTTGGTCCTACATGGAAAGGTCACTGCTCTGCATGAGCCTGCAGCACCAGGGAGCGAGGCTTTTGTAGGCTACGGCTGCTAACTGAATCTGAACTGAAAAGAACTTGTGAGTCCTTCCTTCTAGAATAAAACATGGGCTGAGGAACACGGGAGTGATACCAGGTGTCCCAGAGTGAAAACAGATTGTTGACATCCCCTAGCTCACTCTGGGAGCATCAGCTAAAACCAGCCCAAGAGAACAGAAGCCGAGACCTGGGACCACCCAGAAATGAAAGCCTGTTCACAAGCTGGGCTGGGGAGTTAAGGCAAGGGGGAGAAAGCTCTGACTGAGCAAGCCCCTCACCTGATCTGAGGAGGAGTGGGGCACACACATACTGTACTGCAGGGAGGACCCCACATTCACTGGGGATGGAGCGTCACCCCTTTCATGTGGGGCAGGACTGTTCCTGCTCCATGCCAGGCAGGAGAGCATGGCAAGCATGTATGGGCTGCTTTTGCATCTCTCCCATTAGCCAGGAGGGACAGGAGGCTTTGAGTCACCCCAACCTTTATACAGGTGCCTCCACTAGCCTCCTCCCCGGAGGCAAGAGGCAGGCAAAGTCCAGTCACCACAATAATGACAGCCACAACATAGAAATATTCTTAATATAATTAGGTGCAGGGCCTCCCCCCTCCCAACCACACACATACAAATAAAAGCAGGGGGCAACCCCCCCCGCTCAGCCAGCCACTGCCACGGGCAGAGGGGCAGCCTCCCCGCTGCGGGCACAGGCACCCACAGGGAAGTGCCAGGGAAGGGCTGGTAGCCTGGGTGCGGGGCAGTCCTGCCCAGGCTTCCTCCTCCCTGCTGCCGCCTCCTGCAGCCTGCACTCCTGTCCCCTGCGAGGGGGGAGCATGCTGGGGAGAACAAAGATGCTGACACCGAGATGCGGCCACCAAATCTAGCTGAGGAGCGTCCCGAGTGGGTTAATTCTAGGTGGAGGGTTATTCTATGAGCCGTACTGCAGCAGGGTGGGGCAGATGAGGGGACTTCCTTGCGGGGAAGAGCTGGTCCAGGCAAATTGTCCACGGTCCTGGCCAGTTGCTCAGTAGTCTGCTGTGTACTCTGTGCCATGCAGCCCTCGGCACAGCAGGGTGAACTCCTTCACCATCTCCTTCACTCGCCTCTTGTTCACACGCTCTCTGCTAAGACAGAGGGAGAGGACAAAAATGAAGCAGGAGGGATGCATGAGGCCACACAGAGGGAGTCAGGCCCACCACATCCTGTGGGGGACAGCTGCCACAGTGAGGGCACACAAACCTGAGGATCTGCTGACTGAAGGTCTCCTTCTGCTCAGGGCTGACACGAGCTGAGGGAAAGCCATCCTCCTGCATGGCTTCCTTGATCCAGACGCTCAGGTAGCTGAAGCAGTGCTTGTTCAAGGCAAAGAGGATTTCTGCGAAGTGATCCATGAGGCTGCGGGAAGCCTGGCCACCGACACCCTGCCACAGAGCAGACAGACCCTGTCACCCTGCCTGCACTCACCCATACTGCCGGGCTGTCCGACCACAGCTCTGCAGAGATGCTGCTCAGGAACAGAGCCCAAAGCTCTGTGGCCCTGGCATCTCTCACCTCCAGCACTGCCTGCAGTAGCACTTTGCCGTTCTCATGCACGACCTGTCCCACGGGGGCGATCTCTCCGCAGCGGGGCAGCAGCTCTGTCTGCAACACAGAGCCCAGCCCGATCAGTGCCACAGCAGGCTCCATACCCAACCGTCAGCCCTGCTCCTGCCCTCCCAGCTCTTGGGGGGCTACACGATGCCACGATACTCACAAAAAAGCCACAGGATGCTTTGACTGTTGGCGCCTCTGGGAACTTGAGTGAAAGGACACCTGAAGGCAGAAATTGCTCAGGTTAGCAGCCAGAAACCCTACATGCCATCCCAAATCAGCCCTATGGTCCCCCGCCCCTGGCTGGTCTGTGCCCAACTCCAGAGGAGTGGGCCTGGCTTCTCTGCAGAGTGATTTGGAGCATGGTACTCACCACACTGAAACACTGCTTTGACATCCAGGTTGCTACACAGGAAGAGGTCCGGCTTCCTTTTCAGAGCCTGCAACGCACACAGACAAGCAGCATAAACCCAGCGCTGCAGAGGCAGCCAGGAAGCCTCCGAGGAACCCAGTGCCCCAGACAGCCTCTGCCTGGACGCACACTTACCTGTGCACAGCCAGGATAAACGGCAGATTCACACAGTACAGCAGGAAAGCATCACTTCTCCCCACCCTCCCAAAAAGTGTCAATCAAACAGCCAGGCAGTTTGCTACACTCAGAGTCTGCTGACCCCAAGATCCGAGGATAAATGCCACGGTGGGCAGTATGCACACAAACACTTTGGAAAGAGATGGGACACAGTGCCTGTCCCACCAGAACCAGGCAGTGGCCATGCAGAGACCAGCCACGTGTGTGGTTTGCTGCTCTCCTCTTGAAGACGCTGGCATCCATGGGGTCACAGCAACTGGCTCAAGTGGTAACCCCAGACTGGGCCAGCAGCTCACTCTGCTTGGGCACAAATGACAAGGAGATGCCAGCATCGCTTGGTGGTTCCTGAGTAGCAACTCTTGAGATCAGAAACACTTTGTTATGTGATTCCACCAGCCCTGTTAGGGGCCAAGCACTGCTGTTGGGGACACCCCAAGCTGTGGCATCTCGTGCAGTGGCTTGTCCCACCTTGTGCTGGCATTGGGCAGTTACTGGACAGAAATGTTTCAGCCTGCACCTTCCACTCCATGGGAAGGGTTTCAGCTCTGCCACAGCGATCCTGCTACATAAGGCAGCCACGTCTGTGCCCTCACCACCATGCCACCGTGCCCACTGCTGCAGGCCAGCACTGGGGATGGCAGCCATGCCCCCTGTCCTGTCACTGTGACACTGGGGACAGCAGCCAGTGGCCCTGGTCTGTGCCTGGAGCGCGAAGAGCAGGATACCAGGCAGGCAGCCCTTGGGCTGAGCTGTGTGCAGGGCAAGTACTGACCTCTGAGACTGCTCCCCTCAGATAAAAGCAGTGACAGCTTTTAGCCAGCAGCACCCAGGATGCATGGCCATCTGCCCACAGCCATGGTCTCTACTTGGAACAAAACAGACCAATTTCCCACCCCTTCTTCAACAGGGAAAGCCCACGGCCATCTGCCCAGTGCAGAGAACATATGCTGGAGACCAAGAAGCTGAGTTGCAGGTTTCAGGGCTGCCCCATCTCCTTTCTGACCCTATACACACTGAAAGAGAGGACTCAGGTTTGGCTACTGAAGCATCACTATACAGGCAGATCTGGCACACCAGATACAAGTGAAGACCTTCACAGGGGCCACTTATACCTGTGTGTATATATACACAGACTGTGTACACCAGCCCTCTTGACACGCTAGCACCAGCACTGGAAGGGTAGCTAGTGCCTGGTCAATGGTCTAGAAACACATCTACGCATTGTGGCTGTTGCTGTTCAGTTGGCCCACTCCAGACAAATGCTTGCAAAAGACACTGCAGTCCTAGCCATGGGAGACTGTTGGGGTAGCGGGCTCCCGAGTGGTGATCCCAAGCCTCTCCCTGGCAGCATGCAAGAGCAGCTGACCCCCATGATACCACTCAGCTGCAGGGTCCTTCACCCTGCCCACCCAAGGGTTTAAACCTGAGTCCTGTGCACTGCAAGACTGTTCAGCTGGCACAAGAATTTCCCAACACGCTCAGGTTGACACCTACCTGCAGGGTGCTTCTCCTGGCCAAACCAGACCCACGGCAGGCAGAGCCCCTCAAGCTCTCCTGCAGACTCACTGCAGCATCTGCTCCTCTCTCCACCAGTGCCACAGAGGAAGTGTGCCAGTACTGGGAGGGCTCCTTCCCGTAAGACAACTCCACCAAGGGAGCATGGACTGCAAGCCCAATCTGAGCACACATATACATGTCTAATTCAGAGAGAGATGTTGTTTACCCCCATAAGATGGGACCCTGTGCAGCTTCTCCCATTAGCAAGGAGCACTGGTTAGGTCCCAGTGCTCTTCCCCAGCACCAGGAACCCTGCTTCAGCTCAGGGGCCTTTTACTCCTGCCAGAGCAGCTCTGCTCACACGTTCTGGGATGAGGACAGGTCTTTAAATGCTTTCAAACATACCCTCACATCCTCTGCTGCAGCAGCCACTGCAGAGGTAGGCACTGGCTCTCCAGCAAGGGCTGTCCTGCAGGCTGCCACATAAAGGGCATCGGGTTCTTCTCCATGGTGGCTGGGAGACCCCAAAGAGACCTTCAGAGCAAGCTCTTCTGTGTCCAGTTCTTCAGAGACAGGCAGGCATGGAAGGGACACCAAACCCCACTCCTCCAGCAGACAGGGGACAGTGGGGGGCTGCACTGTCAGCTCCTCCAGATCTCCAGAACAAACAGATCAAGGCCTTGTGTCTGGCACTACCACTTCTTCCCAGACCATAAGCCCAGTGGAGAAGAGCCTCCAGCTTCGGAAAACGCATGTGAGCTCGGCCAAGCACCAGGTTTAGAGAGGAGCGGTCACTGCCTGCCCACCAGGGATGGAGGATGCCAAGCCCGTGTCCTCCATGGGACTCTAGGACTCTGGCTGGAGCAGGTGTGGTGGAGAGCTCAAGGACTGTTGCATCCAGCTCAAGAAAGGAAGGAGGTAGGGGACAGCGCTGGCTGTGCCACCACCAAAGGTCAGTCCTGCACCTTCTGCCTGGCAAGGCCCTGCTTGCCCAGTCTGCCCTGGGGCTTCTGGTCAGGGGAGGTCACCACAGTGCCTCCACAGGTCCATGCCAGTGTGGTTCCCTGTTGGAGCTGCATGGATGTGCCTGCAACCCCAGTGAGGAAACTGCAATAGGAAGCACATACGTGAGCGATGTCCGCTGGCCAGAGAGTGGGTGAGAGCTGCCAGACACCAGAACTTGCCTGGTTGTGCTGTTGCAGACCTGGGTGCAGCCCCAGCCATCACTGCTGAGTGGTCCTGGGCATAGGTGCTCTGGCTGTGCAGGCAGCACTGAGCCCTGCAGCTCTCCAGGCAGGATGCTCACCCGGGCACAGCAGCAGCGATGCTCTGCACCATTCCCAGCACACAGCAGAGGCAGGAGGGGAGCAGCTGAGGACAGATCTCACTGCAAAGGGTGCTGGCACCACTCCATGCAGCCTTAAGGCAGGCTGGTTATTTTATACTTAGCTTTGAGTAGCTACAACATCTACAGGATCTCTAGCATCTATAAGAGATTTGGTTTAAGAAGCATGTTCTCATGCAGCCATCGTCAAGGATGGATTGCCAATTAACACACTGGCAAAACAACCAGCTGCACCAACTGGGCAGTGCCACAGGCTGCAACCAAGCCCAAACAAATATACTGTAAAGTCAACTGAAATCCTGCTACACAGAGAGATGGCTCCCTGTGAGCTGGTGACAGAGGGCTGATGTGCTGCTATCAGGTGGTAAGATGTGAGTTATCAGAAGATAAAAGAGTACTTGCTGGTAGAAAGAAAAGACAAAACCACTGCCTGCAAGGAGAAACCAGGCAAGGAAGATGGTATTTCCACCAGGATGATTAACCACAGGAGCAGATGATCAGGGAAGTGGGAGTCTCCACCTTGATCCTTTCTTGGGTCCAAAATTGCTGCTGCTCTGGGAAAAGCATTACTTTGCCAAGGGCACCACAGGCTGAACAGGCTGGGATGAAACACAGCTGCCGCCATGTCAAAATCAGATCTGAAGAGATCTGCAGTTCTCTCTGACTTTAATCCTTAGATCAATCAAGCCAAGTGCAAGGCCCTACACCTGGGTCGGAGCAATCCCAGGCACAGCTACAGACTGGGCAAAGAAGAGATTCAGAGCGGCCCTGCGGAGAAGGACTTGGGGGTGCTGGTCAATGAGAAAATGAACATGAGCCGGCTTCAGTGTGCGCTCGCAGACCAGAAAGCCAACCGTATCCTGGGCTGCATCAAAAGGAGCGTGACCAGCAGGTCGAAGGAGGTGATCCTGCCCCTCTACTCTGCTCTTGTGAGACCTCACCTGGAGTATTGTGTGCAGTTCTGGTGTCCTCAACATAAAAAGGACATGGAACTGTTGGAACAAGTCCAGAGGAGGCCACGAGGATGATCATGGGACTGGAGCACCTCCCGTATGAAGACAGGCTGAGGAAGTTGGTGCTGTTGAGCCTGGAGAAGAGAAGGCTGCGTGGAGACCTCATAGCAGCCTTCCAGTATCTGAAGGGGGTCTACAAGGATGCTGGAGTGGGACTCTTCATCAGGGTCTGTAGTGATAGAACAAGGGGTGATGGGTTTAAACTTAAACAGGGGAAGTTCAGGTTAGATATAAGGAAGAAGTTCTTTACTGTTAGGGTGGTGAGGCACTGGAATAGGATGCCCAAAGTAGTGGTAAATGCTCCATCCCTGGCAGTGTTCATGGCCAGATTGGACAGAGCCTTGGGTGACATGGTCTAGTGTGAGATGTCCCTGCCCATGGCAGGGGGTTTGGAACTGGATGATCTTAAGGTCCTTTTCCAGCCCTAACTATTCTATGATTCTATGATCTACAAATGCTCAACAGCATCACTGCAGAGACTCTTTTTCCAGAGTCTTCTCTGGAACACTGGCTGGATGCATCTCTGCCATCAGACACCACTTGAAGTCTTGAAAGCAAGGAGCAAGGCAGGGATGGTGAGGCCACTTCTTGATGGGTTTCAAAGCACCCTGCCTGATCATCAGCCTGGGAAGAGAGGCAGGCCAAAGAAGAGGAGGAAACCTTGAAAAAAGTCCTCCGTGTGTGTGGGCAGAGGATGGGGATGGGATCCTTTGGTTTCCATGGGGTTGCTGGAATTAAAAGGCCCAAGAAAACATCAGGTCTTGACTGGGTGGTGGTGGGCTGGCAGCAGACTTGCAGTGGTCCAAGACAGAAAAGCTGCAGAAGTAGGAGCCTCTGAGCTGCTCCTGCAGCAGAGCCTCTGAAGGATGCAGGCTGTTTGGAGATAGGCACACTGGAGACCAGGCCAGCTGCCAGCTTGCAGCCCCAGCACTGCCTGCAGATCCTGCCCATGAGGGCAGTGTGTAACAGCTTCCCAGCATCTGGAATGGGTGTTCCCAGCACACCCCATGGAAGCGGCAGCATGGCTGCACTTTCTCTCCAAGAGAGTACAAACGTGCTCTGTCCAGACACAGAAAAGGACCCCAAGCCAGAAAGAAACTCAGCACTTTCCAAAGAAACAACAAACAGCCTTAGAAGAGTCTCTCAGGGTCACCTCATGCTCTGCCCCTTGACAAGATCACCTCTGCCTGCCCTCCAAGAGCAACAAGGCTTGTTGAGACCTTTCAAGCCCTCTAAGCAACAGCAGCTGTCCAAGTGATCTTCCAGTGCTTCCCCGCACTCTTGGAAAGACCTCCCACTGCCTGACCTGGATCCTTTTCCTTTATTTCCTCCTGTCCTGTCCTGTCCAGTTGTCCCACTCAAGGAGAACAGAAAAGGGTTGTTTAGCCATGACTGGAACATTACCTTTCACACGCTCTAAGACTCATGCAGCTCATCAGGCTCTCATCAGCCTTTCCTCCCCACCATGTGTGCAAGATGCTCATCTTCCCTGATGCTTTTCTCTGTGCTCTCTAGTCTGTACCTACAGAAATGTTGTGCTTCAGACTGAGTACAGTGCTCAAGCAGAGGTCCTGCCAGCACTGAGTGACTTGGGAGGACACCTCCACGAACCTCATGCACAGACCCCATTGACCATCCTCCCATCACATTCAAAACCCTTGTTAAAAGGTCACAGCTTCCAAAACCAGCACCAGCAAAAGCTGCAAATGCTTTCTGATAACCTAAATCACGTTATATCTTTCAAGTTGAAAAGCAGGGAAGAAATGCTGCAATATGGCTGGTGAGATGCAGTGGGTCCCAGCAGAATCTGGGCATCAAAGTGAGACCTGTGAGGAGCAGACCTTGTCTGGGGTTGGGGGGGGGGGGTTGAAGTGCAGCCCCCTTGCCCAATCCACCCCACAAGACCCACACATGAACCAAAGAACTTTTGGAGGGCTCTCACAGCTTACCACTCAGACATGCCAGGCATCCTTCCTGGGCTGCCAGCAAGGGCAGGATGGCCACAGCTCTGGCAGCTGCCTGGGTGGGTGCTCCTGCACAGCCATCGGGCCAGCACATGTTTAGAGGTCCCACTATTACAGAAACGAAGCAGAAAGTTTCTCTCTGGGGCTCCTCCTCACCACCAACACACCCTCTGGGTAGGTGCCGGGGGAAACATCTCTGATGGGGCACCAAGTACATCAAGGACATCAGGGCTTCTCTCCCGAGTGCTGCAGCAGGCTGAGGAGCATGCTGGGCTCCTGCTACTCCCAACACACAGCATAGCAATGGCCCTGCCTGCCCACCACCACCAGTGGTGACAGCAGTGCCAGCCCCATGAGCCAGCCCCCACCACACCAATGCAAACCATCCCCGCGCATCGCCGAGCCAGCAGCACAGGGGCTGCCAGCACACCGAGAGGCTGTTGGGCTGGGAGGCAGTGTGGCACCCTGGCAGGTCCAGATGCCATCACAACCACGTTGCTCAGGACCAAACCCTGGCAGCTGCCTGCTACCATGGGTATGGGCTTCCTCCCACTGGATCAGGGGCAAAGCAGCCAGCTCAGCCCATCCCCGCTCCAAAGGACCCATCACAGGGCAGGTAAACAGATTAGGAAATATCCACTTAATGCTCTAATTTGTCTGTCACCCCAGGGTAACCAAGGCATCAGCCCCAAGCACCCCACACAGGCTTTGGAAAGGCAATGGGGTGGCAGCTGGAGGCTGCCCTGCAGAGGAGGGGGCTGCCCTGCAGAGGAGGGCACTGCCCTGGGGATGGTGCGGACCCAGAACTAAAGGAGAATGTTTTGTTTTCAACTTCCACGGAAACAGATGGAGAAACTCGATATTCAACTAAAAGGAAAAAAAAACGTTGTCAACAGAAAGCTAAAAATAGGTTTAAATCGAATTAAAAAGAGAAAGAGAGAGAACAGAAAGTGAATGAATAAGAAACTAAAACACACCTGTGCCAGGAGTTGCATAAATGAATCAACAATATCAGGATGATCCCTGGGCCCTAAAATATAATAAAGATGTAACTTAAGAGAAAAATCATACAAACAGCAACTCAACATCATATAGTTATGTGATACAGAAAGAATTTACAAGTGAAAACAGGAGTGTAAGGGAGGAGGGGTGTGTAGGGAAAGGGATGGGCAACATGAGCAGCTTGAAGCAAGTTAAAGAAACAAAACATACAAAAAATCATGAAACTTGGAGAACCCAAGAACAGAAAGAAACTGCAAAGGAAAGGGTCTGAAGCCCCAGGGCCTCCAGCTAGCACCTGGGTGCTGCAGAGCCAAGGAGGAGATCTTTGTGTCCTTGGGGAGGAAGAGGAGGAGGAGCAGGGGCTAGCTGGGCACCATCTCCACAAGGAGAATTAGAGCTTTTTGCACTGTGGGGACCGAGCGGGTGTCTTCAGAGCACTGTTTGGTCCTGGAAGATAACTGCAAGTGAACGACAGCACCTCAGCAAACGCTCGACAGGCCCAGCCGGGCTCAGGCGTGCACATGCTTGTCACCAGCACCAGCTGCTCAGGAGCCCCTGGCACAGTCACCCTCCCGCCCTGTTCCCAGATGTTCTCCAAGACCCTGAGTCCAGGATCCTCCTGGAGGTCTCCTCCAGCATCCTCCCGGGAGAGAGCAGTTCAGTGCCCAGAGATCTCCATGCCAGCACCACTCACCCTACCTTGGCATCCCACTGTGCACAGACACGTCTTGGACCCCGTGGGGTCAGGCATTCCCCCGTCTCCTGTTGCCCATGGGCTCAGCAGAAAGGGCTCACCCTGCTCAGGGCTGGCCACCCCCCGAAAGGGACCCATGGGGTGGGTGGGAGCACACAGCCCTGGGCACAGAGCGAGCTGCATGGCCGCTTGCACGAGCAAAGCTTACATCCAAGCGTTGGCACAGCTCGGGCTCTGTGCTCTCCCCTTTCCTCCTGCAGATATGCCTGCTCCTGCACGGAGGCATCTCCGCCTCCCCAGACACCGAGCCAAAGGGTTTCAGTGCAGACACATCCACACGCCGCTGGCACAAGCAGGCACCTGATCTCCAGGTAAGCCGAGCTTGCCTGCCACTGACCCCAGTGACACCTCAGTGCAGTGGGGTTTGCTCGGACCGTGGTGTGATGATGAAGCAGGGGTACACACACCTACCTACAGAGCTCTGAGCCTTGTACAGGGGGATAGCATCACCCCACCCAGCATCCAGCTGTCAGTAAAGGACAAGGCCCCTTGGGGACTGCATACGGAGATGCTGAAGGACCAGAGACAGCAGCTCCAACATACATTTGTCCCTGTCACAGGGCAAGTCACCAAGAGGCTGAGGGGAGCCATGGTGCAGAGGGGCCTGTCCTAACCCCCGTTTGCTTTCTGTAGGGTGTGCAGTGAGCTGAAGAGAGACCCTGACCTGGGGGAGGACACCAGCATCCTCAGCATCACAGCAGTGACTCTGAAGAGGTTGCTTCCCAGATGTTCACACACACATCCTCCTGCTCATGCAAGGGCTTGATTCCTGGCCACTACAAACAGCACTGGCTCCCAGAGGAGCCCCTGGATCTCCTGGGAAGCGCAGCCTCCCTGCCAAGTGGGACTGGAACTCCAGCTTGAACCCTGCAGCACGGGACACCCAGCCCTGCTGCAGAAGCAGGGCTGTTACGGCAGTACAGCATCTCACCCAGGGGTTTCCTGCTTCTGCTGCCCTGCAGGGAAGGTACCCACCTTCCAGGGGTTGGGATGAATCCAAGAAACAGAGATGGCCCCATTAGCTTAGCTAGGAGTGAAAACAGCCATTCCTGGTAAGACGCCTCCAGACTCCATGCATGCAACAGCCTGACAACAGCCCCAGCGTGAAGAAGGGTTAATCCTACGTACCTTGCTGGAAGAGGGTCAGCGTGACTGAGGTAACGAGCAAGAAGAGGGCCTTGATGGGAGGGAAGTGGGCAGGCTCATGGGCAAAGATGTGAACCAGCTGCAAGACAGAGAGAAGAACTCAAGCTGCTGTTAGCCTTGTACATCTCCAACCCCCTGGGGAGCAGCAGCCCCAGCCCTGAGCTCGGCTCCGTACCTGCCGGGTGAGGTCGATGGCAGAGGCCTGGGGAATGGTGCTGTACATCTGCCCCAGCATCTCACACAGCTGAGGCACCATGGGGGCAAAATCATCCAGGAGGGTCTTGACGGACTTCTCAAAGATGGCACAGACGGACTGCGGGAGAAGGGGGGCTGCTCTGAGCAATGGGCATCGAGCGACCTCTTCTGGGGGACAGGGCTTGATGGATGTGTCCCAGGGGAGGGAAGAGCTGGCAGTGGGGATGGGGATCACCCAGACAGAGGGCTCAGACCTGCTCTGGTACTGCTGCCCAGCCTTGCAGCACAGGATGCTCCCAGAGATCAGGAAACACGCTTCCTACTGCAACGGGAAGTCTCCCTGAGGGCCAGGGGAATGTGGATGGTGCGATGCTGCACATGCGCATTACTAGACTGAGAGGACTGGAGAAACACCAGATGACACAGGTCCGGGTCAGAGCAGAGCTCTCCTCTTAGGGAACACAGGTTTGGTAGACCCCCATCTCCCTGCTCATGGTAGGGCCCCTGTAACTGGAGAGGAGTGGGGCTGATATGAGCACAAGACAGACTAGAATGGCTGCACACTGCTGATGACAGCACTGGTCCGGACAACCAAGCAAGACATCCCTGTTACAGGGCATCACTCAGAGTCTGTCTTTTGCTGTCCCCAGTACAGGGTAGCAAGGAGTGGCAGAGCTGCAGGCAGTATGCAGGAGGAGCCTGGTTACCTCCACCACCTGGGCATCATTCATCCACTTGCTGAGAACCTTCTGTATGAGCTGGAAGACTTGCTGAAGAACCACCACCACCTGCAAGGAACAAGAGGCACTGAAGAGAACTGGCCTCCACGGTGCCAGGAAGGGGAGATTCGAAACTAAGCATGGCTTGGACACAAACCTTCAGGTACCACTGCCCCCTCTCCTCTCCAAAGATGGACAGCTTTCTTCCCTGCTGAAGCAGCCTGGCACAGCTCACAGTGCCAGGCTGTCCTCCAGTGCAGCACCCAGCCAAGAGGGACCCTGTAGGTCACCTCTGCCCATGTCAGGAGTGGTGGGATGAGCTAAAGGAGCTGTTCTAGCTGAATGCACTGGCACTACCCTCTTCATGGTACACACTGCATTCCCCATTAACCCCTTCTCCTGGCACCAGCAGTGAATAGCAAGGCTTCAGCCAGGCTGTGGCAAAAAGCATCAAGCTCTACTCACTGGATTGGGTCCTTGCTGCACTGGAAGTTTCTTGACTTCAGTGCTTTCGTGGTCATCGTCGTGGTGGCTGATGTCTAGGGTGGTGAAGAGGTTGGACAGCAGACCGAGGATGTGGATGATGGCCAGCTTGTTGGAGGGATTGGGCTGCCAGGGAAAATAAAGCCAAAAACCATGCTGCTTAATCATAGTCATGCATCTAGGATCCTGGGGAACCATGACTGCAGAGGCAAAGTGCCAGAGAGGAGTTCCCTGCACTGCCCTCTCTCTTGAGCCCATGTTCAAGAGTGTTGCTTCAACACAACAGCCCCAGAGTCAGCGGGAGAAGCCAATTCTGCACGGAGGTAGCACACACACACTTACTGTTTCATCAGCCAGCTTTTCCAGCTGCTGGATGTAGGGGGTGATCAGTGAGTGCAGGTTCTTCAGGATCTCTTCCACTTGCAGAGCAGAGAGCAGGAAACCAAGAGCCTGCATCAGCCACATGCACTGACTCGTCTGGGACAGAGAGGAGACACAATGTGCCAGGTCACCGCCCAGCCTGCAGCCTCAGGTACAACCTAACATGCACACTAGCTAAGGCAGTGGCCAGGACCCCGGTGTGCTGCAGCTCCTGAGCTGCTCTATCTGGGTCACCCTTGTTGCATCTCACTGCAGGAGAGGGGAGCAGCTCCCTGCCAGCATGGCAAACCCAGGGATCAGGCACTCTGCCACCAGCACACTTGGCCTCTTCCCAAAAACTGGAAGAAGAGCTGGTGCCCAGGGATCTCCATGCTGGCACCACTCACCCTTCTTTGGCATACCATCCTTTGCACAGCCTGTCTCAGCCCCTCTGAGGTCAAGCATCCCACGCCAGTCTGGTCACAGGCATAGCCTGCATAGGCTCTGTCACCACACTTATCTCCCTTCTTTTTCCTCTTGAAGACATGCCTGCTGTCTCAGCATCACTGGGCTTTCAGGGGCTGGGAACTGCTAGAGTTAAGCCTCCCCCCAGGGCCTTCCCTCTCTATGGGGATATACCCTCCAGCATGACCCCAGCCCACGTGCAATGGGAGCCCAGCAGCTACTCCTGGCTCCACACACAGTGGCTTCAGTGCTCAGCTCTTCTCTGGGGCCAGCCCAACGTGTGATGGCACCCCTCATGTCTTCAGCTAGGTGTGACTATGGGGTACAAAGCAGGGGCAAGCAGAACCAGCCAGAGGTGTAAGCCAGCCCCTCTTACCTTGTGAATCTGCTTCATCAACACCTCCTGCCAAAAGGAAGGGGAGAGAGAAAGAACAGGGTGAGTGCCACAGACAGCCCCTTCTCTGCCAGGAGGCAGGACTGATGCAGGAGGTCAACATAACCAACACCATTGTGGGCAGACAAGAAACATGAACTGCTCACAACGTGCCACAGGCAGAGAGCAAAATCCTTGTCCCCTGGTAAGCTCTTCCCCAGCCAGCCCACCCAGCAAAGGGAGCCCCTGGCTTGGCCAGGCGCTGCTGCAGGACAGCTCAAGGAGCCAGGGCTTCATTAGTCTGCTGACAGCATCCCCCAAGCTCCAAAAGCAGACTCATGCCCTCCACCAGCCCCTCTCTGCTCTCACACACACCCTGGCAGCTCACCCAAGTCCAGCCCTCCTCCTAGCGCCTCATGACTCTGAGACCCATCTGCCCCAGATCTTGAGAGCCAAGGAACACCCTGGGACAAGCTGACCCAGCACTGCAGGGACCAGCCCAGTCTGTTCCCAACAAGACGAACAAAGGACAGATGCCCAAGTGCAACCTCAGTAGACCCCCTGGCAGTTGTGTCTGCCACTGCCCACCATGTCTGCATTCACAGCAGGACACGGGGGCTGCCACCTGGGTCTGTTGGCCTAGGAACAGGACAGACAAGTCCCTTACACCAAGCAAGATGCCCAGAGCTGCTGCTTGGCATCCCCCTGCCCTGATCCTTGCAGAGGAAAGGGTATACACCGTGCACATCCCAGGTCACCACCACACATCCATCTGCACCGAGCTCCTACCTGTGACACGGCGACTATGTTGGCAGCATAGGGTGGCAGGTCGTACTTGCATTCCCGACAGATCTTCTTCAGCGTGGACACGCTGGAGATGGAGAGCTCAGGGTTGCCCAAGGCTTGGAGCACCAGTGGCAGCACGTTGTTAATCATGACGGGGTGATCAGCCAGCCACTCTGACAGAGCCCCTGCACACACAGATGGGATCAGCCCACAGGACTGCGTTGCGGGCTCCTGCTCCTGCACCCTGGGATGCTCAGCTTTGCTTTTCACTGCTGTTATTGCTGAGAAGAAATGGCCTCAGAGGGGCTCCCCCTCCCCACCCTGTGTGTGAACAAGGGCCTTACCGATAGTGAACATGACGGTGTCAGCAAGCTGCACGTTGCTGATGCTGATGCGGGGAATGAGGCCAATCAGCCCTGGCACCACATCGGAGTAGTTCACATCGATGGTCTCAGCGATGGACTGGAAGCCGTAGAGCAAAGCCTCTGTGTGCTGCCAGGGTGGGAGAGGCACCATCAGAGCCTGCATGTGTGCTGGCAAGGGGGTCATGCTCCTTGCCTCTATCATGTCCCTTTGCTCTCAATGTCCCATGGCAAGCATAGGTCCCCAAGGGGCTGGCAGCCATCAGCCTGGTGCCTGGGACCCCTTGCTCACCTGCCACGTGGACGGCTGCTCCGTGTTGGTCAGGAGACGTCCCAGTTTGTCATAGAGGCTGCTCAGGAGCTCAGCACCCAGCATCTCATACACATACATCAGTGTGTCAGAGATGTCCACCCTGCAGAGAACATGGGGGGGGGGTGGGTCTCCAAATGCTGTCCCCATCCCCTGCAGAGTGCTCCATGCATGAACACATGACTTCCCCTCCCACTGCCAGGCAGAGCACAGGCACTGCCTGCACAAGCACACTGCCCCAGCCCAACACAGAGTGCTCCTAGGGCATCCTCAGCAGGGCAACTGGTGCCATGCCAAAATGCCAGCTCGTTTCCTTATCACCACCACAGCCAAAACAGCTCTTGGTGGAGGGATTCTCCTCTTTGTCCCTCCTTGGGTCTCCACACAGCAGTCTCCAGGGTGGCAGGACGCTGCCTGCTTCCCTGCCTGCCTGACAAGCAAACCCAAGCCTCCCAACTGTACCTGTATATCCGAAACTGCTCCTTCTCATCTGAAGACCAGAAGCCATACTCCTCATCGGAGGGGAACTGGGCTTTGTGCAGCAGCACGTCCACCAGCTGGAAGTAGACAGGCCTGTAGACCTGCTGGTACACCGCCTGCTTGTCCGGCTCGAAGGAGAGGATGTCATCCTGGTAGCAGGAGGATGAATACATCAGGTGGTGCAGGGCAAAGAGAAACGAGCTGGCATGTCTGCTGCAAAGGGGACTTGGGAACACCTCTCAGGGCTGGTGGGACCAATCATGCCTTGGAGGTTGCATCTTCAGCTCCCCAAGATCCACCTGATGCCGACTCCTTCTGCAGCACCAGCACCATCTGGATTCAAGAAGCCCCAGCAACCAGGGGGACCCTCGAGTGTTTGAGGAGAGCAGGGTTACAGCAGGGTGACACTGCCCTGCCATGTCCTAGCTGCAGGAGCAAGCCTGCATCAGGAGCACACATGCCTTGGATCCCCCTGCAAGGCAGGCTGGGACGGGTGCCTGAGCGCTGCGCTCTCCTGCCTGCACCCATATCCTCAGCCCATCCAGAGAAGCAGCAAAAAGAGGTGGGAGCCTTGGCCACATGCAGCTCCAACATCACCCCCCTCCCTGCCCATGCTCAGCCACTCTGCATCACATTGCAGAGGAATATAGCTGGGGGGATGAACAGGGCCTAAAAATAGAGCACGACGTGGCAAGGCTGCTTTGCTGGCACAGGGAACACTGGCCCTGGGAGAGGGACCCATGCTGGGCAGCCTCTAGCAGCCCCCAGCCCTCTTTCCTCCTCCAACAGACCACACCACCAGCCTGGCAGCAAGGTCTAGCCTGCAGTGAGCCAGCACATGCTCTTCTACCTTGCGGGCACACAGCAAGGAGCTAAACAACCAGCCCTGCTGCTGGAAAAGAAATCAGCATGAAGTTTTAATTAGTTATGTTAATGAGGCCCTTAAAGCCTGGCTCACACTTCCAAGGAAGACCGGGGGTGGAAAAACGCAAGCCACAGGACCAGCATTTCTGAGGTAAGTACCCTGCGGTGACTGTGAGTGCAGGGTGAGGAGCAGCGGCATCAGAAATCCCTGGGAATCAAACGCAACCAGGCCAGACCCCAATCCTGTGCATGGGTGCCTTGAGTCCTGCCTGGAGAGTAGGACCGACCCATGATGGCCACTGACCTGCAGCGTGTACCAGAAGGTGAGCGTCAACGAGCTGGTGGTTTCATTGACAGGGTAGTGCCCAGGGATGCCAGTGCAGAACATGATCATGTTGACCAGGGCCAGGAAGCTCTGCCAGTGCTCCACCTGGTCCAGGAGTGCCCTGAGGAGCAGAGAGCACAGTCAGGGTGGCACCACTGCTGTGAGCACAGCTCCCCTGCCCTGACACATCACTGGCGCAGGACAGGCCCTGCACAAGCAGCAAGTGCAGGACAGCGGTGCTGCTCCAAGCTCATTCCCCTCTCCTGGGGACCATCCCCAGCACTCACCGGGAGTGGTTCTCCCCCAGAGCCACAGCGATGCGGCAGATCCCATGTGACGTCTCCATATCCCCACTCTGGACCGCCTGGCGCAGCTGCTCTTGGAGCCCCAGCACAGGCGGGATGAGCTTGAGAAGGGTATTCACATACCTGCAAGCACAGCCTGAATCAGTGCTGGGCATCGCCTCACCAGCACTGGCTGACAGGGCATCCATGCCTCCTAATGCTCTCTCAGGGATCCTGCCCAGCTTTCCCTACTGGAAGGCTGCTTTATGCAATGGGATGCATCCAGGAGCCTTTACTGTTTACAGGGACTCTACTTCCAGCCTGTGGCATCAGGACAAAATTTGAAGCCCCAGGCACCCCTGCAGCAGAGCCTCTGCAAGAGAAGGGCTGAGCCAGTGGCTATGAGCTCAGTAGGTTTGGGAGGGCAGAGGCACTGTGGTGCAGTGGGGCATTTGCACCAGCATCCAGCCCGTACTAACGGGTCACTGCCATAACCAGCTCCAAGCGAGCTGTGCCCGCACATGGCAGCATCAAAGCGGTAGGGAACAGAAGGGTGGTGAGGGCAGACCTGTGGGCTCTTTTCACCGCTCTTCTCACCTCTGCATGAAGGCAGCCAGAGCTGCCGGTGGGATATGGCACAACTGTCCAGCATGGACACATCTAGGTTGTGCTCTCTGGGAAGAAGGGGGCAGCCACCCTTGGGGACTCCTAGCCCAGGAAGATGCTGGTCCCTGACACATCCCCCTGTCTCCCCACCCTCCTGGGCTGCCACAGCTCAGCGCAGCACAGCTCTCCCACATCACATCACGCACATCAGCCTCCCCTCCGCGCTGCTGCCTGTAAGTGATGGTAACCAAGGCAACGAGAAGGAGGCAGCCAAGGTGAAATGCAGCCCAGGGCCCCCGGAGAGAGGCCGTGCTGGAGGCTGATGCGCAGCCTGCCATTTCCCTGCCCGCCGAGGCGTGTTATCCGGAGCTGCAGCTATTCTGTGCGCTCCCCGCCTGACCCACCACATGCAGGTGCAGGGCTGAGGATGCTTGGAGTGGGAGGAACATGTGATGCCAGCTCCCCTGTGCTTCCACCATGGGGAAGGGATGTGACTGCTGACACCAGGACAGCCACACATCCATCCTGGAGTGGCAGGGCTGCCCCATCCTCTTGCTATGGCTACTTTAGGACAGAACAAAGCCATTGGTGCAGAGAGAGAGTTGTGCTGGTTGTGGCAGCTTTTAGGTCTGGGCCAACAGAAGACAGAGGGAACAAGGTGTCTTGGTGGCTGCCCCTCTGTGTGCTGGCAGGGGTCACCCCCTCGCCCCTCTTCCCCAGATGAAATCACTGGTCATGGGGACAGGTATTTTTGTGTAAGCCATTTTCGAGCCTCTGACGCCCCCTGAGTGAAGCATGTGGCACCGTGGGAGCAATGTGATGATGAAGAATTGGGAAATTCATCAGCTTCTCTCCCTGGGAACTGTTGCTGCAGTCAGGGCTGGCACAAGGGAGCCAGGGCAGTGCCCAAACAAAAAGGTACAGGGGACCCTCCACTGCTCTGGTGCAGAGAAAAGCCACCCTTCCTCCACAGCACTGGGCTCACAGTACCCCAGAGATGCTCTCACACTTAGGAGGTTATTACAAGGATCCCGCTTCTGCTGTCACCTTGACATACCCACAGTGCAGATGCCTGGACCTTAGCTGGTCCTCTGGACACCCTGCACAGCCAACAGCAGAACGAGCTGGATTTGCTGCCTTGCTGCAACTCATCCCATGTTAACGCAGACTTGTAGAAAAGCCTGTGTGAACCCTGCCTCCCGAGCACCACTTTGCTCTGCTCACTGCCTGTGCAGATGTAAGGGCAACTTGGATGAAAGGGCCCCAGTGGGGAAGGCAGTCCTGGCTCTAGGTAAGTTGTTTTAACCAGCATCCCAAGAGCCATGACCAGCTAGAGCTGAGCTGCTCTCCTCCACATCCGGGAGCACGGAGCCCCAGGCCACTCCAGTGCTGCTTCCCAGCTCCAAGTGATGAGCTTGCCCCTGCTTCCCCCCTCAAGTACCCCAGCATTGGGCAGGAGAGGACAAGACCATCCCTGAATGCCCAGCTGAGCAGCCTGCCTCCAGCAGCCAAAACCTGGGAATGCCTGTGAGTGTATGAACGTGGCAGCCATAAGGTGATGTTTCCCCATGTATTTCCCTCCAGTGATCTGTCTTAGCCTTCCTGAGCAAGATTCTGAGCAATATCCTGGTATTTAGCACCTGAGCAAATTTTGCTTCCAGGAGTTGGTCCAGTCCTTTCTGAAAGCCGCTGCAGCTCCCCTGGTGAGACCAGCATCTCCTTCTGCTCTCCCCACAACCCTCCCCAGACCACATCACAGTGTGGGGGACAACCTGCAGAGGGGAGATACGTACAGCTTATATGGGACAATCTCATCCTTCTTGATCCAAAATCTGAGCCATGTCCTGATGAGAAAACCCTGTTGTTATTAAAACACTGTTTCTAATGAAGCTCTCAGAAAACTTTTCCAGTGAAATTCTTCTTCAGGGACTGAGCACCAGCACCAGGAAGGGATGGGCTGAGCACCAAGCAATCCCACCTGGACGTCAGTGATCCTGCCAGCCGCATCACTGCAGCAACACTCGCTACTGCTTTCAGAGGGGCAGCTCACTGCCTGATGCCTGTGCTCCGTAGCTCCCACCGCAGGCACACATCACATGGAGGTCCCTGTCCCTGCTCCAACACTACCCGTTGGGCTGCAGAGCATGGCCAAGCGCCACGTGCCAGCTCTCCTGCTGCAGCACGTGCCACCGAGCTCTCTGACCCGCTTAGCTGGGGGGATAATCCTCAAGCGAGACTGAAAATCCAGCCCAAGCCTCCTCTGCAAAGAAGATGCAGCAATATCTCCATTCCTGCTGTCGTGTGCCTCAGCAGCTTTATGACAGTGGAGGTGTGCTCAGCGGGGCTCCAGCTGCCAGCTCCTGGCCAAGCCTCTGAGGTTTTTTCCCAGGAATGCCATATCCTAATAGAGGAATGTCATCCAGAATCCAGCAATGCCTGGGGCATCCCCTCCTCTGGGTGCTATGGGCTCCCACCCCCTAGAAGGTAAGGAGATCAAACGCTTTGCACCTATGAATCTCTGCTGCATCATCTCTAGTAACACCTCAGAGGCAGGAAAGCCACCCACTGTTCCTCGCAGGAAAGGAAATGGAAGATGTTGGCACAAGTGACTTACCCAAGCATGAGGCAGTGCCATGGCTAGGTGATCCTAGCCCACGAGGTCCCACCTGCCCTTCTCCATCTAGCCATGGGTGGCAGCCAGTAAGGAGCTGCAGCATGAGGGATGCCATGCAAAGTGGTGCTACCCTTGGAAGATGACCCACAGGTTACCTAGCCATGGGAAAGCGGGGAGCCCCAAGACCCAACCGTCACATGCGCGATGCCCTACAAAGCTCTGGAGAGGATGATGTCATCAGCTCAGTGTCGAGGATGCTCTGAGCCTGCAGCTAAGGGCAGCAGGGAGCCAAGCCACTGCGGAAACAAAGGTGAGAGACCGAGGAGGAAGAAAGCAGCTGAAAAGCAGCAGGGACCTCCCACACTATTAAGATAAGAGACAGAAAGGTCAGGAGATTCCCTGGGGGCTCCAGGAAGAGCTGGATCCTCCATGGCTAAGCAACAAAGCCAGAGGGGCGGGACAGCTGGCACCAGAGGAAGTGGAAGGAGGGATGCAGGATGGAGGACACAAGGAACAAAGGGGAACAGAGCCCACTGGGCTGGGAAGTGGTGGCTCTGTGAGCTACCCCGCTCCTGAAGCCATCCCAGATCCCAGCACCGCACTGTCCTGCTCCTTCCTGGAGCAGCTGACACCACACACTGCCTGGCAGGGCATCCCTGTGACAATGCCACCGCTGTCCCCGCACTCTGGAGTGGGGGCTGTGCCAGGCTCACACACTGGGCTGCTTTTCTGCCCTGTCCTGGCCATTGCCTGCATGCCTTCGGACAGGAGGGTTCTCTGTCACGGCCAATGATGCCTCCAGGGAGCAGGGTGGAGAGCAAGTGCTGGTAATGCTGTAAAGTAGCAGCCAGAGTGGCAGGACTGGACAAGGCCAGAAACTGTGTGGCAGGGTCAGCACAAGAGCAGAGAGAAGCAACCCGTTCTCAGCCACACTTCCCAACAAAACTCACTTTGAAAGCTCACAGAAAGCTCAGGCTTTTAATGCAACTGAAGAACAACGCTGCAGGGCAAGGCTCTTGCACACAGGTGTGGAATCACAGCCAACAGACTTCTGAGACTCAAGGGAAATGGAAAGGAGGAAAACAGAATCCAGCATTTCAGAACTGCAAGTCATTTTCACCTTCTCATTTTCTGCACCAATCCTGCTACAAGGGTTTGGGCTAGCCCACAGCCTTTGCCAGGTACAAGGAAAGGTGCTTGCGGTCATCTTCTGAATGAAGATGCAAATGAGGCAACCCCTCCCACACCCAACAAGTCAAAACCCTGATGGGTCTCATTGTGCTTCAGGACTTGCAGATGCAACCCCTTTGTCATGGAAAAGGATGACCCCAGACTGCCCTCAAGCCATGGACTGTGTCAGCTGTCCCTGCTCTGAAGCCAAGGCCAGGACCAGGGCGCACAACCGCAGCAGCATCCGCACCGCTGCAGAGGGTCGGAGCCTGCACGATGCGCAGTGATGCACAGCGGCAGCAGCTCAGCCTTCAAGAAAACCCTCCTCTTGGAGGGTTGCTAAGCAGCCAGGAGGGGATGTGGCCACGGGAACTGGAGGAGATGTACTTTCCCTTCTGCGGGCATTGGTCCCAAGAGCTGACAGCAGCTTGGACAACGCAGCCAAGCAGAGGAACTCAGAGCCCCACAGCGTGGCCCCAGCAGGACCTGCTCCAGCTTAGCTGCTCCAGAGGCAGCCACAGCCATAAACAAAGGATGAGTCCTTGGCTGGCATGAGCTGCTGGAGTCAGGAGGAGGAGGGAGAAGACCGTCAGGTCTGATTTTATTATCTCTGCATCGAATCAGCTCCTTGGCTGGACCAGCAGCATGAGGCAGAGGAGGGTCTCTGAACTCCCGCTCGCAGGAGCCAGGCAGCTGCTCCCTGGTCGGGTGCTGCAGATCTGACACAAGGAGCCAAAAGGGAATATCCTCATCTGCTTGAGAAGAGGAGGGTGGGGATGGGCTGTGGGGACCCAAGACTACGTACTCCCCACAAATCAACCATGGTGCAAAGCCTTCCAGGACCAACCCTGTGAAACCAGGAGCTGCTGGCTGCATTTAACATCTCCCAAACGCTGCCATCATCAGCTCCAGGGCGAACAGTAGCTAAAAAAAATCCTGAGTTTTTTCCTTCCCACCCCATTCCCTTGTAGACCAACAGCCCACAGCATGTGGGAGAGGCTGCCCTTACCTCTGGGCATCAGGTTGGGAAATGGCATTGACAACAGCCTCCACTGCTGTGTCGAAGAGCTCCGGGTCCTGCAGGGAGGTGAAAGCTGCCTGGATCAGGTTCTCGCAGTCCATCAATGGGATCTCCAGCTGCACCCAGCTGGAGAAGCACTTCAACACCTTCTGCTTGATAAAACCAGGGGAGTCCTGCTGCTGCAGCAGCTGCTCCAGCAAAGGGAAGACAGAGCCGCACTCCTGTGCCAGGACGCTGCGTACCTGGCCCTTGCGGTACTGCGGCAGGCGGCTGGTCTGAAACTCCTCGGGCAGCACGGTCAGCAGCTCCAGCAACGCCAGGCACCGCGCTCGCCCATCCACATTGGAGTCCTCCGCCTGGAACATGCGCACCATGTCTGCCACAGCGCAGGGCCAAGCCTCTGGCATCATGCTGAGCGCCAGGGAGGCCAGCGCCACGCAGAGTCGGGTCAGCACGATCTTGGAGCCGCTGGCGAAGCGGGTGATGTGGGTGAAAAGCTGTGATTTGAGGGTCTCATACTGGTCGGCTGGGATGTCGTTCCAGTAACGGGAGATTTTAATGTGGAGAGCGCTGGCACCAAAGTACTGGATCTCGGGCACCTTGTCCATGTTGAGAAGCAACCAGCTGAAGTGCCATGCCTGCGGGGACACCTGCGCCTGCATCAGCCATTTCTGAGCCAAGTTCTTGTTCTCGATGTTTGGGTCGTAATACAGCTGATGGAGAGCCTGGAAGAGAGAGGGAAGGGTCTTACAGCAGCCGAGGAGCACCACCACGGGCGGTCCCACCTGGGGAAGGCTCACTGGGACACAGCCCAGCGCCTGGGCTGCCCACCAGCCACTGCCCTGCACAGCCAGCCCCTCTCCTCGCATCAGCCTGTGTTAAGGGACCTCCCTCCTTGTGCTCTCAGCGAACTGAGAGCGATCTGGCTGTGGGTGAGGACCTGCAAAGTGTTTGTTCTTCACCTCTTCCTCTCATGCTGCACTCTAGAAATTTCTTCTCCTTAGTCACCTTCCATCTTCACTCATGCTGACCCTGCCTGCTTCCCTGCTGAGGTGCCATCACTGGGGTGGGTGCAGGACCCCTCTGCCACAGGAGCGCTCCAAGAGACACGGCACACCAGCACTCCTGCCCTCCACTTGGACTCGCTCTTAGAAAGGTGCTGTGGATACAGCAGCATGGCCCAAAGCTTGTGCTTGGGAGCTCCAGGAGCTCCAGAGCCACTGCAGGTATCTTCATCTGTCAGATTATACAGAGCCCTGGAAATCCACAGTCATTAAACTCAGGGATTAATCCCTTCATGGAGTCCCTTTGAAGTATTCCCAAACCTGCCAAGTTACAGCTGAGTCAGGAGAGCTGGCATCTAAGCCTGCCTTCTGCCACCTCCTGCAACAGTCCAGGCTGCTCACTCCATTTCTCCATAGAGAGAAGGGGAACATTAAGTACCTGCTCCGACAGCTTTGGGAGATCTAGTTACTGCTTTGCAGCACTCAGATCCATGTGAACAGCCTCATGCAGGCTGCAGGGCTTTATTTGCAGAGGAATATCATATAGATCTTAAGAGCAACATTAGTTACTTATCCTGAGTGGGTGCAACTGGTAACCAGGGATGCCCTTGCACATGAAGGGGGAGATAAACTACCCCTTGCCTGGGCTCCACCTTCCAGCAGGGATGTTTGCTGCCTGGCACAGCGCATTTCATTTCAAATCACTGACTGCACAAGCCAGGATCAAGTAAGAGCAATGGCATTTCTCAGGCTATCAAGCACCCGTCGCACCCCAGCAGCAAACTGGAGGACTATTCCAGCAGGTGCAGAGGACTTTTTGAGTCCCCATCCTTGCTCCAGGTCTCAAATATCCTCATCCTCGCCCCCCTAAAAAGCTCTATGAAATTCTTGCATGGTTCTTGTACCCAGGAGAGGATTTGAACCCTATTTTTAAGCATGCAGAGCTGGCAGCCTGGAGCACAGGAACGAGCTTCCCAAGCAAGCTCTTGTGCCTCCAGCTGCCTCCCAGCACAAGACGAAAAAGCAGGACAAAATGGCAGGAACCTCACAGAGACAGCGTTGGCTGGGCCATCATTTGAAACACCTCTGTTCAAGACTTTGTGGCAGGGGAAAATGAGGATAACCTCTTTGTAAGAAAGAAAGAGGTTATGAAGTACATCGCAGAAGGAGCCAGCCAACACGGGTTGCAGAGGGACAGACGTCTGTCCCACTAAATGATGTATCCTGACACAGAAAAGGTTAACCCTTTGATAAGCAGGCCCAGGGAGAAAGAAAGCAATCCTGACAGAGTGGCCAAGATGGCCAAGATGGCCATGTTACCAGCAGCTCGCTGTTCCCAGCTATCTCAGACTTTAACCCAAAGCATCTCTCAGCTGCTGGGGCAGAGGTACGCGCTGTCATCATCAGAGCAACAATTCACTTCATTACCGAACAGTAGCTGCAGATGTGTTAAATGCTCAACCACTCCTGGGGGTAGGAAGCTGGCTCCTACCCCTGCTCTTCTGCTAAGGACTGAGTCATCCTGCAGCAGGGCTTGAGCTGGAGCTCCCAACCATCTCCTCCATTACCTGCTCACTCCCTTGTTCCCATCAGAGCCCGCTGCTTATTTTCTTTCCAAAAGAAATCTCACTTGAGGTTCCCAGTCAGTGACAGATCACTCCTTCCCTTCCCTGTTTGCTGGGCACTGTCACAAGGCACAGAAGCTGGCATTGGTGCCCTCTGCTTGCTCCCCAGCCCGGGACCCCCTCCCTACCTGCTCCCACCTCTGTGTTTAGAGCCACATGCAGTCCTTAATTAATTGACTTTTTCTATTTTGAACAGTCTTCCTGCTAACACAGGGTAAAAAAGATCCCTGTGCATCACATATTCTGACGCACAACTCGTACACATGCCCCAGGAGCCCTAACCTCTAACCCGGTATGAGGTTTGCAAAGCATGGACCTCATTGTGTGTGAAGGATGGACCACAAGCTCCCCAGCAGCAAACCTCCAGGCTTCAGGGCTGCTGCTTCATGGTCTCACAGTGGGGAGATGCGCAGGCAGAGCGGGGCACTGTGCACACTTTGGGCACACTGAATTGAGCCCCAGAGCGATGTGAATGCAGGGCAAGCCCTACACAGCACCCCAGGCAACAGGAAACATGGCAGGGCAGCAGAGCAGAGGCTGGCACACACACACAGCCTGCCTGCTGGGAAGTAGCTGCATACTCATCCTCCATCTGCCTGGGGCTGCTGCTGCTGGATAAGGCCTGATCCTACCAATGCCTCCAAGCAAGCAGACCCTGGTGCTTTCATGGGATCACCTGACTGAAGGGAGAGTGCGCAACCAGGCAGAGGAGAGCACGAGGCTGAAGCATGAGCATTCTGCATACAGCTCCAGCACACAAGCATCCTGCAAGCAGCCCCGGCAGCAGAGACTTTGGTAGTGTCTATGCCATAAAACCAGTTGGTACATCATAACAGCAAAGATGCTCCCCTTGACTCTCATGCTGGGAAGATGTCACTACCACGGCATTAGAGGAACTGTGAGCAATCAGGTCACAAGACCCCTTTCCAGGCAGGGTCAGCTTTCCCACCAACACCATCCCAGCTGCTGGCCGGCGCCCCTGCCCTCAGTGCCTGCTGTCACCAGTGAGCTCTCCAAAGGGAGAGGTGCCCATCGCCCAGCAACACCACCTCAGAGCCCTGCTCCTCCTGCAGGGTTCCTCTGGGGAGGTTGCCAGCAGAGGCCCCCAGGGATGTGTGCTGGAGCCTCCACTGATCAGCACCTCTGGGAGAGGGTGAGTGGTGGGATGGCAAAGTCTACCAGCTACAGTGAGTTATTCAGAGGATGGAAACAGAGCTGATGCTGAAGAGTCCTGCTGCAAGCTGTTGGCAGTCAGGAGAATATTCTGGAAGAACACAGGTACTGGCTTTCTTAGCTTCCTGGAGCACCCTGCCCAGGATGGGTCTGGCCATGGTGGTTACTGGCTGTTCCTGCCTGTGCACAGGATGCCAGATACAGAGGCAAGGCAACACGTCCTGATGCTGCTGACAGCATGCCCCATGTGGTGCTCTACATGACCCAGGAGAGATTTCCAGAGGATTTCTAAGGATGGGCATCAATAATGGGACCATCCTAGCCCAGCTCAAAGCAGCAGATGAAACCCCTGGGAGAAGACCAGGCTCTCCCTAGCCTACCACCACCGAGTACCATCCACCGCTGAGAGCGTGGGACAGGAGGCTGCAAGGCACCGTGCCCTGCAGAGGGGTAAACACCCGGCACGCTCCTCCTCAACCATCCTCATCCCAGAGGCAGGCACCGGCTGCTGTTGCATTCGGTATCACCATGTCAGCCAGACTCTCAGGCCCATCAGGAAGAGCTGGAGATGACAAGGGGAATTCATTAGCGCCAGGAGGGAGAAGCAGCAGGCATGAAATTGGGCAGTGACATCTAAGAGGGAGGCTTTGTGCATTCTGATTTGAACGGGTGGCTGACACCAGACCCGCCTCCTCCGCAATTAGACCTGTAACGTGAGAGCTGGTAAACAGCCCTGCTGTCAGCTACGCCCTTTGGCCAAGGAAGGAGCTTTCTCCAACATCAGCTCTGCTTGGTTGAACATAATTCAAGCTTGCAATGATGGCTCTTCCCTGCTCTAAAAAAGCTGTGGCCAAAGCCTCAGTTAGGCTCCAGTCACGGGAGCAGCACCAGCTCCTCAACAGAGCCAGAAGTAAGCTGCCTTGGGGCAGGGTGGCTTGCCCAAAAGGCACGGGTCAGAGGTCCCAAGCTGGTCACTTTGGGAGGCGGAGGAGTCCAAGGAGAGTTACTGCCAAGCAATCGCACCTGATCTTAGGTTGCACTCTGCTATGACGGTGGAAAAGGAGCTTTTATGAGCCCAGAATCTCCGAGGCCTCATCCCCTGGAACCGCAGGGATCCCAGAGCCAGCAGGCTGTCTCCCTGACTGCACCATGTAAACGCATTAAGAGAAGATCCCCAGCAGAGAGGTGGTGTGTCCGTGGGGTGCCATTTGTAGGCGACGAGAGGAGCCCTGGATGCACAGTTCCAGCCCCACAAAGCTGGAGCATGCTGCCTGCCATTCCTGGTGGCTCCATGGGGAGACAGGGCAAACGGAGGTGAGGGCAGGTACAGCCCTGAGGTCTGCATCCCTGCAGGGGAAATGGCAAGCTGTAAGACATGCTCCTGTTCTGCTCCTTGCCCTATGCCCACAGCAGTGGCTATGGCCCCTTGGCAGCCCCTCTCCCTCTTCCAGCAAGACCTGGGGATCTCTCCCGCTGCAGTCTCTCGCTGTCCTTTCTAGCTGAATGCACTCACACCGACAGCGCTCCAGGCTTGAAGAGCACAGCCATTACTGTGGCTCTGCCGAGCGAAGGGAACGTCATCCCTGCATCCCCTGCCCCACAGCGAAGGGAACGTCATCCCTGCATCCCCTGCCCCACAGCGAAGGGAACGTCATCCCTGCATCCCCTGCCCCGCAGCAGCCGTCCTCCCCCTGCCATGGCAGGGCAGGCTGAGCAGCCAGAGCCCCGGGAAAGCAGCAGCCTGCTGAAGCACCAAGGATAGCAAATGGACGCGAAATAAAGCTGTGTGTGTGCCACCAGGCATGCTGCTCCTGCTCATGGCACACACACTTCGTAGTGCCAAAGAATGGGTTTCTTTCCCACTCTCCTAATAAGAGGTGCTGCCACTTCACAGCCCCTCTTTGAGCCCAGGTTGCCCACACCAAGCCTTCTGCTGACAGGAAGGGGCTGAGCCCAGATGCAGCTCAGCAGCCTCAGCATCCCTCCTGCTGCTTCACTGCCAGCAGCCCTTTGCAGATAACAGCACGGTCCCCAGCAGGGATGGGGGCTGCTGGGGATGGGTGTGCTCCCAGTGGTGGTGGCCAGGTACCTGCAAAAGCAAAGGCTGAGGACCAGGAGGACCAGGGGGGAACTCTGGGAGTGCAGAGCCCAGGATGAGTTGGAAGGGTGAGCCGAACACCCCTGCCCACCTCTCATGTTTCTATCCATCCCTTTGGTGGACAAGTTGACTTGAGAGAGGAATCCCCACTGGTGCCCAGGCACCAATCCACCCATTCCTGCTTTTGTAAGGCATCAGAGCTCAGATGAGGTTCCAGTGATGGTCCTTGTAGAGCAGAGCTGAGGCAAGGCAAACACGAGGTGCTCCCCTGTCATTCCATCACCACCACACCACAGGAAGGAGCAAAGTGCTCAGCCAAGGCTGGCTCTGGGTGGAACCTGCTTCTGCGGTGAAGATCTGCTTAAACACTACGCAAGTGTCCTCGCTTCCCTCTATTTTGCAAGAATGTCACCTCCTGAGGCCCCTAACTCACCATTCCTGCCACGTCTGCCACATCTCACACATATGGGCTGCCTCTAAGGAAGAAGTGGCCAAGCTGCTGTCAGCAGTGTATTGAACAGGGGGTGCCATTCCCCCACCCTGACATCCCCATAAATCTCCTGATCAGGTTTCTGCAGACAGGCAATAACCTTCTGCTGAAGAAAGCAGATGTACCTGGGTTTCTCCTCCCCATCCTCCTGCATGGAAGGCAGCCCCGGCAGCTGCCACATCCCCGAGGCTCAGCATCTCTGAGGAGCGGTGATCAAAGCCACCCCTCTCCCATCACGGAAGGCTCCGGATGTCAGCTCCATGACACCCCGCCTACCCATCCTACCGGAGAGACTGTGCATTCATCAGGCATCTCCAGAGAGGCACATGGCAATCTGGAAGGCCCAGAGATGCCAGACTGCTAATGTGCTAGGGAAGAGATGTCAGGGAATATTACGAACACCCCAGAGGATGACAGGCAGGTCAAGGGAGGAAAGACCTGGAAGGAGTCAGACAAAAAAAATGGAGGGCGAGAGCAGGCACTTGGGAAATTCACAGAGGAATGGCACTGCCTTCTTCCTTATTTCGAGAGGGGGAATGCTGCTGGGGCAGATTCAATTGCACTGAAACAGGTACAGAGGGTCTTGCATTCCTCTTCTCCTGTCCAGTACTGCAGTGCTAGATGCTGCTAACTGTGACCTATGGGAGACCAAAAATACAAGGCACAAATCCTGCTTGTGCACTGCTCCTCCAAGGCCGGCACAGCCAGCAGGGACCGACCGTCTGCAACCCATCTTTATCAGATACTGCAGCAGGAGTGCCCCCTCCCCAGGGCAGCATCACCCTATCACCAGCCTGTCAGTCATGCCACGCACAGCCCCTGGGCATAAGAAAGCACACTGAAGTAGGTAAGGGGAGGCCAAGCATCCTTACATCCTGAAGCCTTCTGCTTGCCCAGCCTTCCCTTCCCTCCGACTCCTCCAATATAGCAGCAGGCACAGCGGAAGCAGAGCCAGCCCTGAGCTACCGGCTGCCCAGCAGGTTCACACAGCACGGACACGCCAGCCAGCTTCTAGCTGTGCCCAAGCCAGAGCAGCATCTAGGTCAGGCTCAGAAGACAACACAAAGCAGCTGAGCAGCCCTCAGCTGGCACTGGGGGATGCTGACACAGTAACTGTACCACAACAGCTCAGCCCAGCACAGCCCTGATCTTTCCCTGTGTCATGGGAGAGCTGCCTATGGAAAAAATGGAGAAAAAAACCTATAGGGAACAACTTTCAGATGGCTCCTGAAGTGCAACACCCGAACCTGACACCTCCTCAGGAAAAGGGTCAGCTGTCTGCCTGCTGCCCATAGGCTTTCAGACCTGCTGGCTGGCAAAGGATAGCACGGGTCCAGCCTACAGCACTCAACACCCTCCCACCTCCCTGCAACTACTGGTCACAGATGGAGGGACTGAACCAGCTCTCTCTGGCACAGGTCGTGATGGATACACACAGCAATGATCCTCCTTAACCATGTGGGTACCCAGAGCCCTGAAAAACTGTGGGCATTTGCCCAGCCCACCACCTAATAAAGAACATGGGGTACAGGAGGGTCTTCCAGGGATGTGAATCCTCTCCACAAAACCCATCAGAAGAGCATGACAGGCACAGTCTCACCAGAGACTTCCCTGGCTACAAGTCCCACAAGTGATGACTTTCACTGTGGGCAACATGGAGACACTTCAAGCCTCTGACTTAAGGGATAACCAGCTCTTCACGCTGTTCCTAACACTTATCACTGAGTCAGAGTAGAGTCAAACCCTGACTTTAATCAGCATTCCACGTTATTAATAGAGCCATGCATAAAACCTGGCAGCGGAAGAGCCCAGGCCGGCAGAAGCATCATTTATCTGCCACCGTCACCTCTGACAAAGCAGCCCTACCCACCTGCCTCCCACCAGCACAGCCCCCAGCAAAGCCCACCTTCCGGCCCGTTTGTACCACAGCCCCCCCTTGAAGAGACACACACAGGAGGGCTCTGAGCTGCTGAAGCTGTGTTTTATTGAGCCCACCTCACACTCCTTCCTCTGGGCAGGCACCGCGCTGCTGCCCCCAGCCACCAGCTCAGAGCCCCACCGCGGTCCAGAGCTGCATCTTCAGAGGACACCACCGTGATGGCAAAGCCTGCGGAGACCGGGAGAAGCCAGGCAGGCTGGGGGAGGGGAGCCAGAGCATCCTAGAGGGCATCTTTGCCTCCTCCCAGGCGGCAGCAGATTAAACCCGGAGCAGCACGGCGAGGGTGAGCAGCCTCTGGCCGGCGCCGGACACCCCCCGCCCTGGCACTGCCCACCCTTCGCGGGCAAGTGTGTGCTGCATTGTCGGTGCAAACAAAGGAGCGGCTTGTGTCTGCCGAAGAGAAAGGAAGTCGGAGGCAAAACCATCCCGCAGCACTGGGTATATGCAGATTAAGCTGCAGAAGGTTGCATCGATGTAGCATTTCCCAGACATCAGTTAATCCCCCCGGCCGCGCTCTGTGTCTCCCTGGATGAGGTGGGTTGTGTCTCACCTGCAGCCACAAAGGCAATGGGTGCCCAGTGACAAACCTGACACCCCTGACCCGACACGCCTGTGAGGCTGGGCAAGTGAAACACAAGCTGTGCGCCCACCAGCACACCCGTGGGCATCGCTTTGGCAGGGAACTCGGTCTATTCTTATCAAGGAAAAACGAGGACACTGGGATTCCCACTAGCTGTCTGGGGATCGAGCTATGGATCGACAGGCTGTCGGTCTTCGCACGGATGTCTGGCTACAGGGTGAGTGGAAGGGAGAAACACACTTTTGCCGTTTGCCCTTCACTGATGCATCCTCTGCTGCCCGGCCCCCATCACCTCCAATACAACCCAAGGGAAGGTTGCTGCTCCGCTGCCTCCCCCATCTCTTGCTGGGGTGCCCTGCTTGATCTCCATGATGAACCTCTGGTCACACACAGGCTGCTTGGGGCTCTTCCCAGCTGTAGTGTGATGCTGGCAGGCCTCAGTTTGCCATGGCTGTTCCCTAGATCCCATCTTTCAGCAATGACACCCTTGCTCCTCTGGCCTTGCATCTGCTTAACCCCGAGCAATAGCAGGAGCTGCGGGGCTGGATTCCAGGTTTAGAAAGGCATCACCGGGCCATCCAATCTCTGAAGGCTTTTCCCAGCATCTCTCAGCACCTGGAGAGAGCCCTTTCCTGCCTGATGGGGACACTGGTAACGCCGGGCTTCACACAGGCGCTGCTGGTGCAGCAGCTAGGACCAGACCCGCAGGCTCCCCGGGCCGGCGCTGTACCACGGCGACCCAGAGGACGCCCGTCGGGGACACAACTCCTCCCTTCTGCTCCCATTTCTGCCACATCATTTGCCCTCCACCGGCTGCCCCGGCGGCTCCACCTCCCGCGCCGCGCACCCCCGGGCAGGGCCGGCGGGGCACCGGGGATGCCGCCGGCCGCCCTGCCGAGACCGGCACCTCCGAGCAGGTGACCCCCCCCCCGGTCCCTCCCGGCACGCAGCTCCCGCTCCCGCCGCGGGGGTGCTGGGTGCGGGGCGCTCACCTTCTCCACGTTCTCCACGGTGAAGTCGAGGCCCTGCGGCGGCGGCGCCTCCGCCCTCCGCTCCATGGCTGCGGCGGCGCTCAGGAGGCAGCGGCGGCGGGCGGGCGACAGCGCACGGGCAGCCGCATCGCGGCGGGACCCGCCTCCCCGCCCCGACGAGGGCGGCGGCACCGGCGCAGCTCGGCACCGGCGCGGCGCGGCTCGGCTCGGCGAGCAGCGGCGGTCGGGCCGGAAGCGCCCGAGGGACGCCCCGAGCGGCACCACCGCCACCCGGCTCCGCTCCGGCACCGCCTCGCCCCGCTGCCCCGCAGGCGCGGCCGGGCAGCCCGGGACCTGCCGCGGCGCCGCGCCGCACGCCGGGAGCGGTAGTCCCGGCACACGCGCGTCCCCTGCCGGGACCCGCAGGCCCTGCTCCCCGCGCGTGGTGCGGGGCGGGCAGCGGGAGCCCCGCTCAACACCGCCTCCAGCGGCCGGCCCGCGGGCGCCCCGTCGCGCCCCAGCAGAGCACGGGCAGAGGCAGGGGCTGGGCGCGCGGCCCATCGCTTTATTGCTACAGGAAAAGGCGACTGTACAAAAATAGAGTTTATCCCTCCCATTTTACAAACCATAGAAAACAAAACGGGGGCGGGGGGCGCGGAGCCGGGGCGCTGCCCAGGGCTTCGCAGCAGCGCTGGGGTTAAATTACACCCGGCCCCCGGGGGCCCGAAGTCATAAATAGGAGCTGCTGCTCGAGAACAATAAATAAATAATTTAGAGTAATAAATAGTTTAGTGCCGCAGGACGGTGGGGGGTCCCTGCCGCCCCCCGGGAGCCGATGGGTGCCTGTGAAGCACACGGGGTGCAGATCCCCCACGCCGCTGCACCCCTGGCCTCAGGGATGCCGCCTCCCTGCAGGGCAGCTCCAGCCGCCGCCACCTCCAGGGTGCCCGAGGGGACAGGGAGGTTCTGTCGCATTTCTGTCCCACTCTGAAGCTTGGGTGATGCCCGTCCCCAGATCCTCTAAAGCAGGGGGGCACCGGTCCAGGAAGGGCGCAGGCAAACTGGGTGCTGCTGGTGGACGCTGGGCTGGCAGACCCCTGTAAACTGCAGGGATGCTCCATACCCCCTCCAGCTCCTCTCCCAGGGCTGAGCCAGGGCACACTGGGGCAGGATCCCACGTAGCCGGTGGCACCAGCTGCTTGGCACTGAGCAGGATGGGGCTCAGCCACCCACCCCCCGTCATGGCTCCATCTCCTCTCGGTCCCTCGTGGCCACGTCAAAAAGGGGGCACCGGTCTCTTCTAGCCCCTTCCTCTGAGCGCCAGCGCCGCTGTGTGCGGCAAGCCGGGATCTGCTGGCAATTCGGGGTCTGCCAGCCTGCGTCGAGCCGGAGCCGAGCTGGATGCCCCCTTCTCAGCCAATGCAGCTGCACTCGGCCGCCGAGAGCTTCTCCACTGTCTGCCATGTGTTCTGCACGTCCATGAAGGAGACGGCCTCGTAGCGAGTGGGCCGGCAGCAGGGGTGGCTGAGGACCCGCTCCTGCGGCCCCGGCGTGATGAGCTGCTGCCGCAGCAGGCTGCCCAGCGTCAGGTCGTAGTTGCTGCGTGCCCGGTGGCAGGACCCGCTGCAGTACTTGAAGAGCACGATCTCGTCCGAGTTGAAACCCAGGCCCAGGTCTCGCACCTTCACCATCAGGTTGCGGATGTGGCAGTTGCGCCCGCGGGCCCCCCGGGAAGGTTTCCGTGCCCCCTTCTTGGCTTTGCCGGTGCCTGGTGGCGAGCGCTCGGCACGCTGCAGCAGGTCCTCTGCTAGCTCCGCAGCACCTGGGCCACCCGTCGTTGCGTTGTCCCCTGCATGCAGAGGGGACAGCAACGTCAGACCCCATCCTGCACCCGCCACCCTCCTGGAGCCTGCTGAGCCTGCCTGTTCCTGCCATGACCTGCGTACCCCTCCTGACCACGCACCATAGCACTGGCTACATGCCTACAGGGTGAGTGGGCACCTGGCCAAGCATCTTCTCATACGCAGGGCTCTGCCACCATCCCCAGCATGAAGCAGAGGGGCCCATGTGTTCAGCCCCCCCCCAGCCTGGCCCCGGTGCTGAGGCTCCTCAGAGCAGCTCCCAACCCACCATGCCCCACACTACCCAACACGCACCGTACAGCTGGCTCCAAGCCGCAGCAAGCGGTACCTCCATGGCATCCTCCACAGCCGGGCTGGCAGTGGCCATGCTCCGTGGCGTTGGGGCTGCTTCCAGGGTCTTGTTGCAGTGTGGGGTTCGCAGGGTGCCTGCAGCCAGCCCAGCCAGCAGTGAGAGGATGGTGAGGAGCCCCCACAGTGTCCCCTCCTACAACAGAGCACAGCACAGTGGGGTGAGGTCCCCACATCATAGACAAGACTCCATGAGCTGGAGATGGGGATGTGTGCTCCTGGCCATCACAGCCAGCCAGCTCTGGCCTCACCTTGGGCTGTGGGTGCGTGGTGGGTCCTGCTGATCTCTGCTCTGGTGGCTCCGCTCGCTGCTCCATGCTGGCTGCAAGTGCAGAGATGGGGTCAGCACCCATGCAGAGGGGATGGGGTAGGCATCAAGCTGGGAGCTGGCAAACCTCTCCCCTTCCCCTGCTATTTTTGCCATCCTCTCCCTCACCCTCTAGGACCCCAAAACACCTCCTGCACCCCAGGCATGACGCTCCCCCGCCCCTCCCCACACAGCCAGGCATCCTCGCCACCCCTCGCACCCCTTCCGAAAGATTTGGCAGCCGGGGCAGCCCAGCCTTCTCCCAGCACCTCTCCTCGGGGGGATGCGGCCAGCTCCTTGTGCGAGCGGCCTGGGATGCCAGGCTGGGCCGTGAGGCAGCGGCGGGGGCTGGGAGCGCCACGCGGGGGGGCCTTTCCCATGGCCCTTCCCTGGGAATGTTTTTCTTGCTCGCAGTGGGAGCCTGACCTTGGAAACTCCAAATCCATCAGCGCAGGGTCCTTGGGTGCAGCCACCCCCTGGCCATGCATTGGCTCCCCAGCCTCCTGCCTGCGCCGAGTTGGGACACGCAGCCCCAGAGCAGCCCGGCACCGTGATGGGCAGGATGGGCAGGCAAGTCTCATGGGGACACAGCAGGGTGAAGGACAACGTGTTGGGCTCCCTGAAGTCATTCACCCCAACACCACTGGCCAGCACCCGCTGCCCAGACACAGACAGGGGGATTCGTTCCCTGCCATGCATGGTCCCAGTGGAGCGGCGAGCATGGTCCCAAGGGATCGATGTCTCCCCAGGAGGTGCAGGGGCAGCTTCCAGCTTGCAGCCACCTGTTGCACCTCTTTCCCCAGCTGCTCCCCCGGGGTGCAGGAGGCCCCTGTGCCCTAGGGTCCCAAGCCAGGGTCCTCCAAATGTGGCTCCCAAGGGGGCTTGAGCTCTTCTTGGTCTGTCTGCTGCATCCCCTGTCCCTGAGACCAGACTGAACCCCCGGAGCTCAGCGGCATCCTGCAGCGGGGAGTTCCCCCATCCCTTCCAAGGCTTTGCCCTGACATGTCCTGTGTGCTTCCATAGCAAAGCTGGGACAGAACATGCTGAGGAGAGAGCTCCTGGCTAACAAACGAAGGGACCCGGCTGAGCACCGCTGGGGGGAGGCAACAACATCAGTTCCCCCCGTCCCCACAGCATCGCAGGGGAGAGTCCCCACGTCCTGATGGCCTCATCTGAAGCCACCCTGCGCTGGCCACACCGTGGCAAGGGGCTTTGATGAGCACTGCCAGGCCCATGTGCCTCCTCCGGAGCCGTGCGCCCCGCAGGATGCGCCCCGGTGCAGGCGGGGCTGGCACCGTGCCCCCGGCCCCGCCAGCCGCCGCAGCCCGGCCAAGCACAGCCCACACTGCACGTCGCTCCCGTGGCGGCCCGTGGCCCCGCGCCAGCCGCTGCCGCCAGGTCATGGTTTTCCCAGGCCGGCACCCCCGGAGGGGCAGGCGAGGGTCCCCGCTCCCTCGTCCAGCCCCAGCATCCCGGCGGGACGGGACGGGACGGGACGGGACGGGACGGGACGGGACGGGACGGGACGGAGCAGCCGATGCAGTTCAGGCTTCTCCCGGCCGGCGGCAGCACGGCCCCGGGCTCTGCGGCAGGAGCGCTGCCGGCGGGACGCCGGGTGAGGGCAGCCTCCCCTCGTCCCCGGGAGCCCCGGAGCCGGGCTGCGGACATGCCCGCCAGTGCCTCCGCGGGCCTGGAGCACCATCCCCGGGGGCAGCCCCCCGAGCCGTAGGACCGCAGCCCGTGCCAGCCTGGCTTTACCCCAGCGCGGGCGGGGCTAAGCCAAGCTCGGGGCACCCCACGGGGATGCCAGAGCCGCACCCCTACGGCAGCGACCTGGAGTAACACCAGCGGGGTCACTCCACACCTACCCGTGCAGACCCCGGTGAGGGCCCCGCCGCTCCCGCTGTGCCCAGGGCGCTGGGGAGCGGGTGCCCCGGGGAGAGAACCAGGCCCCGGGGAGGGCAGAAGCCCCTCGCGAAGCGCATCCGCACAGGGTCAGAGGGTGCCCCGACCCCGGGGTGAGGGTCTCAGCTCCCGGAGTGGCCGCTTGTGGAGGAGGCTGTGCTGGGGTCTCGCTCGCCACTGCTCGCTGTGCAAGCCCCGCAGCCGCGGGTCCTGCCCGGCAGAGCGGGGCGATGCTCGGAGGCCCCCATGGGCACCTGCGGGCACCGGCGGAGAGGGCGGAGAGCCGGCATGCCGCCGCGCTGCCCCTGGCAGGAGGAGTGCCGGGGCGCAGAAACGTTCTCCGCGCGTGACGCGGGGCTGGCACCCGCCCCGCAGGGCCGTGGGAGGCCGTAGCGCACACGTGGGGCACGGGGGTGAGACCAAACTCGGCCCCAGCCCAGCGAAAGCAGAGCCGGGGATGCCGGGCAGCGCCGGCCCAGGGACCACGGTCCCGGGGCTCTCCCGTGCCTCCCGCCCGAGCAGTCGGAGCACAGACCTGGTAGACGTGCCCAAAGGGTCGGTGCGGGAGCACAGGGTAGAGGCGGGTGAGCCAGTCCCTGCGTCCCCCGGGCACCCGCAGCGGGGTCCCGCCTCTCCCCACCCGGGCAGGGAGTCCCCGTTCCAGCCGCGGCCCCGAGCGCGTCCGACTGCCGGGCCGGGCTCGGCACCCAGGGAGCCTCCTGGTGGGGACCTGCCCGGGCGCGGCCCGAGCCCCCTCGCCACCCCTCGGGCACTGCCGGGCGGCGAGCGGTGAAGCGGGACCCTCCCGCCGCCCCGTTGCCCTCGCAGCCCCGGTACGAGCCACCGCCGAGGCCCGGCGCCGCCGGCAGGCTGGGGCGGACGCTGCCGCCCGCCGTCCCGGCCCGCACTCACCGTGCCCGCGGCGGGGACCATCCCCGGGGCCGCCGCCGCCCCGCATCGCCTCCGCTCCCCGCCGCCCCCCGCCGCCCGCTGCCGCCGCGCCGGGGCGGGGCGCGGGCGGGGGCCGGCGCTGCCCCACAGGCACCGGCTCCCGCCGCCGCTCCCGGTGCCGCTCCCGCTGCGCCTCGGGGAACGGGTCCCGGTCGCGGTGCGCCTCGGGGTGCGGTGCCGGTGCCGGCGGGCGGGCGCGCAGCGCGGAGCAACGGCGGCTCCATCCCTCTCCCGCCGCCGGTGTCAAATTCCAGCCGCCGTCACCTGACCGGCGGGGCGGGCAACGGTACCGGGACGCCGACCTGCGCCGGCACCAGGATCCCGACCGGCAAACCCGACCCGCACCGCAGCGGCACCGGCGCTCCGACCCGCACAGCCTACGGGACTGCTCCGGGACCAGGATGGCACGGGGACCCCGCCAGCAGTAGGAGCCGCAGCTCGACCCGCATCAGCACCGGCTCCGCTCCGGCACCCGCACCGCAGTCGAGCTCCTGCCGAGCCTCGCACCCGGCTGGGAACGGCACCGGGACCCCGGCGGCACCCGATCCCCGCTACCACCACCTGCTCGCCGGCCGGCCTCCGGGCAGGCGGACGGGCAGACGGACACGCAGCCTGGACGGACGGACAGCCCGTGAGAGGGGCTCCCCGCCCCGACAGCCCGGTGCAAGCCCTGGCAGGACGGACACACGGACACCCCGGGGGATGCGTTCAGCCCTCCCCGGAGCGCTCCGGGAGCAGAACCCCACGGGGCTTCGGTGGGCAGAGCTCCGCAGGGGGCTCCCGCACACAGCCGAGGGGACGGGTTGGGGTGTCCCGGGCCGCGGCGGGGCTGGCGGGCGTCCCACGCACCCCGAGGCGCCGCGGGCCACCGGTGTGCCTGGCGCTCACGTCCGGCCTCGCCGGAGGAGGAGCCCGGCCTCCCTGCCCGGCCTCTCAGCCCGCCCGCGCCCCGCGGCTACGGCCCACGGGCGCCCCGCGGCCAGGTCCCTCCTTACCTCCGCCGTGTCCCTGCCTCCCTCCGCCGGGGCCGCCGCAGGCCCCGGGGACATGGGGGCCGGCTGGCGAGCCGAGCCGAGCCCGTGCGAGTCCTTACGTCACTGCCCAGGGCCCTCCACGTCCATCCCGGGGCTCTCGAGTGCTCCTTGCGAACGTGCCAAATCCCAGGGCCGCCTCCGCTCGGCCCCGCTCCACACGTGCTCCCCTGGACGGACCCGGCCGCCGGGGAGCAGCCCGGCCAGGGCCAGCCCCCCCCCCCCCCCCCCCCCCACCCCGCGCCGGGGACAGCCCCCATGGCCCGGCGGGGTCGGGGAGCGCGGGGCCGAGCTGCGCGCCCCGGGGTGCCGCCGGCCACGCTCGGCGCAACCGCCCCGGGCTTATGTAACTGCCGAGGCTGGAGCCGGGCCAGCGGCTCGGGCGCTGGCCGTGCCTTGGCCGCACGACGGCTCCGGGGCGCCCGTGGGGTCTGTCCTGGGGCACGGAGCCCCGGCCCCGCGGTCCTGCTGCGCCCGCCGCGTCTCGGCTCATCCCGCCGCGTTATCCGGCAACTCCCGCGTCCCTCCCGCGGCATCACCTGCCAAGGAATGCGCTGGCACGGGAGGAACCTTCTAAGCCGTCCCCGCCGCCACTGGCAGAGCCCGGGGACGTGGCCCGGGGAACCCCCTGCCACTGGCACAGGCAGCTTGGACGAGCCTGTGGGCACGGGCGGCTTCCTGCGCACAATGGGACTGTGTGGATGGGCTTTGCAGTGGGGCTGCACTGCCCCACGGTCGTGGCCTGAGGCTGCTCCCATCTGTGATGCCCGAAGCATGGGAGCTGGCAGAGGTGATGCCCTGGATGCCTAAGGCCAGCAGAGATTTGGAGGCTCAGGGGCATCCCTGGGGTGGGGAATCAGCCAGGGGCAGGGAACAGGATCCTCAGCTTTGCAGGGCTGCAGACTAATGGGGCTGCCTACTTGGAAGGCTTCCATGTGAGCGGCAGGTCCTGCTCCAGGCTGCCTGGCTGTCACCGTGGGACTGGGACCAGCTGCCCATAGAGGGGCTGCCAGTGGCAGGGAGTGTTACCTCCCTCACGGACAGCCCAGACACAGCCCCAGGTACTGGCTCACCCCAGGGGTTACCCTTTTCCCTCTCACCTTCCCTGTGGGTCAGACTGGTCCTTGTGTTCCCAAGGCACAGCCCGGGCCTGCTATGAACATAATGCTGTGTGGGGCATGGCGCAGGAGAGTATCCAGAGCATCCCCATACAGGTGAGTCCGTGGTCCTGTGAAAAGGGTGCCTGTGCATAGCCAGGCCTCTGTCTTCTTCCAGTTGCGCCCCCTTCATGGCTGCTACACCAGACAACCTCGGGGCCCTGCCCTAGCCCTTGTCCTGGGAGATGTGACCCTGCTGCTGCCATCAGCCCCACTGATGTCCTGCCTGCCACCTGCACCTCCTCCCTGTCCCACCGAGATCACAGTGGCAGGAGGTGGCACGTGCCAGCTCTGTGCCTAAATCTGGGCACTGCTCTCCCCTTTGGCTCCCATGAGTATTGGCTCTGCCCTGCAGAATGCTGAGTGTGTGCTGGGCCCCACAGTTCGGGGGTGCAGGGCAGGGTCCCCAGCCCCACAGGTCTCCAGACAGATGGGTGACGTGCTCCCTGACTGCTGCTGCCTTGGCACTGCCTGTAATCAGCCGGTGCTCCTGTACCCCCAGGGCAGGGGTGTCCCTTGTTGGGTTTGGAATGAGCCTGCAGGGGCTCACGGCAGGGCCATGGCCTCTTGTGGTGTCTGTCCCTGAAGGTGCCACCCTTGCGTGATGGGTTGGGGATGATGCGATCCAGGCAGATGGCAGGACTGAGCATGACGTGGCTGCTGCTGTGCCCGTGTGAAGCCATGGCTGGATGTGACAAAACCCATGTGGGAGAGCTGTGATGCACATGAACAGACCGGCTGCATTGTCCCCATCTCAGCAGTGATGTGGCTCCTTGGGAGACACTCGCTACACAGCCAGTGTCCTTGTCTCTGCTGACCTGTCCCCATGTGCCTCGGTCCCAGGCTCTCTCTTCTCCCCTCCAGAGTCCTGCCAAGGCCAGGCCTGATGGCAGCAGTGGCCTTTGCTCTTTAAGGGCTGGGAAGAGAGGAAGGCAGGAAGGAGGCATTGAGCAGCTCCAGCATCTCCTTTCCAGGAGGGATCTGGAACTTGCAGCCACACACTGGGGAAGGTCGGCCACTGCCTCTGCGATGTCCCATCAGTGCTGGCAGGACCCCCTTGTGTTTAGGAGCTGGCAGGGCTGTCAGACGGGTCACCCACCTGGAAGCAGCCACCCTTGTCCCACATGGGACCGTCCCTGCAGCACCGCCGGACTTGCCACAGCGGTTACATTCCTCCCACTGGGACCCGGCAGGTGTCGGAGCCGGTCACAGCCTCGGCCTTCAGCTTCCTAAACTGCTTCCTTCCTGGACGCTGTGGTGAGAAGGTCACTTGGCGGGGCCGCACCCAGCCCGAGTGGTGCCGTGACCCGCGGCAGGAAGCCACCGCGCTGCAGGGACTCCCTGAGAGCAGCAGTGGCGGGCAGCCTGTGCTGGCAATGACCACCCGCCCCTCCTCTGCTCCCCAGCACGACGCGGACCCAACGCACAAACCCCAATCCCACCCCTCAGGTGGGGAGCACAGCCCTCTCCTGTCCCCAGCATCAGCTCGGTGGCATCGGGGTCACTGTGCTGGAGGAGTCAGCAGTGAAATCAGGCTGGGGACAGCCCCAGCAGGGGAACCCCTCTGCCTCTCCTAAACAAAGGCCAAAGACAGCAGAAGAAAGACGCCAGCCAAGCTTGTTTGATAGCTTTATTGCTTCTGTGATATGACTGAACTGATGTGACATAAGCCGGCGCGGAGGAGCCTACACGACTCTTGCCCTCCCTGCCTGGAGGGGAAATTAAAAAAACCTGCAGGAACTAAACCTAATTTTAAAAACTCACGGAGTTCTCACATCTCAGCTCGGTGCAGCACCGGCTTTGGAGCAAGTCCCTGTGTGGGGTACAAGGAGCCATGCCCGGAGTGGCTGGGTGCTGGCCTGTGTCAGCCGCACGGAAGGACACGTCTCTAATACTGTGTGTGATGCACTGCTTGGACTGATGGCATGTACCGTGCTGGTGGAGCTCAGCATGGAAGCCCCTGTCCATCCCAGGTGCTGCATGTCCCTGTCTGGTACAGGCAGCCCTGTCCCAGTACCTTCCCCCTCTCCCAAGCAGCTTGGCAGGGCAGGACCTCCCTGCTGCTCCCACCCAGGAAAAGGAGACTCTGGAAGCCCATAGATGCTGGGCTGAGGGATGCTGAGTGCAGAGGATCCCCTACTGCCTCCTGCTCCCTAGCCGTGGTACCTGCATTTGGCACGTCTGAGCTTGAGGTCACAGCACGGAGAGAGCCCGATGCCAAGGTGGTGGGCACTGGGGAGGGCTGCAGGACACAGTCGCATGAGCAGCCTGTGCTCATGGTGTGGTCAGGGCAGCAGCAGCTCTCTGGCAGCCCCCGTCCCCCAGAGCAGCACATGCTGGCTGGCCTGCAGCTCCCCACACTTGCTCTCTGCACCATATGGAGCAATACACTGCTGCAGGAGCTGGCTCCCTGACCTCCTTGTGCTTCTCCAGCATCTCTCCGGGCAGGTTCCCTGCCACCCGAGTGGCCTTTCCGCACCACAGCGCGTCAGAGGCACCAGGCAACCCTGCTCTATATTTAGGCCGTGGAGAATTCCCCTGGGCTCTCCCTTCCGAGCTGAAAAGGTGAGTCACTGCGAGGGAGAGGCCAAGACTCGCATCCGTCCCACTGACCCTGCTCTGACCCGCGCACCGCTCCGAGCTGGCAGGACTGCCGCGTTTCGGAGCGCAGGAGGTGGCTGCAGGTGCACGCGGGGAGGCAGCCAGAGGAACAGCATCCAGGAGTGAAGCCCAGCACTGAGCACTGCTCCTGGGGTGCTGCAGCGCGCACACCCCATCACCCAGACACAGGGCTGCTCCGCAGCGGTGCCTGCCCACCAATGTGAAAGGGGACAGCGAGTTAGAGAGGAGCCTTGGTGCCCCAAGCAACCCCACATGCTCTCTTCCCTTTGCTTTCTCACCCCGGTCACCCTGGGTCATGTTCTCTCCTTGGACCTGGAGCCAGTGAGCTGGAAGACAAAGGTGTCCCATAGCTTTGTAGTGCTCAATAAAACATGTAATCGTATCATTGCCATCACAAACCTCCATTGGGGTGCTTCTCCCAGGGGGTAGAGGGCTGCCCACCACAGGCCTTTATAAGGCTCTTTCGCTCCCCTCCTTCTCCTGGCTGGATCCATCGGCTCTCTGACATCTCAGCTCACTGTAGCATATGGATATGGTCCATCACTGCCCATGGCTCTCACAGCAGCTGTTAAAGACCCAGTTCAAGCACCAAGCAGAGGGTGGGTGCCCACCCTTCCCCAGCCACAACCTCAGCCAGGTCCATCATCCCAGGCAGCCCCTGGCAGGGACTCTATGGACAATGGTCCAGGCTGACATGCAGGAACTGAGAAGGGAGTGTTGCCTGGCAAGAGCCATGGAAATCCAGTCCCTTGAGCTCCTGCAGCAGGAACATCAAATCAGGGGGAAAATACTCAAAGGAGTATTTGCCACAGCATATACTCAAAACCCCGCTGGAAACTCCAGCTCTCAATGTTGGAAACCTCAAAGAGCATCCTGGGACGAGGCATGTACAAAAGAGAGCAGGGATCAGCTGACTGGGAGGCCAGAAGGCCACAGGAAAAGACATGGGATGGGGAAGGAGAAGGAAGCATGTGTCTTCAATGGCCTGGAAGAGGCAGGATCTTTGAGCTGCTCCCAAACTACAAGGCAAGCAGCAGCCACAACCAGAAGCTGGACAGAACTTGCCCGTGAGCAAGCTCCTTGGCTACAGGAGCACAATGGAGGAGAGGCTTCTGAGGGGCACTCACGCTGGTCTGTGGGCAGCACCCAGCACCAATGTCCTGAAAGCTGCCTCTGCCTCCAACCATTCCATATAGTTTGCTCCTCAGCCCCTCCTGCGCATCCCCTCTGGGGTCTCAGCCCCAGAGCGACAGGTCCCTGCAAGTCAGTGGGAACAGAGGCGGCACAGGGCAACCATGCGAGCCCTGCTCTGAGCATCCCTTGTCCCTGTTAGTACCACGTTCTCCCTTCAGCTCAGAGCAAGGCAGACTGCAATCCTTGGGCTATGTCAGATGCAGCTCCAGGACTATGAGCCTGGCCAGCATTCTTGGGGCTTCCCTCTCCACTGACCCAGCACTGGCGGCTGCACACTGGTGCCTCAGCACACAGGGACCTTGCTCAGGATCATGCCCCTGGGTGCAATCCAGTCTGCTCCAGGCTAGAAGAGCACAGGAGCCAATTTCCACCTGTAACCGTTCCCCTGGCAATCCCTCTTCTGCCCACGCTCTCCATGCGGATTAGACCACCCCGCTGTCCCCGCACTTGGCCACGTTGCTCAGTTTATTCCAGCTCCTTTGAAATAAGTATACAAATCAAATGTGCAAATACTGCATCTCGGGACCAAGACGGCAAAGGAAGGGACGTGCTCCTGAGAGCAGGAGGAGCAGCAGTGCTAGATCAGCACAGGAGGAGCTTGGAAATGAAGTGAGCAGGGGCCAAGCAGAAGGTGAGGGTTCCCAGCAGGCGCCCACCCGTGCCAGCAGGCTCCATCATCACTGAGGTCACACGTCACTTAAATAGGGAACATGATCAAGTCTGGAAAGTAAAACGAACTTCTTCAGCAGCCTGCTCTCAAGCTGTAAAGCTGCAGATCTCTGTGCAAGATCTGACCTCCTTCCAAAGAATAAATTACTCCTCTCCCACACAAAAATAAAGCAAGATGCTGTCCAGAAATGGTGACACCAATCTGTACGGACTCCACAGGGGCCCTGCACAGCAGGCATAAACCAAGAGGCCTGAAAGCCTTGAGCACAACAAGGCAGGCTCCTCAGCGCCGTGACAGGCAGGAAGGTGGGGAGGGTCTGAGGCAGGCAGAGAAAGCCATCGGCTCCCGGCTCCACCTTGGGGTCAGAGCAGAGGCAGAGCAAATGGCTATGGAAAATGCAGCCAAGTAAGTGGCTGCTGCTGCTGCCTCTATATGGGAAGCAAGGAAAAGCACAGAAAAACAAACCCATGCTCATCTCCATCCAGAAGCTCCACGTGGAGGATGAGGGAAAGCTAATATTCTCCCTCCGAATTATAGCAGCACCAACAACACCGAAGTTTTGGATGGATTTGTTTTCCTGGGGAAAGGTCTGAGGCCAGTGACAACGCAGATGGAGCATGAAGAGGCCGGGTGTTTCGCAGGGCTGTGCACAAGCAGTCTTTGCCTTGCACCTTGGTATTTCTCGTATGATTCCAGCAGAGTTTCTTTTAAAAAATAATACTTTGTACATTCAGGCATCGCTGCCTCGGGGCAGCATCGCCTCCCATTTGGCACAAATCGTTTTATTCACAAACCTGTCTTCTCTCTCCTGAGTCTCTCCTGTTTAGTTCAGGACACAGAAGATCCGTCTGCGATGCAGAGTTCAAGAACTGCCCACTCAGCCCCTTGCCCACCTCCTGCCAGCTCTAGGCCTGGAGGCAGCAGATGTAACCCTCACGCAGACTGGCGATGCGAGAGGGTCTTCCCAGAGCACCTGGGCAACTCTGTGTGTCTTCAGTGAGGTGGGATTCTTACAGGGGGCTGCCAGTGCCTGCATCTAGAGCTGCAGCGTGCATCTTCGTCTCCTCCCTTGGAGGCAGTGGCTGCAGCCACTCAGATCCCACTGGTTAGGTCAGTGATGACTCGGGCTTTCACCAGCTTCCGCAGGAACTCCTTCTCCCGCTGGATGTTGTGTGTCCAGGACTGGAAGGAAATGGGAGAGATAGGAGGTCAGCAGCTACCCTGGCCAAGCATGCTCCTGTCCCCCACGTTGTGGCAGACTCCAGCTAGGGCAGGGCTGTGGCTTTGGCCAAGGAGACCAGACCCTGCTGCAGTCCAGAAGAGCCCTTGCAGAACAAGTGCCTTCTCTTACCTAACCGGTACAGCCAGCAGGGTCAGACCTCGGCAGAAGGTCTCCCCTGACCCAGGTCAGACCTGGGGTAGGAGGTCTCCCCATGGGCTGACTGAAGCTTTTCTGGCATGGTGAGATGTGAACAATCCAGGTACCTTGGGCACACGTAGCTGGTTACAGTGCGCTCCCAAGCTACTGCACCAAGAGTCCAACAGCGCAGCATTAAAGGTGATGTACACTGGGAAGAAGAGTTTGCAGAGAGCACTGTGGCAGGACATACAGTACTCACATACAGTTCCCTGCCAGGGGAATACAGGGGGTGCATGCAGCTGAAAAGCTCCAAGACCACCCCCATCAAGGCCAGCTCTTGCCTTTGCTAGCCCTATGAAGAGGAAATCACGTGTTAAAGGTTACACTAACACAGCATGAAGGGTGAAATGGTCAAAACTCCCAGGCAGGCATTTCAAAGCAATGATGGCTATAGCTAGTGTCAGCCCACCCAGATGTGTTCCCTGCAGCTGGCTTTAGCTGTGATCACAGCATCTGCCATCAACCCCTGCATTGGTATTATTAAAGCACTTAACGAAGGCAGTTAAGTGGTTTGTCTCCCTGGGGAGACCAAGGCACAGCAGGGAAAAGCGACTTTCCCCACAGTCTCCTGACAGGACGAGAATCCCAGTAAATGAACCCAGGCCTCCAGCACAGTGCTCTGGACAGCAGGTAAGCTGAGCTCTAAATATGATCTGGACCATGATATAATCACTCTGTAGGATCCTCTCTGAAATAGCCTCAAATCAACAAAGCACCAGCTCAACAAGCCCTCTGAGGGCACTTTGTCATAGGTATCCAAACCGGGTTTAACCCCTGCAAAATGATGGGCATCTGTCTGCAAAACTACCACTGCCTGCAGAGCACTGGCTGTGTCCATCTAACACAATGTGCATGTTCTTCTCCTGTCATCTGCTGTGTAGCACTGACAGCCCTGGTCACTGCATGCTACCAAGAGGTCCAAGAGACTGAAGGTCCTTGTCTAGATCTCCAGCACATTTTGCAAATACTTCTCTTGCTGCTCCTGTGCATTTAGAAGCCAATTCCATCTCCTCAGTGCACAGGAACGATAACAGTTCAAGCAGCTGCAGAAAGTTCAGGTAGGTCTTATCTTGTAACCTGTGTTCAAAAGAAGTCTGTTTCTAATGGCAGTTACCTCAATGCTGCAAAGGGTGCACTAGTACCAGGAACAACAAGGCCACACATGGTAAAACTGTGCTGGTGCTCTTTGGTACTCTGAAAATGCGAAGACCCCATCTCTAAACTGAAAAGACACTGCCAGAAACAACTCAGTGCTTGGCTTCTGCTTGCATAAAAGCAGAACCTGAAAACTGGCACTGGGAAGAAAGCTGGCTCTTAAAAGGAAAAAACGCACGAATTTCAGAAAGCAGCAGTGTGAGCGATGGTGGTGTGGAGCAGAGGGAGCTAGGAGAGCAGGACTGCACGTGCCTGTCACTGGGAGCCAGAGAGCCAGGATCCCTCAGTTTGCTGGAAACAGTCCCACATGTGGCATGTCAGCTGGGGGTCCTGGGCCCGGCCCCTGCCATGCAGCAGTGTCTCTTCTGGCACCACAGCCCCTTGTTCAGAATGCACAGCACCGTTGGAGGCAGCCAAGTGTGTGCGCTGTTGGCAACAGGCAGTGAGCAGCTGTCTGCGGGCACAGAGGCCATGCTGGGAACACCAGGTCTCAATGCATTCACTTGCATCTGGCCAGGCTCGTTGTTCAAAGCCTATCTGGAGCACCAGGGAGCCTGATGTGCCTGATACATCATAGCACAATCTGATTCATCCTTCATGTCTTTCAGCCTCATCAAATGGTATGAGAAGCCAACTGGTTTCACCCAGGACAACCTGTTCGTGTCCCTTGGTACAGGCGGTAACTGGGGAAGCAGTCACTCACAGTATGTAAAACATCACCTCAGGCCACATGCAAGTGCCTTATCTGATGGCAAGAGGAAATCTGCTTTGTGAACGGTACAAGTGGAAGAGGAATTTAAGTACAGGAGGTGGATAATAAAACTTTGGGTGATACAATTGCAGTCTCTCACATGACAGCTAGATCTGGCTCCAGCACTGACTGCAAGGCTGCTGGCAAGACCTATAAACCTCTGGCTGTTCAGCATCCAGGCTGCTCTATACCCTGGGCACTGTCACAAACTCTTCTTTCTAAGCAGAAAGCCACATGCAAGGGAATTTGGCCTCCCACTTGATCCATGGATCTTAGTGGTATCTGCAGCAGTACTCTCAAGGTTTTGTGGTGAATGTAAGACCATAGAGAAAGAAGATTCCCCAGTGAGGATGGGCTTTTGTTCCTCCCAGACAGTACTAGCAGGGCTCTGGATGCAGTACTGCTCCCCCCACGCCTGACAGCATTGCGGGCAGGAGGGATGAGGCATGTCTTCAACACCAGCTCTGGTTACTGATTACAGGAGAGGGACTCACCCCACTGACAGAGCTAATCAGGCAAAGGAAGCTGCATTCTAGCAGCAGCAGTGGGGAGGAGAGCCAGAGCAGATTTCTCAAAGCTGCTGGAGAGAGGCAGGCACCTCACTCCCATTGCCCAGGTAGGGGAAAAGCAACAAAATACACCCTAAACCCTCCTGGTTTTAGGGTATATACACCCTAAATATCACCCAGTTGCAGGGTTTATGAAAAGCCAGGCCTTGTCAGGCTCAGGTTTGCTTTGGGCCAGGATCACATCATGGCTGTTGTAAGGGGAAGTTCTCTTGCAACCCCTCACTGGGTAAGCTGAGGTGCTCTGTGTAAGCTTGCAGGCAAGTTGTCCTGGAAATCACTTAGCTGATGCCGTGTCCTGAGCTGCGGCAGCCTGACAGGAAAGGGGCAATGCTCTGGCGAACCATGTCCCCAGGGACAGGGTTCTCCTGTCAGAGTGCTCATTTTGACATTTTATGCAGAGGATTATGAGCAGGATCCATGCCTGCAGAGCGATTACACGAAGTGGCTGCAATGCTGGTGGTTTATTCCTGCCCCTACTGCAAAGAAGCCTCTTCCTGCCCTCAAATGCTGGATGCGCTTTGGCTGCGCTGGCAAGATGCTCACTGCCCCTCCTCACCGCTTTGACCCTCTTTTCCCATGCACACCAGGTTACTGCCTCATTTCCTATTCCTGTAAGCAGGATTGTTCATGTTGACAAACCTCCTGTCCCAAGTCCTGAAGCTGCACCTCAGTATCACAAGCTGAAGGCTCCAGCTCTTGTGAATCTGCACCTCTAGACAGCGACGGAGCAGCCTGGTGCATTTAATGCCACCTCCACTTTCTTGTGCCCCTACATTGCTTGCATTGAGCTTCCACTTGTGCAAACAAACGGGCTGCTTGTTTAAGCCAGAGTAATGAACTTCTCGGAGTTCCAACAGGAATGCCTCAGGAAGCTGCAGAGCCCTTCTTGTTCTTTGGGGATCAGGCTGGGATTTCATTCGCTTTGGGTCTCCCTCTGAGTAGTGGGTGTTTATTCTTTTCAGCAGTGAGAGGAGCAGCAGGAAGAGAGCCGCTCTGCAAGCACATGCACTGGTACGGCTGTCCACCCCAGAGAGGTGGCAGTGAGTCTGATCATTTGGTCACAGTTGTTAGATCAAAATTTATCATCAGTTAAAGCCACCTTTCAAGGTTATGCAAATGCAGCAGCACCAAACCACCTGGCCCTTTTTTCTTGATGATTCCATAAGGAAGCACAAAACATCCTCTGTCCCTTCAAGAGAAGCTGAGTATTTTAAGACTAAGAAAACGTTTCAGAGACTAAGCCAGGCAGAAAGTAAGTTCCTCATCTGCAATCAATTACAACCTGAGGGAATGCCTCAGCTTCAGACCACATTAGTCTTATCAAGTATATTGCAGTATCTTAAAATACAGGAAGATTAAATCAGAGCGAGTCAATGAGGAATGCATTCAGGAAAAGCAGCAAGTTGTAAAGTGGGAGGTTTCTCAGTTCCATCACCCCCCCCCCCCCGCCTGTATTTCTGCAAGTCAGCAGCATTTCTCCCCCAAAACCTGCACAGAAACCGCGGCAGCAGCAAGAAGCGCTACTTCCCTGGTGTGTTTCCAGTCTCCACCAGCACTAATTTGTCTCTGACTTTAACCCTCACTGCCTTGTCTCCAGAGCTGCTTATTCTTCACAATTCTGCCTAGTCCATGCCCTTGCTCTGGTCCTGCCATGGTGACCACACTCACTGGGTGTTTCATGGCCACCCCTGAGCTGCAGCTTCATCTCCCTGTGCACATCTCCTTGTTCAGGACCTGTTGCCCCCTCCTCTCTCAGTCCATCTGCCGGGACATGGCAGCATCCCGCAGACTGCCCTGTCCCACCTGCATCCCCTAGGAAATAACACTGAAACAAAAGGGAGGGCTGTGCACCCTCATCTTTTTGTGTTCAAGAGATTGACTCACAGCTCCTTTATGCTCAGTTAGCCTTAGACCAACTTGAAATTTTAAACAGCTCTTAGCTCCTGCTTATTCTTAATACATAGAGAGACAGTAACCCTATCTCTTCATTTTACCAAGCTAAACAAGCCACGTCTTCTTCCTTCTAGTAAAACGGGCTGTTTATTTCCCCTATAAAAACTGGGAAATTTCCCAGGAGTGTAGTAGCTCCCTCTGACCCTATTTACTCCAAGTTTACTTTTTGTGAACGAGAAAAAAAGGCTCACCATTGCCTCCTGCAGAGCTAATTCTCTCTCTCGCCAAGAAATCCCTTCTTCTAGTCTTTCCAGATCTGTATTTGCCTTTCTTTTTCCAGAGTAACAGCCTCTCATCCTGAATTACCTTGTGATTTATTTGTACCTATCTAAGCACTTTCCTCCTCTGCCATTGCCAAAGAATGCTCCCCCAGTTTAAAGTCAAAATTTCTGGTACAGCACCAAAGAGCATGACCTTCCATTCATACTCTTAGGTTTCACGCCACCCAGTTTACTCCTGTTCTCAAGGTGCTCACAGTGTTCCTGGATGGTATTTTGATCCTCCCTTGTATTGACCACACCTGGTTTTGCCTCATCACAAATTCCCCTTGCACACCATTGCCTTCTGCGCCAAAAATCAGTAAAGCAAACACTAAACATGACCTCCTGTGGGGGAACTCCCAGCCGTCTATTCAGTGCTGCTCTTTGTGTTCTCCTTTAGAGAGCCTATTCACGTACAGGTGTTGCACCAAACCATAGCTTTTGAAGCTCAACTAACTGTACCTCCCACGGCACGGTACTGCACACTTAACTGAACTTCAGACACACTGGCCTACTACACTTCCTCTGTCCCCAGAATGATTTTTTTAATCAAATCAAGCTATTAAATTCGTTTTTGTAACCTGCCTTTGGTAAATCCATGTTGTGTTTGCTTTCAGGATTTAATTATTCTTTCATTTCAACTCTGCTCTCAAGTTCTGAATAGTACCTCTAGGGTCAGATGAAGAGGTCTGAATTTGACAGGATTATTTTCCTTGCCTCACTCCCATTCCCCCCCACCCCCCAAAGGAAAAAAAAGAAAGGAAAAAGGTATTACGTTCACTACAACCTAATCCTGGGGAACCACGCGTAACCTGATAGATTTATTGAGGACCTTTTCCTCTGGACTTGCAGCTTCATTGGCTCAAGAGCGCAGTGGTTGGAACACAGATCTCTCGAGCTGTCACTCCCAGTGCATTAGCTCCAATGGCTTTTGCCTTTCACTGCTGACCCAGTCATTTTCTGTTTCTGTGAACTTCTCACTGTAAGGCACCCCTTCCCTCATGTTCATCACATCACCCTTATGGAGGTAACATATCAATTCATGGGATTCCCACTTTGGCTGTTTAATCACTATGCCTTCTGCTTCCTCCACCTCCCTGGATGCCAAGCCCTGGTAATTCTTTCCTTGTTTCCACATTATTTATTTGGCAGTGGGACTGTCCAGTGTTTGTTTATTTTCTTTTGCAAGATCCATTTCAACTTGACTTTTCCCAGAATCATAGAAAAATGGTTTGGTTTGGAAAGGACCTTAGGATAATCTAGTGTCCACCTTGGGGAGGGACACCTCACACTAAACCATGTCACCCAAGACTCTGTTCAAGCTGGCCTTGAACACCTCCAGGGATGGAGCATTCACAACTTCCCCGGGCAACCCATTCCAGTGCCTCACCACCCTCACAGTAAAGAACTTCCTCCTTATATCTAACCTGAACCTCCCCTATTTAAGTTTTAACCCGTGACCCCTTGTCTTATCACTACAGTCCCTAATGAAGAGTCCCTCCCCAGCATCCCTATAGGCCCCCTTCAGGTACTGGAAGGCTGTTATGAGGTCTCCACGCAGCCTTCTCTTCTCCAGGCTGAACAGCCCCAATTTTGTCAGCCTGTCTTCATATGGGTGGTGCTCCAGCCCCTGATCACCCCCACTTTTTGTCCTCCTCCTCTTGTTTGGCCTCCCACCCCTTTTCAGCCTCCCACCATTTTTCAGCCTCTAATTTCTTCTTGGACTTTTGCCAGTTTTCACTTTATCTCAGTCTTTTCCAGCCATCAGTGTGAAGTCTCCTAATGCTCTCCCCCACTCCCCTGTTAACATCTAACACCGCTCTGAAGCAGTTATTTATGAAGTTGTGTCTACAGCCTTTTTCTGCAGTGCCCCCCTTGCTACAAACACAAATTGCAAATAATTTCCGCACTTTTCACAAAAATTGATTTCAAGTCCACAGGGAGTCCATGAGCTCTTCAGTGCAATTGCTTTTGGTAGCCCACTCTCTCAGGCTACGTCTAGAGCCAGAGAGGTCAGACACAGCCCCCCCAGTTCCACTAAGCACCCCTCCAGTACTGCTGAGTGCCACCCTGCAGTCTAGATACATTCCCACTTATCAATATCCCTCCCTTTGGAAGCAGTATCAGAGTTATAATATGCCTTCTCTTGCCTTTCCATTTAATTTAACCATGAAGCCACTTGATCAAAGGCTACTTCCTAAAATGTCCCTCTACAAGGCATGCCTGCTAAAAATGGCTCTGAAAGGCCATCAGCTCTTCTTGCACCCTCAGCACTGGTGAAAAGAGCTACTGCATCTGGGAATACCCAGGCTCTTCTCTTGACAATAGCACTGGCTCCTACTGGACATCCAAGACAGTGCAACTTTTGTGGTACCAACCGCCCTTACAGAAGTCTGTGTTCAATGCTGGGTTCAGCAGCTGGCCTCTGACATACCCCTCTAGATCTTTTACTGTCTTTTCCTACAGAGATCTTGTCCAAATCTTAATTCTGCTTTTGTCCATCCTACAGCCTCACCTTCCTTGCTGTTATTAGTGCACAGGGATATTCCACGACTGTCACCGTACTTCTGTCCTACTGAACGAGGCAATACCTGTATTCCATCAATCTTTCCCAGATTTCTATTACATAGAAACACAGTCCTTATGCACAGGAACAGCATGTGAGGCCTCTGTTCAGCCAAAACGCTGTCAAACAGGTGGCTTTTAAACAAAGACAAAAATGTATAAACCTCATCAGTCATCACTGCCGACCCCAAAAAAAGGCACTGCCCTTTCAGAGGTACCCCTGCCCCAGCCCCTAACCTCCCCCTCCAAAGCTGACCTCCATTTCAGTCTGCACCATTCCTTGTACTCCAATCGCAATTCATCAGCCAGGCTCGAATAGCTGTGTTTTCAGTCTATAAATCACCAGGCTAGACATCTGCCCGGCTTTCAAAGGAGTTTTGTTCTTCTTGCTGGCTACCGCAAACTTTAAGGTACTTGGAGGCCTGAAGCAGCCCAACCACCCCCTCCTAAGCAACTTGTGTTGATTTAAAATGCAAAGGACGGCTTCACAGAGAGAGCCCAGATGATGATAAAGCACTATTGTTTGTGCCTTTATGGGCCGAGGCTCCAAACTTGATGTTTGTGGATTATTCTGAGAGGTAGCTGCTGGCGGGGAGAGACAGAGACAAAGCTGTGTGTCACTGCGTGCTGCAGGCCACCTCCCCTGGCCCTTGTGACAGCCCTTACACAGGCTGAATAAGAAATGTTACAAGATGGTGTCCTCCAGCATCGCACAAAGACCTGCTGGGGAAGTGAAGCCAATGATCAGAAAGAAGCCGTCAAAGGCAATGGCACCACCTCCCCCTCGGGTCAGGCAGCGAGGCACTGAAGTGCGGGGCACAGCTGTATCAAAGGCGCTGACACCTCCAACAGCATCGGCGCCGGCGCTTGATCTGCTTCTACAGTGAAAAGGAGACCAGTCAGCAGCTCCACTGTGTGACACGAGTGCCACACGCGGGGTCTGGATGGATAAGGGTGGCTTTTAACCATGCATCCTCTGCTATTACCAACCACAAGTGCCTGTGGCAGCATGCAGCCAGCTGCGGAGAAGACAGCTCAGGGGTTCCCTGTGTGGTGTCCGAGGTGACTCCTCGCTCACAATCTTGCTCTGGCAAGAAATGACCAGGAGACTGAAGCTCGCCTCCATATCACGACGCCAGGGCAGAGCAAATGGAGGGATGTCAGGAGCTATTCTTGCCTTTCATTCCCATGATTTAACACAGCCTCCTGCTCTCTTAGTTTTATCAACTCCTTATGGATACGTTTTTACTATTCTAAACAGTCACTTTCTTCCCATCCTGAAAAATCTCTGCCTGAAATACTACCCTGTTTTGACACTATCAGTGAAGGTGTATTGTAATCCTTATGGGCAGATTCATTCATATTTTTTTATCCAGAAAAGCCTTTATTTTAAAATGACTCTCTTATTCCTCACCCCCATTTCCATGTTTTCTTTGCTATTTTCCCAGTGGATCTGACACTTCTAGATTAATAGAAGACAGTGACCTGTGATAAACCTATACTTTTATGGAGTGCTTGGGCAGGAAGCATTACAGGACCTGAGCAAGAAATAAAAAATACAATAAACTATATCAAAATTCAGCTTCAGTGGACTCATTGCCACGAAAACAGAAACAAGTGAGCAGACACCTTGGCAAGGACTCAGTCATTTTCTGTACAGCATTCGTGGAAGCAGCCAAGGGTGGAAAGCTGTTGCAAAGTTATTTGGAATAGGGAAAATGGTAACTGAAGGGAGATGACACATCTGACATTCTGCATTCTGAAAAATCACCTGTGAGAGTGTACACTGGATCTATTGGGCAGCAGTCTCTCAGGAACAGACTAGAGAACAGCAAGCTGTCTTCACACCACCTAGAAAACCTCTGCTGAAGTGCAGGCCAGGGACTCTGCACCCCTGGCATTGATGGGGACAAGAGGAGAGATGAGGGAAGAAGGTGCTGGGCAGCAGAGCTGGGATCCAGGGGCGGCTCTGCACTGCAAGCATTAATTTTCCAGCTCACAACCTGAAACTGAAAGCACCGCACCAGTGTGCTTCCAGCTCTCTGGAGCACACTTAAGAACAGAAAACGGTCTTCTCCAGCAGGTCTGCTTGGACGTACCCTGGCTGGAGTACCCCCATATACCTAGGACAGGGGGTAAGGAAGCCATCCAGGACTACACTGGAGAAACTTAGTCTCATGAGCATTCAGAAGCACAGAACAATCCATAGGAATTTTGCAGCCGTGTCACTGACCAGAGTCCGAAGACTATACACTTCCCCTTGACTGGTAATACTGATGAAACTTCAGAGCATCTGCCTCCTCGCATAGCCCTTACCTCTGCCCAGCCCTTGGGAGTTGGAGATGCTGGAAGAGGCAGTGGAGGTAGCTGCCTGCTGTGCAATAGCAGCACAATCTTGGACCTTGAAGGCTTTTATCCCCGCGGGGAAAGCAAAGACTAAGCAAAACTGTACACTGGGGCTGCCTGCTTCTCCTCTTGGAAATTCAGCCGCAAGTCCCACAGAGCAACAGGAAAAATCACATTCATTTCCACAGAGATTTTATCACCTCAGTCTTGGCATGGGAGAGGCATCTCCGCCCAGCTGTGAGCAAGCGAGCACATTTTGCTGGCTTTTTTTATGTAATCAGAACAAATTCCTCAGATATGAGTCACAGGGTTTCAGGGGTGTCCAGAGAGATGTCAAGCAGGACTCGAGTGTAAATCCGTGACACACCTTGCTGAGAGGACGCACGCTCACTAGGAGGCCTGTTCGCCTTGAGGACAGCAGGGAAGGTAAGGGGCTCAACGGACGCTCCCAGAGAGACTTCCACGAGCCAGACACACACATGTGGTACCTCCAGACCCAGGACACTGCTGGAGTGTACATTTCCTCTGTAAAGACAGAGATGGTTTCAGGGTGGAGCTTCCCTGCAGCTGCTCTCCAGGCTTAAACACTGAAGATTCTTGGTCCTTCAGGCTGGGAATGACCTGGCAGTAAGGGAAAAGATCTGAACTTCAGAAACAGAGGTTCTGCCCCACCAAAGCCTCGTCAAACTGTGGGTGTTCCTGCCTGGGATGTTCATCATGGTGAACTGCTGAATCCCATGGCAGTTGTTTCACGGCTTTGATGTTGCTATGTTAAGCATACCTGTTCTGTTCCCCTGCCCAGGATTCAGTACTTGAGCCTTCATGGGTCTGCAGGCCAGACAGAGGATAAAGAAGATACTAGAATAATTTCAAAGCATAGCCTGCTTTAGGAGCTCCTTTAGAGGTGGAAAGTCGACGATCAGGAGGGAGGACACAATCCCGGAGGTCCAAAGTAACACTGAGGAAAATGCTGTGGATGCTCTTGGGCCTTTGGGCATCAGAGCAGATGGAATAGACAAAAACCTTGGCAGAATTTGGCTCTGGGTCAGTCTCCTTTCAGCAATAGCAAGAGCAAGTTTTGGCACAAGTTACCAACGCAGGCCAGCCTTCTCATTTGCAAACCATGCACAGGTCTCTTGAAGAGAAGGGTGTGCAGGGTGCTTCCAGTCTAGAGTAGGGCAAATCTCCATTTGTGTGTTCTTTGAGAGCAACTGCACAAAACTATTATGCCCTTCACCTTTCAAATTTACCCTCAGGTGACTAACAATTATCAGCTACCATTAATATTAAATGGGAGAGAAAGAAATGCAATCCTCTCTCTGCTCTTCACATTCCACAATATCACAAACAATTTGTCATATTGGGAGGGGCAGAGGCAGGAGGAGCTTTAATTATTGATACGTGGGAACAGATGGCTTTTCTTGTACTGGGACAGCGAAATGTAAGAGGAGCCTGTGGGTGAGGATGTGAGGATTAGATGGGCAGACACATATCACATAACCAGCCTTCAAGTGGAAGAGGAACCTTCCTCCTAGAACCAGCTATGCTGGCCTGCAAAGCTCTCATCAACAGCCCCAGCTGCAGAAACAGACCCACTGACATCTGAATTAGTAAGGCTTCACCAGAACCTTTCAACACCCCCTCACCTCCATATAGAACATGCTGAACATGATGACCGACAGCTTCCAGACAGCAGAGGCCTGACAAACCAGGCACCAACTGGTCTCTCTACTGGTTGCATTTCACATGTTCACCTTCATTTACTGCCCTGTGCCATTCAAGATTTATTCCTGAAACCACATATGGTGTCCAAGAGTGACTCCCTCATTTATTCTGCTGGTTTGTGCATCCCACTCAGGGTGCTGCCCTCCAGAGTCAAAGATCCAAGTGATGTGGACTGGCGACTTCAGCCACAGACTCTGTCATCCAATTCTTTTTGCCAACTTTTCCTATTGATTCATGTAAGCATCAAGAGCAGTAAGACTTCATTCTTGTCAACTCCTGCTTAGGTGTCCTTGAGTTCAGAGACACCTACTAGGTTGCAAAACAGGCTTGTCACAGGACACCTGATGTGAATGTCCCCATGCCCATGAGCAGACATCCTTATGAGACAGGAGGGACAACTAGGCAAGAGTGATTCTTCACCAAAGGCAGCCGATTCACCAGAGTAGATACTGTGGGTTCCACGCAGGCAAAAGCTTTTCCTGAAACTGTCGTGAACAGTCTCTGTACCCACTGCTGGAGCCAGGCATCTGCATTCATTTTCACCGTGGTGTAGTGGTGTCTTTGCTGGAACCAGCTGTACTGACTCAGTCCTGAGCCTGGGTAGCCCAAGGTTCTGTCTCAGACAGTGGTTATAAGCAAACACCCAGGGAAGAGACAGAACTGGGCAAACAAACGGTGATACCTCCTCCACTACTACAAGAATGACATTCCTCAGCTATTTTCCATCCAGGGATTTCACAAGCCAGACACCACCTCTGTAAGTAGTGTCTCAATTCACTTCTCTCTGGACATACCTCTTAAATCCTGTAAATGGGCACTCACTTTCCCAGCCTGGACTGATTAAATCCACGGTTATTCCACAGAGCAAGGCAGACTTTCTGGCTACCTCCATAGGCCCAGAAGGTACCTCAGGACAAAAACGTTTGGTCCTTTTTTATATCTGGGACCTCCTCACAGTCTTTTCCCAAAATCAATTTGTTTGGCCTCTGCCGAGAGGTTGTTCCAAAGCCTCATTACTCTGATCATTAGACACCTTCTTCTTATTTCTCAAGGTGACTAATCACTGATTTCTAATTCCTCTCAGTCTGCCTAGGGTCATGCAGCCTACAGCCTGTGAGAGTACTAAGACACGTACAATCTTGTGATGTGGAAAAACACAGCTTCCCAGCTTCTCTCCTGGCTTGGATCAATGGCAAAGCGCTTGAGGTGAATAAATGCAAGGCGAACAACTGCAAGGAGACAGCTACTGACCACGAACAATACAATTTTCACAACGTGGAGTAGGATGGAGAAAGTTTCCCTACCCAGAAGCCAGTGAAGAGGGAGCAGCAATCTTAGAAAGACCTGGGCAACATCCGTGATGGGAAAGAATGAGCTCTATCAATAAACCATCAAACTTTCCCACTGTAGAAGCTTTGACCAGTGTCCAAGTTTGCTCTAGTTTGGTACAGGAAATGAACAGACCTGAAAGAGCATCTTTGTATTGCTGCATTATACCAACGTGCCTCTAAAAATGCTGTTCATCTTACTGTGATAGCACCAGAAAATCTTTCTAATGTCGAGCTGGCATTAAAGAGCAGCCTCCTCAGAGCAGTGATGTGTTTACACTAGCTAACTACTGCTGAAGAGTCAGCTGAGAGCTAACATGCACGGGCTAATCTCACCTCCTCCACATTTCACAGGGGCTGAGGGGATCATCTAGTGAAAGAAGCCTATGGATTAGAGAGCAATACAAAGGATCAAAAAGCAGGAGGAGGCCACATCTTTTCATCCCCAGAGCAGAACTGCTCCCTTTCACCCTAACTCAAGTTAACATTTATTTGAAACTTTTCCCTGCTGCTCGAAGAAGGAATCACATATACACATTCCAGAGAACTTTTCCCAGCAGAAACAACCATTTTTAACACACATCACACTTGGGAGAATGTCTAGAATTTTACTGGCAAATGCATGGGTGAAGCTGTGTTTTGACCCATACAGGAAAGCTGGAAGTTGACATCACCATCCAAGTCAGGTTCTGGAGTTGGGGTGGTCGGAAGGCCTGGGACGAAGATGTGCTCAGCAGGAGCTCCCTACCTCTTTGATGGCAGACATCTTGATGTTCTCATAGTAGTGCAGCGGTGCATTGGGTGAACTCATGTCATAGCCAAACCCAGCTACCGCCACCTCATCACAGTTGTGGAGCGCCATGGTTATTGCTACGCTTCCCAAGGTAGGAATGTTCTGAGAGGAGAGAAAGCAGGAATGGAAGTCATTAGCAGGTTGCCATTTCTAGAATCAAAGATTTCCTCTTATTGACTCTGCTCACAGGGACACTGCTGCTACTACGCAGAAAATCGGGAGCAGGCTATTTGGCTATATCTGCACATCAACTGCCCAACGCCAGCTTGCATGGTCAATAGTCTCCCACAATGGGTAAAGAAAATCATATTAACCAGCTTATTGCAAAACATCTAGTACAAAAGCAGCAGCTCTTGCTTGGGGCTCTATGACCTGACTCTCCAGGGGAGTATTGCAGGGCAGAGGGATTAATGTAAACAGTCAGACTCGCCTTCTACAACTTTGCTATTCTGAGAATGGGGCAGCAGATGAGCTGGAGGATGAATCACAGTGGATACGTTAGTTTTCTGAAGTCAAAACAGAGGTAGATACTAGATTACAATACGATGCGCATCACTGGCTTCCAGCTAGGCCAGGGAGGAATACTTATCCCAAATGGACCACCACACAGGAGCAAAAGTGAGGAACAGTACAAACTCTCTATTTTACTTATAGCAAAAGCAGCTTAAGGAGGCTGTTACACAGCTCTGGGAGATGGGGAGGAGTCAGCAGTGTGCACTGAGACCCCTTCCTTTGCTCAGGGGCACACCAAAGGCAAAGGGCACTCTGGCCTGTGCCATAGAATCGTAGAATCATAGAATAGTTAGGGTTGGAAAGGACCTCAAGATCATCCAGTTCCAACCCCCCTGCCATGGGCAGGGACACCTCACACTAAACCATCTCACCCAAGGCTTCATCCAACCTGGCCTTGAACACTGCCAGGGATGGAGCACTCACAACACCCCTGGGCAACCCATTCCAGTGCCTCACCACCCTAACAGGAAAGAATTTCCTCCTTATATCCAATCTAAACTTCCCCTGCTTAAGTTTTAACCCGTTACCCCTAGTCCTGGCACTACAGTCCCTGACGAAGAGTCCCTCCCCAGCATCCCTATAGGCCCCCTTCAGGTACTGGAAGGCTGCTATGAGGTCTCCACACATCCTTCTCTTCTCCAGGCTCAACAGCCCCCAACTTCCTCAGCCTGTCTTCATATGGGAGGTGCTCCAGTCCCCTGATCATCCTTGTGGCCCTCCTCTGGACTTGTTCCAACAGTTCCATGTCCTTTTTATGTTGAGGACACCAGAACTGCACACAATACTCCAGGTGAGGTCTCACGAGAGCAGAGTAGAGGGGCAGGATCACCTCCTTTGACCTGCTGGTCATGCTCCTTTTGATGCAGCCCAGGATACGGTTGGCTTTCTGGGCTGCGAGCGCACACTGCAGCCGGCTCATGTTCATTTTCTCATCGACCAACACCCCCAAGTCCTTCTCTGCAGGGCCGCTCTGAATCTCTTCTCTGCCCAATCTGTAGCTGTGCCTGGGATTGCTCCGAACCAGGTGTAGGACCTTGCACTTGTTATGGTTGAACTTCATGAGGTTGGCATCAGCCCACCTCACAAGTGTGTCAAGGTCCCTCTGGATGGCATCCCTTCCCTCCAGCGTATCAACCGCACCACACAGCTTGGTGTCATCAGCAAACTTGCTGAGGGCGCACTCAATCCCACTGTCCATGTCAGTGATGAAGATGTTAAACAAGACCGGTCCCAACACCGATCCCTGAGGGACAGCACTCGTTCCCTGTCTCCAGCTGGACATCGAGCCATTGACCACAACTCTTTGTGTGCGTTCCTTGCCACAGCATATTGGGAAGATGAGGAGCAGTGGGAAGCCAGTTGGAGGTGGGTAGTAGCACACTAAGTAGGGACATCCCAAATGTCCTCCCTGTCTACTAAGCTGCCACTTGAACCAAAATCCAGCCTCAGCCCTTCCCATTTCATCTGGCTTCTGCTGAGGCCCTCTAGCAGTGGTGCTGTACGGCTGCAGCTCCTCTTGTGTGCTTAGATGAGCATGACCCCTGTGACAGACGTGTTTCCAATGTAAAACTCCAGTTCACAGACTTTTCTAGCTCCTCTTTAGCCAGATGAATCCAGAGGGAGCTTTATCCCAGGGGCTAAGGAGAGGCTGAGATATCCACCCACATATCTTATCTTCATTTGTAGAGCACCCAACACTGGCTGTTACCAAAAGCATCATGATTTCAGAGGACATGCTCAGACAGTCACCAAGGGTGACAGCCTCTTAGCTGAGATGTAGAAACCAACTGCACACTCACATTTTGCATTTAAAATGGTTTACCCTGAACTAGCGAGCAATGTTATTGCATTTCACCTTGTGTTAGAGCCCAGTCTGTTAGAACATCATGTTTTGAGTTTCTCTGTCTCATTCAAACGAGCTGGCTTTTGGCAACACACTACCTTGCTCACTTATCATTGCCTAACTGTTCCAAGATCAACATTTTCCAAGCAAAGAATGCCACCTATACCCTAGCTGAGAAGTGCAGAGCTGGGAGCAAAACTATTCCGTAACAGTGTACTGGAATCACACTAATCTGAAAACAAATGGGCAACAACTGCTTATGGCTAGATCAGTGAGACAGAAAATTCAAACATTTCAACTGTAACGGTGCACATCTGAAATTAAAAGACCTTAACTACAGCCTCCTGTGTCAGCTCTGGATGTTAGGAAAGACAACAGATTCATTTTGTTCCTGCTGCTTAATTTCAGTTGATACTCAACAGAAACAATATCGGTTTTATTCTGGGCACTAGTTAATTGTTAGTTCACTGGTAGCCATAAAATATCATAAAATAGGGTTAAAAAAAAAAAAAAAAGAAGAAAGTTTATTAGGCAAGGATAAGAAAATTTACCCAAATTTCAAAACATGCCAGAACATCCTGTCTTCCAGGCACGGCAGTTCAAGTTCAGATATTCTCAGCTTTATGTTTTACATAGAAGGTGACATTCACATGTCACTGGAATTGCATCAGCTGGTAAGGGGACATGCCATAAAACCCTTTCCCTCAGCTGAGCTGTAGTTACAGTGTCCAAAACATAGTGAGTAAACGGTTATGTCCTTGAGAATGTGTCGTGTTGTTGGTGGGAATACGACGGTGTTAACGCCACCCACACTTGCACTGGGCCCATTCCCACGGTACAGCTCAAGGGAGACACAGGGTCTTTGCCTGGAGGGAATTTCACTGGCCGAGTTAGCATTTAAGAGCTGACTTTCTAATGTGAATCTTACAAACCACAGAGAATTAATCATACTACCCAACCTTACGGGAGGACTGCCAAACCACCATAACTTTCTTTCAGGCATATCCTTATTTCTGTTTGGAGAATAACAGATTACAGAAATCACAAGTGAACTTTCCTTTGGACACCAAATATCTGCCTGACTTTATTCTAGGCATAATACCTCCAATGGTTTTAAATGGAAAAGTGGGAGACAGTTTTCTCACCTGCTTCTGTTTTTTAGTAGTTCCTGAAATGCAGTATCTCAATAGTGCCTGCTCCTCTCTCAAAAATGATTAAAATACCACAGGCTACCAAAGACTTCCTAACCCTTTGTATTGTAGTAGATGTATCAGGTTTGGCCCCCACAACTATCACAAATGGTGTCCTTAGCAAAATAGTTTAGTGTTGTCCTAAAATCCAGAAACTCATGATCTGATGGCAGGTTTTAATTAAACTATGCCTTAGTTTAATTAAAATTGGTGATGTTGGCACCCTCCAATACTATGGTAGCTACAGCTCAGCATGTGTGTCCCCCTTGAAGACAAGAGATCTGAAGCCATTCACACGTTCACTGTTGAGATGCAGCATCATGTTCCACTGCTGCAGTCAGAACCCTGGGGGCTAGAGAGGACCACCTTGAAAATACTGTAAAATTATTATCCCTGCTATTCACTGAGGGCAGGAACTGTTTAGGGCAGCCCGAGGCTGCTTGCAGAGCCCACCCTTAGTAAATGGTATGGAAAACAGCACCTGCTAAGAGAACGTGTGTACAAACTGTGTGTGTACCCACGTCCACCTGGATCAAACACATGTAACTGGGTATTTGCTCCAGTTAAAGAAGCAGCAATCATCAGACAGATTAAATAGTAACTGAAGGGGAATCAGACAGACTTGAAAAAAAGAAGGAGCCAAGTTGAAAAAAGAGCCAGCTTGAACAGACGTATAAAAGAAGCATGTCTCCTGGTTAATTAAATGTCATTACTGTAAGTCAATACAGTGCTTTGGTCCTGACTTGGTTTAAACTATAGAAACTGAGCCCTTTTCTCCTATGACAGCCTGCTGAGCTTCTGCTACTCCTTTCCTCTGTTGAAAATGAAGCACCACCCTTTCCAGCTTGCAGCATGGGGAAGAAAAGGCCCTGTAGGATCTAAAGAAGTGTCTCTGGTTATGCTGCACAGCAGCCAACTCAGCAGCACTCTCCAGGTCCGGGGGAAAGGGCTGCCCTCTCCTCTAAGAAGTGGCAAATAAGAGGGGAGGTGCATCAGAGAGAGCAAACGGTTATAATTATCCTCTGGCTACATCTACACAGTTTCCAAGCTCTTCTCATTGTACACAGGCATATAAATTAATTTGCGGCTAAGCTCTAATTTGGACCTAATGAAGCATGTATAACCTTCAGGGCAAGGTGGGCGACAGGTCACTCCAAAAGAAATTAAGCATCATGGACATGGCTCTGCCAAACCTGGCTTGCTATGCCCTGCACAATGCGTCAGTGCTATCTCACCACACACACCCTTGCGCCGTGCCCCAAAGACATACCAAAGCAACCACCACACCTCTTGCATTATGAAAATAAAACTCAAACAACTGAGCAGCCCTCTTGTTATTCTAGGCCTTTTTAACCAAAATCCTAACATCTTGCCTCAGGAATCTGGGGTTGGACCAGCTCAGAGCCTGTCTTCCTGAAAATGGCTTTCTGTGTGCCTGGGTATTCCTGTACTCCCAAGCAATGTTGCTTTCAATCACACGGTTGAAGAATGGCAGCCCAGCAGTGGCTATTCAAGAGGCAGAAGCCTCTTGGGATGCCTCTCAGCCTCATAAACACTAGTCAGTGCAGGCCAGGCCACAGAATGGGGCTTTTGGAGTTCCCAGCAGGAATGCTGCTCCGGATGTGGCCATGATGAGCTTCTGACCTTAACCGGTGCCCACCAACCAGGGAGAGTTGGGAATGGCAAGATCCCAGAAAGCACTGGCAATCCTCTCCCCCTGCCAGTTCCCTGACACAAGCCTTGAACTTGTCCTTGCAAGCTCTGTACCCCCTGCTGTGTCTCACAGGTTTCTGTTCCAGCTAGGGGCCATGGTGGGTACCAGGTTCAGCATCCCCTCTCCAGCACTGATAAAGAATTACAAGGGCAACATCCCTGGACAATGTGGCCTGAACTGACAGCCCATGTTTCCCAGCCTGGCCTGCTTGTCTAGGACCAAACATCTGGAAAATGTAATGTCTAATATAATGCTCTCCAGGGATCAGGCCTTTGCCTGGTCCCGTTTGAGAGAGTCCCATCTGAGAGAACACAGCAGACTGACAGATGAGCCAGAGACGACACCAAAAGGCCATGTGACAAACAGAAGCAGCAAACACAGTGGTGGTGAGCAACACATCACTGCAGCAGTGCTGGGTAAAGGCTGCCTGTGCATCCGGAGCATGGCTCCTTCCAGGGGCCTGCTGCCACATGTCCTCCATGGATGAGGTGAGCACATGTGTGGTTGATCCTGGGTGAGAAAAGCATAAAGACGAGAGGCAAACATCTCTGGTCTTGAGCTGCATCAGGGATCGCTGCAAGCTTTGCGTTGGTGCAAACACAGTCAGTCTGCACTACCAGGACAGGGGACCAGAAATGCATTTAGCAGTACAGACAAGACACAGGACAGGCTCTCTACTGCTCCTACACTGTTCTCTGCTGCAAGGGGAAAGATAAAAGGCTTCCCCTCAAGCCACTGCTGTTTCATCTTCCATTGCTCCCCCTGAAGAGGCTTTAAAGACTGACTTCTACTCAGAAAAGAAAAGAAGCCAGTTAGCAGAAATGACTGGCACCACCCCTTCTCTGGACTTAATGGAAGCTGAGCATCACCTTTAAGGCTTGCACTGGAGATCGAGTGTTGGTGACTGAACCAGGGCACCGTAACTACTCTTTGCTTGGTGCATGTGAAAGGTCTTGCTGCTTTTCATTCCATGCCCGGGTCATTCCTGTGTCACTGCCTGCTGGACTGGAAGGAAATGACTGCTGTAAATCTGTTTTTAGAAATATTTGACTCCCTTAATATGTTAAATGAATTCCAGTTATTTATGGGATTTTATTCAGCTCAGGGTCAGATACATTGGATTGTTCAGACTATCCCAACTGTTACCTTTTTCAACAAAAGGGCATTGCTAAAGAATAAGCTCCCTACAAACAATAATGCACCTAGTTTCATTACTGTATTGACTTATTTGAGGGAAAACTGGACAAAAATGCTTACCTGAGAAAAACTGCTGCCCTAGTTTCATCAGTTACAGACCTCATCACCTAAGAGCAATGAAGTCTTGAAACCAAAAGAAATACTGAACAAAACTATAATAGTCATCACATGGTATATACAACAGTCACTGTATTTTGGGTTTGCTCATTTATGTTGGCATAGGAACAACCCAAACCTACTCTTTGCTTCCTTTACCTTTCAAGTTTGGAAATACGGCATAAAAAGCAATTTAGCATCACTTATTTTAGACAGAAAAATGCCTGGCATTCTGCAGAGGTTCCCTGTCACAGGAGGTTACAGCCCACAGTGCAGCTCCCACAGTTACCTCCATCCATACACAAGATCAGCTGCAATACTGGGCTTCAAAAGACAAAGCAGAGCATCTCCAACTCTTTTCCTTCACCTCCACTAGTTACCCCATGTAGAATATCTTTGACCACATCTAACCTGATGTGCTAGCTGATTCACCTTTGTTTGCTGTAGAGCAGATTCCTGTGCAATGTGGGGAGTATTTCTTAGGGACCTAACAACAGAGGGCAAGCAAGGGCATGACTTTACTACATGCTAGCTGCTCTGTGGCAACCACATGATGCTTCACCCCATGCTAAATGGGAGTTCATGGCCTACTCTTTCATTGAAGAGTAAACTCCCTTCAGCTACTTTGCATTTATCACATGCAGAAGCACCTGGTTGAGCATTCACCAAGAAGCAGCTGGTGTACATCTAACGGCTACCCTATAATAGCTTGTCTGATTGTCCATTCCCCAGCAGATCATGGACTGATCACACTGCAGTGGTAAAGGATTGGACAGTGCAGCCCATGAAGCAGATGTACTGTCTTGCAAACCCAAAGCTTAACAGTGACACTAGTCTCTATATTTAACTGACTGCAGCTGCAGTGGCCCTTTACACATCCCTCTGCCTGCCTTAGAAGATGCTGTCAGAGTCCAAAAAAAAGGACAAGCATGCAACTGGGAAGGATGGAGTGGCAGACTGCTCTGCTCCTGCCATCCCTACTTCTTTTCTGCTCCATAAAGATCCAACAGGTCCCAAGACATGGTCTTCATAACAGTCCAGCAGCAACAACCCAGGAGACAAAGCTTGCTGACACCATGGCCACCCAGTACTAACAAGATAAAGGGTCATTATGACCAGCCAGTGGAGCTGAAAAACTCCCTCAGGAGCAAAAGGTCACCAGCAGCATCTCCAGAAAGGCTGTCTGCCCACATGTAACAGCAAAAAGAAGCCATGGGGAAGGACATGCTAACACTCCAGCATCAGAGGTTAATCCCAGAGTGTATGAGTGCTGTCAGCGCTCTATAGAGGTGCTGCTAATCCATGGCCAGGTGCCTGATGCAGCCTGCTAACACCTCTTGCATATGGCTCCTCCTTCATCAAGTTGGTGCTGAGGCTGGGTGAGCTCCAGAGAAGGACATTTTATCTCTTTATTAAGGGGTCTATAGATTCAGCCATTCCCAGTACACAAACAAATCAAAGGCTTGCAGCTTTGGGCAGCAGAGCTTCATCTCATAAGAAGTTAAATCACAAGCAGTTCCATGGATGCACAGCAGGAAGATAGAAACAAACACCACAGTCTGCACTGGAATTCTCAGAGTCCTGATAATTTGTGTAATCTGAAATGTTCTCCTGGCCACTTCACACTATGCTCAGGGCTCCCAGAGAAGCCAGAAACACACTGCTCCAATGGCTCCAAGTGCGAGGACAGAACTATTTGCTACACAGCAAAAAGCACCACAGCAATAACCACCCCTACTGTTGGACATGCAACAGGCAATGATTCCTTGGAACTGATGTTCATGCTTGTCCCCCAGTAAACTGTCTGCAGTGTGAGGTAGGTTATTGCATGCCTGAATTACAAGCTGCAATACCAGTAATGTCTGGTTTAAAGGCCAAAAGACCCTTATAAAAAGAACTTCCACTATAACATAAATCACATACATACACCTTTGGCTAGTGACACAGCCAAGCCTGCATGCACACCTTAAGAACATTCTTTAATCAAAAAGAGGATCTTTATTAGCTCATTTCTTTCATGATAATTCATCTTCAGGCATTAACATTCAATTTTCCCCAGATATTGCTACTATCCTAAACTAAAGTTTTTCTTTATAATCAGCTTATCCCAAGAAAAGAGCAGTGTAGCAGGAAACAGCTCTCCCTCTTCTTAAGACTACAGTAAACTGACTGAGGAAACTCCTGAAAACTTTACTGGTCCCAGAGGGAACTCACTGTTCATTGTGGGTGACCAGTTTTGCTCCTTGCTCAGACTTCCAGCTACTAATGCCATAAGTGCAATCAAAATGCAGATCTGAGTTGTACCCTCCTAGTATCCTCCAGAACCATCTGGCCCAAATTATACTATCAAAGCAGAGGATGTTACTACATTCACCCTTTATTGAATCCTGGGAAAAACGCTTTGAGATCAGCCTCAAACTATTTTACCAGCTCTCCTCAACCTTGCTGAAAAAGCCCCCAAATTACAAAGTTAATTGGCAGCACATTGTTACCATATGTGGTGTGCAAGAGAAGCACTGAAGTTTATTTAGGCATCAGAACCAAAGACGAGTGGAATATTACTGCTCTTTATGAGGATTTCGTGTTGGCCCTGATTACTAAGGCATCCCCAGCCTTGATCCTCCTGTGTGTAGCCTGCCCAACATACCACAGCACAGAGCAGCACGAAGGCACCAATCTGCCCCATCCTGGTTCCTCAGGAGAAACTCAGGACACATAATGTTCGCTTTGCTTTTGCTTACTAGACCTCAACATTTTCCTTTTCCATGTTTATAGGCTTCCTTCTGGAGTAAAGCTCTCCAGGCTGTCCCGCATTTCTAAAGCATTACCTTGAACCCAGTCAGCTATGGTCTCTGGCTTCTGGGTCACTCTGTCTCTTGTGGAGCAATTCTCACTCTAGCTGCCTCACTCATCTTGCTGGGCATCTCTCAGATCTTTAATGAGAATTGGATTCTTGGTCTACGTGCTCTGATTTCCACTCTTCCCATTTAAACTCTCAGTGAAAAAAGGTCTGTAGCAAATTTGTATTACCAAGATACAATTCAGACTCCAGTAAAACTTGTTTTTAAACTGATGGAATCCCTGTATTAGTGTCCTTGCACAGACAGCACAGGGTATTCTAACATCCTGGCCCACAGATGCACCTGCAGAGCTCCTGTTGCCCCATCTGAAGGAATGAACTACAATTTACACAATCTGGCAGGGGTCATGGGCAAAGATTGCTTGCCTTAAAGCTCCATAAACTATTTTTAAATGCTCAAATGGGCTTTCATGAAGTGAAACATCAGGTTTCAATTAAGATGCCTTCATTTCCCAATCTGATGTGTGTTAAACAACCTATCAAAACCTCATAAACTTCAGTGCATAGCATTTTCATTTCCGGATTCTCTCTCCTCCTCTCAGTTTAAGTAATATCTTATGTATTAAAATAACGTGTTCAAAAATAAAAACAAATCTGGAGAAAATAAAGGCAAAAGTCCGATGATTTTTGTCCTTTACTGGGGCAGCGCTCCTGATTTTCTGGAAGACAAATTAAGACCACATCTTTCTAAGTGCAAGTTCTGGAGAAGGCAGAGAAGTGAAGTAAGTTACTTTCTACCTCATGGAAGTATTTAGAATAAGAAACCTTCAGAGCACAGAGTAAAAAACCAGTGCTTCCAAAACCCCGTGACATCTTTCATATGTACATATGTAGCAACACATTTCACTTTAGATCCATTCTGTGTGGCTGAATCTGTCTGCACATCTTTTACATAGCATTTTAAGAACTGAATTTCCTATCTCCAGGCACCCACCCATCCGACCTGCACATAACGAACACCTCTAATATTTCTGAAGACTTCACATGAAAAACAAGGCACTATTCTGTCTGGTCCAAATCCCTGCTGCGACATGGCAAATCTCCTGTACTGGTGACAATGGAAGGACAACGCCAGGGGCAGAGCAAGCAGACCTTGTCCAGCAAAAGTGCTTCTCCCTAGGTTTGTCAGCTGTGCTAATGTGCCCAAAAATGTCACGTGTAGTCTCTATCAACAACTATATCACATGTGTACATGAGTAATTTACCCGCCCAAGTAATACTTTCCTTAATGGTTGATATATTAGGTAGAGCAAATATAAATAGGTTCTGAGGACAGCATTGCAGGGTGAGATAATCCAGAAAACCCAGGTCACCACCTACTCCACACTAACACTCCAAAAAGCTGCACTGGGGGTGAGAGATATGAGAATGACCATGAAGGTATTTTTGTTAATAGCCATGACCTAAGACTGTCTTTTGCACTGTTTTCTTTTGTGAGCTTTTGCATCTAAAACTTGTCACTGTAAGATCAGAATTTCTCTCCAAAGGCCTCATAAAACAAACCTTTACACGCTTTTATTATAAGCCTCAGATGCAACTTTACAGTTGCTTTCAAGACACTGCTGAAATATTGATGCTCCAGCACAAAATCCTCAGTGTTCCAGGGAAGGATCTTGCCTTGGCCTGATGGAGGCTGAGCACTGCCACCATAACAGAGCCAAGCTCCTTTCCCTTCAATTCCCATCAGCAGAGGCCCAAAGGAAAAGTACAGTGTAAGACTACTGCTGCTTGGTCTCCCATCCTTCCCCACGGTTTGCTTGCTTTGCTTTATACCTACCCCTCTGCCCATCAGGCCGTTGTTGAAAGGCAATCCGATGAAGCTGAAAGCTGCCTCCTGGATGAAGTAGGGATTCAAGATACGTATCTCATGAGGTTCTCTTGGGACACGGGTTGCCACTGACTTCCAAAAGCCATCAGAGGCACTCTGGTAACAGTAAAAAAAAAGGGAAAAAAATAAAAAAGGAAAGATAAACCAACAAACCAAATTCTATAATTCTGTATTAATTATAAAAATGAAAATGCATTGCTGGCAGCAGTTCCCATTGTCCCTGCTCACTGCCAGAAGCACTCATGAAAAGTTGTAGGGGAGCGGGTGCATCCTGGAGGGTTGACAGCAGCTTGTGCAGATGCACTTGAGCTAGTCTGGATGACGTGTAAGGAAGACAGAGAGTCCTGGGCTTCAGGACTAATAACCCCCTCCCTGGTGCCATCTTTTCACTCTTAATTGGCACTTCAGCTAGTTTGGTTAATGGCTTAAGCATTCCAGCACATGCTGTCATCACTCCCACCTGCCTCCAAGGGGACGTTCCCTTGGATAGCAAATGCTTTCAAGAACATTCAAAGAGCTAAAAATGACCATACAGCTCTACTCATGCTTTCAACTTTATCCTAGATTTATTGTCTTCTGTCAGGTTTCATGTGAACTAAGATGTAAGCTTATAAAGATGACATCTTGTGAAGAGTCATACATGTTCATGGTACAAGGGGAAAGAAAAGTTTTCACCCTGCACACATGGGAGAACACTGGCCTGGAGTACTGCTGCCCTGCTAGACAGCCCTGCCTAGAGGGCAGCTCATGCCTCTCTGCCACATTGCTTTGTATCATTGCTCCACTGGTACACATGTTAGTGGGTATAGCATGTACCGTCTTCAAAATAACTGGAGGTAGGACTTACAGATCAATTACATTCTAACATTTCATTTTTGTTTGGGATAAAAATCCAGATCAAGGCACAAGGAAGATGGCAGGAATTTTAATCTGCTAACCAACAGCTTTGGTAGGATAATCTGATTTAATATCTCCTTGCAGCACTGAGCCATCTTCCTTGCAAGCTCCATGACAAACAGAGGCAGGCATTACACTCTACGTAAAAAGCACGTGCTTTGGAAGTCATTATTTACACCAGTTTTGGGTTGCTTGCAGTGGCTAACAGTGACTTTCTGGTTGCTTTCAAGGCACTGATGGAAATGTTGAGGATTCCCTGCAAAATCCTCAGGAGCCTCTCCTGCCCAGCAGTGCTTACCCCTGTAATTATCAACTGTAACTCTGCCACAGCCAATGCCTACTACATTTCACACGCTACTTGCACAGTGCACAGCTCCTGTGAACTCTGATGCCACAAGGTGTAAAACACCTTACAGAAGCTTCTTTACGGAACAATCCCATGGTTATCTTTAGCTGCTGAATTTCAGATCATAAAGAATGGAACTTTGGTTGATGGCTTGTGCTACAATTAGCATTACGACAGCAAACTCGAGGATCTGCACCGTTCTCCAAACCAGGAGCCTAAGCAGACTGCCACTGCTATTCTGCTTTGATCCCACATGCCCTCTCAAAGCTGCCCAAACATGATATACTTTGCTGACCAGACCAAGGATCTTTTGAGTTCAACATTTCAACAATGGCAAAGTGCTCTCAGGACCCTAAATGGAAAAAAATCCTAATCAACACTCATATTCTTTCATTACAGTTGAATTAGAAAGAATGCCTGGTGTCAAAGCAGTCCAACACTTTCCACGATAATATGACATTATCAGCTGCGGAATGATTCACCATTAAAATACCCCCAAAACCATTACAATAAAATATCAACTTTATAACTGTTAATAAAGTCCAACATCCATTTGACCAAGGGATTTGAGGGATTTGATATGTCAGCTGAGTTTTGCCTCCTTGTGAAGATTCATTAAAAATTGGATAAATATTGAACCTCTGGAATTTCCTAAAGGCACACATAGAGCAGAGGCCCTGCAGTTCCAGGGAGGGAGTGGGAAAAAATAAATAATAAAAAAATTAAATCCCAGATTCCACTTGCATTAAGCACGCTCCAGGTCTCACAGAGATGAAGATGATAAACAAAAATCTTGACCAGCTACTCATTCAGTGAAACCATCTTATCATGGGTTTGAGCAGGCACACCCTGGAAAAATAGTGTGTGACCCTGAAACTAAAATAAATTTATAAGTTCAATTACAATTTCACATGCAACTCTAAATATGGCATTGCCTAAATTCTGCAAACAATTCAAACCAAAGGTCTGCAAGCCATTTAAAGTGGACACAAGTCACCTTTTGTTCGGACTCACACTCTGTAGGAGATTCTACACAAGTTCTGGGATTTAAGTAGGCAGTCTTATCGGCTTTTACATTACACCCAAAACATTAAAGAGAAAAGAAGAAAGATTACAAACATTTGAGACTTTTATTCCTTGCTGTTGCTCGAGCTGTTCAGAAAAAGATAACTACACATATCACAGCTGCTCATTCTCCCAGTGCTGCATGAACCACTAGGACCATACCTGGGCTCCTCTCAGCTGTTCAGTGCCTGTGCAAAATAAATGTGGGCCCTATCCCTAGCTGGGAATACAACCTCTCTGCTCTGGTCCCTTGTGTGTGGCTGTTTCTCCTGTAATTCTTCCAGACTATTTCTGTTAGCATTTTCCTCAGCTGTCCCACTGCACTGAAATTGCTCTGGTTTCTCCCTTCTGTCTCATTTGTATTTGCTCTGTGTTCTTCCCTGTAACTTTTCTCTCGTTCCCCTGAGATTATTATTGAGGGACACCTGGGGTAGTATTTCATTTTGGTGTGTTTTCCCACTCTAGTTTCTGAAACAATTGTAGGGGCAAATGTGGAGTCTCAGCAGACAGCTCTCACTTCCACCTATACAGTAAGCAAAGCCCTGCATAGGGCTAAAGAACTAAAAACTGGTTTCCTGGCTTATAATTACTGAAATTCTCAGCTTTGTGGTTTGGCTCGCCAAACCCTGTTGTTTTGAGCTACATCTCAAACCTTGTGGTTTTGTTCTGCAGCTTGTCACTGGCAAGCTCCGAATCGCAGCACCACCACAACTGCAAACCCCAGGAGGCTGCTCCCCTGACGCAACCCCCTTGGGAGCTGCCGCGTCGGGAGCTCAGCCCCTTCCAAGGCTCCATGCTACTGCTGATGCTCGGCTGCCGCTGGTGTGGATGTTCAGTCTGATTGGACACAGATGTTCAGCGAGGTTTCCAAAGCAATTACTTCCCGTCAGGGAACGCTGTCCCTTTTTAGGCTGGGAGGAGACAGGCAGCCACCCCAGGAGCAGCAGGCACTGGGAGGGGAGGCACGCTTTTCCAGCCAGATTTGGGAGCTCGGACTTGCTGTTCGAGGTTGGGGGCATCCCCTGTCTGCTACAGTGACTAAGCCTGAAGTGCTTAAGGGTGGCCCCTGAGGATGTAATATCTCCCTTCCTGATTATCATAATGATAATAAGTCAGTAAATGAGTCTGAAGATTGCTTAGGCAATGTTCCCACACTACTTCATCACCTCCTGGCACCGAAGTGGAAACCATACGGTCCAGGCTGGAAACTGTGTTTCCCTGGGTCAAGTTCCCACCTTCATCATTTGTTGGTTTTATTGTGCACCTGCAGCCTCAGTCAGAGAGGTGACAGCATTCATGGTGCAAAGGGCTGCCAAAAAGGGCTGCCAATATAACCATAAAGAAACAAGCAACAGAGAGAGACTGAAGAAGGAAAACATGACTGAAGAGCAAGTCTATGAAGGCCACAGCATTTTTAAGTAATCCTGGAGTGTTTTCAAAATTGGATAGTTGTAAAGGACATCACTAAAGGCTTTAGAAGAGACAATTTAAAAAGCAGAAAGAGTATGGATGGGCCAGGGCTTTCAAGCCAGTCTCCTGTACAGCTCTCATCCAGGGAGAGAGACAGAAATATCCCCTCCAGAAACACCACCCCAGGAATAAGTGAATACAGATATGACAGGCTAGAGATGGCAGGTTATGAGGAGGGCTCACCTACGGCAGGGCTCACCTAATAGCTACAGGGACAAGAAAATCCAGCTTTAATCCCTCATTCTGACCATTTGCAGAATACTGAGTGTAAAGGGACAGTCAGTTGTAAACTATTTTTGTCTCCATTCAGTTTTCCATCTCTTGTTAACAGATTTACCAAGGCAAAGCACAACATACACTAAAATAAGATGGGGAAATACAGAGACTTAGCCAAGAAGCACACCTCAGCAGAAGATGCAAACAGGATGAGTCTCCCAGAATAAAAACATTTCTAATATACTAAGCAAAATGAAGAGTAATGACTCTGCATCCTGATGACACAGGTGCTGCCTCTTCTATACCTGTCATACTACTGGATTTAGGAGTAGAAGCAGCATTACTCTGGAAGACTTCTAAGTACGACAGGAAGGGGACAGGAAGACTGCAAAGGTCAGCTATGTGCAACCCAAAGCTGAATAAAGTCTGGGTATGGAATACTCTGCTGCAGAGCAACAGGAAAGATTAAGACTGGAGAGAGAACCTGTGGTAAATGGACAGTATTGCTTTTCAACTCTGGGAAAACCAGAAAAGGAGAGGAAAAAGGGCATGAAGGAAAGAAAAAGGCAGGGGATGCTGTACAGTCACAAGACCTCACCGTGCCTGGGAGCACATGCCTGGGTGCTCACTGGGATCTCTGCCCCCACCCTGACTGGAATGCAGTTTATTCTATACCCGCCATGCACAAGCACTCACTGTCACAGAACCACAGGGTACAGAAGAACCACTGCAATCCATCTGCAGAGGTTTTTGAAAGGTTTCTGCTCAGGCGTAACTGGATTAGATGTGGAAGATGTATTTCCACTAGAGAATAACCATCTTATCAGCCAACGCTGCATTTCTCAGCGGTCAAGTAGACACGGAGGCCTAGAAAATGCTCTTCTACAAGTGGTAATATAAATGAAGTTGCATCATTTGCACCGATTATCAAAGCAACAAGGAATTTTTAGCAACAAGAACAGAGGTGCTGAGAGCCTGCAGTCTGGGTTGATGGTCCACTGCCAGACCAAATAGCCCCCACTTACATATATTTACCCAACTTTCTCAAAGTGATGGAGAACCCCTTACCACCCTCTGTACACGGCTCCAATGGCCAGCACTTGTTTTGAATGTTCCTATCTTCAGTTTCTAGAGTCCAGAAATCTCTAGAGTCTAGAGCCTTTTGTTCCACTGTTATCTGCTCCACTGAAAAGCTCTTACTCTGCCTGAAGCAGGGAAGTTGCAGATTGTGCTCACACTTTTCCCTTTGTCCTTCTGTCAAAAGAAATACAGCCGTTGGATTATCCAAAAATGGGATACTTCTAATATTTTATAGTTTTCTTTCCTCTCCCCAAATACCCTCCCACTAAGACTAAAATCAAATGGTTGTTATTTTCCCAGACCATTCCCTTGTTGGTAGCCCCCACCTCCCAACAGCTTTGCAGCACCCAAGAGAACTCCTGAGAGGCTGTAAAACCCTCCAATTTGTATTTTACTGATGTTTCTCAGTGTAAATCTCATATACATTTTTTACCTAGCATTTTCAGCAGCAAAGCATGATGGAGACAAAGGCACCCCAATATGTGGTACTAACTAGAGCTTTTTTCTTTAAGCAAAAACCTAACTATTCTTTGTTAGTTGAGCTAATGATACTTCACTACACTGGCTGGAGATTAGTTTCCTTAGGTTTGATAACCAGGTTGAAAAACACAAGAGAAAGGAAACTTAATTCCAAGTAGTGGTTGCAAACTGCAAGCTTTGTGCCAGCTATGTAAACTACACAGCACCCTGGCTACCCATGAAACTGGAAGCTGCCCCATCCACAGATACTGGCTCGGAAAGCTGCAACTTCAATGGTGACAAAAGCCAGCTTGGACATGAGGGTGACACTGGTACATCACATAAGCTAGCTAGAACTTGGCAACATGCTCATTCCTGTAGCTGTCAGTAGGAAGTTTCTCCCCCATTTACCTGCAAGCATATACCACAAGTAAGCATAAAAGCATACTCAGAATAAGCCTACTGAATTTCAAACTTCATTTGACCTATGTAACTGAGTGCTACAGCTAACCTAAATAGAGATAGAGAGGGCCTCCTGTATTGCTGTTCTAACACCAACTATCGTCTTCTGATTCACAGGACTAGGTAGCACGAGAACAAGGCCAGCTCTGGAGAGGCAGGAGAGCAAAATTATTTTTAGGCTGTGCTGTAATTGAAGAGGAATTCCTTTTTTAAAAACGAGTTTCTATGGTTTTATCAGTGTAACTGAGAGCAAAATACAGTTCACAGTTGTAAGATCACAAAACGCTGTTAGAAGAGATTGTCCTGGGAAGAAAATGGAACTTGGAACATGTCAGATGAGCTGCAGAAAAACACTGAAGATTATTCTGACGAATACAGTATTTCACAAGTCAAAGCATAAATGATAGGTCACATACGGTGTGTCAGAAGATGTGTTTGTACTAGGTGCAAACAGGGTGATGGATAGACTGTACTACAGACTCTTGCTCAAAATGTAAGTTGGATTTTGAGCCAGAATTTGAAGAAATACTCCTGTTTTGGAAAATCACAGGAAAGACAGAAGTACTTAGTAAAGGAATGGATTTAGATAATTTATGTTTGTGTTGTGGTTTTTTCGCTTGTGAGTAATACAGTAATCCTTCAATGAAAATGTATCTAGAGCAGTTTCAGAAAGATCCCGAAGAAGACCAGGGCTCTATAATATCACCATTATTTACAGGGTATTTTATTCCCATAAGGGACCAGCCCCTTTATTTGACTATTATTTTTATGACATAGTTTATGAAATGTCATACTCTTATAACATCTATTAAAAGAATACCAGGGCTGAAAGGCCAAACACACGTGTTAGTAAGCGCTGAAGTAGGACCGCCCTGCAACTTCAGCTCAGGATTTCTGTTGTGAACAGTGACTTTCTAATTTTCCCATAAGATTTTTCTTGTATCACCATATATCTAAGTGTTTTCAAAAAAATCCTTTCATATTTAGAGCATCTCTGCAATATTTGGCATGTATTACACCATTTGACAGGGGAGAAAACAGGCAAAGTTGTATGCACAGTTTCTGTTGCCTCCTGATGTTCTACTGCAGGCACCTCAAGCTGAATTTTCAGCACATTTGTTAAGCTCACAGTACAACTCCATTGACTTTCCTGCTGCTGAATACCCACCTCTCCTGCTGAATACCCAGGTCTCCTGCATGTTTGCACCACAAGACTTAAATGTGTTTGCGAAATTCTCATCTAACTTGCCCAGCATCAACTGGAGAGATATCAATTTGACGGATGGACCACTCGGTGGATAAAGAACTGGCTGGATGGCCGCACACAAAGAGTTGTGGTCAATGGCTCAATGTCTGGCTGGAGACCGGGAACGAGTGGTGTTCCTCAGGGATCGGTGTTGGGACCGGTCTTGTTTAACACCTTCATCGCTGACATGGACATTGGGATTGAGTGCGCCCTCAGCAAGTTTGCTGACAACACCAAGCTGTGTGGTCTGGTTGATACGCTGGAGGGAAGGGATGCCATCCAGAGGGACCTTGACACGCTTGTGAGGTGGGCTGATGCCAGCCTCATGAAGTTCAACCATGACAAGTGCAAGGTCCTACACCTGCGTCGGAGGAATCCCAGGCACAGCTACAGACTGGGCAAAGAAGAGATTCAGAGCGGTCCTGCGGAGAAGGACTTGCGGGTGTTGGTCGATGAGAAAATGAACATGAGCCGGCTGCAGTGTGCGCTCGCAGCCCAGAAAGCCAACCGTATCCTGGGCTGCATCAAAAGGAGCGTGACCAGCAGGTCGAAGGAGGTGATCCTGCCCCTCTACTCTGCTCTCGTGAGACCTCACTTGGAGTATTGTGTGCAGTTCTGGTGTCCTCAACATAAAAAGGACATGGAACTGCTGGAACAAGTCCAGAGGAGGGCCACGAGGATGATCAGGGGACTGGAGCACCTCCCGTATGAAGATAGGTTGAGGAAGTTGGGGCTGTTCAGCCTGGAGAAGAGAAGGCTGCATGGAGACCTCATAGCAGCCTGCCAGTATCTGGTGGGGGGCCTATAGGGATGCTGGGGAAGGACTCTTCGTCAGGGACTGTAGTACCAGGACAAGGGGTAATGGGTTAAAACTTAAACAGGGGAAGTTTAGATTGGATATAAGGAGGAAATTCTTTCCTGTTAGGGTGGTGAGGCACTGGATTGGGTTGCCCAGGGAGGTTGTGAGTGCTCCATCCCTGGCGGTGTTCAAGGCCAGGTTGGATGAAGCCTTCGGTGGGATGGTTTAGTGTGAGGTGTCCCTGCCTATGGCAGGGGGGTTGGAACTGGATGATCTTGAGGTCCTTTCCAACCCTAACTATTCTATGATTCTATGGTCATTCAAAGGCTAAACCCCCTCCTCACGAGGTGTCTGTAATCAGGAGACGACTCTTCCTCCTCTCCTTTCCTCTCTCCTATCTACTTGTTCTACAGCTTCTGCAACTACTTATACCAAGGCTGAATGTCTTGTGCTACAGAAATTAGCCTAGAACTCAGTCTTCCCTCTCAACCAGACAGACAGCTGTGTTCTAAAAGAGCCACAATGTAACCATATAATTAAGGATAACATTTGCACAGGAGAATTGAATTAATGTTGAAAATGCAATCTTATTCTCTTGCTTTTCTTAACTTCTGGCAGCTTGAGTTTTATAACCATAAAGATCTTTTTAAAAGTCTTGGAGAGAAACTTTTTTTTTTTTTAATCGACTCAATTAAAAAGTCACCAAAAAATTAACTCAAGAAACACTCTACCAAAGAGAGCAACTAAACCCAGGGCACAGTCCCCTAAGTGTGACTACAAGCTCCTGTAAGCTACTGCATTCTAGATCAGCCACTGGAGGAGAAAAAATGGAGCCTCTTACAGGGCTCCTGAACTATTTCCACCTAACAAACCCAGAAGTGATTGAGGAGTTCCCTTATGGTTGTAAACCCTTCCTTTCTCTGCTGTCCCCAGTACCCATCACCCTTCAACATCCAATACTGCGGCTCCTGCCATGCACCAAACCAGGTTACTGACTCCTTCCTGTTGTCCAGGTGGCCGGAAGAAGGAGAATGAGTTCCTGAGAGTCCTTGCTCCCAGGTCTGTTGTCCATGCCTCAACCCTTTTGCAGAGAAGCAACGGAAGGGAAAATCCTATTTGTTTCTTACATCCTTGGAGATGCTGCATCTCAGCTAACTGTACGGGGAGGGCACCTGACCAGCGCAGGCAGGGCAGGGGAGCCCTAGTAGGACAGACTGTGTCTAAGCACTGTGCAGCATTGCCAGCGTCCAACAGCCCTATGGAACATCAGACCAAGCCATGGGATGTCACAGAACAGCAGGAGCCACAACAGGCTGCCACAGTAACACAGTCTCACCAATTCCCAGACACTGCCCTCAAGAACTGGAGAATCTCAGCAAAATAGTGTGGGAGATTGGGGTTTATTTTTCTAAACAAGGATAAAACTCTGCATTTTCAGTAGCCTCATCATGAGAGACAGCTAAGTTATTTTAGCTGAACTTTCCAGCTGTGCCAAATACATGGCATGGAAAACATCAGCTCAAAGATGACAGTGTAAGGAAAACGACAGAGCATTTCTCCCTTTGCTTATAACACAAAACATAAGATGATCCCAACTAAAAGCACAGCTACCTGCTCCACTTACAACAGTATGCCTGCACAAAAGGCAAAAAAAAAAAAAAAATCCCAAACAAAGCGAAAAACAATTAAAAAAAGCTATTTTTGCAGGTTCTGGTAACAATGCACGAGGACATCCCAGGGCATCTGAGGACACCCATCAGCAAAGCCGTTTTTAGGGAGCTGAACTGGTTCACAAGTTTGAATACAAACAACAATCCTCAAACAACACACATTTAGATTAAGCTCTTGGCACATTACAACAAAAAAAGCTAAAGGATCACCACAGGAAGAATTATGGCCTAGAAAGCCTCATCGCTTTCCTAAGTTATCTTAAAGCAAGTCTCTAGGGAAATTTTTACATTGCTTTTACAGCAAGAGTACACAGAAAAATCTCTCTTCTCCTATTTTGGGATCTTTGCTGAAATGAGTAGCCAAATAATCTGTATGTTCACTGAGTCTTCATACAGAATATATACAAATTATTCAGCATTCTTAAGAAGGAGAAAGCAGGAAGGTCAAAAGAACAAGAGACTGGGATGATGCCAACAAACTCCTGCCCTAGTTTCTTTTCTAGAGTTGCATTAATAATAGCTGTTTTACAAATGAAGAGTTGTTAAGTAACATTATTCAATATTCTTAAAAGATGAGAACTAAATAAACTGTAATCCAAACAGAACATTTACATTGAAAAGCTTTTTCTAAACAATCAAAGTGCAGATGCCTGGGCCAGGCTTAGTGTTTTCTGTACTTGTCAGTTATGCCCATGGCAGGGGGGTTGGAACTTCATGATCTTAAGGTCCTTTCCAACCCAAAGCATTCTATGATTCTATGTGCAAAGTTAATTTCACAGAAAAAGATGAGAACACAACTGAGGGACCAGCTGAGAAAAGCTTCCCAGCAGACCTACCAACAGCCTTCTGCATTCAACAGCTTGGGCATTTTTCTTCAATTGTATGTCTCTGATTAAAAAACTAAATAAAAAGTAAGATACTAACGCCTTTACAAACCTGGTCTTAACTAAGAAGAGAAGAAACACCCTTAGATGCATCCTGTAAATGTACAACTGTAAGAATACAAATACTACAGAAAAATGTGACGTCTTCCCAGAATCTTTCCTGCTTACTACCTTCACAGGGCCTGGTTGATTTTTCCTTTCTGTTGTCAGGACAAGTGTTCATATTAAATAACTGTGAGTGTTGAGGTAGGAGAGAAGCTGGATCTAGAAAGGGAGGAGGTCTGGGATTCGCACCCCACGCACACAGGAGCATCCTCTTCTCTTGCACAAAGAAACTGCCATTTTTCTTGGGAAGAACCAGAAGCACAGAAAACACAGCTGGAGCACAGGGAGAGAGATAAAATTTGGGAAGATAAAAGCACAAGGGGAGTTTAGCTACCTCACTGTTTATTACAGCAAGCTGGAGATATAGGTCAGCCCCCTGTCCTGGAGCCCTCAGTGCTTAGAGGCAGAGAAAATATTAGATTGCTCAGACAGCACCAACTATGCAAGTAATCCACAGAGCCCGCCAAGGAACACATGTGTTTCAGGCATAAATCGTCCAATCTATTCCTTTCTGAATTAACATCTGTCATCATGACACTACTCAAAATGACTGAAGACTGGATCGTATTAACAACCACACATTTTGGATAAATATTTACTGTTCAGATTTCTTTAATTTTCCCCAGTTTAAAGAAAAAAAAATGCAGATAGCAAAATTCTTGGAGCTGTGAAAGGGGAGTCTCTTTTCAGGCACAGATAGAAAGCATGTGATTTCATTTACAAAGTCAAATCAGTGTTTTTCCCCTCCTCCTTGAGTCTTCACACTGTATACGAGTGAACTCACAGCATCCTGTGGTGTTGCAATGCTTTCCAAAGGGCTCTTCTGGGGAATTTTGTTATGCTGGAGGTTGCTCACCTCAGAGATTCCACGAAGCCTTCTCCCTCGGGATGCAGAAACAGAGCTGGCTAATTGTACCCCAGGAAAAGAAAATTTTGCCGTGACCTTTGCAGGCAACTGGATGAAGCAAATAACTTACTTTCATAAAAAGCTCCTCAAGGGTATTACTGGCTTGCTATCCTGCTCCTCATAGTCAACAAGGGTGTCATAGAAAGTGAAGGACAGGGGTCCGGAAAGACACAGGTCAGGATGGTGAGAAGGCAACACAAGACTCAGCCCTGTCCTGGGTACTCCTTGGAAACAGAATATTCCCAGCCACTGGATTAAGTCTGTATTTTAGAAAAAGCTGTCAGCAGTAAGTGCTCGCCTCTGCAAGTGTGTCGTTTGAGTGTTACAGGCACAGATTTCTAGGAAATTACTTCTGTCCAGGATGATTTTATCTGGCTTCAGGTCCCAGCCACTACCTTCTGCTATTTCTTATCAGCACTGCTCGAAAGGCCAAGAGAGACCCTGCTGATATCTTCCTGGATACCCTGCATAGCAGGGAGCAGTGCCCCCTCAATCAGCAACTTCTTCCAGCCCTTTACTCTCATGCTGCTTGAGCAGAACTTTAGCAAGATACCAAGTCTTGATTTTAAGACTTCAAGAGCAAATTCATCAAGCCTGTAGGGCAGATGTAGCAGAAATAATTGTACCCATATTAATGTGCTGCCTTTCTTGGTTCTTTGCCTAGCTTCAGATATACTTCTTCCTGCTAAATTAAAAAGGCTTCTGAGAAAAAAGTGTTCCCTCTAGGTAGATTGAGAAACAATACAAGTAAATCTCCCCAAAATCTCATGCATAAGCTAAATAAATTGAACTCAGATCTCTTAGGCTAAGGAAGGCTTTGCAGACTTCAAATGATTTTGTAGTTCTTTACCGAAGTGTTAACACAGAACGTCTTTATCCTACTAGCACTTGCATGAGTAGTTGATACCCTCTGGGTAATGTTTCATTGTTGATGGTATTCTCTGACTTTTTCCATGTGCTGGATTCCCAAAGTACTGCTCCAGCATGGAGGAACATGAGCCGCACATGCAGGCAATGCAATATCCTCAGCAGGCATGGGCTGCACTGGTGGTAAAAGCCATGTACATCTGGATGGAAGAGACACCCACATGTTTGCATGTGAGGCCAGGTGGAGATGCTGCTGTGCAAGCACTTACATTGGTCTGCCAGGTACCCAGTCATGTATGTATGGGCCACCGAACATGTATGCCTTGGCCAGCAGGCAAACACCAGTGAGGGATAAAAGGAAGGACAGAGCCTCATGGGTATTTGCAAGATGGGGGAAATCTGAGATTACTGTCGTCCAAGAGGGAGGCATAAGGGAGCAGGACATAAACTCACCAGCAATTAGGCAATTTTGCTAGCTCTGCTATTTATGGAATTGCATGTTTCATTAAGATCAGCATCAGATTGGGAAGGAATTCCTTTACATTGCCTCAGATATTCCAAACCTGTATTTGACCAATGCAACCAACCAGTATAACCTGAGTTTACATGCACTATGACCTTAAAATGCACCTACCAGCATTTGCATAATATTGATGTCTGAATATTGCCAGTCTGCCAAATAAAGCAAGTGCAACATGAGCATTCTCCTGATGCTTTTCCAAGACAGGTGCACTAGCTTTTCAACTGGCCCCCACTCATGTTGGCTTTGCAAAAGAGATGTGGAAAAACTGCAACTCTTTAAATTATCCATCCTTTTTAACTTTAAGCCATACATCAAGAAGGAAGGAGTGATCAAATATCTAGTAAAGGACAGCAACTGTCAGTTGGATGGCAACAGACATCAGAAGAGATTAGAAAATTACAATTTTAGGAAGAAATTGTCTCAAGGTAAAGCAGGATGGTGAGGCAATTCCAGAAAGGATATAATAGAATCATAGAATGGTTTGGGTTGGAAGGGAGCTTTAAGACCATCTACTTCCAACCTGCCAGAGGCAGGGACACCTTCCACTAGAGCAGGTTGCTCAAAGCCCCATCCAGCCTGGCCTTGAACACTGCCAGGGACTGGGCAGCCACAGCTTCTCTGGGCACCCTGTGCCAGTGCCTCACCAGCCTCATAATAAAGAATTTCTTCCTAATATCTAATCTAAATCTACCCTCTATCAGTATAAGGCCATTCTCCCTTGGTCCTATCCCTATATGCTCTTGTACTCCAGGTGGGGTCTCATGAGAGCAGAGGGGCAGAATCATCTCCCTTGACCTGCTGGTCACACTTCTTTTGATGCAGCCCAGGACATGGTTGGCTTTCTGGGCTGCAAGTGCACACTGCTGGGTCATGTTGAGCTTCTCGTCAACCAATACCCCCAAGTCTTTCTTCTCAGGGCTGCTCTCATGCCATTCTCTTCCCAGCCTGTAGTTGTGCTTGGGACTGCTCCAACCCAGGTGCAGGACCTTGCACTTGGCCTTGGTGAACTTCATTGAGTTCAAAACCTCTCAATCTTGTCAAGGTCCCTCTGGATGGCATCCCTTCTCTCCAGCATGCTGACAGCACTACACAGCTTAGTGTCATTGTTAAAGTTGCTGCGGGCGCACTCCGTCACACTGTCCATGTCACTGACAAAGATCTTAAACAGCACCAATCTTAACACTGACCCCTGAGGAACGTCACAAGTCACTGATCTCCACTTGGACACCGAGCCACTGTCCACAACGCTTTTCAGTATGATCATTCAGCCAACGCCATATCCACTGAGTGGCCCATCTGTCAAATCTATGCCTCTCCAGTTTAGAGACAAGGATGTCCTACTAAGGCAATGACTCAGTCTCTTCAGGGGGTAAATTATGCTTGGGTCTTTTCATTCAAGAATGATGTGAAGGAAAAGGAACTACAGAAGAATAAAAATTCATCTGGAGCTCTCCAATTTTCACATCACAGCTAGGATTACTGCGCCAGCAATGAAGATGATGTTGTCTTGGCAGATGTGGAATAAAGGTTCTTTAAGGACTACCAAAGCCTAGATTAATGCTTCTTATTGTTTAATAGGAAGCATAGCGCAAGGAAGACTGGGGTTAGGTAATAGCAAGCAAAGCAAGGGACAAAAAAAAAGACAAAACCCATGCATGGTGCGGGAATGACTAGAAGGACATGCACATCAACAGTTTTCATTTTAAGGAGAAACTGTCTAAAATTGGGGTAACACATTTTTCCTACAAATATAGATAACTTTGCAAACTTTTGATACCTGGAATTTTTGATCCAGAAAACAGTGTAGTTACAACTATTTTTTTGTTTCATCTGCCCCAGAAGGTTTGATGAATGTGGCTACAAACTTGTGGATACTGATGATGATCCAGTCCAGGTGAACAAGTTTTAATGTCCAGCATGCATCCATCTGATAATATTAAATGCTGTGAAGGCACACTGCAACGGCATCAGCTGATGCTTGACAGTGTACTTACAGACACACTAAGTATGCCTGGGTGGGAACAACTCTCAGCTATGTAGCGACCTGCCTAATCTTATTATGCTGTTGCATGCAGGTATGTATGAAGGGCAAGCTCCAGCCTGCACTTCCCATACCAACAACCTTCCTTTAGGAATCTGGCCAGGAAGTCTCCCCCCAAGGCCCATGTTGAAAACTGGGTCAGTTGTCTGCTGAGGCTCCTGTATGGTCCTTACCACAGTGCTATCAAAGCTTGTTAAGAGGTATACAACCCAGAATGAAGGTCTTCTCTCTTTTCCGGTCAGCAGGGACAAGATTTTATATAGCATATCTATATATTTTCCAGCTTCTTTTCTAACCATGACTGGAGAAAAACCAGCTGATCTTCTCTCATAGGACACCACCATTCATAGTTTTCCTTACGTCTTCTGGAAATGGCTCTAATCTCATAAGCCAGTCAGAGAGAAGGATTTATTTTCTCCTTGGTTCCCTTTGGCCATTCCCACCCAAGCACTGCATTGGGGGAAGCAGGTCCTGACCGTGGGAGCACAAGCCCTCAGGCAGTATGCACTAGTTTTCTGCACAGCCAGAGAGAGATTAAAACCTAAAAAGAGTCAAAGTTGTCCCAATCATGTAGGAAAGACAAACTAACTCCCAGCTACTCTTTGTCAAAGGAATACAGAATATTCTCCACAGAATACATCATGCAGACTCTCCCTCCTCTTCTCAGTCCAAGACCTGGTAGGAGCCAGAAGAGCCTGTCTCATTTTTTTCCACTTTATTGCCAGGCATTTTCTCTGCTTCAGCATTTAGTAATGGTTCAGCTGCCTTGACTGAAGCACTGAACCATCCTGATGATATGATAAGGTATTCCTTAATATCAGTTCCTCCTAAAATCCCCCCACACTTTGTGAGTGGAAATGGCCTTTTGCACCGTGTGCAAGGACAGGACAATCATCACTAAAAAGCCTTTCTTGCCTCTTTCCCAGTGCAAGCCTCATCATGTCCTTTATGCACATTGGCTGCCTTACTCATCAACCATACCTTCCTATACAATATTTCTGAATGGATTAGTTATAAATGGCTATTTAGGTGAAAACTCAAACTTGTGAGAGAAATGGGACAACATTTAAGCTAACTTCCCCATTCAAAAACTCTTTTATAATGGAGCAGCAAGTCCAGCTTCTGTCCCCTTCCGCTCAAGTCCAAGGAGAGCGGGAAGACAGAAGGCAATCCCTACCCAGGCATATTTCTAAACAGATGGGCTAGAGCTCTGCCTCAGCACAGGACCAGGCATCATGAATCTGTAACCAAGCTTTGCATTCATAATGCATTAAGACAACCAGTGGCGGATTTACAGCTCCACCAAAATGAGATGAAGAATCTTTCTCACAGTCCTTAAAAAACTCAGAAGACCAACTGTATACAATATACTTTAAAGCAACAAGCCCCTGGGAGGAGGGAAGGGAAAGAAAATACTTGCAATCCAGAAGAAGGCTCTGGAGTGAAACCGCCAGTGGCAGTGCTCACTCCATTGCTCACCAAAGGCAAGTGACAGCACTGGAAAAAGCAGGTTCTCCCTACCTAGCCCAGACCCAGAGAAATTGTCTGCCCAAGTGCTGGGCTCAAGCTCCAAACAAGTTGGAAATACATACATATGGATGAAGCTTTACTTGGGATTGGACAGCTAGGACAGATTTACAGCCTCACTATTTTTCTCAAGCCAACAGGAGGAGCATGGTGGCTCCTCAGGTTTTTTTCAGGCATGCAAAACAGCCCACAGGCAAAGCTGGATCATAATCCAAGGAATCTACGGTGTACTATGAGGCTGTGACGTTCACAGTCTGCCCAAGCAAACATGTAGCATGACAAGGCCATTAACTAATGGAAGAAGAGAAGCTCTAAACAAAAGCTCAGCAGACAGTGAGGACTCTGGCAGCAGTCCGGCCTTGGCTCTAGCACAGTAACATAGCCTGATCAAAGCAGGAAGTATTGTGACATACATTTTAGCAGGACTAGAAGTAACCTGTTGACTTAAAGCAGGAATGTAGCTGCCAAATAAAAGGTTAAACAAAATCTGCTTTGCTGCCACATCCACAGGATCTCCACAAGCAGCAGCCAGCACACGCTGTTAACATAGTAGGAGGGGTTACGTTGTGCCCACTGCTGGAGTCTCAACATCTGCTGAAGGATGACTGCTCTTCAGATGGCACCAGTGCTGTGTGTGAGTTGTCAGAGGCATGCCCCTGCAAGGGACAGACAGCCGAACTTGGCCTCGCTCGCAGGCAGGTGCTCACTCGCTCCTATGACTTTCACTATCAAAGGGAGCTTCGACGTGCCGCAGGCACTCACTGCACAAGCGACTACTCCTGGCAAAGGCTGCAGAGATTCCTGCTAGAAACATCCGCAGGCTCATTATTACATGTGAAGGAAGCTTGTGAGCCGCCAATTTCTAGTTAAACCTTTGCCCTCACTTGGCTTCTTTACCACCATGTGCCAGATGCTCGGAAAATTGAGTCCCAGCAAGCAAGATTGCTCCTTCTGATTCACTAATGATGGGCAGAAAACCACCCTGGAGTCAGCCTCAGCACCAGGATGCGATGGCTGGTTTGCATAACTGGCATTTATAAATTCTTCAGTTCGTTTCAGGACATATCTACTCTCCACACAATAAACTTTCAGCTTTTTGACCACTATATTAATAGAGAAGTGCAGTATATGGCCAAACCACCCTCCCATTTTAATTCACCTGGTAGTTTGGGTATTGAGGAAGACCCTCAGTCACTGAGAGACCCAGGATGATGCCAGGTGGTACAGCCATGAGAAGCAGCAGGGTGAATCACAATACATATATGGGTAATACCTCTTGGCAAAAAGAGAAGTCCAGGAGAGAGTGTAACTGTTCTGAGTGACTGTACACGAATAATCCACCTCTGGGGATGCATTAGGAGCAGCCCTTTCACCAGAGGAGGGATGCCTGGAAGTGCAGCAGGCTCTTACAGCAATGACTGCAAGTCAGCACTGCCAGACCAGTCACCACAGACACACGAACAACCCACATCTGTGACCCTTCTGCAGTAATCATGGCTTCACGCAACTGCAGGCTGTGGGACTCCAACCCACTTCCTTTCCACTTACATATTGACATATTAGTCAGCATGGTGCAATACTCCCCTCTGCTAACCATGTCGCCCTTAACCCCATTCCACACTCCTTTCCCCCCTTTTTTGCAACAGGTGTAATTATCTTCTCCTTCAGTTAGAATAAACTTGTCAAATGACTGAAATCAGATTACCAGGGTTTTAGCTGCTCAGATTCACCCACCTTTCCCCTTCTTAAAGACAGCTCTGTATTCCCCAGCGATACCGTACTGCCCTGACTTGTGGCAAAACCCACAAATTTGAGTGCCAGCTCACCCAGAACTCTATGATGGAGACTACCTTTATTTTGCTACTGATGTTGAATATTTAGCCAAACTGGTCCTTTTTCTAGATTAATCTTTTCTCTCAAGGTTTTATTTGCTTCCAGATATTTCCGGTTTAGTGTGAAATAAAAAACAGATGAGCTTTTACTTTTTTTTTTTTTTTTGTTCATATCCCAACTGCTCCTCTTTCAGGACACAGCGACTCCCAGGGCACCGAGGCATCATGCAGATCTTCGGAAGGCTGTTGCACCAGACTGTATGTAACACACAAAATCCTCTGCCTCACTGTTCTGCTGCTGCTTCGGCATCACACTGATTCTTTTTCCTTGTAACATCTCCTGAAAATCTTTCTCTCTACAAAGCACTTATCCATTCCTCACTATGCAAGTGCTGCCAAAAGACTAACATAAGACAGAGCAAATCCTTCTCAGCTGCACGCAGAATAAACTTATCTGATCACTGACCCCAGCAATAAATAGCCATTTGCCTTTCATTTACTCTCTCAGATAAAGTCCTTTTGATTTTGCTTACTCGAGAGAGGACTAAGCAAGGATCTTGGTACCTGGCCGAGAATCTCTGATCAAGCAGGTCTAAGCAGCTTGAGGTCTGGTGTCTGAAATCTCATACCCAGCCTGTGATTGTACCATCAACACCTGCAGTTGCTATCAACATTCAGGGGCAAATGAATCATCAGAGGGCAGAGAGTTCAGCCCATTTTATTTGAGGAATGTGCCCACTTCCAACAGCAGTCATGTTCTTTAGCAGGATGCTTCCATCTCCCCTATCTCTGTCCTGAGGTCAGACTCTTGACTGTAGTGGAGATGAAGTTTTGCAGAGGGACAGGCCTATGTCAGATAAGGAATAAGCAACAATGGCATACAGAGCTCCCAGGTCTATCAAGTGCCTCTGGATGAATTCACGAAAAGAAGAAACTCTCTTTTCTCTGGAAAATGAGCTGAGAGAGAAACAGAAACTTTCCACAGAGAGCACTGGGCAGCGATTTATCATTTTTAACTTACTATATACTGATAAAATACTAACACTCACTACCAGAACAAACAGACGCCTACATCTTATTCCCAGGGCACTGCTAGTTGTCCATCAGGTCATTTCTTCTAGCTAAGAGACAGCACTTTTTGCATTGGCTTCCACAAAAAAAGCAGCTGTTCTAGCCACCTGCTTGCAGCTAAAGCCAGTGACAGCAAGATCCCAGCCTCAAATAGAGAGAGATCAGACTAGAGAGAACAGGACAGATGTTTTCCAGTCACCGGGACTGCATCCCAAAGTATTCAATCAATGAACTGGCTCAGCAGCCTCAAAATCCAGCAATGATTCCCTTTGGGAACTTGTGTAGAACAGGTAAGGTGTCACAGGATTGAAAAATGGAAAAAAGCAGTACCTAGCCTTAAGAAAGTAAAAAAAGGGAAGAAAGTTGATTTATGATTTCAGTTCTCAGAATATCAGGATTAATTATTTATAAGCACATGAAAAAAACTCCAATCCCAAACCCACAAAGGTTGAGTAGCAGTCCAGGTGGATTTGTCAAGAACAAATCATAACTGAAAAAAATAAAGTATTTCTTTATGCAGGAAAAAAGTATCACAGGGGAGAAGCAAGACATGAACTGGAATTCAGCGAGGTTTCTTACATATCACTTTCATAAACATGCCAAAAAATGTTATTAATGATACCACATATAATATTACAACTTCAGAAGTGGCCAAAAAAACCCCACTATCTAGGAGGAGTTCCCAGTGGCTCCACTGTAGAAATGGAAGGATGTTCTTACTTTGGGATCTGCCTAGGAACCAAGTTTGTTTAGTTTTCATTATCAACCTGGAGGATGAAATAAAAGGTGTGTTTATTGAACTACGGAGGACATGAATCTGGAAAGAATGGCAGGTATGCTGGTAAGCTCTGCCAAAAGAACTTGGCAAATTGAAGAAGTGTTCTGGAAGAAAGAATTGGTAGAGACAAGTGCACAGTGCTGCTCTTTGGCAGGAAGAAGGAACAGCACAAGCACAGGGTGCAGAGCTGGGAAGGATAATGTTTTTCAGTTCTTCCCGAAACCTGAGTCTCAAGGAACTGTACACTCACTTTCAGTCCTATGCCACTGTGGAAAAGACAGTCAAAACAGCGGATGTATAAAGAATGAGAACTGTGAGGCTAGTGAAGTAGCGGTTTGCTCCTCTCTAATTGCTGTATTCTGGACATTTTTGCGCACTGCTTTAAAAAAGGATGAATCAATTGCAGGCTTTCAAAAGAGCAACAGGAATTGAGATCTGGAAAACATCACCTACAAAAACTGAAAATAATGGAGTGTTTATTCCAAAGAAATGAAGGATAATGAGGCCAACCACAAACCCATTGAAGTAACATGCAGCGCAAGACACATAAGTTCTTTCTGCTCTCTGGCAAGCTGAGCACTGAAGCACGCAGTTAAGATCACTGCATTTTCTCTCCCCAGCATTCTAGCAAATTTTAACAAACTACTTGCTGCATTTTTCCAAGAGCAAGGGATACCATATCAGAATCCAGTGACAATCGCATGACTGCAAGCATCAGGTGGAAATTCAATTTGTTTTGAAGTAAACCAATCCATCCTTTGAACTTCAAACTAAACGCTAGGAGTCCCTACAACTGCCTTCAGGTTGCAAGACACTGACACTTGCAGGGCTTTCCCTTGCCCAGAAAGAATAACAAGAGTGTGACACAAACCAAAGAAAATTACTTTTGATTCAATTATTCATGTTATGAAGGCCTGTGCTTGTGCTTGCCCAGAGGCTGACAGGTAACTTCATCTGTCTGGTACCAGGAAAGCAATTGCAAGTTGGTGCCAGTGTGAGACAAAAGCAAAGTATGAGCCCTTAAGGCCATCTATGTAACAACCGAATACAATTATATCCCCAGACTTTCATTCTATATATGGTGAGCTGCCAACCTCCTCTCTCTGTCTCTAAACACAGGATATAACATTCCATCCTCTGAACGTTAATCCATTTGTCTGGTTATGTGCTGAAAAATCATTAAAGACGACTTGAAAACAGATATATATGATTTGTAAAACAAGACGTATACCCAAATAGAGGGCATTTATTCTGGATTTCATGACAACAGATAAAGACAAACCATCAACTGAATGAGAAGTCACAACCTGATTCCATTTAGGATGGGTGAATTACAGAGAACAACCCTGACTAGTAACAGGTCTATGGTACTTCAGAAGGGCACTAATGCAACTGACTGGGACAAAATATTTACATGGGGAAAGCAGTGGATTTACCATTTCAGTCTGTTAGTTTTAGACATGATAATATTCTTCTGGGTGATAATTCAAACACAAATCATGAATCTCAGTGCAACAATAACTGAGCAAAATATGATGGCTTGTACTATTCAGGAGTTCACATAAAGTTTGAATTATAGCCTTTTCAATGAGTTGTGCTGGCTCCTGTGCCATCACATCCTTACCTCCAAACTCCCATTTTTTCCTCTTGCCATTGCTCTTTTCCTTCCTCTGCTCTTAAATCCCAAGAGCCCATAAACCACACAAAACCCAGTCCTTTTATATACTCTTTAAAATAAATAAAAATTAAATTCATTGTTCATAGGACACATTAACATAATCTTGAATAGAAAGCCTCATCTGTGGTGCAAGGCCAGGTTACAGAGAGATGTCTTTGTAAAACATATTTAATTAAAGCTGAAATCCATGGAGGTAAAAAAACCCCCATCACTCAAATGCAGCAGGACACACAGAAGAACTCTCCTCAGATCAAAATGTGGCAAATATGACTGTGATACCACATCTGCCCACCATTTCTGATTAACGACCTTCACAATGTCAGCTGACAGTGTTCTTACCACTTTCTCCTTGTAAACAATGTATTTCAGCCACTTGAAATCCTGCCATTTGAATCCTGCCAGAACAAACAGGGAATCCTTCTCATACTGCTCCATTTTCTGGATTGCACCTTCAGGATATGTGATCCGGAGCGTTGTCTTGCCACCCACATCTTTTTCAAAGCCCTTCACTGGTGCGGAGTTCAGCCTGCAGGGCAACCAGAGAAGACACTGTCATGGATTCCCACTTACACTCACGCATGTTGATGATACAGCAATGACTGCCGGGCAAGAGCTCCCTGTACACAGCTGTTACAGCAGTGAACATTAACTCTTGCAGCTCTTCATCACAAACATTTGTGAAGCTGTATACCAAGTCACAACAGTTTAATTAGAAGCTATTTAAATTACTACATTGAATGCAATGCAAGCCATTTCTGCATACCCACTCTTGTGATTTAAACAAGGTTGGAAGCTTTAGAAAAGGGAATGGAAAAACACTGTCCTCGCAATTTAGAGTTACAAACTAAACATTAATATTTTATCATTGCTTTGGCGCATGGGGTTATTCCTCTCTAGGTGCAGGACTCAACACTTGTCTTTGTTGAAATTCATTAAGTTCTTCTCTGCCTGTCCAGGTCTCACTGAATGGCAGCACAGCCTTCTGGTGTACCAGCCATTCCTTGCGGTTTTGTATCATCAGCAAACCTGTTGAGAGTACACTCTGTGCCCTCATCCAGGTTACTGATGAATAAACTGAACAAGACTACACCCAGTACTAACCACTGAGGACCACCTCTAGACTTCAACTAGACTCTCTGCTTACCTACAAGGACGTTATGGGAGACAAGTGTCGAAAGCCTGCTGAAGTCACTGTAGACAACATCCACTGCTCTCCCCCCATCTATCCAGCCAGACATTCCATCACAGAAGGCTATCAGACTGGTCAAGCATGATTTCCCCTTGGTGAATCCATGTTGACTACTCCTGATAACCTTCTTTTCCTCTACATGCTTACAAGTGACAATCAGGATGAGCTGTTCCATCACCTTTCCAGGGATGGAGATGAGGCTGGTCAAACATGGCAGTTTAATCAAACTGAAACTGGCCTCATGCTCCAACCTCACTCCAGAGCTTCTACTGCTCATCCTCCCTGAAGTGAGATTGTTTAGGAAACTAAACCAGCTAATAATTAAAAAAAATCCCAAACAACAACAAAGGAAGAATCTTCACCTGGTTTAATTCCCCAGACTGGTCCATCCAGAAGGCAGAAGCTGCCCTGCAATGCCAATGCAAAGGAAGGGGTTGTGCTGCATAGCTGGGTAAGGCTCAGAACCACTGCAGTCTTGCTGACTCAGAGGGCTTTCTGCTATGGAAGTGCATTGCAGTCTGGAAACACCCAAGCACACACAGCTTTGCTCTTGGGCACAGTGATTTCTAAGGGAGCATTATGTATTTAGCTGTGCTTTTGTCAAACACTCCTCAGGGACAAAGTTTTTTCCCTTCAGAAAAACAAACTGTTCTGGCATTAACAGCAATGATGACTTTCATAACATTGAAGTTATTCAGAACTTCTATTCAAAACTAGAAACCCAAAGCTGAGGAAACTTCATGTAACTTGGAATACAAATCTTGCTGACATCAAACAGCAGCCCCTGATGGAACAGCATTGCCTGCTTGAATTATTGCAGCCTTCTTGACTTGGGGTAGTTCAATATACTGGAAAGTGCTTATGGACTGCAAATTTTGCCGTGTAGGAATGTTAATGAGAATCTGAATTTCTTTTTTTCAGCCTGGGTAAGCAGTTTAGGTGGGAAACCTTTCAGTAGAAGAAAATCACTGTACCCAATCTGAAATTCTATTCAGAATTAAGGAGAATAAATTCCTTTGTATTTTTTTTAGTAATAATGCTTGTTTCATCATTAGGAATAAAACATTAAAGGGAAAACAAGTTCAAAATTGGCACCACAATTTATACAGGAGATGAAGCCTTTTTTTGTGGTTTATAAACCCTTGCTTTGTGCCCTGACTTTGAGGTATCTAGACCTGACTGCCTGCGAAAACAGTGCTCCCAGCCAGCCTGATCCTTCACTTTTTCCTCTGCTGCTGACAGTGCATTCACACATCACTCACTTTTGCTATGGGCATTATTTAAACTTCAAGGCTTTGCATCACTCTGGGGTAGATGACCCTACATAATGGCATGTGGCTCTAATGGTAACAGAGATATATACGATGAAGTACCATGTACAGAAAACCAGTTAGACATATTTTTCATCTGTCGTCTTGAAGTTGAGGAGAAGGTTAGTGTCTGCAGTCATTTTAAATGCCAACATATAGCTCTCTGTCAGGGTTCTCCCCACACCCAGTTGCTGGGTTTGCTGTTTTCATTCTTACCTTGTTAAAGCTCATCAAACTTGGGACCCCCTTTGTATCTAGACAGGAAGCAAAACAAATCATTTCCCCAAGTAAAATGAACTCAGGTCTCCAGCAAAGGGCCAGAGTGTAAGTTGCTGATGGAGTCCTAGTGATGGAGTCCTGCTAACCAGCCAGCACTGTCAGCCCCATGGGCAGTGCCCCAGGGGCAGCGCAGGCAATGGAGCAGGAAATGTTCTGGCAGCCACAACCTGTGTTCACAAAGGTGCACGCTACACAGCGTGAACCCCTTCTCAGGCAGGACTTGCTGGTGGTTAGAAACACAGCTAAATCTTAGAAAACCTCAGCTAGGATGCCAGGCCTCCTCATACTGCCCACAGACAGGCAGTTTTCTACATAAGGAATTTCAGACTGGTTTTCTGTTTGTGTCTGCTGACAACACAGGGAGCTTAGAGACGCTAGCTCCTAACCTTTGCACCACAAAGACCCTCTCAGATATCATTAAAGTACCATCATCAGGTATATCCCTATCTCATTTTAACCAGATATTTTCTGACATACTCTTGTTATTCGCCTATCTACAGTCTATTTCAAGGAGGCATTTTAGAACACCGATGACTGCTGCAAGAAGCTCCTGCCAGATAATCAGTGTGACAGCTGGGAATAATGTCTGCACTGAAATCTGATAGTATCCAGTTAAAGAAAAACAGTAACTAACTCACTCCAAACTGGTTTACAACTGTCAAAGCTGATCGGTATCTCTTCACCACAAGATCAAAATTTCTTGCTGCAATTAGCAATCCTCACATGAGGCATAAAAAACCTCCACAATGCTGCCAAATCACTCTTGTGGCTACAAATGTACCACAGATTCCCCCTCAAAGTTCACCTCCTAGGTCCCAAAATCTGATCCTTGGAAAGCATTTTGCAACCCATGAAATAAGATGCTGTAACCCAAGGGAATACCCCAGCTTCCACAGGAGTTAGGAAGCAGTTGGATACATTTAAGAAGTCTATTCTCACCTCCTCTGCAATCCCACGTCCAAGCACCTGGCTTCATTTAACCTTTACAGTTGACTTTTCTCTCCTTTATCCATCCCACAAACAGCACAGGTGCTTAGCTGCCCTCTTATCCTCTCAGCTTGCAAACTGATTTAGATTTACTGATGTGGGGAGAAAAGGTTGAACTTTTCATTTGGAAATTAAATAGTGGACTTTCTGATGTAAATCTTAGTGGGTGGCTTATTCCAGATGGATTGAAATTGTTCTCTTGCTACTTTTTGAACAGTCTGAGCCCAAGAAAAGGCTACAACTGAATTTTAGTTCAGCTCAAATAACTGGAAGTCACCAGACTATGACGTGTAGTAAGAGCTCTTTGCCATCAACTAATAGTGGGATGAACTAGGAGAAGGGCTGTGAAAGCTTCATCCTCTTCCGAACAGTCGCCCCTGTGTCTGGAGCTCTGCTGGGAAGCAGGGAACTGTTCACAGGAACAAAAGACTGAAAGGGATCTTCTTAGTCTTTTTGTCCAGAGTTAGAGGGTATTTATTACTATGTGTATGTTCTGTTCTTTCCTCATGTGCCCATTACTAGCACATGGGAGAGAAAGGAGACCATGCTAAATGATACCTTCACTGTGCCTTAAATTCTTTTACTAATCCCTTTCTTTCTTCCACCTTAGTGAAGAATTTGCTATTTGCCACCATGTCTCATGGTTGACTAAAGTTCAGAGAGATGATATCAGCTACACTCCCTTTAATACGAAATCAGTTATCTAAGTTAAAAAAATAACCTAGACTATGTTAAACCAGCTTTTAGAAACTTACACTGCAGTTTATCCCACTTTTCATATTTACCATCATAGTATTTTGTTACTCATGACTCAGAACCTGCTATAAAGCCCTGTGTTTTTTTCCAAGTTAGACTAGTGGGTCTGTAGCTCCCTAGAGCATGTCCCCCCTCCCTCCTACACACACTCTCACTCTCCATTAGTATAGCTATTATGTTTGTTAATCTCCAGTCACCCAGAACACCTCCCTGACTTGACAGATTTATTACTAAGAGTTATGACTAGACCTGTGATTTCACATATCAGCACATTTTTCAATCATTCTGAGATGGCAATACAGGTCTTCAGCAAAAACAAGAAGTCCGAACTTTCACTGTGGTTCTTTCCATTCCTATGCCACTCTGCTTCTGCTCCCTTATTCAACATCATCATCCCATCATCCTCTGTGAAATGGGCAAAGTATCCACAGTTTCTAGGGCACACCTACAGGTGTTTAATCATTACTGGGTCCTCAGCTCATGAAAGGTTATTGCTTCCTAAGATTCTATACTGCAGCATTTATTTCTTCCCATCCTAACTGCAAAGTGTAGTTCTCAGGAACCACTACACATGTATAACCAATAACGCTTCCCTAAGGCACCTAGGGGATACATCTGGGAGCAGATCTAACAGTACATTTTAAAACTTCATCACCTAAGGGCATCACAAAAGCAGCAGCTTTTAGAAAGAAGCTATGAAGAGCAGATTCAAGTGCGATCATAGGAGAGACCACATTCCTAAACACCTGTGGAAAATGGAATGCTTGAGGAGTGCCTTTACCCTTTGATGTGATCACCATTTATAACAAACATATGCTCTTGGGTTTTTTCCCCCTCCTTATTAGTGTTTCCATACAAATAGATATTGTCACTAGAGTAGGCTGCCTGCATAGCATGGGAACTGATACTGAAACTAAATATATGACAAAAAACTGTGATGCCAAAGACTCACCTGACAACAACATCATAGTCATCGATTTTTAACCCCAATGACTTATTTGCAAGTACTCCACCATTTCCCACAATAATACATCGTCGGCAGCTGAGACTGTGGAAGAAACAGAGAGAAGGGGTGATTTTTGTAACATAACTTCAAATATACCAAGATGTATGTATTTAGTTTGCACCTATCTAAGAACTACAGGAAATCTTTTGCAACATTAAGAATTAAGGGGAGGACAGAGATACGCTCAATCCCCAGCTCACCCCATCATGCCCAGGCATCACATGTGATAAACTGCTTTCAACACCTCACCCCATGTGTGGCCTAATGAGATGAGCTGTCAGGACAAGCAGCTCTTCTCCCCCCACACCCCTGTTATGATGGGCTTGAATCAAACCCATCTGTTTACTTAAACCTTCTCATTATTCATTTAGCACTGAAATAACAATAAACCAAAAGCTTAGTGAGGAAGTCATCTCTCCAAGCAATTTTCTGAGTGCAGGCAGATCATGCCAGGTTATCTGGGGTGTGCTCACCTTGCTGAGTGCAAAATTGCTGCAGTAATCGTGAGACTTCAAGAGACAGAAAAACACTGAATGGATAGGAAAAGGACACTCCACCCCTCCTCCTAACCAGCAGGAAACATATACGGAGACACAATGGGTGAGGGAGGGGAGGAAAATAACCTTAATTAATAAAGAAACAGGAAAGAGAAGGAAGAGAACAGTTTCTTGTGGAACCACAAGTCATGAGAACTCTCTGCAGCAGATGTTAAAAAGTGATTTTGTTTTGAAGACAGAGAGAGGACTTCTTTCCAGCCATCTAATCCCAAACGCAGCTGGCTCTTCTGGCAATGTGCCTCCACCTCTGGTAGTTCACTGAAGGAATACGTGTCTGCAGAGCCTTTTTCGGAAAGGGTCCAAGGCAATCAGTTGTTCGGAGCAGATCTCTGGGCTAGAAGGCCTTCCTAGTCCCAGGCATAGTCAAATCATCTCTCCTGGGCTGTCGTTGCTGTGATCAGTCTAAAAAGCCAGTGTGAAGAAAGCTCTACTTATGTGGCGTCTGTCTTTGCAGAGCGGGGCTGGAGCACGCTTAAAGACTGCTAAACCACTGAGGGTTATCCTGCTGACAGAGCCATTAGCTGCAGATATGTGCAGAATTAAGAGCACCAAGAAACCTCAGGAACAGCTTCCCCAGCCCAGATTAAGTTTCACTGCAGTTCCCAGCCTTTCCAAAAGAAAAAACCTCCTCAAGAAGATGGACATGCTAACCCAGTGTTCATGTCCCTAGGGGCTGAAGAAGGGTGGATGTTTGTGATAATAAAATTACAATAGAGAAGAACTTTATAGACAATGGCACAGTAAAAAAAACCCCAAAACACTGTTCTGGCAACAAGGAGAAAGCAAAGACATGATCTGGATCAAGCGGAATATTGTGTTAAGAAGGGAAGAGAAAAGTCATCCCCAAGTGCACCCAACTGAGTGACAAAGATGTAAACACTTTTGTCAAAAACCTACTGTAGTTTTATATTTCCTCCTTCAAGGAACAGGTGCTGTAAGGAGGGAAAAAAGACATAGTGCAGTTCTGGCCAAGTGAAATTTCATCTGAAAATACACTCTTTTGATGATTACGATAAGGAAGTTTGACCTCCTAAACAACAGACCGCTCCTTTGGGTGAAATACTGTAATTTCTCTACTCAGTTGTCTCTAAGCCACAACTTTTTTTAATTCTACATTTTGAAGAATACCACCATGCTAAAATCCAAAGGCTCCAAGCTATAGACACTCCCTTCTACCCCTTTCCACTTACTGTTAGGATGCTAGCTCTAACCAACTTTGAATACAGATGTGTTTGTTTCAGCCTCAAACCACTTAATCGCGTTCTTCCCTTTTCTGCTAAATTAAAGCACCATCTACTGTTAGTAGTCCCTTCCACATCTGCATGTGATCCACTTACCGACAAACCAGTGTGTAAACATCTGCCTCTAGGTAGATAATCAGTCACAGGGCAGACCAGTGATCATGAGCCGCTACACACGAGATAGAAGAACCAGTTCCACCAGCCAAAGCTGTTCCAGCAGCCTGTTCCCGCATGTACTGATCAAAGCCCATTCCTAATTTTCTCTTGACCACACAAACCAGAGAGAGCTCATCACATCTTTTAGGGTACGGCAGCTCTCCTAGATCTTGATTCACGTTTGCAGCACCTCTCTGAACTGTTTTCAACTTCTCCCCAGATCTCCAAAGCACTAACTCTGGAAGACCAGCATGCAGAGCTAATGCTGCTTAAAGCAGGGTCCCTTTTACACAGAGATTTTATGTACATCATTCCAGTGCTCTTTTTATAGTCACTGGTTTGCAGAATATAATCCTCACACCTTGTAAGCATGATCTGCACTGTCACCTCTGAGATGCCTGACTTCTGATTTGGCTCCAGTAAAGGACTGTTCAGAGAAGGGCCCTATGAAAAGGTCTAGACTGACCTGGGCCTCCTATTCCTTACTTCCCCAGTCTCTGGCAAATTTTCCTACTGTGATTTCACATTTCATCTGGATTGGTTTTAACCACTGTGAACACCTGCCAGCAGGATTACACTGGAAGTGTCACTAAGGGATTAATTCTCAACCCTGACAGTAGCTTTTTAAAGCTGTATGACATATCCCACTCTTAAAAAGGATATGTCTACAACATAGACATAACCTACACATAAGTGTTGTGTATAATCAGAATATAATGGACTGAGAAAACTACTACCTATCTTTAGAAGGTTACCCTTACCAATCAAGCTTCTAGTTCATCTAAGATACATCCTTTACATGACAAGATTTCATTTCCACAAACCCCAAGATAACTCGCATCAGTTATACTGCCATCTTGGCTCTGTCCCACATCTAACTTTCCAGGATTTTTCCTGTAAAACAGGGCAAATCAATTTACAGCCACCTCTTTGTCATCTCCCATGTTTCTCCAGGAATGGACCAACATTTGCTGTTACACCCACTATTCCAAGAAGAGTTAAAAGCAAACAGTAATAACAAAAATAATGATTTAACTCCTTAAATACTCCTCAGTGTTTATTAATTTAAAAAGACATGGAAAAAACATCTTCACAGTTACTAATAAAAATGCACAAAGTATTTAATTGTTGCTGCAAAATAGGACATCTTTCCATACTTACCCCCAAAAAATGATACTTAACTGAATAGTTCTGCCTTTACTCAGCATAACTGATAGGTTATTCACCTTTGCCCAGCTTCATGTCTGAATCGCTCATAAAATCATAGAATAGTTTGGGCTGCAAAGGACCTTAAAGCTCATTCAGTCCCAATCCCCTGCCATGGGCAGGATCACTTCCCACTAGACCAGGTTGCCCCAAGCCCTGTCCAACCTGGCCTTGAACACTGCCAGGGATAGAGCTTGTCTTGGAAACCTGTTCAGTGTCCCAGTCTCATACCCTCATAGTGTTGACACATATAAACGTGTCCTCCTTTTTAAGTCTGCAGATAAGATTTTTCATTAGTATCTTTTTGACACTGAGGTCTAACCTTTAATATTCTAGCAGCTTTTTCTTAAATTTCCTTCAAAAGTACTCTGCCCGCACTCATCCCAAAGCTGGCAGTTTCTGTTGCACACTTAGAAGGCAGTACTCAGGCACAGACTGCTTTCTTCAAATGTGTGTGATGAAGATACAGTGAGTCTTGGACTTTGCCTGGATTCTGCACATCAGGCATGTGCATCGTGTCTGGACAGCCAGGACTGTTTTGATCAAGACAGGCAGAAAGGTGAGCTTGGTCTCACCAGCTTCGGCAACCACACTGCAAGACAGGAAGGAGACTGCAGGGCCACCCTTGTGGCACTGTGAAAGGGAAGCATTCAGCAGGGACATCAGGCACCAGACCTCACATCCCAGCCAGAACTTTGGAGGCTTTGCACCAGCATAGCTGTGCTCCTTCATAGTCAGCACTGACTGATGATGCCTGAGCATGGGAAACTTTGCAAAGCCACTGCTGGCTCCAGGCAAGTTTCTGGCTGAAGAAACACGCCGTGCAAGCAGCATCAGTTACAGCTCAATTGTTTCACCACAAAGAAGTGTGCAAACACCTTTTTGTTTGTTTACGTAGTATGTCAAAGCTGTATTTCTTTTCCAGAAGAATTCAATGACTGAACACACTGGACACAGCCCAGGTTCCAGTTTGCTAACAGGGTGGTATGAAGGAGGGTCACGGACTTTCCACACCAGGCAGACTTTCCCTAAAGCCCTAAGCTGGAAGCTGTAACCACATGTACACCCTCTAGACACAGATGCTCAGAGGCTGTGTTCATCTACACCAAAACCAGGATTCACACAGAACTTCTTGAACAATATAGCACTGTAAACACATGTATGCATTATAGCAATTGCTACTTCCTCTTTCCCTCTTATCAAAGCACTTTAGGGATTTCTCAGGGGAGAAAAACCACAAAGCCTTCTGTTACAAAACTTTGGAACTAAAGGCTTTGAGGAAAGATAGAATAATTAAAACATACATCTTTGGGTAATTGGTGCTTAGGGAGGCTTAGCATATTCTGGTTTGATCTGGCCGCTGTTACTTTAACTCTGTACAACCTGAGCCAGAGGGACACACACACCTCTCCTGCTCTATCAAATTCCTTCCTCAACTGTTAGTTTACGTATTGCATTAGTAAAGACTGTGTTACTTATAAGCTCAAACTCTCAGTTTTCCATCACTGCCAAGAGGCAATACAAAACAGTCAATCAGGTTTTTATATTTCTTTGTATTCATAGGAAATTTACAGATTATCACTGCAGGCATTTGACCCAAAAATTACTTAAGTCCAGCCAGCAGAGCCACCATGGAGCTAGAAACAAAGCCCTAGTCAATTTGCACAATGAGAAGCAGGCCACTGGAGGAACCACCAAACCAAGCAGTGAAAACGTCAGTGGTATAAATGGGCTTGGAAAAGTCAACAGAGGGCAAGAGAACTCTTGACATGTCAAAGAAGAGGCAAACCAATGTCTGTGTCAGGGAGAAAGACATGCCAGCTCTGAAGGAAGAGGACACTGATTCTAGAGCAAGGCCCCTGGATCCCCAATCTTTTGCAGAAAAGCCCAGAGCTGAGTTGCAACTACCCTCACAATCACAACTGCAGCTTTACCTGCCTCCTGCCTTGAAGGAGGAGCAGATTACTATAAGCAATTCAATACAAAGGGGCCACAGTAAGGAGTCATGAAGAACTAAGAAAGCATGACATCACTTACACCACGTTACAGGCGTGAGGGCGTTTGTTCACATGCCCTCCAGCTGCTCCTAGTTATTAACACAACTCTACTCACAATAGAGGGATTAGTTGGAGTGAGTTGGCAAAGCTGTTTTGGGATGATGAAATGTATACGCATACCCGGAAGGATTGCATTTGCCTCATTTCAGCACCATGTCGGTACATTGTGTCAGGGAAGGTGCATCAAGATGCCCTTCTAATACAGCAATAATCAAACAAAGTTCATTTCCAGGGCTTATGGGAAGCAAGTGAAGGTAACATCTCAAGGGACAGCTTTGTGAAGGAGAACAGAAATGGAGAAGGTTGGGTGGGGACAAGACCAAAGAGTTGGTGTAGATCATCCACCATGCAATTCTAATCCCCTTTTTCCTTCCTGTCCTCTCAAGCACTGCTCTGACCTCACCTCTCCTGCCTCTCCCACCCTTCCCCAGGGAAAGCTGAATTCAGTGTACAGTTACGTGAACACTTGTTTCAGTGGGCTCGGCAGTGCTCACCCTCCCCACCCATCCCCATCCCTTTGCCTCTTGTGCTGCGGTCACAGAGCTGTGCCAATGCAACTCTTCAGTGGGAGGAGAGCTCTGCAAATGAGGTCACTGGAATGACCTGGATTAAGAAAAAAACTTTTGAACTGGAATTGTTTCAGTGACCCACTTTAAAGCTCCTCTTCAAACAATAGCAGCAGCAGAAGGAGATGGTAGCGAGCTACAGTCTGAGAGCAGCAGCAAATACAGCTTCTTAGACTGGCTTTGCCCCAGAGAAAAAACAGGTGTAACTCCATCCTGAAGAGAAGGTGAAGCTGGAGCTTCTTCCCTACTGCTAGAATTAGCCCATTAGACTTCTGAGAGCCTGCAAATGGAAGGGTTCACAAGTTCTCCTAAGTCTGACCCCTTGTATCTCATAGACTTTAGCTGTGTCTCTTACCTAACTCAACAGTAAGGCATTTTTTCAGCCCTTAATCATAGAATGGTTTGGGTTGGGACTTTTAAAGGTCCCTTAAGTCAGGCCCTCTCCATTTGCCCCAAGGTGGTGAGCAGAGGGGAGAGGTCTGGACTTTCTCCTTGATTAGTGAGCAGTAAGGGAGTGAGCCAAACCTTAAGGCCCTGCTCCCAGCACACTGATGCTGCCATGGAGAGGAACTGCTGCCCTCTGTTTTGAGTTCGAGAAGAGAAAGCAGCTAACTCTCCCTCATCAGTCTGCTTTCATCAGCTCTTTGGGAATCCAAAATGCAGGTACCCATTGCTGCCAGCACTGTAACCCACTGACTATCATGGCTGGGAGAATACCCAAGTCGTCTTCAGCTATGCCCTACTCACTAAGCAGGTTTCCAAGAGCAGGTCTGTTGTAACCTTAACACCTCCTGCAGTACCCAAGCTCCCTTGTAATAACCCCACTGTTGCAACTCCATCCACCTACTGCTTTACGATCTCACTTTGTGGCTTGCTATCCCAAGTCTTTCTAGTCCCCTTCTCCCACATGAGCTTCAATTTTTACCTTTCCTAGGACCTGCTCACTTGGAAGGGCTCTGGGTGTGAGCCTGACTGTGTCTTACCTGTCTCTGGGTGTCTTACCTGACTGTGAGACACGTGTACTACACAACCAACACCCACTGCTTTGCATTTATCACAAAAATTCCCAAGAAAACAGTACTTCCGCAAGATATTTGTGTGTTTACACACCATCAAACCTTGTTACTGCAATACTATAGAAACACATTTCAAGTCTGTTGCTTAGGTCTTTTTCATACTTGATATCTAGCGGACTTTATATATGTCTCATGAAGGCTTGAGTGCTCGTACCTCTGCACCAAAACCATTATAAAGAATGTAAAACCAAAGTGAAGAGCTCATGCAAGAGTGGCTGTGTTTCACAACCTCCTGAGAAATTACTTTTAAAATCCCCAAATCATTCCACTCCTCAAAGAACAGGTGAGCTGTATGGGTCACAATTACATTAACTTTCCCTGCAACAATCTTCCACCTGCCCTCTGTCATTAACACTAATTTCCCACAAGCAACCTTCTGAATGAGTCTACATGTGGATTTTTCAACAGATTAAAATCTTAACTCTCCAACCAGAGCCACAATAAACCCCAGATGGGTGAGACTCAGTTGTGCGCAAAATCTCTAAGAAGGTAATTTGTAAAATGATTTTGCCTTCTGGACATCATTTCTCAAATTAATGCAAACTCTGAAGGCTAACCCTATCTGGCATTGCTGTGAGGCAAGGCAAACTTCAAAGCACCCTAAATTAGCACACAGACTGCAAAACACTATTAATAAACTTTCACCTAGAGAGTAACTCCCAACTTTAAGTACAGCGGGCAAGCTCTACAATCAACATGAGAGATGCAGAGACCTACGGAATATGGAAAGGCTGGAAAAGCTTAATAATTTTGTCATAGAAAAATGGGCAGAGGGGGAGCTGGGGCAAGAAATAAGCATGGCATGTTTAGAAAGCAGGAACTGTGTTGTTAACCCGTGTTCAGAGAAGTACAACTGCTTGGAAAGAAACAGTGGCAGGACTTTGGAAAGAAATCATGATCCAGTAGAAAACTTTGACAGCATCTGAAAGAAACTACCTCTAATCCAGGAAGTGGCCCTAAACCAAAACTGCAGGGCAAAGGCAAGGGATGACAGAAAAGCAAGGATAGGAAAGACTATCATTGGGAAGCTGATTGTGAACACGCCAGTGAGTTTCAGAAGTAATGTCTACAATAGGACTGAAGAATCAAAGGAGTCTCTTCTAAAGACATCAATTCAAATAGCATAGGACTCGGAAGACTGCTGTTGCATCCTGGCATAGGCTTGGTCAACGCAATCACACATTCCTGCTTTAAGTGCAAGGTATTAGTGAAGAGCATTGTTAAAACAACCCAGTCCCTTCTTTCCTTCTAAGAGTTTCTTGTAATCCTCTTGCTTTGTCAGAAAGGCTGAAAGAGAATACTGTGTTTATTGAAACCTGTTACTTATTTGAAAAAGGGTCAAGAGGATGTATTGTAACACCATATGAAACAAAAGATTAAGAAATAATCACAAGGTACATGCTTTTTTCTACTCATGTTTGACTTAACGGAGGTCTCTAGCATTTACAGATTTACTGTAAAGAAGACTCAGGTTCCAGCTCCTGATGTACCTCCAAGGCATCGCCAAATTTATTGGCAATAATTTCTGGCAAAAATATCTAGTAAAAATTATTAGGGCATGTGGAAAATAATCACTTTTCCTCCTCCACTAGAAGGTCTCATCTTACCTGTCAAGAGCTGGAGTTAGACGGTAATCTTTGGTTGCTGACAGGATGGCTTTGATCAGATTATCTGGGGAGAAAGGAAGGAGACATTAGGAACAAGTTCTTACTTTTAATGGAAATGAAAACCAAAGTGAAGTAAAGCATCTGAAGCTGTAACTTGGAGGAACTGAAATAAAGTCCACATTAGGAATGTACACTTCAACTTGCATATTCCTATTTTCTCTGACTTTCACATGCTGGCTACAACTGCTGAAACATGTTACGTGCCAAATTCTGATGCAGTGAGCAAATACCTTGCACAAAAGGTATGACAGGAAACAAACATAGTATAGTTTAAGGCAGTGGTTTAATATGCACTTCCATGAGACTGCATTTTCACAAACAATTCAGACATGAAAAAAACAGTATCACTGTCAGTGGTTGCTTTCAGACAAGCTTTTATGTCATTGGGCAGCTGGATGCAGGAACAGAACCAGGTTAAAGCTGATGCTTTTTATCTTCCTGGGTTACTTTTAGTTTAGGTTCAGTTCCTCAGTCTGCCTTTCTTCATGGCAGAATCCAATTAAACCATTGCAACTGCTTAAAGAAATGCCCATTGAACCACAGCTACTCTGATACCCTGTGAACACTGCAGCAGCCAGATGGTATAAGTTATGCAAGTGCAGACACACACACAAATTAAATGTATGAAATTGTAGAAGCACAATGATTAGACATAAATAATTCTATCGACTGGAAATTTTTGAGTCTGCTTCCTTTTAGATTTTGTCCTTTGTCCCTGATTTTTCCCCCTCCCTCTCCCATAAAGATCCAAACTCCTTTAAGGCCAGGGCCAAGAAGCAGCAATGCTTTGCCTAGCCTGGATTTACAAATGCACCAATAACTTCAGAATGGCTGTACTTGGTCTGACAAAAAGTCCATCTGTCTCCAAATCCTGACTCTAACTGCGGCCTTAAGCAGATGCCTAAGAGAAGCACAAGAATAATGCAAATAGACATAATATTTCCCTGAAATTGTCTTTTATTACTAAATTATTTTCACATCAGGGATTTAATGTGTCAGCTATAGCTTCTATATATCTGGCAACCCTTAGTCATTTCTCTTCTAATAGCCTGGAACCCTCCTGGATCCACACGGACTTTCAATCACTTCCCATTCCTGATTTTGAATATAGCTTTTCTGAGCTTCATTTATGACACAGGAACATTAGGAAGACAGACATCAAGTGATTGCTTACAGTGAACTTAAATAGTTTTCCTGATAGACACTACTTACTGCAATGAGCACAGTTTGGAGAGTCCCTTTCAAATAAAGAGTTCTGTTCTTATTTATTATGGCCCTCTACAAAAAGTACAGGACAAGGATGTCAATGAACACATATGCTCGAGGCAGTCTGTGTGCCAAACCACTTTGAACTTGACAACAAGCTGGTGAGATGCACAAGGCAGATAAATAAAGCTGACAAACAGAAAACTCTGATGGTTACTTTGAGATTTGGGGAAGTTTCTGACATGGCATTACCGGCAGCCCCTGCCAACCATTACAAGCTGGGAAATGTGATTACTTTCATAAGATCATATTTTGGAGTAAAGTAAGGAAAGAGGCAATTTGTAGGGCAAAAGCAACTTACTTGGCTAACAAAATAGTGGTTTTGTTTAATTTTCACTCATCTGAAAAATTTCTTTTGACGCATTGGCAGCAGGTTCCCTCTTCAGCAGGAATTCTATTTCCCTAAGTCTGCTGCAACAGCAGTAGGTTGTTGTGACCTCTAATGGCACTACGCCACAGTCCTCTCCTTGGCCTATCTCATACCTTGACATTTGCTGGACAGTATACATTAATGTGGTTGTCTTCCCACAATCTTAGAAAAGAGATCTAAGGATTGCATGTCAAGGGTTGCAACCTCCCATCTCCCAGGCTTTTCTTATGCCAGGTTTGCTCTACCACCCACAAGTTAACACCCTGCAGTACCTGGAGCTCATCCATTATACTATATTAAAAAGTACATTAAAGGAATACAGTTGAGTAATGCACTCAAATAATTCTGCTTTTCTTATCTTGCCACCTATTTAGTAATGCCTTCACAATGAATGCTCAGAAATAAAATACGACAGGATATGACAGCATTTGGGATGAGGATGCTTCCCATTCCCATTAACCAGAGAGAAAACACAAACAAATCAGGACATTCAGTACAGCGTATGAATGGCCAAATGGACTTCAGCAGCCCCAACAGTCCAATGACACATGGCATCCAAGAGGTTTGGAAGCTGCATAAATCAGTGTTATCACTGATATCAAAACTGCTGAAGGAAGCTCAATAAAAGACAAAGTACTGCACTTCCAAGTGTTGACTGACAGCAGGAATGAAGGTGTCACAGATGCTGTCTGTGCTACTTTGTCTAGTCTAGCACCCTCATTGGAAGTCAGAAGCAGGAGCCACAAGCACTAACAGGAAAAGCTAATGGCCTGGGCAGAGGAGAGGCACTAGATCCTTTTTGACTTAGCTGGAACTATACTAGAAGATGGACACTTGCTGCTGAGGTGAGCACTTGCATTTGGCACCTAGCTCACTGGCACCAGTGATGGAAAGACAAGACCTCCTCCAGAAGGACCTTCTGTACCTTCTTGAAGCAAGGTTTGAGGGGTCAGCAGATGCTGCTGTGGCTGATCTGCAATCTTCCACAACATGATGAAAATACCTACAATAGGGAACCACTGGCAGTATCTTTACCACAGCTGGGTCAAGGTGGAGGGATTTCACTTGAAATCACTGCTGCAAAGACTATTATCACAGATAGCAACCTGCAGGACACGAAGCAGTATTTATCCCCAGGTTATGACTAAAGATAACCAGGCACCAGGAAAGCAGGTGCATTCTGTAAAGTAAATTGATGGAGCATGCTTTCTTCAGTGTGAGAAATTGAAAGGGTAATGAGCATAGTCTGCCTTATATACCTATGTACTGAGTGATAGTAACAGGTGCAAGTATGTTACATATGCTACAAAGAATAATTCTTTCCTGTTTCAAGTAACAGACTTTGTGCATAGCCACTGGCTGAATACTGACCTGTCAATGAGTGAAAGGAAGTTTTGCAAGGATAAAAGAAAAACCAAGCCTTCAAGAGCCGAGTCACTGCACCAGTATATGCACAATGTCATCGCTATCCCCATGATCTAGGCAGTAACTGACACATTTTACGTTCATGCAGCAGTTTCTGGGCAGATTCAAACCGTTTTACAGGACAGTGGCTACCAAACTAATTTTGATGTTGTACACATTGATGCTAAACTCACACTAAACTATCACCCGAGTTAGCAGCACACTTGCACATCAGCAGCAGACCTGGTATGCTGCACGCTGGCCACAGAACCCCTTCACTGGGGTAGGACAGCAGTGGGAACAACTGGCACCAGGGCAGCAAGTTTCTCTGGGGTAGGCATATTCTTAAGCTTGTGACTGGGACCTACTTGCATTGAACACAGCAAAGAACAAAACAAAGCAACCCAAGATCGGTGTTTTAGGGGAGTACACTTTGTTCCTGATAACTCTCAGCTTCTCTCCATTCATCCATTGATTTTATTTTGGGGTTTTTTGTTCTATTATTTTAAGGCACCAGCTGCATACAGCCCTGGCTTTAACATGAACTCACACGTAAATGAAGGATTGTTTTATAAGGGCAACAGCTATGCAAACAATTTGTTTTGATTTTTTTTTTCTTCTTTCAGATGGTTTACCCACGTTGTGAAGAAACCACAGCATGGTGCAGACACAATGCTAGCCCAGGCACAACTCCTTCCTTGCTCGGCAAATGGGAAAAACAGACATAGTGGTGGGTGTGCTCTGCCTTGTATACCTGTGCAAAGAGTGGCGAGGAGGGACCTGAGAGTACATGTTCTAAGGACTACAAAGTCAAAAAAATCCTTCCTGTTACAAGCAGCAGGTATGCATGCACTCACCTCCTGCTTCCAGGGCCAGGCATACAGCCAGCTCAGGTGTAACAGAATTCATTCGCTCAGACAAATCCCCATTCGAACAGGTCTTTCAATTCTTTTAGGGCAATTTCCAGTCTAGAAAAGTTTCAGCTTCTTTGGTTGAGTGCAGAACCCCAGCAAATCAGCCCAGCAGGCATGTCTCAGCACCATATGCCCAGAAACATGAATCATGAAGAGCACGGTGCAGAGACCTCCAGGGCTCTGTGGCAGGTCAGCTCAAACCAAGCAGAACTTTTTATCTGCTATTCATTTCACTGCTGGCACGGAAGCAGCTCCCACAGATCCATCAGCTCTATGTCATGTTTACCCTGGACAAGGAGAGCTGGCAGCACTGTACCATGGCTATCTTGCATTCTCCAAGGGATCCTTCAGATATACTGAACAGGCAGGAACAGAACAGCTTGGGCAAAACCATGCACTTCTTCCCTGTCACTCTCCTCCCCTAACAGTATGGAGAAAAAGTGAATTCATCTTTGAAAAGCATTTTGGCCTCTTCCCAGCTGCCAAACAGGCAGCCCAGCAGGTACAAATTAGTTGCATGTTTTATGAAATACAAACTTCCCACTGGAAACTGCATTCAAACACCAAACTTGTCTCGCAGATCATTCAACAGCCTTGCAGTGGCCACAGTTTTGGTAACCACTTGAACGCTGAGTAAGCCCAACTGCAGTGTTGCTTCCTCTGTACTGCTCCTCCTGTTCATCTTCACAAGATTCAAGGCAGATGTTATCAATACTGAATCCTTCCTCCAGTGCATAGTCAATCACTGATACTTAAATGGCTAGTGCAGTGCTGTCATCCCTGGGGCTGCAGATGTTAGCTGTCCTGTAGTGACACACATCTCAGCAGCATCTCACTGGCAGCCCATTTTTTGTGTTAGCTCAAATAGCTCATATCGGAAAGAGAGAAAATTGTAATGCAATGGCTCTGCTCACCTGAAACCATCCATATGGTAGACATAAGAGCATAAGAATATAGTGTAGGTACATATGTTATATATAGGGAGGAACGTTTGTGCTGTTTAATTCTAGTTGAAATATCAGGCAAGGGAATTTACGCTGGCAGTAAAAATATATGGCTTTTATACAGCTCCTTCAAGTCCAAGGCTATAAGGTGATACATATATACACATATGTAAACATATATGCATATACCCGAAGTCACCCTCTCAGGTCCTCCAACTATTCCTCTCATTTCTGAAAGCAGTAAATGTCTTTATATGCTGAGAGAATAAAAATTACTGAAGGTCATAAGGCAAGTAAGTGCCCTTCAGTAAATGATAATTAAGAAGAGAATAAGGTCTTTGACTCCTAAATAAGCCCTCTGCAAAGGTTTTAATCTTCAGATAGCTCTCTGGCTCACATGGTCTTTACATGGTTCTGCTACCATACTTTAATGATAAATCAATAGAAATGAATATCAATACCCTGCATTTTCACCCTCGCTTTCTCCCATTAGTAAACAATGAACACATCACCAGGGCAAGCAATCTACTGCAGTTTTCTGCAGCCATAATTTATTTTTCTTCCCTGTCATGGAGAATTTAGATTACTGGGGAGAGTAGGAGATTATTTAACCCATTCATCTATCAACTGCTATGCACACACTATTACTATACAAACAAAGCAAGAAGCCTCTGCACATTTCCTCCCATCCAGAGGAGTTGACTACATTTATCTAAGAATCCTGAGTTATCATAACATATCCTATCAGCTTTGCCTCATAACATCAGAAGATTCAAAAGCAGCTCAGGACTGCATGATTTCTCTGAACACAAGTACGTCTTGACTTCAGGTTGACCCTGAAATTTTCAGACATTTAGAAAAACTAAAAGTAAATTAAGCAGGCAGTGACCACACAGTGAGAACCAGCCTAACTCTCAGTTCTAACCTCTTTCTCTGTTATTTATGTGGAGGAGTGGAGACCTTCACTGTAAATGTCAACAACACTTCACATTGTTGTTTCTAACATACAAGCTTTTTGCTTGTATCATTAAAAAGACATGGGAGACCTGGAGACCTTTCCACTCCACAGGGCTTACTGCAGGCATCTCTCAGGGTGTATCTTCTGCCTGCCTTGAAAGCAGGGAAATTTGGCTGATCATGCACTCCTGAGTGACCAAGAGGATGACATTTTTCAAGTTGCCCATACCAGCCATCTTTCTCAAAAATCAGCAAGCCTACATATCCTTATTGCCAGCAGCAAGTATTTCAATACCATGCATTAGGGTAAGGAACAGTGTACTGCTTCAGTTGCTCTAGTTAGCACTTCTTCTAGTGGTGCACTGGGCATCAGCTTCAACTTTTGGGAATACACTGACTAGAGTGAGGTTGATCGACATCCCTGAAGCATTCCAGTCTCATCTGCGTATGGGTCCCTGTCCCACAATAACAGAATTGCACGTGTGTGTCAGGTTTGTGGAGTGAGTAAGCTAAACACATTGCTGTGGGTTAACCAAATTGTAATATTTACAAACAAGTTGCAAGCACAAACCCAGTGCATTGGGTTTTTTTACACTACCCAAAAGTTCATCTCTGTGTAAAGTTTCTTCTTCAGCATTTTCTTCCTTAAGATCCCACTCCACACGGGAGCTTAGTAGTGATCTTTTATGGAAGGATTAAAGCCCAGCACAAGCACATGGACCCAAGTCCCACCATGTATTCTGTTCTCCAGTTTTCTCCCAGAAGGAACATGTCCACCTGTAGACACACGTTGTTGTATCTTAGTGAAAACATGCTAATTGTATCTTAGCGAAGCTGGGAATTCAGTGAGTACAGCAGGCATCCAAATGAGTCTGAACCTCCCTGCACCATTTTCTATTATTGACCAGCTAAGCTTAAGAGGTCTCTGCAGAAGAAAGCAGCCACAAAGACTTCCAGACCTTGGAAACAACTGCAAACACACGAACCAGCTCTCAAGGACAGTTAACAAACTGCAGGAATTTGTCCCCATATCACATTTGTGTGTAAACACAAGAGAATGGTTTCTTGAGGTTATTAGCCAAACTAGATTTGGGTAGTTTACTTGAGATACACCTTACTACTTAAAACTGACACTATTTCCAATATCCCAATACTTCCACTGATGAGTTTTAATGGTATTAAAGCAAGAGGCGTATGGTGTTGCATAGATACAAAACACAGAAGAAAAAAAACCAACAGGAAGACTGAAGATGGATGGTACCTCCCTAACAATCTTAGGGAAACCTGGCATGTGTTAAATGTAAGCCCCAGAAAGACCTTTAGGCCTTTTTTTATAACAAGATACAAATAAAATACGTAACAATTGGACACTTCATTTACATCGTAGTTTTGGAGCCTTCAGGGATTCTTTTTCCAAGCTTTTTTTCACAACCAAGAGTTTGTTTTTCCAGAATACAAGCTTAGTTCCCAACATAATCCCATGGCTTGGAAAGTTGGAACATCAATTTAAAAAATCAATTATGCTAAAATATGGGCAACGTTTTGCATTAGCCATGCATTAACCATTTTGATCCAAACTCAAGTTTGATGAGCAGGAAGTAATAAAGCCTGTAGAAACAGGCTAATTCATGCCAAATGAAAACGGTCCTTGAAAAGATTCACAACGTGCTATTCAAAGACAAGCTGGAGGATAAACACAGTTGTTACGGAGGGCTGTTCTTACCCTTGTTTCTGCATTTTTGATGCCACTTCACAGATATCCAAGCACTGTCTTTAAGCCCCAAAACCTCAATAACTACTACAGTGATTTTTAATTCTGACCCTTGCAGAAGCATTAAGATATGGCACTTCAAATCATGACAGCCAGAGAAGACTTGCTTTTCCCTCTAGGAGGTAAGAGATAGGACTAATATCTATGTTTCAACTGCACTTTGACACTTCTGGGAAGAATTCCAATATGAAGTCACCCAATTAACTGCAGACTTGGGGTTTGAGATCTCCTTAGGGCACCTTTCCCTTTCCAGCGGGTTGGGAGGAAGACTGTTCTTTAAGCACATTCAACAGCAAAGCATCAATTTTAACTGAAGTAAGGGACTGCATTGGAGGATTGTATTGTCATCAAGAGAGCTCAAGAATGAGAGTTGATTTAACTTCAAAATTCACAATAACTTCCCTTTAGATGTTAGAGGCTTTATTCAGTAAAAGCTGATCCTCTACCTCTTCTGAAACTTTTAATTTTTTTTCCCTTGAAACCTCTCATTTAATTTCTTGAGGCTATAAAATCAGCTAGATTCCCTGGGGAAACAGCCACATTTTTATAGCTATATTCCCATGTGATAATGGTAACTATTACCAATTTTGGTCAAATGTAAAATTCTAGTGGAAACTAGTTCAAATATCTGCCTCAAACTCAAGAAGAAACAACCATCTTGTAGTAATACCTACTCTGAGCAGAACTAAAGGCTATACATGCTTGTGCTTGCTTGTTTGTTAAAGGAAGAACACACAAAACCAACAAAAAATGCTCACAGTAGGAAAACCATCTGTACAACACAATACAATAAGCACAATAAAGACAAGGTTGGAGAATTAAAAGCAGAAAAGAGACACTTCATTATCAAGCACACCCAGTCAAACGTAGGGAAGGTGTCTGCATGTGGTACTCCAACCTCTATAAACAGCTGGAAGAAAAGGCTGGAAAAGACTCACTTTTCTGATAGTTTTCCTTTGAGTCAGCTGTAAATCGCAATTGCAATGTCTGAGTGACTATGTTTTCTCAGAGATAGAGCATTGCTCATGCCAAGAAAGTTTATGTGGAAGAAAAAGCTATGCAAGAAAAAAAACACACACTTGAAAAGAGATTTTTTTCCTGATAACATTTTGATATGCCAACTTTTTCACGCCTGAAAACTCAACATTTTCACTGAAGATGAATGACCTTCTCCCCATGAGACTAATGAAACCACTGCTAAGCAGCACTGAACCACGGATCTTCCCAGAAGCACTAACACAAAAGAAAACATTCAAATAAAACTGAGTACAAGTACAATTAACCATTGCACAATACATCTATTAGCACTGGTGCTCTGGGCAAAGACTTGATTTCTTAGTTGCCAATGTGTCACCACTTCCAGATGCCCCTCTTGTATCAGATGAAAAGATGAAGTCTCCTGGCCAGTACATACATACTACATTTGATAAAATTGTAGCACTTAAACACAGAATCATAGAAACAACTAGGTTGGAAAAGACCTTTAAGATCATCAAGTCCAACCTTTACCACACTGCCAAGTCCACCACTAAACCATGTCACTAGAGACCTCATCTACACAGTTTTTGAACACATTCTAGAGACGGTTCTTTATATTCTCTTATCACCATAGGGGATAAACTGCTTCCTAGGTTCCTGGTGAGAGGCAAATTTTAAGATGGTTATAAGAGAGTCACTCCCTAAGAAATGAGTATCACAATCAATGACAAACTGATTCAGGGCCTCTCTGCTTAAAACAATCTGAAAGGAACACAAATAGAAGTGAAGACCTATAATTGCTGCTAAGCAATGACACAATGACTAACTGCATGGAATAGATACTACATGATCATGTCTGTTCAGTCTTTTTGTGTATGCTGTGCCATATGTTTTCACTTAAGTTCAAAAAAAGCTGCAGCAACTCAACTCTCCCATCCTCATTACACAGAGAGGATGCCAGATACTAGCTACTCTTCCTTAGAAAAGCCTTTTATATTCTTTAAGCCACATATACTGAGAAATTCTATTAATAGTCAGGTTATTTCTCCAGTCTTGTTTGTTGCCCTTCTAATAACTCTTTGCTTTTACTATAGCTACAGAGGTAAATTCGGGGAGGAGGCCCTCTGGGATTAATAATCTTACTAACGCTATAAACAATTTTTCCGTTTCTTATTCATTGACAAATTTAACCCTAAAAGCAGTGCGCATACTAGACAATCTCTGCAACAATATGCACAGCATGTGTATATTCATACCTCCATAAGTTACACTGATAGAAGCGCTGCTAGAAAAGGGTGCAAATACAAAAGAAGACATTTCAATTTCAATAAAAAGGAAACAATCTTCATGCAACTCATTCAAGAGCCTGAGACTGCTGCAGTCTCCTTGATCTGAAGTGAAAAAGCTGCAAGAGCAGGCCTGGTGGGTGCTGGGGGAGAAGAATTCCAACAAACAAATTAGACCATCACAAATGGTGAAATGTGAGAGGCACTCCAGCATCCCAGTTAATGCCGAAACAATAGCCTGGGACATAGGAGGGGTACTCGGCAGCCTGAGCTGTCCCCCACAGGACATCTTGACATTTGTAGCTTTTGGAGTTCCAACTTTCTGTTACAGTTTGGTCTTCTCAACAACTTAAGGTTGATTAATTTCACTGTGTTCCTGAATGACATCCCCTGCTCTGGCTATATACACACTAATAAACAAATCAGCAGCGGGGCAAGGGCCCACACTCTTCTACATGAGCGTGCACTACTAAAACATTAGCACAGTCCCTGATGGTTTTCAGCAGGGCCAAATATCCTCTCCTCAATAATTCTCACGCATTCATAAGGTCACAAGCTAATTCAGGCCAGTGACCTTTCTTGATAGGAAGCTTGGATATAGCCACCCTCTTGGAGGGGGCGGGCAGGGAGTTAACCTGTTTGAACAATGAGCTCAATTGCCTTCAGGACCAGAGGACAGCCATTTTATTTATTAATAGAGATGGAGTTATCATTTCCAAGTGCTCACAGTGGCACAACCCATTTCCAGATTCTGTCAAGTCACATAGTAGGAGAGGAGAGAGCAAGCTCAAAGAGGCACTAACAGTCTCATTTTTTAAAGTAAGTGCAGTCTTCATCTATCTCTAATACCTTGCAGAGGTTACTAAGAGACCACTGTTCAAAAAGAATTTGCAAAAGACTTCCCACTGTGTGCCTCATCTCAGAGAGTCCCGCTCATAAAGCAGTAGGGTCACCACATGCTTATTCCTGTGCTTCTTTAGCAGACAAGTAATCATTAAGGTGGTTAACTAATGATAGCAGCAGTCTTCAATCTGTTATGAGATGTGCGTTATTCCTACAGCAATAGTCTGTTTCAGAACCACCATCACGTGGGGGAAAGTCTATAAAAACTTTCATATTCAGAACCATATTCACCTTGAGGGCTTCTACACGCAAATGTTCTTGGAGAGAGTGGAGGACTCTGGTCATAAAACCCCATGGCACGAGCTAATGGCCACACCAGAAAATGACCAGTGGACAAAAGCAGTGATCATTCTTTTATGAAGAAACATTGTTAAGCTTTCTATGTTATACTGAGTACTTTTTAGCATCTGAAGATGGAATAACTGTCTTTACAATCACATTATTTTTGAAGAACATGAAGATCCCTGATGAACTGTGTCAAAACGATCAGCACGCTGCCTTCTCCTTGATATGATCACCTTTAAACAGCGGTAATCCTGCCCTGAAAATTTCTGAGCCACTTCTACTCTTTTACATGTAATTTATACAGACGCGTTACTCCAAATTAGTGCAGCTCAGCAGACAACGCTCCTCAAAAGCTGCTTTCCCCCAAAGATTGCAAGACTTGTTCTTGCAATCTTGAAATTTTCTTTCTTGGACCAGTAAACAGCAAATGATGAATGAAAAAGGATTTATTTCATTTTTTTTTTCCAGAGACAAAGCAAAGAAAAAATTAGCTAAAAGTCTGAAGAACAGAGAGAACCTTAACAAGGAAAGCAGAAATGGTGACTTAGCCTCTGAGCTCTCAAGAAACTCCTGATTTCCTAACTTTAGCATTTTCAAGCTACCACCAATAAGTTTCTAGAAGTTTCTTGGAACATGCATCATTACTGAAAGTGAGCTCATCTTTTAGCTCTATTTCACACACACACACACACAAAAAATCCATTTTGCACTTGGACAAGATCACAGTGTCTTGAAAACAGTGATATTCACTGCAGTTCTCAGGGTAATCTTCCTATTACCAACCCAGCTGCAGTCAGTATCTATAAACACCGACAGCCTTTCCCAGTGTGATGCACGTCAGAAATCCCAGCTGATGGTGTCACGGGGCTTCGTAACGCACAAAGAAGAACTCCTGCCCCATCTGTTTCAACACAGGCATCTCTCTACACTTTCTCAGCCACCCTGACTACTCTTTTTCCCATGCACATCTCAGCTCTGATAGTCTTCATCTCGCACGAGCACGTGACTGAGCTCCATGCTGCCTGCCTGGATCAGTTGTTTGGATATCATTAGATTGCCCTGACTGAAAGCCCTAATGAGGTGCTGATCCCATCATCCAATCACTCAGCTGAGCCCGAATGCATCCCGTGGGACGGCCAGAAAAGACTGATGCAAGAATTCCAAGTGATGTGTAACATGAAAGGGCGCCATTCGCATCACTAGGACTCACAGCCTGTCAGCACAGCCATTAGAAATCCTGGGCTACAGAGATTTATAATTCAACCCTCCCACACACAGAACTTGCTCCAGACTGAAACTTGGCACAAAATTCAGTCCCAGGAGGGCATTAAAAAAATAACCCATTCAACGGTTTCCGTCCCATGGCTTCAGCTCACAGCCATTTAAATAATGGCAATTTCTCATTTCTCTTTTTAACTGAGGAAATCCAATACAAAACATCAGATTTACATAACACTGCGGTGGTGATACAAGCTGGCACCAGACCCAGGGAGAAGGCTGCCAGAGCCATTCCGTCATCCCCTTTCGGTGAATTTCTCCATTTGGATTCAGTTTAACGGAATGATTTTTATTAGGTCTAGCTGACATCATCTTTAATCTGCAAATCCCACCTCCACGTTGGTCAGGCAGCTTGCCTTAGCTTTGTACACCTTGTGTGTCGCTTAGAAGGGCACAAGCCCAGCTATGGCCAACACAGCCTTCCACTTGCGCTGCCACTGTTATTTCCCTGCTGCAGACTGCTGGCTGATTTAGAAGACAGCAATTAGTTGCCTATTGAGCTGCAAAAGACTGACTGGACAAGGAAAGGACATACACAAAACAAAGAAGGGAATTGATGCAAGCCAAGAGAAATTTATCAGTAGATCCTTTGATTTGATCAGAGATTGTTCAGACAACACCTGCTTCCAGGAAGAGATACAGACCCAAGCCTACTGTGGCTGCAGTTCTTTCACTACCAGGTATTTAAATTCCCATGGGGGCCCATCTGTAATCTTGAATGTGTCACTGAGAAAAAAACCCTGGAGGTTGATGCAATGCCATGAGCACTTTTCAATAAATATATCACACTTCAGAAGTCTGCAGCAGTTCACTGCAGTGAACATAAGCCTTCTCCTCTACCACTACACTCAGTCAGAGAGGCCGTTGGTAGCACCTGCAAAACATACCTTCTGCTGGGTGGTCTTACTGGCTCCCACCTCATCACTACTAGCACCACTCATGCTCTCCCCATGGCATACTTGAGACACAGACCTTGCTGCCACACTTCAGACATGTCCAGTCCCCAGAGGACAGGGCATATTACAAATCATCACCAAAGCATCTGAACAGATTTTTCCTATTTGTTATACAAGTTGACAAGTAGCACAACTATAAAATAATTACATGACCAAATGCTATGAAAAGAAAATGAAGGCTTGTATCAGTGGTCAAACGTAAGGCTCAAAAACTCTTTCTCTTTTTTAGAGAATTACTGATTTAAAAGTACTTTAAATCAGTTTGGACTTTCTGTTCCTGTCAGCAAACATGCTATGGAAGTCAGAGTCAAAATGCTTCTGCCAGGATGTGGTAGTAGGTCTAAATCGCCATTGTTGCACTGATTCTCCCCATGTAATCATCATCCTTAAGATTAGCCTCTGAGGTCCACGTTCCAGCTGTGAAAACCCTTCTGTGTTTCTGAGAGCTACATGTACAATATTTCTCTTGAACAGGGGAAAAAAGCCAAACCAAAGGGACCACCTGTGCTTTCAAAACGGAAGAACAAGATGGGGCAAGTATCTGCAGAACCACCTTCTTTTCCAACAACTGCACAGTTTTCTCATACCTTGTCCTTTAATTCCAAAGGGGGGTACAAAGTCCCTGATACGAGCCCATTTCCTGAAGGTATCATCCAAGAACATTGGTGCCGGCTTCGAGAACCTGAGAAAACCAAAATAAGAGAGAAATTAACTCCCGAAGTAAGAAGGATAAATTTCTGTAGGGAGGTTGAGAGAATCCATTCCTAAGTGCTGATTCTACATTCTCATTGGCAGTACAGTAATATGGAGGATTTTACTTCTACTCAAGAAATCTGTCAGGATTTGTGCCATGAGGATACCCAAATCACTGAAGTTGTGAGCCTGGCAATCACTTCCACTCAACAACTTAGAACTTCTCCACTATTGTCTGGCTATTAATTTAGATACAGTAAGTTGCAAATTGCAAGCAGAGTTTAGGCCATTTAACGTTCAGCTTTGTGAGAACAAGCCAATTTATGTGCTGTCTATAAAAATATCTGAGCAAGGGGTGTGGAGTTGCCTTTATATTGTTCATCACATACAGGTGTGCTGCTCTGTGCAGGTGTGAATGCATGTGGAGAGCAAGGCTGTGGTTATCTGCTCTCATGGCTGCTTCTGCCTCATTCATATGCACACACAGAGCAGTCGCTGTAACACAGGCAAGAAAGGAAACGTTTCAGGAGATCATGATGCAGCACTTAGTTTACAGAGAAGGGAAATTCAGTACAGATGTAGGTGTTTTCTTCTGCATTCATTAACATATAAATGACTCAAGAGAGGTCCTTGCCAAACCAAACAGTTGTGATTTATCCAAAATCACTTACAAAGGAAGAGAACTAGTCCTTCTTAACTGTGTCATTATGGGAATACATTATCCTAATTATACCCTCAACAGACAAACACAGCAGCTACTAAAAATGTGTCTTTTCTAGAAACAGTTAGTACAGTGGCCAGATAGAAGAAAATGATTTGCAAGAGAAAATGCAGAAATATCAACTTTCATATGGAATCATTTTTGAGTATGAAGATCATTGCTAGAAAATATGCTAATACTATGTTCATTCAATCATATCAAAACAGTAGGAGGGATGTTCTGGATCAAAATCAATCACACTGTGCTATGAAAATGAAGAAAGGAATGTACTGCATGCTTGGAGCCAGAGAGTACATCTCCACTACAACCACACTGCAAGTGCAAGGTACATGTGTCTAAAATAAGCACAGCCTGACTAACCTAGGTACTATAACAGGATAGATGTAATGCATTGATTTAACCCTCCCTTGAGGCTGTTTTTGCACTGAGTGTGCAACTCCATGGTACTGCAATCAGATAACTTTTGGACTTGAACTACCTGATTTAAGATAAACTCATCTGCACTACGCCACAGCCAAGTACAGAGCAACAGTTTCAGAGAGCAGCACAGTGAGGAAAGGAGGGAATGAATTCCGAATTACAAACTGCTTGAAGTATAGTTCTATCACAGATGCCCAGTATACCAGAGCTTGGGAGGGGAAAGAAAGACCAAAGGTATTTAACAAAATAAGAAGACTCAAAGCCAGCCATGCATAGCACTTCACATCCACTCATGCAATCTTTAATAAGATCATCTATAACTGTAAAGGCAGGATGAACAGATTACATAGCTGATCCAGAAGGAAAGAAATGTTTTCCAGAGCTGAGGATACTAAAGGATCTATGTAGATTTGCCTGGGGAAAAGTGGAGAAGATGCGTTAAATATATTGGAGCTCCTGAAGATCTTAAGTAAAAACACAAACACCTGAAGGTCTATTTAAAAACAAAACAAACAACAACCAACCAAACCCCGGGATACAATAATAGGCTGAAAATATCCTAAAAACTTCAATAACCTGGCAAATTTGTCCAGCATTTTTTCAAGCACCTTGGTGCACTGAAGTATAAGCATTTTGTTATACTCAGGGGTCTCCAAGGAGGGCCACAAGGATGATCAGGGGACTGGAGCACCTCCTGTATGAAGACAGGCTGAGAGAGTTGGGGCTGTTCAGCCTGGAGAAGAGAAGGCTGCGTGGAGACCTCATAGCAGCCTTTCAGTATCTGAAGGGGGCCTATAAGGATGCTGGGGAAGGACTCTTTGTTAGGGACTGTAGTGACAGGACAAGGGGTAATGGGTTCAAATTTAAACAGGGGAAGTTTAGATTGGAAATAAGGAAGAACTTCTTTACTGTTAGGGTGGTGAGGCACTGGAATGGGTTGCTCAGAGAAGCTGTGAATGCTCCATCCCTGGCGGTGTTCAAGGCCAGGTTGGATGAAGCCTTGGGTTGGATGGTTTAGTGTGAGGTGCCCCTGCCCATGGCAGGGGGTTGGAACTGGATGATCTTAAGGTCCTTTCCAACCCAAACCATTCTACGATTCTATGACTTACCTCCACCTTCTTCCAGCATCAATATGAGGAATTTCTGCAGGATTCTCTACAGCACAGATGTTCACAGCTCTTCCTTTACAGCTACTACTTGAAATAATAGCACAGGCGAGAAGCCAGGTTCCACAGAACATTCCCCATTCTCCCTAAGCAGCAGCTGCAGTAAAGGATGATTGCATGGCCTGGGGGTGACCAACACCTTTGGTCTGGTTTGTTAGGTCACCAAGCCGCTCTGGTTGCTGCTGTGACACGTGGTCTTCAGGAAGAACTTGGATGCTTCAGAAAATACATATATGAACAAGTTTTATTCTCCTCTCAAGAATCAAGAGGATTCCCTACAATACCGTTACAAAGTACTGCAATGAACATTCACCTTTTCAAAGAGCATGAGAAAGGTGGTACATGCTGTAAGGTCAGGCCTAACTCAACTCAGAAGTTGGTATTATTTATAGATGCAATCAACTCTCCTATTTGCAAGTCAGACACCAGAATAAGACAGTTTACTGTCCTATGGAGTACAGAGTGTCTGTCCCTAATGCAGATTCCCCCTCACAAGGTGCCTGGTCAAACTAGAAGGAAAGTCAGATCCTCCTGGGACTCCCTGTAGTCCCCTAAATCACGTGAAACACTAGCAGGACTGATCTCATGCTCTGTGGTGTCCCTTCTGCATCTGATGACCAGGGGACCAAAGTGATATCCAAACCCAGGGGTGAAGTGACCATTGGCCTTTTTACTGCATTTACTACAAGTAAAATTAAGGATTTTTTTAGCAAAGAAAACAATACAGCCTTGGACCACCTATTGTTATATTTAACACTAATGTACACACAGGTAGGGAAACTGATTTTTGATTCATACTTCTGCTTCATTTAAGAGGGGGGAGGAACAGTTTTTGGGGGAAATATTATATCCATATGGGGAAAAAATGAGCAAATTAGAGGATATTTAGCTCCCATAAATCTTTAAGGTAATTCCATTTTGGAAATGTTAAGAAATCATGAATGCTGTAAGCTCATGCATGATCTATGAAAAGCACTTTGCCACCTCAATAAATCAGAGCGGGCAGAACCGATGTCCAGCAGTGACAGGGAAACGCTGTCTGCCAGACTTCTCCAGGAGCATGGCTGTTCTGCATTGGCTATGAAGCCCATCTGGCATAGTCTAGGGTCCTTCAGGAAATATCAGGATACGCCTCAAACAGGCCATGGGAATGCTCTCTGCAGAGCACCTAAAATACATTCCAAGGAATGTGTGGGAGTTTGTCAAACAGAAAAAGTAAATGTTTCTGAATGATGTTAAATTTTGTATCCACTGAGCAGCTTGCATATGAGATGTTGCATTTTACCCAAGTCATCTGTCATGGCTTCCTAAGGGCAGGTTAGCTTCACCTACAGCTGCAGACCTGAAACAGGCTTGTGTTCTATGTCTAAACAGCACATCAAGGGAGAGTTTTGATTCTTCAGACTTAAATTTTAGGCTTTTCCTCTCTACAACACCCCAAATTCCAGAACAGACATAATGCAACCTCATAGCACATGACAGCCTTGAAAAGATGAGAAATTTGGGTGCCTGTGGCACACACTTACAAGCTGCATGATTTGTGAGAGAAATGCAAGCATTTAAATCTCTAGTTTGAATAGCACCTCTGATAAAACAACAAATTACATCTAAACAGACTAAATGTTGGATATATTCATTACAAGTTACAGTCTAAATGTCTCCCAGCTCTCAAGTGTGTGCTCCTTATACAAAGACATTAGTAAAATCTCTAGCACAATTTGTCACTGCACACTGTGAAAGGAAACACACTGCCAGAAAAATATTCTTCAACAGGAATCTATGTGCACAAGTAAGTATGATACATATTTGTGCCTATGGGATTCCGGCTTACCCGACAAAATATTCCGTCTCCAGTTATCTGGAATCCAGTTATATGGATGCTTCCGTAGCAAGTAAGAAGATTTGTGACCCCAAACCATTTCTACCTGGAAGGCTGAACAGAAGCTTCTCAGCCAAGTTTTCTAACCATTTCCATTCTGCTCTTGATACAAAGATCCATTCACAGCTACCCCTCTTTGACATGTGCTGAGGCATTCAAGATCAGTAGCGCTAACTTCCCACAGTATCTTGCAAATTCTAGACTAGTGCCTCCACTATTCACTACTGAAAAATTTCAGACATTTAAATCTTGACTGGAATATGCTCCTTACTCCTACCTGTTGCTTTCAAAGCAATTAATACATAAATGTGTAGAAGAGAATATACTAGACCAGAAAGAAAGCAAAATAAACTGACTGATAGCCTTTAGCTTTAACAAGGAGGGAGGAAGACAAGGCCAAGTCCCTGAAAGAGTAGAGGAGATGGTGGCACCATGTTTCCACAAATCATGACATTACGTAAAGGCAGATTGGCAGCCACCAAGCTCCACTGTGGGCTTATTTCTCAGGTATTTCCTCCCCACTCCCCCTTCCCTCCCCCTTTCAAGCCACCCTGCCCTTTTATTTCATTCTTAGGGAGAATTAGCAGCAATGGAACACTGGAAGCTGAAGGAAAAAACCCAGCTGGTGGTGGAGCCCAATGTTGTACATAACCTGCACATCACAGTTCTAAGAGGGCATGAACCACCTTTTTAAAAAAAAAAAAAAAAACACACCCCCCCGAAAGAATGACTTATTTGTTCTGGTGTGACTCCTGTCTTGTGTTTGCTTATGCCCAAAAGCATCCATGGCTAGACAGAAGGCACAAAATCCACCCATTTTCTCAATAAAATGGCCAAAGCACTGTAGCACTGAATAATTAGCTCTGAGAGCAGCATTTATAAAAGGAAGGAGAGAAAATCCACAACAACCTTTTCCTTTTTCCCTAGTTAGACGTATGTTCTCTGTTGCCTCCCTTCTCTGGGGAGCAGCATGGTATGATAGCATAAGGAGTGAGGAGGTTTGTGATGTCCTGATTTCACATTTCTCACTGACATTAATCCTCTGTCAAAAATCCAAGCAGCTCAAAGATTCCTCAAGCAGCTGAAAAATTGAAGAAACCACATTAATAAGGATTAACCCCATCCTATAACAAAAATACTGCTTTTCCTAAATCAGCAAAGGAGCCAAAACACAGACGGCTGCAAGAAGAAAATCTACCTTAACATAGAGATCAGGCCAAAAATTAAGTTGATCTTAGCAAACTGCAGATATGGGCTAAAATAAAATCAAAGACTGGACTAGATGATCTCCAGAGGTCCCTTCCAACCTGAACAATTCTGTGATTCTTATGAATATGGTAAAGGCAACTTAGCACTGAGGAATAGTTTGTCAGTGCACCCTACCACTGCCATTTCATACCCCTTGTTCTTCTTTTGGAAGAGACACTGAGCCACTGATCCCTATCCATCTTCTTCCATGCTATTCCTGCCTATAGACCCTGAGTGAACCTACATTTATTCCTTTCAGGCTGAAAAGTCTTCAACTACTTGGCCATTCTCTGTATAGATGCCACTGAATTAGGCAGCAGTACAACACTGCTTTGCTTTGTTCCCTGCCCTTTCCCAATAACTCTACATTTGGCTTTTGTCTGTTATCGAGCTGGTGTAACCACCTGTTTCTTTGCAGCTCTGCAAGAAGTACCATGAGATGTAAACCATGGTTATTCTGACAGGAGAAGGCAGTAAATACCAAAGCCACTGTAAAAAAAAACGACTTTATTCCATAAGCAAAGAAAAGGAAGGGGGAGGTAATATCCATTGACCATAAAACTCTCTACCCACTCACACAAGCCAGGTAGCAGTTATCCCAATCTCCTCTCCTGGGATGAGTGCTCTGTATTTTCAAGGCACTCTGGAGCATCATCAGCCTTCTTGCCCTCTCTGCTCTCCATCACCTAGTAGGTTGTTTAAACTCAATGTTGCAGAAATTTCCCCATTGCCTGCTCACTGCTCTGTTTAGAGCCAGACCAGCTGCTCCAACATATCTTAAAGGGCTGCCATACCCTGCACTGTGGTTCATACACAGAACATTGTCATGCTTTTGCAGAAAAGATAAACATCCTATCATAACTGAAAAATGTAACTATCACAGCTGTAAAACCTGTTAAGTATTCCACTTTATTCAAGATCCGAAAACACCAGCTCAAGGACCATGTCTGCGCAAAAAAAATGTGAACAAACTGGAAAAACGATGTAGGAAAGCTGTGAAAAAGACCTGAAGTCTAGAAAATGTGGTGTCTGAGGACAGCTAGAAAGAAATTAATTGTTTTAGTCTAGAGAAGAGAAAACTGGGAGAAGACAGAATAAGCCATTAAATATTACAAGGCTGCTGCAAAAGAGAAAGGTAGTATCTCCATATCCCTGGCAAATAGAAGTAGTAGCTCCTGGTAAACCCAGGACATAGCCCTAGGCCTAAAATGCAGCAAAGGAAACTTAAATTAAGCATTAGTAAGAGGTTTCTTATGCTTAGCATTATTGCACATTGAAATCTATTGCCTGGATATGGGTTACAGAACTTGCATCACCTACAATGGTTTCTGATTTTATTGTCTTATTTTTAAGAACAGCTTTACATCTATTAAGCATGGATTATCCGCAGCTGTGTCTACTTTTTAGAGGGAAAATGAAACAGATGAAGTTTTGAAACTCTGCATAGGTCTTCTTTTAAAACCATTTTTACACTGCACTAACATTGCTAGGAGGTGACCATGTACCCAAGCTACAGTCTGCTGCAGTTGGGAATCAAGAGCTCCAGATTCCTTGTGCTTTTTATGTATTTACCTTCATATACGGTAATCAAATTTCAGTACAAACACAACTGTAGATAAGCAGCACATGGATTTTGCAAGCTTGTTGCTTGCCAAGACTGCTTTCTGTTTGTACCCTGCATCTTTGTGATAAACAGGAAGACACGTAAAGTTTAACCTTTCTGCAGTCATTAACATCTTGGGCTTACGCACCACCAACACACAAAATCGAAGACTGATTTAATATCAGCTCAGTCCTTCCTGGTAACTGACTATGTTCTGACAGACATGAAGTCCAACAGGGTACCCTGAACAGCTTACCTATACAATACAAATAATCTTTATGGGGACTGGAAAGTTTTGAGATAAACTGTAAATACTAGAAACACGAAATCAGTTCGCCCTTTTTAATGAAATCTTCAGGCTTTCCTACTGATTCTCCAAACATTTCAGACAAAATCCACAGATGCACACACAAAAATAACAAGAAGCCTGGTTTAAAGGCTGGCTTCCTTTTGGGAAAGAAAAAAAAAAGCTATAAAATTCAGACAAGGCAGAAACTCTGTCCTGACCTGCCTCATGGTGCAGCATATAAGACAACGTGCAAAATTTGCTGTTGTTCACCGAACCCTCTAATACCGAAACACAATTACGCAAGGGTGAAAAGCTGACTTCTAGACAATGTAGAATGATGTTAGGAGACTTACTTTTAAACTAACATCATTTCAATGTCATAGTTTGTTTTTCATGGGTTATTGTCAGAGATGTAAGATTGAATTACAGCTAGTTTTTTCCTACCAAAAGCCAGGTGGGGTGTTCAAGACTCTGAAGGAGCACCGAGCCAAACAGACGTGATTACATGGTATTTGGAAACATGATGAAGGTGAGCAAAAAGCAGACTGTAATTACTGCCTGAGTTTTCAAAGCCTCCTGTGCAAATAAAACACGAGATGAAGAGAAAAGGAGAAAAGGTCCAATCCTTCTCCCTCCAGAAAGGGTTAGCTCACACGGAAGATGCCAGCCAGCAACAATGCCAGTTGGCCAAAGTTTAGCAGAATTTTGCTCCTGCTCATATTCTGCTGGGTCAGGAAGGAGACTGCTGTTTCTAATGAAAAAGGAGAGCAGTCATCTAGGCTAATTGCTGCTGTGCAATGTTGCACTCCCAAAAGGCAGGGTATCTGATTTTTCTGGTGAAGATCTAACATACATTCCAGAAGACTGCAGATGATGGGGCAGTTTCCATCACTGGCCTGTTCTCTTTCTTTACTTATCTCTAAATATATCTCTTCTTTAACCAGTCTGTTAAAAAGCAGTGACTGCCCTTTGCTTCCATAAAGCTATCTCTTTATTCTACTTGCAGAGAAAAGCTAATCCACAACCACGCCATTGCCAGCAATCCTCCCACCCACTGCTCATCCCTGCCACCACTGGCATGTTTCACTGTCCTGAGCTGTCGGCAATCTTATGATAGAGCACAACAAATCGCGCTTCACTGTTTCAAAACCCTCTGACCCCGTTTCCTCCTAAGACATTATTTAATGTCTGCATCTATCTTGAGGGTATCCTACTGTATCAGTCAAATTTTCAGATTTCAAAGTATTGAAGGGAAGAGTGAAATTTTTAGTAGCTTTCATAACGAGCTCTAATGCCACTGCAAAAGGAGTCTGGAATACTTAATTCCTCCATCTAGAACAAAAACCATATATAATTTCTGTGTACTGATGTCACTAAAGCTGAAAAGAAACTGGTACATCTATATGGCACAATGATGACACCATCAGCTAAACCAGAAATGCACATATTGTTTGGCACAGACAAGCACAAGCACAGAACAGATGTGACTGCTCTGTCAACGTCCAGCGCAGGGAAACAAATAGGCACAAAAGACAAATGAGTATGACCTGATCATGATACAGCCAGCTGAAGACAAAAATAAGGTCATTAACATTTAAAATGGGTAAGCTTCAAAACAGCCTTGTGATGGAAGCCAAGGAAGGCAGGAAAGTGCAAAACAAATGACTTGAGGTGAAGCCTGGTCAGTTTATGGAAGGGGTTGGATGATTTTGTGTCTGCATACGCAGGGGACTAGACTTTGTAATTCATTCAGTTCCTGAGTGCCTGATGTTCCTTCACCTCTGGCATATTGCTCCAGGTCAAAAATCTCCTTGGGGAAATTTTTCCTGCTTAAGTCTTACTGGAGTGAGGACACTGGCAGAAGAAAGGTCAATGTTTCAAGCATCTTTACTGAAAGAAAAAAGGTTGTTCTGAAAGAAAAGAGTCTTTATTTTTTTAAGGTTCAGATACTTCCAGAATGATCAATGCCATTCCAGAACCCAGACAAAAACTTCCTGTTAAGATGATATGGAAATTATTAATCTGCTGTAAAGTACACACCTTAGCACCAACAGAGGTCTTGTCAGCTCTAGATTTTCTTACATGTAGAGCAATATTCTGCAAAGTTGTATGGGATGCAGTTCCTCTTATCACTCTCCTGGGAGAATCTCAGCTTTCATGTTAAAATATTTTCCTAGCCTTACAGTTGAAATGAGACCTCAATAACTAACAAAGGCTCAGAAACCTGAGGAAGAATAAAAAGAAAGCCTTATTTTTAAACTGCATGCCTTTTCTGTCCTGACTCATTATTACTGAATATTTGTAGGTTGCAGTTGTCATCAGTGCAACTCCCTACAGTGACTTTAAGGTGTTCCAGAGAAAGCCTCCCCAGTGAAAATCCAGGCAGAAGACAAGTCTGCTTTCAGACACAAACAGGAAATGAAAGCAAAACAGTAAAAGTAAGGGGGGGGGGGGGGGAAGGTCTGTGGAAGCTACTGCATCAACAGTTGCCTACAGCACATAAGACAGGCAGATAATTAGATGCAAAGAAACAAAGACAAGTAAATTGTTCGGCTTCATTGAGCACTAAATAAATTGATGATCAAAGACAATCATACAGATAGTCCACTGTGATGTTTCTTAGAATTTTCTGTCAGATATTTTCAAAGGGTTTTTTTTCTAAGTCATCACAATCTGAGTTTACCACAAAAACGGCAAGAGCAATGACAATGTCAAATCAAGTGAGTTACGTTCAGAAAACAGGATGAGATGAAATAGAAACAAGAATGAAATCTGCAGCAAAAGGGAAGCATGGGCGATGCTGGGCAAGCACAGCTCTCTGTGAACATTTTGAAATTGGACAAGGTTTTTTGGCTCAAATCCACACCATAATTTGCACCATTCAGAAGATGGACATCCTAACTAAAAAGCCAAAGCGGTGAGGGTGGAAACGTTCTCCATTGCACAAATTCCTAATGCCTAAACAATTTACCTTGGCATGCTCCTTCTTGTAGGAAGTTGTTCAAGAAACAGTTGTGTGGTTTTCAAGCTTGCCTAGTAGTCAAAGCAGTGTAATTCATCTGACCAGAGAATAAGCTGGTTTTACTCATACCAAGTGAAAGAGGATAATGTAGTTTCAGGTGCTCCCAGGTACTGCCACGTGATGTGCATTTGTACAATGTATAAAAAAAAATAAATCACTATCATCAGAATCTATTACCACTTACTGAAAACCAGTTACAGACAGATTACAAAGCTGCTATTAATGAGATCCGTATCACTCCCAATGGGAAAAAATCCAGATGTGTTTCTGTTACTCTGTTGTACAATAGACTTCACATTGTAGTGCAGGACGAACTCAGGGCAGCCAGTTGTTGAAATTTAAGGTTCAGACAGAGGCTTTTTTCTTCCTTTAACCAGATGCAAAAGCCTCCAAGGATTTTTTTTGCATCTCACAGGCTCCGACGGGGAACCTACACACAAAAAAAGGCCAAAACATATACCCCAAATAGAAAGTGTGTTTGTCAGAGGGGTCTTTTTCTCTCTGGTGCCAGTGTGAGCAGGTCCTTTTATAACTGGAGAGAATGTTTGATATGGAAGACATAGACCCTGTGCCCCGTTTAATGTAATTCTTTATCTCCTCTTTCACCTTGTTAATTCCAGACTTTAGCCCAAGAGAGATCTGCAAAGCAACATGAATTAAAATCTTCCAGATAATATCAGCACTGTTTAATATAAGCTTCTCTCCTTTGGTCAGATGGTTTTAAAAATAAACAAGTATTTTAACAAAACAAGGGTAAGACACCAAGCTTGTAAAACCTCTTTCTGGGTTCTGCTTGCAGAGATAAGCCACAGAGACTGGACACCGAAGAAAGCTTCCATGTAAGAGGCCACCTGACAAAATCAAAAGGATTTACTGACTCAAAGAGCAAGGTACAGTGGAAAGAACTGCAAACAGTAGACAGCACAGACAGCTATATCCTTTCTTCATCATCCCACACAGAAAGTGTCTGGTTTGAGTTAAGAGACTAGGAAGGGAAGAAGAGACTGGAGGCGCAACTTGACTACTCTGACAAAGAAAAGGACCATGAACCACGTTGCCTTTTCTGTCCTACTTGCAAAACGGGTGCCAAAAAATTAAGACCTATTGTTCCCACCAGCGCTCTTACTGTCCTCCTCCAACCAGGATCCTCCTATGCTCTGTTGTGTCCCCAAGTCAAAGTTCAACACGAATCTGGCAAGAGACTGTACAGCAACAACGGCATCCACATCAGTAATTCCAAAGGACTCTGTTGCAAGACTTGATGGATACCTGAAGCACAAGGTAAGTTCTCAAAAGCTTGCTCTCCAAAACACTATAAAACGTTTGGGAGGAACAGATATCCTCCCTGATTCACTAATCAAAGCAGACAGGCTTCCAAATTATTCGTATTGCACCACCTGAAGAACAACACGACAGTCCTCATTCCAGGAATGGAGCTTTTCAATGAGATGGCTCATTTCAACAAGTTCCCACAAGAAAAGCCAGTAGAAAAAAAGGATGCTGCTGGTTTATGCATTTGAGATTTATGTAAGTCACTGAAATAAATACTATATATTATTAGCTACTAAAGGAAATGGTTATGATGAAAATGAGAGGATAAAAAGCCCACAAAAATTTGTCTTCTCTTTCAGTACCCTTGATAAAGAAAGCACTTTTCCTACAGCTGTGGGAAAGAAAACAAGACATAATGGTGAAAGTTAAAATTACACATCTTTTGGCTGTTATCAAAGGGAGCTACAGCACATGGACAAAGCGCAGTCTGAGTGATCCCAAGTTCCAAACCGAAGAAATGCTGCAGGCATATTAATCATCGGCATTTACATTTGCTCCTGAATATTACAAAGAGCAGTGAATGTTGCTGATCCACTACTTTTGTCCCAGTAGCAACATTTAACTGTGTGAACTGCATTTGGCCTTTATAGAAAGCATCAATAGGATCACTCCTACCATTGATACTCTCCCAGAGGCCCCCTCAGGCAACTCAGTACTAAGCAGTTTCGGTGCACAGCACTGCTAGTTGACACAGAGATCCTGCCACACCCTGGAGTTTTCCACACCTTTAGTGAGTGGGTGGAACAAAGTAGGAGAGTGACCTCGTAACCCAGCATCTCCACAGATCCATCAGAGAGCCACAAAACCTCATAGAATTGTTTAGGTTGGAAAAGACCTTTAAGATCACCAAGTCCACCCATTAACGTAACACGGCCATGGCCACCGCTAAATCATGTCCCCAAGTGCCACATCTAGGCATCTCTGAATTACTTAAAGATGTGGTATTTATGTGGGATGGTGACTTAACCACAGGCTCCACCTTCCTGGGCAGCCAGTTCCAATGCTTGACAGCCCTTTTGGTGAAGAAATCTTTCCTAATATTAATCTAAACCTTCACTGGCACAGCTTGAGGCCCTTTCCTCTTGTCCTATCACTTGCAACTTGTGGGAACAGACTGACATTCCCCTTGCTACAGCATCCTTTCAGGTAGTTGGAGGAAGTGGGAAGATCTCCCCTGAGCTTCCTTTTCTCCAGGCTAAACAGCCCCAGTTCCCTCAGCCACTCCTCAATAAGCCTTGCTCTCCAGACTCTTCACCAGCTTACTCTCCACCTCAGCCTGGAATTCTATCTATTCACTGTATTTTCTTAGCATCACTCAGTTTTGGTTTATGTTCTCATTCTTTTGTTTGCCCACCTATGCTTGTCTAACCACTTAGATGGCCTACACAACCATTACAGTATTCAAGCACTCCACAAACAGTTACTTACAATTTACATCTGTCAAAGAAAGCGTTCGTGTTTTCATTCAACCTCTTCAAGGTTTTAAAACTAATTCCATGAAGGTATTAAACTTTTCTCTCCTGTCATTTTGGAATTAGAGACAGGCAAGAAATCTCTCCATTACAATGACAAATTGCAGTCATTTAGTTCTTGTTTAATCTTACTTTTAACAAAACAATCACCTTGGTAAGAAAAACTACAAAAGTCATGGAAGCTCATGTGACTAAGCCTGAAAAACCTAAAAAGTGAAAGCTTTGGAATGCACTGGCAAAAGAAAATGAAGACCATAATGTAAATAATGGGTAATCTTAATCATGAGCTATTTCTAATGTCTTATCATCTTAAGTATTTCTATCCTTCAATAAACCAAGAAATATTCAATCACTTCTCTGAGCTTACAGAAGTAAAACAGAAGAAATAACAAGAAAAAAAACAGGCAAGCTATGGTTCAAGCTACCAAATGAAGTTCCTTAATAATAATAATTTATCATACAAAGCTGTAATAAAATCCCAGAAAACATTTTGACTGTCCTAAATTTTTCTACAATAGTTATTTTTCTTAAGACAATTTCCTCATATAAGCTTAGAGTAGTTAAAACAGGTTAAACCCCACAACCCCATCTAATTCAGGATACTCTTAAATCTCCCTGTCTAAACAGAAAAGTTGAAGGACTATTTTAGCCGAGTATCCCTTGATCTCATTGACAAGAGAAGCAGCAGATTTTCATTAGCCAGTAAAATAGCAATGCTGTTGTCCAAAAGGAGAACTTTCCACAAGTATTTATGGGTGCTCTTTGGGCAAGTGTTCAAACTCCAAAGACAACCATAGAGTAAGAAAACAGTACAACACCATCCCACATTACTCTCTCTGCCTCTGTAATGCCCATGCCCAGCCCTCCTTCCTGAACCATACCTTTCTTCTGGACATTTTGCTTTTCCCAAGTTGCAAACCAAGTGTACTTGGCAGTGAAGTTCACAAGCAACACAATTATAAAACCTGCAGATTCTCACGTCAGTGCTGTGTAAACATCACTGTCAAAACTTCGGCCTACAAATAACTGAAGAAAAGATCTTCAGAGACAATCAGCACTTTGTTGAATTCAACAGAAACTGCACAGTAACTTGTCTTCTGAAAATATCAAGTCACTCATTACCATACTTATCTCCTAGTAATTAGTACTGAATATTCCTGGTGCACATTTTTCCACTGCAACAGCCTGATACATGCTCTGCAGCAATGGCTTTTGTTTTAGTATCTTGGCCAGTCATGAAATGAATCAAATCTACAGCCCTTTTAGTGATACCAAGCTTTAGAGGTACAAAACAGGTTCACTCCTGTCAACTTTTATCAGCTAACCTTTGAAAAAGGGCATCCAAGTTATAGGGATTAGTAACTCCCACACTGAGAATAGGAATTGGGAGTAAAAATACAAGAGCAGCTCTAGTACAAGTAAGAGTAGGTTGATGTACAGCAGTATCAACAAATTGCTTCCAAACCTGCCTGTAGCCAGCACAGCTTTGAAGAATCTCTAACAGTGTGAGCTTTCATTCCATGGCTACTTATTTCTTGATATCAAGAGTACATTTAATGGTGTAAAGCACAAATCTGGACAAACTCTGCCTGCTTGGCTTACTGTTATCACCCACTGCAAGCTACCATGGGCATTTCTTGAGCCTGGATTCTGAGGGCAGTGATCTCAAGGCACTGAGCTGTGCAAGCATTAACCAACAATCAACAACAATTAACCAATCAACACTAACCCTAGAACACATGCATGGGGATCAGAGATATGTGGTTCTTGGCAATCACAGCTACTGCACTAAAACTGGTTCTCTGAGGAGGGGAGAGGGGCAATAGTTGCTCAATTTTTATCCTGGGATTATTTTTGTTAAGAATTCATCAGCTTGCTTGCCCAACAGTAAGGAAAATCCTACCTAAGGATGCCAGTGAGACTGTGCTGGGTCAGATCAGAGTTCAAAATCTCTTTTCCAAAAATGGCAATAAATGGATATCAAAGGTAAAGCAAGAATGTGGCAAAGAGATAAAATATTTCCTCCCTAACATTTACACAGCTTTCAAACATTTTCAGCGGAGTGGATTTCGTGAGCTTGATGTGGTTTGTCTAATCAGCAACCCCCTTTTCCCTCCCAGCAATGGATCCCTCCTCCAAATGTTTGCTCAGACTCCCCTGGAATTCGTACAGACATTTTACAGACATCACATGCTTTGGCAAGGAGTTGCCCAGGTATATATGACCTGACACATGAAGAATTGAATTTTTTTTGTTCTGATGTATTGAAGTAGAAACACATTATGCAGAAAGACTCTACTAGTGTTTTTCCCCTTCCACGTTTCTTCCCTGCAGTAAAAGCTAAGACAGAATTCAGTGCAACTCGGACAGAAGACCCACCACAAAAGATCAGATCTCCCTCTGCTTTCTTGCTTCCTTCCCCTCAGACTCTAATAGGCACATATGTTTTTATCCTATTTATTACATACCTAGCTGCCTCAGCAATCACATCACCTCCTACCTTTCAATCCCCCTTTGCCCTCAAGGTCTTCCATTTATTCTGCCTTTGAGATTTGATGTTACCAAGCTTGAGTAAGTTTTGTTGTATGCAGCTCTTATCTGGGAAGCACACTCCATCTCTGTGCAGCAGAAGCCTTTATTATGTTCCTTATGTGTTCCTCAGCCTGTATCTCACCAGCTGGCTCCCCTGGTGTCTACCGCACTTTGTCTCACCTACTAGGTGAGCAACTACCCCTTTCTTGGCCTGGCAAACCACTCAGCAACTTTTCAAATTGGGAAGTAGTGCAAGCAGTAGTCCTTATCCCACCGTGTAAGGAGTCCAGCCCTCTCCTGTATTCACACAGGACATGATTCCCTCAGATGTTTGGTAGCTGTAGATGGCCGGCAAGTTTCAGATTTATTGCATATGACTGAAAACCTGTCTTTACACACTGTAGCTCCCAACAGAAGTGCCAGAAATGAAGTATCTGTAGAGGACTGAAGGGGCATACATGTGCAACGAGCCACAGCTGCTTTCTGGGAAACAGTGCACAGGCACAGGAACCACGGCATGCTCAGGAGTGGTCTGGGCTTCCAGCTGGTGAAGAACATGAAGTTACTACATCCACAAGAAGCAGCAGTTACAGCAGTTATCAACTGCTTCAAGGAGATCCAATCTTGCTCTTCTGAGCTGGCCAATGCTCTTCAACAGCTGCACACAAGGACTGAAACACTAGCCTTCAAAAAGGCATATTTCATAAGGAGATGAGGTCTGTCCAGATACAAATGACAAACAGCCACATTACTCCTCTTTACCCACTAGCTAGCGTGGGAATAAAGCTCATACACAGGAAAACTGCCTCTGTAGCAATGTCCTGCAGCTGTCAAAAAGCTGGCATGTGAACAAGTCAAGCACAGGAAGAAGAGAAGTGCTACTGGAACCCTGGCCAAGCAAGCACTTTCAGGGTCTCAGTGTGACAGCACAGAAGTAGGTGACTGTGGAGACAATGTCCCATTCCACCTTCTGTACCTTGGACATTCACATGTTGTCTCTACTGACCCGCAGGAAGTACAGCAATATGTATGCTTTGACCCAGCAATACTGTCTTAAGACCCAGTCATGTGTGGGAAATGTTGATGAATTACCTCTGGTAGACATTGAAATCACTCAACCAGTTAACTGAGATTAGATTAGCTAGTAGGTTTGAAAAAATACTGTGAATAATATGTGTGCAGCCACACATGTTTTTACTCAATTACATGACAGCAGAATGTGTATTACTTCAAGCATCAAGGCTATACCAAATCAGATAAGCAATCCCACCTAAAATCAGAAACGGCAACATACTTCCCACAAGAGTAGAATAACTTCGTACTAAGCCACAGTGGAATAAACTGACCAAAAAACCACCAGTCCCTATCAGCTTCAAAATCAATGCCTTAAAGAGCAAGAATTCACATTCTTAGGTGGTTGTTTTTTTTTTTTTATATCTGTTACTATACCTGTTTATTATTACTATTTAAAATCTATTATTATAGCCATATTACTTGTATATGATGATGCATCTCTTATTCACATCCTGTCTTAGTAAAGTCTATATGGTTCATAGAATCATAGAATAGTTAGGGTTGGAAAGGACCTTAAGATCATCCAGTTCCAACCCCCCTGCCATGGGCAGGGACACCTCACACTAAACCATGTCACCCAAGGCTCTGCCCAACCTGGCTTTGAACACTGCCGGGGATGGAGCATTCACAACAGAATCACAGAATCACAGAATCCCAAGGGTTGGAAGGGACCTCAAAAGATCATCTAGTCCAACCCCCCTGCAAGAGCAGGGTAACCTACAGTACATCACACAGGAACTTGTCCAGGCAGGCCTTGAATATCTCCAGTGTAGGAGACTCCACAACCCCCCTGGGCAACCCGTTCCAGTGCTCTGTCACTCTTACAGTAAAGAAGTTCTTCCTGATGTTAACGTGGAACTTCCTATGCTCCAGTTTACACCCATTGCCCCTTGTCCTATCACTGGATATCACTGAAAAAAGCCTAGCTCCATCATCCTGACACCTACCCTTCCCATATTTGTAAACATTGATGAGGTCACCCCTCAGTCTCCTCTTCTCCAAGCTAAAGAGACCCAGCTCCCTCAGCCTCTCCTCATAAGGGAGATGTTCCACTCCCTTAATCATCTTTGTGGCTCTGCGCTGGACTCCTTCAAGCAATTCCCTGTCCTTCTCCCTGGGCAACCCATTCCAGTGCCTCACCACCCTCAAAGTAAAGAACTTCTTCCTTATATCTAGCTTAAAACTCCCCTGTTTAAGTTTGAACCCTAAACTGGTTAGGCCAGGTTGAAATTTGGCCTATTTATATTTGGGAGTCAAGAAGGGTTAATATTAATGCGATTTACTACTTTTCTGCCATTCACTAAATTGCACACACCTATTTTTTCTCTGCAAACTAAACACATCACATTTTCCTTCATACAGATCCAATCCTTCCTACAGAGACAGCCTATGATTTTATTTTTGAGTAGATCAGAAAGCAGGTCTGCAGTAAGTGTGCAGACATGCAGGTCTTCTCTACCACTGCCTCTTCTCGGCAAGGAATAAAAAGGAAGAGCAGAGGATCAAGGCATGAGCTCTGTGGGCCTCCTCCTAGAGGAGGCTTGATAGATCTGGGTGCGAATGAGCTTCTGAAGGACCTGGGAAGGAGTGCTGCAGTGAGAGAACAAGAGAGGAGACAAATAGGTAAGGGAAAACCAACATTTTGAGAAAAGTCAGCTTTATGGTGGTAAAAGCTGTCGGCTGGAATAACCTAAAGCCCTACCAGTTTTAAGCAATCACTTGTTACACTGCTTCTTCCACCCCCTCCTTCCTGTAAAATCACATCACATCAGCTCATGTCCAGGAACTGCCTGACATACTGCCTACACACCGCAATTCCTGTGGATCCGATGATATTTGCCAAACTAGTAGTGCGTCACGGCAGCTCCTGCTGTACCATGCCTCAGTGGCACTGAATGTCATGCCAGAATTTGCTCTTCCAGGTGCTCTTGGTGGACACTGCCTTGTGATTTGAAGAACTAAGAAGACATGACAAGGGAAATGGTAAACTCAAGATTACATATACCATGGGACAGTCTCTCTGGTGACTGGGACTAAAGAATTTACTTTTTAAATCCCTATTTCAGAGACACAACTCTAAATTCTGCTCAGAATCTGAGATCAGCCCTTGCAGCTTAGCAGTGAAGAAGTCAAAGACTGCCGACAAAGAAGCCACCAGAACCTCTATCTTTTGAAGTTTCTAAGGGCCTTCAAAAGGTGTAAGCTGTACTATAAGCAACCTAGGATGGAACTGCAGGAGAGAAGCTTGCGGATGTAAATAGAGTGTTATCGTTGAGCACAGAGATGAAGGGAGGAGGGCAATGACTAGTGCAATGGGATAAAAGACAAGTATTTTCTAAGGTGGAGAGGTGAACTCTCCAGATTCTGGTAGTCTATGGGAATAGGCTAGCAAGCAGAAGAGCAGAAATTTCAGGAAAATACCTAACAAGGAATGAGAAAAAATCTGAAGAAGAAAACACAGCAAATTAGGGGATGAGAAGACAAAAATATTATTCTGAGTATTGTCAATGACTCTCATCTGCAGTGGGTAGCAGTGAGACTATGGGCAGCAAATGCTGAAGACAGCTTGTACAAAAATGAAGAAAGGGAGAACCCATTTACAACGCAGGAAGGGTCAGACTGGGACCAAACTTACGGCAGGGTAAGAACAATACACTGCAGGGTGAGCCAGGGTGGACATGGTGGAAGACAAGAAAGGCAGAGGAATAAATAGCAAGTAAAAAAAGGACAGAGAGAACAAAACACCTGTCAATGGAGGAAAAGGAGATATAACGTAATATAAGGAAAGCAAATGAGTTGTCATAAGTGATGCAACAAAAAAAAAAAAAAGGCAATGAATTGTGAGATTTGAGCCACTACGTACACAGTAAAAGTTCAGATAGGTCCCCATTGCATGATTTTCAATTACAGGAGTTGTGCTGGTTTGTATCATACCATGGTCATCTAAATGTTTAGAAGTCTATTTTTAATATTCCTTTAAAGAGTTTTCCTGGCAAGCAAGTTTATTGTGTTGTGGTTTCTCGAGTCCCTTTGTAAACCCTTGAGTTTAGGTAATATATTTGCTCCTTCCGTTCCTGCAGCTGAAAGTCTGATTTTAATGAGAGACTGCACATTTTGGTTAGCAACTCAATCATTACGTTCTCAAGCCTCTTTAAAATTCCTAGAAGTATACAGTCCAGGACGAGTGATTTAGCGCTCATTAGTTGAGCAGGGAGAGAGACCAGAAATACTGCTTCAGAGAGACTTTACCATTCTGAAGTTGGTTCCTAAGTGTACAGCTTGAAAGCAAAAAGCAGGTCAGATTTACAAACCCACAGCATGGAGGAGAGCTAAGGATTGAACTAGATAGTCTATCAACCTCCTTCCTGTCTGTAAAGATGAAACAAATATGCCTTTACTTAACTTTGCAAAAATACTTGCTGCTACTGTGACCAGAAGCATGACGAAAAAGAATCCCTCCAGCTAGTTGCAGCTTCCATAGTATTCTACATCTTGATCAGTCAGGTTCTTTTAAATTATTAGTAAGGCTGTAATTAAGGAAACTGGAGGAAGAAAGATAAAGATGAATAAGGCCTTTATTCAAGGTATCTCTTCTGAGAAGAGGCAGAGACTGTAAAACAACCAAAGATGAGGGTCCTGGTTGACAAAGTTGAATACAAGCCAGCATTGCGCCCTTGTGGCAAAGGTGGCCAACAGCATCCTGGGCTGCGTTAGGCAGAGAACTGCCAGCGGAGCTAGGCAAGGGATCCTTTCCCTTGGCTCAGCACTGGGGAGGCACTGCTGGAGGGCTGGGTCCAAGGCTGGGCTCCCCACTACAAGAGAGACATGGACATACTGGAGTAAGTCCAACGACCTAAGATGATTAAGGGATTGGAGCATCTGCCGTACAAGGGAAGACTGAGAGAGCTGAGATTGTTTAGCTTTGAGCAGCAGAGACTCAGAGGGCTCTTATCAATGGGCATAAATATCTGATGGGAGTGGTCAAGAAGGCAGAGAGGTGCCCAGTTTACAGGGCAATAGGAAAAATGTGACATACAAGAAAATCCATTTAAAATAATTAAGCCAACTTTTACTGCAAGAATGGTCAAAGAGGTTGCCCAGAGAGTTTGTCGAGTCTCCATCTGTGGAGATACTCAAACCCAATTGAACATGACCCAGAGCAAACTGTCCCAGGTGACCCAGCTTTGAGCAGGGGGGTTGGACTAGACCATCTCCAGAGGACCCTGCCCACCCCACCTAGCCAGTGATCTTGTGATCCTTTTCCCCACAAAGCAAGGAACATTAAAGTTGCAAAAGCTCAATTCTTATTCAGGTCAAATCTTAGAACAAGGGTCTGCTAAAGCTCCATTTTATACAAATGCTGTAAGTCTTGCTGACCTCAATTAGCCTAATCAAGTGATAAGATTACAAAACAGAAAAAGGGCATTTAATTTGATTAATAGCAGTAGCTATTCCACTGACCTAATGCTTGGCCAGACGGAGCTTGTGAAAACTGGATTAACGTGTACGACTACGGGATTTCATTCTCTGGAAATCACAGCTTAAACTTGCCAGTCAACAAAACCGTCAACTGTAGTTTTAATGTCATCCTGTTGCTAACGGGCATATTTACATGGCATAAAATACACAAGGATAATTTGGCAAATCTACTCTGCTCTCATGAGACCTCACCTGGAGCACTGTGTGCATTTCTTGTGTCCTCAACATAAAAAGGACATGGAACTGCTGGAATAAGTCCAGAGGAGGCCACGAGGATGATCAGGGGACTGGAGCACCTCCCGTATGAAGACAGGCTGAGGAAATTGGGGCTGTTGAGCCTGGAGAAGAGAAGGCTGCGTGGAGACCACATAGCAGCCTTCCAGTATCTGAAGGGGGCCTATAGGGATGCTGGGGAGGGACTCTTCGTCAGGGACTGCAGTGACAGGACAAGGGGTAACGGGTTCAAACTTAAACAGGGGAAGTTCAGGTTAGATACAAGGAAGAAATTCTTTCCTGTAAGGGTGGTGAGGCACTGGAATGGGTTGCCCAAGGAAGTGATGAATGCTCCATTCCTGGTGGTGTTCAAGGCCAGGCTGGACATTCAGATGCCATTCAGAGGGACCCTGACACGCTTGTGAGGTGGGCAGATGCCAGCCTCATGAAGTTTAACCATGCCAAGTGCAAGGTCCTACACCTGGGTTGGAGCAATCCCAGGCACAGCTACAGATTGGGCAGAGAAGAGATTCAGAGCAGCCCTGCGGAGAAGGACTTGGGGATGTTGGTCGATGAGAAAATGAACATGAGCCGGCTTCAGTGTGTGTTCACAGCCCAGAAAGCCAACCGTATCCTGGGCTGCATCAAAAGAAGCGTGACCAGCAGGTTGAAGGAGGTGATCCTGCCCCTCTACTCTGCTCTTGTGAGACCTCACCTGGAGTATTGTGTGCAGTTCTGGTGTCCTCAACATAAAAAGGACATGGAACTGCTGGAACAAATCCAGAGGAGGGCCACGAGGATGATCAGGGGACTGGAGCACCTTCCGTACGAAGACAGGCTGAGAAAGTTGGGGCTGTTAAGCCTGGAGAAGAGAAGGCTGCATGGAGACCTCATTGCAGCCTTTCAGTATCTGGTGGGGGGCTATAGGGATGCCGCGGATGGACTATTTGTTAAGGACTGTAGTGACAGGACAAGGGGTAACGGGTTCAAACTTAAACAGGGGAAGTTTAGATTGTATATAGAGGAAGTTCTTTACTGTGAGGGTGGTGAGGCACTGGAATGGGTTGCCCAGAGAAGTTGTGAATGCTCCATCCCTGGCAGTGTTCAAGTCCAGGCTGGACAGAGCCTTGGGTGAGATGGTTTAGTGTGAGGTGTCCCTGCCCATGGCGGGGGGGTTGGAAATGGATGATCTTAAGGTCCTTTCCAACCCAAACCATTCTATGATTCTATATGTTTAAGTGTAACTCTTACTCTGAACTGAGGGTGCCCTCCAAATTCGATGCCTCCTGCAGAATAGACATAAAGAAAGCAATGAATTATTCCTTTCAGTTGATGCTGAAGAAGAGAAATTAATTAACCAAAATCGGGAAGTGTGAGTCAAGATTTGCAGTTTAGTCAAAGGTCTCTTCAGTATGCAAATGCCCAATGTCTACCCACAACATTTAACACCTTCACAGTTTAAGTGATACATAAATTAACACAAGATCTCCGTGACACAACAGGGAACTGCGCTGGAGTGTCAGGACTATCATACAGCCAGCAGTGCTGCTGCAGGCAAGGACGAAAGGACAGTGCTAGAGCAGAGATTAAAAGAACAAGGAAGCCCAGCACGTCCAGCAAGTGTGCACACTATGGCATTGCTGCAAAATGTTAAGTTGCGCTGTAAAGGCAACAGACAGTAAAAGAGACAACTACTTCTCCCTAATGTTTCCTTTTTTGTTTTTTTTATTTTAAAGCTACTCCTCAGCACAAACCTCTGACAAACTACAAAAACTGCACAACTTATGAACTGGTATAAACTTACACAACTAATAAGTATAAATAGGGAAGCTGTTTCACTGTCAATTCCTCTATAAGTTGTAGCTCCCAATAAGCTTATGAAACATGTAGCGATTAGCAGAGAGGTCTGAAGCTTGTAAATGATGCAGCTCAGACAGATGATCAGGTTTCATAATTTGTACTCATGAGTGATGTTGGCCAGCAGGACATTTTCTGAATCCAAACACACCATGAGAGCAATAGGACTTCGGTTTATCTGATCTGAGGTTTCATTTCAGCATCGAGCCAACTGATCCGACAAAAGATATTAAGCAAGAGACTGGAGAAAAGAAGTAATAATCAGCTCTTGGGTTACGCTGGCAGCTAGATGGCAGGTTTTATTCTCCAGAAGTACTATCAAAGCCTGAATCCAAAAAGGTTTTTGAGGCCAGAGCCTCCCAGGCATGAAACTGCCTGTGGACATTCAAAAAATGGGTTGCTCACTTAGCGCTGTGTTACAATCCCAGGCAGAATCCTTCTGATGAGGCCAGGGTTCCTGACAACATGAACACCACGTTCCAGTGATTTAGCAAAGGCCATCAAACCCATGAACCACTGCTACTACTGTAATTCACAGGGCACAGAATTGCCCTTTATCCAGAGATCTGCCTCTTCTGTACCCAACAGCCACCCTAGAGCAAGCCCCGTTACCTTCTTCTGGAAGCACCTTAGTTTGCTTACTTCATTATCTTTCTCTATCTGAATGAAGGAAGAAATAAAGCTGAAGCTAATCCTTTGCCTGCTTGTGAAGTAGGTCCCAAGCCTGTTACATTTATTCCTAAACCATCTGTAACTTTCTCAGCCTGTTTTCTCTTGAACAGTCCTGCAACAACACTGACTCAGAAATCATTCTGAGATAAGCTTTATCAGAACAGTTCAACCACTACCCTGTTACATCATTCGAAGGGACAGGCAGCATGAAGAATGCCTTTCCATCTCAACATTAAATTTTGTGCTTTAGTAACTTCCAGCGATTGAGGACAACATTTCCAAAACAGGATACTCAGAGTTCAGTTTTCTAAGTCAATTTAACTAAAATAAGTCTAAAAAACTTTGATCTAGATTTCAGAGGTACTGAATGCATTCAGCTCTTACAGCCCAGTAGTATATATAGCTAAAAAAAAAATAAATCAGACTTTAAGGTACATAAAACTTGGCTAAAGGCTAAACTTTGGAAATGTTGGTTTAAAGTTAGATTTGAAACTGATCACAAAAGAAACCATTGTCAGCTTGTTAAAATATTTTTATGCATTTTTTCCTAGCACATTAATGCCACAACAATTTGCTGTGCACATCATGCACAGAGCAATGCCTCCTCGGGTACATTCTTCTCTCTCTTTTTAAAATCAATTTAAAAACTAACATTAATATTAAATTGCAGTGGGGGATCCATGGCCACAAATGCCCCCTTTTTGAAACATAATCCATAATGGATGTGCTTTTAATAAGTGCCTTAGACATTACGGAAATGTCACCAGAAGTACTAATGGACTATTAAATGTCTACTACAAAATATACTGACTGCTTCCACATCGCTCTGCTAATGCTTATTTTCGTACATAACTCCTACTGCCTGCAAGTGTGTGACACACACATTTTGAACATTGTTCTGGTACCCCAGCTGGCTTCCTTCCTTCTATGGCTGCTTCTTACAGCACTTGGAGGAGATATGCTCCTTCAGAAAGAAATGAAATCTATACTTTTCTGCGGCACAGGTCCCAGCAGGCAGAGCTCTTATGCTGGTAATTGCATTATTCTAGTTTCCCCTTCAGTCTTCCAGATACCAAGCTACAGACATAAAGGGTTTTTTATTACACCCTTACTGTGGGCAAACCAAGACAGTAAATTCAGTTACATCAATTATACTCAGATGGTACAAACAAGCACTGCAGAAAACACTGACAAACCAGATTCTCATTATTAACCTTTTCATTTTCTGCCTAGTTACAAACTAGAGAACTAAAACACTATGCTTAACCAACACAGGTCGGAAGACAGCCCCTTCTCTTTGCCAATTGTCTGAAAATTGAAAGACAAAGTAAGAGCTTCTCTTCCCTCCTCATCAACATAATTCAGAGCATCTGTAAATTAAAACTGTAAAAAGAAATAGCAAAAACAGCAAAGGATTCAACATTTAGAAATTTCTCATGAGGCTTATCCTAAACATTTATAGCCTCTATTACATTAGCACCATGGTCACTTTACAATGATTTCCATTGTTTTTATGCATTTCTGTTATTTGTTAATAAAATGTGGGTTTACTCTACTGCAATATCGAGAGCTGCCTTCAGCATGGTCACAATGAGTTTGCTAGACTTCACCTCCCTCAAATTAATGAGCACAACTGAGAAATACAACATAAAAAACAATGGATGCTGTACCCTGCCTTGAGGTTAGAGACCTTACTGACACAACATTGTGCAAAGACCTCAACCTACTGCCAAAACAAGCTGGTACACACATACAGCACTGTGCCACGCTGAGGTGGGAGCTTGGTCCCAACAGCAGTAGAGCCATATCAGAGAGAAAAAAGCTACCCATGATGCACCTGAGCTCTGGCACAAGAGCCTCATCCTTCCAAAGGCAGGTTGATCTCCACCATTTCATGCCTAGCATATGCACTACATAACATGCCGTTCAAACTTACCACATTCAAACTTGCAGGGTAGTTTGTGGAAACATCTGGCAAAAAAAGAGCATGCAATTCAAATCGAGTTTCTTTTCCTTCTGCCAGACAGATGAGCTCTCTTCTGCCTCATCTTGTTTTTCTCTCTAGTCCCAGGTACCCACATACCAGGATTAAATAATTCTGACTATTTTACAGGAAAGTATCAACTAATAATTTATCTTTGTAATTAAATCCACTATAGGCTTGCAAACAGCTTGATGAGCTGTCAGAATGTTCCTAGATTTAGCTGGAAAGACAAAAAGATTTTTCCTTTAACTCAGCAAACAGTTCAGTGGTTGGCAGTAACTGTCCGCAGAGTCTTGCAGAGGCCAATAAGCCGGAATTTAATAGAGTGGAAACCAGAAAGTTAGTGAAAGGAGGCAGATCTTGTCACTGGAAGTATGACAAATGAGGAGGATGAACTTAACAGCAGTTTTACAAGAGACTAAAAGGAGCAATACAAGTGTAAACAAGGGGAGAAGGAAGCACATTACTGTAATAATACTAAAAAGAGAAAGTCCCAGCTCAGGGCTCAGCTATGTGAAGAGGAGGCAGCTTGATGTTTTTTGTAGATCAGGTTTAGAGCAGAATCCCATGGGTTATGCCTCTACATGGATATGCTATTTGGGTTACATTTAGCAATCGGGTCTTGTTATTTAGCAACACAGATGCAGGACTTGCTGATTCATACAAGCCAACCCAGAACACAAAGTGTTTGGGTTCTCTTTTCCTGTTAAAGTCTTTGTTATTTACTGCTTGCAAGATTGCACTGAAGTTCCAGCCAAAACTCATTTCTGCTGCTTCCAATGTACATTCCAAACACAAAAAACATGGCACTACATCAGATGTTAAAGGAAGATCATTATCATCCAGCTGCCAAACAGTTCCTACAGGTTCACAGGCAGACAGTAACAGAAATCATGAACAGTGGTTCACCAGAACGAGCTGACAAATGTTTTCATACTTGTAGTATCACACTATAGTATCACAGCACAGCGGGAGGCATGGTGGCCTACAGCACAAATAGAAGATTTTATCCTGTAGAAAAGGAAGGAAAAGGATAGATAAAGCACTGGTTCATAACCCCACAGCTGCCCAAAGAGGAGAGCATGCATAACTGCAGAACAGGCAGAAAGACTCAGCACAGAAAGGGCAGAATAATTTTTTGCCAGCAGAATAATCCAGTAGCCACCAGGAATGTTACTCACAATGTTAATCACGGCAGAGCCTGACAACCAAAGCAGAGGTCCTATTATGTTATGCAGCATAAAGCCACTGAGCAGCCCATGCAAAAAAGTCTGGCATTCATTTATACAGATAAGGGAAAGGCAACACAAATCTAAGCAGCAGACAGAACTACACAATGGCAGTAGTTACTTTAGCTCCAGAATTTGAGAAACGCATTTAGGTCAGAATGACAGGACAGAGTATGAAGAAACCGAGGCAATACCACAAGGATAATTTTAATGAAATACTGTAATTTAAGAAAACCTGGAAAGTTCTAATGCAACTGTAGGCAATAAAGCAGGGAAGGTCTTAGAATACAAATGTAAATGTTCAGTAATTTGGCAAATTTAAGGAAGTTCAGACTGAAAAGCTGAAAAGAATTCCACAGTCCAACCACCTTCAGGATTTGTTTGAATTTCTTGTATCTATTTAGCTGTTGCAGCTCTCTAAACTTCCCTAAACCCAAAGTGACCTTTTTTAAATAAAAAAACCAAAAAACCAACCAACCAACAAACCAACCCCAAACTGAAAAATTTGTGAGCACATACAAACATATTCTAAAACATGCTGTCCGGAACAAACAGTTTTCAGGACAGGGCACCAAACAGTCTCTATAATAAACCACGAGCAATTAAGTCCCCTGGGAAACAAATAAGCTCATTTCATTTCAGCAGAGTAAAAGTGGCTGTCATGCTTCAGGGGTGATGTGAACTTTGGGGTCTTTTCTGAGTGACCCTTACTGGAAGCCCACCAGTTTGTACCTGCCAGAGGGAACTGAGAGAGCTTCCAGGAACTGGGAGGCAAAGCTTTGCAATGGTTCCCTACAAATCACCAAAATACTCCCCCCCAAACCCTCATTCTCTATTAAAATGCCCCAGAGAGCCAGAAGAACCCTCTGGTCTACCAGCACATGTTCTCTTTAAGTCTTATCTGCTGCCTCCAACTCTGCCCATCCTATCCCATTCCTCCTTGTTTCCTAGAATTAAAGAATTTGTGAAGTAAGAATCTGTCGAACCTGATATATAGTCAAGTTTTTAGACATGAAGGTAGAACTATACAATGTACACACAGAACAAAACCTCTAATCTACACCTTGTAACATAATCCTTTCCTCTCTTTTTATCACCACTCTTCTAAGATGCCTGTTTTCAAATGTCAATGTGAAAGCCAGGTACGCACCATTTAGTTACTTCACTTTCTAATAAACCTAGTCCTTCTGTTTTCAACTTCTAGGCAGTTCCAAACTGGAAATGCCTTTCAACTTTTTTAGGCCATTTTACACCAGTTTTGACCCAAGGTTTGAGTAGACACATGCTATCTAGAACCAGCTGTTTCAAAACAAGTTAGCTGAAAATCCAAAACTTCCCCAAAAGAGTTGAGAGACCTGTCTCAGGTTCTAATCTGTAACATTACTGTGCTTTGGGAAGTCTACAGACAGCTAAGCTTGGCTAGGAAGCGGTACAACTAGGATGTATGCACACTAAACATGCTTCCTGATACAGGATTTACAAAGTGCTGTAGAAGACTTAAAAACACTGTGAATACCAAATGTTACTATTTTATTTATAAGTAAACAGGGATGTAGTCCAAGAGGGGTAAAGAAGGGCCATGTCCTATACAATCTGTGTGCTTCATCCACATGGAAAGGCGAATGGAGCCAAGAGGAATGCTTTGAGGACAAATAGGGGAGAGAGAGAGAGGTAAGCAATTGTCTTGCATGAGAAAGTAACGAGCTCAGTTTGGCATAGAGCAAGCCCTGGAAGGTGGGGACAGGGAACAAGCATTTTCCTCCCTAGGACTTCTGTGAAAAGCGGCATTATGGAGTCAGACTATTCTAGAGTTGGCACTTGACTTCCACAGATAAGACAAGCCTCCCAAATCTGCTAGCAGCTGATGAAATAATCAATGACAGGTATATTCACAAGTTTGCATTTGGTTCATTTCATGCTTTTTTTGGTTTTGTATCTATTTCCAAGCTACTCTTCAAAAATTTAAACTGTGATTTCCTGGAGAAATCATGTTGGGTTTTGCTTGGTTGGCTGGTTTGGTTTTTTCAATGCTGCTTATCAATCCGACGAGCAGAAAGGTACATTGTAATCTACAAAAAAAATCCAAAATGGGAGTATGTATCAGACAAACCCTCTCAACACCTGCAAAGTAGGACAAGTTTGGCAACTCCACTCTTGTGCTTCTGTTTAGAAGGGCTTACAAGCCAGGTCTTAGGTATTAGGAAGAAACCTAGCAGTGGCTGAAAGTCAGTGCCATGACACAGAAACACTTACAGAAGCGAGAAACTCCCACAACTCTAGAAAAACCTTAAGTGCCCTGGTACTTAACACTGATTTTCCCCTTAATTTTTTTACTCCTCAACAGCTGCAGAGAAGTCATTGTGACAGAAGTCAAGCTGTTGAGGGCTCTTCCTATGCCAGATTTCTTGGATGCTTAGGAGTCCTCTCCCATACCAAGGCAGAAAGGCTCATCAGTGATGGCTGCTTCACTCTCTTCAGATACAGGCAACTCAGATCAGTATTAAGTTAAGAACTTCAGGCAGCAATGCCTTGTACACTTCTAGAAGGGCAAGACAACTTTGTTAAATAAATTTAGACCTAGTAATAAATGATTTTGTCTGTGGGAACCTGTTCTTCTATTTCCTCTGGTGCTTCTCACCTCTCTTCTTTTATCAGGGTTTTTGCATCTTCAGAGAGCACAATTTCTTTAGATCAGCTAAAGACAGGATTATCTCAAAATAAACTGCCCTCCTAGTATCACTTTATTTGAATTACTTGATCTTCTGTTTATCATAAAGCAACGTTCAAATATTTTGAGATCTTAACTGAATGAAGACAGTTCTGTCAGTGAAAATATTTACAGCAGCCTCACTAATTGAGACTGATTTCAGCTTCCTGTATCTCATTATGGTAAGATGGGCACTGCTGCGACAGGGAAATAAATAGGAGATGAATGAAAACAAACACATAAAAACACAAACAACTGCTTAGAGTGACATTAATCATTACAAACAAAAAAAGATGTGTCAAAAACATCCCTCTGACTGGTATCTGTCAAAACATCTCAGCAGTTCATCATCTCACAGCCAGTTGTCAGATGGAAACAGAATGTGCAACAGCCAGCACGGCAAATCTCACACAGCTCTGAATTTCTAAGTGAATTATTCTGTATCTTGGAACATTCCAGACATGACTTGTTTCACAGGATTTCTCTCCTCTTCCTCCTGATGGCCTGGAACCATCACTGTTCCTCCTCCTCTGAGGGTATAATGTCTGGCAGGTAATGATGCAGGATGAAGCACTGCTTCCCCTCTGTTTTCTGTCAAACAACCCACAAGAGATGGCAGAACACTGGAAATCAAGTCAAGAGAAAAAACCCAAACAACCCAAACACCCAAATTATTAGCATTATTTCCTCTCATTTCCTGTCTGGACATGGTTTAGAAGTCCCTCAGCTATAGCAAATCCTAATAACGCAGTACTGAAGAATGAAGAACCTGCTTTGCAGAGAAGAGACAGAGGAGATTAGCACTTCACATGCACAGCCCCCATGAGCAGCAGGTGCCAGACCTGGGAGGAGTGAAGCAGAACAGCTCCTCCTTTCCTCTTAGAAAATACAACGCAACTACTTTTCTGCAAAAATACCTTCCTTACTGAACACAGGTGGAAAATTTTGCCGGCTTGACAGGACAGATCTTCTGCCAGGACACCATAGCAGAGCAAAGCCAACTACATCTCTACAGATGTGTCTACTCAGCCAAGTTTCTTTACCCTTGTCAAATGAGGAAACCCCTATGTGAAATGAGCAGTCACAGGGCAGAAGTAAACAAGGCTAGTGTTTATAAACTGTTCAGTATCCTGTTGTTCCAGAAATAGTTATTATTACTCAGGAGATCTGATCTGTCCAAAGGAGAAGAAATGCCTTGTATATGTGCTGACTAAAATCCCCAACAAGGGAAAAACCAGAAAATTTGTGAGTTTCTTATTTTAGTTTTCTTTGCTTAAACCCGGATGTGTAAGCATACTTCAAGTTACAGACATCTTTTCTTAACATTTCAAGAGCAGCAGGAATAAGTCCAGCGATGACAGGCTGCGTGCTAGCCTGTTCAATCAGGGCCTTGGGAGCAGCATCGTGCTCTGCAGATGCCTAAACTTCACAGACACTGTTTATGAAACAAATCCAAAGCAAAAAGAGCTTGCCACCACTGGCTCTAAGGAGTTGCCTGTTTTGCCACAGGTTACATTAAGACTGCTTGAAGCTGTACACTGTAGCTTTAAATACATACCCATCAGGTTACACATCTACAAACAAATTCTTAAAATATAAACAAAACTTGCAGAACAGATATATGTTGTGTTACTTATCCCTCGTTCACTGCCTGGTGAAGCATGTAGTGTGGCTTTGAACATCCCTGAGACCGTTCCAAAGTTGGTGTATTCTCACCAGTTGGAGCTGAAGATTCTCCCACCACAATAGCTGCTGTCCTATGGACTTGCTTGTCCTGCAGGTTTGGGGCCAGCAGTGCCCATCTCAGACCCCAATGATGGTTGCAGAGACAGGAAAAGCCATTGCGTCCTAAACAGGTTTCACCTGCTTGTCATTTTTAGGTGACTTAGCACTATTCCAACCTTTCATGAAGCATTCATAGAAACTGCTCTCATTTGGACTAGCTCATCCATGGGCCAACTCTTTGCTCTCAGTGTAAACTTGCGTAATAACAGGGAAGATAAAAGATCCAAGCCCAGAAATGAACATTTCTGGTACAGCAGAGATTCCATAACAGAGGCAGGCCCAAAGTAAAAGCAGAGGCTCATACACCTTTTTATTTAGGAGGGCAACAGGTAAAGCACTGTGGGTTTGTGCACTGCATATTTATATATTCTTCTGGTTTCAGGCTCTCTGGGACACCACAGAAGGTCACAGATATTTTAATCTGTTTCATTCCTAGACAAATTAAATCATTTCTCAGGAATCTCTTTATCACACTTGACATCACTTTCAGTAGTGCAATTCTATGTCTGTTCCTAGGTGTAAACATGAACCTAGGCTGGCACAGCTGATAAACAGGTTAGGAACACGCTAAAATTGGCGTGACACAAATAGCAATTTAGAAAGAGGAAACCATATAAACCTCAAGTCTTTTTTTACCCTTTTTTCCAAGAACAGGACAAGATGTGTTGATCGAAACATACACAATTCTGAAGTTCACAGCGGTTGTTTAAGCTTGTGAGAACAACAAATTAGCATGGCAGACACAATGATTTTCAGGAAAATCTCAATGAAAACTTCTCTTAAGAAAGCTGGCCACAATTTTCCTGGTTTGCAAGCGGGACAGTGAGGTAAGCTACAGACCTGACTGCCACAGCAACGGTTGCTGTGCAAGTAAATCAATGACTCAAAAAGCTTCAGGAGAAAAAAAGACATGATCATTCTTAAAGGTATGAGAGATTACACAAGCATGAAACAATTCTTTTTGTTTGAATTGAATGCACCAATCTTCAGAATCTAGTAAAATAGAAGCAGAGTTAAAAACCACAGTGGGTAATACTAGTGAAATATGCCATTCTATGGCAGGCAGCTTTACTGCAACATGTGGTAGTGCTCTTGCCTTGGTTTCCTACGTGACAAGTGATTTGAGTTGCACTGAACCAGTGAGCAAGTGACCTTGGGAAACTACAGGAACCTCATCAAGCTACTCTGATCCCTGGCATTATTACAGCAGTTACAGCATTGCTTCTGTAGTATTTAGCAGTTAATTTATTTTACTTTGCTACACAGTTAGCTCAGAATTATAGTAAAAACTACCAAGAATTGCCAGTGGAACTTATGCTACTTAATGTTGCAGGAGAGTCAGAACTCCTACAATATTATCTGAACAACATTCTCAGATAACTTTTCACATTGCTACAAAGGGAATCTGTAATCTTTCCAGTTTTTACCTTAATTTGCCTAATGTACTGCTGGAAGGTTCCTCAGACTTTTTCTAATTTGGCCTAAGTAATCTTACATAAATTATCAGACTTGCCGATGTACGTTGGCTCAGTGACATCATTTGCATGCACTAATACTCCTGCAATGTTTCAGTAATAGAACAAAGTGTGACAGTGAGAGAGGAGGAGGGAAAGGTAGAAGAAGGAAATAATAGAATCATAGAATAGTTACAGTTGGAAAGGACCTCAAGATCATCTAGTTCCAACCCCCCTGCCATGGGCAGGGACACCTCACACTAAACCTTCTCAACCAAGGCTCTGTCCAACTTGGCCTTGAGCACTGCCAGGGATGAAGCATTCACTGCTTCTCTGGGCAACCCATTCCAGTGCCTCACCACCCTCACAGTAACGAACTTCTTCCTTATATCCAATCTAAACTTCCCCTGCTTAAGTTTGAACCCGTTACCCCTTGTCCTGTCACTACAGTCCTTAACGAATAGTCCATCCGCAGCATCCCTATAGCCCCCTTCAGATAGATACTGGAAGGCTGCTATGGGGTCTCCACGCAGCCTTCTCTTCTCCAGGCTCAACAGCCCCAACTTTCTAAGCCTATCTTCATATCGGAGGAGCTCCAGTTCCCTGATCATCCTCGTGGCCTCCTCTGGACTTGTTCCAGCAGTTCCATGTCCTTTTTATGTTGAGGACACCAGAACTGTACACAATATTCCCATGAGAGCAGAGTAGAGGGGCAGGATCACCTCCTTCGACCTGCTGGTCACGCTCCTTTTGATGCAGCCCAGGATACGGTTGGCTTTCTGGGCTGTGAGCGCACACTGCAGCCAGCTCATGTTCATTTTCTCATCAACCAACACCCCCAAGTCCTTCTCTGCAGGGCCACTCTGAATCTCTTCTCTGCCCAACCTGTAGCTGTGCCTCGGATTGCTCCAACCCGGGTGTAGGACCTTGCACTTGGCTTGGCCAAAATTCAGAAGATTGGCATCTGCCCACCTCACAAGCATGTCAAGGTCCCTCTGGATGGCATCTGAATGTCCAGCGTATCAACCGGACCACACAGCTTGGTGTCATCGGCAAACTTGCTGAGGGCGCACTCAATCCCACTCTCCATGTCACCAACAAAGATATTGAACAAGATCGGTCCCAGCACCGATCCCTGAGGGACACCACTTGTTCCTGGTCTCCAGCTGGACATTGAGCCACTGACCACAACTCTTTGTGTGCGGCCATCCAGACAGTTCTTTATCCACCAAGCGGTCCATCCATCAAATTGATGTCTCTCCAATTTAGAGAGAAGGATGTCGTGTGGGACAGTGTCGAACACTCTGCACAAGTCCAGGTAGATGACGTCAACTGCTCTACCCCTGCCCATCAGTTCTGTAGCCCCATCATAGAAGGCCACCAAATTGGTCAGGCAGGATTTCCCCTTAGTGAAGCCATGCTGGCTGTCACCAAGCACCTTGTTGTTTTTCATGTGCCTTAGCATGCCTTCCAGAAGAATCTGCTCCAAGATTTTGCCAGGCAGAGGTGAGACTGACTGGTCTGTAATTCCCCGGGTCTTACATTTTCCCCTTCTTGAAAATGGGGGTTATATTTCCCTTTTTCCAGTCGCTGGGAACCTCACCCGACTGCCATGATTTTTCAAATATGATGGCCAGTGGCTTAGCAACTTCATTCGCCAGCTCCTTCAGCAAATATGGTAATTTATTTGTACATTTGAAAAGCTGCCTCTTTTTGTTGGTTAAAGTTCATGATTTAGAAATAACTGCAGTATTCTGGAAAACAAACAAAAAAGCAAACCCAACCCCGCTGCCCTGTACTCACTCTAGCATGCAGAGTACTCACACTGAAGTGACAGTACATATGCTCTGCATCTTTTTTGAAGCCAGAAAAGCACACGCTCAGTAAGGTCCATGTGCCTGTAATTCCAGCTTTCATCTAACAGTCTCATTTAGTTCAGAAGTCACGAAAAGGAATCTGAAGACAAACTTTTCAGCCACAAAGCCTGCACATCACATGCATTCACATACTTTTTCAACTCTTGAGAGACACCGAGCGTGAAAGATTTCAGCTCCAGAAATAGCTCTGATGTAGAATGTCGTGATCAGCACATGGAAATTGCACGTACTACTTCACACTTGTTTTTTTTCAAAGGTTAAAAAGTCAATATCGAATACGGAGAATAACCTGCATGAATTGAAGGTCAAACCAGATCCCTGCCTCCTGAGCAACAGTTCCCCCTACCTCCGTCCTGGTGCCCAGGCTGGTTTACAGAGATTCTACAGTCCCATCACCTTAGCTCTTCATTTCCGAGCTTCCCAAGCTGCACTTTTGGCAGGGCTTGTTTATAATGATTTGGTAATTCCATAAACTGTATCAGTGAGCTGATCTGGATTAAAAATAATCTTGCACAAACCAAGTGGATGGATGGGGGTGGGAAAACTCGTGTTTGGATATAAGGATTATTTTACTTATCCAGTTTATTGCACTCTCTACAGGCAGTTATGCTAGCTCAGGTAATAGAGCAGCACAAGCGGCAACATGAACTCCTTAAACAAACAGTGCCATGTAGAAAAGGGAATAGAGATGTGGAACCTGAGCCTTTTTTAAAACTACTCTTATGCCACACCTACTTCAACCTGACTGCAATGGCACGCACATCTTCAGAGGCTGCCAGAAGTGAAGAAATTGAAGTTTGTTTTGAAGTACGAGCTGCTGCTAGTTGATTGGTGCTATGGATTTAAGAGCTAGCAGTGAACTTCTGTGTACAGCTTCATCTGCTCAGCTCTCAAATTATGCTCCTGATCATTTCTCTCTACAGAAGAAAAAATTAACACAGGGAATCCGTTGTGGAAAAATTAGTTATGCAACCACAGTTTAAACGGAGCTTTGGCTACCACCACCTTGGTACCAAAAGTTTGCAATACTTGGAAAATGAGTTATCAAATATTGCCTCTTAATTCCAGCTTCCTCCTGCAGACAAAGCAGGTGGAAGGGACTGAAGCAGTCTGGGTGCTGTGAAGGGCAATCCAATCACCCCAGTTATAAATAGCAACAATAGCTCAGACAACAATCCTAGTCTGAACATTAAAATCAAATGTCTCCTAACAGACTGTGCTGTATGTTCATTCAAGTACAGCCAGCTGTGACAAAATATTTTCTGAGATAACATACTTTTCACCTCTAGGCATAACGTGCGAGAGATTTAAGTCTTTCAAAAGAAACAATAAAGACAAAAAAGACAATAAAACAAACATAGGAATTATACCTGTTCTATACTCCGACACAATTCTGTCACTCAAATTCAATGTTTATGTATATATATAAAACATATATATATATTTATATATATATATTTAAAAACCATTCTCTTTGTGAGTGCCTTCGGATTGTATATAGTATCCCAACACACTTAACTTCAGAGGTGAAAAACTGAGAAAATCTTCACTCCAGAGCCAACATATAAGGGAAAAAAAGGCACTACTACTAAAAATCACAAGGAAAGAAGGGCAGAGCAGTGCAAAACACTCCCTTTGCCAGCAGTGACAGTGGGTCAGCAGCTGACTTCATGGGAAGATGTATTACTGGAAAAGCCATGGAGCTCTGGGTGTGGAGGTGCTGCCCAGACACCAGAAGTGATTTCAGGAGCATGCATGTTTTGGCTCACATGTTTGTTTAGCCTGGGTTTTACAAAAGACAGAGAAAGGAGGTGACAGGAGGTAAACGTGAGCAGCGACATGCTCCGATGTCCCTGGCATGAGGCAGGCACTGAACAGCTTGGAGAAATGGGAAACACTGATTGCTTAACTGACCAGGGCACCATCAATTCCTCCTTCATTCCTCCTTTCCCTTCCTTTGAGTCCTGAATTCCTTTAGCCAGAGTTAACAAAGGAACTGAGGGAAGCTAATGGCGTTGAGCACTGACCAGGAGACAATGCACCTGCATCAACTTGTCCCTGCAAATTCAAACTTCAGTAATGCAACAACAAATATTTCTTTAGTCTGCTGTGGGGACAGGCAGCATGAGCAAGACACAGGATCTGAGAGGAGTTGTGATAAGGACTTAAGGGCAGCGCTCCAGCACCTCCAAACACCCTTTTGGGCACTGGCATGTACAAATTTCCTTACAGAGCTGTGATTACAGCAGTTACTGGGACATCAAATGTAACTTTGAGCCCTGAAACTCTCTGCCATTATCGTACACTATTCCTGAATGCACAAGCATAGAGCAGGAGAGTTAAAGAAGGGGCACGGTTTGAGCACTCATAGTACAGGAGCAATCTCATTTTGAAGGAAAGCAGAAAGTCTTTCTCACAGCAGCATCTGTGACACAAGGACCCTGACTTCAATGGGAACCTTGGGAAGTGCCCACTCTTTCATTGGACACAAGCTACTTTCACAGCTCAAATTAACAAAATAAGCCACTTCAGTGTACTTCAAAATGAGATGAACATTATACATGTAATTAGAAGATGACATTCCCGCTACTATCAATGATTAATTCAGCATATATATACAATGTTATAGATCTTAAAAATTAAAGAGATAATACCTAGTGCACCTGAAGAGACTGCAAAATATGCAGCAGATGAATTACGCTACAACCAGGGAATAGTTTTGAATTCCCATAGCAATCCTCACTGGCAAACTCATTATCCAGCCGATTTCTTCAGTGAGCTCTCACAGACCACATGAAGCTCCAATCCTTTGGCTTCCTCTGCTTTCCTTAAATAGTTAATCACAAAGGAAGCAGCCGTCACCTGCGCTGACAGTCTCTAAGCCCTGTCACTTCAGTGCAAGCCCATGCTGGGTACGGCAGTGATTCACAGGCACTGAGACAGCCAAACATTAATAAAGTCAGTTTTAAGCAGAGGGTTAAAAATTCTCTTTTAAATTATTTTTTTCTGAATATCTAAGTAACAAAGTAGGAAAGTGTGGAACAGAAAGATGCTCTTGTGTGCTTATTATAAGAGGCACAGCTTCCTGGAAGGCATTATGGAAACAAATGGGGAAGTATTTCAGATGAGAGGACCACATTTTTAAATTATCCTGACTCTTACTAAAGCCTTTTCTAAAGCTCCAGTTCCACCTGAAGCCCCTATCCCCCATTTACATGTAAGAATGTGGAAGGTTTTTTTCCCTAAAGTATAAGAGCTGCATAAACTATACCTGCAAGACAGCAATGGCAAAGAAATATGTGCCAAGCTCAAGTATCAGGGAGACAGAAGTCTACCCTGTACAGCCTAGGGAAAGGCCTTCTGGAGCTGTTCCAGCTATGCCCAACTGGCTTGTGGAAGTGAAGACACACACCGGAGTCCATGACCTACAGTATCAAGGGAGAACTAAACATCAGGATTAAAAAAAAAAAAAACACAGAAGAATGACTTGAGAGAAAGGCACTGAAATTTCTATGGCCACCATAAATCTGTGTCATGCATCCTCTGCTGATATCAAAGCTTAACAAATACTTTATTTACAAAGAAACGATTCACCATGAAAATATAAACCCAGAAGAGTTTACAGAAGAGCTGCTTTTCCTCAAAGTGGAGAGCAGGCTGCAGTACTGAAAAATAAGATAAAAGGGAAAAAAGACTGTGAAAAAAAAATGCCAATTGCTAATTGATAGAAAGTTTGCACTAGAATAATCAAACAAACCAAACTGATCTTGTTTCTGAACTGACTTAAAGGAGTTTGAGATTCATATAAGGCTATTTCTTAGCACCAATTGACCAGACAGGGATGTCTACAATCATTTCCTTGGTGCTAAAAATACTCTTATGTATGTGAACCACAAATGTTAAATTCACTATTTTGGTCACACCACGTATAGATCTGTTGCATTTTGAACTTCCTCTTTCCCCCTTATTCTGAAATCCTTTCAGATACTCTTCATCTTTCTTTAATACTTCTTTGCCATGCTCTTTTATCAAACTGATACTCCCAAGTCTGCAGGCTGCAGACTCTCTCTCTCTATTTACCGCCTCCTCCCTCCAATTTCTGCTATTAGCTGCCAACTTACAAGAGCTTGTGGTTGGAAAACTGTCAGTAGCTGAACTGTCCCGAGCTGGCATGTCAGCCACAAACTGTGGGCAGAGGTCTGCCTTGTCATTTGATAAAGAATAGGGCATAGAACGAACTGTACACAGGCAGCATCATTTCCAAAGCAAGGCCAGACACACAGGAGACTGCAGTGTTACCACTGCAAACACAAGTTAGTGCCTTCTACAAAAAGGTCAAGGCATTAGCTCCAAACTTATAGGTGACCTCAGATCAACTAAAAATAGTCCAATTCATTGAACATAGTAGTCCAATTCACTGACCTACTGATGCCATTTTACGCTTGTATTTTCTTTGTATCATTCCAAAACTAGTAACCATACTTCAGGCACTTTGATTCATTACTTACTGCTGGGAGAGTTGCAAGGGGCAGAATTGTACTGCCCTGGAAAGTGAAAAATTAGGTAACTCCTTCATTTACAGTGAGCAGCAGACGCAAGCCCAGCTAGGCAGCTCCTACAGTGAGATATAGTACTGAGATCATGTATCCATGCCTCCGGAGCCACTATCTTGATTCAGATTACAACATGCTTTTCTGAAGCTACGCCAGTTTGACTTTAAGGCATAATAGTTAAAAAACTCAGAAGCAAACAAAACAATACACAGGCATGGGGACAACGGATTAGACCAAATGTCCATTTTGCCCAATTCCTGATGTCTGTGTCCATTGGCCAATACTTCAGTAAAAAGTCTAAGAAATGGGCAATATTTGATGCTACACTCTGCCCTCAACATCCATTTAGGTTCCAGCCTTGTGTAACTCTGAGATTTCCATGCCTGTTTCTAAATATTTACGGTCAATAGAATCTGACTGTAAGTATTTTTCTTTTTCTTCTTTTTTTTTTTCTCTTTTTTCTTTTTTAATCTTTTGTCCATTCTGGAATTCATTCTCGGAAAAACGTAACTGGAAGTAGCATGAAATAGCACTTCTCCTTATTTTAAACCTGGTGCACAATATTTACATTTAAGACTTCCAAATCTTGTACTGAGAGAAGCAATCACTTAAACGTCCTCTCCATGCCATTCACTTCTGCTTGCTCTACCTCATATTGGAAACTCCATGTCTATTCAGTCTGAGCATAGAAATAGCTCCATGGTTTTGTCTAGTCTTTATTACCACTTATACATACCTAATTATTCTAGATCTGTTTTAAAATTACTTTAAGAGAATTAGATGTGCTATTGATGATAGAGGCATGGGAATTTAACAGTGTCATAATATATTCTTGGGGTTGAGGGGAGTAGGGTTCGTATTTATCCCTTAATACATCCACAGTCTTTTAGCCATCATTGATCAGTAAGTCACAGAACCATCCACAGTAATTCCAAGATCTCCTTCTTAATTTGCAAGGAGGGCATAACTAAGTCCACCAACAGGTATATGCTGTCAGATTAAGCTTCTCAACAAACACTACCTTACATCTATGAGGACTGAGTTTGGCCTGCTATTTTGTAGCCCCATTACTTAGCACTGTGAGATCCCTCTGACATTCCTCACAGTCAGCTTTTGATCGTGTGACCTGGAAAAATGTGTCAGTGCTTTATTATTCATCCTCCATCCCAGACAGTTTATGAGCACTTGGAAAAGCAGAGATCCCAGCACACATTCTTTGCGGGACTCATGGGGTAATGTCCCTGTAACTGTCTAGTCTTTTATTTTTTCCATACAGTTTCCAGTCTTTACCTAGTCACTACCTAACCACTACAGAATTAAACCAGCTTAATTTCCCAAAAGTCTATGAAACACTAAGTGTTTGGTTGGCTTTTCTGGTTATTTGGTTCAGGTTTTTTAAAAAGAAATCCAGGCATAGTATATTAGCTTGATCACCTTTATCAAATGCTCATCCAGTCAGTCATTCAAACAGCATGAGCAAATTTACAGTGTAGGGCTTCCTGCTGCAGAAGACAACTTGACTCCTCTCTATCATCGCCTTTATTCCTGTCAATGGACACTAATCCTATTCTTTTTTTCAAGTTTCTACTGAGATGCCTAATACAGAAACCAGGCTCGCTACTAGTCTACAGTTTCCCCAGACACTCCATGGGCCCCTCTTGAAAAGCCTGACACGTTTACTGCTTTTCATTCTTCCATTCTAAGGCCAAATTAAGCAATGATTATACACAACGTGTGTAACTCAGCAACTTCACCACTGAGTTCTTCACAAAGTGAGAACTTTTTCCTAGCAATTCATTGTGCCTACTTGTTCCAAAACGTCAACCTTCTGTCAGCTTTCCCTAGCCTGCCCCCCAGAAAGGAAGGCTCCATGTGGGAACTGTTCCGAAGTGAACAGCAATGCAAATAACTTCTCTGCTATGGCTTTACCTTCCCTTAGCCCACATGTAATATTATGACCATCTATCAGCCCATTGGGATCTCTGGCAGGCCTTCTGCTTTTGACAGTTAGACAAAAAGCTTTAATTTTTTAAAATGTCTTTATAAAGTTGTTCCTCAACATTTTTTTTGGCCTACCTCATTATGGTTTATATTTAACTTGCCAAAGCTAATGCTCTTTCCTATTCCCCTCATTTGGATACAACTCCTGCTTCAGAAAGATGACTTATTTCTAGGAGCATTGTTTACTTAAGTGTTTCAGCCAGTCCTTGTTCATTTTTGTGGCTTTCTTCAATCTCCTATTCCCCTCCCTTCTTGGACTTTCACCATTAAAACTGGCCACAGTATTCTAGAAGTCTTAGGTTGTGGGGTTTTGGGGGGGGTTGGGGTTTTTAATTTTAAGTCAGTACTCTACACAGAATTTCCCAATTTATGTGCTTACATGTGAAGCTGAAATAGCGTTTCAGCTACAATATTTTGTTGAGATTACAAGAAGCTTTCTCTGTGTCTGTTTCCAAGACGGTTTTCTATCATAAAGATATAATCTGCATTTGTTCCTCCCAGATGTTTTATTTCATTTTGGCTGTATTAACACATAATTTGTTGGACTGAGGACATTTAAATCAGGCAATCCAGATTGTTCTCTATAAGTAATCAGTCCTTTATTTAGTACTCTCCAATAAGTGCATTGTCTGCACACTTAACCTAGGATTTTTTCCAGCTAGGATTACTGATGAAGGCATTGCTAGAATGAGAACTGACCAACTGAGGACCTCATGATAAAAAAAAGCCCTTTTAGTACATCCTTACCAGCAAACACATTTGAGATTTCTCAGGGCATTGCTCTTCAATCTGTTCCCTTGTGCTTGGTAAAGTCTGAACTCACATTTTTACCATTAAAGAAGCACTTACCAAGAAGAATTACATCCTCTGAAAAATATTTATTCTATCTCAACTATTTCCATCATATTTTGCCTATTTACATTTAAAATTGCACTAAAAAGTCAGGAACCTTTAGAATGGGAAAACATTTATTCATTTTATTCATGCTTGAAAACAGCCAAACCGACTTTATCCAAATAATAAAAAAAAAAAAAACAACAAAACCACACACTTTATGGCAAAGACCAAGTCTGAAAAATGTCAGACATAGAGATGATGCTTTCCTAACAATGTGAGCAACTGAAACCAAAAGCCAGAATAAAAGAAATTGTGCAGCTTAAGCCTTACATCAACACGTAAGCTAATTTGACTAAGTGTTCTAAATACATTAAATGCTAATACGTGGCTTGGTAATATTAACTTTGCATAACTCTTGGAGACTAAGAGAAGCTTCAGAAGAGAAAGAATCTTAAATGTAACATGGAATTCTTTGCAGAACTACTGGTCTGCCAGTCTTAACACCAATCCTAGGTAAAATAATGAAATGCACAACACTGAATTAAATTAATAAAGAATTAAAGGACATCCCGGAAAAGACTGTCAACCTTAATAATGTTTAGGGTTCATGTTAGAGAAGCAACTGACTATAAAACCCCTTTAGAACCATGAATATTAATTTTTAAATGTAAGAATAAGACAACCACCACCTAGTTAGACTAAGGCCAAGTTACAACCTGTTTGTATGGTCTTAGTTCAATGCAGCTAGCTACTGGGAGATGACTGAACAGTGATCTGTAAGTAGGTACTGAGGAAGAGAATAAGTAACACCTCAGTCTCCAGCTGGCTTCTTGAAGCCAAAGTCTTAAATATATTTTAAATTAAAGACTAATATTTTTGCAATAATGCATTTATCCATAGGAATATTTTAGGACATTGTTACGAGATTCTCCATTAACTGAAATCTTTAAATCAAGCTAACTAGTCTGTGATCCATGATGAATTTACTGAAAGAAAATATTTTGTCCTGCATCATGAAACAAATCAGCACAGAATCATAGAATCATAGAATAGGTAGGGTTGGAAAGGACCTCAAGATCATCTAGTTCCAGCCCCCCTGCCATAGGCAGGGACACCTCACACTAAACCATCTCACCCAAGGCTTCATCCAACCTGGCTTTGAACACTGCCAGGGATGGAGCACTCACAACCCCCCTGGGCAACCCATTCCAGTGCCTCACCACCCTAACAGGAAAGAATTTCCTCCTTATATTCAATCTAAACTTCCCCTGTTTAAGTTTGAACCCGTTACCCCTTGTCCTGTCACTACAGTCCCTAATGAAAAGACCCTCCCCAGCATCCCTATAGGCCCCCTTCAGATACTGGAAGCCTTCTCTTCTCCAGGCTGAACAGCCTAAGGGACTATTAATGTGTTGAGGTTTTTTCTGGCCTTAATAACTGTACTAAACAGTCCTCCTTCTTCAGCATATATAATTTACCTCTGCAGAATCAATATATACCAACAGCCATGCCTTGAAAAGGACAATTAGGATTCAGCTGTATACAGAAAGGAAGGCTTTAGCTTCAGACATTTTACCACAGATTACCTTATATTCCTCTCCTGTACTATTTACATTTAGCATGTACACAAACACATTTAAAAGCACTCAAAGTTCTTAAAAGAAGAGGACGATAATGTATCAACCTTCAGTTCTAGTATTTATTTATATTCTACCCAGAGTTTCACAATTCACAGATTATATTGATAATTTGTTTTGTTTACAGTGGTGATGGAGAACATGTTCTCAACACTTAGCGTTTTGTTTTTAAGACCTAGCTGTAATATCTGCTGTGTACAAGGCAACGTCAGGTTTTTATTTTTAAAGTTTGCAGATACCATGCTTGTAAAAAAAAAAAAACAAAAAAAAAAAACAAACCCAAAACCAAAGAGAAAAGATATCAACAATTTCAGGCTTGGCCTGAAGGCCATGGTCACTCAATCTAATCTCTATATGCAAGTCATGGAAATTCCTTCATCAAAAGAAGTAAAATACATCTTCTAGAAAAGTACCAGCTGTGTTAAGAAGTCCACAACCTCATTTGCTAAAGAGGTCACTGCACTAGAACATCTTTGCACATGCATTAGAAGCTTGTACAAAGGTCATAATAATCATTTGGTCAAATTTTCCATTTGATGAACCAAACTGAGATCCTTGAGCTTCAACAGTGTAATGTTCTTGCCAATCTATCTTCTGGACTGTCTTCCAGCAATCTTACAAACTCCTTGAAATGCAGAAGCCCCACTGGACACCAAAGTTACAAGCCAAATTTAAAGGCAAGTTTTGGTTGATCTCTTATGATTACATTCCTCATTTCTGAGAGCTATCAAACAGTACTGCAACTAGCTAACAATAACTTCTCAAAACAGTAAGATGCACAACTTGTTAATAACATGTTTTAAACTCTTTGGAAAACACTACCTCAAAGTCTCCAGGCACCAGATGGATACTTCACACTCTTCTCCCAAATACAGAAAGACCGCACTTTACTACTCCAGATAATTTAATCCGTCCCTTCATGACAGAAGCTTCTCAAGGACTGCATCACCTGGCACCAGCAGGGAGCTTGACCATACATCTGTATCACGCACTAACAATTTGTTTTATTATTCAACACACAGAACTCCACTCTGAGCAAGCTCTTAGTCAGACTGACATCCAATTAAGCCATTGCCACTGACCACTCAAAGAGTCCAGTTTTTCAACACTGGTCTCCCCTTGAACCAATCAAGTGATAGAGCATTGACACTTTTCAAGACCACCTCTGCAGATCACCCACCCTGAAGGATGAGAAGACATTGGGGAAGAGAGGAAAAAAACCCAGGAAAGTAATTACTTACTTTGGGAAGATGACAGTCATGAGCGCTGATGCATAACCAGGCTTGCACATTCCCTCTGAGAAATTTGCATACTTTGATGCCAATTCTGGAGGCCTGTGAAAAAAAAAGTAAAGAGTCAGAACTCTGCTGGCTACGAACTGGCTTTTGCAATCATCATATTTTTTTTCTTCTGACTTCTACGAAAAACAGCTGTGAGGAATAATAGTAAACACAGACAGGTATTTATTTGTTGCAATATAGCATCACAGGAGAATAACAAGCAAAGGATTAAACAAATAAAAGGTTAAAGATAAAAAAGATAATAAAACAAAGGATTAACAAATAATGGGTTAAAGATATCTATCTGAAATACACTTTGAGTGAGATGAGAAAGCATAGAATGGTTTGAGTTGGAAGGGACCTTGAAGATCATCTAATTCCAACCTCCCTGCCATGGGCAGGGATCTAAGGGATGAGCACCTAGAAGTTTTAATTCCAAAGACTTGCGTTTGTGTTCTGCCTCAGTCAGGATTCTCTTTAGAAACAGGGAAAGGAAGGAAAGGCCTATTGCTGACAAAAAGGGTTTTAATACCAAAATGCATCTTCTTCTGATCTAGGCAAAAGGGACAGCAGGGTGTACAGACCACAGCTTGTTGCAGCATTTCAGATATGAAGAAATACGGGAAATCTTCATCTTTATCAAATAAACTTAAGTGTTACTGGATTTTTATTGTTTAAGCAACATACAGAAACCCCTAATACCGAAATCTTCAAAAACAAGTAGAAAGCAACTGGAATTTATCTGCAGCCACCACGTAGTGAGTCATTGCTGGCAAACTTGTATAACTATTTCAACAGCAGGCCTTTCTCAAATGACCTCAGTGGTCACACAAAATATCTTGTGCCACAAACACAGGCATTTCTCTCTTTTCTGATTTAATGGCGCTTTCATTATCAAATTAAAATGTCACTCAGATGCCCATCATGGTGTTTCTGCAAAAGAATAGTAGGCTGAAACCCTCATGCCTTGGACTCGCACAGAATGCCAATCAGAACCGCATACTGATGGTGGAGCTGTCAATTACAAAACCCACAAAGAGTCAGAGCTGCTAAAGCCTGAGGGGCCGAGCTGTTAACGTTTCTTGGATGTGATGAAGTTCATGATCCAGAGTGCCAGAGGCAGAACGCTTCTCATAAGCCAAATGTATCTGCCATCATTCAACATTTGCTCATCTCCCTTCTTCTAGCCACATATTGAGTCAGCAGGCTACACAGATCTAGAATTCAGCACCTGTATTTTAAACCCATCTAGGGACACATTTTAATTTCTTTGTATTAGACATTACAAACTGTCGTTGCCAGTATGCTTACAATAATAAGCCTGTAATAGGTATAACTCAAAGCCAAGCATTAAGGCTAAAGCTGCATACAGCCTTGCTGTACACCACTCACCGAGTGAAGCTAACCAAGCTATCATCATTTTAGACATATATATTCACTTTGTGGGCTTTTTTTTCCCTCCAGATTTACACATCTCACAATTACATAAACGAGACTGCAAAACATCCTGCATGAAGCACCCCATGGAGAGCTACACCTTTTTCAAACAAAGCCAGCTTTGTAAAATCATACTGCTGTTTGTAGGTACACATCTCTGTAACAAAACCAAGTGTACAGAACTGAAATGTATGAATAAGCATCTCCTTTGTATTTGATTACAAGGTACACACTACATACCTGCATATATTGCTGCTTCTTTGATTATGTTTCTTATTTCCACGTGGAAGAAGTAGTCTTAGTGAAGGTACAGTCTGCCTTTAAAGGCAACCTAACAAATTACCAAAGCACGGTGCACAGCATTGCAAGAGTTTACCTTTGAGTCTCATTTGTAATCCTGAATGCTGCTTACAACAGAACTATGCACCAAACCAAACATTACTTTCTTAGTGCTTCACTAGTAAAGAGCTTCATCTTGCTAGCTCCATTACTGTGCCTGGAATCCAAGGCTATGCTGATCACACAGCAAGCTGCTGCGGTAAGCCAGCCAGGGCTATTGTGACTGTTAGGACACAAAGAGACAAATCCCCTCTACATCATCCAGGTCCAAGCGCATTATTTCAGCTCCCGATTCTCATGCTCCTATAGTTACAGTGAAAGCACCAATTGGGTTGAGGTAGTTAAAGAGCTAGTGGAGACAGCAGAAAAGGATATAATTACATTACACTGTGCATCCTTAAATTTTGCTCGGATTTCATGCAGGAAAACCTCACTAAGACAATAAATTTATCCAGAATAAATTAGGGAAATAATTCATAGTCAGTAACTGTAAACATCTGCAGTTTTTAAACAAGTGCCTGAATGAGGGTGAAGTTAAAAGGAAGTAATGGGCTTATTCCACTAGAAAGAAAATGCACTGTTGCTTTTTCTTCTGACTTTTCTTCTGTGAGACTAGCACGCATCCTGAATTCTTAAGATTTTCTGTGCTTCGCTACACTGTTATGTGGACAGCAAGCTTAAAATTTCACAATTTGGATAAGTTAAAAATCCAGCTGCTTTCAGAGGATTTAGAAAAAGTAACAAGATTGGTCCTTCTGCTTGCATTTGGCAGATGTGTGTCTTCTTTTAATCTCAAATATGAAAATGACACCATGGTTAATTCCTTCATCATGTCTTGATCCGGGACAACATGTCACCCTCAAAGGACTGGAATGTAAAACTATTTTTAAAAAGAAATTAGTAATACAAACCCAGAGTTTTGACTTACAAAAAAAGTAAAAAATGTCCACAACTAAGCTCATGTGATGGAGTATTACAAAATCTGCTATAAGAGACAAATTTTGCCACTTTGCCTTCCCCGTGGAATTTAAATAGTGCATTATAAACATTGGAAAACTTCATCCGCTTGAGATCATCTTATCTGAGGACTGTGATTTCCTTCAAAACTACAGGACTGCTCCAAACAAGACACTAACGAAGACACAACCAGAGTGGTTAAAGCATTTACATTTTAACTAATATCAAGATGCCACAGATCTTTGCACTGTTTTTGTTTTATACATCACTTACAGCTTCCGGTCCTCAATTTGCTTTTTCATATCTCATAAGCTTGTAAAGCAACAAATCGCATTTGAGGGGGGGAAAAACTGACATAAAACCATAAACTATCCCTCCTTCCCCAACTGGCAAGAACTTGTATTAAAGAGATGGATCAGAAAGTAAGTGCCCCATCAACTCTTCCCCTTCATTATAGACTGTCAGCCTCACAGCAAATACTACCAGTTCAATTAAAGGCACAGGAGGACACCTTTAGCAGGTCTGATGATGCAGCTTTTTTACTCTCCTTCAGTTACTGCTGTTCAGTCATTGCCAACAGCAGTTTTCATGTATATAGTACTCAATTCCCATACACTAATAACAGCTATAAATACTAAAATGTATTTGCACATCTGACTTTATATGAAGAGTCATGATGCATCATGTCATTTTGACAGGTGGGATCTCCTTAAGTGCAAGACACTATGGAAACAAGATGAGCTGATGAACCCTTGGCCTTCGTACATGGCTGGAACCCCATGTTCAACAAGAGCACAGCAACTCTTGATTACAGCTGTGTTAGAAGTTTCTGAATTGGTTCAAGAATTACACAGCCTGATCATGTGATATTTGTTATTTTTTTAGTTCCAGCTGAGGAAAAACTAAACAAATGAAAGGAATGAGGAGAGAGAAAGAAGAGGAAAACAGAATGCTTACACTGAAAGAGACAGGAAATGCATCTATCACACTATGGCCAGCTAAAGAGATGTAAATATTTTCAAATGTTACTTCAGTATGTAAGCAAATTCCTCAAGGAGGTTGTATGACCAAATACAAGAAAATACAGCCCAAACCCTTCTTTCTAAAAACATATGGATATGATGCATGCTAAAAAATGTCCTGTTCTGCCTCTCCACCAAGAATTGTGGCTTCTCATAAAATTAATTTCTTAACAGCGAAGATAATCAACACATACTTTATTTATTTGGACTACTCAAGAACACCAGCTGAAGGAGATTAGGTTACATTAAACTGGCCTGGGAAAACAAAGTTTTAAAGACATTCCACCCAAACCCATGACACACCTCCATAGCCCTGAATGAAGGCACAATGCGAAATCGATGATCCCTTTTAGGAAATGCACACTAGACAGAGGGGCATTGGCAGCTGAAGACCACTAGCACTGGCAATGCCATTCACCCTTTGTGAAATGTCACCTTTGCACACACCGAAGAGGTTTCCACCACGAAAAAGGCACAAGGATCCTACTTCCTGAACAAATTCCATTCCTGGTCTTTGGCATACTAGGAATTAGATCACTGGGAAGAAGAACGAATTTCAGATTAGTCTCACCAGTGCTAAATACATAAACATCGTAAGAAATACAGCTGTGATTTCTCTATCAGAATTGACTCTAGCACTGTACCATCTCTGGTCGTCCACAGAATTCAACAACCCTGCCTGGAGCTTCTCAGTTAATAACCTTTCATCAAATAATAAAAAAGTGTTGGGATCTCTGTGGATAAAAGAAAAAAAAACCCTAAGTTTTCAAGCTAGAAAGGTTTTGTTTGTCTTAAGTAAATAAACAAAATGCTGAGTTTATAAAACCAGATTCAAAGGATGCAGATTAAAAAAAGTCCAAGAAAAGTCCATGGCACATTTTGCATGTGACCTCATGCTGCATACTCCTCCAAGAATTGAGTAATACCCCTTTATCTGATCTCTTTGGTTTCTATAAGCTTTCCCCATTTTTAAAGATTTCTGTTTCTGTTACATCTTACCTTTGAGACTAGTAGCACAAAGAATTGTACTCAAATACACACAGACAAGGAGTAAAGAAAACAGCCCACTTGAGGGTTTGTTTGTGTTTTTAAAGAAACATGGAAAGGAGAAAACAACTGGCTGAAATACCAATTGTTAAACAAAAAGCATGAAATACAGAAAATTTATTTTCACAGAAGGCAGCCATTTAGCGAAGAAATAATAAAAAAAAATCAAAATATGGAGATTACTGCTCCCTGAGTTTTCAATTACTTTAAAACTTTTAACTTAATAATGAAGTAACTTGCTGGCAACCAACATAAATCCTGAAAGCACATTATTGGACTTTAATCTATTCTAGTTTCCATAGATCCAAAATTACTGATTTCCATCCTCAGTAATAAGTATCAACATTCTGGTTTTAAAGACATGAGACTAGGATGACCCAGTGGAGGATAGTCCCTTTTTGGAGATGGGACTCAGCAGTCAATGAAAACTCTTGACGGTCAACTGGGATTCCTACCTGAACTGCTTTCTGAAAGAACTGTCTAAAGAATGTCTAAATAAACTCTATTTCCCCAGAGTCAGAAATTATAGTGCTCCTAATATTAGAACATGTAATTCTCAACATTTGCAAAGATTAAATGCTACGATTCTCTGTTTAAGAGAGAATTACAGTGTTAGCGCAATGGCCATAAAAAGTGACTCAATTAAAAGTCTGATGGGAAATAAAACGCTAACCTATCACATCCAGTTTTGACCAAAGGAATGCAAAAAGATAAATTGAAATGTCATAATTTTGTTGCTGTAACCCTTAGGTATTCATCACTAACCCTCATCTGTTACATCTACAAACAGACAATGCTTTCTTTGGATCGGGAACTGTGTTTTTCCATTTGTAGCGTAATGAATCCAGCAGTGTAGGTCCAGAAGAGACAAACAAGTGCTAAAGAGATGAGAAGAAATAATTCAACCCAATCACAACCTAGGAACCCTTTGCTCAGGCTAGTAGGAATCAACACATCTGAAACCAAAGATACTTCCTCAAAGCCTATAGCTGTGGGTAAAAAAAAAAACAACACAGTTTGACTAAGAGTTCCTGAAGCATCCTAGCCAAAATTACAGTTTTATGCCTGTGGATACTACAGTTTAGTAGATTTGAATGTCAAAATCCACTGCTTAGCCATTTAGTTTTAAATGCCAAATGAGAAAATCAGTTACACTAAGGAACTGATTTTAATCACCACATCTTCCTTCTGAAAAATTTACTTAATTTCATTGCAGAACATAGGCTATGGAACACTCCATTTCAGTGTTTAGCTGGGTTTGACAGCACACTAGCATAACAGAATGCTATGGAAAAAGATCAGCAGTGATTTATTATTCACTATTTCCCATATTATCAGAACATCAACCAAATTATCCTAAAGACAGTAAAACACTGACAGAAGGAAGCACTTCTTTCATATAATATGCAGTTAATTGGTAGATTTCTTTATGTCAGTTGCTATAGAAGCCAGATGTATAGATGGGATTGAAAGCTATTAAGAGGTCTAACAGCATCCACAATGCTTCCTTCCACAACCCCTTCCTTTGGAAGGAATACCAAAGCTTCCTCTCCTTGGAAGCTGGAGACCGACACTGGAGCAAGAATTGCTTCACACTGGTGTACTTTTCTTCCTTCCCTTAACAATTCTAGGGAGCACTTTGAGACAAGACGCTGAGGCAGGTGAATCAAAGGCTTCTGGTCATTTTTATCTTCCTGCAAAGGAAGTTCAACCCTTTCTGTTGCAGTAGCAGATCTATTGTACAGGTAGCTGGCAGGGACCAAACTTTAGGGGAATAAATCCTACTTGGAAAACTCTCTCTCACTACCTGATAGCAAATCTTTAACCAGAACAGTTCACGACACCTTCCCTTTTCAATTCCTTTGGTAACTTTGCAGGGGTAAAGGGGGATAAAGGTTCCCCTTTAACCATTTCTTAGGAAGATCTGAGCAGCCTAGGAAAGAATAACAACATAACTCCTCTCGACCGAAGAAAAAGACTCTGGATATGGTAAGGGCTTTTTTTTTTTTTTCTTCTTTTTTTCCTTTATTTCTGAGCTGGACTAAAATTGAGAGGAAAACAACAGTGGTTAGCGAATAAATTGCTTTAGATGGTACATAGAGGTGACCTCACAATTGGGGAATGTGGTTTAACAGAAGTTTTACAAAACACTGTATATAGTCATGAGGCTCTGAATCTTTCTCACTCTTCTTACTGAAGTACTAACCCCCAAAAAAGCTATCTTCACTGACCCATACTGGAGACAGATATCATGAACTGAAATAGACATCAACTAGTCTAGTAAGTAACATACTGAAGTCTTAGGAAGAGGAAGGCTACATATTGGAAGGAAAATGTTTCCTTCAGGAACCTTGCTGTAAACATAGAACATAACCTTGACCTGGAGGAACCCTTGCAAATACTGTGACTAAATCTGCCCTCGCAAAACTAACAAAAATCCAAACTGCTTTAGGGTAAATAATTAAGGATAGCCAGAACTGTTCAAGCCACCCAGATCAAAAAATGTCTCCTGTTTACTCCATACATTGTTCTAGTGAATGCCTTCTGCTTACATAACTTTTTTTCACTTCAAAGAGGAGCTGCTGTCTGAAAAGGCCATCCAACCAACTTCCAAACTGCCATAGGTAACCACAATGACTCAGAGAACAGAATAAAGTTTGTCTCAAAGAACTTAACAGCCCAATTATTCAGACTTTCCTTCACCTTATATCACCCTTAACTTCACTGAACATCAGTACTACATGAGAATGAGGTTATTCATGGCTCTCCAGAAAAGAAATAAGTGGTATTCTAAGATGTTTGGTGCATAGGCTAAAGGAGAGTGCCAAGGCTGACAACTGAAATAGGTTTCACTTTTCAACAAGACAAATCCTATTCTCTCCTCCTTGTTAATTCATCTAAATAGCAACGCTTCACAAAAATTACTGGAGTTCAATGATAAAATAGACCAGAGAGACCTTGACACGCTTGTGAGGTGGGCTGATGCCAACCTTATGAACTTTAACCAAGCCAAGTGCAGGGTCCTACACCTGGGTCGGAGCAATCCCAGGCATAGCTACAGGTTGGGCAGAGAAGAGATTCAGAGCGGCCCTGCAGAGAAGGACTTGGGGGTGTTGGTTGATGAGAAAATGAACATGAGCCAGCTTCAGTGTGTGCTCGCAGACCAGAAAGCCAACCGTATCCTGGGCTGCATCAAAAGGAGTGTGACCTGCAGGTTGAGGGAGGTGATCCTGCCCCTCTACTCTGCTCTTGTGAGACCTCACCTGGAGTATTGTGTGCAGTTCTGGTGTCCTCAACATAAAAAGGACATGGAACTGTTTGAACAAGTCCAAAGGAGGGCCACGAGGATGATCAGGGGACTGGAGCACCTCCCGTATGAAGACAGGCTGAGAAAGTTGAGGCTGTTCAGCCTGGAGAAGAGAAGGCTGCCTGGAGACCTCATAGCAGCCTTCCAGTATCTGGAAGGGGCCTATAGGGATGCTGCGGATGGACTACTCGTTAGGGACTGTAGTGACAGGACAAGGGGTAACGGGTTAAAACTTAAACAGGGGAAGTTTAGATTGGCTATGAGGAAGAAATTCTTTCCTGTTAGGGTGGTGAGGCACTGGAATGGGTTGCCCAGAGAAGCTGTGAATGCTCCATCCCTGGCAGTGCTCAAGGCCAGGTTGGATAGAGCCTTGGTTGAGATGGTTTAGTGTGAGGTGTCCCTGCCCATGGCAGGGGGGTTGGAACTAGATGATCTTAAGGTCCTTTCCAACCCAAACCATTCTGTGATTCTATGATTCTAAAATAGAGCTTTGAATACTGAACAGATTGGGGTCTCTGACTCAAACATTCAAATGACATAACCACCTTCGAGGATTTCTGCATTTAATGATGGAAAAAAGGGTCACTAAAAGACAACAAAAAGGAGCAGGAGGAAGGCACTTAATGTTTTGCAGCTGTACAGGACACCACTCACATTTTTTCAGGTCTTCAAGATAACCCTTTTCTAATGAGCCAGGGAGAAGATACTTCTAAGTAGGAATTAAAAGATCTGAAATCAAGCAGAAGTATCCAAACACTTTCAATATGCAAATCAAAAACATTTTGTTTGTTGGCTTTTCAGTTTATCCTTCTTAAACAAGCCAGAACAGATTGCATAGCAGACAATGAAGAAACAGTACATACATGTTGTCAGTTTCCTGCCCCTCCCTTTGTGGTACTGATTCTCGTCGCTGAGAGCAAGACTGGGGCTGCAGCAAGTGTCAGAAGTAGCATTTCTGCCTGTTTTCATTTCTACTTTGAGCCCAGAAAGAATCACACAGGCTTCTGTGTAATATAAGAGTACAAAGTATTTAATAAAACTTAATTTAATTGTTTGGTTTCCTCACAAAACAACTGAGAAAACCTCTGAGCCTCACAATTGAATTAAAACATCCATAACCTCAAAAACATCTTACAGCAACAACAGCTACAGAACTCCCACCCTGACATGGCACATCAGATGCAGCTGTAAGTATCCTTCCTGCTGCAAAGTAGCCTCCATCATGTTTTGTTCACTGCAGTGGGCATCACACAACACCGGCTCTCCCACCAGCCCCTGTCAGGTCCTTTAGTGGTGGAGATTTGTCAAGATGTCAGGGATGTCACACTTCCTCAAGGAAAAAGCTTATTCAAATTTTATCACCTTAATCAAACCTTACCTTGTCCTTCACTCCTAGAACAACTTCACACAGTAAAATAAAGAGATTTTTATTAAGCAAGACCTACTGTCAGGTTTCCAGTCATAAGACTTGGAATAAAACAAGTAAAATAAAACCCACTTCTGATTGTATTTATCAGGGTTCCTTCAATCTCACTCACCAGAGTTCCTTTAACTTATCACCTCTGTAGAAAGCTAAAAGATTGTGGTTTCACAGCGTGTCACTACCTGGCAGATCACCAACCTCTCTTCTGATAGGCAATTCCTCTCAAGCACAGCAATAAGGCTTCCTGCCTTCTTTTAGCATAAATGAAATATTGTTTTCTTACACCTAATAGACCATTAAAAGTTTTAATTAAATGAATTCAATAAAAATTATTAAAAGCAAAAGATGTTAATAGTATGTGTTGGTTTTACTGTCCTTCCCCAACATACAAGAAATCTGTATGCGTGTGTTTCACCAAACTCTTTCCTGCCTTGACAACCTACTACATATTATTAAAATTTATAAATGGCATTCTTAGCACATACAGACAAGCAAAGCCTTCACGTCTCTGGTCACATTACAGCAGTGTGGAAGACAAATTTAGAGGCAGTCTGAGTAATGTGAGCTGTCTCTTCCCATACACCCCATTTACGAAACCTCCTCACAGCCAGCTACAGAAAAATATAAATTAGGAGCTGACAAGTAAGCTGTGTCTAGATACTACAGCACGAGCGTTCTTCAGAGTGACATGTTTCAGAGGCAGTCTTGATACATAGCTTAACATTCCCTTGCTGGAATACATTTGATTTCCATTCAACCATTGGATGAGGATTCCCTAAAACATTTCAAAGGGGAAACAGAAGGGAAGTAGATTTCTCTTTGGAAGTGGAACCATGCTGGCCTGCGATAAGGGATCTTTGTCAAGCCAGGTAGGCGCAGAAGAGCTGATGTTTGGTGATCACACACATGCCTCTATGATTTCCAACAGAGGGGACTCTTGCATCAGTTTAATGATAAACTCACAACCGCTTTGATTCAGGATAGGCAGCAAGAAAATCACCTGTTTCCACAGCAAGAAAATCACCTGTTTCCACAACGTGTGCATGACAAGTATCAAGAATACAATGATGAACGTTAGTGTTTGGCCAATTACAATTAAAATGAGATTAATTTCTTTAATGGTCTTAATGCAGTATCTCTGACCTCTTTAACTGAAGCTCTGGGAATGATCTATGCTTACATAGCCCAATCCATTCAATTTTCATAAGTTATTCAGAGAGCAAGAAGGTTTTCATAGGAGGACATTCAGTAACTAGAAATTTAACAAGCTTACCAGTGCAGAAGCTGGCCAAAACTAAAGCAATTTATCTCTGAGTTTCAGAACAGTTTTCTAAAGGAAGAACATTAAGCGTGGCTTTTTATATGCTCTTTTCCCAAGAGGATAAAGCAACAGGAGGGCCCCATGTAATTTATGAGCTTACAGATAATCCTTGAATTGGGTTTTGCTACTAAAGTAAATTTAGCCTTCTGTGAATGCAACAACTGTAAAAATTAATGCTCAAACAACAGTAAATACAAACTTGTAAAGTTAACTAGTTGTAACTATATCCACCCCAGGAAAACAAACATACATTTAATTAGGTTAATGCTACCGTCATGAAGAACTACAGCAAAGTAAGTGTTCCACCTTACAGATATGGAGTGGAAAAAAGAACTGAGTCTTTTCTTTATAGACTTACCAGGTTTTATGCAACTAATCTGGCTGGCTAAAGAGCACAAGATGTACAAACCCAGTCCTAAGAGGAACATATCAAAAAAGAAATCAAATCTCACGCATACCAGGCACTTTCATGGACATTCACTTAGAGAACAAGCCCATCTAACAAAAAGTGCTTTCTATTTAATATGCACAATAATTGGAAGTATATGTATTACTTTTTATTTTCCCCACTTTTTTTTCCTCTTTCTTTTTTTGATGGAAACTCATATTGGCCATTATGTTATTGTGCTCAGTGGCCATTATGCTATTGTGCTCAGAATCAAAAACGGGTTGAAAAGCTTATGAGTCATTCCTTTTTGCTTTTAAAATATTTGTACATCTACTTTCTGCCAAGAATATGGAGAACTCCTGGTGTCTGAAGATTAATATAAATCTCTAGCAGTCCAAAAAGTCTTCAGCTACTTCTTCAGAAATTCTTGCAAGCACATCCAGACATACCAATCCTAAAGCACATAAACCCAGGTACCTCTGCATGAATTTTTGTTGTCAATATTAAGGAAAGCACTTTTTCTCCTCACCCAAACAGAACAAAACTCCATGTATCTACTGAACATTTCTTCCTCTTCTATAAATACATTATCACTGTTTTCCCTTATACTTTTGGTTAAACTGTTTTTCCATGAACATTTCTTTCTTATGAAACTAGACTTGTTGTGGCAAACAGTATAAAACTGCTCTAAACAATACCCAGCTATTCGTATTTTTCACTTTACATTCTTTTCCCACATGGTTTGGTTCATAATTACTTCCAGCTTCAGGAAATGGGCCCTTTTAAAAGCACCAAACAGAAGTTTTTGACTTTGTTTGTATTTAACAAATCAAGTAATGAAACAGTTCTAAGTAGCCAGTAATTCTGACTTCTGCAGTCTTTATCTTCTTCATCAACTAAATTGTGTCTAACAGAAGAATCCCAAAGCTAGGTAACAGAGACTCATGTGAGAAGTCCTTAAAAGAATTCCAAAGGATCAAAATGGAAAAAAACTAAAATGAGCTCAGAAGAGTAAAACAAAAAACGTGGATCATAGTTACACCCCACCCAAACGTGGGAGGTTTGATGGATGAACAACAAACAGCTCAGTAATTGAATCGCTGTGAATAGCTAGGGTTCATATTTGAAGTACTCAAACAATTAGTATAGATTGGAAGAGATTAGGTAGAAGGACACGAATTAAAAGTCAAAGAAAAATCTGAAAGAGAAATAAATAACCAACTGCCAGGAGAATACCAATGTCAAAGTATGCTAAGTCTCAAAATAATCTTTCAGAAAAAGCTTCAGGACACTCTTGCTTGTGATGGTCGGAATCCCTCCACTTAGCCCATGAGACACACTCTTACTCCTGTCTAAGCAGGATGGGAGATCATTGAGATTTCTCACTTCTTCCCCCTCCCCCCAGGATCACAGGAATACAAGAAGATAAATGGGAAGGAAGACAGGGCAGAAAGAAACCCCACAGCAGCAGGCACAGGGAAAGTCCAGCATTCCAACACGTTTATTGCTTATTTTTACAGTGCTTAATGGCAAAGTACCACACATAGACACAAACAGTTTCAAAGAAACCTCCCACCCCAGAAACAAAATAAGGGGAAGGGGCTCTCCTTCAGTTCTTCATTATTAAAGCTCTGAAATAAAGAAATTTCAACAAACAGAAGTAACCCAATCTGTGTGTTTCCTTAGCACAACCTCCCTCCATTTTTACAGTCTTTTCAAAGTCTAGATCAAGTTTCGTTTGAGTTTGAAGGGTGAAGGTTATTATTTCTGGCTTCTTTCCCTCCACCCTCACACTCCCCCACCCTCCCCAAAGACAAATTGAGTCTTTTTTTGTCTTTTCTTTAAAAGCAAAGTTTGAAATTATTATCAATATTCAAAAAAATCTTTGTTGCACCTCCCATATCTGCTCTATAATATTGGAAAAAACATGTAAATCATGAACCACAGCATCACAAAATGTCTAGCAGAGCATAGAGCCCACAGGAAAAGATATTCCTCCTTTTAAGTACTGCCTAAAAATTTCCAAAGTGCACAAATAAATATATACTACATATTGTATAAATATAGTGTATTAACTATGTTAGTAGTATGCTATTGTGGTCAACCATACTGATCTTATAGCCTTTCTAAGTGAGAGGGGTAGCAATTTTTTTTGCCTGTTTTTACCTTTTTCTCAAGTTAACACATAATACCCACTTTATCTTTTTGTTTAGGTGAAGAATTATTTCAGTAAGCTTAAGCACATCTTCTAACATCTTCAAAACTTTATGGAGGGACTGGTCAAAGCCAAACCCTGGGATGCTTATCCCATCATTCATCAACTGAGATTTTAACATCCAAGGCTTTGAGCTGACTGTGGCAGGAGGTGAAAAGATCCACCATCACACAAGGGGAGCTCGTTTATGTCCGTTGTTTAAAAGCATCAAACCACTAATATAACTGCTAAAATACCTTTGAAAATAGCTTTTGAAGGATGAGTTTGAAACAATGATAAAAGTAGCAGTCAATAGCTTCCATCTCACTGAGTAAATGGAATGCCAAGGAGAGCATGGAAAACTAGTATAGAAACATGGTGGTAACAACATGAGAGAGAGGCCCCCAAATCATATGAATTATTACAAAAAAGGAGCTTTCCACATGTGGAAGACAAGTTCATCTACACTTGTAACCTGCCAAGCATACTCAGAGTAATCATTAAGGTCACTAACCCAGCTTTCACAGTGTAGTAAGTGACAGAATAAAGAATGACCATGCAACCCGCAACTGGACCCACTAAATATGCATTAAGATACAGTTATTAACTTTAATAGAATTACACATATAAAGATAATTAATTATAAAGATAATTAGCTACATGATCATATGTTGATCCTCCTACAGAGATCTCATGTAATTCAAAGTAAACAGATTCTGCGCAAAGAATGATTCAGAATTTGTAGTGAATGAGACTCATCTTTCTAGGACCTGGCCAGCCTCAAAGAACTACTACAGTATAAACATTTAATAATAAAAATAATAAAAGCATGCAACCCTTTGCCAAGCACAGATGCTACAAAGTGACTGCAAATCTTGGCATTTGGTGGCACCTAGTAATCCACTAGCTGAGTCACTAATGTGATTGATGGCCTATTGACCCCTCCAGGAATTAAGACCTCTAAATTGTACTATATATTTTGTGTAAGTGTTTTTCTTACACAACCAGTAAATGTTGGATTTTATTCTTAAAGATTTTAAAACAGTCTGTGGCTCTGCTGCTTGGGAAACCTCTTTACCTGGTAGAACTGATTGAACTGGCCTGTTTCTGTACTTTGTGTATATTTAGCGTTGGTATTCTAATTTTTTTGATGATGCTATGGTTGCTACAAGCATAAATAAAAGATAAACTTCTCTTGCAATAGGTCTTTTTCACTAATCTGGTCTTGAGGAGCCCTAGGTCTCATTTTGACTAAAGAAGCAACTTCATTAACTATGTTGCCTACAGATGTCCTCAGCTTTTCACTCACCCTGTATTTCATTAGTAATCCCCACCCGGATAACATCCTACTTTTTAAAAGTTAAAAGGATAACCTAAGCACAGGCTGTAGAGAGGAAGCATCTTCCTTCTTGATACTTTTCTTTCTGACAAGCTCAGAGCAACAAGATCTCTGGTCAGAACTGGTCATTTCCACATAGCCTCTGCACAATATCTTTAGAAATGGCCATTCCCTTCCAGGTGAAGTTTCTGGGCATACCACCCTCCCTAATACTGTAGTAAAGTATGCATCACACATACAGTTCCCACAGAAAACACTTATCAAGTGCTTCTGACAGATTTTTCTTTACAAAATGAACAAATATGGTTTCGTTACCATTTCCCTGAACTCAAAGAGAGCCAGTGAACTGAATCATTTCATAGTTGTATCTACAACAGGATGTATTATACCTGAATAACATGCCCTGAGCATCTACGGAGTAGAAGACACTATTCATGTAATACACGAAAAATTAAAGATGCAAAGGTAAATGGGCACATTACTGTTTATTTGGACAAATAGTTCCTTCTTATAACATCATTTAGAATGCAAGTAGGAGCACTCTAAAGTTTTAATGCAGACCTACCTTTGCAGAAAATGTTAGTTCTCCAGGTCATTAGTTTAAATGACAAACAGTAACAGCCAGGAACAGATTTTGAGCAAATGAAAGATAAAGGGAAAAAAGAAAAAAGAGAGACAAACCTAACTGTTGCCCCAAGTGCTTCAAGTCACATATGATTCTCACATGCTGTGAATTAAGTGAACCCTATGAAGTTATGATCTATGGCAAAATTCCACCAGAACGATTATATCACAACAGATGTAATTAAATTATTTCTGCCAATAAAGTCATCAGTGCAGAACATATTATACCCCTTTCAACTCTAAGCAGGTTTTTTATAACCAGACAATACTTTTACAATGGTACTATCTTGACTGAGTTGCAGAAACTCTTTTTAACCTCTAAGTTTCCCTGGATTCATTGTGTACTTAGAAAAAGTATTTGGTACCTTGACTATACACACTGAACTTGTGGAACAGCAGCAAATTCCTGTCACCCATTTTTCATTCAAAATTTATTTATTATATTTTATGGTATTTTCAGCTTTTTTCCTGGCTTCCCTGTTACTGAAAAAAAAGAAATCATATGATAATTCAGACTGGAAGGGAACACTATAGGTCATCAGGTCTGTTCTCAAAGCAGGGACACTTTACTTCCACAGGATAAACAAGCAAGCAAACAAACAGAAAAATAACAAAATATAAAGGAAAACAAAAAACCCCAAACAACCTAGAACCAACAAAAGACAATTACAGTAAAACAAACAAACAAACGAGTTATTTCACCTATGTATAACACTTGCTTTCTTTGCTCCTTAACCTAATAGTATTTATTTTGATCATCCTGATTTTATTACAAGCCTTTCCAGAAGCTAACTTTCTGGCTTTGAAAAGCAAACATACACACTTAAGGTGCTATATAAGTACCTTTTTAAGCAGTCAACAGAATCTTTCTGTAATAAAAAAAAATATTAGAGAGTTTTTATCATGGAGAAATTTTTAATAAAAAAATTCAGGGTTTTAGAAGCCCTCCAGCAGGTAAAAACTTCACTTGGCCTCAAACTGAAGTCTAAGAAGGAGCAGGCCATATCTCAGAGAGACGTAATTGAAATAGATAAGTCAGGAAAGAAAACAAAAGGAGGCTTGAGGGGAAGGAAGACTCGATAGGATTGCTAAAAGCAACAATGAAAAGGAGAAGTGAACACAGAAAGAAGAATAGGAAACACAAGGCTGAAACCCTGGTTTGGATGCAGCACAGGCTGGTATCCAAAGCTGGTATGCCAAAAGTGTGTGGACAGTCAATGGGTGTGTTCAGTAACTCAGACATTACAAAATATGTAGTCTGGAAAAAAAACCAAAAATCAGACTACTTAAAAACTTTTAAAAATTATTCCCTTACCAAGACCAAGACATTCATTCAAAGGTCACCCATTTCACAACTTTTGCTTTTACTTCTACATGCATAAATTGAAGATAATATATCATCTCATCCCAGTGTTGTAAGGTACATACGATGTTGCCTTTAAATCACAAGGATGTCCCAATACAGAAAATATAATAAAGAAAATTGGTAAATGTGCAACCAGCATGGGCTCCAGACAGCATGCAACAAAAATGACACAGAACACTAATAAGACCAGAAGGAAACCTTGACCAGGTATTCATGCAGTAAACACCACCCTTCCTGCACACTGAACAAGAACATGTTCTTCTATAGTACTTTTTTTTCAGGTAAATTACTAGAGTTGAGTTTATGTGCCCAGATGCTTCTGTAAAAGAAACTCCTACCTACAGACTTTCTTATTTCCTGCAAACAGCAGTTCTCAACACATTTACAAGGCTTTTATTTCATTATGGAAGCTCCCAAGCTACTCATCAAGACTAAACACAAAACTTCAATGCTACACCCTGTAAGTACAACAAACCTTTCTGAACATTAAGAACGGTTTTTATAGTAATACTTTTATATCAACATTATACAGGGGCTGCATCCTCAAGTCATTCAAAGCCACTAGATTGCTTCAGTGCCTTTTTAAGCAGTGGAGGCACAAGGTTTTTAGTAGTCTTTTTCCTCCCAGTACCAAAATTTCCACAAGGCTGTTGACCTCAGAAACAGAATCGCTAGTGACCCCTAGTGTTAAGAAGTTCAGTCTGAATTTGACTGATTGGCAACAAGCGTGACGAGTAACCTCCTTCTGACTTAGCAAATGGTCCCTGCCTTGTGTGGAGGTTCCTTCTGCTCGTTTATGAACAAAAATAGCAGCATCCATTTTTAAAGGAAAAAGTGGAAAGGAAATAAAAACTTCTAAGCATCAGTAAATCAGACTGACATTCTTCCCGCTTTCAAATGTTTCATGTATTTTTCCTCATTTGTAAGACTAACAGTAGGATACCTAGATCAGACTGACAGTCATGGCTTCATGTGGACATTTATAGCCTCTTGATCAGTCATTATGCAATTAAGAGTGAACAATAATCCAAGTTGGCCAGCAAAGCCTAGTGTAACGAAAGAAGTAATAATTGCCACGATGTTGCAGAACTTTGCTGCCTCAGGTAGAAGTGTACAGTCCAGTGACCCAACCATCCAGGTGACATAAGATTTGCTTATAACAGAAACAAAGAAGAGTCCTCCTGTTCTACTTACAATTTTGAGTCCAGGTTCAGGAGAAAGCCCAGTTTGTCATACTCTGGAAAACAAAAGCAAGGGACACATTATCGTAAAAACTGTCTCCTCTGCAAAAGGCACCAAACCCAAAAAGCAGCAAGTCCTTACAGAAGGGCAATGATGATTTCTAATTGAAAATAACTATATCAAAAATTTGTAGTCACTATCAGCTGTTAGCACAGACTGTTACTTTAAGGTATTCCCAAACGAACTTTTCTGAATCTCCAAAAACTACTAGAGCAAGAGAATGCATGGGTAATCATTAATTTAGAAATCACTAGAATTAACCAAGATATCTGTAGTCATTTAAAAAGCATTACTGAAACCACACATGCAGTGATATACAAAGTTTTCCTGCCTACAGTATAAATCATTTTGCCAGTTATTTCTATGACAAACACTCCTTCTAGGTCCTGACATGGTAGAGCTTTAAAGTTATCTTGATTCCTTGTCTATTCCAGCCCACAACTTTGTAATCAAGCAGCCCTTCTTCAAAATAAAGTAATTCATGGTGGCAAAAACGCTTCAAGTTCTGGTGATGTTTAACAGGAAGCTGCAAAGTCAGTTTAGGTCAGGAACAGGTAACAGCTACAGAAACAAAGTTAACACTCAGATAAACTGTAATTCCCATATAAAGTAAGCATTGCATTCAGCATCTTTGACTACATTGTGGTCTTGCAAATCATATACTTGATACAAAAAAAATAAAAACGCTATTAGAATTCACATGAGATACATACAGAAAATGGAAAGGTGTAGTGCCCTTCTCACACTGTTAAGCTCAGGGACCTCCTCACACTGAGGACCACTGAGTCTCACTACCATACAATAAAAAAAAATACAAACAGAATTAAAAGATAATCCCTCCACAGCTTAAGCATCAAGATGTATTACAAGTAAGCAGAAAAACTACTCCCCTAGCCTTTAAGAAAGAACTCAGTGGAAATAGAGACATTTGCTTTCCTTATGGAACACCACAAGAAGTTCTGATGCAGTAGTTTACTTAAGAAGATCACAAGCTTTTCATGCTATCACTTACCAGCAGAACAGGAAAGCCTAAACATGTACCTAAGACAAAGTGATTGCACCAGACAGGTTAGTGTAAACCATGCCATTAACTTCAATCCCATTAAGATTTAATTCCTGAGCCAAGGGAAATATTATATTTTACATAACTTAGTAACAGAAGTTGCAGAACGTGTGCACACTTGATACTAGCACATACTGCCCGTCGTCTGCCAGCACCTGCACGCCACCCACCATCCCTGTTGTACTTGGAAAGCTAGAAAGGCACCTGTGCATCTCCTCCACCTTCCATGTAATGACAGTTGCATTTCCCCCATATCCTTTCCTCATAACTTCCTCCCAGTTTATTCCTCCTACAAGAAATTATTTCCTGTCCAACTTACCTCCTCCGCATGCAGGATGGTGGATAGCAAGGTATCCATTCCAGAAAAAGAAATACACCTTCAATTTTTATTAACCTTTCCTCCTCCCCAAAACATCACCCATACTGAGCAAGCTGCAACAGAGATTAATTTTATTGTTCTTTTTTTTTTTTTATATATATATATTTGTTAACATCCACAGCCACTGACCCACCTGCCATCAGTGTTATCCAATTCGAGCTAACATTCCCTTCTTCCCAACAGGACATACAAGAAGAATGCAATAAGATACATGACCTCATAACTACAACAACATCCTGGGCTTTCCACTAACTCAGCACTTTATGAGCTTTGCAACCAAAGCACCAGAAAACACACACATACTACACACTAAGTGCCACAGATGACATACCTCTATTGCAATGTTTCGTAAGATTCATCTTCTGTTTGTGACATGCATTTCACCTTCCCATGGTTTTAAGTGGTTACTTTTGATGTTCTCTGATGATTACTAACAGAGGTATAAAGCAATCTTATGAAATTAAGCATGTCAACTATCCTGCAACAGGCACTTCCAAAAACAGCATAACAAAACAAAATGGCATTTATGCTTTCAAACCAGATGCACATGTGTGCTCTTGATTTTCAGTAGGGTGGAAATTATCCTTTCAGGCTGTAACATCAAACCAGAAGCATCTACGCTCCTTCCTCTTGTTGGCTGGTGAAACATGCAAACTGCTTCAGGCAGAGGAATGCTGCCCTCCCCATGAGCCATCTCACACTCATTGACACTTCAGGAAACCTCAGCATTACTGGCTTGGAAATTCATCTCCGTCACATACTGCTCCCCCCAGGAAAGACAACTAGGAGTGTTTAAGTTACAGATTCAAAACTAGCTTCCTTTTTAGCTAAAATCAGTCTTGTTACAGACTTCCAATGCATTTAGCTTTATCACTACGAATAAAGGGGCCAGAAGTCACTGCAACACACAACAGTGCAGCCCACATGCTGGCTGGAAGCAGTCTGGATTCACAAAAGGCAGATAAAACCCCCAGTACCTGGACAAAGCCAAACACACGTCGCCCAGCTGCCGGAAAAGGCAATCCTTGTCTGAAGTTATGTATTTAATTTAAAACAAAATAAAACACAGATCCACTAAATCCAAGGCAAGTACTAGTGAATATGAAATGCAGTATGGTCATCGTGTGATGATTACAGGAGCTGATCTCACAGCTTACTGCTAGAGAAAGGGGCAATCCCATTCCTGCTGCCCTTTCTTGACTTGAAAATACTGCCTGCAAGAGCCTACACTGGCACTCATGTAACTTCTCTGCAACCTAACCTACAGGTTACTTTCACCTCCCACCAGTTTAGTTTAAAGCCTTACTCACCAAGTTAACCAGCTGATACACAAAAACATTTCTTCTCTTTTTCAAGCAGTGGGATTAAGAAGTGCTAGAATATTGGAGAAAACAAGAACAAAATAGCTAAAGAGAACAAGGAAGAAATACTCCAGCATCTCCAAAAAGAACTAGCTTGGACCAGCTGGCTGTGTTAACTGTGGTCTGCTGTTGGCCTCTGCCAGCATTATTTTTACCTGGTTGGTAGGTCTGATCCAGCTCAGGCCATGTCTGACCCACTGGTCTCCAAACAAGGCACTTCTATGGCTGTGTGGAATGGGATTATTTTTTTTTAAGCCAAAAATGCATAGAAGTATTAATGAACTTATTTTGCATTCACTAAAAACATCATGGAAGAATCTGAAGAAGGCTTTACATTTTCAGCCCATAAGAGACTGAAAGGTCCATGAGGGGTAAAAGCAACAGCATAAAAAGAGAGCAAGGCAATCTAAGGACCAAACTCACTTGTGCTGGGAAACCACAGATCCCAGCTGACAATGTGGTACAGTAGCGTACAGAAGCACAGAAAGGAATGAACACGGGAAATAAAGTTTCATCATGACCCATAAGAACAAGAGGTCTTCCTGGGTCAGAAATAAAATGCATTTCTACATTTCCAGAAAGATCAGAATTGAGTAAGAATCTAATAACTGACACCAATTTCATAATAAAGCATGTAATTAGGGTTAGAAGAACAGAAGTACAGCCAAGAAGCAATTTTTATGAGTGAAGCACATCATGTGCCAAATTCAATGCTGGCATTAGCATGGAAACTTCTCTCAAGTATCCAACAGAAATCCAGCTACCAGGCAGCAAGTAAGAAATGCATTGTCCCATGTCTGCAAATTCCATACAGACTACTCAAAAAGCCATCAAGCACAGTGTACAATATCTATCACGTTTTAAAACTGTATTTTGCATCTGTAGCCAATATATCTACATACAAGCACAACAGGCAAAATTTTCCCCTACTAATCTATGCTACTAATACGAAGTCAACATTTCAGGAATTAACTTGGCTTATTGGTTTTAGCCTTCCAAATTATCTGTAACTGATTTCTCTGATGACTTGAGTACTGTTCCTTTGGCAGCTGGCTACTTGGAAGGACAATATAAATAACTTCGCCCACAGAAATAGAAAATTAATTTAAGCTTCTTTTAAAAGATGGCCTATATGCGGTTCTAGCTCTCTCTGTGTTTAACTGTTAATTGCAAGTACAGGATGGAAGGCAGAGAGTTCAACTTCAGCTATTTTCTTCAAAACGTTTGTGTTTGTCAAAGAAAGCAGTATGACACTCAAGAGACAGGAGTCCTATCGAGAACAGGTCAGACCACCCTGATACATTTCATCCTGTCCAGTGAAGTTTGTATAGCTGGAGAAGCAAAGAGGCAGAGGAGCCTGTAAGAACTACATGGAGTGGGGAAGGGAGTGTAAACAATGAAGTAGATAGCATGTGGTTAATCCTCATTATGAGTGGAGAGCTGGAAACAGGCTCTGCAGTGCATACATGCGGCTGTTGTACACAAATCAGACCATATTAAACACTGCTGAATAGGAGGGGAGATGAGGGAGGCCATGAGGGGTGAAGGGCAGTTAGGAGAGGAGATCATGAGGTGAAAGGAGGGGTGGCCATGGAGGGGAAAAAGGGTGATTGTGAGGGGACATCATGAGGGAAGAGAGAGGGCAGCCATGAGGGGAGATCATGAAGGGAAAGGAAGGGTGCCATGAGGGGAGATCGTGAGGGGAGAGAAGGGGTGGCCATGAGGGGTGAAGGGCAGTCGTGAGGGGAGATTATGAGAGGAGAGGATGGACAGCCATGAGGGGAGATCATAAGAAGAGAGGAAGGGTGGCCATGAGGGGACATCATGAGGGAAAAAGAGGGGCAGCCATGAGGGAAGATAGTGAGCAAGAGAAGGGGCAGTCATGAGAGGAGACCATGAGGGGAAATGAGAGGCAGCCATGAGGAAAGATCATGAGGGAGGGAAGGGACAGTCATGAGGGGAGATTGTGAGGGGAGATGAGAGGTGGCCATGAGGGGTGAATGGTGGTTGTGAGGAGAGATCATGAAGAGGGAGGGAGGGCAGCCATGAGGGGAGGTCATGAAGGGAAAGGAGGGGTGGCCGTGAGGGTTGAGGGACCATTGTGAGGGGACATCGTGAAGGGAGAGGAAGGTCGACCATGAAGGAAGATCTTGAGGGGAAATGAGAGGCGGCCATGATGGAAGATGGTGAGGGGAGACAGGGCACTGATGAGGGGAGATTGTGAAGATGAAGGAGGGGTGGCCATGAAGGGAGATCGTGAGGGGAGAGGAAGAGCAGCTGTGAGGGGAGATTGTGAGCAGAACAGGAGGGGCAGCCATGAGGGGAAAGCATGAGGGGAGAGAATGAGGGGAAATTGTGAGGGGAAGAGGTGGGGTGGCCATGAAGGGAGATCGTGAGGGGAGATCATGAGGGGAGAGGAAGGGTGGCCATGAGAGGACAGCATGAGGGGAGGCCATGAGGGTAGATCATGAGGGGAAGAGGAGCAGTGGCCATGAAGGGACAGCATGAGAGGAAGAGGAGGGGTGGCCATGAGGGGAGATCATGAGGGGAGAAGAAGGGCAGCCATGGGATGTGAGGGGTGGTTGTGAAGGTGAGGCGCAGTCGTGAGGGGACATCATGAGGGAAGATGATGAGTGGAAAGCAGGGGCAGCTGTGGGCTGTGAGGGGCGGCCATAAGGGGGGTGGGGGGGTAGGGGTGGCAGCCATACAGTGTGGGCAACTGTGAGAGGCAGCTACGAGTGGAGATCATGAGGGACAGCCATGAGGAGAGATCCTGAAGGGAGATCAGTTTGCCCTCAGTGACATGGTTTAGTGGTGGGCTTGGCAGTCCTGGGGTAATGGTTGGACTTGGTGACCTTAAAGGTCTTTTCCAACCTAGTTGATTCTATGATTCTATGATCAACTGAAAAGAACAAAAGGAAGATTTTCTTCCAGGGTTAAAAAATATCACTTAGGATTACTGAGGAACAATAAAAGTACTGGACAAACAAGGACTTAATATTGCATCCTTTCCTTAGGATTTTCACTTTAACCTCTTCAGTGATAGAGCTTACTGATGAAAGCAGTATTTCCTGAGACTGGATAATTGGGCAGGGGGGGAAGGCTGCAAAGCCAGAAGGGGTAGAGCTGACCCGCCCTGGGCTCCTCAGTGCTGTCTGGCATAGACAACAAGCTTGTCTAAGTTCCAGCTTCCTCCTCACCCCCATTTACTCTTTTGCATAAGTTTAATGCCTTTTTCTCCAGGTTGTCCGAGTGCTATCAGGGAGAACCCCAGCTATACTGGTAAGTTGAGGTTTAGGGTTCTTGGTGACCAGAACCCTAGACCAGTTTTTGGTGCTCTTCCCTGCTCAGTTAAAATACACAGAAGCAGCAGAAGTGACATCTGTAGCCCAGTACTGGAAGCATGCCTCCCCAGTCCATGTCTGCACAGCACTATCTACCCATCTGACATTCCCACCATGTATGTGAAAAACTGATTCTTGAATAACTTCTAATGTAGCCCCACATTAAAGAAAGCTTTAGCTTTCTTTTTTTCTGGGGAGCAAAAGAGCTTCATTAACACTACTACTCTGTCAGCAAAACTTAGAATTTCACATCTATTAAGAATGTTCACAGACTGTGCAACTGATCTAAAAAACACCATTCCTGCTACACCAAGCTCAATATTCATTTTCCAGATACTGCATCTGATGACAACAGCCGTATCTGATGGCAATGGATACGCCAAGCACTATCAGCACAGCTGAAATACAAACCTGTGAGTTCTAAGTGGTAAAAGGAGAAATCTGTCTCCAGTCACAAACCCCTGCATGCCCTGGTAACACTGACAGTCATGAGGGTACTACTTACCGATTCAGATTTAGCAGCGAAAGGAAGTAATTTCCAGCTCTATACACTCAAGGTGGTTCCCCCTGCCTGCAATTCCTGACTGGGGCCCCCAACGACATCTGGGCCAGCTTTACAGCCTGAGGAAAGCAATACACCAGAGGGGTCTCCTTCATTAGACAAAGCAACTACATTATTCATCCCCTAGGCACAGAAAGAATACAAAAGCAATCCCTTGCTGATAGTGCTGTATGGGTCACGAAGGTCTTTTGCCTCCTTGTCTTACCTCCAATATAGGTATATTAAAACAAAAAAAACAAATAAAAAAAAAGAGGTCATTCTAGCATACTACATTTTTTCAGGCTCTGGCTGCCTTAACATTTACTACAAAACTCCTCACAATTTTCTTCCTAATAAAAATATAGCAACCTCCAACAGTAGAAAAGCAATTGACTGTTTTAAAGCTGACTTTATGAAAGACTCTAACAGGAAGATGAAAAATTCCCTCCTGTGAACTGCATATGACTCCCTTTTTCTTTTCCCAGGGAGTCATCTGTTGAAAGCCAGTCTGCAACCCTTCCCAAACAGTTGTTTCATTTACTACCACGTATTCACTCACTTAATGGAGTTAATGCTGCCCTACTGCATCTTCCGGCATATTCTTTATTTTAGAAATTGTATCGTATTTCCTAATAAAAGTCAAGAACAATATTAACAGAACAGTAATCTATATTGGCTTTTAGCGACCTACAAGAGGTACTGACTTGATGCAGAGATATGCCACATGATAAGAGAAAAATCCCATTAAAATACTTCCATTTCAAGGTATTCTTTAAGCCACCTCTTGGCATTTGCACCTCAACTTATTCACAGCTGTATATTCAGCTGGAGGAATAGAGCATTAATAAGAAGATAGACAATACTGAATGTGCTGGCAAAGGTATGTAAGGGCTACGCAACCAATATGTGACAGCCATTGGCAAGGATTCAAGCAGCTCCCACAGTCCACAGCTCAAAGAAATAAAGAATGAAGCAGAACTTCATTAATCAAAAGTGAAAATAACAAAGCCACTAAAATGAGCAGAAAAAAATACATAATCTATCCCATTTATTTTCTGTTTTATTGGAATGCAGAAAAATGCAACATAATAAGTTCACCTCTGCTTTTCCGTCACTACCACATAGCAACAAGACAGTCAGATAATCAATTTAAGGGAAAAACCCCTCAACTCTAAAACCCCAACAAATTAGAACCACATCAGCTCCAAAGGTAAGTTAAAATTGTTTTTCTCAAACCAAGATGATCTACTAGAGCCTCACAAACTCTATTAACATATCTAAATTAAATACCACTAACCTAGAAACCTGGGAAAGATCATACTTTGTAATTGTAGCCACTTACATTGCCAGATTTTCATCAATAAAGCCAAAAAACAGCTACTGGTCTTCTGCAAGTCACCAGTGTTTCTCTCTCGTGCTAGGAATCTGTCACTGTTCTACCAATCTGATATCTGATTATTTCAGTTGTATTCCTTTTCCTGGCTTCCATCCGAAACACAGACAAGTAGTCACCAAATTCACTCCGGAACTGAGGCAGACACAGGTTTCTTCTCGTCTTTCACAAAATGATTATCTGAGCATCTTCAGCAGCTGAAGGAAACATAATGTTTCCTTCATAGTTCTCACAGCTTCTCCCACAATGATTAAGGACTTTAACATAAGGAATTACCAACAGCAAACTCCTAAATAAGCAGAGATTTAATCTCTCATATGGTTACTCCACTATCACTGTGAACTCAGCATCTGGAAGCATGGTCATGCATGGGGGCTTTCACAAGTAGAATCATAGAATAGTTAGGGTTGGAAAGGACCTTAAGACCACCAAGTTCCAATCACCCTGCCATGGGCAGGGACACCTCACACTAAACCATGTCACCAAAGGCTCTGTCCAACCTGGCCTTGAACACCACCAGGGATGGAGCATTCACAACTTCCCTGGGCAACCCATTCCAGTGCCTCACCACCCTTACAGTAAAGAACTTCCGCCTTATATCCAACCTAGACTTCCCCTGTTTAAGTTTCAACCCATTACCCCTTATCCTATCAGTACAGTCCCTAATGAAGAGTCCCTCCCCAACATCCTTATATGAGCCACAGCAAATATGCTACTCAAACCCAAATTTCAGAAGCTCCATTTTCTTTGCATAAGTCAAGCTGAACTTTTCATAAGGGTTAAGAATTAAATTGAAAGGAAAAAAGCAACAAAGTTAGAATATTCAAATCATTTGAGCAAGACCTAGATAACAGTTGGCTGCTTGAGATGTTAAAACTATCATGTTTTAAGCCTGCAGTGAGAACAACTGCTATACAACCAGTGGCCAGTACTGCAATTAAACAAGTCTCCAACAGTGTAAGCCTACAGCCATAAGGTATTTAGAACTTCAGTATTTCCAGCAAGCACATTAAAAGATGGGAAAGTTGCACACTCAATGCACAATATCCCAATGAGGCTTGGAGAAGAAAAACTTAACTTGTTTGTTCTCAGACACAGGAGGTAGAAAAAAAGTCTTACACAAAAATAGCAAGGGCATAAATCTGTCTTTCAAGGTCCAATGTTTTTGATTTACTAGCAACACAGTAAAACAACTGGGAGGAGAGCAGGGGGAAAAAGAGTACTAGCTGTCTATAGCAACCAAATGAAATCTAGGTCTTGTCAAACACCCTGTGCCCTGCTTAATGCTTCCCAAGTTCAGAGCATGACACCCTTCCTTTCTTAAATGATTTCAGCTGAAACACTGGCCTAGACCTCACATCAGACATTCATCTTTGCTGCTCAAACTTTGTCTTTCAAGGGAAGGAGCAGCTGTGAACAGAATCACAAAAACATCTGGACTCGAAAGGGCTCAACCACAGCATGAACCTCAGACAGTTCAGTCTCACTTCAAGCACATTTGATTCTGCTGTCCTCTAATCCATGAAGAAGTACTTTAAGCATCCATAGCCAGACGATCTTCTGAACACCGAGTTCAGAAAGTTTATCCAAAAGAACCTAGAGGGTGTCATGAATCGGAGATGCATAAGGACAGATTTCCAGCCTCTCTGCAAACTGACATTTGCATGTGGGACAGAGTTAAGGGGAAAACCAAGATGAGGACAGTCAATTCAAACAAAACACAGAAGCTGCAACAAGATACAGCCCTTCACATAGCATGATTAACAATTAAAAAAGAGCAATTCTAAGAAGCTGTTTAATATACAAATACAAGTCAGTGAGTACTAGTTTTATGCAGCATGAAATCTTAACAGGGAGACTATTACTCACAGCTCTTTAATTCTGACTAATAAAGAAAAAGGTGTATGTATTTTTCCATTTCAAAGCATGTAACTGTAGTCCCTTCTTACCCCAACCTGAAACATCACCTACTGGGAATGGCTGGGCCTGGAGCTGCCATTGTTTCTCTGGGTTCTTTCTGGGCTCTGTCTTTTCCTGGGTCTGCAGCAAGGTGAGATGGGATGGACAGCGGAAGCAGAATAGCCACAGTTTTTCTCTCTCTCCTTCCTGTTCAACAAGGAAAGCTAACCCTCAGTTGGACAAACATCACATCTTGACATTACACATACCAGTTCAGCACAAGTTAAGGTTTGCAGCACAGTGAATGCAAAGGACTAAATATGAAAGTAATAAACATACAGCTCTCTTGGACATTTCTGAACCTCCCTTCTTAAATACATGACTTTTCTTCATATTTCTTCAATAAAGAAATTCAATCTTCTGGCAGTGGAAGGTTTACAAAAGATCAAATTTTACTGTCTTACTCCTAACCAATTGCAGTATATGAGCAGAACAAAGACCAGTGCTTTTAAAACAGGCCCAGTCAATCCACTGGCTACATTAACTTGTCTCCCACTCTCCCTATTAACAGAACTCCAAAAGACATGGAGTGGTTGAACTGTTTTTCATAACTAAGTTTACCACCCCAATGGTAGTATCATAACATTTATGATTAACTCCATAGGTATGCTGCACTGGAAGTTATCCACAGGGTTAAGTGTTTTCACATCAGTTAGAAGCCAAAATAGTATCAGAGCAGGGGGAAAAGATAAATCTGTAGTAATATTTAAAAGTTGTACTCCAGGACAAATTCTGGTCTTATCTGTACCAGCATAACTCCAGTATGGTAGGTATGCCAATTCAGACATACCCAGCTGTAATAAAAATATTTCCCTGAATTTTACTCACAAATTTATTATCTCAAACCTATGCAACTTCCCCCATGCTAAAGAAACCATCACCCAGTAGAGAAGGAGGGAGGCAGAGACACACTTCAGTTATCGCTGATACTAAATAGTAGACAGGAGTTATAGAGAATTAATAGTGTTTCTTCTCCCTATAAACACAACATATCCACTCTGCATACAGCATCCTAGAAATACTCTGAGATCAGTCCATGCACCCATAATTGATCCATTTCCCAACAGACGTCTTAGAGACGATGCAGAGACAGCAGAAAGCATTTAGGGTGTTGTCACCAAAGCAAGTTACTTCCACTAGCTCGGGGGTTAGTAAATTGGAAATCCATGTTCAAGCTTTGCTGTTAGTGTCAGGCAGCAGGTTCTCTTTCAAATTGTGCAGGCAGAAGACAGGTGCTATGTTGGAAGGCAGCATGTTCCCCCTTTAAACCTAAGAGGAAAGGCTAGTAAGCAAGACAAAATGCTAAACCTTCACTTGGATTATTTTCTTCTCTGCGAGACAGTAAATAACCCATCTTCTAATGTGAAGGTGTTTTAAGTTCTAAGAGTAATTCTTAGCCTTTCCTTTGCACATCATTATACATACACCATAAATTGAATTTCATCAAATACTGAGCTCACTATCGTGTGCCTTGGCTACGGCTCATGCATTACATTTAGCCAAAGGGAAAGGTGCTCGTTTCATGAAGTGCACTCCACACAAAAGAATTTTTGACTTCTGGTTCAGTTTAACTAAAGTTCGTGCTCAGGTTTCAAAGAAAATTAGAATGGACAGGATTTGCCTTGGGGTTTGATAATGCTGGTCAATCTCCACCCAAAAAGAAAAGTTTCCAGCCCTATTTGTTTAGCTACAACTCTTCCACCTTCTCCTTCCTGGAAGCATTCCTGATGTGTTTCCTGAAATAACTCAACTGTTTGTTTAGCTGAGAAACTCTCCTAGTAGCATAGAACAGTTTTTCTTCAGCTGGTGGGTGACATCATCTTCATGCCTTTCACATGAGAAGCACAAACCACATCACTAACACATATAACGTGTCCAGGTCATACGCCTTGCTGGGTAACAGAAGGGGTCCCAAGTGTTCATCCTTGCGTTGCACTAAGACCCTTAACACTTCCACTACGCTTAGGAGCTGTATAATCATAGAACGGTTTGGGTTGGAAGGGACCTTGAAGACCATCTAGTTCCAACCCCTGCCATGGGCGGGGACACTTCCACTAGACCAGGTTGCTCCAAGCCTCATCCAACATGGCCTTGAACACTGCCAAGGATGTGGCAGCCACAGCTTCTCTGAGCAACCTGCTCCAGGACCTATTTACCCACTTTGACTACGTGGCTGATTCGCACTGAAGTCTGACTCAGTGACCTGCCTCCCAACATGGCTACCATGCCAAGTTACGTTGAAGCCTTGTCATGAGGTGGGAGATAGAGAAGAAGGCAATGTTGTACCTGAGCCTATTGTATGTCCAACGGAGTCAAAGGAAAGAACCACTGAATCTGTAACACAAGAGTACAAGTTCATTTTCCCCTTTTACTTAGCACCATTTCCTGCTGTAACATTTTCTTGTTATTTTGCTTAAATAATTCCATAAACTCCCTTCCGCCAGGAAGCAGAACAACTTCTTCACCAGACAGACAAAACAACAGGCATCTAGCAAAGGCAGAACTCTGGAGTACGCAACAAATCACGATGTCAATACCCAATAAAGAAAGTAGCCACAACTTAAAAATAAAATTACTGAAAATAATTTCATTTTATGCTCAATAAGCTTGGCACACCTTACCAAAACTGAATCATAATATGCTTTTGACTGCTAGACTGGAGAGCTTTTTTTTGATCACATGTATTATCAATATTTTGTCCCCACTTAGGGGACTCGCCTGTTACAATTCAGCTCTTCCCTGAAACTGCTAAGCCAAGTACTTTATGCTTTTTGCAGTTCTCACCATGTTTTCCATATCTCTACTCATACTGGTAGCTCCCTTGCTGAATGCATTTCAATTTATCAATATCCTTCACCTTTGTACTATATATAGCACATGTGCTAAGCATCAAGAAAAAACCTCCCTACTTGATACCCTTTTATTTTGCCATCTGGGAATCACAATAGCCCTTTTATCCATGATCACAATGACAACTCTTGCTCAACAGTTAATACTTAATACTTTCAGTCACTGTTTCATATGATGGAGCACAATTTGCATCAATTGTAGTTTGCAGCTCCTAGTTTTTAGAAATGCAACTGACATTTGGCCACATATAAAACCCTTAGTGTCTGCTTGCATTAAGCTCACCCCACAATCCAGACAATTTTATTAGACCTTCGTTTTCCTCACAGACCACCCTCCCAGCCTTCAACTTGTTTGCAAAATTTATCAGTAATAATTTGACATTCTGTTCCAAGTAGAGCTGCAATATGGTACCATGTTCAATGGTGGGATATTTTTCCAGCTTTATTCTTGAGACAAACCGACGCTTATTTTGGTAGTAAGCCTCCTGGTAATAAGCCATCCACTTTGATGCCAATCCCAACTGAAGGAGAACGCATAGTAAATTCTACCACACCACCAGTGGAGCAGACTTAGGCCCAGAACTTAATGGGTAAAACATAGCAAAGAACAAACCACTACAATAGGATTAATTTTATGGAATCAGAAGCTTTAAACTGACATAGCAATAGCAGAACTGCCTTTCATCTTCAGCTAAATGAATAGACTGAATCCCTTCATGACTTCGTCTATTCATGACTCAGGCTTCAGATGTGATCAACTGATCCCACAACCACAGCAGCTGCCTTGGTGCAAGCCCTCACTGCAAGACAAAAAAGCCCAAGCACAACCAGATTTAACGTGCTGAAAAGCAATTAAGCTCCCGCTGCATCACCTTACATTTGGGCAGGCAACAATCACAGGCATTGGCAGTTACCACATTCCAGCTGACAACTTGACAAAGACCCAAGCCCGTGGCTTTTCTATACTGTATATCATCCCCGTGCTTATTTTCAAATTCTTACAAATTCAATAAGAAAGCGCTAATTTTCAAAATAAACACTGTAAAGCTGTTCATTTAACTGGATTTAAAACAATTTTTAAAAAGCAGGCCTGTGCTGTCCCAGATCCAACACTCTGGTAGTAACATTAAAAAAAAAAAAAAAAAGATATTGCTAGTCTCAAAACTCACTCCAATAAAAATAAAAACCCATCTGGACTTAACAACTGTATTTCCTCTTTTGGGAATAAAATTCAGACATCTTTATATTATTCCAAATGGCAAGGGGGTCAATTCATTTTAACTGCATTAAATTCATCTGCCATCAATTAATTCTGAAGTATCTCTGTGGGATTCTACTTATAAAAAACTGTTGAGATTTTTATCAACATGAAGTATTGCTTTGTAGTTAACACCAAATTTAAATGTTGTTCATTTTCCTGCAATATATTCTGCATTCAAACACTGCACATGAAGTATTAGGACTTAGCTAAGAATGGCTGAAAAGCACCAAATTAATACCATTATTGCAGCCCACAAAAATAGTATGTTTCATTCCCTTAACTGAGAACATTATCTTCCTCACAGAAACAAAAAAAGCAGAGTAAGTATGTGAGCTCCCCTTTCCAGTCCAATCCTCCATGTGATGGTTAGTTTCATGGCTTCAACATCAAATTCACCGTGAATAACCTGTATTACAATCAACCCTCCCTCTGCCCCCACAAGTGATTTCACAAGCCATGCATCTTTATTAAAAGACTGTGTTTATTTCTGGTATTGACACTTCAAAAGGGAAGAAGTTATAAACTCGAAAAAAGCTGAGAAGATAACCATGTGTCACCTTACTTCCACCCAGCTATCCGCATTCAGCCAGATTCAGAGCTATGGGTTATTTTTGTCAGAAGTTCATGGAGATAAGCATTTCTTTGAGGCAAGCCAGATTTATTTCCAAATACACCAAGTACTGCTTCCATGAACATAATAAGAAAAGTTTCTTTGCTTCGAGCTTCAAACCTCTTCCAGTCATCACTCAGTTCAAAATCCTCCCGGCTTTCTAGAGGTTTTCTTGCAGAGACAAAGTGGCTGCACAGTCTGTGCCCAGTGCCTTCCCCAAGCCCCTGAGTCCACTCTGTCTTTCAAAGGTAATCTTTAAAAGCTCTTTATTTCCAAATTTAATGAGACGCAATGTAAAACACCCACTGACACGTGCCCTAGCTTTAGGTGCCAAAAAGTGTTTATGCCCGAAGGAGCAGTCCCTAATCTTTCAGCTGCCTACTTCCATAATGTGGTTTAAAGGTTTTTTTCACTGCCTGCTTAACTGAAGGGAAGCCTTTATGCCCAAATCATGAAATCTGACATCCAATAACTTGCCAATATGCACAGCTTAAGGCTGCACACACCACAATGCCAGCCTTTTACATCTGTTTTATGCTAGCTACAATCATTTTTAAGTGGTTACAGCAGTTTAAAAGAAAAGGGGGAAAAAAAAACCCAAGATACAGCAAGATCCACATGCAATCCAAGATCCAAAGATCTGATCCAATCAGACCCAAAGATCTGATCCAATCCATCAGAAGTAGCAAAGACAGCAGAAACACTCACTTACTTAGAAGACACTCAGTGCTAGGAATAACAATGGCCGAGACCTCAACACACAGACTGCAAAGTTGCTTTGGGTCATTTTGTGTCACCTTTGGGTCAAAGCTGCATTGGGACTATGCCCTGGGTCACTTTCCTTCCCACCCACCATCCAACTACAGCATGAAAAATTGGACCAACACATGAATCTGCTTCATCATCCCCCAAAAAACTGTGCTGTGCAAGGCTACCTGAACTCGCTCCATGAAAGCCCTTTTGGAGTGTGGAGTAATGCTGTATTAGAGCCCTATTCCAGGAGAGCTCGCTACTATGGAACCAGCAGAAGGATCCTGTCTGATTCAGGAACCAGGAGCTCCAAGACAGACTGTGCAGACACACTCAATGCAGCTCTGGGAACAAATTTAAACTCTGTTCCAACGATGCTCCTCCATACTGGACATACAGCTGAACTTGCCCTTGAACACAAAGGGGTTTGCACAATTCTGAAGTAAAAAAAAACAAACCTGCAAACCTGAGGTGGCTGCTTTTGCTGCTGCATTTATATCACTGTCCAGATAAGCCCCCAGGTACAAGGGCTGATTGTATTTCAAGGCAAAGGCTACACTTCAACTGTCACCGACCCCTTATCATACACACACTTTCTTCTTCCACTCCAGTGTCCCACATCTTAGGTCTCCTGCAATTCCTTCCTCCTGTTTTTAGACCATGAGCTTTCTCAGGGCCTGGATGACTCTAGACCTGGTAACTCCCCTATCCCCAACACAAATTAAATTACTCATCTTGCTGCATATATTGTGTACCTTAGGTCTAGGCATTTCTGGACACCAGATAACTATTTTAACTGCTATTCCTTACTGATTGCCATACCTTTTCCACTGCTGTAGTCTCTGAACAGAAAAATTAATGAAGATTTGGGTCTTCTTAAAGGAGAAATGATCCTGACCAACAAAACGCAGATATGTAGGAGACAGAGAAATAAGAACATGTGGGAAAACACCTTAAGTCTCACACTCCAAGAAACAGATATAGACACCATAGGATAAACAATATCATCATGCATGGGTGCTGCACTGGAGAGATGTGTGGAAACAGCTCTTAAAGCCTAACTGTGTCAAGTTCCTGAAATCATGTAAGAGCAAATACATGGACCAGCTTCCAGTGCAAATATTGTCTTTGCTTTGATTTCATTGCTGATGAAAAAGCAATATACAAACTGAAAACAAACAGTGGCAACACAGTATGAGAACAGCAAATATGATCCACATTTAATCAATATATATAACTTGTATGTTTACCTAAGTGCTGTTTCAGAATTTCAGCTGTGACTTCTACAGTAAGTCCCCCTGAGAAGCCACTAACTTTTTTTTGCCTTTTACAGACTCTCCCTCCAAGACTTGCAGATATTTGTCATATCCTATTGGAAACCAAAGAAGCTGAACCAATAACTTCTTACCCTTTTTCTTTTAAAACCCAAACCAGACTTTAGCAATAAACCAACTTCCCCAGGAAAAAAAAATATTAAAAAATCAGTTAAAAAAAAATGATTGCATGCTGCTTTGGAAGTGGTCCTGAGAAACCACAAACCATCAGTCCCACAGGAGTTATAAGAGTTTATTATTAAAGGCTTAACACAGCCTTGATACCACATACCATTACAGAAATACACTCTACAGACCAAGCCAAACAGGGAATATGATAATACATAGCAACATAAGGCTGTAATTTGGCACATCCTCATATAAAGACTCAAGCTCTGAGGTCTGCATTGCTTTCTTGTATGCATGATCACTGTGAAAGTCCTCGTTTCATACCCCTGCTCTCCAGATACTCGAATGGACTCCTACAGAACTGCAACATATATTTATATAATGTAATTTCCACCTCTAGAGCTTGATCAGCGACCAGATATGCTGCAGAGCTCCATCACTCGAACTACGGACAGCAATTGCAGTAATAACATTAAAGAATAAAACTTTGAAGTCAGAATTAAAGATTTTGGGTGCTGCTTTTTTATGGCAGAATTAGAAGACCATCCATAAGGAAAAGGGTCTGCTATTCAGCTCCATACTCAAACATCCCAATAGCCATCAAAATTTATTTTCTACTTGAGATCAATATTCTATAACATTACATATACCAGAGAAAGAACCTTTAATGCAGAACTCTTCATAATTTAGCAATAAAAAGGCCAGTAAGAACAACAATTATCTTCTGTTTCATCTAGTGAGAAAACTAAGGTCACAAAAGCGGCACCACTTTCAGAAAACATCCACTGTCAGGATTCATTTGGGAAGAAGACAGATCTCAAAACATCCCCCGCCCCAAATTAAACAAGCACCAGGGAAAAAAAAACACTTATCACAACTATGCAGCATTCTGGATAATTTTTATATCCAAGGAACTGAAGGGAACTATATAATTTCAGTTCTATTTCACAAAGATCTCACTTAGATACCCAAAGGATGAATATCCTTCCTCAGATTTGGTAAAACACAGGAACACCTGCCTGCACTTACAGATTACTTGACAGGGCATCCTTCACTTCCTAATGCTTTCTTTTACATGCTATAGATGAATTTAGTGAAGGGCTAAGTAATTTAGTCAGTCTAATGATAAATGCCATCCTACTAATTTATTAAGTATCCTGCTTCCATATTGAAGTTATGTGTCCATCCCCCACACCTCCCCCTTTCTTCCACATTATTAAGATCTTTCTTCTAAAGTACAACCAGTTTTCCTACTTACCCACCTTTTTCTGAACACAGTGAGATGGCTCTGTGTCAACAGCTCTGGTCAATACAAGAACATCTGCTGTACTGCAGCCTCAAGGATGTTCTGAGTTACTTGTATTTTTTACTCAAAATTCAAGTCACTAATTCTGAAACCTCCTATGCACCACATCATGCAGCATCAGTGAAGGTCAAAGGAAACATATATAAGATCACTCTTACTAGTAATCTCAGCTCCTACATATGTACTCTGTGAAAAACAATCAATAGCATTCCATGCTTAGACACCACAAGAAGTAACAATATCAACGGTATCATCTGAGCAATATTAGTCTAACATTTTTCAATATCTAAGATGAGGAATATATCTAACACATGCACAGCACAGGCACTCTTCCTAATCATGGAGGTACAAGCTACAGCAGTAGAGGGAGTGAAAGTTTTGGCAAGGAAACCGCATGAAGAGTTTCAGTCCAGTGCTGTCTGCAACCGATAGGAGATGCAGGTTCAAAGTTCAAACTTATTCCCTTTATGAGAAGGAAAAAGACACTCAACAACAGGACACATCTTTAGCAACAGGAAACATCTGATTGTAAAGAACACTTCCAATAAACTCTGGATATTCTACTTTATTAAATTGTCTTAAAACAAAGCTACACTACGGGGTTTCTGTTGCATTAAATTTGAATGCCTGTCCTGTGTGCCACCTGACTATATCTGTATGAATAAGGAGACGTGGTAACAACAGGCAGGTGCTTGTTTTATGTAATGAACCTGTTGGGGAAAATTCACCTCATTTGAGAATGCATATCATTGTGAAATACAGTAAGAATGGAAAGATTTCATTCCGATCTAAATATTAATTCACTTATGCACTGTACAAGATTGAAAAGTTTCTGTATTGTTGCTCTCGCCAGCATCTCCTTAAATACTGCCCTCATATACAAGTTAGAAATCTTGATATCCCCCACAGATTTTTTGGGTCCAGATCTGAAAGTTTATGAGAACTTCAAATAAATCTTGGGGTTTATGCTTGACTCTTGACGTCAACATTAGGATTCTCACATTGGGGATCTTCTTCAATGGCTGGACTTGATGATCTACAAGTTCTTTTCCAACCTAGTTGATTCTATGATTTATATAGTACTAACTTTTCAAGCATAAGGTATATCTTTGTGCAGCTATCAGAACCAGATAGACTACTAGCATGAGTACCAGCACAGTACACAAGACCAATACACATAAGGAACAGATGTATCAGTACATGTAAGTTCAGAACATGCCAAAAGAAAGTATACCATTCTGCAAGAGCATTAAAGTAGGCCATGCAGGTTCTCTCTCCATTTCTGTGGCTGACCCAACATCACACCCTTTTTATCAACAGAGGACTTCACAGCCAAGCTTAGAGTTGAATCCAAATTCCTTGCCTTGGCCATCAGGTCCCATTTTTGCTTCAGCCTGGAGCCATTTCTACACCGAGAAACCCAGCACAGAGTGATGAGGCTCATGCGCAAGCTCTGCCTCAGGGAGCAAAGACACAGATGGTTCAGAGCTTTTCCCTGCATACTCATGGCCAAACTAAAACACAGCCAGTATGGGAAATCTTGCTATAACCTGAGATCCTGAGTAAATCCTTGGATTAAATTGTTTCTCATCTGTAAAAATAAACAACTGACTTTCTTCAACAGACCCTTGGAAAAAAGGCTTGACAGCTAAGAATGGATGTAATGCAATATTACCACTTGTCTCAATAACTTTATGTGGCATTATCAACAGCTACACTGTAAACACGGTAAACTGCAAAGTCATTCTCTATTAGCTCCCAATTTCTTGTCATTTAATTGAAGCTACAACTGTCTTAGTGGTACAGAACTTAGAAGATGTAGTAATCTTTCTTTAATGAATTTTTATGGATTTCATGGAACCTAACCAAGTTTTCCACTTGCTGTGTGTGCATCACCCTTTGTCCATCAGGACACTCGTAATGAAGTGACAAATTAAGAAAGTGAGAAACAACGCTCATGTTCCGAACAGATGTATTTTTAAAACATTCTGAGCATGCCAATTTTCTTTATTCTACAATGAATGAGCTGAATGAAAAGACATGGTGTCCTGAGCCAGCTGGCAAATGCTTCAGAAGGATATTACATTCCTATTGTCTTCAGCAGTGCCCAAATAACTGGTAGCAGAAAAGGCTGATGTTTTGCTCATAAGATCAGCATTTATTTGGTTCTACTATATAACCAGTGAAACTCTGGGCACAAGGATAACACGGTGCTTCACTCCAAGCTTCTGGTATGTCTAGCTCCTTGGTGTCCCTCACAGCTCCCTGTTTCACGGAAGGTCAACAGCACTGATCTCTTTGGTTGCTCTTTCCAGAAGAAACAGATAGTTCCTAAATCATAGAATCATAGAATGGTTTGTGTTGGAAAGGACCTTAAGATCATCTAGTTCCAGCTCCTCTGCCTTGGGCAGGGACGCCTTACACTAATGCAAAGGAGAAGGAGAGATCAAGGTGCTGCAGAAGTTCAATGAAAATATACTGTACAGGTACAGCACCATAAAGTTACAAAAACCAAACAGGCCAAACTGCACCAATAAAGCTGGTATCAGAGAAGTTTTTCCTCTCAACAGAGTGAGACCCTTTAATCAATCCTAAACAGATTCTCAGTAGTTTAAGGAGCTCACGATCTCTTAAGCCAAGTCTCATATTTGGTTTCAGTTATTACTGTAGCACTAACTCAGTCATACACCCAAATTCCATAGTGGAACATGCAATAAATTACAAAACAGTAAGACTTCTCTCTTCTAAGCTTACAATCCATGTGGCAAGACAGAAAATGGGTGTTGGAAGGGAATTACATAGGAACAAATGTGAAAGCATGGGTCAGCAAGATAGTACCAGCTCAGTTCAAGAGTATTTTTTCCTGAGCATCGGTGGTAGTACTAGTCCTTAATCAAAGCAACATGAAGTGAAACCATATTTTGTTTCTGAATAACAGAGTCTCTCTTTTCATCGAGAAATACAGTATTTCTGTACTCAAATGTAAAGCATTTGGTTCAGGTTCATGATCTGTATCTTCTTCTGAACTTGTATCTCCAGCTGATACTTCAAAATTACGAATTCTTTAAACACATGTATCTTAAAAGGGCCACTATTAGTGTTTCCTAGATAATCTCAGTCACAAGACAACACTGCAGCTGTCCTTATAATCAAATTTAACAGCAAATTTGAACATTGGATATATCAGAGACAGGGGGGAAATTGTACTTAAGACTCACTTGTGCATGAGTTGGATCTAACTATTCAGAATATTTATAAGATAAACTTAACCATATAAGACAGAAAACTACTGAATCATTAAATCTCATGATCCTATGTGGAATTTGTCTAATAATCATTACTATAGCAATTATTTAGTTTAACCAAGAATACCGGACAGGAGGGTTACACAACACAACTAATTTTGTTTATTTTATTTTCCCTTAGTATTTTAATTAAAGCACCTCACTGGGACATACACCCTTGAAAATACTTCAATACATGATTTGCAAACTAAGAGTCAGACTCAACATAATATTTTGGTGACACAAAATAGATGTAAACAAAAATTCATTTGCCAATGCTCTCCGGTTGCTTTCAATCACACTTCAAAAGGTGAAAATTCTTCTTAAAGTAGTTTTAAAGTAATTTTAACCTAGTTATTTCAAATCATTAGAAAAATAGCATAATCCCTTCAGTTCTCTTAGCGCTCACACATGTCACTTTCAGGTAACTTTTGGAATACAAAGCCATTTCCATATTAAAAAAAAAATCCCTCAGAACTTTATAGAATCATAGAATAGTTAGGGTTGGAAAGGACCTTAAGATCATCTAGTTCCAACCCCCCTGCCATGGGCAGGGACACCTCACACTAAACCATCCAACATTATTACTTTTTACTATATACTAGCAGCTTGAAACTACAGAGATAGTAAAATACCCTTAAATTGGTCCTCAAAACAAGTTCAGTTTCAAACTAAAGACAAAGATGCTAAAATTTCTTGATCAGGTTATTGCACAGCCCTGCCACAAGGAGAATGTATTTCCATAGGGCAAGCATAATACATATTGTTACCATAGCTATTATAAAATACAAAGCATTGCTGATTGGAAATAAATTGCTTTACTCTTACAGTATTTGTGCTAATTATGGACATGGGCTTTTAACCTTAAAGCACAGTTTAGGAACTGCATTAGCGACAAGGTCTTACATGTACCCAGACAACCGTCAGAGAGCTCTGTAAGGCTGCTGCACATTGTCTTTGGTTGACATAAATACAGATACCTATATGGAATTAATGGCAATTAGAACAACAACTATTTTAATAGCCTAGTCCTGTTTTTATGCCTGCTGGAGCCATTCAACCCTTTGTCTCCCTCCCTCTCCCTGGTGTGGCAAAATCTGTGCGTTGGCTTTTCTGAGCTAGCCCAAAGAAACCTCTCCTTCCTCAAATGCAGAAACATAAACACTTTCATCAGGAAACTCCCATTCTTGAGTTTGTTTGAAAACGATCTACTACTTACAATATTAAGCCCAGTGGTCAAAAGCTTCCCAAAACCTTAAAGCACACAACATCTGCCAGAATAACTGCCAAAAAGTTCATATGTACAGCTTTATAGCAACACTGCTTACCTCTCCTGTGTCTGCCCAGATCACAAACAAATGACAGAAAGGAGTAAGGTACAAGAAAAGAGTGCGAGCATAAACTATCTGAATACAAGTGCTTTTTTTAGCATCTTCTCTAAAAAATGGCAATGCTCCACTTTTTGTTTTGCTTTGCATTACAAAGACCCAGACCACTTATTAACATGCAACTGAACAGAAAGTCTGCTGGATCTGTTTTTCACTCATGTTTTTTGCAGTCTGGAACCAAGGGAAAGTTTGGGGGTTCTGTTTGGTGTTTTTAACAGCATCGCCACAACCAATTCCAAAATCTGAAGAGGTTTCTGGCCCATCAAATCCTAAAACTCATAGTTTCCAAAATGTGCACTAGAATTTGGATTTGCGAGGTCCTACAGAGCACATGATTTTGTAGACAGTAGATACGTACAGACTGATACCAAGCATATGTTCTTTCAAAGCCAAATGTCTTGAAGAGCAGCTTGTGTGCTGTCAGCATGTCTTCACCTTCCAGGCACACTAACTAGTCTACAAGAGGCACCACATCTATGCAAAAGCCTTGCATGGTCCTAAACCAAACAAACATTGACACATACAAATCTGAAACAAAGATGTTCCAGAAGTCATCTGTGTGTCCTAGAAGGATGCCAAAACCAAATGCTATTCTGTTCCCTGGGTATCCACTTGATTATGAAAGCTCCCACACTCAGAGGAAAAAAAACAAGTGAACAAAAGCCCCCAAAATAATAAAAAAAAAAATTAAAACAAAACTACATTAAATTTGAACAGTGCACACACAGATTTTAATTTTCTATTATTTTCCTTTACACAGTGTTCGACTTAAAGAAGAAAAAAGAAAAAAATATTAGCTCATCTCTGGGTTATTTTTGTTATGTTTTGATGAATCAAATACTGTGAGTAGCACCTCATTTCCATGTAAAGAAATCGCAGGACAACTAAAAACTACTTCAAACAGCAGCAGCAACGGAAGTTGATCATCACATCACCCAACCCCTGGACAAATACAGCTGGAGACAATCTAAAGAAAAAGTGCTTGTCCTATCACACTACATACAAAAATACAATGAATCCCTTTAAAATAGCTTGGCAGAGAAACAAGCCAGCGAGAAAAAAAAGCCTTCAAGGCACCCAGAAGGTTAAATACTAAGAAATATTGCTTCCAGTTTACGATGAATGGAATTAAACTGCTGAGCATCTAATCAAATTGTTTCACAAAGTAAGCAAGCCTTCTTTAAAATGTAACTCCAAGTCAGCAGTGGCTAAAATCACAACCAAGGGGACACTTCCCACAGGCAGGAAAGGACTAAAGAGAGTAGCCGGTCTCACCTCCAGCTACAAGAACATTTATTGTCCAACGATAAATTGTATAAGATGATCCTTGTTTGTCAGAAATCAAGACTAGAGTGATACGAAACTCATGTGCAAAACTTAAATAGTCAGTGAATTATCAAATAACTACATGCAGATGAATGGTATGGCCAGGTTCACCTGCTATATTGTGTCCAAAAATCTTGGATGACTCTACGTGGGAAAGTCACAAAGCCTTTTGCATGTTTGCAAGAAGCCAACATTATAAGTAACTCCAACACCATCACTATGATGATTATCACTGGGTTCAAACAGGGGAGATTTAGGTTGGATATAAGGAGGAAATTCTCTACAATGAGAGTGGCTGAGGCACTGGCACAGGTTGCCTAGAGAAGCTGGGGCTGCCCCATCCCTGGTAGTATCAGGTCACGTTGAACAGGGCTTGGAGCAACCTGGTGTAGTGGGGGGTGTCCCTGCCCGTGTTCCAGGGGAATTGGAACTGGAGGATCTTCAGGTCCTTTCCAACCCAAATAATTCTACCATTTTATGATTATCACTACTACTATTATTGTTATTATCTGCTGGAACAATACTGAAGAAACTAAAATTTTACAGGTTCAGTAGAAAGGTAATTATTGATGCAACTCTTTTGTTTGGTCACACACATCCACACGTATTTTTCTCAGATCTGCCACAATTCAATGTGTGCTGATCTGTGATGTTCAGTTATGCCTCTGAAACACCCATATTAGCTTTGCTTTTCTGAGTTGCCATTTAGACTTTCAGAGGACTTGCAGGGTCTCTGGAAAAATAAAACAAAACCCAAAAAACCTCACCCAAAACCAAACCAAAAAGCAAAAAAAAAAAAAAAAAAAAACACCACAGCTCAATGGACTACGTTAATCAAAATAACAAGAAAGACAAGGCAACAGCTTGCTTAAGAAGAGTCATACAGCATCCAGCAGTCCCAGCATCACTGATACATCAAATGGTTTTGATGAAGATCATGTGAAACTGCCAACTTTATTTCACCGAAAGCTGGAACCTGAGAAATTGAGAGCTGCCAAGAGCAACTCCCATTCTTACATTAATTCAATTTCCACAAAGAAAACCCACCGTAATCACACAAAGACAAACCTTCCACAGCCCTCCATGACAGACTCCATTCCTTGTTAGCATTTCCAGCCACCTGCTGAAGTGTGCTCCCAGCCAGGCTTTCACAGCCTCACTGGGATTCACAAATTTTAGAGTTTTGCTATTTCTGGATTACTCCACTAGCAGAACTCTTTATAAAAGGCAAGAGTCATTTTATTAACCTTACTCTAAAACAGCTGCCTCATCTGAAACAACTTCATGTGACTGGCAAAAAAACCCCAAACCAACAGCTTGACGTTGGCAGGTCTGGGATCAGATCAGAAATGGAAAATGGCTTCTTCTTGGTTTGTGACAAGCCATCAATGCAGGCAACTTTTTGGCTGTACGTCTGACTGTGAAATTGCCTGCACAGCTGAACAGATGACAGGGAAAGAGAGGAGAGGATTAAGTGAAGGGAGACAGTGATGAGTAGGGCATTCTATGAATAGAGAATATCGCAAAGTCTGAGGCACCAGTTCACAAAACACAAAGGACTGCTGGTCATGTTTCGAAGTGGCTTAAGCTGTTATTTCTTAAAGTCAAGGTTTTGTTGTGGGGGAAGGAGTTCTTTTGGGTTTGGAAGGCTTTTAAGCTTTAAAAAAAGATCATCTTTCTCAGGCTGGATAACCTTGGTGTACTTTCCGAACTATACTAAAACTAACATGCCCACTAATTCTCACAAACCAAATCAAGGAACAGCAACACTAACCATAATAGATGCTATTCAGCGCAACACGCAAACCTGAACATCTCAAGGCCAAGGACTCCATATGGAGAAACGTAAGCCAAAAGCAGGATTTAGGGCCAACTTCAAAATTGCACATATGGAAGAGAACTGGGATCACCTTAAGACCCTCACTGGATCCAAGCAGGAGTTATCACCATCTCCAGGCCCACAGACACTTCTGAGAAGGAAATGAGATTTATCAGTTGCAGCAGACCACTTTCCCACAGCTGGTTTTAATTAAGCTAATTTGGTGGCAGTGACTAACAGCAAGCAGAGCCTTCTCAAATCACTTTGCAAATATTTTTGCCAGCACTTCACCATCTGTGCTGACCAGGAATACAGGATACTCACTAGGATGTTATTCTGCAGTTCTGTCTGAGGTACAGCATTTAAGAGTGGTGTATCCCCTCCCGTTCAATATCATCTGGTACAGCCACTGCTTGCACGTAACTGTGAGTGGGGAGAAGATGCAGAACTTGAAAATAAGGTACCGGACAAACTCCACTGAGAAAACCACTCCTGAAAAGGCAGCTGGATGACTTGCCAGGATTCCATTATACCTTGGCCATACCTATGCTATATGAAACTTATTAATGACCATGTGGGTATTGAACAGATTTTGGAGCTGTAAGAAACAGAACAGCCTATAATAATTTGTAGGCTAGTTGTGCAGACAACTACCCTAGGCCAGGTTTTCTTCTGTGGATACAACAGAAGAGCATATCTTTACCATGAAGAAACGCTTTGGGCCACACTGTGATCTCAGAACAATCCAGGGCATAGCTAGACTGTGAAATTTAAGCCCCACTTCCAGGCATACACACAGGGGATAGAAATGGGTCTAGCAAGCGTGTAATTTTAACGCCATCAAACTAGGTGGAGGTTTTTTTCTAAGGTATATCTATGTGCAGCTATCAGAACCAGACAGACTACTAGCATGAGTACCAGCACCAGTACAGAAGACCAACAAACATAAGGAACAGATGTACCAGTAAATATAAGTTCAGAATATGCCAAAAGAAAGTATACCCTTCTGCAAAAACATCTAGCACCTACCCAGACCTGGCGGGTCTGGTTCACTCCAGTTATGAATTCCAGATACAAAAAACTCCAGCTCAGATTAAAAAGCACAACCTGGCCAGCTCACCACAAATGTAGGCGGAGGTATTAATGCTACTGGCGCTCAAGCCAGAGAAGTCACAGAACCGAGCCTTAAGTCACAATGAAGGCCAAGGAAACAAGGCAGACTGCAGCCTGTCCAGGGTCCTGCTTCAGAGAAACCCATAGACACGGGCCTGGAGAGAAGGCAGGTGCAAGAGAATTGGTTGATTTTGAAGGATGACTTCCTCCAAGCTCAAGAATCCTCCAGCCCAATGTGCAGGAGGAAATCAAGCAAAGGCACCAACAGAGCTGCATGGATGAACAAGGAGCTTCTGACAAAACTTAAACATCAAACAAATGCATACAAGAGGCAGGAGCAGGGGCAGGTGAGCTAGGACAGGTATAAAGACACTGCCCTAGTGTGCAAAGACAGCCATAGGAAGCTCAAAGCCCACCTGGAACAGAATATGCTGAGAGACATCAAGGGCAACAAGAAGTGCTTCTACACATAATGTAGCAGCAAAAGGAAGACTAGGGAAAACTCGGGCCTCCTGCTGACAAAAAAAATGGAGAAAAGGCCTGGAGTAATCACTAGACAGATCTTATGAAGTTTGACACAAAGAAATGCAAAGTCCTGCTCCTTCACAGGAATAACTCTATGCCATACAGGCTGGGTGCCAACCTAGTGCAAAACAGCTTTGCAGAGAAGGACCTGGGAGTCCTGGTGGTACAGCTGAACAGCGCCAGACATGTGCCCTGGCAGCAAAGGTGGCCAACAGCATCCCAGGCTGCGTTAGGCAGAGGGCTGCCAGGAGAGCGATGGGAGGGGATCCTTCCCCTTGGCTCAGCACTGTGGGGAGGCACTGCTGGAGGGCTGGGCTCCCCACTACAAGAGACACACGTTGGAGCAAGTCCAGCAAACTAAGATGATTAAAGGATTGGAGCATCTGCCATATGAGAGGCTGAGAGAGCTGAGATTGTTCAGCCTTGAGCAGGGAAGGCTCAGGAGGATCTTAGTAATGTAATCTGATGGGAGGGAATAAAGGCGGCAGCGATGGACTCTTCTCAGAGGCAAGAGGCAATGGGCACAAACTGAAGAGCAGGAAATTCTATTTAAACGTAAGAAAAAGAAAACAATTATACTGTAAGGGTGAAGAATCATAGAGGATCTCCAGAGGTGCCTTCTAGTCTCAACTATTTGTGATCCTGCGAATACCCTTGCTCTAAGTCAGTACTGCTCTCACGGTTTCAGTGCATGTACTTCCCCTCACATTAGACTGATTCAGAATTAATTAAATGCAGAGGAATCAACTTCAAAAAAGCCAAACCTTCCATTCTCCTGCTAATGCTATGCCAGGCAAGAAGTCTTAATAACACGCTTCAAAGTGAGAACTGAATTTATCCCAAGTTGAATACAGGATAAATCTACTGAGTATAAGGTTAGGGTTCGCTTAAAAGAATTTCCTTCCCAGGATAATGGAATGTATTGTTAAGGCTACTATTTGAAACCAGGAGTGAAAATCCAAGAATGATCCTGAGGATGTCATGACTATTACCCATAATAAACTGTTCTTTACTACTGGCTCTCATAAGAGGAGCAACCACTTAAACACAACAATGTGCAAATTGGAGTCTTCTGGCCTGGAATTACCCAAGTTAGCTCACAGGATCCGGGCAATTTCTCTGCAGTTCTATATACTCAAAGTGACCAAAGTGTCCTGCATTGACCAAATTTCACCCATCAGAAGATTTCAAGCAAATGGATTAATGCCCCATATTCTGCTAGTGAAAATATAAACAGTGATGCCACAGAAGGCACAGCTTCACTATGCAGACTCAAAGAGCCCCTGGAAACATTCCCTCATGTCCCTTCCTTTGAGCCATCACAACCAGGACTCCCCTGGTTGAAACATCAAACTGGCAAAATGCCTTTCCCTTTTGGTCTTCTGCTGTTTAGAGTAGGATGGCATTGTTTGCCACACAATCAGTTGAACAGAAAAAGCTGGCTCAAGGTAAGTACTAGAAACAAGGGTTAAGGTTGAAGCTCAAAGAACATGAGTGATGTTTCAAAACATTTTTATAATCCCCGGCTAGCAGTGTTTCCTGTAGCCAAAACCCAAAAGCACACTAATACCTTTCAATCCACTCCTTCATCTTAGCTCACCCTCCACCAGACATACATCTTCTGCTTTCTCCTCCCAACTGACTCCATCACTAAAAGCTACCCTACCATCCCAGAAACAGGCAGAAGAACGAAAACAGACTGGGGTAACAGTTACCAGGGACCTATTAATAAATTTCTTTCCAGTTTGCCTACATAAGGTCTTCTCCCAATGAAATCACACTGCAGTGCCAGTAAAACTGCCCACTGTCATGTGAGCAAACCATATTGAATGGTAGGCTCAGCAGCTGAAGAACATGGGACTTCAATGAGGTTGCTATTATATTTACTATAGCTTGCACCTACAAGGGGTATTTTCTGACATTATGGCTTAAATCAGTTTGCCAAGTAAAAATCTTTACCTAAAGTAGTACTTTTTGTCAGCATAATATCAAATAGACCCATATTAGGATTTCCAACAGCATAAGTATGTTACAGTACAGTTAAAAAATGGGAGTGACCAAACTGAAAGCATCCTGCTCCCACCAGGATTACCAATTCCAACCCCAAATTAACACCAACCTCAATGTGTACTTACATAGTACTTAAGCAGTAAAAGCAAGGAAATGTTCACACCCTGTGTGGCCCAGCACATCACTGCAACTCCCCCAAGCACAGCAGTTCCAAGACAACTGCTCAAAGGATGGGGAAAGGTTGTAAATTGGATCACCGAAAAGGTATGGGACAAAAAACACCAAAAATACACCTTAAGAATGTTACTGCGCAATTACTTACAGTGGATTTGACACCAAAACCAACACACCATGTAACTATGCCCTCAGCAAATTAGATTTGGAAAGCTCAGGTCCTTTCCACAGAATTCAAATGATCCCTGGCAAAGTGGTAACATTCCTTAAAAGCAGGTCTTAAATAACTGCACACCTGTCAACATTCAAATAAAGCATAACTCTGGTGAACAGCGGCCAGGGACTATGTAAGAATGTGGTAAATAAAACACGAGGAGGAAAGATTGTTGTAAGCCCATCCAACAAGAGAGCTGGAATAACTGAACTTTGTTCCCAAACACCACTGTTCTTTTTGATACTTTACCTCCAGAAGAAAAACTCTCTGGAAAGCTGTCCAGCACAATCAGTGCCTCAATCCAGAACAAAGAAGGAACAGTTTTTCCCCAACGCTGAAGGAAAACAAGCTGTATCAGAAGACACATCTTTGAAACACTTCTTGTGACAGCAAAAATAATGAGAGAACATTCATACTTAATTAGGGGATTGTCCACAAACCTACTTAGTAAATCCATTAATGGAAGGGATGAAGAGGAGGCTGCAATCCAAAGATGACTATGTAATAACATGTCGATAGTTCCAAAGGCCAGTATATGAGGGGGAAAATAAATAAATCCAAGCTCCATGTGAAAAACTAATTTTTTTTAAATCTTACACCAACAGTACCCTCTACTGTTACAAAGCAGCATAGCACCAGATAAAGTCCAGTCCTGACCATCAGGAACACCGGATGCATCATCCACCTGGTTTTATTCATCGACTACCTGGTTTACTGTAAAGACGTTCCAAATTTGTTGGTTTCTTCCCACAGCAGAGCCAGGTTTTGGGTTGGTTACAGTGTTAATCTATAACTTTTCCCAAGACCTTTGGAAAATAATTCTAAAATAAAAAATAATTCAAAAAATGAAGACAACTATCCTCTGAGGAAGCCCAGAGCCAGCCAACACCACAGTAATATTTCCTGAGTCATTTATGTAAAGCCAAAAGTGCCTTTTAGATTATAAAATGTGTGCATCATCCAACAGCCGCACATCATAAACCCAAATATTCTACCAGAAAGTTCTTTAATAAGTAACTTGAAGGCTACAAATGGCTTCAGGGTAACACCACATGCAGATTCCTCTACTTCTGATAACCCTAAGATTACCCACCATCCCCATGCTGGAAGAAAGATCGTCACATTGCGGATGGAGTACACCAAGTGCAGAAACAGAGAGGTCAGGCAGAGTCCCCTATCTTCAACCTGAGATGAAGCTTTCAGGGCCATTCACAGAGGGTCACTGTGAAGCTTCAGCACAAGCGATGAACTTCAGGAAACACCATCCTCACAGTGCCTAGCTGATGATCTTTATTGGCAGAGAGATTTAGAAACCAGGCGTACATACTGCTCTTCCTGCATCAGGTGGGAAGCAGGGGGGAAGGATAAGTACAGACTATATGAACACCATAGGGAAAAAAAATGTTCCTAAACTTGATTTGAAACACAGGCATATTCATCACAGAATGTCTGTATGAGCAAGCAGCAAGAAAGAAAAGACAGACAAGAGCAAGGAATGCTCTAACTAAGATTACTGTCCCAAAATTGGATGTGAACAAGTACACTTAAGTATAACCCAGAACCACACATTACCTTTAAAAAACAAAACAAAACAACCAAAAAACCCCGCACAAACAAAAACTAAAAATAGAAAATAAAAATCCTTCAGTACAGAGAAGAAACAAATTTGTACAACCTACACAATAGAAAATAACCCTATATTGCCTGATCTAGAAAGTCAGAGCAGGGATACACTTGACAGAAAACATTTACAGAGCTTGAAACTGACAGAAACCCAACAATTCATATTGTCCATAATGATACTGCCAACAAGACACTTCAAACCAGTTCTGTGTCTTTTTCTGAAGAGATGGGAGACAGGAATCAACTGCCTTTAACCAAAGGATGCAACTTTCAAGTTTCGGAGATGGTTTCATGTCTTTCCATCAGAACAGACTCAGAACCACATTTTCATACATTCCGTAGCGACAGCAACCAAGACTTCCAAGTACACGGCAAGTATACAAGCATTTGAATCTTGGCAAGAGAACACAGTACTTCCAAGCGGACATAATGGTGTTATAATGAGTTATAGTGAACGGCAAGCTGAGCTGAATCAGCTCCACGATACTGAAACCCCAATGTCTTTGCACTGAAAAGCATGAACTGGAGCGTAACTGCAAGCCACATTTTTCTACTCCACTCACAGAGCCTCCAAAGAAATATATTATGGAGTACCACACTCCAAGAAACATACGCAGAAGTTGTACAGTCTTTGGAAGTAAGAATGATCACATTCCAAAAGATTTTCTCCACTAGAAAGATTAAAAATCCCAAATCTGAAGTAAGACTGAAAGAAGCCTGTCAGCTAACCTAAAAAACATGAACGCATATTGGGGGGAGATCAGAAAAGCTTGCAGTTGACTTGATTGTGGCCAAAGTGATTTAGAGTAGGCATCAGGAAAAATCTGTCTTCAAGGAAAAATAATTAAGCACTGGGATAGATTGTCCAAGTTTCCATCACTAGATTTTACAGCATACTTCTGGCATACACTGGCACAAAATGATGTTAAAAATAATTTTTCTGAAGGCCTGGAGAAAGATCTCCTGCAGTTCTTTCCAAGGCTATTTTCCACAATTTCCTATGAAGGAAAACATTTTGAGTGGCCATTGTTAAAAAACACAAATTCCAAAATGAGCAGCAATACTTAAGAGCAGATAATCAAGAAAACAAACAGTACTAGAAATGAAATATATTACTCTACACTTAAAAACCCATAGCACAATCGGCTTACAAATTATTTACTCAAGTATCTTAAAAAGTAACTAAACAGTACACAATGGTAAAGGAAACTGCCTTGCAGCTCCAGCTCACTCCCAGTTCTTTTTTAATGCCACTGAGGTGGCTGGGCTAAAAGAGAGAATGCCAAGAGCACAAAAATGGCACTGAGATACAAAACAAATGTGAAAATTTGTGAAATTTTAGTAGTTAAATGCTACTTATTTTTTAAAAAGCTAAATACATATTTTGGAACATAACACCCTCCCTTCCTTACCTACAGATTGACTGTTCAGGACTGCTACTCATATCTTTCTGCTGTTAATGCTTTAAAAAATAAAGAAGAAAAAACCCCAAGTTCCACCCATTTTTAGCAACAGGACAGCAATAAGGAGGCTTCTGCCTTATGGCAAAAGACATGTTTCAATATGGCCCATGAGCCAAGAAGGTTAAAATCACAGCAACAGGACTTCTTAATCAGTACTATTGTCCAGCATTCACCTAGAAATTTATGGCTTTCAAGCCTGTCCTTTAAGTGACGCCAAAAGCATTTGCCTTGATGGAGAAACAGCATGGGGTAAATGAGAAACTAAAAATTATTAACTTGGATTTGCTCATATCTTCAAAATGAAACTTCTAATATACAAGCGCCTCCATGTGTTTATAATCCTGTCTGAGCGTACAGCATCCAACGTGCACTCACAGGGGATTTATACCCCATGTGATAGCATATAACTGCATTTCCCCAGACCGTTTATTGGACCAGACAGACATTCCAGAGACGAGGCTTCACATGTACAGGATGTAGAAAAGGAGCCACCCAGTAATCAATGCAAAATGAAGCCTTCTGGAAACATGCATTCCAATAGCTCCCACTGGACATGGACAAAGGAAACACCACAAATAATAGGTTTTAATTAAAATGTTTTATAAAGCGTGCACTGGCACATGCTAGCAGGAACTGATAAAAGTTACTTTAAGAGAAAATAGCTTAGAAGAGCAATATGTTCAACTCTTTTTGAAAGAACAGAGATTATGGTATTTGTCACTGAAGACCAGCCTGCATGCCTTGGAAATCTCACCTTTGAAGGACAGCAACTGGAACTCCTATGAATAAAGAGACAACCACTACTGTTGGTGTTGTCACTGTAGATAGAAAGACACACAGTTGTGCGCAATGGCTAAAAGGACTTAAAAGGTAGATCAATCAGCAGGGTGCAAGACTATGGTTGCCACCTGCACACATTGCACAACTAAGGGAATATCCCAAGTGCTCCTCCACCACAGTTTTGAATCAATGAAGCAATTCATGGAAGAGATTTAAACAGCTTAATGTGGATGACTGTCTAAAAAAACCCAAGCTACCTGAAAACTAGTTTGGAAAATACCATCGGAGCTATACTGGAAAATGCAGAACTAGAAGGAGTTGAAGAGAAGCCCAGAAAGTTGAAACATGACAGAACAAGCAATACAAATGCTCAAAAAATTTAGAAAAACCAAACACAAGTACACAAGTAAAACATTAAGGGCACTACTACTTTTGGATGCGACACATTGCAGTTGCCCAGCTGCCCTTGAAACTGGTTGCAAACCCAAACTTGTAATCACTTCAGTGAATATCAAACTTGTGTTCAACACTCCAAATATCCCCACATTTTTAGTCAGAAGTCAGACATGCCTATCATTAATAGCAGGCAGCAGCAGTTCAAATGCAGCAGTATTCACACCCAATCCAACTATTTTCAGCAGCACTGTTTTCTTCAGAGAGAATCAATTACCACATGCATAGCCTCCCTTGCAACCATCATCTTCACTCCAATCCTTGATGCCTGATTACACACAGCATCTGTAACAGCCATCCTCTTCCAAATAGCTCTTTGTTATTCTGAGCTTACTAAATAGCTCCATGCCAAGTACTCAGAACCTAAATTAGTAGTATCACACAAACAGCAACTGCCTTTCCTCACTCACTGACTTTCTCATCAGTTGAGCTCTGCAATTTCAAGAGAAAGCTCTGATTACCCCGGAATACCCCACTGCTCACAATGCCTTCAGGACTTTTCTTTATGCCTACAATTACATTTATGGGAAAAAAAAAAAAAAGAAAAAATATAGGCATATAGAAAAGGTACTCAGTGCCCACACTATCCTGTGAGTCCTTCAGGAGAAAGATGTGATGACGGCCACAAGTTACAGATTAGGAGGTTCAGACTGGACATTAGGAAAAATTTCTGTACTACAACACCATGGAACAGGCTGCATAGAGAGGGTGTCTGTTGCCTCAAGTTTGTTTTTCTACTCACATCTCTGTTCTGTACTCCCATAACAGTGACTGCTTTTTGGTTGAGCCTCTTGAGAAACAAAAGGCCTTAATGGTAACAACCTGTATTGCTATTGTATATTGAATACATTCAGTATCGTACATTCAAAGCTAAGTGCCCTTCATTGATCTCTGATTTCTTCAGCAAGCTCCAATACAGGTACCATGCGCCTCAAGTGCAACAAATGCACAGCAAAGAGGTGTTTGAAACAGAAGGTGAAATACCAGTGGTAGAGGAGAAGCCTCTACCCAAGCGTTCACACACAATTCAAGGAGTCACACACACACTGCCTGAGACTTTAACTGCTAGGACTAGAGTCCCTTTGCAGTGAGCTGATGGGTACCCCTTTTGACTCCTTGCTCGCACACACATTCACTCTTAGGTGCACTTTCTTAGGCGCAACCCTAGGCTTCCTGCAGCACAGTCTCAGATGTCTGACTCCAGGAAAAGAAAGAATTTGAGTGGTACAATTCGACCTGGCTGCCTCCAGGGAGGGATCCTGAATAAAGAAATCCCTGGGCAATAACACCCTTAGAATGTATGCACCTGCTCTTCATGTGCTTTTTTTAGTCCAGTTGTGATTTTTGGTCTGAGGTCTTCTAACACTTTATTGGATTCCTTCTCCATCTCCATATAGGCAGGCTGTTAACTGCTCTCCCTGAGTTGCAGCTTCTGCAAGGGTTGCAGCCTCTGGTTTGTGCTTCTTGTGTGCCTGCTGATCAGCAGAGCATGGGACACTAAGAGAGTCCCAGACCTAGGATAAACATTACTCAGCAACAACTACACCATCAGTGCATTATCAACATTCTTCTCATACTAAAAACAAAACACAGCTCTATACCAGCTAATAGGAAAATTACTAAGAAATCTAGTAAATTTCCAGCCAAAAGCACATCTAGGTTAAAGTCCACAGCCTACAGTCTAAGGCTTCAACGAATCTAGCTACTTGTACTAAGCAAGTAAAGCTAAGCAAACAGCATACTAAACCACACAATATTAAAACTCTGAATGAATAAGTGACTTATTTTATTTAATACTTACTTAAGTTAAACAACTAATACCTCTCAACACCAGAAAGTGTATGGAAAAATTTAACTGACATGAAGCAGTAAAAGCTATGGTGGTAAAACTAAGAAAACCACACAAGACAAAAAACAAATGACAAAATAACAAGCCACAAACCCCTTCAAATGACAATGAGCCTCTGTCTTAACACATCACGCCTGGTCTGCAGGGAGGGCTACACACAAACAAGGGATTGTGCCCATGACCAAATACCAGGGTGCTAACACAAGATTTATGAGGAGAGACTGAGGGAATAACGCTTGTTTAGCCTGTAGAAGACAAAGCTTTGGGGATAACAAAAGGCAGCCCTCCTGCACCTGCAGGAAGATAACCAAGAAAACAGAGCCTGATGAGAGGCAGTGGGCATAAGGTAAAACAAGAGAGGTTTGGACTGGATGTAAAGAAAAGTCTGTTCACCATGCAGACAGTGAAGCATTGCAAAAGGTTCTACAGAAAGGTTGTGCAGTCTCCATTCTTGAAGGTTTTCAAAACCTGACTGGATAAAGACCTGGTCTCACCTCATAGCTGACACTGCTTTGACCAGGAGGTTGGACCAGAGACCTCCTCATGCTGCTTTCAACTGGTGTTATCCTGTAATTTTGCAAAGTCTTGCTCTATTCTTAAGAACACTGAATATTTGAAAGATATTTTAAACCAGAAAGAATTGGACAGTACGGGGCACATTAAGAGTAATAAATACAGGTGTATTTTCCTCTAGATTTCTATATTTGGATATGTAATACAAGATTAAAACTGGGGGGGTTGACCCACTTTTTATGCTACACATGTGTGCACACAAGTGTGCAAGTATACTACAGTAACATCTAGTAAAAGCTTTTTACTAAGCCTGCAATGAAAATGTCTAAATGGACCCAGAAAAAAAAATAGATTAATAACAACTCAGTTAAAAGAAAGGCAGAAGTGTTCTGTTTTGAACAACAGAGACAGAGATTCCACTTCAGAAGAAAACTGCCTTCTTCATTTGCTACAGAAGCAAAACAGATGGGATTGATTGATTGAATGTTCACTCCAAATTAGCCTTAATTTACTCCTCAGAATCAACCTGAGCCAGAAGACAGAGTATTATTAAGCTTTTCTGAGTTTCAAAATAACAATATAAGAAAGAGAAGAGACCAATGACAGTCAACCACAGACTAATTCTGAATATTTGCCAAGCCTAATTCCAAATTTAACCTTGCTTTTCTAGGATAAATCTACTTTCGGCCTCAAGCTGATCTCATATCAATAATCACAACATATGAATTTAACAAGTACAAAGACTAGTTGCTTTCAAAGAAATAATGTAATATGTACACTTAATCTTTTAAGCGCTTACACAATAGGAAACATTTGGATAAGCACAGCAATTTGGATAGGTTTCCTAAAAGAATAGATTTGGAAGCTAAAATCACCAGATGTCAACAGACAGGAATTCCTTTGTCGAGAGCATCCATTATAAGATTAGGGCAAAAATTCACAGGAAAGGAATATGCCTTTATAGAATCACATCTGAGGCATCCTTAAAATAAACCCTTCAATCAGAATATATTTTTTTCCTAGTAAGTTCACATAAAGAAGTTAAATGCCTTGAAGTAAGATTCATTCTCCTTCCAAATCTGGTTCTCTAAAATCTTGGTTAGTCACATAACCTTTATATAGATATTAAGTTCTTTTCAGAACCCAGATAAATTCTTAGACTCTCACTGTAATTTCTACTCAGAGTTAAACACCCATTACACTATCTTCTTAACCACTTTAAAAACAAACCTCACTTTGCTATTAATTTCGGGCAACTTTATCAAATATTTCTCAAAAAACTAAATTATTTCCCCATCTTCTTTACTTATTTATGTTTTAACTAGGCTTTTGGGGTGCTTTTTCACAGAATACCATTGCTTTGGGAAGCTCAACACCATGGGAAGATGATACCAGAAGCTTACATATAGGCTTAAAAAGCAGCCAGATCAGCTTACGTCAGAAAATCTTAGCAGGCACTATTACATGAAAAGACAACACAACTACCTCAGAAAATCAAAGGTCACACATTGCAGGAAGACAGAAAAGTGGGATGGCAGGAACAACAGTAAATGTTAATTCCAGTAGCAGTTTTCTAAGACATGACACTACTTAGAGCTCTGGTCTGACCAGACACAGCCATTCATATAGCTGTATATGAGACTGTTACCTGTGACAGAAGGGCAGAACTTACCCATGTATGTTTTAGAATCATAGAAACAGGGGAAAGACCTTTAAGATCATCGAGTCCAACCATTAACCCAGCACTTTTCTATGAACCAAAGAGATACACAACAGATGTGCATCTTAACACAAACTTTTCTCTGAAAGATTTTATTTTGCTTCTCTAAGTACATGAAATTAACAGCAGGAGTTGTTTTAAAAATTATGAACACGCCTTCATCACTTTACAGAGGGCTTCAAGATTTTTTGGTCTTCAGTTCCCATATAAATTCTACCTGGTGAAAGCAATTCAAATTATCAGATACTTTTTTCAGTCTTTATTGTCCTTCTCTGCTTCAGCATCTGCAAGAAGGATCTCAGGATAAGAAGCATCCAAATTTTCATCTTTTCTCCTCAATGAGCAGAAGTTCTTTAAATAAAATGGACTGTTCTGTAAAGAAGTGAAGTAACAAAGCCTGGTTTTCTAAGAATTTCAGATTTGTCTAGGTTTTCTTCCTTCTGCAATAACACAAGTACGGTTCTCAAAACCTTACATCCCTGTGTAATGTTCTTTGGGCATATGCATAATTTCAACTGAATTAAAAAAAATAAAAAAAAAAAGCTATTAGGAAAAGGCACTGAAAGACCTCTTGAATAGGACTGTCAGGAGGCAAAACCAGAAACCTGACACAAGGTGGGACTTGATAAGATTGTGGAAACAGGTACTGGCAACAGCACTGGACTGGATATGAATAGCAAGGTTCCTCCAAAGTAAGTTACTCTAAAACCAAATGACTCCACAGAAGGTTTTTTAAATGCAGTATTTACTCGAGTTCACCCAGAGAATGGCAGCTGCCACTTTCTAACAGCGCAGGAAAGAGGACTGCTGTGCTTTTGGGTTTGCTTTAGGGTTTTGTTTGTGGGCTGTGGTTTTTAAAATAGTATTTATTCAACTTGCAATCGGTTTTGACGCGGCAGGAGAGGGCTGGTGAGGGGGTGAAGCAGAAGACATCTGCTGCCCTCACGCGGTACCTGCAATAACCACACGCTTCAATGAGCAGCAGCATTTCAAGCCTGACCCCTTCACCTGCCAAACTACAAGAATACTTTTGCAAAAAACACTGGTTTAAGCATGTCAGCCATAACATTTCCTAAAGAGCTGGAGGGAGAGGGAACAGAAGGCCTCTTTGTTTTCACACTGTATCAGTTTCCTAGTCCAATTCACTATCCAAACAAGTTTTCCAGCATATCTGAATGTAAGCCAGAGGAGCAGAAGCTGCTTAGCCATGTGCTCAGCAGAAACTTTTCCAGTACAGCAAGTCCGTAACTCATTTTGTAACCTACCCTATCACTTTATTTAGTCTTGACAAAGATTTAACAAAAAAAAAAAATTAGATCAGAGAACCAAGCAAAAAACTTAATTCCTCAGAAAAGAACACACAGTATCCCATGCAACTTTCACTTCTTCAAGCATGAGACACAGTGTAACAGACAAGCATAAAACACACAAAAAAGAACTGCTCAGTCGGGAAGAGGAAGCAGGGATCCGGTAAGCAGACAGTTAGTTCCAGGTACCTTATTACACAAAACTCTCAGGGCAAGAGATTTGACAGTAAATATCACACATCTAAACGCTTCCACACAAGTGTAAGCAACTCTTCAAATCCAGCTGGTCCACAGCACAACTAGCAAAGCCGGCTGCAGAGTCAGTTGTCTGACAGCTTTGGTCCAGCTCCCCCATACCAACAATGCAAAAGTTCAAAATTAATCATAGATAAGCATTTTTATAAACAGGTCCATGAAGAGAAAGAAATCATCACAAGTTTATTTAACACCATGAACAAGGACAAGAAAAACTGCTTATAGAGTAACTGCATTCCTACAAACGCATAAACAAACACACGACTGCTGAGCAAGCTATACTTATACTAGGCACAGCATTATGTCAAAACCTACAATTAATAACACACATCAGCCAAAAGGAGACCATGAGGGGGTTAAACCTTTTGGCTACGCTGTTGAGTGTTAAATAAAATCAAAACAGCCCTAACTTCCTGAAATTAAAGTCTGCAGAAAAAAATTCTCATCTTAGCTCTTTTTTATGCTACAATTATAAAGTTTGCTAAAAATGCGTCAACTTCCAAGTGTGGGTTCTTCATTCCTCACCTAACGGTTCCTCTTACTTCTCAGTTCCGTTTTCTGAAGCCATACTTACAGTTAATCACAAGAAGGAATTCTGCATCAAGGCTGTATCAGAAAAGCAGCAAATCACTAGATAATAGTAGATTTGTCTAGTCCTTCATCCATCCATCCTTTCAAGCAAAAAGTGTAATATGCATAGGAGAGTACATCATAAAGAATACTCAGCCCTCATTTATGAGCTATTTGTATAAATTCTTCTTCAAAGTTTCAGTAACTACATTAAGAAACTTTAAGCATTCAAAGGTTAGGAAACACCAGCCTAAAGGCAGTCCCTTCCTTTAATGGCATGGTTTCTATTCATAGAAGCACAAACTATTCCTCAAATAATACAATATGCTGTCATTATAAAACTAACTTTATGGGAAAAAAAACATGCAGCAAGCAGGAATAATACACCATTGTCCAGCACCGAAGCCTTCATATTTTTTAACAGAAATAAGGCCTACTTTTCAATGTGCAAACTTACCCTTCAGAAGTTTAAAAATATTCAAACTACATATGAAGCACCCTTAAATGTGACGCAAATGTAGAAAACTCCATCAGAATTAACACAATTCTTCACTAGAATTCAATTTGCAGTCTTTACATTTTATTAACTCAGGCTTCTGCTTCTAATGAAGTACTGGACTCAAACACAAAAGCTCTGAACTCAGATACAGAGAAACTGATGTTATAATGAATCATATATAAAAATAAAAGCCTTTGCAATGTTCAGATAAGGCACTTCTAAACACAGATTCCAGCAGCAGTGCTAACACAAAAAAAGGAGCACTGCTAATTTCCTAGCTATATAATGGAGAACTGCCCATGCTTTATTTAGAACCTGATAGAATTGTATGGGGCAAGTCTCAAAAGGCAGAAAAGACTCAGCAACTAAATTCAAAGCAATTAGATTTCTAATTATACCTACAGCATTAGTGATTGCTATGGTTAAAACTGCCTGAACTGCTCCATTATTCCACTCTTTTCAAGAACCTCAGTTTTTCATCCTTTGAGCTGAAATTCTAGAAGTTTAGCCTATGCCTCTCTATATACATATATATTTTAAAAAGTTTAAAGAAAAAAAAAAACAGTTCTATGTTTGAGCATGAAGAGGAAAATTAAACTTTTCCATTGTAAAAATATACTACCTTTAAAAAGAGAAAGACAGTTGTGGTACTAATGCAGCTGGAAAGTATGAATACAGGGCCTTTGATGTGCTGAATCTGAAGGTTGCAAAAACCCAAACCAGCATTCACAACTGATCAGGCTGTACACTTATGCACTTCCACAGATGCATCTTTTGCAGCTTTTAGCAGCAACTTATACTAGCCACATATCCTATATCCTAATATACTAGCCTATGTTCTAGAGTACCTATATCAAGCCACCAGCACTGCCCATGCAGACTATCACCAGTTTTGTTATTATCAATACAGTACTTCAAAATACTGCTATGTTCTCACAAAAACAGCACGCAACCTCTGCCCCAAGCAAGCAACTGCAGCCTGCAGCGTATGACTGCTCTCCTTAACTAAGCAAATGTAGAATACACAATTACAGGACAGCAAGCCTTATTTGGCCAACTGGACACTAGATCAAGAACCTTGAGACCTTTATTCTATTCATAGCTCTGCCCTTGAGCTGCTGTGTGACAGAGAATAATTTCACTTTCCTGTGCCTCAGCTTCCTCTGCCTTCCTGAGTCAAGTCTAGTTAAGTTATCACCCTTCATCCTAAGAAATACGTCTCAATGTATTTTTTGAATTAGGGTATCTAGACACTATTACAGCTGAAAAGCAATACTTACATGGTATCTAAGCTATCCTGAGATCGAGTCATTTCCTACAGAGATAAAAAGATGCAAGTGCACTTATAAATTATTAACTTTGTCAACATTTATTTATAGTAAGCCTTCATACGCAAGAAGCCATCAGCTACCTACCTGTTGCGAAAACTCAGTTTGTACTGATTTATGTGCCATCTCGTTTCCACTACTTCCTTTAAAGTGTACATGCAACCTTGCATAATGTTTTGAACAAAGATACTACACAGAACATGCTTTCTCACTGTAGCCAGTTAAACTTTTCTGTAGTTAGGCTGTGTTACTCCTTTATTTCAGGAACTACTAAGGGGCATACTTAACTGCACTGTTGCAGCTCAGATGAACACATGTTCAGTGTCCCTAATACTGAAATCCACAGGATAATAGTTGCAAAAAAATGATGTGGTGTAACAGGAACTGAGTTGAAGTAGGAGGGATTCTAGCATCATCTGAAAACAGTTGAAGACAAGCAACATATACATTTATAAGCTCTTCAAAATAGAAAGAGCTATTTTAACACATTCTGATTTTTTTTTTTTTTTTTTTTTTTTTTTGGAACAGAGCAAGAAATGTGAAGTTTTAGATCCCGGGGCATTTGGTTACTCAAAATACCAAGAACTGGTTAACAACTATCCTGTAGTTTTTGTACCTGACTAGAATTTCAGCACTATCCTCACAGGCTATTACTTCCTCAAGAAAGCAATGCATACAAAGCAACATAATCATGTGGTGCCTGAAGGAGTAACCACTTGAAATCATCTATCTCAGGTTCAAACATCTATTCAGGATATGCACACACACTACAAATTACTTTTTGCTCGATGCCTGGATGTACAATTACATTCCTTCTAAAGTGCAGAAGAGATACATAATTCATACAGAGACATACCTCATCACCCATTTGTATTTGTCCTTGAGAGTCATACCCCAGTTTAGCTGTTCTGTTGCCTCAGCCTGACACTGCGATGTAAGCCAGACTGCAGTGACAGAAAAAAGAGATATTATAGTGACAAGAGCACCAAAAAGGTTAGCAGAGATAATCTAGGAAAAACCTCCTCTGCAAAACATCCCTGAGTGTGACATGCATGGTCAGAATCAGTACTAAAGACACACTCAGATCACAGCAGCAACAGCTAACCAGTTTGAGATAAATCACATACTACCTCCTTTGTGCCACAAGTTATTGCCCAGTAATCTCAGCAGAAAACAGATCTGAGAGACAACTGTTGAGAAACAACTGAGAGACAATCTATCCTCCTCATGTGTACCAACCCACATCTCAGCTATTAACAAAAGGCATCCTGCTGCTCGAGAGAGAAGATATAGGAGATACATGCCACGGGCCACCCTACGGTTTTACCTGCACGATCATGGAGAAGACATGATGAAATGGGATGGAAAACCTAACTCAGCTCTGGAGGAATGGGTGCGTGAATTGAAGAGGAGAACAAAGGTCAAGGATGATCATCCCATGAAAGCTGCAGCTTCAGTCTCTGGTGAGCAGGTTCCCAGATGGATTGGAAGAGCTGATTTTACTCCAGCTCCTGTGACAAAGACGACTAAGCCTTTTCTATAAGACTTAAGTGACCAACGCTGTGATGACTATTAGAGGGGCCTTGCCTCCAGCCAGGTGGAGGTAGGGGACAATCGGATTTACTCGACTGTGTGAATCAGATGGCTAGTCCCACAGAAGTGTAAGGCTCTAGTAGATACCAGTGCACAGTGTACCCTGATGCCATCAAGCCGTCAAGGGGTGGAATCCATCTATATTTCTGGAATGACAAGAGGATCCCAAGAGTTGACTGCACTGGAGGTTGAAATCAGCCTGACTGGGAGGAAGTGGCAAAAGCACCCATTGTGAGTGGTCCAGAGGCTACAAGCATCCTTGGCATAGACTACCTCAGGAGAAGGTACTTCAAAGACGCAAAAGGGTAGCAATGGACTTTTGGTATTGCTGCTTTGGAGACTGAGGAAATTGAGCAGCTGTCCACCTTGCCTGGTCTCTCAGAGGATCCTTCTGTTGTGGGGTTGCTGAAGGTTGAAGAAAAACAAGTGCCAATCATGATCATCACAGTGCACCAGCAGCAATATCGCACCAACTGAGACTCTCTGATTCCCATTCATAGGCTGATCCATAGACAGGAGAGCCAAGGAGCTATCAGTAGGAGCCATTCACCCTTTAATAGCCCCATATGGCCATTGCAAAAGTCTAACAGAGAGTGGAGACTAACAGTAGACTATTGTGGCCTGAATGCAGTCACAGCACCATTGAGTGCATTGTTGAGAAACAATTTGGGGAAATTGTTTCTCAAAAATTGTTTCACTCACGTGAAACAGATTTGAAATGAGCATGAAAGGTGCCCAAAGCCAACCTGCCTTTATTAAAGCTGCTGGTGAAAGCCCATGTGATCTATTCTATCTAACGAGTGATAAGGTCGAGCTCTTCATTAAGGCTGGGTATATCTTATGGCACAACTGCCGTTGCTGCAATGGCCAGAGGTCAGAGGTACATGCCTTGTGCACCAAGGGATGTACAGTGACATGATGGAGGAGAGGCAGAGAACCACTTACTAATGCGGATGAGACAGTTCTCACAGGGAGGTATTGTTTCCAGCTGAACTCATTGCTAAGGGGTTCACAGTCAGCTGAGAAGAATAAGTCCTTTCACCTCTGAAAGCACTCAGCTGCAGAGCAATTTCTAAGAGAGGTAAAGTGCTTTCACTGCATTGTACCTTCCAGAATACTGAAAGCTGCTGACTTCGACCTCTGCAAAACTGCATGTGAGGATGAAGCTTTGGCAGCATGTAGGACACTGACTACTGCCCCATACAAACACTATCACAATTCGCCTGCCACAAGTCACAGGAACATATCCTTCCCAAACCTGAGGGATAGGGAGAAAATGCACAAGTGTCCTGGTTTAAGATGGGATGGACTTAATTTTCTTCCTAGCAGCGGGTACAGTGCTGTCTTTTAACCTTAGTCCAAGAACAATGTTGATAACACACCAATATTTTAATTGTCGCTAAGTAGTGCTTATCCTGATCAAGGACACTTCAGCCTCTCATGCTCTGCCAGTGAGGAAGGGCACAAGAAGCTGGGAGGGAACACAGCCAGGATAGCTGACCTGAACTAGCCAAAGGGATATTCCATACCACAGAACATCATGCCCAGTATATAAAGAGGGGGAAGTTGCCACTGATCCTTGCTCAGGGATGGGCTGGGCATTGGTCAGCAGGTGGCAAGAAATTGTGTTGGACATCATTTGGTTGTTAACTGGCTTTTGTTTGGTTTATATCTCTTTCTTTTTTTATTACCCTTTTCATTATTATATTGATATTAGTATTACATTATACCTTACTTTAATTATTAAACTGCTCTTACCTTGACCTTCAGGCTTTACGTCTTTTTCTAATTCGCCTACCCATCCCACTGGAGGAGGGGAGGGGTGAGCGAGTGGCTGTGTGGTACTGAATTGACAACCAGGGTTAAACCACAACAAAAGTTGAGCAAGTGTAGCAAGTGAAACACTAATTTAGGTTAAGGTCAAGTAAGCAAAGCTAAAACCACACTCTGTTTTGAACTGGGTAAGTTCCTCAATTGCACCCATCAGCTAGCAACACAAATGGAGAGAGGGAGAAATACAAAGCCTTGAACAGGGACTCAAACAGTAACAAGACTGCTGTTGTCAGAAAAAGCAAGAGTATCTTACTATTTTAGGATGCAAAATGAAGGCCCAACTGTGTGTAGGGGAATGGAGAAGTATTCTTGCACTTTGCTTTCTATCTTGCTAAAAAGTTAGAACTAAAACAGCAACACAGGGCTGAAAAAGCTAAAATGAAGACAGAATAACGATGAGCACAAGTATAGCATTACAACCACTCCTCAATCCACAAAGTGCTCAGGGTGCTATGCTCTTACTGCCCTTCACTAAATCGGCCCCTAAAGCCTGAGGAGCGTTCAGGAAGCTTTCCTCCTCTGAAGAAATCTCAAGGACGAACCAACATTACGCTTGCTCCCTCAACAGCACTGTAATATATCTGTCTCGTTGCCCCAGCAGAGTTTTAGACTGCACTGTTAACATTGCAGCAGCACTGTTCCTGGACAGACAGCAGGGTCCTTAGAACAGCAAGGTTGTGAAGTAACATGGGGTGTTTCACTAAATACATGGTAACAGGTCAGAAAAAGATGAAGCACTTTCATTCCCCTATGTCTTTAGCCTACCTTGTGAAGCGCTGTCTTCTAGAAGACAGAGAAGCACTGATTAACTTCTTAAATTTTGTTTTTAATTCTTTTATTGACCTTAGAAGTTCTGATCCATATTCACTGAGAAGACCGTTTCTTCTGTCCTGGTGGGGCTGCCTGTAGTGAAGAGGGCAGGCAGTAATTTGTGGTTCCATCGAACAGGCAGAGCACTCAGGAACATACACATCCGTCTCCAGCCAAGAGAAAATTAACTGGCAAAACTACAGCTGTGGAAGATACTACCACGACTGAATGTCCTGATTTGCAAGAGTTTAAGTTTAGCCATGCTCCTTATTCTGGCATATTAACAGGGAGCACAAAGTAGCTTGGAACAGCAGTAACAATTTCTGGGCATTAAATCCATTTTTCTCTATTCTGCACAGATAAAAGAATCACCATCCTTAGTATAGTAAAGTTTTCAGCTTCAGGCTGAACACAGGTGGAATGTTTCAGCCCAATAGAAGAATTCTTCAGAAAGTTAAGCTACTTTACCAGGGAACTGTTGTTTTAACTCCTATTTTTACATCTGTGTTTCCAATATTCACTGCTGCCTTAATAATTCTACTTCCTATTTTAATATTTTATAAACCATCACTGTGATCCTCAAACCCCTAACGCATCTGAAAAGCGGCAAAGAAATTCCTTAAAACTGTAGCTGGATCCACGTTATGAGGATTTTCTAAATATTTGGTCTCAATTTTGGCCCAACAAGTACAGCACTAGGAGACTACAGAGCAGCTGAACAGACGAAGCAACGCTTGAAGTTACTAATAATGCAAACATCAGTGAATTCACAATAATCTGTCCCAATGCTGTTCCAAGTCTCTTCCTGAAAAGTAAAAAAGCAACTGTTTCAGGAAACTTACACTGCTGCATAATATTACCCAAAACAGAGTTTTTAAAGCAGCTAATGCACACAAGGTTAAAGTCTCTCAGGCTTTCCAGCTTGGGAAGCAGCAGCAACCATCTACCAAAAAGAATATACACACTCTCCTTCCTAATGCTAAGGCCTCAGATAGATACAGAGCAAGTGAAGTGGTTAACATCACCATTTGCTTGCCACCTTCACAACAGGGGCATGAATGCCTTGTAATTCTACAGTATAAAAGGATACGCTCCCTCACCCACCTAACCATAAATTCAGACAGCTTAGCTCAAACTACTTTCATCAGAGATTTATGCTCCCAGTGCCAAGTTGAGCTGGCACAGAGATGTTATTTTCTACAGGGGCACTCTTGCATTTCCTTCTTCTGGCAAAGGCAAGTAGGACAGTAACTCCCAGAGATGAGGATCTGAACATAAAACTATTACATGCTTCTTTCTACAAAGGGAACAAGTTTGTCTCCATGGCCTAGTTGCTCACTGACTGAATGTCTTTCATTTAACAACAGAATGAAGTGCGATGTCAGTGTATGCAAGATCCACCTCCTTAACGTAGAACAAATGACACCCCTAGTAACTCAAGATACAACAGTTGTACCCACACTATGTATCATCACACAGGCTGTGAAGATTTAGCCACATGAGAAAGAGCATACTCATTCCAAACCCTTACAAAAAGATCCATTTCTTCAACACATTCTTAGTCCCCTGTACAGGAATTCACAAAAATACTACTTCACTTTGAGAGAAATCGGTATGTTAAAGATAAAGGTATGACTGCTTTTAGCTAATTTAGCCTTTTTTTTTTTTGCTGCGAGACTGGTTTCCATGGAAATGCAAGCAAAGTAAAAACCTGCAACCAGAAGTGAGTCAGTTTTGCCTGTTTATGTCTCCTCAGTTCCCATGGAAACAGACATTAAAAGAAAAAAAAAAAAGAACGAAAAGGATAAGGGTCCTGAAATACCTTCAGAAAATCTCTTCCCAGAGCTTTATCTCTTTGGCTGCCTTTCCAGAATTAGGGTTGGAAATAACACAGAGCAACAGATGACAGAGTAATGACTCGATTTCTTTACGGGAGCATCAACAGAACATACCTGGAGATGTTTCAAAAGCCACAGTCAAACTGACAAGCTCAAAATCTACAGCTACAAATTGTATTAACTCAGGGTTTGGCAAAAGTACCTACAGCAAAGTATGTTTTTCTTTAAATTAATTCAATGCTAAATGCAATAGGGAACAGGAAAACAGCATCACACTGTCCTTTTCTGAAGTATATTTCAATACTTTCAGAGAGAAAAAAAAAAGCTGCTCTGGGGCAATGAGTCCAATATTTCCATAGCCAGGACATTTTTAATGGAATCATTCCTTCCTTACAACACATTCATTTTTAAGTTGCAAGATTAGCTACACACATACTGGGTTAAATAACAAACACCAGCATTAAATTTTACTATGACTATATTCTGTCCTTCAGTTATAGGTAAAAATGCATTCCCCCGAGCTGATGAAGCAAATCTATGAGGCACTGTCAGCACGACTCCATCACTTATCATACTTTTGAAAGATAACGGGGCACTTTCCTGTGTGCTGTCTTTTTCACACTCATACAGATAACATCTTCCTTCCTTCTCAGAGCCAAGTGCATCAGGGAAGGTGAAAGTAATAGGACCAGAAGCTATTAGGAAAAGGCTGTAGTGCACCAGACCTCCTGTCACTACTAGTACTATGTAAGAATTCCCTGATAACTCAGTGTCCAGAAACACAACAAACAGAGTTATAATTATCTGCTGCTGCAAGGTCCTTCTAGAATGTACAGGACAGCTAAACCTGATAGCAAAATTCTTATTTCCTTGTTTGTCTCCCACATTGTGTTATCAGTTCTGCGTGCTTAGCACCCTTCATGCAACTCAACACTTAATCAGAGTGCTGCAGCATCTGTCACTGTTGCCTGTCTGGGAAGAACGTGCAAGGACAGTGTTCAACTCTTACCACTATTGTCAGAGACTGAAACTGCATTACAGAAATCAGGAAGGAAAAAAGAAAAAGGAAAGCGTACCTCTATCCTAAACACTGTTCATATACTCCAAACAATCACCAGAACTCAGAGGTGCTCCTGCATTCTTACAGTGCTATGCACCATTTTTTTGCACTTTGCTGCTGCCCTGAGAACTAACAATATATTGCCACCAACATCAAACAAGGCTCAGGGAAGAGTAGCCGACCATGACAGTCACTAAAAGGATGACAGAAGGGTAGCCACTGGAGGTTTGTCTTGAATGGAAGCAGCAGTCGAATTTAATTCAACCTTAATCAGTTCACATTAGCTGAATTCAATCTATTCTTCACACAAGAAAGATAAGCCTTAGAGAATTAGTTCTTTTGTATCTCTTCAGCATTTTGGCAAGGTGTACAGTCACACAGTAAGGATAAGAATCTCTCAGAACTCACTAAGGCATCACTCAAGGAGGACAGATTTAAAGTTAAAAGGAGATGATAAGAAAAACACTGATTTGTATCTTGCAGTCTATTCAAAGTTTAGCCTCCTTTCTTGGAGGTGTCGGAAGTACAAACAAATTAGTTTATTCACTTGCTAAGCAGCTAAATATACAAACTCCAAAGTCCCAGCAGATTCCTTACAGTTACCATTCAAATTCACCCATATCAACAACATACACAGGCAGTTTCTAGAACATCAAGCAAACAAACCATACAAGCAGCAAGTAAGCAGATCAAGTATTTTTCATCATACTCTAGAGCAAATTTGTGTCCGTTATTAAATGCAGGAAACCGGCTTCTGAAGAGACTGCAAGGGTGTCAGATGTCAGGATCACCTTAGTTTCATGCCTCCTCTCCACAAAACACAGAACAAAGACAAACGTGATTACTGAAGCCAAGGAGTCAGAAACAGAATAAAGACACTGGTTACAAGGAAAGAAAAAATAATTTAATAAGAAGATAACTTACACATCAAACCCAATAATCTTAGATGAAGCACCCTAAAGCTAACACATCTAACTCAGTTTTGCCTTTGGGGACATCAGCATGATTGTATCAATCTTAAGGAGACTTACAAGGTCACACGCTGTATTGTAATTCAGGATATAAACTCATGAATGGCTATCAAGAACCACCCTGTCTTGTGAAATGAGCTAAGCCTCTTCTACAAAATAGAAAGTATAATTGCACCATTACACATTGTATCATATTACTCATGCTCAAGAAAGTCTAATCATGGTTAAATGAGCAACTTCAACTCTGTCATTTGTTAACTTCCAAATGTTTATTTATAGAAGCTTAACATTAACTGGTCGTATCAAGTTTCCCACTAAGGCCTTTTAAATTTGTATTTTAAATCTGCGTAAGTTCCTCATGCATAAAATTCCATGATAAACAAAACTTCTTTTTGATACATGCAAAACTCCTCTAAGATCAACTGAAAGCTGTTTCCAAAAGTAATCACAGAATCTTGCCCTCTTACACTGGGCTGGTGTTTACACTAATATTTCCAGGAGCTTCATCTGACATTTGAGACACAATCCATACAAGCGTCTAGAAGAAAATGAACAACAGTACAGCCCATATCGACTGTGACAGCTGATAAAGATCAACAAGCTTATTCTTCAAACTAGCATCACTGCTGAATAAGCTTAATGCAAGCACTGCGACTTCCGAGAACAAATGAAGAACAAATTTTACATACAAGATGACTAAAAAGGAGACACACAACTAGCAAAAAGCCTGTGACATCACCTCACAGGGCCCCTGTCAGAACACCCAAAAGCAGCCAGTACGCTCAACAGAAATCACTGTAACTTGGCTGGAACTTAAAGTCATCTTCCCAGGTAGAAGCATTTATTTTCAGAAATCCACAATGTCTGCATATAGATTTGCAATGCTGCATCACAAAATGCCCACAAAAGTTACCAAAGAACTCCCCAGGGAGTGTCATGGCATAAAGTAACAAATGGCACATGAAACTAAAAGCATAAAATCCAAAGAGGTGAAACCTGAAGAAATTTAAAACCCATGCCAGCACCTTGGTATGTGGCACATAAACACAGAGCTTCTCCTCCACGTTTAACAAAGTTCACATACAAGCTGTGGCCTGAAGGGGTTTTTTGCAGGCCTTGGGAAGTCCCAGCACAATTTTTGGTGGTACAAAAGAAGTAGAAGATAGCAGATGCTATAATTTCATAACAGATTATCATGTGGTAGAGATACAGAACTGTCCTTTTAACTACATTTTGTACTTTTTTTCACGCAGGAAGGATTTTCTATACCTCACTGACAAAAGTGCTAGTTCTCAGAAGGTCACAATCAAGATTTGAGTCCCTCTCTGAAGGGCAAACCTGAAGCAACAATCCCTGCTTAAAAAGCAACTATGCATTTCCTTTCAAAAATTCAGTCTTCCAATACCTGTTCTAGTACAAGACACCTTAGGAGCCCTCCTGTCAAAATCACTGCATCAGTACAAATGCCACATCCAAGTCATCATCCGTCATCATGCAAAACTTAGAACATGTACTGACACATACAGAGCATATAGTGGTATAATAATATTAAATGCAATAAGCATTACAGCAGAAATCTCCACCAGCATGCGCAGAAATGCTACACAGCAAAGAGGGAATTTGACCGACAGCTTTTTTGTCAGACTGGAAAACAATCCTTCTGGATGAGTGTTTCTCAGCCACTGATCCAGGGAGCAATGGTCAGCTGAGAGATGTCTGAAACAGCCTGTGGAACAGCTGCAAAGAAGGCTGGCTTATGTTTTGGGCGGGAGGGGGAGAGGAGTGAATTGATATTTTCAATAAACACTTCTCACAAGCAAGCAAGAGAGCAATCATCACAGGCAAAAATAAGAGCAGTTACTGAGCAATCAAACTTCAGCCGAATTTATATCTCTTTGCAACTAAAACTTCCTATAGCATTACCGCACAGTACAATCCTCAGATTGTATCAATGAGGTCAGATGTCTCTTTAAAGAAATTGAGAGACATCCTTTCAGATGAGAGATAGCTGGCAGATAAATGGAAGATGAGGATTTCTGAAGGACAAAGAAAGATGATGAGATAGCCAGTATATATGATTACAAAAGGAAATTAAAATCCACCAGAGAAAAATACTCACCTCAGATACTGTAAAATGTACAGAAATGTTCAGGGATCAAAAGCTTCAGCACATAAAACTATTCTGACAATTAAGAATAAACTAACACTGTAAGAACTGGAATTTTTAATATTACAATTATAGAGTGTGAACCTGCTTTTGTACCCAGTAATAAAAGTAAAGCCATAAAGAGCATTAGGTAATCACAAATTCAACCCCTTAAGCATACTAAAAGCTCCAGCATTTGATTGGGCTTAATCACATCCCACTAATACTAGTAAATCAGAATCACCTCAGTACTATTGCAACAATCTGACAGTCATTCCAGGGAGCCCAGAAGGAGTTACACCGTGCTCATACTTACTTGAATCTTCCCATCTGAGGAGGTGCAACTTCCAAGCAGAATAGTACAGAAATCCCAGTACCAGAAAGAGGCAGAGGGCTAGCAGCAGGTTACGCATAAACACCAGAAGTCCCATCTTCACATTAAATCTGCGCTTCTACATGACCTGAGAAAGAAAAACAGGTTGAGGTTGGAGCCACCTTCCCGGACGGTCATCCTCCCAGAACACACAATCCCACACCCACAATAACGCACAGATCCAAACCCACGCTCTTCGCGTGCTACCTGACCGGCATCAGTGAAATAATAACGACCACTCCCGGCAGCTGCAGGGCTTTCGTCTCACAAGGGTAAATGCCATTCCGGAGCGGCAGGAGACCACTGCCACGCTGCACCGGGGCAGCGCCGCAAGTCCCCATCCGCACTTACGCCCCAGCCCACTTCAGATAAATACCCTCCGGAGCCGCCACACAGCGGGGCCTGGCGAGCATCGCGCTCCACCCAAGCGCAGGGCAGCCGGGACGCGCCACAGCCATCCCGCAGCGCCCTGGGGCGCCCGGGGTGCCTCAGGACAGCGGGGCCGGCGGGAGCCAGGGGGCCGCGCAGGTCCCGGCAGGAGCCCCGGGCACACCGCGGGGAAGACGCTGCCGGGAGATCGGGGCCGCCCGCAACCCGAACTGGAACGGGAACCGCTGGGCAGGCAGCAGGGCGCGGGCCGGGCACCCCGCCGCCTGTCCCCGCCTCGCCTCGCTCCGCTCCCAGCCCCGGCCCTGCTGGATCCCCCCCATCCCTCCTCACCCGGCCGCCGCCGGCGCTGCGGGCTCGGCCGCCGGCTGCGGCCCCGGGCGGCGGGGCTGCGGGCGCCGCCATGCCGGGCGCGGCGCAGCGGGACCGGCCGCCGCGGCTCTGAGGGGCACAGCGGCCGCCAATGGGGCGCCGGGGCGGGCCACAGCCGTGCCGACCCGCCCGCATAGCGGCCGCCGCCGGCCAATGGCGCGGTGCGGGGGGCCGCGCCCGCAGCCTATCGCGGGAGGCGCCCGCAGCCAATGGCGGCAGGGAGGGCGGCTGGGGGTCGTCTCCGGAGGGGCGCTGCGGCAGGGCGGCGGCGCGCATGCGCAACACCGGCTTGTGAATCGCCGTTAGTCGGGGCGCTAGACTGCGCGCACACGCACGTTTCGGTGGCCGAAGGGCGCTGCTCCTCCTTCGAATCACTGCCCCACTTCCAGGTCACTCAGGTACCTCCAAATCATTGTGGTAACTCCGAGTGCTCAGCTAAGCTTCCTCCAGACATGGCACTGCAGGAGCCCTCCAAGCACTGCACTGTCAAGCTCTGCATTGTGTCATTGTTCCAAGCACTGCACAACACTGCACCTTCCTGCAGCTGAGACACCTCCAGAGCTCGCAGTCCGTGCAGCCACGACACTGTACCACACCTCCCTCCTAACCGGCTGCTGCATCCCAGCAGCGATGTTGCATTGCCTAGCGTCGAGTCACTGCATTGCAGTGCACTGCATCTCCCTTCAACTGTGGCACTGCCCTACCTCTGGACACTGCGCAGAGCAGCTCTCACCACTGCACTGCTCTCCGCCCAGCCTAGCCTCCATTCACTACGTGGAGTAGCCCAACGCTGTCTTTCTTCCAGTCACTGAACCACACTGCACCTAGCCACGGCACACAGTCCAGTTTAGCACTCAGTCACTGGCCTAGGTCACTGCCTTCACACTATCCTCCAAATTCGGCAGGTCCTTACACCGCTACGTACCCATCAAGGTGCTGCTCAGCCACTGCACAGCATGTGTCACATCCCTGAGCTTCCCAAGCATTCATTGCTCAGCCTACTGCTGCATCATGCCAGGCTGCAACTGATGTGCAAAGAATAAGGTTAAAAGTTATAAAATGAGCAATCCTGTGTTGAAACAGTGGGATGTATCTAACCTTGAAGAACAACGTCAGCAGGGAAAGCCCCAGTGTAAGAAAGGCCGTAAACTTCTGGTTTGCAGTTTAATGTTTGCTGACTTAAATACACATGTAGGTCTTTGTACAGAGTTTAGATAGACAGGAATGGATCCTTGACTAACCTTGGATAGTTACAATGCCAAGATACACACCCCATTGTGAATAATAAGCATGATAGTTAGGGGACCTCCCTAATTGTTTTAAACCTGAAGCTAAATGCATAAACATTAAAATGTGTAATCATGGGCAGTAGAGGAAATTTTTGTTCTCCAACCAGTTGTATCTTGCTACTATAAATATCAGGCGAATCAAAATGTCTCTGTGCCGGCTCTGCTAGATGCCTAGCACCTGATGCTGCAGAACTGAAATAAAAACAAGTATCTCGACCCTGTGTGTTGATTGGCTTATTGCACACCGCATGAAGAACCCTCATTTTAGGGATAACACAAGGACCATACTGGGCTGCATGGACCACATCAGCTGCCCTCCCACAGCGCAGTACAGCTCACACCGCACAGTTCCTGCTAGATTACATCTCCACCTTCTCACTGCAGTGGTGGGGCCAGCCCACACCTCATCCTTCCCAGAGCATTGCCCTCCTTCCTGTTGGCCCCACAGCCTTGCTGGGTAGCCTTAATATTCATTTGGCACAGGACCAGTGAGAAACACAAGTACAAGGCAACACAGGGAGGAAATGATAAAGTAGAGAATAATTAGGCATGGAGGGGTGGTGGGGGAGTCATCTGAAAGGAAGGAGACCATAAGGAGTAAACCTGCATCATCAGGACAGCAAAGCAGCCCAATGGTTTTGGTTTCCTGTTTTCACCCTCCATGAGACACTGATAACAAGCAAAACAAAAAGCCACATGAGTGTAAGGGAAACCAAGTAGGATGATGTCCAGTGTGGTGGCAGCTCCCACTTGCAGGCAAGCCCAGGTGCTGATGCTGACCGGCAGACATTGCCTTGGAGGGCACACAGCCAACTGAGCACTGTCCAACTCTGCTCCCCAGCACTTGGCGAGAGCCAGAGTCCATGCAGGTCACAGGGAGAGCAGCCGGGGGCTGCCCCGGTCCCACTTTCACAGCCAGAAACTCTCTTTGTGTTCATCATGAGTGAAGTCAGTGTGAGCTGACTGCAAGTGTGGCACCCACACAGCCAGGCTCACAGAGCTGCCACACTCCTCCGCAGAGACATGTGTTGCACTAATGTCCTATTGTGGTTTTTTGGATGCAAATATCTTCTAGATACAGCACAGCAAACCAACAGATTCATGCCAACACTCAGGGATCACAGGCGCCCATATCCCCCTTGAGGAAGTACTTGGAGAAGGGCCACATCCAGGCACTTGTGGCCAGGATGAAAGTTTGCTGATGGCACCAAGCTGTGTGGTCCGGTTGATACGCTGGAGGGAAAGAATGCCATCCAGAGGGACTTCGACACGCTTGTGAGGTGGGCTGATGCCAACCTTATAAAGTTCAATCATGATAACTGCAATGTCCTACACCTGGGTCGGAGCAATCCCAGGCACAGCTACAGGTTGGGCAGAGAAGAGATTCAGAGCGGCCCTGCAGAGAAGGACTTGGGGGTGCTGGTCGATGAGAAAATGAACATGAGCCGGCAGTGTGCGCTCGCAGCCCAGAAAGCCAACCGTATCCTGGGCTGCATCAAAAGGAGCATGACAAGCAGGTCGAAGGAGGTGATCCTGCCCCTCTACTCTGCTCTTGTGAGACCTCACCTGGAGCACTGTGTGCAGTTCTGGTGTCCTCAACATGAAAAGGACATGGAACTGCTGGAACAAGTCCAGAGGAGACCACAAGGATGATCAGGGGACTGGAGCACCTCCCATATGAAGACAGGCTGAGGAAGTTGGGGCTGTTGAGCCTGGAGAAGAGAAGGCTGCGTGGAGACCTCATAGCAGCCTTCCATATCTATCTGAAGGGGGCCTATAGGGATGCTGGGGAGGGACTCTTCGTCAGGGACTGTAGTGACAGGACAAGGGGTAACGGGTTAAAACTTAAGCAGGGGAAGTTTAGATTGGATATAAGGAGGAAATTCTTTCCTGTTAGGGTGGTGAGGCACTGGAATGGGTTGCCCAGGGAGGTTGTGAGTGCTCCATCCCTGGCAGTGTTCAAGGCCAGGTTGGACAAAGCCTTGGGTGACATGGTTTAGTGTGAGGTGTCCCTGCTCATGGCAGGGGGGTTGGAACTGAATGATCTTGAGGTCCTTTCCAACCCAAACCATTCTGTGATTCTATGGTTCTATCTGCAGGTCTGCTCCCCACACTGCTGCTCACATCAACCCCCAGCTCCCCAGCGCTGACTGTCTCAGGATGCCGGTCGCTCTCACGCAGCCAAGGCAGCACCCTTATACCCCCAGCTTCACAGCTTCTTAGCAGCCAAGGCCAGGCTGTACAGCCTCCTCTGCCAGCCCTGGCTCAAGACAATGGGCTTATTTTCTCCAATAACCCCACTGACTCCTGCACTGCATCATGTCTTGCTGGAGCCCAGCTTTGCTCTATAAACGCTTTATGCCTGCACCTCTCTTCACCTCTTCATCCCTCCATATGTGTAAGCCAGGTCTCTCCTCCTTGCCCTGCCCCCCACCATGTCCGAGCAACACAGAGCTGCCTGCGATGCCTGCCACTGCTGCACCACATCTGCTCTGACCATCCTCAAACCTCGCCTAAACCGCCCCGACCCTACTGCTCGTGCACTCAGAGTTTACACCCTGCACTCTGCAGGCACAGCGGGTGATCTGATTTGGACGATAAACAAAGACCTACAGCGCCAAGACAGATAACGACAAAGCTGGGGCTTGCTCCTGAGCCCGTGTTTGTCACTCGAGAAACTTTACCCCCCGTTATCAGGTGTCGGTGTGCTGGAAAGAGCCCAGGATGAAGTCATGCTTCTTGCAGCCTGGAAAAAGCTCAGGAGGCAAGAGCAGCGCATCCATAGAAATCAGGTACCAGCTCCCGGCAGCTGTCTAACAGCCACGAAATGAATTAAGGCAATGATTAGTGGAGTGATTTGGTTCAAGTAGCAGGACTTCAGTCTGAACATGTTCCTACTTAGCTTACATGTTTCATTCGCAGGCAGATGTCAAGCTGGATGTTGCTAGGAGATCGACAGCAGAGGAATAATTAAGTCTGATTAAATCCTATCATATTGCTGTACCACTTTCCAGAATGCTCTGGAGCTTTTCAAAGCCAAGCTGGCCAAATGAAGGGGCAAGACCTGCATTCCATCTTGGTGCATAAAACCCACTTGCAGCCAACCCACTGAGCCTGTGGGTCCTCACGTGTCTGCAGAGCTTTTCCACAGCAATGGTGGTCACAAGCTGGGGAAGATAAAGGCTTGGGCAGAGGACATGGCTGGTGGCTATAAGCAGGTAGTGCAGGACTGGTTGTTATCTGGAGCAGGCAGTGAGGGGTCCTACACCGCATGTCACTGCATCAACCCCACGTGCTGCCTGGGGCACTCACGTTGGACTAGGCATAAGCTGGTGCCCTCTGCATGGAGGGCACACCTGGGTCAAGGCTGTGCCAGGGACCAGGTGCTGGTTCTGCTGCTCATGTCCCCAGTGGGGCTTGGGCACATCAAGGAGACAAACTTCCTCCTTCCATTCCTACTGAAGGATCCCACCTGTGGCATGCTGAAATGCCTCTGCAAACACATCACATGTCACAGGGCGTTTCTGCTGAAATGATGCCTGTTTGCTTTTTCATGGTGACTGAGGCGCACGTTATACGGGGTGACACATAAAGGTAAATAACAGCTACACGTTCTTTTCCCACCACTAAATAAAGTTATGCTCTATCTGCATCGGTTGCCAGACACACACACGTCAGCCTCTGGGCTCCCTGCGTAGTGAGACTGCTAATCTCATTTTGACTCTGTCCTATAAAAATTCTCATTCAAACACTAACACTGTAATCCTTCCCCCCAGATTACATGTCATCAAATCAGACTTAATACTAATTAATGCAATGTTTTATTATTCATTAAATACCACTGAATACCACAGCAAAAACCTCTTTCCAGTAATGGCTAGATAGAGGTTACCTCTGCTGATGCACGGGCTCAGGGAATGCAGTCTGGGAACACAACTCTGGACAAACTTGTTCCATTACACATTCATTACATATTATTCCTAAACACAGGCTCTGAGTGTGACCAGTCTGTGGAGAGCCCTTTACACTTCTGGTGCTCTGCCTACTCTAAGCACAGGAACGTTAAACAGCGTCATCGACAAGCTCGCACAAACCAAGCTAAACCAAACTGAACTTGGCTGAAGAATTCTGCCACCCTCCAGATGTTTTCAGCAGCAAAGAGCCACACTTACCGCTGCGGGTGCAGGCAAACCCAGAGCCTGCCTGAACAGCTCCCTGAGCCCTCTGCCCACCTGGACCAGGCTTCCCAAGGTCTTCCTTAGATGAAAGGATCCAGCAGCCCTGCCTGGCACGCGGCTGTGCGAGCAGCCGGCCAGCACATCGCTCGGCAGTTCACCTCCCTGCATTAATTCCAAGACGCTACGCTTGGTTCACGTGTGTTTTCCAAGAAAGGAGGTAGGCTTGATTTGAAGACAAACGGAGGCTCCCACCTCCCTGGGTCTGTTTCCGGAGTCCCTCACCCTCACGTTCAGAAGAGCAGCCCACATCCCTGCGTCTGCTTCAGCTTGCAGACATACCATTTTGTTCTGCCTTCTGCTTGATTAAAGAGCCTTTCAGAGCCTGGCATTTTCTCTCTGTGACACTACACATATGCTGCAAGCAAACCCCCTCTCATCCATCTTTCTGATAAGCTAAATATACTGAGTTGCTTAATTCTCTTACTGCCAGGCTTTTCCTCCCACCCTCAAGCCATTTTTTGCATTTCTTCTCTACACAGCGTCTCTGATTATCCTGAATCCTTTTCAAGACATAGAATCCCACAACAAGCCTCCCTAATGCCCTGACATGGGGATTAAATCTGCTTTTACCCCATTCGCTATCTCAAAAGGCTGTGTTGGTCCTCTCTGCCATAGCATCAGATTAAGCATTCAGGCAAGATTGTCCCAAATCTTTTCCAGACCTGCCACTGGCAGGTTAGAGGCACCTGGGCTCAGTGTGTGCCTCAGCTGCACATCCAGGACACTGGTGCATGGAGCTGGGTGGTGGGGGACACTTTACCAAGGGAGGAGTGATCACAGACACCTCCCTTGCCTGCTCCCTGTCCTGGGATTGTGGATGTTGTGGCTGCCTCTCCAAGCAGCATCCCTGAACAGTCTGCAAAGCTGGGACTGCGCCAGCAGGAGCATGATGCAGGGTGCCATGCCCACAGGTTCTTGGGGTCCCAGAGACCGTCTGCAGGCAGAATCCTGTGGGATTTCCCTCTGGCCAGTGGCTGTTTTACCCAGACAGCACCTCCGCTTCCCAGGTGCTGCAGGCTCAGGTCACTCATCCACGGCTGGAAACAGACCCCATCACAGGGGACATGGGTGCCACATTGAGGGGCTTAGAGAGCTGAGCCTCACAGGCAGAAGCAAGGTTTGCTGAGCCTCATCTGCTCCCCAGGAACAGACATCCCAACTCTCAGTAGTTGCTGTGCAACAGGGGAGAGCACAGGACCAAGCAGTGCCTGCTGGCAGCCTGGCTACTCTCAGTGTGATGCCGGGGAAGTATTTCGCAGTGCCTCTTAGCATTTCACCCAACCTGCTCTCAGTGACAGCAGTCACTGAGGGATCTGGTGTGCTGCTTAGTGCCTGGGCTGCACACCAGGAAAACAGCCTCTCGGAAATAATGACCTGGGTGGAGTTTCCACCCTTAGTTTTGTCCCTTTAAGAACCCAGCTCAAACAGTCCTTGTATATTTGTCATTCAGAGGGGTTTCTTCCTCCCCAGCAGCCCCTTCAGCAAAGCCTACCTGAGACCTGGGAGTGAAACAGGGAATCTGTCCCAGCCACCGGATATCACAGTGCTCTTCCTCATGCTGGTGCTGAGGGACCCTGGAAGGAGCCCAGCTCCGGCTGTGGCCACGCTGCCTCTCCAGAGCCAGGAGCACACAGCTGGATCACTGCCACTGGGTTTCTCAGGCAATCACTGAGTAAACCTGAATTTCAGCAACGGTGAAAGCTGTGACGGTCATGAACCCCGACAGGCTCACCCCAAGCCCTATCTCCTCTTGTGCTGTAAAACAGCTGAAAGAGGCAGACACCAGCCGCTGCCTCCTCTCAAATGGAATGGCAGGAGTGACCCCATCTCACTGTCACAAAGGGGAGCGAATCTGGCACAGCAGCAACACAAGGAGAGGCTGCAGCTCCACAAACCAGCCACGTTCATGCCACAGGCCCAAGAAACTCACAAACAACGTTTTGATGACATAACCATGGGCTCTCCTAAACACGTGTTAATGTTTAACTCTTGGCTGGTGAGAGGCAGCGTAACTCAGAGAGCCAAAGAAATGGGCAGAGAAACAGCAGAGGGTCCCAGACTGGGGAGGTAAAAGCACAGCTAATGGCATCCTGAGTGCTGTGTTACACAGCACAGACCTCGCAGAGAAACTCCTCTAAGGGCAAAAGGAAAGGTCTAGGCGGTGGGAGAGCAGGAGCATCCATAGAGCACGCTTTGCCTGCTCCACCATCATCAACAATGACACAGGAGTTTATTAGAAAGAATTAATGAGGCTCATGATAGCTTAACAACAGTGTGTGTTAACAGCTATGTTTTGAGATCTGTCAGTGAGCCAAGCCTTAATGGAGAGACACCAACAACAGGGAGCGTACCCAGACCCCCAGTGACCATTTCCTGGTCCAGTTTTTAAAACCAACTGTCTAGATGGCAAGATGAAGGCTTACATTTGTGGCTGACAAAATACTGAACAGGCTGCTTGCTGCTACAGCACAGGCTGAACAGCCTGATAAAACGATCACAACCCACGGCATAGTCACAGGCTGCAGAGGAAGGTTGTTGGGAACACGAAAGGACAGGCTGTACCGCAGGGTGGAGGGCATCCCGGAAAGCAGGGAATAAGCACTAATAGGAAAAAGCCAAAGAGAGCTGGCCCCACACACATCTGCTGCTATGAGCCTCCACTGCAGCACCTTGGCACTGGCAGCCGTGAGCCAGCAGCACGTGGATGTGACACACAGCAGTGCTTGTACCTCTACAGCTCTGGCAAAGTCAGCTTGGTGTCTGGTCCAGCCCTCCAGGCTGCAGAATGGATGCAGAAATCCCAAGGAGCAGCCACACCATTATGAAAAAGGAGCTAAGGCTGGGAAATGCAGCAAATAAAGCTGTGCAAGATGAGAGGAGTGCTGCAGGGGAAGGTCTCCTTGCGGATGGGGGAATAGAGCATTGCTATGGGCAGCGAGTCGGCCCAGCAGAGAGAAGCGAGGGGTGCAAAGGTGAGGAATTGGAGGTGAAGAACCTCAAGCTCGGAATTAAGCATGTTCCTTTGCAGCAGAGTGGCTGAAGGCTGCAGGGGTGGCCGTCCCCACCGCAGGGCAGCTCACAAATAGGATTAGATGGTCTCAACTTCTAATTTATTATATCTGTGGCACAGGCATGAAGAAGAGCTGCTGCGTGGTCCAACTTCTTGTTTCCCTGTGAGCAATGATTCTATCCCATAGAATCTCTGCTCCTGATGCTCCAGCAGCAAAGCAGAGACCAGGACTGATTCCTACATGCTGGAGAAGGCAGTGGGGATGTGTGGAAGGGCTCAGCCTCAGGGCAGTCTCTTCACCTGCTCTTCTGGCTCATGCACATGTTTATGTAAAACCAGGCACAATAGCCTGACCTGGCTCCCTGGCATCACACTGCTCTTGGCACAGGCAGGCTGCCTGCCTGTAGCAGTGCACATTGCCAGCCTTTTGCCCAGGGAATGCCACACTTCCAGCCTGCACCAAGCAAGCCCTTGTCCACCTTCATCTGTGCCATTGTGGTGATTTAGCCACATGGCCACAGGTTCCTCTTTTCAGCCTTTTCAACCTGAACCCCACTTTATCTTCACCTGTCCCTTGTGAACTGAAGCCTCTGAACGCAAGTAACACATCAGCAATCTTCATGCAATGCAGCAGCCAGTTCTTGAACTGGTCCCTCCCACATGTGCCCCAGCAAACTGGTGCCAAAACCCACACTGCGAGCACAGTAACCCACAGCGCTGCTGGTTCAGTCCCATTTACAAACCTCCTCCATTTGCATCGCTCTGATCTCTTGTCCCGAGGAAATGGCTGTGCGCCAGTGCCGGTCCCTGGTGAGCTGCACTCCTGTGACAGCCAGCCCGTGCCCTGTTTGAGGTTTCATGATGTCACTTGTCATGATTTCAGACAGGAAGAGTGGCCGTGTGCTCTTTTCTTTGCCAGCCTGGGGCAGAACTGACAGCATGGATAAGAGCACATTTGTTTGGAATAAGTCATTTCACATCACCTTTGCTAGCCCCATTTCTGACATTATTTGTTATAAAAAGCACCAGTTTTGCAATGTGACCTGTGCTGGTTGTACTGCAGATGCATGTATTGTCTGCAGGGCCACAGGCTGCATCCCCTCCGTGTGTGAGTTCTCCTTCTTGAAACCCCCCGTGATGCACCGGGGACATCAAAACCTCCCAGGGTGCAGGGCCATAAGCCCAGAGGGAAGATGCTCATTGCAGCATCCTACCGCCTGCTCAACCAAGACCAGGGCAAGCATGATGCTCACGAAAGGGAACAAGGAGAGGGGAGGTAGTGAGGGGTCAGGGTGAGGAGAGTCAGTGTGAGGAAACAGAAAGCACCAAACAACTCCATGAGTTTGCACAAATCCTGCCAGTCCCCAGGAATGGGTGGGAGAAGGTGCTGGAGGGGCCAGTGCAGGTGCTTCACCCATAGAAGAGAGAAGAGCTGCCTGGCATGGGGCTATGAGCGGTCCAGCTGAAGCAGCAGCACCACGTCCTGTTGCCTGTCCCACAACAGGGTGCTGATGTTTATCTGCTCCCAAGGAAAGGAAAAGAAGGAAAAGAAGGAAAAGGAAAAGAAGGAAAAGGAAAAGAAGGAAAAGGAAGAGAAGGAAAAGGAAGAGAAGGAAAAGGAAGAGAAGGAAAAGAAGGAAAAGGAAGAGAAGGAAAAGGAAGAGAAGGAAAAGGAAGAGAAGGAAAAGAAGGAAAAGGAAAAGAAGGAAAAGGAAGAGAAGGAAAAGGAAGGAGGGGAGCCACGCAGCATGGGGTGTGCAGCAGAGCAGGGCTGGTGGAGCTGGTTATGGGTTTGCACCACACTGACCCCTGTGCTGCAGGATGTGGCCAAGGTTTCAGGCTTTGCTGAAGGGCATGGACACATGTTCTGGAGATTCAGCACTTGTGGCAACCTGTGTGTTCTTGCAGCCGCTTTGCGTAACAAGGAGTTAGTGCAACCAGGAGGAAGTGCCTCTGGGTGCTGTGTTTGCTGGCAGGACATGGGCTAACAGCAGCCATGAGGAGGCAGCTGCCAGCCACACGCAGGGGACACAGCAGAGGGGGAGCTGCTGCAGCACAGCAAACCTCTCCGGGTCCATCACCACCATCCACACAATCCCACCGTGGCAGGTACAACAGAACAGGATGAGGGGGACACTGGATCCTCTTGTAGCAAGAGGGGTCCCAAAAAGCGTACGTACGGAGCTGCTAGGCATGGAGGGCCCTGCCTCTGTCCCAGCAGCCACAGGAGACCATCCGGGCCAGCAGGTCCCTCATTCCCCACACACTGTAGCCCATGCAATCACGCAGCAAGAAGGCAAGGACAGAGCTCAGCCTCCCCAGCAAAGCTTCCCGGCCTGCTGCCCCAGGAACCAGCCCCTGTGCCATGGCAGTGGGAGCATGAACATCCTGTAGCCATTACCTGAAGCACCGGCACGCTGGGGAAGCCAGCAGGTCCACAGGGACGGGCAGATGCAGCTGCTCAGGGCTGGAGCTCTCAGGGCTCAGCACCCGGTTGAGGGAGGTTCGTACCTGCAGCAGGACTGGTCCTTCCAATGCAGGGTTGAGGGAAGCTAACCACAGAGTTAACATTGGTTGGTGCCAATGACATTCTGCCTGACAGACCGGTTCCTGGTAAATGGGAGAAGTCAGCACCGTTGAGTCGTGAAGACACACAGGCAGGTCCTTGTGTTCAGAGTCCAGCACCTACAGCCCATCAGGATTGACGTGTGAGCCCTGGCACAAAGCTGGGCAGAGCAGCCTGCTCCAGCTCCCCATATGACCCAGCCATAAACCCTGGCACTGCTGGGAGCATTGGGCTGTTCCACCCTCCACCAGCACCCAGGACACAGCCATGGCTTGGCACTCCCAGCAGTGATGCATCACTGTGTGTGCCCAGAGCATCAGACATCTGCTTCAGTCAGACCCCCACCTCCTATCAGCATCCCCAGCAGTACTGGGGGACCAGCTACAGTCAAGCCTGGCCAAGGGGGTCAGCTCCAGTATCACATCCCAGAGTCACTGCCAGCTGCATCCCCATCCTGGTCTCTGCCCCAAAGCGGGGTTTTTGACCTTTTCCTCCATGATGCTTTCCTGAGCCTCAGGCCTCACAGAAAAGCTCTTCAGCTGAAGGGGTTCCCCATTTCTTTGACGGTAGGTGACCATGTGCAAGCCTGTTGCTGTGCACACTTGAGTCCTATAGCACTGTCTGCTCAGATACTTCCCTCCTTTTCCTTCACAAGCCAGGAAACACCCTCAGGCTCAAGAGCCAGTGAAATCTGTGGTTTCATTGACCTGCTCTCTCAAGAACAGTGGAGCTGTGCGAGTCCAGAGGGAGAAGGATGGAGCACCAGGAGCTGCTCGCAGCAAGCCCACAGCCACAGCACACGAGCAGAGCTGCCTTTCCTGGGCCACGGTTGTGTCTCCAGCCCCCAGCACACTGCAGCCCTGAGCAGCCTTGCCAGCGCCCCGCGCTCCTCCCATTGCACCAGGCAGCTGGGAGAGGCACCTCGTGGTCTGGATGCGGAGTGAGCCTGTCAGCTCTCCCTCATCTGCACAGCCAGGCCTAAAAATACCCCGTGAGTGGGCTGATGGTGGTGGTGGTGTTACAGCCTCCACTGTGCGCATGGGAATGCCTGGTCCCTGCCAGAGCACCCGGGGAACCGCCAGCTCCTCCGCCCTGCGCTGGCACAGGGTTTTGGGATCGCGTGCTGTGCCTTGGCAATTCCCATAGTGGAGGTGTGCCAGGGAGTGAGCGTGGCACAGAGCATCCCAGCGAGGCACAGTATCACTGCTGGGGCTGTCCCAGCCAGGGGAGACAGGCAGCTCCAGTGGCACCGTGCCTGCTGGGTGTACGGGACTGAGCAGCACGGGAACAGGGGGTTTCATAGCCCAGTGCCATGAACCCCTAACAATGATAGGATGGGTGCTGCCCAGACACCCCATTGCTCAACACTAGTTGAAAGTGCTTCCAGGCAGCCAAACTGACAGCAGTGTGGGTGCAAGCACAGCAAGACAGGGAGCTGGAGGGCACATCAGTGGAGCAGCCACAGCAGGAGAATGGGCTCAGCCCTCGGCACATGGGAAAAGCCAGAGAAGCAGAAGAGCACAGCTGAGTTTGCAGCCTGCTCGGGAAGAGGGCTGGTCTTGCGCCCTAAAACACGGTGGCAAAGGGAAAAGCTGTCAGCTCCTCCCTTCCCATGCCTGCACAATCCAAATCCACAAGGCCTGACAGGGAGCATGGCTGCTGATGCTGATCCTCGGGCAATCATCCACCCACTAACCCGACTGAGTGGGAAAAGATGCTGCTGGAGGAGCCAGGAGGGATAAGCCAGGTCTTGTAGGAATGGCTTACAGGATAAGAGCATGAATACGGCCCAAAGCAGGGACTGGCTCTTACACATGGCCAGCAGGCAGAGCCCATGCCCTGTGGATGCTAGAGGGTCAGGGCAGGAGGGACGGCTGCTTGGGGAAGGCAGATACAGCCTCGTCAGAGCTGCCTGACAGACGGGGGCAGGTTCACCAGGCTGGGCCCCCACCACCCCGGTGTTCCCAGGAGAGCTGCTACCCAGGAGGAACCCATGTTCGGGGCAGGGCCCACCATGGCAGGGTAAATGCAGGCAGTGCAGCACTGCCTTGGCAAGAGGCTTCTTCAGGGTCCATCCCACGAGCAGCTGCATCACCCCTCTGCAGCCATCTCTACTCGCTCCAGAGCTGGTCAGTGAAATACCTGTCCCTCCTCCTCCCAAAGCAACAGCACACGGGGCACAGGATCTTAACTGCCCTGCTGAGTATCCCACAGCCCTCTTGAGTGCATGAGCCTCTACTCATTTGCCTTCAGGATGTATCTCACATGCTTTCATCCACTAAACCTGAAGCACCCCATGCATTTGCTGCTGCTGTGCATGACTGTGGTGGGGTGTACGGAGCACATTAGCATCCACGTGCGCTCTTGGTCAGCTTGTGAGTGGCTGCAGGGACTGTAGAAGAGGGCCCACCTGCTGCTCCAGCCCTCAGCCAACCCACAGGAATTCCATCCCAGCCCTGCTGGTGTCCCCAGGATGTCACAAGCATCCTTGACCCCAAACCTGAAGTGCCATCTACTCACCCCCACCCAGTGCGGCACTTTTGTCAGAGCTTAGGCCAGCAGGGAAACACCTCCAGCACTGTCAAAACTCTCCTGGTTGGCGACCAAGGGCCAAGGCCACAATGACTCAGTGTCACCTCTCAGAGGGCCACGCTCCAGGCACAGACCTGGATTCCATGACCCTTGGCAGCTCCCAGAGCCTCCACAAAGCCATTCCCAGAGAGCAGAGCCCTGAGCAATCTCGCCTGCTTTAGGGCTGCAGACAGGTCGTGCTGGCAGAGGGGTAAGACCAAAATAGCTTCAAGGCACCCAGCAGGGCCTAGCTGTAGCCAGGCATCCATCCATTCATTGGGAAGGAGATAGCCTCCCCCAGCAGGTACTAGGCACCTCCCCAGTAAGGCTGCAGCTCTTGGAAGAAGGACTGAGGTTCTCCAGCCTGCCTGGAGAAGGGGTGAGGATGTGCTGTGAGAGACAAGGCCAGTCCAGCTCCCATGGACTGCCCCCATGGCTCCAGCCCTGCACTTCTTGCTGGGAACCATCCGTGCAGCTTCAGCGCAGCAAGTGCACAACCGGGTGCTGCCTGTTTGCAGTGTGCGCAGCTGGGCAAGGGACTGACCCAGGTCCCTCAGGGCTGCTCATACAACCTGGCTGAGGCAGGCAGGAGGGACCCCAGGCAGCTGCCTCAGGGTCCAGGGCAGCAGTGCAGGTGCCAGGCTCCTGGGGAAAGAGCAATGCCCCACGCAGGTGAGTGCCCAGCCCAGAGGAGGCAAGGCAGTGAGGCTGGAGAGACCTCACTGCACAGGGACCCCTCAGTAGGGCTCACCTGGAGAAGCCCTGGGCTCAGCTGGGGAAGGCAAGGAGTGAGAAGCACTGAGCTGGTCCATCAGGTGCTGACGTGCCTGGCTCCCAGCCCAGCTGCTCAGAGCCACGCAGCTCCCATGAATGCTGCCTTTCTTCTCGCTGCCGCACAGCCCTTGGCAGCCCCTCAGCTGCTCTGCCTGCCGAGGGAGAAGAGCCAAGGCCTGTTTTGAGGTCCCTTTCCCCTTGCCAGGCTCTGCACAGCGCTCAGAGCCCAGGCTGGGGCCTCCCTGCTGGGGACAGTGCTGCAGATCCCTGCTCCCACAGGGATCCAAGAGGAGCTTTCACCTCCAGCCAGCAAGCAGGGCTGGCCCCAGCCCTACTGCAAGGACAGCAGAAGGTCCAAGCAGGACCTCCCCGCATGCAGGGGAGAAAGGCAGAATAAGAGCATTAACTCTATTGCCAGTCCCTGTGGACACCAGCTGTTAAACGGTGTTTGGAAACATCTATTCAGCTGAACCTGGGAAAGCCAGAGAGGACTCTATAGATCCATCTCTGGCTGACAACACAACTACTCCATTCTGCTCTGGCTCTGCTGGGCCTGGACAAGCAAAAGCTGTGCCCCTGCTGCAAAGCCAAGCAGCCTGAGCAGCCATCCACTGCAGGCAACCGCAGCTCCAGACAGGCTGCTAAGCCCTTTGGTGTAGGTGCTCCCCATTGCTTTCAGTTTCCTTGCTCTTGGTGTATCTCCAGCAGCAGCAGCAGATGAACACCACTCCTATGTCCTGCAGAACTGTCTGCAGGTTAATAGCTCTTCTGTATGTCAACCTGCGGCTGTCAGCAACCAGCACCCACACTAAAGGCACACATGTCCTGCACCCGGGATAGTGAGTCACTTTTTTAATCCCTTGTGGGTATCGGTAATGAAGTTTGAGACAACCCCTCTTGTGAGGATAGGCACGAAAATTAACCCAAAAGGTGCAGAGATACTGTATTCAAGAGAAACAGCAGCACTTGAGGAAAACGGGAGTCCAAGCGTATTAGCTATCATCAACTCACATTCACAACCATCTGATCCCTGTGGCTGAAGCATCTCTGGACAACACCCCCCTGCCTCCCACAGCATACCTCTGTGTGCTGTATCAGTGCAGTCACAGGTACAGTTTGGCCATGAGACTGGCTGGTACAAGTTCTTGAGCTGCAAAGCCAAGTTTCTCCTTAACTCTAGATGGAGGACTTCAGGCTGGGGATGAGGACACCCCAGCACATCAGCCACCCACCTCACCTACAGCTTTGTGAGGAGGCAGCAATCCCTGCAGCCAGCAGTGGTGCTAAAGATGACAGCACCCCAATTTCTGGAGTGCTGGCTGTGTCCTCTAGCAGTACGAGGGGCTCACACTGGGTACACCAGGCAGTGACTTACATGGGACTAACTCCCCATTAGACCTGTTCATTGAAGTGAGAACTTCCCATAAACACAGAATTACAGGCCAAGGACACCTCTCTTGAGGCTCTCCTACCTTCGCTCAGTTTTGGCTAGAAATTAACACACATACTACTCCATTATAATCTTTTTCCAGTACCTTCCCACACATTTCCCTTGCTCGCTAGGTGCTGTCAGAACAGTTTTGACTTCAGCACCCTCACATTACTCACACTGCAGCAAGGCTGTGGCAATGTCTCTGTGTGGATCTGCCACAGGTTCCTGAAAAGACAGCAATCGGGTGAGTGTTTCCCATTCCTCTGTAGACCATTCTGGTGAGGTGCAAGGAAACCTCTGATACACACCCTCAGCTCTACTCATTACTGGAACCAAGCAACAACACACTCACCCCCCCAGTGTGCTGCACTCTTCATTCATCCAAGGGAGGAATCTAAAGCTGCTGAACAGCTCTAACAGCAATGCAAAGAAGAATGATTATGGGAAAAGAAGAAAAAGACTTCGACTTTTAGCAATACCCCAAATTGTTCATGTTGAACCTAAAATACTATATGCTTTAACCTAAATACAAACATTTAAAGGTTATGTGCAATGTCTACAGATTTGTTAGGGAAAAGGAGACTTTAACATTGTCCCAAACTACAAAAGCTACTCCAGGAATACCTGGCTCTGTAGGTTCCAAAGATAGGGGCTGGAATAATACTACAGTGAATAAGCAGTTTACTGAAGGTCACTGGGTGGATCAGTAACAAAAATCCCTGAGCTAAAGTAGAAGACTCTCCTTTCCCTGACTGCCAGTTCAGCAAGTCTTAACCAGCACTGTGAAATCCAAGAGTCAACACCAAAGGAAAGAACAGAACTGTTTGACTCTGCAGCCAGGTAAGATTTTTCCGATGACTCCTCTTCTGGCACTGCCACTCTCAGCTACAAAGGGAACCTAAGGCAACTCAGCTCTTACTGCAGATGTCTCAGGTCTGTACTTCAATGAGAAGAGATGACTTTGTGGCTCTGTCCCTGCTCTAGTTGAACAGCCGCGCTGGACTAAGTCCTTAGATATCAGAACTCCACTTAAAATCTCTGAAAGACACCCAAGAACTCACTGGATAAGTATTAAGAAGATGAGTATTAGAAAGGAACAGTGCTGACAGGAAAATTAGAAGCATGATGAGAATTCCCAAGTTACATTGCTGTAGTTCTTAAATTAGTCTACAAATTGTCCATTTTGAATTTAAATTTATTACTCCATCAAATTGAAAACAACATACAGGCTACCAGAGTCTTGACTTCATCCCATGTTTGCATCGAAAAAGAAACAAGCACAACTGCAGACATGTCAGACAACAGGAGCCCAATTAGAGAATAGAAGAATAGAGACGCATTGGAAACCTTGGGTATGTGGCTGTGCTCCTCAAACAGTGCAGAATCAATTCAACCCAGCTCAAAACACTGGGAAGAGAGAGGAGTGAGGAGAGTGGGTCCTACTACTGACAGCACTGTCTCTGGTCATCTGAGGGGTCTGCTGGTGGAGAAAGGTCTCCTAGAAGTCCGCCCACGAGTAGAAACATGGCTGCAATCAGGTGCTCTACAAAGAATACAGTCACCTTCTTCAGCATTATAAAAAGTAATCACTAGCTTGCCAAGCTCATCTTGAATTAAGGGCAAGCTACTATTTGTTTATACTAAAAATGCTTTTCATGGGTCCAACTTGAACCACTCACAAACAGAAGCTTCCTGAAAAGTGAAGTGAGAAGGTCAACTGCCTGCAGCATCACCTACAACAGACCTAACGAAGGGCCACCAGAACTCCTGTGGGGTATACTGAGTGTGATTTCCTACTGAACACGTTCAAGAAGCACACACCTAGCTGATACTCTGGCAGCACTTTGCTCACACTGGAATGATGCTGTAATGGGGATAAACACACTTCCAAAAAAAAAACCAAGCCACTGGAGAAAATTATTAACAATCAAGATCAAAGTACAGGTAATGGAAAGCATGTGTACCTTTGAGACAGCTGCTCTGTACAGAGCTTTTATTGCTACCTGTTATACCTCAAGCCATAAAACCAATTGTTTTTCAAAGTTAAGTAACACACACCCCTCAAACATCATGGGCACCAATTGTAAGTTCATGGAGAAACCAAAATGCAGTTTAATCACTGCAGTAGGTAAAGTATGCTCACATTTGAACGGTGCAGCACAAGAACTGATGGGAAAATTGGGAAGGCCCTTTGCCTCGGAGTGCAGGATGGCAGCAGTTTCCAGCACAGTGCAGCCAACTGACAAGAGCAGATCTGGAGCCCACAGAAAATGCAGCATAACAAAGCTCCTCTTCTAGAACAAATACCAGACAAAGGAGCTCTTCAAAGTCACACAATACTGTTAGGAGGTGGATGGCAAAACCTGCTGCAGCTGAACAACAGCACTCCAAACAAATCCAGCTGTTTCGTCATCTTTTTAGGATGAAGCTGTTGAGCCAAGCGTTTGCAGCACAGGTAGCACATGGCACCTAAAAGGTGCATTTAAGTTATATGGCAGTTTGGGAAGAAAGCATGAACACAGACGCCTTTTCTCCGGAGAGAGAATGGCAGATGATACAAAGAGTGTGTTTTTTGGTATTATACAGGTATTGTTCGGCCTATGAGAAGTTAATACCAAATGAACTCCAACAGAACAAAGTTTAAGGCTCTGCCAGCTCTTCTCCATGTCTGCTCACAACACATCACTTCACAGAGGCTTATGTACAAGCTAAGACATCAAAGTGCAATTTCGTTCCCATTGCCTAGACCAGAGTAACTGCAGCTACTAGACTCTGGTCTTGAGATTCTAGTTTTATCAAACCAACTATCCCCTTCATCAGAAAACTATTTAATACCCTGAGACCAGGAGTTGTGGACATGGGAAAAAGAAAAAATAGCCATAAAGGAAAGCTGCTATCTCCTTTCAGAATCTGCTTAAGCCTTCCAATACTGATGAACAGGGTATTTTACCACAAAAATGGGACAGAATACCTCTATGCAAAACAGTGGTTGTGCAAATCTTTGCTACTCGTATCAGCCTCCTGACCCTATAAAAATGTAGGGCTAAGTAAGATTTTTCTTTATAAAAGTTGTAGTTTATTTCTTTTCTGATCAAGAGTTGTATCACTACACAATACTACATTTTATTGCTAATCACAAATCGATGGATGCACCGGGGTTTCGGAAGAGTTTGGTTTATAGCGTTCCTATGTAACAAAAGGAAACAAGTTACAAATCCAGACTTTGCAGACACATTGCCACGTCCCTATAGAAGCAGGGATGCATTAGGTCTGTTTCACTAGAAAATTCTCCTCTTGAACTGTTGCTGGAGAACACATAACTGTAGCTTTCTCCAGCAGGAAAAGTCAACCCATCTTTCCATGCAAAAAGAAGGTGGCCAATCTGCTCCACAGCCTAAAATCCCTTTCCTACAGAATGGGAAAGGAACATGTATTTACACAGCTCCTATTGTGATGTGTTAATGCTTAAATTACCAGGAGCAAGTTGGCTCATCTTCCAGGTACACATACTACCCAGCTTAACTCAGCTTCCAATTGCTGGGGTAGCAAGTTCTTTCCAACACAACTGAGATGTGCCCTACTAACACTCTATAAAAACATGTGGTTACCTTTGCCAGGCAGGAACACAGAAGCACTCCTGCTTCAGAAGAGCACTGCACAGCCCTTTAGTAATACATACAGTTCAGTGCATGCTTTATCTGTTCCAGACCCAGTATTAGCTATTGCAAGCAAAAGCCTGCAGCCACACAACAGACAGCGCTGCCACACAAGTGGTACTGCACTGCTTCAGATACCACTGCCCTGTCATCCCCAATACTGTGATGCTCGGATTTCAAGAAGGGAGAGTTAGGACTCTGTCCCTTTGGTCATTATTGCCCTAGAGGGGACAGGGAGAAATTTAAAACTCACTCTTTGGGAGCTGAATGTCTATTGGGAGCTGAATGCCTATTCTTGTTAGAAGGCTGCACTGTGCAGGGCTCCAGACAGATTTCACCGATTCTGAGGCACATACTATTACAAGTAAACTTAAGATTAAGTAAGTCAAAAGAAGCATCAGAACAAAAATATTAAATGGAGGGTTAAATAATTTGTCCTACAGGATTCAATTTCACATTTCACCTGTTCACACAAGCACCTCCTATTTGCTTGGATCTGACCAGCCTACCTCAGAAAGGAGGTGCTGAGAAAGAAGAGACTGAAGCTGCTTGTGACAAAAAGATGGGATATAAATATAAAAAAAAAAAAGGTTCAATTTCAAGCACCAGTAATACTGCCTGCTCAAGCCCAGGTGTGGTCACCAGGGAGACTCCCAAATACAGGAACATTATTCAATTAAAACAACAGACTGTACTATTCTGCAGCTGCCAAGATTCCCGGCTATAACTCCCAAAAGAGTTTGCCACCTCTCAAAATTGTCTCTAATAAAAAAACCAAGGCTGCTCGACGAGATGAAAGCAACACCCCCAAAGCTGGCTTATTCAGTAAGGACCCAACTTCAGACCAAGAGTCTGCAGGCATCAGCTTCAGCAAATGGGATCTGTTTCACTATCCAACAGCTGCCTTCCAGCTACTGCACAGCATCAGCTTTTTAGCTTCCTTACAAAAAAAAAAAAAAAAAAAAAAAGAGAAAAAAAACCAAACTCAACAACAAAACCCCCTGGATTCAAAGCATCCAAATATGGCCTGTTGTACTGGAACGTTTAAATCCTTGGGAGAGGTGAGAATCTTCTTCCTCTGCCACAGGAAGCGCTTACTCCATGATGGCCCGGTACAATGCAGGTTCAATGTAATCTTCACGGTAGCGTGAATTGATCACTCTCTGTCTCTTCCTCTCTTGTCTGACCTCCTTCTCTGCAAAGATCTCTGTGAAGCGCATATCTGAAGCTATTGACTAAGAGACAAAAAGCAAAATTAGTCACTAGAACATAGGTCAAATTTCTGCCACCATATCTGCCTACTGCATGTAAGGAAGAACCAAGTCAGGACACTTGGGAACATTCAGCCTTCTTCAAAAACTGACCAAACACCACGAGAAAAATATTTAAGAAACCAAATTGAAAAGTCTGGGGATAAGTTTAAATAAACTGTAATCAGAGATTTAAAGAATAACAGGTTTCAAATTTAACTGAGTAGCTAATTGAAGTTCACAAGCAGTCTCTTGAAAGAATGAACACACTCATCTGTTCTAACTTTCAAGCAGTCTAGTACATTTTGTGCCTTATGGGGCAGGCATGCTTAAACATCTGGTCACAGGATTCATCTATGGTATGTTCCATGCCAAGTGCAAGGTCCTACACCTGGGTTGGAGCAATCCCAGGCACAGCTACAGGTTGGGCAGAGAAGAGATTCAGAGCAGCCCTGCGGAGAAGGACTTGGGGGTATTGGATGTTGAGAAAATGAACATGAGCCAGCTGCAGTGTGTGCTCACAGACCAGAAAGCCAACCGTATCCTGGGCTGCATCAAAAGGAGCATGACCAGCAGGTTGAGGGAGGTGATCCTGCCCCTCTACTCTGCTCTTGTGAGACCTCACCTGGAGTATTGTGTGCAGTTCTGGTGCCCTCAACATAAAAAGGACATGGAACTGTTGGAACAAGTCCAGAGGAGGGCCATGAGGATGATCAGGGGACTGGAGCACCTCCCGTATGAAGATAGGTTGAGGAAGTTGGGGCTGTTCAGCCTGGAGAAGAGAAGGCTGCGTGGAGACCTTATAGCAGCCTTCCAATATCTGAAGGGGGCCTATAGGGATGCTGGGGAGGGACTCTTCGTCAGGGACTGTAGTGCCAGGACAAGGGGTAATGGGTTAAAACTTAAACAGGGGAAGTTTAGATTGGATCTAAGGAGGAAATTCTTTCCTGTTAGGGTGGTGAGGCACTGGAATGGGTTGCCCAGGGAAGCTGTGAACGCTCCATCCCTGGTGGTGTTCAAGGCCAGGTTGGACAGAGCCTTGGGTGACATGGTTTAGTGTGAGGTGTCCCTGCCCATGCAAGGGGGTTGGAACTGGATAATCTTAAGGTCCTTTCCAACCCTAACTATTCTATGATTCTATGGTTCTTCCCTTAACCTCTAACAGATTCTGCATTAAGGTATGCACGATCATGCTATAAAGCAAGATACCCTAGCATGGTGTCCATAGTTAGGTATTTTTTAGCAGGAAGCATAAAGCAACAGAACAGGTCCCAGAGGAGCTGCGGGATCTCCATCCTTGGAGATAATCAAAACTTGACTGGAGAGAGTCCTGAGCAACGCAATCTGACTTCACAGTTACCCCTGCTTGGAACAGGTGACTGGACAGAGGCCCGCAGAGGTCCTTTCCCACCTGAATTATTCTGCAATTTTAAGAAGTGGCCAGCTGTCTTGATGCCACCCTAGCAGGAGCTTTTCCAAACAAAGCATAAGGGAAGGAGCTTGGCCATTCTTTGTAATGGGAGTAGACAATGAGACTTACAAATACAGGCATGAAAGGGTGTCAAAATGCTGTCCCAAACACTAACTGTAAACTCCCATCACTGCAGAAGGAGAATTAAAGTCACATCAGAGTGAGAGCTTTCTTTTGTAGCCTGATCAACCAAGCTTCACAACAACTGAGAGCACGAGATTGTAACCTCTTGCTGCCATGCTCTCAGCTTGCTGTCCAAGAACAAACGAAGTTACATGAGCTTCTTTAGTAGAAGTCTGTACCCTGTTTACCTACCAGCCTTGACTTCACTCTCTTAGGAAGCTCCTCATCAAGCGTATATACATCATCCCTTTTCACCATCAGCTGCGACCCATCTTCAAATTCCACCTAGCAGAAAAACAGAAGTTGTTCTTCCAGAAGTCTCAGAAGTTAGAACCCTCCCAAAGCTACCCAGAACTTGCCTTCTCCTCCCCACAGAGGCCTTCCATGAAATAACCTTCTACCACTTGAATTTTATAAGATACATGTGTTGGTATGCACACTGCAACAGACTTGAACCAGAACCTCATCAATCCCATGACAAATGAAGCAGCCCAGCAAGTTCTAGCCTATTCTTGTAATACCTGACAAGACAGCCTGGCTGGTCACTTTAATAGGGCCTGAACCTTGCACCTTTTGGAAGCATGCAAGGCATGATGCACTTACCGAATACAGAAAAGCAAACCCAAACTTATTTTGGGTAGTTTAACCTATAGGAACAGAATTTGCAGAAGAATTACAGACCAGGAATTTTTCAGAAGCTGACACTTTCATGTAGGTAGCTAGATAGGAGTAGAGCTACAAGCAACCAACTTTGCTTTCAACACCAGTGACTGTTACCAGCATCTGGCATTGCTGACAACACTGAGTAACTTCCCCTGAAGTGTTTATGCATGACTCTCCCATAGCTCTGCTGGCTTTAAGAACAGCCCTGTTACCATGATCAGCTTCAGTTCTGTACCTGGTACATCTGGATGGCATGTGATGCAACAAACTTGGCTCCGTAAACTTGTCCATCTGTCCATCTCACTTGTACAACTTCCCCTTCGGCAGGGGGACCTAACTGAAGACAGTCTCGACTCTACAGCATGAATGAGAAAGGTGGGAGAGACAAGGAAAAGGGTAAGCAACTTCCTTATGTGAAGATTCAGCAAACCCCCAGGGAGTCCATCCCAATCACACTGCACACCACCCCAACAATTACTCTATTTTAGGGATGAAGAACTAGGCTGAGACACATCCATCCATATCATCTATCTTTAAATCCCAATAGTGGGCCCAACTTCTATGTACTTCATGCAAGAATGGTACACATGTATCAGCAAGTCTTCTTTCAGACCTACCATTGCTAAGCAGCCAGAGATGAGCTGCACTCCCTGTTACACCTGTTCCTATGTGTCCTCAGTTTAGTCAGACTCATTAACACCCCTAAGGACATCTTGCAGCACATCTCAGCCACAGCCCAACCTAGGGCTGGAACAGTTACCACATCCCCTGGTGTATCTGCTCTGCAGCAGCAAGAATTGCCTCGCATCATGTGCCCTCTACTGGAGCCACACTCCCACTGCACGACATACCACAATGTCCTCTGGATACAGGTTGTCACTGAAGGAACCATCATCAAAGTTAACCTCGTAGAAAATCTCCTTTGCAAGGCTGACCACTTCACATTGATAGAAGCGACCATTCTTGTGCTTGCTGATGACTATCTGCCCAGGTGACAGATCCTGGAGTGCAGCCTTAGCTCGCTGAGAAGAGGAAAAAAAAAGGAATTTTTTTATACAATGACTCATAAAGAATGAGTTGGGGACCACAGCTCCAGTGCTGGCAGACAAGGAAGCAAAATACTTCAGTTCAGGCTGAGTAACTCTACTCAAGATACTATCAGCAGCACTTTTAGAAAAGTTCTGCCTGTGGACTTTCACATGCTTAAAGCCTGATCTGTTAGATGCTGCTGTCCTTTAAGTTACTTAATAAATTAAGCTGTCATTCTTCAGAGCAATGCAAGGCCTTTACAGTAAATATTCTCTAACAGATTGTTGTGGTTTTGATAGCTAAAATAGCTACATGAAAACTTTATAAACTAATCAATCACTTAAGAAGTTCAGTGACCACTGATGCAGCCTGCTGGAGTCCCAGCATTAACTCCTGCATAGTAAGTATCACAGCTGCTAACACCATCTATTTTATATTAACATATAAAAAGTGCTATTATTTCTCATTACAACAACCACAGGAGGGATGTAATGCTCTGAATGCTTCTGGGCTGCAAACCAAAATAGAATAAAGTGACTAAGGTCACTCAGAGCAGCAGCAAGGTTGAGATCAGAATCCAACACCAGTTAGATTATACTGAACTATATAATTATATAGATTATACTGAGAGAGCCTTCAATGAAGAACTGAAAGAATCAATCCCACAATCTAAAACTTTTCAGTCCCTCCAAGATCCTGCAGTTCAAATTCCAGGGAATCATCCATCTACCCACCTCTGACTGAGATGGAATCTTATGCCTGAAGCAGGTAATAAAGACAACAAATGGCCAGTCATCAGGCTGCATCATGACTCCTGCTGCTTGGGCACAGCTGACATGAAAGGATGTGGGACACCGACCATGTGAGCACTGTACACAGCAACCTGCAATTCTCTTTCTTCGTTTCTTGCAGAAGATGCATTTCTGTGGACAGGAAACTAGAGGTTTAAACTAGCTTTTACCCCACACAAACAGCTAGCTGGTCTAAATCTGATACCGTCCTGTGAAGCACTGCTGGTTTCTGATTAAAAAGAAGCAGAAGGCTACCAGTTCTAGCTTATGACAAGGCAATAATTCATAAAGTAAACCCATAGCCAAAACCAATGTACATTAAATGCCTGCTGCTCAATATGCACAGAGCATGCAACCCAAAGATGCTAGCAATGGGAGATCTTTGATTAAATCATCCTATAATGCTCTGAAGTCAACAGGGCCTTTTCAGCTAAAGTTAGAAAGACAAACAACAAGATTAGAATAATGGGCAAAGACCACAGAATTAACGGTTAAAATTCTGTCACTACCACTAGTGGCCCAACTACACCTGGGTCAGGCCTGATGGGCTATTGTAGGAAAAGAATGTTATCTGTAATGCATTAGCATATGCAAAGCAGTTAAAATATTTTTCCCCTCTAGGTGAGCTGTTAGAAGAGTTAAGTACAGCTGCTTTGTTGCAGAAGATATTCACCCATTACACAAATGCCTCGCATATCCTGAAGCACTTCAATGCTCAATAGCAATCAATAAAGCAAGTTACATACTAGAGATTCTAAAAGAAACAACAAAAATCACCATTGTAACACTGCATAAATGTCATTTGCCACATATGGAAAACTGTGCCCCCTTACCGGCTTCTCATCCAAATAAATAGATACAAAAACAGGGAAAGAATCAAAAAATGGCAACAGGGACAATTGCTGTTTCCCACACAAAGAACAGCACAGATCAAATTGTTCAGTCTTGAGAGATGACTTTGGGTTTGCAGGGATGAGCAAAAGTCTTCCAGATTCTGAACAGACTGGAGAGACACTCTGAAACCCCACCAGTGAAACACATCCTTACCAGTCTGAAACGTTGCAGGGGAATTTTGCCAACATCTACAGGACTCCGCTCGGCAATGTTCACGAATTTTGCCTCCAGTACAGCTACAGCACACATCACATGAACCCATCTGTCAGGACAGGAGAGGGGAAAAAGAAATTAATATGCATTAGGCAGACAGAGGATGTTCTGGAGCTTAAGTAAATACAGGTCTGTTGAAGTTTGCCACAGAAATCACAATAAGTAGCCTCTGAGAAGCAGCAGTGTAATCTTCCTTCCTACTGCTAGTAACCGGGCACATGTGGGGCAAACCCAAGACTTCTTCACACTTCCATTGTACTACTAACTGGTTAACAGGAGAACTTAGTTTGGCTAGTGCTGGTTGAATGCCTGCATTATAAAAGCCTGCCTGATAGGACAACACAGAACAGGCAGCTGTATGCAGTATATTTGCTGCAGAAGTAGCCTGAATTTCAGTATGCTGTTCTACTTAAAGCAATGGTTGTAATTTGTCTCCATAGCCACAGCACATTACATGGAGTAACCAAAATCCTTTGTGAGAAGGTACTGAAAGATGTCATCTCATCAGAAACCTCATTTTTATGTGGTACATTTACACCTCTGCACATTACACCTCTGTGCTATAAAATGCTAAGCAACCAGAAGAATGAGAGTGTGGCACTACCTGAAGAGACAAAGATTGCTGTGTGTGAACGCAACAAACACACTTTATCACCTAATATATGATATTATATTATCATATAACACAGAATACGAAAGGTGGTGTTGATCACTCTGTTACACCAAACACAGACACCAGCTTTTACTAGCTTACCCTTACCTACTTAGGAACTGAGCCTCTCCCTTAAGATCAAAAAATCTGGAACACTCACTTGTCATCATTGGCTCTCTGCAGTGCTCCTCCTCGTAATGAACACAAGCAGCAGTCCTGGCCCAAGGAAGAAAGCATTAGCTGTAAGAGTGAAGTCCAGAGCAATACACTTGCTTTAGAACTTCCCCCTCAAAACGCATACCCAGAAGAAGACAATAGTTTCAGTGTCAGAAGAGAACTCCCTTGTACAGATCAACCCTTTAGCTCTCAAAAGCTGCTGCCCTTAGGGCAACAAATATAGACTCCAAGTCTGTTGAAAGCAAGCAGAACTACCACTGAAGACTTGTTTAACTCGCTTGTTACGGATTCCTTTTACAACTGTAATATCCTATATCCTTTGAGGATGTGTAAAAGGATCTGGAAAGCCATGACAAAAGACAGTTTGAAAGTTTAACCTGTTCTACTGATCTAGAGCTTTCTGAGGGAATCCTGTTCTTGTTTTCTTCATATGCACACACCTCCCCAGTTATTAACAAAAGCTATTTTTCTGATTAGAAATAGTAGCTACCATAAATTAAGACAGACAATGGAGCTATTGCCACACTCATGCAGAACATCTTCCCAAGACCCAAGTGAGCTCAGCAGCTTTGCACTACTTAAAAGGATATGCTGTTACAGCTTAAAAAGCACCAAAATGCAAGAGACCGACTCCTAAACGTTTTCTGAATTGCCTTCTCTCCACAGGAGAGAACAAAATAATCCCAAACCAACACCACTATGGAAATGAACTTTGTAACCAAGTTCCCAGATATGCCAGGCTCCATCTGTAAGAATCTTAGGAGAAACTTTACCTCTTCTAAGGCATTTTCTGTACATCTGGAGCACATCCAGTCTTCAGTGGCCTTGTCAGGGGATACACCATAACAACCTAAACCAGACATATGTCAGTCAGGAGGTTACCTAAACTCAGACCCATTCCCCTAGGACCAAGAAGTAAAGCAGGAATTAAAATCAATGAGCCTCAGGGTGATGCAGATATTTGAAGTTATCCATGCAGCTAACTCTGTATTTCAATGGCCAGCACTCGAATACGTACCATTCAGAAAAGGGCTGAAGTTAATCTATTTGTACATTATACAGACTGGTAGAGGCTTGCTATGTGGACAGACTTACTACAGAGAACACTAGAGTTAAGGATCAAGTCTGGATGCACTCACTCGCATGAACACAGACATGGCAGTTCCTGCAGGTGATGAGTACGCTGGTTCCATCTTCCTCTAAGTAGGGGGTTGAAAGATTGAGGTCAGTGCTGCAGCCAGTTGCAGTAAAGCACATCTCAGGAATCAGGGGTTTGGTTCGGATCTTCCCATCCACTGCAGCTGGAGTAACTCCAGAGCTTTGACTGTTGCCTCCACACTCTGCCTATAACAGATGGACAAGGAATTTCAGTTTTACAAGTAAAACTGTCTCACATCATCTTTACTCACCCATTATTCCATACATATATCTGGTTTAAAGAAAGAATAAAGGCGCTGAAAGATTAAAGAGTTAGTAGGTTAGGTGAAAATACAGTTAAGTTTATAAAACCCTTAGATACTGCAGCTTCAGAATGAAATTATTTTCTGCCAAAATGGCTAAAACGTAAGTTCTGAACTTTACCCCTCTAAAGAGCAACAAGATCAAACTGCATCTCTTCTGACAGAAGAAACACCAACCCCACCTCATGTTCTATGCTCAACTCTTCTGCTGCATTCCCCCACCCCTTAATACAGAGGATAACAACACTGCTATCCAACACCGTACATTTATCTTACCTCAGTATGGGAGGATTATGATCACACAAATAGGTATCTACTACAATCCCTGTTATTTTTTCCTAGTATAGCTCTAAACCAGTCTAATGGGCTTTCAAACTAATTTGTTCCTGGGAAACATAGTTTCCCAGTTAAAAAACTATGTAAAAACATAGTTTCCCAGTTAAAGCTCAGGAAATTTTCAGGCTAATCTTTTGGAATCCGCTCATCTAAACCAATGTAAAACCAAACAGCAATTACACACAAAGTTTACACAGGTATGCTCCCATTAAAGTTACCATTAACAGTTAAAAAGAAATTAATCTTTCTCTTTGAAGAAAAGTTTCATATCATCTTTTGTACCTTATAGGCCACCATGAAGTAGTTTGCCTGATCTTTTAAAAATATTATTAGCAGAAACTGCAGTAACAGAATGAAGCTGCACTGTCCCTCCTACAGTGCATCAAACATAGCAAAAAAGTCCAGTTAAGGATCACAGTTGGAAGGAAACTGACATGTTTTCAACAAGTCTTGTTTACTCAGATTCTGTAAAACTTGCTGATTCACTCTGAACATTGCATGTTAAGCAAAAGACTAAATCATAGAATCATAGAATAGTTAGGGTTGGAAAGGACCTTAAGATCATCCAGTTCCAACCCCCCTGCATGGGCAGGGACACCTCACACTAAACCGTGCCACCCAAGGCTCTGTCCAACCTGGCCTTGAACACTACCAGGGATGGAGCACTCACAACCTCCCTGGGCAACCCATTCCAGTGCCTCACCACCCTCACAGTAAAGAACTTCCTCCTTATATCCAATCTAAACTTCCCCTGTTTAAGTTTTAACCCGTTACCCTTTGTCCTATCAGTCCAGTCCCTAATGAAGATGACCAAAGGAAATCTGTAACAAAGTTGAAGAAAATGGAACTTTCTTTTCCCCACCAAGCAGCTAGATACTTTTCTTCTTCACAAAGGAAAAGTGAGTATTTGTCTGGCATTTTGTACCAATTTTTTATTTGAATGGGTAACTGAAGTGAGTTCCCAGACTTGCGATAGACTTTCTGAAGTTGGGACGAAGAACCTAGCCACAGCTCAAATCTTGGAAGTTTCTACTTCACTGCACGGTGTGGACAGACATTTGAAGACCTGCAGCTAGAGTTTTCTGCTTAACAGCATCTAGAACTGAAAAAAGAAACTCACAGAACTTAAAAGTGTTGACAAACTGTTAACTTTATACACTGCCAGCACTAGTGAAATCCCCAGGTACTATGCAGCTTCTGACAAGAATCTACCCACAGACAGAAATAGCAAGGTTGGATTGAAACTATGGTTTATGGGTTTCGTGGAAATTAGGAACTATACACAATAGAAACCCTCACCAAAAATTTGAGGTCTTTATTTCCAAAACTACGGTGAACGTATTTCTAGTGCCATCACAGTGATCTCAGATGAATCAAATATATTTAACATATAGGAAGGGAAAAATATCTCTAAATTGCAGGTCTAACATACAATCAGATAACTATTCAAGCTACCTTACAAGCTGAGGCACACCAAAAAATTCAGTATGGGACTCCTGCCTAAGCATTCAATCAACATGACAAAGGGGTTCTGCAACCAACCCCAAGCTATGCATTGCTACAGCTGCACTTTGTTAAAGCACATTTCCACATGCCAGATACACTCCAAGACGAGACAGCTTTCTATCCACAAACACAACCCTAAATCCTTTTAAGTAAAAGGTTCTTTCTTGCCAGCTCCCCAGAGACCATGTAATATGAGTGGAGTTAAAGTGTTGTTTGTAAGTGTAGAAGTGAAGGTCTGGAAGAGAGAAATGGGATTTTATAGTGAGCTGAAGCAACATTCGAGCTCCATTCAGTGACTCAAGCAAAAGCCACAGACACAAAAGCTTCTGCTGAACAGCTGAGCAAGCTTCTGGGAACCCACAAACAGCCCCTCACAGGTGTTGAGAGGTTCCCAACTGTGCTCTCCTGGAACAATTCCTTGGGAAGACTGCAACACTGATACAGCTTTTGTTAACTGGCAATATGCAAAATGACAGTTTTAAAACTATGCACCACAGCAGCAACCTCTTCAGTTATCCCCATGGTAACACTAACAGACTTGGTCTATATACCTGGTAGGTCTGGAAGAGCATGCAAACAGCACAGTGAGGAGACTGCTGAGCCATGGTCCGATTGTATTCTTTTTCAGCCTCAAAATTTGGTGGCCGATTCTGCCACAGCTGGCTAAGTGGCTTGGCCCATGCTTCTGTCTCCTCAGCCTCTTCTTCAGGAGTTAGCTGCTCCGATGCCTCTGTGATAAGAGATCATTAACTCAGTGATTATGTGTCCTTTTACAGATACCCTTCTTGCAAATGAAACTAGATAATGCAAAGTTATGAACGGAGATGAAAGACTGACAGAAATCAAACTGACAGAAGCGTGACGGGAGCCAGTAGCTTGGTCTCCTTTTTATCCTTTTTAAGAGGCTTCTACAAACACAGCAACCGTACAGACACAAGACAGTCTTACTGTGAGAACAGCACCAGCTCCAAATCAAGACTAAAGCTGTCAGCCAAAAGAATCTGGTGCTGTTGGATTTTTTGTTTGTGTGTTGCTTGTTTTAACTCATTAATATTTACATCAATTACTGGAATGCTCTAGGACAGGAGTAGTTATGCAAATCTCTGGTACTAGTTTAAGTTTCCTTTCGGAGTTCTGATTCCGAAGAATGGAAGAGAAAGAAAGAAGACACCATTCAAGAGAAAATTTTAATGATGTGAGCACAAAAAAATGAGGTAAGATCCTTGTGTAGGATGCAGACTCCTTGCTGACTCCTGCTTACTGCCAATTACTTAATGGAATACCCCACACAGCAGAAGCTAAGATCCTCTCTATAGTTCCCCAAAGAGCACAAGGCTTAATTACCATCATCACTAATGCAGTCCTTAACCAAGAGTGGGTGATGGCGTGGGAGCTTGCTCAATGGCTGGCGACGACCCTTGGACTTCTTACTCTCCTTCAGCGATCTTATGTATTCCTTTGCTGCCTGGACAAGGAGAAGCAATTCAGCACTCAATTAGCACATGTCCCTTTGACATTACTTTTAAAAGGAACTTATTTTGAACTTAAAGAAACCTCCACAAAATGTACACATGCTTTCATGATTTTACTTCTCAACATCAGCTAACTTCAGCTCTGAACTAACTTTCTGAAAGAACTGCCCTTAGCTCTTTTGATATGGAAAACCAGGTAGAGCTGTACTACCTCTGTTGAGCGATTAGAACCGAGACTTTTCATGGGTTCCAGTGTAGCTTTTTATGCAAGTCTGTTTATATTAGAATCGTGTAAAAGGCAAAACCAAAGACAGACAAGTTGAATGGTTCTCTGTAAGAAGTCTCGTGCATTCTGCAGAAATCCTGTGTGTAAACTTAAAAAAAAAATCTCAAATTTAAAAATACTAAAATAATGAAAAACCATGTACAGTTCAAGCTGCCAATGAAGCCTCACTGACTTATTTTAAGCAATGGAAACTTTCACCCTCTCTGCTTATTATTTGCACTGAGAGACTAGAAGAAGGAGACCTACAACAATAGTGATTTCCCCTTCCCGTATGTAAAAAACAAGTGACACACTGACAAAATTACTACCGACCTGACAAGCAAGGCAATAAAGGGCATGATTTTAACAGCCCAGGAAGTCTCTCAGTAGCTAAGAACACCCCGCCTCCTTTTTTTTTTTATTTTTAATGTTATTCCTTTGAAAGCAGAAGCAAATCTTAAACGCACCTCTCATCTTTAGAAATCTTTTCATAAAAGAAGCCAGAAGAGAGCATAACAGTCATTACCTCTGATCTCCTACGGAGCTGGCTACAAGCCTACTAAGAAGCAGAAATGCTTTTATTCAAATGGAAATTAGCATTCCCAGTTAACATTTAACGGAAAAATTGTTCTGAAATACACCATACTGGGAAAAACCATGTACGCCCTTTCAAAATTTCACCTTTTCCCTGTAGGGCATATGCAATGGAGACATCAGTACCAGCAACAGAATTTCTTTAGTTTAAATATCCATCAGAATTCTTGCTTAATTTCAGCTTAATTATCAAAAGATTTGCCTCTCTGCTGTTCCATTTCTGTGATTCCTGAATTTTGAAGAATCATTATTGAACTCCCAGTCTCTAAACACAGATTTAAAGAGGAAAACAGAATAATTCAAAAAGACACCAGCAGGTAAGATTTTAACTATTACAGCCTTCTCTTGGGTGTCTAATGAAACATTCGTTGGCAGCTCTTAAACACTTAAGATTTACATTCTCCCAGTCAGTAATTTTTTGTTCTGTATATTTCAAGGGACATACAAATGTAGATGATTTTATATAAAAAGCCCCTCAAACATCTTAATGTGGTCATAATAAAGGCTGGATTGAACTACATTAATTTTAGGTACAAAGAGGTGTCTATTACTATAGAAAGAACTGAATCAGCCTGTAACAATCCCACGTCAAAACCACCAAGCTACCCTTTCCCTGAAAGCACTTAAATAATTCAAAGAAGTTCTCAAAACACGGGACTGTTTTCTAGAAGAGGTAAGACTGGTTTGTTGTTTTCATTTTTTTTTTTTAGCCAAACCCATAGGCATTATAACCCACATTAACAGCTAAGCAACCTGCCATGCAAACACCAATGGAACAAACACATAATCTGAACGGATAGGAAGTTCTATCACATCAAATCCGTGACCACATAGTTCAGTCTTTCAGTATTCCTGCCATTCATACCTCTGCCAGTTCTTGCTCACTCACACTGGCGGTGGCACTGGCTTTCTTTCCTGAAGTCTGCTCACTGTCAGATCCACTGGCATCCCCCTTAGCATAGCTGTGGACTGTGAGCACCCCAGCTGGCCCAGGAACAGTTCGTTTTGCCAACAGATCAGTCAATTCAGAGTCTGAGGAACCAGAATACGCAGGCGAGCTTGACTGAACACTGGGCGTTGCACTCTGCTTTGCAGTTGGCAACACTGAAGTGGAATTTGAAGCATGTGAAATGGAGAGATCCAGTGCAGCTGCTTCTTGTTCTTCCTCTTCCTCCTCCTCAAGCTTCACTGTTTTCAGTTCTTCAAATTTAGCTGAGTCCACACGATCTAGAAGAAAGGATATGACTTCAGAAAAAGTCTGGGCAGCAGAGAGACTATTTGCACAAAGCCAAACAGGAAAGCAAACTACTGCATATAAAAAAGAAACACTGAGTCATATAAAGAGTAGGTCATTAATTCAAACACCTATAAAATCATGGGTGCCTTAGCGAGAGAGAGAATAAAAGCATCTGCTCATTGCCTTTTCTAGTACAAGAACTGGGGTTCATCAAACAAAACAGCAGACAGTGAGTTCAAAATAAACAGAGATGATCCTTTATACTGTGTAGCTAAACAGCCCAACTCCTGGCTACATGATGCTGTGGGTAAGAGGTTACAAGGGTTCACGGGAGACTCAACAGAAAAATAAAAACCCACAAACCAATAGAAGGTTATGAAATACAAGCTGTAAAAGCCTGGAAAACAGAGTAATAGAGGGAGGAATGACACGTTTGCCCTGTTCCTACATTGTTCTATAGGCCCCTTGCTTCTCCCTTAAGAACAAGAATAATCAACCCTTTACAAGCCGTATTATTTTTCCTCCAGCCTATTTATTGCAAAATTACAAATAAAACATCTATAGAGCACACCAGACCCATACCATGAGGAAGTCTGCATATGTTTTACTAAGCAATTTCCATAAGCAGGTCACAGTACATGACAGGAATGCAGAGGACCTTGGACTACTGAGGCATCCAATGCATTTCTGTGTGCAGGCAAGCAAAATAAAAGAGCAAAAATCAAAACCTAGGAATACTATTTCTGAAGCAAGTTACATGTAATACTTCCTGTCCGCTTTAGTTCAGCTGAAATGCAACATCTCCATGACCCACCTGGTCAGTCAGTCACTGAAGCAGCTACAGGATGGCTGTCTACACCTTTGTTCTCCCCCAACAATTTGTTTTACATAGTTCTCACTGGGGAGTTATACATAGGCCACAAAACCTAATAGTTCAAGCTGTGGTTATTTCATTTACTCAAGCCAGTGGCAGAAATGTCAGACAAATCAGACTAACAGGCACAGCATAAAATCATTCTAGATGCATCCTCTGGTCTTGAAAAATCAAATGGTAATATCTCAGTTCTCTTGACAATAAATTTCTGAAGTGCTTGCCTTGGCCTGACAAGCTTGTGTCTGAGACAACATCCTACTGACTAGCATCATATGAAAGAGTGCCCCAGATTCAGCTCTAGCAGCTTCACTCGCTGAAGAAAAATACCCTGTCCCGCTGTACCAGGATAAAGCTTGAGGAATGATTACCTGGAAGCTTGACCCTTTGTTCACCCTGCTGCACAACTTCACTCGTAGGTTTCTCACAAGGCTCTGACATGTCTGTTTCACACTGCGCAGAGCTCAGCTCCTCCTTGGGGAAGGCCTCGCTCTCACTCACCTCCTGAGGCACTTCCAGGCAGACCCTGTGCCTTTTTGTTCCTATGCGATGCTTGGGGATGCTGCAGAAGACAATTCCATATGTCAGGTTACTGAACATGTAAACATGTTGAATTTCTGCCTGGATACACAAAATACAGCCTGGTTTGGACCACTGCTTTATGAAACAGCACCTGGGAAGCCGAACAGTTTCCAAATTATTCTGACTTGTTTTCTTTGCCTTCACAGGAGCACCACCAAAGACAGCTTTAGGAACAGTAGCTAACACTGGCTGAAAAATTTAACTGTGAAAGGTAGGATAATTAGCCTGCCCACCTTCAGTAACAGGAACTGATGTTGCAGCCTGCAGCACTGATTGTACTGGAATCTGCTAGCAAGCACTGCCCCATGATCCCAATGCACTCCCTTTTATTTCTGGCCTCCCAGTGTACGGTGCACACTTCCAATCCAGGCTTTGGATGTCTGTCCAAAGATGAAGAACCACCTTCCAAGCTGGTGCATTTCCTGTCTAACACAGACTCTCACCAATGGGGACCCAAACAGTAAAAAAATGTAAAAATAAATAAAGAGTAAACCCTACTCCCAGGAAACAGATTATTGCTTACTCTGACTGCTGCTGTTCTGTCAGAATGGCAAATACTCAACTAAGCTGGGTCCAATTTCTAATAATCCAAGAAAAAAGCAGAGGACTACATAAAGCATTACCTTTTTGTCTCATCCTCGTCCACTTCCTTTTTACACACCTCTCCTATTTCCATTTCCTCAGCACACTGTTTCCCATTCTTGACTCTTTGCATGAGATCCCCTTTAAGGAACTCTGCTGCTTCCGGGGTTGGAAGAGCATGGTCAATGACAGTCACGTCCTTCCCGGCTTTCCAAAGCTTGTAACGATCTGGCTGGTACTTCCTCACAAACACATCCATGGAGATCTTCACCATGTCCTTCCGACACGAGCACTGAAATCACAGAAAATATTCAAGGCCACATACTCAACAATTCTACTCTGCACTCCTCATTTTGCTTTCAGGAGCGTAACTAAAGAATCCCACAGTTACATGTAATTGAGCCTCCGAACTCTCAAGACTTTCCCAGCAAATCAAAAGGGTGTACATTAAGTTACTAAGAACTGGGCAGAAAAGCCAGCAAAACCAACAGAACAGAAAACCAGATGTTATCACAATAATGAAGAAAGCAAGCTCACCCTCACCAGCCTATTTACAGAGTTGCTGGTGGATGACTACTTCAAAATGAGCTCATATAAAAAAAGCCAGCAAAACCAGAGACCCTAATGAGGAAGTCAGAGCCATACAAACTGGGCCTACTCAGAGTAGTGGAGGTTCTTCTCATCTGGGCATGGTTACAACTAGTGCTTCAAAGCACTAGCTGTACTAGAACTAGAACTTCAATGGAAGTTCTGAAAATATAAGGCATGTTCATAAAGCACCTCTACAGGGATATAACACCATCCAGTCTAAAGGTTCAGCTAAGACATTTACTTTGATAAGTGACTTAAGTTACCAAAGGCATACTTCCAGGCTGAACAATCAATAAATCACAGTTAAAATACCAGACAAAATACTGATGAGTCCTGACCACCAAGCATACCCTTTCATCTTTGGTAAGACAACCAGTCCCTCCCTTTCTCTGAAGCCTCACTTGATCCACATAAAGCTAAAAATCCTGTTATATGCTATCCATAGTTGAAACAAGGACATGAAACAGGAGGCTGACTGAACACTGTTACTGTATCAGAAAGCAAATATCACATCTTAAATGGAAAAAGCACTGAATTCACTCCCTTAGAACAAACACTGGGGACCTAACGAGCAGCAGAGCAATAGGTTATTTGTATGCAATAACCTACTTGATGGCAACAGACCACCTACCAGTACAGACAGCTTACCAGTACAGACTGCTTTCCATACTCGATCCACCGAAGAGTAGCAAAGTTGGTAGATTCAGCACAGTTAAAGCCATGATTAAAGCCAGCATGATAGCTATAAGGAAAGGTTATCATGAACTCTCCAGCCTCCTGTGTCACCTAGAAGACAGTTGAGATACCATATTGTTATTCACAGTTTAAGAGTTTACTTGATGTGTCTGAATAAAAGGAGCTCCTGCACGCCACATGCAGTACATCTGAAACCCCTGCTCACAGATGATGGTTGGAGCTACTTGCTGCAATGGACAGACTTGGCACTTACTTACCTTTACTGTTCTCCTACTTATGTTAATATCTGCTTACTGGAAAGCAACACTCAACAGTCTTTTACTAAAACATGACTGGTCAAAATAGCACAAAATCATAGAATGGTTTGGGTTGGAAAGGACCTTAAGATCATCTAGTTCCAATCCCCCTGCCATGACACCTCACACTAGACCATGTCACCCAAGGCTCTGTCCAACCTGGCCTTGAACACTGCCAGGGAGAACTGATTATACATACAAAATACTCTTGTGATTAGCTATCTGAAGGTCACAAAGGTGTCTGTATCAGCTACAGGTTTTGCTGAACAGTATCTAAGGCCAATTAAAATTACTACTCATGCACAATATGGAAATCTACTACTGTTTCCTTTCACTGTTCATATTCAAATACAACTCTAGATCAGCTTTCCACTGCTGCCCTTCAACAGAGCCCCACTGTCTAACAAGGTTCATGACAACAGAACAGGTGTGACAGTACTTCTGAGTAAGGACTCAAAGACTAGACCTTCAATGTGTGTGCGTGGGGGGGAAAGTGGGTGGCAAGTTATCACCTTGGAAAGTAAGGACATCTATAACATTATTAATGTAATAAAAAAAATAATAGGGAACAAGCCATACTTTCTACTAAGGAAGCAGACCACACAAAGCAAACTTAGGAGGGGACAAATCTGAAACAGAAAAAGAGCAGTGTCTCTTCACTGACTACACAGCTAAGCTGTGAAGCTAATCTCATCTAACACAGGATGTTGTGTATAGTTTTAAGTTCAAAAAAAAACCCAAACATCAAACTCTTTGAGGCCCAAGTGCCAGGTAAATGGTGGTACAGCGGGAAAGGATTGTGTTATACCCTCCCTGTTCCTGTTTTCCTCTGCTCTTGGCTGCTGCTAGAGATGAGACAGGGCTGCATGAATGCCTTGACTGAGCTGGTACAATCATGATTATTTCTCCACACCTTATCAAATGGGATGCCGTATTTCTTCAGGATTGATGGAGAGATGAGGGTCATCTTGTGGCGGAGAAACGCTTCACAGCTTTGGGCACTTCCTGGAAAGAAACCTGTGAAGTAAAGGCAAGGAGAGATGTTACTGTTCTGCTGTGAATTAAATTAATGTTTCTGTAATTTCTAGGAAAAGTTAACGCCTAAACAGTATTTTTCCCTAGGCCTACAAGTATGGGCCACCTGATTTGAAGTGTGCTAGCTTGCATCCTGAAGAAAAAGGACAAGTCCTGGAGATTTATCTTTAACAGATGCCAGTTTGAAAGAGCATAAGGAAGACTGCACACAGAAGGCTCTTCCCTTGGCTATAACCTTCCACTTCTAATCATCAATAGTTAAGAATTTTCTCATTAAAGGTCAGACAGCCCACAACTGCATAATTTGTAATATGACATTTCTCTTGTGTGTATACACAAATAAACACTCAGAAATAAAATAATCTATATCCTAAAAGGCAAATTATCAGTTCAGTCTGCCAGCCTGTGCTCTTATGAACACTACAGGCATGCTGTACTCTAAAAGAGCTGAAACCCACTGAAGCTGTACCTCCCACCTTCCACAAAATGCAGGACAGGAACTGCGTGATTACCTTTTGCAAGTCTCTCCAGTCGCTTCCCATGCTCTGGAGGAATAGAGTACCTGCAGTCATAAGAACAAGTCTGTTAAGTTCAACTGACAGGACAAAATCTCAAAGTTAGAAAGGAAACCATAAATGGGCATGGAGGCATGAATTACCTATAATAATAATGAAAAAAGTCCTCCATCTCCACACTGTCTCTTTCAAAGTTTGATGAGACAAAGCTATAAAACTGTATCAACGACTTCTACCTCTCCCAAGGAAAATCAAGAGCCAAAAGCTGACCATCTCCTCCACTGACTTGTGCTTAAGCAGGCAAGGAAGTAAAAAGTCTTATGTATTTAATTACACTGAAACATGAATTGTGAGAAGAAAGAGAAGAGCACTTCCTGACCCATCTCAGCTCACAGCTGTGCAATCGCTAGTACACTCAGTGTAAGGAGGAACACAGAGCAGGAGAGAAAACAATCATCTCTTCCAGCTGCTCAGACCAAGATGGGACTAAGACACAATGACACATCCTTAACATGTACACAACTTGTGGTGTGCTCTTTGGGACTATATCGCTCTCTGTACTCACCTTTTCAAGGGTGCCACAAAACTCCTAGTTGGTCTGACTACAGTAAATAAACCCACCTACTTAACTTGATTTCACTCTAGAATATTGAGTGCTTGTTAGTTCCTTCTTAAATAAATAGAATAGAGGTCCTTGTTAAACAAATCAGACTACAGTATCAGAAAAGTTAACTTCTTCCACATACTACTGTGAAAGAAGCAATGGCCACCAGGTTTATCTGACGTAACTATTGTTTCGTGTTCCCATGCAATTGCCACTGCGTTGGGTTATTCACTGGTCACGTGGCACTAGCTATTATTTTTTACTTCAAAGTTGTACTAAAAGGCAGCCAAAAATACTAGCTTCCAACAGAAGTGCCATGGAAACAATTGTTAAGTTGCTTGAGAAATTTATTTGTGAACAGAAGGGAATGATTCACTCTTAAAATGCAACCCATGCTACAGAAAAATTTGGGAGCCTCCCCTACAAACAGTCACGAAAACTCAGACCATGGATGAACCACTCAGCAAGATCCACCAGCCTGCTTTCAGATCTATGACAAACAGCTACATTTCAAAAATCTGTTTGCCCGTTCTCCTACTGCCTGCGTGACAACAGGTGTATACCTCTGTATGGTCATTTTAGGGCCTCAGGAAATCATAAACAAGTTTTCCAAGTTCTGGCCCTATTGCATATTATAATTCTGAGGAACATTTTACATCAGGACAGCAAATAGACTTTACAGAAGGTAACCAAACAAATGCTACTGAGGACATGCACTGCTCTGCAGTTTCTTATAAATTTCTAGTGTTCTTGTCACCAGATACAACTGCAGTGCAACACTGGAGGGAAGGCAATTCCTTCAGTGCACTCAACTCTCTTAACTCCATGATGCTGACTCCAATGTTTTACGGTACTGTTTTTCTACACCTAGAAGCTTCCCTATAAAAATCTTACCATGACTTGGGTTCCCCAAAATGCAAGTAATTAATACTGTAGAGATCCATGTCCTCGGTATGCCAAGCAAAGGAAGTTTTCCACATGCCAAAATATAGGTAAGGAGTATTCACTCCCTCAATGGTGATGCCACTTTCGTTCTCCACAATATCGAGGATCGTGTTCAATCTGCCAATATTCCACGCATCTACATGCTGCAAAACACAAGCCTCATGTTAAATGTACATTATGAAGAATGGAACCACACAGCTAAAATGACAGTTGCAAAAGCTATCAGACACTTGTGAAACAGCGTATCAAGACAAACTGTCTACTGGCACAGCTCAAACCAAGCTAGTTCAAGTAAAACAAAGGTTTTGTATGATGCTAGCTTAGATACTGATTGTTTACTAGTCACCAGAGAACAGTGTGAGCTTGAGCCGACGCCTGAATCCTCTTGAACAAAAACACTTTTCATTCCAAACATCTTTTTTAAAAGAGTAAATCAACATAACTTAGAAGACTAGCAAGTAGAATGCATGCCCTTTTCTAATGTTTATCATCCTAGCACATAATGGCTGCAGAGCTGTCCCACAAAAATATATGCATTGGTGGATACCAAAGCAGTGCATGTTCACTGATCAACACTTCCAATGCTCATAAGCCTTTCAGGACAAAGCAGCATAAAAGCAACAATTAGGCAACAGCAGTTTTTGTTTTCTTAACTGAACTGTATTATACTGAACTGCTAACAAAGGTTCATTGTGACCTCTATTAGCCTAAATTATCTGGGTTAAATGGAAAGTACATTATAAACATAAAGTTTACTGCATTCCTGCCTACTCTAGAAGCTGGAACTCATGTTAAGACTATCATCTCTTTCAGAAAAAGTTACGAGTCAAATGCTACATTAGCATTTCTGAAATGTGATATACAAGAATAACCTTTACCTGAAAACCAACAGTTTTCCTACCTTGTCATAGAGTGTGCCATTAACATCAGCACCATAGATAGGGGCGTTGAACGTAAGGTTCTTCCAGTATTTTCGTTCAAGGTCTTCAAAGTCCGTGTAGCGGGGTGTGCAGTACCTGAAAAAACCCAAACAAAGATACTAAAGACTTTGAGGTTTGATAACTGGCGAGTCTAAACCAGTGTTTTTCACCACTGGAAGAATCAAAGGCTACAATAAAAACACTCAGTGCATGTTTATCAGCCAGACCCCTACCCTAACTCCCAGAAAAGCAGTGAGAGCAGCCACAGCTCCGTTCCTGTGAGACTTGGGAACAAAGGATCAGGAAGAAAATTGCTTTCCCCATTTCTCAGCCTGCTTTCATTTTTGCTTTGTGCACTTCTCTCAGTCTGAACAATTTCATTTTCTGGTTGTTGCTACTTAGCAAGGAAGGATATAATCAAAACCAGAAATGATACAAAGAACAGCTTAAAAAAAACCCAAACCAACAAAACCAATGTTTTGTACCACTGCAAATGTAACAACCATTTCCAGACTCACCTGCTAGTGAACTGGTCAACCATGCTCTGTTTACCAACAAAATATCTGCTCTTGATGTCCATTCCCTGCTAGCTGTATACTGGCCTCTTTGTGCAGAACTGAGGGATCAAATTTACACTCTTAACACCTATTTAGTATGTGTGTATGTGTATATATATGTATTCCTGGCAGTTACATATATAGCATAAAAGAGTAATTTTCATTAAATTACTCTATTAGAGAAACAGAATCCTAAGATAACTGATGCGTACTGCTCTTGCAAGATAAAATAAGCTGCAGCAAACCAACTGCTGGTGGCAATTCCAATGCTCTTTCTAAATAGTTATTTCCTAGGCTGTTTTGCTCAAACTCCTTTTAAAGCAGTCTTTTTTTTCTGTCTCCTTTTTCACCTCAAGAACATTCCTTTCTCTGCTATTACACCCAAATATTTCTATGATGTTGACACACGCACAGGCATCCGCAGCAGAAACAAGAAAGTTCTGCTGGTGTTATGCATCCCCTGCCATTACCAGATGACACGAGCGACAAAGGTCCCCGCGCACGCAGCCGGTCTGACCAGCACACCTCATCTGCTCAGGGCGTTACGTTCACACCTCCGAGCGACACCAGGACCTGGCCCTGGGGAACTGGGACAACAGGACCAACCGCCGCAGTGACTATGTGTGCAGTGGCACCGTGGCACGGCCATACTTGTCGCTGTTGGCAATCCTTCGGAACTCGCGGACCGTCATGGCCTTCTTCTGGATGTTGTACTGGGTGAAGAGACCGGACTGCCCCGTCACTACCTGCTGGATGGGCGCGGGGATGACGAGCTCGTCGATGTCATCGTAGCACCGCCGCGGCTTCCACTCCTTCGGAGGGACTATCTGCAGGAAGCAAAGCGCACCGGCTGATCGCGGGGCACCCGCGGCCCGGCACAGCCGCCGCGCCGGCGCTGAGGGGTAAACAAAGGGCGGAGGGAGGCCGGTGGGGGGGGGGGGGGGCCGGGGGTCAGCACCTTGGCGAGCCCGGCGCGGTGGGCGCCCTGCGACTCCACGTAGGCGATGTACCGGCTGAAGTCCCGGAACTGCTCCATGGTGGGGCGGAAGGTCATGATCCGAGCGCCGGGGTTGAGGCTCTCCAGGTCCGAGGCCATGTTGTCGGGCCAGCCCTGCACGGAGGAGGGGAGAAGAGAGGGGGTAGGACGCGGGGGGGGGTGGGGGGGGGCGGGTCACCCCACGCACCCCTCCCCCACTTCTCTCGGGGCGGGTCCCGTCGCGGGCGCACGCCCCGCCCCCTCCGCCCGCCGGCCAATCGCCGCGGGGTCCGCACCAGCCCTGTCTCCTCATTGGTGGAGGGCGCCCGCCCGTCAGGACTACGGGCTCCCTTCCCTTCCTCACGGCGGAGAACGCCACCGATTCACGCCCCTCCCCCTCCCTTTCCCCGGCCGGGGCGAGCCCGTTCCGAAGCGGAGGGGCCCGAGCCCCCGCCCCGCGTGCTCACGTCAGCAGCGCGTCCCTCTTCTCCGCCGCCTCCGCCCCCCCCCGTCCGGCGCCCGGCCGCCGCGCCCCTGCGCACCACGCGCCCAATGAGCCCGGCAAGGCCGCCGACGCCACCGCGGCCGTTCCCCACCGCCCGGGCCCCGCCCTGCCCCCCCGCCCCGCCTCCGCCGCCGAAAGCCAATCGCTGCCCGCTCCCGCTTCGCAGCCAATAGGAATTCGACGGCCGGTCTGGGCGGGCCAGCGAATCAGGAGGCCGGGAGCGGGGCGGTTGCTAGGCGGGCGGGCGGAGCGCCGGCGGGCGGTCGCTAGGGGGCGGTTGCTAGGAGAGGCCCGGGCCCACCCGAGGCTTCAGAGGGGCCGGGCCGGGGCCGTCCCGCAGCCATGGCGGGCGGGCGCCCTGCGCCCCGCCTCCCCGTGGGTCCCCGGGGCCACCCGCCGCGGGTGCGGCGGAGCCGGGGCCTCGCTGCCCGGCGTCAGCGCGGCCCGGGGAGCCGGGGCGGGGGAGCCTGGCCCGCCTCAGCGGCAGCTGGGGACTGTCAGACATGGCCGGCCCAGGCGGGACCAGGGGACCCCGCACCGCCCGCGGGGCGCCCGGAGCCGGCGCAGCCTCGTGGTGGCTGGCGTGGGGTCAGAAGCGGTGGGTGCTAAACAGCGACATTAACTGCGGGCCCCCGTGACGAGGGTTGGTGGGGGGCTGGGCAGTGCCGGGTGAAAGTTGGACCCGGTGATCTCAGAGGCCTTTTCCAGCCCAGCTGATCCTGCGAGTGTGAGCGGTGCGCCAGTGAGCTAACGGGTTCTGGAGGCTGGACGGTGACACACACCAGGCACGTGCCAATCAAATGTATTAACCCGGCTAATTATACTCCTACGATTTCTGAGCGCAGGCAAAGCCAAAGCAGAAGCTGACACTCGGCGAACTGCTGGCAGCAAATGCAGCCTGCGGCCGGACCCGCGCCAGCAGCACTGGTCACAGAGAAACGTGGAGAAGCGCCCCCGTGGGCAGCGTGTGCTGTCCCTGATCCGCTGCTGCTGTGCCGAGGACTGGGAGCCCACAGCGCAGTTCCAGCAGATGCTTTCAAGTGTGGTCAGGGCTGAATGAGTGAGAGAGGCAGTGGAGGGACACTGACGTCCCCTCGGGCAGGACTGACTATGGTTGTCACAGATGGTGGTGTACTAAACGCTTGCTAAATGTACAAGTGCAACCTTGAAAGTAAGCACAACCCACACGTAAGAGCTCATGGCCACGCTCAGTCCTTAATGCCTGAATAAAACCTTAATTCCACTGCATGTTTCTCCTGATAGGAATGGCTCAGGGAACTGGAGCTGTTTAGCCCAGAGAAGGCCCAGGGCACACTTTATTTCTCTCTATAGCTACCTGAAAGGAGGGTGGAGAGAGGAGGTGGGGGCTGATTGTCTTCTCCCAAGTAACAAGTGATAGGACAATAGGTAACAGCCTCAGGCGGCGCCAGGGGAGGTTTAGGTTGGATATTAGGAACAATTTCTTCATCAAGACAATGATCAGCATTGGAACAGGCTGCCCAGGGCAGTGGTGGAGTCACTGTCCTTGGAAGTGTTCAAAAGACTATGTAGACAAGGCCTTTAGTAACATGGTTTAGTGCTGGACTTGGCAGTCCTGGGGTAATGGTCGGATTTAATGATCTTAAAGGTCTTTTCCAACCTAGCTAATTCTTTGATGCTATGATTTCCGTTGGTGTCATGCTATGGGCATGACTTTCAGCAGTCCCGAGAGTCTTACCAACCCTCCAACAGAGATTTTCTGTGGTCTGCTGCCTCGCTGACCTGCTCGGAGTCTGAATTGCCAGGTATAAGGACCAGACCCAAAAGTGAATTAAAATCACAGCAAGGCAAAACACAGCCTCCTGCAGATGGAGGTACCAACACGGATAACTGTGAGGCAAGGGTTTTGAGATTAACTCTGCATTTCTGGCCTTTCTGGTGGCCTCCAGCTGCACTTGCTTCCCATTAGTCAAGAAAGACCAACTTTCAAATATCATGGGGCACGAGCTGGTCTTTTTATGATGACGAGCAGTAAAACGTTGCCATGAGCAGAAACACATAGGCAGGAAAGCTTGCTGAATATACAGTTGTCACGGTGGACTGAGATTACTTATTAAAACCAGCAAAAGGGCAACAATGAGCTTTTAATTAGAGGGATCAGAATTTGCCCTGCTCTCAGAAATGAACCAGGTCAGAACAGGCAGAAAAGGGGGAAAAAAAAATCACTCTTAACTGGGAAAATTTACAAATTAAATGGCAAATGTTGCTGGGAACAAGAAATACCAGGACTGTGGGGGAAGGAGCTGCCAAGCTACTGTAAGCTCAGATTTGCTCAGGGGTGCAGCTGTTTCTTTTCCTTATTTAATAACTTTTTTTTTTTCCCTTGAAAAACAAAATTTAAGGTAATGGAATCCCAAAGGGCAAGTGCTTGGGCAGGATGTTATTTGGACTAGAGGATCTTTAAAGGTCCCTTCCTACCCAAACCATTCTATATTCCTATCATTTTGCATCACTAGGAGGCAACCCAAGCCTAGGCAGGGCTTGCACAGCTCTCTTGCTGCAGGTATCAATGGATTGGATTTAAAACATGAAAATAGAAAGAGCAGAAGAGCACCTCAGTGCCCCGGAATCCACCTTTGACTAGCTGCCATTTAGCTGCTGTCCCACCTGCCAAACTGTGCCCTTTGCAGAGCTGTTTATTCCAGGCTGCATTAAGGCTACCTGGTACATCGGGGAATGGAAAAAAATCACTAGGAAATAAAAAGCCAGCAGTGACTGCCCAGCTCCACTGCTCAGTGTGAATACGGTTGGTCTGTCAGAGAGACTCAAAAGGAGAGAGGCCAAATGCTGCTCGGGACCATTCCCTTCTGCCCTGGAGCAGTGTGGCACTGAAAGGCCTGGCTGATACCAGAGGGAGGGAGGAGTCTCAAACTGATACCAAAGACCATGGGGGAAAAGATGCCAGCTGAGATAAGTCCTTTCTGGCTGGGGAAAGCTGAGCATGGACCAGGTACTGCACTGGAGCATGGCATGAGCCACAGTGCTGACTCTGTGGGCAGACTGGGTTATCATCCCTGTTTGTCACTGTATGTGGTTAGCCTTTTTTTGTTCCCCTTTTATTTTGTGAGATACGCAGAGATAAAGGGAAACATGTTAAAAAATAAGTACTTTTAGAGCATTATGACTCCATCTCTGTCAGAGCAATGCTGGCTTTGTGCAAGCTGTCTGGGGAGTGGGACTGCCCTCAACAGCAGCAGGCACCTCTGAACTGGCTGTCCTCTGGGCTCCTGTCCCCTTGCCAAGGTGGCACCTCCTCACACTGCAGGAGCCTCCTGGCCTCTCTGTGTGCTGAACCTTTCTTGGCCCTCGAGGCCAGGACAGGGCTTCACCTGTGTGGCTTTACTCCACAATGGCGTCTACCCAACAACAGTCTTGCTGCAGAGGGCCGGGCTTTGTAACGTTATTCCCGGTGTGATCCATGCTGAGATGCTTGCTCTTTCTCTCCCTGCCTCCTCCCATTTCTCCTTGGCCCATAGGCAAGCTCACTGACCCCCCCCCAAAGGTTGCTCTGTGCTATACACGTGGCCGGCAGAGCAGAACCTACAGAGGCAGTGTAATGGGAGTGTTTCCTCCCTTGGATCTTCCCGGGGTCAGTTGTAAAGGGTTTGGGCTAAGAACGAGGTATCAGATGGGAGGGAAGCCCCCAAGCGCTCTTGGGCAAGAGGAAGGAACATGCACGTGTGCTTGTGCACATGTACAACTGTTCTGTCAGCTGCTTGTTCCAGCGAGAGCAAACTGCTGTATTCAGAGCCACCCACGGACTACAGGTTCATGCTGTGGCAGTGCCTGGTGAGTGCTCAGTGAGTGGCGATGTGCCACTCAAGTGCCATGTGGCAGAAGCACTGTCACCAGCTGAGGTTCAGTGGCACAGTTAAAGCATTGCAGTGCAGGCAAGTGCTCGCTGGACAGTTTCCTGCAGTGCGATGGTGGGCACAGCGTTCTTCCTCCCCATGCACACCCATGTATGAGCAGGTGCTCACTTGGCTCTGCCACCCTGGGCCCTGGCAGCAGTGCAAAGCAAAGCACCCTGATGCCAGCACTGCTGGCACGTGCATGTGCACACACATACACACCTGCACACGTATGCTGCCTTGCAAGGGCAGGAGCTTGCTTTGCCCTTGGATCTGTATCCCTGCAGGTCACCCCAGGGGCATAGCACCGCGGTAGGAGCCAGCCACACTGTTTTGCATCTGGCACCAGCTCAGGTGCTGGTCTGGCATGGCAGGAAACGCTACGTGTGGCTGCACTCCAGCAAAGTCAGCAGGAGTCAGCAGGAAGGTGCCCACAGCCATGCTGAGGAGGAGCTGATCAGCCCGTCTGCCACATGCTCCCACCCATTGTGCACGTGCTGGCAGGTTTGGCTTCCTCAGGAAGCATGGACAGGCCGCACACGCACATGTGGTTGTGCTTCTTGCACTGGCCTTTCCCTTGCACGCCGGTGGTGTTGGCAGGTGCTGCTCTCAAGGAGCCGGCACTGACTGGGGGTTCACATGCAGGCAGGGCTGGGGCTGCCTGCCCATGGAGAGGGCACAGCCCAGGCAGGGGCTTCACACCTGAATGAACTTGGGTGCTGCTCTGCAGGTGAGAGCCAGGCAATGGTTTTACTGCTGAGCAGTGACTTTGCATACATAAGTGTGATCAGTGCTGCAGAGCAGCATCACTGCAGCATGCTGCGAGGCCAGCAACGCATCAGCCTCATCCAGGGCTGGTATCGTCACCATGCCCACCACCACTGACCTCCCTCCTGCAAACCCATAAGCACAGTCCAGCCTGGTCCTGCAGCCAGCATGCTGGCAAGAAAGGGGGGTGCAGGTAAGCGTGCTTCCAGCAAAGCTCAGCATCACCCCAGGGCTGCATCCTGCTACATCCTGGGGTCTTCTGGGGATTAGTAACTGGCACTAAAGCAGGTAGAGAAGGTGTCAGATCCCAGCCATCACTGGGACACCTTGTGCGCAGCATGGCCTGGACAAAGTGGCCACTGGCTTCTTCATGTGGAGAATAATCCATCCTTGGGAAAAAGGAGGGTACCCAGAGGGGTCCATGTCTGCAAAGAGATGGCAGGAGCCATTCCCAGAGATGCCAGGGACCCTCAGCACACCCAGGTACAGCTGCAGGTGGGCAGGAGCTAAGCACACATGGGGCTGTCACAGGGGATCTCTGAGCTCCCTGCTGGCACAGGGTCCCTGAGGAAAGTGTGGGGTACTCATGGCTGGGATGTGTCCATTGGGAAGGTCTTTGGTGGCAAGAGGCTGAGGAGCAAGCCCATCACTGAGGGACCCTATGGCCTCTGCTTGTTACTGAAGAAACAGACAGCAAAGCCAGCTTGTATGAAACCCAATTATTCAAATTTATTAACATCAAGAATTATGCAATGATGCTGTAGATTTTTTTTTATTAACAAATAGAAAACAGACTGTATACAACAGTGACCCCTACAGCACTATGCATCCACAAGGTAAAAATGAATGTGTCCTCCAACGTTACCAACCCTGGATTGCTGATTTCAACGTAGCTTGGATTTCTTAACATTCGGAATACATGTGATAATACAATTAGATACCCTTCCACCACCTTTATTCATAACTCAATGCACTCGAAAGAGGGCTGCTCACTCCCTGTCTTTAGTGCAAGCGTGATATAATAAGGAGTATTAATATATAGTACCATTAAATTAAGTCCAGTAGTCTTGCCACATTGGTTCATTAGAACGTCCTGAAGTAGCGGAAAGTACAATATCCTAGTGACTTTTAACATTTGCAGGATAGCAGAAATTACAGATACACCCGACCTCTGAAGCCATGTGTACTCCCCTCCCCTTCCCTGCAGTACCCTGCTTTCCAACGAGAGCCGGCCCGGCTCTGCTCTGAGGGTGGCTGGGCTTGTGCTCCTTGAATTGAAAATGCTTTTGATGCACGTCACTGGTGAGAGGTGACAGAATGGCGCTTGCACACACGGAACCGGGGGATGAACAAAAGGGGCCGTGTCTCGCTCTGTCCAGCCCCTTCCCGGGGAAGTGTGGGACCCACTCCCTTCTCCTGCCCCCTTCCCAGTGAAACACACAGAAAAGAGACTCCGAAGCCCAGAGCCCGGGATTTCGGGTCTCTCACAAACAAGGCGACGACAACTCACGTCATATCGGGCTCTGCCAATACACACGGTCACTGGATTGGTTTAACACGCATCGGAATAGCACTGAACGGTTGCCAGCTGACAAAGGGGACCACTTGTCCGGTGACCCCAGATGCCCTCCCAAACCCAAACCTACTCAGGAAATAATGGGGGGAGGGGAAAGGCTAAAAAAATAATTGGTAGCTTAGGTCCAGTTCCATGAAATTTAATATTCTACAGAGGATTAAAAAGCAGCCTATGGGGAATGGAGCCGGGCAGGAACCACAAGCCAGCTGCTGCGAATTACCAAGGAAGCTGCACTAAAATGGGCAGAACCAGCAGTGACCGGGTTGAAATAAACACAGGGCAGTAAAAAAATGTAAAAGCAAAAGGAAATAAAAAGAACAAAACCCCAAAAGCCCAACTCCCAAGGGTCTGGCGGGTCCAGTTCTGCCTGGGCAAAACATTAAGACTTGCAAACAATAAAAAATAAAGAGAGAGGAGATTATAAAAACCACTAGTAACTATTTTACATGTTTAAAAAAAAGACCCCATTCCACCCACCTAAAGCCTTGCTGTGAAATGCAGTCGGCGTGAGAGAGGGCGAGAGATGCACATGAGCAGAAATTCAGCCAGAGACTGGAAATGCTTTTGGAGTCGGATTCCCTCGTTTGGCGCTGGGGCGAAGTTCCTAAATGCCGTGGTCAAAACTGGTTGGTGTGGAGGTCTGCTGCCTGGGCAGCACCTCCCTCTGTACAGAAGGACTGAGGAATGGGCAGCTCTGGCTCAGAGGGACCCATCTCCACTCCTAGACATCCCCACCGCGACTGGAGGAAAGCACTAGTTACGTTGCATAGTGGTCAAAGCTGCCGAGATACTCCAGTGCCGCTCTGTAGCACAGCTGGTACTGGTCCTGCAAGGCAGCAAGGGGGGAAACATGAGAAGTGGGAACGCAGTGACAGCGGGCAGCAGGTTCAACATCCAGAGGTATCGGCTCCCCTCCCTTCTCCTACAGTTCTCCCACCGCCCCAGGGAGGATGGCATGCTCACCTCTGTCTGCACCATGGCTGGCCGCTGCGTCCGCAAGGTCTTCACCGTCTGGAACATGTCCACCACCCCCTCGTAGCGCATCCTCTCCAGCACGATGCTGAGCGTGATGAACACGCCTGTGCGCCCCACTCCAGCGCTGTGCAGAGGGAGCAAGAGGTGCCATTAGAGACCTGCCACCCCAGTGAGGCTCTGCTTGCACTATCTAGCAGTGGTGCAAGTGGGCCCAGCTCATGGAGCAGAGTGACCTGTTCAACAGAACTAGGAGAGGCTACAGGGACACTGCCAGCCTGAAGTGCCCCGAGCCCTATGGGGCCTACCAATTCTGCCTTGCCTCTGGGCCAAGCTGCTGTAGCGCCCTGCCCTGCTCAAGGAGTCTTCCAAGGAGCTACAAATGGCCAATGGCACCCACGGATGTTGCTGCCTCCTTGTCCCCTGCCTGCCTCTTGCCAGTGGTGTGCAGGAGGGGCACCAAGTGCAGGAAGCTGGCTGCTGCCAGGGTCAGTGAGGTAGGGCTCATCTCTTGAGGGCTGATCTGCCCCCACTCACCTGCAGTGCACCGTGATGGGCCCGTCCTGACCGAACTGCTCCTTGGTCTTGTGCACCTGCCCAATGAAATCGATGAAGCCCTCTCCTGTCTTTGGCACTCCCTGCTCCGGCCAGTCTGTGAACTGGAACTGGCGGATGGTCCGTGACTGGCCGTCCTGTGGGCACAGGGGTGTTAAGATGAGAACCGTGGGTGAGGGGCTGATCTTGCTCCCCTCAGCACTGGTGCTGCTGACCTGCTCTTAGATCCCCTGGCCCAGGCCAGGTGAGAAGGTGCACAGGACACGGAGGAGCCCAGGCAGATCTTCTGCTGAGAGCCTGGGGCCTGCCTCTGCTCTCCCATGTTCACCCCAGGGTGGCTGAGCTGAGCAGGGCTTTGGGTCCCTGTGGGGTCAGTGCCCTGGTCCTGTTTGGGGTTCAGCTCCACCCTAGGACCACATTTACTGTCACACAGGGGTCCTGCACCCACTCAGATGCTGCACACAGAGACTCCAGGTGCAGGGGAGCCCATGTTAAATGCTTGCCTAAGTGCACAGGCAAGGTGGGGTTTGGTGCTGGTAGGGATCCCTGAGCTGCTCACCAGGGCTGACACAGCTCTCAAGGAAGGAACTTATGGTGAGGGGAGCAGCAGGTGGGGGGCAGAAGCCCTTTCTGCCTGCAGTGCAAGGCAGCACCTTGTCTTCCAGTTCCTGCAGGAGCTGCTGCACACTCCCTTTGCCAACTGGAGCCAGCAGTTGCACTCACCCTGGCATCCGTCACCTTGAACTCCCGTAGGATGTACTGTGGCATGTTGTACTCTGCCATCGGGTCCACCACAAAGTACTGGTACCGGGCAGAGCGCTCTGCAGGCCAGTACTGGTGGCACTTCTCCTGTAGATGAGGAGCATGGTAAGACATTAGGACCGACAAGCTGCTGCTCCTCCCTCTCACCCCTAGGAGCATTTGTGGCTGTGGGGCCACAGGGTCAGGCACAGGACACCCCAGCAGGAGGCTGTCCCAGAGCACCTCATGCTCGGGACTGACTGGGGTGAGCCGAGGTGCCCACAGACAGCAGCACACAGCCCCCTTCTCCCCAAATTGGGATTCATACCCTGCCCATCTCACGCAGCTTTGTCAACATCACCACGATGGTGGAGTTGTGCTCCCAGAGCATCCGCCAGAAATCTTCCGTGGTCTCAGCCAGTGGTCCCTGCGTGGCGATGTAGGCCTTCTGCTGCCTGCAACAAACACAGTGGTGCTCAGGCCAGCTCTCCTGGGGGCTGGAAGCAGGAGCCTTGTGCAGCAGGGAGCAGGGCTGACAACGCAGCTGCAGAAGGAAGGTTTCGGACTAGCCATGGACTCTGGGGGAGGGATGAGCCTGCCCAGTACATGTTTTCTCCCCACAAATGCAGTGAGCACCACCAAGTGCAGGATCCAGAAAGGCTCCTAGTCTTTGCTGGGCTGACAGTGTCCCCAGCTGCTTGTCCCCAGCGCTACTGCACTGAAAGCCTTCTCAGCACCCATCCAGGCTGGAAGGAGGGGCTGTGCTTATGGATGATCCCAGCAGCACCCCTGGGTTCCTGCACTTTCACTCTTTTCAGCACCCCTGTCCCTCCAATTGCATTGAAAGACACAGAGCAACTGCATCCTGTCACTTGGATCCTGCACACCTGCTAATAACTGGAAGCAATTCCAGCAGTGTGGAAAACATTAAAACTGTTTTGCCAACATTTCTGGAGCTTGAAAATTTGTCCCTGGTTTCACTATGAACAAGAGCACCTCTCAGAATGTCCCGTGTGAAAGAGAGCTTGACCAGCCCCTGGCCCCCATACTCAAGAAAGCACCCTTAGTGCTTTGGCCTTTGAGAAGGGCTGGCTCTGCCATGTTGGTTCTTTGGCTTGCTGAGTGCCCAGCCTGGCACACTGGTGCTGCCTGTGAGGGACATGATAGGTATGGTGCCACACAGGCAGTGGAGACAGGCTGAGAGAGCTGGGCTTGTTCGGCCTGGAGAAGAAAAGGCTCAGGAGAGACCTTATAACAGTCTTCCAATACCTAAAGGCAGCCTACAAGAAATCTGGAGAGGGACTTTTCACGAGGACATGTAGTGACAGGGCAATGGGGAATAGCTTTAACCTGACAGAAGGGAGATTTCAATTGGACATTATGAGGAAATCCTTCACTATGAGGGTGCTGAGGCGCTGGCACAGGTTGCCCAGAGAAGCTGTTGCTGCCCCCTCCCTGGCAGTGTTCAAGGTAAGGTTGGACGGGGCTTGGAGCAACCTGCTCTAGTGGAAGGTGTCCCTGCCCATGGCAGGGGGTTGGAACTAAATGAGCGTTAAGATTCCTTCCAACCCGAACCATTCTGTGATTCTATGACATGGTCTCGCTTCACCACAGCGAGGCGCTGGAGCCCGCGGGATGAGGGGCAGCATCCTCCCATCCAGCACTCCATCTCTCCACGGGTGCTAAAAATTAATGAACGTGCTGCAGGACCGCTGTAACGTGCAGGATGAAGAGAGGAGCTGCTTCAAGGTGGATTTATAAGACACCATAAAAAACAGGGAGTAGGGGTGCAGAATGAAACAGAAGAGGTAGTAAGGATGCAGATTCAGTGATATGACCTTGGGCCAACTGATCTCTTTAGATAATACTGAGACGATTACTTGGTTCAAAGGAAAGAATGGGAAGAGATAACAGCGCTCTTCAGGAATGGGGTAGGTAGCGAATGAAATGGTACCACCTGCCGTGCTGGCAGCCCTCCCTCTGGAGCATCAGCAAGCAGCAAAACCAGGATCGCTCTTAGTCTGTGCCTGTGGAGCCAGGATGCGGCGGCTGCAGTCTGCCTGTCACACACAGGGCTGCCAGGGTAGGCATGAGGGCAGGCGGCCACAGTAATGCTGCAGTGCTGGATGGCTCAGAGCCACACAGGCCAGGGGGAGCAGAGGCTGCTCTGTGACAGCTTTCTTACAGATCCTTCCTCCTTCCTCATTACTCTGTCCCACCCTGGCTCACTGCAGCTTTGCTGTGTTGGGATGCTCCCAGGGTTGCTCCCCTTCTGCTCCCTGCCCACTCTTCCCTCCATGTACCCCTTCCCCCTGGAACCTCTTCCTGCATTTGGTGACTGGAGCACCAACAGATGCACAGAGCCGCTGGCCTGGCTGCACCTACATCTGGTCCCTTTGGCAGTGCCTGTTGCTCCTGCAAGGTCATCAGCCCGTAAGAAACGTTTGGGCACAGCCAAGCTGGAGGTGGATTGTGCTACATCCATTGTTGTATCCCCTGCTCCTGCACTGGGTGACTCTACTGCAATGGTGCGCAGATCGGTGACAGGAACAAGCCTTGTATGTGCATCATTGGGATTTGGTCTGGATTACTGTTTTGGAGTTGGCTGGGAAGCAGATGTGGCCACTGGGCTGTTTCCCTGCGTTCTCCCCTTAAAGAGAAGAACATTCTCCTTAGCAGCTGAGAATGTGATGCCAGCTAGATACAGAAAATGTTATTATTATTGTCCCACTAGATCTTAATTTGTGCTTTCTAAAAGCTATCCTGGGCAGCAGAACCCAGTGACAAGCTCCCCAGTGTCCAGCACCAGCCCTGCCTGAGAATCCACAGACCCCCAAAATCAAGGTATGGGACAGCGAGTCTTGGGCTGCTGCCTGGATCAGTCATGCAATCCACTTCTACCTCTGGTTGCTACAGTTAGTGAGGGGGGGCAGGTTTGTTTTAGATGCTGCACATATAAGACACATGCCAAGGGATGCCTACCAGAAGATCCTATAAACCTTGGCAGGAGCCAGCACAGCCTCCCACCCAAGCCATGCAGGCATCTGTCTACAGCAATACCAGCCAGGCTGGCAGCACTCACTCACTAGCAGTCTTTACGTACTGTAACTACACGCACTGCAGTGTTTGTGAGAAGTCTGAGGGAAACAGAAAAATACAACAAAGTGATCCCCAACCAACCTCAAGGCAACCAGGACCAATCCTTGGGAAAGAGGAGAAGGCAGCTCTGCCACAGATCCCAAGCAGGCAGGACAGGCTGGTACAGGCACCTCAGGGTAGCCCTTACCTGTACCCATCGATGAAGCTGGCATTGATGTAATCAGAGCCCTCGACACCCCGGATGGGCTGCAGACAGACTCTCGTCAGCTCGTACGGCATGATGTTCACAAGGCGGTTCTTGAATTTGTTGCATGGGAGGTTGGCACTGATGAAACGTGAGGTATGTGCTTTAGAGTTGGCCAGCAGCTGGAAGAGGAGGAAACACGTCAGACGCCTGCTGGGAATACAGCAGGGGAAAATGGGACCCTGGCAGCAGAGCACACAGGAGTCCCTCTGGGCATGCAGCCACCTTGCCTCCTCTGACTGAAGGACAACTACTGGGAACAAGTCTTTCCAAACCAGATGAAGGACTCTGGCACCACATTATGAGGAGGCTACATCCGACTGCTCTATTTCCCAGTGATCAGTCTGGTTTTCAGGACTGTGATGGCCCCTCTGCCATGGCAATGCACATCTAGGCATGCCATGGCTTCACTGCTGGCTTTTGGTGCATGGCTGTAGGGGACAGCAGGGCAACCACCTGCACTGACCTGCTGGCACAACCCCAAAGCCACACATAGCAGACTGGAGACCCACAGCAGCTCTCTCACTCACAAAGGACCAGGACATGAAGCATTGTACCTCACTGAACCAAAGACACATGCCTGGTGGCATCAGGGAAGGAAAGCTTTCCATCTTCCAACAATGTCTTGCTATTTACTTCTCACCCCAGAAGAACACACGAAAAATGTGAGAACTGTGACAGTTTTAGGTAAAGAAGATCTATTTTGGGCTACTGTGAGACATTTTACGGTTCTCTTTGAGGCCTGTAAACTGGAGTCATGATAAATGTGTTACTAAGATCTATTGGCAGAGACATTCAAACAGAAGTCCCCACTCTTGGCCCATCCCCTTCTCCAAAAGATTCTCTCCAGCATCTCCAGAGATACTCTTCTTCTATGTGTGGCAGTGGCTCCTGCAAAAGGACAGGGCTGCTCCCAGAGAGTGATGCAGCCATGTGAGGCCCTCCCTTATCCTGCTCCCCCGGGTTTTCCATGCAATGGACACTGCCAGGGTGCAGAGAGGGGCAAATTTTATTACTGTTCTAAAGAGGCCCTTGGAGAATCCACAAATTTTTGCTTTTCTTGTAAGAGATTTGCTAGAGTTGAGCCTAATTCTATGGCTCTCTTGAGGGGTTTCTCAGGGCAGGTGTCACCATGAGATACTAATTCAGCCTGTTCTACGGTCTGAAGCCTAGGACACTGGCGGCTTTGGCAACCACAGGACAGAGCTGCTCAGTTGTTCCCAGTTTACACAGAGAGCCAGTATTTTACCTCTCCTGCTCCTTTGTCACTTGGAAGGAATCCCCAGGGTGAAGCAGTATTGCTGCAGTTCATTTCACAGCCTGCACGGTCTGCTGCCTCTCTGCATGAGCTATATTCCCCTGCATGAGTTCACTGGACTAATGCACCTAATCTGAGAATATGGGTGCTTACCCAAGCTCACTTCCATCTCCAAGGCTGTAATAAATATCTTCATTTGGCATTCGCAGATACAGACAGCAAAATGTGGGCTTGGATTCCCAAAACCAGTGTGCCTTAAAACACTGCCTTCACCAATTTTAGACACTGAGGCTTGGTGTTGAGGTGGTTAAAAGATAAAAAAGTTCACCATTGCAGAAATGAGACTAGAAACGTCTCACATATTTAAATTGGAGCCATTTCCAGACAAGTTGTTCACAGTAACATCAATTATCACTAACACGATCTGCATCTGATTTCAGATGCATCTCCTGCCGCACAGTGAACCTAGAGCAGAACGTGCTGCTGAGAACTGCGCATCCATCTGCCTTTTATATCCTCCCCAGCAGCTGCCAATCCAGGGGGGACCATGGCCGACACAAGCTTTATAATTCAAATGTATTTTAAATCACTGCCTACCTGGTTTAGAAACACGCAAAAGAATAACCGTCTGTAATGATCCATGGCTTTCCTCTCCCAGCCCCTGTGTGAGCGGCCCGGTGGGACTGTGTAGGCAGAGACAGGGTGCCAGGTAAGGGGGGTGCTGGGGCTCTGCTACCAACCTTGAATTCCAGCTCCATTGCAGTAACGCTCTCTCCTGGTGGCACCTGGGTCAGCTTCTGGATGTGAGCAAAGAGGTTGCGTGCAGGCACCTCTGTATTGCCGCACGTGGCTGCCTCCAGCAAGGCCTCATGGATGAAGATGTACTGGTCCTCTGTCTGCACCATGTAGTTGCGCTGAGAGCGCATGCATGTCACGTGGCCATAGATGTCCACGGTCTTCTCATGCTTCATCCGCTCCAGCATGGCATCGATGACAATGAAGCATCCAGTTCGGCCCACACCGGCACTGTGGGAACAAAGCACGTGGCCTCAGATGATCATCTCCTACTGATGCCATGCAAACTCTGCTCTTGCTTAAGAGAGCACCCAGACCTAGAGCGAACAGAGAGGGAATAAAGGCTGCTCCTCACACTGAGGGCTAATGAGCTAAGCCCCAAACAAGAGACAGCAGGAGGAGCTAGGGAGAGAGGCACTGAGAACGCGGGAGGCTACTCAGCCCTTCTCTGCTCCCTGTTCACTTATGGAGCAGAAAGAACACTGTGCCATTCTGCTGGTCCCTGCGGTGCCTAGCAGCACCTCCTTAAGGGAAGAAGAAATGTGTTAACAGGCAGGAGAGTGACAGCGTACGTGTGCATGAAGGTATAAGATCCCAGGTCCAGGCTGGGCCCCAACACCATCGAAGCCCATAATTTCAAGCCTGTTTGTCCTCTAATCTGGGTCACTGTTTCCTAAAACAAGGACAGCCAGCCTGAGAGAGAAAAGCAGAAAGGTGAGGTCATGCATGTCCATGCTGAGCTTTTTGCTCAAGCACTGGATGCCTTTCCGTGTGTGTTAAAAGGGCAGTAGCAATCCCCAAACTCCTCACCCTGAGAGCACCCTGAAAACAACAGACATGCTGTCATGACATGTAAACACAGGCAGAGATAAGGAGCTAGACATTTCCTCATTTATGGTGCAAGTCAGATCCTTAACAGGGCTTTAATACAGCTTGTTTGTGTGTTAATTACATCCCACTCCCATCTGAAACAGAGCATGAAAGAAGAGAATTAAACACTGCTAGTAAGGCGCATGCTGGAACAGCAATGATGGAGTGGTTTGCTCAGTAATAGTCCCCACTCGGCTGGTAAAGATAAATCTTGCCTGGAGAAGATGGTGAGCCTTAGTAGACTAACATTTTGCTTAAAGAGCTGCCTTTTTACCCTGCAAAAGAGTTCTGCTGAAAACATTATGTATGAATGTTTGCAGAGGTTACTGCATGCCTGTCAGTCAATGATGTGCCTCTGAAAGGCACCACCTACTTATGCTGGGCACACATCACTTCATTTTTAAATGGTGCTTGCAGTTTTGCAGGAAATAGTGTTTTTTGAGGCTCTCCACACAGCAGTGCTGTTTAATCAGACAGACCAGTAGCAATATAGATGTTCCCACTGCATTATCACTGCTGGTTGCTGTCCCAGCCCAAGTGCAGGTGATGCTACTGCGAAACCTTCCCAGCAGGAACAGGAGACTTCACTTTTAGTTAAAGCTCCTGGAGCCAGAAGACACAAGCCCAGATGCAGCTTTGCAAACACCCAGTCCTACCTGCAATGAACAACCATGGGCCCAGCGTCGGGTGGGTTACAGGCCTTGACCCGTCGCAGGAAAGCTAGGATTGGGGTGGGGTATTCCGGTACCCCATGATCGGGCCAAGCCATGAACTGGAACTGTCGCAGCTCTCGCTTCTCACTGGAGCCATTCTGTTGAAGACAAAGAGGAATTGTTTTGCATGAGAACAGTCTCATCCTAGGCAGGAACCCATTTATGGGGTAATGAGGTACCCAGCTGTCTGGGTAACAACAGGCATGTAATGCTGTGTATGATCGTGCATGTATTGGGCTTTTGCCACTGAGAATCTGAAGGCAAAATGTAGGCTTCTTGCAAAGCTTCTGTAAACACAGATGCCCTGTGGAAAGCCAGCTGATACAGAGAGCAGAGCAGACGTTTGGCTGAGTGATCAACACAGCAATGCAGTAGGACTGGCTGGGTGACTGCTGGGGACGAGATGCCTTCCTGGGATGTGAGCATCTCCCCATCACACACTGCTGTGCTTCTGGCCCAGACTCAGTCATGCACAGAGGCAGCTGGCTCCGAAGCCTGTTTGCACTGCTGTGACATGCTGCTGCTAGCATTGCCCCTGGGATTTCCAAACACTAATGAGGTACACAGCAGGCAGAAGAGAAAGCCTTGAGCACATGTCAGCACAGCCCCTCCATTTGCATCATTAGTGACAGGAGTACTGAAAATTCACTGCTTCCCATGTTGTCCCTCTAATGGGAGGACAGCTGTTACATGTACACTCGCCAGAGGCAAGCACAGTCCTCGTTCTGGGGCCCATCACAGGGTTGGAATGTGTACAGGAGAGCATCAGGTGTCCTGGCCAAAATCTTGTGGTGGACAGATGCACAACCTGCAGCTGGTGTCCCACTGCAGCCCAGCTGTGAAAAATGGCTCATGTATGGACTAGTCACATGCCTGGCCAAGCCAGGCACAGCCTCTGCTTGTGGGCCCTACAGCAGAGGAGAGCAGCTCTGCATTACCTGGAGCAGGAAAAGCCCAGCCAAAACCATACCTTGTACAGTGCAAAAGTGCGGACGGTGTAGGTTGCCAGCTCCACTGTGTCCAGCAGTGTCACCTGGATCATCCCATAGGTTTCTGTACCTCGGCTTGGCCAGTACTGGTCACACTTTACCTGGAGAGAGGAGAGGAGAAAGGGTCAGTGCTTGGCTGCTGGGTTTGGTGACTGGAGTACCAATAGCGGCACAGAGCCGCTGGCCTGGCCGGGCATTTGGATTAGTTTGCAGCCTGTATCCCCACTAGCTCCCTGCTGTCCCGGCCCAAAGTCCTTGACCCATAGCACTGAGCTAAGACAGGACAGAGCTCTGAGTCCAGCACAGTACACAACAATACAACAACAGGCACTGCCTTTCCCCATAACATCTATAGTCTCCAGGGTGCCCCTGCCAGCAAGGCCCCCAGCAGCAATCCAGCCTGGTGAAAAATGGGACACAGCCCATGCCGGGCCTCCAGCCTGGATGCTGTGTCCACAGGGCTGACCCTGCTACCCTTTCTGCATTCCCATAAGCTTTAGTGCACTGAGCATCAACAAGAGACACCAACCTGCCCCTCTGGTAGGTGGCACATCCCTGAAAATCTGCATCTCCCAGGTATTTCAAAAACTCTCCACAGCAAGGCACAGATACTAGCTTAGACACAGTCACAGCTTGGTTTCCCTCTGTGAGAAGACAGACTGTGGCCAAACCATCCTTCTAGCCTGCTCCTGCTGGCAGCACTGTTCCACCACGAGAACACTCCTGCTCTCTAGAGAGCCCCTGCTCTGCAGGTCCCTTATCTCTTCCTCCCAAATCTGCAGCCATAGCACTTTGAGTTACTGGTCACAGCTCCTGCTGCAGCCCACTTGACAGAGAGCCCTAAAACCTCCCCAGGGTCCCATCCCTCTGACCCTTTCATCTCCCTGTGCATCCCTCCCTACACACCTTCGATGCCGCCCTCCTCCTCCTCCTATTCACAGCTCAGTGTTTGCAAACTACTCCTCCAGTTTTGTTCTTCCCAGCCCCGAGCTCCCTATATAATTGGCACCCTGAGCATCCCTATTTCATCTGGCACCCAGCTCCCCCGCCCTGCTGAGCTGTGGTGCCTGACTGACAGGAGAAAGACTTCATTTCCACCCATGTGCACTGCACTGAAAATGGTTTCCCACCCTAGGAGAAAGGAGTGAATGGAAGATCATCTGTGCTTGTCAAGGAATAGTAAACTTAATTATTAGCTGAGTGTGTTTACAGGGGAGCGTGTGGGAAAGGAAACAACAGGCTTAATTAGAAATCAATGAAGTTCTGCCTTCTAATTGAAGGCACTTTAAGCAGGGTGGGGCTTGTGAAAGTGAAGAGCTCTCATCCTGCACTCTGGCTGCTGGAGTGTGGCAGCCTGGGGTCAAAGGGATGCATCTGTCCCTGCTTTTTTAGGATCTGCTCTCAGTAAGCGCTGTCCCGGCAGAAGTGCTTGGAGCCAAGGCTGCCTGATGGCGTACTGCAGGCACCTGCACACCCAGAGCAGCTCCACTGCCTCCTGCCTGTGGTCTCCTGCTGTTCAGGCTGCTGTGCTGCCTTGGATGTGTGCTCCCAGCATGGCAGGCCCTGAACAAATCTCAGAAGATTTCTCTTCCTCGCTTAGCACAGAGCAGGCTGTTATTTCGCACTGACTAGCTGCAGAGTGAACAGCTTGGAGGTCACAAACCTTATTTCACAGCTAAACTGATCTTATCCACAAGCAGGCGGCAGCTGCAGCTCCATCTCCAGCCACCTGAGTTTGCCTTGCCTGGCTCAGTGATAATGTGACCCTCTCTAAAGGAGGTGAGGGGAGGGCAGAATGGCATCCTGCACATACTGGAGGAGCCAGCTGCTTGCTGTATAGGCCTCGGTGTGGTCTGCAAGGATGTTCCAGTGGAGCAGCACAGCTCCCTGTGCTGGGGGAGAGCTGTGTCCTCCTGCCACACGCATGCTACAGGGCCACGTGTGCTTGAGCACAAAACAAACTTCAGAGGAGTTCCCTGTGCGGGATAATAGCAGCGCCTGGGCTGGTAATTGAAAATTATTTATTCATGACCAGATAAGAGTCAGTCACATTTTCTGCCAAATTTACCCATAATGTTTATGCCCCATTTTCAAGCTCTGTAAATTTTATGCTGAAGCTGAGGCACTGTGGCAGTAAAAGCAGATAAGAGATGTTTTCTTCTGGCAATGTTTGCTACTCATTAACTTAAGAAGCACAGTAATGTCCTGAACAGTCATTTACTGCACCTTTGCTGAGTGGTTCCTGTCCCTCCCCTTTGATGCCCTGTGCCCAAGAGCAGCCAGGCACCTCTCCTCAGCTTGAGAGCTGTGCTCTGCTCCCAGCCCCACTCACAAGCTGCAGACGGCATTGCTGCCAGGAAAAGGAATCCAGCAGGACGTGGCTGCCAGGCCTTTCTTCCTCAGAGCCCTTCAGAGCCATCCTCTTTGCATCCCTGCCTGGGGACAAGAAGCATCAGGGGAGATCACACTCCAGGGATGGCTGCTTGGTGCTCTGGGCTGGAACAGAACAAGCTACTGCACTGCTACTGCTCTGGGAGACCTCGCCGTGCCGGGCTCTTGGGGATAGCCCAGGGTAAGAGAAATCCTGATTTAATACCTCTCTCATGCAACACACCCCCCATCAGGGACACGGCACGCATGCAGCTTTGGGAAAGCTAATCTACAATGTGTGTTTCTGAACTGCCACCAAATGATTCTGAAACTGATTGTAAAGCTTTGAAGGCAGCTAAATTGCACAATCCAGCCATTTCTATCCTTTATGTGCCTCTCGCTTTGTGAAAACATGAAAAAGGGAGGATGATTTGGACCATCAAGCCAGCTGAAATTGCAGACCATAAAAGCTGATGCTCTTTAAAGATTTTTTTTCCCCCTGCAGCTCAGGAGCCCTTTAAAGCAGTGTCACCCCTACAGGGCTGCAAAGCTGCTGCTGATCCCGGCTGGCTTATCTACAGACAGCACTGCCGACAGGAACTTGGGAAGCTCACTCAGGAAGGTGTGAGAGCCTGTTCTGAGCTGGGCATCTCACCATGAGGCCCTGCTGCCCACCCCAGGCTTTGCGGCTGGAGAGACAAGCCTGGATTGTCTGGACCCCTGGGCAAGGAGACTCTCAAGCAAGGTCACCTGTGGGTAATGCTGTGACGCTGGGTGGCTGCCTGGAGCAGTGCTGTCCCACAGCATTGTGAACATCAGCAGGCAGCAATGTGCAGGGACCCAAGGGGTTGCATCAGATGAGGTTTGAATGCTCTGGAGTAAACTGTAAAACAGTGACTCATGCTGAAAGCTGGGAGCAATAGGCAGTGAACGGGATCTTCCTTGGTCCCCCAAAAGGTGTGCTCCTGAATGAGCTCTAGCAACCACCAAAGAAAAGCAGAGCAGGAAGAGACTGAAAGCCATCCTGCCTTGGAAAATGCTGGAGAAGCCAACAAAAAAACCACAGGGAAAGCAATCTCCTCAAGTCCACATCCCAGCTCCCAGCCAGGGCCCTCCTGTGAGTGAGTGCCCTGAGGCACCTATAGAGTCCAGCAAACACATCCCTTTCTGTGCAGGGCTGTTCTGACTCAGGAGTGGCTGGGCTTCCCCACTGCCTCTCCTCGCAACCTGCCTGTCCTGTGGTGTTTAACAAAACTGCCCATTTCTCATTAGTGCTGGGGATGCACCAAAGAGCCAGGAGGGCATGGGCAGGCAGCGGTGGGGAGCAAATGCTGAGGTCTGGGTCCAGTCAGGTCAGCCTAGAGGCCCTGGGCAGCACGCCTGGGCAGGCAGCTGCCTGCAGCTTCTGTGAGGGCTCTGGTCACCCTTTGCCCATGACAGGGATTCACAGTGCCTGTCCTGTCACCAAAAGCCTGACCACACACACCGTGTTCGGAACAGGAACCATTACTGCAAGAGGTAATTGCCTGCCTGCAGGAGGACATGACAAGGAGTGTGCTAGGGGGAGATAACACATGGCTCAACAGCACAGGCAACTCAGGCAAAGACAAGTGCCTGTGGGGTCAAAGGAAACCCGTTATCTTTGTGAAACACGCACCTTGGAGTGCCTTCCATAACTAAGCAGCCTGGAAGTAAAGTGAGTCAGAATTCTGGGCAGGAATTTACTTGGCAACCTAAAAGGGCTTTTCCTCGTACTTCAAATACGTGTTCCATCACTGAAATGTGGAGGCACAAAGAAGTCCCCATTTAACCCCCAGATGCAGAGAGCAGTTGATCAGTAGCTTCTGATCTTGCTTAGCCCATGTGCCAAGCCCTGAGCTGTAGGAAGAGTCAGGTTAATTGACCTCCCTGTTTGGGATGGGGTTGGTGAGGGTGGACATCAGACAGAGCAGGCAGGGCAGTACAGCGGGAAGCACAGTGCAAAGCTGGGTTGGCTCTCTAGAGGCAGCTCATCTCCAAGGAATACTGTTTTTCCTGCAGGCTGTAGGGCATTTGTAGAGCTGGGGAAGCCCATAACAAAGCCTATTTTTGTGTATGTAGGAAAAGCAGATCTGTTTTGCCATGGTGATCGGTTGTTCCAGCTGCTTCCTCCCAGCCAGCGTGGGTTAGGACACCCTTGTGAGCATTTCAGTGCTAAAGCTTTGAAAGGGAGAGAGAGCATGCAGGCAAAAGTTTTAACTAAACCCAAACTTGACAGTTTCTGCTTCTCAAGAATGAGCTTATTGGGCTAAAAATAACCAGTGCTTCACAGCTTGAGTGCACAGCCCCTTCTCCTGCTGTTGGCATGGCAACACTAAAATATTCCGCAACTACAAATGCTCACCGCTAAAATTTTACTTTTAGGAACAAACTGAATCACGAGAGGCTGAAGGTGGCTCCTGCTTGGGCAGGCTTTGCCCGAAGGATGCATCTGAGCACAGAAGCACTTCGGTCACAGCTTATGAACTCCTGCTTCAGGGGCTGAGTAAGAACCTCAGTCAAGAAACACCACAAGCATCATCTGCAGCTGCTCCTTCCTCCACCTCATGCTGCCCCCACGGTTTGCAGGCAGCTTTGCATTTATTACATCAGAATATCTAATCTTGGCAGCATGAGCCGATCATTTATACATGTCGTCATTGGAGAAGGCACAAATTACTCTTGTTATTGCAAGACCTCATCAGCCATTCGCCTTCATCGCCAGAGATGCCAGGGCCCTGTCAAGCTGCAGGATGCTGCTGATACCACCTACCCATTGCAGCTTCTCAGCTTCTGGGACTGTCAACACTCTCCATCTCAGAGCTTTCCTTTCTCCCTTTGGCACGAGTGATGTGGGCAGGGAAAGGATGCATGTGCATAGAATCACAGAATCAACTAGGTTGGAAAAGACCTTTAAGATCATCAAGTCCAACCTTCACCCCAGGACTGTGAAGGCCACTACTAAGCCATGTCACTGAGGGCCTCATCTACACTATTTCTGAACACTTCCAGAGATGGCGATTGCACCACTTCCCTGGGCAGCCGGTTCCAATGCCTGACCACCCTTTTGGTGAAGAAACATGAATGCAACACAGGGGTTAATGAGCAGCACAGTAACAGAAGGTCTTGCTACCTTTTCAGTCCGTGGGGATATGCTTACAAGGCACTTGTTGCTGGGGTGCCTGCAGCATCAGTGGACCTGCCTCTCCCTGGGTTCCCATACCTCTTTCCTGCCCACACCGTCAGCTCCAGAAAAGAGAGGAAGCACGCACTGTACCCTGGACTTCTCCTCCAGCCTGGTCATCATGACTATAGTTGCTGTTCTCTGTTCCCACACCATCCTCCAGAAGTCGCTGAGGGTTTCCGGCAGAGGTCCCTGTGTGGCGATGTAGGCATTCTGCTTCCGATAGCCATCGATGTAATTAGCATTGATGTAATCACTGCCTGGGACTCCTGTGCAAAAAGGGCAAAGCGTTACTTCAGTGGCAGCACACCACCCTGTGCCTATTGCCCTGCTGTGCCCTGCAGGCATGTCATGTTCACAAGGCTCTTGACAAGTCTCCTGTACAGAGTGATGCCAGAATCTTGCCCAGGGATCCTGCAAAGGACAGGGATGGTGCCTGAACAAGGAAGAATCCTTTGTAATTCCCACATTAATGCAACAAGAAGGCAGCACCAAAGCAGAGAGACAGCTGCCACCCGCATACAAAGGAAAATTCACAGGCAGGAATATTAAGGAGCTCGTTTGGCCCTAAGCTATTGACTGAAATAATTGTCTTAAATTCACCAGTAATTTGTTATGGTCCTACAGCACCTTTCTAAAATGAGGCTGCTTCATTAGCTTGCCTGTTAGTAGGGGATGTCAGGCAGGGATGTCCTCCCATCCCTCCTGCAGGGACCAGTACCCCAGAGGAGCCAGAGACCTTCCTCCCACCACCACTGAAACCCTCCTTAGACTGAGATCCCCCTCATTTGCTGCCTGTTGTCAGAGGCTGTTCCAGCTCCCACTCAGCCTCCACCATGAAGGAAAGGACTTTCTTGTAAAGGCCTTTAAAATGCAAACATACAGTTAGTAAAATAAATTCAGTAAAACAGACAGAGGCCTGCGGCTGTGTTTCCAAAGCCTGCTCAGCATGGGCTGCCCAGGCTGCAGGGAGGGAAAGCAGCAGGAAGCTCCTATGTCTCCCAAGGAGCATGCATCTGCATTTCATTAGAGGAAGGAAATAAAACTGGGGGTGTCCCCATGACCCTTCTGTCAAGGGGAATTTCTACAGGTCTCAGCAGCCTCACACCCGCAGAAGCAAGGTGCTTGGTGGCTCTGGGGGAGCAACAGCAGCAGCTGGAAAGCAGCGTCTGGCTCCCTTGGCATGGTCGGCAGGGACCCAGCAGGGTGCTTTGGGAATGGTTCCCAGGAAGACACAGACTCTACTCATAGCAACTGAGTCAGGCTAGAAAACAAGGATTCCCCATGTGCTCACCCCGCAAGTGTCTAACAGGGTTTGCCCATGATCAGGCATGCCAGGCCTTCACAGAGCTGCTACTGCTCAACAGGCCTTGAAGCAAGGGACCATTTGGACCCCTCCCTCCTCTGGAAGAGGATGAGTGGTGCATTACCATTAGAAAAGACTCATCCACCCAACAAAAAGAATGCTGAGTGAGGCAGGGCCTCACTGAGTACAGGGCCACCTGTACACAAAGCAAGGCCCCAGTCTCTTCCCCAAGCAGGGGTACACTGAAGTAGCTGCATCTTTCTCAACCTCCATGGGTGGGCTCAGCTCTGGTGTGCTCATCTGGGTGCTGATTTATAAAACAGTGGGACTGGGTGAGCCTGGGCTTTGGTACTTGGGCTTCAGCTCCTCTGTGTACAAGGTGACTGCAAAGCAGGCTCTGAAAGCATATACTGGCCCAGACTCCAGAGATGTGGGGCTGGTTCTTGGAGTCATGGGGGTCAGTGCTATGAACACCAGGGCCTGATGTGTTTTGCATGGAGCAAAGGGATGTGTGGAGCCTCATGTACCAGTGGAAGGGGCAACCCTCAGCCTCTGCAGTGCTGGCCACTAACTTGGGATCAAACACCAAGTCCAAGAGGAAGATACTGGCCCTGCAGTTATGTTGGGACAGAGGGTGGTAGGGCTAACAGTGCCATATACCACCATGTGCCACACTGTGCCAAGGAAAGCAGCTGAAGTCACTCAGTGGGGCCAGCAGTGAGAAGGGAGGCTGCTGAAACAGACATCCCCACTGGCACCAGCAGTAGCAAGAAGCAACCACACAGGGCATGCTGCTCTAAGGACACTGGGAAAGCGAGGGAAGCTCTGCAGAGCCCTTCCTCTCTTCTTGCCAGCCAGAACACACATTGGCTCACACTGATGCTGGCTATTATTTCATGGTGTTTGTCCCCGCTCGACTAAGAACGGAGAAAAAGATGGTCCCTTGTTACAGCGAGGTTCAGCTGTTGGCTGGGGTGCCCACTCTGGAGTCACTCTTACCATCGATGGAGGTCAGGATGACACGAGAGTGGTCATAGGCGATCACGTTTGCATAGCGGTTTTTCGGTTTATTCACTTCCAGGTTGGAGTTCTCCCAGGTGAACTGCTGCCCTGGATCAATGGACTGCAGAGAGAAAGAGAGGGATGGCGTCAGGAGAGGTTACAGCACAGTGGGATGCTGCAGCACACGTGCATTTCGGTCAGGAAATCTGCCTTTCCCTGCACACCTCTCCCCAGGCCAGACGCAGCTTCCATGGCTGTCTCCAGCAGCAGTGTCATGCCAGATCACACTGAAACCCAGTCCCCAGTGGGACCTGCCTCCTGTGACCTGCAGGCAAAGCAGCCCCTTGCTAGGGCAGCCTGCTGCAGATGAGCCTTCACCTCCACTCTTGCTGCATGCTCATCCTTTCCTCTGGATCTACTATCAGCAGAAATTTGGTCTTATGCCAGGACTCCACAGAGACCTGACTGCGCAGTTCTTGACCTAGCGGTTTTATTAGCTGTTGAACTGCAGTTTCCTGAAATACAGCAAGCCCTGGGTGTCTTGTGCCCCAGGAGCTTTAGGTATTAGTGTCCTGCAAGACAGTCTATGAGCTTTTGCCAGGGAATAGTAATGAAAATTGATAGGTTACTATCCACTACTCCAGCTACTTATGCAATGTAAACATCTCTCGTTTGAGTTAACAGAGTGACAAGGAACTATAAACCTGGAGAAGAGATGTGGTTATAAATCTTGGCCAAAGGCCTGCATGCTATGCAACTGCCTGAAAAGCACATCCTGATCCCACTTGTATCCTGGCCTTGCATACCCAGTGCTTCTCCCACAAGCCATATGCTGCTGCACGGCTCCTCCACAGCTCGGCAGCCCCTTCCCAGAGGGACAAAGCCCCTTCTTTGTCCATGCACAAAACAAGGTGAAAAAGGACCAGCCCCAAAGCTGAGATGGGATGGCCTCTTTGTCAGAGAGAGACATGTGAGGCACCAAGATAAGAGCTGCCTCGTGCAGGGACTTGCTCTGCACATGCAGCTCTGGGCAAGCCCACTGCAGGCAGCTACAGCAGAAATCAGTCACCTCGTGAACCCCCTCCCCCTGAAATCACAAACACAGCCAAAGCCTTCTTGAAATCATGCTCCAGCTTCAGGTCCCTGAAGCTTTGCTGGCCCACAGGCAAAAACTATTGAGCAAACAGACCAGGGGAAGCAGCACGTGTTATTCTCTCTGCAGGCATCTGTGTTCATCGCTTGGCAGACAGCCATTTCAGGAGGTTTCTCAGGCAGTAAAACACCCGTGAGTCTGTCAGCCCTGGATCAGCTGTGAACTGGGAAGTGCAGCTCCCTGACTGGGCTGCCCTGGATGGCCATCACAGTCCCCTCTGCTCAGCCCCTACAACCACTGTCTGTGTTCAGCGTGACACCCATCGCTGTCCCCTACACTGGCACTTCCTAAGCAGCCAGTGCAGTGGGTGCAGGTACCCAGCTTGGGTATGGAGCACAGGCACTGCCTGCATGGCTGCAGCAGCCCTGAGGGCTCTGTGGCGCATGCAGGACACAGACCACCCCTGTCCCCACGTGTGTCCAACACTGCCAGCCCTCCCCAAGGAAGCAGGCTGCCCACAGGCAGTGCGGCCAGTGCTGACGAAAACACGCAGGAGAATGTGACATCACAGCGATGCTAATAGGTAGTTTGGGAAATATAGGATGTAAACAGACATTTCCTACAGAAAACCTGTAATTTTCTATTATCAGCATAATAAGCAGGCAGCAGCAGTGCTCAGAGGCACTGCAGCAAGGATGGTGGGAGTGGAAATCTCAAGCACTGCTTCTGGCTGGAAACCCACTAGCCTGGCTGCCACAGCCCCTGCAAATTCCTCTTCTCAGGCACAGAGACATCCCAGCACAGCTCAGGGCTCTCTTCATTTCATTCAGGCACCTATAATTTGTTTTCAGGATAGGCTGCTCACTGAATCAGCTCTCTGGATGCTCTCCTCCCTTGGCTGTATGGCAGGGACGACTGCTGCCCACCTAATGGTGGGGCTGAACTGGAAAAGGGCAATAGAAATGATCAGAGGCATGAAAAATAGAAACAAAATGTGTAAACACTTTTCTCTTTGGAGTAGAGATGAGTGGGAGGGGTTTTGATACCAGTCTATTCAATTCATAGCACACTAAAGGAGAAGCACAAGGAGACAAACTAAGGAGGAAAATTCACCAATGCCTGTCAAAAGACACAAATAACACTTAGGAAAAGGTGGCCTTAGTCTGCACAGACAACCCATGCAGAGAGCTGGCTAGCTGGTGGTGGAACTGAGACCAGCCCCAAGGCTATCAGTGAGCATTCTCTTGCTGCGGAAGAGGAACACAAGAAAGCACCAGCACTGCCTGCACCCTGTGAACACTCAGCACCAGACACAGGTGGGTGTTGGAGTGAGTTCTCCCTTCGCAGCAGAGGCAGGGAGAGCTCAGTGCAGTTGTCTGTCCTCAATCTATGCTGCAAATCACTGCCAAAAGGCTGCAGGGCTGCCCAAGCTGTGGGTGTAATATGCTTTGCAGAGCAAGTCTGTGTCCTGCCACAGCGGTGGAAAGAGTTATTTCCTGGGGGAGGCAAGGCTGCCAAGAGCCCCCAAAACCGAGGAGGAGCATCACGGTGTTGCCATTAGGGTTAATTGCTTTGATGTGCAACTAGGATGTGCAGAAATGGTCTAATCAGGGGCAGCCTCTTAAGAGGGCAAACAGGTGAGAAAGTCAGAAGTAATATAGCACCTGAGTGCAAAGAGGCTGTAATTAAATACTCCTGCAAATTAGTGACTCATTTAGAAGTAAAATGACTTAATTTAAACTCTGGTGATGAATTAATGTACACCTGTTCCCCCCTTTAAGGCAAACAAATGAGTAAATAAACGGAAGGATGATGGGCTGCTTGGAGAGTAGTTGAAACCCTTACATGGAGTGGTGCCTGGCAAAGCTCACCCCATCTCTGCACCATGCTCTGCAGCCCCTGACTACAGCAGCATTGCCTCATCTTCCCACCTCCCTCCACAACTGCCTGGGACTGGGAATCTGCTCTCATTCCTTTCTGGGGCTCCTGAGAATTTCTGCTTCATCCACAAACTTGATCAAAGTAACACTTTCAACTCGTTTTTCCTAGAAAGCAGAAGGGCTGGGAAATTGGAAGGAAACGAGCTAGGAAAAAGCTTAAAAGCACCATGACTTTTAGTTTTGCTTTGCTTTAACGTGACAGGGGAGATGTTGTTAAGACAGCAAGTGCAAATTAAGAAAAAGCTCAATTAGTAAAGCTCCTCCTTCCCAGCATGGAAGTGCAAGGAGCAGCCTCTCCAAAGCAGCAGTAGGGATCCTTACTGCTATTGCCATCAACGTAAAGACAGAGCCAGGCTATTGAAACAGGATTGGAAAAAGGCTCTTTCCTTGACAGACTTGAGAACACTTTACAAATGCCTTGAAAACATCCCTGGGTGTCAATCTGTCTCTCAGACACAGTCCACCTTGGGTTTGCAGCTCCAGAATCCCTCTGTAAGCAGAGTCCCTGCAGCTGCCTGTGCTGTGGGCAGGCAGGGGCAGCCCAGGCATGCAGGGTTCTGGGGCAGCTTGGCTGGCCCTGGCTGTAGCAGCCAAGGAGCTTGGCAGCCTTGGCCCTGTACTCTCAGCAGCTCAGTCAGCTGTACAAGGGCATGGGGAGGGAAAGGTGCTCGGGCTGCAAGTGCTTCCCGGCCTCCTGTGAAATCAACCACATTAGCACAAGCATTGACCATTGTCAATCTGCGCTGCGTCTCAAATGAGGACATAATGCGCTCCTGAATCAATCGCTGGCAGCGCTTCAACCTTATTATTCTTATTACCGGAACGTGAGTGCTGTGAGCCTGCCAGGCAGCTTCCGGAGCAGTCCATTAAACCCACAACCTGTGCTCCCTGGGTGCTATCTGGACTCTGGGTCCAGCACCTCCTGGGCTCACCGGCTCCAGGGACCCAGGCACCTCTCCCAGTGCCTGAGCTGTGCTGCCAGGGCTGCAGGCATGGGAGATGCAATGTCCTCAGTGCCTTTAAGGGAAATGCAAGTGAGCATGGGGTTTGGGCAGGCCAGCAGTGTTTCCATACAAACCTGGGGGGAAGCAACTGCACTGGGAAGCAGGATCACAGACAAATCTCATGCACAACCTAAAGATTATCAAGGACAAACGTGCTGGTCAGCGGCATGCTCTCTGATTTTCATCATGTCCAGCCTGTTCTGTTCCCAGGGGCTGACCACTGGGAGGACGTGCCAAAGGGACTGGGCATGAGGGGCAGTGGCCTTAAGTTGTAGTTTGACTTAAGGAAAAAAAAAATTCCCTTGGGAAGGTGGAATGAAGCAAGATCTAGGTCAGAAACACTGGGAGCCACAAGGAAGCAGGAACCAGCCCTGGTTGGCATCAGTCTGTCCTGTGTCTGTTAATAGCAACAAAGTGGACAGCAGCGCTCGGCTTGCTGGATCCCACAGTGAAAGTGCCAGATGTGAGGTGTGTGTGTACACTTGTATCAGGCAGGGAATCCCTTATTCTAGGGCAGGATCCCGCCCCACGTCTACAGGCTGCAGCATGGGAAGGTGGCCCACAGGAGGAGCTCCAACACAGCTGCAGCGCCCAACACAGCCCGCAGATAAATAATTAAGGGGCTCAGCCTCCCTTCTATTTACTTAATTCCATTAATCCCGCACTGTAAATTCACTGTAGCTCTCGCTGTACACTAAAAATGAAATACTCTCCTGGTGTGGCCGGGCCAGCAGCTGCTGCCAGACCCCTGCACTCTGCTCCCCTCGGCTCTGCTGCATGCCCAGGGGAGAGTGATGGGGCTGTGCTGTGCCCCATGCCACAGCAGCCAAGCAGCAGTTCACTGTGCCTGCAGCCGGCTCAGCTCCCAGCACCTGCAGTTCAACCTCTCCTGCCGCACCAGAGGTACCAGCAGGTCCAGCTGGGATTGCTCCCTGCCTGCTCTTGCCGCAGCCAGTGCACAGCTCACCCTGTGCTGGCTTTGTTACAGGGGCCACCGGGTCACACAGGCTGGCAAACTGGTGTGAGCAGTATTATTTGTTCCTTGACCTGTGAGAATAGAGGCCAGACAGCTCTGAGAAATCTCTGGCACCCTCCCTGCTCCCTTCCCAGGCACGAGGGAGGTGCTGACAGGTCTTGTTTCGTGTCACCTGTGTCTAGGCTACCCTGCTATCCCTTGCACAACCAAGGCAAGCATCAGATTGATGGCCTTGGGCCAGCTGGCCTCAGTGGTTGAAAGTGCTGATAAATATTAGCTCTCTGCCTGGGGTGCCACGGGCTCCTGGAACGTGAGCCTTCTATAAACAACCGTGCACCCTATGGAGATGTTAGGCTGCCAGGCTGCTCTGCAAAAACACTTAAAATACAACTATTCCGAAGGACAATTAAACAGCAAATGGGCCTTGGGGGCTCACCTGCGACGCCTTTGTTCTCTGGCTCTCCCTGCTCAGCTGTGCTATGCCCAGTCCCGGTAACACTATCACGCTGTGGGGAACCAGGGTCAGGGCCTCCAAAGTGCTTTCAAAGTGCTGGGTCACCACTCAGCTCTGCGTAGGTCTGGGGCTCACACAGAGTGCTGGGACTGTATCATCACTGGCTGCAATTGCATAGAATTTGCCATGATGTGGTTCCCTGCCTCCTGGGATCCCGCTGGGGCTGCACAGCCTGCTCCCCACCCACCTCTGCTATTTCCATATCCACTGCAGGTTCCCTTACACAGCAAGGCAAGCCATGCCCATCCTGCCCTCCAGCCCTCCCAGGGCAGGCTCCAAAGGGTGCTGTCACCCTGCCAAGCCTGTGTGTGCACGCAAGGGCCAGGATGGGAGCAGACCCATCGCTGCAGCAATTACGCACAGGCAGGTGCTGCTCTCTGCAAACTCAGTCCAGGATTTTTCTTACTGGCGTTCCAAATGAGAAATGACTGTACCGATCCCCACATGCCAAACAGGGGCAACCCCTTCTGCTTTGGGGTCCATCCTAGTGTCAAACACTTTATGAGCCTGTCATGTTCAGTAAATTCTAGCTGATGAGGAATAAAACACAACAGAATCCAGTGTAAAAAAATTACATGCAACAGTCAGCTACTTAATAGCTGCTTCAAGATGAAAAGTACAACTGATTGGTGCTCTCAACCAGCCATGATATTCTAAAGAAGGAGAAATGAGAAGAGAGAGGCTCACGAAAACAGCTATGAGACTTTACTTAATGCTCATTTTTTCCAAAACAGTTCCCACAGCTCAGTATTATGCTGCAGGCTCCAACCAGCACAGGCCTAGTGTGAGGGAGGGCACAGACACTAGGTCCTGCTGAATCCCTACCGTGCAGTCTGTCTGTAGCACTGTGGACAGTCCTGCTTAATATTTCAGCTGGACTTGGAACAAAAAGCCCAAGGCAGGCAGATACAACTGCACACTTTGGCACCACTGGCAGGACATGCATGAACACACAGGTAACTGCAAGGAAAGCATAATATTCCTCTAAACATTTCTCAAGTTGCAATATAATGCTGTAGCTGCTGAAAGCTCAGGTCCCCTCTGGTCTAGAGAGCAGTATACAGAAGGATGGCAAAGCCCTCCACTTGGCATCCTGAAGTAAAAAGGGGCTCTGAGCCTTCTCAGATACATGCAGCATGCCCTTTGAACTAGCTGGAATTCATCCCTCACCTTCTCTCCCTTTCCTGGCATATATAATCCTACCTCATGGGAAAATGTTCTGATCTCATCTCATAAATCAGTGTAGGCACGCTGCAGAAAGGGGAGGCCACAGGCACAGACAGATAACAATTCAAACATAAGCGATAACACATGCAAAGGACACTTCCAAATTTATTCCCTCTTCAGTACTAGTGGGGGTTTATTTACAAGTACCCTGCAGCTCAAGAGGGTCCTGCATGTAAGCACAGAAAAATATAATCCTGCCATTGCTGCAGAGGAATTTTCTCTGACTTCACATGTTTTCAACCAAATCATCCTGCCCAGAGTGTGGTGAGAAAGGAAAGGCAGCCCCTGGGCAGGTCAGCCCCTTCCCCTCCATGTGTGCACCCCCTTGGCAAGCAGTCCTCTGGGGAGGACATGAGAGTCCTCCGGGCTGGGAGAGGTGCAGTGCAGGTTCATCAAACACCCAGCATATGCTTCTCTGTATGAGCAAAGGGAGCACTAGTGGCAGGTGAGGACAGCACCTATTCAGGGACTCCACCAGATATGGAGAAGGGCAGGAGCGTGATTCAGCAGCACAGGGGATTTCGCAACTCAAGATTGCAAGGCACAGGCAGAGAGAGCTTCATGCAGGGAGGGGTAATGGGACTGCTCCAGGGCAGTGGGACATGAGCAGTTTCTAGTAGCAGAGATGCTGAATGGCACAGGCAATGTCAGCACAGTCCAGCAGTGTGCCGGGAGAGGTTACACGGGGAAAGCAGGAATGAAAACCTGAATGTGTGTTTGTTGGCAGTGGAGGATGGCACAGAAAGCAAAGCCTTGATTGCAGATGGAAACGAAGGGGTACAGGATGCTGTGGACTGACAGACCCACATAGAGGCCAAATCTCATGGAGCAAAAAGAAGCTTTGAGACTTCTCAAATACATGCAACATATCCTTTGAACTAGCTAGAATTTGTCTCTTACCTTCTCTCCCTTTCCTGGCATATATAAAACCCATGGCACAGGGGGTTGGAACTAGATGATCTTAAGGTCCTTTCCAACCCTATCTATTCTATGATTCTATATATAACCCTATATGCCAGTAAATACAGGCATATTTCCAAGTGACAGCCCAAGTGGGTAGACATGAGCTTTCATTCACTCCTAAGACTGTAACCATGGCGGGAGTGCGGTGGGTTGCTGTGCATTCAGGTGCAAGGCCTTTTCCCTGTACAAGCAATACTTTAACTGCTCAAGGCGAGTTCCCACTACTATGGGGCTGGCAGGGGATGCTGGCAGGGGATGTTGGCAGGGGATGCTGGCAGGCTCCCAGGCCTGGCTTAGGGCCTGCTCAGGCAATGCCGGTGCAGAGGAGGCACAGCTCAGCTTTCAAGCCCTCTCTGCTGGGGGTCCTGGCCGGCATCACTCTGCCCCCACTGCCTGGCACACTCTTATGCTCACCTCATATTCCTGGGAGAACTTCAGCCCATCGTTGGCTTTCAGCCTGTCGATGTTGTCAGCGAGGTCCGTCACAGGGATTGGGGGGTGGTCACGCATGCCTGCAAGAGACACAAGGAGGAAGGAGGGAGGGGAAAACGGTTATAGCTCTGCAAGGCCAAGGAATCCTTGACAACAGCATGTGCACAGCATACCCAAAAGGTGGGTGCAAGGCGGACATGTGTGACTATGTGAAGCGTTGGGTGGGATGGATGTGAAGTCGGCGAAATCACGCAGCATGCTGCACGCACTCTCAGAGCACACGGTCCAGTGAAACACAACAGAAAAGTGATGTGCAGAATGTGCATGACTGGGTGAGCATGCTCGGACAGTACAGCCACCAGGCACATAGAGCAGGCCACGCAGCAGCAGGGGCTTAGGCAAGCCCCTGGCAGGAACAGGCTCCCACATGGGCTGAAGTTGAACACACTGATTCACTGGTGCTCTCACCACCAAGGGCTGAGGCTGATCCTCCCTACAGTATCAGCCAAGAAGAAACTCGCCCAGACCTGCACTAACGGAAACCTCCGAGGTGTATGGCCACAGCTTTTTGGGTAGGCAGATCCTGCCCCAGCCCCTGGGACCTAGAGAAAGATGGGAAGAGCCGCATGGAGGAATGGCTGCTCCCCTGGTCAGAGACTGCATAACTTTGCAAGACCTGAGGGGCAGCTCTTCATGAGAAGCAGCCCGCATTCACGTAACTCAGTGCTTTTCAGTGGTGCTCCAGAGGCAAACGCAGCTCCAGCACCCAAAAAGCCAGCTTCACTGGGCTGTCTTGTGCAAGGCATCATGTGCTCCAGAGCAGCTTCTTGGAGGGTGCTGCAAGCTGAGATGCAGCTTGAGCCGTGGCAGAAGTCTTGCCCTGTCTAAAGCAGGGATGCACAGTATGGCTCATCCTGGGCACAGCCCAAGCCCTGATCAGGGAAGAGGCCTGGAGGAGGGGATCCCGCAAGTCCTGCATAGGGAACAGGTACTGTGAGGGTGTGCATGTGGGACTGGGGGGAGTCATCCTGGAGCCCTGGGATTCAGAGCTCAACCACTGCAGCCTTTATCTGAAGCTGAGATGTGAACTGGCAGGAATGTGGCTGTGAAACATCCAAAGCCTGGCTCATCCAGCTCCCAAGGATCGTGACTCCACCGGCTTCTTTATGGGTTTCCCAGAAAGCCCTCATGGGTAATAATGATTATTAATAGGCTGAAGCTGTTGATTCATACCCAGGGAGACAAACTGGAGCATGGCCAGTTGCTAAGGAGCCATAACATTGACACAGATGGCAGTGATGGGCTGCTGAGGTGACGAAGCAGTCCCCAGGTTGGGTACGGGCATTTCACAGAGTGGTGACAAGTCACTAGGTGATAACATGGAAGTGTTACACCACAGCCACTGCACAGCAGGGCTCCTCACACCTCTGCCAAAAACATCTGATGTCACTGCATATAGGCAAGACCTGATCCAACACACGCTTGTCCCTCCATCACTTGACAGTGAAGAGCTATCCACAGATGAGACATGGGCAGAGAGAGAAGGAAATATCTCTCTTCTGCCTTGTGAAAAGGTCCTCCTGCAAATGGTCCTCTGTTTGCCACTTCACCCATCAGGATCCCCAATGTGGTTGAGCAGGCACACAAAGATGATTCTCTGATTTCTGTACAATATGCTCATTGGTGCCAGAGCTCTAGAGGCTGTAGCTCAGAAGCAGCCTTTGCAGTGTAGAGCTGTTACTGATGAGCCATTGAATGAGAACAGTGTGGGACCGAGATAGAAGTGTGGGGCTGGATGAAGAAAGGGACTGGAACATAGCCACAGCATGGGCTTATTCCTGTGTGGTTATGTATAAAGTATAGCAGAGCCATGGACCACAGCAGAGCTGCAAACACTCATCTCTGTTGAGAAGTACAAGGGGGTCTCACCAAACTTCAGTTTTACTGGCCAAAGGAGCATTGCAACAAAGCAACGCAGCAGGAGCAAATGGTGAGAAAGAGGTGGTTGGTATCCTGTTACGATGAACCTAAAACAACTGCCACTGACAGTGTAGGGCAAGACAGAGATTTGTACACAGTACCAAGACTTCTACATGCTCTTCCAATGACTAGCAACAGAACAGTGAGATGTCCACCAGGCTAGCAGGGCTCAGAGGTCTCACAATGCCTGCAGGGCTGCAGACTGCAAAGCCCTTGCCTTTGATCCTGAAGGAAGCATCTACCCTACATATTTATTCCATTCCTGTGTGCATACACAGATGCCTTGTACATCAAGCAGGAGTGAGGACACACCTTTATGGTTGATTAAGAGTCAACCTGAAGCTCACAAGATGAGATAAAGGGGCAGTTGTACCCACAGACTGATACTACTCCATCCAACCTCCTAGAGCAGTCCTTCTGCTCTGTGCCTGGGACTCTGGTGCCAACACTGCCAAGCAGGCCAACTGCATGACAGTTCAGAGAAGACTGGTATCCCTTGGCATCTGTTCTGTCCAACTCTATCGCACAGGTGACCCAGCCTAGGGAAGGCAGGTTGCCTGAGGTAGGAGGAGAGTGTGTTCAACCACTGGGCTGCAGAGCACCCTTCAATTTGTCTGTGAGGGGTTTTCAGCTGGCCACCCCATCCAGAATGGCTGAGGTTTATCTGTCCCCGTGTAGGGCCAGCTGCAGGCCTGGTGCCACAGCAGAGCCTGGCATGGCACTGCAAGGGGGCAGGAGGCGTGGTAGCAGACAAACGGCTGCCATAGGAGCATCCCGGCAGCCCAGCACCCGGGGCCTTCCTTCTGCACTGTGCTGTGGTGAGCTGCTGTAGTGCCGTGCAAACAGTACCCGAGCTTGACCCTGCACATCATGTCAAAAAGTGAAATCACTGCCATTCTACAGTCTGCTGTGAGTGAGGGTGACCTTCATGACATTGAAACAAAAATTACAGAGACGAGAGAGAAAGGGAAAGAAAAAGCAAAAGGTGTCAAAAGATAAATACAGGAGTTAAAACTAACTTGAGACATTCGGGCAACTGGGGACACTGGCACCTGCAAAGAAAAGAAATGGGGCAAGAACAGAAATCCCATTAGCCTTTAGTCATCATCGCAGAGGTTCAGAAATGGAAAGACCAAGAGATGAAGATGCAAAGGAAAGCACCATCTACTACAGTGCCAGGAGCCTCCCTCCTGCACAGGACTGACTGCCTGGCCCTGGGGCTGCTGTGCAGCTGGCCATTACACACGAAGCTTTTGGCTCTGGTCAGAGCCACCCTCTGATGCTGACAAACACATGGAGCTGGAGATACTCACAGGGGAGTGAGCACAGAGGTCTTCATTTGACACCAAGAGCTACTTCATAGCACTGTCCACAGCCCCATGCCCAAGGGGAGCCAACAAGGGCAGGTGGATGGCAGGTACAGGGGACACCTGTGCTGCTTGGTGGCCAGGGGGACTGCACTCAGGCCCAGCAACCTCCATTCAGTGTCCCTGAGCCTCCAGCTCACTTGCAGCTCATGAGCAGTGCACCCCAGGCTCATTTCATGGTGTACTGGGACACTGCCCAGTCCCATACCCTCTCAGCAACTTGGCACAGTGGTATGTTAGTACAGGGAGGCCAGCAGTGGGGGAAATAACCCTTGTCTGAAGTAAAACCCACAAAAACGAGAAACCTTAATATTTAATAACAGTAGCCCCATTAATTATGTATTAAACAAGTTTTCCCTGCTCAGCATACTCCAGCAGGGAGACCAACTACTGAAGCGTGCAGGGCCGGTGGCCAGCACCTCTTGTCAATGAATTCACACTGCCTCAACCTCAGGCAGGTGACAGGGGCAACAGCATGGGTCCAGTGGGCTTCGTGGTTTTCATGCTTCCTCATTAATGAGAACAAGCTCGTCAGGAGCTGGAACAGTCACTTCTAGCTGCATGACACCCACTTCCACCCCGCAGAGCCTCACAAGTGATGCAGGGGGAGGACGACAGTGCTGTCACTTTGTGGGGTAGCACCGGCTAGCAACATCCCAGGACACTGCTGCTGTCTCAAGTGAACTGGGCATTTTGGTTTGTTTTTGTCTCACCAGAGAGCTCTGCACACTTACTAAATAAACCAGGCTTTGTCTTATCCTTAAGCAGGAAAACAGAATTTCCTGGACTCCTCTCCTTTCTTGAGGGCAGCTCTTGACCCTTCCTACAGCTCTAGCAAGCAATGACCTTGTTGCAAACTTCCCAATCTCACTGGAGATGGGAGTAGGTGTAAGCCTGACCTATCTTGCTTCTCTGTTCAATGTAAACCATGAGCATACAGCAAAGCTGGCTTGTGTCCCTGCACAATGGGGACATGTCACAGAGGCCTGTCCCCATGCACAGGTGTCCTGGAACAGCCCTGCTCAAGACCTTGCTCTTTCTCAAGAAGCTGCATGCTGTTGCTGATTGTGTGTGACCCTCTCCCCTAGTGCTGCTCTCCGTGATCTGCCTGTTGAGATGTTCTTCCTTTAGCGCAGGGGCCTACCTTGCTCCCAACAGCATTTTCCTCCCATGCTGGAATACCATGCTGGTCTGTGTTGTCGCCAATTAACTGCCAGGCTGTCACTGCATCCTACCCATGGGATCTGCCACTGGTCCTGCCTGGGAGATGTGTTAACTACGGATCTCTGACAGCTGCTTTGGCACAGAGGGAGATGTGCTGGTGAGACCTACCCCAGGTCTGAGCCAGATCATTGTCAGTGGCAACAAGAAAGGCTCCTCTTACCATTCCTCCCAAACATGGCAGGTTTACATCAGGAAACGGTCCATTTAAAACTCTCCTGTCAGATGAAAGCTCTTAGATGAATGAGCAGCAGGAGGAAAAGGAAAGTAGGTTACAGACCAGGAGGAGCTGCAAGTTAGAAGAGAGTTGTGTGTGCCTCATTTATGGCTGAACTGCTCCCTCCATCACAAAAGCCCAAGCACTCCACCACCTCATCTAGGACTTGGACTCTCTGAAAGGCTCTGAAAGAGTCAGGGTGAGTCTGTTTCTGATCACTACAATGACATGTACTGTGCTTTTGGTGCCATCAGAGACATTCAGACACAAAGCAGCAGCACGAGACCCTTCTGCAGTGCAAAATACAGTTGTCTCTGCAGGCTGGCAAATTACCTACACCACCAGGCACCACAGGCCAGTGCAGGCATGATGAGATGCTCTGCAGCAAATGCATGCAGAAAGCAACAGCTTTTACTGAAATACCATCCTCTGTGCTGCAACCACTGTGACCAGCAGCATCCCTTCACTGGGCCACAGCACTGCCTGGGGAGCAATGCAGGCTGCAGGTAGCTCTTCTCTTCACCCTTAGCTCAGCAGAGCAGGAGTGGGCACACCAAAAATGCCAGGATGAAATTGCTGGGACACCCCGAGTAGTACAAAGGCTCTCTGTAAACTCCTGATCCCCTCCCCAACTCAGTCCCCATGGCCAGCAATGAATAAGTGGTGCTCAGCACTGAATCCCAGCGCAGCACCTGGGAGCAACTGAGGTGTGGGCTCTGGTGAGTTCTTCCAACTTTGCATGGAGGCTCCTCCCGGCTCAGGACAACCACACTGAGCTCCATGCAATGTCTGACACACATCACACAATAGGCTGTCCCTGTCGAGGTTCCCTAGCCTTTTGTTCCTGCAGTGGCAGGGCCAGAGAGAAGCATTTGGAAACCAGAGAGGGAACACTGGGATATCCTTGGTCTAAGCTCCCTCTGTGCCACTGTGACTGAGAAGGTACAGATCTGCTGTGGTGGTAGAACTGCAACTCCTCGTCTGGCATGGGGAACTGGAGGAAGGGGGTTTAGCTGCTCCTTACCTGGAGTCTGGTAGTTGAGCCGCCTCATCTCAACCGGGTCAGAGGAGTGGGCCAAGAGCGAGTCCTTCAGGCCAATGGAGTGCTCATCCTTGGAAGAGGGTGAATGTGCCCTTTTTCTATGGACAGAGAGGACAGAGACAAGTAGGTGAGCTCTGGAAGAGACCAGCATAAACCACCTGGGAAGGAAACTGGGTCCCTGTGTCCCAGACACCCAGCTCCATCCCAGGCTCCCATGGGCTCTTGGCAAGTCACATCTTCTGTGCCTTCAATTTTCCATTATGAAACAGGAAGGATTATATGTAAGCAATGGCAGAAGTTTGATTAGTGAGGCACTTCGAAATGTCATATTCTGCAAAATATTTATTAGAGAAAGAGGAGATAGATGTAAGATGTTGTTTCCTCTTACTCTCTCAAGGAACTATTTCCTGGAGTGGAAGGATATAATAATTTTTTTCCCAAGTATCAGAAATATTTAAATATAGAATGCTGTAATATAATAGTGTAAAGGCTCTTCAGGGTGTATTTTATTGGCCCATTAATACATGTCTTGAATGGTTGAAGGCACCCAAGGCATGTATTAATGGAACAATAAAATACACTGTTGTCTCTTCATGCCGTATTTATGCCTAGAGCAATGCCACCACCTCAGGCTCTTGCTGGAATTCACAGTCAAAGCAGGGACAGATCCAATCAAAAAGTGGACAAGTGAATATTAAAGAAAATCTAAGACTGCAAGGAGAGTTGCTAGTGATTCTTTTAAGTCCATTTCTTGGTCTGTATTACAAATACAGTGGATATACCCATGCGGCACAGAGGGGTGTTGGGCAGGAGGCAGGACTACAGTACTCTATTCTGAGTCTGTGCTGACCCTTACATTTTGCCAGAATGCTGAGCATGCATCAAAACACAGAGACTTTGTCTTTTGGCTACAGCCCCAAAAAGGATTTTGCGTGATGGTGAACCCCTCTGCTGACCTGCTGTCTTCTGGGAGAGAGGGAGCTGCAACAGTGCTAGTCTGCACATTCACCATCCTGCAGATCACTACAGTCAGTCTCTGCTTTCTAATCCCTTGTGAGGCATTTCAAAGCACCCTGAAAGGTTGCCAGGTTCTGCACAGAGGCAGATGCATCTCTGGATGGTGGTGACCCTGAGCCACGCATGGTCAGAAATGTTCTATCTGCAGCCTGTGGCTGTATCAAATACTGGAGCTGTTCAATGGGGAGAACCAGCTTGTGAGCCTTACACTGCTCTAAGTCATCTCAACATCTCTGAAGCCTTCTAGCTGCCTGGATTGAGACAAAAGAGCTGAGACTGAGAGCACCGACAGAACGGAAAATTCATGGCAAACAAATAAAGCACCGTTTCTCCTATCAGACACACAGCACAATGTGCCATGTGCTACTGTGTTCCAGTCCCTGAGCCCTTGAGCAAAGTGGCCCAGCTTTTATGGGGAATGTGCACAGCACATAATTCATATTTGTGTCTTTCGTTAGTTGTCTAGTCAGGGCAACTGCTAAAACAAACCTTCAGATCCCAAGCTATCCATTGCTACTCAGCTACAATTCATTCCCACTGTAGAGCTGACACTGAATATGCTGCACAGATAACTTTGGGGAAAAATGCCTCCAAAGACAAGCTGGACAGCAAAAACCTGTAGGATAACACAGCATCACTCTGAGTATGTGGGTGGTGCTGGAGTCGGGTATGCTGTTGATGCATGAGCTAGGAGGCTGCAGGGGCATGAATGCCAGGTCTGAGCACAGTGGATTGGTACTACTTCCTATTGCTCCATCCACACCAGACTCTAGGACAAAGTAAAGCTAAGCCTTGCTGTCTAAGGGGCCCAGGTACAGAAATCCCCCCTGTGGCCATCTTATCCCTTTAAGGAAGAGCAAACACTTCTTACAATGGCTTGGTATGCCCTCAAAGCTTCCTCACTACAGAGTGCAAGAATGCACCTGCATTCTTGACAGAACAGCTCTCAGTCTGAAGTGAATGAGAAAACAAAGAAATGCCTATAACTGCTTGTGTTGTAGCTTTTTTGATTTTTAATTTAACTGCAAAAACAATCTGGAAAGTATTTATGTTGGAACTGTCTCCCGAAGAGCTGTGAGAGGTTGGCAATTGCTAGGAGGCTGATACCTTTGAGGAAACAAAGTCTTTGTAAACCCCCAGGGCTGGCATGCTCCATGCTCCCAAAAACAAAGATGCCCCTTAGTAGCTTCAGGCTTATCTTTCAAAAAAGAAGTAAGACTTGAAATTTTAGCAAAACAAGAAGATAAAAAGGATTCATACCTTTCTTGCTTACTAGATCCAGGGAAGAGCAGAAACAGAAGAAAGGAGATGATCACTCACATAGAAAGGCACTGGCTGCACATGCACAGCAGAGCTCCATTTAATCAGAGAACAAAGCCAGCCCTCCTCCCCGAGCTACAGATACATATGTAAATAGAGAGTCCAGGAGGAGCAGAACCTCGGAGTTGAGCTGATAGAGAATGACCTACTGTAATTGAACAGGCTACCCGAACACATGCAAACGCAACCTGTGCCTCCTTGGGAGGACTAACAATCATCTCACACCACAGTTAGAGCTCTAGCAGGACTGCTCTGCTATGCAAAAGCAGGTGGTTGCTTCAGCTGCAAGCACAGTGTGGATGGTGCTGATCCAGTAGCCAGGACTGGGAGGCCTCAAAAAGAGAGCTCCTACTCTGATTTCAGCCTGTCACATCCATGCTCTGTTCTCACTGCCAAGGCCATGTTCCTCAGTCAAAATTCACAGTAGTGGGGGCACCTGCCAGACATCAAGCAGGCGATTTCCACAGAAAACCAGTACTAGAGAAGTCCCCAAGGCTGCAAATGTAAGCTGTGAGACCGGAGAGTAGCCAGCAGACTGGCTATATGGACACAGCTGCCCTTCTCTGTCCCACAACTCACACGTTTCCAGAATCCACAGCAGCTCAGTGTCCTGGGGCTGATATTAATTACTTTCTGCATGCCTAGCCCTTCTGCTGCTTTTATAAGGCGGCCTTCTGCTGTGCCAGATAGAGACCTTCCTCCTCCCTGTGACCACCAAGGACTGTCTATCACAGCACCACATATCTGAAGGAAGGAGTGTCCTGCAAGTGCCGTCACCTGTAGTGCTCATGTTGAAACTGCTATGTCCTGGACTGGATCTCACCTTTTGAAGAGGAGTATAGCAATGACAATGATGATGATTAATATCACAGCCAGGACAGGTCCCATCACCCACAGCATCTCCGGTTCATCCTGCTGCTTTGCTGAAGCCACTTCCATCACAATCTCATCTGAGTAGGGGCTGGCTGCGTATCTCTTCTGAACAGCACCGGCAGGAGAGGGAGAGAAAAGCAAGCATCCATTATGCTAAAGCAACAGCTACATCCCTGAAATGCACAGATTTTCCCTTGCCTCTGGCCAGCAGGGAATGGTCATGCTTCTCAAATTCCAGCAGCACACCTGGATCCTCCCTCCCTCAGCATCAGGAAGAGGTCATGCTGTGGAAACAGTCTCTTCCTGGTGCAAAACATTCTCAGTGCCAGTAACTTCCTGGCTGGCAGACCTGGCCTCCAGGTGCCAAACTGGAGCAGCCCAGCTAAGAGTCGCTTGCCAGCCCTGGATTCTCTTGGAGCCAAATCACAGGCTTTTGAATCCTAACCAATTGCACAGTGGGGCTGGCTGATGATTCCTAAGTGGTTTATAATACCTGCTGTGCTGATATCAACACAACTCTCCAGGACAGGGCTATATTAGGAAAACCCCTGCTGGGCTGTGTGGTTTTCTTAAAGGAACAAAATAACAGGAACATTTTCTACCTGAAGTCTCAACCCTGATAAACACACCTTGGAAAGGAGCTCATGTCTACAGGTTCCTTTCCAGAGACTTCTGCAACCCAAAGGGACAGCTTTCTAGCCCCACCAGCAAGATGGGATTAGCAAGACCCAAACCCTTCCTGCAGAAAAATGACACTGCACCTGGCTTGTTCTGCTGCTGTTGCTGAGGATTATGGAACTGTGCTGTCCCTTCACAGCTCAGCCTCGCTGGGTCAGAAGGGTTAAGTGCTGCAAAAAGTAATCCTTTCTCCCTGTCAGAGGGCTAGAGCTGTAGTAGTTCAGTGCCTGTGGCTTTTGAGCAGCACCTGCTGCCTGGCATTAGGGAGCTAGAAAAGCTCTGCTCCTGCCATAGAAAGTTTCAGTCACTGAAGAGGTGCCCATGGATCTATAAATCTGCTTTAATGTCGAAGTTTAAACACGCACTTCATGTCTGGGTGCATCTGAGAAGAAAGGGAAAAATCAGGCGTGCTGGTGTCACACAAATGTGCATCTTGATCTCCTCTCACAGGTGCTCTTGATTCCAGCCAGCCTGCTTTCAAACATGCATGAAAATGCTCTTATCTGTGATATCCTTCTGGCAGCACACTAAGGTGCAGCATCTTTTTGCTGCTCTCCTCAAATTTATCAGTGGTCAGAGATGCCACTGGCTGGAGGGGTGGCTCCTGCTTTGTCTGTGAAACCTTTCAGCCCTTTTTCAGTGATCCTGAAACAGCTGCTGGGTCCTGGTTCAGCTCTGTTCCTAAAGGGAATCTCCATGGGATCATTGCAACACATCAGCCTGTTCCTGCACCCCTTGTCTACTTCAAACAATGGGGCAAGGAGTCAGCAACAGCTCTATGTGAGCATAGCAGACAAAGATGCTACGTTGGTAGTAAGAGGATGGGGCAGAAGGCTTCCCTATATGTACGGGCAAGCGGCTACTCCATGAGGAAGGCACAAAGGCTTTGCCTATGACTACGCAGAAAGATCGAACTGCATTAGGTAGGGGGAAGGAGCATGCTGATCTATGCAGCAAAATAACACGTGTCCATCTCCAAAGCTTTGTGCAAGTGACAAAGATTTGTATTTTTTGAAGACATGCTTTGGAGATGCCTGCTTCCAAGAGAAAACAGAAGCAGAAGAGATCAGAAAGACAGTTATCTCAGTGGCATTTCCAAAGGCAGACTGCAAGGTGCACGTGCCCCTACTCTCCAGAGATGGTGTTTCAACCACACTCCCCTTTGCCTTTGAAGAATGGCAATGTTACACTTGCCTGCTGACACCAGAGCAAGCGATTTAAGAGGAGGTGAGTGAGGGAGATAGTGCACAGCCTTGGACAGAGTGCCTTATGTTTCACTTGAAAACAGATATGATACAGCGGGGGATGCAGAAGGGTGGTCTCTAGGAGGAGGGTGTAATAACTCTGCTGGTGGGTGGTTCACTGGAGGGCTGCGGCAGATCAATGCTAGGGAAATGATGATGATGATAGTCTGGGATCAGCTAGTTAAGGTCACCTCTTCTTGACAGGGGCTGCCAGGATAGCACATCTTAAGGCTGCTGCCTTATCTTGCTGCTAATTTCTGACTCTCCTTCTCTTACCAGTGTACACATCTTGCCACAAGAACACGTGAGCTGGATGAGTAATGAAGAACTTGACCAGCCCTAATGAGCCATTACAAGCAAACAAGGTTGAAGAAGGAAGCCGCAGCTGGAAGCTGACCAAAGGATTCTGTGCATCTCTATTATTTTAATTATTTACACACTGGAAGCTGCTACAGATTCCACCACCACTCCTGACCTTCATGTTTACAGCTGGGCAGGTCTTATTGTGCTACTGCCTGTTTATTCCATCAGCTACTGCCTTCCCCCTCACATGCCTAGGCCCATGTGCTTGGCAGCATGCTGCTGACAAAGGCAGAGCCCATTTGCCTCTAGCAAGGAGACACAGGAGCAAGAATCCCAGTGCAGCAGGCAACTGTGCCACTTTGCCCTGCTGACAACCCACTGTTATGGGATCAGGTTTGCTTCTCCAGATGTCAGCTGGAAGTGACATTCTGGCCAGAGAAGAGCCTGTGAAGGCAGGTTAGCAGGGAAGCATCCTGTTCACTGCACAGCCTCAGCAGCCACTGTGCAGGGCAGGATTCTAAGGGGCTGTTTGCCACAGTCATTTACTTGAACAAAAGCAGAATGAGAACCTATCCCATCCCAACCCTGTGTCAAGCTCTGCTCTGGGCACAGCCCACCAAGCCACAACTGAGCTTGTGTAGAGAACGTTTGTTGACACTGCCCTCCACTCTCATCTGTTATGTCAAACGTACGTGCCATTTCCCTCCAACACCACCATCTATCAAGTCAGCTCCCATGGCTGCCTCAGCTTGTTGAGGCCAGCTATGCAGGCTCACTCTCCTCTCTTACGAGAAAACCCCATCATTCTGGCTTGCAGTAACTGTTCACCCTGCCTGCACTGAGCCCACCCCAGCTCTGCCCAGAAAGGCAGTGATCCCCCAGCAGAAAGTCCTTACCGTGTCCCCATCCTCCAGCGAGGCCAGCACAAAACAGCGATAGCTCAGGTCTTGGGACAGGGGCTTGTTGTAGAAACCTTTGTAGTTCTTCTCGTCCCCCAGGGTGAAGGTCTCGGGCAGCACATCCACTTGAGCAGCAATGTAGGGCTTGAGTCTGTCTGCTTGGCGTCGCTGGCGCCTGCTCTGACTCCCTTGGCTTATGGCCTCCAGCAACTGGGGACAAACAAGGTCCATCACTATCATTTTGCCCAGCATGATGCCACCTTACACTGTTACCTCAGGACTCAACAGGGTGGAAGGGAAGGGAGATGATACCAGGTTTGATTTGGATGTAGTGGTACAAAAAAACCCAGAGAGATGTGTTACACATTTAGGCATTGCTGTAGCATCTGTCTGCAGACCTTCACTGCAAGGACCTCCACCAGAATCTCAGCTTTGGGAAAGTCCTGAGCCCTGATGCCAACACAATGAATGTTAGGGCTGAGACAGCTGGGCTGTGCCTGTCAGCCTGAATTAATGTATCTCAACAGGCTGTGAGGGGCCCGGACCATGTTCTGTGTCCCAAATACAGGACTGGACAGCAACTCACACTTTATGCATAGGGATGTACATCAGCTGACACTGATGTATAGGGAAAAAGTGACATTTGCTGTGTCCTTCCCTTCTGTCAGTGCCTTGATATTTCACCTGCTGCTGGGTACAGACAGAGCTTCGTGTAAATCACACAGAACAGTAACAGATTTCATGGGATGTTCAGAGTAAAAATTGCAAATTTCATAGTCAGCCACAAATTCATGAAAAAGGATATAAACACACAAAAATTCAATTACACTGCTAAGAAAGACTCTCAGATGTTTAAAGATGTTTTTCTAATGAATAAAACCAAGTATCAGGCTTGGAACAGAAATTCTAATTTAAAATGAAGAAGGAGGCATGAAATACATTTCACACACAAATGTATCAGTGCAGCATTGTCAGAGTAGACAGGGAACATCAGTGGGGCTGGAGACAGTGATGTGAACACAAAGCCATGCTGCTGAGCTGAGCTCACTCTGAGGAGGAAAAGATGGGTAATGAATCCCCCACTCTTTCCCCTTGACAGTCCATCCTTGCCTTCCTATGAATACTCATGTTGGAGCAATTTAGAAAAGCTAAAGCTTATTGCAGTATCACCAAAAAATAGGAAGGAAAGAAAAAAAAGGGAAAAGGAAAAGGGGATGAAGAAATCTGTTTCACAAATAGCCTTGTCACCATAGGGGAAAAAGGCAGAAACATAGCCTTTGGATGGTGGAGTTTGCTCCCTACACACACCTCTTGTATATTGGCTGAAATTACAGCTGAGCTCTTTGGGGCAGAAAGCACAGCTGTAAGTGCATGAAACCATAGGGCTCCAGTTTGTGGTTAAGGTAGTTAGATGCTGCTGCCACTGACATATATAACATACACCAAAAAAACTGCATCAAAAGAACACCAGGTTTGCAAAGTTCAGGTCCTGCTAAATTAGAAAATTAATATTGCCTGTGCAAAATTAATTCAGCCTTACGTGTGTGCACTGTGTTACAATCCGTGACTGCATGGTCACACACTCTTTCCTGTAACTCTCCAGCTTTGTTAAATACACAGGACAGACAGTGCTTAATCAAAGAGCAACTATTCCGTATTTTGTTTTCTTCTTTGCACTGTGCAGCCCGAGGCATTGTTTATTGCTTACTATTCAAATCCAGCTCTGAAGACAAAATTAATAATTTCCTCATGGGCTTTTCTATGGTGCTGATCACTAGAATATTACAAGTGCTTCACAAACATTAACGATCTTATCTTTCAAACACCCATATGAGGTGAGATGAAAGCGATTATCCTAATTTTACAGACGGAGAACAGAGACACAGGGACATTAATGTAAAAAATGTCCAGTAATTTTGAATGTCAAATTGAAAAGACATTGGCTTGTTTTCTTTTTAAAGAAAACTTAGCATTTTTTCTATAGCATTGACTGTATCCAGCGGGGCTCCTATTGACTTTCTCTGCAGCTGGGGATGCTTAGGCTTTGTAAATGAGACTCCAGGATCTCAAACTGGACACTCTAAAAAGCTAGAACATACAAGACAGTGGCTGCTAATGAAAATTTTGTTCTAAATCATTTGCCCAGGGCTGACTGAAATAGAAATAGAAACCAGTTCTCTTGATAGCTTTCAACCACCTAAAGCTCACAATGAAACCATCCTTTCTAATCCTAGTCTTCTATTTCTTATGATGTTTTCCAACTTCTGCAATGGAATTATTCAGGAGGCCTACAGATGATGGTTCTCCATCATACAAGATCCCCCAACACATGCTGTGAGCTGGGACCCCATGGAAAAGACTGTGCAATCATGTAATTAAAGATTAATGATAAGCAAGGGCTGACTTACAGTTTTTAATGCTTTGTAATTTCTGAGTACTTCAAGTTTGCAACTTTGTTTTCTGAATGGCCCTTCTCTGTGTGATTTCTTGGAATTTTTCCTTATTATTTTGGGGTAGGGAGTGCATGCGGGAAAGAGCGAGCCCACAATCCCCTTGTGTGGGACTCTCCTGACACCCACATCTGCTGATGTTGGCAGACTGCCGCGCAGAATAAGCTGCTTCTTTGGGTGAATGGGCTGGTGAATGCGGAAAGCCTTTAACAAGCAAGCATGAAGGGGCCTTTGCAGGTTTTCTTAGATACTAGAGTTAACTCTTCACTCAAACTGCAGGCTTAGGTCCAATCCAGAGAGAAAGAAGCCTCCTGACAGAACCACTTAATAAACTGAAAATACTACTTCTTTCTTCTAGCCTGTTCTCAAAATCAGCATGGTTGCTTCAGCTAAAAAAGGCTGTGAAGAGTGTACGTCCTGAGACAGGATCTGTCCTGGGCAGAGCTCTGAGACACTCAAATGTGATCTGCTCACTGGGCACATTCTGGGAGGTGTCTCCTCCCTCTCTTGACTCCAGCCTCCTTCCTACATGCTGTCACCAGCCAAGAAAGGCTGAGTGCACTGCACATCCCACCTCTAATGCACAGCCTGCACCTCTATCGCTGCATCCGTGCTATTGCCAGGAGGCCTGGGCAAAATGTCCTGGGCTACCTGGGAACCACTTCCATCACAGCAGCTCTACAGTCTCCTACCTGGTCCAGCTCCATCTCATCAGGCGTTCGCCACCGACCAGTTGGACTGCTGGTGCTCTGATCTGCTGGCACAACCACGATGTAGTACCACCTGGGAAGGAAAGAAACCATAAGCACTGGACCCTAAGTCATCTCTCTGTCAGGACGCCAAACAATGTGCCATATGCCTCCTAGGGATAACCTGTTCCTTTCCCTGCCCTGGGTTCAGTAAGAGAGAGGCTGGTTTTCCAGCTGTACCAGAGAAGAGAATACTCCCGTTAGCACTCATTAGGTTAATGAAGATCTACAGACTGTGCTCCAGAGGGTGGTGTAGGAGCTGTGAGAAGGACATTTATATAATCGGATTGTAGCAAGAATCCTGGGGGAATTGTGCTTCAGCACAAGGATACCACAGTAACGAATGAGACTTCCACAAGCTCGCTTTTTTAATCTCCTTGAGGCTTTAGGCATTATTTATTTAAAGGATGTTATACAGCATCAGAGAAAGTCCCTCCTGATCCTCAACTGTGTTTTTGCTGGTAGCATCTGGAGTGTACCCACCAGGGTGAGGGCAAACTGTCAGAGAATTGTCTTAATTTTATTGCACACAAATATTTGCTCAGAAAGAGCCAGCAGCATGATCCCCTGTTACGAGTAAATGCCTGGCTCTGTACCACAGCCTGCTCGGAAATTCACTCCTAGGTTACAAAATCCAGAGGCTGGCAGAGATCTGCTCTACCATTTTTCCCCCATCTCTAGCCCCCCACCCTGCCTTCAATGCCCAGGCACGGCACCTACCTAACCGGCACAGTGGTCTGGACTTTGGGAAGGGTGAGTGTGAATTTTCCTTCTTGTATGTACTTGTTTGTGGCGATGGGTTTGCTTTGCAAGACGTCAGGAGCGGTGCGGATTGAGACGAGATGCTGAAGCCCTCCAGCACTGCTCCCACGGTTCATTAGCACAAAAGAATAGTCCGTGTCTGGCTGGAGGTCACTTATGAGTTTCTTCATCGAGTGGCCGTCCACCTCCACACTCTGGCTATTGTACAGAATCTGAAATGGGAAAAAGACATGCTCATGCAGCCAACAGCTGCTGATGAAAACTCACACTCAAAATAGCAGCGTTAAAGATGACAGTTTGGCTCTGGGCTCATCCTCAGGTGGTTCGACCACTTTATGCTTCATAAACAGCCATAAATCTTTAGTTAAAGAAGAACAACCCCTAGCAGAGGGTCGAGCTGTCCTCCCTGTGCCTTATAGTGATGGAGCAGAGAGCGGGTAATCTCAGCAAACCCTGGGTGGCTGGTGCCAATGGTGGGGCTGGTGGTGCCACATGCGCTGCTTTTCAGTGTCGGTTTGGGGGAGGAAGCCAGATGGCTGTGATTTGCTCTCGTGTGGAGATGAATGGGTCTTTGTTTCTTGTCTCACAAGGCTACAACACACAATATGTTTTTGGTGTAAAATCCCGTCTGCTTTAAATTGGTGTCACTCCTGTGTCTCCCAGCTCATGCCTGATGGAATGGTTAACGCAGACCATCCCCCTCCCAGCATGACTGGGGGTTACATGCCTCACCAATGAGCCAACAAATCCTACGCAGAGCTGTAACAGGGCTCTGCAGGTGTGACATCCCGCTGTTGCCATGACAACGGATGCTGCAGCCATGGGCAAGAGGTCGGAGCTGCTTTTCCCTGCCATGCTTGTAGTAGGGCAGAGCAGAGCAGGGCTGCTGGTGGCATGGGCAGTGGGCAGCCCCCATGCACAGCTTCCTGCCTTGGGCCCACTGGCCCCTCAGCTAACAGCATCTTCTCAGTCCCCTGCTGCAGATAAGCAGGACCCCCATCTCCCGCCAGGCACAGCAGCCATGGGCACTGCTGTATTAACTGCACCAAATGTCCCTCGTCTGCTGTGAGAACCTCAATCCTGATCCTACTGGAACAACTCCTGCACCCAAAAAAGACTGCCTCTGGAAAGCCAGAAACTCAAACAGTTCCTGGAGACAAATGGGGTGTAGAGAACCAGAGAGACCAGAGGTTGTGCCTCAGCTATGATAAAGCAGCATATTTCCTTCCACCGGGCAACTGTCCAGCTGGACTGTGGATAGCAGTGGAGAGACACAGCATGCCAAAACCCGGCAGAGCTGCAGCACGTTAAACCATGGCAGCTATTACGTGTTACAGGCAGAGAAGACCACATAAAACGTGCTCCTTCCAACAGCAGCCTTGGGAGAGAGCAGACAGCTCTGTGGAAGAAAAATTACTTGAAGTAAAACGGATTTTCACCAGCTGAGCCCACCATTCAGGCTGATACAGGCAGCAAGGGAGGGACTAAACTCTCCTTCCAAGTCACCTTTTCAGCAGGTGGCAGAATGTTGCCGGCTCACTGGCACAAGGGGAGCACATTAGCACGGCTCTAATATTTTGTGGTGAAGCAGGGAGAAGGGTGGCGCTGCAAAGAGGTCTGAAGGACAGTGGACCACAAGAAACAGGGTAGGCCTGGAATTTGCAGCTCAGCTTTTGTGTTAACCAAACAGCAGTGTGTACGGCATACTTCAAACCTTCTTTAGGTCATTTTGCATGGAGGTCAGGATAGGAAAAGAGCCCCAGCTTTTTTGTTGCTAAGTAGACACTCCCAACATGTAAAAGAGATGCAGTGAGGAGCCAGCAATGGAGAAGAGAAGCAACCAATCTCATTTGTTGACATGCTTCAATCTTCAGTGATGAACTATAAAAATAAGTACCAAGTACTAAAATAACACAGGTTTGCATGGACACATCCCCTGCACTGGCTGCCCCATGCTCAGGAGAGGTAGGATGGCCAGAGGGAATTGTTCTCTGCTGCGACTTCTCTTAAGATATTTTCTCCTGGGCTTTAATCCCTTTCTCCAAAGACATGTACGTCAGATTGGTGCTAAAGTGAGTGAAAAAAAAAAAAAAAGAAAATATAATGAAGAAATGCTTCTTACAGTACTAAATATTGGATATTTGGCTGTCAGGTTTCACCCTGCTCTGACACAGAAGCAGGAACAACAAAGACAGGATTGCTAGACCTCAAGTCATCTTAGCAGCTTTGCTGTCTGTTCCAGCACCACCCCTTGTAGGTCCAGACATTCCAGATGAGAGCTAATCAGAGGTGTCCTGGGGAAACATGGAACCTTCCTTCATGTGCTCGAACAAAGACTTGAACAAAACCAAGCTTCCAACATTAAGAGCTATGCCAGAAGGATGCAAAGGCCACAAAGAGTTCCACTGCCTCTAAGATGAGATCTCTCATCATGAATTCTTCTCTAATAAACTGCTTCTGTGTGTGCTCTAGGGAAGGTGCTTGCCTGCACATGAGCCATCTCTGTGGGACATAGCTGTTCTCCTGGAGTGAGAGGAGGAAGAAGAAATCATTAGGTACTTCAGAGTTTCTCTGCTTGCTCTGCACTGGAATTGACCAGGACACAGTCTCCAATTCAGTCCTGACATTAGATGATGATTTTTAGTGCCATGAACAAAGACAGTGAAATTGGCATTTGCAATGCTTTCCTGAAGCATGCTCCGCCATCCCCCCTTTTCACAGTTCCTACAGCAGTTCTACGTTCCTTTACCTGCCATAACACATTGTCTTCTCCAATCTTATGCACCATTAGTTATGGCCTCTACACAAACCTTATGATAACATAAGGGCTCAGAAACAGTCATTCATGTGCAGCTGAAGATGCCCGGGAGCTCAAGCAGGAATGCTATTTACAGGTTGCATCATGGCCCACTGGTAACTACTTAAGTCAGCAGCAAATTTGGCCCAAGGGCTCTGAACTGCCAAACGTTGCTGACTAGCCTATGGATTGCTGTAAAATGTCATTTGTGCTGCTCTTACCCACAAGAGAACAACTGCAAAGCTAGGTGGGTCCAAATGTCACTGCTGAAAGTCTACTGCTTGATTTCAAGGCAGGAAAGAATGTATTAAACTAAAAGATGAAAAGACACATAGTGTGCAACACTGGAAAAGATATTGACTTGATGGAGAAGTAGACAAGGCCGCTTTTTTTGCGGGCAGGAGTTAATTACTACATTCCATGGGATACACTGTGAGAAAGCACTACCCAGCATCCTCAGGGATTATTTTCAAACCTGTATCATAATGATTTTCAAAAGCTGCTGTTCCCTCTCCTCATTTGTAGAATACCTCGTGATGCTGTCTTTAACCAATATACTCCCCGTCCTACTCTTAAGTTGAAGAATGTGTCTCAGGAAAGTTGAGTTTCCCCAAGGAGAAGGTTGCATCTATCTTGCACTTTCCGTGAAAGCTCCAGAACAGGCTTTTGCAAGCACACTGGAATAGAAAAGGAATAGTGCCTCTCTTCCACCACAACTGCTGGGCTACATTTTACAAGGAATTTCTCTCCTCAACCAGAAGAAGCTGTGAAAATTCCCCAAAGACAACTCAAGCTTTCATTATTGATTTGGTGGCAATGAAAATTTGTAAGGTCTCAGTTCATCCTCTATTAAAAAAAAAGCTCCAGTCCTGCCTGTGCCTCGCTATTCATTGTCAGAACAATATCTACTTTAATTAAATCTGTTAAAGTAGAATATGACACCCTTTGGGACATAGATTTAGCATGAGACTGTTTATCAAGTGTAGATAATACTAATTGTTCCCATGGAGATTTATCTGCTATGCTAGTTACAGTATAAGGCTCTGGCCTCAGCACCCCGTGTTCCTGAATTAGAGAAGACAGGTGAACCTTGTTTATAAAAATACAACATCCTGAAGGTTAAGGATTTCTTTTGAGTAGCACAATCAATGACCTGGAGCTGACCCCCTTAGCTCCTGGCCTTGACTCATGTGTGTCTGCAAGCCTGGGAATATTAATAGAAAGTAGACGCTATTAGAGAAATATCCTTCTAATACTCTTGCTTGCATGACTGCTCTTCAGTTAGCAAGTAGCTAAAGCCATCTGCTCCTGTGTCACCTGAGGGTTAACCCACAGCAGGGGCAGACCCTGACTCACAGTCTGCTGCAAGACAAGGCATCAGAATTACATCCTTGGCTCCTGGCTACCTCCAACCACTCCACAATCGTTATGTGGTGGTAGTGCTCCAAAGGTCACATTGTCCCTTTCCAGCACAGTGCTGTCAGATAGAGACATGGGCTTTGTGCCACAGGAATAAGGCAAGATGAAGCAGAGTGCAAAGTAACCAGGCTCTGGGAAGTTACTTGCGGCCAGATATCTGAGCAGTGATCCTAATGCACCCTACGCCTGGGAAAGCTTTGAATACCACGAGGTCTTCACAAAAGCCTTGTCTGCTTCAGCTAACATGCATGTTAACAAGCGCCTGCTATTGATCATGGTAATTCAGCTTCAGGATTTAAACAAGAAGAGCTAGTAACAAGGAAGGGAAGGTGCTCACACACTTTGATGTTGATGTAGTTAAGGACCCTCCCCTCGTTTCCATGGCCATGGATCCCCCACAAATCATGCAGGCACTGTGTTTGCTCTTTAGGCACAGAATGGCAGGGTGCATGTGCAAGGAGGGAAGTCATGCTGCTCCCACCCCTGTCCACCTTTGCGGGTAGCTGCTGAGACTGGGTGGAAAATGGTCTTTGGTGATGGGACACGTTGGTTTTGTTTCTCAAGGGAGAGAAGCTGAGATCTGCAGAAATTTCCACCACACTCTAGACTTCCTCCCACCTCAGTGTTATACACCAGGGAGCTGAGTAAAGAAGCAAGACATCAGGTTCTAAGTGCTGTCTGCAGCCTGGTGGATGACAACTACATCCAGAACTGTGCTGGAGAAAAGAGAGCAGCAGCCATTCCTGCAGTTCCCTCTGCACTGACACATCTTGTGCTGCTCACACCTCGAACACCTTCTGGAAGGGTGATGATGCTTCTCTCCTTCATTCCCTTAGGTTATGCATCTGCCGCACTGCTCTGAAGTAACTCATAAAGGCAATCTGGATGTTTGAGACAGGACATGTTGCAGGAAGAGTCACTCTAAAGTTTAACTCTCTGGCTGGTTTTCAGACCACCTTGTCCTGGTGATCTCTTGCAACTGAATCACGTTTATAATTTTTTGTGCTTTGACTCTGAATCGGGCATCAGGACAAGCTTGTGTAACCACTGTCGAGGAGCTACAATGGCCAGCGCGACTGGTAGGTCCCAGCTGAGTGATTACCAGGCAAAGAGATACTTGAGAAAGCTGTTGATGGAGTGCAGCAATGACTGGGATTGTGTGAACAACCACTGCAAATGCTCATGAGAAAAACATCAGGGATTTGGGTGCTGGACCAGTTTCCATTTCCCTTCAAAAAGGCAAGTAATTTGGGGCACTATTAAGGGAGGAGTGGTTATTTAGCAGAAATTGCTGTGGTCAAGATGGGTTCCTAACTGGATGGTGAGAAGCCAGAAATACGTATTATGATCACTGAGACATCCCCCCATTCTCTGCCCAGTGCATGCCTTCACTGCTTGGTATTGCCAGTGTGTCCATCAGCCAATGTTATTCACTCCTGCTTTGTTACCATGAGCCAAGTGCTTATCGGCTATTCCACAACTGATCAGAACAGAAAGAAATCAACAGAACTACACCACCTTCTGGCTCGAGAAAAGTGTGAGGAAGGAAAGCAAGTAGCAATGTACTCTACTGTGTGCCATGGTTCATGCACAGGTGCTCAAAAGCAAGAGCAGCTACCTAACTTGGGCTTGGAGATCAGAGCTCCACAAGACTCCATGCCAGTGAGCAATATGACCCTGCTCTGCTCATCTCTTGTCTAATGGCCTGGAAACATCATGTGGCAGGTCAAGGTGCTGCTTTCCCCTGTCCTGCTCACTGCCACAGGTGGAGCTCCCTGTTCTCTGCATCCCACTCTTACCTTAAAAGGCACTGCAGATTTATAGGAGTCAGGCACTTCCCAGCTCAGCAACACAGACGTTTTCATGACGGCATTGACGCGGAAGTTCTTAGCAAACACTGAAATGAAAAACAAGATTTTTGAGCACTGTAAGACCAAGTCAGGAGGGAGTCAGGCAGCAGCTTGGTTCCAAGTCTCTCTTTATCTATCTCAGCATCAGAGGTCAAACAGTTCATCTACAGCAGAGAAGTGAGATGAGGAGAAAAGAGCAACTGCCTTTTTACCAAGTCTCCAGTCTCCAGTGGAGTCTTGCTTTTTTTACTATAATTTCCAGCATCACAGAAAGGAAGTCACAGGCTTAACTGTAGTGTTCCTCTCTCCCCCCTCCACTCACACGCTCTTGGCCCTTTGCTGTGATCAAAGAACAGTGGTGCCCAGGTACTGGATCTGCAGATCATCCTACCCAGCTGCCTGCTCCAGTTCAAGCAGGAGCCTTTCATGTACAGACAAAACATCAAAGTGTGCCTGTGGAGCAATGAAGGCAATTAAGCTACCACCAACGCCCCTCTTCCCCAAATGGCAACTTTAAGGAAACCTTCGCTGAGCTTCCCCTCGCCAAACTAGTTTTAGACTAGGGAGCCACACAGCACCTGATCTCAGTAAGTCAGAGCAAGGGGGAGCATAGCCTCATGAGCTGAAGCAAAGACCTCTTGCTTGCTGACAGGGCTTGTTAGATGGGCACTTACCTTGCTCAACAGGCATTGTCCGGGACTGGATGCTGGGGCTGAGTGGCCCAACCCCTTTATTGGTGCGGGCCCTCACTTTGATGTCGTAAGTGGTATCGGGCTTCAAATTCGTCAAAGTGATACTTGTGTCCTTGGTGATATTAACCAGGTCCTGCTGGCTATTTATGTCCCTGTATACCACTGTGTAGTTGACTATCTTGCCGTTTCGTTCTGCTAAGACTGGAGGGTCCCATGCAACTTCTGTGGTTGAAGTGGTGAGACCCACCACACGCAGGTTCTGTGGGAAGCCGCTTGGCACGTCTTCTGCTGTAGTGATCTCCTTCTCAAACTCTTCTCCTGGGCCAGCTCTGTTCTTGGCAGACAATCTGAAGAGGTACGTGGCCCCCTTGTGCAGGTTGGTCACAGTGTAGTGATGGTCTCTCTTCCCGAAGTCTATCGTGTTCATCTTTTCCTCATCAAGACGTCTGTATTGCAGCCTGTAACCCAGCAGCTCCCCTACCATCTCCTTGGGTGGGTGCCACTGGATGAGGGCTGTGTTCATGGCTGTCGTGCTAATCATCATGGTGGGCTTCCCTGGGACTGCAACATAAACACACAATGACCATCTATAGCCTGGAAGGAGGGCAAGGAAGGACCACTTCTGTGTTGCTCAGTCCAAGAGGATTGAGGAAAGTGGGAAAGTTCAGACAACAGGGTGAAGAGGACGACAGACAATTCACATGGATAGAGGCAGACTGACCCTAATCCGGTGATGAGGGAAGCTGGAGCCAGCCAGCTCTTGGCTGCCGTTTTCCCATGCGCTGCCATCTAAACAGGCAATAAATTCTGCCATATCCAGCCCCAAAATTCATCCCCTTTATAGGAAAGATTTAAGGTACCTCAAAGCATCACATTTAACTCAGAGAAGATACGAATCCCGTCCTCCCCATCAGTGGTCTTCAGACATTCCAGCTAGTGTGCAGTACCAGGCCGTGCTGGCCCCAGCGCACTGTACCACAACAGACACACAGAAACCCAAGTCCAGCACCCTGATCTGTCTGGAGGCAGACAAATTTCATCCTGAAACCTTGCAGTTTTACCATCTGCAGAGGCAGCGAGCAGAGCTGGGCGGGCTGTTTGCCATCAGAATACATTTGGTTTAGCTGATGAGCAGATTCGTGATGTCAGTGTCGATGTGAAAGGTGAACACAAGCGTTCCACAGGATTTTGCTTATGCTGCACAAGTCAAGGGATGTTGTCATCACTGGTTAGGAACTGATGGATTTAAATTGGTGGTTTAATACCTTGATCTCCTTCAGTTAAAAAAGGATGTGTCTTCAGTTCACATCAGCTCAGATTTGTAAACAAATCAACTGATAGGGAAGATACTCAGAATCAAAGGGATGGGACCACTGATATGAAAATGAAAATGGGACTGTAGCCAAACCTAGGTAAATAAAATATCCTTGAACAGTTTTGAAATGTATGAGCCCACAGACGAGCATGAGAAAAACAGATTTGACAGAATTATGCCTCGATTTTGCCATGAGAGGGCGATACCAACACTCCCCTTTGAGGTCAAGCCTGCAGACAAGCCTGTACAAAGGCAGTTCTGGGGGTGGTTCTGTAGATAGCAAGACATACTATTACATTTCCACTGCCAGTGCCATCCTTCTTGCACTCATAATACAATGTCTGAGAGCAGCTAGTATTAAGGGACACATTATTTTCAGAGCTGATTCCAAATATTAACTTCAAATGTGTATCATAACATGGGAAGACCCACTGTGGTTTACAGTGCAACACCAGTATGTTTAGGAAGCTTTTCCTGTTTATAGGACAGCTGTAGCAATGTGATGAGCAGAGCATACATCATGGCGAGGCACAAGGGAGACAGCATTTGAGACTGTGACAGTGGAAACTACCTCTGGAGCTCCCCATATGCAGTGCGGAGGAGATGGCAAGCTGTTCCCTGTTTAAAAGCACCAGGAACAAACGCTCTCAGTTTGCACAAGCTGCATTCCCATAATAACAAGTGGTAAATACTGTTCCTGTGGCTGGTGTGAGGAAGCAGCAGGATTATCAGCTGTAGGACAGGTCTAGTGAGTGGAAATCGTGGTCAAGAAAATGTCAATTAGTTGGTGCCACTGCCAAAGGCAAGTTTGACCACATCCGGAGGAAAGCACCTGATGAAATCCTGAGTGCCCCTGCTCCAGGCAGAGGCTCCTGTGTTCCACGAGGCACAGGGTACAAGTCTCTGCTGACACTGCAGAACCAAACTGGCTGGGATCACCAGGACCTAGAAGTTGTGTCCGCAGTACTCCTATGGCAGGATTTGTTGCATTCCAGATTTTACCACGGCTCTAGGAGCAGCTGGGCTCGGCTATGGAATCCTGGGGAGACAGCAGGAGCAATGGCTGGGGGGGAAGCTGAGAGGCACCTCTGAGGAGCCCTCTTTGCCAGGAACCATCCCAGGTGACACTGTAGTCACCACAGGAAGCAAGAAATGGCACTTGTCTATGGGGACAAGGTGAGGACAGGCTGTAACTCCAAAGCTGAGGGAGGGCCTGGACTTTCAGGCTTCCTCTTCCCAGGTCTCTGGCCTATGCAGATGAGCTCAGACCCATGAGTTTCACTGCTGTCTCACAGGCCCTGGCACTAACTGTCCATCTGTTTGCTGTACTTTGCTCAAGTGGTCCAGTGGCAAAGCCTGTAAGTAAGGGCTGGAGATCACAAGAGTATGTGCCTCTGTAGCATCTCCAGCCCTCTTGCTTCCTCCTGTACAGGTGCCTTGGCCATACTCCCCATGACTCCTGGGAAGTTTTACTACCACCCCTAAGAGGCTGCAGCATCCACTCCCCACACTCACCTGCCCCTGTGGTGGTGATGACTTTCGGCTTGCTGCGGGCACCATCTCCTTTGGTGGTGTAGGCAGCGACAGTGACGGAGTAGGTGGTTTCTGGCAGCAGGCCTCCAATGACTGTCTCCTGGGAGCACATCCACGAGGCAGAGAAGGGGCAAATGAGAAGAACAGGTACTTGTTACCGGAGTGAGCAAAGGAGGGCACTGGGGTCAGTGTCTCCAACAGCAACACACCAACACACTCAGTGATTCACACTCATGCTTGCATTCAAGCACACGTCTTGCACAGAGCCAGCAAACAACAACTGCTGCCACTCCAACACTCATTTGCCTCATTTCAACCCCTGCCTCTAACACCTGGCCTTTCAGGGACCCAAGAGCAACCTGTGTCAGCAGCTCTGCTCTCCCACGGCTTCTGCCAAGAGGGAGATCTGCTCCAGACATGGTCCTGTGTGAAGCCTGAGAGTAAAAGGCCTGTGGAGCTGTGAACCAGAGCAAAAGCCAGTTCAGCTGGCTGGGGAAATCTCTTGGAGGCTAATTTGGGGATTTTTACAGTTGTCTCTCACAGAGGAGCCGCAGGGAGCACAGAGAGGCAATGCAGGCTTGGAGGCCCCAGGCAGGGAGCACCTGCAGTGCTACAGCAGTGTGTTTACCTCCTTGCCAGGCACAGCGTTGAAGTGATGGGACAGGGTCAGCACAAGGCACTGGCAAGACCTGGAGGGAAAACCCTGCACTGTGGGAGGTCTGGGAGGAGGGCAGACTCAGCAGGGTGCTAGCACCCCTGCATGCTCTGGCGTACTCTGGGCAGGAGAAGGGCATGGCTCTGCACTTCAATTTGAGATCAAAGAGGGGAGCACCACTCCTCTCTCCTGGCCTCCAGCAGCAACGTGACTTGTGCCAAGTGCATCTGGCCAGGCCTGCAAACGAGCAAGCACAGCGAGCTCAGCAGCTCTTTGCGAGCTCAGTACGGGCACCCTTGCGTTCATCTGTGGGTGTTATGAAAGGGACTGGGGCCGTTTAGCACTAATAACCCATCAGGTCAGGCAGCAAGAGACAACTGGGCTGGAGAAGAGGCTGGGAAAGGTTTTCGAAAGGAGGCAGAGGCTTTCGGTTGGTTATTTACCCTTTCAGAAAAGAAGTGTAGCGATGGAGAGAGACAAGGCACTGTTAGAGGCTGCTCTGGGGGTCTGATCTCTGCCCAGGGGATCCCTGCCAGCTTGAGGGGCACGAGGGTTGCTTGTGGTTGCTCTCAGAGCACAGCCAGTCCTCCCATCACTCACTCGCACAAACACACACACTATTAAACCTGCTGATTTCCAGTAAGCGCTGCTGGTTCAGGTTACCTGCCCAGGCTTACTCATCAAAATCACCGTGTTACCATCGCGGAACCAGCCAGCCCAGAGAAAAATCAACAAGCACCAACAAGAACCCCGCCAAAATCACCGTGTGAACCAGAGTCCAATCCCAACTCCGCCCCTGCAGCAGATCGTGTGTGCGGGTGAGTGGACGCGCAGTCCGATCGGTGCCAATGGACCCGCGGGGGAAGCACTCACACAAAACCTGCAGACTCTGAACATCCCAAGAGAATTCACTCCTCCCAAATCCATGCAAAGAGAAATTCTCACGCAAAAGCATGCCACCGGGAGCAAAGCAAGCGAGCTGAGAGGAGGGGAAGAGAGATGAGGGACGGATGAAAGAAGGTCTGATTGCATAATGTAAACACAGCGCTGTCATGACAAAGACACTCCGCGCGAGAATCCTCCGTAAAAAGCAGGAACAGAAATGCATTGTGCCAGGGAAGCTCACAGTAGGGCACATAATTGAATTGCTGACTCTAAAAAGGTCATTTTCTAGTTTGTTCCTCCAAATTTATATTTCAAAGTTATGTGGGAAAAATTGGATTTAACTGTTTAAATGTGATTGTTTTCCTATTACAATCTGTGTTTCAACCAAAGGTCACGGTTGAGAGTGCAGGTTATTTTTCATGACTACGATCAATGTGGTTTAAAGATTATATATCTAATTTTACCATGTAACTCAGTGGGCCAACTACTGCAGAAAGTAGGATGCACCTCCTGAGTTGATCACTTGAGCCTGCCTAAAACTGCACTGCAACAAGCTGGAAATACAGATTATAGGAAATGTCAATTGCTTTTCTGCATTTAGTAGCAATCTAAATGCCAGTTTTCTCTGGATTTGCTGCTTGTGGAAGGTTTCACAATGTAACTCTCCAGCCTCATTAAAGGAGTGAAAGGGATGTTTTGACAGCACTGTGTCTACAAAATTCACAAATCGATTTACCAAACCCCTCCTTTCCAACCTGGAATACACACAAGTGGTACTTACATGGTCGACGGAGTCCTCAGTTCTCCACTGACGGGGGGAGAAAGGAAGGAGGAGAGAAAAATGGAGACACAGAATTTTAAGGGGCAACATGTAGGAAGGGGATGACAATGACAACAGCAGGGGTTAGCAGGACTGGGTTGGGGGGATTACAACATTTATACACAGAGGATCACTTGGCACAGGCTGTGCCAAGGGAAGAGGTGGCATAGAGCAATTTTCTACATGCTGCTAGCCTGCACAGTAGGTCTGAGATCATTCACACAACAGGGGCAACAGTTTCCTTCTTATTGGAAGGAGAGGTCAACACTTCCTAACTTTGCAGTCCTTTCCCTTTCTGGCTTTTCTTTTCCCCCTTTCTGTGTTATTCTGCCTCTTCCACAAGCAGAACAAGTAGGGACAGCTTGCATTATCAAGGCTCTGTGGCTGACTGCTGCCCTGCATTACCCACAACAGAGCAGTGTCCAGTTTCTGCCCTCATGATCCTCCAGCCACCATCTCTTGTTGAGAATCAAAGACTTTAACACACAAAACTCAGAGGGCGCTCTCTGCAGGGAAGCACCAATACAACATTTACAGAGCTTCTCTTTCCTGTAACATTTGCAAGAAAATGCTCTGGAGACCTCAGAAAACCGTGAAGTGCCATCTCTTGTAAACAGCTGCAAGAAGCTGGGAGTCTTACACAGAGCTCCACACTAAGCTGATTCTCCAACAAAGCTGCGTGGCTTGGAGCAAGGCTCAAACTGGTGCATATACTGAGGAAACAGCTTCTCACTTCCAATTACACAATACCAAATGGCAAATGCCTGTTTGGCAAGAGCAGCCCTGCAGGTAAGAATTGTACACAAACTGTTTCCCAGCAATAGCTCACGTGGATTCCCAGCCATGGCAGCTCAGTTAGGGCTCTGAAGAGGGAATATGCAGGTTTCTGGCTGGATTTGGGGTTCTAAGACATCAAAGCTGCACTGGGGTGGTGAAACTGCAGACCTTGGCTGCTGCCATGCATGCCTGTAGCACTGTTCTTTGTGGTTGATGCACCAAAGGAAAGTTTGCAGAGACCACAGTGAGCTCTCTCTGGCAAGGTGACGTGTTTCATCTCAGGTTACTAAATCTGCCTGGAGGAAGCACCGGTCGATAGGTTCAAGCATAGAGATGAAAGTGGAAGATAGGTACTATTGCCCCTGACTCACAGTGTGAGCCTTGGCAGGCCTTTCTTCTGAGCCTGAGCTGCCAGCTGTGAAATGGTGCTCAGATACTGACTTCCCTGGGACACTGGAAAGCCCAGCTAATACTGCTGAAGTGCCTGGGAACCTGTGGGTGTAGCAGTAATACTAAATGGTATTAAGGCTACAAGTAGCCTTTTGCACTCAGGCTATTTGAGGTGGCTTTCACAGGCTGCAACCTATCACAGTGGCAGAGTACTCTCCTCAGCAGTAAAATATGTGGCATACCTTCTAAGTATTTGCTATTCTATTCTCTAAATTCAGAAAGAAGCAGCTATTGGAGAAAAAAATCTAAGATTTTATTATAGTTCACTTATTTGATGCCATGAGACTGCAGTAGAATTATCCCCTTAAACCGTGTTAAAATTTAACTTCATTGCAGAGGTCAAGTTGTCCCTAAAGACTTCCTATACAGACGAATCCCTCACGAGGTATTACGGTCACCAAAGGACCTCTTTCCGCATACATCTTGGTGTTATTTCCAGTGTTGCATGCTTAGCTGAACACAAGCCACTGCTATTGATGTACTACCGACACGCCAGCCAGCCCACACCGCTGGCAACAGCCACACTCTCTGCCCTGCTGATCTAAAACCTCACAGAAGTCTTGCTACAGGAGGTACTTGAGGCCTGGTAGCTCTTTCTCCCCGAAGTACATTTCTGCTTCCACACCACATCCCTGGTGGATGAGGGCCATGTGGATGGCAACACCCCAGCCTGCCTCCATACAGCTGCAGGAGCAGAAGGTAACACCCCAGTGCAACAGAGGAGACCCGGGCTCAGGAGGCTACTGTGCCTGACAGCCCCTCACACCACAGAATAGAGTTTATCACCCACCAGGATTTTAGACCAAGTGTTTAATGTTCAAACTCTGTTTGCTCTTATGTTTCAGTGGACTCATATTTCCTTCCTTAAACCAGCTCAATTGCTTCTTAACTGTTGAAGGTTGGTCACTAAGACAAATTGATCTGAAAAGCACAGGAGGTGTCATAAAAAGAACTCAGACAGGGCTGTGTGCATGAGACAGGATGGCTCAGGGAAGTGCTAAAGCTAACAGTGTGTATTTATGGCAGCTGCAGGGCCTTAACGTTTCATTTTACACTTCAACACCACACAGCACGGTCATGTCGCACCAGGGAATGGCTGTTTTCCCTGTCCATGGCTCTTGCAAAAGACAGACCCAAGCCCTCCCAAACAGCCCCAGCTATGAAAAGTGAACACTGCACTTTTCCTTCAGATCCTTCTCTCTGCTTCAGTGACTGTGGCACAACTCCACATGTAAACTTGGGTGCCAGCTTGTGGGGATGTGGAAGGGTCTGAGGGCTCCAGAAGCTCACATTTGTCTATTACTTAAATGCCTCTTGGATGATGCCTTTCGGTTTTATTCCACTTACAAAGCAGAGTACATCTCACCTCCATGCAGCCAAATGCAGATTGTACATCTCACCTCCATGCTCACCTCCATGACTTGCTCCAAGTAGATTTAAATAAAGATCCTTGACAATTACCCAGTGAAAGAGGGAGGCTGTAAATTCCTCTGTGTTATGCCTGGGTGGGCAATGCCCAGGAAACAGGAGTCTCTGGCTACCCTGTTTCCCTTTGATCTCTGTCCAACAGCTTGAAGTGCTTGCTGTTCCTTCTCGCTCATCTGGAGCAAGCTGGTGGGACATGCACTCAGTCTACATGTTGCATGGAGAAGTGCTGCCTGCAAAGACCACACAATCTTCCCGTGAGCCTGCAGCCCTTCTTGTGGGCAGTGTGCCTCTCCCATGCCATGACTGTTTGCAGAGCAGGAGGAGGAGGAGGTGGCAGGAGTGTCTCCTCCACAAAGCTTGAGCTCCTTGTACCCTGCCAGCTCCCAGCAGCAGAAGCACTGCTAAGCTCTCTGGGCAGGCTGGTTCTGCAGGGGGCTCTAAGCAAGGCTAAGGTGCACGCCCCATCCTCAGAACGATGCAGGAGACAGGCTCCCAAGCAAATATGCTGCACAGTTGAGGGCAGGAGCAGTTCTCGGGGCCACAATGCAGCACAGGGTGAAGTGTCCCCTCAAGATGTTCCAGCCTGGGCTGAGAACAAGCAGGCTGGCCACACTGCCTTCCAGTATGTGAAGGGGGCCTATAAGGATGCTGGGGAGTGACTCTTCATTAGGGACTGTCCTGATAGAACAAAGGGTAATGGGTTCGAACTTAAGCAGGCAAAGTTTAGATTGGATATAAGGAGGAAGTTCTTTACTGTGAGGATGGTGAGGCACTGGAATGGGTTGCCCAGGGAAGTTGTGAGTGCTCCATCCCTGTCGGTGTTCAATGCCAGGCTGGACAGAGCATTGGGTGATACAGTTTAGTGAGAGGTATCTCTGCCCACGGCAGGGGGGTTGGAACCTGATGATCTTAAGGCCCTTTCCAACTGTAACTAGTCTATGATTTGCTTGTCTATCAGTCTGTCAGTAGGAGGTGAGAGCTCAGACTGGAAGGCATGAGAAGTCTGATGGAGGTAATCAGTCTCAGGCACAGCCACAGAGGGAAGGGAGAGGCCTCGGTTCCGCCACAGGACCTTCTGAATGACAGGTTACTTTCCCCAGACAGGAGGCTGCAAAATAGAATGTGATCTCTCCAGCACCAGGGCCCCACTTCTTGCTGATGTTTTTAGTCCTTTCCACTCAAATGGTTTTGAAAACTCGGAATCTATATTATCTGCACATCTAACATCTCCATTCCCTTTCCTTTTTCCTTTCATCTTCGTTTACTGTCTCTCCATTTCTCATCTTCAATCAGGAAAAATGATGAGTCAGCTGTAAAACCAGGGTCTTCATACCATCTGCAGGAAGCAGATTATATGGTATATACCTACTCAAAATCAGCAGGCAGCCTGGCTAGACAAAAGGAGGAGAGGCTCTGTCTACGTGTTCAGAGAATTTCTTTGGCTCCAGAGAATAAAGCAGTTTAATTCTCCCCTCGTGCACTGGTATGGTTTACGAATGTTTAGGAGTACTTAACTGTGGCTATATTCTGAGGAGTACTGAACTGTGGCTGCATTCTGACCATTTTCATCCTGTGACTTCCAGGGACAGGTGTTCCTCGTGACTCTTTTTGTTGCCTTCCACAGAAAATAATTCTTCAAAGACTACTTGTTAAAGTTCCATCTAGCTGTTTGCAAAGACACACACTGCCGTACTGAAAGATGGCAGCTCTTACAGGGTTCTTCAGCTTCTGGAACAGACGTATTTCATCACAAGCACAGGTCATGCCTGGCTTCTCACTCTTTTGGGAAATAAAGATCTCTACTGCCAAGTCAGTGAAACCTCTTCCCGGCAGGGTCCCATTTAGTTTATCCCAGGAGTGACATGACTCCTTCAGAGTAGTCACTTTTCTGCAACTATCTTTTGGCCTTTGCTTCCATCCAAAAGTTACAGTGGATGAACTGAGCACCACACATACCAGAAAAAAACACAGTCACAGCACTCGAGAACCTTCCCACATAAAATCACAGAATACGAAAGACTGGTAAGTGGTCTGACATGCCAGGAAGCTTCGAACAACTTGCCTCCTTGATGCACACATTCAAAATAATGCAAAATCTAGCACTCCTTGGAAAGTTTCTGGCACTGGAATCCTCATTCCTGCACATTAACATTGGGCTTCTCTCTCTGAAATGTATGAGTAAGGAGTGAAAGCAGAACTGGCTGGGCAAGCATGAAATGTTTGAAAACACAAACAAGAACAACATTGCCAACTTCGCCCACTGATGCTTGGGACAAACCCATTAACTCCAAACTCCAGCTGAACAACACAGCATCAATTGGTCGAACAACACAGCATCAATTGGTCAAACAACACAAAAGTTTATATCCTCCTGGAATAAGTAAAGCACGGTAAGCTGCTTTTCTAATGATTAAAATAAAGCAACATTTGAAGCATTAACAGAGACATGCCCCAGACAACACTGCGAGGACCCTCAAAGCATTTTCTCTCTTCAAAGTTTTTCCCTTCCACATTACTTCTGAGTTTTACCCTTCAGAATATGAATGGGGAGTAAAGCTGCCTCTGTGCACTGCACTCCCTACTGACAAACATATAAATGATTCACAGCTGCGTTCAGGCCAGAGATCAATTAATCGTTGCAGCTCTCCAGTATTTATATTGGGCATCATTCAGGCAAGCCTGCTGTGAATCGATTACTCATCGCTTCCAACAGCAGCAGATCCTGTACTTCATTTATACGATTATCTTTGTAGAGAACAGCTTGGGTCATCCATGACGAAGGACCCTTGCTCCAGAGAAGAGTTGTATTTCACAACAGCCAAGAACTTCCCTGGACCCTGGGAAAGAAGCAACTACACATTGCTGGGCTGAGCAGAGTGCATTATCTATGCCTGGAGCACTATGAAGGAACAGGGCTTCAGCTCACAGCTGGTGAGGCATCCAGGACATCGCATAATTATGAGCAGATTGTTGTATGAGGTTTGCAGAGGGCAAAGTCAGAGGGCAGGGTGATGTGGGCCTGCAGCTCAATTCTCCCCTGCCACCCCATCAGCCTTTCCTAGACTCAGTTGGTTTCACCTACACTTTGGTTTCAAGAGCCAATGCAAGGTTCAAGTCCCTGCCTTGCAAAAGCAGAAGGAAAGGGAGGCTTTGCTGAGCCAGAGGAGGGCTGTCCTGCCTATCATGCTGTGCCCACCCAACGGCACGGAGCCATCCCTGTGTGAAAAAAGCAGGCAGCACTGCAAAGAGGGAGAAACTTTGCCCTGAACATAGTAAGCACAAAAGAAGGAGACTTAAGGCCTTAAAACTCTGACGACTTATAACCTGACTGGCAAAACACAATTTGCTGCAGCTGAAATCCGCACAGGACGTGGCAGGTAGAGAGAGGTACATGTCAGAGAAGGGGTAAGGGAGAAGCATCATTCAATACATCATCTTTCCTACAGCAATCCTTTCCTGATTTTTTTTTTTTTTTAACATTTTACCCATTTGTAAGCCACGGTTTAGGGATAAACTGTTTGCCTTGCTCAGGCAGAGCTGAATCCCATGCTTGGCCTCAAGAGGAGGCCAAGAAATACTTGGATCCAGACAGCCTGGCCCTCTGCAGAGAACAAAGGTGCCATGCCCACCAGCCCGTGGTCCCCACACTGTACCTGTGCTTCCGACAGCATGACGTCCTTGATCACTGGCTGCCCTCGGGGCTCATTGTTTTCCAGCTTCACGTATGTAACCTGGTACCCGCGGATTTGCCCGTGCTGCTTATTGGAGATGGGCAGCTTCCAGCTCACCCGGATGGCAGTCGAATTCACAGACTCTACCTCCACCTTTCGAGGTGGGGCACTGGGCACTGTAACACACACAGGATAAACAGTTAGCAGGTACGACACAACCACTGTCAACCATCTCTCACTCCTCTACCTTCCCTTCACCTCAGTACAATGACAGCTCCGTTGGCACAAGTGCCCGTACCTGCCCAGGAGATCATTTTGCGGTTTTCCAGTGTGACCATATCCCCAACCCTTTCCTAGCATCCAAGCACTTTCGCTACTCTCAAGAGGAAGGAGTGTGACTGTGACATGCAGAAGCACCTCTAAAAGCCACTGGGCTGGGTCAGACCCAAGGTCCATCTATCCCTCTCTTGTCTCCAGCAATAAGGGATCAAGGAAGAATACAAGAATATAGCAAAATATAAAGAATATTGTAACCACCTGCAGCTCAGGGTGCCCGGCAGCAGAGGCAGGGGTTTTGAAGCCTTCTTTGCATCCTGCCTGTCACAACATCTCCTCTCAGATCCCTCTGCATACATCTAAATACAGTCCAATAGGCCCCAGGTAACACAACTGGGTGCTGAGCCTGCCTTGCGGGGAGCCCTGGTACCTGCCACCAGCCAAAGAGCACACGTGCTCTTCTCCTGTGACAGCAAGAGGTTAATGAGGGGGAAAAGCACCATCCTAAAACAATAACCCAGAGCTCAGAGACAGCAGTCACTGAACTCAGTCAGATAAAGGGGCCTGTGGGAATTGTGACAGCTCTGGGGACTGTATTTCATGCACAGCTAGCTGAATGCTTTTTGATAATAAAATGAAAAATTACACTGCACACAAAATATCAATTTTCTTGCAAGGTGAGGCCCGTTTAAAAATGTATTTATACCCTATTTACCATTTGGAAAAATTACCTCCTTATTACTTTTTGCTCTTGCATTGACTGTGACAAAAATGTCAATGCTAAAAAATGAGCTTCTCAGTTGCTCCTAGAAAGCTCCTTGGGGCTGAAGCAGCTGGGAACAGAGGTGTGCATTCCCTGCAGAACACACAGCTGCTACTCAAGTGCCTGGTACCCAAGTGAAGGATCTGGGCTCCATTCTGGCACCTCTACTGCAGCACCCTTTCCACTCTCCACTGCCCTGGAAAATCCAGGGGTTTGGAACCCTGTATGCCCCAATTCTCAGCACAGCAAGAAATAATCAGTATTATGTAATTAGGTATGGATAGCTGACAAGCAGACATAATGAGGATTGCTATTTCGACCAACTAGATGGGAAGAAACAGCTACCCAGCAGGTAAGCACAGTTTTTAAGCTGCAGGGCAATTCATTATTTTCCCCAGATGTCCTTCTTAATTGTAGATAATTAAATAAAATAGAGTAAGGAGGAATGGAGCACTTTAGCACCATGAGGCCTGCTCAACGTATGGGAATGAAGGGGGCTGCGCTTGAATAGTTACCTCCTTCTGGCTGGAGCAGCCTACACTGTAATCCGCAATTCACTTTTCACTTAGTGCAGTGACCTTGCACAAGCCACAGGGCTCTCCTGCCCTAGCATGACACCTGCCCACACACACAGTTGGGAGTCCAAGCAAAAACAAGATCCTCCCTGAGAACCAGGCAGAAGCTGCTTGTCAAGCTCTGCTGGCAAGAGAAGGCGGGAGGCCTCGGCAGGAGATACGGAGATGTTACAGGGACATGAAGAGATGTGTGAGCACACCACAGTGAAGAACACTACCATACCCCATTATGGGAATATGTGCTGTGTCTGAGACCCAAATGAGCAAAGTTCGATTTGTTTTCAGATCACAGTTTAGTATTTTTCTTTCCTTCATCATGGCTGTCTACCAAACATCAGCATGTCAGAGGGATATGAAATCACTCCTGACAGCTAAGCTGGAATGTCCAACCATGGTGCCCAAAAAGCAAGTAAGAGTGCTTGCTGCGACATTTCTGGGGTAGCAGCTTCCCCTGGGCTACAACTCTGCTGAATGAGAACTGAAGCAAACAATAGAGGCAGCAGGACACACACAGACGTGTTTGCCAGCTTAGGAATGCAGTCAGCGAGCATTCCCAGACACTGCTTCCAGAGCCACAGAGACATGGGGGACACTGGCAGCCCATTTAGGGAAACTGTAGCGTGCCTGGTTTCAATTTGCTATGCTGACTGAGCAATGTAGAGATGATCCCTTCTTTGCCTGGGTGCTGCATCTCTTTCTTCTCCCATTAAACCTGCAGCTTCTGGGGTCAGCATGAAGCCATGGAAGCTCATACTGTCACCCTGAGCTCTGACACTTTCAAAGGAATTGGCTTAAGTCACGATGACATAACTGACAGCCCTGCTAATACAAAGCAATTTCTCTTTAAAGCTGTCGTATCCAGTAAAGTGTTCTGTCCATGTGATATTCTGACTCTTGAGCGGAAGAGCAGATTTATATAAGCTGTGGCTTGCCTGGAAGCAGGAGCAGGAAGCAGCTTTCCTGTGGTATCTGCAAGTTTCAGATGGATTTCTTTTCCCCTCTTTAGTTTGCTGGATTTCAGGTCAACAAGTAAACCTTAAGTCCCGATCTCACAATGTGAGAGAAGCCTTTGGCTGAGAAAACTTGCGTTACCTTCAGTAAAACGGAAAACCACCACCACACACTAGAAAGCCAAATGGGAAAGCAATGTACTGCCTCCTCATGTGTGCAGGAAGCACTGCTAACACACACAGGACCCTTGTGGGACCACACCAGGAGATCTGACCCACAGCCTAGAGGCAACCATATCATATCAAAGCAAGAGCCAGCAGAGTAATTCCCCTACCCCACTCCACGGCAACCAAGAAGACTCACTCCTTGGAGCAGATGATTAAGGAACTGCTCCAAACAGCCTCCAGTCCTGTTTGAAAAGCACTCCCAAGGCCAATATCCCCACTCCCTTTCCCCTGTTTTCCAGCAGCTCAGCTAGGAGAGTCCTGGTTACCCCAATGCGGTAGCTGAAGCAGCTGTTCAGTAACACCTACCATCCTCATCAGTGCGCACGTGCACGGGGATGCTCTCCGGTCCTGGCCCCACATCGGTGTGAGCCCTTACCCACACCTTGTACTCGGTCCATTTCTCCAGGTCCTTGATCTCCCAGCTGGAGTGCTCCCGTCCAATGCCATCCACCACATGCTTGGTGTTGTCATCTCCTTCCACTGCCTGGTAGGCAATGGAGTACTGGGTGATGACCCCATTGCGGCTCTGGGCAGGCGGTGGCACCCAACTTACCCGGATGGTAGTGGAGCTGGTGCTTACACACTCGACATCTTGGGGTGGGGCGGAGGGGGCTGGGGATAAATAAATGAAGTGGGGAGATGAAGGGAAATGAGTGGAAGGACAAACAAAAATGCACAGGGAACTTTTACCCAGCCAACGGAACACTGAACATACACATGGACATTCAGCCAGCAGCTTCCTGGACAACTGCCTGCCTGCCTTGCAGATCAAAGATGGCACTAGGGGCAATCTGTATTTGAAAGCCTCATGAACAGCATGGAGACAGAAGTGCTGTTCTGCATCAGAGAACACCTCTTCCCAAAGCAGTTCTGGACACTCACTTTACCAAACACAACAAATGTCAGTAAGGGAAGGATTGTGAGAGAGAGAGACTGGTAGGGAGAAGAAAGATGCTTTCAGTGAAGATCTGAAGCAGATGGAAACCAGAAGAGGTAGGAAGCTACAGAAGGCAAGAGTGGCAGAAGGGAAGCTCACACACCAGATTGTATGAAGGCTTGAAAAACCTGCTCCTAGTCAAATGAAGGAAACAAAAGAGGGTAGGGAAAGCAGGTGACTGAGGCTGCCTGGAGTGTGTCCAGGCCGGGTTTGGAATCACAACCATCAGCTCTGAGCAGCACCCTGACCCAGGCACCACGTGGAAACAGGAGATAACATGGTTGTGCTGCTTTGCACGTGTGCCTAGTATCTGGGACCGACTGCTTCATGCCTGTCAAACTGGTTACCTGCCTCAGGAGCTTCCTGGCCTATGGGGCTCCAGAGGGGAAAGCACGCAGGTCTTGTCCCCTCACAAGCAAAAAAACCGTCTGTGGTTTGCATTAATTACTAAGCCCCAACAATGTTAAGTGGCCACAGGGAGAGGAATGAGATGTGGGCAGTGGATGCTTCAGGATGAGAAGCAGTCGCTGCCACACAGCATTGCTGGGGAACAGCAGCAAAACAAATCTGGTGGGTAAAAAGAGGGATCAGGAAAGAAGAGACAACCTGAACAAAGCAGAGCATCTCTAGACAATTGCCTGGTTCATTCCCTTCTCCAGCCTTGCAGAACTGCTGTCCTGTTGCAACAGGGCCCCAGCAACATGGGAGCCCTCCCACAGCAACAGCAGGCTCCTCTCATTTGTCCTCACTGCCCAGGGATGCTGCAGATGGTATGCTTGCAAAGAAGGCAAGGGTGGAAAGAATGAAGAAGGAAGGGAGCCCACCTGTTCAGTGAAGGCACAAGGTAGATGGGTGCAATCCCAGGTGCTTGCACAGAACGGAAGAGCCCTAAGCAGAGAGAGCAGGGCACTATCACCAAAACCAGCACACACAGCTTTAAGGTTAGGAAGCTCCTGGCCTGCAATAAGGCTGGTACAAGGTATCTTGCTTTGCTAGGCAGACAAAAGGCTGCTTCCATTCTTCACTGCACCCAGAAACCTAAAAAAGGCTGAAAAAAGACTGGCGCCCTTCCTCATGCTGCAGTCCTTGAAGGCATCAGTGCACCAGAGCCAGCCTTCCTAGGGCACAGGGACAAGCCTGCCTGCTCACTGCCCGCACAAAGGCAAACACAACCTACATTACCCCAGATAGCACCAGGGACCTCAGATAATTAAAACCCCCAACAATTGTGCCTTGGCTTTGTTCGGCACAGGTTGGTAGTGTGAAAAGATTTTGGAAAGCTGGGGAGAGCAGCACTTCCCAATGCCACTGGTGACCTCTGCTTGTAGAACACAAGGCCCATTTGCTTGCAGATATAGTCACAGGCTGCCTGTAACTCTTTGTGCCCGCTTCAGTTCTCAGAGAGGAGGGCCCATCTCCGACGCCTGCACTGAAGTGTCTGGAGAGAGGAAAGATGGAGGGAGAGTGGGCAGTGATGGATCTGCAAGAGATGATGGCTGAGCAGAATCAGACTGCTGCTATGGGAAAGAGAAGTCAAAGCAGTGCATGCAAGGGAAGCAAACAGTTGCTTATGTGAGGGAAGGCTAATCCTGCTCTGCCATCTGGTATACAGGAAGGGAGCAAGGGTAGAAAATTAATCCTCACACTCTTTTGGTTAATCAGCAGAGAAATGGCAGGAAAGACAGGAGGAAGATGTAACACCAAAGCAACACCAAGAGTGAGCTCAGAGAGGGCTGAGACAAAGCAACTGGTAAGAAGGGACAGATGAGACATAAGGAGCTTGGCAAGCCTTTCTTTTGCCATGATCTGCAGAGAGCCCATTCACGGAAGAGATATGCTCTGGCTTTGTTGCTCCACAGCATCACTTAGGATGCAGCTGCGAACTTCTCCAAAGGCAGCTATGGCTGGCAGGGTGGGCAGGTCAAAAGTTGACTGGGTAAGAGTTATAAACATGATGTGCAAGGCAAAAACTCAGATTAACATGTAAAGAAAACAAAATAAAACTTGGTAACATGAGCAGGATCAACTTAAAATGCATAAGGAGTGGGACTGTCCCTCCTGGGACCAGCAAAGCGCAGACTGGGTGGCAACATGCACCCACACACATAGAGGCACCCACACTGCAAACCTCTGCTGCCTCCAGGCTACTTACACCGGCCTCCCCCGCTGGTCCACAGCAGCCCTGTGCACCCATCCAGCCCACCTACTCTGTAAGCTAGGGAAAAGGCAGCCTCAAGATCCACCTTTGTATTTTAAGCGAGAACAGCATTTTAATGCTGAGGCCTTACGGGCTCCTCTCCTGCATCATGCTGCTTGCCTGAGGCAGTGCAGGCTCCTGGAAAACTCCCCCGTGCTCCTCAGGCCCTCAAAGCAGCACTGCTTGTGCGCTTTGCAGGGTGCCCAACAACTAAGTAAGCAGCTTAGCAGGAAAGACAGCCCAGAGGCTTCTCAGGAGATGGGGTCTGAGCTGTGCTACTTGAAGGGTGCAAAGGGGCACTGCATCCATCTGGCCTTCCTGGAAAAGCACCCCTATCACTCCTGAGCAGGGATGCCACAAGAAAAGCCCAGCAGCAGCAATGCAGATGTCCTTCTCCAGCCCATTAGTGGCTCAGTAGTGATGATGTGCCTCCTACCTTACTGTGACTGGTTTCTTAGGGCCAGGAATAAAGCCTGAAGACAGGCTGTTTGGAAAGCAGGAGTCTGACTGCTCCTGCAGTTTGTGTCCCACCTCAACATGTCAACCTCCAAGATCTAACAGCCTTTCTCAGAGTTACCAGATGGAAGAGTGCAGGAAGGAGACCAGTTTGAAACTGGGAGCAACACTCTTTCTAGATTAGCAAATTTTAAGGCCATAGGGGCCCAACCAAACCATCTGATGCTATGCGAAGATCAAAGAATTTCTGCCTGGAAGTTGTACACACAACTGCTGAGCTTAAGCAGAGCTTTCTGAAAGGCCTACTTGACTTTGACACCCCTAGTACCCAAGAATTCACTCTGCACTGGGATTGTTCAGCCAGTGGTTTGTCACCCTCACTGAATAGTGCAATAGTAACTGCTGAGGACTTATAAAATAGAGTGTCACCAGAAATATTCTCAATTAGGGGCCTGTAAACCAAGACCTAGACACTTCTTGGATAAATCAAAAGAACTCGTAGGCCCCTCAGTGTAAGCAGGGTTTTGCTGCTTAAGCAAAGGTATTCCTGTAGCTTTTGGCCAAACCTCTTCTATCCTGTGCATACTTCTCTTACTAAAGAGATGCCAGAACCAGACAGCTACTGCTCCACCAGCCAGTGAAGCAACAACCTTAAAAACGGACCAGTATGAGATCCCCTGTGAGCAGACAGCATGTGGAAAAGGTCATGGGAAGATGTTCGCCTTAAAGAGTCCACGAAGCAGAGGTTTTGCTTACTTGGATTGTTGTGAGACTCTGAAGGACTCATTTATGCATGGAGCCGTCTCTGATTAAGTGTGTTCAAGGATAAGAGCATCCACTGATGGAATTAATTTAAGTGGCAGGAGAGTTGCTTCAACCTTTGCCTATCAATACAAAAGCCATCTGAAATAGGTATACAAATCCCCACACTCGGAATTTGTTCTCAGTGTTCAAATATTTATAACTGCATGATCTGAACCTTTCTCCATTCTCATACCTGCCTATTGTGTGGCACTAAGCCACCATTAGCTCACTTAACGAGGTGGAGGAATCCCTGCAACTGATATGCTAATGAAGCTGAGTTTTCCTCAAAGAGAAGGTCACTCCAGTAGTGAGCAGAGCTGCTCTTTCCTGCCTGAGCTCCCTTTCTAATGGCCATCTCAGGCTCTCAGCTGCTGTGCATGCTGGTGCCCTCCCTGCAGGGAAGGCTGGCTGCCTTTGCCAACTGCTCACCCCACATAGCTAGTAAATCCCAGACAGACGGTGCTAACAGAAATGTCTTTTTTCCTCCTTTTAATGCTCTTTGCATAATGGCAAGCCCAAAAATCGTTAGTGAAAACGAGCTTATCGCAGGGCCCTTTGATAGCCCTAATCTGCTTATGCACAGCACTTTGAGCTGCCAGTCAGAGCGATGCAAACTCCTGCTCTGTGATCACATGGGGCAGAGTGAGGATGAAAGTGATATTGCCTGGGTCACCTCATTATCTAGCCTCTCTATTAACTCTGCTGCAGCTTGTTCTGGTTTCCCCTAGCACTGCAGTCCCAGAAGCAGCAGCCTTACTTGCTCATACAATCCAGGCAAACAGCCACTTTGCCAAACTTTGACTCTTCCAGTTGCCTGTGAGCCACAAGCTCATCTGGCCTTAAAGAATGCCTCATCCTGCTATCAATCAAGTGTATGGACCAAAGATGAACTCTGGAGGAAGGAAGGCAGCTGGAATGGGAAGTGAAAGGATGAAAATCCAGTGGTTTGGGGACAGTCATATTTAGAGCCAAACAGTCATACACTGCCTGCCCAGACAGCTTGTCTGCATGGCAGTAAATTCATAGAGATCCACAAACCCACTCAAATCAATCTCTCCAAAGCAATTTCCCAGCCTGTTTCACTCCTCCATTAGTTTTTATGAATCTACCCTAAGGGAAAGACAGCATGATCAAACGGACATGAAGAAAGAACTTACCACTTGGGTGCACCCCCTCTGCCAAAGAGCCCTGATCCAAAACCCCAGCTGACTTTCCCCATTACACCCTTCAGCAAACTGCATGCTGGCATCCCTGAAGACACACAAGGGCAGAGGTACTGGGCTACTCCATGCCCAGGCGATGGAAACTGGACTGCTTTTGCTTTGTCTTCAGCAGTGCATAGTATCAGACACTTACTGGATTGGGCAGTTCTGGCTTCGATCATTGGGGTGTAGACTCCTACCCCCAGCTCTGAGCGGGCACCCAGACGGAACTTATACAGTGTGTCTGGTTTGAGACCTTCCACGGCATACGAGGATGTTGGGTCAAACTCCACCTTTTGCTGTCAAATAAAAGGAAACACAGATTATTTGGTGTAGTTGGAAAATCTAGAAAAGCTGGTGTTCCGCTCTCCATGCCAAGGGAATAGGCAGCTCCATCACCCATTCTGGCCCCACAGAAAGTCACAGTCATGCTGTCAAACCTGTTGCAGTTCTGCAGGACATCCAAGGTATGGAGCTTGGGAGAAATACAAGGACCCTGGCAGACCTCTCCGACAGCCAGGCTACCCTGGTGTCCAGACTGCACTGTCTATCACTGTCTTTGTGGGAATGCTGGGACTAGTTATGTAATTCATGTGAGAGGCACAGGACATGAGTTTGTTTTCTCCCAATAGGCAATGCATGCCTGTGAAACAGAGTAAAGCCCTTGTCCTAAAGCAGTTGGGATTGCTAATGCACCTAAACAGTGCCACTAAATTACTTGTTTTGCTGTCACTTCACCTGCAGGGCACTTACTTCTGGCAGCTCTCATGCCATTATGAATACAAGAGGAGAACAGGACTATGGGACACTGGGAAGCTGCCTTTGCACAGTTCTCACTGTGCTGCCCTGAAGCCAGCACTGCTTTTCATATATTTAGAGCTGGACTTCCTTTAGGCACCTGGCAGTAAATGTGGAAGGGCTCTCTCTAGGTCACCCTCAACCTGTTTCTGAAGTGTAACCAGTCCTGGAGCTGCAGACACATACTGGAGGCCATTTCAGACCCACCTATAGAAGACCTACTGTCTTTAAAGGCCCAGCAGTAAGGGCGCCTCAGGGATGGTGTCATGGTATTCTGGAGTCTTTTCAGTCCCAAACCAGTCACTAGTTACTTTGTTAGGCATCAATAAGCACTGCTGAGGTCACTTACACAGAAGCCAGAGACTGCCATACTCCTATACACACCCCTGAGACAGAAGAAACACAGAGAAGAAATGGTCCTGTTGTCACCCCAGCTCAAGCAGGCACCTTTCCCAAGCTGCTGAATTGGTATATCCAGCCCCAAGTGCTGCTGATGAAGAGGCAGGATCCTCACCTGGGTGCCATCCTCCCCTTCCCAGTACAGCAGCTCGTATTTGGTAATGCGCTCCTGAGAAGCAGGCAGCCACGTCAACAGGATGCGGGTATCAGACTCTGCTTCTGCCTGGAAGTCAGCTGGCTGGGCAGGAACTGGGGACCAAACACATGGTTAGTGCCGGGAGGCATATGCAGGCAAAGGAGTAGCGTGGCTTTGCAGAGTTTGTGTTTCACCTTGAAAGGCCTCTCTTTCTTTCTTTCTGGATTCTCCCTTTCTCCCTTTCCCTCATATTGTGCTCCTGGAACAACGCAGGCAAAAAGCAAGCACCTTTGGGACCCAGGCAGGTGACTTTGGGAATCGTGCTCACTTCCAGCCCCTGACTGCATCCCAGCTCTTTCCTTCCACACGCATACTGAGATCCCAGAAGGGTTCAGCACAGTCACATAGGTGCCGACATCCATGCCCAGGACCTTGTGTCACATTTTTAGCCACTGTATCCCAGACAAAACTGTGGGCTGTGTTACTTGCTGAGATTGACACCAACTACCCCAGACAAGCTGATGGCTTAAATCTGATAGCTGTTGGGTGGGGATGCCACTCTGACATGCAACTGGTTGATCACCAAGTGCAGTTGTGATGCCTGGTGTAGATCAGACACACAGCTGAAACGCACACCACTGAGGTGCACACGGAGCATAGCACCTCACTCCATACGTACCCCCTTGTTGCGTTTTGACCTGGATGATGTCCGAGGGGGGTCCGTCACCCACTGAAGTAAAGGCCAGGACACGGATGCTGTACGTAGTCCCCGTGATGAGGCTCCCAACGGTGGTAAGGTGACTGTCATCAGTGTTGTGTTTCTGCCACATGCTCAAAGGCAGATGCGGGTCAGTGGTATAGTAAACACGGTACCCTCGGATCTGTCCATTTGGCTCCTCTGGCTGCTCCCACTGGACCAGCATGGTGCTGGCACTCAGCATCCGTGCCTGGACTTTGAGGGGTGGACTTGAAGGAGCTTGCTCTCCTGTCCGGGCCTCGACCAGCTCACTGGGTGGACCCCTGCCAATGTTATTGACTGCGATGACCCGGAACTCATACTCTGAGAAAGGGCTGAGCCCACCTATGCTATAGCGGGTTGTTGCCACACCATCCACCTCCTGGAACTGACCCTCCAAAGATTTGGGCTTGTACTGGATGACGTAATATGAAATGGGGTCGGAGTTGCCTGAATCCCAGGTGAGGGTCACGCTGGTAGCTGTCGTTTCAGTCACTAATGGCTCTGTTGGAGGTTTTGGCAGTGCTGCAATTGAAAGGCAAAGAGGTGTGATTTAAATAATTCAGTCAGCTCAAACCCTGCAATGTGCACGGGGATAAAAATGGAGCTGCCACCTCCCATTAACATTCTTCTTTAAAAGGCAGAAATCATTTCATACTCTACAACATGCATTTTTATATTACCATATATTGCTTGAAGTGGTTCTTAATGGAAGGATAAACAGAGCAATCATGTTATTAGATGTGCTTGACGCACTTACCAGCAGCAGGCTAAATAAAGGTAATTCAATGGGGATGCAGGAATGTTTCTGTCATGGGGGTTCAGCTGGCAGTGGGAAGGTGCTTGCTGGGCTGGGCTAGCCCCAGAAGCCAGGTGTACAGCTGATTTACAAGGGATACAGTAAAGCAATCAGAGCACCACAGGTAATCTGCAGCTATGCTCCTGCTTCCACAGAGACAGCATCTTAGGCCATAGGGAATTCATGGACAGTGCTGTTAGATGCGTTGATGGGGGAATGTCTTGTAAGTATTACAAAACATGCAGGAGGGATACAGCCAGAGAAATTACCGACTTTCACATCCACTATTTCACTGGGTGGTGTGTCAAACTGCAACCAGACAATAAACTGTTACACAAGTACTCCATGACACTGACATCTCTGAAGTGTTAATGAGAACACAACTACTGCAAGCAAACATTTCCGGATTTGCCATTTTACCAAGACAACAAAGAAAGAGAAGGAGTGTGTGAGAGAGATTTGCAGAGTACACAAACACTTTAAGACAATGACTGAATTAAAGTCTACAGTAAGCTTAAAACTCCTACGAATCACTCTAGTTAAAGTCATTAGTGACTTATAATGCAGCTGTGCTTGACAAGGAACTAGGAAAAATGCTCAGCCCAAATTAAGATCCTCAAGTATTTAATTCTTTGGCAAAGCCAACAGGTTTTCAGTTTCCACATGGTTCAGCTGAGGGCAGGCTCTACAACACAGGAGTGCTGGGGAAGATGATTTTTCCAGTGCTACTGCAACAGGCTACACTGAGGGATCGGTGACGACTGAACTGGCATGGGAGGAAAGGGCATGCGACCCACAACCAGATACCACACATCTACCCATGGATGACTCAGGGAGGTCAAATATCCTGCCCAATATTATAGCCTGATGTAACACATATCCTAGCAGTCTCTCTCAAGCTTCCAAGGACAGATGACACTCATCCACCTTTTCCTTTGGAAGCTTGACTCTTGCCAGTTTATACATGGGTGTGCAGCCTGTATGGGAGCAAGGCACAGGTCTGGTACCTAAGATGCACTCACTGCAATTAGCTCTGTGTCATTATGCTTCTCCTGTTTAACCCTGCAAACTGTCTATTTTCCAGCAAGTACAGGAGAGGGAACACTGGATGAAGGAATTAGGGTCAGAGGCAGTACTATATGCAGAGTGAAGGTGCAGAAAAGACAGACAAGAGAAACAAGGAGGAAGGCAATGGGCTAAAGGAGCTGAGCAGACTGCTCTCTGTCCTGGGGACCTCTGCAGTCCTGGGGTGGTAGTGGGCATCATGTCAGCCAAGGAGGGAGTGAGGCAGAGCTGCCCCAGATACAAAGAGGTAAATACTGGAAACCATGAGGGCAATGCTGCAGTTCCCACCTCCTCCCTCCACATCCAAACCACCTCCTCATCATGCCCCTTTCTTTCACACACTATTGGGTAGGTACTATAATCAAGGCAACCCCTGTGCTCTGTAAGGAAACAGGAGCTGGAAAAGGTACTGACAAGCAGACACCATGAGTAAAAGGAACACTGCGCAGCTAAGGTTAAAAGCATCCTTTGACCAGCACCAGGGAAAAGAGAATTTGCTGTTAATCTTCAGGTTAGAGAGGGCTAACACTCAGTTCTGTGATTTGTTCAATCAGGAACTCAATGGTAGAGGTGGCCATAGAGCAGGAGGGGTCCTGCAAGAACAGAGAGAACAGACAGACTCAAAAGATGACTCATCTGTGGAAACCTCATCTACAAATCAACTGTAAGCAGAAGAGGAAAGGGATAGTGTGGACCTGCTCGGCCCCAGATGGGAAGGGCAGGGCACGTGCTCAGCCTCCCATTACAGAGCTGCCTGGATGGGCTGCCATGTGGTCAGCAATCAGCAATAACGTCCTCTCTGGGGCAAAGCTACCTGTGAAATGGCAGCAGGAAGCATACCTTAAGGACAGCAACAAAAGATGGAGAAAGGGAAAAAGGCAGAGCAGTAAGGGAGAAAAAACTGACAGAGGAATACACAACAGTTACAAAACGAACACAGACAGCTCTTCCCTGCAAGGAGAGAGCGGGAATGCTCATTCTGGTGAGGCACACAGGCACTTCACACTGCTGAGATGCATCTTCTTGTCCCACACTTTTTGCAAGGGACATCTCTGTGCAAACAGCTCTCTGACTAGACATCCACAGCCCTCTTCTCCAGGACAGTCTGTGGCCTACCGTTGTGCTGAGCTGATCCTGCTGATACATAGAACAAGCCAGAAACTGTTGGATGAACAGGCTTGATGAAGTCTCCTCATGGCATAACAAGGACCCAGCCTGACATAAGACTGTCTCCCATCATGCCACATGTACGTGGAAACATGTAGAAATGACCTTCAAAGCAAATACTACACTGCAAGCAGTAAAAAACAAAGCTGTGAGTTTGGGAACCTCCCTTACAAGGTGGAAAAGTCACAGGAGAGTGCAGTCAGTTTCTGCACCCAGTGATACTTTAGCAAAGGGCTACACTGTTGAAGCCCAATCAGAAGCACCACAAGGAGTAACTGCTTACCTTTGACAGTGATCTGTGCTGTGGCTTCAATCATGCCAAGGGAGGAGATGGCCACGCAGGTGTAGTTGGCAGACTGCACAATGTTATTCAGCTCCAAGACGTTCCTACCAACAGGCATCTCATCCTCTTTGGTCAGCTCCTCCACACCAGCCATCCACTTCACGTAGGGCATTGGAGCACCTACTGCCACGCACGTGAGGTTCACGCTCCCCCCAGGCATCACCTCATGGTTGCTCGGAGGGATAGAGAATCGAGGAGCAACACGCCGCACTGAAACAAGGACAAGACAGCTAGTAGGGTCACAGAATCAGCAAAGAAAACTCAGTTGCATTGCGGTGGTACGTGAGGGGGGTTCAATAGTTTTGCCTGTCTATCCCTCGGGACAGATTAAATTAAGTGCAAAAGCTGTTCCCTGCTTTGCCAAATTGCACACACTTTGCTCTCCTTCCTTAGCCACTGGCATCTTATTAGAAGAACTCATTAAGGGATGGCTCAATCCATTCCCTCCAAACATAGCCTTTTGAAATCATATTACTAACATGAAACATTCCTCCATTTAAATTACATTCCTCTAATTAGAGAGCATGCACAAATGCCAGTCACACACTCTCTCTGTGCAGGGCCCACTGAAGCTCTGCAAAACAGAATCACCTGCTCAATTTATTAGCTCTAGAGTAAAGCAACCTGTCCCCTAAACCTCAGAGGGTTTGGGCAGGAGCAGCAGAAGGGTTTCTTTTGGAATTAGCACACGTGCACTGCTAAATAAAATATAATTCCTTTCAAAATGTAACTCAGGTTCTACCTTGACTCAGAAAAAATAGTCACCAGAGCCACATGACATTGTCAGGGCCCGAACAGATCACCTTGCTGGGCAAGAGAGAACTAATCCTGACAGATGTGAGATCATATCCATTTTGACAGAAGAGAGCTGGGCTGGCAGAACCCTTCCCACCTTTGTGGCAGCACTTCGGGAGATGTATTCCTCCTTATTTCACTGCACAGCTTCTCTTCATATCAAGCCCTTGCTGGGTATTTCATTCAAGACTTATTTGTAAGCAACTCTCAGCTACAATAAAGCTCTAAAGCTGCCTGCCATATGCATTCCCGTCAGGAAAATGACACTGAGAAATGAGGCCCCTTCTTCAGGGTTAGTGTTATGGGCCTATTTAAGCAAGGGTACAGAAACAACTGTGCTCGGTAAATCTTTTGTCTCCTCTGGGCAAGCTCATTTTAGTCTGTAGTTAAAAAGGGAAACTGCTCGAACGTGTCTCGCCCAGCAGCCCTACTCTGCTCTAGCCTCCTCCACCAGAAAGGCAGCCCCAGAGCAGCGGCTGGGTTCACAACTGATCGGCTCCCAAGGAGCCTCTTCCTGCCAATTATGCTCCTCCATCAGTGCATCGGGCTGGTGGAGCAGCCAACAGCCGTGGTGCTGGGGGCAGGTGGAAATGGGGCAGGAGCAAGAGCGGTGCCAGCTCACAAAACGCCACAGGCACAACCGGCCCCATGGGTGCTGGGGGATGAGAGGGACACTGCTCTGTTGGCCTGGCTCCTGCTACCACGGTGTCCCCACAGGCAGTAAACTGCTAACAGCCCGGTGAGCCGCAGAGGTGTCAGCTCGGCTCGCCAAGCTGACTCTCCCCAAATCAAATTTCACTAGTGCTCTCTTTGATGACTCATCCCCAAAGCAACAGGCTCGCAGAAATAGACTGAACACAGAAGCCCCCACGCTAACATGTACAACAGAGCTAAGACTTTGTGATAAATTAGACAATACTGTCAACATCGTGTGTGTACTACACATCGTCTCGGTGACAAAACAGGGCTCATTAGCTCCTTACCAGCCGGGGGAAGAATAACTTGCCTTTTTTTTTTTTTCTCCTTTTTTGAATGTCTAAATCCGAAGTCTTGCTGGTTGTTTCTTTTAATCAATTATTAAATCTCAAATCAATAGCTACATGAGCGATCGCCAGTGAGGCGTTACCTGACTGAAGGGGCAGCGCTCCCCAAACGAGACAGAACTGAAAGTGTACTCAAGTGCTACACAGTCATGAGAATACAGTTTCACCTGATGGACATGGCAATGGTTTAACATGATGGCGTGTATTTCCAACCAAAGCATCCCAGCACCATTCATTAGGAGTTGGGTTTCATTTTCCAATGAACATGGTGTTGAATTATTCCACGTAGAAGCTGTTCAATTTCCATTCCCATCCAAGGACCAAACCCACCCATACTGTATTAAAACAAAAAAGAGCAAACCTCAAGGATAAAGCCATAGGTGTGCACAGAGCACTCACACATGCACGAGGCAAACAGGCACTGGAGGCCCCTACAGAGCCAGACAGAAAGTAGTGCAAGGACAGGACAGGGAGAGGGAAGGGACACAGGAACTCACGCACAGGGACATGGGAAGACAGACTGGAGGACAAGAGGCCATGCAGGAAGGTCATAACTCAACATGCATGCACAAAAAGATTTTGACTCCCAGCCTTGTGAGACCAGAGGCAGCACAGCATGCTGCAGACACCCCTGTACCTTGCACTGTGCCCCTGTGTCAAGCATTGCTTTCAGGGTGCTCCTGGGGCCAGCCTGAGCCCCACCTGTGCCGTGTCCCCCTTGATGTGTGCTGCAGAGGCACTGGCTGCAGCCATCTCTCCCTGGGGAAGCCAGCAGCTGACTGCCCCTTGCTCCCTTGTGGACAGCACAGGGCATATGCACTTCAAAGGAGCTCTCTCAGCAGCGCCCTGCAGGGTTGAAGGGAAGGGCTGAGCCCCTTCTGAAGTGGCTGTGCCCTGTCCTTACCCCCAGGGGAGAAGCGGGGTGATCAGTGCATTCGTGTGCCTAGAGAAAGGATGAATGGCAGGGAAAACTCTACTGCAGACCAAACTGTATGGGAGGATGGACAGGCTGCCGCATCACCAACCTCAACATGGGCCATGCCTCCAGTATACCGCAGCCTGAGGCATGCCAGGAAGCTGTGGGGGCCTCAGCTCTCAAACTTGGCAAATGTTTTAACAGTGGTTAAACTGACATTTGTGACCCAGCACGTCTGAGCCAGCCTCTCCGTGTCAGCACACCAGCAGAACTGCTAAGATGGTCTTGTAGCTCTGTACCAGAGAACAGCGGTGCCCAAGTCACTGCAGCTGCTAAAAACGGATGCCATGTGTAGGGTCAGCTCTCAGCACGGGAAGTGGGAGGGCATCAGAGCAATGCCTTTGGTGAGAGATCTGGCCTGGACAATCCTGCGGCAGGAGTATGTACAAAGGAAGGGACAGCCTCCCATCCGCTCAGGGGATAATTGGCAGCTTCTTGTCCCAGTCAGTATGGAGGGAGAAGGGGAGATGCTGTCAGTTAGCATTAGTGAAAGCTAGCAGAGCTCTCATAGCAGCTTGCGGAGCACCATCAACACATTCCTCAGGCTCAAGCCAGTGATTTAAGTCGCTTGCTTTTCTAGCATAAGAGTCTGGTAATAATTTAAATCAGTACAACTCCTCAAAAAGCAGCATTCTTAGAATTTCTGTCTAATTTGCAAGTCAAATCACATGGGCTAGCACAGCCCATGATGCTACCTTAAGTGCTCTGGAAAATTTTGTTGTTCTTCATTTATTGCAGCAATGAAATTTCCTTTTTTATTACAGTTTTCTTGACAAGAATTTGTAATTTTTTATTTTTTTCTTTACTTCTTTTTGGATAAAGATCGAAGAAGGTGGTTTGGAGGCTTCGCAGGGACAACACAGGGAGAATTGCTGTGAATACTAAAATGATTTTAATGGACAATAGGATAATTCAGAGGTTTAGTTAAACCAGCTGACTGTCAAAAATGAGATTCATTGTCATTCATCCCAAGAATAGGCACCGTAAGGGCTCTGTGCTGCTCCACTATTTAGCACGCCTCCCGGTAGAGAGTGTTCTACCGGTAGAGAGTGGGAAGTGAAGTGAAACCCCAGAGCAGTGAGCAGTACAGCGCAACCTGAGCCAGGCCTTGGATCCCACAGGACAAGGAGAAAGGACAGCATGGAGACTGGTTCTCCACTCACTGGGGGGGATACCATGGGGAGGAAGGAGGAGAGCAGGCAACACAAGAGCCACAAAGGTTGAGATTGAGAAATGTTAATAATTCAGCATGCATTAACATGCACATTCCTTGCCTTGAGAGCAAAGAGCATGAATTGATTGCCTGGCTCCTTTCACCACAGGAGTGGCTGTTTCCTAATGGCTCAGGTTCCCTTGGAGGGTGATGTTACCCCCTTGGAGAACCAGGGGACCCCCCCACCTCCCTGCTACTGTCTGCAAGATTTGGAGGCTGAGGTCTGAGCATGAGTTCTCAGGGCTCACAGGTCGTTGCTGTTGGCCTCTCTCTTGCATGCTGAGACACTGCTGGCATACAGCGAGACTGCTGGAAACACAACAGTGCCAGGAGGACCACCCATGCTTCCAAAACCATGTGGTTGTGCTAGGGAAGGGGAAACCAAACTCCTCTTCCCTGTTGGCTGTCTTGGCCACGGTACAGCTGAGCAAATGACAATGCTAAAGCCCGTCCCTCCAGCTTGCAGAAATGCAGGGACTTCTACTTGTCTGCACTTGCTTCTGGGTTTCCTTCCCACCATGCTTACCTAACATCTAACTCTGGGCTTCATCTTCCCCTTTCCTGGCACCCCCATCACAGGCTCAGCGGGTGCTGCCCAGTGGTGATGGAGAGCTGTGCCTATGCTCTGCCTGCTTCTGTACTCAGCTGCTTTGGTCCTGCTCCACTATCCTGAAATCCTCTCCCCCTTTGCTTTCTCTGCACAAAGGAGCAGCAGTCTGAAGATCTGTTTGGTCTGAAGGAGGACTAGCACTGCTTGGCCTGTGCTGCTCCTCCCTGGCCTACAGCACAGCAAAAACAAGTTTGGAGGACTCTGCTCCAATCTCCCAACAGGGATGGTTAGTAAAGAGTCACACAGGGCCACGTCTTTAGGAAGGTGAGACTGCCCAATTTCATTACCCCAGCCAGACAAGCTGGAGGATCTGTGCTGCACGGGGTGTGCTCTTGCCCTAGCCAAACTGCGACCCTGCCCAGAACTCCCGCCTTCCTCAGGAACCACCTCCTCTGATTCAGAATGAATTTAGGAGATACCCTCAAACATGCTCATCAGTCTGCATGGTTTACTCATCTGTAGACACCCTTCATCTCACCCTAGTGCTATCATTTTAAAGAAGGACTTCAAATGGAAAGGCAGTTGCTAGTCTCACAATCTATTGACAGAATCAACAGCAGGAGAGGAAAAATTGGAACCAGAAAAAATGCATTTACAGTCTAATCTTGTGCTCAAACAATGCTGTACTATTTATGCTCCCAATGCATCCTTGAGTGCTGACATTTTATAGACAATTTCCAAAACAGGGCCTTGCCATTTTTGGATTATATTTCAGCTATAACTTTTAGGTCTAATTATTTGCGCTGACAACCACATATAAAAGAGGATATATCATTACAGTGGTGCAGCATTGGAGACACATCAGCATTCAGCATGCTGACATACTAATAGCAAAGTAAGGGAGAGCAAGATTGTGGAGCTATGCAATTTGCATTCGCTCTCTGAAATTTCTCTGATGAAAATAACACAACATTAAGGAGGGAAATAAGAGAAAAGATCCACTGTATCAAGATAAAATAACTCGTTAATAAATAACCTTGTAGCAGTCACAGAGCAATAATTAAATACATGGGTTAGCAGTACACAGTTTTAAGTAAAGCTGGAAAAACGTAAGATGTAATTATCAGTGCCAAACAAATTATAAGCACGGCAAATCCCAATGGAATATTTAGAAACTAATTTCTGGTTTCCCATTAAATATTTGTGTATGTGGGTATTTTTGGGGGGGTGGGAAGGAGGGGTCGACACAAAGAATGAGAAATTATCCACTCCTGCTGGCTTATATCCATTCTCAGCTGCCTCCCCTCAGCTAAGCCATGCGGCTAAAACGTTTAAGTGCCCTGTCAAAGGTTCATTCTCCAGAGGTGCCTGAGCCATCACAGCGGTGCTCTGAATTTACTGAAATCTGGGAGGCTTTGGGCCTTGGCTTTAATTTCTTCTCTTTTCTTCCTTGTTCTCATTTTTCATCATTGTCTTGGGCTCAGGTAATTTTATCCTCTATGAAATCTATTTTTAGAGGGTAAACAACAAGGGCCCTGTGCCTCAGTACAATCTAAATGAGAGCACATTCCAGGGAGAGAAACAGGAGTGAAGTCAGTGTATTGGAACAACTACTATGACAACTTGTTAAAACTTGTTGCAATGCTGATTGTAAGACCACCTCATCATACAGCTGCCCGATGGTATTTGTGAGAGGAGCCAGGGTCTCTCCCTGGGAGAAGCTCTGGGCTGGAGAGATGCTGTGAGCATCCTTCTCCTGCAGTGTGTGTGGAGGAACAGACCCACATGGTACCTGTTTGGTAAAGGAGTTGAGTACTTCTGCCAAAACCACCAGATTTCCTCAGCATGAAATCACAAGTGCCTTGAGCAGGTCTGGAGCTAGATTTAATTTAAAAGATGGAGTTGCCTTTTGCTATTGTCCTTTACTCACCTCTGGTTTTCTGAGGGCAGCAGGACAGAGCAGGGCAAAGCACAAATCAGGTTTTGCTGAGCGGCTATAAGCTCCTGCACACATCGTCACCGGCCTCCCTGAGCTATCCATGATAAGGCTGGGGCCATTGCCAGAGCACCCTGCTCTCCTGCCAGCAAGACCCAGCCCCAGGGAAGAAAGGAGAGGCAGACCTGGTCATGCAAAGGGCCCTTTGTCTGAGCATGGAGAACTGGCCACTCCCAGAGTAGGAACTGCAGTGGAGCTGGGAAGCTGCCTCAGCAAGAGGACCTTCCATCTCTCAGGCAGCTGCCCCTGTGGCAAGGGAAGGCAGCATGCTGAATTATTCTCCAGCTGAGATAAAAAAGTAAGCTTTTTGCCCCTAGAGAAAGTGAAAACTTTTAAAGCTACAAGAGAACTTGAGGAACCTGTTCTTCCCTAGCAGCTCACAAGGGGACTGGAGGGGACTGATCTCTGCTTCCAAAGACTGCTCTTGATCTCTGGCCAGAAAGCAGCAGCAGTTTAGAGGTATTACACTGGCACCTAGCACAGGTAATGGGTTAGAGAAGGACCCCACATACAGCAACATGCACTCCTTCCCACCCTATCTTTGAATAAAGGTGCCCTGGTTGGTATTTGCATGCAGAATATATGGTGCATTTTAAATCTTAAGCAACAAAGACATGCAAGCAAAGTATCAATGCCATCACGACAGCCACAGCAAACAGTAAGCAGATTTCATCAGGCACACTGTGGCCGTGCCTGGAAGGGAGCCAGAGTCTGTAGGGCACCCTCCCCTTTTGGAGATGGCTCTCCTCTCCCTACTGGAAAGTCCCATCTGACGTGGCGTACTGTAGATGGATAAGAAGTGAAAAGGACCAACCTTCTCGCTGATCTGAGAGATGAAAGTTTGTTTTGTTTGATGGCAGAGTGCGATGAAGATGAGGAGGGAATAAAAAAAGACAAGGAAAAACACAGAGAGTAAAAACAGGCCAAGCTTCATCTGTCCGCACACCACTGAAACGACAAGACAAGACTACAGAGGTCAGCCATGACTTCCCACCGTGCACATACACCACTCCATGTCACGGACAAGAGTGTGCCACACTCACACCGCTCTGGCCCGGACCAGGGAGCCTCACCAATCTGCTCACCGCTCCTTGAGGCAGGGTGGAGGGGACCACATGTCCCACACATACTCACATGGAGGGTGCTTCGGGGCAGCCCCACGCTGGGCCAGATGCTGGAAGCACAGACATATCTACATGTGCAAAGCACTCTCACACACACACAGGCCAAGGGACTCCAGCCATCACACAAACTGATGTGCTCCCACACACCCACTCCAGTTATAAAGATGATGGCAAAGGCACTTTAAAGTTATTGACCACACACTGGGAAGAGCATATGTGTAGATCCGAATTTTATCAAGTATGAAAGAAATGTTCCAAGTGGTGAATGAAAAATCTTCTACCATGAAGAGTTGCTCCCCCTCTCCAAACAAAGAGCTAAATGCAGCAGAGATGTATTAGGCAAGTGACAGACATGCGCAGTCTCAGCTGGGCTCAGTTTCGGGAGAGCCTTACTGGTACACTGTGCTGCGAGTGAGAGATGGACAAGAAATCAGGACAAAAACACCCAGAGAAAATTGAGCAGATCCCAGTTTTTGTTCCTGTGGGAGAGACAGTAGAAGGTTAGTTGCATTTTCCTTACAGACAAAGGAGATCTTATTTCTCTAGCAGGAGTGACCTCACTCCAGCTACAGATCTGTGGCGTATTAGCTGTAATCGAACACTCACTGAGAGAATACAGAAGTGGATTTGATAGTTAAAGAGTGCTTATGAGTCACATTTTTGATGGGGGAAGGAGAAGGTGGGGGGGAAGGAATTTGCTTTCCAGCAGAAACACTGCAAATTAGAGAACAGCATGTGGCATTATACAGTGCAACAGTACAGTCAGCCATTTCCAGCAACTAGAGGACAGGATTTTAACCAACACTGACACGGCACAGAGCAGGCAACAAACTGCCAATAAGAGCTACAACAGTGGCCTACGAAGTGTAATGGAGCTTGCAGGAGAACAGCAAAACAGTTGTTTGCATTTCTTCAGTTGAATTCATATCAGCAGACCACAACCAGCCAAGCCAGAGTTTAACTGGCCCACAAGCGAGTGCCAATCCAGCGAGGTGCCCCACCTGAACATCCTCAAAACAAACAGTCCTAGCTTAAGGTTCAGGTTTCCCCTGCCCTGCTTCAGGCAGGGGATACACTTCTTGGTCCACAAAACATTAACATAAGGCTCATTTAATCCTGTGAGACCCTGTGACGGGAATAAACCTCTTTATTGCCGCTCCCAAGCCACCGCTTTATTTCCTAATTTGACGGAGTGTATCGCCATCTGCATGGCCTCGGCAAACAGCAAGGGGCTTCTGCCTTCTGCTCAGCTCTTCCCAATAGGGAGAATTTGTTTCCTGCCCTTGCCCAGGAAGGACAGTGCTTCTGGCAAACCAGGCAGATCCATGAATGGCTGCATTTCTGGAAAACAGCACTACCACCACAATAGGGCAACACAGACTCCAAGCCCTGCAAGCATGGACCATCCTGCAGCACCCAATGGGACTGTGCAACAGAATGGGAAGAGGCTGGTGAAAAATGCAGGACCGAGGGATGCTGCTTAAATAGTTACAGGAGCACCCACCCCTGCTGCAGGAGTGCAGCAGCCCCAGAGCCTCCCTCTGCCCTTAGGAAGCACTGATGGGTCCCCATCTACAGCAAGGGGACTTGCTGTGGTGCTACCTGGCCTGACTGGGGGCAAGGTGCTGCTGCAGCTGAGGGCCAGCCAGGGGCTCTGTTTTGAGAAGCCTGGCAGGGACCGCACTGCATCAGTGTGCACGGACAGGAGCAGGCTCCAGCAGTGGCTTTCCCCACATATTGACACTTCAGATTAGAGTTGGAAAGGTGAGGAGATACATGTGAAACACACTAATTCAAACAGATTACTTTCCGGTCTGTCAAACAGGAACAAGTTTAGGGCCTGCTATTTGTCACTAATTGCTGGATTATCCCTTAATCTCTTACTGTATTAGTGGTTTATGGGGAATAAAACCCAGTAGTAGGCTATTTTGGAACAGCTGTAAGGCAAGAGGGAACACCTGGGCAGAAAGTTCTCTCTCTTTTCCCTTTAGTTAATGTTTAAACAGCTGCCGCTTTATCTGAGATAAACCTGATAAATGGTAAATTGAAAGTTTCATCTCACCCCATTCACATACTCCCTTATCTCCAGTTCTCTATCCATGCCAATCCTAAACTAAAAAGCACGCTTTACCAAGTTTTTCTGCTTTTTTATAAAACAGCTGAGTAGTGACAGTAGATACCATCTGCCCCCATGTAGAGATTCAGGATTTAAGGCTGGGGTTACCCAGAGTATCCCCTGTGCAGAATACATGGCTCACTAGGCATGCTACCGTGTTCCCGTGAACCTGAGCTGCCTGGCAGCTAACTTGAACATGCCAGTCTATGTGCAAGATAAAGCAAGAAGTCACAGCAGAAATGCCACCAGAAGACAGCAAACTCCAGAAGGTAAAACAGGGCTCCTTTTGAGATCCACACTGAAACAGCAAAGAAACAAAGAGCAAGGCCGCATCAGAGACGCGTCTGCCAGTCCCGTCAGATGGCTCCAGTGCTCTGCAGGCAGAAATTCTCATGCTGATTGAATTTGGCTTTTACCCTGCCACAGAAATGCTTGTCTTATGCAGTAGCAGCAATACTCTTAACCACAGCAGCTTGCTGCAGAAAGAATGAGTTTGGGCTTATGGGAGGGCTCTGCTTTTGTGTATTCTTGGGCATTAGCTCCCTGAAACAAGGAAGAGGGCTATGGCCAGGATACAAATCGACAGGTCTGAGATTTTAGATCGCTAGCTCAAACAAAAGAAAACATTTCTAAAGCTTTTCAGAATGGGAAGCTAATACTTCCCTGAAAGAAACAAGAAAGTTTATTATCCCAACTGGCTCCGTATTCTGATGGGAACTGCCAGCATCTGTCCTTGCGCTGAAAACCCTCGGGTGCTGCACATGGCATTAAGATAAAGGCAAACCCAGACACTTTGGGATACAAAAGAGAGAGAGGTTAACAAAAAACTAGAGGGGGATGAACCTGTTCCTGCTTATCTCCAAAAGCACATCTTGTGTCTCAAGGACTTCACATAAATCAAAATTTATTCTTTACAGCTTTTAGAAGTATAGAGGAACAAAAGGACAGATTGTCTTTTTTACATCAGACTACATTAGACGAAGACAACATCCTATTATATGTTATGAACAATGTTCTCATGCCACAGTGATGAGTATATTCCATCCTAGAGAGAGAGAGACAGGTTGCTCAGGGAGTCCAAACATCCTCTCCCATTCATAGTATACACACATGCATGCATGAATTCAATTAAGAACAGAAAATCTCAGAGAACCAGTGGTGGATTTCCTAACCCTTTGTGCAAGTGGATATGGAAGGGGTGGGAATGGACATTTAGTCAGCACAGATACTCAGGCCTAATTGTTCCACAGGCATCTATGTATGTCATCAAAGGAGAAGAGAGAAATAGGTTTCCAAGCCCATTTTTGTGTTGCATTATCATGCACTGAGCCACCAGTCACTCTCCTTCTATTTTCCATAAAGGTCATTTTACAAATAATCAGTCTTGAGCCTCATACTGCACTTTTAACTGTCAAAGGACTCTGCAAGGAACAAAACTATTAGGCTTATTTAGTTCAGTTCTATACAGCACACTGAAGTCTTCAGATGCCAAGGTGCATCTGCCCACACCACAGCTGCTCTGGCTTAGGCTATAGCAGTAGCTTCAGCATGGAGCAGCACCGAGGGGGAGAGGAAGTTAAAAATACTGAAATCCCATTAAAAGAGTGCAATTTCTTCATCAAAGAGTCACTGCACTCTGTTGCATTGCTGTACTGCAGTATTATGTTAAGGTCAGGACTGCACAGTTTACACAGGGAAATCATGGTCCTTCAGACCTGTAGTCCTCCTCAGACACGTACCAGCTGCTGGGGGGTCATTACTTGCTGGCCTCTATTGCAGCCTGGTTTTGCTTCTTCTGATGGTCTATCTGTGCAAAGCAGCAGTCTGGGTCATCCAGACTGATTCAACTGCCTGTTCATGTTTCCTGTCACCCTGGCATCTCCCTCATATGTCTCCAGCCTCTGTGCTTGTCTGTGATTGCTGCCAGGCCCTTACACACCAGCAGTGCCTCTCTCTGGTGAAATAATGTCACCCCCAACAACCCTGCCTGACAAGAGGCAGGTTTAAAGGAGCACATTGCCACGAATATGCATATAGCAATTCCCCATTTTTCAGACAACCCCAGTTTTGGCGGCTGACTGTTTGTCCACTGTCCTGAGCTTTTTACCCTTCTGGCAATAGCCTCAAGCTTTGACTGCTGTTGCTATTTTAGCTGTTTTAATATTACATAAGCAGAAAATGTTCTTTTTTAAAGGCTTCAAGTCTTGTTGCTCCAGGCCCATGTCAGTCATTCAGAATTATTATTATTTACACAAGGTCCCTACTGCAGTAAGCATCATGCAGCTGCAAGTAGCCATTTCAGTGAGCTCCCTCTGTGTCTGAGCCTAAGCTATGGCCAAGTCACCAAGTGTAAAACCCTGTGGAGGCCAGAGAATCACTGCTAGGGACAGAGCCACATCCTAATTTCATTTTGGGTGATGGCTCCTTAGTGAAACTTGGCAAATAAATCTTCAGACTCCAAGCAAGTTTCCCTGCTGCCAAATGAAATACTAGCCTGGCCTTTCAAAAAGCAGATCAAGAAAGCACAGATTTTTGCAGTAATACCATTTCTATTTATTGCAGTCTGATTTACTAGTTTGTGATTTTGGGACAGATGAGACAATTCAGTTTTAAATGGTCTTTTTCTAAAATGCAGCTGTGCAGCTACTACAGTACGTAGTAGAGCTCTACAGCATACATAGTATTTTGGGCCAGGAAACTCGCTGCACTTACCCCACTGGACCATGTCTTGAGGGCCTGACAAGCAGCACTAAAGAAGTGAAAACTGGGCAACAGATTTCTCATCTGATGGGAAGTATGCAGCCAGTGCTCCAGTAAGTATTATTCTAATAGCATCTGCATTGCTCACTGCTGTGAGCAGCACTGGAGAACACACCTAGCGAACTCCACAGTGTATTAATAAGGATATTATTATACACAGTCTTTCTGCTCATCTGTTTCACTGAAGTAAGAAAAAAATAATGCCATGTGTAGAGAAAGGGAAGGGCAAAAAGCCCTTTCATACAGGAGAAGAGTAAAATAACAGTGCCTCTTACTGAGGGGAGCACCACATAGGCAACCACCTTCACAGGCATTTCGTAAGACAAGACTTATGGCTGAAAATGCTTCTCTTTGTGCAGATGTCCCTGAAGCTGTAGGCAAATGAAGAGTGAAATGTCTTTATAAAAACCCAACAGCATAGGTGAATCAGTGCAATTATAATATACTCCCAGGGAGCATGAAAAAATGATACCACCTTTTTTTATTCCACATTAGATCCAATCTACGTTCTACTCTTAAATCAATTTCTTGTATATCTCAAAACAGCTTCTTGGATTTTTGCTGCTAAATCAGACAGCAAGCTCTCTGGATTAGAGGAATCACATCTTCTACAGTTTTCTATTCCCTTCCCTTCTCCCTGCAGCACCATCGGGTCCCAAATCTAATCATTGTTACAATGTACTGTGGTGCATATAACCATGGACCATGAGTGGATGAACGCTCCTTCGTGGTGGTAACAATAACATCCAGACCAGCACAGGCAAGCATATTTCTGCTGAAAGGATAGAATATGAATATACCACCATGACTCCCTTGAAGTCCATGTGATGCCCCAGATAGCCACCTTGCCCTGGCATGCTCCCCACTCTGGCTTTCACTCTTTTTTTGCTCCTCTGATGGTCTGGATGTTTTCTGAAAAGGTCCATGCATGAAAGACTGAAGAGCATCTGTGGGAGGCAGTTAGCTTCCAGTGCTGGTCCCCAGCCCCAGCCCAGCTCTGCAGCAGCAGGCAGATCTGTCAGTCCAAAAGCAGAAGGCTTAGGAGGGCTGCTTTCCAGCACACTTAAATGAAAATAATAGCTTTGAGAAAAATGCATCCATTTTCCTTCACAAATCCCTGGTGTGGAAATGTTTTAACTTTTAATGAAGTCCATCTGTGCATTAGTGCTGGCTCTAAAGGATTCACAGAGACAAGACACTGGTGTAGCCTGCTCCTTTCTCCTCCTTTTTTTTTTCATTGATATAGGAAGCCCTGAGCAGTGCCTGGATACTCCTTTTCAGCTTTCAGTATCTTCCTTTGTTAGCATGAAAAGTATGATAAAGATGCTAATGAGCCTGTGCTTTCCAACACAGCACACTTACAAAGGATTACCTGGGAGGTAGGAAAGGGGAGGGCATGATCAAAACCATAAACCTCAGGAGTCAAGAGAAACAAACATTTAAAGTATTGAAAAAACAATAGGCTGTAAATGAGAGCAGACACAAGCAGCCCTGAGAACTACAGAGGGTGGGAATTAGTACCGCTGCTTAGCGCTCAGCCATGCTTTTAGAGAAAGTGGCTAACTTACTGGGTATTCACTGCAAGGAGGTCAATCATTAGGAAACCACCATGCACTGGTGGGGCAGCCGACACACTTAATTTCCACCGTAATTTAGCATTAATTACTGTCTTCCCTAGTAAAGATGCAGGCACTTTCTAAAGACCCTACTGGAAGTCACTGATCCGTCTAATGACAACACTGTAGGACTATGACAAGAAGGAAAACCAGAGATTCTTTTATTCTGCATCCCAGACCTGAGAAAGTAAGATACTTTCATTTTTTCCTTGCTTGTTAAAGAAGTAAAATATTGTTCTTGGTTTGACTTTTTAAAGTCATTAACTGATATTGTAACAAGTTGGTATTTTTCTTGTAGAACGTTTGCTATGAGAAACTGTAAGCACAAATACCATCTAGGACCTATTATGCACAGCACATTTCATCTGATAATAATTTATGGGGTACCCTGTCTTAAACATACAGCAGGGTTTTATCAGGATCACACAGGTTGAAGACTGCCAATGTAAAGATTATATGTGCAATAAAAGGGCTTGTTCCAAAAATTTATGTATAAGAAAATGACAGTTAACAGCACAGCATATGTCTAAGAACATGCTTCCTTTGATGAACGTCAGGATCACCTCTCCCATGTGCAGCCCATCCATGGCCCACGCCTTGCCCAAACAGGATAAACGAACCTTGCTGAGCAGCAAGCCAAGTGTAAAATTCAGTACACCCCTCACTCCTACAGGATTCACTTCTAAATTAAGTGTTCATCAGTAAGAAATCAGAAAGTTGTTAAGAGGAGGTTTTTCTACCTCCTGAAGCTCTTGTGTCTTTTTGCAGCCACACCTCTACAGAAAACAAGATTTGGAGTCTGAGCATGTCACAGGAAGCAAAAGCATTCCAAATACTGCAGCAGAATGGCTGGGTATCCACACAAATTTACGCAACAACAGCTAACCTGGTAACTAAGATCCTTCCCCTCAGAGTGCAAGTGACAATGTGGGATGAGTTTTAGCACAGCTTGCCTGAAAAATGAACTTGCAGGAATACAGGGAATTTAAAATCATCCATAAGTACATTGTGAGAGTGAAATGAGTGATTCCACTGCACAGATACATCTTCATCTTCTGAATAATGCTTAATTGGGTACTTCAGTCTTCCAAAGACTCTTATAATCCAAATTACGCTGCAAAATAAAAAAGCAGTCCCCCAGAATAACCAAAGGAAGCAATGCCAGAAGTCACCCCTAGAAGCAAACATACATCATATGAAGACTTAATCATGTTCTCATGTCCTCTTGCCATACTAAGCAATACATACACAGCTTTACGATTGTATTTTCTTTCTCCAGAACAGAGGAAGGAAGAAATGAAGATGAGATTTTATTATTAGACAGTTGATTTACTATGTGGAAATAAAATCTCATTCTAACTTCCTAACAAACAATGGGAAGCACCAACACAGAAATCTTCTTTCTCTTCTTGGGAAAATTCGTAACTACATTTCCCAGGGGTTCCTAACTAGTGGCTGTGGTTATTCAGAGTTCCATACGAAGCAGCACATTTTTTTCTTGCTGAAGTTAACAGAAAATATACAGTGAATTTAGCCTTTGCTTTTTTCCAAGCTAACTCAAACACCTTTAATGGAGAGAAAGAAAACTGCCAGGAGACTGTCCTAACAGAAAACCTAGTTATTCTGGCACACTGAAACTAGTTTTAAAACAGCAACATAGCATAACCATTAGAAAAATCAACTTTATATGAACTGTGGCTAATTTCCAGTAGGTTCCCAGTGTGAGCCATTAATACCCAGAGGCTTAACCAGTGATGCATTTAAGACGGATCAGGACAATTCCAAAAGCTTTTCAGCTTTTAAAGATACAAATTCCAAAGCAGAGGCCTAAATATTGGCTCACCTACAGCTGAACACCTCTGGCTTATCAGAGCATGACCATTTTTACACTACGTCACCAAAGGTTAGTTTATACTAAGAGGATTAAGCATTCCTCAATCCCAATTAAAGTAACTATGACCCAAAGTTAAGGAGTTCAAGGGAGAAAGGAATTCCAATTTTGCCCATATTTCAGCATTTTACATAACACCATATAAACAGCAAAACAGATTTCCAGAAATGTGAGTCAAACCCAATGTGCATCAAAGATATTCTTGACCTTAGCTTGCTGGTTTTTGAGGAAAAGGCCTCATCACACACTCCACAAAGTATGATCAAGGGCACTGAGATAGGGAACATACTCCTTCACTGAAAGCCATGGAGCCTTTTAGGCAGGAAGAGAGTGACCTCCCTGGGTGGAAGCTGCTCTTACCTCGAACGTAAAGGTTAGCTGGGGCAGAGTAGCGGGTTCCTGCGCTGTTGGTTGCAACACATTCGTATTTGCCTTGGTCTGACTCCTCACTGTTCTCTATTTGCAGAGCTCCTGTACACAAACAAAAAGACACAGGCAATTCAGGTTATGGCAAATCTGGCAATTGAACAGCCAGCCTCAGAAAAGGAAGGCCATGCCCCACGCTTTTAAAGTATCTTCCTGAATAAATATATTGTGATATCCCCTGGACCCACAGGGTACCAGCATGCAGCCAAAAGGTACCCAGTCTTCTGTCAGAAGCTTGTAAAACTGATTATTGTTATTTTTTTGAATATACAGGGAACCAGTTACTGATGTATTTCCAACCGCCCCAACCACTTATATTCATTGCTTCAATAAAGGAATAAAAACATACACATACACACGTATTAATTACAGCTTCATATGGGATGCCTGTCTAACAAAAGGACCTTTAATAAGCCTTTAATCAAAACAGCCAAGCACAAAGCAAACTAACTGTAGCTGTTTGTTTCTTATCTGATGCACACAAAGCCTAGCAAATGCTCAACAAATTGCAGCCTTCCTGCAGAAACTGGCACAGTCCCATCTCTCCCACCTCACCACCCTCCTTCCACAGACACCCCCTTCTGAGAAAACACTTTGCCTTTTGTCAGCTTTATGTCAGTGATCTTGTTCTTTCAGATTTCATGGTACATGATATAAAAGAAGAGAAACTCGGTGCGAGACATCAAAGTTACACACTAATGCAATGCACCCATTTTGCCGCACGGTCCTCATGTGAAAGCCACCCTCCCTCCCTTGTACCAGCATGCCTGATCCTACAGTTTGGGTCGGGACATGACCTGATCCCATCCCCAAGGTGCCGGATGCATGACAGGCTCATCTAAACAGCTGGAATAATTTTCAGAGCACACAGAGTCGCCATTTACATGCGTAAGCTGTAGAGTACTCATGATGTGGAAGTGAGCACTATTCTAAGGTGGTTTTCTCTAACTGCTCAGGCCACTCCAACTGGTGCCCAGCACTGCTTGGCCTGGGAGGCTGGTCTTTCACCCAGCTTCTTGCCTAGCACAGACGACTGCAAAACTGGTCACATCTAAACTCCCATAGTTATGTGTCCCATATGCAGACTGAAAGATGGAGCTGCAGGGAAAGTAAGAAGCAGGATGCGTATGACAGCAAGCTGGCACTGTTGGCTGGACACTGAAGAGGCTGGTACTCAGCCTGCTTCTCTGAGGAAACACAGGAATAATTTTTAAAGTGCCTCCAAGGGCTCAGATTCTGCTGGTTAGGCCTGCCTGTAGGAAGGGATCTCTGCTCACAAACCATATGCTGAACTAAAAGAAAACATTAACCCCTTTGCTTGTAAGGATCTGAACTCATTTCTGCCTGCCACGGTTCAAAATGACCACTGAGAGCCGCACTGAGAATAGCTGGTGAAATTTCCTTCTCCCCTCTTGCTGGTTCAAGCTGCAGAGGTCAAACTCAGTTTTTCGTATCATCAGAACAGAAGAAAAACTAATGTGAATCAACCACTGTTACCTACATTATTTAGAAGGATAAATTGAGAGTGTGGCATAAGTCTATATGTCATGGGGAAAAATGAACTTCCCTGGGTTCTGCCATATAATAAAAATGATGTACAGAACCCTCCCTGTTGTTGCATTAGTGCTGGAGATGAGGCTTCAGCTAGACAGAGAAAGCTTGTTTGCAGAAGTCCTTCTACCTACTAAAGCAAGGACCTGCCAGCTTTCCCTAGCCGTGGAGCTCTCTGGACACTCACAGGCCAAAGTCCACAGAGCACTGCTGCTTAATTCAGGGAGAATGCCAAATTTCTACATGCTGAAAAACATCTTCAAAGCAGACAGCAGCATGACAGGCAGGGGAGCAGGACAAAGCTTCCCAGTATTGACAAAACAGAGAATCAGAGAATCCAGAAATGGAAAAGACCTATTAGGTTATCTTGTGAATCCCTGGGGGCCAGGGCTGGATTGCTCCTTATTGTAAATGTACTTGTGTTCTGTCCAATCCCATTTTAAATGTGCTGAGTGATAGGTCTTTCACCACTCCCTCAAGGAATTGATGCCACAGCCTGGTTATGTTTTCTGTCAGGAAGTTTTTCTGGAACTCATCGTATATTATCTCCTTCTTAATTTCTGCTCATTACTCCGTGGGCAAGCATGTTCTGCAGAGTTCATTCTGAGTACTTGCATCAGGCTTGGCTGGGAAAATCTGTCTGCTGCACAACATACCCATATTTAAAAAAGCCAACCAACCAACCAACCAACCAACAAGAGTGGATGTTATCACCCTGAGGAAGAGCCTACCTCTGATCTAGCCCTCATCAGCTGGCTGGGCTGAAAGCAGAGCCAGCTTCAAGGGACACGCAGTGGTGTCTGTCTGGAAAAAGTAAGATCCCCAGATAATTCTGTCATGAACACATACCTGTTTATATACCCCTTTTAGCCATTTAATACATATCACTGGTATTTATACCTCTTCCAATTGCAATCACTGTGCCTCTGAAATGCCAGTTAGTCAAACTATATTTTATCTCTAGGGACCTCAACATCAGTGCAGGAGAGAGAAGAGAAAAACATAAAAGGATGAAGAAAATGAAAGCGGAGGGGAGTTTCAGATTACATGCTGTTATTACATGTCAGTTCTGCAGCCAACACAGATCAGTTTCTAGATACATACTATAAACATGTAATATGTGTCAGCAACTGCCTACAAACTGCTCGGGGACACTGGGCACGGGATTCTGATTTCGTCTGGGTTGGCATGACCATTCAAACTATGGTGCATCCTGAGCAAGAGAGAACCCAGGAAGCAGAAGTTAGTGCAAACCTCTCAACCAGAAAGAAAACAGTTACTGCAGTAAATCATTATTAGACAAACATACAGATCCCATGCTAGAGCTGACAGCCAGCAGGAAGTGAAAGGATCATGGTAACCTGATGGCAGTCAGTGGGGCTATAGGGGTTTTCTTGAAGGACAACCTACACTAAGTGATGGATACAGGAGAGAGTAGGGTATCTCAGGGTATAGAGATTTATGAATGAAGTTAGGATGTTCAGACATTGCTGGGATCAGAAAGCTGGGGACATAAATGAATCTGAGCTTTGGGAAAAACTCCATGTCAAATGCTCCAGCCCTTAGTTCAGTCATCCCAGAGAAAGGCAGTAACTTCATCTCTTGAAGAGTTCAAGTCGAGGCTGGATAGGAGACAAGGAGCCACAGAACAAGAAAAACTAAGTCCCGAGTAGCTTCTTTTCCTGAATTTCATGGAAGCTGCATCCAAAGACCCTCAAAAGTGCAGTGAATTCTTTGCTTTGACAAGTGCAAAGAACCTGATTTCTATTCCTAGCCCTGTCAACATCTCATCTTACAATCTTCCGAGCCTCTGCAAAGCAGAGCTAGGAAGGCTGATTTACTTTTATCCATTACTTTGGGATTTATGTTGCACAAGTTGCTGAGTAAGGTCTTGTTCACACAGGATGTTACTGCAGACTTCTCTATGGACTCCTCATATGGAATCATGGTGCTCATGTGTCAGGTGCCTTGTTCTCATTTGCATTGCTGAATCCTGATGTGCAATCAGGTAACACGGCTTCAGCAGATGCGTGAGGACCATCTACCATCAGGACATGCTCATATGAAGGAGAGGAGCAGTGAATAGCTTGTCTGGGAGCTCACGGGGCTCTGCAGTGGTACGTGCACATCAGGGTGACACTTCTCCCTGCTGAGCACCACCCAACCTCCGCTGCCTTCTACGAGCACCCTGAACCTCAGCGGGGCTTCAGCAGAAGAGGGGCAGCCATTCCTCACCACACTGCGATGCCATGTTGATCTTGCCTGTGGCTCAGATCTGTTCCCGATAACACATCTCAGCTTATCAGAAAGCTGACAACTCCTGAGAAAAAACCCTGGCAGGTCTCCAGTGACAGCAAGAATGGTGACAAGGCAGAGCCTTCTTGGGCTGAGGGCAGAAGCCAGCCCTGCTGACTGACAAGCATCTCTTATAGGTTCTTTACTCTGAGCTGATATCTCCTTGCCAGTCCCTTCCCTCCTCTCCTAGCTTTTTCTTTTGCTCTGTATACTCGGGCACAGACAGCAGTCCTGTTAGCAGCTCTCCAAGATACTTATCTATTCAAATATACGTGTGCTCAGGCAGAATCATTAGCTGCAGTGACAGTGGGTAAAAGCAGCATTTAAAAAGTGCACTGCACAGACAAAGCATGGGGAAGGCAGATCCTGACAAGGGGCACTTCTTGGCAGCGCTAGGTACTGTTGTGCCACAGAGGGCTTGTCATTCTCTCCTCCAGGTGACAAACTAATGTAAAAAGCTCTGAGCTGCCACACAAATGGACCTCTCTGCATCTACTCAGGTCGGAACTCCATCCCCAGCAGTGGGAGCAGCAATATTTCTCTAGCAGGGCATTCACAGACTCAGTCTCCCTGGCTCAGAGTGGAGGGACTGACCTTCTGCCCTGGTTATAAAATTAAACATGGAATTAAATGTTCCTATAAATACCAAAGAGTCAGAGGAACCCAGCTGCAATCACAGCACTCATCTAAGGGAAGGACTTGAAGAGCAGATGTTAATGAACAGTTACCTGACCAGGGCCATTGCTGCCAGGGAAGAGGCAAATTTTGCCTACCCCACACACTAGAGCACATGGCAACCCTAAAGCCTTCCATTTTCCTTCCTCCTGCCTCCCACCACCTTCCTCCACAGAAACACTGCCTGACTTTTCCTGAAGCAGTATTTTTAGCCACCCTTTCAGCCAGTGCTCAGGTCCCAGTCCCCTGTCTGCTAAAAATTCCTTCCTTGAGAAGGAGAATCCTCCTAATAAAATCCAGGGAGCTGTGGAGCAGGGCCAGAGGCAAGCTCACACCAAACAAGGACCCATAAATGTGAGTACGGCAGAGAAAGAAATACTGTGAAGGCCTGACAATGAGTGAGCTGGATTTTGACACCCAAGTTGCTGAGACAACCAACACTTGCTGTGGGAGCCCTGAAAAACCGAAAGACACTGAAACCACACAAGAGTCACCAATAATAAGCATTTCCCATATTCACTACTTTATGTAATTTATACCTGCAGCATCTCCCAGCGGTTACAGAGGACTGCACCTAGCCTCTACCAGCCATCAGCATTGCCAATTATGCAAAACAAGATAACTACAAATACATTTTCATTGTTAGTGTTCATTATGGTTATTATGCCTGAGAGGCTGGAGAGCGGCATGCAAGGGGCCTGTTCTGGATGGCAGCGCTGCTGAGAAATCGCTCTCCTGTGCACCAGAGGCAGCTGCTGATAGCACCCGACTGCTGCCATCGAGCCAGACTCGGGCAGAGATGGAGCAGAGGAGACCCAATGTGCTTAGCAGCATGAGGTCTCCTCTTAGTGGATTTTCAGGATGCTCTGATCTCTCACCAGCAGATACAGGAAATCTCAGGGGACTCTGCGTCAGAGGCAAAACTACAGCAGTCAAATGCACAGTAATACCTCTGTGTACTTCTAAAGGGATGTGAGTCAATCTGAATCCTGACAGTTAGAAACATGGCATTACAAACATTCCCAGGCTCTACCCCACCCAACCTCCCCCTAACACTGTCTGCTCCTGTGAGCATATCTTCTCATTTTTAAATTGTTTTCCTTTCACCTTTTCTTTCTGTGACTGGAAAATCTCAAGAAACAGCAAAAAAAAAAAAAAAAAAAAAAAAAAAAAAATCCTATCATATACAAAGTGTACAAAGTGCAATCAAATGTACAAGCACATGCTCAGAAGAGACAGCAAAATTCTTTTAGGTTCCTCTAATCTCTTTGGATAGCTTTATGCTCCATCTCTCAGGATAGTGTCGACATATTGGAGCTATATTTAAACCAGTTCAGCCGGGACTGGAAAGGTTTAGATGCAGCTATACAGAAGTTGGTGCGGGTGTTTACCTGGCTTCCCAGACAGACAGCTTCTGACACCCAAGTGAGCTGATCTAAAGTTAATTCAGACAGACCTCTGCTACGCTGACGTCTGCAGGGAAGAAATACTCTTATGTATAGGAACCTCAGATATTTCCTGTGGTGACAGAAAAGTAACAAATAAATCTGACTGCAGAGGGATAATGCCTGAGACGATGATATTTCTTTCTCTCCTCATGTGCATCTGATCTAATGCCTGTTCAGTCCAGCACCCACCAGAAACACAACTGTGCTCTGCTCTCTCTTACAGGCCAGGGTAGGAAAATGCAGCCAGGTTTCACAAAAGGTGGAGTGAGTTCAATTCCACAGAAATGCTGGAAGTGCCTGTCTCATATTCTACTTAGAAAATAAGAATGGGGCAGAACTTGCTTCAACATGGATTTGCTGATATTATCTGTGGGTCACCTTAAGAAGCTAACTATTGCCTAATGTGATGGGCATCTGCCAGCTCCATGTCTTTCTGATGAAAAAAAGTAGGGATCTCAAGATAAAATTACTATCTGGGGCAGTCCCAGAGGGGTGAAGCTACAAATGGAGATACTGAATTATTGATAGGAGCTCCTCCCATTTCAGGGAAACCAGAGATGTCTTGGACAGAAAGGACCAAATACGTTGGGGTAAAGTCAAATGAGGTGTTTAGAGAGAAAAATCTCCTCCTTTTGGAGGGGTGCATGGTGGAATTATCAGGTCATCCTTGCTAACCACACACTGCTCCCTTCAAGTGGTTCTCCACTGCTTTGGCACAAAAGCCTTGGGTAACGCTTGAAGCTCCAGGCACACAACTCCTAGCGACACAGTCACAGCAACAATTAAATCAAACCAAAACCACCCCTTCCTCCCCATTTATTTCCAAAAGGGTTTGTTAAGAGTTCACCCTTCCTTTCAGACCAAATTAATGGATTCCAAAGCATCCAACTTACCTTAATGAGGAACAAGAGTGCAGCTGGGTATAGAACATGGCAGAACAGTCACTTCTACATGGACACAACCTCACCATCATAAAAGCACTTTCATCTAATCTGTCGTTATCTTTAGAATTCCAGTGACCTCCATTTTAAATAAAAGGCATTAGGCTGACAGAAATCCTCTGGGAGAAGCCAGAGAGCAGCACGTGGCTTCTGTTTGCTCTCACAGAAATGTCATCTTTGACATTCAAACAGGACACATATTTTAAATAATGTCAAGAACAGTCTTAAAATACCTCATCAGGACTCAAACGCGGGTGGGAAGGGAGGTGGGGGTATGGGGAACTTATGTTTTATGAGATGGATGGTTCTTTTCACAGAGATGTGTTCAGTTCCCAAGCAGGACGTATGGAGCATCCACGTGGTTCTGGTGCTGAGTCACTAATGTCATCAGGCACAGCGGGCACGCAGCGAGCATGCGGGGAAGCCTTGGGATGGCTGCACACTCGACATGCATGGCTGGGAGCTCAGAGCGCTCCGCTAGTTAGCATTCAATCTGTCATTTCATTTTAGGATTTGTAGTAGGAGATGAAGAAATAGTTTAAGGACCTTGTAACATCACAGCTGTCAATCTCCAGTATTCCAAAGGGAGGAATGACAGATATATAAGCCCATTCATATCAAAATAAGGAAGGCAGCCTTTTTCCCTGACCCAGATTTGCTACAGAGGCAACTTAATGCAAATACGCATCAAACGGCAATTCACATTTACTCTAAAATCACTTAATGGGAGCTGAAAACATTAACCCCCAGCAACAGAACCAGTTCCAAAGAGTCAGATTATTAACTTCCAGCAGTGATTCAGGGAAAAGGGGGAAAAAAGGGAAGAAGAGGAAAAACCCGAACAAACAAGGTCGTGTTGATTTGTAGGTGGTAGTCATTCTGCCGAGAAATCCAGGGGTCAATCAACAGGGGTAACCAAAATCACAAGAGAATTCAGAAGGGCCTTAGCACATAATGCTGATTAACATGCTAAAGTTAATCTAAAGAGACAGCTTTGAGCGTTTAGGCTAGAAAAGACAACGCTCCAATTGGAAAGTTATTACTGGTGCATACAGGCTGTGAAAACAAGCCAGGAACTGCGCACACTGGGCTGTCAAACCAGGGGTGGGCTTAATTAATGAAGACTTCATCTATGTAGAAAAATATCTTGGTGCTGTGAAGCAGTATTGGTATATCTGGGACATCTAAGGCAGTGGTTCTCCAGTGTGCCCCCACATTAGAGGGTTAGCGCACTTGAAAAGCAAATGCAAGGAATGCAAACAAAGGTGCTCCTTATCCCAGAGCTAAATTTGCTCAAACTTTCATAAATTTATCTCCTTCTGATTACAGTTTCATGCACATCAGCAGCAGCAAAGAATTTGACTGTTCTCTTGTGAATATGTTACCTCCTTACACTTAGCACCAAAGCGATCTATCTAAAACCCCCTAGACACAAAACCTCAAAGGCCACAACTGCACAGTAAAGTCAGAGACTTGTAGGAGCTGCAGGAGACATCAACCATCCTGTGGCACAGCCGAGGGACCATGTTCCAGTTTGCAAACTTTCCACTGAATAACCCCCTTTCAACAGTGCAAAACTGCAATGGATGAATCTACAAGAAATCACGCTGAAAACCAATCAAAATAAACACACTAAGTGGGAGAGTGCAGATGAGCGAGAGCGCTGGCAGAGTTAGGGCTGAGAGTAAAAGCTGGAGATGAGAAACACCGGAGAAGGGACACGGCAGACAGGAGATGGAGTGACGTGACAACTGGAGGCACATTTCAGCATTCTTACCTCTGATCGGTGTACCACCTGGTGAGGTAATTTGAATGCAAATAAGATTAGAGAGAAGCATTAGTACAAAGAGGAAAGGAAGAAAAATTATAACTAAAAAGCAGAAAGTTTTTTAAAGCTAGAATTTGTTTTAGCGTGACAGGAATAAATAAAAAGAAACTGATGTGCAATAAAAGTCGGAGTGACATCCTCAGGAGGTTAGTAAAGCTCATCGCTTCCACAAGTGCGGCATCCAGCCCTGCATCTTGCCATTAAAGCCACCACCCTCATGAACGGGAGCCGAACTAAGCTGCTGAGGTGGTGTTGCCAGCTGGCCTCACCAGTTGCATTCACCCACATAACTGTTTAAGCAGTTGAGATGGAGGACACGTTGGGAAGATGGTGCAGTGCCCCTTCATTCCTCATACAGAACACGGAAGGGGTGTCCTGGGACTGTGTGACTGTGAGTGTGCTGGGCAGGAGGGGTGGAAAGCATATGGTTGCGGGCACTAGGTGCAATTTGGCTTTGAGGTTAGAATGACCAGTGGGACAAAATCTGCTCGCTTAAAGAAATTAAACTAAGGGGAGAGTGTAACAAATCCATTTTGAGCCATTCTCCACATCCGCATAACCCTTGCATCAGGTTCCCTTTGGCAAAGAAACTGGTGTCATGCAGAATTAACTTTACATACAGAAATATTTCTAAACAAAGTAGTTTCTGGTAACATAACAACAGCACGCTAGCCAGACCTCTGTTGCTCCTGCCTAATTTGTATGTTAGCTGGAGAAAGGAATCCCTACCCTCTTTATAAGGCACTGGAAATAATTTTACATGCTATAATGAAGTGTATCTTATAAGGAGGGCTTCTCTGGGAGTGAGTTTGAGTTATCCTGTTGCAACAATCTGTAGAGGTTTGGTTTATGAGGTCAATGTGTTTAGCAAGTGGAGGATCCACTGGTCAGTGTCTCGAGTTCAGCGTACAGCCAATAATGAAGCATGATTGAAGGAGAGATGCTCCAGCTGAGCAAATTGGCAGGGAACCCTTCTAATCCCCACTTTTGTCCCCTTGGTCTTATTCTGCACATATGAAGGCTGTTAGTATAAGGGAGAGATTCATGCAGCTTGAATCTGTAGGCAGTTTATGGTATGTGTTGGTTTTATGCAGATTTGTAGGATCTGAATACCAAGCACTTACCAAAGAAAACTGAGGAGTTTAAACAGACAGAAAAACAGGGTTAAACAGGACACAGTGTGTCAAATCATGTTCAGTGTATTGATTAATAAATACCAGTATGCATACAAGAGTGTCGTGTATCTCAGATTTACAGCTCATTCCATTATCCACAACAATGATCACCCAATGGGAAAGAAAGACAGAAAAGAATTTCTGTAAATACAAAGAAGGCATATTTTAAGCATGTTTAACTTGCCTCTTAAAAAGTAATTGTAATATTTATACTTAATCTTTTTCTTTCCTAACTACCTTTTCCTTTAGGCAGAGTCCTTTCTTTAAGCAGTAACAGCAATTAAAACTACTCATTTTGGCATTTTCCTCTGCCAAGATGACATTACCCCACTTTAACTTTATGTCTGGTTATATTTTCTTATGCTTTCTATCCAGATGACTGAAGCATCAGGAAAGATCTTGCAGTGACTGAAGTTGTGGGTACTCTCTTTCTTGCAGTAATAAATCTGCTGCTTAGTTATCTATCTTAGTAACTACCGCTACCCTTGACAGAACAGTTAGACCCAGAGATACTTGCATGGAATAGCACAGCCATGGAAAACAGGGTTATTTCTCTTCGCCTGTTTGAAAAGTTTGCCAAGTGGTATTTTTGTTCAGTTTGGTCTAGGGCCTCCCTCCTCCCATCCCCAACCCTCCTGTCCCCTTCTGCAATTCTCAGAGTTAAGAAAAGCATCACCGCAGTGTGTCACTTCCCATGGGAATGGTGCAATGACTTTGAGAACAAGCCCAAGGGGCAGAAAACAGGACTTCCGTCTCTCTCATCTGGCTGAAACAGGGTTTGTTGTTCTGCCCTAGAAATGAAAGGATTTGCAGCAAACTTTAAATCTACTCCCTGTAGAGGCTAAACCCTTTCGCTAATATGCAACTGTCTACACAGAGCAGTAAGAGCAACTGCATACTTGAAGCAGATTCCCTAAAACAGAAGTGTGACCAGCTCATTTCTTCCTGTGTTAAATCCCAATCCTCCTGGCCTCCAAATGTAAGTGAACCCTTGCAGCAGCAGCACAGAGACTTGCTGTATTTAGCACAATGTTTGTTCTGGGTCTTTCTCACCTTTGCAAAGTTAAGACATTCACTCTTCACACAGAGGACACCATTACAGAGAGTGCACAAGGCTTTTCTGTTTTCAGATTCCTTCACCCAGAAGGAATAAAAGTTTCTATTTTTTCTTCACATCATATGACAATGTATCTCTGGCTGTTGGCCTCTCAGGGTGTCCCTCAAAGAGAGCAAGTCATAGCACAGAGTGCCAACATAAGAGTCCACAAAGTGACAGAGGTGCCATCGCTTAAATGGTTACTGAGGCCAACTAGTGCCCTGTGATCACTAGGCCTCTTTATGCAAAGGGCACACCAAGATCAAGCTTCAAACCCAACTCCTGTGTTCGAAAGGTTTGAAACACTCATAAGGAAGGACAGTTCATTTCCCCTTCATGATAACAGACACCAAAAAACACTATGCATGTTCACTTCAATCAGGAATGAATACTGACCCTGGCATCCTGTGTACTGGAAGCACACAGCCAGGTGCCCAAAGCAAGGCAAAACATAGGATAATACACTGAAAACCCCAATGGGATTATTTGCATCAGTATTTCCCAGTGTTGAGAAGAGGCTCTGCTGGAGAGGGGTCTTCACTCTGCTGACACAAACTCACCCCAAACTTACCAACACACCACTTCCTTTTAGGAAGCGTAAGAACCTAAACCACCAAAACCCTACTCCAAAACAACATCGTATAGTGAAACCAAGGCTCTTGCTGGCTGCAACACTGACTCCCAGAGAACTCCAACAGTGCTTTTGGCTACTCCCTAACATAGTTTTAGGGAAAACTATTTTCAGAAGTTGAAGTGCTACAGAAAAGACTGGCTATTTGTCACCAGTTGCAACATGGAGTCTGTGTGAATCCCACCACTGCTGCGTGTGCCTCACACAGCACGACCCATATGTGCACTATAGGTTTGGCCAGGACATAAAATTTCAGCTGTCAGCTAGCTGGCCATGGTACTGATTCAACCCTTGTCCAGTCAGTCCTTTCTGAGAAAGCATCCATCTTTGTGCAGGTTTCCTGATCCTTTTGGAAAATACTTCCCAATACCCATTCTTTTGGGCTATCCTTACACACCTTATTCCAAGCTGATGCCCATCTGATGTCTGGACTCAAAGCTGTTTCTTGCCAGGAGCTGAATGTCTTCTGTTGGATACTGGCTGCTGCTATTACCACTGAAGAAGGATATGGCTGCTGCTGCCATTTCTCTGGGATAGGTACCACTTCTTTTTGCAAGTTTACTCTGTCCATGTTGGGTATTCCTTTTGTTACCAAATAAGTTGTGCTTCTACTATAGGATCAAGACTAAATTGAAAGTGCTTGCTGGTAACTCTGAGAGTAAAAATGCAGCAAGGTGATCTGGTGGGCCAGCTCCCACTGCTTCTTCATTAAAGGCACCTACACTTTTCCAGAGAGCGACTAAAGTCACCTGCAGAGTTCTCTCTGATACTTTACTTGCAGTTAACTGCCTTTAAGCCACACTGGGGTGTAGGGCATGGTTCCATAACTCAGTTAATTGATGGTAATTAGAAGAGAACAATACTTCTTGTAAGACCAAGCTCTTTACTAGATGAAAGATGTTAATGCTCCCTCAATTTCTGGAGTTCTCTTACATGGCATAGGTATCTGGAAGTGAACATTCAGAATAACTATTTATTGTCATTTGATATTTTGTTCATAAATTTTATGAAGAGCAAGGTGTAAGAGCAATTCTTCACTTGTGAAAGTCACTGGAAACATTTGAGAGCTACAGGAGTATGAATACCACCTAGAGTTGCTCTGAAGTCTTCAGGAGCTTCTGGTCCAAGAATCTTTACAGAGCAACTGTGAAGAATCAGCACAATCTGATCTATATTGAGTTTCTGCCACATCATCAACTAATTTTAAAACATGGTTAGAGGTGTAGCGGTGACCCTTGCTGTCAGAACTCGCATGTACATCACCTGTAACACTACAGTGCCCGGACTGTTTTAAAATCAGTTCAGGAGAATAGGTTTTAAATGAGTTAGCATGCTGGGGAAGTTTCCCAGCCTAGAGCTGGCCTTAGATCCTGTGTCAGTGACTGAGAGGCAATGACTGAAGCTATGCACCCTAGGGGAGAACAGGGAGTTGTCCTGAGTCACTGCATTTGCAGAAAAGCAGCCTCTCTCCACAAGAGGTGGGAAGTATTAGCATGATGAGCAAGGGAGAATTTTGCTACAACCAGCATGAGTCAGAAACCTTGCTTTTGCCTTGATCTGTGATAATAAGAGATGAAAACCTGTATTTATTTGCATTCTCATCTCTAGAGCAATTAGTGCAACACGTACTGACAGAACTACCCAAGAGCTGTACTTTAAAAGGAACTGAGCATTACCTGGGAGAAAAGATCTATGTACTGCGGAGAAGGAAGAAAAAAAGCACTCTAAATGTAAAGAGTTACTCTGTCAGAAGGTTGAAATAGAAAAATGCATATACATACATACAGATGTGATCAGTAAATGAGGGATGGTAGGATACAGGACAGATTCATAAACTGTGTATTTGCTCCTGACAGAGACACCAGTCCTCTGGGGTTAAAAGAGCCTGAGATGATGGCGTGGTTGTGTTACACCACAAACTCTCTAGTACCTTGACAGAAGATGAACAGAGCTCTAGAAACTGATGTTCAGAGCCTCCTTGGGCATATGATCTGACTGTGTGCAAGTTCAAAGACCTGCCTGAAACCCCCAGAGCATTGCCAGCCCACGTAACTGCAAGTGTCAGAAGAGAGCACCTTTCCCAAACACGCTGCTTCTTTACCTCTAGCTATTTATTCCACACTAGGAGCCTAAAGAAATGAAATCATCCTGCAAACTCCTCTCTAAGTCAGACTCCAAAGCTGCTTTGACCTTCATAACCTATATTTAGTACATCTGAATAATAATATATTTGGTACTCATTGAAGGTCGGACACTCTATATATGCAATATTGGGCTCACACCATGCTCTAGCTATTTTAACTATATTACATCTGCCTAGCTTTTATTGGGTTTTAATTAAATGAAATTAAATGAGCGTATATTTAGATTGAGATAGTATAAACTGACATTCATGCAGATATGCCAAGCTGGCTGTAAGATATGATCTTAATGGAGCAGAGACTTTGCAAACTATTACACTCTCCCATATAATGAGGTATCTATTTAAACACTCCTTTCTTTGAAAACTACTGGGCCTCAATGGTATAGTGCTGGAGAGCTCAGTGAGCACCCTGCAAAACGGACCAGAGACTGCCCAACCCATCATTACTCACACAGGGTGAGTGCAGTCAGGTAAGTGGGGACTCAGGCACTTCAAAGTGCAAGCCTTACTTTATATTGACTACAAATATAGTAAAAAGTCACAAATGCAAGCAGGGAATAAACCTCTGGCCCACGAGAAGCAGTAAACTTCTTGCTCCTCACCCATGCCAGGGTGATGCAGAGCCTTAAGTGAATCTTGGCATCCTATCACAGGGTCCCTGAAAACAAAAACTTCTCTCATATTTCAAATACCTTTGCATTGAACTGTGGAAACCTCCTTTACTACATTAGAGAGCTAATCAATTTCTTTTGTGAGTCTGAGGATGTGTCCTCCTCATTGATTTCTAAAAGGTTCCCTTGACACCTCCCTTGGTAATTACTGTGTCTTCAGCAAGCAGCCAGCTCCAGAGTTTGAATCCCAGGTGAAATATTCAATTGAGATGTTGCTCAAGAACAGCGAATAGGAAGCAAAACTTGGACACAGTGACAGGGTTTACTAGTTTGGTCTTAAACTTTCTATCTCACTAAATTTGTGAAGCAGCTGGCAGAAAGGCAGCCAAGTGCCTGCGAAAAGCAATCTGGAGAACATACAGCAAGTGCATCAGGAGGTGCCTTGCTGCTCATTTATGTAATTTCTGATGCTGATTTAGTCAGTTATGAAGTGAAACACATCCATGTACACTTTCCTATTGCTGCTTCCTAAAGCTTCTCAGAATAATTAACAAGTGTGATATTTTCTTTCAGCACAAACAGATCAAGATTAAACCATGTTGTGGGGGAAATAAGCTAAAGGTCACTGGGAAATTTCATAAACTATAAATGCATTAGTATAATTAGCGCTGACTGGAACATCAAGGTGGGATCAGGAGTGTCAGGCTGGGTTCTATTTTTGATGAAAGTGATGTCTCATTACCCACTCCCCCAAGTGCAAGCCTACTTCTTATCACCCAAGCATCATCAGATTTAAGCAGAAGGCTCCTGCTATGGGGAAATGTGTCAAGACGTTCACCTTCCTAGGAAGAAGGTAGTGTTGCCCTGGCAGCAGCACTCATAAAAAAAGGCTTTTTAGTGCCCAGAGATACATCATGGCCAGGCAAGCCAGTCTGGCTCTTATTTAAGCACTAGACCTTTCTATACCAAAGTTGTTGCAGCTCTGTTCCTTTCTGTACTTAGTGCAGGGTACTGTGGGCCTTTTTTCCCCAGGCTAAAGCTGCTGTGTAGTGCTGCTCTGCATTGTTAAATAGCCACTGCAATTCACACTGGGGAGCTGCACTTCATCAGTGAATAAAGCAACATTTTATTTTCTTTAATTCTCTAATAGGCCTTACAGTCCTGGGAGATTGAAGAGTACAGCAGAAAAACAGGAGTCCCTTGCTAAAAGGAGTTGCATTCTTAGCCACCCACAAGACCTAATCGCCTGTATTTCAAAAGCTAGTATCTGGCTTATCAAACAAAAAAAAAAATCAAAAAGAAATTGTATAGTTCAAAACTGTGTCCACCTTCCTTTGAAATCCACAGAATTGCTGCTGCTTGGATTTTTCTTTATTCTTCTGGTGTCACACAGCAAGAATGATAAAGATCTTAACAGAAAGCAGAGTATATATAAGGAGTGAAGCAGTACGTGACCACTGATTGTAAAATCTCAATCAGTATCTCACTGTCCTAATTTGCATGGTGTTCCTATTAAAATGATCTGAGACCTGTTGAGTTGGAAGTGAAATGTCTGAGCCTACCAAGGATTTGGGGCAATGTCAAGACGGTCTACCGAAGAAGGAATCCAGGTGATGTTCCAAAAGGCATGTCCACTCTAACGTCTCCTTTTAACAAGCCACGATATCCTGCCAGAGAGGATCAGCTCCAAAAACTGTTTTTATATTGTAAAAGAAACAAGCTCAAATCAAATTGGCATTTGGGTTTAGAATTGCATTTCAGAGAAAAAAAAAAAAAACCCAATGGCAGCAAGTAAAGAGAAATGGGAGGAAGAGTGAGGAGGTAAGGAAAGCTTACTTGCTTTGCTACCTTACCTGAGCGGAGCTGCTTGATTCGCCCATTGCTAGTTGCAGTGTCAACAGGCAGGAAGTCCTTGAACCAGGAGATTTCAGGATCAGGGTTACCACTGGCAGCACAGAGCATTGTGGCTGTGCGGGCCTTTTCCACCACTTTCAGCTGTGGGCCCATGTCAATGGTCGGAAAGCCAGCTGGGAGGTGGTCTTCTGCAAGAGGAAAAAAGACAAGGTTATAGCGAAATGTTCTGACGCAGCAATGGGATATGGTTGTAGTGACAGCAGTGCCATGGTACAGCATCTGTGCCTCTGCTGGAAAACAGCAGCCTCACTTCCCTACTGAGAAGGTTTTCCAAGCCCTTAAAGCACATTAAGCTCTATAATGAGCATTCATTACACCAATAGAAGCTTCCACTAAATTTAACTGCGTTTAAATCAATTGCCTTGGGAAACGTCCATAATTTTCATTGATACGTAAGCTCCATCTATTGTTAATAATTCAGTAAAAGCAGGTATTTGCCTTTTTGTGGGAGGACTGTGTAGAAGATAATAGACAAACATGAAGCCAAATAGTTCGAGGCATCTTGAAAATCAACAGCTAAACAATAAAACCCCTTAGAATGGTCCAGAGAGGCCCATTTTCTCTTTTTTTTGACTAGGAACATTCTGTCACACTGGTAGGATTGATTGCAAATCTCTTCCTCATGCCCCAAAATCTGATTCAGAAGGCTTTTAGAAACTAATGAATGTAAAGCTAATGAGCCACACTCTGCTCATGAGCCGCCTCACCAGACTGTGCTGTGGCAAGCTCCTGGTGCATTTTCTGGTTTGCAGAGAGCAACAGAGGTGTGTGAGAAATGGCCAGGGCACGCTCTGGCATGTCTTACTGAAATACTATAAAATGAAGCACCCCCCTTATTGATAAAACCATCCATACAGCAGGTACGAAAATCGTTGGGTTTGCTGCTGCAGAGCACGCTCAGGTAGGCTGGGTGGAATACATTAGGCAGCCTTCACTGATAAGCCAAGGCATGCTCCAACATCGTCATTCAATAGCAGCTGCAGAACAGACCTCATTTACTCATTCTGTGGCAAGATGTACTGTACTCTGCTAAGCCTGAACTGCAATCAAAAGGACATACTTTTCCAGAGAAAAAAGAACTTGAAGAACATTAAGAAGCTTTTAAAGTACCAGAAACTCAATTATTTTCAGTATGTTTCTTTTTTTTCCCTGTTTTAAGGGAACTTAAGCAAACCTCCTTCTTTGGTAAATCCAATTCTGTAAGGCTCCCAGCTCACTGCAGTGTTTAAACAAGCAAGACCTCAGCATCTCCCCAAGTCCCAGAGGAGCCTGAATTTGCTGCAATCTGATTTTTCCTCTATCAACACACATCTGGAAGCGTACCCTTCACTCCTGACTGGAAGGTACAAACACCTCAGGTGCTTCTGTCTATCTGTACTGCCATAACCTGCAGTGCAAACACAGTCTGTGGTGGCTAATCTTACATATTTCTCCCTCAGATCTCTGGAGAATTCCCAAGACCCTTGACTTGTTTGCAAATCAAGACTGTAGCACAAAGCAACATCTGCTGTAAACAAAACGATGCCCTGGAATATTATTTTTCTGTTTAGATGAGAGTGACTATGAAGCATCCAAGGTTTTCTAAAGGAAAAAAACGGTTTCTGATGCTTATTAAAAGCACAAACCATATTTTGTCTCCCAGGCTGGCCTCCCCAGAAACCTCTCTCATCATGAGCAAACATAAATGGATTTTTTTCTTTTTTTAAATGAAAGGTACCACAAAAACTAGTTCTTTTTTAATTTGCTCTCTATTGATTTTCAAAGACAAAAGGTACATACAACTTAACTGGAACGACACCAGAGCTAGCATCCAATAACGAGAAACAGAAGCACTCAATATTGAGCAATCACAATGCGTACTCATACATCGCTGAAAAGAAACAAAAGAAGGGTACACACAAGTACAGCATGGTATAGGCTGAAAAGCAATGGAAAATATATAGGAAAAGCCACAACAGTGACATTCTCTCAGATTGAGGCCAAGTTTGCCTAAAATGCAGCCCCTTGCTATTTACAGTATTAGAAGCAGATGTTTACACTGGGGAGTGCTGAAACCCTGAAGTGATCTAATCAAATCACCATGATTACCATTGACAATCTTTTCTGGTTTATTCAAGATTTCACAAAGAATGCACCGAACTAAGTATCACCCTGCTAACTTGGTCCAAAGTCTGTGTGGAGGCTTAGGACACAGCTAAAAGCAAACCTGAAACCAGCATTTGTGCAAGAAATCTCTTCCCCTCTGTAGTGATCCTTTGCCCACAGAAACAAGAATGATCAGAAAATCTTTCACAGTGACTGATGTGCAAGAACACAACCAGCCTGCTGCACTGGAGTGCTCAATCAAAATTAGCAGTTTGTGATGACCCACTGACCAGCAGAAATTACATGATGTAACCTTGACTTCACTGCATACGACAGAGATGCTGGTTACAAACACCCGGTGACAAAGCTACCTCTGCCATACCAGAAATCTTAGATCAAGCATTTTCTGGACTCCAAAGAGATGTACCACACTGCTCCTATACCATCTACTCTCCTTCATTACAGAGCCCAGATGAGAATACAGGGCTGAGGGACAGAGAGCACAGGTGACCACCGTGGGATGAACTTCAGCCCCAGATCCCGGATATGCAAGGTTCATGCTGCACATAGTCTCTTCCCTCTTTACTGCACACAAGCCCCAAAACTCTAGCAGCAAATGGCAGTAGCAGAAAAGCAGCGTATCCTGTGTAGTCAGAGCCACAACAGCTTCCTTGGGCTAGCACTGGTACCAGTACAGACCAGCTCTCATGTGTGCTTGGAAACTGAAACCTGCCAATCTGCTATGGCCACACCACCACCAAAACTCAAGCGAACAGCACTGACACATCTGCCTGCCTGCATCGACAACAACACACAGGCAGCAAGGACTTGTTTGATCCCTTGTCAATCAAATGTAGAGGCGATGCTGGTGTTTAAGAGCAGCACTGTGCTTCCAGGAAGCTGCAGCCCCAGATCAGATCACTGTGTGACAAGACACTAGGGAAATTTGACAGTCAGTCTCTGACGGCACCTCAGACACCCGAAGGCTGGGGTTCACCTGCTGTTACTTCTGGGGTAGATCCAGGGGACCTGCACTGGGCCAAGGTTACAGTGCCTAGGGCTCAAGCTCAAGGAGAGGATGAGCACTTTCTCCAGAGGTGGTCCAATGGCCTCAGGTACCTGTATCATCATGAGATGGCGACCTCAGCTATTCCATGTTTCCCCTGTACTGTGTACTCTTGGCAGCCTCCCCAAACCCTCCTTGGAGAAAAATGGCTGTAAAGAAGGGCTGAGCTGGTCACACTGCAGAGCGCAGCTCGGCACAAGCCCACACCTGCCCTGCCAGCAGTGCTCCTATAGAGATAACAGGGCTTCATTCCAGCCTGGTTTGGCGCTGCTGACTTCACTGGGACAGCGAGGGATGTCTCTGTTCAAACACTACAGGCGACGATAGGAGTTCAGAGCTGTTCTTGCCTTGCCTTCCCCTTCAGCAACAGTCTAATCTAGGTCTAATTATGAGGCTCAGTCATGCCTCGGCTCCTTTCAGCCCTTGCTAGCTGTACTAACTTGTCTGCACATGGTGCTCGTCACTAATAGCTATCCTCCTATTCATGCCAATATGTGGATACCCTTATTCTAGAAAATGAATTTGTCAGCACTTGGTTTTATTCAAGGATAGCTACTGTGCTTTTAATGCACATTAAAACAGGCTATGAATCTGCTTTCAAGTGCAGACGATCTAAACCAGTTTTTCCTTCTGGGTTTCGAATGCTTTCAGAAGGGGTGTACTTCAGGCAGGCATCTGGCTAGAGCAAGCAAAATCGAGGCACAAACAAGATCTTTTTAGGGTATTGCAAGCTCTAATTCCCTCCATGGACTGCAGCAGCAGAAGCAGAAATGACAGAGACAAAAACAGGAAGAGGAGAGAGAAGCAGAAGGAAAGGGAAACAGCAAGAGAGGTTAAAAAAAGAGTGGGTTTTGCAGTTACAAACTGAAACTTGGAAAATCCATGACCAGGCTGAGGTCTTGCAAGCAGCAGTCACCAAGGAGCTAGGAATGTCCCTCTGGCATCTAGCATGACAGCATGTGCAGAGGATCTCATGCTCACTTGACAGCTCCCTTTGCAAATCTCCTTTCTGAGGTGACAGAAATCTAACCCCCGTTCTCTCACAGCTCTTTTGTGCCACACATTTCCCGTCTCTAAGGGAAAAGCTAAGGTAAGAAACCTTTCCCACAGCCCCGAACTGGAGCTGAGACCTCCTTGAGAGCAGCTCTAATTACTTGGCTCATTCACCAGCTTCCTAGAAAACTACCTTTTCTTCAGGAGGCTGCCATGAGACACATATCCCTTGGGACATCCTTATTTTCTGCATCACTCCAAATATCAAGTGATGATAAGGGACACCAAGGCAATTACAATTTATGTCTTACGAGAAGCACGGATCAGCCCCAGCGTGGAACAGTATGTGGATAAGAGCTACTTACAGAAAAGGCCTGCAGAGGAGTCTGTGGTGAGCACAGCTGTTGATAGCTGAATCCTGCAGGATTACCCCCAAGATTTTGATCAAAACTTGTAATCTCACACAGAACAGAAAAGTTGGAGGGGTTGGGTAGCAGGTTCCTACTACTGCAAATCCCATATAATAGTCACTGGTCTTGCAGCCATGCAACTGTTTTAGGGATCATATCTTGACTTGGCATCCCTAAAACCTTCCCCTTACCACTGTGTACTTCCTCTGTGACAGTGTAGGAAATGGTATTTTAGAAATGATAGTGCCAATTGTAAACATGTTTATGGGAGTTATTTGTCATATTCTTCTTCCTACAAAAGCCAGGACTGCTTAGTATCATGAGTCCAATTGTTCAGACTGCTGAGGGAGAGAAAAAAAATACCCCAATATAATTTGGAAATAGCAAAAAGTAGCTTTTCTATACATTACAGCTACAGCTGTGAGGTTAAATCTCTTACAATCTATCAAAACTAGTGCCCCACTGGAAGGGATGTTCTTGACTCATTTCAAGTGAGATATTGGGCCTTACCCCCACACAGAGCTGGAAACTGCCTATCTGGGCCATTGGCTCCTACCAGCCTGCGTCAGCTGAGGAACTTCCAGCCCAGCATCAATTTCAGGGGCTTGGTAGGGATGATTAAAGCACAAAGCTCCTTTGTTTCGATTCTGCCAGCTATCTGAAGCCACTCAGGAGCATGCAGTGCTAGGGACAAGCCAGGAAATGGACTGAGGGCAGAGAGATCGCCAATAAATGTGTTTGACTGCAGTCAGCATCGCACAGGAGAAGGATACATGTATCAAAAGCTATTTCACACATTCCCTACCCATCCAGGGAGGCAGGCTGGGCTCTCACCCAGTTCAAGTCACCAGGGCTGAACCGATCCTGCTAAAAGGTAGCGGTTTGACGCAATACAACACAGGATGTAGCAGGGGTAACCCTTGTCTACTGACAGACTGGTATCTGACGGATCAATGGATTTACTTTACAGATTTTACAAGCTTCCAAATCTCCCTTTCAGACACTGTAACACATTAGCAAATGCAGAATTATCAGTGCAGGGACGACAGTCTGGGTAGCGGGCAATACTAACTAATGAAAGATGCAAACCAGTAAGATTGTAAGCACACCACAATCCAGGACATCTGTTTGCTGAACAAACAGCCCTAATTCCTCCAGCACAGGTTACACAGTGCGGCTATTCAATTACTGCAAGACAATCAAAAGCAGTCAAGCAATCCAGTGGCCCAGAAGAATGGCATCATTTTACATAAGGAAACCCTGATACTGCTCTGTTCTGGTTCAACTGAACCTGCACAAAGAGCATTTTATCAGCCATTTTGAGGCGATGCTCTCTTTCTGCATGCTTCTTCTTACAAAAGCCCATTAAAGAGGTGCACCAAAAATATCACCCAAATTCGTGGTCTCCAAAGGCTGCCCAGTGTCAGGAGCGGGGAGCGGCGGGAGGAGGAGTGCATTGTGCGTGCTAGCTGCTGGAGCCAAGTCTCATAGAGGCTAATGAATGCCCTGTCGACATTGGCACCGCCTTGTAATTGCCTAAGGAAAAGGTGGGGCAGTGAAACCAACCTGTTTCAAAGGCAGCAAAGTCTTAATTACTGGGTTAGTAAGTATAAAACAGTTTCAGGCAGGCAGAAAATACAAACAGTCATCTATTGATGACAAGGCTTTTAATGACAAATCTGCCGGGTTTGTATGACATCAACACCAACGTGACATGCTGAAGCAGCCCGTTGAAAACGGGGAGAAGGGCGCAGATGAATGGGTGGGTGTGGAAACCAGCTCCAGAAGGACTTCTCTGTGTCACGGTGTAACCACATGAATAACTGCACAAGAGCTTACAGTAAACAAAGTATTTGCTATCTCTTAGAAAGATCACAGCAGCAGTGAAACAGTTCACAAAAGAAAGAATCTGAGTCAGTTCAAAACAAAGAATGTACTGTAAGGAAAATTCAAGAAAATACGAGACTAGACATGGCAGAAGTGGATAAACTGTCAGGCAGATTCCCGCCCCAGGGGCTCACAGCGTGGGAGCTCATGGGACCTGCTAATTCTAGAGGTTATGAGTCCATAAAACACCCCACGGAGACAGTGCTACCTTTCAAGTGCTAGAAGGGCACTGCTAACATTGTCTGTTCATGGCTGGACAGCAATTATCTCTATTTACAACCTACCAATACCCTCCCAGTAGCACAGCTGCCATTCCCAAGCACCTGCTTATCTGCAAGGGGAGCAAGGATTGCTTTGCAGAGAGGCGGGTGCTCCCAAGAGCAAGACACGGCAGTGCCTCCCAACTTGCTCTGACACGGATTCAGCCTCTGCTCCTGCCAAGTCCCAGTGCTGCACATGTGCAGCGCTGAGGTAATGCACAGCCACTGCAGCAACAGGTCACCTCCCCAGGGCTGAGCACCCTGCACTTGCACTGGCACCCGGAACTCCCTCCCACCCAGCATGCAACCTTGGTTCTCCAGGCCTGAGGGGGCACTGAATCCCAATGGCATAAAACAAATAGCTTCTCTCAGCCCTTAGGGATGTGGTTAATATTCAAACAGTGCTCCTTCCAGCCTCATGATGCCTCTCAACCTGCTCCAAGGAACTGGCCAAAACAAAAGGTGGTGCCACAGATGCGGGGTCAACCCTCCATTAGGAAATACATCTTCCTTTCTTTTCAGGAGCACTGCAGCATAGAATCATAGAATAGTTAGGGTTGGAAAGGACCTCAAGATCATCCAGTTCCAACCCCCTTGCCATGGGCAGGGACACCTCACACTAAACCATCTCACCCAAGGCTTCGTCCAACCTGGCCTTGAGCACCGCCAGGGATGGAGCATTCACAACTTCCCTGGGCAACCCATTCCAGTGCCTCACCACCCTCACAGTAAAGAACTTCTTCCTTATATACAATCTAAACTTCCCCTGTTTAAGTTTTAACCCGTTACCCCTTGTCCTGGCACTACAGTCCCTAATGAAGAGTCCCTCCCCAGCATCCCTATAGGCCCCCTTCAGATACTGGAAGGCTGCTATGAGGTCTCCATGCAGCCTTCTCTTCTCCAGGCTTAACAACCCCAACTTCCTCAGCCTGTCTTCATACAGGAGGTGTTCATGTCCCCTGATCATCTTCATGGCCTCCTCTGGACTTGTTCCAGCAGTTCCATGTCCTTTTTATGTTGAGGACACCAGAACTGCACACAATACTCCAGGTGAGGTCTTACGAGAGCAGAGTAGAGGGGCAGGATCACCTCCTTTGACCTGCTTTTGATGCAGCCCAGGATACAGTTGGCTTTCTGGGCTGCGAGCGCACACTGAAGCCGGCTCACGTTCATTTTCTCATCGACCAACACCTCCAAGTCCTTCTCCGCAGGGCTGCTCTGAATCTCTTCTCTGCCCAACCTGTAGCTGTGCCTCGGATTGCTCCGACCCAGGTGTAGGACCTCGCACTTGGCATGGTTAAACTTCATCAGGTTGGCATCAGCCCATCTCACAAGCATGTTGAGGTCCCTCTGGATGGCATCCCTTCCCTCCAGCATATCAACTGAACTACACAGCTTGGTGTCATCGGCAAACTTGCTGAGGGCGCACTCAATCCCACTGTCCATGTCAGCAACAAAAATATTAAACAAGACCGGTCCCAACACCAATCCCTGAAGGACACCACTTGTTACTGGTCTCCAGCCGGCCACTGAGCCATTGACCACAACTCATTGTGTGCGGCCATCCAGCCAGTTCTTTATCCACCAAGTGGTCCATCCATCAAATTGATATCTCTCCAATTGAGAGACAAGGATGTTGTGTGGGACAGTGTCAAACGCTTTGCACAAGTCCAGGTAGATGACTTCAACTGCGCTACCCCTGTCCATCAGTTCTGTAGCCCCATCATAGAAGGCCACCAAATTGGTCAGGCAGGATTTCCCCTTAGTGAAGCCATGCTGGCTGTCACCAAGCACCTTGTTGTTTTTCATGTGCCTTAGCATGCCTTCCAGGAGAATGTGCTCCAAGATTTTGCCAGGCACAGAGGTGAGACTGACTGGTCTGTAATTCCCCGGGTCTTCCATTTTCCCCTTCTTGAAAATGGGGGTTATATTTCCCTTTTTCCAGTCGTCGGGAACTTCACCTGACTGCCATGATTTTTCAAACATGATGGCCAGTGGCTTAGCAACTTCATTCACCAGCTCCTTCAGGACCCGTGGATGGATTCCATCAGGTCCCACGGACTTGTGCATGTTCAGATTTTTAAGATGGTCTCGAACCAGATCCTCTCCTACAGTGGGCCCAAGGTCTTCATTCTCACAGCATGCCACTACCAAAGCCCTCCTGTATATCCTGTGTCTGGATATACCAGACATGAGCCATGCATCAGCCATAACTACCTCTAAGCTTCTCACACGGTAGCTAATTTGTTCTAGATTCAGGATGGGACACAGAAAAGAGAGACAGCTCCAGAAGCCCTGATGGAGGCAACAGTTGTCACTTTCTAGCATGGCCTTTCCCTAAGCACAGCCCAAAGGAAGGCATGAGAAAGGTCCGTTTGGAGGGAAAGTGCACTTTCACTACCCTGGCCCTGTAGTCCTTAGATCCATGGTATTAATACAAGATCTCCTCAGATGAGTAAGTCTAGCCATAGCTTCAGTGGTGAAAAGGCAATTCCTCTCTCTCCTATACAGATAACCTGTTCTTGATAGAGGACAACACAAAGATGATTCACAGCTGCTGAAGCTGACTCAGAGCACACCAGAAGAAAGCATACAAGTCACAAGCTTGGACAAATTAAAGGTTTGCACCTACAACCCACTGTTTCAGTTCTTAGTTTAGGGATCTTCCCAGGTAATAACAACCTCTGCTCAGTACGTGCTAGGTGAGGAGTCAGCCGTCAGCTAGGAGACCTCAACCCATCCTGGAAGAAAACAATTATTTGCACCTTATCAGATTAGATTGCAACAGTCTGAGACAGCAGTTATGAAATCCCTACTATCACAACATCCTTCAGTCACCCTGACTACCTCTTGCTGCTTTCCATTCTGGCTTCCTGGCAAGGACAGTCACATTTGCAGTTTTGGTCCTAAACTCAATTTTTTCCAAGAAGGTTCAATATATCTAAAAGAGCTAAAAAACTTCCCGAGAAGGAAGATTATAGCAGAAGTTTATCTGCTCAGGCTGAACAAGCTCTGAGCCATTGGACAGAGCCGCTCCAAGCTGATGACACAGCCCATGGAGTGGTGGGATCTGCGATGCAAAGACCCTTAAGAGGCAAGGATCACCCCTGACCTCCTGCTCCAGACCCAAGCCCACTATTCTGCCGTGAAAGTAGAGCACTGTTCACAGACAACCCAAAGGCACACCAAAACAAGCACTTTCCTGAGAGACCAGAGAAACTAGTTCTTCATGCTAATGAAATACTAAAAAGGCTCTGACAGTCATTTAAAAGTATAGCACAGCAGAAACCATAGCAAGAAATGTAAAAAATGTGGGTGAGGAAGAGCTTACACACAAGTAAACCAGATCATATCTGCGAGATCCCCTGCCTGAGCAAGAGTCCCTTTTTAACCCATTTGGTAAGGAAAAAAATAAAGAAAAATTCATCTTGTTTCCTCCCCCAAAATTACAGCTTAATTTCAAGTAGGTAAAAATAGTTTTGTGGGTCATACCCAACATCTGGTAAATAAGCCCAGGCTCTTTCAACAACTCTTTCTCACAGAAGAAAAAAATCATCGGCTGGAAGTGTGCATTGAAGAAACTCACAAAGGTTCTTTAAACACAATGAATTCAGAATGGTTTTGCAGGCAGCTATTAAGACTTTGTAGTAAAGGAACAGTAACAGAAGACCATGCTGTGCTTTCAGGCAGGACTATGCCATTTGTTGGTACCAACTGTTGAACGTAACTGCCTGTAGAACTGTTTTCAAACCACTGTTTCCCCGTGACAGAATATATAAACACACTCCCACTAAAACACCCCAAACTTCAATCTTTTCAGAGAAGAGCATGGAAACAGCTCTTACTTGTATTCTAAGTCATTTATTAATCCTGCGCATTTTCCATACTACTTCACCTGCACTGATGTGATACGCGATTAGCACGGAGATTTTCATTTTTAAGATGTGCAATCAATAATGGATTTCCATACACCATTAAATCCAACATGCGGTTAAATTAATGGAGCATTTGACTTTTGATCCATGTATGTCTGGTTGCAGCTCAGTGCAGGAAAAAATGCATGAGAACTGAGTTAATCTGACAACAGAGCTCTCCCATGCTTTCTAACGTTGAGTTTCAGATTAAAGTGAAGCATTCCTGCTGCCACTCAGCTGGAATACTAAATCTGTTCATTTCCACTTCACAGGCCAAAATGCAAGATTTTTGGTCACTTAACTCCTACTGAAAGATCTTGCTAAAACCTGATTTCTATTTAGGTCCTGCAGCCTGCCTGCATCATTGTTAACCCAGTGGCTTCTCCTCCTGTGGGGGAACATCACAGCCTGTCAAAAAACCAGTGGCCAGGCAACTCTCAAGTAAGAACTTAAAGATTAGGGATGGGAAAAAGTTTTATGTTTTGACAAAATACCCTGCTGAAAATGTCTTCTTGGACTTCTGACTTCTTAAAGAAAACCACTGGGATGTTGTCTTGTTTATCTTTCACCCTCCCCAAAATCCCCAAGCAAAAACTCTTGAGGTCCCAGTTGACTGGAGGTTAGCAAAGGTGACACTCATCTGCAAGAAGGGCTGGAAGGAGGATCCAGAGAAATACAGGCCTGTCAGTCTGATCTCAGTGCCAGGGAACTTTATGGAGCAGGTCACCTTGCGTGCCATCATGCAACGCATACAGGACCGACCAGGTGATGAGGCCCAGTCAACATGGGTTTATGAAAGGCAAGTCCTGCTTTAGCAACCTGATCTCCTTCTGTGACAGTGACCCACTTAGTGGATGATGGAAAGGCTGAGGATTTTATCTACCTAGAATTTAGAAAAGCCTTTAACACCATTTCCCAGAGCATTCTCCTGGAGAAACTGGCTGCTTGTGGCTTGGGACACTGGGTAAAAATCTGGCTGGACGGTCGAGCCCTAAGAGTGGTGGTGAATGGAATTAAACCCAGTTGGCAGCTGGTCACAAGTGGTGCTCCCCACGGCTCAGTATTGGGGCCAGTTCCGTTTAATATTTTTAACAATGATCTGGACAAGGTAAAATCAAGTGCACTGTCAGTAAGATGATAGCAACACCAAACTGCATGGGAGTGTTTGTCTGTTGGCAGGTAGAAACCTCTACAGAGGGATATGGACAGGCTGGATTGATAGGTTGAGGCCAACTGTATGAGGTTCAACATGGTTCAGTGCCATGTCCTGCACTTAGGTCACAACAACTCCATGCAACACTACAGGCTTGGGGAAGAGTGGCTGGAAAGCTGCCTGGAGGAAGGGGACCTGCGAGTGTTGGTCAACAGTGGCTGAATATGACCCAGCAATATACCCAGGTGGCACAAAAGGATCAGCATGATCCTGGCTTGTATCAGAAATGGCGTGGCCAGCAGGACCAGGGAAGTGACTGTCCACCTGTACTCAGCACTGGCGAGGGCACACATCAAACAGTGTTCAGTTTTGGGCACCTCACTACAAGAGAGACATTGAGGTGCTGGAGCAGGTCCAGAGAAGGGCAACAAAGCTGGTGAAGGATCTGGAGCACAGGTCTCATGAGGAGTGGCTGAGGGAACTGGAGTTGTTTAGTCTGGAGAACAGGAAGCTAAGGGGAGACCTTATCTCTCTATATGACTACCTGAAAGGAGGCTGTTTTGAGGTGGAAGTCAGTATCTTCTCCCAAGCAACAAGTGATAAGTTGAGAGAAAATGGTCTTGTGTTGTGCCAGGGGAGGTTTAGACTGGATACTAGGAAAAATGTCAAGCACTGGAACAGGCTGCCCAGGGAAACTGCCATTCCTGGAGGTATTTAAAAGCTGTGCAGGTGTGGCACTTAGGGACATGGTTTAGTGGTAGACTTGGCAGTGCCAGGAAAACGGTTGGACTTTATGATCTGAAAGGTCTTTTCCAACCTAAATGATTCTATGATTAGCTTGGAAAATGAAACTTAAGATTGTACTGGGGAGGAGCTAGAGAGTCATTAGAGAAAGCACAAAAACGTTCTACTTCTGGCATTCAAAACCAGCCAGCACTTCAAAAGGAAAACAAGATTTCCCCTGCCCCCAAAAGAATGCCTTCCTGAAACACCCCTTTGCTCTCTGATCTCAAAGACTAAACTGAAACTTGAAGGCAACCTCCAAAAATGCCAAGTTATGGAATGGAGTGGCTGTATGATGCCATGAGAGTTTGAATCCCAGAGCCAGCAATCAAAGCATGTGGGTGTGGGAAAGGAAGAGAAGCAATTCTTACAAAACAAGCTGAAAAGTACCAGCTCTGGTGCTCAGCAGCCTGCTCTTCTCTTCACCTCTTCATATTACCTTTCGTTCACCCTACGCTTTTTCTTCAGCACCATCCTTTCCTGCCACTGTCAATAAATTCTCATGCATGTGGCTCTCTGCCATTTCCTTAACTGCAGTGACCTGGGTTTTGAGCAGAATGCTCAGAAATTATATCAGTATATTTGACAAGTTAGCAAAACTAGCACACAGAACCAGTCTCAGTAAAGGCCAATATAGTAAAACACAAATTAAATTTATAGTCTAAAGCATTATTTCTTTATATTATTCAAAAAGAAAATAACCTTCAAAAAATATTCACATATTGACATCAAGTACTTTGGTGACTGTGCAAGTTTCTCATGTACCTTTTTTCAGAGAAATTCTATTTTCAAATGAAGCAATAAATGTGAAGTTCCAATGCACTTGTTCTATTGCAGGCAGCTCAGGCATAGAGGGTCTGCAGGCATGGAAATCACTTGAGAATTGTAAGAAGGGCTTTAATTTAATCTGAACTCCAGACAGATCAGTGATATGGCAAATCACTTCTTTCTATTCAGAACTTTTAAAATATTCTACCACAGAAAAAACATCTTGAGATACTGGGTAACTAAATTAATTTACTTGGTGGGGAGGTGACTTTTTATAAAGGGGAAAACCACAGCAAGACTTGACTAGAGTCAGGGACAGAAATATTCTCTTACTATGAGTTTTATAACTTATCACTTTCAGGGAGACCCATTAATTACAGTGGCTCCAACATCACTTTAGATGGAGACTCTGGTTACTGTAACAGTCTTCCAGAGACCACAGGAAGTGGCCCCCAGCAAAAGACCTGTAGCAAGCCAATGGTTACATGCAAACACAAATAGGACTTTGTTGCCAGACAAGTGATGTTTTTTTAATGCTGGGATGATGTAATTGATCAGAGTTTAACAGAGGAGGTACTCCTCTTTCTACAGCTAGCAAGTGTTGCAGAGACTCAATATCCTATTTACTGCTTTGCCACAACACCCATCTCTTCAGAAAGATGTGCAATAAAAGGAGTGGCTGACAATTTCAGCCAAGGCTTTAGAGAAATCCCCAGTGAAGGCCCTCATGAATTAAAGAGCACGCAACAGATAAATGGAAAGCTGGCAGTGAAGCCACATCAAGGCCAAGTGGATTAAAAAAAAATGGCACCTCTTGGCTCCTGTGGTACTCATTGTAATATAAACTAAATGCAGGAGATGAGCTGAAACTCCTTTGCTGTTCAAGGAAAATGCATTCCCTAACATCGGGTGTATTTGCTGCTAGTCAAAGGTTCATTTTCTCAAATGACCACTACAGGAATTGTGAGTTTCCCCACCCCTCATTCCTGGAACCTGTGAAAGGCTGCAGAGCTCAGTGGCATCGGACTCCTTCCCATACCAAAGGTGGCATTTTCCTTAAATACGATCCCTACCTCTTCCCCCAAAACATTACATTTATGAGATAAAGACCATGAAAGTTAAACAGACACCTGGATTTTGCCAAGCCTCAGCTTCTCTATGCTGGAAAATGAATTTAAGGAAAGCATTAAAAGGATTTTCCCCCTCTTGAAAATTGAGAAGTTGGTCTTTAAGTTTTAAAGACAATCTGCTATTTTTCCACTGCAATGTAATTTCAGGTTTCTTTAGGAAGATCCCTCCACTAACTCCACACACTAGTGGTTAGGAGGAACAGTCCCCACAGTAGCTGTTGGGGTTTCTTTATTTCTCTTTCTGATGACAAATCACAGAAAAGCAGGGCGTGGGGGACAAGAGACACTGTGGACTTCCCAGGACCTTCCCATGCTACAAAGTCAAGATTCAGGATAAACAGAGTTGAGAACAACTATGAGAGGATGTCATGATCTCGTCCTGTGCAAGTTTTGTTTCATTGCTGACTGACTGGCAGGCAACGTTCAACAGACAGGGGCTAAAGCACCAAGAGGTTGGAGGTCTCAGAAAATGATTACAGAGGAATTGAGTGCATGAATTGCTTTGACTTCCTTGCTCTGAACCATCCTTCCTTCTGATGCTCGCATATACACATGGCTACAAGCGTTCCTGCCAGCCCTGTTTTGGGGTCTCAACGCAAGATACAGCCTGGCTTGCAAGAGGTTGTTCCTACAGGACCCTCAAGGCCCATCTTTCCTTAAAAACCTGATGTTTATACTAAGCGCTTTTACAATAAAGGTGACATTCTGTGTTTGCCATTTCCTAGTGTGTATAAATTACCAGTCCTGTGGCGGGAGGCGGCACCTCTGCCCCGCTCTGCAGGGATGTGCAGAGGTGGGTGGCCATGGCTGAGCAGCCCCACGCACGTTCCCAACCTGCCAGCACGAGGTGGTGCATTTCAAGCCACGTGGTCGCAGTGTGCGACTTAGCTGCTGCTGGCAGCTCCGGAAATCGCTGCCGCCCCTTTCTTCAACCCTGCTCAAGTTAGACCAGATTTTCCGGTATAGAAAACAATTGTGCTGTTTACATTTTACACACTTGAGGTGAAAACACCATGGTTTTGTTGCAGCAGATCTCTTAGAAGGAATCTCAAAGACTAAAAAGCATGCGTAAGCGCCAACAGCCTCTCCTGCTCCAGCATGGCCCAGGTGATTTTGTCCACACAGACTGCCTTAGCAGCTGCCACGCACTGAGTGCTCACTGCAAGGTGTCAGAAGCGATCAAGCAATACCATGGTTTGATTTACTGCCAGGCAGACGCTGGCTGGCACTGACCACACACAGAGAGGTCAGGCACTGCTGTCCTTTATTAGCATATCAACTATTGCTGTGCTAACGTGCTCACCGACTAAACTCCCGAAGTTGGAAATGCGAGCATGCTTGGGTATAACTAATTGGAAATAGGCCCTGAATTCCTAATAACCAAAGTTATGGTCTCTGGGATTTATGCCAAATTAAAGACAATTAATTCTCCTCTCTTGATTATTACACACCTTAATAGCTCTGTCCTTGAGTCAGCTCCATCCTTGATGTGCAGAGCCCTTCAGCTCAGTCTCGGAGATTCGATGTGCATGAAGAACAGTTAATAAGAAAGTTCTGAATCAAATCTGAGTTACTGTATCAAAATCGCTCATGTTTTACAACAGTGAAAAACACAATTGGATTCAAAGCCTGCTTCAGATCCTAGATTATAAAGGCATTTGCTGCATAGCCTCTGCACTGTAGTCTTTAGAGGCCTTACACAATTCCACGTTTCCCTTTAATATGTTCTTTTAAAATATCACATGGCACTATATACAGATAATCAGGATTGTTTTCATTAAATGATTTCAGTGAAGTTCACTGGCTTTATTTGATATACAAAAGACTATTTAACCTTTTCCCAAGACACTCCGCTGATGTAATTACAAGCAAGAGATGAGGCATGGTTCTCCCAGCTGCAACGACTAATAGGAAAGAAAACTTTCTGCTAAGGAGAGGCCGCTCTAAGCCTTTCCTACAGTATGTAGGAGGCAGGTATCTCCTGGCAGATGAGAATACTGAGACTCTTTATTTCCCCTCACTATACAGTGTACAGGCCACTGGAGTCAGGACTATTCAGCTAGAGGAAAAGTTTAGAGTGAATGTATGTTTAAGGTAAAATAACAGCTGGTACTCCTGTCTTAGGCATCCCTCACTAAGCAAACAAGCTCAGGTATCCCTTTTCAGAGTGTCAACAGCAAACACTGCAGCAGGGCATACACTACTGAGGCCCTGAAGACCTAGCTGTGATTTTCAGAGCTAATGGGAGCTCCAACCACAAGCTTGTCTAGGACACAAGAGGACATGTTTGCCAAGGAGAGGAGCGGAACTGGCTTAATCTCAGCTGCTTGCTTTACTAAGCTGCCAACCAACACAAAATGCCAGAAGACACCCTGCACAATGAGTCTCTGATGTTGGAGATGATTGTGGGAGCCTTAGACTCCTTGGGAAAAACATCATCTTTCCTCCCAGACAGGAGTTTTTAGATCCATGACCTGCCTGAGGGAAAATAAAGGGGGCCCCTACTCTGTGAAAACCAACAGGGTCCCAGTCTTCTCCAGATGGCACTCAGTCATCTTGTGACCAGCCCCACGTCTCAGCAGCTGGAGGGAAATCTTAGGGGCTCTCTAAGGGACAGAAATGGCAGGGAAACCACAGTGCCATGCAATCCGAGCTGCCTGTTCCCAAGGCTCACACACGGCAGACAAGGCTCTCCAGCAGCCAGCTCTTGAGATTTTCACCACATCTCCCCCACTGCACACCTGAGGCAGACCTCTGCAGAGCCCATACACAGGAAATCATTCCCCGTGACAAAGTAGGAAGTGAATGTCCCAAACAAAGCTATGAATGTTGCCATGGGAAAGCTAAAAACCGAAGTTTCATATTGCCTGTTGAATCCTCGATCAAAGGCTAAGAATACTCTCCAAAACATTTCACTCTCTAGGTTTCTTCTCCTTCCGTCTTCCTTCTGAACTCTGCCCAGTGACATGCTTTGAGACAGAAAGGTATAGCCTAAAAGAATGAAGGCACTGGAAAGAACTTAAGAGATTACCTTAGGCAGGGAGAGCAACAAAGGCCTCCTCCAAATTGTGGCTCATGAACAACCCTGGTCTGCTACAGAAGAGCAAATAAACACAAGTTCATCTTCCCACGCATGCAAGCAGCAAGCAAAACAGCAAAATAAAGCAAGCAAGTGAAACCACGATCTTTATTTGGTACCATGAGACAACATTACACTGGGTAGTTTACATATTTTTTCCAAGAGAGTTCAGAGAGCCCATGGATGAAAACACTTGAGAAACCCTGGTTTGGGAAAGAGGACCCTACCAGCCTGTGGAACTGGGCTGCCACATGCACAAGCTTTGGACCTGGACCTTAACAGGCTGAGAACAAAGACAAAAGGTTGATTCTCCCCAGCAAACCACCTGCAAACAGAATTCATCTTTTCAGATGAAAAGCATCATCCTACATTTACACTGAGAACAGAAATTAAATTAGCAAGTAGATTTTGATCATGAAGTGACCTTTAAAAATGATTGAGAGAAGAAAACATTAGCCACCATTATTTGCTCGGATACAGATCCCTCCTGAAGGCAGTTTTGTGTGCAAAATATTACTGCTAATTTTATTTCACATTTCCAAACTGCTTTTAAGAATTTAAGACGACTCTTATTTTACCTCATTTTTTCATGGACAAGCTTTGCTGTCTTCTTTTTTCATACAAGCACAAATTGGGAAAAGTACTGTAGCTGAACTTAAAAGAACGGGACAATTTTATGATGTTTAATAACATTTGTAGCTATAAAGGCTAAAACCACTAAGGGTAATGAAATTTCATGCTTTGGTGCTTAAGGTATTCTCTTCTTCTTGTCCCATATGCTGAACTGTGGAAATAGTTCATGTCACTATGGGAAGGAGAAAGCACATTCTCCTTGGAGACACCCAGGAGCTGGCTATGGCTGGATGTCAGAGTTGCAGCCGACCAAACAAACACAAATTGCTATGCTCTGCAGTTACCTCTCACTCAACCATATTTGTGACCACCATCAACATATTAACAATGACAGCAATCATCACACAAATCTGTATGAGTCTGCCAAATGAAAGTGGGCTTTTCTTTCTGCCTGGCATAAGCAGGGTTAAAGAAAGATTGCACAAAATTACACCAGGTTTATGGCTTCAACAACTGCATTTTCTTTCAGCGCTCTCATCATACCTTGCTGCTTCCTCACTTACATAAAACTACAGAGATTATGCAGAATTCATGTCTGCCTTGTGACAAGCTCTTTTAAAAGTCAATACCATTTAGAATCTGCTTTGACCTTGCATTTAGACAGACATAATACCATGTACAACTCCATCCCGCACACAAACTCCCTTTATTCATGCGTCAAGAAAGACAAGGATTTTGACTGCTAATGCTCTCTCTTTGCATGCGAGGCTGTATCTGCTGAAAGCCCAAATTAGGGCAGGCATGCACTTTCAAAATTTGGTTACCTCTTATGGGAGCCTGGTTTTTATTCTTTTTTTTTTTTTTTTTTTTTTTAAATAAAACTCCCCCAGCCACTGGCACAGTGTAATCACTGAGCTGTACCATGAACCATTTGTAAGCATCCTCTCTAAGCCACTTCATTTTTGCAAAGGCTTCAGACACTGCGTTGCTCCTAGCCACTGACTCTTTTGTCTTTCAGAGGTGGTATTTTAAGTAGTTAAGACTGAACTACCTGCCATGTTATAAGGGATAGCACACAAAGAATGAGGTTGCAGTCGGCTTATATGAGATGATCCAGAAGCCCTTTATGAAACTCAGAACATCACAAAGATCTGAAGTTCCAGCAGTTTTGCCCATACACCCAGTTTCAATGCTCTGTTGGCTGCACTTTTATTCCACTGCCTAAATGCATCCAGCCCAAATCTCTTCACTCCATGGCCCTATGTCTCTCCACAATCCAGTTTTGCTTGGAAAGGGTGGTGCAGTCCACCTTTGCAGCCTGCTCCACAGGAACATACTCCTGCTTTCCGAAACAAACCTGCTCTGAAGGACAGCACTTTTCCCCTTTCCCAACCAGTCTTTCCAGCTACGTATCCACTTAAGTAACACCATCTACATCAAACACCAGCATCATGCAATGGAAGAAAGCGTAACAAATACTACTGAGTCCCAACCATCTGCCTGTAAAACTCAGTATTCCTACAAATGGCTATCTGATTACTGTCTGTATCTGAAATCACTTATATTGTCACTACCTCAACTGGCAGGAAACACCAGCTTTCCACATCTGTGTACAGGAGGCAGGGCGCAGCTAACAGGGATGTGGGGTCCCCTTCCCTGTTGGGAATGAGAGCTACCATGTGCCTGTCTGCCACTATCAAGGAGGGGATGCAATCCTTTGGTTGTGGGCAGGAGAACACTATTTTCATAGTGCCTGTACCAGGGGTGTAAGAAGAAGTACAAGCAGGCAGGGAGAAATTCATTGTCTTTGAGGGTTTGTGGGTATCCTGGGAGGAGAGAGTGCACTGCACAGCTCACAGGGGTGTCCTGGGTTCAGCTGTAACAGTTTTCTTTCTCCTTCTTAGTAGCTGGTGCAGTGCTGTGAAACCCAGGACACAGGGGTCATCCATATCCCTGTGCACCTCCCAGCTGCGGTGAAAAAATTTGCTGTTCTTTGTGCAGAGTGAAGAGATGGCAAACACTACACTGAGCGTTTTGAGCAGGTTGCAACAGGCTGTGGCTCTGGTGGGACAGGTTTGTCAGCACTGACAGCTACCCGCAGGCTGGTTTCCTGAACAGGAGGAGCTGTGGAGGTCTGTGCAAGTGAGCTGGTCCCCTGCATGCCCCTAAGGCTGAGGGGATGGAGTGAAGGAACCAGCTGCAGCATGCCACGACCAGGAGGCTGTACTTTGTCTTGCTTGGGTTTGTATTAGAATTGGACTAAGTGAGCTGATCAGCTGAATGATGAGCACAATTTGTCAAGCTACCTGCAAAGCATGTCCTGTCCTGTCCCATCCCCCCTTGCCATGGTACAGAGGTGCTGGAGCCTCTCTTCACAAGAAGAGCCCTGCCATCCTGCTTGCTGCTGCTTTGTTAAGAGCTTCTCATAAACTTGCCCATTTGCAAGCCACATGCAGCATAAGGCATTGCTGCAAACTCATAATTAAATTCATTACTCCATACAATTTTAAGCCATTCTTCAAATAATTACAGTAATTTGATAAGCAGAAATCACATAAACCTGCTGCAGTTTTATCTCTCCCATTTGCTGTCTGAAGGAAAATGTGTCAGTAATTAGTTGGATGATAACAGTCTGGGCTATGCAAGCAAAACAAAATTAATATGATCCTGACTCAAAAAAACCCTAAAATAAAATGAAACCAATGACACCTTATGCAGTGTGGGGTGGGAGTGAGGGGAGTGGCAACAGCCAAAGGGAGTGTGAGGAAGGCGACACAGCACTAGCCACGCTCCCCATTCCTGCTGCGGAGGCAGGATGCTCCTGAAGCAGCCGACCTGCAGCTATCGCTCCTGTCTCCAGGGAAAGTCACGTCAGGTAACCTTGGTAACTCCAAGGCCTGGTGAAGGCAGGGGAAGCAGGAGGTGAAAGCTTCCTGCAATATTCACGGGACCATGACAGAACATTCATTAGCGCTCTAATGTCAGGAGGAATCAGTAGCACGGGCGGCTGCACCGCCCCACTCTGCTTCTCACCTTGTTTATGAGGTTCCTGACCTTTCCTGCTACGAAGCGGGCAAGTAGGCAAACGGCAGCTTGCAGCACGCTGGGGCACAGGAAGGAAACAGCACTGAAAAAATCCCACCTGCCAGCTTCTCCAGCGAGCTCCAACCCATGTACTGAGAACCAGGGAATGAACAACATGCACCATCTCTCATGGGCCCCGGCTACTGAGGTGCCTCCAGGGAGATACAAATCCACCACAGGCATTAACACTGCAAATACCAGGGGACCCAGTGCGATGTGGCCCCAAGGACTGTGTCAGCAGCCCGCTCTGCAGCAGGGGCAAACGGAGATAAAAAGAGGTGGAACTGGAGGCAACAAATATGTCACGACTAGCACAGACCCCAACTCCCTGAGTGCCTTGTGTCCTGTTCCATCCACAGGACCACATACTCAGAGCTAGAGATGGCAGGGGTAGTCTCTGCATAGCCACAGACTCTCTGAGCCCTACCAAAAATCATTAGGAGACTAAAGAGTTAATAAACCCAAAAGGGCCAGGGAAGAGTTTTGCTAGAGATAAGGAAACATGGAGTATATGCTAGGCTGAAATAGAAACGAGGCCCAGCCACAAGATCAATAAGAGGAGAAGGTCAGAGCTGTGGTTACTCTGGTGCTTGGATTAAGAGCTTCATCGGGTTTCTGCAATCAGATCTGATGATCCCCACCAAAGGAACAAAGGGAAGGCTCCAGGCCCTCATTTCACAGAGGAGCGAATGAAGAGTCATCAATTTTCTGAAAGTGACTTTATGCCTCGTTAAGACCCATCTAAATTATATACAAGATGACTTCCAAGTAATGGAAAAATGAATCTGCAGACAGCCCTTCTCCCTCTTTTTTTCATTTTGCTTTTCTTTCCTTAAGGATGTGTCTCCAACCAGCCTGAAACCAAACACTTGTTTTGGGGAGAAAAATTCCCATAGCTATAGGGAGATATTTCAAAATGAGCACTTCAGTTTTTAAATGCAGCTGCAGCTTTCACGCTCCTCTTCTTCCCCTAGAGCTTGGAGCACCCTGGCCAAGAAAAGTGATTCAAGTCCTAAGCACCACATATAATAAGCAATTTACAGACTCAAGCAAGATTATCTTTAAATACCATGTTTTCTAGAGGAATCAATCTCATTGTGGCAGCTCCACAGATTACGTAGGAAAAAAATAAAAATCCTAAAATGAAAGAAATATCACATCCTTAATTCAGAAATGAAATTAAAAAGTTTGTTGAGTAAGCAAGTTCAATGTAACATAAAAATAGTAGGAATGATATAATGGGACAAAACCTCACACATTCTTTTAGTATGTTTTGCCAGCTAAAATCAGTCAATTATGAATGCATGAAAGAAAAAATATATCAGAGGCTGCACCTCCTTCCACCACACTGCCATGGCCCATGACCCTCGACAAGGAGCTGGGGCTGACTCAATAGCTGCCCCAGCACTATGCTTTACTGCTGCCCTCCATCCCTGGAGCCACATGCCACATTGGGGACTGAGTCACCTTTTCGTTGTGAAGCTGGTTCAAAACTGGGGCATGTCACAGAATCACAGAATGCTTTGGGTTGGAAAGTACCTTACGATTATCCAGTTTCAACTCCCTGCTATGGGCAGGGACACCTCACTCTAGACCACGTCACTCAAAGATCTGCCCAACCTGGCCTTGAACACTGCCAGGGATGGAGCATTTACCACTTCTTTGGGCAACCTGTTCAGTGCCTCACCACCCTTACAGTGAAGAACTTCTTCCTTATATCTAACCTGAACTTCCCCTGTGTAAGTTTGAACCTGTTACCCTTTGTCCTGTCACTACAGCCCTTGACGAAGAATCCCTCACCGGTATCCCTGTAGACCCCTTCAGCTACTGGAAGGCTGTTATGAGGTCTCCATGCAGCTTCTCTTCCTCAGGCAGGATCAGGGATTCACTACTGCTTGGGATCTTTCAGAGAAGATTAAAAAAAATCTAAGTTTTCTCCATTCTGATGGAGAAGCTATATTGCTAGTGCATGTGTGTAGGAAAAGGAGTTTAGTTTTGTGAGCCTGAGGGTGATGCCTGGTTTGGGAAGCCAAACTGCCAAACACCAGCACCCACCTTGCTGAGCAGGACAGAGGCAGGAGTGGCTGTTTGTGGTGGCTCCAGCACAAATGCAACAGCTGCAACAAGACAACTTCTCATCAATTCCTGTAGCCCAGGGCTTCAGACAACTGCTTTGCTCAGGGAGGAATTTTATCTGCCGTGTGTCCATGGGTTTGCTTCCTTCCCAGGTTTCTTGAAGCACCAGAGAGCAGTTATAGGTATACCATAGGCTGGAGACAGTGATGGTTGGGGGTGGCATCAGAAATCATCCCATGAAACCTGCAGAAAGCTGGTGGGTCAGAAATACTAATGGATCTCTGGGGAAAGAAAGTAGAAAGGACCATGAGAGAGGGAGGAAAGGCTGCTTCACCATCAGAGCGGCCCAGTGCAGCTCACAGGGATGGTATAAACTCCTTGAAAACACTCCTGTGATTCACAGGTGCCTTGGTGTCAGCAGCTCCACTGAAGCCCCCACCCTCCAGCCATGCCTCTGATGGCTTCTGGAGCAATGAGATGCCTGGGTATATCACAGGACTACCTAGTGACAGCCCAAGATGTGAGGACATTGGGACAGATAACCTAATCTTCTGTCTGATCTCACACAATGGCAATCTGAGGATTCTGCTGACACAGCAAAAGTGGCAGCAAATTCTGCTATTTCAGCTGTGGGTTTCCACTAGGGTCTGTAATCAGTCTGAACAAATTGGGCAGCAGGAAACAACTGCTGCCATTTTGGCTGCTTTAACCAGATCTGACCCTGTGTCCCTGCCAGAAAACAGTTAAAAGCCCCAGTGTGGACGATAGCAGCAAGTCCGCTGCAGCCCCAGGACGGGGCCATGCTGCAGCAGGCTCTCAAGGTGCTGGCCTTGTGGCTGCGGCTGGGCTGGCAGGGCAGCTGGCACAGCACAGCAGCCTGCAGCACTCCAGACATTTGTCACAATTATTGGGGATTTACGAGGACAGGGATCCTGTCAGTTGTCTGTAATTTCACTCTGAATTATATCCCTCTCTGTAGGCGGTAGTCCCTGAATTAAGCCACCCTGGAGGGAGAAAGGGAGATATCCTCATTGAATGTCTCTTTCCAACAGACACGTCACCCAAACAAACTCTTCTGCACAGTTCCTGAATGGCTGCTGTAATGGGATGTGCTGCTGGGCACCAATGACTGAGCACCAACCTGGCCACGCTGGGAATATGTACAGGTACCAAGCCCAAAAACCAGTGCCTGGATCTGCATTAGCTGGCTGCCTTCACACGGGATTGGCAGCTGCAACTACTAGAAACAGCTGCCCATACAAATCTCCGAGCAACACCCCCAAAAGTATAATACAGAACACTTGAGAGAGGAGGGATGCCACACGTTAAAAAAGGCACATCGCTACCTGCAGCTGTCCTATAGATACACATCCAAAAACCACACTGCCCTGCCTAATACCACTTTTGTACTACAGCAACGCAGCAAGCACTTTCCTCCCTTTGCTAATTACAAGGCCTTAGTTCTTGGAATGATACCTGATTGCAAGCAATCATTTCTGCTAACATAACATCTCATCTTCTCCATACCTGAAACTCTGCAAGAAGGAAGTACTCCAGGGGGAAATACATAATGAAGTAGGAGGCATGCCATGCACCTCTTTCTATGAAACTATAATCCTAAGGCTTCACAGTTCACACAGTTCCATTTACTGTACTACAGGGGCACACTTTCTACACCAGCAGAAATATACAGTTCATTTCATAATCATCAAAAATCTCTTTAAATGCGTCCTTTTAACAGTTGTCTGAGATTTTCTAACATTTTTGTTATACGGCATCACGTTAATTCTTTCTGCAGGGCGACATACTGGCAAACAGAACAGTACCACTAGTGCTGCTCTTTGAATCATTAAACTTTATCTCTTAAAGCAACCAATTCTTGCTAGCTCATGTCTGATTTTCATAGATGATTATATGAATTCTTATACCCATTATTACATGTGTGTTTTCAACAGCCTTGAGTTGCAATAGGACATCAAATATCACTATAACCTCCCACGGGATACTCATTTGGACATTAATTCTGAATGTCCTACAGCACCTACAGCAAAACCAAATTCCACAAACCGTATTTCAGTGAGATGTATCTACCTTGGGAGGCTGGCCAGTGGCTGAGTATTTATGGCTGTAATTAACTGCCCTGTTTCCAAGTGGAAGAACCACCTTGCACAAGGAACTGATTAAGGAGAAATTCTGAAGGGATCCGAAGTAAAATAAATACCTATTTTGGAGACAGCAAAGAAAAGGTTGTAAATTCACAGCTTTCATAGAGAACTGTATCTCAAGGCATTCTAGCTGAATTCTCCATTTAGTAATATGTATTCGAGGAGTACTTAGAAACTGGCTGGCTATATTTGAACAACCTTTTTTTCTGAAGCTGAAGGAGCTCCAGAGCATCCCTTGCAGACAGAGCTTATAAACTGCAGCAGGGACATGGCAAAAGCTTGCAGAGTTCACAGCGCAGAAGAGGGAAAGCTGCTCTGTTGAGGCAGCATGTGGTGCTTATTAAAACCTGCAGGTCCGAAGGGAGTGGGAGCAGGATTGCCAGTCCTGAGTAATGCACAGCTCCACGTGAACAGGATTTTAGGATGTGCTCCTGCCTAATGCAGCTTCCGCCCATCACTGCTGGGTGTCTACAACAAAGCTGCTGCCTGCTCCCCTTGCAGCGCATCTTCAAATGCCCAGGAAAAAACTACAGCCCACTATGCATGCTCATAAAGAAGCTGGGCTGTGGTTACAGTATAGATCTGCAAGTGTTATGAGACGCTCTATTTAAAAACAAAAAGTCAATCAAGTGTGTGCTGTCTTTACAGACAGATTTCCTTTCTCAAATTTCGCTTGAGTGCATATGGCTCTGTAAAAAGCCATTCTCTTCTCAGCATCCTGGCTTTGACAACCATAGTCCAGATTTTAACGTTTCAAACAATTCAACCACCACAGAAATTAGCGCTGGTGAGGAAATGTGCCAGTGTACTGTATCATTTTGCATGGGAGCAGGAGGCAGAGGAGAAAGGATGCAGAAGGTCTGGGCAAAGCAGCAACTGAAGAAGAGCTCATAGGGATGTGCAGGCTGAGCCAGGTGGGCTCCTGCAGGCTTAAACCCCACAAGTCTTCAAGATGCTCTTCAGCTCTGAAGGTGGAAATGGCCACAGCTGCCAGTTTGCTGCCAGGCTCTTTGAATTGGACTAGACTGGATGGGAGCACAATTGACCGGACTGGCTTGGCACGTCTTAAAACATCTCTCTCAAGAACAGAAAGAGTCTTAGGCACCAAGCTGAAGTAATGCAGCAGCTACACCATCCCAATGACTAGACACAGATATGCTGTGCGATGTTGTGATGCCAGCAACAAGGGAGAAAGTCTCGATACAAATGCAAATGTCCCCATCCACCCAACAATTACGTGCATCACATACAAACCCCAGAAAGCATTAAGCTGTTTAGGAAATGTAGACAGAGGCAAAAAGTAACAGGGTCTCCACAGCTAGTTTATTATTTTATTTTTAACCTTGGGAAAAAAGGGCAAAGACCTTATGGTCAGGCAACTTTACAAGGATAATATAAAGGAAGAAAGGAATTTTGTTTCATGTAACCCCCTCTGGGCAGAGCTGGCATTAGACTGAACTGAAGTATGCCACATGCTTCAATGGGAAAAAAGCAGATGGTGATGATGAAAGGACAAATATTTCTGCTTCCCATTTCCAAGTGCTCCATTTATTCCTAACTAGCTGTTTCCTGCTCAGTACAGCAGATAATGCTCCTTCCTCCCTGAGCACAGCCAACCAGCTCTACAAACACTGTGGTAAGTTCAGATTCTAGGACCACTGGGGTGTGGGTCTTGGTTACATCAAACATGAAAATGAACCTAACATCTTTCTGTGTTTTCCAGCTATTGTTACAAGTAGTAGGAAACAAAAAATAGTTCAATGAAAAGAGCTTGCTAATGAATAATGACCGCAGGAGAAAGGGTGAGCTTTGTGTTCTTACCTAAAAATAGAACAGTGACATGATTAGTTATGAGGCATTTCCAGAGGAAAACAGCAGATACCAAAATCCGTATCTGATGATCGTGGTAGTCAGTCAGTGTCAAGTAACCTGAAAACAGCCCTACTGGCACAGGCCAAGCTTAGTCCACAGCAGTGCTCCTGGAGCCCACCCAAGCCAGGTGAGAAGAGGTGCTTCCACTAATGGAGTATGACTGGCAGTAGGAGCTGATGAACAAAGTTATGCTGCTTGCACCATCTGTTACCTGCCAGTTTTTCCAGAGTTTGTTCTTGGGTAGTGTGCAAGCTGCAGGAAGGATGTTTTAGTTCAGTTAAAGCTTTAGTTTATGCTAGATGCACTGGCAGGTCTGTGCTACATTTTCTTTTTCTCCTAACTGACAGTTGAGGAAACTTGACAGCATTTTCTATCAGCTGCGGCATTGCAGCTACATCCTTTCCCACTCTCAGGCCTGCCAATTTCTCTCTCGCAACCTTGAGAAAGATTCATTTTCTGAGAAGCTGATGACATGCGAGATCTGCATCCACATAACCTGTCCATCCCTGCTCTTGTTTCCTGAGAAAGCTGTTTTCAGTTCAGTGCCATGTCAATTGGCTGAGAATCCGGTCTGTTGTTAGTGGTCAATCACCAGCATAACACGGTCTCAAAACTCAGCCCTTCATAGAATCATAGAATAGTTTGGGTTGGAAACGACCTTAAGATCACCAAGTTCCAACCCCCCTGCCATGGGCAGGGACACCCCACATTAAACTATGTCACCCAAGGCTCTGTCCAGCCTGGCATTGAAAACCGCCAGGAATGGGGAGTCCCAGACCAGCACTGCAAAAAAGCTCAGCCTTAGCTTCTGAGTTTGCTTTTACAGTGAATTCCCAGGACCACCACTGAGCCAGTTTTATGGCTTGCTCTCCCCCGAAAAAGAAACATCCACTCTGGATGTCCTGATAGGACTCGGGGCATGTTGATCCAGCAGTGTCAGTTTGAGTACAGGTAACATCTTTCTGAGACCCCAGAGCAGGGAGCTGCCCTTTCCTGTAAAGGAATTTAAGTTGCCATCTGATGTAGAGATGAAACTGCAAGAAAGAAGGGCCTACTTAACCTTGTGATGGAAGCAATGTGCCTGCAAAGATGGAGGCAAAGATCTGCTGCTAATCTGTATGCTTGCTGTCCGGGTGTTTCTCTGTGCCGCCTAGCACAAACTTAATTTTCACTGAAACTTCAAAATAACCTAAGTGAAAATAATTTCTTTGCTATTTTCAAGTACAAGATCTAACCAGAACCACGAAGCTGAGTTAATCCAGAAATTACTGGCTGTATTTCCAGGTAAAAATTTTAAGACCAGAGAGAGCATTTGGTTGCCTTGCCTGACCTGCTGCGACAACTTCCATGCAGCAGCCTTCTGCTCTATTTCCACCTACTCTGGTCTAAAAGATCTTGCAGAAAGGTGTCCAGCTCTAGATAACATCAAGAGAGAGAAAGAAGCCATCACTTTCAGTGGCAAATCAGCCCCACTGTTGGAGATCTGAGCCTTATTTCTGCTTGAGTTTCTCTGATTTTAGCTTTCAGTTACTGATTCCTTATCTGGCTCTGTCTGAGAGATTAAAAAGTCATTCTTTGCAGCTAGCATCTTCTCTTCCTTTAGGTACTCATACTCAACAAGTATTTCACCTCTTGCTCTTTATTTTGGTAAGTGGAACATACAAACCTTCAAGTATTTTGCTGCATGGAATATTCTTCCATTGTAGATTACTTCTTGTGGCCTTTTATGTACCCCGTATCATAGTTAGGGCCTGCATCCCTCATTGTCCCAGGAAATATGGTCATGTAAAACCTTTGCTACTACACTTGTCCTCAAGGTAACTTTAGGCACAGGAACAAAAGACAAGACCCATCTCTCAAAAAAATTCTGTATTCCTAGGAAGAATGGCTGACCTCTCTCTCTCATTTGTACTTCCTTCCTTCCTTCCCAGCAACCACTTAGCTCTTCTGTCCCTGTCTTCTATAGCTCCTACGCTTACTGAACATGCACTTCACATACAAATGAACCTCACTAGAAGGCTGGGATGGAGAGCAGTCCATGTAGGAAAAATCAATCATAAACCTAGGTTTATTTCTGACAGTTTGGTCTTTCACAGAATATGTTTAATGAGGGTATTTTTTATGAAATATAACAAATGTAATTCTTACTACAGCAATTTTGGTTTGTATATTATCAGTCCTGGCAAGATTTCAGGAGTTGCTAGCCATGGTCATGGTGCCAGCTCTTTGTCCTTGAGGAAAGGAATGGCTTGTTCCTGTTTTTCATTAAGAGAGCGTAATATGACATTTGTATATGCAGCATGAGAGGAGATCAGTGTTTATCATTAGCACCCATTAGTCCTCTGCCTTTCCTGCAATGACTCGGGTGACAGTACAGTCTATGTGTCGCCCACCCTGTAAGTCAACAAAGCACCTATGCAGGGAACCCTCATGAGATGCCAAGTGCTGTTGTGAGGTCACACAGCTTGAGGCCTGCTGCACCATGCACGTGAGAGCAGACATCCAAGCAAAGAGCATGTTTGAACCCTCTGTTTTATCTGCAGTGTGTCACACTGTCGGAAACCAGCTGCAGCTCTGAACATTTTCATCTTGTCCTGAAACTTACTCCCTGTGGAACAGATGTGCCCCAAGAACTTACCCCATGTGACAGTAACACAGCACTCTGGGGGGAAGGAGGGATCGCACTAAAATAGCAGGCTTTGTAACTTATTTTTATAGGCTTCAGAGAGAGCTGGAAGAGCACCCCAAGTGTGGACGGTCTGGGGATGACAGGCGAGGTCTATGCCTGGGGCAGAACTGCTGCAGGCAAGATCTCCACCAGGGAAAAAAGCAGAGGCTAATGGTGCAAAGAGCTAAAAAAGTGAAAGGAACAAACTAATGGAGGGGAGAAGCTGCGCGAGACCTTTGAGTGCAGGGCCCAACAGAGGAAACTGGATGAGAAGGGTGAAAGAGAACCAGAGCAAGATCTGAAGAGGCACCAATGACCTTCTGACAGCAGGGGAACAAGCCTCTGCTACACTGATATTTTGATTATAATGGCAACTTTGACCAAGACACACTGAGACACTTTCACACACACTTAGCGTCTGAAGGAAACACTGATTGCAGAAAGACTCAAACCGTTCATCCTCTCTCCAACTTCTGTTGAAAGTAACCCTGGGTTCAACAGAGACAACAATGGAGATGAACAGGAGGGAGGAAAACTTTGAGCAGAAATCTAGCAATCAGGACATAGTGACAACTGCAGCCAATAATTAATGAACAAAGTTAATTATTGCTGCTCCCCCATCTTTCGCCATGGCTCACCCCGCTGCTCATAAATTGGTAACTCTAGAAATTAACGGGAGCCGAGTCGGACTAGTTGGTATTCATGCAGTATCAAAGCAACACATTTACATTCTTTGCCAGGAGAATCAATTTACCTTGATTGATGATTGAACTTCAATAAGTTCTCTAATATTTTGGTCATTAACCATGATGCCATAACAGTGTCACCAGAGTGCTGTTGTATTTCACATTGTGGCTCTTATTAGCTGCACTGGGTAATATGCCTGAACTTCTAATTGAGCCCTTTCAAATATTGATAACATATTTCAAAGATGATCCTTAGAAATAAAGTTCAGCCTGCCCAGAATGCTACATGAACACAGGGATTGCTGTCACTGGAAGGGCTGGGCTGGCCATGTAGATTGCCCAGGGTGTTGCTCAAAGCAGCAAAGGCCTCCCCTTCTTCTCACTGGTGGTTTTGTCATTAGTTCACTTTTTCCTTCCCAATAACACTGAAACATTGCTCTGATTACAAACCTTGCTCCTGCTTCAAAACGACCTGCAGTAATTTCATTTTCCCTCTAAGTAACATTTCAAAATGAGATCAGCAGTAATACTTCTCTTTATGCATTGGGCTAAATGTAGGCAGATCTAAACCAACCTTCCTGATGATAGATATATGGCTAAAGTCAAAAAAGCTAGAGGCACTTAAAGTGCTATAAAAGGAAATAAGGAAAAAAGACATTGTTGGCACTTTGCAGTTGAAAAATAATTTAAGAAAATAAAGAAACAGTAGTTAATGCAAGCAGCAAAAAAGAAGCTCAGGGCACCGGGTAGGTGGTCTTCAGTAACAACAGCGACCTTAGCATGGCACTCAAGTCCTCACTTTTATTCTGCTAAGCAGTGACATGCCGCCTATTTACTGTCAGCAGAAAGCGTCAAAGCTGTTCCTGCTACAGATATGAATGCCAGCAATGCAGAATCTGTCCCTGTGCAATGTCTCCTGTTTGTACTGGAGTAGTATGCCCCAAGCCTATCAAAGTTGAACCCCTGGCCTAAAGAGATGGCAGATAGCTCAGGTATGCCTCTGCTGAACTGAGTTAACTCACAAGCAAGGTAAATTAGCCCACGCTTATCTCCATGCTATCAAAACAGGATCCTTTTTGAAAGCCAGCATGAGTACCTGTATACTGAACCGCCATGTGTAATGTAGATGTATCCTCAGCTTTGCAAGGGTACAGCCAGCTTGCTTCCAGTTGCATGTGAGCATGGCAAGAATATGAAAGACCAAGAGAGAAGCTGGTAACATTTCAATACTGTGTTCAGAGGTGAGAGGATTAATGAAACAGATAGCAGTGCATCTATTAAAACAAGGGGACAGTGGGAACCTGCACTGTGCTCCTGTTCTATGGGTTGTCTGTTGAGTGCCTGGTAAGAATTAAAAATATGCTGTCAACAGCCCACGTCTCGCATGATTACACACCTTTAAAGCCAATCAGGAAGAAAATAAATTCAGATGTGTGTGGCAGGAGTTGAATAGGGAAGATACTATAACAAGACTCCATTAACTCCTAAGCTGGTCAAATACTAATCACTACAAAATCTCTTGACAAAACCAGTGCCACAGTTCAGCCTTTCGAAGCACGCAGAAATACAGAACACAGATCACAGGATCTTCCCATCTGTGCTAGACAGCATACCGAAGCACTCCTCACTTCTTCACTGGCACTATCACAGCGGTGACGCCAGTGAATGTGGACCAAGGACTTTTCCTGGCCTGAGGACCTGCTGCTGAGACTGCTCTCATGGGAGGGGATACCCTCTGTGGTGGAGCTGACCTCCCCAGTCCCATCATCTGGCTAAGAGTATTCAATGCCTACTACTATGACCAAGAGAAGAAAATGATCCTATTTTATTTAAGTTTTCTTTTCCCACTCTGGAACAGTTCTAATTCCTCCTTTATCCAAACCTGCAAGAGGTGGTTAGTGTTTTAAAAAAACTTGCTGTTTGTCTTTGATATTCTCTGATGAGCAAGTACAGAATTCTTAGTTTTGCTTTTGTGTCTCTGCATATTAACAGAATATTCAATGAATTCATTTAACACTTCCCAGTGATCTACAAATAATCCTTTGTGTTTTTGAAATGTGGCTATAGGCAGAAAAATGACTGCATCATTTTTTTTAACGTAACTGTTCTGTTCCCTGTGTGTAATCAGTCATGTCTGCTCAGTAGATGAACAAAAATGAAGCTAAACATCTTCTTATCCTATTGTTTTGCAAAATAAATGTAGCTCTAGGAGAAGAAGCTGGCATCTATTCTGGCTCATACATCATTAATAGAATTGTATGCGAAAATTTGAATTACTGTAGTGCTGAACTAATAGTCCAGTTTTATCCCTTGTTTTCCACTGAGCCTGTAGTGGTGGGAGACCACTAATACCACCAGTAAACTTCTCATTCTGGAGCCAAAAGCCTTTCTTCTTCACCACCTAGAGTGGAAGATGGGAATTACAAAATACCCCCCTTCCAAATAAAACAAGCTCTGTATAACCATGGCAATAAAAAAGCAAGATTTTCTAAACAGTCGGCATGTATGTTAAGCAAAACACTTAGAGACAATAGATTTAGATGCAATCCAAATTCAGACACATCTCCAAGCACCCTGACATGACAGTTTCCCTGAAGCAGCTTCCTACCAAGGCGTTCACACACTGAGGCAGCTGCCAGAGGTGACAGCAAGACGGTTCTTGATTCAGCTTCTTTTGGATGAGCTCAGGGGTGACTTCAACCATATTTTCTCCCAGGTGCTGCTGCATTAACTGTATGAGGAACATACCAGGCACTGAAGCTGACAGAGACTTACAGCTCTGAAACAGAGAGAGTTACAGCTGCACATACATGCTTCCCTCCTTATTAAGGAACAAAAAGGTGCTGTTATTTACCCTGTTAAGATCCCTAAAGCAATCTCTCATTCAGCCTGAATAGGCAGCATGCCTCTGCCTGGCTCTGGGAGCTGCAACATATTCAAGCAGTGTACAGGTACCCTTCCCCGAGGGAGTACAATCTGCTGTTGGGCTAAAAGTTAACTTGGAGAGGTCACCACTGAGTCCCATCTCTTATTTTCCCTGTGAAACCCTTTGGATTACCTCCCACTCTTGTGTCAAGTTCTCCTGCATATGATCACTGGAGCCTTTCAGTGCTAGGAGGAGGCTCAGCATGGCATACAAAACAACAGAAGGGGCCAAACTCTGCAGGGCTATGGTCTAACTACACAGAGGGCAGCCCAACTCAGAGGGACCATCATGGTGAGGTAGATCAGTAAGCAAGACTGAGGAGCAGAAGATGCAGCATCAAGAAGTGAGCTTTTGGATGTGCTAACAACAGCAGCAAATTGTTGCCAAACAGAGCTGTGATTTATCCAGCAAATCTGCTTTTATATAGACAAACTCAACTATCTATACAGACTTTGGCTGAGGATATGGGGAGGGAGGGGAAAGATCCTTTGGCTCCAGCATTTCTATGAGCAGACACACGTACATGCATGAGTGTTTGGCAGTGAGAAAACAGTTACACTCACAGTGAACATTTTATCCCTGATTTCTTCAGTTGAAAACTACCACCACTTATTTTCTCCTTTGGTTACATCAAACTTGGCATTTTAAAAGCTTGGGGGGGATTTTGTTGTTGGTTTGGTTGGTTTAGTTGTTTGTCTTTCCTCCTTTAAACTGAGTGCTATTTTAGATTTGTTTTAAGATGAATGTTGCTCTCATTCCCATCACTGGTTCCTAGCCTGCATTTCTAAGCTGCATTTTCACTACGTTTACCACTTACTAGGCAATTATCACTGAGTCAGGTAGAATGACAGCATTTTTACAGTTCAAGCACACAGTTCTGTATTTCAGGGAGCTGATTTTTAAACTACTTAAATGTTAATAGCATCCACATAATTGTACAGATCAGAATGTCATCAGCTAATCCCTGTGCTTTCCAGCTGACTTCTGTCAGCTGCTGCTATGCTGTAGTTATCAATGTCAGGATATATTTTTGATCACAAATATTAAGGTGGGGTCAGTAATACTTTTATTTGCATTCTTAGGTACTTGCATCTTTCTGGTTTTAAACCTCGCCAGCCCATCTTTTGTTATACAAGCAGAATCTCAAAGCACTGTTAAAGCTTCACAGGGTGGAATTCATTTTTACTGCAATCCTCCATTTTCAAAACAACCAGTATGATTGCTACATTTCTCAGGGGAAACCAGCTTAAACTTGAGCTGTTCAACTCAAACCGTTTTCTAGCATCCAAAATATTGTTGTGCTAGAGAATGGAAGAATGTCCATGTGGGATCCCAGGAAACAAACCACCTTCCTCTGCCTCCTCCTAGGTTTTCCCTCATAGTTGTTAAAATGGAATTTAGGCTTGAAAAAAAAAATAATCTTCAGACATTTTCAAGGCAACCATAGCTCTATTACACCACTTTTGCTGCACAAGAAACTATTTCATCAGGAAGAGTATGAGGAGGTCCTTACAAGCCAAAGTATACTGCTGTAATGGGAAATGATGAGGGAAAATGGTTTCAGAGAAAATCTATTACTATTCCCTTGTGATGGCCAAATAAAAAAGCAAATGCTATTGCCACTGAGTCACAAGAAAAGTGAAATTAAAGAGAGTTCTGTTAATGTGAAGATTTTGACATGCAGCTCCCCAAAAGGAAGAGGTTCAGAAATAGTAACTGTTATACAGACATTTATTAATAGCTAAATTTGTTATACATCTGCTCTGTGTAGACAGACTCTCCCACCAACTCAGCCAGCCTGGTCTGTGGGAACAGGGAGGGCAACGTGGCTCCATTAGGAAACATGTAGTTTAAAAAAACCCCAAAAGTTGGTGTGCAAAAGTAGAAAGGCATGACAGAAACAACACAGGATCAAACAAGAAAAAGCAGCATGGATGAGTCAAAGAAGTGGAAAATCCAGAATGACTTAATGCTGCCACAGAAGTTCTGGGAAATGAGGAGACTACAGAACTAAGTGAAAGAAAAGTGGGTCTGATAAATAAGGGAGAATGGGACCCCATTTAGGATTCAAGTGCTTGAGCTGCTCAGCACTATTTCAAAGAAGAAGTACAGGAAGGAAAACTCAGTTTCAGTTATAATGCCAACATGTTATGGGAATTAGCTAACAAATTTACTATATCAACTGCAATTATTTTGAAGTCTGTAGAGAGCTAAAAGCCATCTGAGAATCAGAAAAGCAGCAGAACCTACTGCAAGAAGAGGCAAAAAGGGTGATCCAGGAATTGCTGCCCTGTCATGCAAAACTGTGCCAGAACAAAGGTGAGTAACAAACCTGTCTATGCTGAAGTGGTAGCAGGAGTCCAGGACTCATCAAGGGATACAAAAACAGCAGGTCAGAAGAAGTAAACCCAAGCTTTTCCTTCTGGTTGGATTAGAAAGTCAACAGAAAATTGTGCTATAGCACTTCCTAAAAGCCCATCCCAAAAACTGAAGCTGATTGGGATTAAATCCAAGTGGAGATACCGAAAAAACTTACTAAATGTCCATAACTAAAGGGTAAGGATAAATGGTAAAAGCTACCCTTGAGGCTAGTGTTAGGGACAGATCTTATTTAACATTTTAATTAATCCAGGAATAAGGGAAATCACTGCTGGTCACATGGGGAAAACCCAAGTGGCAGGTTATAATTAACCACTAACCCACCCAGAAACGGATGGGAGGAGGCGTTATCCAGAGTCTTCTATCCTAGTAACCTACCCACCACTTGTATCGTCCTTATGATTATAAAATGCTTCAAAATATACCGTATTTTCCCCCTGCTTGGTCTGGCCATGGCTCCGACTTCTACTGTCAAAATACACTGCAACGAGAAATGAGGCTGCATACATAGTTCATTTTGTGTGTTTAGGTGGCAAGTAGCACGGATACAAGGTCTTATGGAGTTCATTGTATCGGTCAAACGTCAGGATGCAACAACATTTGTATCTTGAATTTGCAAAGATGTGAAGCTTCTTTTTTGATGAAAAGCACCTGTAAAGTACAGGGTTACTGTGCTCCCTTTTGCCATTTCCCGGATAAATGTCATCATTTGTAATGCTACCAATCTTCTGTAGCCTGCGGGGAAGATTTTCTATGGCAAAAAAATGGCTTGTAGGTGCTTAATTCCCATTAAAAGGTACTGGGGAGATAAGTACCAAACTGTTATTGGAGCCTTCGGGAAAGAAGTCTTCCTCTAAACCATTGTTATCCACCCCTTCAACACCTGAAATAAGTCACTTGTATAATACATATTATTAAAACAAGAGATCTTTGAATCAGCAGTGAAATCACTTTGTGGCCTGAGAAGTAGCTTTTTGGCATCCCCGTGCAAGTATGCAGAAGAAAGTGAGACAAGATGCACTCTAATTCTGCTTTTAAAAAGATCTCTATTTTAGGCAGTGCAACACGAGAAGGGGGATGTCTCATCTGTCTGACTCAGCACAAGAGCCTCATTTAAAAACTCCACAGCAAGTCTTGACTGGTATTAATGAATACTTGTATTTGGTTTAGAGGTGAAATACTGTGTACATAAAATTCAAGAGACATCAAAGAACAAAAGAGCTGTGGCCAAGAGATTACTTTTGCCACTATTTTTCTTTCTTTCTGTGCTGCTGGTCTCCACTCTTGTGCTGATGTTTCCAAGGGACCCCTTTTTCCTCTGGATGCATGTGCTCTGGTCTTCTTTTGATGCCTTCATTAGAAGTTGTTAGCCCTCCTTCCCCCATCCGTGTGGAACATGCTCTTTGCCAGGACATTTTACAAGTGACTGGTGATGGGACCAGATATAAAAATGGTAGAAAATACACAAAAAGGGCAAGTCATACAGTCTGACCTGTGCACCATCTCTGCACCCCAGAAAGCCCTCGCCACTACCTTCATGTTTCTCCCCTGACACTAGTCATCAACAGATCTCAATGGTTTTACAAAGATGTTGTACCATGGTCCCCTTTGATAGACAGACCTGAAGCCATGTGAACAAAGGCAATTTTGTATGGTCACCCAAGAGATCTCTTGTGGAGCCACAAATACCCTTAATAGTCTTTGGGGTCTCAACCTGAACATCATGAAGAGACAAACAGCATTTTGTGTCTCTAGCTCTCTGCTGAGTCTGCTGGGAAAAGGGCCACTGTGATGGCAACTCTCATGCTGCGTAAGGCAGCACCTGCTGCAGCAGCACTGAGGAAACAAATTCATTTTGGACAGTTAATGCAGAGAGATTCGCTGGTAACTTTTAATCAGTAGCAAGCTAAGACAAATTGGAAGCCATGACCTAAAAAGAAAGGTTCTGCAAATCCCCCTGCCAGCCTCCCGAGGATGGCAGCTCCCCCGGTACACAGCCTTGATAAACGGATCCTTTTACAAGGTCTAACTCACTTAATCATCCCCTCTGCTTGCATTAACCACTTCTGCAAGGATATCTTCCCTGTGCATATTGCTTAAGTTAGGTCAAAAACCCAGTCTTGTTTTCAAATCCACATTCATGATGAAAGCCTCCACTCTAAGACTTCTATTCTTCTGAGACCTTTTCAGTTATATGCACTGTGAAAAAATCTTCTACCTTTTCCCCCTGCTTGCTATATGGCTTCCTCCCTAAAGCACAAAACATTTTTCCTTGCTGAATTCTCTCCAAACATCTCCTCCGTACACGGTGTAACAGCCTGACATGATGGGCTGGGTTGAGGCACACAATGACCAGGCTCTCTTTGAGTGAGAAGCTTCTGTTCTCAGAAGAAGGGCTGAACCCCAGGTAATCTATTCACTCCCTACCTGGCAAGGGAAGCAGCAAAAGAATAATTCACTGCAATTCTAACTGAAAAGCTGTCACAGAAGTGCAGAACTCAGACTTGAGCCTTCAAAAATGAACTTTAATTTGAAAATGGCACCAAGTTTTGACCTAGACCGAACAGCTTTCCTTGACGAGGCAGATAATTACAGAGGAAAGAGCAACCTCCAATCCTTCAAACTGCAACCAGCCTGAGCTAGTACCCGGTGGTGGCACAGACTAAGCTGTGGCATCTTCCCCCTGGGATGCCGGGCTCTGGGGTAGTCACAGGGCAGAGCCATGCATGACCCAAGCCCAGTGATCATGACAGCTTTTGGGTGGCCCAAGAGGCATGGCTGGGATGACTGTGCACAGTGGTCCTGGGCAGACATAAGCCTGCCCGTCAGCGCACTGCTTTGTGCCTACACTTGCTGCCTCTCTGCCTTTGACTGCAAATATCTTTAATTTTGGAAGTGTGTCTTCTAACCCAAACAGCCTTTCCAACATGTAGTTTTCAAACGTTTATGTTTCTATCTTTCTCCCAGAGTAACTTTCAGTGCTTGAATGTTTTAAGGATTCAGCTACACAAATAGATACCCTAATCTTGTAACGACATTATAGATTACATAATTGTGATTAGGATGGGTAATTACACAGTGCCCATGTGAGACAGACAGTTCCAATGCTCCATATCACAACCGCATCAAAATATTTTATTTACAGAATATCATCATCAGCAACTCCACAGGCTATGTCGGATTTTACTGTAAAATAGCACATTATTTTCTTGATATGGCTATACAAAAATAATAATTAGAAAAGGCCTTCAAATGCTTGTACTCTGTTTCTATTCTGTTAAGAAAAGACACACTGTTGGGGTCCTCCTTGCTACAGAACATTTCAGCAGTATGTCAGTTCTCACAGCCCTGGGAAGAGTGCTCTTGTTTAGTGCAGAAACATTAAAAGACAATATTATAATGTTTTCCTTAAGTAAAGCTCACAGATGAAGTGTGAAAACAAAAATAAATAAAACAGCCATGGTAGATATTTTTTGTCAAGGTATTTAGGTCTCATTTTGATCTGCTGATGACTTTTTACTTGAGTGAATCACAACTACATCCTAATGCTGGAGCTTATTCACCAGCTAGGAAAACAACCTGGAATTACATGCAAATTTTATTTTTGTTTTCCCTCATGACCTCAAATTTATATTACTTAATGCCCCATCACAGAAATGTCAAAAACCGCAAAGACCCTCTAGAAAACAGTGAAGAGTGCAGAAAAAGCTCTCTAAATCTACTGGGGGTAGGAGGTTGGCACAAATTAGAGCAGGTGTTTTTTAAACAGCATTGCAAGGAAGGAGTTACCCTGCCTGACACGCGCTTGGCTTTACAAAGACTTGACTCAGGAAGCCTAAGTGAGGGTTTAGGCACCGCAGCCCACCATCATAAATGTCACATTAATACTGCTGCACAGAGAGAATGGAGTGAGCGCTTGCTGACCCCAACTGATCTGACATGGGCTTAATTGCATATTTACTTCACATACAAAATAGCCTGGATTAGTATTTTCCATACAGCTAACCTGGAACTTTGTTAAATAATCATGAAGCTCCACGAATACTGAAATGATGATCCTCTAATCACTGTCTCAGCGCATCACATGAATTTCCGAATTGAGCGTGACAAACACACGTTAGAGGTTCTCACAGTGAACTGCTACTTCTGCTAAAATACATTTTTCAGGGATTTTTGCAAAGTTTAATTGCACAGGATGAAACATGACACCTAGGCATTTGATTTATTACTAAGCATGGCTCTATATTAGTGAGACTGCAGAGCATACAGTGTTGTGGAATTATTTTTACTCTGTCATGACAGATGGAGTCAGCGTTTGGTAAAGAGTGCGTGCAAGTGTGCAGACACATGCTGCAGGTGGGATCCTCTCTGCTGCCTCCTCCAAGCCAAGCTGTTATACTCAAAACCAGCACGTTTCAAATGACGAAGAAATCATCATCATCTACGTTTCTGAAATGGCAACATAGATTTCAATCTTCTCTGTATGAAAAAGAAAGTCCATCTTGCCTAGAAAGCAATGTAAGTATTCCAGATTTGAGGGGATCTACAAAACAATAATCCCTGAGCATTGGTTATAATCCTACCCTAACGACAGGTGCACATCACTCATGCTGCAGTGGCACACACAACTTCCCCTTTGGGGTAACAACAGATGCAGCAAGGTGGCAGGCTGTGATTTCAGCTTTCCATCCTACACGTATGGTTTGATTTCCCCTCACCCATAGAGCAGAGTACCCCATTTTGTGCTCCAGTTGATGCTTCCACTTCTGGAAGATGCTTGCACCAGGAAATGTAAGTTTTTCTGCACAAGCTGGGCAGCAGATGCAGGACCTGAACAACAGAGTGAGCAGCTGTTAACAGCAGCCCCTGTGCTTCTGGCTGCAGTCAGAAAGGAGTGAGAGATTCCTCCTGTGACTCTGAAATTCAGGTTTCCCCACTTAGAAACCAACTGACAAACTACCATGTTGGGACCTGGAGTAATGACGAAGCCGCCCTTGCCCTCAGCACCTCCTCAGCCCTGCAACCATCTGCCAACACCTCCATGATCTCCTCCAAGAAACGGCAAATGGGATTACTAAAGGATCCTCTATAACACTGGCACAGCAGGCAGCATTAGCCACAGTTTCATCTGTGTTGTCCACTGCCTTCCCTCTGCCAGAACTTCCCATTTCATTTTGCCCTAACTGTGCACAGCAGGGCTGCGTTAGTGCTCACAGTACATTCAACCTCTGCGATGAGCTGGATGTCCAGGCTAGCATCACACTTCCCAAGGCAAGTCAGATTTTGTCCCATACCAAGGCAGGACCATGCACTGATTTTCACTTTATGCTTACAAAGCTGAAATGCCAGAGCAGCATCCTGTCTGCAAGTGGCCTCAGGAAAAGCCTGGATGTGGCTGTGCTGGCACAGCTCTCCGCAGGGCTCCTGTGACAAGAGGACACCTGAGCATGGGCCACCCTCCCTTCTGCTAAGCAATGGTGATACTTGGCAGCTGCATTTCTGAATGCCAACCAGCTTCTGTCTTTCCTGTTTCTTTCACCCTTGTGAAAAATCCTCCACAACCTGCTCTGCCATGCCCCTGGTGTAACTGTCAAGAGTCCCTCCAGCTGGGGCAAACCTCAAGTCACCATTTCATGTAAGCTTTCAGACAATGAAGATTTCTTCATGATAATGAAGCACAGCCTGTATAGGATAATTTTGAAACTGTTATTCTGTGATTTATGAGAACTGAGTTTAATACTTGAGAAAAATGCTTTTAAAGCTGAATACTCTCATAACACTTTAACATATCTTTGACAGCCAGCAATAACCTCTCTCCCCATTTGTTTTCTGAGTTGACATGAAACCTTCATACAAAGCTAATTAAATCACCGGGAAAGGCATCTGACAATGTCCAACAGGCTTAGAAATGGTCTTAATCAAGGCCTTTGGCATCAAGTTCACATTCTTCTGCGGAGAAACTTCATATTAAATCTCCTTGACATCAAGTGCTTTGGACTGGCCCCTTTCCAGTAGCTCAAGATATCACTGCCCAAACCTAAGGAGTGCTTTGTTCCAGCTGGAAGCAAGCTTAAAGCTAGATGAAATGGAGGTGGGAGTAAATCTCTCTATTTTAACCAAACAAAATGACATCCACTCTACCCTCTGCTTTTAACAGAGGCCAGAAAAGGGCATCAACTCAACAGGATCAGAATCAATCGCTCTTATCAGAAAAACTATTGTTAGCGGAGATATTGCGGCCTTGTATTCAGCAATGTTTTACCATTTCAGTGTACTCTTGTGTGACTAGAAAAAGCTGCGGTCCCCCAGTAACATGTTTCTGGGCTACTCTGAGAGGGGGCTTCTAGGCTTCCTCCATAGAAACAAAGGTTCAAGCTCCACCAAGAGCCAGGAGAAAGCACTGAAACAAATGTCCATGGTGATTTTTTAGCTCAAGTAATCTCTCAAGCTCTTAGGTCAATTCAGATGCTTATTGCTCTTTGTTTAAGTGTTGAGTTCTTTATGGTTTGGCTTTGTGCAGGTTTTATACAAACGCTGACAAATACTAAAACAGCACTGTAACATCTCAAGGCTGATTCACTGATAAAACGCTCATTCACAGGACTCCAGAGGACTGGATGTCATGTTCCCTTTCAAAAATACAGCTGAAGTGAGTATTCTATAAAAATTCAAAGCAGATCTTGGATACAAAGAGCAGCAGAAGATAAGCAGTGCATAAGGGGACACTGAACAGGTCATGGAGTCTTACAATAAATATTATTGAAAGTCAGTACTGAGGTTCAATTCATAATTTCTCTAAGGACATTTATCATTATTACCGGCAGTGCCTTGTTTTAGGGGAAGCTAACTGAAGACTGCTGTTAAACTATTCCTAGTAGCCGATTACACATTTTTACTGATACTTCAGCTTTAATTCTGATCAACTTTTGTTCATTTACAAACATTGTTGCCTACTTTAAAGCCTGCAATCAACCACATTATGCACTAGATAATGAATACACTCCGTAACTGCAGGTAATAGGCTGAAACTCCATTAGACAACAGTTGAATGAAGGGGAGCTCTGTGTATATATATATATATCTTGTCTTCCCAAGTGCTCTGGTGTGACATTCCTACAGTATTTCTAAGAATAAGGCTCCCTGCCAATCACTCTGAATACAAGTGTGCATCCTTGTTCCCCCCCTGAGATATGGTCTGCTCTGTCGCAGCTACACAAACGATGCTCCACATGTGGACAAAAGAGGAGAGGACAATTGGAAAGCCTTTGGTGAACAGATTCCAAATTCTCCACACAAACAGGTGCTGGTGCAGAGCCATATGTACACAAACCCAGCAAGGAATTAGAAAAGACCTGCAGAAATGAAGCACAAAAACCTCTTCCATCTCAGTTTGCCATAATTGAAAGTACAGAACAGAATGAAAACAAAGTATTGGATGGACAGACGAGAAAAGGCAATGCACTTCCTCAAACCTCACTCAGAGTGCTCAGAAGAAGGGTGCCAGCAGTAACAATCATATGTAAGACTAAAGACCTCCGCATTTCTCCCTCCTCTGAGGTTTCTCAGCACATCCCTAGTCTATTAGTTCATCCTTCCAGCAGCCATTCTCATTGCTGCCATGTACAAGGCCAAGCACATTACCAGTGCATAACAAGCTATAATAATGATTGACGATTGCATATGGACAAGGCAAAGTTGAGATTAAGAGCCACATAAAACAGCAGCAGAATTTCAGAGAACTTTATCTGATAAGATCTTAAGTCATAAGAATGGTAAAGAAGAGTAGTTATAGAAATCACCAAGGAAACCCTTGTTGAAAGGGTCTGCATCCATTAAAGAGAAACAGGGATACATACAGAGAGAATTAAAATGGGTAAGAACAAGCATTGTGTATCCCCCTGAATCTCTCATGCTATCCGGTTGGATGTAAATTTGGTTAGGCATAATGTGTACCAAAAGCCTCAAACTACTGTTCCAAGCAAAACACTGTTTAGCCTTAAAATATTGTTTCTAATTTTAGGTAACTGCTGTGAGGTTGCACTCTTTCTGTTCAGACTCCTGCATTAAGAAACAATGAATGACTGTTCCCTGTGCTTCTGCAGCTCCATGGTATATATGCTGCATGCAACACACCTACGACTTGTTCAGCAGAATGTCCCTCAGAAGGAATAGAGAACCCATTTGAACTTGAGTACTTGGGTTTTGATACTATAGCTTTCTGGCTGTTAGGGATGATATTAAAAGGTGACCCTTTTTGTCGAAGACTTTTATGAAAGCTACAAAGCAGCAAGTCTTACTGTACTTCACATAATTACAGGTCTGCTTACGTTAACAACTCTGTTCAGCAAACTGAACTCCTGAAGATTAAAAATCTGTTTCCAAGATGTTTTCTGCCTCAGTGAGCTTCATGCAGGCAAGAAAAAGTGCTGATGGCAACTCTGGACATAGGGCTTTAGTGTTCTAGAATGTACAGGTCTTGCAAAGATCAGAGTTCCACTCTGCTGAGACTGGTGTGGACGAAGGGATGATAGGCTCTTCAAAAAGATCTCTCACAAGTCAACAATTTTCTCTTTTTTGTCCTCCTTTCCACTCATCTAGTGTTAAACATAAAGGGAGTTGTTTAAATCATAGTAGCATTGTTAGAAAGTCAAAGAGTTAGAGGTTTCATCATACCATTTATAGACTGCCAGATGCTACAAGATTGTTATATCCAACTTTGATTAGCTGTAAAATGCATATACAGACAGATGACTGCTGTTTTGCCCAGATCACTTTTCTTTTTTTTGGGTTCAGCACTTGTATCTGTCATTCAGCTAAGTAGCAGCCAAGATTACTGGCTCACTACTCTCTTCATCCCTGGACATTTAGTTTCTGATAACTGCGGTGTAAACACATTACAATAGTGCGAGATCCCTATTGACTGACAGCCACCATTAGGGGCACTATATTGTACCATATTTATTCAATACATCTTCTGCAATAGCACCCTCAGGCACTCCCTTCAGAAGAGACATACGACATAGCACGGAAGGCAGCGGGGCTCCAGAAATCTCAAACTTCTCCCTGCATCATATGGCCAGGCTTCCTCCAAAGCCATTCTTGACAACATTTTGCCTTGCTGTCACACAGCTACACCACGATGAAGGCTGAGCAACCCATCTCCCCAGCTCTCCTTTTTCTCCTTCAGTTTCCTTGGCAGTTGCCAGTGTTACTGCTGTCCCTGCTGCTGTGCCTCAGGCCCCTCTTCCTTGCCCCTCCAGGCTGCTATGCATTTCCTACCCTATCTTATAATAAAATCCCTCAATTTTTCTCTCATCTTTACCATGTGAAGCTACTACACTGACTGTTTGTCTCCTGATTAGTACAGTAGCTAATTGCTCTTGCTCATTGACCTAAGTCCACCCAAGAAACCAGAAACTGATCACCTTCCTTACCTGCTGCTTATCTGATGCTCTGCTCCCGCTCCTTCCCACAGGAATCACTCCACCATCTTCTGCCTTCCCCACCCTCACACATTTAAGATCTCCATCTTCCCTGCAAAGCTCTGGCTAAGGCTGTCACATGCATGTTTCTGCATGCTGGCCTTGAAGAACTTCCTTGAACTGGAAACAGTGCCAAATTCATGGCTTTTTTTCCCCCCCGGTTTGTTCAATATACCAGAGCCAAGGAGTACAAAGAGAAGCTGTGTACCCAGATACACAGAAAAGAGATTTTAAGGTCTTGCGGGAACATGAGATCATCAGTCTGATACCTTGTTTTATCACAGACTGTAAAGCAGCACAGCCTTACTATTCATACAGTAAACGTATACTTTAAAACATCTCTAAGAATATCACCCAGGTGTTACTGAAGTCACCCAGAGACGGAAAATTTGCCACTTCCAGTGATGGATTGTTCTAACAGTTGCCCACCTTCTCTGCTAGAAACCTGCACCTTGCTTCAACCTGAATACACCATCATTTAAAGTTTCCAGCTATTAAGTCCTTCTAATATGTTTTTTTCACTTGATTAAGAAACCCTTAAAAAGCTTTCCTTCCCCCCATGAAATTATTTATATACCATAATCAAATTCCTCCCCATCTTCATATTAACAAGGAAAGCAAATTCATGTTCTCCAGTCTACCATGATATCACATTTTTCTCAACCTTAAGATTACGTTTGCACTTCTCTTACCTCCAATTTAACACTCCTCTTAAAACACAGAGAAGAAAACTGGGTGCTCTTTCGCTTTTCCCAACACCAAGGAGGCAGATTTTCCCTTACTGTATGTTCCCTACCTAGGTTCAGGGACCACATTATAGTCCATACCACCAGGCTGAAAGGCTGGGCAAGGTACAAGAAATCCCCTGCAGCTGCATGTGTCACATGAAAAAGGGCTGCTTCTGTATAATGGAAAGCTGGATTACTCTACCCAAAGATTACTCTGCCCAACCTTGTGCATGGCTCTGGAAAAGCTCTTAGTTTATATAGCCATGTAAAAACCTTACCCTCTGCACTCATCATCTGCTTACATTTGTCATCCACAAATATTAGAAGATTTATTTCCCATCTCTCTGATGGAAGTGTTGACTAGCACTGGAGTCAGTGCCAGCCTCTGCTGAGTCTCACTAGAAACATCCCTGTTTGATGACTGTCCAACAAGAACTGCTTTTGATTCTGGTCATTGATCAAATCTGACATCCTATCATTCAGCACTGCATATTTCAATCAGAAGCATTAAGTCCAATGGCGTAAAGAAGTTAGTGTATCACTACTGCACAGTTATCTTTATTAATTAAACTTGCAGTGTCAAAAGATGGAAGCACTTCCCATAAATTCACGCTAACTGGAATTAGCTTAGTAACACCCTAAGTCTTTCTAGACAAAATCCTGTCCCAATTTAAAAGCTTATTTTTATTTAACACAAGTATTAGGCTTATTTTAATTGGGTTAACCATTCAAAAATGTTAGCAAGAGGGTAAGATCTTTCTATCTGGGACTTCCCTGGTATTTATAGTTTTATTAAACTGGAGAATCCAATTTTTAGACCTTATAATTTAACAATGCACAGCCTTTGTGTGTGACGTCCGACATCCTCAATTCTAAGAAACCAGCACATACCAACATCTGCACACAATACAAACCCAGGTCATCTTGTACCTCTATCAACAGCAACTGAAACAGTGAGTGAACATGTTGCAGGCTTTTTCTGCATCACCACTTTGTACTGCAGTGGGCTTTTTCCACCAGGGGACCCAGTGGTGTTGCAGGCAGGTTATTCCAGCCTCATGATTACTCTGAGTGATAAGAAAAAGGTGAAGTTGTGGGTGAAAAAAGACAACAAAGGCAGCTTTAAGAAGACAGGAGGAGGCAATGACAGATAGACAAAAGCACCAAGATGCAAGCATGAAAGTCTTGAAGAAAAGGATAAGGTGTTTAAGCTTTCTAGGCAAAGGCAGTAACGTATGAAATTCAGGGTCTGGCACACAGTGACAACTGGCTTAGCATGCTGGAAAAGGATGTTGTTATCAATATGCTGTGTATGAGCTAACACACACATACTTTTCCCAATCCATCTGGGCTTGGCAATTTATATCTTCTTCACTTCTGCCCTTTCCAGAAGTTTGCCATGCTGCCATGCCAACAGAGTGTGCAGAAAGCATCACTTGGCAGTGCTCTGCACAATAAGCTCTCCTGGCCTGGGGACTCCCAAGACTTCTTTGTCTTCCCAAATGAAGTGGACTATCACAGCAGTACCACTTTTGCTCTGCAGAAGTACATCACTTAAAAAGTTTGATGATACCATCAGTAAGCTACTCTGCCACCATTCCACCTTCACCTGCCCAACATCTGCACAAGCAGACGTGAAAATCTATTCATGGGGGAAACCCCCCAAACAAACACTGAATCACAGACTGAAGAGCCAAGAGTTGTACAGGTTCACAAAATGTTTGCTTCTGTGTTAGCATTTGGCTTCTTTCTTCGTATTCTTGTTGCTTGCTAAGAGTTGCTCCAAAGCTAAGGCAACTTAAGCCCAGCAGTGCCTCTGAACAGCTATCACAGAGCTCTTCTCTCACCCCAATCTGGGTATGCTTCCAAACTCTTGCTGTCACTTCTGCAACTTAAGAGACATTTTTCCTCTAAGCATCCAAGATCCAAATATTAATTGTTTTAACACAGGTTATTCCTTAAACTGCACAAAGGGCTTTATTACAGTGAACAGCACACAAGGGAAAAGCAACACAACAGAAATGGAATTGCTTAGCTTTTCTCCAACAATCTTGTGGTTTTTGCTAACCTCTGAGTGAGAGGGAGGACCTCTGTCACCTTTGTTTTCAGGAGAGGATTAGTACTCTGGTCCAGTTTTGGGTGTTTTGGGGTCCACCACGTTTGGGATCATGGGAGAATGACATATAAATCTGAGGATATTTGAAAGAAAATTATCATTCTTTAGCTTTTAAATAGGAAGTGCTATCCCTCAAGAGCTGCTATTCCTCATTAGGTTAAGCATGTGGAGACAAGCTGCCTTCCCTTCTGCCTTCATAACGTGTTTCTGAGAGATGATGATGCCGCTCCCTTCTGAATCACTGAAATAAAATATTCTCAAGGTATGCAGATCCCCAAGCTTCTCCAGGAAACAGGTGCACGTGGACCGTATCATGAATTCACAGAGGGAAATGACAGGACAACACTAGAGTCTCTTAGGACTCTCTGTCAGCAGAAGCACTGCGGCAGCAGTTCCTCATGTCCAGCCTCTACTGAAAGGTAAGTGCTTTGAGGCACAAGCAGATGCCAGGAGATAGGAAGGGACAGATAGGAGAAATTCCATCTTCCTTGCATGTGTTTGGTGCTAGTTGCTGAGTGCAGGAGTGGGTATGGGTGAGCTCTCAAACATGAGCAGGCACAGCCTTGGGAGTAGATGGACCGATGGCCTGATCTGACACGGCAGCTGAGAACAGAAAGTAATAAAAGCAGCGCAATCCCAGAGCGAGCAGCCAAGGGAGAGGAGCAGCTGCTACAGCTCTTCCTGGGAAAGGCTGAGGAGCAGAAACCGTGTGAACATCACTTTCCCCACATCCTGTGTGCTGTTCCTTCAAAGGGTGAGTTTTGATGAAATAGGGTATTAAGACCAGGCTAAAAATGTTCCTGTATAAAACTGCATGATCCATAATACACAGATCACATAGCTACTGACAAGAGGCATAAACCCCAAGCCTTCAGTTACCTCCTCCATGCATGAGTGTAGTTAATCATTGCTGCAGAGTGCTTTTTTAACTACAAGGCTAATATAATCAGCAATAAGGACCACTTTGCTTTGCCCTGCTTCAGTCAAATGTGCACACACACACAACCTGCACAGACTCACAACTTGCCAAGCACTTTGTTTTGCATGGGTTGCAGGCAGGGATCGCAGCCTGACCTGGCCTGTTAGCACATCCACACACTACTGCAAACACCCCTGCTCTGTGCAACACACAAATGTGATTGCACAGAGCACTGCTCATTGACCTCCCAATGCCATCTTCACAAACTTGTGAGCATCACGGTTAATTCCACAAAAGCCAAAGGGGTAAGAAGTGTCAAGGAAAGAACACCAACTGTCCTTGCAGAGAAAACTGATATAGAGCAACATGTAAATCCAAGCCCCAGTCTGGCACTACAAAAATATCAGTGAAGGCAATCCTTCACTTGGAACACTTCCTTTGCAACCAACGGAACTGCTCACCAAGCAACCCACAGCAGAGTTACAGCAGTTTGTGAGTCCGGGTTCAACAGCAAGGGTGTTGGTCTGGATGTTGGAATGAAACAATGAGGATAAACAAGGGTTTCTGCCTTCAGGCCTGAGTTCGTATAGTGCCTCTTTATGCACCTCAAATAAAGAGACATTTCCACTGCATTAGTGTTAAAACACTGTGACACCACCTCACAGCTGTGCAGTTATTCACGTACAACATATGTACTGTTCTGTCCATATGCTAGGGATCTCCAGGGGAGAAAACCAGCATGCAACCTACCTGTGCAGCCGGTCTCTAACCCCATCCTCCTAGCTCACTGGAGCAGTGGCAGCACATCATAAAGCCTTAATACAGCAGATGTCCCAGCAGAAGCTTAGGGCTTACCTCTTCCTCCAACCAGCAGCTTATATTCTCCATAAGGTGGTGAACATGAGCCTAAAATTTCCTTTACCTTCCTTTTTTATTAATTTTTCAAGTGCTAAATATATGGCTACTCCAAAGAATTACCCCAGGCTGAGCACCCTTCCTCTCTGAGGTAGCAAGTATGTTGTAGGATGGCAGAGCTATTCTACAGCCTGAGCTACTGCATCCCACAATACCAATACCAAATTTACAAAAGACACAAAAGGTCTGTTGGTATGACCATGTTGGGTTATCTCATGGCTTTCTGCACCAGAAAAGCTGTTGTTTCTTAGTGGGCATGCAACATGAAAGAGCAGATTGGAGCAAAACATGAAACCCACAATCACTTAATTCATATGATTAACAATTACACAGCAGACAGGAAAGCAGGCGCATTCCCTCCATGTGTCTGTGCCTGCATTCAGTTTTCAAAAGAAACATCTGGTCCCTGACCAAGATATTTCATTCAACAAAATCTGTTGGTTTAAAGTCGCTTCTAAACTAGTCAGGTGCCTTGAAAAGCTCTGAGACCTCCTGAAGGAGAGCTGGGGTGACTGAGGCATGCATGGCACCCAAGGGCACTCCCATCTCCCCTCACCTCTTCCCACAGCCTGGATTATTAATATCCTTTACAGAAAGACTGGCTGGAGAGCGCTGATCTGGCAGTTATGTTCCTTTAATGCCTCTTTGTTTGTATTTAAAGCATAAAACCCTGTAAGGAAGTACAACTGTGGAAGAGCAACAGCACAGGAGAATCACTGCTATTTACTTTTTTGCTTTTTTTGCCTTTTTAAACAAAGTCAGGCTTCAGCTGATTGTTCTGTTTACAGTAGAAGTAACAGAAAAGAGTTTTACTCCTTACAGCCCATTAAACCTGTTTTTCTCCTACTCTCATTCTCCTCCCCCTCTTCAAGGCTTTAACAAGCCACAGGAATACAAATCAGAAAAAAAAAAAGAAACCAACCCCAAATCTCTCTGCCGATCAACTGCTGAGAAAAGGTTTCAACACGGCTGGTATTAACAGTGCAAATTTCCAACCTATTTATATCATGGATAATTGGTGACTAGAAATATTTGCATTGCTAATTTCCCTCCATTAAGAACAACCCAGAGTCCCAATAATATGGCTTAATAGCTGCATTGAAGTTACTGCCCCTTCCCTGTCTTTTTAAGAGGAGTTCCCCCCCCCCCAACCCCAGCAAGTTCCTAAACAAGGAATTCATTCTTTCTTTCTTCCCATTACTATCATGTTTGCTGTTTTAACAACAAACTTGACTTTCACCAACCTCTGTAGAAAACAGAAGACACAGAGGGTGGTTAGGAAGGATGGTCATTAAAAATCTGTTACTCTGTGTGTTACCATTTCCTTATCATGAATTAAATAAATATAAAAAACTGAGTACACTTTTCCACCACAGAGAGGACCTTACAAAAAGCTAAATTTTTGGTTTAGGTGCTTCAATTTTAAAATTGATGCCCTAGAAATACCTGAGAAAGATTTAAAAGAATGGTTAAACCATGCTTTCATTGCCAGTAATAAGAGCCAGCACAACCCTTTAACTGAGCTCCCTGAAGGCAGGAATCCTGCTACAGATTGCCACTTGTGAGGGACAGTCCTGCGCCTAAAGGGCTTCAGGAGCTGATTAGGAGGCTGATACCACAGAGTTTGGAGTCTTACAAAAAGGCAATCAGCCCAAGAGTCCCCAGGGAGAAAGAGAGAGCAGGAGCAGAGTGCCTCTGACTTCAACCAGCAGCTCTCTTTCACATAAAGGGACACTGTCAGGTCCCTTTAGAATCACTTTAAAATAGATGAGGCAGATTTGAGGGCTAAAAAGAAACTTTTCTTATGGTCCACTGGATCTGCATGCAAAGCTCATTGAAAACATTTGAGATGCATACCAAATTAACTGTACTGCGCAACCAGAATTAATTGTGTCCTTGACAGCGTGGCAGCCGCTAACATTTGTTATCCTGTGAAGTCACTCAACCCACAAACAAGTCCCTTCACTGCCATTTATGCCCACTGTGCTCCCATAAAGCATAGAGAACAGGTACCTACACCTATTAATAACCCTGTCACCGCTGCCACATTGCAGGGGAATGTGAGCTATCATGACATGGTGACATTTAGCTGATCTCTGGGTCCTGCAAATTCAGCTGACCAATACCACATTTTGGAAATGAGTTTTGCGTCAGTGAGAAGAGTTATACACTGAATAAGACGGTGACCCAGCGAGTACCAGCGCTGATTTACTGGGGCTGGCAGCTGCACTGTACAGTATTGTAACTGCGCTGTGACAGCCAACTCTCACACCATCCTGGTGGAAATAAAAGCTGCTGCCCCCTGCTGCAACACAGAACACTGGAGATGTAAAACTTCAGAGAGGCAGCAATTCAATTCTTGGTGAAAAATACAGGGGTTTTCAAAGCAGGCACCTGGAGGCTGCACAGTGCACCTGTATTACCAGCTAATCATCACTAGTATAAAAGGGGAGCAGACACTTGCAACTCAGCCAGCCAGCAGCTTAATCCAGAGCTCAGAGAGAGAGGTGGCAAACATCTAACAGTAATGCCAAAATCCAGGAGACTGGGAATTCTTTGAGAAAATCAACAGGAATTCACACACATAACTCCAGCTGAGCTGGAGATCGTAGGATGACTGTCAGCCAAAACCCAAAATCTAGCTAAAATCACAAAGCCTGCAAGAAGAAACCAGCATGAGAAGAAGAATGCAGATTTTGTATTTTTTTTCTTGTATGTGTCATCACCATTACCACAATATTCCCTGCCATGTTTATAGAAATACTGTAATCTCCAGAGTAAATCAGTTCTCTCTACAGATCTTCTAAGTCCTGAAATCACATCCTTTCTCTGCAACAGTCAATAGCAGGCCCCATAAAGCACCTGCATTCTCAAGAGAGATGAATGTATTTTTGTGGTTTAGTACTCTGACAAAACCTTACCAGTGTAAGAAAATAACATTAAGATATACTGTCACTTGAATTCAAAGGCCTCTGAACTCAGAAATTACCTTGCTTAAAAAGTGATTCCAATGACCTCTTAACCCTGCACTGATCTTACACTTTTCGAAATAGAAAAATCAACCTCATAACTGGAAAGACAAAAAAAAACATTACACCACAGAACACCGTCTCTGTCTGCAAATCACACCACCTCATCAGCAGAGTAGTAGGGCTGGTGGTAGTACAGCTGCACTGCTCCTGGTGCCTTAGGTGCTAAGCAGAGGCTCCACTGAGGACAGGCACCTTGGTGAGGAAAGGGAAAGCCGTGATAGTGTGATGACACTGCTTGCCATAGTTGAGTTGGCTCCTCTCTCTCTCTGTGCTGTCCCAGCAGAGCTGATGTTTCTTCCAGTGATGCCCCAGGAGTAGCACTGGGGAAGCAAAGACAAGGAACACCAGCCCCTTAAACCGATTATAGATGGCTTTGTTAGTAATATGTAACATATAGCTGAGCTCTTCTAAGTGATACAGTGCCTAACACATAGAAGACTTTGTCTTGATAAATTCAGACATGTTGAGTACATAATAAATATGATATTCACCCTCTGCCTAATGTAGGTGATGTGAAGCTGCTAAGACTGCAATTTTTAGTCTATCACAGTCCTTAAATTATTAAGCAATATAGCACTAGAAAGCTAGACTGAAGGCTTTGCAGTGCAGTTTTGTTTTGGCTTTTTTTTTTTCAACATATGCCTGAAGACAGAATGTGACTTTGGAGAAGGTATTGTGGTGCTAGGTAGGATGCATCCGAGAGGATGCTTGGAGACTGACACCGTGGCGGGTGTCAACGTTGCTTACATTTGTATCTTCCTTCCTTCTTAGTGCTTGTGTGGTGAAGAAAAGCACTTAGTAACCTACACTGTAAAAAAGCAGAAATTCTCTGTCTCAGCAATATATTGCATTAACTGTTTACAAATGTTTTAGCTGGTTTGAAGCCAGCTTGGTAAACATGTCAGGATATTTTAAAGTCACCTAAAAATAGGTTTGTACTTTGACTCTAGCTTATTTAAAGCCCGAACCAGAGATCTCTGTGCTATATCAATATCTTTCTTATGGGAATAAGCAAAACGATTTCTAAGAATGCCTCAGCACACCCTATGTCACCTCCCCATTTTATTCAATGGTCCCAGGAGGTAGAACATGTATTTTACATGCATTTCTGTCAAAAGACATACAAAACCTGAAATTGTTAGTGCATGTGTGCAGGAGGAAAGACCTTTCCTTGCTCTAATTGTTCATCTCACTGTCCAGAGCCCTTTGCAGGGCTCTGGAAGAACTTAATTTAAATGTATCCCATTCATAATCTCAAGGACTCCTGGGCATCCCACCCCTTCTCCTAGAGGACACAGTCTGCAACTGAATAATGCTCCTTTTCAGCAAGGAGTATCTGTCTATAGAAAACCTTTCGAAATGATGACAGTAAATTCACTGAGAGCAACTTCACCTTCCAGGGGATATGGCTCTTCCCACACGCACAAACCTAGCGGGCACAGACTATAAAACTCAGGTGCTTAATCCATACTTGAGCCACTTAATTTTTTGCCTAATGAAAACATAGTATCAGCTGCTTTTAAGGGAGCAAATGACTCATATTGCTATCACCTGTGTATTATTCACCCTCCAAGACAAAGAGATCTAGAGCAACCCAGTTAAGTCTGTTCACAAAAAGACAGCATTAATCTGGAAATTACCTCATTCTCCAAAGGACAAAAAAAAAAGGTAAAGCTGAAGCAAAGAAAATCTGGGTGTGCTGAAGATTTCTTCATGTATCTGTGCACTAATGGCATGTTTGTCGCAAAAGCTTGTTGCTGATATGATATTTTATATGCATTTTGAGACAGGGAGATGCTGTAGGACAATCTGCCACCACTGCAGAAAGAAGGTACCTTAATTTTCCTTTCATTGTTTTTTACCAATGTATTTAAAGTCTTGAAAGGCAGAAGCCGTGAAAGGCAGAATCATGGCTGCTCTGTGTGGGGGTGACCAGGCCTGGCATGGGGCTTTTGTAGTAGCTGGCTTTTAATGCCAGGAGCTGTTTCTCTGGGGTCACTCTGAGCCACCTCTAACTGAGGGAGACTGCACACACTCAGCCTTTCAGACTTCTAGCTCAGTTAGCCCCTGGTTTCAATCATGCTTTAGGGGCTAGCTGAGAAATGGTACCATTTCTCATGCTGGCTGATGCTTATAGGAAGCAGTAACTGCACACTCACCTGATGCATGGTCAGCAATGAGCTGGAAATCCACTGGGAAGGAAAGGGGAAAATTCTCGAGACTTTGCAACATTTATTTCAGGAACAGCTGCCTGCAGAAATGTCCCTGCTGAAGTATATGGTAACCTCAGCCAAAGACTGGCAATAACTTGGCTACTTGTTTTCAAGGGGCTTCTCTATCAAAACATGAAGAGCCCCATGAGTCCTCTTTCCCACTACAGACACAGACCACAAAGATGAACAGCAGCGCTGGTGTTTGTGTGCACACATGCATGTGTATGTACTACCCATGCAAGAAGCTCCTGACAAAGGGAAAACTGGACAGAAAGCAAAACATCAAAACAGACAAGGGGAGAAAAAAGAACAGGCATCTTTCCCACCCTTGGCTCTTGCAGCTCTACTTCCCTGCAGGCCACAGAGGAAAGAAAGTGTGCGTTCAGAGAGCAAAAGCCCTCAAGGCACAGGTTTATCCGAGCTTCTTCTAAATGTTGCTAAATAAGCCTATTAGTTTGTGAAATCTGGGAAGAGAGAACAAGGCCCAGAAGTATGAACCTAGACAGGATGTATTATTTCACGTGCATTTACATGCAGAACTGGATTCTCCTGTTGATTGCCCAAAGGTCATCTGACAAACAGTGGTGAGTTTTTTACACCGTGTCAATTTTTGATCCAATAGCATTTGCATATCAGATGGTTTAAAAATATGTATTCACTGCCACTGTTTCTGCTCTGTTCAGTGGTGCCTGCCAACGTCTCGGGTTTATGATGTCTGTAGCAAATGTTTTAGTGTTGACATCTTCTGCAATTTGAGTGAAGATAAATTGCATTAAACACTAAAACATTACTTACAGATGGAAAATAGACTGACTCTACAGACATTTGCAAGCAGGGCATCTCCGGTTATGCTGTGGCAGAGGCTGCAGCAGAGAGAATTCAGTTTCATAAAGAAAAAATCAATTGGCATTAACAATAAGAAAAAGCGCCACCTTTACTTTCATTCTCACTTCGAGAAGTGCTGCTCCACCAACACAGGGTGCTAGAGAGAGGCTGTTCTCTTTGTGTACACAGACAAAGCTGCACAGGAGCAGCACCATATTGTGTCAGAATATGCAGCTTTATCATACTCTACATCATAAGGATACCGGTAAACAGCCCTTGCCCATCCCTACATTTGTGAGAAAAAAACAGTGATCACCATTTTCTCCTGTCCCAGTTTTAAGCCCAGCTATTTAGGCTGGAGCACAGAAAGGGAAGTCCATATCCTGTTCCTTGCACTGCCTTCCCCACTCCCTTTCCCTGTTCCCTTTGGTACAGAGGTTCATGATACAAATGTAATTGCTCTAATTTTTTCCACATCCTTTTGGGAGAGAGAATATTTCTTCTTTTAAAGGGTATTAGTAACCCTCTGGCAATTCCATTTATCTCTTCAGCACTGTGAATGTGAAAGCATCAGCTGGCGCTTGCTCTCCCTTTCACCCACCGCCACTGCGGAGCCCCCAGAGCACCTCTGGAGAGGACGGGAGCTTCGCGCCGGTGCGACAAGCACACGCTGTCACAGCACGGAGATGGGGCCAGCACACAAACACAGATGACAGTTTCATAAATATTGAAGGGCAGCTACTCTGTAATAATGCAGAGTTAACAACACGCATATTTTATTTATAGAACAGTAAGAGATGTACTCTATCTGCCAAAGCTGAAAGACTGAATCTCAGCTACCCGTGGTGCGGCTGAGCAAGGAATGGGTTAAAGCCAGGGTTTCAAACATAAAACAAGGCTAAGCCCCTGTGTTTCTCCAAGGCCTCCCTCCTTCCTTGCCCTCTGCAGACACTATAAATAGATTGCAGAAGAATAAAATATGGGTGGGACCAAACTAGTTAGTCCCTTGTGTTCTCCCTAGGGAAGGAAAAAAACCCCCACCATTTCACTCAATTACTTCAGATTATGAAGAAATTAACACCCCATGAAAAAACTCTAGAAGCGCTGCTCCTAATTGCAGTAGGCAGCCTCTGATTTACCATCGTACTGAATATTTGTCTTTGAATTCTCCTTTCCTTCCTTTGCATCATATCCATGCATATTCCCAAAGCAATGCACGTTTACTGAATTTTGCAGTCACGTTTCCTGTAGCCCACAGACTGCCTGTAAGGAAGAGGTGTGAGCAGACAAGGGACGTAGGTGGAGAGCATCATCTTTCCTGTGCTCTGCTTTGTTAATTCTGGAAAAAAATCAAAACACTACTACCTATCCCTAAATAAATCTGAAGTTTAAGAAAAATGCATTTTGCCTATCACCCCAAAGCTGAAGAGTCTTTACTTAGGCAGATTCTTGAGGAGCAACATATTTAAAAGCAAAAGATTCAAATGGGAATGCTTTATCTACAACCCTGTATGCATCAAGTCATCAGTCCTGACTTACCTCCCCAAGGTACTTCTTACAGCATCACCAATTAGCAGGAAAGTTTAAGAAATATACCTGTTTATATTTGAATAGAAGATAACTCAAAAGAGAACCACCACCTCTTGCCTGGCACCTGAAATCCTTTCTCAAAGTGCAAGCTGCTCTTAATAGCTGGGGAAGACAGTGCAGGCACCAATGCCATCTTTTCTGACTAAACTCAGGGATGACTGGCTTGATCTCTCTGAAGAGAGATGTCTACCTGCAGCTTCCTTAGAGTGGGAGGCATGAAAAAAACATACCAAGGACCAGCGTTCAGTAGCTAAAGCTCAGGCTTCAGGTACTGCATCTGGGATATACCCACATTGAATGTGAGGAGATAGTCCTAATTCAGCATGAGGAGGGGCAGAGTTTCTGTGAGTTTTTTACCTACTGAATTCAAAAAGTGATTTAAACCAGAGGATAAGTAGGGGTTATCCTTTTTCTCCCACCCTTACACAGACACCCTGCAGTTTGTTTTCCCTGAGCAGTGTCAGGCCGGCCAGCTCAGGCCTTCCAGCTTTGCCAGTAGGTCTGTCCTTGTAGTCTGAAGACATGCCTTTCTTGGGAAGGAAAACTGAAATGCTCCAGAGGTAGTCGGCACATGCACAAGCATCTTTAACCTGCAGCCCCGGAAATGCAAGAAGCTGCTTACATTGGCATGAAGAATGACTAAATCCTAACCTGCTGCACTCTTTTCCTAAAAAAATCTGGAAAAACAAAAATCCCTTCTTACACTCTCAGGCTTACTTTCTTTAGTATGTGTCTCCTTAACGCAGTCACCTCTCAAGATCTCTTCAGAGTCTGCATGGACAGAGCAGACAACAGCATTTAATTACAAAAAAGCAGAAGATTCATTAAGCATCCAGAGGAGAACTGGCATCACCCCTTCCTGGCAGCCCTCTGTGCTCTCGGAAGCTGCATGAACCACTCAGTTTGCAGCAGCTCTTGTCACAGAGCAACTTAAGGTGGCCCTGGTTTGAGTAGACGGTGGGCTAGGTGACCTCCAAAGGTCTCTTCTAACCTGTTTTCCTGGGCCTCGGTCCTATGATGATATGCCAGTAATCAGGACAGCAGACCTGACACCCTCCTCACAGGAAAGGATGTCTATGGCAACAAAAGTCCTTTTATGGGATCCAGATGAACTCAGCTGCTATCTGCCACCTGTCCTCTCAGAGCAGCGAATCCTCATCACACAGAGGAACAACAGCCTGGTTAACCTTTTACTGTAAAGCCTCATCTTGACTCTCCCAGCTGAGTTTGAGTCAGGTTTTAATTGTCCAGCCTCTCCGGGACTAAAGGAGAGGTTAAACACTATTGGTTTTATGTGAACCATGACTACTGTGACCATAATGCTTTTAATAAGTCTTCAATAACAATCTGTATAATTGCAGAGGGGGCTATATAAAATGAAGACCACAGAAGCATTTTTCTGTAAGTGTGTAATTTTTATAAGCACTGCCATTTATAACAATTCATTTTTGTTCAGCAACATCACACTCCACCAACGACATCTTTCAAAGACAAAGCTCAAACCAATGATCATGAACTTGGGTCTTCTACCTGCAGGGCAAGTGTGCACACACGCACCCCACGTGCAATGCTTTCCCTACCTGCTGGTGGGAATCTGGCCACAGCTCACACATTTTGCATTTAAATCTTTTGCCCACATGTTAGAAGCAGACAGGAAAGGTGACGGGCATCCATGCAAACACCCAGGCAGGCATTACTGCCATAGGTCTGTTCAGTATGAGATATGCAGAGCCATATGCACAATTAATTTTGTTCAGGAGAGAGTGAACCAAAATCATAGATAAGAAGGGCAACATAGAATCATAGAATAGTTAGGGTTGGAAAGGGCCTTAAGATCATCTACTTGCAACCCCCCTGCCATGGGCAGGGACACCTCACACTAAACCATGTCACCAACAGCTCTGTCCAACCCGGCCTTGAACACTGCCAGGGATGGAGCATTCACAGCTTCCTTGGGCAACCCATTCCAGTGCCTCACCACCCTCACAGTAAAGAATTTCTTCCTTATATCCAATCTAAACTTCCCCTGTTTAAGTTTTAACTCATTACCCCTTGTCCTGTCACTACAGTCCCTAATGAAGAGTCCCTCCCCAGCATCCTTACAGGCCCCCTTCAGACACTGGGAGGCTGCTATGAGGTCTCCACGCAACCTTCTCTTCTCCAGGCTGAACAGCCCCAACTTTCTCAAATTGTCTTCATACGGGAGATGCTCCAGTCCCCTGATCATCCTCATGACCCTCCCTCTGGACTTTTTCCAACACTTCCATGTCCTTCTTATGTTGAGGACACCAGAACTGTACACAATACTCTATGAAAAAGAAGAGAGCATTACTATTTTTAAGGTAATATCAATCCCAGTTCCTTCTTACTATGGCTGTCATGTGTTTCCCACAGGCCTCTGACATAAAGAATGCAGCAGATTCAGAATAAAAGCCCTGAAGGGATGTGGAGAGCAGAAAGCACACCTGGTCCCATCTACCCAATGACACAAAAATGCAGGGAGGCCTAGAAAAGGTGGGATTCCTGTTTTTCACGTATGACACTCCCACTTTCTCCCTCTCCCCTGAATAACAACCTACTCACCCTGGGGCTCTACACTTACAAACTGGCTCTTCAAGGCAGCAGGGTGAAAACTGCAGAAGCCAAAATCCCCTGAAAACAGAAGTGGGTACAGGTCTGCCCAGCAAATGGCACTGTGTACTTTCATCTGGTGCACAGCTGGGGACAACAGGTGCCTTTAATACCAGTAACTTTTTTGTCTGATTGTGGCAGGCTTCTCTGCTTTTCTTTCCAGTCCAGGAACAATTTCCTATAGGTCTGGCATTCGCTGCTCCCAGCTTTGTTTTAAGGAAAAGCAGGTGCTGGTCTCACCAAAAGCACCTGCGAGACAAGAGTGATGTGACTGTGCATCACAACTCGTAATACTGCCAGGCTTGGACAAGACTGAGGGGACCATAAGAGGGACAATATCCAGAGCAAGCAGCAGCATCTCCACCTCACCAACAGAGCACAATAGGTCCTGAAAGAAAGGCCAACTGAGTGACCAAAACAAGGAGAGATCATTGTGCCAAGTGCCCGCTTTATCTGATGATCAGGCTCAGCAACAGAAGTGTTGCTATGTCTATAATCAAATGGAAAGCTACTTTCCTGGGCCAGGGACAGAGGAAAAAAAGCACACACACTGCTGGGAAGAGTCTCAGCTTTGTTCCTCATACCCTTCTGCAGCTTCTGATTGTGAAAGACACTGTAAGCTATTCTGATTTCTGTAAATCCTTTCTCCCTGTATATATTTGGGTCATTCAGCATAGAGAGCCATGCAGTTACAAAGGAAGTGGAGAAGGGAAAGAAGTCGGGTATGAGATGCTTAGGGAGAATAGAAAGATTGTAAGAGACAACAAGTCATAAAGAGACCAGCTTCAAAGCATCACTTCCATGTGACGCGAAAGTCATCCCAGGAGATGTCAGCACAGGAATTACACAACCTTCGCTCTTTTAACATTTAGATCTCAAAAGGATAGGATTAAAAAAAAAAAAAAAAAAAAAAAAAAAAAAAAGTTATCAAGATGTTAAACACCTTTACAGAGATTTTTCTGGCATGCACGTCAGAGAGACTGCCAGTTTGGATTCTTGTCCAAAAGGCACCTAATCCTGCCAGGTGTCCAAGCACAGCCTGCCCAGTCTCCACCTCCAGCGAGTGCTGTCTGTTTGCACAGGAACTGCTCCTTGGGTAGAGCAAGGCTCTTCCCTATGTAGCCACTGACCTTGCCTTAAAACAGCACCAGAAATTTTGCCACAGGTCCGTGAAGCATCTGCTCCAAAGGCGTGTGTGTTTGTCCTATGTCAGTATCAGTGATCTCTCTTTACACTCTGTCTTCCAAAGCCCTAAAAGGCCAATTAAACTTAGAGCTAATATAACAGGTGAATATATGTCTTTGCAACTTACGGCCTCCAACCTGCTGCTAGGCAGGACTAACCAGCCCTGACTTGTCTGTTCTTATTGTCTCACTGGGAAATCGGAACATTTAGCAGAAATCTTCACTCCCATTTATGGGTACGAAACCCACGTAAAAAAGAGATTAAGGAACACAAGAGCAGGAAAAAAGAGGCAGAATAGTGAAAAGTACTGGAAAACCCCTCTTCTGTCCTTTGCATCTTAATGCCTGGAGTTAATACCACACCTGCAGTTCCTTCTGATAAACAGTATTTCCTCTCCTCTTGGTCTTTGACCAAAAATGAAAACACAAATACCAGAGGTTGTAGATTTCTGCATAATGAAGTTTTAAACTCATTCTCCAGATAAACACTCCCCAAAACAGTAGTAAGTGTATTTCTCTCACTTAGAGCCCTTAATATCCTCACCTCTAACACAATGAAAAAAGCTAAAACTAGTCATTTTGTTACCTACTGCTCTCCAGATTAATCTCCATTCTGTGCTGCACAATGACAGGGTCACCATGGGGTTTCCACGCCACTGGGGCTGTGTAAGGAAGTACGTAGCCTCTACAAGTAAAAGCACTGGAATTCTTTATTCTAACACTTCCTAACCTGGGGTTTAATTCCCTCTCTTTTGTAAAATTAAAACCAGTCTTTTCTCAGAACATAAATGATCAGTGCCAGCTTTCCCAAAGGAAAAATATTACAACTGTGTATAGCTTCTGCCAGACTTAAAAATCTTAGAAGGATCTTGGCTTAGAAGTAAGCTCCGAGTGCTCTAAAATAGTCTAAAAAACGAGCAGGTGCCTCATGAAACGAAGATTAAGATTTAGAGTCCAAATCCGGTGCCCTTCAGGCAAAGGATTCCCAAAGCAGAAGCTTCTAAAGCAGCTTTTGTTAAAGTTTCATAAAATTACTGAGAGATTGTCAAAGACTAGTGAATGCAACTGCAGCTCCTATTACGCTTCAAACAGCGCCTGTTACTCTGAGTTTATCCCATCTATTTCACGAAGCTACCGCACCTTCAGACAAACACTTATGAAGAAGCCAACACCCCTTCACTCATGGGGTATTAACTGAGAACCCTGACCAGTGAAGTCAGGCTGGCTCTGGGTACAGCATAGCTAAGCAGCTTAGGGCAGACAGGATGACAGCTTTCTTCTGCTGGGTCCTCCTCCCAGAGCTGAGCAGCAGTCAGCCATGCATCCATGGTTCCAGAGGGACTGTATCCCACAGGCACATGCCAGACCCAGTCTTCTCCTTGGCCTCCACTTGAGTGGAGCTACATGCAAGTCCATGATGAGAACATGCCTACCTCCATCTACCTGCATGCTGGTCAAGGAAGAATTTGAGCATAAATAAACCAGCAGGGAGAATGGTCCCGTTTGCTGCTCTCATGTGTGGTAACACCACTACCACCTGAATGTGGATCCCTTGTGGCCCTACCACATCCTGCTCCAGGGACAAGGGCCCTTTTACCCCTGCCTGGGGTGCTGGATCCCCCAGAATCTCTGTTCTTCAGGGAAAGGCAGACCTGCCTGCCCCATTGTATGGGCTGAGTCCTTCTTCCTGCCTCCTACTGAAACGGAGGGTAACAAACCCAACTCTCCTTCTTGTTATGGGAAGTATGAAACATAGATGTATTCAAGCCTCCCCCAAGCTATGTCCATAACAGGCACACAGCACTTTGGCTTCTGGGCAGCATTTCCTTCCCCTGTCCTCCAAAAGCTGAGCACTGAAAATGCTAATGGCTTAACAGACCAAGAAGGGCAGTGAGCTGACCAAAAGGCACTCAAATGGAATAGAGGGAATAGAAATGCTATTTTTATCTCTCCTCCTCATAATTTATTGTAGATAAAACTGAATAAAACAACAGAGATTCAGGAATACAGATAACATCTGAGATTTCTGGCTGTCCCTGTCAACAACTTCCAGACATTTGAAAGCACAGGCACTGTGCTTTTCCTTTCACTGCAGCAGAAAATATGAGTGAAACATGCAGCAGTCTTCATGTTTACTCACAGATGAGATGCATTCCCTCCCAAACTCTGGCCCACAGAACCATCCTCAACAGCTCGCTGAGCTCATCAGTCCTGCTTCAAGGAATTGCTCGTAATTTGTGGGATAATCCAGGTTGACCAGTGATAAAACTGTGTTAACATATTGTTAATGTAGACTAGCTGGTGGCAATTTGGTCCTTTCCAGAACACCTAGTTCAGAGCAACTCAAGTTTGCAAATGAACAAAGTTAATGAACATGGGCAGACAACTTTATTTCTGCCCTCATTAAGTGTCCTAGCGTATTTCTAAAATACACAAACACTCTGATGCTAGCCTTCAGGCTGACAGCACACATACATACAGGAGGGAAGGCTCATGACAACCCCACTCATCACAGAGAAACTGCCTCCAAGGGAAAACAAAATCATGCCAAGAGAGTCCTGTTCAAGTACACATAGACTGTGAAAAGACTGTCCTGACTTGGTCCCTAGTAAAAACATGCCATCTGTTCAAGCTCTCACCTATTAGAGAAAGAAGTCACGGATGTTTTTACTTCAGTATCTCTACACTTATCACCACTGGGAGAAAAGAGGGACAGAGAACTCAACAACATTTCAAGAGTGGGGCAGTTATATTTTGATTTTCCAGGACAGCAGCAAGGTGGCTGGAATAGTCCCATCTCCATAAGAAATCAGTGACTTGATGATCATCGTGCTTTTTAAATATGTTGTGGCATTTAGAGGTTAAAATCAGAGGATGTCAGCTTTTATGGACTGGAAAGAAGATAAAAAACACTTCCATAGGTTTCCTTTCAGAAACATAGAAACTCTCATTCCTAGCTCCTTCTTATTTATTTTCACCGTTAAACCAAGCACATGCTGAGAGGCAAGAACTGCCCCAGCCTCTTGCTACATAACCCAGGAGAGTTTCCTCTCATCACCCACAAACTCTTCCACAGGATCCCTGCTATTCACGCACTGAAAACAACTAACAGGAAGCTTCATCTGAGAATTCTTGGCTTTTTCACTTCTGCAGAAAAAGCTAGTATGAAGCAAACTAGTTCATCACCTTTTCCCTACAGTATATAAATATTCAACACCCACTGACAGCCCTGGATAACACGAAAACCAGTCACATTTTCAGTGCAAGCATCTGTTCTTCCCTAAAGTAAATCTGCTTTTTTATATTATGAAGACTTTCCCTTCAGCCATTTGGGAAAGAGGTACTGGTGCTCCTGAAGGAGATCAGAAATGGAAATCCTGGATCCTTCTCTCATTGTGTCTGCTGGAACACAACATGCTTTCTTCCCTTGCTTTTTCTGTAAACAAGTAAGCAATATCAAGGTTTTTCAACTATTTGTGTTTCAGTATCCAACTCAGAGGCGAGTCTCCAGGGTATGGTGGTCCAGTGTTTAGGCTGTAGCCCTTCATTTCGGCCCTCCATTCCAAAAGCCATTTCTGTGATGAACAGGTCTGAAATACAAGCTGGCTTCTTTTACGTAGCTCTACAAAGTACTGAACAAAACCACAAACCAGTCAGAGCCCAAATACTGGTATTCCTGGAAAAAAAGCCCCGAACAGCCAGCGGGGAATGGAGTTCATTACATCACATCAATGCCTCATGATTATGACCCAAAGAACAACTAAGGAGCCACCCACAAGCACCCAAGACCACCTAAAGGCATAAATACTGGAGCCTTCCTTTTTGGAAAATAATAATCAATCCCAGAGTCCCATGCACCTATTATTACAAATATTTTATTTTCTTCTTCATTGATATATGCAAAACAAGCAGATTAGAGCCACAGGAGGTAATTAAAAACCAACTAAGAGATAAGGGCCTTTCTGTGTGGTTGTGCTGTGCATGTTTAGTTCCTATTTTAAAAGGAGACCTTGAGTCTACCGTTGCAGTGCTTGGGGGGTAAATGTCAACTGAAGAATTTTCAAGGCAAAGAGAACTGTCATCCTCCAGAAGGAGTACTGTGATCCCTTAAGTGAAGCAGAACCCTGACATGATGTGCCTCATTTTCAGGCTAAAGGGGAGGCCAGAAGAATCCTACAGAGAAAGGATTGGATAAAGACTGAAAATGAAGGTCAAAGTATTTGGCAACGGTTATGATATAACAAGGCAATTCAAGAGACGCATGGAAAGCTAAGTTTGCAGGTGTGGAGGAGGATCATATTTGATGAAGGGCTTCTCATTCATTTTTTCTATTTGTGTTATATAGTCTAATAAAAATGTTATCTCTTCTTACAGACCTTGTGTCTAAGCAGCCTCTCTGTGCAAGGGAGCTACCTCCTTAACACAGCTCATGATGCTGTAACCACATTTGTAAGAAAGAAAACCACAGGAGACAGCCCTGGGCTGCACGGAGACACTGGCACTGAGCTGGCAGACTACACAATCTCCACACTGGTACTCCTCCGAGAAAGTTATTGATAACACTGAATCTGTCCAGAGCTGTAGGAATGGTTTAAGCATGAAGAAACATACTATTTTAGAGAGAGGTTCCATTTTAGAGAGAGGTTCCAGGGTGTCACTCTGTTCACCTTATCAAAGAGAAGACTGAAAGGTAACCGGATCAAAGTAGCTAAATGCCATCACAGAAACAGAAATTTGATTAGCGTCTGGAGAATCTTAATAGATAAAAGGGGAAGGCTGAAAGGCAGAACTTTTAACAGGTTAATTAACAACTGAAACAATTTACCATGAACTGGTAATTGACAATTGTCAAGTTAAGATGGGATGCTTTTCTAAAACATCTTTTCAAGTTCAAACAGGAATTAATCCAGAGAAAGCCTGTATAAGATATCACAGCTTTCTGATTTTTATAATCTCCCAATGCAGCAGAGCAGCAGCCCTGGATTTCAGGAAAGCAAAGCTAAGTCACTTCAGAAAGGAGAACAGGAATAGCTCACTAATATTAACAGGAATATCTGCATGAGCGGAACTCCACATACATTGAGCAACATATGACCAAGAGGCTTAATAAAAGTGACAAGCACAAAAAATAAGCCTGAAAAACCTTACTACCTAACAAAATTAAGGTAAAGTAGGTTGATTCATTTAGGAAGAAAGCTGACATGTCTGAAGCAAGAAGTAGCCAATGCAGCTTTTACACAGACCAAGACAAACAGGAGGGAATAAAGATATTATAGGATACTATTTGTGTTCTGAGGTAAAAAACCAAGCTCACTGTTCTGACTGGCAAATATCACTGCTCCTGCTACAGGACCCGCCTGGAGAGTCTGAATCCAGGTGGAGAGCTGGTACGGTTTAAGATCATTGCCTTGGAGACTGTAATGTTCTTTATTTTAAATATTCTTTATTTAGCACTGTGAGAATTTCCCAACTTGATTTTCAGATCCATCGATTCATAAAATGTTAAGTATCCAGATTTATCCACAGAAAAAGTTTAGGGAGATCCTGAAAGAGAATTCCAGGCATTGAATTTTGTTTGAAAAACCTGCCACAAAAACTGCTTGCCAAGCATCCCCTAGGGAACAGCCCAGACTCCAGAGACAAACAGCCTAGGAGAGCCTCGACTGTAGGTGCTCCCCATTCTCCCCTCCTGAGGTTTGCAGACCATGTACCAGATGTTTGGCAGCAGCATTTCCTACTGTATCCTCTACCTGCTCCGAAAGCAACTGTGCCTTTTTCAGTTATCTGGAAGTTGATTTGTTGCTTTAAAAGAAGCACCTGCCCCATAAGTCTGTCTTTTTCACTGTGCTGCAAACATATGCAAGATGTTTATGATAGCAAACAGCAGGAGTGTTGAGGAGTCTCACCAGCTCTAATTAAAGCAGGCTCATCCTACAATTTTAGCCATGTAGAACTGAGCTTGCTTGTTTGTTTAAGTGCACAGGCTTAGCTTGCAAATACCAAAATACAGGTGTCAGTATATGACAACTGTAAGCTGCTGAGAAGGGAGTTTTCTGGTAATCCTTCTGAGCAGATGTGTTGCAGCAGATCAAAGAACACAAGCTCCTATGGGCTGGACAAGCACAGATCCTGGGGACATGGTAGAGAAATGCTCATCCCTTCCCTTAACAGGGACAACACATTAGGATGAGCACGGTAATGCACGGTTGGTCTCTACCCCCACCAGACAGCAAATGCAAGCTAATTGTCTTGTTATGGGCACTGTCCTAGTGCTCCAGAACATGGCCAGTGCCCCAGAAGACTCTGCTCTCTTCTAAGGGAGCAGAAGCTACTATGAGTATTATGAAATATGCTTCTGTGGGATGCAATGCAAAGAAGGGAGGGAGATTCAGTCAGGCAATGGGCAATCCCTCCCTTGCTACTTGGCACTGGGAAGGGAGCAACAGCGTCTCTTCACATAACCCCAAACGCACATGGATAAGACAGCTCTGCGGGGACATGGCAAGGATTATAAACACAATTTCACTTTGTTGCTACAGGTGAACAAACATCGCTTTGGTAGGAGTCCAGCAGTGCTGCAGTCTACAACCCAGCCTGTGGCATGCAGGCTGCTTCAGCCAAGGGCTGTGTTGTCAGCACAAATAATTACCAAAGACAGACCACCAAGCAAACAAGTCTTTCAAACCAACCACTCGTTTCTCATGTTTCCCAGAAAAAACGTTCCAGCAGTGAGATCTCCAAGTCATAACCAAAGGCATCTTCAGGTTCCTTCTGAAACCCAACATACAGACAGAGCACTCAGAATAACGTATCTCTGTCCTACACAAAATAAGAAGCAAGAACTCACCAAAGGCGAGTCCTAATACCAGCCTGTGCCTCATCCTTCCTTTCACAGAATCACAGAATCACAGAATCCCAAGGGTCCTTCTTCAATCACTGAAATATTCCTCGGCATATCAAAGATTTGAGCTTTCTTTTTAATATTACAGATGGGAAAGTTGTCTATCTTCCTTTGTATTAACATGCTAGTTCAAATTTAAACAACCTCTCTCTGGAGTCCTCTGACAGTAGAAGAGACTTCCAAAGAAATGGCCAAATCTTGCCTTAAAAATTCTGTAAGGGGCAAATGGGATGTTTTGGGGTGGGGGGCTGTGTCCTGACTGCCTGGCTTTCTGCAAAGGGCAGAGCCTACAACTAAAGCAATGCACCCTCCCTTCATTCCACACTAAAAACAAGGCCCAGATGAATATGTTAGCTGTGAAGAAAAACACAAAGGACAATGTCTGTGTATTTTCAGGTTCATGTGTAGCTCAATGACTGTTGTGCTGAAATGTTCCATTTTCCAGGGACTTTTCCATCTACTGCTAACATACTTCATGGGTTTTTTTCTCTTCCATAGCAAATATGACCTCTGCTATTTAAGGCCCTCTAAATATTTCTTAAGCCAACTCTCTCGGTAGGCTGCCAATCTTTAACATTTTCCCAACAATGTTTAGACCCACCAATCTTTTTTTTTTATTACCCCTTGAGAGTTACTGCATTGAGTGTTTAAGGAATGTAAGCAAATGAGACAGAGTGTGTGGCAGCCAAAATGACAGATGAATGACATTTGGGAAGGTCTGACAGTAAAGTGGATATGTGTGTAAACACCTATGATCCCACACACTGAATTCAGACAGCACAAGGGGCTTGGCAGCACTGACCAGGCTGCCTTGGCTATGCTAACCAGCTCTGGGAATGCACCATTTGCTCAACAGGGAAGCTAAACTTCTGCAAGATGATATACATCTCCAGAAAGCTATGACACACATCCTCTGAGAAAAGCTAAGAGTTAGTACAAGTGTTGTTTTGCTCTGTGCGAGCATTTCTGCACAGATGTGCTACTCCAGAATGACAGCCTGTGCTGTTAAGACCCCTTCCCAGCAGTTTGCACATGGCTTTACGGAGTTAAACATGAAGCAATTCCTTCTCCTCAAGATGCTTGCAGCCCAAAGCACATAGATCATGCAGAGAAATTAAAAACAGAACTTGGGGAAAGGAGGGGTGTGAGATAAAGTATCATTTTATATGGTTGGCTAAGCATCAGCATTGTGCTATCAGTACAGCGCAAGGGGGAAAGGAAGGAACAGGGCACTTGGGAATAAGGACCTACTGATGAATGCAAGAAGCCCATCTCCAAGGCAGCAAAAGTGCAAGCAAGGAGACAGTACACAGGAAGAACGTGGCTGAAAGAGGACAACTTGAGACTAAACAAAAAAAGCCAAAGGACTTACAGAAAACTGTAAGTAAAATGCCTGGTATTATACAGAAGGGACAGAGATTGTTGGAGAGGGCATATGGCAGGCACAAACATGAATGAGGATGGGCCAGTGCCACATTACTATTGCAGATGTGAAACCTATCTTTGTGGAGCAAAGAATAATTCTGTTTTACAGAAGATGGCACACACTGGCAACTGCTGATGGTTCCTCGAGTCTTGGGACAGCAATCCCGAAGGACCTCACTTCCTGCAAGAAATGGCAGTTAAGATTTGCAAGCTGCTATTAGGGTTCTATCAAATTAATGAGTCTTAAGGGTATGGAGCCCTTCTCATGAATAGAATAAACTGCTCTTCTACTGATATAAGCTCTTTCCAGTTCAAATATTGATAGAAGAGTTGTGATCTGTGCTGGTATTACAATTTATGTCCAGTCTGGCGACATCCCTTGTTTTATAGACATAAGGCTAACAGGTTGGTTAGAGGTCAGAAATGAAGAAACAATTTTCATCATTCTTTATTATCTTTGAGAGATCCTGAAGCAGATGGAAGCTGCTCAGCCATTCAGCTGGTGTTACATATTTCACTCTGACAAGGCACTGGCATCATGAGCAGAGGGAAACCTGAGCAAGAGTATTTCCTCCCATTTAAACCTTCTTTATTATTAAATCTTTCAGGCATCAGCAGAGCATTTCTTCGTTGAATTGTTTTGTTTGTTTGTTTTTAAAGCCAAGCATAAAGTTTAAGGTACCTCCTTTTTTACATACCCAGATCAGAATCTTGAGACATGTTCTGGTTTTAATTAATAAGGCTGCCGGATGCTGTGGATCACTGACTGTAAGACAAAACTAATTCCTCTTCAGCCAAGCACTGCTAGTACATAGCCCCATGTATCCCCAGGTATTTGCTAGTGGAATGAAAGTCGGTTACAGCTCTCTGGCTCAAAATTAACTGACAGCATCAGCGCAGATGCAATTCATGACAAGCTCCGTCTCTCAAGTCAATAATAACTTTATGAGATTGCCTGGTTTGCAAGGTAGCCCACCCCCAGCTACCACCTCACGTCATAACAGACATTTAAATAATAAATGCTAGCCCTATTTTCTTCAGTGAGGCAGAGTTGAGGCTTTGCTAAATTTAACCACCCAATTAACCTAGCAACATTCCTGACTTGGGAGTTTTGAGAGTTCACTACTTTCGAGGTGGAAAGCTCTGTTACAGCAATTAATGTTCTCTCTGTAAGCTGTGCAAGCAGCTGACTTCCCAGGTCTTTCTGTGGTCTGAGAGGCAATGAGAGTAACTGGGAGTCTCGCACTGTCTTTTGAAGCTTCCCAGATGAAGATGACATTCTTCCAGGTAATGCCAACCCCCTGGCTTGCTCTGGGCTCATATAAAAATAGACATATTCTACTGCTTTACCAGCAGTGAGAAACTTGCTGGCAAAAAATAAAACAAAGGAAGTTTCAAAGACAAGTTAATTTTGTATAAAATTAACTGTGATGTCTTAGCCCAAACCTCTTCATTAGTTGCAGCACATAAAACAGTCACCATTTCTTTTTAACCTGAGGCTAATACAAAATCCATGTATCTCCTGCTGGCACCACTGCACATGTTTCTTCTGCAAGCTCAGTGCAAGAGACAGTATGCCCAGAGATGAGCAATGAAAATTCTTCAGGTCACTTCAACCCAACAGAAATACACATCTACAGTATCTGAGCAGCAGTCACAGTGAATCCTGTTACAACCAGCTGGTTTTTCCTCTCCCTCACACAGAAAGCTGTCTTTATAGAAGGAGCTAGCTTGTAGCATCTCCCCTTTGGTTTATGCAGATCACATAGCAGAGCACAAGAGTGCTCTGAATATTAAACTACTGCATCTAACTTTAAAAAAAATAAATACATAAGCTGAAGAGGAAAAACAAGGGAGACTTGGCAGACGCAACCTGGCTATTTTATTCCAAACCTCTGGTATATCCTCACATGTCTTTGCAAGTAGGACAAGAACAAGGCACCTACCCCGAAGCAGTGGGGTCTGAGCAGTCATTTTCCAGCCAAAACAGATGCTACAAACTCAGAGCTTTTGCCTTTCAATTACCTGCCCTCAAGAACAAAAATACAGAGGATTATCAGACCCTTGAGGCAGCACAGGGAATACAACTTTCCCAAACCCTCCCCTAAAATTCTGGGAATTTGTAATGGCTTTTAAAGCACTCATCCCTGGATTTCACAAGGATGGGTTCTTTCCTGGCCCTCTTCAATTTAATCTCTCTTAAGCCTGGAAGTTAAACCTTCATCTAGACTGAAAATATTTTACCACTGTAATCTAGTTACGAATATTTACACAATTTGCCCCAAATTCTCTCATTACAGCTGCCATTCTCAATTATTCACAGGTAGTGGTACATGCAGTTTCCCTGGAAACCTGCAGCTCAGGACTGAGTGATGCGCAGCCAATTGCGGGCAGCGGCCACTCGAGCATAACCGGTCGACTGTGTATTATGCTGCTATTTGACCAGCTCAAACCTACAGGTAGCAAAGGACTCCTTTACATTTCCGTGTCTAAATTTCAAATGCCTTAACTATTCCAGGAAGCAACCCAGACCTTGTATCTCCCAGAGCATAATAAACTTGATGAGGAGGCTGTAACTTTTATGACACATTGCATTTTCAACATTTCACTATCATTTTCTATATTTACCATAGTAAGAAAATGTCAGATTACACCATCATAAAGCTGGTCATAAGTGATTCACTCCATTACACTTCAGGTCCTTCCATACTTTTAACAAGTGAATTTGTGTCCACAGTTTGCCCAAGAATGTGCTGCCTTTTTTCTCCTTTCCTTCCATAGTAGCTGCTTTATTTTATTAAAAAAATAAATGAATATTCACATGATAAAGCTCCTTCTTCCTTTAAGCCCCATCAGCATCTACCATTTTGAATGTTGTGAACCCTCAAAAACAGGTATCTGAAAAAGATTTCAAAAGCTTCTTGGAAATGTTCTTTAGGTAATACTAATGCACAGCACAGTAAGAGTATATCCTTGTCAGGCAGAGCTGTGAAGACAGGCAGTATTAAACTGCTGAAGCCTGGCCATACAGTGAGGGCTGCCCAGCTTTACCCCGTGCTCTCTAAGATAATACACTGTACTATTTTTCTGTTTGAAAGACTCAGGATTCTCCTTGATATACAGTGTTCTGCTGAGGTGCTGACTCTCTCCAGGCACCAGCAATGCTTCATCACCCACAGATCATACTTTCACAGAAGCTCCTTCACATTTTTAACCATGCAGTGCCCCAGGCTAAGGCAGAGGCTCTTCCACAGAACATTCAGCAAGACACAGGCCTCCAAATCCTTTCTTTTCCAGCTAGTTCTCTTCAGGTGTCAAGTAGTAATTATACAGTAACCAGATATTCCTGGCACTCATTCTGTCTGTGTTATCCTATGCTATACATACTAGTTTGTCTGTGTCCATCTACTGTCCTGTCTCCTACCTGGACTCTCAGACCCCTGAGGCAGAGCTCACTGTAGCATGGTGCTCCTGCATGACACGCTGTTTCATGGAGTCTTCCATGAGGCTCTACAATCAGAGCCTTCATTACTCTAACAGAGTAAATGATGGTCCTGTGCCCTCTCTGCAAGCTGAGCCTTCCTCCTCTGCTGCCATCCAGGAATCCAACTCAAGTTTCATTACAGGTAGAATGGTGCAAGACTCACTTTTTTATCCGGGACTTCGGCACTTAGCTTGATCCTAGGACTGGAGCAGCATATTATGTTTCTGATGTAAACCAGCTACTGAGTTAATTCCAGATGAAGAAGAGCCACCTTGGATGCAGTTACAGAAGCATCACTACTCAATCCCATTGAGGTGTTAAGAGAGCAAGGAGCACTGCTATGACTGGTGGAAATGCTTAGAATTAAGAAATTCAGCTCTAAGTAAAGGCAACAGATTAAAAATGTTTGTTGCACCTGCTTTCTTCAGAGTTTAGTGTTTGCCTAACAATTTCCAAACTATTCATCCAGTCTGGAAAATCCTCAGAGCTCACACAGGGAACTCTCTATACATTACTTAATAAAGACAGACTGGTAAAGCACCTGCAAAATATCTTTATGAAAATCAACAGCTCTGTTGGGAGAGCAGCAAGTGGAATGCCTACCCTGCACCACTACTCATAGCAGCTGACACTGTAACATACAAACATGTCCTGAAAAATGGCATTACACTTCCCCTTCCCTGAAAAACATCAGTAGATCATAGGCAGACTTCTGTTATTAAAATATTATGGTGAATGAATAACCAAAAGGCTGCTATTAATTCTGTTGCTGACGGTCTAAGACAGCTGATCAGTGGACTGAAGATAAGCACTGCCAATCTAAGGAGCTGTACTTCTCTTTTAAACAAATTTGACTTCCACATATTTACTCTCTTTAACAGTATTCAGTGGAAAAGCAGTAGCTCTGCAGTTAGAAACAAATGTTCACTTCCCCTTCCCGCCTGGGATTGAGAAACAGCATGAGAGACATGCTGGTGATGGGGAGAGACACCAACAAAACTTCCTATGCTTTAGCCATAACTACTAAAACTTGTATTTAACTACAAAGCTTCATCTCTAAAGATCACAGTCTTTAATGAGTATCTGTCAAGAGTGTCTTCTCAGAATAGAATGGCCTACTACAAGAAATGCCAAAATAATGTAAAAATGCTGAAAGGGTCATGCTAACAGTAGCGCTACAGAGTCACTGTTACCAGTGTGACTGTAGAGTGTGGGCAATTTCTGTTGGTGAATCTTGTGCCTGCGCCACTCTACCTGCTCTTCAATAGTAGCTCTAAATTAGCAATTAATGCCACAAGGAGAACAAGTTCAAACTTTGGCATACGGCAGTAAGGACCAGTTTCCATGAAATCCAGCACTTCATGTCTCAATAAATTGAAAAGTGCATAAAGCAATGAATCACAAGGTTATATTCAGATTCTGCGGAGTCATTTTTCAGCCACAGAAAAACAACACTTGCCAGGCTTAGAATAGCAGCACTGATCTAAAGGACAGTGCTGCTTTCCTAAAGGACAACGGTGCTGTGATGTTCTTAAAAAATGTATACCATAAAAGAACAGGTTAAGTGATAAGAGAAGGCATTTCAATTCTATGCTCCAGTGAATATTATTGACACAGTTGCTCGGAAGATGGAGAAGACGAGCTGTCAAGTTTTGTGACTTAACTTCTATTTCAGACAGTTTCGTTAAACACACCAATTTCCTACTTAAGTTTTTTTTTTTTTTTAGGAACATCTTTTTATGTATTTGCCATTGGTCAGATGAAGAGACCACAAGGCAGCAAAGAGCTAGAGAGGCCAGCCCTGTGGTCTCTTGCCTTTCTGTATATAAAAGCAAAAAAGATCAAAAGGACTGGCACCGACTGGCTCAGTTCCACTCACTTCTCAATGACCTCCAACACTGCTTAGGGACGGGCATTAACTCACAAATAACATCTCACTTGTGTTAGGACTAAATGTTCTAAGAAAATACGGGAAGTTGGCTTCAATCAAGTCTTGATGGGCTACTGGTCACTGTCCTTCATTTGCATCAAGCAGTTCAACATCTTGAACTGGGGAGCCTGAGTGTCATGGCAGATCCACTCATCCAGGGCTGAATTTAGCAAGGTAGGGAGTGGAAAATTGCCTTGCTGCACAACAGCTTTTGAGATTTCCATTTCCTGGGCAAAGCCTTTAGTCAAGCCTGGAAATGTGGATGTGCCAAAATCAGTGTAGGGAAGACCTGGGTGTAGCCTTCCCAGTTGCACAAAAAGGCCTCAGAGCTTTTTTCCCTCGTCATAGCTACTGAGGCAAGCTGCAAAGCACATAACTGCTGCAGGCCTACTTCAGGAACAGGAAAGATGTTAGAAGGATTATAAATAACAATGACAAGCTACTGTTGCAAACTGCAGAATTAAAGAGGTAACATCCAACAGTCTCTGTCTGAATACAAATGAGTAGAAGGCAATCTGAACACAAGGAATTTGAAAAATAAACAAACAACACGAGCCACTGAGGCAGTTTCCCTCCCAGTGCACATCACAAACCCCTTCCTGAAGTTTCATCTTTTATCTAATCTGACCCTGTGCACTGACTCACCTGGACAAACAGGGGTTCTAGTGTTTCCCAGATGTGTTCTTGCCACAGGAATGAGCAAATACACATGCTCAGCCTGCAAGATGGAAGACAGTACTGGAAGACAGAAACTCAAAGGGCTCACAATATTAATGCAATGCTGTGACAGAGAAGGTAGAGCAACTCCAGGGTGCTTGCTGCCGAGCCTTGTTTCTACTGGATGAGGATGCATGATTTTGCTATTGTATGCTAGATGACAACTAACCAGACTGTCACTTTTTAGTACAGAAGACACAAGTATGGGTGCAATAAAGAGCTATTAAGTACAGAGTCCCTTCTAATAACAACAATCCACTGTCCCCTAAAATGGAAAGGCTACAGGGCATCAAATATTAGCAATGAACATGTATTATTTGTTAAGCTGGAAAGCATCTTGCTGTGGGATATTATATGCACTAGAAGTTGAACTTCAAAGACTAAATAGATTCTTCTTTCACTAGTTTGACTAAAACCACTATCTCTAGCTCAAAACTACCAGAGATAAACATGAGTAGAGGTTAGAGAAGCATGTGCTCGGAGGAAGCTTCATTATTAGCATACACTTCCTTGGCATCCAGCACTGGCACTTGGAAAAGACAGTGAACTGACCTCTGGTTTTACTGTGGCTGTTTCTCAAGGAAGTAACATACAGTGTGAACTGCAGTGCATTCATTTCCAGGAAAGCACGAAATAGCAAGGAAAATTTCAAGAAGAGCTACAAAAGCAAGCCATGAACTAGAAAGCAGGCCACCACACAACAGGAGCTTACCAAGCTCGAATTGTTGAGGCTGTTGGAAGAGAATTTACAAAAGCTTAGGTGGAAAAAGGGATCTCAGACAGACAGGGTAGAAAAGAGGGTTTTACAGTCTCAGAAAGAGCCACAAGGCTTGGATTACAGTGAAGATCAGATAGTTTCAACCCTGGAATTATATATTAATTATTGGAATAAACTGATCAGTTAGTGCTGGACTGACAGTTGCATTGCACTTTTTTTGATGATATAGTATATAATTTCTTAAAGATATCCTTTAATCTAGCTTTCGGAAACATCTGTATGGCTGAAACAAGTAAGATTCAGGTGAGAGATGCTGGACATGGACCCTCTTACCACAGAATCTACAAACAAATTGGAAATGGATACAGTTGGCTGGTATGTGCTTGAATAGATGCAGTCTGCTCTCCCTGGGTATTCCCTGAAAGACCTGAAGTGAGGAGTCTTACAGGTTTGTCTGCAGTAGAGAGTGGTATTAGAGACAAAAGGTAATCACAAGGAAATGCATTATCACAATATGGGCATAACCCTACTGATTTAACAGTGGGCATAGCTTGCCTCATCAATGCAAAGCCATACTCCATCAGACAGAGAACTCCTCAGATTTCTGCTTTGATCAAAATACGTGTCTCTAACAGGTACCAGTCTGAGTAGTGGTTTGAATTAGGAGAAGAGGCTAGAGGCAGGTTTAACAATTAAGCTGTTTTACAGTGTTGCCACACACTGTTGAATTGTTGGTGCCAATCAGACTGTAAGTCAATACACTGAAAGCTTTTGAGGTCTTCTGGGAGCTGCTAGGTTGAGGAGCTTTAGATGCACAGAGTTGTTAGCATTAAGACAGGAACTAAGTAAACGATACCTCAGTCAAACTTCAAAAATTAAAATTGTGAATCCTGAGCAAGTCAGGAAACCAGCAAATCCTGCTTTTTTGCCTGATATATTCCTCATGACTCGGCGCAGGAAATAACCCCATCTGCTGCTAGCAAACACCAGGAGAAAGCATGATACATTGAAAAAAGTGGCAGCCTGAAAAAAGAGACATCACAACTTGTGTTCTGCAAGGCAAAGGTTGCTGGGGAAAATCTAATCCAGCTATCTGAAACAGGGATAAAAGAAACCATAAAAGCACAAGGAGAACCAAAAGCCTTTCCCTTTTCCGAACACAACAAATGGCTCAGCAATACAAAATGTCAGTTGGCACTTGAAGCGCAGTGGATGGCCAGACAGAAAGTGCTTTTTTAAATCATTACCACATTGGGAACACACAGATGTGCAGTACAGCTACATCTGTGCATTGTAATTTCTACAGTAGTCACAACTTAATGAATCATCAATTGTGACAAGATCAATGAACCGAACTGCACAACAAACTAAAGCCAGTAAATTCATGCCCAGGGCAAGAGCTAAGGGTTTATTTTATTAATTATTTTTTTTTAGCACTTCTATAATTTTGAGTGTCTAATTAGTAAGAATATGAATCCCTCATCTTTTGAAAGTTCTACTGCAAAAGAGAAAGATTTCATTCATGTTTGCTAAATTCAAGTCTAGATAACGCTCATCTGATAAGCATTTTTTTCGTTAGAACTATGAGCACATGGCAGGCAGAAGTTACAACGTTTGGACGTGTGCTACATGCCAATCAGGTGGGCTCTGATTAAGCCTACCACCTCTAGGCAAAACAACTGCTATTTTTTCCATGAGGCCAGATTATTGCTGCAGGCGAAGCATCAACTAAGGTTCTCTGCAATGCTACTTTCTGAAGGGACAAATTCATATCCAAATCAAGCAACCAAATCATTTATTTGTAAAGAACACACACTGAGTTTCCCTCTGGCCTCAACCCATTCAACAACCTCAATGCTGGCTTTGCTGATGACACATCTACATGCACAATCTAGCTTAGGTTTCACATCAGTGATATTCTTACAGGCAAAAAAAGCTGCCCTAATTAACCTCCTTGCAGGAGGCAGAACACAACACTCAGTCTTCTAGAGAATGGTCCATGCAAGCAAAGGCACTCCCTGCTGACCTCTTCACTCTTCCAGGTGAACCATTTTGATCTCTACCATATGTAGGCTTTCAGTGGATTGGTACTTGCCAGGGGTTCAGCTGGGCTCTTGTCTCCCTTCCAGACAGACTCCAAGGGACACCAAGCTCTCTGCTTTGCCTGGCTTGTTTGTCACATGTTAGGTATGGAGCTCCATCTGGACAGCATTTCCTTGAATTGTAGCATTGCTGGCATGCACTACTCTTTGCTGCTGGGACTCAGAGTGAAGGAGATGCAGGCTCACTTTAAAAGGCTGATTCTGTTCCTCTTCCTGACCTTCTATAAAAATGTAACTGGATATCCTGTCATCATGGACTATGCATTCCCCAATTCATTACCTTCCCCTGAAACAGCTTTTGTTAGTACCACCCTGTGTGCAGTTTATCAGTTTATGCATTTTTCATCAACATGTGCATGATTTCTCTCTCCAAGGACTTTCTTCACACTGGGACCAACTGTGGCATTGTCTAAATAAAAAAGGTACAGAAAAATAAATTCCAGCATTGCCTTGCTTGTAAGCAAAGCACCATTTTGGAGCTGTAGCACCAAAAAGCAAGACTTTGGGTTTAAGGTCTCCAACAGGCTAACGTTTCCAGCACCTTTGCAGGGGTCTCAGTGTAGCCAAAATGTCATAATGCCAGTTCTGTTGCATGTAATGCTTTATGCACTTACTTTTATTTAACGCATTCTGCATCCTGTGCTGACAGGCAATCCTACGGCAAGGGAACTCCCCCCAGTCCTAGTCTGGAACAGCAACACAGTGAACATTCGTACACTGCAGCTGGATGAAGTTATGGCTCTGATCACTATTTAGACTTCTCAACTCATACACCAAGAACTTGGAAAGGTTTCATCCAGACTGGACCCTTGTGATAAAAGGATTGAAGGAACAGAGCACAGGATTAGCACAACAGATGAATACATTGCAGTGTTTTCCCATGGCATCATCCAACCTGCCTCATCAAGGCACTAGATGATCTTGAAAAGACAGATCTTATTATACCTCACACCCGCTGGTTTTTCTTAGGATAAAGGATTTGAAAGAGCTATTTTCCAGCTCTGGGCAGAAAGAATCTGAGCAGGCAACAGTGCCAGAAAGAGTCACTACTGTATTACCTAACTGAAATATCCACAAGAAAAAACAGCTGCTCAAAAACTCTAGGGGGAAGGTGTTATTTTACTACTACAAGGTACATACTCTTAAAAAGATTCTCTAGGCTTCTAAGACAGCAAATGGAATGCATGTATTTTAGATCACCTTTATACCAAACATATTTTAGTCACTAACAGCTCAAATAACAAATTAACAATGAACGTTCACATCATAATTACTTCCTTGCATTCAAAATTAGGGCCAATTATTCCTTTTGCTCATTATCTGGGCACTGCATTTAATAAGCATCACAAATGTAGCCACTTCCTGACACCAGAGTGTATAAAAGCAATACAAGATCAACAAGAGATCCATAAGGACAACTAGATGTAGGACTCGTGAATAAGCATGATGCACAAAATGATCAATACTACAGGTCTTCAATGCAAAGTCAGTTTTAGTTTGCACAGCTAACATCTCACACCAAGAGCAAAAGGTGACCCATCAGGAGCTATTATGTGATTTTCCTTTTTTTGTGCAGGAGAGGAAGTTAACTTGTGAAATACTCTCTTCCACAGGTATAGTAAGCAAGTGACACATGAAGTGTACTACTCCCTACATTGACATCCTCTCTTCTGAACAGCTGTTGTTCCTACAGATTTATTAGCATGTGTTGATATTCCAGTTTCAGGTTTTTCTGGCTTTTAGTTTAAAATAGTGATTTCTCAAAGAATGATTTAACTGGGGCTGTGATATTACTTTTTTTTTTTTTGTGAGGCGAAGAAGATAAGGCACAGAACATAAGCCCAAGATGACTGTATAGAAACTTTCTTGTATGCAGGGAATTTATGCTTTTATAACTATAAGCACTCCATTCTCTAGGGTCATGGTTATCACATTCTGTTCTCTCCATGCTCCATTTTCCATTTAAGAACTTACTCTCCAGTTCTATTAAGTGGATATATTCTCCCACTTCTGCAGAAGAAGTTATAGAAGATCACTGTGGTTCTACATCTTTTTAAGAGCCTGTGGAAGTCATGGCACACCAGTAAATGACAGCAGGTCACTAAGCTTTGAGCAAAGAGTCTCCCGGTTATTAGCAGATACAGAAGATAATTTTGCCAAAAGAGTTAAGGACTCAAAAAGGCTTTTCAGGGCACCTTGCTCTTGCCCTTCCCTTTTTCCTTGGAACCAAAGCAGATAATCCATATGGCATTATCCAGCAGTGTTTCCCATTAATTTCCAATAGTTAAACAATGAGCTACCAACTCATTCAGAAGGCCATTCCACAACCTAACACACTTCAAACACTCTGCAAATACATAACAGCAACTAACTTTATTAGTCAGCAGGAGACAGCAGCAGGACTGACATACAAGCTACGGAGAGCACATCTGTCAATAACAGGTTGCTACAGAATGAGGCATCTTGAAAAGAGATCCAGCAGTAAGAAAGGTCTTTTGAAATATCTGGTGATAAAGATCTATTATTTTAGCTTCTGATGGTCACCAGTAGATGTTAAATCTAACAAGAAATGTGATGTTTTGTTTTTATTCTGACAAGGTTTGCAGTACTTGAATTATTGAAAGGAACTAAGCTCTTGTTTGCCTGTTCCAGATGAATTATATACACTTCCACTTCTACAGTAAGAAACTGATTAAGTTATAATTGTGGGTTTTCATGTCTCTCTTTTTCTTCTCTGAAAGACTTCCAGATCTATGTATACACAATTCATTAATGGAAGTATTTTCTTCTAGCTGCCAGTTCTCCAAGCTCAGTTTATTATCTTAGAGTCACCAGGTCTAGCCTCAGCATAGTTATTACCAGATAAACATTTTGAGAGCCAAATCAGGGCTCACTGACACCTCATCAACTCCACTCTCATTTGCTATTTCTTTATTAGTAGTGTAACAATGGTCTCTATCAACAACTTCCTCAAATATCAGTTCTGAAACAACCAGATGCATTAACAACCTCTGCACAAATGGTGGGTATCAAATTGACAGGATTGTGGAGATGGTGTAAATAAATAGGACAGTCAAAAAATAAAGCAAGAGCCAAATCACCTTAAGTGACAGGGATAATAGGAGCAAACATAAGAAATACTAAGAGATTATGCTATCAACCTGGCACATATTGCTTCAAAACAAGAAGAGAGAAGACAAATGCGGGCGCATTAGAGAAACAGAAACTACGCTAGCCAGTGTCCAACTGAATAGAAAAACCAGCTATGATTCCAGCATACATTTGACTCTGTATCTCCAAAACCCATGAATCCTTTAGTGCTTTTGAAAAGACAGTTGTAAGACTCCTTGTGTGCACATCTCTAGTTGGTGTGTTCAAAATAAAGTCCCTCAGATCAAACAAGAACAGGTATAGAATAGGACCACTGAGACCAGGAGAATCAAAAAGACTGGCAGATCATCTATGAAACTAATGTGGGGATTCTACTGGCAAGGGAGGCTTATTTGGCCACTTTCTGCTACAGATTAGCATGAGCTAGCAAACATCTCAACCTAAACACACTCATTTTCCCTAACAAATACAGGTACTTCAAGATTAGCATTCTGTGACATTATACATATGATATTCTTGCCCTTTTTTCTTCCATCCTAACTAGTCCAAAAAGCTTAGAGGACACCTCCTTCACTTTGTTGCTCCACTCTCCCACCCTTTTTAGACTACCACTCTTTTTAGTCTAAGGCCTAAGACAAGGATTCCATCCTGGTTTACTGCCTACTGACACCATAAAAATCCCAGTGCCTAAGCACTGTTGTTATCTTGGACTTGGGGTACACAGAACGCCAGCCCTTCTACAGTGACATGAAGGGCAGTGCTGGTGGCTGCTGCCTCCCAGCTGGGACCAATAGTCTGTTCCAACAGAAAGTCAAAACAGATTACTTTAAACCACAGATGATTTAATCTAACCTGCTTGATTTCCAACTGGAACAGAGATGCAGAAGCAGTCATCTGGCCATCCCTGGTCTCAGCTGGGAGATGGTAACCCACAGGGACACCGCCCCAGCAAGACAGGAACCTGCCTGTGTGAGCGCATCTCTGCCAGAGAGTTAAACTAATCTGTTTGTGTCTCATTTACCTACTGGAATAGGCTGAATGTTTTGACAGCAGAGCAGCAGTAGAACAGCCTGACACACTTTCCATGACAATCTCCCTGGAAACTGTAAAATAGCATACAGTGAGAAGCAACCTGTCCCTACACCCTGAGCCCAAGAAAAGAGAGAGAAAATAATGCCCAGGACTCAATTATCAATTTTCGTAACAAGGAGAAGTTACCAGGAGTTTGCCACAAGGCTCTGAATGAGCATCCACATTTTGGAATACCTTCATGAGGGATTTAAGAAATGGAGTGAGCAGAAAGAACACAACTGTTATTAGTGACAAAAATCCTCAGCTGAACACGATTTCCAGCACCAAAGTCAGCACTTACCAACTGCTGAATAAACTTTGAATAAATCAATTGTGAGAGACAGGGAGCTCTTTTTACAGGATATATTACTACTACAACTGCACATTTACAACTTCAAGCTAATAGTACTTAGCGATACGAATCCCGTTAGAGCTTTGGTAGAATTCTGTAGAATATACTTCCTTCTTGTTTGCTTGTTACTTAACCTCCCTTGGTTTTAGCTGGCAAGTCCTTCCTGAATCACAGGTGCTGCTTTTGGGTGTTGCAATATCATTGACACCATTAGTTTGCTGATAAGAATGTGACAACATCCCATTCTGTTATAAATGTAATCTCACATGACCTCATTTGAGAGGCAATATGCAGAAACAGCTGCTTGCTGTAAAAAGAAAAATGTTCCCAAGATTAAGAGGTCAGTACCTTTTCAGACACAAGGTTTTATGGGAATGCACAACTCCAAAGGGTTCAGCTTGGCATTAACTAAGTGGTATTTCATAAAAAACTTTTCAAAGGTTGTATTTCCTGCTTCATAAACTTGTGGAATGAACCTAGATGTTACCCTTAGTGCATGGCAGCCTCCTGCTGGAACTCACATACATTATATGGTTATGTGCCATTAGTTAATCATTTAAACAGAGATAAGAAATGGAAATTATGGCATTTGGGTCTGATATGTTCTAAAGATCTGCTGACTCTCCTGTTTGGAGGATAGACCAACAACACTTGAAACTTTTCTTCACCTGAGAAAATTACTTCTTTGACTCTTACTCACAGCCAAGAAAGTCCTTCTTGTTAAATATTTTAAAAAATAAACTGTAAGAGTAGGACTAACATCCTTATTGAATCCAAGTTTTGAAAGTAAATAAATAAAATGAAGAGAACCGGGAATTTCACACCTGGATTGAGGTAACAGGTGCTCTACAGAGACCAAAAATTAAATAGCTAAAATAGTTCTTCAGATACACTGGCAGCCTAGGTATTGAAAGCATAGGACATAAGGGATACAAGTGAAACAGTCTCTGTAGATTTTCTTGGTCTAATTGAACAGATCACGAGTTCTGCCCAATGTTCTGCATGCTATGGCACCAAGATACAACCTCTTTCCCTTGAACTTCTACGATTCTTTTAGCCACTGTTCAGTACCTGAGAAATGACCAGATTTCTTAACATGATGACAAAACTCCTAAATTGACTTACCAGACCAATACCAGGCAACCTGTGGTCAAGCAGTGCAATATACTCTTTCCTTGTGAACACCATTTATACCTTAAGAGCTTAAATCCACATGAGCTCGGATTTACACTCTTCTAGATGACAACCTAAATTTCTCAGTGAGGTCACCATGAGTAATTAGCTTAATGTTTCTTTTTTTAACAAGCATGGGATGTGCCATAATCCAGTGCAAAGCAAACACATTCAGACATCTTCATTTCTCTGTGTATCACTGTATTTTAAGACATTTCCCTAAGCAGTGAAGCACGTGGAGGATCACTGTGCTGCAGCTCTTGGAAATGCAATAGTTACAGAGATCCATTAACTGCCTGCCTCATACAGAAAGAAAATTACTATTTGGATTGCTTGTGTAGACAGCAAAGAACAGGAGTAGAACCTCTGTCACCACAACAGCCTTTCCTCCCAGGGAGAGACCAAAGGAAGTTACAGCAGGACATGAAACATGTAGAGGAAAGACCTGTCCTCTGCTAATCAGAAACATGAAGAGAATACTACCAATCCCAGGAGCAGCAGGGTATGGGGAGCCTTAATTAATTTACACAATCAGAAAGAGCATATGCAAATGGATGCCATTTCCCTTCTGTAATTCTTTCAATTTTATAACACATTGCTAGAAATTCTTCTTGGCAAAAAGATGCAAATGCAATGCAGACAAACATGAACCAAAGTACAATGACCTTACTGACCCTTTTGGAACTAACCAAACATAAACAAGGATCAAGCATAACTAACTTCTGTTTACTACTGCAGTAACAAAAATCACTTTAAGAAGAGTGTTTACAAAAAAGGAATATTGTTTGAAGCCTTCTGAGATCCAGCTCTCTGCAGAAATCATTTGTAACAGTCAAACGCTTTATCATTTACAGCATTTCAAACAGGGTAACCCCAGGAACTGGAATGCAGCTGGCAGATGGTGAATGAAATTAAGCTCATGACATGGTTCAGTAAACAGCAAATTACGATAACGTGGAGGTGCTTCCCACCCTGGGACAACTGCTGCACACTGGGGAACTTTCCAGGGCTTCACTGAAGCACACCAGGACTTCCCTGAGTTCTGCCAGCACAAAGCCAGCCAGTGAAATTTAACTTGCTGGGTTACCTTGAGACTGAAAAGCAGTGTGAAGGAACCCTTTACCAGCTCTTCTGTCTGTCCTCTTTACCAGGAGCTGCTCTCCTGTGAGCCTGGCAGCCTCTCCAGGCAGATAACTACATGCCACACGATTAGGAGTTCGGGACAGGAGCATAGGGGATTTGCACAAATCTGTGCTGGAAATGGAAATTGGACATGGTATTTTCATTTTCATTTAACCTACTTTAAAACAAAGGAAAATTAAACTGAACATATTCAGTGCCACTTGGCTATGACTATATGCTCTGGGTTATGGAGGAGTGAAATAAGACTGCTTCCAGAGCATTAAAGGACAAGTTACAATTATGTCATTTCTGAATTCTAGAAATCAAAACCTGTAACCAAGCAAGTAGTGACAGGACAAGGGGAATGGCTTTAAACTGAAAGTGGGTAGATTTAGATTAGATACTAGGAAAAAATTCTTTGCTATGAGGGCTGTGAGACACTGGCACCAGTTGCTCAGAGAAGCTGTCGCTGCCCCATCCCTGGCAGTGTTCAAGGGCAGGTTGGACGGAGCTTGAGTAACCTGGTGTAGTGGAAAGTGTCCCGGCTCATAGCAGGGGGGTTGGAACTACATGATCTCTTGAACCCTTTCCAATCCAAACCATTCTGTAATTCTATCACTCTATGAAAGTCCTGGGAGAAGGGACTGATAATACACATTGTGTTTGAGCCTCCTTCCTTTCCCAAAGAATCTATGTACTCCTCCCTCTACCCCTAGAAGACTTTTTTTTTTTGGCACTAATTTTCCCTGTCTTCCTGTTGGGTGGAGCTTGCTGGAAACCACAGACTGAAGATACACTTTGGTGCACAGGCAACTAGAGACAATGTTATCATCACCTTTCCTCATACAGCTGCAGTGCAGAACCTAGAAGGAGTTTTGTGCAAGAACACCACATAGACACTCCTGCAATAAGCCTGCTGCCACGTTCTTCCACGCTGGCATCCTTCCTAGTCACTTTTCGTATTATCTCCCTATCTAAAAAGCTCTGTAATTCTCAACATTAACACTGAATAATATATTTATTAATTTGTTAGTGCCACTAACTGTCCCCGAGGCCTTTCTTGGGAATGTGTGTCAGCTTATTGATTCTAGCCCTCTCCTCTCTGTGCTGCTTTCCCTCCTCTGCCAGGCAGGCAGGAATGTACGTACTTCTGTGCTGCCTCGGGTCATAATTGGAAAAAAGATAGAAATGTTCAGTATGACTCATACATAATTCAGCTTATCAGCTACCCAGGAGAAATGAGAAGGTATATGCAAGTCTATTTCTCCTACTATCAACAGGAGATATAATTTCCAGTTACACTAAGTATACGTAGTTTGGTCACAACAGGACTTGCAGTTAAGAAGGGGAAAAATGAGAGACATGGGAGCAGAGAATGAAAGCATAGTAGGGAACCAAACTGTTGAAAGAGATTCACTAATGTGAGAATTCCCAGTTCCTCCAGGAGACTGGACTTGTGCTTCTCTCTTAATATTCAGAATGGAGTAAGTTGGCAATTAGAAAGGATTATCTGCCTCTGATCTGTAAAACATTGCAAAAATCTAAGTAAAATAAAACTCCAGATTATTTAGCTACAAAGGCATCTAATAACAGCCTGCTAAACCCTGACTACAACTTCTGGATTTAATCTTAAGGCCTATGTGCTAAAGAGCAAATTGTGAAGAAGCATTAAAACTTACTGTTAAAAAGGATTTTTAACGCAAAGATCAATACATGCTGTGTATTTAGCTGCATGTAACCATAAGGACATCTATGACAGAGCTTTGTCATGCACCAGGGACCACTGCATTAGTCAAATTCTTGAAAGGAATTGCAGAATGTCTGCATCATTCAAACTGCCACCTGAGAGCAACTACAGAAATTATTTTAACCCCAGAAGCACAGGGAAAATTCAGTCCTAGTTGACAGCCTTGAAGGTATCAAGGGTTCCATGTGAATGGTGTCATTTTCAAATACCTCTAAAAAATTAATGTTAGGAAAGTAGTGCTTTAACAAAGGTGGGGCACTTACCGCTACATTTTGGAGGCCATTGAGACTACACACAACCACAAACAGGGCACTGAGTTACAATATCTGCTTTGCCAACAAGTAAGCAAAGAAACATTAATACTAAAAAAATTCACACTCCCAAAATGCAGAAACAGCATAACCTAAGGCAGACAGCACAGAACAATAAGATAGCATGACTGAAAAAAAATAATACAGACCTGTCCATAGAAAGTCTCAGAAAAAGAGAAATATGTTTTTTCTGAAATACAGATACATCATAACAAAACTCATCTTCTTCATCAGTTAAGCCAACATAAGAGGCACAAGTAGCTCTTCATCCTTGGTAATCAAGCTCACAGCTCTATATGCATGAGCACATACAAACTGTTATACTGCAAATGTTTCTTAATTTTGCCCATTACAAGAGTGCTCAGCGAGGGGTCGATACTCTTCAGTTAGAGAGGAAAACATAGCCCCCAGCCTGCATATCATTTTTAACCTTATGGGATCATGTTAAACTAGCATTACCCCTGATTAAAGGACATCTCCAAATAGAGAAACAGGCTCTGTGTCTGACTGGCAGTGATTGTTGCTTCTGTGGCTCTTCACTTGCATGCATACGTGTCTTTTCCTGTCTCTGGCTTTTTCTAACATTCCCTATTAATGTTGTGGTCTGGGAGGTTTACCTCATCAGGAAAGCAGCAGGAGCACCATGGAGCTAAGAAATACTGTTGTGCTCCTTCATGCAATGCATGTCTCTGTGGGCCTTTGAACATTTAACACAGAGCAAATAAATTATTAGTGTGTGTGTGCATATGCATACATATCTGAGATACATAAAGGCAACTGCAACCAAAGGAAACAGGAATGTGCTTGGAACACAGTTGGGTATTCAAGTATCTAGTGTCACAAAAATACAGCTGCAAGAAGCATTTAAATGCAGATCTGCACATAAACTACTGAAAGATCTCCACTGAGCTTTATGCACTCACATACATGACTGCAAAAGCAAGAAGTAACAAAAAGAATGTGATTTCTCCCCAATTATTTTCAAGTCTATAGCATCTGTTATCCTATTCATAGTAATACTACTACTGAAGAGCAAGCTGATCCTTTCAGATGCCCAACCTCCAGAAACAAGGTACACGATCTTATCAAGTAGTGAATGATTTCTGTGATTCCCATCACCATAGTGTCTGAGCACGCCACAGTTGTTTGTATTCTTTGTCACAGAGCAGAGAGGAAAATAAGATTACCTTTATGCTATAAATGGGGGTGGGAGAACAAGGGACAACAGGTAGCTTGTCATGTATGGCTTGCACACTCACCACCGGGATAACCAGTCACCTCTGGTTCAAAATCATACAACAAACACTTTCGCATCTAGCCTTTTTCATTATTCAAAAGTTTCTACATCACTCCATATATGCCAAGCGATTTGCCTAATCCTTTTCCTGCTTGTCTTAGTAAATGCAAGTAAAATAAGAAAGAATCCACTCAGCCAAATGTCCCAGATTCAGAATATCTCAGTACAGTTACAAAATCCTATATATGAACAAATAATACAAAACATTGATGAGCTGAAAAAAACCCAATTTCCTTAAAAGCAGACAATGAATCTGACAATCTAATATAAGAAAAAAAACAACCCCATCGACTCATCACAATGCTTTTTGTATCTAATATACTGCTCTTCTACAAAAAATGCCACTGAGAGGAAACAACACAGCAAGCAAAATAAAACCTGCCTATATAGTGGACAAGGATCAAAATCTATTCTTTAACAGAAGAAACAGAATTACAAGTTGTGACTACTTTGAAGAGCAAACTGAGCTAAATGCCACATCAAACTCAAAATATGAAGAGTAACCTGAAAATCTGTTCAAGAACTGTGCTGATTTAATCCAGAAGGTGTAGCAACATAGATTAAGTTTATGGCTGTCAGATACAATTCTTAGATACCCTGAAGATGGGTATTATATCAGAGCAGACAGATAAGAAAAGTATACAAGTGCTTCTGTAGCTAGCCTTCCAAGTTAGAAATGACACATCTCAATCAAACAATACAACTAAAACACTTGAGAGAAAGTTCAGAATCTGAAATCCTTTCATGATTGCCTCAAAAGTCTTAGTTTCTAACACTGGGTGAAATTACAGCAAATGATATAGAAAGAACACAGCTTTTCCAAACCAATCTAAAATACCACCAGGTCATTTAAAAGCACCAAACCAAAAGATAGCTGCCAAAGCCATGTCTTCTGTCACCTAAGGCATGAAAAAACTTCCCACTTACCTTCTAACACTGTTAATTTGGCACTCGTGTTTATCTCCCCAACACTGTTGGTTGCTGTGCACTCGTAGATAGCTTCATCTCGATGAACACGCAGCGGCTGTATCCGCAGAACCGATCCTGATCCATCATCGAACTCTATAACCTTTAACAATGAAAAGAAAGGACTGCTTTACTGATTATCTTCTCCATCAGAAACCTAGAGTTAACACAATCTAGGGGTTAAAAAACAGAAACTAAACCAAAACAAGCCCTGTAAGCTAATAAATACCATGCAATTAGTCAAGTGTTCCATGTCCAGAAATGCAAAAATTTCAGAGTCAAGAACATATTTGTCCTCTGAGGAGGCCAGAACAAATGAGGATCCAATGAGGTTCTTTATGAGTCAATTAAGGTTGACAAATTATCACCCTGGTAATAAAGATGTGGATCTGATGATTTAAAACATCTGAGCCATATTTGTACTAATGGTTTTACTAATCACACTGACAGCAATTTAGTGCAAACTTTCACCTTGATGGAAGAGCAGAATGATATACTCTTGCGGGATTACCAGGAAAATAGTAACTAAACTAGAATAAAACCTTGAGCACTTACAGTGCATGCTAACTCCGGCAGAAAGTGACGGCTTTTAATGTCCTTAAGCATCAGGTACTTTACAACTCTGGCATAATCAACAATGATGTAATTACAATTCCTTCCCCAGCATAATAAATTAAGTCCTTAATAAATCATTGCCTTTCCATCCATCCAGCTACGCTGTAACATGTATTTCTCTAACTTCTACATGGAAGAAAGAGGTATTTGTCAGTTTGCAGCTGGATAACTATACAGTGCTCCTTAACAGGAAGGCACAGCCTCAGGCCACTGTTAATGCCAAACTCATCCTTCTCCTATTACTGAGCACAGCAAAAGTTAGAAATATTAACTGAACTGCAGATGGTGACAGCATGAGGGAAAGGCACAAGCCCCCCTCCTGTCACTTGGGAACTGCAAGGGGAGATGAAGGGACTAAGCTATATTTTGTTCCAGACACATGTATGTCAGCCTAGGACCTGCACTACCCACATGCAAAACCTTCACTGCTCACAAGACCCTGTTTAGGAGTCCTTCTCCTAAACAGCATAAAGAACACGAGTGAAAATAGGAAGAAGAATAACGTGTGACACAAGACTCTCCAGTGACAGGAGAAATACTTAGAAATCAAAAGGTAACCAAGACCATGGAAAATCTGGTATTCCTCAGGCTGGAAAGAACAGTCCTTCTATTCTAAGTAACAGAACAATCTGGAAAAAAAAAAAAACAACCTAATTTGCGGTTAAAGCAGAGAAAGACACAGAAACATTAACATCACCATAGTATGTTTTAAGGAATTATAATTTTTTTTAATACTCAATTTTAAATTAAATATACAACTGTGACAAAATGCTGGACTTCCTATAACCTTTACACAGGACAGGGAGGGCTACTGCCAAATTTTAAACCAAGACAAAGTCAGATGTGAAATCGCTTCAGTGATAAGGACTAAAAAGCTAAGAGATGAAACAGCAGAAAAGCTCTTTTGCCCTTACTATCCTTTGAACAAACACTCTGTGTCAAAGGAAGGGAGCTACAGCTACTAATGACTTGATAAACACTGAGACCAAAATGCTGTTCATTTGTTAGCAATAGATACATCTTTTGTGTAATAACTTAGTATGTGTTCATCAGATTTGTTTTGTTGATTTTTTTCTTCTTCCTGTAAAGTTAATTCCGATTTTCCTCCCGGCTACTAAGAAGAAAATTAACTCTATCCCAGCCAAAACCAGGACACCTCCAAATAAAGGCTAGCTTAGTAATGAGACAAAATTCATAGTAATCTACCAAAAAAAGAAAGATAATTATTCACTATCTAATAAAATATCCCATAAAAATGCCTACAGATCAAAACTAATGTGAACAAAGGTATAAAATTGCTCATATGAATGTATATATTACATAGCCCTCCCATCAGCCACAGTAAGTACCAAATTCACTGTAAAGGTTACAGCTACTAAAAAATTAGAATGTTTAAATGATTACTATACAACAAAATGTAACCTTTATTAGGGAAAAATAACAATGTAAAACAAGACTAAAATTGATTAATTGAGGTTTTATGCTCACATACAAAATCACGATTAAAATTGGTGAATTTAATCAATCCATTCTGTGCAGCAAAGTCATCTTGTGCTCCGGTTAAAAAAGTAAAACCATCAAAGACAGGGGATTAGAGGAAAGGCAACAGAATGGTAGAAGGGTCACATTTCCAAGGGCATTTTTAGAGAAAAGATCCCAACTCCAAAGAAGGAAAGTAGAGAAAAAGGTGGAGGAAGTCAGTGAAAATCTATTTGCTATTTAAAATATGGACCAAATTGGACCCTTTTTCAAAAGCATTTCTTACACCTACTCTTCAATCTTCCTCTCTTTCAGACTTTAGTTCACAGGGAAGTCAATTCACCCTTCAGGATTACTTCACCGTTCCCCTTCCAAGCACATGTGTTGGAGAGATGGCAGTAGACATCACTTAGAAAGCCTTTCATTAGAATTTCTGCCTCCCACTTTTGAATTCTACTGGAGCGCCTTATCAATTTTGACAATGAAAATGGAAATTTACTGCTAGATCCAACTCTTATCTGCCATCCAGTTGCAAGCACCAGCGTCCCATTTGAAGAAGGATGTCCTATGCCTATGCTTCAAACATCAAGCTCAAAGACAACACCTGCACTACACTACAGACCGCATTGTTGCAGGGAAGGAAACTGACTTTACTCTAAAGCTCTAGACTCTGTACTGTAGTGATGCAGAGATACCAGAGTTACAATGATGATTATTGTGTAATTAAGACCCACAAGCATTAGATTTGATTATCAAATTCTTATTTTTGTTTTGGAATTACCTCAAACCGCTGAGAACTGACTTTCTTCCCCTTCTTCATCCATGTGATACGAGGTTTGGGCTCTCCTGTTGCCTGACACACAAAAGAGGCCACTCCTCCAGAAATCCCAATCTGATCTTCGGGAGCTTTCATAAACGTTGGCTTGCCTGGAAAAATAACCAAATCACCCCCATGAGGATACAACATCAGATAAATAAGGAACGTTTCATGTTCATCTAAATTATAAGACAATTGGTGCTCCTACTACAAATCCAGGTTGAATGGCCTCGGACACAGAAATTCAGCGCAGGCTGCAACATGACAAGCACAGTTTCTGCTTGAGTACCTCTTTTTCCTGACATGAATAAAGTCCATCTGGCTTGACTGTAAATGAGGGCAACAGAGGGCTCCCCCGCCGGCCCCCTGGGCATTCATTCAGGTATATGACAATTTGGAACCATTTTTACGGTTTATTTTTTTTAATAAATGGATTTTTGCAGGTTTATAACATGGTCATAGCATTGGAAATTACCCAACAGCTGAGACACCAAACCTACAGAATCTGCCATACGTTGCTATTAGTTTTCCTGAAAGCTGTTAAGCCATTCATAAAAATTAACACATACGGTTTTAAGTATACAAATAACACCCTTGAATTTCATTTTATATGTGGATTGACATAAAAATTCTGGTCTGTAAGTATCCGGAAACTTGCACAGGCTGGCCTATTCTTGGTGAAAGACTAATTAAAGTGAAAGCAACAAAAGCAAAGTGACATTCAGGCCTGGAAGTCTCAACAAGAAATGAAAAAGATACAAATACAGGGGGGAGAGGAACCATGTAACCTTTTAATAATCAATAAAAGTTTCATGAAAATACAGTTGTAACTTTACATCTTCTGGATTTACCTGACAGGCTTGGATGGATAAAACTTGGCATCCAGATGGAATGTCTGTATTTTTCTTTTGCTCTTGCTGTACAAGAAAACTTTGCAATCTGTGACCAAATGATCATTTTGAAACACTATTCCATCCACGTGAGAAGTGTTTGATAACCTTGTATCCCTATTAGGCACTAAAACATTAAACTCCAGAGAAGGAGTTAGCGGAATCCACCTATGATGTCATTCAGTGCACTAAGGTCATGTTTCAAATACAGTTCTGACTGACCCCCTCAAAGATGAACCTGAGCTGTAAATGGGGCAGAAACAACTGCTGGGATGTAGAAAGGAGTGAGAGGCAAAATCTGTTCAACCCCAAGACACTGAACCAACATTTCAAGTGGAGCTGGTGGTGGTTCCACATCTTTCATGTTCTGGACACATCCATGAGTATGTCCTTGAGGGAGAGGGGGACGACACTTGTAAGCCCAGGTGCTTTAAACACTAAGCTTCTCATAAACTGAGGGCTGAGTTCCCCTCATCTAGGAGGGATACATTTTCAGCGATGCCAAAAGAAGACAATCTTTAAATGCATCTTCCTAAAGTTTAAGAGATTAAAATCCTAAAAGTGCAGGTGCAAGTTAGAGCTGGGCCAGTCTGGCAGCTTGCAGCTACTAAAGAGGGCAGGGGGCCTTGCTCTGCACCTCACCTCCCTTCCCTGCCTCCAGATACTGATGCCCAAGCCCCTAAAAAGCAGCTCCAGGGTCACCACAGCCTCTGTGGTGCAGATTTTGTCACTAACCTGGCAAAAAGCCACTTTTTGTTTTCTTCTTTTGAAGCAGGGTAGGGAGCACAATGGCTCATGGCAGGATCAGACAGAGCTGGGGAACACTGTGGAAGATGGCACCTCTACCTCAGCATCTGCAAGCTGGCACGTGCACCTGAAACTGCGGAGTGCAATTTTGCCCTTACACAGCTATCTCTGAAGACTTTGCTATCTCCTTAATCCCAATTTCACCTTCTGGTTCAGCCCACACTAACATCTTACACAGACCCCGCTGTCCCTGCTGCATGGCACGGTGTGACAACACACACGGCAGCTCGACCAAGCGACATCCTCCAATTGCTGCTTTTGGCAAAGACCAGAGGCCAGCTTCTGGCCTACTACAACATGTGCGGATGAGACCAGGGAGACTGCTGAGGGCCCAGGATGCTTCTTGCTTCACACACACTGCATCTGTATGGGGTGTTGGGGTGAGCTGCAGGAGTGTTTCTGTGAGGAGAAGGCAGGGCTCCCCTGCGCTGGACACAGCCAGTTCCAAAATGGCCCCACATCAGGGCACAGCCACGCTTGTCATGGCAATGCTTCTTGGTAATAGGTTTAAGAAAAGGCAGAATGCCTCACAGCAGTGAGGAGTGAGGTAAAAAGTGTGAGAAACAGCCCTGCGTGCACCCAGGCCAGAAGGAGGAGAAGGAGCACTGCGTGCCCAAGCAGAGACTCCCTTGCAACCCATGGAGATGGTGGAGCAGGTATTTCCCTTCAACTGGGTGGGCAGCTGGCCAGTGGAGGTCAGACCAGTTGCAACCACTAGCTGAGGACACGCTCTGCAGAGAGGAGCGGGTGGCATGCCACTGCTGAGGCAGCTGGACAGCCTGCTAGGGAGCCCACCGACCACCCGCATGGACCACAGGCACCAGGGGACATGCCAACCCTGATGGTTGGTGGTGATGTGGAGGTCACAGTTGACACACTAAGCTGCAGGCCTGCATCTCTACTACTGCTGCTTGCTCAGCTTTACTTCCAAAAGCTCTTTGCAGATGCTGGACCTACCAAGGTCAGAACTGTCCACATCTAAGCAGATACACGTGCTCTGTCCTCAACAAGGTTCTGCGAAGGAGTATCACAGACCTGACCTGACTACAGAAATGCGTCACACATAGGTGTACTGAATTTTACCCTCGGTGGTGAAGGGAGCCCCAGGACTGCACAAAATAAAAATAGCTCAAAACCCAGAAAATGCCTTTTAAGACATGTGGGCTGCTGTCTGCAGTCTTTGGCACATTGTCCTGACAGGAACAGCTGAACAGCAAATAATTATTAAGTGTGCTTGCTTAACTGATGCTGATTTCATGTATTTACTCATCTATAATCATGTCTATTTCTACTTAGTTTATATTTACATATATCTGTGTTTATTCACCTCTCATCTATTCCAGTGAAATGTTAATTTACTGTTCAGGCTGCTAGTGATTGCAGTGTGATTGACTGCTTTGCTACGCAGCGTGCTGAGCTGAGCTCTTGTATTGCATTTTGGCAGTTGATTTGTTTTTTTGATTTTCTGTTATTTACCCTGTGATCTTAGTAAAATAGTGTAAATTTTTCAAGTGAGAAATACAGCAGAATCCAAAAACTTCTGTCCTTGAAGAATACAATGCAATTATATCTCTCACTGTACACCTACTCCCCAGCTCATACACTGAGGACTTACGTTACTTTTGTACATTCTAAATAAAAAATAAAATACCCCCAAACAGTCAATAATCTAAAAAAACAGAACAAGAGGAAACTGAATGTTCACCTACAGTAAAACAAAAATAAAAGCCTCTGCTGCCTTGAACTTACGTTGTTGCAATAAATCTTTTTCCCCTGCACATCTAATTCATCAACTCTGATTTCTGGAAACCATTTAATCCACTGAGACTGGTCAGAAAAGTATGCCAAATATATATATATAAACCAAATCCTCACATGGTCTGGGAAAGTGTATTTCTGCAAAGACAGTTTAAGCATTCGTATGCCCTAAAGTTCTGAAATGGAAGGATAGTACTAATTAAGCAAACCTAAAATCCTGAGTTCTGGCCCCTGGACAATAGAGTCAGGCATGAGTACACATATTTTTATACTGATTGGTAACTGTTACAGCAATTCCCAAAACTTATCTCAGTGAGAGCTAACAGAAGTGCAACAGATCATCCATGAAAATCTTGGTGTCTGTGGAAAATGCATGTTAAGTGGACTAGACAACCAACATCTCTGCAGCTCTACTGCCAGGAGGAAGCTGCGGTGGGACACATCACTAGTTACCTCCAAAGGGCAGTTGTAACCCCCACAGATAGGGCCAGGTGATGGTACAAACAGCCTTTTTTAACCTGTTTTGAGCATTTGTACTCACAGGATAGCCCTAGAAACACTATCAGAAAAAACAAGAATGTACCCAAAATACAGTATTTAATCAGTAGCCTATAGTTGTGGTCTTTCCCATCTTCTTAAACTCGAAATGACCAGAGTCTCCACAGAAGATTATGAACATACCAAGTTTTAGCTGTCTGCTGTTCAAACTACAAATAAATACAAGGAACTGAAGTGTCTTTCACAGTGAAATCCTGACTTTTCCCTGATGACCTAAGGACCAGGCAAAGCTGAAGATTTTTTTTTACTAAAAGTCTAAAAAATGGAGGAAAGAAAAAAAAAAAAAAGAGCCATCGTATTCCAAAGACAAATCTGTGAAATATCAGCTCGAGAAAGACCCTCACGAGCAAGTCTTGGGCGACAGCAGGGAGAGGTGCCGGATGGCTGGGTGCCCATCACGCCCACCTCTGCTTACTCCATCACGTGGAGTAACAACTCCAGGCTGGTGTATTTATCACCTGATAAATTTGATAAATCCAAGTCCAGCTCCAGCCTCTCCCTCTCTACCCTCTCTGCTCAGTGTCAGATCCCTGGAGCACATTCAGTTCTCACTCTTAAACTAATTTTTGCTCCTCACTTCATAACCCAGGTTCCCACTACACCAGGAGTGGAAATTACTGCTATCATAATTTCTACTCACTCATAAGCTTCAGGCAGGAGAATGGGAAAACTTTCACCTTCTTGGCTGAAATTTTCCCTGTTTGGTCTTTGCTCAAAACTAAATTATTCTAGGGAGCTTATGGGAACAACACAGCTTTGAAAAGGAAGACCATGAAAAAGAGCATTTTCTTATACAAGAGAAGGAAGCAGGTTTCATCTTCTTTGGCTGAAGGCTGAAAAATAACAACTTGCTCAGACATGCTCTCCACTGAAGAACTTAAAAAAAGAACAACCCACAATACCCCCCAAAAACCCCAGACCAACATTTCAGAAGAAAAGGACTTCCCTTTCATAGTCAGTAGTGTTGAGAAAGTCACCTGCTGAGCAAGCACACATTCCTGGATAATCCTATAAAGTGAATCACAAGAAGGGCCTCATGGTGTGGAATTGGGGCTAACAGAGATTCAGGCACACGAGTCTACTCCACTATGCTGGAAAAGAGCAGGAAACTCATGCAGAGTCCTGGGCTGAGCTAGGGTGTGTAGTGTTTTCAGAAGAAATGATCCCTCGAATAACATTTTAAGAGATCCACAAGAACATGGGTGCAGAAAGGCAGAGAGAGAAGTACAAGCAGTCAAGTTAGGTATGCACTAATCAGTAAGGCTGTTGTCTGCCCTCCCCAGCAAAAGCAAGTGTAATGGGTTTGGGAGCCCGAAGTTCTCAGAGGCAGACACTGGTCTATTGGAGAGCCACTGACATGGTCTTCCTGCAGGGCCACAGTGAAGATGCATCTCCCTTCACCCACATTTATATATAAAGCTCTCTCCTGTTCTCTACACAATTTGCTCATTGTGAAACAACTGTTATAAATCAGAAAACCATTGTGACAGCTATTTTAAAATTTGCCCCTCCAAATGTTTGTAGCAGCATAGTAACATTTCAGTTCACTTTTTCAGGATTTCCTCTCTTTACCAGAACGGTTCAGAGTTACTTCATCGTATCTGCTGGTTTTACGCTGTGCATTTTCTCACTGAGCCCAAAGGACTTTCCCAGGGAGAAAAGTCTCGTTTGCCAGACTGCCTTCCAGGCCAAGGCACAGAAGTGTATCCTCCCTCTGACTTGGCAAGGTGTCTTCTACGTGAACTGTGGCTTCTGAGAAGCGACATATGATCTGCATTACCTGAGCTGAAAACCAGCCATAGCCTTGAAAAATGATGCTGGATCATGCATATTTAGCACAGATCCTTGTATTTTGCTATACATTAAGCACACAATAGGCACATAAAAGATGCATCCTTGTAATTCTCTAAGAGCCAAAAATTTCAAGTGGCTGAAACATAATATATGCCACCATAAATATGCTTCATATACCCAAATATTAACTTATTTTATTTCAAACACCCATCATTAGATGGTTTCTTAAAATAAATGAGAAAATTAAATTGAATCCTGATGCTTTTTCAGTATTTAGCAGCCACATCAAATATACCTCATCCAAAAATTTTAATCCAGAAACTGACAAACATACTGCTCCTCCTGCTCTTGTAGATGCTATTTTTTTCCAAAGAGTTGCACACAGGTTTGAGAAAAATGAATTATTAAACACATGTCTGCAATTAAGTGTTCTATGAAGACTCACCTGCTGCGAGAGATTTGGAAGAAAAATATCTCTGTCCTCATGCTACAAGTGCCCACTGTTCTAAATAGAAGGGCAGCCAAAAATAAGACCGGCGTTATAGGGTAGGGGAGCTTGTATTTTTATCTGAAAGCTTTTATGACCTGGCTAAATTAAGACTGAATATAGTCTCCTTTGTGAAGGAAAAAAATTACAGCTGTGATACAAGATGAACTAGATAAGCACATACAATAGGCGTACATGGGTAACCTTATTTAGGTGCCTGGGCTAAATGAATTAAAAGAAGTTATTGGTACAAGCACAAAAAGATAACGGGAGTAGTTCTTTGAGCCTGGAGATTGTGAAAATCAGGTTTAAACCCCTGCCTTTAACCTTCCCTGTCACATATGCCAAGGCACAAATATGCCTCATCTTCCACTGTAAAACTTGCCTGCTGTTCTCACATGGCTGCTGTCGGGACAAATACACGAAAAATGATGATGTGGCTCAGTTGTTGTAACACTGGGAAGAAACTAAAAATGACACAGACTTTCTCAGGTTCACGAATGACTTTGAAGTAGAAATAAGGTGGTCTAGAAGACAGAGGTGGCACATTCTTACATTTACAACAAAGGTATTTCTGTGTTTCCTTTATGATCTTGGATGACTGATATCTGTATATGGATGGATGTCTACTGGAAAGATACTCTAGTAAAACCTAATCTGCGAGTTCTCTCCTAAGCATCTGCTGCAGGGCAGAAGGCAAACCAGTGGGCTCTCCACCTACCCTTATGTTTAATATCCTTATGGTTTCCCTTTCACTATACCCGCCATCTTTTAAATGTGGTTCCTTCCCTTTGTGATTATCAAGAACACTGTTTGGCAAAATACAATTTTTCAAACTTACGTTTTTAATTCTTGTACAACATACAAGAAGGAAGAGCCTGTTTGAGCCTTGAAAGAAGTTTTCTTCAACAGCAGCTTACTGAAGCCATCAGTGAGTCTCAGCGATCACAGTGCTAATTCATTCCTTATTTTTCCTATTTTGGTTTTATTTCACTAAGATGTCAGCACTTTGTAAATGAAATTTTTGTCCTTTATCGCTTGGTGCAAGGTACTTATTAAATAAATGCTAATATATAGCGGGGTGTTGCATGCTCAGATACATACACAATTTTCTTTTTATCCAGCAAATGGATCATAACCTTCTCTCCCATCCACTTTAAAAAACACTTAACTGCATCCCAATCACAGAAAATAGCATTCCAAATTCAACACATTCCTCAGATTACTCTGAATTACAGGTTACCTAATGTTACCTGCACATCCTCCTCTCTTGTTTTATCATCTTATTGTTATTAGGTTTTAATGCTTAAGAGATTCCCAACTGCTAGGACAAATGATTTTGCTATTTCAATCCAATTTCAGTGGTTGAGTTTTCCAGTTTCAAGTGTGGCTGTCCGTGATAATCAAATCTACAAACATTATCTCAAAGCAAGCTGCATTTCTCTTCACCTTCATCTCCTTACTTCCATAAAGTTACTCAGAGATATCTTCTGTGTTTGTACAAAATGAAATCACATAAAGTGAATGATTAATACACAAAACTCTAAGAAGTAGATCTTTTAACATGTTCAATGACCTTTGCAACTTTCAGTAGAAAAATTACATTACGAAAGTAATAAAAGCAGTCATATAGCAGAGGCTGTGCTTTTCCCCAAACACTAGCAGAAAATACTGTGAACTAAGACAGAAGGTACTCATTTCAGCAGGCAAGACCCACTGTGCTTTATTTTTCTGTAGTAAGTTTAATTGAGGAGAATGCAGGAGTAACATGGTAGGTCAAGTGTGTAATTTTATTGGTATTTGAAATGACTTAAGCCCAGAAACTCTTAGAATCTTTGATTTGCTGCTTCTTCATGATCTCATCAAAGAGGTGGTGCTGACAATTTCTATAACTTCTTTCCTTACTATAAGCCCAGTCTAAAGGCACAGCCTTGGACAGGGCTGAGGTGTGTCTGCAGACGCACAGGTGGGAACCTTCACACCTAGACTGGCATTTCCAAGCCCTCTTATCCGTTTAACAAATACAGGATTTATACTTATTAAATCTGATATAAAACATTAAATAGTCTTTAAGTCAAAATTTAATATTTGAAAATTTCTTCTTAAAGAAACATCTTAAAACCCTATGTGTCCTGTGTTCTTTAGGGCAATTACACATAAACCAACCCTTCATCGGTAGAAACCAGGTATCCACTGTTAAATGCTAATGTTTGGATAAACCTACTTATTCTACAGAAATACCGGTTAAAAGCCGTTTGTTCACTCAAGTGTTAAGGCCACGATTACTGGATATTAATAAACTACAGCAACAGCCTGTCATCATAGTATTACACTTCAGTAAATTTCTAATTCTGTCCATGAATCATGGAAATTGTTGAAAGAGTTTAAATGCCTAAAATTAACTGACATGATACTGAAACAGAATTGTCTCAGGCAACCATCACACAAGGATGCTGTGCAAGTCACTCAGCAGCACTGAATATTCTGGGTGCTGATATATTTTTGGAGAGAGTTTTAGGCAGGAAACTTAAACTTTAATACAACGGGGAGGTGGTTTCTCTTCGTATCATATCTGCAGGGTGCCTACAGATTTTGCGCACAGGGTGGCAAATTTTCTCCTTATTTTTCAAGGCTGTTGTAATGTCTTTCTCAAAGTGCCTGGCTGGCTCTCAGTGTGAGCTGCTTTATATCTTAGTAAGAAAATCCCAAACTCTGGCTAATCCCTGTGCTGTGACTGACTCTTGTCCATGGGTTTTCAAAAGTTTTTTGTGTGCCAGGAAAGGAGGGGGTGACACGGGAATAGAAATCAACCTCTCTACTCTGACACCATTCTTACAATTGCTTCCAATAACTGAAATAACACATAACTAGAAAAAGAAAAATATGCCAAGAAGCACTAGGCAGTCCTGCATACGACTGAAGAATACTGATTAAAAGAAGGCAGAAAACTTGCTCCATCTTCATTTGCTCTCTTCTGCTTTTACATTTCCCTAGAGCACCCACAACCCATGTGTGCAGCTTGCTACGGGTCTTGGGCAAAAGCCAGACCCCTATACACGGGTTTAGTTTTCAACTCTAACTTCACAGCATTTATACCAAGTATTGTATGGAGTAGAAAAACAAGGGAGAGCAGAGAAGCGCTGCTCTAACTGCAGACCTTCCAGGAGCCTCACAGAATGGTTTTCTGCTTTGCTTTAATTTAAAATTGAAACCTGAAGTCAAATTTCCACCTGGTAATAGCTTAAAGGCACTTCCAATTAACTTGGTAATACACACTTTCTGAGTTAATAAATTTTTCAGCTTCTGTGTTTAATAAAATTAAACATTTGGGCCTTTGGCCTTAGCCCTTATTTAGCTTGAGAAAGGACTGCAGGGAGACTGCCTCCAATTATCACTATTAACACAACATTCACTTAAGGGCTTTCAGATGCATACATATAGAACATTTGTTTAATCATACACAACATTCAGCAACCGAATTCAGGCTTCCTCTTTTGCACAGAATATGTACATCGGACAAGCGCATAATAATGCCAACTACTGGACTCTGAAATCAGTCATCACAATACCGCCCGAGGCAGTATGGAAGAGCTGTGCCTGCTCCTAGGAACTTATTTTTCCTTCCAAATCTGCATTTTGTTATTTGCAAAAATTTCGTCAAAACTTCAAAGTTAATAAGCGTATTGCAGAGAGTAAAGAATCTGTAAGATATGCAGGACCAGAAAACAAAGACAGAACTGAAATACTGTGCTTGAAAAAACATGAAAATTAATTTTGCCAGCATGCCTACCACATTAAACACCATATTCTTTTACATAAAGGGATTAAAAGGTTTTAATCCCTCTTTGAAAGCAGCTAGTTCTTGATTCAGCAGTTCAAAAGGCTTTGCCAAGCTCAGGTTTTTCCCCTGCTTTTAGAAATTAAAAGTGAATGTAAACCTCATTTTGTCAACAGAGAGAATAGTGCAGTGATTTTAATAGGACTGGGAGCCAGAGTAAGCGACCTCTTCAGAGTATCTGTTACTAAAGCAAGGACATCCTGAGCTCTCAGGAAGGGACCTGGACCTGCATTTCATTTTAGTGCTGCTGAACACCGTTCTGTCCTCCTCCTTGTAATGAACCAAAATTCTGCTAATCTACCTGGTGAGGAGGAAAACTTTTTGCTTAATGATAATGAGCACACTCGGGCATTTCTGATTTGTTTTCCTATTCGTAGCAACTGTTTTATCATGCAGCATCTGTAGTACAGTCTGCAGAAAACCAAGAAATATAATTTCCACATTTAAATGTTTACCAGAGTGTAAAAAATTCCATCAGGTAACCAGGCACCCGAACTAAATACTCCCAAGTGTAAAAAAAGGAGAAAAAAAAAGTTAATAATTTTTGCTCAGTCTTTCTTGAAATTCCCCAAGAAACAGGACTATTTCCACATTAAAAAGCTTTCTCCCAAGTCAGACTCCTTGGTAAGCCTCGATGGAGAGTCTGATCAACGCTTCTGGGATCTACCAGGAAGAGTTTTTTCCCCTTAACAGTGTATTTTTGCAGTGGCTAAACAAAGACACAAAGCCACACACAGCTCATTTGAGCATTTGAGCCATTTGAGCAGCTTTGATTCCAGGGCTACCACCTCTGCCTGGCAGCAGGAGTGCACTGGCAAAGGACTGCTGAGCAATTCCAATCTTCCACAGCCGAAAGTCAAGAACCAAAAAGGAATGCCAAGGCCGCACTGTGCAGCACCCAGCTGCACACTGACCTTGGTGCCATCAGTGATGGAGCCAGGGAAGCTCTAGAAGCTGCTGTCTCCTGTCCATGAACTGCCCGCGAGTTTTCCCAAAATGGCTCTGTATGTATGTGGAAAACATCTGACTCCATCCAATGTGAATACTGGGTGTCTGAAACCCACAGTAAAAAGAACAAGTGACACATGCCAGACGTCTGCAATTTTACAGTCACTGCAATCCAGCCCTGCTCTGTGCACAGAGCTGGCGTTTCATCCCAGGAGGTGCACAGTCCCATCCTGCACCCAAGGCTTCCTGGTTCAGCAAGAGATGGCTTCTAGAAAGGCATCAAAATTAATCACCTTCATGGCTGCTGCATTCTTGATTTAATTTTTCTAGCATCCATTCCTTGCTGTGTTACGAATTTAGCAGATAAAATGAAAAGCTCTTTTCACTTTAATAACTTTTCTCTGTGTAGATGAATAGGTCAGCCTCTGTTTCCAAACTAAACTCCTTAAATCTTCAGCTACCAGGCATGGTTCCAGATTTGATTTTCTAGGGCCTTTCACCTGCACCAGCTTTTACTTTTATTTCACCTGATTATGCATAGAGTTGCAAATAAATGCACAAAGCTGTGGACCACACGGAGAAGTCACTGTTTGCTACGCTGGGAAAAGTTGCTGTGGCCTTCACTATGCATCTTCATAGAAGAGTTTGGGTTGGAAAGGACCTTAGATATCATCTAGTTCCAACATTCCTGCCACGGGGGCAGGGACACTTTCCACTAGACAAAGTTGCTCAAAGCCCCATCCAGCCTGGCCTCGAACGCTGCCAGGGATGGGGCAGCCACAGCTTCTCTAGGCAATTTCAACCTGTGCCAGTGTCTCACCACCATCAGAGTAAAGAATGTCTTCCTTACATCTAATGTAATTCTACCCTCTTTCCATTTAAAGCTGTCTCCCCTTGTCCTATCACTACTTGCTCTTAACAAAGGCCCCACTTCTCCAGCCTTCTTGAAGGCCCTCTTTAGGTATTGGAAGGCTGCTATCAGGCCTCCTCAGAGCTGCCTCTGTTGAGCTCTGTTGAGATGAACACCTCTCACACAACCTCTCTAGGAGAGGTGCTCCAGCCCTCTGAGCATCTTAGCTTAGTGATCCTCCTCTGGACTTGCTCCAACAGGTCCACATCCTTCTTACATTCTTAACTCAAATGTGTTCTTTATGTTTTAGCCATGACCTACTCACAAACACTTCTGTATTGTCCCTCAACCCAGACCTCCAGCACCTTCTTCCACATTTCTCCTCATGTCAGCAGCAAGTCCCAAGTTCATACAAGATCCATACAATCGCAGAGAGGAAGTGTGAGAGGCAGTTCCAGCATTGACTCGTTGCCATACATTCAACAAGATAAGCCCATCAGGGGAGAACTGATCACAGATCTGGTCACACCAGCTTATACTGACTTTTGTACCCTGGAAGTGGTTTTAGCCCCAAATCTGAGACTCACAAATACATATAAGGCTGCAGGTGCCATGAGAGAGCAGTAAACAGATATGCTGCTTAGAGATTTGCTGTATTTAGAGTCTGCCTGCATCACTTTCATTCTCACTGCTAGACAAAACCACCACAAGCTACAAGCTTAAGGGACGTACACACAGATGTTAAACCTGCAAGGTTCAGCTTCTTTCAAGCTCTTTATGAAGACTACACAGGATGTATTTATAATAGAAAACAGATTTGCCTTTTAGAGTGCTGTATCTAAGTTTTTCTCACCCATCCCCCTTCTGTTGACCGAGTCCCAAGGTTCCTGGCTTCACACTCAATTTGCTGAACTAAAATCCATACTAGCAAAGAGGATGACAAGGTATCTCAGTGAGAGCTAACTGTGCTTCTCAGGTTTTACATGCGTGAGAAAGAAAATGTTGTTTCCACGTCGGGAATCTGACATCCTACTATATTTAATGAAGGACGTACACCAGGGTGAAACGCAAATCTGTACACGAATCTGAAGCTTGAAAGAATGGCAGCAGCTTTCCCTACGTACTGCAAGGCAGTGCATCTCTAAATCCTAACGCAGGCTAGAAAGAATGGGATGAGACAAAAGAGCCTGTCTAATTATGCCTGCTTCAAGTGAATTTTATTAGTCCCTCAGCTCTGCTAACGGTGAGGATAGCATACCTGTATATAGGCAAATGGATCTTGCTTAAGAATTACCCATGCAGGAATAATCCCCTGCCTATTATCAATCTTTGATTTTCATGTTATCTTTTAAAGACTGACTTGAAGGTAGGTGCCTGCCAACTCCACTTGTGCTCTCCAAGAATAAACATTTATCAAAGGGGGGCTCCCCATTTGCTGAGTTAGAATTAGTTACACCAACAGGGTACCAAATGGGTTGCAGCCTGTCACTGTTATTAAAGAGAATCTTGAAATAGAAACACTAAGCAGCAGCAACCGATCACCAGAGCCTGTCAGAGAGCAAGTGTGATGCGGGACAGCCAAAACGTACAGGCACAGAGGCCTGAAAGGGGCCCCCCAAAGCAGAGTCCTGTCCCCCACAGGGGCTGCACTGCACCACCTGTCCTGTAAATGGATCACACACCATCTTAAAATAAGTTGAGTTTCAGTCACACTTTTATTACTGGAGAACTGTTCCAAAATGATGGTCATGGAAACATCAGCATTAAAACAGACTGACGTTTAAGTTATTTGCTGCCAGTTATATCCATTTGTTTGTATGCTAACATGATCCTCCAGCTGAAAAGGGTTCTGGTCCACCTCTGCCCCTGTTCTTTCCCTCAGTGTACATCTTACACCATTTTCAATCCCTTCTTAAGAACAGTAAAATGTTTTCTGTCTTGCATAACCCCCATGAGACTTGCCAGACTGAAAATCTCCTCTTAAAGAAAGATACTGCATGTTGATTCTTACCAGGTTTCTTTGAATTCTGCTTTGTACTCTCTTCAAGTAGAATCCGTACTACTTTTATCACCATCATCTTATTAAAAACCAAGAAAAGGCATGCATTTGGGTTTGGGCATCTTGAGATTACACTTTGTCATCTTACTATCACACACCCCCCACCCCCAGTCCTATTAAGTTATGCAGCTGGATATGGCTTTTATTAATCCTTCGATATAATTTAAACTGACCCAAGAAACCATTCAGGTTTAGTTTAACTGATAAGATCACGCCCACAATGTTCTCATGACGTACCATTTCTGAGTTTCAAGAAAACTTGCAGTTCTATTGATCATACACAGAAAATGTTTGCTAACAAGGCTGCTCAGAAACCTGTACTTCATACACACGTGCACGTCCTCATCTCCACTTTAACCACGGTTATTGAATGAACAGAAGTTCTTTTTTAAGTAGCCAGAAGCCTGAAAGGCAAGCCTATTGTGCAAAATAGGAACTATGCTGTAAAGTCAGACAAAACATGCAATTCTGCTGGTTTTATAATATAACTTCAGGTAATTAAAAGCGAGATAAAGGCAGAAAAGCAGATGAACTGTAATCTAGGAGAACAAGCCCACCAGCACAACAGCAGCCACCCACATTCCCAGAGCTTAGACTGTAAAACCAAGGCTGACAACATGATTCGCAAAGTGCTGAAATCACCCAGCAGCACCAGTCATAATCCGAGATGCACATTTCCTTCAGCCAAGCACTTTGCCACTATTACTGGTGATAAAGCTGGCATAGGAATTAAAGGTTTGAGAAAAGATGGTGACAGTACAGAAATTAATCACACATTAATTTAAAACTTCCAACTGTCTCGGCACTGTGAAGCCATCACACTGCCATATCATGGAGAGAAGTGACACACCAGTCCACCACCATAAGGAAATACAGCCTCCTATTCCAGGTGACTGCATCTTAAAAGCTATTAAGTGTTTTCATTGAGTTGCATCAAATCACATTTCAGAGGCCAATGTTCTAAATTCCAGGTATTAGAAAGCCCCATTCAAAGTATTATAAATTCAGCAGTGGCACTGCAGCAGACAGGGATTTATCTTTCAGACTGCTGCAATCGTTATTAATATTACCAGCCACTTTTGTTTTGCTAATTTGGTGCTTCACCTGTGAGTAAGAGAACTTTGTGAAATAAATTACATCCAACAAAACAAGTGTTGTTTTTACTGTATTAACAGGCATCCATGTATATAATTCATCCGCAGCAGTTTCTGAGCATATCCACACTGCATACATTGCCATTAGGCACTGATGGGCTGGCCTGCAACCGAGCACACACTTCATGAACTCCTTTGTGAGGAAGTTGGGGCTGTTCAGCCTGGAGAAGAGAAGGCTGCATGGAGACCACATAGCAGCCTTCCAGTGTCTGAAGGGGGCCTATAGGGATGCTGGGGAGGGACGCTTCATCAGGAACTGTAGTGACAGGACAAGGGGCAATGGGTTAAAACTTAAACAGGGGAAGTTTAGACTGGATATAAGGAGGAAATTCTTTCCTGTTAGGGTGGTGAGGCACTGGAATGGGTTGCCCAGGGAGCTTGTGAGTGCTCCATCCCTGGCAGTGTTCAAGGCCAGGTTGGATGAAGCCTTGGGTGGGATGGTTTAGTGTGAGGTGTCCCTGCCTATTGCAGGGGGGTTGGAACTAGATGATCTTGAGGTCCTTTCCAACCCTACCTATTCTATGATTCTATGGCAGTGCAGCTGAACCGGTTAGGAAAGTCACAGCAGTTTTCTTAACACAAACAGGAACTCAGGAAAAACTCCAGAGACGCCTTTCCAATCCTTATCTCCTGAGATGTGGGGATATGGGGTCCTTTTTTCTTTCTCAGAATAAGGATTCTTGAACAGATCAGTCGCAACGCTGATTGCTAAAATTAAAATAGCTTAAATTGAATGCAGGACTGTCACACGTTGTCAAATGTGCTACAGAAAGGAAGGAGGACAGAAACAACTTCATTGCTGCCCAAGTGAGAAATCTGAAGTTGCACAGGAAAGAGAAGCCTGAATTTAGGAGTTGTTAGGCAGGATTAAGGAAAAATATATATTCTTTATAGACCCCTTCCTTTCTTCCAATTCTTTGCCCATGTTTTATTGAGGAAACGGACCTCAGCTGCATGGGACATCTGCTCTGCAATTCCTTTTTCAGAATTCTGAAGTTTCCTTAAAAACCAGGTTCGTTGCCAATTTGACATGATTTACAGAGACTGATTGTATCGAAGTGACTCAGAACTGTAATTTTTTCAGCATTGAGAAGCCCATTCCATTTACAAAAGAAACAAGGAAAACGCTTCACTATTTAAAGAGCCATTTTCTGGAGGAAGCTGTAGCAAAGCAGTAGTGATGTTACTCGCTTCCTAGAGCTTACTTTTACTATCCTTCTATTAGCTTTCAATATAAAATCAGAGAAAAATATACTATTAACTTCTTAGCCAGTATATTCTCAGTAAATATTCAATGCTTGCAGTTGGATTTTCAAGTTCTTTAACTTCAGGGATTTAAGAGGAGACAAGTGGGTTTGTTTCTATGGTCTTTATTACTTATTGGTGACAAACAGCCAAGACCACGCAGCTGAGATAACTGCACTCTCAAAAGGCAAGATATCCACTGCTCCAAAGGCAGCTCAGCTCTTCCCACCTGCCGCTGAGGGCCCACAACGTGCTCTGCTTGCCAAACATGACACACCGAACCCCCATTTCCAGTGCTACAGGACCGGCTCAAAACCAAAGCAGACACTGCAGCAAACTTGACTGTATCTTCTTTGACCTAAACAAGTGACAGCTTGCTAAAATATTCTTGTCCTAGCTCCTTGAGGAAAGTGAGTGCTTTCAAATGTCTCTTGACTAGTACACCTGCACAGGATAGAAAAACACATGATACAAATCAAAGTTGGAGCAGACATAACTGTCTTCATGGAGCCTGGCATCACTTTGCACAGTACAGGTAAGGAAGGGTGGAAAAAGGTAACAATTTTCTTCAACTGTTTACAGAAAAGGCTCCATTGAGTCATAAGAGTGTATCAGGAAGGGACCTCATGAGGTCTCCAGTCCAACCTCCTGCTGGAAGTGGGACCATCATTTGTGTGGTGGTGTTTCCTAGCTGAGTCTTGGGAAGCTTTGAGGATTAAGAATCAACTACCTTGCTGAGCGGCTTGCTTCAGTGCTGCTCTACCCTCCAAACAAAAAGCTATTCCTCACACCATCTGATCCTCTATTTCAGTTATTAATAATAAACTTCAACACACTTTCCTCTATCTCTGCATCTCATCTCTGCTAAACTTATCTATTATGACAGCTATTGAGCAACTGGATGACTAAAGATGGCAGATACTATGACTGTATGCATGCATCGGAGCCCATGTTTAAATAAACAAACACACTATTTTCAAACACAGCTAATCACCACATCAATAGACTTATTAATGGGATTCCAGGACATGGCTGAATGCATGTTGCAGCAGCAGGGACTGGCTTCAACAAACACAGAGCTTCATTCCAACCGTATGTCTCAAAGATAAAAGAAAAATTGGAGTGCAATCAAATGCAGTGGATTAAATAACAAAAGAAATGAAACAAATGGACAATGAATGTGCAAGACACACACCCTGCCACAGCTTTGAGCATGTCAAGAGTTTATGAATCATGGAATAATATAGGTTGGAAGGGACTTCCTGGAGGTCATCCTTTCCAAACAACCACTTAAAGCAGGGCCAACTTCAAAGTTGGCTCCAGCTCCGAAGCTGGATGAGGTTGCCTGGGCCCCTGTCCAGTCAATCGTTGAGTATGTTATATGTTGAGTATGTTATATGTTGAGTATGTTATATGTTGAGTATGTTATATGTTGAGTATGTTATATGTTGAGTATGTTATATGTTGAGTAGGTTATATGTTGAGTAGGTTATATGTTGAGTAGGTTATATGTTGAGTAGGTTATATGTTGAGTAGGTTATATGTTGAGTAGGTTATATGTTGAGTAGGTTATATGTTGAGTAGGTTATATGTTGAGTAGGTTATATGTTGAGTAGGTTATATGTTGAGTAGGTTATATGTTGAGTAGGTTATATGTTGAGTAGGTTATATGTTGAGTAGGTTATATGTTGAGTAGGTTATATGTTGAGTAGGTTATATGTTGAGTAGGTTATATGTTGAGTAGGTTATATGTTGAGTAGGTTATATGTTGAGTAGGTTATATGTTGAGTAGGTTATATGTTGAGTAGGTTATATGTTGAGTAGGTTATATGTTGAGTAGGTTATATGTTGAGTAGGTTATATGTTGAGTAGGTTATATGTTGAGTAGGTTATATGTTGAGTAGGTTATATGTTGAGTAGGTTATATGTTGAGTAGGTTATATGTTGAGTAGGTTATATGTTGAGTAGGTTATATGTTGAGTAGGTTATATGTTGAGTAGGTTATATGTTGAGTAGGTTATATGTTGAGTAGGTTATATGTTGAGTAGGTTATATGTTGAGTAGTGTGAGGTGTCCCTGTCCATGGCAGGGGGGGTTGGAACTAGATGATCTTGAGGTCCTTTCCAACCCTAAGTATTCTATGATTCTATGATTCTATGTTCAAGGATGCACATTCTCAAACCTCACTGGGGCTCTGCTACAATGTTTGACCATCTTCATGGTAGGGAAATTTAAAAGATCATTTATTTTATCACCATTTCCCATGTTGCACCTGCCAGAAGAGCCCCTCAACTCCTGCTCTACACCCTCCCCACTAGGCAGCAGAAAACAGCCATAAGGCCTCCCTTTAAGCAGAACAAACCCAGCTTCCCCACCTCCCTGGCACATTAGTGCTTCAGAGGCCCCTCCCCAGCTCAGTACCCATGTATTTCATCCCCATACACCAGTCAACAATGCTGCACTCCTTTCCTCCTATCTTTCAGTTTGTGGCTCTGTGTTCATAAGCATCTACAAGCTGCCTGCTGTAAGCAGAAAGTACGACTATTGCTAATAAAAGATGACTTCTCACAATACCTACAAGACCAGGTGAACTGTGCAGGGTATCAACCTGCAAATTTATCTCCCTTACACAGAGGTACTACTTGACTAGCAGCCACAGCCCTTCCAAATTAACGTCACTTACAATTATTTCAAATGCTCCCACATCTTGCAAACACGAGGACAGGGAATGGCGAGCCCCTGAACACTGTTACTCCCGGGTACTTGGTGCTTCTCATATTCCTCACACCCATGGTTAGACAGACCATCTTCAATTAACTTTTTAAACCACCTTTCCACTGTTCACCCTCTGTATTGGTTGTGAGACAAAGAGGCCTTCTGCTGTGCTTATTGACATTTATGAAGCACACCACAAGATGGGGGGGTAATCATTTTCTGAATCATCGTATGCTGGCACTCTAAATGAAAAGAAGCTCAATGGAGCTCCCACTACACACACTACTAATATTAAAACACTTTCAAAGACACTTCCCACTTCCGTTTCAACACATCACCTCCGTTTACATTCAGTTACTATGTTAGTCTCTGTACCAAATGAATCCCAGTTACAACTTCCCACTAAGTAATGAAGTAACAGAGTGTTTTAGAGCTACAAACAAAAGATTTTGCTTTTTTCAGGTATTCTAAACCAGCCCTCTGTCACTGCAAAAAGAGAGCTTGACATCTGAGATATAAAATGCTCAAAAGAAGGCTGTATCAGCTAATCAAAAGAGAGTGATGACTGCAACAAGCTTTATCAGTTCTGACATTGTAAAATGAGAGCAGGAGACCACTATCCCGGACTGGCAATTCCATTAACTCTTTGCATTACTACGTTTCTATTTACTTTTGGCTGTTCATAGACTATCAATAGCCATGTGGTGAATAACAAAGAGCAGCAGCAGCAGCATGTAGAGGCCACTGTTGTCAAGCATTGGTTTTCAGGAAACTGCCTTTCGCAGCTCCCCCGTCCACAGAACGTGACCGAGGAAGCAGGAAAAGAGCAGGTTCTGCTGCCAGCAGCAATCACAGAAGACAGCCTTTTTCTCTAACCCCTGAATTACTTTAACTTTTTCCATGAGAAACTAAACTATTTAGACTCTGGCACCATCACAAGAACTTAATGCCATGGGAAATGTATATGTATTTAATATAAACAGATCTTTCTTCTTGATTCCTCAAGTGCTCTTTTACTTTCCACTGTATCCAGCTCTCACAGCCACTCCTAATTCCCACTTACATGCAGGTTTCAAGAGCTAATTCATGGACACTGAGCAGTCAAGTTTCAAAACCGCATTTGTTACCACCGCATCTCTTGGTATCAACGAAGCAGGTGAGCAATGACAAGCAGTTACTGGTTTCTCACTCTTTACACACAAGGGATGTGACGCTCTTGCCAGTTTGTCAAGTAGTAGTGTTTGCTGGCCTGCTAACCTCAGCACGGGGCAGATTGGAGAGGAACATCTGGAGGATTCACTAACACGGGTGATAAAACAGCACAAACAAAACCAAAACCGATCCATTTTTTTCTCCCTTCAGAGAAACTGCATTTAATGGTCAGGGCTCTAAACTTCTCCCTGCAGAAGCTGAACTATTACTACTTATCAACTTGATAAAGCCACTTTGGTTATACTCTGCACAGCGTAAGGGGAAAGCTTAGTACTTTTTGTAACATGGAGAACCGGGAACAATGAAACCTTTACGAGGGTTTGTGCAACAAGTCAGCAGACAATGATTAGATTGACAACGACTCAAGTCTGAGCACTGAGAAGAGAAACTGTCAGTGTGTAACCATCAACTGTGCTCACAACTCTGATTGTCTCCCAATAGTTCTGTGGTCTCCAAATGGGAACAAGAGGCAGAATTAATGAAATCTATCATTTGCTGGAAGGGTCCTCCTTGATTAGCCATCCATCAGGGTGTATGCACATTGGTATTTGCTGTCCTCTCACAATGGCTAACTATTTGTTTGTTGAAAGACAGAAGCTTTGCAGAGACAGCAGAATTGCCTGTCTGCAATCTCCAGGTAATAACTTACATGCTGGAGAAGGGCATATGTAACCTTGCTTGCCTGGATCCCTAAGACAACCTACTTTTTGTGGCGCAGGTGAAGGGGTTATTAAATCTTTTAGGTGGAAAAAAATGTTACCAAGAGTAGCAGGGCATCTAAGGTTTAGACTCTTTGAAGCTGAGCCTGGGAGCTCAGACTGTGAACCAGCTGGCTGGAGAGGGAGCTGACAAATGTGTTTAGGCTGGGCAAATCCTTTCATTCCCTTGCTTAAACACCTAAGACATGGTACAAAAAGGGCCTTTCTCACCTGCTGCATCTTCCTGGAGGACGAATGAACAACTGTCAAGAAATACACTCTCTCAAACGAAAAATAGTAATGGTAGAAGAAGCACACTAGCTTCACAGGAAAGCAGGGAAATGAAGGAGCATGTCCCTAACAATACTCCTTCAGCCACAGCAATTCAATCCCTGCACTGAGGAAGCTTTTACCCTGACAAGTCATTGCATCTAGTTTTAAGGTCAGCCACTATAGAGAGAAAGCCTACCCACAGTATGCAGTTAAATACTGGAACTACCATCCATTAGCTGAAGAACACAGAGCAGTAAGGCAGCAGGCTCTGCAGGTGGGAGGGACGAGAAGATGACAGGCTGGGCTCACTGCCCCTCCTGCATCTCTGGGGAGGAAGAAGTAGACGATAAACTGGGTGATGGAGCAACCCAAAACAGGTAACACAGTCATGGTCTACTACTTGTGTATATATAGAAATGAACAACACCTCAAGGTGCAACAACCGAGGTGGCATTAGTTGTATAATCCTCTGAATTATTCCCTGTCAAGCCAGTGGTTATCTTCCCTGCATTTTCCCTGTGTTTCTAATGGAATTCAATGCCCCCAAGAGTAAATTGCACCGTGTTGGATTGCAAGTATATACACTGTTTTCATGAATATTGCTAGGAACTGTCACAACCACTGCTTAGTGCTGGAAACCTTGGCTAGAGAAAAAGGAAAACCTTGTAAGAAAGCAAATGAGCAGAACAAAAACCACCCAACAATTTCTCCATCTATGTGGGAGACAGCTCTTGTGAACAGTGGGTGAAATTACTGGAGGGAAGACTTCCACAAGAGTCTAAGCAGTTAGGAAAGACTGGATGAGAATGGAAGAAAATAAGGTGACAACAGTGATGAGATGAAGTGTATCTTGCTTAAGATGGAAAGAGGAATAGTGGCAGCAGGGAGGGGGAGAACATGAGAACAGCCTTCAAGGATCTGGAAGGAAACTGCAATTTGTAGTCAGAAAACTCTAAAGGGAGTTTAAGGATAGGTTGTTTGGGGTAAACTCCTGTACCATACTCTCGTGGTATAAATGTATTGACAGTTAAACGCTGGAACAGCTTGCTGAGGAAATGGAGGGCTCTTCTTCACCAGAAGTTTTTAAGAACATGCTAGACAAACATCTGTTGTGAACAGCTTACAGAAATCCTGTCTGAGCAGAGAGAGACGAAATTCCTTTCCACCATTATTTGCTACAAGAACTCTTCTGTCCCTTTCCAAAGTTCAAGAACCCCAGTTTTATTTCAGATTTTGCAGAAAAGCTCAATCATGGCCACAGCTGTAACCTTCATGCTGCAACATGCCTACAAGAGGACAGCTAAAGATGAGCCAACACCTCCTGCAGCTACAGTGCTGCATGCACTCCAGCATCCCTTTGTTCCATGTGGATGAAAATATCTGGCACCGACGAATGATGCCCTCATACTGTCAAATATGCTTTTAACATAGCCGTATTTTACCTGCTCCAGAAGACAACAGAGCTCCAGCCTGGAACCAGGTGAGCCTGCAGAGCCCTCTGAGCTGCCTGAGAAGAACCCTGTGCTGGTCAATGCCCCTTGCTAAGGGCAGTCCTGCAGTGAGCACACAGCGCATCTGCAGGCAGCCTGCCTCCCACTGTATGCTTAACCAGGCTGCTGCCAAAACTACCTCAGATTTATACTAGATTATAGGAATAGTTTACAAATTCATAGCACTGTATCAGAGTACTAAATCTATAAACTATGCAGGTAAAACTCCTGAGCAGCATAAGACATTATGGGGCAGGAGGGAGAAAATTTCTAATGCAAGGGATCACATTAAGTCTTCAATGTGTTTTAAAAATAAGCATTTAAAAAAGTAATATTCCAGACCACTCATTTACTGATTATCTTAATTCTGAAGTATTTATCATTTTAACTTAAAACCAGGTATAACTTAACCCTTGGAGGTCTAGTAATAGATTTTTCCACAAGCTTACCATCATTTGTTCAACAGAGGAGCTACTGAAAAGGAAAAAGCTTCTGCTTTCAAGACATTGAGAATCCCATTCTGGCACAGACAAAGTTTGTTTAGGTATATGCTACATGCCTGAAAAACATTCATAGCACTGCAGGTCTCAAAGTTTTGGGGATTTTTTGTTATGAGGTCAATGTGTTGGTTAAGTCATGCCTGGGCTATTCTTCAAACCAATCATTGAAAGCTTTGTGAATGAAATAATTTCTGAACAGCAGCTTTCTTGACTGATCTGTTTTAAACCAGATGGCAGCAAAACCCTAAAAAACTCAGCTCTCCTAGTGACCCCTGTTTGAAACCCACCAGCATTATGTCTGACCCAATCAAGGTGGTGTACTACACAACGCAGTGATGTTCTCTAGCACTGTGGCTCTGCATCTGCTTGCACAGGCCTGGAAAGCTGCTGCAGAGAAAAGGGAAAACGTGAATAGGTCATCATATCCATAATGGGATGGACACTGGAGAAAGGCTTTTTAGCAGGGCCTGTTGTGACAGAACGAGGGGTGATGGGTTTAAACTAAAAGAGGGAGATTAAAGCTGAATATGAGGAAAAAATTCTTTACAATGAGGGTGGTAAAACACTGGTACAGGCTGCCCAGAGAGGTGGTGGATGTGCCATTCAAGGCCAGGCTGGATGTGGCTCTGGGCAACCTGACCTTGTCGAAGATGTCCCTGCTCATTGCAGGGGTTTGGACTAGATGAGCTTTGAAGGCCCCTTTTAATCCAAACCATTCTATGACTGACAGGTGACAACACCAACCATAGGAACCAACACTGCCTGTATTATTGCTTGTTTCTAAGGCTGCTATAGCACAATCTCAGTCACTGCATCAATTTGGGTTTGCCCTAAAGTCAGGTACTTTGACCTGGATGAACCAAGGGCAGCTCTGTGTGACAGTGACCAGCAAAAGCTTGTCACCTGCAGCTGCCAGGACATGACCGCCTCCCACTCATACCTAAGGGCTCCCCTCTCACAATCCTCCACGAAAGGCACAGCAGCATCTGATTTTTGTGATTTTCTTAGAGCTGCCATTCTCTCCAAGCTGTATTTTCACAAGGCGAACTCAGGGCCTGTTTGCTATTCAGTGAAATTCCCAATACGACTTGGATCTATTTAATTTGTAGCACAGCAGAAAGACCAACATTGTAGTGCCCCAAAGTTCTGACCTGAGACTTGAGCTTATTATTCAATTAGGATAAGAGGGTGAGCACAAGGATACTCAGTTCTTGAAGACAGAACTATATCAGAATTATAACAAAATTGGGTTGTGGGGTTTTTTTCCATGTAATAAATTTGCATAAATGGCCAGCAAAGGCAGACAAAACTCAGCGTTGTCTAATTTAAGGTAATGCATTTTGTAGGGAATAATTTAAACTAATTATACACTTTTCTGGATTCTAAATTAAGTGTAACCGCTCGGGAAGGCACTGGACATAACTAACCAAGTAGATGTCTTCAGTGAGCTGCTCAGTGCAGGTAGAGTCATAAAAGTACTGCACATTAGGAAGTGCATGGAAATGGATAAGAAACAATACAAAAATACACTACTGTAAAAAGACAAGGGAATTTCTAAGGTAAAATAATCTAATACCTGCGTCAGCCTTGACTTTGTCCTTGGACAACGGGATTGACAAAACTCTAGAGAACTGTCTCCGAGAAAAGAATGAGCTGGGTGCCCTTATTTCATACTTGCAAGAGAAATGGTAGCTCCACTGAATGTAAAAGTGATAAATTCAAACCAGCAAGTCCTTTGTTTTAATAGCCACACAACAGATAGTTAACCTCTAGTCAGGGAGGTGCCCTGGGGCAGCAGCAGAAGCAGAAGACTTGGAGAATCCCCTTACAGGACAACAGCTTAGGGCAGAAATGGCATTAATCAATGACCTCACTGTACTCTATACTATAATAGATGCATATTAATATTCATAGATTTTTAGGACTGAATGGTCCACTTTATCATCCAGTCTGACCTCCCTTCTGACACAGGACGTGTTTTAGACACCTCCTCCACCCTCCAGTCCTTGTTAGGCTTTTCTCTGCTAGGTCAAAAGAGGCTGCTTTATACAAACTAGCTCCCCATTGCAGTACAGAGGCTGTATGGAGGGCATAATGCAAATTTTGGCTCAGCAAGATCTGGTGATAAAGTACTGAGCTGAGATCCACGCGTCAGGAATGAAATAAACCCTACAGTTGCGTCAAACAACACAAGAGGCAGGAAATGGAAAACGCTCTCCAAGTGCCTGCAGTAGGTCAGGAAATCACACTCTCAGTCCTTCTCCAGACCCCTTGTTTCAGGCTGTCACTGCACTTTGATGAGGCCACCCACAAATGTAGTGTGGGACTTTCCATGATGCAAGTCAGCAGTATTTTTATGTTACAGATGATGGAATCATACCACTCCCCATTAGCTAATGCTTTTGGAATTGCAATATGTTCAAGCCATGATATGTTTTTAATAAATTCTGGAGCAAAAATATACCCAGGAAGCAAACAAAAATTTTAAAAACCAAATATTCTCACCCTTTGACACTGGGAGACAAAAAAAGGAGGATTTGCATTCCCAATTTTAACAGGGTTCAGCTTTTGGATGACCCCTTTCTGGAAAAGGTTAATTCTCATGAACCGCGTATCTTAAATATGGCTCAATACAAGCACTGAGACCCATCCAAAAGGGATCGTTTCATAAAACAAGAACCTAAAGCTTAGTATTTTTGTATTTTTTTAAAGTATCTGTTTCCCAGTGTTTTCTATCTCATTATGGGTATTATGGAAATGAAGAGCAGCCATTCCTGCTCGATGTGCTTTCCTTCAGACAGATACCTCTGTGGCAGACACTGTCTTTAAAAAAGAAAAGCCACTTCTGCTTCCCTGTTTCAGGGCTAAGCAGTAACTGAAGCCCTTCCAGCGAACTCTGGAAGGGTGGGAAGAGAGAAGGAGGCTCCCGAATGACACCCCAGATCTGTGGAGAATCTGCACCATCTACCCCTGTGCTCAGCAGCAGTGGGAACCACACACTGAGACATCCGGCACTTTTACACCTCTTAGGCAAGAACAAAAGCAGCCACATTTTTATCTGCCAAGGTAAATTTCCTGCCAAAGCAGCAGAAACTTCATCCTCGGACACCAATGATGGCTGGCAGATAAATAGAGGAAAAACAGTATAGTGCTTTAAAATGCTAGCTCCCTTCTGGTGCCTGATCTATAGGTCTGCCTGCCATTCCCTGAGCCAAAGCAGAGAAAACCCCACTAAAAGCACTTGGTGACTACAGTGCACAACCAAGCAAGTTATTGCACTTGTTTCCCTAAACAGTAGTCCTGTCAATGAAAAAAACGTAAGCTTCAACAAGCACAGGAAAAACCCGGTTCAGAGGAGCCTGAAACATATGAAGTCTGATCTCCGAAGTGGCAACCGAGTCCTGCTCATCCCAAAAGCCCCCTCAGCTTCACTCTGCTGACTCTGAAATGCTGAACTTTCTCTCCAGCTCATTAAGCAATGTTGTAAGGAAAGGGCTGCAGCGCATGCTGCCAGTTCGGGCATATATTACTAGGAATATATTGGAATCTATTTTAATAAACAACAACCATCTGCCCCCAGAATTGCAGATGCTCAGAGATGCAGCTCAAGGTAAAGGGCAGCCACTTAGGTCAGAGATCCGTGGCATGGAGAAGATCAGTCTTGGCACTGTGCAGGGATAAAAGAGCAAACACCAGCAACACCAAACAGTGGGGCTCCTACAGAAGCTGCAGGATGCACTAGCTGAAGTATTTGAATAAATATGTATAGGATATGTGTATCATGAAGTGGAGTATGTGCCTTATATGGAGAGATCCTGAGTATGAAACTTGTGTCCACCTTCAGGAGATCTCACTGGCCTTGCTGATTTTTATCCTGCTGCTGTTGTGCAATGAAGGAGTTCATCAATATGAGAAAGAAAAACTTCAGTCCTCGAGGCAGCATGAGCAGAAACCACTGACAGCATTAGGAAATCTATAAACCCTATACTTTCCTAGCCAGAGCCTTCCATTACTTTTTTTCTGCTACATTTGTTATAGTAAAAAATGTTAAAGCTTAATCTCCAAGTGTTCACTTCTCTGTTTAAGCTCCATGCAGACTCTCCTAAGGCTACAAGGAGAAAAAAAAAAAAATCAAGGATCCTTGCATCTGTGACAGACATTGTGTGGTTTCTTCAATACTGGCAGGAATTAGCACAGACAGGCAAGATGCTGCTGCTCCTCCAGCAGAGCCAGCACAAGTCCTAACCTGGGACCCATAGGCCTGGCACTTGTGCAGGGACCCTCCTTCCTCCTCAGAAAGCACCAAGGCTTTAGGAATGGGCCAGAGTATCAGCTTAGGCTCCTGAGGAGGGCCTCTACACAACCAAATGAACAAACCCTAAGAGCCCATGAAAGCCTGAAAACTATTTAAATTAGGTCCGCCAACAAGAAAGCTGGCATCACCTTAAGGCAGAGTCTGTTCAATAGCAACACTCCTAAGTCAGCAACCCACAGTGCATTTTTCCCTATGCATTATCATGGATTATCAGTGATGAGCTTTCTCCCAGCTTGGACAAGTCTGCAGTAAATGGAGGCTCTGTTAAGAGGGATCAAGAACATAGAAATGCTTCACTACTTGTGCTACTCCAGGGGGTAGGAGGCAGGCAAGGCAAGCATGCTCTACCAGGAGGCTTTGTTTGACTGTTCAAAAGGGCAACAAATGTGTCCTGGTTTACAGAAAAAGCAGTAGTTGTTAGTACACGATATATTCAGCAAGGCTTTAATAAACCCCCCTTACCAGTTCAAACAGGGGTTTTGTAACTTTGGACTCTGGTAGCCAAGCCTTGCCTTAAAAAAAACACGGAAGAGTTTGAACCTGCGCAGAGCTCCAGACTATATTAATAGCATGAAACACTTCTTCAAAAAAGAAAAATCAAAGATATTTCACACAGAAGGAATAATATTCTATATACACTCATTGCATGTGCTGGATGTGCTTTATAATTCTGCCACAGTGATTTTTTTTGCAGCTGCTAAATAATTTGTTGCAAACTGAGATGTGCTGTGCTCAGTTTCAGCACATGGCACATTACTGACAGGTCATAAACATGCCAAGACCCCAATTTCTGCAGCCATAGAGCAGATTTTGTAGTCACTTCATTTCCCATTTTCACTGCTTTTCCCCTTCCCATCAAACACACTTTACAGCTGAGCTCCATCACAACCCACCAGCAGACTTGTCCCAGTCCTACTCTGCAACACCTTTACAGCCACGTTCAGCAAGGCAGACAGCCCACACCAGGGCTCTCCAGGTTGATGAAGCCACAGTGATGGGTCCAACAGCCATTTCCAAAACGCCCAAGCCAGCAGCATTTCTGGAAACCCAACAGCCTCTGTCTCACAACAGTAACTGGGGTTGAAGAACCTGCACTAGAAAACTTAAAAACACGGACCAAGGAAAAGACAATATTCAAGGCAAATAATCCAAGCTAATTCCTTTTAGCTGACTTTATCTTCACATACACACTTGTTGCACAAAGCTGTAACAGAAGGTGCCAGAACAAGCCTGTGCTGGACTCCAGTGCAGGACCAGGGGGATGCAGCTGCCACTCCTGTGTGACGTTCCAAAGCAGAGCCCCCCCTAAACCACAGAGACCAGTAAAGCCAACACCCTGGGGCTCAGAAGGGAATCAGATATTTAGCAAGATTATGCTATCTGCTAATCTGATTAGCCCCAGAGACCACGGATAAACATAACAAAGAACAGCCGGACACCAGCTGTAAACCCCATCCAGTCAAGCAAATAACACAGCTGCCCAAAAAAGCTCAGCATCTGGGGCTGTCGCATGCAATGCTTTTAGGGAAATGACAGACTCACTGCTCTCATGTTAGACATGGGAAAACGCGTTAATCTGTTTACCTTAAATGGATTTAACCTCAATCTGAGAAAGAGAGGACTAAGAGAGATAGATAGATATATACGGTCAAGACACTGAGGCAGCAAAGTTCAGTGAATGGGAGGCAGCAATCATTGACACCATTTGCATGAGCTCGAAAGATCAGGCATGACACAGGTCAAATAGGAAACACTAAGAGATTAAACAGGCACATTCATAATTAGGTGTAATGTTGATTGTCTTCTGTCTCTGAAATGATAATCGGCTTCTGCATCAAATCACTGCAGCCACCTGAGCTTTAGGCTGATGCTGGCAGGCTCTGCAGCCAGCCCCTTTCCCAGGAACACACAGAGCTGGGGCTTGGGATGAAGGCTGGATATAGTGATTGAAAAACTAAAAATAAAATAATATTAGCAGAGAACCTACCAAGCCTTCTTAAGAGGGAATGGGCTGCTGAAACGAGACAAAAAGCCACCCCATTCACTCACCATACACCAGCTAGGGCTTTTGCAAGCGCAGTAGGGAAGGCAAGGGCATTATTTAATGTGTCCACTTGACATTTTTAAACACAAGAAAAACAGCAGCAACAACTTGCTCAAGGACTGCATTCATCACCGCCTGCCAATTACAGAAACAACACCGATCAGTCAGGAGGACACAAGTGCCACCGCGACTTGGCAGGCCACCGCTGCAGGAGCACAAGCGCACGCTCTTTGAAGCGTTCCTTCAGATCAACAGGCATTATGGATATACAGAAGCAGGTCTAGAGCCCTCCAGCAACTCTGTGGCAAAGCACTCCCCTCCCTTCCTAACTAGCAAGCACTCTGCAGCAGCCTCATCTTTTCCCACAGATCTCACTCAAACTTTTGACTATCACATCAGGTTATTTTCCTTCTGAATTTGGTCCAAGATTCTCCAAGACTGAATTCTCACAAACACTCCGCTATGCTCAGAGAATCAGCTCATTTCCTTCCGCTCAACAGCAAGAGGAAAACCTTTATTTCAGGGTGACTCACACGAGAGCAGAAATAAACTGGGGCCAGGTGACTCCCCCACGTCAGAGACAAGGCCAGTCCAATGGTATCACCACAAAACTCGGCACAGCAGCCGAGGTACAGGATCACGGAAGACAAGGATGTCCAAGGGGGCACCAGGAGCTCAACACTCGGCCCATTATTTCACAATGTTTTGGGGATGCGGGACAAGAAACTGTGTTTGCTGTTTCAGCTCAGGAACATGGGTATCCCAACAGTGTTGGAGGCTAACTCCGTGTTCAGCTATCACTTGAACACAGACAGAGCAGTTGTGGTCTAGCAGAGTTCAGAACAACATGGACACCCAAAAGGGAAAAGATAAAACAGTTCTAAAGAAATTGTCCAAAATACGCATTTCCTATTTTCATGCCAAACATGACTAGTTACTAGTATTCAAATGCAATCATGTAGAGGCTGATCTATAAATAATGCAAAGCCCAGAAAGAAGAGATCAACACTCATTCACAGCATAGCGCATGCTGTACTGAATAACATCATGCACCAGCTTTCACCATTCCCATAAAAAGGAAATACAGGCAAGAAGCTGAGAAAGAGAACAATTTCCCCCATCCCCCTCCAAAAGTAAGATGACATCTAAACCAAGGCAAAATCTAAGGCAGTTCTGGTCTGTACTGCTTTTGTAGATAGAAAGCTTTACTTCTGCATTCGCACCTGCTATTTTCACACACACATTTCCAGAAGCTGCAAACAAGGTAACAGGGAAATCCATCACCTCTCACCCCACTACAGGGTGCTCTGAGTAGCTGCCATACAGAAGCTCAGAGCAGCAACAAAGTTGTTTCCCAAACTTCTCATGTGAAGTGTCTTAGCCCATTGCACAAAGGGCTGAATAATTTCAGTTGGAAGGGACATGCACAGGTCAGCTATTCTAACCTCCTGCTCAGAGAAACACTAACTTCAAAGTGGTGCTAAAAGCAGGAAGCTCAGAGCCTTGTCCTGCTGTGCTTTGACTATCTGCACAAATGAAGAGCCCCAAACCTCTGTTGTCCCCTGTTCCAACTGGGCACCAGTGTCACCATCAGAAAGTTTCTCTGTATAACCAATTGTATCACCCTGGTTGCAACCTGTGACTTTTGATTCTTGTTTTTCACTGTGCACCTCCTGGAGAAGCAGCATTTCCATTGTCCCCTAAAAGACATTTACTTCTTGATTGCAACTACTGAATTCTAAACCAGTTCTTTAATTTTTCTTTCCTTTTTTTTTTTTTTTTTTAATTTATTCATCTAATATTCTTGGAGCAATAATACCTTCCCACACATCCTCTTTGCACAATCAGATTTAAACCATTCACATTGAAAACTAAGGTCTTTTTTCCCTACTTATAAGCTCAGTTAGCTTTGTTATAATGCAGTTTATAAAATTACATTTAATGGAGAAGGGAGCAGGGAATTTGTTTATTTCTGAACTGTGATGGCTAATGGATAGGGTGGGAATAATGATAGGATATATATTATGTTATGGTCGAATAATACAAGGAGAGAATGCATGACCTGATCATTTTTATCCTTCATTAAATGGCCTACTGGGCTGCTTTTTCTGCATTTCAGCTTTTAAAACAGAAAAAAACATAGCAAAAAATAACATATTGCTTCAAATCGCAAGACTAGTCTTAATTAAAGCAAAAATTACTCATCTGTTTCTTAAATTCATTAGCAATAGCCAAAAACATATTAAAAAATTAGCAAATCAGCATAAGGAGACTAACTGTAACTAGCCGTGGTAACTACCTTCCTCCATAAATGCTGAGGCAGTTTATTCTCATGTCTGGAAGGACAAATAATGCCTGCACCACACTAAGCATCCTTGCCAGGTCCTCCATCGTCGCAGCAAACCAAAAGCAGAGTGGGAAGCAGAATTCAAACTTCCTCACATGCCCAGCTTGGAGCAGTGACCCCAGAGATACAGCTGCTTTTATAGGCACCTCTTGGCTTTTCCTGTCTGTATGGGTACGTATGAAGTAGGACTACATAAACTGCCATTCCTGGGTTTTACTACATTCTTCGAGGAAGAAAATTGATGGAATATCGATGGTTTTCTTTGTGTTTGAGACAAGGCACTGTAACGTGCCAGGGGTATGGGCCTGGAGCTGGGCAAAAGGCAATGAGGGAAGACATTCCCAGGGACACACAGAGCAGGGTACCCCACCGTGCAGTTCACCACAAGGGGAATCCCAACCAAAATGGAACACCTTCTGAGGCTGACTGGTTGAACCAACCTCTTCAAAAAGTCACCAACACGTAAAAAATCACAAGAAACAAACAAGCTTGCAGAATGAGACCCAGCATATGCGGCATACAAACTGCCCCCAGTGTAAAGCAACACATGACTGAAATAGGGAGATAAGGAATGGGAAGGAAACCAGATTAGGCCCCTGCCTAATGCCTGAATATTTTCATTTCCTGTAGGGAAAATAGTTGATACTGGCCAGCATTAACTGGTAACGAGCTGGCTATTATGGGTTTAGGGAGGTTTCAAGAGAACTTTGATCCAGATCGCAACATCCCATTAAGAGAGACAATAAATTACTCTCACTTTCCATGACACAGAGCACCAAAATACAACTCACATGTATAAATGAAACAGAGCTCTTAATGACTAAGAGTGCTAAAACATTAGCGATACATCAAAAGCACACAAGTTCACATGCAATAACCACAAAAGAGCAAAAATGAATACCACTGACAGAACACGCATTTCGTTTTGCAGAAACCACCAAAAGTGAGAGTTTCTTCCCTAAGAAGTGCTCCTATACTCAGGTTTCTTCTCTTTCTGCCAAATATGCTCATACGGCAACTGAAAAAACATTGTTGCATTTGATTTCAAAAGTCCATATACATAGAGGAAAGTTTTCCCAAGGAAGTGCTTAGATAAAAGCCCTTTTCTGTGGTTTATGCAAGAACACCACTACTCAAAGTAAAAACATGGAGCTGGCTGATGGGCAAAGCACCAGCACTTTGAAGCACTGCAGAGGTCACATCGTGGCAGAGAAATCCTGCTCTGTAAGCTTTGATGTAGAGAAGCGTACAGAAATATGTACGTTGTTTCACTGAAATGCATTGCTGCTGAAGTTTTTCTTACCCAGTGTTAAATAAGCTCTTATTGTTCTTCAGTATTTAAAAAGAGAAGATTAGTTTCTCTGTCAGCATTTCAGACAAAAGTGCAACAGGCAGTACACAAGGTCCTATAAGGGTCTAAACTGAGTTTGCATTCATTAGTACGTCAGTGACTTCCAAAGGGTAAAACCCAGCCAAACACAGCATAAAGTCAGCTTGAACTCATGCCTGCCACAGCACTAGCAGAGTCTTAGTTAAGAAAGCCAGCATTCAGAGATGAGGTAATGAGGCAGAGGGGCAGAAGCTCACCTTTCCACTCCACCACCTTTTGCTTTTTTAACTTAAAAGGCTTTCTCTTTATAATGTAAATGATGTAATTTCTACTTGCAGAAACACACACTGGAGTGTTGGGTACTGGTTTTTTTACATGTCTCTCTGGTGAAGGTTAAATATTGGAGAGAAAGTCTTGGTTTGGTTTTAAAATACAGTGTAGATCCCCATAAAGCAATCTCTGAAGAAAGCCACAGCAGTAGTTTGAATATCCTGAATGTTGAGTCGAGGAGGAAGAACATCTGCACGCATTTTTATGGTCCACTCAAACCTTAACTGCTTTCAAGCACAGAGCAGCCATGACACTGCTTTAGATGTGGAAGACAAGTCTACAAACAGCCTACGTCATGTTCTTCTCAATTTACCTAGACTCTCATCCACTGACATTTATCTCACCCAGCTTCACAACAAACCCTTCCATTCTCCCGTCTTTTCCACCCTCTCCCAAGACCAGCTCCAGTCAAAGACCTAAAACCTGAAATAATTACATGAAATGAGTGAATTTGCTCTACCCCCTACAGAGTCCTCCAACAGCACCTGCCCAAGCCAGCCAGATCCCTCTCTCCAAACTCTTCCGGCTCATTCATGATTTTGCTCCTTTTCACTCAACTCGTACAGCTGCAAATTCACTGCTATAATGTGATGCCCCAAACAAGAACACAGGAGGTTTCTTGAAACGTGGAGGAAGTCGATGGGGGAGCACGACCAGCACCAGCTGCCCATCAGCATTCAGGGCACGCAGCTGCTCCCGGTGGCATCCCAGGAATTCAGCTTGGCTGGGGAAAAAACAAGCAGCACTTTGTGTTTCCCCCCTGAAATTTCACCTAACTGCTGTAACACGTCTGGGTAGCTCTGCCCAAATCCTTACGTGTTTGAAAACACTTTTGTGCAACAGTTAAAGCTCCAGGTTTATACTGCAGGAGTGCCCTTGTTTGCACCCCTCCCTTTGTTGCCATCTGGCAGGCTTCCTCATTGAAGCTTCTTACAGAGAAAACATCGCTAATGGCAAAACAGCAGGAATTTAGGCAGCCAGCCGCTCCCTCCTCCTGCCCTTAAAAGGTTTGTGTCTGCATCATTTTAATAGGGATCCCTTTTTGCTCCGACACAGACACTGAGCACAGTATCAGCCACATCCAGATGGTGCCGGTATTTCTATACTCCATTTTATGTTTTTTCCTCTAACCAGTGCACAGCCTCTTCATTTTCCACTTCCTTCTAATCACCCACCCAGATATCACGCGGCTGAGGCAAGAACGTGCACTACAGTTCTGTGAGCCCAGCTGCCAAAGCCCCAGATCGTATGGGACTGCAATGAGCACCCCGTCCCTGTGCACACACCAACATTAACGGAGTGGCAACCTCCCCTGGCTGCTCATTCATGTGCTTAGGTGAAAATAAAGGAATTAGTAACGTGTTATCTCAGTTTCTCCTCTGACTCAATAGCAGGGGGTCCCTGCCTCCCCCTCCGCATTTCAGAGCCAGTCCTGCAGACAGGCCTCAAACACCATTCCAGCACGGTCCAACACAGCTCTCATGGGACCTTTTTCCTCCTTTTTTAAGGATGGAAATACTTTCTGAGTAGGACTGCCTGCGTTCCTACTAGCCTTCTCAAGTGCTAAGCGCTTCACTTGGGCTATGAATCATCAACAGTGACAGCAACAGAAACATCTTGTCATAATCAATGAAGAAACTTCAAATTAAGTATCCCACCAAATAACGTTTGGAGCTTGCTGATCCACAGTCAAGAGGACTCCCTAATAAACATAAATTATAATTAAAAAATGATTGCAGGCACAAAATAAAACTCCCCAAAGAACTTAAAAGATGTTAAATCTCAAACAAAGGGGGAGGAGGGAGGTGAAGACGGGAGACCAGCATGTCTCAAGCACCTCCTGAAGCTCAAAAAAGTAAACATTTCTCACATACCTGTAAGGTGATCCATCTGCAAACATGTTGAGAAAAAGTATTTACATCTCCCCAGGCAGAGGCAGCTTCTCCCTCCTCTTCATCTTTTTTGCAGCTTAAAAACCTAATTCTCACAGCCCAGTCCCAATCTCTGTATTTTTTATCAAGTCTTAGGACAAAAACCAGCTCTTCACTGCTCTTCGGAGGGATTTGTAACGCGTGCCTCAGCATTAACATTCGCATGATGGCACACACTAGAGAGGATCTGGAACTTCTTGTAATCTGCAAAGCTATGTGGTTTGTGACTTCAGCAAACGCTCTCCTGATGTAACTGGACTGGTGCTACCTCCTGCATTTAGGTTATGTTTTATCCCTTTCCTTTACAATTTATTCCCTCATAGATTTGCTCCCCTTTCACAATTAGGGGCATCTCCATGCCTTCTGGAATTCAAACCTCTGGGACACCATGAGACTTTTCGCTCCCAGAGTCCCTTGTCCCATTCATCACACTCCTTAAGGCTTCTTCTGCAAGAAAAAGGGGCAATTCAGCTGACCAGTATCCTTCCCTGCACACAGACCATTCATTCCCAAAGCCTTTCTGTCTCATGCACTGAATGAAACAGGTATCACACACAAAAAGGAGCTGCTATCACGTACTTCTCCAATCACTCAGAAACACAATTAAGCTTGAAATGTGTTGGTTTCCTTGATTTCACTGTAGCCAGCTTATACACATATCCAGGCTATGTATTCTACATCATTTAAAATAACTTACTATACTCCTATCTTGCTGCCTCCAGCTATAATCCAAAACCAGAAGTCCGTATGCTGACTATTTCAAACCTAATAAAAATATTCCTCTGGTTTCTGAGCCCTTTCTCCTGCTTTCAAACATCTGCACAAGGAATGGACATCTCGGTGCTGCTGGATCTGGCCCCGTCATCTCCTGGGGAACACAAAATCCCACCTGTGTATGGTCCTGGAACTTGAGTCCTTGTAAAACAGTTGTGTCTTGGGAAAAAGTTTGTTATTCACTATCCCAAAGAAGCAATTTCCCTTCCTAGTAACACATCCAGGTGCAGCAGGCGCTAAGAGGCAGCAGAATGAATTATTTCAGGCATGTGCGCACGTGTGCAGAGTGACCTTCCAGTACATAGCCTAATGAAGATCAGAAATCATCATGCACCCTGCCACGAATAACCTAAAACCTGGCATGTACGCTTAGTAAAATGTTCAAGTCACTTCAGAGACCTCTATCAATACAGAAAAAAGCTGCATTAAAATTCTGAGCCTTCAAATCTATTAAGCATTTCCAAACACAGGAGGACGAGTACCAGGATTTGTTCAGCTGCCCTGAGTTAGCTCAGGAGAAGAGAGTTAGCTCGGTGAGCTGGCACGCAGCCGGCTCAGGTCCCGTCCATCAGCTCAGTGATTTAACAGTCAGTAAATCTAAACTGTATTTTTTATCGTGTTTGTAAAAACACTGTTTTAGCTTGGTGAAAACCCAACGCCTCTGAGAGGCACCAGCACCAAACGGATCAGATTCTGTTTTCCCCAACGCATGCCACTGGCACTTTGGTCCTGGACATGGCAGAGACAGGAGAAGGACAGCAGAGCTCCTGTGATGCACCGTCAGGAGTATGGACATCCCACATGATGTCCATAACCCAAAGCCAGTTTCATCTTCTGCACCATGGCCACACACCAACCACAGAGGCAAAAGCCCTGTCCCCACCACTGTGGCCGGTGGTCATGACAAGGGCCACTGGTGGTACATGGCGTGGTTCAAAAAGGACTGTCCTGGGTGACAGAGCTCAGTGTAGGAGAGTGGTGAACACACACTCAGCCTGGTAAATGGGATTCATTAATCAGGCTCCAACTGCTCCACTTCACTGGACGGGAGCTCTTTATGGACACTGCCTCATTTATTTATTTTCTAGTGTGAAAATGTTGAGAGATATAATTTGTCTGAGCAGATGATCTACAAATCACTGAATGAACACTAACCAGGCTCTTGCAGCCCACAGAAGAAGTCCACCATGTGCCCTCCCACAGCTGCAGTGCAGGGAAGACAAACCCTTTTTCCTCCAAAAACGTAGCCACATGCACACCATCCCTGGCACCCCGAGGTCAGACAGTTGACGCTTCTTACCACATGCTCAGGCCAGACTGTGGGCAGAGCAGCAGTCTCTGCTTATGAAGAGCAGGGCCCTTGAATCAGAGGGAAATGAGGAAGTGATAACTAACCTGGCATTCATCTGGGGACAGGCATTTCTAACACAAACAGCCTTTCCTCCTCACATCTGTGAATATATGCATATTTAAAAACTGAATTACCTTTCATTTAGATTAGTTACTAGGGTATCTCTTTGCTGAAGCAGATTTGTTCCTACGGTTGTCTCTACTGCTATTCTGGGACTTGGTATTGTCTTCCCACTACTGCTGCAGAAAATGTTCAGCAGCTAATTGCACAGTCAAGTCCTTTCACATAATTTTCACTTTGACAAGAGTAATTAAAAAAGCTAAACGGCTCGAGAACCAATTGATTAGGTCTGCAAGCAAAGCTCTGTTTGGGCAATCCCGAGATCCACGTGTACAGAACAGCAAGCTGTCACAAAACACAATTAGGAAAACGTTCTTCAATGTTTATGATTCAGTGTCAGATTCTTGCAACATCTCTCTTTTTGCCCAATTCCTATCATATGTTTTAATCACGTATGTGCTGCACATATAGCATGCTTGCGAGATTATGGGAAATTAGCCTGACAGGATAAATTAAAGAATATTTTTCTTCCATCTCCCATATTCGCAGTCTCCAAACAGTCTAAGCTTGCAAGCGAACTCAACCAACTCCCATCATAGGAACAGAAGTACAGAAGGCTGTTTTGTCACTATATCTGAAAGACTGTGAATAAGGACAACTTCAGATTTTATGTCACTTTGTATACCTGGCGCCATAGAAAAGACATTTTGAAGAGTAACCCTTGTCTGTAGACACGCTCTCTGTGATACGGTGTTGACTCACCTGTTTGCTCATCTTAAAATTGCTGAGTCCTCTATATAACAGGATTTCTAATATCATTACATTTCAAACTACATAACTGAAGTTATAAAGGGCTCCAAAATGACTAGAGATGTACCAAAATAATGAGCATATGAACAGTAATGAAATGGAAACTCTTGGAAGCTTGAGGTTACACAGACTCAGAGATGCTCCCTGTAATTTTTTTAATAAAGCTAATGGTTCTAGTCTAAAAAGAGAAGTTGAAAGGGGTTTCTTTAAACCATTTCCTTCTCAGTAAGTTCTGCTCAGTTACGGGCTACATATTTGAAAAATTGTCATGAAACCTGCAAGGTCTAAAGCAATGGGAACTTGGAGCAACAATAAATGAGAAACTCCCTCCACACGTAGAGGAGAGCGGTCAAACATCAGACACCTCCCAGTGCCACCCGATGAGCAAGAAGGTGCTGGTGCGCTTCAAAGCTCTGGCTTCTGTATGAATATGGGGCATCAGGAACAGACTGGAACACAGGTTTGTGGCAGGGGTCACCAACACACAAAAATACATCTTTGTAAAAGGCTACGGTACCATCTGAAAGAACCGAGTGCACTGCAGAGTGGTTTCAGACAACAGAAATCTAGTGCCAGCAGATCAGACTTGGGTCCTGCTCAATACGGCAGCATCCTACACCCTTGGCCCAGGCAGAATGGTGGGACCCAAAACCAGTTTCTTTCGTACAGAAAGCCCCGTTGACCCGACCTTCCTGCACAAGGTAAATGCTGAATCTTTTGAGGAAAGTCAAAGACTTAAAAGAGAACTGTGTCTTTATGTAAGTACGCAAGCTGGAAGAAGCCATAGGAAGGTTTCACACATTTACAAATGTGATAATTTAGATGACAAATGTAACAAATTAAACCCAACTTGTTAGCTAATAGAATATTTAATTATGTACTATGAATGATCACTTAAAGATTTGGGAATTCAACCAATTATTTTTAGAAGGTGTGAAACATTCCTGAGCATGAGGAGGGTTTTTTTTAACATCTCAGCACTGTGCCCCTGCATCTCCTTCCACCTTACCTTGTTTATAGCTCTATTCACTAATAGTTTTTACTTGTTTCCTTGATGTCTTAATTTCCTGCAATAATACATCTGCCATGAATAATTAAGCAACGCATTTGCTGCTTGCTGAAAGCTGAACAAGTGCTATAAATCAGTTCTGGGACCCTCTGCCAGCACAGACACAATCAGTGATCTGCTAATGTTGGCACTTTTTTTTTGCAGGTGAGAGAAACGGAGCACAGGAACACCCAAGGAGTCACTCAACAGCACCGGGCTCCCTCAGCCACTGCTGGCATTTTGAGAGAGTGCTTGTCTGCGTCTTCTCTTGCGCAGCAGGACTCCAAAGTCTGCTCTAGCAGGGACAGGAAGCTTTGATGCAATATATCCTTCACATTTAATCATTCCTTACTTTCTCGCATCGCAGAGGGTTGTTCTCTCTGATTTCCCTGCTCCATAGGTAAGAGAAGGACAGCAGAAGACAGCCCGAGCATGCATCATTCCCAAAATAATGGGCTGCCATGGGTACTTTGCTGTATTTCTACTCCTGCCTGTGGTTCAACACACAATACGGGCTACAGGGTAGTAGCAAAGTGCTGAAGGATCATCTGTAGTCAGGCCCATTACACTTTCTGAAGGTTTATCTTGCTGATTCACATTCGCCCTCAGACATCTGGGCATGCTGCATTTCTCACTTTTTTGTATATGAAGACTGATGGAAGATAAGAACACACTACACAGACAACAGCGGTAACACTTTCCTACAATGCTTCCACTCGCACACATATCGGGGGAGAGGAACAATAAAACAACTTTCCATTACCAGAACAGCACTCACCTTTTAATTGGAATGAGCTTTACAATGCAATCGCTTTAAGGAAAGCTCAGCTGCAGAGTATGAGAGCCTCTCCAGCTTGGCAAGCTGGCACATTAGAAAACTAATGAAGCCCAGGTATCCAGCCAGGCCTAGGAAATGTCAGGGTGGCCATTAGGATTCTACACATCTCAATTTGAGAATCTCCCCAATTCACTAGAAGGTGCAAAGCCTCAGAATTTTCTTAAAGGTCAGAACGTAGAACGGTTCATCATTAAATTCCCCTACAAGGCACCCTCATGCAGAAACAAACCATGCGATGTTCCTGGGTTTAATTCTGTTGACAACAGATTGTACGTATTTTAAAAACGTAACGCTTAGCAGCTGTGCTGCCAGTCTGCAGAGTTTGCATATAGAGCTGCGATATTACCATACTCTATTATTCATAACAGGCAACAGACTTCATTCTTGGTCTTGTGAAAAATAATTGCAGTTTGAAGCCAAAGTCTGACTGCAAGAAACACCCCGACATAACGGCCAGAGTTCCATGGAACGGGCTGCATCCCGATTGAAATCAATTCCTTAAAAAGACAAATTTCCTCTGGCCTCTTTTTGAGAAAGCTTTCCAAGAAGTCCATGGCTCTTATGTGAAACCCAGGAAAAAAAAAAGCTTAGGGGGACAAATAGCTTTTTCTTATAAAAAAGAAATACACAGCAAGTTAACCATAATCTTTTAACATGAAGCATGAGACGCTCTTATCTCATACAGTCTTGGGACTCCACTTACCAGACTGAAGTCCACGGGTTGATGTATGGTTATTCATAGGAAGAGTAACTACTGGAAGAAGTAAAAAAAAACCTTACAAGTTTTCTTTCCCACTACCATTGACATTAAAAGCATTCTACGCAAACACACATTTTTAATACATTTTGCCTTTCACACACAAACAGGCATCAAGACAGATTTTAGTCAGATCTTACAGCATCCTTTGCAGTTGTCCCCAGAACACTTTTTCCTGTGTTGCTCCAGAAGGTAACAGCAGGCAGCATCACTCACCAACAAGCAGACTTCTACCCTGCTCTACAGCAGCACGTGCTGTGTTACCGAGTCTGGCACAACCACAACTCCATCAGAAATACCTGACAACCACTGCAGAAAAGCAGAGACATTTGGTGCTATGACAGAGACAGGCTTTTGAGCAGCATGGCAGCAACCACTGCATATGCACCAAAACTCCACATCTTGCTGCTGCAGCTGACTGGCGAGCAAAGCTCCTGCATCCGTGACAGTTCAGACACAGACCTCTGAGCATACATGCAGTGGGGTAGAGTCTTAGGGCAGACTACCTACAGATAAACACATACAGAGGGGAAAAAAAAAACCCAAACCCTAAGTACCTATTGTCTTTGCAGACCTGAATTAACTGTATGGCTTCGGAAGATGCCTTCTTACATCGTATAACAGGCAGCTGAAAGGCTTTAGTCAGCATACAGATGCGGGCAAAAAGACAGCAAAGCTATGAGGGCTCGTGAGGAAACTACATATAAAGGATGTTTTGTAAGTCTCATTTTTTAACAGCATAGTCTCTCCTGTACTGTCCTCATCAATTCATTTTGGGGTGAGCTGGAAAGTCAGAGAAGGGCACTAAGGAAGACTAGGGGCCTTAAAAATACTTTCACACAAAGTTACAAAGCCAGACGGAAAACAGTGATTTTCACTTGAGTGAAGGATGAAGGAGGACAGGATAGAAATACCGGGTGACCTAAGAGAGGACTGGGAGCCTGTACTTTCCTGGTTCACAAATGAAGAGACTAAGAAATAATACTGGCAGTTCAAAACCTGTATAAGGGAACACTTTCTGTTTGTACATGAGATTCCAGAAATTCCTCTGGAAATTCAGTTCAGTGCTCAACAATCCTCCCTGTCAGCAAACTTTGCTTAGTGCCTGACCTGAACTTCCTATATGCAGTTTAAAGCACATTATTTCTTCTCCTAGCACTGATGCAGAGGACAGACTTCTCAGTTAGTCCTTCCATTCTGGCACTGGGATGCTCGAGATGAGCTGTTTCGTTAGAGGCCTTACCAATGTGAGCAGAGTAGAAAGACTATCTGAGGTGTCTTCAGGATGGCACTCCTCATTTCTTCGTATCACTGTGATGTTTGTTCCTCTTGAAACAGCGTGACATTGTTGACTGCTGTATGTTTTCCGGACCATTATCACTGCAAGACCTTTTCTGTATACCAGCTGTCTAGGCAGTTGTGTCTCATTCTGTATTATGTAGATGATTACTCCTATTTTCAAACATCTATCCACATTTCTCCTTATTGACATGGATCCTTTCAGACAGTTTCTCTAATTTGTAAAGATCATTTTGAATTCTAATGGTGTCCTCCAACAGGCTTGCAGCTCTTCCCAGCTTGTTGTTGCCTGCAAATTTAATAAGCATGTTCTCTATTCTATCAGAGAGATCATTACTGCAAATGCTGAATGCTACCAAACTGCCAAATACACACCCTATGAGCAGATGTTTCACAGGAAAAAGTCTCATAGGGACCACCGAAAGCTTTACTAAGGATAAATGACATCTACTGCTTCTCCATTCACAAAGGCTGTTATCCTGTCATTAAAGAAAATTAGATTGATCTGACCTTGACAAATATACATTGGGTCTTATTCCTTTGCCCATGTGGTTATAATAACATTTAGAGTTGTTGCAATTAATAACACTTTACAGAAGCAATAATAAGAGTACGATTTCTTACAACAGCTTCTATTTTGACATAGGAAATGGGAACTAACTTGGGTGGGATAAGAAAATGCAAGAGCATGGGATCTTTCTGCACTTCCCTGAAACCCACGGTATTTGGTGGCCATCATGGGAGGCTTATGTTGGGGCAAGTCTGGGATAAACGGACCCTGAGTTTGACGCAGTGCAGAAATTATTATAACACAAATTAATTCATAGTCTTTTGGGCAATTTGACATAAATCTGGAAAACACCACGTGGAATGCTGCATCTTACTCTTTATATGTTATGTGTATAATTCTTAAATTCCCCAAAATTACACAGGAAGCTGCTCTCACACAACACACTACAGATTAAAGACAACACCAGAAATTTCAGCTAAATTTGCCTCAGAAAAAGATGCTTTATTTGCAACAGAAGGCTGCATATCTAATTGGAAAGATTTTGAGCATCTTTCAAATTAGATGTTGAGCATAGATGCTGACTGAACAGTACAGGGATCCTGTCTTAACACATAAAAAAAACCCAAAATCATACTCTGCCCCTAGGATAAAGGCACACAACTCTGCAGCCATAGGAAAAGAGAAGTATCTTAGCATTTGAGAAAAATAACCCCAAACTTAGGCAGTTAAATATGTTAAATGTTTCGTGTATTTATAAGGCAGAATCAAGGTTGAACAGGCACCACAAGAAAGACAAGTCCAAACCCTTGTGGCCTTCAGTACAACCACAGAGCAACTTCAACAAAGAAAATGCTCTGTTTGCACAACTGCTTCAAGAAATAGACAAATGCATTAGAACACAAACTCCATGTCGATGCGAATTAATTCTCTCCACATTACATGCTATGTGCTGTAGGATCTGGAGGACTGCTTCTGCTGTGCACCTCTGGGTCTTCTGAAGGCTGAGAGCAGCCCAGGCTATGCTCACAGAATGAATATATGGGCAATTAAGTTACCCACAAGCTCAGACAGCATCCTTCGCTCACATGCACTTAATGATTAAGCATGAAATCCCCTTTATATTATTCAGCAGCTCATTTTTCTATGGGTCACTCCCTTCCACAAATCAAGTTCCATTTTCTCTTGACTGCTGAAGCGCATCTGTGGTAACATCAGATGTTTTCACAGACATTTTAGACTTGAGACTTACGAATAACGCCACAGTTCGCTTTACACAGTACAAAAGTATTTCTCCACTCTCTTTGTTTTTAAGAGCACCCAAAGATGTTTTTTTTGCAGAGAGATCCAACAAACAAATGTCCAACCCATAAAACACAGCCTCTCCAACTTGAACTTTGGCTGAAAATCAAGCAGGGCACATTTCAGCCATGAAACAAACTCGTAAAATGCTGAAAACAACAGGTTATAACGAAAGAACTTTGTGTAACCCCTGATAAATTGTGTGTAATGGAGCATAAAAAAGTATGTTGAAGTCTGTATACAGCATGTATAAACGACAAGTCAACAGGTCCATTACTTGTTATGCTGAACAGGAGCAAAGGGAGCCCTTTCAGCTTTTGGACTACCCCCTTCATCCTCCCAAGAGCCATATTAAACCCTTTGTAGTCAGCATGGCAAGAATAAGAACACTGTGCCAGGATAAGGCATCCCAGTCCTTTACATGGGAATATGAAAATATTTTCTCTGTTTCCCTCTTCAGATTGTACTGATTTCCCCCCTGCTACTATATACACCTCCCGCTTAGTAAATGTCCTATAAATCTTGTGCATTCACCACATTTGATAAGAGCACTTCTATTAGGGTTTTCTTGCACTCGGAACTACTGAAAGCTGCTCTTTGATGCTAAACAGGATTAAAATAAATAGTCATCTTCTTCCTATCAATATTTTAAGAGGTTTTGACATTTCACAAGATTTTTACCACTCATCACTCAGTTCTTCCAATGAACCTTCTCTCTTGTAAAAGAAACACTAAGTACAATATACCTACAGCCTTCTCACTTCCAAGCTGTGGGGGTTTTATCAAACACAAAGATCAAAATCCTTTCTGAAACCAATGCACGGCAAGCTCACATTCACCTCAAAAGAGAAAACTTCAGTTTCATGTTTGAAAGCCAAGGAAAAGCCATCTCTGCCCTACATGCAGCCCCACAACAAAACCGAGAGCTTGGTGACACTCATATATCCCACTCGCACAAGCCGCTGGGTCCTACCTGCTAGGCACAGCTAATGCCTGACTCAAAAGTGGTTATTACAAATGGAGTTCTTCAGGGGCAAAAGGCCTACGTGAGTGAAGCTGCTGAGTATTTCCTGGCCTCTTTAAAACCCCTTTTTCAAAACAACCTTTAACAGAAGTAGTACAACAACATTTGCAGTAACGGTTCAAGTGAATTTGGCTAAAAATAAATCCAAAGAAAACACAGAGGTGTTCTGCACTCTGATACCTAAGTACAGAGGCTCAAGACTCATTTTCTTCTCCAACCCACGTGGCAATTAACTTGCAGGGGCTTTTATTACTCACCTTTGAGGTAAACCAAAGTTATCGCATGTAAAGAGAGTTTATAATAAGGGTTTTTTTAACAGGCAGCAAAACCAAGCAAGAACTGCCTGAGTGCGATCTTCTTTTTGAATGTGCAGTACTACCAAGGGCTAACAATGGACTGATTATGGCCCTTTCTTAAGGCCATAGCCACTTCCAGAGAGCCCAGTATCAGCTCAAGTAGAATAACTGCATACAGCAGAGACAACCGAGTCCAAACTTCTTCATGACATGGAGACTTTACCCAGAGTACCAACTCAGAGCAGTCACCCTCGGTGCCATGAACCTCTGTTGGAAAACGGTGGCATTTCCATTTGCTTTTGGTTTTAACCAGGTACTATCTCCACGTCTCAATCCAATTTTACAAAATAAATTCCTGAAAGTTGTACTGTTAATTTCTGAAGGGGGAAGTGGGGAGTAATACATGCAATGAAGGGCCATCAGAAAAGCACAGCAGGGCTGCAAGTTCATCCCAGCCTGTACTACATGAAATGGAATATGTTCTGTAATTACTTCTTTTTAATACTACGTGAGTGCCCCTTATTATGAAGGCTTAATGTTACCATGCATCAGAGAAAGCCCAGACAAAACTGACATTGAAGGCAAGGTCTAGCATTGCAGGCTACAATACATATACAAACGTAAAGCCATTGTACACTATGAAATACACTTTGGCTTAATTCAGTAATCATACATCAGTAAAGTGTGCAAGGCAAAAGGCATTTCTATGCCTTAAAACTTTCAGTAAGCGCCCTACAGTGTTTTCACAGCAACAAAATAAATGAGATGTGTCTTCGGCATAGACAAAGCCCCGATTCTCATAAGGGACTAAATACAGCATTCAATTAAAAGTACACCACTGCTTTTCAGCTACTGATACATAAAGAGAGACATCTTACCAGAGAAAAAGCATCAGTGAACAGATGCCTTCCCCACCCCCCCCATTTATAAACCAAACATGTTCATCATCAAAAAAGACTAACATTTTGAGCAAACAAATTTCATACTCTTGGTTGTTCACAGAAATGAGCTTCATCATCTTATATTACAGTATCATTCTAAAGCACTGATGTAACGAACAGATAATCAAAGAAACAAAAAAGCATCCCTATTACCACTTCATTGCCTTTTACAACTGCTCAGCTAAAACACCGAAAGGCTCCCGCAGACCTCATACTTCTCACCCATCTGACGTCAGTACTGCTAGTAGCAAGCAGCAGCACAGCAAACCATATTATCAGTTTTCTGACACTCCTTTCCATCTGCAAAGATCGTTACCATCACTACTATAGGATATTTTAAATGTCCTTACAATACAGCAGCCTCTGCAAATAGTCACAACCGATTGACATCTGGGAATAAATACAACTAACTTGCAACTAGATTTGGAGAGTAAAAAAGTAAGCTTTACTAAGACTGGTAGTCAGCTAGCAACAGCAAGGGAACATTACCTGCACAGAATGACTGGAGGAGCTGGGATCCAGCAAAACACGTTTTAATGTACTTAGGGGCAGATATTCATGAGCAAAAACCAGAATCACACTAGTGAAATAGGAGTCTGCATCCTGGGAATCAGAGGCCCAGAAAGGGATTCAAAGGTCATTGTGGAGGACCGTGTAACCAGCTCAATGCTATGGGTAAAAGGGCTAAAGTCCCATCGTACTGCGGCAAGATGTGGCCACTGCACATCTTGGGTCCTGGTCCCTTGACTTTAGAAACCATACTGAAAAGTCCAGACAACTAGTGAAGAACTATAAACATTATCTCTGATCAGAACAATCAAGACCAACCCATTTGTGTACAATGAAATGGACAAACTTTCAGCTTGTCTAACTTCCTACACTCTAACTTGCTTCTCAGGGAGATTGCATTAAACAGCAGGAGTCTCCAGCCCAGCTGACACAGGTTACAACATCCAGTGCCTGAACCCCAAAACTGCATAAACTAAGCTTGAAATAAATACAGATTTTTAGAAGCAATGATTACTTGCCATTGTTACAGATTATACAGGAGATGAGTAAATTCTCTACCATTTAGTCTTCAACTCATTATTTGACATTCTCCTGAAAGCTACATGCTAGCTCATCCACACCTGTTAAAAGTAGATGCAGAAATTACTAGCTGAAATTATATAGCTTGTGCTATGCAGGTCAGAGTAGAAGACTATACTGATCTGATTTCTGGCCTTAAAATCTATGAATCTACATTGAAGGCAAAATTTTAAGCAGGTATTTTTACTGTTTTTCTGTATCACCAAGCCAATAAGCACACTCTCCCTCAAAGAAAGCGTATTAAATATATAAGACCCTCAACATTTCGTGCTGCGACAGATAACTTACATGGACACTTAAACATAGGAACTGCCTTGTGATGGCCAGAGAGTAACTGTGGCTATACATCTGCATCTGAGTGATGTGAATGGCAAGGGAGACTGCTTAACCCTGAAGAGCAGCACTAAGGGGGTTAAAACAAGGAGCTACGGTGTAGAGGCAAAAGTCAGAGCTTACGCCATGGTCTTCATGCAAGCTGTGGTCTTCATGACTCCAGGATGTCCCTGGAGACTGACAACATCCTCAGAGCTGTCTGAGAGCAAAACCCAAAGCGAGCTTGTCTGAAGTTGCTACACCACAGCAGCCACCACTCACTGAAGGCTAGGAGGCAACACCAGCAAAGGATCAGTATGTACATATGCTGTTCTTACATCCTCCATGGGTCTTTGTACTGACCACTGCCAGACAAGGGATTTGGGGCTAGGCAGCCCTTTGACCTAGCACTGATACTGACTGATGAATGATGTTGGCTTTAAATAAAAAAGACAAATGATGACGCTGTGACCTGTTGTAGGCAGCTACCCAAACAAATTCACATCCCTCCTCCAAGTGCTGGAGCTAAAAAAGCACAACTATGAATGCAGAAAAAGATCTGTTGTCTACTCTATACATAGTGTTTGCTCCCACAGCATCCTTGATGTCTGCAACATTCAGTTACAAGCAGGCAGCATTTAGATATTTTATGGAAAACTGCAGGATCCATTTATACCTAAATGTTATATATATGATAGGTAAGGACACCAAAAATAAAGCTGCACAGTAACTGTGGTTAGTATTTCAGCCTGTCCCTTAATGATGCAACCCCAGTGCCTCGGGTACAGGGGTTTTCCAAAACAGTATTTTACATATTCTTTTCACTGATGGAATGTGAGAAGCTAGTCAAGGTAGACGTGCAGAAAATTAGTATTTACCTGTGCTGCAATACCTGGATCTGATCGTACCAATGACACGTAATCACCACATGCAGTGTCTGGGGAGAGGCATGCAAACAAGAAACCAGGAAGCAGAAACAGATGCAAGGCCACAGTGGAGAAGCCTCAGGTCCAGCTTTTGGGATGGGACTCTACTTCCCAGCTCCACAAACTGTCTGCTTTCTGGACTTGCACAACAGCAAGTGTGTCCCACAGGGTGGCCCGGAGCAGCTGTATTTGGAGCTGAGCTGTGGCTGAGGCATCGTTCAGGTTATAAAGCACAGAGCAGCTGAACCAGGGAGTCAAGCCTGCCACAACACTCCCGGGTCCCCAGAACACAGAGCAGTGACAGCAGCCAGCAGAGCTAGGGCACAAGGGAACCAGCGCTCTGCTGTCCAAAACCTCCAGACAGCAGATCAGATGCAATGCAAAATCGTTGGCAAAACAGAGCTCACCGAGAGCCTTGTGTCTAGAATGGCCTTCAGTGCTCTTCCCAACCTTCAGAATTATCAACATCCCACCCTCCTGTTTTCTTTTTTGATGTATCTCCTCAATCCAGTTAGCATCCAAGTAACATGGTCAATTGGAAAATAAATGTAGATCTGTATGAATCATGGAATAGTTTGGGTTGGAAAGGACCTTAAACATCATCCAGTTTCAAACCCCCTGCCATGGGATACCTTCCACTAGACCAGGCTGCTCAAAGCCCCATCCAACCTGGCCTTGAACACTGCCAGGGATGGGGCAGCCACAGCTTCTCCGAGCCACCTATGACATGTATACCTTTTGGATATAGAGCCCCTCTTACAAAGGACAGGGCAGCCTTGAGACACTTCAGAGTTAGGGTCCTTGCTCAGTGGAGATGGTGAGAGCCAGAGACCTGCTTTCACCAGCCCCTGCTCACTGCTGCAAGCTTCCCCTACCCCCTCAGACAAAAAGCCAAATTTGCTCTATCCTCAGAAATCAAAAGGTGCAAATTGTTTGTTTACCACGTATCACTTCACAGGTAGGTGGCCTAATTCTGCCTTAGTTCCTTCCTTCTACAAGGTCACTTTTGAAGTGGGTTTCTTCCTTAAGCCCTTTGAAATCCTGTGCAAGACGCACAAGATCTATTTCAGTTAGAAAAGACTTTGGATGGGTCACCGAGGCTCTTCCTTTGGCTAATGGAAGCTGTGCCCAGGACTTCAAAAACAAAGCCTGATTTTTACAGAAAAGCAGCCAACAAGGAAACACGCTGCTGATGATTCCTGATGACAGGATTGATTTTTTCCCCTTTTCTCTGCATTTGGTTTTGAGAGGGGAGTTTTTTGCTGCTGTTGGTTTTTGTTTTATTAGACTAAATGACATATTTCCACAAGGCGGCAAAGAGCACCTTTTAGTTGACAATCAAACTGAACATTAAATGAAATCTGCAAAGCCATTTTTCCCCATGCACAATCAAAAGCTGACAGACAGGGAAGCACAGAGAACATCATAACAAAAATAGCGAAGGAAAGCCAAAAAACCCCACAAGCGAGCTGAGGAGAAGGTGTAAACCAGCGATCCTGAATCAGCTCCGAGCTGCTTTAATGGAATTAGGGTCACCCTGACAGAAACACAGGCAGATCACAGAGAAAACTTAATAACTTCTTCCTGCAGCCTGTAAGAGCTGGGGAGGATTTGGAAGCGCTTTCTGCCAAATGAGCACGGCTGCATTCGCACACACGTGCCCCTTCCTGCTCACCTTCTCCTCCCAGCACCCCACCGGCGTGGCCGGCACCCACCGCTCCCATCCTGCTGGCAGGGAGGCACCCAGCGAGCCCCTCTTTTTCTGACGCACTGCCACATGTTTCACCTTTGGATGCCCCTTCGATTCCTCAGTGCCGACATTATTCACATCTCCCATGAACTCAGTTCCAGGAGAGGCATCACGGTGCATGCCCGGCGCTAATTCCGCTAGGTGATACATATTCAATCTGGTTTATCTCAGGCGTTAACATCCAGCTATCTGCCAGCTGCCTAACTGTCAGCAAGCTACAGCAGCAACGCTGTGTTGTGACAACAGCAGCTCCAAAGCCCAGCAGAGAAGGTGGGAAACCCCAGTTGTGGATGCTCCTGAGCACCCAGCCATGAGACGCCTGTCACCAGGGATGCGGCAGGACACATCCCCAGCCCTCCCTTCCTTGCCCTCAATCATCACTGTTCCTATAAAAAGCAATGCTGGAGACTGACTCCAGGAATTCCAGGATAACCCTGTTCCAGTTATCTCATTGCTTTTAATTGGGGAACTGTAGGACTGCTTTGCAGATACAAAACCTACGCATCCCTACACTGCCTCTAAGCAGCACTGCAATGGGGAAAAGGAAGAATCACAGCAAAATCTCAGGAACAGCCATATTGCATCAGGATTCCATGTAAATAAACAGTCTTTAACTGGAGATAACAGGAAATTTACGGGATCAAAAAAATGGAACAGGAAGCATATGGGGTGCTCCTTTAACAGCATCCCTCCTTAGTTTTTACAGTGTGCATGTGTGATCGTACATTCTCCTTGCCCTTCACTGATACCCTGAATTGGGACTCCTCAGTGCCGTATTCACTCCTGTATTTGCCTGCATGCACCACTGATGGCAGGACATGAAATCTGCAGGGTTTGGGGCTGACTTTCTCCTCCCCACTGCAGAGGCACAGAGCAGGCCCTTTCACACACCTCCCTGCCACTGAGATTTGGTGGCAAGATTCAGTGGGGTAAGATAACAAAAAAGCTGTAAGTCTCTAAAACACACAAAGCACTTTCCATCATAGGAAACCCTTGGTTAATCCATGGTGGCTGTGGTAGTTAAAAGATCATTGTCCTCTAGATCTGCCTTTCAGATTAGGAAGAAGTAATTCAGTCTGTGCCAGACAAAAAGGCACACATACAGATCTGCTTGCTTCTCAACACAGAAGATGTGTCTCCACATCTGAGACACCAATATTTGGATCTGGGCCTGTGAAACGGAGCCAGTTTTGTTAAATTTAAGCATGTGGAAGTATTCCACAACATTAACAAACCATGTCTCCTGCAAGTTGTCCTCAGGACAGGAACTATCCTAGGACATCTCAGGCTCCACCAGCTTCTGAATACCAGATGGAAAGATGCTTCTCTCCTTTTCAGGGGGGCTAGGATAGAGATAGCAAACCTTGGGGAATTTTCATACAACTCAGAACATTAAACATATACCTCCCTGTGCCAGACTCCAAAATGAGCTACAATGTGTAGAGAAAATGATCTGAAAAAGCATCTTCCAGCAGCACCAGCAACCAGGGAAGAAAGCTGAGGAAGGAGACAGTGGCTGCCCCCAGTGTAACTGGGCAGCTCAGACTCATGCAGACTGCATGCTGACTTGCTGCCTGTGCAAGTCATCCCTAGTGACAACAAAAATAGTGAATCTCTATCTTTCTTCACATCCCCCCTACACTCTTCTCTCCAGCTTCTCCAAATTTACTCCCTCCCATTCAGTCAAGGACATTTAGGACCCCCAGTCTGTTTTTTCCACTCAGCTAGGCTCCTACCAAAATGAATGAAGATTGCCTTCAACTTTCCCATAATTACATCTTAATTATAAGCCTGGTGACTAAAGCTGGAGTGAGAAGCAGATGGTTGGTGGCAGCTCAGGAGGCGCATCACGGTCACCTCTCTGCTCCGACTCAAGCGTCCCAGGAGCCCTGGGTGCTTTCAAAGGCACGGAGTGTTCACAACTGCCAGAGTCTGCAACAAATGTGCAAATGTTTGAACACCGAAAAGCTGGTTCCTGGTTAAAATAAAGGGGTGGAGGGCTGCACAAATACTTGGGGGTAGCCTAGCAAATACACCCAAGTTACAAAACCCAGGACTGCAAAGAACCCAGAAGGTTTCTCACACTCTGCATAACTCATTCCCTGAGAAATTCCTACTCCGAGGTATTTTCAGCAGTCCACTGTCAGCCAAGCCTCTCTCCTTTTGCCTGTCCACAACCGTTTTGTGCACAGTGGTCTCTCCTTGGCCTATATGGCTCTATATGGGGCTAAACAAAGGGAGTCACAGCAGCACTGTGAGACTATCAGAACAGGCATGGACACACCACCTTTAAAGCGTGACTACAAGGAAACATTCCACTCCAATTCTGCTGAAATGTAGCTGTAGGAGAGCTACACAAGAAGGTAAAAACTCGCACCCTTTCCCCAACAGCTCTCAATCACCCACTGACTCGGGAGAGATGTCTCAATACTACACAAATTACAAGAGCTTGTAAAAGAACAAGGAAAATAAAGTAACAGAGATTGCCACTTCTCTGTTCCTCTGCCCCCAAGTTTCTTTACTCATCTGTACATGTTAGAAATCAAACTGTCAGGTTTTTGATCTTGCAGCTACTACAGAAACTCTTCCTGCTCTTGAATAGATTTTTCTGTCAGCCTAGTGCTAGTTTTTAGCTCTGTCTGTGCCCCTTTCACATACATACCGTTTACCTGCATTATGCATATCTGAAAACAAGAAATTTGAGCGGGTTATCCCTTAATGTTCAGTGTTTTCAGTACAAGCTAAGAAGGTTTAATACTTGTTGAAAGAAATTTTGCAAGGTATTCAAGCTTTCCAAAAATGAATGTTACTTACTGTCCGCTCCTGCTAAAGGCAGCATCAAGCAGCAGAGGATGGCTGCTGGCACAGTGAGTACTGGGATGCAGAAGTTAGGCACCATATTCCAAAGTAGAGCAAGTCCTCTTCAATCTGAGGCAAGTGGTCAGTACATCCAGTGTTACAGACACAGACTCACTCCTGCAAACCAAGAGAGGAAAAGGAAAACTATGAAACATAACACACAGATTAACTGCCAATATATCAAACTACATTGTAAAGACAGTTACAGATACTTTAAAAATGAAATTTAACCGTTTTTCCTGCTTGAGCAGTGGAGCTCCACATTGTTGTCCCCTAATCCAATAAGCTGGTTTTGAGGATCACAAGGCATCATGCATGCCCATCTCCAAGTTTATCTTCATGTCCAGTCTCCATTATGGGCTATTAATGCATCCTTTAGCTGTTCTTACAACAAACAGTTCTGAAGTTGCATGCTACAAGAAATAGTCTTCAGCTCGTGTAACTCTTCCTCGTCCATCTTTCCAAGAGATATGCGTGACTGCATATGTTTGTGGTCAACTATATGTTAAGCATAGCCTGGCCCATCCAGCTGAGCTGGTGCAAACCAGACAAGTCCTGATGGGTCCAAGCAGGAGAAACAGAAGCTGAACTGAATCAGCTGCCAGTTCACAGGGCTGCCAGAGCAACAGTAGAAAGTCATTAAGAAAAGTGTCTATAAAGAAAAGTTTTAGCCAAAGCTAACACCTAACCTTCAACCTCCCCAAAATGGACAGAACTGTGTAAATGACTGAGGATTGGATATTCCTTCTCCAAAACAAAGCAAATTACCTTGGAAGTTGGCTTAACTCTGGCATTTGTTTGGATGTAGAAACACAGACAATTCACAGAATCACAGAATCCCAAGGGTTGGAAGGGACCTAAAAAGATCATCTAGTCCAACCCCCCTGCAAGAGCAGGGTAACCTACAGTACATCACACAGGAACTTGTCCAGGCGGGCCTTGAATATCTCCAGTGTAGGAGACTCCACAACCCCCCTGGGCAGCCTGTTCCAGTGCTCTGTCACTCTTACAGTAAAGAAGTTCTTCCTGATGTTAACGTGGAACTTCCTATGTTCCAGTTTACACCCATTGCCCCTTGTCCTATCACTGGATATCACTGAAAAAAGCCTAGCTCCATCATCCTGACACCTACCCTTCACATATTTGTAAACATTGATGAGGTCACCCCTCAGTCTCCTCTTTTGCAAGCTAAAGAGACCCAGCTCCCTCAGCCTCTCCTCATAAGGGAGATGTTCCACTCCCTTAATCATCTTTGTGGCTCTGCGCTGGACTCCTTCAAGCAATTCCCTGTCCTTCTTGAACAGAGGGGCCCAGAACTGGACGCAATATTCCAGATGCGGCCTCACCAAGGCTGAGTAGAGGGGGAGGAGAACCTCTCTTGACCTACTAACCACTCCCTTTCTAATGCACCCTAAGATGCCATTTGCCTTCTTGGCCACAAGAGCACATTGCTGGCTCATGGTCATCCTCCTATCCACCAGGACCCCCAGGTCCCTTTCCCGTTCACTACTTTCCAGCAGGTCACCCCCCAACCTGTACTGGTACATGGGGTTGTTCTTCCCCAGATGCAAGACTCTACACTTGCCCTTGTTAAATTTCATCAAGTTTCTCCCCGCCCAACTCTCCAGCCTGTCCAGGTCTCGCTGAATGGCAGCACAGTCCTCTGGTGTGTCAGCCACTCCTCCCAGTTTTGTGTCATCAGCAAACTTGCTGAGGGTGCACTCAGTTCCCTCATCCAGGTCATTGATGAAAATATTAAACAGCACCGGTCCCAGCACCGACCCCTGAGGAACTCCACTAGTCACAGACCTCCAGCTAGATTCTGCGCCATTGACCACAACTCTCTGCCTTCTTCCTTTCAACCAGTTCTCGATCCACCTCACTACTTGATCGTCAAGCCCACACTTCCTTAGCTTATCTATGAGGATGCTGTGGGAGACAGTATCAAATGCCTTACTGAAATCAAGGAAAACTACATCTACCGCTCTACCATCATCCCTCCACCTAGTCACTTCCTCATAGAAGGCTATAAGGTTGGTCATACATGACTTCCCCCTCATAAAACCATGTTGGCTGTTCTTAATGACCCCCTCATCCTTGATTCCTTGAAACCCAACCAAAAAAGGCAGCAAAAAAAAAAAAAAAAGCTATTTTGGTACATCCGTGTTCTTCATCTTTTCATGAGAATACACTGACTTCACTTTCACCTGGCAGTCCAAGGTCTGCCTGTTACGATTTTAAAGGAGCTGGCAAGCCCCATTTCCCTCAAAGGGACAACACTCAGCAGGACAGGAGCTCACTCTTGCAGTGCTGGGCATCCCACCACACGCTCAAGAGTCGTTCAGAAGGTGAGAAGATTTTCCTTCACTAACCTGCAAAAGGTTGCTGAAGGTTGGCAACACAGCACTGACAGTGAAAAACTCTCACACTGGCAAATGCCAGCCCGAGTGGACCCCGTGAGTATCCTTGAAGCAATATATCTGCAAGCGTACAGGCCATGCATGGCACAGCCCACCGCTCGTACTTGTGGTGGCAGATGCTCAAGACTGCTCTAACACATGTATTTTTGCATTCAGCTAGATGTTTGGAAGAATGGGGTTGGTTTGTTTGGTTTTGGTGGTTTTTTGTTGGGGTTTCTTTTTGAGAACCACTGTGTTTTCGATGGAAGCGAGTCTCACACGTTAGGAACACATTTACTTCTGACAAGAACATGGTGCTCAAAGAACGGCAGCAACCACAGTGCCACGGGAAATCGGCAAGAAATCTCAAGAGAATCCACCTAAACAAATATTAAATGTTTACATCGCCTCACACTAACAAACAGCAGATCAGGATTCTCCTCCATTTTGTTACTGTATTTGCACAGTAAATCATTTCACGTGGTGTATCATACAACACAGAGAAATCCTTTTTATGCAATGTCTTCTGCAGCCAAGACATCTGAAAATACTTTACAAAATAACCTAGTTCTAACCTAGATGCAGAGAGAATACTGATCAACTCATCCTGCTTTTATTATCTCAATGAGAAAGTATAAATCCAAGTAAGCTCAGCAGCCAGATTCCGAACACTGCAGAAGAGGCTCTTCATATCAGCCGCACACTCAGTTCTCTTTGTTGCTCTCCCACCTCCATATCCTCATTCATCTCTTGCCAAAGAATTACTAAACGCACCATTAACACGCCTCATACTGCAGAGACAGATACAGACAGTTGTATCTGTATAGCTGCATAAGCTCTACTCCAAAGGGAAACTCTATTCAGTCCCCAAGCAGTTTGCCCGCTGTTAGCCAGCTCTACAGATATGGTCCGCATGGGAATGGGAAGAAGTGCCTGGATTAAGAATGAAGATTATGTTTCTAAATTCTGCATGTACAGAAAGTACTAATTTGTGCAGCCCAGAGAAGTGAACCCACTGAAGCACACTTTAAGCAGCATTACATCTGGCTCAACAGCAGCCAGAATCTTAAGAGGCTACTCTTCTTGGGGGAAGAGAGGAAAAAAAAACCCAAACCACCACCAAGGGTTGAAATTACTGTGTCAGAACTAATGATGTGTGTCAAACTCTCTCAGCTTAGGACACAGAACAAGTTTTACAGGTGATGCTGAAAACATCTTAGGCATGTATCAGACCAGATTGGGGATGAATAGCTTTCAGAGAGCTTTTCCTCTTTCATTCACTTCCATTTACAACAAAAGTGCCTGGTCTAATGGTATATCTTGAGTGCAGATTGCTCAGAAGTCACGTGAATGGCACCTCCACAGCCCTCATTCAAGAGTAACTCGCAGGAACACAAAAACCTCAGCTAAAGAATAGGTCTGTCTCTCAATTCCTCTCTTTCTTCAGCCAATGTGATCAAGCTTCTCTCTAGTTTCAAGCTTGACAGATTTATAACTTTCCTCTCAAGCCCATGAGATACATACAACATGCATCATGCAAAACTGATGAATTATCAGTTATCCTGCCAGATGCTTTATAGACTTAATCTTTTAGCAACTGTTTAGTGCTCTATAATGATTTACCATCTGGTAGGAATGACAGATTTTCTTACGCAAGACAGCTGTTTGTCCCTCCAAAGTTAATAGAGCACCTTTGGCCCTTAACAGGATCAAACTTCACCACTTCCTCTTTCCACGGCCGTCTGCCTATGGAAGAGTTGTCTGCGTTGAATATTTAAAGCCCTTTAAATTGGAAAGTTTAAAAAATTTATAAATCTCAGTAACTGTCATTCTCTTTTGAAATTGAAAACATGAAAAAGCCTCTCCCAGTGGTTCAGCGCTCCCGTTTTCAGAAGCAAGGTGCTCAACCCCAATAAGACAACCCAATAGTCAGGGCAAGGCAACAGGGTGTTAGCTGAAGCTCAGTTAACCCTTAGAAGGCCACTGTTACTTTGATAGTTCTGCATGGCTGCCCTGAACCGCTGCTAAAGGCTTCCTTTCCTGGGGCACAAAGGCAGCCTAACACAGAACTTAACTATAAACCAAATAGTGTTGGTAGATCTTGGTAACAACCACAGAATCAGTATTGCTCTAACAAATACAATCACTATTTGTTACCAATATTGGTAACACAATCAGAATCAGTAAAATCAAGTCCAACAGCAACCAATCAACTAATGCTCTTAAGACTTCTAGTGTGCCTTTTGCCCCAGCCACCTCATGCTGCTTCAGGCTGCTCTCTCTTTCATCTGGAATCCTCCCCTGTGCACCTTCATTTGAAGGCCTCCTTTACTCTCATTGCTTTGGCTACTCTCTCACAATTAACATTGCATTTGGGAGCCTAGACACTGTAGAAGAAGGTTTTTCAGAAATACACATACATTCTCATTGCTACGTCTGCATCTGGTCCTGGAAATATTATAAACTCTAGACCATGTAAGCCAGAAGGAGGTTGAGGCTAACGAAGCACTCCAGATGGCTTAGCAAAAACAGCTTTGAGTTTAGCAAGCTTAACTCCTGCCTATGCTCCAAACTCAATCTTAGAACTACCGAGAGCTGGTTTGGCAGGAAACTAGAAAGCAGGAAAGCACAACAGAGAAAAAAAATAGCAAACTTCATTTAAATATAGCTGATTCTGCCGTGGGGCAGGTGGATGGAAAACAGGCAGTCTTGAGAACGTTTCTGAAACCTACATGGTTTGATTCTTTCAGACAAGCAGAAAAAGCTGGACTCATTTAAAACAGAGCCAAGAATACCAACAGCTCATATGGTACTAGGAAATACTGGCAATGAGTATGTCTCATAGGAGACAGCAAAGAGATTAGAAAAAGCAGTCAACTTTAAAGAGTCAGGAGGAATTTCAAACCAGCACTGAATAGCTTATGTCCTCTATGAACTCTTCTGGAAGCTAAACTGAACTGAAGCAAGTGTCATGTGGGTCACTAGCCATGAAGAGCATGGTGAAGAAAAGCATCCCCAAAGTAAGCCTGCCGGTTCCAAACCAGGGACAAAAATACTGCACTAAAATCACTTTTTAAGTTAAAGCTACTTTAAAACCCAAAGTATCTAACAAGTCAGCACAAAAATGCTCCCTTCAGGAACCCCCATAAGTCCATAGAACTGCCAGGTTCAGTTGCGAGTGTGGGTACCCACACCGCGTTTGCTGTGAAACACGCTTAAAAGATTCTCTATAAGCTTAGATGACAGGAAGGTAAGCCCAGTGCCTAAACAATGACCTCATCTGACCTGGAGACATTAGAGTATCTTTTAATAAAGGAACCTGAAACAATTGCATTTGCTATTCAACCTGAGCCCAAGGATGCAGGTCAGAAAATACCAAACGGACACCACCCAGACGATAGTAAAGAAAGTGCTAAAACTGCATCAGCTTCTTCCAGTCCTACTGCACATGCAGCACGTAACAAAACCAATTTTCCTACTGGACACTTACCCACAGCTTCATATTTTACACAAATACCTGAAGGGGAACCAGTGATCCCGAGGGACCCAACCACCACAGTACTTTGGGGTGTCACACAAATGATGGTAATCAAGAACTGACCTAGCAAGCAGGGGACACATGCCACACACAAAAGCAATGAAGCAGCTATTTGTTCTATTAAAAATGAGAACAGTAATTGCTACAGCTCAACTGCTGCACTCTGCATATAACACCTCATCTGCGCTCTGAAGGAGAAAGAGGAAAACCATGATGCACCATATAATTCAAGATCATCATATTGCACACATTAAAAGTTGGAGAAGCACAGTTACATGCAAGTTAATGACTTTTGAATGTTTCACTTCACTACATTAGTATTCCTTGAGCATAGATTTCTTTGTGCTTTTCTGCAAGAAATATAATATAAAGAGACTTGGGGAGTACAGCAATATGGCCAAAAAAGACAAAATGAGTCTCATTTCACTCCAAACTCCCACATGCAGGAACATATTAGAGAGATTCAGTGGGGAGATATATGAAGATGGCAACACTAGCACAGATGTAGGGAGAAACTTCAGATGAACTTGCAATACAGTAAAAAGGCCAAAAGCTAAAGCGACTGCTACGTGAGCAAATGTATTAACTCCAGGACCCCAGTGTGAGCAGGCCTAGAGCATCAGATTGAAGACTCTCAAACCATCTGGAGAGAAGGGATGAGCAAAGCAATTCAAGAACTGGGAAGGATAAAAATCCCTGTCAAGTCACAAGCGCTAGACAGACTGGCTAAGCAAGATGGGTATTTGATAACCATCCCTAAGTACATGAAGGATACAAACACCATGAAAGAAGTGGAGGAGTATAATTAGCCAGGGGCATATAGCTGTGAGTAATGGAATGAGACACAACAAAAGAAAATGTATGTTGAATGTTCTCAGCAAATACTCAAAGAAAAAGAAAAAAACAAAATCAGGAGAGAGAACAGAACCCAGCAGGAAAATACTTCATCATCTATTTGGACGGAAATTAAAAACTGAGCAGAAAAAACACAAACACTCCAAAATATCCCATAAGGGTGGGTTAACTGAATGGGAGGGTAACTGAACAGAGGCAGATTGGTACGGGGAAATACAACAGCAAGAATGATTCAGAAGTACTTCACAAAGATTCTTCTTATTTTGGCAAAGCATTAAAAAAAGCAAGTGTGAAGAGTTCAGCAACAAGCTGACCCAGCTACAGATCTTTGCGATCCTGAACACACAATCACAACTTGACCCAACGAAAGGAGCAGGGGGAAAGAGAAGCTTTTAAGCAGGATGCAAGCACAGCTTGGATATTCCTGACAGCCTTATTAGCTACATTTGCTTCTGAAGATACTTGTTTCTGAAGGTGTCATTGCCTGGCGACAATCCTAGATAAAAAGGAAGATTTTTTTCCACTGGAAAAAGGACTGTGAAGGGCCCTGTTAAATAACGATGGTCATAAGTCAAAACATCCACTTAAAATATAGATCAGCCTTGAGCCTCACAAGCCCAGCCATCATTCACAGACAACACTAAATACAGATCGCTGTAGATCACCCTACCCAAGTGTATAGGCTCTTAATGCCCACTGTAAACTCTCCTTACAAGAAGTAAACTATTGCATATTGCCCTTTCAACAAAGGTCTTTTACATTTACAGAATAAGCCCAGCACTGCAACCAGATGCATGGATTAAAGATGCAGGGCAGCAGAAAATCCTACGAAAATCAGGAAGAGATTCAGCTATTCCTTAGCTATCAGCAAAGGAGAGTGGCCTCTTGCACAAAGCAAGTCCTGTGCTGTTTCTACAATTCACTATACACGTGGCAGTATGTTTTTAATACCATATCATTAGAGGCTTGCATTCAGCACAAGGGTGTAAAGTTTAAAAGCACAACAGACTCAAGTCCTCTCCTCTAAATCCCAACTCTCTGGCATCAAGTTCTGCACATCCAGTGTGTGGAACAGAAGATTTTAACCTAAAGAGACGGAAGGCTGAGAAATACGGTCCTCCTGGGCTTGCTGCTTACAACACACTGCAGCTGACTGCTATTTACTGTACAGCTGTGGTGCTGTTATTCCTACATCTGTCTCCAGCAATGCCAAACACACTGGTTCTGCATCTCTCAGACTGACTGATTTTAACCAGAACAGCAAGAATGCAAATGATTGTTCAGATAAGGGTTAATCTGTCTTTCCTTCCCTGCCAGGATTTGCATGGTGTCTACTGGCTTAAGACCAAACTAAATTCTAAATCAATCCTAGTTTAAAACTAAGTCAGTTTCTTCTTTATAAGAATGGTTCTGCTCCATTCTTATGTCTACTCAGCTTTGTCAGCAGCCTCCATGTAGAAAGTTTTCAGAGACCTCCTGGAATCCGAACAAACTATAAATTCATTCTCTGGCCATCTCAAGCAATTACTAGGACAGTTTTCTTTTGCAGAATCCATGAAAATTGGACCCTATGAGAATACGATCTTTCCAGAAATCTATTCCTTCCTCAATAATTTTTTCCTTCAACCAGATTACGAAGTATATAAAGAACTTCCTTCTGGAAAAAAGAAAAGTGACTCTAATGAAAAATCCCTTACTTTGCTGGAAGTTCAGTTATGTTTTACGTAACATAGCATACTATTGGGGTCTGCTCGCTTAATGCTTTTCAGATTAATAGCTTATTCCAAATCTGCTTTTGCCAAGACATCTATTTCTGAAATTTGCTTATCTTTAATATTTAGAAAGAGTAGGCACAATATTAGCACCGAGTCTTCCACAACACTTTTTAACAGTTAAAAGCTGGCGCAAAGTAATAATGTCCCTTTCTGCCCATACCCTTCTCTTCCTTAACTGTCACCTTTAATTTCCCATCATCCACAAAGACCAGTTTTCACACAAGACAATAGCACTGATTTGCCCAAGTTATTTATCTTCTATGTACAGTCACTAATTCTTCAAAGCCCACCTTGGATTTTTCAATTTCAAGTGCAAGGTCCTACACCTGGGTCAGAGCAATCCCAGTCACAGCTACAGGTTGGGCAAAGAAGAGATTCAGAGCAGCCCTGCAGAGAAGGACTTGGGGGTGTTGGTTAATGAGAAAATGAACATGAGCTGGCTTCAGTGTGCTCACAGCCCAGAAAGCCAACCGTATCCTGGGCTGCATCAAAAGGAGCGTGACCAGCAGGTTGAAGGAGGTGATCCTGCCCCTCTGCTCTGCTCTTGTGAGACCTCACCTGGAGTATTGTGTGCAGTTCTGGTGTCCTCAACATAAAAAGGACATGGAACTGTTGGAACAAGTCCAGAGGAGGGCCATGAGGATGATCAGGGGACTGGAGCACCTCCCGTATGAAGATAGGTTGAGGAAGTTGGGGCTGTTCAGCCTGGAGAAGAGAAGGCTGCGTGGAGACCTCATAGCAGCCTTCCACTATCTGAAGGGGGCCTATAGGGATGCTGGGGAGGGACTCTTTGTCAGGGACTGTAGTGACAGGACAAGGGGTAACGGGTTAAAACTTAAACAGGGGAAGTTTAGATCGTATATAAGGGGGAAGTTCTTTACTGTAAGGGTGGTGAGGCACTGGAATGGGTTGCCCAGGGAGGTTGCGAGTGCTCCATCCCTGGCGATGTTCAAGGCCAGGTTGGATGAAGCCTTGGGTGACATGGTTTAGTGTGAGGTGTCCCTGCCCATGGCAGGGGGATTGGAACTGGATGATCTTGAGGTCCTTTCCAACCCTAACTATTCTATGATTCTATAAGCCTAATTTTCCTTTTGCACCCATTATACTTTATAGACTCTACTACTAAAACCTTGGAGTTGGGTTTCCAAATTTTCATCTATAACAGATTCTCAAACCTGCCACCTAGCTAGTGTGAATTACTCCCAGCCCTAATAATTTAACTGCTTTTCCCAGCTTGCTTTCTTATGTTCTGCTGTTGGGTTCAAACCACATCAAGAAATTGGTTGGCTTCCTTCTGTACTTACTTTCTCCCATTTTAATTTCAGGGATGGTTTGAACAACTTCTTCACTTAATTTTAAGTTATCCTTTCTGAAGCTTAGCATCAGTCTCAACATTCTGATCCTTTTCTTGGCTCCCCTGAGCTCAATGACTATAGTCATGTACTGCACACAACACAGTCATAGCTATTCATGAAGAACTTTTGTGAGGGTCCTACAAACAACTTTAACCTTGCTGACTCGGCAGAAGCTTGACAAATACATAGACAATCAAACAATGCTGAGCGACTACTTGTGTCTGGAGCTATTTTAAGCCAGGGTCTGGAAAACATGCACATGCTGGCGACAAAACCTCCACCCACTGTCTCACAGCTGCTGTCACGTGCAGCAATTGAGTAAAAAGAACTTACTGCTTTGATCATGCTAATAGAGATGATAATCCTTCTCTACAGGTCCAGCGAGCGCCCATGAAGCTGCAAGTTCACAAATGCATCTTGGCTGCCACCCTTTCTAGATGTAGTGGCCACGACCAGTACAGCAGCAGCATCACCACACCAGACCGGATCGCAGCCCACGTCAGCCATCCCAAAGACCGTGGAAAAGACAGCAGCAGGCTGCCACAGGGATAGCTTCTTCCTAATGCCATCATTTAGCAGACAGCTTATGCCCTACTGGAGGGTTTATATATCTAATTAAACTTTCTGTAATTCTCATCTTGTGACACTATGAACATTTTCAATGCTAGTTTTTGGAATTATTCTCTCCTAAAGGGTTTTGAAGTTAATTATATCATAGTTGTTATTACTGTCTCAACCACAGATACTGCTTGAACCCCATTATTGTGTGCGTTACTGAGAGCTAAAATAAGAAGAGCTGCTGCTTCGGTGTGCTCTGGAGCTAACCTTTCCTACAGAATGCTTCTAACCTTTGCCCAAACATTATGTATGCTCAGTTTGCATGCAGGTAGTTAGCACAGCCCAGTAGGGTAGATGGGCTTATTAAATTTATTAAACTAAATTCTCTCCACGCAGAACGCCCCCAGCATCCTACAGTCCTCTGGCTCTGGAGGCATTTGGCTGTTACCATGGAAGACAGCACCCAGAAATTCCCTTCGCAACTAATAAGCAGGAACTATGAAAGCACAAGTTTCATGCAATTGCCTTCTGTATGAAAAATGAAAACTGCTTCTGTAACCTACAAAGAAACCAAGATGCAATCAAGCTTATTGTAATAAGATGCTAAATTTATGATTATTCCTTTCTTCTTTTCTCCTTCTACTAAGCCCCCTTTGCTTTACTTTGGCAAAAGAAAACACCCTCTGAGGTAGCATATACCACATAGTACCCAAGCTGTATTAAAGGGATGTAAATAAAAATCAAGCCCTAGGTATACTATAATGCTTACTCAAGATGAAGAAACCAAAGGTCTATAAATTAAGAAATCCTGAACTAATGGTGGCAAAGTCAGTCCTAACTCTGACTCAGTCCAAAACTACACTTTCTCTCCTTCAGTAGCACTTCAGGCTAACAATTAAATTCAGGCCTTTTGCATCATACATATTCCATACAGTAAGACAAAAACAACTACACATAGGATTTTGTCTCACTCAGATCTGAGGCTGTATGCTCAAAACTGTTTGATGGAAGAAAATCAATTAATATATTTTACAAGCCTTCTTTGTTTAGCAGATCAAAGCAGCAGTTTCCTAGTTACTTCCTGGCTACAGGGACTGAGATAACAGCTGCATCCAGGCTGCAGCGAATCCAACATGTCCTGGGCAGACCAGCCATCTTCCATCTTTCACACCACAAAGCAAATTTTAAGACTTCATAGTGTCCAACAGGCCAAAACCTGCTTCCATGCTCCCATTTTCATGCATACATTCTGCAAGTAAACTCACTTGTGTGGATCACACACAGGTTATGATAGGAAGGCCCCACACGGCTGCAGAGCCATGCTGCCTGCCGTCTTATAAAGGATGCACAACCTCACCTATGTCAGATTAGAAAGATGAGAAAAGGTGGGAGGCTAAAACTATTCTGCACGTTTTAATGAACCTGTAACAACTGCCTCTCCCAGCCTCAGGAAGAAATCCAAAACACACAGCAAAAGTAAACAACGCTACCTCTCAGGTAAGTCAGGCAGATCATCACCCCGGCACAGCTCTCACTGCTGCTTGCACCTTGCGTGATCTTGTACGTCCCATGAGCCCTCATCCATTATAAAATCCATGATAAATTTATGTGGGTTTTTGCTTTCAATACCCAGCAATTTCTTGGTTACTAGAAAAGGCATAATTTGCTAGCCAAGGGTACTGAGCACATGGCAGCTATGTAGCTACTTCCAATGGCTTTGGCATTTCTACACTCAAGAGGGCCGCAGGAGAGATCAGTTCTTACATTCAGCGTGGCACAGATACTGGATATTCTTCACTCTTCAGCGTAATTCTCTTCCACGTCATTCTACGGCCTTAGAAGCTTCAAGTTTTGCAGTTCAACCTTAAGGTATTCAAAGGAGAACAAAAGCCCACCGCCACAGCACTTCTGCTTCCGTAAGAGGATACCTTTTGATTTTTTACAATTCAACCTTAAAAACCCCTTCTTCCCCAAACTTTGAGAGCATTTCATCTGTATCCCAGTTAGATCTTGCAACCTCTATGCATCCTCTTTACCAAGGGAATCATCCGGTGCTAATGATAAACCTGAATCCTAATAAAAGAACAACCTAAAAAGAAAATAAATTATGTATCTCACACAAAACTGCCCTTTTGCAATGGAGACTTCTGCCAATAGCAGATGGAAAGACCTTTGAAAAATAAGACTTCCCATATGCCGTCTGCAGCAACTTCGTAGCTTTACTGTTGAAATTACACACTCTTTCCCTCCAGTCCACCACCTTTACATGACCTTGAGTAAAGCATAAAGAGGGTAATACATAATGTGCAGCTTCTTGGGATACGATTCAGTGAAACCTAAGGAAAGAAAATTACTGCTAGCTGTTTTTTTCAATCCATTCGTACATTCGTGTGCTGGAACACATACTTGGAACCATTGAAATCAGATTTAATGCACGTTTCATAGTACTTAGGAGGAAAGCTATTTTAATTTTGTTAGTTGCCAGAATGTAAAATCCTGAAGGCAAAATGCTTCCAGCAGAAAAACAGAAAAGATCTTAAAGGGGAAAGACATTACCCAGCTTGATGAAAAACCAGGCAAGCTTACGCAGGACCTGGTTAAGTACAGCTCCAAGGAGAGGACCAGCCCCTGTTCCTCCTCATGACTGATGCTAGTGTGGGGCTAACGATATGAGATGCAGCACCTTGTTCATCAAATCCAAACATATCAGATTAACAGCGGCACAGAGCAACTCCTCAGCTGCCAATAAACAATAGCTCCAAGGCCCTTAGCAACGCACAAGGAACGTGCTCCAAGTTTTAAGCATTTACTTTTGGATACGCAATGCCACCAGATGTCCAAGCTTTTTCTTACCTGCAGACTAACGCATCCAAGTGGTTTTGATGGCATTCCCTCTGAAAGCTCAGAGAGCACAGCTCTATGTCCATCACTTCCAAGTATGTGCCTAGCCCATTAGTTAAAGTGGACCTGAGCCAGTCATGAGCAGAAAAGAGGTTTTACCAAATTAGCTAGGGTGAACAACACCGTGCTTGTGCCAGTTGTATATTTTAGTCTGGCCCCAGGCAAGCAGGACAAAGTTATCCCCTTGAAATGTTTTGAATCAACCTGAATAGGCAGGATGCTTGCACTAGGACAGCACTCTGCATTGCATAACCAAGGCAGTCCTGCTCTGGTAATACATGACCCACTATATAATGGATTTTCTAAGGCCCAAGGCATCTGCTGCCACTTGCTGAAGAGCTTTTCTCAACACAAGGCACCCTGCATTTCACAGAGGCAATAAGCAAACCCAAAACAGCTTCAGCTGCACCCTGCCCTCAGAGACACCCTTCTCTCTTCATACCCCAGGACTGGAACTGCAGCCCTGACTTTTCTTCCTTGCTTACTGAAGAGACCCAGTGCTGGAGCTCATGTCCCTGACTGCTCAACCGCCAGCCAGTGTGTGGATTCTGCATCACTCAAACCTTCCCCAGTAACATGATGTTTTTACTGGTACATTCTTTATGAGAGATCACTGCTTTGGTTTTATCCTTGTGGGTTTTAATAACGATGTGCATACACAGAGAGCTTGCAATCAGTGTGCTCTGAACTGAATTTTAACCAATTTACGAAGTATTAAAAACCACAACATTTTTTATAACATTTTAATTGTAGTATTACAGAACTCATCTGGTAACGTCTAATTATAATTCTAAATGAGCAGAAATTAACAAGCTATTTTATGGTGCCTAAGTCCAAAATAAACAAGGTCAGGACAGTCCTGCCAAAGGAGCTGCTAGCATGCACCCTGCAAAAGGGAGGCCAGTCTGTCTGTGGAATGTGCTCATTCCCCACTTTCTGATACAGGAAGTGGGGAATGTATCATTTCTAAAATGTATCATACATTTTAGAAACCATAGGGAGCATCTAAGCACTGGACCTGCTGTACCCCTGTCTGGAAATGGGCAGCTCTGCTTCTGTCATAGCTTAAGCATCACCAGGAGAAGCTCATCTGAAGTGACACGTGCAAAAAATTACAGCACCAGTGGGGAAGGTAGGAGCAGCTCCACCAGAAGCAAGTGCCCTCACCCATCAAGTAGCAAAGACCCCAAAACAGGTTGAGGACAGAGCAATGAAGGAATCTCTCCTCTTCGCACAGCATCAGTAACACTCCCTGCAGTAAAGCCAGCCCCACCTATGGCTTGAAAAAATTAGTTCATCTTGGCAAGGGGAACACTGCAAATTCACCCAACTTCCTCCAACTTGTGGGAGGATGTAAGATACTGCAAGAGAGAGCCACATATCTCAGGTCAGAAATTCCAGTACACTTCCCACTGATCTACACGCTGCCCCAGAAATTTCTTGGAAGAATCTTGCTCCTTTACTCCATGGCTAGTAAGTTAAATCCTGCCTGGTAAGCATCCGCTAAGTGTTTCCAAAGTAGCTACAGCAGAGAAGCACCCCATCAGTGCCATTTAGGGGTCAGCTGGCAAAGGTTCAAAGCCGAGAGGCTTTTCTTCAGAACAAACTACCCTTTGCTGACAGGTTGGGCTTAAATTTTGTATTTTATGCTTTTAAAATAAAAGTTCTTTGAAAGTAGAAATGTGAGGGGAAAAAAAATGAGCCTAAATCATATGCAATGTACAAGGTAATTTTCTCTTCTCGAAAGGAAGAGAAGGTTTCTGAAAAGGGCTTTGTGACAGACTCATGTATCTGTCTTCTGGTTTTCCCTTTACCACTTTTCGTTGTCTTATTGTGAAAACGAATCTCAAACCTCTCATAGAAGAACATTTCTAACTGTAGGAGACAAGGCAACAGAACAGGAACTTGCCTGATGCAGCTGGTATCCTCTCTGCCTGCAGGAGCAATGCATTAGATACTCTGAACTAACATTAAAAGACATAGAAACATTGGAAAAGTACCAATGATCAGCTTTTTAAGAGGAAGAAGAAAGTACCCAGGGCACTGTCAGGGCTAAAATCAGCAATCCAGCTTTAGGAGACGCTGGCAATAGAGTATGTTTTATGCATGCAGGTGGTTTATGAGAAACTATTTGTTTACAGCCCTTTTAAAAAGAATACATGAAGGAATTGGTACAGCTATTCCTCATGAAGAACTGCTGTTCATAATAAAGCTTATCCTGTCCTCCTAGCTCACAGAGATAACTCCTGACAGATTAACCTTCTGTGTCACACAGAGGGCAATGGCAGTAAAGGGCTGCTTAAGGCGCTGCAGACTCCCACCGCTCCACCACACTGTGTCCCACCCAGAGAAGCACTAAAGCCTTGCACAGATGGGCCATGGTGGTGTAGATCTCTGCAGAAGTATTCTGGCATTGCTCTTCACCAAGACTTACAGGCTTCCAAACCTTTGCACTCCTGTCAACCTGCCTTTGTCCAAACTGGAGAGTACGTGAGACCCGGCATCTCCTAAGAAGTCAGCACCGTCTGATGGAGTTTTCACAAATACAGTATAAGAAGTAGCTATCCTCCTTGGCAGTGTTCATCGAAAGAAAACCAGTTAATACCCATATTGCTAGCTGAAGCAAACTGATCATCCCTGGAAAACACAAAACTTTCCTGAGCAAAGGCAACGGGAGAGCTCTGCAAGGACAAAATGGACAGTCGGGACTTGGTGAGATACAGACATCATTCTGCACACTTCTCTGCAAGCAAACATGGAAAACCAAGCTTCTGGATACACTGCAGTTTCACTTATTACTTCACCACTGACCACCAGATGTTTGACCGATGCTTGCCGCATGCTTGTCCTGGCAGCCTTCCTCTGGAGGGCTGCACACAGCAGTGCTGTGCCCCAAGTCTGGTTTTGCTATTACAGTGGATGAACAACTGCAAGTTCAGTCCCAACTCTTAAGTCAGGTAGGAGGCGAGTAACCTTTCAAGAGCCTGGCAAACACCATTATCCAACCTGCAAGTGCCCACCCTGTGACTTCCTGGAGAGCCTTCACTGCTGAGCAGCAGCATCACGACAGGAGACAGTGGAATTTTCTTTCTTCACTGTGTGGATATGAAAGGAGAAGCTGATCAAACCACTGCCAGAAGTGAGGATGCACCAGGAAGGCCAACCAAAACTACTAGTGCAGCAAACTCATAGGCAACAACCATCATTAAGACCAAGACTGAATAACTCCCGACAGTCAGCCGTATGAACCAGGCAAGGCTGGTTATTTCTTTCCAAACAGACCAACTACCCTGGGAAAGCCCACCACCCCAAACCCTTTTCCATTAAATGTCCAGGAGAGTTTCGTGCAAGTTACTGGAGGCACAAAGGCTGCAGACACTTGGCTCTTTATCTTCAAAAGCATTCTACTTGAATCTATCACACTACATGCAAGTCAAACTTTATTTAGCCAAATGAGAATCCTGTAAGCCCCCCTTTCCTCACCAGAGAGTAGGAACGCGCAGAACAGCTAGTGCCTTCTTGCTTTACTGAATTCATTATATTAAACCAAAAGCAATGTCATCTTAACTTGAAAGGACTTTTAAAAGAGCTTGAAGCAATTCTGCTGCTGCAGCATTTTTGTATTCTGGATTAACTACAAGCCTTCTTAACCCCTCTGAGTTTGAAAGTGCACATACCCATATCCTCCTAAGCACTCAGAGCAGCCAGCAACCTCTCAACTGTTGGCAAGCTGAGAGTTAAAGCATACACCCTGTACAACTACTGTAATTTGAGCTCCCCTAAAAGTTAAAGTCCAAGTTTTAGGTATTTTTGTCCACAAGAAAGGACCTGCAGAATCTGGTGAATTATCTCAAGCATTCCTTGTGTCTTGTGCAATCTCCCTGATTAACATCCCAGGCTCACAGGGGCAATGAAAAGGTCAAAATCCTACTACAGGAGACAGTGCTAAAACATTATAAAATGTTACCTTTAAAACATTTCCAATTACTATTAATACAGAAGGATTTCTGTCTTGAAGGGGTTTGTAAATTCATTATTATCTTTTTAAGCTCTTTTTCAAACAAGATTTTTTGGCCTCTTTTTTTTTTTTGCCAATAGAGTGTATCAGAAGCTAGGAAAGAACCATAGGAGCAACTTTCTTGAACTATTAAAAACACAACCCTGCCACCACTAGCTGGTTCTGTTTGATGTAGTTTGTCATCTTTCTGGACAGCTGAAAGCCTTAGGCAAATGTGCAGGGAAAAACAGCAAACCATCTCATCGGTTTTCGCTTGTTAAACCCCACGTTTATTCCGGTGGCTTTGAATCCTGAACTACACAAAGTCTTCTGAACTGTTCCATGCTCAGCAATCGATACTGGGGGGGGGGGGGGTGGGGGGGGGGGGGGGGGGGGTGGGTGGGCACAGAATCCAAACCATCCTTTAAGATTATTAACTTCTAGAGAAAGCATCATATAATGAACTGTTTCATCTCAACTCACGCAGCTGAAGAACAACGAGAAACAGCAGCCACCAGAAACAGACCAGCTCCAGCACGGTCCTACCACAGGATCTCTCAGGTGCTTGACACAACCCCTGCTGACAGCATCTGTATCACTCCTGTCCCAGAAGCCTTCAACACTGCTGCACAGGGAAGGCTCTCCTACCCTGCCTGTGGGGGACATCGCTTACAAAGCAAAGAACCTATTTAAAGCAAACTTTAAAGCTTGCTTCTGACTCTGACATGTTTACAGAGGAACCAGCACATCTCGGGAATGGCCACATGCATGCAGTAGATGAAAGGATGCCAAGCAGTGCCAAGTTGTCTCAGACAAATAGTATCTACAGGAGATGGATAGAGTCACAAGATCAAAGTGCAAGTGCTCCCAGCTCAACACTGGTTTGTAAAGGGCGGTCTATACTTTGCCTGTTCACAAAAAAAAGGGGGAGAGGGGGAATGGGGAAGAGAGAAAAGCCATCTTTAATATACAAAACTTAATGTACAAAACTGTATCAGAAGAGTGCCCTAGAGGCCACCGTATCAGTTCACTTTCCTAACAAGTTCAATAAAAATACACGCTTGCTGTTTAAACAGCTGCAGCACCCAGGGGTCTTGCTGCAGCACTGAACACCTTGTTGAGCATGGCCTGTCTCAATCCAGGCAATAAGCATACTCAGAAAGCTGACATGGGCAATTTCGCTGGCAGCAGGTCTAGCCCCAGAGGTCCCAAGACATCATGGCCTGTATCTGCGTTTCCCTTCCCTTTGCCATCTTTCCTCACACATTTCCCGACATTCAAATGTGTTTCAGGACAGTTCAGAGGATGATAATTTGTAACCTCAATTCATCACAACATGAGGTTGCCAAGATGGTTAAGAAAGAACTCTTCCAAGTTCGACGGTTCAGAAAGAACTCGTCAAAGTTAGTTTACTGCACCTTTGCAAGAATAATTCATTTCTATTCTAGTGGAGCCTACTGTGGTGGGTCCAAACACCAACAGATGCATTCAAAACAGGCAGACATTTTGTAGGCCGCATGGCAGACGAGCTGTGTGTCCATGAGGGTGCATGCACTACAGCTGGATGTATCCCCAAACCGATACATTAGTATCTGGTCAACCACAAGAAAAGTACCGCCTTTCCTTCCCCTAACTAAGGCACTAATCTATTACAACTCTACAAGCCAGGGTTATTAATCAAAAGTCTATCATACCATATAAAATGTAAATGGCTTGAAGATGTGCCTGTCCACATCAATTAATTATTAAAAGAGCATTAGCTGAAGCTTTTCACCTGCCATTTAAGAGTTAGGGGTAACACGACATGACATCGGTACTACTAGTGCAGCACAGCCTACACCCTCATTTTCCACCCACCGCAGACAGCCCAGTTGTGCCAATACCTGCTCTTCTTCTGCAGACTGGTTCCAGTAACACTGCAACAGCAACCAGTGCTTGCCTGCTAGGGATGCTCAGTACATGCAGCTGCAAAATCACCGTAGGGAGCCAGCCAGCAGGTAGCCCCTCCAAACAGCAATTGCAACAAGCATTTGCACATGTTTGCCTGACATTTCCACTTTTGTTTCAAAATAAAGTCCTCAAGCAAGGAGGGCTCTGAAAACGGCAGCGCAAGCGTTCCTAGAAACCACCAACCGCGTTGTTTTCAGCTGTGTTCGCGCTGCTGTAATCAATGGAAGCACTTAGCAGTGATGAGTACGTACCAGCAAGGAAAAACACCCCATCCTTTATGCCAGGGCTGTATCTTCTTCCAGACCAACCAATGAATCAAGATCACTGGCTGCACCAGAAGGTGAAGCACAAGAGAGCCGGTGCTTAATTAAGCTGATGTAAATACACCCAGGTTCAGGAGCAGACTAAAATGACTCCTGTTGTACATAAGCCAAGAGCAGATGACAGCACAACAGATTCAGACTCTCTCATATTTCTACCACTTATGACCCAACCTTTATTCTAATTGCACAAATTGAAGAATGATTAGCAGTTGTGTGGACATTAAATGCCCTATTGATGTAACCAAAACACGTTTGCTTTATTCAGAATGATTACTTAAGGCCATAGCTGTGAAACTAGAATGAATCAGAATAAAAACATACATTAAAAACACAAAGCGTCACCTCAGAAATGAGGAGGGTGGCTATATAGCCTTAGTAATAATTTAGAAGCTGCGCACTTTAACATCATGCTTTCTAGAAATGGAAAGGCAGATGCCTTTTTCATGAAACACCATAAACCTGCTACAGCATGCTTCTCATCCCTTACACTCTCTAAAACAAACCTTTATGAATACGAACACTAACAAGATTCACCCCACGTATGTTTTCCATCAGGTTTCTATGTAGGAACCCATATCTGAATTTATGGTAAATTAAGTTTTTGCTGAAAAGTGTCCTGCACACCTCAAGATCAGCAAAAATACAGCGTCAAGTTGGAAACCAGCTTCCATGAGCCAGGGGAGGCGAGGTAAGCGCAGCCCCAACACACCACAGCTGCCTGTGCTGCAACAACTTTCCAGGCAGTATGCTCCCTCATAAACCACCAGCCAGGCACTAGCACTCCTGGTATTGTTTGGGAAGCAAATACTAAGCTACAACTTTAAGCATTTTTGCCTCGCGGCCCATCTTCCACAGATGCTCCTCTTCACAGCTTATTTCCCAGCTGAACGGTGAGAAACGGGGGACCCCAGACTGGCTGCCAGCCAGCCAGCCTTTTCAGGCTTCAGTTTTAATACCATTACCTATGAATATGTTAAATTTCCTTGGCCTCCAGTCACCTCATTAACCCTGGCAGCAAAGCAACTAACATAAATACAGCTTACAACATACACGTGATAAAAAAGCCATGCATTTTCCTTAGCACTTCATCTAAAAAGGTAAACCTCAAGAGAGAAGTCTCTAGCTGTTAACCAGCTATTTCCCTCTCCCCACAGAGGAAGAAATTGTGTTTGTCTCTGACAGCAATATATGATATTACTGTCATTACAGCTGTTTCAGAGCAGCTTTAAACTACACTTGTGTTTCAGAAATACTTGCCAGAGCCCTTGTTCAAAGCTTTAATCCCTCAGTATATTGTTTCAAGGGAAGCTTTTAGTTTTAACTGTCCAACTCATCAAGTACACAACAGAAAATGCATACTTAATGGTGGATGATACAATCCTACTTGCTGCATTGAAAAGACAATCCACAATCTCCTTCCCTGTGCTTTTCCAGTCTGGATGACCAGATTTTGTGTGTGCTATGAGACAGCATCATAGGCCTGAAAAACCCTGGAAAAGGTTCCCTAAACGCAGGGACTGGCCAGTGCAAGAGGTCTTGTAAGACATCCTCTTCTCCATTATTTGCAGCCATGGTGTGTCTCACCTGCTGTGCCTCTTCAGATTTTACTTACAAAGCAGATCTCACTTCTCTTTGACTCCAATGCAGACCTGCTAAGAGTTTCTTTCCAAAGGACTTTTAAACATGATGTGCACACATTTATGCATTATTTGTGCATATTTTACAACTGTATACATATAATTCTATAAAAAAAATACTATGCGTGTGTTTTATAGTTAATGCATGTAATTTTCTTTTGAACAGCTCCAACACCACCAAGGTGCTTCGCTTTATTTACGTCAGAGGCAGCAGAGCAGAGGGGCTGTGTTCCCAGCAGCCTGGCAGCTCCAGAGATCCAAACCTGCCTCCTCTGGCCTTGCCAACTGCCTTCACTCTTGCACCTTACACACCCCAACTAGAAAAGCAGGGACAGCACTCTGCCCGATTTAAAAACAGCAACAGAAGCAGACAAAAAACCCCAACAACCCACAAACAAACAATCAAACCACCACACACACAAACAGAACAAGCAACCATGAAACTCTGAAGAGTAAATACTGCTATCTTGAAAACATCAGAAGCTTACTCCAGCTGCCAGGCTGCTATAAAAACACACAAAAAATTCTCCTGCTAAATTTTCTGCATTAATTTTATTCTTCTGTTTCTTAAAACTCCACTAAACCTTCAGCTTTCCTATGACAATTTATACCCCTGCTATGAAGAAAGGCTGTAAACCATTAGAATCTTAAGGTTTTTTCCACCTTAAGAAAAGCCTAAAAAAATACAGGTTATCTTTTATAACCCTGTAACAACAGAGGTTTGGCTCCAACAGAAGAACAATGAGATACGAAATCAAAACGGTCATCTATCCACTGATGGTGCATAAACACTGTATTTATTAGCACTTCCACACACTGATTTTAGACTAACCTCTTTCTCACAGTAGTAATAGCAGAAATGACCATCTCAAAACTGCTGTCATCCAAATGTCACAGAAGAGAACAAATGATACTCCTGTGTGATACCTACTTCCCTGCATCTCCTCTGGCATTTAGAAGCTGGCACACGAGGAGAATAATCCAGCTCCCGTGACTCATCTCACCCTTTAAAGCCAAGGCAAGCTCCCAGATGGAGCGAGCACAGGAGCTGCACCCGGAGGTCTGACCAATACTCCCCATCTCTCTGCAGCCTGAAGCAGTTCCTCCATTTTGCAGAAGAGGATCTGGTCAGCACTCATCTTCCTAATTACACACCAACAATTAGCTGGAATCTCGTTGGGCTGTGCATGTCACCTGTTAACAGGGCTCAGTGAAAGAGGGCTGAAACTGGATGTGGCAGATGGAGCTATATATCCTGCTCATCTCTGGAGAGCAGATTTGTAATGCAAAACACTGAATTCAAGATGCGAACTATGGATACAAGGAAGCAATCAGAACCAAACTGATTAAACAAGACCCAGGTCTCAGCACAGCATGCAGAATACTAAGCAGAAACAAACATACCTCGGGTAGGGGAACAAACAGCATGCCGAGCCACACGCCAGCCAGACCTTCCCTGTACCCTGTGAATGCCCCTTCAGAAACATAGACCATTCTGCTAACAACTCACCAACACCAGAAACATACTCATCCTGCTCACTCTCAGATACACCAGTGAAAACCCCACATTGATGTTACCTGCTTTATAACAGGGAAGCCTGGGGCAATGATGCCACTCATCCACAGAGCCAAATGTACTTCACTTGTTGCTAAACCCTCCAATTCAGATTTACAGTATTATCTTAGGTCAGAAGACAAGTCTGGATTATTATCCCAGCCTCTCTTACAACCCCAGGGATGTGTCATTTCATGCAGTTACTGTTATCCTGAGCCCAGCTCCTGTCTGACTAAAACAAATCTGGGTTCAGTATGCGAGAAATCCAGACTGATGCCCACGACAGACATCAGGATACAGAGGGGATCCGCTACTTCTCCTCCCTCTGAACTACCACAAGACTGAGACAGGTGTGCTTTGCTTCCAGCTTAAGTACTGCTGGCTTCAGCACTCGGTCGCACCTGCGTTTCCCTGCCATATTAAAGAGCATTTTCAAATCCCTGCACCAGCAACTGTGCTTTCCCTTATCAACACTGATCTGGCTCCACAGACCTCCCACTCGTTTTGCTTCATTGGATAATGGAAAAGGAGAAGAATTAAACACCCCCCCCTCCGAGATTCTGCAGCCGCTCTCTTGTGAATAGTCTGCTCACACACACGCTTGGCAGCTAAACCCTTGCTCAAAAGCCACTAGGAAAACTTGAACTTAGACTTTAACAGCTCCTCCAGTGGAACACAAAAACACAACCACCCATAAAGCTGCTTTTGTTCCACTTTTGCTCAGCAAAACGCTTACCCCTCACACAGCTAGAACCGGCCTCACGCATTATTTTGCTGTCTAACATCTCCCTGCTAAGTGGATGACTTCACATAGTCTTACAAGAATAAACACATTCTGACACGTATCAAAACTCAAAGCAACTCAGTTTTAAGCAAAGCCGGTTTACGCAATGCTTTGTAGACACCTCTGCATCACCTGAGCCCCACAGACAAGTTAATTTTTTTTATCCAGGGCTTAGAGATTAAAAACAACTTTCAAGTGCCAATACAGTGCTCACCCGGTGACTTAGCACGTACTGCCAAGCTGCTGCACAGCCTGCATGCTTCAGTGACCCAGTGCTTTTGGAACATTCCTGTTATGTGCACACATGCACACACAAAAGAGCAATCTAATAATCAGGATATTTAGAGACAGGTTATTCAGAGACACTCACGTGGCTTCTAGGAGCACACCGCTTTATTTGGGTGAACTGAGTTTAGTGTGAAAGGATACTGTAGCATTCATTCTCCTCTCCTGCCCTCTTCCCCTGCCAATTTCTTCAAGTTTTAGGGGTTTCATATTTTGTTTATTGCCTTTCTCAGAGCTTGACAGAAAGCTTCTGTTATTTGACCAGATTTTCTTGCCCTTTCTGTTTGGCAGATGTTGATTCTCCCCCATCCTCCTACACATCTCACATGGAATTGATACAGCCTCTTTTGTGTAACAAAAAAGATTGTATATCTTACTACAAAATCTGCTGTTTCACCATCACCGGCATGGCCTGGACATTAAAGAACAGTGTCTAACTGAACCAAAGAAGCATGCCACCGTCCCTCTCAAACGCAAAGGACTGCAGAGCCCACCTCCACATGCTGTGCTAGTGCTGAAACACAGCAGATCCCCAGGTGTGCAGGCAGAGAGCAATGGCTACAGCCCCAAAGCTCGATGGTGTTTCTGCACTGCATAGAGAAATGGAAACTGATTCCCTCACTAGCTCGTGGCTGATATGACTATGTTGATACTACACACGTGTATAATAGTGTAGCCCTAAAATATCTACCAGACTTCCCCTGCATCTACTGAACAGGAAAACCAGTGATAATTTTACTAATGACCTGAAAAACACTGTCGCCCAACCTCTTTTTCAGGGAGTGATATTGTAAAGAAAGTTGATAATGGTGGTGATACCCTTGCTCCACAGGCTTCTCCCAGGTGAGACTTCATGTCTTTGTGCCAGGCACCATCTCAACCCTCCAACCCCAAACACAACAACCTGGCCTTTTGTTGTTGTTCTTTTAAGACACGCCTTAATACCGAACACACTGCTCCACTTCACATTCCTTAGCTCTGCTATCTGTAAATAACAGTCAGGACTGGTACTTTGCAATGCAACTTCAGATCTTTGGATGGGAGATGGCAAGTAAAAAGCAAAGTAATATTACACAGTACAGCAGGATATCTCGCGCCTAAACAACTTAAAAATCACCTTTTAATGATAAATGTCTCCATCAGGAGCATCAAGCACAGCATGACTCTGCTGAGGGAGCAGGGAGCTGGTGAAGATAAGCTGGTTTTGCTTTCTTGAGATTTTTTAATACAAATGTAGCTATAAGACTAAGTTTACTTTTGCTAGGAAATCTTCAGAATAAAATGACTGCTATTTCTATATCCAGATGTGTTCCATGTCTATGAGTCCAGTCATTTCCGAGTCAGCATAAATCTGGTCTTGAGGCTAAAAAAAAACATGTCCTCTACTTTGTCTTTAGGAGTAGGGCACAATCTGCCAGCTCCCATTTAATACGGACAAACATGATTTCAGCATTACTCATCACTCCAATTTTGATAATGAAAAGCATTCCTCAAACTAAAAGGTTAAAAAACCTAACTATCTCCCGCTATCATCCAGTCATTGAAAAGAAATTAAGTTCACATCCTCTAAGAGATTTAATGGACAACAACAGACCCTTCACAGTCCATCTCAAAACACTAAAGCACTACCCCTGAAAAGACCAGTTGTCTCGTTAGGTAACACCAACAATAAGATCTAAACCCAGCTACTGGTGAATGCGGTTTCTAGAGGAGGTAACTTCAGGTTGGAAGTTTTCAAACCGACACAAGCCCTCACTGCAGAGCCAGCACAGCCGCCACCTGCTCTCAGGTTATCCCCATTTAAACCCTAGAAAAGTCTGGAGTTCATCCATAAATACTTAAGCAGTAACACCAGCAAGCCACTAAGAACACAGAACCACAAAGGTTGGAAGGGACCTCAAAAGATCATCTAGTCCAACCCCCTCACAAGAGCAGGGTAACCTACAGTACATCACACAGGAACTTGTCCAGGCGGGCCTTGAACATCTCCAACGTAGGAGACTCCACAACCCCCCTGGGCAACCTGTTCCAGTGCTCCGTCACTCTCACAATAAAAAAAGTTGTTCCTGATGTTCACATGGAACCTCCTATGCTCCAGTTTACACCCACTGCCCCTTGTCCTGTCACTGGACATCACTGAAATCAACTGCCCAATACCTACAAAGCAGAAAAAAAGCCAAAAAACCAAGGATCTTTGTTGGTTGTTTTCTTGTTGTTATTGTTGGGGGGTGTTATTTGGTTGTGGGATTTTATTTTGGGGGTTTGGTTTGGGGTTTTTTGAGGGGGGGGGATGTTAATTTGTTCTAAAGACATGACTTCACAGTACCAAAACTTTTAAGTAAAATAGATCAGTACTAGTGTTCACTTTTGAGAATGTAATCATGTGTTTGTAACAGTAGATTAATACTAATAGATAGTAGAAAACTTTCCACTTTTACTTTAATCCTTTCAACACCGTAGCAGGTTCTTTTAACAGAATTCTTGCACATCATCAGGAATCACTCCTACCCAGGGCACATAGTCTGAGTTTTCACAGTAGTCTCTAGTGTAACATAATACATTCATCTCTTGTAACAGAGGCTGTAATTTGCTAAGCAATTAGTGATGGCTGAAGCAGTCACTGCGCCCAAGTCCAGCCACTTTCCTGGCTGCATCAATACAGTTTCGTGCAGTGGATTGGATCAGGGAACCAATCTGAGTTAAACATAAACTAGAGGGAGGGGGAAAAGAACACAATTCTCTTTCACCTAAAGCAGACACCTATTTATCACCCTGCTCCTAGTAACAAAGAAGGTTTGGAGCAAGCAGGAGGAGACGGGCAGAGACTGGTGAAGCCCAGACTGTCTATGGAAGAAATGTTGGAACTACACAAACCCACCCCATTACTGCATGCTGCAAAGCACTAACCTCCAACAACATTTAAAGGCAGTGTTTTGAATGGTTTTCTTTTGCAAAATGATCTCCCACCCAGGGTCTATGGTTATATTCCAGTAACAGCAGAAAAAAACCTCTTATAATCTATGCCCTCTGCAGAAAATAACCTCTAAGGAAAGCACCAGCACTCTTCCACAGCCAGAACAGTGCTCCTCCCTCACCCTCAAAATTTCCAGGAGGTTAAAACTTTGACAGCTCTTTAGAAGAGGAATCCTCTGGTAAACGTCATGTTTCAGCACAACACCAGGGACTTCCTGCTCCTCTTTGGATCAAGTCACTGCCACAAGCTTCCTCACCTTTTATGAGAGATTGACTTGATCACAGATTCATAAAATCTAAAAACTTAAAACTAATCTAAACCTAAAATAGTTTGGGTTGGGAAGGTCCTTAAGATCATCTAGTTCCAAACCCCTTGCCACAGGCAGGGACACCTCACACTAGACCAGGTTGCTCAAGGTTCTGTCCAACAAGTTCTTGAACGCTGCCAGGGATGGAGCATTCACACGGGAACTCTGGAACTACCTGTTCCAGCGCCTCACCATCCTCACAGTAAAGAGCTTTTTCCTTGTATCTAACATGAATCTCCCCTTTTTAAGTTTAAACCTATCACGCCTTGTCCTATCACTACAGTTCCTAATGAAGAGTCCTTGTAGGTCCCCTTCAGATACTGGAAGGCTGCTATGAGGTCTCCACGCAGCCTTCTCTTCTCCAGGCTCAACAGCCCCAACTTCCTCAGCCTGTCTTTATGGGGGGGTGCTCCAGCCCCTGATTATCCTCATGGCCCTCCTCTGCAGTTGTTCCAACAGCTCCATACCCTTATGATGCTGAGGACACAGAACTGCACACTGTGCTCCAAGTGGGGTCTCACAAGAGCAGAGTAGAGGGGCAGGATCACCTCCTTTAACCAGCTGGCCAGCTTCTTTTGATGCAGCCCAGGATTTACAACTCACATGGCCTGAGCTCCTTCAAGCAGCACCTCAACATCTGATAAAGATCTGTAAATGAGAATAGCCCCTCTTTGAAAAGATGCCTCTGAAGATTTGTCTCCTTTCTTAGCCAGACCAAAGACTGTGTCTCTTGACGAGTCATTTCACCTGGGGATCACAGCTGACGGCAGTGTAGAGGCAAGACAGAACCTGCAATTCCCTATCAATCAGGGAAAACAATGGAAAACAGCCCATGGACAGTGAATTATATTCTTGAAACTTCTTTAAACATCTTTCCATTTATTCTGGGAAAAAAAATTAACAGCAAAGCATTCATCAGCAAACTCTGACGGAACAATACAAGGTGGCACATGCTTTGCACCCAATCTTTCTATGATGCTTCCTGGACAACAACTCTTCAAGGCAATAAGGCTGCACCCTACCAAATTACTTGTTTTTATACAGCTTTACTAGAATATGACAAAGCCACCACAATTAGGGCCCACATCCCATCTCTTAGAGCCCACAAATTACTTGCTGACATGCAAAAAATAATGATGCTTCTGTGGAAAAAGGGTATTTGGTAAAATAAGCAGGATGGAGAGTATTTTCTTTCTCTCTTCCTTTACCAAATGATTAAATAGAGGGATCAGAGGCTCAGATTTCAGCAACAGATGTTTAATTCTGAAGGCTTAGTCCTTCCTGGCCAAAAAGCTTTGACATTTCACTATATTGGTTTATTGACCAAAATGAGAATAGATATCCCAGGTAACTTTTGTTTTGCAATAATGAGATCATAATCTGACTTACAGCATACCTGTTACTCCTGTATTGTCAATGAAGCTGATCTTTATTATCAGCTTCTGAAATCCTCTTTATACAATTTGTTCCTTCAGCACTTTGTGATTTGTGCTCACAGCGGCACCAAAGTGTCTCCTCTTAAAACACTATTCCCAGTTCAAAATTGCCGCAATGTATTTAAAAACTATACGAGGAAAAGAAAACAAGCTGCACTGTACAGCCTCCCTGCAGTACATAATTGACTTAGTAATTTCCATAAACCCCAGTGAGAAGTTACCAGTTTGTCAATCTATTCTGCACACCAGATTTTGTGAAAATGCATTGAAATGGCTGATTTACTAATCCTGCCCTAGGTACCACTTCAGTAGCAGATGCCACCTAGCCCAAGAGAATAATCTCATTTAAAGGAGCAAAATGCAGCTAGAAACCTAGTCTAAATTTAGCACAGATCAACCACCAACAAAAGAACATTTATGAGGACATGGGAAAGGTCTTTGTTATCAGGACAGATGCGACCCAAATATCTCATCTACACCAATATGAGGAGCTACTGGGTGCAAAATAAAACACTGAATTATGGCTATACACAGGGCCTACTGTATCTTGGTATGATTGCTGGAAACTCCATTATGGTCATAAATATAGTGACAGCTGACAAGAAATTCAACAGAGGGATGGATTTTCCCCCAGTAGGAAAAAATGCTCTTAACAACTACCTGTGGGATTATGAAAATAGGCTACTTAAGTATCTGCTGCTATTAGTGATACTGTACTGCCTGCCAGATCCAGGAGAGTTTTCACTTTGAATGCATGCTTGGAGTGCTTATTGTTTTATCAAGGGAGCATAAACACTAATCTTTGGGGAGGACAAACAATATACCCAGCACTGAGAACCGGTGCACTCATTAGCCCACAGGAGCATTAGTAACCTGTGGTATCAGCATGTTACAGGAGAGAGTCAGTAAATCATTACAGTTGTCACTTGTAAGCGCAAGGTGGCATGGACAGGGGTGGCTGAACAAAGAAACGTCACCAACGCAAGGACTTTACCAACCACACAAAGCACAGCAGAGGAGATTAAGTGTCACGGGGAACAAAGAAGGAATACTGCAAACGTCACTGCTGAAAGCATTCAAGGAAAGAGATAATTTTGCCTAACCATTACATGCAATTGTTTTAGCTGAAACTACATCTTTTTCTACCATTTGCACACCGATTTGGCAAATTTTCTTCTTCTGCCTGTGAAGGAGTTGTTTTATCTACATTTTTACAGAATTTACCGTTCTTCTCAATCTTTTATCCTTGACGTATCAGAGACATAAAGCCCCCTCTTCATTCGAAAAACACTACATACAATCTTGCTGAGTTCACATGAAGACCTTCAGGACCATCAGTAAGATCAAGGAGCACAAGACACATCAATTAAACCAAGAATTACAGGCTGCATCTCAGATTTCTAGAAAACAAAGGTGTAAGTGATTAACATATAACCATTTCTAAAATTAAATAATTGCAGAGAAACACTGCTGCCTAGTGAGACTGAGAACACCATGCTACCAAAAATTAGAGGCAATTATAACATATATGTAAAGACCACGGCATTCCGAGCGTTAAATCACCTTTAATTATGTTTTCTGGATTTGTAACACTGACATTTGAATTCCTAATACTACACTGATACACCACGTTGAATCAAATACACCAACAACTTTGTTCTGAATCACCTTGAAGGCTTGCAAAACAGAGCTGTGTTTGAACACATTTATCTTTTTCCTTATGCTCTTTCGGTTATTCAGCAAGACCACAATGTATACTTCTGGAGTCATAATTGGTCACCAGAGCAACAGCTCGGATGCCAAAAAGCAGGAATTCAACTCAACTGCGCAGAGTGGCAGGGAAAGGTGATCACAATGCCTCCATTGTAGCGTTGATCCTGCAACCCTGCCCCACCATGAGCTACAAGTTGTTCATGTGCTGAATCCAAAATGAATAACTGGGAAAGTGACTGAAAATGAGTCTTTATTTTCTTTCAACTTCTGTTCGTCTCACTAATGGCCTTTAAAAGGGTCTGGGCATTAATACTTGGGCAGAGAGGTGAGCGGGATCTCTGGCTGCATTTTCCGGTCTCCAAGTGAGGCGAAAAAAATATAATTAAGAAATTCTTCTTTAATCAATTCTCTTGAAGTTGACAATTTTCTATTTATTACCAACCCTTTGAAGAGGAGATTCGCACCACAGCGCACGGTACCAACAGCACATCCCAAGTTCCCTCCTCGCAAGGAAAACCAGACATTTACATACCAGAGGCCTTTTCTCATGTTGTCAGCTAACTGTGGCCACATGAATGGTGAAAAAAATACCCACTCCATGTAATTTTATTCCTTAACCCCTTACAAAGAGCTCAGGTTTATTTCCAGATGACAGTCTACTGTAAGAGGACTGAGAGGGGGTATTTTTTTCAGGTCTTTTCCCTCTATTTAGCGATGCCCTTTCCTTCCTGTACTCCAAGGCGGCCAGTTTATCAGGTTTCAAAAACCAGCTAAGAGAGGTTAAATGAAGAAATTTTCCTTGCTTGTCTCCTCTGTTTAAAAGGTGTTACATTACTCCCTTCACAGTTTGCGGTACAAACACTGCAGCTGCTAAATAAATACGTATTTATGCACATACACACACTATTAGAAATATTTATGCTAATTCAATTGCGACAAAGAAATCCTGTCCCAACCAGACTGCAGGTTGCCCATGGTTCAGCTGCTGCAGAAGCAGCCCAGCACTGGTGAGCCCTGGGATGAGGATGGGGATGTTTCACCAGCATGTTTTCCTGCATGCATAGAATCATAGAATAGTTAAGGTTGGAAAGGACCGTAAGATCATCAAGTTCCAGCCCCCTGGGCCAATCTCCCCTAAGCCCCAGCACACTTGGACAACCCCAGTGCCTGGGCACTGAATACCCTTCTCCATCAAACCCTTCCGCACCACTCTGATGCTACTGCTAGGGAGTAAGGAAGGATGAAGGGAGATAGCACTGTAAGGGTAAAGCTTCCTTCCAGGAAGAGGTTGGCAGCAAGCTGGGCATGCAAAGACGAGACCAGCATGGCAGGATGGGGAGCACTAGCACCAGGGACCAGCCAACCTCAGAGCCCTGCTGGCAGTTTTCACAGCTGCCCTGGGCATAGTGGAAACTTCTCTGGACCCCTGACTAGCAGCACAGCTTTGTGAAAGGCTCCTAGCACGAGAGATTTTCACTTTCAAAACCTCCAAGCAGCTCCCAGCTGCTGCTTTTAAACCTGCAACTGCCACGTGTCACACATCCTCCAATTCCCACCTGTAAGAAGGGGACTGCAGACACACAGCATCAAATGAAGGAGCAGCAAAAAGCTTCGGCTGCAACATTTCCAATCAAGAGATTAAGAAAGATGGTCTGTCACAAAGTGACCAGCATTAACCCCAATGGACGCAGAAATATCGGGCTTTAAGGAACAGTATAAAGAATTAAGAGTGAGTCCTGAAGGATTTCAGGAGTGAATTGCCCAGTTTTCCTTCTTTGAGGTTTCTACAGCTGGATACATATTGAAAGCACATGGTCCTACTAGCAGAGCAAGACAAAAAATAAAGTCTATTTAAAATACCCATGACATGTCTACAAAAGTCTTGGCATGCAGTGTAGGCAAAAGGCGGGCCAGATCAGGATTTCTGATGTTTTTCTCCTTGGGATCACCTGAGAATGATGAGAGTTTTACCTACATAGATAAAACAACAAGCCATTACCTCACCAGCTGAGTAATACTTAATAAAAGATTTGATTTGACCTCATTATAACTGCACTGGAGAAAGGCACAACAACATCGCTAAATAACAAAACAGCACCAGCACTCGCTGGCATGCTTCATCCATATCTGCCGCCCTAAACACCTCACAGTCTGCAAATGGGATGGTTTTATTGTTTTTAAATACACAGAGGTATGTATTCCTTAATTATACTTTGAACCAAGAACAAAGGTCACGTACACACTCTTAGCAAGAGGCAACCATCCAGTCACTGTATGCTCTGTAAACAGCTCCCATCACTTCAACAATTACCAGTAGACCTTTAGACTTATGCATCTCTTGGCCCCTTTCATATTGGAAAAACATCATTAAAACAGATTAAAACTGCTATTCCAGTCACACCACTTATCTAATGCTTGAAGAAAATTTGTACCTGCAATTCTCTCCTTCAAAACAAATGATAAAAATTGACTGTTACTTCAGACTTTTTATCTTAGAAGAAAATATTCTTTCTAATCAGATATTACTAAAAATCTAGTCTCTCTTCTGTTAAAACTATGTATTTGCATAATCACAAAACTGTTTCAAAGAAGCATTTTTAGGCTGGATAAACACAGCAGTCGTGTGTTCAGATACACTGAATTAGATGAAATAACTTTAACAGAAAACGTACATGAAGTACATTTTCACAATTAACAGCTGCTTTATCTCTTTTTTTCTAAGATGACATTTAAGCTATATGCAAGTATCAGAGCCCTTTATCTTCCAATGCCATTTTCCCCTGGAGCATTCCTGTCTCACTTCAATAAAATATCAGCACACAAGGGCTTGAAACCAGCTCTACCTGCAGCAGAGACAACTCCCAGACTATCAATTTGTAAAAGCATTGGAAAAGCAGCAAGAACAATATTGACAGATGGGCTCTCCCACACTTCCACTGCAAAAGCCTCTGCTCTGGCACCTCCTTCCCCACAAATTAATCTTTGGGGAGTTGATGGATAATGATCCATTTCAGCCTTTCAGGCCTCAAAAAAGCAGACGGGGTATTTCAGGATTTAGGTGGGGTTTCTTTTGTCAGTCCATCTGTGCCCATCCCATCCCTCCCACCCCACACCCTCCCTTTAAACTTTGACTCCTACTTTCAGGAAAAGATAAATTTAGCCATGAGCACAATCCACTTCTCTCTCTAGAATGCCAACAAGATTTGGGGAGCTTACGTAATGTATTAGATGTCCAGAGCTGACTCCGACCCATGGGCGATGCTCATCCCCAACCAGCACTTGGGGTGTTAAGCTACTGAAGCTTTGGCATGTCTGGGGACCACAGCGTCACCAAGCCTACACTTCTTGTTTTAAATTACTTCCATCTCATTTGCACTCCCTCTTTATATCTGAGCTAACAGACGATACCTTCAGGTCTTCTGGCAAAGAGGCCCTGCTATAGCAGCATAAAATTAAAGACAGAAGTAAACCAATAAAATACCGACTCAGTTCAACAGGGTATTGGCTGTCCTACTTCCACTTCCCAGGAGGAAGCCAGGGATGTACTCGGGGAACAGAGTCATCCACTCCCACTTTATCTCTGGACTGTGGTTTTAACCTTGAGCCTGCATTTAAAGTGAGGGCTTGTATGAAACAGCAGCGGGCACTCCCAGGCTCAGGATACCAATGTCCTCAACAGCAGAAGGCGCATCAGGTCTGTTGTCATTACCAGGCGTGTTTCATTACTGCTGCTACTGGCAACCAGGGAAGGGCTGCAAGGCACCTATTCTTCAAAGAGAAAAGTTAGCACAGGGCAGCACAGATCCCTTCAGCAGCTGTAAATACTTTGCCATCTGCAGAGTCACTGGAATTAAAACAACAGTTTTGAGAATGCTCATTTATCCCTCCCTGACCGCACCACGTACACTGGCACCTCTGCTGGCTCTATCTCCATGGTATCCTCAGCAACTCCATACCTGTGGTCTGGTCCACAGGCCACACAAAGTAAATACAAAGAAATCTAGGCAGAGGCACACTCATGGGTGGAGCGCACAGCACATCTATACATAAAAACAAACAATACTTCAACCAACTGTTATTTTTATCCCTATGCAAACAGTAGCAGACAGAGAAAGTAAATCTCCTGCCCTGCTCTTGCTGTAAGACTACAAGAGCAGAATCGCTTTGCATTGCAAAAGAAAATAAATTTCTTAAGAGCCCAGCTGAAAACCCAGTTCCCACACAGAAGGTGGGCTGAAGCAAACCCGAGTGTAAGATACTCAGCCGTGCAAAGGGCTCCTGTGGACACGATGATTTCCCATCAATTAGACCACTGTAAAATGGACACAGCAGCCAACAACTGCTCTGATGCATGAAGCAAGAGAGGGTCTGCAATCTGCATTGGCTCTCTAGGCAGTGCTAGGGACATGATAGCTGTCATAGCCCCAGCTCCAGGGACATCCAGAGGGGTAAGAGCTCCTGGGCTGCCCAGGGGAGCCACACTCCTGTGCCAAAAACAAGCTGATGTGCTGGAAAACTGAAATTCAGAGACTCTCTCCTGTTTCAGAACAGAGACCATGGTTTTCTCCCTTCACTGGACTCATGACTTGCTCTGTTCAGCTTTTCAAAGGACAATGACAACTCCCAGCTTCCACACAAAAAAGTTTAACAGATCTTCTGTGCTTCAAAGCAGGCGGTTAAGCTACAAAGAGTTATTCATTCACCACAGTCTCTAGCCATTGCCATTCCTGTAACAGCGTGATACCCAACTAACACATACAGACACCAATGTGTGTTAATTTAATCCACAGGTCCCTTTGCCCCTGGATAAAGGACCAACCTTAACCCCATGATGCTGCTGCAGCGACAAGAAAAGCTCCAGAGGAGCAATGGAAATAACTTGTTTCTCCACCTGAAAGCACCCATAATTAGGAAGTGATGGATGTCGCTAGTAAACGTGAGTGATGTTTTTCAGGAGCTCTCTCATCTGTAACTGCACTGTTTTCAGATAAAATAACCCTTTCTGTCAGGCAGTGTCAGGAATGTCTACAGCAAATCAGTCACTCTGCTATCCAGCAAAAAAATACAACGTTCTTGTCATAACATCTGCAGCGTACCTTATATCAGTCCTCCTTCTCTGTGTACCCCATCAGTTTGGGTCTCCAACTCCAGCAACACCAGTAATTCGTGCTTGAGACAGTTGAAACTTCCAAAAAAACTCCCAACCCCAATGCATGTGAAACAGAAATTTGTTTGGACAAAACACCTTTGACAACAATATAAAATGGTCTTTGCCATCTGGAGTTAGTGACTATCAAGTAAAACTTGGGAGAAAGCCCCGCTTGCCATTCCTGCATGCTGGCCAGCAAAGCAGAACCACCGCAAGAAACAGCTTGGAGGAAAGTCAACAAGATAAGCAGGATCATTTCAAACTTGCACACCATAAAATTTCACACTGTAGCAGCTTCATTTACAAGACTTTAACAAAAATTAAACGAGGAGAACAAATATCTAACACAATTAACCCAGATTACACATATGGTCTAACGTCTCCGTGCCACTGTGCAAGTGCCAGGAGAGGCTGTCCCACCAGGGAGGATGCAGCAGCGCCGTACAGACTGTCACAGCTATCGTGGAAAATAACCCCTCGACTCCTGCACCTCTGAACCAGGTGGCCTTGTCAGCTTAATGGCACTGCTTCGAAACCACAACAAAACAAAAAACCCCATCACCATGATTAAGGAGATGGGGACAGATAAGCAAGAGGGACCATTAGTCTTTGGGAATGCTTTACGTGGTCACCTGTCAAGCAGCCTAGCTATGTTTTTAAGTGATTAAATCAGACCTCAACAGAAATCTAAGCGTTGATTTCTCACTATCCTAACCCAGAAAAACATGTGCACTGAATTGTCGCTAAGGTTCATGCAACAGACCAGCACTCCGAACGGCAACACGCTTCCATTTCTAGAAGTTACCTTACAAAACTTAATGGAGCTTGAGAGAGAGTTAACATTTCATTAAGAGCTATTCTTGATCTTTAAACGCAGCCAGTGTATATTAATATTTAACCACTGCATGTTAGAGATTACATATCACTATTACAAGCTCATAGTTATTAACTTTTGCAAAACACTAAGACGAAATAGACGCTGAAGTCACTGATCACATGTTTTCTGTTTATTGTGATGGGAAATAATCAGCTTTTCTGATTAGGTACATGTTTATCATATTACAAGGCAACAACCTCCTTCAAGCACCCAATCCAATCCATGTGCTTGATGCAAAGGTTTTCTAAAGGCTATGAACTTAAGCACCTCTATCCTAGAAAACACACTGGTGCTTCTAACAAAAGAAAACGCTGAAGCACTGAAGAAATTTAAACATTTGATTACAGTGTTTCCTCTTGAAGCCTGATTGAGAAAACAATTGGTTTTGTGTTAAGAGACACTACTCAAAGGCAAGCAATCTCAGTAATACCTGGCCCTTCTAAACCATTGATTAACATTACCTGGAGGAGCACTGCCACTGACCCAAGAGACTTACCATTCAAAAAATTCATCCTCTGAACAAAAGGAGGATGGAAGCAGTTTATTGAACCTCAGAACAGAGCAGGTGTGAAGGGACCTCTGCAGGTCCCTAGTTCAAATGCCTGCTGAAAGCAGGGCCACCTCTGAAGTCAGGCTGTGTTGCCCAGAGCCTTGTGGAGTTGATTTTCAAGTACCTCCGAAGATGGAAGTGCCACAAACTCTTTGGCCCCTTGTTCCAGTGCTCTGCACTTCCCTTGCTGCATCCTGTGAACTTTGCCTCTTTTCCCTTCCCTCTGCTCCCTCAGGAAGAGTAAGACACCACCATCACTCCAGCCACCCGGTCAGGGTATGTGGCTATAGTCAGACAAGCTCAGACAGCTCTGCTCCCTTGGCCCTCATTCACACTGTTCCGGCTCCAGTCCCTGGCCAGCCACACAGGTCTCTGCCACATTCACTCCACTGTTTAGCACCTTTCTTGATTTGTTGATGCCTTTCTCATACTTGTGATCACCAGTGGGATCCAAGTTACAGCTTTACCATAAACTGGGAGTACCTCCTGTCCATCCCTTCGTCAAGACAGCAACTGACCAGTTGGTCTCCTCATCCACAGGCTGACTGGACCCAGCTCCAAGAACCTCCACATCTCATCTGCCCTCCCGACCCCAGCCGCATTCAGGAATGCGCTTGGCCAATCCACACTCCCTAATGTACCATCCTTACAGCTCAACACAGGTCCTGAGCAGCACTGCCCATGGCAGAACCATTATCTTTAATTACAGTCCTCTTAATACACTCCAGATGGAGGCTGTCCTCTCTGCAACTGTTAGCTTGTGCATAGGTGGTGATGCAGCACGTGTCTCAAAGCGCTCTTCTATGGCTGTGCAGGCTAGCCACATCCTCACCATTTTGCATTTCCTCATTCCAGCTCATTAAGTTATACGCTGCAGACTTACAAATGTGTTTTCAATCTACCGTAACCATTTAACTATGCTTCACAATGCTTGAGCCCCCCTCAGTTTGAGCTTGCTTGCAGATTTAGTAAGTATTCCCTTGTCCACATCAGTAAAGAGAACAGCAAACAAAGCTCAGCCCAAGACAAATAGGGGTGTATCCACACAATTCCTCCTGCCACCCCCTTCTCTCCCTGATTTCCACCACAAGTTATAGGTAACTACTCTTCAAACACCATCTTTAAACAGTTACTTGTTTACTGTATCATTAAATACACGTATTTCCCTATTCCACAGCAATGCCACAGGAGGTTATGTCAAAAGTTACTGAAGTCAAGGTAGCGTCAGAGGTACTGCTCCCCCCAGCCCTCATCATCATCATCTTCTCCTCCAGATTCCTAGAAACTGATTAAAAATTGTGTTCCAACTCTCTGAGCACTGCAGTTACTCTAACTCGTCTGGAACTCCCTGTGCCTCTTTCAAAGGCAGGTACCACATTTGCCCTTTTCAGTCCTCCAGGACCTTTCTTGCCCTTCACAATTTCTAAAAGATAATTGTAAGTGGTTCAAAGGTTGCTTGGCTGCTTGGTGATGTACCCTAGGGCAAATTTCATCAGGCTCCGACTATTTGAATACACCTATCTTATCTGCTGCTTCTGATCTATCCTTTTCCTACTCTGCACTTTACTCCTATCACCTTGTTTAAATGAATTTCAGTTAATTGTGAAGACACACTCACACAATACAGTAACTACATGAAATCCATTTAGTAGTCTATCTTTCAGCTATAAAGTTAGCAAAAAAAACCCCCAAAACCCAGACTGTGCACCCACCGTGACTCCAGCTTTTTGGAGATGCAAGAGAACACAAATAAAAGACTGAAAAACAAACCACACCAAAAAAAATAATCCTGAAACACCACACACGCCTCCCAGAAAACCCCTCAACCCATCAAAACAGAAACACCAAAACCAAGCCAGAATAAACGCTGGGTATGGCTTAAACCAACCCTCAGCTGAGATGTCTGAAGAGAAATAACAAACTCCTTGCCTGCATAGAAAGAGAAATGTAACTGCATTTCAGAAGGGACTCTCTCAGCGACTAAACCAGCCTGTCTTGGTTTGATACATTCATAGAAGCCAACACTTCCCCAGCAGATAAAACATTTGATAATCAAATGCATGATTTCCTGCACACTGCCTCAGTTATCTAGCACTGATCATTGCCAGGGGTAGGGTACTGAATTAGACTGACCACTGGTTCAAACCAGCACGGCAAGTACCACTCCCATGTGAACACAAAGCAGGTATCTTCAAGCACATTACAATTTTAATGCACCCACCTGTTTTAGCTACAATTTACCTTTCATCAACTGGAAATTACCATCCTCATAGCTGAGACATGGCAACTTATTACAGGAGCACAGCTAGTCTGCTTCTATGGAAAGTAAAACAGACAGCCTTAGATCATCCTCTGTGATTTCTATTTTGTTTTTCAGCAAAACGAACTAGACACGGTTGTGTGCTGTTACCACATCTCATCTGAAGCACAGTAACTTCTTAAACCGCTCCATTTCCATCCTCAAAGCGCATCAGTCTCTGCTCTGTGATCCCCTAGGCAGAAGATGCAATGTTAATGGAGATTCTGGCTGTCACTCTCAAAGCAGTCAGTGATTTGAATGCCTCAATTTCTAGTGTACCCAACCTGAAATACTTTAAAAGGTCCAATTTTCAGGAAATGATGAACACTCAAAAACTGCTGGGTGGTGGTTCCTTCCCTCCCTCCCTCCCTCCCCCCCCCCCCGACCTTCCTCACAGTGTTTAAATCCAGAATCTATTTTACCTGATGTTTCTATCTAAAAAATCCTTCTGCAAGACTAAAACCCTAGTACTAGTCAAAACCAACAGGAAAATTGTTTTCTTTTGCTGTGATAAAAATGCAACAGATCCATACATTCTTCCAGTTACACAAAATATGGCAGTCTACTCTTGAATATGGATCTGTGAGTATTTTTTTGCAGAGTGATACAGTGAAAACCTTCTCTCACAAAATACTATTATCAGCTTTCAGCAAAACCTGCTTTACTGGACAGAATAACAAGGCTTGATGTCCAGCACTGCCAGGTCCAAAAAAATCCCACCCAGTATTTCAATCCGTGTATGCTTGTACCTGTTCTTACTTCAAATGCAACCATCCGTAATCCCTGCCTCGCTGCCTGTCTCCCCTGAAAAACAGATCATAATTAGCAAAATCCTTAGAAATCATCCTGGAGTTGTTGATGGGCAGAAAGAAAGCATGAACAGAGAGAAAAGCCAGATCAGGCTGCTGCTGCTCCTTATTCCATTAGTGGAAAAATTCAGACTCTATTTCAGTCAGAGGAGTTTGGTATCATGCACTTGTTCACTCACAGCTCAGCAAACCTCATTATTTCAGGTCTCTCTAGAAATCCAGAGTTCTGCCTTAGAGTACAACAGGCTGCACATCCACCTAATGCAGCACCCTGCCCCCAGGAACGGCACTGCTGGTGCTTGTGCCCGGCACAGCACCAGGAGCTGGCACAAGCACCGGGAACCCCGACACAGTCACAACTGCAGGGGCTTTAATCCACCATCCTGCTGGGCTCTACTTCAAACCAGAAGTCTAACCAATACAGACTGGTTTCAGCCAAGCCTATGCTGATAGCAGATAGAACGAAACCAAGTTAATTAGAGTTAAATGTATCCTCAAAGGAGATCTCAGTACCAAAACTCCTTATGCACATTAACTTATGTAGCATGTATTTTTAATGAGTTCAGCACTTGTCTTGGGTTTAGAAAGCACACGCACAGGGTGGCAGCTATTCAAAGCCATTGCGCCAGAGCAGGAGCAAGTGCTGACTCTGTGGGATGACAAGGTTGCGTTGCCAGTTATGGTGATTATACCTTGATTGCATAACCCTCAGATAGCTAAATTAAACAGGTGAAGTGACAAAACAAAAGCCACCTACCAATATTCTGATTATATAATAGAAAGGGAAATGAAAAAGACCAGAGGGCTAAAGCTCATGTTTGATTTTACAAACATGGTTAAATCTTGTAACATCTCCAGCTTCTGCTGATGCTCTTTTTCATAAATACCCTTTTGAAACTATACCTTGCTGCAGACAGCTGAAGCATACACCTTCACAGCAGAAGGGGATTCTACTAGTCCGAGTTGGGAACCCCACCCTTCCCTCTCCGCATGCATTCTCCAAAGAACACCCTGTGAAACCAGGTAAATGGCCAGCAGTCATGCCCTTTGGGATCCAATATATTAAAGCACTACCCTCATCTGTAAGATAAAAGGACCTTCAAAGACTCTTAAGTACCCCCCAGAAAATAATATATAGCCATGCATAAAAGAATGCTTGAGCTATGCCAATAAATTCAGCCATCAGCCTTTCAAGGCTCTCATTTAAACACAGACAGAAAATACTGTTCACCGTATTACAGTGAAAAGTAACGGATAAGTCCCTGCTTCGCATGATGTTCTGGCCAATGTGGCATTAACACACAATCAAATCAGTTGGAATCCCGTAAGCTACATGGCAAAATCTTGTAGAAATACGTGAACTGTATCACAGAAAACGCCCCTTAAATTAGAGCGTGGTACCACAACACATTTTACAAATTAAAAACATTTAAAGTACTACAAGGCAACAGTGTCACCTGATGACAACCGGTTTATACTTCAACATCGTCATGAAGGAAACTAACAGTGTAGAAGTCTCGGTTTTAACTGTGATTCCAGTGCCCAGCTTTCAGTGGTAATGTTGCATGCATAAAAATCCCCTAAACCCCAACCACGTAAGTACATATAATCACATAGGTATATAATATCTCCCTAGCAATAGCCAATTCAAAAAAGAAAATCCTGAGTTTGGGGGGTTTAACCTTTTCAAGCAATCTCCACCTTAATAAATTCGTTAACTTCAGGACTGTAACATTCAAATGAAAACTTTAGCTATTTTTGTATATCCCTGACATAGCAAGCATACAACAATTTTAGTTCAAATGAATGTCAAAAGACTGCTTCAGGATGCACTGCAGTCTCCAAACTCCTGAAGACTTAATCTGTATTCTCCTAATCTAGGTTACAATTTATCTTCAGGGGTTCTCCTGTAACATCATTCCTTGATGCTTCAGATTCCACCTGACATGATTGAACAGGCTTCCTTTTCTTTATTCTCCCACTCATCTGAACAGCAAAAGTACACTTTTTCCCAGTTTCCTACCCCTCCCACCCCATCGGATGGACTTCACTAAGGAAATTATTTTAAAAGAAACCCCTATAGACAACCCGTGACCTAGATCAGGAAGATTCTGCCCAATTTATGTTAAAAAAAAAACCAAACCCACAACTTACTTTAAAAGATGTTATTGCATGCCACTCTCAGCGTACTTTCAGCTACGTTTCATATGGTCAGAGTCTGCCTTTTATTGCCTAAAACCTGAGTCTACATTCAGAATGATAGAAGAACTTCTCAGGGTCAGCTAAAAGCATATGTAACTGCACATACCAGAAAAGAAGCACTATAAAACTTCAAGCCCTCAAGGCCCACTGTTTTGCTGAAGAGCGGCATGACCAAGCTGTGGGCTCAGCTCCCATCTATAGCTGTCACCGCTCTTGGCTCAGCCTTGTCACCATGTGGCATCGTCCCAGTGGGACAGCTGTCTCCAGCCTAGGACTGCTCCAAGATGCTTCTGAACACAATGTAAAACTACAGGCAGATGATTAATTAAGAAATATCATCCTAAAGATGACAGAGACTCTCCTGTAATTCAGATACTGTCTGGGTTTTCGGGTTTTCATCTCAACAAATTAACCCATCACTGGGATGCGCTCTGTCCTGCTGCTCATTGCCAGCCTGGTTTCATGCCAACGACTCCATAGGCGAGGTGAGCCTCCAAAGGGTGGAAGCCAGTGGGGAACAAGGAATCTGACCCAGCTGTACCTCCGAGTAGTTGGCACCCCTTCATCTCGCCTCTCCTGAACTGAAGGAGAAGGGAATGCAGTCTGTAAACTCGTGTTCTTCAGTGGGCACAGCAGCTTAGAGCCTTTCTGCTCACGCTCCTATTTGCATCCAAATGCAATCTTGCCAACCCTGGAATCAACTTTGATAAAAACCAAACATGCAGTATTGCATGCCAAGACACTCTTCCCTGCCCTCATGTTTCTGTGAAACACAAGGTTTCCGAAACCAGCCTTCCCACTCGTGCTGACTTTGTGTAACCCCTCAGGAGGCACACCCCAACACCTGAGCTCAATCTGCTGCTGCACCTGCCATTGCCAGACCAAACACCATCCATGCCTGGCAAGACCTATTTCAAAAAGCCTCTCAGCCCAAAAGCTCACTAGCAGACTTTCCTCCACTCTGCAGGACCTCATCAACACTGCTTTCAAATACCCATACGCAGCGACATGCCTACTGTGAGCCTTCCAATCTCCACTTAAGCAACAAGACCAGTTCCTGGTTTTTCTTGTTTCTTTCTAGAGAAATCTTGTTTGTTTAAGGCATCAGCATCTTAGCTAATGAGTTTTCATTTCCCTTGTACACTCCACAAATACTGGGCTGAGTAATGCATAGTCTAATTGACTGTTAAGGTCACTGGCCAGGTCTTTAATCTTATTTAGAATACTTTGAGACAGCTCCTGAGTCATTAGGGCTTCATTCTTGGGGACACAAAGACACGTAATATACATTAATCAAGAACATAAATGCAATTCCATGTGTGTATTTTACAGACTGCAAGATTAGAAAGATGGCATTAAATATTTCTTCGCAATATTTGCATTTTAATAATGTTGCTTATTTTAATATACAATAAAAATATTTAATTGTCAGAGCCTGCTGGTTTCTTACAGTCATTGCTCTAAGAAAATTCCTTTAAGTAGCAAAAGCCACGCTTTAAATACCAACCTGAAGCAAAAGAAGGGCTCGGGGGGAAACTATCTTTAAAATTCTTTACTTGGGAGCGGGTGGGAAGATACCTTTCAAGCGGTTGCTCATGATATTTGATTTTTCTGGTGTAAATTGTAACTGAGTGTGGGCACACGTGTCGGGAACTTTGCAATACTTTTGAAAGGGATCAGCATTACTAATCAGGCACTGAAATCCAATTTCTGGGCAAATCCGGGAGCTCAGAGCTAAACACTTCAGATGGCTTGCAAAGACCTTTGAAAAATAAAGTTAAACAGTAATTATACATAAGTGCGCTTGAGAAACTTTACACCTGTCCTGACACGAATCAGATCTTTGCATGGAGGATGAAATTCCTGGCACTGCTTTAGGTGACTGGGATGGCATTAACTTAGGCAGGGTAAGAATTCAACAGCCACAAGCCTAGACAGGTAGGATAAAGGAGTTACTGACTCAAAAAAGCACGACAGATTATCTGTGGAAGTCTAAACATGTTGATCACTTAACATAAACAGATCTGCTGGTATTTTTAGAAAGGCATTTCAACTCATAAGTAACAATGTTAAAAAAGGACGCCACTAACGCTAATCATATTTTCCACAGGTCCTCCCAGCCCCTTGCAGATTGTTTCGACTAAAACTCAGACCAGGGAGAGAACGCAAGATTAAAAAAAGGAAAGGAATAAAGAAAAAAAGCCAAAGACAGGGAGCTGGGTTTGGGATTAAGACAATGAAGAAGTTGCTGGCAATCAGCGTTTCACTGCTGGATGTGCTACAGACTCCTCACCCAACCTTTATCTCCCTGTGCCTCAGTTGCCAGTCTGTAAAACAAAGGTGATAACGTTTCCCTACCTCACAGGAACCTTCTCAGAATAAATCCATAAATGCCTGGGAGACACTGAGACACCACTGTGACAGAGGCCATAAAAATACCTAGAGAAAAAGAAACACAAACAAAAGTAAGTGTCGTAAGTGACCGTAACAGCAGAGACATGCACAGACAAAATGTAAAGCAAAGGTCAAAACTCAACGACATGCATTCCCCGCCCTGGGGAAGAAGAGGTTTGGTTCACCACATGTTCCCATCCAGATGCTTTTAAAACTGTGACAGCAAACGACAGTTCCCCCTTAGACACAATGTGGTCATGATAATCCACTACCCACATACAGATGTGGATGGGAAAAGTGTTTCTCTTACAGACCACTGCCTCAGGCTCTTCATTACAAATATCACATCCAAAACCCAAATCACAGCAACAGACCCCAATATACTAAAAATGCTCTTCCTCAGCCTCCATATCCAGTACTTACTGCAGAACTGAGTTCTTCCAATAGTCAAAAAAACTTCTAACTTTCAGCCTAACATCTATTCCTGAACAGCTTTTAGCCATTTGTTTTCATGCCAACACTGATCCAGCAGCCTCAAGAGCTTTTCCCTAACCCTGAGGTTTATTTCCTTGACGATAAAAATGAATTGCATCACCTGCCTGTCAGGGCTCATTTTACCACCCAAATCAAGCAACTTCTTGGAGTCTGCTCTGAGATGACCTCCCATCCTCCGGAATAACCTACTTCCTCTCTTACCCCACTAACTTCTGCCCAGCACCATCGTTGCAGCTTACTGTCACCCTGGGACAGTGCAGAGCAAAGCTGTGTTTCTCCAGCACTTCCACAGCTGGTAACCCCATCCTACCCAGCTCAGAGAAAAAGCTTCTTTCTCCTAATGCCTCCTAAGGTCATGACCCTGCAATGTTATCACCACAGAGATACATCCCACTTCCATTGCTCCAGGTCTCAACAGCCCTTTCTGAAAGGTATCTCGACCTTTCGCAGCCCTGGCCGTGCCTCCTACCTGTCCTAGCCACAGCACTCTGAGCCCTCAGAGCACTGCTCCATGCTCCCAGTGACATTTCAGGGAACCCACATGTCCCCCCAAAACACACCTCCTATCTTCAGTGTCGATTCGGCTCCGCAACCAACGGCTTGAGCTCAATTACACCATTAAGCATTCTTTAATGTGAGCCAAATGACTATAGCCCTCAGAAGGATAAGTGATTCAAAATTATGCAGATGCAGAGAATGCGTTATTTAGTTTTTATCATTTACAAAGTACTCATTTCGTAAACAGTTTCAGCACTCTTTCAGAGAGTGTGATGCTGCATCATGCACTATTCGCATCCTTGGTGGAAAAGGGTAGGAATGCCATTGGTTCACTCCAGCTCCGAGATGGGACATGGGGTTGAGATGCCTGCCTGCCCCACATGCCTACAGATATCTCCATCTATCCTCTCACACACACACCCCCTTGGAAGACCCTCTCTCTCATTCCCTCCCAACCTGAGTGAGCGAGACAACAAAATTCCCCTTGCTTTCAATTTTGGGGATAGGAGGCAGTTCCCTCCCTCCTGGCACAGTGAGTGGAACCTGCTCAGGAGCCGGTCAGACAAGCACCAGAGCTGGTAGGAGGGGAACAGCAAGCTCACCCCTTCTGCTGGCAGTCTGCTGCCAGGTCAGACTGGGATATATTGGAAATCTCAGCACAGACAACCAGAATACACTCACCTTTCCAAGGACTCGGATCCATTTAAAACTGTGTTCTAATAACCTTCACAAACAAATATATTATGCAATTTTATGTTATGCAGCGTTGACTTCAATGACTCTGTAGCAGTGCTTACTCTACTATATTTACTTCTGGCACACAACAGCAGCATTCACTGCAAGTCATTCAGAGCGTGTTCCTGTTTTAAACCCAGAGGATTTATCCTGCCAATATCTATGCACAGTGCTCCTCGGTATGTTTTTCGTAACTTTGTCCCCTTCTTCTGTCCCTGCAAGTTCCCCTATCTACAACATGTCATGAGTTTTTTCCCCCTCTTATACAGCATTCGAATTTTCTACCCCAGCATCTCTCCCTCAGTGTCAGGTCACCATCCCACCTTCAGATGTCCCATACTGTCTCCATCCCTCAGGTCTAAATCCTAGAGAAGCACCCTGACACCTCCTGCCAGGCTCCCCAGGATTTGAGGAAACCCCTCTTTCAGGCATGCACACATACATCCACCTTGATGCCCATGCCCAAGACTAACATACTAAATGAACAGAAGATAGATTATACAAATCTGGTTCCTCCCTTCCCCCACGACTAACACAATGACCACTTCAGTACTGGCTCTTTTCACTCTCTTCATCAGCTGCTCTTTGTTGCAAGAATGGCAATCACATCTGAGTGGAATCCATCCAGCGGTAAGAGGTTTGTTAAATCCCCAAACACATTGTATACAGAGAAGGATACTTCAGCTACTTAAATGGCAACCCCTTATTTAATGCATAAAAATGCTTGAAATTTCTATAAGCCAACAATTTAAATTAATATTCTCCTTTAAACATATCAGTCTCTGCTGCTAATTGTATGACTTTTCATGTGTTTCTTTTGAATTTATTCTTTGGCAACCCTATGGAATTTCCTGCAGTTGTAACACACAGCGCTGCAGTCATCCACAGCACACATGCATGTATTTCACGAAAAAACTCCTTTCTCCCAAAAGCATAAGTACATTTTCCATTTGCATTGTAGGGGCAGTTCAAGTCCACTATTCTCAGCTACACCACTCTGGCACTACTACTAGAAAAGAAAGGAGAACATGACACCAAAATAACTAAACAAATAAATGATCTTTTCTGCAACAGAAATATTAAAACAGAAACAGAAAGCAAAGAATTTTAGGATGATGACAGAAAATCCCCTCGGTCATACCAATCACTATTTAATATGCATTTTAAGGCTCCTGAAAGCCCCTTCCACAACAGGACCTGTGCACACCAAAGCCATCGCTTATGCTCTGAATTTCATTGCATCTCTTTGACGTGTATACTTAAAATTTTACACTGACTCAGCTTTGGATGTCAAAGCCAACTTTGTAAAACAGATGCTCTGCTTGCACACGGAGAGGACACAAACATTAGGCTTTTGCCATTGAGGATTAAACATTAACAAAAATCTAATCAGCAGTGACGAAAGTGGTAATGGCAGTTCACTGGAGATAACCTCCTCCATGAAGCACACTGCAGTCTCCGTTGGGCTCATTTAAAAGCCTGAAGTGACTGAAGAGAGACCGTATCAATAGGATTTTAGCACACTAAATTACACACAGCTTCCCCCGTCTCCTATGTTAAACTCAAGGCCAGTAAGAGTAGCAGAGAGACTGCTGAGAGCTTCTCTGCCACACATAGCAAGGGCACATCCCCTGCAGCACCATGGAACAAGAGCTCACCACCCACAGCTCCACCTGGGCACCTCTGCAACCAAAAGCATGAGCGCTACCACCCCAGTTTTGACCAGTTCCCCTGTGTCAAGCCCAGAAGAGTCTTTCCTGAAGCTCTCCAAGGCTGGGTTTTCAATCTACGTGACAGTATTTACTGAGCAGGCAACACCAGCAGCCATGAGCATTTCACGCAGCACTGACAACAAGGGATTCCACATTTCTTGGTAAGCGCCCATGCTGGCTGACACAGCAAAAGGCACTGTGAGAGGCCAAGAGAAGCCGCAACTTATCACAAGAAAATGGCAAATTGTGAAAAACCTGTATCACAAGGTCAGCTGCCTAAGCACAGCTTTAATAGAGCTCCATAAATACCTCAGTCTAACGCTGACAGAGGTTAAAAACCTATTATCTTTCCCAAATGACAGTGTGAACATATGTTCAATCGAACACCCCGCCCCACCAAGCTACAAAGTAGATTCTGCTCTTTCAGTTCCACAAATACAAACCACAGGGAGCATTTTAAATGAAAGCATTATGAAGATTACATTAGGCAAGTCTGATCTACTGTAAAACACTTGCACACAACATTAAGAGGGAGAAGAACCTTTAACACCTGCTTACTCTTCAAACATAGCATTATCTCTGTGCATGGCTTGGCTCTTAATGGGAAGAGATCTCAAGCTAAATTGCACAGCTTACTCCACCAGCAAAGAACACTTTAGATGTCTAGGACCTAGTGGCCCACTAATACCAAACTGGTGAGAATACTCTTTTAAAAGCGTATACTCTGCTGAACTGCTCCACTGGCTGCTGCCCTACAGCAGAGGAAGTTTTTACCCTAGTGTAAAATGTTGTAACACAAGCCATGTGGCAGCTGGAAAAGGACTGTGCAATCCCAGCAGCGTTGAAAGTCATCACTGTAAATATTCACAAGCAGGCCCATTTGTTTCCTTACCAATAGCACCTTGTTATGCACATATATTTATTAGTTTCTAAATATCACCTGTTACTCAGCACCTCCTCCATTGCATGCCACGAGCTCCCTGGCTGCAGAGGCTTTGTAGCCCCTCCATGCCCATCAGAAATTTCATGGTGTTTCAACTTCCACAGCTCACTCACTGGAGCAGAGGCACGGAATAATTACTTACTTCTGTCTTTCTCTGCTGACCTCTCTGGAAGATGAAACTAGGAGCTTTAACGGCCTCTAAAGGGAGCCAGGTCCAGCCCATCTGAGATGGGAAGGATCACAACTGTACTCGTAAGTCTTTGGAGTGAAGAATGGTTTTAAAGATCCAGACTTCAAAGATCTAAACAAGGGGAAAGTTCAAGCTCAAACACTCTCCCCACTGGAGGAAGGAGAGCTTCTAATGCAATCACTCGCGTTTCCAGCCATCGCTTACACTTCAGAGCTGAGGCACCAGGAACTGCCTGTCACATCCTACAGTATAAATAAACCTCAGTCTGCCAGGAGGAAAGCTGTTACAAACCTAACCATTTTCCTTTGGATTTCTTTAGAATGCTTCCTCAAAGGATCTCTCCTTGGCAGAGCCAACACAGGATTCCTCCACCCCACTGGCAACAGCAAACATGTTCCCTCCTCTTCCTAATCATATGCATCACCCATACCATGAGAAAGTTGGGCAGAGCATTGATGGAATTGGGCAGAGCACTGATGAAATGCCCAAGTTGGCAGCAAAATTAAGGTTGAAGAAATGACACAGATGAATGACTAAGTAATGTCTTGGTTTCCCTATGAACTCTTAATTTACGATCCCTCAGACCTTTGAAACATACTCATCCTGCTTGCTGTCAAGCAGAGATGACTAGAGAGGATCAGCTTATCACCATGAATTCAAACACAAAAGAAAACAGGAATGGAATTAACTCTGAGGCCAAGCTCACACCTAGACCCGCTGGATGGCATAAACTTGAAGCATCATCCTTACAGATGCCAGCCAAAAGACTAAAGCTCCAAAACCCAGCATTTGGCATCTCCATCATCTTATGAAGCAGTGCTGCCTTTTCAGTGCAGATGCAGCACAAAGGCTGTTATGCCACAGCTGACGGACTTGATATGGAGGCACTTGTATGCTTTCCAGGGAGGAGACAGAGTCTATTCAATACACCTTTCTACAACATCAGATTTTTCTTTCCAGGTGCACAGCATGATTTCACTTGTACAGTCCAATCTGGATCTTATGCATCATGTCATCAGCTTTACAGAACAGAGTAATAAATAACAGATTTAAGGTAAAAAATCAGACCAGGTTTTGCTGCAAAACATGAATACAGGACAGTTTAACCTTGTCTTTGTCAAATATGGAATGGGGGAGTTGCAGCCAGGGCTTGTTATCCTAAAACTCCTAACAGAAAATATCTGCAATCCCCCCTTGCAGACAGCAATAACCCAGGACTACAAGGATTTTCTGAGAATTTGGTGAGCCTCATGTTCAAGTTCCTAAGATTAGAAAACTCACAAGTGCGAGGGCAAAAAGCACACAAGAATGTCTAAAGTAATTTTTCCAGTGACTGACAAACACATTGCTCAATTTCTTAGGGACTTGAGTGGCTGAAGCTGAAGTTAAGCTTCACTAGAGTTATATTTAGTCCTGCACAAATACGAATTAGGAAACACTTTCTTCCCAGTTACTAATGCAGTGTGACAGGAAACAATTATCTGCTCAGTGTCTAATGTTACCTTTGGTGAATATCTGGCTTGCAGAAATTGTATATTGTATAATAAAGAACCAAGCTGATATTCCGCAAATCAGTTAGAAAACTCATTTAAGAAGATGAAGAAACATTTGATTTGCACACGTCTGAGCTACGCTGGTCTTAGCTATGCAGATAGAGTTAGTGTTGAGGCCTCTCTTGCTTTGATACTAAACTACAAAGTACGTTTGTTTTCTGAATTGTACTTTAATTTATTCAAGAACTCTGTGGATATCTGAAGAATATCATGGCTTCTCCAAGTATAAACCAGAGCTGGGCAGAAGGACAGAACAATTAAAAACAAAAAATCCCATCTTTTCAAGCGCCAGTTTATCTCTATGGAAAATGCAATTCTGGGTCACAATGGAGCTCTCAGCTCAGCAATCGCTTCAGACTTCAGTGTCTGCATAACACAAAAGACAACAAAAAAACATGATTCAAAGGAAGGGCTTGTTAGACTGTGGAGAACCAAGCCATGATTGTATAGAGGAATCTCACGTGGTGCAGACATGCTCAAAAGGGCTGCACTCAAAAAATCCAAAGCATGTGGCAGAGAAGAAACCCTGCTCCTGCCTACTGCAGCAAGAATGCCAACTGACAGGACTGGGGTTTCCAAGCCATCTAACACAGCATCCTTACGCTAAGGAAGTTAGAAAGCATACCGCACCACAGAAAAAAAACCATCCTTTTTTTTGGCACCACTGGGCAAATATTTGCCATGCCCTTTACCATACCGAATCATGTGAGTATTTCTAGAGCTGGAGGAGTTCGCGTTTCATGGCTGGCTTAAGTGCTTCAAGTTTCTGCCTTGTGCTGGTGATATGCTGGTAACCTTTCCTATTGCAGATCCCCTTGAGATGGAAGATGGACACTCAGCACCATCCAAAAGACCACCAATACCCACAACATTTTTTAGCCAAAGCAGGACTATTAAAACACACATCCTTGCCTGGTCTTTCCACTGCTTGCTTCTGGAAATAAAAAAGGAAAGAAGCTGATAAATGTTTGTTTTCTTGGTAGTGTTTTGTTGGAGATTATCTGTTATTTTGGCAGTAAGCTCTCAACAGCAGGCAGAACACAGAAACCTGAGCTCTGGGCACGAAGCAAACAAACTTCTCACCATAAGCCAAAACATTTCTTAAGACACTCCAATTCTGAACAATCTCTCTTAACTACAAAGCCAAGCATGACTAATTTTGATGAACAAGTTACAAGGATTTCCAAGGAGAAATGACACCTCATTACTCCCACCTGTATGAAATCTAGGAACACTGCTTATACACTTTATCTTCTTTGATCATCTTGTGGCAAGGGGAAAAGCTGATGCCCCACCTCTATAATGTCAAATGTATCAAAACTTCTCATACGAGTTTACCAACAGCCACGGCTGCAAACTGAAGAAGCCTTTTTAACCATGTCCTTTCACACAACTGGGATATTCAGTAGGTGCAATATTTTGCCTCAGGAACTCAAGATTTGATCAGGAATTTTACTTCTGATGCCAACAAAAGTTCCTGCCTGTGTTTTACTTGCTACATTTTTACTCTAACAAGGTAATTCCTACAGTGCTTTCTGTACTGATCCGCAAAAACAGTGCTGAACTCAGACTTATCTAGTCTACATGATGGAGGGAGGTGGGCTAAATTCTTTACAGATCTATACAAGTAACATACTACCACTTTATCCAAACACAGCTGAACATCTCACTCCCCATTCCCAGTAGAGTCGAAGGAGCAAGAACAACCACAAATCTGCATCATAGGGTAGAGGTCCACGTCAACACGCAGCCTCTAGTTCTTGCCGAGTACTGAAGGGCAGCAGCTACATCATCTTGTTCAGAGATGTATCAGATTAAAGGCTTTTCTCTGTTTCAGTGGTACTGACACAGCCAGACTGGTAGATTCCATAGAAGCTTAAGCTTAAGAAAACAAGATGCGGTTGAAGCTTAATATCAGTATATTTTCTTGCTGTTCTTGTATTACTCCTGTACACACAACACTACAGCAATGCACTCTATGACTAAACAATCTCTGTCAAACTTTGCTGAAGAGACCAGATTGGACTTTCAACAATCAAGCACACGTAGGCCACATTCACCTTCTAGTTGTTTAGAATCTGTTAAGTTATTATGTGACTCTATACTTCTCCTACTTCTCAAGAGAGACGACACAAAACAAAATGAGAATCCAGCTTGGAACAAGATGAACAATTTCCCTGGAACACAAGAAATCTCATTTCCCACCTCCCACTCTCCCAAGGACTCATCCACTTGCCCTCGTCATCACAATGCTAAAATAATCAGGAGGAAAAGCAGGAACCTCCTTGCCAATACAGGTTGCCATGTAGCACCTCCTCTCCCCCCTCAGTGTACTGAGCTTTTAAACAAACACATAACTTGAATGAAGCCTTCCAAAACTTATTAGAGGTTTACAGAATGAGTAGACAAGGATGACAGGCATACAAATTACCATTACTACTGAGTAATCAAAGGGATAAAGACACATATTTAGGTATTAACAGTAGTTAATTATTAGGAATTAGAATTAGAATTATGCTTTTTAAGAAACCAACTACTACACATCAGTCTATCATGTCTTTTCTTGCATAAAGGTACCTGGCACTGAATAGGATGCTTAAGTGATGGCTATCATCTCATCCAAAGCATCCATTCCCTCAACAGCTACTCCAGTGCTGCAGTCTGCCAAGGGAAGGAATTATTTCATCCTATACCCAAGATCTCAAACTTCCAGCTCTCCACATTGTACAAACCCTGGCAACACTGTTGTCTGAGAAAAACCTGTGCTCATACAGAACTAGCCCGGAAAAAGAGAAAAGGAGCTGACCACTGTTAGAGTTGCTTTGTCCAGGAAGAGCTAGACAGGAGCACTCTCCGAGCACTGCTTAGTGGTTCCCCACCTCCTCTTTTGCAAGGTTTTAAATCCACATCAAGCAGACTCCTGTACAGAACTGACTTTAAGGCAGTCTACAGGACTTTGAAGTTTTGCAGAACAAGAAAAGACCACAGCAGTATCTTGTCAACACTGGAAGAGGAGAACACCTCTAAGCACAGGGGTACAGGAGTGAATCAGACATAAAAAGTCCAAGCAACTACACTACTACATAAACTTGCAAGCGTGCCACTGATATAACAGCGTGAAGTCAGGACTGGGGTTGTTCTTTGAAGAATAGTGGCTCTCAGCCTTCTTTGGCAGACCAGCAGCTCACTGACAATAAACCCTGGTTGTAATGGAAAAAGAGATTTTTATGAGATTATGAGATTTTTATGAAATTAATGCAAAAACATACAATGGAAAGGTTGTTTTCCTTTTAATCCATTGCAATTTGTCACATCATACTATCACAACAGGATAATCTTCAAGTAGCTAGCGTTAACATCTTCCTACAGCATAAATCCAAGAAAAGCGATAAACAACATGAAGGAAAATATCAGAGGAACTATTAGATCAAGTTCACGTTAGTGTTGCCTGAAGTGTGACATCCATCGCATTGAAGAGCTGATGTTTATCTGCCTCTCTATGAGGCTTTTGACACAAAGCCCAAAGACCCATAAGAACGCACTAATATTGGAGAACTAGCAACAACACCGAAACCTGTTAACAACTGCCACCAGCAAATTCTCATCCTGAATATAACCAAGCTTTCTTACACCCCTGCGAAACATACTACTCTTTTTCTTTCCTCCTCCTTTAAAAGCATAAGAAAAAAGTGAGAAATAAAATAGCATCAACCTGCATGAGTTTAAAAGGTTTTCCCTTCAGCAGCAGCAATGCCACCACCCCAGACAAGAGCTGGAATTGCAATAATCATTCAGACTGGAATATCCAATCTCTGTCAAGTGATTAAAGGTGAGCTGTAACTTAAATATAAAATACATGTGTTTGAAGCGAGAATAGATGAACGCACTTACTGTATCATACATCCATTAGTACAGAGCATCTATTATAGACGCATATTAAAGGTGGATGAACATACTCACAAAATCCAGACAAGCATATTTTTAAATAAACAGTTCTTCCTACCAGAATTACCATGAGTTATCATCCCCAGTGAGTGATCTTCTGTAACAGAAGGTATTAAAATAAAGAGCACTTTTAAAAGTTATTTACAATGCACTCTATTATTTGCTTAGTAAAATAAGCCAAAATCCTGTCTCACAGATGCCTGTATTTCAACTTTATATATGTAAATAAAGCACCAAAAAAATAGAATATATTGATAATAGTAAAATAAATGCATTGCATACCCAGTTTACTCCAAAATTCCACCCTTATATCATCATGCCCTGAATAGTTGTGTCTTCTGAAACTTACAGAAAACTGAATGTGACAACAAATGTAAACAACACAACACAGATTTCCACATTAATGACAAAGGCTGTATCAGCACTACACATTTAGAAGTGTATTAACAGTACCCAACAGTAAAGTAACCACAAACAACTTCAGATAATCAGAGTCCTTATTTCTTGCAATCCTGCAATGTGCTTACACAAGTGACACCAAACAGAAGCACTCAGATACACGAATTTTGTCTTTTCACATCGTTAAGAGTTTTTCCTTGAGAAGCAAACTAAATGCTGACTTTAAAACATTATTTAAATACATGTTTAAAGTACTTAAAAAATAGGTTTATGTTTCTAAAGCATTACAACATATTTTGTATATTTATAAATACACATAATATTAAAAACCATTCATGCATCAAAAGTATTCAGATCTATGTTCAAAAACCCTGCAGTTGCTTCCCAAGCCTTTGAGAGGCTAAACAGCTGAAAGTAATGTACTAAACCAACTCAAAATAGTGACTGACCTTTCAGCTGATGTAGAAATAGCTCTTTTCCTAATTTCAGTTTATTCAGTTAGTTCAATTCAATGACTTGATTTGCTCAAAATAAGAAATCAATTAAGAAATAACATAGTATGAAGATTTATTTTCATTTTCCAATGTAGAAATAAACATTAAGTGCAAAAGGATGAGATCTACCACTTACAAAACCCTCCAAGGCCAAAACCATTTTCCAGTCACTATCCAGAGCTAATACCTTGACTATTTTAAACCTTGAAAGCACTCCCTTACCAATTCAAAAAGCAAAATGCAGTAAGTTTGCTTTTGATTTACATATGCAGTAAATTTTGGAATAACGCAGCTAATACTGTTTCATGCATTTCAACTGAATTAAAATTCTTACATCAATGCAACTGTATATTCAGCACTCAAGATACGTTAAGCAAATATTTTATTACCAAAAATATGAGCATGAAGTACCTGAATGCTTATTTGACATAGTTAGACAATTATAACATAGGCTTATAATAATCTTGACAAAAGGTGTTACCTTATTGTAAAAGCTGTACTTAGCAGCAGATCAAGGCAATCTAATAATTACCAAACTACTAATAATTAACCTCTCCTTTGAGAAATGCAACGAAGTAAGATCAAAGTGACTGATTTACATCAAAGTTTCTTCATGATTTACATCATTATTTAAATCATATTTCAGTTAATGGGATATTTATTACAAGGTAGCAAAATAAGAGTGGAAAGATTTAATGAACTCTGACACTCATCTCTATTTTTGGGCTCATCTCAAATTCAGCATGGACTGGGCAGAGAAATTCCTGGAGGACCCTGTACTACTCTATTGGTTTTGTAACTGGTTCTTTAATTTCAGAATATTCAGATGATGCATAACTCAAGAATGAGTTAGTTTACAATTACTTGGGATACCTGGATAGATTTCAGCATGTCCCTAACCATGCCGCAATCATGTTCCTGCTGGTGAATAAAACCTCCTAAGTATCTCCTACGTATCCGTGCACCAACAAGTAACATCTCAGCGGTACTTCAGAGCCCACACTGGGATTAAGCAAAACATCCCAGAGCTCTGACACAATCTTTTACTGATGAGAGGGAGTAAGAAGGGAGGACAACGTCTTACCTCAGTCATGCTATTTTTCCTTTATTACAAGAATTAAAGAATTAGGAGAAATGTACAAAGTTAATGCAGACAAATGGGGTTTTTCTTAATCTCGCTAGTATTTTAATTAAAACCTTTTGTCATGTCTGCTAAGCAAGTTCAAAGTGTTGCACTGCAGTAGCAATGGGAATGCAGAAGTCTTCTTATGCTTGGGGAAAAAAAAAATGTTTTCAACTTTTACCGAATCAGCGACTGTAATTACTACAGGAATGAATCAAACTTATAGCAGGCAAACACAAGGCATAATCATTTTTTGTGCGGCCATAAATGAGTTTATTCGTGTCGCAATGTGATAAAGTTTAACATTTTCTGCATGTCAGACAGACTATTTTGATAACATTCTTTACATTCCCTCCTTATTAACGAGATGAAAAATTTGCTATTAAGATATGCAAGTCATCTCAACACATCTCCTTACTGGATAAGCTTCAACAAAACCTTTTTTTCTAACCCCATTAACACAATAAACGCACAGCCAAAATTCTTGCTTTGGTATTAGACAATGTTCTGCTCTTGCAAACTATCAAGAGGTAGAATTCAGCAAACTACAGCAAATCAGCTGAGGTTTGGGTTTTGTAATTCTGCTCAGAATGCTGCGGCAGGGGAGACAAACGCATGTTTAATTCCCATTATTTCAAAAGATTTTTTACTTCAATTTAAAGAAATGAGAGAGAAAAAAAAATGTTGGTGCTTTCTTTTTTTTTAATCATTCCCAAGACTACCTCTGCTATTTAAAAGTACTTTCACATCTCCACTTTCACTACTAACCTTTTGTGAAGAACAATTTCTGATTGCTAGGCTATTTTTCATTTGCCTACCTCTATTCATAAAAAAAAAAAAGGGGGGAACATGTAAAACAGCAGATCTGAGAGACTGTTAAAAACTTGAATAGCTTACATACATAAAACCGATAGTGGTTCTGCAAAACCTGAAAGTAATGTTATCAAAACAGGGGATTACTTCAGTATGCAATGGCACTGATGAACCACTCACTGGCATCAAACCACAGCAGCACGTCACCAACATCAGCAGTTGGTTCTTTGCTTGAATGTCAGTTTTGAAGAGCAAATATATACACGCACTCACACACGTATGCACTTCAGCACATAGACAAAGGCCGCCCATAATCAAATAAACCTGACAGCTCCTACCTGAAAAAGCAGTTTTGTGAGACCACATAGCTCAAGTCAGCAGAATCGTTTGGACCAAGTTATCCAAGAATTCTCCATTTACAAAGTTCAGTTTCTCCTTGACACGAACTGGAACATTACAATGGAAAGATGCAACGGAAAATACTGCAGGTAGGCTGTCACCTCTGGTGCTGGGAGAGACGGCTGAGCAATGCCACTGCCACAGGAAGGATGGCTCCGAAAAGGTTCCTGCAAGACCGCTGCGGAAAGACCTTTATCAGCTAGTCACTATAAATTTATTTTCTGCAAAGGAACCTTCTGGCATAATGTGCAGAGAAAGGACATAAAACGCAATCTGTCTGCCAATGAAACTTAAAAGTGAATGTGAAGGCAGGAGAGGCAGCATATTTTGTTGAAATATGTAGATATGCCACTTAGATCTCAACACGTGCCACTGCCTGACACCAAAGGGTGAAATGTTCTGATCTCTGCTGACAATATTTATACTGAGAAAGCCTCCGATATTTCATTCAGTTCCCCAAACGCCCATCATCCTCTCTCCAGAAGCAAGAGGGGTGGATGGGAGCACTCTGCAAGTCTACGAACAGGTGACAGAACCTGTGGACCACCTTGCCAGCACTGTTTGTTTCCCCCTTAGCAGCACCCACCTATGTACTGCCAGAAGACAACTGAGGACCATGGACACTGAATTCACTTTGTTGTCTACAGAATAAACACAGAAACAACTAAAATCCTTCAACAAGGACAACTAGCAAGGTGGAGGCTAGCATCACCTGCACTGCTGTCCAAGGTGCAAACAGACCGCAGCTCTGCAACTCTGCAACAGGGGGTAGGTAGCTTTCACCACCACACAGATTAAGCCAGCAAATCATCCAGAAACAAGTTTACAGATTGGGTTTTTTCCTTTTTCCTCACCTTGGTTAGGTAATTTGTGTAAGCTGTAATATTAAATAAAACAGCAACCATGTCTTACGAATAGTGAGGATTTTTTTTTCAAGTAACAGAATAACCATCACCTTCTAATCTAATAAAGCTGTGAAACAAGACCAGTAATATTGCATCAAACAGGCATGCAGAACTCTAACACAAGTTAAACAGACACATACACAGAAAAAAATTAGGACCTGCGCAATTATCCTCGTTTTGGCTGGGTAAAATTAATTTTCTTCCTAGTAGCTGATGCAGTGCTGTGTTTGGATTTAGTGTGAGAACAATGCTGATAACACACCACCGTTTTAGTTCTTGCTAATTAGTGCTTACCCTAATCAAGGACACTTCAGCCTCTCATGCTCTGCCAGTGAGGAGGGGCACAAGGAACTGCAAGGGAGCAGAGACAGGACACCTGACCCAAACTAGCCAAAGGGGTATTCCATACCATGGAACATCATGCCCAGTATATAAACTGGGAGAAGGTGGCGAGGAGCCACTGATCCTTGCTCAGGAACGGGCTGGGCATCAGTCAGCGGGCAGTAAGCAAATGTACTATTCATCGTTTGTCTTTCTTGGGTTTTATTCCTTTTTTTAATTCCTGTTACTATTATTATGTTTTACTTTATTTCAATTATTGAATTGTTCTTATCTCAACCCATGGGGTTTACCTTTTTTCTGGTTCACCTCTTCATCCACCAGGGAAGAAAGGAGCGAGCAGCTGCACGATACTCAGATGTCTGGGGTTAAACCACAGCAGCAGTACAACTCAATTTTCAGTGAGGCAGTATTAAAATATAATTAAATATTTTACAGTACAAATAAGAAGATTAAGTAATGCCAAAAGAGGGCACAGGATCTGAAGGGCAATGGATCTAAAGATACACTTTTAAATATTTAAGCTAGTTTTTTCCCCTGAATTTTTATCATCCTATTAACATAAGTTTATACATTTTGTATAACAAGTTTGTGCACCACAATTTTTTTCCACTTGTTTAATCTTCCTATTTCTACTTTTTAAACATCCAGTATTACTCAAGCCTCTGGGTGTATTTATTTTAATTAAACACAACAAAACCAAATGAAAAGCTTTTGCATTGTTTGAAAGGAGACCACTCAGAATCTTCCTCCGTGTGTTGCAGTACAGATCTGTCAGATACATCCCCAGAGTAACCCTGCCAAAGACAATAGCTGTGCCAATAGCTATTTGTCTTCATTGTGAAGGGAGGCCTTTAACAAACAACAACAAAAAAAGTAATTTAATATTTGTATTGTGTTTGCACAATGAAGCGCTGAACAGTGAATGCGTGGGGTAGCACCTTCCAACCTGTGCCCATATGAGGGCACACCGCAGGTGCAGTAGCGGACGGACATGGTCTGGGACAGACTGACACTTGCTGTATAGTCCCACCTTTACTTCTCTTTAATCAACTAAACGCATCTGCTTTTATTCCATAGAAGATGGATGTTCACGTGTTTTGACAAAAAACCCATTCCCCATTAACACCTACGCAAGACCACGCATGAGGCAGAATCACCCACATGCTGGCTGGTCCTCACTCCATCAGGTTGCCAAAGCATCACTTCTCTCTAACAACTGACAATGTGCCTGTATGTGAGAGCTTTAATTCCGTGCTACATTCACCAGCTTCCTGGGTTTTTACTTTTGTAAAGGCACACTCAAACTTGTGGTCACACCAACTTATTCCTGTGGGGGCCAGTCTCTATGCTCATCTGAAAGCAGGTAACGTCAGGCTGTGCCTTCCCCTTCACCCACTGTTACCATGTCCACAATCAGAACAGTGCAGTTCAAAACACAGAAAGCAAGTAGAAAGGCTTAAAAGGCTTCCTCCCAGTATCCGGCCAGAAACATATCCTCTCAGTATTTATGCCTTTTCACTGCAAACCAATTTCTTCTGCAATAAAAGGCTGCTTTTGATGTAAACCCCTTACACCACACAAGGGCAACAGACTCCAACAGCACTTTAGATGCTGTTAGGAAAGGTTTTCTATAATCCTGAATAAACATGCAGGAACTACACATGCAAGGAAGAAAACAGGATCTCTGTGGTCTTTCAGCCCACCGCTCTAATGGAGTACAAATTCAATGTAGACAAAGGCAGACAACACTCAAAATATGCACTATGGCTTCAGAATGTTGTTTCATAATATTAATAATTACCTAAAAAGAACAGTGGTATTTGACAAAGATTTTTTTGTAAGTAAGGTTACACTGATGAGAAGGTTTTCACCAAACTCATTATTTTACCTGAAAAGCAAATGCAAGTACAACAGAAATTGCAAAGCAGTATTTTACGGAGGCTATTTTTGTTCACGCACACGGATCTAGTTATTGAATACAAGTGAAGTTTAACAACAAGAATAGCAAATAATTTCACATTGTACAAATTGCCCTGTACTTTTAGGAAATGTACCTCAGCAGAGCCTGTAGACTATTTAGAAATCACTTGTCTTCAAAGTCTGAAAATGACTGAGGGACAAGCAGTAACCCAGTCTGTTCAAGTGGTGCTGCAGAAACTCAGCATTTTCCTCCTCTCTACAGACAACTTTAAAGTCACATTTGCTTTTTATTATTATTACTTCTTCTATGCTAACAGAAAGCCTTTCTAGATTTTAGGTTTCAGTTCACATCTTTATAGGTTTCACCCGATTTTCAGACTTCCACTCACCGACTGCAGAAATCTGGAAAGATAATTTCCCAGAGTGAATTACTTATTAAAAAGCAAACGTATCAATGAAAGACCCCAAACCAGGCCCCGTGTGAGGCCAAAGTAATACTCTCAGCCCCGTGATCTCTCCCAGTAGAGTTTGTCAAATCACTTCCAACTACTCATGAACACTGCTGGCAATTTTTTTTGATAGCCAACAAAGGGGCAATTACAGAGTAGCACCAAGACACAGCTCACATTTTGTAAGGATTTCACCCGGAAACATGCCACTGATATTCACATTAAAGATCTCCCAGGGCCCTATTACTTCTTTCTTTTCCAATAATATCCAGGATTGCGCTGGTGTTTGAAACAAAAATCAAAGCTTAAACAATCCACAGTTTCCTAACATTTGCTTCATTTTAATTGTGACGGTATGGGAGTTCATGCTAAACTATTCAGCTATCTACCGGGTCAGTTTTACAGCTGTATTCTACATTGGGTAAGTCACATTCAGAAAATTTTATAATGTATATATATAAAAACATGCTATGACATTCCACCAAGTTATCTTTTATTATGAGATTCCATCCTTTAGAGGACCTGAAAATAGTTTATACAGCCATTCGGACATTTAATCCTGGGATAGATGCCTAAAGACTACCAGAGAAACAACGCTCATCATCCAAGAACTTTCTGAGGCGGAGGTAATTCTCTTCTCCCCCAGACCTCAGTATTTTGGCTTCTGGGGTCCTTCCTGGTAGGTGCTGGGAGCGCTGCAGGGACAAGGTGGACTCCTGCAAGGGCACCGGGGTGACCTCTGAAAAATCAGCAATCTGTTCCCAACTACACCTCCTTCTCGCACTTCATTTTGGAGCAATCTGCCCTAATGTATGAGCCCCGCTGAGACATTACACCTTTATTACCGTGTTTCAAGGCTGCCCATTATCATCCAAGTTGCTCTCATCCGTTCCCACACTTTCAGAAGGAAGAGGCATTTAAAAAGAAAAAAAGGATTGAAAAACCCCAGTAGAGTAGACAGAAAATGCAAAGGACTGACCCAACAACTCATTCTCAGGTACACCTGACACCACATCAAGGCCGGAGGGGACCACAGACCCTCACTTATCACAGGTTCCCCAAATTAATCCTAGGTAGAAAGCTGATCTTCACCCCAAAAGCCCTTCAATTCTCAAAGTTTCCAATCATGCTAGAAAACAAGAAATAAACCACCATTAAAAAAAAACCCCAAACCAAACCACAGCTCAATTTTCTCCCGTGATAAATGGGCAGCCAGCAAAGGAGCCATCTGTCCCAAATCCTTACCCCCTCACCCCAAAATACTCCATCCCTGCCACTGGGTATGAATGAAGCTCCACCACAGTCAGCAGCCACCAAGCTGGTGCCGCTCCATCAGGTTTATTTGATAGCAACCCTGCTTTCTTTCCCCTGTGTTAAAACTCAACAACTTATCTCCAAACCAATCAGGGTCACCATAAAGACACACTTAGTGTTACAAGAACGACCTGTGTTTTAGTAGCACTGTCCATTTTACGGAACTTTAAATTAAATTTCACATAAAAACTCTGCTTTGGATGTCCCTTAATCGCTCTCCTGTTTATGGCTGCACACAAACCTACCCGACATAAAAATCTGTCAAACACTGTAATTTCTTCAGTTGCTTCCTGTGCAATGCAAGTGATGACCCACCTCCTCCCATAGGAAAAGCCTACAGAATGCTTTATGCTTCCTTTTTCCCCCCCAACAGTTCACTTAACCCTAACCCCTGATTCTCTCCCATTTCCAGTTAGATGGCTGAAAAATTTAATTCCTGATAAGACAACCTTTCAACCAACAGGAAATTGACTTCTGACTAAGGGCAGAGGTTGCTCAGCTCTGGGGTGTTTTATTTCCTTGTACCCACAATCACCGCAACATCAGCGGACACCAAAATGAATTTAAGTAGAAAAAACCCCAACCCTGATGTGTCTCCATTCCACAGGTGCCTGCCAGCAGGCACAGCTCAAAGCAAGGAGGCACAGGCAGCTGCACGGAGAGGCTCCCATGTAAGGCATATTCATTCCCGAGGTAACTTACCATCTTATTAACATGGCTTATAGACAGCTGTAAATTTTCAGCATTACAACACTTTATGATGTTAAATAATGCATCATATGTTGCACAGATAGTTTATTGTGCATTTTTCCACTTTGAAGACTTTCATGGATCCTATACAAATTGTGCACAGCTGCATATTACTGGTAGTTGACAAGTTCTTAAAAATTACATTACCTGATCATCCAGGAAGCAGACTGCAATAGTACCGCTGAATACCACACTTTAACGTGTGCATAAAAAGGAATGTTGCGGTCCAATTTTTAAGTCGCTACCCTTATGAAGAAATTATTCTATTTTTTAATAAAGATCTACTGCTTTTACAGCATGGGTATGTGTACTATTGCATATTCTGCATATAAAAATCACACTCTGAAGAGCTGTACTACAGTGCAAAAACTGCCACTGGAAATACTGGAATTATCTGGCTTTCGTGCTACTAAAATCCCCAAATAAATCTTGTATTAGCATATCTGTTTGTGCTTCATTTTCTGATAACAGAGCTTGGTTAAGACTTGAGAATCAGATAAATCACAGAGCAAGCACTAAAACTCAGGACAGTCACTTTCCAACTTGTTTGAACTTGACTGTGTATTGCTAACTTAAACAGAATGCAAACTACTGCCCTCTAACAGTTTAGATCATATGTTAAAAATCTTTCAAGCATAGTTGGTTTTATTTTAATATTGCCTGAAGGTCCTAAACCAAGATCATACCCCGTGATCCTGGATTCTCCACCACACAGTTCCTGTCTTGAAGAAATTATGATCTAACATAGACAAGATGGAACAAAGAAATACAACAAGCAATCAAGGGAAGAGTGGGAACTCATCAACTTAAAGGTACAGTTGGTTAGTTACTCTAACTGCGGAAAAAATCCTCTAAGCAGGGAGCAAATAAAGAAAAATAGTAGCAATTGCCATAGGAGTCCCTTTTAAGGAGTAAATATGTAAATTCTTCCAAGAAGCACCAAGACTGCTTTCAAAGCTGAACCTTAACTACTACTACGTAATTTATAATCTTAAACGTTACTAATTTGTGGCATTGGAATAACAAGCCATCTACATTCTTGCCATATCCTAGAACAACTGAAAAGAAATCATTGCAAGCCATCAAAGCAGCAAGAACTCGTATCACCCCTTGAAGTCCTCCTGATTTGTTCAGCTATTCCTGTACTGCCAAAACACAAAGGTTCTTAAAGGCGGGTATGGCCCAGCTAGCCTAGGAAAGGGGAATTTTAACCACTCATTTTCAACAAGAGCTACATTCACCGAGGTTTCTAGTTGCCTTAACTAAAGGCCGTATTTCTCTTCACCAAAGCAACCCAAGGACTACAATCACAGGTGTCTATGAACACTCTTGCCCACTTAAGTTATTCCTCCTCCACAGATTTAAACCTACAAATAAAATTCACAGATTTAATTTGCAATGCTCATTGTTTCTTATCACCACCAACTATTCTGTATGCCTAGTAAGATATTCTTCCACATTAGGAGAACACCAGGACAAGAGGTCTTCCGATTTGAATACCCTCTCAATACAACAATAAAAGACACTGAATTTCATACATCAGGTGCAGTAAGACACTGAGCAATATAACTTGTAATACACAGAGCATGTAACTGGATCCAAATAAATAAATAAATAAATAAACCAAACCACGAGTTCAAGTTGTTTTCCATGACCACATTCATCTTCCTGAAAGCCACACTTCACTGTGACTGATTCGTTCTTCCCATGTAAAACAGATTCTGTTTAAGGGCTAGTAATGGCATTTGCCACATGACACAGTCAGGGATGGAAGGAACCAAAACCCATAAATCCAAGTTGAAAGCTTGCCCACGGTAGACAGTGCAGAACCTCTGTCTTCAGGACAGAGCAACTCCACCACCAAATGAAAACCACCACATGTGACAACAAATCCTGTTGTCTGCACTGACACTGCAACATCATAGGTGAAGACATAAAAAGAAAACCCCAAACCCATGATTTCCCAAGTAACCGTCAAGACCTGCAGCTGTAAAAAGACTATGCACTGATTACAATCTCTGTTCTGGTGATTTTTTATTACTGAATGCTCATCCTCCAAGAAACATCATTTATATTACACTGAACCTGAGTTTCTGAGCAACATAACATGTATGTGATATGGAACCCAGCCAAATACTACTGATTACACCACTGTCTCAAAAGCCTGCTGGCAAGTTATGTGTTGCTTCAACATAATCCTAAATTATGGAGTCTTCATTCTTTCTGAAAATAAAGTAACCTGTTCCCTCTTGCTTATCTGAAGTTACCAAATATTTACTTCCTTGGTCAAGGAAAAGGCAGACCTTCTTCAGATCCCGTATTCCCACCGAGTGGCTATGAATATGAACAGGCATAGCATTACTAAAGGATATAAAAAGAGAAAGAAAGATAACAACCAAAAATATGCTACTGTCAATATTTGGATAATATGAGAAGAGGAAGCTTTACCTTAATCAGTATATCATCTTATTTACATGGGGTGACAAAAGTATATTAAAGCTATTCTGAAGTTAGACCACCAGGTTTCTTAGACAACATGTTAAGCAGTGCTGCTGGCTTTTAGGAATGCATTTTCACTGAGCCATGCCTGAAAGGTTCAACGTGCAATGTATTAGCTTACCAAGAAACATCCCAAGAACTGCTCCCCCCATGTAAGCTCATTGCTCCCAACTAGTTTAATCTACAGTTCATATTCTTAAGAAGTCTATGTCCTTCAACTGGTTTAGCATTTATACAACCATGAGAAAGGCAACCTGAAGCAGCTAAGCTACACTAATCAACACCAAGTTGGCTGTAAATATCCTCTATCCCAAAGTTATTTTTATTTACTTGTAGCACATTTGGACTAAAATGTTTTTATTTTAGTCTTCTGCAGCACGCATGATTTCACACATATACTCACGTATGCACATGTACATGCTTGAAAGGCAAATTTACTTGGTTCCTTTTCTATTAAGAGAAAACTTGGCATTTCTCTAGCACAAAGCTGTAAAAGCTACCTGGAATGCAGATCCTAATCACCAGAGAAAAACTTGTTGAAAGAAGGGATCCACACCTCACTGCAAATAGAGCTGTTCCACAAAGACTGGTGGAACAAGCAACAAGCTCAAAAGAAATGGAAAAAAAGACTGGCGGGTAAAGAACAAGCAGCCTAAGAACAAAATTACAATCACCAAAGGTTCAGCTCCTTTTGCATTATAAATGGTTCTCAAGCCCTACGAGAAAAAACAGAGGACAACGGGGTTATGGAATGCATGGATAAATAATCCAAACTACCTGGATGGGTTGCCTCTGTCTTCAGTAAGGGCAATAACAGTGAGAAGGGTGGGATGAGAGCAGCATGCTGAAGGCAATCAGGATAGACACAGGAACTACTGCAGTCAACAAGGAAGCCCAGCTCTGTAATACTTGATGCACTGCAGCTCAGGGACCCAGAAAAGGCCTTTCAAAACAGTCATATGGGGTGTGATTACTGCAGATCTGATAGCAAATACATCAAGCTAGACTGGTACCAGAGGATTATAGAATAGCAAGTGTAAATGTCTATTTAAAAAAAAGGGAAAAACTAATTTTGTTATCTAAATGTTGGCTGATTTAATCTCAGGAGTAATGAAATGTTTTAAAACATTTCAAAAGACAGATAATTAGAGACCTGAAGGAAAAGAGAAAAAAACCAGGATAAGACAACTTGGGTTAACCAGCAATAATTCATGCCACATTTTCCCAGTATGTTTTGCAAATAAAACACAAGATTTCTCTAAATATGATGTGGTAGGTCTCATTTATCCAGCTATCAGAGAACAACACTGCCATTGTTATGTAGGAAATAACCAATTTAGGGGAGAAAATTAGAAAAACAATGTAAGAATCCTAAGATAAAAAAGGAAAGGGGCTAAAGTTAAAAGGTCAAATACGAACAAGAAAACTGAGGCTGCAGTAGCTACTAAAAGATTTTTTTCCCCAAGGACTTATCCTGAGACATATTCTAATTATATATATGTGTGTGTGTGTGTGTGTGTGTGTGTGTGTGTGTGTGTGAATATATATAAATTAAAGCGACTTGAAGACAAAAGGGAAATGCTAATCAAGTTTGCTACATGCCAGCGTAGAGGATGACATCTGTCATATGCTAAGAACAGGGTAATTTTGAGGACAGGTAATAAATATAGACCCAGATTCTTAGTACCATGTCCAAAACTGTGCACTCTAGAAGAAAACAAGAATTATTTCTGGTACAATCAGGCAGAAAACAATTAAGAAAAATACCCTGGTGTACTAGATGGAGGGCAGATGAGCGACAGAGCTCTCAGAAAAGCTTTAGAGAAGCATTTTTGCTGCTCGCACTACATGAGGCTCAGTACAGCCTTGCAGGCAGCCCTGGTCACCCCATTCACCAAACATGCCTTCAAAACAAGACCCTACAGACAAACAATCCCTAAGCAAATTTAGGCTAGAAACTGGAAATGTTTTCTACACGAATGCTTTGTCCATTCAGCAGGCAACAGCCACAAGAAAAAGAATTTAAAAACATATTTTGAAATAGTACTTGATCAGATTATAAGGAGGACTCTGATGCAATTGCCTGCGATAGCAGTGGACTAGATGTGACATTTGTATTCATACCAGGGAAAGAAATACAGGGGAAAATCTGAAGTGGCACTGGGATTACTTTTCTCTTTTAAAGCAGATTCTTCAGCACATACCTGAGTGAAAGCAAACTGGTACAAGTAAACTGGGAAAGAAAACTAATGAAGGAACCAGAGATCAGGCAAGCGAGTACACGGTTCTTTGTATTCTCTTCATAAACTATCACTGTTCAGACACTGGTTTCATTTTAAAGGAAGGTCCATAAAAAGAAAACAGAGACGGGGTGATACAAACCAACTGATACAGGAAGAGGGAATTCGTTTTGCTTTACAGGAAAAATAAATGGACCTTTGGTGTCAGTCAGTGCCTTCTGAAAACCGGAAAGGTCAGAAGTATTCCTCAATTCTCTAACAAACATTCTCTCAGAATGGTTTTCTTCAGTTAATATTTTGGTTTTACTTCAGTTAAAATCCACCTCCCCAAGCAGAGCTTGACAAGGTTTTTCGATCTGCACTAGACTACAGGCACTTCAATAACATGAAGATAACGGCACAAGGAACAATGCATTTCACTTCATGGCTAAATTATTTTGTTTTTCATGTAGAAACAAAGTTTTAAGTCCAATGGAGATACTTCCCTTAGATCAACCTAAGGCCAGAGGCAAGCGCTCCAACAGATAACCGATGCGAAAACTGTTCCAGTCACATTCCCTTACTCAGGCTGCTCTAGCGTCTCCTCGATAATGCACTCAAATTCCTCCCTTGCACAAGAAAACTCACATGCCAACAGCTGGTGACCACCAGGGCAGCCTGAATAGTGTATTTAGCACATGTGGATTCCTGACAATCCATTGCTTTAAGATTCTTTTTTGCTTCTGAGAAGATAATAAACCTAACAGCATCCCTTTAGTAAAACAAGAGTTATTTAGCCCCTACAAGCCTCTGCAACTCCTAACAGGAATTAAAACGGATTTGAAAGATTTAAAGGACTAAAATCTAGTTTATACAGCCACACTTTAGCAAAGGAGAGAAGATGGGCTCCTGCATGGGTACAAACACTGCTGCAATGGCCAAAGCCACATCAGGCAAGCTGCCTTCAACAGCTTCTGCCCCAAGTGTGCCTCACGCTTATAATCAAGGAAACTGCACATAAGTGAGCAGCCAAATCTTAGACTTGGGTGCAGTGGAAGAACAGGTTCTTGATCCCTCACAGAAGTTATCCCATATTCTACAGAAACGAGAGCTGGTTAAAATTATCCTATGCTGCAGAACTGTTACTGTTGGTGATCATATAACTGCATCTTTAGTGGGCTGGGGCTTTTTGAGGCAGGAGGGACAAAAAATAAATTGATTAATTTCTTGCAGCAAATTCCAGAAATTAAGTGATTACTCTGTAAATATCACTTTATTAATTCTAACGGATGTCAGTACACACACTATACATAGATATGATAGATATTTAAAAATTATTTCCACTTCTCTTTTCTTAATTGTAAGTACTGCAAGTTCTCCTCGCTTTCAGAAATAACCCTACTTGAAGTTCCACTGATGAAAAGGAAATGCAAGCCCTTTAAATTGAGCTATTAAATCTTTTGTATCTCAGTCTGTGATGAGCAAGATGCATATAATTATCCTCTGACCAAAAATGATGCATTTCTACTGCAGTTACTGATGTCCTTACACACTGCACATAAACAAAAAAATGACTAATCTACATTAATTGTTATATATTGAACAATGCATTATAGGCATCCAGAAGCCATCTCAGGCTGAGCCAGCCCAATAAAGAATAGGAAAGCTGGAGTCAGGAGGCAGAAAATGGAGAAATAACCCCACAACCTTGGCTGATACAGACCGAACAGTTGCCTCCTACACAGACTTGCATACATTGAGTCCCTGAAGCCTTTTATAAGCTGCAGACACCATGAAGAAACACTTTTCATTTTGTAAACACACTACTGCTTTCCTGGAGTTCTTGTAACAAAAGCAAATACACCCTGCCAGAAATACTAAGTAAGAATGGTCCTACAGGAGCTGGCAAATTCCATCACAAACCTCAAATGAAAGTGCTGCTGAATGGTAATAAACACTCCAGCATTTGCAGTCCCTCTTCCAGACACCAGTATAGGAGAAGCAGTACGTGTAACATCCCTGCTATGCAACGTGAACAGCACATGCATCTGAAGGAACTGCTATGTGGCCAACACAGTGATTACCAAAAGCAACATTTCAACCCTAACAGGAAACAAGGGAGAGAAGTCAGGCTATCAGATGTCTAAAACACAGCATTAAATAGACAGCCATCACCAGAACATCAAAACAGGTTTTGGACAAGCAGCTCTAAAACCCATTTTCCCTTTCTCACATCAAGAAAAAATAGGTAACCTTGGGAATGTGAATTCTTGATCTCTAGCATAATATCTTTGTTTCTTCTCCTCTGCAGCCTCTGAACATTTTCGTTTCAACATGATGAAGGTGGCAGAAACAAAGAATAATTTGAACAAGCTGAATGTTCATTATCTTGTCATAATGCACAAGACTCACATGTTCTGAAAGGATTCTATTCTTTCCTTTAAATATTTTTATTCAAATAACCTCAAACGCTGTAGAACCTGAAGTTAGACTACAATACCCAGAGGGGAACCCATATGTTCTCTTTTCCACCCTTAAGAAGAAAATAGGTATTTATATATCTGCATGGCACAGAGGTACCACCCACTGTGCTTTTCTGTAATGCTGCTGTATTAACCGACTTACTGTCAGCATAAACCAGCCAAAAGCATCTGGTGTACACACCAGATCCAAAAGGCCACCTAAGCCCTCTTGTAGTGGCCTACAGCAAATGAACTGTAAAAAAACGTGGTATCAAAAAATCCCTCTGTGACAGTTTCTAGTAACTGTCAGAGAAGGGTTTTCCATGTTGCAGGGGATACATAAAAGTGAGGATTTAACAGGCACTAACCACCCTTCGTTAGTTCTCTCTGAATGCCTGACCAGTCTGCAGTGAGTTTTTTTACAGTATTCCTGCCAGCAGATTCCAAGTCCCTGTCCGAGAAACCCAGAGGAGTACAGGAGTCACGAAACTGCAAGAAATCACAAATAATGGAGGGAGGGCGGTTATCCCCTTTTTCATATCCAGTTGCACAGAGCTTATCACAAAGGCTCTACCTGGAAGACCGGAAATGTTTGAGCTTTCACTGAGGGACCTTCTTGTAACCTTCCTGGAAAGCTGCGCCAGCCTGCTCACCTAGACCCGTGTACTCGAGAGCTCCTTCAAACAACTTTCCGAGAGTTACATTTTCATGAAGTCTATTCTTTATTGCAGTTTCCATCAATACGCCCCATACATTTACTGCCTGCAGCTCCCTGCAGCACTCACCAAGCCCTGAAGGAAAAAAGAAGGGGGGGGGGGGGGAGGACAAAAACCCTGGCGTCACATTTGTAATCTTCTATTCTTCAGCATCAAGGCTGACTTAAGTAATAGGTTACACACCAGAGTCAGCAGCTCATCAAGTTCACATTCAAATGCTTTTAGAAACCTTGATTTAATACCATCTGGTCCTGATGATGTGTTACAGTTCCTTTCACCAATTAATTATAAATCCTATTCCACTGACACTTCGATTTGAGACAGTTCCTCAGAAGAGTCTTCTGGCAGAAAAAGGCTCCCACATGTACAACTCACCCTACTATCCTCTCACATGTAAAGGAATAGTTTAGTTTCTACATTTGCGTTCCTATCTTTCTCAAATGTTCCTTCTACAGCTGGAAGCCAATTTATTTGGAAAAGGTTTTATTACCGGCTTCTACTTACAGTCGTTAATAAGCTGATAGGAAGCAGACTTTCCTATTTCATTCTTACATTCAACTTACCAGAATTCATGCCCTTTTCTAGTTTCCTTGTTCTATGACGCCCTTCTCTTTCTGAGAAGTGTCTTTTTACTTTTAGTATTCATCTTTCACTTGACAATATTGGTTTTTTCCTCAAAGATAAAAACACCAAAACTTTTTTTATTGGTGGTGTAAGTCTGCTCTGAGCCTCTTTACACATCGTTTTTAAACAGCTACCATGCATCCCATGGTCACTTAAATTCTTAGCTGGTCCTTTCAAAAAGGGAAGGAATGCTCATCGCCATAATCTTCACGTCACTCTCATTACAGAAGCTGAACATGACAGTGATGGGGGTTTATTGCTCTAAAATCAGGTATAAGACAGCTGCTATCACAATGGCATTACTCGACCTCCACCTCAAACCTACTGCACCAAGATGCGATGCTCTTCTCAGGGACCCTCAATTGAGCTGCTCCACAAAACAGTCATTTACAACATTTTATGCATAAACCCTGCATAAAACTTGTCTTGACACAAAGGCAGCCCTCGTAAGGGTATAAGAGAGGCTAAGTTTTCTGTTCTTGCAAACTCTGTGATCTTTTTTAGCTGCATATAGCAACTGCTATTGATGCGACAAAATAATTGTAACAATTCAACTGAAAATGACCATTATTAGATATATCCAGATATATCACCAGCAAATGGGGGGGGCGGGGGGGGGGAAATCAGTTTCCATCTACTACACCCAGAGATGTCGGATGACCCTACAAATACAATGCAATTATCTTGTGTCAATTAAGCCCAAGTATCACCTTTGGTTTTACTCAAAACACTTTCCCAGAGGAAGGCTGAACAATCTGTCTAAAGTGTTGAGATCATTAACAGGGAAACAGCACCAAAACCTCCAGTTGCAATCAAGGCCCACAGTAAAAGACAGACAGATAGATAGATAGATAGATAGATAATTTACTATTCACAAACAGAAAGGAGTATTTCCCAATCCATACGTTTCAGCTGTAAAAAAGCTACAAGCAATAGTGAGATTTGTAGTTGCATTGTCCCAAAGATGGGCTGCACAAGAATTACATTATCAGCACACATTCTTTCACTTATTTCTGCCTAACACTATAGTAATAACAAATGAAAACTTACTGTTTCCAGAAACTGATTTTTTTGCTGTTATTTCTTGAATTTTCCTGGTGGTGCCAGAAGATTTTTAGAAAAAAATCCCAGAAATTAGAAGCAGAAAACAATCTGCACGGTTAGCCTGTCCCCAGATTGCTCCCACCACCTATTTCCTAACAGCCTGCCCAATACAACTACTTACTGCCAAGTTACAAAGCCCTGCATGAAAGTTAGAATACAAATAAAATGAGCACAGTTTCTGTAAAATGCTTCCTCAACTTACCAGAAATCTCTGCAACTTTTAACAAACCAGGGAAGAAAACCCAAACTGGCCAGTACTTTCAGTGAAATATCATGAGGACATTAATGAATTTATCATAAGGCTACCTCACCACAGCGAGCGGGGAGGCATGAGGTAAAACAAACTTCCACTGCAGACTGGAATATAATTGCAAAATAAAAAAGCAAAGCTGGATCTGTTTCCAGTAATAGCTTAATCCTTGGAAGGCTGTTATTGAAAAGCAAGATTCATCAATATGCCTTGCTATAAAATCATGGCAAAGTAGACAAGAAGGAAGCTAGTAAAATAACTAACATGATTTGTGTGGTCAGTAGAGATTGCTTTTAATATCACACTGCGTTAGTAGAAGCCATTTTTCAAATCTGCTTTTAAAGAACGGCTTCTGAATATGGCTAATACTCACTGGAAAATTAGGGTTGGGAGTCGTCCCCCCCCCGAAGAAAAACTTACACAGAGAATAAACATCTCTATTCTAAAAGCATACCAAAAGCTGATTAAGGAACACAACTATACATGGATGTCAGGCGAGACAAAGGCAATAGTAGAAGAAACCATGCAAATGACCTGAAATCCGTATGTCTGAGCTAGGTACCAAGTTTGACCATGAGGTACCAGTTGCAGAAGTTAAGATATGGCTCTTAGGAGAAACCAGGATCTCTCAACCTGGACAGGGCAGAAACAGTGGCACAAAGGCTTTTCTTCACTTGCGTAGATGAGGGGAAACAAAGTCCGAGCGTTTAACAAAACAAAGCAACATCAGGGATTGTCATTACCTGCTATGTCACAAGTTAATAGTACCAGAGGCAGGTGCCAGGACCTTGCATATCCCCATGCTGCTTTGAGTACACTTTTCCAGGAATTACAGGTGACTGGCACCCTTGTTTTTCAACCCAAAGTATTCTACCTCAAACTAGCTCACCCCTGTCTGTCTTGATAGCACATCTTCATTTTAACCCTGATACATCTTACAACGGCTTCCAAAACCCCAGTCTGGTGACCTGATAGCAGCACAGCAGGGCACCATGATGCTCTAGTCACACTACTCAAACCAGTACAAGCTTAGCAAAGGTCCACAATGCTGGCCAGTATGTGCAGGATCCCAGCCTTAGTATTACACACCAGTCTCCTGTAACCAACATGAGCAGGGTAGGCTAGAAGAGGAGGAAAGGACATTTGCCAGGTGGGACCTTAGAGGGAAGCATTTGTACATCATGGGAATATGTAAGCAAGCTGGAAATGGCAAATTCCAAGCCTCCTGAAGAAAAACCATCTGCATCTCAATGCTTGACTGCAAAGAAGTTTTTGGGGGGTTTTTTTGAGACAAAGACCCTAGCAAAAGAAGCAGCAGGAGATCCAAATATCCAGAGTGGACTTGTCACATCAGGGGCACAGGAACAGCAGCAAAGTGTCACTCTGAACAGCCCATGCCCATCTAAAAGGTAGTATGAAAGCAGAGAGAAGCCTAGCTTACAGTAGGAACCCTTCCCTATTTCTGTTTAATATATTTCCTGTTTGAGATGTTTTGAAAATACTAGAGGAAATTATTTACAGCACCAGTGATATGTTAGCCAACTGCTTATACACCTCCATTGACAGACTTCCAGCAGAGACACCGAAAACTGTCCAGTGTAGCTGGCAAGTACAATACATCAAAATTAATCTGGCACCTGTGTAAAATTTGGCAGTCATACCCAATAAACCGTTTCGGCCATGATGTAGCAGTGACTGACAACTTGAACAGAGCGAGCTGGGCACAAAGCTCCTCTCCACGCCTCATTACGGTGCTGCACCAGTCAATATATGCAGCACTACCCGCTATTGCTACTAGGGCCATTACTCATTGCAGTAGCCTACAAAGACACCAAATGCCCCACCAGAATCTCAAAGAGCACAATCTGCCTATAAACACCAGCAAAATATATTAGGAGAGTCCCTAGAAGGAAACAGGAGCAGGACTGTAAATATCACCAATGGGTTTGCTGTACCTTATGCAGCAAACGTGGGCTTCACATACAGGGGAGTACAACTCAGACAATTTTAATTCGGAGAACAATACATCCTTAACTAAAGCCCCACTGTATAAAACCATGAAGTATTACACAGATATTTCATCACCATTTTATGCTCTTGCCATTGTTACGTTTCTGAATGCACTGCCTTGCCAGCAACAATTATCAGAAAGCTGAGGGCTAGTGGAGAGCAAGTCCTGTACTTCATGCCCCTCCATGAGCAATCTGCAGTCACAAAAACGTGTCCTATCTGGATAACTCATTTACTCTTCGTTTGTATTGTACGGCATTTAACGAGGTTGTACCTAACCATTTGAAGGCATGCAAATCATTTTTATTTTGTGTATTACCTAGGAAATTAAGTGCTGCCTTCTCCTTTATCTTGTTAGCACAAGTCATTACATCTTTTTCATATGCCAAGATAAATTTAACACATATTCATTGCTTTCTAAAGGGAAAGAAACTGTAGGCATCAAATTACACCTAAAATGCATTTAATTCCCTCTGCTCTTTTAATTGTATGTAAAGAGCCTGATTCTACCCTGGTACAAACTTCAGCTTCCCCAAGCTTACCAGTAGAATGTTATTTTCCTGCCAATATCACCTGATATCACTTCCTATTTTATTTTTTAGAAAGCTAACTACCTTTAAAAGATGCCACCTTTTTTACTGACACACTATTTTCAAATTACAGCTCTATCTCTGTTAGTAAAACCTTACACAACCACTGAATACAAAATGGGTTTCCTGGCCCAAACCACCTTTTCCTGTTTGATGCACTGAGGCCTCTCCTGCTGTAATTTTAATGAAGCTCCTGCTCCTGTGTTCATACTTTGTGGGCACACGTCCATCACTGCTCCCCACGGGGACGGCTGGCAAAGCATTAATCCTTGCCTCTGAGCCAGCAGAGGGAGCACAGAACATATTCAGACCAAGATTTGTAATTGATGCTTTAAAAAGAAATAAAGAAGTTGGTCAGTCTCATTAAAATGTGTTGGATTTTAAGCAACACCTTTAGTCAGGCTGCAGAACAGTGGGGAGTTACACATGGGGTTAAAGCCCAACAACAATAGCTCTTTTAGCACCATAAAGTACCAATGAAATCTTACACAATAACATATTTCCAATTATTAAATGAGCAAAATGTTTTTGTTTTGGAGCCACATTGAACAGCCACAAGGGTATTCTCTTTAAGCACTCAGCAGAGTAATGAATTGATCAGCTGCAAATGCTGGCAGAGGAACAGTGGCTGCTTGCAAGCACCACTTCTTCCAAGTAGCTCTGCTATCTCACAGGGTCTCAACTTCTGCTAAGGGTCCAGCAGACATCCACCCCAAAAAGAGATCCTGGCAAACTTGCCTAAGAGGCCACCCAAGCCTCCACCAGAACAGGGAGAGATCAGATCTTGCTTTGAGTTGTATTTAAGGAAGGCAGGGTGTAAGAAGGAAGGCAGGCTCCAATTTTACTTCTCCAATAAAAGCTAAAAAATGAGTAAAAAGAGCAAGCAGTTTATTTCTGCACCATCCAAGGTCTGGGTACTCATTAGTGCATATAACTGATACATTTTGTGATGACTGTTTTAGTACCAAGCTTACTTAATTTACTTTGTCTTTCAATAACACCGTATTTCTTTTCAGTAAAATGAACATAATGAGAAGAAATACATACAAAACATGCAAATTAAGAAATTCAGAGATGTAACAGTATGCTGTGGGTTGGTACAAAGAATGAAGCCTCAATTTACTTGCCTTAGTCTGGAACATTCAAACGTTTTCCCTATTAACTCCATCATCAACATTTTCCTAAGGAGTGTGTCCAGACAGAACAACATTTGCTACTGAAGATACAGAGCAGTGAGTATAACCCAAGAGGACAAGGAAGGAAAAGACTTGGCGCTGCAAGAAGACCAAGAATATTTTGTTACACAGGAGCCTAATATCCAAATTATGGAAGCAAAGGTTACCACCCTCCCATAGGATGCCTCTATTAAGAGCCACCCAGCCACAGGAGCCTCAGGGAGCACCAGATTTGATGCAAATGAGGTGGCAATTAAGGTTCACAGGGTCACTTTCACTATGAATGCCTTTCCCTGCCTTCATTATTACCACCTCATACTGCCTGAACAAAGGGCAAACTCCAGCATAGGCAACGGCAGCCAAACACATCCTTTTCTCAAAACTCCCATCATGGGGCATGTGCTGCCCAAGACTTGGAGCTGCACCGGCTCAGCCTGTACCAGCAGGCATCCAAGCACAAGCTCATCCACCTTGTACTGCTCCAAACACACCCTTAGGGGTGTCTCACAGACTTTTTCCTGCTCCTTTTAATTGAATGAGACAGATCCAGTGGTTGGCCAAGAAGGGTAGGTCCTCCCGAAGCTCATAGCACGGCATGTTCCACACGATTAAAATAAAAATGTCTGAGCGTAGGTGAAGCTGTTCCAGAAACAATCTAAAAAGGCAAGAACCCTTTATAGGAGACACCAGGATAAACTCAAGTTTTGCATTTCTGTTTAAACTGTTTTACATATACTTTCAGAGTGAGCATGTTAGTATCTGATGAAGGGCTCTCCTCTTGTCTCAGTCCACGATCACAGAGGGAAGAGAGTAGATTTCCTTGTTTTCATCTCCTTTCAGATAATATCATTTCAGAGTTTTTCTCTTTGCTGGCTGAAGACTGGAAAATGGTGATTTTTCAGGAAAGGAATCCTCACTTGTCCAGTCACTGTACCTGGAGGGAACAAGACTGTCTCCCCAGCCTGTGCAGCGCTCCTCAGCACATGGCAGGATGGGGGTACAGCCATAGTGCTACCATCCTTAAGCCTTTTCAAGCAACAAGGCAAAGCTCCAGCAGCCAGGGAGGTGGCTCACCTGCAGCTGCCCAGGGTCCCACTGGGATGCCTGCATTAGCACCAGGCACATACTGTGACCCTCCAACACTGCTCTGGTTTTATTCTCTTTTTTTAATCCAGTAACTAACAATTGTCAGAACTAACAAATGCTGGACTCTGCAGCCCCATGAATGGCTCGGTACCTCCCCCAGTGTGACAATGGGGACATTCTCTCAAAACAGAGCAGCAGCAGCAGCGTTCAGTACGCTCAAAACCATCACTCCGCCAACAGCCATCCTAATGCACTTTCCTTTTGCATTCACCTGAAAGAACAGCAGCAACTTTCCTCCTTAAATAGCTCATTCTATTAGCACAGCATTTAGACACATCTGCTAACACCAGCTAAATGTCCGTGTTTCCACATCTACCAATAGTTCTCCAGAGTACCAGCACAGTAAGGTGTTTTGTATAATCCATTCCTCACAGTTATGCCTTTTAGTGATGCATTTTTCCTAATGGCTATTGCCAGAGGCTTTAAAACACCAGGAAACGGTGGACAGCCTTGCCTGGGGTCTCTGAACAGCGTGAATGCAGATTTCAGATGTCACTGCTTTAAAAAGAATGGTGTCTCTAACCAAATTAGGTCTGATTATGGACACCCCAGAGACCCAGAACAAGAAGTAGTACTTCACCTCCACGTCTAAAGCTTTTGCAGCATATATCAACACAGGAGCAAACAATGAAATAAATCTGTGATGTTCCGCACCTAAAGAAAACGTGCCTTTGCATTTGTGACTTTTGCCAGCACGTTCAGAACAGATGTGTCTGTCTCTCAGAGTAGACCTTAAATTCCAAGATGAAGAAACAGGTACATAATTTTTCACACATTACACCTATATCCTCTTAAAACAGCAGAAACCAGCAGAACATAAACTTGGAAATTCCCCCACAAACACCTCCCCCTGCCTGAGTGCCTACTGCATGCACGTTACAGGCACTTGCTGAAGGTGCCATTCCTTCACGCACTTAACAGCTCCTGTGATGTACTTTGCTGTGAAAAAATCTAAACCATGCTCAAGTCTCCCTCGTACTACAGAAGACTGTTAAACACAGTTCCCACCACAGGGCCCTGATGGATTTTCGCATCTCTGCAGTGCTCAACTACATGGAGAAAGGCAAAATCATTACAGACATACAGAAACTGAACTTTAGGAGAGTTATCAAAACTAAGACTGTTGCAGCCCTCCATCCCACTACATTACCTCCACCACATTTGTCAGTCAGCCTGAGGATGCTGAAGCTCAGACTCCCCCAGTCACTGCAGAAAGCATGTCTATGTGCTCTCCAGTGCTTCTTACCATCATTCTAAGTCTGTGGAAAGTTCAACTGGAAATAACTTTACATCAAAGATATTAATCCTTTTGCTGGTAAATACTTGAACATTTCTTCACTTTTCTGCATTAAGTTTAAATCAAAAGCAATCATGCAACCACCCAGGCTCACTCACAGCAACACTCATGAATGACATAATAACAGTGACAAAAAACACAAACCTCCCATGCAGCTTCCTGAAGAGCCCAACATGCTAATCAGACCTCAGCAGTCAAGGCAGTAGAATTTAAAAGCACTCCAAAAGATCTTTTTCTCTGGTGAGGTAAGACATCATATGTTAAAAATTTTATAAGTGTGCTGTAGACTCATCATCACAGCCAGAGATACTCAGATTAATATAAAACCTGCATAATTAATTTCATCTATCATTTTTGTTCTGCAGTGATCTCACATCCAATGATGTAAGCACTATCTTTTTTGACTGATGGTCTGTGAGCTGATGATGCCTTGTCACTGCTGTCCCACTGTTCAGCCACACAGTACGCGTGTTCCAAGCTAAATGAAAAGTAGCCTCTTTTTAATGGCAAGAGGTTCAAACTCAGAAACTGGCCAATGCAACTGCAATTATCCATAAATCCATACCATACATTAACCTCAGACCCCTCTGCATACCACCCTTTACCAGCAGGCTCTGCTATGCACGTCTCTGCAAATATGCACCAGTGCAAAAGACCACCTCTCTGTGGTTCTGCTCTTACATAGAGAAAGAAAGAGTTTGGCTGTGCCCAAAAACTGCAACCATTACAGAGCCTGGTGCAGAAGGCAGCTCTGCACTGGCAAGTTTTTCATTTCCTAGTATCTCCATGTAATTAAATCCCTAATGAGTTTCCTCATGAGCCTTGTGCAGCTCCAAGCTGCACCCAAACACAGCCTTGACCTTCCTCCTTTCCCCACCCAGACGCTCCCAGACAAAGCTGAACAGCATCAAAAGGGCTGGCCGAGATATCTGCCAAACACTCGCCATTAGGAAAAACTCAACACTGTTCCCTGTAATTATGGTGAAAACACCCTACAGAGGATCAGGGTCATGACACTGGGCTGGGAAGCGGTACATAGCAAGGCTGATGGATGTAAGGGGAGAGTTGACTCTGCAGAAGGATGCATTGCTGAGATTCACATTTTATTATTCATAGAATCATAGAATAGTTAGGGTTGGAAAGGACCTCAAGATCATCCAGTTCCAACCCCCCTGCCATGGGCACGGACACCTCACACTAAACCATGCCACCCAAGGCTCTGTTCAACCTGGCCTTGAACATCACCAGGATTGGAGCATTCACAACCTCCCTGGGCAACCCATTCCAGTGCCTCACTACCCTTACAGTAAAGAATTTCTTCCTCACATCCAATCTAAACTTCCCCTGTTTAAGTTTTAACCCGTTACCCCTTGTCCTATCACTACAGCCCCTAATGAAGAGTCTACCCTCAGCATCCCTATAGGCCCCCTTCAGATACTGGAAGGCTGCTATGAGGTCTCCATGCAGCCTTCTCTTCTCCAGGCTGAACAGCCCCAACTTTCTCAGCCTATCTTCATACGGGAGGTGCTCCAGTCCCCTGATGATCCTCATGGCCTCCTCTGGACTTACTCCAACAGTTCCATGTCCTTTTTATGTTGAGGACACCAGAACTGCACACAATACTCCAGGTGAGGTCTCACGAGAGCAGAATAGAGAGGCAGGATCACATCCTTCGACCTGCTGGTCACGCTATTACTGCCCTACTATGGAGCATGACAGAGCTCTCTTTTTGGAAGCAGTCCTCCTCCTGCCACGCTCTTCCCCACAGGGAAAGGCTATGGTAGAGCCACCCTCTCCTGAACAAATCCAAATTCCAGGACAAGACAGGGCTGCCCAGCTGTGCTTCCCTCTTCACCCCACAAGGCATGTCACCCCAGCATGTAGCTTCCTTCTGGATAAGGACCTACACATCTTCAAGTTATTGATTTGACTTTCAGGGCTGACAGCAAACACAGGTTTAGAGCACAGCATACTGAGTTTTATATGGCTTAATTTTTCAGCACACAGCAAATTAACCAGGGCCTGGGTCAGCTCGGGGAGATACGAGGAGAAATTACACGTCCACTAACTGTGTTTCCTCAGAGCTTACAGAAGTCACAAAGTGCACGAGGATGAGGAATCAGTATTTGAGCTGTAAAACTGGCAGCACAGTCTCACAGACCAGAGGACATTCCTCCCCACAAGGCACACAGGAATCTCAGCTCAAGTCTAGCCCAAGACAATGAAATCCAGCACTACGATGCAAATTTCTTTCCCTCCCAACCATAAGCCTCAAAAAACATCCCCAGTGCCATTCTGTTTCATATAATGTACACCTGTTCTACAAGCAAATGGAAGATTATCTTTGCTATCTCAACTCTGCACTGAATTTTATTGAGTAATGTTTGTAAAGGTTCTTCCTAGAGGGCTGATGTCCATTCAAACAGTGTAAACTGCATTTGACATGTTAGCGTTGGTGTGCAAAGCAACTCAAGCGAAAATCCACCACTGCCCAGAGCTGTATTACACAGAGGCTGGGGTCTCATACATCTTCCTAACTATACAGGTGACAACAGGATAACAGGATTTGCCGGGCAACACAGAGGTAAGCTGGAGACACTATCAGCTGAGGATAATTTGGCCAGTTTCCTCATACACAAAGCTCCAGGAAAGAAAAAAGGAATATGTGAAAACAGATTTCTAGCAAGGAAGAAGATTATTTTGTATTGTGGAAACAGCGGCACACCTCATGTCCTTTAGCAGCAGCAGCACTTAGCACTTTAGCAGAAGCAGCTCTTTCTACCATCAATAAGCATTCATCCAAAACTGTAATTGAAACTGTGCCTGCGTAAACTTCATTATTTTACTCCATGCCACAGGTTCCTTCTTAGATGCATATTAAAAGCTTATAAATAAGGTTTTTCTGACTGAACTGTTTACCCACTGTTTTCCTTACTATCAGTCAACACCTACATACATGCAAAATAAAGGTACCAGTAGAGTGCAGGCAAATATTTGATGTTAACAGATTGGCGCCAGTTTGCTCAGCTCACAGCATACCTAGCTAACAGCTAGAATATACAGAACTCAAAAGAATAATTAATCCCCAAATACCAGGTTAACAAAACACTTCCTTCAGATCATCAATTTTATTTTAGCACCTGGCAAGTTTGTAACTAAATCCAGCTTCTTTTCATGTCAAATTTTTTATGCATACCGCCTAGAACATTACCCAGGGAAACAGAGTACCGCTTGGACAACCTCAGAAGACCAGTGCCGTGAGCTGCACTTCCTTGCTTTCAACTACAGATAATAGTTTGAGCCTGCAAAGCAATGCCAGTGGTTCTTCAAACACCTGCATGCTCCCTGGTTAAAAACCTTTTAAATGTGTGCTACACCATTACAGTAAGTCCCAGTTCAGAAAGTTAAAAATGCTTTTGCTTTACCCTGCACATCACAATGCAACTGTAGAAGAGGAAATCATGGGTCAATTAGCTTGTACATCAGCCTTTGTCCTATGACACCTCACCGTTCCTCGAGGGATGGCATATCTGCACTGCTTCACCATGGACAAGGGGTTACGAAAGTCAGATGAGTAAAGGTATGCTGCAGGCTTAGCCGGCATATGCAAGCGATCAATATATGAAATTACAAGGCAAGGTTTCAATTACATTGCATACACTAGCTAAGACATTTACCTCCAAATCAGCAAGCTCCAGTATCTGTGAGTGACCCCAAGTTAGCCATCCAGGTATCTACCTTCCCCGAGCAGCTATCCGGAAACTGCAGATGGACAAAATCCAAAATACCACTGCAAAGGGGGAGTTTCTTGCACAGCAGATGCCAGAGTAAGCTGCAGCATAAACCCCAGCTCTTGAGGATTTTCAGCAGCGGAAACGCAACATCCTACTGGGACAACCAAAGATCCTCTTGATAAACACTACCAACTCTAACCTTAATTTCAGTATAGGAGATTTACAGTACCAGCACAGAAATTAAGTCGAGGCTGTGAGTGGAATTACATTGAGAAAACAAAATAACTAGGCTCACAGCAACCTCTTACACGGTGATATTTTGAATTAAGAAAGGTCCTTGAAATGTAGTTAGAAGAACACAAGTTTCTTCATACGGAACTGGAATAACACATCCACACGCTGTGACTTTATCAAAATGTCACCATAACGTATATCTGCAATGACTAACAACCAAGTGTAATTCAAGAAACTATAGCTCCTAAATTTGCATTTACACATAAGCTCCATGCAATTGAGACAGATAATGGCTAGCAGAAAGAAGCTGGCAAGAGGCTTTTTCCTACCCATTTCCTCCACCTGTGGGAAGTCCTTTTGCAATATAAGGCACTGATCATCATTCATGTGTGTCAAGGAAGGACAGAGAAGGAAACACTCAGCTAAAGGTGTAGCAGCAAAGATAGAGCAGATGTCAATGCTCTATTCCAAAATATCCCGATAAAAATCCTTTCTGAGGGTGGGTTTTTCATTTAGACAAAGGGGACACTCTCCAGACACCATCACTTAGCTCCGTCCTCCTAAATGGCTGCACAATCAGCTCCACTTCTGAAATAAAGGAGCATCAAATAGGTTTTCTTCAATCAAGTAATATTTGCACTGCTAAGACATTTTCAGGACCAGTTTCTTTCCTAACAATCAAACTACAATAAAGTGCTTGCTAATAAAACACAGCCTCTTGAATTTTTCTTACATATTATTTAATATACCATTTTGAAGGAAAAGAGCTTCAAGTCATAAACAGAGCGCTTACCCGATTCACTAAAAGCTGACAAATTCTAGTACCTGCATATCATTTCTTACGTGCAGTATTACCACAGTGTCTTGATTAAAGGGCAGAACAAGGAAGGCATCTTCTGCAAGCATTCTGATATTACTTTTACATTAATATCTAATCAGGAAGTTTATATCCATAAATAACCACATACCTATACAGCACATTATCTAATACATGTGTTTTGAAATATATCAAGGCTAAACCATTGCTCAAGATAATGATGCAAAGTGTTGACTTAAAGTATGCATTATTTACAAGAATAAGCACCAGCTTCAGAATTTCACGCTCAATTTTTGCTACATACAATCTAAATTGCATTAAAAGCATATATATTTTGCTAACAAATAAAACAATTCGTCAGGAACATTCTTTTTAACCTGCTTTCTCAATACATCTATAAAATACATTCACGTAAAAAAGTATATTCTGCTGATGAGATGGTAAAAATAAATCCAGCCTGCATTTGAATGAGCTTTCAATGTGAAGTATATAAAATTATGCTGCCTCTATAGCTTAGAGGAAGAAGGGAAAAAATATAAAAGCACTAGATTAGGTACTGCACAAAATTTACTTTTTCCTAAACAGAAGTGGATTGCACAATAAACCACTCTTTTTTTATCCTGCGTTGTTCTCTGGCAACTCTCATCTGGTATGAAGTTTACAAAAAGAGTCTGTTTTCTCTTTAAAAATGTTTCACAGGGAGGAATCACTTTAACCCACCAGTCATCCTTCTAGCAAAGGATACATTATTAACCAGAAAAGCACAAACTGCAGCCTAAGGTTCAAACGTCCAGATCACATGAACTCATCATCCCTTCACCCGCTTTAAATCAAACCATAACCCAAACTAATTAAAAACAAAACCCAGGGCTGAGAAGAGCACTTTTGTTTTGAAGAGAGTGAAGCTGCTTTGTTAACCTCTTCTCTTCTATCAACTTTTCACAACACAAAATTACTCCTGTGCAACTGAAAGCCCCTTGCACTCACATACAGTAGGGCACTGCAGCCTTAATGAGAAAGTCATTTTCTCCCAGTGAAAGGTTGCAGGTACACACTATCCCACTATCCATGAGTACACATTACACCATTACCCACATCCACAGAACTCACAGACCGATGGATACCCCAGCTGAAATCTCAAGACCTCCAGCAACTTGTGTTTTCCAATAACATGCAGAAATACAGGATCCAGATGTTTTTCTCTTGCAGGAACTATCCCATGTGCATTAGATTCAGTGGAAAACCAGCTGTACCCAGAGCATCAGTCCAACCCGCACTCCAGAAGATGCATCACGCTGGCACCAGAGGAGCTATGTAACCACCCCAGTGATGGATGCAGAGTGAGCCTCCGCTCCCACGAGTCCAGTTTTCATCCAGTTTCCCCCCACCTCTTACCAGCACATCCATCAACCTATGGCTCACATAAATCAAACCAAATCTCTGAATTGGTAAGTCAGACAAAGCCTCTTCCATGGGTACTCAGAAAATTGCTTTTTAAATGGCTAAAATTAATTTAGAATAATTCCATTACCATAACACCATAAATATCACAACAGCTTATGTGGGGCTCCACAATCCTTAGAATTAGCAAAAACAAAAATTAGGCTTTTAAGAAAGCATTCCTTAGCTTAAGTACTTTTATAATCAGAACTTCATTCTCATCTTCTGAACAATATTTACACAGATATAAAAAGCCATCTCAAATACAGGGCATGAATCCTACAGTGTAAATCTATATTCTGGTCTCATGCAGGGAGTAAATCAGCATTCAAAAGGCTACGTTAGCAATAACATATGAAAATGAACTACTTTCTAGGTATCTGTTGTATTTTGCAGTCTGAATGTCAATAGAGAACTTGGATTCATTCAGAGCCAACAGACCTCCAGACTGGCTGGGCACAGCAAGTTTTTCCTCTTGTGGCAAGTTAATTAAGTGTGGGCTTTTTAACTTCCTGGGAAAAGCCAGAAACCTCAGGTTTAGAATTTGAAGTATTAGATAATTCTCAGTTACTGGAAATTTAAGAAGGTTTTATTTTGAGATCAGAAATAACTGGCTTAATGATCTCCTGCAATGCTCAGATTTATTTCAGCTAAGTAAGAATTACCCTTCTCCACTGGCCACTGCTAACGTGGCTCAACAGCCAGTCCCAAGCTGCTGTTAAAACTATTTATTTGCAGAGACTAACACTAATGGGATGAAATTTGATATTTTAACATATACAGAACCCACTCCCAAAAAACGTGAAATCACCAGATTTACAGTGCAGATTCTCACTAGCTCAGCAAGAGCAGGGAGCACAGCAAGACCTACAGCAACTGCTCCCTTCACCCTTGCTCAACTCCTTATGCTTCCTTTCACTGCAGGATCAGTCAGCCCCAGCATCCTGTGAATTAGTAGTTTAAGGAGAGCACCACAATTCCTTTACTTTTGTTCTAGAATAGACAAGCACAAAGAAACTTGCAGCATAAGAAGTTTTCTTCCAACATCTTGAAAAATCGGTCCTTCACTCCCAAAGGACAAGTGACCAAGAAACGGCCACCAGGATCCCAAAAGTTTATGCATTTCAGGTTATGAAACTTGCAGTTTCTTCAAGAAAGACCTGATAAACACGGACCAGGTTGAAAGAAAAAAAACCCCACAAACAACAAACCAACCAACCACAAAAACCACCCACCAACAACCAAACCCTCTCCTCTCCCACAGCGCATTGCCTGAAAAAATGGTTAAGAACTAGATACCGTAGAAGTGTTATCCTACACCTCCCACATCACATGCCGTGTAAGAGTAATAGGAGTTGCCCACCCTTTCCCTCCCCATACATAGATGACTAACCCAGCAAATGTTTCAGGGGGGTATCTGGAAAGCAAAGCGCATTACGGCAGACTTAAAATCTGCTGAAAACACAGGATTAATCCACTGGCTGGGAGACATTGCTGTCTGGATCACTCCTTCAGCTAGCAACCTCCCTGCTTCTGCTGTGGCAGGGTGCTCTGGGCTCTGGAAACAAGGGTGCAGCTCACATGACAACTGAGCCAATCCATCACATCACTGCCACTGAAGAGCACTGTCCATCTGTCACTTCCAAGTGCACTCATTCCTCTTTTATCCCAGCACTCACAACTCTCCCGTTCAACTGGTGCAAGGAACTCAAAGCTCCCCTAATTTCAGTTGCCAGACCTCAACTGGCAGAGCTGCTATTTAGGCACTGGAAGTGACTCACCGCCACCACACCAAGCATTTCTGACACCACACACATGAGAAGCAGGGACTGGCAACAAGAGCAAGTTCTCCCCCAGCATCAGCAGCTATCACCTTGACCTTGCCTTGCCTGTATCACTGAAAAGAAACAGATCAAAGCAATGAGGTGGGCCCAGGAAGTGTGGCGTCAGAAGGACCACTGGAAGGACACAGAGGAAAGGGGGGAGAATCCTTTCATAAACCTTTCAAGTTCCAAAGGAAGTCCAAAGCATGCTGTGATAAAATTGGTAACTTCAAATTTTAAGGTGAAAAGCTGCTAAAACCACTGCATCTTTCATCTACTAAGTCCCTTAAAAAATTGCATCAACTGCTAATTACCTCCTCTAAACACATTTTCTATGTTCTCTCTGTAAATTGTCTTGCTTCAGCTATCAATTTTGTCTTTTCCTGTAGCTTTCTTCTTTCCTTTTCTTCTAAATTGATATCTTTCTCTAAGATTTCTAAGCAACAGCAATGCCACCTTTTCACCTTCTCTTCAAAAAACAGCTTGAGGTTTTAAATCACTCACTTTGGTGGCTCCCAAACTTGAATCACTGTTGGAAGATTTTCTGAAAACACTCAAAATACTGAACATTTTTAGAAACATGAACATTAAAACAGGACACAAATATTCCAACAGCAACCACATCACTACCAAATGCTAGGACAGCATCACCTCAGTACGTTCAGACAGTATTTTCCCAAACTATAGGACTCAAGAACTTTTTAGGTCTTTTAACCACAGAATCAGTGATAAATGACTTAAAAATCAGATACAGTAAGTTGTATTCTCTTAGACTAACACTAGATACAATTCAAAGTAGGGTAGAAGTGGCAGACAAAGAACAGTGACATTCAATAACAACATGAAAACATTTGGGTTCCTGCGTCTGAGGGAGAAGTCCCAATTAAAAGAAGATTTCAAGAGAAATTTCCAGCTCTCCACTTTGCTTTCATCATCCTAGCACTATCTGCTCTAATCAGCCTTTATGCTCCTCCTTCTACCCAAAATAAAGCAAAAGGAAAGTCAAAGTCATAACATCAAATGAAACGCATGAGAGTTTTTTGCTGCCTCTACTACAAGTAAACACTAGAGATGCCATTTATGAAAGTATAAAGAAACCCAAGGATGGTAAAGGAAAAATATAAAATATGCATTTACACATAAATATTTTACATGGGTGCGATAAGGCCTTTATAGTCAAACTGGGGGCGTTTTCAGGCACAATTTATTACATTTCATGTAACTTGCAGAAGGTTTTCTATTTCATACAAATCCCTGAAGTACCATCTTTATGAATGCAAGCAAAACACGTCCCTTCATGCCCATTTTATCTGCCTTAAATTCTGGTTCTGGACACTTTCAAGTCAAAAATCAATGTTACACTTAATATACTCCACAAAAACAAACAGATCTTTCTTCATGACTGCTAATAGTAACTTTTATAAACTTTAAAAGACAGCGCTCAGTTTAATGAAGTCCTTGTGATTGATTTTTGTAATTGAAGTTGACACGGCTCAAGAAAGACTCCGCTGTTTCAGTAGCGCTCCTCACCCCGCTACTGAGTGGGGGCAGAGCAGTAGAAACCTTCTCCATAAATTACGCAAAATGGGAATATCTGTGCTTCCTAAAAGCTCTTCGCCCGAGAGGACTGCCACTGCAGCACCAGCCATTATTTCCCCCTTGACAACATTCTGGGAGATTTATAGAAAGGTTCTCTTTAAGATCTTGGATCCACAGTTAATCAGTGACTAAGCAGAATGAAGCCAACAACCAGGTTTTTCTACCACCGTAAAACCTTCTCTTTCCTCTCCTTGCTTCAGCTTCTTTCATGGAAGCTGAGCAGCTCAGCCTTCCTCCACTGGGCTCTCTCAGCACACTGCCTGCCAGTATCGATGCAACAAGGTGACACGCATCTGTCCTGTGTGGTAGCGGCAAACTTGCTTCCAGCAGCACAGAACAGCGTGCCCTGCATTGCAGATTTGTACCACGAACATTTACAAATCTGCCAGAGGAACGGGATACTGGGTCACAAAACAGGCCACCTGAAAACTCAGCATTATGCAAAACATGAGCCACATGCCTTCAAAAGTCATCCAAGTTACTTTACTTCTACATAGGAACAATTTTCCTAGGAAGGAAAAAAATAATCACCTTGTTAAAATAATACAAGCTACTTAAAAACCATTTAATCTGGTTTAGGTCCACTAAATTGAGCTACAGTGGTCTTCTTAATACAAGGTATCGATAGGCCACAAGCACCACACTGCAGGGGAATTTTTGTTTTATTTTAGCCCCCAAAGGACAAACACTGACCATACTGAGCATCCTACCATGAAATTCCAGGTGTCTCTGAAACCTTCATGTTTTATCAGCTTTGTTTTACAGTACAGGCTGAGCCAAAAAGGGGTCACCAAGCTGCAGCAGCACTGGCAGGCATGTGCTTTTATCCAGCTGCAGATAACAGAAGTATCTGCAGTTACTGGCCACGTAGGCAGGACTTGGATATTTATACAGCTGCATCATGGAAAAGTTTGAGCCAAGAGTGGCAATGCGAAGAGGAGAATGTTTGAGTTGTGTCAACACATCCATTCACACCACTGCAAACACGACGTTCAGCCCCACACTGCTGCGAAGTGTAGATGGCTGCTCCTGCAAGGTGCCCACCAGCACCATCAGCAGCTCCCGTGCACTGCTGTCCTCCCCTCCAGCAGCTCCTGAACACGCATCCCAAAGCTGGTACGAGCACGGCCTGATGGGATGGGCATAGGGTTTATTTGTTTGTTTAACACAGGACAGGTTGTCTTTCTCTTTTTGCTAAAGCCTCCATCATCCATTCCCGCACAGAGCAAGGTTAATGATGATGAATAAGATCCTTTCCAAAATGTTTGTGCCAGGCAAAAAACAGCAAATCATAAGCACAGCAGGAAAACATCACTTAGCTACGTCAGCACTGGGATCTTACCAAACGCTCTTCCCCAGATGTGGGAGGTTTTGGTAACTGCCTTCTTCCAAGGACTGACTGCACAGAGGTGTTTGGAACTTCTTCCTTTACTCCTCCTTACTCCACCATACAGCCCAATATAGACCTATGACAGCCATGCTCCTTCGACAGCCCCACTGGTCACCAATTTCAGCAACAGCAATGCAGATGACTGTGGAGGACAGAAGGGAAAAGCTGCTTTGCATGTCTTCTGACAATGCTGACATACTTCTTTACACATTTTAAAATACCTAAAGCATAAACAAAACCCCTCTCACCCTTAATTCAAGCATTCTTTAGTAGTGCTGTCTCACACAGGTTGAGAAATCCTCTTGTATGTATCAAAAACATGTTATATCTCATACATCTGCATCACCTACTGTCCATACAGTGTTTTTCAACTGCAATTCATTACTTAAAGACAACTACTAATTTGACAGCAGTGCAGATATTTTAAGATTTTGACAAGAAAGGCTCCCTTTTCAAGCAAGAAGTTTTATTTTAGCAAGTATCAGTACTGTTTCAAGCTCTTCTGCGATAGTCAAAACTGACCCCAAAAATGTGCATCTTAACCCAGCTCGCTGAACTCCATGGAACATGTTGAAATCCACAGCTGTTTATAGCTGCAGCATTATGCATCTGACAGTTTTATTTGTGTAACAGTTTATGCTTTCATTATGTTCTGTCACTTGCTACATGGAATTTGTGTTTAAGAGGATTCCAATGTATCATATCTAAGAGGTTTACAACAAAATCCAAATAGCTGAACTCACGGATACAAAGCGTCACTAGATTTAAGGGTTCACAGTAACTTCTTGTATCCATATTACAACATTAGCCCTTTTTTTGTAAGTAGATTCATCCACAAACAATACACAGTACTACAGAAAAATTACCTTCAGGATTGATTAAATGAAAAAATCAATACATAGTATTATTACACCCGCCTTCCCATCACTCCATCATACATAAAAGCCATGAGAAACAACCAGTTTTCACGAGATTATTCTCAACTCTGAAAAAAAAAGATCCCAGAAGCACGTTTCCTTCTAAGCCTACCAATTCATTAACTGTGCCAGGAGCCGAACAAGTGGCAGAGCTACAACTCCCAGTAAAAGCCTATAAACAGCTAGTGCCTGAGATGCCAGAAGTAACTGGAGTAAACAAGAATCACAATACAGACAGGATCCCCTCCTGAACATGAAATATGTCAAGGGCAGTAATGCCAACAAGCCATAGCAAGCCTTCTCTACATTTAGCAAACATGTATTTGCCTCCCCACGGCCAGGGAGTCCTTTTTTTGCTATTGTGCATAGATCCTCCTCATGAGCCTTCTACCTCCAACCCAGAAGTTAGGCAAGCCACCATCTTCAGCTGTACATAGAGAGGTTATACTGCATCTCCTTTGCTCAGTCATCCTGACTGCAAATATCCCTTCCTCAGGAAAGGATATTTATGGCCCCAAACTTATTTTTCTCTTTGCTCCAACTGACCTTATCATTCATTCTGCTGTTAAATTAAACAGCTCTCCACCGGAAATTCCCCACTCATGCAGGCACTTGCATGCTGGTGGTTTCTGAGATTAACTCATCTCTGAAACTTCCTTGTAATAAGCAACCAGTAGTGAGTAGAGAAGCTCAGGCAAGGCCTAAAGCCATCATGTCATACTGTGCCTTTTTCAGATTTTTAACATATTTTCCAACTATAAGTACCAGAAATGCACAGCATTAAAAGAATGCACTCCTACATCAGCTTCCTTCCAGGTAATACTGTCACCTCTTCCCACCCGCAGCATCACCCTATCTTAACAGTGCACACTGGAGATACGCAATCACGGCTGTCAAGCTGCAAATGTAGGCTCAGGCAAGGGCTTGCCATACGTCCTGCACCAGTGGAGTAACTGCTCTGCATTACACCACTCCCCAGGCTGCAATCATGCTCTGCTCTCCTCAAATCCACTTGACAGAAAGCTTCACTTAACTACAGATGATTTCAATAATGAGTTATTTCAGCTCATGTAACTGTGGTCTGTGGTGGAAAAGTCAAGCCAAGCTATGTCACAGCTTGTGTTAATTTCCACTAATGAGAATCCCAACAGCTGCAGTAAATGGATCCATCCACAATCTGAGAAATTAAATACTTGGAACTACTTCCGTGAAAACAATCTTCAAACCATAAAGGAAAGAAAGCCTGCAATTCACAAAGACTGTCCTCCAGCAGAGAGACGTTTCACACAATAAGAACAGCAAAACACTTCAGCTACACAACTGACATCAAAGTATTAGAGAAGTAGTGGAAGCTGAAGTTTTAAAAGATTCACCCTGTGCATTGCACAGGTGCCTGGAGAGTTAAGGAAAGCTTTTCTATTGAACTAGAACGACCAGTTAGTCTCTACTTTGTGGGGATCCTACCTCCTACCATAAAGCACAAAAATGCTAGACATTATGTTGCTTAACAAGAGTTAAGCCTGCAAGGGAAAGGACAGCCGTGTCTCCAAGCCACTCTTACATTACCTTCACCTATGTAGCTCCTCACTGGCTTCAGCCAGGATGCACAGCTGGCACATTTCCCTGCTGCTCAGGGGCATTGTGACTGCTGGGAAGTTTGGATGAAAGCTGGAGTCCTGAGAAACACCAAGCTGCACAAATGCAGTCCCTACAGAAGTATCCATCTATTTTGCCTCTTCACCTTCACTTCCACATCCACTGTCTCACCACATGGGAGGACCAGCTGAACTGGAAGCCCACACCTAGAAGTCACAGCAGGTTATGAAACACGATGGCACTCTCCACTCCAGCTGGGAGGCGCAAGGCTGCTGGGACCAAGGATGCTAACGAGAACCTGGAGGAACCAAAGTTCATCCATGATTTGTTGCCTGCTCAAGTGTGACCATGAAATGAAACCCTCACACATCAGATGGCTGACCTCACTGTGCACTGTGCTGGACTAAATGAGGTATGAGGTTCAAGGTAATCTAAGTAAAACCTGTTCTGCAGAAGTCAGGGATGTAGACTAAATATAGACTAGAGAAAAAGTGCTGCGTTTTTTATTGCATCTCTGTCCAATGAGTAAATAGTTTCAGTATGCTAGCTAGCACTCATGATCTTCACCAGTGAACTTTCAGCCACTTTAACTGATGGAAGATGCATTACAAAACAAAATATTCCTAGAAAAGGTGTGGAACAGTAGAAGTCAACCACTTAAGCGTTATTAAGTATTTATAACACAAGATGCAGCGGATGAGACTGTTCACGTACTCCAAATGTGAAATGTGCATGAGAAATGGGATTTGGCACACTAAAAATAAGGTTCTGAGCAAATTTTTGCACTTTTGAAAATTCTTTCCTCACTACTTCTACAGAAACTGCATATATTAAACTTTCAGTCTTAAGATGCATAAAGAGCAATAAAGCCCTTCACAGCTAGCAACCGAATTTGCAGAGCTGTGTATCTGATCTAACCCTGATGCCAAAGGCTCAAGCTTTCCAAAGCACATTCTATTCTGAAGCTTTCCAGTACTACTTTTACTTTTTTAATTCCCTCTATTTTGTTAAGATTTAAACTAAGCCAGATTTGACGAGTTAGGGAAAAAAAAAAGCATCTCAGGGTGAAGACTAATAAAATCTTGTCCTGGTTCCTTCCTCACACGTGAACAGGAATCTCGATGACAAGCTTACCTGCATTACCCATGCTTGATTTAGCTGTCAGAAGCCTGGTTATGTCTTTCTTCCTCCTGCGTACTTTTCGCATAATAATCTAAAGAGCCTCTTAAATGCTCACCTATTGGTCTGCTCACTTACTTACCTCATTAGCGATGTATTATCCCTTTTTCACTTTTACAAGTAAATAGGCATTTAGCATTTTAAAACACCAGTCCCACATTTCCTGAAGAATGCAGCCTAATTCAGGAGTTTTGCTGAGCCCTTTTAAGAGTGTTTCTTTTGCATTCAACAATTACAGGTTCTTTATATCAATTCCAAAACTGGGTCATCTAAAAGTACTTATGAAGCATTTAGCAAGCACTAGCAAGCAGAATTACATCCAGCCCATGCTGTTTCATGAGTAATTGAAACAGCCAGGTAGCTTAAACATACATTTCATCAGACTGTTGTTGACAAGACGTTAATACTCATTTTTCCCTCAGCAGCATGTTGTTTCTTCCCCTTCATCTTCATAAATCCACTAGAGTCTAAATACAGAAAAGTGGATTTAACTAGAGCCAGAGATGCACAATTAACTTACCTTTCTCTGTGTCAGTTCATGATTTAGTGACATGGTGCTCTAAGTGGCAGAAGTGGAAAAGAGAAAGAAAGAGGAATGGCAGGGGGAAGTGTTGTTTTGGTTTAATTAAAGACAAAAAACTCTCACCTCAGCAATAGTTTCTAAAAGTGTTTTCACAACAATTTTTTTTTTTACACTACAAATCACTACCAAGGTATTCCACAGACTTGTTCATGGCACTTCCAAAGGCCGATATAAATGATCATGAAAAATACATTCAATAAAGCCCTTCTATCAAGGTTATGCTGCAGAACAGCTGAGTCTTCACAGAATCAGAGAACAGCTAGGGTTGGAAAGGACCTTAAGATCATCCAGTTCCACCCCCCCTGCCATGGGCACGGACACCTCACACTAAACCATGTCACCCAAGGCTCTGTCCAGCCTGGCCTTGAACACTGCCAGGGATGGAGCATTCACAACTTCTCTGGGCAACACATTCCAGTCTCACCACCCTAACAGGGAAGAATTTCCTCCTTATATCCAATCTGAACTTCCCCTGTTTAAGTTTTAACCCATTACCCCTCGTCCTGTCACTACAATCCCTAATGAAGAGTCCCTCCCCAGCATCCCTACAGGCACCCTTCAGGTAGTGGAAGGCTGCCAGGAGGTCTCCACGCAGCCTTCTCTTCTCCAGGCTGAACAGCCCCAACTTTCTCAGCCTGTCTTCATGCTCCTCACTTAAAAATTCACTGTCATTAGACATCAGTCCAAGTTGTGCATCTCCCCCAGTACTGCTCAAGACTTCCCCAGCAACTCTCCCAAACATTTCCACTTGGTTTCAACAAAGATTTCAGTTCAAATTTTAGAGTTGGATTTATAGAGCCTCCACTAAAAGACGCAAAGCATACACTTGAAAGATTTAGGAAAGGTGACATTTGCCTCTCGCAAAATTCTGCTTAATACAACATAATGGCAGCTACTGCCATCAACAGAAATCTGGGAGTTATCACGCACCTTTTCTTGACATTTGAGAGTCACCTGGCGGCTGACGATAAAAAGCCGATTTATGACCTGTAGACTCTTATTTATTGGAGGACAAAATTCCCCTTAGGCAGACACTGAGACACCACAGCATACTTGTGACTTCCTGTAGTCTCTTGAGAAAGTATATTCTAGAAATTGCAAAGGCAAATCTGTGTAAGCTTTGCATGCTCATGTGCAAATTTCATTTAAGTTATATGAAATGCCATTTTAAAAGCCTGCTGTTTTCTCTAACAAAATGGATGCCACCTTATTACAGAAACTACAGTTTCTCTGTGGGCTGAAGAAGAAAACTAGGCACAAATGCCTGTTGCTTCTCACATCACTTCGGGTGCCCCACTGAAAAAACTGAGTTATTGATAAAACAGGATTCAGAGCAAGATTTACACCACTGGAAACTTTTACTATGCTTCCGAGCGTCTTCTCATTGTAATAAAAAGCTTTCAGGTGTGAATGTTTAAAAAGACACTGCAAAACAAGTCGTGTTATTGTTAAGTATTTCCAGGAGAAAAAGATTAAAAAAAATACCCAAATACCAAAAACATTAAATCCCCTCTCTGGAAACTGCACCAGCCATCTGAGTGAAATTCTCCATGGCAGTGATTTTGCAATTCTATAATAAAGACCATCTAAATCTATAGAAATAGCCTTTTCTTCTGGAAGGAAAAAAAATAGTCTGCTACTTGTAAGAGTTGTTAATTCAGTGCAGCCTACCTAAACTACGCAATTAAAGTAAAATGCCTCTTAAGCAGAGATAAAAGAATGTAAGTGGCCTTTGTCAACTGTAAGCCAACTCAGACAGCAAAGTGCAGGTGAATTCTTCAGCACTGCCATTTCTCAGGCCAGTGCTGTGACCAAAGTGTGCTCCATTTTCCATCCCCTATCAGAGCTTATTAAGTGCAAGTTGTTCCTTAATAAGAAACAGCTACACTGTAATATTAAACCTCCCATAGAAACATGTAAATGGCTAATTGCAGATTCCCCTGTTTTAATAAATCTGTTTCTGTGTACTCTGCACACACTAACACACAACTAAGATCCAGGATGAGACTGTTTTACATTAAGGTTTTGCTTCTCAAAGTGGCTCCTCTAATACTCACCAGAACACTGACACAGCACATCTGTACAGGCTTCAAGAAGCATGTGGCTACACACAGAGCATGCGCTAGCTCAGCTGAGAACCACAATGGTCAAAGTGGGACATGATTTACCATCATCTGATACTCTGATGAGAAAGTTAAGAGATCTTAAAATGCAGCTGTGTTAAACTGGGAAACACTAGGAAGAGTGATGTTTCTGTTTAATCAAAAGGTCAGCAAAGATGACTGAGTTACAATATCCAAGCAGAAAGAAGTACAAGAAAACTCTAAGCAAAAAACACCATTAGATACTGAAGCTAGTCCAGGTGAAAATGGAAAAAAGACCCCAAGTTTGCCTTTCTAATGTTCTCCATGGTAGATTAACCAATAGAACAGGAATTTCTTCTTCTCTACACCTTCACCTTTAGCTAAATGTCTTTTTGGAAATTGTGTATAAACAAAATCAGAGTTAACACCTTGGACTAGATGAAAGGTACCAGTTTGCAACACAGAAAAATCAGAAAAGGCATCTAACACCACCATCCCACCTTGAAGCCCATGGATAAAGTATAGGAATCTACTACTGCTATTAGTTATTCCTTGTTAACCATGACCTGTGAATTCAACCCTGATGACAGTTTGCATAGGATTTAGTATACTTACTTCGTAGGGAACTATTACTTTTCCTCCAAACTTACTTTCTCAATAAATCCAGAACTACAGAGCACTATTCCTTGTATTACATGCAAAACCTACATAAAGCATGAAAAATTCAAAGGCAAACATTAAAAAAGAGTACATTCCAAAATTAGAACAGTCCAGCTTCTTCTGGGCATGTTTTCTAACCCAAATGCATTTCTAGGTACAATTTCTTTCACAAAATCATGTCACAGTTGATGTCTAAAAGAGATGATACTCGAGCTTAAATTCTCAGTGTTTCAACTGAATGTTTGAATTTTCAACCCTGATATTCTCTTAACATAGCTGGTTTATGAGATTTGCAGCACGGCACTACATCCTCTGGGGAAGAAGAAAGGCAAAGCAAATATTAAGATACAATTCTCTAAGCTAACTAGGAGCCTGAAATCAATAATATATCCATTACTTGACAAAGATGATTAAATGATGCTCTGCAAATTATTAGTAGCATTCCTCTTCCAAATCCATTGTGGTGATAATGGCATGATATGACAATACTGATGGATGTCAAATGCTCTACATTAAAATAACACGGGTATTCACATTGTAGCCTTCAAGTCTTGCTAAGATAGCACACTTTTAACTCACAGCAAAAAAAAAACCTACTGTTTTTGGCCTCCTTTTATACTAGGCTTTTTTGAAGGAGGGTTAAGACAAGGATAAATAGAACAACCTTTTTCTAAAAAGGAACAAAGAAATAAACATAATTTATACCTGAAAGCTTGCTTTCCAAAGAATTATGTGTAGAAAAAAATAAATTAGCCTTGTCCATGAAATAAAAGTGGTCTGTGCATTCTCCAGTATTAGACTCCATTTCTGTATCTAAAACTATGGCTGAGACAGATTGTTTCATGAGCCCAGCAGGTCTAAACCAGTGTGTCTCATCACATCATGTCTCTTCTCTGCATCAAGCTCACCAGAACAGTCAAAATCCACAGCGTCACCTGTGTCACACACACAAGAAAACACAGCTCCTTGCTAGTACCCGGTCGCTCAAAGTATTTCACAAAAAAATTAGGTGGCTCTATTAAGATGTGCACACCTGCAAACCATCTTCAGAAGCAGGGTCCCAGATCTGTCTGGGTAGAAAAAACATGGGAAAACCCTACAGTAATTATTCCTTTTACTGTATTCCGGAGCAGCTGGCAGACCCATATTAATTCCCACTCAGAACTTGCTTCTCTGTGACTGCAAGATTTTTTTCCTCATAAGCCTATCCAGTCACATTTTGAACTTCCCTAAACTTTGGGCACTAGAGAGACATTCCGCAGCAAGGCATTTCACAGCTTAAACTACACACGGGATGAAGTCTTTCATCTTAAATTTAATGGTGACCTTCAGTCCTCACTTGGGAAAGAAGTGTTCCCACCTTTAACCCTTCTCCCCACCGTTAGGACTTGGTCAAGATTAACACGGATCTCCCTTGCCCCAGGTTCTTCTCTGTCGAAGATCTAGAAAGACAAGTGGCCATCACTGCTGCATTTCTCTGAAATGTTAAGTTCTCCTAGTTTCCTTTCTAGACAGAGGACTAAAAGCTGACCACCACTGAGGGCATAAGACACACCGCAGACTCAGACAACAATGCAATTATGTCTTTATTTTCTGTTCATCTCATAGTAATTCATAAAATTGTTTTCTTCTTTGATCACTGCTGACCACACCAATCATCAGTGGATTCCTGTGCAAAGACATTGAAGGCTTATCACTTTTATCATATAAAACTGGGTCTGGCAAAACAGAGCAGAATCCACTGGAGAAAATATTTTAAAAGGAGTCCTTGATGAATACAGCCTCGCTTTCAACAGATACAATCTTGGTGAGATAATTATGTCTAAATTACACTTAAAGTAGCTTGAACTCTACCGGACATTAGCTCTTGGCAGACTAAGAGAAATGCAAAAACATCTTTAAAAGCAGTTGATGCTACTAAATCAAACATAAAAGTGGAATGCTGCGAGGTAAACGCTTTGACTCAATGCAATGAGCTGCCTACTCCTTGTTGGGCTTTGAGGATGGAGGAGTGTTAAATGACGCCTAGGCAAGGGCAGTCTCCTTGATCAGAGATAAAGTTCTGCCCAAACTAGTAATACCAGATGCAGAACACAGGATGTGAAAAAAGCTGAGTCCACGTTCTGAAAATTTATATTGAAAGAAGTTAGAGCTAAGACCTTGACACATACGAATTTCTACTGAGTGAAGTCTGAGTGTTTGGGGTTATTTTACCCACAGCACAACTCTCAGTTTTCTTATACTTACAAAAATATAATGAAGTCTTGCTTACAAATGTATTTCATCTTTTTCCACATGTGAATGATTTTGGAAAGAAAAGTCCAAGGAGACTAAGGCATCCTCCAGCACAGAGCTCAGTGAAGCAGCTGCAACGCTATTACTCACTGTCCTGCCCGTGGTGAAAACAATGCCACAGCTATGCCTCGGTGGGCAACAAAGGAGTTCATTCTTCAAGGGTTATTCAATTCTTTGTGTTTTGGCTCAGTCTGCAAACTCCAAGAGCAGGAGACGAGTTAATGTTCACCAGGCCTGCTGAAATGTAACGTCAATAGGTGTCCTGTTTAAGAACTGGATCTAGGGCTCCTCAAACTGGTCTCTCCCCTCAATCCACAGCATGGTCATATAAAGAGAGAAGAAAACAGGAGAGCAAGTTAGGAGCTGAGCACAGGCAGTACTTCTCCAAGTGCCAGCAATTTCTGACTCATGGATCTCTCCACAGAAATCCGAGGATTTTTCTTCCCTAGTCATCCTGTCACCATAAACAGGCTTGGGGGTTGGTTTCTTTTAATTAAAAAAATAGGCCAGGTTCAGACCTTTTGCTGCTCTGATCCAAAACCCATGTCCAAAGTAAGGTTCCCAGTTCCTAATCTCTTCTCCCCTCAGTGTTATCCCTTGTATTGTCCACCAATCACTGCCGTTCTCAGAAACTGTAGACTCCCTGTTTCTCCCTTACAATGACAAAAGAAGAAATAATTTATTCCCATTCCCTATTTATAAGCCACCCAGAAGCAAGGTCAAAGCAGTTCCCCAGACATCTGCTCATGCTGAATGCGGTGCAAACACAGCAGCAATGCTGCCTCATAAATAACAGCACTGGCCTTCTGAAGTTCCCTCGATCCAGTCGCCTCATCCCAAGAAAGACAGAAGAAATCTCAAAATAGTTTTCACTTACTAGCACAGCAACACATAATATATACAGATTTCATATGATGCACTGGAAAACAAACTCTCTAGTTCAGAAGAGAGCCGAGACACCAAACACAAGAAGGTGAGCTCTAACGTCTTCTTCTTGCTTGGGGATGCAGAGAGAAGCTGCCACTTCCCCATGGAATGCCCAGACCTACAAAACCACTTAAACTTGTAGATGAGAGATCACCATAGAGGCATACAGGGTGGTGAATAAAAACTAGTTAGTTGTCCCACCTAAGAATAACAACTGATGCCCAAGCTCGATTCTTTCTTAAGTTTTGTGAAGTGGCAACAAGGGAATTATGTTCACACAAGAGGCTAAAAACGAGTCCATGAAGGCCCCGTTCTGTGCTCCCACAAGTACAAGTGCCATGTTGCAGCAGTTTCTCTCATCCTCTTACATCATACAGATAAATCTGCATTATCCCCTCTCTCCTAGGCAACTATGCTTTCTTTCACAGGTCAAAGCACACCTAACCCTACAGTTCCTCTCACCTCTTTTCCTCTTCTCAAGCTTTCGGGAGATCAAGACAGGTCACATTGTTTGAGTAACTCCATCTAAAAGGATATCTTCTGTTATATCTGTGAGTTCTCATCTTCTCTATAAACAGGACAGGATAGGAGAGGGATTCTTCTGAACTGAACCCTTTCCAGACAGTTGAAGCAGAAGAAAGTGCTACTCTCAGCTGCACTGGAACAGGCATGTCCCAAGCATTTGTCCATGCTGTCCAAAGGAGCTTGGGCTTTTGAAACTTTTGATAGAGTGAATACCACAGCCATGTACCAGATTACTTTCAGGTTCAAAAGACCCAATTCTCTTATCCTTCCTCAGTTAGACACAAAGGGCTATTGTTTCTCCCATCTGTTCTCTACTTTCAGCAAGCAAAGGCTGAAGGACAGGAAAAGCCGTACATCGAGGAAGATAATACAAAAAGGCTAAGCTCATCGCTAATCACTGGTTAAGAAGAACCGAGATACAAGCGCCTAGACTTGTTATACTGTCATTTCTCTTTGCAGTCTACTTAGTAGTTCTGTCCTAATTTATCAGCAGTCTGTTTAGACTGTCTTGTATGCTCAGTCTTCATGTAATAAGTAGCCATCCAAGCCACAATGTGCCAATTCTCACAATTTGCTTATGTCGCCCACTCTTCTTACACAGGCAGCTGCTAAATCCTCAGTGTCGACTCAACTGAAAATTACAAACTCCTTCTGGATAGCACTGCAGGTCACTAATAATTATTCTTTGACTCTAAGAGCAGTCTTATAAAGGAGGAATTGAAAATAATTAGATGTTTTGTCATTCAAGTTTATTCTCACATTTCTACGGTAACCCTTCTTCAATTTACTTAAAGTATACGGTAATTTTTAACTACAGGTTTGGACAACAAAAAAGCAGGATGAATCATTCTGGATATTTAAAGCCTACAATCAGACAGTTTGAGACTCCTTGTATTTTGCTACAGTTCTCAAGCCAAAGTTTTATTTTCTACTTATCAGCAAGAATACTTTTATAGGGAGCACTAATTCATTTAAACACGCAGAACACTTGATTTGGGAATTTCTTACATTCGACAAAGCTTTAAAGGTCCTTGTTCTTCCCTCTACACTGATTTTTGCTTTCTTTGTAACTGCATACCCAGAATTAGAGGGCATTAGAGCTAAACTGGGAAGAGAGCACGTGTGTATAAATATATCATGTAAAAATAAAACTGGGCAGATGCATAGGAAACACCCTGCAGCACGTATTACCCTTATTTTCCTCATCACTGCATGGACGACACATGTCTACTGGTACAGTACTTGAGAAGCCAGGCCTGCTCTCAGGGATGAATACAGGCCATACTGTTGGAGAGAAGATGCCCTGGGCAAGTTAGCCCTTTCACTTTAGTTGCTCTCCTGTAAGACATCAGCTGAGTTGTGTGTTGAAGCAATGCCGAAAGTGACTTCTAATTTATACTGCTTATAACTCACAAGATGACACAGCTACAAAATATTCAGTTTGTATAAACAGCCTTAGATCAAGCAAAGCTTGCTGGAGAGTTGTCTCAGGTTGGATAAATCCATGATAGCAATCCATGTTTCCTGCTGTTTGTTGTTTTCCTTTTTTTTAAGCATAGCTTTGAAATTTATTATAGTAGCAGCAATTTCCACACACGTAACACTCCAGGCTTCTGTTAACACTCAAGTTGTTGCTTTATTATGCTCCACAAAAGGAGCTTCTCAAAGAACTCAAGAAATTACTGTATGCACACAAACAACAGGAATCAGGTAAGAGTCACACAAGAGCAGAATTTCAACCATGTCATCCAGTGGTCCAGCCTACAGCTACATACCTTAAAAAAACCAACAAGTACATAACTCCCACAGCCCATCAGAACAATGCATGTTGATGTAACAACACTGTCATATGTCAACACACTGGCTTTTTAGATAGCAATGATGAACAGCCTGCATTGATTCAAGTGATAAAACATCGAACCACACGTCTCCAGCTTGTGAGTTCTACATTAAAATCTATCTCAAATATGAAATCCCAAATGTAGGAATTAATGATACATCCCAAAGGATTCCCAAAGTGCCGTTCCTGACCTTTACAACCATGTTAACAGATTCCCCTTTACTCCTCCCTTATAGAACAGCTGAAATTTCTCATCATCCTCTTCTAGCCAGAACAGAAGAGCTGGTGATAATCCCCTTTGAATGCAGTATTTCACACCTACCTGGTAGGTGACAGGTGCTACAATGCAAGAAGATTAGCACAGTGAGGTCCTTTTATAGAGAAGCAAAGTTACCATCAGCCAAGTACAACAGCAACGGCTCTGCCTAGGCTTATCAAAGCACTTGCCACCCATGTGTGCACCTTCCAGACATGCATAAACATTTATGTTAAGGGCTTCTGGAGGAATATGTATCTTCCCACAAAGGCAACAGATACATCTTGGGCAAACAGACTGCCACAGGATGGCTCACCTCCTGGGCAGCCTGACATCGTCAAGGTAAGGATGCTGAATTCTCAACAACAGCATCGCATGAACCTTTTCAGGTCCTGCTGCTTTCACACTAGCAAACACATGCCTGACAAAACAGTTAAGAGTCTTTTGAGAGAACTAAGGGCGTATAAAAACCCAGTCTGAGTTAGCAAGTCATGAAGTGGAAAGTAAGAACCAAGATTACACAAAGTATTACCCAAACAGCACGTATCTAAATCTGCAAGGGCAAGACCAGCAAGAATCAATCATGCAACTATAGACAGAAGTACTAAATAATTTTCTCTGGACTTCAGTCTAACCTAGAATAATTCTTACCCTGGAGTTATCACCCTGACACAGACTGACTCGTGGACACAAACAGTCTATGGAGGGAGGCTCTACAGAAGAAAGAGGAAGGCAAAGAGCAGTAGTAAGAGCAATAGCGGAATAGGAAGAGAGAGGAACAGTATCAAACAATCTTCTTCACCACTTCTATTTTTTTAACACATTAGAAGTCAGGTAAGCCTGCTTGTTATTCAGTTTAGCAGTCATTATCTGATTCTGTTATCGGTCACAACACTATGAGACTATACCTACATTTCTTGTCACACTCCATTTCTTTTCTCAAATCTTATCTCCCAGAAACAGTAACCCATGTGATGTACCCTGCTGGCTAAGCAAGCCACAGAAACAGGATGACTGAGGTTGGACCAACCTCCACAGTCACCTAGAGCACATTACTCAGGCTTGAGTCCAGACCATTCTTGAATATTTCCAAGGCCAGAAACTATACCACCTCTCTGGGGAACCTACTCCATTGCTCAGTCACCCTCATAGTAATGACAGGAAGATCCACCTGAACATGGGGAAAGCTTCTTTTTGTTTATGTGCACTGCCTCTCACACAATCGTCTAGTACTACCAAGAAAAGTCTGGCCTCATCCTCTTGAAACCCTCCCTGCATGTGCTTACATATATTGATCAGATCTCATCAACCCTTTCTTCTCTAGGCTAAAGAGGCGCAGCTCCCTCAGCCTTTTCTCATATGAGGGATGCTCCAGACCCTTAATCATTCCAATAGCCCTTTGCTGGACTTCCTCCAGGAGCTCCAGGTCTCTCTTGCACTGGGGAGCCCAGAAATGAACACAGTACTCCAGGCAAGGTCTCACCAGGGCTGAATAGAGGGAGGATCACCTCCCTTGACCTGCTGGAGTCAAACACAGGATGACAGACAAAGAGACTGTGCTTTCTTTCACTAACACTTGGCAGAGGAAGACAGCAAAAACCATCCTCTGAAATTCACTTTAGCTCTGAACTTACTGTTCTCTAAACTGATGTTAAAGAACCTCTTGAAACAGAGACACTCATTTAACATGGGTGGGAGGAGGAAGGGGAAAACAGGAGGTGATGATTTTAACTTTCCAATGCAGACCAGACTTTCAGCTTTTTCACTTTTGAGTTAGAAGACCCCAGAGCTCAATGCTTTTACACTTTAACCATGGAATGGTTTGGGTCAGAAGTGACCTTAAAGCTCACACAGTTCCAACCCCCCCTGCCATGGGTCTGGACAGCTTCCGCTAGACCACGTTGCTCCAAGCCCCGTCCAACCTGGCCTTCAACACTGCCAGGGATGGGGCAGCCACAGCTTCTCTGGGCACCCTGTGCCAGTATCTCACCACCCTCACATTAAAGGATTTCTTCCTAATAGCTAATCTAAACCTACCCTCTTCTAGTTTAAAGCCATTTCCCTTGTCATCACTACATGCCTTTGTAAATAGTACCTTTCCAGCTTGCTTTTCATCACATTGATTCACAGAATCATAGAATAGTTAGGGTTGGAAAGGACCTTAAGATCATCTGTTCCAATCCCCTGCCATGGGCAGAGACACCTCACACTAAACCATGCCACCCAAGGCTCTGTCATACCTGGCCTTGAACACTGCCAGGGATGGAGCACTCACAACCTCCCTGGGCAACCCATTCCAGTGCCTCACCACCCTAACAGGAAAGAATTTCCTCCTTATATCCAATCTAAAGTTCCCCTGTTTAAGTTTGAACCCGTTACCCCTTGTCCTGTCACTACAGTCCCTAATGAAGAGTCCCTCCCCAGCATCCCTATAGGCCCCCTTCAGGTACTAGAAAGCTGCTATGAGGTCCCCACGCAGCCTTCTCTTCTCCAGGCTCAACAGCCCCAACTTCCTCAGCCTGTCTTCATATGGGAGGTGCTCCAGTCCCCTGATCATCCTCGTGGCCTCCTCTGGACTTGTTCCAACAGTTCCATGTCCTTCTTATGTTGAGGACACCAGAACTGCACACAATATTCCAAGTGAGGTTTCACGACAGCAGACCCTCTGTATGGGTATGGGAAGGGTCATATGTTCCCCTGATTAAATCCTATTGACCAAAAAAAACCCAGAATACACTCACTGTGAAAAACAATGTTACCAGACACATTTAGCATCTTGCCTCTCCAAAATTAGTTCTTTACATTCATCTCCTGTGTACCCAAGGCCTTCCATGAATACAAAATCACAGCATGAGCTGCTTAAAACACTTGGACTTTAAGCTTCTCCCAACTATCAAACTGACTTCACTGCACTCCTTAAAATGTTATGTCAGCATGAAAAAAAAACCATTACAGAGGAGAAGCAGCAGTCTATTGGAAACTTCCACTTTCAATCATGCTAACTACCACACGCTGTTAGTAACACATCCTATAGATACTGTTAAGCAATGTTTGGCAGTGAAAGGAGAATTTAATCAAAGAGAGCAGCCTACAGCAATGAAGACCACAGGAAAACCTGGACCTCCACCTTAGCAATCTCTAAGATCACTGGAAAGGCTTTTGCTGAAAGAGACATGGTGGAAAACAACTGGGACTGCTCCTCCAAGGGACACACTATTCCACAGCGAGAGTCGGTTTTACCGGCTCCACTTTGCAAGCGCACCAGTTATCCCACAATAGGTACGGCTACCACAAGGAGCTATTCCAGAACACTTTGTGGTCAACACAGACAAGTCTCAACCCAGCTTCAGCCTTAGAACTGAAACAGAAACCCAGGAACCCTGACTTGCCTGGGGAGCCAAGGTAGCTTATTCCTTAAATAAATAAAAGGATGTTTCCAGCAACCCATGTAAAATCTTCAGCTGTGTTTGGGAATCACAGGAAGAACATACCGGAAAGCTTTCAAAACATAATTCTCAATTCCACACTTGAGACTCAAACCTCCCAGATTTACCAGAGACACCAGCATCACGCCAAGTGCTGCCCAAGAGATGCAGCTCCTTCCAAACAGAATGTCAGCAAAGCAAAAGCCATTTCTACTCACACATAAGCTGCCACTGATCCTGGTGAACAGACATGCTTGGAAACATTTTCGCATGATTTTGTAAGGACAAATTGCTGTGTAGTATTTTCTAGTCATAATATTTTATATCATACAAGGGCTCCTCAAACTGGCCTTTTTTTCCTGTATTGTAAGGGTGCTCTCATGAGCTGCTTAAGTGATCAAACAAGCACTAAAGACTGCAAGCAAACAGACCACAGCATGAACAAGCAATGCCCACTTCAGAAAAGAGAAGCAAGACATTCACTTATCCCTGATGAATTATGAATTACTTCACACTTACAGAATGCTTCCTTAAAATATTTAACATTAAAATACATCAGTTTTATTCTCCCCATTACACAGACAGCTGGAGACTCAAGTAAGACATTTCAGGTCAATTGCTATGGCAGTTGACACCATCAAAATTTATGGCCAACATGCCCAACCCATGGTCACGGACATACAGCGCCGCTCCCGTGTTGCTCATCAGATGGACTGGGGGGGTGCTTTTGCCTGGAAGAAGCACCATGTTAGCTTACTGTAATCCTAAATGCCAAGGAATCCAAACCCGCAGCAGCAAGGGGCAGCAAGCCAGGGGGCCTGTGCTGTTGACATGCTTGCTTTACTGCAGTCAACATCAGACATTCAACTAGAGGAATGGTAGCACCTTGCAGCACTACTCATCTTGCATTTCCTTCCCCAAGTTGCACTAGTCCTGTGGTTCCTTTGCCAAAGACAGATTTGAGCTGTCACTCACAGGGTGCAGGAAACCAGGGAAGTGCTAATTCATAAAGTACTAATTGGTAAATGTTTTATATGCCTATCTTTGGACATCCAAGTATCTCATTGCTCTGCCTTTCTTATTTCCATTTTCTTCCTGCTGCCACAGCAATATTCCCACATTGCACACTAACAACAGTTGGACCAGGGATGATGTTACCCCCTGCTTCGGCTCACTCCAAAACACCACCATGAGGGGTGCTCCTTTAATTAGTGGACGTTCTTATGAATATTCCCCATGTTAGTTCAGGGGGACACAACACTCAAATGAGCAGATCTGCCAGCAAAACTGAAGGCAAGAGAAAACTACTGAAAGACAGGGAAGAAGTTCTCCACTGGGCTGGTTTTGTTTGCGGTCTGGTTGGTTGGTTTTTTTGCCAGACACTTAACACGATCAACCAACCATGCAGAGGGGAGGTTCTCCTGCTCCACACAGTGGCTGCAGACACATTCAGAAGAGGACCTACGCATGCTCAATCCAACCCAATTCTGTGCAAATTAACCATGCCCCACATTTTAAGTCAAACATTTTCCAAATAAGGCAAAATAAATAGAGAATGGATGCAGCCACATCAGCAAATTGTATTAGGTTAATTAGCAAGAAAGAAACATACCAGTATGAGGCAGAGATGTAAGAGACCTTGGTTTCATTCTCGGCTCAGCTAAAGAACTCAATGTCAAGTTATTTAATCCACCAGATCCTTTGTTTCCATGTATAAGTGGGGGGTTTACTGTCCTACTTCCACAGGAATTTGCTAAGGATAAAAATCTATCAATAACTGCAAGTCTCTTACAACAGCTTGTATTGCAGCTCTAAGTACCTGGGCGGAGAGCTGGCAGACACAGACTTGTGCAACATCTTCACGTGTAACTAACGATTGCACATCTTTTAAGGCAATCAGAAGGGGCTGTTTCAGAGCTGCAAAATTCCACCCAGAAACAAGGCACACCTTTTGGCTACGTGAAACAACCAGTCAGAAAGACAAGGAAAATAATTCCCTAACCAACAGCATCATTAACACAAATTTCAGGATACCTCACTAGCCAACCTAAGTACTGAGGGGCAGAGAAACAGCTGGGAAGACTCCTCAGTTTTCAGAAGAAGGTTAAGTGTAGAGTTGCAGTAGGGTTTCACTACAGCAACTACAAAGACAGGCTCTTCTCCATCACACCATTTGATGTCATCCAATGCAAAATGGAATCTCTCAGTTGCTGTTAAGGGTTTGTTCATGGAACATCTGAGAAGCACCAGGAACATCAACCATACCTCCTAGGCCTGGAACACTGGTAAGAAGCATTGAGCCTCCACTCCAGTTGCTTGCAACCACTGATCCCCCAAGACCGTCTGACCATGTGTTGGACAAACCGGTCCAGCAGACAGGGATGGACAGAGGACCAAGAGCAAGAAACCCCATATTTTGTTTCCCCAGCTTCAGTAGCAAGGACCTTCCTGCTCACACAACAGCTCTTTATTAAAGCCACGAGTGGGCAGTTCTCTGTAATGACTGCCATTTCAAAGAGGATATGCTGACCAGAAACAAGACACTCTTGTTCCAGAGAAAGAATTTCTGCGCATTTAATTAATCAGAAACGACTACTGTGCTTACACCCTACCTTAATCTGCATTCACTTCAAGCATAAACAAGACCCAGCTTTCCACATTCGCACAGGCAAACATGGCAGGCATCTCTGGACATCAGTTTCTTGAAAATACTTGCCCAGCTCGCCACAGGGATGTTATGAGTCAAAACTAGTCTGTAATATGCACCTAGATCTTGCGATAAAAGCTTCTTCAGAAGTTATATTAAAAATATTAAGCAGCAACTTTAATAACCACTCAGACCAACTCAAATCTTCCTAAATGATCTGCCTTTCCATTGTGTATTGTAGCTATGTGCACTTCTTGCTTATTCTTTAATTTGGTAATTTTCAAAGCTAAAAAAATTAGAGACTACCATAATATCTTTAGTTTTTATACATACACAGCACTACACACAGCATGTACCACAGCACGCTAAGATGCATTAACATCAAAATCTGACTCCTACCAGTAATAAATGACCAAGATCATAAGTTCTGAAACAGCAAGGTATACTAACAACATGAATTACAGCAGTCATGACTACAGCTTTTTGGTACATAATTCAAATTACTTTGAACTATATACACACTTATCTTAAGTTTTATGAAGAAAAAAATCAAAGAAAAAAGGAATCAAAGGAAATACTAATGTCATGTTTGTACAAGACCTCTCTCTATTTTCTTGCCAACATAATTTCTATTGCTATCAGTTGTCAAGTGGATTAACAGTTACTATATACTCACTTTTCTTACCACTGCTGTCTGAGGGCCATGCCTGTTATAAATAATCACCAACCAGTGCCCTTGTATTTTATCTTTAATCATGCGTATTACCCTTTTTATAAAATATTATTTCTTAAACACTGAAGCATTTAAAGCTTGATCCCTTTTGTGAGAAAAGGAAATAAAGTGAAATTCTTGGCAGAGGAAAGGGACCTTTGATAAACATATGATTTGCTGCTGGATGGTGTTTCAGATTATATTTAAAATACATCATGTTTTGCTGATACCTCCCTGCACTGTTGCTGGTAGAAAGCCCAGCTAGAGAGTGACTATGGCAACAGCAATAGGATATTTATGTATCTATGTATATGCTGTATGTGTGTGCTTAAACATACACACTCACACAACCTGAAGATTAATTTGATTTAGATTAAGATGATCCTCAAGATTTTCTTTGCTCTCATTTTCACTTGACCAGGTAACCGTTTCCAAGTGTAAGGTTCTGAGGTGGCAGCAGCAAGTTTTATAGGATGAAAACCTTTCAGGAGAGAAGCCTAGAAACCTATGAACACTTGCAGAGTGTACACAAACACAGGCTCACTTCAAAACGCCTCAGCTACAACCAAAAAGAAACCCAAAGGTCTGCAGGAACACATTCAGCAACACCATTGTCAGGATTTTTTCCATTTATTTGGGGTTTTTTTAATGGGTTTTTTTGCCTACAGTATTAGAGCCTCACTGGAGCACGCTATTTTAAAGGAGATGCAGCCCCTCCTCTCCTCCGACAGTCCCATTCCTCCTCCTCCTCTTTGAATACCAAATATGCAGAAGTTCCTTCAGTCTGCAAATTAAACAGCTACACACTGAGCTCAAATTGTTATTTCTGGTATTAATTTCTGTCTCCTGACAGATCCTGATAGGTGATGCAGGAAATGTGAGGTAACAAAGGCTTCTGTTTGCAGCAATAAAGGACTCTCAGTTGGGGGGGGGGAAAGGGATCAGAATAAAAGGCAAATATACGAAGCCAGTGTACACTACAGAATATCTGTGTTGAGTCCAGCAAGCAAAAAGTCTAGCAGATTCAAAGCAGTATTAAGAAGTGTTAATCCTTTTACCTCTGAGCTATTCATGAGCAATATGCAAAGCTGTTCTTATGGCGTCGCGTTTGCAATGCTCCGGTTATGCTTGCATCAGCATTTCCATTGTGAACCCTGCTTTCAGAGATGTTTTACTTTGCCAAGTTTTAGTCTGGAACAATTTTACTACAAGCCTGTGAGATTTTAGTCCAGGATTAGGATTTAAGTCTGGTGAAGAAACATTTGGACAAAATCTGCTTGGCTGTTTTATTCAGTAGAATGCAAAGTTAATCCTCCTGAGTTACCGGACTGGAAAATACTCACAAAACATTTTTTTTCCCCCAGCTTAGAAAAAGCAAACAAAATTTACTCTCCCCAAGAATTCCTTGTCCCCACATTTCTACAATCACTGAACAGATGAAGGTTATAGAACATAAAACTAAGGGACAACTGAAACATGCCTTCCTTTGTCAGGCATTTTCTTTTACAGATGCAACATGGGTGCCCCAAAGGGGAGGAGGGAAGAAGCACTGCAGTGTGGGTTGCAGGTGAAAGGTGGACACTTAAACCACAGGCTGCACATTAACACGTGTAAGACAAATCCACAGCATTTTAAACTCCAGAAACTCTATCACATTCCTAGGCAATGTTAATCACTCATGTTAAATATTACTATGTAAATTATTAGGTATAAGATGTTCATTCACAGTGTTAGTGGGCACATGTTCTAACTGGACACGCTACAGAAATTCATACTAAAGTCAACACTGCAAGTATTTTAAAAGAGATGAGCTCTCTAGACTGGACAAGAAAATATTTGCTGCATCCATACCACTTTTCTAAAGCCACCTGTGTTGCCCCTTAGTTCTCAAACCTTGGGATTTGCTGACCTGGCTGTAGGAGCTCAGAGTCGCTCAGTTTTCAAGTCTCATGTTCACTAACATAGAATCACAGAACAGTCTGGGCTGGAAAGGACCCTAAGCTTACCAGTTCCAACACCCTGCTATGGGCAAGGGCACCTCCCACTAGACCATGTCACCCAAGGCCCTGTCCAGCCTGGCCTTGAACACTGCCAGGGATGGAGCATACATGTTAGCTGCACATCTAACACCCAGTAACACACAGCCACCATGAGTTTTGCAGGCATTCAGCAGCATACACAGCTGAGGCTACTGGCTGTATTGTCTGCAGTGCTAGCTCTTCATCGGCTCTTCTGCATCTGCTCCACAATTGCAAACCCAGTGAGCTGAAGCTTCCATTTCTGCACAACTTGACAATACAGACCAATGACTGAAAGAAAGCCCTCCTCAATGCTGCAAACAACAGCTGCAGTCCAGGGAAAAGCTACGGTTAACTAAAACCAAGGCAGAACTTCCAAAAATATCCTTTTGTGAGCTTTCCAGATAGCATCCACCTTACAACCCCCTAAGTAAGCGCAACAGAAACAACACCTGCAGCTTCTCTCCAAAGTACCTACACAGAATGGCCATGCATACACTATATGCATCTACACTCAAGCAAAGAGGTAAATGTTTGCCGGTGATGTAAAGTTTTCTTCCATACCAAAATCTCCCTTACCAACTAGGCTTGAGGACCAAGTTTTCCACTATGCCTATATCACTCCTCCCACCAGGACTTTGTATCGCTATGAATTCTTTCAAGAGTTAAATCCTTACCATATAACTGCTGAAATGCAAAGATTACTTAATAAGCAAATGATGGAGAACACATTTTCAGTGATGATAAGCCATAAAATATAATCTTAATTTTAGATATCACACAAGATCCATTCTTCACCTTTTGACCAGACTTTCCATATCAAATATCTACAAAAAAATTTACTAATCAATACCGTATACCATTTCTTTCAACTGTATGTGTGTGTGTGTGTACATATATATATATATATATATATATATATATATATATGCACGATTTGATTTCTTAAAGTGTGACAGAATGGATTTCCTTCCCATGATTTAAATAACCAGGTTTTGTGTCTGCTTTGGTGCTTTCCGCCTATTTTCCTACAGAATAGCTGTTTCATACTGATTGCTTGATACCAGTGAGCACTAATTTGCTTCTAAACCTACACTTCACACTTACAAAAAGTAGTTATATGGTTAAAGTATCTACATAAATTGTATTACCTGCGTATGCTTATGTACATGCATGTACGACATGCACACACTTTTCATTTTTAGTTTTACATCTGACACCAAGTATAATACATATTATATTTATATATGTGTATATATATATTAAAAATGTAATTTTTTTTCTTTTGACTTGCTCCAGCAAAATTTCAATGGAAACTGAGAGCAAATGCATGCAACAGCAACTCAAAAGATTTCAGTCTTTCAAAGTGTTCACATGAAATGGGAAGGGTTTATCCGAACATATTTTTCCATTTTAAATCCATCAGGTTTAAAGATCTATCTACCATACATCAAAATAGTCTCATCATCTTTCAAGAAATCGTTATTCACATACAGTAGTAAATGAACTTTCCATCCTGCACAAGAAAAATAAATCTTTCAGTTGCTTAACAGTGTATGAATGAGGCCACAAATGGAATCTGCTAAACAGACCAGGGCAATACTGTTATGTCTGCAGATGCAGAGTGAGCTACAGTTGATTTAACGTTTCCAACCAACTCCAAATCCAGGTGACAAACAAACACCTTCCCAAATTCAGCAGTTTGATTATTTATTTTTTTTAAGTACAGGAAGCAAAAATACAGTGGGGTGGGGGGGGGGGGGGGAATGGGACAGGATGGGGGACATTACTGTTTCAGGCCTTAATGCAAGGTCTAATTTTCCATGCAGTTACCATTAGTCTGAGGTCCATTTCATTTAACAAACTCCTCTTTTTTCCCCTAATTTTACAAAAACATTCTCATTTTCACTTACTCTTGAATGAGCAAGTCCAACGTCCAAGCTTCCACAGGGCATAGCAGGTTGGTGCCACAGCAATTTGTGCATCCTCATGCAGGAGAGGCAACACAGCCTTCTCCTGTTTGTTACAGCCCCTTCTTCTGCCACTTCTATATTTTCATGACTGGGTGGCAGTTTTTCTTAAAGAAAATGAAAACCAACTCCCAAAAGAAGGTAAATGCAAACAGCACAACACTCACAGTCATTTCTAGCTTGCAAAGTCAGCCCGGAAGCCCCTGGGGCCTGTACATCTGCCCAAAGAAACCAAGTTTATAACTCTCAGCTACTTTCAACTTCCAACTTCACACACACAAACGAAAAACAACCACACAGGAAGAAAAAGTTGAACCTATATGTTTATCTGTGGAGATGAAGTGGAGATCATCTCAGGTATCCCTAGTCTTGAAACAGGTAGGCACAAAGACAGGGATAAAAAGTCCTCCTGAAAACACTGCTCCAAAGAAGCACAACTGAAACTACTAAGCCCATGATGCGGTTTGAGGAATGGCCAAAGGACTAAAAATATTTAGCTATGCTAACATGCCAGCAAATACGTTCAGTACACTGCCAAAGGGATTAGAATTTTGTCTAGCCGTACTAAGTACCTTATTTAATATAAAAATTGGAATAAACCTCGCAATTACATTTTCAGGGAGAGCCTACAAAACAGAAAGCTACCATCAGAGACTATGAGATTATATAATACAGCAGGAAATAAATAAATAAGTATGTATCAGCTTCAACCTGGTAAAGCACAAGCAGATAAAATAATCCAACACATGCATCCAGTAAGAGGTGTAAACGCAGAAAGCAGCAGAACCAAGAGAGATGATAGAAATGAGAACTGCAGTGAAATGTATTACGAATAAAAGACCACAGCACTTAACCATAAAACGAAATCTGAGCTACAGAATACACCAGCTAAAGCAGTTTTACCCAACCACAAAGGAATAAAAATTGTATACTCAGAAGATTAGCGTGTTTAAGGAAAAAATTAAGACAGAAACCGAGTGGGCATGAACAGTAGGGAGAAGACAGGAGGGAGAGTACTGAAGGCCTTCAGGACTCAATGATGTGAGAAGAAAAAACATTCCCAGACCAAACAGCACAACGCAGAACACAGACACCGTGTGCAGAAGGGCTTTGGTTAGATTGGCTTCTTGTTGATTAACACACATCTACACAAAAAAAAAACTAGGCAGCAACAGCCCATGATGCATGGCACTTCATAGACCTATGAGAGATGCCCCAAGAAGGGAAACTGTCCTGAATCAGCTTCCTACCAACAAGTTACCTGTGATGCAAGAAAATAAAAGTTTTGGTGCCAAAGAGCTACGGATTTGGCACACAAGTGAAGCAGGAACTACTGTTCAAGGCGTCCATCAGAGTCCTGCAGATTCACTTCAGGAACAAAAGCTATGTGGCATTAAAAGCAGAATAAGGTTGGGGGAAGAAAGGGTTAAGAGGGTGGAACACCCTTGTGAGATCTACAAAATAACCCAGAAGTTTAGTAGGTCCAGGCCTTCTCCAAGGCAAAGGATGCAAGAACAGAGATGTGATCAATGTGGGCTCCAGGGAGACTATGCCAAGATTTGCGTCTCAATAAGCCTCGGCACTGGAGAAAAAGAGGAGGAGGACACCCTAACAAGAATTACACAGCCAGTTACAGTCTGCAGGGAAAGATAAGCACAGCATAAAAGCCAAAGGAGCTAATGCTTTGTGGCCATTACAAGGATAGGCTGGACCATTAATAAATGATGAAGGAGGAGGAATTAAAAACTCAAATAGCTTGCTACACTGACCACCTTTTAAAATCTAAAAGGGAAAATAAATGAAAGGCTGAACAATTAGAATGTAATTATGAACTTATAAAACATTTTTATACATATATATATATATGCCCACACACACATACTTAGCTGCAAGTATGAACAGTACCACAAAGAAACTCAGGATTTCAGACACCTACAGTGAGGAACATATGTGCTCAAACACAGAGAAATCAGAATTATGATGGACAGTTATTCTCAGCAAGCACTCCTGGCAATACCCACCACCGCAGTTCCGTGCTTTTATCTGTATTACCTCAGTAAAGTACCAACTGATAGCCATTACAAATGGGTGTTCATAATTACAAGTAAAAGCCTTAGGAAATGTAGACATACATATCAGAACTACTCCCTAACATCATTTATTTCGAGGAGCTGAGCCAGTGAAGACAAATTAGCAAACAAGCTTAGTAGGTATAACCACAAATTCCTTGATGATATGGAATATCTATAGATGAAAGATGTATCTAGACCTCAACTTCACAGAAAAACACGTGGAAATTGTTACCATATAAGCAAGCAAATCTCACTTTTCCCAAAAGAACAGTTTTATTAAGGTAGGAGAAACCAGTCCTTAAGACTCCTGCAAGACGATTAATCTTCTTCCAACCAAAACGAGAAATGGGGTTTATAAAGTATGCACAAAATCTGACGCAGTCCATCACTTTTACAGAGAATTTCAGTTTGCTGATAACAAGCACACAGTAGATAAAACACACTTGGATGTCAGCAAACCACTTGACTGTATCAAATCATATAGTTTCAAAATTATTTAAGAAACCAGTCTTGGTGCAGACAGAACACTATTAAAAACACAAGCAAAAGAAAATGAAAATCACATACTGAATCTCTGAAAGCATCTCTCAAGGATGGAAGAAATTTTCTTATATATTCTCTTACTTAAAAACCTCAGTTAATGATGTAGAACAGGAGTAAAACGTGTGCTCTTGAAATCTGTGGATGATACTAAATTTAGGAGTTGCAAGCCCCAGCGAGGACAGAGAAAGTTGAGAAGCAGGCAATTAAAAATAAGGTTCTCCTTGGGAAAGTGCAGCGAAGACTTCCAACAGGAAAATAATCTGAAAGAAATATTCAGTGGGAGTGACAAACTGAGGAGCCAAGAAATTCTTACAAGGTTCGCAGTGTGATCCGGCAGCAAGAAAGATTAATGAAACCCCGGCTGCACATGCAAAAAGAAAAAATTAAAAGCCACATCAAGAGAGAAGCAACAGCTAAATCTGCCACTTTGGGTAACAAGCAATAGAGAAAAAATAATCACAATAATCACAGAACTCTGCAGTACTAAAACGGATGCAAGTACCACCGCAATGAGACACGTCTTATTCGGGCTAGTACGCAGTGGTAGGTGGACAAGTTTAAAGAGAAAGGAAAATAGGGAGAGGTGTCTGAAAGCTTCCTTCTAACAGCCTTTCTAAAGCCCAAATAGTACAGCCAGACTCACGAAAGAGACCTGAATGACCATTTAAGATGAGTTCACTCCCACCAATGAGATTAATAACAGAAAGCTGAAGGGTCTCCTGCAGGAAACACGAGAGGCTTGTTCCACAAACACCTCTGAAAGGACCCAGCGAGGCAGGAATATCTGAACAGTGCAAGGCAGCTCTATACTGGGGACAAACAATGAGCCCAGGTAGCTCTGAAGCTGGCTGAAGGTCATGAATTTCTCAGCAAATTATATGGTAAATACTTATTTGCTTCCAAGTGCAACTTTCATAACAGAAATGTATCAGAGGGAGAGGAAGGTAAACTCCTCTTGTTTGCAGAACAAGCAAGCAGTAAACAAAGGGAAGAAAGAGCACACAGGTAGTGTTAAAATCTATTCTTTTTGTGGTTTTTACTAACTGTTGCATATTAATGCAGCATGCACTTCTAGCTTCCTTTTACAAAGTGAAGCAAAGAAGCGCAAGGGCAGTGGTACTGCACCTCCCAGCAGGTAGCTGGCTTGGAAGTTCACTCACCACTGGGACAGGGACTGAAAAACCAAGCAGGCACAAAACATTCTCTCTCCTCCTACAGCGTCAAGGATCTATCCTCTCCATGCAAGCCCCACATTTTCCCTAACACAGCTAGAACACCAGTAAGTATCAATAAATATGAATGCCAAAGAACTGGTCAAACCAGAAGAATACTAGCCTGGTTTTTAGTTTCAGGCATGGCACAGGGCTTCATCTACCTAGGATAAACTTCACAGTGCAAGAGCTCTGCTTTGCTTTTGTTGCTGTAGCATACCAAGTTCAGTTAAGTTTCTTAAAGGGAAAAATGCAGAGTGCAACTGAAAGCCAGATCTGAGCTGCTGTGTCTGCTTTGTTTTCCCATTCCTTTCCACAGCGCTTGACTAGCCAGCCCATGGACAGCCAGCCTGTCTCCTCACAGCACGGATCATTGCATGAGCATGCACTATTCAGAGGACAACACTGTAAGCGTATTTAGACACAGATTTTAGAACTCAGCAATACCAGAACTTTTAAATAACTTTGCCAGGTGATGCTTATTGAACATTCCTATTGCAACACAACACAGGTTATGCCATCAGTTTGGCACCAACAGTGTCACAATCCAGTGATCTCGTGGCTGGTGATTTTCACAAATACAAGATGGCTTTCAGATAACTTCTGCACAAAAGGGAGAAGACGAATGAACATAAGGGCGACAAGTTTGCCAGAAACATTCCAGCTTCCACTGAGAATTAGTTTAGACACTAGTTCTAAATATACTATTTGAACTGTGGATTAGACAAAAGATTTTAACATACCTATTTAAAGACCAATTTGCTGTCCTGCAAAAATCAGGATTTTGGGATTTTATTTTGTTTTTCTAACATTTTCATCCAAACTTTTTAATAGTAGCAGCAAAGTAAACCTGTACAACTCCATTCTGTCATGTGTGGATTGAGGGCACTTAATTATTGGACACATGAGATTTCAAGACGAACATAATGTACCAACCACACAAACTTCAAGTACTTGGTTTTCTCCTGTCCTCTCAGTTCAATCATCGCTTGCTCCAACAGTTTTTCTCAGGGTGATTGCAGCCTCGGTTCTGCCTGGCACATTGAGTTTTCACTACCACATCTCCCAAGGTTAAACCTCAAGGTTTAAAAAACAGCACTCCTCCACGATGACCTTCGGCAATCGCCCCAGTTCTGAGAAATGAATGAAGTGTTCCCAAAACAAAGCAGATTTTAGTAGTAAGTTGTAGCTAAAAAGAACCTATGTGACCTGCTTTAGAGACAGGGACTGCTAAAAATACTGCTGGCTGGGCAAGACTTCTGGGCAGACCTTTGGGATCATGATAATTGGGTAATTCCTCTGGGATTAACAATACACAAGACTTTTGCTTAGCATTTAAAATATTTTCATACAACAGTATAAAACTATCAAGTACGGGTAGACAGATCTTTTAACACAGTAGTTAAACCAGGATATAGAAGTGATTTTAAAGGACCTGACCTGATGCCTGCAGAAGTCAACAGGAATCTCTGCACTGACTCAGCAGAAATCACACCAGATACAAGTATTAATCTAAATAAGAAAATCCATTACAGTTATTACTGCATATAAAAAGTCTATCAAATAGACAACGCAGTCTGCCAGTTTCCCACAGGAAGGGTGTCCTCTAGCTCATTTTTAAAGTGTACTTTGCTGATCTCGTAGAGGTGAACAAGACATCCAGCCTTAGATGCGACACAAGCAAGGGCAGGATCGCCTGCGAACCTCACCCTGCCACCACCAAACTGTTACAGAGACACACAAAGTGAAGTGTGGGGTTCAGTTTCTTCTTTACCTGCTTTTTGCAAATCCAAATATCCATATAAATATCTCCAATACCTGCATAAACATCTAACCCTCTTCTGAACTTTAAAAACTGACATCCCAAAAGGCCTGCTACTGTCTTCCTGCATGCACTGTGAAAAGGATTTTCATTTCAGTCATCTTCAACTGGCTGATTTTGAAGTGTTTTCAGATTTTCTTTCTATCTCACCACACAAGAACAGGCTCCTGACCCAGATTCCCCAAGTAATTTATTACATTCTAGACTTCTTATGCCCCTTCTGATTTGCCTTTTTCTGATGCAAAACAGTTCAGCTACTCTTTATGTGAAGTGTTCCCAGCCACAGATGATCATTGTCCACCTTTCCTGCCATCTCTTTTAATTCTTTATGTAAAGCTCCTAAATAAAATTCAAATAGCATTTTATTATTTACTTACAGAGTATTACTGCAGTGTGAGATCTGAAGCATATTTGTTTCAACAGAAGTATTTTGGCCAGTTTGGAGGTGTGTCAAATGGTATTTTTATTACTTTAAAAATTAGTAACATTGACTGAATTACCCCAAGTCATTGTTCTGTATTGACAAAATCAAAAAGTTACCCAGGGAGCAGTTTCAGACAGATTAAACTACTCCACATGGCTTAAGACGTTGCTTATATTGTTGCTTGCCACATGTATTCACAAGCATTTCAAGTGCTGTAAATATTTTGCAACATGCTGTGAATGATTCAAATGCCTTTTCTCCAGGATGAAACAGAGAAATGTACAATTGGGCAATGTTTGACTTCCCACAGCAGTCTGCAGCAGATCATTAGCAGCTACAAAGTCTTTGGAATGAGCAATACAGGTGAAAAGGGGCATCTATGAAACCCTATGTGCAAGCACTAGGGCTGCAACTCCACAGAGCAGGGAAGGGAGCATCCCAGAAGGAGAACTTGATGAGTGAGAACTTAACTACCAAACCAAGGTTCCAGCTGTGTAGCCCACAATTACACGCACAAGCTGGACAAGCACAAAGCGCTGCAAGAGGAGTGACCTTAGGTTTACCAGCACCGATTCTGCACACACACACACACACACGAAGGCATGGTGTATGGGATTAAGACTGGAGTACATCTGCTAACCCTGGTCCCCCCAGCAAGCACAGCAGGGCAAATGAAAACACGTGGTCTGCACGTCTTCAAGGACTCCTCTCACAGGTAAGTAACTGTTCCCATCTTTAAGCAGAAGTCAAAATTCTCATTTGAACTGCAGGTGTCTGCAAGCAGTGCAACACACACACACACACACACACACACACACAACTGCAAGGGCCCCGTAAGTACTGTTTCTCAGGGGAACAAAGGTTCAGCGTAGCCCTGCCGAGTACAGCCTCATGCCAAGGCGTTCTGCCAGCAGCTCCACACCCAGGATGGGGCAAGGTCTCATCAGCTGCTCTTCAGCATCATGAGAAACACCCCAGCACAAAACACATGTAATGAATGTCCTCCCAAACCATATCACTTGGGTTGCTACTTCCCAACACAGCCCCTAAACATATGCTGATGTCCACTGTGAGAGCTGCCAGGAATCACTGCACCAGGATAACCAACCTTCAGGTCCACCCACAGGGTCTGGTTGCACAGCCAAGCATAGCTCTCCTGATGTCTTGGGTACATTAAGCAGCTTCTGCTCTGAAGCACAGGATACACATAGGAAAACAGGTTCATCAGTCTGTTCCAACAAAACTCAGCCCTGGCCTTGAGAAGCGGCAGACTTGGGAGAACTCCTAATCTGGAGAAAAGCCTGACTCTCCTCCAGGTGCGTAACTCTCACAGGCTCCCAGCTAAGGAGTCTGTTACTTGAAGCCACAAACTCCTTGGGGGAACTGGGAGCACAATGCTTCATAGAGACACAGCATGACCAAAGTCATGCTGCACCAGCGTCAAAAGGGGAACACCCTTCGCCAATTACAGTGGGAGCTGAGGACAATGGGATGAGCACAGACTCGCAGACAGAGTCCTGGCAGGCTGATAACCACCGCCAGGCAAACTGTCACCAAGCTCAAGGAAACACCAGTTTCTTCCATGCACCTCCGGAGAAAAGGGACTGAAGACCATTAAACACATTTGGAAAACATCCAAAACAATACTGAAAGAAGAAAAGTGTCATCAGAAATCTGTTCAAATTTGCCCTCCATAAAACGCAGGTAAAGATTTGAATGTAATTGTTATTTCTGGCAGTGCACCAAGGACTAAACCAAAGGCGGCTATCGGGCAATGGGGAAGAAATGACTGTATTGCAAATCTCTCATCACAACCCAGTTCCCTAGATGAAGAAATGAGCCAGGGCACTTCCTGGCCAGCTCCCCCTATACTCAGCATGATGTTCTAGGCTGTGAAATATCCCTGTGGCTGATTTAGGTCAGGGGTCCTGTCTCTACTTCCTCCCAGCTCCTTATGCCCCTCCTCACTGGCAGAGCATGGGAAAGTGAAAAGTCCTTGATCAGGGTAGGCATTACTCAAAAACAACTAAAATATCAGTGTGTTATCAGCATTGTTCTCAGACTGAAGTCAAAACACAGCACTGCACCAGCATAAAGAAGAAAACTCTATCCCAGAAAAAAACAGGACACTACCTTAATATCCACAGTCCTAAAACAGCTACAAGAACTGAACAAGATGTGCTCCTTTTCTACAGTCATCTTGTATCACACTCCTAACTATATTCATACTGATGTTTCCAAAATCCATCATAAAAGTAATGTACGTTTCTCTCATAATGGAATATTTTTCTCCATAAACTATGCACTAATGGAGTTAATCTTTAAAGAATAAATAAAATTAGGATTTCAAACACCATTTTTGTAAAGATTGTAAAAGCTAGGCCACCAGAAAAAGTTGAGGAAAATAAGTGAATTATTTAATAGCATAAGTCCAGAAGGAGCTTTACTGCATTAACTGTACTGAATAGCAAAGCTATTCATGATCTTCAGCTAGTTAGATGAACGGAGTTAGCACTGGTTTTAAAACGAGCTGTAAAGCTTAAAAAGACCAAAATCTAAGTTTGCAAGAATCTAAAATACTACTGATGAAAAGTAGGCCACACATACACCTATCTACACAGCCTTGCAAAAGCAGGGAAATTGTCTAGTCCTCTATAAAGTGCTGCTGACCTGCCCATAGTAAAATGATAATGGAAAAAAGTCAACATGACATTTTGCTGGCCTGTCCATGGAAGAAAAATTATTTTGACATGTAGCACTAGATAGAGGCAGTGGAGCAAATCTCTTCTGAAATAGCTCAGGTAGGAAGCCCTGCCTAGAAAGATGAAGATATTTTCAGAATAGCTGGAAGTCATTAATATTGTATTATGGTTTTTTTAAGTAAACACATCTTTCCCCATCGATTGAGTGTTAGTTCTTTTAGAGGAATTCAAACACAAACCTTTATCCTCCACCGTTATTGCTCACAGGAGTCTATGACATTCACAAGGAAACTCCCTTCAAGTAAAAGCAGGTTTCTTTTCCATTTCGTATAGTGGCCTTTTTTTGCCTCTTATCCAATAAAAATAAAAAGCCCTGAAGATCACAACTTCCCACAGCCCTTTGGGGGGGGGAGGTCTGAAGTCAAAAAGAGGAGGCATAAGACACGATCCATCTGTTTTTAAAACAAATAGGCACATTTGCAAACATTGCTATTTCGCACATGCTAATATGTTCAGGCTTTGATCAGCTTTTTCTTTTCTTTTTTTCTTTTTACACAAAAGCACTCATTCTAACAAACAGAATATACTACACTTGCACAGAAGCAGAAGAACAAGCTTCTTCCTTTTCCCTGGGTCAGTATCTCCATGCTATCACCCACAGACACTAATGAAGAAAAGCTGCTCCAGATCCAACTCCCACCAATTTCCCTTCCTCAAGTTGCTTTTGGAAGACACTTCCTAATCCTTCCTTCAATGCAAAGCAAGTAACTAACCTCTGCCCACCTGCAGACATAGATGCCCTCTTCACTCCAGAGCACCCCAAGGATACAAGGGGCAGACAATGACACCACTTGCACATCTCAGACAGCAAGGAGAGAAGCAGTCTCTACACATCACACCGGGGGACACAGCTCCACACTTACACCAGCAAGCAGTCTGGTTTTGCAAAGGAGGTTGCCACCTCTGCGAAAGGGACTGCTCACGCCTGTCTGGGCACTGCTGCCGTTTACCCAATGCTGGCATGGAGCCCTACTCAAGCACCATTTGCGTCCTAAGTCTAATGAAAACTGTAAAGACTGCAACAGAATTTCCTAGTTTTGTATTACTGAGCTGTAGCCTTCCACAAGTTGCTTTAGCAATCATCAAAGGCAGCATAAGTGAGGGAAGAAAGACCATGCAGCTGGGAGATGGGTGGGCTGTGCCCTGGGACATCCAAGTATCTCGTGGGTTGCTAGTGGTAAAAAGGAGAATGCCTCACTGCCTTTCTCGAGCTGTGCAGTCCCATCCTCTTGGGCATTCACTGCACCTACTCACTGCTTTAATCCACTAACCCGTAGAAAGCTATTCAGCTCTCCCTCTACCCTGACGTTATTTTTCTGCTGCTCCAGTGTGATGGCCCAACACCAAAATAGCAGAAGGTAAGGCACAACAACTGCGAAGGGAAAACAGCAACTCCTCCTTCTAGCTTTCAGCTTTTGCCAGCTGCAGCTTATCTATTCATTGCTCTCACTCAGTAAGTTCCACAGAAAAGGCTTTACTGCAGACAGCTTGCCCTATGTTAAGCAAACTGGGGATACAAAGTTCATGGAGTTAATGGCAAAGCATAGGACACAAACATTAAAAAGGATGCACCGGGTCACACCACAGGTCCTGCTAGCCTAATACCCTGTCTTCAACACAGCCTGTAAGCACAGGGCTAGAGAAGAGCAGAAATCAGACAAGCATATCTGCACTTTCCACAAGCACCTTCATAGCCTTCAATACTTTCACTGGTAGGGATTTCCTCAGACTGGAATGAGTCATCCACCGTGTAGTCCCCAAAAGACCTTTTCCAGGAGTCAGACAGGCTTACCACCCTGCATGAAGAACCACTTGCCCCTGCTGCGGTCTGAACCTGGCTCCTACAAAGTTTACTCTCCCTTGCTCTTACACTAGGAGATGAAATAGCCAAACCCTCCTCAATTTCTCGTCATTTCACAGACCCCTGTCACATCCCTCTTCAATCACACCTTCCCCAGTCATGTCGCATGGAAGCCATTCCAGATCTCCAATGACTCATGTTGCATTTCTCCACACTTCTAGTTGCTCTGTATGCTTCTTGAGATGAAAGGGGAGGCGAAACTGTATCTAACATATAGACAAACCATGGATTTAGACACAGCATAATGCTCTGTATCTTATTCTTTACTCTTTTCATAGCATTTCATCAGATTTTATATGCTTTCTTTAATCACTACTAAGTACAGAGCTGATAGCTTGATGGAACTACTGCTGGTCTCAAGATCACACCCTGAGTGGTGACAGTCAACCTGGAGTTCCTCACTTTATACAAAAAGTTCAGGCAGTTTCCTGCTACCAGTGCCAATCATCTCCCATTTATCTACCCTGAAAGCATCTGTCACACATTTTATCCTTTCAAGTATTCTCAGGGACCTAGAAAACATGTCACAAATTGAGTTAAAATCTGCAAGTTACACAGATCACTGGAAATGAGACAGCAATGATGAGAAATCCTGTACTTGGGACAAAAAGCTGCTGAAGCACTCAACTGCAGAGCATGCAGGAAAGAGTAGTCCTACGAATGGGACTGCACAGGTAACAGGGAGTTCCTTTGGGCTTTGATCTTTTAGCTATTTGAAACCACACGAAAGCTGAACGAAAAAGGTACAAGATCCCAAAGGAATCAGATTCCCCACTTCTCCACAGCAAGCTTCTCAAGTTCCCTTTTTATGACCACCTTTACCAAAATAAATAAATCACTTCTAAGTTGAAAAAAAGGGGAAAAAAAAGTAAACCGAGGCATTTCCACGCATTTCCTTTCATGTCTTTCCACCGCCTCGTCTCGAGTCACATGCTCAGTCCTGACCTTTCCAGATTCTCCTCTCTGCCTCGCCACACTTATTCAGACTATCAAATTCATTTAGTGAAACCATCCTATCCTTTCACACTTGACTCTTTTCACAGACAAGCAGTTCATTTTCATGCAGACCCACTTTTAACTTCAAAAGGTTGCTTTGTATCTCAGCTTCTGATGTCCCTTGCTTAAAACACTTTCAAATAAGGATGTGAAAAGCATTGTAGCTGGGAACTCTTGGCGTCTCCTCCGTCCCTCCTCAAAAAAGAGAAAAATAAATCCACTATTGAACAAAGCGAGAGGCCACACATCCACCCAGGCTTTCTGCAGCTTGTCAGGAGCTCTCATAGCTTGCCCATGTACATCCAAGGTCACAGCCAGTGCTCAGAAAACCGAGCCCACGGCTGCCAGCCTGGGTTGGTCTCCTGGAGTTACCTTCACAGTGACTACTTGCCTTTACCTTAAATCTCCTCTGAGACCATTCATTTCCACTTACCCACGCTGGTTATTAGCAAGACAACCCTTCTGAGAAGGTCTCGCAGTGTCAGAAGGCAGGGTAACAACCTGACAAACACTTAATATCATCCCCTCCAGCATCCCTGCACCCCAACCAAAGCGACAACACAAACCCCTCCAGCACACCATTAAGGGAGAAAGCCACCCTGCAAGCACATTTGTGCCTCACGTAGGCACACACAAAAGACAGCACTGCCAAACCGAGCCGTGCAAGTTATTTCACACCAAGCCAAACTATTTTGTTTTCCTTTCCGATGGCTCAGACAAATGCATTAACCCAGGCAGACACAGAGCAACCCCACAGAGACCCCTCTAACAGCAGCACCCAAAACCCCACACACAACAAACCCTTCGGTCCAGAAGAGGGCTTTTTTACCCATTCAGAGACGCTTTAGCAATCATGCAAAAAAACCAATTTCATTAACAAGATTATATGCAAACCCATACTGCAGTTAGGTGAAGAAATACAGCAGAAAGTCTGCCAAACTTACATCTTTTAAGCACAGCTAGAAACTACACGTGTCACAGCAAACTACCATAAAAACTAATGTAGCGGCTCTATCAATCAAAACACTTTTCACTTTGAGACCACAAATACAGGAGAATGGTTGCTCATAGCTCATTTCAGAATCAAAGCTGAGGAACTAATTTTTATTTCAAATATTTATAACTCAGTAATTTCAGGTGAGAGAACCATATTGAAAAGAGTAGAACATTACAGTATCTTTCTCATTAATTTTCCTGTGAAGCATTTGGATCTCTAAAAACTCACTTTTAAGTTAATTATGTGCAATTTGGACACTCCAAAGTCAGCAACTCGGAACTGAATCCTGTCTAGTCACTCACAAACCTGTATGACAAAAACACATTATAATCATGCTCTTTCCTTGCCAGGAAAGACAAAAAGGTACTACCAACATTTTTAAAACCACATTTGAATCCCAAGAGGGTTTTCTCCCCCTTGTACTAGCTTTTCCTCCCACAAAACTTACTAGCCACATTTCTACCAGCTTCACTAATGCATCCAGAAACACACCAAGTTCAAAAAGCAGCAGTTATTTCCTCCTTACCTTCCTCAGATTTTGGCAATTCTACCTAGTTATAAAACAAGGAGTTACCACAGATCTTCAGAAAATGGGCAGAACTGAGTGCTTCAGCTCCCCTCCCCTTGGATCTAAATGGAAATACAATTGAAAGCGCCACTGGTTTTACATACATTTTACTTCCAGCAAAATAGAGTTTTCACTGCGTCAAAACCGCAGCAGTTAAAAAGTTAAATAATTTTCTAGCTGGCTGCAACACCCATTGAAACACAAGACCTGCTCAAGATAAAACCATGTCCTTTGTATTAAAATCCTGGTCAAGCTGCTGACAAGGAGACAAATGAGTTTTTAAACCATTAGTGTACGCTCGCATAAAATTAAAACCGATTCTATAGAAAGAAATTTGGAGAACCGTGATATGCCTCTTCCAGTGCAATGCCTCATTTTGATTTTTTGATAAGTTATTAAAATTGGGCCATCTCAGCTTGCTGGAATTTCATTTATTCATTATTGCAATGTACAGTTAATGCAGGAGATTAGATTAGGTTTTGACAAGTCTTTTACACTTTTCAGGGCAGCGTTGCTATTTCTGCTTAGGTTAGTAACTTTATCTACCCGCTAACCTTTATGGTGTTGACAATCGCAATTAACAATTTTCTCCATTGCCTCCAATTCCCTACCCACCACAGATGATGCTGCTGCAGCAACATGCATCCCCAGCTCCTCCTGGGAGCCTGGCTCAGTGACACCCCCAAAAGCACCCGCCGTGCCCCCCACACACAGTTCCCTTTCGAGATCACACGAGACTTGGCAACACCAGCAAAACAGAGTAAACTCCAAAGGGAGAAGGCCACCACCTCATGAAACATGACCAGCGGGACTGCTGACTGTCCAAATATTTAACTGCTCTCAAATGCTGCAGGTCAGGTGGGTTAATCAAATAAACCTGCATATCCGGAGGGATCGCCCATTATTTGTGCTTTCATTAAGTCTTTACCTGACTTTAGGCTCTGAAAAATTACCATGCTCGGAGCAACTATGAATATTTGCATACAAAAGCCAACAGATCAGACATCGCAGTTCTCCATCATGAGCTGAAAGAATGACAAAGTTCTTCCAAAAGAAATATTTTTGCTGAATAACGTAACAACTCTCTTCAGCACACAAAGGCAGCGCATGCTGATGGGAACTGACGACACCTATACTAGGTACCTGGAAATACAACCCGTATCACAGCACACAGCAGCACTGTAAGTGGGAATCTAACACACAATGTCTCTCCCAAACTTAACCATTAAAAATTATCAGAAGAAGAAAACACCAACGCAGATGGACAAAGTAGATGCCAAGTGTTTTCAGCGTACCACAATGGAAACGAAAATAAATCTAGGATTAAAATACAGCTTAGTTTCACTGACTTCTAATAGCATTTGTCTCCATTCAACAAGAATTTATGCACCATTTCAACCTGATAAGAATTTAATTCTAGGTAATAAAGCTTTACAAATTTAATTCAAAGGAGGAAAAAAAAAAAACCCAGCATTTCCCCATTATATCCAGAGCTCCACAACTACAGCCTTCAACTAAAGGAACAGGGAAAGCTGCCACTACAAAAGCAGAGCTTACACACGACCCCTGGGTACAGTGGCAGTAGCAGATAGCTACAATAAAAATCAATATTAATTCTGCACACTTCTGTTTTGAAAATAAAGCAATGAAATTCCCTCACTCCCACCTGCCAAAGGGACACAACTCTGACCAACTTCATCAGAGAGGATTTTTAGAGTCTTTCTACAGGCATGTAATGGATTCCAAGACTGAACGTGCACTGAATGTTCAGTGAACCAAATAATTTTTAATAGATTCCTCAGGGGAGTTTACTTTATATTTTTAAATCACTCCGAGACCTTGGAATGACAGCTTGATTCAGAGGAAAAGAAAGGCTAGTGCTCATGGGGTGGGGTATTATGTTTCTTCCAGGGTTTTACTGAAAGAGGAGCAGTCATGACTACTAGAATTTCTTGCTATGTACTTTAAAAATGTCTTCATTTCTATGCACCTCAAACTGCTAAAATTGCTTTTGAAAGCATACACTGAGCAATTTCAGCGTTCCTCCCTGCACAAGTACTATATCAGTAGGTACAGAAAGTTGACCTAACAAGAATCTGGAAGGAATTAAAAGTTAGAATGAGGCAGCTCACTTTCTTCAGTCTTGGTTGCAAAGAGTCAGGCAATAGACAGTGTTAACACAACCATCAGGCCCAGATTTGAAACCCAAACGTAGTATGAATTAGATCAGTTTGCAGATTTCCTATTAGCCATCCTCTCTCCCCCACAGACCCCCCCCCCCCAACTAATGCCCACCTTGTTAGCCAAGATCCCTACGATGTGACAGCAGATTCAGCACAAGCAGCAACCATCCCCTGGAAGAGGAAATTTTTCCAGCTTATGATTACATACTCAGGAACACAAGAGGAGCCTCAACCGCTGCCATCGTTAGTGTGATTTCAGCAGGATTAGGCAGAGCGCAATGGAGGAAAAGCCTCAGACAATGAGTCCTTTCATACATCAGAAACAAAACCAACCGTTAATCACACCAGCGATTCAGTTTCTTCCACTAATTCCTAATCAGACATCAACAAATAAAGCAAAACACTTACTCTTGTTTGAATTCAATGAAATAAACACAAGTGAATGGAAGTGCTCAGCTCACACTGTAAAAACGCTGTTGCCCCTCCACCTCCTGTGAACAGGGATCTGCGAGACGCATGAAGGGTCTCCCAGTTCTCCTGTCAATGGAGAAGTCCTGAGCATGAGATTTAGCGGAGTGCTGCATTAACAAGCGAGAGAAACTTCAAAGCCAAGAGACGAACTCAGCTGAAACCCTCCTCCATACAAAAGAGGCCTTGAACCACATTCATTAGAAAAAACATCTGGTGCGCTGCTTTGATTTCCAACATTAGTCACCGGACAGAAACAAAACATCTTCCTTTTCTTTTTTTTTTTCCTCCCAAAGCAATAAATAATTGCAAATCCACTTCTCCATATAACCTATCATTCATCACCTCATCAGCGACTGCTTGAGTCTGATGGAATTAAACACTCAAGTCAGGCAGTTTTTGTTAAAAGCAATAATTACATCGTTACCAGAATATACAATTAGGTAATAAAAAACAAAAACAAAGCTGCCTGGCAATATTTTTAATGCGCTCTCACTGAAATATTACTAGAGTGGAAACAGGCAACATTACAATAAAAATAAATAAATAAATAAATAAATCCACTTCCACCCAAGTATAGCTACTTCTAATTTAAAACTTCACCCACAGGCACAAATGTATAAATGATTAGCATTATAGTGTTTATTTTAATTACACTGTGCAACAAGAATACAAGAGGCTATTAACTCACTTCAGATACAAAGAAAGCCAGGATCTGAGAGCTCACCCTTCATTTATAACCTACACAGTTGTATCATCCCATCCTATTACTCCCATCACCTAGATGCCAAAACCAGAACATCTGCATTCATTGTAACATCCAAAAAAACCCCATACAATAAAAGTCTCAGCTCAAAGGAAAAGTAAGAAAAGCAAAACAGGAGGTCAGGAGATCTTTCACCTCCTCCTTGTAGACAATGTTTAAGGGCATCAAATATTCACTGGTCTTCAAAGCACAACTCTTCAAAGATTAATAAGGAAAAAAAATACATCCCTAATTGAAACCTACATTTACAAATGTTTTTCAGTAACGTAACTGCTGTTCAATGTATTCTTTAACAATACAATTCATGGTGTCTGCCCTAAACACCTAATGATCTAAACAAACAAAATACAATGGATGATTTTTTTAGTGTATTAAAGGCATTTTTCATCACTGCAGTCAAATTGCTGATCCCCATAATTCCATGCAAATCATTTTAAGGCAAACGTTTGCCCATCTATCTAGCTGGTTTTGGCCAATGAAGAAGCCTTTGATCACTTTTTAGTAAAATACTATTCTTAAAGGATGCCCAGCTTCCTGACAGCAGGCTGGGGGATCACTAGAAGAGCATGACAGCCTGCTGCCATGCAGTCCTTCAGAACTTTCCCTTCTTGCAATTAATTATGCTCCTTACTTCTTCCACAGGCATAAGCAAGAGGCTGGCAAAGAGACAATATAGCAGCACACTTTATTATTATGTTGTTTACAAAGAAAAAGCTTCAGGTAAGAAACATAGCAGGAGCTGAGTGCAATTATCGGAAATAACAGCCTGCTCCCATAGAGCTGATGGAGTTTTATCACCAGGGACATGCATTACACTTCTGTGCACTTCTCTTGCACGCAGGCGAGAGGTGCCTCTTGCCATCACGGCCTCAGCTGCAGACCCAGACAACCAGGAAAGTCAGCAGCAAAGAAAGAAAAACCAAATGTGATGCTCGCTGTCAGGAGGAAGACATCTCTGTGCAAAGGATGGTACCTGCCCACTCGAACGTGGGGGCAGCAGAAGCCCACACTCATCCAAAATCCAGCTACAAATAACAGAAAGCCACGTTTTGAGTCAACCTAAAAAAAGCAGCTAAATCATGGTCATGCTAAAAAAGCATGTTAAAATCATGGCTCCCACCAGCCCTCCCTGTCTTGACCTATCTGGATGAAGAAGTAGGATTCAGCACCTACTGACCTGTGCTAAAATGAGCCCCCTGCAACAGGACACATCTCAGGAAATTAGGTTAATGGAAATGCCTCTTTTTGAGCCAAAAGATCTCAAAAGAACACTATCTTAACACTGCGCTCAAAGCATGAAGTGTAGTAGTAGGGTTACAAGGTTCAAAGATGTAGCAGAATCCAGAGAAAACTCAAACTAACAAGAGCAGCAACTCTGCTATTGAGAGACTTCCATCTTACAAATATTTTGAAGGTGTCCTCCAAAAGTTTATCATTCTACCTTTGTGTCAGGAGGCAGAATTAAAGCAGTAGCTCTACAATCTGCTGAAATACTAGGTGCAGTTCTTCAAGTCCGCACTTCATTAATTGGAAGCTCCTGAAACAAGGCTACAGTGAGGAGACAGCATCTTACATACATGTTCAAAAATGCATGCTTCCTCCTCAGGCTAAATACAAGTTTACAAGTACTGGAGGGTTTTTTTAACCATATAACAACACAGAAATTAGAATACACAAGACTGTAAAGGAATTCTGGTGGTGCCCAAGAACAGTCTCGACAAACCCAGTGAGAATATATATTACAAAATTATTTCCACGCCTTCTAGTTCATAGGTTTAAGGGGCTAATTTTCATTGTTTATGGTAATTATATTTCATATTTCACCAAACTTTGACATGCAAAATGTATTATTGGATTTTGCATGCATCTTCAAGTCAATTTGTGTAATCTTGCAAATTCTGTATTACAAGTAGTTAAAATACAATGGACAGCACATTCATAAATTACAAGCTTTCCCTTAAGAGAATTATTATTGATTCCGTAATAACCAGACCTTCGATCAAATTTGGTGAAACTAATGTTACTTAATAACACGTAAACAAACATGATGTCTTTTGTATTTGAAGAAAACAGTGCTTTAAAAAAAGGGAACAACTCCATCCATAAAGAAGAAGTCACTTTTTCCTCCTTTCCCTCAATCCCATGTCTTCCAAGCAAACAATGCCTCAACACATTCTTTACACACCGTGTCCAAAAGGATCCTCTTGACCACTTCTATGGTTCTCCTTCTAAGGTAAAAAAAAAAAAAAAAAGAAACAACAAACCAAAAGCACAATATCTGCCAGGTAAAAATAAATAAAAATCCTAAAAGCTAAACTCTAGGTTAGCCCTTTTCATACTTCTCAGATCTCATTTACCTCCCCAATTGACAATCCTATCAAATACATCTAGGTTGGTGCACAAAATCTCACCTGTTGATATAACAATTACTAAAACTCCTGCAGGAAAAGAGCCACACAATCATCCCTCTTCCATCCTTACTCACAAAACCCTCTAGAAAAATAATGGCTTTTCCAAAACACTGTAAAACCTAATTTTGTGAGGAAATCTAACTGAAGAATGAAGCACCATCCCATGAATAACTTCCTGCTCCTGAAGAATGAAGAGGTATTACAAAGCTCAAGTGCCCGGCTGCCTTCAGCAGTGAGGATGACACACAAGAGAAGAATCCATACACTGGAGGGATAAAAATGCAACTGCGCTGCATAGATCTCATAAAATAGAACAGATGTTATTCCTTGTATACACATGCAATTCAGTGTCAAGCACCAGACTTGGAGGGGAAGAAAAGAGGGAAAAAAGGGGGGAAAAAATAAAACAACCCACAAACAAAGAAACAAGGAAGGGGCATATGAAGCCAACAGATAAATCCTCACCACGGTCAAGCACATGCATGTCTGGTTTGGTTTTGAGTGATGGCAGGATTTCCAGCACTGCTTTTGAAAGAGCAATGCCACCTGCCCACCCTTTACATTTTTTCTCTGTTCAGTTTCAACCGACAACTCCAAACCATAAACTTCTTGTGCCAACCTAAATAATTCCTCTCTTTCTCAGTCAGGCTGGAAAGAAAGTACTTACCCACTTGCCAGCTGCAGCTGAAATTTTGTGCCAAGAAATAAATGTCTTTTGGGCAGGTTATAAACTGGAAGCTTCTATGCCTGCTGAAGGACAACAGCAAGAGTGGGACCAACCCGTCCCTTCCCAGATTAATGGTATTGCTGTATTTCAGGTATACAGTGGATTGCACTTAATGAAAGCATCTAAGCAGAGCTGCTACTTGTGAATCCTGAGCCCAGGTATTAGGAAATGCTTTTGTCAATTTTGCTCTCAACCAGGCTTTTTATATATATTGCTTCCATCTTCTCCGAAAACCCTAACCTATCTCTGTATTTTTGGATCTTTATAAAAGTTCTCAGATAACAGAATCCTTGAAGGAGCGAGACCTGTTTCATCCTTTTTTTTTTTCCCCAGTAAGGCACAAGTGTACATAACACTGTGTGTTCACTGACATTGTGTCCTTTCCTTAGCCTCCTTTCACTTCCAGAGCAGACTGACCCCCCTACAGACAGTACAAACCACCTGCAGGTGCTGGTCACTACAGCTTTCATCAACAATTAAGGTGAAGACCAAGGACATGTGCTACATCTTCCCCACAGCCCAGAAAGATAGCAACTGATAGACTTTGTGGCAGAATGGATTATGGATAAATTAGAAATTAAAAGACAAGGTTGTGAAGAGTTTAAAGTCTCCCACCAAGGGTGGATACTGGGCTCCTTAGCTTTGCAGTTTAGGCCTCCCCATGGGTGTTTTGTCAGGCATCTCAGCATTACAGACATGGATGTGAGCCACAATGCAACAGCAGAAAACTGATACCTCTACCCCACTGTCTTCCCCATTATCCTCTTCTCTGCACTCCTCCCAGCTCACACAGGCTTCCCAGCTACAGGATGTTACTGCCTGGCTGCACACCCTTGGTTTTTTGAGGGGGCTCTCCAAAGCTCTATGAAGCTTCTCATAATAAATCACAATTACGAAGTCAACGGCATGAATAAAACCTGTGTTGTTGCAGTGGAAAGCTGTCTTTTCCTCTTTAACCTACAACCATGGGCCCCCTTCCCACGCTGAACATCATCCCATTTTCATTTTGGCAGCGACATGAATTTTATATTCACAAAAATATTGCCTAAATTCTGAAATGCCAGTTAGAAACTCAACCAATACAAATATGTAAAGATGAATATGTATACTGCTAAAAACACAAGTACCCTCTCCTATAGAAAACAAAAAAATAGAACAGTAAATGTACATACACAAATCATGATGAGGTACATTAAGATAAACAAATGTACCAAGACATGCATCAGTACCGTGAACCTGGTTTTAAATATACAGAGTAGCTACATCTCTATCATCTCCACAAGGAGAGCCAAGCAGTGCTTGTTCCCCTTGCTCATTAAAGCTCTACAACTGGTGCCTCCTGTATGCCCACATGTACCATTTCATTAAGCTCACTTGACATTAGATGAAGAAAGAGTACAAGAAAATTGCATATTTCCTGCCTAAAGTAAACTTGTCATTTAAACCTTGTGTATAGATAGAATTTGATATAGCACTGGCGCAGTGAGTCATTCGTCAGTTTTAGAGTTTGTACGACAGTGTTCTTACATATGTTTTGCAATACTTTCCAGTTCGCTACCACCCCATGTAATTATAAGTTTTTACTGGAAAGGAAGCATACATTTTGGATTTGAGCACCGCACTAAGACCTGTAGAAACAAAGCTTACTTTTATGGTCAGATTTCAAGTAAAAGTAAATCCACATAAGGAGCCCTCACAAACTGCATGAAAGACCAAAGTCACCGCATTGCTTTTAAACAATAGTAAGCAACCATGGTGAGAATCACAAATATTTCTCAATTAATTCTTCCAAACGTAAACATAAGCAACTCACACGCCGGATTCCTTCAAAAGCCGCTTCCTAGCTACGCAAGTTAAAACTGCATCATTCAAAACACTAAATAAAACATCCAGTACCTATTACGAGTGCTTCACTTGAAAATAACAGGTGATCGATTTTACAGCCTTCTGTACCGGGATAGCACATTAAAAATTTTCCCTACTGTCTTACCTTCACCTTTTATTTATTAAGTTGCAAACCCAAATGAGTAATCTCTCACCCCTGGCTTCTAAGAGACAGTGAAAAAACCCCACTGAAACAGAAAGGTTTGTCCTGGTTAATACTACTAACAAGATCAGCTCAGCCTCTCGCCTGATGGCTCAGTTCACTCCAGTGCTTCACGGGGAAGCTTGCAATACTTCAAAAGGCACAAGTCCCAACTTCAATTTGCACAGAGCCACAGTGTGCTGCTCGGGCACACCTCTTCAGTCAGTTTTTAAAAGCTGGTTATTATTACTCCTTTCTACTATCTAAATTCACATCAAATGGATTTACCAACTTGTAGCTCTCCTGCTATCTGATAAAAAGCTGGAGAGAAACAGTACCCCTTGCACTATTAAAGCTAACCAGTTAAGATTCAAGAACAGGCAACATCTGCAGGCTTTTTTTCCTCCCAGTTGCATATACTATGACCTACAAAAAACATTTTCTGCTTAAAAGTAATACTTAAATGGAGATCTATGGCTGAACATTATCACAAGGATTGCACTTACTTGACAGTCTGCTATTAGCCAACTCCATTATCGCTATTTGCAGTTTTTAAATGTACAGATTCAGAAGTAACTGTACAAAGCCTCCATTACAAGTGGATTTATGGAAAGCCACAGCAATAATCATCCTCATTAAGTATATCTTCCCACAGCCCTGCATTATGTGGACACAAAGAGGAAAACATTTCTTCTCTGTTACCCACAAGCTTAGATCTTTCTCCTTACAATCCCAAGCTTTGACTGTCTTCTCTGCTTCTGACAATGACAGTTATCTCCCATTCCCAAAAGCAGGACTTAGTTTAGGAAAAAAATAAATAAATAAATTAAAATTTCCTGCACACCTCTCAACCCACAACCAAATGAAGTAGAAGCTGTCCTACGTTGTGCCTGCAATCTCCCAGAAAGTGACAGTTTCACTGGCAACATGCATGAGAATAAAACACTGTCCCTGGCTACTGCTACTTTGCTAACGGCCCCAACCAGTATTTATCTAAGACGTATTTATGGGCACACACGTTCAAAGAAAAGGGCAGATGGCAATATTTCTAACTAGGCTGAATTATAAAAATCTCTTGAGTCGAAGTGATGCATTAACTCTTTGGCCATAAGCTGTTTTAACCCCTTCACACGTATGGTCATGCTGCATCCTATTTCATCAACCAGGACGCATGCCAGTGACGTAGGCTGAGAAACCTGCATGTTAAGAAGGCTGTTTGAAGGCAGGAACTGAGAACTTAATTAATCCAACACTGTCACCCACCACACACCCAGATCACAAACCGGCCACACAAATTCTACTTCACACTTTCAACGCTGAGACTGCTGATGGTGCGCTTCAACGTACGGATATCTATCACTCCTACATCCTCAGCCCCACAGCAAACCACCGTGGCAGAAATAATAAAATCAAGATTAAAGTACACTTGCTCCATCCATAAAACCATTCTCATGAGCCACGCATTTCCTGCATTACCGTAAGGAGTGCAATGGACTTTATTTAAAAAGCTATTTTCAAAGCCACACTGGCAGGCTTGGAACAATGACCCAGTAACCGGACACGGAGGCAAGTCATTTGCAGCAGAGGACCTCAGCAAACTCAAATTAAATTTGTCATGTCTCTAACATTTACCTTGAAAAATGTACAAAGGTGGTTATACAAGCACCATAAGGAAACTCTATTTGCTCACCATCCCAGCTTCAGTTAGCTGCCTTCAGAGATCTCTAAACTAGCAAATACTCAACTGAAGCTTTGATTATCCAGTTGCCTTCAGACTAAATCGCTTTTCATCGCTCAATTCTACACTTGACAGGAGAGCAGTTTATTTGATACCGACAACACAGCTTCATTTGGTTACATCTGAAATAAACACAAAACTCCGAAACGCTTTAAAGCAGCTGCCCCAGTCAGTCTCCTGGAAACACAGCACATCTTATCCACACAAGACGTCCGCGGGAACAGATCTTTCTTTAATCGCGCGGAAATACTTTCTTCCATTAAATTTAATTTACGCCACGTATCTGAACTGCTTGAAGTCGGCTCTTAACAGTTCCTAGGTGCCGAAAGCAGCGGGAGGGCAAACACGCCCGTTTCCAGCGTTCGCCTTCCTCCTCACCTCCCGCTCGCCGCAGGCTGCGCACCCCGGCGAGCCCGGCAACCCCGGGGCTCCCGCGGGGAAACACTGCCCCCCCCCCCCCCCCCGGGTACCGGCCAGGCAGGCGGCCCAACAGGTTGCGGAGGGGGCTGCGGGGCAGGAGCCGACCCCGAGGAGGCTGCAGCCGCGCTCCCCAGGCAGGGCGGGCGGGCTGGGGAGGCAGGGGTGACCCCACACGCACTCCCCCTGCCCCGGCTCTGGGAGCCGGCACCGCGGGCGCAGCGCCGGAGCTCCCCGCCCGCTCCCGCCGGGGGCCCTTTGTTCTCGCCACCCAAGACGCCGCCGCCCGGCAGCCCCGCGCTCTCCCAGGCGGCGGCTCGCCCCACCGGGGGGGTGAAGGCGCGATCCGCCGCCACCGGCTCGCGCCCCGCTGCAGCGCCCTCCCTCCTGCCGGCGCGGAACGGCCAGCGCCGGCCGCGGGGAAACCGTTCGGGCCGTTACCGATCGCCCCGCGCCCCCCCCCCCCACCACCACCTCCCGTCCCCGCACGGCGAAGGCGCCGCGCCCGGGACGCCCCGCGGCGCTCAGCGCTGCGCCCCCGCCCCGCCGACCCGCCGTGAGGGACCCGCCGGCCGGGGCTGCCCCGAGCGCCGCAGCCGGCCGGGAAGGTCACGCCGCGGCGGCGGGCGCGGCGCCGGCAGGTGCCTGGCTGCTCCCCGCCGACCCGGGGAGGCCCCACGGGGCGCAGCCGGCAGCCGCCGGGTACCGCGTGGCGGCTCCGGAGGACGGGAAGGCAGAGGGGCTCCGGCACCGCGGGGCACCCGGCGCCGAGGCGAGCGGTGGGGCCGGCACTCAGGGGCGCCGATCCGCGGGGCTCAACAGGCGGTGGAGTTTGGCGGCTTCCCGGGAGACGACCACCACCGCGCCGGGAGCCGGGCGCGGGGCCGAGCGAGAGGGGGGGAAAGCGCCGCAGCCGAGCCACTTACCGGGGCTCCGGGGCTCCGCCGCCCGCATGCTGCCTCCGGGCGCCGCCGAGAACCCGCTCCGCTCCGCGCCGACCGCGCGGCACCTCCGCTCCGCCGCGCTCCCTCAGCCCCAGCCACCGCGCGGGACCGCGCACCGCGCGCGCCGCCGCCGCCAGCCCGCCCCCACCGGGGCCGCGCGCCGCTCCCGCCCCGCCGCCAGCCCAGCCCAGCCCAGCCCAGCCCCGCCGCCCCGCCGCCACCTGCCGCCCGCGGGCTCACCTGCGCTGCGCTGGGCCCCGGCTGCCGCGCTCCGGCCCCGCAGCGCGGTGCGGCGCCGCTCCCGGACGCAGCCCCGCTCCGCTCCGCTCCGTTCCGCCCCGCTCCGCCGCGGCCTGCGCTGCGACGCCGCCCGCCCCAGCCCGCCGAGTCGGCCCGCACCCCGCGGGCAGGGCCCGCCCCGACCAGGTGTGGGCGGGGGGCGGCCCGGCGGGGCGGGGCGGGCGCCGCTGCCGCAGCCGGAAGGACCGAGCTGGGGGCCCCGCGCCGCCCTGACCCGCCGGCGGCCTGCGGAGGGGGCCGGGCCCCGCCGCCTCTCGGAGGGGTGCCCGGGCCCTCCGCTCCTAACCGCGGGTGGCTGCGCCGGTTGGGTGTCGGTCAGACCTGAGGCGGAACCGGCCGGTGAAGGCAGCGCCCGTCGGGAGGCAGAGGAGAGCCGGGTCTCCCCGTCTGTGGCGGCGGGTGAGCGCCGCGCTGAGACCTGTTGCGGTTTGTGATGGGTTGGACCGCGTCGCGGCTATTCGGGGCTGCTTCAGCCCGTGCAGTCAGCGAGCGCTGCTGCTTCAGCCGCCTCGGTACTCCAGCCCTTCCCTCTTCCCCGGCCAGGGCCCTGAGCTAAGAAATAGCAAAACTGAGCAGGGGAGTTGGAACTAAATGATCTTTTAAGTCCCTTCCAGTCCAAAAACCGTTCTGCAATTCTACGACTCCGTGATTTCCTGCAGCCTCTTTTGACAGTGGAAGGGTTAAGTTAGTCAACGGCACGGATTGTGTTGGTGCTCTTTGGCTCGTTGCCCAACCCTTCCTACGAGCCGGGGTTGCGTCAGCACAGGCAGCACCACGGTGCTCGGCGGTCTCACCCTGCTCCCGTTCGCCTCTGCGCGCTGTGCTGGGGCACTGGCGTTTAACATCCCATGTTAGTTTCTCTCCCCCCTTAACCCTTCCCGTCCCCCCGGGGTCTGCAGGAATTCTCCTCGTGCGTGGTAACAGCGTTCCTTTGAGGATCTTTTGCATTGTCCTCTCACCTCCGTTCAGCCAGGGCGGTGGCAAGAGCCAAAAAAGTTTGCACAGGTTCTTCCTCTGTCCCAGCGTGGTTGCCTCATGCGCTCTGAGGAGCTCTAGGCTTCACACACCCAAATGCAACGCCCAGTCCCTTGCACATCACTCGCCTCTGCCTCAAACCGAACACCTAAAGCCGGTTTTACACCCTTGCCACACAGCAGGAAGCTCCATCACGTAAAGCCTTTGGTTCTGGGGATATTCTCTTTCCTGCTCAGTATCCAAATGTTGCTGCAAAACAGCCCTTCTGTGCATCACACAGTGAGGCCGCGGAGCTCAGAGTAAGTGGTGCTGGCCGAGTGCCACACGGCACTGCCAAAGTGCCCATGGGCTCCACTCTCCGTGTTAAAATTTGGATCTGCTTCAGGATGCTTCAGAGCACAAGACCATGGGGAAGCCCGGAGTTCCCTGCTCCGGCGCAGGGATTCACAGAGGCACCAGAGCTGTTCTCCCAGCTTGCACAGTAGCTGTGTTGGCACCTTTAAGGTGGGTCATGTCAACAGAACCCTGTTCATTTTATCTGGAAGTGACGGGTTTTTGAAGTTTGCTTGAAAAATGGAAGATCTGTGGCTTACAGCTCCTTTGCTAATCATGCCAGATGCTGAAGAACTTTGGAGTGAAGACACTGAAATGTTGGGCCAATCTGCAGGACAGATTTTTAAGGTATTTTTAGACACGTAAAGATGCAGGTTCCTGAACACCTTGACAAATGTGGATTCATGTGACTGACACAGAGCTGCCTCATAAACTTTTGATGCCCTGGAGCTTCTAGCCAAGACTTGCAGGTAAATGATTGTCCCATGAGCGTAAGCCATTAATCATCTGAATTACAAAACAAAAGAGTTTTCACATACAGCTACCAGCCAAAACTCTGTTACTCCTCTGTGCACTCTGTGCCTTCATGACGTCAAAAGTCGGAAGGCTATGAGTAGTTTTGAGCCCAGTAGGTACTCGTGCTTTGTGCTCCACTGAATATGGGGTGGCCGGTGTAACACCCCTTTACCTGCCTGAGGACTTTGCAGTCTTGGAGCACCATTCATCAAAGCAAAGGCATCCACTTCAGCCGTTTGCTTAGGATAGGATACACTGGCTTGTTGTCACCAGCACTGTATTCTGGAAGGAGGCATATGAGAGTCCTCAAGCCCTGAGACTGATCCACCAGTTTGTATATGGCACCCTGCTGTGCCATCTTGGAAGCTCCCATGGCTCCAGCCTGCCCAGGCGTTTCAGCAGTAAGCTTTTTAGACAGCAAAGTCTCCATATGTATTTGCAGTGGAAGTCCCTGCTCTTGGTAGCCCTTCACTCTCTTTGATCCAGCTCTTCAGAGCAAACATACATACACACCCATGGTCTTGTCATATGTGCCACTTGGTAGCCAACTAGCATGTAGATATGGTGGGATGGGGTTTGTTTGCTTTTAACATAATAAACTAGTATAAAATCAAAAGATCAGTATTCTGAATTCTTTATGACTTGTCAGAACAACTTCCCGTCTCATTTCAGGAGTTGCTGAACTTGCTAAATGCTCTGGATTGACTCTGTAAGCTGCAGAGCCTGTCCTTTCTCAAACTGCTTTTTTTTCTTCTTCTGAGGGCGTATTCTTGCCGATGACTTTTTCTCACCTGATTTTATAGTAATTGTCAATTGTATCGTCAGGTCTCCTGGTCTGATTCACAAGTGCCTAGTGCAGTGCTCAACTTGGTGCTCATGTAAGATAATACATCTCCATCTGTAGATCTGCTTGACAGCACAGCTTGAGGACCATATGGCCATGACTCTGACTGCCCACCATTTTTTCAATATTACCCCCAAGGCTCTTTCATTTCCTTTGTAAGACAGGATTATTGGAATGCTCTGTTATGCTCCAAATAATAATAATAAAAAATAATCTGTGTTGCCCATTTCTGTTCTTCTCCAACTCAAGGAACTGCAGCCTTGGAGAGACAGCCCTGATGCTTCCTCATGTGCAGCACTAGATTCTCTGGACTGGGGAATCTTGAAGCTGAGGATAACAACTTGACCTTAATTTTGCTTTACTAAAGCTTGTACTTGAGAGAAGAAATAGAAGTTGGTGTTGTAATAAAAGCACAGTCACAAAGCTGAAGTGGTGTTTGCTTCTGTTTCCTGGCCAAGGCCCTTAAGATTTCTGTTACTGGAAAGTAGGTACAGGCATCTTTCCCTTTCTGCATCATTTGTCTCGGTTGCCTGACCAGATCTGGTCAGGATACGTGCTTTCCCTTACTGTGGCTTTGCATAGTGCTTAGCACAGCGAATACCCTCTTGATTGATGCCTTAGGGATCCTACAGAGTACGTAAGCATGAGTAATAATTCTCTTAGTTTGTTTACCTCCTTTTCCTCATACTAAATCAGAAAAGCAAGTTCATTGGTGGGGGGGGGGGGTTGGAACACAACAAACCAACCAAAACAAAAAGCAGCACCTGACAATTTGTTCCTGATGTGTAAATATATTTTGGGCATTGTTAAATGGGAAAAGTTTTCTGCTCCTGACTGAATAAAATGTGATAGAGAAAGGCCCTGGGAATGCTGGTCACCAAGACCAAAATTGAAATGACCTCCTGCTACGGGACAAAGTCTGGAGTACTAATGGCTACTGGCTCATGGAAGACTCTTCCCAAAATGCAATCACTTGCTCAGAAAAGGTTTATGGCTGAGTAATTATCCTTTGCAGCATGGTCTCCATGTGTTTGAGTCCCAGAAATATCAGCTCACTCTCCTTTTCTAACCCTAAATGAATGGTAACGGAAGAACTAAAATACATGATGCACATATAAGTGTAAGCAAACAATATAGAAAATACAGAGAGTCTGCCACTGGAGTGGTCTCTGCTCCCCTCTGCATTTCCTGATGGAGTTTGCTTCTCCCATGTTTCTTTGCACTGCTGTCAGGTCCCTGAGGAGCTGTGTTTTTCTGGTGTTTATGGCAATGACATCTGTGCTCAGCCAGTCCTAGAGTTGCTCTGGTGGTCTTCAGTTCTGATCCTTTACAGTCTGACAGACCCTGAGCTTCCAGTCTGCAAAACACAGGCTGTCAAAGAGATGGAGAGGAGCACTAATCGCACTAGTATTTAAGCACTTCCGAAGCTAATATATTTGTCCTCACAGGATTTCTGTGAGGTAGGAAATTACTACTGTCCCCCTTTTAGAGATGAAAACCAGATACACACAGAAGCTAATTGACTGAGCTAACGTCACACAGGGGCTGATGGCAGAGCAGTAAAATGAGATCAGCTGCTGGCCCCAGTGCCATGTGTTGGACGACAGGTCAGCTCAAACAGTTCTGAAAGCCAGGTCAGCGCCCGCAGGCTTTCATAGCCCTGTGCAAATGCAAACCACAAACTTCCAGAGCAGGGAAACCTGGGGAGGAAAATTCGAAGTGCAAGCCTTCAGATCACAGCAACCCAGGAACGGACAGATTTGCACTCAGATCCAAGTCAGGCTGCAGCAGCAATACCAGCCTGGCCCAGGTTTACAGTGTCAGCGGGCTTTTGGACTTGCTGTGGGGAACAAGCTGGGTTTTTTTTCCTGCCAGCTGTTAAGAAGTGATTCCTGATGTTGGATCAAAGCTCTTGGCTGATTTCAGCCTTGCCAGAAAATCCATTTGGGACTGACAGTTCCCCTCCTCATTTTCGCACCAGTTCAAGCAGGAGCCTCTCCAAACAAAATTCCAATTAATTCCTTTTTTTCATAATATTTTTTAGTCCTGCCTACTTTTATATTCAGTTCTCAGAACACACTGAAACCGTTTTGAAAGAAGCCATGAAGCAGTTATGAAAATACTGGGCTCTATGTTCAGAGACCTTAAAATCAATTCTGTTCTTAAACTTCAGGTTGGGTAGCAAGAATGTGATGAGGAATGCCACTAACACAGCTCATGTGTACAGGAGTGGGTTTTGATTAAATGCATCTCCTTCTAAGCATTGAGAGAGGAAAGGGAGTGGCATTGCCTTATCCTTGCAGCAAATTTATAGACCTTGTTAGTGAGGTTAAACTTTTGTGCTGACTGAACTTTTCCACACCCTCTTTCTGCAATAAAAATCCACCTCAAAGTTCCAGCTCACAGTCAAGCAGCAGATGAAGTAATGCCCAACGTTTCACGTTAAAGCAAGGTGAGTATCCTAAAATACTCTTTCCCAGCACCAAAAATTACTCTGCCCAAATGGCTGCTCCTCCCTCGGAGAACTCCACCCCTTTCCAGCTTTTAATGTTTTCCAGGATTGCAAAGCTAGTGATTTTCTTTGACAGTATCATCAGCTTCAGGTCTGATTGCAGGATGGATTCTGCCCTCGGTTCTGTGCGCAGCAGCACCCTCTGACAACAGCCACCTCAGATAAAAGGGCAGTTCAGGGAGCAGATATAGCAAACGTGACTGGGAGAAGGATCACCTTGGCCACAGCTCTGCTGCAACAGATGACAGGCAAACAGGACAGATATATTGGATTGATGTTTATATCCCCAAAGGAGCTGACACAATTGCTGTTTACCAAATTTTCTTTTTAGCTTGGAAGATCGGATGTGAACCTTTCAAGGTGCAATGAATGGGGAGTCCCGTATTCTTACCTCAGTGTTTGAGAGCACTAGTCCTGGAAAGTTGATGAGAATAAAGCATTGCCCCCACACTGGGTAATCGCAGCCTTCTGTGTGTGAATGGCAAGAGTGGCCTTGGAAGGGTCTCAGAAGCCCTCGGGCACAGCATGGTTGCTATAGCTCTGCTCTGCAGCTGAGATCTGCAAAGAAATCAAGCAGAAGCATTTGGAGCTCCAGTCTTCTACATAAGGGCACAGAGGAGGGTTTTGGGGCCTGTCCAGCTGTGAATGGGAAATCCAGGATCTTCTAGTTGGAGTATTAGTGACACCAGAGCTGGCCTGGAGTGAGACAGGCAGCTGTGAACTTGGCAGAAGTAGAACTTGGCATCTGAATTGTATTCATTCCTCTTACATCCAACAGTGAATTTTCTCAGTGTGAAGCTCAGCATCCAAACTCTGCACAGAAACCAGGTTGCAGCGGCTGGTCCATGTGAACAGCATGGGAATGCCACGGTGCTGGGGAAGGTTGCGGTGCGGTGTGATGATCACCAGCAGTGGTAGGAATAACCCTGGAGCAGCAGTTCTCCTCTGCTCTGCAGGACTAATCCTTGCAACACTCATAGGGCAGGATTTATACCCAGAAAGAGGCCAGAATGAGGGATATACAATGCTTAATCTCATATGCTTGAACAGGACTTACATAGTTCCCTGAATTTTGCTACCCTGTTGTGGAGCATGCACATGCTACAGAAGTAAACTGAAATGATCTCCTAAGGATTCTTTTGTTTTTCCTCTAATTCATCCCTTCTACCACCTCCCCTCAACTCCCCCAAAAAAGCACTCATCAGGGACCAGCTGTCTTGACAGATCATTTAAAACTGCTTTTGTAAAGATAGATTTGTATTTTATAGCTTAATATTTTAGAGGCTGGTGACTGGTTAAACTTCTTTAAGCACCAGCACCTCTTGCTTTCGGCTCCAGCCTTCAAATAAGTCACCGGTTGTCGTGATTTACTGTGTATACTATGGGACAAGTGCAAGGTTTTGACAAGAAAAGATATTTGGGTGTTATTCGAGGAGACACGGGGAAAGTCACTTAACCCAGTGTTTATATAGAATGGCTTTCTTGTTTCAGAGGTCACCTCTGTTGGAATAACGGGCGCAGGCTTCAGACGTCAGCTGCAAGGGCTGTTTTGTGCATCAGGGAGGTTATAGATTTTCCTATTATATATGGTTGGAATTTCAGGGAACAAATTTTGTTTAAATTTAACTAACCCTTCTATCATGATTCCAGCAGAAAGGTGCAGCCCATCAGCATAACAATTGCTTCTGTGGTGATAATACCAGTGTCTTTTCTAAGCACTGTTCCCATTAAGGTGTTTGGAGCAATGGATATGGAAACCTGTCCCTGAAAAATGTGTCCCAACTTTGAAGACACATTTTTCTGTTTTCAGATTTGGGTAAGAGCAATAAAGTGGGTGAGGAACAGGCTATGAACATCATAGAGACTTGGTTAAAATTTGGGGATAAAAGGTTTCTGCAGTGCTGTTTAAATTATGGGAGGGTTGGCTCCAATAGTCATTCTGCAAATACTACAGAGTGGTGGTTGGGTTTGTTTTTAGAAGCACCTTGAATGGCATTTCTCCAAAACTGAAGGGTTAGGTGTGTTCAGCAAATGAAATGGGCTGTCTGTGCATTCCTGACTGTCTCCCACTGAACCACAGCCCCTACAGAAAGCTTCAAGGCTTCCTTCTGAACCCTTCTCTAAACTGAGCCTCGCCTGACTTTTGCCTTCTGCTGACCCTTGTCCCAGCAGCTCTCCAGGCTTGCCTGTGTCTTTCTTCTCTCTCCACCCTGTTCCCTCCTGCACACAAATACACGCACGCACACACACACCAAGCCCCCAAAGCGCTCTGCTGCTGAGCACTAGCAGGGCTGAGTCACTGCCCTGGGGACTGGTCATCCTCACCATCTCTCCAGGCTCTCCTTGCTCAGACTGCCTCCAAGTCAAACTTCAAAACAGAGGTACTGAACTCACCCATGCTTCCATTTCCCTACCCCACAGTTTCCCACCTGCAAGTCTTTTGAACAGCTTTAGCACGTCACATGTCAGATTTTTCTTTATATAGGTTCTTGGCCGGGGCTCATGGCTGTAGTAGCTGAGCACCTTTCAGTCATGCATGAAGTGATGCGACTCATGTCAGGCTCGGGTGATTTGTTCTCTCTCCCCATTCTCTCCCAAGAAGGAGGGCTGTGCCTGCTGTGCTGGAGTCTTTGTTTTGTTTGGGTAAAGCTTCAAGTTGTGAGATTTTCCTGTGACCGAGAGGCTGGGGTTGTCACCCGCAGTCTTCATTCCTTCATCCCCTCGATGCACTCGGCTGGTATGTTGAAGATTTCCAAATTTTTATCTTATCTCTGCACTACATTCCTCTGATACCAAGAATATTTGGTGTTGTCAATTCCGATGACTAAAAAGCATCCAGCAGTATTCTGTCTTCTGGCTTTGGGTGCAAGTCAGCCTTTAACTATTAGAGGTCAAGCTGAGAACACAGAAGTCTGCACACATCCTATTAGTTTTACACCTTCATCTGCACCAAAAGCTGCTGGTCATGGCAGGACATAGGGTTACAAGAATGGCAGGTCTGGTGTGAGCAGTCCTCTGTGCCTGTTTCCCCAAAATCTTTGTTGATGCTGTTTAAGGTACCCCCCAAAACTCACAAACCCAGGAAAATTATAATCCTTTTCTTTCCCCCTCCACCCCTCACCTTTCATTCAACGGGATATTAGCAGGAAGCTTGCTTCCTGATGGTGGGTTTTGGTTTTTTCCTCTCTAATTTCTACTTCGTGTTTTTAATTACAGTAAGAACTCCATTTTAGAAAAGGCATCAAAAGAGAACAGTGTGATCATCAGATTCATATTTGGTTTAGATGACAGACTCAGTTTCTGCTCTCCCTATGCTCCAGCCGGTTCTGAGTGGAAAAGGAACAATTGAATTGAGAGGTGTGATAAACCACGTGATTTTTTAAAAGCAAGTAAAGAACCCTAAATTCTCAAACAATTTTTCTTGGTGATCAAGAACTAAAACCACCACTCAAAATCTCACTTTTATAAGATACAAAATGATCCATAAAGAGAGTTGTACAAATAAGTTCCCTTGGGCATTCCTGTGGCGCACCATAGATCATACACTGTCTTAGGAACTCATTTAGAGCAATTGAAACTGATAAAAATGAAACTGCAAAGAAGGGGAGACAAACCAGCTTCAGCTGCTGTGGTTGGGTGTGAATTTGCTGCAAGCAGCCGGGAGGAAGATGAGCCCATTCGCTTCCACATCTTCCTCCCACCCACTGCCACCTTCCCCAGCTTCTGGGGCATATCAGAGCTGCCACCTAGAGAAGCCTTTCCCCATTTTCCTGATGCAGGGGGTCTCCATGCATAGCCAGGCACACTCAGTGATTTAGAGACCTGATCTTCGCATGCAATTGGATACAGAAAAATCTGGTGCTGCCACCAAAAGAAGCGTCCACATCATCTTACTCCTATCCGATACTGTGTTTTGCATTTACAGAGGTGATTGCAGTGCTAATCAAATCAGGGGACAGTTCTGAATTAAAACTAACCTGGATTAAAAATAAGGCAAATTTTAATCTTGATGCATTTTCACTTGCAGCCTCATGTATGCTGGCACCAGCACAAGGTGAAGGTGTGCAAGGGCTGGGCTGAAGCGCTGTGGTGGTGGGAAGGCAGGGCTGCTTTATGCCTTTGCTGTTGGATAACTGACATTTCATTCTGCAGCAGTGATAGTTTATGTTGGCCTAAATTATGTGTAAAATTACAGCCTAATGTAAAGGGTATTGCCTTGTGCTTACTTTGAATTTAAAAGGTTTCTCTAGGTTAAGACATATATCAATGCTTCCAGCCGTAGGACCGAAGTGCTGCATGCTTTGGTTGCTATGTTCTGTGCTGGCTGTATAAAGCAGCTGTAAATTCAGGTAGCTGCTTTGCATTACCACTGGGACATGGCACAGCCAGCACTGGGGTGAAACAGGGATATGCCTAATGTTTTTACACGTTGCATCAGAGAGACAATGTAAAAGGACAGAGAACCTCTGCATCAGAGAGCGATTCACCTTCATCCTCTGGTTTTCCTGTCTCTGAGCAGGGAAGCAGCCCCTCACGGTAGCAACTGTTGCAATCCCCCCATCCCAGCCCTGGCAACAAACACCTTCTTCTCTTCCTGCTTCCTACACAAGTCTCTGTCCCAATTCCCCAGCAGGATGCAGAGCTGGAACCTTCCCCTCGGCGGCAGGCTGGCGGCACTGGCAGATGCTGGAGGGGAATAGAAGGGAGAAGGGAGCTCGTTGAAGAAGAGCATGGAGGCTACATGGGGAAAGGGGACACCAACAGCACTTGGGAGAGGCTGGTCTGTAGGAAGGTCCTTTATGCAAGGGACATGAGCTGAGGACGGAGAAAGAAACAGGAGAAGGTCACAGGGATACAGAAGTTGGCAGCTCTGCCCCCCACAAACCTCCTCCAGCTGGCTGCATGATGCCTCCAGCCTGTTGCTTGCAGCATCCTCTCATCCCACCACCCTCTCTAGCCTCCTGCTCCAGCGCACGGCTGCCCTAAGCACAGCTTCCCTCTCCCAGCCATCCTCCAGCCCACCTGCAAGCCCGCTGGAACTGCTGGCAACACTGCCATGCCTTCGGCAGGCTCCAGCTTCAGGCAATCTCTCACATCCCTTTGGAACCAGTTTAACTCTATTGCTGTTAAAAATGGGCATCTTAATTTCTAGTCTGAATTTGTCCAGTTTCATCTTTATTAACTTTTATTATGCCACTCTAATCTGCTGGAGAGCCCTTTAATATTGAAAGACTGGAGACAGCCAGAATCCTCACAGGAGCTGGGTTCTTATTCCAGGAACTGCAGCATATGCTCCTTGCAGAAAATCTTTCCTTTTTTTTTCAGTGTTCCTTCTATAAAAACATTCAAATGCAAGTTTATATCCGAACACCACTCTTGTTTTTCTGAGGGGCAGTCACGCTGCTGAAACTTGAGTGTCTGGCCAGAACTTTCTCCAGGTGTAGGGATTTTAGCAGAGGTTTCTGTATTGTCAAAACTATGCAAATAGGGGTTGCAGCTCCAACCTCAGATCTGAAGCCAGGAGATAGATGTCCCGGCTGGGAGAAGGTGTCTAGAAACATCACTTTGTTAGGGGGCAGTTCAGACAATGCTGCAGAGTGCATGGGCAGTGTTGTGGTCTGTCCCCATGCTGTTCCTTCCTGCGTGTCCCCATGGGACCCCGCCAGCTGAGGAAAAGCTTGTCATGGAGGTGATGTCCCTCAGAATCTTCTTGGGGTGCCTCCTCATCCAATTCATCACTCCCACCTTATTTATTTTCCCCTAGTGCATGACCAGACGTGCTATGAAGCTCTGTATGAAAATGCTATAAAGTAAAGAAGAGTTTTTATTGCATCGGCTTAAAGACTGCATCAGTCTTTCAAATGGCATTTAGTATTGCCACTTTGACTCGATAGATACAGCTTTGTCACGCTGCCATCATAAACTTCAGCTTACAGCTTTGACCACGAGGCTGCGCTTGGCAGTGACAGCTCAGCCAAGGAGGACAAAATCCCTTCCCAAACTGAAGACACATAACCCCTCGGAAAATAATTTGTATGTGGGAAAAACACACATTAGTGGGATTTGTTGTTTGTATAACCCAAGAACGGTTTTAATTAAACAATAAATCTAAGAAGCAATTAGGCAAAAAGGGGTTGAGGCAGAATTGGTATTTTGAGAGAACGCTGAGATATTGCAGTTTGAAAATCAGCCGGGCTGCATGTTCAGCAAGTATCTGCTACAGCACCTGTGGAAAAGCCACAGTGTGGTGCTGCATAAATAGATGCCTATCAGGCGAGAAGCTCCATGGGTAGATATGTAATTATACAACTTTAAAAAAAAAAAAAAGCATAATATTTATCCTGCATCCTGGATTGGCTTCAATCATGTGCATAATACATTTATTTGAAAACATCCTAATTATGTGTTTACCTGACAGAAGGAGCCATTACAATCACCCTAGCACATAAACCCATTTTGTAAATCTGCCTGCTTTTGCCTTTACCCAAGAGACCTGCACCAACTGCACATTTATGATTATGTATAGAAATCTGTGAAATATATAAATAATAGTATTCTTGAAGGATAGCATCAAAACATTCTGGGCTTCTCTTTCTCTTCGTTCTACATTGTTGGGTTGGGTTTTTTTTAGAGCTTTTCCGAACAGAGACGTTGCATTTTATATGCAAGGCAAAAAATGCAATCTTAACACTCTGGAAATAATAACGAACTCTTTGAAAGATTTAAATTAGTTTGTTCCCTGAATTAAATGTCCCATCTGCTTCCCTTCCCTCCCCATGCCTCTTCTCGCCACCCCCCGGTGCGTGTGCACATGGGTTTGTTATCTTATATTCTTTTTTGGCGTTGCTTCTGAATTCCAGCAAATGCACAGCTATTTCAGCCTGCTGGGGCTGTTCCTTGAAAACCAGGCGTAGGGCTTGTGCTGGCTGTTGAGCACAGGCATCCTGGCCAGGGGCATGGCCAGGCTGCACCCACTGCCTTTGATGGAGGTTTGCTTGTAGTGGGCTCAACTGTATGGCAGCGTCACAGGGTCAATGGTGGCTGCTGAGGTTAGAGAAACACTGAGGGGATGGCTATGTGTTTGGTTTAAACTAAAAGCATTTGTTAGGAAGGCAAACAAGTATGAAGAATCCTAACAAGTTTGCAAACAGTCTTATGGGGGAAGGGAAACGAGTCTGGGGCTCAGCAACCTTGACATTATCTTTCTAAATCTTGTCAGTTGTCTAACGTACTCCCAAAGCTAAAGGAAATTCTAACTTAAGGCTGGCCCCATCTTATACTCACAGGGCTCGCTCTTGGTCTCTGTCTCTCTCCCCCACCCTCTGCCTCTTATTTCCCTCTTTTTAGAGAGATTACTCCAGTCATATTAGAGAATAGCCTGGCAGCCTTAACTGTACATCATCTTCTCCCTCGTTAGAGATGAAATAGAACATGTAAATATTTTCAAACATTATGTTTTGTTGAATCTTTTTCTGTAACTCATCCTAATCATTAGCCTGTGGTTTAGACATTGATAATGAAAATGTATTCATTTAAATTTACCCTGTCTTTGGGGAAATATTTTTAAATTAAACGAAAATAAAGGGGAGAGTCATGGTTCTTGCTGGTCTCATGTCCTGCCAGCCTGATTACACAATCTGTTATAATTACACTGAGCTCTGCAGACCTTCAGGGAGCCAAGTTATACAGTAGAATGACTGCTAATTGCTAGGGGTAAAACCTTGGGCTGGTCAAAGTCAATAGGAAGATTTCTACTAATTTCATAGACAGTATTTCTGAGACCATCTTCAGAATGCTAAACATCGATATTATTTAATGTACTAACTTAACTGAAAGGAAAACCAAATCTATCATTAATGTTGTGGAGAGGCTAATAAACCCAACTTCTTGAACACTTAAGTCACCTGGAATTTTAAAATCTTTCAGTCATCAGTATGAAGGAAAGCAGAACTTCTTAATTTAAACAGACTGAGCTATTTCCTTCTCATACAATTTGTTTTGCCTCTGCAAAATTTATGATGGAAGGCTGTATGACATGTCTGTGGGGTTTTTATATCGAGGCAAAATGCAAAATGGCAGATTGGATTTGCTGAAAGGCTGAAAAATGTCATCTGAACTAGGACTTGAGATCCAGCAGAATTTGTGTGAGGCAATTACAAGCAACTTAAAGGGAGGGACTGAGATGCAAGAGGCATTTCAGTTGTAATAGCTGTCTTCCCTTGCCTTGGCATGAAGGGTGGCACTGCACATTGGGGATGTTAGGGATGGGTGGCTTGTGCCTGGCTCCTGCATCCTCAGACAGCCACAGTCCATCTCCACTTTCTCCAACATCTTGTAGCTATGGCCACCTGCCTCCATCCCACCACTTTAGCTCCCGTGTGGATGCACTTCAGTGTGTACTGTGTCTTTTCTGCATGGCCTCCCTACAACTAAATTCACCTTTCCCCAAAACAAATTCCAGAACTGGTGAAGTTACTAAACTATATATGCTTTTTTTTTCAATGGGGTAGGGAGAATTTGAGAGAGGAATTGAAAATCAGAGCCATGGTCAGAAGTGGGAGAAAGCTCTTGCCAGGACTGACTCATTTGCATCCTTTCTTCCATTTCACATTTATCTCAAATTATCGTTTCAGTTTGAGTTGAGCAGCAGTTTTTGTTGCTGGAAGATAATCACCAGCCAAACAGATTTAAAAACTAGCATAGAAGAACCCCAAATCCTGATTAATCTTCATCACTTTTTAAAAGGAGAATCACTCAGGGTGAAACTAGAAAGCTGTGCCTAACGTAATTAATTTTTAAAACCTCTTTTTTTTGGTAAGTGTATTTGGAATGAAAACAATCCGAACGGTGTTATTGGTCTATTAGGAGAAATGATGAAATTGTGAAAGCACAGTTTTTTATAAACCATCATCTTCTGTCTTCAGAGGAAAAGATAAATGACATTGTCACGTTAAATGATGGTGAGACATAATTAACTCTCGTTGATCATAGAAGGCAATGCATAGCACCGTTTTTAAATCAGTAGCTTAGATAATTTGCATCTGAGGACTTTGTAGGAGCCAGCCAGGAAGCTGTCCAGATTATTACCACAGGTTTTCAGGAAGTTCTGCAATTCAGGAAAGCTCAGGGATCTGTTGAAAAACTGGTAATGCTTGAGTGTTTAGGAAGATACACACTTGTAGGCTCTTCATCTTGACAACTAGCCACAGCAAAAGAATGAAATGACTGGTACAACACATTGGTGAAGAATTAAAACTGGCAAATAGAACTTATCCCCATCGAATTTACAGAAAATACCGAGCTAATCTGATACATTTTTGAATAGCTGACAAGTTCAATTTAAAAAAGTAATAGTCTATTAATACCATCTACAGCTAGACTTCTAATTGCCTGATACCAAACATTCTCCTTAATAAATTAGAAACACGCGAGCAAACATGCTAAAGATTAAATGAATCGGCGGGTGGCTCCTTGACAGTTTTGACGCAGGTTTGGCAATGTAATGGTAAGTGAGGAATGCTCACAGGAGGAGATGTGACTAAAGAGCCCCAAGCAATCAGTTCCTGGCCATGAACATTTTGGAAGTTTTAGCAGTGAAGGAAAAAGAAAATATAAATCGTTAAACGTTAGTTTGTCGACGGCACAAAACCTGTGGAAATACTGGAGTGCGGGAAGCCCTGATACTAGATGAAAGAAGACAGTCTGCACCAAAGACTTGTCTTGGCAACGTGCCTTCTTCACAGTATGCCCTAAAATAGCATTTGCATTCTCCACCAAAGGCTAAGAATATACCAGAAACCATAAGCTTACACTTAATACTTTCTATAATACGTATGCAAAATGTTATACGGTTTATAGAAACCTAAGAACCTGTATTCAGTCACTCAGGCCAGGGAGGAATTAGCTAGAGCTGTAACACATCGGCAGTCTTCAGCTTCTAAAGCAATATTTGCAACCACAGGATTGTGTTTCATAGCCACAAATGTGCCTATCCTTCATGAATTTGTCTAATCCCATTCTAAGCCCATTTATACTCTGCAGTATCTTGTGGCAATGAATTCCACAATTTTATAGATATGTATTTTTATATAAATATATATATGTGTGTGTCATGTGGAAAAGTAGTTTCTTTTGTTGGTTTTACACCTGTGACCCATTTCAGCTGGGAGCTTGCCAGTTCCTGTGTAGTGAGAAGGAATGAGTAGTTTATCTTGGATCACTTTCTCTATATCATTTTTGATTTTATAGACTTCTATGGCACCTTCTCAGCTCTGCCTTTTACAGGATGCATAATCCTAATCCTTCCATGCATAGGTGTTGTTCCACAACTTGCTGCCCTCACAGGCCTCAAGGTTATGGGGGACAGCACCAAAAGTTCATGGAGAGGAGACCACGCAGGCCACAGTAGCAGGTGCCTTCCTGGTCTGTTGTTCCTCATCCCACTGGTCACAACTCAGGCTTTTCCTAAACCAGAAGAGGTGAGCAGGGTTTTTTTCAGTTTATAGACTATGATAAATTTTTCTTTCATTAATCTGCTCAATTGCTTCTTGAATGCTGTGATCCTTCATCATGTTCAGCACGCTCTGGCAGCAAAGCTCCTCAGCTCATTTGTTTCTCCTCTGAAGGGATATGTCCTCTGCTTGGTGCTGAGCCTTCATCTGGTTGCTTTGCTCATGCCCCCAACCTCTTGTATTGAAAGAGGCATTGAACAGTAAATTCCAATTCAGCTTTTCTGTACTGTTCAGGACTTTATAAATGTTCAGCACAGTTGTGTCAGTTCAGGTTAGGAGTCCTCATCTGTTCAGCCATTCCTGCGTCCCTGTGTACTTGGAACTTCAACTGCCCTTGGTAATATGCTCTCTTCTTTTCCAGCTCTGCTCTCTGCTTTTCCAGACAGGGAACCAGACCTGCACCCAGAACCCATGGTGCATGAGTTTTACACTGATCTGATCTGATGCTGTTTAGTGGTTTGGTCTGTATTCCTTCCTCAGTTATTCTGCTTGGTTTTCTGATCTATACTGAATGCTGGGATCACATTTCCAGGTATTTCTTTGTGATAGCCTCACATGTTTTCTCTGTGTGGTAATAGTCGACTCACAAATTAAAACATGTTCTTGAAATTAGATTTGTATGTTCTTACTACAGGGCAGATATATACATTGATTTTAACAACATTTACTGTCCGGTCATTCTGAGTAGTAAGATCCTTCAAATCTCTTCATGGTGAGTTCTTGTCCTTTAACCTTGAATAACGACTGTCGTCAAATGTTGACACTTCACTGTTCAACTTTTCCAAGTATCTGGTGACTATGCTGATAGCATAGGCTTTCGTACCCCTCTGGGTACATTGGCGTGGTCTTGAAGTAGGGAGGGAAGGAAAGTGAAGAAAAAAGGGGGAGTCAGTACTGGATGCAGTATCTAAGACATGGCTGTGAGGTGGATTTAGGGAGCAACAGTGATTTAATCTGTTTTGTTCTCCACTCCTTTCTAAATAATTCGTAATCTTAGATTTACTTTTTAGACTGGTGATGAGTTGTGAGATGTTGTTTTCAGGGAGTCTTCTGCACAGGGAGTGACTCCACAACCCCTTTCACAGTACTAACAGCTCATTTAGGGCCCATTTTGTATGTAGAGTTAAGGTTACTTTTTTTCCGCCGTGTATCATTTTGCAGCTACAAACACTGAATTTCATTTTAAAACTCACTGACTCAATATTATGAGATCACCCTCCACTCTTTGCAATCAGCTTTAGTTGTGTTTAGCTTCATTTCAGTAACCTGAATAATCTCCTATCATCTTCAGACTGTGTCATCTCACTACTCGCCCTCTGCTTCCAGACTCCTTCAAAGATGTCTTGAGAAACTTGTGTGCCCGCAAAGGAGTGGGGGAACCCAGCAAATGGTGTTTGCCAGCCTGCTGAGGGGAGGTGGGTGGTGAAAGAGGAAAGTGAGTGCTTGTGTTGCCAGTTTCCTGCTTTGGGGAAGAAGGTCCCTCCAACTGGCATGAACTGTTGTGCTGCTTGCCAGGAGCGGTGGCTGTTATCCCACAGCTACCCTTCCAGGCATTGCAGGTGATGAACAGCAGAGAGTCATTTACTAAGCAATCCAGACTGCAGCATGTAACACAGGAACAGGCAAAAAATACCTCTTTCAAGTGTGAGAAATAGTAAACTCATTTATCTAGAAACCAAGAATGGCTACCATTAGGGAATGAGGACTTGGGAAACAGCATCTTGGACTCGGTCTTGGCAGGGCATCACTTGCAGATGAGCGTGGTTCGGGGCCAAAAGAACTGGTGAAACTCTGGGGTGTAGAAATAGAGTAGTACCTAAGTTCTGGTCAGGGGATCCCATTGCCTCTGTGCTTGGCTATGCTGTAGCCTCTTTATTATTATGTATAATAATGTCTACATAGGTGTATTATATAAAGTTTCATTTATTAATACACATTATATAAAACTTTATTATTTATCTTGATGTAATTATTCCTTTTGATCAAATTTCATAGCGGCTAGATGATGGGCTCATCTAAATCTCAGAAGTTAACTGAGACTGGTAAAATGGGGGAATTGGGATGCCAGTGGGGTGAACGACAAGCAACAGTAAACTACAGTCTGCTGATTGTATGGAGTTTCCAGCAGGTTGCCACAGGCCTAATACTTAAACAGAGTATTAATTAACTTCTATAGTAATGATCTGCTATGGAGTATTGATAGCACACTTTGTGCATGCAGATGATCCCAAAGCTGGGGGTGTTGTATACACCAGTGATGACAGATTAATAATTAAACAGGGTCATGAATCTCAGGAGTATGGGCAGGAGCTACTGCAGTAAGTGAGCTGCGCCTTGGAAAGACACAAGTGTTTTGGAGGGAGTCATTCAGACCAAGGGGAAATGGAGTCCTCTGCTTCACTCAGCTCTGTGCAGCGTCTCAAAGATGACTATGTTCTGCCTGGTCAAGATTTCCTGTTTTTAAAGTAAATGTCTGCAGAATCAGGGTTCCTGCTGGAGGGCTTTGAGCCTTGCAAGGAGGTGTGAGTTGAGCACCTGGATATCTCGGGAGTCACCCTGGGTACCTTTCTGCATAGTTGAGCACCAAGATTTAAAAACCTACTGTATGAACCTGTTGTGTTGGTACAGTGTCAGTGTTCAGGGTCATGCCTAAAGGAGAACACTGTTGAGATGTGAATCTGATAACTTCCTCCTTCAAGTTATGGGGGAGCCAATGAGGAGAAGTGCTATGCTGGACTTTGTTCTCACCAACAAGGAGGGGCTGGTGGGGAATGTGAATCTCAAGGGCAGCTTGACTACCTGGACTTGTGCAAAGCATTTGACACTGTCCTGCATGACATTCTTGTCTCTAAACTGGAGTGGCATGGATTTGATGGATGGACCGTTCGGTGGATGAGGAATTGGCTGCATGGTAGCACTCAAAGTGTTTTGGTCAACTGTTAGATGTCCAAGTGGAAACCAGTGACAAGTTGAATTACTCAGGGGTCAGTACAGGGACTGGTGCTGTTTAACATCTCTGTTGGTGACATGGACATGAATTGAGTACACCCTCAGCAAGTTTTCTAACAGCAAGCCGTGTGGTGCAGTCGGCATGCTGGAGGGAAGGGATGCCATCCAAAGGGACCTGGACAGGTTGGAGGGGTGTTGAACTCCTGATGTTCAACAAGCCAAGTGCAAGGTCCTGCATGTGGGTCGGGGCAATCCAAAGCAGAAATACAGGCTGGCTGGAGAGTGGATTGAGATCAGCCCTGAGGAGAAAGACTTGGGGGTATTGGTTGAGGACCCAGCAGTGGGCACTTGCAGCACAGGAAGCCAAATGTATCCTGGGCTGCATCAAAAGAAGTGCGACCAGCAGGTCAAGGGAGGGGATTCTGCCCTCTAATCTCATGAGACTCCACCTACATTACTGTGTTCAGCTCTGGGTTCCCCAACGTAAGAAGGACATGGAGATGCTGGAGTGAGTCCAGAGGAGGGACATGATCAAAGGGCTGGAGCACACCTCCTGTGGAGACAGGCTGAGAGAGTTGGGGTTGTTCAGCCTGGAGAAGAGAAGGCTCAGGGAATACCTTATAGAAGTTTTGAGGACCTAAAGGGGGTCTACAAGAAAGCTGAAGAGGGGCTTTTTAAGAAGGCATGTAGGGGTAGGACAAAGGGGAATGCTTTTAAACTAGAAGAATGTAGGTTTAGATTAGATATTAGGAAGAAATTCCTGACTGTGAAGGTGCTGAGGCCCTGGCACAGGGTGCCCAGAGAAGCTGTGGCTGCCCCATCCCTGGCAGTGTCCAAGGCTAGGTTGGAGGGGACTTGGAGTAACCTGCTCTAGCAGAAGTGTCCCTGCCCATGGCAGGGGGTTGGAACTGGGTGGGCTTTAAGGTCCCTTCCAACCCAAACCATTCTACAATTCCGTGAAGACTACGGAGCCCAGTGTGGGAAGCTGTTTGGTTTGGATCACGTAAGAGCATACAAACAGGAAATATGGGCCTAAATAAACTGGAAGAAATTTAAATTAATAACAAAATGTTCCCCACGTTTATATTACTACAACAAGGGACATATCCCCGACACCTGTGATGGAAAGGAAAACATGCCTTTGGGAGCACCCGGCAGGGAATTGTGTCCATCAGGGAAGAGTCGGGTTGGTCACCAAAAAGCTTTAAATTGGGCCTGTGTCCATGAGCTCTTGCCAGCACCAGCCCAGGTGTCCCCTGAGGTCAGCCTAGGGTTGTCTGAGGCTCCAACCAGAAGTCCTCCATGGCATGGTCTTGCAGGTGTTACCATCTGAAATGCCACTTCACCACAGTGTGGCAGCACTTGATACTGGATTTGTCCTCATCTATGTCCTAACCAGAACATGCTCTGTATTTATGGAAGTGGCAGTAGGACCTAACCCTCCAAGGAGCTGCTCTGACACAGCTGTGGGGATGCCAATGCCTGGTGGGTCTTCCTGGCGTCTCCCATCTTCCTTCTGCCCCAGATGGAGCAAGGAGGTGCCCTGCATGGCCAGCACCCATCCTGGCAGCAACCCTGCAAGTGGGACACTAACCCAACCTGCATGTCCCATTGTGAGCAAGGAGCCCTGCACCGCTGCTGCCATCGGCAGAGCTTCTCACCACAGCAAACGCATGAACCCTCCAGCTCACAGCATGTCTCTGCTCTGCCAATGGTCATTTTGTTGCAAGCCAGAGCTTCAAACTTCTTTCTGGCTTTTATCTGCCAGCACTTAGCAGTGTGTGTATAACATACAAGCTGCTCCTTGCTGCCATCCTCCCTCTCTTCAGGCTCATGTGCCATGGGGAGCTGAGGAGTGCCCTGTCTGGGGATGCTCACTGCTGACAGCATCTCATATCCAGCCCCAGCTTTTCCTCCTTAACTTAAGGCTCCTTGTCTGTCCATCTTCTGAGACTGCGAATTAATTCCCTTCCTTCATTTATATTGTTACCTTGAAGGTATTTATAGAGCAAGACTGCATCCCCTCTGACTCTTTGCACTGGTAAGTTATAGAAAGATGATTCCTTCAGCCTTTCTTGACCATGTGCTTTAATCCTGACATTGTTCCTGTTACTTACCTGTTACCTGTATTTCTCAAAATGGAGGGACATTTTTCACACTTTAAACATGGAACAACTTGCATTCAGGCAAGTGGACACACAATACATCATGCTGCCTGCGTCTGCTGCTCGGGTCCTCCTCGCTGTGGGGAGCCAGGAGAGAAGAACCCAGTGCAAGAGGGGTCTGTCCCCAGGGCTGGTGCACAGCTCAGCTGGGACAAAAGAACAGGGAGAGGGGCCACATGGGAGCAGGCACTCACATGGCAGCTGCTGCACAGCACTCGTCATGGAGCTTCACCTGAATGGATGCCGCATCAGCTCTGTTCAAGGCTGTTAAACTGCAAGATTATATGGTATTAGTTTGGATCTTACCCCTTAGCCTTGATCTCACTCCTTTACAACTATTCCTTGTATGGCATTTACATGTCAGAGTTTTGGTAGCAGGGGGACTACAGGGGTGGTTTTTGTGGGCAGCTGCCAGAAGCTTCCCCTGTATCTGACAGAGCCAATGCCAGATGACTCCAAGACAGACCCACCGCTGGCCAAGGCCAATCCCATCAGTGATGGTGGCAGCGCCTCTGGGACAAAGTGTTTAAGAAGGTGACAAAACTGTGCAACAGCAATTGCAGCCAGAGAGAGGAGTGGGAATATGTGAGGAGCAGCTCTGCAGACCCCAAGGGCAGTGCAGGAGGAGGAGAGGAGGTGCTCCAGGTGCTGGAGCAGAGACCCCTCTGCAGCCTGTGGAGAACCCCATGCCGGAGCAGGGGGAAGCCCACTCTGGAGCAGGCTCCAGGCAGGACGCGTGGCCCCATGGAGACAGGAGCCCACAATGGAGCAGGTTTGCTGTCAGGACTCGTAACAGAGCAGGGGACCCACGCTGGAGCAGTGCACAAAGATCTGCAGCTCGTGGGAAGGACTCACATTGGAGACGTTAATGGAGGACTGTCTGCTGTGGAAGGGACCCCTTGCTGGAGCAGGGAAACGGTGTGAGGAGTCCTCCCCTGAGGAGGAAGGAGCGGCAGAGACAACGTGATGAACTGACCACAACCCCCGTTCGCCATCCCCCTGTGCCGCTGTGAGGGTGCTGAGAGGTAGAGTATTTGGGAGCAAAGTTAAGCTGGGAAGACGGGAGGGGTGGGGGGAAGCTGCTTTAAGATTGAGTTTTAATTCTCATTACCTTACTCTGATTTGACAGGTAATAAGTTAAACTGATTTCCCCAAGTTGAGTCTGGTTGGCCTGTGACAGTAACTGGTGAATGATCTCTCCCTGTCCTTATCTCGACCCATGAGCCTTTCATTACATTTCCTCTCCCCTGTCCCGCTGAGGAGAGGGGGTGATAGAGCAGCTTTGGTGGGCACCTGCCATCCAGTCAGAGTCAGCCCACCGCATTCCTTTTTCTCTCCAAGGTTCCATACCGCTGTTTGCCAGTGATGGGTCTGGTCTTGTTGCATTCCGCCCATGGCTATAATGTTCCCAGGCGGATTTGGATATATCCCAGGCTGTGCTCAGTGCCCACTGGTGACGCTGATACGAATGGCGTCACCTCATTCTCTGTTTAATGAAACTTTAAATGCAAGTGCCGGTCCCGTCTCCTGTGGTAACGTCACTAAAATTGTTCCCAAGTTTGAGGTTTCGTTTTTATGGTTACTATCTGAGTCAGTGACTCACCAACCAATTTCCTAGCCCACACCAAATTTTCTGAATCCATGGAGTTTTCTCTCAGTTTTTAAGAAAACTTAGTTATAGCACTACAAGAATGACTCGGAGAGGACCGGCCACACAGGAGACGGAAACGCGGGCTGCATAATGAGGGTGATCTGTCCAAAAAGGGAAGAAAATGAGTTACAACACACAGGGACAGAGTGGGTTAGAGGCAGCGCAGTCCCACCTCCACACCTGCTGAATGTCCCTCTGCGTTGAAGAGGTTCTGGTTGGGTGCCTTGCAGTAACTGATTACCAAGCAGCTCTGATTATTGCAGTGCTCCCAAGACCACGAGCTGCTTTATAAGGCTCAAGGTGCATCCCACGTCGGCTTCCTCATTACCACACTTTCATGCTCTCAGCTCACAAGCTCTGTGATTCACCCTCAGCCTGAGCTGTGTGCTGGGAGGAGCTGAGCAAAGGGGAGTTTCCCCATCCTCAAGAAACTTCATACCACTGATTCCCCCAGCGTTTGCTCCCCAGATCAAACCAGCTCTCTCACATCCTAATCCTTTCCAAAACACAAAAGAGCTGGGGAGGAGGGCAACGCATCTGCTTCCTGGTAAGGGAGAGAGACGCGCGGCTGCTCAGCGGGTTATCTGAGAATGGAAGGTATTGAAATACGTATTTTTCAGGGGCTGCACTTGAAAAGCCTGTGGGTTATGTGAGGTGCTGGAGTCTGAAAATGAGATGTTGAGTTCACTTTCCCTCCCCACTGACATCCAATTCCCTTTGGACTTTGTAAGAAACAGCTCCATGTGCGGAAGCAAAGGTGGAGTGCAAACATACCTGCTCCTGACAGACGGGAAGGAGTGAAGCTGGGCTGTGTATGCAGGCAGCCAGTGAGTGCTGCCTGCGGGCTGCCTTGCCTCCGGGTGCCCGGCAGCGGAGCCCTGGGCAGAGGCTGTAAGCTCGGTGAGGCAGCACCAAGGAGAAGCAGGAAAGGAGGAGACAGAGGGATGAGAAAGAACACCCCAAATCAGACAGTTTGAAATGTTCGCGCCAAGGATCTGCGGGCAGGTGGGCGGCAGATTCCTGCCCCATCTTCGCAGCCGTTTGTTAATGGGATTCAGACTCGGCCTCTCCCAGGGCTCAGATAACGCCCGAGATGAAGGGAAGATTATTTCTCAAGATCGCCTTCAGAGATTCCTGTTAAAATTCCCAGGCGCGCTGCGTCTGGACTTGCAGATTTACAATATGTAGGTTGAGTTTTGTCAGATACTCTTTTACCATCCCTGTGTTTATCCTTTGCTCTTGGCCTCTCCAGCTGCTCTCTCATAAATCCACTGCTTCCTGCAGACGAATGCTCAATTCCTTCATTATCATTACTGAAGGTAGGTGAGAGCAGTTCTCTCCAACCCAAACCACCCTCGAGTCAGCCCAGCTCAGCCTTCAGTTGCTGGAGGAATCAGATTTATTCCCTAATTCCTCTGCTCTTCCGTTCTTATTTCTAAATAAAAATATTAACGCACAAACACTGCAGTGTTACTAGAGTGAAGCTGTCCGCATGGAAGACATTTAAAATACTTCACACCTATCCTGTTACAGGTATGCATCATTTTGGCACTTGCTTGCCTTCGTGTGGATCTGGTGCCCTCATACTTTTGATAGATTAAATGAGTGGCTCGTGGCTCTGCCATGTGTGTGGATGTTTTCTTATTTCTTGTTTCCCGACTCTCCCCTGCACTTTCGATGCTGGCTTTTATGCTCTCCTAGCTATGCACTTCTTGTCTGCCATTTTATACCAGTGGATTGTCTTTGAATTGCTACACACACCACCTTGTCTCTCACACTGCAATTCTCCCTGCATGACGTACTCCTGGCCATCATTGCCCACGGGTGACAGAACCATCCATCAGCCGCTTGCAGCTAAATGGGAACAGGACAAAGGACCTGGCACCAACCTGCTGGCTCTGTCTAGCGAGTGGATTGATGAAGGTGCAGCAGCATCTCCAGGGAGGACCTGCAAAAAAGGTAAGTCATTGCCAAGCACTTGAGACGTCCCCTTGCATTTGGGATGGTGAAAACTCTGAATGGCTTTGCTCTTCTTCAGGAGCATTTGCATGTCAGTAGGAAAGGATATTCAACCTGGAGCTTCATGTTATTAGCTATTTCCTTTTGATCAGCATGGGCGTGATTCTGCGAGATGCTGAGCAGTGGGACATAAACACAGCAGAGTGTCTGACACATCCACACATCCAATATATGTATGTCAGGACTCCAAAGCTGTTTAAGACAGCTTTGCCTATGTGTTTTGCTGTGGGAAAGACTTCGTGCTTAGCACCTCCTGAAGCTGAGCCTTTTAAGTGAACCCCTATGTATGGCATGCTTACTTACAGCGTTTGGTAGCCCAAATTTAGATGCTGACAACAGCAGTTGTATATTACCGTGGTTAGAGTCTGAAGGGAACAGACCAGTCTGGCTATCCCACACTCCCACAGAACTGGAGCAGGGCTCTTCCCTTGAGGCACTCGGCAGTGCTGTCTCTCTTGGATTGAAGCAATTGCAGGGTTTCCTAAGGAAGCAACAGTCTGCAGCCTAATTTAATCCTTTTTGCTGTGGTGGAACTGGCAGGACAGGGCTTGTGCAAGACAGGCTCTGCAAAGCCTCTTCTTTCTGTGCCAGACCCTTGGTGGTTTTGTGTTTATCCATGCTTAGCACTGCTAGCACAGGTTTTGGGTGGACAGAAGCCTGCCATGGAGATTACTTGTCCCACTTTTGTCAAGACCATAGGGAAACGTGGTGCATGCCACTGGCAGGCACAAGAGAAAGAGCCCACAAAGGCTCAAATGATAATCCACGCCAGTGCCAAATGCCTGCCTGGCTTTCTCGAGACAAGCCCGTGAATGGCTCACCCGGCATTCATTGCTCACTGCCTTCAGGCAGGGTCTGTAAAGAGCAGGCAGGCGTCGGGCAGCGATCCCAGGGCATGCTTAAAGGGTCTCTGTCACCATGGCTTTAGCCTTTCCAGTGCTTGCTTTTCTCTCTGCCTGCCTAACGCCAGGCAATTTCAGACTGCAGCACTTCTCTCCTGAGGAAATGCTGGCCATAGATTTAGGAATAGATATTGCCAAATAGTATATTGTTTTCATAAATCTCCGTAGATCCGCTTTATATCCTAGAGGCTAGACATTCTAATTATTGCTTCTATTTTATCTAAATTGGCAACAAAGCCATTGTAGCTCAGCTCAGAGCCAGTACAGGTAATTCTGCTAGACCAAATTTTGACCTTTTAAAGTTCATTCTGAAGTGTCTCTGCTCTCTGTGGTTCTTGCCTGCCTCTTAGGCTCTGTTTTTTTAGAACCATTGCCCAATTTAAAATAGCAATCACCATAGCCTCAATACATTGTACCTTAAAGATGTAGGCAATTACTATGTGAAATATCTCAGAAGCAGGACTAATATCAGAGGGCGTTCTCATACCCTTACAACATCCAAATAGCATATTAAGGATCTTGTTGAAGTTAGATTTAAGCTTGTCTCTTCACAGTTTATTTGCTGAAGCAAATGCCCTTCATTTCACAGTAATTTTTTTCCCCTTTTGCTGGGAACCTGCCTGTCATACAGCAGTTTCACAGAACAGTGTTCATGGGTTGCAGCTTCATTTAAATAATGTAAACCAAAGCATCTTCCTCCTTAAGCTGGCTTTTCAGTGACAGATACAGAATTAGCTCCATCTGAAATTCCTTATCCTTTCAATAACTCCCAGATTTTCTATATTACATTATCTATTATATTACATTATTGCTTTGTCTCTTGAAAGTGGGATTTTTTCTTCTGTTTTGGAGAGCTCATTGAAGCAACCAGTCTTTGGAGTTTAATGAGTTATTCCCTTTCCAGACAGCCTCAGCCCAGCCAGATATCTGAGAATCCTCCCGGGTTAAGCCTATTATAGCAAATGTTTCTCCTACTTTTCGGCTGACTTTTTTTTCTAATGCAAATGACATTCTGTGCACCAACCTTTAAACTAAAGTGGGACTCAACTGTCGCAAAGAGTGCGGGGTGACACGGAGTGAATCTCTCCCTATATGTCATCCTGTGGCATTTACAGCAAAAAGATTTCTGATTACAAAATTAGGAGAGGTTCTCAAGTGGTGCATCTGGATAGAATTGTTGGAAATGTATTACCTGGTGCTTGCTTAAAGACAAACTGTGTTGTGTGTTATTATTCTTTTTTATACCCTAAATGCAAAGCAGTCTTTGTTATAGACTCCTGATTAATTCCCTAAACTATAGTACCCTGTATTTCTTTCAAATGGTGATTTCCAAAGTGGTTTGTGCCTTTCCCCATTCCCCGGAGAGGCGCCTGCTGCCTCCCTTCCAGGAGACTCCTGGTCTGCAGCCCATCATCCCACATCAGTCACCTCATGCCCACCACCCTATGCCCACAGCCTCTGCTCAGGGCAGGGCTGGCTCAGTACATCACTGCCCATGGCTCCGGTTTGAAGGATACCTCCATAAGCCCATATTTTCAGACGTATTCACCAGTTTTGGCCAATTTTTTTTTTTGGGAGGGGAAGGGGAATAGGTTTGTATTCCATGAAGTTTCTGACAAGGGCATTAAAACATAACACAACTGCCTTCTCAGAAGCTGGAAGGCAATAACACTAAATATGTGATATTCTGGGTGCTATGGGTTTTGGTGCTTGGCAATATTGCCAGCTTCTGGTGGCTGCACGCTCATTTCTCTTTTTCCCTAGAAAGTTTTGCCTCTTCCTGCAGTGTATTTGCCCCTCTATAAGGGTTTGTTCTGCTGACATTCACTGCACATGCAATCTTGTCTCTGCCCCCTCTGCCAGAGCACACCCCAGCACAACTCTGCCACTACCAGAGAAAATTATTTTCTGCTTCATTTGTGGCATATTTGGCTAAATATGAAGTGATTCTCGCCTTGCGTTTCCAATGAAACTTAGCAAATAGGGACTCCTGCCTGTCGGAAAATGTCTTATTCCTTTCTTTCCTTCGTTTTTAGCTTTTTGGTTTGGAAATTATACAGCATAAATAGCTGCTTATTCTGCAGAGTGGGATTTAGAGCCCTGCTGGTGCCTGCCAGCCTTTTCATCCCCCATCTTAAGGTGATAACCACGTACAGCCCAGCAGCTGACCTGCTGCCCAGGCTGAATTTCACCCTAAAAGCCTCTGGATGAGGTTCAGGTTATGGCAGTTTCTCACAGCCCTCTGTAACTCATTTACTTAATGATCTTCTCTATACAAGCCTGTCTGTTATTAATGAGTCACTAAGTTTCCAACAATCCTATGTTTGCGCTTTAAGCTTTAAGCCCATCACATGTGCATCCGCTGATCTGCGTTGCAATTAATTATGAATAGAAATGAGCTTTTCTTCTAAACAACGGTAGAGCCTCCCATGAGCCTTGTGATCCACACCGAGGCTCTGTCCTGGTGTAAAAGAGCTCCATGGCTGCAGTGGTGGGGGCTGCCTTTGCTGTCATCTCCAGGATTTTGCTATTCCCCATCTCTGGTGCGGGGGGCTGGCGGTCCTGCGCTCCTCCCCATGCTTCCTCCTGCCGCCGTGCCTCGGTGCGCTTTTTCAGTCACATACCCTCCCACCAGGCCTCAGCACGCCTGCTAAATCACAACCGTCTTCATGCATGAGAACCTCTCGTTCCTCCTGCCTGGTCCCTTGGTTTCCAGCCTCAGCGCAGAGACAGCTCTGACATATTCTGCTTATTCCCCCTCTAATTCTCCCTCTAAATTTCCTGTTCCCATCACAGGCTCATTCTCTTGCCTGTGCAGAGTTAGAAACCCCCATGCAGAGCCCTAATGCGGGGACACACCTCCTCTGGACCCTCTCCCTGCTGAGGGCTGCCTGGTGCAGGGGCTGTGCAGGAAATTCCTCTAGCAAAAAGGAGATGAGCTCATTTCCCAAAGCGATGCTGCTGTGCCCCCGCCAGGGCTCCGTAGCTGTTGCCCAAACAGAGACAAATGGCAAAGCAACTTCACGAGAAAAATCTCAATCTTGTTTCCGTTTCACTTGGTTCCAATGAAAGCTTTTCCTTAATTTGGTTCAGTTTCCAGAAGCTGAGCACCTCCGCACACCCTCCCTCATTTTTGTCGCATTCTCTCCACCTGCTTGTTCGTGGATTTCCCTTTCCTTGCCCTCTTTTGCTGCTTTGGGAAAAGAAAAACAGCCCCAAACAAACCAAAACACCCAAACTCCGGTTTTTCTTTTTCTGCCATTCCGGATCACCAGAATTAATGCTTCTTTTTTTTCTCTTGTCACTTTTCCAAAGTTGAGGAAGTTTGGCTCCGTTCCAGCTAGAAAGGGAAAAGTCATAAGGCAGTCCCCACCCACCATCCTTCTGCTGTGCTCCAGAGCAGGAACAGCTAGCGGGAAGACATGGGAGAAGAGCAGGGGAGATAACACACCAAACTTCCAAACTTTATCATTTCAACAAAATAGATTCATTTTCTTCATTAAAAAAAACCCTACAAAACAACCAAAAAACAACACCAAAAATATCTCCAAACAAACAAAAAAAAGAAAAAAAAAAGGGGTGGGGGGAATATTGCTTTCAATCTGCAGCATTTTTTCACCAAATGAGACATTTCCAGCTTCCAGAGAGGATCAGGATGCTTGAAGAGGTGACTGGGTAGAGGCATGCACGAGGTGTGCTGCTATGGGCTAAGGGCTCAGCTTAGCACAAGGCAGGTACCTGGTGTTGGGTGACACTGCTGTGTTTTCCGGCACTGTCAGGATGTAGCCTGGAGGACATGGAGCAGAGTCACCATCAAGGCTTCCTTAGGCATCTTAGGCCACCTCCACAGGGTGTCTGACCCCAGTGCCCTGCTGACCTGGACTCTATCCTGCGAATGGAGGGAGAGAAGGAAACAAGATCAAAATCAGTCCTGATCCACCTCCTATTCCACGTGGCATGCAGGCCATGAACATCTCGAGGCCAGCATGCCCCCGGGTGGTTGAAGCACACCTAGGTGCGAAACAGGTTGTGCACACCAGGGCTATGGAGCCTGCCCACAATGTGGATTTACTTACTTCGCATACAGGAATTTGTTGTGAAGTTGGTGCATGTGCTGCCGTCTGGTCAGCTCCCGCAGCACCTCCTGCCCTCCTGCCGGGATCTTGTGTCTTGTTTCCAGGCTGAATTTTTCTAACTTCTGCTTCAGCCTTCAGAGCTTGTAGCTGTCTGCGAGACAGAGGCTGCTGAAGTGTCAGGAACTCTTCTGGCTGAGGTCAGGGCGTCTCTCAGTCATCCCTCCAGGAAGCTGAGTAGTTTGTACAATTCCAGTCTTGTAGCAGAGCTTGATTTCTGATGCCTATACAGCACATATGGCTTTCCTTTGCAGAACTTTGGTGGGTTTTGTAATTCTGGACACCCAAGTTGGCAATAACATCCATAGTAATCATTTCAGCAGCAACGTGAACAGAGGCAACATTGTTCCCCTGCTTTTGTTTGATATTCTCCCATTATGTATTCAAGAAAGGTGTTAGCTGCTTTCAGTGTGCTGCTGAAATGAAAGCTCACGTAAAGGCAGATACCTGCAATCATCCCAGAGCCTCCTTCCAAGTCACAGCTTTCCAAGGCCCATCCCAGAGATAAAGGCTACAGTCTTTGTTCCCAGATGCCTTCCCCTGCAAGCAGGCATATTAAAATGTATTTAGTTGGATTATGGCCACTTTACCAGGCAATTTAGAAGATAATTGAGCAGCAACCCGACCTGATCATCATTAACACCCCCACCAGAACTACATCACCTGCAGACTTCACCATCACAGCTTTTTTATGATCAGGTTGATCAGCGGATAAAAACACACACCTGTGGCATCAAGAATAGGCTCCCTGAGGGACCCTGCTGAGGACACCTTTGTACTCTGAAGTCTCCCCGGTAACCACCACACTGGGAGATCTAAGGCAGATTTTAGCCCATGAAGTGCGTGCCCTGATAGCTCCTTCTATAGCGTGGGGGTTTTCTTAATCCAAATGTCATATAGTAATAAGCAAAATGCTTTGAGGAGATCCAAGTTTGCTGTATGGGTACACTTGCCTTTATCAAGCAGACCTGTAAGCCTGTCCGAAATAAGACCCCACAAAACCCCACGAGCCAGCTGGTTGATGTTCAGGTCTCTGGGCTGTGCTTTTAAATTTTTCTAAACACTGGAACTACGTTGACATTTCTCCAGTCTTTTGGAATTTGCCCATTTTTCTAAGATCTGTTAAATCACAGCGTTGGCTTGAGCTAGTTCCTTCTAGACTCTTGAGCATCAGCTGTCCGGATGATCTGCAAATGCTGAATTTGAGGAGATCATGCCTCACATCCCCCATTGTTACAGATGGCAGGATTTATATTCCATCCACAGTATCATCTGGAGATGAATATATCCTCCTGCTTCATTCCAAATACAGAACAGAAATATCTACTAAACATTTCTGCCTTTCTGCACCAGTCACCATCTGGCAGGAGCAGGGAAGAAACCACCCTGAGTGCCAAGCTCCAATGGTCCCACAGGGAGTCTCGTGCTGTCCAGGCACCCCACATGCACCAGTGTCCTGGGTGGCCTTGGGGAACCCCACACCCCATTGCCCAAGGCTCTCCCCATGCTTTTGCTGCACTAACCAGACTGGCTCCTTCCTGCACCCTTGCCATGGGCAGGGGGCTGGGGCAGACCCGGGCTCCTGCTCCCCTGCCCCAAGGGCAAGCTGGCAGCCAGGCACCAGTGCAAATTCCCCATTTAACCCCGGGATCCCGGGATGAAGAGGCCATTGCCATGTAAATCACTGCATGAAGGAGGCTGGAGGGCAGAGAGTGGGGAGCAGCCTTGATGGGGGAAGCTGAGGTAAGGGGGCTCTTACTGAAATTCAGAAATCTCTTTTTCTTTCCCTCCAGCCACTCAAACAGCAGCTGAAAGCCAAACTGGGGCTTCCAAGAAACCTGTTGGGGGAAAATAGTCTGAAACACACAAGCACTGCTTTGAATGTGTTTCTCAGAGTGGAAGTCACCTGTTTTGCCTGTACAAGTCATAACCTTCCTCTAGTCCCCATCATGGCCTTGAGTAGCATCCCTGTGCCATCACACCAGCTGGGCTCACTGGTGGTCTTAACCCTGTATCAATCTCTCCTGCCTGCAGCATCACAGTTGCAGAGCAGGCAGCCCCGTAGCCCTGCAAACCACAGAAGCAGGGAGCCCCAGGGCCCCAGGGCTGGTGTGAGCGAGATCCCAAGGAAAGCATTCCCAACCTTTCCCTTGATCCTTTCATTTTTTTTACATCAGTGTTGTCTATTTACTCTTTATTGCATATGGCAAAGCCAGGAGGAGAGGAGATGAGAAAAAAGGCACAAAGCCTGCAGGGGAGAAAAGAGAGGCGTTATTGTGAACATGTGTTTGTCCCTGGCTGGTGGCACAGCTCCTCCGTGGGCTGCGGGATTCCCTGCTCTGAGGGCTGCCTCCCTGCTGTGTTGCAGGCACTCGGGGCTGCTGGGGTGGGAGACTCAGCAGTCACTGCACAGGGTGGTGGTGCCGGGTTAGCCTGGCTGTCCCCCTTGGCAACAGCACGGACCCCATTAATAATTAACCGGGTGTGGAGACAGGACTCATATAATGGCATCACAGACATCTGACACTCCTAATGACCTCCTCGCTCTGCCTCCTGCATCAGGGCTGGCGGCTGATGCTGCCACCGCTCCTGAAGGTCATCTCTGTGGTCCCATCCCCTCCCAGGGGCTGTGCCCGAGCCCCTGCTGCCCACACTCCTCACCCCATGTGCTGCCTCCGGGCAGAGAGCTCTGCAGAGGGTCACAGCTTCACCCCCGGGACAGCGCCTGGGGAGATGCACCTTCTCTGCAGCCACCCCAGTAACTGTGGGGGGCAGTGGTCCCTGTGCTGGGGCTGTGATGTGCTGTGTCAGCACTGACTGCACACGCTGCTTTTGCAGCCCCATGCCTGGGGGACGTGTCCGTGCTGTTAAAACACATCCAGGGTTGAGAGTAACATTGGCCACAGCAGGTCATGGTGGGCAGAAAACAAGCCCAAGGCGGGGGAAAGCCATGGGCAGCACACACATCCCTGAGCATCCCAAAGCAGCAGCTCGAGCATCACTGCAAAGGCTGGAGCTGTGCTGGGGCTGGGCACACAGCCTTGTCTCCCCACACCAGAGAGAAACCTCTGCAGCGGTGTCAGCACCATCTCTGGTCATTAGAAAAGGGACTGCTGGAGGCACCAAACTTCGGGGAGGCCTCTGAAGAGACCACCCTGTGGTGATAAGGCACCAAAGTCTCTGGAAGATGAAGGGAAAGGTTCAGGTAGGGGATTAGCAGGTGGGATTAAAGGCTCAGCAGCTCTTAAAATGGATCTGACCATGCTCTAAAGCAGCCCAGCTCAGCTCTGTGCAGTGAGGAATTGCTCCTTGTCTGGTTTAATTACACCTCACAGCAATTCCTTGCTTGCTGTTTGTGCTCACCTTTCCCAGGGTCACAGCCAGCATGCCCTGTATGTCCTTAAGGGCAGCTTTGCCATCAGCATGTCCGGAGCCGGCGCCTGTGGTAAGGGTGAGGAGGCCAGCAGCAGACCTGCCACCAAAAATCCATTTGGAAATGTGGAGAAAAAACACTCCTCATCCATCACACTTCAGAGGTTTCATTTTAAGCACCATTTGATTTTAAAGACCTGCTGTCCGCCACCACCAGAGTCTCCCAGGAGAGTGCAAGTGCACCTTTCCCAAAGCCGGACCTGAAAACTGGCGGTGCCACCAGGCTGTGACCCCAAGCCTGCATCCCAGACCCTTCCAGCATCACTGTTGGCAGGCAGAGAACTGATCCCTGATGTGCCTGGCCATGTTTGCCACCTTATGAATGTTCTCAAGTGGTGGTGATGGGTGCTGTGAGGAGATTTCTTTCCCCATACCTCTGAGCACCAGTGGTGCAGGACAGGGGTGGCTTTTTTGCTATCCTGTGACTTTTCAGAGTCAGGAAAACTATCACATTTCCAAAAACAAGCTCGAGGGGGCTCTGTGCAATGGTGCCCATCTCCTGACAAACATGGACAGCCCTGGGAAAAGGGCTGCTCTGAAGCTGAGTCCATTGGTGGACACGTGGAAGAGCATGGATGGGAAAGCAGCTGAACAGGGCTGGGTGAAGCTGGCACGCGCTGCCGGGGCTGCCTGCTCTCACAGACCCCGTGGATTGACATGGTTTAGTGGTGGACTTGGCAGTCCTGGGGTAAAGGTTGGACTTGATAATATTAAAGGTCTTTTCCAACCGAGTTGATTCTGTGATTCTGTGGATACACAGAAACGGGGCAAAACTGGGGAAGGTGGGAAGTGATCCCCACCTGCCCCCAGGGACCTGGCATCCCTGAGCTCCACAGTTTAACTGTGTGTCATAAGAAAAGCTTGTCGAGCCATCTAATTCAGGTGCTCTCTTGGTTTTGAGAGACTCAGCGAATACTGATGAAGACTCCCAGGCTATTGAATGTCTTCTCAATGAAGACCTTGGGCACAGCTTGTCGCCCCACATGGCTGGTGTTTGGTCCCTCACTGAGCTGGGCTGCTCAGGCTGTGGCTCTGCCACACCAGTACATGCTGCTGGAGTGGTTTCTCTTTTCTTTCCAGCATCCATCCATCCATCCATCCATCCATCCATTCCTCTCCTCAATGCCTTTTTGAGTATCACTGGCGCTACAGAGAAGAGCCGTCAGGGATGTCCATGCCTCTTATCCAAACGGGATCTGAAAGCCCTGTGTTGCGTGTGAGCGCTGGGTTATTTTTCTGCTCTGTGTGGCATTTTGCTCCATCTGACTGCATTTCATCCACTGCCACCATCGGTTTCTGGCCCAGCTGTGGCCCCCAGGGACCATCCTGGCTGAGGACACCAAGGGAGCTCCAGGGGACACTGGTTGTGGAGGGAACACGGAGGGAACACAGAAGCAAGCTCCCCCCTTCCCCGTGCAGCGTTGCCATATCAACAGGTTCTCCGGCAGAGCCCCTCACTACAGATGCAGCATTTCAGGATGCTGTGATGCAGCCAGCTCGCACCGAGCCCCTCTCACGGCCGTGTCCCCACGTCCCTCCCAGCGCCCTCTCCTTTCCATCTCCCTAGGGCTCTCCTCAGGTACATTTTGCTCCTCAGAGCGCTGCCGGTTTGCAGCCTGCCACCGGCATGGCAGAGCGCATTCCTGCTGTGCTGCGGCACCCGCTCCTGATCAGAAGGCAGCGGCATGAGAGCCTGTAGCCAGTGCTGAGGAGGATGGACGGGACCCAAGCCTGGCCAGGTGAGGGGGGGAGAAATGGAGACCAGTGACTGCTCCCAAAGCCTTACAGCATCCGCTCCCCTGGGGTGGCAGCAGGGCTGTGTGTGTCCCCCACCCCCAGCCCACAAAAGGTAGAAGGTGACTTATTTCAGAGCACGAAAGGGAGCTTTATGCCCTGACACCAGCCAAAGCACCGGGCAGAGATGCTGGGTGCCCCATACCGAGGTGCCCTGCAACCTCCCTGAGCCTCTTCCAAGGCCTCTCCCACCCCAGCTTGGCTGTGCTTCGGCTGCCAAAGCTAATGAAAAATGCCAAAATGAGTGAGAAAAGCCCCTTGACCACTGGCACTGTTGCATGGCAGAGACTTTCATCCGGCAAAACCGGTCTGAGCAGGAGGCTGAGGCTACCAGATGGGGGGATCACCACCACCCTCCACAGAGGCTCCTGGTGGGAGGGGGTGACAAAGTGGGGTGCCCCAGGAGGCTTCTAGGGAGCCAGGTCAGGGCAGAGGGGAAGGAGGCAAGCGCACATGGGGGGTGAATGAAAATGGGGGGTTGCAGGACAGCGAGGGGCATCCACATCCCTGCAGATAGGGGCAGGAGGGCCCCGCAGTTGATGTGGGAGGCAGAGAGGGAGGAATTTGCTCTGGAGGCACTTGCTACTTCAGATAGCTGGGATGCCGGAGCTGGGAGGGTATTTACATTCCCGCCCTTATCTGTGCATAGGCACCAGTGGGGCCCCTTACCCGCTGAACAGGTTCTGGGGGTGGGAGGCTGGAGCAGGGAGCCCTGCACCCTCCTTTGTGGCTGGGGTCCCTTGCGGGGACAAGGATGTAGGATGGGGCAGCCAGAAAGCCAAACCCCGACTGACCTTGTGTTTGTGTGGGACATGCCAGCTGGGCGCTCCCCAGAGCACACCCCAGATCTCCTGCTGCATCTGCACCTCTCCAGCCGGGATCCGGGGGCACAGATGACTCAGAGGCACCCATCATGGTCTTGCTTGCTTGGCTTCACCTGGCAATCCCCCTTTGCTTCTTGTATCTAGGGTGTGTGTGTGCAAAAGGTCCCATGGAGGAGCAGGGGTCATGGCATCCCTGGATGCATCCCTCTCACTGTCGTGCCACAGGCGGATGGAGCTGTGAGGGGGTAGACACCGGCAGCACCTCAGGGTGCTGAGCATCTCCCACCCCAGGCACTGGCAGAGCAGAGGGTGACTCCAGGGACAGGACAGCCTGTCTGATGGCTAAGCTGAGCCTCAGCCATCCTCCCCAGGAAATTACTAGTCCTGGGAGCGAGTCCTGTTTGCAGCCTAGGAACTGGGAGAAGCCAGCTGCTGCTGCTGCTGCTGCCTGTCACTGGGGCATCCCCAAGCACAGGCATGGCTGGGCTGGCAAGGCAGCGAGTGCTGGACCCACACAGGGGTTGTGTAAGCTCATCACTGCTCCATGTAGTGCTGCTACGTGCACTCACCACCCGCACCCCACAGCCCTGCTGCCCCACAGGCCCCCCAAGCCCTCACAGGAGGAGCAGCTGTGGGGCCCACATCTGCGCATGAGGCAGCCTGGGCTGCGCTGGGGATCATCCCCCCGGCCAGGCTCCGGTGCTGGGAAGCCGCCAGCCGTGCAGCCAGCCGTGCTGCAATCACGGCCGTCCCTCCTCTGGGTGGGTAATTGCCTCTGAGCGGGTAGGGAGGGAGGGAGCTGCGGGCTCACGCCAGCAAAGCAGCAAGCTGGGTTGGACAGCACTGCTAGATAGATGGAGGAGGGAGCTTCCCTGGCACGGGGAGCTGGAGATGGCTGCAGAGAGGGGGAAACTCCTGGAGCCCAGAGGAGAACAGCGGCTCAGCCGGGCTGTTCCATGCCACCATGCGTTGTAGCCCTGGGAAACATGGAGGCACGGCACCGGCTCCACGCTCCTGCCTGTGCCTGGGCATGGGCTGCCCATGAGCTCCCTCCCCTGGCTGCCCGCAGCGGCCCCCCCGGGAGTGCTCCGGCTGGCAGAGCTCTGCCCCACGGGCACCGCGCTGCCCATCAGTGGCCCCGTACAAAAACCATACTCCTAGGCACCGTGTGAGGGCATGGGCAATGCGGGGGGACAGAGACCAGCAGGGCTGCCTCTGCCCCAAAGCGCATTCCCGCTGGGATAACTGAAATGGCACAGCATGGCTGAGAAGCAGGGACGCGGAGGGTGGGCTGCCCAGCAGCCCTGCCCCTGCTCCCCAGCTCTGCAGCCCCAACTCTGCCCTTATCCCTCCACATGCAGGCCGTGTTCCCTCGGGCTTGTAGCTCATTAGCCAAGAAGCACAGTGTTGGTGTGCCGAGGTGTGAGGCATGAGGCTGCATTCACCTACGAGCAGCCCCCAAGGGATGCTCACTGCAGGGTGGCCCTGCCTGCCAGCACCATGCCTGCTGTGCCTGACCGCCTCTCAGACCCTGATACACCCCCAGCATCGTGTCCCCGAAGTGCCGCTCCTCTCCCCAGACACCCCAAGAACAGGAGAAGTGGCACAGGGCCGTGGTGGAGCCTGCGAGCCCCGCAGCTGCCCTGCACTGGGGTGACAGCTGCCCGTTCCTCCTCTGCTTTCCCTCCCTCGATGAGCCTTTGATCCATGGCAATACTTCCCCTCTCGCTCCACGACAACTCAATTTCTATAGTAACCTCCTGTGCCGGACCCTGTCGAAAGGCCTTTTGAAAATCTGAATAAACTGTTGAGTGGTTTTTCTTCAACCCACTCTTTAGTGAAGCATTAGAACTCCAGTAGAACAAATGAGGCTGGATGCTCCTGTGCAGAAGCCGTGCTGGCTCAAGCCGAGCACGATGCAACCTTCCAGCCACTCAGGTTTCGATAAGCTCCGCTGATTTACCAAGTACAAAGGGTGTTTCTTCACAACGCTCACACGGCGCTGGCAGAGCCACCCTGGGGACAATGTGGGGGCAAGTTTCAGGAGAGCCCCGACGCTGCCCCAGGCCAGCAGTGAGGGGGAAGCTGCCACAAAGTGCTCCGGCTCCTTACAAAATCTTAATTAATCTCCGAAAATTTCCTATCTGCAAATAATTCAGACCTTATGAAATTCCAATAAAAGCATTTATCACAGCTGGCAATTGGACGCTGCCAAGCAGAGCTCTTGGATGCTCGGGCAGTAATTGATAGCCTAATATAATTTTAAATTAGGGTTTGCGTTATTAATTCCAGCCCTCTGAAAACACCTCGCTGTTTGGACTAAACCCCACTTCTGCTACCCTGCAGGCAACTGGTGCCCGTGAGCACCAGCCCTGCCTGCTCCTGCTGCTCACCCCGCAGCCAGCTAGAGCCCCCCGAGCATCCCCAGTGTGGGGCTGTGACCCCAGGAGCAGGGCTGGCTGTGCATCCCTTGGGAGCAGGGGGGGCTGTGCAGGAGCAGTGTGTACCTATGGGGGGCTGAGCACGACCCCCATGCCCCAGCCCACCACTTCTGCAGTTAAATACTCGACGTGAGTAATTTACACTTACGCATCCATCAGCGCTGAGGATGTGGGATCCTTCTCCCCCTGCTGAGTAACATCCCTGCGTGTCACTAAACAGCTATTAAACCGTGCTGCGGGGCGGCGGCTGCGGGGAGAAGGAAAATGATCCCTGCAGTTACGTGCTCTGAACTCCGAAACACACTTGAAAACTTGCAATAGATACTGAGTAATGAATGCGTAGTGACAGCTAAGATGTGACAGTCTCCCCACCGCCCCACTACAGTGCTCACCAGTAATCCCAGCTACAGTGGGTGCAGCAAGGGGGGAGTCATAGAATAGAATCACGGAATCAGCTGGGTTGCGAAAGAACTTTAAGATCATCAAGTCCAACTTTTACCCCAGGACTGTGAAGTCCACCACTAAACCATGTCACTGAGGGCCTCATCTACATGGGGTTTGAACACTACGAGGAGCAGTGATACCACCAGTGCCCTGAGCAGCCTGTTCCAATGCCTGACCACCCTCTTAGTGAAGAAATTGTTCCTAATATCCAGTGTAAACCTCCCCTGGTGCAGCTTGAGGCTGTTTCCTCTTGTCCTACCACTTGTTGCCTGGGAGAAGAGACCGACCCCCTCCTCTCTCCATCCTCCTTACAGGCAGTTGTAGGGAGAGATAAGGTCCCCCCTGAACCTTCTCTTCTCCAGACTAAACAACACCAGCTCCCTGGGCCCTTGGAGCTGCACTGGGGCTCGATGCCTGGGCCAGGGCTGCTGCCACAGAGCCCAAGCTGCCGGAAAAGGTTGGTTGTGACATGCCCGGGGGCCTGGGGGGGGTTTGGAGACCGCAGGGACGGAGAGTCAGGAGAGGTTAGGAGAGACAAACAGAGGACAGGGAGATGTAAGGCGAGAGCACGTTTGATGTGGTTCATTAGTTAATGGGCACGCAGGGCTTTGAAAGTGCAGAGCACTGAAGAGGTGCAAAGGATTGCACGTCTGCAATTACTTATCCATTTATTTTTCTCTCTTTCTCTAACAAGGCACCGTGCGGAGCAGCCCGTGCCTGGGCAGCCGGGAGCTGCAGCCATGCTGGGGCCCAGTGGGGCCAGAGTGCCCCTGCGTGGTGGGAGGGAAACAGGTCCGGGATGGGTTTCTGCCGCTGCTGCCCAGCGCTGGGATTAGCACAGGGAGCCCGGCCCATGGGGCAGGGGCCTGTGTGCGGGACAGTGTGGCTGGCACAAGCTCATCCGGGGCCAGGCATCATAGGAGATGATGTGGGGCCACTGAAGGGCAGCTCTGGGGACCCCGAGCATCATAAAGAGATTCCAAACACAGCCCCTGTCCCCTCTTGCACCCGGAGCATGACTGATGGCAGCTGCTTAACCCTTTCTTGGGGATCATCAGGGGACTGAGCCAAAGCCGTAATTGAGCTGGGGAGCTGTTATCACGTTAAAATCTGGACATAACCCATAACGAGATTTGCAATTTGTCCCAGGCAGGCAGCAGGCTGCAGTGTACTTTCTCCATTAGGGGCCACATGCTCCTAAGCAATCACATTAGTGGGGCAGGGATTTAGCAGCAGGAAGTCAAAGTGGTCCCTGCAGACCCCAGTCCATTGCCGAGCAGACAAGGGATGTGGAGGGGCTGCTCACCGCACATGCTCCCTGCTCACATCTGGACCGGGCTGTGCTGGGTCCGCCTTGCTCCTGCCAGCACTGAGAGCCACGGGGTCTTCCTGCTTGGTCACTTGGTAGCTGAGCCTCCTTGGACGTCACCCAAACACGGTTTGCTATGCTCCCAGCTGTGGTGAAGCCTCAGCAGAGTCCCAGCCCTCGTGGTTGCACTGCTCCCATTTGCTATTTTATTCTTGGGATGTATTTGTTAAACAGATTTTAATCTATGCGGTCTGGAGCTATTGATACCATGCCCTGCTAACTTGTTAACTGGCTGTCAGGCAGACCAAGAGAAATGCCAAATATTAAATGAAATGTATTGTGTGGAAAAGGCCAGTGCCGAGGTCTCTGTTTCCTGTGCAGCATCCCACTCCCATGCAGGGCTCAGGGTGATTTATAAGTCTCACAGGCCCAGGGTCCAGGTGATGGGTGCTCTTGGGGTGTGCATTAGCATGTGGGGTGCTTGCAAAACTCCCCTGGCCCCACTGGTCTGGAGGGATCTGGGGTTGCCCCACTCTGCCCAGGAGCTGGGACATCTGCCTACACCCATTCCATGGTCTCTCACCCCTCTGTCCCTAGGGGGTTGCACTGCTGCACCCCAGCACCATGACCCCACAGCCTCAGCTCACTGAGTGCCCTCTCTGCCCCCCAGCCCTGGGGATGGGGGAGGATGCTCTATGCTGGGGCTGCTGTGTGAGTGCGGGGGGCACCTGCTCCCTGAGCTTCTGCCTGGGAGATTATTTATTTGGTGAGTTATGACTTTGTTTTCCCCTCTGTAAATATCTGGGAAGCACAGCTAATGTTCTGTGCACAGCCAAGGCAATTACAGCCCTCAGCGCAGCCCCCCGGCCTCCTCATGCAAACCAGCCCAGCCCCACCTTGCCCCCTCCCTATGTAAAGGGAGAATTAAACCACCACCAAGAAACACAGCCAGTGCTGCCCACAGCCCTCGGCCACCCCACTGCAGCCCCACAGGGATGGAGGTGCTCTTGGGGCAGCCCCACATGGACCGGGTGTGCTGCAGTCACCCTTCCAGCTGTGCCAGGGGCTGCAGATGTGCAGAGATGGTTTTTCAGCTGTACCTGGGGGTGTCTCTCCAGCTGTGCAGGGTGGAAGGGGGCACCAGATGTGCAGGGCTGGCTTTTCCAGCTGTGCTCACCTGGGGTTCTCCAGCTGTGCAAGGAGAGCTCAAGCTGCCCCCAAAATCATAGCGGGGGAGGGCCTTGCAGCCCTCCACAGACGGGTCACAGCCCCAGACCATTCTCCTGAGGCCAGGAGCAGGTCCTTGTCCTGAGGGCTGCTCATTGCACTAATGAGGGCCGGTGCCAAGGCCAAGGAGTCTGGGCGTCGATGTCATCTCCCGGCCCCCGGCCCCTCGACGACAGGCAGCCCCGAATCAGCTTCATTAAGAGCCATTGATCTGCTTCCTGCTTAATATATTTTTCGTTTCCAAATGTTTTTTTCCAGGCTCCAGAGCGTTTGCAGCTTGTACCAATTAAGGCAGCAGCACAGAATGAGCGCTGCAGCCCATTAATTAAACTTACAAGGGGAGATTAAGTGCCCACTCCATTCTCCCTGGCAGCTCTCTCCAAGCAACAGGCGTGCTGGGGACCAGAGCAAGGTTGAGCACTCACGTGTGGGTCACTTGCCTTCCATCCTTTCCTCTTTCCCTCCCTCCTTCCCTCCCTCCCCGCTATGTCTCCAGCCACCACACAGCCCCCACTGTGCTCCGTGCCAGCCCTTGGCCCATGGGTGCTCACCCTGGCCACAGTGCAGGCTGCAGCATCACCTGCATGAGAAAAGTGGGAGATGTTGGGCTCCTGCACACCAGGGTTCAGGGTGGGCTCCTTCCAGCTCTGCTTGGAGCAGGGATGCTGTGCTCAGTATCCGTGTGTTGGTGCGTCCATTCTGGGGAAGGGTACAGGGCACATGGGGATGCTGCCTTGCTCTGTGCCTGCCAGGGATGGCAACTCATGCTGCAGCACTGTTGTACTGTTGTGCTCCTGAGTGGCTTCTGCCCTCGTTGTGGGGCAGGGGCACCTGGTGAGGTGGTCCCCTGCTCCCCACACTGCCTCTGCCAAACCAGCCATGGGCACAGCTCTGCCCCACTGTCGCGGAGCAGCAGTCAGGGACCAGCGGTGGGTTTGCTCAAACGGAGCTCAGGCTCATGGCAGCCGCTCGCATCCCGTCATCAGCAGCGGGTGCCCATACACTGCTGGTTCTCTCCGGGAGAAACATGCCGACAGGGAACCCCAGCATCACTGTGGAGAAGCCGGTGCTTGTGCTGTCACACACTGTTGCCATGGAAATGATCACATTGTCACAAGCTGACATCCTCCCATCCAGGGCACCTGGGTACCAGGTCTGCCCCGTGGCACCTGCTCTTGGGTTGGTGATGCCTGTGGGCAGCCAACCTGTAGCCCTGGAGCGGGAGGGGGTGTGGCAGGGGCTGCATGGGTGCAGGGCAGGGCCCTGGGTGCAGGTAACCCATCCATTGCTGAGGGGTCTTCCTGACAAGTTCTCCTAATTGGATAAATGATGGACAAGTGAAGCCATGCCCAATAGCCTGGAGGCTGGCCTGAACCACGTGCCGGAGGCAGAGCTTCCCGAGTTTCCCCCGGAATGGGATGGCAAATTAAAGAGGGAAGGTACAAAAACCAAAGGACAAGTGTGGGGTGCTGAGCTCAGCAAAACAGCGAGGGCTCATCTGGGGTCATGTCAAAGAGCTGATGTACAACACACCCGCTGTGTCTTCGGGCAGGAGCAGAGCCTGGGCAGCAGCACCAGCTGAGCAGCACTCATTTCTCTCCAGCGTTTCACTTATTGCCACATGACATTTTGATTAAAAACTCGTTTTAAGAGGAATTAAGAGGGCACAGAAGATGGATTTAAAAGTGACTCATGGACAGATTCCCTACATGGCCTTGTTAATAGGGAGGCATCAGGGAAAGGCCATGCCAAGGAGAAGCCCTGGGGACCAAAACCATTTACTATTTGCATTAACAGGCAATGTGAGGATGCAAAAGCTTTGCTGGTGTGAGGAAGACTTATGAAGTAGTAGTGATGAAGGGTTTGCTGCAGCATCACAGCCTGAGGTACCAGCGCAAGTGCAGCAGTGAGACACACACAAGGGGTGATATCATGAAGGTGCTTAGGTGGAGGTTTAAGGAGAAATGGTGTGTCCTCCCTCCTAAAATGCATTTTAACAGCTCCTGCGCACAGGGCACGTTAACCTCTGAGTTTTCTGTTTGTTTGGGATTTTTGCCTTCCTGTGAGTGGTTGCTCCCAGAGACAAGAGAGGATGATCCAGGGGGAAAAGAGCCCTTATCCCAGCTTTAGGATGCCCGGTCCATGGGCTGGATGCTGCCCTCCACTAACCCGACACCATGGGGAGCGCAGGGGGAAGGCAGACTGTGCTGGAGGAGAAAACAATCTGGCCTTGCTGGGGGCTGAGCCCCTCTTGCCCAGGGGCTGCGGGAGCTGCTCTGGGCTGAAGCAGGGGGAAGGCAGGGTCATGCTGGGGGTGCCAGGGCAGGAGCAGCATCCCCCTGCCCGCACTGGCACCGCACGGTGGCACCCACTGCGTGACTCGGCATTTCCCGGCCTCATTGCTTTTGATTTAGCAGCTGCTTGAGAAACTCCAAGTTGCAGTTTCGGGAGCATCTGCATTTTAATTAGTAATTACCAGCAGTGCTGCTCCGGACCAGCTGTTGCCTGCAGGGTTCCGACTGCCTCTCGAGGCTGCCCCTGGTGAGACAGGGTCAGAGATGTGGCACTGCCTCTCTGTATCAGGTACCCCTGGTAAGTGCCAGGGTGGCCCTGGTGTGGGTGCTGTTGTGGTGCCTTGCCTGGGGTGCTTCTCGATGGCCCTCGAGCTGGAGATGCCCTCATCCTGCTGACCCTGTCCTCCTCCCCATGCCAGCAGCAAAGCAGAATGCACTGATGGCCCCCAGTAGGCACGGGTGACTTGCTTGAGCAGCGCTCCGTGCAAATGCATGGGGATCCCAGTGTCCTGGCTGCATCCCTGGGGGAGAGCAGCACCACCGTGCCACCTGCAGCCACAGCTGGGTTGGTTTGTTCCTCAGGGGCTCCTTCCCCCCCTCCCACCAACTCCTGCAGCACCCCCTGCTAATCCCTGGGCTCATCCCTGCTCCTCCACCTGATTAACTCCTCGGGTGGCTCCTTAAATGCTGCTGATGCCCAGAGTGGGGAGACCCCCCCCTGCTGGGGATTAGCTTGCTCAGGAGAGAACCTGACGGGGGGTCCCAGGGTGCTGCAGTGACCTGCTGGCGTGATGCCCACCACCCCCATGCCCACCCTCCCCTCCACGCTGGGTCCCCTCCTGCAGCTCCCACCGTGTCCTGCCCCACAGCTCCAGGACCAGCAAGGCGGGTGCAGGGCTACCCTTGCAGAGCCCCGCTCCTGGCTGCTCCCATTCCCCCCCCCCCCCGGCTCACTGGGCCAGCGGTTCCCTTTAACAAAGCTTTTAGGCTTAAGTGCTGCTTGGCGTGACTGGAGAAATTGATATTTTGAGAATGAGCTTGTGAGGGGCCATGAATAATTCACACGGGGAGGTTCCATTCGCACAAACAGCCTGCTAAAAACCCAAACCCAGCGCTTAACAAGGAAACCAATTCCCATCCTGCAAAGCCCCGGGCCCCGGCTCAGCCTCCGCTCCATCTTTCATCTCCATAGAGGGGTTCCCACAGGACGGCCGGGTACCTGCTCCTCGTGCTGGAACGGGCAGCACAGCCCCAGGGAGCCCTGCTGAGGTCACTGGTGGCAGTAGCAGCGAGCCCATATGAGTCGGGGGTCAGCAGCATGTCACCAGCCCCCTTGGGCCTGGTTTGACCTCTTTATTTCATTAGCCCCTTGTTAAGGGCTAACCTATGGGGTGGAGGGCACAGAGCACGCATCGCCATGGCAATAGGTACAAGCGGGTGAAGCCCTGGGTGGCTCTGGGGACAGGAAAGAGACACCTGCAACCCCGGGGCAGGCAGAGGGAACATGAACTGGCTGGGGTGCATGGACAAGGGCAAGGGGCTGGGGAAGAGAGCAGGGCTCAGCCCCTCTGGCACAGATCCTGCTGTCCATCTGAGGAGATCCCTATGGAGACCTGTGTCCCCTGGGAGCTGGAAGGGACAGGCTCTCTCTTGTAGCACACTGAGAGGATGAGCACCCAGGGCACAGCTGTGGCACCGGGATGATGGGTTTGACCTGGCCGTGAATAAATTTGGGCTGGAAATCAGGAGCAGGGTCCTCACTGCCAGAGCAGCTGGTGCTGGTGCGGCCCCGAGGTGGGACTGACCAGGGCCCGAGCTCAAGCTGGGCTGGAGATAGAGCTGAGGGATGGATGGATGCCAGGGAGATCACAGCAGCCAGGCGCAGCGCCGTTCCCAGCTCCATGTGCTCTTCTTCCAAGACTCCGGCATCCGGCTGCCAAAGCCTTTGTCCTCCACACCATGGCTGGGGAATGTCTGTGTGACCTGGGAGCATGCCCCGCCTGCCCCTGCGCTGCTGCAGGGGGGCTGGCGTCCCCTTCCCCACACAGACGGGTCAGGACGGGGTCACCTCCAGCCCCTACCCCTTGCACAGGGCTGTCAGGAAGCACTGCCATGGTCCTGGTCCCAGCGCTGAGCTGGCAGCCCGCGTGTGCCAGAGCTGCTGCACAGTGACAGCAGCGGCTGTTTGCTGCCACCGAGGATCTCTCTCTCTCTGGCTGCTCATTACCGGATGCCTTCCAAGCGACAGGGCTGGATGACACTAATCCGGCTGGCTTCACAGCGAGAGCCCATGTTGGTGAAGGGCTTGGTGGCTGCCCCGCTGTAGCTCCACCAGGGAAGGGGGCTGCCAGGGCTGGAGGCTGCCCAGGTTTGCACAGGGATCCTGGGGCATCCCATGGAGGAAGGACCCAGGGAGGCAACCATGGGGCCAGAGCCAAGCTGGCACGACCACAGCCACCAGCTCTGAGATCCACCTGGAATGAGTACGGGGTCACCCTGACAGTGCTGCCATTCTCACAGGCGCTGGTCCTGTCTCCTGGCCAGCTGAGACTTCCAGAGACCAGGATGCTGCTGGCTTGAGGCAGGTGAAGGTGGGAGATAGAGGGGCTGGAGGCAGTGCTGGGCCTGGGGATGCCCAGAGCAGGGTGAGAGGGGCAGCGCAGGCATCTGACCCCTCCACGGGTGCCTGTGCTGGCTGTGGTTGCAGATGGAGCTTTGCAGCCCCTCCACCAGCCCAGCCAGGACCTCATCAGGGCCTCAATGTCCCCCAGGCTGGATGCGAGGTGAGGGGCAGAGAAAGCCCCCAGCCCCCCAGCAACACCCGGGGGACAGGGATCCCAGATGCACTGAGGGCTGGGCTGGGCGCACAGCACTGGGGGCACGGCTGGAGCCTCACGCCGGTGCCTCGGCACGGAGCCGTGTGGTGATCAGCAAGGAAGAGCCCTGCGGCCCTGCCGCTGCACAGGGAGAATTAGCAGTAATAAGTCATGATCATCCCCTGATGACGAGCACTTAATGTGTGCCGGTTCTGCTACCAAAGTGCCTCTTAAACCCCAATCACCCTGTCGATAGCGATGGCAGCGGCTGATGGATCCCCAGCCATCCGGCCGCCCGGCCGGGTCGCTCCCGGCATGCCACAGGCGGGAGCATCGATTTCCCACAACGGCAAAGAGGCAAATATTTGAGAAGTGATAAATAAGGGGAGCTGCTGCCTCGGCTGCGCGCGTCAGCGCCCGGGATCAAGGCAACGAGGTGAGACTGCCCAATTAAACCCCAACGAAAATGGCCGCAAATCCAATTTCTCCCCTCACCCGTATCTACCCTGCGGGCTGGGGGGGCGATAACACGGGGATCATCGATTGGTGCTGCCGAGAAGAAATCTCTCGGAATTCAATTAGTTGGGAAAACACAAGGGGTGGTGCGGGGAGCAAGGCCGGGCTGTGTGCCTTCATCGTACCCGCGGGGATGGAGCACCCAGCGCCCGCCGCGAGTTGGCAGCGGGCTGCCGAGCACAGTGGTGATGGCACCCGTGGGTGCTCACACCGCCCTGGAGAGATGGGGGAGCAACGCCGGGCACTGGTGCTTCTCTTGGTTTGAAACCCTTGGGGTCACCCCTGCTCTGGCACCCCACCAGCATCTGCAGGACACGGCAGCAGCTGTGCCGGGGATTGAACGTCCAGCTCCATCCCCAGCGCTGATGGCAACTGACAGGGAACAGCTTGTGCTAAACTCCCTGTGTCCCCGAGCGCTGCCTGGCCCGTGCTGACCTGCATGGAGCAGGACGAGCCCCAGTGGGGATGAGGCTGTGGGTGCTCAGCAATTCCCAATGGGGTGGGAAGCCAGCATGCTGGGGCTGGGGTCTGTGGCTGCTCCCTGGCCCCTCTTCCAGGCTCCAGCACAGAGGGATGACCCTGCCGGGATGAACAGCCATTACGTCTCATTGCCTTGGAAACGGAGGAGTAGCTCTGAGAAGCCTCTCCACCTCCTCCTCTTACTTCTCCTCCTCTTCCTAGCTTCCCCATGGGAAGAGGCTGGGGGATTTTGGAGTTCTGGGCTGTGGACAAGCTGGAGGGGATGCCCAGGCTGTGCTGTTGGGTGTAGGCATGGAGGCTGCCTAACCATGCCAGCCACCAGTCTGCCTGCTGCCTTGCTCAGTGCCTCCTCCCTTGTTGCAAGGAAAAGTCCCCCGTTAAAGCAAATGAAGCTCAGATTAGCGTGAGCAACGGGAGGTCTCCTCTATCCCCATGTCAGGGACACAGGCGGGAGATACGGATTTCAGCTGGTCCCTGCTGCTGTGGAGAGAAGGGCTGTGGTGGTGGGTGAGGAAATCCTCCCCGGCCCCAGAGCAGGACGTCAGCCTCACTGGGATGCGAAGATGGGGCTGGCTGCTGCAGCTGTGGGGAGCAGCTGCCAGGGTCCCCAGGGGGGTGACACTGTCCTTACACCACCCCCCCCCCCCCGATTCCCTGGGGGGACCTGCGAGCCTGCACCCAGAGCTAGGCAGGGACCCCTGCTCTGCTCTCCAGGGTATGTGGGGGCTGTGGTGAGGGCTGGGAAGGGGCTGTCACCCTGGCAGGGAAGGCAGGCTGGGGTTGGGGTGCACTGGGGCAGAAGTGACCCGCTCTGCCCCGGGGGAAGGTCTCTTGCCTGCTGCAAGCACAGCTGGGACCAGCTCCTGCGCTGCCTTGTGCACAGCCTCAGCTGCCACCAGGCCCAGGAGGGGCTGTGCGCTGGAGCGAGAGTGAGGGCTCAGCGCAGTGGTGCGGGAGAGAGAGCATCCTCCAAGAGGCATCCCTGCGGGATACTGACCCCGTGGGACCCGGTATTGGTGCAGGGAGCACTGGCCCTGCTGCTGGCCCTTCCTTTGGTAACATCTGTGTGCTGAAGGGTGTACAAGCACAGGCTGCCGCCTGCTTCCTGCAGGAGCCCCATGTTCCTACACAGGGCATCACCATAGCCCCAGACAGAGCATCCCCATGGTCTCAAACAGGACATCCTCCTGGCCCCGTGCATAACATCCTTATAGCCCCACACAGAGCGTCCCCGTGGCCCCACACAGGGCATCTGCGTGCGAGGCATCCCCACAGCCCAACTTACCTGCTGCAAGCTCACTCTGCACCAGGAGCTGTGCGCTGCCAGAGCAGCTGCTCTACTTGTCTCCTGCAAGCTCCTCATGAGTCGAGAGCACCACCAGCAGTGGGGAATGCCAACCCCCCCACAGGATGGTGGGTGAAGGGTTAGGTGCCCCAGCTGCATAAAGGTTCCTTCCTGAGATTGCAGCAGGGCTGCTGACACACAGCCGGGGTTCACTAACAGTGGTAGGTAGCACCCCACAGGCAGCATCTGCAGGCACAAGGCCACTACCTCCTAGGCTGCAAGGGAGCAGGGTCAGGGCAGGTCTATGTCTCCTGCTGTCATTAGCTTCCTTGCCCTCCAGCGCTGCAGCACTGAGTTGCCTGGTAACCCTCTTCCTCCTCCTCCCTGCAGCCCAGGGATGTGTTATAAGGCTGAAGAGGGATGGACAATGTTGTCCAGGAGCTCTTCAGCATCAGCCCTGATGCAGGCTTACCTGGCACAGGGGTTAGGGGTTATGGCACAGTGGGGAGCCTGCCTGGAGCGCTATGGGGTAGGTAGAGGGTGCCCACGCAGGACCCATAGCATGGGCAGGCGGTGGCTGAGGCATGTCCCTGCTGCCCGGCCCCACACACAGAGCAGGCAGATCCCCCCCAGCTGGGCATCCCCCCTCCTGCCTACGACATTCCAGAGTGGCTCTGCACCCTAAAGCTCCTGGGGCTTGTGCTGAGACTTGATATTCTGCCTGCTCCCATACACACATTGGCAATTAGATCATAATTGTAATATTTGCATATTCATAACAGCTGAAATTAATCGCATTTGCATAATGGTAATGAAAGGGACTTCATTAATTACTGCTTTTTTCTAGGGATTTTGCATATAAATGGATTCCATTAGGCAGGTTGTGCTGCAGCGGCTGCTGGGGCAGGACAGGAGCCGTGTTGCTGGACTGGGACTGAGCCATGAGGACCATTGGCACCCCTGCCACCCTGCCTGCCCCAGTCCACTGTACCCCACAGCCGGGCTCAGCCGAGGTGTGGGGACTTGGTGCTTCCTGCCCGTGCCCTGCTGTGGCTTCCCCTTGTCCTGCTGTGGTACCCCACCACAGACATGGGGGTGAGGGTGGGAGCACGGATGGGCACCAGGGCTGCTGCAGTGCTGGGTTTGTCTTGTTCAGGGTGTCAGTGAGGCTGTGGGGCACAGAGAGTCCCTCCCACAGGCACCGTAGGGATGGCACCCTGCTCCATGCACACAGCGAGGGTGACTGCTGCCACCAGCACCCATGCCTGGGGTCACCCCATGGATGGGGGCAGCTGGGCTGGCAGCTCAACAGAAGCAAGGTGACCCCTCTTACCCCCGTGCCAGAGCCAGGCAGGCACCATGCCGCAGCCCAGGGAGCTGTGGCAATCACACGCAGCAGCCCCCGGGGGGACTCTGGCCATAGCATAAGCCCACTTTGGGCTCTCAGTCACCTGGCACTCTCCTATTGTCCCCGTCCATCGCTGCCTCCCCCGTGGGGCAGATTGCGGTGCCTGGGGAGCTCTGCCCAGCGCTGTCACTGTCCCCAGGGCTGCCACCAAACTGCTCTCTGGCAAAGCCCCAGACATCCCGGTTGTGAGGGGAGGTGAAGGAGAAGGCGAGAGCTGCACAGAGCCCAGGGAAACGGGAAAGCGGGAGCAGTGAGTGCGAGTTGGCATTCGGGAAACACGGGTGAGAAAAGTCTCTGCGAAGTTCTTGGTGGCAGTGACAGGAGGTACTGACTGACGCGCACAGGGAGAAAACCACCTCCAAGTAACAGCCCCATCTGGAGACAGGATTGAGACAAGGAAGCTACAACTTTGGCATCCCTCTGTCTGTCCCTGGAGAGCGAACACCTTGCTCTGCTTCCCACCTGTGTGCATGGTTGGTGCAGCTCCGCGTGTGCTGGTGCCAACAGCAGCTGAAATAATAAACACACACCAGATCTGGGGGAACTGGCTCCAAACCGGCGCTGGGAGGTGGCAGGTTTCAGTTTGGCCGCAGCTATGTGCCTGCTCCGGATAGGAGGATGCTCCAGTCACAGGGCTCCTCTGCTCTGCTCCAACCTGGGAGAGGCTTCCCCATTGAGATGGAGCTTGTTGCCTCCTTATTGATGGCTCCTTCCTTTCTGCACTGCTGGGGAAGAGGCCTGCGGAATAAATCAGTGCAAGAGACAGATTATGGCAGCTAAAGACTCCAAATGAGATGATAATTGCTGTGGTAATGACAGCGAAGACCTGATGCTGCCGATAAGGAAACATCTCAGCTGCTCTTGGCTGGTGCCTGGCCAGAGGGTTGGCACAGTGCGTGGCTGGGGATGTCCCCAGGGCCACCATAGCTGGGCAGTGCTGCCCTCCCTGTGCCCATAGCAGGGCTGTGGGTGCTGGTCCCCACAGCAGCAGGGATGGGGATGCTGGGGCCAGGCAAGGGGCGTGAGGCCGGCAGCCCTGGTGGGACCGTTTGTCTGGCTCTCCCGCCGGCTGCGTGTCGGCTCTAATTAGGCAAACTTCTGTATTCATTGCAAGCCCAGCCAGCGGAGAGTTCCACAATTGAATTTTAATGCCCTAAAAACACATTACAATCAGCCTGATTAATTAAGAGATGGCTTAACATGGTGACCAGGCTGCACAGGGCCATGCTGGGGAGGGGTGCAACGCTTGCTGGGCTCCCTGGCACGGTGCACGAGGCTGGAGTGTGATGGGAATGGCAGAGACGGGGCTGGTCCCTGAGCCCCACGGGGCTGTGGATGGGAGCCAGGGCCAGGCTGTGTTCTGGAGATGCTGCTGCCATGAGCCCAGAGCCAGGGCAGCTCGGCAGCCATGGCTCAGCTGGGCAGGCAGCAGTGGGAGCATCCCCTTCCCTCCCCAGGCCCTGCTGTTCCCATCAGGGTGGCCATGGGGCACTGCTGAGTGCCTGTTCCCTGTGTCACCACCATGTCCCCGCTGTGGGCACGGGGGCTGACACTGTGCTGCACCACCACCATGAGTGGGGCGCTCCAGGGAGTCCCTGCTTGCTTTTGTTTGCGAGCGAGGATGAGCTGGGAGGCTCGTATTAATTTGTCTCTGCAGTGATTCCTCGGGGTGCCTCCAGCGCTGGGTAATGAGCTGCCACCTCCCTCAAGCCAGATCCATCCCTGCTCCCTGAGCCATCGCTTTCTGTCACCAGGCTGTCCCCGCACAGGTCACTCGCTGCTCAGTGCAGCCTCACCAGCCCAGCGAGCACTGTGGGGTGAAGCATCCTCAGAGGGATCCTTCCCCTGCATCCCACTGCAGAGCCTTGCTGGGCTGAATTTCGCCAGGTGCCCCTGCTCAGGGAGACGGTTCAGCCAAACCCCATCCTGCTGCAGCACAATGAATGGAAAAGGGTGTAAAGGAGAGGTAGCAACTGGCAGGACATAAATCAGAGGGGACGTGATAAAGGGAGCCTCTTGCCAGGAGGGGCTGGCAGCAGAGGGAGGGATGGCGGTGGCATCGTGAGGCCAAAAGAAATCTTGGCAAGGCGATAAATCCTGCAGCCGCTGGAGCTGCCCGAGCGCTAATGATGAGGCGCGAACGCCAGCCAGGTTTAACAAATATTTCTGCTCTGTATTTGCAGAGACGCGGGACGACACGCTTGAATCATACAAGAGTGATGAAGCCGTCTATTAATTACTGCCGGGAATGTTAAACAACATCTGCCAGCTCAGCAGGCCCAGGCACCGCCTGCCCCGGCCTCCTCCAGGAACTGGAGGAGAATTTGGCCTCCTCATTAATTTCCCGTGAAATCTTGGAATAGCAAGAAAATCCCAGCTGGGTGATGGAGAGCCCATCCACGCCGGGAGCCGCGGGGACACCGGCGTGCTCGCTCCTCACCTCCATGCCTGGGCCACACCGGGATTTATGTCACATTCCCACCTGGCTCAATCTAGTTGATTCCGTGATTCTCCCGGATGAAGAATAGCCATAAGCTGGCAAAGGTTGGGCATTTGTTTCCCATAATGTGATTTATAGATTTTCTTTTACCCAGGTGTTTGTGGAGGCTGTAAGAAAGCGAGTGCTCATTAAGGAATCCCATAGAAATCTTCGTCACAGCTTTGGGAGGAGCCAGCGTCTTTAAAGCAGGCGGCTCCATGGCAGGAAGATGCTAGTTAACGGTATGCACGGGCTGTGGCAAGCAGAGAGGGACCTGGTGCAGTGATGCATCCCACCAAAGAGTGCACAGTGGGCACTGCGGCTGGTGCATCCCTTTAGTGCAAGATCCAAGGGATCTTGTGGGATTGAGTGGCCATGAAAACTGTGAGATCCAAGAGACTGGTGGGATTTTGGGCAAGAAGGAGAACTGGGGTTACACACGCAGCTGGCCAGGTTGCGCCACTCTGCAAAGCCTCTCCGAACACGGGGGAGCTGGGAGGGATGCCCAGGCTGGGGCTGGGTGATGGAGCAGGGAGCATGGCCATTGCGGGGTCACACTGGCCTTGGGGACACAGGCAGGGATGGGGTGCTGGGTTGGTTCTGGGTCCTGCAGGAGGGGCTTTTGGCTTATTATCTCCTGGTCCCTTTGCACCCAGAGGGGATGGGCTCGGGGAAGACTGTCTTTGGTGAAATGAGATTTATCACAAGCAAAGCTCCCGCAGCTCCTTCTGCGAGGTGCCAGCTCACAGGCGGGTCATTTTTCCTGCCCTTTTTCCACACATACAAATGCTAGAATTTTCTTCCCTATAACAGCCAAAACCCCAAACACAGTTGCAAAATATTGGGGTGCTTCAGTGTAGAGAGCAAAACCCAGGGGAGGAGGGAGGCCCAGGGTGCTCCCTCCCAGCCCCAGTGCTGTAACACCTCACATAGCTGCGGGGCACAGGGGGCGTGGGACAGATTTGGGGGTGCCCAGGATGGACAGAAAGTGACAAACCCCAGTGGGACAGGGCCACCCATCCACCCCAGGGGCAGCAGCTCGGCTGGGTGCCAGTCGAGCCAGCTGGGAGCCCGGGGACAGGTAGTTAAAATTCAGAAATGTCAATTTAAATTAAAACGTGTTTCAGAAAGGAGAGAGATAAAACCTTCCCTGCAGCGCAAGGAGCCGGGGGATTTATGGGGTACGGGGAGGACCGGTGCCCCCCCTGCAGTGGGCTCATGAGCAGGGGAAGAACTCTCCTGGCTGATGCTGCTGGTGCCACAGGGCATCCCAGGCACTTGCCTGGGTGTGGGGGGCACCCACCCGCTCCCCACCCGCTGCCACAGGGGCCAGAGCTGTGTCTGCGCTGAAATGTCAGCTCGCTAATAAAATGTGCAGGAGCTACGTTCGCTTTGTGCCCATAAAACTCCCCGGTGGCAGCAGGGATGCAGCGAGCTCCCTCCTGCTCAGCACCCTCCCCACCTCCCTGCGGGGACACGGGGGCCCGTGTGACCCCACACTCCTGCCAGCTCCCCCAGACAGAGGATGTTGGGAGCGGGCCCCAGCACCGGTGTGGCAAACAGCTCCAGAGCGGGGAGCAAATCCGCTGCGCTGTGTCAAGGTAAAGTGACAAAACACCGGCCTGCAATGCGGGAGCCCCAGTTACAACAAGAGAAAATCAATGCGATATATTAGCAGGTGTATAAAGACGCCATTAACGCTTCAGCGTGGAGCCCAGCAGATTCACCTGCCGTCAGTGCTGAGAGGGCTCCCCGTGTCCCTGTCTGACTGCCTGGGTCACCCACACGGGGCTCAGCTCTGTGTTTACCCACTGACCCCCAAGCAAAGCCCTCCTGCTCCCACCGGCTGCCCCCTGGGCTTTGCCCCTGTGCAGTGCCTGGCCTCCAGCTGGGGACGTGGCCAGGGCTGCCGGGCTCGGTGCAGCGCTTGGACAGTCCCAAGGTGCAAGGATCCAGCAAGGCTGCAGCCCCAGGACAGGCAGGTGCCACCCCTCCTTTCCGGGGCTCCTTCACCCACCCACCGGCCTGCCAGTGCTGAGTCCAGAGCACTCCGGCACTTCCTCGGTGTCATTGAAGAGGATGATGACCCCCGTGTACCAGGGAGCGAGGCTGCAGAAGGAGGTATGGAAGGTGCAGTGCTCCCCTGGCATGGCAGCTGTGGGCAGGGAGCGGTGTGTGTCATAGAATCATAGCACGGTTTGGGTTGGAAGGGACCTTAAAGAGCATCCAGTTCCAACCCCCTGCCATGAGCAGGGACACCTCGCACTAGGCCAGGTTGCTCAAAGCCCCATCCGGCCTGGCCTTTAACACTGCCAGGGATGGAGCATTCACAGCTTCCTTGGGCAGCCTGTTTCAGTACCTCACCACCCTCACAAGAAAGAACTTCTTCCTTATATCTAATCCAAACTTACCTTCTTTCAGTGTCCTCGGGGCACATGCTGGGGACAAGAGTGCTGGGGCCATGCCCTGGAATGCGGGGTGGGGACATGTGCACTGGGGGATAGGTGTGCTGGGGACATGAACGAACCCCCCGCACAACTGTCCATCACTGGGGACAGCCTGGATAATTCTGAAGAAGTTGAGTCAAGCTTCTCTTAATTGATTAATCAATAGCTTTAATTGAGTTGAGACTCTCTAACAGATAGCTTCAGCACTGCTCTCCCTCTCGCTGGCACTGCCCTGACCTCCCACCAAAACCCCAGCAGTTTGGCTGACTTTCTGCCAAGGTGGTGCTGCTCCCAGGCTCTCCCAAAGCCCATTCCTGGGGCTTGCAGGGGGCCAGGGAGCCGTTCTGCTGCAGTTACACGGGGGCTGCACCATGCAAGCCTCCCATGAGAGCCCCCAGGACAGGCTCAGCACAAGGGGCTGCAAAACATCCACAGCTCACGGTGTTACCTCCGCCAGCCGCAGCACAGCCCCTGTGCACCCATGGGCTGGACAGAACACGCATGCGAGCCCTGCAGCCTGTGAGCTGTGGCTGGAGGTGCGCAGAGCACATGGGACAGGGGCTGGCGACAGGCACCGCAGAGGCCGGACTCCCGCACAGCGGAGCCACAGCCCTGCAGAAGTGGAGATGAATGTTTTATGGTAAAATACGCAGAGCATGGGACGAAAGAGAAAGCGCTTCCTGCATAATGAGACACTGTTAGACACAAGCTCCCCAGGAAACCAATTAATACGGTGCTTTGTGGATGTCAGGCCAACACCTGGCAGAAACACCTTTCCCAGGGAGGGCAGCAGCGGCGCCCTGCGACAGCCACACACCCCCCCCGACGAAGGCAGCAACCCAACCGGTGCCACAGACGGCGCGGGCCCGGCTCTGCCTGCTGCGGTGCGGCGTGGGGCCGCCGACCCCGCGGCACAGCGGGGCCGTGGCGGCGCTGCACGCTCGCAGGGCAGTGGGTGGCAGCCGTCAGGGGCTCACCTCAAGCCCCGCTCCGATGCCACGGGTGATGGGCGCTGCGAAGGGGCTGCACCGGGAACCCCTCCACGCGGCGGCGCGGGAGCGCGCCCGCTCGGCCCGGCTCTACCCTGCATAACCCCGCCCACACCCAGCCGGCACCTCCCATACCCCGCGTAGCCCCGCCCATCGCAGCGTGGCCACGCCCCATCCAGCGCAGCTCCGCCCCCGCCCGTGCCGCTGCCCGCCATGGCGCTGCGCTTCTCCGCCAACCTCTCGTGGCTGTTCCCGCAGCTCCCGGCGCTCCCGGCGCGCCTGGAGGCGGCGGCGGCCGCGGGGTTCGGGGCGGCGGAGGCAGCCTGGCCCGCGGGCTGCCCGGCCCAGGCGCTGCGGGCCGCGGCGGAGCGGGCGGGGGTGCGGATCGTGCTCCTCAACACCCCGCCGGGTACCGCCGCGTGCCCCGGGCTGCGGGAGGTGGGCACACGGGGGTCGCGGGGGTGCCCCGGTGCCGCTGATCCCTTCCCCGCTCTCTTCTAGGAGACCAGGAGGCGGGCGAGATGGGGCTGGCGGCCGTGCCCGGGCGGCAGGCTGCCTTCCGGCAGGGGCTGGCCGCGGCGGTGCGGTACGCCAAGGCGGTTGGCTGCCCCAGGTAGGTGCCCGCGGGACCCCGCTGCTGCGGCGCCTCGGCTGCTCCGACCCGCGGCACCGGAGCCCTGCGCTGCAGCCCTGCTCTGCAGCCTTCCTGCTCCAGCTTTTCTCGGGAGCGCAGCTCGCCCTTTGCACTGCTGCGCCTGCAGCCCGCCGGGTCACCGAGCCTCTGCAGGGCCGCAGCGGGCTGGGGCCGTTTCATTGCAGACGCCTGGCTGCGGTGCCATAGTCTTAAATGTGCTCTCTGGGAGCTGACCCAAAGCTGCCAAGCACGCTTGGCTGACCCTGCCCTGTGCCAGTCCCCGTGATAATCCTCCCTTTTTTCTCCCCACTCATACCAGTCCTTTCCTCCAAGACACAACAGTTGCTTTATGGATTACAGCATAGAGGAGACACTGTAAGAGATGCAATTAGCCTGGCACAACCCCCTCCAGAGAACCAACGTGGCCCTTTGATTCCATTTACTTTGCATCATTCTTTCTCTTAGAAACACAGTCCAAAGCTGGCATGGGCCAGCAGGCAAGGGGTTGCCCAGACCCATTTACGTTCTCTGGTAACAGGCAGCTTGAAAAGGCTTTTGGTTCCAGTGTATGCCTCGCCTAAATGGTGCTGAAGAGCCTTGCTCCCCCCAGCCATGCATCCTGCACACAGCCTGGCATAGTCCAGCACTGGCCACTATCCCATCCCTGATGTATGCTTGCCGCCCATCACAGCGGCTTCAGGGCAGCCCCAGGAGCGACACCCGAAGTAAGCTCCAGTCTCAGGCTGAAAGAGTTGGAGGCAGCTGGCAAAAGAGGGAAGAACCAAGGTCTACAATGGTCAGGCAAAAGGTTCAGAGGTCCCTCTGCATTCTGAGGTGGGATGGTTTATGTCCCTGCAGTTTGCTGGCTGCCTGTTGTGCCCCCTGCATGGGACGTGGTTCCTCTTACCCCCTTCTGTGTCTGCCCTCTCAGCCTGGCCCCACTTTCCATTGGCAGAGGAAGATGTATTAGGCCCAACCCGCCGCCTGGATACTGGAGCTGCTGCCTGTGGCTGATCTCTGTGTCTGCAGGATCCACCTGATGGCTGGGCGCGTTCCCCAGGGTGCAGACCGGGCAGCAGTGGCAGCGGAGATGGAAACCACCTTTGTTGAGAACCTCAGATATGCTGCTGACCTCCTGGCCCAGGTAAGCGGGAACAGGTCCTGCTCCATGGGTGCAGCTCTTAGGGCACCAAGATGGAGAATCCCCCACCTGCCTGGCATGGGGAAGGAGCTCTCACTGCTGCCGAGGTGACAGGTGTTCTGTAGTGCGACATTGCCGTGTTACAGGAAGACATGATTGGACTGGTGGAGCCTATTAACAACCGCATCACTGACCCTCGTTACTATCTGAACACCCCGCACCAAGGTACATCCCTCCCCAGAGTCCCTTGCAAGGGAAGAGAAGGATCCCCCCAAGTCTGAAAGGCAGGTGGTTGCCTCACCTGCAGCGGGGTGCTGGGGGAGCACAGTTAATGAAGGAGGGGAAGGTCTCAGGGCCTCACCATGACGTTTCCAGCCTGGGGATGATGGTCTCTCTTTTCTTGCACCCCTAGCTGTTGCCATCCTGGAGAAGGTGGGACGGCCCAACCTGAAGCTGCAGCTGGTGAGTGAGTCAGCATTGAAGATCTCCAGGGTTCACCCTCCACCACAGAACCTTACACAAACGCACTGGGGAATCCTAGGGGATATGGGCTTGTTATCCCCCCCCAGGGATATGGGGAGGGACAAGGACCATAAGACAGCCATCCTTGACTGTTAACTGCTGAACAGCTGCACTGTCTACTCTCTTCTCCACAGGATCTCTTTCACTGCCAGATCATGGATGGGAATTTGTCACGCAACCTGGAGACATTCTTCCCACTCATTGGTAATGCCCAAACCAGCTCTTCTGTGTCCATGGGGCAGGAGTGGCTTGGAGATGGAGCCCTCCTGCCCCACACTCTGCTACAGCTGGCTGCAGGCACCAGACTGCTCTTGGATCACCTCATCACTTGCCTACAGGAAGGCGGCAGGCAGGGCTGCCTCGGACAGAGCATCTCCCATTCCCTCCCTAGGTCATATCCAGATCGCACAGGTGCCAGGGCGGCATGAGCCCGACAGCCCTGGGGAGCTGAACTTCCCCTACATCTTCCAGCTCCTGGAGGCCCTTGGCTACACTGGCTACGTGGGGTGCGAGTATGCTCCGAAAGGTGAGTGGACCTGCAGGTGGTCTGAGCCCCATGGGCAGGTCCCAGTACAGACCAGCTGGCTGGGTACTGTGCAAAGACAGGCAGGTTGTGGGCAGAGTCCCTGCCTGGGGATGAGAACCTTGCCCACAGCATAAGCTGCGCCAGCTTGCTTGGGGTGCCAGCAGGAAACCTTGTCTGTCACTGCAGGAGACACCTTGGAAGGTCTGGGCTGGCTGCGGTCATACTGGGAGAGTCGAGGGCTGCAGCATGGTGGGACCAGCAAGGCAACAGAGTAAAAGGAAACTGCTGGAATAAAAGTGAAAGCAATGGCTTGGTAGAGGAGCATGTGTCTTCTCTTATGACTAGGGAGTGGTGGTAGGCAGAATGATTCCTAAGGCAATGTTAGGAGCATTCCCTTCCCCAGGCCCTACTGGGCCAGCCCAAGCAGCTGGACCTTTACCCAAGTACCATCTCCAGCATGTCGTATCTGGGGGTGGCTTGGGTGACTTCAGGTACAGAGCAGAACTTTCATTTCCAGTCTGCAAGGGGATCCAGGGAGAGGTTTCCAGTCTCCCCTGCTGAGGGGAGCATTCACTCCTAGGGAAACGCAAGTTTTCCCAGTCCAGTTCCAGCTGGTGCCTTCAGTTGTGGGAAGAGGACTCTGGGCTTCCAAGTCCTGCAGTTCTCAAGGCTGCTGCCAGTGCCCAGCACGGACGTTGCAGCAGAGAGAAACAAGCAGCTTCCTCACAGGCTGCCTGAACCAAGGTAACAGGCTGGGGGCTGCCTGCCCACAGACATCAGGATGCCTGGCCTGCTGCTTCTGCTCCAGAGCAAGTATGAGACTCTAGAGCAAACCCAGCCAGTCCTGCAGCCAGGGTTGCCTCTGCATTCCCTGTGAGAGGCTTTACACATCCTAGCCTACAGCACAAGAGTGGGAATCTGGTTCAGTTTATTTCACAGAGACATCAATGGCTTTAATGTACATCTCCAGCAAACCTTCCCCTGGTCCAGTTCACCCTTCCTATTCCCTTTAGTGCTCTCCTGATGAAAGCAAAGGGACAGAAGTGCACAGCCTCACTGCTCAGAGCCCTGAAGTCTTTCCACCTCAAGCCAGAGCAGTGTGCAGTGCTGCCCTGTGCAGAACCGGTGCTCTATGTTCTCCTCCGTGCCTTCCCGGCAGGCAGAACTCACCTGCAGGTGCCAAAGCTGTGTCCCTGAGAATCGCTCCGCTTCAGCCAAGCCACAGCAGCCAAACTCCTGCCCTTGCAGTTCAGTTCAAGGTCATTCAGTATCAAATCCACTGACAACAGTGCACTGAGGGCCACACCAGCCAGCCAGCGATGCATGGAGGTGCATATCCCCAGGCTCCTCAGCTCAGCACCCTCGCATGCCACCAGCAGCGCTGCCTGTGGTGCCGGAGCCTGTTCTTCCCCATGGTGACCCACGGCACAGCCACACCAGGAGGTGTGGTACACATGTCTCCAGGATGTGGGTACCAGTGCTAGAGCAGGCCTGTCCAGAGGTTGAAGCAGGCGGTGTTGATAACCGACTCCAGGTGGTGGTATGTGGACACAAGCTGTGGCAGGGGGCTCTCGCTGTTCTGGGGCTGCACTGGGAATGGCTCCCGGAAAACCACGGTGAGGCTCTGCTGAGAGGGAGGAACAGGTCAGGGGAAGGATTCAGACAAGCACTGTGCCAGGTGCATGGGCACTCTTTTGGCAGTGGCAGGCAGGTACTAGGATAAATGCCAAAATGCCAATGGCACTGACCTAGCGCCTCCTGCTGTGACAGAGCATGCCTGAGCCTCTTCCCAAATTTTCTGGAGAAATTAGATGCAAGGACTTGCCCACTCACTCTCTCCCAGCCCCCATGCATCTACAGTTATTCCACCCCCAGCAGCAGCCTTGGGAGAAGAGGGGATCCTACTGCCTCCACAATAATAGGGGCTTCCAGGGAAATCAGAGGGAAATTTCTTCTCCTAAGGCAAAGAGTAGGAGTGCAACAAATGGGGAAGGGGAGGAGATTAAACGTAATAACTGCAATCCTAAAAATAAATGCTGGCTGCTCCATTCTGATCAGTGACTGTACTGACAAGGCAGGGCGAGGGCAGAGGGGAGCAGAAAACAGGGCTCAGAAGAGAAGGTTGCAGGAGCTGAAGCAGGCAGAAGAAGAGCATGAGTGATGCGGTGTGCTCAGATCAGCAGCATGGAGGCAAGACAGAGACTGGATGTTCTCCAGAGCTGAAACACAGCACACAGAATCAACTAGCTTGGAAAAGACCTTTAAGATCATCGAGCCCAGCCATCATCCCAGGACTGCCAAGCCCACCACTAAACCATGTCACTCAGGGCAAACTGACCTCCCCTCAAGATCTCCCTGCTCATGATCTCCACTCGTAGCCATCCCTCATCTGCCCCTGCTCTCGCCTCACAATCTCCCCTCACAACCACCCAACCTTTCCCCTCATGAACTTCCCTCACTCCTCATGGCCACCCCTGATCTCTCCTCATGAACTCCCCTCAAGGCTGACCCTGCTCTCTCTCACAATCATCCCTCATGGCTGCCCCTCCTATTTTCTTAGGATCTCCCCTCATGACCACCCCTCCTTTCCCCTCATGGCTGCCCCTGCTCTTCCCAAGTAGCCAGGATCCCCTGACAAACTCATAAAGCCACGAGAGCAGCTATGTAACTGCAAAACAGCAAATGCACCACCATCATTTACGAGAGAAGAGAAGGTGATTTGTGAGCCTAACTCCAGCATTGTGCAAGGCTTCTGAGCAGGCTCAGAGAGGAAGAACCACGATGAAAATGCAGCTCTGTTTTACCAAAGTGATGTGCTAACATTAGAGTTCTCTTTGATAAGGTAATATTTCTGGACAAAGGCATCATGGTATATCTTATCTGAACTTCAGGAAGAATTTGATGTGGTGCCACATGGGAAATTTAGGTAAGCTGCAAAGATAGGAATTAACACAAAAATTATAAGGTGAAGATGGCAGTGTTGAAAATGGAGGAAGGGGGTTGGAGAGAGGTTACCAATGGGAGTTCTTCCAGAACACGTTTTGGGACTCATGCTGCCTAGTACTTTAATGAGTTTGGCACCACGATGAGGAGTGTGCTGATAAAGTTTGAGGCACTAATACAAAAGAGGATTGGGATGATGCAAGAAAAGCCCTAGAGGCAACGGGAATGGGACGAATATTAAATGCAAGGTAAGGAACACAAAGGATTTCTGCTGTAAGATGGGAGTCACTGGGAGAGGTGATGGAAGGTGTGGTGTATCACATCAGCGAGCACAAAATGACACTGTGACCTGTGAGGCGTGACCATGAAAAGGCAAATACCACTCCAGGATTTACCAGAAGCACTGAGCAGGGACAGAAAAGGCTCAGTGCAATCGCTGAGGGCTCTGCTGAGATTCCTCAGGAATACTGGGTGCAGTCCCAGACACCTATATTTATGAAGGCTGTCCTGAGCCCTGACAGGCTCTGAATGACAATAATGCCACTGGGGAAGGGAGGCTTAAGAGCTCATCTTGCTTAACACAGCAACATGGAGTTAGCAAAAATTCCACCTTTAGACGTGGAGATGAACCTCAGGGACCAGGGAAGAAGCTGGTACCTGCACAGTGAAGAGCGGTTTCAGCTCTGAGCTACCACTGGCATGAAGAGGATAGAACTGGCCAAGACAAAAAGCTGCAGCAAAAGATGGGAAGAGCTCTTCACTATCAGGTGTCAGGAGGCACCAAGCAGCCTTTCAGCAGCCACCACCTCCTCTATTGCCTCTATAGGAAGCTATTAAGATGGAGTGTGATTTATTTACAAAGGGATCAGTTACGCTGCAATCTCTGCATAAGCCTCGCTGTGAACTCAGGTGTCTGTAGATCCCCTGCACTCACATGGAGCTGCACACCCTGGGACCCATCCTGCACCCTGCCTGGCACCATAGCTGAAAGCAGAGTATTTTTTCCCTCAACTCCAGTGAAGACCAAGGCCCATGCAGATTTGCTGGAACCCTTAGAGTGCAGGTCCTCTTCCCTTCTGCCCAGGTAGGTGCAGCCCACAGCTCTGGCAACCCCTCGCAGCCAGACCCAGTGTGATCCGGCTTTGTACTGAATACAGGAGGACTCTTTAGTCTGGACAGAGAGACAGCTGAGAGCATGATCCAAAAGCAACCTTGTGAAATAAAAAAGAGGATCAACTGCTTACTGCTTTCCAATATACAAACAAAGGGGCATCATGTGAAAAGAGCAGAAGGAGCTTCAAAAACAATCCAAGGACTTCACCTAGACTGTAATTGTTCTTGGAGCTGCAGGTCAGGGGAGATCATGGATGTCAGAAATTAACCAAAGGAAACAAATCCATGGAGGACCATTAAATAAATGGAAATGCCATTTCTAGCTCAGGATGGGCCTGAGCCACAGATTGTCAGATGTTGTGACAGTATTTAGGAGAGGTATTCCAGACTTCCTGACCTGCTCTTATTTTCCTCATGTGCACCTGCTGTTGGCTACTGCTGGATGAATCTAAACAGATCTCCATCCTGAGCCTATATAGCTGCTTTTACGTTCCAAAATTCTTACCGTCTTTCCTGAATGGGAATCAAGAAACACAAGAACGAAGCAATCCGTGAACTTCTGGTTGAGCACGACCTGTCAGGAGGGCCACAGCACAGGTTGGAAAGAAGACAGCACTACAAACCGTCCTGTATCTCCAGGACAGGGATACAAGCACCCACCCAAGGACATGCTAACATGCAGGACGAGTGGCATGATAGAATCTTGAAGATGTAAGTCTGCCTGGCTCACAGGTGACACTGCCCAATCACGGGGATACACATGGCATGAGGCTCTGCAGGTGCAGTGTCCCATCTGCCTGGAGGCAGGCAAACAGACCCTGCTGTACCACAGGAGCACATACTTCACGCTGCACCAGTAGCAGAGTAGAGAACAACATTGTGATGGTGCCCATGTCATCCTAACAGCACGTAAGAGGCTCACACAGGAGGCAGGGGCTCTGGACAGGGGAAAGAGGCTGCAGGGAGGTCATGGGCTATGTCTTACCAGATACTGGGTGCCAGTCTCAGTGTTGTGGAAGTGCCGGCAGCTCTGGGGAAAGCGGCTCAGCAGCACTTTGATGAGGCTCTGGTACCAGGAGACTGTCATGGTGAGGAAGCATTCCTGCAGGCATGGAAAAGGGCTGATTTTAGCCTCCCCCTAGCCATGGCACCAGCAGCCATAATACTACAGCAGCCTTCATCCCTCAAATCAGATGCATCCCACTGAGGCATGCTGACTCTCCACAGACAGGTCCATCCAGCCTCCCCCTTTCCCTGCCAGCTAGGAGCTATGGTCCTACCTCTATCTTCCCCCAAGGAGGAAGAGATGTGCCCTGTTCACCTGGTGCCCACTCCATCCCCAGAGCAGAACAGCGGCTGCTGTTCATCCTGACTCCATCCCTGATGCTCACCAGCTGGGGGTCGACATCAGCAATGGATTTCCCGTGCACGGCTTCAAGCAGCTCCTCCAGCTCCACCAGTGAGAGCTTGCCCAGCTTCAGCTTGTCAGAAGCCAGGGGCTCCAGAAGGAAGAGGCGCTTCCAGAGGTTGTCCCTGCGGCAGTGGCACTTGGCCAGCTGCACCATGCTGCTGAGCTGCTTCTGCGCTGAGGCCACCTCAGAGGCCAACAAGGGGAAGAGCGGTGAGGTGTAGAAGAGTCCCGGCCCCAGTTTGACTTGTGTGCCCCCCGCATAGAACTCGCTGCTGTCCTCCACGTCCTGCCACAGCTCCCGCTCCTCAGGCTGCTGCCGCCCCAGGCTGGTCTCCGGCTCTGCTGCCTCCCAGGCTGCCCGGCCCACCACAGGTTCCAGCACCTCCCGCTGCAGGCGCGGCAGCTTCTTGAAGCGCCGCATGTCAGCCGTAAGCCGGGGAAAGAGCTCCCGCTGGCTCGTCATGATGACGTAGAAACGCAAGCTGAGAGCAAGGAGACACTGGTGAGCTGGGGAAGGGCTGCTCCCTTCCCAGCTGGGCTGCAAGTGGACCGTGGACCTCTCTGTCCCTGCCAATAAGGGTCCTTCTCTGCCCAGACAAGGACACTGCCCAGTTCCTTGTGAAGCACCAGACCTGCCTGTGATGTCCCAGACAGAACCACTCCCTCCCAAGGCCCTCTTCCCCAACCTGGAAGCTTTGGCATCATGTCTCTGGACACCTAGTGCTCACCGGAGCATGCGTCTCTCTGCCTCACTCTGCTCCTCAAACGGTGCTGCACTGTGACACACCAGGAGGGACACATCAAAGTCATCATGATGACGCAGACCTTCAGAGTCCTTGTAGGAGCCAGAGCTGGGAGCAAAAGCACATCAGTATGAAGGGGACCTCACTTGGTTCCTCAAGAGCGCTTGGTCACAACAAAACTATTGGGCATAGGGAATTCAACACAGCAGGAGTCCCCAGAAGTACTATGGGAGATGTCAAATGCATGTGTACACACACACATGCTCACCACCCCTGCTGGCCATCTCAGAAAAGCTGGGCAGAACTGCTGCCTGGCACTATGAGCAAGTCAGCTTTGCTGCTGCCTTGGGCCAGCGTCCCTAGGACTGTGGGGAGCCCACCCATCCTGGGCAGCTCCAGCAGGTGCACTCACCTGTTCCAAATGGAGACCAGGGCATATTCATTCTGCTCTGTGCCGGGTGTCCCCTTCTTGTTGTCACTGCCTGCGGCTGGCCGGGCCATGCGCAAGGGTTTCATGTGGTAGGTGTTGGCGTGGTCTGCGATGTAGTTGTACAGTTGGTGTGCAGTGATCATGTTGGTGGGCAGAGCCAGTGTGCCTGGTGGAAGAGGACACATTGCTACCACAGGAGACACCCAGTGCTCTGGGCAGAGCAGTGTCCTGCAAACTACTCTGGGGAACAGAGCAATCCACTTCCCTTCCACAACAGGGAAGCAAAAGACTTCCCCTAGAGCTGAGCCCCTCATGTCACCCTCTCCCTGTCACCTCCCTGGATACTTCAAAGGTCAGGTTTATTTGTAAAGCATTTGGAAACCTTTTGTCAAGTTTTGCCGGCGATCGACCCCAGACTGATCATGTGTTGAGCTACACACCTTGGAAAACGTGGTTGCGGCCAAATTTGGGGATGTCAGTGTGGTGGGCAATGAAATCCTCCAGGAAGCTGGTGAGGTGGTAGCCCTGGCGGAGAGTCATGTGGGAGCCCAGCAGGTACTGGTGGACTATACGCAAGTGGAAGTCGTAGCTGAACGAATGCACGTGCATGAGGTCCCGCACCTTGTCACACTCCTCTGTGAAGAGCATAGAGAGCTGCGGAGGGACAGGGAGTCAAGGCAGGAACGATACCAGGCACCTCACACCCGTCTGCAAAGCCCTGCTGACAGCAAGGCACAGCAGAGCCAGCTGCAGCCACCCCTGCCCCAACACCAGAAAAGGATGCAGCTGAGAAGCTGTATGCACAGTGCAAATAGCAGACCTGCAGGCCTGGCCCCAAGGGATCCAGCTTGGTGGCTCCTTTCATACTTGACCCCACTCCTGGTCTCCAGTAGCAGCACCGACTGGTCAGCACTGCCTCCCCTTTCGGCATGAGGTTCACCCCTCCTCCTGAGCTGAAAGCCACATGGCTGTGAAGGAAGACACGTCCTCCTTTCAGCTGAGTGCTGCTCTGAACTGCCTAGTCCCTGAGCATGAACAGTACACACTGGGGCTGGAGCCCCAGCACATTCTGGATCTACAGGCAAAGCCTGACTCTCTGAATGTCCCTTAAGAGCAGAAGGCAGCCTGTGGGGAGTAGCTGGACCCAGAGATGGGCTACAGCAATGTTGCTAATGCCCTGTGCTCAGTATCTTAGAGAGTGCAAACTCATGTCCAGCACATGGCCATCACCTCTGCACAGCGTACTGGTTGTTCACTGATGCAGTACTAGCCTTCACACATTCACTCCTGGCCACAAACCCAGCACAAATGCAGCTACTGCGCCAGGGAACAGCACTGGTGAAGGCCTCAACCTTGCCCACATGCCAGGGGCACACGTTTATATCTTTTGGCTCTCTGATACCTTTGGGCAGTTGACCCCCATCATAATCCCTCAGTTTAAGAAGGGGGCAAGCAGGGAAAACCAGCAGGCAGGAGGCATTGGCAGGAGAACAGGCTGTCCTTGCTCTCTGCACCACCTGCATTGCTGCTGCCACAAGCCAGAGGACATCCTGCATGGCCAGGATGAGCCCTGAGAGGAGCCTATCCCTCTGCCCCAGGAAAAGCAGGACAAAAAGCAAGAAACACAAGGTGCTGCCCCCATGCCAACACCTGGGGCCCACCCCATCCTCCTCCCAAGCTGTGCTGTCCGCTGTGGTAAGTATTATTATGGAAGGCACTGGCACAGGAGGCAAGAGGCAGCTCCTGCAGCCAGGCATTGGGCAGGAAGGGGCGGAAGCACAGCCACTGGGAGGTTCAGCCTTGCACTGGCAGGTCCTGCCGTGCTCAGCATGGCAGTGGGAGGAGAGGACGTACCGCAGACTCAGAGACGGAGCTGGGTCCCATGCAGCTCTTGCTGCGAGCTCTGGCTGTAAGAGTGCCCTGATGGAGAGAGATGCACAGCCAGTGGGAAGAGAGACAAGGCACTGCCCAGCCCTGTTCCTGCATCCAGCCTGTCCTGCACAGGCTCAGGGTGAGACGAGGAGAGAAGGGGTAGAGAAGCTCAACTGCTCCACCTGGGGGAACTCTGGGCTACTCCCAGCGTGTGGGAAGGCTGGCCAGGCCTCTGCAGCAAGCCCCACACCTCTTGCCCGCTGCCCCCAGGACCATCCCCTCCCGCTGCAAAACCAGCAAAGCCTCTTCCCAAGTCAGCCAGAGAGAGCCTGGATGTGCCCTGCAATGCCAGAGGCAGCTTGGTAACCCTGCCCTGTGCATGTGCAGGCTTGCCAAGAAAGGCTCAGAAAACCTTCAGGCAAGGCAGGCTCTAAACTTAGGAAAGCCACTCAGCATATATAAGATGCAGCCTTGCTACGGAGCCACCTTAGAAAGGATGGTATGGTCATGCGTGCTTCCTGCCTCAGACAGGCTGGGGCTGACCAACCTTAAGGCAGCCACCCAGTACCCTGGGGACAGGCATGAGGCACCCTGACACACCAAAAGAGAAGGGAGCAGGCAACCCCATGGTGTTGCAAGTAAGGCACAGAGGCATCAAGAACCAGGGCTCATAGTGCAGAAAATGATCTCTGGCGAATGGCAGCCATGCATGTTAACACATCCCTGTTCCCATTCCAAGAGAAGCAGAGCACTTCTGGCTTTCCATGCACGAACTTTCCTGGGAGCAGTCATCTTTGCCAGAATTGCTCCTATTCCTCCCCAGTCTGCTCTGTCTTGCTCCCCAAGCCAGGACAAGAGTCATCCTCTTGCCAAACCTCCCACCCCTTTCACTGCACTCCAGTGCAGATCTGCTCAAGCAGCATGCCATGGAGGGCATTTGGCTGCAGAAGGCTCTGTGCAGTTCTGCTTTTCCATGAGGAGGAAGCAGAGCTCTTCAGAACTTGCTACACCTGAAATGCCCAGTCTGTCCCAGAGATCACTGCTCCCCCAAAGCAGACCCTGTCCCTTAGCTGTGCCTGCAAAGCCATTACCTGAGAGTTTACAGACTGGCCCATGGGGATCCGTGAGCACTCCAGTGCATACTGCTTCACACAGAAGTAATAGCCCTGGAGGAGAGAACACATGAGCACAGCACAGGCCTTGGGCCCCTCCAGGAAAGGAGAACAGCCCGCATGCTTCACCCTCTGGGATGGATCCCACACACTCTTGCTCCATGTTTTGCTTCCCCTCTTGTCTGAACTAAGCCAGCCAGACCAATACACAGCTGAGCACAGAGCATCCTACCCAGTGCTGAGCCCTTGTATCTTTTATTAGCCCCACCTCCAGAGAACTCTTGCTGCTCTGGAGACTGTCCCTGAACACACAGACATCATACTTTGTTTCTTGTTCTTTCTTACCTGAAAGGCCAACTCCATCAGCACAATCCCACCTGGAAGGGCTCTCTGTAGATGATAAGTGGCAACAGCAGGGCTTGTGCTCTGCGAAGAGAAGGACAAAGCTGAAGAAGCTATCTCACACAGGAGAGCAGCCCACATACCAGGGTGTGAGGCTGCCATGAGGCTCTGTGGCATAGGTAGAAATAGTGGAGCGTGCAGCTGAGCACCCTCACTGGAGAGAGGAAGGCAGACATGCCAGAGCTGACTGTGAAAAGAGTTCTAACTAACCTAATAAACAGCCTCTGAGAGAGCACACCAGGCACACTGTTGCCTTCACCTCCTGCTTGCTCACGACAGGGTATCTTTAGAGTTTGAGGATCTTGTGAGCAGAGGGGTGATGCTGCCCAGAAAACCTCACTCCCACCTCTCCCTGCTGAGCTCTCCCCACACCATCACATCTGCCTGACACAGCAGGAATCAGAGATATCCAGTTTGGACTCAGGGCTTAGCTGCCAGCAAATTCATTTACCCCCTGTTCAGTAATATCCCAGTGGATTGCTCTCTTGTTTTAACTGTAAGGCGTTGTCTTGCCCACAACCCAGGGAAGTGCCAGAAAAGGGTGAGCAAATGCTATTTACTCTACCATCTCTGGGTGATTTCATGAGCCACAGGTGATTTCTGCCTATCTAGTGACTCTGATTGATTCCTTTTCCAGGTATTTGCCTATTCTTTCTTGTAAGCTCACATTCACAAAACTCAGTAAGCTCTGAGTGCTCACAAAACCTTTTGAAAATGAACACTGTTACCTGCTGCATAAAGAAAACACTCCCTTCAGCTTTGAAACTGGCTCCCAATACTTTCAATTGATGGTGTCTAAGTGTTGCATCAAGTAAGACAGCAAGGAGTCAATCCCTTTCCAGATTAGCTGCAATTTGGTAGAGCTGTCCTTTTCCTCTCTAGTTGATACTTCTTTAGACATCAGAACCCCCAGCCTGCTCTCACATTAGAGCCATTCCAGCTTTATCTTCTCTGACCTCTTTAACTGCAGCATTTATCTCACTCTAACTAAAGATCCTTTTGCCGCAGAGTTGCCCTTAACCATAGATGCTGAGGCTTCTCTGATAGGTAAACCTCTAGAATCACACTCAAAGGCAGTTGTCCTGGTCTCAGATCACCCTGTTCTGCTTCTGAGCCCCCTGCAGGTTGTTGCTCTCCTGGTTCTACCCAGTCCCAGGTGAGGGCTCCAAGGGTTGCAGAGGACACACAGAAGGGCAAGGAGGTCTCATTTGACCCAGCATCCCAAAGACAGCGCTGGTCTGGACAGACTTCTTTTGAATTTGGCATCTTCTCTGTTCTTTCACATCCTTCTGCCTGACACTGATTCAAAAGCCAACCAGAACGACAGCTCCACTCTACAGCCTGACTTCCATCCCATTCCACCCCTCTAATAAACACATACTCACCTTTGGACTCCCCTCTGTTTTTGGCTTCGTGTAGGAAAAGGACCCTCTTCCCTCTACACCCATGGCTGCTAGAGCTCGGATCCGGCTTGTGCTACTGGAAATGACAGCAAAACCAGCCTTGAGCAGGGGAGCCAACATCTCCTGTTGTGTCAAACCAGGGCATGGCTCAGTGTGTGGGCCCTGCTCCAACAACAGGCTTCCCAGAACATCACTGACCTGCGAGTGGTGGGTGAGGGTGGCCGCACCTGGACCAAAATGAAGCCCATGCTCTGCAGGTATTGGATGTATTGCTGCAGGAAGGCATTGCACATCTCCTGCAGCCAGGGCTCCTCCTTCACCTTGCAAGGCAGCGCCTCTGCAGAGTCACAGCTGTGGCTGCGGTCTCTCCCTGAAGCTGTGGAGTCATTGGAGCGGTGGCGCTTCTGGAAGAGAAAAGAGTTTCCTAAGGGGACCTCTGGTGACTGGCCCCGAGGTGGCACTTGCTGGGACACCACCAAGTGTCCTGGTTGAGCAGAGAGCACTAACAGCTGGTTCCCCAAACACTGCCCTAGTGCGCATGCTGAAACACAAGGTCCAAGATTTACCCAGCCATGGACTGACCTAACAGCAACTGCAACAGACTGCAGGAAAATGTGCCCTGGCAGAAGGGGAGAATTCACATCTTCCCCCACAGAATGGCTTCCACAAAGTGCTAATGGCTCACAGCTGGTTCACACAAGGTTCAACAGAGCCTCAGCTCCTACTGTCATGGTAAGACTGCAATCCCCTTATGAATTCTGCTAGCTTCTCAGGATTTACTAGTAGTTCAGTAGCACTGAAAAGGAACAGTGCTTTCTTTTAACCATTTCCAGTTCTCCTCTTGATGTGCTGAATAATCCTTGTCTTTGTGCTATCTCTGAGGTTGCTTTTCTTGATCTACTTCAAATCTGTGGCTCTTCTACATATTCCTATCTGGCCTTTCATTCACCTACTCCAGGAGCAGTCTTTTTACTTGCAGCTGTTTGACCTTCTCCAAGTCTCTCTAGTCTCACACTTACTGTTCAGATGAAGACTTTAAAACACTAGTATTTTAGGAATGTATTGCAATATCACCCATAATACCACCACCCTTTCTGCTGTATTCTAAATGGTTTGCTTTTTGTATCCAACTGTTCATGAATTGAAGAAACTCACTAACCTGTCTGCTCTGTATAGGCTGTGCAGTTAGAGTACAATACAGGAGGAGTTCAAATTTCTCTCCCCATTGTGCTCTGTTTTACTGGGAACTAGGTCCCAGCTCCCACAATTGCTCTCATTTCACAGGCTACTCAAGTCCCTCCTGAGTTTCTTGCAGTCTTTGTCTGTTCTGACCTGTCTGAACAGCCATACAGCATTGGAAAGCCTGGCTTCTTATACGTACTGCGATAAATGATTTGGAGATACAGAACCCACTGCACAACCTTGAAACCCCTGCTGCCAGACTCTTCAAATTGAATAACCAATTTTCATTTTGCCCTGTTGCAAAAACAAAGTGAAGTTTTCATCCTGTGATGATACTTTTCCTTTCGCTTGCGCGTACTCAATTTCTGTAGCAACCTCTGCTTAAAGACCCTGTCAGAATCCTTTTGACATTTTGATAAATTACAACAGCCTGTTCTTCCCTTCTCACACATACAGAGACCGTGAACAGCCGGTACAGGATCTGCACCGGTTAGAGTCTGTCAGGTTGCAACCTGCTCAGGATTCAGCTGGTTTGCTTTCAATTGTTCCAGCTATTTGCTGGGTCCAGGAAAGGTTTACCATGTTTGGCTGCTGAATGCATAAGGGGAAGTTTTGCTTCCCCAGTGGATCAGTACCAGACTGTGTTCTCTGATGTCTCTGCTAAGCTCAACCCTGAATTCTCTGGGTAGAAAAAGCAAGTCAGTCTTCCCCAGGGTTGGTGTGGCTGCTGAAGAAAGGCTTTGAGGACCTAAGGATCTCAGTTTCCATCTTAGAGGGTGCAAACTCATCCTGTAATACACAGGTGAGTTCAGAGGAGCCCTGTCTTGGGAAAGGATTGCAAAGCTGTCCTTTGCTCCAGCAGACAAAGCCCAACCCCACTGGAACTTGCTGACACTCACCTTCCCCTCGACCTTGCCCTGCTGGTCAGTTTGGATTTGCTGCCGGAAGGCTGGGTCAAAGAGTAAGGGTGTAGCACAGTAGTGAACCAGGCGTGAGGACTGCTTTAGGGTCTCCAGGTCTGCCAGCTGCATAGCACAAGAGGAACACAGTTACAGAACACATCCCTCATCAAGCCTGGGAACAAGCTGTGGTGCTTAGAGACCAGCAACTCCAGAAGTTCAAGCAGACAGCTTGATGCTAAATGCCATCCCCAGCATATGAGCCTGCTCTTGAGTGCCAGTGCTCCCCTTTGCTATGGGAAACTGGTGGTCCCAGTGCACGGTAAGAAGGCCCAGCCTGCCGCTCACAAGGGCTGCACTCACACTGATAGGCATGTTGGACTGTGCTGATCTCTGCTGCCAGGTAACAAAGAGATTTTCAATCTTCATCTGCTTCTCCAGTTCTAAAGGAAAGAGAGCAACCACAAGAGTATCAAGCCACAGCCCTAAGTATTGCTACCCCCACCTTCAATCCCACCCTATGTAGGCCATAAACCATTCTCTCACAGCATCCTGAGAGGAGGAGCTGAGAACTCTTATTCTGCTCTTTCTGAGCAACTTTTCCAGGAGCAAGATGATTAGGCATACGCCTGTGACAGCCCCCTTATTGTACCTTTCCTCTCCATGCTCTTGATTTCCAGGAACTGGGCCCCATGCCAAGACACAGGGTCAAAAGGTCCCGACTCAGGCCCATGGGGTATTCTCTTGATGGTGGTAACATCCCGCAGAGCTTCATCAAACGGTACCACATCAGGATGGAAGTGCAGAGATGGCAGGCTGCGGGCAGAGCTGCTCAGCCGGCCTTGCTCCTTGCTAGGTGGGGGACTGGAGCTCCGGATCAGTGCATCCACCTCCAAAGTGGAGTTCAGGAAAGGATTTGGCTCCTAAGCAGGCAAACACAGCCATGAAAGCCTCCTTACTGCCAGCTTTGGACCAAGGACTCACAAGAACAGAGTAAACACATTTTTTTCCATCTGCAGACATCTCTGTTAACCTTCTCCATCACCAGTCCCAAGGAGAGCAGGTCTGGGCCCAACATGGCCCCACTGTGCAATGGGAAGCCCATTCCCCAGACTCCTCCACCCTAAATAATTCACTTACAACCAAGTGCTGCCAGCCACAAGACCTGGCTTCCCTTTCCACCTCTGTCTGTCTTCAAGAGCAGGCAGCAACAGCCTGACCAGACACAACCACAGTCAGGACATGTGAGCACCTGAGAATGCCTTGCCAACCAGCACACAAAAGCACACAAGTGCCTACAACCTTCCTCAGACCCTGCACTGACAAGGCCCCTCCTGAAGAGGAAAGAACTGCCCTGCCCAGCAGGGTGCCCTACCTGCTTGCTGTCCTCATGCCATGGCGTGTCCATGAAGCAGTGGTGGTGGAAAAGTCCCAGTTTCTGGCTGATCAGGCAGTGCACAATATGGGACCGGGCATTCTGCCACTGCAGCAGGCGAGTAAGGGAGCAGTTCAGGTTGGCCCCCAGGTCTGGGGACCAGTTGTAGGTGTAGAGCGTCAGCTGGAGAGAGGAGGAGGAAGGCTGAAGAACACACTCAGAGAGGGCCTGCATAGTGACAGAGGCTATATACATAGATATATATACTATATACCTCACTGTATATACATATGTATATACAGGGAGGTATCAGGTGCTCTGCATGGTACTTGTAGCCACTTTCAGGCGACAAGGCTCAGACAGGGAGACTGGCAACAGCTCATTCAGAGTCCCACTGTTAACAGCCACAGCAGTGTGGTGGTACTTGTGCTGTCAGTGCAAGCGCCCAGCCTGATGTGGGCCTTGCTGAGGATAGGGAAAGAGCAATTATAGTCCAACAGTGGGGCAGCTGAAGTCAGAAACAGCAAAGGCTGCTGCTCCCTGGCACTCTTGAGTGCTGCAGGGAGCCCCCAGCTCTGCATGTGGCACACAGAAACATCCTGCACAGCTCCTCTGGAGTGCCTGTAAAGGCACTCTTCCTCTCTGCTTTCTATCCCTGGGCCAGTTTGGAACAGCCTGCCTTTTAGGAGACACCACACAGGCACCATAGCTACCTTTTTATCAATGATCTCCATAAAAAGGAATCTTTGCCGCGGTACCAGATCTCGTCCAACAAGGCTGGGATCAGAGCCTCTCTCTGCTGAAGTGAATTCCATGGCCTCAAAGCGCTGGAGCCCTTTGTGAGCTGCAGGAAGCCAGAGTTATGACCCTCAGTACCACTTCATCCTACTCTTCCATCCCACATCATTAATGTGGCACAGTACTGCTCGATTCATTTTGAAATAAGCAGTTACAGACATATTTGAGAGTAAGGTCTCAGGAGCTGAAAACAGACAACCCACTGCCCACCCCCAGGCACAAGCAGCCTGTCCCAGCAAGGAGGGGAACCCTGCTCATACATCTCCCACCCCAAAGAGCCCCCAACACATCGTCTGGAGGACCCCATCTGGGCACTCACCCTGTTCCGTGCTGCACCGCCACTGCTGGAAGTTGCGTCCCAGCAGAATGAAGTGCCTGACAGCTGCAGGGCGAGGGCTGGCACTCTGTCCAGGCTTATAAGGCAGGAATGCTGAGCCACCATGACAGCTGCAGAGAAGAGCACCAAAGGTGGCTGACAAGTAGAGCCATGGAGTAGAGGGTGGCACACCTGATGGGCATTTGCTGGTGCCAAACAGCCCCGTGACCCGAGTAACTCACCAGATCTGCTCAAACACCTTGACAGTGGTATCACTTGCCAGGGTAGTGACCAGGCTCACCACTTCCACCAGGATGGAGGACAGGAGGAAACGGGACACAATCTCCACCGAGCACTGCTGCACTGACGGGCACCCTACATGCAAGAAGTAGTGTAGGACAACCTGCCAACATGACCCAGAGCCAAGCCCTGTGCACCTGGGCAGCAGAGAGGGCTGAGGGAGCCCCACTGCAGGCTGCTGCCCAAACAGGCCCAGTTCCTGCCTTGCCAGAGACTGGGACAGGCAGAGCTGGAGAACAAGGACTTTATATGAAGAAGACGACAAAGGCTGAAATAACCACCGGTTTCAGGCTCTGGTCTGAAGTGGGACCTGAACCAAACTCCCTGCATACCCTGAGCACAGCCCTTTATTCCTCCCTTGGTCCCTGGCTTACTCCTCATAGGAGGAGGAGGACAGCTGCACCTTGCCAGCTGGAGGTGTGAGGATGTACAAACACTGAAGTGAGAAGTATCCAGAAAGCAGCAACAGGGCAGATACACAGACCCAAATGCCACGATATGAAGAGCATCCCTCCTACTCTCCCTGCAAGACTGGGGTCTCTCATGCAGTTTCACAGCCCCAGAGCATGTTGCAGAGGCTCACATCCTCCCTCCCTGCTACATCTGGGAGCTAAATCCCTACCCCAGCTGCTGTTGGAGCCCAGGTCTCTCCAAAGCAACTGCAGCCAAGTCCAACAAGCCCTGGATGGCAGATGCAACTACAGGCCTTAGTGGCTTTGTTCAGATGCAGAGACACATGCCAGCACTCCTGCCACAGCTTTGTAATGCTGATGCTGGCCATGAGACCAACTAGACTCCAGTGAGGTTTGGGGAGAGACAGGGTGCATAGCTAAGTAGAGATCAGCAAGAGATAAAGACAGACGGCTTGATGCCATATGAGGACTTGCCCTCCAACCTCTGGATAGAAAGGCCCATTCCCAGCTCATCTGGAGGAGCTGGGGCCTGAGACACATACCCAAATGGTTCATGAATGCCATCCACTGCTGGCAGGTTTGATTGAAGATTGGGTGCATGGTACCTACATCCCCTTCTTCCAACTGGCAGGCTCGGCGCCTGGGAAGAGAAGCACAGTTACACCACATCAGTCAACAGCAATGAAGGCGCAAAAGTCTCCAGAGCAGAGCCTGGGGAGACTCCTCTTTGGGCTGTTACAACCCTTGAGCCGTGCCCCTCTGTCAGTAGCCATAGGGGTGTCAGGTGCTGCACAGGGTCCCACAATGCAAAGAAGAGATCTCTGGCAGGGAGAAAGAGCAGTGCTGCCAGCAGCACTCCAGCAATAAAGATTGAGGCTTTGTGTGTGGAAAGCAGCTCCCCTAACTGGCTGTGTAAGGGAGAAACTAGAAGGAAAGGGGATGTGGTCCAGAGGGTTGAGACACATAGAGCCAGCAGGATGTCAGGCTGTGGAGTGATGTACAGCAGATGAAGGGGAACAACAGTCCGGCTGCCTCGCCTGCAGGCTGTGCTTGCCTCTGTGCCTGTTCCAGTTCTGCTGTGGCTGTGGCCCGATCCTGGCTCTGGTGCTGCTTGACACTCTCAGTCTTGTGCCGCCTCCTCGTGCGAGCCTCTTCTGGCCTCTCCAACACAATGTCATCAGTAGTCTTGGGGCTGCCCAGCTCCGAGGACTCTGCCTTGCTCTATGCGGGGAAGGGTCTAAGTTAATGCTGCGCACATGCACACCTAGGTAGTACCTTGATCCCAAAGTTCCTGCTTCCAGCCTGGTCTCCCAACCCCAGCCAAATCCTTCCTCTCCATTCCTCCTGGCTTAACACCACAAGGACACACAGATCCTGCTCCCCACTGGTCCCTCAGCATCATTACCAGCATGTCCCAGAAACTGCGGCGTCCCAGCTTGCTCGTGGGTGTCACTGGCTCCCCAGAGCTGGATGAAGGGGCAGAGGTGAAATGCAAAGGTGGAGGACAGCTCCTGCTAGCCCCAGTGGTGGCCAGGGCCAGGCCCTTGGTCTCTGACATGGTCCTCCTTAAGCCTCCTGTGAAGAGAGAGAAAATCAGACTCTCCAGAGCCTCCCACTGTGACAGTGCTGGTGTCCCCGTGTATCCCACTGTGGCTGGCCAGAGCCTGGCTGGAGAGAAGGGAGAGAGCCCTCAGTAACATCTAGCAAAGTGCGTTCAGTCTTGGGGAGCGCACAGACCTCTAAATACCTTTTCCAACCCTAATTTCCGTGATGCTTCTTTCTGAGACACTCCACAGCACATCTTGCAGAGGGGAGAGCAGCTTCCTCCCTCCAAGCCCCCAAAACCTGAGTCCCCCCGCACAGCCCAGCTCCTGTGGGCCAGGCAGTGCGCTCGAGGTGGCCGTGCTGGATGGGCTCTCACCCGCAGAGCTCAGGTCCTCCAGGTCAGCAGCGCCCAGGGGGCAGGCAGCCTCCACGCAGAGCGGGGCCGGCAGCACAAGGAACTCCATGACAGCATCGCAGAGCGCGTGGCGCAGGGCCCCGCGCAGCTTCTCCGACAGCTGCAGCAGGCTGATGTTGCCCTTCTCCCAGATATCCAGGCGCACCAGCACACGGGGCTCTGTGGGGAAAGGGCAGTCCTGCACGGCTCTGCACTCCTACCTTCCCCAGCCTCAGGGGGTGTGGAAGCAGCAGGGAACTGGCAGCTTGTACCCTGTTTCACTCCGTACCTGAAGGCAGGGTGCCAGTCTCTGGCTGGTGCTTGCTGACCGCTGTGAGGCTTTCGAAGTCAATGTCCTGCAGCAGGCCCACGATAGGTGAGGAGGAAGGCAGCTTCAGAGGGTCAGGCCTCTCCCCATGGGGCAGCGAGGTGGGGCTGCCGTGCTCATCCACAAATGTCAGGGCAATGCACGCGATTCCTGCAGGGGAGAGCCCCAGACAGTCTCCGTCAGCCCAGCACCAAGTACAGCTCTGCAAGTCCTGCCTGCAACCTGCCACCCCACACCTGAGACTGTCATGTCACTACTTGGGTTGCACAGTGCCACGTGGCAGGCAGGGCCCATGGGAGAGGACGCAGCCAGGGGAGCAGGGGCTTGCTGTGCCTGTGGGTAGCCAGGGTAAGAAGCATGGTGTTTGGAACAGGGTGTCTCCATCACTCCAAGAATCTCTCTCCCGCAAAATCACAGCAGGTTTTGCCCTGCCCTGCAGGAGCTTCCTGGGTTGTCCACCCCCATATGCAAGGAGAAAGTATCTCCATTTGTCCCAGGTGGGCCTTTTTGCAGAGAGATCCAGGATGGGCCTCACCATCCCTATCCTCTTCAGAAACAGAGTACAGAGCCCAGATACTCCCCCCAGGAGTCCTCTCCAGGCTACGAAGGACCTTGAGTGCCTGCAGCGGAAGACTGTACACATGACACCTGCTGCAGATCACACTCACAGCGCCCTCCTCACTGTACACCCATACAAGATCAGGTGCCTTCCCTGTATACTCCAGCCAGCAGGACTGGAGATAAAACAGGCAGACACCTAGTATTAGCCTGGAGTTACTGCAGAGTAAAATCAGGCTGTGCTGGTAGCCTCTCTACATTGAGCCCTTTGCACTCACAATGGGACAGTTCAGATGCAGGGCAGCAACAAGATGCTTGCTTCACAGCCTCCCCAACACTGCCAAAGGGTGATGTGTTCAAATCATGGACAAAAACCTCAACTTCACAGCATTGCTGAGCCCATATTCTGTCCCGCTCCATCCCAGCAAGGATGGGAGTGACACTGGACTCTGCTACCACAGAGCAACCAAACTTCACCTGACTGGATCCACAGCCCTGCATGGAGGATGGTGCCCTCCTTGTGTTGAGACAAATCCAGCCCCGGGAGACTGTGTCAAGGTCTAATCAGCAAAACAACCACCTGCTCTCCATCATTCCTAACAAAACATAAGCGCTGCAGCAACCATACACATGCCAGATACAAGTGGGAGGGCACTAGAATGGAAAGAGCTGCTCCCAAAGGACACAGATGGGCACTGAAGTCAGAGGACAGTTCATGTGCACTCACACTGAGGAAAGAAAATGATGCCTATGAGCACCCCCCCACTTGAAGTACAGGAACTGCCTTGCGTCAGAGGTGCTCTGCAACAGCCTACAGCATGTCTCTCCCCAGACAGGCAGAGGAACAACAGTTTACCCAACAAACAGTGGTAAAGATCATAATTTCCTAACTATCAAAGGTAGAGGGGACCAGGTCTTTACTCAGCCCTGGCCCTCTTCAGAGCAGGGCATGGAGGCCCTCCCACAGCCTCTGGCTGCAGCAGGGCAGCTCTCCAGGATGTGGGCGCCAATACAGAGGTATCAAGAGCAACAAATCCACTCCACGTGGCAGTGAATATGAGCTCTACCAAGCAGACTTTCCTTCTTTAAACAGTAAAGGGCACAACTCCTCATTTGTCTGGCTTGACAGTGGATGCTAACTGTCGACCAAGATGTAGTTACTTCCTTCTACTGGAGGAATTACTTTTCAGCCTTCTCCCTCTCTGGCACATTTCACTAACACATCCATTCCTGTACTTTTGCTCTGCTTCGCTCTCTCTGAAGGGGAAACATAAGAGCAACTAACCACCATGTCCCATGTCCTCATCCTGCGCCATGTGCTCCCACAGCAGTGCTTTCAAGCAGGCCAGGTCAGCAACCACAGGAGCAGACTCCTCATTTGTAGGTGCTCCCTGAGACAGAGCTGGTTTTCCAAGCAAGTACCAAGCACTTGGCACCCTGCACTGGCTCAGTCTCTTGGGGCAGAGATGATGCGGCACTCACAGTGATGACACAGTGATGCTGGTGGCACCCCTGTCCCACCAGCAGGAATTCTCACCTCCCTGACACATGGAACAAGGCTGCCAGACCTGTTACAAGAGCAGAGAAGCCAAAATGCAATCACTAGATTGCAAGTAAGAAACAGGTAGTAGACTCAAGACCTGAGCTCTATAGGAAGAGGAAAGTTTGCAAGAGCTGCCAAGGACCTTACTGCCTGATGCACTGGAGTTTGGCTACACAGTCACCATTGCACTCCATGGAGAGGTGGGGTACAAAGGAGCTATTACCTCCCATCTGTGAGGGACTGTGAGACCCCTCTGACCCAGGCTCACTGCAATAGAAAGTACACATCAACTGTGCCCAGCCACTCTAGTCACTTGGTATGCAAGGGAACATCCCACCCCAGGACATAGCTACAGGGAGAGTGATGATGCTACACCCTGGAGCATGAAACCACAGCTGAAACATCATGATTCCTGTCTTCCTCAGGGAGGAGATGGCTGTTTGGACCTGTGGGAAAAAGGGTGCAGGATTTTGGAGTTCACTGCTTGCAAGCCAACAGGGCAGCACACAGACCCTCAGCAGCCAGGGACTGCAGAGCTGCCATCCCAGGACAGCAGGTTCTGTTTGCTCATTTATCCAGCCAGAAAGAAAAAGAAGGCTCAGCTAAACGGACATACACACATAAACACACAGAGGAGTGAGAGCTGAAGCCACAACACAAGGAAAACAAGAACAGCAGGGACCAGAGGGGCTGCACAGGAAAGGGAACAAGGGAACTGGATTAATACTTGGAGCCACAGGTGCTACCTTGGAAGTGGGAGAGTGGAAAGAGGTGCTGCACAAGGTCCGACATGGTACCTACACAACAGAAGAACATTCAGATGGTGCACAAGGGGCACAAGACACATGATGGCCAGGTGACAGACCACATGGCCTGGACAAAACATGACATGACAGCCAGCTGCCCAATGGGCCCTATCCACTCCCTCCTCTAGCAGTCCAGAGAAAAGAGCAAGGACACTGCCCCCACTGCCTGTGCTCAGTTACACGCAGCATCCAGCTACCCCTTTGCAGCAAGACTCCTGCAACAACTGTCCCTGCTCCCATCTCCAGCCCCACTGAGTCTCTGTGCCTCATGCTGCTGAGACCTTGCTGTGTTTTGCCCCACAGGTACTGCAACCTAGAGCTGCTTCCTACAGCAACAGGCAAATCTTAGCAAGCTGCTCTGTGGAAGGCATTAGCTTGCTCCACCACACGTGCTAGGGTGTGTGGTTCCCCAGGCACACACCCTGCACACTTCCCAGCCATTGGAGGAACACACTACCCCAGCACTGGCCCTCCTCAGTCACTCAGAGCTCTCCAACACTGGAAGCAGCTTCCCAACACACAACCCCAAACCCTGTTTCAGAAATGAGTTAAGCATACCTTTTCCACCAGTGCCTTGGCCACCCGGCTTGTTGTACAGGTAGAGATCCTGGTCGGGGATGCTCCCACTGTGGTTGAAGTAGTGCTAAGGAGAGCAAGGAATAATAGTGACAGATTAGAGAACTTGCCTTAACCAGAAGCAAAGACACATACGTGTGCAGAGCTCATCCCCAAACCTGTAGCAAGCAATCCAGATCTACTTAAACCACTTGCCAGCACAGCCTTCATCACTGTTGGGTTGAAGTAAGACCCCAGAGCTCTATACAGTTATACGGTACTACACATCTGGCTTCACCCCTCTATCTTTGCTATGGCCATGCTGACTTTTATTAATCGTGATGTTTCAGGCCTTAGAACTGAGGGAGTCATGCAAGGATCCAGGCTCAGCTTTGCAACAGGGTCTTCTCCAATTCTCTTGGGAGATGACCGTAGGCCTGAGCTTTGTGGTTGCTACTTTTTGCACAGTGATTGCTTGTATGAAAGCAAGGCTTCTCCAGGAACTGCTGACAGTCCTGCTAAATGCCTCCAGGTTTCAGATGTTTGTTCCTCCCTAACACTACATGGCAGAGCTGAGAACACGGTGGTTGAGCTGCCCCAACAAACACCCCCAGCAGCAGGCAGAATTTGGGCAGACTGCTTCCTGAGCTCACAGCCCTCCTCACCTTGAAGTGGTGCTCCACATTGCTGTCTGTGTACTTTGGGGTGTGCAGGAAGATGAGCAGGTTCTGGCGCAGGTAGTAGGCCACCGCGTGGAGCCAAGGCAGGGCAGAGGGCGGCAGCGCAAAGTGCAGGACCTCTGTGGGTGGCATTCCAGGGGGCTGGATAAACTGCAGAGAGAAGGGTTTCAAACTCAGGTGAGATCAACAGGATACCCTGGGGCTCCGATACTGATCCAAATCAAGCCAGGTGGCTATGCTGTACCAGAGTGTGGTGTTGCAAAACCCTGGCCCATAGACAGCACCCTGAGACAGATGTCGGCAGATATACCAGGGGTACTGACAATGAGGCCCTGCTGCAAATCCCAGCAAAGAGGATCTCCCGCCTACCCTGGCACCCACATGGTATGTGCCTCAGCAAATGCTAGTCTGAGCAAGCACTGCAGCAGCGAATGGGACACAATAAACTGCCTTGGCTTTCCCTGCCCTGGTGCAGGAAAGGCTGAACTAGGTAAAAAATTAGGAAAGTGTTATAGGCTCTGTGATGAGTGGAGCAGTGAGGTACCTCCACATCTGCTGGTGTCAGCTTGCAGTTCCGCACCAGCATCACAGTGATGATATCCAGGGTCGCCTCATCCAGGCGTCTGCGCAGCACCTTCACCAGCTCATCTGTGATCTCAGGCCCTGACATGTAAGCAGAGGTACAAGGAGTTTTTTCACCCTATCCAGCACGAATGACCACAGTCATCCCTTCCTGCCTTTTCCAAATGTACCATCCTCACACTCACTTCCTACAGGGAATCAATTTCTTCAGGCATCTTTTTCTACCCTTTCATGATCACAAAGGACTACTGGCACAACAGGTATAGACAAATGCACTCCTGCATGAGGAAAGTTGGCACAAGCCACCTTGTCTGCAGGAAGTTTCACTGTGGGCCATGGATCCTCTCCTCACATTCCCATGCAGACACAATGGAAAGTAGCTTTGGACTAAGGAAGATCAGCTTGCTCAGGAGGGAGACACTTTCCCTGCTCTTCAAGCAAAGAGGGCAGGGAACAGAGCTCTACTCCTCTGTCTTACATCAGCACAGCCCATCTGCTGCCAGGTGCTGTAACACTTACCTGCTGGGGCAACACCATGGACCATAAGCTGGATGTGCCTGTCTATCTGTCCCACAGGACGGGCAGAGTCCACACTACGGCATGAAGCTGAGTCCAGAGAGGAACGAGAACCCTGGAGAAGCAAAACCATCCACACGGAAGCAGTTTCCATGTGAATTCTAGATCTGTCATTGCCCTGGGCTATCAGCAAGGTCAGCAGAACCCACCCACTGCTGCCCCACTCAACACATCTACAATGTATGTTTATCCCATATAAAACCCACGTTGCTGGAACTACTGAGTTTCCTCCACTCCAGTGGCCAAGAGCACCCACATCCACTCCTAGAGAACAGCAGACTCACCATTAGGTCCTCAGTGTAAATGGGCTCCTGGCTGCGTGTCAGTGCCAGCGAGCGAGATGCTGGACTAAGGACACTCTCTGCTTCCCACACCTTCCCACTGGAGGTGGTTTCAGTCAGCCTGAATACAGAAGGAAGTCATGTCAGCCTCCATTCACAAGGATGACAGCATCATACCTCTACAGATCCTTCCTTGCTGTCCTCTGTGCACTTTCTGAGTATTAGACCTTCTGATATGGAGCTCGTAGGAAAATTGCTCTGTAGCTCCCTTAAAAAAAATCCTTTTCCCTCTCACATAAAGACTTAGCAAAGGGAGAGCAGAAGGGGCATGTCTTGATGTGACTCTAACTCATCAGGAATCAGGTATTTGCTGCCTGGGTCACAGCAGGGTCCCTGAGGCTGGGCAGACACTTCCTGCCCCAAGAAGCCCTCAGTCTGGTGTAACACATACAGCAGGGCCAGGCCAAAAAGTCACACTGGCTTCTTACCGGAGGTAGAAAACAGATTTGGTGGCACGCTCCTGGTAGACAAACATATTCTTCCTGTTCACCACCGAGAAGGCGTTGAGCACTGAGCGAAGAGCCTGGATAGCTGTGAGCAATGTGGGATGTTAGCTATCCCATGTACCCTTCTCTGGTGTGCCAATCCAGCCAGAAGCCAGACTCTTGATACATAAAATGAGAGTACTGGGCTGTACTCACCTCGCGAGACCCCCATGTTGGGGCCCATCTTGAGGCGTGAATGCACATGGATGAGTGTGCTCCACACAACATCACAAGCAAAGTGCCCTGGCATGAATTGCATGGTGGCAGCCAGGTAGTCCCGGGGCTGGTAGCTCTCCTCTACAGAATAATCTACAAGAACATATGACATAGTTGGGTCCATAGCACGGAAGTCACCATCTTTAGTCACTCATGGGCAGGCAATAGCACTGCCGCTGAGGCACGGCCAAAGCACTGTTCATACCATCTGTGGGCATAACACGCTGCCTGTATGAAGTATAGGGTGTCTCACTCTTCCAGATGTCCTCCTCACTTTCTGCCACCAGTAATGAGTTGCATATGTGGCTGTCATGAAGGTCCTGCAGCAGCAAGCGCTGCAAAGAATGCAAAAAGATTGGTTGCTTAGACAGCCCACAGAAGGTAACAAGGAGAAGAGCTTAGGGCCAGACTGAGTCCCTTTTCCTGTGATCCCTAAGCTGAGACTCCACCAGCTGAAGTAGCTCCCCAGCCCCGCCTCTGAGTTGGGTTCAGACCAGACAGCCTCCAGAGGTCCTTTCTCATCTAAGTTGTCTCATGATTGGCAGCTCTATCCCTCCCCTCTGCAGATCTATTACCTGATTGACAACCCTGCAGATTTCACTGATCTTCTTCACCACCACCTGGTTGAGACTCTGGCACTCCCCTGGCTGCTCCTCTTCAGTATCTGCTGATGCTGCCTTCTCCAGACTCAGGCTGCTTTACAGGGAAGGGGAGAAAAGGGTCAGCAGAGCACCTGAATAGTGCCTGTCCCTGTGTGCTGGAAACAGGAATGCAGTGAAGAAAGATGGCAGCTTTCCCCTTATGGAGCACCAGTGTAGTCCTGCAGCTCCCCACCCACACTCGCCAGGGAGGAGACCCTGTCCAGAGATGAGTGAGTGGCAATAAGGTCCTGTACAGAAAAGCAGTGGCTGGACACTATGAAGACAGGCTGAGAAAGTTGGGGCTGTTCAGTCTGGAGAAGGCTGCGTGGAGACCTCATAGCAGCCTTCCAGTATCTAAAGGGGGCCTATAGGGATGCTGGGCAGGGACTATTCATTAGGGACTGTAGTGACAGGACAAGAGGCAATGGGTTCAAACTTAAACAGGGGAAGTTTAGATTGGATATAAGGAAGAAATTCTTTCCTGTTAGGGTGGTGAGGCACTGGAATGGGTTGCCCAGGGAGGCTGTGAATGCTCCATCCCTGGTGGTGTTCAAGGCCAGGTTGGACGAAGCCTTGGGTGACATGGTTTAGTGCGAGGTGTCCCTGCCCATGGCAGGGGGATTGGAACAGATGATCTTAAGGTCCTTTCCAACCCTAACTATTCTATGATTCTATGTCAGGGGACCTTCCTTACCGTGTGTGGTAATAGACCTCTACTCGGTCCTGCTGGATTTTTATGATGAGCCAGAAATCCGGCATGAGGGGACACCTGGGTTCCTGGTCACTCATTAGCGCCTCCTCATACTCCGAGTCACTGCTTCCACCATCATAACCTGCAATGTATCCTCACTTCAGTCCCAGGTTTGGCAAGCCAGCCTCCTCCCTGGGGCATGGCAGGCTCTGGGAGATCAGAGCTACTCACAAGCCCTGTCCTCAGAGCTCAGAGGTCATCCCAGCCCAGGCACTCTGTCCCCCTACACCCCTGCGCTACTATGTCGCTGCCAGTGCCTGGCTGCATGCTGTCAGTCACCCCATCCCAGCAGACTCACCCAGGTGGTCAGAGTCCATGCTGCCCTGGCTTGACACCAGGCTCTGCACACGGCTGGGACGCTGCTTGCTGGAGCCTGCAAGAGAAAAGAAAGGGGTCTGATCATAAAACTGTCTGTTAAACTTCTTCACACACCCCATGTGCTGGAGAAGAATTACACCACAGGACAACCAAGCAGTGCTGGGCCACTGTGAGGTAGTGCTGGGGAATGGGGCTCTCACAGCCATTCCTGGAGTCGTGAGGAACTACATGTCATTGGGGATATTGGTGTAGCAGCATAGCTTAGTACCCTGGGTACTGGTAGGCAGTGAATTGCCAACACCCTGGCAAGGAAAACAGCAATTGTGCTGGGTACTAGTTCTGGTGTTTAGGGATCAGAACAGGAATAGCTGTCGTATTTTGTATGCCACAACTGGAACCGGGTTCTTTCCTTGAAAGTTCCCAAGGCTGAGGTACATCCTGCCCACATTCGCAGCTCCTACCTTCCCTGCCCTGTGTTATGGAGTCAGCCAGGCTTGCTGGAGTTGGTGTCACCAATGGTGATTTCTCACTGTTGCCCTTTTCAGATGATGAGGATGGTAGTGACTGTATAGCTGTCTCTGGAGCTGCCTCCTCCAGGGAGTCATGGCCAGGTGCTCTGCTCTGCTCAAGGCTCAGTGCTTCTCCTGGGACCTGCACACAAGTCAAGGTTGCAAAAAGGACCAGAAAAACAGGCACCAAAAGACTGGTTCCATCATCCTCCTGTACCCTTTTACCTTCTGTTACCAGTGTCCCACACCTTCCCACCAACAGACCACCTCAGTGTCTCTCACCTCATCCCGCATGTGGCTGTCCCCACCTACGGCGTTTCCTGTGTCTGGCACAATGCGTGTCTCACTCTCTGGCCACCCCCAGAGACTCTGGGCTTCTTCTGCGAGGGCACAGGTTGTGTGGTGCAGCTCAGAGGCCTCTGCCTCTGCTTCACTGCTCCCCTCTTGGCCTGCCTGGCCTAGGGTTGTTCTGGTGCCCCCTCCAGCTGGCTGCTGCAAGGATGGTGTCCCTGAAGGATTTGGAGCTGCCCGCCTGGAGTGCAGGCGGCTGATGGAGATGTAGTGGTAGTCACTGCCTTCTGCATTAAGCATGTAGCCTGGCACCACCATTCTTCTGAACTCCTGCAATACAATAAAGAATAAGCATCTTGCTAGGTAAGTATACGAAGCTGCCTCAGGACTTTCTCTTTACCTCCTTGAACTTCTCCAGAGAGTGCTCAGGTCCAAAGACAAACTGGAGTAGCACCACCTCACTGTGGCAGCTGGGCCGCCCCTTGGAGTTGTAGATGTGGGTGGCCACCCGGTGAAGGATGGAGGTGCTGATGACCTGCGAGTGGCGCAGCGCAGACACAATCTCATCGTCCAGGAGCCAGCGAATCTGAGCAGAGCAAGGACGCAGAGCAAGACCTACATGACCTGAGTTTGCAAGGCTGTCCCAGTTCTAATTGAAGTCACAACACCTGAGGGCAACCCCTCTCATTACTTATATCCCTCATGTCCTTCTGAATGTACCTAAGAAGAGGACTTTGGAAGACAGCTCTGCCTGTCCCACCCCAACTGCACTAAGAATTTAGTCAGGGTAGTCCCACACTTTTGGGGAGTAGAAGGCCAATGGCCTGTGTGATACCATCAAGGTCAGATAGTCAGTTCAGTTGATAGAGGTTTATAGCTGAGAACAGGCTAGGAAGTGTGAAACAGCAGTTGTGTACTATAGCCACGCTGTTCCAGCTGGAAGCAAGAAGTAGGCAAGGGTGGCTTACCTCATTCATAGTGGCTTCAATAGCCTGCCTGTGCACTCCAGGGAGGTTGGAAAGCGCAGGGTGCCTAGGAAAGAGGAGGAACAAAAAAATCAACCAGTCATTCTCATTCAAGCAGCCACCACAGCTCAGCTCCTAGGCAGCAAAAGGAACCCATGAGGGGTTTGCTGCACCTGCAATCTGCAATGCCATACCTTTCATCTCCTGTGGATGGGAGCCGTTCCAAGTTGTGCATGATATCCTCATCTGAGCGGAAAGAGGATGGCTGCCCTGGAGAGCGTGTAAAGGACACGCTGCTCTCTGAAGTGCATCTGTCACAGGAGGGGAGAGCAGGCTGAGCCAGAAAGGATAAACAGACACAAGCTCCAGAGAGGAGAAAAGGGATCTCTAGACAAGATGAGCCTATCTTGTGAAAAATCTTAGTTTTCTTAGGGCTGTGGCAAGCTCTGTGAGAAGGACAATCCTGAGTCTCAGAACATGAAGAGAAACCAAGACTGGCTGGCTGGGAAGTGCAGGCAGAGGGAGAGTAAGCGACTCTTTCCACCTACCTGTTGTGAAGAATGTCTGCATTCACAACTTCTATCTCTAGGGGCAGCGTCAGCACGAAGATGTCCAGGGTCACACAGAGATCCCCCAAGTCAATGGTGCTCAAGCCCTGGCAGCTTTCCAGGCAGCCCAGAACTTCCCCTGAGGAAAGATCACAGATCACAGATCAAGCAACAAACAGTTCTGCTTTCACATACACACAGCCTGGTAGCAAGAGGTGGCTGTCCCACACTCTTGGACAAGCTCAAGAAGGCCATCATTCCCCATGATCCTTTTAACCTTCCAGGACCAGTCCCACAGCAAGTGGGAGACATGGTGAAAAAGCCTTTGTCTGGTGCTGGGAGACCTGGAGGGGCTCTGTACAGGGAAGGCTGGTCCAGAGGGACAGCTGTTTAGGACACAGCATGTTTGTTCCAAACGCTGCACACCCAAAGGGGACGGCAGAAGCCCTACTGCCCTTGAACCTCACAGCAAGGCTTGCTCTTACCTAGACAAGTTGGCAGGGACTGCACAGGCATGGAGCTGTGCTGGCTACGCAGCTTCACTGAGCAGGTAAGGTGCACAAAAAGTGGGGGCATCTCCTGCTCCAGGAACTCCTGCTCATTGAGCGAATCCCCTCCCAGGACGCTGAAGGAGTCATCATCCTGATTCACTGTGTTGGAGTCCGACAAGGAATCCGTGTCTGGGAACTCGTGCTCCAGCTTTTCACGGTACTCCACCTCCAGCTCTGGGTCACTCTCAGTGGCAATGCAGCACCCAGACACAGCTCCTGTTGATAAAGACTTCCCTGTTAGCAAGTCAGACCCACATCCCCAGAGACAGCCAAGCTCTGAAAGGCATCACCACAGTGATACTACAGACAGTTTCATCTCCAGGACAGAGCAAGCAATCTTTACCTTCTTCAGCTGCCAATTCTGGCTCTGATCCCTCCATGTCCTCACTGCCTTTCCTGTCTGCCTGATCCCGAGGTGCCTCTTCCTGAGATGGAGAGAGGAAGGGCAGATACTACAGCCATGCCAGTCAGTGAAACAGGCTGTTGATGGACCCCCAAGGGGCTCAGTCTACCCATGGGTCTGCCAGTCCCAAATCCAGATCTGAAACCAAGCAAAGCTACTTCCCTTCACAAGTACTAGGTGCCTGCCAAAGCAATACCATGCCTACCTCCTTCTTGGCTGATGGTGGGCAATAGAAGAAATAGTGAGGATTTGATGGCACTGGCTTGAAATGTAAACTTCCAATTTCCAGGAATTTTTCCTAAAAGAGAAATCCTAGCTGTGAAGCAGATATTCCACTCTACCCTCCTGCAGGAGCAATCTGAGCTTCCACATTCCTCACCTGGATTATTTTATGTAGGTCAGGGTGAGCCTGGCAGGGCTGCCCAATTTCCAGTAGCGAGAGGGGAAATTCTGAGCAGCAGCTGGTGCCCACACTGCTCTTTGGCTCCTCTGTGGGGCTAGCAATGTTATGGGAGTCCTGCTCGCTGTAGTCCTCCATTTCCGCACTGGCAGGTTTGTGGACAGGTCAGACAGGTACATCGAAAAACAAGAGTAGTTACATGTATTATCTATCCTGCCTGCATCCCGCCTCACAGCTCCCCACACCTCACTGGTGTAAACATGATATGACTTACACAGCCCCCACCTCTACAGCCCCAGAAACCCTCCTTGCTACCCACTAACACAGATAAGCACTTGGGCTGTCTGAAGCCAGGCCAGAAGTAGGTTAACCATGCTGATCCCACTGCCAGGTATGCTACACACCCTCCCTGGGAAAGAGGCACATGTGGCTGAGTATAGCGACAGGCCTGTAGCAATCTGAATTACCGACACCCAGTCCAGGGCATGTCACAGCAAACACCACCATGCCAGCACCCCTAGTGTCTTGGCACCACAGAGCAGAGTACAAGGCTCAGGCCCACATTCATTTAACAGCTCCGTGGCAGAATCAGTCCCTAAAACTCAGAAAAAGCAATCTGGGGAGTGGGATGTTGGTTGGTTAAAGTACTCCCCAGGTACTCGAATTAGTAATACAGATGGCAGATCTGGGTGCAATGTGTCACAAGCTGCAAATCCTTCCGTAAAGATAACACAATATGCATTGGGGTAGGTGATCCATAATATCTTACACAGAAAAGTTCCCACAGTTTCTTTTTTGGGAAAGTAGCACTTGAGGAAGGCACCTGACTTTCCAAACACTAAATGTTCTTCAAAACCACAGCCTCATCTCAATGATTTACAGTATGAGAAGAAACAGAATTTGGGATTCCCAACAAATTCCCATAAAAGAACTGAGAATAGTCAAGCACAAGCAGAGGACAAAGGACCTAAAGAGGGTGGTTTTTTTGACAGACACTAAGGTACTACAGAGTATATTTCCCCTCTTTAAGTTTCCAGAGGCAATACAAACCTTATAAATACCCTAAGGAACAGGACAGAAGTTTAGCATCAAGCATACTACAATTCTGCCTCGAGATTTCTCTTGTGACTTTTTTCCAGTTTCAATTAATAAAATAAACCCAAACCACTCCGTGCATTAGAAAAAGATAACAAGCCTGTCATTTTCTCCAGAGGCAATAGCAACCTCAAATGAGTCTGAGAAACAAGAAGTCTGAGAGTTACCCGCAGACAAACTGGCTTTCAGCTCAAGCCAGATGGGACAGTAATGAACTAAGACTAGAAGAGAAAGCAAAAGGATGGATGTCACCAGAGATTATAAAAAGAAAGATCCCAGTGGGTATCGTAACAGGTGGTTATCCCACTGGAAATATTTCTCTCATGTGGCTCTGTTAGACCCTACCCTGCAACATTCCTTCTAGCAGGCAGCAGAAGATGCTTGAAGAAAGATCTGCCTAGGCCCAATGCTAAGAACAGAAGCAAAACCAAGATGGGCCCCTACCTTGATTCAGAGACCAAGACGCCCCTCTCCCTAGAGCTCTGTTCCTCTTCTTGCTCTATGCTACCCACTTGGAAGCTGGCTGTCTTGGTGTGCGTATGGAAATGCTGGTGACTCTCTCGGAATGAGCGGACATGGCTGCACACCGTCAGCAGGAAGTTGGTGATATCAATCTCTTGAAGCAGCTCTTCACAGTAGTCCATGGCTGTAAGCAGGTCCTGCGAGCTGATGCTGTGAGACTGCTGAAGGCTCTTGAACAGCCCTACAGATCAAACACAGAGCTTGAGCGCTCCACCGCAAGGATGCACCATGGGACTCAGGCAATAGCCACATACGATTTTCACCAAGTCCCAGTACAGAGCTGTAGTTAGTGCAGGTGCTGTCAGGCAAGGCTCAGCCAGGATGCCTAATGCTACACATTAACCTGAGCTTGTGCTGCTCCAGAGCACCCCAGGCACCTGCCACCTTGAAGGTGAGAGGAAAACCTCAAAGAAGGGACATCCCCTCACAGCACTCCACATGTCCTGGAACAGCCTATGCAAGACCTATAGGGAATGTGCACAAGTATCTTTAAATCCCTCGTGGTGGGACAGCAGTCCTGCAGCTCCTCCCTTTGCCCAGTGTAATATCACAAGAAAAACAAGACATTGCTTTCTTAAAAGAAGATCCAGGGTCTAGCCCCAGCCCCAACCCCAACCCTGCCTCAGCTCCCATTGCACTGCTCCTCACCTTTCACATAGCACTGATGGGAGTGCTCCTGCAGCAGCGTGCAGTAACTCACTAATTCCTTATGCTTGTGGTCCAGCCAAGCAGTAGCAGGAGGACGTTCCAGAGACTGGGACCTGGAAAAGAGGAACCACAGCCTTCAGCCCCGGTGAAGCACATTTTAGACTATAAATGGCTCTGGCGCCAGTAAAGCAGGGGGGTAGGGCATGCACAAAGCAATGGCTGCTGTTAGGCAGAGAGGCCAAGCCAAGAGAATAAGTCAGGGCTAGAGCCAGCCTCATGTCAAGGAAGCTCCTGTTTCCCATCTAGGAATCAAGTATGGTTAGTATTACCTGAAAAAGATGTCCCGAGGAGGACGATGCACCCGTGGGCTGACAAGCTGCTCTCTTAACAACTCCAAAGAGCAGCTGTAGATGTAAATGGGGCAGCGAAATCGGCGGCATTCACCTAGCTCAGACTGTGAGTTCTGGTGGCAGAAGGAGATATGCACATCTCTGCGAGAGGAGCCACCTTGCTCTCCAGGATCACGACTCACTTCTGCAAAAGAAACAACCCTGAGATAAAGGCCTTTGATGAGCTCCTCATTCCTGTTGAGATGTCATAGCCCTCACAGCAGCACCCACAGGCAGGTATTCATTTCACACTCAAACCTCAGGGGTTATTCTCCTCATTCAGCACTCAACCACTCAACCCACTCTGATCCTCTGTTTGGGCAGCCATGACTGTTCACAGCTGCCACCACCACTTTCTACAGCAGCACAACCCTTCATCCTCACTGCAGGCCTGGCTGACTGCACTAGGGGCTGTGCAATCAAATCCCGTATACCTTTAGATCTGTGCCCCCCTTCCTAGGATAATGTGTTGCTCGTAGTGCCAGTCTGGACACAAGAGTCACTGACTTTCCAGTGCAGCCCAGTACTGCCATTCCTAGTAGCTTCTATTTACCTGCAACCTCCTCGCCCAGCAGGAGACAGCCTTGGGCCACGGGCATTCAGCTCACATTATACTCCCTCACCCCCCCCCCCAGGAACATCATGAAAGCTGGTTGAGGCTTCACTGTGCTCCTTGTCCTGACTCTGACACTGCTGACTGCATGGCAGATGCTGACAGGCTACAGCAGCCTGTTATTCTTCCTACCTCAATCTGTTCAACAGCGTGCTCAGGAATAGCAAGGATACTGATACTTTAGCAAGGTGCTATCCTGAAGTTGGTACCGTGGGCTGGTGTTACGCTGAGGGTAGGTAATGACACTGCAGCATCCCCTTCTTCAGCTTCATCCTTGACTTGCTCTGCACAGACAGGTCCCAGGGTGTCCTCCCCAGACTGACTCTCATCTTTCGGAGGTTTGTCTAATCCGCAAGCCATCAGCTTCTGTACATCTGGAAGAAAACAAATTAAAACCACTCTCTGTCCAGTGAGAACAGTTTAACCCTTCTACATTCCCAAGAGGGCAAACGTCCCTGCTACCTCTTTATGTGTATGAGCAGCTCCAGAGACTACTTCCTGCAAAGCCTAGCAGCATTCATCAGCAGCTCAATGGAATCCAGACCAGTGCCAATGCCCAGAAGCAGGGACTCTCCCAGACTATCCCAGGAGCAGTCTCCTTACTCTATTCATTAACAGCCCTACTGGGAAAATTGCCCAATGGCTGCAGCTAGCAAACAACTCAAAGCTACATCCCGTGCCTGAAAACACTATGTAGGCAGCACCATGTCCAAGGAGAGAAGAGCACTACATGCAGCACTTGGCACTACTCTGTTGCTGTTCACATAGTGCAAAAAGACTGGGTCTAGACTCCACTGCTCAATAATCTGTCCGTCCTACCAGAGCTGATTCTGCTTTTGCTGTCTTCCTGAGGAGGCACTGAGGACTGCTCCTCCTCTCACTCTGCACAGCAGGCAGGCTCACCTGAGAAGGTGGCTGGCAGGAAGGTGAGGAAGACATGCTGCATGTTGACCAGCTTGGCATAACATCGCCACTGTGGGGGTAAGGGCCCCGTCGCGTCACTCAGGGTTACGTCATCCTCAGGCAGGTCTGTGTTGCCGAGGCTCTGATGAAAGAGCAGAAGCTGGATAAACTCAAAGCACAGGCTTACCTTGAGGCAGACAGCAACACACAGAGCAGGTTTCTCCATGACTGCTAGCTGGCACAGCACAGAAATCACCCAGGCCACCACGTGTACCATTCTGAGAGCAGCCTGGCTCCAGGAAACACAGCACACAGTCAGGAGATGCTCAGTCAGCTTTGCTGAAGCCCGTTCTGACCTATAAGCAGTGATTGCCCACGGTTTCTGAGCAATCTGCAGCACAGCACCAGTGCTGCTCTAACAGGCTAGGCCCATGGTGACCACAACTATCCAAACACCTACAAGATTCCTCCTTGACTTCAGCAGCACGCTACAGCTCAAACTGCTGCCAGGCACAAGTCAAACAACAGCCTTTCAATCTGTTCTCAACACTTCCACTAACTCTCCTGCTCTTCAACAGCTGCTGCCTTGCCTTCAGAGGAGGCTGAGGAGAGGGACAGTAGCATAGCAGTACCTGCAGAGTACTTGTGGAGCCAGTCATATCCCTGGTACCATTGCTGCCAACAAGATGATAGGATGCAGAAGTATCCTGCTGCTCCAGGGTCCCAGAAGCTTTCAGGCTTTCTTCTGAAATGGAGCACGGAGAAAACAACCTGAGAAACGCTAGTGGAGGAAAATGATTGAGAAAGCAAGGCCATGTTCCTGGCCCTTACCTCTGATCACAGGGAGTGTGAAAGGGGGTTGATGACCATCACGATCCCGTTGCAGAACCTGCTCCATGAAAGCCACATGATCAGCATCAGCCATGGGGATCTCCCGGTCACTGAGGTCATGCTGCAGGCAGCCATGGAAGAGGTTTAGTAGCATTTCATTGGGCACAAACGAAGAGTCCTTGGTCACCTCCTCATTCTCTGCTCCAAAACAGAACCATGTTCAGCAACAGCATCTCCCCAGCCACCACCTGCCCAGGCCCCCACCAGACAGCCCTTTACAAAGTGGCACTTTCACACAGCCGGGAGTTTCCCACCCACACCTCTGCAAGGCTGACTTGGAGGGTGTTGAGGAAGCCCTGGATTTCCAGTTTCAACATCACTAGCTACCTGGCACTGACTCACCCTGCCACTTGTAACTGTTCTGGAGATGTTTGGGGCTACAGACAAGAAGCCGCCACCACAGAGCAACAATCTAAGTTCAATATTCTCAAAAGAAACTTTTCTGAAACTATCATCCCAAGACAGACAGCAATACACCAGCTCTGGGGCTGCAGAGATGGGAAGAACAGCACTGAGCTACTGCAAGAGGCATGGCAGCTCTCACGTGCCTGCTACCCCTGAAGACAAGCACACAAAGCAGGCTGCTCATAGCCATGGAGAGAGAACTGAAAGAGGAAGGTGGTGAAGAAGTACCTACCTTTTGTCAGCATCAGGAAGAACATTTCAACCTGCTGGCACCTGGGCAACAGCTTCATGAGGTTGAACTGGAATGGGATCTCATGCACTCGAAAACCAGCCCCCATGTCTGGATCTGCAACAAGAACTGGGAATGTAACATGCCGGTGGGTGCCACATAGCTCTGTCTCCCAGGCCACCTCCAAATGAGAGGCATCAGCCTTATATGCAGTGCAGTCAGCACAAGGTACACATCAACACTACCCCAACTCCTCTGCTTAAGAGGGCAAAGGGATACAAATAATGAAAGTGGGTGAAAAGCAAAGCCTGATGGAGGCTGCACCAGATTGTGAACTACCTACAGTGAGGTACTTCACTGTAAGGGTCCCCTGGGCTTATTTCCACCTTCATACAAGAACGGACAGGGAGACACCCTTTACACAGCTTGAGCACGGAGCTGCCAGAGAACAAAACCAGAACATCAGTGTTGCAGGTAACATGGCTGGAGAGCAGTGACCACCCTGGGAGCCAGAGATAGCCCAAGTTACCAGCACAGTCAGGGAAAAGGATGCCCCTGCTCTGAGGAAGCTTTCCCATCTGACAGGCTCTGCATACCCCTGCAGGCATCTCCTGTCTTTTTACTCAGGAAAGAGTCTCTGCTGTCCAGGCCCTGAGCTTTCCTGGCCCTCTCCCACAGGGCCAGTGATATGACCCAATATGGTTCTCTCAGGTCCTGCCCTCAGTTTCTGGGTTGATCCTGACTCTCTCAAACCCACCCAGTATCTGCTGTGTTACTCACTGCAAGGCAAGCAAACGAAAGATCTAGGATGAGCTGAACTAGTGACAAGAAAGCAAAAATAGTGAGGTTCTGGAAGAGGTTGCCTGACAGGGGAGAACCTCTCACAAACTCTCAGAGGTCTCAGTGAACTATGCTAATCGTGTCAGATCAGATGCTTCCATCTGCTCCAGAAGTCATCCCCTCTTACACAATTACAGAATTATTGAGGTTGGAAAGGACATCTGCAGGTCATCTGGTCCAACCTCTCTACTCCTTCAGGGTCACCCCTCCAGCCTTGGCACAAAGTCTCAGTGCTATTTTGGCCTTCCAAAAATGAAGCCATTTCTCTGGCAGCTGAGCAGAAGTGCACCAGTGACCCACAGCCATCAAACTCTAGAAAGCTGTGGTCAAAATACCTGTTCCAATTCCCAGAAAACTCTAATGGACCCCAAGACACTCAGAGCCTAGCTGCTTCTTCCTCCATCAAACCTGCTAGGACATACATGCTGGACTCACCTTCAGTAGTTTTTGTCTCTGAAGGAGGGCAGACCCATTCCTTATTCTGGCACAACTGGCTGATGTACTCGAAGGTCAGCATGGTGGCAATGCAAGCAAGGTCCCGGGGATAGAGCTGCAATAAGCAGTCAAGGCTCAGCTGTATGAAGCAAAATTATTACCCCGAAATGCAGGAGAAAACAGTCTAGAAGCAAGGAGAGGAGGCACCCATAATTCCATCCCCTGACTTGCCCTGTCTCATTGCTCCCTCCTTCCCCACCAGCCCTTTAGCCTCTTTTGCCTTGTTCAGGAGGTGCACTAGCAGTGCCGTTTGCGATCCCAGCTTTGATTCAGCTTGCTTCCTCCAACGGAATTGGCTTTTGACAAAGTAATCTGTATGTTCCCACCTATCCCAGAGCAGCACTACATCTACACCCCTGCAATCCAGAAACCTTTTCTGACCAGCAGGTCAATTTTGTTAACAGCATTCTCATCTCTTTTGGCCCTCAATAACTGACCTGCAGTGTTGCAATGCACTTGGCAATACACCCTTCCCCCTCCACAAAAGGGTCCATGCCTCTACCCCTTCAGAGACTCACCGCTTTAGGTATTTTCTGGTAAGGCAAGCCATTGAGGTGCTTCCAGTTCTCAGCAGTACTGTGGACATGGCCACTCTGTGGCTCTACCCAGCACTCAGTGACGAGGTTCAGTTCTGTGTCCACCTCAATGGCCTCTACCTCTGTATCATTGTCATCATCTGTGGAAAAGCTGGAGGAAAGACATAAGGCAAGTCCTGCAAGATGGCATAGAGCCAGCAGCCCACTGCAGCTCCCCTCAGAGCTGTGAGATCAGCCACACAAACCCTGGGTTTGCAGGGAAAGCCCCAGCTAACTGGTAATCAACCCATGATGGCTTGTTGTTTGTATTCCCCACACTGCTTGCAAAGGGCAAGTCTGAAGCCATGACTCCACTGCCAACCCTCCCTGGGAGCAGGGCAACAACCTCACCTGTCCTTGGTGGAGGTGGAGTGGGGTGGGAAGAGGATGTACTGGACAACACAGGTGTGCTTCTCTCTGCCACTGCTGCTCTCGCTTGTGCCGTCAATCTGGAGGGGAGACATTGCATCAGCCTGGCCAGCACCAACAGTCTACATATACCCAGTGCTCCCTTGCACAACACAGCCCACCACCCAGCTCTACTAGCAGCAGTCCCAGCCCCAAGAACCCCTCCAGCACCGTGTGGCCCTACCAGCAAAGCAGCTATTTAACTGCAGATGAAGACGGGAAAATGCCCAACCCACAAGATGCTTTACTTCAAGGGAGGAGGCAGGTCTCCCTGCACATGTCAAGGGTGTGTGGTAGAAGTGGATGGGAAACCCCATCACAGGAAGGTGAATCCACCTCAGAAGCAATGAAGGATTGTGTCCACACTACAGCACCCAGGCTCACCTGTATGGGCAGCTCCAGCACCATGTTGATAATTCCATCCCCACTGGATGCGAAGTGGAAACCCTCCGACAGACGAACCCTGGCAACAGAGACATGGAAGGCTTCTCTACCCATACTGCAAGCTTAAAATGCAGGAATGACTGTACCCTTCACCCCATAACACCTTCCTTCCCAAGACAGGGAGCTATATAGAGAATGAGGAGATGCGACTTTTTGCCCAGGACAGCCTGTGTGAAGACCAGCATACTCCAGACACAGGAACACCTCTTGCCCTTTTGTATGATTTCCAGGACCCTCCTTTTTCTCAACTTTAGCTGCAGAACTGGGTAAAGCAGTGGCCCAAGTAGCTCTAGAAGCTGTGTACAGGACCCTCTGCGTGGCAGATTCAACTGTTACTTATAGTAAGGCCCCAGATTCACCTTGCTTTCTCTGCATGCCCAGGATCAGCTGGAGAAAGCACTCCCATTCAGCTGTGCAACTTACTCTGTGAGTGTAGAAAGGAGCTGGGCTACAGCAGTGATGGGCACAGCTGGTGCCAGCCCTGACTGGACACTCCAGATCCAACGCTGGTGGTAGAAGTAGCGGGACAGTGAGGCCAGGGTGGAAGAGGCAGTACGATTTGCCACCATAGTGAGTGGGCCAGACACCGGGGGATGCTCCAGGTTGAGAATGAAAGGGACTCGATAGTCAGAAGGGAGCTTCTCATACCTAGGAGACGGCAGAAGTGTGGTTCACTGGGGTGGAAAGAAAGCTCTGCTCAGGGCCAGAGCTCTCTAGATTCACAGCCCACTTGCTGGGCCTAGGACACAGCCCTGCAGCAGCAGAACATGACTAGCCCAGCACAGGATCCTGCTCAAACAGCAGTAACTAAACTTACTTTTGCATCATATTAGTTAGGAGTAACAAATCTGCCTGTCACAGCCCTCCCAGACCAGAGCTGCCATTCCCAGCCACACAACCCAAACCCACCCCAACAAGCACCAGATTCATGGCACTCTCATCATGCAATTGGCAGCACCAGACCCAGACCCTCCTCTCTCCCACTTCCCAGGGCAAGGAGGCTGTGCTGATGGCCTGCATCTCCATCACTACCTGATGAGTAGCTTCTCCAAAGGTTTGTGAAGCACAACAAGGCAGGGTCTGTCTGAGAGGGCTGACTGGGCCCCAGCCACTGGTGGAGACTTGGAGGGAGAACTACTGCCAAATGTTTTCCTCTTTGCTTTTGGAGTTGCCTCCTTGCTTTGGACCCTGTGGGGAAAGCGCAGCTGCAAGATTCGGTCCCGTAACTCCTCCACTATCTGTCATGGCAAAAGCAAAAAGTAAATGTGACCACCTTTGTCTGGAGACATAAGATAGCCAAAATAAGCTTCCAGAACAATAGCCTGGCTAGAAGGAATAAAACACTCCTTAAATATACAGATAGGTAGGAGTTAAAGGTCATTATACTTCTGAGGCACCAGCAAGACCAAGATCAAGAAAATACAAGGCTCTTGGGTCACTAAGACATTTTAACAACTACAGATATTTTTAAAAGCAAAGAAAGGACCATAAGAACCTCAAAGATTATTTCAAGGCTGAAGAAGTTGCCCTCTATAACTGATGAAAAACAAATTAACTGCATGCCAGCTCCTCCACAGCAGCAGTCTGAGTAGCCACCCTCATTCCTCCCCTCCTCCTCTCCTCAAGAGCCTTCAGTAAATGTAAACTAGTACATAGAAGACAGAGCCAGACTGTTCCCACAACTGATGTGCTCCCCCACTATCACATTCGTGTTAAATCTTTATGGTAAAAGGTTTCAAGGGCTTAGGTTACTTTTTAGGTTAATATTTTCCAAGATACTTTCAAAATTACTTCCCAATTACTCTTTTTAGCTTCTAGCAGCTCTGAATATGGTTCTATCAGGTTTCTTTTGATGATCTTTGTTCAACTCGTTTTAATTTCCATTACCATCGTAGGCAAACAGTAGAACAGCAGCTCTCCATCTCTCTTCTCAACACTATTTCAGCAACTTTTCCCATCATTATTATGCCTTTTTCAAGGAAAGGAGTGTCCCCAGGCCAAAATATTAAGCAGAGCTCTTTTCTGCACCACAATGCCACTTGGGTTCCCTTTGCGGTTTCATACTAATAACACCCATCAGCGATTCTGTGTTAAGGCTCCAAAATCCAAGGTGCACTGTTCTGCAATTATCAATACTGGCTTCCAGCTACCATGATGCTGCTTAGGTGTCCACAAAGCACACAGGTTGTAAGGGCAGAGAAAAACCAAATAGCTTTGTGCCACCTGCAGATTTTCCCAGCCCACTACCTCCTACCTTTCCGCAGATGAGTTCCCAAACCTTTGACTAGTAAAGAGACTGGGGAAAACAGCTTCTGCACTGATGAGAGCAGAGCACTTTGTCCACAATTTCCTTGGTTTGTTCCCCAAGACAGTTTCTGACACCCTTCCCCTACTCTAGTTCTACAGTGCCCTATGGAGTCTCACTAAAAGCCTTCTGAAAGTCAGACTGTACCATGTGCTCTCCCTCACTTAAACACTGGAAATTTGAATAGCTCAACACAAAAACCCCTTCCCCTTGAACAAGGATGGCTGAGTTCTGCTGCCACCCTCCACACTGGGTAGTAGCTCATCAGCCCTGTGGCAGGCAAAAAAAATAAGTAAAATAAGAAAAAGGTGTGCATTATACAATTTATGATCTACATACGGCTCCTGCTGCAATGATCTGGAGCTTGCCCAGAGCTGCAGGGTATGGTGCCTGTCTTACACCTTCTTCATGAGACAGGTATTAACTAACACTGGCCAGAGGAAACTCCTTCACAAAACCTGTCACTTGGCATTACCAGCCCATGTGCTGGCCCAGCAACCAGTGCCCAAATCCTGGATCCCCTAAAGACATGAAACGGCAGATCCTCCAGGGTGTCAGAGCGTTTAGTGTTACTTGTGTTATGTCAGATCAAAATGGTCCTTCCCATGTTTGTCAGCTTCTCCTCAGACTAATCTAACACTAAAGCTAAGTAGGTAAACCAAAGATTTCTTTCATGAAGACAAAAGATCAAGGTTTAGTGCTAAACCTCTTGTTGATAACAAAAGGTTCACACAGCTTAATAGGAGGACATCTTTCCCATAGTTACTGATTTAGAATCATAGAACAGTTACGGTTGGAAAGGACCTTAAGATCATCCAGTTCCAACCCCCCTGCCATGGGCAGGGACACCTCACACTAAACCATCTCACCCAAGGCTACGTCCAACCTGGCTTTGAACACTGCCAGGGATGGAGCATTCATTTACCCAGGAACACTTAGACTTGTCTCAGCCATTAGAGCTAGAGAAACAGCTCAGGCAGTAACTCCACCTTCTGCATCTGACTAGAGCAGCCCATTTCTTTTGACACAAAAAGGTTATTAAAAGTCTATTTAGCAGACTTGCACCTCTTTAAAACATTTCCTGGGTATTACATTTTTTCTCTCCCTGTACTGCTCAGGGAGAGAAAATTGTACAGCAAGACATTGTTTGCATTTTAACTCTAATTCCTCCTTGCCCCAATGATACAACATATATATGCAATTCACCACCTACTAAAGCAAGATAGCCTAGGGAACATGTAGTACATCCATTATAGAGGTCTTCACAGAGCAGTCAGACAAGTACTGCTGTTCCTGACAGGCTGTATTGATTGTGCTTTGGTCACAAGGATAGACTAGATAACCTTTGAGTCATTCCAAGCCCCACAGTTGAATTAAGCAGTGGGAAAAACATTCATGTGACCAGGTATTTTATTGATTTTCGAGTCTCTGGTTTAAATCTTCCATAGACTCAACAAGGAAAGCTTTGTCCAAACTGTCCCTTTCTGTTACAGTAAATTCACACCCATCTAAGCCTTAACAAAGCAGTTAGTTATTAGAGGACACCCACCTATAGTGTCACCTGTGATCTACCCACCATTTTCACATGCAGAACTCCTTGCTCTGCTCCTACCCCAGGAAGCAGCCAGCCAGCTCTCACCTTGTTCCTGGCCTGTGCAGGTGTGCCAATTGGGAACCCCAGCCGGAGAACCATGCAGGGAGCTTTGGAGATGATCCGCACCACATAAAACGAGGAAGGAGTGGGATCCTCAGACCTAGGGAGGAGGGATTAAGACAGGGATAAAATAGCATGGATCTAGCTGTTGTGTTGGACCAAGTGGAGGCCTGCTTCACAGAGCCCATGAACCCACAAAACTTGGCAGCAACACATGTTGGTTTTAGCTGCAGAAACCTCCCAGATAGCTTCCCTCTCCCTCTGAGCTGTGCCTGGAACACAATGGCAGCAGTTCAGAATACGCAGGGTTTCACATCCACTTGTCTTGCTCTTATCCTCTCCTCTAGACATCTGCTTCTGGCCCATCACAACATACTGGTCTAACTGGATCTTTGGCCTGGCCACATGCCCAATTCCCCACACAGGGCTGCTTCAGAGCCACTCACCCATGGATCAGTTTGACGTAGGAGTAGCCCTCCACCAGCACGAAGCTGCTCCAGTCCCGCAGCAGGGAGGTGAGCGCTGAGTGAGAGATGCGGCACTGGATGGTGCTGTAGCGGCCGTTGTTGCCCGGCGTGTGCAAGTGCTTGGGCACAGGCCTGCAGGATGTGGCAGAAAGTAGTTTTAGAACCACAGCTTCTCTTCCCCCAAAGCCCAGAGATTTTACCACATACTTATTGCTCCACAACAGCCAACACCCAAGCATCTCCTCTGCCTATGCCTGTTAGCGACGGCCACACTCCCTGAGTGCACAGGGACTGGGATTATTTCTAGCTCCCTGCATGCAACTTATTGCTATTATTCACATAACTCTGCAATTAGGACCAGCCTCAGGAGAACAATGCTTTTAGGAAAGATGTTTTCCAACAGCAAACAAAACCAGGGATAGCTTCAACTGGATGGTCCATACCCCCTGCAATCAGGAAACCCAAACCAACCCAAGAGGGACTTGAGAAACAATTTATGCTCCTGAGAACAGGCCCACTTTTGACAAAGATGACTTCCCAACCCTCAGTCCCTCTCAGATAAATGAGCCATCACTATGCATCAGGTCCCACTAGCAAAGGCCTTCTCTTGGCCACAGGCACCTGTAAGACAGCTGCAACCCTGCAGCTCAGCTGAACTGGACACCCTGCTTTCCCATGCTGGCCCGCCCTGCCAATCTCCATCAGATACATACGTGTCATGCTCCAGAAGGAGGACTATACGATGCATGTGCAGCCACCTCTGCCAGAAGTTGGCATCCATGGAAAGGATAGGCTTCCAGTAGGAGGCAAACTGGGAATGGCTGGAGTCAGACCCACTGTGCTGCAGTGACAGCACCTGAGAAAATGACAGGGCAATATGCAGCAAGTGGCTGAGCTGTCTGGGCCTAGGAGACTAGCCACATCCCTTGCTTTTGGTAGCTGCCTCTCAGCAGAGAAGGTAAGTGCATTCACACTGAAACAGGCAGTACGATGTAAGCAAAAGTAAATTAGGTTCCTGAAATGTCAAGTTAATTAAGAATCTAACTACTTAACATCATGTAAATCAACCATGGAAAAGACGGCATATGTAATGGTGCACTTTCTGATTAAGAGAGGGATATATGGCTTGTGTCAGCAGAGCAATTAAACACTGATAACTCATCTGAGAGTGCTCATGCAAATAGGGTACCAGCAATGGGTGGCATTGGGCAACTCTTAACATGTTTGTATGGTAACACTGTGATTCCACCACCTATAGCAACTCTGCTGACACAGAAATAAAGTGGTGGTCAGCCATAAGATAGGATGCTTCAGATATACTGTGGGATACATAACCGTATAGAGTGGAAATTTACCAGGCAAACCTAAAGAAGGGCTTAAGAAGTAAAATTAAATAGATAGTTCTTTTTAATTACAGATCCCCTAGCTTTGGTATCTGCTAGTCATTTTCTATCAAAGCCAAGGACACTGCTGTCAGGGAACAGATAATATGTTAGCACTTCTGCTGAGTGAGCTTCAATGAGTCTGAATTTTGCCGTGAAAACTACTACCTCATATTTTGTTTAGTTTCTGCTGTGCAGATGACAAGTGTCTCTCTTGCACCTTCTACATGAGTGCTCAGAGCAATGAGCCCATTAAACAACTATTCAGCACATCCTATATCTTCACCTGATGGTGCTAAGCTACATCATCAGAGCACAAGACTGCCATCAGCAACTCCACACATATGAAGTATCCACTGAAAAAGTATAGCAAAAATCAGTGTCAGCCTCCCCATCAGTCACACATTGTTACAGGAGAAGACTTCACACCACACTTAGGAGACTTGCTGTGGGGCTCAGAGGTGTAGCTGCAGCAATAAAAACATACGGTGATGTCTCAGAGAGGAAGAACTATGAGATGGGATTTTCACAGGCACTGCATTGCATCTGAACGCTGTTACTGAGCAGAACGAAGAACAAGAGATGAAGTCTGAGAGCTACACATGGTCCTGACTGCCTGCTAGGACTCCGCATCCCCTGGTGCAAGACAGAACAGGCAGGAAGGGCAACCTTTCCCACATTAAGTGGGAGAAAGAGGGAACATACCGGAGTGGTAGAGCCTGGGGGGATGTAGAAGAGGGGCACCCCATTCTTGGTGCTTTCAGGAATGGTGAAATGCTCTGGGACTGTGTCAAAAGACTGCAGATGAACCAACATCTGATCTGTCTGGTTGATGCTGAAATAGAAGAGGCAGTTAGCCACCAAAGCCCATGCTCTCCCCCTTACTGCCCCGCAGTCACCCAGTGCCTGCACACATAGCACTCCCCCTCTACTGGGAGTCCATCTGCATTAATATAGCTTCCTAGGGCAATGCTGGGATTCAATGCCTGATTGCAAGGAGCACATTAAGGGAGTTCAAGTGTATATAAGGAGGATGATCAGAGTTGGGAATGAAGTGCTAGAAAAGGAATATGACAAATAGCTGGGACTAACGATCACCCTGGCCAGTAAGTGATTATAACCCACAGGGCCTTCAAGCCTTGGAGACATGAGGTGTTGCTCCTAGTGTGACAACGCAGCACAGCCGCAATCTTGTGCTGTAAGAACACAGCACCTCCATGGGATGGCAGTCAGAGTTAAGGTTTGCATCACGGGATCAGGGCTCAGGGGCAGCAACACCTTCACCATGAAGCAATCTTACAAACTAGGTCACAGGCCAGTTTGAGTCCTTTCCTTGGCTAGATGGCAAGCCTGCTGCCAGTCATGCCCCTTACGCGTTTGGGACCCTGGGTTAGGATGGTCACCTGCATAATCTATGCCCCAGCATGCTAAGAAAGGAATTCCTTCATTACATTGGACAGTGGGAATTGCTGGGAATGGTCCAGCTCACCTCTGCAAGGTGTTCCAGAAGCGTCGGATGACTGTAGTGCGGTACAGACTGGTGATAGGCTTCCTCATGGTGCAACTTATGTCGTGCAAGATGTCATAGCTTCCCTCCATCGTCACCTCCACCCATGTGCTGCGCTTCGATGGGTCCAGAGGCCAGGGTGTCACAGCTAAGTACTCTATCCTCATGTTATGCTTCCAAAGCAGCACTAATTTCACCTCCAGCTGAGACCCACCTGTGTGTGAACAGAGGAGTAAGTGCAAGTGCTTGTTTAGTACACATCTGAGCTTTATCTCTGAGCAGAGACTCATGAGTACCAAGAGACTGCTTGATCCCTATGAGAGGACAAAGTTATCCAACAACTGTTTGCTCTAGCTGAAGTCATTCTCTCTCCTCCCCAAAAAGCGAAGGCTTTGCTCACATAGTAGCATTCAGTGAACAGTTCTTTAAACATACATGTAGTATGTGTACTAGAGAAGGCAACTGAAACTCGAAGGAGGTACTGACATTTGCAATGGTCACTCTTCTTCACAGCCTCATCTTTGTTTTTAAGAAAACTGTTCCTTTGCACAGATGAGCAGAGCCTTTAAGCTCTGAAGTTTTCTCATCTGCACTCTGCAGAGTTAATTTATCCTGGTGCAGAAGCATAGACATTTGAACATGATGGGCTCAGATCACAAACAACCTGGAAGCTGAGGTCCAATTCTTGAATTAAACTCCACGTTCTTCCTGCACAAACAGTATTTCATGTAATCTAGAACCTTAAATATCAAAAGGTTCTCTCCATGTTCTCACCCTCTTCTGTTTCCAAAGTTAGGAATGAATATTTACCTGTTCTTCAAATTGTAAGTTTTTACGTTTTTCTTTAAGCAGGCCATTGCATCTCTAGCAAGATTAACGCAAACGCCTGACAGCAAGCCTCACTGAGCCAGAAGAGCAGAAAACTGTCACACTCCTGCTGACTGTGCATATGTATCTGTACCAAAACAACCCAGGGCAACACATGACTTTCTGTAACAGTGCCACGCTGTCGTTTCGACTGCTCAATCATCTATTCTGATGTCCAGCCTGCTCTACAGTTTGCCAGACCTGTAGCATTTGTGAGATAAGTGATTGGATGTGCTGGAAACTGTCCGAACAGGTCATCAGCCTGGATCCTATGTTTCCCGCAGAGCTGCATTTGCTGCTGTCATAGGCACATCATGGCATCCCCTTCGCAGGCTGATTACACTCCATTTTAAAGCCATCTTGCTTTTTGCTGCCACAGTCCCTGCTGGAAGGCTCCCTCAGAACACTCTTCCCCATCAATGTTTAGAAAAGCCTCCCAGAGTCCATGCCAAATTCATGCTTGGGTGCTCTTTTGATTAAGCCATTTTTATTCTGAGAAGCTTCATTCCCATAACATTGACAGGGAGTGTGCAAAAAATCCTCCCCCAGCTTCAGCTGCTATTGTGCAGATTAAATCAGCCTTGGTCTTCAGCCTACAACAGAATATCCATTCCCCTAACAGTCCCAGACCTTCCTGCACCTCAAGAACGCATCTTTCCTGAACAAAGATGATCAAAGATGTATACTGTATTTCAGATGTAATTCATCTGAGGGATTTCTAGGGATTTATTTCAGGTCACTAATACTTTCCACAATGACTGTTTTGCACTACTGTAAATGCATTTCCCAGGGTTGTACCATCTGTTGCTTCCATATAAATATTATCAAAGAGGCTAAGTAAGAAGGTATAAATTTGTCTCTTTCCATTTCATACTCTCATCTCACTGCTTCAGTACTCATCCTCCACTTTCTGCACAGTATTTGTTTCTCATAACAAAACCTTTCTATTTCATCAACAGCAAGCATGATAAGTAAATTCCTACATTTTTTGCCTAGATCATTAATGAAAATATTTCCTACTTCCACCTCTGTTTCCATTAGTCATCCTGGCTTCACTCCTACTATCCAACTCCAACCATCCAACAAGCAATACTGAAAACACTGGCAAAAATATTTACTTAGTTTGAAGTCATACCTAGATGAATCTTTAGCTTGTTCTTTCTGCAAAACAATCTATTTCTGGTTCTTGGCTTTATAGCTAATTAAAAGGTTTTTTTGCTTTGATTTCTTTCCTAAAGCTCTGGTTTTTAAACCACTCACTTCTTCCCAGCTCCTGACACTGAGAGCAGCCATTCTCACTGCCCAGCTCATGCCCAGCCACTTTTAGTGCTGGACTGATTCACAGAGGAAGAGAAGGTACTGAAAAATGCCCTCCAGGCTTCCCTCAGCACATAGCAACATAAAATGGTCAGTGAGATTTTTTTATTGTTGCTACAGAGGGCAATCCTCTGACACTGTCCCAGAAAGAAACAGGAAAACAGCTGAGCACAGCTTCTCTTCCTTCCCTACCTTTCAATCCTCCCCTTTTGTGAGCACTTCTGCATTCCTAACTAACCATAGTAGCCTTCTAAATGCCCAAATAGCTAAAATCAAACAGTGAGGGTAACCAGAGCACTTATAAATATCACAAACAACCTCTCCAGGCAACCCTGAGCACAAAGCTAGCTATTTATTCTATTTCGCCTTTGGCAAAATAAGCAGAAAAGTGACAGTGTCAAAGTCCACAACTGCACCCTTTCCTCTTGCTTCACAGCCAGCTGGCTCCTTAACACCATTTAGCTTGCAAGTTCTAGCAAAAGCTTTTGGCAATCCAGGTTAATTAACTGTTCTTTGTTATACACTTCTCTACAGAATGGCCTAGAGAGCCCTGATTAGCCAAACATGCTTTTCCTTAGCAAGAGGCTGTGCTGAATGTCTAAATGTCTTGATCTTTTCTAAATTCCACTTTCAGATGTTAGTTCAACAATTTTTCTGCTCACAGCCAGCAATTTCCCAGAGCATTTAGCTTTTGCAGTATGTAAGTAACATTATCTGCTGAAGGCTGGCATAGAAATACACACTGTATTTTTGATAGCTCAGACATTTCATGTTTTAAATTCCTTCTAAAAAAACTTCATCAAAATACACAGAAAATATTTCTGGCTCATGGAGCTCCTGAGCTGCAAAGAGCTAGAGAGTGCTCAAAGGGCATGAAAAGAGGAAATGAGGAAGGAGGTATGATGTACCTTTACCCTATTCTTAACTCTTTCCCATGAACCTGCCCATAGCTCTTCACCACAGAAGATAACACTGATTCAGTGCAGCTGCTCTTCTGCTCTCTGCTTTTGTGAAAACAGAAGACCGATCCCTTTGGCATTCCAAGGGCTAAAAGGAAGACACCTAGATGAAAGTTCAGGGAGCATGGTGAACATGTGGTGATATTTCTGACAGATTCCTCCTGAGTCCAGAAATTTGGTACTTTATGATATCCTGAGCCAGAGGTTGTAGCTACACCTTTGTGCAAAAAGCTGTAACATGAACTTGTCTGATTGTTTTTTCAAGTATTCACACATACTACATAGAATCATAGAATAGAATCATAGAATAGTTAGGGTTGGAAAGGACCTCAAGATCATCCAGTTCCAACCCCCCCTGCCATGGGCAGGGACACCTCACACTAAACCATCCCACCCAAGGCTTCATCCAACCTGGCCTTGAACACTGCCAGGGATGGAACACTCACAACCTCCCTGGGCAACCCATTCCAGTATTTCACCACCCTCACAGGAAAGAATTTCCTCCTTATATCCAATCTAATATATACATCTATATCTACATCTTCCAGCATTTCTATATAGGACTTCAGAGTCACCAAGAGAACTTCACCATTGCTGCCAGATTAAAGAAAGGCTCTTTCTCCAGTGTTGTTCAAGCTGTAAGTGAACTGGTGCATAGAAGGATAAAAGAGACCATACAGAGCCCAGCTGGGACAGGAACTGACTTGTCAGACTGTTTCATAGACATTCCTAGTCAAGGTGAGTGAAATGGACCTAGTCTGCCTGGATTTAAGGCAATATCTCATGACACACCTATAGGAGATTAGTGAAAGCAATCAGCAGACATTACTAGAAGAGCTGTCTCAATAGGAAACCTTAGCAGACTTTTAACAGAAAACTCCTTAAACAAGAAATCACGGATATTCCTGGAAAACCAACTTCAGAAAGTATCCCACCTAATACAATTGTTATCAACCTTCCCCAAAAAGTCAGTTTAGATTTGTTCAGTTTGTAAGAAGCATCAAGCCAAAAGAACTGTAGTTCTCAGTCATGACACAGGAATAGTGAGATGAACCGAGCAAGATGAACTTAAGAGTACTGTTACGTGAAGAACAGCACATTTAGGGACTACTAAACAAAGAAAGCCTAATAAAACACCCCTAAGGACTCATCAGCTGGAAGCAAAGGTGTGTGAAAGACGCAGCGATTTCTGTACTAACAATGCAATGTAATCATGGAGAAAGCTCATATGACTCTGGTCTATCAGATATCTTTTTTTTTACTTCAGAAGCAGGGAAGTATTTGCCTTACTGAACAAGGCACTGACAAAACCACACTTACAACACCCTTATAACTGTTTAAAGAAATAAAAGACCAAACTGTGAAAAGTGAACAAATGAAGGAGGGTGGGAGGGAAGTGCTATTAAGATGAATAAACAGAACAGAAAGCCTGCCCTTACAAAAGGAGGGTGAAATACTGGCTTGCTTAACCTGCCAAAAGGGAGGTTACAAGGAGAAAGGCATTGTTCTTAAATAAGGTTGTGCAATGCCTGAGAAGGAGGATAAACTTAATTAAGGATAATAAAGGACTAATTTGGTCTCAGTGAGTTTAGAAAGGAAGCGAGGGAAAGAGTAGTGAAGCTCTGGGACAATCTTAAAAGCAGAGCAGTAGCGTAAGATATTTACATGGTTGTAAGATAAACCACAGTAAATTCATAGAAAACATCACATGTCAAGTTTGGAATGATTTTGGAGTTATATCACAGACTTTGATTTTCTGATAGAAAAAATATTCTGTGCACTAATAACCCAAAATGAATAGCAAAGACCCTAGATCACCATGTGTTGTACATGTTTACAACATGCGTTTCAAGAATCCCACCCTCCAGGCTTTCTATCAGTCAAAAATAATGTCTTCGCTTGCTTGTAATTCTTAACTTGCATTTGGATTTTTTTTCATGTCCCCTTCAGTTAAAGCACTTCCACTAGTCACAGCTGGAGACGGAAAGTTAGGCAAGGTTTACTGGCACTCCTTAGGATACTCAAAACCCTAGCCAGCAGCTAGTTCTCACGATCCAGGTGCCAAAATCTCTTGTGAGTCAGATGAGAGAACAGGACCACTGGATGGTCTAATGTTCTTCTAGTACTGGTCATGGTCCTGACTGATCTGGCATTTTCACCTAACAATATCCTTCTTTCCCTCAATTTCTTCCTTTGGAAGACTCTAGTTTCAAGGCATTAAATCTGTTGTATCAAAGGACTCAACTTCATGTATTTTGGAGTGCTTCTAGCAAAGGACTAGAAAGGGATGCAGAAAAGGAGGAATGCAGAGGAAACCCCAGAAAACTGCAAACCTATCAGCTCTGCCACTAGTTTCCCTGCAGTTGTGGAGACACATTTCCAAGATACAGAGGGTCATAATCTGTCCAACTCCTGGCACGTAAAGACACAGACGATAAGTCTGAGAAGAGCACCCCAATAATGAACAGTCCTGCATCAGGCAATTGCTCACAAATACAAACTTAAGAGTTTAGAGAAAAGCTCTCCTTCCTCCCCTGTACCAGTCATTCTGCTGCAATGGCAGACCCTTCACTTTAAACAGTTGAGAACAGAGCCCTGTCCAAATCCCCAACACAGCACAGTCACCTTTCGTGATGTTGACCTCACGGATGCTGTAGCCCTCACGGAGCCGGACTGAGACAATGCTCACAAGGTCAGCGTGCACCTCTTTTTCCGTGTGCTTCTTCCTCCTCATCGCCAGAGCAGGGTTGCTGCTTGCAGACACCAGGTGCTCATTGAACAGTCTGTGCTGGGACACTGCAAACAGCAGAGATGAGGTTTGTGAGGGAGCAGCTCCCCTGCTTCCCATCCTGCAGCAACAGCCCTCTCAAATTGCTTCACAAAAGCTGCCAGGAACACTTGCTGGCCTGAAGAACAGTACATCCTTCAGGCACCACTTACACCCACTCCTGATTCTGCAATGCAGCAAACAGGTCCACTAGCGTGGCCAAGAGGCTCAGAAAAGGGGCAGTGGGGGTGCCAGGCCCTGCTTCCTCTGGGACAGTCTTTGTGACAAGGCATGCATTGAAGTTACACATTTGGCAGAGACAGGCAGAATACTCACAACTGTTCCAACAGTCACCCAGCCAGCTTTTGGGTTTTAGCCCTTTTCCTGGAATACTCTGAGTTCCCACGTGCTTGTAAAAGGTATGTGGATCGTGAAGCCTTGAGTTTAAACCACTAAAACCTGATCCTTTTAAGATTCAACATTTCCAAGTCCCAGGCCAGCTCTCTCCAAACTTGTTACTGTCTGCAGCTTCTGCTGCCAAGTTACAGAAATCATAGAAGGCACCAGCATATCACTAGGGCATGAAAGGGTGTTTCCATGTTTTACTGGTAACTAATCTCTCCTGGCATACTCTCAGTCACTAACAGTCACAAAATAACTAAGAGAGGCATTTGGGACAGTTCTCAGGGATCTAGTTTTTCAATCTAAACTGCCATCTGCAAGCCTGATTAGGACAAGTTCTCCAGCCCATCCCCATGTGTGAGGTACCCACTGTGCAGGAAAGGTTGGACAAAAGCTTCTTATACTCTCCAAGTTCCAACACAGCCTAAGTGCTGAGTGAAGACCACAAAAAAGGGGAATGGTGAAAGATGGGACATTAGTTTTCCATGATCCACCCAACTCCTGGAACTAGAAGGGGAGTCACCAATGAGGCGGCATGGCCCAATAGTGCCCAGAGCCTACAGAAGGCATTACTCAGAGGGGACAAGAGAAAAGTATCAGCATAACCAAGCCTGCTAATGTCACCCCAAAAAGAGGTGCTGCAACACACCCATTTGCTGAAAGGAGGGCATTCACATTCCTCACCACAGTAGTATTCTGGATTCAGGGACTCCCCAGTACGCAGAAAGGAGTACAGCAGAAATGCCTTGTGATACACGTTCAGATCCAGGCTTAGAGGATCCAGCTCCGGGCATGTGGAGAGGTAAGCACCAAAAGTGGCCATGGCAATAAATTTCATCAGTTCCACATTGGGAACGTGGCCAAAGCTGCAATCATACGAGTAGACACCTCCCACCTACAAGATGGATAAAAAAAGATACCTGAGAGAGTACAGCAGGGCTGAGGACAAGGCAGAGCACTGGCAAAGGCCTCAAACAGGCAGAGAAGTCCTCTCTCAGCCTCTGGAGGTGAATGCCACCAACAACAATCCGCCTTCCCAGCTCTGGCTGGCAGCAGCATCCCCTCCTGCTAACAGCAGACATACCTGTACAAAGGAGCAGGCCACTGTGCCACTACGGAGCTGGTTGAGTAAAGTCTCGCACACAGCCACATCAGGGACACTGGTCACACCATCTGTAATTATTATTATACCTGCAAACAAGGCAGTATCTCAGTGCATCTTTCATCTCAAACAGCTACCACTCTCCCAGTATATCCACCAGAGAGAAAATTTAGGCAGGGCAGAAGCGGAAAGGAAAATCCCAAGCTTGGTTTAGAGCTTCCAAGGTGTTCTGGAGCTGGCAAACTTGCCATCTAGGACAGCAAAGCACTAAGGCAGGACACAGCTCTGCACACCCTGGACTGTCTCAAGCAGCAGCCACAGCCGTACTTCGTCACAAACTCCCTAACACCGACACAAGGCATGTGGCTCAGTTTTGTTCCCCTCATTCCCACCCCCCCCAATTTGCCCACAGAGCGCAGAGCAAAAGCTGTTGTTGAAATTTCATCCCTAACAGAAGGGTCCTTGCACCAGCCCTTACAAAATTAATCTCAGCCTAAGGCAGGAGAAATACAGCCCTTTGCAAACAGCTGGGCAAACCTTAGCCCAGAGGACGAGGCCAACCTGCGCTGGAGTTGGAGGGCAGCAGCTGCAGTGCCAGAATCCCCTGCCGCACCATGCTGACCAGGCCAACATCAGCAGTGACAACAGACACACTGGGCTTCCTCCCGGATGACTCCTGCACATCACCAGGGCTCTCTTGGCTCAGGGGAGACAAATCCATCTGGAAAAGTAAAAAAGAAAACCCACAAGGCCCCATGGAGCAGACTTCAGCCTAGTTCTAGTTCTCACTCTCCCAAACAGCCTTCAGTCTAGCAGCTCCATGGTACCACAATCCTGGAGCACTTCAGCAGACTTCATTTCTAGCTTTAGTTTTCATGGGACCTCGAAGTCCTGGTCACTTGGCCCCCATAGAACACCTAGACAAAGCTGCCTGGGGGGTGGAAGAAGGGGACAACATGCTCAGAGCTTTGTTATAAGCTGATTTCTGGCAGAAGGAGAAAGATGAGACACTTCGGGGTCACTAAAGCTCCTCTGCAGAACAAAGCAGTTCCCACTTAAAAGAGGTGACCACTTCTTTTTCAACTTGTCATTTAGCAGAAGCTGCAGCTATTCAGCATGTACTCAAGTAAAGCCCAGAAAAGCTGGAGAGGCAAAGACACCCGTCTCACTTACAAAGCCCTGCAGCAGAGGGTGTAAGGAGCCTTGTAAAGACAAAGCCCAGTGCCTATACATTTAACTCTGTTCAAACAGCACTCATTATGCAGTGCTGATATAAGCAAATCCAAGTAGGCTTCTCCTGCATCTCCTGTGAAAAATATCCCCCAGGCAAAGCCTAAAATTTGTATAATTACACTTTGAGGAACCTACTGCATTTATAGTCCCCTCATCTTGAGAGGCTCTGGCAGTTCAGCCCTGTAATAAACTATTGCTTCATTTTTACTGCTAATACAGAAAATGAGTGAAATCCTCCCCTGCAAAGCTACAGATGACTGAGAGCTGGGAAACGAAAATTAGAACTAACTAAACTTTTGTTATTGCACTAATGGGAGCAGTCTGTGGCTGTGAGCAAAAAACCTGAGTATCCATCACTTTAATTTGCCAGATGCCTTACATTCAGACACTTGCTAACAATGATGCAGCTAATGCAACTTCAAAAGTAAAAAAAGTTTCAGTCCCTGCCCTTCCCCTGCGGCCTCCCACCTCCACCCCACAGCCTGTGGCAGGACTCACCAGTCCCTCTAGCCTGCAAGCGCGTCTCCTTCCTCCATTTGCATGGAAAAAGGCATAGGGTAGTTTACAGTAAGAGAAATATTGCATCAAGCAGGAATGCATATGAAGCACTGCAAAACCACTAGTTGGACACACTGGCAAAGGTATTTACTTCCTGCAATCTTTCTTCTGTTCTAGGACTGACAGTCTTAGCACTCAAAATACAAATTTCAGCTAGAATATGCGATTTGAAGCACTTCAAATATGCAGCTGCAACAGATCACCAGTAATCTCTTGCTCATCCAATCTTGATACCTTTTTTTTTCTTCTTGCCCAAGCTCTATCAACTAATACTAAATAAGGACTAAACAACCTTTGCCAGTCAAATAATGGCTTTGTCTGCAAGAAAGGTGCACATAGATACAATTGTGACTGTGACATGCATATGTCAGTATCACAATGTAACCTTTGTGTGCTTCATTTCCAAGATCGGAAGAGATCTCAGTGAGAAATCCATTCTAAATCACTACAGAGTCTCACTTTTAATTTCATCCTAAGCTGTGTTTTATAGTCCTTTCATTAACTTGCTGATACCTATACCTATGGCCACTAAAGAGCATCTGCCAGAGGTTTCAAGGAGTATCAGAAACTGGCACTGGCTGTTTAGTCAGTTTCATGGTCAGGTATTTTCATTCAAGAAATGTAACAAGGGCCAAGGGCATATTCACAGCTGTTTATAGATTAATTATATGGGTGTAATCACCTAACCCACCATCTTCTTTAGAGAGAAGTCACTTCCTACAGCTCATCCCATCATGTACACGAAGTCTGGCTGCCTTATTGCAGAAGAACTTTGGGGAAGGTAACCATTCTTATCAGTCCTGAACACTTACTGGTTCTGCTCTCCTCAGTGTTTATGTCTGATTACTAGATCCCACAAAGTTATATTACAGTCTCATTAGCCATTCCTTCTGCAGATCTATACCACTGCTCCTCTTGCCACTCCACCCCAAAGGAGCAAATCTCCAGGGAGCCAAGAGACCCCAACCACCTCTGCCCTCCTTACCTGTGGTTTGGGTTCATACTGTTGCTGCAGCATCTCTGCCACTTTGTTCTCAAAAGCACATAGCTGTGTGTAAACCTGGTGCAGAAAGGCCTCTCGCTTCGTCTCATCCAGCTGACAGCCCTGGAACAGTACCTGCCCCAAGGGTATGCATGTCAGTCATCAAGTTAAGGTTTTACAGCACCAGCCCCCAAAACGGTACACAGGAACAGAGTTCTGCATGGTGTCAGACATGTCCCTGACAAAGCACAGGTACAGCAGAGGCCTGTTCTCACTATTCCTGCTCAGGGCCAACTGCCTTGTGAGCAGCAATGCCTGCAGTGCACTCCACAGCAGATGCTCACATCACTCTTTAGAAAATCTCCTTCTTGGACAAGAAATTTCTACTTCATTTTCCTTCTCCCAGAAAAAGCAGTTGTCAGGAGAAAGCAATAGGATCCTTTTTAGAAGCCATTAACTCTGGTCTGATGTTTCTAAGGAAGGCCTGTGTGTCCTAATTTGTTCTAACTCAGTCACAGACTGATCTCATTATCTTCCAATAAGTGGTTGGATAAAAGAACAACAAATTGGAATAAAGAAAATAAAAAAGTAGGCATCACAAGAGAGGCTGAGTGACGTGCCAGAGTGACCCTGCCACCACAGGAACTCCCCAGGCAGACAGCCAAGACACTTATGTTTACAAACACCACCATTGCACAGACAATCTCCATCCACAACCAGGAGGCAAACGAGATACAACGCGTAGACAAAGAACTGAACAGCCAGGTGGGATGCTGCATGTTATCCACATTCCTGTAACCTCAGATGGGCAAGACCTCATAGTGACATAGGAAAAGTAAATTATTACAATACAGACAGGCTTTCCTGGACGAGTGATACACATATATGCCTTTCCCTCCATAAAAGGAACATAGCTTATCCAGCTGTACCCAGAGGCTACAGTTCCTGGCCTCATACAGGCCTTTAAAGAGTTCCAAAGAAGAAAAACATAGCAGCTTTGGAATGCTCAATTTAGTGTAAATACAGAAGGTACTGAGGCAAAGCATGATGGTGTCTGCAGAATAGCTGGGCAAGATGACATACAAAATGTCATTGTCAGATGGAGAAATTCCTACTATGTTTGCTTTGGTAGGACCCAAGAACAGACCAAAGTGAGGGCTTCACTCTTCAAACACCATACAGAGAAGTATAGGCTGCAGCCTGGCAGAAGGCTTGGGCAGAGGCAGGCTGGGGGGAGAAGGAAGGAACAGGCATAGACTAACAGGCTCCTCCTGTCACCACCCACTTTCCCTGGTATTAGCTAAAGGATGCAATCACCATCAGAAATGTGAAAATACTGTCAGTTGGAAGGGATTGAGGATATATTAAAAAAAAAAACCACACTGCCACCATAAACCAGACTTCAATTTATTAAACAGACCTCCCTTGGCTCAAGCAAATCTAGTTGATAATCTCAACACTGGTGATAGCTGCTCCCTCCAGCAAGAAGAAACAGGTTCATACCAGTGCAAAAAGGCAGTAAAGTTTGCACGAAGAGGCAACATCTTTGAATAAACCACTGCTACACAGTTGGAACAGGCAGACAAGCTTTTGGGCACACCAGCTCTTCTTGAATGCTTCAAGATAATTGTAACAGGCTAAAAAGTTAACATGAGAAATGCTCCCTGTGGCCCAACTCTGAGACCATACCTGTAGATAGTGTTCTCTGCTGAGCCCCACTCCCCCAGGAGAAAACTCTGCTTCCTGCCCAGAAAGGAGAAGTTGCTCACATACACTTCCTCACCACACCAGGCTGCACGTTGTAATGACACAAGTCTGCAGCATCACAGATAACAGCTACCCCATGCCCTGGTTTTCCTCTGTGTTCACAGGAAGCCATCCAGCCAGCTGCTCATGCACTGAGCCACTCCAAGGGCTGAACTTTACCTGATGGGACTGCAGGCCGATGATGGAGGAATACGCCTGGATGGTGACAAAGATCTCTGGCTGGTAGATGATGTCTGACCCAGGGATACGAAAGGGTCTTAACAACCCCACCAAGCATCGGGAAAGGGCATGAAACACTTCATCAAAGATTATCTCCCCTGTTGAGTCATCCTACAGAAATGGAGAAAGGGAACAGCTTTTTCATCTTTTAGGACTCATGGCTGGTGGCCCCACCATGCAGAGCCAACAGCAAACATCCTTCTCCAATGGCAACTGGATTAAAGTGACAAATCCCTGTAAACAAAAGTCACATGTTGAACATCCTGTGGAGAAGGAGGATCTGCCCTTACTTAAACTTCCTAGCTGGAAGCATAGGGAGCACTTTTCCCCTGGGAAAAGCAAGACTTCTGCAAATTTAAGAGTAACACAGAGAAATAAACCTCATCAAGCAGAAATGGGACTGGCCTTTTAACACACCGAACACCCTGAAGAGGTGGTTTCTGCACTTACCACAATCCCTGTGGAAGGGCTCAGATCAAGTTCAATCACAAATCGGTACTGGCGGGCCAGGAAGGTGACCCGTGTAGAGGGCACCAGGAGATAGGGCCTTGGCTGGACAGGCTCATCAGGCTGCCAGCCGTTGGGCAGGATGCTGAGAACATCAAGCTCGTTTTCTGACTTCACCTACAAGAACAAATAATCGGTACAGGACAGAATGTCAAGCCAAAGGGAAAATCAGGAGAAGGAACTGGGTTAAAGCCTTTTGCTGGGTCCAGCTGCTCAGGAGCGGCACAGAGCCACCTCCCCACGTCAGGCCACGGTGACACCCTCCAGCCCCAGGCATCAACTCACCAGCTCCGGCTCGGGCACAGCCCAGATGACCTGGTGGAGCCGGCTGAGGACCCAGGCGAGGCGCACGTTGCGGGAGATGCGATAGTCTTTCTTCATCAGGAGGAAGACATGCCCTGCCTCCTCCACCTGCAGCAGGACCGCAGCAGCGCAGGTCACGCCACAGCTCGGCGGGCACCCCAGGAGGGCACGCACCCCAGCCCACATCCCGCCCCGCCGCTCACCCCCAGGCTGCTTCAGCCCCGCACTCCCACCTCTCCCCTTCCCTCACAGCCCCACCGCTGCCCACCGCAACCACCCCTCACCTCGCCCCCGCCGCCAGCTCCCCAGTACCGCTCCCCAGCTCAGCCCTGTCCCCCGGCCCGGCCCCGGCTCCCACAGCGCAATCCCACCTCCGAGTCGGGCCTCTCAGCGGCCGCCATGTCCGGCGCGCCCCGCCCCGCGTCCTCTGACCCGGAAGCGCCACTGGCCGGTGCAAGGGGGCGGAGCTGCCATGCAGGTGAGGGCTGGAAGGGTCGCTGGTGAGCGCGGCCGCGGCCCGGCCGGAGCCGGCGGCCGTGGGGCGGTTCGGGGGCAGCAGGAGCGGGGCCGTGCTGCGGGGCCGTGCCTCGGGCGGGCGGCTAGCGCGGCGTACGGAGCCGCTCCGTGACCGGGCCTTGTGTTTCGGTGCCTCCTGCCGCGGATGCTCGCGGCTCCGCGGGCTGGGCCTGCAGCGGTAGGCAGCGCTGCTGCCGCCTTCGGTCTGGCCCTGGCGGGGCCTGTGGCCGCCAGCTGCGGCGGTGCTCCCGGCCCGTCTGCTCCCCAGGGGTTAAACCCAGCCCGGGCTGGAGCAGGCTGAGCTGGAGCAGCGGGTGCGATGCTTGTTGTGCAGCGCCCTCCCCTTGCTGCACGGCTGCGGGGGAGCGTGGGGGGGGGTATCTGGGTGCACCGCTCCCACTCAGCCCTTGATGAGGGTCATCACACCAGAGGTCCACCCGCCCAGCAGCCTGGCTTTGCCACTAGTGAAGAAGCCAGTGCCCAAAAGGTGTGAGGGCAAATTAAGCTACCGAGTCCCGTACAAAGACAGGCTAAGAAAACTGAAGCTGTTCAGCCTGGAGAAGAGAAGGGTGCCTGGAGACCTTAGGCCAGGTTGGACAAGGCCTTTGAGCAACCTGGTCTACTGGAAGATGCCCATGCCCATGGCAGGGGGGCTGGAACTGGATGATCTTGAGGTCCTTTCCAACCCAAACCATTCTGTGATTCTGTATAAACTACTGTTAGCACATCCCTGATGTTTAATAGCCTTGAATGAGTTTTCATTGATGGAAGAGGGTTCTAGTTATTTTTTGAAGTATTGTGAACTTTTAGCCTCCGTAATGTCCATTGGAAAGGAGTTGCAGAGGTTAATGGCAGGTTAGCAGGCTGTGAAGATCCACCTCCTTTGATTTGCTTGAAACCGCTACCTAGTGGCTTCATGCAAGTCTCCTGGTTGTCCTCCCAGAAAAGAGAGTGAAAGTGGATTGTCCTGCCAATTCCTCATCTATAGGGCTGGTTGTATTGCTTCTCCTCATTTCAGTCACTCTCACATACCAAACTCCTTTCTGTTTTTAACTGCTACATCTATGGAACTGAAGAATATTCATGATCATCCTTGTTGCCTTTATTTGTACATATTCCTCCTATATCCCTTTTCAGTTGGAGGGACAAGAGTGACACATAATATTTGAGATGCCCATGAGGCGTGCATTTATACAGTGACGTAATGATGCTTAGTTTTCACTTGCTTTCCTATTACTGCTTTTACTTCCCCTGCTTCTTGAGCCTTGGGCAGGTGTTTTCATAGGTCACCTCGGATAATCGCGAGATCTGTTTCTGAGTGATAACGTTATCAGCTCAGAGAATGTCATTGTGTACAGAAAGTCAGGACTGGGTCGTGTCCCCCTGCTTTGTTTTCCCACGTGCGCTGCTTTATGTTTACCTACTCTGAATTTCACCTTTACGTCTCAGTTGCTCTGTATCAGGAGGTCCTTCAGCAACCCGTCCCATAAACTTTGTCTTTACTATCTCAGGCCAATTTAGTATTGCTAACAAAGTCTGTAAAGCACTGCTTGTCTATAGGGTATGCCTGGGAGAGGCACAGCATTCCTTGTAAACACTGGCTGGTCGTATTGCATGCATGCTTTACAATGCTTACATCTGCTTTCAGCTCTTAGTAGCTTTGGAGAGAACCAACAAAAGAAGGAGGCTTGGAGCATGCTGCTGCAGCAAGAGCAACACCTCTGCAATAGGGTTTCATTCACCCTCTTGAGGGCTGCTTGGATAAGCACAGGCAACGGACCAGGTGAATTGTCTGGGTGCATATGCCTGGCACCCTTGCAGCAGACCACTGGCTACCAGCCCAACTTGTAATGCAGGCATTAATTAATCTTCTTGCACAAACACAGTGTGCACACAATTGTAGACTGATTTCATAATTGCATAGGAACTGACTTAGTCCCATCACAAGATGGAGGAGAGTGCACTTGTCTGGAGGTGGAACACCTGGCGATCCACTCTGCATCCACTCCATGGATGGGGGACTGGATTTCATCAAAGCTGACTTAGCCATTTCTTCTTAAGTGGTTGAGTGAACCCTGATCAACGATTGCTAAAAAAAGCCTTTATAGTCTTGTCAGTCTATAAATAAAATAGAAAAATCTATTGTTCTCATGAACATGGCAGATACCAGATAAATCTCACCAGTGAAGCTCCCACTGGTCTGGTGTATTTAAACAGAACAACAACAAATGCAATAGCAAGCATGCCAGCAGCCTGAGTCACGCTATCTGCTTTCCAAGTCGGCATTCCCTTTCTATTATTTGATTGCTTTGTCCCACCCTCCTCATGGATTATTATTGTACAGTTCTCGACTTACATGAGCAGTTCATTAGGGTTGGAACTTTAATTATATTTTGTGCAATGCTGTAGTGTTAATAAGTGAGAATAGATAAGATTCTGTGGGGTTTTTGCAAGAGATGAAAATTTGCCTTGGTGTCTTTGGCAAGAGATCCCCTGCCCTGACACTTTGTCACTGTCCTCCCTCACCTGCAGATGTCAGTGGAAAAGGTTATTTAAACAGTGTAATCAGAGCAAAAAGCAGGGGGTAGTATGTGCTTGTGTTGGTGAGTGCTGTCTGTCACGGCAGGGCCTCCTGCAGCCGATAAGGCACAAGTAGAAGAGGACCTGCAGGTTTCTTTGGCAGCTGGAAGGGGCACTTGAGCAGAAACAAAGTAAAGAAGGAGGTGAAGCGCAGAAACTGGAGTCTTTAGGCCATGGATCTGATACTCACTCTGCAAAGGGCTGTTTTGGATGATGACATCCCTGTGCCCACATCTTCTGTCAGTAAAGGCTGAGAGATGTGAATGTACTTTGAGCTGCATTAGTTTAATGACTTACAAAAGTGGCATGAGCTAACTTTGCCTGATGTGGTGAAAAGCAGATGTAAGCAATAATATCTTCACTTATCTAGATCTTAAAAAGGACAGCTAGCACAAGTCTCTTGACTAAGTGTTCTGACCTAAGGGGAAAGGGTCAGTGTGAAACCATAGGATTTTTACCTGCAGGGTCTGGTGCTTGCTGCCCTGGAAAAGAAGGTTCTCTGTAGGAGAGATTGGATGCATGTGTGTGGATCCACAACACCTGGGGAAGGTGTAAAGCTTTGTTCTCATCCCTTGTCTTTCCTTTTTTCAGAGAGAAGAGAAGCAGCTGGAGCTGACCCTGGAGGCACTCATCAGTCAGGTGGCTGACCTGAAGAACTCTTTAGTCAGTTTTATCTACAAGCTGGAGAATGAGTACGATCGACTCACTTGGTGAGTAAGGTGTCCCACAGAGCTGGGGACACTGCTGAAGCTGTTCCAGACTTGGCTCAAAGGACCAAAACTGTAATTAAAAAACATCAGCTTATTGTCAGTAGGTTTAAATTAGCGTTTCACATTTCTGCTGGCGGAACCACTATACGTCTTCCACCAGAAAAGCAGTTGAAATTCACTGGTTTCATGCTGTATAGAGTCATGCTAACACCTTTTGGTCTAGACATTTTGTGAAAACTAGACTTGCATCTGCAGTGACTGGAAGCTTCTTGGACAAATTATCTTGGGAGACCCACACACACACTATAAAATGCGCAATGGTTCTTTCTGCATTTCGTGACCTTTCTGGCCTTTTCTGGCTCTGTTTTGCTGGTTCTGCATGTTTTACCAGACAGTTTGAGAGATTTGCAAGGTGGCATTCTTCCTGATAGACCATAAAGATGTTATAGCTACAGCTTAATGAACTATACAGTATCCTGAACAGCATCTGCCACTGCAGCAGAGCTTCACAGGCAGTCAGTTTTTGTAGTTAGTGTTGCAGAAGGCAGGAGAGATGATGAATATTCCAGAGAGAAAAAGCTGAAGGGGAGGGACCTCCTTGACAACATTACCAGTTATTTTGGTTATTTTGCTTCATTATTGCTTAGATTGGATAGCCAAGCTATAAATACTGTCTCTCTTGGCTGTACTGCTTAGGAGTTAAATTGTTCTCAGACTTTGCTCTAGAATTGCACTGGGAGAGTTAGAGATAAGGCAAGTATTGCTTCTGTGTGTATTACTGGGGTGAGCTGACCCTGGCTGGATGCCAGATGCCCACCAAAGCCAGTCTTATCATTCCCTTCCTCAGCTGGACAGAGGAAAGGAAATACAATGAAAGGCTCATGGGTCAAGATAAGGACAGGGAGAGATCATTCACCAATTACTGTCACAGGCCAACCAGACTCAACTTGGGGAAATCAGTTTAATTTACTACCTGTCAAATCAGAGTAAGGTAATGAGAAATTAAAACTCAATCTTAGAACCACTTCCCCCCAACCCTCCCTTCTTCCCAGGCTTAGCTTTACTCCCAAGTTCTCTAACTTCTCCCCTCAATGGTGCAGGGAGGACAGGACATTGTGGTCAGTTCATCACATGTTGTCTCTGCTGCTCCATCCTCAAGGGGAAGGATTCCTCAGACTCTTCTGCTCTGGCATGGGGTCCTCTCTACAAGGCCCCAGGTCCTGCCAGGAGCCTGCTCCAGTGTGGGCTTCCCATGTGGTCACAGTCTCCTTTGGGCATTCCCCTGCTCTGGTGTGGGCTCCTTCATGGGCTGCAGGTTGATATCTGCTCCAGCATAGCCCTCCATGGGCTGCAGGGGCTCAGCCTGCCTCACCAAGGTCTGCACCACAGGCTACAGAGGAATCTCTGCCCCAGTAACTGAAGCACCTCCTCCCCTCCTTCACTGAGCTTGGGGTCTGCAGAGCTGCTTCTCTCATGTATTTCCACTCCTCTCTCTGGCTGCAATTGCTGTTGCATGTTTTTTTCCCCCTCTTAAACGCATTGTCCCAGAGGTGCTACCACCATCGCTGATGGGCTCAGCCTTGGCAAGGAGTGGATCTGTCTTGGAGCCAGCTGCATTGGTTCTATTGGACATAAGGGAAGCTTTTAGCAGCTGCACACAGAAGCCACCCCTGTAGCACTCCTGCTACCAAAACACGGCCATGCAAATGGCATAAGTTACTGAAAAACCAAAACTGCGACTTCCAGTGTACTGCTTGTGATATCTCTGAGCTATTTGTAGCATTTGAGCTATTTGCAGTAGGGGCGGGTATTTCTCCACAACTGCAGTAGGTTTTACTGTTTACTGTCTGGAATAAACGGATTTGAGGAATAATAGTGTTATTTCCTCGCTTCTCAACCATTTGAGTAAAGAAGAGAGAAAAGCCATCTATGGCATCCCTTTCCGTGTTCTGTCCTCTTTATTTGCTCTCCCAGGCCTTCAGTTCTGGACAGCTTTGCATTGCTCTCTGGACAGCTGAACACCTTGAACAAAGTGCTAAAGCATGAGAAGACCCCACTATTGCGAAATCAGGTTATCATACCCCTGGTGCTGTCTCCAGACCGTGATGAGGAGATCATGGTAAGAAACTTCCCTCTGAATGTTGATCCTGAAGTATCAGAAAGTACTTGTGATCTGACCCGGTTTGCCATTCCTCAGCTCTGGGTGTAGAGAAAGAGAAGGTGATGAGTAGTTCTGCCTGTGAGCTGCTTTGCTGGGGGGCTTTCACCTACAAATGTACTAGATACGCTTTACAGGAGGTGTTCCTGTTAATAAATGTTATTTTCATCATGATGGGGCTGTGTAACTGGGAGGTCTTCTTACAAGCTCCTGGTTTTCTCAGCCCTAGCGGTGCTGCTGTCAGATATCTACATCTAGATGCGCACTGTTTGTCTTCTGACCAACACGAGGTGTGTTACAGAATCTAATGTGTGTGCTGGTAACGTTTATTGTCTGCTTGAATGAGAAAACTTTTCAAGTGATGGCGGCCATGCTGGTGGCATTGCACTGCAGATCGCCATGGTTTGCTCTCACTAAACAGGCACAGTGCAAATGCTTACACAAATTGTTGAAACCTCCTGATGCTGCCCAGATCAAGGTTTCCCCAGTGCATGCTACTAGCCTTGTTCTAGCACCATGGCCTGTGCTCTGGTGTGGAGCTCTAGGAGGAGGCTCTGAGTGTCTTGTCGCTCACTCTGAGGCTTATCCAAATATTTCAGCGGCAGACGGAGGGGCGTGTGCCAGTGTTCAGCCATGAGGTAGTGCCTGACCATCTTCGAACGAAGCCTGACCCTGAAGTGGAGGAGCAGGAGAAGCAGCTCGTCACAGATGCAGCTCGAATTAGCCCTGATGTGGCACAGGTAGGTGAAGAAGAGTTTGATACTTCTGCCTCTTAGTTCTCAGGCACAAGATGCCCTGTAACTCTGCTTCCTTCACCCTTCTACCTGACAATGTTCTTTTTTGCTGTGCCCTTATCTCTCTGAGGTTTCTGCAGCTCACCCTGGCTGAAGTTTGGTTTCCTTCACAGTTTCACAAACAGGGTATCTAGCCCACTGGCTATTCACAGGAGGTGAACACATCAGAACAGTCAAAGAGAAGCAAAGGCTATCCCGTCCCCATAGTGCCCTGTCTACATTATCACTGTAGGCTCTGCCATCAAAATGCTTGTTTGGCTACACAGACCCTGGAAGGAGAAAGCTTGTTTGCTTACCTTACTGACTTGTTCTGGGTTGGAAGTATCCTGGTGGTTTCTGATGGTTTTCATTTTGCAGAAACAGATCCAAAGTCTGAACAAAATGTGCTCAAATCTGTTGGAGAAAATCAGTAAGGAGGAGCGTGAATCTGAAAGTGGAGGTATGTTACTGAGGTGGAAGTGGGGTGCAGGGTCCAGACAGCAGGCTTGAGAGACTAATCGCAGAACAGGCAAATCTGGGGGTCATTCCAACCCTTTGTGATACCCCTTTTGAGGAGGTGGTAACCGTCTACCAAGAAAACATCCCAATCAAATTGGATTGATAAAAATAACTGAAAATACAGTGGCAGTGAATGGGAAACCCCTTAGCTATGTTCTGAAGGAATCCACGACATGTTTGTGTGATGTCCTGTAGATACTCAAGGTCAGCCTTTTTTGGTTCTGACTCTGATTCTGGACAGCCTTATTTTATTGGTCTCTGCCATCGCCTGTTCTCTATTCCCAGGAGTGCTATGTACAACTCTCAAAGGTACTGGGGTTTTTGTGAGGGGGTTTTTTGTCACCTTTGACACAAACAGTGTAAGCAGGGATTCACGCACAGGTTCTGCCTGCTTTCCAGGATTAATAGTGTAACTGGGCAGGTGTGTGGTAGAAGAAGTTACAGACACCATGCTGCTTATGAGCCTCCAAAAGAGAATGTTGACATTGTTTATCTAAAACACAGTCCTTGTTACCTGCCATTGGATCCAGCATGGAAAAGCCTTTAGTGGGAACATTCTCGAGTTGGCTCCCTCTTCTCTGGGTAGCATATGTGTTGCTCTCAGTGGAGAAGCTCTTGAATCACCACTGTCTTTGGATTTTGCAGCTTCTTTGACCTTGCTGAGACTCTTGTAGGGCAGCTTGTTAGAAGCTGATCTCTGTTACAGGCACCAAAATAGTAGAAAAGTAAATTCAGGCTGCTAGTTTTTAAACGTGATTGCAAAAATGCTCCAAACTAACTTTTTTTCCATAGGTTTAAGACAGAACAAGCAGACTTTCAACCCTGCAGATACCAATGCACTGGTAGCAGCTGTGGCCTTTGGGAAAGGACTGTCAAACCGGAGGCCCCCTGGCTCTGGAGGATCTGTCCAGTCAGGCCAACCAGGAGCTGGTGCCATCATTGCAGGTGCTTCAGGCATGCAGCAGGTCCCAATGTCAGGTGCACCAGCTCAGCAGCAGCCAATGCTGGCAGGAGTGCAAATGGCACAAGCAGGACAGCCAGGTAAATAAGTTGCATATCTGGTATCAGTTGAAATGCAGGGAACAAGAAAGAGAAATGCAGGTGTAGAGGGTCTTCCTGAGTCACCTTTTAGGTGTAACTGAGTAAGAGGTTCCTTTCTGGCCTTAATACCATGAATCAGGTTATAACAGTGGAGTGACACTGGTTTAAATTAGATTGGAGGTTGAAATGGATCCCAGACATCCAGCTTCAGCTTCTTAACTCACGCTGCAATACCATTTTAATAATAGACTTAGCGAGCTTAGGAATCAATATGGAGGGAGATCACAGCAGTCAACTGTTAATCCTGAAGTTACCATCCCTGACTCCAAGTCCCGGAGCCACAATATGTTAGTATAAGGGGTATTCTGCAGAGCTATCACTGTAGGCTTGCCCTGTTCTGGTATTCTTGCCTATATGTCCTTTGCTGTCAGGAATGGGTTTGGCCTGGGGAACCTCCAGGTCATGTTAATTGAGATTATGGATATTGATATCCTCATTGGTGTTTTCTTGACTGGTAATGACTGTTGTTCAGAAATGAACTTGAGCAACAATATTAATCCTAAGTTAATTATGTGTTTGTGTAAGAATTAGAAAGTAATTTCCACTATGATTTGGAAACAAAGGCAGCCCCTGTGATCTCTGGCTGCATTCCCACAAACACCGTCTCCAGGATGGGACAACAGTCACTTGTATACACCAAGCAGAGTGCACTGGTAACAAGAGCACTTGTCCAGCCTCTGTTACCTGGAGGTTCCCTTTTGATGAGAGCAGCTATCATGCGTTTCACCAAAGGTCAGTCCCACTATCCTGCTGGTGACAGTGCCCATGGCCAAGGCTGAAAGAATTTAGAGAACAAACCTTATACTGACAGCAGTTGTTGTTTGAGGATTTTAAGTCAGGGTTTGAGACCATTGGGTATAGAAGTGGTTCCTTTTTGAATTATGATTTTGACTTCTACAGCACCTGCAGCATTTCTTCCACAGCTTTATTGCATGTTTTGTTAAAAAAAAAAAAGTAATCCTTTTAATGTTTAAATCTTTTGCCCGGTAATTTTATTGCATGCTTCCTTTTTACCCTTCCTGTTTATGTTGTGAGAAACGGGGAATAATCATTCCTTAGTTATTCCAGAGTGGTTTTTGTTTTTCGGAAGTCTGTCATGCCTCCTCCCTTCGGCCGTTTTTTTTCTTTTCTTCCCAGCAACTGAGTCCTGTTCTGTTTAATATGTCCTTGTGTGAAGATTGTATTATGTCTTGGACTTGTCACTCTTACCTGCACCTTTTCTGTTTGTTTTCAAGACTGGGAACACCAGAACCACTCACAGTATTCGAGGTGTGGGTAAACCATACAGTCCTGGTCACTCTTCTTTTTGGAGTAATGTCCCAACAGTATTTATCTGCTAATTTTTAGCACTGGAGTGACATGGGATCTCCTGCCAGTTCGTTGCAGGCAGCAACCCTCTTTGGATACGTTTGAGAGTGTTTCGTAATCTTTATTCTTTTAGCCAGTTGCTCATCAAATCTTTCCATGTCCTCCTGCACCACAGTTTTAATTTTCAGAAGTTGTCCTTTATTTATGTTCTAATTTGAACCCACATTCCACTCTCTGAAGGAGTATTCTTTGAATATCCCTCTTGCTGCTCTTTAATCCCTTTTTGTTTATTCTTCTGATCATTTTAGTTCTGTCTAGCACTGTGCACTCGTTGTAAGTGGCTAGCACAATGTCTTTGAACACACTCCCATGTGTGATCAGTATCAGCAAAGAGTAATAATGCCCAAGAGGTGGACCTGGTTAAGAGAAATAACAGATCTGAGAGAGGCTGAGTAATTGAAATCCACACCCTGACTATAAATAATGCTAAATGGAAGGGGATACAGGCTCTTGTGTTTGCCTCTTGGAAATGGAAGTGGAGATCAGTCTGGATCCTTCTGAGAGTGCTGCTGCTAGCAGCTTCTGTGAGACTGAACAGGTCCCACACTCCTGTAGGAGCTTCCTAACAAAGAGAAAGTCAGACTTGTTTAAAATGGAGCAAGGACAGAATTTGAGGGGATAGCAGGTGGACACAGGAATTGTCAGGGAGATTTCTCAATGGAGAAAGATGCCAGTTTGTAGAAGAGATTGACTGTGTTAGGTCAGAAGCTGGAAGATGCTGTAGCAGGAAAGCCTATTATGGTACCTGGAGTGGAACAGGAAAAGCGCAGGGAGGGTTGTTGTGAGTCCTGCATGCTCCCGAGCACATGTCCTCTCATACAGCTGATTTTGCTTTTTCTTTTCCACTCTCCAGGAAAAATGCCAACTGGCATAAAAACAAACATCAAGTCTGCCTCAATGCATCCGTATCAGAGATGAGCTGAGATGAACCAGGCCTGGGGAACAGCCATTGCCAGCATTGTTCCTGCCGCAGCCACCACACCTGGCTTGTGTGGGGTTGCTAGTGGCCGTGTCTCCTGGACACAAGTACTTCTCTATTCAGTCAGAGCAGAGGACTTTGCTTCTGGTACTGATCCTATTTTCTTCAGGTCTGGCCTGGAGAACAACTGCCCTTTCCTGATACAGAACCTGAAGAGCTGCATGGAGCACTCTGCTCCTTGTTTCTGCTTGTTCACTTGCAGTGATTTCTTTACTCCCTCTTGTTGAATAAAGATCTTGTTATGCACACTGTGAGACACTGATGTTCATCTCTTGGGTCATAAGGACTCTGATTTCCCTTTAGGTAAGGCTACAGAGCAGCTCCAGTCTAAAATACACAGAAAATGTTGGAGGCTAAGTGCTGGAGCTGCAGGATTATGCATAAAGACCTATAATAAAGTGAGTCAGCAGGGCACAAACATAAGCAGTAAACATCTTGTTCGTTGTAAAACCATTATGGCTATTCCCCAGAAAGCAAAATACTGGGAAAGTCTTATGGGAAAGACTATTACAAAGCCTGCAGCAAGAAGGCAGCATTTCAGGAACAGAAGCACAGAGCTTTGGTATTCTGATGCTGCTACAAATCCCAGCTGGATCTGATTTCACTTCCATAGTTCTCTGCTGCTGTTTTCTATGAAGTTTCTTTGCTACTTCAGGATTCATTTGTCACTTCACAGAGGTATTTAAATCTGCTCAGGACTGTGGTACCTCTGAATTAGCCAGGCTGTGAGGTCTGGCCCATTCCTCACTGCGACTGGTCATTGTGAAGCCATACCCCTGTTTTACTTTCTGCCCTTGAGCTGTAACATATAACCCGCCTAAGGAAAGATTCCCAAAGAGCATGTGAGTACACACAGCGCTACCCTGAACGCAACTGTCATGCCTCTTGCTGTTCTTCCCTGGACTTCCCTTTTGGCTTGTGAAAGGCAGCACTGTATTTTACTCAACAGCATCTGCCAGCAATCTTATGGGTGAGGAAATCTCCACTCAGCAGATACAGCCTGCAGCTGCTCCTGTGCTGCTTGCCTGTGAGCTAATCAGATCCAGCTTATTTGTGGAGGCTGTGGCCCAAAACAAAATCTTCCACAAAGCTGTGACTAGGGCAGTTAGTGACCCATTTTCATGTATGGGCCTTTGAAAAGCACTGAGCTGGGAAGTAGAGAGTTGAGCTGGAAGCACAAGTTGCTTCTCTGATAAGTAAAGTCATTCCCACTGTGAATGAGTCCAGTGAAGTGTCTGCAATGACACTAGCCCAGCCAGATTGATGGGATCCCGTTTTACCCCTAATGGAATCACTCCAGGAACCACTCACTGCAGCTGGGGAACGGGTGTGGAGGCAGGGAAGGGTTTGATCAATACCTGAAGCTGGGGAGTCAGAGTCTGCAGGGCTATGCCCTGTAATGGGCTGAGCACTGCTGGGACTGCTGTTCCCTGCTCTATCTCATGTCTCTGCTTTGGCTGGGAAGGAAGGCAGAAAACTGTTCGAGGAATGTGTGTCAGATCCCTGGCACTGTCATCCATGGAGCCTCAGCTCCAGGATGCTGCTTCACTGCATCTTCCCTGACTGGCTTCCTTATAAAGCTAAAATGTGTCAGCGCTGGGGCCAGCGTGGCTGCCTGCTACCCGTGCTAACCTGGCTCTCCCGAAAACGCCTCCAGTGGGGAGGCCAGACCTTTCACACACTTGGACGGGAGGAAGGGAAATACACGCAGGGCTTTTTTCCGTAGATTATAGAGCCAGGGAGGCCGGCTCGGCTCCCAGCGTAACTTCCTGCATGACACAGGCTGCCCTGAATTAGTTCTTGTGTAAATTAAAGCACTGTTGGTAGGAAAACAGTTGCTTGAACCGACACATCTCTGCTACAGCGGCTGGTAGCTGTCCTACAGTTAATTTTTCTATTGTACCTTTATATTGAGGCTGCGTTTCTTTAGTTCCCTTCAAGTCACTGGATCTCCTCAGCCAGAGAGTTGTTAGTCCCAGGATGTGATGATCAGGCTTTCCTGGTAACTTTTTTTCACCACAAACTGAACTGATGGAAGTCCCTTTTGCTTTAAGGCATATTTTCCATTTTTCACTCTCGGCTCACGTCCAAATCTCCTTGTGCTTTTGTGTCCTTTGGGACACTGGACTAGGACATGTTATTCTAATTGTGGGAATGGGAATTTCAAATGCAGAGTGACTTTATAATCTCTTACCCAGTCACCGCCAGCGCTTGAATGTTTAAACAGGGAACAGGAACAGGCATTTTACCCATAAAGTCAAGGTGGAAATTCATGGTCCACTGCTTGCCACTGTGGCCTGTAAGTCCAACAGGGATTCACCATTCCCTGTGCACTGTCCCAGAATAAAAGCACAGCCCTGCTGGGTCAGAGCAAAGGCTTGGTCTGTTCCCTGCTGAGGCCATCAGGGGAACACACTCTCCCTGCAAGCATGGGCTGTGCTGCCACGCTGAGCCCTCAGGGGTTTGTTCCTTGCCTTTTCCAATCCCTTTTGGAACCTGTCCCTCCTTAGTAGTATAATTTTTGCAGGGAGGAGGCTCAATCCCAGCACGGAAGGTGCTGCCGGGCTGTCTGGACCCCAGCTGGGATGCTGGAATATGATGGAGAGCACAAGCACAGGGACTGGTTTGTTCTTGGCACCTAACATCCCCCTTGGATCCCCAGTCGGGCTCTGGTGGAAAGATGGACATCTTTCTCCATGCAGCCCCACTGCCCAAGGGATCCCATGGGCTCCAGATCACTGACATGCCTCTGGTTCCCAGGACAGCATGCTTCATCACTTCCTTTCCTTCCAGGTCATCAGCTTTACACTGTTTAGCACTCCCTGCTAGAAACACACTGTCGGGGTCAGCCCGCTGGGGAGTATCTCCTCTGCTGCCTCACACTTGGCCAGGTCTCCAGCGCTCTTGTTCCCGGATCACACACGCTGCTGTACCAGCAGGCTCACTCTCCGACATTGAAGCGTATACCACAAAAACTGATGTGTTAGTTTGACTGGTTTCTCATCTGTAATCCCTGATGATTGGTATTTATATTTCTTTGCTTCAAGTATCGATACAATCACATATTTTGCAGTCATTATTTTGCATGGGATGACTGTCGAACAGACACACCTGTTTACAAGGCCATCCTGTTTACTAGGCCATCCTGTTTACTTTTTAAAATGCTGGCATAGCATCAGCTGGCTTGTTCTCTGGAGCTCCTCCAGGCTGCCTCGTCTTGCTGAATGTCAGCATTAACCTGTTTGGTCTTTACAATCAGATTTCAGTTTCATTTTCTTTTCAAAATGTTGAGATGCAGGACACCTGCACTGCTGAGACTTTAACATTTGCCTGATGCAACTGCTGTGAAACGTCTTCCTGAGTTACTGTTAGAGTGAAAAACATTTCACCTTTGTGACAGGAATGCTTCATCTGGCTTCCTCCCAGAGGCAGGAGCAAGACATTTATTGCCTTTCCTTCCTGCCCAGCTATCCACAGTCCCACCATTCCCAGCCGTGCTGGGTGGTGCCCACAGCCTGTCCTGCTGTTGCCCTGGGCTGGTTTGCCTCTGGAAGCTGTGAAGGTGAAGCTTGGCGTGGTGCCACCACTTCTCTCTATCTCCTGCATCCACTGACCATCACGACTAACATCTGCCACGTGTTTGTTCTGGTCCCATCCCCACGTGGAGATGTGCACACAGGTGTCTTCTGCTGTTTGAAAAACACAGCACTTTTGTTTGTTTTGCTGACCTGCAGGTCTTTGAAGTGTGTGTCATTAAGCCCTTACACTGGAGGTGAAGTACATTAGGTGTGAGGGGAGATGGGGCTGAAAAAGATCAGGGGGTCACCTGAGGCACTTCTCCACTCTCCGTACCACAGCTAAGGCAGGGTCCCAGCACGGGCTGGGGGACTGGTCTCCATCCTCCTGCTAGGATGGGGCCTTTCCAACAGAAACATCTGGGACCAAAGGAGAAGTCTTCTGGTGGTTGGGCTGAGGGAGCCTGAGCACTTTTATAAGCTAAGAAGCAACACTATAGGGTGCGTGCTGCCAAAAGATGGTAAGTTTTGCATATGCATCACTCGCAAAGCAGCTTCGCCTGCAGCTCAGAGAGGAGAGACAAATACATGGAGTCAGCAGCAAAACGTGCCTCTGGCCATTGAAAAGCTCAGAAACTGCTTGAAAATCAAAGGCACAAACAGAGGGAAAACAGCCAAGTGGTGGAAGCAGAAACCCCAGGTTGCTCTCTGCTTTCCCCTGGGCTCCCCCTGTGAGCTTGGTGGCTCCAGGAGAGCCAGAGCATGTCTATGCAACAGCTGGTGCCTACAAATTAGTACACAGGTGCTCTGGAGAAATCCCATTGAGTTCCTCCTTCCAATAGCAATAAATCTTCCAAGTGCAATAAATCTTCATCTGTCTTGGAAGTAAAATGTTACCACTTTGCACCTCACATAGATGCTGCAGTAGTAAAAGTACATGCTCGAGAGACGGGATGTTTGGATGTATTTGTAATACATGCCATAAAAATAGTTCAGGCTGGTGGGATTCCGCAGCTTATCTACTGTCCTTACGATACAGCAGATCTCTGGCTCAATCCATGAACATTGCCTTGGTGGAAACCTGCACTTGGAAATCAATGAAAACCTCCTGCAGTTTGCTCAGGGGTAACCCTGTACATGAGGAAGCACACAGGAGCAGTGCAAAGTGAGCTGGCTGGCTCCTCGGGAGGAGAAGCTTTTGTCTTCTCTTTGGTTTATTTTTTTGGTGTGTGTTTTTTAAAGAAAGGAAATTGCTGCCTGTATTTGCCTGAGACACATACTTTCCAAAGCCAGGGCAGCAAGAGCTGTGGCTCCTGCTGTGGTTATCTTGCCACTGCTGCTCGGATTCTGTCACTGATTTACCCGCTTGCAGTAAGGCTTCTCCCCTTGCTACCATCATGTCCAAGCAGGGGGGCTGGAACTAAGTTATCTATCTCTAAGGTCCCTTCCAACCCAAAGCATTCTATGATTCTATGAGCAATGACCGTGCCCCAGGGTACTTTTGCACCGTTTTTCCATGGAGTGCTTGCTGTCCGTGCTTTGGGCATCACTGCTGTCTGTGGGAGCTGTTTTGAAGCTGCAGCGTTTCCCAGGATATTCCTCTCCCGGGCCCAGGCATCCCCCTTCCATGCCTATTGCCAGGTGGCCTTGGTGGGACCTGTCTGCCTCCCCCTGTCATGTGCCAACCCTGGGCTCTGTCCCCCCCGCCAGCACGCAGCACAGAGGTGTGCTGCTTCCGCGGGAACTGGGCTTTGGAGCTTGTGGTGGATGTTTACATGGGGTTTATTTTTGGTACCAATGCAGTTCTGAAGCTGGGATCCTGCTGTGTGGGATGGGAGAGACGGCTTTTGTCTCCTGCTCTGCTGCAGCAGCGTGGTGGGACTTCAAAGCAAAGTGGTAATGGCAATAGCTAATACAGGACCGGTTTATATCCCCCCTGAGAAAAGCATTCTGAGTAAGTGGGGCTGAGGAGCCATAATTTTGGCTCCCATGTATATTTAGGCTCCCATGGGCATCGCAGCAATAGAAACAACCACAGTCGTCATCATCATCGTAGTGCAGTCTGTTTTGCTCCAGCCAGTGGAACCATGCAACAGTTCATGACTTGATTGCATGGGACTCTTTGGGGGCACCCATCATGTCAGCCCCACACCGCAGGATCAGGGCCGGGCATGGAGCTGGGCAGCACGGGTCTGTGAGCAGGAGGAGTCAGGCAGCAGGACCTGAAGCCCTGAGCTGCTGAAGCCCAGCAGCTGCCAAGCCAGGGATGAGTCACATGAAGCCTCTGTGGGTGTGCCCACAGTCAGTCTTAACTGTTTGTATTCAGGGACACAGGGAATGAGGAATGAACAGGAATGCTCCAACCCGTATTTTGAGCATGCTGCTTCTCTGTGTCTTGTGCTCCCTGTGGTTCCTTGCTGGAGCTTGAGTGCGAGACGCTTGTCCCCATACAGAGTGCAGGCATGAGGGCATCCATGGAGGATGTGATGTTCACCATCAAAACTAATTTTTGGAGAGTAAGTATTTGCAGAAAGGAGGCCACTATCTCTGCCCACCATCTTGGAGCAGTTTACTGCATGTCTGTTTCCCTCCTGGTTATATCTGTCCTTTAAAGAGAGGACAGTAGCCCCCAGGTATCAAGGAGAAACAGCGCAGCCCCTCACCGTGGGAGCTGCCCCACTGCTGCTCTCCCTTTCCCCCAGGCTCCTTGGACATGGGCAGGTGTGTGGGCCCGCAGCAGGACCTGCACTGGTGAAGAACCTCAGAAGCAGAGAAGATGCCAGGCAGGACAGCAGTGACTTGGGAGCAGGCAGGGTCCCTCACCAGCCTGCAGCCCTGATGGGCAGGGAAAGCCCAGCCCCGGGTGGAGCTAAAACACGGCCTTCATTTCACAGCAAAACAATCCCTCTTTGTGCAGCCTGTTCTCCCAGAACAATCCTCTGCTCTGACAATGTCCTTTCTGTGGCTTAGTCCCGCAGAGCCACCAGCAGCGTGCTCAGCCTGACGCCTGGCAGCTCGCACCAGCGCCTGCCCTGCTGCCCCATGGCTGAGGTGTAGCACCTGAGAGCCCTGCCCTGGGCATCCTCTGCTGGGGACTTGGTGGCCACTTCAGGTCAAGGCAAAGCCTTCCCAGGAAACACGCCAGCAAAGCCTGGAGCACCTGGGAGGGGTTTTTCTTCTGGTTTTATTCGCACCATGGCGCCGCTGCACCACATGCCAGGAGGGCAGCCCTGGGACGCAGTTATGGAGTGTGGCATGTGGGTGTCAAGTCATCAAATCTGTCTCCAATTCCAACTGCCTGCTGTGGGTTGGAGAAGTTACCTGGCTTTGCCAAGCTGCTCTCTTCAGGCTCCAGGCAGTCTGGGACAGGTTGCAAAAGCTGATCAAGTCCTATGGGCTTTAAAACACAGAGATAAATGAAATGGCTTCAGAGAGATTGTGGGGATGAGTAGGATGAGGGCTTTCCCATCACCTGCATTTTCTCTCTTCAGGAGCATGTGTGCCCATGCAACAGCCTTGAAAGCTCCCCGAGGAGGGGCAGTTTTCAAGTATCTACCAGAGACAGAGCTCACAAAGCTGCTGTGGTCTTCTCCCATATCCTGTAGCATATGGACAGTCACAAACGCTTGCACTGGTAGCAAGGACTCCTGTTGTGCTGCATGTGTTGAAACCCCCAAACATCCTGACCCTCTCCAGCCTCCCATCAGTCCATTCTACATCATGAGCTGGCCCTGCTGTGCCTGCTGCCATGCAGGGGCACTGAAGAACAGCTTCTCCAAGCTTTTAGTCTCCTCAAGCACCTTCCTCCAGCCTCTTGCTGCCTGTTCTTCACCCAAGATTTGTGTGTATTTGGAACAAGCACCATTATCCAAAAGGTTATCCTATAGGCCACAGGAACAAATAGGGATGCTTTAGCAGGTCCTGAGTGGGCTGAGACTTCTGGCATGTCTGTGGAGACCCCAGGGTGTTGCACATTGCTGGGGTGATGTTGCCAGCCTGCGGAGGTGGCTGTCAAGGTTCACTAGAGAGACTGCTGGCTTTTACGCAGCTGATAAAGGACTCTCATCCTGTCAGGAAACCTTGGTCATGCATGCTGCCCACTCTGGCTGGCAAGCAAAGTCCAGCAGTTAAACACAACAGGGTGAAAGTCTGCCATCAAAGCATCTGCACTCCAGCGCACCACCACCAAGCTTCCGGGTGAGGCTACAACCTTTCCTTTTATCCCATGGTATGCCTTTCTCAAGTCATGTTTTAGAGTAAAACTACAGTTTCATGTTACAGCAGGGATTCCAGCGGGGTCACTTCATGCCTGCTGGCTACAGAAATGTTGTGAGTTGTTTCCTGGTAGCTTGAGGGGCTTCTAGGAACTTCAGATTCCAGGACTGAAGTGAAGGTATTTCTTCTGGCTGAGGAGGAAGACAGCAATACCGACAGCGATGGGGTAACCGGCCTCTACTGCCAGCATGATGTAATCAGCATAAATAACAGACAAGAGTTTGCACAAGATGAGTCACTTGATGTTGATATCAACCATGGAAGGAAGCAGCACATCAGCCTGAGCTTACCGAAGCAGGCTCACTCAGGCGCGGCCTGTCTGCCCATCTCCATTTGCTGAAATCACAAACTTGGCATTATGGCATTTAATGCTCCTTCAGGCTCTGAGTAGTGCCATCTGTCTCCACGTTTAGTGGCCATGAAAGCCTTGTTCTATTCTCCCAGTATAGACAGAGGTGGTGTGGAACATTTCTTGGATGCTTTGCAGTTGCCATTTTTTGTCATGGAGTCACAAAGAAGCAGCAGTGATGTGCGGGTGATAGTGCTTTAAGGTCCAACCTCAGGAGAAAGGGATAAACAACATTAGAGAGACAATTTACATTCGGTGTTTTTATCTGATCCCCTGCAAAATTGCTGGCTTTCCAGGATTAAAAAGCAAAGCATGGGAGGATCTGGAAATCTTTTCACACCCCAAGTGTAACAAGGCAGGTGAATTTGTTAACTATGTACATCAAATACATCACTGAAAAATTACAGGGCACACGTGTTTAATTTCACTAGATTAATTTGGGCTTTTTATTATCTTTTCACTTTTTCGAATTGGACAATGTCAGTGGCTTTGCCACATGAAAATCCCACGATTCAATTTTTCAAGTGTTTAAAAAATTATTTCACAGTTATAAATTCAGTGAATTAGAGAATACAAACTTATTTTATAAATCAGATGTGATCAAAAAGATATCTCAGCTCCCCAGAAAGCCAGAGTTTTGAGAATTTCTATCTCTGCCAGAAAAATGGAGGAACTTGGTATCTGGAGAGGCTGAAACCCCCTTTTTCCCCACTGATGGCGAGCCTAAGACACTCCTAAGACTGGCACCAGAAAAGGCGCAACACTGAGAAAACTGCACCGGCATCTCTCATCATATGCAGACGAAATGATCGTTACTAATCCCTAAGGTCATAACCTTTCACTGAACCTTTTTCATTGCTTAGTTTCTCCAGACCTTCCCATCTGATAGTCTGCAGATAATCCTGTGCACTGATGATGGCTTTCATCTTTGTGCCTTCAGCAAGTTACATTAGTGCACGCCTGCTTTTTGCACCAAGACAGAGCAACAGGGAGAAAGAGGTGCACTTGGCTCTGCGAGAAGCAAGGAGAAAGCAGGAGAGAGAGACTGATGCAGAGAACATCAGAAAGGAGGAGTGCAGAGACTCACCCACCTCCAGCAGGTTGGATCTCCACGTTGAGAAGGATCAGCAAGACCTCACCAAAGCTACAGTGGAAATGGTCTGTTGTTCTCCAGAACAAGCAATGGAGGAAGGAACTTAGGTTCTCCCAGCCTGGAGCCTGGTGCAGCTCAGGCTGCTGCCACCAAGAGCACAACAGCCAGGCTGTTTCGTGAGCTGCAGGTGAAGAGTTAATGACCTGCACAGCTTTGCGCACTGCAGGAAGGGTTGGTGCAGGAAAGACACCCTTGTGCAGGCGTGTGACATGATCATCTCTGGTTCAGCAGTCCAGGCTGCTGTCAGAGCGACACGCTGCAAACAGCCTCTGTCCCAGAGTTCCTGTCACGCAGGCAGGGTTCAAGATGAATGAAGGATGTTATCCATTTATACAAATAATCTCTGCAGACACGTTGGGACCATCAGGGTGTACACAATGGGTCACATCACTCTGGCCTGGTCTCCTGCACCCTCACCTCCCTTATTTTTGAGGGATTTTCTTTGCTACCCTGCTTCCAAAGAATCATAGAATGGTTTGAGTTGGAAAGGACCTTAAGATCACCCAGTTCCAACCCCCCTGCCATGGGCAGGGACACCTCACACTAGACCATGTCACCCAAGGCTCTGTCAACCTGGCCTTGAACACTGCCAGGGATGGAGCATTTACCACTCCTAAAAAAGTTCTAGAGAAACGGGAAGACAAAAACCCAGATCCACAACACGCAGCAGATTCATCAAGTCCTTGCTGGAGCCCTGTCCCCAGGGTTAGGAGACTCTCCATCACATCAGCAGATCAAGGTCCTTGCACCCACTGGAGCTCCTGCCCAGGCTGCTGCTGCTTCCAGGACATGGTGGGAAGGGGGAACACCTTGCAGACGCCCACTGAGCGTGAGAAGTGAAAGCCAGGCAGACACACAGACAAAGGTGACCCATCAAAACAAGTGAGTGTGAAAAGAAAAAAAACAACTAATAGAGGAGAAATGAAATGAAAAAATACATTTGATGTGTTAAGAATTAAGAGAGAAACACAAGATGTGGTAGCAAGGGAAAACTGAAGGGAAAGTACTGCACAGCAATAATGGTGGAGATGGCAGATGTGACAGGGAAATAAGAGTCCAGGACCAAGAGAGTGGAGAAACAAATTGCTTTCAGAGCAGAAGAAAAGAGAGTGACCTGGAAATCTATTCCAAAAGCAGGAAGAAACTGGGCTGTGCAATTTAGGGCTTATAGTTAGAGCCTGACAAGCCTGCCAGCAAGGGTGGATCCAGAGGAGAGACGGAATGCTCAGAGAAAGATGTGAGATGTGGATACAAGGTGGAAAAGTGTCTAGTAGGGAGTGTGAAGGAATCCACTGGTGAACTCTCATATCATGACAACATGGCAAGATTTCCACTGAATGGGTCTATGAAACAAATAAAAATAGAGTAATGGAGCAAAATAAAAGGAGGACAAAGAGAAAAAGAAGGGAAGAATTGCAAACAAGACTGATGCCTACACTTAAGAAGGGAGAAACAGTGATCCAGACAGCTGCAGGCCTGCCAGTCTGATGTTGATAGTATTCAGTTAAAGAGTAATGCAGCACATGGACAGGAAATGGAAAGTGGGATAAAATACAGCTTAGCATGTCTGACTAACCTGGTAATTAAAAAAACCCATTCTATAAAGCCATAGGCCCTGTGTGGGCTTCAGGGAAGCAGCTAGGAACCTTGGAACCAATTGGGAACCTCAGTAGCTATTGGGGCTGAAACGAGCACAGGAATTCCATGTGGGAAGGAGTTGTTAAGGTCGAGATGAAAGCAGAGCCTCGTGAAAGGGAGCATATCAGGACACACATAAGGTTACTACTAAGGTACTTTGTGGATTTTCTTGTAAACTGATTTCCCTAAGGACTGGCACAAATATTAGGTGTGATCTGCTGAAATCATTATGTTGTGGTGCATTAGCACTGTAGGGGAATGTTAAGGAATGCTGTACTACCAAAAATAAGGCATTTAGGTCACCAGGAGTGCAGTTCTTTCTTTACTTCATTTGGAGGACTTTGTTAGCTGCAAGCACCAGAAGGAGAGGAGTTAAAGGAGTAACGAGCCACAGAGTGACTCTGAGCGGTCACTGGAAAGCTGGACAGAGAAGCAAATGCAGCCCTGGCTGCATCCAGACAGGGAATTCTCACCAGGTGAGCCCAGTCTGTGACCACTCCTGGTCACCTGCCTTCAGGAGAGGGAACCTGATCAGCCACATGGCCAGAAGAGTTACCACGGCATCAGGAGCGGGGACAGCCTGGCTAGGAAGAAAATGCTGGAAAAACTCGTTTAGTCTTGCATGTAATGGCTGAGAGGGAGATGACTGCTGTCGACAGATACATTGGAGCATAAATACCAAGGCAAGGACCTATGTGAGATAAAAGACAATGCTGGCACAGAAGCAAATGGATATTAATGGATTGCTGTACATCAAATTAAGCTGGAAATGGGGTGATTCCTAATAATCAGAGCAGTGAGTTCTGAAACCAGCTTCAGATCAAGCCATTTTTGATAGTCTGTGAGGACACCAAGGGATGAAGTGGTGCTGGGAACAGCATGCAGACCCATGTAACCTCCTTGCGGCGTCCTGTCCTCTTTCCAGATGCTTGTGGTAGCTGCTGTGGTGTCACTCGTAAAAACCATGACCATATGTGCCACTTGTTTATCGATCTGTATTGATCGCCCTCATGCCCTCACCGCCACTCTCACACCACCCCTCCACACGCCACCCTGCCTGACCGTTTTCCCAGCCCATCTCCCATCTTTTCCTTGCTCTTGCTGCCCTCCACTCCCTCGGCTTCCCCGGCGAGCTGCCTGTCCCCTGGAAGCCAGCTAAACCCACCCAAAACCCAGCGAGCCCCCACGCCAGGGCGCTGCGCAGCCACAGCCCCTCAAGAGCGGCCGGCCGGGGCTCGGCTGTGGAATGGAAGGGCTGTTGCGCCGCTGCTGATTGGCCCAGGGCATGAGCTCCTCCCCTCAATCGGTCCTCGAGGGGCGGAGCTCAGCCCCCAGGACCAATCAGCAGCGACAAAGGGGGTAGGGCAGCGCTTTTTAAGGGCGGGGGCAGCCGTGGTGGCGGGCAGAGCGGGTGCGGCCATTGGTGAGTGTGCGGTTGGGCGTGCTGAGTGCACGTGGGGGAAGGGGCCCTGCTGCGGCGGTGGGCGCTGGCCGCGGCCCTGCCCGGTGGGGGTGGGCTGGGGTTGCCTGTTCCATCCCAGGGCTCTTCCGGTGTTTTTTCTGCCGGGGAAAGGTATCTCAACTTGGTGGTGGCTGGGGAGTGCTTTTTGGGGTGATTCATGGCTGATCGCTGAAGGTCGTTGCAGAGCAGGGGAGTGCTGAGGCCAGCTTTGGGGTTGAAGCTTTGCCGGAGTGGGGTTTAGCTGCTTTGAGGTTGAAGCTTTGCCTGCCGTTGTGGTGGGCCCGGCCCTGCCCTGCTGAGGCCATGTGCCCGCTTGGCACCTGCTCAACAGCCTATAGGGGGAAAGAGGCCGGAGGAGGCTCTCGTGTGAGTGCTTGTGTCTCTGTCACCCGGGGTGCTCCGGGGCATGGGAGGAGGCGGGTGATGCCCCCTCGCTGAGGGGGTGGAGGGATGAGTCTGGAGAGACCATGGCCTGATGGGCGGGATGGGTGTTGTGGCATGCCTTTGGCAGGGGGTGAGGCTGGGTGCGGTGGCTACCGGGCAGGAAGGCGCTAGTGAGGCTGTCACTCTGCTGGAGGGAGAGATAACCACAGCAGCAGCGTGAGTGCGTGACAGGCCAGCAGTGCACAAACCTGCCTGTGTCAGAAGGAGGGAGATAAGTGGGGTCTATGTTGGGCTGTTGAAGTTTGTAAGAGCTACTGAGTCCTCGTGGTGCTCCCCGGCTCATGGCATGGTCCCCGGTGTCCGGGGAAGGGTGCAATTCCCTTCCCGGGGCTGGGCTGCCCTCCTTTGGGGCATTCCTATGCCAGAGCCGCCTCCTCCGCACCGTCTTGGTGCGGTGCTTGGGATGCCTCCCAGCCTGCCAGGAGGAAGGGCTGTCCCTCCCCGCTGGTTGTGCACCAGGGCACACGCACCCTGGCCTGTGTCCCCGCAGGTCTTTGCCCGGGGGCCATGCTGAGGTCAGTGTCCCGGCAGTGCCGAGGCGGCCCCCGTTCTGCTGGCGGTGACGGGCCCTGTGCCAGGGGCTTGTTGCCTCCGCGGGCCGAGGGCTGCACAGCTTCGGGGAAGGGGGTCGGCATCACGCAGCTGACACTTGCGGTGGTGCTGGGGCAGCTGCCGTTGCCGCTCCCGGCCTGCAGAAGCCGGTCAGGCCTCGGCCGGGGCTCGCTGGGAGCTGGCTTCACCCCCTTCACCGCAGTCACCGCCCTGGGCCCCGCAGCGGCGCTTCCCCAGCCCCGGCCGCACAGGCCCCGCTGGCGGTGATGCCGGCGCTCGGCCGGGCCGCGGCACCGCGCTTCCGGGGCCCGGAGCGGCGGTAGGCCCCGGCGGCGCCACACCCCGCGGCCGTGCCGGGAGCCGACGCGCTTCCTCCTCCCGGGCGGGGGGTCCCTGCCGGGCACAGCGGCGGGATACGGGCCGCGGGCCTGTGCTGGGGCTGCTCTGGGACCCCGCTCGGCTCCCTGACACCCTCCGGCCTGGCGCGGCCGCTGCGTTCGGCCGTGGCTGCAGGCTGCGGGATGTTGAACAGCTGGGAAGGGCTGTGGTCCGCTGGCGTTTGGCTGCGTTGGGATAAGAAGAGCCTTCAGCGGCGGCGCTGGTGGCCGGAGATCTTTCTCCTACACATCCCTCGGCATCAATGTACCATTGAGATGGCTCTTCCCTCCTCCTCCGGGCAGGGTGGCAGTACCAGGCCTCCCCCGCTGCTGCGACACAATGTTAGCTTTGAGTGCCGGCTCGTGTAGGTGCTTGGCCCTTGCTCTGGAACGCTGGTGGGAGGAGGAGGTCGCTGTCACCCTCCTGGTGGCAGCAGTAGCCCTGTTGCAAGCTCATCCCGGACTGATGTGTGGTCATACACGGGGTCTACACTTGCTGGGCAACTGCAGATTTAATAACCATGGTCAAATGGCTCATCTAACCTTCCACAGGCAGTGCTGGGTTCGCTGTCTGTTATGTGGGCCTGTTCCTCCCTTGTAATGAAGGGACAGTTGGGAAAACTGCTGCCTTTTGATCTCTGTAACAGGCTGAATGAGAGAGCACTGGGACGGGAGGGGAGGCTTTGGGGGTGATGGTCTGTATGCCCCGGTGCTCAGGCTGTTTCCTGCAGGGGTACTGTCAGGTGCTTTCTAGACCACCTTGGCCCTGGAGTTCTAAGGACAGGGAGTGGAGGAAATACCCCTTCCTGTGCGCATTTGGCGTAGTGTGGGATAACACTGGCTGCTTTCCTTGCTAGTGCATTCCCTCAGAGCATCTCTTACCCTCCTGGAGTCCAGGATTGCCCGTGCAGCAGCGCATCCATCCCGTGCTGCCCCAAATTGACCCTCTTCTCTTCTGCCAGAATGCAGCCAGGGCAGATTCCTAGCTGGACGGAGCTGACCTTCCCACCAGACCTGCTGGGCAGCTTCTTGAGGATGGTTTAGAGAGTCAAACAGTTGGCGAAACCCTTGGGGTTTGACTGGGGCTGCTGTATCTTGTCTGTTTCTTAGGAAGCCCCTCTAGCTCATGGGTGTGGGCAGCTGCTGACAACCCGTTCCTGTGGGAAGTAGCATGATGCCAGGTGTTGCAGCATCTGCTTGCTGCATCTCGCTGTGGGGATTAAGCCATGCCACACACACAGCCTGGGCCTCTGCAGTCCTGCCCTCTGTATTGTCACCTCTGCTTCCTGAAAGGGGAGAGTGGGGGAGGGATTTTATGATCCTTGATGGTAGAAATGTAATATGAAAGTACTGTTAAAACTAAGGATAGGGGAGGAGAAACTCGCTCTGATCTAGAAGTGTTGTTACTGTGTTTTGAAATGAGCGAGCTTATTCAAGGTGCATAGTGTCTCCTTTCTCTCCCTGGGGGGGGAAAAAAGCTTTGCATCCCTAGGAAGCTCTGAAGCTGACATCAGAAGCAGGTGCACTGCTGCATGCTTGGCTTGGTACTGTCCTTGAAGGTTGCAGTGAATGCTTTCCCCTTTCCTGTTGGGGTTACAGGGCAGCCAACACTCAAGCTGAGATCTCTCCTTTAGGAAGAAGATTACAGGAGGTATTGGGAGTGGTGTCTGTGATGGCCCAAGAGATCTTCAGTATTCCTGTGCTTTTGTATTGGACTTATGCTAGCGTGTGTCCTGCTGGCTGTCAGATGGTGGGAGTACTTGGGCTGGAAAGTCTGGTTCTTGCCAGTCAGACAGGTGAGGCAGCCTGGGCTCTGCAGGGAGGAGCTGGTCCCCAGGAGCCAGAGTTCTTCCCTGCAGGACTTATGGGGCTGTTGTTGCTCAGAGATGACAAGCTGCCCCAGCCGGCTCCATATCAGGAGGCCTGTGTCTGGATGGAACTGAGACTTCAGTGGCTTGGTGATTGTGGAGGTGGTAACTGAGTCTGATGGTGCTTGATTTTCCCTTAGTCTCACAGGGTATTTAATTTCTGGTTGATTCTTTCGTGTGGGGTGGGTCGGGGTGGTAAGCTGTCACTGTGGCCGCAAGCTCTGCAGGGCTGATGCAAGGAGTGCTCTTACCCTGTGGATCAGATCAGATAGCTTGCTCTCATGGTTTGTTTATAGCTTTGTCCTGTATATAGATTTATATTTTGTTCTGCTTATACTTAACCCTAAGAGGCTTTCCCTTTCTGTACAGGACCAGCAGTAGCAACAAGAGCCCTGGCTTTGAGTGGTCCATGTATGCCTTGTGGAGATAATCAGGCCTAGTGCTGCTCTCTTTGTGTGTGGAGGGATCTGAACCCTGTTAAAGGTGGTATCTATTAAGCCTTACGCTTTGGGGGATCTGTGGTGCATATACTGTGCTCCTGGAGTGTAACATGTTTAGTGTTGTCAGATAACATGCCTTTCTCTTGTTCGGAGGTGGCTGTGTGACTGTGCTGCTGCCTTGGTGTGGAGCATATGGGTGGCCCAATGCTGATGTGAGGGCAGGTTCCAGGCAGTAGCCCCTTGTCTCAATGAGAAGTGGCTCTGGGTTCACCATTGGGTTTCTTGAATCATCTGGATAAAGCTGTTGGAGGGACTTTAGTCTTTCTGCATCTTGCTTTGTAGACTTTTAATATCCATCTTGTCTTGATGTGCCTCTCCAATTAATGTACAGGCCTGGATGGGACAGAGCAATGTAATCATTACACAGTAATGATTACAGACACTGCTGTGGGAACAGAGGTGAAGCCTTGTAGTGAGGCACTTGCATAGTGATTAAACCCAGGGATGAATGCTTTGGTACAGTCTGTCCCACCTCCAGATAGGGGTGTTTTGTATTCCTGTGCTGGAGGGCTTTGGAAGGCTTGACCTATTTCTTGAAGTGGGTGTTAGGAGCTGGTTTGGCTCAGCCCTGCCTGCATAGTTCTGTCCTGTCTGGGTGTGCTCCCCTGTGCACCCTGGGGGGCTGCTGGGTGCCATCCCCTCAGAGAGGAGCCCAGCTATCTGCTTCCCAGCATGAGGGAGCAGACATAGCTCAGTGTTGTTAGCATAGGAAGGAAGTGCTTCATTTTCCCCTTCTGCAGGTGTCTTGCCCTTGGTTTCTTTTCTCCATTTTTTTTTTTTTTATCCTTTGTTCCTTGCTGTGTTGGACTTCTTGCCTAGTGCTGCCTTTTCTCCAGCTGCTCTCATCTGTACTGACACCAGTGCCCTGCACATGCAGCCACCAGTGTGGCATGTGATAAGGAGTAAGCCTACTCTAAGAGCTTGCCTGATCAGCTGGGGGAGGTGCTGTCCCTGCAAAAACACTGTGCTGTGCATATAGATCTTTTACTGCATGCTCTTGTGAGACCTTGCAGTCTCATGACGTGCCTTGCCTCTTGTACAAGGTTACTTTATCCTATTGCAACGGACTTTCTTCCCCTGAAAGCTTGTGAGGTGCCACTCTGACTGCAAAGGCTCTGCAGAGCTTGCCTGCTAATCTGGGAGTCTCCCTGCTTCCAGCTCTCCATGGGAAGGGGAGAGCCTAATCTGTTTGTAGCATGCTATCCAAAGGCCTCAGGGTTTTACAGACACAGTGTGAGATAGTGGTAGGGTATTAACACACACTTGGTGAAGATGGAGAAAGTCCTTGGCTTCAGACAGGTCACTTCCTGCTGCTTGAAGCCTGTGTGCCAGGAGCAGCACATGCCAGTGTAACTCCTGTACCAGTTGCAGTGGCAGCTCTTGCAAGAGCTGTTGCATATCAAGGGTTTGAGAGTTTGCGTCCCTTGTCTTGTGAACACAGTCCTCCTGTACTGGCTTCCAAGTATGCTGATGCAGAGCATATGGTACCAGGCTGTTAGCTGTGTCCTTTGATGCTGAGCATGAAGTAGCCAAGCCAGAGGAAGTAACAAATGGATGTGATTCAAATAGGAAAATTTATCTGGTGGTGTTAGCATGAAGTTTTTGTGTAGACTTTGTAGTTATGTTGTGGGCTGAGAGCTCTGGAACTGGTTGTCCTCAAACTGACAGATTCTGTTCGAAGTTCTCAAAGCCAAGGTGCCAGGTTAGGGGAGCTACTTTCTGGCTCTGCCCTGCTCTGCTGGGATGGTGTTCTGCACTTGAAACACAGAAGCTCCTGCTTTCCTTCCAGACTCATCTTCTGCACTCTGTGGACTGGTGCACGGGCATCTCTCTTCGGGGTGTGTGTGGGGGAATGTTGCTTAGGTACCATGTGGACAACAGTACCTTAACTAAATCTTTAATAAGATGGCTGAAATGGTTAGCAGTAATGCAATGTACCTGAATACAGCTGTCTGCTGCATGTGCTTGAACTGGTGTCCTGAGATGTGAAGCAAGCATGCACTGTCTGGTTACAGTCTCCTTTTCACCTGGGCACAGAGCAGCAGGAGGAAAGACAAATCCGCTTTTCTGTTTCATGATAAACTTCAGTTTTAGTGATCGTGCTGCAGTTGATAAAGAAGGCCTTGCTTGGCTGGCCTCATTCTCACTCTTCTCTTGCTCTGACTGCCTCACTGCTTGTGTGTTGTTGATGGCAGATATGGTTTTGCGTTCCTCATCTTGTTGAATTCATTTGTGCATGAGCTTCCAGGAGGTGTCTCCTGCAGCTGTGACTGACCCCTCCTGGTGATGGTTTGAGGTGCCAGCCTCAGTGTGTTCTGTGCACAGCCCTGTCTGTGCCTGGTCTGGGGCCACCAGACCCTGGGCTGATCAATCCCACTCCTTCCACAGCAGCAGCTGCTGCTGCCAGATGCTTCTGAACCACAGGTCTCCATATCTCTGCTGGAAAACATTCCCTGGATACATGGAGCTGCATATGGGCCTTGCTGGACATGACAGTGATGTTCTGGAGCTCTAGGAATGTGCTGTGGTGGGGAGCTGGGGGAGGAAGACGCATCTTTCCCAGAGCTGTGTCGAGCCTTGCTGTCCGCCTGTGTGTCAGGGATGTGAGTTAGCTTGATATCTGCTTATCTCCTGAACTTTGAGGGTTGCTACTCCCTTAGGACACCTGCAGGGACCAGGCCTGCTTTAGCCAGTTTAGCAAGGGCCCTGTGCCAGCTCACCCTGCAGTGGTAGCTCTGTGGCCACCTACCAGACTGTTTTGGTGCTGCCTGTAATTAAAGTAGTGGGGAGATGAGGGTGCTTGCTTTCACACTTATTAGAGGACTGATTTCTGACTCAAAAGCTGATGGGGAGGCAGGAGTGTTGGGTGGCTGGGCTGAGTATTGCTTGCCGATAGCTGCTGTGTGGAGAGATGTGCCCTGTGGGGCTATTGACAAAACTAACTGGGTTGAGCTCTGGCCTCTGTCGTGGCTCACAATGTTGTCTGGCTGCTGGGGCTGGTTATAAAGGGCCTCGTTATTCTTGCTGAGGTTGCACTAATAGCTGTATAGCTTGTTGGGAATGTGCAGTGTATGCATTGCTTAGTGTAACCAAGTATCTAAGCTTTGGTTGCTGTGGCAGAGTAGGGCCTGATGCTCTGGTTTGCAAATAGTGGGAACTTTCTTGCTGAGATGGGGAAGTGATTCTCTTGTCTGTGAGAAGTGGAAAGAGTTGTGTTGCAAGGTCTCTAGGTATTGTGCAGGGTGTGTTTGGGCCCCAAGGGATCCTGGTGCTTTGGGATGCTTGGGCCTGTTGGCTTGACTTCAGCTGTGCAAAGCTCAGGCTTGGGTTCCCCATCTCCTCCCAGCTCCTTGCCCAAGAGGATCAGGATCCAGGAGGAGTCAAAGGAGAGCTTCTCCCCTGTACAAAGAGGACAGATGCCAGCCACTGAGCTGTAAACATCTGCAGTGCGTAGTGTGGAGGGCAGGAAGAGCTGATGCCTGGCTAGATGGTGAACCCCTCTTCAAGGGCAGAGGCATCAAGTGCTGGTGTTGTGCACAGAGGAAATGACAGAGGTGAGCTGAGGTTCCCAAGATGCTTGTGCTGGAAAAACGCTGCCTGCAGCAAAAAGGCTGGTGTGGAGCCATCATGGCTCAGACAGACCTGCTTAGTGAAGGTAATGCTTAGCCCTGCTTTACAACTCCCCCTTTGCAGCTTGACTGCCAATGCCCCAAGGCCAGTGGCTCTCCCTTGGGAGACAGAGGAGGGTGAGACATACTTGCATCTACTCGCTGAAGTATGCCTTGCTCAGCCTCTGTCTAACGCAGGACTGTGTAGCATGCCAGTGTGGACACCAGCCCTTGCAAAGATTCAAGAACCTTGGGGGTTCCTGGAAGATGGGCAGCTCAGTTAGCTGAATGCATCAGGATGACCTGCCTCAAGAAGCTGTGGGACATGCATAGGTGCTTTTCATAAGGGCCTGCTGTGTGATTCTATTAGTTCTGCCCTGGTAGAGGTCCTGGTGCTTGCCCAGAGCCCATGGTCAGGACAGGTCGATTGCCTGGCATGCATGGAGTGCTGGAGGTGCTTCACAAGGCAGAGCAGTAGGAGGGACTTGTTTCTGTTCCTACTGGTGGGAACTTCTGTGCTAGTGCCGTGTGGAAGCAGGCTGCTTCCACTGCTTGGGTGGGATGCTTGTCTGGGTTCAGGGCTGCTGCCAGGATGACCCTTGTCTGCTGTGTGCTCTGTGCAGCCTTCAGCAGGTCTGTCAGTGCGAGTCTTCTCACTCAAATCTCCCCGAGTTGTTTTGACTTGGGGTCCTCGTTGGCCAGCGGTGCTGGAGCCCTGCTGGCATCGCAGTCAGTACAGTAACCTGTAGTGCCTGAGCTCAGGTGTTTCCCTCCAGTGAGATGGAGCTCTGAGCTCGTGGGTGACTGATACCATCTTCTCATCCCAGCCTGCCTAAAATAGGCAAGCACTCTGCAAGAGTTCTGTCTGCCCTGGACCTGTAGTAAAGGTGACTCATTCAGCTTGATAAGATAAACACTGAGCTTGAGTAGTCAGGTACCTGTGCTGGGAACTAACTCTTGAGGGCTCCTCGATCCAGCAAACAAAGGTGTAGCTGGATGTAGTGGTTGAAAGCTGAAACTAGATGGACAAGTTTGGAGCTTGCTCTTAGCCATTAAAGCAACATAAAGCTCTGCAGCTTTCAGGACTTGTACTTACTGCATTTCCCACAGCTGGAGCTTTGAGTGGCTCTCAAGGATGCTCTAGTTCCTGCTACATTTTCCTGGCCCCTGCTGCATGTGGAGAGTGGATAACCTTGGCAGTGCCCAGGACCTTAAGTATTACTTACTACAAGTGAGTATTTACTTGCTGTTAAACCCCTTTAATGTTGGGCTGGGATGATGAGCATCTATTCCGCTGCTGACACCCATGAGGTGTGGGGGTCAGTTCTGTGGGGGGTCAACCCTAGGTCTTTGCCCTAGGGTTGCAGCTGCTTCCATGGTGACATGAGGAGCTGCTTTCTGTGGTTTTGAAGCAAAACATCTTAGGCTCTGTCCTTGGGGTGTGTGGCTGTGCAGGCTGCTCTGGGGCCTTGCTTGGAAGAATGGGTACTGTGGGAAGGTTGGGTGCGAAGGAGAAGACCTCTTCCACTCCAGTGCTGTTGCAGAGGTTGGGTGGCACTCATTTTGGAGGAGCACAGAGGGTATGACTGGGCAGGCACAGAGCTAACACTGTTGCTGCACTCAAGAGAGGTGTAGGGAATGGCGATGCAGAATGCTGTGTGCCAGGCACCTGTGAGGACCGCTGCCAGCAAATCCGGTCATGTTGGTGCTTGGTAGTGTCTGCTGCTGCTGCTGTCTGGGTCCCAGCTAGATGAAAGAGGACTTTACTGAGCTCTTACTCTTGCAGTGAAGCTGAAAGAGTGATGCTGGTGCTGGCTGATGGGGGCTTGAGGTGGCAATGGCTGCTGGATGCTCCCAGCTGGGACCTTGCTGGGAGGGAGGTTCCTCTGGCTGCTGGTCTGGGAGAGGCTCCATGCTTCCTGGTGGTGGCAGCAACAAACCTGCTGGGGACTGGGCTGGGGACTGTTTCTCCGGGCCTGTCTATGGGCAGTGGTTCCCATACAGCCTTTTGGAGGTCTGGGAGCAGCTGTGGGGATTCCTCCCTTGCAGCAGGGTGAATCAGGTAAGGCCTGTGCTCTGCCTGCCTTCTGCTGCTCTCTGGGCTGGGGAGCACAGGGGGCTGGGTGAACGTGCTTAAAGCCTGCCTGCAGCAGCAAGAGCCTGCACCCTTCCTGCTTTTATGGAGAGCATCTGTCTTGATCACTGGTGTGTGCTTAGAGTGAGGCTGAGCAAGTATGGGGAGAACCAGACTACCTCTCTGCAGCCTTATATCCTTTCCACCACAGATACTGTCCCCTGTCTGGAAGGGGAGTGGAAATGTCGTTGCCAAGTAGCTGCACCTCGCCCCTGAGGTGCTGGGTTATGGGATGGTAGCGCATGTCAGGAGAGTTTTGTGCAAGGATGTGAAACCAGGAACTCTAGCACCAGAAACATGTGTTTCTGAACTGATGGCTTTCCTTCCTCATGCAGTGGGCCTGCCAGTGGTGCCGTGTGGCTTCCCTGGCGGCAGTCAGTGGTCAGGAGCCCAAAGCTGATTGTAAAGCACTGCTCTGTGGAGGCTGTGGGTCAGCTCTGCATCTTGAAGACCTTGCACCAGGGTCAGGCAGAGAGCATTGTGCAGGTGGGTATGGGAGGCAAGGCAAGGCTGGTAGCAACATTGTGGTTATGGGTGATAATGCTTGAGCCTGTACAGCAGGAGCAAGACTAAGGGGCTGAAGATACAGTGCTGAGGCTGGAAGCTGTCCTAGCTAGCTTGAAATGTTAGGATCTGCCTTGGAAGGACTGCTGGTAGTAGATGATGGCGTTCCCAGCAGAGCTCAGGAGGCAGGGCCAGGATTAGTGAGAAGTGGGGAGCATGTGGTTCCACTGGGAAGTAGATCCTGGTGCATGATCAGTTGAGAGCAGTGCTGGCCAGATACACATGACTGTATCTCTGAAGCTGTACTTGATCTTCTGATCCACAGGCCTGTGCTCCGCAGGTAGGCTCCTGGGAAAACAGCCGCCTGATCTGCCCTTCTTCTCTCCACAGATACTGCCACCACCATGGAGGGGATTGTGACCATGTATCAGGACTTCATGAAGAAAGCAGGTGAGTGTTCGGCTCTGTCCAGCTCGTGCCTTCCTGCCACAGGCACTGCGGGGGTGGCTGTCAGCCCTGAAGTAGTCTGGGTCTGGCTACGTCCTGCCTCTTCCCTTGTCTAGATGCAGCTCCGGGGTTTTTGGGCTGCCTGGGTTGTTTTGCCTCAGGGCCTGTGTGCCGGCTGTTTTGGGGCACTCATGCCCTTGTACCTTACTGAGGTTGATTGGCTTTACCAGCCTCAGTTCCCAGACTGCCCCCCCCGGACCTGCACTCCTGTCCCAGGGGAACAGAATTGCCATTCCTTATGTCCGCCCCGGCAGCAGCATTGCTGGCAGCAGCCTGGGGTGAGGATGCTAACCACTCTGCGCTGTGGCTTTCTCTGCAGACCCCCGCATCGCTGATTATCCACTGATGCAGTCCCCGTTCCTTGTGCTGGGCATCCTCCTGACATATGTCTACTTTGTACTATCCTTGGGTCCCCGACTAATGGCCAACAGGAAGCCTTTAAACCTAAAGAAGTTCATGGTGCTGTACAACTTCTTTCTGGTGGGCCTCTCTCTGTACATAGTCTATGAGGTGAGTTGTTGATGGCAGGCTTTGTCTGGTGTATAAAAACCTGCATGCAGGCTGCATAGGTGGTGGGGAGTCCTTCTGCAGGCTATTGCCTGCGCTTCTGTGCAGGGCTTGGGAAGTGCAGTCAGTGATGTGTGGGCCCTCACCCTGGTGATGCTCTTGTTGCAGTTCCTGATGGCAGGGTGGCTTACTGGGTACACCTGGAGATGTGACCCTGTGGACTTCTCACAGGACCCCAAGGCCCTCAGGGTAAGTTCTTGCCCCTCTCCCAGTAATGGGGATGGCCTTCTGTTTGGACAGCAAGGTCACGGCTGCCTGCCTTTCCTGAGGCAGAGGACTTAGTCTCTGGCTCTTGGTTTCACCCCAGGGTTACTGTATGAGTGCTCTTGGTCAACGGGCATTTCAAGTCTAAGTGGGTCTCTAATATTAACGTGTTCTGTTACAGATGGTCAGTGTTGCTTGGCTCTTTGTCTTCTCAAAGTTCATCGAACTGACAGACACGGTGAGTAAGTTACTGTGAGAAAGCCTTGTCATTGCCTTCTGGGCAGGGACTTGAGTCCCAGTGTACTTGGGATAGGTGTGTACTTCAGCCCTTCCAGTCTGACCTGGTAGTGCTTCTGTCTGGCCTTATTACCAAAAAGGCCATGTTGGATTATTGCAGAGAACACTCTTGGCATGTTATAGCTCTGGAAGCTGTGGAATGACCTAATGGGTAGTGGCAGTGAGCTTGGTTGGGGGGGGGGAGGGAAACTGTCACTGAGATCAGACACTAAATTATTGGCCCACCTGCTCCCAGGACTGCAGATCCTTGATGTTACTGGGCTCTTATTGCAGGTGATCTTTGTCCTGCGGAAGAAGAATGAACAGGTCACATTCTTGCACCTCTTCCACCATTCTGTTCTGCCTTGGAGCTGGTGGTGGGGAGCAAGGTTTGGCCCAGGTAAGATGGAAACTGTAGGGGTGCACAGCTTGGGGAGAGGTTGGGTTTAGCCGCAGCATGCTGACAAGGGGTTTTGGCCCTGTTGGGCTCTTAGAAACTTCTTGTAGCACTGACTGCTGCAGAGGACTGACTTACGCTAATGAAAATCTTTCTGAACAGGGGGAATGGGCTCATTCCATGCCATGATCAATTCCATGGTGCATGTTGTCATGTACCTGTACTATGGGCTCTCAGCAGCAGGACCTGCCTTCCAAAAGTATCTGTGGTGGAAGAAGCACATCACAGCCATCCAGCTGGTGAGTCTGCTGTGGAGGAGAGCATGTGCCTTCATCCTCTTCTGGGGGGGCAGGCCAGCCCCTGTACCTGTGAAAGGTGCAGCCAGCAGCTGTAGCTGTCTCTTCTGTAGCTTCTCTGGGTTTCTAACAGCTCTGAGACCTCTGACAACCCTACCAGCCTGGTTAGGGTATGGGTGCTGCTCAGTCTTCTGCCCCTGGGTTCATTCACACTGGGAGGGTGAGACATGTGCTGCCTTGAGGCTTGTGCCTGCCTTGTCCAGCTGCTGACTGTGCCTCGATGTAAGGAGGCACACACTCCACTGCAGAGTGGGAGAGGAGCCTATTGGTTTAATTTAGAAAGGTCTGTGGGGGGTGGGCCGTGTCCCTAACCCTGCCCCCATGAATAACTTGTCCCTGCTCTGCCTTGTTCCCAGGCGCAGTTCGTGATTGTCTCTGTCCACATCTCTCAGTATTACTTCATGCCCAGCTGTCAGTACCAGTTTCCCATCTTCGTCCACCTCATCTGGATTTATGGGACCATCTTCTTCATCCTCTTCTCCAACTTCTGGTACCAGTCCTACACAAAGGGCAAACGGTTGCCGAGGGTGGCTCAGCAAGCAGCCCAGCACAACGGTAGCAGCATCCATGAGAATGGCACTGTCACCAATGGCAAGGTCAAAGCCAACTAGAGGGCAAGGCCCTCCCAGAGCCAATGAGAGCCCCGGGGCAGAGGCAGCTGGGACCTGTTCCCCTGCTCCTGGGTGCCATAGCCAAGTCAAGTGCCTACAGACTGTTGTACCCCTGTGCCCAAGCCCTGCTGTCCTCTGTCTGCATGCCCAGCCCCTCTGCTCTGAGCAGCTATGGGCAACTTCTCCTTGGAGGGCTTGTGCTGTTTCTCAGTGTTGCTGAGCAGAGAGGCAGCTGCCTGCATCACAGCTGTGGGGCTGCAGTCCCATTCCAGTGTTTCCAAAGGACCTTCCCCAAGTGCCTACATCTGGCCCTCCTGCCTGGGGCCCAATTCCTTCTGAGTAGGACCAAAAGAAGAGACTGCTCCCTGTCCTGATGCCCCTTCCTCTTCCCTGTCTCATGAGCGCCTGTGTGGATGAGCAGGCTTGTCCCTGGCTGCTTGCTGCTGCCAGCTCCAGTGTGAGTGCTCCTGCTCTACTGTGCCTTGTGCCACTTTGTTCCATGCCACAGTGCTGCATGTCCCTTTTAATCCCTGTGTGCCCAGGGTGGGAGGTCCTGCCCTGGCATAGCTGTGCTCAGGTGTAGCGATGGAGAATGTAGTGGTGGTGTATATGGAACTCAAGGGCCCAGACCTGCCCAGTACAGTACACATGTCCTGTGCCTACTATGTGGGTTGTGACAGCCTGAAATGCCTCTCACACACACTAAGCTCAGGTTGCCTTGCCTTTCTGTACCTGAGCTAGGTGCTCAGTGTGTGCTTCAGCCACACTTGCGTGATCCTGTATGGCAGCTGGTGCCTTGCTCCAGAGTTGGGGAGGCCAAGCTCAGCCTTGCCTTGGACCACTTCCATTCCTGCATACTCAAGACTTGAGCAATAATTGCCCCTAGAATCAGCTCTTGGGCTTTCCTGCTTGGGCCCAGCTCTGCTCTGGCCCAGTGTGAGCACAGCAGAGGATGGTTGTAGCCTGTGCTGCTGTGGTGTATGTGAACACATCTTGCCCCCGTGCATCCAAAGGTGTACCCTGCCCTACCAGCAGAGCAGTGCAGCAGCTCTCCTGGTACTGGTGCCCATCACTTGCTCAGGCTGTAACCAAAACTGTGCTGATGGCCTTGAGGTTGAGGTGAAGGAGCCAGGCCCCATCAGATTGGGCTGCTCTTCTATCACAAATAAACAGACAGAAGGAGAAATGGCTCAGCCCTCTTTTTTCCTGGCTTGCTGTCCTCAGAAGCTGTTCCAGGTGCTTGGTGCTGCCCAGTGTGGTTGAGGCAGGGCTGGGAGCAGCAGCTGGCATGGCAGGTTTTTGTGTTGGGGGGAGAGGGCGGTAGCAGTCTGCTGATGAAGCAGATGGCAGATCGTTCCCAAGTGTTCTGGTAGAGCAGTGCTCATGGCAGGAAATGTGTCAAAGCTCCTGTTGTGAAAGTGGCTCCACCCTGTCAAAGAATGGCTGGGGTGGAGCAGGGTGTGTGCTGGGACCTGGGCACCGGCCCAGGAGGTGCTGCTGCTTTTCAGACATCCCAGGGAGCTGAGGTGTGGTAGAGTAGGGAATAAAGACCCTGGAACCCCGGGTGATGGGGAAACAGCAGTTTGCTGCCTTCGCCAGCTGAAGCCACAGCTGCTGCCAGCTGTGACTGCCCCTGCAGTGCAGATCTGTGCAGAATGTAGCTCAGGCAGGTCAGAGGGAGGTTTGTGTTCCTGCTGTCTTCCTCTTGCTACAGCAGTGCCCCATGCCTTGGCTGGGCTCTGTTGTTTCTACCACCTGAGACAGTCTGGCTTCCCTGCAGGGTTGCTGGGGTGCAGTGCTGCCTTCCCCATGCTGTTGTAAAGAGGCTAGCAAAGGTGCTGAGTCAAGCCTGGGCAGAGGGGTTGGTTGCTTGTGGCCAGGAGGAAAGCTGTTTCACTATAGGTTTGTTTGGGGAATGGGGAGAGCTTTAGTAGCTGTCCAGCCAATGCTGGACCTAGAGCACGGCTGGATGTGAGGGAAAGCTTTGCTGACTGTGCCTGAGCTACCGTACACTATACTCATGCTCCAAAACAGGAAACCATCAACTGACCTGAACTGGTGTGATCGAATAAGCCAAACTGCATGTGGGCATCACGACATTTTATAGGGCTCAGTGCTCTTGTATGTATGAAGCCTTAAACTGGATCTGGCTGCTGCACTGTGTAGTGGTGTCTCAGTTGCTGCTCCTCTGGGCAAGAACTGTCAGGAGTGCTGGTTCTGGTCCCTGATGAAGGGGTGTGTAACCCTAGTTAGGTGCTCAGAAGCCCTCTCTTCAGGAGCTGTAGGTGACAGTCCAGCTGAAGATGGAGCTTTTCCCATCAAGCCTCCTTTCCCCTCCCTCAGCTGGCTTTTGGTAAACATGGCCCTGTCTTTGCTTTTGCCCAAAATAGTAACAATACTTTTGAACTACTTCTGCTTGGCCTTTTAAAAGGGGCTGTCCCCTGCATGTGTTCTGCTTTCCCTTCCTCCAATTGTTCCCATTAGCTGAGATCTTCCCATGGGCTGGCTGTGGCCCTTGGTAATTTACATGCTGTCATGGTCATTTGGGGCTGTTGCTAATGAACTGAATCCACACCATATATAGCAGCATTTCCTGGGCCTGCTGGCTCAGTGCCCAGCTCTTTCCTCTGCTCCTCCTTGCTCCAGGGCAGTAGGAACAGTGTGGGGTCGAAGGAAGACACTGCAGTACCCTCACCTTCTAGTAATGCTCAGGGGTTTTCACAGGGTGGGTATGTGCTAAGGAGCAAGACAAGCTCTGTCTGAGAAAGGTGAACTGCTTTCTTCCACAGCAAAAACTGCACCAGTTTTCAGACATAAAAGCCTTTCTTGCAGGTTCCTTGCATCCTGGATCATTGCAGGGGCATGGCTCCTACACCAGCAGCACAGCCCTCAGAGAGTCTAACCTTGCATATAGGGCCCTGCCCTCTTCCCCCTTAGATTCAGCTGCTGCCTCTTCCTCCCTTGGACCTCTCCTTAGAGGACTCCCTCTGGGTTAAAGCTCTGGAAGCAGGGCAGGAGCCTGGTGCCAAGTACAGCATAATATTGTGCTGAGGGGAAGGTGGAAACAGTTAATAACAATCCACGCTCAGCTAATCACAGCACAGGCTTTGTCAAGCTACTTTACCCAAGATGAGGTGCTAATAAGCTATGTAGTGTCCCTGGCAGCCCCTGGTGCTGCTGAAGGACAGGCTGGATGGGTCTGTGGCAGCCCCACACCCTCAGACATCTCAGCTCCAATCAATATGCACAGCAACATGACTGCAGTGGCTGCACTGGCTTTTGTTAAAAGCTCAAATATGCTCCCACCAGCACAACTGAGCTTGGAAAGAATGCATTTCTCCAAGTGCTAAGGAGTCAAGCTCTACCAGGCATCTGCATGCAGCAGCATCAAGGCAATAGGGCTTCCCATCAGCACAAAGGCAGGACAGGGATCAGGTATGCTGGAACAACATATGACTAAGGGCTACACACTGGGAGCCTCTTGCATGACAGCCAGGCTGGCTGTGGCAATGTAAACTAACCTTCTGGTTTGCATCAGTCTTCAATGCCATCGTCAATCCCTTTCTGGCCTTTAGCATGAGTGTACACAGAGCATCTTGCTCTATGTTTACAGCTCCTGCCCCACCTTTCCCCCCCCACCCCGGTAGCATTTGGCTCCTAAATTCAGCACTAAACTCACTGCAAAGGCAGCTATGCCACTTCAGTACCCTGGCTGCAGCACTGTGGCTGTGTAGCAGAACAAGACTAACTGCTGAGTGCAGGTGACACTGCAGATCAGACTGCCAAGAACAACTCCCCAGCCTGCTCTGGCACAGGTCATCACTGCTAATAAGTGCCTGCAGAGGCACAATAAGACCCAGCTGGCCAAGAAGCAGGACACAGGTATTTTGTATTGTCAGTTGGCCCTTGCTTCTCCCCTCCAAAGCAGGCAGCAGCTGGCAAAGGGCCCTCTTCCTTAGGCAGGGGCCAGTTCAGAGCTGCTTCACTGCTCTGTAGAAGCTGAGACAAGTCAGGGGTATTTCCTCCAAGCCCCAGTGCAATTAAAACACTATAATGAATGTTGGAGAGGTAGGAAGTCACCTCAGCTACAGCTTCCCCATGTGGTGGAGCTGCTGGGCATGGCAGGAGTCATACCTGTCTTAGACATTGCATAGCATCCTCCTTCTCCCAGGACTTCACACCTTTGCTAGGCTGAGGGTTTCTGCAAACTGGCCCTAAAGAACAAGAGCTTCACCACTTGCCCAGATTGCAGACCTCAGTTCTTTGAGCCATGGCCTTCTCTTCCATCAGACTCCATAGAAACAAAAAAAGGCAAACTAGAACAGTTTATTAACTTTTAAAATACTGTACAACAAGCTAAGCCACAACAACCTATCCCCACAACAGCCCTGTGCACTCAGCGTATGCCCTGGTGAATGATGCTGCTTTTGGCACTGTTTGCCTTTTCTTTCTCTTTCTTCTTTATGGGGTCCATCTCAAAACAGCGCCAGAGCCTCAGCGTTTCATCAGCAGCTGCTGAGGCCACTGTTGCACCATCAGGACTCATAGTCAGGTTCAAGACTCTGGCGGTGTGACCTGAAGAGGAGGTGGTGTGCAGTTAGGGCTGGGCTGATGACATTACTCCCCACCAGCTTGCATAGCCATCTCTGCACCATACTGCAGCAGCATCAATTCACACCCCAGGTATGCATTTGGAGCAGCAGTATTTCTTCAGCTGCTCCTAGCAGCATGCTCCTGGACACCATTCTGCATCAGTAATGCTCCAGGCTAGACCACGAGTCTGTTCTAACCAAGGATTACACCTGCCTTCAGCCTCTATTACCCATCTCTTCCAAAGGCAGAGGGCCCAGCTTACCTCGCAGCTCAGTGACCTTGGCCATTGTTGGATACTTCCATATAACCAGCTGATTCTGTGCAAAGCCATGGCCTGAAATGAACTCCTTGTAGTTTGTTGACCACAGGATAGAACAAACCTGGGAAGAGGCAGTAATGCAGGTAAGACAGGCTGCTTGTGCTAATGCTAACCGCCCAGAGGTGAGCATGGTCCCCTCCTCTCCCATGCCTTTGGGCCTCAGGTGCCAGCAGTTCTGTACAGGTGTCCTGCCAGAAGGTGTTTATCTCCAAGCTGGTGTCCATGTCTCACCTGGGAGTGGGCATCAACAGCACTGAGGCAGGTGCCAGAACACACGTTCCAGATGCGGATATGTCTGTCACTAGTTCCACCGCCGGTGGCCAGAACATTTGACTGCCATGGACACCACGCCACAGCCTGAGAAAAAAGGGTTCATCTTAAGGCATGCAAGGGGCAGCCTGTGCTGCACACCTGCCTTGCACACAGGCATGTGCCCATAGCAGCCCTGCACTCACCTTGACAGCACCCTGGTGCTGAGTGAAGGTCTGTACAGGAGCAAAGTCCCCGCTGTCCCCCTGGGTGCATGGCCAGATGTTCACCAGGTTGTCATTGCCACCACTAGCCAGGTAGCGCCCATCTAGAGACCACTTGAGTCCACACACCTCCTGCGTGTGGCCAGCAAGTGTGGCCACATGATGCTCAGCCACTCTGACATCGTGGTGGTGGATGTGGCCAGTCCGTGCCCCACTGCAGAAAGCAAAGACTTGCAGCATCAGGCTGGTTTTCACCAAAGACCATTTTTGAGCTGTTCCAAGACTGTTGTACCTGCCACTGGCCTGCTGGAGTGAGCAAAGCAGCCACAGAAGCTCTTCACAACTTCAGCACAAAAGGCAAGAGAACAGAGAGGCCTTCTCCCCACTGTCCTGACAGAACTGGCTGAGTAAGAAGAATCCCAAGCAAGGACAGAAATTCCTCTCTGCCATCCCTAACATGCACCAATCAGATCTAGGAGAGGAATCTGCAACAGTTGGATGCTGCCCTTCACCCACTGCTTTACCTGGACAGGATGTAGCTGTTCCAGCTGAGGGAGCCCACGCGTGAAGAATGGCTGGTCATGTTTCGGAGGCGTTTCTGCTGCTGTATGTCCCACAGCTAGAGAGGCAGAGCAAGAAATTCTTTGGAGGATGAGGAAACCCAGCTCTATCGCCTTGCTCGGGAACCTCATTGCACAGGCTCTGGCCTTCAACCCCATCTGCACAGGGGCAGAGAGAATTGGTGTCTCATGCCTACAGAGTATAGGGCAACTCCAGGTGTCAGAAAAACCCCCAAACCAATCTGTGCCTTGCATGCTGCAGCTGGTCACTGGATGTGGACATCTCCATGCCACACCAGTCAAGGCAAGTCAGGATGCACCGCATTCTTCTAGTGCTAGCCAAGCCTTTGTCCCAAGGCCTCCCAGTTCTGGCAGTCCCTAGGAAGCAGCTCTAGTTTTACTCCTGCACTCACCTGGACCTCAGCATTACTTGTGCCAACAGCAAGGTAGTTTCCTTCTTTAATCCATGACACAGAAGAAATGTAATCATCTGGATGCTCCATCTGCAGCAGCTGGATAATCTCACCAGTGGTGTGATTCCACAGATAGACAGAGCTGTCCAGAGCCACCGCCAAGAAGTTCTGAGAGCTCCAGTCAATGAGATTCAGATCTACAATTTGGAAGAGCAATGCAGGTCACACTGTGTTTAGAGAGCCCTGCCTTTCACCAGTGCTTCACCAGCCTTCTAAGTGTCACCATGCCCAGGTAATGGGGTCAGATAGCCCTGATCCAAGTCACCTACACAGCACTCTGGACCACTGTTCTCTAAAAGGCTACAGCGGGACACTTCAGAAGTGGTCAGTGCTGATCTGGGTGCATAAGGTACTGAACCAGGACCTAGGAATCTTGCTCTAGTGTGGAATGATCTCAACGCCCAGCACTCGATATTGCAGCCTACTTACAATAGTCATTGCGGATGTCTGGTGCATCCAGGATCCGGTCTGGCATTGAGGAAATGTATCTGCCATTCTTCCTGCTGGATCCAGGTGTTATTTTCTGACTGTAGAGCACTTTCAGGTTATTCTGATAGCCTGTGTGCAGAGGAACAGATTTGTTAACCCGAGTTAATGTTTCCTCCCAGCTGAGCACTGTTCACCCAGCTAGAAATCCCTTCCAGTGAAAAAGAAATCCTGAGGGAAGAAATGCACTCAGAAGACTGCAGTTGTACTCATCACTGGCAGCATGAACTGCTGAACCAGAGTAAGCTCTGATTCTCTAGCTCACAGGAACAGGTTTAATTGACAAGCACTTGGCTTTCTATATCCCATTATGTTTACTGGCAGTTCAACTACCAGTGCACAGCAGAGTTTGAAGCTTTTGCAGACCTCAGGAAGTTTTGCCACCTACTGTACAAGTGAGCAATTAACACTCCTTTCAACTTCTGTAAAGAAATTCACTGTACTTTATCCCACCCCACAACCTCAGGAACCCTAAGAAAGGAGACTCCACTGAGCACAGGAACCTTGAGAAGCAGCCAGTTGATGTCTCCCATGTCCACACAGAGGGCCTCTGTGTTGCTGCTCTTCTGCCCAGAACCCTCCAGCTGAGCTAACTCACACAAACCCTGTCTCATACCTTCTGGAGCATTCTGTGGCTTTCCACTGAGGCGGAGGATCTTTGCCTCTTCTATATCAAAGCCATTCAGATTCACTGCCCAGGCTTTCTGTTGTTCCTGGAGACAAACCATCCTCAGTGAGATGCATTGAAAACACAAAGTCCATGCTGCACTTCAACTGCAGCTGGCAGGCATATACCCAAGCCCCTTTCTCCTAAAACCAGGAGGTATAAAACTGTGCTGTGGGAGTCAGCCACAGGCAGGCACGTCAAAGGAGTTTTTCCTCAGACATTGGCACACTGTCCAGCTCAATAATTTCATACACAAGAGCAGCCAGTTCAGTGTCTCGTTGCCTGTGGGGAAAGCCACAGCCCTAAGGGACTAAATGCTTCATAAACAGTTTTCAGAACACAGTGTACACATTCCAGAATAGCTCCCATGTAGACATTGTCCTAGAATAGCACCACCAGCGGTTTCTCTGCGCAGATTCACAGCTTTGTGTCTTTGTAGCAGCCTGCTACATTTTAAAGCCTCATTAGCCCAAAGCTGAATTTTGCTACCAGAAGCAGCACAGTCTAGTGAGTGGAAGCAGAGGTGTAAGACTATGCTCTTCCCTGTGTCTAGGGAGACAGCACTATAAAGCACCTACACTCAGGCTCCTGTGTAGCAACTAAGTGCCTGTTCCATCTGCAGGCTCTACAGCATTCATGTTTGGCTCTTAAAGCACAGAACTGGAAGCAGTGGTGGCTGGGACTATCAACCCCATGTGCCCACTTGATAGAACTTTGGGTTAATAAGTTATCTATAAAAGACCAGGAGGAATTAGGTGTTTGGTAGTAATCACTGTAGTAATTGTAACTTAGCAACATGCTCACCTTCTTGGTGGGGGACTCCTCAGCAGCATCATTCTCTTTGGTTAGGAGGAAATTTGCCATGTCCATCTGCATAGTGCTGCGGTTGGGAATGTAGCGATCACCCCCAGCCTTTGTTGGTGTGCTCTGGATTTTGGATCCAGATTTACCTGTGTTCACATGCATAAATATTATATTTATAAATGTAAATATAGTCTTACAGCTATTGAACAGCTTATATTGGAGCTTTCAAGAGACAGCAAACTCAGCATGCCACCACATCACACCTGTGAGACACGCTGCAGACAAGCAGGACTCAAGATAAGTCATACCACCCAGTCGCAGTTAACTCATACTTTTGTCCCACCCTCCCCCCCATATAAATGCACTAAACTCAGGTGAGGGAGTGCCAGGAGGCAACTCCTCGGGCCTAGAAAAACAATCCTAGAGTTCACAGATAAGGGGAGGATACAAAAATACTGTTATAACATATAAAGCTGTCAGCAGACTGTTTTGCCCACACTTGTCTAAACATTCATCTGTGCCAGCAAGGCTCAACTGGAGATCACCCAGCCTCAGTGCACACAGCTCTGCCCTCCTCGTACTGGAGAGGAGAAGATGGGCGACTCCAGGAGCCACGCCATGTAGCCCACCTCATCCTGCCTGACCAGGAGGGCAGCCCGGCACGGAGCTCAGAGCACCACGGCTGCAGGCAAGCAGCCAGGGCGGCGTTCCCCGACCCGACCTGTCTTGTGTTGCCGCCGCTCACCGGGTGTTCTGGACGGCGTTCTGCTGGAGCTGTGGGAACGATTGAGCGGCTTCATGGGCGACACGATGGCGGCGGGGCCGGGCCCAGGGTCACCGCTTTCCTTGGCCTTGCGCTGCCACCGCGCGGGCGGCGCGTTGGGGATCGGCGTGTCCAGCTTCAGCAGCCCGTGCAGATCCGTCTCGAACACGAACTGTGCCATGGCGAGCGCTGCGGGAGCGCAGCGTCAGCTGGACCCGCATCAGCCGGCCGGGCTGCAGCCCTATTCCGCCAGGGCCCCCTCCACCACCGGAGCCCTCTCCACCACCGCAGTACGCCCTCCCAGCCACTCCCCAGGGCCCTTCCACCACAGGACACCCGCTAAGCCACCCATCAGGGGCCGCTCCACCGCAGCCTCCCGCCCGCCACGGCCGCGCCTCAGAGCCCCCCCTGCACCTCACGACGCGGCGCCCTGGCCCCGGCCCCTCACCTCCGCTCCGCGACTGACGCTCGCGCAGCCCTCCTCCCCGATGGCATTTAAACCCCGCGCGGCCTCTCCTCCCATTGGCTGCTTCAAACCCAACCGCTCCCCGCTGCCATGGCGACCACCGCGCGCCACATCGTGATTGGCTAATCTGCGGGACGGGGCGGGGTTCTCCCCGCCCGGCGGCTACGGGTGCCGGGAGTGTGTCAGCGCCCCGGTCGGGTGGGTAGTGCCGCGGACGAGAGAGGAGCCCGTGTGCTTGCGTGTCTCGTTTATGTCGGGGCGGGGGGGCTCAGGGCGGCCCGCGGGGCTCCCAGCCGCTCATGAGCAGGTAGGACTGGTTGGCGATGTCGGTGCTGGGCAGCCGGCCCGCGGCGTGCTCTGGCGGCGGCGAGCCCGCCTCCCCCCGCGGGCCGGGCAGCACCTCCAGCAGGCAGGGCAGGACGGCCTCCTCCGGCGGCTGCTTGTAGAAGGCATTGGCCTGGGGGACACGGGGAGGCGCGTGGTGGGCCCTGCGCCTGGGGCCGCGCCGCGGCGGCTCGGCCGCGGTGGGCCTGCCCCGGCCCCCTCACCTGGCCGTGCTTGCTGCTCTCGTGGAGGAAGCTGCCCAGAGCGCGGTGCAGGTCCGGGACGGGCGGCCAGAGTTTCTGCTTCATGTTGCTGAGTGCGGAAAGGCACACCACAGCCCTGGGGTGCCCTGGTGCTCCCCTGGTCTGGTGCTGGACCCCTCCCGCTCCCAGCCCCAGCCCCAGCCTCAGCCTTTACCTGTAGAGGGAGGGGAAGGTGCACCGCAGGCCCAGGAGCACTCCTGTGAAGAGCAGCAGCACCAACGTAACGCTAGGGATGGTCCAGCCTGCATCGGAGGAACGCTGGCACTGTAGCCCTCCCCAGATTTGCCCCTGCTGAGCCCTTCACAGCCCTGCCACCTTCACCTGGTGCTCCGTGTCCCATTTGCAGCACCCTTAGTTTCCTACCCTCAGCCTGTGGCTCTGATGGTTGCAGCCTCTGCTTCTGCCCTGTTCCTTACCCGCATCGGCAGTGGCATCAACCACAACAGGCTTGGACCAGGCGCTCCAGCTGCCCTGGTACCACGGCCCGCTGGGCTGGGCCCGCACCTGGGCATGGTACTGGGAGCCTGGACGTAAATCCAGGACTTCTTTCCTGGCTGCCTGCGGGACCTGCAGGACCTGTGGGGCAGAGCTGAGCTGGAGACAGTTGCTGTGGGATGACCAAAGGGAAGCAGTGGGGTGTGGGTCCATCCTGCCTGACCCCATGTGGCCCATGTGCCAGCAGCAGAGGTGGGCAGGGCTGCTTGGGGGAGCCCTGGCCATACCTTACCTTCCAGTCATGGCTGTTCTCCACAGCGTAGCGGACCTGGTAGTCCAGCTGCTCTGCCAGGACCTCCAGGGGTGGTAGCCACTGCAGGCTCAGCCGGCCCTGTGACACTGTAGCCTGCACAATCTGTGGGGCTTCTGTGAGCACTGTTGGGGATGGGGATGTGCCACTGCCATGGAATGGGGCATAGAATGCTCTGTCCCCCATAAGCCAGGCATGGGCAACGTCAGGAGCCATTGTGGCAGTGGGACTCACCAGCCTGGTGCAGCCAGAAGGGCTCCTTGAAGTAGCTGAGTGTGGACAGTGGATGGGGCTGGGTGACATTCACCAGGACAGAGATGGCACTGTCAGCCCTGGGCTGGAACGTGCAGGTGTGGGAGCCCAGCATCCCCACGCTCACCTCCTTACACTGCTGCCATGCATCTTCCCTGTTTGAAGAGCGGGGAGATGGTCAGCCCCACTGTGGTGGCCCAACTCTCCTCACCCACTGCCAGCTCTGGTCTGGGGACGCCCTTGTCCCCACAGCCAGTGCTGCCCATAGTTGGAGAGGCAGTGTGGTTGGGAGTGATGGTGGGGAGGTGCGAGTTCCATGGTGGCAGGGCACACAGTGGGATATGGGACACTGGCTATGCCACCCCTCTGCCTGAGAACTGTGCCCCTGTCATGCCCCTTACCTTGTGCCAGCCCCGCTTGGAGGCTGCTGGTAGAAGAGCTGGTGTGAGCTGGGGGGCTCTGCAGTGTCCCAGCTCCACTCACAGTGCATGTGCTGCAGGTCAGGGGTGCTGCAGCACAGCCCGATGTCTCCTGGGCAGACAGATCCAGAGGAGGGAGGGGGCTACTACCCCTTGGCCCCCCAAAACTCGTGTGCTGCACCTTGCCTGCCCCAGGCCCCCCAACCCTCGCAGCCCCAGGCATGGGTGCCTCCCTGCTGTGCCTGCCAGCACTGCAGCAGTGGGGATGGCTGCTCACCGGAGGAGTGGGGTGTCTCCGCAGCCACTGCCTGCGACCATGGTCCCCAGACACCATCCATGGAGGTGCCGTCAGGCTTGCTGCGCACCTGGATGTGGTACCTCACCCCTGGCCGCAGGTTCTGGAGAACCACCCAGGTGTTGGCCTGGACCAGCCCCTATGGGAGAGGGGCCAGGCTGAAGAGCAGCTGCACCCCCTAAATCCCCCTGCCCATCCGTGTCCCCTCTGTGTACCTGCCCCGCTCCCGGGGAGGCTGCAGCTGCCCCGGTGGTGGGTGCATGGGTGCTGATGGCTGGATTGACGGAGGGCTCCCCAGGGTGCTGCCCTGCTGCGGTGCTGCAGGACATGTCTGAGGAGCTGGCAGGGCAGAACTGCACCTCATAGAGGAAGAAGTTCAGGAAGTCGGCGAGTGGTGGCTGCCAGGACACGCAGAGCTGCCCTGCAACCCCAGCCCAGCGGGCCGTGATGTTCACTGGGGGAGCGATGAGACCTGTGGGGAACGTGCCAGGTATTTGCCTTCCTGCAGCAGGCACCGTCCAGGCACCCCCAGTGCTGCGGAGGTCCTCCAAGGGCTGCATCCATGCCTGGCACGCAGGGTGCTGCCAGCCCCCATGGTGGTCAGAAGGGCAGGGGATCCAGGTCTAAGGACTGTCCTGGTGTCCCAGGGATACTGCCCAGTGGGAGGGACTCACCCACCGCATCCACGCTGAGGTCCCGCCAGTACTTGGTCTGGTTGTTGGTGGCGTTCAGGACGCGGAGGTGGAGCTGGGTGAAGAGCCGCACATCCTGGCTGGGGAAGATGCAGACGTGCCGTGTCCTGCCGGCCCCATGACGCCATGTGGAGACTGTGCATGCTGTGGGCATGTCCCTGAGGAATGTAGAGCAGGGTCTTGCAGCACCTCATGCCCCCTGCCTGGGGCCAGGCTGGAGGAGACGGGACCTGGGGCACAGTGCCCTTCGGTGTCACCAGCATCTTCCCTGTACCCCATCCACTGCGGGGCACCATCCCCATGGTACTCAGGGACAGCCAAGGGGTGTGCGGTGGCTGCTGTGTAGCCCTCGTGGGCCCTCCACCATCTCTCCTTGCAACTGGGAGCGAGTGGGATGGATGGAGAGCTGCAGCACTGCTGCTGTCTGTGTGGGCAAGAGGAGGATCGGGCTGTGTCCCCACCATCTCCTACCTGCTGTACCAGTAGTAGAAGTGGCACATCCTGCTCACTGCGTCCTCTTCCTCCTCCTCCTCCTCATCATCCCAGAAGCAGGTGAGGTCCTCAAAGGAGCGGGTGAAACAGAGGATGTCCTCAGGCACCCCTGCCAGCAGCTCAGCATCTGGGAGGAGTGTGGGCATGAGGGACCCCCTGGGCACAAACCTGTCCCCATCTCACCTACATCCCCCTGCCCCATGTTTCACTGGCTGGCTGCCACCTGAGGTCAGTCTGTGCGGGCACCTGGGGCAACATGGACACGGCTGAAGCACAGCTTGGCACAGTGCGGAAGGATAGGGTACATGCTGGCTGCTGGCTCGCACTGGGGTCCTGGCTGGTGGCAGGGCTCCCAGGGGTCGGCCCCACTGCTCCCCCCTCCTCAGCACGCGGGGTCCTTCGGGATAAACAAACATCCCAAAATAGCGCTGTGGTTGGCGGGGGGCTCAGGGCCCAGCGATCGAGGGGAAGCACCCCTGCCCTGCTCACGCCGGAAGGTGCGCGGAAGTGAGATAAGGAGGAGCAGTGCCCCAGGAGAGGGAAAGGGCCTTTGGGCTGGCATGGGGATGTGTGGTCCTGAGCAGGGGGGATGTTTGAACTCCAGCCCCAGGACTGCTTGAGGGGCAGCAGGTTTCTTTGCCCCACTCAGAATGCTGCCGTCCCTGTTGTTGGAGAGATAAACTAGAGCATCACACCCTGCAGGATCCCTATCCCAAGCACTGGTGGCTTTGCTGACACATGGGTGCCAGTCCCCATTGTCAGGGAAAAGAGGACAGCCCCAAGATGCAGATGTGTGAAGCACAGGAGGGGCCTTGCTGCCCCCAGCATTGCTGCAGCACTCCTTTCTCCCCCACTGCCTCTGCCCTGGGACCTGCTCAAGCCCTCCTCCTCCTCCTCTTCCTCCTGGGACGTGCTCCCTTCCCCAGGGGCTGCCCCACAACAAACCCCCTGCCATTGCCTGGCTGTGCTCTATGTGCATCCATCCTCTGTGTGCATCCGTCCTCTGCTACACACCCCCTGCACTGCCAGTTGGGCCCACCCTGGGCAAAGAGTAAGTGACAGTCCCCAAATATCCTTGTCACGTCAGTGTCCCTCTGCTCTCCTGTCCCTTCTCTTGCCCCGACCCCCAGCCCTGTTCCTCCTTTCCCAGCCATGTTGCCCTCCTCCCCCAGCCCACATCCCATCCCCACAGACCACAGCCCCTCACCTCCTCTTCTCTTTTTGCACCCCACTGCTCCCACCCCAGCCTCCTGCCAACCCTGTGACACCCTCAGCTCCCAGCACCAGGGGTTGGGATGGATGGCTCCCAGCAGCCTGGTGCAAAGGGGTCCATGGCATCAGTGGGAAGCCACACTGGTCCTGTGGGCTATCAGAGCGTCTTTGCTTAGTTTCCTAGGAGAGTGGCCACACAGCTCTGCAGCCCTTGGGGCACAGCGATGTCCCACAAGCTGAGGGCAGAGGGATGAGCCCAACTCCAACCTTCCTCCCACTGCCCCTATGGGGCTGATTCAAAATGTGCTCCTGAGCCTGCTGTGGACAGAGACCTGGGGTGGAGCTGGAAAGATGAGCAGCAGATCAACAGGATTTGGTTCAGTGAATGCTTTCTATGGTATTATAGAAAGTGATAGAAGGGCCGAGGAGGGGCTCAAGGAAAGCGTGGACTGGCCTTCAATGGGCGAAACCATGAAGTGGCTCTGTCAGGTGCCGGGGGCCAGGCTGGGGCCAGCTATGGGCTGAGCTGAGGATGCTCATCTGGGCAGTAAGATCACGGTAGGGTTGGCAGAGGAGCTTTGGGATTAGCCTGGCGGGGCCGCTGTGTTACCCGCAGCACAGAGCTGTGCTGTCAGATGTTAGCTTGAATTTGGCTCAGACCTTGATACTGATGCGTGGGGAGCCCCTCCGCTCCCTGTGTGGGACTGGGAGTCACAGGCTGGCAACCCAAAGAGGAACTCCGGGCCTGCCAGGTCCTACCTGCAGAGAGCAGGGATGTCCCTTTGCTCCGGGCACCCCAGGGTGTCCCACAGGTCAGAAGGGCTCCCCATTGCTCACCCTGAGCACCCTCCTGGCATGCTCCCTCTCCAACCCTGCAGATTTTGGCTGCCATGGGGTGTTCGCTGCCTGTACCCAGCGTGCCATCTCATCTCTGGCCCATCCTTCGGGGAAGAAAATGGCCCCAAAGACCTACCTTGGGATGTCACTGGCTCTGTGGCCAACAGCGGCCTGTGGAAGCTGAGCAGAACAGCAGGGAGCAGAGGGAGCAGCCGGCCCCGGCGCAGGCAGGCTGCCATCCTGCAACCCGTGTGCCGCGGCCGTGTGTGCTGCTCTTGGCCCTTCCCAGCACGCTGCTGGGAGCTGCTGCGGCTCCTCCGGGTGATACCTTTATCTGGGAAGTGGCGGCTGTGCAGCTCAGGAAGCCTGGCTGGAGGCTCCCCCCGCCCCACCACCGGCACTTCCCTGTGCCCAAAACCACCATGCCACGGCCCCTCCACCGCCAGCCACAGTGCCAAGAGAGACTGCTCCTATCAGATAGGCAGCACGTCCTGCCCTTGTGGCTACCGGCACGCTGGGAGGCTGGGGTAGGAAGAAAAACATCCCCTGAGAAACCAGGGAGGCCCCTGTGTGGGGCAAGGCAAGACAGGGCAGAGCAGGCTGTTGGGGGCTGCAAGGACGTGGAGCGGCTGCTCCGACTCCATCCCACCCTGTGACGACTGACAGTGGTGTGCACTGGGTCCCATTTCCTTCTCTATCCAGCTACCGGGCTTTGCCATCAAGGAATCAAAAGCAGGTTTGAGCAGGACTGATGACACTGTCCCGGATGCTGTTCCCACTGGCAGTGGAGGAGGTGCAAAGGCAGTGGCACACAACAGGCTGCCTTCAGGGCCGTGTGCCCATCACTGTTTCACTGGGGCCTTCAGTGATGGGGTGGAGAGGCTGGTTACTGATGGCTGCAATTGACACCAAAGAGCACTGGAGGCAAGAATGGGCAATCAAAATGGTATTGACAGGGTTGAAATACCTTCTGGGGAAAAAAAGACTTGCCTAGGACAAATGCAAATGCCCCTGGCTTTGGGTGGGATTCCAGCCTCCAGAGGACCGTTCCTTGCTTCCTGCAGATTGCAGAAGATGGCTGGACAGGCAGCTGGATGACATGCTGGGGTTTAGCAAGCTGAAGCCAGCAGAGATGAAGCCTACACACTGTTGCTGCCCACAACAAACAGCAGCAGTACAGGATGAGGGACTGCCGGCTGGGGCAGGAGCTCCCATGGAGGGATTCTCAAGGGACCAGCACGCAAGAGGGAATCACCCCAGCGGCACGTGGTTGAGCAGGGTGCTTGACCACCACAGTCCCTTTGTGAGACGCTGCATGTTACTGGGTCTCAGGCAGTGCTGGACAGGCACCAGCTGTCCTGGTTGGGCAGGGTGCAGAGCTGCACAGCCAGCAGGGACTGCCCAGAGGAGCAGCCAACCAGCGGGAAGCTGCAGGAATGGGTTTTCAAGCATGCAAGAGGCAGCTACGCAGAGGTAGAACACAATCTGTTCTCCATACCCCCTGGGAGCAGGACAAAGTCTTAAATTGCAGGGGCAAAGATCCCAGATGGATCTAAGAAAGATCTAAGAAAATCCACCCCCTAGCATGATAAGACTTGGGGCATGGCTGGGGGTGCTGGGGCATCCTTGGGGATCAGCAGAAGACCCCAGCAGTGACAGGATCCCGAAGAGTGCCCGTCACAGCAGCAGACCACTGAGGCCCTGCATACTGTTCCCCAGTGCCACCAGCGGGGCAGAGCTGGATCCCCACCTCCCCTTCTCTAGACCTGGTTGTCTGTTCCAATATGTTTATTGTCCATAAGGCAGAACTGGCACCTCCAAAGGGTTACTGCAGAGCTGGAGGCTGCTCACAGCTGATGCTGTCCCTTATGCCTTTGCAGTCCACTCGGGGTGGCCCTATCCCATGCTGGCAGGCAGGGATGTTCAAAGTCCCACTGGCACCACTTCAGGTCCAGAGCATGTGGAAAGCTGCAGGGCAGGCAGCTGCTGGGTCACTGCTTCCCCTCTTGCCCCAAAGCTTGAGCATTTGTGTCTGTGGATTAAGGCAGCAGTGCCCTGGCTCCTGAGAGAGCTCCTCTCCTGCCTGTTCTGCTGCAAGCACTCTGCTGCTGCTTGTCCTTGGGGCCATCCCAGCATGTCCCCCAGCAGCACGGGGCTGTTGGTGGCTGATGGCATGCCAGTGTGGCCAGCACACACTGGGCGGGCAGCCAGGGAGGGGATGGCACAGTCCTGCTGTGGCAAAGATGCTCTCGGCAAGGGGCACTGGTGTTTGGATGCTTGACCCTGGAGAATCATGGGCAGCTCCTCGTCCCCATGCACTGTCCCAGTAGCTGGGGCCAGCGAGGCCCCTCTGTGCGGTGCCAGCGCAGCCTCACGCCTCCTCAGCAGTGGCATCAATCCCCGCGTAGGTGAAGTTCTCAAACAGGGCCATGTTCACATAGGCCTGCAGGGGAACCCCAATGAGGAGCCAGCCGGGACAGTGTCCCCATCTGCCTCCCATCCCAGCTGGCATGCTCACCACTCCAAAAAGGGATGCTGGGGGTTACCCCCATGCATGGTGGGGTCACACAGGTTCTGCTACTGGATGTTGTCGTGTCCCGTCCCGTCCCCCCCCCAAGCCCAAGGGACGCTCTGGCATTTGGACAAGCACTATGGAGGGTGGGTATCCCTCCTGCTGAACTGTCACCACTCACCTTCCTGGCCTCCAGCATGCGGATGAGCTGCATGGAGATCTGGGCGAAGGGTGGGCGCTCGTAGGGGCGGTCACGCCAGCACTGTCGCATCAGCTCGTACCTGGCAGCAGAGAGCCAGTGGTGGCTCAGCGTGCGTGGAGGTGGAGAGGGCAGAAAAGCTATTTGTGGGAGGTGAGGGGAAGCAGGTGGGAAACTAAAGCCCAGGAAGGGTGTTTGGGGTGTGGGACTCGAGGTCATCCCCCAGCCACAATGCAGAGGAGAACCAGACAGGAGCTACTGTAAGTTGGTGGGAGCCCCATGGGGCAGTGGGGTCAGGGGGACGTGGGGCTCTGTGCACACTTACACCTCATCATCACAGTTGCGTGGCTTCTCCATGCGGTAGCCCTGGGGCAGCTTCTCGTAGAGCTCAGCACAAGTCATCCCGCAGTATGGCGTCCCCCCTGTGGCCAGAGACACAAAACTGGCTGGGATGGATGGTCCCTTGGGCGTCCCCTCTGGGGGGGGGGGCAGTCCTCCTCCCTGAGTGGAGGCAGGGGACACAGAAGAGCCTTACCCAAGCTGACGATCTCCCAGAGCAGGACACCAAATGACCACCTGAAAAGGCAGGAGCCGATGCTGTGATGGAGCCCTCCGCCATGCCCCACTGATGGCCATAGGGCATCACCCTAAGCTCAGGGAAGAGTGAGCAGCCAGGGCTTGGGCTGAGCTGGCAGCTCCTCAGGGAGATGCATCAGCATCATCTCCAGCCTCTGCAGCACCCAGAGCAAAAGCATCGCTGCACTGACCACCCAGGACAGGGATGGAGATGGCCACATCCGTGCCTCAGCTCCAGTGCCCCTGCATGCAGGACTTACACATCACTTTTGGTGGTGTACACGCTGTAGTTCAGGGACTCAATGGCCATCCAGCGAACTGGCAAGCGACCCTGGGGAAACAGAGGGAACGACCAACAGAGGAGGGGGGATGCCCCGTGGGTGGAGGGCAGAGGTTACCCAGCCGACCCTGGCACAGTGGGTTGTTCCCACTGAAGGCAGGCCCCATGGAGATGCTTTGCTCCTGCCTCACCATTGTCTTCTTCACATAGACTTCCTCCCCTCTGGAGAGGCCGAAGTCAGCAATTTTGGAGGCCAGATTTTCTCCCACCAGGATATTCCTTGCTGCCAGGTCCCTGTGAATGAACTGAAAGGGGCCAGCAGTCAGCAGCAGCCATATGCTCCCTCCTGCTGGCCCCAGGGGTCTCATACCCTGATAGGGAGTCCTCAGGCCCCAGAGAAAGGATGCTCTGATGGGTTTGCTGGGGATGTACCTGCTTCTCACTCAGGTACTGCATCCCCTTGGCCACGTCTGAAGCAAACTGGAGGAGCTGCTGGGAGGTGAGGGTGGAGGCAGTGCCATGCTCCTTGGCAAAGGCCGGATCTGTCTCCAAGACTCGGCTTTTGCGGAGAAAGTCGAGGAGATTTCCGTAGGGAGCATACTCAATGGCGATGTACAGGTACCCTGGGTGACAGAAGAAGGTTGGGCTCGTGGGACTCACCCCAGCAAAGAGGAATACACATCTGGGCAGGGCCCATAGGTCTGGGAAGAGGGGAGAGGGGGTCACCCCTCACCCTTGTTCTCGCAGGCACCCAGCAAGTTGATGATGTTGGGGTGATGGCCCAGTTTGCACAGCACCTCCAGCTCTCCTGCGAAGTCACGATGGTCGTTCTCTGAAGCAAATTCTGGAAGCAAAGAAGAGATTGACACCTCAGTCCTACAACAAAGGCCCTTCCTCTGCATCTCTACTGATGGCTCATGCTCCCCCACAGCCCCAGGCACGGTCCAGGACCAAGCTGCATCCCACAGCCCTGCCATGCTCACCTTTCAACATCTTGATGGCCGCATTCATTTTCAGGCCATCCTTTTTGATCATGGCCCTGATGACCTGCCCAAAGTTGCCCTCCCCGATCATGTCCTCAAACTTGATGTCTTCCCACTCCAGGATGGGGTAGCTGAGGGGCTCAGGCTGCGGCTTGGGCCGGCGTGTCAGGGTCAGGGTCCCCGAGTTGAACTGCAGGATGGTTTCTTCCCCCTGGCAGATGGGAGCGGGTGAGGTTAGCGGCACCGGGCACCCCTTTGCCCGCGCGGCAGTCCCGGCAGGGCAGGTGTCCTGGGCAAGGGCAGGCTCCGCACCCTCTCCGTGTGGAAGTGAGGTCTGGCTGCATCCGGACTGGAGGCTACAGAGCGTGACCTGGATCGGGCTGGGACGAGGGGAGCTGGGGACACGGTCCTGGCAGGGCAGGCGGCACTCACCGAGCCAGACTGGTACGTAAAGGTGCGGCGCCGGTGGAAAAAGTTCTTCTTGATGAGGAAAAGTGCCAGGAGGGCAAAGAGGATGGTGAGGCAGGTGACGGACACGGAGCCAACGATGGCCAGGAGCAGCTGCTGGTCTAATCCTGCCTGCTCAGTGCTCTGGCTGCCCAGGCTGGGCGGCACGCTCAGTGCTCCTGCCAAAAGGAGGGATGAAGGGTCATGGTACATGGCTGAGCCCTGCGCAGGCCAAGCACCCAGGTGGCAGCCCTCTCGCAGCACCCTGGGACCACATGAAGACACCTCTACCATATCCCAAGCTCTTGGTGCCATAGTGGCACAGAAATGAGGCCTGGGCCCAGCCACTGAACCTTCTGCTTTCTGGACCTCCAACTAGCTCTAGGTCCACCCACCAACTCCTCCCATGCCAGCTGCCCTGCTTCTCTAGTCCCTCATGTACCATGTCACTCTGGTCAAGGCAGAGCCACTCTGTGGGTGCTGTGCTGTCACCATGCCACCCCTGCCGCATCAGGACTAGGAGGAGCAGGATTTCTGAAGACACCCACAGGTATTCTGGTCTTGGGGTGCTGCTTCAGAGCCAGTCTCTGAGGTGATCATGAGCACCCTGGTCACTCCTTGCTGACCCAGATGCTGAGCCCAAGCTCCAGCAGAGCTGTTAGCAAAATGCCTGCTGTACACCCTTCTCACCGTCCCCCAGGGTCTTGGCTTTCACAGGCTGGCTCCATTCCCCTGGGACATGGGAGTTGGCACGGACGCGAAACTGGTAACTGGTGCTGGCGTTGAGGCCCCCGACGATCTTGGTGGTCTCTGCGCCGCTGTCGGTGTCGATCCACTGAGGCTCACTGGTGCCCCCCACCTGCTGCAGCTCCACAATGTACTTGGTGATGCCCCCGTTGGGGTACTCGGGGACCTGCCAGGAGAGCCTGACAGCGGTGTCGGACACGGATTCTGCTGAGAGCGACCGTGGTGAGGAGGGACCTGGAACAAGGCAAGGAGAGTGTTGGTCCCAGGACAGGGCTCCTGGGGCTGCAGGGGCTGAATGGTGCTGTGAGGACTGGGCCCTGTGGATGCCAGTGGCAACCAAAGCTGTACCAGGTCTGAGGGACCCCCAGGGATCTCTGGTCACTGCTTGGAGGAGGTACAGGAGCAGGTGGAGCTGCTCTCCAGGTACAACAGTGGGGCAGGACTGTACCCCAAGTGCTCCCAGCCTCAGGGACTGGCCTGTCAGGCTAGATGTCTGTGTATTGACTAGCCCTCAGGATATTTTATTTCTTCAACCCTCTCTCACACACTGTTCCCACCACCACCTCTGAGCCTCCTCCAGCCTGCCCACATCCCTAACCCCAAATCACACATGCACTGAGTGGAGAAAATCTCACATCTTCCAAGCCTGATGCCCATCAGCCCTCCCAACATGTAGCAGTGGCAGTGAGCCTCATCAAAGGAGTTACACACTCCTTCCCCCTTGGCTGCCAGAAAGGTTGATCAGGCTGATGCTCCACCTTCCCTATGTGAAGGGCTGTGTGAATGTGTGTGTGTGCACACAAGTGGGACTGCAGGTCCCCCATGCCCTAGTGACCAGCAAAATTACCAGGCAGCAGGGTTAAAGTGAACCAAAGGGAAATATTTTTTCATACAAAGTATAATTATATGGAGGAACTTGTTGCTACAGGGTGTTGTAAAGGCTGCAAGTATAGACAGGTACTTGGGCAAGGGTGCAGAGGACACATCTGTTTGTGAGCATCACTCCTGACGGCCCGAATGTCATGTTCAGCTTAGGGTGTTTCTCAGCTGCTTGGTGCTGAAGCCTGTGGGGTCTAGTGGGGAAAGGAGGACCCAGTTTCCCCCAAGCAGCTGTTCATGCTCTATCAGAGACAGGATACAGAAGCAGCCAGACCTGGGGATGGTTGCTGTTACAATTATGACTGATTTATCATTGTAAGTCCCTGAAATAATTCCTTGTGTTCTGCTGGACCCACCTTTGCTGTTGATCATGACCTTGTAGAGGTCAGAGGGAGGCCCCAGGCTGGTGCAGTGGTACACCAGTACCTCCAGCCCATACTCCTTGTTGAACTCCAGGTCCCCGATGCGGGCAGAGAGCACAGAGATGGAAGTGATGTTCTTCTCAGAGACCAGCCTCTTTGCAGAGTCGAAGAGGTGGACGATGAACCCGTGTGCTGGCTCATGGTTACTTGGCAATTTCCAGTTGACATGAAGTGTGTTTTTCTCCTCTATGGACCAGCCTTCGATCACAGGCTTGACTGTGGGCTCTGTAAACACAAAGGCAGCAAAACATCACTGCACATCAGCCTTTGGGCCTTGCAGAGCCTGCACCATACAGGGTTAGGGGTGGGTTCAAGTTGAGGGAGACGGAGGCTCACCAAGGCACTCGGTCACCATGATGGCCTCGGGCCCCTTGCTGCCCTCCCCACCATCCCCCGGTCGGCTCAGCTGCACCTTGACAATGTAGGCAGTCACTGGCCGGAGGTTCATGAGGGTGATGTTCTCGCTGTTGTCAACTGTTGGCCAAGAGGACATGTCAAAGCCATGCCCATGACCCACAATCTGCCCTGCCACCAGCATCCTCCTCGGCATCACCATGTGGGTCCCAGGATGAACACCTCTGCCCACCCCAGATCCCCATTGGCTGGAGCAGCCACTGCCTCCCACCCAGATCCTACCTGTGTCCCCCAGCCCCTAATGGACATACCCACAATGGATGACCACGCTGAGGTGTCATCCTTGGGCTTGTAGAGCAGCTTGATGGAGACGATAGGGCCGTCACCAGAGAAGCAGTCCACGGGTGACACCACGAGCTGGCGGCTCTGCTTGGCCAGCAGCCTGGGAGGGCTCAGGGGCGCTGGTGGCACTTGGAGAAGGGGAAGGAAGGAATGACACCAGTGGGACTGGGAGCAATGAGGAACAGAGTGTGGGTACGTCTGCCACCTCATGGCTCTGTTCGGCTTTGTCAAGGAAGTCTTTTATCACCACCCAATCCTGTCTGCTGGCACGGCAACACATGATGGGTGGCTCTCAGTCTAATGCGGTGCGTCTGGCATTGCCACAGCGTGCTGTCAACCTCCCCCAGCAACCCCATCTTGTCCCGCTCTTTTCTCACCTCGGATGTTGACCTTGACTTTCCGGCTGTCCTGGCCTCCGGTTGTGGAGACCCGGCACTCCCAGAGCCCCGTGTCTGCCTTTGTCAGGCGTCGCACCTGAAACTCGCAGGTGATCTGCCCTGACTCGATGATGGCTTTGATGAGCTGCAGTCACAGAGAGTGCCATGAGCCGCCTGGCTCCCTCCACCAGCCTGGAGCTGCCCAGCAGCCCACTGGGGAGATGGGGGCTTTTGAGGGAGCCAGCAACATGGGGACGTTGGTGGGGCAAGGGCATGGCAGTACCTTGAGCACAGTGCCATCAGCCTTGCGCAGCTCCACGCTGTCACTGGTGGGCAGTGGGTTGCCTGTGGCCACGCAGCTGACAATGGGCTCTGAGCCCAGGTTGAACTCCAGCTCCGAGGCCAGATGGATGATTTGGGGGAAGCGGTCTGGCACACAGAAATCAGTATTAGGGCTGGCCCCACTCCTCCCCAGGCACAAGAGGGGCTGGCACCGCGGTGCCAGGGGACTTGAGCCAGATGCTGTGGTCCAGCGCTGATCCCCACCCCATGCTCCACGTCCAGCAGTGCTAATAACCCTGGGGGCCAGACTAGATGCCCCCCTTGCAGTGCCCTGGTTTCCATAGCTTTAGGGCCTATTTCTGCAAGCAAGGGGGGCTGCTGGGCTGGCTGGTGAGGCCAGGAGCTGATGACTCCCTCAGTCACCAGCGAAGAAGGAGCTGGGGCCCGCAGGCTGTGCACAGAAACCTGCCACAGCCCCATGCCAGCCTCACCTGACTTCTCACAGTGCTGCCCGTGCCAGCCCGCCGGGCAGACACAGCCACTGAAGCGGTTGCAGCTGCCTCCGTTCCGGCAGGCGCACAGCAGGGCACAGTCAGGGCCGTAGTATCCCGGGGGACAGGCTGTGGGAAGAGGAGAGCTCGCTGCTACCCCTGGCCATGGTGCAGGCAGAGACCACAGGCAGCTGCTACAGGCAGCAGCGCTGCTCAGCCTGTGCCTATTTTCAGGCTGGGAGAGGTGCTGCTGCTGCTGGGGAGCAGAGCCAGGACCCAGAGGAAGCCAAGGCTGGAGAGGTGAGCTGATGGACACCCATGTACACATACCTTGGCTGCAGCGGGAGCCACTCCAGCCCGAGGCACAGGAGCAGCCGTAGGGGTCCGGCAGGCAGAAGCTCAGCCCCCGGCAGCCCTGGGCTCTCTGGCACGTCTCCTGGCAATTGCGGCCAAACTGGCCTTCCCTGCAGGCTGGAGAAACAAGTGTGGTCTGCCCTCACCCACCATTCACCCCTGCACTGCCTGGGGGCTTGGGGTGCCCCAAGCCCGTGTCACCACCCTGAGCAGGCAGAGGAGCCATGTGCTGCTGAGGTGGATGGTCCAGCCTGGCTCCAGAAACGGGCACTCTGGGCAGAGGGGCACTGGGGATGCAAGTGGAGTGTCCGGCCTCAGTGCCCAGGTCTGGGGGTGCGGAAGGCCCCCCTGCACATCCTGGCCACAGCTCCCGGTGTTGGACAGCCCAGCACCTACCTCTCTCACAGCGGGTGCCCATGAAGCCAGGAGGACAAACACATTCACCAACGTGGTCGTGGCAGATGCCGCCGTTCAGACAGTCGGGACAGTCCTTCTCACAGGATGGTCCCCATTTCTTTGCGGGACAGGCTGCAGAGAGAGCGGACGGGGCTCAGGGTGGCACCGGGACCCTGCCTGTCCCCACGTGCCAGGGAGCCAGGGCCCTGCTCACCTCTCACGATCAGGCGGTAGAAGGCACTCCACAGAGGGCTGTCCCCCATGAACGTGGCACTGTAGACACCATTTTCACTCACGCTGACGTTGGGGAGTGTCAGGACGACAAGGTCACCCCGCACCTCGCCGCGGTCCGTGGTCTGGTAGTAAGTGCCTGCAAGGGAGCAGAAGGTGACCCGGGGCCCCCCCTGCACCCACCCCCAGGGCCAGCACCAGGCACCGGCTGGGAGCAGCCCCAGCGCCTGGCCTGCTCTCGGGGCCACTTGCCATTCCTTTTCCACATAACGTCTGTCTGCTTCCTCTTGAGGACCCTGGCGGAGAAGGTGGCCTGCTCCGCGATGTTCACAGACTGCGTGGCCTTCACTGGGAAGAGATGGGCTGTGGAGACGGAGGAGAAGCAGTCTGAGCAGTGGTCACCCCCCAGGGCACTTACACTGCAGGGCAGTGCCAGCACCCCAGCCACCCCGAAATACGGCCCTGGTGCAGGCCAGCACCCACCACGCGTTTCTGAGGGGACATCAGTGCATGCCTCCCTGCCCGCCCCACGTGGGAGCTGGGACCCCTGTGAGGCTCTGCAGGGAAGGTGCTGCCTTGCTGGCCCCTCCAGCCGCTGTGGGCACGACTCCAGGAAGTGGGACATGGCACCGTGCCCTCTGCCCAGCGCCAGCCTGGGGTGCGATGCGGGTGGCGGCAGCCTGGGGAGGTGATGGCTGGGACAAACCCGCACAGTGCACCCCGCTTGCTGCTGTCGCTGGGGGTGCAGGGTCAGGCAGTGACAGCGCGGGCAGGCGAGGGGCGGTGAGGGGAAGCCGGCGTGTGGAGGGCTGCGTGTCAGCCCACAGGACCAGCGGCCCTGTCACGCCGGTTTTCCTGACTTCCCGGGTGCTGGGGCGTGCAGCAGCAGTGAGCTCCCAAGTACTGCTGTGAGTCAGCCCGAGCTCAGCTCTGAGCACAAACGGGGCTATAAATACGACCTGGGAAACCAAGCCCTGGGTGTGCCAGGACAGACACAAAAGAAGGCACAGGCGGGCACTGGCTCTCGGATCCTTCCGTCACGCCAGCTTGTGTACACTAAAAGCAGCCACACCAGGCTGGAGCTAAGGCACATCCAGCCCCGTGTCCTGCCCCGGTGAGGCTGCAGACACCCAGGGAAGGGCACCGCAGGTCACCCATCCCGGTAATTGCCCTCCCCACATATCCCTCTGGTGGGATCTTTCTACCGCGGACTTTGCAGTCCCTTGCACAGGGCGCACAGACGTGGCCTGCATCCTGTCTCATTCCTTTCACTCACCGGAGCGACAGCCCTCCATGTCCCCTGGGGATCCCCAGACACAGCACTTTGTCTTTGCCTACACTGAATTGTATCTGTCCTCCATCATTGCTCAGCAGTGTCTGCAGCCCCCCAGAGCTCATCCCTCCATCTCTCCAGGCATCCTGGGGACAGCAGCTGGCACGGTCACTTATTCAGCTGTTTGTACCCACAACCAGTGGCACGGGTCCCCGCACAGCCCCCATGCCATGCCAGTGGGGACTTCCCCGTGTGACGAGAACCACAAATTAACTCCTATTCTTGCTCCCTTTATTTTAGTCATTTGTTTACCCATTCAAAGACCTGCCCTGCCACCCCCCAGGTGCAGAGTTGCTCCCAAAGAGCCTTTGAAAGGAAATTGTCCCAGTTTTCTCCAGGAGCCCAAGCAGACGGTGTCAACTGGGTCATCCACAGCATCCTCACCACAGTCACCCTGGAGACCCTCCTGCTACAAACTCACCCTGCCTCTTCCTCAGGGACCACATAACCACAAATACTGCTCTTTATTACAGTTTCTTCTGATTTCCATGGTTCTGATTGGGGTTTACAGACCTGTATCTCCCTCCCCAGAGAGCTTTTAAGAGAAGCCTCGCTGCCTGCCCTCCACTCATGCTCACAGCAAGCCTGGCCTGGCAATGCCACGCTGCTCCGTCTGGATGCTTATTGCCTGTCTCTTGCTACCGGCACCGATGTTCTAGGCAGATTCCCAACAAGTTTCCCCAACTTCTCCATTGTGCACATGGATGAAAAGAAAAGAAATTTGGGCTTCTGCAATTGTTATTCTGGCATCTTTCTGCTCTGGGTATTGTAAAAAATAGCTTATTGACAGATTTAAACCCTTCTGAGATTGCTTCTCAGGATCTCTTTGGTTCACTTTACTTTGTTTTTACAGCAAAATTGCCAAAGTTTATCAACCTTCCTGTGTTCTTCTTCAAGCGTGACCTTTCGGGAGATGCCAGCTTTCCTCTAACAGCATTCCCACCCGCTGCTTTATCACCCTGGCCTGTTTTTCTGTGCTTTTGGGCTGAACGGGAGAGATGATATATGCCAAGCCTTGGCGGGGTGGGGGGGAGGTGTCTGTACCCAGCCCTCCCTCCCCCTGCAAAGTTGTGATGTTTTCGCTTACTTTTCCCTTTTGTTTTTGTTGTTTTTTTTTTTTTTTTGTAATTTTTTTGTTTGTTTTTTTACTTTTCTAAATTAAACGGAGCAATAGCAGCTTGTTTGGCACTTGCAAAAGGGACCCTTTTTTGCCATCTGTAACTCACACAGAGGCTTGGACCCAGACCCTGACCAGCTCCTCCACAGTGCTATTTTGGCCTGGCTATGCTGACCCAGAAGCAGGGGGCTGGCTGAGATCCCCCCCACCATGGGACACCATGACATGCCAATGGAGCCCCAGAGCTGTCACCTCCCTCCACGACCTATGTACAGGGACACTGGGGGTGCAGAGCCCCCACTCGCTGCCCTGCTGCTGCCCATTGCCCTTATGCTTTCTGCTGGTGCCTCTGCCTCCCTCCCTGTGTGCAGTGGAGTCTCTGTGCCGCTCTGCTTGCCCAGACTGGCTCTGTTCCTGATAGGACCACTGCCATTTTTATGCTGAGCCTCTTGCTAAAGACACAGGCTGATCCCTGCTCCCTGGGGGATGTTTGGACCCCACCAACAGTCTCTGTTCTCCAGCTTGGAGATAATAGAGCTGCTTGCTAAAGCCGTGTTTTAACACACTCAGGGAAACTTGTATCCCCCACCACTCCTTCTCAGCAAGAGGTTAACTGTTTTAGCCAAACCTGTCTAAAAAAGAGCTAGAAATCCTCCTAAGGCAAACACCTACCACAGAAAATTTCAGTCCTAACAGTTTTGAAAGAGGAGGGCAGCGAAGGCTGGGGTTTCAGGGTGGGACAGTACTGCTCCAGGTGCTACCCCTGCCACTGGCCATATGGCCCAAAATGGGAGTGTAAGACAGGAGCCCAGCACTGCCCTTGGCTGTGGAGTGCCCTGGCAGTGCTGCTGCAGCATTGTGCTCACTGAGCACCCAGAGGGCTGCTGGAGGTGCACCCCAGCACTGCCTCCTCCCTGTGAGCCTGCGGTGGGGGCATGAGGCTGGCACAGCTCCAGTGGGCTGTCTCCCACCCTAGTTAATGATTTCCAGACCCCACCACCTCCTCCAAGGGCGCCCGACTTCCTCTTGGACCTTGCTCTGTTTCCGGGCACGGATCCCAGCCCAGCCGTCTGCCCGTCCTGCTGCCCATTCCTGCTGGCCTCAGCCACCCCCCTCCAGCTGAGCATCCCTCCTTTATCCATCCCGTGGCTGCTGGCAAACCCCAAACATAGCCTGTGGGTCACCAGGACCCCGCCACCGTGCCGGCTGGCACTGGAATTGTGAAGCGCGGAGCAGGTAGCTCCCACGTGTCCCCCCAGCCTCTCACCGTTGTGGCTGTTGTGCACGTAGACGACCTGTGCCTGCTCGGTTGGGGTGCGCCCCAGGCAGTAGAGGATCCCCACCAGGTCGGCCATGGAAAAGCCCCTGGCCTGGACATGATTGCTGCGGTTGCGGTAGTTTTGGAAGCCCATCTTAGGGTGCGTCATCACGATCTTGTTCTCCCGCTCGATCTGCAGGTAGCTCACGTCCCGCTCCCCCATGACGCAGGACAGGTAAAAGTCAGAGTGGGACAGGCTCTGCACATTGGCAATCAGGGTGATGTCCAGGATGGCCCCTGGGGTGGGGGAGCATGAAGGCACATTACAGCAGGACAAGGGCAAGGCCATCCAGCCCTGCCTCAGGGCCAGATCCTGTCACCCTCACGTTACCCCCTTTTGAGGACATATTTGTCACCCCCAGCCCAGGACACACAGCCAGGACACAGCCAGGTTGGGTGCAGACCCATGGGGATGACACAGTGGGCATTTCCACTCTCCTTTTGGAGATCCCCATGGGCACAGCCCCCCGCCATGAGCCAAGCATGCAGCAGGATGGGTCTTGGGCCCCTGTCCTCCCACAAGCTGCCCACACGCCAGCCCCATGCTGGGGAGAGGCAGGCAGGGAGGGCACTGCTGGCCGCTGAGGTCTCCAAATGGCCTATCGCAAAGGGATGTTCCTCCCTCTAAACCCTGCTCTGATGGTGCCGTTGAGCTCCCATAGCTGCTTCATCCCACCAAGCCTCAATGGGGCAGGGGCTGCTTCTTGGGGCAGAGGGAAAGGGGTGATTTACCTGCCAGCCATGGGAGGAGAAGCAGAAGGTAAACCTGGAGTCCCATGTCCTTGGAGCGTGTCCTGAATCTGGCAGAGGTCAGAAGATCCCTGGCATGTCCCAGCCACGGGGGTCAGAGCCAGAGGCTGCGGCTGCTCTAAGGGTTCCACGTGAGCAGCAGCTCAGGACCCCTGGCCCCTGCCCGTGCCCCTCATCTTGCCTCTGCCCTGCTGCTCAGTGTCCAGGGCAGCCGGGACCACCTCCACTGGAGCATAGCCTGGGCACGGCGAGGAAGGTACCTTTGTCCCTGCTTGCTTGGTTGCCACCTGGTTGCTCAGGAGCAAAGCTTGGTGGCGAAGAGTTCACTGAGGTCCTCTGCCTGGTGGCACCTCTCCTTGGGGGCAGGCGCCCACCCCTCTGGGGCTAGGGTAGCGTGCTCAGGGCTTCCCAAGCCATGCTGAGATCCCAGCCCAGCCAGGAGGTGACCCAGGCCCCCTCCTTGCCTGCCGTGCGGAGGGACTCATGCCCTAGCCCGCCCGGGTGGCAGCATCCCGTCCCCTCGGTGCAGCTCCGTGGCTCAGGGCTGTGGGAAGGACGCTCTGGAGCAGGGAAAGGAAAGGGGCCAAGGGGCCGTGGCTGGTGGCGGCGGCGGAGCCAAATCCTGTTTCCCATGCGGCGTTTCCTGCTCTCCACCCATTGTTTGGAGACGGCCCTGACTCCAGGAGCTGGCGGGAGCTGCCCTGCACAGGCTGTCCCTGGTGAGCAGCGTGCGGCGATGCTGAGGCCATACACACCTCGTGACACCTCGGCCTCCCGCCGCCACGAGCCGGGGTGCTGAGGCACGGCCCCATCTGGGCGCTGTGTTGTGCTGGGGCCTGACTCACGCCTGCAGCGTTCCGTGGCGAGGCCACTGTCCCAGTTGAAAGGGTCTAGGCCGAGCAGGGTGACCAAAAGCCTCCAGCCTGTATAGGAGGGTGGCCGCTGCCCTGGGAGAAACCCCTCCATGTTGCAGTAAACATGTCTGGGAGGAAGCAGAAAGCAGCAGAAAGCCTGGATTTCCCCAGCACTTTCCCATGCGCAGTGCCAGCATGGGCAGCGCACAGGCACAGCGCGGCACGGCACCGCTGTCCCCACAGCCAGTCCTCCTGCCCCAGCCTCCGGCAGGCTCGCCTGGAGAATGAATAGCATTCCCCAGGAAAACAGCATAAGCTTCACCCAGCAAACCTCCCACTGCTTCACAAATCAAACCGTTCCCACGTGAAAGCCAGGGCTGCTGGGGATCAAGCCTCATGTTTTGGTGTGTCCCAAGCCTGTACTGTATCCGGCCAAAAATCTAAAGCACACATGGAGAGGAAGGGGAAATCCATTCATCGCTTCCGACTATTTACAGTGCGCTCCAGGGCCGCGTGGTGCCCACAGCAGCCAAGGGAGGGATGGCAGTGGATAGGAGCTCCCCCAGAGCAGCCACACGGACACCCCACTGCAGGGCGGATGGAGAGGATCCAAAAGAGAGGGACACCAGATGCAGCTGTCCCTATTTGCCTGGCAAACTAAGCACGGTGCTTTGCCACGGGCTGTGCATGGGAGAAGGGCTCTGGGTTTGGGAGCCCCCCCGCGCACCTGAGGCACAACCATAATGCAAATGCAGAACACGAGGCCATCCCGCAGTGAGACGCACAGGGGCTGGGCAGCCAGGCTGGTCCCTCCTGCCATTGGCACCCTCCTGGGAAGCCCGCACATCCCCGTTTGCCTGGTGAACCCCAAAGTCATTTGCAAGGGTGCTGGGTCAGGGACTCATCCGTGCACTCAGTACAGCTGCAGGAAGGGGACAGATACATGAATAGATAAATAAATGACTTCTTCCCCTCGTTCACTGCCTATCACGGTCACAACAATATTGTCATTGTGCCACCACATGCTTACACATGTAGCACCTGGGGAAGCAATTCATTCTGTGCTCCCCCAGCAGCACACAGAGCTGTGCATTATGGTTATGCACATTTATGGTGCACACTGCCTCCAACACGAGGATTTGTTTGAGGACAGGATTATTCCATTTGAGGACAGGATTATTTACGCAGAACAAACACACTTTGGAAAGGCTTTGCAGCCGCAGGCACTGCCCATTCCTCCCTGGAGCACAGCATGGCTCCTCTTACTGCCCGAGGGGAACTGGCGCATTGCTTTGCTCTTTTGGGGAATGGGAGCCATTTAGAGTCAGCTCTCACACCAGGTGATGCTCAGAGCTCAGGGATCCATCAAGGAGTCTGACCAAAGCTGATTTGTCTCCTTGCATGTTTTTCTAGGAACACTTAGGTAAGAGGTGTCTCTGTGTGGATCCCTTAGGTTGGAGGTGGTGCAAGAAACCTCCCTGGAAGGCTCTGTGGGGAAACCCAGTCAGGGCCAGCTTAACCTTATATATCTCCAAAGGAGGAACCATGGAGCTGGGTGCAGCTGAGCCCAGCCAAAGCAACTCACCACACTTGCTCTTCTGTAACACAGGAAGCTCCAGCTGCCCAGCCCACAGCGCGCTGAAAACACCTGAATTTCTGCTGAATTCACAGACCTCAACTTTTTTTGCTGAATCATGATGGACTAAAAAAAAAAAAAAAAGAGTGACAAAAATACCCCTTTTTGTTATCATTTGCCCGTTCTAATGCACGGCACCGCATGCCAGAAACCATAATGCACCGATACGTTTCCTGATAGGAAATGCAAACGCCCTGTGAATGCACTGATGGGCTGGGCTGTGTCTGCAGCATTGTCTAGCCCTGCTTCTCTGGCCATTTGTTTGTTTTATGTGCACAACGGCTCCCAGGCAGTCCCTGCAAGGCTGGGTTAAGGGCTGCTGCCACTAGGCATAAGAGCAGCCCTCTCATGGGGTGGCAGAGCATCCCCAGCCTGCCTGGTGGCATCGGCAGGGCAGCAGGGGAGCAGGCATGCCTGGCTGTGTTGGCATCCACAACACGCTCTCAGGATGAAGGAGAAGCTGCTGGGAAGCCCTTTCCCTGAGGAAAGGGTGGGACGCGTGGCTGCGGAGGAGCCCCTTGGCGGCTGAGGGAAGCAGGGCCGCCCTGTCCTGGTCGCTGGCAGGGTGCAAACTGCAGATGCACAGTGCTCTTGTTGGCAGGCGGCTTCCTGCTGCTCAGGAGCAGTGGGAACAGGGAGCAGGGAGCAGGGAATGAGGGAGCATGGAACAGAGCTTGGGGCTCCCTCCTGCTGCAGAGGCTCTGCCAGCCCTCACCTGCTCACTGCCCCAGTACCCACGGGCATGGGAGCATGTCCCAGCCATGTGCCAGTGAACACCTACGGGATGCTGCTTTGACACCGTCTCCCAGATTTTTCACTGGCTCCATGGCAGGACCGGCAGAGAGCACTGCTGATGAACGGCAGGCCTGCGTGGGGCTGCGGGAGGTGGTGGGGCACCCGCATCCTCTGGGACCTTCACAGCAGCTGCTCAAGGAAGCCACATGGCTCTCTAATGCTGGAAAGCCAACACTGCTGAGCCACTGCCGGGCCCAGGGACATGCCCATTTGCTGCACGTCTTAAACACCTTTTCACCTGAATCCCAAAGAAACTTTATTTTCCCGAAGACCCGTTCCTGCTGCTTCAGCCCCTGCTTCTCTGCCCGAGGCTTGCTGCACGCCGCTGTCCTGGGTGCCGGGAGCAGGGGCCCGGCAGCTGCTACAACGCCGGGATACCACAGAGGTGCCCCACGCATCCTCCGGCCCCCATTGCCTCCCAGTGCTCTGCTCCCATGCTGCGTGGGGCAGAAGCTGGTCCCCGGTCACCCACTGCGGCGGGTGGGAGGTGTCGGGGCGTGGTGGTGGTTAATGTGTAACCCGCGCCGCCACCTTTCACCCGCCGGCAGGAGCGTGGCCAGGGCGCAGCCGGGCTGGCTCCCGGGGGTCTGGGGGGCCGTGTGGCCGGGCCTGGGGGGTCGGCGGGGGCCCCGGGCCCTGTGGCCGTGGCCGCACCTGGCCCGGCACAGCCGGCTCAGCCGGATTCCCGGCTTTCCCCCAGGCTTCTTTTTCAGCCCCACCGTTTCCTGGAGCCAAATGGCTCCTGCCTGCCTGCTCCGGGTCTGCAGCCTCCTGTGCGCCTGGGCCATGGCGACGGGACACCCCTGCAACCTCGACCGCCAGGTAGGGGCAGCTGGAGCGGGCAGGGGTAGGCATGGCTGGGGCTGTGGCACCATGAGCCTGCGGGCAGCAGGCCCTGCCAGGCGGCTCCTTTCCTGCTCCGCGGGAGAGATGAGGAGCAAGGAAACCGCACGGGAGCAAGCGGAGTTAACTGGGAGATGTGCTGTGCCAGAGGCCACCACCGAGCAGCGGTGGGGCACCCACACCGGTAGCCTGGCTGCCCTGCGCCCAGGCTACGGCTGAACACATCGCATTGTCCTGCCCATTCACTGTGGCATGGCAGGGATGGCAAAGCTTTATCTGAGCTGTGGCATTTCTGGGGGTGTCTTGGTTGCAGTCATAACACAGCTGCCCGTAGGGATGCATGGTGAGAGGAGGGAGGCACATCCCTGAGGGACTCCCACCCGTTGTTGTCGTTTAACCCCAGCTGCTTCATCTCTCTGCTCATCCCCCGTGGGATGGGAAGGAGAATCGGAAGAATGTAAACCCCAGCCATTGAGATAAGAACAGTTTAATAATAGCAATAAAGGTAATAATAATAATAATAATAAACAGAGAGAAGGGGATAAAACCCAAGAAAGGCAAGTGATGCACAATACAATTGCTCACCACCCACTTACCGACGCCCATCTTGTCCTGAGAAGCAATTGGTCCCTTTGGGCCAAATCCACTGTTTCTGTACTGAGTGTGATGTTCTATGGAATGAATACCCCTTTGGCTAGTTAAGGTCAGGTGTCCTGTCTCTGCTTCCTCCCGACTCCTTGTGCCCCTCCTCACTGGCAGAGCATGAGACTGAAAAGTCCTTGAATCAGGATAAGCACTACTTGGCAACAACTGAAACCTCGGTGTGGTATCAGCATTGTTCCCACACTAAATCCAAAACACAGCGCTGCACCAGCACTAGGAAGAAAATTAACCCTATCCCAGCTGAATCCAGGACACTCCCTCACTCCCTTCTCCAGTGCAGGGGGATGCAGTGCCTGAAGCCAGGGGTCAGGGCAAACATGGGGTTAGCATCCCCAAGTGCCTGGCAAGGAGCAGGAAGTGTTAACTAAACCATGTCACTGGGACAAGTGCTGCAGCCAGCAGCTAGGCTGCACCAGGAGGGAGCCGGGAGGAAGCAGGAAATGCGGCTGTTGCAGGAAAAGGATGGCACAGGGCAGTGCTGCCCACTGAGCTCTCTGATGGTTCCTCAAAAGGTTTGCCCTGTTTTCCCAGCCTCCCCGACCCCAGCCCTATGTGAACTTGAGACAGACCTCAAAAATCTTGGCTTGGCCCCACATAAAGCCCAAGGAAGAGTAACACATTCTGGGGACTGCTGCCCGCAGTCAGCTTGAATTTGGCCACCCTGTTTTTCAGGGAAATCAAACACATCTGTGTGGATCTGTTGATCCATTCAGCATGCACTGCTGGTCTTTTGGGAGAGCTGGTCTCCAGTATGTTCTGTTTACTACTACAGCTGCAGCCAGGCTGCACTAAGCCACTGCCACTCACAGTGCATCCTCAGAAACACGGGAGGGCTGGAGGCATGGATGGCATATCCTGCACAGGCCCTGGGAGCAGCTCTTGACATGGGTGCCTGGTGCAGGTGCCATCACTCTGCCTGCCCTCGCAGCGGGCAGGGTCTCGCCTGCTTCGCTGCCCCAGCTGGGAGGATGCCCTGTGTCATACAGGAGATCCCTGGGGACTGGGGAGGAAAAGGAAGGCCCTCTGCAAGCTGACCCTGCATAACAACTGCCCTGAAAGGGAGGACAGGAGGGTGACAACCTGGTTTCTTCACATCCACCTCATCTGTTTGAGTTTCCCCCCAGCTCTCCATGTTCCCCCTTTACTCCTTCCATCACTGCTCTCAGTGCTGGGCTGTCCTGCTCACCTTTTTCCATTTATCATGACCCACACCAAACTTCTGTTTTGAGCAGCTCATATGTTATTTAAACCTGTTTGTGTCTTTGTTTTTTTAAACTCTGCAAGGGTAATTCATTAAGACATTTGAACTTCTGGGGAATCTCGGTCTAGAGATCCTCCCCACCACAGAAAGCACACCTCAGACACCAGCTTTTTTCCCAGGGATGGGCCGACTGCCATGGGAAAAGCCTCCAGAATGCTCCAAGTTCCCTTCCAAACAACATCACCAGTTTGGACCTCTCCTTCAACTCCTTGGTCATGCCCCATCACAGGACTCTCTTGATGCATTTCCCTTCCCTGCACACCCTCAACCTCTCTAGCAATGCCCTTTGGGTGCTGAGCCCAGCAGCCTTCTCCAACCTCGGAGCACTGCATCTGCTGGACCTGAGCAGCTGCAGCATCACCTACCTCCACATGGACGCTTTCAAGGGCCTGGGAAACTTGCGCACACTGCTCCTAAGGAACAACAGTCTGCAAAAGCTTGACGTCTCTTTGTTCCTGCCACTGAAGGCACTTTTCCACCTGGACCTGCAGCAGAATGCGCTGGTCTCTGTGGACACGTGGAGCCTGCAGCTGATGGATGCAGTCCCGCAGGTCTGGCTGGAAGGGAACCCCTGGCTCTGCGACTGCAGCGCGCACCCTCTGCAGCAGTGGCTGCAGCGCAGGCAAGGTGAGCACACAGGGGCAGGTGGCACAAGAGGTGCTGGGGAGGAGGAACTCTGGGGCAGGGGTCCCACTCGTTCCTTTTGCTCCAACCCCTGGGCAGGCTTCCCTGGGACCTCTCCCACCTTGCTGAGCAACAGTGGACTGGAAGGTGACGTGTCTCGTCCTTGCTTGCAGTTACACATGATGCCAAAGTTTTCTGGGAATGACAGCAGGATAATTTAGCCGCTCTACTGGGAAAGGGGCTGCATGTATGCTTCAGCCCCGAAATCCACCTATATGGACAGGTGGATCCGTATGGATAGGATATGCATCCACATGGAGTGACTAAATTTTCAAGAGGTGTTGAGCACTTGGCAGCTCCTCCTGTGGAGCTGGATTAGGCTCCAACCCTCTTGAGCTCATCTCCCAGGAAAGAGCAGCCCTGTGACAGTGGGGTTTCTATCAGTATCTATGAATTTGGCATTATCCAGTTAAAAGAAGCCTGACTAAAAAGAAGTCACACACTCACACAGTTCCTTGGCCGGGGAACTTTTCCTTTGGTTCTGCCTTATGATGTGCTGAGGGCCAGCGAGGCTGGAGGTCAGACCCAGGAGCATCTTGCGAGGTGTCCTATCAACCCAGGAGTAAGCAGGCATCGTCTTCTCTAAACTGGGGAGGGGATGGGGGCAGACCCCCTGTCCCACCTTATCCCGTGTGTCTCCCAGCTGTGCAGGTGACCTGTGCATCACCCCCGTGGCTGCGGGGCCGGGAGGTCGCAGCACTGGATTCCCAGGATCTGGGCTGCTGGATGAGGCAGCGGTTTCCTCGGGAGGTCAGCACGGTGCAGCAGATCACAGTGACCTACAGCAACAGTGAGTTGTGCAGCTACAGAGGTGTCCATAAGCTCTATCTCCCTCCTCCCTTCTATCACCCCAGGCAGGGACCCGTGGCTCTGCCCCACTCCCGAGGGCCACTGATGGTGCAGTGATTTGGTGGGGAGGGTGACCACCACCTGCGAGGTGTTTGCTGGCTTTTCAACAGAAAAGTTAGCAGGTGCCACAAAGCAACACAGAGCATAGACCAGTATCAGCCAGCCAGCAGTTCTTCCCACAGGTTCTTGGTAGCTAGCTCTTGGTGAAGAGCGTTTATATTGCTCCTAATGGAAGCAACCCTATGCTGGCTGCATGCTGGAAGCATATACAGGGCTGGCTGTTGAAGAGCGCTGGGTATGCCCAGGCTGACCTGCCCTAACCCTGATGATATTTTTGCGCTGCAGCCGCCGCACCACCCACCGGGAAAGGGGGAAGGAGCTGGCCATACCTGGTGGGCTTCGTGGTGGCAGCAATTGGCATCTCCATCTTGATCGCACTGGCTGCGAAGTGCAAGGTCTTCCACAAGAACTTCATCAGCTACCACCACCGGCCACTGCCCGAAACCAGCTCGATCGGAGGCAGCCCCATGGAGGACAGCAGCAGCTGGGACAGGGGCTCCTCAGGCCAGGGGGCCTGCGAGAGCCACCCCATGCCTGGTGCTGCCGACCTGCAAGGTGAGGATGATGATGGCTTCATCGAGGACAACTATATCCAGCCAAGTGAGCAGGTGCTGGAGGATGAGGAGCGGCAGTTACACCTCTCCATCTGAGCCTGCAGTCCAGCAGCCTCTTGCTGTCCCCTCACCTCCATCCACATCCTGCCCTTTCCCACCTTCTGTCAGCATTTAGCCCTACAGGGCTGGGGGCAGGAGGAAAGGAGTGGAGAGGAGGGGAGAGAAAGGGTGGGCTGGGAATGATGATGGACGCTGAAGGCAGCCAACCCCAGTACGATGGCAGTGGGGATGCAACAGCACAGGGACACTGGACCTGCTCCTGCTCTCACAGCCCTGCTTGGGTGCTGCTGATGAAGAAGATAGTGCCTGTTGCACCCAGGCAATTTGGTGGAGTGGGAAGAGAAGCCTGCCCTCGTGCTCTCTGCAAGGTCTCAGGCATCAGCCCCACTGCCCCATGGTGCCAGACACAGCCCTGCTGTCCTTCAATGTGTTGTCACTCCAGGGTGTGATTAAAAGTGTGATTAAAGACTCTCTCTGTGATGGTTTGTTGGGGCTCTCCTGGTGACAGTGTCAGGAGGAGACCCGTCAGCCCACAGCTGGGGTGCGGATTCTTCTGCTTGTGCTTTCAAAGACCACAAATGCATTCCATGTTAACTGCGGTGGTAAAAGAACAGGTCTGTGGCACATGTGCGTTTGTGCAAGCACATCTGTCACCCACTGTGGCGCAGGCAGATTGCTGCTTCATTGCAGGATTTCTGTGCACATCTTTACAGTGCTGCTTCCCACCCCTCTTGCTGCGTTACGGCGCACCCCTTCCCTCTTTTCTCTCATCCCTCTTCACCAGCACATGCTAGGAAAGCACTTACCTTTACCATGCCAGCTCTGTAGAGCTGAGCAAACTTGTTAGCAGCTTGCAGCGTCAGGCAGGCACGTGCACTGGGGCGAGACAGCCCTGTCCCCCGGCACCCGTTGCAGCGTCCCATCTGTATCTCTAAGCATGGATTTAGATGAACATTATAATTTTTGCATTCCTGTCATCTTTGTGGCACGATAAACAGCACATGAGACATTGGTAACTGCGAGTTATGACCCAGCCACTCGTGTCTGTGTGGGTCACACTGGAGTTAAAAGCAGGAAGCAGCAGCAGCGTTCACCCTCCTTAGTAAAGTGATTCACTTTACTAAGTGAATCCCGCAGAATTCCCAGAGCACAGCCTGGCTGCTCTCTTCCCCAATAGCCTGGAAATCTCTCTTATCTTGCTCCAGAACATGAAACATCATCACAGGGACAGCATTTCCTGAAGCCCTGCCACACGGCCAATTCTCCATCTCCTTCAAACCTCCATTGTACTGTCAACTGCCTATATCTATTTCTGTGGTCATGAAGACATCTACAGAGCACAGTATGTACAAAAGTAAATAATACATGTCAGAGAATGGAAACCAAAGGGAACGAGTGGGTTGGGCGCTGCGTGGGCAACATGGGCCAGTGATTTAGAGCACCTTCCAGAGAGGGAATGTGCCATTATAGCCACAAGGAGGAAAACCTGCTGGCTTGTTTCACCGGTCATCCGGTTTTGGTTGTTAAAGAATGTATTTCTAACCTGAGATTTACTTTCGCAATCAATCATTGCCTCATGTTTTGCCTTCTGGGTTCATCTTAACAGCTCCATTTGAATTATAGCACACACTGTATATATATGTAAACACGCTGTATATATATGTAATATGTGCTGTCATTTTTTGAAATCATGGATACCTTTCAGGGAAAATAGGGTACTTAAATCTGAGGGCTGGGAAAATGCATTTCAGTTCTCTTTTGGAGGGCAATTTCTGGGCTTTTCAATATGCTTTTCAATCACACAAGCTCACTCTAGACTCAGTATTTTATTTAGGTCCCAGTGATGCCTTAAAAGAGATTAAAATACAAGTGCCCAGGCCTTGTCATCCAGGATCTTGCTCGCTCTCATCCCTCAGTGCCCAGTGGTGGGTTGCTTGTCTACTTTGACCCTGTTGTTCTGGTGTGCAGGGGAGCGTGGCAGCCCCTCTCCAGGCAGCTCTGGTGCTAGCAGGCAGGAACTTGGCAGCCCAGTGGTGGGAATTGCGTCTGGCATGCGGAGCTGGGAATACAAGGGGATCAGAGCAGAAAAAGAGAAGCCTTCTCAGGGGAGTCCCCCCCAGGAAGCAGTCAGAGGACCCCATGGTTGAGGCTGGTGGATGGGAGCAGTGGCAGGTATGCAGGCAAACTGGTTCCAGGGTCGCTGCAGGCAGTAGCTGCTGCCATGAAGCACAAGGCTCGGCCTCACCACAGGGTGAAACAGCTTCTCTACAAACAAACTGGCATGGACATCCTCAGGAGGCTTTGCATGCACCACGTGAGCGTCTTTCAGAGGCATGGCAAGATCTGTTCACAGAGTGGTGGTAAGGGGGACCGGCTGTCTAGTTCCTTGAGCAGAAGGAGATGCATGTGGATCTGGAGGTGCAAGATGTGTAGCAGGAAATAAGTATGTGCATTTGGGGGCTGTGAAGGCATTGCCGCACTTGCTGGTAAACCAAAATCACAATTTCAGGAGGGAGCCTGGGCTGCCATGGTTTTTGCCCCAGGCTCTCTGAGCAGAGGCCAGTTTTGCATAGCCCTGCCATCCCTGGCTCTTCAGAGAGGCCAACACTCAAGCATCAGCCTTCAACACAGTTGATTTCTGTAACACTTTATTATTTCCACACACAACACAGGAACCAAGAAAGGAGCAGACCAGTACCGCTGCTGCAGACAGAGGCTGTGACTGGGGCAGCGCAGGCTGTCCCTCGGGGCAGCCAGACACCCCAGCTGCCATCTTCAGGGACAGCTCGTTCTCAGACAGGATCTCCTTGTGCTGCTGACACTGCCCACAAGCATCCTTTCCTGGCAGAGTTCATGGGCACTGGGGGCACGTTTTGAAGGGGCTGTGGAGGGGAGGATTCACATTGGAATGTAGGCAGCGTGGAGCTGTGAGCTGGGCACAGTCACGCACCTTCTCGGGAATGCCCAGATGTGCAAAACAGCTGGTGTGCAGGCAGCTGCGGGCTGCCCGCGTGTGCAGAAGAGTAAGAAGCAGAGGTGGTGCAACTGCACATGCACTGACGCAGGCGTGTGGAGCAGTGGCAGTGGTGATGGCACAAAACTGTCCAACTCTGGCCTGTTCCTCCCTTGTGTGTGCACAGGGGTCCCTACTGGACCCAGGGTCAAACAGCCCAGAGGGGTAGGACAGCTATTTGCTTTGCTGAGGATTTAGCATAGACAGACCTGAGCTTAGTAACACCCTCTGAAATCTTGGGCAGATTCAGGGAAATGATTGAGAGAGAGGAGGAAACAGCAGTTGAATAAAATCTATGGATGATGTAAAAGTGGCAGAGGAAAATGTGTAAATAACAGGCCCAGAAAGAAAAGCCAAAATGCTGCTCCCATACTTTGGGAGCCCACATGTGATCAAGTGCATCAGAGATGACGTGGTCTAGAGCTGTGAAAGGATGAAGCCTTCATTGTCCAGTGTATACCTGGTGGGGTTCACTGATGCTTTGACACTGCTTCCAGTGTAGGTGTAGCATGGACAATGATTCATGTTACCAAGGGAATGAGCTACTGTCCTCTTCCAAATAAATTTGGTACTTAGGCACCAAAAAATACTAGCTCAGTCTTGTTCCATTACAGAAGGAACTTTGCAAATAATGAGCAAAAATAATGGCTGGGGCAGAGCAGCTCAGGTGAGGGGAGATGGGAGCAGACAGGAAGAGGAAGAAGAAGAGAAGTGTTTGCAGGAGCAGCTTCGCTAGGAGGTTACGATCTGTGTCTATGGAAAGGGCAGTGAAATGGTTTGTGGGTCTTTGGAGGAAGTGAGAATTTTGACAGGGGACTTAGCCTAAAGTCACAGGAAAAGCTCCCAGGGGTGAGCTGTTAGTCTGCCTCTGGGAAAGACACCTGGGTGACAGACACCTTGTAGAGATAAAACACCAAAAAAGCTCCAGGTAAAGGCCAAGTGGCAGCAGAACTCTTCCGCCCTGCAGCTGCAGAAGCACTTGGGAGACAGACGCAGCATGGGAATGCACAGGGACTGGGATGAGCTGCAGTGCTCCCACAGCAGCAGGGGTGCCTCTGCTTCAGAAGCTCCTCTCTGAGGGTAACAACGTTTCCCCCTTGCACTGCCCTTGCCGAGCATCAGCCCAGCTCCAGGATTTGAGCATCCCATCCCCAGTGACTGCACCTTGCTGTTTCCGGCTCACGTGGCTGGAGCACGCTGGCACTGAGGGCAGAGCCCCAACACAGAACAGCACTGATAACACATCAGGGCCCTGGCTCCAACACCTGTTGATCGCCCCTTTGATAAACCACAGAAGGTGGTGGGCTGCAGACATGTAATACTGGAACAGATCCCAGCATTGCAAACACAAACAGCATTTCATGTGAGGTCCAGCCATGCCGGGGCTCTGGCACATGGAATCCCACACAAATCCCACACTCCCTCCGACAGACACCCAGGTGCTTTCTCGGGAGCAGCCCCACCTCCCACCGACCCCCCTTCACTTGCACTGCATGCCTGCTGACATCCAGAGTGTTTCCTGCCATTGATCACCTGCTACAGGCTCTGCTTTGCTTGGTAGCTGGCAGCTCTGCACAAAGCACAGGGCAGTTTCATACAACCCTCAATCACAGCCTCCCCTGCCAGGAGAGCGCACAACAGCTCCAGGAACTGCAGGAACCAAGCAAGTACCGGAGTCCCCATAGGTATGGGACAGGCTCACCTTAATGCTGTGAGAGGCATCACAGCCGGGCAGGCAGCAGCTGTTGCAGGAGGCTTTGTGGAGGTACACCACCAACCAGGCCAGTGCTGAGCTCCTCATGTGCCAGGTCAGAGCCTGTCCAGGTGCCCCAGGTCCCTGCCGTGCCATCAGCCTGGGGCAAAGCAAATGCCAGTCATCTCCGAAAGAAGTGTGAGGCACACGGCAGCACTCCCCTTTCCTTCAAGGAAAAGCCAGCACCAGCCCTGCTGATGGGTTGTATCCAGAGGCTCACGCAGAGGTGTCCTGGGTCAGATCAGGTTGGCCATGCTGGAGGTGGGAGGAAGCCGCCTGCTTGGAGCGAGGCGGCCGGAGATGGTGAAGACACGGATGTCGCCGGTCTCCAGGCTGCGAGGAGCAGCCCTGCGGCAGGACGTGCAGAGCAGGTAGAGCAGCAGGCAGAGGAGGATGGTGCTGCCAGCAGTCAGGAGGACAACCCCGCTGGTGAACATGCTGGCCAGCGGCCGCGCGGGGCTGAGCTGCATGGTCGTGGTGGAGAGGATGGTGAGCACCACCCCGCAGACCAGCAGCACCAGGGCGCTGAGCAGCAGCACCAGGCAGTCTGAGAAGCCGCCGCTCTTGAGGAGCTCAATCTGATCCCGGCTGCGGATGCAGTTCATGTCCTGGATTGCAGAGCTCAGCAGCTGCTTCAGCAGCACGAGCAGGGCCAGGAGGCACAGCGTGGTGCCCACGGCCAGCCGCCACTCCCCGGACCGGCTGCTGGTGCTGTACAGCAGGATGATGCCCCCGATTCCACAGGACAGGATCAGCGCCACGGCCACCCCGTAGCACAGGATGGACTTCTTGGGGTCCTGGAACCACCAGAGCTCCACATGCTCCTCCAGGATGTTCCTCTGGATGTGGTCTGCGTCCGCAGGGGTGCGGGGGCTGCTCAGTTCCGCCAGCTCCGGCATGGTGCGTGGCCGGGTGGGGGGGACACGGGGTGGTTGCACAGATGGATCTACACCCTTACAGTGAAGAGAAGGGTCCAGACATCAGTGGTTGCGAAGGCAGCTGCATTTCTGAAGCGGGGACGTCTCTGCCTCATTCTTTGGAGCTGCCCCCTGCAGCAGTGCCACCTGGAGAGCTATGGTCCATGTGCTGGGGCTGAGCCCACCGCCCAGGCAGGGCTGCAGGAGGTGGTGGAGCATCCCTGGAGCAGCACCATAAGGGAATAACCGGGGCCGCGTCTTTCCTTTCCTGTGTCTTTCATCTGAAAGAGTCAAGAAGAGAAGATATTAAAGAGACACCCTGCTCCCCTGTCCAAGCTATCCCCTGCCAAACCCAGGGCCTCGGTTGCCCCAGGCTGGCCTGCAGAGCTCCCCCTGCCTCCCTCACGGAAGCCCGGTGCGCTGGAGCATGGATCAGCCACGCACGTCTTCCCGGGAGACCTCCACACACTGTGTGCGGACTTCAGCCTGCCCCAAGGGTGAGCCTCCTGCCTCCCCAGCCCCTTGTGCCCAGCTCAGAGGCTACTGGCACATGGCTGCCTACAGGACTCTGCCTGCAGCTGGGGCTGGCAGCAGGGCAGGGATGGAGCAGAGGCAGGTCCCCCGGGGATAAAGCCCCATTCACAGCTCTGGCTTCACATGCTCCTTCATCAGCATCAGCCTCTTGTCACCAACTGGCTCTGCTGCCCAGAAGGACAGCGGGAGGTGGGGGTCAGGACCGGGGCTTAACCCTTCCAGTCCAGTCCCTGGAAGAGCAAGAGTTGCCTTTGCTGCATGTTCTGAGCCCTGTTCACTGCCAGTGGTTCCCCCTCCCAAGTTCCCTGCAGAAACACAATGGTTACATCCGCAGCAGTCTCAGCACTTCCCTGGGAAGAGCCCCCAGACAGCTGGGACCTGGAACCCTCTGATTTAGCTCTTCTTTCTGCTGGTCCCTGAAGCCCTTCACCGGTGGAGGGGAGCAGGGGAAGGGCAGTGGTGGCTGCAGTGTGGAGGCAGGCTCCGTGGTGCTGGGCTTAGCTGGGCCCCCCTTGGCACAGCCCAGCTTCTGGGGCTCATCACCTCTTCGGGGTCCTGGCACCCCTCAGTGCTTCTCTGGGTACAGTTTTACAACGAGAGTGGAAACCACTTGCATGTCTCTTACATGATGTCTCATCCTGGCACACGAGTGCTCCGGCTGGTCCCACAGTCCCAGAGGGAGCCCCCAGCACAGCGAGTACCCAAAGCAAGGAAAGGTGGCGATGAAGACAGCATGGGAGCATTTCAGGTTATAGCTGAGCCCTTGAGACATGAAGCAGATCCTGCAGACCCACGAACTGCCTCCCGGTCACCTCCCAGACAGGACGATGCACCCCCAGCCATCACAGACACACACACCAACAGCTCTGCATCCCATGGGAGCCTGTGGCAGGGCCAGGAACTGATGCAGATCCCCTGTGTCAGAGCTGTGCCACTTCTGCAGAGTGGGGACAGCCACGCAGCACCCTGCCTCATAAAACTGGCTCTCCAGGAGCCCGTCAGGCTGTGCCAAGCACACTTTGCCCTGATCTGCACAGCCCTGGGACTCTGGGCTCATTACAGATGGGTGGGGATGATGTGTGACCACAACACATGGCAGCTCTGCACACAGCAGGGATGTTTCCTCCCACAGCTCTCCTTGTCCTCAAAGAGCCCCCTCATCCCCTTATGGCAACGCCTTTGCTACCAGCAGACACCTCAAGATCACCCTTCACTGGGGGCAAGCCAATGTGGGTTGGGGGGAGAGGGAAAACAATAGTGTGGGGGGTGTCCGAGCCAGACACCGCCTGACAGTGTCAGCCCAAGCTCCTCCTGAGTCACTCCCCGGCTGTGATGGAGCATGAGGTCACTTTGGACGTGGCTCAGGGCTTGCTGCCAGCTGGCAGCACGTGTCCAGGAAGTCTCTAACCAGCCCGGGTTTGCAGGCCCGTGACCCATGGTACTGCGTGAGCTGCTGCGCTGCTCCCCCAGTGCTGCGGTCACCTGGACACAGAAACACAGGCTCCAGAGGGTACGCTGGCCTGGGAGCCCATGGGAGAGCTGCAGCTCCTGGCTAGAGCCAGAACAATCAGAAAGCATCAAATAGAGAGGGGAAAAGCTGTGGCTGAGCGTGCAGATCTGTGACTGCTGGGACCCACTTTGATCTTGCATCCAACAGCAGATACCTTGTGCTGTCCACATGTACCCAAGACACAGGTGCCCAAGAAGGTGGGGATGTCACAGGGCACCTTCAAAGTAGAGGGGAGAGAACATTTCCTCAGCCAGTGCAGACTAGCTCGGTGATTATCACTGCTTCCTCCTGCCTTTCCTTCTCCAAGTGCAGAGGTTCCTTATCTCCTCCTTACCAGAGAATGGGTGAGTCCAATAGACAGCAGGTTTGTAGATTAGATTGAGAGTCTGAACTAAAAAAAGTAAAGCTTGGAGAAGTGCAAAGTCTGTGGCCTTCTGCTGCTTGGTCCAAGCTGCACACACAAGTTGTGAGCCAAACAGTAAGCAAAAAACCCCACAGCAGCGCAAATCACAGTGAGGGAAAATGCAACCAGAAATCAAGCTGCGGCACTGCATTCACATGTTACTGCTTCATATTTACCATTTCAACTTTTATTTGCTCAGAAGAAGGTCAGGGAACAAGATGAAGCCATTACAGTATCTGGCTGCAGAACAAAGGAAAATGTGACGTCTGTGAGCACTGATTTCCCAGTGTTATATTAAAGGTCTATTGAACGAATGATTTTGAGAGGCAAAGGCTTCCACTGAAGTGTGCCTCCATGCTTCCTTGTGTCTGTTCAGTGTTCTGGGAACATAATCGTTTGCTCTAAGCATCTGCACTTGCTTGGGCTTCTCCAGACTGGGAGGGTTTGTGCTGCTAATAGCAGTATCTGAATCACAGAATAGTTCAGGTGGGATAGGACCTTGAGAAGTCACCTGGTCCATCCACAGGCTTAAACCAGAGTTAACTTCAGACTGCTCAGGGCCCCATCCGCTCAGGTGCTAGATACTGCCAGGGACGGAGGATGCAGAGCCCCCCTGGGATCATTCCAGTGTTTAACCATCCTCACCACAAATGAGTTTTTCCTTAAATCTAGCTGCGCTTTCCCAGCGTGGGTGCATTGCTTTCCATCCTCTTAACATATGACTGTGCTAAATCAAAGCAGCCCTAGCCTGGGCTGTCACCCACCTCTGCTTGCAGGGGGGATGAAACTGGATCTCACAGCGACTTTGCTGATCTGGTTTCTTGGCATTATGCAGCACATGAGTTTGCCCAGGTCAGACTGAGAGAAAGGAAGGGCTCTGGATCCCTGCTCTGCCATGAGGGAGGGCAGCCTTTCCACAGCAATTGCCCCTTCTGTTGCTTTGGGCTACCTGCTACCTCATCTCACTGCTCTGGGATAGACCATAACACAGACCCTTGGGGAGCTGAAGCCAGTTACCCCATCAGATCAGCCGGTTTGATACCACGTATCACAGATCATTACTCTCTACCATTTACTTACTACCGAACCCAGTACCTTCAGTGCTCCCAACTTTGTGTGCAAAAGAAAGAGAGGACCAGCCCAGCCACACAATGCTTTCTGACTGAAGGTCACATTTCAGGAAGAAATGGACAGGCTGTCTGTCCTTCCCGCTGCTGGCTGGCAGCTGGGGAGGAAGAACAGGAAAGCGCTGGGAATGCAGGAAAACAACAGTGGTCATGTTTTCCTTCTTTCTTTCTTTTTTCGTTTGCCTACTCTGACAACATTTAGCTGGGAATTGTGGGTCATCATCAACTGGTTTCTGGTCACTCCTGGCTGCAGGTGTGGAGGCACACTCCTGCTGACCCCTGGGAATGGTGTACACATTTATTTCTGTCTGACATCTGGCAGAGGGGCCATGCGCTGTATGTGTGTTAATGAACACTTCCAGTTCAGAGCCAACTGAAGTTCAGCTGCTGAAATACTCCTCACTTGCCTCCTCCCCCTGAACCCGGGGTACCCTGTGAGACACTGCTTACCCAAAGTGTTCAGGAGGGGAAGCCAAGGGTGGGAGAGGCTCCTGCAGCACTTCCAGCCTTGGAGGTGTTTATGCAGCTATGCGGACTTTGTGAGCACCACGGAGACTGGGAGGGTCTGGCAGGATTTGCTGTAAAGTAACAATACATGCAATGATTTGCATGAGCGATCCAGATGAGATCAACGGAGCCTCACAATCTCAGACAGACACAAGCCATCTCCTTCCCCTGCTTCTCCAGTCCATCATAGCTTATGTGCTTCTTGGCCAGGCAGGTCTGGCCATAGCCATCCCTGTTCGGGATGGACTTGCCACCACTCTGTGCCTCACAGAAATCTCTAGTCCAGAAGGCGTAAATATATTTGTATCCTTTTATGTGATTTTTCCAACTCCCAGTGCTTTAGGAGGAGAGACAGCCAGACAGATGCCACAGTGATTTAGGAAGCATTTGTTTCCCAAGAGGGTGGTCAAACACTGGAACAAACTCTCTACAGAGGTGGTTGATGCCTCAAGCCTGACAGTGTTTGAGAGGCATTTGGACAATGCCCTTAATAACATGCTTTAACTTGGTCAGCCCTGAATTGTTGTATGTCCCTTCCAACTGAAGTATCCTATCCTATCCTATCCTATCCTATCCTATCCTATCCTATCCTATCCTATCCTACCCTATCCTATCCTATCCTATCCTATCCTATCCTATTACATTCCAGTCTAGTCCAGTTTATTCCAATCTGTCCTGTTCTGTTCTGCTCTCTTCTGTTTCAGCTGGGAGGGACCTACAGTGATCATCCAGTCCAACTACCTGACCAGTTCAGGGCTGACCAAGTTAAAGCATGCTATTAAGGGCATTGTCCCAATGCCTCTTAAACACTGACAGGTGTGAGGCATTGACCACCTCTGGAGGAAGCCTGTTCCAGTGTTTGACCACCCTCTCAGTAAAGAAATGCTTCCTAAGCATATTCTATTCTAATCTAACTCCCTAGTAGGCTCCAAGAGACTGAAGCTCATGTATCTTGTTTTATGGCTGAATTACAGTCAATACACAAATCAGAAGATCTGGAAGTTGAGGAGCTCAAGGCCTGTCTGTGCCCCTGGGAGCAGGGACATTGCTGCCTCAGGATGACTGAGAGGGTCCCCACTCTTCTCCTAAGAACTCAGAAGTAGGGATAGAGGAACCTGCAGGGAATGGGAGTAATGAGGCTTTTATGTGGCATCTGTCTGTCTCACCCAAAATCCTAGCAACAGATCCACACTCCTTTGGGTGCTACATCAACCAATTCCAGTGCTCCTCCTTTCTGGGGCTGCTCAAAACCCATGCAAGCCTATGCTGTCTAATCTGTACCTCGTGGGGAGAGCCTGCCCTCCCTACCCCACCAGAGGTATAATGCTTTCCCAGAAGCAAGTCCGTCCCACCAGCGCTCCTGCCACCAGACATCATTTGTGAACCCCGGAAGCCCTGGGTGATGGATGACTGTCCCTTCCTTCCACCCAGCCTAGGGGCTCTAGGGGTAAGGGTGGTGGAGGACTTGTTGCAGCAGGGTCAGCACACAGATGCTTTTTACAGAGATCTAGATAGCTTTGGCATGCTCCATTATAAAGATTCGTGTACCCATTCCTCACTGTATTCATAAAAGGCAGGCATCATTCTCACCCCATGGAGACTGTTCGGATGCGCCTCTGCCAGGGGGAGCCTGGGAGTCCTGAAGGAACAAGAAACTCCCCTATGTGCTGAGAGGAAACAAGGTGGTGCAAGGAAGCAAGAGCCAGATCTCTTAAGGACTATGTCCGAAGCAGCCCCCAGCCTGCCATCACCTACTGATGCAGCCCGGCCCTTCCCGCACAGCACGGTCCCGGAGAGGAGGGCTCACTCACCTGCGGCAGATGCTGCCCGCACACGGCAGCGCAGCACTGTCCCCTGCTCCTGGCTGGCAGCAGTGGCTCTTCCTGGCTTTCCTTCCACTGGGTCGACCTAACGAGGGAGCTCACCGGGAGAATCTCTTCCCTTCCTCCGGCAGCCGCCTGCCAAGGAGCAGGTGCTGCTGCCCGCTCCCCTTCCTGGTGCGGCGCGGGCAGCACCAGCGGTAGGCTGCGAGCCCTCACCTCTCGCCGGGGCAGGTGCATTCCCCAGCAGGGTGGCGTCTCAGCAAACCTGCTGCTGGCCTTGGAGAGGCTCCAGAGCCGCGTCGGTGTGCAGGCGCTACCCCTCCCTCCCTCCCTCCCTCCCCGGGCAGGATCTGGCCGCACACCGATCCTGGAAGGTGGCTCATTTCCTCCCAGCTGGAGGTGAAGGGGTGCCAGAGCCTGAGGGCAGCTCCCAGGCAGTGGGTGAGAGGAAGCCTGCAGCCAGGTTGGCAGCACCAGGGGAGATTTGACACATTCGGCAAGTATTTGGCGCTGTGTGGTGTTAAACAAAATAGCTCCTGCACTGCTGTATAGGTTAGGGCCATCTGCCCACATCAGCACTGGATCTTTGCATGGTGTTAGTCCAGGCAGGCACTTATGTGAGGCAAGATGTCATTGTGGTGGCATCTCCCTGCCACCAGGCAGCTGCAGCACCCCCTCCCTGGGGGACAGTGGCATCAGCAGAGCCCACCATGCTGCAGGAGAGCGGAATTCCTGGTAATTTAGTGGAAAGTAAAAAGTGTCCATTCTGAGAGGAATTAGGGAAACAGAAAAGGACTGCTTTGAGAGAGGAAGAGAAATAAGAGGGAGTAGCAGGAACACTGAAGTCAGCAGGGGAATGGGACTCCCAGACTAAGGGCATACCCCCTCCTTTGTGGCTGGCCTTAATGACAGCAGAGGGGATCACTACTGGGAGCCTGAGCAGCTAGAAAATCTCATGGAAGATGTAGGAAGAAGACAATGGGGCTGAACAACAGCTCTTGCCTGACTAATGGAAAGGGAGGCTCAGTTATTTAAGTCACATGCTAGTTTTTTAGCAGGCTATTTGAAGGGAAGCTTAGGATACGCTAATACAATAGACACAAAATAGTGCAACAGCTTTGGAGATCTATCTTGAGTAAGATCTCACAGATCTTCTGAAACTTATGAAATATCACCTGTCCTAAACCTAAAACACCAAATAGAACAGGGTGGATTTTGCTATACGAACCCCCTTGAACAATGAGCTTTCCCTTACTAAGAAAAAACTTGGTAAGAAAAACCTTCAGTTGGGCCAGTTAACAAACTCATTATCCAAGGGGAAACATTATTCAGCTTTACAGATAGCCATAAAAGTGGGCTGTAACTTTGTAAGCGCATGAGATGCTTACTAGTGCCTTCAGAAAGGTATCAACAGGAGAAACAGACAATGCAGACCAAGACAGGATGAAAGCAGAGTGTCTTTGCACCCTGAGAGAATTCAGAAGATCATTAGCATACAAAACCATAATCCAGTCACAACTTCATCCTGAAAACATTTCTACACCACGTGTGGGAAACTGCCCTTGGTCTAGTGTTCCGAGTATAGAAGGGGTTTGTCCCTCTATTTTGCTTCCAGCAAGCTTGTGATAAACCTCAGTTGAAACCCTCTGCTGTGCCTGCCTTTCGAAGTTCTCCCTTATGAACAGTGTTTTAGCTGCCTCTTAGCCACTAAGATCAAGTTCAAAATCCTCTTGAACCTAGTCTGCCAGCTCTGTACCCAGGCTTCATCTGACAGCCTTCTATTGCCTTTAAAATCTTTCTAATGTGGGTGACACATGGGCGTACTTTCAAGCATATTAATCACCACTTAGAAATCATTCTTCACCTGTAGATGCTTCTTCCTCTTATGAGGACAAGATTCTTCTCTTTCAGGAAGATTGATTCCATTTCTCTAAAACACATCTATTAAAGCAGTGGCTTCTGCCACTCCATTCTCATGGAGAGAGGGGAAAATTATACCCCATGGGAGTCCAGCAAATTAAAATGGGTGTGTTCTGAAAATTTCAGAGGGAACTAGTTTCTAAAATATTTGTTAATTACATTAATTACATCCTCTTTCTGTACAGGAAGTATCAAGATGATTATATGGCGAGGGGAGGAGGAAGAAAGGGTGCTAAGTTAGCACATCAACAGACCGATTCCATTGTAATTTATTCCTTTTGTTCCTGTGAAACCCATGCTCCGTACCAGTTACAGCTGCGAAATTAAAAAAGTAAGACTAAAGAAACTTAATCGCACATTCTTGGCCAAAGCACTCCGCTGAATTCTCCCAGGTCATAGGAGCTTGTGGAGCTATCTGTCTGTTTTGCCACAGTGTTAGCCTAGAAACGAGTCTAGCATCACTAATGGTAATGTAGCTTATGTGTTATCCCGCATTCGGCATCACCATCTTCTGTTTAACATAGAAAGCACTTGTCACCTCTTTACAATTCAGATTAGGAAATGGAAACAGCAATGTACTGGATCTTAGAATACCGTGTAGTTCTATATATGGTATTATAACAATATATGGTATTATAACCATATATGGTATTATAACAATATATGGTATTATATTGAGTTTAAGCACAATCGGTAGCTTAAACTTCTGATGTATGTGCAGTACTCCTCAGTGAGACTGTGTTATGCACTGCCAAAAACGGATGAAAGAAGTACTTTTCTCCTCCCATTATTAAATAATGATTCCCCGCCTTTTGCTATACATGAGTACTTTGTAGGGTGACTTTTTAGAAGAATTTCACAGAAAAACTGAACTAAGGGGATTGCAGATGCTGGGAAGAAGACAAGCAAAGATGAATTTATCAAAGTTATGGAAGAGCTGTGATGCAGGGGGAGTTGGGGCTGTTCAGCCTGGAGAAGAGAAGGCTGCGTGGGGACCTCATAGCAGCCTTCCAGTACCTGAAGGGGGCCTATAGGGATGCTGGGGAGGGACTCTTTGTCAGGGACTGTAGTGACAGGACAAGGGGTAACGGGTTAAAACTTAAACAGGGGAAGTTTAGATTGGATATAAGGAGGAAATTCTTTCCTGTTAGGGTGGTGAGGCACTGGAATTGGTTGCCCAGGGAGGTTGTGAGTGCTCCATCCCTGGCAGTGTTCAAGGCCAGGTTGGATGAAACCTTGTGTGGGATGGTTTAGTGTGAGATGTCCCTGCCCATGGCAGGGGGGTTGGAACTGGATGATCTTGAGGTCCTTTCCAACCCTAACTATTCTATGATTCTATGATTCTATGACTTTATTCCAGATTTCAGAGTCTGAAACTGTGCTGCCTTTTTGTCCTGCTGAAATGACATCTGATATCTGTCAGGCTGACATCTGTCTTAAGTGTGGGCAGTTTGTTGTATGGACATAAGCAGCTCAATACTGGAAAATATAAGGCTACTGAGTTTTGCAGCACAATGACAGCAAATTATAATTCTAGCAGTAAAGGTTTACGGAGTTTGACTAGCTCTTCTGAACTAGGACACGTTATTTTTCAAGAGGAAGGTGCATACCTGTCCTAGCGTGAAGGCTCAAAGATCAGTTTTGCACCAACATAAATTTATTCTTTTTCTCTTGGCTCCTTGGCCTTATGGAAAGGGAAGATTCCAGGAAAGTAGAAGGGGAAGGAGTGAAGTTGTTGCCTTTTGTTCAGAGCAGTGAGTGCTGCACGAATGCTTCTAGTGGAAAGAGTATAGAATCATGGAAGTCTAATCTATGCTGCTGCATTTCTGATCTTGCCAGGATGATACAATAATGCAAGACATCCTTGAACTAGATCACTGTTGCTGTGTCTTGTGACTTCCTTCCAGATTCAGCTCAGGAAGATTTCCGGCTAAGAGGGGCTGAACTGCAGGGCTTTGCCCCTTCTCCTGGATTTGGTTTCGCAGGTATTGAATTTCTAGCTGCTGCATTTCTATGATTTTCTCATTTTCCTTTTCTGCGTTCAACCTCAGGACAGCTGGGCCGGGCAGCGGTTCACTGCGGGGAGCTAGAAGATAAAATCAGAGAGAACATGACAGAGTAACAAAGGTCCAGCTTGCAGGATTCTTTGGCACGAACAAGGAAATGCATCTTTCAGGGCTGAAGGAGTAGAGCTATATACCTATATATATATACTGTACTATATACACTATACCTATACTATATATAGGTTGTAAAATATAACAGGTTTCACCAAGTAGACAAGCTTCAAGAGCGTAAGAGAACTGTTCACCAAGGACAAAAAGGGCTTCTGGAATGAGTATTGACAACATGGAAAACATACAAGGAGCACTATTCACCTGTGTCTTGAATTGCTTCCCTTTTCTTGGTTAATTTTAGTGTTGACTTGAGGTGATGTAGCTGGGTGAGGGCTGCCTTCAGTTCTTGCCGCAAGTCATTAATTTCCTTAATCAGACTCATGTTTTCCTGCAAAAACAATACTCCCTCTGAGTACTGCACAGGTACTATCTGGCTCAGCAATATGTATCTTCATATCATTAGGAAGGCCACTGAACAGTATAGAATCAGTATCACAAGCAGAAAGTAAAGGGCAATCAGGACAGTACACAACATTTCAGATAAAGCCACAGTAGATTTGATACAAAACATGGCAGTATTCAAACCATATTAGCTAAATAAACTAATACTTGTTTTGCTTTCCTAACTGCAGCTGCACTCCAAGGTATCCTGTTCCTTTCAAGTTTCATAGGAAAGCTCAGGTCCCTTCCTGGATTGATCCAATTGATTCAGAAATAATAGGAGGAATTTCCATTTCTCCCTCCAGCGTTTATTAGTTTGCTTTTCACTTGCCACTATGTGTCTCTTCACTTTTAAATTACCTGTATCTCCTTACTGATCTTCAAACCCCTCTTCATTAGTTCTGACAGATATAAATTTCCAATATCCCTTCCAAATTATTAAGAAATACATAAAGCATATAGAGACTTGAGATATCTTCTGCTAACATGCTGCTATGAGGAAAGGTTAGCTACGTATTAATCTTTTGTTCTCTTTTTGACAATTTTCAACCCATAAAAGTTCAATTCTCTAATTATTATTTTTTTAATAGCCTACCACAAAGCATCTTGCTGAAGGAGTTGTGAAAGTACAAGTGAGTGTATTTTACCCATTGTTGCAACAGATTCAAAGACTTCAGCAGAACCAGTATGGGCTAATGCTAGTGCAGGATGATAAAACTGTTGCTCGTGATTCAGACAGAGGAGCACAATTAACTAAAGGTTTCTTTTCTGAATTCAAGAGAAGTGGAACTGTATATTTGCCTCTTACAAAGACGCTGAAATACCTTATCACGTCAACAGCTAGTGCAAATGTTAAACAGCTGCCATTATACTTGACCCAAGAACAGCAATGCTTTCAGCTACCTGTGGTGGGTTTTTATAAATTTTGGAACACAGCATGATTCCAGCCCATGGAATTTCGTCATAAGTGGCAATGTTTTAAAAAGATAAATGGCCCAAAGGCATGCTTTGGATACCTCACATAATGCCGGTCTCAAGCAATAGGGAGCCCACTAAACCAAGAAGATAAGAACAAGGCTTAATGGCATTTTCCCATGAAAAAAGGGTCTTCAAACCTTGATTTTTTTAAATGAGAATTTTGGTTTATTGAGATAATTATGTTGACATAAAAGATTTACACAAGGCGTATAATTTGGTTCCTTACAGTATACTTATAAAGTATTGGCACCACACAACTGAAAACTGGCGAGTAACAAAGCACAACACTTATTGCAATTTTCTTGGTATAGATGCACTCAAAGAGTTCAAGCTAGCAGCAACAACTTAAGGTGCATGCGTGTGGCAAGATACTCAATACTTCACACTAAGACAAGTACACCAACTCTGCTTTAGTTTCCCCCTCAGCTGAAAGTCACTGACTGGAGGAAGATCATGGGATGTGTTAAGGTCTGAACTTGTTGGGCAAGAACAGTTGTTCTTGCAGTGGTTGTGTGGGACTCTAAATGCAGCAGGAGCTGGTGAGCTCAGGCAGCCTACTCTGAAACCATAATATTTTGTTGACTCTGAATTGTTTAATTCAGGTCTTTAAACATAGATGAAATTTGACTGCTATGTGTTTATCCCAGAGCTTGATCCTGAAAGGTACATGTGAAAAGACTGATTTCCAAGAATCAGTCAAGGTAATTTTCTTTTGAGCAGCTTTCAGGGTTAGGTCAGAGCATTTCTGTTTATGTATGTGTACTTTAGTCATGAACAACTTTGTAAGTTCACTCCAAGTGGTTGCATGCTGCTATCAAATTAAGATCTTCCTTTTCATCTGTTAGACAGTATAATGCAAAGTATCTTGTATGAAACAGCCTGGGCTATACAGAAATGTCTTGTTTGTTTTTCTGGGTGCTAAAAGGCTGTGGTTGACACTGATTATAAATGCAAGGAAGATGAAGCCATCAGGTACAACCGCTTATGATGTCTGGATGCAATCTACAGCCTAGGAAGTCCCTACAGTGCTGACTGTCAGAGACAGGGAGAACATACTACAGAAAAGATCATCCTATTTTACATACTTCAGTTCAAGCAGCATTGCTTCGAGATTATTCAGTGTGTCTGTTCTTATGTATCCAAGTGACCAAAGAAGCCATTACAAATACAGGGGCCTGGAGGAAAAAGTAGTAGTCTAACAACAAGCAACTTGCCAATTGGTAAGACTAATTAAAATTATCTTGACAGTTTAAATCATGTTGCAGCAGTCACTAGTGGAATGTACCTATGAGTAGTCACTCAAAGAGGAATGCACAGCTCTGAAAATGTAAGCACAGCTGAGGAATAATAGAAATACAGTGCTAGACGGCCATTGGAATGTCATTTACTTTTTCAAAGCAAGTCCTGACAGAAGTTTGTCTTAGCTAGTCTTAAAAGCCCCCTGAGAAGGACTGGAAAACCTTGATAATTCCTCCTGGCTGAAAAGTCTCATCAATCTACTAGACTTCAGAGAACTGCTTTTTCTTTGAAGAAACCAGGCAGGTTAGAACCTTTGATATCTTCATCTTCCAGATGTTTTATTAATTCAGTTTTAATCACCATTTTATGTTAGGCTTACTGATCCAAGACATCAAGTATTATCATTATGAGCACCATCTGTCACCCTGTTCCAGCAAGGAAATTCTTCAGGTTATTTTCTGAAGCCATCTCCTTTTGTGCTAAAGGAAACATCTAACTCACAGAAGGAATAAAAAAAACTTAAAACAAGGCCAGGGAAGAAGGTTGCTGCTGCCCAGACCTGGAGAAAGACTATAAATACATGACAGAAAGCAGATGACTTAGGAGGGGACTGGGATCTAATGATTCCAAGGAAGCAAAATAAAGTAACAATGAAGAAAGTGCTAGTGAGGGGAAAAGGAAATGCTGACTGAGCAGAAGGAGATCATGGTAATAAGAGACTGTAAAAAGCTGCCCTCCTATGATGTTTGGTGGGGGGCTTTAGATCCTCTCACTCCAAATGAAAACAGATTGGATCTTTGGCCCTAGTAGTCACAAGTTTACCTTGTCTTTTAAGGAACAAAGTTTCTGAGCAAGAGATCTTTGTATGAATAGGCATGTTCATCATATGGTTCTGAACTTCCTTGCAAAGCTTGATTTGAAAAGCAGAAAGTTCAGAATTCACACCAGTAGGTGTGGGACTATGAGGCCAAAGAAGTATTTTTCAAAGACTTATTTTTCTTCCTCCAAAATTACCTCCTAAACACTAACACACAGCAAGTTCAGGTTGCCACTCAGACAGCTACCAAGTGACTATAATGGCAATTCTAAATACTGTTGGAAATAAACTGTTTAAAAAATATCCGGGCAGCAGAGATTCTCCATTTCCTTTTATATCAGGGAGTGAGAGGTAAACAAAAAGTATCCACGAAAGCGCAGCAATTTCTGACTTCAGAGATCTTGCTCTTTTTGCCCAGAAAACCATAGAACTTGAGTAGCTCAATGAACATTATCATTGAATGGAAGCACTTGAAAAACTTAGGAATTTCTGTTGAGGGAGCAAATTAAAACTGTTTCAAAGTCCTAAGAAACCATAGTGGTAAGGCTTCTGAAGTATCTTCAGCGCAGCTGCTTCCTTTTTCCCTCTCCATACCACAAGGAAAAGGCTTATTACCTGCATAATGTGCATGTAAGCACCTCGGTGGGTTTCCTGATTCTTCACCAACTTCTTTTTTAAAGCTGCCAAATTCCTCTCGAGATACTCTCGCTGTCTCATGCACTCGGGCTGCAAATCTTTTTGTGCTATTTCAATCTCCTCCTGAGGGAGCACAGCATGTTGTCTTAGTAATTACACTACCAGAGAAATTCATCTGCAAGGAGAAGGTGAAGGCCCCTACTCACCAAGTCTGATTCTTGCACATACTTGGTGTAGAGCTCACGGATCCCACTCTTCAGCTTTTTTGGTTCCTGAATGAAGCCCGCACAATTATGAAGGTCTGCTTTAAATCGTTTGATGAGAGCTTCCATATTTTGCTTCTGCAAGAATGATGTCGGTACATTCTTATTTGGCTCATCAGAGCACTCCATTATGTGCAATTTTCTAGGAAGTCTAATAGAGCTGGTGAAAGCTCTCATATACTTCACTTCCACTTACTTGAAAAAAAAAAGTCATTAAAATAACAGCTGGGGATATAAGCACTACATTTTGAATAGCAGTGATAAGTCTTAGCAGCAATAATAATCCAAGATACTTGCATTAGGTAATGTAAGTGCCAGCATCCATAGATCTTATCTGAAAACCAGTGGCTGACTATCATGCATGCTATCCCTTCACTGTCCTGTCCAAAACAACCTACATTCTTATTCAGAAACAACACACAAACAGTTAATAAGAGAATCCAAGGCACTAAACACCTATCAGACACATGCACAACTTGATGATTTCACATCAAGATTGCCTTCTCCTTCTCACCAGGGTCCTCTACCTGCTTTCTCAGTCCTGCACTGCCTGTTAAACTCCTTCCCCTTCACTTTTCCTCCCTCACACCTGATGTGTTTGCTGTCAAAGAGAAGGGCCCCTTATCTCCCCCATTAATAAGCCCACCATTCATTTCATCCTACTAATACCTACATAAGTGATAGTAGCCTATGTGCTGCTCCCTAGACCAAGTGTTCCCAGATCTCAAGCTTGGGCATGAAAGGGTAGTGCGTTAAACATTTGCCTCACTGCTCTGTTAAACCCTGGAGAGTATGTGTTGATTGAACAAACTGACACATCATTAACAGGATTTTTTAAACATCAACTTCCTAAGCTGGTTGCAGGCTTGAAAGTTTTCTTTGTCCCAACTTACTAGAGACTCTCCTGGTCCTTGGACACAGTATCCCTGAGGTACCTGTTTGCTCAGATTAATGCGTTTGCAGTGTTCTGTCCCCACAAACTTCATTATGTAGGACCTGCACAGTGGTTGTACCCCATACCTTCTGCCTCTCCCTATGCATCTCATTATCAGTTGCCTTTAGTTTCTGTTGCAGTTGCGTGACGTTCAGCTTCAGCTCTGTGCTGTCCTTGTGGAATCGTTCCAGCTCGCCCTCCGTCTGAAAGGAAGCAGGAGGAGGAAATCAGGACTAAAAGGAGACGCAAAAAACCAACAAAAAACAGGAAAACCAGGGACTGGAAACATAGGATTGAGGGAATAGATCCCCCTTCAGGCTGAATTACAACACAAAAAAGGAAATTTTGGAACAACACTGCCCTCTGTCAGAATATACAGGAAACAAAAAAGGATATTTAACTCCCCTTTGAGTAACAAGCATTTAAGGGATGGGATGCCCTTTTGTTTCTTTGCGCTGAACTGGAGCTTTGCTGTTCCATCTGAATAAAAACGTTTGCCTGAGATAGAAATTAACAGTCAATGCTGGAAAGAGTAAGTGCAACGATAGGAACCACCTGATACTGAAAAGAAACAAATGCACTGAAAAGCTGTGCGTATTTATGTAAAACACAGGGGGGAAAAAAAGTAATAAGGGTACTACAGCATTTACTCGCATAAGATGGTAACCAGAATAGAGAACAGGGCTTTCATCATGATAGTCTGATGTACATAAAAATTGTTCATTAGTTTGCATTTTATTTAAAAGGCTTTTGTTCTGAATAAACAGATTTATGAAAACTAGGAAGTCACTGATTAGCTGATCTATAGCTACATTTATGGAGAGGTCACAGTAAGTTTCTGTCATAAATAAGTTGCTTTAATGAATTTGCCGTAAGCTAAGTATGAATACATGCAATTTTTCCATGGATCAGCTAGTGAACTGTTACTTGTCCATGCACCTAACCCCTAAACAGAGTTATGTTTGCATAAATCTGCAGCTTTTCTGAGTAAAGCTCACTCTCTCTTCCTCCATATCAGTAAACCAGGCACTGTCTTACAAACTCTACAGTGGACAGGATCTATTTTTTAAGCTAAACTGATATTACTTGGAGCCTAGAATTAAATACTGAAACAGGAGTTTAAATAACTGTGTTGATCACTGGTAGCGTATGATAGAAAATTAAATATCAGCTATTGTGCACAAATATTTTTATTAGCTGTAAAGATACTGAATCAATGCTGTGTATCCTTGAAAGATGTCAAGGAACAAAGAGGGTAGAATCTTCCACGGGACTTGTATTCAGACAAAGGACTTAGTAGCAGAGGCCAAATGAGAGTGCTACTCACCTCATAGATCTGCTTTTTCATTGTTTTAACATCATTTCCACGTGCCTCTATTAGCTTCTTCAATTCCACTATTCTGTGATCCTGTACAAACTTGCACTTTTCCAGTTCCTGGTTTTTCATTTTTAGGTCATATATATGCTTCTCCTGGGAGAAACAGGTACAGATGCGAATCAGACACAGCATCTCAAACAGACCCACAGGCATAGGCACAAATACGATAGAGGCAAGACCAGCAGTCACAGATCTAGTGGAAGACTGAACTTCGGTTGCACATCCATACAGATTGGGTGAGAAGGGAGGGACAAATAATGCAGAAAGCCATCTACAGATCCCAGAACAGGGCACGAGAAACTCAACATCCTGAACTTGAGCTCCCCAAGAAAGTCTTAGAATGTTAGCTAAAAACTAAAATCCCAAACTAAAGACCCCAAATTCTTTAAAACTGTTTCCAGTCATGTGATATTGCCACAACATGATACTATTAAAATAAATACCTGTATTAAAGGAAGAGAGCGTGATTTTGATCTCAGACAATTGTCCAGTTTCTCACCTTGTCTTGGATAGTGTCAGTTCTCTCTTGAATCTCTTTCTTCAGTGACAAGATGTCATCTTCCAGTGACTTAGTGAAGATTTGCAGCTTCTGCTGTGCCAATTTCATTTCCTCAATGCACCTGTTCCGCTCCTTGAGCTCTTTCTGTAGGCTGTTCAACTAGAGAGGCAAACAAGTAAGAACTCCAAAGAACACAGTCTCCAAAACCTGTGCACAACTTAGCCATCCTACTCTGCATGATACCTTGTAGACAGTGTGAAATAAAATATACCTACAAAACTATGATCTGATGGAGCATCACATCACTTAAATACCTGTAACTCAAAAGGGAGTTGAGTATTTGTGTTTGCATTTTCTGTATATTCTGACAGAATACTCACTGCACTACAAGGAATCAAGAAATGTGCATCCGGGACAAGAAAGGTATGGTTATTATACCCAAGCATCTGCTTCAAATAGTGCTCAAGCCATGGAAAATTATTTTAAGGTGGTCATTTGTCATGCATCTCTAGAGGTTTCAAAAGTAGATGAGAAAGCTGCCTAGTTCATAGCTCTTGGGTACCCTTAAAATCTCTGCCTCAGTACTAAGATCTGAAGCCAAGAAATTCAGAACCAAGGAATGGTGTTGTTCAGACTGTAAGGACACATGAAGAAACCCCTGCTGTCTAGAAGACAATGGAACTGAAGGCAATATGATAAGCACACAGCTTCTTCTACCCAAATATTCTAAACATTCAAACTGATACATGAAGAGGTTACTGTTCTTGTACAAAATGCCATGTATTTACAGATTAAATTAACAGACTAATTTGACATGTCATTCATCATATTCAATCCTTGGCTATAAGTCTCCAAGTGCAGGTCTGATCCTACCACAGAATAAGAAATACCCTTTTATTCATGACTCCAATTTCTCCTTTCAGTTGCATGTTGGACTCCTTTTCTTCCCAGAGTTGTCGCTCATACTTAATTTTGATTTCCATGATTTCTTGGTCTTCATCTTCATAAATTTGTTTCTTAATTTCTTCATGTGCTCGAAGCTGCTGCCTCATATCCTCCTCTGTCTGCAGTTAGGGAAAGCAAACATTAGAGAAGACAATGAAGAAGGACAAAGAAGAAGAGGGTTCTTTATCTGTAACTGAGTTTCTTCTGGGAGGATCTATATTTTGTGGATTTGTCAGTTGCAGCAATATCATTTAAGGTAACTTCTTAGGGGATTAAAGTAGCTTTAAAGACTGCTGTGACAAACATAAAAAAGATTCTTCTTAAAAAAAAAAAAGAAAAAAGAAATAAGAAAAATTCATTCTTAAGGCTTGGATGCTTCAAGGTAGGAACCTGGCCCAAACACTAACAGCAGCAAACATTCTGGCTGCAGAAAATGCAAATATGGGTAACACTAGAGAATATCTTTTAAAATTGCTGCTTCTGATGCATTAGGTCAAATAACCACTCGGGTTTGCATCAGTCTCTGTATGCTTCTCACAGTCATTCCTCACATTCTTTCCAAATTGTTATTGCAATATAGGGCTGCAAACAGAATGTTCGTAGAATTTATTGACTTTAGATACATAGGTATCAGTTATCCAGCTGCCCTTTGTCAAGCCAAGTCCTTACCTCAATGTGCAGGAGTTTTTGAAGTACTCAGGGTATTTCTCTTTATCCCCCAAATTATGCCGGCAAGAACCTCAGGGACTTGGGAATAGAATTCACCATTTTAGAAATGTTATCTCTTCCCCAGAACAAGGTGACTGAATCTTTCTTTTGTCAATTAGACAGAGCCTTCTTTTGGACAGAGCCTTGGGTGACATGGTTTAGTGGGAGGTGTCCCTGCTCATGGCAGGGGGGTTGGAACTAGATGATCTTAAGGTCCTTTCCAACCCTAACTATTCTATGATTCTGTAATTACAGTAAATGTATCATCTAGCCCACATCAATAAACAGGAGTTCTGGGATCTAGGAGAAAGAGAGGTGAAGCTGAGAATTCCCAAGGATATCAATCTTAGCATGTTACTTACTCAAGGTATGAAGTGAGAGAAGTTGGTAACTCAGATGGCTTTTCCTTATTACTATTCTCCCTGTCAACATACTTCCCCAGTGTTACAGGTAGATCAGGATTTGCACGGAGGGACCCCACCTCTGCTGCCTTAGGGAACATTTTATCTTTGGAGTTGGAGATAAACTTGGTCAATAACTCAAACTGCAAATCAAGATTCCAACCTCTTTCAGCAGAACAGATTTCTCATTAAGTTTTTCCTCATAGTATTCTGTTAGCTCCTTCACAGCCTTGCTTTTGCTTTCTTCCAAGCTGTGTAGTTGTTTCTCATATTCCTCCTGCATCTTCTGGGATTTCTCATCCAGCTCCTGGTATTTCTCATTTTCCATTAAGAGTTTCTGATTACTGTCAGATTCTGGTAACAGAAAACATACAGAATGGATAAAACTAATAGAAAAGAGGTGTATCCTATCCTTCTACAGTCATCAATGTCTAATTCTGTACTATCTTTTTGGCAGCTGGTTACAATAAGTTACACTAGATGCACTTCATCACTTTCTTCTTCAGATATACAGGGGTTTTAGACTCTGTGGACATACAAAATTTTACATCAGGAAACCATCTCTTGAGTTTCCTGCTCTTCCTTTAACTTACCACTTCACTAATAATGCCTGTTCCAAAGCTACCATCCACTTTTCTTTGTTGTATCTCTGAATATCCTGCTATATCCCTGCTGAATGGTGGTTTGTTCCAGCTTTAACAAGTCTCAAATCTATACCAAGGTCTCCCACTCTGCTATTACAACAAATTAATAACAGCTAGTTTGGGCATTCCCTTGAGATAACAGCCATGACAGAGCTGTATAAGCACAACTGCTACAGAGTACAAGTAGGAAATGGACTCAGTTTTGGGTGGACTTGCTTTATGGTACTCATTTGCAATACTTCTGTCTTACACTATTTATGAATCTATGGTCCAGGTATTTCCATGTTGTGTGCATTGTATATTAGCCTCTTTGCTGAACTGTATGACTTCACTATCTATCCTCGCACAGTCAGCTATAAGATAAATGAAGAAATTACTAATCTCAAAACTCAAATATCTAAGATACAGTGCCCAAGTGCATGTTCTCTTCATGGTCATGTGTGTTTAGACAAATGCAGTTTAGGCAAATGTTTGGTCTGTAATACCTATATGATATTCATGCATTTTTCCTTGTCCTTGTACTCTAGTAATCCCTCCCTGTCACGTTACTTGCTATGAACCTAATGGCTTCCTCCAGATTCTAGTTACAAACACTTGTTGCAGTCTAACCTAGCTTTTGCATCTCCCTGGCCTGTTTATCCATCAGCTCAGACACTTGCAACTGGTGTTGTTGTTCCTGGTTTTCTTTCTCTGTCTGTAAATTCTGGGGGGAAAAAAAGAAAAAGACAAATACATTTTAATTTGAAACTAGGCAAAGCAGTGTCCAAACCATCTGTGCTCTTGCCCCTGTTGGGGAACACATACATGAAAGAAGTTACGTTTGAAATCTCTTGCCAAAATTTAGATGCCACGTGTCACTAAGCCAAGTCTTCCCGGAGATTAATTTGTTATGGCTAAGTTTTGTAAGTTGCAAAACTATGGAAAGCTAAGGGGAAGTAGCAAATGTAGTTCATATAATTGAGGGTACTGTATGATACTAATCTAAGAAGAAAAGTTTGTGAGCTACAAAAGCCTCCACTTTCTTGTGTGTGAACGTGTGAAAAGAATTTGCAGTTCCACAAATTGTTGTCCAGATATTAAAGTTCAGGCTGCTCCCTGCCTCATTTGAAGCAATCTTGGGGGCCTAAACCACTGTCATTTGCACAGAATGACACATACCTAAGCAAAAGCAAGTTTTGAATTCCATTTGCTTGGAATGTCCGATTACAACTACAAATGACTTAATCTTCTAAGAAATCACAAAGAACTGGAACAAGAAAACAGGTGAGAAATTTCCTAGAAAACTTGGGAATTGTACCATAGGTACAATTTTTTCACTTTCTTCTCATAACAACTCTGTGGGTCTTGTATAAGCGGAAATACTTCATTTGCCTGCTGGCCACAACAGTTAGAAAGGTTAGCCCCAAGCCTGTCATTCAGTTTAATCTTAACAGGTACCGATACTTGGATGGAAAGTACAACTTGCCTGCCTAGGAAACTTTTATTCACCTTCAAACTCATTTGCTTGCAAGCTTATAATCAACAAGCCTAAAGAAGTTTCAGTGTAGCTGAGATTATTATAACTCTATGACAAGACCTGAAGAACCACAGAAGAGAAAACCAGCACAGATAAAAGACAGAGAATCTGTAAGAAGTGAAAAGGTTTTATTGTAAAAGGTAAAGCTGTACAAAAATGAGGAGAAATAGAAAGGTTAAAGCTCAGGTTACTTAAATGCAAAAACTACAATGAGAAAAGCCGAAGAGCCTGAGGAACTACTTGAAAAAAGCAGTAAAATGAATAATTAAACTTCCTAAAAAAAAATCAAAATCAGAAACCTGCCAGAACATTTGTAAGGCCAAAAGACAAGAAAGGTATAAAAGGAGCACCTGAAAATGACAAGACCATTAAAAAATAAATCTAGTAAGTAACTTGGCAAGCTTTCATACTGGAATCCTTCTTTCTGTGGAGTCAAACTGAAATACTGCTTGAAGGGACTATGTACGACTCAACAAAATAAGCACTAACAAATCACCAGGATAGGATAATATTCATCCAAAAGCTTGGAAAGAACATGAGGTTGTCAGAATTGAATCATGTGATATGTAATCTGTCACTTAAGCCATCGTACTGCCAGAGAAATTGTACTGCATCACTTGCCTTCTAACTCTAAAAAGGGTCCAGAAATATAGCGAATTACAGGTCAGAAATGTGGTGCGTGCAACAGACAGATGGACAGAATAGAATGAACAGACACACATAAATAAGACACTGGGAAGAATTATTGTGGCTTTTGCCTTTCAGAGAACTCCTGCTTCATGACCACAGAGAAATCAATAAATACATAAACGGAAGAAATTCAGGGAGTGTGTTTTACTTCTATTTTCAAAAAGCATTCAAGGCATCTCAGCAGATGTTCTCAAAAATGTTAAGCAGCCAGGGCACCATAAAGGCAGCATTTAGAAGAATAATTGTAGGATCCTGCAGCAGCTGCAGCTTCATATGTGATGGAGGTTTTAAGGCACGGTCCCATTTCTACTCTACTGGTCCTTGGTCCCAGTCAGCATTTATTGCTTGAACTGTTTTTATGTAAAGATACTTGTAGGCTCCCTAGGATAACTATTGCATCCTGTTGTACTTGCAAGATAGTTGATTCAAAGGTAGCTTCATGCTTTACAAATATCAAGAACATCTGTATTGGAAAGGAATGCGTCATTTTTCAGATGCTTTATGGCATTCATACATATATAATGCAAGCTTGGATACAACCTTTCAGTGAAAGATTTCTTGGTATTTGGTTCTGCAGTATGATTCATACCTGGTGTTTGGTTTTAAGGGAGCTTATTTCCTGAGTGAAATTATCTTCTAATTCCTTTATTTTTTCATTATAATACATGTCCTTGAGACTTAGCTGGTAATAATTTTCTGTCTGTAGCTCTTTCACACGTATCTGCAGGTCCAGCATTGCCTGACTCTGTTAGAACATGGATAAGAAGACAGTATTAACAGAGAGATTATTTACCTTTAGCAACAGCTTGTTAAGGATACATTATTTACATGCATGTATTTATAAAAGACAGTCTTTGCAGAGAATTTACAGACAGACAGACCAAGATGACGTTCTAGAAGTAAGGTTCCTTTGTTATCTTACAAGATGGTTTATAGAAATGCAGCTTCTGACTTCTCTACTCCATTAAAACTGCCTTCAAGAGATTCAGAAAAGTATTAGAGAAAAAACTAAACCTTTATCCACACTCACTGTTCATACAGTGCAATCTGCATGTTAACAAGCAGCTGCAGCTACTTACTGTAACCTCTTTCATGACGAAAGGCATGCAAGCCCTAATAAGAAGAAGGCCATATAGGAACAGCTAGTCACAAACACCATGCAAATGTGATTCATAAGCTGTACACTAGGAATTCTATGGTTCATGTTCACAAGTTGTTCCACCTACCTTCTCTTTTATATCTGACCTCAGGATCAACACTTCCTCAGCATGCTCAGCTTCCTTCTGCCATTTCACTATCCCACCTCCTTTCTCGTATACTTTCCAGATAAATATAGAGCCATCCTCTGAGGCAGTCAACAGAAATTGGTCATCATTTGTTATGGACATCTTAGAATGAAAAGACAACAAAGTAATAGCAGAGACAAGGAAGAATAGAAGCAGTTGGATTTTATTCCCAATTTTATTCGCCACCTATATACTCCCTGTCATTTCTTACCACAATTCTATGATTCTACGATAACTTTATCTCCCTCTTTCCAGAAAGACCTATATTTTAAACTTCACCATCAGAGAAATGCCATGTTACGTATCCTGGTGCCAGCCACTTTTTAGCCAACAACAGCTTACCCAGTGACACCTATTTCTAGAAAGAAGACTTCCATGAATGCTGTAATATTCATTCTCCACAGTTAAAACCTCAGTTTTAACAGTTTTATTATGCTATGAAATGCAAAGAAGAATCAGTGTTAAAGGAGACATGTGCAGCCTGTAGCGCAGGGGAAAGAAAGTACTTTATATTACCTTTGTAACAGCACCCGCATGGGCCTGATACTCATTGAAATCCATTGTCAAAGGTAAAGGGTACTTCATAGCTCGAATTGTCCCCAGAGACGTACCAACAAACACCATGTGCCCAGAATGAGAAACAGCTACTGCAGTATAAACAACACCAAAAGCAGGCACTTCATGCTGGATCTGAAAAAAAAAGACAAAATAAAACCACCACACAAAAGCCTCACATTACATTAAGTTCCCCAATAGTATTTGATTAGCTATTGCATGAGCATTTGTCATATCTCTGTCTGCAGCAAATAATGCAGTCAAAAGAATCGACATGCCTTTAGGAGTAAAGCCATAACTATCATTAATATTAAGCTTTATAGATAAGCACAATTTCAAGCTAAGTTCCACACATTGATCACTTCTGAAAGATGTAATGGTTATTAAATACAATTTACTACTTCTCTGGACAAAAAAAATAAACGCATGCAGCCTACAGTAGGAAATGCAATATACTTAGATTTCAGCAAAACTGTAGATATAACATTGCTAAGTTAGTTTGCTATCAGGATTAGAAGATTTCTAGGTAAATTGGAGTAAATTTATGAAAATATAAAATTACAGCAAAATCTCAGGTTTCATGATAAAGGACACAAGAACACACAAGAAAAGTGTCAGTAAATATTGCGGCTCTCAAATCCTGACTGATTACTACTTATCAAATGGATGATAAGAAAACCAAAGCACTACTACCTTCCCCCCAAAAACTTAGCAAAATCCTAGAGTTCTTGTTAGCTCACCGAAGACTCTGAAATTTCTTTGAGAGTTTGGTCAGATCCAACAGCAAAGATGACTTTGGCATCAGAAGACAGGTCAATGCTGCTGTACCTGCAGGACTTGAGCACACAGTCTGTCTCCCTTTCACCTGTCGACAAGTTCCACTCATACACAGCACCATGTGTGTCACAGGAGATAAATTTAGTATCATCTGCACTCCACTTAACTGAACGTATCTGGCAAAAGCAAAACACACCAAGGAGCCTAATATGTACATTACAGACACATAGTGCGGAGTCATTTTAGTGGTAAATCCATGTCAACTTCATAATCCTATTTCTAAGACTTACTTAAAAAACCCTGGATGCTTCTCAAGTAATTATATTAAAAAAAAAAAAAAAAGAATCAGGAACAACCACTTTATGAACCCACTGCCAGCAAAAAGCTCATTTCAACAGTGAGTAGTAAATTTCATTTTTAAAATTTATTACTGGGATATTTTTCCTAGTTCAGCTACCTGCCAGTCACTCACTTCCAGTTTAAGAACAGACTCTTCAGATGCATCTAATACATGCATACATTGACTTCTGACTAAAGAAAACTGACTTTTGAATTTCTAATTTTAACTTTTGGGCCCATTTCTGATCCAAAATTGTACTTTACCTTTTCAAAATGCATCTTACCAACTAGTTCATACTTTAATGAGTTGTATTGCATAGGATTTGTTTACTAACCTTCCCACTATGTCCTTTCAGATTACTAATATTCTCAAAGGTGATGCTGGAATAAATTTCAATCACATTTCCATTAACTGCAGCAAAAAGATGTCCTCTGCTACTGAATGAACACTACAAAAACAACATAACCACCCATTACTGCCGATGCAGGGGATAAAAACATTCATGAGTTGAATTCCAATGACATCATCTAAAATCAGAATGTTACACAAAAAGAAACCCCCATGACATAATTAGCCTCTTACTGCTTTCTTAATTGGTACTTTTCCCTGTAAAATTCAGTCCTTGAGCATTTCTGAGCAAATTACCCCTTCTGCTGCTTCCTAGGTGCACATTACACATCAGCCTCCAGGCTTATTTTTCAAGTTAAACTCCTTTTCTCTATGCTTTGGTATCCTAAATCCTACAGTATCTGTTAGAGAGGTTTCTATATTTTGTTATGTTCTTTGCCACTCTGCTTCTTATAACTCCTCTATTTCATTTTTGCATCACTCCTTACCTCTCTACACTTTATCACAGCAAGCTCTTTGAAAACATGCATGTCCTCATACAGTAGACTTATAAATCGTAGTTTGTCAGAAAATCCAACCAAACAGAAAAGGCCAGTGGGATGAAGTGATACTGTGTACGCTTCCTCCCAGTATTCCTTATACAGCTCCAAAGTGCTGAAAGAGAAAACCACCACGCAGTATGGAATAGTATGAACTCCCTGTGCATGCAGAAGGGGACATTATCTGGCCCAGCAAGGACACCTGCAGCTACAATCTGACTCTGCCTTGTCCTTGAGGAAGTGTGTTGTCATTCAGTTAAGTAATCATCACACAGATGTTACAGGAAACAAAGGCAAATCTGAACTTTCTGGTTCACAGAGAAAGTGTGGAAGGTCAATAGCAAATCCTTGTTTACTGTAATATGATTAAGAAGGTAAATGAACTGCTGACTGCAAACCTACACAAATATCTCTTTGAGATTTGTTTTTCTCTCCCTCTCCTCCCACAGAACCTTAAAAACTAGAGTCATTTTGCTTAAGAACTATGGCCATGAAGCAGGAGATAGGACAGCAGTAACTTAAAGCAAAGCTGAATGAAACATTCCTGAAGATTTTTTCCTCAATACACACGAGAAGTCTGACACAAAAATGGCTTAATAGAAAAGGCTTTGGAGTCTTCTGGCACTGGTTTTAAAGGCACTGCATATTCACACACCCCAAATAATGTCAGTAAGACCATTTACACCCCACACCACACAAGAATTTTAGCAAAACAACACATTCATGTGAGATTGCTGCTGTTGCCTGCTAAATACAATGTACAAAAAAGCAAAAGGTAGTAATAAACACAAACAAATCTTTACTTTGTCTGGTAATTCCAGATGCGGATGGATCTATCCAAGGAACAAGTGGCAAGAATGGATTTCCAAACACAGATGTCCAGACCAGTAATGGAAGCAGAATGCAATGGGAAAGTCAGATGTTTAAAATAAGCAATCCTCTCCTGAGAAGCAATGAGAACATAAAAATTCACAAATATTTCACTACAAGCAGTAAGTCAGGTAAGAAATCTATCATTGCTCTTTGCATGCAGTAATCAAATAGATTTGAGTAAACCACTTACTCCTTTCAGTGCACAGGTCTGAACATAACAATCTTGAAAACATAACAGTGTTAGAATTGGTTTTGACTTTATAATTAATAATCAAGAAAAGTGATGGGGAGTGGAGGGGAGGGGAAGATGTAGGCTCCACAGTTCTCATACACTAGTGAGAGCCGAATGTAATTTTAGGTGTACAAAGAAATGCAAGTTGGATAAATAAATAAAACTGGACCTGCAAGAATTCATTTAAGACCTCCTGGCCAGACATATATTGAAAAACATCCAGTGCTGAGTGATAAGCAGCTTAACCAGAATGTTTAGTTAGTACATCCTGAAGTGAAGCACCAATAAAATTCTAGGCTACATGCAGGAAAAGGACTCATAACTACAAAACCCCCTCCTGTAAAGATCTTTCCATATGCCTGTACACAGTGTAGGTATTTAACTCCAAGCCAGTCTATTTCGTGATAATACATTTATCTCCTGTCTTTTTATTATTTAATTCCTTCAGAGTAGGGAACGTTTTTCATTATGTTTGTCCTTCACAAAAAGGTTTCACTTCTAACTAGGACTTCAACAACTATTATTTTGGAGTCACATCAGATTCCCATGGCTGTTCCAGCTTTATCATTGATTAAAAATTCTGCATGTTACAGTGGAGCATAAACTATTATGTTAAAATTCTCTCTGTTAAAAGTCTCTCTCTTAAAGCTTTGCTTAACTAGTTCAACACTTACTTAACTAGTTCAGCACCCTTAAACAGACTTAACAGTGTCCCCTCTCATTCTGCTGAATAACATCAGGTATTCATATGGAGTGATGGTTGAGCAAGGGGCTGCTGAAATACAGCTCTCAGAGAAGCACACAGAACTCATCATATCATGAGCTTTAAGGATTCAGATGCTGTTTGATACTATTTATGAGAATGCATTATAGAAAGTGACACTGAACAGCCTGTGCCATTACAATACCTCTTACTGGCCATTAGGGATGTGGAATGTGATAGGACTGCACTCACCTTCATGAAATCAGTGGTGAGCATAGTAAACACATAGAGCTGATTCTTATGTGTGTTAACAACCATCATTTCCTCAGAGGGGCTGAAGCATATACATCTAATGTTCTGTCTGCCTGACCTTTTTGGATCACTGCTGAATCGGTCCTTAGGAAGCTGCAAAAGTAATGCATCCCATGGGATATTTCAGGTCTCCATGTTTTAGTAGTAGGCGCACACACACACACAAACTTTTGCTGTAATGCTACTCTAATAAGCATATACTTAGTATCAGTGAGAAAACTTAGATATTTAATAGTATCTAACTACTGCAAGGCAGGGAACAGAGGATAAGATAATTTAATTGTATCTATAGCATTACAGCTGAAAAAAGTATCAACAGACATTTCAGCCGTAAACTTAAGCACTGCTTTCAACAAAACCGAAAAAGGTGGCAGAAAAACATTGAGAAAAAAAATAGCAAGTGTCAGAATGAAAATGGCCTGAAAATTGTGATGTCAGAGTAACAGTTCTTTGCAATGCATCGTTCAGGTTGATAACAGCCTTATTACAGAGTCTAGTACATAGGGAAGATATGACCTCTGAGGCCCAGAGTCATCTTGGCTTGACCAGGTCGTCAGAGCTAAATGTTCTTATCCAGAAGCTGCAAATAAGTCAATGCGTACAGCTCACAATAGAACAGTTACAAATCTTACTGGATTACTTAATAGTGCAAAAGTCTCATAAATATCTGAAGAGACAGAAACTTCGCCTTGGAAAAAAACTAAGCAGACTAGTTCTTCAAAATTGATGTAAAGTACTTCTTAGCTCCAAGAGTCTCAACAAATAAAAGTTTCTTAAAATTTTCCTGATGTCTAGCAGCCTCAAAGCAGATTTTAGATGAGGGAACATGCTGAGTTACCTCACAAAATTCATCTATCGTGACCTCTGGCAACTCCTTTCCTTTCAATGAGGAAAGTTAGCTAATGCATAAAATGTAATTTAGAGGTGTGCTAAAACTTATCATAAATAACTGAATTGGAAGTGCCCCTCCCCACTAAACAGGCCTCTGCTGCATTATTGCCCGGAAAAGTTTTTCTTCTCCCTACCCAGATTTCTTGACTCTCCTTGTAGAGTTCCTTTTCCCTGGTCTTCTCAAACAGCAGAACAATTCCTGGGCTAGATGAACATGCAAATCCTTTGGAATAAGCTGCAATTGCAGATATTTGAGGCAAAGAATCCTGTTGTGAACCATTATCAACACTGGAGCCAACAGAACAACTGCAAGCAGGAAATGCATAAAGACTTAAGAATGCTGAAGGACAACCAAAAAAATGCTTATCAGCAGCAATTAAAATATTATTCACAAACTGGACAAGAAGGAAATAAATGAATGGCCTGCAACTAATTTGCATGAACAAGCATGAGATTATTAGTATTTAACAGACTTACCACTCATATTCTGTTGTCATTGCATCTTCTTCTAATTCCCTGTGTGGTTTTCTGTACTCTACACTTGTCTCCCAGAGCAGATCTCCAGTTTCAAACAAGATAAGTTTGCCTGTGTCAGTGCCGCATATAACTTCCTCCTTGGACAGCCAGGTATGGCACAAGTAGTTTTGAGGCATTCCCTTTTCTAAATTTATCTGCTTCAAAGTTCCTTCGCTGTACTTAAAAAGTTTAAAAAAGCCATTTCCAGTGAAACAAACCTGTGCATTGTCTTGAGGACTAAAACTCACCTATGGAACAAAAAGAGAGAGAAAATATTTTATACAACTATATCCACAAATAAGCAAATATGATACTTGTTCTGAAGACTTTCAATAATAGATACAGGGGAGAAAACAAGGGGAGAAGTTTCTTAGAAACACATAGGAATATAGAAAAGAATAAGAAATAAGCATCATAACCACATATTGCAGTTTCCCCCCTTTCAAAACAGTCTATATCAATTTTACATGATATTAACAAATAAGTTAACTCTATTAAGCTGCTATCTGAATCACAATGCAATACCAAAGGGAAACGTTGTCTCTGACTTTCAGGATTAAATGCCAAAAGTAAGGCAAAAATACCTCTTTACTGCTGAGTAGCATGTTTTTTAATTCCAGTGGCAAGCTTCATGAGAAGTGGGACCATTCATTCCTAAAGGCTAGGAATAAATTATTTCTGGCATACCTTGCCCATTATACATATTAATTCACATAATTAGGTGTTTATTGGTAGAGAAAGTGGGATAGCCGTCTTAATACCCAACACAAAGGATCCAGGGGTAGTTAGAACTCATTTTTCATGCTTAACAGGACTTCAGACAGTAGTTGTCTTTCAAGTCACTCTCCTCCTCTTAGAAACTGAGTTCATGAAGTCAGTAGTTCACACAAACTCTCTGTGTAGCTGTACCCCAGAAAAAACAGCAGCTGGGGTCCAGCCAATCCAGGTACTGAAAGCCTATTACCTCCCTGCAAGAAAGATACTAAAAAGCTCATCCAAAGGACGCAGGAACTGTTTGAGTGCTGTCAGCCTGCTCCTAGGCACTCTTCCTGGGCTACTGCTCTGGTCTGCCCATAGAACAGACTGCAAGAAGGAAAAGGTGTGCAAGCATGCAGAGAGCTTTCAAGATGTGTGCTATGCCTACTGAACACAGACAATACATTTAATGAGTGTTTCTGCAGAGAGACAAAGGATATGCTGCACACACACTGGCCAGTTGTACTGGCCCCACACCGTAGATCTCATGTGATGTAAGAGACAAGGATATGAGAATGTCCATTATGAGTCAAAAGCAAAAATTTATTTAGCCCAGTGTCCTATTGCCGACGAAGGCCAACAGCAGATGCCAAGAAAGGCGATGGAAACTACATAAAATCTACAGTGTGGAGCCCGCTCCTTCCTGTCTTGCCCTGGATAGAAGCCATATGGTCACAGGAAATTGTACTGGGCATGTATCCTGCAGGCTGAACTCATCCTACTTGACACCCAGTACTTGTTGGACTAAAGTTTGGTCTTTTTATCCACATTTTTGAAAGCGTGCAATAGGCTCCCAAAGAACCAGTCAACTGGGAATCAAAACGTTAAACATAAGCCGCAGAGACGCTGGCCCAGCTCAGTTGCGGAGGTGTTTGAGTGCACCCCCGTGCCAAGGCTGCGGGGACCCGAACGGCCCCGGGGCTGGCAGGGTGTGCTGGAGCCCGAGAGCCGCCACTGTTACCTGGCAGACGCTGCTGCCCGGAGCCTCGAGGCGGACGGCAGCCATCAGCCGCTGCTTCTCCCAGAGCCAGTAGGTGAGGTGCCCGCCGGGGGGGGCCGTGGCGGCAGCCAGGTACTGACAGTCGGGGGAGAAGGCCAGAGACACCGCTATACGCTCCTGCAGCTCGACGGCGGACAGCGTCCTCCGCCGCCGCGCCGGCAACGACGACAGGTCATAGACCGTCAGCACCGGCTGATCAGCTACCGTCTCTGCCGCGGCCAGGTACCGCCGGTCGGGGCTTATGGCCATCGCCTGCATGCCCCGGGTCTTCTCGATGCCTGCGGGGAGGAGAAGGGTCAGGGCGGGCCGGGGCCGGGGCTGTGGCCGGGGCCGGGGTCGGGACCACCTGGGATGAACTTGTGCCACTTCTGCTGGAGGTGCAGCTGGACGCAGCCCGCCCCCACGGCGTGCAGCACGACCTGATCCTCCAAGAAGCAGACGCCGCCGGCGACCCCCGGCCGGCAGCCGAGGACGGCCACGGGCTGCGCCACCGCGGCCGACATGGGGCTGCTGCTGCCGACGCCGCCGCCGTCGCCGTAGCAACCGCGGCGCCGGCACCCCCGGAAGTGGCGCCTGCGGCGCTCGCACGTGGGCGGAAGTGTCGGGGCAGTGGTGGCGGCATGGCGCGGCGTGAGTCCCTCTCTGATTCCGGCTCGGACTCGGAGGACTCCTCGCTCTCGGACTCTGAGGTGAGCCCGCGGTGGCGGGGCCGGGGCCGGGGCCGGGCCGAGGGCCCTGCGGTGAGGCCTACTCCGGCCTCCGCGGTGTAGGGCAGCCCGGCGGCGCGGCCTGACGGTGCCCTTCCAACAGCTGCAAGAGGCCTTCTTGAGGGGCGAGCTGAAGCCGGGGCTCAACGTGGTGCTCGAGGAGCGGCCGAAGCGGCGCAACGATGCGGTGAGCGGGGCCTGCGGGGCGGGGCAGTGCCGGGTGCGGGGCACAAGAGCCTCCGCCAGTGCTGGGGCCCGGGGTGTTGGGGCAGGGCAGGGCAGGCCTGGAGGATGCCAGCCTTGCCGTGGGGATCGGGGGGGAGCACCTTGGAGGAGCATTCCGGGGTGTGACCTGGACATTCGGCCTGGGGGGCTGGTTCTTTGCGGAGGTGTGCAGGGCTGTGCTTCTTTCGCAGGAAGGCCTGAAGCAGTGCCTGTCCGAATTCAGGCAGCATCTGGCTTGGGTGGAAAGGCTGGATGTGACTTTGGGCCAGGTCGTGGACCCCGTTTCACAGAGTTCTTCTAACAAAGACGCTGTTGACCCTGAGAATGATTTCCAGAGAGAAATGAGCTTGTAAGTGCCAAAAAGAGAGGTTTCTTGCAGGGTGTTGGCATACTGTTGCATGCTTGGGTGTTGTGTTTTGCAGGTGTGTTGCCGACTGCCACACTGGCTGTCACTATGGCACTCTTGGGCCGCATATCTTACATTTTATGGCTCTGAATGTTTTCATTGACAGTGTATTTAACTTGTCACCGGAAAGAATTTCTCTCTTCACAGCAGACTCCCATCTTTTACTGAAAAGTTTATTTAAATAGTTCCTTGGTTGCAACACTGTGGTTTTAGCACAGGGTGTGGCTTTTTCTTTGTGAATTTGCTTTGGTGTTATTACAGTTCTCTTGTTTTGCCTTGCCTTTATAATTCACCATACAAACTGTAACTGGAAACTAGGTAAATGTATATATGCAAGATATAAGCGTTAATACTGTACTGGCACCTAAATTGCTTATAGTAGCATGGAATGTTGATATAACTCTGGATCAATGCTTGCTAGACCCCTGTATCTGCTAGCTTATGTGAGCAGAGTTTCTGTTGACGCTGTGAGATGCCCAATGCCAGTGACAGAGCTGGTGCTGTGCTGTCTCTCCAGTTACCGGCAGGCACAGGCAGCAGTCCTGGAAGCCCTACCAAGGCTACGTAAGCTCCAGGTTCCTACTAGAAGGCCGGATGATTACTTTGCAGAGATGGCCAAATCAGACCAACAAATGCAGAAGGTATGTTCAGTGAATAATGGCTTGCTGTCCTGTGTTACATGCTGCTTTTAGCCTGTGTTAGGAGTTTACTTGAAGGTGTGATGTGTGAATACTTAATCTCTGACAAGTGCCCGTGACAATGTTTGTGTTTGAAAGTTTGTTTGTGACAGGAATAGATATTTCAGTGCAGTGTGTGGACTTCCATAACAGGTTGGAACATAAAGTAGAAAACCATATATTCTTTTCTACTATATTCTGTCCTGAATGTATTTAATATTAAAAGTGGAGGCAAATTCTCCATACACGTAACAGTGGTAGTGAAGTTGTAACAGTGGTAGTGAAGTTGGTCGTGTTTATGCTCTTTGTCCCAAGATTGCGGTGGACTGTGGCATTAACATGATACTTTTCACCTGTTTAAGTAAGTATCACCCTTTGTTGATAGTCAGCCTGTTTTGTTTCTTTGTGATTTTGAACTGTGTGTTCACAGCTGAATTGATCTATCCTGGGTAGTAAGGCAGATTTGCATAGAAAATAATTTTGTGAACTTGCTTTTCGATTGTGATCTTTGTTCAAAATGGAAGCATAACTCTTGTTTTAGTTTTGGAAAAGATACTACACTGTATAAGTTAAACATACATGAGCTAGAAGCTAACTTGGAGGTTCGTGTCTGACTTGGTCACTGTTTTGATGGCTGATAGACTCTTAGAAAAGAGGAATATTAATAATTAGGTTGTGCTGAGGCTTAAATCAGTTCTGCACATTACTGTTCTTTTGGTGGCTTCTATTGCAAGAACAGAGTTTTTATCTGTTAATGGAGTCACAGACTGAAGCCACATGATCTTGGTTGAAATCATTGTAATTCCTTGTAGTGCGGCATCTTTATAGAAACGTTTGTGAACAGGGAGGGAACGAAAAAGATGTAGCATGGAAAGATTGTTGATTCTTCTTCAGTGCTTTAAATGACAAGAAAGAAACTTTCAAATCTTCTACATAGACCTTAGTAGGCTGCCATGATGTGACAAGATACACTTGCTTTTTGGTTCCAGTAGAGCCCATTATAAGGCTCTGTCTTGTCTCTAGGTTTTGTCTTTTTAATGAGATTTTGCTACAAATCAGTTCAGGAGGTTCTGTAATAACTGTTCCAGCCTTCAGCTGAAACAGTGTTGTGCCCTATAGCGCATTATCTGATTGAGAGATGTTTTCTTTTTTTACACATTAATAGTTCACATATGATTATTGATTTCAGGAATACACAGCAATCATAAAATTCGCATATTTTCTTCTGCATTGCTGATAAATGTTGTTTTTTCTGTTCCCCCAACAAGATTCGACAGAAACTGAAGAGTAAACAGGAAGCAATGGAAAGGTCTGAGAAAGCGAAACAGCTCCGTGCAATGAGAAAATATGGCAAGAAGGTAAGGAGGAACTACTAAAGTTACTTATCTATGTCAGTTATCTAGAGCCTGAGAGAGATTAGAAAGTGGGACTGCAGAAGGCTGGCTAAAATATATGGGATCTGTCTGGCTGCTTTGAAGGAAGTCAGAGCAAAAGATGGGATACCTTAAAAAAAAAAAGTGTGTGTGGGGTGGGGATGGAAGTGTGGGACACTACTAAGGACAACACTAACATTCTGCTTCTAATCCAGGTGCAAACTGAGGTTCTGCAGAGAAGACAAAAGGAGAAAAAGAATATGCTGAATGCAGTCAAAAAATACCAGAAAGGTAAAGTTGTCTAAGAGAGCAAATGTGTAGTAGGAGCAGCAATGTAAGAGCAAGCCTATGGCCATGTGATGTGTGGTGTCAATCTGTAGTGCTGGGCACTGAGCTTGAAAGACTGCTGCTGTGCAAAATTCTATGCCAGTGAAAATTCTCACAGGTAGCTGCTCTTCAGGGAGGGTGACTTGTTACTATTACTTGCTTCAGCTGAAGATTTGTATTTCCTGTGGTGGTAGCTTTCATGTCTTCGCTCTTGCAGGTTTGTCTGACAAGCTGGATTTCCTAGATGAAGAGCAGACGTCATCTCAGGGGAATAAAAAAGGCAATGCAAATCAGCGGACAAAGAAAGGGTGAGACCAGAAAAGAAAGAAATTCAAATGCAGAATCTCCGATTATTTTTTGTTTAGTCTTTTGGGGGATCATTTTGTGGAATGAGAAAGCTGTTCTGATTAACGTTCATTGAAACAAGTCCAAGGTGGTTTTCTGGACCCAACAGAAGAGGAAAACTGTGTCTAGAATGGAACTGAGACTGAAATGTGCAATTTTTTGCCTTTCAGTAAGAGGGAAAAGGTTTATGGTGGCTGATGGGAGTCCATCAGCAGATACATGTGTCTTCTTGAGTATTCCTGGGGAAAGGAATATAGGCACTGATGCTGTTTGATTGTTTTTCAGACCAAATGCCAAAAGACGATACAAGAATCAGAAGTTTGGTTTTGGTGGGAAGAAGAAAGGCTCAAAGTGGAACACAAAGGAGAGTTTTAATGATGTATCCAGCTTCAGTTCAAAAGTGGCTCACAACAAGGGCCCAGGAAAAGGAGGAAAAAGAGGAAAAAAGGCCCTCAATGTAAGCAAAATGTTGCATGCAAATGATCCTAGTGGGCTTTGAAGCCCGTCTTAGTCTGGGAGGGAGAGCTGAGTATGTGAAGGGTGCCTCCAGCATCTGGAAGTGATACTGCCTGTCTTTGGGAGCTGAGCTTGATTCAATTGCAGACAGAGTTGAGGATGGTGGTTTCGTATCTCGGAAGGGAAGTGAATGGGGGGAATTAGCAAGTAATGTTTGTTGCTATCTGTGCCTCGAAATGTCCCTCTCCAGAGTTATTGACAAGTATCCTTCCCAAGCTATCGAGCTAGAATGGATATTGAGGACACAAAAAGAAATGTTGCCCTTTTTTTTTGCAGAAGAGACCTGGAAAGAGAGCAAGGCAGAAAATGAAGAGCCGAGCACGCTAAGAGGACTCTGCTCCCCAGTGGGGTTTCTATGTTTCTGTGTGTTGCAAGATGTGTTTCTGTTCTCATCAAGCAGCTAACCATGGAGCAAGCTGGATGCTTCCAAGCGGCAAGAAGAGAAGTGGAAACTAGTGCCTTATCACTAATTTCTTCTTACTGTCTGTTTTGTGGAAGGATTGTTTTCTACTTAAACCTATGGTGTGTGTACACATTAAATGGTTTACACAGAACTAAGTCTAACTCATGTTTAGCTGTGTTACAAATGGTTGCCGAACTCTGCCCTTTGTTCCTTTTGTTCTGACAACTTTTTCCACAACTACTGCTGACATGTACTTGGTGAACTTGAATCCTGGATCATGTTGATGGTCAGAATAAGAAGTCTGAAGCCTGTCAAGATGTTGAAGTGGTTTTTAGACTATTTATATAGATGGGCTTGGAAACAGCAGCAAGGCAAATGCAGCAATCTTACAAACAGGTTTATTTCTGTAGCTATTGTCAGGCTGCAACTCTGGACAGACTAAGGTTCTCTCTTCCCTTTTCTCACATTTTCTCTTGCCAGAAATGTCCAGACTCAGCTAATGACAAGCAGGGCCTAATATCTTAGATGTTAGTAACTGCTTCTAAGTTGTGTGGCATTGCCACTGTACTACTGCAGGTTCTCAGACTGCTTCTCCCCATGGCTCATGGCAGCTGTTTATTTAGTGACCTCAGTTTTCCAGCGTGGGAAGTAGAATCTGCAATCAGTACGGTCCATAGGGACCTGGGAAGGAAAAATGGTGAATAGTCACATGTTTTTACTAGAATTAGTAGTAGTGGTAGTCTCTCCTGAGAAGAGTGATATACAGTGTTCTTGCTGCTAAGAAATGCCCAAGTGACAAGTAGGATACTGCTTATTTGAGACTATACTGTTCACTGCTTTGTTATTGTAGAGCCTGGGGAAAAAGGAAAACTATGAAACAGCATCATGAGTCCTGACTCTCTCAATTTAACTTACTTCTCTACATATGAATTTAGTTGCCAGCATGAATTTCCTGCCAGTCTAATCTTACTAGCAGTATCTAGAAGCATAAAGCCCTGCTGGGGATGTCTGTCTCTAGCCTTGTCATGAGTCAGTAGTTTACCTGAAGTACAGTATGAAAAGTTGCAGAAGACTCTTATTTTCTCATTTATCCTGGTTTTCCTCTTAACAAGCCAAAATTAGTCAGGCCTTCATTTGCCTTTCTTGAAACACAAATCTACGAAGTCAGTTACTGTCACAGCTATTCATTTGTCAGATATGGTTGATACAGCTTGTTAATAAGATTTCTTTTCCTCCTGTTTATTCACACTTCCCCAAATGAATCCTCACTGGTGTATTCTGCCTGAGGTATACTTAGCTGATTATTAATTTTACGGTTCTGCTTGCAATTTGTTTGTACAGCAGCACATTTCTTTTCATAGTACTTTCATATGTCACTTCACATTGCTCACTATGCCGTTTCTTGTGGCAGAAGGCTTTAATGACTATGTATGTAGCATTTGGCAATGTGCTTGGGGTTAGTTGTGACTAGGTATTTTGCATGCAAGTTTCTCAGGGGGTTGTCTACTGTTTCTGTGTTCACAAGCCTATACCATTGTGAAGAGTCAGCTTAGGTGTAAATTCTAAAAGATTGTTATCCATGAATAGCTGTGCTCATCATACTCATTCCTGTTTCCCATGTTTGTCACAGGTTACTTTCTTACATGAATATTTTCCACTGTGATGGGCTGGACCTCTCTGAATCCTGCAAAGATCTGAGTCCTTAAGCACCTTACCAAAGGTTTTGTGTTCCAGCCAATTTCTTGACTTTCAGTTTGTGGCTCTGAATATTTCTTTGTTGGTTCCAGTGCTGCATGGTGAATAAGATTCAGAAACTTTTCTGTTGGTTTAAGAGATACAAATACAAATGAAAGTATGTTTAAAAACCAGTTACCCATTGGGTGCATTAGGACATCTTAATGCTATCCAAACACTAACAAGAAAGCCAAGGTTGGAGGCAACCTCTGTGCTTCTGCAAATGATGGTGTGATGGAGACATTTCTGCTCAAATTTATCTTGATGAAATTTCTAGATTTGTCTGCCTATACTGTCCTGTTAATTCTGTCATCCCTATCTGCTGCATTGTAGCATGTTAATTTTCTTACACCACATTTAGTATCAACCAGCACTTCATGTTAGCTCTCATCTTTCTTGGTTGCCTGAGACCTGCTGTTTCCCCTGTTTTGGTTTTCTCCTCTTTCCCCCAGTCCTTGACTAGGGCAGGGCAATCTTAACTGGCTGTTAAGGTTTTTAGACAAAATTGGCATGTTAGAAATAAGGGAGCACTTGCTATAGGAGTTCCTGTTAACGACTGCTCTAAAATGAGACTTGGCAGCCCCTTAAGCAGTTGGTGGTTAGGCAGAATCTGCAACAACAGGCAACATGTATGTATAAAACATGTTTCTAGATTTGTTTTTTTCTGAAAGAGGTTTAGATTCTCAAGCAGAATTTTCTAACTGGAACAAAAGCATAATTACATGAATGCAAGCTTGTACTCATAATGAAAAGTAACAGGAAAGGGCCTTAAACTGGAAAAAATCTGCCTTACATTTAACAAAAGCATAAATGAGTTTCACTTTTTTACACTGACACAGTGGTGTTTCCCTGTCATTTTTTAGACTAATTGGAATTTTAAAATCCTATTAGTAATTTTCTTATGTAATTAACACAAGCTGTTAAGAGATTTCTTACCATCTGCTGGCTCTTCTATATTATCATGCCATGACATAGGCTTCCTGGCGATCGTGTGAACTGGAAAGAAATGGTGCAGATTAATTACTTTAATGTGAACGTAGCATCACAGCCAAGTAAGTCTGTCTGTCGCTGCAAATGTTCTTTTTGGTTATTCCCCAACCTGGGCCCAGCTACTTCACTGAAGTTGTAAAGGAAGAACAGAACAAAGTGGGTCAGAGACTTAAAGTCTAAAAAGGGAAGGGGGTTAAGGATGCTAAAGGTCCTACTGTTTTGTGCTGGATGCATTCACCACAGCAAACTTCCACTCTGCTCAAGAGGTGGCCTGCAGAGTGCAGAGTTTCAGGATGTTACTTTTCTTTCTTTTGGTTTTGGTTTATTGTAAAAGCTATACCTGTGTGAATCTATTCATGTCACCTATCTGCCAGCACAGAGTATGGTATAACTGAATTGACAGATAGAAATCAGCCCGGGAACTGAAGAAACATGGTATAGTGCTGAGGCTAGCTACGCTATCTTAGCTCCGTAGTGTTTGCTCAGGATCCGTGGTTCTGGATCCCAGATAGTTGCCTCACTTCTGCGTGTTTAATAATGCACTGTCTAATCCGGGCAAATTTGTCATGCTGCCGATCTGCCTTTGAGGGTGCAGATTGTTCACTTAGGCAAAAGAAAAGCCCACGGGGTTGCTCCTTCCAGCTCTGCCCCTCTCACTGGCCTATGCTGGCTTTCTCGGGTGAAGCTGCTTGTCTCTGACATGCAGCCTGCTGCTCCACGGCCTGCCCTGGCCTCACGCGGGCCGGCGGGCCCGCAAGCTTTCCCTCAGCCCCTCTGGGTGCTGTGCTCGTCTTGCCCTCGGGGCCTCACGCCAGTTCCCTGTGACCCTGCGACAGCCCGTGCGCCGCCTCACCTGGTTGGAGCGGATTCACGCTGTACTCCGTGTGCAGCCGCTGGCACTTCAGCTCCTTCCGCACCCGCTCACAAAGGAGCTGGTTCAGCCGCACTGGGTCCGGCTGTGCCTTGGTCGCGCTGCGGGAGGCCATGGTAACCGGGGGGGCTGCGTAGCGTTCCGTAGCCTGGCAACGCCTCACGTGGTCCCCGATGAGGCTGCTGATTGGTCTGGATGATGCTCCGCCTCTTTTCTCTTTGCTGTTCCCTTCGCGTTTCCCATTGGCCTTCGAGTTAAAGCCCCTGGCGCTGATTGGCGCCGGCAGCTCGCGGCGAGTTTGAACGGCCGAGGCCGGCGGCGATAGCGGCAGGATGGAGGACGCGGAGCTGCGCTGCACGGTGGCCCTGGAGCAGCCGCTGCCGGGGGGACAGGCCCCGAGGCGCCGCGTGATGCGGGGAGCGCTGGTGCTGCTGGGCCGCAACGAGCTGCGGCAGCCGGTGCTGCGGGTGGTCGCCGGCAGCGGCGGGGGGGCGGCGGCCCTGAGCTTCGTGCTGGCCGGTGACGGCGTGCGGCTCTTCACGCGGTTCGCGGGTGAGGGTCGGGCGGCGGTGCGTGTGGGGCCGAGCGGCGCCCAGGTCCTCCTCTCCGACTGCCCCCCAGACACTCTGCGCCGCTTTCTCCGTCTCCTGCGGGTCAAGGTGGCAGCCGGGCTGCGGGGCGCCCCGCGTGTCCCCCGCCTGCTGGACCGGCCGCCGCCGGCCTTCGCCACCATCAGCCCGCTGCAGGAGCGGGACGTGTTGCGCTCCCCAGGCAGCCTCCGCGGCGGCGAGGCTCAAGGGAAGCGGCCGGTGGAGGTGAGTCTTGGGGCGAGGAGGGTGGCCCTGCGTACCGGGTCCGGTTACCGGCCCTGCTCTCACGGTGCGCCGCCTCCTGTCCCACAGGTTCCACGAGCTGAGAGGCGGCCCTCAGCGAGGCTCTCGGCGGAGCAGGAGGCGGTGATGGGAGTTGTGAGGAGTGGGAAAAGCATCTTCTTCACCGGCTGTGCAGGTGAGGGGGCCGGGCGGCTGTGGCCGGTTGGAGTCCTCTGGCATCACCACTGACCTGCTGCTTCTCTCTCCTCCAAGGAACTGGGAAGTCGTTCCTGCTGAAGAAGATAGTGGGCTCCCTCCCTCCGAAGACCACCTATGCTACAGCCAGCACAGGGGTGGCAGCTTGCCACATCGGTGGCACCACTCTCCATGCCTTTGCAGGTGATGATCTGCCTGACAGTGGGTCTGGGAGCTCTTGTTCCCTTCCTAAAGAATCGGGAGTTTCCCAAAGCTTTGCTTTCTTCTCTTCTGCCAGGGATCGGCTCTGGGAAGGCCCCGCTGGAGCAGTGTATTCAGCTGGCAGAGAGGCCTGGGGTGCGCCAGCACTGGCTGTCCTGCCAGCATTTGATTATTGATGAAATCTCAATGGTGGATGGCAAATTCTTTGACAGGCTGGAGGCAGTAGCAAGGTGAGCAATTGTGAGGTCAAACAACTAACAGAAACAAATTATACTAACTATCCCAGCTGCTCATGTGAATGGGTGTAAGATAACCACTGGCATAGGGCTGAAAGGAAGCATGAAATCATAGCCAGCATCCAGGCAGATCTTTATCTTTAGATAGGTTTTGATCATGTCTGCATTCCCTGGGTTTCCATCTTTGGAGCTAAGTGTTGTCTGTAGAGCCAAGTCCAGAATCCAGCTGTCTGTGCTGTGGCCAGCAGTGCTGTCTTGCAGAGAAGCAGCTGTAGTATAACAGCTACTAAAGAGCCAAGTCTGGTAATGATGTCTGGGTGGGTAAGCAAAGCACGTTTAATGTCTTGTGGTAGTATTGCTTAATTATTTGAGCTTTACTGACACAGCAGAGGGGAATAGAATCATCTTTTACTGCAAGTGGTATATGTTTGAATATATTTACAAGTGAAGATGTAACTTCCAAGACATGACTATGTCCAGGAGGGCATTCAGAACTTCTCTCTTCCCTCATTTTCAGGGCAGTCAGGAAACGGGATGAGCCTTTTGGAGGAATTCAGCTAATCATTTGTGGGGACTTCTTGCAGCTACCCCCAGTCTGCAAGGGTAATGAAGAAACCACATTCTGCTTCCAGGTACAAAATTGTCCCTAAACTCTTTCTCATACTTCAAGTTTGCTTCTTTTATAACAAGAGAATAATTTGCCAGGCAAAAAGCTGGAGGAAATGCATCCACATAAACATGGAGTTGACTGAAGTGCGGAGGCAGACTGACAAGACCTTTGTCTCGCTCCTGAGTGCAATCCGTTTAGGCAGGTGAGGAGAAGCAAGTCTCTCTTGTAATCCCTGCTTCCTACTGATGGAGCAGAGGAAAATGCGTTGGTTACTTCTCTGTCTTCTGTCAGGAATGCACTGCTGGGGGCAATAGCTATTAATCCTTCAGTTAATGTAAGGAGGCTTCATATATGCTGCTCTGGTAAGGAAGGACTCTTTCTAGGGTTCCTTTTTGGAATTTGTGATAGGAATTCAATGGGTCCCCACCTGGCTGCTTACAGGGCAGGGCTGGTTCACACAGTGGCACAGCTCTCCATCTTTGTGTGTTTATCTCTCCCTGTCCTCCTGTCTAGAGGCCTGGGGCTTGCACAGCCTGATCCAGGTGTATGTAGGTTACTGCTGCTCATTACCTGTTCCTGATCACTTTAAGTAATAACCCCTTTTTCCTGGTTACCAGATGTACAGAGGAGGTTACCAGACAACTGATGCAGACCGCTGATAACAGGTCTGAGCGTGATGGGATCCTGGCCACGCGGCTCTGCACCCATAAAGATGATGTAGAAATAACTAATGAGAGACGCTTGCAACAGCTATCAGGTGAACTCCTTGGAGGAAACTGCTGGCTTAGGGGCTGTGCTCTGAATGGGTGCCATGGGGATGCTGTGGTGCCAGGAAGAACCCGGTGTTGTGCCATGTGCAGCAGCATCAGTCTAAGCTGTGTGTGTTGGAGTTGAGCTGTCTGGGGAAAAACTTCACAGCTTTTTGCTTAAAAATACACATCACTACTTATTGGTGTGTAATAAATAACTCATTGCTTGCTGAGAGGTAGACTGGGTCATTTATTGCCCCCATACTCCTGGTTTTTCTTTCTCTAGCATCTTAGGAAGGCCATGCTCTACCCAGCCAGAACTTGAATTAAAGGCTATTTCATTTCTGCCTCCCTGTCTGGCGCTAGGATTCTTAGTCCTCTGGGGAGATCTGGTGTTGCCTGCAAGTGAAACGGGTCACTTTCTCAAAATGGTGATTGCTCAATTCTTATTTACTGCTGGTGTTTGATCCACAAGCCTTCTCATGCTCTGGGAATTATGATGGGAAGAGAGGCATAGTGAATTTTGTGCTGTTAGATGTGACAAGGTTTGTGTGAAGATGTCCTACCAGCAGAACACAATGGATGTTAAAAGAGGAACAGCTATTAGAAATAAATGCTGAGCACCTTGTGATGCTGGGTAGAGTGTGTTAAATGGTTGCAATTTGATATGTCCTTTCTTAATAGGAGAAGTGCACGCTTTTGAGGCTTTGGACAGTGACCCAATGCTGGTGAAGCTCATTGATGCTCAATGTCCTGTGGGTGGTAGAGTTGAGCTAAAGGCTGGAGCTCAGGTAGGTGTGTGTGCACGTTTGTGAAAGACCAGCAGATTAAACAGCCTAAGAAAAATAAAGGAATAGCAGATAAATGTATAGAGTAGATTGTACAGAATCTGCATTCTATACGTTAGAATGGCTATGCCAGGGTGACAGATGACTCTATCTCAATATTCGTGTTCTTTCTGCTTTGAATCTTATTAACAGAATTCATTTGAGTTGAGGTCTATGTCTTATAGACAGTGGTGACTGCTATGACTTTGATGCACATTTCCAATTAGGTTTAGGTTTCAGGAAGCAGGCATTCCTTACCTGCAGTCTCAGCTCCAGGTACAGCAGCCCTCCTGACCTGAAAGGGTATAGCACAGCTTGCTAAATTTTGCAGGACTGGGCACCTTGCTGCGAGCTAGGGCTGTTGGAATGGAAAGGATTGTGCCTAGCAGCAGCACTGCTTGCCTCAGGAAGTTATTCCTTGGGTGTTTCCAGAATCTATGTCTAGGCTGGTTGGTGTTTAGGGAAGGGCAATCTGTTCCCTGGACCTGAGCTCACAACTGTGGGCAGAAGCAGCTCAAGTGAAGTGTTCGATGTTGCAGAATGATGTAGTTAGGAATCCTGGGAAGAAAGGCTGCGAATTTCAGTCAAATTGGAGGTGGTGCCCTAGCCTGCAATAGGATGATGTGGCCGTGGCCATATCAGCCTGCTGTGCTTATTCCTGCTGGCTAGAAGCTTAGCTGCAGGTGGTTGAGCAGGCTTATAAAGCCAGTGCACCAAGGGATTTTTTCTTTTTCTCTGTAGGTGATGCTAGCCAAGAATCTGGATGTGTCTCAAGGGCTGGTGAATGGGGCACGAGGAGTTGTTGTAGGATTTGAAAATGAACAGAAAGGTAAGTGTTTGATCTTTTGTTGAAGGAGAAGGCGGGGGGGGAACCCAAAATAACTTCATTGACATCTGATGACTTGTTAATTTTGTTTACTGCTTGGTAAGAATAATTTCAGGGATAACAGGGAGGAAGTCTTTTCTGCAGTGAGAGGCTTGGGGCTCTTATGAGCTGTGATGTCATGTGCTGTACCAGTTGTAGCTATCTGTAGAGCCTCTTGTGTTTGCTTTCCTTTATTCTCTAGCTGTGTACTCATTTATGTTTCCTGTCTGTTCTGTTGAAGCAAGTCTTGGTGTGGTTTTTTTTCCTTGTTTATTTTACTTGGAGAGTGATGCTCCACTACCTGCAATGTGTATTTTTCTTTGCATCTCAACTGACAAATTACCTGACTCCTGACTTTAATTCCCCTGTTTAAGTGGGTCCCAAACATAATTTCAGGACATCCTATTTACTGTGTGTAGGTTTAGCCTTTTTTTGGTTGGATGTGGTTTTTTTGTTTCTGGTGTGGTATTTTTTTATTATTTATTTTATTTTTTAATGTACTTCTAAAATTCGTGAAAGACTGACTTGGGGAAGGAGGAAAAACATAAGTGGTGTTAGGCTGCTGGCTTCCTGGCAGTTGTGTGGCAGGAATACATTCCTGTTTCTTTCCTGCTTCCACTCCTACAGGGCTGCCTAAGGTGAGGTTTCTCTGTGGGATCACACAAGTCATAAAAATGGAGAAATGGGTCTTCAAAGGACCATCAGGGGTTCATCTGACTCGTCAACAGCTGCCTTTAAAATTGGCATGGGCCATTTCCATTCACAAGAGTCAGGTGAGTGTTTTTATCAACTGTGGATAGACTTTTACACCATCATAAGCCTTATTTCATGGGAGAGCTTCCATTTCTGGTGAAACAAGAAGGGAAACTGACAGTCTCATTGTGGGGGACCTCTAGAATATGTGTCTAGCTGCAGAGAAGGCAGCACCTCTTCTGCTTGTGATACTTGTCTATAGGGTCAAGGATGGGCTAGCAATACTGTTAAAGTTTCCATTAAGGTGCTGCCATCTGCATAGTCAATATTAGACTCTCAAGCAGTGGTGTTTACCACTGTTGGCTTATCAGTGTTTCCCTGATAGTCATTAGCATGAGTGACCCTGAAATTTGCAGTGTACCTGTGCAAGCTGCAGGAGTCACATCTGTGCATCCTTGGTGGTGCACACTTGTTTTTTTCAGTGAAACTAATACAGTTCCTACATTTTCAGAAGGCTTCATACACTTGGAGATCTGTGAGTTTGTTCACATGCTGCTGTTTAAACCAGGCCATGCTGTAAATTCTGCTCCCTCCTGGAATGTCTCTGGGTGCAAACAGGGCTGGCCAGGCCTAACCCAAACTCTGTCTTGGATGCCTGAGTATTGCTTGGGAGTGGTGGCCGCTCCAGCTAAGTGCTAGGAATGAAAATAGCAGGATTCATTATATGGGATTTGTGGAGCTAGTTAGGTGACCCTACTGTCTGCTAGCAATTATGTGACAGCAGAAAACTGTAATTTTTTTTTTGACAGATTCCCATCTTTTAATCAGTGACCTAGTCAAACAAGCGACTTCCTTTTTTTTATCAAACCTGTACACCAAGGATGGTACCTTTGACAGACTCACAGGGCAGGTTAGTGTTTATACAACACAGTGTTTTTTGTTTGTTCTGTAACAAGCTTCTCTGTATTCTTCTTTGATAGGGCATGTCTTTGGATTGTGTGGAAATCTCCTTGTCTCGTGTCTTTGAAAGCGGGCAGGCTTATGTAGCTCTCTCCCGAGCACGTAGCCTTGAAGGTCTCCGTGTTCTGGATTTTGACCCAAAAGTAGTGAGAGCCGATCCTTCTGTATTGCAGTTCTATAGACAGCTGAGACGTCATCAACTCCTAACCCAGGTAAAGAAAAATATCTCATGCTAGCAAACCCTGCCTAGTGCAGGTAGGAGGAGAGATGTTTGTGCAGAGATGCTTCTTTTTTTTGTTTTCCAAAGGAAGATCATTCAAATTAAAACTTGTAGTAGAAGGAGAGATAAAACTGCAGAGGGGGAATGTGGTGGGGCGGTTCTTTGTGGCAAAATACCTATTGTAGTGTTGGGATTATATAGCACTGCCTGGCCCTGTGGGTAAAATGGGTGGTTGAGAGTCTTCGATTCTTCCCTTGGAGTAAGGACTGAAGGGGAAATGGGCACACAAGAAATCATGGGGAAATCTCCCCCTCCTCCGTTAATTTTTCTCTCTCTGCTCTCTCTTCCCCCTCCAGGGTTCACTAAATGATAAGGAAAACTGAGAACTGGAAATGCAGCTGAGAATGCTCTTCTGGCCTCTGAGGCATCAGCACAGACTGCTGAGCTGCAGCAATCATGCTATTGAGTATATTTGCTAACACAGATGAAGTCAAAGGAATTGTTTTTTAGATGTTTGCTTCATTCAGCTGACTCTGGATGTGTAGAAATATCCTTGTCTCACGTCTCTGAAATCTGGGAGGCTTCTGTAGCTCCTTTCTGTACCTACAGTCTTGAGCACTTCTATGTCAGAGATGCAACACTAGCAAACAAAATGACTGAACAAGGTGTGCCTGAGGGACCTTCCCAAGGTTCTATCCTGTCTGCCTAGTTGTGTTTTATTCTCCACATGTGTAGACTGAAACTTGTGTGACTTTCTTCAAGTATACAATGGTTGAGAGATGGAAGGAGTGTGTTCTGTTTGCCTGGATGGATTGGACCTGTTCACAAGCACTGCTGGCACAAGGGAAAAACAGTGTTGAGTATCTGGACTATGTGCCTGGTTCTCCTGCAAGTGAGAGCTGCCAGGAACTGGGCTATCACTTCATAGTATGCTGGGCTGTTCTTGTCTTCCAGATGCTTAATGCCAGGGTGCTTTGCATAACTTCCTCCACAAGCAGAACTGTAACAGTTATACATTGCCTATTATGCTGATACATAGCCTTTTTATCAGTCTGTTGCATGCAATAAGATACATTTTTTATTTTTTTTAACCTTCTGAGATGAGCTGGCACTGTTTAAAAATAGGAGGAAGTCCTACATCTTATACCCATAATTATGGAACTACAAGAATCCTTAAGATGTATTACCCCATTAGATAGAAGAGAGTGAGAGGATATGAGTGTTGGCAGGAGCCTCCTCTTGTTTAAACACATGAGGCTTTCTGAAATGGGAAGGAGTTCCTGCTGGAAACACTGTGTCTGACTAATAAGGTGGAAGTTGAATGTGCAATAGGGAATAGCCAAGGACATGTGAAGTGAGCTGTAACTTCACCTGTTTCAGCAAAAGCAGAGATGAGCAGAACTAATGTACCATCCTTTTGAAGTAAAGGAGAAGCTTTGGTCTTTGACACATTGCTTAAAGCTTAAATAACTTGTGTTTTTAAATGCTTAATGAGCAGGAATGATGTAAAATATCAACATCCAGCTGGAACTCGCCTCTGCAGCTTGAGCAAGTTGAAGGCCACTTCTCGGCAGCTACTGTTAAAGCCATGGAAGGATGTTGAATAGCCAGGGGGTAACATAACAGAAAATGGACTTTGGTAGGATTTCAAAGTGTAGTTTTTTAAATGTTTTTTTTTTTTTTTTGTTGTCATTTTTTTTTTTTTTTTTTTGTTGTTGTGGTATTTTTGTGTGTGTGTGGTTTTTTTTGTTTGTTTTGGTTTTTCTTTTTTCTTTTTCTCTTTTTCCCCTGGGCTTGAGGGGTAGAGTTTTGGAGGAGGCAGCAGCAGAAGGCAGAAGTGTAAGAATTGTTCTGAGATATTTACTCTAAGAAGGAGTTCTTAACATATCAGTACATTGCTTCTTCAAAGAGGTTTGTTGGGGAGCAGGTGCAAGTACCTGAATCTGGAGCTACAGTCTGGAAGGTGAGACCCTTCCCCTCACTGCGGGCTGTTCCTGGCATTACCTCTGCTCTTTCAGATTCTGTGTGTCTGTAAATTTTCCTTTTATTTTTATAAAACACCTTCCGCTCCTTTGAACTGGAATTAAATTCTTAGGCCATCTTGGGGAATAACTGAAACCTGACCTTTCATGCCCACATGGAGGGCCTGGGAAGGAGGATGCTGACATCCTAAAGCAGCATTGCTTGGGCAGATGTGTACTGAGGTGTGATTCGTTGGCATGTGTCTCCCAGATCCCCTACCAGACCTGGGTGAGGGCCTGCCTCCAGTCAGCTTGCAGGCTGTGCCCCCTCATCACTCAGTTGGGGTGGCTGTGGGCTAAATGCTGCCCTTTCCTCCTGTGACACCACACTTGGCATGCAGCTGTGGCAGGCTGACAGCCTTTCCTTGAACAGCTCTTGTTCCCTCAGCTGCACATCAGCTCTACCCTGACAAGTGTCCCCATTGTTCAACATTCTTGTCATGTCACTGTTCTGTGGTGGGTGCCCTGGCTGAGCCTCTGTTCTGTGCCACTCAATGTTCCTGCATCCTTCCAGCTGGGTCTCAGCATGCATCCTCCACTTCTGTTGTGGGTTGAGATTTTGCTTTCATTCACGTTGTCCTACAGACCAGCTGCTGACATCATGTCCCTCTTCACCTTGTGCAGGTGATCAGATCTTGTGGGTGCCCTAAATGTCAAGGGCAAGGTTTTATATGGAGGAAGGGAAGTGCCATGGGTAACCTAAAGTCCTGTATGCTTGGCCAGTGGGCTGGGCTGGGGCCAGTTAGCACTCTTGTAGGGTTTTTTTTTGGAGATGGGATGCTGCAGTATAATGGCTTTGTATTGCATTGGAGGTTGAGATGTGGGGTTTTAAGTGCTTGGGGATGATGGACTGAGTTTTATTGTTGGGGTAGACAGTAAAGAATAATATTTCAGGCACTTCCAGTTATACAGAATGTACTGATTTATTGACAGATTATGTAACAATAATGAGATAATGCAGGTTCAAATCCTTTAAGATCTCTTAGAAAGTTCCTGTATCACTGCAATGACAAGAAAATTTCAAGTGTAAGAGCTGATTATGTACCACGCAAATAAACTTTTAATTGTGATCTTGTGAAGCACCTTACTTAACTGCAGCATTCATGGGTTTAGGGACTGACATATTTCCAGGTGTACAGGGCCTTTTTTTTTTGGTGCTAATTTGAGGTTTGAGATGAAACACTAAATAGAACTCAAAGCTGGAAAGGGTAATAAATATTTCATGTTGGTATTAAATGTACATGGAATGTCATGGTTGCCTTCTCGGAGGTGGAGCAGTGGGAACAGAATAGCAATGGCTTTTGAAGGGTTGGCATCTGTCCTGAGGCCAAAAGGGGTCCATCTGTGTAAATTTTGGATGTTTTTGCTAGCTTCCAGCTAAAGCAGATGTAGGGCTGAGGCTGAAGACTGCTATTTAAATCCTAAAAGGAGCTGTCAGGACAAATCTGAGCTGTCAGGTTCTGTCATGGCTTCCTGGCAGTCGAGATTGTGATGAGGCCTCTTTTTAAATGGAACAATGTTTCCATACATATAGATTAGCTATAGGAAAATAATTCTTCACTACGAGGGTGGTGAAACAGTGGCACAGGTTGCCCAGAGAAACTGTGGCTGCCCCATCCCTGTTCAATGAGAGGCTGGATGGGGCTTTGAGCAACCTGGTCTAGTGGAAGGTGCTCTTGCCCATGGAGGAGTGGTTGGAACTGTATGATCTTAAGGTCCTTTCCAACCCAAACCATTCTATGAGTCTATATATGAGGTAAAAATTTTGTAATACAATAAAATTCCCTACTTCCAAATACTCTGTAGCATGCTAATTTTTCTTGTAGAGGGCTATTAACTAGTCTACAGCTAGAACCTAGCACACAAACATGACTTGTATTGCGGTTTGTTTTGGTTTTTTTAGTTTATTGCAGTGTCTATCCTGGAAGAACAGAGCTGCTCACTCTTTTGTCATCAGTAAGTAAAATGATGAAGAATTTGAAGAGCAAGCAGCTTTTTGCATGAGGCCACCACAAGCTGTCTTCAAAACGGCTGGTGATGCTGTTGCTTGCACTTGCTGAGGCAAGGTAATCTTGGGGTGGATTTTTTCAGGGGCTGTTTACATGGCTTGTGGCAGAGCAAGTACACTTTCTATTCTTGGCTTTATGCAATGTAGAGCTCATGTTTTCCCCTGCTCCAGCATGGATCTTCTCCATAGGCTGCCCTGCACTCCTTCAGGGAAACATCTGCTCCACCGTGGTGTCCAGGGGAGTGGGCTCAGGCAGCCAGAGCTCCTCCTCTCCCCTCTCCAACCCGGGTGCTCACAGGGCTCATTTCTCACACATTTTTCCTCATGCAGTTTCCCTCCTCAAACCTGCTACCACCGGTGCTGGTGATGGGCTCAGCCATGCCCTGCTGTGGGGCTGCTGTGGAACCTGTCGGAACTGGCTGTGTTGGGCACAGGGCAGCCATGCCCTACCCTCATCGGCTCCCACCAACACCTGGGCACCGGCATCCGATACACCAAGTGTTGAGTGTGTTGGCTTCCTCCAAAATTGCTTCTCTAGCTTCTTCACCCTCTCCTGTAGTTGCTTGTGACATTGATATGGTTGTGTGTCCTGGAACACAGAGGTAAGGCTGGAGGCTTTGCAGTAGGTAAAAAGGGAGATGACCACTGGGGAAGGAGCACCAACAGGATGCATGGCTGTGCAACGAATGGCTGGGGTTCCATTACTGTGCTCCACTAAATATGAGGAAATGAATGTTGTCTTTCCATTTCCACCAGCTGAAGAGAAAATATTTAAACATGGCTTTTTGCTTTAACTGCAGCTATAATTAAGTGAATTAAACTGAGGGTTTGATTTATAGTTGGCACTTCTGTTACCACAAAGTACAGCCATTCTTTTTTCAAACGCAGTAAGCCATAAGAAACTGCTTTATACCAGCTAAAGCTTCATAATACGTTTGAGTGTTATTGGAAGCATAATTCACATGCAGAGTGTTATTAAAGCCTTACCAGCTTCTAGTTTAAATCTTTGTACATTGATTTAACTGCTTTCTTATTCTTTATGTCACATTTTCATAATAATTAAATGTGAATGTGTCCTTACAGTCTGTCCCTGGAATTCCTGTGGTGTGCAGGAAGGGCAGGAATAGTCCTGTTGGTCTTCAATGCTGTAATGAGATTGTGCCCATGAATTAGATCTTCCTAGCCAGAATTGCTCTGTATAGATCAAACAGATGTTATTGTTAACTAATGGAAATGTGGTATATTATAGGCTATGCTATGAATGCTAATAATGTCATTTTTTCACAGGTATTAAAAGTTTCTCATTTTGTACTATGCCTCTCTGACATGCAGTTGTCTTCTGTTGCTAACTCTAAGCAGTTCTATTGTTAGCATAGGAAAAGGCCTGGATTACTAGAGATTGCATTTAGATGTGTAAAATCTCTATCTCACTATTTCCTATATGATTATTTTATGTTTGTTTCTATTAAAGATCATAAGAATGTTGGATGGAATTTTTTAGCTAAGCTACTGACTAAGATATAATTAATGAAATTGGTTGTGGAAGCAAAACAAGATGATAACAGGTCTAAAAGTAAACTTCAGTAATAACTGGTGAATACTGCACTATCTGATTTTGCTTTTTAATGTCAGGTGTTGACGTAGAGGGGCTGTCAGATGTGACACAGAATCTGAGGTGCCTTCTTGAATGGCAGCTGGAGGCTAAGTAGGCACCAAGAGCATGGTGAATGGCACCACGTGCCTATGTATGGGCAACTGAATGTTCCTATAATGTTCCAAATCTAACATGTTTTTACCAATGTGTTTATTACAATATTTCTGTAAGAAGGCAGAGCTGTGATAAAGATGCCCCTGACAGAAATTTGGTTAAGGTTTTATTTTTTTTATTTTTTTTTAACCATATAAAGTTTGGCATTTTGGATTTTATTTATTCTCTTTATTTTTAAAAATACATGTGTGTGTCTTTATCTACAGGTAGGTAAATATGTAAATGAATCACAGTTTCTACCTTTTCTTCCCAAGTCACTAGGCAATATCAGTTTTCTATACGTACATATATTCATGCATATTTCTTCCTTCCCCGCGTTGTACAGCAAGTTTGGTGTTGGGATTTAGCCCAGGTCTTCAAAGATTCTGGATCCTGCTTTGTTTATTGAAAGATCTGTAATTCCCTATCATGAAATACCATCTTAGAGAGAATGTAATGTATTTTGCAGATGATGGCAGACATTAAAAACATAAGTAAAGCTTCTTAAAATTATTCCAGTAACTAATAATCCATAAAAGCGAGGCAGCACATATCTTTTTAATATCTCCAGATGAAGGCTTGACAGACTTATTTAATATAATAAATAAAATATGAAGAACATTTATGTGGATTAATTTAAGAATAACTTTGTTAAGAAAAATAGCTTTTAAAATTTATAATTGATCTTGGATGTTGTCTTGGTCTTAAAGTTGTTCTGTGAAAACATTCCAGGTAAGCTACATTCATGTTTGTGTTGGATTAGTGGGACATATTGTAATAAAATATTTGACCATTGTAACACCAGGTACTTTCAACCTATAATAAAAAGTAAATGTTTAAAACATATCTTGAATCTTGAGCAATGAGCTAGTATTTAATTGCTAGATTTCAATGCATAATGCAGTAGGCAGAAGGATGTTACCAGCATGAATTTAGTACTAAAAGACCAAGTTTGGAAGTAGTTGGGTTTTTTATGTCTTCTCTCCAGATGAAAGAGACCTTACAATAACCTCAACCATTTTACCTGTGATAGTAGCAAGCTATGGCTATTATAACATAAAATCCACACTGAAACTAGAACACATCATATGATTCAATTGGGTCAAAATACAAAACTCTCATAAAACATTGTCCCTTTGTCTCCATTAGCCATAATTATTGCTGTCTGTTAAACTTTTGGATAAATATTATCCATCTTCTTCTTGTTTTAAAATTGAACGACAAAAATTACTCTATGTACAAACAATTTCAATCTCATGTTACAGATAGAATATTACTTCTGACAGATTGCTGTGTAGTCTTGTGCACTCTTGGATCTCAAAAGTACAAGGTCAAAAATATTGCTGCTGATGGCTTATCTAATTTAACAGAAATATTGCCAAAAGAAATGATAATCACATTTCGACCCTTGTCTTGGGAGTGTCATCAAGGGCCTCCATAAAATGCAACATGTCAGAAATAGCAGGCAAAAAGTCCTAAATGTAGCGCTCATTTGCTACTTCCATAAGGTAGAGATAATTTTACAGTGCTAAGTTTCAGGAGCACGGCACTAATATGAAAAATAAGTATCAGCCCTTTGACAACTTTTGCTATGGGTTTCAGGTCTTCTTTTTGTTTGGTTTTGTTTGCACCAAACAAACACCTCCTCCCCCCCCCCCCGCAAACAACAAGCCATTGGTGTGGCTGAGGAGGCATTTCACTGTCAACAGAAACTAGAGCTAGAGGGAGTCTCAAGCACAAAGACCGCATTCGATACTGCTTTTCCTGCATCAGCAGAAGGCCTCCATGAAGAAAGAATTCAGCGCTGCATCAACTTGTAACAACTCCAAGTAGGGTGACGAGAGCAGGATATCAAGCTAAGGTAGAAACTACGAAAAAACTGAAGGACTCTGTCTAGAACACAAGAAACTGAACCATTAGGAATGCATCCAGCTCAAGCCATGCTAGTGCCATAGATCTAGAATGTTTACCAAGTATGTTTCCAGATTCAATACACCTGTGGGCCTTTGTGATGGTTTAGAGAGCTCCTAAGATCAAAATATATGTGAAAGAGCAGGGGAAGTCACAAGACCAGTACCATCCTTTAGTACCTTCAGTGTTGCTGTAGCATGGCTAGAAGTATTAACAATACTTACAGGACGTAAAGGTGCCTAAGAAGGAGGGCTAGGAGCAGTGCTGAGGCAAAGCCCATTAAGTAGAGCTTATAGTGCTTTGATGAGCATAGAATGCAAGGAGTTAAAATTAAAAAGGAGTTGCTGGCCATGTTTTTTGCTGCATAATAAATTTGTCAATACACCTTGGAGCATCAGATTATAGTGAAGCTAGTGCTGAAGGCAGCCAAATGACTACAACCCTTGCTAAAGGCGTACTAATATCATAAGGTGAAGGTAAGGCAGCCTTCCCAGAAGGTCATTGCCAGGGCAGGTTCATTGCACATGCTGTCCAGACTACAGTGTAGACAGCTTTTTGGAATAACAGAACATCTGCCAGCGTGCTTCAGTATGCCTTTTTGGTACTTGTGAAGTATATTTTACTACAATACATTCTTTGAAGAGGAGGTGGGGAAAAAAAGAAAGGTATTTCCAGGACATTTAAGAGGTGACAAAAGTTAGGTGCTCTGTGTGGGCATGTAGAATACACGATACAATGATGATATGTCCACAACCTGGTTATGTATTAATAGATTGAAAGCCAAACAAGTGGAAAAAGATATTAAAAATGTGACAATACTTACGAAAAGGAAAAAGATAGCAATAAGCATGGAGCCTAAATAGATGAGTGGATTCTACAAAGGAAATGAGCTTAGATTCTGCAATGCTCCCTTTTCTTCAAAATGATCTAGCTTACTTTTACAAGCATGAAGCCCTTTCACTTTGTTTCCAGAGCACAGTCGATGGAGCATATTTTTTCTTTAGCTCACAGTACATAAAGACATCTTGCTCTAGCTGAAATATTTGCTGGAAATCAAGGGTGCATTCTTTGCTTAGCATGCTAATGGGGAGATAACTGCTCTGTATCTTATTTTTTTCCTTTTGTTAAGGTTTGGCTGTGGGTTTCTTGTTTATTTTGGAGTTCCAATGAGAGACATCTCCATACTTCAAACAGAATTTAGTTGTGCTAAAACCTCAAATCAGTAAACTCTGTAGTGAAAAGAAAGCTATGGGTTTTTTTTCAATATTTGTTTTGCATATTTTCCAACAACTGAGGGGGGAACAATCCCTGCCTAACAAGTATTCTGATAGAATATTGCTGTTTAGGGAATAGACTTAAAACCTGCCTACTCTTTTGGAGGGAAAAGTTGATCACATGTTATTGAACACTCGAAACAGCTTCTGTTCTGTTCACTTTTTTAGAAGAGTAGAACTGTTTCTTGTCTGTAAAGCATTCAGTTTCATTAAAGTGGAGATAACTGATGCTAAACTCAGGGGAGAGTGCCTACTTTAATCTTAAATGCCATGTAAGTGATATACTGTTAGAAGAAAACTGCGTTGCCTACTTTAGCTGCATAAACTTTGATAGCAGCCTGGAAGCTGCTGGGGCTTTTATTTTTTTTGATCAAATAAGATTTAATAATGTCACATCAGATCATCAAGTTTGATTTCTTGCCCTTAGCAGTGCTTGCTGTTCTATAATTGGGTTATTCAGAGAATGAAAGGCTACCCTTCTATAAATATGCCCATCCAAGTCTCATGGAGGGAAAGGATGCTTTTTGAGAGAAAAGGGGCAGATTTCCTGTCAATTATTTTACTTTTTGGCAAACTGTAACCTCCTTCCCTGAAAGAGGAGATTACAATATCCTTGAAATGCACACATTGACATAGCTACAACAAGTGTAATTACTGCACATAACAAAAAAACCCTGCAAACATTTTGCATCTGGTTTCTTTAACTGCAGTTGGAAGATTTTTTTTTTACATGATGCATCTTAAATTTATTCATATTTAGCAGAAATTTTCCCTGTATGCTAGCTGGAGAAGAACATAATTTTCTTACCATATTTCATTTTCAAACACATCAGTTACAAGCGTTCCTAAGCACTAGTCATATTAATTAACTTAAGGAAAGACAAATACCTTCTCTTGAGTTTCAGTTGGGGCTCTAGTTACTGGGCAAGGTGAATCAGACTGGTCCGGACTACAACTGAAAGCTTGCATGCACAGAGTAAGCTGCACTATCTCCAGTCTGGTCAGGCATAACTAGTGCTTAGACATTTACCTAATATTTTAAGGAGTAAGTAATTAGTTTATTGGCTTACTGATTAGTTCCTCTGTAGGTATCAATAGGAATTTCACACAAGTATTTGTATGCAGTTTAATGATCCACAGTAAATATTAATCATGTACAAACTTTAATGGCAACACTATTAAGTTCTATTTTGTCCAAGAGAAAGCTGTTTATTCCAGGTATCTTATGTTTATTTTCTGATTATTCATTTGCTTTCAGTTTCTTACAAAGAACAGGCAGCACAAGTAGGACCTATAGTCCATATAATCCAAATTTTTGTTAAAGCATGTGAGAAGCACTCTCTATATAAGAGTTAGACTATCAGAATATAGTTTTTTCTTGCTTTTTTCACTTATTACTGAAAATAATAATAGCCAGTAAACGTATGGAAAGACATGTGGAACTTAGGGTGCACTGCACATAGCATCAATTAAATTCATAACAAGATCACTTCCTGTTTAGAAAAGCTTGCTCTATCAACAATGGAAAAGACATAGACATCCTGGCTTTATTTTCAGCACTGAAATCTTCTGCATTTCATCCTCAATATTCAGCAGTGTGTTTACACTAAAGCTTTATCAGGATCTGTATTACTGAAAGCCTGTTCCAGAGAGAAGCTCACAACACATTGCAGTAGAAACTTAAATGTAGCTCAATTGCATAAATATAGGCAAAACTCAAGGCATCTACATGTTGCAGCAGGGGTAGCTTAAAATAACATATTCACACATTGCTTGGTTCTGGTAATAACTGATAACTAGTATTAATGCATAGCACAGCAAAGCAATGATACATATTTATATCCATCCCCTCTCTACAGAGAACTGAAAAATGTTCTTTCAAAATGTTCTACTGCGGTGTATGAGACTTGACTGGACATTGGCATGATGAGATAAACTATTAATTGCGGGGTTAGTACACTAGAATCTAGCAATCCTAGTATTTGGGATTCAGTGACTAGGGAGCCATTAAAGATTATCTTTCCTGAAGAACTTGAAAATGACATGTCCTTTCCACTTTCTTTCCTTTAAGCCTTTTCTGAATATTCTGCTTACCTTTTAGAATCTCCTTGTTTTCCTCTGTCCAGTCTCCGAGGGGAAGTTTATCTTGCAGTTCTTCTCCCAGGTTAAATGCCTTGCCTCCATCTATTTCTCCAGCCAGGTGAGAGCTTCTGTGTATCTAAACAGGTTTGAGGCTGTGTTAACTTGTGCTTTTTCTCCCTCTACAGCAGGTGCTTGCATTCAGAAGGCGGGTACAGTCAGGGAAGCGCTGGGAATTTACTGCTTGAAACATTTACAGTGTGGGTCCTGCTTCAAAAAAAAAAACCAAACCCACACCAAAGTTCTGTGTGGATTCTCACAGGTTCTGGGATCATCGCACTTCCCAGTTGTGTAGATTCCAACCTTACTTATTAAGTGATAGGAGAGGTGGAGTCTTAAAATTAGAAGAGGTACAAACTGGTTGTATCTCACAATTTTATGTTCTGCATTCCATAGAATGAGTCGCTTTGTTACTGCCCCACACTGGTTATGGCCCAGTTCACCCAGACTACCTCTGCACTTTCAGAAGTAGGAAAAGATTATAATGATAGAGAAACATCAGAAGGATACAACTGAGGGCCATGCCTGCTGTGTATGGTCTTTAGGATGAGGGAGGGTAAAGGAAAAGTTAAAAAAGAGGTTAAGCATTTAATCTCTCTGGTCTGGCAAACCAGGCTGGAACATTCATTTTCTGTTTAATTTTCACATGTTTTTGGAGACTGTTGATCCAGTCCTGAGCCTGCAGTTTGACACAACTGGGAACGTGCTAATTTACAAACTGAAAGCGCTTGTGATTTTTTGCTGGTGTTTAATATACATGTATTCAAGTCCTCCTTTGTGGTTACCAAAAATATCAAGCTTTATTCACATTTCCTTTTTGGTAGAGAAGGCGAAAGAGTAGAGGGTGACATGTTTTTAGTATTTAGTAAGCATTTAGTATTTTAATACTGTATAAGCTGCATAATGAATATCACTAGAATCGTCTTGATAGAGCTGTAGCTCTCAGTGAGCAAGGCAATTACTAAATGAGGGCATAGAAATACTCTTGAATCAAGACTCTGCAATAAGCTGTCATATTTATAGGTACTAGAGAGAATATATTTCATAATAAAATATAATTTATTATATTTATGCAGATTTGGAAATTGCTGAACAGCTGGGCAATCAAGTTACAGGGCTGGGTATGTGGGTATCTGCTTGTTCTTTATCTCCTGCAGGAGCAGAAGGATTCCTACACCATCCCTTTGCAGAGCTGGGTTCTACCTGTTGGAGAACGATAGCCTTCCCCTAGGTATTCCCATCAAGCATCTGTTCAGCAGTCACCCTGAAAACCCAGCTCTGAAATGCTGCTGCACCACTTACTACTTCTTTACTTTCTACAACTATTTCTTACCCCTGGATTCTTTGAGTGCTGAGTTTTAAGCCTTTCTGAAGAGTGGGACATGGAGGAGATTTTTTTGTTGGCTTCGATTTGTTTTCCCAGAATACTTGACTCTTACTGACAGTCATTGTCTTCCATTCTTTCATCCCACTAGTAGGCTTTCTTTGCCTCCATATAGTCTTTAAATCAAAGAGCCTGATCTTCTGATGTGCAGATCTCCTACCATTCCACTTGAATTCAGCTGGCATTGTGAGTGCTCAGCACTACTGAAAATTAGCCTCCAAGTGTGTAACTGGTAGCATGTGTTCTTTGTTAGCACTGATTCTGGCTCACTTGTGCTGATCCGCTGCTTTAGTAGCTTTGAACTTTCGAGGTCACTGAATCACAATTCTTTCCCTATTGGAGTTTATGATTGTATGGGAAAAGCTTTCTCTTGTGAGAGAGAAAGGGAAAGTGTATACTGGGTTTGAGTTTCTATTTGCTTTACCCTTCCTTTCCACTTACCCTCTAAGTTAGTGACCTGAAAGGTGAAGGTAAACTGTCACATAGAAGCAGCAAAATATTTTGCTTTAAACAATATTTCCATGAGTCAGTGAGTTGCTCTGCCACTAGTGTTTGTCCAGGCTTACTGAATTTGAATTCAGAGGACTAGTTGAGGCTGAAATTTTTGTCTTGTGTTTTCCTAACATAATTTTCCTAACATGTCCTGTTAGCCAGGTAAGCAGCACATACAAGCTGCAGTCTAAGGCTGACCAGGACACTTTCTAAATCATATAGTCTTAAATGTTATAGTCTCAACTGCTTGTATGAGCAAAGATCCACGAGATTCTGCAGCGGACTAGTCTGACATGTCAAGACAATCTCTGCAGTTCTGTAGTCACATAGCGAGGTTAAATAAGCTGAAAACTATCTCTAGGCCTAAGCTTCCCAAGCTAGATGTGCAAGATTCACAGGAAAGCTACCAGCTTGCTTTCAGAAATCTCTTCTTTGCCATATAAGACATTGAATTTATGCCTCTAATCAAGCTGGTGGCTGGAGGTAGCCAAAGGTGCTGGCTGCAGTTATCTGTGCTCGTTCCTAGATGCCAGCATATCTCAGAAAGCTGGAAATTCAATGCAGTGACGAGTGCTAAGGGATACAAAGGGATCCCACCAAACATCCAAAGATGATGTTGATGAGAGCAGAAGGGTATGCAAGCATTATAATTTTACAAGGATTTTTGGAACACTGTGGATTCAGCATGCAGAAGAACATTAATGGATACAGTTTACCACAACATCCTTCTGGGCCATGCAAGAGATGCCCCTGAACTTGACCCAGGATGGACCAACTTGCTGGTCCCTGAACAGACCTCTTTAATAGAGCACCAAGCCAGCTGTCCAGCAGATTATTTCCTTTGGAGCAGCCTGTACACCCAATGGTAGAATTGGCATGGCAAAGGTTCTCCCTCATCTGTGCTTTCAGGTAAGTCAGCAATTAAGAACACAAAAGGCAAGAATACAGAAGAGCATTACTAGCCTTCCTAAGGTCCTTTTGAGCTCATGAGGTATGCCAGCTAAGCACGTATGTCTGCCTGCCTATCTCAGCTATCTTCCCTGGTAATCCAGCACCGTTGTTTCTATAGGAGTTCATTGTTTTGGCATGCTACATAACTGCAGTATTTCAAGCACATAGCACAGAGGATGTAAACTAATGGTATTTTACATTCTTTCAATAAGATGTTACTGAAACTGGAAGAGCACTGTGAAATGATTGTGAAATGGCAGTGGGGCAATGTCTGTAGCTATATAAAAGAGATGGTGGGATGCACAATAGCTGTACTGATTGCCTGCTTAGCATACCCTAGTATAATTCATCTTCACAACAACTTTGTCCTATAAGGAAGGCAGGTTAACTGATGTTGCAAACATGGCTCAGAGAGAGAGATGGCACTGTAGTCCTCTAGCTGTGACTGCCAGTGAGGAGAAACTGTGTGTGTATAAGCTGGGGAAAAAACAACCTTTAATTGGCATCTTATCCTTTGTATTTATCTATTTTGGCTGAAAGCGGTGCCTTCTAACTGAACCCAGGAAATTTCGAAATATAATCAAACCATCATGGACTTAAGTGAATACATAAAAGGAGGGTTGAGATTTCTACACCATAGAAACATGTTAGAAAAAAAAAAAAATGCTCAATTTCTGCCCCCTTTTAACCCCCCAAAACATCCTTTTTTTGCACTAGATGGGCTTTATGTTGTAGTATCATATGGTCAGTGATTATTCATTGAAAAAAAAAGTACTGAACACTCAAGTCACAATCTAAAAATCAATCCATCAAGTACAGTGGTTGGGCTATTTCTTGTCCTCCATAAGACTGGAGTCCCAGCAGTAAGCAATATATAGGGATGGATTTTAACTATGTGCCTCTAACATGATGGAAAGAGAGAGCCAGAGAAGCAAAAGAGACTTGATTGGAGGAAATGAGCTGTTTGTGCCAAATCCTCAGATTAGCTCTAACTGGAACTGGCAGATGATAGATGGCACAGAATGAAGGCCTAGAGCCACAGAGACAATTAGATGTTTGACTGTGGCTGTAGTAAAGGAGTTACAAGCCTAAATACCTTTGAAAACCTGGTCCTTAAAATGCTTTAATGTGTGCAGCTGTTGTAGAATTCGTAAACCTACCATAGTTACTAAAGAAGTGAACAGGTAGGACATGACAAACACATTGGCTTTGGCAAAACAGCTGCAGAACAGAAGCTCTGTCCAAGCTTCAGTCACAGCTGCCTTCTGATTACCCAGGAAAGGGTGGGCTGGTTCCCTTACTTAAATGCTTAACAAGCAGCTTGATCTCTTTGGCTGATAGAGATTTAATTCAGGTGAGAGAACTTCTTTCTAAATGGGCAGCTTTTCATTCAGGGTTTGCACTAGGGAGAGCAAGTTGAGAGTTTGTCTGATGTTGGGGAAGCATGGAAGAAGTAGGATGTGGTCTTTAAGGTTGGTGTTACAAATGAAGCTGTATCAATGGGGTGTTATTGCAAGTGTTTCTGTTCTCAGAACATTTTGTGTGTGGTGCTGGCTTTCTAATGCTAGCATGTTTCAGAATGGGTTTTGTCTCTAAAGCTTCATGTCGTCTGTGTGTTCAGGATAGTGAGTTCATGCTGTATTTGTTTCTGGTTTTGAAATGATTTTTTTTTCCTTCATAGTTGTTGTAAATCCGCTCTCTTTGTTTTAAATTATTGAACTAATGTGGACTTTGAAGTATTATGAGGATTAGTTCAAATATTTGTAGAGTGCTTGCTTTGAGGATGTAGAATATTATTTAAGTGCTAAGACTTAAATATGGGCTGTGAAGAAAATGCTGCTGATAGAATTTGGAGAGGCAGCATGTTAGGTAACACTAGGCTTCTTATTTAAAAGTAAAATGAAGGCCATGGAAAACTCCTCAAAAGAATGAACAGTAGAGAACTTCTTAATGACTTTATAGAAAATAATATGCCTCTGTTTTATGGATACTTGAAAACCTTTGGGCTCAATATGGATTAGTATACTTGCATAGAATATGTAAGAGATTGTGGTGGGAACAGCAATCAAAGCCTGTCATTTGACCTGGGACTATCTCCTGTGTCAGTACTGATGTCGGGAGTGGCTGACATGTAATAGTGTTTTATTGTTTTAAATTTTGATCCATGTATTCAAAGCAGATAGAACAAATACATAAAGCCTTTACTATATGCACTGCAGCCCAGTGGACAGGGAAATACAAATGGGCAGGCCTTAAATGGAAAAGTTATTATTTTTCCTCTGAATGAAATACTGCTCTGTAGAACCCTATACATAAATATGGAAAGGTTAAGGCATTCCGATAAATATATTGTCGAGGATCCAGGAAAAAAAATCACAATTTAATTCCAGTTTTCTTCAGGCGGAATACAAGTATATAGATTTTGGGGGCTGCATTTTGTGCAGCAGGCATAAAATGCATCCTGCAATTTTTCTTTCACTAATAATTATAATGGAAACTTGACACTATATGTGAATAAGGATTGATGTGTTTCTAGTTTTTCATCTTTAAACTGTGACCATTTCAAAGTCTGCCTGAAAAATAGTGTTGATGATTCTTTTACAGAATGTGCAATAGACATTTAAGATGTTTCTTCTGTGAGATTTTTGTGTCGACATGCTTTGGAAGGTTAAAAACTTGAAGAAAGAAAAGTTTCTTTCTGATCTGCGTAGTTTGTTAGCTTTTCTCCCCCCAAGAAATGGCAATAATTCAGACTAATCCAAAATTAGTTTTCATGTTCCCTAAGAAAACTGCAAAATCGGTTATTTGCATATTGCCACTCTTAATGTGCATCCTCTGCTATAGTGTATTCTTGGTAAGACTGTACACCTCTGATGTTCTGGCACATTTTCAAACTTCCTAATGATAGCTTATATCAGTTTGATTCTCTGATTTATTATCCCAACATAAAGATGGAAACAAATCTATTTTCTATTTGTTATAAGCAAGAAGCTTTGTTTCACATAAAAGTATTTTACTACATTTCACCTGACATGGAATAATCCTTGTAACACTTTCTGAGTAGGATGCCATAAGATTTCTATAAAAGAAAGGGAAAAATATGATCTCAGAGGGACCAGCAGTTCTAAAGAGAGTGAAAGGTCAATGAATAGCTCTTTAGGATTTCTGTTGTCTTTACCTTTCCCAAGTGTTTTTACAAACACATTTTGGTAGCATACAGTTGTCAGCACTGTAGAACAGCGAATGCCCATACCTTGCAAAAAATGTGATGTTATAGTGCTGGAGTTGTCAATAATAAAATATATTTTCTATTCTGGAGGGTTCCTTAGATCACGAAATGGAATGAAAAATCTTAATTTTGGATTCAATGCAGGCCAAGGCATAATTTAAGCAGTATTTTAGCTGATTACCTAGGGAAACAGATGTACCACATGAGAGTGTGCAGGATTTGGAGAACTTGTAACTGAGGTAAAGGTGTTGCTGTGTGAAAATATCCAGGGTTGGCTGGCACTGGGCAGAGAGCATTATATTGGTTAGCAAAGCCAGGTATCAAAATAAGGAGAACTATGTACAGCATGTGTTTATTTTGTACTTGGTAAGCTAGGCTTTGATCTTTATGAGATGATGGATGTTATTCCTACAAATTGGGGGCATGGACTCCTCCTTAGTTTCACTGCAAGGTTTCAGTTTCAAGTTAGTCAGCACAGATGATCCAGCTTTCTGTGCTCAGCATCTGGTAGGTAGGTGCACCCTTGATTGAGGCTTTGGCAAGGGGTGTCTGGAAAAGTTGGTGAGTTTTGTAAGTCCTTTTTTTGTACTGCCAAGAAACTCATTCAGAAACTGGTTGAAACAGTCTGCTCCATGGTCTGGAACAATGACAAGAGAGTACCACTGCGGGTGATAGGCAATAGTGCAATTGTTTGGGTTTGCCTGTGTCTTGCCTGGCATTGATAATCTTAGGATCTGAATACTTCCCAAACATTGTGACTTGTATGCAACATGAGTTGCTTCATCAGCTGGAGCCAACAATAAAACTCCTACTGGGAACACTTGGAGAAGGAGAACACTGGCCAAGCTCCGCTGATGAATGTAGGTGGCTTTTACACACATCCTAGTTTAGCTTTTCAGAGTAAAGCAGGCAAGCCTTAAACTTGCTTGATAACTCAAAAAAGACTGCAGAACCCCCTGACCACCTTAATATGGTACAAAGAAGTACAGTAGGTATGAAGAGGGTGTGAATTTTAATTTCTTCAGTTAATTTGCTTATTCCGATGCAGGCCATTGTTATTTATTTCCCAGCACGGTGTTGCATGATGACCAGTAGACAACATTGTGCTGTTAAATAGCTGCATGTGAATTTTAGCATCCGGATTCACATTAGTATGTTTAAGTGATTACTTAGTCCTTTATGCAGTCATATCCCAGTTTGCAGACTCACTTGTACAAATATTTATGTTCTGGTACATGTAAAAAGAAATAATGCATCACAATTGGTATGGTGGAGACCCTTGAGAGTTGTAACAAAAGAGATGTTTAATGGCAGGGCGGAGAAAGGATTTCACAATAAACCAGCATATCTCCTGTACAGGGAATAGTCACAACCAGGTGCCAGACTTGGTTTGATCTGACACTGAGGGACTTTAGTATAAAGGATGATGTTACATGTGTACAGCCATATGGAGTTGTTTGTAACCCCGAGTATTGAAGTACTCTTTAAACTGCTTTGGTGATGCATGGCTCTAAGTTAAAAAGAAGGTATTAAGATAAAAGTCAAATCAAGTTGGCAATAGCTCTTTATAGACTTGAGAAATGATCAGCCTTCAACTCCAGATGTTTAGCAGAAAGTGCTGGTGCAGTCTTGGGGACTTTGTGGGGACACTGAGTGCTTGTCAGCCCATGCTGACAGACCTGGTCAGGCTGTACTTTGTGTTGGGCAGGTCACAGAAGTGACAACTGCAGTAGTGAAAACGAGTGACATTTCGTATTCTGGTGGCTGCTGTAGAGCTGGGCGAGGGTGCCTTTTTGACTGTTTTCGAGATGTATGAAAATGATTTTGCATTTGTATGCCTATGTTACCTGTGGCCAACATAAGCAGGGACCCCTCACCAACAGATGAGGGGAGTGCCTTTGTTGGTCTCCACTGATCTTTGCCACACAGTGGCCAAGTTCAGCATGTGAGATGGAGGTTGTCCCCACTGAAGAATACCTTAAAGCAAGGGTTGCTTGTATGTGCTCTTTGAAGGTTTGAATAACCTTTGGCTGAGGAGGAACTTGAACGAAGGTCTCCTATTCCCTAACAGATGGTCTGTAGCTGTCTATTATGCAGGAAGTAGGCAGCAATACCTCTCCTTCCCATGCTTTTCACGAAACGGATTTTTATAAGAAAAGTAAGTATCTACTCTTGGCAGAAGGATGTTGGATTTGGAGTGGTGGCAAGATGTTCTGTAGCTACAGGAAGTGTTTGTACGAGATCTTCAAAGATGTGGTTTATGAAGTTTGGAAGCTGAAGGCGTTATTTCAGTCCTGGGGAGGACTCATTTAAGAAGTACAATGGAAGCACATTGATTCCTGCCATAATCATTGTCGCTTTCCACCTTCATTCTAGAGACTAACATCAGTTAATTCAAGGCTGCTTGACCTCTTGAAACAGCAGAAAAAACATGAAACTGATATAAAATATTACCGCAAAATGAAGCAGTAAGAGAAGAGAAAGTGCCAAAATTCAATCCGAGGCTTTGCTTTCAGGTAAGAGTCACTTGGTTACTGAGGAGTGCATGAGATGTAATAAGTGAAGGCAGTCATATTTCCAAAGAAATAAATTTAGTTGAACACTTCCCTATGAGGTTATGAGTGTTAAGCTGGGGGAAAGGAATTCTGGGTGTAATTAGCATGTTAAGCATATGTGACCATTTATTCTTTTCCTACGGGGAATACGCTGTAGATGGAGTCCATCCAGCATAGCTCAGGCTTGTTCATTTTGCTTTTATCAGCTTGTAAGGGTCATTTAAGAACACATAGATTCAAAGAGCAATCACATGAGGGTCTGTGGCAAGCAGTGGGAAGACACAGATCACGAATCTGAGAATGCTCATCAATGACAGTCTCTTTCTGATCTCTTTCTTAAGAGGATAAGAATCCTCAACTGATTTCACCTCATCAGGGTGTGTGAGGGACAGTGATGGGGAAACAGAGACAGGGTTCTTCTCAAAAGACCTCTCCCAGGGAAGATGACAAAAAGATAATTAGTTCCAGAGAACAGCTATTCCAGTGAAGTAATGAACTCTCCTCCAAGGGACTACCTCTATGTATGTCAGAAGTTGCTGCCACACCGCTGTGGGTGATGGTAGGTTTCAAGTCCAAATGACATGATAGATCAACTTAAGGGAACTTTGAAAAATTAAATGGAAAACATATGGAGACAATATGGAAGGCCTCTTAGCGTGAGCAGCCAGACTAGAGTAATACAAAGGGGGGTGGTACCTCCTTCGTGCTCATCTTGCATCATGTTTGCCTAGTCACAGGCAACAGTATTGCCATGTTTTGTATCCAACCAACTCTGCGCAGAAGGCAGTCATCCTTCAGAAACTGAAGGATCCAGTCTGAAGCATGACTGACCGTTGAAGGCTTACTTGAGCACGTCCATTTTTTAATATCTTATTTCCTAATGACTGTGAATACTTCAGTGGACAGCATCAGCCGTTTGCAGACATTAACAGAAGTGGGGAATTCAGATAGACAAGCCCATTCCATTATTTCATTCCAACAGGAAATAATGGAATGAAATTGGCTCTTGGTCCATGTTCAATGTGCTACTTGGTATTTGCTCTGGGATGCATGAGATCTATTTTTCCATTATTCCTTTTCCTCTAGACTGATTTCAAAGTAAGATAAGACAGGCCTAGGTGATCCTGCCCACCTCAGCATGTCCCACACTTTCTGCTTTATGATCTTCTAGTTATGTAACATAACTGGGTACATACCATTGAATGCCTATAATTTGTTTTGTTTTTTAGGTTGGTTTTTTTTTGCTTTTTTTTTTGGGGGGGTTTTGGGCTTTTTTTTGTTAAAAAGAAATTGGTAGGGCCACAGTCATAGGAATACAAATGTAAAGTCTGATTTCATTAATATCATTCTCTAGATCTGTGGAACTATTTGAAAATATAAAAGTACATAACATTTGAATAAATCAGGCTGAGTTCATAGCATCTCTGCTACAGAATGCTGCACTTGAGGGTAATAGCAAAGAAAGTTAAGCAGCAAAATTACAAAGGACAGGTTAGAAATCTATGACTCAGAAGTAATTCAGTCTTCTCACCTGAGCATCTCTGCTAAGTACAAGTTATGAATTGCACTGTTGTAGTTCTGAATGGTATTTAAGAACTGCAGTGAGCTGTTTTAACCAGCCAGATACCATGAAGGGCAAGGGAGGTCAGTGTATGTGCTTGGATACCTCTTGAATTTGTCACTTTAAAAGTGCACATGCTATGAATACTACAGTATGCATGCTCCTAAGCAAAAGTCTTCAGTGGGAATTGGAGGGCTTGATGCTAACAAGTTTATTCTCTGGTGTTATTTTGTTTCATTGCCCTTTGCTGAAACCTTAACCAAAATGCACTACTTTTTTTCCCTGGCAGTGGTTTGCATTTGAAGTCACAGAAGGAAGACCACAGCTATAGGAATTTGGGTTAGAACACTTTGTTTTGGAGGTCATTAATTCCAGATTCCAATACTGTTCTTTTGCTCTGTTATTGCTACAGTGCTGAATGACTACAAAGTCTGGTTATTATACTTTCAGGAAGGTGTCTTCTCTCATACTTCCCAATGCAAATCTACATGTTCACTGTTTAGTTCTTCATCATGTAACTATGCCATTAAAGTCAGTGAGACAAATATAATTTTGAAGGTTAATGTGAAGGAATTGAAGCATATTCAGTCACAGAAAAGCAGCTAATAATATGAGGATTTTATATACATACACCCACAGAACACATATGTATGTGCCCACACTGGTGGCTAATTATGCTGTAGGTTATCTAATAAGCTCAACTGTTTTGGATCCTGCTCTGCTTCTGGATTGCAGTGTCCTTATAGGAATACCTGATATGAAATTTGCTAATCTGGCCTGAAGAAAGAAACCCTTCTAGCTTGTCATAACATGCACCTAGCAATATTTGTGATTCTCATCTGTATTTCAAATTTCAAGATATTCTTCATTTAAGAAGACAAAAGGTTTATATTATCTTTTCTCCCATAGTTCTCTTGTTTGTGGAACAACATTGGTTGCAGTGTTATGTAAATGCAGAGGTCAAGCTTTCAGAGCTCTGTTTAGTGCATCTGCCATGTACTGTGTTGTACCTCACAGCCATAGCAGCTTGCTAAGCCTCTGGTCAGGAGTCCCTGAATTATGCCCCAAGTATTTCTTACAGATCAAAAAGCTATTATAATGTCATTTTATTTTTGTTGTAGATTTTTTTAGCCCTTCTCAGATGATAACTGTGTGTTCCTGTTGTAACTGTGCTTGTGTTAGTGTTTCTTTCTTGTTCTCTTAAAACCATACATGAACATTTTATTTTGCATGATGCTGAGTCTCGTGAGGCAGATCATCATCTTGGTATGTTGTTGTGGTACCATTATAACCTTTTATTATTTTTATTATTTTTGAAAGTGGACAAGGAGACACTAACATTATCCAGCAATGTTGGCTGGTAACAGCCAGCTAGAACTGAGAATAACTGACATTTAAGCCAGTGTTATTTTTTCTTTAATTTACACTGTCCCAGTGATTTAGCAATAGTGTCAGTATTTTTTCTGGTTGAATGACTTTGCTCCTTTCTTTTGCATGATGCTGGGAAATTCTTTGTAGCTATTATCACATTCCCTGATGCCTTCATGTCTATTTTGCATCCAATTTTCTTACTGTCTGCTAAGGTCATGTCTTGGTCCTAATCTGAGCGTTAAATACATTTTGCGGTCTTGCATTGTGTGATTTTTCTCTTGCATGCAGAATGTATTCTGGTAAATTATTGTGTAATTCCTTTATATGACACCCTTGCTTCCCTTACCACCTGTAGTTCAGGGGACCCTGTACTCAGAACACTGTCCATTATCACAGTGCTCTCCAGAATTCTTATAAGTGCTACCCTGCATTTAAATTTCCCTCTTATTCTACATTGTATTTTCTATCCATTTTTCTCCATCTTAGTTTTTGTTCTATGGTTTGTTATATTTGGCAAATTAATTCTCTGCTCTATTCATGGTCTTCACTTTGGATGTGAGCTTTGAGCTTTGCTTATTTCTTGGTTAAGAACTTCTGTGGCCATTCTGAGGATTTTTGGAACTTTAAGAAAACACAGTCACTGTGCTGTCCTCAAAGCCTTTATTCTGTGTTCTTGCCTTCCCTTTGCACATGCACACACACATTTTTCTCCACTAGCAGTAGCACTCATGCAATCAGGTCCAAGCTCTTGGAGTTGATCTTGCTGAAAATAAATTTGAAGAGGAAAGAGTTTAGATTACTTCAAGCTGTAACAGAGCCACAGTTTGATTGCCCCTATAAAAACCTGTAACAAAGTTGGTTCATCATTGAAGTTGCTAGTCTACTCTGTGACTGGAGAGCTAGGTACAGTAAATACTTAAAATAATAAAAGATAAAAAAATTAGGGTTTTTTGTTCTTTTGGTTTTGCATAGATCTTCCTGCTCTCCTAGTTAAACGTTCAAACTTGGTACGTCATGCAGCTGCTCTTCTATTGTTGTTTTCTTCCCTTCTGTGCTCTTTATGTTAACCTCTAAGGGCTTTCCAGCACTTCTTTTGTATCCACAGTCCTAGAACAGGACTCTAATCCACACCAGTTAATCCATACCTCAATTAACCTCCTTCCCAATTCTCACTTTGATTTTTGCATGCATACAGGAGCAATTCCTTTCAGAGCCTTTTTGAAAACAGAGAAGAGTTTGCACCATCACTGCTTACCCTGTGCTGTTGTTTCCCCCCACCAAACACTGTGTAGCAGCAGAGGTCCATGTTTCACTGTTGAGGTTACCAAACAGCACGATACAGCATGATTGCCACCCAAACAGCTGACAGACAGCAACCATTGCTGCTTTTATTGGTGGTATTGCCTAAGCTCAGGAGTCTTCCCTGTCCTAGAAGTATATTTAAGATGTCTCCCATTGTGAAGGTACCTGCAAGAGCAGAAAGAACAGCTCTGCTTTCTGGGAATGCTGGCAGATGTGCACTTATCCCAGCTCCGGGTGTGCCTGCATCCAAGAGCAGGCTTAGAGCCAGCTTGGAGTTGCAGAGGAAGAGGGTGAGCGATGTAGTTCTCCACTTTTGCTGTTCATCTCTGTAGTTCATGCTGTAACGACAAGTGGAGCTGGCTTGGATGAGCAGTGTATTTCCAGGTGTTTTTTTGCTTTAAAAAATGCTCCTATCTTTCTTTAACGGTTCTATTTATAACTAATTGCAGTACTGCATCCATGAAACAAGAATCCTGCTTATCTCTGGCTATCAAGGAAATACCAAAGAAGAATATTGCATGGAAACTAGAGTACACTGAGGTCAAAGAAGAGTAATCTCTTATTAGGGGTATTTGCTGCTGAAGACAAGTGAAGACAAGTGGCTCTTCTGATAATAATATAATTAAGAGCTTTTTGTAGTAACCAACCCTGCCAACTACATACTTAGCAAAACTACTGGCCCTTACTTGAAATATACTCTGTCTGTGAAAGCAGTTGCCACCATTGCTTGAACTGCTTCATGATGTCATGCAGGTAACTAGTTTGCACCCCAGTCAGGACTGTTTTTCAGCCGTGTCTTGAACAGTCAGTTACAAGTAACAGGTAACAGCACAGGCTCGGTGTAGAAGATGGTGAAAGAATTTTGTCTTATGATAGAAATGTGTTCTAGCAGTGCTAGTACAGCTTTTAGAAGCAAACTGCAAATGTGGGCCAACCACTTCAACAAATGTCTCCTGGAAATCAAAACCAAATGAATACAGAAAAGATTCAAAGCTTTAAATTCCCATCTGTGTGATGGTGAGGTCTGGGTGTTAACAACCTTGTCTTTGTTTTTCATCTCTCTCTCTCAGGTTCTTCCTCTCAGACTTCGAGTCCTGATCTAGCTTTGCTTTGCCTCTTGAAAGTTTCCTCACAGTTTTTTGTGAACTGCAGCATGCAAACAGTAAAGCAGAAATGTTGGTGTTTGTTTCTTGGTCTCCAGCTGAAACAATGTCTTCTGGGAAGCCATCTCCCCTTGCTGCATCAAAATTACTATTTTCTAGCACTTCTCTGAATACATTATTATGATACTACAGGGGCAATCTCTAACGCTATTCTAACTTGGCAGTGGTCAGTCATCCTTGCTACTATGGAAAGAGGGAAGTATGGATGGAGAGCAGGAGTGGAAGAATCCCATATCTTTGCAGCTATTCGCAAGGAGAGACAGAATAGAGTTTTAAAACTCCAAAAGCTTTGCTCAAAGCAGAGCGACTATCTGAAGTATATTCAAAGCTAAATTCTCCTGCCCCTCCAGTGAACTTATTTTGGGGAACAATATTTGTTTTGACTGTGCATAACAAAAGCTTCAAGCAATGCAAATAACGGCTGCCTTCTGAAACCCAGATAGAAATAAACTGGGTGCTGTGGAAATGTAAATGTCACTGAAATCTCCAATGGGTACAAGATACTGCTCTGAAAATTCACCAGTCTGCTCTCACTTACCCAGGGCTTATGCTTGGGAGGTTATGTTAAAAGAGAAGAATTTCACTGTAGAAAAAACAGTTTTAATTTCTGTTTGTGAAAACAGGATTAAGCACAAATCTGTCAGCTTTTTACAGTCCTAATGCCAGTCTGTTTAACTGAAAGTCAGTGGCTTCATGCCTCTAATAGAGAGCTGCTGTCCCTCAGAGGAATTACCGATGCTTCACTTTGTGGGTTCTAAAAATAGTAACCAGGGGAAAGAAAGAAGGAAATGCTCCCAAAATTCAATAGGGACAACTTCCTGTCTGACTATGATTTAACCGAATTCCACACCCCACTCCCCTCCCATATTATCCCAAGACCTTTAGCCCTGACTGAAACTTTACTGTTACAGCCCTCAGATAACAGCAACCACGTGGTTCGCAGAAGGAACGTGTGGCTGCAGAACGTGATGTCCTTCATGATTTTTCTAAAAGGGGAAATCTTTATTGGTTGCTGTTATATCGGATTAAGATTTTTACAGGACTGCAGCAATTCTTTTTGTTCTTGTCAGGAGAAGGCAGATAAATGTTAACTTGCAAAGCAAATTGTCCAAGAAAACAAAGGATATGACAGAGCTATGACTTAAAAAGCTGTCCTTCCTGGCACTTCAGAACCAGTTGCTCTTCAGTTGTTAATGACCTCACTTAACAAGTTCATATATTTCTCTTAATGAAACCTCTCTCAGGATTGTGATTTATACCAAGAAGGACATAAATATAGTCCTGGGTAAACTCCAATGGAACTGGCTGTTTCCCCTGTGTATCCATATCTGGAATGATACTTCACTAAGGGAATTGAAGGAGAGGATTAGTCCAATATAATTAAACCTTTCTCTACCCCCAGCTCCAGAATTATGCACCTTTACTTTAGGAGTCTTTAATGGCAAAAGACAACTGCATTTTGGATGAATAAAATGGAGGAACTCTGCTGCTAAGGGTTCCATTTAGTCTCACAGAAAAAAATCTAGACCATCCATGTACTCTGACACTCTCTGGTGTCAGTAGCCATCCTGCTTGCATGTGGATTCCAAAATCTGAGGCTTTTAAGGACTAGTTCAATTTAGTTTACCTTGCTCTGACAGCTTCTAGCTTCCATGACTACTACGCAGAATGCCTGAATGGGCATGAAGTCAATCTTAGCTCCTAGAATGTATTTCTTTTTCAGAGTTGATGAAACCAGTTTATCCAAATGCTGTTGTAAATTTTATTACAATGGAAAGCACAGTAAGTTTATCTCCAACTATAAAGCGCTTTCTTTGTCATGTACTGCAGCATTTTAAAGAGACAACTGAGCTATGGAACAACTTCTGTCACATCTTGATAAGGAAAATCTTGGAAGGCTTTCAAAATAATAAAAAATGCTATAAAACTGTATTATGGTGTGCATGATAAATCACAAGCTATTTTTAACGTTGATACTTCCTGCTGAATTAACAAAAATACTGTAGTTTTATTGAGATTAATGCAAATTATAGTGATAAATCCCTGGGGGGAAATGAAATGAGGAGCATTACCCACCTGAGGATGACTAAAAGCATTTTCTGCCTGAAATGTTTTCTATTTAAAATATGTCTCTGTGTTCTTATTTTATTCCCTCTTTGGTGTTCACATACAATTCTATTTGCACTTTTGTTGCAAGAAAATCAGGGTGTTATGTGATTTGCAAACACTAATAGCCATGCTAGCAATAGTAAGAAAAGACATAGAAAAATGATATGCTGGTAATCATCCTGAAAATACAGGGTCAGGGAAAGCTCTTTACTTATCTTGTACATTAAAAATCTGCATTATGAACATATTTCACTTAGATGTTCACAAATACTTTTGGCTCTAGGTTCTGATTCTTATGCTACTGGGATGTGGGCTGTGACTATACAGCAGTAGTAATAAATATGTACTGAAACTGCTGAGAACAATGTTACAGAAGTCTTTATATTGCAGTGAGGGAGGAATGGTAGATACGAAGGTTTGTAAATGATGGTGTGACTGAAAACATGGTAAATTTCTCCCGGAGATATGCAATTTATTTTCAGTGAAGACGTTGCAAGTTGAAATATCTTTGCAAAGCCTGGTATCTTACACCAGAGGGCACTGAGTCAGCGAGGACCCTCACTGGCTTAGAGTGATGTATGGCAGGATTAAACTGCTCAAAACCCTGGCTTTTTAAAAATAGTCAGACCACCAAATCTTTGCGTTTTACCTCTGTAGTGGATGTAGACATCTTCCACTTTCAGCCTGGGGAAACCTAACAGAGGACTCAGAGCTTTTCTGAGAGCTTTAAAATGACTTTTACTGAAACATCAGGGTCAACAGAGGTCATAAATTGTCAAAGTTAACAAACATGCCACATTTCTAATACTCCAGGGACCATTAAATGGACTTACTCTGAGACTTCTTGTTTCTAAAGTTATTTGAACTCCTAAAATGAAGTTGGTTTTTGTTTGTTTGGTTTGGTTTTCCCCTCCTCAAATTAGCATAACCACGACACACATTCTTTGTAGCTTCTAGTTGAGAAAGGGTTCATTGATAGTGATGACTTAAATTGTATTCTGTTAAATGGCAGAGATGGTAGATTCAGCAGTCAGCATTGGCTAGATCGAGGTTTGTCACGGAACAGGATCTTGCCTCTCTCTGCTGCTAACACCTATTAGGGAAAGGTTGTCCTCTAGGTCTCAAAGAGGCTGCTTTTGTGTGAATTGCTGGGTTTTGAGGAGTGGTGTCTTGGATGGTCCTGGGAGTCAGAAAGCTTTACTGGTAATCCTATTGAGTGTCACCGTAATGGTAGGAGATGGAATTTGTGCCTCTGGTTTCTGGGATACTAAAATAAAAAATGTATTAAATAACAAACCTTGGCTCTCGGAAGTTAAATGCCAAGCTGATTACCTCTGCAGTCTTAATTTGGTTAAATTATCTCCTAAACATTATGCAGAGCTCTAAATAACGTGATTGGGTTTTGTTCTAATGCTCCTGACTTCTTTATGTGCAGAGGCTGGCCAGATGGCAAGCGAAGAGCAGATATTTAATATTCTGTTGGCTCCTCCTTGCCCAAGTGTGGCCCTATGCCGCAAGTTGCTTCATGACAGTGAAAGCATTTCCTGAACACAGGATGCCCAATTTCCTAATGGATGCTCTTATGCTATTCACTGTAATATGACAAATCCACATTAAAAATTATTACTATTTCATAGGAGAGACAGTCACAGGAAAAAAATGGTTAGTGTCCATTAATGCTGCTGTCCATTATAGGTGCCTAAGATCTCATTTTTCAGAGTACTTGGCATTATATATCAATTAATGTGCTCAATATATAACTCCTATTACCTTCAACTGCAGCTGCAAGTATCAAAAGCGTCGGTGAATAAGCCCTTATACTTTCAAATTGGGAGCCTGGAAAATGAGAGGAAGTAATACTAGTGCCTAGTTATTAATTCAGAGAGCACTGCAGAGGTTTTATGCTGGAGACAAGTTCAGAATCTACCTCTTCACAGCTGCTGTCTTTCAATGATTTAAATCAGACTACTTCTGCAGTTTTTCCTTAAAACCATTTCTCATTTGCTATATAATTATTTTCCAGTAAGTGAAGCAGTGATCCTGTAGGAAATGGTGTATTCATGTAATGCTGATTCCCTCTCATCTTTTATAAGTTCCACCTTTTGAACTAGAAATGGAAAGTCAAATAAAAATAAAATTAAATAAATGAAAAAAAAAAAGGGTAAAAAAACCCAACCCCGCAACCCCAAAACTTCCTTTGGAGAAAGAGCTGTGTGATCATGTCATTTAAAAAATCAGAGAGATGTATTCCCAGGCTGAATTCCTGTATTTACTTATTCTCCTGTTCAATTCTAACTATATAATTGCATGTTTTTGGATAATGTAATTTATGTGTGATGCAATTCTTGTGTTTGAAACCCTAAACCCTTAAAGTCAGGGTCTCTGATTGTTCCAGTGAGGCAATACCCAAGAGTTCGCCAACTCATCAAGGACCTGAAATCCCCTTATAACTACAGCTTTTAATCTTCTAGTTCAGTATTACACAGCAGTGCAGAAAACTCAGAGGCAAACTCATCAGCTATAAACTTTGTAGCATTGTGGTTTAATTAAAAGCATTACATGGGATATGTTTTGTTAAAAGTCTTGTATGACAGCTATCAGTGTTTTGGAAGACATGCTCAGGAAAAAGGCCTTTACACATTTATAGTTCAATATGGATTCTTCAAAGTACAGCAATGTTTTTGCTACTGGCACTTTGCATAATCAAGGTAGCTTTAACAAGGTAGATATTTTCTTCTCTTTAGGTCCAGTGGAGCAAAGTCTGTTGCTATTAGGACGCAGCATAATAGCTGGTCAGTGCTTCTAAAGGCTTCAAGTAGAGTATGGATTTAATAGGGGAGTAAGGTATCAGTTTATTTGGATTTGGAGGAGTAAAACTCATGATTCAGGACCTAAAAGCAGCTTTTAGTTTTTCTGTTTCTCAAGCTGTGGCCAAGTAAGACTTTAAATATGCCAAGAAGGGAATTTCATTTAAAGAATTTTAGTGGATTTCAGTATGACAGTTTGATTCATTTTATAACTTGGGAATCAATTGCAGAATGAGGTTTAAGAAGCATGTGGGTTCTAGTAACTTTCTATCTCTGTAAATCTCTCTATATGTCACCTTTGTTAACAAGAAAACATTGCTTAGTTTTCTGGTATATAAAACACATTTTTTTGTTGCATGTCTAAATATTGAGGCCATAATTGAATGAAATAGTGTTTCAGATTTTATTCCTAAAATTACTGTTATCATGTTATATACCATTCATAGCATACTAAAATAATGGCAACTCATAATGCTCAGTGAAACAAGACCACAAGTTACGCTTTGTGTTAGTTTATATCCTGTGCATGTTGCTCGCCTTAGCAGAGACAGTGCAAGTGATAAATTGTTGCAGAATATGACCTATTTCTGGTTACATTTGTCTGTTGTCCTGTTGAAAGCCTGTGACTACAAGGAATTCTAAACCCTGAGACTGAGATTAGAAAAAAGTCCTTTGACTGCTTTTGGCTTTCTATTGTGCTGGTTCTAATTAGAAATAGAAAGCTCTGGACAAATTTGCCCTCAGGATCATATTTTTCTGGACCCCAGCCATATGCAGAACTCTGTCCTGGACTCATCCTGTCTGCTGTGCTGCTCCCTGTATCTCCTCAGATGATGGGGGGACATAGATTTCAACAGAAACCCCGAGAACTATTGTCTTTTCACTAACTGTTGAAATCAGTCAGTGGCTCATCGAGTGAAATGCACCCAAAAGGAGGAAACTATTTTAACACTTGCTGCCTCAACAAATTTGTATCAGACAGGCACAAGACAGCATTTCTCACCCTTCAAGTGCAACCTGAGTCAGTGGTGCAGTAACAGATCTGCTCCATTGTTATCTCATTTTCCCAATCTTCAGTATCAATTTCTCCTTACCTCATGTAACTTACCTTTAGAGGTAAGCAACCTAAGTCAGTCAGCAGCCCAGTGGCATGACAGAGGTAAAAGACAAGATGATAGAAAGAGAGCAGCACGTGACTTGAACAGGAAATCCTATCAGGTTATCCAAATCTTAAATGTAATTTTAGTTTAAACCTTTTCATGAGCCTGACTTTTCAGGTAAGAAAAAAAAAAAAGGCCAAATTCAGAGTCCCTGGTGGCGCATGGCACCTTCCTCTGGCTTTCTGTTTACGGCAGAGCAGACTGTTGAGCAGTGGCTGCTGCTGTCCCTGCTCAGAGCTTTGTTGCTGCCAGGCAGAATAGGGGAAGACCTCCAAGAACCCTCAGAAGATGCTGACAGTCATCACAGTGTCTACACAGTGCCCCTTAAAAGGATAGTGTCTGGGACTCTAGATAGGCAAGGTGAGAGCCAGGAGTTATCTTTCCCCTATTTTCCAGCTTCTGAAGTAGATATGGGTTCCTGTTTTCCACAGTTTCAGCCTTCTGTGTCAAAAATAGGATTCTCAAGTTCCCATTTAATTCCAAGCATAGAGGCAGATTTATTTATTGTTCCTGGACAGAAATTCTTTTTCAAGACCAAGACAGGGCATTTTGCTTCAGAGTTTCATTATGATACGATGTGTAGCAGGCTGCTGTTGAGCAAGGTGGCTCAGATTTGACAGTGCTAGGGCTGAGCTGCTTTGGGTATTTCGCATGAGAGTGGTCAAAAACCTCCTGCACTCCTTTCCCCCCCTAATCCAAAATTAATTAATTCCTTTATTAAATAAATCTGTCTTTACTGCTGTGCCTTTAAGGTTTTCCTTTCAAGTGCAAACAAACATTAGATAAAGCCTCAGGAAGGGATATGGATGGTTTTTTTGTGTGGTGTTTATTTTTTTTTCCTTTTACAAAAGATAGGCGGTCTGGATAGCTACAGAGCTTATCCCATAATACCAGTGGATCTTTGGAGGAAGCATGGCAGGGCACAGTCTCTCCTACAGTTCAGGAGAAGGTATTCTCCTAAGCTGAAATGCTGGATTTAAATTTTCTCTTCCACTTTAGAGCCTCCAATACAGTCATTGAAGTTGTTGCTGGTTCCTTTTCCTAAGCTCCTTTTATGTGAACAGCTGTATTCTCCAAGATAAAATCTCATTAGAGGGCAAACTGACACGGATGTCTCCAAGTGTGAAATAAAGTTAATGTTTTTGTGATGTTAGAATTGGATGCTATAAAAATAGCAGGAGTGTGAGGCATCCATAATGGGAGCAAAAAAATGTGAAAAGTGAACAGTGGAAAACCCAAATGTGCCCTTGGCTGAAGAACTCTCAAGCAATGCCTGTCAGCCAGCCATATTTTCTAATCAGCAACATTACCTTTAAATGACAGTGCATTTTCAAACACATCATTTAGCTTTTGAATGCCCTTCAGAATATTACTGGTGGGTTTTCTTCTCCCGGAGACTTCCTAGTTATACATTTCTTTATCTTACTATTTTTATTCAGGCAAAACAGCTGGTGGCATAAAGCGAACACAGCGCTCTACAGAGTTGCTTAGGCTGTTTTAACTGGAGGAAAGCTGCCTGGGCAGATGGACAGTGCTCTTCTCTGAGCACTTCTTTTGCTGCATTTTAAATTCCATTTGTTGTGTTAAAATGAACTTACAAATAAGAGATATAACATACACTTGTTTCATTAATACTAAATAGAGCAGTCTATTGTTTAGTGTAAACTATTTAATAAGCAACTTCAAAGCCAGAAACTTGAAGTTCTTAGAGTTGGATTGAAAACAAAATGACAACATTCTGAAAAGATTACTGATTTGTAGGATTTGCTGTGTTCTGCTTCCAGGAACTTCTACAGACCTTTGAGTTTTAATATTTGAGTATTCATGCATTTTAAAAACACTTTTTTGCATTTTCTTTTGAATCATAATCATTTATTGTGTGCTTTATATAAAAGCTATATACTACAGATATACAATAGACTATATCCTGTATTATTCTATAGATACTAAATAGCATTTTCCTTTTTCAAAGATTTGTCTCGTGACAGGGAATAAATGGAAATTTTTTCCTAAACTATTAGGTGTGGCCAAAACTTGTTTATTTCTTTCCTTTTTAAAGCATGTTTAGTTGAAAGAGAGTTGGCAGGCAAGGATTTGAGTGTGTTTGTATGTGTGTATTAGAAAGGGGCCAGGGGGAACTCAAGAACATGAAAGGTCTGGAAGGGCTCTGTGGCTGTGTTAAATTGTTACCATGACACTGAATAATAGTGAGGTGATGAGCTGAATTTCTAATAGCATTAATGGTGCTGAGCAGCCCTTGTCTCCTGCCAGTAGAACATGCAGAAGTAGAGAAGCAGTTGACAGCTAAGCCTTTTTCTTTTTTTCAAATGTGGCATGATGTGCACTGATGCATTGTGCTGAGGAGAAAGCTGGGTAGGGCAATATACTTCCATCTGGGCTCTTTCACTAGTGTGTATCTGGCATGCTTGTTTGAAGCTCTAAGGATTTTCTGAAAAGTAAATATAGGATTTGGGCTGTATCAGCTCCCATGTGTTCTCCTCAGCTTCTGGACTCCAAAGTGAAGCAGGAGCTTATCTCTGAATTTGGCCTTTTTTTCTTACCTGAAAAGTCAGGCTCATGAAAAGGTTTAAACTAAACTTACACTTAAGATTTCCTGTTCAAATTGCATGCTGCTCTCTTTCTATCATCTTGTCTTTTACCTCTGTCATAGAATCATAGAATAGAATCATAGAATAGTTAGGGTTGGAAAGGACCTCAAGACCATCTAGTTCCACCCCCCCTGCCATGGGCAGGGACACCTCACACTAAACCATCCCACCCAAGGCTTCATCCAACCTGGCCTTGAACACCGCCAGGGATGGAGCACTCACAACCTCCCTGGGCAACCCATTCCAGTGCCTCACCACCCTAACAGGAAAGAATTTCCTCCTTATATCCAATTTAAACTTCCCCTGTTTATGCCACTGGGCTGCTGACTGACTTAGGTTGCTTACTTCTAAAGGTAAGTTACATGAGGTAAGGAAAAATTGATACTGAAGATTGGGAAAATGAGATAACAATAGAGCAGATCTGTTACTCCACCACTGACTCAGGTTGCACTTGAAGGGTGAGAAATGCTGTCTTGCTGCCTCAACAAATTTGTATCAGACAGGCACAAGTGTTAAAACAGTTTCCTCTTTTTGGGTGCATTTCACTTGATGAGCCACTGCCTGATTTCAACAGTTAGTGAGAAGAAAGTTCTCAGAGTTTCTCTAAGCATTCACTTTTAAAATGGAGAGAATGGTTTTAACAGAGTAACTTTATGTTTAAATCTGTTACCTATTTGTGAGGGTTTGGCTTTGAAGTTCTTATAAGAGGTGACATCAGCTACATGATGTCCCTTCACCTAACAAACCAGTCAGGCAGTACTCCTGGCGCAGGCTGGCCCTGCAGAACTTGCTCTGTTGGCAGTAGAGAGAAACTCTTACTTGAATGCTAGTATTGTGTAGCTGTATTAATCTTTGCAAATGGAGGTTTAATCAGCCTTCTCCACAAAGGATTGATTTATTATGGCAGAATTAGCTTTTAAGAGCTAGAATTGCAAAGGGTTGCTGCCCAAAAGAACATATTTTCCCTAAGATTGCTTGTCCATAGGAATGTATTGGAAAGGTTTGAACAAGATGGCAAATATGCAAGGTGTTTGTCCCCAGAACTAGCAGTAACATCTTAGTGTTATGATGATTCAGACTTGAAAGGAAGTTTCATGCTCCCTCTGACATCCCTAGCAGGCAACAACCACCATGTTAATTTTGTACAGAAAATTGTAGGTGTGACTGAAATTTGTGTGAGCTATGTTTGACCTGAAGCTGAATTCAGGAGGGTTTAAAGTTCAAGTAAAACACTTCATGAGGCTCAAGGAAAAGATGTGTTGACAGTGTTTGTTTGCTTTTTCCATTTGGTGGATGCGTTTCCCCATGTAGTTTCTCGGAGGTGAAATTAGGTAAGCCTAAGACTGGGCTTTCTGCTGCTTTTTATGGTGATCTCAGCCAGAGTCACACCTTCCATTCTCGTCCTCAGGAGCAAATAAAGTGGAATCTCATATCCTTCCTTAAAGAAAAGTGCTTATTTTTCTGAAAGGCATGCATTTAGGTTTTCTCCACATTAAATTGTGGAAGAGAAAGTTCAAGCTTTGCCTGCATATGCAGAGAACAAACACAAGAGTTTCCTATGGCTTGTGCTTACAAGCACCAGCAGAGCGCTTTCTGAAATGCTAGCTGCTGCTGCTGCTAGCGTCCCTGCTGGCTGGGAATAGCCAGTAGGAGCTATGGCACCCTCTGCACTTGGTGAGCAATTCGTGGACACTTGGAGCACTTTTAGTATTCCAGGAAATCTATTTGACTGTATTTCTAAGTTTTATAGAGGGGCTGTAGCTGCCTGTTGGACAACCTAAGAAATTACATTTGTTCATGCCATTAAAAAGGTGTCCTAGAGACATCCCAGCAGGCTGGTGGATATGAGGTGGTTGGATTGTGGTGAGTCATAGGGCGGGAGGGAAGGCAGGGTGGCTCTTGCTGGAGTGAAGTAATGATGAAATATCTTTAAGATTAATGTCCATTTACAGAAAGTCTAACAGTAAAAGGTCAACATACTCTGTCTGATGTGGTGTTTGGAATCAAAGTGTGTCAGAGAAATACTTACAATACCTACCCATATCTCTGTATTTCCTCAAGGAATATCATTCACTGGAAATCCCTCAATGCTTTGGACATATTGAAATGGTTGAACTTTTCAGGACAGTTTATATCCAAGTCTCGTTCCTTTTGCCCTTTACAGAGTTGGTAAGGTGGAAGCTGGGAAGGGGATGGAGTATCTTTCAGTTGTCTCAGACGGAAATTTTTCCTAAACCCATTACACAGAGGGAAGGAATAGTTTCAATCCCAGAAAAACTGGATTCTTCATTATTGGAGAGAAAAATAGAAAAATAGGCTTCCCCCCCCCCCCCGCTTTTTTTTTCTTTTAATTGGAAACAAAATAGAAAAAAAAAATGTGTATCTTATTAAAACCCAGAGATTTGGTGGATAACTCCTTATGAATAACTATTCTTTAGAGAGGCACAAACTGTAATCCAGAATGAGTTAACACTGGTGGTAGCTTCTAGCAGAAAAAGACCAATGGTCCCTTTCTCACAAGCTTCTTCCACTGATTCATTGTTTAAATATTTCCTTTTGTTACACAACTCGTAGTTAGAAATTTCAATATTTTTCTATTATTCTCCCCAACAGTACTACAGTTTTCAGCTCGAGAGCTTTGGTTTGTGGCTGTAGTTGAGCAAAGCAGTGGATTTACAGTGGCGAGAAGTGCTGAGGAGCTTGCAGGACCTGTGTAAAATGGTGGTGCTCTGGAGGGATGGTGCAAAGGCCAAAGACAAACCGACATCTCCTTTGGAAGGGCATGGTAAGGCAGCCAAGGAGTGTGGCCTGGAGAGAGCCTCCACAGCCCCTTTCTATTTTTCTCTTGGGGAGGATTTGCCCCCGCATGGAAATGAGGACAGCTAGTTCCTTTAGTTTCAACCTACTTACCGTCTTGAGAGAATGCACCTGGATACGAGATGCTTACCAGACAGGGATAAAAGCTGGCTATTACAAGTGCAGCTCAGTACTAACACCTTCTGGATTCCACATATTAAGGAGCTCTGTGATGAGCAGTTTCGTAACATTAACTGGAGTGTGTTGGCTGCATGTAAACAGGTACCCTGAGTCACTGCAGAGAGGATGAAGACATCCGCTACAAGGAATTTATTAAGGGAGGGAGATGGTGTGTGTTAAAGCAGCAGGAGTGAGGCAATGTAGCACACAAAGAATACAGGGAAGGTGCCAAGTACAGAAAATGCAGAGGGTTCCAAGATGTAGTAATGAGAAGTACTGGGAAAGCAAAAAAGGGGGAGAAAGAAACTGCAGAAGTGACAAATATGAAGTAAAGCCTTCGTATTTGTGTGTATATATACAGTGTATATTCATACAGTACATAGTATGTAAGAGAAGGATTTCAATTTGATGAGATGATGCAAAATGAAAAACTTTTTCAACAGCTGTATGTATTAATCTGCAGTTAATCCCACAACAGTGTAGAAAAGTCCAAAGAAAGTTCAGAGAGCCTGCATCAGACTCGCACAAATAAAGATAATACCTGCCCCCTCCTAAAAAGAAAAACACCTCAAAACCCACAAAACCCAAGCAAAACCATACCCTGCAACACAAAAAATGCCCACACCAACCCACATTTTCCATTCCCTGTGATGTATGCCAGCCCGTTACACAAAAAGGTACATGCAGCACAACCCAGGCACCTCTGGTGGGATGCTTGTGTTTGTTGCTGATAACGGTTCTCTCTCACAGGGAAGCCATCCGTGCAATGAAAAGTGCTGAACCTAAAATGATGCCCCATAACAAGCAGTGTAAGGATTTTTTTAGAGCCCAAATGATAGAGAGCATTCCGATTTTCCTGACCGACTGGCAGCAGCTGTCTCCTGAGAACACGTAGAGAGTAGCACAGGGATTAATTATAAACGCGCAGCTTGATTTCCAGCTGTTGCAAAACATCTGCATGCTATAGATTGCCATTTGTACGTATAGTATTGCGTGAGAGCGTCCTGGAGCTTACAAAAATACATGCTGGAGCCATGAATCAAACTCGGTCATGTGACGGAGGGGAGGTACTGGGCTGGCTCCCAGCCAGTGGTAGGAGCTGATGGGTGGAACGAACGGAGCATAAAAAGACTAATATGACTAACGGATCCTGGATGCGTGGTACCCTTATTTGGATCTACAGGAATGTAGGCTCTAGCAGTTCTGCAGCTCTACCAGCCTTTTTCCTGACACTGGAACTGCTGCTCACAAAGTAGAATCCTGCTGCTCTGTGGCAGGAAGGATAGAGAAAGAACATGGCCTGCATTTTGAAGGTAAATCTCTATCTGTTGCTTGAATGCATTGTTAGAGAGCCCCTTGCTGCTCAGAGGCATGGATTCGGTATGGTCCTATTGCATCTTCCTTGTCTTTCTGAATATTGGCTTTGTTTGGCAAATGAATATGGAGAGATTCTGCAACGTACAGCTGTGCTCTGCTTCCCTCTGCCATTCTTCTCTTTCCCTGCATTGTCAGAACTGCAAGCTAGCGGGAAGGGAAGTGTGTACCGAATAATGGGGGGGGGGGGGGTGGGGGGGTGAGGGGCTCTGGTTTGTCTCAGCTGACTTTGAGCTGAATTCCTTCAGGATCAATAGCATTCGGGCAACAGACTTCCTAGTACAAAGGAGAGAACTGGAGGAAGCTATTTTGTTTTTCACTGACTGTGCAGCATTTACTGCTTTCAGAGCAAAGGTTGCAGATGTATACAGCTGTCCCAGTTGCTCCTTAAGCACACACTCCCCTGCTGAATTTACCTAAGATCCACAAGCTCCACACAATTATACTTCATATTTAACTGCATTTGCTAATTAAACGACCTATTTCATGGAAGGGTTTTCTCCTTCATGCCAGGAAATAAAAGCATAAACTTACCATGTGGTAGTATGCTTTCTCCAGCCTGCTTTCCTCACAGAGGATAAAAGTGTTTGCAACCAGCATGCCGTGGAGATGGAGAGAGCATCACTAGTACTAAGTATTGAATGAAAGGGGAGGAGGCGGAAGTTCAGTCAGTTGAGAACAAACAGCGTTTGTTTCCTTGCAGCGTTGTCACTTGCAGGGAGTCACTCTCCTGTGCCTGGCTTGTTGAAAGCCGTTTGTTTTGGATTCTTTTGCTATGTGCCTGGCTGCCTACAGTGTATATTTTGAATACGTTTTTTCTCTGTTTCTTTTAGTAAATAAAACTGATCTGTGAAACTTTTGGTATTTTCAGTCTGATCTTCTAGCGAAGGATTGATTATCCCAAGCTTTGGGATAGCCTCTTGTAGCAGTCACCTTCAGAATATCAGCAGAATTTATATATAATAACAAAACAAAGCTTCTGCAAAGCTTCAAAGCAGTACCCAAATAATAAACATTCCTGTGTCTCCTTGGACCTAATTCTTACCACTTCTTTTATGGCATTCAACTTTAAAAACAACTTCTTATTTCACAGCACTGCGTTCCCCTTTCATTCATTCTCTACTCTTGGATCTCTGGTACATGGGTGATTTTGAGTTTTATTCTGTGAGTATGTAGGTTGTGGCAGTTAATAAGGATGGCAAAAACTGCTTTGAACTAGCAGGTTCTGCTTGGAGATAGATGGTAACAAACTCCTTTGAGCAGACAGCACCGACACAATTGTGTTGGGTTAAGTTGTGGCTTGAGGTGAGGAGATACAAGCTCCATGAATGGAGCCTGGTTTCACAAAGATAAGCATGTGCACTCCTGTTTAAACACTCTCTGAATGACTTAGCTTGGATTTGCACGTGATTCAGACGACAGAATGTCTTTATATTTTTCTAACTACGTGGAGAAATTGCATGCAAAATCATCCCTCTGGCCCTAACAGTTCAATAAGAATATCCTTTTACAAGAAAATCCTCTGCACAGTCTGGTGAGACAGCCTGCCATAAGCAGGACTTCCGAAGGGCTTGCCTTTTAGACTTTGCATTATAACACAACAAATACGTTCCCTTTGCCCAGGCCTGGAGCTCTATTTTGTTGTGGTTCTGATGATTAAATTAGTAGATAAATTGGTAGTCCACGACAGACAGCCCTCTGTGAGCTTAATTCTTAATCTTGTTAATACAGGCAGGTGCAAGGATGAAAAGTGAAACAGCTATGTGAAGATTAGCTTTGCCATAAGGCAGGCTGGACTTTCTCCGACAGACATCCCATAGGGGTAATTTAAATGTCTAGATCAAGATACTCAACAGCGTGTAAGTTTTAATGTAACACCTACAGGCACTCCTCAAGCTTTTATCATAACAAGGAAATTCAGAATAATATGTATATTTTTATGTGACACCAGGCTAATTCCTTCCTGAAAATACAAACCTGTTAGCTACAGCCCCTGCATTTCCCTGGGTTTGTCCTGACTTTCTCATTATTCAGTCACTAGCCTGTGTTTGAAACATTAAAAATAAAATAATAATAAAAAATATCTGTTCTATAAGTATAGATTTTAATTAAGTGTGGTGGTACAGTGGACTGGAAGCCAGAACACCTGTGTGTCCTTACCCCTTCAGCCCTGAGTGCCTCTGTGGCCCTGCATTGTGGACCCTGCCCATGTTGGATATTTGAGTTCTGTATGTGTGAGAGTTTAATATAAATGAGATTGGATGGAGATGTCTGTAAAGTGCAAAGAACAGAAGTGGCTATTAATAATCAGCTGGAGTTACTTACAGTGGTTGAGAGCATATTAAGAAAAGTGTGTAACCTTTAGATACCAAGACCTCCTCTTACTGTGGCTGCTGCATGAAATAATCTCTGTGTGTAACCCTTGTAGAAATGCTTGGGGAGGTGATCCACTCTAGGGCACGTGCTGTCTCTGTGGTGGTGTGCACTCTCCCCAGGTAAGATTGGTGGGGCTGGTACTGAGCATGGTTCTGGAGGCTTTGTCTCCCAGTCAGCAGTGAGACCTCATTAAAACCGTCGAACCTCTCTTCTGAGAATGAAACCTTTCTTCTCCTAATGAAATGCAGAGAAGGAGGCAAGTTCTAAGATGCAGGATGTGTTTTTAGTTTTTTCATCATGTCTTTAAAAATCGTGGCAGAGGAGCTGAGTGAAGTGTAGGCATTTTTTGGAAGCAAACAGTTGATCATATGCCTGTTACTATGGTAGCTACATGCCACCTTGCTGATTACTAGATTAATAGTGACTATTATTTAAGTAGTCGCTATTAACTTTAAAGATGCTGAACTCCTCAACTTCCACTGTACCAGCTGCTGACATTTTAAAATGATGACAAATGTTAATAAATTATTTCAAAGAAACACTACTTTTCGCATAATTGAAAAATGATACTTCGGTTTACCTGTTGTCCTACAATGGATGCAATGTGAATGATAATGATACTCTGTACAATGTTGCTATTCTCCACCAGGATATTTTTAAAGCAAATGAAACAGTTAACTTAGTTCACACATTGCACTTTGCAGGGGGTTATTCCTTCCCCTGTTTACAAACTCTTCTTTTTAAATGGAGGTTTGGAAAAGATGATGGAGGTGAATTGTATCGTCATCACAGTATGATTTTAACTGTGTAGTCTTAATGGGTTAGAATTTAACAAGAGAAGTCCATGTGTGATGGGCCCATACAGTAAGGGCTAAGCATGAATTCTGGGGAAGGTTTCCTTCTGGTTTGTGTGCTTTGTATACACTGTGAAGTAGCAAAAGACGCTTACTTCATGTGCCTATAGACTGGACATAACCTTCTACCAGTAGAGATCACAAGTGAGTTGAAACCTTCAGTGAAACTGTGTGGTCTAAATAATCTTTGTAGAATGTGAGGTGATGTTGTTATTACCACAGCTGATTGTGAGCTCTCTTAGAGCAAACAGGGGGCTAACTAAAATTTGTAGCCTCTTTAACAGTTTCATTTTTTTTTCCTAATTCAAAGATTGAAAGAACTGTTTTGCAAAATGTAACTTGCAGGTTTCAACCAAACCAACCCCTTCAGCATGTGCGTGTAGCGGTTTTCTGCAGGATGCTGTCAAAGTTGATCATACCTGTGTGTTCACCTGATCGTTTTGCATGTTTGCTTGCCAGGTCATCTCAGCTGGTTTAACTAAATCCACAGGTTGCATTCCCCTTAGTTCACATGTTAAACTGGTTTTGGCAGGGGTTTTCTTTGAGAGTTTTCGCTGAGTGTTCAATGGCCTGTGTTTGATTGTGGTCTTCAGACACTGCAGTAATACAGATATGTTACTATTTACAGGCATACGCTTCATCTGCACATTTGATAGCAAAGCTGATCTTGTTACACTAAGATTTCCACCCTGGCGAGTAGCTGTTCACAGGGAGAAGGCAGAAGGGTCTAAAAGGGATGTGGTCCTGCTGTTTGTATGCTTGTCATTCTTGATATTTAGTAATTAATTTGATTTTTTTTAACCTCTGTGCACATGATGGAGATTGTAGATATTTCCTCCCAAGTTTCTGTGTCATCAGAAGCACATTCCTTGTTTTACTTCTGCTCTCTTTTGCCTGGTAGGCTTTGTATTTCACCATAATTTGATTCACTGCTAGGGATTTGAAGGATGCAGGGTCTTCCATAGAGATGACCTCTATATCCTGCTTGAATCAGCTCCAAGATAATTCACATACTGCCTCGACTGCTAAACTGTCTGCAGCGGTATTTATGCATGACATCCATCCGTTTTCCTATGCTGAGAATTGTACTTGAATCCTGTTTGATTCTCATGCTGTGCTCTTTCCTCTGACATGACAAGAGCTGAAGAGACCCTAGGGAAAAGGAACAAAGGTGACCTCCCCTGCTCATGGGAGGATGCCCATCTGTGGGTCATTTCCCAGCAAAGACTAAATTTGCTGCAGGTTCACTGGAATATGAACTCTCTTCTCAGCCTGTCTTAACCTGATGATGATCAATAGGTTTGTGAGCTGTAGTATTTCTCTTGTGACTAGAATTGTCCCTAGGAGTATGTGGTAATATCTCCAGGGATGGAAGGTGTAAAATACACACAGGTGCCCTTTATGAGGTACATAGAGATGAGTTGGAAAATAACAGGCAGATGCAACCAGGAGTTACAGAGAACAGAAGTAATCCTGAGCTTACTGCCTCAGGATTTCTGAGGCAGTAACTAGGTTTCTTGTTGGATCATTCTATTCTTATTTGCTGTGGCTGATTATTCCCCAGCTGCACTGCAGCAAAACTAGTAAAACTCCACAGTTAATTCTTCCTGATGCTCCTTCTACACTGGATAGTTCTGTTTTCAATGCATTTCTTAAAATTATTCTGATTCTAACTAAAATACTTTGTTGTTGTTGTTGTTGCTGTGCATTATTTACCTCTCAATTGCTCCACAGTGAATGAAGTTACATTAATCAATCCGGCAACATGCAGGGCTAGGATTTGCTCTATCATGGTCCACTGATGTTTAATTACTAACTAGGATTTTATGGAGTGTAGTGCATGGAACTTTTTAATGTTTTGTTGTGGGGTTTTTTTTTTATTTATTTATTATGTTGGCTTCTTGATAATTTAAGGAAAATTTAAATTTAAAGAAGTATAAAATCACTTTTCATTCTCACAACAATCTTAAACTAATTATACATTAAAGATAAAATATCTTCCCCTTCCCAAACAGAAGGAGATGGCAGTCTAGTCAGTTTAATCCTACAAGAAGACTTGTTTTGGCTGAATGAACTTGATTTTGATGTCCGTGTAGCTAAGCCAAGACAATCTCCAGTGTAAGTACACTTTCGTGGTTTAAAAATTCATTAGAGGTGTAAAAACTAAAAACCACAAAACCACCATGAAATTAGGAACTGTCTCATGCTCAGAATTATTACATTTAAATAGTTATGTGATACAGCAGTAATGGGGGAAAGGTTTTTGTTTTGCAAATCATCTTTTAGCAACGAAAGGTGTCCCCCAGATGTTTTAGGTTTTCCCCTGACCAGGGATACACAATTGCTGTGCACATTGTCACAGGTAAGGAATCGCCTATAAAAAGTAATCTCATAATTCAGCCTCTTTGGGTTTAAGTGTGAGTTTCAGTGGTTTATGTCTCATTCTTTTTTCAGTTTTCATTTTGACGTGTCATGAATGCCAGATAACTTGACATGTCATAGGATGACACAAAACATCATAGGAAGCAGCAAACTCTTTGACGTAACGTATCAAACCCCTTGAGATATAGGAGAGATGTGCCCTTTATTTCTTGTGAGATGTCAGCCCAGAGGGAAGCGTACTTTGTTTTGTGACAGTAGCTATAAACGTTAGCTAGTAATTTAAGGGGGTCTGAAATGCAGCTTAAAATATCCAATTTTTTAGCTGCTTTTTTAGGTTTTAGTCACAACTATCGCACCATCTCTGAAGTTAACCTGAAAAGGCAGAGTGTTCAGCATTTTCTCTGTTCCTTTGCCATGTTTCATTCCAGCAGCATCTGTGCACCTTTCAGAAGTGTACATAGTACTGGACATGGTGATCTGTCCAGGATTTGTTCTTTCATCTCTTCCCAAGGAAGCAAATTCATGCAGCAGGTGGGACTTTTTTTAAGAGGGACTTCCTGTCTGTGGCTTGAAGTGAGAAGGGAGGGGGAGGTTTTGTGTATTTGTTGGAAAAGGTCAAAGGCTCACACACAGCATGGAATGGAGGAGATTTTCTAAATGGTGATTATTGGATGAATATAATTTCTGGAGTAAGCTCTTCCCCAGAGTGGCTTTTACCATGAAATAAAGAGCTGTTTTGGGCAAGAAAAATAGAATTTCTTGTAAATTTATTTTAGATTTTTTGTTTGACTTTCAGATATTTAAATGATTATTTATTCTGTGATTGTTATCCATGATGCTGTCCCAGTACTTTCTTCTGCCTACCAATTGCTCTACAACTGTGGTCTGATTCATAGCATAGATTGCTAGAGTTGTGCACATACATAACAAAGAAGAGGTGGAGGCGTACTTTATCTTGCTAGTATCTGAGACTGCTTTTTAGGAGCCAGGAAGAATTGATCTTTGTGGAGATCTGTGAGCAAGGTGGGTAAATGATGCTCTGTTTATTGGATGTATTCCCAAGAAATAAGGTAAAACTCTACCTGGTGCCCTGCCATCTCTTAAAGCTTGAGGGAGCAGCTGCCTTATTGTCAGAATCACTCACATGGGATGAATTTGCTATTTCGTTGGAAGAAAACCTGCATCTACTGAGTTTTGTGTGTTGGTTCTTGTAAATAATACTTACCCTGCTGAGATAAAAAAGGCCAGTGCTTTTCCAGAGGTTCATTGGTTTCTGCAGAATGGGAACTTGGACTAAAATATGACAACATGTAATTGTGATGTATGTTGTGTTCCAAAGGGCAGAATGAAGCATGGCTGGATGAGGTGTGAATTTCTGTATCTCGCTTGAGAACTGTTAAATATTAAACTGAATATGCTCTGCATATTTCTCCCCCCTTTAAGAACACCCAATATTTATACAAATATTGCCTTTACACTGTTATAAATATGCTTTTGTTAGTAGTGTCACAAGTTTTATTGAGTAGGATGTGCTGGTGCATTTATATGCTTTTCAGGAGGTGTACAGGTGTGCTGTTTTTCTTTTATTTTTTAAAAACCAGTCAACCAACTGAAATCATGTTATCAGGACAAAATTTCTATAAATGGGGAGTGTATTCAAAATAATGACAGTTATTCTGCTCCTGATCATTTTAGCAGAAGCACCTGGAAAATACGATAATTCTCAGTTTAATACTTTGAAATTGGATAAAATACCATGCTGGATATTCTTTTTCATCTTTACTATTGAGAAGAACAAAACTGAGGCAGGAACTGGAATGGAAGGATTTGGGAGATGAAACCTTGAAGTGGTTTGTAATGGCTTGTGCTGTCTAAAGGCAGTCCTGTTAATCAGTTCTTGTATATTTGTACAGCATGCGTGACATCCTAAAATCATCATTGGGGCACCAAACTTGCTAATAACGAAATTAAGCAATAGGTCCTTATGAAGGGTATATTCTGCGTCAATCTGCATTAACAATAGGCATGGAATGTGAGCTTAGGCAGGTAAGGTGCGGGTGTGGAGCAGTTGGAAGTAACCACAAAAACATGTTTATTTCATGGGAATAGCAATTTGTAGAGAGGAGATGCAGACTGAATTATTTATAGATCCTGTATCTTCTAGCAATCTACTCCTTGCATGTTGGTTTGGTTGGTTTCTACCTTCTGTCTCTTTCTAAAATACTTTCCCCTAAAATTATATATAATCCCACTGCTAGCAAGACTTTGCCAAACCTTTGGAAAAGAGAATGCCCTTCTGCACATGTAACAACATGAGATGTCATTCCATGAGGTTTGGCGTTTTAATTCTAAATGAGAAAAAGCTAGAAACCAAATACCACCTTATTTTTTTTTCTCTTGCAAATTTCACAACCTTTTGTTAATCATCAGTTTTAGTTTCTTCTAAATCTATTGTTTACTCAGATTTGAAAGTAATTTTCCTCTTGGGATGATGGGATGATATTACATTTAGGAAATAACAGTGGGTATTTGTTACCTCTTTAGTATACATATTGGTATTACTACAAAGCCACTGAGGCCAGTAGAATATCACCTGATGCACTTTGATTATTATTATATTATTTTACATTAGATCATGAAATTGTGTTTGTGCTTTATGTATATATACTCCTTTAAGGATATCACCAGCAGAGATAAAGATGTCATTACCCTGCTCTACTCAGCTCTTGTCAGGCCACACCTGGAATACTCTGTTCACTTTTGGTCCCCACTATATAAAAAAGGTGTGGACAGGCTGGAAAGGGTCCAGCGAAGGGCCATAAGGTGACCGAAGTACAGGGAAGCTGCCTTATGAGAAAAGGCTTGAGAGAACTGGGTGTATTCAGCCTAGAGAAGAGCAGGCTCAGGGTGACTTTATCCCCATGTCCCACTGTTTAAAGGGTGGCCACAAAGCAGACAGACTCTCTTTTTACAAGGAGCTGCATGTAAAACGCAAGGGGTAACGGGCACAAATTAATCCTGGGGGAGATTCCACCTGAACACAAGAGGAAAGATTTTCACAGTGAGAGCAATCAGCCATTGGAATAATCTCAGAAGTGGTGGACACTAAACACAACACTAAATGCTTGCAGAATTCAGCTAGCCAGGGTGCTGGGGCATCTAGTCTGCTTATGCTTTGCCTAGAAAGATTGGTCTTAGATGATCCTTGAGGTCCCTTCCAACCTGATATTCTGTGGTTCTATGATTCCCTTAAATTCCTAAAATCTGGCTCTTCTTCAGGAGTGGAAGTCACTTTATTTTTTGGATTAATCCAAGAAGTCTTTCATGTTTTAATATGTTGTGTTTTGCTGTGGGATGCAGTTACACTTGAGTAAAGTTCCTATACTGTTTTGTTTGAACCGATTTGTCAGAGGAATAAAGATTTTAATCCCAGTTTGTCTGTGTCCACACTGGGGCTTATGTGATTAGAATAATAATAAGGAATTTCAGTAAACTTTCCTAACTTAGGCCCTTCAGGCATGCGAATAAGTTATTTACAAGTTACTGCCTGTCAGCTGATCTATTGTAATTTGCCTGTGTTTGCATTCATCTGTGGCAAGCTAGTCAGGTAATAATTAACTATTCACAGAACAGAGCTTCCTAGTGCTTCTGATGTGGAGGGGAGGAAAAAGATGCTTTACATTTTAAAAAAGGGAATGGAGAATGAGACTGACTCATTCTCCAGTCGAATCCTCAGGAGATGTGAAATGTGTAATGTGGAGGAAAAAAAGCTGGTTGAAGACGCATCTTTTGTAATTTGGATATGGAAATTTTGCCAGGAGAAAAACTTTGTAACTTTTTTTTTCCCATATGATTGAGAGGATTTCAGACAGCTCTGTTGGCGTGGGTCTCTCTCCCTCTTCTACCATTCTTTCATTTCCCTCCATGGGTGGGCATAAAAGTATTTTTACAGGAAAAATAGTTTTACCTTACTAAATGCTTTTATTCAGGAGGGAAATAGGGGAAAAAAGGCACTGAATATTCTAAACAAGATAAAAGAACCAGCATCTTTAGGAACACTTCCTGACTGTTTCCTCACTATAGTGTGCGTGTCCTCTCAGCCAGCATGAACTGCTCTACTGAGACCTGGCAGTCTGTCTCTGCAGTTCACAACTTTTATTATGAAGTGTAATTCATACTATGTTTTTCCTTTGTGCTTTCTGCCATTTGTCCACTCGTACTGCATTAAACTAATTAAGGTATCTTAGTGGTTTTACCAAGTCACTTCAGATGAAACTGGAGAACCCACGACCTGGAAATGTCATAAAAGCTTCCCCCATGTAACCACACTTCGTTTAGACAATACTAAATATAGAGACCTGCTCTCCTTGTCTGTAAGTGCTGCCTTAACCACGAGAACAGACCCACATCCCAGAGCCAAATGTGTAAACCAAGAACGAGATAGTCATGTGTGGTCGCTACCCCAGGGAGCCAATGACTCACCCTTTCCTCAGTGCAGCTCTGGCTTCGGAGACTGGCACCTCTGAGACAGCTACAGCTACTCACTTTCCCCTCTGTTACGGCATAGCCGTATGTGCCAGCGCCTCCTCGCTTATGGTCCTGCACAAACTCTGCATGCCACAAAATATTTGCATTGCTTAACTTCTACTGTGTCCCTGCCCATGGCAGAGGGGTTGGAACTAGATGTTCTTTAAGGTCACTTCCAACCCAATCTATTTTATGATTTAGGAGGCAGTAGGGTATTCTGATAGCACTAATGCTGTAGTTCTAGACAGTAATTATACTCAACCATTCTAACAGACAGTGATCACGTCCGTTGGACTTATGCTTTTAAGCCCTTCATTTCTTCAGATGTGGTCTTTTACTCAGCATTTAAGTGTGTGTATAGATATATATATATCTCCCTAAAATGGTTTTGGTTCTTTTCTGCTTCTTATTTCTGCAGATCATAGATTTTATTTCTATCACATTGTTCTACAGCCAAATATTTTTACTGAAAATAATGATTATCCGTAATTGCATCAGTCAGATCTTAATGAAACCATTCGAAGTCCACTCTATTTGTTTGTTGTATAACGTGGCCAACCAAGACTAGACAGAATTTTCCATACAAGACCAAGAGACAAGAGTGACTGTGCTGTAGTTGGTCTTTATTGAAAGAGCAGAACTGTATGTCTGTCAAATAAAGATTATTAAAACTGCTTGTGGTCTAGCATCTTGCTGGCCTCTGAAGATATTTTGTTTCCTGTTGTTTTACAAAATGCAGTCTGCATTTCAAGTTCGACCGTGTGTCTGGAAGGCGGTGTGTTAGCTCGTCTGCTGTCTCCAGGGGGTGCTTCTGCTTTTGAGGTACCGAGGTGAAGCTCAGCTGGCATTTTGTTAAAGCTTTGCTTGCTTTGCCTCTTGGTGCGTCTGGTATTTCAGATGAGGGTTGGAAAATGAATGTTTCTGAAAATTCAGCTTTCTGTGTTTGCTAAAACTAATGTTGCGCTTCATGGAACTTATGAATTAACCAGAAGACTGTGCTTTTTTCCCCACTGGGGTCTTGCATGAGACCTTATTACTACTCACCATTCATTGATTCCGGTGGGAAAAGCTGGCTTGGTGTGCTTGTTCTGAATGCAAACTGCAAGAGCTGTTAGAGCTACAGATTTCTATTTTGCCTTTTACCTCTGATCATCAGTTTCAAGTCTGCCTGAGGCTATTGCAGCGAGGAACAATTGTACAGTGAAAAGTGCATCCCCCAAAAGACAGATATCATGCAGGTCACAGACATGTGGGAAAGGATTGTACCTGCTTTTTAGCTTCAAAATCTGCAGGAAAACTTTACCAGTAACACTGAAAAGAAAATTGAATTTGACAGACTTGCTGCTTCTTATTTTTTTCTGTTTGCCAAGTCTTGCTCTCAAAGGCAAGTCTTTGGCCCCTGGTGATAAAGGCCAGAGTTGAATTTCCTTTTGGCCCTCAAGGCAAGATACCATGGCTTGTCATAATTTGCTGATGGCACCGTTAAGCCATTGTTGTATTTGTAAAGTGTCTTGGAAAGCATTGCATTAACGTGCTCTAAAGAAATTGATAGTAAAATGTAATCAATTTATGGAAATAAACATCCCTGTAAAATGGGCAAACGGAAAATTCATCAGTAGTTCAGATAAAACTGCGGGAAGTCTCCTTGGGGGGTGTCTGTGTGGAACTAAAATATAATAAAACCCCAAATATCCAATTCATTTAAAAATTATTTGTACCAAATGAAAAATGAGTTTTGAAATTGTTATTCAGTCTTCAAGGTCTACAGCTCTAGCAGCCTGAGATGTTTGATAACTAATCACATATTTCTTCGTTCAGCAAAGAGTTCTATAAACAGCTGTATACTTTGTTGGTTATATTGTTTATCAGTGTTTTATTACTAACGGTTAAAAATTCCTGTTTTCATAGAATTGTAGAATGATTTGGGTTGGAAGGGACCTTTTAAGGTTCTCGCATTGCTTGGACCAGAAATGCTAAGATAACATTGATCTAGTATTTCCCTTTAGTGAACATAGGATTGTTTTAACCTTGGTTCAAACAGGACATTAACAATTTTATATAAATGAGTTATGCTTTGTTTTTCAAGCCAGTACTTGAGACCTTCTTGTCCAAATGAAATGAGAAGAATTCCTTCACTTAAGCAGAGTTACTGTTGCTTTACCTCATCTTTACCTCATCTATCTGTAGTTGGAAAAAAAGTGAGATTATAAGATCCATATTGCATCATGGGTATAGTATTCCAGATGACTCAAAAGGATAGAGCTATTTTACATGATTCTGTAACTACTAAACATGCAGAGTACAGAGGAATTGGCATCTGACTTATTGCCTTGATATTATATTACAATATAGCCCAACACAAGAGTTGCCTGGACCTGATTGAGCAAGTCCAAAGGCCATGAAGAAGACCCAAGGGCTGGAGCATCTCTGCTATGGAGACAGGTTGAGAGTTGGGCTTCTTCAGCGTGGAAAAGAGAAGGCTCTGGGGAGACCTTAGAGCAGCCTTCCAGTACCTAAAGAAGGTCTACAAGAAAGCTGGAGAGGGACTTTTTGCAAGGGCATGTAGTGATAGGAGATGGGGCACTGGCTTTGAACTGCCAGAGGGGAGATTTAGATTAGGTATTAAGAATAAATTCTTTACTGTGAGGGTGTTGAGGTGCTGGCACAGGGTGCCCAAGGAAGCTGTGGCTGCCCCATCTCTGGAAATGTTCAAGGCCAGGTTGGAGGGGGTTTTGGGCAACCTGGTCTAGTGGAAGGTGTTCCTGCTCATGGCAGGGGGGTAGAACTAGGTGGTCTCTAAGGTCCCTTCCAACACAAACCATTCTATGATATTCTTGCATATAAAGAAAGACAATTTTTGTTCTTTAGTAGGCCTGCTTCCTTTTGGGAATTTAAGGCTATTTATAGTTTAGGTAAGAAAGGTGTTAAAAACCTCAGATAATGAGCCAGGTTTTGCTGATCTTGTGTGAAAAGTTCTCTCCTAATATTCCATTTTTGTGATTGCATACTCTGATGACTTAATTAGTGCAATACATGTACAGTATTGTTAGATGTATGTAATATACTTGCTTAATAGTTTCTTTGTTTTTGTACTTTTATTAGTCATCTATTGCCGTGCAGTCCAGGAAGAAAGTTAATGAAATATAATAAAGGCTGTATCCAAAGCTGTGGAAGGAAGTAATTAAACTTAATTGAAGTAATTTCTTTGAAGTATAATAGCACATGCAAAGAACTAATTCAAAGCAGATTTAGGCAATGTCTGCTTTGAAATGCTAGTCTGCAAATAGATAAGTATTACCTTATGATACTCTTCTGTAACCTAAGTCTGGAGATGAGGTCTAATAACAGAGACTCGGGGTAAGTTTTGATAAGAGGTGTCACTTTCCCTGTTCATTACACTCTGCCAGTCAGAAAAGAAATCCCAGAAGTGCTGTCCGCATCTTATCAAACATCTGCAATAGAACTGGGCTATCCCTGAAGGTATGCTATAATGGCAAATTCATCAGCAGCTGTCATAAAACCTCAGTTGGAAATTATAGGAAAAACTAATAAATCTAAAATCAAATTATATTGAAAAGTTACTTGAGAAAGAGTAGGATTTCATGTATCTTTGTACTGTAATATTCTTATGGACTTTAAAGGTTCAGCTGGTTTTACATCAGGAGTTTGTTGGGCTTATTTCTGCAATAAACAGGAAAACACGTGGGTTGCTGTTGTGTGGGGGACTGAATATGATATTTGCCTAAAAACCAGGTAAGATAAGATTAGATTTTACAGCGCACTTGACTTATTTCTTTGCAGATCTGATGCAAGCAGGAGAACCTTGAACGTAAATCTGAAATTTAGTTTTCTTACTATTTAGTGCTTCAGAATTTCCTTCCACCTGCACAATGATTCTAAATAAAGATAAGTATCTCAACCGGCTAACTGCTCTGACAAACTCCAAAGTAGCTAGGTGTGAGTATATCCTCTCCTTCTCAGACCCACAATGGGAGGAAAAATATGGGACTAAGAGCTGTGAAAACCAGCCAACCTTCTCTGAATTTGGCTGATGGTTCAAGTGGTGGTAGGAATAGAGAGGAAAGAAGGGGCTGTCCCTGACTGCATATGGATGAGGAGACAGACTTTTCCACCACAGAAGCGGTAAAATGTAATAAGCCACATACAGACTGGAAGATGTCTACCATGAGGAAGAAACAACAGAACGATAGTCTGGGCTTTTTTTCTGTTTTAATTTCTTTGTTGTGACCGAAGCACTAAACAAGTGTGGATAAGATTTACTGCAGTGCTGCAAGAGGGACTGCACATGGAATGCTTTCTTAGGGTTCATTTGTATCTTAGACTCTTGCTAATTCATGCCACAGGTGGGGATTTTATAACGCTGCATGCATAATACAGTAGGCTGCATCACCAGGTGTCTTTCTTGTGAGAGCAAGGTAAAGTTGGCTTCTCCTTTCTGTGTTGTAATAGCAGGCTGGTTGGTTGGTTGGCTGGTTTCATTTGGTTGTCAAAAAGAGGATTCAAAAAACTTTGTTTCTCGTCCTGCTGAGAGAAATGTTCAATGAAAGCCAGCTGTGGGAGGGCTAATTGAGGGACAGCAGAGAATTGCCTCACAAGCTTTGCCTGCTCTGAGATCTGCATGAAGCAGTGCTCCTTTGCCACGGGAGCAGGACCATGGGGCTATTGCTGCTGCTCTGAAAGCCAACAATGGATTGCACCTGGGCTGGATGAAGAAGTGAGGTGTCTGAAAGCATTTCTTGTAATGACAGCCTGTCATCTAGCTTAATTAAGGCCTCTCTTCAAAAGAGAGGTCTTTAACTAGTGCATGGATTTTTAAAGCTTGTCTATGCTCTGGTAAATGCAGGCACCCAGGGGAGATCAGGGCTTGCCTCTATTCTTTTCCTGCCACTGGCCAAGAATTCTGAAGTGTGACAAAGCAGATGGAAAAGACTTGTTGGATCAAATGCTAGGCAAGTTTGTCCCCTGTCCTCATCCACTAGAATAAACATCGAGCTTGTCTGTGTGCATGGGAAGTTGGTGTGTACATGCTTGCTTTCTATAGGAACTAAAATTAAAAATGAAAAATCCCAAAGTCTGAGGTTTCTCCTTTGCAAAGCGTAGTGGGAGGCGGATAACCACCCACTAATGTCCTAGTTGTTAGAAGAGAAAAATCTCATGAGAAGTGTCTGAGAGTCTGGGTTTGCTTAGCATGGAAAAGCAATGATCTAGGGTGTAGCTTCTAGCAGTCTTCTACCTCCAGAAGGGTTAGAGAAGATGGAGACAGGCTTTTCTTAGAGAAGCATAAAGGAAAATGCCAGCAGCCACAAGTTACAACAAGGGAAATGCCAACTAAATATAAGGGAGAAAAGATTTACACTAAGACTGGGATAATACTGGCACAGAGGCCTGGCATAAACAGCCTTGGAAATACTCAAGACTCAACAAGACAAGGTCCTGAGTAACCTGATGTGATTTTGGAACTAGGTTTATTTTAGGCAGGAGGTTTAACTGGGTGATCTCTAGAGGTCTCCCAGTCTTAATTATTCTGCTATTTTATGATTTCTGTGGTGCTGCTGCCGCTATCCATAATGTTAATTGTAGTACACCATATGTAGCAGGTTTACTGAAACGTGTCTAATAGCTGTGTTAACAGAATCATCCTCACCTTGTGGGCAGGTCAAACATTTTTGGTTCTCTTTAATCTTGCTGAGGTGCCATAGTGTTACCTCCAGAACTAAAAACATTGGAAGTTTAATTATTTTACGTGTGGAGCGATAGATTGAAGAGCTGGAAATGGTAGCCCTTCAGTCATGAAGCAGAAGAACCATTTACCAGTTGGCTCGCGGCACGAATTAATTACTTACTGGTTATCCTGAATGTAGTATTCTTAATGCTTTGTTAATGTCCCTGCAATTAAGTACAGGCTTCTCTTGAAAGAAGTTACAGTTTGCAGTACTCTTAAGAAAGCTTAAAGAATTGTATTTGGCAGCAAACTTTAATGTGGAAGTTGTTTGTTTGTGCTAGAGCCTAAATGTAATTTCTTCATACACAGTGCACTCAGCTGAGAATCTTCTGAAGTGGTGGAGTGTAACTCTCCTCTTTGTGCCTGTGTTCAACTAGATAGGAAAATATAGCTAAACTGGTAAGCTTCTAGTAATCTGGTTCGTGAGACAGCGAGTGCAAAGTTGGTCCATCTCTTTTTCAGCCCTTTTTTCTGCAGTTCACTGACTCATCTTGCTCTGTTTTCCCCAAAGACTCCATTTAAAACCTATATTCAGGGTTATTAACTTTTTCACTGAGAAAGTAAGCTTAATGTAATTACACAAGAGAGACTACCTGAAATCAGGTTTTTAGCTTACCATTGGTATGAAAATTCTATAGCGGTTTTTTTTTTGGCATTAAGGATTGGTGAGGGAGTGTTTGATACATGTGCCTTTAATAGAGCTAAATACGATGAACAGGAGTGATGTATTCCAGACATCTGTTTCTGCTGATATCCACACCTTTTCTTGTTTCTCAGGGATTGTAGTGCAGGCACAGAAACCTTGAGTTCTGCTCACCCAGACTGTGCATGTTAAGACACTGCTATTTGCATTTCACATTATTTTTGCTGGAATGGTAGAATGTTCAGTGTTATTCATGGACAGTGTCTGGTTGATACGCCCAAACCTGCTCCGATGGGTTTCAAAGGAGTTTAAGAAATACTTCGCTTTGTGCTTATCTGACATTTTCCTTGAGGATTATGATGCAAATGTGTTGTCAAACTTATTTTTATTTCTGCTGCTTGTTCACCGTAGCTTCAAATCAACTGTCTGCTAAAATACGCACTGGTAAAGTTGTTATCCTAGAATATTTGTGGAGGCAAAGGTCAATCCACTGATGCCTGTGAAGTGAATGAGTTCTAACATTATAGTCACATTTCTTTACTTCAACATGGCTCAACCCTCCTGCTAGCAGTACTTGCTTGTCATCTGGAAAGGTTCAAATGACCATCCTATGTCTAATATGCTGCCATGTGTCATCTTTTTGGATTCAAGGCTAAACTTAGTCCAGGTTCTCAGCCAAATTGTGTAAGTGGTGGATGTTATATGCTTTGGATCCTGTGACTCCTGAAGTAAAATATGTCTTTTTGCTCCAGTACAAAGATGGAAAAAAAACCATGCAAGCTTTAGCATTTATTGCAAGCATCCCACAGCCTCAGAATTGATTATTTTTATTACAGGGAATCTTACTGCAGGCCCGCTATCAGTGGCAAATATGCATGGTTTTAAGTAGACTGCCATTTGCAAGACTGCTGTAGTATGTGTGTATTTGCATGCATGTCCATGTTCTGGTGGACAAAGGGTAAGGGCACAAAGGTAGCTACAGGCTTTGTATCTCATATCCTCTGTCTTTCTTGGTGTAGTTTCTTTCTCTTCAATACTTTTCCCAGGTCCTAAATGTTCTTAGACATCTTCTGGTATGAGCACAATGTTTTTAATACTTTCTGAGTTTGATAGACTGGAGGCCATAAGTGGATTACTACACGACTAGTATAAAGCTCAGTTTTCAGCAGTTCAGACCTCCGTATTCAAAAGCAACAAAATATTCCAGATTTTTCAACTGAAAGGTTCCGCCTTACGAAAGATGTAAATAAACAGTCAGTTCTGTCAGTTTGTTGGTTTAGTCGCTGTTGCTGCGCTTAGTGGATCAGAATTCTTCTATTCTGGCTTAAGGCAAAATTCCCTATTGGGTTCTCTCCACTGGAGCTATAGCCAGGCATTTTGATCCTGTTCTTCCCCTCTCCAGAATCTTTTAATAGCTCCTTTTAGTAAAAAGGATATTAAGTAAGGGACAACTGCAACAGCTCTGTTGCCTTTATTAACTTAGCAGTATTTTTCAATCCATGTATGTCTCTTTCGGTACTCTCTGGTACTTTAAAGAATAATGACTAAAAAAACTCCCTGACAAAACAATAAAGAGAGACAGGACATAAATAAGGATAACGTCCTGTCTTAAATCCAGTTTGTTGTCTTTGGTTTTTGCCTAAGCAAAACAAGTCCGGGGTTATTTTCCAAGTAGTTGTGTTAAGTGCAAGTCTAAGTTGGCTGTCAAGGACAGCATCTCAGAAAGGTCTTTTTTAACAATCTGCTGCTTTCTGAGCCATCTTGTTAAATTTGGAATATAAGAAAATAGGAAACTGCAGATATTTACGTTTTTTTTTTTTCCTAACGTAACAAAGTATTTTTTCACTGCAAATGGTAGAACAATAACAAACTTCTGATCAGCCACAAGAATTTGAAGACTTAGGCTCTTCTATTACTTTGAATTGTTCAGGCTTTTGCATGTTTCTATGAAAATTGTGTGAGGTCAGCTCTGACTGCACTCAAATGGGATTAATTAGTCTGCCTTGTGAGGCTTGACCTATGCTGCCTGCAAGAAAGGATCTTCTTTCTTAAGCAATGCTCTTACAAGAGTATTTTAATAGAGCAGTGCTATCCATCAAAAAATAAAATTAATTGGTGCTCTGATGACTCTTATTCAGAACGGTTGTATTATCAGGATTGTCTTCCTGCAGCATCAACTTTCCAGGGCAGAAATAGGAAGGATTCTTTAGTTTCAGTAACAAAACTACTGGTGGTCCTGGTGTAGGGAGTCTGGTTTTTCTTCAGCATTTTACTAGCCATGCAGGAGTGTGAAGCTGCTTTATGTTGTGTTGGTTTTCAAGTAAACAGCAGGTTTTCATTTTTCAAATAGGAAAAGAACAGGAAGAAAATGGTGCTGGGACAGAGACGTTAAATACGGCAGGTATTTTGAGCAGGTCTGACTCACCCTACAGAGGTGTTGCAAACAGGCTTGAGTGCTTCTGTAACCCAGAACACATTTCCATGGTATAAATGATGCAGCACAGAGCTCCTTAAAAATGCAGATGATAACTTGGTTGCTTTACGTATTTTATCTGTTGCCAACAATCAGATTTCTGGGAAAAGTGGCACAACATTAACATCAGCAAGGGTTCAATGGGGTAAAACCAAATAGAATCAAATTCTGCAGAGCTTCTACTGTTACTGAAGCTGCAAAGTAACAAGCTAATGCTTTGCGCAGCATTTCCAAGCAGAAAGCATAGCGTAATTGAAATCAGATGTGGTGACAAAGTTATGTCCCAAGGCCAAAGTGGGTGGTGGTCAATAATCAGGAAATGTAGCATAATTTTATGCATTGTAGGTTTACAAATCAGAGAAAATATGTTTAATTCTGCCTTCCTTGGTGGCGAAAAATGGTTTTCTCTGCTTTTTAAGCTGTTTGTAATTGCTGGTATCTTGAACTTTTAACTGTAATGTAAGTGTTGTGTTTAAAGATACTGCACCAACTTGCTTTCTCACACTGAGTCCAAAACACTGTTCACTGCTAAAGCATAAATACATTGTAGAAACAGAAGGCAAGCTTTGAACATCTGCAGGTGAAACAAGCAAAACTTACGGTAGTTGCAGAAATTCAAAGACATGTAAGAACCACACGCAAGTTTTAAAGGATCCTTCAAGGACCAAAGCAAACAGGGATTTACTCTGGAGGTCCCAAAAAACATGGTGCTGACATGGTGTTTCTCTGCCTCTTGTGTTCAGTTCTGCTAGATATCCAAATGTATGTCCTCTCTAATGTTTTCTCTCTTAACTCAGGAGAGCCTATAAATTGTTAATACATTCCTCATAAGCTATGAAGTAGTTACTGCACAGAACACTGGTGCCATTTCGACAGCTGTGAAAATGTGTTTGTTTTGAGGGCTGCATAACTTGGAACAAATGTTTCATTAAATGTGTTATGAATGATGCATTTAAGAACTAGAGCAGGTCAATAATCTTTAGAATTAAATTTAGTGTTTTTTATTAAAGATTGCCTATTTCAGTGGTGAATAGTAAGGATATGGTGCTATAGACAGATGCTTCATATGGTCTGGTATGAGTACTTTATTAAATAGCTGTTCAATAGCTCTATTTACAAAATGAACTTAATTTATTGTATTTATTTTTTCCAAGGGTTTCACAGTTCATTGTAAATGATTTATTGAGCATATGTAAACCAGTTTAGTAAGCTGTGTTCTGTCAGTTAAAATGAATGCATTGCTAGTATGGCTTAGTATTGCTAACATTTTGTGAATTGTTTGAACAGTGTTTATAAGTTACTGAAACATCATCAGAAAACACTTATTTATGCCCTGCTCCTTAGGGGCCATTGTAGACAACTTTTCAAACATTGCATTTAATCTGTAGGGTATCGTGTTTTCTGTAGCTCATGTTTACTGCTAAAGTAGTTTGTGGGGATTTGTCCCATATCCTATGGTGCTGTTTTCTTAGGCAGCAACAATGAATTCCACAACGCATGTGGAAAAGTTGACTGTAAAACCAACTTCATAGGAACCATCCACACAGGAAAACAATGCATGTGGCACTATGACATTTTGAAATTATCCTGGCTTATATTCCAGCCTAAGATATTTTAAGACTGTGGTTTGGAGGTGGTTGTTACCTTTCTCTGTGCATAGTTTCCTTTTCTTTCTTTGTACATCATGCCTGTCAGCAAAGAAAAGAGGGATTGTTTTTGCTTTGGTGGCTGGATCGATCTTTAGTTAAAGAACAAATTGGGCATGTTCCTAAATTAAAGCTGATCATCATGGTTCTTGCTAGTATTACTGTTAGCTAGGCTGTGAGTATCTGAAAGATCTAGTTTGTGTGGCAGAGTTGCGCTGGTGAAGGAAATAAGAACCCAGAGCAGAGAAATTGCCGTTAGACAGAAACACAAGGAGAAAATGGGACTAGGAGTTGCCGCTGACTGCTTTGGGCTAAGGTTCTTATTCCTTTCTAGCACTTGTGGCTTTTTGCTTCATTTTCCAGCAGTGTCATGAATTAACATGTTCAATTTTTACTTTCCTTGGCTGACCCTCAAACTCTTTTGGTTCTCAGCCAGTTGGTCTCATCACAGTGCCAGTGTGCCCTTATCTCACTGTGGAGGCTAACTGAGACTGATTAAAGCTCTGAATGGGATTTTGTATGCGGGGCTGGCATCTGAAATAGAGCTTTTAATCATACTGTGGATGCAAAAATCATTTTTGTGGACATCATAAAACCCCCTGAAAGGCCCTGACAGAGGCAAGGATAAGGGACTACAGAGCCAAGTAGGGATAATTTCGAGCAGCCTGTAAAACAGAAAAAACCCCCGCAATTGTATTTTGATTGTTCTGCAAACTGGTGGTGGATCACATCTTAATAATTTATAATTGTAAAGCTTAGCTGAAAGTACCTTCAGAATGTGCAGCTGTATGTGGATTGTCCCCCTGGTTGTTTTGTGGGGTGGGTTTTTTTAAGGAAAAAACCCCAAAATATAATGAAAATTCATTCAGAGTTGTAGCAGGGAAACATAAACAAATGTCAAAATATTTTCTCAAGGACTATATCTGGAGAGAGCATGCAAAACTGGAAGTGTAAGATGCTATGCTGGGTGCATGACAGGAGAAATAAGAGTAAACACGAAAATCATTTTCTCTTTTTAACTTGCCTTGAGAGAAGAGAGAGGCAGCAGACAGTGATAGTGTTAGAAGCATCATGTGTTGCACTGTTATTACTGAGAGTATGGAAGAGCAGGAGGTTCCTCACTCTTTCAGATAAAAGTGAAGATGCTTGTATTGGCAGGTTATGTTAGAATACAAAGCACAGGTGGGCAAAACAAATCAATTTCTGAACACCATCTGGTACTAAAAAGGTGGTTTACAATCCATAGGTTTAATCAGAATAATGAAGCATTAAAGATTTTTGCCTACATAGAATTATAGAATAGTTAGGGTTGGAAGGGACCTCAAGATCATCTAGTTCCAGCAACCCCCTGCCATGGGCAGGGACACCTCACACTAAACCATGTTACCCAAGGCTTCGTCCAACCTGGCCTTGAACAGCGCCAGGGATGGAGCATTCACAACCTCCCTGGGCAACCCATTCCAGTGCCTCACCACCCTTACAGTAAAGAATTTCTTCCTTATATCCAATCTAAACTTCCCCTGTTTAAGTTTTAACCCGTTAACCCTTGTCCTGTCACTACAGTCCCTAATGAAGAGTCCATCCCTGGCATCCCTATACTTCAGATACTGGAAGGCTGCTAAGAGGTCTCCATGCAGCCTTCTCTTCTCCAGGCTGAACAGCACCAACTTTCTCAGCCTGTCTTCTACAGGAGGTGCTCCAGTCCCCTGATCATTCTTGTGGCCCTCCTCTGGACTTGTTCCAACAGTTCCATGTCCTTTTTATGTTGAGGACACCAGAACTGCACATCTTCCGGTTTCTCAAAAAAGCTCCAAAATCAAACCAACCCACCCCTTCGTAATCACATCAGCTAATCACTGTGTGTTTGTAGCAGCTTTTTTAGTAGCTCAGTAGCTTTTGCCCTCCTTTCAGTTTCCTCCGTTTTTGTATTTCACACAAGAAGTTCCTCTACAGTGTTGCTAGTACAGAGTTTCTGCACCCTTTGTTAAACTAATGACTCTAGGCTGCGGTGTCTTGAAATCTACATACAGAAAAGAGCTTTTGGTATAATAACACTGAAAAAGACTGGATTCCTATTCTATGTTGATCAGTTAGCTCAGGCATAGAGGAGAAATGCTCTTTCTTGTGCAGACCTTTGCATTCTAGGTTAGCTGCATTATGATGCGCTTATTGAGTCTGTAAGCAAATGGGACATTGTTAGACCTGTCGTCATTTGTATTAGTCATAATTATACTTAATCCGTAACATCTTATTCCACTCCTGGTGCACTAACACAGTGTCCAGCCTGAAGGAGACCAATACCAAGTCTGGTTGTGCATGTGCAAGGCTGGCTTTTTCTGTCCTGACTCCCTTAACCCTGCTCCTCCTGCTAGAATGTAAAGGCTGTGTAGGTGACTTGGGTGCATTTAGAGCCTTTAGGACCCCTGATTATATTCTAGCATGTCAGTTACTGACTGAACGGCTCAGTAATTTGGCTTGTTAAGGTCCAAAATTAATTCTGTCTCTTCTCCTCCCAGCTATTTGCTACTGCTGTTTGCAAAAATCTGCTTTCCTTCTGATTCAGCAAATGGATATGCAAAACACTTAAATTATTTTCTCTTTGGACAGTGACAAGACAGATACTGTAAACCACACATTGGCCCTGACAAGTATGGGCTTGAGCCAGAGCTCACAAAAGTCGATGGAAAAAAGCTCATTGACTGAACTCAATCCTTTTGCTAGCAGAAAAGGGAACGAAATCAATGGGATAAGAAGTCATGCTTGTCTGATATTGCATGAAAATATTGTGCCTAATATATTAGGAGATTTGTCAGCTTCTGTTATCAGCACTGTCAACAGTAATGTGTGCACCATTCTTCTCAGTGCGTTGACATTATTTGGGTTAGGTTTAGCTTTGCGCTTATATTCATTTCTTTGAAACCATCTCAGAAACCTCTGATCCTTTTTTTTTATGCTCCTGCCTTGCTTTCTTCCCTTTTTAAGAATGTATGTAACTGACAGATGTTACAATAAGATTCCTGTTTTCTAAAGACCATTCTCTCTTGTGGCTTCTCTCGCTTTCAATTTGATTTTTCAGCCACCCTGCTCTTTTCCCTGGATCTGGTATACCTATTACTTGCCATGTTGCTATCAAAACCAGACAAACAAACAAAAAACTTCAGCCCCAGTCCCCCACCCCACAAAAAACCTTCCAAACCCTGTGAATCCTACTTTTTACAACTTGGGAATTAAACAGGTGGGGCTGACTTGGAGAAAAGGCTCCGGGATTCCTGATGGCAGACACCGCATAGGAGCATGCTGACATCCATCATTTGAAAGCTCTCGGGTCCTATTCCATACAGTATAATGGTAAAATCTGCATTATTTCAGTCTGTCTGGTTGCTAGTTGATGTGTATCTGTGTCATAACAGCTTCCCTTCTGCTGTAGAATGGCCCAGATGGTGACTGGCTTTCATTTGGTTTTGTTCTTCTCCAACAATCTATCAGCAATTTTTGCCAGAGAATCTTGATACCAGATAATGGACGGAAAGAGTTGTGCAGAGAGTTGGGGCAATAGGTTTGTTTTTTTCCTTTCTTATGAACCTGCTTTTACCAGCCTTGCATGTGTTGCTGTCAGGACAACTGGCATTCAGGCCCTGAATCTTACGCTTGAAGAATACTGACCAAAAAGTCTAATCGATTCCAGAGGCTGTTCTGTGGATAGGTTTTTTGTGGTTTGCTCCTGTTCTCCCCCAGGGAGTCTGGTTACAGGCATAAGGAGGTGGTTGAGATAGCGGCTATCCAAACCCAGTGTGTGCTGTTAATCAGGCAGCTAAAGAGGAGCCATATCCAGATTGCTGCCAGATGTTTGTCTCTGCACAGATTTGCAAGCTGTGAAGCCGGGTCCCTGCCAGGACTGTTAAGGTTAGGCATCAAATATTGGAGATGGCATTATGTTGGCCCAAAGGGTAACTTTTCAAAAGCTTGTCAAGCCTGGGATTTAAAAATGTAAAATTGATTGCTGAGACCCGGTCTCATATTTGGAAAGCAGTTGAACCATTTGGGCACACAATGAGAAACATACTAAGTGCTTGATTTATGTTTCTTTGATATCACTGAAAATTTATGTCGTAGGAGCCTGCATGTTATTTTATAAGGATCCCAAAGCCTCTGACTTGTTTTTCAAGTATCTTGCTTGAAGTGGTGTTTATTTTGAAGGAGGCAGTTTAAATAGGTACTTGTAGACTCGATGAAGTATTTTGCAGCTGCTGTGTGGGGTACTCCGAGTGGTGAGACTTGGAGATCTGAGTGCTTCAATCCCCACTTCTGTGCAGCTTCTTTAGGGCTACCAGCAGGTATTGATCCCTTTCATGTCATAAGCTGTTCTAGTCCTGTGTTCATCCAGCATGATGCTTGGATCCTCAAGAGGATATTTGGATATCATTGTAATGGTAAGCATGTAAATTATGCTAATGCACGTATGAGACTGGCTGTGGAAGGTGAGACCAAACGCATACTTGGCAGAAGTAAAAGACCAAAGCAAGCATCAGACAGTACTTCTCCCACTCTCTCTCAGCTCACAACAATTTGGGAGGGGAGGCCTCCTGTGCCAGCAGTGATTTGTCTTTAGTAGAGTAAACAAACTCCTTTCATGTGCTTGAGCAGTCTTCTTATGAAACCACATAGTTTTATCATGTACTGTGGTAAGGGGTATCACAGCTTAAATAAGCCACATGCACAGAAAACACCTCTAATTTTACTTGGTGCTTCCCATTTATTTTCTTGAAAGGGACAACAAAAAAATATCCCTCCTCAGCCTCTCTATACCACTTCAAATACTATTTCCCCAGCTATCTGGGGAAAGAAGGTACGCAGCATAACCTCTCAGTGCAGTCTAGACAAGCCCACCATTACCTGAAGTGAAGCTTCTCTTTTAGTTAAAGGCCAAGACTTTGGAAACTGTGTGTAGAAAATTGTACTATAGTGTTCCATATGATGAAATATGGTGGCCATCTGGATAACATCTCTAGATGTTACATAGAAATTTTCTGTTTAAAGAGGTCGGTAGCTCTTTAAAACCACAAATGTGGCCATTATAGATGTGAAGTTTCTTTATTGCTTACCTGTATCCTGATTACCTGAGCATTAAGCTGGGAGACTGGAATTCCTGCATTTTAATCCTTGCTCAGGTTGCTTTCCCAACTATGAGCCAATGTGCTTTCGTTCACTTCTCTGTTTTTAAAATAATGAAATACTGTTTAAAGACTGTACTGTTTTACCATGAGAATCAACCAGTCAATGTCTTGTGAACATGTAAGAGCGCTCCTTAAGTAATTTTGTTATTTTTTTTGTTCATTTTTAGATGTCAGATAATACTGATGTTGAACAATTTGCATGTCTGCATTAAGATGACTTTGTAGTAAATACTAAAGCACTGCAAAGGCAGTCAGTTACATTTAAATATTAGTGAATATTTTAGAAGGTATTAATCTGTTGCACACTTTTAAAAGGAGTGTCTGCAATCTTCAAGCTGTCTCTTCAAGTCCCATCAATATCTGTTTGCTTGTGAGCAGTGGTTCGTAGCCTCTTGCTGTCCAGGAAATAGATTTGTATTTTCTCATGTCTTAAAGAGTCTGTCTTCTTGATCTTTTTCTAAGCATTTGCAAATCTTAAACTCTCTGAACAGCTCATAGATGTTATTGGGCATATAAGAAAAATGAAACTTCTGTGAAAATGATCTTTATTACTATACCAAGTTAGCATTGGATCATGCTCCTGGAAGTTTTATTGATGAAAATACAATCCAGAAGCAAGAATTATGTGAATGTCTTTACAATAATGCAGAAGGCCTGTAGGTAGCTGAACAGATCCGTCTATATACTTTTGGTGCTCCCTTGTCCACAACAGATGTTCTCTATTCCAGTTCACTAGCACTGTATACCTGTGCATTTATTTTAATATCATGGCAATTTTAGGTTTATTAAAATACAGCTCTAGGCCAAGGAGGGGCATCCTCCACTCCCATCTCTGTGGATGAGGTTAAATGACTTGACCCTTCTTGGTCTCAAAATTTTTGTTTTCTGTCCTAACTGGAGGACAATGCTGAGGTGAAAAAAAACCCCACAAAAAACCAAACAAAAAAACCAAAAAGCCCAAACCACAAAAAGCAACATTAAAAAAAAATAAAAATCCTCCAAACCAAAATAAAACCCCCAGCCCCCAAGGAAATGCGTGAGGAGTTTTGAGAGAATAGCACAAGATCAGTGCCAAGTAATAACATCTTTCCATCTCCCTCACGAGCTGGCTGAAGATCTTTCCCAGGAGTCCATACAGAATGGCATAGTTTAAAACAGTAGGAATACATCAAAGTCTTTCTATCACTTAAATAGTCTAAATTTTTCATTGCAAGGTGTGACCCAGATTTCTCACTTCTTGCCTACTCCAAAGCTTTTCTCTGCTATACATGAAATGAGGGTTCAAGAAAAGCTGCCCTTTAACCTATCTTTGCAATGCAGATGCAGGATTTCTGAAGGTGTCACAGGGCCTCTGATGAGAAATGGCCAGCAGGATCCTGTTTTATGCTGTAGAGAAGTAGAAGTACAACAGGCTTTATTATTTTGCTTTCCTGTGGTAAACAGAGCGAACTCCATGATGACAATCCAGGGGCCTTTGTACATCCTGTGCTTGGAGTTCAGACCTTTTCCTTGTTCCTGTTCCAGGGAGTACTTTTTGAGGTATCATTATACCATCAGAAAAACTTAGATAGCTGTAGATGGGTGCTCCCACAAGAAAAAGCACACATAAGCAATTAACTGTAACTTGTAGGTATAACTGGGGGTGGAGGAGTGGTGGGCATGGCGTTGTTTCCATATCATGCTTCAGAATTGTTAAAGGGCTGCAAGGACCAGTTAGGACACTTCTAAATTATATGTATTTTTTCAGTTACCCCATTCAGTTCACCTTCTAGGGCAGGGAATCCCTAAACGTACTCAGAGCATTAACAGAATTCCAGTAGCCGATGTCCTGTCAACAGTCCTCTTAGCAGCTCTCATTTCTGAATCTGTGACCAGTGTGAGATACGCAATACCCATGTGGCTTTGTAGGTCAGCTGGAGCTTTGTGTTTGGAGAAGTTGAGCAGAGCCTGTTTGGAGCAGTTCTGCAGAGCAGTCTGTAATCTTTTACGTGAAACAGAATTGGAAGGTTTTACAATCCTGCTGCAGCAGGCAGGAAAATGAAGTAATGCATATTATTGTCATAAGTAATGTGTTTTAACTTGTAGGTCTTGCATTGCTTCTAGCCATTGTAAAGCCAGGGGAGACCTATCTGGATCAGCAGCTATTTTCTGTCCTAGCAGAAATTACATAGCTCAGTAAAATACTGGATCTAATTCTGTTAATCTTGATATGATGTCAGAGAAGGTCTTGGTGAAGCCTGTGATCACTGCAATAAATATTTACCTATAGATCCAAAATGGCCACATTTTTTCACTCCAGTGAATTCTCACTTTTGTTGTTTCAAGTCAAACTCTCTAAGTCGATTCTTGTATGTAGGATTTGGAAGGAGGTAACTTTCCAGATAACTCTTGTATTTCCATTTGGCAGCTTTCATATGACCTTTATCCTAACCAGATCTTTTATTTTTTTCCCCGTAATTCTTAACAATTGAATCTTTCATTCTTTGGAGCTTTCTGACTTCCATTCAGTTCCACTGACCTAGATTTTGCTGTTTGGGATTAATTGCTGGGATGATCTAAGCTGCTGTCTACTAAAGCCCCAGATTCCTCCCTTTTTGTAAAGGGAAAATTATTTCTTAACTCCTTGTTTAGAGTATTATCAGGAGAGGCAAATTCAGGTGGTTTTTACCATCATTTTTCCTTCCTGGATAAATAATCCAGCTTGGATTTCACTTAGGAAATAAACAAATAAAAGTGTAAGCTGAAATTGCCATGGCAGCAAACCTGCAAGAGATGTGACAGCTCTGTGCCTTGTGCGGCAGGAGGCTGGAGGGCAGGGAAATTGTTCTTCAGGCAATTGGGATGTTAACGGGTGACAGTGGCGCTGCTGGGCTTTAATGTTAAAGGAAAAAGCAGTGGTGCTGCTTGCAGTGTGCTGTCTGTCAATCCCCAAAGTCCTGGAGGAACGTTACTGTGGATTTGGAGACGCCCCAGAATTGCTGTGTTGGAGGGTGTCTCCCTTCCACCCACCTTTATCTACTGCTAAAGCTGTGAGAGGAATGAGAACACTCAGCTGCTGAAAGTAACTGTCACAAACTACCATATGTAGGAACCATGGCATTTCTTTTTTTTTTTTTTTTTTTTTTTTTCCCTTTTAAAGTGAGTTTGGGGTTTTTCTGTGGTTCGGATTTTGTCCCAAGCTGTAAGCAAAAGCAGGAAGCCATTTTCAGAGGTATCTTAAAATATGTTATGGCTCTCAGGTGACTAAATACCTCTGCAATCAAACTTTGCAAGTTCCAAGAACATAATTTACGGTTTGGTAAAGGGATTAAATTTCTGGCTTGTGGAAAAAAGCAAGATGATAAATTCACTGATAAAAAATGAAGTTTCACTGTTTGTGTCAGAAATAATTTACATACGCTATTATCTGCCTCTCAGTGTTCGCACAGGGAACTCTAAATATTACCATGGTCTGGAAGAGAAACACGTGGTAAAGAAAGGTATGTAAATACTTGGCCTGATCTCAGCTCACTTCTAGCTTACTTGCAATGCTGAGGGTGTGGGTACATGGGAAAGACTGTTGATGGGTTAACAGTTGCACACATGCTCTGTTAGGATTCATTCCTTTGCAGGATGAGAGGAATGTCTTGCTGCCTTGGCTTATGGCCAGCAGTTATCCAAAGATTTAATGAAATTTTACATTATTAAAGTAGGACTCTGGGAAGGCAGTGAGTGGGTCTGGCATATGGAGAGACTTGTAAAATAGATAACACTGTTTGTTCTAAATAGCTCTTAATGCACCTTAGTGTTTACGTGTTGCATTTTCTCTCTGGGAATCCCATTGGTGATAGACATGCCCATATCACAAAATATTCTGGGGAAGTTGTGCGTTATTTTTCATTAAATCCAGTTTGTGCTCCTTGTTTTTTGATTTGCCTTTTTACAAAGGTGAATGTCAGCAAGCACAGAACTTGCATTTTCTCTCAGCCTTTCGTAACCGATTATCAATGTTCTGCAACGTAACAGCCCATTTAACTCTGTTGCAGATAATTAAAGCAGAGTTAGAAATACTGGTGTTTCATATTTGGGTTTATGAAGAGTGCTGGTTCTTTTTTCAACTTTAGAATCTCTTTGAAGCACAAGGCAGATATGAAGGTAGCTGTCATTCAGTAGGACAGCTTGGCAGTCTAGTTCATGTGTCTTAGGAATTTTCTTTTAAGATGCAAGGAATGATGGTTTGTCACTCCTCTTTCGCTTTCAACGGACAGTGCTATGCTTCTAATAACAGTAGATTCTTAACAATATCAAGGGCTTTCTTTAGTTGTTTTGTCAACACACATGAAGAACTGATCATATGAAGATTCATTTTCTGGTATCTGAGAACAGACAAGAAAGCTATCTCAGAGATAAGAGTATATATTTTTATTAAAAAGTCTGCTGGAAGCTAACTTGGGTTCAGACACTCATTAAGTGTCTACACAGGGAAAGAGGTCATCAATGCTGTGAAGTCTCTTCAATCAACCCCCAAGTCTCTTGATGTGATTTAGAGCCTACTGTTAATAATATTCAGTGTAATGATGTGGTGGGAGGTAAACTTTTGAATGACATCTGTTGCTAAAGATTCTGTGATTTTTAAAGACTTAGATGTTTGTTGGGTCCTAATTCTGCTGCATTTTCAGTTGTGTCTCCATTCATGTGATAATTAGGCTGCTCACAGTTGCTAATTATTACTACTGTTGTTTAAAGAATGTAGAGAGCAGAAGCACGTCTGTGGCCAGATGCTTTTAGAATTGTAAGCAGTGAGACTAAAAAGCTTATAAAATTCACAGCCTATCATATGCAGGATAATGATTAGAAAGCAGCTAAACCTTTCTTGTCAGCCTTCTATCTAAAAGGAGAAAAAGTCTGTGTTTATGAGCAACATTCTAGCATTTTAACCGAGATGAATGTCAGCATTTCCATAAATCTCCAAATCAGAAAATTAATATACTATGGGGACCATAAAGGACTGAAACTGATGTCTAGTTTCAATTCTGTGCTGCTACAGAAGACGGACTGTCAAGGACCTTGTCCCGCATGACGTCCTTGTCTCTAAAGTGGAGAGATGTAGGTTTGACTGAAACAGAGTTGGCTGGATGATCACACCCAAAAAGTTGCAGTCAATGGCTTGATGTCTGAGTACAGACCAATGACAAATGCCATTCCTTAGAGGTCAGTACTGGGACTGGTGCCGTTTAACATCTTTGTCAGTGACATGGACAGGGGGATTGAGTGTACCCTCAGCAAGTCTGCCAACAACACCAAGCTGTGTGGTGCAGTTGACATGCTGGAGGGAAGGGATGCCACCAGAGGGACCTTGACAGGCTGAAACCACATGAAGTTCAACAATGCCAAATGCAAAGGCTCTGCCCCTGGGTTGGGGCAATCCCGGCACAAACACAAGATGAACAGAGCAGCCCTGAGGAGAAAGACTTGGAGGTACTGGGTAATGAGAAGCAAAACATGACTGAGCAATGTAGCCCAGAAAGCCAACTGCATCCTGGGCTGCCTGGCATCAAAAGGAGTGTGGCTGGCAGGTCAAGACAGGTGGCCATGAAGATGACTCAAGGGCTGGACCACCTCTCCTATTAAGACAGGCTGAGAGAGTTGGGGTTATTCAGCCTCGAGAAGGCTCAGGGAGACCTTATAGCAGCTTTCAGTACCTAAAGGGGACCTACAAGATGCTGGAGAAGGACTTCTTACAAGGGCATGTAGAGATAAGACAAGGTGGAATAGCTTAAAATGGAAAGAGGGTAGATTTAGATCAGATGCTAGAAAGAAATTCTTTACTACGATGGTGGTGAGGCCCTGAAACAGGCTGGCCAGAGAAATTGTGGCAGCCCCATCCCTGACAGTGTTCAAGGCCAGGCTGGATGGGGATTTGAGCAGCCTGGTCTAGTGGAAGGTGTCTCTGCACGTGGCAGGAGTGTTGGAACCACATGATCTTTAAGGTCGCTTGCAACCTAAACCATTCTATGATGTTCAGTGTAATTGCTAGGGGAAGACAAACATGAGATTAAAAGAATGAGTAACACAAGTTATGAGAGTTTCATATTCATCTCTCTACCTTTGCTTTCCGTCTTTTCTACCTTTCTCCCTGTTTGCTTTTACTCCCTCTCCCTCAGCACTGCTGAGCCTGCTCTACTTTGGGTAATTATGGCAGCTTTAATAGGCACAAGCATTTTCCCTAGTAAACCTGGCTTCACTCTGCCTGCTTGCATTTTGGCTTTTAATGAGCACCTGTCAATCTGAAATCTGTGGCACTAGTCAATGTGCTGTCTCTGGGCAAGTGTCCGTGATGCCTTTCGGTTTTCATCATCTGTGCCAAATAATGCTTTCTTACTGACATACCAGTGTAAATAGGCCTTTGTTTTCTGGAAATTTCCCATTGCAAACTGATTTGAAGGTGGACAATGCAAAGCAAGCTGAGTCCCCAGCTCACTTGCCTCTCACAGTTCTAGTTAGGTTTTTTGAGTTTTCTTCTATCAGCTTGAATGTGTTGACTGATATCTTATTATTTTTATTCGGGTCTGGTATGTGTCAGTGTTGCAGCCTGGAGGGAATATCACTTCTGCAGAGCTGAGTAGGGAAACACTGGAGGAAACTATATTTATGAGACAAGATAAAGAGTAGATTATTTTGCACTGATTTTTGCTTTGACTTTGCCTGCTCATGTGTCTGAGAACAGAAATTCAATGAAACAGGTTGGAAGAAGAAAAATTATGTGTCAGGAGTAGGCAAAGTTACGAGGTGATAAGGCAGAGAGTAATTACGATGTTGCGGAGTTTAAAACATCTTTCCCCCTGGCGTACAGCGCAATGCCTGTCAGTTTGCACACAAGAGGGAGCTCTTGGAACTTTAAAAGAAATAGTAGGCGCTATTAGAGCCTTTTTTACCCACACGTACATTTTAACATGTCATTTTCCAAGCTGTCCTGATTACTAAGGTTCTGCCTCAGAACCTTAGAAAGTGGTGTCTCCCTTCTCTATGTACCTTCACAATGATTAATACAAAAATAACTGTTCGTATTAGAACTTTTAACCACTATATCCACTCTGTAAGAAGAGATGATTTGCAACAAAGCTGAACAGCACAACTATGGAGATTTTGATAACAACTGTGTAAGTAGTGGGTGATAACTCTTGTGTAAGATGTAGTATTTGAATAGTGTCATTCAGAAATATGACCTAGTTCTAGTTTACTGGCAGAGCAAGTCCTTATATTGGGAAAGTATTATTACATTTCTAGTACATGAAGGAAAGCATCTGCTTTGAAGCTAATGTAGGAGAAACCCCAGTGAGAAACCAGAATCTCCAAAGAAAAACCACAGTGGGAGGGCTGTTCTGTAAGGAGATCTGCCTATTTATCTGATCTATCTATTTATTTATGCATTTATTTATTTATTTTTAAACACATTAGTGTGTTCAGTCGAGACCATTGTGTTGGGTTCAGTCAAAACAGGGCAGGAGATCAGGCCTGTAGATGAAGAACTTGCAATGCAATAAGAAAATATGGTGATACGTTAGTGAAAGGTGGAAATTCCATTTCCTACTGAGTTCATGTCATCTGTTGTCACTTAGGTTTTTGAATGTTCACTAGTCTGGTTATGATTTAAACTGGATGACATGAAACTGAATGGCAGTGTAGGTTATTAGCATCATCCTCTGATATTCCATTTCTGTGGTAAGAAACTTTAAAAGTTGATAAGAGAACACCAACTTCCTGGAAAGACCAATGTGTTAAATCTGGTTCTTGCTTTTTGGAGTTTATGAGAGCAGGCTCTTCCCCTTCTCCAGAAATGTCAACACTTTCCTATAAGTTTCTTAGCTCCTACCTACACTGTTTTTAAAGGGAAAACATTTGCTAAACAGAGTACAAACTATAGTAAAGCAGATGCTAATGCATTAGTTTTGGAATGCAGGATTATGCCTCTTATGAGTACTGAGACAGGCAATATTTTTCTCTTAATGTCTGGACACGGAGATTGGTGCCCTGTCTTTTAGGACAGAAAACTGTGGAGATGATCACTCTCATCCTCACTCACTTTCCAAGTGAACTATTCTATGTATTGCAAAATTACTGCGTAAACAGCCATAAATAATCACATTGCTAGTGCTATAGCTACACAGTCCTGGTAAGTTTGAGGATATTTTTCAGTGTCTATAAAAATGAATGATTGCTTTTAGTATGGTATTTAACATTCAACCTCTATTTTCCCCTGGTAATGAATTCTGTGGCCTACTAAGCTAATGTGTTTAAGAGTGCTTGCTGTTAATTCACTTGTTTTGCTTTATCTTCTGTCTTTCAGATTCAGTCACTGGTCTTGTTCTTCCCCTACTCATAGATTTACAGGACTGAAAAGGACCTCCGTGATCACCTCTGACCTTGCCTTAGGGCAAGATTAGCTACACTGGTCCTTTGAATGGATGACTGTCTAACTAGCTCTTAACACCTTCCTTAAGGCAGATCTTGCCGGCTAAAATACTGTATTTCATTAAAGTTTGAAAATGTTATCCTTATTGGTCTTGCTGAAACTTAATCCCTTTACTATTTGTACTGTCTAGTGGGCACAAAGAGCAGTAGCGTTTTATGTATTTGAAGCATATCACATTGTCCTCTCTCTTTTGAATTAATTGAAGTAGTTACCCTAGTCTTTCCTCGTATCCTTTTTTAAATCTCTGGTCTGATCATCGTCGCTGCTGATCATTGTCCATATTCCTCATTTAATTTCTATTTTTTTGATGAGTTATGCTCAGAAGTGAGAATTATATTTTAACTGTTATTTTATAGTCTTGTAGTAGAACAAAATATTTTGTAGATACTTCTTACTAGAAGTAAATTTCAGTTTTGATATTTTCATATTCTTCATCAAACTGCCAGTCTGATGAGTCCAGTCTTAGGTTTCCTTTATAAATCAGCTAATCTCATGTGTCTCAATCAGTTATATGTGCTCCATCATAGAAATACGGTTCTTCTATTTGTTCTAAAATGGGGATATCAGAACTGACTTAATACTTTCAATAGTTGCCACACTTGCACAATGTAAATTGATAAATTTCTTTATCTTTAATCCACCATGACCAGGACCTGTAAAATCCCCCTCACACCACTCTTTAGCATTAATAGTTAACCTGAAAGTTAGCAATAATACACTAATTACTTTTTTCTGCATATATTACAGTCCTTAAAATTCCTCTTTTCTATGGGGAGTATTGAGTTTGTGATTGAAATTTCTGTAGTACCTAGACTTCTTTGCTTAACCTAGATCATTAGATGCTATAATCACATGTTGCTGATCTACTCTTTAATTAGACTACTGTTATTTCCTTTTCAGTGGAATTTGAAACATAGCAATAAGATGAAAAATGATGTTTTGTGGGATTTTTCTTGAGGAGAAAAAGACCTAATGTTTTCCAACTTCTTGATCTGTCAGATCGAAGTGGGTGTTGTTAAAAACCAGCTTGTCTTTTCATATTTGTTTTACACTGCCTGCTTCTTGCCATGAATTGTGAGAAACAGCTCTCTCTTGCTTCACATTTCCTAAATCTTTATTTTATATTTTCTGATCTGAGGCCCAGGCAAGCACAACACGGGAGAAACAATCAAAATGTTAATGTAATTTTCAATTACTTTGAGTCCAGCATTAGTGCTCTCTCTTCTTAGAGAATGACCTTCATTTTTGTCCCTGCTGGGAAGAAATCTTCCTTAAGCAACTATAGGCCATAATATGCCACTGTTTTTTAAGCAGAATTCCCAATTGATTTCTTCAGGGAGTTCCACTTAAAATGCAACATCACGGCAGAGCTCAGTCTCGTTACATATATCAAATGAAAGGATGCAATTCCAACACATTCTTGAAGCTGGCGTCTAAGCTCCAGTGACCACTAGAGGGAATGAGAGATCTCGTACCGTTTCCTTTGCAAAAGAAACGTTTTTCTTATTAGCTTTAGATTAATCTATAAGAAATAACTCATAATCTGTATCTTTTTCCACCATATGAACATTAAACATGTGCATAAATGTTTGTAATTCTTAACTCCACTGTGTGTTTTCTAGATCTTCAACAGAAACCAGGTTGGTCTTGCAAACTATCAGTGCAAACCCAAAACATTCTGATAGAAGAGGTGTGGGGTTTTTTTCCCTCCTCTCAGAGAGCTCTAGAACTACTGGCAAAATATTGGATTAGTTTTGCAAACTGTCTGGGCCTTCGTTTATAATACCGTCAAACTGTTTATGCCAGCCACTAATGACTACAGAAGAGTAGGCATTTTATGTTAGTGAAAAATCTAAATTACATCCCAGACAGGTTGACACTGATGCTCCAAAGTGCAGGTTTGCAAAATGATAATTCCTATTCTCAATAGAAAAGAGACGTCAAATTCAGTTTGACTTAGGTACTGATTGTAATTTGCCTTTTAGCTCCAGGGTGCTACAGAAACAATCCACTTGATTTGGCTCTTGAGGTGTCTTCTCTTCACTTTTTGTTCTGCCTCTACATAAGTGTAGTGTACCTAAGCTCATGTGTTCCTTTCAGTTTCTAGTTACCCATTCTCTTTAAGCTTGACTTAATCTTACACAAACTCAGTATTTTCTGTCTTTTAGCTGTCACTAATCCTGAAGATGCATCATGAATTGAGCATGGGAATGTTCGAAATAGATCAGTGCTCCAAGAAACTGGTATGTTTTAGGCGTGCAAAAGGGTTAACAGGACAGGAAAAAAACCCAACGTTTTCTGGATTGGAATATATGCCATAAGACTCCGTAACGTCTCTGCGTTTCTTTGAAGAAACTGGCTGAAAACCTAGCTTTTGAAGGTTAGAAGAACTTAAGAGTCCTACATGTATTTCTATAGAAGCTAACAGAAGCACATGTGTGAATAGGAATTGCAAGATGGGTGGTTCATCAGTGTGGAGTTTGTCCTCTACTTATCCAGAATGATATTATGTGAAGTGGCTCAGCGTCTTAAAACAAAAATTAATAATTTGATGCTATACTCTACAACACCTGTTGAGGTTCATACTAATGCTAGTCCCAAAGTGCTTCAAAGCATAGCCATCCAGAGAGAATAATAGAGCAAACACAACAGATGAAAAGCTTGGTTTTGATACCTGCTCTGAAATGGGAGGAGGAGTGATATCAGGCAGAAAGTCCCAGTAAGAAATTCCAGTAATGAGAGATTTTGAGGTGTGTTGATAGTAGCTAGTGTAATCACAAAAAATGGTAAGCATGCTGTTGCAGCCTTTTCAAGATGAATAATGTTACATTTAAGAAGTAACTGAGGATGAATTTACTGATAAAACAACTTTTATAAGGTCTTCAGTATGTACTGGCACTGGTCCAAATGATCTAAAAGAAATATGTGCCTGCCCCAAAATAAATAACTTTGGGCTATTTTATGACTTTCAAAGTACATACCAATTTAAGAAGAATAGATTTAGATATCTTTTGTTCTGAAATAAGTCTCGCATAACCTCAGTATTTGTACAGCATATATTTGGATCACTTGTGAATATTAACATGATCCAAATTGTTACTCTGTGCAAACATTTACTAAGGCAGTGTGACGTGTAGTATGTAGTTTGACAGAACTTAAAATGCCAATTAGAAATGATGACTTATTTAATGCCAACAGGCCATACCCTGCAGTGCTTACTCGAGCAAAATTCTAATTGACACCAGTGGGAGGTTTGCTGAAGTAAGACCACTGAAGAGAGCAAAAGGCATAAGCAGAGGCACAACCTCAAATATTACTCCAGGCATTGTAAGGAGAATCATTTTGTATTCCCTGGCACCAGTAAGAAAACTGTGTTGCTTACAGATGAAGACTGGAAAAGCAGGGATATCTCTGTTTATCCAGAATTCCCTGCAATCGTAGCTCCCTTTAGAGGCTGTTTTTTGCTGAAAACTGTCTTTTCATTGAAAACTATGTTTTTATTGACAATGAAATAACTCATGAGCTTGTATGGGTTTTCCCAAAGGGATGTGGGATGGTGGAATGAAGGGTAGGAGGAGAGATGGTGTAGAAAAAGTACCCATGAAAATTCAAATTTTACAAAAATCTTTTATTTTTGAAATGCCCTCATTTAGAAATTTTCTTCTAATTTTATGAAGTGACAGCTGGTTCATATTTGAACTAGAGACAATGTATCTAAAGAAAACATGAAGCTGCAAACAAACAAAAAATATAATTTCCATTTGTATCAGGCTTTATTTAGGGGCCTTCTGGTTCTCTACATCCTGATCCCAGCAGCTGGAAAAACCTGTTCTTTTCACTGTGAGCTAGTAAGGTATAGGGAACATCACCTGAATGATTGTTCTCTTTGTTGTCCTTCTCTGTCCATTGTTCATCTATTGCATTTATGTGCTCTTTGAACTCAAAATAAACAGTCTGTGCAAGTTTTTGTTTGCTCCTACTTGAGATGTGTTGACTAGACAGGCAAGGTGGAAGGGTTTCCTCTGGCTTCATTGTGAGATTTTGTCCTAAATGCTTTTGACGGCACCAAAAACCCTAGAGAGCAAACCTAATTGATTACTATTGACTGACAGATTGGTTGGCTTGTTTTTGTTTTTCAGGTAGTAAGTTACTCTGTATTCAGTGTGTTCCTGTAAGTTATAGTGCTTTAGTTACCTTTATTTTTAATAATTGCTTTCATTTGATAGACTACTTGCACTGTTTCACTACCACTACATGTGAATCAGCAGAATGACTTTATTACAGACTGGTATGGAATGAGAGGTGTGGTAAGATTCTAACCCAAAATAGTAAGAAATGCTTCTAGAATTCTGAAGAAGACAGAACAATTTCAGACTCAACTTCTTCTGTTTATATCTACATATATGTACATGATAAAAGCTTTAATGTAGCTGATAATTTGTAATGGTTTCTATACTTCCCTAGTAACCTCTCTTCTACCTTCTCCACTTTGTTCTCAAAAAACAGAAATGTTTTAAGAATGAGGAAGAAATGAAACTCTGAGCTTATGTGGTCCTTCAGAAGAACATTGCCGTTTATTGCCAGAAATACAGTCTTTTCTGCTAATTTATTGTGTCATTGTAAGCAAGTGATGTCTTGCTCAGATTTACCATCTTTGTGACTTTATGACTTTATTTTTAAAAATGTCTCTTGAATTCTGCTAGTTATCCTGAGGGATAATTAGATTATCTAGATCTGGAGTAAAAAAACTGCCGTTTAAACGCAGCTGTTGTTCCAGCAGCAGAGATGTCAACTGTTGTTCTGGTGTTACCACCAGGATTTAAGCAGAGGGCATGGGCATGTCAAAGGAGCAGGATCTAAAGGTACATGTTCCATGCAGAATAATATTTTTCTTTTATCCCTTCTAGCCTCCATACTAGAGGGAAAATGGCAGCCCTGCCATTGGAAGGCTGAGCGTTAAATCTAGAGTAGTTGCAACTGTAAATAACAGCTCTGTTTTTATATATGACATCTCCATCTCAGTGATATCTTTCTAGAACAAAGAGTATCGAAGCTATTTTGAGCCCATTTACTTCTGATAAATCTTAGGGTTTTCCTCCATGCTGTGATCTTGTTTTTTAAATTATAGATATTTAAGGGGAGCATCAGTCGATTTAGAGCTCCTTACTAATCTGAGACTAAATTTTAATCACTGGAAGTCTTTGCACTAGATTTTGATATCAACAGTGCTGTATTTTGCAAGAATTATACCGTAGGAAACTTTGTCCTAGATCACTGCTAAAAATGAGAAATGTGTAGTTACTGTAAATTCTGTTTTTCTTAAGCAGCACAACACAAGTCCATTGTGACTAGGACAGTCGTTGTGCTACCATATATCATGGTAACAGTAATATATAAATTGGACAATAACCCTGTTTAGATTGTGCTCAAAAGAAAGTTTTCCTATGGATGTGTCCCTGCTCCCAGCATCTGCTTTAAATAATGCCAAAGACTCTCTTGATATTATGCAAGTCTGTAACATTTACCTGGCTACATTTAGATTTCAGTGTTTAATATGCTTAAAAGCCAGCAATTTTTAAAGTACATTGACGTTTACTGATGAATCCTGTGATTATAGAGAACTAATTTTAAATTAAGAATTTATTTTTGTCAGCACACTTTATAATAAAGGTTGTACTTTTTTGTTTGTTTGTTTGTTTTTTCACTTGTAATAGCAAACTTCAAATTTTTGTGGACTATCAAGAATATTTTCCAAATCCTGAGGTATATTGCTTATGTTCTTTCATCAAATTTGGCACCATTAATATAGTGCACTGAAAATGAATACTTTGTTGATCAGTGAAAACATAAGAGCCATCCCACACTGAAATTTCATTTTAAAATGTGAACAAACTCTCACCAATAGTTGTTTTTGTAGTACTTATTCAGTGTTCCCTTATCAAACACTTTCTACTAAATAACCGTGTGTCTTAAAAAACAAAGGGGAATGCCAAGGCACTAGATGTGTACAGGCTTGTAATTTGGATTTAATGTGATGGCAGTGCTTTGTTCTATCACAAGTGTGTTTCTTTTAACATGGAGTTGTTGGGAGAGTTGACATCTATTTAGGTGTCTTGTAATCAGGGAATTTCAGGTAACAGATCTGTTTTCGTAGATGAATTTTTCTATAGGATTTTTACATTTTGTATCTAAAAATTTAATTTATTTCATCAAGAACTGATTTAAATAGACTTTCAATCTGGGACTGACTTTGATCCGACTCTGAAGTAAAACCTAAACAGCTTTACTTTTCTATCACTTTTTTAATGGATGTATAATAGCTTCAAGTTCTTAAAAACCCAGAGTGATTTTCCGATCATATAATTTTTCTTAGTTCCTGTAATTCAGCAGTGCAGGTGAAAAGATTGCACCTTTTTTTTTTTCCTTATGGTTGACTTCATTGTAAACCGTATGAGATTTTTTGCCTTTAGCTATAGCCTTTAGTTTCAGCTGATTTCCACTAGTGTTCTTTGTGCAGATTGCATTTGAGTGCATATTCAAAGACTTAAGCATGTGTGTGCATGTCTGCAGGGCAAGTGGCTGCTGCAGTGCTTATGCTGACATTAGAGACCTCTAGTGATCATAAAATCAAGGGCATTCGTAAGTGTGTTCCAGGTCAGGAGCAGATTTAGCCTACGGGGCTAAAATACATCTGGTTAAAAGATGAAATTTTTCCAATATTTCATAAATACTTCTTTTTTTTTTTTCTCTTTCTTTCTTTCTTTTTTTTTTTTTTTTTTTTTTTCCCGAAAGTTTGCTTCCTGGTAAATCTCTTGTGTGTGGCCCTTATAAAAGATGTGTTTGTTTTAAAAAAAGCATTTAAATGAGTTTGTTCTCTTGAAATGCAGCCTGTTTCCACAACCTATGCCAAGTGAAACTTATCCTACCAATAATGACTGTAGGGAGAGCAAACAAATATAAGATTGAACTGTGCTTGTGGCAATCATTCCTCGCAAAGGAGGACCCACATGAAATTTATTACTTTTACAGCCTGAACACTGGTGACCTCTTCTACTCTGGTCATTCACTCTTGCTGTTTGAGCTTTTCTACTGAGCATCCGTTTATGTTTCTTAGAGATTGGAAATCTTTGTATTCTGGATTTGTTCAGTTTAAAGAATAATTATATGTGCTTAGTAGTAACTATGCCATCTAATCCATATTAAACACTGCAGCTGTATGCATAGACTAGTTTCCAAGGGAAACAGCATCCTCATCCCTGACCCTGAACCCCTCCTGGAAGTTTTGAAAGTGTCTCACTTTAATCACACCTTGTTGTTGCCACCCTAATCCTGAACTCAGATTCCCAACAAAATTACAGCTTTTTAAATGTTTGCAATGTCATTGTGGAGTTTACCATGCATTCCAAATGATTTAAGATACTTAAATGGTATTGGAACAAATTACTGCCTTCATTATGACAGACAACAGATGAGTACATTATACCACTTAGTCTCAGCTGCTTTAACTAAAATACAGTGATTGTTTTCCATCCAGTAGTTCTGTAATTACTCTTTCTTTATGTTCACTGTAAGAATTAAGATGGCGTTTTTTTGTCTCTTTAAGTAGCACAATCAATATAATTCTTGGGCATTGTTAGGCAAATGATCAATTATTTATGTTTCATTTACATAGTGTGAGAAGAATGGTGGTTTAAGTTGGGTAAAATGTGCCAATTTCTTTAACTTCCTTCTGTAACTACCTTCTTGTTGCCCCTCTCTTTATTTTTTTGATTCTATTGAAAGATTCTTTGTAGTAAACTTTGAGAAGTTGAGTATATTTACAAGACTGCTGATAGGATCTAAGCTTGTGATTCTGAGGAGTATCAAATACTTAACATTCATCACTAGGTACCCACCTTGGCTTAATGGTTAAAGAAAGCAAATTTGGTGCCGCTATTAAGGACAGCAAATTTGATGCCCCTATGAAAGAAAGGATCAGTTGAGGTTTTAATTAACATGCTCTGGTACAGGATTCTCCCTCTGGGGTTTACAAAGATCAGAAACATTGTTGCTGAATTTTCATGACATCCAAAATGGTGTCTGCGAAGATCCATTGTGCATGTGTTGTTCAACTTCCTTCCTGATCCCAGTCTTTCCAACTATGCTATTTTACTGCCGGCTGGATGTTCCAGGGATCAGATCTGAAGCGTGGGAGGTGGTCTGCTTCAAGCAGCTCTACTTTCATTGGTTTGATGACCAAATTCACATTAATTTTATATCAACTTCAAATAAACTAGAAAATTTTGTCTACTGTACTGTCTTCTGTGACAGACAGTGAATACACAGTGTCTAGAGGGCCTCCGTATTTTATTGGTTAAAAAAAAGGCATAAAACTAGTGCACTGATAAAAGATGTTTGAGAACTGTGATCTGAATTGTCTACTGTGCAAGAAAGGATTTGTAAATGACTTTTTTTTTTTTTTTAAATACCTTTATATTTCTAATGAAGTGTTTGGAGTAACTAGCACATGCTGGCACAAAATGTCAGCATTTTATATTAGTAGGATCAGAAACCTTTCCAAAGACAAGTATTTAATGACATACTGTTTTATCAGTGCTTTGCTTTTGAAGGAGCTCTCAATGAGGTAATGCATCTGCATACAGATGCAGGCGCAATGGCTGTCTGAAGCAGTTGAATCTGGGACTGATTAATCAGTCCTACCACTCGAAGCATGGGCTGCGCTGGGTCTGTGTTTCTGCTGGATCCAGTTTCTGAGGATGCAAGCAGGGGAAAGGAAGTGGGGAAGAAAGGGATGCTCTTCTCCTGGGGTGCTGAAATGATCCCATGACATCAAAAGAGAAGTTTTTTCATGGGAGAACTGCTGAGAAAAGAAACTGGTACTTAATGTAAGCATGTGCTATACAGAGTACAGAATATGCTGATAAATACCTGATCTTAGCTCACAGAAGTCTCCAGAAGCATGACAAAGTAAAATACACTATTCCAAGGACTTTTTGCTATTGCCCTGAATAATGCCTAAGGAAATTACTTAAAGGGCTTGGAGAACTGAGAGGGTAAAGAATGTAGTGCAAAAATAATTGATCCTTCTGGTTTATTAGCTTGCGCCCCTGTTGTGGAAGTTTTGTCAATAACAATAACACTGTAGAGATGTCTGTGCAGTTAGTCTGTAGCCAGATCAAACATTTCATGGAGTTCTAGCTACATGCTTTCTCCTTGAAGAAGGTGATGTATTATTTAATTTGTAACTAAGTCCTGGGACATCTTGAAGCACAGCATTGTTATTTATCTTTGCTCTTCCAGGCTTTATCTGTGTTATTTATCTTTGCTATTCCATCGGTTATATACAGCACTAGCCCAAGTTTGTGAAAATCTGGCTTGCATACGATTGATAATGATTTTGGAATATTTTCAGAGCAGAGTTAAATGCATGACTTTTTAATTTGATTTGAAAGTGTAGGGTGTTTGAAGGAAACCTTTCAATGTAGTGCTTACTGAGCTCATGCCTGTAGGTCTGATACAGTCATTTTGTTTGTATTTTGTAATTTTTAAAATGCATTTAATTTTAAGTACCAGTCTCACACAAAGAAAACAATTCCTCGGTAGGTACCAAGATTACAATATTCTGTCTTGTTTCTCTAGTGACAATAAAGGTCTGTTTGCCTGGACCAGTGCTGAGGTTCTGTGTTAGCTCACAATTAGCAAGCTGTCTTGCTCAGGGCTGCTCTTTAGAATTGTTTGGACACTGGATGGTTAAATTGACCTAATTATTTCAGCAACCCTATATAAAAATCTGTTGTTGCAATTGGTATGCCAGCCTTCCCATCTTATAACACTGTGCGAAGTAGTCTCTAATGGTTTCCTTTACTAACCTTCATATGGTGAATTAAGCCTTGAGTTCTAAGTATTTGATTGTGCCGACCTTCGTTTCAAGGAGGTTTTTTATTCAGGCTCTTAGCCTTCCGTCAGACAGAAACATTATTGTCAATAAAAATAAAATAAACACCTTGTCTTGCATACTCTGCTTCCTTGAATGGAAGTATTCATAAATGTATAGCTCTTACTTTGGCAAATATAGGCTGTCCGTAGACTAAATTTACACATTCAAAATATGCTGTAAATAGTTCAGGAAAATACTAAGGAAAGTGATCCTGGAAATTAGGAGATCCAAATATGGTGATGGACTTGGAAGTTTATTTCCATCACTATCAATCACACAATCATGGGCCACCAGTATTTTTACCAAAGTGCTACTTTTTAAATCTTGGGTTATTACGAGTGGGCTTCAGTGAGCAGTGCTTAGTGCATCACACCCTCAATATAGTCAATGCTTCATTAGCTCCATGGAGGAATGGGGCTTCTGGCCCAATATTTGTATGACACTAGTAATAGAAAAGCTAAGAAACCCTTTGAACAGAATGTAATTTAGATCTTACTTGGAGATTTGGGATAATTACATTTGTTTCAGATTCACTGTTTTCTGTCCTTCCTAAAGGGAATCACAGAATCACTTTTTCCTTTATATAGACATCCATTTTACTTATTCTTCCACTTTCTAAAAGAAAAAGAGCACTAGGAAGGACAGGTAAACCTTTGTTTTGCCAATGCTTGGGGTCAGTGGACACATGAATGACACACTCTTGCTATAACTCACGATCCACATACTGAGTGATCAAAGGAAACCAGGGTGTAAAACACAAGGCTGTTCTGAACTACAGAAGATGGTACAGTCCAGAGGTGAAAAACCTTCCCAAAGATTTCCCTGCCAAAGTCCTATGCCACTTACAGTAACAGAGATTTGGTTCTAATCTGCCACTGTGTGAGGTTTATTTTGGTTTTGTTCTTGCTGAGAATTTAGTCTTATGTTGGAGTCTGATTCAGAGAGATCTCTGTGGTCACACTGGCGAAATGCTCAGGGTGAGATTAAAGTTTTAGTCAGTAAGATTGCTTTTTTACTAATTGAAACAAGGTAGGGCATCTCTGTGAAAAGAGTTGATAAGAGGTTTTCTTAGATGTATTGTCCACCCTGATGATTTTTATGCTTGAAACAGTCAAGAGTTAATACCTCACAGTAAATACTAAATCTGCGTGTGGTGACTGACAGATTAAGCACCAGGGATTCCAAAACGGATTAGACCACGCATTCTAAAGTGCAGATGTCAGTACTGCTTTACGTCACAGTGCTGAGTTTAGCTGCCTCATGTTTCATGTAAAACCAGGGGTATTATATCATCCTTGTTTCTTTTTTTTTTCTGGTTTGTTGGTTTGGGTTTTTTTTTTTGTATCTGTGTTTTTTCTGTATGTGTGTTTGTGTCCCATTTTCTCAATTTAGTTATTTCACACTAGTGCCTTTGGCTCTGTTCGTCCTTACAGAGATCAAGTGATAACTGATGCAGCAGAAACGCGAAAGGCAATGTAAGGCTGTGAGCCCAGTACATGAGCTAGGTAGATGGCCTTTTGGTTGAGTCTGAGAGGAGAAAGAGCTAGAGAATTTGAGAGTGGGAGTTGAAGTGAGGCAATTTAGTGGCAGTATAACAGTAGGGAAGCAGAGATGGGAAACTAAATGAGACACGACTTTGAGAAAGTTGTCATATGTATCTGATACTTGTCAGAGCTGCCACTTTTCAGTTGGGTTGCTCATAGTTTGCTAGCACTCACATAGTTTACTAGATAATGTGTTTATATATTCATCTCAGATGCACTTTACAACTATGCATATGAATTCATGTAGAACAAGTAAAAGTCATAAAAGAAATATGTCCTGCCCTGAGGCCTTAAAATCAATGTGGGAAGTGGGCTATGTGCATAAACCCAGCAAAGTGAGAGCATGAATTTATCAGCTAAAAGCAAGACTGCAGCCAGTTTTGAATAGAACTCTCTGTACGTAACTGATCAGCACTACTCGGCAATGCAGCAGGATCTACTGAACAGTAACAAGTGCTGCTAATAAGTCTAATAATATTATCAAGAACAGACCTAGCCCTTGTAGTAAATGCATCATTAGTGACTCTTGTTAGTTTTCACTGCACTTGAGGGATGGAGCGTTGGAACAGTGCCCTAGGGAGACAGTGGACTTGCATCACCATGAGTATTTAAGAAGAAATTGGCTGCTTCTCTTGAAATACCTACTTTGGTTTTGGAAGATGCTTTTTAATCTGTATGTAGTGGAGGTGCAGAATTAAAGGTTTGGCCTGTTTCTTTCCTTCAGTGAACCTTGAATGAAATTAGGGATAGCTTTTATTAAATAGAACACTGCATTAATAGGATGATTACATTGCATTTCATACACCATGGTTTCTGCTAATTGCCTGTCAGGAATTAATTCCTCTTCTGCACTCTCTGCCTGTTTCCCATACATATTTTGACACTGGTGGAAGCAGGATTCCTTGTGAGCATCAAAACTATGTTGTAGCTGGCATCGTGATAATAAGTAGGTCAGGTCAGCATGATCTCCAGGAAGCTGGTTCAGAGAATTCCTTTACTTGTCTCTGCAGTGATTTGCTTGCAGGCCTGTGATCATTCAGGGTTTTCCTCTGGCTTCATCTGGCAGGAACTGTGGGAGCATTTCAATTTTGTGCTGCAAAGGTGTGATTTGGCTTTTGAAACTATCTGGACTTCCTTCTGCTCATTAGTTCCTGCCCATTGCAAAGGCTTTGTGTAACATTGTGCTTTGGCACAATGTAGTTATGGTAGACTAAGTATTTCACTCCTAAATTAAAATGCATAACTCAAGTCTTTCAGCTTGATATAGATTATTTGGGTAAATGGTAGTTGTGTATGATGTAGAGGTCAGAAAAGACCTGCTTTGCCCTGGCTAATTCAAGATGTGTGTCTTCCTATGCAAAAAGAATTTAACATTTTACAAGCCTGACTCTCAGTGTTCGGGTAGCTGAAGTTAGATTTAGTTTCTCTCATTAGTTTCTCCCTATGTCCAATCCTGACCATGATTCAAAGGACTAAATTAATGTTTTGCCTGTGTTTTCTCCAGACTGGGATGTCATCAAAGAATTATTGTTTTCCACCTGACTGTAAAGCAGAACAAGTCTTCCAGCAACTTAACCAAAAATGTGCCACTGGAGGGATTAAATTATCAGCCAAAGAGGCTGATAAAGCTATTTAACTTTTTCTAACAGAAAACTGTGTCTTATTTCACATTTCACATTGCTTCTGAAGTTGGACTTTTCTTTCTTCCAGCACTGCAGAAGCAATTTTGAATGGATGAGAACCAAATTGCTTCAAATGGAGGAGGATTCTCTAACACTGTGATAACGTTAAAGGGATAGGAATCATGAAGAAGTTGATGCTTCTGCTGTTAAAATTCTCAGACCTAGTCCTCTTGCAGTTGTGCTGCAGGCAGAAGCTGGAGGATTCATTGGAAGCTACTTATGCTTCAACTTCTGCTTCTGCCTAAATTGTTTTATGTGAGCATGTTTGGGAAGTATGACAAGGTACTTCATTATTTTCTTTTTCTTTTTCTTTACTTGGCCTTCTTCAGACTCGAGGTTTCTTGCACAGCAAATAACATTTTAACATTATAGAAGAGCTTTGGGAAAAAACCTTCTCCACTTGTAGGCTACAGTATTTATCTAAGCTAGTACTTAGAAAATGAGATTTTAAACTTGATGGCTCTAGTGCTATAAGCACATCCTTGGGACCCAGCCAGACTTCTTGGTTTCCCCACAACATTTACAAATGCATAGAGCAGATCTTTACTGCCTTGGATGAAAACAGCATTAATCATGTAAAGTCCATTTTCTTGTACATTTTCCATATTAGCGTGCTTTAATAGTTAGAGATGTGAACAGAAGAACCTGCAGACTGATGAGTAATGAACCATAGCTGCTTAAAGAAAAGACATGATGCAAGTCAGCAGGGACTAAAGTGGGACCTCTGGCACCCAAATCACCATCTGTGTAATTTAAGCACAGGAGGAGTTCTAGCAGGAATGAGTGGCTATCACTAACCCCTGCCAACAGCAGAAGATACAACCGCAATTTGAGACCCATGCTTCAAAGAGAGGTGCAGTGACACCTGTGATCCACAACCTGCCATGGTGATACACTGATTGGCAAGACCATGTAATAGTTGGGATTTATGCTCTTCCATCATTGAGCCCTGTCTGGAGATGGATACCTGTACCCTACTGTGATTGTGACCAGACTGTTCTACAACACCTTCTGCTGGGAAACTCTCACCTTTCTGTTTCATCAGAAATGGAAGTGCTGCAAAAGAATATATTTTTCATTTTGGTTTAATTATGCTCTTAAAATTTGTCTGTATATTTTCGTATTATATGGAAGTCGAGGAAAGGCAAAATAAATTGCACTTCAATGGCTGGAAACCTATCTGATTTTGAGTGTGCTAATCTTTCACAGTTTAATTTGTGTTTGGATCTGCCAGTGACCTAATATTTTTTTTTTTTTTTTTTTTTTTAACAATTCTAAGTCTTTAGACAAGAAGAAATCCTTGATGGAATAGGTTTTTTCTTTTGTGGTCTGATGATCAAGCCTCAAGCGTATTTTGTCCTGTTCGGTGTTCTCAGTTATAACTTGGTTTATCATGAATGAATTTACTTGCTGTTTTGTGAAATACATCCCAGTCCTCTGTAATTTGTTTATGAATAAATTCTTGTCTATTAAACAGATGTGGCTCTGCTGCTGTGTATTTTGCCTTGAATGACTCTGTCTTCAAAGGTAGTTTAAACAAAGGAATGTAAAGAATATGTATTTTTGTTCTAATTTTCAACTTCTTTGGTTTTGCTGCTTGCCTATTACGGAGCAATTTTACAATGTCTGACCAAGTAGCTAGCAATCTGCAGGGATCTTCCTGCTGATGTTTTCCTTCTGCTTAAACTGGATACTATTATAGGACTTGTTGCTGTTCACTGGGCTCAGGTATCTTTTGTCATGCCTGAAGTCTGTGTAGCATCCATAGTTCATATTACAAAAGATGTGTGAAAAATATTTAATAGGTAACCATATTTAGAGAATTCAGTAATAGATATTTAATAATATTTAGAGAATATGTTGAGAATTTTTAACAATATTCAGAGAACTTCTTGGTGATAATTTGCTGCTGAGATTCAGCTACCACCACATCTAACTGCTTTGCACCTTCACCTCATAGCTCTGGTAGGCAGGCGTGGAAGGTCTTTCTGTTCTTGGGAACTTGTATTATTTAGGAGCATCATCCTGAAAAGATTGAGTAAGATTGAGTAAAATTTTGTTCTTCATGTTCTCCTTGATTCAGTCTAGCATCTCCCTTGATATGGGCATAAAACTGTTTCAGTGGAGTCTGTCAACTGAAGAGTTAATATTACAGTTGAGCTGCCATATTTTGCTGCTGCAAGGTTGTACTCAATAGGAAGTCAGTTCTGTATATCTGTATTTTTTTCTTGTCATTACTTTAAGAAAAAAAAGAAAAGGCAGTTGTGGTGATTTATGATATTTCCACTATAATGGTTTCCTGACCTTGAACCAAACTTTTCACATGCAAACACTACTGCAAGACATTTTGGTTGGGTGTATATATTTCCTCCGGTGATAGTGACCTTCACACACAAGGTACTGACTGTCCCTTTTATAGGCATGATCCTTCAAGCCCCATCTCACTGGCATCACATTTTGTGATTGCCTTTTCATTCACGTAGTGCTTCAAGGTGGGATGATTGGTAATAAGCTTCATGCTACCTCTGATGGCTGTATCGCGTTGAAAGAGACATATTCAGGCTGCATCTTTATTTTTCATCTGCTGCATCTCCCATAGGAATACTTTGGTTTAGCCTTGCTAGGAGCACCCATTCACTTCTTTTAACAGAAGGCAGTGATTGTGTTGTCTGTACCTTCTGAAACTTCAGTGTGTATATTTATTCTTTGGTGGGTTTTGTGCTTCCTTCAGTTTCATGATTATTTAGTTGGTTTTCTGACAGTAGCTTTGCATTATTTTCTTGTGCAATTCTGAGGAAATCTGCGTGAATGTCTTACATGGACTAGTGTTCATACTGCATTTAATTATTTGGACTTTGTGCATGTGTGTCTTTCTCTATACTAGTGCTGGTTTTGCTTTGCAAACAGGGCATGGCATTAATGCCATACATGCAAAATGTTCTCTTCCAAGCCACTGATCCCTGTTGCTCCCTACTTCAATATGGCGCTTCGCTTTCTTTTGTGGAAGCTGTGTGTAATTACTGCCTTTACCACAGCTGGTGCATGTGACCTGTTATGCAAAACATTCATGGAATGATAGGACAGTTTGTGTTGGAAGGGACTTTAAAGCTTACCTAGCTCCAACCACCTGCCATGGGCAGGGACACCTTCCACTAGACCAGGTTGCTCCAAGCCCTGTCAAACCTGGCCTTGAACACTACCAGGGATGGGGCAGCTGCAGCTTCTCTGGGCACCCTGTGCCAATGTCTCACCACCCTCAGAGTAAAAAATTTCTTCCTCATATCTAAGGTGTACTCTCTTTCAAATTAAAGCCATTAAAACATTGCTTTAAAGTATCTTTAAATTAAAGCGTAAAACATTGCTTCATTCTCTTGGGTATTTTTCTTCCTGATTTTCACACATCTTTGTACTAAGTTCATCTGTGTTTTGTACTTGTGCATTTGCTTTTTGCTTGCTTTCTTACCTTCTGAACATTGGATGAATGGACTCTAAGCCTATATCACATATAATCTCTGTTTGGATGTGGCCTTGTTTACTAACTTTGCATTTATTTGTAGGTCTTTAATAGAGTTCCAGAGCATTCTTATCTGTTTCTTATATTTTAATTTCCTTTTTTTAATCTGTTTCACATTAGTTCATCTTTGAAAGATTTCATAATAGCATGACTTGGCCATTTCATGAGGATTGGCAACCTACCAATCTACCTTTTCTCCAAATTCATTATAATGCTTTGTTGGTTTATGACAGCCTCTGCGGATTCAAAATGCTTCAAAAATTTTATATAGCTCCTTCCAGTTTGTGCTGAAAAATCCAAATGCTGTTTGTACCCTGTGGCGGCTGTTTCCCATTACAGATGTTAATGTGGCTGCTCTTATTCTAGTTCCCTCTCTCAAGCTTCACTGCAATTTTTCATTGTGATCAGAAGGATTTCCAATTTCTAACTGAATTCTTTTCATGTCTGCCTGCTTAGGGACAGGAGCCTGGAACATTGTCATGATCACTGTTTTCTCTTTGTGTGCAGGAGGGAGATTCAGTGTTCTTAGCTCCTGATATCAGGTATCTGAAGGAGTTAATTCCTTTCTGTCACCGGGTTCATTGTGGGAGAATAAAAGGGGATGGAGCCAAGAGGTCTTTTCCTTTCTGTTTGTGTATTATCCCATCTCATCAAGCACTTTTTAAATGCAGAGCTGTCTAGATGTTGCCTTATAAGTGAATATGCCATAAAGTCTCTTATTGGGTAGCAGTATAATTGTATAACAGCAAGCTTGGGAAACTAGCTTTTATTATGGAGTTTTTTTGGTTTCTTTTCTTTTTTTTTAGTTAACTCATCTGAAAATGAGTAGGAAAGAGATTGGTTACCTCATTAATGAACATTTGTATAATCCTTGGGGACTTGGGAATGAAAAACTTGATTGAACTGCCAAATTGGTGGTAGTGATGGCTGTCTTTGTTCACAGTCAGCTTTATTATTGCAGCTGCACACTGAGCTGCTTCCCCTTCTTGCCTGTAGTTGAGCACTTTCTGCACTCAAGTCTCAACAGCTTGCATTTTTTTACAGAACATAAATACGTTGCTCTGTTAGACCAATGGTCCATGTAGCCTATTGCTCTGTTTCAGTAGCCGTAGCACTCCCTCGTAATCTGCAGCATTCACCAGAATTACATTCCTGCATCTTTCCTTTTTCATCTGTTTATGGAGAGATTTCTGCAAGAATTTCTTCTGCTTTTGCTGTAAGATATATTGGTTGAAGCTTATCAGCATTGAACTGCTTTACTATCTGTTAGCCTGTGCACCTGCTCTTAAATGATCTGCCTTCGTCTGTTTGATATAATTTGCAGTGCTCACTTATTTATGACCACTGAGTATATTTAAAAAGTCAAATCTTCTTCTACTCCTCCCTGTTATCCATCTAACACTGATATCCCTCTTGACAGTATTGATCCTAATTCCACAGAACTACTGGATCATGTTGTGTGTAGGTTAATCTCCAGAAAGGTCCAGGGTTTCTCCAGCACTTAAAGTTGGAGTCTGTTCAAGTGTGCGTGTCCAATTCTCTTGTCTGAGCCCTAGGGCCCCCAGCAGGGTCCTGCCTGCGGGCTCTCCCATGCCATCGGTAGTTCCCAGGCACTATGCCTGCTCTGAGCTCCACCCAGACCTCTCGCTGATTTCAGCTTTAGTTTTGCCTTGGATTGAAGGCCAAGGTGACCCTAAGGATTATGGGAGCTGTTGCCCAAAGGTCCTTGTGCCCTGCTGAACAAGGGCATGACATCTTCCATAGCAACTGCAGCATATAGTGGAAGATAGGCAGCTTTTGCTGGAGTATATGGCCCAAAGCGTGTGTTCCACATGCAGAAGCCCTGATGATAGTGCAGCACGTCAGGAGAAGACAGTGGATCTCTGTCTTCCTATACTAAACCTTTCCTGGCTGCCTGATCCCCTTCATTTCCTGCTGAACAGGACTGTCTGTACAGGTTCTCCTTCACTTGTGGCTATGGACGTAAATGGGAAAGGAAGAGATGCTGGTTTTCCTAAAGGTTTACTTCTTTCATCACCTTTGGCCATTATTCAGATTTTAAAGTTATTCTTCAGTTTAATTCCCTGTCCTTGTAAGGACTTTAAGCTCTCGCCTTAAAGTTCGCTTCAGAGGTATGTTTGCTTTTCCTTTTTCTGTTAAGAATGCATAGGTTGAGTTATACTGTGATTTTTATCTCGGCAGTATCCTCAAAGAATCTAAATTGATCAGAGACAAGCTTTTTTTCCCTTCAGGAAATAGATCAAATTTGTTTTAATCAAGCAAATTCAATTTTGTTGTTCCTTTTTTAGATCTTAACAGAGTTCTTTCCCTTAATTCAAGTTTGACTAAACTCTGTAGTTCCCTAGGGCATATATGTAAGCTTGTGTGATAGAACTACACTTATCACTAACTCTGGGGGTATTTCTTGACCTGAGCCTGTTTACAAAAAATATTTCTTCTGAACTGTATGAACGATCTGGGTATCATGACTTAGTGTCCCCCTAATTTCAAATGATGTCTTCAATAGTGTGCTAGAAATAAATCGGGATGTCTTCCTTTCCCACTAAAGTTGTTCACTTTAACCTTACTTCGTTAAGTAAGTACCACTGTTATGCAAAGATGTCACAGTTAAAAAGCCTAATGGATTGTGGCCACACAGTTTTCAGGTAGTTGCAAGCATGCCAATGTCGTCCATAATTTTCTGGATTTCTCTCACTGTGTACTACATGAAGTATTATATTTTTAAATATATTATCTCTGTGCTCTGTAGAATTGCAGGGGTAAGTTCTCAACTAATATAGTTATGCTAAGGCTTTAATCCACCTAAACTGAGGTGGTGGTAAGAATCATGTTTAACTCTAGAACCTGAAGAAGCTTTGGAATATTCACTGGACTGGGTCATTTAGTTCTGTGCAAGTATTTGTTATTGAAGACGTTACTTCCAGGTTTAATCTATAGCTTGCTTATGTTGTCAGAAGAGTTCTATGGTGTTGCTTTCATTCTCTGCCCCTATGACAATTGGAGCATTCTAGTGCATGCATGCAAAGGCAGACAGTGATTTGGATGAACTCTTGTATGCAGCCTCTAAAACTGCAGTTTCAGGTGGGTTTTTTTGTTAAAATTTCTGTGAATAAAGATAATCTCAGAAATTCTGACAAGGAAGCAGAAAGTCCAAAGGGAGGCCAAATGTGGCTGAAATCATTATATTGCAATTGAAACCTGCGAAGATCTGGCCCAACTTAATTGTGTAGTGGGTGGTTAGAGGGTGGTTTATTTTAATATTTGACCTCTGTGTAAAGGCAGAGCAAGGAACAGCAAATTGGGAGCATTGAAAAGAGAAGGAGAACGCTTTACTTCATTTCTACATTCGTCAGCCTCAAAGCTGCCTGGAGTTCTGAAGAGAATGAAATGATGGTCAGACAAACTGAAAGTGGCAACAGAGTGTCCTGGGTTCAGCAGTAGCAGTCTTTCTTTTTTTCTGCTTCTTAGTGGCTGGTGCAGTGCTGTGTTTTTGACTTTTGGCCTGGGAACAGCGCTGATAACACTGGTATTTTTAGTTACTGCTCAAATGTTTAGACTGGCCATAGGACTTTGTGAGTCTCATGCTCTGCCAGGGAGGAGGGGAAGCTGGGAGGAAGCAGAGACAGGACACCTGACCCAAACAGACCAAAGAGGTATTCCATACCACAGCATGTCATGCCCAGGAGGTAACTGGGAGTTACCCGGAAGGGCACTCTCATCTTAGCTGGGGTTGTTTTGGCGGGTGGTATTGTATTCTCTTCCCTTGTTATTTCTCTTATTATTATTAGTATTGGTGGTAGCAGGAGTGGTCTGTGTTACACCTTAGTTACTGGAGTGTTCTTATCTCAACCTGTGGGAGTTACATGCTTTTGATCCTCCTCCCCATTCCTCCAGGGGGGGATGGGGGGAGGGAAGGAAAGAAAGAGGGGGGAGGAGTAGAAACTGGGTTTAAACCATGACACTGAGTTTGCTGCCAGCATGTTTCTGAAAGAAAACCTGGGGTGAACAGAGAGGATAAAGCTGAGTTCTGCGGGGGTGTAACAATAGCTGCTGCTTCATTTGGATGGAAGGGCTCTAGTGGAAATAATCAATAGTACGGGTCCAAATTAGCTTGTACTGATGTGCACCCAGCACAAGAGTGTGCTTTGGAAATATTGTATAGGAAATAGTTTTGAGATACTGAAAACAAGAAAGGAGAGTCAAAGATGACCCTCTGACATCTGGGTCCAAGTATTGCAACTGCAGTGATTATTTGCAGAAATATTCTGCAGTATTAACTGACATCTACTGATTATTTCTCAGACATGTACTGGGGATTCAGAGAGAAAGACAAGCAAATCTTTGGTTTTCTTCTTGACAGAAATGTCAGGCAACAAACATTGGCTACCTTCACCAGAATTTCTGATGGGTCAAATAAAAAGGAGGGCTTCAAAGGAAATAGAAATAACTGAAAGGGGTTTGGGTTTGGTTTTTTTGGTTTTTTTTGGGGTTTTTTTTGTTTTTTTTATAACTGTTCTACATACTTTTGTAGCAGCATCTGAAGTAAAAAATGACTTTCAAAATTACAGATAACAAAGTCTCAGAGTTGGAAAATGTGTTCAGACCCCTGTTACTCTGATTCTACGTTTTATTACCCTTCCATTTTTCTCTGCTAATATTTACATTACAAAGAGACATATTATATTAATTGGTTGATGGTGTGTAACATGTATGCAGGGTATAGAAGTTATAGGACTGGTTTGCAGATCATCGTAACATTATTATTTCAAGCAATTTAGGTACAATAAAGGTCAACAATGTACTAGAAAATTATGTTTAATTTTTCTTTAAAGTTTAAAAGAAGTATGTAGTGCTTTGTCATCAATTAGCAGCAGGAGGGCAAATTATAGTTAAAGTGTGCTTGCTATATAAACCACAAATCGTGTTAGCAAAGAATTAACATCATAACTGGTAATTTAAAAACTGCCTTTAGCTCTGAATAAGGGTTGGCTGTAGACATATTTTAATGGTTTTGAAGAAGTAAAAATAGATTTTTTTCCTAGAAAGAGCATTTCTGGTGGAAGTGAAAATAATTATCTGCTCTTTCATGAAATGGTAGTGTCTTTCTCAGCCTTAGTTGTCAAATGGCAATGTGCTATAGAAAAGACTGGTTGTCATTTCCTTGATCCATGGCTCTGATTCTAGATTTTTTTAAAATGTATATATATTTAATAATGGAAAGACTTGGTTATATCACCAGAGGACAAGCGCATCAAGTTTTCTCTGGTTGTTTGGGTACAGATGCATGAAAACTGCATGACTTGTCAGATGCAGATTAACAATCGAGAAGTCAGACATATAATTTTAGTTGGTTTGTTTGTTCGGGTTTTTTTCCTCAAGCCTATAGAATGTGTTTGGTGTGTTTCTGAGACCACAGACAAATATCTCAGTTGCACACTCCAAGCTTTACTCCTGCTGGCTAATGAAGCAGAACAAGACATAGAAGAAAAATACACCTTTCTCATTGGTTTGCCGCATCACATTAATTTTCTTGTGGATTCTTTCAGTGTATTGACAACCTCAAAATTGAGCCTATGAAAACAGTAAAATATGGTTTGCAATGTAGGTTGGGTTTTGATGTGGTGATTTTGCTGTTTGTTGTTTTTGTTTATTTTTTCTGGAGTGACAGGAGAATGGTGGTGTGCATGTCATCAATGCAAACTAAAGGCAGTACATGCACGTTGAAGACATTCCTCTCCTACTGTATTGCCTTTGTGATTACACTTGGTCAGTCTCTTCTTTTTGTCACTGGCCTCATGCCTATCTTTCCTCCTCACTGGTGAATTTAGCATGAGTCTTAGCATGTTGTATTCTTTCTTATCCTGTTACTTTCTTACATCAATTAATGTTCTTACATAATGTGAGGTCTTCAAAAGCAGTTTGACATGATCTTCCCTTACTACAGCTGGTAGCTTTGGTCTGAGAGAATGTTATTCAAGTATTTTGTTTCTCTTTTGTAATAATGCTGCTAATTACTAGCTAAAGACTCTTCCTAATTTGTTGCAGTTATGCTTGATCAAAGACTGATATAAACAGACATTATGGCTGGACATTTGTGTTTATTTAAACTCATATAGCTTAGAGGACTCAATTAGAAGAGAAGAACATACAATGATTGTGTGCAATGCAAAAGAATAAAGCAAGTAATTTCCACAACCTGTTAAATTTTTTAGATACTTTCCATTTGGATAACAGATGTGTTGTTCTGTGGCTCTTCAAGCTATTTCAAATTCTGTTTATACATTTTTAATGTTCCTGTAAGCTACAGTGTGTAGGCATTAGACACAAAATTCAAATTCATGTTCTTGATACTTTAAAGGAAGAACCCATATTTTTCATGTATTTGTGTTTTTGTTGTTTCAGCTTTGCCTGTTTGTTTCGTCATTTGGAAGGTGTTTAATGCAGATTTGTAGGGATGAGATAGCTGTGAAGAAAGATTAACCTTACAGTGACTTGGACCCGTTTGCTTTGTCAGCAATCAAGAGGTCCATTACATACGCTATTCCTGCTAGCATTTTTGGGGTTTAGTTTGAAACAGTGAAAGAAAAATAATCTCCCCAATACTGTATGAATCCTAGACAGCCATAATGCTTTGCACTGTAGTGATGGTATTCCTGGCAGAAAGTGTATTCTGAGTAGATCCTTTGAGGATAAAAATAGATATTTAAAATACCTTGTTATGTTGTGCCTCGCATATTCTTGTATACATGGCTGTGATTATCAAGTCAGCTTTTTGGTATGATCTTGTGGGATGCAAAGGAGCTTTCCTGAAGCTGCATACCAGAAAGAATTGATAGTGTTGGAAAAGACACTAGTTCTTAAACTGCTAAAGCGGATTTTGAATACTAAATTAGGTTGGAACAGGATTAGCCTAAGTGAATTTCAACATATTTGCTGAAACTGTTTAAAAATCTATTTTCACTTGTGGAAGATGTATTTAAACTTACCCTATTTCTGTAAAGATTATCCTAGATAGAGGTGACTTTTACCTTGGAGTTAGTGGGGTCTTATCCCCACCAAAACTTTATGAAAGTAGTAAATTCTAGGCATTCTGTGTTGACAGCGAGATGCCATGGTGGTATAATGCAATGAAAATTAAAGAGAACAGTATATCATAGCATCAAGTAAGTTCCATGTAACAACTTGTGATATTGAATGTTCATACTACAGGTCTCTGATGCCTTTGTGCTGCTTCTTCCTCCCTGTTCTGTTTCCAGGCTTGCAGGGCTGGACATGCAGCCTCTTGGTCTGGGCACCAAGAGGGAACGTGTAGCATAAAGTTGTAATGTCTTCTGAAAAGATTGGATTTGTTTTGTTTTCCAGCATATAGATTTTCTGGTCTCTGTTATACTTGTTCTGTGTGATTTTATTCTCTTTAACATCTGTTGTATGACTTACTTGTGCAAGTCTACTGCAAAATTTGAGATCCTTACCGAGAGTTTTATAAGCACCACCGATCCTGGAATAAATTGAACTGTGATCACCACATTGTTTGGTAGTAAACACATTAGACCAAAAATATGAAGCTGTTTAAATTGCAGTCATAAATGGAACTTTGATATTAAATATTTTTCTGAGGTGGATTTTCTTCTTCACTATACCCTTGCTGTCTAGCCTCTCTTTTCAGAGTGCCAGAGCAAATGTTGAGAAAGGTTTCTTATTTAAACAGCGGATTTATAACCTGCCTCCCTCCCAATTTTCAAGTCTATATTTGAAAAAGATTGTTAAAATGCTATTAGTCTTGCATTCCTACTGTGTGTCTCATCTTTTAGTCCAGCTTTTCTTGTCTTTCAGTTGGTGAACAAGATCTCAAACTAAACAGGACGTAATTCCACAGACTCCTGCCTCAAGGGGATGGTATCACTTAATAGTCAAGCTAAGACGGTGGTTCATGAGTGCAGTCTGTGAGCAAGCATAGGTAGATGGGGCCTCTCCTGAAGAACATGAACTTCCATTGCTCTCCATGACTTCAATCAAGTCATGCGCAGAAGCAAACAGATCATACTGGTTTTCTATTCCAAGTTTCCTACCTTTTAGCATGTGACTGTTACTGGAACACCTAATGATTCAGAGCATGGGTGATGAGCCCTCGCTAGAGCCATATTCTTGTGACTTAGTGATAGGTTTCTTTATTGCTTTCTAACTTCATCTATCAACTCATCATATACAGCTACTCTATTTGGGTATGTTCTTTTTTTCTCTTCCTCCCACTCCCTGCTTTTCAGAGACATGAAAGTCTTGAACAGAGACATATTTGTGGTGTTTTGCTTTGTTTTTTTTCTCTTATTGTTTGTTTGTTTTAATCTCGTCAACTTACTAAAGGGGAAAATTAATTAGAGATGATTGAACAATTTGAATAAAGTGATTTGGGAGTAGCTGGAAAAAATGGAGGATGTGACTTGTGCTTCTTTGTGGATCATTTGTTCTGTCAGGGGGTGTATGTGTATGTGTGTTTCTTCACACATACGCTTCCTTTTGAACTACTTTATAGCTAAATTTACTGTCAGTATTAGCCATGGGAATAAGCTTGCCTCATAGATCATCAGCATTATGACACTGTTATTTACGATTCCACGTTAAGAATCTGAGGCAAGGAAGTTTAGATGATACTGCCAAGAAAAGGCACTGGCAGTTACTGGTCTGCAGCTTAGGCTCTTGTTCCCTCAGAATGACTCCTGGGTGGAAGTCACCCAATGATATTTTGTTTTAAAAATCCATGTGTAATTCTATTGAAGGTTAATAAAGCTGCGTCCTATTTGCTGCATTTAAAGAAAAAAAAGGCAAGCATAACAGCTGACTTTGTTGGTGCACATAAATTACAGCTGCTTTGACATTTATGTTTTCTGTGCCGATAGATAAATGATTTCTATGGAAGTAAATCAATTGCACCAAAACTACTGGTACAAAGCACCATGGTCTCCCTAATCTGAGAGAGCAAAGGGTTTGAAATATTTTGAAATATGATTTAACACATTTCTTTTCTAAAAGCATTTGTCAGAGTGTTTTTGTCCTAAAGAACACATGCTAAATTGTAACTTGGCCTTTAGTGTAAACACACATTCAATTTCCAAGGAGCTGCCAAGCTTGCTTCTGAACAGGGGGTTAAGAAACTTGCTGACTTCTTCCCAGATGTTTTGTGTTGCCCTCTTTTCTGATGCACCACGCCGTCTTCTGATTAACTCTGAATATTGTCATCTAAACCTCACTTCAACTTTCAGTCCAGCTATTGGAACAGCAGCAGCCAGCAGAAAGTGATCATTTTCTATTCTTATCAAAGCTGTTTTCCAAGTAATGCATTTTTTAAAATATTTCCTTGCAATCAATTGATTCTAAAACACAAAGACAAAGCAGGTGGAGAAAGAATGTGCTAAGCATCATAAAGGTTCCTGAGAAATCATTAGGTAATTCAGTGATTAATTTCACAATTGGGAGTCAGGAAAAAACAATATTACGTATTATTACAGAGCCTGTAGGAAAGGTATTTAAAGAGATTTTGAAAAATCTATACTGGCACTTTTGATGAAGAATTTTGCTTTCATGCCACAATTTGAGTAGCAAAACTTTTACTTGGTTTCACTGGCCGCCTGTGGATTCCCAAATAATTATTCTATCTTCCCTAACTGTGAAACAGCATGAAATAGTATTACTATAACCATCTAGTGTTACAAAATAGCGGTGACTAATACGTAAACCCAAGCGAGTTTATAGGGTACACTGCTATAAAATCTATAAGCTCTATAATGGCTTTTGGAGAGTCTGTCCTTAAAGATAACAGTGGAACTGTATACAAAAGTACCTAAAGCTCTGGGCTTCCTCTTCATCTGTCCTGATCCAGCTGATGAGCTAGTATTTCCTGCTTTGGGAAGGTCTGTACTGAACAATGGGATGCAGATGCTTCAATGTGCTGCCTGGTGCCATTTCACATGTTCTGGAACAACAGAAGCATGCACACTCCACTGGTAGGTATGACACAGCCTTCCTGGAAAGTCAGCTACAGATAAAGGCTTTTGAAATGGTACTAGGCATGTGTATTTAGGTAGCTGATGTCCAGCTAATTTGTCAGAACAAAGATCATGGGAAATAGCTGACTGAAAAATCAAAGCTAGTCAGTCAGCTTTGGTACAGTTGTAACAAAAGGCAATGCTGATCTGAGAAGATGAAAAACCAGATTTTCATTTCTTCTGTGGAGAGGGAATGAAAAGGATATAAGGACAAAAAAGGGTGTTTAATAATTATTTTCAAAAGAGGCATTTTCCGCTTAGAAGCAGTTTTTAATTCACCTTTCCTGAAGGTCTCCCCTGTTGAAACATGGCATGGAACAGGCAGTCCCCATGGAAGTCAATAGGAGCTCCCTTGCTATTTCAAGGAACAAAGGTCTGATCACTATACATATAAACTACATACCTAGAATTAAGAAGTCTGTCCCTTGCTCTAACACATGTGCCCTTATGACTTCTTTTCATTGCATCTGTTCCTACAAAATTGGAGGCTTTCAGACGAAACTTCTGTAGGTGTATCTTTTACTTTATAGAATTGACATCCCTATACCACCTTTTTGCACGCAGTGTTTGTTCTGGCCCTTTTCTCTCTGCTCTCTCCCAAAGTGTGCTGATTTGGGCAATGGATGTCTAGTTTCTCTGTTACAGAGATGGCTGGATTTCAGCACGCTATAAGACTATAGTCTCTGAAGCAGTTGGGATAAAGATAAATAAATCATAAGTTCATGTATAATATTTATGTTCTCTTCGAAGACTGCTCAATGATGAAAATTCTGAAAGTAAGAATCTTCTGTGATCTGTCTTGCACATTTAAATACTGGGTTTTTTTAAATAGCTACTTTTCACAGTAGCTAAAAGTTACCAGTCAGGGAAATGACATTGAGGAATGATTGTTAAGCTAATGCTGTTTGTGGTTTCCCTGTGTATTGTCTCACACAGATTTCTTCAAAATAAGTGACACAGCTTTCACAAAATCTTGTTCACAGCCACATTGTTTTCAGAATTAATTTTCTGCAAATCTATTGTCTCCTTAAAAATAACGGCAATGCAGCTTTCTTTTGTACCCCATTGTTGTGAGTGTGGCCTCATTGATAGCAATAAGGTAGTTTCTGAAGGGAGCTGACACCAAAAGCAATGAGCTGCCTTGCGTTGTTGCTGTTATTTACAACCTTTAATTCAAAGGCATTGCAATAAGAAAGTGATACCATCAGCTCAAATAGCATTTTGCTTATTCCCTCCTTAGAAGTGTCATTGACCTGTGGGGAAACTATGGGATGACCAGGTAGTTGCAATATAGCATACTCAAAGGCCAGAGCAGTAAAACATATTACTAAATGTCAGTGAATACATTTAGGCATTAGGATTCAGAAAAGGTACCTTGTTTTCAAGACTCAGATTGAAGGGAACAGAAAACAGCACACAGATCTATGGCAGAGATGTAGATCAATGGAGGATGCTTTTCAAAAATGTATAGGTCTAAAAATCTTTTAAAATGTCTTTTGGAGACTGGAAAAGTTAGTAATTAATTTTGCATTGACTGGTTGTAAAATATACACAATTAAGGCAGCGTCTTCAGCCCCAGGTGATTATGATTCAGGAGCTGGAACAGGTAAGAATACAGGCCCATTATCCTATCACCAATGGTGCGAGCAGATCAGCTGTTCCTGTGCGTGGTGTCCTTGCATAAGCACATAGCTCACTGAAGGCAATTACCAGTTACAGAATTGGAGCACAGTTCCCCTGTTACTGAAACCTTCCAGGGGATTATATTCCTACTCCTAAAGATTGAGCCAGGGAGTATGGATATGAGACAGTTTTATTTCTTAAACAATAGCAAAAAAAGTCTTCCATTCTTCTTTTGGATTCAAAAAAGGACTTATTTTGTGCCTTATTTGATGCCCAAAACATGCTAAGTGCAATGGTAAAAATAAGTAACAAAGAGCTTATATGATGATAGATTGTGACACAGTGGATAATAGCTCCAGCAGAAGAGAGAAGGTTTTCAAACTACTCATTGCTGTGTTTTCCTTTTTTTTTTTTTTTTCATTCTTTCCTTAGGATGAGCAGTTTGTTAGGTGGTGAACTAAGCCTCAGCATTTAAATGAGGTCCAGACTCTCTCCAAATTTGACAGAGGGAGAGCCAGAGTTCTGGTTCTGGGGTTATTTCTGGATCAATATCAAGAGCACAACATCCTAGTTAAAAGTGGGGCTAACTTTCAACAGTGTTGCTTCTTTGTTAGTAAAAAAGGGTTTGCATTTTCACAGAAATGAATGGCAGCCAAATTTTGCTGGTCAAGGTCTTGAATGTTATCTTCCCAACTCCTAACTCTGTCTCTTTCTTGGATTCACAAATGTCATGCCAGCTTCTTTCTTAAACCTAACATTGATTTTTTTTTTTCAAGAAGCACACCTGAATAGGAGCAGATGGCACCTGATCCTTTTGAACATGAGGGCCTTTTCTAGTAGTGATTTCTAGCTGTGGCTCTGTATTTTGAGCATGTAGCTTTGCAATTGAGATATTACATAGATTTTGTCTGTTACCTCAGGATCCCATGTGACCACACTATCTTAACCACTGTGTGAATCTGTGCAAAGGCAGGGTCACGCCTTTGAAGTTATAATGTTTATTGCTATACATTGCTAGCTATTTCAGCAGAATGGAAAATCGTATGTCATATAACACATAGATGAATATATACTTTGTTCTGATTTATGCTGTTTTCACAGCTTTTTGTAATCTTTTCCCAGTTTAATTTTACCTTCATTGTCTAAAGTCATGAAGCTCAGTAGCAGTTGTGCCTGTACTAAATGGCTGAGTTAAGAGGCGGTATTAATGCTTGGGCAACTCACAGGGGTATATGCACATGTTATTCTATTTGGATTGCATTAAATGAGTTTTCAGAACCATATGGCAACGTACCTTAACGATTCTTTCTGAAACAGTCTAACTGTTGCAGCCTTCTGTTCTAATTAGTTACATCTTCTGAGCTTTACCAATTCACTGGAAAAACTGCATGCTTAATATTGCTTAAATTTTACACAAATGCCTTTTGTTCTTGTGGGTGTATTTTAATACTGTACGTGTGAAATGCAGATAGCTTCTTAGTTACTTGCTTTACTTTTAATATCTCCCCAGACAATACATCAGTATTTTGAAACGGCTTCCACTGTTTATTACAGCCAAAAGTATTTCTGCTAAATTGTTGGGATTTGATAGGCTATAGAAGCACAAATATGCTTCCTTTGAAACTAAAGATGATTTCCTTGCCGAACTACAGTAAAATACGTTTGCTATGTCTGTTCCACCCATGTTTCAAATGGGAGTGTGCTTGCCCATCAATTCCAAATATTTGAATATTCTTCTAGAATGCATTCATCTTAAAGGATCTGGTGTTACATAGAGGAATTGGCAATTTATTTAACTACTTCTTAAAGCTAGTCAAAGTATTCCCACAACACCAGTAAGTAATCATAGGGTTTTGCAAAGTTTTCTCTTGTTCTTACACCTTTTCTTTCATGATAGCAAACAAAGCAGCATGTTCTAGACCACTTAGCTCTGCTGCTTTATGCATTTTCCATTAGCAACTGTGATAAGAATGGTCTGGTTTGTACTATTGTACTAAGATGGAGCTGTGTCTGCGTCATGTGTAGATTTTAACTTGCCTCTTAAATGGGATTATCAAATTTATTGGATTTTTTTAAAATCTAAAACAGTTCAGAAAATGGAAGAAGCACTAAAAGTTGGCTGGCATGAGCATGTGAACACTGCTAGCAGTTTTCAGAAATTAGTAGGCTCTTTGTGTTTGTGTATAGAAGAGGAAAATACCTACCATTGGACCTTTTTCATCAGTCAAAAGAGAAACTCCATTCTCTTGTTCCCAAAGGCACTGTGCAAGAAGAATAATATAAGCTGTAATATCAAATCAATCACATTTACATTTCAAAAGCATCCTTCATAAAAGTGCCTCGGAGGGCTGTACCCAGCTAATAAAAACACAAATAAAATATTTAACAAGCTCTATCAAGCACAGGTAGGTTGTGCGTGTTTTGTAAGCCTGACCTTAAAAATGGACAGCAAATCAGAATTTTTCAAAGACAATTTTAAAAAGAAAAAATCTCATGTCTATAGCTAGGGACCAAAGAATACAAACACACAGTGCAAGGAATCCATAATTTCTGCTCACGGATCAGAGAGGAAAGCCACAGAGGTTAAACAGAAATATTGGCCTTGAACAAGAGACAAAAATGGTTGTGTGGGTGTGAAACACCACAACGCTGCACTGAAAAGCAATTGTTTTACAGGGAAAAAAATAGCTCTCTTAATTGATTGTTTGATAAGGACACTGCAGTTGCAGGGTCAGGCACTCAAAATTGAAATGCTTTTTTAAAATGAAATTTATTCCACGAGAGGGGTGCACTTCCACTTGTGCTTTGAAAAGAAATGAACAAAGTGTGGAGATCCATATTCAGAAAAGGCAAAGACAGGTGGCCTTGGATGGCCTTTGAGCCAAGGACATTTCAAGCTGGCCTTTTACCACAAACACTTTCATGCTATCGCTTTTCTTTAGCATCAAAAAGGCTTCATTTAAAAGGCTCAAATCAGAGCAGACCCACATGGGTTGCTCTCCAGGCAGCTTTATTTAAAGTATTTCTTTTTTCTTTTTAGGTTGTATTGTAGTATTTTTATCCTTTTTTTTTTTTTTTTTTTTTTTTTTTTGCTACTAGGTATTGTTCTGAATGAGACTAAAACTATTGCTACCAATGGGGAAACAATAGTTGCCCTTCATCTGGAAAAAACATTATGGAGCAGAGATGCTCTTTTACAGAACAGATGGCAGAGGGATAGCAGCTTCCACTTCAAACATGAGCAAGCACAGGGTGTATGTGGGTAGAAGGTTTCATTGCATATCATTTTATGAAGACTTGGATATATGGGTGAGAGAAGGTAGAAAGAGTACTAGGGCAATGAGAGAGGGCTGTATTTAAAGCACTGGATAGAGTCACAAAATCCTTGGCAGTCTAGTCCCAGCAAAAAGCCAAAAATCCTTCTGGATTGACTGTCTGCTAGAAAGAAGGGTGACACTGTCTGAGTAACAAAAACCCCTCTTTTTACCTTAATTTCTGTTCCGTTCAAGGCAAGTCTGGTGGGGTTTTTTGTAGTTGTTTTTGTTTATTTTCTTAGCAGACAGAATTGTATGAGATACTTGGTTCTATCATAAATTTCTCATCTTAATCAAAATAAACTGCAGGACTCCAAAGTTGGCTAACGAATTCTGTCAAAAAGGAATATCAGAAATACATGTTTTGTGAATTTTCTGTCATGTCTGAAGGTTTCTGTAAGCAAAAATCTCACACTTTCTCCACGGAAGCATTTTGTTTCCCGATAATAGGTAATGTATTAATGGAAAAGCCTTAGTGGACTTGTCTAGCTCATGCTGGGCCAAGGTACACACTGAACATGGCTGCTGTATGCACAGGGTGCTGCTGGAACTTCCTTTGTGGTGGCTCATGTTGAACAGCTTTTGCAGTACTAATAGAAGTCTGAGCTCTTTACTTGTGACCTTATGCAGACATTGAAACACCTTTATATTGACTCATTTATCTTATGGGCATATTGTTATCTAACACTCTTAATGAATCTCTCTCTTCTGGAAACAATCAGAACAGACACCAACAGACTAAGGTGAGTTTCTTAATGAGTAAAAAGTCATTCCATCAGTAGCAGTAGAATTGATATGACCTGGTTGCCCCAGGGTGGGGATCTTACATCATTGTATGTTTACCTTCCTCCTTTCCCCTCACATTATCTTTCTTTTCCGGCTGTTTTCCCTCAGCCTGTGTGAAATGTCATCTCCTTGCAGCACCCTTGATTTCTTAAAATCTCTGTTTTCTAGCTTTTTTCCTTCATAGCAGGGCTCTCCCACATCAGTGCTATGACAGAGCCTGAACTACAGGAGCCACAGGTAGCTGGCTAGTCTGTATGTATTCAGACCAGAAATGTGTATATGGACCAGAAATGCAGTGAGTGTGGACAACTTTGAGTATACCTTGTGAAACAGATTTGCATAAAACTGATAAGGAAATATGGTTATTGAACATGGTGTATGAACAAGCAGGACATAGTTGTCTATGACTTCTTAGAACAGCAACCTAAAAATAACAACTGAGAAGGAAGATGATGGAAAAACAATGGGATGCTGCTCCCTGCATCTAGTGGCCCGGCAGCTGAATCTCATGTGCTACTGCAGACTCAATCAGTTCCTATTTTTGTTTCATGCAAGTATAAAGTGCCTTCTGTACTAGTTAAGGTAGTAGTGATCTGTTTTTTGTAAGTGATGGTTTCATAGAAAGGGCAGGGCTAGGTAGGACTCATGAGGGTTTTTTATATTTAGGCAATCAGGTGAAGTGTGAATATAATGACACAGCCACCAATTGGCCAAGTGGTTGCTCTCTGTGACCATCTCTTCCATTTCCCCTCTGTATGTAGGTGTTTCCTTCTCTGTTTTCTGAGAATTCATACTTCGACTTCTTTATTTCTCAAGATAATTTTCAGCCTACTTTGATTTTTAACCTTTTTTTTTTTTTTTTTATTTGAATGTACATATGCAAATTCACAACAGACATGACCAGCAAAACTGTGCCTCCAAATTCTGAAGACTGTTTCATTTGTATCATGACTTTGTCCCCAGGAATTCTCACCCCATATATGTATGTCCCTGCTGTCAGCTCAAACATAGAATATTAGTGTCAGGGAGCTTTTTACCCTGGAGTGCTCTTCTGGTGTCCTAGAGTCTTCTAAATAACATCAACCCGTAGTTTGTCTGTCCGTGTTTGGCTCTGTAGAAATATGAAATGTTAAGGCCCATTAAGTTTTTGTAGCAATTGAAAATTTTTGCTGCAAGTGGTCCTCAGTATTTTAAGCAATGTAAGGATGCGGATAAGCAGAGTTGCATTTTGAAGTTTTGTTTCCCTTTAAGCTCTCATCTTAATTGAATTACAGTGAAACAGTAGCAAAACATTTCATCTAAATCTGAAATAGCTGAGAGGCAGGGCTCGGTTTTAGATGAGATTTGCAGGATACAGCAGCTCATGAAATAGCCTTACTAGGGGTAAGGCGTAGAATTTTGTATAAACCACTGGCAATCTTCTTGTGGTTTGTACAAAATTCAGTCATTGGTTTTGAACCACTTGATGAGAACTGATTGATAAGAAATTATGTTCCACCAAAGACTGAGGGTTTTGTTTGAAAATAGTAAGACTATAAAAAATGGAGAATAGTGTTTTCTTCAATTTATCTAGTCTTATAGTAATAGCATAGCCTTTCCACTTCCTTCACAGTTTCTATCTGTTAGTATTTATTTCTCAATCTACTGAACTTTTGGAACAACTTTTAAAACAGTAATGATGAAAAGCCATGTTGTGAAGTTGGAAAGGATGCCTACCTGAGTCAACTCATTTAAGGTTGACACATTCAGAGTCAGCCTGCTGTGCTCACCTCAGTGTGTTGATGAAGTGCTTCTATAGCAGAAAAATACTATCCATTTACAAAGTATTTCAGTCAGGAAAGTTCCTGCTTGGAAGTTACAAGGCTATGAAATTGGCAGCAAGTTGGTCTTTGGCTTCTGAAACAGTTGAGTTTGCTTACTTTCTGGATGTATTTTCACTGACAAACACAAGCCTTTATGAGGGAGAGCTTTCTAGAAGTACGGTTTGAAATCTGTGTGCATTTTAATACAGTGTTTTTGCCTATACATTGCTTTCATTTTTCCTTGAAGCATTCTCTTCATGTGCCTTAACTTGACACTTGCATCTAAATACTTTTGAAACTCTGAGGACATTTGATCAAGTAGATGGTCAAAAATCAAGACACGTAGATTTGGCTCAACTCTGTCCTTGTTTGACACTTCCTTTCTGTACACTTAGGCTTTTCTTGAGGACAGGAGGGAAAGTACTGGTATTATGTGCACCTTTTCCAATAGTTGAAGGTAAGAAATACAAAGGGAATATATTTATTTTAAGAGTATGGAAACAACCTTGGGTTTTTTTGATAAAGGAAACAACAAGATGTATTTGAGGTAATTTACTCTTATCTCAAGTAATCTGAAGTAAGTGAAAAGGAACGAATACTCATTTCACAAGATGTTATCTTTTATCTGCTAACAATATCCAATAGTTTCTCTAAACAGATGAAGTGTTAAGTGGTTCAGAAGCCTTGCCAGCCTCTTTATTTGCTAGATAGATATAATTTGAGTATTTGAGAGGGATGTTAACCTGCTTAATAGATTTTTACCCTCCTTTTTACTGTTTATTTACGAGTAAATAGTATTATAAAGCCAGCAATTCCTGGCCTTTGAAAATATAAACTGTGTCTTAAATTTTTGTCTTCCTGCTGATAAACAACTGTGGGATAGCTCCCAGGAAATTCATAACAAGATGCTGTTTGAATTAAGTAATTTTGGACTGTGGGCCAAATTAAGTTCCAGTGAAGTGGATAGAGTTTTGGCAGAAGTGTGCAGCATCCGTGATGATTCTGGCATGTGCAGTTACTCCGAACACAGTATAGATGGGCTCCAGGCAGAAACTTAGGAGCAGCTTGTGACTTCAGCTCAGCATTCAAATGCAAACCAGTCACTGCTTTGGCCTGAATTCAAGCAACAAAGGTTAAGTAACTGAGCAACCAGGATTCCTTATGCATCTTCCGTCTGGGGCTGCTTGGATTCTGCTGATAACTGCAGGCAAATATTGGTGTTTCTTGCCAGTCTCAGTATGGAGTATGAGGCTAACGGGTACAGTAGATTTATGGGCTGGCCTGCAGAGTTTGTCTTACATTCAAATGCAGATCAGTCTCTAATTTCTGTGGGGTGCAAGTTTGACTTCATGAATTTTATCACATCTTTTGACTGCTCTTTTTCTCTAGCTGCTGGAAAAAAGAGAAAGTTTGTCATATAGTTCTAGTTTAAAAGCAGCATGTGTCTACGGATACCTGATTCTGGCTGTCCTAGAAAGGGTGCATGGGGTGTTTCTTGTGATTAAATCCAGCATAGACAGTGGAGAATGCTGAAACAGAGCTTACGGTAGCTATAACTATGCTTCAGGAGAGCCTGTGGGAATTAGAGTACGTTGTTAACATAGTAGCTTGAGCTATGAGGGCAGATCGTTCCCAAAGGCAGATTACAACAGTGCATCTTTAAGGCATCTAAATGGTTTTGAAATTTCTAATCCCAGCATGCTTGCTGCAGTTTAGTGCTATGTCAGGTTCAGCAGCACTCAAAGACCACTAATAGGAGATTTTATGCATAGTGGTGAACAGTTATTGAAATGTTAGTAGAAATTCTCTATCAAGGGTGTACAATCTAGTCCCAATTCTATCTAAACCATAAGATAAGTAACTTCAGTGATGTGAAGAGTAGCGTTTGTGGGAGAAGAGTCGAGTTTGCAGGAATAGAGATGGCCTTCCTTATCAGCAGATCAAATAAATCATCTTTGCTGTGGGACTTACTGTGGTAATGTGATTAATACCATTTAGTCTGAGAAATTGGTGCAGATGTGTCTGTTTAAAGGAAATAAAAAAAAAAAAATGCCTGCCCTACCAAAAGGATGTTTCTGAGCATTTTCCTTATTTTCTTCCTTTTTCTCCCCCTGTACTCAGTTTAAAGAATGTGATACTGGTCCAAGAATGTAGAACTTCTACATAGCAGGGAAGGTTTAGTACCTGGTTCATGCAGATGCAGTTTTTAGTATGCCCACAGGATTTAAATACAGCAAATAATCCTCCATGGCTGCATGCCTTTACATTTTATGTTACACTGCCCTGTATCTCTGTATGCATTATATCCTTTTGCCTGGATTTCATTAACAAATGGAACAGAGTGTTAGTATGCCCAGTCCACGGTGCATGACACACAATTTGCTTTTTCTTTAGTGTTGGAAGATTAAGCAGAAATCATTGTCTTGATGGTCTGCACTGCTGTTTGTATAGAGTACTGCTTTTGATTTTTAAGTCTGCAGAGCTGGAAACTGTGTGAAAGTCCTGTGACGTGTCAACAAAAAAATGACACGAAAATTCCTTTAGCAGCAATAGAAAGGCTGTGTTCTGAAAATAACTGAATAGTAGTATGCTCCTTGCACTTGGGCAGTAATGACCTTTAAAGGAATTCTGAGTCACTTTATGGAGATCTTCTTTATAGGCTATGAAAAATACATGGCACTTTATTCTCCTCTATTCACCAAATTTTAATTTACAGAAGATAATTTGCCACTTTGTTCACCCCAGGTGTAAACATGTACGGGAGACACTGCACAGGAACTGGTCCCCCACTGAGGAACAAAGAGCCTCAGCAAGTAGTAGTCATCCCTGACACCATACCTTCCTTCCAAATATAAGATGCTTCAGCTGTGCTTTCTGTAATGTAAGTGCTGCAGCATTAAAAGAAACTCTAATGCTTGTAGCATGTCTTTCAGACAGCTGATGACAGCAAAAAAGGCCAAGTTTATTTAATGTGTCTCTTGACAAATAATAAATCAGTTTGAGCTCTCACCCAGAAATCTAGTAAAGCTCCTTTTCTTGGTGCCTTTGGAAGCAGAAATTATCCATCCATAGGCATAGAAAAGAAACTTTATGACTGCAATACGTCCCTTTTAATTTGAAAAACACCAGAACAACAATATTGAAAGGGCAGTGAGCCAATACTCTCCTTCTCCTTGCAGCCAGTGGCAGCAACTTAGAATCATAGAATAGTTCTAACTCAAGTTCACCCAACTGTGTTTTCTACTCCTATAAAAATAAATATCCCATTGATAAGGGGATACTCATGTATCAGTGTAGGCCAAGCATCTCCTTTCAGATCAGCCCCCTATCCCAGTAGTGCTTTCTTGGTATTGCCTTAAGTTCTGGCACCTGAAGCAAACTAGTGATGCAGGTAGCAAATAAATAAGGTCTCCTTGGTTTTCACTCAGGGCCCTGACCACTTGGAAATGGTGACTCTGCTTCAGGGAGCACTTGATGGCTAGCACCTAGGACACATGCCATCTTGGTTGTACAGTGAGATCTTTAAAGGATTAGGAGACTACTAAAGAAGGATGAAGCCCACTAATAGCAGCAGTTCCACCCTTTCTCCAGTGAAGCACACAAAAGCTTTTTTCCCCTCTGAAATGTCTTGCAGGAAGAGTACATGAAGTTCACACTCAACTATTTTCCTTGGGAGGAGCTGAGATACAAGGAACTACAAGTAATGTTGGTGCCTGTTAATGCAGGAGAAGCTGTGAGGAACAGAGTGAAGGCAAAGCTTGTGAGTTGCCTTTTCTCTGTACTAAGTGGAGGAAACCTAATGGTTTATGGAGAATGCTGGGAGAAAGTAATAAATTTAAAAGCAGGGTCCTTGCTCTTAACCCAGTATGTTTAGATCTAAGGCATGTTATAGTAGCTGAGAAGCAGAGCTAATGGCTATATAAATAAGTTGATACTTAGATTAGTGATTGTGCTCTTAGACCAAAAGGCTGAAGGAACTATAATTTAAACCTGGTTCCTTCTGCATGGCAATATCTAATGATAAACCAATTCCACAACATGCTGAAATACAGTAACCTTAAACAAAAGTGTATACCTTTTGAGAGAATAGGCAGAAAAAAAAGGAAGCCTTGACAGGAGAAAAATAAGTAAAAGGCAAAAATAAGACACAAGAGAATAAAACCAGAAAGCATGAAACAAAAGCAAAGCCAAATCCACTAATAAGAGAATTGTCAGACAGGAAAAGAGAAAAAGAACAGAGAGCAAGACAGAAGTAATGAGACAGGGGGGAAATCGGATTCAGAATGAAATCTGGTAATAAAAGAACTGTCAGACATAAAAAGAGCTAATGTATGACAGAGAAAAAAGAGCCAAAGAGACAGAGCAAGGCAATCTTTGAAGAACTAAACTAACCAGATGTGGCCTCCAAAGGTAATTTTTAGGAAAGTTGATACTACTTCTGCTTTCTAATGAAAAGCAAACTGCAAGAAGCACATTTCCTTTATGCTCTAAGGAAAAGGGTATTTTTTTATTTTTTAATAAGAAAATATGCAAGAGAAATCAGTGGTGTTTGCTCGGTTTTAAAAGTCAGTTTTGTAGCTGAGGTAGTGAGAATGTAGTTAAACTGTAATGGATCTTGTGGGTTTTGTGCTGAATCTGGTGCACTCAGATGTCCACCCTTATCTGGATTACTTAACCTATCTGCATTAGTTGCCTTCATTTCAAAATACAGACTGCAATATATATACATACATACATACATACATACACATCACAAGGACTGGAATGGAACAGAATTAAAACTGTTCCTAAAGGCTTTGGTTGTGAGAAGCATTTTTTACCTTGCCACACATTGGAAATACTTTCAAATGCATTCAAAATCTTGACAGTGGAAGCCACTGAGAGAATCTGAGCTTTTCTCTGAAGACAAAAGTGAAAAGAAATCAGGGGAGGAAGTAGGCCATTTTACTCATGCAGAATACTGTTTCAATAGGCTAGCTCAAGAAATCCAGAAGTCTACTTAAAATGCTTGCAATGTTTGGATTCTCAAAATTTATGTTCAAAATGTATTATACAAGAAAAAAATAAATGCATGTATTGGCAGTGCAGTTTCTGGATATGTGCTGTCTGCTTCACAATCACTTACTTAGCAGCAGTGTTATTGGCAATTGCCTACAGAAAAAACAGCTTAATGCCTTGTGGAAATGCACTGTGCCTACCTACACTTACTGAGCTCTGGATCAGATCCTAAAATGGGTTCAGTGGAGTTGGCATTGGTGTTTTCATTCTCAAACCTTAGAATACTTTCTCTCTTTCCACTTAAGAAATCTGAGGATATTTATAGAAGATACTTACACATTGTAGGTGCTTTCTTTCACTTGTACAATATACAAAGCTTTTTCTCCCCAATTTGGTCAAACAGTGAATTCTGGTCTGCGCTCATTTATCAGTGGTACTTATCAGTAGTTTAGCCAAACAGCCCCTTGCTTGATGTATAGTATTCTGTTTGACAACTGCTTATTTATCTTGTTTCTTTTTCCTAGCTAGATGGTTAAAACTTCTCAAATAGAAATAAAAACTAATATTAACAAAGAATATACATATTTCCTCATGTACAAGAATATAGGTATTTGCACAGTGTTGCTGTTTATCAGATATGCATTTTAGGGTGAAATATGGGGTATAGCAACTGAGTTACTGATACAGGCAAACTGAACAGGCAAATACAAAGTCAAAACCACTGAAGAAAGAAGGCAGCCCATGTATTTCTGTGTACTTCAGTGACTCTTGGAGGAAGTCTTTAGAGTTCTAGTGATGTTAAAAATAACTTTAATTGTACTATATACTTTAAGTTTTGAGGATAACATAGAAGGATGTACTGGCTCTGTAGACACAACTTTTATTTTCTTCTTTTTCTTTTCTCTATATTTTTTTTTTTTTACTTTAGAAGAAACTAATGCATTTTCTGTGTATGTGGAAACTGAACGTTTACACTGGGATATACTTGAAGCAGTATTTCTAGCCACATGTATGTAGCTATGTGAAAGTTAGTGGGAAGGTGACATTTGGAGAATTCTTCTGAGAACACTCAGGGTGACAGTAGGGAATGAATAATAGAAGTGGTGCTTGCAGAGAGTTCTCTTTTGTGAGATTTGTCGCATCCTAAGTTATTATGTTTGATGCACTCCAAGTAGCAAGTTACCTCAAGGTACCTTACAAGTAGCCACAACTGTAGATTAATCTGCCTGGAGTTTTTAGTTGGATGGGGGGCAAGAGTTTAGAATGTTTGTCTGGTCAGCTAGAGAGAAAAAAGTCAGAAATGTAGGTTGAAAGCATCAATCTGTTAAGTAAGTGTTTGGATTTGGAGACATTTTCTTGGTCCTACTTGCAATTTACAAAATGGTGTTTTCTACAATATAGTTTTCAAGTGAAAGTTCATTTAACAGAGCTCTCGAAAATGAGCTTTAATATGAGAAATCTGGTCTCCACACCGAAGTTCTGAACTCATAAAATTCCTCGGATGGAATGCACATCATATTTGGAGATGAGGTTAATAATTTACATAACTGTATTGGAACTAAGCTACCTAGGGTTTCATGTGCTTATAAGGCAACTGCATGTAGAATGATGCCTTAAGGATTAAACTTTTGATGGTGGCAATAAATAATGTAGAAAATTCAAATGTTGAATGCAGAAGAGACTTCAATTGGGCAGAGCCTTGCTGAGATATCTTTTCACACTGTTCTGTTCATATCCTTTCCATCGTTGTTCTTAAAACTAGTGGGCCTCCCCTTGCGAATTTTCTCGTGAGCCATATGTATGCTTTGGTGCAGTTTAAAAATGAATACTCAGTTTAAAGGCAAAATTAAAATGAAGGAGGATAGAGCCCAACCAGGGTCAGGTCTCAAGGTGAACCTTGGTGCATTTCACTGAACAATTTCTATTCTGAGTTATCATGTAAGTGATAATACAATAGTGAAACTCCTGTGGGTTTTGAAATCAATAGGGCAAGAGTAGAAGTACACATTTGTTGCGTTTATTTTTATTTGTTTTAAAGAGGGAGCCTTTTGTTAGATAAAAGCAGCAAATAACACAGCTGCTTTAATAGCTAGTCCAGCTAGAAAGTCCTATAAAATGTTAAAAAGAAGTTGCAAAGACAAGAATTCAAAAGCTGAAACATCAAGCAGTGACAGAGATGGTAAGCTGTGAAACCTTTAACTCTGTATCCTTTTGGGTTTCCTTTATAATGGAGCCATTATAACCTCCATCTACCTGTCAGGCTAATGTTAACAACAAGAACTGGGCTCAAAGGCTGGAGCATCTATGTAGAAATATGAAATAGAACTATTATGTGTTCTTAATAAGTACTCTGGGAAAAACTTGAGCTTTCATGGTAGATGATGTTTCCCCACTCACACACAGACTTTGGTAGCCCAGTTTCTGACTTTTTAGTGAGTACGTTTCTTAAGAACCCCTTTACTCTCTATCTGCAGAGATAGAACTGGTGGCTAGGATTTAGAAAACATTACAGCAAACTGGATCACTGCATAGGAGACAGCTACTCAGGAACGTAGAAGCCAGTCTTGTTAGTGTCCTTCTCAAGCAGTGTAAGGTCTTTGCTTTTTTTCTTTCACTATCTGGGGAAACTCCGTGCTTCGATGTAGGGCATAAGCAGGTATGCTGCAAGTGTACCAAACAGTTTTTTTTGGGATGGACAATGAACAAGTGGTCAATTAAATACCTCCTCAGCACAGTTGCATGCATGGATGAAAAATTTTGTCTTAGAAACAACAACACTAGACTGTAAAGGAAGAAAACTATTAACCAAATTGCAGCTGTTGAATGCCTCTTGCCTTCTCAGGCTGACATGACAAAACTTAATGCACTGCAAGCAGGAAACTTGTGAGTACTGCTATGTGTCAGTGATGCTGCAATGCTGTTTCTCTCCGAGTCTCCAGGATCCTCATAAGGAACTTTGGGGCTGTACTTGCACATCATTGAGGAAAGGTCTGCCTGCTCCCTAGAACGGACATGTGCCTGCTAAAATCTGCAATTCATTCATTTCATGTGTACATTGCTATCAAAGTCTGTTCTTTGAGTATACCTTTAATAAGAACAAGAGCATTCTGCTATGCCAGGGTCCTGAGGTAGATGGAACCTTCTGCTCCTCCAGGAGTGTACGTCTCTGTGGTTGGGTAACACACAAATGGCTGGACAGAGAGGCAAGGCTGCAGATCACTTGTGTTGCTGATCCATTCAGGCTGTACTTTGTTGTTCATGTACAGCTACATCTAATATGGTGGATATAATTATGGATAGATGCTGCTGCTGACCCAGTTAACAGTTAATGTTTCTTGCTAACATATTTTATCCCCTACTATCTTGATGTCCACAGGTCAAAGTTTAACTCTTTGTTCATGACTTTCTAAATATGGTCCTAACTTACCATTTGCTGAAAGGATTCAAAGCACAGCTGGCCAATTTTATGCCAGCGTTAATAAGAAACTTTGTCATTGAAATTTGTTCTAACAGAAAGAACAGAAATGTTGGGAGTGCCCAACTGCATGTTACTCATTTAGATAATGTCAACTTGGTAACTGTCATTTCTGTTGAAATATGAAATAATTTACCTTTCACATTCCTCTGCAAACAGTTATTATTGCTGTTGGGTTATTCTGGATACTAATTTTGATATATTTTTTCCTGGGACAGGAGTGTAACACTTGTAACTCAATGTACCACAAACCGAAAACCATCAGCAGAAAAGGCTAAATGTGAAGATCTGACCTTTCCAAAAATCTACCTATAGGCTATAGCAGACTGCAGCTGCCACGGAAGATTCAGTTTTGCAAGTGCTGTTGTTACAAAAGGACTAATGCCTTTCATTTGGTGGGAAGATTTCTATTCTACAGGAAAAGTGATAATGGCAGAAAAGCTGGGGGGACAAGTCTTAGGCATTTCACAGCAAAACACTGACTACAAAAAGAAAATAAAAGAGTATTATTTTTCAGTGATAGAAGCTGGGAGACTGGGCACTGTGGGAGTTTAAAACCACGTATTTTGCATAAGAGTGCTAGCGTAACAAGGGTAGATTCACTTCGCAAGTGAAAAATAGATAATTCAGAAACAGTGTTATGAAAAAGGTGTCTGAAATGCAACTGCAGGAAAGCAGGAAGGAAATTAAAAGCCAGGCTTGCGTGGAAGATTGGATATTTCCACTCCTGGGAACAGAATCTTTATGGATTTTAAAATTATAGATAGATAGATCCTTATCCAATGAACACTTTTAAATTTGCTTCATAAAATTGAAAGTGAGATTTACACAGGAAGTAGTTCAGAAATATAGTCATCTTAGTTTGAATAGGAGGAGTTTGTCATAGCAGAAACTATTTTGAACTTGTCACAGTAGACGCAAATTCCCAGGCTGTATTTCTGGGAAGAATATGTAGTTGGCATTTTATCAGCTACAAGCAAAAGTAGCAAGGGCTAAAAAGATGCCTTGGTGATTTCCTCAGAGCTCTATATTTGAGTTTAAGTATTGTCTGGTTTTCAAGACCCCAAATATGATCTAGACTTGCAACAAGGATGCTATTCCATTCAGTGCAGGTGGGCTTACTGAATGACAGCACTCAGAGCAGTACAGCCTTTTAACCAGGTAATTGTGTTGCTGATAAACCCATTTTGAGAACCTTAAAGCTGTTGCAAAACAATGGAAAATGTGCCACAGAGTTCAAGCAATATAGCCTACTCCTGTGAAATTGCTATATACAGAGCATGGGCCGATCAATGGAGCTGCATCATTTCTTCCCAAGGGAAAGAGATCTCCAGAGGCAAACCATTGAGAACAAAACTAAATGCCAGGTAAATAAAAGTTGTGAGAAATGGAATTAAGGCGGACTCTTCAGACAAATAGCTAACACATTGGCAGAGGAAGGAGGTTTGGAGACAAGCAGCCGGTTTTGTGCATATTCCAGTGGAAAAGATTTTAGGGCTCTGTGTGAAGAGGGAGCACGTTGGAAAGCTGAAGGAAAGTTGGAAAGTAGAGGGATAGACCAGTGAGACAAACACTGGCAGGAAAACTCCAGCACTTTTTTTTTTGGTGCTATCCAAGGAAGTATGAGATTCATGGGAACAAGGTTACTACAGCATTTGAGTTATAAGGGCTGAGTTATGTTTATCTCACAAGTAACAAACACGGACTATCTATGATTGCTGGTATAGTGTTCCCTCACCACAGTAAGTACCCAAGTCCAGTGAGACGTTAGACTCTGGGTGTGCTGTTTCCTGAGTCAGTGGCTAGACACTGGTGATTTTGTCTGTTGACAGTTTAGAAAACGTGAAGAGTCTGTGGAAGTAGATGATTGGCTTGATATGACCTTACCTTACGACAGGCATTATAAATGAAATGGGAAGGGCTGCTCACTAGAGAACTAGGAATGAAATACCAAAGCAGAAGGTTGTCTGAAGTCCAGAGCGGTGCACGTTTTGAGGGCCCATAATTGTCAGTGTTTCTAGTTAGATGTTACAGGACATCCTATACATCTTTACACTCCACAGTGCACTGCAAATTAACAGTCTCCTTTGCTCATTCTGTGTCCGGTGTATTTGGTAAGAACTCTTTAAAACATTGAGGGATAGCTGCAACTGAGTAGCTTGGATACTACACTTGAGTTAATTTTTTTTTTTTTTTTTTTTTACTTTTTTATTTTTAACTAATCCTTTGGTATATTGAAATATGGTTGGCTTATTTGTAGATTTAGGTGCCTCATCCTACAAATCCACTGTAAACGTAACTAAATCCAATTATTCTCAATAGGCTCAGAGTAGCAAGATATGGTGACACTGCATTTGCCAGCTAGTGCAGTATAATGTAAAGATATTGCAATGTGATTACTAGATGAGGCCCTCAGTTCTATAGTCTTCTAGATGTCTCAGATAAGTCAGTTATAGTTATGCTGGTTTTCCACCTTTTGCCTTCCCATATTTTGAGTTCTTTATCATTGTCAAAATCTGACATTAGCCTACGTGTGCACTCAGAATCACCAGGGCAGAAATGTTCAACTTGCGTCTTGTAGAACACATTCCAGCATCGTAGCAGAGACATGGATGCTGGGATAATTGAAATCTGTGAAGTGCAAGTACAAATTTCTTTCTCTACCCCCCCACTCCACAATAAAACCCACCCCAAAACCAAAAAGAAAACCAAACCCCCAACTGCACCACCCCCTCCCAACTCAAACCCCAAACTTCCTTTAGTGAATTTTATTGGAATTTATTGACTCAAGCTGAAAGCCTGATTCAATGTTCTTTGGTGAGAAAATTACAGCAAGTTATCTGCCCTCTGTGATACTCATGTGGACTCTTCAGAGGAACGGCACAATTGTTACCAATCAGATTTCTCGAGGTGCACATTCCGTGCGATACCCTCACAAAATGCTTTCATTCAATGATTCCCTCCAGCAGTTGTACAAATCAGAAACGTAAGTCTGTAGGTTGTAATCCCTTAAAACAGCTTTCTCCATCTTCTTGGCTGAAGTATAACCAGACAGCATTTCTGGAACATTCCAAACCAATTGGGAACAGACATTTTCCTACGCATTAAATGGTCTTTTTCAAGATGCTGTTGTTAAAATCTTAAACCAAAATGTTAACTGAACAGTATCAGATTCTTGCATACCTCTCTCCCTTTTCCTTTCTTTTAACTGACTTTAACAATGGAAATGTTTCTCAAGCCAGCTAGCTAAAGCCTGGGAATGCAAAACAGTTGTCTCTAGTGAATCTTCTCTGTTTTTCTTCACTTAATTAAATATTCGACATTGTAGCATCCTCATTTCTCACTTGTTTGAACTGGATCAGCTTCCATTCTCAGAATGTTTCAATGCACCAATTCATCGTAATCACATTGCTGCCTTGAGGATGTATTTAAGCACATCCCAGGGAATAGAAACTCTAGTTCTATCCACATGCATTGTATATCTCCAAATTTCAACACTATTGTTTTTTACCTTTTGTTCCCTTCCACCCCAACCCTGCTTTTTTGTATAAGTCTCCCATGCATCCAGAGCCTCATCTCTAGTGACATGCCAGAACAGCATGATTGCCTAAAAATGTATTTTTGTCCTTTTATCAGTTTGTAACTTTTACCATTGATATAAAAGATAATACAGTCCAGTAAAGATAAGTAATTTACTAAAGCCTCTAGTATGTGCATCTTTCAGCCTTTTATTTAGTTCACAGGATTTAAAAAAACTTTATTATTGCTTAATCTTAACTGAATTATTTTCACACTGATGAAAATGAGGAATAGTTCAATTGACAAGAATTGTAAAACACCACACTAGCTGGCGTGTATGAAGAGAAAATCAGGCTCTGTAAGTGCGGTGTGGTTGTGGAATTATTTGTCTTACATGATTTAACAAATATTTGCATTTCCCAGCTTTGTGGCATTAAAGAATCTTCTGTAGTAAATTTGAGCTATGCATGTATAATGGCACATAGAATTCTTCTAACTTCAGCTAGCTGTCTCTGATGAGATACCAAGAGAGTTTTAGAATTTCTTTACAAAAACAGTGATATTTAAGTAAATAAGTTTTTCTCAATGAGTGGTGATCTAACGTGCAGTTTATCCTGCTTGCTCACCTGCTCTCCCTTGCTGTACTCTTAGTGCATGAGATGGCAAATGATCTGTTAAGTCTGGAGTGATGTGCATATGCTGGCCAGCCAAAAGAACGCCAAGCAAAGTGTGAAGTAGCTGAGTTGTGCCTATCTGACCATGTGTGGGTGCTGATCTGATCAGCTACTTGTTTTTCCTTTTCTGAATTTAGTTACCTCTGAAATAAGAAACCAGTCTATCACTCTCTGATTTTGTCAAAACTTGCAAATGCATACCTAAGTTACTAGGGCGAAAAAGGGAGGAGAGCAGACAAGTTCTGTTCAAGTTATTGACAAAGATGTTCCCCACCCAAAAAAATCAAATGTTAGCATATTTTCAGCATGGAGTTCTTACGTGAAAGATATTTATTTCCTGTAGATACTACTTTTCATATAGCAGTGAAGTAGTTAATACTTCTATACTTCCAACGAATGGAATTAAAATTGTGTAACATGCACTCAGTTTTGGTGACAGGTCAAGAAAAATCCTTTTTGGCTGGAAGGATTAAATTCCACCTTAGTTGCTTTAAAGTGTTTCGTTTTGCTGTTCTCCTCTATATAATTACAATGATTTGCTGCATGGCCCTGGGTTTGTTATAAAACTTACAAAAGCTAGCATGGACCAAGAATTAGAGTATTCTGGCCTACATTACTAAATAAGTCCCAAAGGACCTTTGCTGTTGCAGTGTATTACACTGTATTGCAGTGTATTACAACTGCTGTTGCAGTGTACTACAAAAAATTATTCAACACTCGGTAAGTTGAATCCCATCTTGATGTTCCTACGAAATAAAGTCCGCCAAGAAACTCATAAATGCTTGTGAAGAACATGTAGAGTGTTGATGTTCTTTTTTGTCCTAGTTTGTAGACAAATGAGAGAAATCCATACTTGAAAGTTGTTCAGTCTGTCTTTACCTTATTATTTATTTTAAAATTGTGATGTGCAAGAACCACAAGGAAATAATGCAAAGTCACTATTCCAGCTTTATTGGCGATAATGCTCATACAACCATGGTGTTCATCTGTCTGTTCATCTGTTTGTTCAGCCGTCTTCTCTAAGTAACTTCTGATTTCCTGATCATCTCAGAGCTACTTACATTCCTATAAGTTTTATGAACATTAGTGTCCATTTAGGAGAGGAAGATGCAAAGTAAAGTCCCAGGTGAAGGAAAGGCAGGCAAAGCTGAGCTGTAATACACTCTGCTTGGCGGCAGCTGCCAGCTAGTCACCGCATATATAATTTGCTGATAAGTACAGTGTATACTGTCTCTGGCCTGGGGAGAGTGTCTTGGAAGATGTGGTTTCATTATTTCCATTATTCATGGAACATCTTGTAATGCTAAATGATATACAAGCAGTGGGAAGATGGAAAACTCGTCTTTGTTTGATCATGAACTGCAGAAACCTCCAGGGACTAATGAGTATAATATTGCTTCATGCTACCTCCTAGGTCCAATGACAAACAGCAAGTCCACAGCTAGATGCAGATGAGAAATCATCCATCTGCACTCTGACTGTCTTTGATCTGACATGACAAGTAATTGCAAAGGGTGAGCGGTGTATGTGTGCATGCACATGCATACATGGAGATCTTTAGCTCTGGCACTTTTTTCTCTAATTTGCAATCCACATTCCACATGAAAATTGAGAGGACATCTTGTTTCCATTAGTAATGTTATCATTCCTGTTATATTCTGAACAAGTGCACTGTTTGTAGTGGTATGAAATCTTTCCCATGAGACTCTCCTGTTTAAATATCCTTCTTTTGTTTGAAAGAAAAGACACTTAAAGTTCCATTTTTCTTTTACTTCTGCCCTCTTTAGATGTTAAAGAATACAGTAGCCTATTAATTCTGCTCATAGGAATTCATTCTGCTCTCATAGGACCATAACTGCATCTTAAGCTGTGCATGTGTTGGGGAGGGCAGTGAGGATATCCCTTTGTTCTCTTTGTCACTGGGTGCTAAATTGCTTTACAACCAGAAAATAAAACATTATGCCTACAATGTTTTTATCACACTGTCTGGAAGACCAGTCAGGAAACCAGTGCATCAGGAATAAACAAGATCAGAATAAGGGCCCATTGTTTTACAGCAGCAATGTGCTCCTATCCAACGCCTTTTAAGTCTGGTTTCCAGCTCTCCTACCACTTCTACTTCAGTTGAAAGATGACTTAAGGAACAAATCTGTACGGTCAGCTCTGGATGATCAAAGCAGGAGAAAATCAAAGAAAAAACGATGAGGACGTGAGCTTAAAAGAAAAGGATGGGAAGGGGGAGGTGTGGATAATGAGTTTCTTAACCTCATCTGCAAGTACCGGTTTCAAATTACTTTATACTGAGCAGTCAAAGTAGGCTATCCGCAATATGTGGCTTTTACTAGAATGCTCTCTAGTGAGCTAGGATGTCTTTCAGAAGAGAAATGTTCTTTTATTTTGGTAAATTTAGGATCAGGTGTCTGCAGTGGTCACTTATTGCACCTGCAGGTTTCTGGATGCATGCAGTCTCCTTTGTGTGTTGCCAGTGAAGTCTGGACAGAGATTGATCTTCCACCCATGCAGGCATTTCTTCTCAAAAAGCAACTGTGCAACAAATAAAAGGCATTTTCAGATGCTTCTGTCTCTTTATGTGGCTTTGCTCTCCATTCATCTCTTGGTGCCTCATGCTTAATAGCCTCGCTAATGAAAAAAGAAAATCAATTTCACTTCACTAGATTTCCCAGAGAGATAGCAGAGTACGGGTGGTGGTTTTGGTGGACTTTATTCTTGCAGCTTTGTTATAAAATAACTCCAGGCCTTACTGAATGCCACACCAAATACTTCTGACTGGGGATCAAGGGCCATACTGTGAAGTCCTTCTTCTACTGACCCTCTGGTGCACACATTTCATTTGAATGAATCACACTTAGCTTTTGTTAAATAGTCTGTCAGAAACATGCAGTATTTCCCCAAGAAAAAGAGTGTTCTTACTTGGTGCTATAAGTTGTCATAAAATTATAGCTAAAGCAGCAGTGTTTATCATGTTCTGTTAACACATTGCACTACACAGGAGTTAAAAACTAACTGGGGATTCAAGGAATGGGAAGAGGCTTCTTTCTTTGTTTCACCCTTTCCCTGTTTAGTCCCAATATTATCAATGTACATCAATTCAGTGTGATCTTTACTGACATCTTGGTATGCATAATTCTAAGTTTTCAGTTCAGTGATCTGCTTTTGTTCTGCACCGGTTTTGTGTTAAAAGCCTGGATGTTATAAAACGGAGTACAGGAATCATCACAAGGGGGAATGCCGCTGCAGAGTAGAACAGTGTTTTCCATCCGTCCCTGCTTACAGGGTGTTCCTGGGAGTCCGTGTGCATGGAAACCATTCTGTCTTCAGCTTTTGAAAAAATAATATTTTGATAGCCTCTTAGTATACTATAAAGAGGTTTTACAGATAAGAGCTCCATCCATCACAACTGAATACATTGTACAATTTATTAGACAAATAGTGCAATGTGACATACAGCTCATCAGAAAACACAGTGACTAATTTCTGTTAAAACTCTACATGTGAGTACGAAATTCTAGTCTTGGTTGCTTTCCATTCATTGCTTAGTGCATGGTATTGCTGCCATAAAGACTTTAAAATTTAATATTTAGACCTAGGAATCAGATAAATGTTTGGGGCATGTATCTCATCTAACCCAGAATCTGTAGAAACCAATTTCACATAATAGAAAGGTGAGGAAAAATTGCAAACCCATGTATGTTTTATTTGTCTTCCATATTGTATGTATTTCCTGCCATCTACTGCTTAGGGTTAATACTTGCTCAAAGCCATACAGTTTGCCAGCAGAATAGGTTACAAATGAAATTACTTGTAAGACATGTTGTTTTTATGAGTGTGTCTCCATTGTTTGTGTAGCATAGTCCTTCTCACCTTGAAGTTCTAAATTTCAGAGGTTTTTACTTGCATCCACTTGTAATTTGCAGTCATATTAAGCAATAATACGGACTATATATAACAACAACAACCTACTTAAGTTTCGTTTTCTTTTTCTTCTCCTCCTTCCTGCAGCTCTCCAAGATGTTGAAGTTTCCGTAGGATGATGTATTCTTAGTTAGATTTGAAGTCTAGTGATTGGAAGTTCAAGGTTCACATCTGCTCAGAATAATATTCCTAGACTATTGCCTATTAATTATTCTCTCACAGTAGCTTTGCAAGCAAGTATCATGGGTGAGGATGATTTACACTTCCTTGAAATTAATCTAATTAATAGATAATTTTACTATTGTACTTTCTAAAAAGATGATAAAGTTCAACAATAATGGACTCTACTATGGATTTTTCTATCTATTAATATCATTATAGATCACATTTGGTGATCAAATTAAATCATAGATAGGTATTAAAAAACTTAGATTAAATGGCATTTTTTTAATCTCATTCCAGTACTGTTGTAAATGTGCTGTGTAGGAGAGAATAAAATGAATCTAACCTGATTTATTCATTGCTAGACAATAGCATAATTAAAAAAACCCAAATTTTGCTTTCTAAGTGATGTGATTACCTTACCTGGTTTGAATCTTGGGTAGTTTGAGCGACTGGCAGATTTTGAAGTGTTTTGTTTTTGATCAGATTGGTTTTGCGTTGTGCCTTAGAGGACTATTATTGTATCATTTCTTTCCCTCTGACACAATTTTTAATGGGCTTTTAGTTTATCTTATTGACCTTGTTGCTTCTTAAGAGCAGCTTTGTTTGCACTTGTATTGGGTTTACAATGTGATTAAACCAAGGGCAAACCATTTACTTCTATATAATAGAGGAACAACATCTCACCCAGGTCAGCAGCAGAGCCTGCTGTGACACGCATTTGCTGCAGGTGGTGAGGGGGTGCCTATTAAGAAGAGATTGTCTAACTGAGCTTGTATACCAGGACTGGTTGATTAATTGTTGTATTTGGGTTTTTTTTCTGCATAGATGATTTGTCAAAATCACGGATTCTCCTTTCTCCTAGCAATTTGTCCTTGATTTTTGTATAAATATAATGTAGGCAATCCATCCTATGGTCAGGGAAGACACAGAACACTCTAAGGTTTTTAACAAATGCAGAACTCTTCTACAGATTTCAGTAGCCAAAGGGAAATATTTTGGGTGTAGGATGTAGGCTGCACTACTTCTCCATTTCTGTGAGTGTCCAATAACAAGAAGAGACAAAGTGAAAGATGAGCAGAAAATGTCTTTCAGTACTTATTGCTACTTAAACTGATTTTTATCATCCTCAGATTTATGATGTCACAAAATCTCTTTTTCCTTTCACTTTAAAGGGATCTATCGTCTGCTGTCTCTTAGAGGTTGACAGTATGAGGCTTTTAGGAGATGACAGCAATAAAAGAAGGCAGAGGGTGAAATAAAATGTGCGTAACCCTAGTAGTTTACTTCATCCTTGAATGCTTTGTATGCTTTTACCCTGCAGTGGACAATACTTGACATTCCTTGGTACAATCTGGGTCAAAATTTGAGTGACTGAATTGTTTAGTGTGAAAATTCCTCTTAAATCTGTTTAAAAGTAAAATAAACATTTGTATGTAAAGTGACCTGACTGTGGTAGGTTTTCTTTCACAGTACAACCTTTGAATGGTGTGTTTCCTTGAGATACTTCCAAAGTAATATGAGTTAAGGCTGGCCTTTGCAAACTGTTTTTGAAGTCACGTCTAGAGACTTAAAAATGGATTGAGGTACTGTTTTTAGGACCCATTTCTGTAACTTCTCTGACAGAAAGGGGAGAGTGCTTTGCAAATATCTGACCCTAAACCTAACAACTCCTATAATTCTAGCTGCTGCAGCCTCTTCTCTCCTGCCTGGCATTATTGAGACCTGAGATGTTCTGAAAGTCTTTTTGTAAAAGTTTTCTGCTTTCTGGAGGTCATTTCTCTCTGAAGGTTAATACCAAAGCTACAGTTACAGAAGACTTCAGGGATGTTCTGCAGTGTAAAAAAGAAAATAAAAAACAAATCAAATAGACAAGTCCTAGAAAACCAAAGGAAGCAAACAGCTTCTATGCTTGATATACTGGCAGATCCTCAGGTGGAAGGAAATGACATAGGGCTTATTATGGGTATGTTGATGACTCACAAGATGACCAGGAATCTAGATAAAATTGAACCATAAAATACCTTTAGTTCAGGGAAGTTTTATAGCTGATACATGCACACTATTAAGATCCTTTTTGAAAGACTAAGTGCAATGCCTACAGTCAAGGGGGGCGACCTGAAAGCAAAAGAGCAGGGTTTGAGAGTGTATCAAGAGAATGGAGGACTGCCTACTGGAAGATACAAGAAGAATTTGGATCAGCTTGCTAAAATTAATTGAGAGAAGACATATCAAAGGTAAATTTCTGAGAAGGGATAGGACTAATTAGATAAGTCAAATGCAGTCTGTTGTTTAGAAACCTGCTTCTAGTATACCGGCCTTTCATTCAGCTGGCAACTCGGTACCATGCAGCCACTTACTTATTCACCAGCCTCAGTGGGTGAGAAAAGAACAGTAGAATCATAGAATCATAGAATAGTTAGGGTTGGAAAGGACCTCAAGATCGTCTAGCTCCAACCGCCTTGCCATGGGCAGGGACACCTCACACTAAACCATGTCACTCCAGGCTTCATCCAACCTGGCCTTGAACACTGCCAGGGATGGAGCACTCACAACCTCCCTGGGCAACCCATTCCAGTGCCTCACCACCCTAACAGGAAAGAACTTCCTCCTTATATCCAATCTAAACTTCCCCTGTTTAAGTTCTAACCCATTATACCTTGTCCTGTCACTACAGTCTCTGATGAAGGGTCCCTCCCCGGCATCCCTGTAGGCCCCCTTCAGATACTGGAAGGCTGCTATGAGGTCTCCACGCAGCCTTCTCTTCTCCAGGCTGAACAGCCCCAACTTTCTCAGCCTGTCTTCACACGGGAGGTGCTCCAGTCCCCTGATCATTCTTGTGGCCCTCCTCTGGACTTGTTCCAACAGTTCCATGTCCTTTTTATGTTGAGGACACCAGAACTGCACACAATACTCCAGGTGAGGTCTCACAAGAGCAGAGTAGAGGGGCAGGATCACCTCCTTCAACCTGCTGGTCATGCTCCTTATGATGCAGCCCAGGGTACGGTTGGCTTTCTGGGCTGCAAGCGCACACTGACAGCTCATGTTCATTTTCTCACTGACCAGCACCCCCATGTCCTTCTCCACAGGGCTGCTCTGAATCTCTTCTCTGCCCCACCTGTAGCTGTGCCTGGGATTGCTCTGACCCAGGTGTAGGACCTTGCACTTGGCATGGTTAAACTTCATAAGGTTGGCATCAGCACACCTCACAAGCGTGTCAAGGTCCCTCTGGATGGCATCACTTCCCTTCAGCATATCAACAGAACCACACAGCTTGGTGTCATCAGCAAACTTGCTGAGGGCGCACTCAATCCCACTGTCCATGTCAGCGACGAAGATGTTAAACAAGACCGGTCCCAACACCGATCCCTGAAGGACACCACCCTTTACTGGTCTCCAGCCGGACATTGAGCCATTGACTACAACTCTTTGTGTGCAGCCATCCAGCCAGTTCTTTATCCACCAAGTGGTCCATACATCAAATTGATATCTCTCCAATTTAGAGACAAGGATGTCATGTGGGACAGTGTCGAACGCTGTGCACAAGTCCAGGTAGATGACATCAACTGCTCTAGCCCTGTTTATCAGTTCTGTAGCCCCATCATAGAAGGCCACCAAATTGGTCATGCAGGATTTCCCCTTAGTGAAGCCAGGCTGGCTGTCACCAAGCACCTCGTTGTTTTTCGTGTGCCTTAGCATGCCTTCCAGGAGAATGTGCTCCAAGATTTTGCCAGGCACAGAGGTGAGACTGACTGGTCTGTAATTCCCTGGGTCTTCCATTTTCCCCTTCTTGAAAATGGGGGTTATATTTCCTTTTTTTTCAGTCATCGGGAACTTCACCTGACTGCCATGATTTTTCAAATATGATGGCCAGTGGCTTAGCAACTTCATTCACCAGCTCCTTCAGGACCCGTGGATGGATTTCATCAGGTCTCATGGACTTGTGCACGTTCAGATTTTTAAGATGGTCTCAAACTAGATCCTCTCCTACAGTGGGCCCAAGGTCTTCATTCTCACAGTCCCTGCGTCTACATTCTAAGACTTGGGTGGTGCGGGCAGAGCATTTGCCAGTGAAGACCGAGGCAAAGAAGTCATTAAGAACCTCAACCTTCTCCAAATCCTTTGTAGCCAGTTCTCCTGAGAGCTTCCTCAGGGGGCCTATGTTGTCCCTAGTTTGTTTTTTGTTTGCTACATACCTGTAGAATCTCTTCCTGTTTTCCTTAACATCCCTGGCTAGGTTTAGTTCTAACTGGACCTCAGCCTTCCTTACTTGGTCCCTAGCTTCCTGGACAACACCCCTGTATTCTTCCCAGGCCACCTGTCCTTGCTTCCAGTTTTTATAAGCCTCTTTTTTCCTTTGAATTTTCCTCAGCAGCTCCTTATCCATCCAAGGAGGTCTCCTGGCCCTCCTGCCGCATTTCCTTCTAGTTGGGATGCAGCACTCCTGAGCTTGTAGCAGGTGATCCTTGAATATCAACCAACAGTCTTGGGCCCCCCTGCCCTCCAGGGCTATATCCCATGGAACCTTACTAAGCAGGCTCCTGAAGAGGCCAAAGTCTGCTCTGCTTGCTGCACTCTCTTCTCACTCTCCTGAGGATCTTGAATTCCACCATCTCGTGATCACTGCATCCAAGGCTGCCCTGGAGCACCACATTCTCAACGAGCCCTTCCCTGTTGGTGAGCACAAGGTCAAGCATGGCACCTCTCCTTGTCGGCTCCTCTCTTACTTGCAGAAGGAAGTTGTCTTCCACACAATCGAGGAACCTCCTGGATTGCTTGTGCCGTGCAGTACCATCGTGCCAACAGATGTCTGGGTGGTTGAAGTCTCCCATGAAAACAAGGGCCTGTGAGCGTGAGGCTTTTCCTATCTGTCTGTAGAGTGCTTCATCCACAGGTTCTCCTTGACCAGGCAGTCTGTAACAGATCCCCACAGTAATGCCTGCCATGGCTGTTCTCCCTTTAACCCTGACCCACAAACTCTCTGTGGACTGATCACCTGTCCCCAGACAGAGTTCCATACTCTCCAGCCTATCCCTAACATATATAGCAACTCCCCCTCCCCATCTGCTGAGCCTGTCTTTTCTAAAGAGCCTGTAACCTTCCATTCCAACACTCCAGTCATAGGAGCCATCCCACCATGTTTCTGTGATGCCTATTATATCATACCCCTGTAGACGTGCACACATTTCTAATTCCTCTTGTTTGTTCCCCATGCTATGGGCGTTTGTATTGAGGCATCTGAGCCGAGCTCCAAATGAAGCCGGCTCGTTGGCTGGAGCGGATGGAATATCTCTACATTGCTCCGAGCATTTATTATAGGTGTTGGCAACTGGCTGGGTGTGTTGGGATGGAATGATGCCCCCCTCCCTGAACACATTTAGTTTAAAGCCTCCTTGACCAGTCTGGCAAGCCTCTTACCAAAACTGCTCTTCCCCTTCTTTATCAGACCAGCTCCACCAGCCCCCAGTAGACCTGGCCTACAAACTTCAGTCCCATGTTCAAGACACCCAAACCCCTGACTATGACACCACCCTTTTAACCATTTATTAACCTGGCTAATCCTCCTAGGTTCTTTTTAGGTCCTCCCCTGTGTCCTGGAGAATTGATGAAAAGACAATCTGAGCTCCAGAGCCCCTAACCACCTCTCCCAGGGCTCTGTAGTCTTTCCTTATGGTGCCCAGTCTACTACTATCTATATCCCTAGCACCCACATGGATCACTAGGAGTGGGTAATAGTCCGTGGAACTTACTGGACCAGGCAGCCTCTCTGCAACATCCCTGATCCGTGCTCCTCGTAGGCAGCACACCTCCCTCAAGACGGGGTTAGGCCGACAGACGAGTGCTTCTGCCCCTTTCAAAGTAGAGTCTCCTGTTACTATGACCTGCGCTTTTTCTTGGTAGCACCAGTAGAGATCTTTACCTGTGCGTCAGCTGGCTATTTGTGGTGCAAGTGCGTTTCCTCGTTAGCCTCCTGCAGGACAGCAAAGCGGTTCTGCATGGGGACAACAGATTTAGGAGGAAGCCCTGTGCTTTTAATTGTACTTTTCCTCCTTTTGTTATTTTTCTTTGTCACTAATTCCCAGCTTCCTGGGATAACGGCCTCCTTCTTTCCTTCATGAGCTGGAGGGGAAGCTTGAGGCCCCTGCACAGTTTGGGGCTGGAACAAGCAGCCCTGCTTCCTCTCAGCTACCCTGACATCTTGCACCCTATTAATAGCACCCCGCAGCTCAGCCCCTGCTGCAGGAGGACCTCCACCAGAGCTCACCGAGTGCAGCCCTGCCCATCGCGCACCCTCCCCTCACCAGACCAGTGCAGGCACCCTCTGCACCCCGAGCTCTGCACTGCAGCCTCCCCTCTCATCGGCTCTGTCTGGGTGCCTACGCTGGCCACCACGGGGCAGCCAGAGCAGAGCTCCCGGAGCGGGCCCTGCCCATACGACGGGCGCTCACCATCCCGCTCACCTGCCCGCGCAAACTGCCCCGCCGCGCTCCCTGGGGCGGGTTTTTACCCAGTCAGGGCTGGTGCCGCTGCTCCTGGCTCCGCCCCCTGTGAGTCCCCGCTCGCGTCAGCGGAGCGGCCGGCTGCTGGGCAGGTCCTGTCGAGGGCTTGAGGCTCCCTCGGTGGCTCCTCCTGCTCCGAGTTGAGGCTCCTGGGCGCTGAGCTTCCCCCTGCTCAGGTGCTGAAGGCGTCCTCTCTCGAGCTACTCACCTCGGCAATTATCTCAGTAGGCTGGGATAAGAGCAGTTTAATAATTAAAATAAGGTATAATACAATACTACTACAATATTAATAATAATAATAATAATAACAATGAAAAGAGAAATGATAGAGATAAAACAACAAACCCAACAAGCAGTGATGTCCAATACAATTACTCACCACCAGTAAATAATTAAGGTCACTGAAAGAGCAGGCTGAATAACCCGGGGCTGTTCAGCCTGGAGAAGAGAAGGCTGTGTGGAGACCTCGTAGCAGCCTTCCAGTATCTGAAGGGGGCCTGTAAGGATGCTGGGGAGGGACTCTTTGTTAGGGACTGTAGTGACAGGACAAGGGGTAATGGGTTCAAGCTTAAACAGGGGAAGTTTAGATTGGATATAAGGAGGAAATTCTTTCCTGTTAGGGTGGTGAGGCACTGGAATGGGTTGCCCAGGGAGGTTGTGAGTGCTCCATCCCTGGCAGTGTTCAAGGCCAAGTTGGACAGAGCCTTGGGTGACATGGTTTAGTGTGAGGTGTCCCTGTCCATGGCAGGGGGGTTGGAACTGGATGATCTTGAGGTCCTTTCCAACCCTAACTATTCTATGATTCTATGATAAGAGAAAAATTTGAAAACAGTATCGTTTGATAGCAGGGAGCTGCTGAAGCAGAGGCAATACCCAGCACAGCAAAATGGGGAGTGCTGCATGAGTTTTGGGAGGATTAGAATATCTAAGAATGGTCAGAAGGTATAAAATTAGATTCTGTGACCCTCAATGAGGTAATAAACTTTCAGGCAAGAGTAAATGGAGTAAGACCAGCTGAAATTTGGCTGGTGACATTTGTGGTGAATGCTGAATAACTAGGAATGAGAAATTGAAAATATCAGGATTTAATGTCTTGGAACATTAACATCTGAAGTTGGATCTTCTAGCCAAAAAAGTTCTTGGAGTTCCAAAAGACCTAGGGTTTAAACAGATTAAATGTATTTTCTAACACCATGGGGTTAGTTACGCAAGGAAAGCACAGATAAATATTCTGAATGCTTACTTACTGTGTTTCTGATTGAATGAAACAAAGTATATAAAAAAAATCTAATGAAAAAGGAAGGGCATCATTAATTTTGCCATCTAAAATAAAATGAAAAATCAGCTGATTAGTGATACGCATTTTCTTCTTTTAACTTCTTCAGTAATGCGTGAATGTCACATTATATAACACTTGCAATGAATAAACCTGGAAATGAAATAAGTTAGGATGGATCTTTGTGTTCCTCCCCTGAGTAGTGGACAGTGTGTCTCATTAATCTGTATAGCAGTGTTAAATTAAACAAACAGCATTATTTGCTGAGATTTATGGCTAAACGACAAGGTTCCTTGAGAAAATCTCGTGTTGCTTTTTTTTAGAGCACCGAGACAATTTTCATGACTTGTAGTGATTGAATCAGATCATAAACTCTCATAACTTACAATGACTGTACCAATTACTACAGATCCAAATACTCTGACAGACAACGTGGACACAATGAAAGATGGTTGGTCACATATGGCCACAGGACAGTAGGGAACTCAGTCCTACCCAGATTCATTCTTTTACTGGTAACTGCTTTTTAAACAGCACTGGGGTAAAGTTGGAGATAAAGCCTGAAAACTATTAGCTAAAATGTAGACCTTTGAGAAAAATAATGGAAAATATTGAAAATGGATAAAACAGTAGATGTAAGAGTAATATCACTGCATTCATTACACGTGCTTTTTAATGTCATAGATACTAGAGACTCCAGCATTAAAAATAATGTTTCTTTTTTAGAAATAACAGAATATGATTCTGGCTCTAAATGAACTTCAGCAAAATTGGGTCTTGGGTTACATTATTTGATCTCATTGGTGTCTTCCCTGACAGGAAGGTAAAACGCTATCTTGTAACCTGTGAGACATTGCTATGAGTGTTTTAGGGTCTGAGTGGGCTTATTCTACTGTTTTAGATCAGAGTGGTGTTAAAGAGCATTGAAAATAAATGGCCTGTGAGCTCTTAGTGTGTGGGAGAGGTTTATATTCTACAGAAAGCTTGTGGGCAGAGCCTGCTTCCTGCTTTAGCAGCAAAACTGAAGATGAGAACTTGTTTTGCATATCCAAGTCAAGGCTTGTACAGTTGACAATTGAGGAAGTTTCCTTATGGGTGTGAGCTACAAATATGGAATATTAAGTCCCACAGATCTCAACTATAATATTTAGGAGCTGGGTTTGGTGATGCCAGACTTGACTGAAGTGGCAGTTGAAGGATTCTGAGTTTGCAAATTAAGTACCTGATACACAAAGGCCCTGGAAAGGAATACAAATAAAATTATATAATGGTATGTTTCCTACTGTTCCTTTTCAAATTCAACTGTGCTTCTGGCTTTCTCTTGCTCTCATTTAAATCAATTAGAGGTATCTTTAAATGAAGGAGGAACAAAAATCAGTGGTTGTTTTTTTACAGTGCAAGTAGCTAGATATGCTGGCATAAAACTGAATAACCAGACAGCAGTTTATCTTTGAATGAAATACTTGGCGAAATACTCATTTCTAATTGGGTCAAGCTTTGCTGTTGTTTCAAAACAAAATGACCTGGTGAATTTTGGGTTCTTTTGCAGACAATTAAATTGAGGAACAGAGTAACAGCAACTTGCCCAATGTCAGGCAGAACAGCAAAGTGCCATCTGTGTCTGTCCCATAGCAGAGGTACATCCTCTCTGTCATAAGCCCATCCTGTCTTCTAGAGACCAGCCCACAGATTGTATAAGGCAGTGTTGCCACCTAGTTTTTGTTTACAACCATACAAAAATTATGCTCATTTTGAATTCTGGGGTTTTTCCACTACTTTTGATTGCTTCTTATATGTTAATAAGTGAAATGGGCATGAAGGGAACAGGGGTTTGCATAAATCCTGACTCCTGACAGTGTTCTATATTCCATGGACTAAAGGATAAAAAATTTTGCTAGGCGCACATTTGTGTCACATTTCTTCCATCTAAATGTTCTGGATCAGCTCTGGCAGAGTGGCTGGGAGTGGTTTCTTTCAAGTTTAAGAAAGCCACGAATAGGGTATATTTTTTCACACTTAGCGCTTTTAGTTTTTAATGTAGGCTCATGTCCCAGTGTTTTTTTATCTAACCTTTATTAGGCAGAGATTGACAATCTTCTGTTTAAGTTTTCCACAGTGTTTTCCTTGTGTATGTGCTAGGTTAATGATGCATTTTCATATGAAACACATAAAGCCTTTTTAAGCAATAATAAAAGTACAGAAAATCCTAATAAGTTCAATTACACTTATAGATTAAAATAATACTGTAAAATACATCTATTGTATTGAACTGCTAACTCTATGAATTTTTGATCTGCTTTAAAAATGTAAATGTTGGATTTGATTAGATTAGCTCTGGAGTAATCTACACTGAATAAATCTGTCTTCCTTTCATGTGATTTGTCAGTGTTTATAGGAGGTTTGTACACACAGCTTTCACCATTATTTTCTAGGCAATAAAAGCAGCCATGCAGAAACGCCACCCATAAATGTCAGAAAACAAAGATATTTTGTTGCATTCCAAGGGCTTTGAAGGTCAAGTTCAATTCGGTTAGCTCACCCAGCATGAGAGGAGTGTGATACGATGATAAAATGTGTGTTTGGGTAGGATATATACATTTCTGTCCCTGTACTATTCTGTCAGGATAACAGATCAGTGAGAGATTAAACTTTACTGCTTGAAAGAATTTCTTTTGGAAAACTATCAATTTTTATGATTTCCTCTAGCTCCTATTGAGATGTTCTGCAGAAATAATGAATCCAAAGAATTTATAGCTTTTAGTACAATGGAGATTGGCTCCCAATTGTGGCTTTTGGGTGCTATTCCATTGCAGGCATACCATTGAACTGTGTGTATTCAAAAAAATAGGTCTCAGATCATGGATTTTATTGTAAATGTGAAATTGTATTTTGCTGCCTTTGATGAAAACTAGTTCACATAAAACTATCTTCCTAATTCCTAGAAGTGAGAGGTCAGCACAAAAGGGAAAGTGCTGTGGTTTTGTCAGAACCACCAAGGAGTCTGTTCTGCACTGTCCCACCAGGCTGTGCCACAAGCTTAGTGCTTTATGGACACCTTTAATTTTGTTTTATTTTATTTTTATCTAATAAAGAGAAGACATAATAAAGCTCATAATTAAATTGAGGCCATTACCTTGATCAGTGCTTTTATTGAGTTTCGGTGCTCTGATTTAAGGCACTCCTTATTCAACTGAGGGATGTCATCAATTTCTTGAGTCAGTGAGCAGTCATTATGTTCTATAACTACAGTGCTGCATATTCTTTGCTATCTGGAGAGTCTCCCTGATGGCAACTTCTGATAACCTCTTGCTCATGTTATCCAAAGATGAATAATGAGCTGGTTACTGCATGTAGAAGGAATACAATTGTGATCAACAGGCAAGAAATTTTGTTTAAGTTCCTGCTGCTTTGCACCATTTTCCTGTGATTGTGTCAGTAAAAATGAGTAAAGCAGGGTCAGATCATGCCAGTACTTGGAAAGGAAGTCTCTGTCAAAAATGTATAGGTCATTTCTCCCTCTGTGTGGGTACAGATGCTTCATTGCCCAGTGCAGCCCTTCCTACAAGTGTAAGCCTGCATTCTGTTTTTCATTTGGATCATGAAATGCTGCTATAAGCATACAGTGTTTAACACAGTTGATCTGCATCCTAGAAGGAAAGCTCTAAGCTTGTACTGCTGTGATAATAATATGATCATTAATGTATGCTACAAAAGTGCCTTGCTGAATTCTGCAAGTTCATCCAAAACCAACTGCCTAAAATCCCACCCTAGAAATTAATTCACTATATAGCCTACAGATGGCATGTTGCTCTTGCACTGGAAAATGAACTCATCAGATAGAATGAACCCTAATGCAACCACCCCAGCAAATACTACATCCTTCACAAGCTTCCATTTGCTCAGATGTTTGCTGCCCTGAAGGGCTGTATGCCACAGAAATAGTTTAAAATCTACATCTAAATCTTAGCTTTGGAGATCTCTTCAGAGATGGCACTGCCATGCTGGTGTCTAGTTCCTTTATCAATCTTTTTTTCTCCAAGGCCCCTTTTTTATGCTTTCAATAGAGAAAACAGCATAAAGAAAAGAACAAGAATTAAGGGGGGAAAGTGTTTTCCTCACTAAAATTAGTGTGCTCCCAGCTGTATGGCAGAAATTTTTAAGTTTCTTCTACGAAATAACCGGTCTCAGCCTAGACTTCTCTGTAATTAGGTCTTGCTTTTTATCAGTTATAAATGATTATGCCTATTGAAATGTTACTCCAGGTACTAGCAGCAAACAACACTTGGAGGCATAGAATGGTAGATTTTATATTTCTGATGACATGTGGCAGCTATTTATGGATGAGTGAGGCTAGCACAGGTTTATCCAACGAGAACAGGGAGATTTCTGAGTCTGATGAAGTGAAATGTTTGTGTAAAAGGCTGTCTGTGGAGGCTGCCCTTTCCTACTGCCAACCCTGGACGATGTGGCTACAGCTGTGCTGGAGAGCCTCTTGGACAAATGCAAAAAAAAAAAGAGCAAAGGAATCAAGAGAAACTACACAGCTCAAGTAACAAAAGACCCCCCTCAGCCTGGCTGAAGAGCATCATCTCCTCTTAACAGCTTCTTTCTAATTCACACTGATCCTCCTTTCTTTTGGGAAGAACATTTTGAAAAAGCTTGTCTTTCTGCTCTCTGAATTTGGACCTTTGCCTGGTGGCTGTGAAGAAGGTCTCTAGCCCTTATATTCAGTACTTGTATCTTGTATTTCAGAGCAAAGCCACCATTCAGCCAGACCTTGAAAGAGCCCATATGCCTCCTCACAGTAAACAGTGTTTGCAACCCTGCCACTGGAACAAGACATTAATCTGCATTGTGTTAGGGTGCACTGCCTGTCTGAGGGTGCCTAACACAGGACTGAAATGGATAATGACCACCTGCTTCTGTTTTCACGCTCCTGAATAGCAGGTGCACTGCATACACTGTGGCAGAGAGCATAGAGAGCAACTTTCCAAAAGTGCTGACCTGCTGGAGAACAGTCTGGGATGAAGCTGGTGTGAAGGGCCAGAGCAGGAGTCCTGCCAAGCGCTGAGCTGAGCAGAGTCTCTCTTGTCTTCCAGTGTTATCTAGCCTTTAGAAGGAAACTGAGGCATGTGGCCAACTTTTGCTAGCTTCAAGTCCAGCATAACAGGGATATTTACAGAGGAAAATTCAATGGAGGCAGTTCGGGTTTGTCCAGATGGTATAAACAATTACATTTCAGTTGTGTTAATTCCTGGTTTTGCAGCTTTTGCTCTGTAGAATAAACATTCCCCCACAGGTAGAAAGGAGCTGCCCGCAAGTGAAGGTTTCCAGCAAAAGGCATTTTCTTCACAGATGTGCAGCCTGAGAATATGGGGTTACAACATTTTATTTAGTTTCATTTCTTGTGCCCCAAGCTGCTCTCATATGATTAATTTTGTCTGATTATTTTTTTTCTTATCTAGCATTAGTACTTCCAGAGGTTAGGTCCCAGTGTAGTGTTTGCTAAACACATAGGATGTGATTAGCATCATTTTGTCCTACTGCGTACCAACTGCATCGACACTTTTACTGCTAGGAGCAGAAATTGAGTTTATCTCACTTTCTGTCATGACATTCCCTTTCCTGTGAGTTTTTGAAACAAGAAATTGGATGCTTTTCGTATTTCATAGAAAATAACAAAGAAATGCAATAGTCTTCTAACAACTACATCCCTTTTTCATGCATAGAGATCTACAGACCAGAGGTCATCTGGTATTTTATTGTTTTCTAAGAATCCTTCTTGATGCATCTGTGTGGCTCTATGTTGTTTCTTTCCTTTTGGCTTATGCTTTTTTGAGGTTATTTCTGGTTGAAAGAATCAAGTTTTTGAAATGGATTTTTCACAAAACTTTTGGCACCTATAGGTATATCTATAGGGTATCTTTTAGAATGCTTGTGAAAACAGTTGAATTAGGGATTCATTTGTGTGATGTTGCCCTATCATGAATCTTTATATACCTCTGCAAAGGAGAGAGAGAGGTCATCTATGTGAGGTATATCTGGCAGAGTAAGAGTTAATACATCTAGGTGTTTTTTTCTTTGAACTTCTCAGCAGGTGAAAAATAGCTACAATCAGGTGGCACTTCAATAAGTAGTAACAACCAACTGCCAGGTTGAGAGATCACAAATTCTTGTACCAGCAGTTCTATTATAGGGAAGTGTACGTCAACCTGTGTGTGTCTCAAAGCTTGCCAAGCTATTGATAAGAGCTGGGCAATAATCCAGAGTGAAAAAGAAAGAGCAAGCTCTACTGTAGAGGCTTTTTTTCCTCTCTAATATTACTTTATCATGCAGAAACTACATAACTACATCAGTATTTATATTATACGCCTCTACAGCTACTAATGAAGTTCACCCTAGTTGTGAAGGACATCGATGAATGAGTAACAGCAATTTTTGATTAAATATTCTTAACAGATCTTATAGAATGAAAAATCAACAACCTTATTTGAAGTGTGCTTCTCTTCCCATAGGCATTTTAATGGGCTAGATCTTTTATGCTACCGGACAGCTTTCAGTTCCAGTGTAAAGAGAAGTAGCAGACTGGCCAGAGGCATGCCTTGCTGAGAAGTTTAGTTGCTTTGGTGGTACTGTGACTTTGTGGCTTGTGAAGATTAGATCTGTCCTAATGATGTTTTTGTGCCTTGTTGGGAATAGAGACTGTTTGCATAGGGAACCCTAGGCCAGAAGTAGACTGCTGAAGGAAATACAAATCCAACTTTGAGTATGCAGGAAATGAGTGGGAGAAACAGTCACTGTAGGATACGAAGAACTCAGTGCTGGAAAGCCTGACATCACTTTAAGGGATAAGAATATCTCTAGCCGAAAAAGGGTGTTTCTTGTCAGGCTTTGAGTTTGGGACAAGAGAGAATAGTGACACAGATTAATTCCTGAAGTCTGGCAATGCTTTGCAATTTGAAGAACTCAGAATCACCGTCACTTTACAAATGTAGTAACTTTTAATGCGCGATAACATATAAGAGATGTTCAAAACACTTCAACAACTACTCACTGAAAATTTGAAGTTCTTGACCTTACATAATTTCTTATTATTACCCAAATGTGTGTGCTATTTCTGATGGGAATGCTGTATGCAATAAAGTTAGGCAGCTACCTGAGCCTAAATTTCAATAGCAATAATCCTATATGTTAGCAGCAAAGGCTTTTAAGATAGTCTGCTGCTGCTATATCACTTGTTTGGACAATACCATGCTGACTCTTTGTTTTGTTTGTTGCTCAGGTCTTATCCTAGTGAGCCTGGGGGCACTCTGCAGATTTTTTGTTTTAATCAAGATGTTTAACTATATTTTATTTTGCTTTGCAAAACATTATGTCAAGATGTATGAACCTAGATACACCACCATTCGCATAGGATTGCTTTGTGAATCACGGGGAAAACTGAATTATACAACATGTTTTCAACAAATGACAAAAATAAAAGAGGTACAATGAGCTGTGCTCTTGAGAGCTCTTCAGCTGCTTTAGCTACAAAGAAGGCTAGAGCTCCTACAGAGGGGGCATGCACGAAGTAATGTGTCTTCATGCCTTTTCAAACATTGTAAGCTATGAACACAGTCCTGAAACAGGGTATGTTCTTAGAAGAAATATTTTCCAGGCCATACAGGAGTCTAAAAGTCATGTGTCTTTCATCATACCTCTTCTGTCTATTTTCACCTTAGCAAAGGTGCCCTTTCTGCTTTCAGAAAAAAAAAGCCCTAATCAACAACTTGCATTAATCTTAATTTTATTGGTGCTTAGAATCAATCATAGAATAGGTAGGGTTGGCAAGGACCCTGTCCTGGGTTTACCAGTAGCCATTTTGCTCCTTCTTAGTAGGTGGTGCAAGCTGATAACACCGATTGTTTTTAATTGTTGCTAAGTAATGTTTATTCTGGCCAAGGACTTTGTGAGTCTCATGCTCTGCCAGGGATGAGGGGAGGCTGGGAGGAAGCAGAGACAGGACACCTGACCTAAGCTAGCCAAAGAGGTATTCCATACCACAGTACGTCATGCCCAGGGAGGTAACTGGGAGTTACCCGGAAGGGCATGGTCTCTCTTTGGGGGGAGGTCGAACTCGTTTGGCGGTGGTATCATATTCTCTTCTCTTGTTATTTTCTCTTACCAATATTATCATTGGTGGTAGCAGTAGTGATTTGTGCTATACCTTAGTTACTGGGCTGTTCTTATCTCAACCCGTGGGAGTTACTCTCTCGATTCTCCTCCCCATCCCTCCGGGAGCGGGGAGGGTCAGGGGTGGGGGGGGGTGGGGAAGGAAAGAAAGAGGGAGAAAAAGAAAAGCAGGGTGGGGGGGAGTGAGTGAACGAGCTTTTGTGGTTGGGTTTAAACCACAACAGACCCTAAGATCACCAAGCTCCAACCCCCCTGCCATGGGCAGGGACACCTCACACTAAACCATCCCACCCAAGGCTCTGTCCATCCTGGCCTTGAACACTGCCAGGGATGGAGCACTCACAAGCTCCCTGGGCAACCCACTCCAGTGCCTCACCACCCTTACAGTAAAGAACTTCCTCCTTATACCCAATCTAAACTTCCCCTGTTTAAGTTTTAACCTGTTACCCAAATCCAGTTTGAACCCAAACCAGATCTTACTTCTGCTATAACCCCTCACCTGCTTTGTTCTCTTCTTCTGAGAGAGAAACATCGACAAGCCGTCTCCTGTGGAGCCTTTGAACATATTCAGGTTAACTTGCACTTCTGGAGGAGAAGAAAGTAAATCTGCAGCTACCGATTTTATGCAAATGTTGTTTGACATGTGTCTCTTTCTAAAAGGATCTTTGCTATGTAGTCTTGCTCCCTCTTTGAAAACTTCTAGGACCCCTGCCTGAGTATCCCTCCAGCAGCCCTGTTAAAGAGAAGTTCAGGACAAAAGAAATGGCTGTAAGGCATATTTATTTCCAATACCAGCAAAATCAGTACGGTATGCTGAACTAGTGTGCTGAAAGAATTTCATTTTATGCTCTGTTGTAACAGAAAGCAGCATTTGAAGAGGATGCTCAAGACTACAAAAGAGAAAATTAAATAAAACTACCTCTTACATACAGTGGTCTACAAAATGAAACAAATTCAGTAAGTGTAGCCATTATTGTTTTCAATTGGTGCTATACTTGAGTAAAAAACCTAAAACTCTGCATCAGTCCTGTAATAAATGTAGTAAAATGTTCAGAGATATTTAAAAAGTGATTGCGTTATTCAGTATGCTCTTAAAGGTAGGAACTGTGAAACTAATACAATATTACTGCGTACTGTGTCATCTAAGAGACTCAAAGCCCTCATGTAAAGTCTACCTTTGATATGTCCTTCCAAGTGCAGTGTAATCATGCATCCATGAAAATATCAAAAAATGAATACTATAGAAAATCAATTTCTGGAAAAAAGTTTATTTTCAGTTACTGTTTGGAGCACGGAATTTCACTGGTTCCAAGGGTTCTTTACTGGAGTTCTCCATAATATCATATTCAGCTTTCGCACTCAACAAATTCAGACAGTTATACTAGAAACAAGAAACCTGAGAAACAGATTCTGATTGAAAGTTTAGGAGTAGCTTCTGTTTCTTTGTGAACTTAGGGAAGTTGCTTTCAACCTTAGTTTATGTATCTGTGAAATGGGCTCTTATTGTTAACCTCACTAGCATGAGGATTTATTACTGTTTGTGAGGTTGATAGTCTCTACCATATAATACATTCTAAGTGGCAGAGAGTAGCGCTTGGACTAGAAAGTAAAGATACTTAGTACACACCTCAGTAAAATTTACAACTGGGAAATTCTCTTCTTATGCTGAAAATATTTCCTTTCTTCCTCCCCACTAGACAGCTGCATACAACACAAGAAATGTTTGAGTCTTATTGTTCTATCAGGCATTATTGAACTATAAAAAATTCTCATCTCACACATTTTAGTAGACTATGAAAGAAAATTACTGAAACTTGTTCAGGCTGTCACGTTCCTAGCAACTGAAGTTAAGGAATCATCCCCGCACTGGCAAATAGCCAAAACCAGATTATATGAAGTTTATAAATAGTGTTAGGGACCATGTTGCCAAATATACGTATATACACTTATAAGTTTTTAATGAAATCCTAACCAGCTTTTTTTTTTTTTCATCTCAGTTCTTATTTTAACAATGTAAATAGAAATTGAAGCCTTAGAAGTGTGAATCATGCCTACTCCTTATTGATTTTATGTACACACTAGACAGAATTAGCCTGGTGTCTGAGAAATAACTGAAACTGGAATCACATTATTATGGGGACTGAGTAAAAAGGGTTGAGAAGAAACTATTTAGTTCTAGTGTGTGCTTTCTGCCCAGCGGGGTTCCAGGTATTCGTAGGATCGTTAAATCACAGAATGGATTGGATTGGAAAGGACATTAAAGCTCATCTAGATCTAACCCCCTGCAACGGGCAGGGACACTTTCCACTAGACCAGGTTGCTCCAAGCTGCGTCCAACCTGGCCTTGAACACTTAGGGGGGTGGGGCATCCAGCAGCTTCTCTGAGCAACCTGTGCCAGTGGCTCAACACCCTCACAGTAAAGAATTTCTTCCCAATATCTAGTCTAAATCTTCCCTGCTTCAGCTTAAAACCATTGCACCTTATCCTATCCTTACATACCCTTGTAAAAAGTTCCTGTTCAGCTTTCTTGTAGGTCTCCTTTAGGTATAGGAAGGTTACTCTAAGGTATCCTCTGAGCGTTCTCCAGGCTGAGCAGCACCAGCTCCCTCAGCCTGTCTTCGCAGGAGAGGTGCTCTGGCCTTCTGATCTGAAGGTGTCCACTTTTACCACTTTTATCTCCTTATTATTATTTCTTTTAAAACCATGAATGAGCAGTTACTTAGTGTCATAAACTCCATTGCTCTTCTGCTATAGGATCCTGCATTCATAAGTATGCTAATTTTCTTCTTGAAACTGTCATCTAGTCTAGTCATGTACTATAGTGAATGAAATAAAATGTTACAAAAGGTAATAGCCAATATACCATGCAAGTCATCCAGCTAAGAAACTGTTTAAAATCTATCTTATTGTGTACTCAATGTGTATAAAACATGTTTATAACTGAATATGCATTTTTAATGTAGGCAACATCAAAATACCTATATTAAATTAGCTAGAAAAATATAAATATCGATGGATATTTATGCAGGGGATGTTTCCATATTGAAGGAAACATTTCTTTTGTCAAGAGGCTATTTGCATTCATGAGAACAGAAAATTAAGAAGGAATAAGTTTTGTTTCTGTTCAGCCTTGCTAACTAATGTTGGTTTAGCTCTCCCAAATGGTAGGATGTGTAAGTATTTAAAATATTGATGCAGACAAATTTTGAGATGGTCTTGTATTCATCCTTGCATACAGCTTCATACTTCTCTGTCATACCCTGATGTCATGTAGAATTCCTGGTGTCTCCAATGCTGAATTTTAAGTTTTATCAGAGGAAGGATAGCAAAATCCATTTATCTTCAGAAAGTGAGATTTTTCAATAAGCACTTACTGACAAATAGCAGGTTTTGTGTTTTTTTTTTTCTTCTTGAGCAGGTAAAGGATGGAGGAACTTAAGGAGAAATTACTTTTAGAGGTACCCTTTAGAATACTATTGGCCACTGAGCAGGCTGCCTTACTTGATGCTTAAGGAGGTTAAAATTATGATAAGTAGGTGCTTTGTTGTTTTTCAATATTTTTACAGTGAAACTTATGGAGCCACTGAAATTCATTTTGCAATAGTTTTTTTCCTTAGAGAATGCATATTGTTGGATCTCATGGCTTTAACAAAAATTACAGGGGAACTGAATACTCAACACAAGCTTCCTTTGTACAAGCTGATAAGTTGACACTGTGTTTTCTTATAGTTATATTTTCTTTTCCAAAACAATTGTAACAGATGCTTTGATTCCTTTCTGTTCTAAAACCACCTTTCTCTCATTGCACTGTTCCTAAGTTGTGCAGGGTCTTTCTGATTAAGCAACACACACAAAAATCTTCACTCATTTTTTTTTTCAAATGAGATTTTCTTACCTAAAAAGTGAAAGAAGCGAAAGGCCACACTTTTTTCTTACCTCCTGTAGTACAGTGAAGTTAAGGAGAGGAAATATAAAAATCAGATGTCATTGTAATGAAGGCCACAAAATCCAGCTGCACAGTCTGAATTCTTCATGGGGGCAGAGGCCCTTTAGAACAGTTCCCCGTGAGAAGTACACAAAGCTGATTGCAATGTTTTCAAGTTCAGAACATATCTGCACAAAATAAAAATAGTAAAAAAAAGGGTATTCAACAAACCAGGAAGATAGAACATGTGGAAACTAAGTAGAGGTGTACAGGGCAGTACTGGTGCTTCCTGCTGTGGACATTTTGACTGAAGCATGCTCTTGTAGTAGAATGAGACTCTATATTCCCCTTTAAATATTTGCAATAATTCTGATTTTTAATAAATAATATTACTAATCCACACTCCTTCTCATTGCTTTATGATTAGCTCTTGCACTGCACATCATGGCTGCTCTTAACACTTACAAGGCCCTGATATATAGCTAAATATTTCTGACTCCATCTCTTACAAAGAGAAGTGACACAGAAGGGCTCCCCAGCCAGTTTATTGCAATTTAATGTAAATCTGTTATAATGCAGATGAAGTGCGGTGGCTTCCACGAGTTCTGAAAGCTGTGATTGGCTTGTGGCTGCTGTGCTGCCCTCTGAAGATCTGCTGGGTTTAATTTTACATTGCACAGCCATTAGGTGACTAAAATTTCTCACTGAATCGTGTTGCCACAGTACTATTCTTCATCATCCTCTTCCATTTCTCTTCAGAGTGACCTCATTCACCCACGTTTTCCATCTCAGTCTTTCACTGCTTCTATCTTATAAATTGCAGGCTCCTAATACATCAAAACACATAAAGCCATTCAATGGAGCCCCTTAATGTACTATTTGCTTAACTGTTGTGTGTGGGAATAAAGTAATATTCCCAGTGATTCTCACTGTTTCTGTGTTCAGAAACTGAACCAAAGCATGGCAGCAGTGCCCTTAGGCCTTGGGCATGGGCACATAGCCCTTGCGTGCACAAGTTCAGTAAAACTTTGTCTACATCTTTCTCAATATGTTTGCTGGATAAATATAATAGTTTCTGTTGTTCAACATGTTGAATTTTAGTTTCTGTGGACTGTCAAATGAACCTCCAGACAATGAACAGATTCATCTTATATGGCTGCAATCAGAGCTTGCCTTTCACCCGTTCATCATCATTGTAGCTCAGTGATTTTATTGCCATCATGTACAGAATTGGTCTTAAATGTACACTTTGCAGACTCCTGTTGGTTGGTGTTATTTACAGACAGGAATTGGGGTGATCAGATTCCGTCATCCTGCATTAAGTGTTACTATACAGATATGTAGGCCCTTAGACCAATAATTCCCTCCCCCCCCTCTTTTTTCTGTATGTTTTACTGTTTAGAGGGATAGAATTACATTCAGTAAGGTGATTAAACTGTGGCAAGTTATGTAAATCTAGAATGTAATTAAAGTACAGTAAAAACATCTGTAAATGATCACTGTTCCATTCCCTCAGGGAGAATTTAAAAATAACCTTTATGATAAAGTATTATACTTAGAATCTTTTACATATGCAAAATAACATGTTTAGTCCTTGAGTAATTTTTCTGGAAGTAATTGACTACAGTATTTGGAAAATATCTAAAAATGAGGGGGACATCATATTTGTTAGAAATTTTCCTCCTGCTGGAGGGACTGGGGAGTTACCCTGTGAAAAAGTTGGTATCTTACTGTGGTTATATTCACCAGTGCAATCAACTGGATAGGTTAGAGGTGGAAAACAAAAGCTAATCACACCCAGGCTTCAGATCTGTTGCATTATTAACAGTGGCAGTCAACTTGTCCAAGATAGTAATACTTCAATTTGTAAATTCATGAACCTGGAATAAAGGCAGAATGTTGTACAGGTTTCACCAACCATTTATTCTACAATATAAAGGTTATAGCATGTTTTCTGTTGCAGAGGAATTCTGGTGCACAATAAATACAATCTGTAGTGATCTTCTTCATATTAAACTTTGTGTGATGTGGCTGCAGATGGCATTTTTGCACTGTGTATTTGTCCTGTGTCTAGACCACTGATGATTTGGAATGGAGACTTTGGTGTGGATGTTTACATAAAATCTTCATTCCAAATGCAAATAAAATGTAAAACTGATAGATAGTTTTTGAAAGTTAAAAAAAAAAAAAAAGCTGATTTTTTCTTTTAACCAAAACGGATTTATTTCCAACCAGTTCTAAAAGAAACTCCAAAATCCTCTAAAATGCAAATTGAAACAAAATGATCTAGTCACCTGTTGTCTTGTGCTCCTGCTGTAAGGTGGCTACCAAGAAAATAATTTCACATAAAGCTTTCTAAAGTGTTTTTCCTTCATCCTACAATAGAAAGTATGCATTTTTTATTAAAATTTGAATAATTGTTTTTTCTTCTTTTTATTACAGCGAAAGTCCATTGTTGCTGTGAGTTTCATTGCTGCATTCCTCTGTCTGATCATTGTTCGCCTCACAAATGAAGTAACTTTCCCTTTGATCCTGAACTGCTTCGGACAAACCAGTGTCAAATGGATACCATTTTCTAATGGCCAAAGGCAGCCTCTGAGAACTCATTATGGATATATAAATGTGAAAACACAAGAGGTAAGCCCTGGTATCAAAAGCACACTAAAATGGATGAGAATATTTCTCTGATCTCATGTAGGGGCTTTTCTACCACCCTGCCTAGTGTAAAAACTTAAAGCAACCAATGCTTCTGAGCAAAGTGTCTTTTATAAAGTGTGCTACCATTGAATATTTAAAATTTCTTCCATGTCTGCAGTGGACAGAACAGTGAGCTAGCCTCAAAATCATGCTGGTTTGCAGCAAAAACTGGTATTTATACAAGCAGGAGAATTTTTTAGATTGATTTCAAGCCTTCAGTCTCTTTAACTCAAAAGGAGATTTTCCTCTGTGTGTTTGTAATAAAGTTCTAAAAATGTTTAATTTTGCGTGGGAGACCCAAGAACAAAGTAGTTCATTTGTGTTTAAATGTCCATGGAAGAGGAAAAGGGAATGATTTGTGAAATGAACGTATGTGAGTGTAGAAAATTTGTAAAGCTAGACCTTTACTGGATTTTTCTGGAACTGTTATATTAACACTTGGTGGCTATTCAAAAGTCAGATATGCATTTCCAGTCTGTATTTTACAAAGTTTTGGCCTGTATCTGATTTGCAAAATACTTGCTTGTGTGATAAAATTAGATTTTACAGAGACTCCCGCTTTAAGCTGTCTTAGTTGGCAGAATACCTGATGACGTTGTTGTGTTTTGGTGATCGTAGTGCTTTTCGCCCAGACTCTTCGTATCTCTTTCTGCATACTCATTATAACAGGTGCAAAATAAGGTAACAAAAATCATGTCTTTCTAAAAGTTGTTTCTTATAGCACTGTCAGTCATGAGAAATACCATCAGACTCCCCCTTCCTGCTACTTATTTTTTGTTATAAAATTGTGATTATTATATTCATGAATAAAATTCATTCACATAACAGCTTTTATAGGAATGACAGTAGTTTACTTCAGGATATTCAGTCCTAAAAGTGTATTGGACAGGTTAGTTTTTATTTTACTTTTAGAGTGTTAAGTACAAAAATCAGAATGAGAGAGGGTATAAGTTTTAGGAGGCAGCTTCTTTTAATCCTCTGTAGCTTTTGATTGTTCATGTAATTTTCAGCACTGAGCATATTGGGGAGCAAAGTACAATATCTACAGAGCAGAAAACATGCAAGCACCTAAAAGGAAATCTCTTTGAGTCAGGGTGTGAATCCTAGTCCTAGTGAAATGAATGGGAGCTGCTGCTGAGTTCAAAAGGACTAAGTCTCCTGCCGACATACCTTAAGCAGAACAGGACCGGCAACACACTAAAAATGAGAGGGCATTGTGTTCTGTATGTCCCTGTGTTATTGCCACAGAGGCAGGCATGGAATATGAATGAGGAAGAGCTGCCATGGTCACTTGATCACTATCAGTCTGAACAGATAAGTGGAGAGGAGAGGAGCATGCTAATCCATTTTTATTCACCATTGCCTTCATGAGAGGTTAGATTTAGCTTGTAGGAGCCTTAATGCGTTCTTAAATTTGATCACACGCTTGGAAGTTCTAACAGTAAATGGAAATGAATGTCCTGAAAGTCGGTGACCAGTATTGATCAGTAAGACATTTGTCTTAATTTAGCTTAGGTCATGAAGGACTCCTTACACTTAGTAATTTTAATTGTTTTCCCCCTTGTATTTGCAGATTACATTCATATTTGCTAATTAAAATGGTAATGAAGAAACTGAACATGCCTTGCTAATTGTGAATGCACTATCTTTTGACTTAATTATTCCCTGTGTGAGGGAAGTTTCATTGTGCAGCCCATGTGAAGAGCTTTTACACCGCTCATGTTAACTCACACTCATAGCTTTCTCAGACTACAATTTTTGTAACACAGATTACTTTGTAAAATAAGCTTTTTTATACTATTTTTGCTAAAATGACCAGCAATTCTCAAATTGAGATTTGAGAAGAAAACCATAGAGATTAAAACCACAGATGTCTCATTGGCAAATACGTTGAGTTTCTGTTCATTTCACAGAAGTAAGATATTCTTTTCTATTTTTTTTTTATGCAGCTATGGTATGTAAGATAGACTTATTTAGCCCATGATGTCGGGCTCCATCTTTTGTAACAGTTCTTCAGGGCTGGAGAGACAGTGTGTAGTGTGGAGTTGTTACCTGCTGATGCCACCTCTGAACTTGTCTGGTCACTGCTGAGCTCATCTGGTTTCATCAAAATTCATTCTTTGTTGGGGTGATGATCAGAGGGAAGTTGGCTTCAGTCAGTGGTGATCTGAGGTCAGCACTGGGAGACTCCTGCTGCTGCTGCTGGCTTTTCCCATGACTTTATTCTCTGCTGATGGTCATGTGAGCACATACTGTCTTTTCAAACTCCAGAGAGGTGGAGATGGGTATTAAGCTGCTGTAGAGTGTTATATAGCAGTCAACAGTATATAATTGAGTTCATTGGCTGTTTTCACTCCAAATGAAATCCCCTTGAGGTAGACACCAGTCTTCCCCATCTTCCCACATTACCTACCAAGTACACCCAGCAAAAGCAATACCATGTGTGGGTTTGCTTTTACCTGAAGCAGGAATAACCCAGACTGTCTTCCCCAGCAGATTCTTTGTGTGCACCATAGGAACTTTATCACCCTCTATAGTACATTAAAGTTCTGACTGGGCTGGGCAAGCCCTGCTGGCAGATTCCCTAGTGTTGACCAACCAGGTGGCTTTTGGTAAATGTGTATCTCAGTGTTTAAAAGTTCTACAACCCATTGCTCTGAGTGTATTTTTTAGCAGCCCATTGTACTGTTTGATTTTCCCAGAGGCTGGTGCATGATAGGGGATGTGATATATCCACTCAATGCCATGTTCTTTGGCTCAAGTGTCTGTAAGGTTGTTCTGTAAATGAGTCTCGTTGCCTGACTCAGTTCTTTCTGGGATGCTATGTAGCCAGAAGACTTGTTCTTCAAGGCTCAGGATAATGTTTCAGGCAGTGATGTGAGGTACAACGTATGTTTCCAGCATTCCAGTGATTAATGTAAACCCCACAGGTTGAGATAAAAAGAGTCCAATAACTAAAGTATAATATAAAACTATTACTACTGTTACTACTAACGGTAAGGGGTATAAAAATGGGACAGAATATAAAACTAAAAGGGGAAAGGAAAAATCTCAATAAACACAAGTGGTGCACAATACAATTACCACCCGCTGACCAATACCCACCCTGACCCGGGCAGTGATCTGCAACTTCTGCGTAACTCCCCCCAATTTATATACTAGTCATGACGTGCTGTGGTATGGAATACCCCTTTGGCTAGTTTGAGTCAGGTGTCCTGTCTCTGCTTCCTCCTGGTTTCTTGTGCCCCCTCCTCACTGGCAGAGCATGAGACTGAAAAGTCCTTGATCAGGGTAAGCATAACTTAGCAACTAAAACATTGGTGTTTTATCAGCATTGTTCTCAGATGAAACCCAAAACACAGCCTACACCTGCTTCTAGGAAACAGAAATAAAATAACTGTTTCAGCCGAAACCAGGACGTAAACAGAAGCTCCAGTACAGCTAATGCCCTAAACAAACATGGCAAGATTTTTTGCAAAATGGGGCACATGCCATCACATCAATGGGCAAGCACCAACAGCCGAGGAAATTATACCATAATGAATTATCAGAAAATTATGTGACGGAAGGGAAGATAGGAGAGAAGGCTTTTAAAGGCATGAAGGACTTGGGGGTGTTGGTCGATGAGAAAATGAACATAAGCTGGCAGTGTGTGCTCGCAGCCCAGAAAGCCAGCAGTAGCCTGGGCTGCATCAAAAGGAGCGTGACCAGGAGGTCAAAGGAGGTGATCCTGCCCCTCTGCTCTTGTGAGACCTCACCTGGAGTATTGTGTGCAGTTCTGGTGTCCTCAACATAAAAAGGACATGGAACTGTTGGAACAAGTCCAGAGGAGGCCACGAGTCCAGGGGACTGGATCACTTCCTGTATGAAGACAGGCTGAGAAAGTTGGGGCTGTTCAGCCTGGAGAAGGCTGCATGGAGACCTCATAGCAGCCTTCCAGTATCTGAAGGGGGCCTATAGGGATGCTGGGGAGTGACTCTTTATTAGGGACTGTAGTAATAGACAAGGGGTAATGGGTTAAAACTTAAACAGGGGAAGTTTAGATTGGATATAAGGAGGAAGTTCTTTACTGTTAGGGTGGTGAGGCACTGGAATGGGTTGCCCAGGGAAGTTGTGGGTGCTCCGTCCCTGGTGGTGTTCAAATCCAGGCCGGACAGAGCCTTGGGTGACATGGTTTAGTGTGAGGTGTCCCTGCCCATGGCAGGGGAGTTGGAACTTGGTGATCTTAAGGTCCTTTCCTACCCTAGTTATTCTATGATTCTATGAATTTTGGCTTTCCGATTTCTCTTTTGGTGAGAGAATCTTTGCACATCTGTTGATTGTGTTCATAGTCTTCTAAGAGTGTCTTTTGAAGCCTGACATACTGCTGGGTCATTGTCTGATAGCACTCCCTCCTGTTTCTCAGCCACTTCCAACATTCTCCTCCTTCTTTTCTTCAGGTTTATTCTCTGTCTTCCTCTACCTGTTCTTCTTGGGCTTCACTTTGAAGCATGGCTGCATACAGCATGCCAAGGCTCTCAAATCCCAACTTCTCAGTGTATTTAAAAAGTACATATAGAAGGTCAACAAGACGGAGTAATGTTATGTCAGATGACTGACCCAGTCAGTCATCTGACATAACAGGGAAGCTAGAGAATGTAGATTAACTACTATCTTTTCTGTCCCTCCCTTGTAAATGTGTTTCCTGTGGAAAAAAAAAAAAAAACAAACCACAACCCTAAGGATTTAATCCATATGAAAAAAGTTGAAGTTAGGAGGAGCTGATCTCTTTTGGGGTAAGGCTGAGTAGGATGAAACTTGAAAACCATATGAGATGATGGAAAAGCAATTACTTGATGGTTAAAGGTGATATGATCAATGATTTGTATTAAAGAAGATCAGGATATATGGTGATATGGACATCTGTGTTTATCTCAAGAAAAAAAACAGTGATGTGTATATTATTAGGTATGATGAGAATTATGCTGTAAAGTCATATTTCAAGGGTGTTGTGTATTTGACAGTATAGTACTATGGAATTTGTTTTATTAAAAAGTATGAAAAAGATTTAAGATTACCATAGCTAGATTGTATGGGAGTATTTAATATAAAATGCAAAGAGAGACACAACTTAATCCCTAATTCAGGCTGTTCATAATACAGGGTTGTTGCTATGGTTTCCTTGATTTGTAGCTATGGCAACAGCTTTGGAAAAAATGACTTTATGTACAGTAAACATACTACATTTGAAGTATAAATAGATGTGAAATGTTGTACTATACTGGCCCATTATGTCTAGAAATATTTTAGTTTGACTTTTGAGATATTTCTGAAATTGATGAATCTTTACCTAGAAAATTTCCATCAAATTTTTGCCCTTGCTTCCCTCAAGAGAAGAGGATCACTTGGTAGTCTTCTGCAACGGGATCTCTTTTCCCTTCTCTATGTCCACATCTGAGAGGACTCCGTGAGATTTGCAAGAGACTATGGCTGCCTGTTTTGCAATATTGCTCTCTCATTCAAGTACATGAATTTTGACCTTTCAGTGAAAACGAGGTGTATGGACAGGATGACCTTTCAGTCCTTCATTTCCTCCACTTTGTACCTATGGATTTTTAGTGATAGGCCCTCTGAAATCCATCTTTAAGAAATGTCATGCCTATCATGTGTTAGTTACTTTTATCCTGTTCCTGATATTTTAATAGAAAATATTACTTTGCTACAAGTCCACAGTAGTTACCTAATTGAAATGTATTGTCATTTGAGTAAATTTCACCCCTCACACCAGGCTGATGTGATGATTCTTCTTGTGTAACAAAAAAGGGCAAGCAGATAAAAAGAAGCAGGTATTGAAAATAAAACCTTCCTCCTTTCTTTCATACCACTCCTACTCTACAAAGAGTTCTGGCAAAATTAATGAACATCATGTATTTAAATTGCAGCATTATGACATCAATTTAAAACCCATTAGCAGTTTCAAACTTTATGCTAGGTAAGTCTAATAGTATTCTTGGATATTTGATTGTGCTTTCTGAAAGGTGAATATTGAATGGAGTTTTACTCTACTGTCAGTATTAAAATAATATAGCATTTTCTTACGTAAAATCTGAAATATAGCTGCAATAACACTTGAAACATAATTATAAAAAGCGTATTCAAGTACTATATGAAGATTAAAACTGTTCTTGGAAACGGGTAAGTTCTGAGATGACCTAAAATCTCTACATTAAACTGCAACTGTGAGATCTAATGGCTTCATCTAAAATGAATTCTGAGGGAGAGAAGAGCTTTTGTGTCATGAACATTGAAGAATCTCATGGTATAACGATGAGCTCTAGACAAAAGGAGAAATGCACTGTAGCAATTTGGATTTTTTTTTTTTTTAATCCTATTGTAACTGAAAAACTCATCAATGCTGTGTTGATATTGAAGATATAAATTCGGATCATATTATCATATACCATTTTGTCACTTAACCTGAAAAAACTAGTATAAATTACTTTACAAGCATTACCTGCTTCCCAGTTGTGGCACACACAGTTACGTATATCTGTGAACATACAACATAGTTCCTTTTAAATCTTTTTGCCAGAAGTCTTGTGGTAGAACTTAGCTGAAATGAGTTGAAGTTTCCACACACTGAAACATCCCAGATATGAATAAATACAGGAGGAGGTTACAGATCTCATACATATCTGTGTATTCATTTTTTAATTTTATTTTTTATGCAGAATAAAGTAATTGCATTAAAAGCCAACAGCGTATGAATTATAGAGGAAAAAGAAAAATAGCATGAAGAAACTATCCCTGCCCATGTCAGGGTTCGGAATTAGATGGTGTTTGAAGTCCCTTCCAGCCCAAACTATTCCTTGATTCTGTGAAATATACGGAGATGTGATGTGCTGTCTGGCTGTCAGATAAGGCACATACCATTTCAACAATAGTAATAGCATAGTTGTCAAACATGTTAGGAATAATCATAGGAAGGACCAGTACCAATCACAAGAGATCTTGTTCTTCTAAAACTTGAAGAACTAAATCAAAAAATGCATAAAGAAGGCAGAGAATATGTTGGATGCTTTAATATCAGTTTCTTTCCAGATATGGATAATAAGACAGACTTTAAAAAAGCACTGCAGTTTTCATACAAAACACTAAACATGAATAAAGCTAGTGATCAGCCTGGGAAGGTTTAGGTTTTGCCTCTGTTAGTGATGGATTCAGAATGACACTATGAAAAGGAACTTGGAGAAGAGCACTGGGCTTCATTTCAAAACAGAAATACTAGACTGTGAACTTTCAGGGTGTATTCAGCTGACTTCAGAGACGTTTGTTCTTCTTGCTGGGAAGAACTCGGTCCTAGAGAGACTAAAAAGCTACATAAACTGGAACTCATTGTCACAGAATGTTGCTTTAGTATTTAATTTTTGACACATCTATGACTTCCATCCTGTCTTTGGGATCTAATTCATTGTTATAGCTTAAGAATTCATAGGATATTTTGTTAAGAAAAGGTCATCTTTTTCATAGTCATTTATCATTTATATCCCTTCTAAGACACAACTTTATATCTGTTGCTCACTTCTCACCATTTCAGCCTTAGTAATCATGTAATAATAATAGCAGTAATGGGAAGTAAAAACTAAACGTGCTATGAATTCTTCCAGATATTTTTCTGCTTCTGCTGTATAAATTTTCAGGAATGTATTTTCATGAAAATATTACAGAAGCATTGGCTACATAACATTTTTAATGACAATCACATTGCTTGTTATACTTCTGGGAGAGATTTGTCTGGTGGGTTGTTGGTCGCTGTCACCTTGCCCCTCTGTGTTCTACTTATTATACCAGACCTCCTTGGGAGACTTAGGCACACACTTGAAAATAAAAATCCTGCCAAAGACATTAACCATGAAATGAGCAACTCCAGGAGCACATCTTATGTTACTGAAACGGACCTCACTAAACAAATTATCACCAGAGTCCCCACTGACCTCTTCTTTGCAACTCGCCTTTTGCCAGGGAGAAGAAAGAACCATCAGAATAAGCTGCAAGGTCCTCCTGAAACCACTCAGGCTGTTATGAACCTACAGGAGAGAAGGGAGCACAGATGATGCGTGTCCTCAGTAGAGTAAATCCTGCCAGCTCAGCCTTTTTGCTTCTGTATATGTGGAATTAGCTTAGGTTCTTAAAGCTGTCACAACTCTGATGGTGTCTCATGAGGAAAAAGTCAAGTGCTAGGATAAATATATCGAGTATACATACAAAGGAATTAAATCTGCTCCACACAGAGCCTCAGTGTGATGAGTCAAGCAGTGCTGCCTCTGCGGCAGATCTGCTTAAAAAAAAAAAAGGCTAAGGGACTTGAGAAGAGATTACTATCAGCCAGTGAGCTGTGCCATCAAAAGTCAATCCCTAAGGAATCTGGGCTGGTAGAAATAAATGTCTATGATGCACAGTCATGGGCTGGATTGATCTGTTGAACAGAGCTTAACAGGTTATACTGGAAAAGGTGCCTAGTGTCATAGGTGCTAGCCATCCTGGTTGTATGTAATTTCCAGAGATTTCCCCCACTTTCTTGAGGATATTTTTTACTGCTAGCTGAGGAGAGGTTTATACTGATAATGTTAGACTCCCAACAAAAAGGTGCTAGTTATGTTTTCCATGTGAGAAGTGTAAACAACTCCTGTCCAAATCAGAGACACGGCACTGTGAAAATTGACTTGAGACCATTTGAAAAACAGAGCCAAACCTGTTTTGCAGTTTACCAGCCTAATAGATCTTCTGTCGGTGGAGCTTTGTTTTAGTTAAATGTAAAATTTAAAATAGATGTGTTGGGGGAGGGGGGCATCATTCCATCAACACTCCCAGTCAGTTGCCAGCACCTATAATAAATGCTCAGAGCAATGTAGAGATATTCCAGCTGCTCCAGCCAATGAGCCGGCTTCATTTGGAGCTCAGCTCAGATGCCTCTCTACAAATGCCTGTAGTATGGGGAACAGACAAGAGGAATTAGAGATGTGTGCACGTCTATGGGTATAATAGGCACCACAGAAACGTGGTGGGATGGCTCCTATGACTGGAGTGTTGGAATGGAAGGTTACAGGCTCTTTAGAAAAGACAGGCCCGGCAGGCAGGTAGGGGGAGTTGCCCTTTATGTTAGGGATAGGCTGGAGAGTATGGAACTGTCTGGGGATGGGTGATCAGTCCACAGAGAGTTTGTGGGTCAGGGTTAAAGGGAAAACAGCCATGGCAGGCATTACTGTGGGGATCTGTTACAGACCGCCTGATCAAGAGGACCCTGTGGATGAAGACAGATAGGAAAAGCCTCATGCTCGCAGGCCCTTGTCCTCATGGGGGACTTAAAGAACCCTGATATCTCTTGGAGGCACTGTACAGCCCAGCACAGGCAATCCAGGAGGTTCCTCGATTGTGTGGAAGACAACTTCCTTCTGCAAGTAAGAGAGGAGCCGACAAGGAGAGGTGCCATGCTTGACCTTGTGCTCACCAACAGGGAAGGGCTCATTGAAAATGTGACGCTCCAGGGCAGCCTTGGATGCAGTGATCACGAGATGGTGGAATTCAAGATCCTCAGGAGAGTGAGAAGAGCGTGCAGCAATCTCACTGCCCTGGACTTCAAAAGAGCAGACTTTGGCCTCTTCAGGAGCCTGCTTAGTAAGGTTCCATGGGATATAGCCCTGGAGGGCAGGGGGCCCAAGACTCTTGGTTAATATTCAAGGATCACCTGCTACAAGCTCAGGAGTGCTGCATCCCAACTCGAAGGAAGTGCAGCAGGAGGGCCAGGAGATCTCCTTGGATGGATAAGGAGCTGCTGAGGAAAATTCAAAGGAAAAAAGAGGCTTATAAAAAATGGAAGCAAGGACAGGTGGCCTGGGAAGAATACAGGGATGTTGTCCAGGAAGCTAGGGACCAGGTTAGGAAAGCTAAGGCCCAGTTAGAATTAAATTTGGCCAGGGTTGTTAAGGAAAACAGGAAGGGATTCTACAGGTGCGTAGCAAACAAAAAACAGACTAGGGACAACATAGGGCCCCTGAGGAAGCTCTCGGGAGAACTGGCTACAAAGGATTTGGAGAAGGTTGAGGTTCTTAATGACTTCTTTGCCTCGGTCTTCACTGGCAAATGCTCTGCCCGCACCACCCAAGTCTTAAAAGGCTGACACAGCAACTGTGAGAATGAAGACCCTAAGCCCACGGCAGGAGAAGATCTGGTTTGAGACCATCTTAAGAACCTGAACATACGCTAGTCCATTGGACCTGATGAAATCCATCCACGGGTCCTGAAGGAGCTGGTGAATGAAGTTGCTAAGCCACTGGCCATCATATTTGAAAAATCATGGCAGTCAGGTGAAGTTCCTGATGACTGGAAAAAGGGAAATATAACCCCCATTTTCAAGAAGGGGAAAATGGAAGACCCGGGGAATTACAGACGAGTCAGTCTCACCTCTGTGCCTGGCAAAATCTTGGAGCAGGTTCTCCTGGAAGGCATGCTAAGGCACATGAAAAACAACAAGGTGCTTGGTGACAGCCAGCATGGATTCACTAAGGGGAAATCCTGCCTGAAAAATTTGGTGCCCTTCTATGATGGGGCTACAGAACTGATGAACAGGGGTAGAGCAGTTGATGTCATCTACCTGGACTTGTGCAAAGCGTTCAACACTGTCCCACACAACATCCATGGACAGTGGGATTGAGTGCGCCCTCAGCAAGTTTGCCGATGACACCAAGCTGTGTGGTTTGGTTGAAACGCTGGAGGGAAGGGATGCCATCCAGAGGGACCTTGACATGCTTGTGAGGTGGGCTGATGCCAACCTTATGAAGTTTAACCATGCCAAGTGCAAGGTCCTACACCTGGGTCGGAGCAATCCCAAGCACAGCTACAGGTTGGGCAGAGAAGAGATTCAGAGCGGCCCTGCGAAGAAGGACTTGGGCCTGTTGGTCAATGAGAAACTTAGCATGCGCTGGCAGTGTGCGCTCGCAGCCCAGAAAGCCAACCGTATCCTGGGGTGCATCAAAAGGAGCATGACCAGCAGGTCGAAGGAGGTGATCCTGCCCCTCTACTCTGCTCTCGTGAGACCTCACCTGGAGTATTGTGTGCAATTCTGGTGTCCTCAACATAAAAAGGACATGGAACTGTTGGAACAAGTCCAGAGGAGGCCACGAGGATGATCAGGGGACTGAAGCACCTCCCGTATGAAGATAGGCTGAGGAAGTTGGGGCTGTTCAGCCTGGAGAAGAGAAGGCTGCATGGAGACCTCATAGCAGCCTTCCAGTATCTGAAAAGAGGCTGTAGAGATGCTGGGGAGGCACTCTTCATTGGGGACTGTAGTAATAGACAAGGGGTAATGGGTTAAAACGTAAACAGAGGAAGTTTAGATTGGATATAAGGAAGAAGTTCTTTACTGTGAGGGTGGTGAGGCACTGGACTGGGTTGCCCAGGGAAGCTGTGAATGCTCCATCCCTGGTGGTATTCAAGGCCAGGCTGGACAGAGCTTTGGGTGACATGGTTTAGTGTGAGGTGTCCCTGCCCATGGCAGGGGGGTTGGAACTTGGTGATCTTGAGGTCCTTTCCAACCCTAACTATTCTATGATTCTGTAAAATTGAATGTAGTATGATTTGGGCTGGTAAAGAATAAAGCAGAGATGTTTGTTGTAATAGCTTCTTGAATGAGACCGTACCACTGGGGAGGATAGGAAAGGTGGGCAAGTGTAATGAGCAGATAAGTGAGGTTTGTGGACAGGGGAAGGAAAAGAAAGCTTACTGCTTTTATTCTGGATGACAGCTAAATTCTATTACCATGATGTGATTACAGCTTTTGTCAAAAATAGTTGCTAAATGAAGGATGAGCTGGTTTGCATTACTAGCTTATCAAAGTGTCTTCTTGGTGTTCCATTTCATCAGTTAGGAGAGAAGTGCCCTATCATGTACTCACGTGACAGCATATTAAAGAGCTACTGCTGTTTAACAATTGATGCCTCCCTCATAAGAAGTCCAGTGTCACCCTCCTGAGTTTATTCCTGCAATCTATTTCTCACAGAAACTCAAGGTATCCTTTGCAGAGTTGCTATTTTTGATGTGCTGAAGACAGTTAAGGTACACTTCACACTGGTGCATGAAATACTCCAGAGTAAGAAGAGCCTGTGAAAATAGAGTTTTGTTCATATAATTGTTTCTACACAAGGGGCTTCCAGTGGCTATGGCAATCAGTGGTATTAGCTGTTTGAGCTCTTGCCCAGCATAGTTACTCTAGCAGGGATGTGCAGAACTGAGCTGACCCAAGGCTATTAATACTGCAGGGAAGCAACATGCCAGCAGTACACAGTGTCACACACACGTGCATGGGTGCACACGTAAACACATCGGCTAGAACTTGCTCAGGAGGCAGACTCCTAACACTGACAATCGCGCCAATTGCTAGTTTGTTTTAAAGCCGCAGCCATCTTCCTTGAAAGCCTTTGCTTTCCAAGTTTGCTCCCATGGCCATCTGTCATAGCCTGCGTTTGGCAGCTTCAGGTTCTGCTGCAAGGCTCTGTGGATTGAATACATAGTTTTGTCTTTTTTGAATACATAGTTTTGTCTTTTTTGTAGTTTTCTGGGTTGGTGAAAAGTTTTTGCACGTGAGCCTTTTCTCTTAGGCTTTTTGTTAGATTAAAATACGAACCTTAAATACATTTTCAGCTGTTAATCTGTTCTTTCTGCTCTCAGACCGGGCTGGAACAGGTGGGTTGCTATAACTGCTGCATAGAGAGAAATGAGCTCAGAGACCCTCTTAGAGCAGATGCAGATTGCACCGGCAATAATTGCTTTTCCTGGGATAGTCTCTCTTGTCTGGCTGAGTACATTAATCTATACTACTAAATATGCGCTATTTGGTCTGTAAAAGGGCCTGCATAACTGTCATACCAAAAACCTCGTGCCTCTTATTGGCATTGCTACACTGCCAGTGTGTGCAACTTAGAGGTCTACTTGATAGAGTTATAACTTCTGCAACAAGGAGCTACATTATCTGTGGGTATAGCTGTAAATTTTGTGTACTCCTCATAACTTGTTTTGAACTACCTACAAACCAATAAGTGATATTACCACCAACACTGAAAAGTTCATGGTAAATTGTGTCCATAGGGTTGCACCCTAAAATGAAAAGCAGTTTAGTCTGAGGAGGGATGGGGAGAAAATTAAGTTCTGTGTTATTTACAGTATTTCTTTCCGTCATCATTATTTTTTCTTCTCTCCACTTGATATATTTTTCATATTCAGCTAGTCAGAGATTACAGTAATCTGTTGTTTCCTGTCACTCAGAAAAGCAGTTGGCATGCCCGTTAGATGTATAAATACAGTGTTAAATGAAATTCCCAAAATGACTGCAGAGAAATTACTAGAGTGATTCTGGGATTGTCCACATAATAACAACAATTCATCCTCCATTTTCCCCAACCCCAGGGGTGCACATTACTGCCTTTTCCTTGTTCATACCAGTCAGATCCTCTTTTCAGTAAGTAATAGCATCATTTTTCTAAGTACAGCTTCTTGAATTTGTCTTTAAGAGTCTGTTGTAGTTAGAACCCAGAGTTTTGAATTTGAAATTGATGGAAATGCCACAGGTCTTAAATCAGTATTTCTCTAGGGGGCAGAATCTACTTGCTCCAGTTAGAGATAGCAAAGAATGCTCAAGGGCCTCATATTGATATTACACCAGCCAAAGTGCAAGTTGGCTTGGGTTGATTTCCCTGGTTCTAGTGCAGTGATGCTACCACCCTCCTCCCTTCTGCCTTTTTGAGTACTGGTTCCTAGGATTCACATTTATAAAGAGAAAATATTTCTGGAGTGTATCATGTTGAAAAAGTAATGTTTCTAAGCTTTTCTTCAGATGCCTTCAGACTCCTATGAAATTCCTGACTGCATGCACAGGAGTCATCCCAAAGTAGCTCCAGGGCATTACACTGAAAGCTTAGATCAGCACTGGCAAATATCCTACTATAGAAATGAGTCACCAAGGTGAACTATAAACTTTGGCCTTTAGGTAAAAACAAAATCCGTGTATTTGATGACATAAAGTATATTATGGAATTGATCAATGACTGACAATTATGTTCTCCAGTGGTTTTTTGTAATTATTTTTATTGATTTATTAACATTTTCTAGCTTACTGTATTGTAGCTCATGTAATCTTGTTTCTAGCATGTAAAAGATTTGTAATGTCTATCCTGTTTCTTGTCAGCTCTTCCTTTACAGATCCAGTGTATGTTGTCCAAAACTGATGATTTCTTTCTTCAGCCTTCTTTCTGATTTGGCTTGCCCATCATTGCCCAGAATTTCTTTCACTAGATCATCAGGTTACCTCTTCCTCCCGTATATGCTGCTATACTTTGAAGGCATAGCTTGGAGATTTAGGAGAGCCCCAAGATGAACGCATTATATTAATTCAGCCTTCAGGTGACAGACTTTGGAAAAGCAACTGGGAACAGATTTCAAACCAGAAGAGTTTATTGCGAAATTGTGGCTCAGGTCAGAGTTCACATACATTTTAAAGTTTCTTTCCAATGTCTTTACAAGCATAACTTACTTCTCAAATGGAGTGAGCCCCAAAATGGTTTATTTGCTGCCATGCCAGTGTGTCCTGAAGGCTGAGTAGAGGCACTTCTCAGTGTTTTCGAGGCTAAGCTTCTAGTTAGAAGACAAGAGAAATGTAATTTTCTCAAATACATAGTAGATGGTGTTTCTTCATTAATCCTCTCAATGGTAGACCTTTGGAGAGTCCCACAAGAGAGTGTCTTGGAGGTAGAGGGACTGTCCTGTGGGATCCCACACTCAGGTGAGTCCACTTTGGAGTTGTCCTATCCATGTCCAGCTGGTCCTTGGTGCTCCTTGTCATCACCAGTATCAATGACAACTGGTGGAGCTGATAGCATTACTGTGAGGCAAATAATGATAATTAGTGTTGATCATTTACTCTGAAGAGAATGGGCATCAGAACAGGCTGCAAGTCTTAAAAGTTATTCTCAGTTTCTGTCCTGCTGCTGGCATAGACCAAAGTACTCTGCTTCAGGATCATTATGACTGTAAAGGGCTCATGCTTATCAAGAGCAGGTATCATATGTGGATCAAGTCACTTCTGGTAATGCTCAAGAAGTAAAGTGGGGGTAGTAGGATTGCTGTCGTAAAATGGTGATGACTATCCCTGATAGATTATCACTTATTAGTATTGCATTGCAGCTAGAACTTTATTGTCAGAACAACAAAAATCATCTTTGCACTACATTAATGCTTTATTCTGATCAACAAAGGACAAGGCAATCCAGCTACTGCGATAGCAGTGTTGGCATGTATTATATAATGATATATAGCAACTGCCTTAGACTGCCATTAATTTCTGCATGAATTCTGTCTTTGATAAGCATGTGTAACTCCTAATAAATTATTTTGGAGCTGAGCACAAGAATCAAGGAGAAATGAACATTTGTAGTTATGGAGGTTGGTGATAGCTGAGAATAAGAAGGCAAACTGACAGACAATTGTAGATAAGAAGTAATTTTCAAAGAATGAATGGGGATGATATTGTTTCCTGTTTAAAATGATTTGCCAACTCTGCTGACCACAATGCAAGGTAAATTCTGTCATGAAATCTAAAACATTTGTTATGTTCAGGCTGTTGATAATCACATAGAAAGCAGCATAGTGGTGCTCCATCCACTTGCTCTTAAATAGCTTGCTCCAATTCTTGTGGGTGTTATCCACTCTTCATTTCCTGGGGAAGAAATGGTCTTCTGTGAGGTTGTTCATCTCAACAGTGCAGAAATAATTTTCTGCAAACCTACTATCATAACAGAATCCTTAAAAGAAATTACAGTGACACTCTGAGGTCTCTGAGATTAGTTTCTTTCTTTAAGACCTCTATTTCCTCCAATATTACTTCCAGTCGTGCACATGTCTACCACGAGTAGCATGAATAACTCATATTTTTTCTGTTAGTTTCAGTGTGTGCTAAATTGTTGCATACACAAAAAATAAAATCCAGTGCTGAAAAAAAACAAGTGGCTACTCATCTCCCTGCTAGTATGTGATTGACCCATATCCCACATTAACTCAGATTTTAACCTGTCTGCTTTTATATTTACAGTTCTTGGGCCTTTGCCCACATCCCTTGGAAGATCATGTAGTTGACTGTAGTTCACCACTTCAGTTTTTCCTCAGACTGAAATAAGGAAAATACCACAGCTGTTTATACCTCTTTAATTCTTGCTTCTTTAAAGAACTTGTGTCCACTTTTCATTATTTTCTTCCTTCCAGTGTATACAGACACATACAATTCAACCTTTCTCACCATGTGATCAAGCAAAACCCCTCCTTATTATTCCTAATTCATCCATAGGAAAAGGGTCATTGCTAGGCCACTTTCCATCATCTTTGGTAAGTCGTGGGAAACGGGCGAGGTGCCTGAGGATTGGCGGATGGCAAAGGTCACACCAATCTATAAGAAGGGCAAGAAGGAGGACCCAGGTAATTATAGACCGGTCAGCCTTACCTCCATCCCTGGAAAGATGATGGAACAACTTATTCTTGACTCCATCACTAGGCATATCAAGGATGAGGGCGTCATTAAGAACAGCCAACATGGTTTTATGAGGGGGAAGTCATGTATGACCAACCTTATAGCCTTCTATGAGGAAGTGACTAGGTGGAGGGATGATGGTAGAGCGGTAGATGTAGTTTTTCTTGATTTCAGTAAGGCATTTGATACTGTCTCCCACAGCATCCTCATAGATAAGCTAAGGAAGTGTGGGCTTGACGATCAAGTAGTGAGGTGGATCGAGAACTGGTTGAAAGGAAGAAGGCAGAGAGTTGTGGTCAATGGCGCAGAATCTAGCTGGAGGTCTGTGACTAGTGGAGTTCCCCAGGGGTCGGTGCTGGGACCGGTGCTGTTTAATATTTTCATCAATGACCTGGATGAGGGAACTGAGTGCACCCTCAGCAAGTTTGCTGATGACACAAAACTGGGAGGAGTGGCTGACACACCAGAGGACTGTGCTGCCATTCAGCGAGACCTGGACAGGCTGGAGAGTTGGGCGGGGAGAAACTTGATGAAATTTAACAAGGGCAAGTGTAGAGTCTTGCATCTGGGGAAGAACAACCCCATGTACCAGTACAGGTTGGGGGTTGACCTGCTGGAAAGTAGTGAAGGGGAAAGGGACCTGGGGGTCCTGGTGGATAGGAGGATGACCATGAGCCAGCAATGTGCTCTTGCGGCCAAGAAGGCAAATGGCATCTTAGGGTGCATTAGAAAGGGAGTGGTTAGTAGGTCAAGAGAGGTTCTCCTCCCCCTCTACTCAGCCTTGGTGAGGCCGCATCTGGAATATTGCGTCCAGTTCTGGGCCCCTCTGTTCAAGAAGGACAGGGAATTGCTTGAAGGAGTCCAGCGCAGAGCCACAAAGATGATTAAGGGAGTGGAACATCTCCCTTATGAGGAGAGGCTGAGGGAGCTGGGTCTCTTTAGCTTGGAGAAGAGGAGACTGAGGGGTGACCTCATCAATGTTTACAAATATGTAAAGGGTAGGTGTCAGGATGATGGAGCTAGGCTTTTTTCAGTGATATCCAGTGATAGGACAAGGGGCAATGGGTGTAAACTGGAACATAGGAAGTTCCACGTTAACATCAGGAAGAACTTCTTTACTGTAAGAGTGACAGAGCACTGGAACAGGTTGCCCAGGGGGGTTGTGGAGTCTCCTACACTGGAGATATTCAAGGCCCGCCTGGACAAGTTCCTGTGTGATGTACTCTAGGTTACCCTGCTCTTGCAGGGGGGTTGGACTAGATGATCTTTTTAGGTCCCTTCCAACCCTTGGGATTCTGTGATTCTGTGATTCTGTGATTCTTCTATTCTTGTTCTCTGTTTCCTGTAACTCTGCATGGGATTTAGCTGTAACGGAAGAGGGGAGATGAGCTAGCATTACCTCTGCTTCTAGATATCAAATTACCTGGGATTTATTTTTCGTGAAGTGTCTTGGATGTTTTTTCATGGGATGAATCAGTTCATGATTTCCCAAGATTATGCCCAGTTTGCTACTTTCCTCATCCATTTCTGCAAATAGCATTTATTTTCTCCTGAAGATTATAAAGATAAGGCAGATATAATGAGGAAAAGATCACAAAAATGTGTGTTGTATGAGACCAATTAAAAAAGCTTTAGAACTAAAATCAAAGTTATATTTTTTGTTTGGTTTAGGTTTGTGTTGTTGAGTTATTTATAGCTTGTTTCAGTCCATGTAAGAAATCTTACAGTGGCTTGAGTTATTCTTGGAAGTAGGCTTTTTGGCCATTATTTTTTTCCATTCAGACTACAGTGGCATTCTTTAAGTTTAAATGCTTGTTCATTAGAGGAACAGCTTTTACAATGGAATGTGTAAGACCTGTTAAGAAATTAACCACTCATTTTACATTCAAAACACCTGAATTGTGTATATACTTGTAGTTCTTGTACATTCAGATTAATTTTCCATTTACCTAGGAAGTTGTACTCTGAATTCCTGAAAATCAGTCTTTTTATCAGTCTTTACAAATACAAAAGTGCCTCTCGTAATTTCCCTTCACTCACTAGGCATGTCATTTTGCTTTGAAAAATCTAGTTTGCCTGGCAAGATCTTTATAAACGTAAATAAAATGTTAGCAACTACATATCACTAACAGGCATTTCTACGTTCGATGTGAGTGAGTAGATATGGTTGCATAATACATCTTAAAATCTGCTAGAAATTTTAAATTGCTAGAGGATTCATGAATGTGCCACTAGATATTTCTGGATGCCAGAAATATTTGATATAGGATAACCTTTCAAAATTGTTCTGTGCAGAAGTAGTGTCTATTATTTAATGATCTAGGTGATTTGGGAGTACAAAGGTGTTTCCAGACTGCATATTTCAGTTTGCTCCCAGTATCACTGTAAATGAAACCTCAGGTTCTCATGCTTTGTGGAACTAGTGTGTGGGTCTGCAAGACGCGCTTCCTGTTAAATAGATTTGGTGTTTTGGAAGTTTCACAGCTCAAATTCTGTTGCCCTTTGCAAAGCACTGGGCACCGCTTCCTGCAATAGTTTAAAAGCAAAGGAGGCTGAAACAAAGTGAGGAAACATCTGTGTATCAACAGCTGTTATACCAAGCTCAGTGGCATTTTAAAAGCCTGTGTTTTGCCCCATTGTAACTGAACAGTTTATGGTAATGAATAGTATATGCGGCTGCAATATAAATTCTACTTTGAAAGGATGCCTGGTTTCATTTTGCCATAGAAGGCAGACTTGACATGAGCTTTCGTCCATAGGTAATAGTCTCTTGAAGGCTCAGAGTGTTACTTTCAGCAAAATGCTAATGTGGTAAATTGGTACATTTAACACTCACACACAAATGCACCCTTTTGTGTAATATGAGTTGATTGTAACAATTATGGATACTATTTAATGGTGCCATCCTTAAACCTTCCAGTGTGATACTATCTAGAGAATTTGTTACTGATGAAATCATTATAGTGTTATAGAAATGAAACAGGTTGCTACTGAAATTACTCTCAAAATCCAATTGTGACTTCACTGGAATTATTCCCATGATAGATGTTAAGTATGTCTGTATTCTTTATTTTTATAGAATCAGCATTTTTATTTGTATGCTTAATTTTATTTCACTATCTGCTATGTATATATTAGGTTTTAGTTCTCGTTTTCTCGTGGTCAAAGATAACTTTAGTCCGATTTGCCTTTATCTGATATTCTTCCATTCTTATTTCCCCTGTCACATGAATGAATAAAGCAGCATATTTCCTTACTTGAGACCTGCCTAGGATTGCTCAGATTAACACAATGAAGAGTCCTGTTTTATCAATACCTGAATGATGCAAGTCATCTCAATTTCCTCTTGAGGGCTTCCTTAGAAAGAAAAACATGTGTTGTAATTCCTTGCCTGCAAATCAATTTAGAGTCCTATTTTTTCTCATCAAATCTCATGCTGTACCAAAGGTTTCTTTATAGGCTCCTGATTCCCCCTCATCTTTGGTTCAGACACTGTCTGATTGAAAAAGAAAAAAAACCCAAAATCTTCTTGCTTGATTATACTCCATGATGATTAATTGAAATCCTTCATCAGAATGGGAGATTTCTGTGACTTCCCTGGTTCCCCAAGTGCAGTACACCACACCATGCTTCCATGCCATACTGTTACATTATCTCTGCATTGTCCTAGCTCTTATTAAAAGATGTGATATTTCAACACTTTCAGAATGACAGCCTGACATCCATCGGTCTTTGTACCGTCTCTTCTTTCTCCTCTTGACCTTACAATATGTATTAGTCCTATAAAAGCTAAAAAATGCTCATGTCTGTTCATCAGATCCTCTCCCTGCAATCACAAAGCTGAGCCACAGAAGGGGCAGATGGCCACCAACCACCACTTTTGTCACCAGCTGTACAATAAACTTGCCCGCTTGGCTCAGAGGAAAATGGTGCAGAAATAGCTTTTATTTCCCATACTCTTATATTTCTTGCATTTTTCTCTCTTCCTAAAGCAGCAGACTTACTGAATGACACTAACCTAATTTGATAATTATTGTAGTAAATTTGCCATCGGGAAACTGGAAATTCATGAATCCATGCTTTTAAAAACTTACAAGTATATGCTACATCCATACAAAATATATTCATGTGTACTTGGACTTGGTACTCTCATTGTGCTTAATAGTTGGCTACCCTTCCTCCTAAACAGAGAAAGCTTTACAAAGGAGGACAATATTGTTGACATGGTTTAGATAGTCCCATGGATTTCTATTATTTTGCTTAACAATTGCTTCCAAAGAATCTCAGATACCAGAACCTATTTGTTAGGAGCAAACACTGCGAAGACCATCATGCTTCTGTCCTACTGTTGTGAAAATTGCCGTGGGATTGTTACCTTTCACCCAGGTGGTCCCCACTGATGGGCAGAAATGACCTTGGTTTAATGTCTCATCTGAAGGCAGGCAGCTCTAACTGTGCAGCGACATCCCCCAAATGCTCTGTTGCAGTGTCAGCATTGGATACAAGCCCATGTCTCAGTCAGAGATGTGCATCTCTGACCTTCCAGAGTAAAGGCAATAGTGCTGCCAGCTGTGTTATGCTGACAGGCGAAGGACTTGTTTTTGAAATACAGAAGTAAAGAAATTGAGCTAAACACAACACAGACTTCTACTATTGAAAAATACATGGCAATAAAACTTCAGTTTCCAAATAATTTTGTTTTCCAGGTTGCTGGGAGTAATTTTCTTCATTAATGCAGTTCTGCAGCATGATCTATTTAAATTTTATCACAGACGAGTTCTTTTAGCTGAATAAAAGCCTTTTGAAAAACCTGATTTATGTCACAGTCACAGCATTAAATAGAGCAATTCTGGTTCAGTGGCAAAGTAGTGGGGTCAAGGTCTTTGGTTCGCATTTTCTAAGAGCTGTGCATGGATTTGCATGCACACAGCTTACATTAGCACTAACAGAATTTGTACTTGTGGCCCCTGTGCAGTACTTTGGGAGTGTAGCCCTCAATAGAGAAGTTATTTACAGCGCTGAAGCTCATGTTGGGAAATATGAACAGCTGTGTTCCAAACAGAAAACACACATCTGAAGTAAGACAAGCATACTGAAAATTATGTCCTGGCAGTTAACATTTCTATTTGTACACACTGCTATGCAAAACTGAAAGGAAATATTCTTTCAGGATTAATATGTTTTGCAGAGCTAATAGGAGAAAAAACCTGTCACTCTGCTAATTATGTTTTCCTAGCAGTGAGATGACCTCTTTATGTTTTTGAATAGTCAGTTGAAATCATTCCTCTAGAACCTATATTTATACGGATTTTAAATTCTACTATTTGAACTTTTCAGTTTTAATATCTGAGCACCTGCTGCGCACAGGAAGTAGGCACCTGGGAAAGGCTTGATCCAGAATTCCATTGTAAAATCCTTGCATTTACCTGCATTATGTCTAGAGCTGACTGGTAGATAAACCCACAAGTTAAGAGGACTTTGCAAAAGGAAATTTTAATTCATTTTAAATGTGACTGATGGAGCACATGCCAGTGCTTCAGGTTTCCCCTGCTGTGCTTCCCTGGAACCGATCTGCCTGTCTGTTTGCCAGTCCCTGCAGGGTGATGCCTGAAGGTCAGAGGCACAACTCCACTGGTCTCCGTGTGTGGGGAGTAAATGAGGCTTTTGCAGGATGCACGATAATTCTCTAACTAAATGGACCATGCTAAATACGTTGCTTTCAGACTCAGTTTTACATGTGGAGAGGTTTGATGTAGGGAGGCTTTTGTTTTCAATAACAGTAATATAACAAGGCCATGCAGTTCTTCACGAGATCAAGTATCAATCTCTTTTTGCAGACTGGGAAAATGAGACCTTATCTACCTGAGTTCACAAAGCAGGTCAGACCACCACTCAGGCTGCCTGAATCTGAGGTGGCTGTGCTGACCTCTAGACTTTAATTTTGCTATGCTTGCAGTGTGGTGGTCTTGTATGTCCAGTGAATAATTTGTATTCCCAAAAGCAGAACTGGTGGATGAAAGGCACAAAAAGCAAATTAGAACATAATCTTGTAAAATGCCTCTTAATTAGTTTACATAATGAATTTTGCAATATGACTGCCTGTTAGGCTCAAAAATTTGGATGCTTCTTTAATATGGATATTTAATTTCTTAAATTTAATTTAATATTTATTAGTCAGGGAAAGTATGAACTGACTGAAATGTGTGTGCTGGATAAGAAAGTTCTGGCCTTGCCATGGACAGCATAGATGTCACTGTCATGTTGTAGGCAGATTTCTTGCGTTTCTCGATGCTCTTATGTACCTTTGAAGCTGACATAATACCAGTAGGGTTGTAAAAGAACTGGGAGGTGCCATAAATAAAATAGCCTGCCCACTTTTAATTCAGACTTATTCGATGTATTTATGGTGGTGCATTGTGGGATAACTTCAACCTCATTCATTGTCCAGATTTTAACATTTATGGTGCCAGCCAGAAAGGTATAGAGAAGGTTGCTAGCCCTGCTGCCTCATTTGCTGAAGAAATGGCAAGGTGTGACGAATGTTATAGGAACGGAAGGCCAGCCTGTCATGATTAAGCATTGGTGCTAGCTGCTAGATTCTATTCTTGCCTCTGTTACACAATTTCTGTATGATACCAAACTAATCAAGCCATGTTTTCACTAACTGTGTGTTGTTTAGTTTCTGAATGCTTAGTGTGAGACCCTTGGGTCTGATTTATGAAGCTCTCATCATTCATGGAGATAGCTCACATCAATGAAAATTATCAGAATATACAAATTATCGAAGAATTCTAATTGCTATAAGTTCCATGTGTCAGTGAGTGTACACTTCTTAATTTAACTTATAACTTTCACCTTAATTTCCCAGACACCTTTTGCTGAAAAGGGCTAATACAACCTTTCCCTGTCTCTCTTCAGAATGGTAGTTGAGAAGTGAGGAGCTACTGTAAGTACTTTCTGACAGCCCAGGCAGAAATTAATAAGTCTCAGAGCAGGGTGTGAATAGTGCTCAATAAATGAGGCATGGGGACACATTGACTAATAACAAGAAAATAAAGGCATTGAATAGCTGCTCATTATGTCTGTCAGTGCAGGCAGGGGTCCAGTGGAAAAAATAGTAGGTGGTCTGGTAATTAAAGCCAGTATCATAATGCGTGCACACAAGGTTGCCCAATTAGGGCTGCACAGCAATCTTAATTCTGACACTTCCCTAAATTTTCAATGCTTGATTTTACACATTTAGTGTTCCTTACCATATTTTTGGTGTATTTACATATATATGCTCCCCATTGCCTCCTTCATTGTCAAACTGTTAATTAGGTAAAACTACTGAGAAATGCAGTTACTTGGATAAACAGGGGTTTGCAATGAACCTTGCGTATCATGCTGCAGAGCACGGGGCTTCAGGCTGTCAGAGCTTTGAAGGGTTTACATCAGTGGTGATGAATTTGTTTTCTTTGCTTAATAGTTTTTAAGAAGTTAGTTATGTTTTCAGTGCAGTCTCTTTTGTTACACAACATGTTGCATTATTTCTAGTTCTGCTTGTACATTTATTCTTCATGGCTTATTGATGATGGTATGGATGAAACTTCTTTCTAATGAGGATTGTGCTTTTAAAACTCTTCTCCCTTGAGTATGAGTAGTCTTAAGCTATATCCCTCATTATAGAAGATAATTTTGTTTCATCCACTTCCCTTTTGGAAAAAATATTATGTGGAGCCAGATATTTTAGTTCCAAAGTGCAGATTTCTAATTGGCATTAACTGCTTGCGTGGATTGGAACTTTTCAGAATACCAGTGAAGAAAATTAACATTGAATTGGAAAAACAGAGAGACTGGGACAGGAGAATGATAGGAAAGTAAAAAATGTTTATCCAGACTTTTGGTCTCATGAACACAAATGAATTACTTTCGTGCTTCAGTGATGCTTCTGTCCTGAGCTATGCCTCTACAATTGCACTGTAAGTGGTCTACTTGAAGTAAGATGCTGTTATTCTGAAATATGCCTTCAGTTGAATGCGGATATGATCAAAGGTTGAGCAAGGGCTTTGTTACCTCTGCTTCCCAGTTGAGGCAAGATGCCCGGATGTCTAAATTGATGTTGTCAGATGCCAGGTCCCCTTCACCTACCTTTCAAAGAAAAGGTGCAACAGTTTGAACATAAAGATGTCCGTTAGAGCCACCTTTGCCAGCATTCATTCCTAAAGACACCTCCTTTACTCCTGTACATGTCCACTTCCCAGACTGTCCCTAGGAGCTTACAGAGTTAAAGCAGTCCCATTTCCTTGTGAAACTACGTTCTTCTATTTTTGCTCATACTAAATCTATCTTCATATCAAAGGGACAGATGGTGTTGTTAGGTAATCTTCAACATTAGTGATAGTATCAAAATACAAACCCAGGTGGTAGGGTTCAGGATTAGAAAGCCTGAAAAACTTGGGCTTTTTTCAGCTTATTATCTCCACAAACACTTATTTCCATTCCCTTTTCTAAGATTTTATCTGAAATAAAAAGTTGTCATGGGAAAAATAAATCACAAATGGAGTTATCTACATCAAGCCATGCAGACATCATCTTTTAAGCACTATTTGCATTTTTTTACAGAACCAGTAGCTCTTGAACTTAGAATTGAATGTGCTATAATTAAAGACTCATTCACAGGAATGAAGGGATTTTTATTTTTCTTTTCTCCTTTAAGGAAATTAATTTTAGTAGGGTAATAGAACAAAAGAAGCATGGTGTAACTTTATTTTTATGATGGAAAATATGCTGCAAGTGACCTTTTAGTTGCAAAAAGTACTTAATATTTGTTTTAGTTTTCCATGGGAATTGTCTTTAGTTGCATCTTTTTCTTTTCATTGTTTAGAATGAGGAATGGTGCATTAAAAATAATCTCTAAGACTGCGAAAGCTTTCCACAAAATACCTGAAGTAGTACTGAAAATAGATAGCTAACTCTGAAATTATATTGAATCTTTGATTTCAGTTTTTTATATCAATTTTATCAGACTTTTAAAAAGCTTTCTATTCTTATAAAGTTCTCTCCTTTAGAAACTGTATGGAAATCATTTGCCAATGAATTACATTATAGCATAGCCTAAAATTATTGGTTTATCTCATATTGTGAGGTACATTGGAATCTTTTCTTTAAGACTTAGGTTGGTACAGGCTCTGACAGTCTTGGCACATATGTAAATAACAGAAGCTTTTCAGATCCTTTGTTATTTTGAGCTCCATATCTGAATTTTGTGACATATTTTTTCACTTTTCTAGTTAGGGATTTGTAAAGTCACATTTTCCTGTAACACCCTGTTCATGTGAATTAAGATCAGAGACACGGAGAACATAGATGGTCACATGATAATAAATAAAGATGACAGGTCAAGCCAAAGGACATGTGAAGCTCAGTGCTTGTTCAGAACTTAAGCTGCTACATTTAGGCTTCTTCAACAAACTGTTCTTGAAGTGTTCAAATGCTTTCACCTCACACTGTTTAAAACTTGGTATCTAAGATAAATTAGTAGTGTTTAAGTGCTTATATGCAGACAGAAATTAGCTCATTTCTGTCATATTCTCCCTCATACTTGTTTAGCATAATTCTTCATCTCATGTTAACACCAGATATATTTAACAAGGGTCCTGTCCAAAACCAGACAAAGGCATTGATTTTTCATGTGTTTTTGGATGGTTCCCAAAACATTTAAACACGTACTACATTTTATATTGTCTGAATTACACTAGTTTGTAATAGGTAAAATTTTAGGGGGAGGTAGTCAATGGGTGTACAATGAAGGCTGTGAAGCTAAGAGACATTTATACTACATAAGCATATTCCCTGTTCCACGGTAAACTTCCTTCTTGAAAATAAGAATGCTCAGGATGCTTACTAAAATATTTCTAATGTGGTCCTACTCTCTAGTGATTTCAGAAGGTGACATCAATTGAAAATATACTGAGCACATGGCTTAGTGTGTAATTTATCAGCAACTGCAAATCCTTTCCTTGTTCTGGGTGTTCTACTCTTCATTCCTTCCTTTTATGATTTAAACTATAGGATTTTTACTACCATTCCATCTCAGCTCACATTTCATTGTACCATTCTTTCTGAACCCCTTTGTAAAAAATGGTTTAAGCTGTCAAAATAAACCTGGATATGTGTGGTCCTTATGTATTTTGATTCCTGGATTAGTTTCCCAGAACACGGGCTGATGTCTATGCATAACTGTAAATTTAAAAAATCCCACGAAACAACCAAAGAAAATAATATAAGTCAATCTGTACAAACTGTTACACCTCATTCTTTATTGTTTTGGTGTAATTATCTACACTGTGGATGCAGAGAAGATGGTACTACTTGGGCTATCTGTCAGATTGGAAATTACCCTGCAATATCTAAGAAAAGACCACTGGCTAACATAACAGGTTGCAGTTCATTTGTTTCTCCTTAGCACAATATTCTTACTATCCTTTTCTATTTTTATACCTGACTTATGTTAGATCCTCTTATTTTCTTTGTAATGGCAATAAATGATATAAAAAAAGCTTAAGTGGTTCTAGTAGGTACCCAATTGACACTACACATTCTCTATACTAAAAGGTTGAAATGTTCCTTTAATAGACATCCTTGTTTTCTTTTCTATGGAAAGATTTATAACCCACTCTGTTTTCTGTCTTTCTCAATGTCATTCTTTCCCACTTTAGAAATCACTCTGTTGGATGGAGTAGTATCAAATCATTTTTGAGATCCAGAAAATATATGTCCAGCCTTACTCCTTTTTCCTTGCTGAAAAGTGAGATTTCAAGCAAGACTTTTAAACACAGCCTTTCTGTTTTTCTGGGGTGTGGGAAGGGGGGAGAGGAGTCTTGTGCTTTTGTGACTGATCTTTATGTCTTTCCTGCAGACATAGCACAGTTGAGGTTGATCAAGATATTTGCCTCTGGTTTTGAAACTCTAGAGACTGTCTAGGCGAACCTCTCCTCAAAGCACAGCCAGCTAGAGCAGGTTGCTCAAGGTTTTGTCCAGTTGAATCTGGATGGCAGCTCTATGGCATCTCTGGGCAACCTCTTCCAGTGTTCAGCCATCCTCACAATATATAATTTTTTTATATGTTTGAACAAAGTTTCCTGTATTTCTGTTCATGTCCATTGTATCTTGTCCTGTCACTGGGCACCACTGCGACTAGTCTGGTTCTGCTTTCTTATTTCTCACCCATCACATTCAGGTATTTATACCAGATCCTTGAACAGGACAAAGTCTTGGTCTTGCCATTAAAAACTGTCACTTCAGATTTGCTTCCCTGAGCAAGAATCTACAAGGAACATATTGTTAATTGTGATTTAGACTTTGGCTCCAAATGGGCTTTGTTGTCCCTGCCCACCTTTGGCCTTGTTAATCTTCTGTTCCCATTTCTTCCTCACTTCATCTGTTTGTGGAGTATCCCCATTTGAGAGAGCAAATGTTACACAGCACAAACAAAACTGCATCAAAACGAATATTGCCTCAAACTGCAATATTCTGGGGTCTAGAGAACATAAGCAGTAGCTCACTTGAAGAATAATGTTATCGTCTGCAGAAGGCCTATTCAGAAGGAAGTGCTACTTTATCTATAATATATATATATATATAATATATAATATAATATATATAATATATAATATAATAACATCTTTTGGTGACATTATCGGGCTTAGGTTTCAAGGGAGTGTGAGTTATGTATTATTTGTTATACATTTGCTACAAGACTAGAAAAAAATCTGTTTCTTTGAAAAATAACTTGATATCAGAAGTAGCCCTGATGGCTGCTCCACCAGCTTAGAAGTTCAGAAGTGGATATGGCTGCCATCGTTCAGACTCCTCAATTTGAAAATGCCACTCTTACTATGTTAGTTCAACCTGCTGAAATGTGTGTACTTCATCTGTACTCCTATCTTACATATTCCTTTAACAATACCACTTACTTACAAAAAAGGTCATTTAAGCAAGTTGATCTTGATTTAACGGGTATCTGTATTAATTATTTCTCATGTATCATGCTTTTGGAGAACAGAATTGCTACTTTTTGTACTCATCAACAAGGGCAAAAGTAGAAAAAGTGCATTTATAGACCAGAAGCAGTATCTTCTCTCAGCACAGCAATTTTTCAGCAGAAACTTGGGCAGTCTCTTTACCTCCCTGCGTTCAGATCTCTTTGTAGTGGTTTACAATTCACAGGGCAGGTTTCTTAATTCTTCTGCTGACATGAGTGGCTTACCCAGGATGTCAGGTTTATGTTAGTGTGAAAAGGGAATGAGGTCCACTGTTTCTTTTCCCTGCAATGAAATTGTGTGCATTAGCAGACTTGTACAAAGTCAGGGTTTATTTTTATTTTTAATTACCGCTGGTATAAATCTAGCTCTTTCTGGACATATGAGTAATCCAGTTGAAGCAATAAGTAAATAAATTGAATAGTGGTCCAAAGGTTGAGACTTAGAGAAAATCTCATCATCATTGGGTGGAATGGAGTGACCTTGTTGTACTATTACATTTAATATTTACAAGTGTAAAGTCAAAGACAGCACAAAAGAGTCTTAGGAATCTGCTCTCACATCCCAGTGCCAATAATTAAAGAACATCCGCTTTTACAGACTGTCTTTCCAAAGCCTGTAGTCTTTAGTTTGCCTCATAACCTTTTCTTTCTGTTGTAGCAGAGCCCCTCTGCTGTGTCGCTGTGTGTAAGTGGTTCTTTTTCCAGTGGGCTCTGAGTGACTGCAGTATTTGCTTCCCATATGGGAAATGACAGAGATCAGTCTGTCTGCTCCAGAGAGAGTTTCTCAAGTACTTAAACCGCTTTGCATATATTGAGACCAGTCTGTAGTTCACTGGATAAGTTCAGCTGTTGTGATGGATGTGGGAATCTGCTGCAGCAGAATCTCTGTATGTTCATTTCCACAAGTGATGGGTTTTCTTTGATGGTAAGCTGAATATCGCTGATTCACAGTGCCTCTCTGATGCAGGGGGCATCAGAGATTACATGTAATTTGTTTGTATTTTATCAAGTTTTGTTGCCACTGGAACCCCATTATCTGTTTTTTTCAAGCAAGAGAGTTACTTCGTTAGCACATAAGCTTGCAAGAACTTGGAACCAAGCAATACATGAACTACAGATTTAATCCATGTTTTCTAAGTCAGTATGCTATTCATTTAGCATCATTTTTAAACATAACTATATTTTTCTGGAATAAATTACTGAATACAGTAGCCACAAACTAGCATTTCTTTACCATAGGACATGTTTGCTGCCTCTGCAGTAAGCAAATGTATGTTTGCCATCACTGGAGAATCCCACCAAGGAAATTCAGAGCACAGCAGGCTTAGGCTCTGTTTCTGTCTTCTGTCAGTTTCTGTGTTCAGAAACTTTCTCCGTAAGGCTTCATCGCCCCTGAGCAATTTGTGGCATCTGATCCCTTTTCCACTGGCAGCTACATATGAAGATGATGCTGACAATATGGTAAAGAATTTGGAAAAGCAGCAGTGAAGAGCTGATCAGAAACACGTGAAAATGCACACGCTCAGACTGACTTTAAAAACAACTCTTTTTTATTTGCATAGATAGAAATTCTTATGCTTGAAATATGTATTTAAAGTCACAGACAGTGTAGACATATCCCTATTCCAGACTGTAGTATGTTTTTGAAAAGTAACTTATACAACATATTATTTATTTAAGCAACCTTGAAAGCAGCATCTAATTGCTTATCATTTGACAGAGCTTACAATAGAATGGAATGTGACATCCTTACTCATGATGAGTGGCACTTTATTCCACAATTATTTCTATTCTTTCTACTGAAAGAAAAAAAAATGTATAGCAAGTCTAAAGCTATCTTCAACCAGAAAGAAATACAGCTTTTAGTCAAAGACAGCTTTCAGTCCACTCTTATCAAGAAGCAGAAGTTTACTGGGAACACTTCAGGTAACATTTGAGTAGATTTGGAGGAGAGAAAGGTTGTCTGCAACTCTCCTATTGCATTTAAGCAAAATTTCATTATAAATCTTAAAAGGTGGAGGGTTAGTGATACCTCCATTTCAGTTTCATTTTGTTGTAGCTTGAACTTTAAAGTCAGGCAGTGTTTTAAAGCAACCATTAATATTTAGCAGAATATTATTGACTTTTTTGAAAGTTAGGGGTTGTAATTATTGTTGCTACTACATTATGGTCAGCTAGTTCTCGTTTTGCTGATTTCTCTCTCTGGGAATTAGGGTTTGTCAAGTTGCAGGTTGCTTTACTAGTACATGAGTTAATCATACACATGCACGCATACAGGTATATCTGCCCAGCTATCTTTTTGCTAAAGGATGCCTGGAGTCCATGTAGTGCAGAGCACAGTGCTGAGCTACAGACTGTTACTGTACTGCACCGAATAGCACCACTTTTCTTCAATGTCACCCAGAAGGCTAAGTTGTGAAGTGCTGTGTGTATATAAGCCTACTAAAATTCACTGAATCACAGAAAACAGGATAAGAAAGGATCTCAGGAGTTATCTAGTTTGTAATTGTGCCCCCAGCAAGATTGTTTATAACCATGTTTTAGTGTATCACTTGCTAGAAAGCTGCTCAAAGTCTAACCCAAACCTCTCTTGCTCTGCTCATGTAGAACAGACATGGCGAATCCTTTGCAGCATGTTTTACGTATTTATCACATCTCCTCCATTTTCTTTCCTCTGCACTAACCAAGTTCTTCCATTGCTGAATAAGTTTTCTAGGGCATGGATTATTCTCTTTGCTTTTTCTGGCCTTTCAGCAGCTGATCCAAATCTGTGCTGAATTCAAATGCCCAGGCTGAATTTACTATCATTGCTGCTGGACAGAGTGAAAAGATAATTTCAAAACCCTTTATGTATGTCTCAGGATTATGTTTGCTTTTTTGCTTACTAAAAACTGTATTGATGATTTTGCTGCCACTGATTTGTAGCTCTACACGTTTGATTTGTAGCTCTGAAGATGATTGCCATTGTCAGTGAAGGTTGCCCAGCTTTAGAAAGTTAATGCAGCAATTAAATTAGCTAAAAGTTTATATTGCTGTCATCTGGCCAGCAGAATGATGTATCTTTTTTAGAATAGAAATCCATAGAAATCAAAGGTCATGCTCAGAACAAGATTATAGCATCATAATCTCATTACTTGAATTGGGAGGGGGATGTTGAGACTAAAAAGAGGGAAAAACTGTATGAGGTATATACCAAAACCAGTATTTGTTACAGAGCAAATGCAAAAGGAAGAAATTAGAGGAGACATGCCTGATTTGAACATCAAAACAGTGAAAATAGCATTTCATTTCTATTTTTTTTTCAGAACACATCTGAGAAAAGGAATAATGTGGATGGAGACAAAAAGAGATTTCTAAGTGCTTTTCTTTTCAAAATTTGTCCTAGTGAGAGATGGATGGCAGGGGATTTTATGCTCCAAACAGCACTTATAAGTGCTTTTGCTCTTTCAATACCTTCCCTAGACTGAGAAAAGAAGAGGAAAAAACAGACAGAGTGCCCTGACACATCCCTTCTAAGTGATTTTTGTCCCGAAAGTATTCAAAAAACTGATAGAAGATTTTTTTTCATTTGGATATTTATTTTGTTCCTTGACTTGGCAGAAATGAAGTGGGAAAATGAAGGAAAGCTCTAGAGAATTGTTATTTCCCAAGGTCAGGAGAACAAAAGTCAGTTTTTCTCCTTTTTTTTTTTTTTGTTTGTTTGTTTGTTTGTTTGTTTGTGTGTTGTTCTTTTTCTTCTTATTTGATAGAGGTGCATTAAGGCTTCTTTTGAGGAGCCAAGGTAAAAATAAAATGGAGTTATTTTCCTCATGTTTTGTAACAGCAGTACCGAAAATAGTACAAGGGTAGGCTCTTATTTTCATCATAGAACAAAGCTCTGAGTTTGTGATTAAAACAGAAATAATTCAGTAGTATAAGAAAAAAAACCCAAACCTGCAATAAAAAAGAAGCTCCCTCAAAAAAAAAAAAAAAACCCACAGCAACAACAAAAAAACCTGAAAAAAAACAGCTGACCTTAAAAATTTTGCAGCATCAGAACCTTAAACTGGCATGACTTGTTATGTCATCACCCGTAAGTATTTTGCAGAGACAATATCCTCCAACCTGAAGGTAATCACACATAGAAAATCTCCCCAGCCCTGAAGAACTTGTCTCTTCATCTACTTCTTTAAAAAGAGCTGTTCACATTGTTCTAGAAGGTGACCTAACCTGCATGGGCTGACACTGTACAGTGTCATTACACTGTAGCTGTGCCTTTTTAAAACCACACATCATTCCTTCATGAATCTGGGAAAAAATCAAATTACTTACCATTACCATCCTTTTCAATTCGTAATCAGGCAATAAAATTTTGGCACTGCTATGGAATAAATGCATGGCATGTATGTTCCTAGGCTAAGCGCTCCATACAGTAGTCACTACCTGGTTTTCCCACCAGACGTCTTCAGAAATTAAGCTTCTGTTGAGCTGTTCTAATTTACAAGTGAAGCTGGACCATTCTTTAGCTGCAGCCAAGATTAGGACTAGTTGGATTCCTCTCTTTGCTTCTCCCTTCAAGACAGTTGAAGATTTATGTAGTTCTATGCTCCTGACTACTATGTAAGAATACAAAGTCCCAGTATTTGGGCTCTGAGTTCCCCTGTATCGTATCCAATGAGCTGTCACTGGAGAAACCATAGAATACGTCACAGCAAGAGAAAAACATGCAGTCTGTTATAAGATGGGAGTGGTAAAAATACTGAAATAAAGACTCATGTTCTAAAGGTGAAGTGTTCGCAAGTTTCTGTGTTGAGCAGTGAAGTTCTTGTCTGCAAATAAAAAATGCAGCAAGACTGAAATTCAGGTTGACATATTTACAGATATAAACATGTTTTCCTTTGACACCAAGGTCAAACTGGATGTCTCATTAATCACATGATGTGATCCACTTTGCATCTTGAATACCTCTGTAAGACTTGGAAATGCCTTTGGAACTGTGTTCCTGAGCTCCAATATCAGAAGGTCTCCCGTGTTTGCCTATGTCAGCTGTTACATTTCACACAGTGCTCTAAACACAAATCAGTATCCACACCAGAGGCTCAAAACAGTCAGAATTTACCAACCTCCCTCCCCAACCCCATCCCTCCAAAGAAAGCATTATCAGAAGACATTTAAAACAGACAAAAATATTCACGACAATCAGTTTTTTTCATCCTAAAGATTCTGAAGAAAACAAAAAGTCTCAACATCACAAGGAAGTTTATCCTATAAATTAGCTGGTGATGTAACAGGAAATAAAAACTGAGGACAAATGGCCAGTGTTTACTTGGTGTCAGGAAGACAGAAATAAGATCCAAAAGGATCACTGACCGATCCCTTCTCTGATCTCATCTGTCAATTGTTTTGCAACACAGTCTTGTTCCTGGATGTCTGTGGGATGAGGGTTTCATATTGGTGCCACAGGAAAATCCTAGCCTAGGTGTCATGTGGAACTTCAGCAATCAAAGCGATGTTCCGGTCTAAAAGGAAGACACCTTGAAAACTAAGGCTGAATGTGTGCTAAGTAGTGGGGTTTGTCAGGATTTGCATTTTTTGATTTGTCACCTAAGGATCACCTACATTTCTTTTTAGATTTGGCCTTGGATATATCAGCATTTGTGAGATGATGAGGCAATGCTCATAAGATCATGGAGACATCTACAAAGCTCATCTTGGCACTCAGGTGCAAACCAGAATGTTATCAAGCGCTTGCCTGAGATCTGTTATTCCCCATTCTTTACGGGAAAGAAAAACCAAACAAACCAACAAACTGGAAAGAGTTGGCTGCCAACAAAGGCCCTGAAATATTTAGCCAGTAGTCTCATGTTTGCATGCTGAATACAAGCCAAAGAGCTTGTGTCGTATCCAATACTGTTTGTGGAACAGTATTAAACACTTGACTGTAGCTTTAGTTGTGAGCGATAGGAAGGACAACTGTTCTTCCTATAGATATAATTCCTATAGACAAACCCAAATTCTGTATTTGGAATGTCACGGTACAGACAGCTATCATTAAGTTTTATGTATGTGTTATTGTGGGGCTCCTGTTCTAAAGTATGTAGCTAATCCTAGTCAGGTAGCAAATCCCAAGTCAAATTGTCTCATGCGTAAAGAAAGACAGTTTAGAAGGCAGGAGTCATTAGTTATGAAACTTAATTTCTTTTCACTGTCTTCCCTCCTTTACCTCTGTAAAATATTGATATAGGTTATAATTTCTGACAGTGATGTTGATTGTAGCATGTAAGTAATATCTAACAGCTGAAACAGATGGTGTAATACTGTGATGGGGCCCATCACATAGTGACAAGATTGTAAGGTGCAGCTAAAAGAGTGTATAATTTGGTATGAATGAGAATCTTGAGTCTGAACACTCCTGAAATTAGGGAAAGTTCAAATCTGAACACAGACTTCACAGCATCACCCCAGTTCTGAATTTCAGCCATGATTGCTCAAGTGGGGGAGACTAAGGAGCAGCTTGTGATCATAGAGATATGGATGAGAAGGAAACCCTTCCCTAGAAGGCAAGAACATGGGTTTTAATCCTGCCAGAAGATGGTTTTATCTCATGCTGCTTCATGGCAGAGCCTGCCTCTCCGATTTTGGAGTGCTTTCCATCTCCGTCGTTAGTGATGGCTTCCATCAGACACCTGTGGTCTCACTGTGATGGCTCATTGATTATACATGCAAATCAGAGAAACAGCCTTGCAAAACGTTGATCATTGTCCTGAAGTAGAATGTGTTTTAGACATGAAATTACTCAAGTTTTTTAGAACCATGGACTGGGTGTTGCTTTCTCCTTAACAAAAGTTTCAGAGTATTTGAAAACTGGGGAATCTTTACATGCATGTCTACGGTTTGTTAGTTTGGGCTTCTCTCATAAACCTTTTTTCCAAAAGAGTTGCTTTGATTTTTTTCTTTTTTTTTTTTCCCTTAAAATTTTTCCAGCTGCTGATAGTGTTCAAAATGGCTCTCTGCTACTTGGGATCAAAACGTTTTTGGCAGCAAAATAGAGCACAGCATCAACTGTTTTCATTGTTTCAGCAATAAATGGGAAATAAATTAATAACTTTGGAAAATAATTAAATTATTGGATAGTCAGGACTCTGGAATTAATTCATGAGGTGTATTGGTTATCTCCACAGTTAATTACATTTTGATTTGAAATGCTTGTATGTGGAAGTAAACAGCAATGTGTTTATTATTTACTGCATCTGGGTTGCCCAAATAGCATCTAATCCACCCCAAGTGAAATTTGTGGGTAAAAGGGTGTTATGGGAATATCAAGGCCCAGCAAGATAGCAGCCATGCTCTTTACGTTTACGTATTCATCAGCAGGTAAGAATAAGAAATGGTTTGTGTCTGGTCAGGTATCCATGAGCAGCAACCATATGCTTTGCCCTTTCCAAATGTACTCTGAATAAGAATGAAACCATGCTACTTGTTTTGCCCATTAGATAGCATTATCTCTGTGGAATGCCAATTCATATCTGCTTGTGCTGTGTGTGGTTCTCACATATGGGATTTTAATAACCTTCATGCTGTGCTATGAATTCATAAACAGGGCTGATAGAGGAAAAGCACCACAGGACTTTATTTTTTAATTATTGCTCTTTTGAAAAACAGAGTCTGCAGGATTTTAGCAAGGATCTTGTGACAGAACTAGCAATGGCTTTGCTGCTACAGTTCCAAGGGGAGGGGATAAGTGCAGTATACACTTGTGATACACTTTTTTAGGATTTATTTTCATCTTCCTACATTTTGTAGCCCCTATAATTCTGCTGTATTATAGTTGGAGCTTTGCAGGTCTGATTATCTGGGAGTTTTCCTCATTTTTCTAAGATGCAATGTGCATTCGATTTCTTGCAAGATATCTTTTCTCCTCCTCCGCTCTGTCCCAGCCTGTGAAGCTACAGCTTACCGCTTAGTGGTCCCTAGCGCATGACAGCAGTCTTGACCTCTATTTTGGAAAATATTTATTCATTCTGGATCAGGTTTTTTTTTTTTCTCTCTTTTTACTCATCTCATAACCCCAGAGTCTGTCAGAGCTACTGCTTCTGCCTCTCAGCCATGTTCCAGTACTGATGGAGGCATTACTGTTGGTAGAGATAGTAGAGCAGTAACAAGAACTCACAGATTGGTCTCCAGGCATGACATGGTATAGATCACCTTGTATTCATTGCTTATTCATTAACAGGCCTTACAAAGAAAAGCTATGAGGAGGACCAAACTAAAATTTACAGTCTCTACAAATATCCTATGAGATAATGAACCTAAAGTATTTGAAACAGCCAGGTTAACAGCCCTGGACCTAGTTCACATATGCCAGGAAGGAAATTGCAGTGTTGCCTGCCTGTAACCTGTGCTGGCTGGAGTGCACTTGTGGTTATGATCTTAGGTCAATTGGGATTCCAGTCTTGTAACTATGCCTAACAGTGTTTTTTCAGGAATAAGATTTATGAGGTGTAGGTTCTGTGCAAGATTGTGATATGACATGCAGATCAAATATTAGCATCCCATTTTCATTTTAGGAATATTTCTTTCTCCTGCTGTGTTTTATATGTGATTTTGTGTGTGACAGACAGTATAAAGAAGAACAGACAAGTAAAAGAATATCTTTTCATTAATCATGCAACTTTTCAATCTTTTGCTGGTTTTTGTTTGGGGTTTTGGGGGGTTTGGTTGTTGGGTGTTTTTTGTTGGTGGTTTTTTGTTTTGTTTTCCCATAGTGACGAATAGTCCTCACTATTAAAAATGTGTTGTCTTTTTCTTCAAAATTGGTTCAAAAGTGGTAGAATTATAGAATTATTGAGAAAAAAAACCCAACCCAAAAACAAAGGTTGGAAAGAACTTCTGGAATTTAGTTTGTCCAACATCGTCTATAAATAGGAGTAACATCAAGGTTAAGGCAGGTCTGTGCCATGCTAACCTTTGCAAATCTCTAGGGATGGAGACTCTTCTAGGCAGAATCTTCTGTATGATGGGGCAGCTGAACACACACACACACGCACACACACACGCACACACACACACTCATCTTTCTTCATACCGCATCTATAATTCTGCAGGAGTATGAGTCAGAGAGAGGAGATGCCAAAGCTTTCACATTTGCTTTGTAAATATTTTCTTATAATGAAATTAATACATCATCTAAACTCTTCATATGTATATATCTTGCTGCTTTTAGTTTTGCTAATACATATATATATGCATTTAAGTCACTAAACAGACAAGAGAACATAGAACTGACATGACTACAGGAAAGTTTTACAATATATACTGTTCATGGAAGTGAAGAAATGCTATTTCAATGCAAGCCAAGGTTCATTGCTGTTCTCTGGGCTTTTGACTCAACATCAGCTGCAGCCTGGGTGGACATTGCTTTTGGATGATTATTTTAGAATTAGTTGATGACTTCAGTATATATATGTTTGGGTTTGGTTTTTACTTAGCTGCATACTATAGTGCTTCAAACCTTCTTTTTAGCATGGAGGTGGAATTTAGCCTCTACAGTTCCCTATGTGTGACTGTGAGCTCTTGACAGATACAGATGCAACAGATCATGGAGCATGGAGCAGCATTGCTCTGGAAGGAGGAGGAACAGCACTGTATCAGCCACTAAGACGAAAATTAACTGTATTCTAGAGAAACCAGGCACAATCTGTTTGCTGTAGAAAGCAGTTGTCAATCTTCCATTATCTCTTCTGCTGTTAGGACATCAGCTGACATGTATTTTGTCATATTCATAGGTCCAGCAAACCAAAGTGGTCAGCAGGCAGATGCTATCAGAGGGAACCAAGTTTGCCTCCTTATTGCTGTCCCCAAGAAGCTATTTTGTCAGAACTGTGGTGGATATTGCTGTATCAGTTGGACTTACAGAGCAGCTGATAAGCTTTGGTGTTGACTTTTAAGATTGCTTTTCAAGTTGTCAAATAATAAAGATCCTGCTGTCACTGCAGTCCTTAGAAATGTAAGGAATCACAAGCTTCATTAAGTCAATAGGTTAAAAAAACCTCACAAGCCCTCTTCCCTTCCCCCCCCCCCCCCCAAAAAAAAAAAAAAAAACCTGTGCACTCACAAGCAGGGTTGAAATGTCAAATCTGGCTTAACTCATTTCATGCCAGCAAGAGCAGGAAGCTAACATGACCTCCAAGGTTTCCATCCCAGAAGTAGACTTGGGGGTGGGGAGGGATAATGTCAGTAGTCACCAGGTAAGCCAGAACAACAGTGTACATGCTCACTTACCAAAAGGGAAGACGGTCATCTGGCTTTCTGAGTAGACAGCTTAGCTCAGGAAAGTACCCTGCATCCTTTTCACAGGTTGAAGCAGGATCATAGCTGCGAGGCCTCTGCTGCTGTCCAGGCAAAGGAGCAGTACCATGGTCTTGTAATCACACAGAATATTTTTTTCTGAGCTACTTCATTTTATGGTCTCATGCCTAAATTCATTCTTCAGAGCAGAATGTCTTGTTGGGCCCAGCCCTGCAGCTTGTCACTGCAAGCTGGACATGTCACGAGATGTTTCATTGCTCTTTCTCTTCTCCCTCAGCTGAGTCTGCCTACAGAGAAAAACCTTTTCCATCTGTGAACTGAAAATCGAAATTTCTCTTTCCAAAATTCAGACATTAGGTGAAGTTATGGCTCCAATGGTGTCAGTGGGAGTTTTGCTTTTGATTGTAATGGAAGCTATGAATGATTTTCCTAGAAAGTCAGCATATAGGTACATTAAAGTGGTATTTTTCTTCTTAAGATATGTGAAAGACTAAAACTTAATTTCTCTCTTAAAAATTTAAATTATAGGTAGAAGAGCTATATGATTATAAACTACCCATTTTGGAGGTAGTGTTATTTATATCTTGCAACTGTATTGTTGTCAGGCCAGACTGTTATCATGGAGAAAGGATTAATAGGATTTATTATTTTCAAATTTTAATATGATTTTGTTTTGCAGTTGCTTCTAGCATGCTTCACCTCATCATGTACTGCCTCATTTGTGTGCGTGTGTTATTCTGCACCTCCTCAGGCCTTGATCTTGTTCTGAGCTCTGTAGTGATGATGCATGGTCCTGCACCAGGCCCTGTTGACTTCAGTGAGATTTGGCAGAGGCCACTGTGCTCAGGGGCTTTTCTTTAGCAAAGGCTTTAGTTAGGGGGAAATTGGGCTGGTGTGGGATGTGGTAGTAGCAGAAACTACATTGCAAATCTCCATGAAGAAGGAGAACTGATACAGAATGATCTTTAAATTATTTACAAATCATTTAACCCCGTAAATCCCACTTGAGAGTGCTTGTAAAGTTATTAGACATAGTGTTAGTCCATGACACAAACTAGCATTTGCAACGAAACCTGCACTGATTGAAAATTGGTTAGCAGACATACACACTGAGGCAGTGATGTAAAAGCAATCAGAAGAGAGTATATGTACGATGACTTTTTCATTTGAAATAGACCTTTTAACATCAGTTTTTAAACATGCAACTATGCTTCAAGAGCTTCCATTAGCAACTTAAAAGACCTTCAAATAAGTCTTCCTAATTATTTAAGCAGAACTTTCCAATCCAGTTTAAATTTCTGTCCTAGCACCCAGTACCATTGTTTTTTTAAAATTCAGGTATCTGAAAACTGTTGATTTAACCTTGCGTTTGTCTGCAACTGAAATTATTTAAATACCTAAAAATAAAAGATATTTAAAACAAATAATTTTTTAGACTAGGACCTTAAAGCAAAATTTTAACCTCAAATGACATTTTTACAGAAGATTTTAAGCTTTTTTAAAGTTGACAGTCATAAAGTAGTACAGCAAATATTCCCAAAATACCAGTAAAGGGAAAAGAAATAAATGTGGCCAAAAGCAAGCATGTATTCTCTTTTAGATAAGACATCCTGCAATTAAAAATACTGGACTCAGAAAGCTTCTTAAGGCTTATTTTGTCAAATGAAAAATGTTACTGGTTTTAATGCTGTTGTAATAAACCTTATTGTTATGCCTGGCATGGATATTATTTTTTTTAATTTCAGAAAAATGGATAATTAGCATTTTAGCTTATCACTTTCCTTCCATGCATACAAATAATTTGAGAGATAGACCACCAAGAGAGACAAAATTAAATAATAGGTCTAGACAGCATGGAACAGAAATAAATTAGGGGTTATGTTTTTCAGCCTGTTATGTGGATTTTCATGGGTGAAAAAAAAGTAACTACAAGGTATTTTTTTCTGACTTTTTTTGTTGCTTACCTTGATACAGTGTTCCTATATCAGATCCCTAATAAATTGACCTGAAATAAGATGTGAATGTCATATTAGAAGTCCCATAATGTATTTGTGAGTGTAAATTTTTCAAATGTATCTAGATTAAAGGCCTAACGAGCATTCCTGCTCTGTGATTCAGCCAAATAAGTTCCTAGATAATGGTCCATGATTAATGGTGAGTGCTGATAATAGGAGGCTATTAGAGAAAACAAACTTGGAACAAATCTGCTGTATACATTATATACTTTACTGCCATCTGTGGGTATTTATAATAAATACAAATTAAAATCAGTAGTTACAGAGTAATCAACATTTTGTATACGTGACAAAGAATTCCTTAGACATAGTCTTATAGCAGACAACTTCATAGTGAAGAATTCTCATTTGGTGTTATTGCACAGATACTTACTATTATTTGCAATGAAAAAAACCTTTTGTTGAGAGAGTCCTTTCGGCCTTGGTTGCTTTCAAGGATGTCATTCTAAAGTCCACTCTGTAAGGAAGGATTATGTTTTATATGTGCTCTACTGCCATCCACGGTACTGGATGTGAGAAATTGTTTTTGTCCTTTCGTACTGTGATTCATTCACTATTCAGTCCATGTGCTAACAGCACATTCCCACCTTTTATGTCTCCTTGAATTGTAAGTGACATTTTACCTCCTTGTGCTTTGTATTGTTTGCTGAGCAAATATGCCTGTATAGAAAAATTTTATCTTCCTTATTGCTATATAGGAAAAAAAAAAAGGAGAAAAAAATGCAATAAAACAGAGAATTGAAGAAGATAAAGTAACACTAAATATTATGATACCAATAACTTGCTGGATCAAGTGCTGGTAGTAAATGTACTGTTGCAAATACAGTCTCTCAGTAGAGTGACAGAAGGCATGTCATAGTTAAGATCAGCTAATTGTCTTCTCTTTGGAGTTGTTTGTGAAGTTTGATGGACAGAATCTGGTTTAAATTGTGTTTCTCCAGGAACTTTTATGCACAAAATTCAAGAGTCATCACGTGCTAACAAGGGCAAGTGAGCAACGTGGTGGATTTGAAGATAAATGACTTGTTGGATTCAGCAAGCAGCATTTGGTTGGAAGAATTCCCGGCTTTTGAACTATTACAAAGCCATAATATTTCAAAGCCTGTGTATTTGCGAATGAGCGATAGATGGAATGTCGCAGACATTTTGGTTATTTATGGTCATCAGCTAAAGCACTGGGATGAAGTTAGTGCTCTAGAACTAATAGAGTGTGTTTGGTTTTCTATTTTGAACAACTGTGAAATTAATTTTTTCGTAGGCTGTTTTTCAGACTGAATGTTATTTAGTGCCTGCCTTATGAACTTCCTGCATAGGGTGTGCATGGTTGAGTTTGCCTCCCTCCCATAACAATTAGGCATTCAATCCTCAAGTGTATTTGACATGAACATTTCCACATATGTTATTGGGCATATTTGTACTTTTATCCTGATATTCTATGTACCAAAGAAGACTGTGGTTTTATCCCTCCTCTCCACCCTACTTGAGAAGTGTTGATTGTATCGGCCTGGAATTGTAGACATCTGTATGTTTACAGATGTCAGGATTTCTGGTTACCTACAAGCTGTAGTACTGTATGCTGGAGTGAATGTATCTGTTTCCATCTGTTTTCTGCTTGGGCAGTTCGGTTTATAGGGCAAAAGCTATTCTCTCTGCCTAATGCTGAGTTATTTGATTGACATATCTGATAAAGCCTTCTTCACAACAAAAATATTAACAAACACCTTTAGGTGTTTTGGTTCTTCTCTTTGCTAAATTTCATTCCCCAGCATCACGGTTTATCTTACTGGCTATATATCAGTATTTTACTTTTTCTCAAATCCTGTTTCCTCTTACATGTCTCTCTTCTAAAGACTAAACTATATTCTATCTTGTCATAACCTGTTTCATTTCTTCTCTGATATTTTTCTATCCTCTCTTTTGGTATCCTGCTTCCTTTTGCTTCCTTCCCTTTTTGTGACACATTCATTCATGTTAATAAGAGCACGTCCTTTCTGCCATCTTACCTGGGGAGAGGAGAATTTACCATCCACCTAAGATGCAAACTAAAATGCAGCTTCTACTGACTGAGAGCATCCTTCAGGCAATGCCTTAGGCCAAAACTATCTTCACCTGCCTCTCTTCCAGTGCTCAAAGTCCCACAGGGCTGTTGGCCATCAGTCCTTCAGTGCTGGTCTGCTGGGTCTTTCTCTTGTACTTGAAACACTGAATCTGGCAACTTCCTTCCTTCATTAAACACTTCACCCAGAGACAGAAAAATGTCTCCTGTTATTTATTTACTCTTCAGCACCTTTCTATTTTTACATCTGTTTTACCAATAGAGCTATCAGGAATCTTTCAATAGTTTATGATTCCAGAAGAGAATACCAGTGTAGACTTATTTAAAAGGTGTCACTTTTAATGAAGTTTCAGCTGGAAATCAGGAAAAAAAAAAAATTAAAAATGGAAGGGACTGTTAATGTGAACTGTCGTGCTTTATCCTTTTCATAATACAGAAAAATGTTCAAATGAAGGAGCATTTTAATTCCATTTTAGAAAACTATTTAAATATGATTTTTGATAAATAGGAAGTTAAAATATTTTGATCAAGCTGGGCCTGGTTTTACACAAATTTTGTTCTATAGGATTATTGAAGGGGGTACTATTTTTGACTTTCCAATTTCTGCTTCATATTAGAATAGAGGAAAATACATAAAAAAGGCCTAGTTTTCTTCTTTGTAAGTCAGACACTTGACTCTTGCTACTCAAGAGTTTTCTCACATATATTTGAGGCATTTATTTTTCAGCTCTCAGCATCATGAGATGTACTTGATTCTTGCCTTGTTTCAAAGTTGTCCATATTGTTCCCAATAGCAGCAGCAAAATCAACAACATGTTGGTGAGCATTTGCTCTGCTATATCTTGAATGAGTTACGAGCTGGCATGGAGTTACTGGAGCTGTCTTGAAAGTGAGAAAGATGACACCGCATCACTTTGCACTGTGGTTCATGCTTAGAAGGGTTGAGTTTGTAGGGTTTTTTTCCTTTCCATGAGAAAGCAAGCTGATATCTTTCAAAAATACACTTACCAAATTAAAGTTTAGATGGTGCTGGAGAGTCTGGCATGCAAGTTGCAACCTCTAACCAAAGTCCATGCTTCCTTCCCTTTTCTGCCTCTTTACCAGGGACATCAGGAATCCACAACATACTTATTAAAGCAAAAGGCTGATACAGCCCTTCTAGGAAGCTGTAACGTGAACTGCAAATCAAGAATAGCAGTTCTGTAACAACTGGGTCAATTTATATAGAAAGAATTGCAGTGATGGTTATTTATTCAGTCTCTTACTGCAAGAGTAGTCCCATTACATGGCTCCTATGCATTCCCTTCCAGTTCATTCAATTTAAATAAAACCTTTCTGCGAGTACTTATATATATATATCAGTGACAGTCATCTAAATAAAATATCCCAGGCACTTAAGTCTCAAGAACAGTCTTATGAAGAGGCAGATCATATTCTATTTATTTGGAAATGGGATGCATGTTGACATAGGGCTTATTTAAAAATAATGTTGAAATGCTACAATCTCTATGAAATTTTAACATTAATTTTTATGAAGACAGAGATGTTTGTTGGGATGTGATGCCAAGGGCTAGGACCCAAATCAACTGCTGAGGACTAGAAAAACACAACACTACCACAGGAGGGAAGGTAGAGCCACCACAAATTCAGGGTAATCAGACCTGTGGGTTTTACCATTTTTGCTTTTATCACTTGATGTTAGTTATACAATGTGATTTATATACAGTGCTTCTGAGTGCTCTATTAAAATGATAGCTCTTGCTGGGTGAACACACAAGTACTACATTTCTTTTCTTTAAATGCGCTGAATTTTGTCTTAGATAAGCCTGGCAATTCGTTCCTCCCAGTTAGAGGTCTGAAGAAAGTGTGGAAGTGTAGATAAATCCAGCTTGGTTGATCATCACTGAAACACAGAAAAAATTAAAATACATTTTATGCTTGTAAAGTAGAGAAAAGCAATAAAAAACAATGCCAGACGGTTAATGCCTCTCTTGTACCTTTCATTTCAAAGACCTCAAAAGAACATCAAGAAGAATAAAGGCACAATCTATTCCCCATTGGCATCATTATAAATGTTGTATCCTCTAAAACTCTAAAGACGTCCAAGAAGAGTGGAAGGATAAATGGCACTGAAATAAAGAAAGTCTCTCTGGAGCTTTGTTCAATCAGCTTTGTTAGAATTCACTCAAATAAGATGATTATAAGAAAAGATCTCGTTTGTTTCAACATTAAAGGGGGAAATTAATATGTGGCAAGCTGCTAATAATTGCCTCATTATGTAGCGAATGGGCATTGCGTCCAATTTACAAAATTACAATCACAAAGTAACAATTGGGAAAGTTTAATCTGAATTTCCTAACTATCTGTATGATTAGTTGTGGGATTCACAGAGCGAAACAGTGTTAGTGGTTGGACTGAGCTCTCCAGAGCACCACCAGCCTATAGCGCTAAGAAGTCACAAGAGAAATTCAGCTTTTCATCAGTGTAAATTACATCTGCTTAGGTCCTGAGCCAGGTTTGGTCCAACTGAAGAGTGAATCTGACAGTCTGTACTAAGACAGGAGCTTAGTAAGTGACTGGTATGTCAAGACATGGTTTTGTTGGACTCCACTGACTTGTGGTTTAAGCCACTGAACCCAGGACACTTATGCTGAAGTCCTAGCCAAGAGGTTAATAGACATGGCGTAGGATCATCTCCCCCTGGGACTTCAGCAGACCCACAGGTCTCTGGCTGGGAAACTTGGCAGTCTGTTCTCTGAGAAACCTGAGCCACTGGGAAACCCGCTCATGTGCACGGTGCTGTAACTGGAATTTCAGTCTTTGGGGGAGACATTTGACGTGGTGGAGGAGTTGTTTCAAGCTATAAAGTAACCAGTTTTCCAAATATATAAATCCTCTGTTGGAGAGAATCATGTTTTGTGACCTATTTCTAGTTAGATTTGCTTGTGACCTTTTCTAATTCTGGCTGGTTTTGTTATTTAATGATTTGACCTTTGATTCTGTGAAGCCACTTCAGTGCTAAATGCAAAGATTTAATAACTAGAACTGTTTGATAAGTGACCTTTATTACACAGCTATTTCTCTTTGCTAGAGAGACAGCACTGTTTTGCAAGTTCTAATTCACAATTTTAATTATCTTTTCTATTGTCTGTAAGCTTGCACAGGAAATGGAAAGGTCAGACATTTCATTTTCTTTACTGATTAAAATATAAGTGCTCCTCAACTGTTACAATGTATCATTGAGGAAAAAGATGGGACAATTTGTCAGAATCATGCCCAGCTGCTCTGCTGAGGACTTCTACACCCTTCTGGTCAGCGACAAAATGAATAATTTTCTAGAAGCAATAACAGCTTAGCCCTGGTGGTGTGTACAGGTGAAATGCATGTCTAAATACATGAAAAAGGAAGAAGAGGTGAATGGTTCTTTACATTTTTTTCTTTAGCTCATATATCTACAATGCAAGTGAATTAAGACCTTGTGAAGGTGTCATGGTTTAAGTCCAGCCAGTAACTCAGAACCACACAGCTGCTCACTAACTCCCCTCTCCCTTTTTCCTCTCCATCTCGGTCCAGAGGTCATAAATTTGTAACAGCACAGGTTTTTCTGTATGGTCTTGCCAATCTGTATCAATCCCATTGCTGCTGGACCACCTCTACAGATGGGAGGGCAGCCTGGACTGTGTGGCAGATGTGGTTTTGGTTTCTTTGATAAGGCTCATGATGTGTTAGTGTCACATCAATTGTTATCCTGGTGTTTGTGGTGTGGACATCTGTAAACAGTTACTGTTAATTACAAAACAGATCACCAAGAAGGCGCATTTTCTCTAATGTTCTAGCTTTCATCTCCCTGTATTATTACAGTTTCTGTGTTTAAGAATTGTCTCTCTGCTTCTGTTTATCCTTAATACAAACAGTGCAGCAAGTTAAATGGAAAAGCAGCAGTTCCTCATGCAGATTTGGGCTATCATGGGCAACCTTACAACCAAAAATCTGCATATGGGATGTGGGACCCAAGAGTATGGAGTGAGGTGAGACACCAGCACATCACTCCTACTCCTCAAGAGTCATAAGGAGCTGTCAGCTGTGTCTTAGTTCAGTAGCAGAAGCAACAGCCACAACTAAGCAGGTGCTTCCCAATTCCAGCCCCTTGGGAACCCAAATCCCTGTGCCTGAATAGCTCCTGTGGGAGCCATCTGGCAGGAGAGCTACATTTGAGCAGCTTTCAAATCTTAACGTGATGGACAGCCATTTCTGAGGTATGGTGTATTAACAAACAGGAATGTCATGTTAAGTGAGGAAAATGAGAAAGCTGTTGTATGTGGATTATTGAAACTGCCCCTTTTCTCTGTGACACTTATAAACACTTACAAACACCAAAAGCTGCCAGCTTGTCTCCATATGGGGGTTCAGTGAATGAATGTTGATGTGTGTTTTCTCATATGTTGAGGAAGATATGATGCAAAAAGGATACTGAAGTCAGTGGATGATTCTGGCATCAGTGGAATGTCTGTCATGGGTGTCAGTCAGCCTCCTAAATCTCTCTGGGATCTCTGTTGGGAAATAAGAATATTAGGACATGTGCAATTTCTCTACATTGTAAAAACTATTTATTTTGAGATAGGGCTAGGAGGGGTTAAGCTTCTGCTTCTATTGAAGAAGAGCAGATTATATGTTGACCTAGTGCAGGCATTCAATATTATGAAAGTGCTTTATAAATTGGAACAAGATAAATGAATCACAACAAAAGAGTTAGAAAACCAGGGGACACAATTGCAGGAGTGAGTGTACTCAGTTTATTCAAGCAGAACAGTTACACTCTGTGAATCGAAAATGTGCAATGCATTTCTAACTAGGGTCAGAAAATCAAACAGTTCCAAATTTAAGAGAGGAGCTCCATTTTAATGAAGAAGAAGGAATATTGTGGGGAGAGAAAAACAAACAAACAAGCAAACAAAACAAAAAGCCAAAACCACACAACCAACCCCCAAACCCAAACCAACACCAATGTTGAGACAAATTTAAATGGGACTGGATTCTTGAACAAATTGGCTTTTCCTATCTAGTGGTTTCATAGTCAACATTTGTTAGTTTGAAAGTTCACCCTGGAAGGCATAAATTAATCTACTGGGACTTTAACAATTCACTTCATGTTAGGAGGTGAGTTATGCTTATGGGTTCACTTAGGTCACACAGCCATGTCCTCATAATGTATCTTAGAGAGGATTTCTGTAACTAAGCAGTAAACAGAAAGATTGTTGTGTTCAGCTGCATCTCCTGGGATTTCATCCCTGCTGTCAGAGAGCTATGCAGGACAGCTTTCTAAACTACAACAGCTATAAAAAAAATACATGGTTCTCTGTAAAGGAGACATTGCCAATGCTTTTGCATGCAGTCAGGTATCTTTAACTTCTGATGAAATGAGGAAAGAACATTTTCATGAACTACTCAAATAGAGAAATCAAACCAATCACAGTAGAGAAATCAAACCTTTGCAATTGTGAGATTTATTCAGAAGTCTTTGAGAGCGCACCTTAGCTCAGTGCAATATTTGCCATCCAAAGATGAAATCTTCTGGCTGCTGTTATAATTTGGCTCTCTTCAGATATTTATCTCTTATCCTTGCATTGTGTACAGTTATCAAAGAAATTTGATGTTTTGTCAGCCATTATGTCCTAAGGTTATAGTGGTCAAATGTAGCCAGGTTATTCATCCACTGTATGCGGTGGGACTTTGAAGGGAAATCACCACAAGTCTGATCAGAAAAGCACCTAGCACCCTGTCAGGTTAAATATCCAAAGGACATGGAAGGAATCATTCCTAACAAATGCTAAACTGAAGTCCATTGAACAAAAGATCAAGTTTGTGACCATACAAAGAATTGTAGATGACCTGTGGACTGGACTGTCTTCTGTAGGTTTGGGGGGGTGGGAGAGAGGGGAATTGGTTGTTTGTTTGGGGCTTTTTTAATAGATCTAGTTTTCCTTTGATTTAGATCTCTAACCAAGCTTTTCATACAATTGAATTTAAGGACAGGGCATTTCCTTTTAGTCTTTTGGTACAAAAGAACCAAAGGACATTTACTCTTTATACTCTGACAAACGGATCATTCAGTAGGTCCCTATAACTCTGTTAGACAACTGTTTCTGTTTTCAATTATTACTGGATAAATAGTATCTATCTGTGGTCAGGAAAGTCTGTCTTCAGTTTGCCCAGCATTAAGTTCCTAGTTTATGTGTCACCATTCCATGTGCCTCTCATTTTTCACAGATCATAACCGTTGTCTGGAGAGAATAATATATTCTTCTGTCCACATCTCTTTCCAACTGCAGGATTTTCATACTGCTAGAGTTACATCTCGTGTTTGACTTCTACCACAGATTTGGGAACTATTCATTCAGAGGCCTCAATACCATCAGTGTGTAGTTAAATTTCCAGCATTACTTTTTCTCTACTATTGCTGACAACACCATGTTAAACGAGAAGAATGCACTGATCTAAATATTGTTTTCTTTTGCTTCTTGCTTTCATTTTTTACTAGTGGGAAGAGTAAGATTTAAAGAAAAAAAAAAGGATTTTTTTTCTAGTTGGCTTTGCAAGATGGAAAACAAAGGAAAAGATTGAAACCACCTATTTCACTAAAATGGATTGCATTCAGAGCTCTGTAGTTGTAGGAGTTTCTACCAGCTCTATCACATGAGGGTTGTTAGCGTTCTTAAAGAGAAACATTGCTATCAGTCTGTTTTTCTTCTCAGTCTTCTTGTCGTACAGTGAAAGACTTGCTGTATATTTTTGTTTTCTTTCTTCCAGCCTCTACAACTTGACTGCGACTTCTGTGCCATTGTTTCAAACTCGGGACAGATGGCTGGCCAGAAGCTGGGAGCTGAGATAGACAAGTCCTCCTGCATTTGGAGGATGAACAATGCTCCCACAAAGGGCTATGAGGAGGATGTTGGGAAGAGGACAACTGTAAGAGTGGTCTCTCACACAAGCGTGCCTCTCCTCCTCAAGAATCCTGAGTACTTTTTCAAAGAAACCAACAACACTGTTTACGTGATCTGGGGACCTTTCCGAAACATGAGGAAGGATGGAAATGGCATTGTGTACAACATGCTGAAGAAAACTGTTGACAGCTACCCAACTGCCAAAATCTATGTGACAACAGAAAAGCGTATGAGTTACTGTGATGCAGTATTTAAGAAGGAGACAGGAAAAGACCGGTAAGTCCTAAAGACCAATTAGTGTCCTAAAGAACAATTATAATGTTTGACAAAAGGTATGTGAGAGAAGTCTGTGCTGGATGCCACCTAGTAAATGAATCACTAGATATGTTTTTAATGGATTGTTATATGGTTTTGACTGTTATAAGCACTTGATGAGGCAGCATCTAGGCCCCATTTACCCCACCTACGCTACCTTCTGTTCTTTCCATTTCTGTTGGCTTGAGTCCCAAAAATATTGGATGTCTTCCTGAAACATTTTCAAAGCTGTGTGTTGTTTTCAGCTCAATTTGCTATTGATTAGATTGACATTTTATTTGAAGAGGATAATCCTACACAAACAACATTTCCAAATGCACAACCTCAGGATAATAACTCTGGATATTGTATTTTCTTATCTGTTGAGATTCACTGCAGCTTTTCTTCAAACACAAAACTCAGGTTAGGCAATATTTCTGTTTCTTGGTGAAAATGGATTATCAGCTATACCGTAATAGATTTAGGTTTTTACCAAAATTATGCTGAAATTCTATTTTACCTGCCTAAGACAGTGTGTTTATGCTGCATGAGTGGGGGCTGTAAAGGAGAAGAAAGTGTGAGGACCACTGTTTTGGCTACTATGTTCAAAACAGAAATTGGATTTGTGGAATTGAGGCCACAAATTGCAGGATTTTATAACCAAGCTGCGAAAATTCTGATCCTCTGTGTTTTGGTGTGGAAGAGCACCTGTCACAGACTCACTGGAGCTTAAGTAGGAAGGAGTTTCCAGATTACTGCTGTGCCTTAGTAATACTTTTGGAAATAGCATATCATGAATTTGCAGTTTTGAAGGACTGTGGCTATTCTGACCAAACTAAAAATACAGATATTTCTGTATTTCTGTATTTCTATATTCACCAGCAGTTTAACTGGGTCCAAACTTTTGACTTAGCTTTGAAAGTAGAAGAGTTTATTCTCTCTTCTTAGATTCACTTCGTTATTGAACTGTCAGAACCTGGTTAGAATTGATTTTTCCTTTTTTAAAACTATCGAAACATAAGTAAGAACTTAGCCTGGAGGTGGTTCACCATGTGTATATGTTGCTGCTGTGATTCTGGAGTTGGAGTGAGCACCTATGTGTCATAAAGATGTCAAGGTTATCGTGGCTTCTTTAGTTTCACTGAACAAGCTGATGAACAGAGGCTAATAGAAAAAATATACAAGATCCATTCTTCAAAAAATGCTCTCTAATATTCCAGGTCACCCGCTTTACATATTAATCAAGCTAAATGTGATCATGAGTATGTTATAGAATTGCTAAACATAAATTTGCTTATATTTATGACTCTTTCGTGTTAACAGTCAGTCAGGTCACAGTGACTTTACAATACTTTATCTAAATCCTTATTGTGAGGCCAGGCCTTAGCATATCCTATCAAAAAATCTCACAATCCAATGTTAAAGCACCCTCATCTCCAGCCTAATCCATTCCTTTTCAACAAATTAACACATCATGTTATTATGCAATTAACACAATACAAATGCTTCCTTTCATGTCAAGGGCAGATTGTACTTCTGTTCTCCCAGTGCTTATGAACACAGTTCTCAAGCAGCCTATTGTCAAAGTGGCCAAGGTTCTTTCTCCTTGATCCATTACAACTACGTTTCACATCGAGAACAACAGCAAATTTCCTGCCTCATGACCCACATCACATTACGTTTGCACATGCCTCCCTTTAACACTGTGAAAAAAAAACCCTATCATTTCTCACAGCGGCAATCAGATAACATCTTCGTATCTACTGCAAGTCTTTTAGTCCTGCTTTTCGATGTCAAATATTAAGTGATGTTTTTAACACCATTTAGTGCACTTATAAGCCAGAAACAAGGGAAAGAATGTATGTGTCACCAGCCAGCACCTTCTCTATCACAAGAAAACATCTTGCAGTTCCCTACTAATCAGGGGACCTCAGTTTGGAAACTTTCATTTTCTGTAACATCTTCAATTCACAAGACCCATCTGCCGTTTCTAGGGAGAGTCATGGGGCTGTGATAGGTATGTGGCATTTGTGGAGGCAGTAAAGAGAGAGCACGAGAGATTTGTGGGTGATGAAAATAGTTTCACATGCTGTGCCAGACTATTATGATGCTCAGACAGACTCAGATTCCGCAGCCAAATATTCCTGCAGTTCCTCAGAGAAACATCAACTCTTGCTTGCAATATTAGATTGAACAGAGGTCTGTTTCAACATGTTTCCAGCAAAAATTCTGGAAGGAAACCAAGTTCAATTCTTTTTAAAATGTACTGAGTGGATTGTAACCACATCTATTTTAGCTTAATCTTAGAAAACTGTCCTTATGTACAATGTATGCTACTAATGTATAGTAAAATTTCAACAGATTTCCAGTCTGTCAAGCCTTTAATGAGCTTTCTATTTGTACTTTGTGATGTACCATCTTTTTAGGTAATTAGTGGGAATTCTGAGTAGTTACATCCTAGCGGCACTCAAGTTTTAAGGTTGTTAAGCAGCTAAAAGGTATGTGCCACAGTCACTTCTCTACTTCAGAAAAGCTCTGGTCCTGCATCACTGATGTGGGAGCTTCATCTCTGACTTCACTGAGTGCAGGTTCAAAAAGCACAGCTTTCATATTGACAGATGATTAATCATTGGCTCATGGAAGAAGTAAGAATTGCCTTTAAATAGCTTCCAATAAACAAATTTGTTTATTTTGCAGTTGTTAAATTCTAGCATTTTTTAGTTCTGCAGCAGTACAATGTGACGTGGCTTATCCACGCTGGAGAATGAACCTTGCATGCGGTGTTATGAATCTGGGGGACATATGTTCTTTCTGAGAGTCTTCATTAACGAAGCATTTGAGTTCAAGGTGGTGAATGCTCATCCTCTTTGAATAATTGTTGTACATAAATAATAGTCATTACCAGGCATTCACAACTTTTCATTAATGCATTTTACTTGGTACTGCCCTAGAGGGAGCATAAACCTGGCAGCATCTTCCTCTACTTCAGTAATGTTTTGGTATATGTATTGAGTCAAGTGAAACGATTTGAGGAAACATTAGGTAATTACTAAATGTGGCATCTTTGTATGTACCTCAGTCCAGATAAGTGGTTCTAAGGCCATGTATATCTTTGCATGCATTAGAAATACGATGCAATATGATATAACAATATTTAATTGGTAATAACAGGGAAAACTGTAGTCTTCATTAAAGCAGCAGAGCTAATTCTGGTCTGATAAAGTGCACTGAACAGCCCTAAATAGTTTTTAATTAGCTGGCACCAAAGCTGCACCACCCTTAGGGAGGGTAAAATTAATGAAAACTATCAGCAAATAGATCAATGCCACTGGATGTTATTGCCTTAGGTGAAGGTGATGAGGAAGAAAGGAGTGTCTTTTAAGGATCATTTAGAAAACAGTCTGCATTAAAAGTCACTTTCAAAGAGCAGTGATAAAATAAATCTGTGCTAATATCAGTAAAACAGCCTAATGCCATCCAGAGTGCAGACTCCAGTTGTGTTTATACCACAAACATCTCAGGCTATCCACTCAGCACTGGATATTCCAGTAGTGCCTCTGTGACACAACTCCATATTCCCTCTTGGAGCTGGTGGCTTGATCAAATACTCCTGTCCCACTGCACACAGAGAACACTGAGCCCCATCAAACAGCCAGTAACACGTGCTGATACTGCTCAAAGCATGGATTAACTTGGTGTTTGTAGTCACTCTTCTTATAAATAACTACCAAAAAGAGCCTGCTGAGCTTTGCAAGGAGATGTATTCTCAGCTCCTAGAATTCCCATTAGGAGACATGAGATAATGTTCTGCTATGCAACCAGTTTGGTAGACAATTGACTTTCTACACGGGCAGTCTTAACTCTAACAATACACATCCTATACCCAAACAATTCAATTCAACAGCATTTTATCAAGATTGTTAGCCATACAAACATGTCTACAAGAGACAGGTTCACTGACCCACATTTGCAGTCAGAGGCCGGTTTTGAAGAATTTTTGTTAATATCTTGGATCATCCCAAAGAAACTAAATTGCTTTTGTGCTCTGCTTCCAGAAGTTCTTGGTTTCCTCTGTTCATGTTGGATGGTGCTATGTGCTGGGTTGTTAGAAAACTGTTATCATTCAAGGCAGAAAGATGGATAGTTCTGATCACTGACTTCTGCATTCAAAACTTGGGGGTGTGCTCAACGTGCTATTTTACTTAGTTCTGCTCACTAATTATACATTATGTCGGTGTTATACAAGATCTATATTATATCTCTGTCATTTAGAGCTATCAAATTATATTCATCTGAAGTTCAGATTGACACTGTTAGACAACTGCAGTCATCACAGCTTCACCTCAGCTAATATGTGATTTTTGATGTGTCTGACTAATCTACATGGAGCTTTAGTAAAAATGTCATTGAAATGAATAAATGAAATTACATTCCCTGAGGCTCAAGTAGCTGCAACTTCTACTGTTTGGTGATATTCTCTGTGAATTGAGGTAGTAAAGCTGTCAGTGGTCGGCATGTCAGAGTTTTATGCCGTATTTCTGATTGTTAACTTGAATGATATAGTAATGCTATTTTCACTTTTGCACTTCCTTACATATCCATATTAGTTTCCTAATCAAGGCAATTCAGAGAAAATATAAAATCTTAGCTAGTGTTAGGTAATATTTTCAGAAAGCAGTTTTTCACTGGGAAGCAGTGAACACTGACACTTGAATCTGCCTCAGATTTTGGGACTTGGAGAGTATTTCCCATCAGTGCTTTGTATCAACATGCTTTTTTTTTTAAAAAAAAAGTATATCTAATATAATAAATAATTAAATTCTGGAAGATGAGTGAAAGTTTATTTCATTTTGAAAGGAACACAAGCAGAGTTAAGAGAAAATCAGCATCCTTAAATTCCAGAACTTTTTGAAGAAGACAATGGAAAAACTGATTCAGAGTGACTTATAATGCCTTGTTAAAAAAGTCAAAACACTCTTAAGGCCAAAAATGAATTGTAGTTTACATTTTGATATAGCCTTTATCATGATGATGTAGTGTTTGCTGCTGGACCAATATAGGCACCAAAAAGTTCTCAACTGCCTGTGTGCATCATGGCAAACCCCAAAATACGTGTTTCATATAGTGACCATTTTTCAGGTGCTTGATGGTGGATCTTTCTTGAACCATTGTTTGGCACTTCCACTCTTTCTTTTTATAAAGTAACTCCTTCAAAAAATGCTAATGGATTTGTCTGTCTTAATTCATAGAGGGTTTAAATAGTTTCGTTGTTGGCTAAGACTGCTTTATTACCTGAAAAAACGAGGGTCTAAAGCGTGAAACCTTAATGAAATAAATAGATTTTTCATTATAAAACACTTAAACCCTCAACATCTATTGCTGTTTGTGGTCAATCACCAGACGGCTAACAACTGTTTTGGGGTTTATATTCACTCTTCCATTTCCTAGTAAAACACCAGTTGTTCCTCAGTGTCCTAGATTTATTCCCTGCAGCCCATTAGTAACTGCATTTATATCTCTTTATGAAGATTTTCCTAATTAAGATGAACATTTTTCTCTATTAGGCAGATGGAACTCAATAGAAGAAGTCCGGTTTTTATTAGCATGCCACTAAATGCTGTGCAAAGCACCAGCCCTTTTGTTAAAAAACACAGCTCCTACTATATTACACTAATTGCTTAGTAAAGTGAAACTTTATTAAAAAATATCAATATTAACTAATATTTTGTGATAAAACTGTGGCTGCATATAGATTGCTGTGGGCTCAGAGACCTATTGATTCTCTGGTGGTTGCTGACTTTAGCCATGAAGTTATTTCTTTTTACCTAATGATTTAAGTCAAGAAATACATAATCAGGATTTACTTTATCTTTGTGCATTTTCACATCTTCCTTGAATTAATCCAGTATCTATTACATTTCAGTTATCACATCTTCTTTAAGTGCCACTGAATCAATTTTCTGCTCCTGACAAACTGTGTGTTAAATCTTTTTACAGTGTTTGGAACTGTCCTAATTACGTGCACACCTTTTCCCTCCAGTCCTTCAAATATCGTGCAACTTTTATGGTCATGAGAGTGTTGCTGGTACCTCTCATGAGCAACGTTGTAGATGAGATTCTGCTTCAACATTTCTCGCATCCTGTGAACATGCACCTTCTGAAAGGGTTATGTAAATGAGCGATTCATATGCTCGCCATCCTGGTAGCACTGTGGGTCACAGTGGTTCCAGTTTGCTGCTGGTAGGGAAGATACTTTCTAGTTGCAAAGGCAGAAATCTTGTAGGGAAAAATTAGCAGATGAATAGATTTTGATTTAAGCCTTTGGTGTTCATAGAAGCTTAACTGGATCATATTCTGTAGTTCAATGTTTTTGATTTTTCAGATCACAGGGCTTAAAGTAGACCTTGATTTTCCTAAATGAGCTTAAAATTCTAAAGGAGCAGAATTAACTAAAAAAAGAATCAAGGTATTAATCTATTTCTGTAACTCAACCTTGCTGCCAGGTGAAATAGTTGTCTTTAAAAAACAGAGCCATTACAATTGAAATCTTTACTTCTCATCAGTTGTCACACAGCAATGCTTTCCTAAGGTATATTAAGTCAATTAGAAAATAAGTGCAATGGTGCTATTGCTTTTGTACGATACCTGTTGGTTACTGATAACTGTGGGTTTTCTAATGGGAGCTCCCTAAAATTCACTGAACTGTGTTTACAGCATTGAGCAAAAGGCAACAGGCTGCAACCAAGCTGCATGAGATGCACCGGGAGATTTTGTGTTACAGAGTTGCTGCTCAAGGGAGGACAGCAGCTTTAGGAGATAGGGAATAAAACACTACAGTGGTTTGTTGCTTCAGACAGAGAATAGTTTCTGCACATCTGCCCGCTCACTAGCTAGTAAAACTTAGTAGGAAAGACTTTTATAAGAAAAGGTGTTTGAGAACTAATTTCAAATATCTCACTGATCTTTTCTAAAGATTGTTTTCTCAAAGCTTTGAACAAGTAGGCAACAGAGCAAAAGAAAAACTGTTTCAAAGTAGAAATAGTTTAGCTTGAACTGATGTCAGAGTATTTTACCTTAAGATGTAGAAAGATTAGTAAACAAATACTGCACTAAAAATTTAATTGGTACGAAATCAAGGCCATGTAAGACCTCCTGCACATAGGTGGGAGGAAAAATGGGGGAAAATGGTGAAATTTTGTGTCTCATTAAACTGATTTAAAACCCAATGTTAACTAGGCGCTTACTTATGCACATCTTGAGTATGTATTTTTACCCATATAAAACCAAAACAGATGTTCTACTTTGTTTTATTATGTATCTGTTATCAGGTGTCCCATATAAAGAATTCAGGCTGCAGTTTCAGAACAGTGAAAATGTACAGATGTATATATATGTGCACATGGATTTATAACGGACGTCTTTGAAGGTAACTAGGATTCATAGCCACACTTCTCAGAGAATTTGATGTGCTATTGGGATATGCTACAACCTGCACTTAGAAACAATCACTGACTGCGTCCTATGCAGTTCCTGTGATACTCAAATTCTCTGAGCTTTTAACAGTGAGGCAGATATGCATTTAAAGAGTAACATACACAGGAGCAGCATGTGAAATTCTTCTCTGGCATTCACACCTTCAGGAGGTTTTAGAAGCTATAAGAGTTTGGAAAAACATATCTAGAGCTGTGGGCATTTATTTTGAGTCTTGAGGAATGTCAAATAATTTTTCTGATGTCTTGGATATTGATCGACATGCAGCTTAGCTTGGGTATAAAAGGAGAATACTTTTTTACACAGGTGTTCAAGGATTCAACCATTGTATTTTCAGTATTTTGTAAGCAAGTCTTGTTTGTAGTAGCTTTCAGTACTGGGATCACATATCAGAGACAGCACTCATCTCAGAACCTGAGCAACGCTACCCAGTACATTAGCATTCAGTAAACATGCAACTGCTATAGAAGAAAAGGTTTCTAAATGCCAATATTTGTTCTTTGCAAGTTTGCTGTGACCATCCCATCCTGGTCTTTGGAGAGTTCTTTCTCTTTGTTTTTATCAGCCAACCCAGCAAGCATATTCTCTCTGTTATAGCCATACTAGTTAAAGAAAGGAGGTGTGAACTTCCTGTCTAATAACATTCTCTACATGACTCATTCAAACTTTCAAAGCATGGAATTTGCTGCAAAACCTTAAAAATTCTGCAGGTGATGTCACTAGTGTAGAATAAGACACAGAAAAAGGAAAGAAAGTGATAGCGGATGAAATCCTAAGAAACAAACAGCATGCTTTGAACAATAAAAGCAAAGATAAATGTCAGAAGTATGTGCTCTGTGTTCAGTTTGCTCTCCATATGTTGTTTTGGAGTTTTCCTTGAAGTACCTTCATTAGAGATGCTAGTGCTCCTGTCCCTGAAGAGCATCCCAAACATTTTCCATGAGAACATTTCCTAAAATATTGCAGATGTCACTTAAGCCTCAAAATGCCTTTGTGAGGCAAGGAATGTTTATCCTCTTTTCACAACTTGACTTTCCTGAAAAAATGATGGCGGGGGAAAGTAGGAGCCATCTCCGTGCAGAAATCATAGGGCTTTTTGAATGTTGTGTATTTACATATGTTGTATGCAGGCATTTCAATCTCTTAGTGCTAATTTTGGTTTGGAATGGTCTGGAACTGCAAAATGGAACCAGTTTCTGTATAACCTGTTTTCAACCAAACATGGTAATGTTCCAGCACTTCCTTCCATGTTAAATTAGCAGTAGTCTCTTGACATTTTAAAATCGATCAACACATATGGGAAAGAAAATAATCCGAAGAATATTTGCAAAGCAGTATTCCTTTGAAAGAAGAATTTGTTTCATTTTTTTAAGTATTATCTGTTTCCTACCCTGCTTCCATCCGTCTTCACTTTCTTGTCACACCTTCCTCTAGTCCGTTAAGAAATGCGACAAGCATTTTTCACGTGTAGCTTTTCCTTTTATCAAGGGAGAATTGTGTCTTTGCTGGAGCTTAGTGGTTGTAGTTTTTTGCTGTCTCATTCTGTGCCACTCTGATTTTGTATTAGTGATGACACTGTCGAAATATGTTTTGTATTTGGAGTCGAAGAAAGCAGTGGTCCTTAACTTCTCCAGGCTTTTTTCATGGTCTTAAATTGCCTTTACCTTCTCTTTCAAGAAAGCGCAGTGTTCAGCAGAGTCGGATTTCAGCTCCACTGTACAGATGCTGCTGGGGACTCTCTGCTGCAGTGGCATCCCAGAGCCTTCTCACTCTTAGAGGTATTTTGGGTCTTGCTCATGGAGTGCCTTAGGGATATGAAACATCATTTAACTTTATACAGGATATCCTCAGGATAATCTCAAGCTTTATGCATTGCTTAGACCTGTCTAAGCACTAGTGGCTTCTTGCCAAGCTACACTGTTTTACTTGGTTATTAGAGAAAGGTGGTGAATGGGTGAGTAACTAAAGCCAGTTAGTTGTTTATCAGTGGGAAATTGAGTATTTCAGGCAATATTTCTGGATATGGTTTAGAATGGTACTCAGGGATGATATATTCAGGAAGACTTATTGCAGTCTCATGTTCAAGCTTCTAATTGTGGATAATTTAAAAGTTTTCCTTGGTTTTGAAATAATAACCACTGGTTTCATATGTTTTCAATCAATTTCAGCGTAGCAGCACCAACTCCACATGTTTTCCTTAAACTCCTGTCTGTGTACCAGGACAAGGACTGGCATATAATATAAACATTTTCCTCATTATTACTTTGCATTTTTCCCTGAGGCTATCATATTGATTTCAAAAGCATGGTCATTATTATACTCAAATGGCGGCATTAATGTATTGGTCTCTGAGGGTAGATTATAATAGAAAGTTTCAAAATAATTGCCCACTAATATGAGAGGTGGAAGTATGTATAGTATTATATTGCCGGTAATGTAACCATTAAACTAACAATTATGTGATAATGAAAAGACTCATTATGCTTTAGTTTATCTTTACATAATGTTCATAGGTAATGAAAACAGGGAAGATTATATCTAATTACATTTTACAATATTATTGCACTTCCTCTAAGAGAACAATTTGCACAGAATTGTAGATTTCCATGCTTCAGTTAGTGTCTATTCTCCATGGACTTCAGAATGTGACTATTTTAATACTATTTCATTTTATTTTTACAAGTTTGGGGCTGTTTTTTTTGTTATCAAGGTGTATTTATAGTCTTCATAAAGAACATTCTTAAATTAAATTATTAGAGATAGTCAAATCTTGCAACATGGCTGCACTGAACAAAAACCGTAAAGATAATTTTATGTTCTTCAGTTTTGACGTGTTAGAAAAATGAAGGTAGTTTGACACTGAGTCAGTCAATAGAACACCATCTCTCTTTAGGTGAATGAGAAATGTTAAATGTATGTACTATCTATCTTCTGTGGCAATTTTGGTTTAGTTGTCTACAACTGAATTGTATTTCAGGCATATGAGCAAGTTCCTTTTCTATTGTATCCAGAGGTGGAGCATGCAAGAACAAATAGAAAACGAGTGCTTTGACATGGATAAGGTCTCTCATTTTGTGTGTTGGGATATTTCGCTCAAAGTTAAAAGTGCTTAGGTCAGGAATGCATGGATAGAGCTCCCAAATGACAAGATCATTAACCAGAATTTTGATATTTGTATATCCAGATCAGACTACGCTGATTTTCAAAGATACAAGATTGTCCTCATGTTTTCAATAGTGTGCATATTTTCTAAACATAATTGCATGGTTGAATGTTACCTTTAAATGCCACACTCATGGAAGTGGGAGCTATATCATCTAATACATTTTACTCTAAAACAGAATTAAGAGATACGAATTAAGCAGTTATAAACTAGGCATTAAAAATACAATTGCATGGATATTTCTAGGTAATATACTAAATGACATCAATAGAAAACGTCTTTGGTCTAGCAGTGTGATATTTAATTAGTTTATGTTAATTGCCTACATTTCAGAAAAGAATGGCTTGATTTCTTTATTCAGTGAATGAATGAATGACTTGGCCTTTCACCATTCCTCCGCTGTGCAGTATCCTATTCCCTACACGCCAAGAGAGTGCTCTAGAACTGACTGGGAGGTAAAGATGGTGACAGAAGAGGGTGAGCCACAAACTGAGCTGGCAACCTCACCGCTGCCAGAAGTCCATGGCAGCCTGGCCTCCCCTCCAAGGAGGTAGAGAAACCTTTCCCACCACAGGGAGGGGACTGGGGACTTCCACCTTTCTACCACGTTTCCTGTTGCTCTTGCCCATAGCTGAGATGGCTGAGGCACCCCCAGGCTCCTGCAGAAGAGAGTAAGGTTGGAGGCCAGCTGAGTATTTGATGCATCAAGCTATAGGCCTGTCTCCTTGTAGGTGTTTTCGCAAAGGTCAGGTTTAACTTTCTGTTCCAGTGAGCTGAATAGTGGGGCAAATTTGAGAGCCACAGTATACGTGGTTATATAGTGGTGTTTAGAGCATGGTTACTGTCTGAGTCATTGTTTGGCTGACAGGAGAGCTCAGTACATACTAAGGTGCACGTTGTCTGTGAGGCCTGACCCCAAGTAAGTCCTGAAGCATTTCCAACTTTTGTGCTTTTGGAAGAATCATCTCAGATCCTTCCAATCGCAGGCTGTTGCGCTGTCACTGTAGTTCAGTTGCGAATTCTGCCTTGTTCATGTTTCTCTTTAATGGGATGCTTGTTTTCATTTGGCACATTTCTTTGCTTTCAAGAGATGTTTTTTCCTTCTCTGTCATTACTTTACTGATATTTTTCCACATTTTTTCCTCTTTGATTTCCTGCTTCATTGTTTGTAACTATGGCTTTCTTCTTTCAACCTTTTGTCCTTTTATTGTGAAACATATTGCCTCAAACACACCTCCTGTTTTCAGCACAGTCTCTTTTAAAACAGCTCACAGACTTGCAAGGTACCTGATGAAGATCAGTTCTGCTTTTTATACCCTTGCCCTTGCTCTTCCACATGAATCCTGGAGCAGAACACCTGAGAGTCTGATCTGGAATTGCAGATCCCAACTCAGTACATCCTGTACTTAAAACAAAAACAAAATATCACAGTGGGATGCAGAAGCTGTGCATGATTATTTATTGATGATTGTTGGTTACAGGAATTAAAGCAGCAGGGAGCTCAGATTTTGATCAGAAACCACGTGACTTTTCTGTGCAATTTTTATTGTAAAATGTGAACATAATATAAACCCATTGTGCTCATGCTGTTAAATGCTAAGCTCTGGAATGATCTGCTGTATGAACAGTGTGTTTTCCCTGTTACACAAGTGTGTAGCTCTGTATATGCAGGCCTTGGTAAAGGCTTGGAGCTGTTACATGGCGATTTATATGTATGTATATGTACTACCTATCATAAATGTTTCATGTTGGTGCTCAAATGTACCAACCATCCAGTACAGTGTGACTTCAGTGTGAAAGGCAAAGGGATCTGGTATGTGACTGCCTGACTGGAGACTGGACAGCCTCTCTGTGAGCTTCCAGCACAAGAGGTGTTCACATGGAGACTCACTTCATGTGTTCCGTGGCATTAGCAATGAGCAAGATCAGTGTGGTTTGTTTGGGCATTGTAAGTACTTGTCAATTCTGACAGTGAAAGGCAGCCAGACTGGCAGTAACTTTAAGGTCCTTATGCACTACAGATATGATTTATTTGCTTTTAGTTTTTGTAACATCACCAACTGCTAAGGGAATTGATGTTTAATACGTTTCTAAATAAGTAAAACCAAAGTATAAATAAATAATGCTTAGTTTATTAGTCCAGGTGTTTTCAGCATTGCTGAAAGTGGTTTAATGACAGCCACCAGCACTAGCAGTGGAAAAAAAACCCTGATTTCTCAGTGATTATTATCACTATAATAAACCATAATTGAAAGATTACAAAATTGATTCTTTTAAAAATTAATGTTGCATGAGTGAGTAGGCTCTGTGGCATTCAGATTTTTTCAGTGTTACTTGGAAAGAAAATGGCTTATTTTATTTCCTGGCAGAAAACTGCTGATTTTCAAACAATCACATTAGAGAAAACAGTCCCAGAGGTTTACAGGAGACAACAGACCTGTGTCATTATGCTTTACCCTTTCCTGATGGGTTCGGAGAAGAGCCAGAAACAAAAGAAAGTTACATTCATTATTGTGAGAGCCTTGGGAAAATCTGTTTGGCCAAGCAATTTTGCATGAAACGAGCAAGGAAATATTTGACTGCAAAGAACATAAACTCCTTCCATCAATATGCAATTTTCTGGATCCATTTGTCCAAATGATTATTAAGAACAGTTTCTAAATTTGCAGTGCTTTACAGCTTCAAAGGGCTGTGAAAGCATCAACTACTTAAATGGATAGAAGTGTTTTTCTAATAAATAAATTAAAAAAAAGACCAAAGTCAGTTGTGAAACAGTTTAAAGTGCAAAATACTGAAAACAGCAGGAAATCTGGGGACCTGGAATAGCAATCATACCGTGCCATCCGCCCCAATCAGGAAAGTGGAAACCACAAATTCATCTTTGATGATTTCCTGTAAATATGCCCTTTGAGGACAGATTGCCCTGCCCAATCTTGTGGAAAAAGCTCGGAGTTATATCTCTTCTCACCACAACATATGGATCTCAGCAAGCCCTGCTTCTCCATTTCTGAAGTCGTTCCTCAGGTGGAAAAGTCTGGGCAAAACCACAGAAATATTGTTGAAGAAATGCTGTTTAGCAGCCTGATCAGTTTTACTGGAAAACAGCTTTCTGAGGGTTTTTTTCCTGGACATTTTCTTCAGTAAGGTCTGCCCAGTTCTCCAGACCTTCTGCTATCCTAGTGGAAGTTGTTTTATTGATGTTTTCATTCACTTCGGAATGCCATGTCTCACATTTCCCTTGGATGCAACACTATAAATACCTTTGATTCCCCTAAGTATGTAGCAGAGTGTGCTGAGGACTGGGGAAGACCACATCTGGGTCTCTCTCTGAGTGCCCCCAGCCACACACTCTACAAAGGATTCATCTTTGGTGATTTTGCTAGCAGGACGCCTGTTCAGTGTTTTGAGGGTGGCTAGTACAGACATGGGTGTCTGGTCTTTCTTCCTCACTACCTCTTTGTAACGCTTTGCCTCTTCTGAGGTTGTGTTATTGGGTCTGAAGGTCTGGGATCTGGGCTGCAGTCAGCAGTGTTGTATCTTGGTAGCTCGGGGTTTCCAGTCAGTGCCACATCCCACATTCATGAGAGACACACATCAAAAAGCCCAAGAAATTAAGGTTAACTGTGGCTTATACTTTTCTGTATATATCCTAAAGAGAACCCGTGCTATTCCATTGTAAAGTCGGTAACTATGCACCATTTCACATTGTCCAGATAGTTTGCAGTCTCTGAAGAAATTTGCGTTACTTGAATTTACAGTAGACACATAATATACCACATTTCATATTTATGTTTTTACTTAATGACAACCTCCTACTGGCTGTATGAAACATTTTTTTAAAGAGAGGGACAGTTCCCTGGCCCATATTCCTTCCCAAGATTAAAGTCAGTGTTCTTCCTCCAGTTAAATTTCATTAATAACATTTAGCATTTCATAATGCATATAATCCACAGACTTTAAAGCACTGCAGGATGTTAAATCAACTTTAATTTCCCAATTTTCCTGATTGTAAAGCTCATACAGGGAGTCATTTGTCAAATTGTGCACAGGTATCATCTTGCAAGTCTATGGCAGAGTTATGAAGGTATCTTCCAGCCAGGGTTCCCAAATGGCTCCTGATGCACTATCCTGACATTCAGAGAGCACAAGAGTGTATTCTTGCTTATGTGAGTTCATGCTTACCTGGGAGGGAGTCCTGGGTGACCAAGTGATAATCAAATCCATATCAAGTGCATTTTTGTAAACAGGCAGAAGTGGAACTTCCTAAGCAAATTCCCTAGAAATTGCTCATTTCCTCTGCATGGCTAGATGCAGCTCTTGTGTCTTGGTCTCTGTGCAAAGATGGGCAGTGTTGCTCAGCTGAGCCTTCTTTAAAGATCACACTTTGCAGGAGGGAGGGGTGATTATTAGATTTGGGAAGGAATCTTACAAGACATGTTGGAACACTCTGCATCTGAGCTCTCCTGCTGCTTTCCAGCAGCCAGCACTGCCCATCAAAGAAAATTGCTAAACAGCTCTGCTACATCATTCTTCATTTGCATTAGAAATGGCTCTAAGCAATAACAGGATTAGAGCCAAAAAGTGCCAGCACTTTATAATTCATTTATTTGATTTAATATATAGAGGTACCTATTTGAAACAGCATTTACTTTTCTTGAGCTCGTCATAAACCCCACTCTGAATGGAAGTGTTTAAGGTAATAATGACTCCGATTAATTCCCTTAGAACAGCATGACTGGAGTCAGATACACTACTTCTCTTTTCATTAGGCATTTCTGAGCTGCTATGAGTGATCTTATAGCATGAGAGGAATGAAATTAGCTGAAGAATACCTGATGAAAATAGTCCACAATATGCTGCCGTTCTTGCTCAACATGGTAGACTGTGAGCGCAGATGCCTTTGCAATGGCATTCAGATAGCTTTAATAGAACCTGATGCAAACTTTCATTTCGGGAAAGGTAGGAAAGCTGTGCTTGCTGTGTGCTGCAGATTTCCTTTCACCTGCGCTGTGAATTTAAGAGTGTTAGAGCTTTCTCAGCCAGCCGTTACCACCTTCTTCACCTCTCCTCACTGCCACCAAATCCCTGTAAATCCAAGCCTGCTCTGAACAGCAGATCTTTAATCTCATTTTCAACAATACATCCCCACCAAAGTCAGGAGGTCAGACATTGTGTTGCACTTTTGTTCACAAGACAGGATTGCTACATGGAATGTTGCATCATCAGGAGCTGGTTTATCTTTTCAAAGTGAGGAAAATGTTTTAGTTCTAGGAAAAGTGAGAGTTGTTGGCAGCTCAGTTCTCGCTGTGTTTTATTCCTGTTTACATTTCTTGATCATCAGTAACTACTGTTTATAATCAGCGGGCATGGCACAAATATAGAGCAAAAACATTCTCCAGGGCACCTTCTTGACCAGATAGCCTGTATTACATCTGAAAATGAAACAGTGCCCCGAGTAATTTAAGCATTTTCTTTCTCTATTTTTTTTTTTTTCACTGAAGTTACATGGAATTCCCATGAAATATCTAGAAAGCAGAATTAGGAACATTACTGTAGGATGTTTTCATTAGTTGAAGAAGCAGAGATTTCCTGGTAACATTTGTTTAAATCCCTTGTGCTGTTTTCCCCAAATATGATTATGAAGTTCTGCATGATTGCTGATGTTGCAGGTACCTTAGTATTATAAAATGCCACAGGTAGTACATAAAAGATGGATATGTTGGGAATATACTGAAGATTAAGGCTTCTCAGTGTATCCTGGCCACGTCTAAAAGTAATGTACTCCAATATTATAGCAGAATGATGCATTAAACTATCTAGCTACTATATTTTAAACAGACAACATTGTTTCTCATGTCTTGGTCTCTCTGCCCCTTCATTCCTTTCAGGCTATCACCAAGTGTGCTTCGAGAGGCATGATAATTTTGTGATATGATCATTCTCTGCTTTCTGCAGTTACAGACAACAGTTCATCTTGCACTCAGTCAGCCATCTATTAATAATGACTTTCTGGCCCTACAAACTGGGATTAGGTTTCTGATTTGCTTTGGCAAGTTGTGTCCTTTTCACACTCTGAAATTCTTCACTTTTGTCTAAAAAGCTTGAATAATTTGAGTGCCCATAAAAGTGACAGAGGTCACACACCAGAACCTCGTAAAACCTCCCCAGTTTGTGAGTTTTTTGTGAGTGGCATTGCTGTCCCAGGCTTTGTCTTCTCTCTTGAGCAAAGATTACTTGTCCAAGTAACATAAACTGGTCTTTTAGTATGTACATGAAGCACTGCCACAAACTGGTGAAACTATGAAGTTATACCAGTTTGTCTAATCTAGATTTGACCTTAAGTTTCTGGGGTTAAAAACTGGTATAATAAACCAATGTAGAGGTTTACTGCTTAGTAATATTTTGAAACTTTTAAAGAAATATGCAGCTCAGTCATTGCTTTTAAAGTGGAAGGCTCCAAAATGTAACTCTGTCTCTGGCGTGCAAAAGCCAGGAATCGAAAGGAGTGAGTAGGAAGGCAATATGAGAGAAAGAATCTCACTTAAAAAACTTTCTGAGAAAATACTGTTTAAAGTCAAGGTTACAAAGTGCATGCTTTTCTACTGAGGCCCAAACCTGCTTTCAAATTAAAGGCTCACACAAAAGTTGTGTGTGCGATGTCTAATATGCAGTAATTGATTCTTCTAATTCCTAGAGGAGCCCTCTCCATTTGAAGTACAATTGAACTCTGAATTACTTTACTGCTACAGTTAAAGAAGTTGTATCAGCCTAACACTGAGTTGTACTCAGTGGACTGCAGATACATACAGAAAGTTTAGACCCTTTTCACTTCTTATTTTCATGCCCTTTGGGTGCTAAGTAGTCTGATCAGCAGACTCTCCCACCTCGTACTTAAGAGATGCTTTCACTTTGTATGTGCATGGCAGCAGAACAGGAGAATTCAAAATGGTATGGCTTGCTTTCATTCAGACTAGATTATGGGTTGGTTTTTCTTTTCTGCTTTTTTGTCTGATTCCTATAAAATCACCTGTAATCATCCATGTAATATCAAGGCTAATGCAATAGTCTGGTTTTCATTGTTGTTTGAATATATTTTCTGGAAAAAGCTAGAATTCTGATGGAGCATTACCTTATCTACCAGAGGAAAATGTATTTATAAGCCTCTATATGGAAGATTATATGAAGATAAATTGTATCTCATCATGTGATGTGCACTGTTATGGATTATAGAAGTAGTGGCCTTACAACTGCCTTACAGAATTGTTTTTTAGCATTATTAGAGGTCATAACTTCAGTTGCCAGTTCTATGAAAGATTTTGGCTGTAACTAACGAACTATATGCATCTGTATTTGCAATGACTGTCTTGATAGTTTCACATATCAGTTCAATAAAACTTCTTCCACTCAGGGGACACATTTGGGTAGAATATCTCAGTGACATTCTTGCCATTCCCATTACCATCACTACACACTCAGTGCAATATATGTTTTAAAAATTGATTGAGTGTGTATTTACAACATAGATCATGGAACATGTTTTTTTAATGGTGAGAAACTCCCAGTGCTGCATTCTGTGATCTGTAACATTGATTTGGATTCTTTGATTTTAGTGCTACAGACTATAGTCATAAAACTTTTAGACCCTTAATGTCATAGGGTACAGCTTCTTGACACAGAATGCTAATGTAAAAGGAGATAGCTACTGCAGGCAAGAGCTCCCAATCCAGTGAAAACCGAAGGCTTGCATTAAATATAGCTGAGTGTGTGTTCTTAACATATTAAATATAAAATACAAAGAACTTCATCGAAATTACATAATGTTGCTATATAAAATCCCTGATGCAGGTAGACTCAGTGGGTCACTTTGACAATGTGATGAACAGACATTTGGTTTAGGTAGTTCCCTCACCTCCCTTCAGGAAGGTTTTGATAAGCATCCATTCTCCTGAAAGGGTTGTCTAAAGACAGGTAAAACACATTCTCTGCCCCTTCTCTTTTGACTAAAGAGAGTCCAAATGCCTGACCTAGACACTTAACTCTTGATTAGCAAAGGAAGGTGAGGTAAATAGTGTTTAAGTCTCTTCTGGTTATGTGTTATGTCTTCTAATAGGTTTATACAGTTATTTAGCATGCTGCTGTACTTAGTTCAAGGTTTTGGTAAAGGCATGAGAGGTGGTATCTTTCATGCTCTTAGTACAGCAGAAAGTTCACCTTCTATACCAAACTTTTTCTGGTCTAGTTGCCACCTTGGTTCTTAAAAATTAGTTATTTCTGACAGCATAAAACTGGGTCTGAAAATGAATTCCACCCTGGGACAGAGGAAAAAAAATGACACAGGAAAGTGAGTGAGGTACCAAAAAAAGTATAAGTTCGGCTAGACAGCTGGAGTGCCTTTTCCAAGTGTAGGAATGATGACTGTTAAGTATTTTTCCATGGAAGTGATTATAGGGAACGGTATCAGGAAGCTTTTAACTCTTATACAGAAGTCCTTCAAACATCCTAGATGTATTAGAGTTCACTTGGATATAGAAAAGTCTTGACATATCTCACTGCAGTGAGATTACTGTCCAAAGTTATCTGGAACCCTTCCAGTGCAAAAATTGAGTTTAGAAATGGCTGAAATTGCTTTGTTCTAGTTCTGTGGTGACTAATCTCAGCTGGGACATTTAAGGCAACACTACTGTGGACTTAAGCATGTGAGTATGGTTGGCAGTTGCAGTTGACTGCCTTTTCTTCTGAAATTCACTCCTCCTGTTGGCACAATAACGTTTGGTCTTCTCAGTTTTTAGAGCATTGGTTGGACACAGACTATTTTTCACTAAGTTTGCATTTTCTTTTTTAAGAGAAGAGGGACAGCTGATTGTGTTTGTTTAGGGGAATGCCTTTTCTTTGTAACAGGTAGACTGAATTAACAGTGCTGAAGTGTGTGTTTGTTTAGGACCTTACGCTGTCTTTAGTGCAGCAGTAGGTTGATAATTTGGCAATGTGTGTAGCTTGTGCTCTTTGTAGCACATTTTCTCCTGACCTTGTAATCTTACCCTGTGGGACCTACAGAGCTGTAGCTGGGTCAGACTTATCTGTGGACTGCCTTGCAACTCTAGCTAACACTTACTGTCATTACCTATTCCCCCCCGATATGTGGAATGAAGGGCAGAGCAAGAAACCCACTGGGGGGAATGATGAAGGAGAAACTCTTTGCAAAGATGTAAGATACCTTAAGCTGATGCTTGACTGGATTTACAGTGCCTGCCCAGACCTATGCCTGTGGAGAACCTTTTGTGGTGTCTCCCGTTCAGGAGTGAATTAACCTTCCCATCTGCTGTGAGCAGATTTAAGCCCTAAATGTTACTTTTCCAAATGTTTCTTGCTGCTCACCAGAGCTAAAGCTGTTAACAAGAGTGCACTCACTGGCCAGGCTGGGGCCTCAGGAAAGGCTTGTGGTAAATCCTCATGACATTGCTGCCTTCTCTGCAGGTGGCCCAGGAGTTCCTACCACCCATCCCCTCACCATGCAGAGCCATTGCTGGGTTGTAGCAGCCCTGAGGGTTGTAGCTGCTCCACACTAGCTGGGGATGCTTGGATTCCCATCACCTCCCCATGCTTTTGGGAGCTTCAGCTGTAGCCACAGTGGTAGGATAGTCGAATGGAAGAGATGCAACGCTAGCAGGCTGTCTGTCATTTTTCCAGCTGTTCACAACAGCTCAGCAGCTGATTGAAAAGACATTTACTCCCCTCATGTGAATAACCTTGAGGGATCAGAAAGTCAATTGGGCAAAGCACACTCAGTCAGTGCCAGATGTGTGTCCAGGAGCCACTGGGAGGATGCTATTATTAAGAAGAGCTTCTTGGTGGTGTTTTAGGGAGTGACAGACAGCTGCAGCAACTCAGGACAATTCAGAGCTGCTGAGAGTGGTGCAGAAGTTGCCTGGCACACAGTTGTTGGGATTTCAAAAGCTCTGTTTGCCTCTCCTTTCCAGAGTGATGCTAAGCCCACATCCCCCATAGTTTTTAGTCTGTTGTGAATAGAACAAATGTTACTTTAATTGTAGTTCATTATTTACATCTGATGCCAGGGTGGGGAATGAAGACCCTTTCTTACCTTACAAAACATTATATACCTTCCCTGCCAAGCTGCTCTATCAAATAATAGAGCCTGGGGCTAACTCTAAATGTAAAGATTCAGAATTGTTTCTCCTTTGGTCTTCCCACAGATACATACTTGGCTCCCTAGATCTGGCCACCGTCTAAAGAAATTAAGAGCAACAGTATTTTATTTAAAGCAGTAGTATACCATATGCAAGGCCAGAGATGCTCTGTGTGATACTCACAAAATTGGGTTTCTGACTGCTTTTTTTCGTTCCCTTTAATCGATAAAAATATGATTTCCCCTTAGTTCAAAGGAAATTGAATTTTCACATAGCAGGGGAAAACAAATGCCCTTCAGCATTGCTATCGGTGAATTGGGGCACCAGATGTCTTTTAAACAGGTCCAGCATATTGTCTCTTCATTTCCAAGTCACCCTTTTATGCTTCTATTTATTTTCGGCAGTTATGCTTTGACCCAAAGACATAATCCTTATGGAATTAAAAATCATGTGCCTTTTTGTATAAAAAAAGCTGAGTCTGATTTTTATGGAAAAGAACTGTAGAGAATGAATCTAATGGGAAATTAGACAGTAGTATTTGATGACTGTAAATGTATTTATTTATAACAGCTAATCTTGGTGGAAATGAAGAAATAACTTGAAATAATTAACTTTACTATTTATAAAAGAGTCTCTTTTATCCACTGTGAAATGCAGTTACCTCTAGGATGAAATGCAGTGGCTGCTAAACGGCATAGAGACATTTAAGAGTGAAAGGGAAGAACAAACGTGCATTTGACAGAGGGGAAAATGCAGCATGGAAGGAAAATATTTTCATGAAAATGTTGCCTCTTTTTGTTGAAAACGTATTTTTAACTGACTCTTGTAATTATTCAAACTGGAATTTAGTCAATAAAAGTAAAATGTTTCTCTGACATTGCAAGATGCACCCTGACATTTTTAATTGCTTCAATACAGAAAAAGCACTTACTTTACAGTAAGAAAGAACATTTACCCACTGAAAGATAAAGGGCTTAATTTTCTTCTCACAAAGACCAGTTTTACTGATTATTTCACTGGAGCTATTGCAGACTTAGAACAGTGGAAATGCAGGAGGAATCAGGGCCATCACTCCAGCAGCACCGGGACAGAGGTACTGCACACTGAATTAACAGCCCTTTTCATAAAGTCAGGCAATGAAGGAGTGACAGAGAGGTTGCCAGGCTGTTGACTAATTCTTTGACAGTGTGCAGTGTATCCTGGAGCTCTGGTTAAACCTTTATGTGTCGAAAGAGCAAGAGAACGAATAATATTGCAAAGAGTAGTTTGCCAAATAAAACAGAAAGATCCGTGGTGTTGTTGCACTATTACAAATGTCAGCACACAGCTAGGAGTCAGTTTATTTGTACAAAAAGATTTACTGAGCTTGTTGAGTGAAGTTTACAGCGAGAGACCTATTGAAAGATAAACTACCACATCATCTGTGATCCATATACTCAAAAATTCCTCTGCTTAAATTAGATCACTAAATTAAAACACAGTGTATGCTGTTCCACATGTAACTGTTACCCTCAGATCAATCCACAACCAACCACTATTATTTAACTTACATGCTGACGGAAAGTTGGAGGGAGACTGAGTCTTGGTAAATTGAAAAAAGGCAGCAAAGTGATTTTAGTATCTTACCATAGTTGATTAAATGTGTGAAGCTAACTACGAAAATAATCTTCCAGGAGAGATGTTGTGATAGCGGTCACGTTGTGTCATCGATTTGTATTAAATGCTAAGGAAGAGAGAGAACTTTGAAGATTTGCTTTTCATTATGGCGTGAATTGATGTTCAGCTGCTAAAATGAAATAGGTTTGCATAAGAGTTACGACTGTCAAAAACCATTTGGAATTTCATTCTGTGCAGAGAAATTAAAATTTTGAGTGATTACGTGAAAGACTTTCTCTTCTGAAGCAAGATTATAAACCCACAGCTTTCCCTTGTTACTGGATCTTTAGATCAGGTGAAATTGTTACTTTTTAAAATCTCATCCCAAAAGCTTTTTAAGTGACTTGATGAATTATTATCATATTAAATTCAAGAAACTATGGTGATGCAACCGTATGCTTGAGATTTTAACTGCATATAAAGATACTGAAAGTTATGGGTTGTACAGCTAATATAAGTTAACCACCTGGGTGTAAACATACAAGAAATATTTATTGCAGTTTATAAAAGCAGTGTAACTAAGTAAACTGGGCAGATACACTGTTAATTACATATTACAGTACAGTCTGATCTGATATCAGGAGCAGAACACTCAAAATTCAGGATCTCTTGACATTTTTCATTCATTTCCATAACAATCAACCACTCTAACCACTCAGTTTTGGAGGAAATAATGACACTGGAAAAGGACTGAGTTTTACAGCAATCTTTCAACATCCTGGGTTCAATTAGAATAGAAGAATACATTCTGAAATCATAAGACTTGTCCTTTGAACTAGCATCTGCAGATGCACATGTCTGATTCCCATTGGCATGAATTTCCCAGATAAGCTTAGCTAAATCTCATAAAGCAGAGCAATTTTGAGGGGTCTTAAAGTTATGACTGTTAGATTTTCTAGCTACAGTACTTCACAGCATTTGAATATTGCTAAGTGGTTCCTGTAGGAGTTATGGGCCTATTAGTATAACTGCATTCTAGAAACAGAGAATTTGGCCATACTGCTTTATCCTCTTAGAGCTGTTAGAACAATTGGATAGAGGAATTCACCGCAAGACCCTAATGGACATGGTAACTGTAGATCTGAACGACTCGATCAGTAAAAAGCTGTCAGATGGTGATGCACCATAGAAAATGCCTAGGTAAGCTTTTGTGCATTTAAAGCTTTTAGCCTGATTTTGCACTGTTTGCAGCTATTATCTGTTTTAGAAGAAACAATAAAACAACAAAATTGCCCACTTGATGACAGAATCAAATATTGTTTTGCATGTGTATAATCAGATGTTGAGATAAAAGCACAAAATGTGTGCACTCAATTGAATGAATGCCCACTGAAATAAATGCCTTTGTGTTTTCTTTTCAGAAAGGGTTTCTAGACATGCGGTAACAAGCCTTACATTTTTTCACTGACATGCAAGGTCACAGCTTCAGTCAGCTGTCTTACCTTCAAGTCCCAGAGTGTGTTGGTTTTCTTGCTTTTTGAACTTTGTCTCTTTGGTGCAGTGAAACAATGCTATTGGAAAAAATACCAGATGCTGTAAGAAGGCGTCTCTGGAATTTGCATGTGTACTCGTCATCGCATCTGCATTGGCACATACGGTTGAGCTTATCCTCTGAGTGCCTGCGTAGATTCCAGGTCAGGAGCAGGAGCTTGTTTTTGAGGTGTCAATAAGTGTTTATGCCGTCATTCCCAGGTATTCAAGGCTGGAGCCTAGATAATAAGATTTCAGGATAAACATGGAATTCTGTCACTTTGTATTCTTGCTCTTGGGCTTCCAGGGTTTATGTTTTCCAGCTGTTTTCCAAAATCATGATGGCTAGAAAATATCTGCTTTTTTTTTTACCAAAAGTGGCACCTCCCATCCAGTCAGTGATTACAGAAAGCGAGGTTCAAAGAATGGTAGTTACTTGCAATAAAACTGTGAAATCTCACAGCCTGGGAGAAGCGAAATATGCTTGGATCAAGTTTTCCTACATGTATGTGGATGGTTTACTATGCTGTAGAGGATAAGACATCCTGGAAAATGGTCTTGCTACATTTTTAATATAACAGCCTGTGTTTGATTAACTTTCTTTTATTCACTGTACATCATTTGAGTTAAGGTTATTGCTGGCTTTTCACCTGGACTCTCAGTAGAGGCAACGAGTGAGGCAGGAACATGCCTGTTGAGAGATCCTTGAACTGTGCCAAAGGTTCAATTCCCCATGCTCTTCAGGCATGACTATGCTAATAAATTTGCATTTCCTTCCTCAAGCTCACATCCCTTTCATCTTAACTGTAACCTCTTGTACAATTTGCTTTATTGGCTTGCAGTCACTGTCATGTCCTGTGAGGCTGAGGAAGGTGTTACAAAGACAATATAGCAAAGCGGAACACTTCAATCCGAACTTCCTTGGAAAATAAAATGGGCTTTTAATAGCTCCAACAACACGGTGCCTTCTCCACATCAGTTCCTAGTGATAATATATTATAGAAGAGACTGATAAATTTGTTACAGAGCTCAACCATCTGTACATTTCACCAGTAGTAGCTTCTTTCCTTTTATCAACTCAGCTGTGTTTAATAGCTTTGTACTCAGATGACAATTTAAGTGATACTAGACCATTACTTTGGGATTATGATCCAGGGACCTGATGAAAAAGAAGCTAAAGTGTTAAACTGTAGGAAGGGCAAATGCATACATGTATGAAGTCAAAAATATATTACTGCTTCACATCCTGATGACAAGGGAAGCCGTAAACAAACATGAAACAGCCCATATTATTTTTCACAGACTTTGCCAAGCAAAATGTAGAGGCCTGTATAAGAGGCTTTTAAAAAATCCAATTATTTTCTGGAAATCTTCAGATGCTCGCTCTGGGACTGTACCGCTGAAATGCTGAATTGGCTATGTCACTTTGGCATTACTGGGGAACCTTAGCGTAATTTCCTCTTATACCTATCTTCCAGGATGAATTGTTCCTTTCCAATAACACTGGAGACCAGCTGAAACTGAAAATCAACCTCACATACTTTGAAAGCAGAGACTTAGATAGACCACAGTGCTACAGTGCCTGCATTGCCATTATGACACTTATTTGAATTTCATTTAAAACAACCTACTGTAAGTTTTATGTGTCTGTTTACAGCAAGATACCTAAAAAGGCTATCTAAAGTTAGCATCTTAAGTCTTCATATAGATAAAATATACCCCAGTTTCACAAAGTACACATGCATCAGTTCCTGTATTTTAAAAACCCTTCTCCCCCTGCACCTTTTAGTGTCATTCAAAAATAAGATGAAAAATAGGGTGATAATTATACAGTAGAATGCATTGATTACCATGCCTGATGCTGGGTACTGAGCAAGAATACACTTTTAAAAATCCAAGCAATTAATTTGGAGATAACATTTATTGATCGTGTTAAAAGTTCTTTTAAGTCGATCTAAAAGGTGCCATCTAAAGATGTATTGTTATAAACACAATAGTGATCTTCGCACTGGATGTGCCATGAATATAATGGTTTTTGAGTGATCCCAATTACATTATGTATGCACCAAGTCACCTTAAATTTCACAAAGATATTTTCCCTCGAGGATAGAAACTGTGGCACATAAAAGCCTGGCAAACCTAGCCTTTGATAAGGTAACATGATGGGGAGATCGCTACAGGTTTCTTTTCTCTCCTGTGTAGCTCTTTCATCTCCAGCCACAGGTTATCTGGGTCCCTCTCCCTACGCAGGTAGGCACTGTTCTACCCCAGATGCCCCCTCTCTGGGGTAACATTTGCTTTCAAGCCTGTCAAACATAGTTTAGAGAAGAGTGACTGCACCTGTGGCCCAAAGAGATGGTGCACAAATAACAATTAAAGTCTTGAGGCATTGATTGAATGTGTTGTAGAGTTGCCACTCAAAGTGTACATTCAGGGCACCTAAAACTTGAGATTGCTTTGTTACCCCCCTTGAGGTAAGGACTGTTCTGCAGCAGGTATTCCCACAGCAGAGCTGCGGTTCAGGGGTCTTTCAGGAAATTCATGTTTAGATTTCAGCCTTTTTCTCCTTTGTTCCCCAAGGCATTCCTGAGGTTTTGAATGTGAATGTTTGTTTCCCTTACCTCTGTTATAACTACCTGCATTCCTGTACTGAATAATTTCTAGTTTTGGCGATATCCACGTTTAGCGCAGCCCTTCTTGTTAGACAGTAGATGCACAGCTGAGAGCAAAGTAACGACATTAATCTCCACAATGAAAATGTATTTTGGGACATTAGTGCACATATGGTGAGGATTTTTTAACCTACATTACTGTATGTAACTTTGCAGCTTAATTAATCAATTAGGATTAGTGCAGTTTGTAATCAAGTCCAAGAGTGATTGATGCATGGCGTATTAATTGCAACATTCACACGAAGCATGTCATATACACAGTCATTTTACAGCTGGATTTCACATTGGGTTGCTCCTAAGCACTTAATGGCAAGAATATTTTAGACTTGCAATCAGGGAAATTGTATTGCACAATATGCTTTATATGTTGTACACCCTGTTTAGATAATAACTCTCCATCACTGATGTATCCTCTCGCTCCTCCCTCCTGGTTCAATAGTTGGCAAAGTAGTCCATTTTCAAAGGCTTTACTTTGCTGTGGAACAAGAGGTATAATTAAATTGTATCCCAGTAGTGAAGGTTTCTAATGATGATGAGCCAAAACTAATTGTATTGATTTGTTTATTACTGGCTTAGGAAGCTCATCAAACAAATGGACTGAAACTATTTCCATATTCTTATCTGTTTGGTAAATGAGAAACAAACAACACTTGTGTTGCATAGTGTCACAGCATTAATACTAATTCTAAAGATAGACTCAAGCACAGGAAGGGAGGTTATCCCCACTACAATGTTTCTACAGCTAAGAAATACCACATTCTTTTCCACCTTGTGTCTTGGGATGAGCAAAATGAAGTTATTTTCTTTCTTTTTTATTTTAAATATAAATGCTGCTACTAATGAAGGTTTTCTGATGCCAGAACTAGAGAGAGCAGACTACGACCAGAAAGTGTAAAAGACTGGGGCAAAAGAAAGAACACTGGTATGTTCTTGCCTACTCACACATTTGTTCTTTGGCCTCTGTATTAAACAAAGCTGGATGAATAATGTCAACTGAAAACTCTATGAATATTCATTTTAATTTTTAAATTAATCTACTTCATATTCTCACATTAACTCTGCAAACAGTCAAGCAATCACATCTGGTATAGAGGTTTGCAGAGAGTAATTTTGATATTTTGGGTATATGAGTTTTTTGTAGGAAGCGAGTTTTAATTCTGAATGCATAAAAATTCATGTTAATGCTCTCCTAGCTGTGGGCCAGACACAAGTTTCACACAAGTGAAAAAATCACTGTTTTTACCTAACATCTTAAAAATGCTGAGCCTTTCATTGCTAAATATTTGTGACCAATTCCTATAGCAAAAGGCTGTCCAAGTTCTTTTAAACAGGTACTAATCTAAAACTATTGAAGCCAGCAGTAGTAATTCATTGGCTTGGGTGTGTTTCAGATTAGTCTCCTCATGGATGCAGTTGAGAAAATCCAACGTTTGGAAAGAAGACCAAGTTAATTGAATAAATTGTTGTTTTAATTGAATCTGGGGGACTGATTGTGTTGATGCTGTGGAAATGTGGATTCCTCCAGAGTGACATGTTGAGTTGGGCCATGTTTTGCTCTTATAGTAATTCTAGCAAAGTGGCTACCTTTATCAATTTAAAATCTGAACATGCTTCCAGGGGAAGCAAAACCAAGCTTTTTATTCTTAGGAATCAGATGACATTAGTGAAAACTGCTACTTATACATGTGGAACAATCCCATTCATTTTCTGAAATACAGCTGGTGTCAGCAGACAGAGTGGGACATCAGACAAATTTGTTAGGGAGGCCTTTACATTGAGCCCCAAGGTTCAGAAAAGGCTCCCTTGTTTTCTAAACACCTTCTCAGAGGGGAGTTTAGGTGTAGCTGGATCGAGACCTAATCTCAGAGTTGGTCAACAGTTTAGTCTATTATATGGGTAATCAATCCTTATACCACTTTGTCCTCAGGATTAAAGATGGCAAACTATATATTAAAAAAAAGTGTTTATTATAGTTGGTATTGATAATGACAATAATGATAGATAATGATATTATGATGAGGCTAAAGGACTTTAATCAGAGCATCTACTACATGGTATAAATGCCTATAACTCTTATTTACTATAATTTAAAGCTAACTTAATAATTATTAAGTAGAAATTAATGTTATCCATATTGATGACCATGGGCATTTCTCTTTCACTTATGCTTAAGGAGTAACCTTGAGGGGCATCCACAGTCAAGGGAGGAATTTCTGCACACTCCTGTTAGAATCCCTTCCTTTGAAAGGTAGGACTAAGCTTTTACAGTATAGCAATTGGCTGTCAGTCATTTGTTACCTGGCTAGATTTACTAGCTCAGCGAAACATGAATGGTAGCAATAACTCATCCAAAGATAAACTGTGTTTCACTAGATAAGCCATTGTCACCATTCAGTGGTACCTCTGTCATCCAGTTTCACATCTTTGTTAGGTTTAATTTTATGGAGTTGAGTCAGACTGGTCTCAGCATTCTTCAGTTGTAAAAACAGCCTGACCCCCTTCATTGTTCGTAATTTACATGAGTAGGGTGTAGTTTGAGCTGTTTTGCCCCAACTTCGGCAGTGTCCTGCTACAGCTACCTTCCTCTTGCACTCAATTGTGTGTTTTCAGCCACAAGTGTTTGCTTATATGCTGTACTATACGACACGTTGTGGCACCTTCTGTTCAACTAGCAGGTTTTTGTCCAAAGAGGATTCAGTAAGTTGGAGTAGAATTACCCTTACATCCCTTGAGGAGCTGATCCTGTCAGCTTGGCAGAACATTGCTCAGACTGCCTCGCTGCATATTATGTCTAGACTGTGGATAAGTTAATAACACTAGAAGAGCAGAGCTTAAGGTAGAGGGAATTATACACCACAGTTATTAAACTTTGACCTTTATGATGCTTTAAAATCATAAAAGATTTTAAAATAGCTGCCCCATAGCATTTATATCAGTACCTCTTCACATTCCAGTTTCTGCATGTTAAGGACTGGTAGTGCTGCTTTCCTTCTGGTTAGGATGTCTGTGGAGGTCTGCTGGAAATGTGGAGTTCCATCTGTGGAGATGGAATCTGGATTGCTGCAATGTGAAGCCTCCTATCCTCTCTGTTCTGACTTTTGAACTCCCATTGCACAGCCACAGTGCTTCTCATGTTTCAGCATTAGCCTCACAGCCCTGGAGCTGGTGGATGTAATGGGCAGCAACTCTTCCATTTTACAGGTGAGAAAACTGAGGCACCTGCTTTTTGTCACCCACAGAGTCTTGTGCAATACACAACAGAACTGAAGAGATTTAAAATCTTACTCAGAAACCGACGTTAGCAGATTTAGCTTTCTTGCTCCTTCTGAATTCATTGGAGAGAAAGCCTCTTTTCACAGCTATTGGAGTCCTTTTGAGAGTCATCAGAGGGAGAAGTGATTAAAAATAGAGGCCTACTTAGGGGCTCTGAGTTGTCTTGTGAAGTTTTTGCTCTTCAATGGCTGTAGCAAGCCTCAGGAAAAGTGTCTCAATTAAGCTGTGTGAATATTCTCTCTCCCCATGCTGTCTTATGCTCTAATTATAAAACAACCTTTCTTCCCTATTTGTTGCATTGTTATGCATAGGGAAGAAACACAGGTATCAGGGAACAAAAAATTTCAAACTCTAGACCTCTGATCTGAGCCTACGTGTTAGCAAATATCTCAAAGGCACATGTTTTCGGAGTGAAGATTTAGATTTGTTTCATTTCAAAGACACGAGACCCTTTGCAAAACGTGAACGATTCCTGGTTTAGATCTCATATGTTGCTGTCTTTCCTTGTCCACATAGGGTTGCGTAAGCATAAACTCATCTCTGGGTAGAAGAATTCACCACCACCCATAACAAGCTGACATTCACAGAGGAAGAAAGGTGCTTTTTTGTTACATCAAACATAGAGTGTTTTTCTCCCAAGCTGTCTGAAAACCTGCCTATGCATTTGTGCACACACCATTATTTTGTTTAATATTTACAAAACTCGTGGAAGTTTTTGCATTTAAAATAGCAGGTGAATCAGAGGTCTTAAGAGCACTAATGAGTCGATCCTGAAGGAGCTATTTCCATATGTCATGTCCTTTAACAGAAGTTTGAGTTCAAGCAAAAACAATCTCCCAGCCACTTAGTATGCAGACATTTGCGTGTGCCCTCAAGCTACTAAGCTTTGCTCCAAAATTCAGCTCCGTGGCCGCTCCACACATTAACAATACAAACTCCAAGAATTCAGCGTTTTCTTTCACCTTGCAATAGTAAAAATATAAATGATGAGGCTGGCCCCACAGGTACGCAGCACGTGCATTGAACGCCCGAGTTCTAAAGCGATCAGAGAAGCGCTCAGCACCAGCAGGGGAGCAGCCATCACTTGCAAGATCAGATTTTCTGCATGCAGTCAAAAAGATCCAGTGTCATTTCATTTCAGTGCTATTAGAAGAGCAAAAAGCAAAACCTTCAAGCCTTTGAATGGCATTTAGGTGTTTTGCTTTCACTGTTTTATGCCTTTGCGTTTCTTTCATGTTGCAGAGAAGTGAGTGTTGGAGTGCAAAGCAGTTCTCAGAAACATAAGTGGCTATTCACTTTGCCCCCTGTACCTCAGAACAGAGGAAAGGTACTAGCAGTGTCTCCTTGTAATACCAAGGAGCAAGAGAGAAGTTTTTCACCTGCCAAGGCTGTGTAGCAGAAATGACCCTCTCTGTGATTCACTGGAAAGCAGCAGATATTCCAGGGAGAGTGACATCCCCACGGTTAAGACATGAGCTTCTTACAGTGCTTATTCCACAAAAATTCTTGGAAAGTAAAAACCTTGGAGATGGGATTTAGTATCAGCAAAGGCTGATCAGGGCTCCCATTAGGTAAGGGGCCCTTTTACCTCCTACTGCTCTAGCAGCAAAGTAAACAATCACCTGAGAGCTTTTGAAAATCCTGTCTTTTGATGCTGTGATGTTTGCAAATATGCAAACAAAGAGGGGTGAGAGTAGGAACAGAAGTGCCAAGGGATTTTATTTCTGAAGCTATTGACAAATACCTTTTGCTCGTTTATTCACCTGTTCCATCAACGAGAAAGTAGATAATGCCAAGGATCTTTATGAAACCAACTGAGTGTCCTGGGTTCAGCAGTAGCAGTCATTTTTCTCCTTCTTAGTAGCTAGTGCAGTGCTGTGTTTTCATTTTTTGGCCTGGGAAGAGAGCTGATAACACCGATGTTTTCAGCTGCTGCTCAAATGTTTGGTCTGGCCAAGGACTTTCTGAGCCTCATGCTCTGTCACGGAGGAAGGGAGGCTGGGAGGAAGCAGAGACAGGACACCTGCCCCAAACTGACCAAAGAGGTATTCCATACCACAGCACGTCCTGCCCAGGATGTAACGGGGAGTGACCCGGAAGGGCTAGGGGGACTGCAGGGTTGGATGAGGCATCAGTCAGTGCTCGGCTAGGGGGAGTGGGGCAAGTTATTGAGTTATTGGTCGGCTGGTGTTGAGGTGTTGTATTCTTTCCTTTTGTTATTTCCTCTATCATTAGTATCATTGGTGGTAGCAGTACTGGTTTGTGTTATACCTTAGTTACTAAACTGTTCTTATCTCAACCCATGGGAGTTGCATTCTTTTCGATTCTCCTCTCCGTCCCTCCAGGAGCAGGGGGAGGGCAAGAAGGGGGGGGAGTGAGTGGACGAGCTGTGTGGATCGGTTTAAACCACGACACTGAGATTTTAATATTGCACCAAAATCTGAAATTTTGTCCCTTAAATTTCACTAAGATTGATATGGTGAGCATGGGTTACTGGAGGAGACATGAGAAAACAACAGAAAAAAGCCCTAAATACGAGGGCAGTTAGAGATGACACACAGTGTTTTAAAGATTAGCTTGGTCTGAAAAGCAAAACGCTTCATGTTCATGGAAACCTCTGAAATGAAAGAATCAAAAGCTAATATTTTTCCATTCTTACTATCATAAAGATGAAACTTCAACTGCCCATATTATAACTACTGTCAGTGGGAGCAGGTCATATTCCTCTACCTTGCAGGTGAAGCACTTAAAGTGCCTCTTCCTAAATGTATCCTCATGGATAGCTCAAAAGCTGAATAGCCTCTGTGAGGCTCTCAGGTGCAGTTTGCACAGTCACAGTCACTGTACCAAGACCTGTGATGTTTCAGCATGTTTGAGCACCCATTCCCTGGGGGATCACAGTGAGTCTTAATGCAGACTGGGTAGCAAGGTGCATGGGGACAAGCCTGATTTGGAGGTGACCTGTCCTCTTGCAAACCCAGGGGATTTACGTGCTTCCAGGTCTGCCTGTGCAAAGACAAAACTCACTTTCCCAGTGAAACAGCCAGTGGTAATTCTTCCCCTATTTAGCTTTCACTGACTTCTCTGAAAAAGAGTGAACACTAATGCTTTCTTTACCTTCCTGTCACAGAGGAGAAATTTTGGCCTCAAGTCACAGCTGCCTGGCTCTTTTCTTCTTTATTTTTGTTCTTACCCAGCCTTCTCCTGCCGATTATCCAGCTTTGCTGTTGTAGCTTGAATAATTCAGGTGGAATGAACTGAGTTGAAACAAGGCGACAGTGTTCCACCACTTGTCCACCTAAGTTATTCACAAATTGTCTTGGAGACCTTTGCTCTGACCCTTAAATCATGACAGTGTTTCAGGTAGAGTTATGACTATATAGGAAGCAGCTGTGTTCAGTTCCAAATACGCAGGCATGAAATGCATTCGCATTTTTTCTTTACTGTATAACTGAACATGTATTCTTCAATTTTAAGTGTGGCCTGACACTAATGAGTCCTGTCATTGCACTAGATTCTCTTAAGCTTTTTTTTACATTTCTCTTCAGTGCATTTCATATTATTAGCTGCTTCCATTAGTTCCATCTGCAGTTCCAGTTACCACATTCCTGTTAAGCCAAGTTGGGCATTCTCAAGCACTGTAGAGTCAATGTCTTATTTTGTAAAAATGTTAATTTCACTCAAACTTCCATCAATAACATCTTTAAAATCCATTTGCAGTGTAAATGACTCAAAGTATAATCCATCCTGCTGTGTTCCAGAACACTTCCTTCTTATTTAATTGCCATAGACACTTTAGTTACCAATTAAACTTTATTGTTTATGATGTTGCATCTCATTAATAGTTGTGATAAAAATTGCATGTTGCAGCATATTTTTTGCATGTTAATGCCACTATTGGGGTGCAATTCAGAATTCATGGGGAAGAGTTCATCTCAGAAGTTTCAAGACGGCACTCTTACAACTATATGATAAAACTGCCCCGCAAGAGTAATCTTGAACACAGAGAGTGCTTCCTCCAAACAAGCACTTAGCTTGAACTAAGAATTTTTTAGGTTCAGGAGCTACTAAGCCCATTCACCCAAACCCTGTAATTAAAGATATTAAGGAAACGTAAGGCTGAAGCTTTAGCACTAGGTACAGGAAGGGAATGAGAACTGTCTTTGAAGGAGGGCAGCTGAGAAGCCACTGAATAGACAGTGTATAGCTCAGTTCTCTGATGAGGAAGGTGCCTTAATTTCTGAGTAGGTAAGTTTTGCACCTTCTAGTCCCATGGATTCAGGGAAAGGATCATTTAGGTCCAGAAGCTCTGAAGCCACTCATTAAGGGACCAAAACACAAAACTGGGAGGAGTGGCTGACACACCAGAGGACTGTGCTGCCATTCAGCGAGACCTGGACAGGCTGGAGAGTTGGGCGGGGAGAAACTGGGTGAAATTTAACAAGGGCAAGTGTAGAGTCTTGCATCTGGGGAAGAACAACCCCATGTACCAGTACAGGTTGGGGGGTGACCTGCTGGAAAGTAGTGAACGGGAAAGGGACCTGGGGGTCCTGGTGGATAGGAGGATGACCATGAGCCAGCAATGTGCTCTTGTGGCCAAGAAGGCAAATGGCATCTTAGGGTGCATTAGAAAGGGAGTGGTTAGTAGGTCAAGAGAGGTTCTCCTCCCCCTCTACTCAGCCTTGGTGAGGCCGCATCTGGAATATTGCGTCCAGTTCTGGGCCCCTCTGTTCAAGAAGGACAGGGAATTGCTTGAAGGAGTCCAGCGCAGAGCCACAAAGATGATTAAGGGAGTGGAACATCTCCCTTATGAGGAGAGGCTGAGGGAGCTGGGTCTCTTTAGCTTGCAAAAGAGGAGACTGAGGGGTGACCTCATCAATGTTTACAAATATGTGAAGGGTAGGTGTCAGGATGATGGAGCTAGGCTTTTTTCAGTGATATCCAGTGATAGGACAAGGGGCAATGGGTGTAAACTGGAGCATAGGAAGTTCCACGTTAACATCAGGAAGAACTTCTTTACTGTAAGAGTGACAGAGCACTGGAACAGGCTGCCCAGGGGGGTTGTGGAGTCTCCTACACTGGAGATATTCAAGGCCCGCCTGGACAAGTTCCTGTGTGATGTACTGTAGGTTACCCTGCTCTTGCAGGGGGGTTGGACTAGATGATCTTTTTAGGTCCCTTCCAACCCTTGGGATTCTGTGATTCTGTGATTCTGTGACCTCCCTGTCCCCACTGTGCCCCCTCCCTCCATGATATCATCGTGGCCCATTACCTTTAATTCTACCTCTAGTAGTACCAAAATAGCATCCAGTCTGTGCTGGTTCACCCATAGAAAATGGTGCAATGCAGTGCTGCTGTTATTTGACAGTACAGAAAGCCACATTGATCCAAGTTACTTTTTACAGCAAAGCATGTTTATACCAGGATTTCGTCCTAGTGAAGCTATGTTTGCTTCCTGGTGCAGAACAGAGACCCAGTCCCTTCTGAGACTCCTGGACAAAAATCATTAGGGATGAAAGCAATGAGAATCACTGGCTGTAATATCTGCTGCTTTCCACCCTGAAAGAGTGCTTCACAGGCAGAGGTTTCCCTGGAAGACCTTCGCTCACTGTTGGATGCAATTACAACACATTCTCTCATTTCTAAATTTTAGCTGTACCTGCTGTTGAATAAACAAGCTAGACCGATCTCAGACACTATTTATTAATAGAAGCTGATTCTTTCTTCAAAATACAGCAAGTAGAATCCTCCTCTAACCTGCCTGGGCCAAGTAAAGGTAAAGAATACAGTTAAGTGAGACAACTAATTTTGTATCCTCATTCATACACTGTTGCTCCAGACCTGAAGTACTCACTAATGGCACATTCAGCACCACTCCAAAGATGCTAAATAATTGGCACAGATTTAACGAGTTTCTTTTTCCAGATCCAGAATAATTCTTTCAGGTTGAAACTGCATTGAACTGATCGTGCTAGCAGAGCAGCCCAGTGCTGGGCAATCTGCCAGTCTGCAGTGTGTGGAGTACAGGATTTGTCCTGCAGCTAAACAATAGCTCTCCTTCACATCCGCATCTCTTATGATGCAGCCCTTTTAACTCGGAAGGAAACTTTGGTCTCCTAATGACTTGCAAGCCTAACTTGGCCATGTGATTAAGAATTATTTCTTTTGTGCTGTAGCACAAAAAGAATTCAAATAGATGTGATAATGGTATTGCATTCAGCATGAAAAGATCATTGAATGTAAATGTGGAACAAAATGTACTTCTGTCTCACAGAAAATTGCATTTAGAACTTGTTGCTACTTTGCTGCTTTTGTAATAAAGCTTCAACCTCAGACCCTGGATCTCAACATAAATACGCTGGCGTTTCAGACAAAGGAGTCAGAGAACATCTATTATCTCCCAAAAGCTGAGAAATTCTGGAAGGTGCATTAAGACATGATGGGATTCTTCCCTTTGTGACTTCCAGAAAGTCACAAAAGAGATTGTTTTGGGATAACTAATTTTTAAAGAGCACTTTGTGTAGGAGGATTATGTCATGGTGGTTTTTGCACGTACTGGCAGGGCAACGGATCTTCTGCAAAAGGAAAAAAGGGAGAAATGGGGAGAGAATAAAGGCTGGATTAGGAGTTCTGGCTCGAGCATTGCCTAGAAGAGTTATTAAATGTCACCACAAATTAACAATTACTTTTTATTTGTCAGCCATTGTGCACAAAGCACAGTGAAAATATAACTAAGATTTGCACGCTTAGGTACAAAAAGTTCGATATTCACTTCCGAGTTTGACAGTGATAAGATTTCCCAAGGTACACCTGGCATTTCTGTTCCCATAACTGCATGTTTTCCTTGTGAAAATCTTCCCCTTAATAACTTGCTTTGGTTTAAATGAATTCTGACGTACAGCAACCTCACTGGTAGCTGTTGGGTGTTCATTACTTCAGAAGGTCAGGCTTCTTGGATAGACATTTCTTGCACTGTTTTATTACTATGCAGACAGGAGACATGGAACTTGTTTACACTTCACTCCTCTAGCTGAATATCTATATTTTGCTTTGAACACTTTGTGCTACACAGGTGTATTCTTCATTCAGAAAAGCAGAGGAGTAGTGAGTATTAATCATCTGTATCCATCTTCTGAATATAGCATGATTCTTATAGGTCATGTGTACAGTAGACTCAAAATAATGCATAACAGATATTACTGCTGTTTTACTGAAAAACAGTAAATGAAAATTCTAAACTCATTTTTAAACAGAAATGTAAGTATAAAAAATGGCTGATGACACAGCTTGTAGCATTCTGCTTTGGAAATTACCTTTATTATTTTGCAATGAAATTGAATTTTCAACTGTCAAAAAATTCCCATAAAATGGAAAGCAAATTCTGGCCCTGTCTTTTTCTTCCAGCACATTCTCATCACTCCCAGAAAGACCTCATATCCCTCGTGGGAGACCATAGGTCTTCTGTTTGTTTTTTGAAATATATGTTCTACACCACTGTTGATATTCCATTAAATTAGGGTGCTGGGCAGTTTTTCTTGTCCAGACTAGAGTGCCACTCTGAAGTACAGTTACAATCTTCACTTGGTTTTGTAGATTTCAGCAGATTTTTAATGAACACCTTTTTGAGGAAAAATACTAAACCTATTTTTGTCTTAATCCAATTGCTTTGATAGCTACAGAGTAAGATGTATATAAGATGTACATAAGATATACATATAAGATATGTATATAAGATGTACATCTGTATATACATATAAGATATGTATATAAGATGTACATCTGTATATACAGATGTAAGATGTAAGACACCAGGACCATATGTTATATACACATTTTATAAAGTCATTCTTTTAGGTATAAAAAGATCCAACAAAATAGTAAGTTGAAACAGAGAGAGTTAAAGCTGAGATACCAGCACATGGAGGTTATATCCATGCATGCACTAAACATGTTTTTTTTTCTCCTGGAAGATGTATTCTTCATCATCTTGAGCTAAGGAAGCTCCCTAATCTGCAATCCTGCTCTTACCAGTTCAAACCCCTTTCCTCTGCACAATCTAGTACCAGCTCTCCAAGCCAGACATTCTCTGCTACCTCTCCTTGCTTGTAGTCACACTTCCAGCTTATTCCAATAACTTCCAGTAGAAGATCCTGTGGCATACAGGCTGTCCTGACAGTAGCTTTTCTTTGGGGAACAAAGAGCCTCATCTTCTTTATGCTTCAAGCTAGCAGTATCTTGAGTCCCCTGATGCCTCCCAAAGGCAGTTCAGACTGGGTTAGCAGCTGAGCCATTAGACTGACAGAAGAAAACAGACTTTTGTTTAGACAGCACGAGAAGTGTGCAGTGATACACAGTAACCTCCTGAATGACAATATGTGTGACATTTTCATTTTTGCAGTTTTTTGAGAAAGTAGCAAGCCAGGTCATTGTAATGAATTGGTAAACATCACACTGTATTATATATGAAATTCATCTCCTCGAACTCAGAAGCGGGGTGTTAATGCAATACTCCTCACTGTGATGTTTGCTTTCTGATATGTATGATGCTGTGTTCTAAAATATTCGTATCCCAGTCATACCATACCACTGTGTTATTAGCCTGAATATATGAAAACAAAAAAAGACCAGGAAGAAAGTTAATTTCACTTTTGGTTTTCAATTGTTATGCACTGTAACAGAATGTGAATAACCTCATTACTATACAATTTTTGTGTGCCACATAATGACCTCTATGCTAAAGACCAAAGTTTGCATAATTGAGGAGAGACTCACCTACAACAGTGTTGGAATTCATTAGCATAAGGCTGATATAATGCTAAGAAAATAGTATTTGATGTCACCTATTTAAACTGAAGCACAGTGTGTTTTCTTTCCTCTGGACTTCTTAAAGCTATACGCTCATGATGAGGAACGCATCTTACTGAATCTGGCAAGCAGTGAGAGATAGTCCTGTAACTCATCAGCTATTTACATAACAAATGGAAAAGGTCTATTCTTATGTAGTCTTGCAGTTTCTTGCAAGTATCAGTAAAGTATATGTTACTTAATGGATTTATCTTTATAGGCAATAAATTCACATATTTATCCTGACTTTTAAGTGTTCATCCTTCATGCTAGGCTCTCTGTAGTAATTAAAATATACCATAAATTATATCTACTGTAATTACCAAAATACACTGTAATTATCCACTGATCTTTTGCTCCTATTAAGTAACTATTTCAAAGCTGAGTTATTTTGGTATTCCTTGAGACAAGCCTACTGCAAAATGTTAGTAATTCACTTAATATTGCAGCATAGATCAGCTCTGGAGTGTTTCATGTCTTCTCCCTCTCCCCACTGTAATGTTATGGCAATTCTATTGACTATCATTTTAAAAACCACTTTCGTCAATGACACCTGAATCCTGAATGCTATTCCAGCTGGTGACAATATCTTGTGGTATGCAGTTACCGAGGATCACTCTGCAGGCAGCTATTCCTTTCATCTTACACTTTGTCTTTACCATGACTGCAGAGAGAAATTTTACACGAATTGAGGGAGTTCAAACCTGAGTTGGAAAAAGGAACAACTCTTATCTGAAACCTGCAGGTAGTTAAACCTACTTTAGTGCATCTGCTCAGAATGAGAGCTGTGAGCCCAATGGTAATAACTACAAGTATACGAAAACAATCTGAAAAAAAGGCAGAATAGTTCTGCTTGCCTCCACTGAAGGTCTGAGTATCCATGTCTGAATGTGTGTAACCGGGGTTTCATGAGCCCTGGGCAAATGCACTTGTCATTGCTAACTGCAACATTTTCCAAGCTTTTCCCTTTTCACAAGTATAAATTCTAGCTGAAACACAGGCACCATGCCAATTTTTTTAATATTTCCAATTCCATGGCTGTATAAGACATATGAGGATGTGATTTGTTGTAGTGTTATATCAGAGAGTGAGGTGAGCCCAAGTCAATTTATGTAGGGGTCAGGGTTAATTTTCTTACTCTTCATGGAAAAATGTTACACTAGTTTTCTGCAAACTTGAATTTCCACTGGTAGTAATACCTTGCAGCCATGGTGGTGTGTAATGTAGCAGTGCTAAATTCTTGTCTTCAGAGATTTATACAAGTCATTATTTAAAAATAGAGATCTAGGAGTCACAGCTGGCTAATTAATCTGTACTAACGAAAGCGAAGTGCCTGGCCTTTCAGGTATCCCTGTGATGGCCGAGTAAGCTTGCCATCCCATAGAATTGTCACTTCTTTGTTGTTTCTTTTTTTCACCCCTTTTTCTGTATAAGAAGTATGTGCTGAAACAATCAGCTTAGTGCAGACACAGTTTTCAAATAATTGCATGGATATAGTTCAGAATTTGAAATGAATTTGAAATAACCAGTGTACATCACCATGGACTGAAGATTTGTTATGCATAAGCCTGTCAGGAATGTAACCAGTCAGGTATCACTTTCAGGTTGTATATGAATACAAATTTACCACAATAATTCATCCTTGTTACCTGATATTACCATGTTTTACTTTTGATCTTTTAATGATATTCCGTGACATCTATTGTCATATTGCAGTTAATTTTAACAGCCCTATGGCCAAATCTGAAAGCTGCCCAACTGTTAAAATAAGACAAAAAAGGATATATTCTATTTATGTCAGTATTATAGTAATTCATGCTGTCAGTAAACAGAGAAAGTAAAACCATGTAACCATAATAGCTTGATTGGAAAAAGTCATTTTCTCATAATGACTTGTGGGGTGAGTAGCGGTAGTCCCAAGTTCCCTGTAAACAGAAGTAGTAAGTAATTGTATGGCTCAAGTCCACCTAGCAGAATCTTATTGGTTCAAGATAATCTTTTGTAGGTTAATAAGCAATTAATTAACTTTACATCATAGCATGCACAGGAATACTCCAATCTTCATTTGGTTGCAGCCTGAATGACACATACTTCCTGCCATGCTAAACTGCGGATATGCAGTTCACGGGAGTGACTGGGTGTCACAACATACTTCACAGCCCAAACTACTGCCTCTTTACTCCAAATACATAACTACCCATTATTTGTTTAGTTATCAGTAACTCTAATGAAGAATCAAATTAATCATGTTCTTTAAAACGTATGCACCTATAAATCGAGGTTATCAGTCTCTATGTAGTCACGAATTACAGCCTTTAGAAAAAATTATGTGTAAGATTTGAGTACCTATGCTAAGGTTTGAATTTCTAAAACAGCTGCAGGGAGGTTTAGATCTAATTGTAATCACTAAAGATAGTAAGTATGAAAAGGAGGTTCATGTCAGATCATGATTCCCTTAGGGGAAAACAAGTGCAAGAACCGTAATCCTGCCAAGTCCCACACAGGGCAGTGGAGTTTACTAGCCAGATGATAAGGGCAAAGACTGAAACATAGGTAGCAAAACATGTTTTTTGTGTACTACAGTAAGTTTGTATGTAAACTTAGCAAATATTTTGCTACTTTGTGAGCCTGTTTCTTCTATATATTTGCATAAAGATAGTCCTTTCTTATGTCTTCTTCCTCCCACCCACAGAGCTGGTACAACCTCTGCAACAGCCGTACGTGTACAACATATTCCAGTACATTCACTTCCAGATGAAGGCAAGTGTATTTGCTGGCCTCTATTCCCTGACTGTTTGGAAATACAATATCCCTGGATCAGTAGACAAGAAACAACAGACATCTTACACTAGTCAGCTTCTATGATGCAGAAAAGAAAGACAGTGATGCTCTCAATCAGTTTTATGTCTAGCAAACTTGAATTATAAGCCCTCAATAGTTGCTAGTTTTTATTCTTTATTTGAGCAGTATATCTTATTTATCTCACACATTGCCAGTCTTTCCAGTACAAGACTAAAAATCTGTTCTTAGTCAATTCAAATTATACAAATGGCTTGTTCTGACACAGAACTGTGTGAAAACTCTTGTCTTATATCCAAGTTATATCACTGAGCAGTGCCAACCACAAACTGTAATCAAATACCCCATTTAAAGATATTTTTGATCAGGTAATTAGATGCAGTTGTTCATGGGTTTGGTTTTTTTTCCTAGTTAATGCACAGTCTTAACAATTTTTAAAGGGAAGCAGAGTACATAGGCTTTCCTGTATTTTTAATCAAAATTATTGAGGTCTTCACTTCTGACAGCAAGAGCTGTCATTTGATCCAGAGCGGGTTTCTTAGCTTTCTGTCCTTATTGTCAGATGAAAGGAAGAAGAATACTTGTATAAGAATACTTGTATAAGAATACTTGTAAAGGTATTTATGGATCTGTAAGGTAATTGTGAGAATAATCCTTGATCTTGCAGAGTCCTTTCAGGAGTATTGATAGACATTGTGCTAATTACAGTGTGACCATAACACTGTAGGGAGGAAAGAAATGATGGGTAACACTACTGGGTTTGAATAGTTTCATTCTCTATCATTCTCTAGAATGAGAGAATAGAGAGTTTCATTCTCTATCTCCTTATGGTAGCCTTAGTCCTGTGTGTCAAAGTTGATGGATGGAGACTCCTTAACTCACATGGGAATTGAATTAGACAGCCCTTATGATCTAAAGCAAAATTTTCAGATGTGCTTCTAGTGTCCTACATTAGTATTTGTGAAGAGTTCATCCCCTCATCTACCCACGCACCTCAATGACATTCTTTTCGTCTAATCTCCTGTGGGAAATTCATATTGTCTAATGTTGATATCTAGTTTTATTTAATGAATGCAACTGTAACAACACATTAAAAACACCCCACCAAACCTATGTGGAGCAAACCGGGATGTCTGTCTTTTCTAAAGTGCTAGAGGAACACTGACAGGTTGCCTTTTTAATAGTAAATCATATTTCAACTTTTTAATGAAATTTAGCATTAATCTGGTATAGTTTGCCCTTCTTGTGGAAACCCAGGAGAAACCAGTCCAGAGTAACTTCACAGGGAGAAAAGCTGAGCTCAGTAATTATGACTAAGATGACTGACTTACACTACATACTTTCCTTCCATTCTTCCCTTTCTCTTCACTCTTTGCTCTGGACCATTTATGACAAGTCTTATGTAGCCCAAAGTGAAGAGCACTGAGCCAAAAAAAGAGTGAATACCCTACAAATAGTAACCAGAAAACCTTTTAGAAGAAGTAAATGTGTGCATAAATATTCAAACTCATTAAATAAATCATGATGTGTCCTGATCTGCTAGTTTTAAATCACCTTGTGAGATTCAAATTGTTTAATTTAATCTTCATGGAGAGATGTGCTGCAGCTCCCAGAACTTCTCCTGGCGGCAGATAGAGAGATCTTAGAATGACCTCTGGTTACATTTGTTTACTTTTTATTTCTGAAAAATGCAGGGAGGAACGATATAAAACTCTCAGGAGCTCACTTCATGATTAACCATGACGTAATTGACAGAGGAAAACAGCAACAATTCATACAGCCCGTAATTAATCTCTAGCTTTATGGCCTCATTTGCCAACTGTCTCCATATTTGACAGAGAGAGTGACTTGCTGAATGTTTAATTTCCTCAGTGACAGCAAAGGTATGAAATCAGATTTGAAGATAAACATCTTCTGTGGCTTCTGCTTACAAAAAGAGTAGCCAATTAAGTATGCTTGCTTAGCCCTTGCAAATATTTGCCATGGGATTGACACAGGAAATAGAACTTTTTTTTCCCTTTCTGCATAGGAGCTCCACCGCACTAGCTGCTCACCCTCTGCAGTACGCATTCAGGAGGATTCCTTATTTCATGCATCTGAATCATGCGTTTTCATTTTATTTTTTTTATTTTTTCCTTTTGCCTCTGTGCTTTAAGGGCCAAATCACGTGAGACACTGAATGCCTCCCGTGAGGAATCTGCATACCCTAGTGGGACATGAGCAGTTTGATGTATCCCAGGAGATGATTTGCACCTCTTGGGGTTGGTGAAACAAGTAACTCAGAGAACAGGCAGTGAGCGGTTGCAGTGAATTCTTTCCAGAAACATTTTCTCCCTATAGTGTGGGGAAAGATTTTTATTTGCACGGTTTTCATGAACAGGCAAACTTGCCTATCTGACCCGCACCACATACTGCTGAGCTGCAGCACAAAACTTCTCCTCTCTGCCGTGCCCTGAAAATCTGAGATTCTGCCCACATTCTGCGTCCTTTGGACAAGTCAAACAATCTGCAACAAACCGGCAGCTGCAGCCCAGAAATGAGAGAGGAATCTTACCACAAAAAAAAAGAAATTAAACTCATGTCCTGCTCACTTGCATTTGATTTTTAAAGTAAATACACTTGAGATGTTTCCCATTTGCTACTATTGAAGAGGTAATTTCTTGACACTGTTTCATATAAAACAATCAGCAATGTGGAATCAGGCAGCTGTATATATAATAGGACTATGCTTGTCAGAATCTGCTTTATTAAGTTGGAGTTGGTAAAGGAAATAAATCTATTTTCTTTCTTTAAGCTTTAATGTGCTTTTGTTTTGAACTTGTCATTTTGATTTTCCTGTGAGCTTTGTTTTCATTTTCCTTGAAGATTTCTGGTAACAATAATTGCTTGCAACAGGAAGATTCATGTGAACTGACTTCCATTTTAGACTTCAATTCCTATGAAATGGAAGGGGATTGCAATGTGGATGTGAGCAGAGAGGACTCATGCTTCTGTACAATGCTCTTCTGCTCCAACTGTAAATATATTTTCATGATTAATAAGAAGAGAGTAGAAATCTTTCTAGTCTGTTAGGGTTTTATTGATGGCCGCTCCCAAGAATACTGAAAAGATGCTATCAATACTCTTGACACTCTGCTTAATCAAGATGTGACCCTCCAATGCAACCAGACAGTGTGCTTGCTTCAGAGATAGAGCAATGCTACTCTGGTTAGGCGAGAGGTGGTGCTTACTATTTTTGGTTGAGGTGTTTTTTTGGTAATTTTATTAAATCGTCATCAGTGCATTAAATAATATTTAATGCTGCTAAAGTGCTGTTGGACTCAAATAGGAAATCAATCAGCTTGTTCTCTAGTTCAGTGGCCTTCAGCCATGTGAACTGCATAGGTACCTCAGGGGGAACGGCTGACAGAGTTTTACACAGCAGACAAAATCAGATCAATAATAGTATGTTCGGTTTAGGTTTTAAGATTGCTCTGGCTTGGAATGTGTCAACAGGCACATTCAATATCAGATAGCTGGGCTTGGAACAAGAAGTTTTCAAATGCACCCTTAATGTTTGCAACTTGCTAAGTATTTTTTTTCAATAGGTGTTGCACATCAAAAGCCAAAATGATGAGTGGAGGTTCCCCTGGGCAAGATAGAAAGACTGTGCTTACTGTCAAATATATGACATGATCTTATACCACTGGTGGAATTAGTTCAGCATGCTCCTTGATGTGCTTTACAGTTTGAACAGTAGGTAATCTTCATTGGTTCAGAGCATTCAGTCTCATTTTTGTGCAAAGATGCATTGGTAAATGGTGCCCTAAGAAATATTGTGGCAATTGAGATAGGTTAGGAGTTGAACCACACTCTGGCCTCTGTTACAGCCAGTCCCCAGCAGGTTAATGGAGTAGGATAGTTGCTGCTGAAGGATTTAAGGTGATCCCATTAACTGCAGTGGATATGTGTTCACATTCCCTACCTGTGGGGGCAGGGGAAAGGGATTACAGTCTGTAGCCACTAGCAAAGGAGAGCTCTGCTGACTGTCAGTAATGTCTTCATAGGACTGGGGAAAACTGAGCAATTCTGTAAAATTTAAAATCCTGACCAGAAACTTGTATCTTCCTTCAAAACCTCCACGTGAGGGGAGTTCGCACAGGAGCTCAAACTATTTCAAACACTCCCGCTGGGTCTGGCCAGAATGCATTTGACGATTCCTTGCAGCTGTTTAATTCCAACATAATTGCCTTTGAGATTTCCTTCCTGAGTTTTCTGTGTGAGATCCACTAAGCTATGTATATAAGAAGCAATCTATACATTCTGTGCATGGGAGTAAATCAAAGAATGTAACACAGATGGACAACAGCAAGCAAAAGACTCAGTTCTTGTAATTTAAAATACATTGCAATGTGAATCCCACTGAGTTGAAATATCTAATTTCCAAGAATTTCCTGGGGCAGGAAGCATGGGGTCACTTTATTCTGCACCAGTCACATCAGTCTACAAATTAAAATCTAATGAATTGTGTTTGAAACAATTACACATACCTTTTCTGATTTTTTCACGCAATAAATTTATAAACGCCATCAAATGACTAGCAATTCTTTCTGACAAATATGATAACAGTTAAATGTGATGCTACATAATTGTGCTGAAAATGTGGTTTTCCCCTCTGATCACAGAAAGGCGGCTTAATCAAATTTCTGTCATCTACAGGTGACAGATTGAAAGGATTACTAAGTCTGTCCCTTTTGGTTGTCATTCCCCTTAATAGTGGATCCTCCCTTACTCTGTGTGCACTTTAAAACCTTGTCTTACCCACAGTACTGATTCCAGTTGTCTTTTTAAAGCAGATCCTAAATCCTAAATGACACCTTAAAATATTCTTGCCAGGGCCTTTGAGCACTCACCCTGTTGGAACAGAGCCATGGGCTATACAAACAGTTGTATTAGACATTTGGTCACTGACAGGTAGATGTGAGAATTGTTGAATATGATTTGAAAAAAAAAAAAAAAGAGAAGAAGAGGGAAGGAAAGAACAGTGGAAACTCTGGTCAGAAGGAGGTTTGTGTTAGTGAAGGGGAAGAACTGAATACCTCACATCCCCAGCTCAGCCGTATCTAATCTCTGCATTCCTCTAAAGAAAAGCAAGATGTGCACTGCGTGTTGCTGGAAGAGCTATTTAAACCATGTAGTATGAGCGCGTTGCTCTGTTTTGTGAATTTAGTTCCTCACACCATCTCCATCCCAGCATGAGAGAACTCTATAAGCTCAATGCAATCGTATCATAATTTGGATCTCTACAGGAGACTGAACTCACATCACCAATGCATGTGTCACTAAACACTTACATATACACACAACAGTTCCAGGCCCATGGTGACATTTTTCAAACTAATATATTGACAGGAGTGCCAGGATATTTTTAAGCATATCCAGGAGGTAAAAGAGCATTACAGTGAGGAAGAAAACCCAGCAGAATGCTGACACCCAAGTACATTACTTAGTGTGCAGTTGCATTAATGAACCATTACTTCAAATCCCAGGTTTGCCAATAGTGTCACTGTTCGTTTATCAAGGCAGAATCATCCTGGATGTGAACAGAATGCCTGTGTAATAGATAACTTCTCAATCCTCCCATCCCATACATTTTCTTGAGCCCATTACAAAAGATTTACTTTTAAATTGGAATTTTTTTTTAACAGCTAGACAGAATGAGACTGTTTGTTGAACAAATGGTAGTAAAATCCCCAAGGGTCTGACTTACTTTCTTAACAACCAAGACTTCTGCTTGAGCCAGCTGATGCTCTTTTAATGAGCGCTGCTTGTCAGAGGATCATATCTGCAAGTTGCTGTATGAAATAACCATTTTCCATGAGTTCATAAAGCAGTCTCTCTTTTGAAATGGATAAGGTGTTGTACCAATCTCCGCAGCACAAAACAGACCCTTGTTTGAACTGAAAGGGGGGGAGGGGGTGGGGAGAGAAACAGCCCAAAGCATATGGGGGAGGGAAGGTGTTTCTTCCTTTTCTTTTAGTTGTTTTCCCTTTCTGTGAGAGACAGCTTTGTGTTTGGTGTTCGTACACAACAAGCTCAATAGATTCAAGAAGAAAAATGCTGAAATAGGAGCTTCAAAATGAATTTCAGCTCTGGCCTGAGTGAATTAATACAAGCATGACAGGTTGCTTATTTAGCAAACTGGGTGGACAGTAAGATAAAGACTTTTCATGTGACAGGACATCCCCAAGAGGTCTCTCTCTGTCCCTCATAAGGTTTTTCAACAAAAATCAAGAAGAGACTCCCAGAAAAATCAAAATGACAAGTTCAAAACAAAACACACTAGTCCTTTTCTTAAAGGAGGGTCATCTCCATGCCAAGCCCAAGCTTATTAACGTTGCTTTCTGACAAGCATATTCACTTCATGATTTTGCTGAGTCTGTGGACCTGATTACTTTTAAATAAAATGGTAATGTATAACTATTGTACTACTACTACAGATGGGTTCAAAGCTAAGATAATGCAGTAAAAGAACAGCTTTTAGTAGCCCTGCCATCAACCTGTTATTTTTAATATATGTGTTACTTATGGCTGCACATTAGGTTACACCCTTGAATATCACATTTCTCACCAGAAACAGCAATGAGTAATTGGGTACTGCAGGGTTTAATGTGCAATGCTGAGTAATTTTGATTAGGCCCATATTTTATCACTTGTGCTATTAACATCAAAAAAATTTCAAGCTACAATACTCTATACATTTGGGTTTAATGTGAATTAAGGGAATCAGGTTCTAATATATTCAATTACCTCGGATTTTTTTTTTTGTCCTGTGCATATCAAGCCAGCCTAAATCACTGGTAAAACTCAGATTGCACTTGTGTACAAACTAACTGTCCTAAGAAAATGGACCACCGAAGTTAATTCATATTTGTTCAGAGCTTTGAACAATGTAAGTAATGAATCTTTCAGACAGTTAATTCAAGCAGAACAGAAATAGAATCCACTTAAATGTTACTACTTTTTGGATTGAATCTTACCAGCCTGGATAAGTCTGAAGATCCAAGTCCCAATGGACGAGATCTGCAAATCCCAGTTTTGACCACAGCAGAGAGATAGGTGGTGACTTCATCTTTGTTTATTCAATGAAATGACTGCCCTAGCTTACTTTCGGACCAGAAACATAAATATATAATTCTATTTTGCTCTAAAAGTCATTTTTACATTTTGTAAACCTTTCTCCATTCTGCAGATCTTACATCCAGGCTGATAAAATCATGAAGCAGGAATAGCGATTTCTTGCACAAAAAAAATGTGTATGTTAGAGATGGTGGTTGAATGTTTCACCTCTATTAACCTCTCTTCCAAACCAGCAGAGAAGTGGGAATATTTACTTATCATACAAATTCAAACTGAGATGCTTTTCCTGTGAACAAAAATGCTCCTGAACTTTGTTTGCAAGGGTAAAGTCTTGTGTGGTTTGCTGCATATATTACCATCACTGTCATTTTTCAAATTATTTAGTGTTCTTAATATTGGACAGATAGTAAGAAAAATTCTCACTGGTATTTAACTTTTTACTAAAAAGCCGATTAAACCTTTATTCCTGTCCATCCAGCTCAGGTTGTCACAGATTTTCCTACACTAACTAAGCTGCTGTGTTATGATGCAGGCTCTATGCATGTTATTTAGGATGCTGCTTCTTTTTAGTGTTCCAGGCTGCACAGAAAACAGCCTCTAGCATATTAACTGCCTATTTCACTTGAAGTAAAACAGGAAAGCATTTTAAAAGATAAGTTTTCCCTTGTCACCTCTCCTGCTTGTACTGTAGATTATCAGAGCCTTTCCCCTCTCTCACGTAAGCAGAAGCAGATATAGAGAAAAATGTGTTCTTTAAACCAGAGGAACATTTTTCTTTTCTGTTCTATTAATATCTGACAGAAATAAAAAGGGAAAATTCTGAATAAATCATTACAGGCTTCTTAAAACCTGTAAAATGATTTTTTAAACAGGACTTTGGATAACAAAAATGGGATCTGAACATGTGTGTAATGGAGCCAGACTCACAGAGGAAAATGATAATTTCTATGTCTGACACCTGTCAGGCTTCTTTAAGAGTCTAAATGCATGTGTTAGCACTGATAACCAGGCTTACTCCCCAATAGACCAATCAAAGCCTAATTTTCAGAGGGAAATCTTAAGAGTCCTTTCAAGGTCCAATTTCAAAACATGACTCTGTGTTATCCAACAGAGGCCAGTATCAACTAGATTTGTTTGCACTAAATACAACTTTAAAGGATAGTAGTTGTAAGAAATCAGAGAGAATCTCTCCTCCAACACTGAACAAGGAGTGATAACAGCATAAAAAGCAGTACTAATCCTAAAACTTGCCTTTCAGCTCCAGTAACCACTGGGTGCTCGGAGACAACATGCACAGCCTCAAAGTTATAGTTCTGATGGACCCTATAGTAAGATAACTGGGAGCAGCGTTCAGAGCAGGTAGCCTTATATATCATAATTAGTCCAGGACAAAGAACAGATGGTATGAGAAGTAGATGGATTCCATGAATATGGAGTGGGTGGTAATTGTAGCTGGTCCAAGATCTGAGACCTGAGAGAGTGGTGTTGGTAAATAGTGATAAATGTGAAGGGGTTGTTTTCTGGGTATTACAAGCTACAGGAAGAAAGAATGGAGTTGTCAGCTGACAACAAATGTTTAACATGGAGGGTTTTTTACAGCTGCTTTTATCCTGTGATGTGTTGTTTCACTTGTTTGTCTGCTGCTGGGCATTCGCTGTGAGATTTTAGGATTCTCAGTCTATGAAGAGATGGCTTTGTGTGGCAAAAGCCTTTGAGACCCAGTCAGGAAGGCTGTGGTTTCACAGTTAAAGAAGATGAATTCACAACTAGTAGTGAATATTTAAGCCCTGGTTTCGGAGTAAATGAACATAAGCAAATACATTTGACTTTCCTTTTAGTTTTGTCCCAAAAAAGTTAATTTTCTGATGTTGAATTTTTATTGATGGTCTCTTTTCTGCTCTGTAGTTACTGTATCAGGAAAAGAAGTGCTGCTGTGAAAGCCAGACAGAAGAGGAAAATACTCCAAAGGAAGCTGGGCTGTTAGTCTTATGAGACACCCAGTGTATAGATTTCTTTGGCTTATGAAAGACACATAAGCCACACCTCCATTCAGGATCAAGTCTAGCCTGTGTCTGAGACTTAGTGTCATAGGCAGCAAGTAATAACTCCACAGTGGAGAGACATGTTTCAATAGAGATGCCAAAGTATAAGCACGGATTAGTTCAACTGACCTTTTCTTGGCAGAGGCCTTAGAAGGCGTAAAGTGACTCAGCAAACCCCATATGAACATATCTGTTTTTTGAGGATTTTATTCCTCTGACCTTACAAATAATTAATTAATTGCTGGTTTTCATCCTTTTAATTACTGTAGTACTAATGTTTATTCCAGAAGAAACCAGAAGTGCAATGTTGTACAGTTTCATGATTAGAAACTTTTGACTGGATTTTTTTCTTACTGTTTTCTTAGGAAAGTTCATCTCTGTGCCTAATACATTTTTTAGAGTATAACAACTACAGACTTTCAGAAGATTTTTACTTTTCTTTGAAGGAAAAGAAAATGGGTTTCACAGTTCCTCCCATGAAAGTTATAAAATAATTCCTGCTTCATACGAAAAAAATATTTGCAGTATTTGCAATACTTGCACTGTTTCCCTTCCAAATAGTTCTGGTTTTTTGTTAGAACTTGGGGAAAAGGCTCTTAGTCCTTTTTTTTTTCTTTTTTTCAGCAAGATTTTGTGTATTTCAGGTGAGGCTCAAGCTCATTTGTGGATGACATACAGGTTAAAATTCAGATACTGTTTCTGAGTGAAATATAAATTCTGTAATGAAAAATTGTTATTTTCCTTTGGCTTCAAAGTTGATTGCTTGCCCTTTCCAGAACAGTTCATTTAAATTTTTGAAGATTCAGTCAAACTTTATTGAAAAGAATATTTTGGAAAAGATGGAGAACAAGAAATACAAAATCACTAGGAACACCAGGTCAATTTATTGATGGGAATTCTGCAGTGCTCTGTGAGATGTGGTTGAACAATAACTGGCTCTTGTCAATTTCCTCTTTATAGGAGCCTGGAGTCTGTGGCATGGCAGTCATTTTGGTGTCTGTTTTGTAGCAGAGTTGCACTTGTTAGGGGGAGGAATGTGCAGGGTTGGCTGAGAAAACAAACCTCTGTGAGAATTTGAGCCAATGAAGGGCGGAAGTGTGAGAAAACAGCTTCCCTGTATTTCAAACCTGTGTTCAGTGAAAGGACAGCCACCACAGCGAGCAGCAGTGAAAGAGTATTTACCGGGGTTTAATCTTGTTTGAAACTGCAGCTTGGAAAGTTCTCCATGCATTCAATCTTGCATTAAGGTTTTTCTTTGTATACAAAAACTAAGCATATAACCCACTTAGATATTTATGGTAATTTGTTGAATATGTTTTTCCTAAGAGGGAGTCCTCCAGTTTATCAGGTCTGTTTGAGATTCAGGAGCAGAAACAGCTAGGGATTTTTACTTTTTAAATGGGCCTCTGACTGATTTTCCATCACAATTGCGTTGTTACTGTCACATCGCCTACCTTTAACAGACACATTCAAGAACTTCTTGGACCAGTTGTATACCCCTTGTGGGATATGCCAAATTAGCTGTTGCTTTCTGTAAGTTGTGTTTGCCAAGCACATTGTCTTCCTGTTGTCCTGTAGACTACTATGAGTTGTTAATGCAACTTATCGAGAATTAGATTTATCTTCTGTCAATTTGCTGCTTCCTCTGGGCTTGATACTATGACTCTGAAGACAATGAGAGTACTGATGGCAGTTTCAATGGGAGCAAGAGCAGATGTTTAGATATCCCGCATAGCTTCTCTGTGCTTCTGTTAATAAGTCAGAATGCCTACTTAATTTACAGACCAAAACCCAAAAGCAATCGAAAAGAACGCAAGTAATTTTAAAACTTCACTTTTATGGCATTTCGAAAAAAAAAAAAAGAATATTTGGATTGAAACTTCTTTTTTTTTTTTTTTTACAAATAGGAGGAAAGAAAAAGATAGAGCATTTTCTAGGAAGTGCATTCAACTCATCTACCTGCTGCTGCTAAATGAAAATCCATAGTAATGTAAGCCTTCAGCTAACCACTCTGTCAAATATCTTTTCTGCCTCTTTTCATGATTATTTTTGAACAAAGTTAAGAACCTAACACAAAGTATGGAAAAGCTCTCAACGTTATTTGCTTAGGAAGGAGTGCTTTACTAGTGGTCTTGTCTGAAGTTGGCAATACTTTGTTGCATCTTATAATATTTGAATTCTGGGGCTTTATAACCACTGTTCAGGTAAATATCAATGTAGTGCCAGGTAAAAGATACAAAGAGGTGAATTGAATTATATTTAATCACAGCTGTGTCTACTACTCAGTCTCCTGAAGTGGACTCCTGGAGTGGCAAAGCAATTACCGTTACAATGAACTTTGTATGTGTATACTAGGCATGCTTCAATCCAGGCTTAAAAAATATGTGGTTCCAGTAATTGTCTTTATAGGCACAAAATCTTTTTGAAGCCATTTACTTGCCCGTAATCAAAATACCAGATATTTTTCTCTTGTCACGCTTTTCTTTCCCAATTTCCTGTTAATAGAAAATTCTAGGAAGCTGCTCTATCAAGGCTGATGAATGCACATTCCTGGAGGGTCAGGGTGCGTATTCCTGGCTGGACTGCTTTGAGACACAGCTGCTTCCTAATTGGCCAGTGCAAAGTCAGCTGTCTGCAGTTATGCTTCCAATGTACATGAGTTGGTCTAGTCTGGTTATTGTGTTTGGAGCAGGTTAGAGACCTGCATCATGTGCTGCCACAGCTGTGGGATCCATAACTTTCAGTTGTTTGGTGATGACAAACAGCTGGAGCCGTAACACCACCTACCTCACAGCTCTATTCAGAGAGTGTACAAAAGGCTGCTGAGCATGAGCAAGAGTGGTACAGAAGCTCAGCATAGATTTAGCTGAGCTGTATAGAGCTAGCTTTGTCCACCTGAGTCTTAGCTGTTCTGCTTGTTGGTAGTATTTGTTCTTTTGTACCTTGCCTAATGCTGTGAGGTCTTGTTTACTGTTAGAAATGAGCATGTTGGCAATGTATATTTCTGTGCTGGATTGCAGTATAAAATGTATTTTTTCTATAGTTAATTTTCACACATTCACTCAATACAGAATTGCATTTCATACAATTTATGCAGTATTGAAATAAGTTATCAAGAGGAGATAATTTTGTATGTGCTATGCCTTCATTCCAGACTCTCTTCTTAAAGGGAAGCTCCAGAAATGTCTATGAAAGTAAGTTAAAAAATCCTTACTGGGAGAAATAAGGTTTCTTATGTGTTCATGTACTATGGTATTTGAGGAATGGGGGAGATAATATCTAACATCTTTTCAAACACTGCTCTATACAAAACACTTCCACTCCAGCTGCTTCTTACATCCTGTACAAACTCTGTTTAAATGTTATGGAGGGTATCTAGTCTGCATTGCAGTTTTTGGGTTAGAAACGGGCAACTCATTCCACAGTGTGTGAAAACAACTATTATTTCAAATGGTCGATGATCCTTTGCATGCACTTAAAGAAACCAGATAAAAATACAAAGGTAAAACAAGAGCAAAGCATCACTCAAGGCCCATAGGAGAAGTGATACCCTATTTGAAGAGCAGCTTTCTGGTTCTGCTTTTACAAGTAAATGAAAAACCTGAATGACCTCATTTGAAGATGTTCTCTGTTCTTCCTCCACCTCTGTTATTGTTTTCAGGTACTGACAGAAGCTTTTGTTCCTGGACAATTGTGAAAATTTTTTGTCCTGAGTCATTTTAGCAATGCTCTTCATAATTTAATTTATATTGCTTCCCCCTACCAGTATTTTTTTATTTCTTACATCCTTTTAGGAACAAATTGAAGGAAAACAAAGTCATAATGTCGCCACTAAAATAATTCAACGTTTGCAAAGAGAAATGCTCTAGTATATAAGAGATAACTCATTCGCTTTGTCTTGTAAGCATAAGGAATAGCAGTGATATTTCTAAGTGCAGTGTACATCTATGGTATCAATAAATTGGTTAGCTTCATCTGTGTACATTATATACATCTGCAGAAGTAGTACATGACAAAGTGTGCAGTAACGAATACTGCACAATGGTGGACAACACTATACAGCATAAAGGATAATGATATTATTCTAAAATAGCAAAGCCCCAAGCAATGCTAGTAAACCTATGAGGAGACGTAAGATGTCTGCATTGTTTCACATGGTAATAATCTGTGTATCCATGTAGTTTTCATAATGATAGATGGATATAAACTATTATATGAGCAGTTGAAGAAGAAATTACCTGTTTATACTGAATAATTTCCACATGAATGGTTCAGGGTTGTGGGTTTTCTTGCTTTGCTTTTCAGAGATCTTCAGTTTCTTTCTGCCACTGGCATTTTATCACAAACTTGCAGCCACACAACCTGATCTCATGAGATCAAACAAGTTTTTGTTTTATTCTATGATTCTAAGTTAAACGTAGTCAGATCTGGTCAATACTCAGATGAGTGATTTCCAAGGTAATTCAAGAATGCATTAGGAGACTGCTCCATATCAGTATTCCTCTCTTGCCAGAGTTGAAGAATTCATCTCCCATGCTGTTGGGGACTTCACCTGATATACGGCTCTTCATCCTCATCTTAAATTATCCTTTACCGTTGCCATGCTGTTAAACACCTCCACATTCCCCCACAAGTGGCTGCATTTGTCAGTGTATATTGTCTACAAAGAACCTTTTGGGGTGAAAGTTACTACATAAGCAATGGTGCTATAGCTAGGATGCTATATTTTATCTTAGCTTTCTGCAGCTCTGATTTTAATATATCCCAACAGAATGTTAATTTTCTAAGCGCCACTGAGGTCAGCCTTTGACTGGACAGTACAGAGCACTGTTTCTTTGTCAAAAGTTCTTATGCAAAATCATGCACACAGTTGTCAGAAGGGCAAGATAAGCCAGCATTTCTGTTATCACCCTCTGTGAGATAAGCCAGAATGATCATTACTATTTTTGTATTCCTTTGTAAGCTGTGATTTAATTGGCTTCTTTGACTTAACTAAGAGCTGGACCTGAACATTACATCTGGAAGTTTCCATTTGCTTTTACTCTAAGCCAACTGACATAATGTTTCGTGATATGACTGAACATGTAAGGTGAAATCTCACACTGTGCAGACTTCTGTTTCTTCTCAGTTTTGTGTTAACAGCTACACTTCTACCTCTCTTGGAGAAAATGCATGGGAAATCCATATGTGAAGAATGAATGTTATAATAGTTAAGAGCTATGATAAAGAGTACAAACTCACTTGTGATCATCAGGGCAAAATGAAACAAGAGGCTATCGAACCTATTGCTAGGGGAAAATACAGATTAAATACAAATAAACACAAATGAAAGATGTGAGTAGGCTTGTATATTGAGAAAGAGAGAGCCCAGCAAGCTGAGTCTTTACTGTTTAAAGACAAATATTAAGGGCTGATTTTCAAAGAAGAAAAAGTCACGCTTTTTAGCTGTATTTTTTCCTGAATAAATAGCAAAACCATAGAACAATTTCCTTAATTGAATGCACAGAATGAGACATGCAACAACACAACAACAACAAAAAAAAAAAAGAAACCACTATTACTGTAATCACAATTGATTTTCATGCTGTAAGACAATCATCATCCACTGCTTGGTAAAGGAAAATTGTGTATATACACAGAAATTATGTATATAATAAAGAAATGTCTGAGCCACAAAGCTAGAATCTAGATATGCCTTTTCCATAGATTTAGGGTGGGTCCCGTATTAGGAAGCCTTATCTCCAGAACATACTCCATCCTCTATACCAGACAATATACCAGTCTCACAGAGAAATTAAAATCTAGCAGAAGAGATTCCACTGACTTCAGTCAAGCTCTGCCTGACCACACCAAAAGTGAGTTATACTCAAGGCTATTAACATGGAGATTCAGTCTGTGTCAAAACCTGGGTGCAAGTGCTCTGAGAACTCCCAGTGAAAATACCTTTTTAGAGCAAATGATAAAATGAAGTCAGATATCAATCATTCATAAATCTCTTGTATTTATATGTAAAGATGGGTAGGAAATCTGGTTATATGTTAGAAGGATGTACACTTACAGAAGGAATGAAGAAATGAAACCTCTTTGTGGATTATTTTTTCTTTTTTTTTTTTCTTTTCCATTTCAGAAAACGATATATATTCAAACTTCTAAAGCATAGACAAGTTTGTCTATGACTTTTAAATTTGGATTTAGGTAAGGAAGTCCAATTTATACAAGCTTGGAGAGGTTTTATTAATACCAAGCATATCTGAATATGCCTGCCTTTGTACCTTTGAAGGATTTCACATTGCCCAATACAATGTTCGTCATGGTTTTAATTTGCCTTCAAAATGGATCTCTTTTATGTCTGCTATTTACCACCCTTGCCAGAGTCATTGAGCACAAGATATTCAGTATCTACCAGATGCAGAATCTGCCTTCTTCCTCATACTCATGTAATAGGTAATGGATGGTTTTAAGAAAGGATCTTTACTCTGTGCTTTATGTATTCACGTGTAGGATTTTGATTTCATTTGAAATGAAAGGCATAAACCTCAGGTCTGAAAACTAATAGAATTTCTGCATTTACCTGCTGATCCGTAGCCTTTAGGTTAGATTGTGTGTCAGCCAGCAGTTGGCTTGTTGAATGAAGCAAAACTTTAAAACTAAAATGAAAAGATTTCTGTTATATGTAGCCTGACACCAGATATGAAGGCAGATTTCTTATAGTTTATTATTGGGAATATTTTCCAGTGTGTCTGATAAGCAAGACTGAGCAAGCCGTAGGAAGTGGACCTAATCAGATAATGCTGACTCACAGACCATAAGTTCTACGCCTTCTCTTGTCAAGACTGAAGACAAAACGGCTAGTGTAGTGGCAAAAGGCACTGTAAAGATCAGGAAGTAAACCTGCTGGTTTGTGAGTGGGGCTGTTGCACCAAAGCCTATTTACTTGTATATATTCATTGTGTGTGTTACAGAAGGGTTACATCTAAGTGCTCGAGTGAATTGCAGCTCTGGAGATGGGGCATATAAAAAGGAATGGGAGAACATCAAACTGGATCAGCTATTCATTTTTTAGTAAGTCTAGGTTGGTTGGTGGGGTTTTTTGGAACTTCAAAGGAATTTAAAATACAGACTTGTGAAGAGGTTCCCCTTGAAGAATCAAGTGCTGTATTCTGCTCAGATTCTCAGTTCAGGCACATCCTTCATGGAAATACATTTCAAAACTGCGGATATTCACATGATGAGCAAAATCTTGGTATGTTTCAAGGAGTATTCATGATGTTGCAGGATGGAGGACGAAGGAAGTTCTTGTAAAAATGCTTAAGACTGAGTTCTCAGCTGAAGCAAAAACATTCCTTTATTATTTACATGCTTAAATATGAAATGCAGAAAGATATTTAACACAGCTTCATGTTCTTTCTGCTTTTCAGATTGCATGTGGATACCAGATTCTATCAAATGCAAACATATTGCTGCATTAATATTGCCTGAAAACATTGTGCACACTTTTACTTGTTGGCCTGGATTTCTTTTTTTTTTTTTTTTTTAATTATTGTTGGACTATCCTTTTATTTCTAAGATTCTTGAAAACAACTCAGAGCTTGGCTTTGTACCTTAAATGTCTCTGCTCAGGGGAAAAGGAATTTAATTGCTTAAAACACACTCTGCACTGGGTTTGTTTTTTTTTTTCCAAAGAACTACTGTAAGATTAAAGTTTTAAATGGATTGAGTGTCTTTATAAATATCTTTACATTCATACATGTCTGGAATAAACGTCATCTGGGACTTCAGCTTTATTTTTCTTACTCTATATTTGGAATTCAGAAAAAGGTTTATTTTGTGAGGAAAAATCAATAAATCATTTCAGCTGTCCCACACTTTGTAGAACTAATTGTAATTAGTATAATGTCTTTGTTGGCAAGGGCTTATCAGGCCAATAGCATGAAGAGGCAAAGAAAAAGCCTCATAAAGAATGATGTTGTTTTGTAAAGCTAATTGTGACACTATCTCTAGCACTGCATGTGATTGAACTCTTAATTTTTAATCTGGTTTTTCTCCAAGCAATGTAGCTACTGGTGTTACCTGAGGTTCTCTGTAATGTAACTATATAACAGATTCTTGGCAGTTTTAAATTTTACAGTTTAGTGCCAAAAAGATGTAGTCTTGAGCCATCTACATTGTAACAAGTGGGCTGTAGTTTCTAGTAGTCATTAATTAGTTTGTTTTAATGTTTGCGTGTTTTACAGATAAGAATTCAGTTAACTGTGGTGTTCTGAACTTTGATGTCTAGGGAGCAGCAACAGCATCCTCGGATGTATGCTGCCTTCTAAAGAGCTGCTTGCCTGCAGAGCTTCATTGGCAACATATCCAAGTCTTAACTAGCTGATACTGGGAATCACTGAAAAGATGATGTCACTAGTAGCAATATAATATGTGTAGGAGAAATCAGAACATTTATTTATACAGCAAAAGACTACGTTCCTACTTCATGAATGTGTTTTAATAACTTAGGTTCACTGGAAATGTCAAATTCCTGAAGCTGAATTCTTCACCATAGTTGTTAACAAGGCCTTAGCTTACTCTGATAGTGAGCTGGATAGATGATTAGTTCTATCATTCTAGTTTACTATTCTCAAAAAGCTAGACTATGAAAGACTCAGAAAAGCAACCAATTTGCTACTTCAGTTGTTAGGAAAGCCGTAAAAATTGTCATTTAGAGCATTACACTGCCATTCTAATAAGCATGAAGACTTTTCTCCCAGCTTCCATTTGTATATTTACCCTCCTGCAGTCTATTCAATTAATGTGGGAGCAAAACACTCTGCAACTGTCCCATATTGAAGGAAGTGTGCAGTAGGCTAGAAAAGAATCTACTCTGAACCATAGATCCTGTTCCTTGGAGCTTCTCTGTGGCAGTCTTCTGCTTTACTGCCTTGCTTGCTGTATCATGCTTTTTTCTAAAGGCTGCCATCTGAGAGAAAAGAATGCACCCTTGTTTGTCTGTCATGAGGAATATGTCTGTCTGCAATCAAGGTGCTGCCTTCAGTGTAAATATTTGTGTCAGTGGCTGCAGGCATCTGGCCTTCAGAAGACCCTGCTGCATAAACATAGCAGCTTTTGGTGAACAGAAGAGGAAAAACAAAAGCTAATCTTGCATGTCCTGACGATTTAAGACCCTATATTTCAAATGGGGCTTTAACTGGACCTCAAACTCTTTTGCCCACAATACACATCAGTGAGAGGTGCCCATCAGAAAGACGGCTATTGTGTAAACAGAGTGATGGAAAAGTTAAGGGAAGGTTTAGTAGCTCAGAAGCTAGGATCATTTGCTTCTTTCCAGATAGTTGGACAGAGTGGGTTAATTATGAAACCAGTGAAAGACTAGAGACATTTGGATGGGAGAGAGGAAGCGAGACCCTAATATTGATACTAGACAGTAATATGAAATCTATATATGTGTGTTTCAATAAATTGTATGTCAAAAAAAGGAAAGGGAAGAGAAATACTGTGTTCCTTTTTACCTCCAGGAAAAGTTAATCTGAGAAAGTTACAGTAGTAAGATGGAAGGCAACATCTGTGGTAATTAGCAGTTCATCTTCAACACTTGACTGATGGGTTACATTATGGCCTCTTGCATTTGAATTAAAATTCAGACCCACACAAATTCTATTTTTACCTCATTTTTCTTTTTTTCCACATCAGAATAATTTGTCTGGATTTAAGATTTCATTAATTTTTGCTAAAAATATTGATGTTCCATATCTAAAAGGAGCTTCTGGTTTGTGCAAACAGGCAGTGTAGAGAAGAGCACTTTGTCTTGGGATTAAATTCCAGAGAATGTGGCTTTATAACCCAATGTAGCATTGTAGGAAGTTTCTATGGAACAGTACTACAGGGGCTTGCATTTTTTTTATTCCATCCTACCTGCTACACTTGGTGGAGAGACTTTTGCATGCATGTTAAATTGCTACTTATTTACATACCTTAAATATAAGGGAGGAAATCCCAGTATGTGTCATTTCCTTGTGAGAACTATGTATAAGAATATGTATGTTCTCCAAAGAATCTGTTCTTCTTGATTATTTGATAGTTAAGCTCTTTGAGTCGGGGATTTTCACATGTGAGTGTATACTGCCTTGCACAGCAAGGATCTGCAATGCTACTGTAATGCAAGTAATCAGTCAGTAATCTAGCAACAAATTAGGAATTTATTTTAGACGACTTGGAAATACTCTTATGAATACCACAGTTGGGGAGAAACAAGTTGGTAGAGGGATATGCCCTGATAGAGGCCTTATCTGTGGGGTCTGAGTTCTCTTTTCTCGGTGAATATTTTCCTTTCAGAAATAAAACTTCCCATTAATATTATGGTTGGCTCTCCATAAGCTTTTTTTGGATGAGCATCCATCCTGATGAAAATCAAAGTTCTCAGATAAATGTGAAATGTAGAAAATGCATAAATGGAGAAAAATGTAACATTGCATTTCCATGTTAACATCAAAGAGCTAGTGACTGAACTAACACAATGACTGCAGATTGTAGAAAATTTAAAAGGATATAATCTGATGTACATCAGTGCGGTTTCTGGGAGCTGAGTATCTGGTCCAATGTTCTCCCCACTCAAATGAAAGAGTTAAGGTACAATCTTGTGATAGCTGTTCTTTCATTTTTACCATAGCAGTAAAGAAAATACCTTTACAAAAAAAGCCTCTGCTCACACCCCAGCATTGCATACAATGTGCACCTTTACAAAATTGTTTCATATTTTTTGCTTTAAACATAAAAACCCCCTCAAACTAATATAAAATGTTTCTTTGAAAAATGTGAGCTGCTTTCAACCAAGGTTAGATGAACTCCCTTCAGTATCTTGTCTTGACAAGATAAGAACTAATCAAGAAATATCTTCTGTATTCGCTTACAACAGATTTCACTAAAATATGCAGCTAGGAGTAGTATATGCCCTTCAATAATAAAAGAAAAGGGTGAGAAAGTCTGTTTAATTAAATCTTTTTGGGGATCCTGGATTAACTGCAGCTCTATTTAGTTTGCATCCTCCCTTTAGAAAAATGTGCAGACCCAAGACAATAAGTATTGATTTAAATGTAGATGTGGGAAAAAGTCATCGTCTTTTTCTCTTTCACTTGGCACACTTTTGAGTTTTGAATCATTTTTGGTTACAAAGGATGATAATCTAAATCCTTCTCTACTACCTTTCATCCCATGGGAAAATGCTGAATCAGTGCTTAACAAACTGGATGCAGCTACTGGTGAAGGGAAGAGCACATAAAGCTGCCCTATAGAGACCAACGGCACAAGTCATGAAACCTTTGTCCAGGTTTCAGCTGTCACTCCCTTTGTCACAGCCATCAGGGATTACAGTAAGTATTAGAAAGTGGAAAACGGTGGGATAGGAACGCACCATGCTCCCACAACTAACTTGCAGACTTAGGTACTGTCCAGGGAAAGCAGATTTGGCATTACCTCCCATTTCCATCAATCACTGCAAGCATAAGTAGTTGTACTGCGGAGCAAGTGCGATGCTGGCATAGACCACAAAAGTTGCATTTCCTGATAAACTCAGTCTTTGTAAGGGTGGAATGATTTTTACCCAGGTGATTTTTGAAGAGAAAAATGGCTGTGTAAAGATACCAAGAGCTTAGCCCTCAGATGTGCTTATGTGAATTTAGCTTCCTTTCATTCCAAGCATAATTGCATGGCTGTGGTAGTTGACACTTGTGTGGATCCCTTTCTGTTTTAAACGTCCATTTGTTCACCAGGGAAATCCAAGCGCATGTGTGGAGTCATATGCTTCTTTTTCTGCACAGTACACCTCTGGTTGGTCAAGGTTATTGGTAATCATGCATAAACTGCTTGACTTTAGATTCCATGTGACAACTGCAGCCAGGGCACCATTTGCAAAAGGCATCTTTAACTAATAAGTTGAGCACATGCAATATCATCAGCTATGCCTCAGACCACCATGTGTACTTAAGAAAGGGAAGTAAAGAATTCTTGGTTCAAGACAAATCAAGAGAATATGTATTTCTGGAAGCAGAATTAGGGAAGAGAGTGGGGAAGAAAAAAAGATTGGGTTTGGGATTTACTGTTCTGTAAACAGCTTTCACCAAGAGCACAATTTGTATTTGAAGAGTCAGTGAGAGCTGCAGAAGCCCAGTAGCAGTAAAAAATTTAGCTAGCAACTCTGTTCTCTAGAGGGGAAGCCATTCAACTTGAAAAGATTAGCACAGGCTTTTCTGCATGAGTGTAACCTCATATATATGTATATATATCATCAGGAAGGCAGAGTTTACAATTATAATTCTTTAGTCTTGTTCCTTTTCTTTGTGCTTTGCAGCAAGTTGGATCTCTATGATTACTCTTGATAAACAGGAATTCTTTTCTTCTCTGAGCTCAGCAGCAAAGGCATCTGAAGGAGCCTTCTCTGTCTGGATGAAATAACTTCCTTCTCTTGTTGCCTGAGTTCACGACTGAGCTGAGATGCATCAAAGTCAGGTCAAGGAATCAGAAATAAGGAAACTACAGAAGCCTGGGCAGCAGAAGTCAATTTCTTTAAGCTGCTTTATTTTTTCTTTGACTCCCTCTCTTTGTTTCAGGTTTCCGTGTGTATATTGAATAGAGCAGAGAAAGAAAATAAAGGCATAAAAAAATATATGTACACAACACAAAGACTGGAACTAGATGCATAAATTACATACCCAAGCAGATGCTGCGTAGATTTCAGTAATTGCAGTAACAGATTCTTCCTTAGTTCTAATATTGTTTTGCCTGTCTTGCCAAAAATGGTAAATAGTAAGTCAAATAGTTGTACTTTTTTTTTTTTTAATTAGGTGCAGTTGAATATATTAAGGCCATAATTTCTCTGTTCTCTTTTGTGATCATTCAAAAGTGTCCCACCTATCTTTTTTCCAACGCCATTTTGACCTAGGATTTATTATTTGTTACATCTCTTTTTTAATCAGACTGTGAGGGCAGATTCTCATGAGCTATTTTGTGACCTAAGAGTAGCCTTTACTGTGAGTTTGTAGCAAATTCAATTGAAACAGGCTCTTGTTCTGTGTGTTCCACTGGTGCAGTATTAATATAGATAGGAAACCTGTATTTCTGGAGATTAATTGGGTGGTATGCCACCTGACCACACTTCATTTTCAGAACTCGCAGTATGGATGATCTATCAAGAGTCTTGGCTAGCAGGAGTACATCACTTCTCCATTCCCAGGTACATCTTGCTGGGCAGAGCCACTGCCTGAATCTGGAGTGTGGTTTGTGCTATTCATAATGCATTCCATTTGTTTAAGCTTTGCATAAAACTATATATGATGGATAATAAAACATCTGTCCATATATAAATGTTTCACTTTTCAAAATGACCTGAAGCATGGTGTGGGCTTTTGAATGTGTGAGACAGTCTGCTCACTGCTAGAGGGACATGGGTGTTTATTATTAGATGTCCTGCACCAGTACGGAATGCAAAGCAAGCACATGCGTGCATGCACACATGTATGAAGAATGAATAATTATGATAAACAACTGCCTAACAGGTATCTTTAGAGTGCAGGAGTAGCAACCAATTTTACCAGGTGAAATCAATTTTCTGTACTTGCATCTTCATTGCTCTTCTTGTGCGTTTTTCCCTTTTTTTATTTTTTTCCCCAGAAAGTATACAATTAAACTACTAGCAACAAAGCACTAAGTCTTACAGAAAACAGAATTAAACCTGGGCTAGAGGTAATACTCTTCAACATTTAGATTCTTACTCTTCACCTGTACAAATGTTTTTCTTCCTTTTTTCCTCTCAAGCTTTCTGGCATGAGAAGTGTATGTGCTCCTCAAAATAGAGATGGCAGGAAAATGAACCTTGCCATTCCCTCAGAAGTAGGGATATTTTTCTGCCAGCTCATTCTAATCTGTCATTTGCAATTCTACTTTTGATACAAAGAGGAAGGCATAGACCAAATCTGTGACTTAGGTGGGCATTTAATTTGCCAAAGAAGAAGGGTTGCTCAGCACCTATATTCGGAGATGCTTCCTCAGAAAAAAAGAAATCTCAGTCAACATAAGGACAACAGTATCATTGATTTGGCTAGTATATTAAGAAGATTAAGATATAGCAAGTAGAATTAAGTGACTGATCACCAGTTTGTGCTGGTAGATCAAGTTTTGATATCTTTAGTTGTAAGGAAACACACCGTTTTTCAGCAATGCAAAACCCTACAGTAACCCATGGAGTTGGTTTTCTTTGACAAGGAAGTGCACAGGGAACATGTACCTTCCACCCTCATTCCCAAGGGTCAGTCACAGTCAAGGCTGACACAGGGCAAGTGGCAGAAAGCCAGGGAAAACCACAGTATACTGACCCCTTCCCAGAAGATTGACAGTATCTTGATGCACTGCAGACAAGTACCAGTGACGTGTTTACCTGAATACAGTTAAAGCTAAGCTTGGCACAGTTCTTGAAAATATTGCTATTTATTTCAAATCATTTGTAAAAACCTTTTAGCATGTTGGAAGGACATCTCGTATTATGAAGCCTCCACTCTGTTGTGCATTACAGGTCTCTTAGTTTGTTTTGACCAACACCCTTATTTATACTTACTTATTAATCAAGGGGCCTGACAAGCTGCTGCAAGTAAAGCTGTTTCTGATTCAGTAGTTTGGTAGGAGGGTCATCTGAGGATTAGAGTCTATAAACAGCCTTTATGAAAAGATAATTTTTTTTCTCAACTAATTGCCCTGGAGAATCCTGTCATTTCAATCTGTCATTGTTGAATTTTATTTTACTGCAATATTTTGAAATTAAGCAAAAAAAGTGTCTAGTAACGCTTTTGGCAAGCTCTCTATTACTTCATAGCTTCTTGAAGTCCTACAACTCTTAGTTTTTCATCTTAATTAACACTCCTAATTGACCTTCTGTGCTCCCTAATTTCTCCCAAAAGAAAGAAAAAAAAAGGCTTCTAGATTCTTTTCTGCAATCAGATTGACACCAAATTGCTGCTCTACAGATCATCTCGGGATTAACAAACTTCCCTTTTTTTCAGGTTTTTATTTTTCTGCCACTGAAGTCCCCACTGGAAATTACAGTGCATTGAACCATAGAGCTAGAATTGATTGTGCACATAAAAAATCCTGAAACAACAGAAGAAAGAAAAGAACTTCCTAGAATTCTGTGGTAAAATCAGAACTCCGGTGACAACAAAACTTTTACCCAATTTGAACTCACCTGCCCTTGATCATTAAGAAAATATTTGATGTTCCTCCACTTTCCTCTGATGAGAGAAGGAGCTAGATTTTCCTTCATTTAGCCTACATCAAAGCATGGTTATAGATGTCAAAGAAGATTAATTTCAGTCACCAATATTTTTATAAGGCATTCTCTATTCCATCTTCTTTATATCAATTTCTTATGCTTTTTGTTGAATATTGGAAAGCTAAGATTAATGAACCCTGTCTAAATTGCTTTTATTTTTAATTAATTTTTAGTTAAATCTTTATGTATCACACATTACAATTCTAGCAATCCTAAACACATTTTTTACTATCTTTTGAAATATAGAAGGTGATTTTCTTTTTTTGAGGTGTTATGAGAAACTGTAATCAGTTCTTTCTACTGGAGTTTATGGAAAGCATTTCTAAAAATGCAAATTCTATGTTTTGAGACTTGAACCTTGCAAATAAATATTAATCTTGCAGCTTACTTTTACATTCTGAATTGAAATAATGACATTTTAAGCACTTAAACCTTCCCTAAGAGCAAGCTAGGTAAGCATATACTTTGTTTCAAGTATCCCAATAATGTTGATTCCATTGGTCTTTTCATATGTTTAATGTTAAGCATATGGATATGTACTTTCCTGAAATGCTGGATGGTATTTAGCAGGATGAATTACATCCCAACACTAACATTTCTTCAAGAATCTTAATAATGTAGGAAGTATCCAAAATAAGCTTTCATTTTCAAGATAAACAAAGTAACTTTTTGTGAGCATTGCCTTTTTATTGCTGCATCCAGCTGTAAATCATGTCGTGAAAGAAAAAGACATCTTTAAAATGCATTTTTTGAAAAACAGCGCATTATTCTCTCCTGAGCTGTTGAGACAATTTCCTGCCTTGATATGGTGCCCCATTAATTTTAGAGTATAAGAAAAAGTCACTGTGAGCTATAGGGAACAATTTTGGATTTGCTGTATGGACATATATCACAATAAATTTGCCTATAGTAGTTCTATGGATGCTGTCTAACAAACTCTTGTTTTCCCTATTTTGGGATTAATGTCCTCCTTCCCTCAGATTTGTGCAGTGACATAGCCTTATGCTACACATAAGGAGGATTCTTTTCAGTGTGTAAAATTTGAAATCTGAATTCAATTACAGTAACAAGAGGAACTCTTTCTAATGAGTCTCAAAAAGTCCTGCCCAAACATGTAAAGCTCTCCTGTAGAGAAATAAATTGAGTGCACAGTGTTAGCATAATAGCAAGGGCTGAGACATAGCTTTGCCCTATAGTTTTATGGGGTAATATTTTAAAAGGTATGCAGAGATGTATGACTTTTTGGGGACAGCTAAAATTGTTTTCATATTTCTAATATTGCTTTCATTAGAATGTTGAAAGTATGTTTATGGTATCAGATTGAACTCTAAGGTGTTACCAAATCATCCAGAATCCCCACTGCTTAAGTATATTCCCTTGCCTCTCTACTTATCTTCAGAGCAAAAAAATTGGAGGAATGTGCTTTATTTTAAAGCATTTAATCTGTATTCTGTCATGTACTTCATCTCCAAGGGAAGGTATCTGGGAACTCTGCTGTTTTTATTTATCCTGCTAGCGTAGTATATAGATGAGAGGACTAAGGTCCAATGGTGTTAAAACAAGACATGAAATATTGATTAATTCTTTTTTTTTTTTAATTCCTTTTTCCTCCTGAGTATAGCAAGTTTCAGACACTACTGTCAATGTAGTACTCTCCAATAAACCTCCATTATCTGGAGGTTCCTGATCTTCATAGTGTTCTTATAAATGATTATTATGATTCTAAATGCCTTTAAAAGCTCAAGGCTAGAGTTCTTCTGCTGTAAGAGCAGAAAGCAAGTTAGAATCAGTGCAGCTTTTTATCATGGCAGAATGTTACTCAGAAATAACATGAATTGGATTGGGAATTCTCTTTGCTAGACAGTAACAGAACATTCTGTTTGAAGAAATAAAGATCATAACAGGACAGATAAACAGACGTACAGTTTTGTGGATATAAAAGTGTCAAGTAAAGAAGCACAATTATAGCTGGTGTCCACTTAATGAAACACAGGTATTTGACACCCTGCCTTTTGTTTTCACTTTTCATTCTTCAGTGCTAAGTTAACCCTTTACTTATTATTTCCAGGATGGTCCTTTACAAAAGCAGTTAAACTTAGGAGCTTCCCAAAAGAAAAGGACATTTCAGGAAAGGCAGGGATAAAAGTTTACACCAGCTAACCCATGAAAGATGACAGACATGTGCAAGAAAGAGAAGATGTAACCTAAACTACTTTCAATGTTCTTGAGTACAGTAAAACTCTTTGGGAGTTGAGGTAATTGTTTTTCAATTAAAAAAAATAAAAAATAAAACTTGTTTAAACTGGTGTGTACTGGAGTTTCCTTAGGAAAGTAAACCCCTTGGAACTTTTCTACTATCCATAATAAAAGGTATTCATCAGAGAAGGAATTTGAATCTTGGTTGTGTATGTGGCAGGTAATGTCATTATAAAGGCTGTACAATTTCTTTTTCACCAGTCATCCTAATTAGTACTTAGTCAAACTTCAATGAGAAAGATCAAGGAAGTAACACAGAATATGAGCCAAAAGCCACTAAGTGGGAGGCAGGATGCTGTACTACATTCTTGCTCTGAACCAGCAAGAAACACTTGAGGTTGTTTCTTCTGTCTCGCAGGACAGTTGGGTTTTATAGGCTGCATAAGTTGCTGTGTGATGGTGTGTTTTCCACATGAAAGCTTTATTCCTACCCCACAATGAAAATGTTTTTAGAAGGTTTTGTTGATGGGGATAACTGATTCATACATAGGTCTGCTTGGGAGTTCTTCTGCAACAAAACTTAACTGTGTGCAAATTTTACACTACTTTAACTTATGATGGAGAACAGACTGCTCCCTGCTGTACCCAAAAAACAAGAGCTAAAAGATGTGGCATAAAGCTAAATTATCTCTTCCTGTTACTCACTCAGCTCTCTCAAACTGAGCCAAAGTTGGTGCTCTATTAAGATGATTTTATGACTTCTGTGATATATTTCTTTGGAAATTTGACAAGTTATTTATAATTTTAAGACAATTATTTTGATTTATTTCAATCAAACTGAAAGCAATATATGCACAAAGCTGGACTTCAACCAGTTCATAAGCAGAGAGAAAAGTGTGTTCTTATTACTTATGAGATTTTAAGGCAGTAAGTCTTGCTTGCCCAGGTTACATGAGTAGCTTTGTTGTCTACCAGTTCCCCACTGGGAACATTTGTGTCAGTAGACTGAATGGGATTTGGTCTGTAATTAACAGAGCATATATTTTCTCACATAGCCAGCATGACAGCCAAATTCTTACTCATCATTTGTTGTCACTCATCCAGGTAATACTTTAGGACTGATTTAATGCACCTAGTTATTTGATCAAAACCTATCAATCTGGGCACTGTCCTCTTGTGTTTTTCTCTCTGCTGTGTTATCTTAAAGAATGAGAACACAAACTTATGCAAAAGGATATGCACAATGTTTTTCAAAGTCTTGTATTTAATGGTTTTCTATCCAAATGTCCTTAAAAGTTTAATTGTTGTGTGAATTTTCATGCTGAGAATAGTCCACTGCAAATTAAGATTTTGCTTGTGGAAGAGGATGGTGCATACTCACATTCACGCAGCACAAACTCTGCCAGTAGTTTGCTTTTTGGTGAAATTTATCTCATTTTATACACTCTACTAATTGCTATCCTTCACATGTAAAAGCAGATTATTTTCTGTCTTATGGGAGATGCTTTGTTTGGCTTCAGATATTTAACATGGTATCTCTTTTGTGGACAGTTGCTTGAGGCCCCAAGCTGGGAAGAATGAGAGCATAACTATAAATAATTCAAGATAGTTGTATTGTTTTGACAGATTGTCAAGTTGTTTTATGCCTTTTGTCCCAGCCAATAGATTATACTTCTTTGGCAAAGTGTTGCTAATTTCTCATCACAATTGTTTCGTGTATTTTGTATTTTTACAGGGTCCAGTCAGGTTCATATCTCAGTACGGGTTGGTTTACCTTAATTTTGGCTATGGATGCCTGCTATGGAATTCACGTCTATGGGATGATAAATGACACCTACTGCAAGTAAGATCACAGGATATTATGTTCATGCATCTACAATTCTGATGTCTTGTCAAAATTTCACAATTTGTTTTAATATCATAAATCCCCAGAATGGATCAGGCAGTCATTTCCCACTGTTTGGCATTGATGTGACAGTATTGTCAACATATTTAGTCCTGATATGGCATTTACTGTTGATAAAAACATTTACAAAATCTAACATTGGTTGTCATAGGGAACTATTTTTAATCAAAGATCTTTTGCAGTTCCTGAATTACATGGAAACAGAGTATGTTCATACTTTTCTGACTTACTTCTACTTTTCTAGTACTTACTTCTACTGCTAAAACAAATCTATAGAGGAAATACTAATATGTTGGTTCTCTGAATACCAAATACAGCTAGAAGCGAAAGAAACTGGTTAGCCCAGGATAGTTACCTGAAATTACATTTCACCACCATTGAGAAACCTACTTGAACTTTCTAGGTTATACATGACTTGTTTTGAGTAGTAGCATGTTTCTAATTAGATAATAAAACAAGTCCTGTAAGCTTTATCACAGTAAACTGACATAAATTCCAACCAACTACTGCTGGTGACCTTACAGTGACAATTGATTAATCCTGTTGTCAGAAGTGTAACTAAACACAGTCTTCAAAAATCCAAGTTAAATGTTTTAATCTACAGTGTATGGTATAAAAATACAAAATGTAACTATTCCTCATTCAGAAAACCAGGGAATGTCATAAACAGTGTATGATATTAGTATAGATCTATTATTCTGTACCTAGACAGGTTCAAGTCTTGCATGTAATCAGTCCAGTGGGTCCTCAGCTCCTAAAGTCCTTGTGCAGACCCTCACTCCTCATTCTCTGTTACTCCAGTGTGGGACTCATTCCTGGCAGACCCTAATAAAAAGAATTTAAGATTTGAGTCACAGCTATTTAATTAGGGTATCTTAACATTAGAGTCTGACTTTTTAGAACTTGCAGATCTCACTGATTGAGTCATCCAGATGGAACGAACATATGTTGTTCTTTGTTTATGAAAACACATTAGTCTCCCTGAGATGAGGGGTGACAGGACTAAAGTTGTCCTCACAGAGTTCAGCCAAGCTGGCGTTGCATAGCACTGATGCAAAACCAGTAAACAGCATGATAGCACTCCAGTCTGTTGGCAGCAGAGAATGATGGATTTCCTTAAAGCTACAATTCTATATATTGTTCTTATAACTGTCTTATTCAGCTAGTTCAAGTACCAGTTTCAAGAGCTGGGGCTATCCAATGAGAACGGTCTGATTAGGGATGGAGCCTTATGGACCGAGTTCTCACTGGTTAAACAAAATATGCAGTACCCATAAGAGTCAGCCCATCAGCTTCTTACTGGCTGGTAAGACCAGTGTATGTTGAGAGATACAGTTAGCTTCATTTTCTATAGGAAAAAAATAATTGAAATCATGCTCTAATGAAAGCCCTTATACAACTTTGTGAAGGAGCTCAGGTGCTGACACATAGAAAGGATTTCAGATAATTCACAGAATCGCTTAGGTTGAAAAAGACCTTTAAGATCACTGAGTCCAACTGTTAACCCGGCACTGCCAAGTCCACCACTAAACCATGTCCCTAAGTGCCACATCTACACATCTTTTAAATACCTCCAGGGATGGTGACTCCACCACTTCCCTGGGCAGCCTGTTCCAGTGCTTAACAACTCTTTTGGTGAAGAAATTTTTCCTAATATACAGTCTAACCCTCACCTGGCATAACTTGAGGCCATTTCCTCTCAACCTGTCACTTGTTACTTGGGAGGCGAGACTGACACCTACCTCCTTTCAGGTAATTGCAGAGCGTGATCAGGTCTCCCCTGAGCTTCCTTTTCTCCAGGCTAAATAATCCCTGTTCCCTCAGCTGCTCCTGTATGAGGAAGAGTCTGTGCTGGTTGAGACTTGTTCTCTAGACCTTTCGCTACCTTTGTTGCCCATCTTTGGACACAGGCAAAGCACCTCAATGTCTTCTAGTGAGGGACCCAAAACTGAGCATGTTATTTAAGGTGCAGCCTCACCAGTGCCGAGTGAAGTGAGACAACCACTTCCCTAGTCCTGCTAGACACACTATTTCTGATACCAGCCAGGATGCTTATATCCTGTATTGAGAAGCAGTATATATTGTTGGAAATAATTCTTTGGTTTTGTTGTTTGTTTGTTTGTTTTTTTTCTCTAGGTCAGAAGGCTTTCGTAAAGTTCCCTATCACTATTACGAGCCAGGAAGAGATGAATGCGAGGAATACTTTCTACATGAAAACGCTCCATATGGAGGCCATAGGTTCATCACGGAAAAGAAAGTATTTGCTAAATGGGCCAAGAAACACACAATAATATTTACACACCCCAATTGGACAGTGTCTTGATACTGGTTTTCTCAACACTCCCTTAACAGTATATTACAAAAATGTCTCAGTTTACAACAATTTTGCTTACATCTGGCTGGCCTTTCTCAGCCTAGGTAACACTAAACTAAAAGCCAGAAGACAAAGGGGGTGATGGTTCAGCTGTTAAGCAAATTAATCATCTGTGGGATGCAGACACATTGTTTGTTATTTCTTAGGGTTGTACTCCACACAATGCACTTTATACTTTAACTGGATTTCATTTCAAGGCAGTAGTAATTAAAGACAGATGAGATTTCCTGTATATACAAGTGCACACAGAGGACATGATGGTCCTTTAAAACTTGTTCATCACCTTACGTAATTAAAATTCGTATTTGCAGCTGGTATTGGTAGAAATTTTCCACAAAAGAAATATGAGGTAAAATACAGACCTCCAAAGTCTATGAGTGAATTAATCTAAAAAAACAGCTGAACACATGCGAGCACCTGCATATATGGTAAAATTAGAGATGAGCTAAACATGGTTCTTGAACTGTATACAACTCTTGCATGAGAAGATACTGCTTACTCTAAGGCTCATGATTAGTTCATAACTTCTGAAATGCAGCTTCCTTCCGCCCTGGTCCGGCTGCACCTGATTGGATTATGTGATTTCTGCTTTTGGAGGCTGTTGTCCCACAGTTTAGCTCCAGCAGCATGGCACTTAGCAAAGATTGTGTTTTGCAGTCCATGCTGAACCTTTGAGTGTTTTACCAACCCTACCGTCAGTACCCAAGCTGGCTAGTGTTATCTCACAAACAAATCCATTTACTCTAGTTGTGTCTTCGAGTTGCTCCAACATCCAAATACCTGTATTTTGACAGTATTTCCTAGGCAGTCATCATCATTTATTTAAAATCTCCAGTTTCTCCATCTTAAAAGCAGGGATAGTATCTATCTACCTCACAAGGGAATTGTGAGGATTAATTTAAATCCATAAAGCACTTTCCTGATGAAGAATGCTACAGAGCATTTATTCTTAACACAAAAACAATGGTACCTGTCATTTATTCTTGTCTGTTGGGTATTTGAAGAAAGTGACAGTGTGTCTAGATCTGATGATGAATTGCTCTGTGCATCTGCTTTCCTGCTGAGCATAATTTGTAATACTGGGTTCTCTCAGCTTGCATTGCTTCAAATGGAGTTGAAAGAACTCACCCCCTTGCAGTATTATCTGCACATCAAGAGGTAGCTCAATAATTTTAAAATATACTCATCTCTAGTTGAACTATGTATTTCCAAGCTTACTCTCATGGAATATTTTCAACTGCAGCAGACTCATTTGTAATATGACCATAATTCAACTATACATGTAAGTTTTATTTAAACTGTATTTAAATTAATGCTTTAAGTTTAGAATGTGTCCTATGAATATTTTAACATCTGGAATGTCAGATTCAACACTGTAATCGCCAATACTGTGAACACTTGAAAGAATTATGTGTGAAACATGACACACAGGGTTTACTCACACTACTTAAGCATTAACCAACAGGAAACTTTGTATGCTTTTGTAAATCATGAAAAGGGGAAAGTAAAAAGCTATTTTTACATGTAAGTATTTGTATACTGACTATTTCCTATTGTATATTTGTATATATAAATTTATATTTTATATGTTCATGGCATATGTATTCTCTCAGCTGCAGCTGCAACCCTTAGGATGAGGAGGAGATCTCTTCACCAGTGTTCCTCTTCCTGATCACTAGTTTCTTCTTGCTGTTGGTAGATGATGCCAGGGTATCATCTGTCTCGCCCCTTCTATTTCCTACTGTAAATGCAGAGTTCTGATTTTATTCTCAATACAGCTCAGCTTTCACTGCTTACTTTAGTGCTGTAAGTGTTCATGCTGGCTGTCAGACAGACTGGGACCATTCTTATGATCCTGTATAAACATCTATATTTAAATGCAGGCTCCGTCCCATACTTCTTGAGTGACTTGATGTCTTACCTTTCTGTTTGGAAAAGGAAAACAATATTTTCTACTCCCTGTCTTGACTGACTTTCCTGTAAGCTCTTGAGACAGATATTCTCATTTGCAATGTATTTGTATAATGCCTCACAGGAGAGGTGCCCAAAGTGTCTGAAGGCTACAGGCACTGCTATATTATACAAGTAATTTGAACTGGCTGCTTCTTGTCCCTGGAGTTTAAAATCAATTGTAGGCTAATATAGCGTGGGATAAAATCAAGAGGGGGAAGGCTCATGGATGGATAAAGAGTTGCAGCAGCAAAAGACAGTGAGCTAGGTTTAGCACCACATGCATATGCAACTTTTCAGTCCAGATGGATGGCTGGATAGATGGAAAGCTAATAAAAAAGAATTGTAATGCAGGATTTGAAGAATGCAGGACATGCAGAACCAGGGACAATGTTCTACACATATTGCCCAGAGCAGCCTGGGAAAACCTATAATTCCCTTGTGGGAAGAGGAGCTGAGAAGGAGAATATCAAACTCAACTTGCATTTAGAAGGTCTTTGGGTTAACAAAAAACTACTATGAAAGTTTTGCACATGGAAGTGCAGTTGGGCTGGCCACATTTACATGAGAAGCACCCTCATGAAGCACAGTCTTTCATCCCAGCAAGTTGTTTTCATACGAAAGGCAGTTTTTAATCCTGCAAAAGTTTTTAAGATAATTAAGACTTGCCAGATCACCATAAAACTCTTGCAAAATATGTGCTTCATACTGAAGTTCCTTGTAGAGTGCTTGCATGCTGTATGAAACAATATCTCATGCAAAGGCTGGCTAAGAAAAATACAGCTCTAAGAACAGCTAAGTGTACAGCAAAATTGAGAACATCATTAGAGTGCAGTTGCCACAGAGAATAGTAAAAGTGTTGCTCTCTGCTTGGATTTGCAGTTAGAGCAGATCCACTTTTAGAAACATTGCAGCAGGCTTCATTCACACTAGAGTAAATGAACATCAGTTCCCTTATTTAAATGAGCCTGTCTTTAGCATAAACTAAACACATATTTGCATGATTTTTATTATATGGGTAAGGAACTGTGACCACAGTGTTAAAGACGATTCTACAAAGAAATTACTTAGTTGAAATCTGTTAAAAATCAGAACTGTGGCAATGAAAAAAGAATCTCAGTACTTGGCTGGGCAGTAAGAGATCTTGATGACCTTCTGAGAGCAGTTTAGACATCAGCTGAGAGTCATTTATTAATTCTTTAAAATAAAGCCTACTACAGTTTACCTGAATGTAATCAGATCCTAATTGCTTATTCATTCAAGCAGTCCTATTTTAATCAACTACTCCTGTGTATAAAACAAGCAGGGAGATTACCTGAGGTTTTCAAAATAGATCTTCACATTGCTGCTAAAAGCGGAATATTCTCAAATAATCTGGTGCACTTTTTTTTGCCATCAGTCAGCTAAGCGGTCACCAAATGTTTTCTTTAATTATTTAGTTAGTTATTTAAAATAAACTTCTTGAAGAAAAAACAAAAAGGCATTTATTGTTTAGCTTGCTGTAGGCTTGGTTTTAATAAATGTTTAAATTTTAATACACTTTATATTTTATGTGCATTACATTCTGATTTGGTTTGTTTGTTTTTCCAAGGAAAAAGAGTTTTAAATAGGAGAAGAATTTTTTCCCAAGGGGAAAAGAAAAAAAACACCATCTTATTGACTGGTAATTACTAATTTGCTGGTAATTAACTGAGTAACATAAAAACCTGTTCTTTGTTTTTCCAAACAGATATAGCACACATGATCCCAACCTTTTCAACCCTACTAGATATCTGGATTGCATCCCTCATCTTATATCAAGGCACGTTCACAGAAAGAAAACATAGTCTCTGTATCCAGCCAAATTCCCTTTCCATCTGTGTTGGGAGGCTCCATCTGCAGACTGCTTGTATCAGTTACATCAATAAGTAGGAAGGACTGAGTAAGAGTTCTACTTAGGAGCAGATGGTGTTCCAGCTTCTAAAAAATGCCCCTAAAGTGCTTTAGGAGAGGAGTACCCATTGATCTCTCATAGAAATACTTTACCAAAGTATTCTGATTCTTCAAATACCTTTAGCTTCTCTGTAGAATTATTGTCTTACCCTCTCTAGTAGGAATTACATGGGAAAAAATGCCCTTTACAGGCCAAAGTAGAGGTAAATTCTGTGTTGTTAAGGATTTCTATATAGACAACACTAGGGATGAAGAAGTCAGCCTGACACAAATGAACTGAAGGCTCACTAATGTAGGTATCTCTGAGGACTCAATTCAAAACTAATGGAAATTATTTTAACAAGTTTATGAATACAGCACCCATTCGAGTAAAACCTTTGCACTCCTGGATAATAAGGTAAGCAGTGTTTTGTCTGAGAAGTACCATATGCACATAATGCATCGCTTAGTTAATAAAGAGAAGCCCATCCCGCACTTGGAGTGCTGATGCAGACAGCCTTTATTTACCTGCTTGTGGGCTGGACAAAAGTAGGAGCCTACACAAAGATACCTGGCAGCAGAACCCACATGCTCAACCAGAGGACATTTCCAAGCATGTAAGAATTAAACAAGGTTCACTCATGAATTATAACTGGATGTCACCCTTAGTAAGCAGAAAATCAGAAGCACTTTACATATTGTTGCTTATATTTTGATGACTATTTCTTGGGGGTTTGTTTGTGATGAATCTTAGGGTGCCCAGAGCAGTGAAACTCTGAGTGCCAAAGGATTACATAGGAGCTGTCTCTGGGTGTTGGGATGTACTACATACAACAGAGTCATGTATTTACTAAAATAGGTCTGTTTTTCTTGACCAGGCATAGTTCTTTTGAGGAGAAAGTGTTTCATTTTCAGTAGATGTGTCTCATTCTGTTCAGTCTTTCCTGAGAAGATGCACAGCAATGTGACTTAACCATGGAGGACTGAAGAATGATATGTAAATAGTGAAACACCAGATTCATGTGCATTTTTCTGGCTCTTGCTGTGATGTATAGCCAGTGACACAGAGAAAAGTAAGGTCCTTGAAAACCTTTTATTGCATAATCTACAAAAGTCTCACATGTCCATTCTGGATTAGAGTCTCCTAGGCAAACCCTCCAGAAAGGGGCAGAAGGAGAAAGAGAGGGTCTCTCCTAACTGAAAGACAGGGCTTCTGCAGAAGCTGGAACAATCTGTGTGGTATACCCAGACCTGCTCCCCATCCTTTCTAGGTTCCTCACCCAGCCACAGCTTTGGGCCCTTTCCATCCCCATGGGGTGAGTGCATTCTCCAGCTGAACTATGTAGCCTGTTTTCTGCACAAAGTCTGCCCATCCTTCCCTTTGGTGAGTCCAGGGGATTGGTGATGCTAACCTGGGGGCAAAGAGTAATGTGTGTCAGAGCAGGGACGCTCCCTCAAGTCAGCAGCATAACCTTGCTTGGGCACACTCTCACCCCAAGTCCTGAACCCAGTTTCTTTGAATGTGGTGGGAAAGATATTCCTGGGTTTTGTTCTTGTCTGTATGATTAACTCAGCAAGAGTGATTGTTCTATGGGTGTTTTAAATAGCTGATTTTGCGCCTTTTTTTGCATCACTTGCTGCTATTTCTGGGAATTCCTGAAGATAAGCAGCTGTCAGCATCTGCCACTGTTGTTCTGATTTACTGCCCAGAAAGAGACTGTAAACTTGAACTAATGCATGTTCTTACCATGTACTATGCATGATAGCATGTTACACATTTTATTCTCACACTATAATAAATAATGTAAGTTATGTGCAAACCTAGTTTAAGCAGCTTAAACAGTGCTTTTTCTTCATCTCATATCACGTGCTGCATAGAGCACTTTGCTGGAGCTCTGTAAGTGCCATTAGCAGCTGACAGGAAATAAATTGTTGAAACCAGTCAGGAAATACTTAGTAAAATTGGCATTTTTCACTGGAATAGTAGAAATAGTTAAGCTTGCTTTTGTGAACCTGCTCGAGTGTTAACAGTCACAAATCCTATGTTCTAAATGAATCTCATGTCTGAGTGAAACATTGGGGATGATTTTATTGACACAGAGAGTGTCAGGATGTTGGTAGGCAGAGATCACAAATTTTTGACATTTATGGGAGTATCGTCTTAACAGGAATGGCAGAAGATTGGCAAAGATGCCTGTAGTTTTTTTCATATTATTGCTGCTGGAAATAGTATTTCTGAGGATGGCCAGAGGAAAAAAGCAAAGTGAGCGCTCGCTACTCTTTTGCTTGTTCGTCTATCCATTCCTCATACATAGATACATGCACACACATCTACAAAGAAATAGTGTCTAGAGGGAAAGCATTTTTCCTGATAGTGGCAAGCAAGAACAAGTAAAGCTAATTTATGCTAAATATAGGTTGTAGTACTTGTGAATTCATGTTTATTCTGTATATTTCCAAAGCCTATGTCTGTGTTAGTGAGGAATTGGCTCAGCTGAATCAGATGTGCAGCCTGAAAGTGCTGGTGCTAAGGACCTGATCTCCACACCATGCACAATCTTTAGTCTGGGCCATGGGTTCAATGCCACTAGGGACTGGAGCACATTTTTTAGTTTCATCCAAAAAGAGTCTAGTTCATATCCTTAGGACCACTCCATCATGTAAACTATAGCTTGCTAAGTGAGGCCACTGTATTGACTGCCCCACAGAAAAGTGACATTCCTCTTGACCCATCTTTTGGCTGAATAGAAGCCCTTTGCTGTCATGTGTCCCCCCTTCACTCAGGTTTTGTGGGTTTTTTGTTTTATTTTCATAGTTACTTTTTTTTCAAATCTGAGATCTGATTCCTCCTGTCAGATCATAGGAAACTACAACTTCTGAGTCCTCCTAAAATTAGCATCCAAATGTGGTCCATAAAGAAGGAATGTGGTATAAGACAGAGTAATCCAGCATGGGTACAGCATGGAAAGCGCGTAGTTTGATGAAGAGTTAATTCTGATTCGACTTGTGGATGTGATTTTTATCATTAACATGCTGGAACAATGCATGCATTGTTTTTATATACTGTATCACGCGTAAAAATTACCTTGATCATTTTCCCTGGGTATTTTTGTTCTTGGGGCCTTCCAGTTGTACCTGTATAAGTGTGCATATGTGCATTTATATACAGTGTACAAGCATTCTTCTGTTCTTGAACAGTTGCAACTATATGCTGCTAACATAAACTTATTTAGAAAGTTCATGTTATGCTATTTATTACTTGTATTATTTGGTTGCCTTTTTGTAATGCTGGCAAGTGTACTCCTAGTAGATATCACTGTAGACTTAGAAAACTTTCATACTATTTATACTTATTTCAGATGTTCTGCCATGTGTTTTGTTCTATATGCTTCTCTGGTTTTGCTCCCATTTGGAGAATATGCTTCCGTGTACTTGCAAAATTGTGCCTGGGCTATTTTGAAATATGAATAAATATACACAATTTTCAATCATCTGAGATAATTTATACACAATTTTGTGCTAAACACTTTTATTTTTGTTTGTGTCTATGCCACTATAACAATACCTGATAGTTCACTTAACTTGACACAAAGATCTCTGTTCTAGAAAGTATCAAAATCTTCTGCACACAAATGTAAACTGTACATAAATTACTTCTTAATTGACTTTAAAGACATTTTAAGGCATCTATCCTCAACATACCAAGTAAAGTTGGGTAATCTCAGCCACAAAACCTGCACTTACAATAACCCATGTTTTTATTTCTGTGTTAATACATGTTGCACTCACTCATGCACACAGAAATGGAGATTTGTGGGAAAGGTAAATTGGATCCTACCCGTAAAGGGTACATCCCTCAAGCAGTCTCTCAGAGCATAGCACTCTCTGAAATCATGTCATTGTAACCCCTTGAACTAGACATCCAGCACCTGCTTCATGAGCTGTGTAAGGCTGATGGGTGTGGGAGACGTCACATCTCATGGAAAGGTGCTAAGGGCTACTTGAAGCTACAATGTTGACAAGAGTACCAGGAGGACCTGCGTCTCTTCCATCACCCACTGGACCCCATGGTGCTGAGAGAGGAAAGACTCTAGAACTCCTCTTAAGTTCTAACTGGGCTTTAATTCCTTGGTTTATTGCCCAGGTAAGAACACCATCAAAAAGCAACAGGCTTCAATGTGTAAACTTTACCTTGGTCAGTGTGTGCTGAATTAAACATATGTAGATTAACTGGGTTCATAAAACGACTGGAGATTCCAGGTGTGTTTGTCAGGATTGGTATACATAATGCAGCAACTGCTACCATCTAATTTAGGGGCAGATTCTGCTACACAGGTACTCCTGGCACAGAGATTTGTTTCCTTTAAGTGGGCTATTTTGTCAGCCACCACAATGAGGGGAAGGAAAAAGAATTTCTGTGATAAGACTTAAAACTGAACGAAAGGAAAAAATGCCATTCACATGTTCAGCTTTGAGGGTCCTTCATCTTACATGCTGCCAAGGAGCTTGTTAAGAACTTGTGTGTTATTTTTCAGACATACTCTCCAAATACACCGTAATGTTCCCTTCAGAACCATTACAGCATGAGCTGTGACTGCATATTAACAGCATGATGTAATATGGATTCACTTCATCCTCTTTGTATTCAGGACAGTGGAGTATGTTACTCTTAAAGTACATTCATACTTGATAGTATTGACATGGGTTGTGAATGCAAATTTAGTGAATTCTGTTTCATAGAATCATAAAGAAGTTAGGGTTGAAAATGACCTTAAGATGATCTAGTTCCAACCCCCCTGCTGTGGACAGGGACACCTCATAATAGATAGACCATGTCGCCCAAGGTTCTGTCCAACTTGGCCTTGAACACTGCCCCAGATACTCCAGTTAAAAAGTGGTATAATTATTGAATTAACCCCCTTAGACCTTTTCAAACCCTTATGGAATAGCCAGCCTATCCTCCTGAAGTTTTTGTTCCTGTGGTTTTATAGTTAGATCTTATTTTATTAATTTGCACCAGATCACCGCATAATCTTTGTCAATGAGTCTCAGTGATCTTTTCTTTTTATTACCAACTTCTACCTTAATGACTGAGTCTTCTGTAAACCTTTGGGTTTTCTTCCAAATTGTTGATAAAAATGTTAACTAGAGTGTGCCCAGGGAGCTATCCCAGCAGAATTCCTGTTCTGTGATCATTCTTCATTTAAATTCATGTTTTGAAATGTCAGTTAACCAGTTTTCCATTCATTTAATGTGCGACATGTCAATTTTGTATTATTATGGTTGTTTAACTCAAATGTCATGAGCTCCACAACCAGTGTCATATAGAATCAAAGTATATCAATAGTGTTGTGTTTCACTTTTAGTCACAATTGGAAAAAAAGTCAGCAAATGTGTTTGACAGTATCTATTTTCCATATTGTACTTAGATTGGCATTTACCATATTTCTCCTCTTTAATTATTTAGTAATTGAGTCCCCTGTCAGCCATTCCATTACCTTGCTCCAGATCAATTTCAGATTGACAGGACTGTAATTATCTAGGTCATTAAGTTTATCCTTCTTAAATATTAACACAAGTTTTCTTCCAGCTTTCTGGAACTTTCCCAATTGTTCCAAGACTTGGCAAAAAGCAGTAATAACAATAGATTCCTGTCAGCTCTTTAACGACTCCTGGATAGTAATTATCTGAAGTTTCCTACGCAAATATTTTTTTATTTCAGTAGCTTCCATTTAACGTTTTTCTTTGTTGAATTGTTGTTGTTGTTGCCTGGTAGTTCATCATCCTCATAGAACATCACCAGTTGTCTGTCTTTTCCTTAAATACCAAATACAAATATTTATTGAAGAATTCTTTCCTGTCCTCATTACTCTTAGCAAATCTTTCACTACAATCTGATAAAGAACTGGTACCATTGTCAGGATTCCTAATGTACTTGAAAAATATTGTCCTTAATTTTCTGGCCATAAATTTCTTTTGGCTACGATTTTTGGAAGATTTTTTTATGTGATTCCTTACTTCTACTCTGTATTCAATGTTATCAATTTTTTCTTTAATTTTAATGATTTGCAATTATGCAGAGGCTTTCATCACCCCCTTGAGCTAGATATTTTTTTATCACATACAGCTTTCCCAATTTTGCAGCTATCAAATAGAGTATTTGTATTTTCCAATTATTGACCAGTTCTCTCTCATAGCTGATTTTCCTTTACAATAATTTTCAGTTTGATAAAAAGATTGCACTATCCATATTACTGCTTGGGTTTCATTCTCTTTACACCCATAAAGAGCAATCAAACTATTATCATATTCACTAATATTTAGTTCTCTTATCAAGTCCTATGATCTCTTCATTATTTGTGAAATGAAATTTCACATAAAATTCTCATTTTTTTGAGCTTCCCTTTTTGGGTTAAGCAATGTTTGTACCTGACGTTCAAAAACTCTGCAGAGGTTTTAGTACCAGTGTCATGAAACTTTAGGCATGTGTCAGGCAGACTGAAATCTCAGATGATAGCACAGCTTTTTTGCTCCTACACATTAGAGAAGGTACAAAGGTATCCAGTCATCCTGCTCTTTTCTATGATTTGGTGATTTGCAGCAGCAGCTACTATCCCATCTAGTGTTTTATCCGTTACAGTATTGATCCATCGCATTCAAGATCATTTGCTTCTGAGCTGCCAGTGTCCTGAAAACAAACTATGTCTCTTTTACCGTAGAGTTCCACTCTTTTTTCCCCTTCTCTCTGCTTGACCTTTACAAAATAGGTTATAAGCATTGATTTTAATGTTCCAGGTATGCAGTTCTTCCTATCTACTGCCAGTAATACCACCTAAACTGAATTTATAAATAGGTAATTCTGTTTGCTTTCCTTTTTTACCCAGACTCTTTAGTACTGCTATATAGAAAATCTACTACTTTTACATCCTTGACTAATTTTGGGTTTGCTATCTTGATTTCATGCTGAATGACGACTCACTTCCTTTTCTGTTTGGTTGTATTTGGGTTTTACTACATCAAATCCCTTTTAGCATTCATTTTCAGCCTCTTCCCTAGCAGGCTGCTTGCCTTTGTACTGAACAGGAGACCACCCAAACTGTGCCATCCTTTCACCTGCATCAAAAGACAGATGCTCCATGTTCAGAATCTTTTTTCCCGTCTTCCTACATTTGCCAGGCAAGCATCCTTAAGGATCATGCAGACGTTCTTTTTAAGCAACATTCAGGGTTCCTTAAACTTGTCTAAAATCTGTGAGACAACCACCTGTGAAGCACAGTCACTAATGTTCAATGTGTAATCACTGATGATCCTTGCTCTCTGACTGTTCAATATTAAAAAAAGCCCAGGCTGTGCAGGAACACTGGACTGCTACCTACTCTTCCTTTGAAAACAGTCTTTCTGATGATTTTTGTATCTCCAGCTTTTTCCCAGATTGGTTTGGCTATGATCCCTAACTGTCCATTTTTGAAAAACACTTCTGCTTCTGAGGGACTCTGAAATTTGGGCAGGAGTGAATCAGAGACAGGGGAAAGCTGTCTGTTTTCAGATTAAAATGTAGGCTGTTCTAACACATCTGCTTGGGCCCCTTTTTTTATTGTTGCACAGAGAAACCAGAGCTCCACAGGCAGCCTAGTCCCTAGGCTAGCAGCTCCCATCTCTCTCCTGGATTGGCAGAATTTGGGAACTACAGAGTCTAGGTTCTGCAACAGTATATAAATCGAACAGAGGAACTGTCAAAAAAATGAAACACTAAGAACTGGCTTGTTTTGTTAGAAGATTGATCAAAATGTCCATCTTTCTATGGGACATTTAAATGACAATCAACTAGCAGTCTTCACTGGAAAAAGCAGAACATTCTACAAGAGAATTTCCAATCAACACTTCTCCTGCCCAGAGAAGAGCTATCTAAATTAATTGTCTTTGACAGGTGAGGTCTGTCCTCATCTTGGTACAAGAGATAAGCTACTGGTTACAGCACATTTGGGTAAACTTGCACAGCTTTTTAATTACAACAAAAGCATTTATCACAAATGTCTTGTAATCTAAGTGTCAACAGCGTTTGGATTGCAGTTGCCTGGCCATGGGGTTTGATGACTTTAATAGAAATTACGAAACATTATCCTGCATTCTGTGATCAACTTTTCCTTCAAACCCATTCCTATAGTGCCTATATTTCATCGAGCACTACTGCTCAGGCCTTGAAATAAGACTAATCAAACCCATTTGGTCTCATATTGCCTTTTTTTGTCATCACTTCAGAAAAGATGTTCTGTTCATTGTCCTGATGCACTACAAGTTGCATTGCTTCATCAATTTACAGCCTTGACTGATGAAAGACACTTGATATATGGTGATGTCACCTAGCAAAAAGTCTGATTCCTTTCTTGTTCTTAGTTCTGCAGAACTAGGAAGAGAGCTAAGCAAACATATCTCCTGAAGATACCATATAGAAAATGAAAATCCTCCAGCACCAAACTTTGCAGGATATGTCCACATGGTACAGTACAAGACAATGCCATGCAGAGATACTCTTGCTGGCTTTGAATGAGCAAAAACATGTCTGCACAGAAATGTCATACAATTTCTTAGATTTTTGCAAGGAAAACATTTTAAGAATTGACAGAGCATAGCCTCACAGTTCTTAAATGTCTAGTTTCTTTGTGAACAACAGGCTGAGTTACTTGCAATTGTGAATCACTTTTCGTATTGTGATCCTTAATTTGCATACATACACACAAAATAACATGGTAGAAAGCTGATACACTAAAACATCATAGATAAGTCACTGCATGGACTGTTTTTCTGGAAGTGTTGTGGCAGAAAGCGAGACTGCAGAGTTCATACATGAACAGCCAGATGAAAGCTGTGTACAGTAAGCAACTTGAGATTATCAAGTCATTGTGGAAGCAATTACTATGAACACTGTAATGATTTTATTTTCTCTTATTTCTTCAAGCTATATTGAAAAAAATCAGTTCTTTTCATCAGTACCTCAAAGATTCTTCTCAAAAAAAAAATGTATGAAGCAGACTGACAAAGAGTTTCTGAAAGCATTTTCAATTACATGCAAGGAATCAGTGAGAATTTAAGAAACACAGGAGAAAAGAGTGAATATTTAAGTTAAGGACATTGAGCTATAACGTCCCAGTGCTTTATGTGCCATACTTCTCACTGGCATCAATGGGAACTCCTACTTCAAGCTTAGGACAGGACTTTGTGTGTCCACAAATGACAACAAAGCACAGAGAAAGAGGCCAGTCTTTTCCTGGTGCCGAAGCCTTTGTTTTATCTTTCATGACATTTGAAATGGCAACCAGCCCCAGTGATGGTTCAAATTAGTGCCAGAATGCACTTTTTTTTCAGAGAAAGGAGGGCCCGGGAGTCAAACTGCATCATTTTTCAAGGGTGGATTTGCAATCCTTGGGAATTTTAAAATCTGGATAGTACCGTGTTGAGAGCATCGGTAGTGAATGGGATAATTTAATGGCACCTTCCGCTCTCAAGTATTTCTTTCCTTGAATAGATTATTAGACAGCAAGTGTTGAAGACGCAAACCTTGAATCATGAAAGCATGTGTACATAATGAAGAGGTATTACAATGAATTATAAGCACTGGTAATAATTTAGGATCCAGAGGGCTTGTGACCTCTGCTTTTAAAAACATGCTTTAAATGTTATCATTCTACAGCACTGTCTTCACAACTCTTTATCTCCTAAATGCTTTTGGACACACAGACCATGGGATTAATTATATACTGCAAGCAACAATTCATGAATATTTAACACACTCATTTATACTTAATGAATAAATTTGCATTTTGACAGTGTTATTTAATGTGTTTTAAGGAAATACTGCTCATTACCTTTCAATTTTGTAGATTAGGAGAATGTAATTGGAATGATAAGGTAGGAGAGAGACTGCACGATTTCCACGCGATTGTTCGCACCATGTGTTCCTATGGGTTTTTGATCGAAGCAGCTGTTTGGGTTCTGGGGGGGAGCTTTCTGTGTGTGTCAGTTACATTATCCCTGTCTGGGAGGTGAAGCTCAGGTTGGAAAGGCTGAGACAGGAGGCAGCCTCGCAGCCCAGCCCCACCCTTGGGCCTTGTCCAGTTGCCTTTGGGGCGGGACCTTCCCTGCCAGACACCCGTGTTCATTGGAGTAGAGAAGTGTCAGTCTTGAAGAGAGGCACGGGATTGGCAGTTGCCATGGCCCTGGGGCTGCTCAGGTGTGTTGACAGTCTCCAGGGCAGCAGAGGTTGTTCTGGAAAGTTCAGTCAGCCATTTCCACCCCAGAACTCTGTCTAGAGAGGCTACAGGACAAGTGTTATCCTGGAAGAGCTTTCTTGGCCTGGCCACAGCTGGGGAGGATGGTGCCAGGGACATGGCACTTTAGTAGACATCCTTACTTGTCCTTCAAAGTTGTGTGCTGGAGCACTTCCATCTCTGCGTAACATCTCCCAGCAGCAGGAGCTCAAGGGTTCCAGGTGGGTGTTGTCCAGGCCTGTTCAAGGCACACCAATGCTCATGGCTCTGAGCTCTTGAAGACGTCATATTCACATCATGTTGTGATTTGTTTCCTGAAGACCTGGTTCATACAAGTGCTCTCTTTAAAAAGAAAGAAGATAAAAAACAACCAACCAGCAACAAAAAAAAATCCTCAACCCCCCACATTTAAAAATGCTGTTCATCTTGCAGAAGCACCTCTGAGCTGACCTGTGTGCATTTCAGCAGTGAGAAAGCAGGAGGTAAGAGAAAAATACCTTATCTTTTTGTGTTTTAAGCCTATCTCAAGGCTTGTGGAAAGGGGAAGCAGTAAGGAGGAGGAAAAACTTGGGGTTTCTTCTGTCAGCCGTTCTGATATCAAAATTGTGTGTCATTTAGATTTCTAGGATTTCATCTGGTTTTCTGTTCTCAGCAGGATTAAGTACTCAACCTGGGTACTTTGATGTCTTTGCTTTGCCTTTTAAGCATGTGTTTAAGCAACTCAAGTGTTTCCTTAGGGGTAGAGATGCTTTAAAGATTTCTTAGATAATACAAATGGAATAGTTTCAAATAGTCAGGATGTAGCAAGAGAATTGGCCAGGTCTTGATGGTCTCAGATATGCCTGTACTTAACAGCAATGCACACAACAAAATACCCCACAGGTTTCCTGTATTTAATACGAAGGGTTGATTTTGTAAAGCCGTTTATAAAATTGCTTACCATTTGCTTCTTTAACAAAGTATATGCATTGTTTCTATTTGTCATTTTGAAGTGCCATATGGTGGCAGATACTAATCCACAATATGTTACCATAGCTCTCTCTGATCACTCTTGAAAACAATGTAATTACCCAAATGGTGACTTGACCTTTCATTCAGTTTTAATGGACTGTTTTCTAAGCATACTTCTAATCAAAAAGAATTGCATGGAAAGTTATTGTTGAAGTTGGCTACATAAATCTTGTCTGGGAGGGGAAAATCTTCAGGCCTGAATCAGGCCACCAGCTGCTGTTCAGCACCCAGCCTAATGATATCTTAACTCTCACAGGGGGGCTCTGGAAATAACTTTGAAGTTAAGCAATACAAAGATTTGAAATGTAAAAACTGTCTCTGTATCCTCTGGGCAGCGATGTATAAGCAAAGCTTTGCCATACTCATTGTCCTGTGGGAATATTCCTACACAATATTAATAGAGGCGGATGTACAAACAAAGCTTAGATCTGTATTTTGGTGTTCTCTTTTACATTTTGTGAGGCTTGAAATCTTAAGATACTATTTTGACTGCCTCCAGCGTGCTGAAGGCCAATGATTTGCACTTAGTGATGTAACATCGCTGTACATCTCCATATCAACAATTATCTTGCAGTTTGTGAGAGACTTAAAGTATTTCTGGTTTTAATATATCAAAAGAATCTAAGCTTCTAGTGGAATGCATGGAGCAAATATAGGTGAACTTCCTGCAACTCTCCTTTTTACTTCATCTAAAACACAGAATATTTGTCAGGGCCAAGAGAAGGTATGTGCAGGTCACTTGTCTCCCAGAGAAGGCTTGCAACCATTCTATGTGTCTGCAGCCAGTGCTGATGGGCTCTGCCACAGGCTTGGATATGCAGGTGCTGCAATGGACTGCTGCAAAACTGTCCATTCCTCCTGATTGGGAAGAGGTTCTTTTAGTATTTAGGAAGAGAGCTTTTAGCCCTGGTTACAGGTTTTTCTTCCTGCTTTGGTCGCAGAAACGGTTAATAATGTTGATAATGTTTAAATCAAAGAAACTAACATTCATTCTTGACTAAATGGTTTGCGTGTCTTACCCTTTTGTTCTGGAATTTGATAACCTCCCTGGTTTTTCCCTCAAAACAGTTTTCTGCCTGGAATGTGAAGTGATCTGGATTTAGCATACTGCCTTAACCATTCTATCAGTAGCAGTAAATCCTATAATTTCTGAGAATGGCAGGATTGAACCCTTATTTCCTAAGTATATTTTATAAGATATTTGTTGCTGAAAACATGTTGCTTTCCCCTGTTTTCCTATGGCATGAAAGCAATAGAAGTCCTATCTTTAAAACTGTTCCCACTGGGAAATCTTGTGTTTGTGGATATGGTGACTGATTATATGCATCACAAAACAAAAATGCATAATTGAACAGTAGCAACTGTCTGAAAATAATCTATCATTTCAAGCAGTTGAAGGCCCCAGTGTGACAAGTCACCAAGTATTATACACTCTTCGTTTGATCAGTCTACATACTAACTAGATAAAAGGTACTAGCCATAAAAACATGAAAGAATAAGTTTAATTCCTCCCATGCCACACCTTTGAGTATGCCTAAAGTCATGTTTGATATGGGTACAATGGGCACGGGCACTAGCACTAGCTTAGATGCCATCAGACCCCAGTATGCCCAGTTGCCAGTATACTGGTTTTCTCTGGTATTAAAGATTTAAAACTTCTGGAAACCAAAAGATTATTCAGGATAGATTAAGTTTGCCTTCTTACTTCGGTGATCCACGTTTACTTGTCTCATTTAACTCAATAATATTTTGTCTGAAAATACATGTGAGTTGGGAGGTGAAAAGTATAAGTTTTCCTGAATTTTATTCCAGATATATGTTTCTGTTGAACAGGTAAGCAAATTGTATTCAGATACATGAGGAATTCATACAACATGTTTGCTTTGGATTTTCCAAAGCACTGCTATTGGCATCCAAATTATACAAAACCAGTATGTTCATAATTTAGAATGCATGAGGAATAGCTAAAATCAAACTCGTTGGCTATAGGAATCAAGACTGGGGGCAGTATTTAATTGACTCAGAGGCAGACGTGTTTCTTCTGTCAGCAAAGAAAGGTAACTTTTCAGAGACACAGAAGTCACTCTCATTTGTATCTTGTGCCAAGGATCTTTAAGACCCATGGAAATTTTCCTCTCTGGAGCATTCTTTCTTCTGCTGCTGTATTTCCTCTGAACAAGACTTTGCTCTTGTGCTATTAATGTTAATGAGAGTACCAAAGTCTGTCAATAAGAAAATGCTTGACTTAATAAAGGCATTGCCATTTCTGTCCAGGATCAGCTTGATTTCATATGCAGAGATTTCTATGGACAGTTTTACAAATGCTTTTATTAGGCCTGGGCAACCGTCCTCTGGAACCCCTATGCTTTCAGGGCACAGTATGAATACTGGAGTCAGGCTATTTGGAAAGATAGCACAATAAAAGTTTTACTTCAAAATTCTGTATATTATCTCAACTTAAAAATGTTGACACCTGAACAGAGCAAGTGCTGATACACTCATTTATAATGAAATAACTAGACTCGCCTGAGCTTTTGAAGGTTATGTGACTACATCTCATTTCACTGAAATAAATAAAAGCTGAAGTTTCTTGTTACCCCATAAGGCCACTCACGCCATTGTCTTCCAGATTCATTTGGAGATGTTGTCTTTGATCTAGAAAGCTAAATAGTCAGAGTGAATCCTTAGAAGAAGCTCTTGCCAATATGGTTTCTGTACTTACTGCCAGTGATGGGATGTAAGCCACAAGCCTATTACTAGTTCTGGGAGTAACTAAGTCTAATTAGCAATGGGTTTGTCCTCAGTAGTCTGCATTTCTCCATTGATTAAACTCCAGATTCCCCCATGTCCCTTAAAATCCTCTTACTCTGTGGCATCTCTGTGTCCACTTGTCTTTTTCCACACTTTCCCTTTCCCTTTCTTGTGTCCCCAGATGCACTTTCTACTGGAACCACTTCTGAAGATAGCTCCAGAGTTCCTTCCCATGTTCTTTGCCAACCTCTGCCCCCTCTGATGTTCCAAAGAAAGTATGCTTTGGCTGATTATAGTTATGTGTAGATTTCTGGTGCAGTTAATAAATGTGTATTGACTCCCCTGTTTGCTACTTCCTCGCAACCTCTGGGCAAATGAGAGACAATTTAAACCGCTCCTGCCTTTCCTACATGCAAAGAGCTAGTAGGGACTCTCTCCTATTAGCTGGCTGCTGAGCTTCATGAGCTTCATGAAACTCATGCTATATTTGAGACTTTGGTTTTTCTGTGAAATTAGTTTTAAATTACCCAGTGGAAAACAAAGTTAATAAGCGGAGGCAGACAGACTTGCAAACAAGCAGTGTCTATGATCATGTAAGCTTCGATTCCAATGGGTCATTAGGGTTAAACAAAGAAAAAAAAAAGGAAGGTGGAGGCAGTGGCTCACCATGCCTATGGACATCTTTCTGAAGTTTCAGGACAAGATTGCTTGTTTCCCCTTTGGTCACAGACAGTCTGAGGGCAGCCAGCAAGCGAATTTTGGTGAAACTATTGGAAGGTCGTGTCACATTTTGCTTTAGGTGTCTTTCTTGCTCCTATCTGATCATATGGCAAGTCTTAAATTTGGGGTTTTTTTTTTTTTTTTAGAGGTTTTCTAGGTGTCTGGAGACACCTAAATTTTTATGTATTAGTACTAGAACAATAAACCAGAGGTAAGAATAAAAGTGTGCAGGGAGATGTTATGTAACAAGAAACTATGGAAAGATATTTGGAGAAGTCTGGACTGACGGTTGATCTGGAGGAGAGGAAAGAGAAGCCTGACCTTTCTGAGCTCCCCTTGTAAGAGGTCAAAAGAATGAAAAAATAATGGCAGCCTTCAGCCTGGAAAAGGGCAGCAGGAAGAGAAGGGCAGCAGCAGAACTCAGCAACAGCTGTGTATTCAATTAACATTTGCTGCCCACAATCCCATAATTTTTTCACTGAGTAGGAGCCAGGATAAAAGCCATCCTACTTAGTGTCCATTTCACAAAGTAAAATCTAATTAGTAAAATGTTTAAAAGTTAATGAAGAATACACGGAGTCAGAAAATACATTCTAATGAAGTGGAGTCCTTTCATTTAAGCACTTGTGCTGTCATAAACTCTTATCTGTAAGTAAAATCTTGGTGTCAGTGCTAATAAAATACCATCAGTAATGGGCCAGGAGGAGCACCATGCAAACTGTCTAGCCATCTCTAAAGAGGTTCAACTTTAGTGTTAATGAAGACTCCCCATAGATACATGCATGAAAGCATCTTATTAATTCCTGGGCTTTGCCTGCCACTCCTCTCTGTTGCTGCAGAATGTTGGACAATAAACCTGTGATGATGTTTCATCTACGCATGTAGGATGCAAGCACTGCTTTACTTTCAGACTGCTGCTTTTATATAGGCACAGTCCAGCTTGGGCTACTTCCCCAAGAAATTCCCAGTAAAAGGAATACTCAGAGAATTGTCTGGTGAGCTCCAGATACCACTGGAGGTCCCAAGGGTCCAGCTGACAAAGCATTTATTTGGCAGTTAAATACTTGATGCTTGAATGCAGAAGTTGGAATATTACATTTTGGGTGCTGTAATATCTCCAGATGAAAGTTTCTGATATGTGACTAAAATTCAGCATTACATAATATAGTATTTTACCCCTACACAGTGAAACTTCAGCACATTCATCTCTGGAAGAGTTTCTAGGGAATATTATGCATCTGTGGGAGATGAATCAGAAAGGAAATAGGTATTGAAGGTCTTTCAGTTTGCACATGGAGACTGAACCAAAAAGCATCAAGCCAAGAGGCTGACACAGAGTCCATTAGTTGCATTTTAGAGCTTTAAAACACAGAAGATTTTTATTTTTATTTTTTAATAGAGTTTGTTGAATATAAGGAAAATAATCTTTAGTTAGACAAAGGCAAACATGTTAAAAAAGAAGAGTACTGTGTGCAGCAGCACTGCAGAGAACAAGCCCAGACTGTGTGTGGGAGTCCATCAGCATTGCTCTGTTGAAGCCACATGGAGAATCAGGCCTGAATGTTGAGTCCTACAGGGATCTTAGGTCATTTCTTCCTGAGCCTCTGTTCTGCTGTCTGCAAGCTTGTCAATTGCACGTTAATAGAATCTAAATATTATCATTTCAAATATCTCCTCTTTTTACTACAAATATTCATGAAAATTAATTTCAAGCTCTGCTTGTGTCAAGATCTAAATACAAATAATATCCAACTAGGACACAAGAGAAGTATAGTGCAAAGCCTCTTGTCATTATATAGCTATCAAAAACACTAAAATAACATCAGGAAACACATTCTCTATTTTGATCTCTGAATGATTATATAAAATTGAAAGTTTTTTACAGGAAGATGTAGAATGATAGTTGTGTGACTTGAAGAGAAAAGAACAAATGGTGTAGTTGGAAAAATTATATTTCCCTTGAGGAAGTAAATGTGAAAGAAAAATCAACCTCCAGCGAATGAGCTAGATGTGATTAGAGAAAAGATACAGAAGTGATACCTAAAGAATAGAAAGCAGAAGCAGCTCTTCTAAGAGGTGGCTGAAAGGTAGGGAAAGAATCTGCTACCAGGCTTCTCTAGAAGAGTTATGCGTAGCAAAATGCTGAAGAAAAATGAATATACTAGAGAGCTGCTATGTAAGTACATATCCAGGCTCAGATAAACACTCACATTTCACAGCCTTTCCAAGAGTAGGTCCTGTGAAGATTTTAACACTAACCTGATGTTCCCTGTATCAGCCAGCTATCACTGTTCTCTTATTTCATACTCCCTGAACTAGGTTTTATTTGTCTGGTTTTTGGTTTGGTTTGGTTTTTCAATTGGCAGCTGTGGTTAGGGTGAAAATTCTGGTGGATGATTAGGAATACTTCCTACTTCAATTAGGATTGAGTGGACTTGCCACTAGGAAAAAATCTTATGACTGATTTTGATTTAAATTTCATACCCTTTTACACTAAATCGTGCATCAGAATTAGACCTTTTGCTGTGAGGTGGGGCCCGGAAAGGGTTCAGTGAGAATACTATGTTAAGGTGTTTGCATTCCCACCAGTCCTTCACCCCAGTGAAAGTTCCTGTATCTTAGCAAGGATTTCCATAGTATTGTTTTGTCGAAACATCTAGCAGTGGTGCTGGGCCAGCAGTGAGCAGAGGTTTAAGGCGTGTTGCGGAAACCAGCACTGAACTGTCCTTTATTGTTCTCAGTCGAGTTAAAAAGGAGAGAATTAAGCTGTTCAGTGTTGCTTTGCAGTAGACACTCTTTCGTACTTGAACACTTAGCAATTTTTATGCTGTCTTTACATACCTAAGCAGCTGTAATGCTAAGTCCGTGATAATAAACAGAAAGCCAGTTTGAAAGTCTCCAGAAATTGATAAGCAGAGAGACCCTATTCCGGGTGTTAGTACTGGGAGAAGTATGCTATATGTGAGTAATGCAACTGTCAGTGCCGCCTGCCTTGTGTTAGGCTGGATTTGATAAGAAAGAACAACATTTCAGAACCCTTTTTTAGCTTTAAAGATTATGTCAGGGTTGATGGTGGGGGTTTTCTTGGGGTTTGGGGTTTTTTTTGAGGTTGGGTTGTTTGGGGTTTTTTGAAGCTTAGTGGTACAGTTTACAAAGACTGATAGAACACTAACTTATAAATACGTGATATTTACAGCATTTCTTCTACTGTACCAAAAATGTCAGTGGAGTTTCCATGGGTTTTTCCCTTTGGCTGATCAAATATTTTAAAGAGTTTTATTATTTGGGTGGTGTATGAAGTGAGTAAAGGAGAAACCCATTGGCTGAATGTAGCCCCTTTTAATTGCTGAAACCAGCTCCTTACCCCAGATCAAGTATCTTTTGTTAGTACCTTTGTTGTTAAGATATTGTTAACACATTTTCCTGTGGCTTCCTCATGGAATTTTCCTGTGAATAATTAACAGTTGAATAGTGTGAATGGATGCTTAAATCACATGGTATTGCACCTGTTCCTTGAGTGGATGCCCACAATGTTTTTAATCAGAAAGTGAGCCTTGGTAGGGCCTGTTACGGGGTTTATTGGCTTATAAAAAGGAGAGACAGCTGTATAAAGTGTAAGGGCAGTTGGAGATACACAGGCACGAGCTACAAATGGAAGAGCATCATGGTATTCTGTTTGAATTAATGAATTAAGATATGAAATAGCAAATACTGCCTACCCACCTTCATTGTTAGCTATATAGTAGTTGTATTTTATTTACAGTTATATATCTTTAACTGTTCTCTCTTCAGGGCACCTCTAAGCTTCTCTTAGCAGTGATTCTTAGAGAGAATGTCATAGGCGGATATATAAGCTTTTCTTACGTAAATGTATTGACACACAAATACATATTAGAGAGGGTCCATGAATACTGGCGTGAATGGGGCTACATTTGTACATACATAGAAATGCTTATCAGAAGAGGAAAGCAAAAATCCATTTCACCTTATTCCTGGTCTCTAAGACAGAATGAGAAGACCAAGAACAGCCATGACAAGTGAATTTCTAAAATCTTTTAACAACAGGCAGCTCATTCATAAGAGCAGATACTCATTTGGTGTAAACTAGGTACTTCATTCACTGATCTTGCCATGCCAATTTTCACTGAGAATCATCTCCATAATTTTCAGAGTATCATTTTCTATGTTTCTTGCCCAGAGTGCTGTCTCGTAGGACAGTCAGATATGATGACAATGGATATGGTATAAATAGACAGAGACAGATCTCTATAGGGATCATTTCGAAAGAGCCAGATGGCAACAACCTCATTTATTTTTTTTTTTTTTCCCAGCTTCACAAATACGCTTTGCAGTAGGGCTGTGTCTTCTCATTCCAAATGAACCCAAACAAAAACCCATGTATCTTTTCTATGTACATTACGGTTCCTCCGGGAGACATCTGTACGCCCAATTATACAAAGTCCAAGCATCGTTTTACAGACTTACCATCCAGGAAATGCAGTGACATAACCAGATTGCTTATAATTGTGTTTTTTAATTGGCTTCCTGAAACATTAAAAAAGCCACTGAGAAGCAGAGTTACTGAGACTAAGCTCCATGCATAACACTGCTCTGCATGAGTAAGCCTCTGATTAATTCTGAGATCCCTTAAAACATATCTTAGTCACCCTAAAAATGTAAACAACATTTCTGCATTCAAATCAGCAGTCACATCACTCATTTAGTGTATCTTGCCTCCTACTTCTTTATATTCCTTCACCTTCTTGGCCAGTTTTTCTATTCTGTCTCGGTGTCATAAATTCATACCTTCCTCTTGATAATTCTTTTTCAAGGACAGCAATATGTTTATATTCAGTATTTTAGGGCAAGTCTTTACTGTTTTGTTTACCTTTTTTTACATAATAAAAATCGCAGTTTATCGTGCTATAGTACAGCAGGGAGGAACTTCTAGATCCCAGATTCTCACTGAAGTGCAGCTCAGGTTTAGTTCAGAAGACAGAGGAGACAAACCCAGATTACCTGTCCTGTCCTGGGGTTATTTGCATTTGCACTAAGGTGGAGCTAAGCAGCTGTCAGAATGGAGTTCAAGTGTTACTATCACCCCATCTCTGCTGTGGCAGCTGCATCTCTCCTATCTGCAAAGTATTTTGGAAGCTGTCATCCCATTTTGGATGTTTGTTTCACCCTCCTCCTTGCTGTGAGTTAATTTTCCCCTTTAATGAGGAGCTGAGGAGGCAGACAAAGAGGTGATAAATGCAGCAAGATGATAGATCTACATTTTTCTGAGAAGGTTTAACACTGGCAGGTTCAATCTCAGACTTTCCCTTTCTTAGGCTCAGATTGAATATGGCTAAAAAGGGACAAACTGAGCCAACTCTGCCAGGTGACCACACTGTCAGCTGACTAATCTTTCAATATGTGATAATGGCCTGAGTATGGTATGCAGTAACTGAAAACAAAAACAAAATCTATTTTTTTTTTTTTTTTTTTTTCAAACTGTTGTCTGAATGGGGAGGCAAGTGATTTGGGGATTTTCTTTGTGTATTTTTATTTCTGTTTGGGGAAAGGTGAGCACCATTTTTGATCCATGTCTGTCTTACAATTGGGGACAGTAAAATAAAGGAAGCAATAAGCCTCTGTAAACACAATTTTCTGGAGTACAGTGGCAATGGTACTGATTACTGATAAGTGCACTATTGTTCCTGAGTATCTCTATGAAGTGGAGGCACAAGCATTTTACTCCCTGGTGATCACTCACTTGAGGATAACTTTGAGCAGGAATTTACACTCAGCTGTATTCTGCCCTAGTTCTGGTATTTCTGGTACTTCAAACTGGCACCTTCAGCACATTTGCCTTTGTACTTTGAATGGATTGCCATTTCAGAGATGACAAATTCTTTATACAAATTTGAAGAATAACAAACTCTGTGTGGCTTTTATATTCAAATTTGTTTACAGAATGATATTTGCAAATAACTCTTTAAGTCACTCTTTTTGTTTTTAATCTGATGATGCAGTCAGTAGTTTGTTCTGTGCTTGGAAGTAGATTTCTGTCATTATGTTCATTATTCATGATGGTTCTGTAGTTATTCCTATGCCATGGGAATCTGCTGCATTCATTAAATATCGTTTCATAAAATTGATGGACTGCGGCTGGCACAAGTTTATCTATAACATTTTCAAAGAGAATATATCATGTAACCAGCTTGTAAGATAATCTTATGAGTTTTACAAACTATGCAATTTTATTATGCATTTCCTCTTTGCATTGCTCCATCACTCTGCTTCTGCAGGAAGCATGTGCCTCCAAATCAAGCCTAAAGGTTCTTGGAGCTAGTACCTGATTTGACTACACTACTGAACAAGTTGCTGATATGCAGTGAGCCCTCTTTTGGACTTTCTCTCCCATGTGACCTCATGCATAACTTTGAAAAATATGAAATTTTCAATTCTTGTTATCATAACATTCAAACCTAATTCCTTCTGCTAATTCTAACAAGGGAAACTTCTTAATTTCCAGTGTAAAATATTTGTGATGCGTTTTCAGTGTTGCACACCCGTGACTCCATGCAGGAGCTGATTATGGTTTAAAGGTGCATAAATATCATGACATACAGAAAAAATAGAACTAATTTTGAGATCCCATGGGTTTCAGTTTTGTATACACATGTAGTGAAAAATTGTTGCTGTGATGGTCTAAGAATACAGATAAGTCAAGGTTTTAAAGAAAAAGTCATATACATTATCACAACAGCTAGTAGTATTGTTGAGGGGAGAAAATCCTCACATGGAGAAGGCCTTGCACACCCAGAACCAGTTTGTTTGTCCTTCCTGTATTTGCTTGTATAGTGAAAGAAATGACCTCTCCCTAATATGTCAAATATACATTTTTCATAAAAGCTAACTTTCCTTTTGTATTCAGCAGGTTATATTTTCACATAGCCACCAGCTCTTTCTATGGAAAGTGTGACTGCACTATAACAATGAACTAAAAACTACATAGCAAGGAGATTGTTATTACAGTGGACAGCGCAACTGAAGCTTGATGACTTCTTCACTGATCACTATAAAAGTAAATTGCACATGGTGGGAAGTGCTGTGATCATCTGATTACATTAATGTGGTAGTACATTAGCTTAATGTATTGAAGGAGAGGAAGTTTACATCTCAGTGGCACTAAACTGGAAATCTGCAAAATGTAATATAAACCAGCAACAAGTACCATAATTGGCTAAATTAATTTCTTAATGACAATCAAAGAGGACTATTTCTAAGCAGTAGTTAAGAGCAGAAAGCTATAGAGCTGTATGCAATTTTATAACCACCTTGTCTCAAGGAATGCTTTATTTGCCAAGCAGCTGCTCTTGCTGCAAACACAGTTACAATAGCTTTTACACATGCATGTTGGTCACAGAAGTCTGTGAAGAAACTGGAAATAAAAGCTCAAAGCAGATGATTGAACATCCATGGTTAGTAATTTGGTGTTTTGAATTCTCACTTCATACAGATTATTTTATAGGTTCAGGCTTATAGTTCCTAGATGAATGTATGCATAAATTAAGCAAATAGTGGCAAGAAGGATGATACTTAATTTGGCAGGTATGGAACTGGAGATTTATAACCACCACAGGAGTGTGGGGTTTCTGTCTGTTTGCCTAAAGCCTGTTGCTGTTGTGATCCTACTTATTTTTCAAGCCTGAAGGTATTGCAGTGTCTAGAAATATGCACATATGCACCCAAATTTACTTGACATTTCACAAATGCTAGAATCTCTTAGGCTTTTCATTGCTGGATGTGAATTGGCTTTGTTAACCTGTTCACTAACAGACATAACATATAAAGGAAAGATGGGACTTGATTAATTTGCTTTGCACTGATCTGTTAATGCACTGGAAGACAAGACAGCACCAGAGAGCCTGGCAGCTTCAGTATGTTCATGGACTGGTATTGAGGTAATAATGACAAAAGCATGCTTAGCAAAGCATTTCTTAATCCTTGGGACATTTTCACTCAAAGACCTTAGAGCACTGGCAGTCTGAAACCAAGAAAATTCTCATTGATAGATCTTGCTTCACCTTTGATTCTCATTCTGCTTAGCACCCTTGGACCAAATAGATACCTCCTGCCTTTTCTTCTTCCAGCTAGTTCTGCTTACCAGTTGCAATAAAATGGCTTTCACTTTTCAGGCAGTTCCCCAAGCTAAGTGTTCAGGTAGACAAACCTCAGCTTTCAGAGCAAACCACTGGAGAGTTTCACTTCTTTCCCATGCAGGTTTCTTTCCAGAGTCCGTTCAAAGACTTTACTACTAGGAAGCTGTATTGCAGTGAGGAAGAGATGCATACAGTTGAGATCCCATGATGACCCTTAAGTTTGTAGTGTTTTACGTGGTTTCTATCTCCTGGCACAGTACAGATGGTTTAGTCCTAAATGGAGCTTGTCATGCAACAAGCCAGTGACAAAACATTTGCCTTTAGCTTTCAGTACAGAGCTATCATCTTTCAAAATGGACAAGTCAGAAATGCTGATCTCAGTGTCAGAATACTTCTGAATATTTTTTGCAACTAGCAGTGCTATTCCTAAATTTCATTACTCTGCTCTAGTGATCTAGTAATTAAGAGAACTTTAATTCTGTCCACTGTAATCTGAAATGTATGTCTGTCAATAAGCCTAAAGGATCGCTTACTTTATGACAGGTGGAGAATTTTACACTATAAATACGATGCAGTGCTTTCCTAGGATTTACAACTACATCATATGTGTATCCATGCCTAGCTATGATGCTGCTGCTAATTTCTGAACTGATCCTCAGACGAACTAGAGAAGCCGAACTCCCACCTCACTGGTCTCAACATTTTTGCTCTTTTAGCAGCCAAAAAAAAAAAGCAGCATGTAAAAACTAGTGGTTAGAAACATTCCAGGAGTGCAAAATAATTATGGAGTCTAACACTTTCCAAAACAATATTTTGGAGGAATATAGACCTTTTCTTCTTTTTTAGTCCGCAGGATGCTCTATTACTGGATATTTAGTACATTACTTCTTGCAGTATAATGCTGCTTAGAAAGATCTGCAGCAGTATAAATTTGATGTGAATATGCAAATGCCATGCAATATGACAGCCTGGGCCAGAGTGGAGGAACATAGACAGTGGATCTCAATTTTATAACAAGGTGGTGAATTTTTTATTTTTTATTTTTAATGAGGCCATTGGGCAGAATTAAGAGGGTGTGACTTTTTTTTTTTTTCTCCCCTCATTGCAAATGTATCTCTCTGATCATTCTTACTGTCTTATCTCTGGATGAGCTAGTTATAATAGGAGCCCTCAGAGTGCTTTGTGTTTTTTGAGCCTGCAATATTTTCACATCTGTCATCTGAGAAATCATCTTTCTTTTCTTATAACAGACTTTCTAACATAGGCAGAGCATTTATCTTCCTGGCCTGTTAAACTGCCTTTTCAGATCTATTCCATTTGTCCGGTAACCAAAAAGAATTCAGTCTGTCACAGTAATTCTCCTGCAGACTGAAACACATCCTGCCTTAGAACACTCTTCTCATAACCCAGTGTGCAGACATTACCACCTGCTTCCCTATTTCATAAGTCATTGACAATTACATGACTCATGCATGCAAATTAGGGATAAACAATTCACATGAAATTTGAGTTTACCCAAACTTTCTAAACATTTTCTGATGTTTGCAGATGTACTTCAAGTTTGTGAGTCTTGGGGAGGCATGATTTGTTTTTTTTCTTTAAAACATCAGCATCTCAGTGCTAACTATGAAGATGTCAGACCAGTTCTAAAGCACAGATTTCCAAAAGCTAAGCAAGTAAGCACTTGTCTTATAAATAATACAGCTTAGTTGCACTTTCAAGAAATGTAACAGTGCACAGAGTTATATTTTACTGTCTAAAAAAAAAAAAAAACCCAGACAATCATTAAAGACATGTGATCTAATTATTCATATTTATTTTCCCCAAGTAGTCAGAATTCAGGGGTTTAAAAGTTATTCAGTTTAAGAACTTGGTGCTGTAGTCTGGTGTCAGGGTGTGTTTAGCTTATTACAGACCAGACCTGTGAATGTCTGTCACACAGAGCCATTAGAGCTGATGTTTCCCACTCTTACTGAACATGATGGCAAGAATGATGTGGCCATTCCAGTTAGCCTGTTTAAAGTATTTCTTCAATATGTGCTGTGGTCTTCACAGATGCACCTTTGTATGCATTTTTAGCCATGTTGACAGATGCTTCTTAGATTGTAGAGTTTCTACCTTGCAGCTTAGAAACACCAACATAGGTGTACACAAAGCAGCTTGAATTCAAAACACTTCATCCTCTCAGTACCACAGCAGGAATTCTTACTTGGTCACAGAACCACTTGATCAACATAATTTTGTTTCCAAATCCAAGCTACTACATCTATATGGGGCTGCTACTAGCCTTGGATTGCCACTAATACAGAGACCTGTTCTGTATTTTGCTGCACCAAGTTGACATGTCCTGACATTGTAAGCAGAATTTGTGCAATTTTTGTGACAAGAGAATTTTCCTTTGAGAGGAACCTCTCAGGAAAACAAGGCAAATCCTTGGTTAGCAAGCTCTCATACTCTGCTAACACATTTAATTTTAAAGTTTACTGTAGAAAGAAGACACTTGTAGATAGTCTACCACATAATGAAACCATATTTGAAGCAGACAGATGGAGCTAAATGAACCAGGAAAACCTACAGTTCATTTAAAAAGGTCTGATGTAGAATGAGAATAACGGGTGAGGGGGTGGGGGTGGAGAGAAGACGAAAAGGGAAGCTGTATAGAATAGTCATCCTGAGGAAATCAATTCTATCACCACATTCAAGAAGATTCAAATGAACCGGTCTGGCATTATCCTTCTGTATTATACCTAGATTTTTTTAATAGTGACTTTCTGTAATATTTGAAAGATAACCATGCTGCAAAAAGCACACATACTTTAAGAACTTTCAGGAAGTATAAGAGCAAGGGCTTTCTCTCTGAAGGAGAATGAGCACAGGGGCACCCAGATGAGTACAGCTTGTAGAGAAAAAGCACAAACTCCTCTCAGCAAATTCTGAGGAACAAGGAAGTTAACAAGAAAGAGAAATTTTATATAAACAGGCTGTCTTACTCATACGAATGCTGAATACCAGCAATTAGAACATTTAAAAGATGGCACTGCATGCTAATGTTTCTTCAAAGACAGTCTCTATTCTTCTCTAGTCTCGTGCAATATGCATCATCTCTGAGGAGCTAAGTGTGAAGGAAGGTCTTTGAAACACTGCCTCTCCTGCAATGAATCATTCTTTCCAGAGAAAGTTAACTAATACCGTTTGGTTTATTTGCCATAAACCAAATGGTGGCCTATACTTGATTATAGTACCAATGCGCTTTTCTGTAGTATCATTTCAAAGCTCAGAACCTGAGGATGTGTTTGTTTATTACTTGATGAACAAATATATTCTCAGCAGATGACAACTGAGGATAACATCCTGCTTTAATGGCAGTTTTTCATGGCATGGATTTTCTGCTTTCCTTCATACTGGCTTTCTTGGATTTTCTCTTTGTTACTAGCGCCTGATGCATGCATCAACACTAATCAAACAGACTGTTCTTTGAAAGTTACGTTTTTAGTCATGCTTGGGTTAAATGTGTGAGAGCACTACTTTTCCAGCCAGAGACACCACTTATACATTGAAATCTGAAGAGAAGTCTAATAATTAGACACCAGTAAAACAGTCATGCACATTGAAAGATGTAAGTATAACTTGCATGGTGATGTAATCACTACACTGCTAGGGTAAGTACGGTCTAAAACCTCTACAGCAGTGTCTTGTGCAAAGAAGAGGGAAACACGATGGAAGCATATGTGGAAAAAGAGACATCATTTATAGTATCATGACATTTTGTCTGGCAGACATGCTTAAGGAGTGATGGTGTAAGTGTCACTAACTTCATGTTATACTTCAAAGTAAAGAGTATCTTTTTCAGGGGAATTATTATACTGCATTTTTATACTATAGCACCCACAAGTCATCTGTGAGTATATATATTTATGTATTTTAAGAAAAAATAAAAAGCCTGCATTCCAGAAGAAATGGAATTCTGACTCTGGACGTGAAATACAAGGTTGTGTTTACCTCAGAACTCCTTAGTTGTCTTCTCTGCTTCTGTCTCTGAAACGTGCTTTGCCATAGCCTGTAGGATCCCCATTCCTAAGATTCAAAAGTGTGTTTCTTCTAGGCTGCTAGCCCTGCTGCTCTCGCAGTGATCGGGGGGCTTATTTCAGGAACTAACATTTTCTGAGGCAGGTGTGCAGGGAATGTGTATACTAATGAGTTAGCTCCATAGAGTAGCCAAAGTATGTAACAAAAAAGTACAAGGTCGATATTTGATACACATTATGAATAGCTTGATTTTTTGTTTCATGTTGCTCTTAAACAGGAACCTTTTTAAGTCAGTAGGTCAAATTTCAACATCATCCCTTTCATTCTCAAAATTAATTCCTGTACCAGGAAACTGACAGCCATAGTTCAAAGCCGCTTTTCTGTACCCATGTTCATGTACTGGCCTTGGGCCTAAATGACCTATTGAATAATTTAGAGCAAACTGGAACACTTTTATAGCCCCTCATTGCAGTTTTCCAGCTGTTTTGAGCAGCCGTGGCTGCATAAAGCAGCCAAAGCCAGTCCCAGAACCTGAACCAAATACACACTGACTGCCAGTCGTGCTGTTTAAAGCCAAGATTAAACTATTTTTGTACATAGTAATTTCTGTGATGTAAGCAAGCTTAGAGCAAACCCCTTGATGAGAATTTTGCTACTGCATAACTTTTTGATTACTTTGGTTCCTGGCCTTACAGAGCCATTCATAAGGCTCCATGTTTTGTCTTCTAAGACTCTATTTCTCAATTTGTTGATCCTATTTTCGTTGCCCTTTAAGGGCAAGTCTTTATTTCTCTCTAACCATCTGCATCAAATGATAAGATATGGGCCCTGAGGCCCTTTCTGTAGTTGCAGTCATTGCCATCCAAATTTAGATCCATGTTTAAGTTTTGAGCTCTTTGATGGAATGTATGGCTGAGAGCTGCATTGTATTTAATAAATCCCTTATGAAACACTGAATCAAGTAGAGAGCTGATGAACACATTGATTATTAGTCAGCCTTGAGACGTGTGTTTTAGGAATACTGCCATGACTTGGTGTGAAACAGCTTTCCACAATGCTTAACATAGTCACCAGATAAATCATTGACCTGGACAAGGTTGTCACAGCTGTCCTCTAAATTTATGTCAGATTGCCAATTATGTGGACAAGCAACACATCCTGTACCAGTTACTAACACTTTCGTGGCCTTTCTACCCTTATTTGTTGATTCTGGCAGTCTAAAGAAAGCTGAAATTTAAAAAAGTATATGGTGCTATAATCAAACATTATACTTCCACACAAAACAGTTGAGGTTTTCTTCTACAATTTTCCTTGTTTCATCTATACCACACTTCCTTCTGTTTGCTTATACCCTTTCTGGGATGTGTACAGCTGAAAATTAAGCAAACTGAATAAATTATATCTGAATCCCAACATGGGAATTCTGTAAGCTGGCTAATGGGTCTCACACCTCATCTGTCTTGATAGGAGACAACTAACATTTAACGTTTCCATTCATGAAGACTGCTCAGAGGGTACCTTAAATTTTTGCATGCTTTTTTTTCGTTCATGCATGCTCTTAAACATCTTCCTCTGTCTGTTTGTTGGCTGATAAATCTAGCCATTATAGTCTTAGTGTAGACATCATTTATACCTAGAAAAGCATATCTAAAAATACATTGCCTTTAAATAGCAGGATCCATCACATCTGAGCTCCCATGTCTGATAGCCAAAAAGCTCCATTTCATTTCAGAAGAAAAATTGCTTCTGTCAAGGTAAACAGAATGCATTATCCCCCTTTAATAACCATTTTTAAGCATGCTTCTGTATTACTTTTTTCACAGCTGTATTGCAATAAGCTTTAGAGTAATTGCCAGTTCTTCTGTCTAATAGGTTCATTATTCTTTTGCCATAATTGCAGCCATTAAGCGTCCGATTGTTAAATTTCCACTCCTACATTTACTTAGTGTTACATTATATAATGGGGTATGTCATTACAGCACCCCAGTGGCTACAGCTGTTGTTCAAAGTGTTTCTAAAAGTCAATGAGATCTATTTGAGATATGTCTGTATTCTTGATTTTTCACAGATTCTCTGTACTGCACTATGTGTGTCGTCTTTTTTTAGCTTTTTCAAAGACAGCTGCATTTAGCTACCCTTTACTGAAAGTTTAAGAACCTGACCTATTCAAGAAGACATAAAGCTGTGACTTCAATATTTCTAAAGCACCATTTTTTCACTTTTATGGAATGTTTCATATATAACAAGGTGATGGAGCAAAGATTTAACTAAGGGGAAATTAACACTTACGGCTTAATAGCTTTTCAAGAGCACTGATTTATCTTTTGTCATGTTAAATTTGTTGGGCTTTTTCTCTGTCAGAAAAGAAGCCCAGCTCCTAGTGTTAGCTACAGTCATGGTAATAAAATGATCTATTTAATACCCTTTCCTTCATTACTTGACATTTGTTCATAAGTATGCTAGGGTTTACTTATTTTTGTAAGAGGGACTTGTTGATTTCAAATGTTACAATTGGAACTGATATGTAAACTTTATTAAAATAAGTAGAAACCCTTAAAATTATCACTCTGCCTATAATAATTTCTAATCCTCTTTCTTTCACAACACACTCATGATCTATAGAGTTTGTGTGTGCTGTCTGGTCTCAATTAGCTTTTTTTATAACAACACTGAAAAAATAAGTTTCAAGACACCTATACTAACACTTGTGTTAGTTTATTTTGCTGACAAGCATGGAGAAGTTGTTTTGGAAATCACTGGTACCAACAACTGTCAGCCCAAATCAATTTCCTGGGAAAGTTTATACCTCATGCCCAATAACATTAGTTGTGAGACTATCCAGCCTTTTTTTAGAAAATAATTTCATGTCATTTTAAAACTCTCATGAGCTGTATGTCATTTTTATTACTTACATTTCACACTCCTCCATAAGGGGTTGATTAAAACTGCATTTGAAATGTATATCACATAAGGGTTTTTTTTATATAGCACATTTTCATTCTTAACCTCATTACCAAGCTATATTTTCTTTCAGGGATTAACCTAAAATTGCAGCATTTCATATCAGTATATGCAGTATGTCATATTTTCTACCTTATACATTATAATAAAAATAAAATTATATGGTGATAAAGATATTTGATTTACAGAAAATAGATAGTTTTATTTAAGTACTTTTAAAGAGAAACGTTTCTCTTCCAAATTCCTTCCCATATTGTAGAACATATACTGAGGATAGAAACAGAAAGAAGTCATAAAATACACACAAAAAAAATTGCTTCCCACCCCCATCCCCACATGGAGGTAGACTTCACAGAGGAAGGCAAAGGAAAACCCTCATGATCTCTGCTTCTAGACTGCAGTTCAAATCTACATCATTATCAAAGTAGAAAGTTGTTACCACATTATGTCTGTGTACATGACATTTATCTGCTTGTTATAATCATGTTTTCAGTACTAAGGTACTGGGTAATTAATTCTTTCGGTGTCTGGCACTAGATTACAGTTATACTAGATATGCCAAGGTGTTGAAGATGCCATTCAGATGTTCTGTTCTCTTGTGGGAGAGTTCTTTTTGAGCAAAGTAGGTGTAGCAAACTTCTACTGTAAATGTCAGTTTTACAGCTCCAGAACTGGCTTTGTTTTCCAGGATTCCTGGATTGTAAAACTCAGGGATATGCAAAAGCGGGGGGGGGGGAAGCACAAACAAAACCACCAGCTAGTAAAACAGAAAAAAAAAGTAAGGTGATTGGTGTTAAGCAAATAGGTATCAGAAAATAGTTAACTTTACCCTGTTTTCAGCTCTTTGGGGAATTGGGTAGAAGTAAAATTAAACATACTCTTTATTCATGATCCAAACCATAACAGAGTTCAGAGTTTCACAGTCAGCAGATTATTGGATGGTGAATATTTGGTATTTCAACCAGATTCATGTATGATTTTATGTACAACTCACATAAAAAGTGTAAGTCATTCTGCAAGCCATATAACTTAGTTGATAAATCTAGTTTACATTTCACACAGGCTAGAAATAATTCCCTTTTACATTTTTCATGTCAGTAGCTAGAAGTATGATGATCATCTCTCTTATATCCACAAAACATCATAGTTACAACAGCACTATTATACAGAAATCATCAGTTCAGTAGACTGATTCTTTCAGTGATCTTTCAATATCTGAGCCAATGCCCATCAATATTAACTGAGAAACTTGTATCTATGACTGATTGGTGAATTATGTAGTTTCAAAGATATAGTGAAGGTAAAATTACTGCATTTTAATTGACAACATGAATGAGTAAACCAAATTGCTAAAATAGGTTTTAGCATATTTTCCCCTTAATGCAGATAGCTGATGATAGTTAAACTTAATGAGAAGCTTATTAAGAGGGAAAGATGACAGGAACAAGGTAGATGACAAAGTTGTTTGATAGGGATAGACTGCAAGGAAGCATTTTGAATTTGGAGCAATGGAAATTTGCCAAACAGAAAATTTGGATAAATTACTAGTTTGAAGACTCATCTAAAAAAGATCCAAGAAATGTTGTCTGGAGAAGATGAACAACATAGTAGGATCTGATTTAGCTGCAGGACCAGCCACAGCTATTAAGCAAGACATGCTGAACAAACTCCATGGTCACAGAAAGACCATGGGTTACTCCATTGGGCTTTATTCCAGCCAGCAGTGAGGAAACAAAGACAGAGAAGTGAATGCAACATTATTTTTGAGCTCAAATCTGAACATTTCTTAGGCTGTTAAATTGAAAAGACAATGTTTACAAAATCTTTGTGAGTTATAGTTACCACGTAAATTTTCTGGATGAGTGGATGAAGCAAACTGGATGAGTGGGTATCTTCCAGTGGAGATTTCTGGAAAAGGCTGATTAAATCACAAATACTCCTGAAGCATCATAATCAATTCTAGTGGACAAGAAGTTCAGCTCTGATTCTGTCTTTCTGGAGAGGTTTCTAGGCATAGTACCTACCTCACCAAGGTATATCTGGGAACTCCAAGTGCAACATGCTCACTCTGCTTGGACTCCAGAGGTTAATGAAGTGACTGAATAAAGCCCATGAAATTCTTTTAAGTTACATTAATCACTGAAGCCAGCTAAGGAAAAGGAGACATTTCTTTTCTCCCTGCGAGCATAATGTTTCATAAAATGGATGTAGAGTAAATCACCTGGTATAGAAGGCTTCATTGTTGTCTTCATTAACTGTGTAATGTTAACTGCAGTCATCTGATCAATGTCCTTGGATTTTTTTTTATTTTTTTTTTTTTACAAGTAATCCATTCTTGAAAACCCAGCCTTTGAATACTGGCTTTTCTTTTGCTGTGTTTCACTATCAGACATTCTCACAAGTGACAAGGAATGAAATTGAAATAAAAATCTGGAGCAAAGCAGAAAAACAAACAAGCTGAGACTATAGGTCCTGATCAAGAAAGCTGGGTGCAGGCATAGCTGACTCTGCTTAAAGGTCAAAATTTGAGGCAGCTCCAGCTGTCCACTCCAGAATGGTGCCTCCTCTTTGCTGAAAGCCCAGAAAGCTGTGTAGCTGTTAAAAGTTTCTCTTATTGATGTCTTTTGAGAATAGCAAACTTTCCATGTTGTTCTATCAGGTAATGGCTATGAATGCTCAAAAAAAGGGATAGCACTTTTCCCAATCCTGTGTGGAATTACGCACACTGTTTTCTTAACTCACAACAGTCAGATGTATGTTGAATTCAGCAGTTCTGTCAACAAAAGGCTGCACACCCTGAAACTCCTCCTGGCTGGCTGTGCAGCCCCTAAAGTTGCCCATGTTCTTTAGGCTTTTGCTAACACCTATAAGAAATGGTAGGTAGGCTTATGAGGTTGGTGGATTAGCTTGTGGCAAAACCTGAAAAGTGTGGCAAGGCTTTTGCATTGTTTTTTCACACTTAAATTAAAAAGTCCCTGTTGTTTAAGACTCAAGTGTATAGTTCAGACAGCAAATTTCACTGAAAGAGTAGTACCATTAACCTTAATGTGAAGGTAAAATGTTACCTGAGGTGAGGATTATAGTGCTGTGTCTTTGTGGTTTGAGTCCTGGATGGGGATTTAGAATATCGCAATATTTAAATGCACTAAAAAAAATGAAAATGTCTAGGGTAGGCTGCATTTTGGTCAAACTATTTGAAAGTATAAAGGCTTGTGTCTGTGGAAAAGGCTTCTCCTTGACTTTGTTGAAGAGGTAAACAATGCATATTTTCCTAACAGCGAGTGCTGAAGTCAGTATTAAAAGGCAGAGATGAGCCTACTTTCATGGGGGCAAATGAAACTGCACACAGCAGCGGTCTGGGAACACACTCAAATGACAGTGATGTTTGCTCAACACCATCTTTAAATCTTTAAGAGCCAGTGATCCCTGAGAAGACTGGCTGCTGTGGAGTGGGAGAAAATTGTACAGAGGCATCCTGTTAGTTGAATAGTAAAGTTGTGTTTGTTAATACAAGCTTGTTAATGGAACTGAATTTTGTATTTATGGACTTAATAGGTCTTTTATGTTTTCTGTTCTGGATGGACACCATCAACTATTATTCCAGCCATAAAATCATTAGTAATGGAGACAGAAAAGAAGAAATGTAGTTTTACATTCAGTTCTGTAATTATGGATCTTGTTCACATTATATTCATTGCAAAAGAGGCTCATTCTTCCATCTTCTAGACTGTTAGCTAGGTCTTGAACAACTTTGATATGGTATCATTGGTGTACACTGTGTACCCATAGTGGACTTACTCTTGTTTGTATTGAAGTCATTCCAAAGTCATTATTACGGCAACATTTTCTGACTGTTACTATGCTTTCACTCTTGCTATTGTATCCTTTTCTTTCTCCCAACAGTACACACACATATCAGCTTGAGCTTGAAATAATAATAACATTTTAGATAGTTTATGACACAGCCTTAACCTTCCTTAATAGCAGTTTTATGTATTCAATATTCTGCTGCTCTAGTTGGCTTGCAGCTTTCAGAAGCACTGGCCACTAAATAAAGTTCATATTTATTGCTATGTGTCGTCTAAAAGCAATCACTCAGAGCAAGAATTATAAGATCTTCTACAGATGAAAATGTTTTTGTGATGGAAGTTGGCAAGGCCAATTTGTTATCGTGAGGCATGGAGAAGAAAGGCCAGTGTTCTTGACTGTTTAGTGAATGTACTTATTTTCTTTTTGCAATTTTCATTATGGCAAATTGTTTGACCTAGCAGAGAGACATCTCCTCAAGGCTGAGATCATATTGTTTTGCTAGTAAAATTCCATCACAGTCAACAACGTGTATAAATGGAAAAATGAGGCAGAAAGGTACAACGGTATAGGACAGTATGTTTTCAGATCAGTAATCAGTGTCTATTTAAAATAAAATAGAAATATATTAAATGAGATGCTTTGACTCCATTTTATTAAGGTGAAGTGAAGTTTTATTACTAGTGTTATGATCAAATGAAGGAAAATAGGGGTAGTGAAAGCTATACACAGGAGAATAAAAGCAAGCAGCTAAAAAACTGTTATATTAACCTAACAGTTCTTGACATTTAGTAAAGTCAGTGAGATGTGATTTTTCATCCAGAGCTAAAAAGTTTCTGTGATAGTATTAGTTAAATAAAAAAAGCAAAATGGAATTCCTTTGTGCTGTGTGTATCTCCATTGCAGGAAACACGTCTAACTTTCTTTAGGACAATGTAAAAGAATAAAAATGCAAATCTTCTAATCTAAATTCTAGAGAATAAATAACAAAATAATAGCAAAACTAGTAAAAATTACTTGCAGAATAGTAACTTCTACAAACAGAAACACAGCCTTTTCCATTACCTTATCAAATCACTACAGTGGCATTTAACTGAGTGTACATATTCTTACTTTCTTTTTAGAATCGATTTGTTTCTCTTTTGTTAGATTTCTAATGTCATGAAAATATCGAGTTGAGGGTCATTCTTTCTTGAATGTTTATAAGTTAGTAAAGATTATTTTACAGTATAAATCAGTATGTGAAGGAGCAACGGTTCTTCATTTAAATTTACGTAGGCCAGTACTCGTGTATTTGCAAAAGGCCAAATTTAACAATCCTGATGGAGGGAAAAAAAAAAACCAACCCACGTTGATCTTACAAACTTTTAAAGACATAAGTCACTTGCTCATGTCTGTAGTTCCACAGAAGTTAAATTGTATTATTATGCAAATAACACTACATGTCTACATGCTGTCAGGTTCCAGTTAATAAATAGCCATACTCCTCTGTTATTTTCATGAACTATACAAAAAAGATGCTTATGTAGACACTTCAAAAAATGCCAGCAAGGTGTTCTGTGAGAAAAATAACACTATTTAATCTGGCTTAGTGTGAATCAAACTGCAAATAGTGTGTTTCACTTTCTGAATTTCTGAACTGGTTTAATTACATTATGAATTTATTTCCATATGTATGTTGACATGAATTGAAGCCATTGTCATTAGTCATCTTAGTATGTACTGCCCTGTTTTTTGGTGGGGCCTGATTCTAATTCACATGAAGTTTTGGACACCTGTTGAGCAATGAAAAGGAATCTTTAAAAATATCTGCTTAGCTGAGATTTACACACCAAAACATGGTCAAAAGCATATAGTTACCTTAGTGGAAATTACAATCAGACCCAAGACTTTCATGTACCTTTATTTTAGATCTTGGCATTGGTGGTGTAAATGAGTGTTCATGTTGTAAGAGAGTGGACAATTAATACAAACTTGCATTTTATGCCAGTGATCTCTGGGATGAATCCCTGCATATGTACACACACATACACATACACATACAGGGCTGAGCTTTCTGCAAACATGAATGTCTTACATAATTTAATCAGCATAGACGCACAAGGGTTATGATAATCCTCAGCAGCTTTGCCAGCTCACTTTTGCAATACTCCTCATGCATCTGACTCAAACATACTCTCAAATAGCCTAGGTATAGTGCTTTGCTTCACATAGCCCTTTTATCACCAGTGGTTTGGCTTCTTGAGAGATGCTAAGGGAAGTTGGGCTACTCTAGAAGAGAAACTGGTCTTTAATCTTAGTTTCATCTGATGTGAAAGTGGAGTAAGGAGATACGATAAAAAGAGATGTACTTTGCCATGGTTTAGGTTATATTCAGTCCTAATAGTAGTTCAGACTACTGCAAGCCAGCTCAGAGAAACTGAAGGACATACTGCTGTACCCTTTTTGTCAAATCACTGGATTGATTTGGTTTTGACTAGTCCTGCAGTCAGAGGTGGCTGAACATAGAGTGGAAGTTGCTGCCTTGGAATAAAGAACAGAAGGTAAAATAAGGTTATTTTATTTATTCACTGCTTGCCAAGATACTCCTCTAAAATAAGAATTTTTAGGTTTATTTTACTTATTCTTTATAGAACGAGGTGAAGGCTTTTTGGTTTGAGACTATGACAGATTTTACTGTTTCAAAACCTGTTTTTAAAAAAGTTATTTCTGACTGACTTATGAATTACAAATCAACTTGGTCTTTTTTCTTCTCTCTTTCATTTCTGAGATATATTGATAGTGATGAGTCATATGAAAAAGAACTTGCATATGTAAGTGGTTACTGGAATTGTTAATACATTCAGCAGTGATTTGCCACAGCATTGGATAAAATGTATTTATGGAAAAGATTTGTAAGGTCTTTTGAGTTGGGAGCTCAGTTTGAACATAAAATAGAGTATCATCTTGCCATGTTTATCCTATCTTTTCTTCCAAAGTTTCAGGAAGTCTGCTATAACCAAATCTTTAGAGTACTTAAAATGGTTGTAAAAATTACATTTAAAAAAAGGAGGGTTTTTTTTTTTTCCAGTTTTCTGGACACTCAGAATTTAGCGCACTGTATCTAAGATTTTACAGAGAAGCCCATTTAAGCTACAGGAAGAAAATGACAGTTCAAATTTTCATTTTAGTGGCTTATAACCATGATCTAGTATCATTAGTTTATTACTGACCAGACTATCTGAAGTCCAGATGTTGTCTCTATGATTCCTACAGCTGCTCCCTGCATCTTCTTGCTTTAAGTCTGATGTAAACAAATAAACTGCAGGCATTCAAATAGAGCCTTTAAGTTGAAGATGTTGCTTGCTTACCTGTTTGTACTAAGTACACTGCTTAACTTAAGTGAGAACAGAAGCAAGCTTACTGGGGTGAGTTTTTTCAGTGTTTATCAGGCTGTAAAGATTGTAAATATGCTTCTCTCAAATGTTAATGAGGATTCCTTGGCATGTACAACAGGCATAATCCAGATGACTGTGCTGTCTCCTAATTTGCCATTAGACTTCCCCATCTGAAAGTAGTCAGGGGAGTGAACATTCAGCCTAGTCTAAAATCAATCTGAACGATCAGTTATTGACAACATTTATCCCACATTTTAGGAGAAAATATGGTATAAAATGGAGTAATTAAGTGTGGCTCCTCTGTATCTTACAACTTGTATTTTTGCAGAATGGTATTTATTTTAAGAATCCAAAATAAATGGAAATTACTGCATACTTCTGACAATCCAAAATCCTAAACTTTCCAAAATTAGGCACAATATTATCTTGTTTTTAGGCTTCAAGAGCAATATTATAGAAGCTGTTTAAGCAAACTGTTTTATCTTCATGTTTGAGGGCCTTTTATTGAATCAGCTCAGATTCTTCAAGAATGCATAGAAACTGTTTTCACAATAATTCTCTTTTTGAGTATATTGACAATTGTGACAGCAAGCACTTGTGAGCATATAGCAATGGATGACAGAAGAATAGTCTGTGCTTTCTATTTAAATTACCCTTGAGAACAGATGAACTGTCATAGCTTTAAGCGATAAAAGTCACGTCCACACTACTGAGATTCCAATTAGCCAACTTTGAACACAGTCTATTTGTCACATTTTAGGGAGCTAGCATTGCTGTTAGCAGGAAGCAAGAGACACTTCTCTACAGGGAAAGCTATTACTAGTATAACACATGGAAATATTCAATTGTTCTCTACAAGCTATAGCTTTTGTTTCATCAGCAAGTATGGCAGAAAACCTGGATGGGCTTCCTGCCTAACAACTGTAGCACATCCTGCTTTCATCTGATTTTGATAACTTCGTCAGAGACTGGGAGCAGTCTCTGGATTTCGACATTGTCAATTTAATATAACTCAATGAAATCTCTTAAACAGATTAAAAGACTCTGATAAGTTATGCCTTTTAAATTTTTCTGGATGTATTGTGTGACTAACCCAGGGCACAATATGAATATTAATAATAAAGTATAAGGTAATGCAGATCTGTCTGCCAAGACAATCTCCCTTCTTTATCTCTGTTTTGTTTTCACCTATTTTCTCTATCAAAGGTGGTTGTTGAAGTACAGAATAGACGTGTACCTAATCTGTTTCTATGTTTAGGTTTTTCCAGGAAAATGTCCTCCAGTAAGTTCTATGAGCTTTTACAGAATGACAGTGGAAGCTGGTTATTAAAAAAGAAAAATAATAATTTAATAATATTGTATCATTTAAAAAAATTCAAGAAATACGGACTAAAGTTCAGCAAAGTACTTAAACATACACGTTTATAGTTTGATTTAGGTTTTAAAAACAAATTCAAACAGTATTTTTGAAACAGCATGTTGTGGTAGGAACAATGGAAACACTGGGATGTGATTCCTGTCATAGAAAAAAAAGAATAATGTGCATTAATTAAAACAGTAGTGCTTTTCTTGTTTAACTATTTTGTATACATTCTCTCAGCCTCCATTTAACTGTCTGTTACTTAAGTCATTGTTTCGTTTACAAAAGACCAAACCTTGAAGGCAAAGAAGTATTTGCCAATGTTTTACTCACAGCAAGAGTGGCCCAACAGGCTGCATGCACCCTGCTACCCAGACTAAAATGGCAGTGATATCAAATATTTGCATACTCATGGAAAGTCCATTCTTTCCCTTCTGAAAATGTCTGTGGCAGAAACTGGGCTCTGTTGTGTTGTCTCTGGCCAATCTCTGCTTAGCACCTCTGGCTGCTTTGCTAGGGATCATGATAACACTTGTAAATGGTTTAGATTGTTGTGCCTTGTCCCCTTATTTGTTTACAAAGCACCTGACACTGTTAGGATGTGGTAATTAAAGACATAATGGATATCAAAATACATGGCGTGTACCTCTGTCTCACTTATAAGGCAGGATCACTAATGGAGGAATGAAAGAGGTATAACGCATAGATTTAACATTCCATTTCTCATGTATTTGGTAGGATGTTCTGTATTTCCAGTTGAAGTAGGTGAGCTCACCTGATATGAGTATGAACTTGGTTCTCTTCCAATGAAAGGGCCATTTGCAGCTTTTGCTTCAAATGAGTAGAATATTTTACAAGCTAAATATATAATTCTGTGTGCAGAAATTCCAGCTGGTTTTGCTCCCACTGGCACAGGATTCTTGTTAGCAGTGTGAATTGTAGATCCAGATAAATAAGGTATATAACGAAGGATGGAGCTCAGAGAAAATTCTCAATGATGTCTAAGAAGCAGGATCATTACTACAAATGCAGCTGTGGGAATCATCTAAGAGAGGTACCCTGATATTTCTATGAATCTAATTGAAATCTAATATAATCTTGTCATCCATATGACCAGGACAATCCTTGTTTCCTTTGTTAACTTCCTCCATTTGCTGGTTAGCTGCTCAGACATGAACAAAATTAAACATTCCATTTGTTGCTTAACACTGGCGAGCAATGATTAGTCATTAAGTCTGAGAGACATCTTTAATAGCATTTTTGCCTTAATAATCTTTTACTGCTTTCTGGAAAGGTTTACTAAGAGATCCTATTTTTTCAAACTCCATACTCTAAATTGAATCTGGAGTCTAGTTTCTGATACAGTTAAGTGAGATTGAAAGATGGAAGTGGGATAACACTGTCATATGCTCAGAAAGTTCATTGAAATGACATCCATTTCCTGGCTTCCGTCAAGTTTCTAAAGCAACTTCTGCTACTGCTGACAAAGGGGGTTTCATTAATTCCTGGTAGATATATACCTTGGCCATGGAGTTAGGAAGCTTCTTGTAGTATTCTGGTTATGTTTGCTTTTTTGCCTTCATTTTGTAACTCGTTATTATGATCCATTGTATAACTTTTAAAAATTTCACTTTTTCCTTGTTAAATATGTTTTAGTTCCTTACAGTCATTCCTTAGCAAATCTTAACTTAGCTATTTTAATCCTTCTTCAAAAGCATCCTCTCTAATCAACACATAATCTCTCAGGATTTTTTTCTGAATTATATTTAGTTCACTGACACCTTTCTGGTATTAGAGTGCCAAAAGCTATGCACAGAATTCTATGTGGAGTCTCATCAGAGCTGCAAGGAGAAAGATAATCACGTAACTGGGCTGTGATGCAGTATTTCTACAACCCAGAGTCAGTTGCTGTTTTGGCTGCTTCAGCTTTTCACTGTAAGCTTTAATTTGCCAAGCTTGGCTGTCTCTTTGGACTTTCCAGTATCTCCTTTCTATAGGATTGCAGCGCTTCAAAGCATAACAACGCATGACTTTGATTTTTGGAGGAAGAACTTATTTTACTCTCATTTATAACATTTAAGAGGGTTTTTGGTATAATTTCTCTATCTCTGGCTAGAATATAAAACTACCAAATTTATTATGAAATTATATGCTGATACATAAAGTATGTATTTTCTACTTCCTTTAAATTGTTGCTGTTGTAGATAAAACATGCTAGCTTCCTGTTCACAGCAATTTTTGCTTGCATCCTGTTGCTGGTAGTGATCATATCTAATATAGTTTCAATATATTTTAAATAAGATGAGAGGTGTTTTGCTAAGTCTGTTGGTATGTCAAACTCAGAAGGCATAACAAGTGGAATCCCACAAGGATCTTTCTTCAGACTGGTTGTATAAGCATTACACTACTGATTGAGATTATGAAATTGAGGGTAAAAGGAAAACCCATAAATGTAGATGAAGCCAAAAGGCTGGGAAGGTTTGCAAGGGGAAAATTAGAAGTGCAATTGGTGATGATAAATTGGAAAGGCATTCTGAAATCAGTAAGGAGACAACCGATACAGACAGGTCTCTAGATGGAAACACCAACACACTGTGAAGGGATTAGCTATGCAAAATCACTGCAGATAATTACATGGCCATAAACTGAATGGGAGTCACTGCACAAATGTGATGCTGGGTAGAAAAAGCAAATGCTATTCTGAAGTGTGGAACAGGAGTGTGATCTAATTATGCCATGATTTTTAGTACTGCTGGGGCTCTCCAAGGACCACTGTATTCCATTTGCAACTTCACACTTAAACCTATAGACAGTTCAGAGAAAGCTGAGAGAATGTCCAGCAAGAAAATACAAGGTTTAGATATGAAAGGATGGTAGAACTGATTCTTAAAGAAGGAGTTGAATGTAATAACCACCTGTGAGAAAAATTGTAATGAAGAGAACAGTAATATGGGCATTTTTATTTTCCTGTGTCTACTTAAAATAAAAGGGAGAAATGGGTCTGTTTAAAACGCATAGTGTTGCTCTGTTGTTAGGAAAACCTTTTGATTTATAAGATGAAAGGTGCAGAGCATGCTGCCTCTGGAATTTTGGCAAGCTTTTCCAAGAGGATTTTGGGGAAAGGAAAAAAGGCTAACCCATGTCTTGCATGACATGGTTTAGTGTGAGGTGTCCCTGCCCATGGCAGGGGGGTCGGAACTTCATTTTAAGGTCCTTTCCAACCCTAACTATTCTATGATTCTGTTCACAACTCTGTCTCAGAGCAAAGGGAACTCCTCCTAAGGCCTTGTCTAGCTCCATATGTTCATGTTTCTCTATGCACAGTGTTTCCACCTCCCAGAGTTAAAGCAATGTAAACTGTAAGAGAGGTCTGACTTGACACAAACTCCGTATTTTATAGCCAGCCAGGCTCAGGATCCTCTTGCGAATGCTATTGTAGCTTGTTGTTGCCATACAGTGAAGTCAAATTTCATTGATAGCAACAAATCACTGAAACTTTGGGGGTTCGAAAACTTTCCTTGAAGTGAAGGTAGAGATCTGGGGAAAACATGCTGCCTCCAGCTGAGTCTGCCCTGGGGAAGGGCAGTAAAAGCTTTGGGCTTCTGAGCCAGCCATACAGAGATGACAGTTTTCTTTGCTACTTGCCTGTCCATACCACATTTTCTTCCCTATTTTACAAACCAAACTTATAAAACAAACAAACAAAACAAAACAAACCCACAGTGCAGGCAGTTCAGCCATTTTCTGAATCATTAGCAAAAGGTAAACCTCCTGGTCTAATTTCTCATTAGTGTATTTTTTTTTCTTCTTGATGTCTCCAAATATGCTTTCATTCACTGTTTCTTCTTTAACTAAAATTACCTCAGTGCACTTTTAGTCGGTCTTTTCTTTGTCCACCTGTGCTCATATATTTATAATTCTATTTCCAGAACATTCTCACTGTCCTCCATTCTTTGAGTAGACATTTGGGAAGTTGCACTGGCTGCTTGGCATTTTCCTTTATCACCAGGATTATATTGTATTCGGATACCTTTCAGGAGGAGTCTGAGGGCTTCTTGCATTTGAGTGTCAGAAAGCATCCTTGAACTTCAATCTCTATTGCTCTGTGAATCCATTCTTTAGCATGCACCAAAGGACGAATGGGCGCTCCTAGAGAGCATCTTTATTATTTAAAATCAGTTCACAGTATGAAAAACTGCTGTAATGAAAGTTAGACCCTTGCTGAATGTTCTTTGTCTAGAATCTTTACTTTTATGACTCATGAAATTGTTTTTTGTATGATTAAACTTTCAGATTTAGAATTTAACTCCATGAGGCCAGTTTTTTAATTATTTTTGCCACTTTGCAAATACAAAGGAGCTATATTCAGGCCCTATATAGCCTCCTATATATATTCAGGAACTATAACCAAGCCCTGGGAAATATTACCTGTATATGGAAAAGGAGAGAGATATTCCAAAACCACACTGCAGCTCATTTTAACTGTCACTGTTTTGTTGACATGGCTAATAAGATTCAAGTCAAAGCAGTATGAGGAAATAGTCCTCAGCCAGCTGCCTAACAGGAAAACTGTAAACCCCTATTTGAATTTTTCATACTTTGTCAAATGAACAGAAATCAGAGAATCAAATGGAGAACCAAGGCTACTCATTAATTCGCCCTAGTCATCCAGCAGTGTTTGACCAGCTGGAAGTGTTTATGTATATGGTTACTATAACCCTCACTGGATCACTTCATTAGTATTACAGATTTTACCTGAATTCTTCTGTGGCCACCTCTCAACAGTACTGGAGTATCTCACAGTCGTTAAATTTGTCTATCCACACACCAGTCCCATGAAGCCAGTGTTGCTGCTTTCTAAATAGGAAAATTGAGTGTAAGGTAAATGTCACGCTTGAAGTCATACAGGTTTGCAGCAAATCCCAGGTCTACATGAACCCTAACTGACAGTCACAAGGCAATGACATATCCAATATGTTTTATGCTACTTCAGATTATTGAGAGTTGAAATACCTGAAGATGGAATTAAATTAAATAACTCTTAAATGCAACAAAAAAAAATATATAATTGGATGTGGCCACTGTGGGTCCTACTTCTGTCCCCACGAGAAGCAGCAGGTGGCTTTTGTTGGTAACTGCAGTGAAACTGGAAAATGAAGGTAGACAAAATCAACAGATTCTGAATGTCCTCCTCAACTTTGCTTTGAAACACCATCTTTTTTAGCACCTGCAGTCCCTTTAATGAAACAATGTCAGACAGTTCTGCAGAAAACAAGACATAACAGTCCCAGATAGTAAAACCTGGATTTCACTTGGACTGTAGGTATGGAAGTTCATGACTGAGTAGTTTAGAGATTAAAATTCTTCCTTGCCCTAGGGATCCATGAAAAGACAGGCACAAGGAAGGTGAAACCGTAAGATGCAGAGGTATATGTTATCAGGTACTGATGCAGTCATGGCTAGATGCAGGTAAATGGAGCTGCTCTACTTTTAATTCAGAATAATTTAATAATAGAGCTTTTTACACATTCTTTGTTTACAAAAATAAAGACTGCAAACAGGACTGATACTGCCTGTGTTGTCTTACGAGAAGATCCATGTGTGTTGGATAAGGGAGGTAATACTCCATCATCCACTTCTAAACTAGTTCTTGAGAAAGATATTACAGATAATGCAGCAGAAAGCTACATAGATGAAAACAGGAGATAGTGGGCAAAGGCCGACAAAGTCAGCTCATGAGCCATGACATTCAGTATTCATAGAACAAAACTGCAACTTGAAAATGCAGTACAGCAACAAAGCAAAAAGCATGTGAAATAGTTGTATGCAGTGAAGTGGACTTATGGTAATAAAAATTGCTGTGCATGTGTGACATCATATAAAGTACCTCTTTCTTCATGTTATCAACTTGGCTGTATTAATTCTTATCAACTTGGCTGTATTAATTCTCTTTGTATAAAGAAAAAAGAACTACTATCTTTATTGTATAACAGGAGGGAAATAACAGATATATTTAAATGAACTATTGTATTTTTCTTCGCATTGAGATGACCTAGTCAAGCCAGATATTAATGGTTAGTGGGAATTGCAGATCTGCTTTAGCTCTTACATATTTTATCTGTTCAGTCGTACATATGACTGAGATATCAGGTGCCTGCAGCTGAGAACTGATTTTTAGTGTATTACAAATTCAGAATCATCTAAACATAGAGCCCATGGGTTCCTGTTATTTTTAAATGAAAATTATTTCATGTACACTAACATGGGGAGATCACTTGAGTTTTGCATTGGAAGATTAAAGGGATGTAGAGCCACTTTCCGTGGAGTATTTCAGATGCTGAGTCTTCTACACAGGAATGATGGAGTATGGAGTCACATAACCTGTGGACCGTTTCAATACAGTCAGACGGAATCCTGTACACCTGGGTTTAAGGAGCTCCCTTTTTCCTACTCCTGTCTTGCTACTCCCCAAGACTCAGGCCTCTGTCTCTATTACAGCACAGTCTCTTGGCCATTCATTTTAGCTATTACTTTTTTTCTTTTTTTTTTTTTTTTTTTGTATTCTCAACCCTGAAGATGTTCAGCACAATGGAAGGAGATCCCAGGCAGAAAAGAAAGTAAATTTTGAAAGCATTAACTTACATTTAGCAGCATCATGAAATTCAGTAAAGGGGCTGACTGGGGAGGGACGCTTTCCCGTTCGTCCTCACAGCTATCTGTCATATTCTTTACAATTCTACAGCTTGTGACCTCCACAGGTCACTCAGTGACTTGCTCATACGGAGCCAGGCTAGGTGTCATACTTCACAGCTGCATTTCCTTTCAGGGGCCTGATGAGAGCTCCAGACTGGGGCTCAGATTGCAGAATTGCCAAGGAAGAGGACTAATAAAAAAGACAGTGCAGCTGACTGCTTAGTCACTAGGTGAAGCTGAGACTGTGACTTACAGGAAAGTTGAACATGTGTCCTATTATAGGATTAAGCAAAGTGGAGGACTCATTCCTGTATTAAAGCATGATAACAGCTGTGAAGATAGATACCTTAATTTTCCAAATCTCAAGTGGACCCTGAATCAATCCTACTAAAGAAACAGTAAATATTATAAAATCTGATTAGTGTGTAGGCTGATGGCTTTATAACCCTGAAAAACTTTAGGATCCCCTGTCTACAGGCAGGAAGAATACCTTTTGACTTTGCCCTGGATTAGTCTATAGTTACTAGAAAATGACTGACAGCTCAGAAAATTAAACAAGCAACTTTTTGTACATGTATTATGTGTGTCTGTATATGTATTTCTATCCATAAAGCTTAAAAACAAATCAAAAGCAACTTGAGCACCATCTTTATCAGCTTATGTGCAGATTTTATTCAAGCAAAATTCTTGCTGGGTTCAGAAAAATCTGGAAAGGACGACAAAGTCCTGTCCTTCATCGTTAGAAAAGCATACATTTCACTGTAGCAATTTATGTCCCTGGCGGGTCCATGTGTAAAACCCTATATAAATCCTTTATCTTTCTGCCAGGATCTGAGTCCTGAGAAAACCAAGGTTGGAAAATGAGTAAAACTAATACAAAGCATTTGAAAATTACTTTTAAAGTAATTTATCAATATTTAGGGGCCAGAAGTAGCTTCAGCCTGTTACTGCAGATCTAGGTCTGCTGAAGACTTTCATCAGGCTTCGCTCTAAGCACATCAGTCATCTTTTAGATACAAGCATGTCTGCTGAAGTAAAATATGTGTACTTGTCCTTGCAGGATGAGGGCTTTGAACCATATGTGAGGCTTTGCAAATTGTTTTGTCACTGAATTGTTTTACAAGAGTTTATGAAACACCTTGAAGTACCAAAATGAATTAATTTACAGCATATGTTAATAGCAGGAAACTTTGCCCTTTACACAAGGCTGTAAGACCTCAGAAACATCTTAAACCAACTGGGTAAACAGTGTAAAAATGATCTAGAAATACTGCAGATGCATGCCATTCTTCAGTCATTTTAAAACTTATTATTATTGCTTATTTATAAATCCCTAGAAATATGTATTTCTGATAGATCTGCTGATAGATCCTGAACCACAATGACACAAATGGCACACTGTAATTAGACAGGGAGAGGGAGAATGAGTCTGATGTTCTGCCAAAGCTCATTAAAACTGGTTGTGCACTCAAGTGCACAGAATATTGCTCATGACTGGTAACAGAGGAGCATACTACTAGCTAGATAGTTAGAACGTGAAATTATTTTACTAAAAAAGGAGGGAAGTATTGGAGAAGAATAGAGAAGTAAAAAGAAGAGAGAGTTTTCCTTTTGAGGGCTGAGATATTGCTGTTCTTGACCATATGTTGGTAAACCAAAATGCCATTGTGCTTTACCATTTATTAACAGGGCAAAGGTTTACTGCTCAGAGGTGCCAAGGCCAGAATAAGTGTCTGTACTGCCTAACCTGGCTGGCATTTATTTGGCAAGGTGCACAATTTCTTGGCAGATCTGGTGGGTTCCACTTGCTAATCATGTACTATACCTTCCTCTGCACCATTTCTATTAAAGCTACCATTTCTTATAAAAGCAGATGCAGTTTTTAGAAAGCATTTTACTTTGGGTAACTTTTGTGCATTCTTATTCACCTTTGCTTTCTAATGGCCAGTTTTTAACTCTGAAGGATGATCTTAATATGTAAATAACACACATCACTACTTGCTCCAGCAATGCCAAACGAAACACAAATTGCTAGCTGGCAACCTTGGCTTTGCTGCGTTTACTTTGGCAAGACAGAATGGCCACCCTGCATGTGGTAGCATAAGAGAGGGGAAAAACATTACTGAATGCAGCAACTCACTCATGAAGCTTATTCTGCAAGCAAATGTTCTGTATTTCACAGAGAGGTAAAAAACAGTCAAGCAGGGGCATACAGAGCAAAATAGCAAAATAAATGCATTGGATACCCCCTAAAAAAATAATATAAATTAAATACTGTATAAAATACTAAGAAATGGTGATAAATGAGAGCAGATGTAGACTTGAAAGGAAGGGTTAGGATCAGCTACTTAATAACCAATTAACAAAATTAGTGTAATGAAGCTTAACAGAAGTTTAAAAGGCAAGAAGATTTCCCTTCTGCCAAGTTTCACATAAGAGGAAGCTTTGGAGAGTTTGTTACTTCAGTCATAGTGTGTCAGGACAGAAGGCTATATTTTAGCACCTCTTCTGCACAGGTCCTGAGGGAGAGCACAGATCTTTAAAAGTCTAACACTATCTATTAAATACTTCTTTGGCTTTCATAAACTGTGTCTTAGCCAGCATATGGTATTATTATTTTGTAAATCCTGTATCAAACAAAATATTCCCACTTATATAGAGAAGGTGAGAGGATTTGCCCCCACTCAGATACTAGATGTTTGGTTGAGCTGAAGAACTGAACAGGAATCTCTTGAGTTCTGGTTCAGTATTCGCTTGGTAAATATTTCCAGCAAACTAGGTTTGGGACTCCTTGTTTGAATGCTGTTCTTGTATCCTATAAACAGTTTGTGCCCATATTACATGAACAATATCAGCCCTCTTCATTCATAATCAACCGATTAGAGATAAAAAACCTCCCTGAATCCCGGTCTGATTTCAGCTATAATCCTATAAATCTAGTGCAACAACAAAGCTGATAACTTTTTCTCAGATTCTCTGGGGGAATCCAGAGTGAACACCTGCCAGCCATTCCAAATCCAAATCATGAACAAATGACCACATACTAACATGTCAATGCAAGACTACATACAGTGAGGCAAGGTACTGACAGAAATGCTGATGAAAAAGAAGAGACAGATTTGCTTTCCCTATTTAGGGGAAAGCAAAAAGCAGAATCCTCTTGAAGTTTTATTCTGGTAAGCGATCTGGAGTTGGCCTTATGTGTGTTGACGTGCTGAGAATCTGGATAGATGTTCCCCTGTACTCACTAACTGGGGACTGGAGGTTACAAACCACAACCATGGAAATCCTCACTATTAGAAAATGGAATTTTTCAGTGTTTCTGCTTCTGCTGCTGTGTTATGTTCTCAGTAACAGTCCTGACTGCTTTTGGTCTATGCCAGTGGTTGGACAAGTCTTGCAAATGCATGAAAAAAGCCAGGGAATGGCAGAGGAAGGTCCTAGGAAGGTGAACTTTCAGGCTTTGTGGCATGTATACGTGGCAAAATGGAGCAGTTAGCTGTACTATCAGCAGCTCTGGACTAAAAGATTGTGAAGTTTTTATGATATGCAGCATCAACAACAAGTTGTATAACTTGTTTAAGTCATTGTACAAATTCACAACTTAGAATGACTGAAACCTACAATTGATCCTGAAACTAAACATAAATATTAATGGTAAAGCCTGGGAATATGTCCAGACCTCTACAATGCTTTCTGTATTTACATTCTTCCTCTGCACAGAGTTTCCCTTTGTAAATGGATGAACAGGTGTTAAGATGAACCAATAAAAAGGTTACAGAACATTAGTTGCTGCTTTGAAGTGTTACCTTTAGGGAAAGTAAATTGAGATATAAAGAAACAAGCAGTGAGTTTTTTCCTGAGGCAACAGATAAGACTCGCTTGGAGGAGTTTCAGCACCAGGTGACCCAGCATTTTACTGCTCCTGAGGGAGGCAGAAAGTAAGGTACACAGCCAAAGGCTGGCCTCTATCACAAGTGTCCACCTCTGAAGCCAGGGAGGTACTTCAAGCGGATACCATTTTCTTAACAAGTTCTTCTGAAGTGGGTAGTTCAGAGCTATTACACCAGATCTCCATCAGAGGAGTATTCCTTAATTAGCAGAATCTGCTGGTGTCTAGCTAAACAGGTGCTATAGCTGGTTTGTACAGTTTTTCTGGAGGCCTGTGATACTCTTTGTGTGGTAAACTTTTGTCCATCTGGGTATTTCAGAGTCACTTATCTGAGTAAACTCCTAGGATGCTTGCTTGCACCTCTGTCCCACCTGGGGTTGCAATTGCAACCTTGAAGTTTACATGGCAAGTGAGTGAAGTCTGGATAGAGACAAGGAAATAAATCTTTTTCTCTGCTCAAGTCAGGAATAATTTTGCTATCAAATTCAGTGGTAGTCAAAAAAGACTTTACCCAGGATATGTAACTCTGACTCTTCTAATCACAGGGCTCTGTTGAGCTTAGCTGTATGGTATGACCCATTCAGAATCAAAGTGCTACTGTTATGGGCATCAAATATTGTGATGAATTCCCAAAGTGTATGCCAAGGTAATTCTCTGAATTCCCTTGTTAGCTTTTGGTCCTATTCAGTGGGGTTTTCTTGTTCCAGTTCTGGGATTTGACATTTCATATTAATAAATAGTGCTTGTGAGACAGTGGGCATTAATATTACAGCAGGCAGGAGCTTTACTGACCCTGACATTCGATGAAGACCTCATCTACCTACATAAATCAGCTTGGTTACTGGAAGACTTTTGTGCTGTGTTTATTTCTGAACAATAACACAAGCCAAACAGATGCATCAGTAGAGTGAAAGAAAGAAAACATATCAACAGGAGCCTGAACAGAAACCAAATACTGATGAGAATGAAACCTTATCTCAGGATGCAGGACTTGGCATTCCCTGCTGCCAATAGCTTTCACAAACCAAAGAAGAGAGAGAAATGGCTTATAAAAATTATAAAGAAGTTGGGAGACCCCCTTAGATAACTATCCACCTACATGCAGCTGTCACTGAAAAACCAAACAGCAGGAATAAAATCCAATAAATGCTTATTCTTTGGTATGGCCAAATGTCAGCCATGGCACTCCAGTGAAATGAATGTGCTCTATCTTGTGTAAATATATATATTAATAGCTTGGAGCTGCACTATCAAAGACAACCAGATGAACAACAGAAGAGCAAAACAAAGAAGCTCTGAGGCCTTCCGCTGCCTACAGCAATATACAGTTTAAGATGAATACTCTGCTCATTTCCATTCTGAACTAAACTCCATCTTCAATGGTATCAATATCATCAGTGTCATTACTGCAACTGCTGCATGAGTTTGATGCAATAACTATTAATTAGACCATTTTGCTCTCCTTCAACAACAGCCCTAGTGCTTCAGTTCCTAATGGAGTTTATCTTATTGTGTTTTGATTTTGCTCAGAGCAGTCTTTCTGAATTCCAAGTTCCTGTAAGGTAATTGAAAGGTTATAGAATACCCTTCATACTTTACCAGCTCATCTGCTTCACAACATTACACATCAGGAGCATAAACAGCCAACTCAATAATGAAGAATGCTGACATAAAAAATAACACCCTACAATCACACACTCCAACTCTCTTCACTCCTCTTTCAATGGTCAGCAAGGGGACCAAAATCGGGAATGGCAGATCAAAATGAGATAGCACAAACCAATTACACCTCTTCCCTTTCAGAGGCAAGAACTGTTCATCCTTAAAACATCATCACCTGTTCCATTTGTCTTACACCATGATGGTTGTCCTGTATACCTCAGATATTTTTGGATTAGCCTAAATCTATTAGTTTCTTTGGTCAGCCTATAGGTATATTTAGCATGTTACCTAACTTGCTGGTTTAAGTCTTTCCATTGGTACATGAAACTGCAGTAAGTTAATTTTCATTGTAGAAGTGTGAGGTTGCTGGATCATCACTGCACAGGGAGTAACGCACATCTGCCTGTGCTGACATTGCTGTGGCTCCTGCCTCCTTTAGTCATTGAGTAGAGATAGGATAACAACTACACATCTTGTTTTATCTAGCTCTGTCTCATCTGTTTTCACAGCCACCATTGCAAACAGAGCTAAACTGCTCTGCTTCTGCAAAAATGAAAAAAGAAAAACTCTGGGTATCTCCTGAAAACATAGCTCCTTCAGTTTGCCACAGGAACCAGCCACAAAAAGGTTGTAAAGATTTCCTGATAGTCCCACCAATGTTCAGTTCCCTTTCCTAATCTGTGGGTGCAACACTTGTTGTCCACTAATTCATGAATGTGGAAACTGATGGACAATAGGTTTTGTAGATCATTGCTATTGTAATCCTTGCTGTTACTATGGGGGAGTTCCTGCTTACTCATTCAAATTATCTGAAGTTTAAGAGCTAACCTATCAAGCAAGGAAGTTTTAACTTGTACACTCGTGTATCCAGATATGTATACACACATACCATAATGCATATGTTAGAATCAGCTGTTCTATTAAATGGCTCAATTTTCTGCATCTGGATTGAAGTATATTTTGAAGGAAAGCACATTCTGGTCAGATTTCATTTCAGAAATTATTGAGATATGTGGGGTTTTGGGGTTTTGTGGTGGTGGTGGGCTCAGGGGTTTTTTGGGGGTTTATTTTTGCTTTATTTTATTTTTAACAGAAAAGAAACTTAGATTGAACCTAAGTTTTTGGAACTACAAAATTCTGTGCCTCATATTTGGTACCAGTTCCTGCTTCTCAGGTTTATCATAACCAGTAAGACAACATATAACTAGACAGCATGCATCTGATCCAGCAGCTTCTATGGAAGCAAAACCCCCATTGACTCTTTCTGACTTAAGGGAAGCTTCTTATTGCTAGTGATGATGAGTTTGAGTTCCTACAAGTGTGAAACTTTAGGCTTAAAAATATCCATGAACAGAACTACTGATAATCAGTGTTGCTGAAATGTCAGGGAAGTAACCCAAAAGTGTCATGATGCAGCTTCCTTATCAGTAGTTATCCCTGAAATGGAAGAGAACTACATGGGCTTTTATAATCTTTTTATAACACCATTATAGCCTCATCCCTTTAGAACACTTGATACTCTTGGCTCCCAGGACTGGAACGTGAATGAAGTGAGCACATAAGATACTTGGCAGTATCACACACTTGCAGTCCTCAAATCTTTGATTCTGAGGTCCAGTGCACGTTTTGATTGAGTGATTTGTGAGGTTGATGTTAAGAAGGAGGCTTAAGGATTTAGCCCTATACGTCTCTTTGGCTTGGACTCACAGGTATTTAAAACTCAAATTATTGTTTTAGTAAAGCTATGTAAGAATTTGCTGAAAACTTTGTCTCCCTTGATTCTTAATGTCAACAGGATATTCCTTATGATAAATATTAATAATTTGCAAGGACATGGATGAATGCATTTTTATAATTATCAAAAACCAGACATACTGGTTTAGTGTTTAAAATTAATTATAGTAAGGAACCTAGCATTCCATAAGGGAATTACATTAACTCATCAGAGTGAGTTCATTTTGCCTTTCAATTTACATTTGTTAAACTTTATTTACTGATTTTGTATTTAACTTCTAAACAGTGAAATCTCAGGTTTTGTAATGAAAGGGCTTTAGTCCTAAATGTTTGGTTTCATGCGTTTTTAATTTACGTCACCCTATATTTAAACCTGTTACAAGTCCACAAATACAAATAAGAGGAGAATAAGATTAATGAATTTTCAGAAAGGTCCTTCAGCTACAACACTGTTTATGCTGTGAGACTGGAAAATAAGCATTTAGGGCTTTTAGATTGGTTTTCCCTCCATAGAGACCTCAGTTTACCGTGTTACTGAAAGGCAAGGGATGTCAAGAACTAGTGGCAGTTAGACATAGCTGATTTCAGGGCGAATCGAATGTCCCACCACCTTCTCTGGTTCACCTCTGTCCTACCATAAAGATCACATTTCATCCAAGAAATGTATTTCCTTGGCCATGCAAACTTTTTCATAGAAGGAATGATGATCTGATTACACTTAATTACAGAAGCCTGTGATAAATTAGAACCAGCTGCTTAGTTAGTTTCATCAGGTACGTCTCAGCATTTCACCTGTACTTTGCTGATTTCTCTGTTGCCATAGGGACTAATTCTAGCTTCCCAAATATGTAGCATTGGGAGTGGTGTGGAGGTTACAAGTTAGAGCTCTACATGAGCTGGTAGTGGAAGGATCTTTGACAACATCTATCTGCAAGACACTCACCTGGTGCGTGAGAGAACAGAAAGAGAAACTAGGAATGGGAGAGGCTCAAGTAAGGGTTGACATGTACCAGAGAGCACCACTGTGGGAAGATGTTCTCTTGGAGTTACTAAAGTGAGCATAATGCTGGACAGCAGTACAGGAACAATCACAGAATCATAGAATAGTTAGGGTTGGAAAGGACCTTAAGATCACCAAGTTCCAACCCCCCTGCCATGGGCAGGGACACCTCATGCTAAACCATATCACCCAAAGCTCTGTCCAACCTGGCCTTGAACACCGCCAGGGATGGAGCATTCACAACCTCCCTGGGCAACCCATTCCAGTGCCTCACCACCCTAACAGGAAAGAATTTCCTCCTTATATCCAATCTAAACTTCCCCTGTTTAAGTTTTAACCCATTACCCCTTGTCCTGTCACTATAGTCCCTGATGAAGAGTCCATCCCCAGCATCCTTATAGGCCCCCTTCAGATACTGGAAGGCTGCTATGAGGTCTCCACGCAGCCTTCTCTTCTCCAGGCTGAACAGCACCAACTTTCTCAGCCTGTCTTCATACGGGAGGTGCTCCAGTCCCCTGATCATCCTCGTGGCCCTCCTCTGGACTTGTTCCAGCAGTTCCATGTCCTTTTTATGTTGAGGACACCAGAACTGCACACAATACTCCAGGTGAGGTCTCACAAGAGCAGAGGGGCAGGATCACCTCCTTCGACCTGCTGGTCACGCTCCTTTTGATCTTAAATGAAATCAGAATCTTAAAATATCACAGAAAAGGGTCTGACATTTAACATGGGGGAAGCAGGAAGCCAGGAAACAGAGTAATCCTCATCTACTGAATATCTGGGAAGTTGTTTAGGAACTGTAGCTGCCTGCAGAATCTGTTTTAGAGTCTCAAAAGGGTTAGTAATGTATAATAAAATGGGATACCATTTAAAGGGCAGTTCTGCAAATACAAGCCCTCAGCTCTAACACATTCTATTTTAGAGTCGCCACCCAATCTCCCTAGTCTTTTAAAGATTGGTTTGCTCCCATTACCAAAAATAGCACCAACAGTGGGCATCCTTGACTAGTCTCCCTCGAAAGTCAAAATTGAGATAGTATTGTGACATTAGTATGCATCCTTGCTCAGAAGAGTGTAACTGATGCAATACATTTGCAGCAAATTTTAAAATTTCCATCATAGTAAAGAGAAACTGCCATTCAATCCAGTGAAATGCTTTCTCAGCGTCAAAAGATGCTATTACCACAGGACTGGCATCATTTTTCATCTTAAAGAGGATATTAAATAAGCACAGCAAATTCGTGCAGGTGAACCTACTGTACTAAACATAAAATAAAACCACGCATTGTTCAGGATGAATTATTTTAATGCTTATACTTTGAATCAATTGGCCAATAACTTTGCCAATTTGTTAATACCTGCATTTAAGAGTAAAATAGATCTATGTAACTGGTATTCCTATATGGTTTAGTCTGTTCCAGTGTTGCCACAATCAGCACGCTGGAGTTGCAGAATATCTGCTGGTCAGCACCTGGTTTGCATAATCTAGTGTTGCAAAGATGCAAAACCAGCCAACATCAGCTTGCAGAAAGATGTTCCCCTTCTGAAATGTGAAGGCTAACCTTGTCTAATGATGGCAAGATTTATGAGCAATTCAATAGCAGTAGACTAGAAACGTGAAAGGTCAGCCCATGTGTAAACAAAGACTAAGCAGCTTTGGATAAGATGAAAGATAAGATGAAGATCCGGCTTAGATCCAGATCTGTTTTTCAAGACAGCACAGCATGCTAGGAAGTAACATCCTTATATAGAAATATTTAGGGTTGAATTTAGGAATATGCTTTAATCACCCAGGTTTTGAATACAGTCTCCCTCTTAATGGGTCTCAAGCTCTAAGCAGCATGAGGCAGAGATGTTATTTCTCTTTATACCACTTCTCTATTAAGATCTAGAAATGGTATTTCCTTTAAATTTGGTACGGTCAGAGAGCAGCCATTGCATACCATGTTTTCTCTGTGTACTATATTCTACTTCCTTTGCTAAATCCTAATTATCTGGCTTGAAATGTTAGCAGCCCAGGTCAGCCTTTGGGCCCCAAAGCTATCTTTTCTGCCTGTGTGAGTGAAATTGCGCAGATCAGACTTAATACATTTCTTAATATCTCTTTTGACTTCCTGACTGCCTGTGGTGATGTCTAAGACCTTGTTTATTCCTGACATACTCCTCAAAGTTCTTCCCACACTGTGCTGTATCCATATTTGCTGCATATATTCTTTCTGTCACACTAATTTCTTCCCCTTTCTCTTTCACCCTCAAATATGTACAGCTGTGAATAGGGCACTCTTTCTTCTGTATGTTCGTTAATAATGCCCAGACTGTGAAACTAAAAGTACAGTGCTGCATTTCTAATTAATCAAAAAGACATGCTTTAACAAGATATCTACAGATAAGTATCTGTGCTAGCAATCACCCCATGCTCTGTTGAAAACTGACTTGCCAAGCAGACCCACCATTAGCCAATTATATTATGGAGCTCTGCCTGGACTGGCTAAGTACATGGCGGAGTGGAGGAAAGAGTAGCCAGAAAGGACCTACTCCAGATATTCAGTCACTGGACAAAGGACAGTTTAAAAAAAACCCAACAAAACTCAAACACTCCCCCCCTGCCAAAAAAAAAAAAAAAAAAAACAAACCCAAACCGAAACAACAAATAACAACAGAATTAAAATAAGCGCAGGTGCATCTACTTGAAGATGAGGGTGGGGGGATTTGAGAAAAGTTAGTCGAAGGTTTAATGTGTTGGGAAAATCAGTATAGGGTAATTTGAAAATATTGCAGAGATCAGGGGCTCCTGGACATTTCTGGCTCAGCTCTGCATAGTTTCTTGTAGGCCCTTGTACCTTGCTGGCTGGAGAGATGATGCAAAGCAAAAAGGGCTGAGCAAAGTCCCTACAGAAGATGAGAAAAGGAAACTTAAAACCAGAGCTGGACCATATGTCTAGCACATATGCTAATAAAGGCCAGTCCAATTTCTCATTAAATGAGCCTGTGAATAGTCCATCTCTACCTTTTGGGAAGAGTGAAGGAAAGACTTGTTTTTCCAATGGCCCATTAGTCTCCAATGTCTCTCATCAGCTTTTGATAAACTGCTGATAAGAGACTGTGAGATTCTGTAACTTCCAGTAGAAGAATAAGAGTCAAGTAATGTTCCAAGCCAGCATTTGTATGAGGTCACTTTCTGCCCAGTTCTGTTTGAGACTTTTTTAACTACAAGCTGAGAAGGTAGACATTGCTATCACAGCAGTCCTCGAGTGATGCTGAGAAGTAAGAACACTTGCTTTTGAGAAGTCAAGAAGGTTCAGATTTCCAAAAGAGGCTTCTAATTTTCAGTGCCTAACTTAGGGCTTCGTGAGCTTCAATACCCAAGATACTAAATATTCATAGCTATGAATATTTAGCTGGATTTGAGTGTCCAGCATTCCTTACCTTCATTACAGAACTATTTTCTGTAAATAGGGATGAAGCCAAATGGATTTTGTGAGGACTACGTAGTGTGTAGACAATGCTTGAAGATGAATAGTGCTTAGGATAAATTTTTTGGAGGATCCTAAAGATATAGACCAAGTCAGTGGTTTCGTTGATTAAAATGATTGAGCCAGCTACACAAACAAAACTGGCAGATAATTGCTTCTTTCCTCACTTAGGAAGAAAGTCTAATATTGTCCACACTTTCTCACCATCAAGATATCAAACTGTGTACAAAAAACATCTCACAAATCAGTGACTGAACAGCTATTGCATTATTTTATGCTAATGCATCACACCTGTTGTTTTCAGTTCTCTGGTAAGCTTTTGTTCTTCATTACTGTTTGCAAGTTCTTGAACCACAACCCGCAGTGCTTCAACCTAGCAGACTGCTAGTGAGTTGGAGCTGATGTGCAGATGGACTCGAGCTCCTCTGCACAGGCTCCAGGCTGGGTGATGTGAGCCAGCTTTATCCTAGAAGGCTTTAGTCACAGTAATATGCTCCTGTGCCCAAATTAATGTGCCAGTATAGGCATGCTTTTGGATTCCAACCTGCACAGACTGATATTGCTTAGAAGCAGAGAAGCTCTCATTTATCAATGGACAGAAACTGAACCTGGCAAAATGGAGTAACCATTGTTGGAGAGTGATTTGGGATTGTGACAGAGATGAAGCAGTAGGACACTGAGCAGAGGAAACTCATACAATGAGCAAGAACAGCTTGTGTCACGTTACCACCTGTTCCTTTGACATCTGAATTTATGGTCTAAACCATAAATGGCCTAAGGCCTCATTTATTTGAACTTGGGACAGCAACAGCACATGCCCAACAGAGCTTAGCTTCACATTGGAAGTACTGATCACAAGAAAAACTGAACAAACCTGACAGAATTGGGGGGCTTTTGGTATCAAATAAAATTAGATACTTACCATATGAACAAAAACTATTGTAGAGGAAGAAAAAATAAAATAATCCCATCTAAACTGAAATAAATCACAAGCAAAAAGAGAAAATAAAGCAATTAGATAAATGAGTGTTCGATTAGAATGATTTGGTCTCTGGAGAAATTCAGCAAAACAAAAGGCCAAATGCAATTCCCACCAAGGAAATAATCAGAAGGCAGCCAAAGCACTGCAACAAAAATGGAGTCTGTATGTTCCTGGCACTATAGTTTATGGGAGAGAATAGATACATAATCATAACCTTGAATAAAATATTTAACCATGATTGGGAAAAGTACAGGATTTTTTAAAGTTCTCTCACTTGAATCAAAAGCAGGAGGCAGGTGGTGGTGACAAAGGCTGGGGAATGTGATAACAAGTATTAATAGCAGTTCAAAGAAAGGAGGGTACAGCTGCTGCAGGAAATGTTGGATCCAGCTCTGCAGCTGAGCTGAACTTGGTCCTCTGCCCTGAAATGTAAGAAAAAAAAAAGAGTGTATATAGCCATGGATTTGCTGTAATCCATGATTTGAAGTTGCGAGTAGACACCCAAGACATCTATCCTGTATGTTTTTGTATTTGTTTAAGAGTGACAAATATCAATAATATGGCAGAAATGTTTAAACAAGGACACAGCACATTGCAAAGGAGGACTATCCATCTGTTTTAGCAGCTGCTTTAAAGCATTCAGTTAGGTATCTATTGCAGTGAAGAAACTCTCCCACTGTTTCACGCTAGTTCCTACAATGCTTACTCATCCTGGATAGAAGAGTTGTTTAGGGTGGTTTGCAGTCCCAGATTTGGACATGGGAAATAATTCCATAGCCAAATTTCTTCTAGGTCCAGATTTCATGTTCAGTTGCAACAAAGCAAGCCATATAAATGTGGTCACTATCTCCATACCTTTAAAAATGATTGCACCCCAGGCCCAGGATCTCTGATATTTCCTAGTAGAAATCTATGCCCATATGAATCTGCAAATGGCTAGAACCAATGCTGTTACATGCAGCTCCTTCAATCCCTGTCACTTTCGCTGGGAAACAAGAATACTCAGAACCTCTCAGCAGTAAACTCAGATCCCCCAGACTTCATTTAGGTAGCTGTGTCTGGTGTATACTGGGTAAATGGAAGTACGTGTAATTTTAGAAGCACACAGGACACGAGCATGAAATTGCTGAGCTATGACAGGAGTCACTGGCAGCTATTCTCACACTGTACATTAACTGATTTATGGCTCTTCATTTGCATATATGCTTATATAGTGATATACTATATGAATAGTAAAGATGGTTTCTATAAACCTGTAGATAAGAACAGTAGCTATTACCAAAGCTATATATAGCTTGACCACTGAAGGACTTTACTTGATTCTGTGACTGTGCCTTTTCAGTTTGATGGTAATGGATCCCCTTGTTGCCAGCTGTTGTTCAGCCTGTCATCATAAGTGATGTTTGTGTTTGTTTTAGTAATAGCAGGAGAGTTTCTATCGACTCTCTAATAATATACAAAGAACTGCAAACTAATCCATAATGAGCACTTATCCTTCTTTGCTTCCTTTTTTCCTTCATGTCTGATATTTGCTTGGTAACTTTTTTTTTACTTTAGAAATTCTTTTCTGTTTAACAGTTTGACTTCCTGTTGGTATAGTTTTTCTCTGCAAAGGAACACAATGAAAGCCAAGCCATTCGGGACCCTGTGGAGATCTCTTTCATTACAGCAAAGTTACCCCCATAATATTCAAATGTATCCAATCTCTTGTCCTTGATTACTTTAATTCTTATATCTATGGTCTGTTTATAGAGATTATGTATGCTCTTTTGTTTTGGTGGTGGATGGTAAAACAAAAGGACATGAAGAACAGTTTCTGGTCATGCATGTTGGTTTGATCAAGTGGTATTGGGTACCCCCAGCCACAGCCCCCTGTGCTATTTTCTTAACCTTCAAAGTTCCTGAATTTAGACATGGAACTCTGAGTGTGCTGTATACTCCAGGATGTGCCTTGCTTAACTTCCCCCCCCTACGCAAAAGTGATTAGAATGAAGCATGGTGTTTCACATGCAGTCTTAAAGCAGATGAGTCCATTCAGTTGAGCTAGACAGATTGTTTCTGAAACATCCAATACTTTTATTTATGCTTCCTCAACTGGAGAGAAAACTAAGAAATAAAAAAAAAAAACAAACCAAAACAGCAGATTCAGCAGATCTTATCTCACTATTTTCTCCCTTCTGTTTTCATTTGCACTTCTATTTCCATGCAATATTTCATTTTTTTAATGCATCTATCACTATTTGCTTCTGTCAGAAGTTCAAAGGCAGCCTGCTTTCATAAAGAAGAGACATTATTGACTGATCTATAATATTGTTTCTACCTTTCTTGACCAATCCTCAATGCATATTTCCAGTTTTGAAAAGCATTTCATGAGTCACTGGGCAGTTGGAAAAATCTATAGTGTAAGCTCATTACTTTGCTGGCTGCTGAATGTTTTGTACCGGTTGTGTTTGCGATGCAAAAATGCAGCCCTTTCTCTCAGGAAAAAAGAGGTTAAAATTTCATGTATGCATAAATAATAAAACAACACATGGAGGTGGTATCAGTGTGATATATTTAATTTCCTATACATCTTTGGCCGCCCCTCTGTCCATTTATCCACACAAACTTTCATCATCTTCCAGCCTCCTTAGTAGCATCTTTGGTTTCATTTTTCTCGTCAAAAAATGCTTACTTCTCCCCGTGAAGAGTGGCATTCCCAGCCATCCTCCCAAATGTCACTGGCTAGAGGTCCAGGACAAGCAATATTCTTTTCTGTGCTAGTGATTGTGGTTTAAGCTAATACCTCATGAGGCTGCAGAACTAGAAGTGGGAGCTTTATACTTGCTTGTGATCTCCTGGTACCAGCAAACGAAGAGGGATAAAAGATGTACAGGAGTTAAATTTGGTGGGGCCAGGATTTTACTCTTGAGGAGACAGATCCAAGGCTTCACAGACCACAGAGTATAATGGAAATGATAAAACAATGCAACTTTAACAGGAATCACTTTTAGATTAATTTTACAGTTTGAACAAATACTTTCTCATGCTTAGCCACTTACAGAATCTTGGTAAGTCAGACTTTTAATTTCGAAGGCACAAGGATACCAAAGTGGTCCTGATAAAATTAAACTCCCCTCCCCCATTCTATTTAAGCACTTCTATCACCAATATTTTTTCTGAAAAACATCTTCATACACATAGCGTGATGGGAATGTATTTAAGTGCTTTCAGCACTCCTGCAGAGTAAGAGGCAGAACTCACCTAGAGTTTAACTACTTGTATCACACAGATCCCTTTTTTCTTCACTCCTTTGTGAAACGTAGTAGATAAACAAAACCTTCATTTTCTTACTCTCTTTAAAACTGGGCACAGATCTAAAACAGAGCTCTAACATATCCTCTTTTTTTTTTTTTTTTTTTTTTTTCAGCAAAGGAGTCACACTGCCATCAATGAGTCACAAAATAATAAAACATTTAAGACTGTCTGGGCTTTCATTCTGAGGAGGTGACAGCGCTGAAGGGTAGCTCCAGCTTCCAGTTTGTAGGCATTCTGTGTACTGCCTGCAACCACAAACACCCTGCCTCTGGTTAGGGAGCGGAGGTTAGAGGGACAGCAAGGTCCAGAGCAGGATTTGCTGGAGTCACACAGTTAGTATCCAATGTGCTCAGGGAAAACGTCCTGGCAAATATCATCTGGGTCATCAGCAGAAATACTAGCCATTGCCCTTACCTTAACTTCCATTGTATGACTTGGCTACCACCAGTTGCTGAGATGGACTGGCAGAGATGAAGAGTAAGAGGCTCTTCCACTTGAGTACTCATTCCATTCATTATATCAAGGTGTAGATTATGCTGTGTTGTCTCTGTATCAGCCTCATGAAAATCAACCATAGTTTGAAAGGGTGTTTTACATCTATACAATGAAATCTCTGAAAGACAACCTGGGTTAAAATGCATTATAAAAAGATAGTTGTTTCATTCATCCAGACAGCTCAGGGTCAGTTGGTGTTTGAGCAGTTTTATTTAGGAATCAGTGAACGAGCTCTGTTGCTCCAAGTCCATTGTCAGTTTTAAGAAGTCTGCCTCTGTCTGCATCACTACTTCTTACACGGTTTTCTCACTCTACTCATGGATTTTTATTTTGGTCATTTGCATCTTAGGTTCTCCAGAAGCTGCCACAAGCACATTCTTATTTCATTAGACTGTTTTGTCAGCCTTGTAGCTACCAGAAAGCTGGAAACAAGAAGTGTAAATTGGAAAAGGGGACAACCCACTCCTACCCTTGCAGATGAAATGTTCTCCTCAGTCAGACTTTGTTGAAAAATCTAGCCATGGCCCTGCACCTTTTTCTCCTGGGCTAAAGAAGGCAGCTGTTTATGTTTTAATCTGTCTATACCCCTAGCTCTAAAGGCGAATAGAAATGCACAGACAGTGCAATATCCCTTGCATATTGAAAATAAATTGGTTGAGGCAGGAAGTCAGATGGACTTTAAGATGTTCTCTGTATTGACTCTTTTCCAAGTTGATTCAACGCTTATGAGTTCAGCCTATCCTCTTCTTTTTGCAAGTCTAACTATTGGGTACACAGATGTGTATCTACACGTATGTAGATTCCAATAGTGTTAAAAGACAAACCTCCAGATAGCTAGAACTATTAGTTCATGGGAATTTAAAATTAAATTAAATAGCTGGGCTGTTTTCCAGATGATTTCTAAAGTTCCCATACTTACGCATAAAAATCTGTAGGATTTACATTACACTACTGTATTTGTTTCAGTGAGCATTTGACTGCCAAGAATACTGTCTATGACCATCATGGCAATCTAACTAAATATTTGACGAGCAGAAAGCTGGACAATATTCAAGTCAAGCATTAAATTAGAAAATTTAGTTTCTCTCCTTTATCGGTAGATTTTTAAATCAGCCTATTCTACCAAAACCCACAAGTTTAATGAATTTGGTCTGACATACTGTGTAACAGCTGTCTAACATACAGCCACTAGCCTAAATCATAAAAATGAAGCTTCACTTTGGCATGGCAAAATACATTAGAAAGGCTTAGAAAGGTCAGTCACCAGCAACCTCTTTGCTGGTCGTTGAGAAACAGCACTGTAAAATGCATGAGCTGCCATTTGCAGTCTCTTGCAGGAAGCCTTGGAGAGCCACAGATAATTTGCTGTCAATGATTCATCAAGTTGGCTCTTTGTTTCACTAATTTGAGTGTCAAATGCAATCTCCTAATAAAGAATTACCAAGACCTGATAAGATTCTTCTTATATTGCTTCGTTTGTCTTAACAACTGGTACTATTGAAACCAAACTGAATAAATAGCAAGCGTGTGTGCAGTATGGCATTCTTCTCTGGAATGATGAGGAGTGTTCACTGTGCTATCCCCTGATGTTCTTGTTTCTTTTTCCTTTCTTAAAACGCACTGAATGCTGCACACTGTGCCTGCGCTAAGGATGACATTTGTTTCACTGTTAGTCCTCCAGTGAATTAGTAAAAATAAAAAATGGATGTCAATGGCAATTCCAGCCTTGAGAAAGCTGCTATTGTGACCATGGTTGAGTTAGCCTCCTGATCGCTTTCTCCTTAATGTAATTTTTAATGTTATATAGTTATAGGTTAAATGAGAAGCCATCTATTAGAACCATTATTTCCATCAGTAGTTTCAAGAAAAATATCTTCATGATTAGGAGATGGATGATTTTTCTTTTTAATGCTATGGTGTCAGTTTAATAACTGCGTAAGAAATCAACATTAAAACGGCTTGTTTTGAAGGGGCACATGTATAAATGTGGAATTCCCAAAGCAAGAAATCTATGTAATTTGAGATCTGATGATAAAAAGTTTTCAGAACTGAACCGTACACCATTAATACAAAGAAAGAAATAATAAAAAACTTTGGGAGGCTGCTTAGGGGTGGGAAAATGTCCGTCCTCAGAAACCAAAAAGATGGCATAGGGAGCAAGCCTGTGAGATTTACTGTTAAAAACCGAAGAGATGTTCTGCCAAAAGGTTTGGAAGCCGGTTTTTATGGCTTGGGGCAGGTTGTGTGACAGAGGGCGGTGTCAGCGCCGCGCAAGGAGTTGAAGGCGTCGATTTATTTTTTCTTGACTAACGTGAATTTAAAGAGTTGCCTGAACGCCGTCAGCCTCGGGAGACCCAGTTGGCGGCGAGAGAGCGACGAATTCTCTGGCAGGGAAAAATACAAAGGACATCATGTGAGGGTCGTGCCCCGGTGCTACCAGCAGGACAGAAGCCTGGGCCGAGGGAGGGAGCCCCTGCCCCGACCCTGCCCGCTCGCCCGCCGCCCACCGCTGGCCGGAGGGACGGTGCCGCGCGGTACCTGCCGCGGCCATCCCCGCTGCTCGCCAGCCCCCATCCCCGCCCGGGGCTCGCCGGCAGAACGGGAGGCAGAAGTTAACTTCCACCGGCTCTGGAGCCGCCGCTGCGCCGGCAGGAGGAGGCGGAGGAGGGGGCGGAGGCAGGCGGGGCAGCCGAGGACCCGGCTCTGGCAGGCTCCGAGGGTCCGGCCGGGTGTAATTCCCCCGTAATCCCCACCACGGCGGCGCTTCCCTGGCCGAGCCATGTCTGCGGCTTCCCCGCCATGCCGAGCCTAGCGGGGAGCGGGAGGACTGGCGACCGGGAGGCGCACAAAATGAAGACCCTGATGGTAAGTGCATTGTTGGCACTGCTCATCCCGGCTCCGGCGGCGGGGAGGAGCGGCGCGGTGCGGGGCTGCCCCGGGCCCCCTGCACACGCTCCAGCCTCCTCGGGGCTGCAGCCCCGCGGCGCTCCGGGATCGCGCAAAGCAGAACAGAACCCCAGCGGCGGCGGCGAAGAACTTTCCGCTTGCTTTCTTTTATTCGTGTTGCTCGCTGTTTGGGGGGTTTGTGTGTGTGTGCGTTTTAAGGAGCGGATAGAAAACCGATATGCTTAAAGGACGAGGTTGGAGGTAGCTGCGCGGGGTGTGTGTGGGGAAAGCGCTACAATCCCCAACACTCGTTAGAATGCGGGAATGAGATGCCCGACGGGAGACGGCTGCATGGGAATGAGAGGCGCGGGGGAGCTGGGCACACGAAGGGGCGAAGAAGCGAGGAAGCAGGGGTGGGGAGGGGGCAGGAGGAGGAACGAGGAGGTTCCCCAGTTCTGTCCTCGCACTTTGCCTGATCTCCGGTGGCGTGAAACTTGCGGGCGGCGGTGCGCGGGGTTGGGTCCGCGGCGGGGGAACCCCGCTGAGCTGCCTCTCTCTGCCCCCCGCAGCGCCACGGGCTGGCCGTCTGCTTGGCGCTTACCACCATGTGCACCAGCTTGTTGCTCATGTACGGCGGTATCGGCGGCGGCGGGGGTCGCCCGGAGCCGCGGCGGAGGCAGCAGCAGGTGGCGGCGGTGCCCAGTCGCCCGCCGGGACGAGGCCAGCACCATCCGGCGCTCCCCGTCGGGGCCGGCCTCCTGGAGGGGTACATCAGCGTCCTGGAGCATAAGGTGAGCCTCGGTCGTGGGGCTGCCCTGTCCTCACAAGGGGGAGCCTGCCCCGTACCTGCAGAGCTCTCTTTCCTGCCTGCAGGCTAGCCGCCCAGGGATCGCGTTGGTCTGGCTGCCTTGCTGTCAGGGCTGGCTCCTGCACGTGCCGTTGCTCCTGGCCCTGTGTGCATGGATTAACCGGGTCAGGACCCGGTGTCCAGCCTGCTGTTAGGCCTGTGTGCAGTGTTGGTCATCTCCTCCCTTGGCCTGTAGAAGATGGAGGGTGAAGTGTTTTGTTTCTAGTGATGAATGCTAGAGGTACACTACAAATGTATGTTTATGATGATGTTAGGAAGGGTTAAAAAAGGAAGTTTAGTTGCTAGAAGGAAAAGTCAGTAGGTAGGTGTTTATTCTTAGCTCATTTTGTCTTGGGAAACCAAGAGAACTGTATCTCCTGCACAAACGACCTTTTCATCCTCCCCCTGGGAAGCAGAAGTTGTCAACCATAGACTCTGTTCTAGAAACTAGGGGTATCTCTTTAATGGTGAACAGAATGGTGTCCCTCCCCTTGACACAGGAATTAGGAGGCTGGATTGTCAGACACTAATACCCGTTTACCAGAGATAGGCAGCCTAAGCTTTGATATCTCACAGGACAGACGTAATGAGATAAAGTGAGCAAGGTGGCACATCCATGCTGAAGAGATACTTGAGTTTCAGTAATTTTCTCAGAAGGCAGATTCCTCTACTTGTGCTGTGTTCAGTTTGCTGTGTTTACCTGGAAACTCCAAGGACCCCCTCTGCCAAAACCCCAGATAATATTTAGTACACACACTTCTTGCAGTAAAAATCTACTGTAAAAAATAAGCACGGGAAGTGAGGATTCTCAACTTCATGTTTTCACATCCAGACTGACATCTTTCTGAAAAATATGTTTGTCAAACAAGTTACTGGGCTCAGTTTAGAGGCACTGTGTGAAGACTAGTGACTTTGATATACAGAGATTTTTATTGTTCCTTCTGGCTTCACTTTCTATGCAAGAGTTATCTGTAGGACTCTTAACACAGAAAAATAGCTCATGATGGTCCCTTGTAGGCTTTATTTGTTTTCTTACATGATTCTTCTGGAAATCCTCAAGCATAGTGTCTGTGTAGAAAAAGCAAGTTTGGCCATGGGGCTTCCTACTGTGTTGAAGTGTTCTCTCATCATTCTTTTGTTCTTCTTGAACATGACTGTAGTGATGAGATGTAGATATATATATGCACTTTTTTCTTTAATTTTTTTTTTTTGGAAGTAGTAATAATTGAAAAGGCATCTATGGGAGTTTTTTAGGTTGTGTATGTGAATAGCCCTCCTGATACCCTTACGCTGGTTTCTCCTGACTCCTGAACACCCCTCATTAATAGAACATATTTAAAATCATTATTCTGTGTTTATTATTTTCCAGAGTAATTTTAGTGTTTCCCTGTGTTTTGGAGAAAGATAATACTCTTTTTTAATATATTATAATATGGCCCAAGCCCCACAGATACTCCATTTCTGAATTTCATTTAATGTAGCTCATACCTCACAGTAATACTCTGCTGAAGGTTTAATAACTTTTCCACGTAACTTCTGTGGGTCAGAAAGAAGATTGTGCAGTCCCTGCTGTGTTCCCAGCTTGTTTTTATTTTAATGCACATGAGATCATGCAGAGAGCTGTGTCAGTATGGTCTACAGGGGAGTGAGGACACTGTATTACCAATGGAGAGAAGAGCTTTGACTCTTAATAGTGTATTTGTTTTAGTAATTTAACAGACCTGTATATTTAACATGGATTTACAATCCCGAAGTACATAGGTTTCCTACAGAAATAAAATTGGAGAATGCAAAATAATCACAGACATTAAGGGCTTGGAAAAGAAGGACAGAGGATTGGTGATGATGAGAAGAGGGAGAGAGATTGCAAGAACTGAGAAATTGTGAAATATTTTCAGAGAACATGTTTTTTTTTTTGTGGGTGGAACAATGGAGAATACAGAGAAAACAGCTTGAATAGCAAACAGCGTTAAAGTCCATCCCAAAGTGGGAGAAAATGAAGGAATTGGGGAGGTTTTAAGGACTATTAGGAGAGTGTCAAGAAGAGCGCAAGTTGAAATTCTGTAGCTGTGAGAAGGAGGTGATACTTGAAGGAAGAGGGAGACCTGGAGGAAGTTGAAGAGTACCTGTTGTATGAGGACAATGGGCTGGGAAGGGTAAGAGACTTCAGCAATGGTGCATGTTTTTCTGATGGCACAGAGGTGTCAGAGTGAAATGACAACGGATGGTAGATTTTCACAATACAGCTTCCTTAATTTCCCACATAGAATCTTGGGATTATCTGTCAGGTTGAATGACCTGAAGCTGAATGACCGTTATGCTAAATTCATCCTTGGAATGTGTTCATGCATGAATGACAGTTATGGGAGATTAATGCCTAGATCATTCAGATCTAGGAGCTGAAACAGGTTCTTGACTTCAGGAAAACTTTGTTTCTGGATCCCATAGTTTGCTTTAATGGGAAGTGTCATGTTTTTGGTGGTGTACCCATTCTGATGTATTTAATATGAGTAACATGCACATATATGTGAAAGCTATTTGATAAGTACTGACGTTATTATAAATCCATAATTAAAATGTTAGTATTGACACATACAGGAACTGTCATAAGGTAGTATAAACATTTCAGGGATAGAATCTGACAACTGTCTACATTGTGAGATACTATATATTACAACTGTCTGTCACTGTGAACAGTACAGCTCGTTTAGTAGTTTTGGGTGATCATATATGGAGACTGTTTGCCAGAAAATCAAGGCGCTTAGTAAAGTACCAATGATTTTGAAATAGATCTTGCAGTATTGTAATTACCAATAATTTTCCTCCTTTTATTTTATATTCAATAAGAATTGTAGTTTCTCATTCATCCTGTCAAGATAAGTAGGCAGTTTCTGAAAATACAGCCAAAATACATAATATTCTTTTTACTGTGTTGAATAGTCTTTTTGCTGTAGTCTTTTGTTACTTCATCAGATTTGTGCTGTTTTGTTCCTTAGTGCTTTGCCTTTGTGGTTTCTGCAAGCCCAGTTTTTCCCAAGTCAAGCAGCAGAGATCAGAACCCATGTTCTCAGCTTTAGCAGCCTTGTGCAGTTTAGCAGTGCAAACTTTGTTCTTGTTGAGCTGAACTCTTAAACCAAGAAAATTCAGAAATGCAGTCAATTCAGACATTGATTCTTGGCATTTTGCCTCTGCATGTCCCAGAGCAACAGCAGTCATTGTTGATGGACGTTTGAAATGAACGAATAACATCTCTTTTTGTTCCCAATAGCCAGATGTTTATATCCTAAAAACTCCCACATCTGGAACAGAAAACATGGTTTGCTGATGGTTCCTATTGAAAGGTCAAGGATTGAAATGGAGAAGTAGCAGCTACGCTTCCAGTTCGAAGAGCTGTTGCTTCTCACAGATGCATACTGGCAGAGTGTAGCACTGCTTAGTTATTGCAGCTGTTCAGCAATTAGAAAGGACAGGAGTCCCAGGCTGTCAAACTAACATCTTTCATGAGTTCCTTGACTGTAATCCTGAAATTAAAGAGGTTTTCTCACTGGCATCGAGGGAGGCAGAATTATGCTCTTCTGTGCAGAGGCATGGGGATAAGACTTTCTGTTGATTTATCATAGTGCTAGCAAGAAATTACAATGCTAATATTTTTAAAGCAATTACTGCATACAAATATGAGAGCGTTAATGAAAGCAGGAAACCTAACACTCTTCCAGAACTTGCAAGAAATAAAATATTTAACTATTATATTGCTATTCTGAAATGAATGTGAGAACATGTCTCTGGATAGTTAAAAAGCTTTCTACACAGTATTGACTCAACAGTTGGTACTGCGAGTAAAATATGAATTTGTCACATATGTAATTGAATAATATTTCAAGCCATCAAGGATTTTGTTTCTTAGAAAAGAAAAAACCCATATCAAAATCAATCTTGCAGACAAAATCTGTGATTTATTAGAACCACATTTAAATACCTTGAGAGCATTGAGATCAATGGGATAATTTAAGTGATCGCAATGATTTCTTTATGCTAATGTAAATTATCATATGCAAAGAAATCTTTGTGATCCCTTTAAATTAATGTAGATCAGAGAACAGTGTAGTTAATGAAGTGTTTGAGGAAGACTCATTCTGCAAATAGTGCTATAGCTCCTTAATCTCTGAGACACAGTAAGTTGTTCTGGCATGAAACTTTTTTTTTCCAGGGTATTAAAGTTTGTGCACTTAAAATAGCAGGGTGGATCTCACAACATTTTATATACTTTTTAATAAGTGTTAGATATAAAGAGTTAGGAATTGGATATTTTTTACCTAAATAGTTAAAGCATTTACTGTTTTGGGCTTGGGCAGGTGGAGGGTGTCACTAAACCAACCTTCATAATGAACATATGTGGAGATGGGAAGGAATTAAATTACTTTGAGGGTTGTAGTGTCTTTCAAATGAATTTATCACAAAATCATATTGGATCTTATATAAAAACAGCTTGTCTTGCCTGAGGTGGGATCAAGCCCATTGAATTGGAAACCATGTACCATGATTTCATTGCATGTTTGTACTTGCCCCTGAAATTGTTACCTCTTCTATTATGCAATTGAATATTTGATGGAGCTTTTATTATGTGAGAGATCCGCCAGGGGGAGACTTTATTCTAGAATAACCTTGCTGGGGACAGCTGTGTCTGCCCAAGATCCAGGCACGGGGCGAGTCCTGGAGGCCGCTGGTTCACCCTTTGCTTGGCTTCCTGGCTTTTTTAAGATCTATTTTATCATTGTTTTGAGGTACTGTAGTTACCTTTCATGCTGATAAGCTGCGGGTTTATTAAACCCCTTCATAATGCTGTCAGCTTAAGAAAAGAATTAAAACCATGAGAGTCAGAGAATGTAACTGAATATCCACAGAGAGGGTAGGGACAGTTGCTTTACCAGGTTTACCCAACATTTGCATAATGGCTATCTTATGCTTTGTATTTTCTTACTTTTGAGCTACTGCAGTAGTGTGTTTTTTCAGCCTAACAAATCATAGTACTGAGGATTCATTTTTTTTTATGACTGTTGTCCAAAATCTTTAGCAGCTTCAGTGTGCTAGATGATACTACCTAGTGTGCAATACAGAGTGCACAACAGTGATAGGAAATGGCAGAACATTTTACTGCTTTCCAGGTTGCTTGGCACCTCTGCAAAGAACCAGTAGTCCTAGCCTGGCACTGTTCTTATTTAAAGTATCTTGAAGTATTTTCAAATGTTTACATAAAGATATCAGTTAGCTGTGCAGTTTATGCATTTATTTTATGAAAAAGTCCATATTCTGTAGTTGGACAAAATTTTTTATTTTTTTTTTTTTGTAGAATCCCGAGTCCGATGTCTGCTTGAGAGGGAACACAAATGTGCTATGAGGGGAATAAAACCAAGTAATATTTCACAGTTATTCTAAAACAAGTGCCATTAAATATGAAACCCAACTAGTGGAGATAGTGACTCCAGGCACGGGCCAGGGCCTGTTGTTTAAAATAATTGTCTAAAAGGAACACAGGTACAATTAAATATCCAGATGTCCTCATAGCAGCCTTCCAGTATCTGAAGGGGGCCTATAGGGATGCTGGGGATGGACTCTTCATTAGGGACTGTAGTGACAGGACAAGGGGTAATGGGTTAAAACTTAAACAGGGGAAGTTTAGATTGGATATAAGGAGGAAGTTCTTTCCTGTTAGGGTGATGAGGCACTGGAATGGGTTGCCCAGGGAGGTTGTGAATGTTCCATCCCTGGCGGTGTTCAAGGGCAGGCTGGACAGAGCTTTGGGTGACATGGTTTAGCGTGAGGTGTCCCTGCCCATGGCAGGGGGGTTGGAACTTGGTGATCTTAAGGTCCTTTCCAACCCTAACTATTCTATGATTCTATGAAAATGGAAAGATGTTTGGCTTATATATAATGTATGGTGTTATTATTTTAACTGTTTAATGTGGTGCATAAAAACCTACCCAACCACAAACTAGCTGTGTTCTGATTGTTTCCTGGTTATCAAGAAGATAGAGGAGAGTAAATAATAATTGTTATACTGAAAACAGAAAGTATTGGAGTTTATATCAGGTGAAGATCTTGCCCCATGTAATTTGTGACATCCTGTGATGTAGCTTTATTCTTTCACAGAAGTTGAAAGAAACATTATTTCAGAGACTGTATCACGAAATCTTGATGATTGATTTCAGTCCAAACATAAATAGGAGGTAGAGGTTCAGGTCAGGACAGTTAATGCAGAATTGTGTTTTAATTTTATCACATTTCTTAAAAGTCACATCTCACAGCAGTGTCTGATACCAGAAATTGGTCATAGCGTTATCTTGGGTTTACAACTGACTAAGACAAATTTCTTTTTTTTTTTCCTTCATAAAAGAAAAATTGCAGAAGCATGAAGATGCTCTTATTTATTTTGTGCTTCTGTTTTTTGATTGATTCTGGATTATAGCCTCTATCCTGAATCATGAAAAGTGACAAATGAGTAAATACCCACTTTCCTGGTTTATGAATATCTTATGCATCATATTTTAATAAGTGGGTGCTGTCCGTTTCCCTTGTCTGCTTCCCTGTCTTCTTTAGTGAACATGCAGAATGCTTCATTTGATGTATATGCAAATACTTCCAGGCAGAGAATTGGCAACACTTCGTCTGCTAGTGAGATTTGCCTGTCTCTCATGCAAACCCCCTGAATTGTTTTTCTTTTCATTTTCATCATTAGTTTCAATGACCACATTTATATACCTAGTATGTGCTGAAGTGTGTTATATTTGATAACAATTTAAAGTTACTGTATTGTGCACTTTTTTCAGAGTCTTTCACTGTGAGCATTTTAGGCTATTTTCATCTTCCTGTGAAGACAAAGTGTTCTTTTGAAGGGTTTTAATCCTTAGTGGAAGCAAGTCTGAACTAAATGAGATTTTCAATGACAGGAAATGTAATTTTTGTTCACAGCTGATGGATATCTCTCAATAGAGTTCCTTAAGTTCTCCCTTTCTGCTTGTCCTGGGGCGTAAGTGGATATTGAGTGTCATCCTAACTATGTGATATCCTCAGAACTGTAGACTGCAGGTAGTTTCCTTTTCCCAGTGACCTTCCTTACTGTTTTAACCTGTATTACTGCGTAGTGCTCTGTATGCACAACCTTGCTGCTGAGGTGGCATTGATAGGAAGAACTGGGTGTATTAATTGAACTTCTAATTAGGGCAATTATGATCAAATCTGCAGCCGTTTGGTTCCTATATAAGCAGATGTGACAGCACAAAAGCTACTTTGAAGGTGAGGTGAAGCATTATGATGTTTCACCTCACTCTGTTTCACCTCATCCCTTAGCGGTCTCCATTAGTCATCACTCTTTTTTGCTGTAACAGTTAAAGCTTAAAGGGTTAAAACCAGCTTAGTTACTGAAGTTTTCTGTCAGCTGGAAAAACAACTATGTTCCATTTCAGAAACTGCTATTAGTTGTTCTCCATTGTCATTCGGAAAATACCCAAATACAGTTAAGAGTCACATGGGGAGTGAAGGGACAGGTCAAAGCTGAAACCTTCTGTCTTCAGAGAGTCTTTTTGCAACAGAAGTGCAAAATACAAATGGAGATACAGGCCACATAGATCAGGTTTTCTTAATTCAGATTTAATAATCTGGACTGTTGTAAGTTATGTAGAACAAGAATATATAAATATGTACTTCATCATTGAATACAACTTGTTAAGAATTCGTTGCATCTGTAGAAAAAAGATTCCATTACAGAATGGATGGCTTAGTAAGAAATAACGTGGGAAAGAAGAGAATGTTTCTCAGTAAACAGTCAATATGCTTGGAATATGTGTTTTTGTTTTGTAAATGTTATATTTTGATTTTAGTATGTTATTAGCATCCTCAGGTACTGGCATGATGTTAATATTGCTGAAACAAAATATTCTGTAAATTTTATACTGTTGGACAATATTAAATTAGAATGTATCTTGCCCTCAGCTATAGCAGGTCATAAAAGTAAATGTAATAACACTCAGCAGAGCATCAGTCTAAGAGTTATCTCTAAGGAAAAGAAAAATTCAATGGTGCAAGTTTGTGTAAATGTATATCTGTATTGAGCTTTGTGCACAGGAAGGTTAAAGGACTATTGTTCTGCTTAAGAGATGGCTTGCTGAGAAATAAACTTATGGAGACTGCATTCATCACCAAGCACATGCTACTTACCAGGTTGCCTGCATGAGGTTTAAGCCTTTTCTCCCAGTTTGAGAAACCAGGCTGAGCTTTGTAGATAGTGGCGTGGGTTACATTCAGGCCTATTTCCTTTTAAACTTTCTAACCTGCATTGCATTCTCGGTGGGTAGACATTTTTATTCAGTTTCAATGAAATTCACCCTTGTGACTTGTATGAAACATAAGCATCTCAGGAAACAGGTAATCAAGGCAACTGGCAAGAGGGTAGCACATGGTTATGGGCCAATAAAGTGCGATGCAGAGATCCCAAAGCTAGTGAAGGTTGGGTCAATAAGCCTACGTAGTGCAGTTTGAGACAGGCTTGCTAGCTTGAGTTGTGCAGTATTAAGAGCACAATAGTCACACTGTATCTGAGCAAGTAAATCCTGACCTTTTCAGGTAAGTTTCTTCAGAGGCTGACTGGCTCTGCTTTGTGCATTCAGGAGCAAGATAGGCTGAAGCTACATGGGGTGCCGAGGGAACAGTGGTACAGACATGCGCAAAACATTTCTGAGCAATTCTCAAGTGCAGTGTCAGGGACTGAAAACAGCATTTGACATACTAGCTGTCTTTCACTTCAGCCAGCCAAACTATATACACCTTGTATTTGCAGAGATTGAGCATTTGGCCGCAGCAAAGATATGTTTAGAAAACATTGTGGTTTCCAAGACTTGTCCATAGTCTTCATGAGAAAGCTTTTGGCCAAATGCCCGGAAGCAGTGCTCTCCACACCTTATCCTCAGTCTTTACGCGGAGCGCAGAGGCTCACAGTGAGTGTGTGCTGTTGTACCACCTGTGCTGTCCCTTCCCTGCCTCCTCTCTAACTTTCAGTTTGGCATCTTTGGGTCAGTCCTTCAGACACTTGGCTAAATTTCATCCCTGGAGATATGAATAATGACACATGTGCTCCTAAATTTTGTTGCTGTCCATTTTATTCTTAATGCTACTGTAAAAGGGTTAGTTTTACACATCTTGGCATATTAGTTGGCTCTAAAATAGGAACATAAAACCTCACCATACAGCCAGTGGTCTCACTGCATCTGCCAGAGCGATGCAGAGTTAATATTGCCTGTCCTTCCTCAGCTCATCTGCCTGTGCCTAGATAGTTGTAGGTGGGCTCTTCTTTTTTAAAAACAACACATAGCAAAACCCTTTTTTATTTAGATAATTTCTTCCTTAACACTTATATTCCATAAAATGCTCATTATTGATGTTATTGATGACTCTGCAAAATATATTTTAAAAATTAAAAACCTGTAGCAAAGTCACAGCTGTTTCCATTTGTTCATCTACTTATGTATTCTCTTTGTAACACTGCTCTGGATTTCTTCCTGTTTTTAATAGTGATTCATGAGCCTTACAAAGACTGAGACAGTTTGTTATAATATTGCTCACATTAGCCATGAGAGCTACCTCGGACATGAATGGGACTATACATAATAACCAGCGCTTCAGTGGGGGTTTCCCCCTCTTGCTGAGTGCCAGCTGACATGATGTCTAAACATATGGCTGCGTGGGATTTTGCCAGCAGACAAGAGCGTGCTCTGCTCTCCCTTTGAGCTGGTTGGAGATGCACCGGCTCTGCTCTGGCAGCTGGGTAGCTGCAGTTAGCGTGTTGCTAAGCCAGAACTAATAAGTCTGACTGAGAAGCAGGGTTTATTATCTTGGGGTTAGCAGTGTGTTTGGTGTGGTTATGTAGCTTACACCATAGCGCTTCTCTGCATCTGGCTATCTCGATGCATGGACAGAGTTTGCTTGTGGTTAGTTGTATGGAACATGGTCAGTATTTGCTTACATCTTCCTGTGAAAACCTGATAGTCCATATCTGAATGGTTTCCTAATCCTGCTGCAGAGGAGTGTTTTCAGTCCTCTGCCACACCACCAAGAATTTCCCATCTAATACAATTGTGAAATATACAACTTACAGATTTATTGTAGAATTGCACACTTCTCAGTGTTCAGTCAGAAGTTCTACTTACCTGCCTCAGAGTACTCTTGTTACTTAAATTTTGGTCATTAAATTGCCACCAGTTTAGTGCACTTAACAAAAGAGACTTTTTCAGCATTTCTTTTTTGTAGAGCAGCCTATATGATAGATGATGTTGTGGATCATCTTTTGGAGTTTGAAATGAGACCCTAAATTAAGTTCACAGAGCATGATTTAGATGACTAACTAAATCATGCTACTTAGATGACTAAGTCACCATTTATGATGAAATTGGCTCTTTTCACTGGGCAGGTACTTATCAAAGAAAAGATTTTAATTGCTTTATAAAATCATAAAGTTAAGAGGGGTTTTTGCTTGTAACATGGCTATTTCTATAGACTGGTTTATTTCACTTGCAATGTTCGTGTTTTCGTTTATGTTTTCTGGTATTCTTACCATGTATATTTCCTGCATATTTCTTTGGAAATGTTGAGGACTGTGTCTTAATTTCAGTCAACGAAGAATTTTTGCTGATAGGATATTTAGTAATAGCTTCACTAACGTAAGACTGCTGAGCCTTAATGTTACTCTTTCTGTATGTAATTACCATAGATTTAATTTTGATTTATCTTTTAGTTTTTATGAATAGCCAAAAGCTCTAGTTTTTTACAAGTAGAATCAAAGCTAGGGCTAAATTCTTCACTTTTGCTGTATCTGCTTTATGTCTCAGTAGCAGTGAGGGGCAGCCTCACTAGTTATAGGTCTGCTGAATATTCATTCTCAGGACTAGTGTTGGTGTATCCATGATGGTTTAAGGGCATAAATGAGGTACTTTGTGCAACTGGTAGATGTAGAGGAGGGATATCAGGGCCAGGAGAGTATCTCTGGTATTAATGTGTCTGATTTCTCCAGCACAGTGATCCCTTTTGATCTGCAGCAATTTCTGCAATACAGAACAGCTTTCAGGGTATATTTAATTATGCCTGTGGACATTTTGGCCTGGAAAGTGAAATGAAGCTTTAGAATCCTCTTTCACTCCCAGCTGTGCTGATCTGAAACTTTGCTCAGCTTGATACCCACCTTTTAAGTGTAGGGATCATGTTTCTGCTCTCATGAAAGATGCTGAATGTTCCGCATCTTAGGCTTCAGTAGAAGGTGCAGATGCTGTCTTTGTGTCAGAGCTATTACTACTGTCAACATGGAATAGCAACATATCCTATACATACGTACACATGTAACCTGTAAGAGCCCATATTTTCAGATCAAAACTAGGTCTGAGACAATTCACAGGACCTGAAAACCTGTCTTTGGGGTTTCATATAGGTGTGGAATACAGTGAAATGGCTGCGTTTGGAGCACCTAAAGAGTTTATGTTAAAATCAGAGCCATTATGCTTTTATCAGTGCTCTCAGACACATACAGAATAAATGATTGATGATAACATGCATCAGCTTTATTAAAGTTTCTCAGAAATGATTTTTTATAATTATGCCACTTCCTGGGGATATTTTTCAGCGTGTTATGAAGATGACATATCCTATTTGTAGTGCATTCTGTGGAAAACCAAATCATTTTAACATGACAATTAGTGTCCTAACATTTGAACTTTCAGGTATGATGCTTAATTTCCATGGTCTGTAGCCAATAGAAAAAGAAGATTAATTTTACTTGAAATTGCAAGAGGTGATTTCAGCCACGTCATACTAAGTCTGAGGACCAATAGATTTGTAAGTTCTCAAGACTTTCTTAAAATGGAATGCATTGCTCACAGGAAGTGTATGAAAACCTTTTGACTGAATTAGAGGTAAAACCAGCTATAACAGAGCACTGTGGAAGCCAGTTTAGCTGAAATTGTAGTCCCAGCGCCTCTTGATTGTGGATGATGAGGTTGCATCTGCTTGTCTATTTTTATTGGAATTGCTTTTCTGTGTAGCAGTCTGTGCCCAGCAATGAGACTTTGAAATTCAAAATAAAAGTAATCTTGAGGAAAAAAAAGTAAGCTTTCTAGTTTCTCTTTGTTTTCATTGGAAAACAAATAGATCTGTCAATATCTTTTTTTTTCTGTTTCATATCCCATACTTTATATCAGTAAAAGTACTGAAAATTACATTACACTGTGTTTATTAAAGTTGTGCTCCTATGCAGTAATACACATAAGACATACTGCTTTAAGGATTAAGTTAAGCTCCTTTGTCAAGCCTGTTGGTATGGCAGGACTGTTAATCTTTAACTGTCAGAGTCTGGTTAGATCCTTCTTTAGACTGAGGCCATGTCTAAGTGCAAAGAAATTAAAACGAATAAACTGTCCTAGTATTTATGCCTTATTTTTGCACAGAGTAATCAATAAAAAGAGAAGCTGTGTTATACATACTGCTATGAGAAGATTGCATTTCAAGCTCTTACTTAGCAGCATCGTAATTTTATGTTTATGCTTGTGAAATACGAAGACAGAGTTGACAGAAGGTGTTCAAAATACTAAATTAATGATAATAAGATGCGCAGTGGGTGACAGCCCATTGAAAGAACAGGGAAATTTTGTGGACCTACATTTCCTAATTAAAAGTCCATAGAGTTGTCTACAGTATGTTCATGTTTCATTATATCAGTAATTATTCTTATGATTTCTTTTCAAATTATAACATTGTCACAAAAAAGGAAGTGTGCTATAGTTGCAGCATATTTAGACGAGGCAAGACTTGAAACAAAACTGTATGAAAAGAATGATGAAGCTGGGAGGCAAATTTAAATTCATTGTGGAAGATTAAAGCTAGTATTTTAGCCCCAACAGGGTGTAAAACTGATAGTAAGGAGTCACAGTATTATGCTATAGGTATCAGAGGTTTACATTTCACTGTGGGTGTCTACAATTTAATTATTGTTGTCCTACCTAAAACTTCCAAAGATTAATTTTTAAACAATTATCTGATAATAGCCAACTAGTGCAATTAGTGCAAGTATTCATTCAAAGTGGCAACGTAATCATACAATGAAGTCTGGGTTGTATGTTGAAGCAGTAGGTAAAATACACTATATAGAAGCTTTTGAGTGTGATAGATGCCTAAGATGTACTTTTCTAATCAGGCTATATTTTTTTTGAAGTAATCAGAAAAGAAGCCCTCAAGTAACAATTTCCTTTCCCATTCTCCTGCAAATAGAGTTTCAAGTGTCTGTTTTTACATTTTATACACATATTACTTTCCCATTTTCTGAAACAAGAGATTCTCTCCCTCAACTACTTTATACTTACATATCACCTTGCTTCTGAGGATCTCCAGGTGCCATAGAAGCATTAAATGGAGACTCCTGCCTTAAAATACAGGAGTATTAATTCCTCATGGGGGATAGTAAAACAAAAAAGTTCAAGCCATAGTTTTGACCTTGAGTGCCCAACAAGGAATTTCAGGTAGGAGTTTGAAAACTGAGGGGGTTCAACCTCGGGATAGGTGCACAAGCAATCATTTGAGAGACCTGACATTCATGCATGGCTTGGAAGTGCAATTTCAGACCTTGTTCTCTGTAACACTGAAGATATATACCGTGGATTGGGAGAGTTACGCACCTCAATAGGAGATACCTATTCTGCTTTGTAGAGCTGCCCATCAGAAAAGTTCTCTTGCACTCCAGCTCTTCTGCTGGGACAGAATCATGGAGGATGGTTTAGCCCAGATAAAAGATAATGAAAGAGAATGTGATTTGTGGTCTCGAGTTGGGGATCTTACATGGAAAAGGTGTGTAAAGCATTTGAGATCCTGCTCCAGAAGCTGTTAAAGCACATACTTTGAGAAGCACATAAACTGGAGATTACAGCACTACCCGGCAACTTTCCAAAGAGCTTTCTAATATTTTTTACTGAACTGTATAACTCCCCCAGCTTTGCCATATGTGAAGATGTTGGATGCCCTTTGAGACTGCTGGACTTACACCCTGTCAGATCATAGCGAGACACACAGAAAAAGCAGTGCTTGAGCTCAGATTTAGATGGTGGCTGAACAAGGCTTTTGAAGACCATGCAGCTGGTTTTGGCTTTCGGGTTCTGTCAGAGTGTCGTTTACTATGTCTGATACACTGAGAGCTCACTCTAAATGAGTACACAGGCACTTAAATAAATCACTTGTTTTTCAGAGCATGTAGAACCACACGCGTTTTGCACTAACTGGTGACTTAGGGCAGGTTAACTCTTTAAGCATGGTATTTGATGTTTGCAGGAGGGCTGCAGTGTTTTGGGCTCTAACAAACTCTAATGGGGAGTGCAATTACAGGCACAAAAGACCATAAAATGGGCATCCCTCAGGTCCTTAGGGAAACAGTGTATTCATAATACTGGCACCAACTACTTACACAAAGTTCGTTAATTGATTATACCTTACAATATTTGGCATCTATTTTATATTGTATTCAGTTGTGCATTTGGTATCTGTCATATGACATTAAAAATATATATTCTGCTTAAAAATCAGATGTGTTAATTTCATTGATGGGGAAAAGAATCATGATGGTGCATCTCAGATTTCTCTTTGCATATTTAAGTAATCCCCTCATTTTTTAGTGTAAAGAAAAATAAAATCCTTACCTGACTGCAGAAGATCACCAACAAATAGGATGATTTGAAATGTATTTGAATATAGACGTGCTTGCATAAAGTAGCTGACTGATAGTTTTGAAGTATGAAGTCTATCACAATGCTGTGAAACAAGAACAGTTTGAGAAGACCAGGAAAAATCATGCCATATACCCATAAAGATCATCATTAAGAGCAAAGCTCTTGACTTTAGAGTGTCAGTTCGGACCTTAACCTTTCAGTGAATGCTGATCCACGGTTTCCCTGGACATTGAGTCCTGGCAAAATCACTTGTGGTGTGACAGTGTTTGATCTATTAGATGAAAACAGTAGGTCTCCTGAAATTCTGTAGACTGAAAGGGCATCCACTGTATGCTTAGTGTTTAGATAGCTCTAGGTTTTCTTTCACTAAAGTTTGTGAAGTCTAAAGAGCAAGTACAAAAATTATAAGAATACAGTTACAAAAAGTTTCAGTTATTTTATGTATAGCTGTAGTGAGGTTTGAGCAACTGGATACAGACGTAGAGGATTTAGGGAATATTTTCTTTGAAAAAAATTAAGGTGGTCTTTCAGGCTTAACATTACGCAGTTGAAGTCTAAATGACCTCAGTTTGCTTTGTTTTCAATGGATTAGAAGTAAGTATTTTTCTCTTCCCTTTCAAAGAGTAAAAATAAAGATAAGACAATTCTGTTCCTGTCATTAAATGAGGAAAGTTGGAGAAGAGAACTGCAAGTAGTGAATCCTGTTATCATGGATAATAAAACTGCAATAAAAGCTGCACTGCACAGTTTTCAGAGGGAATGTGTACAAATCAGACCATTCTGATTAGACACTGAAATACACATATTCCTACCATGATGTTGCAGCTTAAGCTAGATACATGACTCACAAATTCACAAATGGTGAACCCTGACAAATAATCCATCAAGTGATGTTGAGACTCTGTCAGGGAAGGCAGCCTCAAAAAACCTTTTTTTTTTTTTTTTTTCCTTTATTATAATCCATCACTTGTTGTGCATCTCCTGAGGGTCTTAGATTGGGCAGGCTTTCTTGTAACTTTGTATCTCTTGGGAGAACAGAAGCATAGAATTGAGTGACCAAGGCCACTCCCACATGCTGCTTTGTGGAGCTAGGAAGAGGCATACAAGGTCAGGAAACGCTATGAATTAAATACTGTTATTAAAAGAACCCAATTTTGCTTTTGCTAAAACTGTGGAATTCTCCCCTGGAAATCAGCAGAAACAGGATTAGTACCCATGTCTGCAACCTAATCAGTTGTTGCTAGCAGAGGCAGCCAGTGCTGTGGGCATGGGTATGCGAGATGTTAAGCATCAGCTGCTGATCACCTAGTAGAACTCCTCTCTTATGTTGGTGCGTAGATATTTCTGGTTCTACTTTGAAGTGCTGAAATCTATAGATCAATAAAATTTGAAGATGGAAGGGACAAATAGCATGCAAGGTCAGGCCCTCTCTGTAAGGTTCATACAGATTAGGGAGAATGGGAGGCTGCAGTCCAAGGCTAATAGTGGTTGGGTCCCCAATATTTCCTGCACTGAATGTTTCTAAAAATCTTTGTGTGTGGGTTTCATTGTTAAAGGAGCACAACTCAGAATATTGCAGAGGAAATTTGAGCCGCAGTGTAAATACAGAATTGCAATTGGAGAAATAATTACAGTATTTTAAAACATTTTTTAGGATTCTCTGAATCAAAGGGAGAGAGTGATAGTGATACTTGTTTTTCTATCAACAGGTCTAAGTTTTAATAAAATACAGACTTTGGCAATACTTACTGTCATATGTTAATCTGATAGTGTCTGTATTTGTAAGGAATTCTCATTTGAGGGTGGTTGTTTCAGTGATCATCCTCATGTCTCAGGAAATCTGTGTGGTTTTATGAGCAGTGCAAGGATTATACTATTGAGGGGCACTGAATCTCTGTCTTCTCATTCTTGAGACAAGAATTGAGCTCAAGTCCCAGTGGTACCCTGAAAGGCCAGAACTTCCTTTCATAAACCACTGACCTTTCTTCTTGATTATCTTTGTGAACTGGTGCTCTCTTTCAGTTAATAGAACTTTGTAATCAGGGAGCTAAGAAAGATAAAATAGAAATGACAATTTTTGCTGCTGGTTAGATGTTAATGTGAGCTCTGAATGCCTTTTAAATGTGTTATTCTAAATCTAAGAAATTGGAAAAGAGCACTTTCATGTATTAAAAATGCTAGAAAACCAAGCAAAAAACAGTTTGATGAGATTGAAGGACGTGTTACACAACTTGAAACTGGAGATACAGGTACAGAAACTCTTTATGAGTTAAAAAATACTTCTTATACTTTTGTATGTCTCTTTGAGAGATTTAGTGTTTTAAATATAAATCCTGTCTCTGAATATTACTACACAGCGACTGACTTCTGGTTTAGTCCTGTAGTTGAGACTGAAAGAGAAATTAAAGCAGCAAAATATTTCTGGAGCTAGACTGTATCACTTTTGGCCCCAGGTGAGAGTTAGAGCAGCTCCATGCTAATTCTAAAATTATTCTCTCCTTTTGGTATCATCCTTTGTTGTGGTAAACAGAACGGTTCAATTCTGTACCATTTGCTGCAGCCTGTACTAGTGGCTGAGGGAAAGGTTGATGTAAAGGCAATCTTGTACACTTCACAATGTGCCCACTTAAACAGTCCTATATAATATTTTAGGAGTGTGAAACGGGCTTAGTATAAACTAGAACTAAGCTGACTAGTCTTAGTTTAAAATCTTGGATATTAAACCCCCAGCATTTCATGATGAATTTGTCTGTGTCTGGATGTGCTTCAGGTTTCAGAGAGGGTGCCCCCTCCCAAGAACATTAAGGCTCTGCATCCTGAGATGTTACAGCGTTTCCACCAGTAAAGTATATGGGTGATAACTTTGTAGAAGGTGTTAGGAAGGCTGAAACTGGTGGTGAAAGCTCCATGTCTCCTAACTTTTGCTGTAGCTCCCACTTATAAACATTGAATTCTCATTCCTTCAGAGGCAGCTTAGAAACAGTGAAAATACAGAACAAATGCTGTCAGCACCCTCATCTGACCAAAATTCAAGAATCCCAATGACTACATTTTTTGTCTTAAGCAAACTGTTCAAACATTTCCCTAAAGACTCACTGTGGATGTATTCTTCTCGGGGTGATGTTCTACAGGACACACCTCCCATGAAATGGTCTTACCTAATGCTTTCTGTTGAAAGCAGCATTTAAATTATAATGTGGCTTCAGCTAGTGATGTTGTGTGGTTCATTTGCTTTTTTAGTACAGAAATGAAAATAATAATGACAGTATTTGAGAAATAGTTTATTCAAGGGCATACAAGGAGACTGTTATGAACAGACCTTGCTGTTGTTCCTGACAGTGAACTAATTGGCTCTGAGGGCAGTGCAAACAGGACAGAGTTACAAAATAAGATGTTTGTTTATGTTAACATTATTCCTTTAAACCTTCTTCTAGAGGAGGCTCTGAGGTGCCAGGTGCTTTCGAGCACAGGGCAAAGAGATAGTCCCATTCTACTGATTGTTCTTCCTAAAGTGCTTTGAGCCCTTAGGGTAAAGAATGGATCAGCATTATGACTCTCAGTTTAAAGAGGAAATTCAAAGTGATAATTTCACTATAAACTAGGCAGCTTATGGGCTCGAGGTGATCCACAGGGCTGCTTCTTATACTGAAAGAAAGCCTGTGTTGTTTGCTTGGGAAATCTCTATTTCTTGGACAGTGGTTGACCAAGAGGATACTGACAGCTGATTGAGAGGTACAGCCTGGCTAGGCAGAATAAGACTTACTCAGTTCACATCTGTACCCACACTTGCTGGACCTGCTGCATATCTGGTGTGGTTGTTTGATGAAGGGCAGCAAATACTTATTTGTTTAAGGAGGCTGAATTTTAGCCATGAAATTGGGTAGAGAACAAAATCAGATGTTGTATTTGGTTTGCATGACAGTGTCTTGGTAGCAGGAGCGAAATAGGGGTGTCTTCTGTGAGCAGCTGCGGGAATCTTCCCCTGAGCCTGACAGACAGTGCCAATGGATCCACCGCTGACTAAGGCTGAGCCCATCAGTGATGGTGGTAGCACCTCTGGGACAACATATTTAAGAAGTGGAAAAAAGCTGTGCAACAGCAATTGCAGCCAGAGAGAGAGCATGTAAGAGAAGCATCTCTGTAGACACCAAGGACAGTAAAGGAGGGGAGGAAGTACTCTAGGCACTGGGGCAGATTCCTCTGCAACTTGTGATGCAGCTAATAGTGAGGCAGGCTGTCCCTCTGCAGCCCATGGAGGTCCATGCTGGAGAGCGTATCTACCTATAAAAGCAGCGGGCATTGCCATCTTTGCCATTTAATCCAGTGGTGTATGTGAAATCACCAGTTTTGAAGATATGAGGGAGAGGACACCAGATTCAGTATTTTCTCACTGATAAAGCTTTTGGAAAGATTATTCCAGCTTTTGAAATGCCTCTGTTGTGCCAATTCAGATTTGTATTTCAGAATGGTTCATCATCTTATTCGCAGTAAAAGTGAGGATATGAATGTGATATGTAGTGTTGGGATATGGGATAGGATGCAGATGTAATAATTCACCTGTAGTGAATTAGTGATACATAGTGAATTTGGTTTAAAACAGAAAAGGTTTGTGTTTTGAAGCCCAATAATGACAATATAAATCAGCTTTTAGTTACATCGCAGCTGTGTTTACCTCAGATTATTTTGAGACGCCAGTGCTGAGGTGGAAGCTGGTGAAATATTTGTTCCCATGTCAGAGAAACTACCTCCTTGATCTTCTTTCAGTAAAGGTTAAATCCTCTATTGGAAGAAAAGTAGTCTCAAAAATGCCAGTTGGACTTTATATATCATCTCAGTGTGACATTTAAAAAAAAAAAGTTAATTTTCCTGTGTGTTATTTCCTCAGTTTCCTCAGTGTGCTACCTCAGTGCAGTCTGGTGCTGAGCATTCAAATGAAATACACCATTAAGATACATAATACTGAAAGCCTCTGTTTTAAAGTCCAATGAGACACATTTTCCCTTTTACTAGTAGATAGTAATAATACAAGTCTCTAATCTCATTAGTTCAAAAGAAGCACCCCATAGCACTTAGGTGCTTTAAAAAAGCAAGAAGTAGAAGAGAAATGATTAAGTTTGTAGAAATTGGAAGGAAAATGTTTCTTTTGAGATAACAATACACCTATGCTAGTTCACTATTAATGTCTTGGAAGACAATGTAAGAGTTTGACTCTGAAGTTAATTTGCCTGTGTCCTGCATGAGAAAACTTAATATTTTGCATTAGTATGTTTGTGATACAACTACAAAATGGCATGTTGATGTCTTTTAGTATTTGTAATTTGTGTAATTTGCTGTCAGTATTCCCTGTTTATCTTCCTTCCCTCAATGAGAGGAGCTGGCAGCTCCATTTTTGTTTTAAGGTAAAGTGTTTATGGTTATTCTCAGGTGTGTGTTGCTACTCTTAACAACTGCAGAATCTATCAGCATTTCATAGACATGTTTAGTAAGTAGCATTATTGTTTTATTCAAGCATTTAAATTTTAATAATGAGCTCATATATATGGGGTTTGCAGAAGTCTGTTAAATCCATCTATTTGATATTCTGATATAATTGCCTGTGCTTGTGTTAATGCTGTTTTCCAGAAGATTAAGCATATACTATAGAATCTAAATTCTAGTTTTTGAAAGAAAAGTGCTGATGATTTCAGTGTTTGATTTAGGTAGAAAATTAAGCTTGATAGGGGACAGACAAGAAGCAAGTAGTAAGAAAATACATGAAGGGTTGATCTGGCATTTATTCATTATTCCCCTGCGCAATTTTATTGTCTGGTTTGTAGGTCCATCTGGATGTCACAAGTCTTGTTCCTTTATGCTGCTTTTAAATGTAAATGTCATTTTAAATGTATTTCTCAGCCTGTTTCATTGAAAACATGGAAAAAGGCTAAAAGGTCAGTCATCTTTATCTTAATCCAAATAATTTTCAGTAATTGTATTTTCACTCCTCATTGATTCTAATGGAACATAATGTATTATACATGCCCTAAAATAAATATAATATATAAAGTACTATTTATAGAATTATGTGTTAAAAAATGAAATACCCATTATTATTCTTGTAATGCTGTATGTGTTTTATCAGCCGCACAGTATAATTTTTCAGATATGGTACATTGAATCCCATTGAAATCAATGAGAAATGGATATGTGACTTTTCACCATGCTCATTTATTGTAATGTTTTGGTTATTTAGAGCAGCTAAGAGTTTATTACCAAAAGTGTGTTTTTGTGTGCATGGCAGTTATCCTTAAAACTTATCAGGTAAATTAGCACTCAGAATGGAATAATTTGCTGTAGTGGCATTTCTGATAGGCATATCATGTAATGTCTTGTCTTCCCTTCCTGTCCTTTGTTTTGTCCTGTTACAGCTAGATGACAGACATACAGATAGATAGACACATATATCTCATGCATATGCATTTAGAGAGTGGTGGTAGTGATGAGGGGGTTGCACGTGTGTATTAATGCAAGCTTGATCTGTCACTTTGAATCTTGCTGTGGAGAACTCAGTTGTTCTGTAGGTAGTGAAGCAAGAATGTTTAGAGGTCCATAGCAGGCAGTGTGAAGACTCACTATATATATATGTATGTATGCCATCTAAGAGATTTATGATAGAAGATGAGCCACATTAAGAAATGAGAGGAAGGACAATCAGTAATCCTAGGGTTATAGTACCATCACCTTGAATTTAAATAGTTACAGACTGTACACTCCTCTCCGTAAGGACAGATGCTTATTTAGCATAAGCTTGTCCATCATGTTACAGAGATCTGTGTCATTACTTGGAGAGTTACAGTCCTAAACCTGCTCGCTCTTCATGTTCTTTTGCAAGCTTGTTACTCTGAAGAATTGTCAGCTTGTACCTTAGTTATTCAGCTCTCTTGGTAGGAGTGCATATGGCACCGTATTCTGGCTCCTTGCTCCGCCCCTGTGAGGTGGCTCTCTAAAATTCGGTGCTTTTCCAAACTATCCACTCAACCATAACCTTCGGTAGCAGCTGTGTCTTCTGGAATGGTAATGACTAGTTGTTCCTTAAGGTTATCTTGGTTTTCATCCTGAATGTCAGCCTGATGTGATGTACACACCATTAGGCATTCCAGGAATGTAGACAGCACTTTCATCCTGTACTTGGTTAGAATTTATTAAATGAATATGACTTGTTTTGGATTCTGATGTCCTGGAGTCAATATTGAATTCATCAGTGACTTGTATGGGGCATTTTAAGTGATAGTAATAAATACTGAAATGCATTCTATTATAGTGTTTTGCTCTTGTTGTCATTGACCAATAAAATAAATTAAAATCATTCTTTACTTTGGGACATGCACTCTCTTGTCTCCAGGAAGCTAGGAGATATGTTTCCTTTTGCTTCCTTTCCAAAGAATTTCCAGTTATGTAGAATTGAAAGCCACAGTCCTGCCAGCATAAGTTCAGATGTTGAGCTGTTCTAGTAGTTGTATCAGTATTTTATTTAGTAATGTATATAACAGACACCAGAGCTTGTACTGTGGACCCACAGGTTTAAAACCAAAGGGTGCTGTAGTAGGAGCTAAAGGACTGAGTTACTCTAGCTGGACTGTAGCAGACTGATATCTATGATAGAATGGATTTTCACTGGAGACCTATATGGGGATATACATATTGTATGTGATCATATAATACATTATTCTGATTTGCACACTGAAAACTTATTTTAGTTCCTGGAATACGAAAAAAAATGAAATGTGGAGGAACTTGTGTCATGAATCTTAACACTGTAGCGTAGGGGTTCTTGAATTAGAAACTTGACTTGTTCATATACCATCTACTAATAGCTTTTAAGTGAAATGATGATACACAATGGGCATTGCTTGTCTCCCATCCTATACATTCATTAGCATAAGCTCTGGCTTCTTGAAACCAGAAAAGGAGATTTTGTAGTTTTCCTTCCTTTTAGAATAAAACTATATGACTTTTTTTTCTTTTCCCCAAGATTTCAGTTTAAATTCTCAGCTGGACTGAACACAGCTGGTCTAGTCTTTTGAGTATTCAGTCTTTTGAAAGCTATTATAATACCGGTCAAATGATTCCTACTGCCTGCACATGGCTGGAACTAACACAGTTCCTATTCTTTCCTCTGTAAGTTAGGTCATTCACTTCAGGTGTAAGAAAAGTCCTCTTCAATATTCTTATGTATTCTCTGCAAGGCTTCATTGTTGTTTTGCAAGTATGTCTCTGAAGAGGTGCTGTGCCCTTGTACTAGCTTAGATCTTGTTACTTCAATTCTCCATACAGAAGTGTGATACAGGGTCTGTTTTTACACACAGATTTGAGGAACAGAGTATAATTCAAGCACTTTTTAATAAACAAGTGTCCTTTCATAACCTCTAATAGCTCATTTACCCACTGATGGGTTTGTATTGTAGGTAGGTATTGAAATTTTTCTCCCTATAGCTGTAGGTTTGTTGTGGTTTAAGCTCAGTTGTAAATCAGCCACACAGTCCTCGCTCATTCCTGACCCCCCTTTCCTCCTCCCACTCCCGGAGGAGTGGCTAGGAGAATCAAAAGAATGTAATTTCCACGGGTTGAGATAAGAGCAGTCCAGTAACTATAACACAGACCACTCCTGCTACCACCAATAATAGTAATGATAAGAGAAATAACAAGGGAAGAGAATACAATACCACCTGCTGACCGATAACCAGCCCGACTAAGCAGTGATCTAACCCTTCTGGGTAACCCTCAGTTGCATCCTGGGCATGACGTGCTGTGGTATGGAATACCTCTTGGCTAGTTTGGGTCAGGTGTCCTGTCTCTGCTTCCTCCCGGCTTCCCCTCCTCCCTGGCAGAGCATGAGACTCACAAAGTCCTTGGTCAGACCAAACATTTGAGCAGCAACTAAAAACATCGGTGTTATCAGTGCTGTTCCCAGGCTGAAAGTCAAGAACACAGCAGCGCACTAGCTACTAAGAAGGAGAAAAAAAATGACTGCTACTGCTGAACCCAGGACAAGGTTGAAAGTCAGTGCAGGAGGTCAGCGCCTTAAGACCTCTGTGCTTACCATCACACTAGCTGATCTTGCAGCTCACGGAGGAGTCGTCCTGCATGGGGTTAGTGTGACCCAGCCCCCCTCCCTCAGGCTCCTTCTCTCCCGTAAACACCTTGCAGTGCATTACCTGGTTGGCTGGTAGCTGGAGTGTGCTTTTGATCACCTTCCTTTCTTAACCCAGTTTTGATGTTGGGAACAAAGTTGACGAGTGTTATTTTTTTCTGATCCTCTTTGAATACCAATTACAGTTGTGAGATGTGTTTGAAAGACCATGAGTTGTGTTCCCACTTACTGAAGACATTTTCTTTAAAAATTGTCCCATGTCATTATCAGTTATATTTTCTGTAAAAGTACTCTCTTTGAGACTTCTGCCTTTTGCCTACTCCATAAGTGAAGTTTTCTGTTTTATATTACAGTGTAATGCTCTTTACCGAGTTTCACATTTCTTGACTTTAGCTGTTTCTTCTTCTTTCTACTTCTTTTGCTTTCTACTTCCTGCTCGCTTATTTAATTCTGTTTCATGTTTTGTTTTACTTCTGCCTTTCAGTTTTCCCAGACTTCAGTTGTATCTTTGTGCTCGGTACATCTTGTAGGCTTATGGTACTAATAAGTGCTTAGGATGCTTGTTTCGCCTATTACATATAATGGGGATCAATACCTCAGCTTGATTCCACCTCAGACTTCCATGTCTTTAAACAGGAATTAGGTTTGAGCCCAATAACTCTAGCTAATGCTAGACTTTATGCCCATAGTCAAACTACTGCAGACAACTTACCTCTTCAGAAACAGATAGAGATTTGGAGGACCTTAGCACTGTCAAATTTCCCAATACTCAGTGCTCAAAAGAGTCATACATACCTCTTTGGAGTAAATCCAGTTGGGCATCCAGCCTGGATCTGTGCAGAATTCTCAGTCATATTTAATTACACAGGTCTATCTTTAAATTGTGTTTCCACAGGTGCACTTTTGTTGTCATAGAAAGCCTTAATTCTAAAAAAAAGGTGGTTTGAATTTAAGCATAGAATAAATTTATGGCTAATTACCTCCCCAAACTACACTGTAATAAAAGTGAAGTTAAATTTGATGCTAGGCACACAAATCTTTATATTAGCTACTAAATAAAAGCTATCCTATATGGTCAGTTATTTGCAGCTGTAAACATCCTTCGTTATTCTGTATCAGGTGTTTTTATTGATAGCTTGTTTGTCTGAATACAGTTGTAGATATGTTCTGACAGCTGTGAACATTCGTTATTCCTATGTAGGTGGCTGCACGAGCAAAACTTGTAAGAACAAAACTTGCCTTCTAAAACCCAAATGTTACTGAGTATAAGGAACATCGCAGGATATAACAAATGTAATTTTAGCTATTTATTGAATAAATTAATAGCTTGTACCTTTCCATTTTTTAATGGGCCTTCATAAATAACCCATGGGAGAGAGGTAATACTTCTGAGCATTGCTATATGCTGTCTTAAAATGAGACTGTGGTTTGGTGACTGTGGTTTGTGGAGGAATTAATGACAGTGAGTATACAAAATTACTTTAATATGCAGTATATTTCCCTGTGTCTTGAAGATCAAAGAAAGCATAAACACAAAACCAAATAGGATCTATTTACTTACTTTGCTCTAAGATAAAAAGTAATCCCAAGTTAAATTAAATTTATTTTAATTACTGATTTAATATCAAATAATTTGCTTGGTAGGAGTGTTTCTCCAGTTGTTTTTAAGTGAATGGAATAGATCTGAAAGAGTTATGTGTAGTTTGTATAATTTGTGTTTGCCAGTGAGCCATATTATGGTAGTAAAGAGGGTGAGTTTCTTTCACCATTCTCATGTATGATCCTGTATATAAAGGGACAAGCCTTAAAGAAAACATACTTTGATATTAGTATATTGGTCTTCATTTTTAGGGATAAGCTGCCAGAAGACAAAAGCATTTCAAGAAAATATATTATTTTTTATTTCAAGTGTTTCAAAACCATTTTTTGATATTGGGAAAACTGCATATTTTTTAAAACTATGTTGCGCCTAAAAATGAAAAATTGCATTTTAGTAAAACCAAGTGAACTTTGAAGTGAGGGAAGAAGCACTTCTAAGAAGCTTTGGGGTTATTTTTGGCTTTTTTTAATAACTTTAAACCAAAAGCATTTTGGAAAGTTTTCTGTGATGAGAATCTGTGTTCAAATTGTGATCATCAGTATTTTTCTTTTCCTCCAAAGGAACTAGTTATTAGTGGTTATAATGGGATATTAGTTTGAGAGGTATAGATCTGCCATTATGAACTTGTATTTATTCTGTCAAATCATTTATTGCCTTTCACAGTGCTGGCATAAGATTGTAAGTTTGACCATTAAATACATAACTGAGATATTTACATACATCTATAAATTTTTCATACCACGACTCATCTAACTCCCTCCAAGCAGTTCTCCTTCCCCCTCAGTCCCTTCACTGTACAACTTCAGATTCTTAAAAGAAAACAACGTCTGAAAGCCCAAAGCTTCTTTTATAGTCTGTAACCTTCTCTTCTGAACACACATCAGATGCAGTAATTCAGGTTCCAAGTTCCAACATCAGTGCTGTGTGTTGTTACAGCATGTCAGGGGTTCAGTGAATAATCAGGACAAGTCACACTTCTCTGTAGCTAACAAATTTGGTATTTTCAACTCTACCAGACTTTTCAAACTTCCTAAATGTTTAATGATGGCAGCATTTAATTATGTGTTCAAATTCCAAAGATTGTGTTCATCATGAATTACTTACTAGGATGAAGATTTTATTAATTTTTTTCATTCCTTATGGAGGATTTTGGGAAAGGGGACTTCAGAATCAGTTTTAAAGCCTATTTAATACCTAACTCTCTCTGGCTTTCTGTTGCTTCACAGGCCCTTGGGGAGGCACAGTGTTTAGTCAAGTAATGCATGCTGCTGTATTTCAGAGGCATCACTGCATTGGCTTTCTGAATACTTGGGGATATCATCTCATATATGAGATAGAGTAGCATGAAAATACTACCTCAGATAATGCTAAGAAATGATTCAATGACCGTGCTGTTGAGGCTCCCTCCTCTCAGCCAATGTTGGTCTTACTCCAGAAATGTCCACATGGTTTGGGGGTCTTTATTGAAGATACTGGCAGGAAGAACAGACCATAATTACAGCTATATTTCAGTGAGGTACTTAAGCATGTGAGTTCATCTGTTGCTTCAGTGAGGATAATTAAACATTAAAGCGTATGCTTTACTCTGGCTACCCTGGATTTGGAGAAGGCTGAGGTTCTTAATGACTTCTTTGCCTTGGTCTTCACTGGCAAAGGCTCTGACCGCACCACCCAAGTCTTAGAAGGTAGATGCAGGGACTCTGAGAATGAAGACCCTAGGCCCACTGTAGGAGAGGATGTGGTTTGAGACCATCTTAAAAACCTGAACGTGCACAAGTCCATGGGACCTGATGGAATCTATCTGCAGGTCCTGAAGGAGCTGGCGAATGAAGTTGCTAAGCCACTGGCCATCATATTTGAAAAGTTATGGCAGTCGAGTGAAGTTCCTGATGACTGGAAAAAGGGAAATATAACCCCCGTTTTCAAGAAGGGGAAAATGGAAGACCCGGGGAATTACAGACCAGTCAGTCTCACCTCTGTGCCTGGCAAAATCTTGGAGCACATTCTCCTGGAAGGCATCCTAAGGCACATGAAAAACAACAAGGTGCTTGGTGACAGCCAGCCTGGCTTCACTAAGGGGAAATCCTGCCTGACCAATTTGGTGGCCTTCTGTGATGGGGCTACAGAATTGATGGATAGGGGTAGAGCAGTTGATGTCATCTACCTGGACTTGTGCAAAGCGTTCAACAGTGTCCCACACAACATCCTTGTCTCTAAATTGGAGAGACGTCAATTTGATGGATGGACCGCTTGGTGGATAAAGAACTGGCTGGATGGCCGCACATAAAGAGTTGTGGTCAATGGCTCAGTGGCCGGCTGGAGACCCGTAACAAGTGGTGTCCTTCAGGGATCGGTGTTGGGACCGGTTGGGACATCTTTGTCGCTGACATGGACAGTGGGATTGAGTGCGCCCTCAGCAAGTTTGCCGATGCCACCAAGCTGTGTGGTTTGGTTGATACGCTGGAGGGAAGGGATGCCATCCAGAGGGACCTTGAGACGTTTCTGATGTGGGCTGATGCCAGTCTCGTGAAGTTTATCCATGCCAAGTGCAAGGCCCTACACCTGGGTCAGAGCAATCCCAGGCACAGATACAGGTTGGGCAGAGAAGAGATTCAGAGCAGCCCTGCGGAGAAGGACTTGGGGGTGTTGGTCGATGAGAAACTGAATATGAGCCGGCTTCAGTGTGTGCTCGCAGCCCAGAAACCAACCATATCCTGGGCTGCATCAAAAGGAGCGTGACCAGCAGGTCGAAGGAGGTGATCCTGCCCCTCTACTCTGCTCTCGTGAGACCTCACCTGGAGTATTGTGTGCAGTTCTGGTGTCCTCAACATAAAAAGGGCATGGAACTGTTGGAACAAGTCCAGAGGAGGGCCACGAGGATGATCAGGGGACTGGAACACCTCCCGTATGAAGGCAGGCTGAGAAAGTTGGGGCTGTTCAGCCTGGAGAAGAGAAGGCTGTGTGGAGACCTCTTAGCAGCCTTCCAGTATCTGAAGTTGGCCTATAGGGATGCCAGGGATGGACTCTTCATTAGGGACTGAAGTGACAGGACAAGGGGTAATGAGTTAAAACTTAAACAGGGAAGTTTAGATTGGATATAAGGAGGAAATTCTTTCCTGTTAGGGTGGTGAGGCACTGGAATGGGTTGCCCAGGGAGGTTGTGAGTGCTCCATCCCTGGCAGTGTTCAAGGCCAGGTTAGACGAAGCCTTGGGTGAGATGGTTTAGTGTGAGGTGTCCCTGCCTATGGCGGGGGGGTTGGAACTGGATGATCTTGAGGTCCTTTCCAACCCTAACTATTCTATGATTCTACTCTAGTGCTAGTGAGGGCTGTAGTAATCAGCAGTAGACTCCTGCTTACACTAGTCTGATTCCAAAATGGCATTGGCTTCTGCCAGTGCATGTAAGTGTCATCAATGCATTCAGGAAGTGACAGCCTGTTACGAAGTGATCCAGTGTCTTTAAACATATGTGGCTACTTAAATCTGCACATGGGTAGCTATTGATTAGTTACTATTGATGTGATCCATAAAAGTGGCATTAGTGCTTTTTTTTATCCTGAAGTGAAGCCTTGGCATGGTAAGGGCTCCTTCTACCCCCTGTTCAGCTTCATGTTGTACATTAGCAATACCAAAATGCATGATATTTTGTGCATTTATGGTCAGAGGCTGTTTGAAAAAGATCAGAATAAATGTCAGTTTGCTCTACTGGAGAGATCAATTGTTACTCTGTGTAAATCAGCATACACTCCATGGATCCTACAAAGTATAGATTAGAGAGTGAGGTTTTTTGCTTTGTTAAGTGTTTTTAAGGATTGTTAAATTGTACTTATTATGTGTGGCTGTACAGGTCAAGCTGTGCTGAGCTGCCCTTTGTTAGGTGCAGTAGCTTGCTGTGAGTGGAATGTACAGATTTGTATTGCTTTGGCCAGAGAGCTAGAAAGAAATGGGCACTGAGGCATTGGTGTGTAGCAGCCCAAGAGAACTGCCATAGAGAAGTCTGTTACTGTGTATGTATTTTAAGGCACAGGCAGGGAACCAAGCCTAAATGTGCCAGTAACTCTGCAAACGTATAATAAAAAGATCAATTTCCAGACCTTAAGAATTTGAGGACTAAGTACGATGACGGTAGGTAAGGCAAGATGTTGCAAATTAACGTCTAAAATAACAGTCAGGTGACTGTTATAGTACACCTGCAGCTGAACTATGAGAACTTTCTGTAAGTGCTAGAAGGTACTGTTTATCATATTGGTACAGTTGCATAGTACCAATTTACCATAGTACCATAGTTGCAGTTACATAGTACATAGTTACATAGTTACAGTTACATATAAAATAAGTAATGTAAGTGTATCAAACACCAGAAAAAATACAAGAAGAAAGTTGAAGCATCACAGGATAAAATAAGTAACTGGTTTACCTACAAATATCTGTGCCTCTTGTAAGTGCTGCTGCAGCGGAAGGTTCCTACAGATCTGCAAAATGTTTTGAAGGCTCTGAAGTCCTGTGATCCAGAGCCATCTGCCTCTTAGTAGAAATAAGGTTCTCAAAACAAGTGTGAGGATATATACCTCTGTGTGTCGCTCCTGGTTAGGCTGAATGTGTGTATGGTAGATAGAACAAAATGTTTTACAGTGTTTAAAAATATACTAGATGACATTAGGATTATTAACTACTTACTAGAGTGCAGAGGAAGGTTGAAGTATTTCTTTAGAGCAGTGATATCAAAGCAACATACCTGATGCATGTGAAACATCCACTATGTGGATTACCTCATATATCAGATACATTGTTCAATTAATGTCTGCGTGCCTGTTGCTTTCTCAGATCAACCATCCTGTGTCCTTGTATTGGTTCTGATCCATTAATACCAAAGGCCACATTTCATATTACTCCAGCATGTGTAGAAGCATCACTGTAGACACACAGTGGAAGTAGACTATTTCGGAGAATGCAGTTAAATATATTAATGTTGAACTTTAATTTGATATTGGATTGAATATTTAAGAACTTGGACATGATGCAGTTATTTTTTGAGGTACATTCCAAAGGAGAAAGCTTAGTGTTTTGTAGAATATGCTTTGAAAGGAAGATTCTGCCTCAGTTCGTTTTGGCTGTTGCGACACTCTGCTCATCAGCTGTGTAACACTGTAAGGTACTTCAGCATCTGTCAGACTTGTAATCTGATGAGCTATACTTGGAATAAACCTGAGTTGATGAAACAATCAGTGAGCCTTTGGCACTCTCAGAACTGATTAGTGAAAATCTAGCTGGTCTTTGCTCACGTGGCACATAATACTGTGCTGCATATACTAAGGCCGAATCATCTGGATTTTCCACCGGGACTGACCATTAATGCTAATAGATGCTGAGGGCATGATCATCCTCATTTAGAGAGTTCATATATCCTTTCAAACACGGTGCAACTGTTATTAGGTAGATACCTCAGTGTCTATTGATGGGTACCCACCTATTGTGGGTTTTGTTATTGATATTCCAGACAGCTCTGGTCATTTTTCCATAGATACCAGTAGTGCAGTGACTGGTAAATGCAAAGGAATGATTGATTCAAATTTATGCATGTTAATTTTCAGACTTTCTGTCTAGACTCTGTAAAATTAACCAGTCATCCACTGAGATATAACTGAATTTCAAGGTGCTGCTTGACAAACTCCATCGGCAGCTCATGTGACACCTCCACAAAAAGCAGTAGCTACTTGCTACATAGCTGATGCACGACACGTATGATACCCTATTTGAAATACCATATTCTATGCATTACGTTTGTAATAAATGCACGTAACGTGGTTCAGGAAAACAAGTATGCACTTTTCTATTTGAGAAGGATGTGTACAAACCAATTGATGTGATTAGTCACATGGATCAGATTATGGGATTGGTCCTGAAGTCTGTGGATTTACTTGAAAGCTCAGACAAGGTTTGTGATCTTCATCTGCAGGCAAGCAAGAATACTACAAAATAAACTGATATATATATATATCTCTTTATAGTGTTATACTGAGGTTTTTTTATATATATGTATATAGCTTTATAGTGTTGTACTGAGTGATTTGAACCAAAATCTGTCTAATAACAATTTAGTGAAATTCATAAAATGTCTTTGGCACTCTACATTAGTATCAAGTAATTAGATCCAGCTAAGATAAAATGAGGGTCGAGACTGATTCTGGCTATTAGAGCTGGAGTGTTGCGTGCTTTATTTGAACATGTTAATTTAAAGCTGCATTAGGAAAACTTGAAAAAAAAGTAGAAATAGATAATCCAAAGTGAATTTCATAGTGACTTTTTGAGGGACTGGCCACAGGTTGTCTTTAGAAGTTAAAAAAGGGCTGTTGCAATTAACTGTATCTTGGTTGGATGCGCACAAGCTGCCCTAAATTGATACTAGTTGACTACTTCTGATGTTGAACTTGGTATCTCACTTTTAGGGCTCTTAAATGGAAAGATCTCATATCTTACTATAAAATAACGACACCAAATTTATAATTTTGTAAAACTCATCAGAGTGATACATGTGGGAGAAAGAACATAGCCTGGTGTCTCACTCTCTGACAGGCCTTAGACTGGTAAAATTGTAAATGATGTCACTCAGCTCGTGTGGCTTGATCTGGCCATGCTGTCATGGAATCTTTGTGTCTGGAGTGATGGACAATGCCATCTAAATGTTTTGCCTGGTACCCATAAATGTCATAATACTATAAATAGTAGATCATTAGATCTGACACTGATGTTGCTGTGGACTGGATATTACAGCACAAATGAATGCTGGAATCTCGCTGTCCAGCTTTTCCTTTATGACAGAACCCTTTCCCTGCACTGCTGTCTTCTTCATCTGTATTCTCAAAATCTACAGATAGTTTTTGCACGAGTTGCATAGCAGCTCTGCTTTTGCTTTGGAGAGGATGTGAACAGCTCTACACACTGCTCCTGTGGGCCTAGGAACTCCATTTCAACCCATCCCAAGGCCATCCATCCCTGCCCCAGTGACAGCAACACCAACACTGTAGGGTGCCAGGCTCCAGCTCTGCCTCAGCCCAGCCCTGCTGAGCCAGGTCCAGCCCATGGGCTAACATCCTGGCCTGGCCTCAGTGCATCCTCATCCCCATGGAGGTGCCTAATGCCTGGGCATGGGGCTCCCCACCAGCTATCCTGCTCCCTGACTGGGATAATGAGGCTCTGCTCTGCCAGTCCCTGGGGATTCCCCACTGCTCCTGCACCGCAGGGAGCTGCTGGAGCTCGCTGACCCACAGATACCATGACAGCGTGGTACATTCAGCACCCAGTAGTTTTAGCATAATTTGGAATTCGGTGGATTTAGAACCCTAATTTTACAGTGATACCAGCATAGTAGCCATCACGGTAGGAAGGGCCCCAGCTGCCCAGAACAATTGTAGCTTTTAAAGCATTCTGAAAATGTTCAAAATTTTAAACCAGGATGATTTTCTTCAGTGAGGAGAGTGCTGCAAACATCAGCTGATCGATTGTGTGACTAAGCCAATTTCTTTCCTATGCGAATGCATTAACTGTGATGATAATACCCTGAGAAATCCAGAGGGCCAGTTCTTCAAAAGTAGTTTGATAAAAATCCTCATTAATTTCAAACAGATTTAAATTAATCTGTGTCTATGTGTTTTTAAGATCTAAGCTAAAATATTTTAAAATCCACAACATTAAATAGGAATAATGGACATTAACATCTTTTGAGTGTGACTCAGGTGAGTGTTTTGATTAGCTGTTCATCACTACTGTGCTTCTCACCTAATTCTTTAAATTAGTATTTGTTTGGAGGTTTGTCACAGTTAATCAGTTTTTCATAATGGCCCCTGTAAATCCAAATATAAAAATGAATTCTCAGTTGTTTATATTCCTTTCTTCTAGCACAAGAGGAATGCTTTAGAGTATGAATTTGCATCAGAATAATTCATAAAGCAGAGTTTGTTTCAGGGCTATTTATTTCCTTCCAAGCCTCTCACAAAGTTGTCATAGTAGAATTATGGATGTTGTGATCTTTTTGCAAATTACTTGTGCAATTGCCGCAGGAGGGCAACTTGATATGGACAGTGGCTTAGTAGATCTAGGTGCAAGTTTGGGTTCTAGGAGGCATTGCCGAAGAAAGCAACTGGAGATAACAGTGCTCGATGCTAGGGACAGCACAAAGGGTAACATGTTTCCATGCTCTGGAGAGCTGTTGAAGAAATCCAAGCAGAGAAATATAATATGTATGCTTGTTATAGCACATCACAGTCTGTTCAGAGGGATACTCCTTCAGCTACGAGGGAAAAACCTACATGTATGTTGGTGTCCCAGAAAAATGTTATGAATATGTTGGTATCCAGAATATGTCTTGACCACAATAGGGGAAGATGTAGTGTTTTTACATGAAAAATAGTTTTGGCTATACTCACGAGTTCCTTTGGTATTTCAGAGGAACATTTCTGGATAGCAGCCAGAATGGTTCTGTCAGTGAGAGACATTTCAGATTTGCTAGTAGATATTCCTGTCTGAGAACCTGTCCTGCAGAGGTCGGTTCTGTTGCTTTACTTCTCAGATAGTTTTACGTTGTAAACATTTTGGTTCTTATCAGCCCTGTCAGGAAGCAGACAGTGCTGCTCTGTCTATACATTAAATTGCATTCTGAAAATGGAAATATTTGGAACACAAATGTTCTGAATAATCTGAATAAATATTCCAAGTAGCACAGAGATACAAAGCATCAAAAATGATAAAAATGCTAGGCTCAGACTTGCAAAGTGATAACTCCATTGAAAGCACCTCCTAACTGCAGGTCTGTTTCCATGTTCTATAATTACACAATGCAGAGGACTATTAGTGAAAAGTCTGTACCTGCAAACCCTGAGAAGGGCATCAATGAGAAGCAAAGTTTCCTTTGTGTTGATAATGGTGTGCCTTTGATGTACAAACAGAAGATAACTGCTTTTTTATGCTTTTTTTATCGAGAACCCTGTTTTCCCCATTTCTGTTTAAATTTAACTGTTAAATTAAAATGTTAAATTGAACAGAAATTTGACATTGCTGTTAAAATGTGCCTTCTTTGTTGGGACTGGTCTCAGTGTGGTTTTTATTCTATTGTGTTCACATCCCTAATGGAAATAGTTGTTATCTGCCATGGTCATGGATGTATAGTGTCAAGACTAGCTTATCATGGAACAAACACCATTATACCTCTAAGTCTGCATCCATATTAAGACAATTGTACTGCTTAATTTTACTTTTATAATAAGAATAATATGACTTCTGCACATGTGCTACATTTCAGTGAACATGTTGCTTTTGAAATTCTCTTTAAGGTATCCATCTTATTCCTAGCATGTTTGTATATAATCCTACCTCTCACTACCAGTAGTCTCTTACATGTATCTGAGTCCCTGATGGTGCATTGTGTCCTCAAGTCATCTGAGGCGATTCCTTGAAAGGAGATAACAGTTCTTCCCCTGACCTTGACCAGTTGGCTGACTGTTGTGTTCAGCTCTCATGAGGACACTGTTCTGTTTCCCTCAGGAATGTGAAAAAGTAATTTCCCCAGATAACAGCCAAAAACCCAATTAAGCTCAGATTAAAGAAAAGGAGGATTTATTGGCATTTTATGGAATAGAGAGAAAAGGAAAATAAAAGATCGGAGATATTAAATTGCCTGAAGTGGGGAAACAGGCTGTCCAGCTGCTAGCATTACTCTTGAGTTTACAGAATAATTGGTGGATTGTTAGCTGGTTTTAACCATATAGCCGTAAAACATTGACTTTCCCACAGCCCAAAACCATGTCTGTCGTCTTCTGTGACAGCTGGAAAGACTGTGACATTCTGTCTTTGAAACACTGTGTGTAGCTGGAAAACCCCCTCAGTGACTTGGTCTCTGAATTTGATGCGAAGGTGTCAGTAGTTACAAAACATATTTATTTTCCCAGTGGGATGCTAAAATACATGCAAACTGAGCCAAGTGTACAAGATTTTAATTTCCATTTTCCTAGTACATTGTATCTTAGCACATGATTTTATAAAACCTTTCAGACAATGTACTTCGCATCTCATTGTGATCTGCCAGAGGATCCATTGTCTTCTCATCACCTATTTAAACGGAGCACAAGATACTTGAAACACAAGAAAACTAAGTATTTGCCTATCTTTAATTAACCCTCTTTTGTGTAGATTAAGATTGCCTTTACTAACTGTGAAGTTTCTTGGCCAGCTGAATAAACAGCTTCTTGCATGCATTTCAATTGCTGTGCTTTTGTATTGCTAATGAGACTAAGCAACAGTTTTTTGGAGGCAATCTTAATTTAGTGATTTCATTCACATTTTTATACAGGTACAGTGTTCCAGCTATGTAATTAATGGTGCCATCTCAGCTTTAGAGGTGGATAGAGAATTAAAAATCAGCATGACAAATGCATCAGGTATAATTCAAATTGTGATGCCATGTTATAACTTATTTTAAATTATTTTCATACTGCAGAGTCCTAAACTGCTTTACAGAGTATACGCAGAATACGCATAGTACAGACCTTTCTGTCCTCAGAAGGCAGCAGTGAAATGGGCAGTATCTGATTTAAGGTTTGGTCATGGCCAGAACATGACTCTTCTGAATAAGACATGCCCTCTTCATTACTGGTAGCAGGCAGGACTTTAGGGCTTTTATGGTGCCATTAGGAGGGTTTCCTAACAGTGAACTGAGTGAGCCTCACAATGTGAAAGGTTGAGCTCACCAGTCTTACTAATATAACCAAATTCCTAACCAAATTAATATAATCAAATATAACGAAACCAAAATCAATGTTTACATATAGTTGCAGATTGTGAAGTTTCAGCAGCATTCAGAACATTCTACAGGCAAAACTGGGTTCTGGCAGACAGCTGCAAAAGCAGTGGGGAAAACTGCAGTATGGTGATTTGTAAATGAGCCTTAGGTCTTTTGTAGTTAGTCAGAAGAAACTCGGTTAGAAATAATTCTCACCATACTGTTAAAACTAGCATTTAGGGTTTTGGCCAGATTGCTTCAAAGAGGACTTTGGAATCATTGCACCAGGAAAAGCTACCCAGAGATATTCCAGGGTCAAAATGGTAAAACAGCATCAGGGAAGGTTAGAGGGATGCATTTGCAAGTCAAGAAGACATTGAAGGGGATCTAATTATAGGCTTAATTGCTGTAGGTAATGACAATTCAAGCTACTATATTTAACATAGCCTGGATAGTATAACTGAGGTCATCCAACAAATGAATCAACAAATCCAAAGCAGATTTTCAAGAGATGTTTAGAAAGGAATAGAAACTCTTAGACCCGCTGGAGCCAAGAGGATTTTTATCAGTGTGTCAGGTTTTCCAGCAGAGCCCAGATTTTACCCTGTGTATAGGAGGACTGTGGCTTTGTTTCAGAAAACATCCTCAATGCAATTATTCATAACTTGCTAATAATGTATAGACTTACTGTTTCACTGGAGCAATGCCCATGATATGCTGTGGGTTTCAGAGCTGGAATTCGATCCAGGGTGCTATGGCCCTATTACCAAATCCATCACTGGCTTGCATGGTGACTTTGGCTGAAGCCTCTGTGAATGTTTATGGTTATTTGCTCCCCAGTGTCTTCACATCTAAACTACCTATCTGTCTTCATAAAATGTATACATCTATGATGAATAGTGCTGTGTAAGTGCAGTAACTTGATGTTTTCAAGGAGGAGACAAACAAGGGTCAGTGAAAAAGCTGACCTACGTAGGCGGAGGTAGCTGTATTCTCTGCATTCCTGCTTGTCCGTATTTGTAGTTCACAAAAGCGGAAACAATGTGGTATTAATTCATGGTCTATAAAACAAATCACATTTTTAGTCTTGCATTTCAATCACTCTCATTTTTATGAACTTTGCAGTTGTGTTTCACTTGGGATGTATTTGGCTGCTTGACAAAGTGACTGGAGATTTATAATTCCTTATTAGTAACTCAGGGCTCTAAAGGGAATAACAGAGTACTTATTTACTTTTCTAGGTCAGACTCATGATGTAGAAGTTTAATGAACTTCTGCTAAACAGGAATTGAAGCAGAATTAAAATTTCAGAGTGCAGCTGTCCAATAAGGTTATTCATCTTACTTTCTATAGGTTAGATATTTTTTCCTTGTGCAGGGCTGTTTGTGCTGCACTTTCTAAGTAATCAGCCAAGAATATGAGACTGTCACATAGAACCTGGTATTAAGTCAATGCACTGATTTGATTTTGCTCTGAAATTACATTATGTCAGATAACTGTATTTATGTATCAGTGTTCAGTGCAGTAAGATCCCACTACGAATGTGCTGAAAAAGATTTTGTGATACATGTTAGCAGCTAAACTATTGCTGCAGTCTTGATGCCTCTCATACATTGTTCGAATCAATAAGGTGGGGACTTCTCTGTCAAGAACATACTCAAATCTATGTTTAGGAAAAGCAGTGCAGTATCTGGGTTTCCCTGTGAATGTCAAGGGAATACAGTGTTTCATATTCACACAGGAAATACACATTGGGATTTACTTGAAACTACAAAATTAGTGATGGAGATGAAGATGCATGGAAGAAAACCAAAAGCATATTACATAACCAGAGCTTACATAACCAGTGCAAAGTCTAGCTTTGCACTAGACTTGTATTGCAGGAAGTAACAGCTTCTCTTTGTTGAAAAAAAAAAAAAAAAGAAGAATTGGTATACATAGAGAAATGCCTGTGAATTAACTGTCTAAAACACAATATATTTGAAGATCGTAAGTAGTTTTAGTAGATACTGTTTGAGCCTTGGAGGTATAACTGTGTATTTGGATAAAATGCCAAATCTCCTTGGTTTATGCAGCATTTAGTAAATATATATCCATTAACATGCATTTAAGACAGTGTACAATTACCTGGAAAAAAACCCCACAGACCAACCACACCAAAAATACAAATCAAGAGATAACAACAGACAATAAGTGAGGGGTTATGTCAGTATGTCCTATCTTCATTCTTATTCATGTCTCTGAAGAAACAACTTCCTTCACGCTGTCTTAAATACTGATCCTGAAATAAGTTCCTTCACCCTTTTCTCAAGAATGAGAGATCAAGGTCACCTTTGCAAGAAAACATCTAATGTTCAATTAAACCAGAAGGTCCTCTGCTTTGCCCTGAAGAGTAGCCTCGTGGTTAGAATGCTTATATGGAATGCAGAATGTAAACCCGTCGTGTCTTCCTTGGTGAGAGGTGATTTACAATTTTTTCTCTAAGGAAACAACCCTAATCTCTAAACTACAAACTGATGTGGGGGTCAGAGTACTTTGTATTTCTTGTTGGAGCTGTGCCTTTAGGCACAAAGAACTGAGCAAGAAGAAGTGCGAGCTGAATGCTGCAAAGAGCTTGGTTTAACCCCTGCTCCTCTTTCTGCGTATCATCCAATGACCATTTTGCATAGAACTCACAAAAGTCCTTGGAGCATCAGCTAGTTTCTTTAGCCTTCAGGCAAGCATATTGTACACTCTCTGTTCACCATTTCTTCTCATTATTCACACTAGTTTTTCCTTTTTCCGTGGCTGATTTCTGCGTTAAGTGATAGAAAAGAGTATTGAACTTTGAATTAATTTTCTGCCTTACTCCTCATCAACCAAGTTGCCAACTGGCAGAGAGTGCAGAATCCTAATTGATCTCTATGATAGAAGGAAGAACCTAGCTCAGCGTTTGGATCCGAAGTGCTAAGAGATAGATGGGAGAAAATAAAATGGCTTTTCTGTTAAACAAATCTGATGTGGAAGAGAGGGAGGAGGGACTTTATATTTGTTTTTCTGGTTTTGACCAGAGAATACTTGGCTTGGAAGCAATAAACTACCATTTTTCATGCTTGTAAAAAGCACTTAAGAAGCAGGACTGCAAATAGTAAGATGAAATTCATATTTAATAGTAGGCAACCAAGGATGTGCCTATGTGACAGCTAAGCAGAGAAGTGAACAAAGGAACCTTTCAAAGCATTACTGGTCAGTCTGACTTTCAGTTGGTCGGTGGGAGGATCAGGTGTAATGGTTTGTTTGCCAAAAAAAAGGCTAAAGATACCAGAATTTCTAGAGCTTTTGACAGGAATACCTTATTGAAATGATGGTGGAGATTGCTGGTTACTTTAGGGTGTGGATAATGGGAATAAATTTGTGCGTGTTACTGTTGGTGGTAAAGGGAGGAATTGGACACCAGACCTGTGCTAAGGAGCCCTGTGGGTGTTGAGAGAGGAGAAAAGGTGTGATCATGGATGGGCACAGTTATTTTGAAAGAGATTTTAGTGTAGAAGCATTTGTACCCATAAATCTGGTAGAATTTACCTTGATCGTGAGGGGGTAATGCAACTTGCCTAGGACAAAGCACTTCTTTTCCATCTAGTTGTATCCCTGCTAAGACTGCCTTTTCTCTTTTCCTTTTTTTTTTTTTAATAATATACTTGTTTTGCGATAACAATAATGTGCCTCTAGAATAAAAATGACCTAAGAATGGGAAAGGCTGAATACAGAGAAAAAGTGCATCTCTTTCTCTTTGGGGAGGGGTCAGTGGAGACAATAATGTAATGATAACATTCCTGTCCTATTCATTGGTATGGTTTTTTTTCTACCAAGGTATATGAACTAGCTTGAAAACTGGGTCAACTTAAATGCTGTCACAAGTGCTCATCACCAACGTATATTGCTGCATACCTGTCACACTCGGCAGCTAGAATGAATTTCATGAAGAGACTGGGGTAAAAGGTGAAGCTCAGCAGGATTATTGCCTGTGAAGGAATCACATTTTCGTAGTTTGTCTGGTACAAAACAAAGGAAATGGGGCAAAATTGTGCTAATACTGATAAGTATAAATAGTAGTTGTCTTTTTGTTTTTCAAGTGTTATTTTTTGTTAGTCAAATTTATTTGCATACTTTTGGTAAATGGAGTATTATTCCCATGGTGTTTTTTTTTTTTTTTTGCAGCTTAAGAGACTGAATTTATTGACATATCTAGGCATGGAAATTTACTGAGAATTGCTTGAAGCCCTTTAAGGGTTGAAAGTTCTTTAAATGGAATCAGTTTCAGTGCAATAATGGTATTGTTGGTGATAAATTACAATATTTACATATTTACTGCTAGCCAAGAAAGAGCTTTTTAAAAGATGCATTTTCCTTTATGACAAAATGAGGTTAGATGGATGAAAGCCATGTTGTCATCTCATGGCATATCTTCACTTCAGCAGCTCTTGGTGATCATAGTTCACTGCAGAAAATTTAGGATTTGTGCTGGAGAACAACAGCATCTCATCCTTGTTGAACTGTCCAGTAAGGCTTGGAAAAAAATAGCATGTATGATGTTCCATGTAAGTAGGTAGCTTGCCAGCCTGGAGAGAGCAAACAGCAGGGCTTAAGCCTGTACTTTCCTCATTGTGTTAACACATTCTGAAAGCATCCTCTGAGGCAGATCATAAGCTTTCCAGTGTGGGCAGGAAAGTGATAGGGTGCAGTAGTTCAGGCTACCTCTGCAGTCAAAGCCTGCCCTAAGAGTGATTCTCATCTGCTTCTACATGCATTCAGCTGTTGGCTTTCTCACTAATGATTACCTTCAGGATGCCAGGAGGCAGTGCTGGCTTTGTGATGCAAATCAGTCCTGCCAAATCTTACTAAGGTGATTTGTTCATTTGGGATCAATTTTTAAGTCAACTTGCAACATCTCTTGTTTGGCATGAAGGATTTTGCCAAACATTTCAATGAGACAGTTACAGTCTCACTCATGTTGTTTTTTTTCTTATTCCTTTCATTCCCATTGTCACTTGGGAGTTGTATATCAGTGCCAAGAACTGGACAGAGAAACACAATTCACTCTCCCAGGGTGAGGAGAAATTTTGCCTGCAGGAATGAGTTAAGTTGCTGTTTTTTCTCAGAAGGAAGGCAAGAGCAGAGAGGACAAGAGTGGTCCAAATGGCCTTACTGTTTTTACCAGGACATGTGGCAGGTAACTTCTTACTGTCTTGTTCTTCAGAAAGAGAAATGGAGGAGAAGTAGCACAATCGAGTCTTTTACTATAGTGGGAAGAATGAAGCAAATATGCAAACCTCAATGACATGCTTTAGTGGTGGTCTTGGCAGTCCTGGGGTAATGGTGGGACTTGATGATCTTACAGGTCTTTTCCAACCTTGTTTATTCTATGATTGTATGAGTCAATGAAATAGAGGCTCCAGTGCATTTGTTTGAGAGGGAGGGAATAGAACAGACTCACTGAAACTCACTTGGCATGTTGTCGTAGAGGGATGCAGAGAGGAGTTGTGATGCTGAAGGCAATGTTACCCTGCAGAAGATACAGGAAATTCTCAGGCAGTGTTGCAGAACTTACTCTGGGGAGGAGGACATTAAACTGAGGCTGAGGAAATGCTGGGCTTTTTTAGAGCACTTGACCTCTAAGCACTGTTCTCTAAACCCATGGTGGGAATCCTGACACTAACAGGGTTAAAGAGGAGAGTATGGTGCAGCACTTCCCCGTTAGAATTACTCAAAACTTCTGGATAGCAAGTACACAGAGATTAAGCAGCAGTATATCAGTTATGGTAACTACAGAAGTCCAAAGTGTGCATGTGTGACAGTTCTTCACACACTCGCTAGATACCATACCTCTAGACAATCCAAGTGAAAAAGTCAGTGTCCAACTAATATCGTGGTTTAAAAATCATAAGCTATAAATATTATTTGGAGTTTATTTTTCCTTTGCTTTTGAAGTTCCATTGTGTACTTAACATTACACTTTTCAGTTTCTCAGCTTCTCTGAGAAACTTGTTCTCTCCTAATCCCATCATTCTGGGAGGTGGAAATATAAGAAAAACATGCAATATTACAAAATATGTAATAAAACTGTAACAATTGTCAATATGGTATGAAGAGTAAACAGGTAATCAATTTAACAGTACTATATGCAGCAATTCATCCTTCTCAGCTGGTGATGCTTGAGTCAACTAGGTTGTCTACTAAGGTCCAGAAATGCTGTTAATTTGCAGATGTGTCATAAGCAACTGTCAGTGTATTCCTGAGAGGAAGAACAAAACAAAACAGAATGTAGACCTGAACTTGTAAATGTATTGGTTATCAAAATATGCTTTAATAAAGCAACAGCCATATGTTTTTAACAAGTGATGAATACATACTGAAGACAGATTCTACAAATTGTCCATGGGCTGCAGTTTGTCCATCTTTGGTAATGCTGTGCTAATAGCAGATACAAAAGAAGTAGAAAAAAGACTGATTTTGTTAACATCCTGAAATTCGCATTCATATCCTCAGTTTTTGATGTGTTCCCTTCATCCTTCAGAATGGGTTTCAGGGATGTTTTAAGAACATGTGTTCTTAATTTGGCATATGTGCTTCACTTATGTTGTATCACTGCAATGGCATATATGTGGCACAGCGACTTTAGTCTCAAAAATAAAGATGTACTGGGGAGTGAGCAACCACAAAGGAAAGGAAAAAACACTGAAAAAATAGTGAGTGGAGAAGCTTGGTGCAGAGGAAGCCGCCTGGGTTTAAGAGAGAATTCTGTGATGCCAGCCTGCCTTTGAAATCTTGTTGAAGTGTGTTAGGCAGTTGGAAACGGAGATGTAAAGGAGAAATTTAGACAGTGAAATTTAACTGATGCTCGATAAAGGGGAGTCTCCTGTGATGGTGTGTGGCTAATTTTCACAGTGAATGTTTAATTCTTTCAGATATTGCAAGACTGATTTTACCGCTTTAATAAATAGAGATTGCTGCTTGTGAAAATCCCCTTAGTAAATGTTATTTTGGAGCGTGTTGGCATCATGCACGGTACTGAGGCTTCTTTATCCACTTTTTACCTGACCTGCTAAACAACTGAAAGTTTTCTTCAATTCAGTAAGCTTTAGCTGAATAAATATCCCTACCAATTCTTGATGAAATAGTCAGATAAGGAAAGTCATGGTATTAAGATGAATGGTTAATATGTGGAAAATTATTCAAAATAGAAATATTCTGCCTGCAGTTCTATCAATGCATATATAGTGCACAATTATGGAATATAAGAATTACGTGCACCCGTGTGTAGTAGACTGCATGGTATCTACCATATCTTTACACAGTAAATAATTTACATTTATTGTCAAACAGAATGAGAATTTTCCAATCTCAGGGGAAGATAAAGTCTTGTCAGCCATTCATGTTGTCATTATTACTGAATGTCTAGTAACCATTTCCACAAATGTAAAAGCCTAGACATCTTCTTGGATAAGTTGATTGATTCCTGGAGCCAGTTTGCTTGAGATGCAACTGTCTGTCTTGAGCTTGATGTAGCATTTGCTCTGGGTAAAACAACAAAGAGAATGCTAGTACTTGTTCATGCTTTGGGCTAGCCTGGAAAGGGTAGAATATTTTGTTTTATGTTTTATATACCCCTGCTACAAGTCTTGCTAGCAGGGAGAAAGGAGTCATTTCTTCACCATGGTGCTCACAGTGCTTAATTAATACTCACCAGAGCTAAGCCCTATAGAAAACCACAGATGAAAAAGAAAAAAAAAGGAGAGGCCCCCCAAGGACTAAGATGCAAATTGCCATGGGTAACACAGGAAGTGTGCAGTTATTTCTGATGGAGATGGTGTGTTAACATTTTGTCTGTCTGTGGGTTTGAGTTGGTCATTTCAGTTCTTCACTCAGGAGGGACAAACACATTGTAAAATACTGCAACATAATGTTGGATAACTGGTCTTCAAATAGGATTTAAAGGCATCATTCAGAACATAAGAGAGAAAGCTGTTTCAGCATGCAAAATGCACAGACTGTATTTGTCTGCAATTAGTAAACATATATGTAAATCACATTTTTATAGTAAGAGTTTGCAGGCTGCACAGAGCTTGTATAGCCTATACTTGGTGGGCAAACACAGCTGAAACAATTCAGGGGGGCGATCAGTCCAACTTGTGTCACTTCCCTAATTAGAAAATTCTGTTGATAAAGAGTTGCACAAGAATGCTGGTTTGACATAAAAAGATATGCATTGAACTTGAATATATAGTTCGTCTGTGATACAAGCGCTGCCTCTGTAATGCAGATTTCCTCTCTTAAGAACTGTTCACTTCAAAGTGTTATGCAAACTACTGCACTACAGCAGCAGCCACAGAAATATACTGCAGCATGTCCCAGCTATAACACACACCTGTCGGGTGCAGGGATCGAAAAAACAATCAATCAGCCAGCAAGTGATAGGATCTCACTGGTGCAATATTTTCTGCCTATTGAAAAATAAAGACCTAGGATAGTGTTGGTGTCATGTCCAGAGAAGCCTTTTGTGGATACCAAGCTATGGCAGAATGCTTTAACCTGTTACCAGCCCCAAAGTGAAGAAGAATCTGTTTTCTTTGGATTATCTGAGTGGCTACTACCCGGCAAACCAGAAATGTCTTCCACTTAGGCACACTAAAGTGAGCATTAAGCAGGGCATGTCTTTATTAGCTCTGGTAAAAAGCTTTCCTGTTCTTGTGTTAGCAAAGGCTAGTATTTATTACAGTGTAGTGTGGGAAGAAATTAGTCATCCATGATGTGGAGTAGGGTATTTTCTCTTTCACATGGTTTCTCCATTTCTGCCTTGTAAGCCACCACTAGCACTTTCCGGCATTTTAGATGATGCATTTGCATTTTCAGTTTGCACATTTCCATTTCTGGTTTTGCTCTTCATTGGCAGATAAGAGAATAGATATGAGAATTAAGGGGAAAGGTGGTGAGGCACCTAAAGCTGTGACAGAATGGTTTCGGGAGAAGTGGTGTCCTTAGATACTGCTGTGGCATATGGATACTTGGAAACTATGTCCATGCGTGTGAACTAAACATAGAAATGCCAGGGTGCTTATAAATGGCCTAATTTACAAGTCATCATTTTTGCACTGAATAACTGATTTGTATTTGCAGTTAACACCATTTGTGTCTGAGATAGAAAAGTAACTGTTGTGTCCCTGTTTGCTAGCAGTTCAGATTTGGGACTGTAATGTAAAGTATAATGTCAGGCAGAGCCTTGCCTAGTCAAATTTATGGCTTTGGAACAGCTGGTTACACACTCGGTGTGGGACTGGGTGATGGGATTAGAGAAACACCCACCTTTTCATGTGCCCTAACAGCAGATTGCCTGGTCTGCAGAGCTCTGCTGCATCAAAAGTAGATTAAATCTTTATTTAAGAATCACAGGTTGGTGATAGTGCTCTTAAACAGTAGCTGCTATTAAAATGTCAGCATTGCTGTCAGTCACCGCCGAATACCTGAGTTAGCTGTTTCCCCTGATATTGAGAATGGAAAATAGACAGGTTGCTACTTAAAGTGAACTATTGTAAATGAGGAGCACAGATCTAATCCTTTCTGATATGGCTTATTATCCATCTGTAATATTAAAAATGTATGTTGTATTACTTCAGGGGTTGCACTGACCTCTAGATTTCATGCTTCTGGATTTTACTACTTCTTATGCACCGTTATGTTTTTATTCTGTATTTTGGCAATATAAAGGCTTAGTCATATCTGTGAAAGAAAATGTAGTTAAGAGATAACATGGTAATTGTCCATTTTATGAAAACTTGAGAGCTTTGTCTTGTGAGCATTGTGCAAAATGGCAGATATTGATATCTTAACTAATTATTCAATCAAGGATTGGCAGGTCAGTCAATGGGAACGATGTACAGTGTCCTAGAATTGATCACACTTCATTTCCCATCAATTGGCAGTGCAAATGGTAGCTCAGATAAGTTGGGATCATTGCCAGTCATTTTTGGGCTCATGCCTTCTGGTTTTTTTTTCTTTTCCAAATGAGAACCCCCAGACCCTTTGGTGAAAGTGAATGTCTTCTGATGTTGGTGAATATAGCAATGCAGAGTTCTTGTAGCCTCTGAGGCATATGACACTATTTCAGGCTCCATAATTGATGCTGCTCTATAGTCCTGTAGTCACCTAATCTTACTGAATTGTCCCCATGTGAAGATTTGATTTCAAATTTAGTAATCATTATATATCATTTATTTTCACATAGATTACAGGTTCATCTGTAAAGGGACAGAATTTCACCCCAGAGCTCTTTGAATGTTCGGCTCTTCACTTTTACTCTTTTTGGATATGCTTGTGACGGTGATATACTAGCAATTAGTAGGCTTCCATGACAGATTTATTGTAGCCTTCCAAAGAGTGATGAATCAGGTACGTGGCTGTAGTTCTCTAGGACTTTATTTAATACAGGAACATAGAATTAGTGCTTGTGGAGAGCTTTGGTATGTAAGGCAGGACTTAACCCAATTAAAGCTCCACTCCTAAACCTAAATGTAAAATTGCAGTATTAAAAATCTTTGCTTAGCTGCTGCCTAACCCTGAAAGCACCAACTCGCTGTTTCCTCATTTGAATTTCAAGTGAACTGGGTGCCTACACTTCTTTTCCTGCATCTGCCAAAATCTTTCTCTGATTCCCAGAAAAGGCTGCTCAGGAGCTGGATATTAGTATTTCTTTCTCATAAATGGTGTGCCTGTTTCAGCCAACCCACCCTACATTCAAACAGCTAGACATGCCCTCCAGAAGTATAGGTGAAAATGATGATGCATCTACCCAGACAAGTTGTTTCTTCATAAGGTAGTTCATACTTCATAACAGAATGGTTTGGGTTGGAAGGGACCTTAACGATCGTCTCTGCATCCCCTGCCATGAGCAGGGTCACCTTCCACTAGATCACATTGCTCAAGACCCCATCCAGTCTGGCCTTAAACACTGCCAGGGATGGGGCAGCCACAAGTTCTCTGGGCACCCTGTGTCTCACCACCCTCACGGTAAAGAATTTCTTCCTAATACCTAAATCTACCCTCTTTTCTGTTTGAAACCATACACACACACCCTTGTCCTATCACCACTTGCTCGTACAAGTTCCACTCCATACTTGGTGTGAGGTTTCTGCAAGCATTCCAGTTTCTGAGGTTGTGTTACGTTGTTCTTGTCAAAAAGGTAATGCCCTAATTAGCTTTGGGATAGATTGATTCCTTTGGAAATGGTGACTATTCAAAAATAACCTGGTTTTGACAGGACTGCTTGTTTTTGTATTAACAAGCTCTTTTGAAAATGCATTGATCTGTTCTTTCTTTGCTTTCTCAGATGTCTGTTGCTCAATACTGATTGAAAAAAATACCTCATTTCTGATGTGAAACCATCCACATGTAAAGCAAACTCATACTGAACCAAAATAGACTATTTTAATAACTTATTTTTTTAATTAAATGAAAACGTAGCATCCATTGCAGTCTCTGAAAGCAAACAAAACCCCCAGCACGTCTAGCATGTTAAAAAGATTTCACTGTGTAATACAATAATTAAAAAGGAAACCAGCTAAACCTTCAGAACCTGTCCCCTTCTATAGAACGTAATTAATTTTTGTTGAATTATCATAGCTGTAGTGTGATAATTATTTTTGAGGGGTAGAAAGCATGCATTGGTGCTGTTTTCTATGTTTTGGGAAGCAGGACACATAGAAAGGGAGAGATTCAAACCGCATTCCAGCTCTGTAATTAAATGCTGACACATCAGTGGAGTTTGGCTGCTTGTTTCTCCAAATGTGGATTTCCAGGACAGATGCTCCTCCTGGCTGTGCTGCACTAACAGGAGCAACAGTTTCTCCTGGGAGGATGTGTTGGTTTCTCTTCAGATGTGCAAAACTGGGAAATAGGCCTAACACAGTGCAGACACTGCCATGCCCAGGGTGAAATTCCCGCTTGGTTAATACTGTCCAGGTGCCAGCTGTCCTCAAGGGCTCTTCCTTGCAAGGGGTTTGGACACTCGTGCGCAACTGGGCAGGCTGAGTCAGGACTATGCTCTCATGCCATCTCCTGGCAGATTGTCAGTGTTTGCCTCTCCTGCACTGTTGGTGTCCCTTTCTGCCCTGCCTTGCCCTGTCCTCTGCAGTTGTATTTGTCACAGTAGGAGAGATCAGCAGGAAAGCCACTGTGGCTGCGGGTGGCTTTGTGTGGCACAGGAAGGGGAATGGCGAGGACAGCATAGGTAAGGGGCACTGCATAGAGCCCTCCTGGGGATGCTACAGGCTGTTGGGGTCAGATGTTACACCTCTGCTCGTGCAGTAAGGTAGACATGACTGCTGGCCTCTGAGGGTAAAGCATCAGGCAGCTCCTGAGAACCACCTGGTACATGTCTGGTGCTACCTTGCCCTATCAACAAGGCAGTGGGGTTTGGGCAGCTGCAGGCAGAGGGTCCTGGACCATTCTGCTGCAGGGTGAAGCAGCCCCTGAGAGCAACCCAAGGGCCATGCAGTGAAGATGGATTGAATTACCTGGTCACATCTTTGTTCAGTGGACTGGCGCAGTTACACCTGATGAGTAGCTGGTCATCTTTGTTTTTTTAATTCTTTACTGAGAGATTCCTCTACAAAAATCTGTTGACACTTCAGTATTTCTCTCCCGCAAGAAGAAAATATCCTGTCATCTCTCCTGAGAGCAGAAATTGTGGCTCTAGAGAGGTGTAGGTTTGTAAAAATATCCTGTTTAGGTGGGTGGGTATTATTGTGGGGGGGGGGGCAGTAAAGCTGGAAGGATGACCTACATGTCCAGTGCAGAAAAACTACTTTAGAATGTGCCTATAGCTCTGAAGAAACCATTTGACAGACGTTCATTCACATGAAACAAGAATCCTGGGCTGCAGCCGGGCATGGTACAGAGTCCTGAGAAGCAAGCACTGCTTACCGGATTTGAAACTTCCTGCTGACAGGTATCAGTTAGATGTCAAGGCATTCAGTAATGGTGATTTGAAACAATGAAAGATTAAGAGATGCTTTAAAGAAAACTTCTGCAGCCTAGCACTTCTTGGTCATGCTGCCGTGCTCTCCTTTCCATTCTTCCATGACTACCATCACCCATCTAATTGTAGCATTTTGGGTTGAATTTTATGTGCATTAGGTATCACTAAAGAAAGTGATATCATCCACCTATCTTCTTTTTTTTTTTCCCTGCCTTGTTTTTACTTATCTTTGCCTCCTATCCCCATTATAAAATGGATCCAAGGAGTGATCCAGTGAAATATACTCCCCGCACCCACCCAGGAAGAAGTGAGCAGGAATTGCTTGATGTCACTACAAGATAAAATGCACTTCAAATGACACACGCATCCCATCCAAGGAATACAATTTAGGACTAATAATGTAAAATGAAAAACAGATAAAGCGTATAAAGCACCCACAAATCCCCTGGTACTCTACATTTCACCTTATTGCAGGAAGGTTCCATCTCTGCCGTTGCTCACTTAAAGATGATACATTTTTTTTCCTTGATTTCTATGGTATCTGTACTTAAACCTACGTCTTGCATCCTCTCTGTGGCATGCCCTTCTACTTTTCAGATTCTTTGACCACAGTTGGGTAACTGTGGATTTAAGTTACATCATTTCCCCAGTTATAGATAACCTACATCTTTAAGCAAGGAATATACTGAAGAGAGTTAGCCAGGTGCCTGGGAATTATGCTTCATTCAAATCAGTTGATGGTAAAACCTATAATAATACAATGAGTGTGTTTATGTGCCACAGCCACAAGAGAATGCACAGTTATAAATGTCTGTGAAATACATAGATGTGGAAATAGACCTCTTACCTCTCTCATTGTAATTAGCTGACTTGATACCAGCTCTTTCCTGGCTCAGTTGTTCAAGGTCTCTCTCTTCTCATTTGCCCTGCAGCTCAGAGTTCCTTCTTCCGAGAGACACCTTCTTTTGTCTCCAGCCAGCCTTTTTCTCCAGTTACCAGAAACTGGGAGTTAACCTTGTCCTTTCTCACCCGAACTTATTTACCCATAACTTACTCAGAAGATAGTTTCAACATCCTGCTATGAATTGAAGAGCATCTCTTTGGAGAAGCAATGCCATGTTGGCAGACAGAGTGCAATCTCCTGTACTTGTCTAATTATCCCTCAGTAGGCACATTTCAGTGCTGAATGTTTCCATCCACTAAGTGTCTCCTGATCAGAACTGTGATAATAGTAAACAATAGGAGAGACATGTTTGGAATGCTTCAGACCCTTTAAAAAAACCCAAAAAAATGCCAAGAGCTGACCCTTGAATTCAGAGGATTGTTTTCCAAATCTAGTTGTAGTCCAAACCCAGTTAATACTACAGTGATACATAGTGAAAGATAGAGGTATTTTTAAACATCTGTTTCCAAAATGTTTTCATCTGGATGTTTTGACCAGTTTTGCTGCCAGTACCTGTTTCTAGCATCTGTCTTTAGTATCAATATGATTATGGAGGCTACCTTGGGATCGTGCTGTGGAGGTGGTACAACGTTGTGTGTTGTTGAACCCAAAGCTCAAAAGCACCTTTGCTCATCCATGACACGTGCAGAGAGAGCAGCTGAGGGAGTATGTCCAGGGAGCATTTGAACTGGAAAGGGTTGCCAAAACATACCAAAGCAGATAAGAGAAATTTGTGTGAAAACTTCCTGAAGCAAAAATCCACTGTCCAATACCCTTTTTTGTAGGCTGTTGAAATAATTCCTGTTTTTCTGACACTTCAGTGGTAACATTTTGCATAGTAAGATACCACGCTTGTGGCTTTATTGCATATTAGTGCAAGTATTTTAGCTGCAGAACAAAAGTAAAGGAGTTTGATGTAATATGGATGTCTATTTGCACTCCTTTTAAGATAAACATTAGGTAATAACCATTTCTTTAGAGCCTGTATATTGTTCATATGATTCTCTCTCTTGTATAACAGCTCATGTTCATCAATGTGATACATTCCTGCCTGATTTTCCAGTTCTGTCTTTCGTTGACGATATTCTTTTCTTTCTCTGATTGCTTTTTCTTCTTAGACCATTACTCTAGTTGATAGCTTCAGGTTATCATTGTATCCTATCTCCCTCTCCAATAAGCCTATGATTGATACTAATCTTCCTCATGGGACACATTTATAGGATGCAGGATAGAAACTACTCTCTAAATCTTAGCTTTATATGTGCTGACAATTTGCAAGGTTGCACCTTATATTCACTTCAGGTGGCTTAGGGGAAAACATCAGCACCTGTAATCATGCTTCCAAATAAGAAGAGAAATGTGCTTCATATACTAAAAGTTATCTTGTTGTTCAGTCTCGTGTGCTGCTGCTGCGTGTATTTTATATAACTAGAAAGGGCTCAGTTTCTGTAGGTGGTCAATGTCCTGTAACCAAACTCATGCCTTTTCTTTCCAGTGAGAGGAGCCATATTTTAATTAATCTAATGGAAGCTTTGACTAGCAGGCAGTTCCCTGAAAAAGAGTTAATGTGCCGGAAAACACTTCACACAAGCAGAAGACTCTTCAGTGACTAATGCGCTTAACAGTACTTTTTCTAAGAAAATTATCCCAGTGAAAGCTTTATGGAGTACATTTGTTTTTCTATTTTTCTTTTCATAATACAGCCTCATGTTTTGAAATTGAATTAGACGTGTCTAAGGGCCTTTTTAAAATAGAATGATTGTACTTTTATTACAGGTTTTGCAGATGCCCATCAGTATAGTATCATGGAAAACAAAAATACTCCATTCCTTGGAGGAATAAAGCCTAGGGTGCTGTGATCACTACTGTAATAAATGCATTTGCTGAAGGTTGGTTATTTCACTGTTTCTACTTATCAAATATCTGAAGGCAGAGTCCAGTTATATAATTAACTCTGAAGAATCAATGGGAAATGAAGATGCTAATGTTTCAGTAATATTTGCATATGCAAGCTCCACAGCCCAAGAAACAGAAGTAATAAGAAATTCGTTTGTTTTATCTTTTATCTTGTTAAGCAGACATGCATTTATCTTTATGAACAGACTTGCCAGGCCTTTTTTGAATTGCAAAGTTTTGCTGCAAATGCTCGTTATTTAAATTTGCATAAGGATGAACAATGTTGGGCCAGCGGTATCTCCTACCCTTTCTGTTTACTTGTGTGGTATCAGTCACTAGGATATAGCTTTCAAGACAATCAGTGCTTTTAGTTCAGTGATAATGCAGTTTGCTCCAACATTCCAGATGTCTAGCTCAACAAAACTTATAAATGTGTTTGCTCAGAGGATTTTTCTTCCCCCTCTTTAAGAGGTCTCTGTACCTGCTAGCATAAGGGTTAAAGAATAAAAATACACAAAGCTTGAGGGGGAAGTCTGAGGTGACATGCAGAGTGTAGGAATTAAGCTACACTCTGCATCTGAACATACATGTGAAAATGTCGAAGTCAAAGCAAAATCATCTCTTAGATCAGAACTTGGCACCACAAAATCAAAACTCCCAGAGACTTGAAAAGGGTATGTACCAGAGCAAGTTGAAGTTGGTTGAAGTTCAGAATTCTCTTCACGCGTTAAGCGTTTCAGTCTGGGTTTTTGTTCCAGCTTTTTATATACAGAAGTGTTACCTAAAATGTCCCGCTATGCATCTGAATGATTTTTTACTGTTCGGAGGCTAGTTTGAGAGCATCATTTCATAGTGTGTCAGGTAGATGGGACTGGAAAAATAGCAAAGCAAACTCTTTGTGCTTGTATGTATTTTCATTTTTAGTTGTTGTCATATTTTTATGAAACATCAACATATGACAAAGCAAAAATAATCAGGGATCTTGCATTATTTTCACAGGAACATGTCTCTCAGAGTACTTGCATTGTAGAAATCACTACTGCAGTGCAGTGCAGTGTAGTGCAGCTGTACTTCACCAACGAGACAGGTTGAGCCCCACAGTTTGCTGTGTTGACTTACAGAAGTTAATCCACAAGTGTGAGGATTCAGGGTTTCTATTCTACTGTAAGGTGATTGATTGTTAGGAATTTCTCAAAAAAAAAAAGCAGATTTGGCCTTTATAATTGTCAGTCTTCTAGGGAAAACATTAAGGAAAGAGGCAATCAGGTAGAAACAGTATGTAGAGCTTGCTTATGAGGGATGGATGTAATGGGTAGAGAAGCTTTATACTTGGAGCAGGGCTGAGTGACAGGGGCTCACAAGAGCTGGAGCAGCCACTTGTCACTTGCCAGCAATGGGCTGGGGATGCCTGGAGCTCCTGCAGAGGTTGGGGTGCCCATTGTGACAGGGAGATTGTCCTCAAAGCCTCCGGGAGAGGAAAACTGGGAAGGAGGAACCAGCCTAGTGGAGCAGTGGTCCCAAGCCAGCGGGTTGTAAGAAACCTCAAAGCAGCTTAAAGCTGCAAGTAAAAAGTTAGAACTGAAGCTGCCAGCGCAGAATACTGAATTACTGGAAATGTATTAATTACGCAGTGTTGTTGCCAGTGGCTGCTGACCCAGCAGTCAAGAAAAAGCCCTAAGTAAGTCTCAAATGCTTAGTTAAAGGTCATTCATCCGAAAGGAATTTGGATATTCTTTAACATTTCTCAGTCTCTCTTTCTCCTTCACAATATATTTATTTTGAAGTCATCTATAGTTTTTCTAGATGTATCTGTGAGGAATGCTGGTGTTCATGGACTGACAGGCAGTCTTTTTCTGCTAAACTCTGTAGTGAAGTGTTCTTCACTCCAGAAGATCTTGGGTTTGTTCTTGATCGGTTGGTTGGTTGCTGTTTGCTATTTTTTTCCCAAGATAAAATACTCTATACTGCTGGTAATGGAGTGATCTGAACCCAGGGGTTTGAAAGTAGGTCATTAAGTACTCTGTATAGGAAAAAATGTATTTGCCAGGGTTTCCTGATTTTACTGGAAGGAATTGTCTTGTTTTCTAAATCTGCTTTAAAAGTAAAAGACTTCTATAAGGGAAAAAAAAAATAATTTGATTGCATCGCAAAGAAAATAATTATATCTAGGAGTAACATATTTTGAATCAGGAGTAACATTTTTCCATCGATTTATTTTGAGCAATAAAGTGTCTGAAAGTAACATTTTTCTAACATTGAACAACATAGATTTGAAAGTCAATAACAGAGCAGATTGCCTCAAATTGGAATATACAGAAACAATTGTGGCATTGTTTTTTGTTTCTGTTTGTCTGTTGGTTGGTATTAAACAAATCAGAGGTATGTGATATAGCAGCAGTACTTCCCAGGCTATAATCTATGTAACTGAAAGTTGCCAGGAGTTAGTTTGGCCTGTGATACTTACAGTGGTGCAAGGTTGCACTCGTTTGTTACAGGGTTAAGGTGCTACTATGGGGTTTAACAGCAAGGTTCACCTGCTCCCTTCATTCCCTTGGGATAGCCCAGAAAAGCAGCAACTGATTTTGCCGTCTTCCGGGTTTCTCACGCTGTGAGCTTGCTGTCCTGTACCCTCTCTTCTCCCTCTCCCTGTATGTATATTTAGGTGACTGGAACTGAGAGGTAATTTGGGCAATTTTTGTGGCTAATTCTTGACTTGTTCACTGTCTCAGTGCCATCAGTGTTGATATGACTGCCTTGTGTTGCCCAAATAGCCACACGCACTGCCATGTTGTGCAAGGTGCTGTACATGTGGTTCAGGTACATATGGAACTGTGGCTGCTTACTGACAATGGGTATGACTGAGTGTCAGCAGCTTTTACAAGCCCAGTATGCTACATGTCAAGGTAATTAATATAGATGCCATAAAACTCACCTGCCTCTCACCCCATCCGTTTTTTGGTCATTTTGAAGCAAGGCTCATGAAGCAAGAGCTGCATCTCCTACCTAAAATGTAACTCATATGTCATGGGTTTGCTTTTTTTTTTGTTTGCCTTTTTTCCCAAACATCACTGTAATAATTACTGTAACAGAGCTTTCTGTGGAGCTAATGTTCTTCTGGCTTAATGGCCCCTGGTTATTCTCAGGCCATCAACTTCTCCCAGCTGGTCATCAATCCCAAAGAACTGCCTTGTGCTTCCATTACTATTGCTTAAGTAGATGGCATTTCTAGTGCAACTGCTGCCTCCCAATGAGATGATATTACAGCCAACAGCTTTTTCCCCCCTTGCTTTCAATATTGTCAAAGCATTATAAACAGCTGGTAGGAGACTGTTGTGGCTGTTGGCTGTGAATTCATCTGACAGTTTTTAGGTGTGAGTTTTGTAGACATCTGAAAGCGTCTGAGTGAGGTGACTGAAAATGACTTGCCCGGAGCAGGTACATGGGCTCAGCCCCCATGCATCATTCAAGTAGCGGGGCAATACCTGAATATCTCTCAGTCTAAAGACTTTTTCCCAGAAGAAACAGTTTTCAAACAAGATCTGGGACAGGTGTTTTGGGGGGTGTTAATGTTTGGCATTTAGCAAATGCTGACATCTCCTCACTCACCCTCCCTCCCCAAGTTTCCACAGCTCCACTGATGGTGGCCCTCATTTTCTAACAACTGATGGATTCTCTGGCAGACTTTTAAAAGAAACAAGTCGTAGCTCAGTAGGCCAGAAACCAGCAGAGATTGTTTAGGTGAACATGTCTTGCTATGTGGATATTCAAACCCATGTGTGTTAATATTGGTGCTGACTACATTTCCTTTAACCTCATTAGCACTTCATCTTGCTTTCCCAAGCATGATGGTGGAGCAGCTAGTTCACCTTAGAGCTTTTGCTTGGTAATTCATCAAACTGGCAGATGAAAGCTTAAAGGAAAATGCATGTAAATACTGCATTAGGAACCTTGGCTCACAAAGGCATGAACATTTCTACCCATATCATTAGCTCAGGATTACAATCCTTGTATGTGAAAGAAACGGGACTTTCTTAACAGTCTGGGGAAGATGGAGATACAAAGCTTATTGGTTGTATCATTACATAGACTCTCTCTTTAACTAAAAAGCATTTAATCATTCATTAGCTATTCTCATAGAAGAAAGGCTCAGACTACAACCACTTATTACCTTCAAAATTAAAACCAAGTTACTTAAGTAACATATCCCCTTCAAATACTGGGGCCCAAGCATTTTGGAATGAAAGTCTGAGATAATCTCAAACCTAGGCTATGTCTTCTTTTCAGCTTTAGAGTTTTAAGCTGTGCCTCACTTCACAGTGATTTAGTTATTTGATTCCAATATACATGTGGTTGATATTAAGTGTAATTGTATGTCACCATAATGTCCCCTGGTTGCTAATAAACCCACCAAGTAAATTTACACCTGGAGGTATGCTAGCCATGTTTATAATAGCATGAACAACAAGCTGCCATGGAGACCCCAGGGCTTGATCCCGAGGTGTTGAGGCCCTTGTAAAAGATAGGCTTAGGTTGCTAGCACTCTTCAGAGCAATGAATACTGTCACCTCCTTGGTACACTCGATCTACTTGGTATTACAGGATCAGGCCAGTGCCACAGTGCAGGAGACAACTGCTCTCCGCATGTTGTGTGCCTGATTTGGAGCCTCTGGAATTAAGCCAACCTGTTACTCACCAGGAGGGTATTGGAATGCCATTCTGTATGGTTAGCAATGAAAAGAAATTTCTGATGGTATGGTTAGCAATGAAAAGAAATTTCTGATGGACATCCTTAAGGAAGAAGATCAGTAGATCCAAATGGCCTTCCAAGGGAGCCTGGACCAGTGAGCAACCACAGTTCAGTCTGCCAGTTTTGGTTTTGGGGTTGTTTGTTTCACTTGTTTTTTTTCAAAGAAAGGAGAAGACACACACTATGTATGTTCTGTAATATAATGTTACTGGGCTTAAATGCTGCGAGATAACTGTTTCCTGGAAGGCCACCTTTTTAAACAGTCTTTACCTCCCAGTTTATTGTATTCTTGTTACAAAGTAGCAGTTTGAGGATAACCCTTTGCCCCTTTTTAGTTCTCATGCTGAGCAGCAGATACAGTTTCATACTTATCTTACTTATATCTGTATTGGTGGCATAATTCAGTTATATGATTTGTCATGCATTTTCATTTTCATGAAAGCCTGTTTTACTCTCCTGATTCCATTAGGTCAGCCGTTCACTGATCAGGAACCTCCTTGTTCCATTTTATTGTGTAACTTTTAAACATGACCTGACAAGCTAGAAAAAGTTCAATGCACTAACTCCCTGTCATGTAAAATATACACAGACATTAATGACCAGCTCTGACTTGAAACACAGTGGCACAAGAACACTTGTTCTATAGCAACTTGGAAATAGCATGGAAGGGTTGCACCAAGGTATAGCTCTCTTCCCGTAGCAAAATTCCCTGACCCCAAGGTTGAAAAGCACACCTGTGCTAACGAGGACTTAAAATTGATTATGTCTTGCAAAAGACTGAAAGGGAAGAATCAAAAATGCTCTAATAATAGCTCATTTATGGCAAGTGGAAGTACAGTCCTGGCAGCCAAGAATAGTATAGAAGCTGCTGTGAGTACTCTGTATGAAGCAGCAGTGGAAAAGAGGATTTAAACAGTGGACTTAGATATAAGGAAGAAGTTTTTTACTGTTAGGGTGGTGAGGCACTGGAATGGGTTGCCCAGGGAAGTTGTGAATGCTCCATCCCTGGCGGTGTTCAAGGCCAGGTTGGACAGAGCTTTGGGTGACATGGTTTAGCATGAGGTGTCCCTGCCCATGGCAGGGAGATTGGAACTAGATGATCTTAACATTTTTCCCCATCTACAAAATGTGCAGATAATGAAACCCCAGTTATTTGGGAAAACTGCTGGCAGAGAATTATGTAAAGTGCACTGAGATATTTGCTGTAAAATATGCCATGTACATGTAGAACATAGTTGTCATGTAGTGAGTATGAAGATGTCTACAGCTAATTTTGAAGTATGTATGTCTTTGCAGCCTTTAAAAATGCACTGCAAGAGCTGTGCATTGGTAACCAGCTCTGGACACCTTCTGGGAAGTAAACAAGGTGACAGAATCGACGAGACAGAGTGTGTAATACGAATGAATGATGCACCTACTCGAGGTTATGGAAAAGATGTGGGAAACAAAACGAGCCTTCGAGTCATTGCACACTCCAGTATTCAGAGGATTTTGCGAAATCGCAACGAACTCTTAAATATGAGCCACGGTGCTGTGTTTATCTTCTGGGGTCCTAGCAGCTACATGAGGAGAGATGGTAAAGGCTTGGTGTATAACAACCTGCAGCTGATGAATCAGATACTTCCTCAATTAAAAGCATATATGATTTCTCGCCACAAGATGCTTCAATTTGATGACCTTTTTAAACAGGAAACTGGGAAAGACAGGTGAGAACTTATGTGGATACATTTGGGGGATATTTATACAGTAGTAAAATAACATAGTTTATACCAATTTCAGATCTGCTCAGAGGGACCATCACACCCATTAAATCCTCTGCCTCATGAGTTGTAATATAATGTGACATGCCAAATAACATCACTTGTAACATAAGTAAAAAATATGCATCAAAATAATTTGTATAGAATATTGCCTCATCAACTTTGAATACCAGAATCTGGATGTACTGTTTACACAGCCAAGGAGGCAGGAGCTGTTTTAAGTCTCACTTTGGGGTAATATACCTGAAAGTTTTTTTTTTTAACGATTCTGAAAAATCAGAAGGGATAGGTTATGTTTTCTTATAGAGGAAATGTCACCATTCAGTGAATTATAATAGCTGTTTATTGAATTTAAGCATTCTTGGAACATTGCAGCTGTAAAGCTTCTTGTAAAACAAATAAACATTAGTTATACATTAGGTGCTTCAAAACAGTTCATCTTATACTTCCAACTGGGAAAAGGAAAGTTATTACAATAGTTACATCTTTACGAGACTGTTTATGACTTGTAGGCAGATCTTCAAATCAAAGTTTAGTAAGTGACCCACTGCAGGACTTGAGCATTTTCACATATAATGTCTGAAAATGGACATTTAAACCAAAGACTTCCTAGCAAGAAATAAATTTATTTTTAATGAACTCCTATTTTTTACTTATTAAATATGCTGCTGTAAAAGTGGAACAGGGTCCCCACCACTTAGGTACAAATGAAGAGGTAGGTTTATTGTGCAGTAATTCATAGTGAGATTTTCTAGCTTCACAAATACTATACATACACACCAAAGTGTGTGGCAGGGAGGACTCAAGAGCACAGACTGTGTTTTCTGGGCTGCACAACAAAGGCAGAACCAGTGTTAAAGGAAGCTTTTGTATCCTCTTAGCTGACGGTGACTGTATCTTTGCTTGGCATTTTGCTGCTTTTGTCATACCCCCTCAGTTTGCTTGCAGAGCTCTGTTCGGTTATAGTGGATCATACTATGCATCTAAGTTCTTGACTGACTCACAATAACTTGGTCAGTTTCTTACCATTAAAGGTCCTTTTCTCTTTGTCTTCAAAGCCGTGCTTGTGGGTCTCTGCCAGAGACTGCCTCTGTCAGAACGAGAAGGAGGGATACTAAGGGGAGATACCCTGCCAGTTCTGATGTATTACAGTCTTTCCCAGGTTTGTTCATCTAAAGTACAGTGAAGCAAGAAGGTGAATTAAGCATTTGAACCCTTCAAGAACAGTGCAAAGGATTATCTATTTGTATGCCCGCTGTTTGCAAAGGCATGTAAGTTAACAGAGTTGTAGTCGCACTGTACCATGGCCCACCATCAGTCCTAAGGGTCAGATCCTTTACACAAGGAGTGCACACTGCCACCTCCTTTCCTGGATTACTCTTCCAGTATAAGATCACTTGCAGTTCCCAGTTTTGAGGAACAAGTTACCTCCTCTGCTTCAGTCTGGTCAGTTCTGCCAGGGAGAGCCACAGTCCTATTCCTTTCCTGATATTTGCTGTGCAAGCTCATCTTTCTGGTTCTGTATCACCCATCTGGAGCAAGAGGCCTATAGCTGTGCATGTGATGAAAGCATTTCTGTTTCTGCACAGGCACCAGGCTCAGTCTTGGTTTCTGAAACAGTCTCAAGGCATTTGAGACATTAATGACATTTGAGACATTAATGACATTATAACCAGTTTATAGCGGACTCAGTCATGGGCACCCTATACTCCCAGTGTGAATCAAGGGCATGTGAACACTAGCAAAATTCAGCTGCATGAACAGGTCCTGTTGCTTTTAAGAAATCACAGGCTCTGCTGTATACAAACTGCTCCTTTAGAGGGCACATACAGCATACTTGAAGGACTAAGAAGATTAAAACAGGAGATGAAAATAAATGAATAGGCAGTACAGCAAAAGAGAGGGAAGATGAAAAGAAACACGGGTAGGAAGGAATTAGGGGAGAAAATTTATGTAGCTGTGGGGGCAGGAGCAGAGCATTGTACAGCCCAGAACACTGCTTGCTGTTCCCTGTGAGGTTTCTGCTGAGCTCTTGACATTAGTGCCTGCAAAAAACAAAGGAGGGAGAGAGAAGCCTGATTACAAGGTTGCAATGATCAAACCATTCATTTCTGTCTTGAGAATGATGAGAATAAAGGTAATTGGATGTATTGTGCTTTTCATAAAAAACCCACCTGATTTTGAAATGAAGGGAAACCTTCAGAAAACACTGCCACTTAAATTGTTTGGTGAATGACAAAGGCTGCAGAGCAATATACTTGGTATTATAAAGTACCTGTACTTCAAAATAACTTTATAATTGAATAAGGGTACATTAAGAAAATATGATTCAGAACCAATATTACAGTAATTAGATAAAGGAAGCATAAATGAAATAACTGCAGGAAGAGTATTTCCGTAGAGATTATAAATGAGATTTTGGTGGAGCAGAAAGGCCTTTAATTGTAATTTAGTGTGCACTACAGAATTATCAGCACAGTGTGTTAGTTCAGGATATAAAAGAATATCTGATAATTTCCCCTAATAAGCACATGACAGTTCTTCATATTCTTCCATTACAGCTGAGTAGGTATAAAAACAGTATTCTTTTGTTGGACTGTTGTTCAGATCTTCAATGAAAAGGCAAGACACGGTAACCCTGTCTGTGTTGCTGTCCTACAGACATGGTATTTAAAGAGGCTAGAGTGATACTTGAGTAAGTTTTAAATTTTATTTCATTGCTTAGCTTTTAAGCTAGTTTATTTAAATTCAGTTTTTCTCCTATTTATTTAAAACATTAAATTACAAAGTACGTGTGTGTAAGCAAAAAGAAAACTGACCCGGCAGGCAGCCTAGCTGGGTTGCTGGACCTGTGTAAAGCACAGCCACTTCGGTCATGGTCTAGATATAATTGCTCCCTTGGTTTTGGAATGTAAAGTCTTAGACAGCTAAAACAGTGGCATTGTGCACATTACTCCAAAGTACTCTTAGCCTGACCGTGTTCCTGATTTACCTAGCAATTCACAGGCTCAGGAACTCTCCAGTGGCAGGAAAGCAATTTTTTTTTTAGGCTTTTTCCTATCTCTCCCTTTCCTAATAATTTTGAGCCAAAAATTATTTACTGGTTTCACTGTATTGTTTCAGTGCCTGAAGGCCTCTGCTGAGCTTATGACCCAGCCATGACAATGTGACAAATTGCACCACCACCCCCAAGCTTAAGTGCAAATTCAGAAAATAAATAAGCCTCCATAATTGGAACTAATGAGATGCTTAAATCATGTTATTCTCCAAATGCTAGCTTAGCCTGAAAGCCTATATGTCAGGAGCAATAAAAATCTACATTTCAGGTGTTCACACACTGTCAAGATGCCCAACAAAGGACAGGACAAACTACATAGGCTCTCAAGCATCCTTCAGACACTTTTTGTTAAAGAGTTCCCATATGTTTAGAAGTGCCTTTTAAGCAGCAGGTATTGATATTACCACTTGGGGTTTTTTTCTTTATAATAGTGTAACTCACCGAGGAAACTGGGAACCTTCATATAAGGCATTCCTTAATCTGACAGTGCTCAAAACATCTCCCTCCTGCTGCCCTTAAGTGACCTACTTGGAACCAACTTGTTCAGCATTAGCTTAGGAAGCTGCTTTCCTACCAAATTACTCGTTAGCGATCACTGGCACTTGCTCACAGTAGCTGTTGTGGCTTCAAGTCACTGTTTCCAGGATTGTGGTGCATTCTGCTGTCACTGTAAAAGACGGCCCTGGGCTGAGGTCAAGACCTGGGATTCCTGGGTGACTGCTCTGATGAGAGTTCTTTGCTATGCTTTTTTGGGGGGACTCACAAAACTTCACAGGTGTCAGGCAGATATAGGTGTAGTAGAATGGGGTTAGTGTACATTCCACATTAGTACAATGTGATACAGCACACAAGCCATCCATAAGCCTGCGCTTGCTCTCATGGTACCTCAGTTTTAGCAAGAGATGAAAGGACAGCCAATCACTGTGACAGGCTGCCATCAGGAATCTGAGGCCTTTCTGGCTCACAGATGACACCAGCTTGAACTTCTTCCTGCAGGACTTCTTTAGCTGAGGGGGGAGCCATTAGGGAGGCCAGTTGTCTCCTTTAGCAACATTTGAAGAGAGACTTTGAGTGAACTTGTTTTTTCTGGAGCAAATACCCAACTTTATGTGCCTCCATTTCTAAGAGACGTGCCCAACTCGGTCCTTTAGGGCTGCCCCTAAACATGCCTTTACAACACCTTTAAGACATGCTTCTCTCTGGCATTGCCTTGACCCTCCTGTTACAAGACTGCCAACATTCCCCCAGCATAGAGACAGCGCATGAAGTTAACATAGGACCAGGACTTTCGGTGTACGTGCCATGCAACCAGTAACCATTACAGTACCCAGCTCTTGCACACTAAACAGCAACAACTGGCAAATGCTAGGAAGACCAAACATTACTGTTGCCATTTTGCAGATCAGAACCTGTGCTACAGCAAAGTTTAAGCACAGCTTCTAAATCTCTTTCATCTGTGAGCAGTTACATGGAGATCTCTCCTATTTTTGCATAAATAATTCTGGGATCAGTTGTGCTTCTTTTAAAGATTTCTCCCATCTTGCAGAGAAGGCCAGGAAAGGAGCTGCCTTAGAGGGCTCCCTTGCAGCACTGTCACTCATATTCAGAGGGCCCACCAGGCAGGGAGGGAACTCTGGGCAGGTTCACTCCCAAGCTGGCTAAGGGACAGGCATAGCAGCTAACTAAGAGTTTCCTGCCAGCGGTCACAGTGAGGTTCTGGGAGCTTCTAGAAACCAAATCATGGACAGGGTAAGAGGAAAGAGGGTTAGACCAAGCACTTGAGGCTCAGTCTCACTCCAGCAGACACACTCCTCTGCATGCTGTGGGAGGCAGCATTTTAAGCAGCCCTCTTTTACCCCTTATGATGCATCTTCCTGAGCACTTATTATGTAAGTGATTATAGATGTGTATACATTACTAGCAGAAGATTATAAATATAGCACATGGAGATTCAGTCACTTACAATAAACTTAACAAAAGGTCAGCTAAATATTAACATTGCTGTGCCCAAAATTAATTACAGCAAGGACAGTTTCTGCATAGATTAGCCTGCTGACAGAAGACACTAGCAAAAGCTTTAAAAGGTGCACAAGCAAAGTAGTCTTGGTTGCCCAATTTTCATAACCTTTCACAAGAATAAAATAAAATGCCCAGAAATTGCTTCAGATATATCACGAATTATTTGTCAGCCTAGAAACTTAATTATGTTTTTGCTTTCAGGAAGATATCCAACACTTGGCTTAGCACGGGCTGGTTCACAATGTCTATCGCATTAGAGCTCTGTGACAGGATAAATGTTTATGGCATGGTGCCACCGGATTTCTGCAGGTAGGAATTATTTTGGAACCATTATTAGCCAACAAGGTTGAACGCTACAGATAAATATCTGAATCTTTTAATTTTTTTTCTCTGCAGCATCTTTAGCCCTCTTAAAGCAATTAATTAACACGTCCAAAGATCTGATTCTGAAGACAACAAACAGCATTTAATTATGTTACATAAAATATTTAAAAATGTTGTTTGTAGTGTGGGAGAGTTAATCCATCTTGCTGGTTTCGTTTAGTCTCTGAATATTTATCAGCTAAAAGTAATGCAATAATTGGCATGAAATTAGTCTGAAAAAAAGTAGAACTGGAAAACATTACTTTTGTTTTTAAAGTTTCCCCCCAGCTAATAGTGGAACAGAGATCTCACAGTGACTAGTTTCTAAATAGAACTTTCTATGCAGCTCAATTAAAATTGTTGTATCTGTCACATAAATCCCAGTCTTCCAGTCAACTAGCTTCCTAGATAATCCCCCCCCAAAAAAAATCAAAACCAAAAACCAAACAGGATTTGGACCTACACAGAATAGATGATCAGTCCTGTAATCACCCATTTGGGGCATTCAGGGCATGGGCTGCAAGTGGCAGAAGCAGCAGCACACAAATTCTGCCAGTGGAAGCTGAGCTTAAATCACTACACCCTTTCACAACGTTTATGAACTAACAGCTTGGGTACATTTTATGGATATGTTGTGCCTTCAGACATATTTGCCACTTAGATGCAAGGTGCCGGTTAAGGTTTCCTGCTATGGATCAGTGATACAGGGAAACAGTCTTCAGGATTTCAGCTACGGGACCAAAATCACATTTAGCCACATGATGCAAAGTACTGATCTAGTATAAATTCATACAGATTTGTTTTACATCAACAGTCTTTATACTGACTTAACTATCACCTGTCCATCTATTCCTAGGCCTGGCACTGGGCTTTCAGAAAAATGTACTTGTGTTCCCACACCTCGTCCTGATCCCATCTGCACTGTTCGGTGACCAGTGATGCACACAGAGCTGGTACTGGCAGCCTGGAACAATGGCATCAGTGCAGTGCTTTGTCAACTGCTCATGAATCCTTTTCACTAAGAAGTACTTGTTTGAATTTTCTGTTTCAAATAGAGTGATCTCACTGAGGTCTGGTCCATTGACTAATTCAAGATGCTTTCCAGGGGCAAGGGGAGCAAGGCTGCAGTGGCAGGTTAGCTCATCTGTCAGAGAACAGGACTGCTTTGACTTCCTTCTGAGCACTGAAAGGATCATTCAGGAATCTGCATTTGTCCTGGGCACATAGCAGAAATCCCTGAAGAAATTACGCAATCAAATGTCAACACTAAATACCACTTTGTGATAATTTCTACAAATTATAACAGAACCCTAATGATAAATGCTGTGATGTACTGCCAGATTTCGTTATAAATTCTCCAAGGAAAATAACAAAGCAGATCAGATATTCCAGACAACATAAATACCTTCCACAGCACAGCATTTCAGTTCTCCTGTCACTGCAGTTGGCCAAGATACACTTCTTCAGTTTCTGTAAGTGGCTGGTCTGTTTTACTCCAGAAGTATTCCAGTGGCACATGGAAGTAATTCCTGAATAAGCTGATGATCTGAAAATGCAGAAGACCGCAATTCACTGCAAAGTTCAATACTAACTTTTCAGGTAAAGTTAGAGACCATATGAAAGGCTTTCATAAAGCTGATACATTTTATTTTTATTACATTTTATATTAGTATACATCCTAAAATAAAATGGATATAATACTAAATTATAACACAAAAAAGGCTGTACTCAATCCTACCACTGATAGCTGTAATAATGCTTACAGCCTGCATAAAATAATCCTAACATAAAGGTACACTCACCCTTTTTACAAAAGGGAAAAGGTCATTTCTTAATGAAAAGAATATAAAGTATCTTTACTTCAGGTTTATTTGTCATGTGATGAAGGGGGAAACTGCAGTTGCTGAAGAAGCTATCCATGAAGATCTACAAAAGGAATCTCTTCCCATAAATACAGTTAACCTTCTTAGTTTGCTCTTCAGCCACTCATTAGGAAGTTAAACAGTGCTTCCTTTCAAAGAAGTAAGACAACAAAATAGTAGAAAGACAGAAATGTTGTGCAATTTTAAGCCACATTTCCTGGTTTTCAGTCAGACAAAATACAAACCTATCATGAAAAAGAACAAAACAAAAACCAAACGAACCCCCGAACAACAAACCCCACCCTATTTCTCATGTGTGTGCACAAGATGGTATATGTACTTGAGTTGCTGTGCAACAGAAGAATCACCTAGATTAAAATAAACCCAAACCTCTTTTCTCTATTCAGAGTTAGTATCTCCAAATTTAAACTGCAGCAGTACCCATTATTTTTTAAGTATTAATTTGTGGAGTAAGTAATGAGTGTGGGTGATCACTGTCATGGAACTCCATTAGTATCACATCTGTAACGTGAAGGACATCTCAAAGGTACCGTGAATATCATACTGTTGATTCTGCTACACATTATTAGCTTAAGATCATTAACGAAATTGAATCCCACCCGTGCAGGGAAATTAGCCTGGTGAAGGAGTCTGGAGTACAGACTAAAAGATTTGTCACTATTAATTGCAACAACGTTTTTTAGGTTCATTTCTATTTACTTTCACTGGACATTGATTTTTATAGCTGAACTGGAATTGGTGACTTGATTATTATAAATTTTTAGTACTTTACAGCAAAGCTATATGTTTCTTTGGATCCCTTTATTTTGCTACAGATTTATGCTGTCGTAAGGGTTAATGGCTTTAATACTGCTCTCATGCTGTTAAATACATCTGACTTGTACATTTTAGAGTAAGATGAAACCCTGTGCTTCCTTGTACATTGCAAATATTTTGGAGAGCATGTGCACCTCTCACAAGGAAGACAAGCCACCCTGATGTATTTTTCCAGTGCTCAGTCCTAGCCTTTGCTGGAGCAAACTAACACCACAGAGAGGAACCATTTCCCTCTTCGAGCTCCCTTTAGGAGCCTGCTGTATGCACAGCACTCCCTTCTAAACTGGGATATGGAGGATTTTCCTCTTGCCTCCCTATGAAAGCAGTAGATGGTGGTGCACAGATTGCACCACCATTCCTGAAGGCACTTCAGTGCTGCTGCTCTTCTTTGTGGTGGCTCTGCAGCATCGGCAGTATGCGGGAAGGACACAGACAAGCCTTAATGCAGCTTGTAGTAACTCCAACACTAGAGTATCTGTAGCAGCAAGAGGCTGATTCCTTGCAGGTATCTCTGGCTACTCATGCACACAAGGAAGACTTGAAGTATTAGTGAGAAAAGCACTCTTTAACCCCCCTCCTCTTCATGGGCCTTTTTGAACTACCAGAAACTTAAAGCTTAATTGTAAGCCTTATTTTAACTAATATGAATAATTTTTGCTCCAATTATGGAACCAGATCATTTTCCTGTAAGAATCCTCATTTGACTGCCAGGCCATTTCCCATCTGTGATAATGTGCCTGAAAATTGGCATTTGAAATCCTTTAATTTATTCCTTTGGGTACAGCTTTTAAATCTAGTGTTTTCTTACCTCCCCCTCTCCTCTTTCAATTGCTTTAAATCAAATGCAGAGAAGCAGTTGTTGCTAGTTTACGCTTCCTGGGGCTTAATGGAAGAAGGGGTGCTCACAGGACTGTAAACTGTGTGGGAGACAGTCATGCCCTTTCATCCATATGCCTGAATCTGACTTCATTACCTTAATAACAAAATGCATTATTGGTTTGGCAAACAGGACTCTTCCAGAGCTCAGAGAAATGGGATCCTAGGAATAGAAGGCAAAAAAATATCCAGGAAAGCTTCACAGTCCTGGCATAGCACCTTGCCCATCACTCAACATATTAGTGACCCTTTATTCACCCTTCAAAATACAAATTATTTTACAAAGTGTACATATAGCTTCAGTGGGTTGATTCATAATATCTCTTCATCTGTAAAAGAAGATGTTGACCAAAATGTGATACGGGATGCCCTTGTTTTTCTGCCTTGTTTCTTATGAGGCAAACACTGTTTGCTGTATTTTCAGCTTTCACTGTGGGTGGATACCATCTGTGGGAAAATGTGCACTGAAGTGGCAAACAGTAGAAGACTGACACTGGTTACAAGTGCTTAGGCGGTTGCTGTGCTGGCAGGCTGTTAGGCAGGAACTACAGCGTATTTTACAGAGGAACTTTCCTAGATTTGCCCAGCTGTGACATTAATATGCATGCAAAGTCTGACAAAATACTGATTAATGTCCAGTATCAGTCAGTGATAAAACAGCATCTGTTTTAACGTTAATAAATGAGGTGGCAAGCAATTTCCGTATAGAAATTACTCATGCATTTCATTTGCTGGTGACACAAGCTAATTGCAAAGTTAGAAGATAACACAGTACAGTTAATTTGGGTTATGGTGTAGCTACTCAAGCCAGAGTTCAAATGCAAGCCTTACTAGCGTGCAATCTAGTGGAATCCAGAACTCCCATGAAAGAAGAAAGAGTTCATACAAAACATCCTAAGTAAGCTGCCTTTCAGAGTTCCTAAATGCAAAATACGACATTTGGAATTTAGCCTCAAAGCATCGGTCAGCCGAAGAGTAGACTTGGAGAGCTACTCTAAAGCTACCAGCATTTTCATTTTTGCATTGAATTCACATCCAGTTCAGCCAGCAGACCTGCATGCAAGCCTTGACAGCACCCATCAGGGGATGCCTGAATCCCACAGGATGCCCAAACCATGTTCCTTTGCCTCTCTCCTACCAGGCCCTGTGCAGCAGTTGGCTCTGGATTGTTTCTGATTGGCCATTGCACAAAACCCAGTGACCCATTATACGGCCTGGAGCTAAGGGCTTAAGACACTCCGGTACTACCTTCAGAGCCTTTGATGCAATGTGGAATCCCTGTCTTCAAAAGGGAACCCATTGCTAAAATATCCACTGGTAGAATACTGGTAATATAAGAGAGAAAGCATTTCCTGATAGGCTTCAAAATGTTTCTTCAAAGAGGCAACAGAACAGTGCAACCCTAGGTAAATACTAAGTTACCAGAGTGCCGGAGAAGCAAGAGGATCACTATCAAGCCTTTTTTCCTTCCTCTATTTCATCCACCAGCACCCTGTACCGCTATACTCTGGGTTTTGTATGGAGGAAAAAAAAAATGACCGGACTTTCCATCCATTGCTAATTTCAGTTATAGCAAAGGAAGAGGGAAGAGACACAGAGCAACTGATTTTCTGCAAACCCAACTCAGGCCTTCATAACAAAAAGGGTTGGGATGAGGACACAGACGGAGGAGGGATCCTGGCCAAATCTACTGCAGTGCTGGGCTTTTTCCCACTGTGACTGCATTTTTTCAAAGTCTGATTTCAATTTTACTAATCCTAACATTAAAGCAGGTCATTTACCCAGAGCAACACAGGTTTACCCTCAGGAACACAAGAATAAAATCCAGCTTCAGTGCAGAGAGAAAGAGCAGTCTAAATGAGAGGCAGAGGCCTATGCATTTAGTACATTAAAATGTGTCCTGGTACACTTAACAGCAACCATAAAAAATAATTCATTTAAGAGATTATAATAAGAGGTCCAATTTATCAAAAAAGTCTGTAAAAATTAATTGCAGATTGAGATATAATAGTTGTAGCTTTTAAAAAAGTACTAGATTAGGGTTATTTTTTACATTACAAATACGTTTTCTGTAGGTGAGGTATTGAAGGATTTCTTTTCACTCTTATGTATTCCAGTGGGAATATATATATAGTAAATTTAGAATCCATCTTATTCTAGAAATGTAATTTTATTGTTATTCTGTATGATTGATCACTGTGTTGTGCTACCGGGAAGCTAGATTGATTGAATTAAAACATTCATCTATGGTACAAATGGAAAGCAGCAGCAGTATTGTACATTACCACTGCATATACTATATGGATAATGGTAAAATAAGAAAAATTAGAGAATTGTGTAGGTGACAGAATTACACAGTAAAAATAATGACCAGGACAAAATACTGACAGGTTGTAGATGTGTTCAATTGAAAGTGAGCTTAAATATTACCTCTTCAAAATGAAAATAATCATCTCTATATTAGTGCTGACAGCCCAGAATCTGCATGAGATTTCTTGCTCTGTACTAGGGTCCTGTTTAGCTCAGGCTTTAACACAGAACAGTTCCAAGACTTCACTAAATGGTAATATTTGGATTTATTTTTCTGCCAGTAAAAAATAGTTTGTTGATAGAAGCTGTGGAGATCGGTACAGTGGGGTTAATTCTGTCTGAGACATCTCTCCTTGAATTTATGGTAGAGGGTTGTATGAGTCCTTGTCAGCCCCAAATGCCTGTGCCCAAAGTAAAAACATAATGGGTACAGTTTAACAGAGAGAGTAAAACAGAAGGAGAATGAATCACTGCTTTATTTTAATACAGATGTGCCTTTTACAGAACATAACATCAAAACATTGAGGTTAGAACTGCTAAAATGAACTTCATCCTAAATATGTAATTGGTCTTCAGCAGATCCTGTGTGTCACCACAGGAGTACACATTTCCTGCTGGTTAATGCCAGTGGGCTCACAGTGTCAGAAGGATACTATGGCAGAACAGTTTTAATTTTTAGCTTAGATACATGAAAGTTGCTGTTGTAAAATCAGAAAGAACTCATTTGTGCATCAGATGTATGATTATAAAACCAGCAACAGCAGATTCTATCACTGACCTAGCATTGCATATGCACTCAGCAACGTGCCCTCAGAACCTCGTGTACTATGCTGGGAATGCTCTGAGCTGATGTGACACAGATAACCACTTCCCTCTATCTCTCTCTTCCCCTTCTTCCCCAGCCCAGTAAACACCTCTGCAAGGCTTTTTACAAATCACAATCTAGATATAAATCTCTTTTAAGCACTTAGCCTCAAATTTCAGAGTAACACAGCCCTGCAGCACTCTCCCTTGGTTTTGAGCTGCTGCTGTCCTTTCTGTAACTGGGAGAAGGTAATTAAAGGAGAGCAATAGAAAGAACAAAGAAAACACCTCTGCTGTATTCTGATGTATTAAATATGCAAAACCAATGCAGCCACCTAGAAATTTGGTTTAACTGGGAGAAAAAGTGGATTTAAGCCCATCAGTTTATTAAAGATAGCATCTTTTCAATCAGTGAAAAAGAACATCTCGGTCTTCCATCTATTTTCTTTCTTCCACAGGGATCCTAATCATCTTTCAGTACCTTATCATTATTATGAACCTCTGGGACCTGACGAATGCACAATGTACATGTCACACGAGCGGGGACGGAAGGGCAGCCATCACCGTTTCATCACAGAGAAACGAGTGTTTGAGAACTGGGCACGGACATTCAATATTCACTTTTTCCAACCAGACTGGAAGCCAGAACCACTCACTGTAAACCACCCTGAGATTAAACCGGTGGTCTGAGGGGCGAATGCATAAGACCACAATCACAGTCACCTTCTCTATCAGCCTCTGGGGTGTGTGACCTTCTAGAACGGCAAGGCAACCTCTGGGAGAAGGGTGCCGGGATTTGCAATTGATCACTGCAACAACAGTCAGGAAGTTATGATGAAGAAGCAGAGCATACCAAGAGTACTTTCTGTCGAGCTGTGTGTTAATCCCATACATAGCCTTTTTTGGCCATCTGACTTCCTGTATGTGTATGTGATTTGTGGTAAACAACTTGAGCATCATTACAGATGGTTACATCATTATGTTTTTTTAAAGTACAATGCCACTGAATTTTCATAGTGAAAACTTAACAGTATTTATTTAAAGGAGGTTTTTATGCAACCTAGGCCAGTATTTTTCTAATTCACAGGTGGCTGTTTTATCTTTCAAATCCAAAATTAATATTGCTGATGGTTTGAAAGGCCTAGCTTTTTATTTATAAAATTTGTTTGAAAAATACAATTCTATATAGCATGTAATTAATATCTGATCTGCAAATGTTGCATTTCTTTTAAAAAACTGGGGCTCTATTCCAGCCTAAAGCCTTTAACAGCAAGAATGGTCCCATGTGCTAGCTAACTCTACATACTGACGTCCTATGTTAGTAAGAAAACGGTAGTGAAAATTCTGTTTGATATTAATGTGCATTTGCTGCTGTGCTGTCAAGCTGCTGTTTTTTTAATTAGGGGTGGGAGGAAGGAGGGCAAAATTTATCCAAAAAGATCACTGGTTTTAGCAGCGTGCTTTTCAGTGAGGGCTAAGGCTGGAGGGGTTGTGTTCTTTTTTGCCTCTTGTAGCACTGCAAGAGGCTGAGGAAGCAACCCTCCTGAGGGAACAGACTACAAAACAGAAAACACCACGACCAAGTCTGTGAAATCAAGACGTTAAACTACCAGGTTCTACAATACCAGCCACACTAGCAAAACCAAAACATTACAGCACTGCAGCTGCAAACATCCTGGCATTCCAATGGTTCCAAGATCTCCACTGACCTCCGAGATCCCGGATTGTGTTCACAATGGGATGTGAAAAGAATGTCAAGAGTACAAAACTGTCCCCTTGAAAAAAGTAAAGTTACACTTGGCAGTTTCTTCATGAAGTACTTGTGCATGGCCAGCCACAGGATGGACAATGCGAGTGCTGTAAGTGGAGCCTCACAGTGTGAATTACTGGGTTACATTACTTCTTGTGAATAAAGAAGATTTCAGTTACGCTATTATTTTTCCTTTTGCCTCAAAAACATTAAATCTCTAATTTCTTCAAAGTAATCAGTAGGAGTTAACTGTTGCATGAAATGTGATACCTCAGGTGACAAAAAGTGTCTCTCATTAGACAACTACTAAAGCTAGAACAAAAATACTACCTTGAAATGTCTAAATCCAAGAAGCTGAACCTTAGAGGTGATATGTAGAACTGGGACCAAACTCACTATCATTTAAACCCACTTATAACCCATGGTCTTCCCAAAACTGGACAGCAGTAGCTGCAGCTACCCTACAGATAACCCCGATTCTCTGGGGACAAAGTGAACTGCCCTGTCAGGGGCAAAAAGTGCTACCCCTGTAACACTGCCTGGAGCGGAAAGGCAGGCCTGCAAAAGCCACTCTCCTTGCTGCAGCCCTCCACACTATCAAAGAGCAAGAAACTAAACCTTATTTTGCCTTAAAAGCTGTCTTTTGGTGTTCTTCCTGGTACACCCCTCTCGGCATACAAACTGAGCACAAAGCTCTACTATTGCCAATTGCTTGTAACCTGGCTCTTGGCAGCTGGTGTTTAACTCTCTCTCTTACACTGATGTTTTATTCCTTCCACTTGATTTCACAACATTCTACAAAAGACAGAATGGATTTTGAACTAATGGTAAGTTGAACATCCCTTTCAGCATGCGTACTGGGGCATGCAACCAGCATATATTGCTCAAACTGATGAACTCTGTCAAACTGATTACAGATCATTTCTAATGTGACTGCAAAGAGATCATACAAATCATAGCAGGTCCTCTGATGCCACTATCCTTTTGTTATTAGTAATGTAATAATAAAACGACCTTGCCAATCTAAAATAGAGCTCTTATTTTTCCATTAATGAAGGGCCACAGGATGTGTATGCTAAATGTTTTGTTACATTATTTTTAAAACAAAATCATTTTAATATAGATTACACTGATCTACTTTCAGTATTCAGTAAAAACATGGGGGCTTGCCAGGCTCCTTTGTGCTCCACATGCTTGTTTCCTGTCTGAAACACTGGTCAATAGCAAGTAGAGCAGATGAAGAATGAAGAAGGTGAAGAAGAAACATGGGATAAACTGACAATAAATATCCTAACTTCTAATAGAGCAACCCTAAGGATGGTAAATATTCCTTCTTCAGTTTCTGTTAATAACAACTGTGTTCTTGTTACCCATACACACATCCAGTCTTTTAAGTAAAACAACCCCAAAACTCACTTCAGCCTTGACCTGGCAACCTCCTTAAGTCTCAGCAAGTTCCCCCTTCTAATTGCAAGAAGTATAAAAGAGTATTTTGTAAAAGTAAGTCACGACGTGTATATAAAACACTCTGCAAAATGAATCTGATGAAGCAAAGGAGACAGCAAGTTTTAAATAGGATTGATCACACAGATTTATATGGAATATAAATAGCTTTTAAAGTGCTGCAATTTTAATTTACAAATTACTGATGTATTTTTCTGTAAAAGCACAATTTTTGAACCACAGTGTATACTGCTACATTTCAGCCTGAACTAAGGTTTTATAGCCTAGTTATAAACTAAACAGATTTGTGACAGAAAATGCTGCCAGACCAGAGATAAGCAGTACAAACTCAGCACTGCTGCCATTCCCTGGCCTATGCTGTCATCTTATACTCTTCACTATAATTTGATCGATTCATGATCTTCATCACACATCATTTCACATGTTAAAAACTGTTGCAAAACGGTGTTTACAGACATCAGCAATTTCAAGATCTATGTTACTTTAGTTCTGAACTCTCTGCGTACCTTATACTTTTATGCTTGACTTCACCAGAGTAGCTCTTTTTTGTCTCCAAGCAATGCTGTGATATGTACAACTAGAACCGAGAATGATAAACAAAGTACCTCTGCAGCTAAGAACAAAAAAGTCCAACCACTGCTGTCTTGTTATTTTGGCACAATGGTTGCAATATGCTCAGCTACCAGCATCATGGTACACAGCAAAACCATGATTCACTTTGAGAGAACCTTCCACCCAAAGTGTTAGAGCACCTCAAAAAGACAAGTTAATAATACAGTTTATTCCTGAGTAAGGAAGCCAAGGAAAGGGGAGATTGTGAAACTTGCAAAGACCAAGTTACAGCCTTAGAACGAGATTTTGGAGAGATTCGTACCTGCTGACAAGCTACCCCTGGCTCTAGCCAATAGAATACATGCTGGCAATTTCACCTATTGCATATACATACGTGTGAGCAGGAGTGAAAACGGATCAAATTTTGCAGGAGGTGCTTACCTGGGTCTTGCCCTGCAGCACTTCTCAGGCAAACTTCAGAGCAAATTAAGTGATTTTTACCTGAAATAGCTCTAACGAGGCAAAGACACAATCATCTAAAAACAGCAGGAGAAAAACATTGTGGGGGCGTGATGAGGAATATCTAATGAGTAAGGAATAAAATATGGTTTGTGTGTCGATCCCTATTCCCCTGGAATATGAAGACCAAAGTCTGTCTGGAGCTGGAGTGAAAAGCTGTGGCACAGGAACAATGCCTGTCCTGCAGAAACTCCACTGTTCTACAGATCGACCACAAGTGCCATATAAACTCCTTGAAAAATTCTGGTAATCACCTCTGACTAATGAAAGTTTATTTGATGCAAGGAGATGCAATTCTTAGCTCAAAAAAACCAGCTTTGGGATAAAAAAAAAACCAAACCCCACAAAACCAACAACTGAAAAGCTAAACAAAAACCCCATAAAGAGTTAAACAATGAAAGAACACTTCTAAATCATCAAAACATAGTGCAGAGGAGAAAAAAACCTCACAGGTATCAGTACTTCAACTTTCCTGGTACCCCAGTTAATACTCATCACTTCCAAGTTTCCAGCTGCCTACTGCAAAAGCACACCCTGCCCATCACATGTATAAGATTTTATAAGGAGAGAAGAGAGGAAAAATATTTAAGGACAATCCTTTAAAAAATAAAAAAAGGCAATACAAAAGGGTGAGAGTCTTAAAGTTGTGAGAAATTTCTCTGTACTGAAGCAGAAAAGTATAAAACTCAAAGGATGTTTTGTAAAATGGTTGTAAAATGGCTTTGCTTATGCTAAATACCACTAAAACCATTTGATTGTTAAATGTTTTCTACGCTGAAAATCACAACAAAGCCCAAAATGTCAAATGAAACCCTTTTACCACTGTGTGGATGGAGTTTCAATATCACAGAGGAGACAAAGACAGTGACTTTTATGACAGCTGCCTGTAGAACAGGCTCCATGGCAAACGCAGACATGCAGAAACAGGCCATTAAACCAGCATCTCCTTCCCATCTGTGGGAGGAGGGCACTCAGTGCTCACAGGACACGCTCGTGCACTGCCAGCAGAAAAGGGAGACACTTCTTCATATTGTCTGCTGCTGAACACCAGATCAAGCCAGAGAAACCACTCAGCAGATGATCAACTTACAGTGTTCCTTGTTCACTGTGGAGTGCTTTGACTGGGAGTTGTCAGGAAGAAAGACAAGACAGGAAGCGACACAAGACAAGAAATGCAGACAAACAGATGGAAAACTGTAACGAAGACCAGAATTAGCAGTCATAAAGAAGATACACTGGCTAAGATGTAATGCAGCTTTGGTAATAAAAGCCATGCCCTGCAAATCTACTTAGATTTCTTCAAGTTCTCTCAAGCAAGTGGACAAGAAGATCCACTTGGAGTTCCACAGCTACTTTTGCAAGGTCTCTTACAAGACTTCCAAAGAAATGAGAGTACCATGGGATAAAAGAGGAGATCCTCACCTATGCCAACCCATCTGAACATCTGAAATAAGGCTAAGAGACATCATCAGCTTACGGTGACATGCAGAATTCCATCGGAAATTGTCACAATACATTTTCTCTGCTTTTCTGTACTCTTCCCTTGACATCTACCACAGGTCACTTGTAGACACACAGGATACAGGAGCTATACCCTACATAAAACAGATACATAAAATACACGGGGGACAAAATATGTACAATGAACATCAGCTCACACACTACAGCCCAGTTACAGCCCTGCCACGCTCAATGTGCAAGGCAGCCACAAGATCTACCAACATTCCCATTTTACTGAAAGCAGTGTCAAAGCATCCCCCTCAGAGAGCAAGACTGTAACCCTTCCCCCAGCCAAGGAAGGTCATCATAGTAACTTGGTTTCTCAGAACAAGTTTAACTCCAGTAGGAGATGCCCAGTGACACCTGATCCTTCACACAACCCAGACAGCTGTTAAGATAACAGCAGCTTTTAGGACACCAGATACTTCCTGATGTATAGGGAGGACACAGGAAATAAAGCACATTTAGCAAGGTATAAGGTTTTAGTACTTTGCTGACATCACTTTGGCTATCAGATCAGCTGGAGCCTGTCAGGGTGCAGACATATAGCATGATGCAAGTCTGTTAACAGCAAACTGAAGGAAATTCTGAAGGGAACCATTTGGTGTGGTTTAAGGCAAGAGCTCAGGTTAGGTTTATGTTTTAACAAAAAAGGCAAAATAAGTGAGCAAGTTCTCCCCACTGCATCCTTGCTGTAACCAGGCTGCACACAAAGCCAAAATGGAAAGAGGTTACTGGTATTCAGTGGGACTATTTGTTTGTGTTGGACAAAACTGGAATACTTTCCATACAGTGTTATTTTTAATATGCCTCTACATCTGTAGTCAAGCATTGCATGAAACACTAAAAAGCTACCTCATCACTCAGCTGCAAATGAGATTGCAAGAGATGGAATAACTATACAAAAATGAGCAACAAAAGCATGGGCAGAAAACCTATACAAACAAGAAGATTTCAAGGGTAGGGACAAATGCAGGGAAGGGGACATAAAAGATTTGTACAGAACACAAATACACATTGCAGTGATAACACTGATGTCCATTTGTCATTCCATTTGCACTATAAAGACTGAGGGGGGTAAGGGGACCCTAAAATCATCACAATCTGAGTCATGATATTTTGAGCCACAAACTTAACCTGCACAGGAAAACCAGTACAGAAAAATTAACTTAACAAAAACCAAACAGCTCTAATTCTTAGTGACACTTTTCACTGGTAAATATCAAAGCATTTGACGAAGGAAATAAGCACCATTGTAGTGAAACAGGATATAAGGACAAAGCCTAAGCTTTAAATGCTCACTGCACGCAAAACCAGTGGATCAAGTCATGCATTTAATGCATGACAGCATGCTTCCAGTCAGTCCTGGGGCAGGCAAGAAAGGAAATGTAATTGCTATTTCAAATTAGTCAACAGTGACATAGGAACTAGCATGACATACCATGAATCACCCAAATAAACCAGAGCCCAGTGGCCTGGTCTCTGCAGAGCTGTCGCCAGAGCGATGTAGTGGTCAGCAGTGTAAAAAAAACTGCTTCAAAAGAAATAGCAACTAAGCTGGAGCTTTGCCAGCACTGCTGTGACACTTGAAATAGTCTGCTCTTGCTATAGCTTATTCTGGTCAACGGATTGCTCTAAGTGATGCCACCGAAGTAACTTCCACTGATACACTTCACATCTTTATTCAGCCAGCTGCACAGAGCAGCAAATGTGGCTCAGTTTTGGACAAGGCTTCATTGTTCTTTGGGCATATACCTTAAAGGAAAAAAAAAAGTTCTTAATATCTGCGTGGGGAAGAAGACATGGCACAAACATTAACAGACGTACGTCTTCATAAACTTTGAACCAAAACCTTAAACGCTATCAATTTAATCACTAAATCAGGCAGAAATCCTCATTAAGGGAGAAAAAGTAACTAATTTGAAAGAGCTTGCAAGTGAAATTAGTGCTATGAAATGCTGATTTCAGTGTTAGCCTGCCTATACAAGTTTCCATCATAAAGCACCCACACTTCCAAGATGCGTTTCCACACACCGTATTATTTTTAAAAGCTCACAGAAAGAGGAAAAGCAGAAAGAACAGCAGAGTACACAAAGCAGAGAATATTTTCCAAGAGAAATACATTTCTCTTGTGGGTTTTTGTTTTGGGTTTAAATTTGCCTTTCACAACTTTAAAAAAGCAAAACTTATTATGCTCATTATTGTACAGAAGTGTTGAAGTGAATGCTGAAAAGTTTCTGTGGCACATGCAATCAATTTGTAGAATACTGGAAAGAAACTTCTGCAGGACAGCCACTGCAACTAAGCCACAACTTTCCACTCCATCAGCACCGCCTCAATTCAGTCTTCATATTCCAGCAGAATAGAGCTCGATGGTTGAGAAGACACTTTCATTATACACACTGCTATTTTCTGTAGCTCATCACTTAATGGAGAGATTAGACTCTTGGGTGAAATATTTTATGCCTGTCCTCAGTCCAAAGGTGGATTAGCCTGAAGCATGGTAAAATTCTACCAGGTCACACAGTGCTATGTAACAGACACAGAGCTGGAAGGTCTGTACACAGGCACACTGAGTTTCCTGCTACGCCCGATCTTTACCCCCAGATTGTACCATATACAAAGGTTGCCTTGTCTCCAAATGCCACGATCTCCGTGAAACGCACCATTCCCACTTCACAAACTGCACCATTCCCACTTCCTGAACTGCCTTCCACTTCACCTGTTCTTATGAAGTCCAAACAACCCTGAACTTACAGAAGCTCTTCACTGCACAACACAATAAAGCACTGGATCAAATCTAATTACCAGCAACTGGCAGCATCTCATTTCCCCATCTATACTGAAGGAGTAATTAGGTCAGGTTTTGGAAATCTTTAGACCAGAAACTTCTGTTAATTCCTTCCCTCTAAGTATCCATCAGAGAAGAAGCTCCTGAACTTCACAACAACCCCTGAATGCTACGCTGCAGTATCGGGATTGCCAGGGTTGCAGACTTCACTTGTCTGCCTCAGAGCGTCAGTCCTTCAAACCTCTCTTACAGGAATACAGCACAACCCCTCCCTGTCCTTGCCACTTTGCAAATCCTCTCCATCCATGATAAATTCACAGCTGAATCTGGTCTTTCCTCCTTCACAAATCACTGATTTAGTACTATGTCAACTCAGCCCTGCTTTACCATGCAGCGATGTCCATCTGAAGGCACATAAGTCCACGAGATCCATTCATATCCAGTACATTTTGTGCATGCGGTACCAGGGAATGGAAATCCCTGACTGCTGAAACATAAGAAGGAAACAGGCTCAATTTGCAGACACCCTACAATGGAATTGAAACCAGATTATATTTGCTTTTCTGTAACCAACAACGGAGACCAGCTTTGGGGGCAAAAAACAACCGACAAACAAAAACCCACAAACTCTCAGAGTCCCCTCTCTGGAAGAGGTGTGCTATCACTAATGATATTTATAAAGAGGCTTTTGAACAGCCCATGTTCTTTTCTTACACTGAGATGACAGCATTTCATGGTGACAGCCACACAGACACAAAAAGATTCTGCTGGCATAGACCAACAAAATGCTGTCTGCTCATGGCTCTGGCTTCTCTCTCCACTGGTTTTGTGGAAATCTCACTGTTGAGCCTGTTACAAAAGTGTAGCTTAGAGTCATACATTTGTGTAACCGTTTGGGCATGGTCATACATTTGTCATTCAGAACAGCATCCTCAAATGTATACAGCATTTCACAGAGTTCAGAAATCAAATGCAGACATGACAGAATGTGTATGTGAATACCACCCTACTGTTAACTTACCATTTCTTCAGTTCAAAAATAGTAACACCTTTCAATATGTGATCCTGAAAAAGCTGAAATGAAATGAAACAACTTACATGCTTATCATCCACGAGTATTCTAAACAATATCTATGACACTTGCTGCAAGACCTGTCAATGCAGTTACATGGTATTATGGTGCAGACATGAATGTACGAAATCTTGCGAGCCCAGACACGCTTAGTTCACAAACCTGTCTATGGAGACTCATAAAATGCTGACATCTCACTTTGCTCTAGAAGTTTCTATCCAAAGAAACATCAAGAAACTGCCATCTGGCTTGTTTGCCAGATTCCATTACAATGATCATCTATGTGCAATGGAGGAAGCATCTCTATTGCATAAGCACATTGTCTGGCCTGCAAAACACAAATGGTTTGTGAGAATGACCTGGCTGGTTCCTGGAGCCCAGATCCCAAACTGAGTTTGAAGGGCTTTCAGGGAAAATTAAAAGATTACGAGGTTTAAATAAATAAAGAAATAATTGTACAAAACACATTTATAGACAATTCTGTGACATGTCTATACTTGCTTTCAGGCTATAACTATTCAAGGAATAAAAGTTAGCACAGTATGGAAAATACCGTCTCATAAGTCTATCACAGGCAACTTTATGGTGATTCTGAGAACGATCTATTTAAGCTCCCCACTCTGTGCATAGAAAAACATTGAAACTGCCTGAAGCACAGTTTGCTGCATTCCAGTCAAACTGTTGTTCTCACTTCAATTTAATCACCTTCACAGGCACACTTACTGAGTGCTTCTATTCATAAATTGCATTTTAATAACCCACCTAATTGCCTCCTTCTCCCACAGCAAATAAGCTTTTAAGAAGACAGCATCTTTGGCATCCACTGCTACTTGCAAAATTCAGCTGAGTTCTGTAGATGTTTCTATCTACTGCTTCCTGCAAAAGGTGGCTGAAAGAGGGAAAGAGAAAAATTGAAAGGCCTGAGGAGCCTGAAAAGTGTAATTGCAACCAAAGCAAGGCACAAAGCTCTATCAGCTTCACTTTAACCACTTCTTAAAGTGTGACAAAACTTGCCTATAGAATAAATATTTGATTAAAAAATATTCATTACAATTGAAAAAGAGTATCATAGGCTGGATTAAAAAATGAAAGCTAAGCAAATCCTCTCAGAAATTCTGTAGGATTCATTTCTGTACTGGGTCTACACATTTCTATAGTGTCTATCTGCATTTCTATACAGTCTGTCTACAACAGATCTTAGTCGACTGCTGCATTAGAAATAGCTGGAGGGAGGGGGAGGAATGTGTTACGAATTCAGAAAAGTCACCATTGCATCAGGTTTTGGATAGAAAGTCATTGCTTATGAAAGGTGCTATCCACAAAAACAACCCCAAACCCCATACATTGTGTAGAGATCCAAGCTCCAACACTTGGAATGCTGCTCAGGCCCATCCATCACTTCCAGCAACTAGAGCTTTCATCTTTCACAGGAAGCTGCATTGCTGTTGGCAGGGGGTACCTGTGCAACAGTTATATAAAAACTGCTCATCAGCAAACTGGGAAGAAGCCTCTAATACTACTTAGCACAGAATATCAGTTTGCAGAGCTATAAGGATAGTGGTGTAGAAAATCTTTTGGTTTAAATGCAAATTAATTCCTATTCCTGATCGTTAGTATGAGCTACTGAAAACAATTGCTGCTGTTCACCAAGAAGCACAACGGTGTAGCAGGTAAGTGTTTACATCCTGACACAGATCATTTTGTACTTTTGTCCTCTCCAAGCCTAGATGGTGTATGGAGGAAAAAAAAATAAGGTTTTAGTACTCAAGAGCTGTACTGCACTGCTGTTTTCATTGTTCTCTGGGAATCAGCCCTTGGATGCAGCTGGGAGCCTCCACGGCTGCCTCCTCTGCACCCCCCACAGTGAGCACCTACACAGCTCTGACAAGTTTGCTACCCCTGACCCGAGGACATGATGCCACAACAAACCTGAAAAAGAAGAAAAAAGGACAACAAAAATGTTTATGCTCTCAGATTTGCCTGTTCTGTGCAACATGAAAATGCTCAACACCATATTCTAAGAGAAACATATTGGCTCTAATATTATGTGTGATTATAAATATTTCCTAATAACTTTTAGAGAGCTGTATCTAGCATTTACACTATGTATGCATCATGTAAGCTTTATTATGATTAAGCTAGAGAACAGGTTCCAAAAGCATACTGCAAAAGCGATCCTTGCTGGCAGACTTGTTTCTATACATGCACAATTTGCCCTTCTCTTCACTAATATCAGTATATTATACAGACAAAACCCTTTCAGCATACATTCATCAGTAAAAACCCAAGAAGAACAAATCAGTATGCCAAAACAGGATTTACAAAACCAAGGTGATGAAGCTCGTTTTCCAAGAGCTTAGAAAAACAGAACAATTTATAACATTTTTCATTCTGATGCCAGAGTCGATTTTCTTCTTCTCTGCAAAAATCCAATGCACTGAAGATCCTGAAATTATCCAAGTCCATACTGTATGCAGTGAAAAATACTACACCTGTGAAGGGTTCCTCGTGGACATGGTGAAGTCAGTTTCACTTTCTTGGAGCATGTTTTGAAGTTAATTCAGTGAGCTCATCGTATATTTTTGTTTCACTTTCACCAAGTCATAGAATTCTAGACTCAAAACTGCCTCAGGTGAGAGGCCTGACCTAAAGGTTGTATTTAACAGGGAAGAAGAAAGAATAAGGAAAAAAAATCCATATTTTCTAGGGTATGTTTATTTTTGTGAAGAAAGCTTTCAATACATCATGCCAAAGCCTGCAAAATGGCTTGACATTGATAAAATGACACCTTAAATAATACTCTGTGCAACGCCTAGTTCTTTAGTGGTAGGTTGACTACTTCTAAGATTTACTTTGATATACGGGGGAGAAAATTTGCCCATTTACAATTCACAGCCTCAGAAATTCTGTTACTTGGTTTAGGTCCGTCCTCCTTTTTAAGTTTATCCAGAAAGAAAAATTGATCAGAAAAGCATTAAAATATGTTTAAAACAAGACAACATAAAATGGTATCTCTGACCAGTAACCAGTAACATTAAAATCATTTGGTAGACTCTTTGCAGAAGAAAGTGCAGAAGACACGACTCCAAATAAACTTTCAGAAGCAATATCTCAACACTGTTTTTCACTCCAGCCATAACACACATACAGAGAACTCAGGTGACACCAATGAATCCAACATAGCAGTCAATGCAATCATCTTGTTTGCATGAATTCAGAAGACGTGTTTCATGTGCTTGATTCCATACGTTTTGAAGAAAACTATGATGATCAGTGCCCAGAGTCCTAAAATAAATCCTCCAGGAGGATGCCAATCCTTTTGTTTTGGTTTCTGAAAAAAGAAAAAACAAACGAGAAGAGAAAAACAAAGAATTCATACTCAGTTTTCACATCAAACAGACAGCGTCTTGATCAAGTACAAATAAAAAATGCCCTTGCAGTAGAGAAAATACCAGTAAGCTGTATATCTTCCTGAAGTAGAGACATCTTTCTTCTTGATGTGGTGGCAAAGCTGGGCAGGAGGTGAGCTGCCACATAAGGAGGGAGGTTAAATACCACAAAAAGACGACCAGAACTATGCCTGAGACACCACTTTGACAGCGCACTTTGATCAGTACTGTGGGGCGTGTTCAAACTTATTTGTTTGGACTGAGTTTCTTGTATCTGGCCTCATGTTAATACAAGAAAAAAATGCCGTATGAAAACCAGTTCCCACAAGTGAAAATGTGACAGAGAAAAGAGAGTGCTGTTTTTCCAATACCTAGAATATTTTTTCTGCTCCTTTTGTACTCAGAATTATATGAAAAAACCAGATATCTAACCACATGAGAAGCTAAGATTCGTTACTGCAGGAATACAATAAAACAAAACAGGATTGTTTTTAATGTCAATCACATTTCCCAGGGGCCTCATTGAGACTAACTGCCTTTTCTTAACGTAGAAATATATTCCTCAGTTCAAATACCTGTCCCTTCAACAATTTTTTCATCTTCAGTAAAAAACAATACACTGCAATTTGTTAGGGCCTTTCTATATCACACTTAGCAGTAAGACAAGATAAAACTTGCCTGTCCTCTTCCTCCTCTTTAAAGAGATTCTCAGATACTCCATATCCAGTGAGAAATGCATTGCAGAAGGTAAGAGCTGCTATGTGCCCCAGGATCTGTCCCTGGGGCTAAGAATAAGGTGCAGCTACATGAATGCAGAATTTTAGTTAAGAACATCACGACAAAACTATCAGAATTACCATATTCAGAAACAGAACTCAGCCCCTCATGCCTCTGCCTCCTCTTGCCCTCAGCAGGCATGTTTTACAGATCTCCTAGGCAGACAGAGGTGATTTACTATTACAATAATAAATACTGAGGTGCTGGCTGAGCTTTTTATTCCTGCCTTGCTGAAAGATTTGCACTCTTTTGTCCTTGTATAGAATGAGACACAAGGGGCACAGAGAGTATTCTGGGTTTGTTGCACTTAAGCCAATTTTAAAATTCCCTTTCTGCCCTGTGAAATAACTATTACAAAAGATGGTACCGTTTCAATTTCTGCATGAATCTGTGTATGGGCGCTTGCTGTTCTCCACTAAATGTAGCAGGTGGCTGGTGAACTTCAATGCAATAAGGAACAGTTTGCAGAGTCTGTTCTTTCAGAACAGCTTCCCTATCAACAAGAAAACAATGTTTGTTGATTGCTTTGCTCTTATTTTCTAAGCTACAGAGGCTTAGCTTTAGGATTTTTCCTTCAAGTATTATGTTTGTAATTAAAAAGTGTAACAAACAGCCATGTCACCCAAGACACCCAAAGAACCTGGCAGTCTGAAATATTAATGATTTTCCTCTGATACAGGAATCACAGAACCAGCATTATAATTTACATCAACAACAACAAAACCAAAGATACAGCAGAGATAGTGTGTGTATACACAAGCCCCACAATCTCCTAAGCAGCACTCATCATCATCACTCATCATCAGCGTACGTGCTGTTGGTAATCTGACACCTCGCTGATACTCACAACCACACATCTCCACATCAGCAGAGAAAACCAACTCTGCATGTTCAAGAAGGCTGCCAGCACGCCTGGCTTCTGAAAGTAACAGAACACGACACTTTTCCCCACAAAAGAACTTGCTTGTTTAAATCCTCCTAATTAACCCATATCCTTCTTGCAGCGCCTGTTTCATCCATCTCTTTGTACTATCAATCTTTCCTTTCTTGGATCTCAGACAAATACCTTACCACAAAGTGGCACCTGACCCTTCTAGACAAATGACTTCAATTTGCAGACAGTGACACTAAAAGCCTCTCTCTCCTATTTTGTATAGAACACATAATTTAATTTCTTTAAAGAATTTATATGAATAAATATTTATAAGATGATCTATGAGTATGGTTTTACATTTTGTCATACCGTATACTGAAGCCTGCATGGAATTCCACAAGGAAACGGAGGCCAGTGCAGTGGTGGCTCCACACTGGGAAATCAAGGACACGCATACAGTCAGTTTAAGCCATGAGATGCAATGTTAAAATGCGAAGACTTAAAAACATGAAGGAATGACAAAAAATACACGAGGCTACACAACAGCCTTTAAGATTACTCAGTAATTTTAAAAATAAATTATCTTCATCAGAAAGATTTACAGACCCAGAACTGAAGTCTACACACGTACTAAACCACAGTAAAAAGGCAAAGAGACGTAACTCTATTGTACATCTCTAAGTCAATAGTGAGGTTAATTGAGCACAAAATTATACTGAAATATGCCAGGATTTTCCACTAGGGGCATACAGACATGAAAATCTTTTGAATACCTAAAATGGAATTACACAGATTCACATCTAAGCCTACAAAGTATAAGAGCTGTAATAGGTAATTTTCTTTAAATTATCTTGATCATAGATTCCCAAGTTCATCACTGAATTAAAAATGTAGTCAGCTGTCAAACTGACAAGTTCATCCTCCTAAAATCATGACAAATATAACACAGAAAATGTCAATAACAGATCTTTGTCCAGCTGGGCACTTCTGCAAGCAGCAAACAGCGCTGAAGCTCCTTTACAAAAAGCTGCATTTTGCTCCTGCGAGTCAAACTCATCTCTGTGTAAAATGGAGTTGCTGCTTCCATCAATTATGTCAGCAAGTTGTGCTTGTAACACAGGCTGGCAAAGAGCTTTCAGCCAGAACTGCTGTAAAGGCAGACCCAACAGTTCTTTCCTCTTGGCACAGCTGTGTCACTACCAAAAGCACTGCCTCTGTACTTCTGTCAGCGAGGAAGCAGGCACTGCTCCCAGCCATCACAGCCATGCCAGCAGTGTTGCATGATGAAGTCAGAGGCCAAGGCATGATGCCCTTCTATGAACATACCTAAGCCTTAACTGCATTGCTGCAGAAAGTGCTTTGACTGTTTTGTGCAGACAGATGAGGAAGAGTCACAGAGATTTCTCCCAGTGGGAAAAACTATTAAAGCAAGACAGAATCACTTTAAGAGCAAATGAGTAAATTTCCTTTTTAGATCCTCATACCAGAAAAATGGTTTAGAAAAAACAGAGTTTCTTTCTATACTTATACCAGTCCTGTGGCCATAAGCAGTCCCCAGATAACCTGTTCCTTTGCACCAAGTTTAGGATTGATCAGAAAGCACTAGTGAATATAAAGCTTTTCCCAGATTCCTACAAAAATCCCCAAATAATTCAGTATTTATCCTATGAACATTCCCTAGTTCAGTGTCTTATTCCAGCGAATTTCTGCAAAAGGCAATTTTTGAAAGTTGGGCATTTTCTCACTTGAAATGCTAAAGGGATAAAAAATGTGAAGCGTTGCAGTATTTTCCTTTGCAATTAATTATGTATCTTATTATGCCTAAACTGATGTGAGAATGTGTTCTATTAAAAGACTACAGATTGGTTGCAGAACTTACAAATGATGCATAACTTCTCATATCTGGGACTGATCTGGAGGAGCAGAAGCAATAGCTCTGTTGGCTCAAGTTACTCTGAATTTCATTGCTGTGGTTCCCACCTCAGAACTCAGTATACACGGAGTGCTGCTTTTGTAACTGACATAATAGCTTGGGTTTGCAATATACACAATATAACGCCAACACCCTCTTTATCCCTCCAATAATAGCAGGTACACACTGGTGGAACGCACACGTAACACAGTACAGTGTGTCAAAATGAACAAATACATTTAGCAGTTTAAGGGCTAGTCGTTATCACATTGCTGGAGATTCCAAATTAAAAAGATAGGTAGCTAAGCAACAGCAAGCTTCCTCCTATGAACAGTTTTCTGTCGTATGCTCTCTAGTTCTGGTAGACTCATTATCCTGTGGAACTTAAGAACAGCTACCAGAGAGTTGCTCCAAGTACTGTAATTAAGGAGAGGATAAAACTGTATTTTCAAACTGGATGGGTCTGGAGGAACCCAAATGGAAAGTATCCAAGACTTTCAATGAAGGTGTTTCATAAAGCATACAATACTTGTTACTCCAATTAAAATTTTGAGCTTTATGCAAAAAAATAATAAAAAAGCATTAAAGCTGAATTAGATTAAGGTAATTAGATTAAAAGTGGTTTAATTTTAAACTGTTACATCACAAAAAATATTTCAAATATCATGTATTAACATTTCACGTCAACCTACAGTCCTCTTCCAACAGAACTCCCTTTGCATTAGTGTCCGCAGTCAGGACAAAAATAAATGTACATAAAGCTTCGGGTTAAACTCATAATCCACATTTGGATGGCAGCAGTAGAGAAAGCAGTGCATATAGTCTGGACTGTAGTAATTCCCAAATGGAAAAGGGATACACAAATTCTGCAGTCTCCTCCAGCATCTTATTCTAAACCAGGCTTTAAGAAAGTGAGCAAAACCTTAAAACTGACTGTGCACATCATCCTTGTTACAGGGAATGTCCTCCCCAACCTGAGGCAGATGGTGTGTGTTTGTACCATGAGTGCAAGATATCGTATGCAACTGCACAAAACTAAACCACTACAAGTGCTGTGCTCCAATGAGCCAATTAAAGTGGCAGCTATTGTATTTCAAATTCTTAAATTCAAATGCTTAATTGTCTCTGCAGTTTAAGTGCAGAGTACCCTAGACCCAGTTTTGGCCTACTTACTGCAGCACGTGTGGTTTAAGATGTCACCCAGGACTCTGGGGCTGCCTGGCAGAGAGAAGCAGCTATGGCACAGGGAGAAGCCTGTGCATACCCCTCTGTGGGGTTCTCCACCTCTACCAGTCTTGGGGATCAGGAAGCACTTGAAGTGAAGTGATATACACTCGTCTGTGTGGTGCTCCAGCACCGTTATTAGATCATTGGGGTGAATTTTATGTATTCTGGGGTGTAAATTTCCAACTTTTCTTTTTGGTCATTCTCCATTTAAATGAACGTTTCTATTTCTTCCAGTACAATACTAAAGGTTTTCTTTCTTGTGTCTCAAGATACCCAGTTTTATGTTAGGGTCTGTGTTAAAGACCAATGCTGAAATCTGAAAAAAGAAAGATCCCCATTTCAAAACAAGTCTTTGAAACCCAAGGCCAACCTCAGACCCAAAACTGAAGCAACCCACCTGCTTCTCATCTCAGAGGAAAAAACAACACACTGATCTCAAGCTGAACTACAAGGAAACCCTTTGGAAAAGCCAAATCCTGCTATGCAGTGCATCGTGCCAATAGCACACCACTTATTTCCTTGAGGCACTCCATAATAATTCAGGTTTACTTGCAATTTAAAATTTCAAACTGGGTAATCCTCTCAATTCTTATGACAAAGCACACAACGTTTTATTTCAGACTGAATCTGTATGTATCACAAGCAAATCGCAGCACAAAGTATGTCCTCAAAGCTTTTAGTGGAAGTATGCACTTCTAATTTGTCAGGTACAGCCTGGATTTGGGGTCCTTGCAGGGGGTTGGGTAATCAAATAACTCCAGCCATCTAGTAATAGTTTAATCCTCTTTTGTGCCCACAGCAAGATCAAAGTCGTTAAGAGAAATCCAACGTAAACGGTGCCTGTTAATCTGCAAAATAATTTAAAGGAGTTTTGTCTAATTTCCCAGATTGCATTTATTAACCACAGTTTCATGATTATGGATATCATCAATATTAATACAGCAACAAAGAAAGTTCACTCATCAACAACAAAAAACCTCAAGAAAAACACAGGAAAGAAAAGCAGTTCAACAAAGTTAATGTATCAATAGCAACAACTGCATTTTAAATATTTACTTTGAAAACTGTATAATCACTACAATATAAACTACATCGTTGTGACAGCTTTAGTTTTTCATTTCCTTCTAAAATATGTAATCTATAACTGCTTTATAGAAATGTACTTCTACTTATTATTCTCTACTTTCAGTGTTATCTCTCAGCATTTCATAGCACTTTAAAGTGCTTTAAGTGGTTTAACAATTATTCATTAATCTTCCAACCTGTGACACAATACATAATATACTTCCTCTAATCAAAGGGAGCTTTCCAGCACCTGGGACCCAGTGCAGTTTAATTCCCAGACCAGCCAGTGCTCAGATGACTGATGCCTGCCTGGCAGACACAATAGGGGTTGTACTAGGGGGGCTCCAAACCAAGGTGTGTGATCTGCTACACCCAAAGCTAGCAAACACATCTCTGTACTGGCAGCAGCAACTACTCAAATCTGTCTTTGACATACCAGCCCAGCAAAAGTCTTACTTCTGCTGAGGTACAAAGGCTGAGCTCCTGCCTGCTCAGCTGCCAGGATGTTACGTTATGGAACTCATGTATGCTTTAGCTGGAGATGAAAAAAGTCACAATTTAAAGTTGTATTTGGGAAAAAAGAAAAAAAAAACAACGAAAACCAACCAAACACAACTACATCATTTAAGGTATATTGAGCTTAATTTTTTTAATATTTAATCAAATTCATACTTTTATATGAAGCCACAATCATGATTTTTTACAAAAGGGCACCTAAATCCACAGCAAATATATGAATTGCATTTGCAAACACAAAGCTTCATGCCAGCTGAAGCATGCAAAAATAGAAGATGAGCGGCTTAATTAAGCAGACTCAGTATTCAAAACTTGGCCACTGCTACTTTGAGAAGAATCCTTTTTTAATACATTTATATTTAATTAATGTAGAGAAAGAGGCGGATTATTAGTAAAAGCAAGACTAAAGGCATTCAGTGCACAATGCCACGCCACAAACAGAATTATGAAGTTCCTGAGGTCCTTAATTGGAGGGGGTCAGAAAACAACAAGAACACACACTACTGAGGCAGAGCTCAGTGGAGAGTACCTCCCAAAATGATCAGGTATGAAAACAACTCACTCGCTGCTACTGAAACTTTGGGTTAAGCAGAAACAGCAGCTGCAAAGAACAGCAGAGGTGAACAGGGTAGTTAGGGACTGCTAGAAGGACAAAGATATTTTGTATTCACAAAACCCCAAGTGTGTAAATAAGGCCAAGCTATTCTCAGAGCACTGTTTTCCCAAGCAGCATGCACTGCTTGCTTCCCCTGAGAAAAGATTACCCCAAAGTCTATGGTGCAGATCTTGGTCACACAAATACAATGCCGTGTTGCCAGTGGGAGCAGAAGCAGAACCAACCTCTGAGCTCAGCAGAGCCAAGGCAGTTCATGCATGCCTGGGCTCCTTCCTACCTGTTTCAGTCTGGGATGATTTCCCTAAGTTCCAGCCTCACTCAGCCCAACCCTTCTAAGGAGCAGAGCACTCCCACTTCTGCCTTGGAAATCTAACTTAAGATTTCCCACAGCACCTCTCTGGACCAGAAGGCGAGTCTATTCAAATGCTATCAAATCAATGCACTATGAGGCAGGGTTTTTTTCTTAATCTCATATAATTAATTGCATACCTTAGAACTTCCATTATGAAGTATAATTTTAATCATTAAAATTCCAAGTTGTTTCTGTTTATATGGAGCAACCATGATGTTCATAAATTATTATGCTATTCCTTTCAAAGAAGTAGTGATGCTTCTAAACACATTTTTTTTCCAGATATCCCATGAGTATCTATTCATTTATTTCCAGGTGACAGGCTATATTAACAACAGATGTTAGACAACATTAGATCTTACACTCAATATGCCATATTGAGTGTAAGATCTAATCAAATATCCCGACAGCTACATTATAAGAAGCTGGAATTCAAATAAATATGCCTTATTCATGTAGCTCTCACTGCTCATTTCTTAAAGCTCTACAATTCTAATTTTAAAAGCTCTCCTTTGCCCTGAGCTGTGTGCTACATGATATGCGTGTGCAGCAGAGCTCCACATTTTCTAGCTCCAGCTTGCACAAGTCAAACCGGCATTACATTTAGGAGGCCAGCATGAAAAAATGGATGGAGCAGGGCTGAGGCAAAAGGTGCCTGCACATTTATATGAGCAAGTTCAAATATGGCTGTGGGTTTTTTGCAAAACATTCTCATTTTCAGGGAGAAACCAGTGTATTACAGCTGGTGATAGATTGGTTTGTCCCCCATCACCACCCAGCTTTTAAAAGGCAATTTTTGCATTCAACAGTTTTGCACTCATATGCCAGACAAGTATTCTCAGCCAAGTTTACATTGTACAGACTTTCTATGTGAGCAGAAAAAAAAAAAGGAAAAAGAACTATTCTGAAATATCAACCTAATACTTTCAGTTACTCTAGCTGCTATACAACCTCAAAACTGAATCATGAAATATAGACAAAACAGTTGCACATAATTACACCTACAGCAGAAAGCCATTTCTGTTACGGTTGGTATGTCAAAGAACGAAGAGTCCCAGAGAGCAGATCTGTTCCTGCAGAGAGTTTTTGTAGGCAACTGCCATTAGGGAAGAATGGCAGATTTATGGTATCATACATGCTCACTGTTCCCACATGACATTCACATGACACTAGGTTCATCAGTCGAATGGGGCTCAAAGACCATCTTTCTGGAAGGATGAATGAGCACAGCTAATACACACCCTTCCAGACTTCTTTATGAAAGGTTAAGTCTTTTAAAAAAGATAAAACCACAGAAGGTCTTATCTAGTGGCACCATTCCTGAAAACCAGCTAAACTAACCACAGGTTACTGACCTACTGGCACCATGTGTCACTCAGTCCCCTCTAAGTACTACTCACCATTTGTCAACCATGTAATTGTAGATGTCTCCCGTGTTAAGCACTCCCTCCTGAAAATACACAATCTCACTAAATCAGAGCCCCACTACCGGAGCCAGGCTTCTCCAGGGACACCAGAGAAGAGACCGCTGTCAATGTGCAGGGCCTCTCAGGCCAGGAGAAGGCTGAAGACTGGCTAAGGCAGAGTGCCACACACCAAGCAAGAAAGCCAGTCACTACAGAAGTAATCACCTGCACAAAGCTAAATCACAACCTCATTGGAAAGAATTTGGGCAGGAACAATGATGCGGGATGCTGTCTTGTCTGTCCAACAGTATGAACACAAGTGCTCCATTACTGGATTCTTTATTCATTTACCCCTTCCATTCATTCTTCAAATGGAAATAATTTCATCAAATTTCAACCCTCTGAATTATTTAGGAAAACAATTCTAGACAGAGCACTAGAGAGCAGCCTGCCAATATCTCTGTCTCTGGCCATTCATCAGTCCTGTCAAGAGCTTGTGGGTTACACTGCCGTGTTCCTCACAGCATGCTATTGAAGAGTAAACAAAATATAATTAACTTAACACAAAAAAACACCAATAACACCTCGCTAAGTTTACACAGTTAAGTGGGATAAATGAGTAAATATATTTGGAGCTAACAGTGCCTGCACCTGAGGAAAAGTGTTCAGAGAGGTATCTGTCATCACAGAACTGCAAAATATGTCAAGCTAAGATTGATAACATTTATATTTTTTCCTTATAAATGTGAGCTTATTGGTAACAGCTACTTTTTATGCTGCATAAGCTCAGAATAAATACAGTAGATAGAAAAAAAAACCTACCAAAACTGTTACTGCTAATTTTACTACTCAATGAAATACCATTTAAATAAACACTGTCTATCAGAGAAGCTTTCATGTGCAAACAATAAAAAGTAATGATTAATAAAAACTGTAATGTGAGAAATGAAAGCTTTACAGAACACTGAACTGACACCACAAAACAGAATTAAATCTTGCATCGTGGACAATCTATAACATACTCCAGTAATCTGCTTTATAAAGAAAGGCCCTGATCTTGCATTTAGTGATGGGTAACACAAATTAAGTAAGAACTTAGTCTTACATTTAAATTACATATGTGCTTACACACACACCAGCGTTGTTTCTATGCCAGTGCAATCAGTATTAAGCTATAAAACAAGGAATGAAGACTAAAAATACTCTGCCCTTTGCCTAAGGCTCTAATAAATGCCCTTCTTTCCTTTTACTTTGCGTAGACATCTGAGACGCACTTGGCTTTCTTATTCCTGGCACTATTATTCCAGGGACACAAATACAAAACACCAGAAACCTGTAAAATGGTGAACTAATTTAACAGCCAGAACAGATGCTGACCCTCCTATCCAGGCCGTGTCTCGCAAAAACTGCACAGCCATACTGTACTTCTACCTGGATAGTTCTAAGGAAGAGCTAAGGAAGGTAACCAGACTCCTCTTACAGTACACGTGTTAAGAGAAACTGAAAGTGGACCTTGTCAGAAGCCATTCAGCAGTCTCAGGAAAAGAGGTAAAGCACAACATGCCTCATCCCTGTGATACAGTAGATCTCTGTCTTTTTGCCAGTTTCTACTGCAGACAAAGCCAGAAAGATCCTGAACAAGTTCGGCATAATTTGGAGATGCCAAAGGCAGTTCATAACCAAAACAGGCTTCTGCAGAAAAATTAGCTGACAGTTAGGTAGGAGACCCTTTCTCTGCATATAAACAGTGACCAATGTTACCACTAACCAATGACCACTTACTACCGCTTACTTTCACGTTTGCCAGTAAGTGTCATCCCAAATGCAAAGCTTGTTCCAAAGATTCCTCCTATGGAACAGCAAAACTGACCACCAAAATGAAAGCGACTCTGGAAGATTATTTCTTCTGTTAAATACTGTATTTACTAAAAGAAAAAGTGATTTAATTTACCATTGAAAGGCTTTGCTAAATCAGTTTTCCTCTAATTACAGAAGTCCTAAAATTCATTTTAGGTCAAGCATAAATTTTACATTACTATCCTACCACTTTATAGGCTGTTATGATACAGACAAGATTTGCTATTTTTTAAACAAATGTAGCAGTAGCAACTAATTCCATTATATTTTCAGCTTTTAATTTCCATTAAAAGACACTAAATAAAGTTATTAGGAAACATTTTTTTTTTAGTAGACTTTTACTGCTACTATTAACTATAATAATAATGAACATGATAGTCTCCACAACCCCAAAATTCTACTGCTAAGAATTCAGCTTTCTTGTTAAGGTTTTGTAGTTTAATTGTCTATGAGTAATATTGATATTTGGTACTTGGCTGTAATTAAGAACAGGGGAGCCATCCTTAGAATACTATTTCAATCCATTAGGCAAATTTTCTCACTATGATATGAAAATGTTCATCTACTTAATTAGCACACCTATTCCTTCCAAGCCTAAGTGCACCTAAGCTATGTTTCATGACGGCCCAAGCTGAAAAAAAGAAACCACAACACATCAATTATGCCTCCACTCAATTGTACAACTATCTTAAAATGTGTGAACAGTTAAGACAAAATTGAAAAATTACCATAATAGGCTTTGACACTTCCCTGCTTAAGCAAAAATTAATTCTAACTCCCTGTTTTTATGCAAAGCCTTTATAATTTCTCTAATCTCAAATTCCCATGAGAGAGAACACAATACTTTCAAGTACAAGAGTGCGAGGCTTGGCATCTTCTCTTTTTAGTTACGCAGTTTATTTGATCGAAGTCTAAACTGCTAAGCCTCCCTTTGTGCTTAGTATAAGCCATCCTCAGTGGAAATACAAGTTAATTTAAGTAAAATGAAGTTTTTAGGAAGAATGCATTCTCTTGCACAGAAAGCTTCACTAAAGCAAAGCTTTTTTTACATGGAGCATCTGTTTCCTGAATTGCTCTGGAACCTGTAATAAACTAAAAAGCAGCAAAATTTTTAAAAGGTGCTTTTACATGTGAAACATCATAAACATAAAACCAGTGTAATGGAGTAACTTAGTTATCATTTTACGGTGTGTTTTCCAGTTTCATCTCACATCGTGCATGAAGACACTCCACCAATGTAATGAATTAGCGCGTTTTAAGTGCAAGACATTAAGCATCTTCTGTTTTATTGATGGTGACTATTATTAAAACCTACTGCTTATGTTACAACAGTAAATCAGCTATATAGCTGGTATATACTTCCATACACTGTAAGGTGGGTGGATCACATACTAAATTCACAGAGTTATTTCATACATTTCTTTGCCCTGAACTACAGCTGAAGTATCTGTACATCAGATACAGCAGCACATGGTGTATTATGATGCCTACAAACATATTAAGGTCACAAAAAGCTTGGGCGTATATTTAGTCTATTCCCATGTGTCGTGGTTTAAACCCAACCACAAACCTCGTCCACTCACTCCCCCCCTTCTTGCCCTCCCCCTGCTCCTGGAGGGACGGAGAGGAGAATCAAAAAGAATGCAACTCCCACGGGTTGAGATAAGAACAGTTTAGTAACTAAGGTATAACATAGATCACTACTGCTACCACCAATGATAATAATGATAAAGGAAATAACAAGAGGAAAGAATACAACACCTTAACACCAGCCGACCAATAACTCGCCCCACTCCCCCCAACCGAGCACCGACCGATACCTCCTCCAACCCTGCAGTCCCTCTACCCCTTCCGGGTCACTCTAAGTTACATCCTGGGCATGACGTGCTGTGGTATGGAATACCTCTTTGGTCAGTTTGGGTCAGGTGTCCTGTCTCTGCTTCCTCCCAGCCTCCCCTCCTCCCTGGCAGAGCATGAGGCTCAGAAAGTCCTTGGCCAGACCAAACATTCGAGCAGCAACTGAAAACATCGGCGTTATCACCACTGTTCCAAGGCCAAAAGATCAAAACACAGCACTGTACTAGCTCCTAAGAAGGAGAAAACTGACTGCTGCAGCTCAAACCAGGACACCATGTGAAGCAGAGGTATATTATTTGCATACCATTATGCACTGAAAAACCTATTCTGTTATCCCCACTGGAGACAACTCACCACAGTGACCTAAATAGTATTCACTTTTCCTATATTTGAAGGAACAGCAAATAAATTGGACCCAGTGCAGACAAAGACTCAGAACATCTAAGAATCCAGGCTTACAAATGACAAATGCAAATGAATGCAGAGTAGGGTATCACAAAAAAGTCCCATGGAAGCAAAGAATGATGAAAAAAGTGAATTATATGCTTAATAGAGGACTATAAAGTTGAGGATGAAATGGCTGGAGAGATAATTTTAGCAAAAAAGATCTGACATTAGCCAAGATTATTATGATCACAAAGGAGAGCAAAGAGTCTCAAATCACAGAACTCACCTAAAAATAACCTCCTTACTTTTGCAGTGACAGCAGCAGTTCTGATATCGGCTGCCCAAAACAAAGAAAGATTGCTATTGATACTTTTATCTATAGCACTGTGCAGCAATTCACGTGACATTAGCAACTGAGGCCCATGGGACACATGCATATTGCTTCTTCAGTAACAGCTGTAATATTGTGCATACTTTCTGTAATCATGTACATCTACTAACATGCTGTAATTGTTTTCCTCATTTATATTCCCTCCATAATTACAATGTTTTGATTAAACATCTACCAGCCTCTACTCACTCCCTTAATTCTAGTTAACCTTCCTAATTTCAATATAGCCACAAAGAAGGGAGAACATAAATAAGGTAGATACGTACTTTGTGCAAAAAGTCAGAAGAGATTAACATAATGGTCCTTTACGGCCTTAGTCTACAAATCAGAATCTCTCACTGTTAACCTTCTTCCGCTTTTTGCCAACATGCTAGGTGAAGTTTACTTTAAGCTGTAAGCATTTTTGAACATGTCTCTTTCTGTAAAGCTCAAACATAGCTACAGCACAATAGAAACAACAACCGCGTTTTAAAATCACAGTTGTGAGCAGGTTGCAAAGCCCAACAAAAGGGGATCATGGCACGATCAGTCCAAAGCCAAAACAAAGACAAAGAAAGATCAATAATGCATATTGAAAAGTTTGTGCATACAGGATCTTCAAACACACAGCTGGTTCAGATGAAAAAAAGTACAGATCATTTTTATACATACAATATTTTTTAGAGGTCACGGTCATACAGTTACTACCAACCCTCCAACTGCAGATATTTGAAGTTCAAATGAGTAAACCACAAAGATCTACAGCACTCTATAAAGCCTGATGTATGACAGTCCCTTCCTGAACCTCTTCCTTCATTTTACATCTTAGACAGTGCTTATTAAAAAGAAACACTTACAAGAATTACCTCTTAAAGAAGCTGAAAATCCACCATGACACCTCTAATTATAGCTACCAATAAGCCAGGGCACCTTTTCACGTATATTTTAATCGAATATCTGACAATTCTATGTGCTGGTGGGTATGAAACTGATGTCTCATAACCCATTAAATGGGTGATGCTACATTCACATATAACAACTCGCATTGATTGATGGCTTGGCTTTGCGAGCGAAGATTTGGGAAGGGCATGTGGGATAGGAAATTCTGGTTAGAAAAAAAGCTGCTTCAGCAATCAGGAAGTGTGACCAGGACTGTCATCTCCTGAGTAATCTCCAGCTACCCACGCCCTGGTCTGCCCACATGCAAGGCTGGATCTGCAGCTTCGCATGCACCTTGTCACCTGCCGATTCGCCCCTCGCCTGTCCATGCAGACAAGTGTCAGTGAGCCCTTCCAGCCTGCGCAGTGGATTTTTCAGGTGAGGTGCAGCTTGTGCAGAACTGCCCCATCCTTTACACCTGAGGTTTAACTGCCACGGCCTAGCTAGCTATGACGGTGACAGCAAAGTCCACAGGTCATAGGTTTTGTAAGAGTGTCCTTCTCTTCGATGGAAGCCCTTGCAAGGCCAGACGAGCTCCATCTGCCCGGGTTTGAAGATAGGAGTTTTTCTTCTCCTATGAGGAAGGCCTGTCTTTGCATTCAGGAAGGGCTTTAACCATGTATTCTGAGCAAGACTGTTACCCCTGTTCTAAAAGGCAAACTGCACACTCCCATGATAAGCACAAAAGCCTTAAATTTACTTCAGTTTCAACAGAGTAACAATTATTTTCACTCTCACCTGCTCATGAGAAATATAAACAAAAATTTTCAGGGGATATACATATACTTTATCAATTTGGGCTGATACCTATTGTATCTGGCTTTGGAAAAGCTGTCTTCACATCCCCAGCCAGGCTTTTTTAAGCAGTAGTTTTCAGCTCACTGTTGCTTAACAAGCACAGTAATCTAACAGGTAGTGTGGCCACTGGAGGGCCAGGCCCTAGTTAAACTACTCTGAGCTGCCTGTCAAACTGATATCCCATCCTGTGCCAAAGACAACTGAAGATACAATGCCGATTTTTAAATGTAAGGGTTTTCATGAGTCAGGGAAAGAGAATGGAGACATGATCTCAGAAATCTGAAGAGTTCAGTGCAATACTTCTTTGTCCAAACTGTAGGAAAAATGTAGCTGAAAATGGTAATTTTGAAAACACTGCATCAGTTGCACCTGCTTCTGCTACTACCTCTCCCTGAAGAGGTGACTTTTTTTTGAGGAAGAACATGGTCTAGGGGTTACCATCACCTTGCTGGATGCCACTTGTGTGAGGAAGTGATAAATTCACATTCCAAGAAATGACAGCAGAGACTCGACCCTACTGATGCCCAGACAAGCTGATAATGTACATGCACATCAAACAGAACAGTTTGATAACTGCTTAACTAACTGTTCTTAGCCAAGCTGTGTAATAGGAAAACAGAGAAAATTCTTTTATTGTTTTTAAAATATACTTTGGCTTAATCTCTAAAAATGCAAGGAAGGAGGCAAAGTTACATATTTTAATGCATAAGCAGGGAAGAAAGGATGGACCATGCATGCAACATTTCTGCCAAGAAAAAGCTACTATTCTCCAATGTTTCTGGATAGCTGGCTTACAGAAAATGTTTAGTGTGGTATTTCTGGTATGAAATGGTTAGAAACAAGAACCCTACAACTGACTGTTCAGGTTCCTTCAAGGAATAAACCTTTCAATGCATTTCTTTATTCATTGCATTGTATTCAGCTATAATTGGAAGAATTTAATACTACGTTCAGTTCCCCTGTAATGCTTGGTCAGCAACAAAAAACACTTCTGCTTCTTTTCTATCTCTGTCAAGCAGTGTTGTGCGCAGACAAAAGAAGAGCTTGCCAGGTATGAATATTCTGGTAGTCTACCCTTACAGAAATTAAGTTCCTCATAATTACTGCTAAATTTTTAAGATTTGGGAGGCAGCAACTGAAAGAAAACTAATTCCAAGATACGTATCTTTATTGTGTCTTGAGGTCTAATCTAATATTTGAATTTAACAAAGAGATAAAGAAGCAGAACTTTCCCGGTGCTTGAGAAGCGGTAAAATAATGATCCCAGGTAGTGAGTGATCACCCACAACAGTTGTTTAATAGGAAAATGGAAGAAAAGAGACTGCTTTACTAGGCCTCTGCTTCCACAGGTTTTCCCTCATGCTCAGATGAAAAACATAACAAAACAAAAGCAGCTGCGCCTTGTCTGTAAAAACAAATCATCAGTAATTTATGCTAACTCCACATCATTGTATTCTGTGATTGGAAAGAACTGATGGGAAAAACAGCAGCAAATCAAAAAAATTGCTGTTTAAATCTTTTACAGAAATGCTGCACTCAGAAATATGCTCTATTTCAGGAATGTTAAGACTTTGCTCATGAGGCTTCATTAGGCTACCGGGCTACTTAATTTCTGAATAAGAAAAAGAGAGAAACAACCTTTTGTTTGTCTGCACTACCAGCTTACATATGAAGGTCGTGAATAGCATCACTGATTGCAGTAGCTCCCTGAATGCCTGAAAATATAGGTGAGAAAGGGCAGCTCTGAGGCAATGGGCAAGGCACCAGTGCAATGCCTAAATTTTAAAGTTATGCTTTCAAGACTGTATGAGCATGTGATGGGTTAATTTTCATATTGAGCATCTCACAAAGATTGTAAGCCACGTAAAAATACTTTAATGTTTGTGAAAATATTTGAGTCTGAGACTAAAATTGTCCAGCTACAAATAATCAAAAATACTTCAGAAAATCTATACAACAGCTTGCTCTATTTTCTTAATACTGTTTCAACAATTTCTGCCAAATGCTGCTTAAGAAAACCTCTCTCAATTAAATCAGTGTGAAAATGGAATAATATCAACAAATGCAATAAACTAACACCCTCTACTATGCGAGAACAAGGTCCTGAGAATTAATAAAAACTGATCTTCAAAGCAAAAGGATTTTCTTGGGGTGGGGGCAAACTCGACACAGAAGCACAGAAATTATAGAAACAAAGACCTTGAAAGACTTAATACAGAACTACAGCTTTACAGTCATCTTTGATGGCCATCAGCCTGGGCATTTATAATTCCGGTGATCCCCCTCCCACCTGCCTTCTTGAATTTCTCATTTAATTTCCCTTATTGTGGTCTGCACTCAACACCCTCAAAGTGGAGTGGATGTGGCAACTTCCTAATGTCTCTGAGCCTAAACTCAGCAAAGCTAATGGTGCTCACACAAGTTGCTCAACTGGCATCTAGAAGAGTGACACATTTGCTCAGCAGAGTCAGCATAATCTCCCAGTAATCTCCTGAGACTACAGAAGGCATTTTCCAATGAGGTTTCTACAGAGAGGCTACAGAAATGCACTGGTTAAAAACCTCTACAAATCCAACAAGCTTAAGACCTACCTCCAAAAGGAAACTCAACCTAATTTAATTAGAAATTACAACCAGCACTCCCCGATGTATTCCCCTACATAAGAAAATACTTAGGAACTCTCTGTTTTTAAGTAACTGTGCAACTGCAAGCCATGCCAAATTTAAGTAAATTCTGCAATTGCTACCACAGGCTGCAAGTCAGTTTCCTGAAATGCTATCCTGTTTTAACAAGATGTCACTTTATCTGCTTAATATTTTACAATAGACTCAAGCATGCAAGTTGATCATGATCTCAATTTGCTGTTTCATTTTGTTTTCAATTATAACAACATCAGGAGATCTGGCATTTATCCACTGAAATGTGCCTTTCATCAATAAAACATTCTTCAATCACTAAGACACCTGTAACAATTTAAGTCCTTTCAATATCCTAAATCCCAGTTAGGCAAAATATGTTAACACATAGTGACATTCAGAGCACGAGCACCGGCACTGAAGTTAGGTACTTTTATTCAAATACCCTGCTGAACTGGAAGGCCAGCAATGAATATCCTTTCTGATAAATGAAAACAATCTTCCCTGTTCTTTCACCTGATCTCTTTCAAATAAAGACAAGTGCAGAAATAAAGTAGTCTCTCCATCTTCCCCCCTTCTTGGGAGGAAGTTGTGTTTTTTTGAACGAGAAAACAGAAGGGCATTTCTGTTCATTAGTGTAAAAGCTTTTAAAATACCAGAGATGAAGTACTGAAAAGAATGTCAGAAATCACATGTAAACACCCAAGGAAAACATGTAGACTTAGTGTTCAGGAGAACACATTTACAGTGAAATTTGGACAGAATTAGCAGCTACACGGGCTAACAAATACAACTAAAATGTACTCTGGCACTATACTGATTTAGGATGCCTGTCTACCACTGTGAAATTCTAATGTGTATTTGTTCTTATTTCTGCCCATAGGTAAACAAAACACAGGTTAACATGACGGAAATCTTAATCTGATACAGAACCAACAACAAGGCCCACACTTAAACACAGTGATTATTTATTTGGATGGAGCATCATAATTCCACAAATAGTATACACTGCTTTTACTCATATTTTCTTTTTTCTTAAAGTAAAAAAAAATTTGTTCTTATAAACTTAACATGGGCCCTGCACTCATGACACATCCCAATTATCACAGGTCCCTCAGAAACAACACATTATAACATATGCTGCGCTAATTCACCAGGACACCATTGCAGAGTATACTTAGCTGATTACAGCTCCTAGAGGCTTGAAAAGGGCATGTACACCATTCAGCCCAGGGCATGATATTTGACTTCTTGACATGACAGCTAAACAATGAACATTTTATTCTACTTCTCTACGTCAGGGTTGTTTGCAGTTCTTTTGGGTCTGTTCTGCTGCTTTGAGCAGGCCACGGCTCTGTACTGCCAGTAAATCTGTTACAGTAAACAGGTAAGAGTACATAAAAACAGGCTTTTGCCTTTCCACAGTGCAATATTCTATTGCAGTGTAACACACAGTAGCCAAATGAACCCTCTGTGGTTATTACCCACCTAATGCAGTAAAAATATTACTATGACATTTCGTCTGGTCGGCCATCTTAAAGGTTAATTCTGTTTCCTATTTGAGATTTTCCTCTAGGTGAGCCAATATGTGCACTTTCTATTTACTGATTCCAAACAACCCTCGAACTGTTTCATTGCTCACTCTCACTGTTAAGAACATATTGACTGGCTGCCTGCTCTGCTGTTTAATTCATTTATGCTGAGAGTCAGGCATGAAGACAGAATTTTAAATGTGACATTTGCAGGCTCTTGGGTCATTTGAAGCTCTGACAACACCAGGGAGTTCCTGACATACAAACTGGTCCTGATTTCCAATCTTCCATGTTCTGAACACATCAGACATTCTTCCCAGTGGTGCAGATTTCAGCCAGAAGTTTTTTAATCCCTTGTGTTTACATCTCACAGAAAAGACTTGTACACTTTAAAGTTTTAAAATAAAGCTTATGTTTCCTTTAAGGCAGAACCAGCACCGCCTGCAGTGTGCAACTCAAATGCTTAAAAACATCCATGACAAAGGTATTCAGAAAGCTCTACAATAATAATTAATGCTTAAAGGATATTGTAAGCAACTTTGACATTTGGTGGACTTTTATTTGTCCCCGTTGATCTTTAAGCATTCAAAACCAGCTCCATCTGAAACTACAGCTTTATTGAACATGGTCTATCTGCCTTCTTGCTACCCTGACCAACACCAAGTCCCTGTTTTCAGGTTGGAAGTTTTCTTTATCTCAAGGCAGTGAGAATGGACTGCACCATTTTGCTTCCCATGATGAATTTTCATTATCTTCCCTAATTTACAAGTCAATTTTTCAGAGTACACCTGATTACCTGAAAGATATGACACTGTCAAAGTACCATTAAGAAAATGGTAATCCAATCTATTTTTCTTTTTTTGCTGTTGCTGGCTTTTTGGAGTTTTATTGGTTTTTTTCTGACTGCAACAGAGTACATCTTTTTGCTTCCTTTAAAGCATCACCTAGAGGAGAGTTGCTAAGTCTCAACACTCTTGTTCTAAAGTGTATCACAAATTTTATGTAAGTTATTTGGCCATGAGTGTTTTCACAAAATACGCAGGGCCCATTGTGGCTAATAGCAAAAAATGAGAAGACCTGTGAATGCAGACTGGGCTTCTAACCTACCAGCAAGATGGATTGAGAATCACACCTTGAACTTTGAGAAAAAGGCAAGAACAGAGCATAGAATCTTCTGCACAGAAAAGATTTCTTCCTCCTCCTTGCCATAAATTGAGACAAAAAAATATAAGCTATAATAAAAACTGTAGCCTTCTATTCAGTCTCAGCTCGGATGTCCACATCACCCCTCATTTGTTTACCTAATGATCTTTAAGGTTCTTTCCAACCCTAACTATTCTATGTTTTTAAATAAAGTTAGAATAATGTTTCTAAACAGTTAGAAGGGACAATCTAGGCAAAATCACAGTCTCTGGGTTTGTTTTTTTTTTATGCAAAACAGAACCAAACCAAACCAAAGCCATAAAAACAAAACCAAAAAACCCTGTGGAAAGCAGAAAGGATGACACTGCTATAGTAAAAAATAGCAGTAATTCAGAACTGCATTAGGAGGGGAGATTGTTTTCTCTACTCAACTTGTCATGACAATTATTCCACAATAATGACTCTATACTTCGGTGCTTTTTCAGGAATGGGAATATGATTTAGGTCAAGATGCAAATTCAGAGAAATTAATGGATTTTTTTTTTCCTATCAGTAGACAGCAATCTTAACAGCAGCCTCTGAAGTGTTAACTATGTTATACAGCAAACATCTTTTCACTGCCATGTTCAGAATAAGACTTTTACAATCTAGCAGTTGTCAACTGAGCAACAGTATGTTGTTTTTACATACTTACAGCATGAGGACATTGATTCTGTGTGACCTAGAAAAGCAGCTTAAGTATTACAGATGTTTATTCTCAAAAACAAACAAAAAATATTGAAAATAGAAAGACCTACCTGGTGTATTATCTGAGCTACAGGAAGCTGTTCAGCATATTTTAGTGGTTCTGTTGCCAACTCATCCTTTGGAAGCCTGGGCAGAAATGGAAGTTAACGTGGAAGTTAGTACACTATTTACACCAAGCTAAATTACTGAAATTTAAGAGTTTCAGGTACATTACTGTAAAAATTATAGTACCTAGGATAATATTTTGCTTAAGATGAAGAAAAAGTGTATCTTAAGACCTTAATTTCTTACAAAGTTACATGAAAGAAAAAATTCTTAGTAAATAGAAATGTGCGTAACTGTGGAATTTTTCCTGACTGATGCACATTAACCATAGATTTACCAGCAGAAACCTAAGAAAACTTATACATTCAGTATGTTTTAGGTGAACAAAGTGCTGGTGAAAACTGGGTTGAAATCCCCACACTAAAAACCCTTTGTATTTACAGAGCAGATTCAGCACTGTTAACAATACAAGCTCCTTCACTCAATCATACCAACATAATTCAAGTATGACCAACTCAAAAAGAAAGAGGCAATTCTTCACCATTTCCCGTGTTTGCTGCAAGTACACATCAGCATTCAGCTGTAATAGAAGTTCAACATCACAAACATCTGTGCATTTGCCAGCACAGTAGTGTGTACTACTGGTTTCAAAAAAGCCAAAGAACCAGCGTGAACAAGAAGAGTAGAATACTTCACAAAGAAAAAGCATCATATCCCTTTAAACTCCAAATAAACTGTAGTTGCAACTAAAAATTCAGAATCCATAAGCAGTCTCTTAGAAGAATATTTAAATGATAGTAAATTAATATGAAAGCATGATTTAAACCCTTCAAGCATACTGCTTTCATCTACTGAAACTGCACAGCATGTGCTACATTTTCTAAGTGTCATTTGAGGTTTTCATCAGCCATTCCTCAATGTTTCAGAAGAGTTCTGAATATAGGAATTTGAGTAATATGACAGGACATGAAGTACAGAAAAAGATTCCTGCGAAAACAAGGCCTTTCCCTAAAGCTGAAGAATTTCTTTCAGACAAAATCTGTGGCCAAGACATTATTTCCCAGGTTCAAATTACTACCTCATACCCATTCTAGTCTAAAAATGATACACATTTGCTAGGTTAATTTACCTGCAGACCAGCTGCCAGGTAAGAGACAAACTACAGGCTTAGTCAACACTGGGAGTCAACAGGCTGTGGTAAAAGAAAGGACAATAAATGCACATCTCTTCCATTTGTGAATTTGTGTCGTGATTTGCAATGCTGTTAAGCTCCAAATAAAAGCCTAAATACCCAGAAATTTGCAATGAACAGAGTATGAAAGTCTTACTGTATAAGAAATTTAAAAGTGGCAAAAGAAAGAAAGAAATACGGCAATAATTCAAAGATCACAGTGACAGCCCGTCTAGAACCACTTAATGTGCTTAAGAAAAATTAAGAAAGCAAGCTCTGAACTCCTGAAGCTGGTTTAGTGAAAGGGATTTTGGACTATTATGGCAATGATGAATTTGTACTTGCAGCATGAAATACACTGCTGAAGCAAGGATACCAACACAACAGTCAGAACTTACAGTGAGCTCAGCAACTCCACTGCAGTGTGCAGAAGGAACCTTTCCACTCGTTTCCTTTCTACTTTCTGCCATTTGCAGAGTACAGACTAGCAAACATAGCACAGTCAGTGTGAATTTGAGATGACTCCTGTTCTACTGGGAGCCTGACAGCTGACACAAGACCTTGATTTATGGATACCAGCTACATAAACCCATTTCTTAGCCATAGTTGTACATATGTAACCGCTGTACACAGAACAACATATTCATCAATTATCTTGAACACTTATCTCTTACAGTCTTTACAGACTGGAAAGACTGGAAAACCTGCAAATCTGTAAAGACTGCAAATCTGGAAAAAAGAAACCAGTATCTCAAATCCCCAAATTAAATACTTGAAGCTGCAAGTAACAGCTAAAATTACTGTAAACTGAATGTTAGCAGGGAGAAAAAAAAAAAAAAAAAAAAAAAGGCTTGTCTGTTCTATCAAGGACTTTGTACATTTGGCAATGTTTTCTGTCTAGACAGAGTCAGCATTCCCTTGCATATTCAAACACCCTCCTTGCCAAATGCAGGAAAAAAGACCTTTCTTCAAATGTCAAAGGATTAAAAAAGATAGAGAAAATTACCAAGATAATTTTGAGCCTTAGGAAGCTTTACTAGAAAAATAGAGAGGTGAAAATAATATAAACATGTATTTTAAAGTAATTAGATTTAAACTGAAATTAGGCTGATAAGAGCCTTTCAACATCAGAAAGACTTTATTTCTTTCTGATTTGCTTTCTGAAAAAAAACAAATCAAGTCAATTGAACTACACTATATTTTATATATACATTGTAAGATATAAATTACACAGGTGCACATTATAATATATACACATACATGTGTCTACATATATATACCCCCACAATAACATACATAAACACATGCACACACGTAGTTTGGAAGAAAAGCTCTCAACTGTTCTCTCAAAATCTTTGCTTAAATGCCATGAAGTTCTTGTGTATGTATGTACTCAGTGACGTACCAGCTGTCAAATGTACAAAACAGAGTTTTGATTCTTCTCTCCTGCAGATAACCCTCCTCAAGCAGATGTGCATGTATCTCAGTCTTTTATATGAAACTGCATAAATTAAAGCATGGGAGCTCAAAGCTCTTGACAAAAAAAAAAAAGCTTACCAAATTTTACCCAACTATATCCTCTACCTGGAGCAAGTCACTACCTTGAGCTAGCAGGTTTGATAAAGCAGTGTATCAATAATCTTCCCAATTTTCCTATCAAGTGATGATACCTGTGACACAAATTGAGAGGTACCTTCCAGTCCTCAGTTTTCAAGTACTTATTATAGTCCATTTGGAAAATGCTTTGAAGTGCTTCAAAACGTCCAGCATGCTAAATTCTATCTGTGTAACCATGTCAGTTAGTCATAGCACTTTCAGTACTCATTCTAGCAGATACAAGCAGTATAAACTCCTCGGAAGAGAATTATTATTATGAGGCTCCATAGATCCCATTTTCATTTCTCAGAGCAAGCACGAGTTTACTGGTCTAAATATTTGTGTAATAGGTATAAGGCAACTTCCTCTACATGTCTTTTTGCTTCTTTTATTTTGCCAACAAAACCTGTTGTACAGTCATTCCTTCTAATAAAGGTGAAAACTGATCGATGCAACAAGAAATTGCTATCCTATAAGCAGCACAGAGGATAAAACACTGCATATGAAAGGAAGCAACATCAATCCTGAAAGCTCTAGACCAGGAGTAAAGTCAAGATTTGTCAGTGCCAGAAACAGCTTCTGGAGCCTTAAATACCCTACGAGTGGGCACAGAGGTCATATTTTGAATAGTCCTTTCAATAAGAACAGAGACAGCTTACTGCCAGCAAGATAAGCAACATGATGTAGCTCACAACTACATGGCTGAATTCTCTGCCCCAAAGTAAGGGCTACATCCAAAACTGGGTACTCACAGCATATGTTATCCCCATATCTTATGCACATTGTCCAGGAAAGCACTGCCTGGCATGAGCCAAAATAGCATCAGGGACCATGATAACAATTAAACATCATACATACCTGCAAGTCAGTCTGACTATCTAATTTACAAGCACAGAAGCAGGCTCATATTCTGTCTAGACTGGTTAGCTTGGTCAGTTTTGCAAGTGGATCAAAGAAAAGCCACAAAGGCTTTTGTGCACCAAGGATAAAGAAACTTGCCAAAAAAACAATACTTCATTTTACTTGAGCCCTAAGCTTGTAGCACACTAACACTGGGCCTCCATGAATGGCAGGATTACCTGCAAAAGGTAATCCTCTTCTAGAAAGCATAAGGTACACTGAAGGCCATGACAAGAGAGGAGGAAAAAGGTCAACACAGAAGAGGATGTTCTACTTCCTCCTCTCTTGCAGGGTGGAGTAAGAGAACAGGTCAGGAGAAAGATCATCTCCATTACAATCATCCTGACCTTGCCTCTTCCTTTCATACAAGAATGCAAGTAAATTGGTTACTACTCTCCTTCTATAGATCATCTTCATATGCCTGGGGTGCATTCTGTTCTGCTCAAATCCAGCTATGTACAGAAAAAAAGCCCACAAATACAAAACAAAAAATCTCAGTCGATGCAATTTGTGCTCAAATCATGCGAGCAATCTGAGGCTATTAATTTCACAAAATTAGCTGGCCTCACTGTTTAGTTCTTTGATATTTGACACTTGAACCTTTATAAAATTAAGGGCTAATTTGCTGTAATACACATTTCTTTGTATATTTAATCCCCTTCAAAACAATTCTAGTACAAAAACAAAAGTCATTTTTCATGAATTAATTTCCCAGTAAGAAACGGTCCTTTCTGTCTCAATTGAGCATGACAGCAGAATGCTGCCAACAGTGCCAAAGCAAGCTAACACAGCAGAGTATCAGCATATACAGCATCACGCCTGACAGCTGGTAACGCAAAGCATAAGGAGATCCTGATTTTCAGGGAGAAGACTAGAAAGAAATATAAAATCGGAAGAGAAGTGGGAAGCACTAAGAGATAGCAGAAGAGGAGGATCTTGAAAATTCAATTTAAAAGTTATTTTTATACTGCCACTGTGACTGCTCTTAGATGAAGGAAAGTAAGCATGAAGCAAACTGCGGAAAGTGAATCTAAATCCAGTAAAATGTGTCAAGATATTTAGTGAAAAATCTTATTTGTTATTTATATTTGCATGCTTGCTCTTATGGGAAAAATCCTGAGCGCATCAACGTGTGCTAAAGTAAAATAAATCCCTAGCATCAAGAGGTGGCATATTTTGCCACAAGTGCTAACGCAGCCTACAGTCTGCTACACAGAATAGCTGCAGTGGCTTTAGGGCAGAGATATATTTTACCTCATGCAAGTATTACAAAAATACAGGGAAAAAAGAGCAACATGTGATCACTAACTGGCTTGCTCAAGGCAGAAATGGGCTGTTAAGACACTTTGAGAGAGAAAAGTCTAGGTAACAAGACAAGCCATAAAACCTGGTTCTCTGGGTAAATACACACTTTTACTAATTATATAAGGCAACAGGACTAAGGCCAGTATTTCTTACTTCCTATACAGTCTCTACATTTGATGGTTTGGCCAGTTCACACATTCTTTCATGCATATGACCCATGCACAGGTAATACTGCACCTCTTTGAAGCTATTGTTCCTTGATGATAAGTCCTAATATATAATCACCTCCCTTGGAAACCACATGTAATCACTGAAATCAAAGTCAAGAGTGTGGACAGGCTAAAGAAGCGGATATGAGAGACAAAAATGCATTAAGGAAAAAAGTGTTTGAGGATTACCTTCTTTACTTGCTGTAGACGTATACAACTCATACTGCTCCTAAAGCACAGCCTGATTTGTTTAACACATAACCTCTGAATAGTATGAATGAAACACTGAAATGGATTGTCCCACTTCTAGAAGTGGCTTGAAAGCAGAAGCACTGCAATGGATTGGACAGTCAGTATGTGACCAAAGGATGCAAGCAACACAGCACTGGCCTAAATCAGACATCCCAGACAGAAAGATTTAAATTATTAACCAACATCTGTATATAGTGCTGATAGCTTTATTGACTATAAATACAGGAACACACACGCATCTGGCAATAAAAACAGAATACCAGCGCTTTATACACCACATCACAAAAAGTTATTAGGTTTCCTATTAAAGAGAGGCTGAAATGAGCTATGTCAGGTTTGAGTGAATAGTTTTTAAAATTGGCCATTGAAAAATTTATCTACCATATCCATACTATAGAAGATTAAGAATTAGACCTTGGATTCATGCCAGGTACTTGATCTATCTGCTAAATCCTGACTTTACACATGTACACTTATTAAAGAATAGGGTATGTTTAAACAACAGAAGCATTAATACATGGAAAATGCCAGTGCTTGAAAGTGAAATCATGGTTAACTTTGCTCTTCCCCAGAAAGTGTGCTAATCAATCATTTTTTATTATCTTTTTAAGGGAATGCAAGATTTGCTTACAGGCTTGTTTACCACATGGATTCTCACAAAGAGAAGACACAAACACTCAAGAGCATAATCATTCTGGGAAATTCCTCACAACAGCTCCTTCATGGCATCACTTTCTTCAGTTAAGGGGTCAAACCAAGTCTTTTGGTTACTTAAGAAAGCATTCAGTGTACACTTTGTTACTGCAACCTTTGCTTGGGTGACTGTGGGTGTTCCCCTCTAAAAACCTGATATACCTAATAATGCAACCAACTTTATTCACTATCATAGTACTGAGCTTTCATAGGCTGGACAGCTGGCAGCTTACCTTGGGAGACCTTGGAGGACACTAACAGAATGCTAATGCGCATCTTTTGCTGTTCGCTGCTGTGGAGTCTCAAAGTCATGACTTTGAATGGGTAAAAGATTGCTCAAAGACGAGGAGAAGAGGAGCTATGTCTATAGTGCAAATATGCATGCATTTCACATGTACAGCCAAGCACACCAGGATTCTCTGGTCCGCCAATACTGTGACCTCCACTTCATGATGGTTGCAGAATCTAATGCAGCAAGTGGTGCACTATGAAAGATAGCTTGAAAAGAAGACTGCACAAAAATGAACATAATAAGGAGGTAAAGTAAAAAATACAAATTCAAGGCAAAAATTAAAAACAATGTTAGACACAATCAGATTTATGATTATCTGAAAAAGCAAGCTACTGACTTACACTGAAAAGAAAAAATATTTTATTCCTATCTGATGGCCTTTACAGAGAGATACTGCTACAGAATAAAGCAGCAAAGTATCTTATGATTTAGAAAATACGTTCTGTAATCTGCTCACTTCTTTTCAAATAAATGTGAAAGATTTTGAACCAAACTAGTTGTACAGACTTATTCCTGGAGTTTAAAAAAAAAAAATACCTTCAGTCTCTTAATGCACAGTGATTTCTGCTGGACCTGATCACAAACAGGCCTGCTGGTGTTCCCAGAATCTGCCAGACACATTGAGTTATAATCTGTTGTTCATAAACTGTATAAAACTAGAGGGTAACAAATGTTTCCTCTGCCTTTCAGTGATCCACAAGTAATTTCTTAGCTAAAGAATTTTGCGTGATTAACCTTTGTCAAGCCGCATATTTTTAACCATCCCAAGATCCTAAAAAGAGGTGATAGAAATTTTAACATAGGGTGACCAATATTGTGTCTTTGCTCTTCTCTAGCAATGACTTTTGTCAAAATATGTGTAGCTGCTGAAGGGACTCTCTGTTCTTCCTGCTTCTATTTTTATACTCAGGCAAGACACAGGAAAAGAATTAAGAAGAACACTAGCTTAAGTAAGCAGAACTGACTTTGTTACTACTGGAAAACACATGACCTGTAGGGCTTCATTTTGTTATCTCAAATATTCCACATTTTAGGTAAATTAGAAAAATCTCTTTTGAATTAATTTAAACTTCAACATGATGATGCTGCTGAAGCACAAAATGCTAATCAAAAAATGGAGATAAAAAGACTAGCTAAGTCTCCCCTCTATCACTGAAAATCACAGTTTAAGTCCACAGCTAAAAGTAGGTACTCATTGCTCATTGTTAATTTATTCCCATAGGTTTGAGGCAAAAAAAAAAAAGGAACAAGTGTCTCCATCAAAATTCCCAAACTCGGGGCATGTTCAGCATGGGGCAAGGTCAGCAACATCAGAGAAGCCTCTACAAATGGTCCATCCAAACCAGTCAGAAACAAACATTGCCACCTAGACTGAAAGAGCAAATGTTCAATCTAGTCTGAAGTGGCTATGTGCTCTATCTAGTAACTGGCTGCAAATTTCCTCCTTGGACCCTATTCTTCCTAATTGCATGGGAAATGTTTAAAAGAGTAGTTAAAAACCCCACAGGTTATTATTGCTTTATGACTAGTAGTTTGGAAACCTGTGATTGAATTTCACAGAAAGACCAAACCCTCCCCTGCCATCATATCACACATGCAGTTTAAATAGTACTACCAGTACCTGTTAAAATTATATTTTTAGATGGGTAAAGCAAGCTTGTTCATTTTTCATAACTGAAAGTTTATCAGCAGTGCCTAATCTTTATGTAGACCAATTCAACACCACCTGCCAGTGCACAAAAAGCCAGAGAAAACAGCAGGAAGATGTTTTTAAAACAAAGAATTAACATGAAAATGTGCCAGAATAGCACCTTTATTCAGTGGCCACACACAGTCTTTATACAGCAAAGTTCATAGTTTGTTTAATACCACCGTTCCTTCCTGCATATGTTCAAATTAAACAATGTACTTGCATTTGTTTACACTGTTACACTTTTCAACAAGCACCTTCTAAAAACCCCGGAATACACACATTTTAAGTTCCAATATTTCTACACCTACTCGATATATTTCTGTTTTTTCAGTTCATGAGTCATGTAATGTACCATCCGGCTATAATTTCTCATGAGACTGTATAGTTCAGTGTAAGAATCTAAGTAGCAGTGACAATGCCTGTTCTCTACCCAACACTGTCTTCAGACCTTCTATCTTAACCTCCCCATTTCAAGCTTCTTACTTCACTTTTTTGCCCCTTACTCCAGTTAATCAATGTAGCTCACTACACAGAAATAAAGAAGTGCTGTCTCTAAAAGGCTTTCAGAGATCATCCAGGTCAACCTCTCAACACTAGATCAGGTCAGCAATGGCTTTGTCTAGCTGACTCTTCAAAACCTCCACAATCTCCCGGTGCAACATGCTTTAGTGCTACTTTACCCTCTTTGCAAAACCACTTCTAATGTACAACCTGAACACCTCAAGCCACAACCTATAGCCAATGCCCTTGTCACCAAGAGTTTACCTTAACCATCTCCATGATAAACAGTTGCAGCCTACATTTCCTCTCTTTTCAAGGCTAAGCAAGCCCAGATCTCTCAACCACCTCTCACAGGTTGTGTGCCTAGGCTCTGACCATCTTAGAAACCCTTCTCTTCTATCTCAGCATCTTTCTTGAAGAGGAAGACCAAAGCCAGACTCTATTTCAGGTGGAGCTTCACCAGCAGCAAAGAGAAATCATAGCAATATTGCTCAATCTGCTAATCATATTCCTCCTCATGTAGCTACGGAGGCAGCTTGTCTTATTGATGATGACAGCACACTGATGGTTCATATTCAACCTGGTGTCCACCACCGCCTCCAGATCCTTTACAGCAAGGCTGCTAATCAACCTGTCAGCTTCCAGCCCCTACTAACTGAACTTCTTTCTACAAGTTTATCATCTATTGGTACCAATAACAGACCCAGCTTTTCTGGAAAGAAACATGCTATACCCTCAGCACTCAGAAAATAAATCATAAAAATTACAGTTCTGGGTTTTTGCAAAATGGTTTACTGTGCACTCAAGTCTCCCATGAACACTCGATGTTGCATTTTATCTTTTTGAATACAACATGATCAGTAACACATTTCCATAAATTTGACAGCTAAGATACACCAAGAACTGCAAAACACTATACCACAAAACTTAACCAACTGCTTTCCCTTCTTTCACCAGTACTGTTCCTCTCTGTAGCCAACCCTAAGAGTCCTAAGACCAACCACAGCAGACAGAATGGGTAGCATTCCAGTCAGCTAGCAGTAGATGCTTTAGATCTGTCAGTACATGTATCTAGATAACATTATATGGCTAAGTGTGTTAGGAGGACATTTCTTCACAGAAAGCTGCACAGAATGTATGCAGCTCTTGAGGTTTTTATCAGTCTTATCCTCTGGACCATGATTTTCTGTTATTTATAGATGACTTGTGCACTTTCTTGTCTATATTCTGGTTTTGTTTGTTCTTGTTAATGGCAGATGAAACTTCCAAGTTCAAACACAAACAGCCAGATTATATCCTCTGAGGCCAAGGTACTGCAGTTTATTGAGTTTGCTGATGTTGAACAATGAAACTCTTCAATGTTTGACCCTGTAAAACAATCATCCTTTTTCTTCATACTGGTATTTTATTGTCTGCCTTTTTGTCCTCACTTATTTTATAGTATTAGGACCAGAAAGGACTCATCTGTCCACCACAGACCACTGCATGCCCTATGTTAAATTCAGGGACTTTAAAAAGATCACAGCCTTTAAGCCTGAATTATTTTAGTGATCAGCTCCCAGGAAAAAAAGCACTGGCAGCAAGTCATACTTTGCCTGGGTCAAGTATATGGCACACCACTTGCCAGGCTTCCAACAGGCATACAATCGGGAATTCTCCTGCCTGTCCACACAAACCACTAGGTCTGAGGTCTGTGGGACAGAGACAGGCACACTATCTCCTTCCACCTAATTCTATGCCACCTAATTCTTTACTATCTGCCAGCAATACCTGTACAAGACGTGTGGATTTGCAAGTTATTCCTGGTTCCTAAAACAAAAAGTTGGCTGGACAAGCCAGATTTCTAATGTTCCAAGGTGATTTCTCATCCAAATACTTGACACAAAATCTGGCATCTCAGATGCTTGCCAAGTCCAGATTTACAATTATTTCACTCTCTTCTTGCTGGGAAGGGACAGATGCGGTAGCTCAGAGCATGCCACTAGCTATCAGCTCCCTTTCTCTCTGCAGTCTCCGAGGGACAAGGCTAGAGCAGGAACAGAAGCAGCTCTGAGGGCTATGGGTATGTCCCTCCCTGTCTTTCCTTCTCAGTTACCTTAAATTCTCTGTAGTGTTTTATTTGTCTTACTGCAAAGGTAAAGAGGTAAAACCATTTAACATGGAAAAGGTTTTTCATAGGAGTTTCAGGTTATTTCCTTATCTATGCTGATATAAATTCTACACGATCTTAATTATCAACACGGTAAATGCTAAGCAATGTTTAAGCAATCAAAGACCTTTTTCATAATGTAATAAAGCAAAAGCTACTTCTATGAAATGTTAAGTTCCTGAAAAACTAAGCGCATTTTTCAAGAACACCTATATGGGTTGGACCTTGCACACAGTAAAAATAATTTATGAATTAGTAGAATTATTCTAACAGAAATGTCTAACAAAGACTAATATTAAATATTTTTGAAAATAGGACTTCTACTTTTAAAATTCAACCTTCAGTATTCAGTCAGAACATGCCCAAACTTAACCTGACCATGACATTCTAAGACTGTCTTAATGGCAGTAGAGTATATACATTAAATGGGTTGATCTGGTTTTACTTTCAAAGACAACACATAAAAAATATCGACTGTTTTGTCAGAGGATTATTCATGGGTTTGTTTTGCTTGGATTTTTTTTTTTTTAACAAATGTAAAGGCTTACATAAAAATTATTTGTAATTTTAACTAAGATTGAAGCCCTAGTATTAGTAACCTAATCTCAGTCTTTATCTCATTCCAGCAGTAGGTTCTTCCATTTTTTAAAAACAATTTCTTGCAAATGTTTCCAATCTACAGAACATTTTACCAGTCAATGGGAATGTTAAGTATACATTATCAGTAGATACTGCCAGCAAGAGACTGCATAAAGCAGAAAACATCACAATGCCAATCTGTCACTCAGCTTTTAGAACTTCAGGCTCTCAATGCACCTTATACAAGAGCAAAATCCCCAGTGCTGCTAAGGTCCTTCACAACCCTATATATAAATATGTATGTGTCTGTGTATACACATATACACAAAAACACAGCTATGAAACTAAGGTAAGAATTAAGTTTCTTGGTTCATTTAGTACAGATAATGAGGCCAGATTTCTCTTTTGCTACCTGCATATGGAATAAATAACAGTTATAGAAACAATGGAGCGATTCCAACTGCACTATAATATGCTCAAGAAAAAGATTCAAAGTGAGGGAAACAGAAAAACATGTACTAGCCAAAGGATGACTTCTTTCTACATAATTTTGCATGGCACATATTATCAAATACATGAAGTCTGGTGAAGAGCTTACATTCTGTCCTGCACACCTTTTAACTTCATATTTTAAATGTTTTGTGGAAAACAAACTTAATTTCTAAATCATAGAATCATAGAATAGCTAGGGTTGGAAAGGACCTTAAGATCATCAAGTTCCAACCTCCCTTGCCATGGGCAGGGACACCTCACACTAAACCATGTCACCCAAGGCTCTGTCCAACCTGACCTTGAACACTGCCAGGGATGGAGCATTCCCAGCCTCCCTGGGCAACCCAGTCAAGTGCCTCACCACTCTAACAGGAAAGAACTTCCTCCTTATATCCAATCTAAACTTCCCCTGTTTAAGTTTTAACCCATTACCCCTTGTCCTATCACTACAGTCCCTGATGAAGAGTCCCTGCCCAGCATCCTTATAGGCCAACTTCAGATACTGGAAGGCTGCTATGAGGTCTCCACACAGCCTTCTCTTCTCCAGGCTGAACAGCCCCAACTTTCTCAGCCTATCTTCATACGGGAGGTGCTCCAGTCCCCTGATCATCCTCGTGGCCTCCTCTGGTCTCGTTCCAGCAGTTCCATGTCCTTTTTATGTTGAGGACACCAGAACTGCACACAATACTCCAGGTGAGGTCTCACAAGAGCAGAGTAGAGGGGCAGGATCACCTCCTTCGACCTGCTGGTCACGCTCCTTTTGATGCACCCCAGGATACGGCTGGCTTTCTGGGCTGCAAGTGCACACTGCCAGCTCATGTTAAGTTTCTCATATACCAACACCCCCAAGTCCTTCTCTGCAGGGCTGCTCTGAATCTCTTCTCTGCCCAATCTGTAGCTGTGCCTGGGATTGCTCCAACCCAGGGGTAGGACCTTGCACTTGGCATGGTTAAACTTCATAAGGTTGGTATCAGCCCACCTCACAAGCGTGTCAAGGTCCCTCTGGATGGCATCCCTTCCCTCCAGCCTATCAACCGGACCACACAGCTTGGTGTCATCAGCAAATTTGCTGAGGGCACACTCAATCCCACTCTCCATGTCACCGACAAAGACGCTGAACAAGACCGGTCCGAACACCAATCCCTGAGGGACACCACTCGTTACTGGCCTCCAGCTGGACATTGAGCACTGACCACAACACTTTGCGTGCGCCCATCCAGCCAGTCCTTTATATACAGAGTGGTCCATCTATCAAATTGGTATCTCTCCAATTTAGAAACAAGGAAATCATCCATTTTTCCTCATGTTTTCATGAATTTTCAACATTCTGTCACCAAAATTGTTAGAGTACTTTGAATGTAAGCACCATGGCAGCAGAGATTTATCTATCTTTCAGGTATGTTCATTGCTTAGCTACAGTGGATCCTCATTCATGAGTGGGACTCCCACACACCATCACAATATTAATAGCTAAAACAATAGGCACCATTTTTTTTTCAGCAGGAATAGCAAGGTATTTCAATACACACACTATGAAGCCCTTCTAAACACACCATCTACTCTGATTTTGGAGTCAACGATAACCACAAGTGTATACTGGCTATCAAGTATTCCAGACCTCTACCCAAGGAAACTAAGAAAAAAAAATAATAAATTTCTTTCTTCATTTAAAGTCTAATAACTCTGCAGCGATTTTTCTATGGCTACCTTATTGAGGCTAACAAAATGTTATTGTAAAACTCTGAGTATATGTTGACTATTTGTAGCTAGCATATGCATTCTTTTTGGCTGCTGGTCAATTGAGATTTCATGGGCACAGGCTTTTTATACTTTAATGTTTCCCTACCTTATTTCCAAAAACCCATCAAAACAAACAGAAACAAAAAAACTGTTCCTGCTGTATTTATCAAGACTAGGATGAATGTGGCAAATGCACCCATCCCCACCAATGAATACATGAGTCACTTTGAAATGAAGAATTTCTATTTCGGTAAACATACTGCGCTGTAAAGTACTGAACTTTCACTAAAGAGCTGCTTAGTGACTGCAGTTATTGTCTTGTTACAGAGTTCTGGACTGAAACGTGATAACGCTCATGGAGAGAGAAAGACCTGAAAGACAGACATATTGGGGGAAACGGCAATCAAGCTGATTGCTAAGCAGCTGACTACATTTTCACTGCAGCACTTGCCCTTTAGCCCAGGCAGGGGTTTCCTCAGTATCACAAGCAGAGCCATGGTACCATCACCTTCCCAGAGGAGTTGGCAGCCTGAGGTCCACTGGGCAGCCAGACAAACTCTGGTAAAATACGATTTATGACAATAAAATGATAGTGCCGATGGCTCTCCATAACTGGAAGACTCCAGGAATTTCTACTTATCTCAAGAATTTAGGGGTTTTGGTTATTCACATACTTTTGCTGCTGATCTTATGGCTATAAAAAGATGTTGACCAACAACCAGCCAGTCCATCTTTAGTAAAAACCACCATTACATTTTTCTGTGTCAGGGAGAAGCAGCAGCAATAGAAAAAAAAGTTAAAATATGAGCTGTTGAAAGATTATCTAAGTCTGAATTCAAGACAATACTATAGCCAGTGCAACACGAACTGATAATGTTATACTATAATCACCTCCAGAAGCCCAATGAAGGAGTGTTTCCAGGTTTAAGGTTTTTATTTTGTGGTTTTCTGGTTGGTTTGTTTGGGGTTTTTTTAAACGAAACATGATAGAGCCACTGACGTACTACATTAACCCTTCCAGACCAAGTACATGCATTATGTTTCAAAATTTATGTTCTACTGGAAACTTATTCACTCCATTCAGAACAGTAAATTGACAGTACACTATTGTAACTTACTGTTTGAAATCTAGTTTTCTCATAATTAGCTTTGATTGTATGTACACAATAGTGCTGTAAAAGTAAGCAAATCCAAAGTGAAACTGGCAGAGGATAAACAGCCACAAGAGAGATCCTGACAGAGAATTCTCCAAGCAGATGTTAAGTCTGAAAATGCCTCAGTAAGCCCCCCGGAAGGACGTTATTTCACAGCAGCCACTTTTGATAGTGCAGCAAAACACAGTGGAAGTCCTCTGCTACTTCCTCTGTAAGCCACCACCCCGGCTACACATACAGCATCATGACACCAGCCTATACCATAAGAACAGCGGATAACCTACATCTAAGCCAAAATCATAACATACTTTTTTCCTTCGATGCGGAAACAGCAATCTAGGACAGTTAAGCATTAAATCTTAATAACTATTGTACATATTAACAAATAAAAAAAACCCTGGAGACTGCATATTTCAATTTAGTGAAAGACACTCTTTCCCAAAATTTATTCATCTGGAGAGAAGTAGCTTGCAAAGTGATTTATTTGCTTGCACCACCTAGTGGGGTTTAGTTTAATCTATCAAAACAGTCAGAGCTCAGTCCTGTTCTTACCTCCTGACACACATTTTCTCGCAAACACGCTTAATATTTCAAGCCTGCTTGACCCACTAATAGCACTACATCTCTCATTTCCACACATCTATAAAATCATAGCTTTTAAAAAAATGATAGGAAACAATAACTATTTTTCTTATATTAAGTTCTGCAGGAACTTCACAGAGATGCCATTGTAAACTGTTTCCCAATATAACGTTACCGAGTTTCTAATTTGCAGTACATGTCAACAGTACTTCTTCAGAGCATACCATACATAATCTCAACAGTCCTAACAGAATTGTTATGTGATAGCAAAGCTGCACACTGAGATTTGGAAGATTTCCCCAGGACTTCAGGATCACACCCCTGGCAGGGGAAGGCACACAGCACAAAGGGCTCTGTCTGCAGGTAAAAGGGCTCCTCAGGGAGCTACAACCACGAGTGATAAAGTCCAATTGCAGCAGGAACAAGCCCCTACGCTGTCTTTGCAATAGTTGTTCCACTCCAGTTTGTGTTTATTAGCTGACTTCATTATAATGCAGTTCCCCGGGACAAAACTACTATGTGAAGTCCAGCCACACCGGAAAAGCTCTTTTCTCAGGTCAACCCACAACCTGATAATAGACAAGAATTCATTAAATATGCCACTTAGGACTTGATTTAAACACTGAACTGATCCAGAATACATTTTTCTCACAGTTATTCCTAAGGAAAAATTTACATACTATAGTAAAGAAGTCTGCTGCATTTAATCTGGAGCAGAAATCATGCTACACAGAAACTATAGAATGTTTTTTAGATGGGGGCAGTTAAATAAACAACAGTTCAGTGCCAAAGTGGAGATCTCCCACCTGAAGTTTCCAGAGTAGGGTCCTTGAGCATTCACATAAATTCGTACCACCTTTTTCTCAATATTTGCTATTTCATTATTTCAGCTTAATCAGTTTTAATTCTCACTTCAATATAGACATGCAATTTGTAACTCATGCAATATCAGAAGAGAAAAAAAATACTAAGCCACTTTACAATAAAAAACTTATCACAAATATTTCATTTGGATTCCCAGAAAGACTGGGGAATAATGCAAAGCTTTTTATCCTTCTACAAGAGAAGAGAAGAAAATATTTTCATTTCACAATGGTTTATAAAATCTGTTTATTCAGAAACAAAGCCAATTTTTTCTGAAGGAACAGACAAGCAACAACTGTACTGACATGTATCCAAAGCCCTAGGCTATGGTATTGTCTAGGACAGTTAAGTACTATCTACTCCTAAATGACAGAATCATATCCTAACAACACTGGAGTGTAACTGTGCTGCAACCATACAGACACCAACACAGTCCTCTGAAGACAAGGCAAGAAGTGAGTCAGACTGGATTTTAAAGACAAGATAGAGTGGGTTTTGTTTCCCATCCTACACTCAAACTTTTAGATTGTTTCAATACCCATACAAAGTGCTCTTTCAGGATAGACCACTGAACTGCATTTTTCATTACTTTCTTCTTTGCTTAAAGTTTCCAACATGGGCATTTTGCTTCATGAGGACCAAGATTAAACTTAAGGCCTAACAGATGCTTAGTTAGTAGAAAATAAATGATTCTTGCAATTTTATCCAATGTACATTTGATGCTCACCCACATAAAATCCAATTCTGCACATCTGCGACGCAATATATAGGCAAAACACTAGACTTCATAACCAATATCAACTCACTGAAGAACACCAACTCCATTCAATTAAAACAAAAAATAACACAAATAAAAAGTAATAATAAATAAGAAGACCAAAAAAGTATCAAAGCTCAGCCTTTAAATTAATCACTGACAACAGAACATAAGTTCAGATGCAAAGGCACAGGCAACTAACTGCACACATTATTTTATGTAAACCTGTTACGTATGGGCAACTTGCACTGCTAAACTTACCAACACTACTCTTTCTTGAAGTTCTGATGTCCAAGAACTGTAAAGCTGCCTTTATTGCTCCTCAACTGAGGGGAGCACTACACAGTCATTTGACCCAACACACCACTCCACAAAGAACTCACAGTATTCCCACAGTGGGACCATGTTTGTATTAGGGAGACTTTTGATTGTGTTTATACAACTAATGGAATAGGCTGTGAAAATGCCACCATACAGGTCAAGACTGCAGTTACTCAGAAAACTGTCTGAAGAGAAAAAAAGGAAGAAAAAAAAAACCAAAAACCTAACTTCATCAAACTTTCACCCATTTTTCACCAAATTCTTGTGTCTCTTTAAAAGGGTCTAACGGACTCAACACTAAAACTTCTTTATTAATAGTGGTCTTCATATTTTTATTTCAAAGATAAACTGCTGCTTATCAGGGATCTCCAAGTGATAAAAGCTGAGTATTAACTATATTTGCCTTAAAACATAATTTTTATTTTTAATGCTTTACGAAATGGCCCTCGTTTTTCTGTTACATTTCTCCTCATTTTACTTAGCTTCTCTCTAAAGCACTGGTGGTTGCTATGGCAACTTTGGCTTTCTTCCCCACTGTTCATGCAGGTTTTCATCAAACCCAATGACTTTTTTTAATCTTATCTGCTCTATAACAATAGTTCCTTGACTAAGGTGCTCTATACTGTACCAGATGAGAATCCTGGTGTTTCATAGTAGTAAGTAGAAAAATGACAAGTTGTACCAAATTCTGGAAACTTGCAATTGAAGCAGGAGTTTTAGGGGGTTTGTTTATTTGTTTTTTAAATGTCTGAGTACCTTTCTTTCTTTTAATCTGAATATTATTCAGGGACAACATACTAATTAACATGCCACTACATGTAAGGTAGAGCAACTTTTAAATCAGTAATGCCTAAGGAACAAAAGACACAACTAAACAAAATGAGAACCGAGTTAATTTCTGCACTACACTGTAGATTAACATTAGCTCAAACCTCCCTGTCAAAGACTAGAAATACTTCTGGTCACTTCAATAAAATATTTCTTAAGATTAGCACACAGACTGTTACCAAGGTGGTCTATAACCTACAGGAAACAAGTTCCATATGCCATCAAACAGATGAAGCATGTGCAAAGGCTTGACTCATTTCCAAACACTCTGCATTAAGATTCTATTTTAAATCTATTTTGCCAAGAATACTGAAGTCGAGGGCTAAATTCTTCAATGCAGATTTGTTCTTGAAGTTTTTATTTTCCTTGAATTAATGCAAAGGAGATGCTCGCTTGGTATTTTCTACAGGATAGCATCATTTTCTGCTCTGGACAGGAAGCTCCTCTCAAGAGTACTTACCACCTTACGCACATAAAGTATCTCAAACACAGGAATTCAGTCAGACTGAGCTGATTAAACAATTACACAAAATTCATCGAACACACAGGACTGATCACTAAATCCATAAACCCACACCAAGTTATTAGCAACAAATAGATTACCTACTTCACTCATGAAATAAAGACCAAAAGTAGCATTCCTGGACTAAATTTCTACTTGAACACAGTTACCTGGCTCTGGCCCCTAACTTTACTCTGCAACACATATAGCAGGGTCGTGCTGGAGACAGTTTGGTCCAGTTCAGTAGAGTTGGCTTTTGAAATAACCTGAGGTAAAATGAATTCAACTTTAATACTGTCATCCTCTTAAGCAGTATCAGTAATGTGAGCAAAAAATGAAAGGCTTTACAAACTAAGAAAATTACTATTTTGTAGAATTCAACCCTGATAATAATTTTGCATTACTTTGTTTAGGGATGGGTTGCATTCGATATCCATTTGCCTCAAAAATAATAATTCACCTTTTTGTCATATATCACGGATATGGAAATTTTCCTTGCTTTCGGGTTTTATAACAAGAAATACGTTATGGCTTTTGACTTCGTTAGGCTACTAACATGTATATTGCTGTTATTTCTGGCTGTACTGATTTCCTGATTCTCTTCTTTCCTATTAGCTTTTTTTTTTCTCCTAAGACAGTATGAAAAGAAGCATACCTAAAAATTACTCTTTTATTTCACAAGGACAATTACCAATGAGAATAAATAATGTACAATTTGCTTCATTTCACTGATTTTGTTTCTTATCAAATTTATGGTGAAGTTAGCTGTATTATATAATTATACTTTTGTACAATTCCGATTACATTTAGCAAAATAATCTGATTATTAGATGAGCACAGGAGGCACAAAAATGCATTAACACATTAATTATTCCCTGTTTCAATTCATCTTACACTAGCTTTACTGAGTCTTCAGTCTGTTACCACGTGCAGGTTGCATATTCATTTGGCACATTTAAAGATGGAGGGATTTCCTCGGTAGGTAGGATCTCCGTTCTAATGATATCTGTATCAGCCATAGTTTCTACAGCTTTCTCTTATGCTCACAGCCAGATACAGGCAACAGCTGCATAGGGATTAGGCCTGTTCCACAGGTGCATTTTATGATATAATCATTGACACGTAAAATTAACTCCCCTACCTCTTTTCTTTTTTTTTTCCCCAGTCTCAATGTGTCTTGTAAAGGACTCCATTTTACATCCAGAGAAAGCAGAAAGAAACAGAAACCATTAAGAAACAATTATCTATGATATCTAAAAACACAACTAAGTAGCTCATGGGTGATGCACTATCATAAACAAATTCCATGTCCCACTACTAATTGCTACTATCATAAGGCATCTCTTGCACCTATTATTACCAACCATAAAATTCACATGTGTACACATAATTCTATAGTGATAATGATAATCTTTTAAGAACTGCATTGTAATTTTAAATGCTTTATATTTACTATTAGCTGAATTTAAGAACAGTCATAATTTGGCTCATAATTACCAAATGACTCATGTATACTCTCTCACAGCATTAAAGAAATAACTACATTTGCAGAAAAGCTTGAAAGGGCAATACAACAAGAATTCTGTGACCAATAATGGAAGCCCTCTCCAGACTATGGACACTGCCAGTACATTTTTTCCCTCCACATTCCATCACGTAACTGGAAGCATGTCCCTCCTCATATCATTTCAACATCCACCAATGCTGTTTGGAAGCATCCCCAGGGATGTCAGCAACTGGGGAAGCTGTTTTCATGGTGCTTCCTAGACATTTACTCATTAGTAACTGAACAGACAAATACATGTTACTTAAAATGCAACCATTATAAGTATAAAATATTTACAGCAACCACTGATGTGAACCTTTAAATCCATGACATGCAAAATCTTCCTGCCACAGCTGGCGTAATATTTTTTCCTGTCCTCCCTAAATTACTTTATAAACCCAAAGATTAATGTGCAGTCTAACATTTTTCAATAGTGCCATTAGATTCGCAAGCCACGTAGAAATATTGTGTTTTAAGGACAATGTTCCATCTAACCGCATTTTTTATAAGCATACACAATTTGAAGTTTTAAAACATTAAAGCAGAGTGCAGATTTATCCATTTTACAGATACACCGTATATTTTTATGGAGACATTTGTAAAGCTCCTAAACATCTAATAAGATAGAAGTCAGCTCAGAATATTTTGTAATAAAATACCTATTAGTAAAAACTGTATCAGAAGGAAACCACATACAGAGGAAAAAGGAACTAGGGCATTCTGTTTGACAGCTAAGGAAGAAACAGAGGTTATGTCCTCTATGGCTGAGATTTAGAGCAGTTTCACTAAGTGGCTGTTCTGCTCCAATTCCCCAGATAGAATTTAGACCTACAGCAAGAAGTCTTCATTCCTATTCTATTCTAGAAGGAAGTCATGGTTCAGACTCTTAAGTAACCAATAGAAAAAAAAAAATACTAGTCAGTGGGGAACTATGAAGCTTAAATATTATGTTACAGTTAAATTGAGATAAACCTTACAGTAACTACAGGGTTCATTATATTCTCCCAAAGTAAAATGAGTCATAAATTGCTAAATATGTAGAGATGTAACTTCTGTCCTACTATTTCAAACAGAAAAATATTACTGAAATTTTAGAGAGGCTGAAACATGCCTATGGCAACGCATCTCACTTGCAGGTAACACAGGACCAGAAATCATCCAGGAATACAAGTAACTCTTTGATTTTTATCTCATTTGAATTATTTAATACAGTTATAATATTACAGGCACTACCTCACACTGTGGAAATATAGAAAAAACATCCTCTTCTCTGCTTCTTTCACAGAGTTTACACTTACATAATCTTTCTGACTGCATAGAAAAATCTAACCATTCCTATCCTTCAGAGCACTGTGCTGCTCAGGAGGATATTCAGATGTATAATCTGCAAGCCAGATTTGTTCCCCTGGTTTAGGAAAGGTTCTGCCAGCAGAACCACTGCCCTGGACTGCAGACCCAGGAAAGCAGCCATGGGGAAAACACACTGGCACCAAGCAGCCCCAGCCCTCCTGTCCTTCTAAGAGCCCATCTGGGGTCTGCACAAACTGAAAAGCAAGTCGTGCTGTCCAGGAGGACACTGTCAGCCACCCTGGCTGGCACGTCCTAGCCACAGATTAACTCTGCCCCCTCCATGATACAGTGCCTTCAGTGAAGAGCTGAAAGACCATCTGTTCTCTCCTTGCAGTTGATCTCCCCCGCAGTAAGGGCAGGAGGCTCTGCTATGCCAGCAGAGTACAAATTAAACAGACTAACAAACTCCATGGGACTAGCTATGGTATGGATTAAGTAATATGGGATATGCATTTTAGTGGCTTACTCTGCTAGCAGATTTGTAAACAGAATAAATAAACCCAGCTTTGGCTTAAGAACATGCAATATCCCAGGCCAGCAAAACCACTTTCAGTAATGGTTAACTTGAAGGAATATGAGTACCCCTGTCATGCTAAATGTGAATTTAAATTTCTTGCAAAGTACAAGAGGTAGCCCATTTCTACAAAATAACCTTCCACACACCTTCTGAAACTGTATAAATCCAAACATATATTAGATTATTGGTTTTTCAGTGATGAATGGTAAATGACAGATTTTTTTTTTTAAATATTGAGATAAGAAACATAAAAAGAGTGGTAACATACCATCAATTTAAAGATTATAATCCATTGAAGATTATTCTGAAAGACTGGCGGAGGAACTAAAAATGTCCCAATACATGGCCAGTATTATTCAGTCTTTTCCTCTGCATCTGGTCACTGCAGAATTGATTATTTTATTTATTTTTTTAAATAGCAATTACACAGAGACTTACACAGAAAGTACCAGCGCAAAATTAGAACTCCAGAAGTAGGAGGAAGGCGCAACATTGTTAATCGTTTCAGTTTCTGATCAACCATTCCCTTTAGTATTGGAATAAATCTGTGTGTCAGCTAGACTTCAGCGGCTGAGGTTTTTTTAACCAGGAGGAATAGAAACTTAAAATAGCTATCATATAATTCAAGGAACTTATTCTAAAGCAACTGTGAATACCAATACTCAACATTTATTCCCTTCCCCAGAGGAAAGGAAATCCTAGCCTCCACTGTGGTCTTGCCTTCTCTTGGGAACTACTGGATTGAGCAATTTATGCCTGAATACTCAGCAGGGTGGGAGGGTGACACACTCCGCCTCTCGAAATTTACTTCTAACTCCTCATTCCTGCCAGTCACCAGAATGCTATCCAGGTAATTCTGTGATATATAATTCCATATGTACGTACAAAGCAAAAGTGGAAATCCCTAAACAATACTGCTGGTTTTAAGTTATATTTTCGGAAGTCCAATGATTTGAACCATTCCCACATCCATAAGAAACATACATATAGTCAGGTTATATAAAAACCTAGTAATTTCAGTTTGCAATAAAAATATATTTGTCTCATTTATGATACACGAATATACTGCTTTCAGTGGTAATAAATTCTGGTGCTATGTTACAAAACACAAACACACCTCTACGCATATGCGCACAATAGAATTTCCAGTTCATTTTATGAAAGATAAATTCTTCCCATCTTCACGTTCCAAGTTAGATCTGACCTCTAGGCTGACGACCAAGTTCATGCTTTTTAATTCTTTTTCAGTATCATGTAAAATTGTGGCTAAATTAGTTTGGTTTTTTTTTTTAACATTAACTGGCACAACAGAGATGGGCTGTCACCATTCTATGAAAGCTGAACATCCACAGTCGCTACTATATTCCCTTGAAACCCCAGAAATCTCTGAAATAGTAATTGGAGCCAACAGAATTAAGCTGACTAGGATTCAAAAGACACTACGACATATCCAACCCTGAATAGCTATTCTTCCAACTCCATTTGTATCCCAATTTCCTTTTTCTTTTTCTTCTTTCTCTACTTCAGAAAATGCAGACCACTTTACTGGGCTTCCTTACTTCTTGTTGGTGTCTCCTGGTATTTACCAATACCAACCTTTCATGTGGATCACGGTCTCCCGCCTACAAAAATACTAAATAAATCCCATTTTCTACTAAGTCCTTTGTTTACAGAATTACTTTCTTTTCCTCAAAGGTCAATCTTACCACACAGGTAATATTCTGCTGTCATGCAAATTTTGAACAGTAATCTTAGCAGTAACTTGGGCACTTTGGTAGACACATTCAGCATCTGCTATTTCCTCTCCCATAGTTTCTACAGATTTATGATACCAAGCACATTAAACACTTATTTTGTAAAGAAATATTAAACATTGGTCAGCAAGCCATGTGTAAATCCACTTCTTTCTGTCATCAGAAACACCTTTTGTAGTCATTTTTACTTTTCTTTCCATCCTTTGATGCAATCGTGACTTCCATGCTCTTCTGTTGCTAGAAATCTACATTAGTCAACTGGACAGAGGAAAAAAAGATACTTAGCAGTAATGCAGTGCTTTTTTGGAGTTCCACTCTTCTCTCACAACTCATTTCACTTTACAGCTTACAAAAAATTCAAAAATAAGGCTTCAAGGACGTGAATTTAAGTAATAAACTTTCTGACTAGAGACCTGGGAGATGCAGATAGAGATCATTTTCTGGTCTTCTAGCCATCAGTTGTACAAATGTGTTGTGAGGGCAGAATGTCCCCTTCCCTCTCCCTCGCCCCACCCCCAGCTTTGGACAAGACAGGAATTTTCAAGCAGCAGAAATCGCTGACCATCTGGAAGGTAATCCCTCAGGCACTCAACAAACAAGTGTAAGCTTTTTCACAATATCAGAACAAGGAAGGACTAAGAGCATTTTCATATGCCTTAATACCATATTAACAAAAAAGGAAAACCAAAGAGTAATGTTGCTTGAGCCCCAGAGACTTAACAGTTATGTGCCCAGATTCATTTTTGGGGCATAAAGAATACTAATGTATGCTTGGCCACTAAATTCCAAAGATGTAACAGTCCCATAATCACTGCTTCAAGCTGCCTGTTTGAAGGTCTTTGCACACAGCTTTTCTACCTCCTAAAATTTCACCACTTAATCACACAAAAAAGTATATCCTAATGAACAACAGCAGCAGCAGCTCTGGCATTTTTGACAGGAAGTAACAGTAACAGAATTTTATTGAAATTATCAGGCTACCTCAAAGTGCTGAGAATATGCCAAAATTACATTAAAATATTTCCTGGTCTGATTTATGCCAAATTCTACAGCTGTTTGTGCTGTGCTCTTGAGCAGCAACATACAGCACACTACTACAGATGTACCTCTAAGAACAGACATTAATTTGTATTTAGCACCTGGACAGCAAAGCAAGAAGATCAAGCCAAGACCTCCATATAAAGAGCATTAGAAAGACTAACAAGCACTGCAGGAGACTGGAATTATACAGCAGCCCACTCAACTGCAAAAATAATAGCAGGTAAAGATCACAGGGTGAAGAGGTGAAGAAGAAGTAATAAGACAAAGTAAGAATGTTATATAGAAATGGTGTAAAAAGGAGTGGGCAAAAGAAAATTAAGTAAAAGCCATAGACTGGGCATCCTGTGATTTCTGGATATTCTCAGCTATCTAGATGACATTAAAATCTATTAGATTTACTTAAGACCTTTTGAATCTGCCATGCAACAATTTTAGATATTACCTATCCATCACCTAACACTATGATGTGCAATAGTCAATTTGCATATGCAAGTCACGAACATGTAGCTTCTGGACTTTATTCAAAAGCTGAAGTTAATACTTCCATTGACTTGTATGTGCTTCACAGCACCTCTACAGACCAAGGGGTTTCTCTTGATGGCAATGCATATTAATATTAACTACACGTAAGTTCCACAAAGTAGGGTTCTCCTGGAAACAATATAAAATAGAAGCACAACCTGGTACTCTTGGTTGAAGTTTTCTCATAGAGGAAATGCAGGATGTCACACAAAAACCCACCAAAAGTTAAGAGGAGGAGGAGAAGAAAAATAAACCATTTCAATAAATAAAAAAAAAACAAAACCAAACCTGACTTGGGAGATACAGTTCTGCAATTATTCTTTAAAAAAAAAAAAAAAACACAACAAAACAAACAAAAAAAAAACCAAAAAACCCCCAAACAAATCCAGCAAAAAGGATGGTTCAAAAAATCCCTTCCAAATGAACAAATAATAAATTGTTCAAAGCTGCTTTTTAAAATCCCTTGCTAAATAGGGACTGTAATTACCATCATAACACTTGAGTATATTTAAAGACTTCCCAACACAATTTATACCTGCAGTTCCTTTTGATCCTATCAGTCATCCTTATTTATTTTATACTGATGTTGTTCTAGTGAAACACTACCCTCCTATATAATTTTCCCTACTATAGCCTTCCTATTAATTTTAGTTGCATTACCTTGAACAATTATTTTACACTAGGAGGTATAGGAGTCGATGTACACATGTATACATATATAGTGACCCATCTTTAGGCAAGCAAGGGAAAACCACTTGTATTTACAAAATACTTTAAGAAATATAGCAGTATATTTACCGGCAAGTATTAGTTCACCCATCTTTTGTAATTACTTGTAGGCTATTAAAATGCACATGGGCAAAATATCCACACTTAGAAATTTATTCTGCTTTCATAGTAAGGCACTAGAGGAAAATACAGCACGTATGTAATGGATTAGCATGGTTCATGAAAAAAAGAGTATTATGAAATCCATCTGTAGATATTTCCAGAAAAACAGTGTTATCTGGAATTAACAGCATAATGAGTTTCATAACAACAGCTTCATTCCCACTGTCAATTCAATACAGATTAGCAGAGGTTTGCTAATTTACAAGTACTTTTTCTATTGATGCATCACTCCGGAACTGAAACACATCACATCCCCACAAGGTTGCTGTCCAGTGGCAAAAGCCTAAAATAAAAATTTCACACTATCCCCTCAAATTTACACCAAAGGACAGAAAAAAAACCCCAACCAACCAACCCAGCAAAAAACCTTCAACTCCTTTCCTTCCCCATCTCATTTCAAGCTGCCATACACAGGGGGCTGGAAGCAAGAACCCCAGCACACCAGCCCCTCCCATTAAGTACCACTAGGATCCCCCTCCGCCCGCTCCCCTCCACCCCCAACTAGCGGCGGGAGCTTGCCCGCTCCAATGCTGCCCCCTGCCGGCGCAGCCTCGCCGCCGCCCGCGGCAGCCGCAAGATGCGGCGCGGTCGCAGCTTAAAGGCGGAGGCAGCCTGGGCGCGTCCGGCTCTGCCGGACGGGGAGCGCCCGGACCTTCCGCCACCGGGACAAGTACTGCAACTCCGTTCAAAGCCTTCGCTTACAGGGGAGGCGGCAAATACAGGGAGAGGGGAAGAGCTGATGTGAATTTAACACTGACATAACTGCAGATCAGGATGCGAATGAGAACTGGGAATTTCTCGGAGAACAAGAGCTTTCAGATTTAGTCCTAAAATTCTTTATAGAACTTCAAAGAGTTAAAAGTCTGAGGCATCTGGTGAAAAGTGAACGGTGATCTTGGACTAAACACAGCCTTTTTTATTTTAAGATAAAAAGGCTGATCTGAACAGCATATACTAGCCAATAAAAAAGACCCCAACCTGTTGTTTCACAAACTGGATCCCCACGGAACACACAACAGCAGCTTTACTTATTAAGCACATCAAACAGAAAATAACTAGTGGAAAAGAAGTAAGTACAGGAAAGAGATGGGAAAAGAGACACTAGCAAATAAAAACAGATTGGGAGAACAACAGCCATTAACATACTGCAAATGAAGCAATTACTCTGTTACAAAAGCATCCTTCCCAACACAAGTGGCTAATTTATTCATTTTCAGGAAAACAGTCACTGCCAGTAGTACCACAATTCTTCTTAACAGAAGTATTAAATATGAGGCCCAATTCTCAAAAGCAATGAAACTAGGATGGTTCTATATGATGCTGTCTTTAATTCACTTCTTACTACCCTCAGGAGAAATACTCATCCCAATTTTTACTGACGTTTTTCGCTGATACGTATCTTTTCCTCATGAGAGGAGCTGAAAAAGAGAAAGTGTTCCTTCCAACTTGCTGAAGAGTTACAGTCCAAGTTTAAGAGACATGCTCCTAATTTATTAGATATACTAAACTCTGCAATGCTCCTTCTCCAAAGATGCAAGATTTCTTCTACTCCTTAATGGCTGGTTACTTTATGCTCTTGGACAGGGATGTGGAAAAATACAATCAGGAACACCCAGATTGACAGGTCTTCTTCTAAAACTGGCAGCTACAAATGCAGTCAGGCCCGCGGCAGCTGCAGAACAAGTCCTTTGAAGTGAACATAGCTTAGATTGAAACTGCTATGAAGAAAGGAAACAGCAGAGGATTCTTTTCATTGTATAAAGCTTCTCCTCACAAATATCCACCTTCTACTACGTGGACAGAAAGAAAGCCTCTTCTTTTGGTTAATTAGCAGTTGTTATTTGCAGAACACCTCAAAGGCCTCACTCAAGCAATGTCACGGCTTGTGCTCAACATGAAACTGTCAGTTCTGGTCTGGCTGCACAGCTATTGCTCACACTGAGCTTGGGAGTGGATCCCTATTACAAAGTAATTGCTAAGCAGGTGTGTAACAAAAGAACAAACTTCTACTGAAAAGATTTGGCAAAGCCACAGCAGTATGTTAGATGAAAACTGGATCAGTCTGCCAGCAGTAAGATAACATGTTCATGCTTCACATGACAGCATCTTCTCTACCCATTACCTGTGTTACCAGCAGGTTCTCTCTTTTGTTTGGTTGTTTTTTAAAGACCTTATCTGCACATATGACTCCTGCATCTTTCAAAGAAACAGATCTAACACGGACTACTTAAGAGTGCATCAGAGTTGAGGTCTGTTTCATCTTCTGGTTATGTTCTGTAACATAACTATTCTGTAGCATTCTACTGCCACCAGTGTATAAAAGAAAAAGAGAAAAAAGGTATCAAGGTAACATTGAGGGAAGAATAAAACAAAGAGGAAATGAGTCATAAAAGAATGAGGCCAAGAGACTATATCAAACATTAAACCAGCAAGACCTCTGCAAATCAGCTTTTAGGAAAAAATGTAACTCGAATGCAATACAGAAAAAAGGGAAAGACTTCAGATTCTACATAGATTTTGTCAGAATAAAAAGAGATCTGCACACTAGATAACCAACGTAAAACATCAAAATTTGTATTAGTGGTATGCATTTGTGATCTATCAGATACTTCCTGGTAAACGCTTCTTGCAAACCCCTGAAGAGGCACAAGCTCAATTCTGCATGACTTTTTTTTCCCCTCTTCCCAAAGACTCTTAAAACAGAACTAGGCATGAACAAGATTATTCATGACTAATTTGGAAGGATTATATGATTTTTAAAATGCTTGGATTAGTTCTCTCCCAATGACAGCAAAAACGATAAACCAGGCTGTGCTAGTCCCATCTTTCCCAAATTATTTTACTTTCCCAAAAGGCACAGAACGGTTTTACTAAGACTGAATTCACATTCTTTCATTCATGCGTTATCTTTACATGAACGTGGAACAATCTGGGAAGTATCTGTTCAAAGGTCCCATAATTTGTGAACTGTTCTGACTTCTGCAGTTCTGGTGTCCTCAACATAAGAGGGACATGGAACTGTTGGAACAAGTCCAGAGGAGGGCCACGAGGATGATCAGACTGGAGCAGCTCCCGCATGAAGACAAGCTGAGGAAGTTGGGGCTGTTCAGCCTGGAGAAGAGAAGGCTGCGTGGGGACCTCATAGCAGCCTTCCAGTGTCTGAAGGGGGCCTATCGAGATGCTGGGGAGGGACTCTTCGTCAGGGACTGTAGTGACAGGACAAGGGGTGACGGGTTAAAACTTAAACAGGGGAAGTTTAGATTGGATATAAGGAGGAAATTCTTTCCTGTTAGGGTGATGAGGCACTGGAATAGGTTGCCCAGGGAGGTTGTGAGTGCTCCATCCCTGGCAGTGTTTAAGGCCAGGTTGGATGAAGCCTTGGGTGGGATGGTTTAGTGTGAGGTGTCCCTGCCCGTGGCAGGGGGGTTGGAACTGGATGATCTTGAGGTCCTTTCCAACCCTAACTATTCTATGATTCTATGATTCTTAACACCCTAACAGATATGCGCAATATTTATAATATTCCTTACATAAAACCAGAGTAATTGCTTTTTGCAGAGCAGACTCTCCAAAACTGCATTTTTAAAAGCATTAAAATTTTTAATAAATTCACTTCAAGCTGTAATTTTTAAATCTGTTGTAGCGAAACATATGTGTCATACCAAGAGATACTAATCCCTGAATTCTGTTTAAGGAATTTATCAAGCACTCCACATTACTATCTAGAGAGCTATGCTACAATTTTCCAGCACTTTTCCATGAAGTCCATACTATCTTCTCTATTAAAAACACATTCTCCATAAACTCTTTCAAAGTGGGAACAAGAAACTGAGAACTAAAGCACTTTCTTTGAAAATTGGATCTCAATATAGTGCAATGAGTAACTTACTGGTTTATACAAGACCACTTAAACTGGTCCTATACATACAGACATAAGGCAGTATTCCCTAAGTGGCTGCTGCATGCTTCCATTCCTAGGCGTACCTGTTCTCAAAGACTCTCAAGCTAAAGCAGAACTATTTAGCTATTAAAAGCCAGGATGTTCCCATCCCTTCCAATTTCACAGATTTAAGTTAACTGGAATTGCTGTGACAATATAATACAGCTCTCACTAAATATCAGAGCATTTCACAAGGATAATATTCCACTCCATGTACAAGTGCCACTTTCTCAACACTGCTTCCATATGTCCAATGCAGCAGTGTGTCAGACACCTAAAAACCCCCTCATATATTGGCACCAAACTAACTCAAAAATAAAAACTGAAAATCCCAACCAGTCACTTCCTGCTTCAGAACAGTAAAGTTAACCAAAACCTATTTCTCCTTCTAATCATCCATAAATTAGACACCCACACAAATAAGTTTCCATTATGGCTCTTGACTGGCAAAATGTTTGCTATTTGCCAAAAGGTTTTTTTTTTTCCTTTTCCCTTTAAAACAACAAAAATAACACACACACACACACACACAAAAAAACCAAAACCAAACTTAGTGTCACTGAATACTGTTCTAAAATAAGGAGTCACAAAATACATATACTGTTAGTCCTAACACACACTATATGGATAAAAATACAGTATGAAAATAAAATATGAGATAAATACAAGAATGTAATTGTGTGGCATAGCAATAATAATATTAAATATTTCATAATGATAGGAAATATACTAAACCGTGTGTAAACTGCTACCCACTAACTTGTTCTTTGATTTGAGCAACAGTAAACAACAAGGTAGACAATGATCTGCATAAATTTATGGGTTGAAAAATATTTCAGCCCTGGTACATCAGACTATTTCAAACCATTTTTTTTCCCCCCTCCTCTTAGAAGACTGTATCATGAAACATAAAAGATGCAAAAGAAATGGAAGTGCAATGCTAAATAAAATCTACAGAATGAGCACATCTTCCTTTACATGTTCCCAATAGGTGGCAACAGAACACCAAAAATACAAAGTAGTTTAAAATTCTTTCTTCATCCAAAGTAATGAAAGCCCTGTTACAACTAAAAACTTGCACCAGCAGTTTTATTCAAAGGTATCACTGCATCTCAGCAACAGAAACTGTCAGGACAGGTAATGCCAAAAGCCAGAGGGTTCACAGAACAGAAACAAAGCATTTATTAAAGAGCTAGTTGTTATGAAGGGGAAATCCTGCCTGACCTATCTGGTGGCCCTTTATGATGGGACTACAGAACTGACGGACAAGGGTAAAGCAGTTGATGTCATCTACCTGGACTTGTGCAAAGCGTTTGACACTGTCCCACACAACATCCTTCTCTCTAAATTGGAGAGATATCAATTTGATGGATGGACCACTCGGTGGATAAAGAACTGGCTGGACGGCCTCACACAAAGAGTTGTGGTCAATGGCTCGATGTCCGGCTGGAGACCAGTAACGAGTGGTGTCCCTCAGGGATCGATGTTGGGACCGGTCTTGTTTAACATCTTTGTCGCTGACATGGACAGTGGGATTGAGTGCGCCCTCAGCAAGTTTGCCGATGACACCAAGCTGTGTGGTCCGGTTGATATGCTGAAGGGAAGCGATGCCATCCAGAGGGACCTTGACACGCCTGTAAGGTGGGCTGATGCCAACCTTATGAAGTTCAACCACGACAAGTGCAAGGTCCTACACCTGGGTCGGAGCAATCCCAGGCACAGCTACAGATTGGGCAGAGAAGAGATTCAGAGCAGCCCTGCAGAGAAGGACTTGGGGGTGTTGGTATATGAGAAACTTAACATGAGCTGGCAGTGTGCACTTGCAGCCCAGAAAGCCAGCCGTATCCTGGGGTGCATCAAAAGGAGCGTGACCAGCAGGTCGAAGGAGGTGATCCTGCCCCTCTACTCTGCTCTTGTGAGACCTCACCTGGAGTATTGTGTGCAGTTCTGGTGTCCTCAACATAAAAAGGACATGGAACTGTTGGATCAAGTCCAGAGGAGGGCCACGAGGATTATCAGACTGGAGCAGCTCCCGTATGAAGATAGGCTGAGAAGTTGGGGCTGTTCAGCCTGGAGAAGAGAAGGCTGCGTGGGGACCTCATAGCAGCCTTCCAGTGTCTGAAGGGGGCCTATAGGGATGCTGGGGAGGGACTCTTCGTCAGGGACTGTAGTGACAGGACAAGGGGTGACGGGTTAAAACTTAAACAGGGGAAGTTTAGATTGGATATAAGGAGGAAATTCTTTCCTGTTAGGGTGGTGAGGCACTGGAATAGGTTGCCCAGGGAGGTTGTGAGTGCTCCATCCCTGGCAGTGTTTAAGGCCAGGTTGGATGAAGCCTTGGGTGGGATGGTTTAGTGTGAGGTGTCCCTGCCCGTGGCAGGGGGGTTGGAACTAGATGGTCTTGAGGTCCTTTCCAACCCTAACTATTCTATGATTCTATGAAACAACTGATGACTTATACTCAGAGTTTATCTATTACAAATTTACAGTAACAAAACATTTTTGCACATTAAAGAAGGAATTATAAGGAAAAAAGATGGACTAATTTTTGTTGTTGTTGACATCTGCACCTTGGTCTTTAGTAGTGTTTATTTACAAGTCTAAATAAAGGGATGAGCATTTTTAAACAAAGTTCTAGCTAGCAAACCCCAACGTCATCATAGTAGCTCGTCCATACTAATTCCCCAATTCTTTGCAAGAAATGTCAGGAAATCAGAGTTCTCTCCTTGACAGCTATACCACTATTTTGTTTCTGTGGCACAGAGATATACAAATCAAGTCTAAAGAGTTACTACTTACTTGCTTTCCAATCCAGCTACGTCACGGTTCAAAGAAATAGTCTCTCTCGTAATTTCCACCTTTCTCACACTGCCAAAGAAGTCTGTTATCAGAACATTTTGAGGGTCTCGCCGAAAGAGATCAGTTCGGTGCCCAGGTGTGGAAACACACAAGCTTTTTGGACAGACCTGAAACTGGAAACCAAGATGGACAATCATATCCTGTCCCTCATTCATCACTAGTCTCCACACATACTTTGCAAAATCAAATTGATTAAAAAAAACATGCAAATGCTACACAAAACTTGCATTAATTTCAGTACAAGCTCCACAGCTAAAAAAATGATTGAACAAAAACATGTAAAAGCATAAACATCTTGATTGTGCATTTCAGAAAACCTTCATCCTCACGATTATGCTGTTTGAGTTAAGAAATGCTTCTGAGAAAGTCAACCATCGATTACATCTAACTGATTAAACGCACAAATTACTTTCGATGCAGATGCAGCAGTGCTGCTATAACCTTCCAAAAAGCACAAGCAGGTATAAATTCTTCACATTTACCAGAGAGGCATGCAAGAGTAAACAAGCTTTGACAAGTAAGTAACAATATAGGCTTTGTAAAAAAGCAAGAATTTACATTTTGATAAAAAAGTCTGAGTCTTATTTCTAGTTTATAGGCTGAAAATTAATGCGGAATTAGGATCTTCAAATATCAAAGGTGTTTTATGTACATGAAGTTCACAGAGTCATTCTGTAAAACCTACAGTTTACCTATATAATTATTTCTTTTACCCATCTATTTTGTCTATATATCAGATCCCCTGTATCTAACACACATTGCAACACATGGAAGACAGAAACAGCACAAATAAACTGTTTTTAATGGACTCAATTCTGTATAAAGGTACATTTGAAGAAAATAAGAAGGCGTAGCAGTGACAGATTTTTTGTGGCATTTTGATATCTAAGAAAACAGCATGCCTATTAAATAATAAGATTGTTATGTACCCAGCAGATATTCAAGGCAACACCAAGGCATTTTGGACACAATACCACACTCGTCATGAAAGTCTCTAATATTTCCCATCTGGAGAGATTCCTATTTCAAGGGATCTTGTAATGCACATAATGTAATATAATAAATAATACCTGGTTCATACTTTTATTAATAATGCTACCTAGCTTACAGTGCCATGAAATGCAGCCCAAGGCCTCACTCTCTGACCTCCCTGATGAGCTTGGAAAGTTGAGTTCATGTCTCAGCCATTAGAAGGCACTTCACAATGAAATTCACAACTCTACTAGACACAGGAGCTAGACACAAGCCTGTTAGATAGAGGCACTAGCTCTACAGCGCTCTGGACAGTTTCATGAGCAAATGTTGCTGTCCATTCAACAACAGCCCGCAGACCACCTGGTAACAGTGTAGGTTATGTGAGCCCTCATGCACTCCAGCAACACAGAACATTCAACATAACAGATACATGCACAGGACTATAAAAGACACACTCCGCGAGTGCTCATCTTCCTTAATATTAAATTCTCCAAGCGATTTTCAAACCAGGTCCATCAGTCACTGGATCTACAGTTCATATACCTAATCACATTTCAGCTCTTAAAACGCTGCATTCTTAGGACAAAATCACACATCCTAATTAACTCAGTGCAGATGCAACCTCAGTTACCCCAGATTGTGCCTGACAAAACCTGTGAGTTTCAGCCCATACCTCCTAGCAGAAATTCTGTTCTCAGCCTGACACAAAACACACGGGCTTGTATGGCTCCTCCTCTTAGGACAACAGTGTCCTACATTTAAAAAGTTTCCCAGAGAGGAAACAATGTACCTGGCTTTTCTTCATAGAGGACAGATTCTAACTTCCCATTCCCCCCTTCTGCTCCATTACAGTTTCCCTTCCACACCTTGTCTTTTTTGTCTAAGCCACTAAATATACAGCATTAGGCTGCTGCCTAATGCCCAGAGAGACTTCAGCTCACTTTCAACCTTTACCTTAAGAGAAGCACACATATCCACCAAGCTGGTTTTTAATGATTCCCAACTCTCCTATTGGCAGAGTATCACACAGCTGCTGAAGAAAAGATAGGGGCAGAGCAAATCTTTTTATTATCCTCCCTGTGAAGTGAAAATGAACTAGACTCATCATGTTCCCATGCAAAGCCACCTGTCAATGCACACAAACCCTCTTAAGTTTCAGTTTCAAGAAAAATACATCAATTTTCTTCAGCTCTGCTGCAACTAAGGGCACAAACATAAAAACTAAGTCTCTGAAGTAAGCTATAAAAGCTAAGTATTTGTTTTAATCCCATTACTTGATGAATAAATCTATGCTGCAGTTATATAATTAGTCTCTCTACCAAGCTCTAGAGAGTGTAAATCTCCCAAAACAACTACATCAGCCCTGAAACTAGGAAACTAATACTTCACACAACTATTTCTAACCTGTCCCACAACAATTTGCTACTGTTAGATGTTGAGATGAATCAAACAAAAAGAGGCAATGGCACCGAGAAGACAATTTTGGTATGACAAGATCTACCTATCCAGTACTGGTGTGAAAAAAGGACTGCAAAGCAATTAGACCAGAGCAGAGTAACACTAATAACTAAGGTCTTCTGACAAAAGAAAAAGCAAACACTGGTTAAAGGAAACACATTTGCTCATGTGTCCATTTTCACAATTTTTTTAAAATAAGATACTAGTCAAATAAAGCTAAACAATTCCCAAAAATGGGAACTTTGTTATCTTGACTTAACATTTTTAGCTATTTTATGACAAAGGATATCTCATTTAGAAATTTGAGACTTATTTTAAAACTTCAAATGTGTGACATTTTAATTTAGTCTTTATTTTTTTGAATTGTGATCAAACTGAAAGTCAAGTCAATTGCACAGCTTTATGTTATCCCTTAGCAACACAGACGGAGCAGGTGGGGAGTAGGTGGAGTGGATCATGAAAAAAGATGTCTCATTCTTTGCAAGAATGCAATATCCGAACCTTAGGTGGATGTGAAGAAGCTGTTTTAAGAGTGGCTGGAGAAAAGTATGGAGATGATGGAATAGAAGCAGTGTAGCAAATACACAGTTCTTCCAAAAGAGCAGACATTTGACATATCAGAAGATCAAACAACTAAACATTAGGTAATGATTTTAAAGCTAGTTAATGAGCCACTTAAAATCTTGTCCTGAGTTTGGAAAGAATTAATTAAAAAAAAATGAGACTGGAATAAAAAGTAGGTCTTTGTTCTTAAACCAGCATAACTGTAACAAAGCATTCTAGTTCTAAAGTATATCCTATAACTGTTGGCAAATAAATGGGCTTATATCCTTACCATTGACTAACCATATGCCATTTTGGAACTCTTAGATGAAGCCCTGAAAAGGACCAACTTGAAATAAAGTGGTCACATTTGCTGAAATACATTATGACTCATTACATGATCATCAAAAATCATTATATATTTCAGTCCATTTTCTTCCCTTCCCAGACCAACAATAAGTACATTAGCACATGATGACTTCGATTTACCAGTATGGGTTAACTTCCCACAGCTCTTCCTGAGAATTTGGCATAGAAGCAAAAAAAAACAAGTGAGAATGTCTAAACATCTTCTCCAAAGAGCCGAAAAGGTAAACTACTTGGCCAGCTATCAAGTTTTCTACACTTTCCACAACAACTGGATTAGTATCTAGCTGGCTAAATTAGTTATACCATTTACCAGATGGTCTCTTTCACAGTAGAAACCACTGTTCATTTGTTATGACTTTTTTTAAACAGCAATTAATTTTCTGGTTTACAGAATAGTTCTAAAGTGCTGTTTGAATAAATTGGCTAGAAAAAAGATACAATCAATACAGGACTTGCATATTCTTGTTTAACAAGATTTATTTTAAAATCATCTGTATCCCATGGTCAGAAGGTATTACATTACAGGACAGAATTTCAATCCCATGGTAGTAAAAGAACCTTGAATCTTAGTCACTGAATCAATTCTGTAACAACATAAAATCTGTCAAGTGTGGGCTGTTTACAGTGAATTCTACTACACATCTAGCAGCAAGGCTAACACCATCCTCTGTAGACAGAGGGTGGCATAAAACTTTCAAGCAGCTGCTCCTTTTACAGAAGTGAATCGAAGACAATGTGTTCTGTAAGTAGCGGCTCAGATCACTGTCAGATCACTGACACAGCATGTCAGGATTTACAGCTACAAGGCACGAAAGCATAATGTATTACTTCAGTGAAGGTATAAAGGGTTAATAGAGTAAATAAAATACATTTTGTATCATCTCACATCTAGCTTACAGAGGCATTTTCATAAATTTTGCCATAGGTTATCTGCTTGGCTGGGTTTTTTTCCTCCTCCCTCATACCCAAAAAGCTGTAATTAATATTTACCTAACATATAATTAACTCCAAACACTGATGTATTTTGACGTATCTTGCTCTGGAATCTAAGCGGATATACAGAGCAATTAGTCTCTGCAGGCATTTGTGAGTGCACCATTAGAATTTTAAATGTTTAATCTCTTGGCAAAACAATCAGTGTCTGCTTTTCCGTATCTGTAAAGTGTCTACTACCCATTAAGCTGATTTTAGAAGCTTCCTACTATCATTTTTCATGTGCCAATGTTTCATCCTATCGAAATTAATATTTAATGAATAATATATTAATTTTCCAATGAATAGTAAAAAAATCTGCCTAATTTTGGTTAAGCTCTTTCCGTAGCCAGCAAGCCACTTTCACACTGAGGACAATCAAGTGTTACACCATCACTACATTTAATAATGGCAAAAAGACCCTCTCTCCAAAGCTGCTTCCAAGAGAAACAGCAGGAGAACAAAATGCATTTGGAGAACCCTACAGACAACAGTTTTGAAACTGTTACAATCATTAGCATATTCATTAATGTTCAATATTCTACTTACTAGGTCATTCATATTTGTCTGACTGGCTGGATGAATTTCTTCCAAGAACTCTAGCACATAGAATGTGTATCTGTCCATGAGATGAACGCCAATTGCAAGATCAGGTTGATGCTTAAAAACAACACACAGCAATTATTGGGCATTTGCAGGAAAGAACTCAGTATTTAGAGAGCGAATAGAATGTAATAGCATATTACAAAAGTTAAGCATAACAATTTTTTGTTCTTAGGCAAATTACACAAAGAAAATCACCACCCATAAAGAAACATGTTGACAAGCTGAAAAATACAGTTTATCTTCATTTTTCTACACTGTATCCTAGTAATCTCCACATTTGCGAAAAAGCAGGGAACCCCTTCTTCTTGATGGTTCAGTAAAGATTTGTGGGCTGCCCTGAGCTTCTCAGAACTTGGAAAACAGGACTGGGAGAGACTGCTTATCTTACAGATCTGCACAGGTTCAGAGCTACGCTCTGCATAGATTCAGGTCTGCATAGGTTCAAACCCTAACCTGATGGTTTTGGTCTGGCTAGGACCTCTCTCCTATCACTCTGTCTGTAATTCAGCTGGGACACACCTACAGCAGGTGAAAAGTAGTGGTCTGGGGGGGGGGGGGTTGTATATAGAATAGTTTGGGTTGGAAGGGACCTTCAAAGGTCATCCAGTCCAACATCCCAGCAATGAGCAGGGACAGCTTTATCTAGATCAGGCTGCCCAGAACCACATCCAGCCCAGCCTTGAGTATCTCCAGGAACTGCACATCCACCACCTCTCTGGGCAGCCTGTGCCAGTGTTTTACCACCCTCCATTGTAAAATTTCTTTTTCTCAGCCTGAATCTCCCCTCTTTTAGTATAAAACCATTACCCCTTGTCCCGTCACAACAGGCCCTGCTAAAAAGTATCTCCAGCATCTTACTGGCCCCTCTTAAGTACTGAAAGGCTGCAATAAGGTCTCCCCAGAGTCTTCTCCAGGCTGAACAACCCCATTTCACTCAGCCATTCCTCATAGGTGAAGTGCTCCATGCCTCTGATCTTTTCATTGCCCTTCTCTGGACCCTCTCTAACAGGTCCATCAAGTGTAAGAAGTCCTAGATTATTTCCCATAAAATTTCTTCTTATCCTAGGCTATGCATAAATTGGCCAGCAAGCACAGAAATCCATTATTAGTCTGGTTCTTTGGGACGGCACATAAAAACAAGCAGAAAAAGTGCAATTACAAATTTTGTCAAAACCTCACTTTGTAACTAAATACCTTACACATTCAGCAATTAGAAGGGAAATTTTTAGTTTAAAAATAATAGGACCTGTGCTTTTTACTCAGGCATTTTGAAAGCTGTCTTCAGGATCACAAAAATCTACTTACTGATAAAGAATCTTCTCCTACTTGGCTGCTAGCCAAGGCCATTATATTAGGTGAATAAAATCGTTCATACATGGATGCTCCTTGGCAAGTATCAATAATAAACAACAATTCATTGTACCTGAAAAAAAATAAAACAGCCTCTTTATTCATCTCTCCTTAAGCAACATTCACACAGTTTGCTTTTTAGTTACCAGGACAGCTGCTAGGAACCCAAGGAACAGAAGAATTTATACTGATTCGTTCAACATGCAAGTTTAGTCAAAGCACAGTACATTTGAGCAGCTATACCTGCAGGAAGCTGCAAACAAAAATTAAAACTCTTCTTTCTGAATGCAAACTTTCATGCAATTTTATGGACAACAGAATCACTGCCAAAGGCAAGCAGGGCCTACTGGTAAGACTTCAGGCATGTTCAGGAAACACAATATTTAACCTCTAAATAATGCTTTTTTCCTCACCTTCTTTTCTGCCACATTTGTTCAAAGGCATCAGCCAGTTCTACATTTGTGATTTCTTCAGAATCCTGAAATTTTAGGAAACCATTTCCACCATGGCCTGGCAGAAAAAAATAAAAATCGGAAGTTATGCAAGATGGGTAGCTGAGAGAAAGATACTCAGTCCAGTTGACCATTCCTCTAAAAAAAATTAAAAAAGGCAAACACAGTTTTCGTTCTCCAAACAGACTCCAGCAAAAGAAAGTTAATAGTACAGTGAGAACAGTATACATACATCTTTTAAGACAGAAACTATACTTACTGCCATATAGGCTTTTTCTTACTTAGTATTACATGCTAAAAAAAGGAAAAAAAAAAATCCTTTTGACAATCCTTTTGTTTGTTTGGACTCCTGATGGGATTCCATGCTTTAAACATGCCCATCCAAGTGAACAATATCAATAAATTGTATACATAAACCTGTAATTACCTGTCATATATATTAGAATATTGCTTCTGTCATCAGAAAGAAGACGTTTAGATCGCGGTGTGCTTGGTGGGATTCTTCCTGTTAATACACGCAAAAAATTTTCAACAGTAACCTATGAATAGAAGCACAAAGTAATTTTCTAAAGAGAAAACTATCGATTAACAACTATAGCCTGGGTTACATTAAGTAATGGAACACTAAAAAAGGCAGTGTATATACCCAAAAGTAATACTTCACGGTATAAACTGCATAAACATTTTCTGCTTAAGGTTTTACTGCAGTTTCATAATCGTATGGTACCTTCTACTTTATTCCACTAACATCAGCCTGTTGCTTTATTACACCAAATAAGGCTAATGCCATTATAATTTCTTAATACATTTTCATTCATCTGAAAACCTGTCAGTGTATAGCTTTATTTTGTCAAAGCTGTTCATGTACTCAAAACATGCTCCAACATTAATGTGCGTTACCATGGAAAAATAAATTTAAATTCCCTCTGCAACACAGAAAAGGAAAAACAACATCAATTTCAGCTACATAAGTCTGAGAGATCAGGTAAGACCCATCTGGATGATGATTGCAAAATATTCTGTAAAACACCACTTCCTCTTCATGCAGACGTACACAGCTCAAATGCTAGCAAAAAATCTATACTCAGGAAAAAACGATGAAAAGAACATATCTCTATTTCGGTGTTGTATCTTCACTTCTTTATACAAAGCTTCAGAGAAATAAAACATCTACTATATACTTAATTCTCCCCTTATAAACCATTAGTAATTATTATGCAGCGCTATTAAACCATGCAATTGATGTCCAATTTAACTGTAAAGACACTATTTGAAGCAACATTACACAAAAATGAAAAGATGGTAGAATGCAGATTTCTTTACAGTAATTACTTTACAGTAATGTATAAACTACGGCTTTTATGTATTTTGATAAAAACATATACTTAACATTAGAAATGTAAGTAGATATGTCAAGTAAACATTTCACTTGACACCAGAAATTTCACAGTGGTGGAGTTCGCAAGATGAGACACTGAAGAACCATTTCCAAAGAAGAGAAATGTAAGTAATATTTGGATTCCTAACACGTACAAGGGGTCCCATATATTCATTTAATTGTGGGAATTTCATTACCTGAATTATAACATGATTCTAGTATAATAAACTTCAAATAAAATAAAACAAGTATCAAGGAGGGGAGGGGTGTGGTTTTTAAACCTATCAGTTGATAATAAAAGCCCAGCCCAAAACCAGAAATGTGACTAGAAAGACTTCCTCAGACTTCACAGGTGGTGTATAAATCTTTAAACCAACACTAAAACCAAAGACCCAGTGATTTAATTTAAATGCAGTCACCTCATAGCTTCTGTAATCCACTTCCACATCATCTCCATAGACATTTAGCTCCATGTTTTTATGACTAAACACAGTAGCTGGTTTGGGATTTCTGGGATTACATGCCATGTCATCTGCCAGCATCAGGACAATGTGACTATGGAAAATAATACAAAAACATTTCAGCCATTCTACTTTCATATAACAGTCAAACAGAAATTACAACAAAACTGTCCCACAATTACAACAGCTTATAACACTAAGAAGATTCATGGGATCATAAATGAAATTTTGCTTACTTACACTGTATTTCCTTATGTACACCCTCACTATTATGAAGATACCACACAGAGAAATGCAGCTACCTCTTATATAGCTATAGGATTAAGTTAGGCCAAAGATGAACACAAGAGTAGTTGGTATTAGCAGCTTTACAATACAGACATGCCCAGACTTAGACTTGCAGAACTATTAATAAAAAATGTGATTTTTATGAGGCACTAAATCATTTAATGCAGCTCCACAGAAGAAATCCCAGCCTGTTTGCACCTCCTCAGATCATTTAAAAATATTATTACAATTTTTAATTAAATTTGAGGAGCTCATGAACATTTTTCAAACTATTGTACTGTATCTGATGCACTACTGTATGACTATCTGTGTTACTGGAATTTTGCTGAAGAACACACTGAAGACATTTTGTCTTCTTCATAGTTCAAAGAGAAATAAAGAAACAATAAGGAATAAATAAAACCCCAACAACCCAACATTTCATATTACTAATTTAAAAAAAACCCAATCAGCATTATTATAAAACTGTTCCAACTTGCATGCAGCCAAAGACCTCTATTACCCATAGCAGGGCCAGGTTTGGGTCAAAATATGAAACAAGAGGACACTGGAGACTGTTAGCACTGGAAGAATGTGCCAGAGATGTCTGGAACAAGGCGAAGTTGGTTCTTTCCGTGGATAACGTTGTCTTGGATATAGTTTCTCAGACTGTGGTCTCCCAAACAATGCTTACAAAAGGAAAACTCTGTATCCTGCAAAGAATACTGCTAATTTAGGTTCTCGGGCACACAGCTATAAATTAAACTGTGTTGTGCTATTTAAGCATCATTCCTGTGCTTGTCATCATTCACCTATATGCCTGCATAAGCACTTTAAGAATAAAGTTATTCTTTATTAAGTGCTAATAGGCACCACACTCAACCAAAAAAAGGAAGGGGAGAGGGGTGGAAGAAAAAGAGAAATGCTGTTCAAAATAACATAAGCATAAATCCTCAGAAATAATCACAGTAAATTATTTCAATGGGAATAAAATGTTGGCATAAATATGCAGGTGTAATGATAAAAGTGAGAGGAGAACAACTAAAGAGAAATAAAGAGATTTTTTTCTTCCACACACGCACTGCAGTACAAAACTATTTTTATAAAAGAGAAATATATGCAGAATATATGCCTTGCAGATTTACTGAGATAGTCAGTGTACATCCATTTTTTGTATTAGTCAGAAGAGAATATTCCACACTAAGCCATCACTAGGCCTACAGTTTCGCACTGTATTTTTGCTAGGAATGTGTTTATTCAAAAAGAAGAATTAGTAACCACATGAACTCAGGAAAAGGTTCTGATTTGTAGTAGTACAGACAGGTAAGCACAAACATGCAGAGTTTGTATATTGCATGGCATTCATATACATGCATATGGAATACACCACAGTTAAACAGAACCACTGCATACAAGCGGTTCATAGATGCAGCAAAACAATCAAGATGTTAACTCGTAGCTTAACTGTTAAACCAAAGTAACCTAATTATATACTATAGTAATATTTTCATGATACAAGACTTATATTGCATAATTATTCCAGGAATCAGAAACAATTTCTGAATTCATTTTGTCTTTATTTTAGCAAAACTTTTCTTTTACAAATTAGAGCATTGTGCCCACATGTCAACAAACCAGAGCACTTTACAGTTATAAAACCACAAATCATTTTCCTAATGAGTTCTGTTGTTGGAGGATATATCTACATACACTGCCAAACTGACACGGTTCTATTCAAAATGAGGCTATGCACAAACCCCTCCAAAGAACCCAACCCCAAAACCCATGATAAATGAAAAGAAAAATAGATAGAGGAAGAAGTTTGTCTAAGGGAGAAATCCATACAAACCCATGTCAAAACTGCTGTAAATGGGGGAAAAAATAGGCATGCTCTCTCTTTAGGTCTTCTCCAATGTTTTATTTCTTGACCTTAGTCTAAAGCATTGCTGGGTTTTTGAGATCAATTTCAAGATCCTTGGGTATGGCTAAGAAAAAGATCAGGCTACTGAACAACAGAAGTCTTCAGCTATGCTGTAGGTTTTGCAGTATTTCTAAAACTGACACTTATTTTGACATTAATGGTCAAGCTGGATGGATGCAGAAAACATGAAAGTTCTCAGGTAAGGGCAAAGCTAGTGAAAGAATTCCTAAGGTAGTATACCTAGGGTACCTACGCTTCCAAGGCTATGCAGCAAAGAAGACAGATGTTTCCGAATACATCGTAAAAAAAAATAAAAAAATAAAAAAAAAAATCCGTATTTCTGTGGCTTTCAGCCCACAGTGCTTCAGCAGCGTGTTGCCTCGGATTTACAGCCCCCGAACACTTCCAAAACCTAGATTTCAACACCCCCTCCTTCAAAAACCAAGAACTCACTTTTTCTTTTTAAAAATAAACACAGGGAACAGGATGATACTGCATCACAGTCACATTTGAGTGGAAACTAGCTCGGGACTCCAGGTACCACAGTTTGGATGTTGACAAAAAAATGCCATACGAATTCAATCCAGTAAAACATACATTTTGCAATGATTAAGTTGTTCATACTTCTTTAGGCAGAAATACTGAAGAAAGTACCAGTCCCCTAAACAAGCATGAAAAATCAGAACCACTAGGATTTCCAGAGAAGCCTATGTATATAGCCTATTATGTTGGTGCACAATTCTGGTATGAGTAAATTGCATTCCAAAACAGTTGATGGAACTGTGCCAACGTCCATTCAGAACACAGCTAAGACACTTCAGAACAGTTTGTTTACCTTCCTCATCCTATTGTCAAAGAAGGGATACTATTTTGACTATTGTGTTATCACTAAGAAGCACAACTGGTATGGAAAAAGCTTCTGGTTTCTCTAAAAACATAATGCAAAATGGATTTTTCAAGGCTACTTTTAATATGTAACAGCAGCTTTGTTCAGGCTTTTAGAGACTCTCAAGGTAGCTGCAGATGTGGAAGTCTTACACTTCAATTCACTTATGGTTACTAACATCTCCACACTGAAAGTACAGCAAAAGTCATACCTCAGAGTAGTACTGTCACCGCTGATGCATTTATAAACTTTCACATTATGCTTTCACGAGTTTTCTAAGTGGCATATTTTAGTGGCCAGACACCTCCTTGTATTTTTAATCTAATTAATCTATTCCAACTGGTAAATAACTTGTGACTACTCTTTTTGAACAATATTGCCACACTTTTCAATACACTGATGGAATCATATGCCTTTTTACTTTTAGCCAGTTAAACTGGGAAGAGAAATGTAGTTTTAAACTGCTTCAGACAATAAGGTGAGCTTTATCAGTACATTTGCAAGGAACGGTATTCACCAATATTCCCTCACCTATCGGGAATGCCCAGTCTCTTGACACTTCTGTATACTGAGAGAGTATTTGCCACATGACGATAATTGAACCAGAATCGAGACGTACACACCTTGGGAAAAGAAGGAAAGAAAAAAAATCATACTAAATACTGTAAAAGATAAAGATAGCCTGGCACATTGCATCAGAAGACTGTGATTACAGAAATATCAACAAACTAGTAACAAATCAGAAAGAACACAGCAACACCAAAAACCTCATGATATAAGCTATAGAAGTCTTTGTTGTATCAAAGTAGCAAATGCTGAAAATAAAAGCTTAAAAAAAAATTAGTTCTTAACATACTGACTCATGAAAAAATTGTCATAAAACCCAACGAAGTATAGAAAGTGGCACTTTAGGGAATAATTCAGCAATAGTAAGTGGATAAGCTAAATTTTCTTCACTTGTTTTTTCTGTATCAAAGAGAAATCAAAGGAAGAGTTCTCATCTCAATATCAAACCATTCTGGGATCATTCTTGCACAAAGGCATAAGTGAATTCATGCAGAAGCCACACACAGGGGAAAATACACTGAGGACATTTGCATTTAAGGAGTCAAATATAATAAAGTAAGAGCTAAGTGAGCTCTAACCAAAACCTGAATACAAATTCTCAAAAATTTCAAAGGAGCTCAGTTTTTTCTGTTCTAACAGGCAAAGTGTCAGGGATCAGCCATTCCTGCACGTAAAACTAATACCTAGGTCAGGTATTATTTAATCCGTCCTCAAAAGCCTTAAACCAATGAGATTTCAAAAAGCTTCAGAGGCAATCTGATGTAGTTCCTTACTAAAGCCTTATCATTGTCCTTGTGCTTGTGTTTGTTCCACACCAAGGACTGAAATCCTGCTCCAGAGACAAATTTCCTTCACTTTTACAAGTCTTCCAAACACAGAAAGGAAGAAGCATGTTAGAAAAGGTAACTTTAAAAACACAAAAATAGAGAAGCAGTAATGAGCATTCAGACAGGTCTTTTAATTTTTCAGCTTTAAATGTAAAGCTCTAATTTAATCATAGATTTACCGAATGACCTGGGTTGGAACAGACCTTAAAGATCACCTAGTTCCAAGCCCCCTGCCATGGGCAGGGACACCCTTCACTAGACCAGATTGCTCGAAGGCCCATCCAACCTGGCCTTGAATAGAAAAACACAGATAAAATATATGTTTCGTAAACAGAAACATCTCTAAGTTACACTATGTAACATTTTTGTCTCTAGCCTTTTCATAAAAAGAAATGAGTAGTAGCTTGAATAATAATAAAAAATCAGCCTAAAAGGATCCCTTTGTGTCTCAATCATGCTGTCAGTCAGGAAAAAAAGCCCATGGGATCCAGCCCATGAGAACATTTGCCTTTCAGCAAGATTTAAAGCTCTGAAAACTAACTGTGGCCTACTTAGCTATGACATTTCAAGGTATTAGCACCTGCCCCTTTCCTCCATTACCTCTCTTACAACACAGTGGAAAATGTTCCTACGCTTTAAATGTTGCTCTTCACACTGCGGCATATTAATTTCAACTACTGATGAAGGAGGACTGCAGTACAATGCCAGGCTTGAAGTGCCTGATAGCTGTAAAACCCTCCCTCTTTTACTGCTTCAAGAAGTAGTAGCAATTGTTACAAAGCTTACCTATGAACTACTGAAAAAATATAACCAGCAGAGAATCTGTTGAGAACAGAAAATATAACTCCTTGTACCTAATTTTCCACCTCCTTTGTGTGTTTTTATGGAGCATAAAAGCACCTACTTGTTAATAGTATTAGAGTAGTACTTGATATTTTAATAGTTTTGAGTTTGTTCATTGTAAAATACAGAAATTATTCCTTCTAATTTAATTAATTACTGTTAACTTTTCTTTTATATTGCTCAGTTTTAGTATCTGGAAAACAAACAGCTGCTACTGAGTAATTACAGTCATGTTCTGAAACAAATTAGTCATTAAGCCCCAAATTGTGATTAAGAACCAATTGTGAAGCATGATCCAAAGCTAATAAAAGCTTCATGGCAAAGAAAAAAAAAATTGCATAAAAACAGTTGATCTAAACATCACACTGCCTGAATTTATTTTATTCTAAGCCTGTTACCATAATTCAACAGGTTAAGTATGAACAAGAATCTGAAATCAAGTGTACCTTTCTGGTTCAAGAGATACTATTCGCTGATATCAGAATTACACTTCTGTTCAATAAGCAGTATGGTAATTTAACCGGTTTAATGCTGTCAGAACTTTTGTTTTACAAATCCTGCCACATAGCTAGACATTCTGAGTGCCTGAAATGTAGTCATACTGAAAAGATAATTTTATTACAGCGTAATAAATTTGCAGGCACAATTTCAAATTTACTCATTCCCAAGTCTTTATCTTTCCATTTCTTTCAGATGAACAGAATTCTTGAGTGACTGTTGCTATTACGGCTCCTGTTGAAAAGTTGTCAACTTTATTGGAAGAAAACTACCTGTGCCACACTTACCAAAACTGCCCAGTTATTTGTATGTCCACTTCTAAAGAACTCTTCTGCTTGATCCTGAAAGATGGAGACATTAGATGCCTTTCAGTAATAAGAAATGACCACTCGTTTTTGTTCTTTCCACAAGACAGTGTTCAATGCATACGTTTACCATACTTAAATGCTGAATAAATCTTACAAAAGCTTCAAGAGGTAGTTTGTCTTTTTCTGTTTTTTGTATTTCATGCAAGTTAATTGCTTCAAATCTTTCCCTGAAACTTGTGAAATAACAAAGGAGAAAGAACTATTAGTCATTTGCAGCTTAGTTAAAACAAAAGCCCACACATCTCTATTCCAAAGGACACTAAGAACAAAATAAAATGATTTATTGACCTACAGTTTCTCCCTTAATGAGAAGAGAGGCTTGCATTAATTTTTATTTTCCTTGTTCATCTCATCTTCTCAAAAGCACCTAAGTGAATCTGCAATTTTAACCCATTTTAAATCTGAAGTGGTTACATTTATCTTCCAAAATCAGGATCTATGATAACAGCCTTCTCTATAGTCTGTGATTTCCATAGCTCCCACTGGGCTTTGCAAAGAGGGCCCTTTTTCTTTAACAGATTGCATATATCAGGACACAGAAAGGGGATAAAGACTTTGCAGAGGTAAAGGAGTGAGTCTGTCACTGGACAAGAATCCAGACTTGCTGATTCTTAATCAGATTCTGATAAATCTCTGAGGGGTACTGGGCTGATGCCTGTGGTTTCACACAAAACACACAGCCACAGAAAAAAGCATTTGTTAAAATAAATGTAAAGTGCACTGTATTCGAAGTAGCAAACTGGCAGCTTGATTAGGAAGACTTATATTTTATTTGTCTATTTTTTTGTCCTGTTTGTAATTAATGTCAAGTATGACAATTAGTAATAAAGCAGAATCCAAATGCAAACAACACTCCAGGTGCAGTGTGGGCACCGTGCAAAACCGTAATTACTGAAATACAAAATTACCCCCACTGAAACAAACAAGCCTAGCTCCCACCGCTATGGGCAAATGCCTTCTCGCACCTGCGAGACGGGGTCAGGGTAATAAATCAAGCCCAGGTGAGCTCAGGCAGCTAGACGGCCCCAACACCCCGACCTGGTCTTTAACCGATGAAATTCCATTCACACATAACTTAAGCCAACAAAAGCCCGAAGAGTAACATAAAACACCGGCTACTGAAACTTACACTGTGTACCCAAAGAGAAGCTCAGATTCAGAAACTTACAAACGCGTTCAAAGACTGTTTGTTTGCTTAACTTTGAACAGCTTACGCGAGTCACCCGTGCCCGCTGAGCCCCACGGCTCCAGCGCTGCGCTGCACTACAGTCCACGCGGCCCTACCACCGGAGAGCACCCGCAGCCCCGCCACGGGGCAGAGCGGAGCGGGGAGAGGCGGAGCCGGGGGAGGGACAGACCGACCCCCGGCCGGGGCCGGCAGCACGGCCAGAACAGCCGCTGGGGAGAGCTGCTCACGGACTGCGCCCGCCGAACCCAGTGCCACCCCGCTCGGCAGCGCCACAAGCGGCCCGGGGCGGCTCAGGGCTGTGGGCACGGGCTCTGCCCGAGGAGAGAGGGAGATGGGGGAAACCAGCAGCATAGAGCCTGCAGGGTAGCACAGCGCCTCCCGCCCTCTCTCCCCGCCGGCCGCTCCCACCAGCTTCCGTACCTGGACACTGCTGGTGAGCGCTGCCCCGCAGCACCCCAGGAGCAGGGTGGCGGCGGCGCGGAACCAGCCGGCGCCGGGCTCCGCGGCCGCCATTTTACCCCGACTCTTCCGCCAGGCCCCGGCCGCCGCAGCTGCCGGAAGGGGGAGGCGGCTTCTGCGCATGCTCCGCGGTGGCTCCGTGCGCGGCCGCTCGTGTGGTGTCCGGCGCGGTGGCTCCGAGGAGGGGTCCCCGCGCTTGGGAGGATCGTGTCCGTGCTCTGAGCCACGCCGCGGGCCCAGGCACGTACCAGAGCTCCCTCGGCATTCCCAGCCTGCTTAGAGCTCGGTTTTCACAGAGCCGAGGCAGGGATGGCGGCAGAGCCCACCACCGCCTCGAGCATACGTGTTCGTTTTGGCCATGTCACGGGGTTTTGCAGCCCTACCCAGACCTCGTCCGTCCCTTGGACAGGCCTGGCTGACATGTTAAAGTACTCTGGCCTTTCATCTCGCCTTTGGCTTGGGAGGCTCCTGGGGGTGTAACAACAGACGTACCTCTCAGCCGCCTAGCAAAAACATGCTGGAATCGCTGGGCTTTGTTGATGCTAGCACACCAAGCGGAGGATGACCTCAGGCCTTGGGCTGCAGGGCAAGAGCTGCCTTGGAGAGCAGAGAGCCAGGGAGAGCGAGCACCTTTGGTGGGGAGGAGATGGGGACCTGGAATTGAGTCTTCTGTCAAAATGCCCTCTTAAATGCTTGCCTTTCACACATGCATCCCTCCGAGCTGATGAATCATCAGATTTTTATTTCAGTGTATCGAACCACCTGGTCTTGATTCTTTCATTTCCACTAACTAACTCATCTTGTCACCACCTTTGTTCAATTGCCTGATGGCTTGCATTAGTGAAGATTCAGAATCTGCCATGGACCATGGAAGCTATTTCCTGCTCTGTGTACTTGTCATCAGTAATGACTTTCTCAGACAGCAGCATATTTCCATGTATTGATGTTGGAATTTCAACAACATCACATTTGCTGTTTGGAAGCATCACTGGTTTCCTCAATAAAAATAATGACATGTAATTAGATAGCCTTTTCTTTTTGTGCCTAAGGCTAATAAACTCCCTAGCAAAAACTATAGCCACCGACTCATGTTATGCTCACATCTCCTGTGTGAATCTTTTATTAACCAGCCGAGAAGCGCTATGTGTGTCTGTCTCTTGGTGCCTGCTTGTAAGTTCCCCTGTTTATCTTCTTGCTCTAAAACACTAACTGAATTTATGACTAGGGACAAGCTTAAGCTTTTTCCTTGCCCTTTCAAATGCTTAGGTCTCTGAGCATTCTGAGATGTGCTCAAGATGCGTCAGTAATTCTAAAGGATAGGCAGCTATCTACAGAGCATGTACTCATGCAGTCTTATAAACTGGTGAGTTGATTTCATGCGCTTTGACTTGGATAGCTTCTCGTTACCTTTCAGCTCCCATGTGGAGCTGGATAGATAAAATGTGACAGAAGGTCTTAACCTTTGGCTGAACTTCTTTCTGTTAAGCTCAGTTCTTTGCTCTTTGCATTTATTACAGATATTCGTCCTTTGGTATCATGCATTCTGGTCAACAGCTTTTCCGATAGAAAAATGTCATCAGCTATATCCTGATGATCTATCTTTGAATCAGGCATAAATCCTGATGTCTGTACTGAATGAAAAATTAGGTTAAATGTTACCAAAAAGTAACTTCAGCTTACCAAGAAGCATTCCTGACATGAGAAGTAATGAACATCTTTTCTGCGAACACAAGTTGAAAACATCCGGTTCATTTAAAAACTGCCAAACCTTATGAAATTCATGTGACAGGTGACCTTAAGTTTGTCATTCTCTGGGATAATTGAATTTCAGTTTGAATAACATTCTTTTCAGGCCACTGTGTATGATTTGCTACATAAGAAAAAAAGAAATGGAAAAAAAGCCACCAAAATTTTTGTCAAGTAGCATTGCAATAGTGTAAACATAGATTATCATTTATGGGCCGTACAGGCAAACATCCAGTACTTGTGCTTTGTAATTAAGAACTGTAGCAAATTTCCCTTACAGGAAGGATCACCTGTATGGGATGAGACACTTGAAATCCTACGTTTCACCACAGGTCAGAATAGTTTAAGCACACTTGTCCAGTCAGTATTGCTGCTGTTTCTCATGGGTCGGTTCTGCAATCTACAGTAAGGTTTGGCTTGCTCTTGATGTAAAAGCGTAGCTGCAAACTCATCAGTCTTGTGTCACATGCTGTCTGCTGCAGTGTGAGAGCAATGTTTGGATCAACTACAGTCACACTGCAGGTGTTACTCTTAGACTGTAGGTGTTTGGGTCATATTGCTGCCTTTCCATCCCAGGGCAGATACAGCACTGAGTTAGGGCAAGCTCAATTTCACAAACTCATTGGAGTATTACAAAAGGATGGCCATTATTCCCTCTATTTTATGTGGTGCATAATACAGTGCATAGTTCACATTTTTAGATCTGTCTCTGGTTTGCCTTCTGGATTCCTGTAGCCTGGTTGTATGTATTTTGTAATGGATCTACTTCTGCCTTTTATTTCTTTGCAGTCTCAGTCTTTCAAGGCTTTAGTATTCGTCAGACACACAAGTCTGCCAGTGCTTCAGGCATTATTCCTGGAGGTGGTATCACATCTTTTTTTTTTTCCCCCGGCAAGACTGTACCAAAAGCTTTGCCTTCATTTTTTTCATCTTTATTCCCTTAGGCAGCTCTCAGCACAGACTTGGTGTTTGCTCCCATGCCTGTACAGGGCTTTTTTGCCTAGAAATTAAGCTCTAAACTGTGTGTTTCTGGTTCTTCATTCTGCTTTGTTTTCATGCTAATCACAGCATTTTTCATGCTCCGAGTGTCTTTAGCTTGACCTTTGCCACAGTGTTTCTTGTACCTCATGCTGAGTAATTAGAAAGGACACCAAGTGTGTATCCCAAAACGATCTGTAATTAACCATTTAAAAAGCTGTTGTAACTGCAGCTGTTACTCACATTGATGCACATCCTTGGTGCCCTTCCAGATTCTTTCCTTCTCCAGCAGGTTGCTCAGGCCCTAATCCTCTAATCCATACTCTCTAGAAATTGCCCTCTAAGAGCCATCTGTCAGTTTGCTCCTGTCCAGCATGGAACAAACAATCCTAGGCTTCGTCAGAGGAGAGGCAGCAATCCCAAGGGTAACTCCGTAAACTCCTAAAACAGGGATTGTCCCTACTAGAGTTTACCTGCCACTTTTTGACCACAAACTTTTTTCTTCTGTGCCAACAATACCAATTAAATATCTTTAATGTTGTTGGTATTAACAACAATATATTGATTGTATTACCTATAGGTATCATAGTGCAGCCCTTTTTCTGTACCCTTCATCCTTGTTCTGTGCTTTTTTTCCTATTTTTCTGAGACTTACATGTACTACCTGATAATTTTCTACTGTAGAAGATAAAGACATGTATCTTTGGGTGTATTTATTATGTTTCCAAAAGAAAAATGAGAAGGCACTCTTGCAATGAAGTAAGTCAACAAGACTGATTCCTAAGGAATCATCAGTAATAGCTCAACTGTATTATCTCACTACAAAAATGCAGATTTGTTACTTTTTTTCATTTTGAGTGTCAACACAATAGATTAAAAAAATTGTACCGACCAGACAAGTCTACTACAGTTTGGTATCTGAGCTGATAAAATGGCTATCTTCAAATATGGAACCTGAATGAAACAACAGTAATCAAATTAATGATAGATTTTACTCATTTGGGTTTTTTTCCCCATTTCTCTAACTGGAAGACTGGCTTGATTACAGAATGTTTGTACTTTGAAAAGATTTACATTAGCAAAGAATACTGATGAAACATATGCAAAAAGAATATGGTGAGAGTAACAGACACAGAACTCCCAAAGAAAAATAACTTGAAAGAAGTCTTGCTTGTAATACTGTCGAGCTGAAACAATTGTGATGCATTGTGTTTCTCAATAGATTCTTTTTTAACACTGGCTAAACACATTAGAACATACACTTCGTCCATAGATTACACTGCTTATCTTTACATTGGAATCAAAGTGGACAATATTTTATACTGTTATTTACAAAGTGAGTCTATAGACATTTTTTACAGTGTCTTTTGAGGTCAGAATAGAACACAGGCAAAAACCTTGCAACTGACAATGAAATTCAGTTGATATTTGTTCTTAATGAATTAACCATCTACCTTGTCATTAGTTCTGTTCTGTTGTTAATGATACAAATACCAGCAGGTGTGGAGGTTCCGTAATGTTGAATTGTGTAAAAATCCAGTATTTCATCTTCAGAAGACATGAGGTTATGAACCATTCCAACAGTTTATCCTGTTGGTTAAATAAATAAAAGATGAGAAAACAAAACATCAAAAACAGTGGCAGCTTGTTTACATAGTTCGTTGGATGTAATGGCAGTCATGAAATATGAATGCACATCACATTTGGTCTCAGTGCATCAATATTTTCCTCAATAGAAAGCAATGCTGAAAACTTTTGTCAAAACATTCCCATTTCTTAAAATAACAAAATATGTGAATAATACAGCAGTAAAAAAAAATGCTATCTTTTTAAATTACCATCTCCATTGTATTTTTCCATTAATATTGCAAAAGGGCTCATTCTCAAATAGAAAATTAACGGGCTTCTTAATTAGGAACAAGGTAGGAATCCTAATTAAATTGCTCTAAATAAAGTGAAATTTATAAGCATAATTTCAAGCAGTGGATATAAGCTCTCAAACCATTACTTAAAGTTACTGTGTGTATTCTTAGACTACTCTACAGCCTGCAATCTAAATATATCCAAATAATTTTCTTCATTAGCAGGCAAGAGATTTTACACCATTGAGGACTACTCAGCAGCTATATGAGAAAACAAACACAAAAATTTTGAAAATTAAAGGTTGAATACACATCAGATTTACCTGAAAAAAAAAAAAATACTCGATTTAATGTTACAGAAATTGTATTAGAAATAAGATCTACAGTGAGGCAACTTTGAAAAAGATCACTTGTACACTAGGTACAATCACATTGATTAACATTAAATATATGAACACTGACTAAAACTGAATCCAGTAAATTGCCAGGAAAGCTTATGTAGATCACTGTGTGATGAGTACTGAAATTCTGTTAGAACTCATTAGTTTGCACTCAAGAAGCAAAATTTAAAACAAATCCAAAGATAAGCTATAAGGACTTTTAAAGAAAGATTCTCAATGGAAGGAACAATTTGAATTTTTTAGAAGTAAGTATGCATGGTTATTTCCTGTTTTTTTTCCAGGAGCTTTGGGGTAGAAGGTCAAAACAACCCAAACACCTTTATACAAAAGCTCACTTATCCTTTTTAGAGTAGCTGTGAACAAAAGTGGCAGTGGATCAGAAACCCCTTATAATTTCTCTTACTACTGAAACTGTGTGAAGCAGAGCTTTTGGTTCCTTCTTTAGCTTCATTTAGCAGGATACTGTAAAAGCTGCTATGGATCAGGTGGAAAGAACTCATGCTGAACTAAGCATGGTGTATCCTTCAACACATAATAAATTCTAACTCTCTGCCCTTTGAAATTAAAAGTACCTATTGAGCATATTTACTGGAAGCTGTTCCCAAGTAGAAGTGCCAGAATGATTTCTTAAATTGAAATCATGGCTCTTGGGAGCCAGATTTTCCTATGATTTATAAAAGTGCAGTCTTGCTGAAATTCCTTTCTGTGCAGAAGGTCAATAAAAGGCCTTTTCACCATTACAGTGCTGGCACTCAGTGCAAGGTGGAATTTTACTTAAAAAATTAAATGGGTTATTACTAAGCAGAAAGTCTGGATGAAACCAAACACATTCAGCAAGAAAGTAAACTGGTGACTAGGCAATCCTCCAGATAGTTTCTTTCTTAAAAGCCAAATTGAAGCCAAAAGCTGAAGTTGATAAGGATACTGTGCAAACTGAGGAGAGCTGCCCAGGTGAGTATGTATTGTTATAAAATCTGTATGGTTTTCTATGTCATTTTGCAACTTTCATCAGTAAAAAAAAAAAATTCAAATGCTTTATTTTTGCCTGACCTTATCTTTGTCTTAAGGATTGTATCCTGATGAGATTTTTCTAACCGAAAGAGACTATTAAGAAAAGAAGTCCCAGTGATACAGGAGTTACCAATACATGAATATGTGCCTGTCATTTCTAGGTATCTGTTATGTTCTGTGACCTGAACTAAGTGTTTCAGCTGCTACATACATATTACATGAAAATGTAAAAGCTGCATTTACTGTGGTTAATAAACTTTTACATTTTAAGATAGGCATTCAAATTTACATGCTCATTCAGTTTTTATATGGAGAAAAGGCACCCTTCAGTCAATCAGTTCCAACTAATCAGTGCCTTAATGGATGCATTTGCAAAGGTATTATCTCGGCGAGAATCACCTTCCTGCACTCTAACCCTCTGATGGTTATCAAAGATTTCCTTAAACAAAAATTCTCTTATTATAACATTCTGTAAATGCTAGAAAAAGATTATCTTTCTTACATTTCAGCTGTATGTTCATGTTACATATATGAAGAAAATAATCAAGAAATACATGTATCAAGAAAATAATATGTTTACCAGGTACAGAAGTGTGCGGTCTATTTGTGTACTGCAAGAATTCCATATCGAAGTTTCACAAACAATATCTTAAACAACAAATTAGGAATGAACTAAGATTAATCTTTTCAGCATAATGACATGAAAATCATGATATGAGGTCAAGGTTACATAAATTTACTTGCCACCTAGCTTTGAAATAAGGATTATAATCATTTGACTTTGTTAAATATGAAAATAATAAAGGCTTGCAGCTGTACAGCACCTCTTACTGGAGGGTCTGAAAGCATCCAGTGTTAATTTCATATCATCTTGAAACCAGGATACTTCAAACACTATTAAAAATTTTGGGTGTTCCTACTATATAGTCATTTTTGCTCTTTCATCTGATTCTGTTTGCCTGCATATTTCTGCAAGATAAGGAAAACAATTTCAATTCTTTTTTTCATTGTTATATATTACCATGTTATGAGAAGCATTTTTAATACAGATTCTTTTCCATGGGTAGATTTTTATCATGAGATTCTGAAAGTGTTTAAAATTAAGGAGGCTGAACGTATTTTGCCTGCCTTATATCCACATCTAGAAACCAGAACAGTATAAGCCATCTTTTCCATTTCCTACAGTAATTCTGTATGTAGTTATGATGATCTAAAATTCCTATATTAGTTTTTAAATCCTTTTGTGAAATAAAGTCATCCATTAGGCCATTTATCTGTGCTGAATTCTAGAAACGAAATGTGTTCTCACTCTCAGAGGAGATCTTCATAGATTCATAAATGAAAAATTTGTTTTGGAAAGGGAGTATGTCTGTGTGTGTGTATTAGTAATATTGAATGGTAAAATCAATCTTTTTCCCAGAAATTGCTTGTAATGCTGTTTCCATAGAAGAAGTCAGCTAGGAAACTGAAGTCTACGTCTAGAAGTCGTGATTCTCTCTTCCCAAGCCCATAGGCTGAGGGAATAAAAACTTTCAGGAGAAGGCCAGGAAAATTCAGTAGAATAGCATTTATTGTCAATCAACTTCTCTAGAACAATAAAATGTCAGCTACACTGTGGGGTAATTTTAAAAATTCTGTCCAAAACTGGTGCAGAGGTGATGTAACTGAATAATGTAGAGAAAGAAATAATTTAAGAGATCTTTGAATATGCAAATCTCTCCCAAAAGTACCAACTCAGCTATAAGATAGCAACAAAAGACTCTAGAAAAATGCCTGAATCTGATCCATTTTTTTTTTTTTTTTAAGAACTACTTTTAAAAAAGTAAGAAAAAAAATTACTTGCTTGGTATTATTGCTAACAAATTCATTTCTGCTGTATCAGATACAAAGTATTCAAACACATGGTAAAGTTATTAACATCTTGGTTTCTCACTGCTGCAGTGTAGTCTGAAAGCTGCAAAAGACTTTTTTAAGACTGTAAACTTCAAGACAGCCATACTTTCAAATTTTTAATAAATCAGGGCAAGGATCATATTAGTGATTCCAGTTTTATGAGATAACTTGGATAAAAGGAACCAAAAGATACTGACAAGCCTTGCTTCATGAACCCATGAAGATCAGGATATACAAGAAAAAACATTTGAAGCAAGTGATCACTTTTCCAAATACACGAGAGTCAGCTTGTTGTTTTTTTTCCCCGAACATTTCTGAATAAATATGAAAGCCACAGGCACAGGGTTTGTCCCTTGTACAGCTGTGTCGTTTTATAGTAACCTGCCTCTTGAGACAGTGGAGCAGAACTTTGTAAGCAGTTCTCCTGAAAACAGCTGTCCTTAGTGAGCTTCTCCTGAGCCCTGCCTTGGGTCAAGACTGCAGCACCCTGCCAGGGTCTGTTTTATTCCCAGAATGCAATTGCTGCATCTTTTAAGAGCTACTAGTAAGACAAGGCCAAGGCTTCTCTTCACCACTGCAGCTGAACAACTACTTAGTTTTACTGGATAGCATGATAGGAAAAAAAATGTCTTGATGATTCAAGAAGTGCCGATGATTATCAGTAATTTCAAATGTTAAAAACTATTCAGTATCAGGCTAAACTCTTCCATTTAGCCGAAAGTTTTCAACCCATGCTTTGTTGAATCTGAGTTCAAGTTCAACCATCACGTGACAGTTTCATCAACTGTTCTGTTGTATTTGCTAATAAGCCATCTGGCAGGGTGTCATCTTCTACTGAAAACAGGTGTTTGATCCAATTCTCATTTGTTATACTGTCAAGAAAACATTCACTGAAGTTGGTGACTAAATTCAGGCAATGTTCTTGTGTATCAGCAGAAAGGATGAATTTTGAATTAACATTAAAACATTTTCATTACTAAAACATTTGCCAGTTTCTCTCTCATGTCTCTCAACTCATCTTATTGTGTCTTAAGATGCAATTTCTTTATCTTGCCCTTGTTCTATATTCTGATTTTATCTAATTATATATTGCATTCTATTCATCATGATCCAAGAACAAAAAGTTAAACTGATGAGTTCAAGAACCTTAGCTCACTGAAAAACAACTTACCTCAATCAAAATTGTTACTTCCCTGCCAAAAAATGTGTTCCTTACAAGACAATTCAGAGTTGTGAGCCAATACCTGCCTACGTGACAGCATTCCTTGGTATGGAAAAGGGGGTTTGGACAGTCATTTCCCACTTCATTATGAAATATGAAAAACAGAGCTTTAGCTCTAACAAAACTAAGTTCTTTAGCAACAAAACAACAAACACCAGTTGCTGACTGAGATTTTGACAGCTACTGCAATGTGGCAATATACTGAATATACAGTGAATATGGAAATAGGTGACTTAGCTTTAACCAGAGCACTAGTAATTGCTATGATAGGTGTCGGCAAGAGCAAGTACCAACACTAACCCATTGTAAATCCTAACTATAAAAAAGTAAAAAAAAATTGCCATGTCACAAACAAGGTATTTTTATTTATTTATTTATTTTTGTTTTATTCTCTGGCATACCTGTACAGCCTGATCAAAATTGACTTGAGTACAGTGAAGCAAAAATTGGTATTTTAAAATGTCCTGCAAGCCCTACTTGGAAAAAGTCCTGTCAAGATTCCTTCTTGACCATCAGTAAAAAAAAAAATCACATCAAACTAACTTGCACCTTTTTCCCCATGACTTGACATCACAACGTGTTGTGCCAGTGTAAAGATACAAGTACTAGAAAATGTTGAAGGTTTCTCACTGTAAACAGGTCCTAAAATCATGGGAAGTTGGCATTACTGTTGATTCATTTAGTTTACTATTTAAAAAATAAATAAATCAAGAGGCTTATCTTTTCAAGAGCTGTACTTTGTATCAAGGTGATTTTCAAGTAGGGAAGATTTTCACTGTATGACTGAATAACAGGTTATAAAAATAATGCCGCAAGGTGCTTGTCCATTATAGCACTGAAATAAACCCCAAATGATAAGCAGCAGAGACTCATACTTTTTAATGATCTTAGGCTCCATGGTGTTCCCAAGTTTAATAGCTGTGCCGGAATTCTTTTTCTGTTCCCACCACCACCACCCACAAGTCATTATTTAGTTCAAGCCTATTTTATTAACAGAATTCTGCTGTGTTTCTTTGTGTTGTTTTTGTCTTTTTTTTTTTTCCCTACAGCAATGTGCATTTCCTTAGTTCATAAAGAGTAAACAAGATGAACCGAACTTGCTTTATTGACAGTATTATTTGGAGACAGATTAGAACCTTAAAATCTGTGGTTGGATCCTTAGGGTGAAAAGACAAAGGAATTAAGACTTTATTGGAAAAAAATAGCACAGCATTTCTAAGTTGAGTATTAAATGACTTGGGCTGTTTATTAATTAGTTACTGGGAAATGGTGACTGAGGAAAATAAAATAATCCTTCCTAAAAGCAATTTCTGTAACACTTCGGGGCGGGATATTTAATTGGCATAAAATAAAAGCAAAAAAGCATCAAGAAGCTGTAATGGATTGATTACAAAGTCTGTGTGCCCCCCCATCTGTGTTCTCACCAGTTGTGACCAGCCATCTTAGGGACTGAGTTAAAACCAAGGAAAACCTCTACAGGATCTCCTGCCTTTCATCTCTCAGAGGCTTAAGGATTTCCTGTGGTGGTAACCTTGAATTTATTAAGTTACATAATGCCTGTACCATATCCTCATAATATCTAATTATTATAAGCCAAATCAAGAATAAGGATTTAAATGGAAAAATAAGCATAATAGTTTGGAATTATTTAAGAAATGCTACAAAACAGCCAATGTACTAACAACCTATGACTCGAAAAGAAAAAAAAAAAAGGAAGATAGCACTGATTATAAAGCAATTTGGCTTGAAAACAAAGATACATAAGAAGAAAAACATCTATAACAAATACTAGAAGCTGTAAGGAATATATGTGAGAGATTTAAGAACTGTAAAAATTCAGAAAAGAAATGAAATTACATAAACCCCAATGGTCAGACTGGCAGAACAGCAGTTAAAAGAGCTGTTTTTTCTGAATAAAAGAAAGAAAAAGTTCCTAATAATGGAATATGTTTGCATGGATATAACAAAGTAATTGGATGACTTTGCAAAATATTTCTGTTCTGTATCCAGAGAAATAACCAGGTGATGCAATTATACCATAGGATAATGATGAAACATTCTCCATTACAAGTCGGTAGTTAGGTAAGTTTTATAAATAGTAGCCACTAAAAACGACTGAGTAAATCTGCATATTTGGATAAATTGTATCTGATTTTTTAAACAGCTGGAAAGGATATTCCAGGCCTGTAAGAATCCTTGAAATATTTGCATTCTGGGAATACATTAGACTGGTATTTTAAAAGGGTGATGGCACAGGGAGTTATGGGCCTGTCCATCTAAGATGGAACTTAGTGAAAAAAACAGAACTGATAAGAATGTACCAGAATATATGGAATTTAATTCCATATAAATGGACATATAAGTAGTCAATGCCATTTTTTGAGCATAGATCCAACCCGTTCTCTGAATCTATGATCTGTTCACAGATACTTGTTCAAGAAGGTTTGTTTTGGCTGATGAATTAAAAAGTGCTGTTCTGGTGGTATCTATTTAGTGCTGCAGGATATTTTGTTTAGGAAAGCTGAGTGAATCGAAATTAATGCACATATATTTCATGATTCAGTGGTCTCAAAAATGAAGTGTAAATGGAAAATACTGGGTTTTGGTCCCTTAGGAGCTGTGTTTTGGCTGTGTGCTCTGTAACAGTTCTATTGATTAAAAAAAAAAAAGAAAGAAAATCACTGGTACCACTGGCAGAGAACAAAGACTACGGAAGTGGCAACTCGCAAAGGGGACAGCTCATTGCTACTGAGCATGCTGCTTTCTTGGTAAATTGGCTGCAAGCAAATACATGAAGTCATACATCAAGGAATAAAAAGCAGGTGTTGATCCTAGAGTGGAGGAATCCATGTGAGAAAACCAGAGCTGCTAGAAGACTGCTAGATAACCAGCTAAAGGTGAACACCATCACAACAAACTCAGTCTGTCAGCATGGAAACAACAAAATGAGGACTGTGAGGGTGTTACATACCGGCTCAGTCACATCAGTACCTGGCACTGGTGTGACCATTTCTGGAGCAGTGTGTTCTGGTTAATGCCTTTGCTTAAAATGCCTGTTGATAAATCGGAAATTGTTCAGGGAAGGGTCACAAGAATGATTACACTGTAATTGGAAAGTAAGAGCTACAGCTATTTAGTTTATCAAAACAAAGCTTAACAGTGACTTGATTATGGCATTTTCTTAATATTTTTTTTCTTATATGGAAATGTTAATCAACATTTCATCCTCAAACTTTTAAGCTGCGTATTTTATCCCATCCCAGGTTTTATTCATCCTGATGTCCTCAAAAGTTACATCAAGTGGCAGTTCTGGGACTCAATGAAAATCAGATCCAGAGAATAGATTTTTCTAGGTAGAGTTTTCACTGCCTTTCAATTAGTGATTCAATTCACTTCAGTAACATGTAAGTACGAGCAGAAAAGTAAAAAAAATAAAATAAATTAAGAAGGGAGGGGGTAAAGAGCAGCTTAAACAAAACAGCATCAACAGCACTGCAGCAAAAGAGTTCAGAAACAGGTTTCTCATTAAAATGAAAACATCATTTCAGCAGTCTTGGCTGAATTTATCCCACACTAGGCAAAAAACAGGGCTGCAAATAAGTTCTGCATTTACACTAAAATGTATATTATTTCTGCATAAGAAGCATGTAATTCAGCATATTCTATTAAAAAGGCTACGGATAATTGTTTTTGTTACAGAATCTACAAACTCAAACTGTTCATGTACTTTGCACCAGCATGTGAAAGCACATCAATCCAAGGGCATCGGTTCTGATTTAATGTAGGTAGCAGAGTAGCAGCTTGTGTGAAAAATGCCAGCCAGCAGTGCTCGAGCAGGCACTAGACACAAAACTAGAAGACTCATAAAATACTGGGGGATTCTGAAGTGATTTCTGAAAACACAGAACCTAATTAGCTTTGATGGGGGGCTATGGGTGTTAGGTAACTGGTTTAACCAAGAAGAGAAGTCCCAGAACAGCATGTTCCAGCTGGTCCCATACTAATTTCCTATTATTTCAGCTTCATGTAGTTACTGGAGGCACCAACAAGAATGAGAATGGAACCAACTTAGTGGTACAGGATCCATAAATGTTTTCAAGATGAATTTCCAGAAATGTTATCATTTTGATTGCAAATATTTGTACTTGCGACTGTAGCTTCTTCACCAGAAGAGACAGGAAGTGGTACAAGTACAACCAAACTGATCCTTCAGTCTCACCCCAGAACTATGAAAAACTGCTGTACCTTCAGGAATGGGCAGTGCTCTGGAGTTCAATTCCATGTTCTCATTTATGTGGACTTTTTTTGCATCCTGAGTTATTTTCCAAAGCAATAAAACTACTTCATTTCCGTCTTGATGAGATACTGTTAAATGACTACCAGCTAACTTTCTAACAGCTGCCTTTACCTTACCTACATACTTGAAATAAGTATGGCAAAGAATCCACTTTGCATGCCAACTTAATATATTCTCAATCCTTTGCTGCTGATGTTCTTCAGAGCCTTTGAGAAGCACCCACCTGTGACCCTGTTTCAATACAGGGATTTTGCCAAAGGCAAACTCATAAAAAATTACTTCCAGAAGGAAATGCCATATTACTAGATCCAAAAAAAGTATCCTTTCCAGATACACTTCGTACAGTCATTCTGACAGATTTCCTAAATGGCTATCTTTTTTCTGAGGAGGTAATTTCTGCAACATAGATTTTGATTTTGTGCAACAAAAATCACATGAGCTCAAAATCACTCTTTTTTTGAAACAATAATTTAAATGTGCATAATGAGAACAGTTTCATAGCGGAACAGTCAGAATTTGTATTTGCTGTTAGTGATATCTGACTGAGCAAAATGCCTGAGAGCCTGCAGGAAAAACCAAACCTATCAGACAAGACTTTACACAACATATTTTCACATTCCTGGAGAAGATGCCATTGAAAGCATGTAAAAGGGAATATTTTTCCCTATCAATCCAGGACATTGGATGAGCTACTAATTTACCTCCAAAGTGGTGAATATATAAAAATATATATGCTGAAAGCCTGTAAACGCAATCTGGCTGAGTCAGTAATAATACAGCTGATATTTTATTTTACACAATTCAAAAAAATTAAACCCACAAAATGCCAAACCCACAGCTCTGTCTTCCTAAACAGAGTGGCATCTTCCATTAGTCTTCCTAAGGAAAGAACTTATTTTAAGAAAATAACCTATTTAATTCAGTCTTCCTCTTGTCAAGCTTCATTTAAAGTCTTTTAAAAGCAATTTTATCTTGTATCTTTTGATTAGGACATTAGAGACTGCTCTATTTTTTACTCAATCAAAATTAAGACACTGTGCTCTTCAATGAATTTACATTGGGATGTATTAAAATCTTAGAAAGGGAAAGTAGAGTTAAAGCCACATCCAGAGTTCATGGGAGGACGAGAAAGACTGCAAATGAATGCTGGCTAAACTCCCCAGTGAAAACTAAAGTCAGCCTTAAACATAAGAGAAGGGCCAGTTCAGTGATACATTACTGCAGCTTCCCTAAGTGGACAGCGCTGGATTAGTAAAAAGTGAGGGTGGAAAGGATCTTAAGCTGCCTAACCCAAACTGCTTTCCAGAGATACTCTAGGTGAATTGGAGAGTGGGCCATCCATCAGTGGGCAGCTGCAAAAGGATGTTAGTGCCTGCCCTTTGTGTGGAGGCTGCTCGAGTAACTGGATGACTTGGAAAACCCTCCAGTCCGATTTGTCAGATGATGGGACTGCCCCTGGGGCAGCATTTAGCAATTTGGGGAATGAACAAGGACTGGAAGCCTCTGCAGTAGAAAGGACAGTGTCTCCATAAAAAGCTGGAAGCAGGGCAGACTAAAAAAGAAGGCAGTTTAATTACAGAAGCAGCAAAACAAGGTACATAGCTGCAGCTGAGAAAAACCTGCCAACTGATATTGATCCACAATTCACATACAAGGGGGAGAAGCTTCTTAAAAGACTCCTGAGGAGACCTACCCTATGTCCGAAAAATACCACGATGTGGGAAGCAGTTGCTCACCGTTGTTCATAGGCTTGCACTAATGTAATCTGTTTCTGTTAGGGCGTGCATCAGTGAAATGAGATGGATGTTGTGTTAGAAAAGATACTCAACAAAATTAAAATCTAATTAGAACATCAAGAGGGGAGATTTATATTAGATATTAGGGGGGAAAAAATCCTCACTATGAGGGTGGTGAGGCACTGGCACAGGTTGCCCAGAGAAGCTGTAGCTGCCCCATCAAGGCCAGGTTGGACAGGGCTTGGAGTAACCCAGTCTAGTGGAAGGTGTCCCTGCCCACAGCAGAGGGGTTGGAACTCGGTCATCTTTAAGGTCCCTTCCAAACCAAACCATTCTGTGATGAGACTTGATACAGGACAATTAAGCAACTGGACAAATCTACTCACACTTCCAGTATGCTACAAAGTATCACAGAAGCTACCCCTATTTAGCATTCTTGCAGAGCACATCTAGGCTAAGACATCCCATTTGGGGATTCCCAGTGAAAGCGAGATGTCAATGAACTGGAGTGAGTTGAGTGGATAGCCACAAAGATGGTCAGGGATGAGAGTACTTGCCCTTGCAAAGACGTTGAGGAAACCGGGCTTGTTCAGGCTGTGGCAGGCTTAGAAAGGACATGAGAGCAGCTCTCTAAAGCTTATGAAAAATATTACGGAGATGGAACAAAACTCTTCACAACGGTGCAATGGTGGGCAAGAAGCAAATTGAGACAAGGGCAATTCTAAATGAATATAAGAAAACCCTTTTTCACCAAAAAGCCAGCCAGGCGTGGGTTGTCCAGAGTCCATTCAGATGCAGTCTCCGTCCTTGGAGGTTCTGCAAGATGAGACTAGATAGAGCTCTGAACAACCTGCTCTGACCTCAAGAACTGCCCTGTGCTCAGAAGGTTGGACCAGAGATGTCTTCAGGTCTTATCCTGTGACCCAGTGATCACAGATCGTAGATTCTCAGGCGTGATCATAGCTCATGGCCTTTTACCAGTCCAAAGCATACAAAACGCCTCACTCTTCCAGAAGCCAAAAAACGATGCCAATGGCAGAGACCTCTCTAAACGGGGAAGCTTCCACCACCTCCCCAGCTCTACGCCCGTGCCCAGCCCTCTCCGCAGTGCTGCCACACACTCCCGGCGTGCGGGGCGCGCTTCAGGGCATCAGAGACAGCGGTGCCTCCGGGGGGTGGCCGCTGTACTCCGGGGCACCCTGCCCGCGCCCCGCCGCCAGGCTCGGCCCCCCCCCGCCGGCACACCCTAAAACTTTCCCCGGCAGCCTGCGCACGCTCCTGCTTCCCGCGGGGAGAAAACGCGCTCCCTCTCCCTCCGCGCAGCGCGGACAGGGAGGCGGGCAGCCTCTGCCTCCCTCCTCTCCCCGCCCCGGCTCGCCCGCCCGCGGAAGCCTTCCCGAGGCTCCCGCATTGCACCGCCGCGCCGTGCCGGGGCTCGGCGCTGCCCACCCGCGCCCCGCCGGCCCCCCGCGTGCCCGGCCGGCGGTATGAGCGCCGGTGAGGCGAAGGAGTATCTGGCCCGCAGGGAGATCCCGCAGCTTTTCGAGGTAGGCGAGGCGGCGGGGTGAGGGGGGGGCATCTTTCGCCCCGTCGGGGGGGGATGCTCCGCGCTGGGACTCCGCGGCGGGCCGCGAGCTGAAGGTGGCCGGAAGGACGGAGGAGCCAGGCGCTGGGGCGCGCGTACCTTGCGCGAGGAACCGCGCCGCGGAGGGCCGGGGGGCGCTGCCAAGGGAGCGCGCATCCCGGGGCGGGGGCTGCGGCCGCGGAGCCGGCGAGGAGCGGCTGCTCCCTGCCTGCTGCACGGAGCCTCCCTGGTCGCACGGGCAGCCGGGCGGCCGCACCCGGCGCGGCGCTGCGGTCTGCCCTCCTCCAGAGCCCGGGGAGGCAGAGAACTTGTGTGTCCGCAGGGCAAAGGACCGCCGAGGAATGCGGGCGGGGGGCGTCCGCCAGGTTTTGTCCCGATTTTCATGGGTCTGGATGAAGAAAAAAACCGCACAACTGTTCAGTGGGGGTTGGTCTGGCTTCCGACAAGTTACCTGCTGCTCATGGTTGATAATTACTTCTCTGTGCAGTGTTGATTTATTTTGTTCCTAAGCAGACATCCTCCCATCTGTGTAAAAAACACCCAGAGAGACGCTTACGTGTTTTCCCTGCTCTGTTCTGAAGCTAGACATCTTTTTATGTATTTGAAAATTACAGGACGTGCACCGTGCTCATGTTTTACTACGGCGTTTAGAATGTGAATGGTTTAAGGGAGATGCAGACAGAACTGGTTTTCTGTAGAGGCTTAACGCTCGAGCTAGCAGTTCTTAAAAATCAGTGCACATCTGCAGAAATACATGGGTGGTTGCTGCCATCGGTTAAGTAGTACAGTAAGGACAGAGGTGTATAGGAATGACGTCCTATTTTATAAATTTAAATGTGTGTAATAAGTACTGTATAAAGTGTAGATAACAAGGGACTGAGGAAATCCTGAACTGGAGCTATTTATTATAATGCCAACTGTGACCCTCAAGTCTATTTGCACAAAATTTAGTAATAGCGCAAAGGAACAGAAGTCACCCTGAAAGACATTGTTAAGAGGTTAGATGCAGTTGTCTTGTGGAGAGGTGAGATGATGACTTATGTATCACTTTGTCAAGAAAAATCAATTACTGTGCGTCAGAGGAGGGCCTGACATTCCTTCCTTCTTTCACACTCCAGATAATGCTCATAGGTGTGACTAGTGCAGAATTCACAGCAAAGGCAGGGGTGTTCTAGTGGCTGGGAATTTCTTGTCAATTAGATCTGGCAGCACCTATGAACTTTGGGGTTGGGGTTTTTCCCCTGATACTGATCAAGATGAAATTTGAGTATTTCTCTTGATTTTTCATTATTTAAGTGTTGACTCAAGAATACAGGTAAAATACTTGGGGATGCACTGGTCTTTAAGGAAAAGGATGCATTCTAGTGGTGTAGTAGGCTACACAGAGTATGTAACTTTAGAGGCTGGCTTGTGCATTGCCAATGTGTAGATTTCCCAGGTATAGTTCTAAGAAAAATGTAGTGAACTTTTTACTATTTTCAGGTTTGATCACAGTGTAAAGCGGCAAATATAAAGACAAAGGTGTGAGCTTCCTGTCTGAATCATTTTTGTGACATTACCAAACCAAACCAAACTAACAGGCCTCACTCTCACACATTTGCTTGAAACGGAGAGTCTGAATGTATGAGGAATATGGGGTTTCTCTGTATAAAGTCAAAGTGCTTGTTTTTTCCTGGCACCTGTCATTATAGTGTGTATTTCTGATCTTACGTTGCAGAGCCTGTTGAATGGATTAATGTGTTACAAACCTGATGACCCAATTGAATATTTGGAAAGCTGTTTGCAGAAAGTCAAAGAGCTTGGAGGGCCAGAAAAAGTGAAATGGGACACTTTTGTCAGCCCAGAAAAGAAGACCCTGCCTCCACTCAATGGAGGACAACCCAGGAGGTCTTTTTTCAGAAATGGTAATGTATTAAATACAAAAATTATTGTATTTCTTGCACTGTGGGTGGTTTTACATCCACTACTGAATTATTTTATACTTACTTGTATACCAGATCATGCTTCATTCTGATTTTCCTTAGGCAAAGGATTCAAGGATTCTGTTTCCTTGAGTTTTGGTGTTTGCTTTTCTCCTCCATAACGGATGCTATGCAGGAGAGGAAATTGTAGTCTTTTGCAGCCTAATTAGGGATGTTTGCAGTGTGAATGTTTAACACAGTAGTGGAGAGATTTCTCGTGTCCTCCCTAAAACATTTGCAAAGATAGGGGTAAAGTTGACTCAGTGCACTTGGCTTATATCTTGAGTTGGTTCTCATTGATGATGTACATACTTGCTTCAATGCAGTTACACTAGGTTGTTTTCCTAGTTTATATGGGAGCTATGGGCTAATTTACTAAGTACAGTGTAAATGATAAACTCATAGAAAAAGGTGCATCTCAGAAAATCGAAGCAAATGCTATACCACTACCTGTAATTATTTTATTTGTAATGTTAACAAAGAGTAATTAGCTCATCTCTCAGTTGCCATAGTTATTCTTCCTTGCCATCCAGCATTTCATTAAAATAATTAGCAAGAATACTGTCTCTATCTCTGCACAATGTGTATCACCAGAAGAGTTCTGCTTAGTGGTATAGGTTATTGCACAATACAAGGCTTTTCTTCTTAGAAGCCACTGCTGAACTTGGGGTGCTACAGAAAGCTCCACAGAAAGCTTATGTACTTGTAAAGAAACACCAAAGAAAACTGGCTTCTAGTGCTTCCAGTGTAATAAATCAGCTAGAGGCAAGGGATATTTACTACATTAAGAGCAAGCACATTGTAAAATTAGGAGATATTTATATTTATTATACTTATTTAGATCTGTGTGCACAATCGATTTTGAGTTTTCTGTGTACTTCCACACAATTCCCTGTTTATCTTATTGCTTTACAGTGATGCCTGATAATTCGAACTTCCCGTACCGACGGTATGACCGTCTCCCTCCAATCCAACAGTTTTCCATCGAGAGTGACACCGACCTCTCTGAAACTGCTGAGCTAATTGAGGAGTACGATGTATTTGATCCTGCAAGACCTCGACCAAAAATTATCCTTGTCATAGGTATGAAGACAGAGTCAGTTTGACAAGATTATATCTTTGTTACTTTGCCTTTTTATTTGTGCTGCAAATACACTGAATGCCTCTATGTATTCAAATGCAGTTTTTCCATCTTCAATAGCAAGTGGTGCAGCCCGATTAGAGTGTGTCAGGAAGTGAAATTGTTAGTGCTGAGGATATAGCATCCCAGCTGTAAGCATTTTAGAGGTTACAGCGAGCACCTGTGGTCATGTTCTGTAAACTGCCTATCAGCAGCTGGAGAGCTCATGGTTTGCTTATGGAGCACATCTTCCAGTTAGATTTAAACTAAAACAAACCTGGCGCATGCATTTCAAGACAGCTCTACCATGTGAACCAAAGTGCTCCTCCAAAGTGTGATCCAGAACTGAACTAAACCACAAGTGTAGTTGTACTCAAACCAGCTCACAAAAAAGGGTATTTAAAAATACTGGATAAGCCAGCTCAAAAAGGTGATAGGGAGCTGTTGACTTCTGTACTTAGAACCTTGAGAACTCATGTATGCCTAGCTGGAGTGAGCATACGTGGTCACTGGTCCATTGTGTTGATAAATTAACCCCTCCATGTGTTTGGCAAATGAATCCTGTGCTAACTTCATGGTCAGTGAGCGATCAGTAAGCGTTAGGTAATTGTGCTCTTTCCCCAAGTTCCCTCCTGTGTGCTGTTCAGTGTCCTTCCTAAGCAGCTGGTATTTTCCAGCCTCAGACAGGCATACAATTTTTGTTAAGAAATAGCTGCAGTTTAAGTCAACATTTTATTCTTTTTCTGAATTTAAGCTTTCTGAATCAGTTTCTTTGTCGTCCGGCATAGTTGCCTATTGAAATTTTATCACCAGGCCTAATTCCCTGATTCTCTGGACTATTTAAATAATTACAGCAGAGGTGTCAGGTGATGGAGAATCACATTTTTAGTCTGTAAAGCCTTATACATAGCAAAGAGAGATACTGCTTCCATAACAGAGAATAGTATGTAGAATAGTAAAAGAGACAAGGCTCGCTGCATGCAGCAGTTCTTAGAAATGTGATTTTGCAATATACTGAAAACAGAAAAGCAGGCAGTTTTCTAGGTATTTCAGGTATGCAAAAAGAATTGCTTAGGTATTTCAATTTTGTTAAACTTTTGTTTCAGAATTACAAATCTCAACATGCAAATGTCTCCATGCACCTTTGACCTATAAAGTTTGCAGTAGATGGAGAAGTAACACATGCCTTTCTTTCATCTTAATTAATTAGCTAGCCTTCCTTTCTTAAAGGAGAAAAACTGGCTCCTTTTCAGTGACCACAGAAGGCTCTTAAGGCATTGAAATCTATATAGCTGTGTTGCAGTAGAGTAATGAATGAAGGTTTGATCTAGGTGAGATAAAGAGAGATTGGCTTTCACCCCTGGAACTGAGTGCAGGGGTATTTAAAATTAAATCCTTGAATGCCAGCATACAGCTAACAGACTATGGATTTTACAGAGCTTTTCTTCCCCCATTTATATAGGGAAAGGTATAAACAGTCTACAAAGTCTATATCAAATTTATTTTACAAATGAGTTTCTCTGAGTCTCTCTATTTTAGTGTGATCTGTTAGAAACACAATACTGTATGTAGCTTAGCAGCTATTGTCCAATTTTTGCACAGTATTAAGAAATTTCTCCCAAATTCAACTAGTTATTCAACGAATAATAATATACTGAATGAAAGGGAGAAAGTGAAAAAAGTGCACTATTAATTTCAAGAGACTAATATTCTACACAAAAAGAAGTGTTGCGTATCTTTCAGTTTGAAGAAGATGACAGTGAAAACTTCAGTTACACAAGGTTTGTATGTCTAACTGGTGATAACTAATCATACTGCCTAGCTCAGATGGTACTGGTCCCATTCATTGTTGGGGACTGAAATGAAGTTAAAGACCTGTCTTCTGCTTTGCACATTAGGTGAACTTTAATAATGCATTAGCCCAAGATCTTTTTAATGCTTCCATCAAGGTTTTTACAACTTTGCTTTGCGAAATCTATCATTCTTATAACGAACCAGGTAGCTCCAAGGCAAAAAAGAACTCACTTATAAAGGTGGGGGGTGGGTTGGGTGCTTTTGTCTGTGCTAGCAGAAAAGTCTTCTGGTGAAATGTAAAGCTGTAAAGCTGCAAAGTGAGTATGTGACTGGACTTTAGGAAAACCAGATGGAACCAGCCAGGATGGCACACATCTGAATCACTGGGAAATTAAGTTTCTAAGGCATTATAACACCAGAAAACTAAATTGTGTTTACAAATGTGTTTCCTAGCAGATTTTGACGAACACTTTTTTACAATTGATACAGCCTGAATACAGAGATCCTAAGAAAAATAATTACCTGGTGGCATTAGCTCTGTAGTTCAGTATGTTTTTAAACTGCATTTAATAAAAAAATATTAGTGAATATTAAAAGACTATATTTTCCTTTACAATCAAAAGTTTAAAGGATAGATTAAAGATAGCACTGTCAGCCAGTGGCTGTCCAGTTGGTTTAAATCCATTTACAGAACTAGATTAAAACGACTGCTTTAGTAAAACTTTTGGGGCCTACAAATCATCACTTGAAACCAGTTAGAAAACATAATTTTAGATGCTGCAAATGTTCGCTAGTCTAGACATCTAAGAAATATGTAAAATCATCACGCTTTTCTTGAATAATGTATAATCTCAGACTAAGTTAAAAGAATGAAGAACAAAAGTGATTTTTTGTGAACAGTTTTTCAGTATGATTTATTGAACAGTCAGGAATGGATACATAGTTCAATAAATTACAGAGATTTGCTGTGGGAAGTAATTTTGTCCTATCACTTTTCTCTTATTACCTGAATGTTTCCCCTTACCTTGTAAACGGATAATTGCGCTTAGGGATTATCCATAGAGGGATATTTTTGGATTAGAAAAACAAAATGTGTGAGAAGTTTGTGAACATTAAAGCAAATACTTTATTAAGTTTTTTCTGCTTGAAATTCAAAGTGCCAGACTACGCTTTTTTCTTTGCTTCTCTTTAATGGCAAAGCAAAGCTCTTCCTAACAGGAGTGCAAAGTCTGTCTACTTGGTTTCAAAAAGTTTTTTTTCAGCTATTTTACGGTTTTACAGAGACTGATGTCTTTTCAAGTAACAGTAATGGTTTTTCTGGCATCTTTTGTATCGTTGTTGGAATGCTGATACTATTTTCCTTGTTGTCAAATTTTCTGTTTCTAATTTTCTACGTTACCTATATGTATTTTGCATCTTTATTTTCTGGGATGCAACACAGTCTGTTTCAAATGTGTCTTGGGTCTCTGGGGAAGTAAACTGAATTTCCTTCCTTAGAAGTTCTGTATCTGCAGGAATTATGCACAGCATTGTCTCCAGTATGTTTTATAAACCCTTTGCTCTGAAGCACAGTTGCAACCAACTGCCCCTTTTCTCCAGTAGCTAGGCCTATTGCCAGCAAATAAAGCTGCTTAAATTTATAGTAATGGACGATACACGTATGTATAAACACACACATATGTAAGATACATTATTTGTGTGTTATGCTTATTAGATTGCAATATGTGGCTTTGTATAGAGAGAGGGTTGCTTTTGAAAATCTTTACAACAGTGAATTCCAGTAAGGAGTAATATTCTTACTCATTCACCTGGAAAAATTTGCTCCACACAAACTGGCAGCAATCATCAAACGATTAGCTGCACCTTTAGTGCTGTTGTTTTCATCCATGTGAAGAAAAAAGACATTGGGAATCAGTTACTCCAAACCTGCTATCATTCTAGATTATCAAGAACCTATTATAAACTGTAAACTACATGGAATGATCTTGTTTGAACATTTGTCATACAGGGATGAAACACAGTGTGAGTTTGGTGAAATGCATTTGTCATGGAGAAGGCTGAGCATGCCATTAGAGGGAGCGGGGAGAGCCGAAGCAGAATTGCTTTGTGGCCACTTAAGTGGAGGAAATTATTACTGGTATATCAGATGCTTGCATATCTGCAAAAAGGAAGCATCCTTTAGTCTAACGAAGAGGATAGCTAAATAGTCTATGAAAGAAAGAGTTCAAACTGGAAAGACTAAGCCCATCTAGATCACCTGGAAGAATTGAAATGCAAGATTAGCTGTAAAACATGACATAATCTGCTGAAAGAAGAGAGAAAGCAGATGCCTTTCAGAAGAGAAACAGCAAGGGAAGTGAATGAGGGGAAAATATTTTTCAGTTGTAATTTTACTGTACGGAGATAAGATACAGTTTTTCTTTCATTTCTTTGCTTGTGTGTTTTAAGAACATCTGTAGCTGTATTGATTAGCTGGTTGTTCCAAATAAATGCTTATATTTGCATTTATCTGAACCTGGCTTGATTTAAGCATTATTTAAACTAATTGGGTAATGCTAAAACCTTTTTTTCCCAAGGGTACAACTAAAGTGTGGGCAGGGTATGGGAACACCTTAAGAACACACAGGTTTCCCTGCAAATTCTCTTTAAGTGGGTCCCAATCTGAGTTACAAAGACCAGATGGAGAGCTACCATCACAGCAACAGAATACAGAAGAGTTCCTAGTGACTACTGGTAACGCTGAAAGCTCTCTGGCATGTAATATTGGGGCACAGGTTTGAATCTGGTTACACAGAGTGTCACAACCATGTTATGAAGAAATACTGCAAAGCTTGTCCTGCAGTCAAATCTATACTCATTATATAAATGCCTAAAAGCTGTTTATGGGAATAATAGATAATATAAGAAAGAATATGATTACTCATAAGAAGCTCATTGGATTCATATTTACTTTCATTACATTGCTGTATTTTTTAAAGTTCATAGAAAATTGGTATTTTTAATAAATTTCAAGTCTTTGGCTGTTGAAATAAAATTCAATGTTCTTACACACAATTCCCCAAAATACAGCTACTAGTGTTGGGAATTAATATAAAAATATTTGTTTGGTTTTGCTTTGTTATGCTGTTCAGTAACGTGCTTGTCTGTATATAAGCATTTCCTTTAATCAAAACAGTCTCCTGGTTTAACATCCTGCATTACAGTTTCTCTGTTCCCCACATCATAGTGTGCCCTTTTAGTTCAGACGTGGTGTCTAATTTTTTTTTACATGCATTCTTGATTATGCTGTCCAGCTGACCTTTGCTTCAACATTTCTCACTATGTAATGTAGCTGTTTTCTGTGGTTTCAATACCTACTCTTCCTGTGCTATACTGAAGGGTCTCTTTATTCAAGTTGTCCAGCAAGCTGAACCTAACAGATTGCTTCTCTGTCAGATGCTTCAAGCATCAATACCAGAAGTATGTGTAGTTCAATAAAAGTCTTTGTACCAAATCACTATGGAAACATCTCAGCTGATTATTTAATATTTTTCTGTATTTAAAATTAGAAAACCTCAGAAACTCATGCAAGCATATTTAGGAGCAGATTTTATTAGTTCCATTTCTTGACTAGTCCATTGATTTAATTGTCTCATTTAATCAAGTATGATTCTTACTGACATGAATACACTTTAGACTATCTGGCTGTCTTTGGATTCACAGAGGTCAAGAAGGGACCAGTTCATTGTCTGTACTACAAATCAAGAAAAATTCCTCTCCAGGAGCAGCTTTAGAATGAGGTCAGGTCTAAAAGAGTGTGTTTGGTTTTAATTCACAAGTAGATTTATATTCCTGTTTTTTACTTCATTTTGCAAACTGTTACTTTTGCAATCAGGTGGATGAGACCTGTTTCTAATGGCTGGTAACAAGTCGTGCAACTGTGAGATTTGCTCTAATAATGGTTGGAAAATTAGTGATGATAACAAAGATTTGACATATGATTGAGTACTTCAGATGAAAGGTTAATTTAATGTTTTGCTTGTAATTAACAATAGGTGGCCCAGGAAGTGGTAAAGGAACACAGAGTTTGAAAATAGCTGAACATTATGGATTTAACTACATATCAGTTGGTGAATTGTTAAGGAAGAAGATACACAGCACAAGCAGCAATAGAAAATGGAGTCTAATTGCCAAAATAATTACTACTGGAGAACTGGCCCCTCAGGTACAGTGTATCCTGGGTTAATGTTTACTTTTAAAAGATTTGTACATGCTGTATTAATGTGCACCATCAAGAAAACCTCCTTTACAATATGAAATAAATAACTTCTTTTCTCTGTGTAAGGAAACAACCATAACTGAGATAAAGCAGAGATTAATGCAGATCCCTGATGAAGAGGGTATAGTGATCGATGGATTTCCTAGAGATGTTGCCCAGGCAATCTCCTTTGAGGACCAAGTAAGAGATTGTTTTTATTCTTAAAATAACTTGCATAACTTTACAACACTTAAGTTTCTTGAAGTCATCAGTCACAGTGAGATTCCAAGAAAGGCTAGATGTTATTTCTAACTGAGCATTGCTCTTTAAATCCCTGCAAGTTCATAATTACAGGTTGACAAAACGTTATTCTTTTGGTTTATGTTATATTGCGTCCTGGCTAAAGGCAGAATATTTTGTAGAAAGGCAATGTGGTAAGATAACCAATAATCCAAGCCTCTTGTTTCAGCTACGAAAATCCCCTCTCAAGATGAAGAAAATAACATCAAGTCTAACAGTTCGTATTTTTTGTATCTTAGTGATTTAGAAAGGGAGAAGACATTGTATTTCCATATCTATTTGTCAGTTTAATCTACACTGAGAGAAACATACTTAAATCAATGTATATCTTTGCAACGCTTTTAATCTCAAGTTTATTACAGTGCATTGGAAAGACTGGAATAAAATAAGGATTAAAACTGCCCACGTTCTGCGAATTTTTGTGAACTAGAAATTATGCTCTTTTCTTAGAAATTCAGATCATTTTGGTAACTCTAAACTACAATTCTAAGGTTTAGTCAGCTAAAACTGTATTCCCAAGTTCTATTCACGTGTTGTTTTCATGCGTGTATTTTAAACTAATCTAAAAATACTTAAATTCAGTGGAAAAACAAACAGCTTATGTCATTTTCTGATCAAACACTGTTAACAGTTATGGTCACAAGTAAAGGTTGCGGTTTCAGTGCTGAATTTTTAGAGTGCCTCATGCAGAGAGTCTCAAAGTCCTTCTCAAATTCTGGTGTACTACCATTTCTGTTCTTTGAGTTCCCAGTGGTATTGCCAAGACAGAAATAACAAAACAAAGCAGCCAACGAGGCATTTCATTAGCATGCTTTTATAAGGTGTTATTCTGGGCAAAATGTAGAAGACTAAACTGAGGAAATTAAAGGAAACAGACAAAATAGTTATTACAGAAAATAGTCAATGGTTGCCAACTATATCTCCTCATAATTAACAAAAGACTGACAATTTTATAAGTGAAACATCAGAAATTTGGATTTAATGGTCACTTCCTTGCCTCATTTTTTTGTCCAGTATATTGTGTGATAGTGTGACTTGAGTGCATTTCTTGACGCTATAATTTTGTGATGACATTGGTTTATGAAAGAATGGGGGATGTGAAACAGGAAGAACTGACAGGAATTAAATTAAGTGCTTTGAGTTGCCCTAGGATCAGATTATCTTTCTACAAAGGAAAACCAGTTAAACATTTGCGCACCCATCACAGGGTCCATTAGTAATACCACCAAGAAATGGAGTCCAGGAGGTAACAGAAAAAGCTCAGGCAGTGCTGTAGAAGAGGAGAAAGATGGGTACTATATTTCATATATGTTTGAACCTTCCCTTTGTACCTTTCTAGTATGTTTTTATAGTATTTCCTCATTTAACGTGAAACATTCTCCTCTGCCAGCCTGGTTAGCTCTTGTTGACTGTAGAAACCTACACGGGAAAAAGACTGACAGAATGACAGATGATAGAATTCCTAAACTTCGGCTCCTTAGTATGTGCTATTGCTTCAGGGGTCCTGTAGATTGGTTTGTTTGGGTTTGGGATTTTTTTTTTTCAGATTTAGTCATTTTAGACCCGACCATATTTTCAGAGTCCATTTGTTTTCAGTCTAATGGGTTTTGCTGCATCATACTTCTTAAGGCCTGATTCTTCCTGAAAGAGAGATGACTATGTCTCTAAAAAAATCCCAAAGCACTTTATATAGGACCACCCTTCAGCCTTATCTGTATTAAAATAAATATGGGAAAGGAAAGAAAGAATCATAGAGCTTTTATATGAGCACAGGAAAGAAAATTTAATCAATTTAAGCTCCCCCTTTTCACCTTTTTTCACAGCTGACCTCTCATATGAGCATATGTAAAGCCATGGAAATAAATGTCCAAAGTATGTAGATATGTCAACATAAACCATCTATTTAATCCAGTGGGATATATATGCAGTATTTTAGCTTGAATTTATATTTTAAAGAAATAAAATATGCTTGTTTTTCTTTAAAACTCTTTTAATAAGCCATAATGCTACACCCATAAGTAGGAAGGCCTTGTGATAAGGAAGGGGGGCTATCAGCAGACGTGGTATCCATTTTCCTTCATGGGATGAGGCTGACAGTGATCCATAGAACATCAGGTTGTTTACATTACGCATGCTAACACTTTTAAGGCCCTCAGAGATCCCTCAATGGGAAACACAATTGAGTTGTGGAGAATTCAGTAATTAACTGTTGTGATGATCTGTGTAGGTCTGCAATTAAAAATGCTGCGGGTGTTTTCCATGGCAAGATGAGAAATAATTAGTTTTAATTTCAGCTTTGCTTAACTAGTAAACCACTTTATAATTAGAAGACCTATTAAGCAATGGAACAAATATCCCTCTGAAGAAAATGGTGAAATCCCACAAAAATAGCCAAATCACATTATTCTGTAATTCATATTTCTTATTTTTACAAAGACACCCTGTGTAGAACAGTGATCTGTTGATAAAAAGTTCTGAGTAAGAACTAAGTCTTATTGCTAGTAATAACCATCCCTGGCGGGGTTCAAGGCCAGGTTGGATGAAGTCTTGTGTGGGATGGTTTAGTGTGAGGTGTCCCTGCCCATGGCAGGGGGGTTGGAGCTAGATGATCTTGAGGTCCCTTCCAACCCTAACTATTCTATGATTCTATGATAATTTTGTCATGGGTGAATACTCTTACAGATAGTCCCTTTAAGATCATTGCATGTTTATGTACCTTAAAACAGCAGAAAAAGTTATATGACACAAACCATTTTAAGGGTTACGTTTAGGGGAACTGTCAAAAGATGCATGAAGTAGGAGTTACTATTTATTTAACTTGTTTTCATCACTCATGATCCCTTCATAGCTGTTAATTGTTTTGATTACAAGGATTCTAAAATGCAGTTGTGTGCTTTTGAACAGAGACTTTATCATTTGTTCCATAAAGCAGCTAGAACACTTTTGGATTTTATGATGTGAATTAAAATAATGATGGTAAATTTGTACAAGGGTAAATAGAATATGCTGCCTTTCTCAGTTCTTTCAGCCATATAGGATATAAAGTAGATGGCAGTGGAAGGAATAAACAGCAGAGACAGGGGTGACTGTTCACTTACCCTTCATCACTTGAGTATGATGGAATGCATATTCATCTGTAACCCCATGTATTGTGGTTTAACCCCAGTAGGCAACTAAGCACCACACAGCCACTTGCTCACTCCCCCACTGTGGTTTGGGGGAGAGAATCAGAAGGGTAAAAGTGAAAAAACTTGTGGGTTGAGATAAAGACAACTTAAAGCAAAAGCTGCATGCACAAGCGAAGCGAAACAAGGCATTAGTTCACCACTTCCCACTGGCAGGCGGGTGTTCAGTGATCTCCAGGAAAACAGGGCTCCATCACACATAACGGTTACTTGGGAAGACAAAACGCCATAACTTTGAACATCCCCCCCTTCCTTCTTCTTCCCACAGCTTTATATGCTGAGCATGATGTTACAGGGTAGGTATCTCTTGGACCAATTGGGATCAGGTGTCCTGGCTGTGTCCCCTCTCAAGTTCTTGTGCAACTCCAACCTACTCACTGGTGGGGTGGTGTGAGAGGCAGAAAAGGCCTTGACTGTACAAGCACTGCTTAGCAGTAACAAAAACATCTCTGTATTACCAACACTGTTTTCGGCACAAATCCAAAACAGAGCCCATACTAGCTAAGAAAATAAACTCCCAGCCAAAACCAGCACGTCATGGAAGCTTGAAATAAGCAAAGAAGCATTCAGTTTAAAAGCAGCATTTTCCACTGTATAGCCTTTCCCCTTTGCCATTGTTTACACAGACAGAAACAAACTCCAAAAATATGTATAGTAATCCCAATAATGAATTGTAGGGGCAGAATATGGAGGACAAGTTATTGAACTGAATGGAAATAGAGATGAGTAATACAAGATATTCAGACAGTAATCTGAACAAATGTGAGGGAAATAGGAAGTCTGTAAACAAAACAGGCTACACAAACCTGACATAGTTCAAGAGAGCATGTCGGGTCTTCATTGATTGTAAGAAGTCTGTATTGTTTTATTACCCATATGTTCCTTTTTGTGAGTTATAATACAGTGGGATCAAGAAAGTATCTGAACCAAATTTCACATAAAGGGCCAGGAAGTCAAAACTTGGCGTAGATATGGGGTAACCACAGTGGTCAATGAAAGGAGAACCAGGAGAGAGCCTGTGCAGTTTTTGGTCTGAGCCACATCAGATCATCTCCCCTTTCTCCACCAGTGCATGTTGTGGAAAGCAAGTTATGACCAGCAGACAGGCAAGGCGCAAAGGGAATAAAAGCTGTCTTGCTCCCAAACAGTAACGCTATAGCTGCCTTCTGAATGCTCTTTACTGAACCTTTTTATATCTATTGTTACATGGCTTTCACCAATAAGAACTGTGGTGAGTTACTGTAAAGATAAACTAATTTATATGGGAAATGGTTCATCATATTAGTAGAGGAAAAGGTCAGCTAAGGTGTCTGCTTTCTCTTGCAAGCACATGTAAAGACTAACTGTGCTGTATTTACAGACATCTTTAATGTAACAAATTATTTATGCTAAATTAATTCTTTCAGTTTCATGCCTCACATAGCTGTTACTGACACTTGACACTATTTAAGTTAAGCTTTCAGGATTTCTTCTTTTTGTGAAAAAATCAAATGGATACCTATATGTTTGAACTGTAGTTACAGTACCTGTCCTGCATAATGTTCTAGTATAGAAAACCAAAATAATAATGAATTATTGCAAACTTCACTTGTAATTGCTCTTGGTACTACCAGCACATTTTTATCCCTTTGACTAATCCAGAAGCTGAACTTTTCTCTGCGAAAAAATGTTATTTTTAGTAAACGAGTCAAAGCAAACCAACTTCTGCTAACATTCCCAAACATAGGTATAGCTAAAAGATGACTATTTCTTCCTTATTATGTTGCCAAACTCTTATGTGGACACTAAGTTCTCAATGTGTTGCTAGGCAGAATTGTATTAAAGTACATTGCATTTCAATGACTGAAGTGCCTAAGATAAAGCAATGTATCATTTGCAGCACCCCCAGTATTTCTTTTGCTGCTCATATCTAGATAGCAGAAGTAATAAACACTGCTTCCAAGCAATTACGTCAATGTGGAGTAGATAGATTAAAAAGCACTTTACACATCTAAGGAATTTTACGTTTGAATTGATTCTTTTTTCCCCTCTTAGTGTTATTAATATCACTGTTTCTATATCTATATCTTTCAAGAAGGCAAGAAGTCGTTAAGATGGTATCAGTGATGCTTTCAGATTTTCAGCAGTGCTTGCCAACCAGCAGCAGCAACTGCTATTCTGGTCAGTCACATCAGCTTCCTTTCTTAATGGTCTGTTCCTCATTGCAGACTCATTGCAGCCTGTTAGAACTCATAGCTGTGATCATTGCAGTTTTCTGTGAGTTTGAGTTTTCTTTGAACTTCTTATTTAAACTGTATTTTTCTCTTTGAAAACTGAATATTTGACACGTAATTTCTCTCACTGGAAGTCTTGGATTGTTGCCAAACCCTGACTCTCATTTCTTAATTTCAGAAAGTAATCAATACCACCAACACTTTAATAGGGGTCCTTCTATTAAAGCCCCAAAGTCATTTAAGTATGAGAATCTCAGCTCTCACTTTAAAACAAAGTTCCAGGCAGTCATGATTGTGGAATAAGAGTGAAAACATGAATTTTAATGTCGTAAAAGCAAAGAGAACTTCCAGTTTATATATTTGTTTTAAATATATGATAATTTCTGCATTGTGGTAATTTTGAAATCCTTCTGTGTAGCTCCACAAATTTAATACTGATTTATTTAGCCTTTCAGTTTGAGCCTAGGCATAAAGCTATCCTAAACCGTGAATTTCTAAGGTATCCATGATCTCTGCTGAGTGCAAATAGTACAAAGGTGTTTAGATTCCAAACACACGTTCGAAAGTGCCAAGGAGAAAATGGTTTATTTACCATTAACCTGTCAGCTTGAAATTCAGCAAGTCAGCTACAGTACCAGCATGCTCAAGCATGCTAAGTATCTTCTTCTCCAGAAGCACTGTAATGAAATGCTTCTGACTGGTGTATTGAACTCAATGACTTGTGAAGAAGAAACTGTAGTTTGACTTTGTATGTAATCTCTCACAGGGCAGTGTTCTTACCCTTCCCAGTAGAAATAATTTCTCACTTCAATATTTTCTAGTTAATTTCAGTTACTGCTTTAGTTTGGAGGGTTTTTTCCCACTTTCAGTCATTCATACATAACTTCTGATTGCAGCATTTCCTTCACCAATTTTCATGTTTAGTTTCAAAATAAATACAGATGAAATTTGCTTAAAATATATTAGTTGTAAGGTTTTTTTAATAGGGAAATGAAATGTGGAAAAGGTATTAGAATTAAATATTCATTAATGAATATAATTTAATTCCTTGATAAAAGACTGCTTTTATAGAAATTATCTTAAAAATATTTTTGTGTTAAATGGCCTGGGTGACAAGACTATATTTGAAGAAGTAAATTTTAATTTAAATAATGAAGAGGCAGTAGATTTTACTGATTCTTTGTTTAAAATGTCCTTAATATTCATAAATACACTACACCTACAAAGAATAAGTAGTTAATCGTGGCTGTGATACAAGTTAACTTTGTTTAACTCACCAATATATTCCTTATGAAAATTATTATGGAAAGTAATTGTGAGAAAGTAGAACTATTTAGATGTCAATATATAAGATGCTGGGAAAAACTGACTTGTACTTTCACTGTCTCACAGGCTAAGGACAGTAGTACTATTCCTCCAAGTCCAATACTTATACCTCAAAGCAGAAATTACATCTGCAGTCCCCTCAAAGTTTGATGTAGGTGTTTGACCTGTATGTAGGCAGCTAAACTATGACTGTCTGCCAAGCTCATGCTCTGCAAAGAGCTTCTTGTAGGAAACCTGCTCTGTCACTGGCCAGGAGTGTGGGCTCCAGCACAGCTAGAAAAATGAATGCAGCCTTTCTGTGAATCTCCTGAAGGATCTCTTCTCTGCAATAGGTTTTTGTTGTGGTAAAGGCTTTTTTTTTTTTTTTCCCCACCATGGTCTGTGTGTCTTCTTCATTTCATTCCCTCCTCAATTTCTATCTCCCTTCTCCCAAATCTCCACTTAATTGTTCCAGGCTGATAGCCTCAGGTACTGTCTCCTACTGGATCTATGTACCCAGTCATCTGTATGAGTTGGAGGGCTAGCATATCAGCTGTCTGTACTGCTGTAGTTCTTCTCATTCATTCTCCTTGGGCCCGTGAGTTTTACATTGCTTTCTTAAGGCCAAACTTAAGCAGGAAGCCTGTGGAATAGTCGTACTGTCTGTATTCTCCCCTGGAAGGTAGGACACTCTCCTGCTTCAATTTTCTGCTGGGTATGAGATCCTAGACCTCAGGTTTCCTATTTTTCTGACAAGAACTCTGCTAGCCAAACTAGCCAAAGGAGAACTCAACTCTCTTCAGTTCTTAATCCTCAGAAGAGTGGATGGAGGTGCCTGCTGGGCAGTTGTGAACCAGAGGTCTGCTTAGACCTTTCCTTTTAGCATTAACATTTGCAGATAGGGATTCCTATTGACTAGCTGCACTACACAGATGAAAATCTGTTCTACCTAAAGACACCTGCTGCTCTTAATCAATTATTAGGGGGCATAATTATGTAGCCTGGGCAATCTTCCGGAAGCTTATTTCTTAGGCAGTGTGAATATGGTTCAAAAGCAGTTAGTTGAGAAAAAAAAATCTATGAGGAGGATTCATTCTTTGACAACATGATTTATTATTTTGCTTTTCTAAACCAAGAAAAAACTATGCAAACAGTCTAGTAACCCAGCAGAGATGGAACTATAAAAAGCAATTCAGTAATTACAAGGGAGAGCACCTATACAATGGACATAAGCTAGCTTGCTAGTAACCTTTATCAACTAGAATAAAGTGCACTGTTAAATTAATGACGGTTGTTCATGAGCTGTCAGATGAGTTTTCTCAGGAGTATCTAGTAGAACACACCAGGAATGAAGAAACAGAGGACTTTTGTCTAGTGCCTAATGAGGAATAATGAGAGAGAATGTAATCATCTAATTTCTAGCAAACAACCGCACTACTCTCACTAACAAGAGGAGATGTAGAAAATATCCCTAGAGAAAACATCTTTCCACTTACTGCTTTGCGTCAATAGCACCACCAACTTGCATGGGATTACTCACAATTTACTCCTACTTCCAGTTTAGGAAGGATATTCAGACCCGAAGAGAGTAGTATTTACTTACTTGTATATACTATTCTAAAAAATGAGAGGATGTACCCACCTGTTTTACTCTAATTTGATGCCATACGTTCTATGTCCCATTTAAAATTCAGAAGATTGTAAATAACCAGAAACCTGTCCGTTCCCATAGGCAAAGATTCTGCCTTCTGCTGCGTTCCAGTTAGTAACTGCTCAAATTTATTTCCCTAAACCCCACAGTCCTTCCTCATGTGCATTTCTGGACATGAAAAAGACCTTCTGCCTTTAGCAAAAGATGAGCATGCTATGGAAAATCAGAGTGATGGAATCCAGTTCTTCTGTCTGTGCTGGTTCTATACACCTCTTCTACAAGCTGAGTCTCAGAATAAAACTTATTCCCTAGTCATAAAACTCCACAACAGTTAGTTCTGAGTTTAAAAAAGTGGTCTGGGATTGTTTTGTGGTGGTTTGTTGTTTTTTGGTTTGGTTTGGTTTTGGTTTTTTTAATGAGTCATAAAAAGCCCTTTTCCTTTGTTAGAAAAAAAGCAATTTTTTACTCATATTTACTCAGGAGAACTAGATGTTTCTCGAGAAGTAATCCCAGATGTCCATATGTTCACACTAGCCTGTTTCTTTCCAATTTAAAAGTATTTCTAAGCATGTCTTGCAGACACGTGCAGTTGAGGTAGGTGGAAGTAGAGTGGTTCCTGAAAACGGGAGTGAATTATCAATAACATTTTAAGCGTTTACCCTGCAGGTTGTAAATGCATGTAGAAGAAATACATTAAGTGCTATTAGGTGTGACTACTTATGGATATAGAAGAGATGTTGCCCTTTCATGCATCTAAAATGAAGCAGAGGCTTCTGTTTATTAAATGGTTTTCAGCTACTTTCTGATGATAAAAATAAATATTCTTCAGGTTTAATTCATAGAGATATCACATAATCAGAATCTGCTTTGTCTTCCTACCTCACATATGTTCAAATTACCTTTTTTTCCACTTCAACAGAAAACCTCCTAGACAATATTTCATTTGAAACTGGGCTTCTTGAACTGAGAATTTTAAACCATTGTTTTCATTGACATTTTATTTCTGTGAGTAAAATGCATTTCAAATTAGCAAAGCTAGAGTGTTAGAAAACCAGTTTTAGTTCCTGGGATTCTGATACCGTCCTTTGTATTGTTGCTGTTACTAGTGAAAAAATTAAGAACAGCAGTACTCACCTGCTGTAGAGAGCTTTCCATTTTAAAAGCAACAGGAAATAATTAAAACCTAATTAATTGATTTTCCACAATAATTACTGTGTTCAACCTCATTATTATCCCCATTTTACAATGCACTGTGCATGCTTTCCCATTTTTTTTAAAAGGAACTGACCTGTGAGGCCAGTGCCATTTCTAGGGAAGAAGCAGATGAGGATCTGCACACCTGATGGTGGTGTTCATATCCTTCCCTTGCTGTAGGGCTGCACTTAGACACAGTTTTGAAGCTGAGTGTGGAAATCTGCACTTTCATGTTTGTGTTAGACAGATCTACCCATGTTTGAAGCAGAAAGACTTTTGTCTCCTTCATCATTTTCTGTTAAAGCTAATACTTTCGTTATTTATTCTAAGTACCATCTGTAAGGTTTGGTGTTGTATGTGAACTTATGTGATACGCAAAAGCTTAAGTCCTACACTTTACAGACTGACTTCACAGACCTGAGTACATCATACATGCTAGTCCTGAAGGCGTTTGAAAGTGAGTGTTCAAAGTGAAGAGATGGCCAGCTACAGCTTGGGTCACCTAATGATTTCTTACCATATTTCTTCACTATTTCTAGGATCCATAGAAATGGAAATAGTCAGTAAAACTACTAGTGTATAAACTTCTTTTGTCCTTCACTTTACTGGATCCCTGATTTGCAGTTATAATTTCTGAGTCCCTGTGTACTGTATGTTAGGAAGCTCCAATCCACGCTGGATGTCCACACTGGGACTTGAGATGTCTGTCTGCTCAGTCTGCTGCAAGGTGCATCAGCCATTCCCTTTCATGACATGGTGTTCCTTGACCTAAAAGGCATTGAAATCTGTAGCATTCTCTTTCAGAATCTGTGTCATAATTTGGATTTCTTTATTACTGTATGCTCTCTAAGTTCCCAAAGTTTCTACTACTATTCTTCTACTACTAATGAAGCAACCTTAATTTAACAGAGCTACTTTTGATAATGTCTGTATTGCATGAAAAAGTCTAACACAGACACTTACCTTCATAGACTTTCATGTGAATATGTGCCTTAAAGCTGTTATGTGGTAGTAAAATTAACTGTCATAATTAATTCATCTCATGAAATGACAGAATAACTGTCAACTATGTATTTAGAATAGTCTGAAAAGCATACCTGAGCCTCACCTAATAATGGAATTGCTGAGTCCTGCAGTGCTGGGTAGTCAGCTTAATCACAGATTTCTTGAATTGCTCTTTCTACAGATCTGTACCCCAGATTTGGTGGTGTTCCTGGCATGCTCCAGTCAAAGGCTGAAAGAAAGGTTACTGAAGCGTGCTGAACAGCAAGGAAGACCTGATGATAACCTGAAAGCCACTCAAAGACGACTAATGAATTTCAAGCAGAATGCTGTGCCATTGGTTAAATATTTCCAGGAAAAAGGGCTAATCATCACAGTAAGTCCTTTAGTATATACCTCTGAAACCTTAATTTTTGCTGTGGTTATACTTGGCTTCTTGGACCTTTTGCTTTAAGATAGGGGTGGTGAATCAAATAGTGGTTTAGATATAAACCATGGTTACTGACAGCAAACTTCCAGTTTTCTGAAAGAGCATTATCTTCAAAATGCAGTAAAAGAGGAAAATTCACATGCACACAGGTGACATGGTAGGCACCATGTAAATTCTTTGCTGCAAGCATGAAATGCTTTACCAACTAGTTGAAAACCCTTGGCTTAGAAATTACTCACTATGTCTAAACACAGAACACACCAGAAGCTGCATTCATAAATAAAGCCAGAAGCACTTTATGGAAGTAGGGCTAGCAAGTATTGCTGAAGTATTTCAGTATTTAATGATGACAAATTCAATAAGCAGTTGATAATGTTGAATTATTGACATGTTCTGAATTACTGACTGGCTGTAACAGTGCACAGAACATGGTACTACAACAGGCACCATGAGAGCATAGATGGCATTTTTTTTTTTTTTATTTTGGTAGTTTAAATAACCTGTGTAGTTCCCATTGGTACATTCTCCTCATGGCAAATATGACTAATTCTATGTGCTGGTCAGGTTCATGATGGGCCAAAGCATCCTTAATTGCAAAGTCATCTAATGATGCCTTAATAATGCACTTCAACATCCTTCTGAATTTCAAAACTATGAAATTGTTTTTCAGGTATTATGGAAATTACAACATTGTTTTCTCTAGAAAGTATCTGTTCTGTTTGAGGATTGTGTTTGGAAGGATGAGAGGACTGGAATTTTAGGAAGTCATTCTCCATTACTGAGGAAGTGTGTGTTTTATTACATTTCTATAGCCTTTACAAATGCCCCTCCTATAGAAAGCATACTTAGCTCTTCAGCGAAAATGTGCCTTTGTAGGTAAAGCATGTGTGGCATGTGGATTGAATTCCTTTTCTGGGATGATACAGGTAAAAAGGAAGATGTTTTTCCTGTTGAGGTTTCATCTTCTACTTTTTAGCTCTGTTTCTTGAGAATTATGAGGATAATTTAAATTGTAACATTCACCTTAGGTACCTCTTTGGATTTTGAAGAAAGGAGATGTTAGTGATGGGTATGGAAATGATAACATGGCATGTGAACATTATATTACTGTCTGCTACAGACCAAGTAAACAGCATATCCAGATAATACTGACTCTGCAACATGTCAAAAATGTCTTTAATATGAAAAAAATCTCTAAGATTTGAATTTACTCCTTAACTATATGGTATCTATGGTGTCTACACAAAGTGTGTTGTTATAATTCCACAGAGATCTAGAATCATTGAATAACAGAATAGTTAGGGTTAGAAAGGACCTTAAGATCATCAAGTTCTAACTCCCCTGCCATGGGCAGGGACACCTCACACTAAACCATGTCACCCAAGGCTCTGTCCACTCCGGCCTTGAACACTGCCATGGATGAAGCATTTACAACTTCCTTGGGCAACCCATTCCAGTGCCTCACCACCCTAACAGGAAAGAACTTCCTCCTTATATCTAATCTAAACTTCCCCTGTTTAAATTTGAACCTGTTGCCCCTTGTCCTATCACTACCATCCCTAATGAAGAGTCCCTCCCTAGGATCCTTACAGGCCCCCTTCAGATACTGGAAAGCTGCTATGAGGTCTCCACACAGCCTTCTCTTCTCCAGGCTGAGCAGCCCCAACTTTCTCAGCCTGTCTTCATACTGGAGGCGCTCCAGCTTCTGATCATCCTCATGGCCTCCTCTGGTCTTGTTCCAACAGTTCCATGTCCTTCTTATGTTGGGGACACCAGAACTGTACAAATTACTCCAGGTGAGGTCTCACAAGAGCAGAGTAGAGGGGCAGGATCACCTACTTTAAATTAGTGTAGAAGTGAAGGGAATGAGACTTTTGAAGGGAGATGTTGTTCACCTGTCATTAGAGTTGCTACAGTTCAGCTGCATTTCCCTTTCTGCAGAAGCAGGATGTGTTAGTAAGGCCAAGCCATGAGAGTTAGACACGAGTCATTTCGTGGCCAGTGGATAATAGGATCCCTTTCTGTAGCTGACAAAGAATGTATATGGCAGACCTCGTTTCCGTAGGATTGCATTGCATATGGAAGATACATCTTCCAGTTGCCTAAGGCAACTGGGGTGGTGGGGGATAAATGAGAAAAAGGAATAGCTGGGGAAGGAGTAATAAAAGGAGATTAGGTATGGATACTGCAGAGCAAGTAAGCAACTGAAACTTTCTATAGAAGGACATTTTTTAAAAACATGTGATCTCAAAACAGAGGAAACATGCTAAGTCCACACGGGAAACTACATACTACTAGAGCAAGTTGTAAATTTTAAAATAGCATTTAAAAAACCTGTTACATTATCACCATTTGTTCCTTTTCTTCGTGGTGGATTTATATATCGGCGTCATCTACAGAGTTTTGACATTCCTCTGACAGTGTAATTTCTTTTCATATGTTCATCTTGTTGGAAATTCATTTATACATTGAAGTATGTCTCTGCCAACTTCCTGTCCTATTCCTTTAAGCAAACATCAGTGGAGAGGTATTTTCTTACTCCAGATGGCTTTGATCCCCGTTGTCTTCTTCGCTGGTGAACTTGAGCTTTCTCCTGATTTTGATAATAGAAAAATCATACAATTTTTCATAGCCTTTTATCAATAGAAAAGGAAGGCATAGGATCCAAGAACCATTGCAGTCTTCATCACCACTTTCTCCCTGTGGAAGCGTTGTCTCTTCTACTTGCCTTTATTAGCATGTATATATGTAATACACATGGTATTAACACTAATGCATCATTTGATACACTTGTGCATATTATTTCCCTACAGAAAGAGGATGCAAGAAGGAAAATCACATTCATCCTGATGATTATAATTTTGAACTTGGAGAGCACTGAAATATTACATGGATGAGATCAGTGTGAGAACTAGAACAGCATAAAATAGAATTACACTAGACTAATTCCTAAAGGAGTGAATCCTTGCAGCAATGTCAGGCAAGGTCAGTGTTGACCAGGAGGAAAACAAGTTTTACGTTTTTCTTAAATCCTTACCTACACCTTGTCACTGGCATTCAGAGCTCTAAATCTCAAACATTTCTTCTACCAAGTGGCTTGATTCTACTCAGGGAAAAGAAACAGAACCATTTGTCTTATGGAGAGTTATAATTTTAGAACCACAACTCAAATTTTAAACATCTAGTTAAACATGTTGGTCTTCATCAATGAACAGACTAAGAGAGAAAGAAAAATGAACTGAAATATAACTAAGTATGATAAATGAAGAGATGTTTCATAAAATTGTAGTTTACTGTTAGACACTGTATGAGCAAGAAAATACACATGTAAATTCCCAAAGAATATTATCTTTCCTGGTCCAACAGTTATTCCATACTGGGTTTAACATAGTTTGGTTAAGTTAATAGGATTAAAAACCATGTTCTTCATTTCAGATTGTATTGATGAGGCTGCTTAGGTGTAATTCTTTCCCTTCATCTTTTTTTTTTCCCCACTTCATCTTTGGTAATTTTATATAATGCATATCTTGTACTTGGTTGCTGCTCTGTATGCCTTGTTTTCAGTCTGTGCATGATATCCCTGGTCTCAGAGTCTGATCCTGGTTTCTGTTTTCAAAAAAAACAAGTGATGGCCCCACCTATAGTACTTTTAAGAAATGGGGAGATATAACTGTCCTTTCTGAAAAACCCTATCTTTGGAATAGTGAAGTTGGAGTATCCAAGATTTTGGATTGTTGTTCAAATTGAACAGTGTAAACTTCATTAAAATGAAGAAAGAGAAGTAAATATCTGATATTTTTGTGAATACATGGTCTGTGTTTAACATTCTTTTTAGCAATCATCTTTCAATAGATCTAACAAATCAAAACCTGACTTTACTTAAGTCAAACTTTATTCCAAAAGGTATCAAGGCAATAATAATAGATATCACAATATTGGCTATAAATAGATGCATATGCTGGCAATTATTGTATCAGTAACTTAAAAAAAAATCTTAGAACCTTATATATTGTTTATCTAGACAATAACTACGCCACAAATTATGGGGGTGGGGGTGGGGTGGGGGGAAGATGTTAAATTATAAACAGGAGAAAATGTAAATGCCTAGATGATCTGCAAGTACTCTAATGTTTAGAAGAGGACTTCAGTTCTGAACACAGTTTAATCCATTCCAGTATCCTTCTTGCCATCTAGCAATTATTTAGATGAATATATTAGAATATTATTATATTTGGTCTCAGGTGCTGACATGGCAGTTGGTATGTATACACAGCCATGCCCAAGAAGCCAAGGCTATTGTTGAGGTGTGTCATGAGTGGAGAACTTTAAAATAAAAGGGTCTGTGTATACAAGCTTCTTGCTGTTCAATTAAAGATGCTTAGGTGGTTCATATCACACACCTATGAGAACTGTTGATAGGTACTCTCTTATTTTGGCTACAATACTCCTGGAGATACAGGATGGTATCATTGCACTTTCTAACACTGATTTAATATTTCTTTAATTAGATAATAATGAAAAAGTAAAGCAAAGAATGAAAAAACCTTAATCCCTATGCAACTAATGTGCTTTAATGCTTTTAATGTGGTTGCTGTCCTGAGACAGAGCTAGCATGCTCTGAAATAATGTGCTGTTAGTTACAAATAGTAAAAAGTTAATCCTTCTTTCTACCCCCACCCTGGTACCCCAGCCTAGATACGCTGTTTCGGGAGAAAATTGGTTTGTATTAGCTGAAGGTCTAGTCCAGCACATCCCTGTGGTCTGGTGAGGACTTGCTGTTAAAGAAGATTCCTATTAAAAGAATTCCTTAAGAATCAGCTGGAAAATTAACTGAAACTTGATTTATTATTTTGTTAATTTCAAGATACCTTTCTCTTTTGGGCATTATATTGATGTTTCATCATTGTTAGACTTGCTGCTTTGAACTACCTAGCCCTTAAGAACTGTAGGATAAAGCTCAAGGAAATCATATTCACTGACCTTTGAATAAATTACTGTGATGTAAAATTATTCTAACCAGGAAACTTTTTCATTTACATGCCATCAGATGTAATTTATCCTACTGCAGGGAAGTTTAGAGAGCACAACAATACAGCGTGGCAGACCATAATGAGCAAACTGTTGTAGCACTGGTATCATAATGTTTCTAACTCTAAATCATAAATAAATAAATAATCCCATAGAAAACAGCCTCTTCACCTAGAAAACATGCTGGGTTTTTTTTCCACTCACCTGACTTGGTTAAGTTATTCTCAGTTATAGGCACAAACTATACTCAGGAGAAAAAGGAATGAGCATTGAGAGGATATTAGATGGTGCCCACACACAGTGAAAAATACCACAGTTGTACTTTTTTACTGCTAATTCAATGCAAGAAAAAAATGATAACTACTTATTGTATAAAATAAGTCCATTGGTAGCAATCAGCCATTTTCAGTAAAGTAGAAAATTTGACCGTGCTTTGGTTATTGATATTCTGTCTGTATCGGAGGAAAAAGTTACCAGAGGTAAGGAAAGCAAGATAATATGCAGGATTTGTATCTCCAGCTAATCTGTGTTTCAGAAAGTAGTTATTTGCATCAAACCAAAACTAATTGTGGGAAGATGGTAGGATAGAGGAGAAGTTTGGTAGAAAGGAAATGGTAATTAAACTACTCTGCCTTGTTCAGATGGATTTAAAAACTCTTCTATTCCTACCCCAGTGATACACATCACACATCTTGCTGTTTTGAAAAGGGTCTAAATCTCTACTTTATTTGGATTCTAATCTGGTCTAGATATTGGTATAGTCAATGAAGAGGAGATCATTGCATTACAAAAACCTTTCAGTCACAGTTATTAAAGTTACTCTTGGAGAGCTTAGCTGTTCTGTGTAGAAATATGTTAGTCTAGGCAGAAAAAAGAATTCACAGAGCTCATCATTGTAGCAGTGGAAGTTCCTCTTACTGGAGACAGGATTAAGCCCAGTCTGCCTTATCTGTAATGATTTTATGTAAACATAATGCTTCAGTGTCAACCTTGATATATTAATAAGTCTGTGTATATTTAAGAAAAAAAGACTGCCTTTAGCAAGACTAAAATGCTAACATTATAAGGTGCCTCTGGACGTTATTAAAGCAGCCAGAGCAGGACAGCATCCTGTGCCATAAAATGCTGATTTCACTGATATCTTCATTGTCTCACTTTTCCTTTTAGGGAATTTACCATGCCCATGCAAAACATTAAAATACCATTCAGATTAGTCAGAGAAGTGAAGGGAACCCAGAAAGCAGCTGAAGCTGGAAATGGATTTTGAGCACAAATTTAGAAGTCAAATAGTTGCGGGTGAGAGAAATAGTTTATATAGCTGTCTGCCCTCATTAGCATCGAACAAGCCTAATGGCTGTCAACTGTCACAGAAAAATTCCCCATGGAACCGTGTTATATAAATTTTCTCTTGATTTGGTTAAAAAAAGGGGGTTTGCTATAGCATTGCACACTGACATGAACTTCGGCTACAGGCTGTGACTTACCAATACGCTGATGAAAATATCACTGATAATCTGTTTCTAAAGTTTCTGTGTTACCATATAACTGCCCAACTATAGGGTTGGGCTTTCTATTTATTTATTTATTTAGCTTTGAATGCTGATTCCAGAGGAATTCCAGTTGCTCACAGAATCATAGAATCATCTAGGTAAGAAAAGACCTTCAAGATCATGTCCAACCATTACACCAGGATTGCCTATACCACCACTAAACCATATCCCTGAGGAGAGTTCCTCTTTTAATTTTGAGCCTCCTGTCCATGTGAGAAATGTGGGTCCTGCAGCCTTTTCACCAACTCTCAAGGTCAATCCAGATCTTATCAATAGGAAATTGTTACACAGAGGCATGACCTGAACCTCCACCCTGCTTGCAAGTCCTGATGGCAACAGCTGCCTGGCGCCTCTCCCAAACCAGAATCCAGTTCCAAGAGTCATCTCCTTGGTGGAGAAACTTGCATCTGGCTTAGGAGAATACAGAATTACTAGCTTCTCTTGTTTTTATGGTAGTGGTACTTGCTCTCATCCAGGCAGTTTTGCATTAAACAGTCCTTAAAAAGAAAATTAAAAGAATCTCATACCCCCTTCCCTAAACTAACGCGCGCAATAGAGACTGCTAGCCACCACCTCCGCCGTGCTCTCTCACTCCCCTGCTGCAGGTTCAGGATCTCATATACATGGCATCCTGCATTGCATTGTGGCTGCAAATTGATACAAACTTGGAAAAAATTATTTCCCTCGGACCTGTTGTATGTACGCTCATTGTATGTGAGTGTAGCCTTTCTCCCAACAAGTCATAGATGTGGGTTTGAACTTGCTTTGCTATATAGAGGGTACAACTGAGATTTCCCATTCATTGGCGCAATGCTACCAATATATTTTCAAATGCCTCAGCTGTTATAAAAATACCGCAGTCGTGAGCACAGTCTTGCAGGAACATGTTAGCTTTTAAGATGACTGGTTCTTCAGGGTACTTCTGCTTTCTTGGGCATGACCAAGTGGGGGTGTGAAGAAGAACCCAGATAGCTTGTTTGATAGCTCTGTTACAGAAAACCTGGGATATAAGAAAGAACCTGTAACTGTTTTCTGTGGAGCTGCTGAGCTAGAGAAGGTCTGTGCAACATGGTTAGGTTTTACACTGTCTCAAAACTATTTGCTTTACCACTTTGTGAGATACTTTAAAGAACACATAAAAGGAGCTATGTAAATTAAATTTATGCGGAAATGTGTCTAAACAAACTGTAAATATATGCACATTTTATATGGGAAAGATAGATGAGTAATTTGTGTATATGTGGAAGCATGTGCACCATATACACTTTTCAATTCTAAAATATTTTTAGCCTCTAATTATATGATTTATGTTGAGAAGTGTACCAGAAATAGTAATGTCTGCCAGAGAACAACCAAGCTTGGAAACATGCCCTCTGTGTACATGGCAAGCAAGGAGAAAAACCTTGAGAGGGGAAATTCTTTGCTGAAGTGAATAGCATTGCTGCAACACTATATTATTTTCTAACTTTGGAGGAACAATGATTTAAATAAATGCCAGCTCTCTGAAATCTGCCCTGCCCCCTGTACACCCAGTAGCTTGAATGAATAAGTAGACTTTGAAAAAAAGAAATAAACTTTGACAAGTCTGGCTATAGAATTAGCCACCAGTGAGTCCAGAAAGAAAGAGGGAATACTGTTTCTGACAACCATACTGTCCCAGGTTTTATCCATTTATGGCACTCTGGTATGTGTTTAAAATTAACAGAGTTTTTTTTTACAGATCTGAAGCTAAAGCTAAGACAAGTAATTAAGCCAAGTTATCATGCAGAGAAATGAACTGTGGGAGATGTTTAAAGAAACATGCCCTACATATTCTTCAAGTTATTTTAAACAGTTCATCTTAAGGTAATTAAGCTGTGTCCTTTGAGTGAATATTAGCTTCCAGTTTCCTTTTTATAGTTAAAGTGAGGCTTAAAGAAGATCTATTTTTCTTATTTAGAGGAGGCTTATATTAGGAAACCTGCTTGGAAAAAATGCCACATCTCTGGAAAGTCCTTTTGTATTGAATCAGGAATACTTGGCATCCATAAGCAAACTTTCCTGTCATAAACTACACTTGATTTTGTGAACATCCAGCAGAAAAACTAAAGCTGCATTTCAACCATACTTTGCTGCAAATGTTAAAATGACACTTTCTTGCCTAAAGTGCCATTAGTGATTTCTAGCTCTGATTACCAGTGATGGATGTTCCCTATGAAAAGTTTGTAGTCAGTGCTTTTCCAACTACATGGTAAAGCCATTTTGCTGACCTTTGATAAAAAAGTTTGGATATCAACTTACGTAATTTCCTACATTAGTAGAATCAGGATGGTCTTATAGCTCTCACTCTCACAGTCCTATTAAAATGTTACTACACCAGTGGCTCATGCCCTACAATTCCAGTACTTAACATCCTAATTTTCTGAATCTTAGGTTAGTACCATTAGCTATTGTTAAATATTTTTATTTCCTTATGGACATAGCAACTGAATATTTGTTCTGATATCAACTCAACTTTGATTTAAATGAGTGAAATGAGACTGAGTAAACTGGCCTCTAGTCATGAGATCTAGTATCATCCTGTAATTATTTGAGCATTTGCTCCTGTTACTCCTTTCCTGTAGATATACTGCATGTAAGAGAGGAGCGACATAAGAGATTACACTTTTTAGTTTTAAGTGCATCATAAAGATAAATTTATTCACATTTGTGAACACCATGGATATTGTCTTGATGGAAGCTGTTTTAAGTGTCAAAATGGAGAGGAGATGCTCAGACTGTCAGCAGAAAGTGATGCAATTAAACTGCTGGATTTCTTCTGGCATTTTTCTCTAGCATTCTGGAGTCTTGTTTCAGCATTTAGGTGTAACAGGACAGGGTTATACACAGCTACACTCTTGGTGGAGAACTGAGAGAGCTGAAAAAGCTGCTCATCCGTTCTGACTCAGGGAATACACCACACTAGACAGTACTACAGTGAGAAAAACAGCGTCTCTTAATCTTCCTCTTTGCAGAATATCCTTTAGAATGTTTCTGATAGCTCTTTGGAGAATTTTTCTTTTTTTTTTTTTTTCTAATACAACCAAACAGAGCTTTGAAAAACTGTATGAAATATTTCAGATCTAGGAAACACCACAACTGTGTTAACTCAGCACTTCACTGAAGTAATAAATCCTTCTTCTAAAATTTACTGATACTTACGCATCAGGTAGCCACTAATACGGATATTTTGTTCTTATAACTGTGGTACACCATTTAGTGTTAGCACAAACATCTCTGCACAGCATTGTCTTGTACCATATAGACATAACCTAAAGTTCTTGGTAAAGACTCCCTTGTGAATCCTGCACAGTTTGTCTTTGCTATAACTAAGCATGTTTCCTTATTCTCTTGCACAGTTATTATCCTTTCTACTCCCAGGGTTAATATTTGTACCTTTCCATCTGATACAGGGCTGCAGTTTGTTTCATTAATGGCCACTGAACCTAACTATATGTTCACTTTGTTGTCACCATATCACATTCTGCAATCCAGTAATCTACTTCAAATGGGAAAAGAAGCCTCACAAGATGTGACTATAACACTGCAATCCCAATTATCATTGTAATTTTCCATGACAAAATAATTGTTGTCTCCATTCTCAATGATTAATCTCTTTTTATTCCAACCACATGGTCATTCATGCCAATCACAGTATAGCAGAGGACTTAATGTGTGAAATGTGGCATCTTTTCACTGTAATTTGATATGATTTATATACCTAGGATTGGTCAGACATATGTTAGCTCTTGATCCATTTTGTTAAAAGTATAATTGCTAACAGTACATCGTTTTTAGGCAAATCTTAACATTTTTTCATTATGTCCTTCACTGGATTCCTCCTGTCCTTAACTAGAATGTGAAATTGAAACTTCATATTCATGTTTTAAACACCAGTATTTTAAAATTCTCTGCTCTGTCTAGCAAGTCAAGTCTTGTCTTTTCTTACATTCTACCATCCATTGTCATTTGGTAATAATACGGGTTTTGTAATGCTGAGGTCATCACCCTCTCCTACCACTGCAAGATGCCATTAAAAAACATACTTTTCACTAGTTTCCTGCTGTGTCCTGCTTTCTGTGGTTTTTTGGTCTGCTCTACTGGAAAGAACAGACTTCTGTACAAATGCAGAGCCTTTACAAAAAGGGAACCTAGAATGTGGGCAACACCATTTTTAGTCAAGTTGCTTATTAAATTTATCATTCCTTAATACACTGAAAAAGAAATCCAGTAATCCTCTTAGTGTCTCCACCTTATGACAAGAATTTCACTACATAGATTCTAAATAATACAGATACACATAAATCCAACGCAGCTTGTTTCTGTTTCTTTTACAAGAACATTATCTCTGCTGTCCTTCAGGGTAGGGTATGTCATCTCAGTCTGCTGTAATGGCCATTAAAGGTTTTGTGCGTCCTTTGTGCTTTCTTCTCTAACCTTGTTCATGGGGCGTAAGACACAAATGAGCTCAATTCCAGTGCCGTGAACAGAGGCTTTTCTTCATTTTTGCAGTATCTCTTGGACTTTAGAAAGAGGGTCAGGTGCCATGTGGTTTCTGAAATGATTTTGGGTGTAAGAATTATTCATTATATTCTTAAACTATAGCCAGGAGACCATTTGGAAAAATCACTAAATTTAGTAGGGCGAGTGTAATACAGAATAAGTTAAGCATACCTGGATATACTGTCATAAGTTAGGTTAGGACTTGGTAACAGAAGCCATGCCTTGGAAAGAGACTAAGGGCGTACTAACACCCTTAGCTTAACAACCAGTTATGTTAGAGAGAACTTTACATAGAGTTTATTTAATAGCTTCTTGTGAAGGTGCGCAACATTTGTTATAAACCCATTCTAATAACATACCTTGAAAATAGGAATTATTCTTTAAGTTAAAGGTCATGGTTGCTCTTTTTACTTTAAGCAGAGTTCAAAAAAATTGCAGAATTCCCTTTTCCCCTGAGCTGCACAAGAACAGTGAACTTTGCTGATTTAAAAAAAAAAGATAAAAAGTGCTCTGAAAAAAGATTTAGTTCAAAATGGCTGATATTTGAGGTCTAAAATGAGACCTAACTCCAACCTCTTTCAAATATATGATTTGCTTAAGGATGAATAAGGACAAATAAAGTCTTAAGCAGTGGTAGAAGCTTGTGATAATTTATTCACTGGAGTAAGGATGGGACATAATTATGGAAAGCAAGTAATTCTCTACCTCAGTGACTGTGCACTTATAAAAGTTGTACAGCTTAGAGAAGGGTACATAGGAAAACTTTTGTAAATTAAATCACAGGCAAATACTCAGGATCTTCATTACATGAGGTAATAGAGTGTTGAGTTAACATCAGGGAATTGCTTAAAAACTGGTGTCAGCAAAATTGATTGCGTGTACAACCAGCATATAGAAATGGGCTCTCTGCAGACTCTCACTTTCCATGCTAGAGGAATCAGTTAGTTCTCCTAATCCCTTGGCATAATTTTAATAGAGTAAATTTTACAAAGAATTAGGATCTACCTTTAAATTCTTTTTCTCCTTTTACAGTGTAAACTACTCTCAAAGCTAATAGAATTAAATAAGAGATTGCAGTTCTCTGGAAATTTGGATGGTGACTTACAACAGTTTCTGGGAGCTAGAACACTGTAGTCCAGGTAGAAGGAAATTTTCCCTTTCCTTCTTAGTTGTAATGACTGCATAGAATGCAAGCGTTTTTTTAACTTAAGATTTTGAAAACTAGTCTTAAGAACTAGCATATCTGAATGAAAACTCTGCAAATCTTGTCTTTGTTGTATAAATTATAACAAGTCCACTCTTAGAGGGAGTCTTACCATTGATACTTCTTGCTTGATAGGCATCTGGAGAAGACATGCTGCTTAGAATGAAAAAATAATTTACCTTTGGTATAATACTCCATAAGAGTTCAAAGATCTAATAAGTTTTATGATATGCAAAAGGAGGGAATTGTATTAATGATTAGTAATTAGGAGTGAGACCCACCAGCTGAATTTGACAGATGTGTAATGCCATATAATACATTACTTAAAAATGCAACAGGTAGCCAAAGCATGCCAGAAAACTGAGTTCAGGCCAGAAACCTGACCTGAGGTTTAGGCTTAAGATCATCTGGGTTTTTTGTTTAAAAAGATTTTTACAGTCAGATTATCTATTATCATCTCATTCAGAATTTTAAAAAGTTACAGAAAATAATATTTAAAATACTTTGGTTTCTACTTCACTGCAGCTTAAACCAAACAACATGAGGGTGGGAATCTAAAATCCCGCACAATCTCTTTTGTAAGCAAAAATATCAAGTTGTATTCACATTGTCATTTTTCCCCCACTTTAAATAATTTTACTGCAAAGGTAAAGAAATCTTCATTTTCTTGAATGCCTTTTGTTTAATTAAAATCTTAAAATAAAAATGCAATAAAAGATCTCTTTAAGCCTAGTATCAACTGAATTGAAACTATACAGTCAGGGCAATCCCAAGCACGAAAACAGGGCTGGGCAAGAATGGGTTGTGGGTTGGGGGCAGCCCTGAGGAGAAGGATGACCTGGGGGTGTTGGTTGATGAGAAGCTCAGCATGACCCAGCAGTGTGTGCTTGCAGCCCAGAAAACCAACCATGTCCTGGGCTGCATCAAAAGAAGCATGACCAGCAGATCAAGGGAGGTGGCCACTAAGATGTTCAGGGGACTGGAGCACTTCTCCTATGAAGGCAGGCTGAGAGAATTGGGATTGTTCAGCTGGAGAAGAGAAGGCTCTAGGGAGACCTTGGAGCAGCTTCCAGTAGTTAAAGGGGCTGACAAGAAATCTGCAGAGGGACTTCTTTTCACAGGCATGTAGAGGACAGCCACTATTGTCACATTACAGACATTTTCTGAAAATATTCTTGTCCCTCTTCAGACTTTACTTCCTGAGTCAGGGTGAGCTGCCCTTGTTTTCTGATTTGTACTGTTTCCTTGATCAGTATAGTTGCCATTCTCTGTACTCGTTGTTGACAACATATCCCTTGGACATTTCCCATTATATTATTCAGTGCTTCCCTACAATTATGTTTAATTTAATAGCTTCTAAGTAGAAATATTGTCAAAAGCTTTTGAAAAGTTAAATAAATTATGTCAATCAGTTCCACTTCGTCCACTTTTTTTTTTTTGATATTTAAAAAATGTTTTCTGCCTACATAATCACATGGGATTTTGTCCTACATTTGGTTCCAGAAAATACACACTAGATGCAAGAATGTCATATTCCATGATGACTAAAGCAATAGTTCCTGTCACTATCTCCTTAGCTTGCCAGCTTTCATTTATAAACCAGTCTCCTTTGTGCTCTGAAACAACATGCTCCAATAATTTAGACAGATAAACAGAACTTACTGGTACAGATATTAAAATAGCAGTGCTCTCACTTCTTGCTGCAGGAAACAAATTCATGTCCTTCCTGAGGCAGTACAATTGGGAGTTGGCTTTGTGAGCCCATCCTGAACTCAAACTGCCATTTGCTGAATACTATTATTCCAATGCCATTTACAAAGTCTATTAATCTAGAGACCACCACTGGAAACACTGCTTATCCTGGGTCAGAATTTATTTAATACTCAGGAATTGTTTAGCTGTCAAGGAAAATATATTTTTGTCTTCCAAGGAACATAATCATAGAATAGTTTGGGTTGGAAAGGACCTTAAAATCATCTAGTTCCAACCTGCCCCTGCTATGGGCAGGAAAAAAACCAGGAAAAGCTAATAATTTTCAAATGCTCTGCTTCTTACAATCTGAAATTCAACTAGTGCAGATGAAATTACCTATATTGCTAAGGTCTCGGACACCTACAAATACCAAATTATTTCCTGAATTAAATACAGATTTTGCGTATAAGAACTCCACAGCAGCTAATGTTTAAGCCTGTAGTATACCCCATGCTTGTTCTTGCATCCGAGTCACTAGTTCTCATGCTTTATTAACTAATTACATTCACAGCAGAAATTAACTCAGGACTTTTCCTGTTAGCCTTCAGTTGGTAGCTGAACTGTGGTGAGACACAGGCAAAAGTTGTATTTTTGGTAATAGTTGTTATGACATCATCTAATGGTAAAAGACTAACCTACAATATTTTACTATTTTTCATTCAGAAGCTCTGCTGCAAAAGCCAACAGGAGAAATGCTATTGATCTTGAAAACAAAATACTTGTATTTGCAGCAGTATCGATGCTTTTCATTGAAGCAGAGTGCAGATTATCACTGGAAGAAAATAATATTTATAGAAAGAAATGGGTTTTTTCCCAAGTTTTTCTAAAATGTATTTTAGTTGCCATATTTGGATTACAGTTGTTGATTGTATGGACTTTCCCTGGGAAACCAATGTTCTTATATATTTATTTGGGGTGCCTGCCTGTGATCTGTATATGCTCTTGGAGCTGATACTAGGAAACAATTTGGTTTTGTTTTAAATGAAAGGGACTGTGACACAGAAGCTCCAAGAGCAATACAGGCAATAGAAAACAGGTATTTTTTAAACTTCATTCAGGAAAACATCTTTCTACACACAAACATGTTAGTTAATGTCTCAAAGCTTTGGGGCTCATTCCCTTTGGGAAATACTGTTGCACTCAATATTAAAAACTAAAGGTATTAAGCATTTATTTGAACGTATTAGTGATGAGCTATTTCACTGAACTGGGTGCTCTGGGAATGGGAATATCTCATATGGTACTGGAGGAAATAGTGGAATTACAGTGTAGCAAGCAGACCTTAACTAGTTTATTCCCAAAGAATCTCCTGTTTTACATGAAATAGGGTGAGCTCCCAGGAACTTATGAAGAACAAGGACACATCCAAGCCCCGTCAGAAGCTTTCCTAGGTAAAGATGGAGAAAAAACCTTACTGGAGGAAGAGCATTATTGCTATGGAATGAAAAAACAAAGGCATTTGGGGAAGAGTTGAGTAGTTCTAGATCTTCCTGTAATACCGCTGAACTGAGTATAGCAAACAAAGACAACTACAGCTGTTATCGACTGAGCTTCATGAGACTTGTTTGTGCTGTTCTGCCCTTTGCCTGGGTTTCAAAATTCTGAATTTTACATTAATTCTTCGTCATCTGCAGTGTCACTGTGAGCTCCACTAATGTAAGAGGAAGGAATGGATATTGCAAGCTAAGACACGGAGGGCTATTGAAGCTGTATGAGGATTTGGACAGCATGCAGTCATACCTGACTTTCTGTAGTCACTAATGTCTTTCCTTTCCTGGAGGGTTAAGTGCATTAAAGTAAAAAATCAAACCATTTATTCTAGTCCCAGTGGTGGCCACTGTAAGATGATCTCTCCTTCAGGCTGAGTGTTTTCCTGGGTTCTACAGGAACTGAGTGACAAATAAATCATGGAGCATCTCCAAACTCAGACTGTAATTCAGTTTTCTGTTCAAGCTCTCCAGCAGTGATCTGTCTTTATGCTTGACATGACTGTTCTGGATTTTTGTAATACCATTTGCCTCTAAAGGCAATTCTGCGATTCTATGAATTCCCTTTAAAAAGCAAACACATAGCGAAAATTGCTCTGACAGTGGAATGCATATTTTTAAAAATAAGAAAGCGTGTTTGTGTTTTCAAGGTAGAAAAGGTCTCTATATGTGGATGTGCTAAAGCATCTCCTGGTTTTAATTAATCTTCAAAAATTATTAATGTAGCTGACTTTGGCTAGGAGCTGCTGGACAAATGTGCTGCATGTTAAGGAGCAAATTTTCAATCATTGCGAAGTGGATATGCATAGAGAGTTCATATGTAAAAGATGTTGGCTGTACTTATAGCTTGAAAAGTTAGTCCTAAAAGTTGACAAGTCAGATAACCCAGAAGAAATGCGTACAAATCATGTCCCGTAAATACTATGTGAACTAATGCATATGGTGCCTAATTCAGTTCTGATTCCTGATGTCAGCTTCAGAAAGAAAAAGAATATTTACTGTAGGGGCCATAGTAGTGTAAAGGAATAGCTGAAACATTGTGAATTGTTTATTCTTATGTTAAACTGACATCACCTTAAAAAAGTTAAGAGATACAACTGTAGTGGAGGACAATACTTGTTGGAAACTCACAGCTCTAAGGAAACAGAAAATGTGATGCAAAAATTATTTCAGAAATAAAACAGCAATATATTTGCTTTCCACATAATAGTCACCAGCTATGCAGATTAGTATCCTTATTGGGAAAAAATTAAGCAGCCAGTGCTCTTAAATATCTGCTCAGAGAGAAAAGTTTTGCATCTTAGTGTCATGAAAAATATGGAAGTTCTAAAACCACCCTGTGGCACCACTCTCTCCATCAGCTTCTCTACCAAACAAGTAATTGCTTTCTTCCCAGTTCATTACTTTTTTACCTACCATGCCACCAAATTATCGATTTCTGCTGTCACCCCCAATCACATCTAGCTGTCCTTCAGTTTGCCCATTTCCTGCTCTAATTGCAGTGTCCCATCAACTCTCACCGCCACGTTGCCTGAGACACTCATTTTTAATAGCTGAAAACTGATAGGTCAGGGTGTTGCTCAACATCATCACAGCATAAAGATAAGACTTGCCCCTCTTTCTGCCTATCAAAAGCTATTACTCCACATAAAACTACAAAGATGGACTACTACTTCTGCTTCTTACTGTTTCTTTAGGTAAGACGTACCATTTACTTGGTGTCATAGTGTTCGTATCATGAGTTCCATACCACAAGTTGGCTTAACCGAGTTTTACTGTGAAGGGAATTAAACTATCAGAACATCTTCATACTTGTATGTCATGACACTAAGTTCCTGAGTTTAGTATGAAATAATAGAAAATAATTTTAAGAGGAAAAAAAACCCCAAAGCCTCTCTTTTGTAGTAACTGTGTTGTCTATTTACTGCCAAATTGATAGAACAGGGAGATGATTAGCAATGGAACAAGTGTCCCAAGATGTCTTCTGTACTAATGTGGGTGTGAGCCAGAATCAGACATAATTTTTGCATTTCATATCAGCAATAACAAAATCCCGAAATCTATTCAGGGTCCATCTTTTCGTTTCTAGAGAAGCAGAGCAAGTTTGATTTGTCTGTGCATATGGGTGTGCAGGTTTGTATTTTCACATTTTGTAGTATAAAGCAGTTAGCTGGTAGTTTCCATTATAACTGCTTATTTACTCTTTCTGAGGGTCATTTCAGTTCTCACTAATGTTACTGGAAGATATTACTTGAATTGGATGGTTCAATTTTAATTTTTTATTACCACACTGGATTCTGTCCATGTGTGTTCAAAAATTACATAGTTAGTGGCTTCAAATTGCACCTATTTTGAGTAAATAAGGTTGGGATAAACAAAAACTGCCAGCAGCCCCTACAGAACTATCAACTCCACTCGGAGCTGGCGAACATTCAGCCTCACACTTGTTTACAAGTAGCACTTGTAGCAACAGACACTCAGTTGACAAACGGAACTTGAGAAACTCTAATGATAAACCGTGGGGACTCTGCAATAATTTATGAATCCTGTGTGGAACTGCTGTGGTAAAAAATAAGGTGCTAATTGGTTTATTTTAGATAACCCGGAGTATTCCTTAGGTTCGTATTAATGGTGATAAAATCTCCATTCAGTTTCTTTTCTAAATTTCTGTCCAACACAAATTTATGACCTCTGCTAATTGCATCATTTTTTATTAATCACTGGTAAGCTCTAGTGTAATTTCAGTTGTAGATTTTCTTCTGTATGTGATACAAGATCTTATAAAAAATTAATCTGAGATCTCAGAGTATTTGATACAAAACATAGAAAATGTTAGAACTAAAGGAATGGATTACAGAGAAATATGTCTTCCCTATGTCCCCTCCTCCCATTTTATGTTGTTTTGGATGTTTTTTGTTTCTGTTTTGTTTTGTTTTGCTTTTTATTATACAGTACTGTTAAAAGTTGGGGCAGGGGCTGTGGCTGCTCACTGGGGCAGCGTTGCTGGTGGCAGGGTGGTGGGGAACTGCGTCCTACTGCCTGTGGCTCCCCCAGAGGGTGTTTTTTCTGGGGGCTGGAACTAGATGATCTTAAGGTCCTTTCCAACCCAAACCGTTCTATGATTCTGTAAGTACTTTATAATAGAGAAATGTTCCCTGAATTCCCAGTCTGCACATTACGGCTTCATTCCTCAGTCCCTCTCTATTATTTTTCCTATACAAGCCTTCAACTCTTTTTTCCTGTCCTCCCTTCCCAATGGTTATTACCCTACCTTATGTATTTTTCCTCGCATGTTTTTACTGTTTTCCCATATTGCTGTTTTTTTGGGTTTTTTTAATTCCTTTTTTCCACGGTTAGAATCATAGAATAGTTAGGGTTGGAAAGGACCTTAAGATCATCCAGTTCCAACCCCCCTGCCATGGGCAGGGACACCTCCCACTAAACCATGTCACCCAAGGCTCTGTCCAACCTGGCCTTGAACACTGCCAGAGATGGAGCTTTCACAGCTTCCCTGGGTAGTTCTGTAGCAGTAATTGCACCAGTCAGCTTGTAATTATTAAGAGAAGCAAATCAGGGATGGAGCAGCATTAATAAAAGCATTTCTATGTGGGTGTCTGGGAATCATAAAGCAGCACTTCTATACTTAAATGTGTCTCACTTCACTTTTTAGTATTACCAAGGTTAAAATAAAACTATTTCTTATTTCATGTTTTTGCTCCTTCAGAAACAAACTCTTGCCTAAACCAGTCTGAATAAAAACAGTGAGTTGTTCTTGTCACAGTTGTAGCTACTAGCACATAAAAATTATAACTTGCTCAATCTTATGAATCTCTTTATGTTATCACCTAAAGGATTGTCACCTTTTCCACCAAAAACTACCAACACTCCGACATTGGTACAATCAGACTTCTAAACTAGCTATCTGTTTGAAAAGCATGGAATAACTGTGACACAAGTTTTTGTGTCACACCCTCCTCTGTTTCAGGTAACAATATATGGATGATTTCTCCACTTCGTAAACAATAATTGTGTTTCACTTCTGCATATAGCTGGTTAATGATTATAAAGTTAGAAGTGACAGCTATGGCTATATAGAGCAATTTTTAAACTGCAGACTCTAATCAATTCTTTTTAGGAACAGTATGTAAATTTTTCAATTCATGGGAAATCCATTGCCAATTATGGTTAATTAAGCAGTAAAGAAACTGGCATAGGAATAAATTTTGCTGCTTGCTTCAATTCTGAATTTGACTCACTTGTTTTCATCCTTGCATATTACAATTCTGTCTGCTTCAAATAACAACTTCTTCTAAAATTTCTCTTTCCCATAGATAGGTACAGGAAACTTATTTTTCAGCCTTCTCTGATCTCAGCCCTAATTCTTCCCTTATTGGACATGGTAGGCAAGGAATCATTCTCACAGCCCATCTGGAATTCCCTCCAGTTTATCAGCTCTGGATACTAGCAGTGCTCTGAGCATCCAGGAGCTATCACCCCCTGTGCCAAACACCTTGATGTCATTAGCAATTGGCTTACATTCAGCACTCCTGTTCCTACATCTAATTAGACCCCCTGACTAAGCACCACAGCCCAACTCCTGTTCACTTAATTGTTCACTATAAATCTCCCTTCAGAGACATTGCTTTGTCTAACAGAAAAAAAATAAAAAAAATCTCCTATCCTATTTGTATGGCTGGAGGTCTGATGGCCTGTTTTCCACAGCCAAAGATCAGTCAAGCACCACAGGAAGGTCCGTACCTGAGGAAGTGACTTAAATAAAACTCAAAGCAACTCCTTTGTTTTTTTCTCCTGACCAGCATTGACTACAGTGGTCAGAGACCTAGCAGTCTGTGCTCACTCCTGCTGTTGAAGACCAGTGACAAATAACTTTTCTACTGAGGCAAGTCCAAGGGGTCGAAAGACCACCTTGCAGCAAGTGGGTCTAATAATCAGTCACCCGTGCCTTTAAATGTAGAATATTTAGGGCATTTCTATATGTGACATGTTTCAATGACTAGGAAAATGCTCAAGACATGTATGAATTGCAGTTATTGTTGGAATCTTTGCCAGCAAAGAGAGCAAATAGAGCATTCATCATCCAATTCCTGTAATCATATTTGATTTTGAGGTGGATGGGAATATTGCCATAGAGCAATCAGCCCAATGCCATTATTTTAATTTGGACATGGTTTATTTTATTTTCATTGACATTCGTCATGTTCAAAAATGGAGGACATTGTCATCTACTGTTGCAGATGTTATTTAACTACACCTATTTGCCTGGCGCGGGGGGGGGGGGAGGGCTATGTTTTCTCCTAACTATTTCAAAGTGCACAAAGAAGAGCTCCCTGTGAATCTTCTACAAGCAGATTTCTTTCTAATTTCCCTGTGCTCTAATTTGAAAGACTATTATGATCTCCCTTTATTTTGGGGCTGTCATTTTGGATAAACCATCTGCAGAGACTAGCAGTGGCATTAGGGCTGAATCAGTCTTCAGGGGGCAGTGCGAGACTGATTCACTTCACCCTCGCCCAAAATTCTAGTTAACTGCAGTTTCCTTGATGCTCCCCCAGAATATGCATGAGGAAAAAGCTGGTTTTATATTAAAAAAAAACCAAACAAAAAACCCAAACAAACAAACAACCAACAGAAGAAACCAATATGTACAGAGGTATATTTGGTATTACCAAACCTCAATTGATCAGCATTGATCAGTGAGATTCACAATGTTCAACAACTCAGGTACTTTTCTGTGAAGCTCCTTCTGTTGGCTGGGATTTGTTGGGTGCTTATTTAGAAACACTAACCATTTTCTCTCTGAGAGCAGCAAGTACAACCTGCTTTCCCTAGAACTATTTACTTTCCCTAGAATTATTATTCCCTAGAATTATTTACAGCACAGATCTAGAAAATATTTTCCATCATTTTGAGATATAACTCTGCCAGCATCAAATCCTCCAATTCAACTATGTTCACATGAAACTGGGATAAGCTTTCCAGAAAACCCATCATTCTTGCAGTCACCATTTATTTAAAAAAATATAAAATCAATACATACTGAGGTACGTGACTTCTACTGGTAATTTCTTTACTTAATCATGATGTTGGAGTAAAGCAAAACTAGCTGAAAATCAGCTAAAAGGAAATCTTATATGATCTTAAGGTCCTTTTTCAACCATAACCATTCTGTGATTCAGAGATCTGTTCTTGTTCCTGCTTTAATCCCTGGGATGTGTTCCTCCAAACCAGGTGGAAGCAGAACAGTATGTGGTGTAACTACAGCATGTGGGTGTTGTTAAATTCACATCCTCCCAAATGATGCTTTATTACCTCTTTCTCCCACAGAAACACCATTACTGAACTGACTGAGGATAGAGAAGGTAGAAAAAGCCCCTGTTACTTTCCTTTGTCATAGGGAGATAAATCTTGAAAGCAGGACCACTCATAGAAGTGATGTGGAGATTGCTGCCCAGCAACTTCCACATGTCTGTGTTGGGCAGGCAAAAGACTTTACTGGATTCTTACCAAGCATAGCCCCCAGATGTTCTTCAGAAAGGTTTGTGAAGCCTTTCTTGGCTTAGAGATTTAGGCTGGCTCATAAACAAATATGATTCTCTTGTCCTTCATCTTTCCCAGTCCAACAAAATAGAGACAGTGAAGTACAAAACCGTCATTAGTGCCTCATTGAGGTAAACACTAGAGAGAGTTCAAACCTGAAACCCCATTGACCTCACAGGGAAAAGGTACTTTGCTTCTTCCTGTATCACTGGTAAAGATGATATCAATTCAGATAACAATACAGGTAGTGTCTTGTGTTTTGCAAGTGCTTTCACTAGCATGATTAACAGAATCATTTTTCTATAAAACATAGGCCTTGACTATAATTGAACTAAGCCATCCATAAAGATACAGTAGATAATTCAGTTGCCAAGAGCTATGTTTTGAAGTTGGGATTTGTTTTCAGAGGGAAAGGAACCTATTGATTTATAGACATGGTCTACTAAAAATACAGGTTTTACTGCTGTTTGTTCTTTGTGAACAGGGTTGTTTGAGTACCTTTTATGTTTCATTCAAGCCTCCAATAATTATCACAAGGATTTCATTTTAAAATGTTTAGCAATTTGGTGAAGTACAGAACTCACATGGTTACTTGGTTTCTTTCAAAAATAATTTCTCTTTGAAAGCTGCTCTGTCTTCCTGTGGCTCAGGGTATTACAATTCTCATTTTGTGATGGGAAAACTGAGTCTATGTGCAAGCTTCAAATAATTGGTTTTCTTTGGGTGACAATATAGGCTTTCATTACAAACCCCAGATTTTCAGAGTACTGAAGCACAGCTGGTGTTCTTTGAATGGGGGAAGTCGATGTTTCAAATTCTTGGAATCTTCAGAACATTTTGAGATTGATCATGTGTTTTTTTTCATGGTAAACTAGATTATTCAGAGGAATGGTACTAATGAGAAAGCAAACCTGTCATCTTTCCAAGTGTGGTGTGACCTACACAGTAACAATCAGACACAACCCAATTACAATTTACTGGGTTTTATGTGTACACATACCCACAAACATTATATTTTATGATAAGTCTTCCCTACCGTATCTAATGACACATGTACATTTTTTGCTGAGAAGTGACAGAAATGCATATCCTCACACTTCCTCAGGCACAGGCTAATGCAAAGATCAATACTCTTTTCTTAAAAGAGAAAAATGACTGCTACTGCTGAACCCAGGACATCAACAAAGAAATTTCAAAGCTGCTCTTCGTGCATGGGTAATAAATTTCTTAATGGTAGCCCAACAACTTTAAGACATGTTCTTCCACAAGCCCCAGTTTTGACACAAGTTAAGATGTAAGCCTTCTAACAGGTAAACACAAATTTCTGCTTTATAAATAAAAAATAAGGCTTTGAGTTTTGAGTAACACTGAATGACTAAAAAATTCCTCAAGAATAGATCAATGTCTGCTCACATCACAGGATGAACTTCTTATTGGTCCTCAGGGTCAGAGCCAGAAACTCAATTCGAAAAGCCAGTCAGAAAATTCTCTGTATTGATGATTATAGTAGACTTATCTGTGATAGTAATCAAGTCTAGGGCTGAGCTAAGCATAAAGCTAAATATTAAAACCATAAAGATTTAAATTGTGACTAATACCAATGAAGATTTGAGCACACAGGTGTTGAAGTTAAGCTTTCTTCGCAGCAAAATTTCTACAATGGTTGCCACACTCTCTGGTCTCCAACAGGCTTCTATTTTCTTTTGTTCACACAGACACAGTTTGTAGAATCCTTCTTTGTCTTTTTGATATTCTTTCCCTATTTTTTCCACTATTTTCTGGCATCTGCCACTTTAAATTCTTGGGCTGATATTTACCTCTGAGTTTACCTTGAGGTGCTGATGGAAAATTCCATAAGAAAGCAAATCTCATTACCAGTGACAAGTAATGTAGCTAACACGTAAGTCATCATAAGGCAAAGCGTGATACTGATTTTGCAATGGTGGGTGTTGGACAAGCAGCTCAGTATCTCTCTAAAATTAAGTATCATGCTGTATTAAGAGATACTTGGAAAATAACTTCATCTATATAAAGGCTAGCATCTGCAGCAAAGGTCCTATTAGGATTTGAACCTCTTTCTCCATGGCTTTTCCTCTTGCCTATTATCTTTACCATGGCAGGTGGGTATTGGCAAGACATCTGAAGAGGTGCACAGCAGTCTCGGACTTGAAGAAAAAGCCCGCTGAAGTTCATGAGTTTGGAAGCACTAATCTAATGTTTTTTGCCCTGGGGTTCATTCCACATCCTAAAACAGATGTCACTGAACATACAGAAAGATTGAAAATAGTCATCTGCAGTGACCATTATTTGCTTGCTCCTGTAGTTTGAGATTACAGTATTCCATTTTTTCCATAGTAATGTACCTGGCCTCAATTCAAGAAATAAGAAAAAATCCAGAGCAACTGTAATTAAATGTCCTTTAATTTAATAAAACCATATTTCTGTAAAACATAGCCAAGTAGCAATCAGTGTCTGATTACCTACTTTTTTTTTTTAAGTTTGATGCAGACAGAGATGAAGAAGAAGTGTTCTTTGACATAAGTTCAGCAGTTGAGAATAAACTATTTGCAAACAAAGAGGCTGCAACAGGTGAGTTAAGTAAGATTTAAAAAGCTACCTTTTATATTGCATTTGACATTGGTGAGATGCCTTTTTCATATTCCTCAAGTATGTGTTTATGTACTGTAGCAAAGTCTTGACCACTCTCAAACGGCTGCATAATTAAGGGCAAAAAAGTATCATTACACTTGGAAGCGTTATACAACCCACCTAACATCTTGTTTATCTACAAGTTCACCTTAAGATACTGTAGATAGTCCACTAAACAACTATATTATTAATACAAAATCTTCGCAAGTTGATCAGTTCCAGTTGTCAGCAGTTTCAGGTGATACCTCAGTGTTCACCATAAAACCAGTCCTATGAGACTAGTGATACTTCCTCCCTAATAACTGGCGCTGATTCTGAAGCTATGTGTTAATATTAGTCATATGTTTGGGAGTTTTATTTATTTATATATTTATTATTTGTGCTTACTGAGGCTTGAATGTCTTCAAAGTAAAAGCCTTTGAGGGACAAAAGACTGCAAAAGAATTGAAGCTAAAAATCAAAGCAGTGAAAATCCATAACATCTGTCAAATGTTTTCCTTGAGGGGAACAGGAAAATGTTCCTTGGTAACTTCACAACTTTTTCTTTTTACAGATGGCATCCCTGGCTGCTTTCCAGGTAGACCATGAGGGTTATATACGTAGATGAGGTTATAAACATCTCCAGAAACAGCACACAAAAAGAAAAAGAAATTTTAAGTGAAATATTTTCCTGTAAAATTTACTAGCTTTATTAAAACAAAAATTAGATATGTGCAGTAGAAAAAAAAAATTGTGTATATGATCTCCCCCCTGTTTAAGGTAAAACTCATCTACAACAATTTGGCAGACAGGGTAGCTCCAGCTATTTGTAATCATGAACAATCATCTGGGAGCTGCTAAGGAAGAAGGAATTGATGAAGCACAATGTGGTCTCGTAGTAGCAATACATCTGTTGTCTTTTTTTGACACAGGGGGGGATTACTTTTTTCTGCTAGCAAGATACCTGCAAAGAGAAGTGCTTCAGAAAGAATGATTAGGCCATATTTTAAAGATTTGAAAGGGCGTTCCGAGCTAGCTAACCTACAACACCCACCTGTAAGGCTATTTTTTATAATGTTCAAAATTACAAAAAGATGAATTATCAAGACAGGGGGTGGAAGATTGAGAATGATATTAAGTGTATTAGCTAAAACCCCATGTTTCTAGTGGTCAGCTTTGTGATAAGATGCACACAAGAATAAAGACTAGGTGGCACACTTACCTCTTTTGTGCTTAGCCTTACTCCTAGAGGCAAGAGAATGACTTCAAACCTAAAATGGCATTCACAATGTATAGCATTGTATTAATAGATACCTGTTGATTCCCTGCTTAAATGAGCTAAGTACTGAACAGCAGGATGAAAGAAGTGGGATAAAGGTGCTGCTCTGACAAAGAGACTGACAAAAGGTAAACAGTTTGCAAAAAAAATGGTAGTGATTCTGGGTGAGTTTCAGTCCGTTCCTTGAAAACCTGATCTACTTAATAAATCCCTCACCAAAATAGCTGGAGAGCTATGAGATTTATCAGAAGCCATGCCATAATCATCGGATTGGTGCCTAACCTGAGTACCAATAATAGTAAGGAGATTCAAAGTAGAATCATAGAATCATTTAGGTGGGAAAAGACCTTTAAGATCATCAAGTTCAACCATCAAGAAATAGGATTTCTAGAGGTCCTATGAGACCAGATACTTAATTTCTAGAGTTGCAATTCCAAAATTGCCTTGATGTCACTTTTTGTCTTTTAATATTACTAAGTGCTATTGCAGTATATTTTAGTTACTAGCAGCTAATGTAAACAGTATTTCTAATATTTTCATGCCTCCATAGCAATCTATTTCATGTTATACCTGTAAAACCCAGTTGTAATCAACTATGCAAGAATATACTGAAAGAAAACTATTTTGTAAATTAAAATACAATTTTCTCATTGCCTTCTATGACATATTAAGACTGTTGCTATGAGCAACCTGTCATGAAACTCAAGAGTGTAAGGTTGCAATAAAATTTGTATTAGAAGCGTCTTACCAAGAGAAGAATTAGAAGGTAACCATTCTAATGCTAATCAGTCCTTCAGTAAATTATTTCTATTATATTCCACTTGAAATTTATCTTCTAAGCATTTGTCTTGCCCAAGTGCTTGTATGCAACATGCATTGAGTTGTTAGTGCTTCAGAGCATGTTCTATAACATAAAAAGACATTTTTATTTTATTGAGCTTAAACATGCTATTAAGAGAAGCAACATATTTCACAGGGTAGTCTTAGATTACTTTTATGACAGTCAGTGTTGAACAGTGCAAATACTATGGTTGTTAAAATATGAATATGGGCATATTTGAGCCAATGAACCATATTGAATAGAACTGTTACCAGGATTTGAAATAAGTAATGAATATAAGCAAGGATTGGAAATACATTAGCTGATTTGCCAAAACACAAATGGTCCAAGAAGCAGACTTAATTAACTCACATGATGGTGTATAGATACCTTGTAGTAGGAAGTTTAATCAACTGCAGATAAATTTAGACAGATTGGTACAATTTAGTTTCATTGTATAAGTTAATTTAATGAACTGTGAAAAAGCGATGTGTGACATTTGCATGTGGGAAAAGTGATTCTTTCGGAGAAAGTGACATGCACTCAGGCTCAGAACGCTGAAGTATTTTACAGGACCAGAGACATTTATGGCCATGATGCCCTTGGGCTCCGGGGTGCATTTCTGGGGTAGGAATCACACATCTGCCGTAATAGCCATACCCTCTCAGCTTTTCATAACTAATCCTGTGCAATTCATCTGAGGAGCAACAAATAATATGTAAAATGTGGCATAAAATTTAGAAGTACAGTCTCATGGTGAAGGAAGTGACTCCAGGGGCAGGGGAGTCATTCACCCTGACTGTCAGACCTGGCAGGAGGATCTCTTGTTTGCACACCCTTGTACAACTGCAGCCAGCCATTAATTCAACTCGTCCCTCAGTGCTGTGTCAGTGGATGCTCTGGGTTTCTAGCAAGACTAATCTTTGTGAATGATGCCTTCAGTGTCTGAAAAGAAACCCCAGGAAAAAAAAAGAAAGGAATGCATTCTAGCTGCTCTGCTGTTTCTTTTTTCAGCAGCCTGCTCCTCCCTGGAGAGCTGATTATTCATTTAATGAGGATTTAATAAAAATTTCCAACTGATTTATTTTTTAATTGTGCAGTACTGGACCTAATAAAATCCTTTCTGGTTGTCCCCCAGGGCAATCACAGGGCACATGAAAATGACCAGGTTTCCCCTTATCTCTGCTTTATGCATGCAGTGAAATTGAAGAAGCATATTTTAAGTTGCAAGAGTGCCTTTTCAGGTCAGCTGCTTGCAAGCTAATTCCCCATGGCAGAGAGCTTTCAATGCAGTTTCTTAACTCTATTGAGGTTTTTTTAGCGGTCGAGTTTCCCTTTTTGAAATTGATACAGTTACTTAGATCAGCTGCAATAGGTTCATACAAGCACAGGAAGGCTCTAAGGTAACTAAGAGCTGAGATTACCTGGTGGAATAGGGCATGCCTTTGAAAGGAATTAGGACAATTCAGACTGTAAGACTTTCCTCCATTGGTAAGCAAGTATTCATTTTTTATAGCCTAGTTCTCAGGGCACCAGCATGTCAAAGGAAAAACACGACTTACTCAGAAAAGGCAATGAGCCTTATTTACAATCCCCTGTTTTGCTGTCAGAGCAGGAGATGTGCAGCCCTCAGACTCACTGAAAGCAGCAGGGCATGTTTGCTTCCAAATGCTTTCACCAGTCTTCCCCTTTTCCTTGAGCCAATATTTTGTGTCTCTCTTGACAGCTAAACACTGCCAAAAGTTTTACATAAAATGGTGCTGATTGGAACTTGAGCTTTGAAAACCTAACACTTTCCCCTTGGCTTTAGCCTCCTCAACAGCTTCACCTCCTACCACAATTACTGACTCCCAGTAAAAGTTGCTTTCTGGTACACTTCTGCTGCCACACATACTAGCAGTTAGCGAGCCTGTTGTTCTCCCCAGAAGACCTGTTTTAGCAAGATTTAGTCCAAACTCAACAAAATATGCTCCCTCCAACAACAAACTGAGCTGGAGGATAGCAAACTACTCATCCTTATTCATAACTGCACCAGGGATTTTACAAGTACTCTTGTATGTCCCCTTGTTATTTTGTCTTGCCTTGGGAGTAGCCATTTGCTTCAGTTAATTTCTGGTAGATTTGTCTTGAGGCAATTTGAGAAGGGTAGAGAAGTCTGTATGCTGTTCAGTGATAGATGGTTATGGACTTTGTTAGTTTTTATTGAGCAAAGAAAGAAAAGCAATATATTTTCAATTTTCCTGACCTTACTTGAATATACCCTAGAAAAGAGTTATGCTTCCCCAAGGAAATTGGTGTCCTAGTTCAAGAAAAAGGGCCTTAAGATGCTTGACCATATTAAAATTGTATAACCATTATGGCTTTTATCGCTTAAGATACATTATGCATGAGTATTCATTTTCAGCCTGACCTTTACATTTAGGTTTGCAGCACCATATTTCATACTAACATTTCTAGCTAAGGATACATACTGCTCTTGCTGGTTAAGTGATAGTTAATCAAATACTTGCACACAAGGGCCTTTAAAAGTGATTGATGTGTCAAGATAGGTGAATGCTGGTGATGATTAAGGCTTAGTTATATTACCAACGATGATACAATGTTAAGAGCAAGATGTCAGCTGTGTAAAGTAAATCAAAAAATTAATATTCTCTCAGCAGCTGTAAATCTATTTGGTAGCATGTATCTTTTACACACAGGTATTTTCTAAAGATTGTAAAGTGTATGTGCCAGAGAGCATGCTGCATATATACATGTGACATTGGATGGCAGCAAGAGTATAATCCATTTCAGTTACTTTTTTTATAGCAACCTGATAAAGTGTACATGAACAGTGGGGGGGACCCAAAACCCACCAGCAGATGGTAGACCCAGCTCTTTCCCTGGTATCTCTTGCATATTCTAGGATTGCATCAAAGATTAATTTGGCAGCAACTGTAATATGGATTGCAAACTGAGACACCCTGGAATCATCATCTGTACTAAACAGTTATGGTTTTAGTCATTGTGACATCCAGTTTCTCTCTGTTCTCTTAGTGATATTTAGTTTACCACCTACAGAGATTATTACTATGTAAGCTTTAAAAGCAAACAAAAGCAGATAATACATAAATGCATCTGGCACAAATTGAACTGCAAAATCTGATATTGATAATGCTTGTTACAGGAAGCATACATCTACAATGGTGAGAACTCCAGGTCAGCAATAGTCTTAACACCATGTATCCTCACTGCCAGTGCTTGCAGGAGCATCATACCAGATAGACACACCTGTAACCCAGGAGGGAGAGAGCTATAGTCTCTTTCTCACCACTGAGCTGGTCTGGGGACATAAGGGCACAAACCAATGCACATCTTACACTTCCCCTGGTGTTACCTGTTGCTTCCCACATGAAGATAGTGGTTGGACTCTCCTGTAGCTACTGGCTGGTCACAATTTTTAGATCTCTGTGTTTCATTACTGTATTTTTGTTATTCTAACAATGCTGTGAAAAATACACCTGTTGATATTTTAATGTGTGTTGAACATGTACAGAATTTGGTTTAGGGCTTCACAATCTAGTAGGTACAGGAGGCATTCCTTTCTCAGGAATGAGATAATCTAAATGGGGTGATAATGCCAGAATATATGTCATGCTATACCTTTCCTTTGTTTATGTAGAAAGATGATTAGTGGTTTATCCTCCCATTGTGGTTTAGCAGTGATTACCCCCCATATGATTTCTTGAAATCCAAAGACTAATTTCTCTTAACCTGCTGAAGCTAAACTGTAAAGCTCAGCCAGATCCAGGCTTCTCAGCAGCTGAAGCCTTGATGCACTTTGTCATCCCAAGTGCAAGAATATGCATGACTTGCTGATCCTGCTGCAGGGAGATGATGGGGAGAAGGGGCAGAGCCACACTGTCACCTTGAAAAGGGGTAGGATAGGAATGGGGACCATTGCAGGTGGAAGCATGCTGTTTTGGTCCCCCATCAACATCAATCTAGGATCCTTATCTGCTAATCACAACTTAGTCAGTATTTCCTTTCTCTTTCCTAAACATGGTTTTTATTCTCCCTAGAGTCAAGATGCCTGTGGCAATTTTACAATTGCAAGTCATGGCACACAGAGCACCCTGCCCAATAAAATTGCAACCTAGGCTGAAGCAATGCACCATTTAGTATAACCATTCCTTATTAAGATCTGTGGTAGCTTTTATGGATGTTTTGAAGGCTTTGTAGAAGGAATAGCATTCACCCAGGTACTGCAGCAAATCTGAATGGTTCCTCAGATCACAGTTTTTGCATACACAAGGACAACTGGAAGTGTTGTAGTGTTCCACCACATAAAGTGAAAATTTCCAATCGATTCTGATGTCTAATTTTCTTTCCTATTTTAGGGCCAAATGAACTTGATTGCAGTCTGATTATGGATTCTGGTGATCCTCTTTATACAGATTTTGACTTTGAAGACCAGGTAATTTTATGTATATATGGCCTCTCTCTAGACAGTTTTCTAGTTTATATACATACTGTGCTTTACAATTTGTCTGAACAAGGTGGTGGAACTTTAATGGTACCTAAGCCAAAGCTCTTTTTAAGTGCAATATGAGTAAATCTGTAATACACAGAGGTTGCTTTCTGGTTATGAGAAAAGAGTGAATATTGTTGTGGTATTAAAAGACCATATCTTCAATTTCTTCAATTACTGTACATTCCATCTCTGGCAATGTTCAAGGCCAGGTTGAATGGGGCTTTGAGCAACCTGGTGTAGTGGGAGGTGTCCCTGCCTGTTGCAGGGGGAGGTGGAACTAGATGAGCATTAAGGACCCTTCCAAACATTCCATGATGATTGCTGAGTTTCCTCCACAAATTCTAAATTGTTGGAAAACATGGTAAATAGAATCATTGGAACGGACTGTACAATTTGCCTATTGTACATTTAAGAAGGGAGAGTAAAAAACTTTTCAAAAAAGAGGCATGAAAGTATGAAGTGTGAAACATAACTAAAACCAAATCAAGCATTCTCCCCTTGAAAAAGTGTTTTTAAGAATGAAATGACAGCGAATGCTGACAGTGTTTTGAAACCAACCTTTCTACTGATCCCATTCTATCTGCATCCAAAAACTGAATTTTGATAGTGTTTTCCCTATATGTAGGAAGAAAAAAGGCTGGAGATGGAAAAATGTTGTATACATCTTTCTCCTCTCATTTTCACCTCAAACCTGGTAAGGTCATATCTGGACTACTGTGTCCAGTTCTGGTCTCACCAGAACTATAGATATATAGAGCTGCTTAAGAGAGTCTCACCAGAACTATAGATATATAGAGCTGCTTAAGAGAGTCCAGCGAAGGGTCACTAAGATGATTAAGGAACTTGTCCATCTTTCCTATAAGGAAAGGCTGAAAGAGCTTGGAGTGTTCAGCCTGGAAAAGAGAATGCTCAGAGGGGATCTCATCAATGTGTACAGAAATCTGAAGGGAGGGTGCAGAGAAGATGGAGTAAGGTTTTTTTCAGTGGTGCCTTGAGACGGAACAAGGGGCAATGGGCACAGACTGAAACACGTGAGGTTCCTGTGGCTTGGATACTGTGCTAAGGATAAGTGTTACTATTCTTGTTGCTGTGCTGTGGATAAGCATTAAAAGAATGACTTATAATTAAAATATTTTTAAAGCCAACTGCTTATCACACCACCATACTTAAGGGTGGTGTTTTTGTATGTTTTGCTTTCTGCCTTTCACTTTTACACAACTCTGCTTCCATTTTCTTCACAAATACCACAAACACTTCTCTAGATTTGGAGAGGATTGGCAAAGAATGTTATTTTGTGTTTCTGTTATCAGAACTAAATGCAGTTGTGAATTTTCTCACCTCTTGCCTCATTATTCGCAAAAGATATCTTTTCTTGTGGAATTTTAAAGCTAGTAGTAAAAACAGGACCAGCAAAACTGAATTTCATTCAGTATCATCTGTTCATTCATTGGTTTTCTTTTACAGTATTCTGTGCAACAATTTATCCACGCCTGCATCATGGGACATGTTCTAGCCCCATTCTTTTCTGCTAGTTTACAGTCCTTTCACTGTTCTTTTCAGCTCAGTTATTTCAGTTTGGCTTTTTTCAGACAGCTTACCTCTGTCTCCAAATCCCAATTTAAATCTCATTCTTTCATAAATTCTTCTTAAAGCATTCTTTGCCCCAGGAAACTCCCTTAAATTTATCTTTGTCTTGATTGTACTACTTTACTGCAGGATTTAGGCCTTTATGCCCTATAAAGCAGAATGTATATTTAAATCATGTTTGGATTATATAAATTTTGCATTTTACTAACATTTTAAATAACATTCTTTTGGCAGAGTATGAACAGTAACAAAATTATACTCTTGGTACGTAATATTTGAAATGCTGTTAAAATATAATAAGCATAAGTTTTATAGTAACAACATAAAATTAACAGAAAAAATATGAAAATTATATTGATTTATAATTCAAACCATATGGTTCACTGATGATACGTTCATTAAAACACTAATTTGCATCAATTTGCATGTGGTTCTTACACGAGACTAAAGGCAGCTACAATGGGACCTTACTGTCTTGGTCAATAACAAATACTCTTTCCACCAGATGTGTCAGTTAGCTTTTCTCATTATTTTGCCAGACCAGCACATTGCTATTCTGGCAAAAAGTGCAATACTGTTAGCAAACAGAAAAGGACAAACAAAGTGAAAACAGTGCTAAAAACCCATCAGTTGGAGAGATACATTGAAGTAGCTGACAATGCTTCTGTTAATCTGCAAGTTGATATCCTTGATACTTATTAGTGACATTTTAAAAAATATTTCTATTCTATCACTAATAGAAATCTTTATGCCCAGTTCATCTGAGATGCCTTGAACAATCAGGAAGAAAATATAAAGGAGAAAGCAATTGCAACCAAAAGCCCTTACCATTTCAATTTTGAAATGGTGTAAGCAAGTATTCTATACAGAAGCAAAGAAGGCAGCAGAGATTGTCATGAAGTCATAATAACATCCAGCTACCCAGTCTGGAAAACAAAATTAGAAATTACTCTCTGCACAAAAAGATCAATAACTACATTCAGGAGTGAGGAACTGCTTGCATTCAAAATTTGAGCTCATTTTTATTGTTGCAGTGATTTAATACTCCGGTGATTTACCGCATGCTGTTTATGAATTGGGTGAAGCACCAGCAACCTTTACTCAGAGAATCTCAAGTGGAAAAGGAACACATATGAGGATACAAATGTGTCATGCAGTGATGTTATTGCATAGGAAATCTGTCATGAGAATGTGGGGGATAAGAAGGCTGGTTTCTAAGCAACCTTACACAGCTGAGCTGCTAAAAATGGTTGAATTTTAGCAGAACATATTGGTAGTCACTGAACAAGAGGAGTTGGTGGTTAGAGCAGTACACAATATGTACTAAAGACAAAGCCACAGCTGGGCATGAGTATCACTTGGCACAGCTGAAATGGACATATGCGGATACCTTTGCGTTTTCTCATTGTAGGAATGAGCCAGGAAAATCTCCAGTGTAGCCTAAGCTAGCAAAGGTGTATCTGAGTTCTTTAGATGAATGCTACTTCTTCCAGAGTAACCTCTCTTATGGCAGGCAGGAACAAGGAGAACAAGTGGTGTGGTTCCAACTACTAATGCAGTTATCAGCATCTAGGAGTGAGCTAAAATACAGCAAAGTACTTCAAGAAACACTTGGTACCTGTTGCTGAAACAGTGCAAAGCAACACTAATGCAGACTAAGATCTGGCTTTTCTGGAGGATGAGGCAGGGGAAATTGAATTAAAAACAACTCAGAAAAAGCTGAGTATTTGTACTGTATGCTTTATAAATGAACATGCAATTAAATTAATGTAACTAAATTAAAAGCAAGCTGATTGTTTTCTACTGGCTGTGCATGGATGTTTGTAGGACTAGAGCACTTGCAATCACAAAGTCCCTACAGCACTGAAAGGCAGGTGGGAAATACCCACTTTTTTTCTTTTTTGAAGAAAAACCATTTATTGCTCCAAATCACGAATAACTATTTTCTGTTCTCTCAGGTCTGTAGCTATGAGCTCCTGTATTACAGAAGGAATAATCTAGGTTTTCAGAATGACTGCCCAAAAGATACTCTGCCAAAAAAATAAAAATCAAAGCAGACATACTCTTTGAGTATGCCTTGTGGAAGAACTAGATGGTTTCACGTGGTAGCAATCCATATAGCTTCTTCTGCGGTAACGATTACGCTATTCATGACTTGATTGAAAAACATAAAAGCACAATAAACTATGTTCAGATATTTTCACTCATATTAAGACATCGGGAATATATTTTAGCCCACTCATTTTTGAGTGCAACAGCATAGCTTTGAATGAGCTTTATAGAATATTTTCAATTTGCAGAACTCACTGTTGTGACTAGTATATGGTTTAATAAGGATTCTTTTGCTGCTGGAATGCTCTCAAGTGTGATACACTGGTCACTTGTTTCATTTATACCTGCCATTCTATTTCCTAACTTTGCCAGAGAGGCTGTGAGTATAATGCCACTTGTTTCCAGAGATCAGACAAGTTTTGTCTGTAACACTTGGATTTTTAATTAGAAGCACACCATTTGGCTTATTTCAAGTGCATTCAGGCCAAAGTGCATTCAGGGAGTATTGAAAAATTGGCATCAGTAAATCCTATCAGAGTTCCAGAAGAAAAGAGCATCCAGTTATTTTCTTGTGAATACAAGGTTTTCAAGACGAGCTTAACTAGTCTGAGGAATACTTAGACTAATTAGAGGATGACTGGAGAGTGAATCCACTCCTAAACAAGTGTTTTTAGGATTAGTAATTTAAAATTTGGAAAATGTGAAAATCAGGTATACTTCAAGTAAAAACCTTAGAAATATATTTAGCCTCTTTTAATATTGGGGAAAAGGGGAATATTTCACATCTACAAAACACTGAAACACATTTTTGTGCCTCAAAGTTACCAGGTCATAACCGAGGCATTTCCATGTCCTTCCAGTGTCAAGATTGCATTAAGTAAATGCAGTGGCATATGCAAAAGAGAGATTGCTGGTAATGGTTTCAAACTAAAAGAGGGGAGACTCAGGCTGGATATGAAAGAGAAGATTTTTACAATGAGGGTGATAAAACACTGGCACAGGTTGCCAGCGAGGTGGTGGATGCGCCACCACTGGGGACATCCAGGCTGGATGTGGTATTGGGCAACCTGATCTAGTTCAAGATGTTCTGCTCATCGTGGGGGTGTGGGACTAGATGACCTTTGAAGGTCCTATCCAACCCAAACTATGTCATGATTCTTTTCCCCCACTCACCCCCCCAAGCATGTCAAAGACCTAGGAAAAATAGATGTGAAAAAGACTGAAAGATAACAAAAGGTTTTCTGTTCAGCAGTGACAAGCAATCTATTGAATTAAGAAAATTGCATAACCCAATCTTTGCTGCAAGTGCAGAATGTTTTATAATTAGAAAATGTGACAGCTCACTTGAAAAGCAACAAGCAAAACCAGAAAGTAGTGGAGGGAAAAAAAACCCTCAAAGAGAGTTACTCTCATTCTAAAAAGAGGAAACAATCTCTTGATTAAAAGTTGTTGCCATGTAGTGACAATTCTTCTTACAGCTTGCTGTCATTTCCCACCCAGAGCACATACAAATCCAGGCTTTAGGGAAGCAGGAGGAAAGCTTTAAGTGAATTGATGAAAAACAGGCTCCATTTCTACCAAGATTATAACAACATTTCTGGCCTGTTTATCATAGCTTTAAACTTAAATAGCGAAGAGAGATAACGAAAAGTCCCCGAAAGCCCTTTTCAATGGAGAAGCAAAACACAAATATTCCCAAAACTGATGGTCAACAGCAAGTTGAAAGCCTCATTTAACTAAAGCTCTGTGGATTAATCCAAAGGCCATTTTCCTCCATTTATTATGTTTCATGGCAGTTTTCAATGTTTTGACTCAATTTTCTTTACATCAAAGATTCAATCCAAGTAATTTTTTTAACTCTTCAGACAAAGTAATCCAGGGGTTGGCATTACAAGTGGTAATGGCTTTAAACTAAAAGAGGGTAGATTTAGATTAGATATTAGGAAGAAGTTCTTTACTGTGAAGGTGGTGAGGCACTGGAACTGTGGCTAACCCCCCCCCCCCCCAAAGAAGTGTTCAAAGCTAGGTTGGGCAGGGCCCTGAATGACATGGTTTATTATAAGGTGTCCCTACCCATAGCAGGGGGGTTTGAACCAGATGATCATTAAGGTTTCTTCCAACCTTGCTATTCTATGATTCTATCATTACAATATGACAAACTGCACATCTGCAAGAGTAAATTTTCATTGCAACTTCTAAAGCTTTGAAATGGATTGAAATATTTAAGGGGTCAGATCTAGAATGTACTGTATTAATCATGTGCTTTCTCTTTACATAAAAACATAAGGAACTTATGGTATAACAGTAGTTTTCTTCATATATGTGTGCAGCATTAGTCATTATAGGTCTTAGTAAAATGACCAGGAGTATTCAGAAGCCATTTTGGCTTTTAATGCTGCGCATTTCTGCAGTGTCCATTTCTCTTTCCCTGGTAGGCAGCAGTATCAGTTTGAATAACACATTCTGGTACTACAGGGAAATGGATTGAAACAGGAGTACGAGATAGAAAAGAAAACGGACTCTAGGAAACTCAGAAAATGATCGTGAAACTCTGATCCCTCAACACTTTGTTTTTGTTAAAGAGCACACAAAGGTGGAGTCCAATCTAGTTTAAGGGTATCTGCAAAAGGAGATAATGAATAAGCACCCAAAGAAATGAAAGAGCTGGAGAGGGAGGCCTACCTACAGAGAAAAGATGTTTAAGAGGAATGTACTGAAGTCGGTGAACAATCTGCTCAGTTCAAGTTGTCATGGAAACTATCCTATTAAATGCTTAAAAAAAAGAAATCAGTTCTAGAAACAAAGTACTACAGTTTGCCTGTTATAAAGTGCTCCCTTAATAAGCTCAAGCCAAGTGTGATTTGGTGCGTCTATATAATTTTGTGAGGTTGAAGAATTATTTTTCTATTTCAAAATCACCATTGTACACTGTAGTAAAGGTATGCAAAGAAAGCCTAGCACTCTCTTTTACCCCATGTGTGAAAATGCGGTGAAATGGGCAAGAAAAATTGCTGTAGACTCAATCTGCATTTTTTTCTTTGGAATGTCAGCAACAGTTGTTTGCTCCTCCTTTCACAGACATAATTTGGATTTACTTTCTGGTGATATACATATTAGTGATGACTAAACTGCCAAGGTTAGTTGAAGTCTTGGTATTGCCCATTTCCTTTCAGATTCTGGACCAAAAGTTGCTACCTGCAGCTGTCATAGGCAGTGGAAGGTGTCTGTAGAACAAATGTGTTACAGTATGTTACCCTCCTATTTCTAGGCAATAGCACTAGGATAGTGTACCTCCTTCCCTCACACCAGCTTGCCCCTTTGCTGGCAAACTAAGGCTTTATCCTTCCATGCACAAAAGATACCATTACAGCTAAATTGGAGTTCTGCATTTTACACGTCTAGCTTTACAGCCCAGGGAGCCTGCAGAGTTCTTGGGGAGTATCAAGCATCCCACACAATTGATGTAAATAGGATCCACATCAGAACACTTCAAATTGCATCTAAAGCTGATAAATGCAAGCATGTATTTTAAATCCCTCCACCTCCTAGATTAAGGCAGTTTACTCAGGGCTGTGGACAGGTTCTGTTCACATAGCCCAGCCTCCCTTAAAACAGTTACCAAAACCCTTCCTTTAAGTTGTTTGTAACAGAAAAATCCTGTATTTTAAAGCGCTGAAGAAACAGCTTTTTATAAAATGTGTTTATATTTCTTAATCACTGTAAAAGTACATACCACAGATTTTTACATTTACATATTAAACTGTAGTGATTGCAAGGATGCTACTTTACTATACGGGATAGAAAACTGCTCTTTAATCTGACGTGTATTGTATTGAAGCAAAAGTGTGGCTTCTCTGGCTACGCTGGAAACACTTCGGGGGGAAAAAGAAAGGAAAAAATAAACCTTTATGTATTTTTAGAAAACCATATGTTTCCTGCTTGGTGTCTTCTTACTCCTTATGTATCCCGTGATTTTGCAGTCAATTTTAGTCAAATTGGACTTAAATTCCAGTCATAAGGAGTGGCCTAGTTTTAGAATTCCTTCACAGTAGTGCATCTCAGATCAGTGGACTGTTTAGTCCCACAGTTAAATTCCTTCTTAACAGAGAAGTTCTTTATAAATACCATGAAAGTTCCTTATGGAAAGTTATAAAACTATCTAATAAAACATTAATAGGCATTTCAGTAAGCATAGAATATGTTTGGTCAAACATTAAGCAGAGAAGGTCTTTGGGAGGTAAAATTCGAGCACAGCTGTCAATTTTCCTCTTAATAGCAGCAAATTACAGTATCTGAGACCGCATGCTGGTCTTATTTTTACAACACTCTGTCCTTGTCCTTCTCTATGCCAAGATGTTTTTCTTCTTTCTTTTTGTAAATTGAATTGAGACTGGCCTGCAGAAAACCCTTTTTCATCTAAAGGTAAAAACAAAACAAACAAAAAACCACAAATAAGCAAAAAAAGAAAATCAAACCACTGAATTCCAGCTCTCAGAAGGCAATGTAACAGTTCAGGGCAGAGAACCCTGCCCTGAGAGGTCAGAGAGACTCTGCATACACAGTGCTAATGGTGATTTGAGACATCCATTCATTAGGATCATCTTAAGAAAAGGAGCTCAGCAGCACCGAGTTTGTGGATCAAATGCACTGGAAGGTACCCTGCTGCACTTACCTGCTGCAGTGGCTTGATGCATCAAAAAGCCCCTGGGGGGGAACATTAATACTCCACATAGACAAGAATCATTTAAGGAGGGATGGTAATTTGCAAAAACAAATAATGCTAAAAGAAAAGTAGTGATAAATTCTGGGAAGAATTTGGAGGCACAAATCTACTGAAAAGTAAAATTTGTAGGCACAGATCTACTGAACACAGTATGTGACAAGTACTTTAAAATGAGCAATAGATAATAACTATGCACAGATAATATGGGTGTCAAGTCTCTCAAGTTTCTTCAAAACATAAAGCTATTTAAATCTCAAGCCCCAATTTTTCTTCAAGTTAAATCAATGTTGTTCCCTCAAGTCCAGCCCTTTGAACCTAAGATGAAGTGTTTTCTTTACCAGAACACTCTTATGCTGCTCTGATCGTGCAGCATGCTCCTACTCTGCTGGGAGTGGTGTTCTTATTGCATACCTTGGTTGGTAAGTTTGCCGTTCAAAGTTAATTTCTTCGAAATCTTATTCAGTTTGCCATGGTCTGGAAATCAGTATGAAATCAAAGAAATTCTGCTGTCATTTGCATGCTTAATAATCATGTGTATTTTTCGTGGGAAAAAAGAACAACAAACCAAACCAAAAAACCAAACAACAACCCAAAACCAAGCTACAGAAGTTAAAGACCCAACCCCCCACACTATAGCAAACAGACTGTGATTTTTCCCCTCTCTAAAAAACTGATAATTATTCTATTATTCTTTATGCTATCAAAGACCAAATTGAAATGAATGAAAAATCAGAAAATAAATATTTCATACCTTTAAAAGCCAGGTAATTAAAATTTAGCTTTTGACAAGTGTTAAAGCCAAGTTAACTTCTACCTCCGTATAGGTAGAGATCTGTTCTATCTTCAGAACTGATAATAAGGTTTATTTTAAAAGAATAATGGCATAGAGATTCTTGTCTTTGCTAGAAACCCAGAAATTAAAAGGAATCATAACAATCTAATAATCTGTCAGCATCTTGAAGATGCTATTACAAACACTAGGCTTTTTTGCACTTTCTAGTGGTATGCACCGCAAACAAAGAAAAATCACCTCAACTGACAGCGCTGTTCTCTTATCTTAATTGCTATTAGCCCTTTTGACATAAATAACTCCATTCTGCTGAGCAGTATAAGAAAATACACCTTGCAGGGAAATAAAAATCTTGAAGCCTGAATGCATTCATACTGTACCCTATCTCATTTAGACATGTTCATTAGTTCTGGACCAGAGGAGATCAGAGCACAGCCACTCATGCTTTCCAGAGACATACTTTTAACTCATACTTGCATAAAGCAGCCCAGCCTCAAAAACTGATTTGAATCATGAATCAAATTTAATGCCAAACAACTGTATGGCTCATAAACCCCATTCCCAGGGACCACTGCCTATACATAAAACCTACAGCTAGCCCAGCATATCTCATGAAAACAAAACATGGGTGCTTACAGGAATTTAAGACACAGATTACACTGCTGAGCTCTGCTAGCCCCAATTCTTTCAGTGCTTAGCTTTGACTAGCTAAAGCTTGTTCAGGGTCTTTATGACTGGAGCACCTCCCATATGAAGATAGGCTGAGGAAATTGGGGCTGTTCAGCCTGGAGAAGAGAAGGCTGCATGGAGACCTCATAGCAGCCTTCCAGTACCTGAAGGGGGCCTATAGGGATGCTGGGGAGGGACTCTTTGTCAGGGACTCTTTGTCAGGGACTGTAGTGACAGGACAAGGGGTAATGGGTTAAAACTTAAACAGGGGAAGTTTAGATTGGATATAAGGAGGAAATTCTTTCCTGTTAGGGTGGTGAGGCACAGGAATCCGTTGCCCAGGGGGGTTGTGAATGCTCCATCCCTGGCAGTGTTCAAGGCCAGGTTGGATGAAGCCTTGTGTGGGATGATTTAGTGTGAGGTGTCCTTGCCCATAGCAGGGGGGTTGGAACTGGATGATCTTGAGGTCCTTTCCAACCCTAACTATTCTATGATTCTATGATTCTATATGTAAGGACCCTACTCAGTGATAACTATATTTTTATAGGCTGCGTACATCTAATCTGAAATACCATCCTCTGTGATTAGGTGGATGCCTAATAAATGTGGTTGCAAACACATGTCAGACTCTAAAACCACACAGATTGTGGCAGACTGGGCTGTGCTGGAGAAGACAAATTGTATATCCAGATGGCACTCAGACATCTTGTATTGCTTTCTGATTTCCTAAACTAGTATCGATCAGTGAAAGAGTTTATGTCACTGAGAGTTAAAGTTGATTTTAAGGCTACTAGACGTAGAAGCATCATTTGTAAACATTTGAAATCTCATTAAATATTACTTTACTAGCCCCAAGATTTCAACGTAAATATTCTACAGGCTAAAGAGGAGAAGGTGGAAATTTGAGTCCTAAACCTATTTCTGTTCCATATACAACTGTGTTCACAGTGTCAAGTCTGACCTAATATCTTTGCTAGAAGGGAAACCATGCCCTTGCCTCTACTCCCGAAGAAACTACAGGGAAGATATATGTGGAACTGGAGTGTTCTTTGAAGAAATAAAATGCTGGAGAAGCACAAGTGTTCTGCATACCTGACAACAGCAAAGGGAAAATTATATAACTATAGTGTGCTGAGAAGTTGGTGGTTAGATACCTGCATTCCCAAAGGCATGCTGATGAGATCACCATGATTAAACTATGTAGTTCTTGCTGTATACATTATGTCAGTCTTAAACTTACATTTGTCTGTGCTGCTGGCTTGACTTTTTTTATGCTTATGCATTCAGTTCAACTCTCAACAAATATTTTTAGGTAGATAAACACGTAATTTTTACTTGCTTAAGTAATTTGTGCCTAACATATTCTTTTGAATGTTTACATTCCTTAATTCAATCTTGAAAATTGAGTGTAAGCTTAGGCAACAATCATGTTGTATTTTAAATTCAGTCTTGCTGTACTGCCTCTTTGCTCCTTAATCCACGACTGTTTATCCTCTTCAGTAAATTTCTAGAAGGACCTCTTGCCATATCCATCAGAAATCTGAATAAAATGTATCAGGTACTTTTCATCACTATTTTTTGAGAGGCATTCATGCAACCAAAAAGGTGATAAGAGAGAACCTTTTATTCCATGTTACAAAAATAGAAAAAAAACCATTAAGGGCTGGAGCAGAGGTTATTAATGTGTAACAGAAAAGCTTGCTCATTCCATCAGGTAACAAACATTTAGAAATGGTAAATCCTAATGACGAAATGTCACATCATTAGAAAAAAAATTATATTATTGCTTTCTTGAAAGCAATATGAGTTAAGGGTCCTAGTTCATTAGTAGTAATACTCAATGACCTGGAGAATTCTGTATCATTTCCTTATTATTTACTGTGACTTGCTGCCATATTTCTTGATTATGGAAATTACGTCACACCCAGCAAAGACAGGCAGTAACTTAAACTCATTAACCTATGAAGTACGTACTACTAGTCACATATTTATTATTAATGAGCTAAACGACAAAAGGTTAGAATACAGTCAGATGCTTGCATTTTCCAACTCTGAAGGAAAATATCGGATGACAGATTCTTTATAGGTAGAAAATTTATCTATTTAACAATTACTTTACTACTGATAGTGTTTAAGCAGTTACACAGCTATACCCCACTAACTGATATGTTTCCAGATAATAATTATAGCTATAACCTGGCTCTAAAGGCATCTGAAATTACAGACTACCCACTATTCTTCAAAGCTCCTTACGTACAAGATTATAGTCTTCCTCACCTTGTTTTCAACTAGATAGAAACAGCTATACCAAGAGCACAGAGACTGTTCTGCTGCTAAATCACTGTATTCCTCATGGCAACGTGGTGTATAATACTATTAGGAATCTAGTAACTGGTGGGACTTGTTCCTTATGTGGGAATTTGTTCCTTATATGATCACTTGCTAATCCAGCAGTTATTTTCCAAACCACTTTGGTAAACAGGCAGCACAGTACTTTCAGGCTGATGTAGGTTAAGCCATTCACAGTTTAGAGACCCACTTGCTAGGAAGACACAATAAGAAACAGGTATTGTGAAATGTAAATAAGAGGAGGCTGGCATTAATCATGAGGACAGTCTCTGCTGCACTCTACAAGGGACTGCAAACCAAGCAGCAGATCTAGCTTCTCGTCTAGATCAGCAGAAAAACTGGTGTACTTTTGAGGAAACTGGGAGGAAAGGGGTGAAAGGAAATGGTTCTAAGTTAAAGCATAGAATAGCAAAACCTGTGTAGGAATAGCTTGTCATCAAAGCCAAATTAATTGTAGCCCAACTCTTCTAATTTGTCACTCCTGACTTTTCTTACATCTCTCCTAGAGACCAGGCTTTCAGGTCCTCTTCACACCCCTGCTGGGTGCTGTTCAGTTCTGTCTGAGAAACTGTTTTTATGGAATAACTTATTTTTTGAAATACAGGGAGGTTTGTTTTTAGCCAGGGAAGTTCACCAGGGGTGATGGTCCCACTTACATCAAGTTCTGCGCCGAGTTGTCTTACAGAATTATAAAACTGGGTGTACTGCTTTTGAGTTGTAATTAGAATTCACTTAAATGGCTTTTCACAGCACTTGTTCCTTATGTGAGCATGGCTTGTTGGTCAGTTAACCTGTTGGTTGATAAAAACAGATGTGGCTGGTCAAAAAAAAAAAAAAAAGCGGCTGATGGCCTATTTAGCTTCAGTTCTGTCTCTAGTTTTTCATATTTCAGCTCCAAAAACTTAGAGCTGTTCCTGACTTAAGCTGACCTTTATTATTACCTACAGCCCACCAGGGTTACAGAGGCAGTTTTATTCTGCAATTACCAGGGAGAACAAAGAGCAATACTTGAAAGTAATAATGCCTCTTTCACTTGACTATAAACTCGGGACTGTGATCTTCATTTTTAAAGAAACTTTACTCTGAACTTTGTGCCTACAGTAATTTTGATCTGTAAACCTTCAAAGTCATGATAAGTGACTGAATCTAAACCCAGGGCTTTTATATGTAACATATTCTTTGCAGGTCAAATATTTTACTGTATTATTACATCAAAGAAAAAGGTAGGGATAATACTGTCGCTTGAATTGTAAGAAAAAGATTAATTTCTCATCTGAAAGTGTTGTTGGTTTTTTTTTTTCCCCTGAAATGCTCTCCTGCAGACTTAGTGGATCCAGCTGCTTTTTCAATTTTGCCCCCTCTCCCCCCTCCCCTTTTTTTATATTTAAGATGGCAGTTCTGTTGCAGTGTAATAGACAGAGAATTACTGTGATTCAAAAAAAATGAAAATGTTCCATGTAGCCAATGTAATGATACTTCAGCCTAATGAAGAGTACTTATGTTTCAGTGATAATGGAAACACAAGGAGAAACCTGCAAGGGTAGCGCCAGAGCCTTGCAAATGACAGTGGCCAGCGGTTCAGCCGTTCTATTCACCATGTTGTTCATTTCACTTCATCTGTTCATGCAGATATACAGATTTCTAGCAGTGGCTATTTCTGACAGTACACTGAAGAAAAACTGGAGGAAACTACAGCTTAATAATCCTGTGCTATTTTGAGAGCACTAACATAATGTATTCCATGGTGATATTGCGCACTGTTGATGTAATACGAGGATGTTACTGCCAATGATATTATTGATATTTTATAGACTAGATTAAAGCACTGATAGTGTGAGCATATTGACACTCCAGAGCCTAGACTATGTCCAGTGTATATATAATTCTGATTTATAAGAACAACAAAGAATTTCCACTCTCGGATACTCTTGCTGGCCAGTATTTGTAATTTCTTATTGGTTGTGCTACATAGTGTGTGACAAAATAATTCTAGGTGGCCAAACATCAGGATAAAAAAAAAATAAATTAAAAAAAAAAAATGCCAAGTTCTACTTTTCCCTGGTGTAATCCCTCTTTGTAGTTCATCAGCTTGCAGCTTGTATGGCATTCTGAAGATAAACACATTCAAGTTGGTTTAGACCAAAGACTTAATTTCATCTCTATATTGTAGTTCACTTCTAGAACTTACTCGAGTATTGCCTTTCCACTACTAGCAGCTTATTGTACTGTATTTACTTCAGAAGCAATTCAGCATGCACACTGATTGCTTACATAGTGTGCTGTAATTGTGCAGTTGGGCACTGAAAAACTAATCTCCACAAAAAACAGCATGGGCCAGTTAAACATCTCAAGTTATCTTGGGTTCTTCGTGCTCATGTACTACCAACTGAAACCGTACCAACAGTGACATTGTTAACCATATCTCAACATCGATTAAAACTGAGAGGTTAAAATATGGAGAAGATTATTAAGGTATACAGATAATCAGATAAAGAAGAAATGTGAATTATGCAGAATGTCCATTTCAATTTGTCAATTGTTAATTAACAGGAGGAGGATCAGTCAAGTTTTTCCGGTTATGAGAGCACAGGAGGTGAGTTTCTTATTCAATGGCACTTGTCACTTGATTCTGAAACCTTTGATTTCCCCTTGTATTTAAATAGTTACTTACAAGATAAAGTGAATTCAGGTATTTATATTGTGAAGGTTAGGTCTCAAAGGATTTTATCATATGAGTTCTCTTTGAATGCAAATTAAATTTTGCAAAGACATTTCTACACTCTTTAGGCCAGTGGATCCAAAGTTATTAAAAAATATTATTGTTAATCACATCGGATCTCATAGGTGTTTTCAGAAATTGGAACTTATTAAAAGCTTGTTGGAAAGTATGAGAAGCTAAGAGTCTGAGGAATGAAAAGATTAATCAAAACCTTTTACGGATAATGGTATTATGTAATAAGAGATGTACACACCACGTTATGAAAAACAAGTTGTATGTGGTAAATTAATGTGTCTTGTAAGGGATTAAGTCAAAGACAATAAAATCCCAGCAAGCTCAGATGGTGCCAGATCTCTGCTGGTATAATCAGGCTAATGACTGGGACTCAGACTGGAAGGAACTGATTTTTTAAAAACCACAATTTCAGTAAAAGGTGAAACTGTAGCACATACAGTAGTTTGGGTGATCAAATGACAGTAATACTTAGATTTCAGTTAAGATTATTGTTATTTGGCTGAATTTGAGGCTCAAGGGAGTTTAAGACTGCAGCTCAGACACAGTACACCCAATAAAAAAATCTCAATGGGATGTGGGCAAACTTCTGTAGCAATTATAATGTAATAACAGAGAAAATCTCAATGGCTCAGGAGGCAGGTTATTACATCAAGATGCATCAGCTTCTCTCCTTTAAAGAAACTGTGCATGTGCAGGGTCTGATTTTCAGGTCCAATATTTTGATCATATCTGCAGTGAGAACTATGAAACTGGGAGATAAACAGGCTTGTGGATAATAGCTCCTTTTGGAATGTAGAGCCTTATAACACAAAGTAAAATCAGATCGCCTTGAGTGTTACACAATTCAGTGTGTATTGAAAGTATCTAATCAAAACTCAGTAGCTCTTGTCAACTAAATTATTATTTTTTTTCATTCTAGACTTTTCAGAAGACCTGAGGAAATCAAACATAATTTTTGTTATTGGTAAGTAGGATTCCTTATTTCAACTGCGACATTTTAAAATCCCCATGTTATTTAGCTTCAAGTATATGATTTCTTTTAAAGTTTGGCAGAATAGTTTGGTTAAGAGTATTTACACTACAGTGGTAGATTAGTGTTTTGAAAGGGAGTTAAGATTTAATATCATGTTATTATCCTGGGTCTGACCATGCTAACAACAGTTGTGTAAAGCTCAGAGCAGGTTGGCTGCTGAAGTGTGAACATACTCAAAATGACCTTATAGTTCTTACGTTAGTGTTGTGTAGCAGCAAAGCTGCCTCACCAGCATTAGAAAAAAAATTACTAGATTGGATTTATAACTCAGAATTTTGAGGGTTAGGTGGGGAAAAAAAATAAATTAAAAAAAAAAATCAGGTCTTTTCACCTCTTCATTTGTGAAACAACTGTTTTAAATATATGTTTCAATTCTGCAAGTGCTCAACATGCTGTTAAACAGTCAATGGACTCATCACCATGCATGATACTTAGCAGGCACTGATGCTTTGCAGGTTCAAGGTTTGTATTGCTTCCTGGAAGTCCGCAGAGAAAAAGCGCTAAGTTAATGCCGATCTATAAATAAGACATGTAATTAGCAGAAATTTTGAACAGCCTTTTAAAACAAATTATAACCAGAGTATTTACAAGTTTCAGCTTAAAGCTTACTACTAATTACTTGGAAAGAGTAATTGCTTTTGTATCAAGCAGAGTTTTTCAGAACTGTTTATGGAGGGATGCCTAAACATGGGTAATTTTACATAAAAGTAAGTCACATTGGGCGTTCTTTGTCCTGGGGCGGGGGGGAAGGGAAAGTCACATCTGAAAATAGTCATAAATGAATGGAAGTTTCTTTCAGAATTCAGCAGGTATCAAAAAAACATTCCAATAGCAGCAGATTGAGACAGGTGATCCTTATTCAACATTGGCAAGCCTGCATCTGAAGTACGGGTCCATTCTGGGCTCCCCAGTACAAGAAAGATACTGACTTACTGGAGCAAGTCTGGTGCAGGACCACAAAGATATTTGAGGGAAAGGAGCATCTTTCAGATGAGAAGAGAGTGATAGTGCTGGGACTTTTCAGCCTGGAGAAAATAAAGCTCCAAGGGATCTTACCTGTATGTATAAATACCTGATGGGAGGGAAGATGAGGGAGTCAGAATCTTCTCAGTAGTGCCCAGTTACAAGAGAAGAAAAAAGGGGGACAACTTAAAATACATGAAATTCCATGTGAACACAAGAAAACACTTTTTTATGGTGAGGGTGGTCAAACACTGGAACAGGTTGCCCCAAGAGACTGTCGAGTCTCCATCCCTAGAGATGTTTCAAACCCACCTGGCCACAGTCCTGAACAACTTGCTCTAGCTGACCCTGATATAATAGAGTTGTTGGACTAGATGATCACAAGAGGTTCCTTGCAACCCAAAGGCTTCTGTGAAGAGATAGTGCATTCATGTGTTGCACTTTCACCTTACCCTATATTAAACCAAGTACAAGTTGACTCAATTTCTTGAAAACCAGTGGTGGATGTGTTTGGAAAAGTAAAATTAGATTCCGGAAGGGCTTGTTGGAGACTTTTCTTAAGGGAAAGATGCATAATACAATTTTCAGCCTTTAAGCCAACTCTAGTTCCGTGCTTACTGAAGTACATCTCCCTGCTGTTCACTACAGTGTCAAATTCTTATTCTCTCTGCCTCACGTATCTTATTGGAAAATTATGCTTGGGTTTGTACAAACACAGACTTTAAAAAAAAAGTGAAGACACTCAAGGACTTTTGCCTCTGAAACTGCCCATGGTAAGGTTATTTTTCCTTTATCTCTGGACTGCTTTTTCATTCTCAAAGAGTGGTTAGTTTTCATTTATAGTTTTATAGGCCATATACTAGCCATCTTCCAGGTAAAACTGGAAAACATACTTTTTCCTCTATTTATTCCTGCTCTTAAATCCACCTCAGACTTTGTAGTAAATAGTTTCTAGGAACAGAGGAAAATGGTGCTTAATCAAAATGGTAAGTTTTGTTTGTTGAAAATGTTATGATGAAAAGTGTGACGGGTTACTTTTCCACAAATCATGCAGAATGATTTATACTTTTTCCCAAAATGCTCACATCCCCACCCCCATCCTCCCACCCCTGAAAAAGCTTCGTGAAGTCTGATCTGAAGAGTAAGGGTGTATTTTTATCCTGGATTTTTTTTTTACCATCATGAGATCTTTGTGGTTGTTCATTTGACTGAAAAATCTTGATTTAACCCCATCTAGGCGGTGAGGATAAATGGTATTTCCCAGAGACAGATTTCTTGCTGGTGCTAGGTTGGAGTGGCCGCAAGCTCTTGTAGCCTTTTCAAGGCAGGTCAATCTACCTGAATCACATGCACATGCACAATGCTCTCCAGGTTTAATATAATACACAAGAGGCAACTGAATTCTTTCTTACATGTCAATCGAGCTCAAGTCTGATCTCTGTGAGCTGTATAGGGACAAAAGAAAACTTTGAAGAAGCTTTCAAAGAAAACAGCAAAACTGTCATACATGAGGGGAGCAAGGGGGAAAGAAAAGGCACCACAAATTCTCAGTGGCTCAGTACTCCATTGCACTGGACAGCACTAGTAACATTCAGCCCGCCATACATTGACTAGAAAGACAGCAGAGAAGATGAGTTGAAGCATGCTGCTGTAGATACTTGAATGGGAAGAAACTCTCTTGGGTGTTATTAGGAATGTTTACTCATTACATAGATGTATTCATGAGGAAACACTAAGATGCTTATGAAGTTGTTTTAAAACTAGAGTTCTAAAGATGTGCATTTCAAGTAGTTTACAGACTAATTGAAATACACACACCATCTGCCAGAGCTGACAAACTGAGATACTGTTTATAAGACAAAAGGGGAAAAAAAAAAAAAGCAGACAATTTCCCTCCCCGCATTGATTTCTCTTGAAAATTGCCCAAAAAGGGAGAGAAAAAAAAATAATTAAAATTATTATTAATTAGCAAAGTTTTATGTTAGAACTAATGTAGGAATTGGAAGAACAGCCAACTTGGATTAATTAAGTAACAATGTCAATGTTTTATCCAGACAGCAAAGCAAAGACATAGAAACAGCAACTCAAAAATATGGAAAATAACAGCACAGTAATAAAAGAGGCAAAAGCAAGTTAAATTTGGCCTGAAAAGTAAAATTCATGATAAAAAAAAATAAACAGGAGAAAAGAAATTTGTGGGATGTGCTAATATTCAAAACGTATGTAATTACTGGCAGTCACAAAAGAAAGAAAAGACACAAAACTAGCAATAGTAAAACAAGAAAAGCACCAATCAAAAAAGCCTTTTTCATCAGAGCAACATGAAACGTAAAATGTTAATCACAATGAGCAATATATGATTTCATCATTCTTAACTCATGCGATACTGTATATCAGATCCAGAAAACTGTCATAACTAACAAAATTACTGAAGCAGTACCTCTCCCTATCCTCTCCAGGAGTATTTCAAGCCAACCACATTTGGCTTTGGTTGAGGCTGAAACTGAAGCAGAAAATTTTCAGGAATCTTTCTGCACTTTGGACCACAGACAAGCTCCTCACTTACTCTTAAACATGGTGTTTAAAACTCAGTCAGTCTGACTAATTTCCTCTGCAGAATCTTTGTTCTTGCTGGTGAACCAAATGGTTTAAACTCAATGTAAGTAAGACCAGCCTTTTAGCTGACACTCGGAAGATGTTACCTCCACCTACACTTACAGGTAAAACATCAGCTGCAGCCACTGGCTTCTTGTGCATGCAAAAAAGAACCCAAGCCCCACCCTCCCCCTGCCAAAAAAAAAACCAAACCAAACCACAAAAAGCACCCCAAAGATCACAAACCGTTAAACTCTTTGTCTAAGATATGCCAGACCTTGAATGACTTGATCTAACTTGGAATTTAGCCCTGCTTTGAGTAGGGCATTTTACCAGAAGAGGTCCCTTCCAGCCTAATTACAGTACAACTCCTGTATTACAGCTCCTTCTAAAATCAGATGGGCACAGGATGAGCAGTGCTGATAACTAAAAACTCAGTCAGTCCAAACTATAGCAGTAGAAGTTAATGAAGACTGCTTTTTCTGACTTGCCATGAAATAAACACCATGTTTCCTTCAAGAAAATGGTGAAAACTCAGTGGTGTTCCAGGACATCACATCACTCTGCCAACATATGCCAAGTTTGTTTTCTGATTAAAATCATATCTCAGAAATAAGAAAAATAAACGCTGAGGGCTTTTTGTTGTTATTTTTTAAATAATAGCATCATCCATATATGGTTTCACTCAAACCAAAATCATACATGAACAGCAGAGGAGATGCTATTGAGATGTCTCCAAAGGCCATATTCTGAAGCTAAGGCTTATTTTTATTTGTATAAATAATCCAAGTAGCATTGATAGAATTGCCAAACTGATCAAGTCCTCCAGAATCATAGCTTGAATATAAAGGATAACTTGACTGGGGTTATTTTGATTTTAGTTCTGAGGCTCCAGCCAACTATGCAGCTAGGTTTCCCCTGCAAGCACTTTTCCATGATACAGGCATGATAATAATTATGAAAATAAGGTCTAGAATTGGAAACATTTTAAAATGAATGGTGGGACTCTCTTGTAAATCCTGCTGCTGGCTTTTTATGTAAATATTCATGGTATTTTGGCATATGATAAACTTGTAATACTTGGCAGGTTTCAAGCCGAGACATCCCAGTCTGTCTGTATGACACTTCTGCTTTATTAATATTTCTGGCAGAAAAGCTGGTTCATGAACTGTTCATGCTGCTTGTTCCTGTCCTTGCTCACTCACAGCAGCAGGCCCAGCATCACTAATTCATCTGTTCCTGTCCCTCTAGCATCATTAATTCATCTGCTTGTGATTTTGTGCTCCATGCCAGACCAGTACATTTGAATCACATGCCTAGGCTTGCATCTGTCATAGTCTCAGGGAGATTGGGGCATGAGGGAGGGCAAGTGTAAGAGTCTCCATTTCTTAAACCAAGATCTTTCACTGATCTAAGGCAGGCAATTAAACATTCAGAAGTGCTGCTTGGGTGGTTGTCATTTCTTCCTGCCCACAGAGACCACTCTTCTTCTCCTCTTGAGGTGCTCTCTATGAAGCATTTCTACAGTCAATAATTAAACAGGGAAAGGTAACCACTTAAGTCAGCAGTGCTGCCAGAAAGTTATTTACCAGATGATTCCCTCACACAGTTTCACAGGCAGCTGAATCAACATAATGGAGGGGGAAACTGCACTAAGGGAGCACGTAAATCTTTTAATCCAGCTTTGTCTACAGAAAGGCAATATACAGAACCACATTTAATTTCTGTGCTCCGTCTAGTACCCTGGTTCCAGATAGATACTTGCTTACTGTTTGTATCAGGAAGCACAAAGGGATACACAAAGGATTCAGTTTCCAAGAACAATCTCATTGACTGACAAAATGTGCTCAATTTCTTAATTTGCACTTCTTATTTTTACTAAGTTAAGGAATTAATTTTTAAGCAATATGGTCTGTGCTTAGTAATGCTAGCATAGTACAAAAGCGTGCTAACACTGAACTGCTGGCAGTTCTATATTCTCCTACAGGTCACAGAACATTTGTAATTCTTCTGGCCATTTTCTAGGCTTTAACTTTTTCTTCATGTCATATATGAAAGTTAGAAGGAAACATGATTAATCTGAATAGCAAGTTACCATGAATCAGGCTGTTAACACAATCTTCCCCCCCCCCCCAAATATGCATAGGCAGAGTAAAAGATGACAGCATACAGAAAAAAATGACAATGTTCTCAAAGAATCTTACTCCTTCGCAACAAAAGTGGGGACATATTTTCCTCCTCCTAACTGAGCCACTGGGAAAACATCACTACCTTTTTCAATGCCTCAAGTTTTTTTCTGTTTGAAAAACAGCATAACAAGTTGCAGTGAAGCCTTTTTAACTGAAAATATCTTTCTGCTAGCTTTTGTTATATTTTCTACGCAGCTGTTGCTCCTTATAAACTTTCTTCAAGTAAATTATTATTACTTTCTTATTCTTTTTAGAAAAATACACAGAGTTAATAAGGAGACCCTCTAAAAGAGCAAAATACAATTTTTGCAACACTACAAATTGATAGTAACCCTCATGACTGCATGGCTAATTTGCTATTAAAGCTGAGTTTGTAGCAGCCCTCTAAGTACATACTTGGAGCAGGAAGGAATTATCTAATCAGTAACAAACAAATGCACTTTCACATTCTTTCCCACCTAAATAGCTTTATTTTTTCAGTCACATTAAATAATAGTCTTCAGAAGGAGACAAGACATTAACTAATACTTTAACTTCAGGCATGTAAGTTAGTATTGGTGTAAACCCCAAGTATGTGTTTGGCCCTCAATGCTGAATTTCCTGGGGGCATTCAGCCTTTTCTCATATCAGGCCAAGCAAGAACTGTCATCTCATTTGCTGATATGAAAGCACAAGATCTTGTAAAGTGGGTCATACACATTTGTTAAGCAGTAGGATGCTTTGCTACTCATCAAATGGCACTAAATTAATAGCAGTGGCCATAAAAATTACCATTTTCAGCATATAACTGTAATTTGATTATGTCTTTTTGTCTTTAAGGAGCTCAGCATTTTAATCTCAGCTTTGCCGGAACTCTTCTGTAAAAGAAGTAAACATGGTCGATTTTAATTAATGTTTCGGAGGCACAGTAATTCTCATTACGGTGTATGCCACACATATGCCCTGTATGTATGTCAGTCTCGCAGCATCCTCTTTTAAAATACTAACAGATAAAGGTTATTATAGAAACACATCAATATTTACCTTAATATTTACCTGTTAATCAACACAAAATAGTCCTTTCATTGTTATAGCTAAAAAGAGAACTAGTCTATTTAGTACACAAAGAGACACCACATTTCTGTTTGGCTCCACATTCAGAAGAGAAACAGTTACATCAGAAACAGAATAAAGTAATCTTTATAGCTGGTGTTTTGTTTTTGTCTCTAATACTGTGTATATACACCAAATAAATAGGATGCAATTACTGCACTGCTAATGCTTTCAAGACCAGGAGACAATGTGCAAACAAGCACACACACAAACTTACTAATGTAAGAAACCAAAACAGACTAGAAATGAAATTATGACTACACGTTGCAGGTTATTTGTCTATAATTTCTCTGCATCTGTTTCTCTGTAGCCACACTTATTTATTCCTTGTTTTCTTTCAGTCAGTGCTTTTACAAAAGAAAAATGTTCGTCTTATTAAAGCAACAGAAAAACAACATGCAACCCACATTGGCAAGAAAACGAGACTGTGACAAATATATTTCCAGCTCAAATTGCAGCACGAGTGTGATTCTCACACCATGGGCTGATAATTGTCTTTGTGAAGCTGAAATAAAAGACTACAGGTTACAGTATACCAAAAATGTTCTTTTGATGCTACCTCCTTATGGCCCAGTTTTTATTCTCAGCTACAGTATTGTAACTTCTCTGAAATTTGTATGCTTAGAGAAATTGTTTCTTAAATTGAATGCAAAAATCAGAAGAAATTTCAAGTCAGGAGGAGGTGGTGCCAAATTCACTCTACTATGAATGTTATTCCTATATTTCTCATGCAAAAATAAACAAAAAGGAAAATCACACGTTTTCTAGCATCATACATCCACATTATGGAGTGTAGTCATATTTGCAAGTCCAAACATTGTTGATAAATAGAAGTCACCTGCTTAAAAAGCGTGACTGAAATAGGTTGCTTTATCTTGGCCTTGGTTCTACTGAGCACCGTCTCCCTAGGTATAATTACCACCTACTGCGGTAGATCTGGAAAGATCCATCAAAGACTGTAAAAACACTGCTACACACCTTGAAATTTCTCCCCGTATCCTGATATTGTCACAAAGGAAACTGTCTTCTTGGTCTCCTTCACCCCCAGCAACAACATGGCGCCTCAGCCCCCCACCCAGTTCAGCCCTCACACTGTGCTCACCTCAGCTCCCCCAGCAGCTCTCGAGATCACAGCCACACCATCCCCAAGAAGTAGCTTCCAGCCATTTCCGTGGGCTGCCCATTTTTCCAGCCAGGTTGGTTGCTGCCTCTCGGCAAGCAGTGAAATAGGCATTTGGTGTTTCACATGGTTGGCCTTCAAGGTGAGGAAGGAAAAGCAGGCGCCTCCACTGAGGAGGTGGGACAGGGCAATAGCAGCACCTGCAGAGCAAAGTGATGCCCAGAGCCTCTGAGACAGCCCCAGAAAAAGGGCAGTTTTGGGTCTCTTGAGGTGATGTTTTCTCTCCTGTCAAAAGGAGGAGGGGGGGTTCAGGTGCCATTTCTGACAACACTTGCAGCATTCACCTCAGCCCCTCCCCTGCGCACCATCCCCATCTCCCACAGCCCCCCAGTGGCTAGGGGCAGGGCCGGCTGCAGGTACCTTCCCTTCAGCCTGTGGCAAAATCACTTGAGCAGCTTCACCTGAGCTGAAACTCCCTGCACCCCTCCTGGTGTATGGCTCCAGGCTGGGCTCAGAGGTGGTTTTCAGTTGTTTTTTACAGCTGTGGATGTAGACAAGCAGGTGGTAACAAGGTCTCTATGTGCCCTTTGTTGCCAGGTGTTTTATTCTTGCACTTCCCTGCAGCATGCTTGAAGAGCAAGCCAATACTGCAGCTGCAGGGAGGGCATGACCGAGCCTTTGTCAGCATTGAGCAGCTTCAGTACCTGGCTCTCAGTTACCTGCAGACATGCCAGGATGTGAAAGCTTTCCAAGGGAAAGAGCACAAGCACTGTGAAATTTTACTCTTACGTTCACTGTAATACAAAAGGGTTTAGTTAATGTACACCTATGTGTGCAGTATCCCACATAAGAGAGGCAGGTTTCACCATCTCTTTACCTGTACCTTTCCATTCCACAAATGGGGGCAAGATATTTCTCTCCCAAGGATGCAGTGGATGTTAGTTTGCTAATATTTCTTGCAGCTATCAAGCGGAACATATACTGAGTTAAATATCCTTCCCCACCGGCAGTCTGGTTTATGTTGTCCCTTTACATGGTAATGATGTTTTAGGAACAGGTTCTTTTCTGCAGGAGGTTTCACACCGTTGTTAACTCCTTCAACTTCAGTGCACATTTTGAGGCAGCAGTATAGTGTATCAGAAGGGAAGTATCTCACTTGTTCTACTGTATAGAGTGTCTTTAAAAAAAAAGTAAATTGTGGAAGTCAGTCTCATCAATTTCCTCCCATTTTCTTGGTTGCTATAGTTTGAGAAGTTAGAAATCTGTTCTAATTCTATATATTTTTCCCTCACAAAGGTGGGCCTGGCTCTGGCAAAGGTAGCCAATGCGAACAGTTAGCCAAGAAATATGGATTTATTCACCTGTCCACTGGTGACCTTCTCCAAAATGAGTTGTCATCATTATCAGAGAGAAGTAAACTGATCAAATACATCATGGAATGTGGTGAACCTGTGCCTGGAGTAAGCAACAGTTTTATTTGGGGTCCTTATGGTTAAACAAAGGCAGTGGTAGTAGATTGTCTAAAAGGGTGGAAATGAGAGACTAGAGCTGATGATTTAAGTAAAATTAACCTGCATCTTGAGAGAGAAGTTTCCTCGTTGCCAGATCTGTGGCACTTCTTTCTCCTTTCTCTGCCAGTATTTCTTTGCATTTGAGACTGAGAGAGGCAACAAATTAGTCATGAAATACAGTGAGACAGATGCTGCACTATGCATTGCAAAATGTAAGAATAAGTACAGGAAACAGAAACTTGATGCCAGTTTTGTAGCTTCCCGTTTCAGATTCGGAGCTGGTCCTCCTGGCAGCTATTCTAATTTACAATACCTGCAGCAGTTCCCTGCAGAGCTGGCTGACATCCCAGAGCAGCTGGACTGCAGTTTAATGGTCACTATGAAGACAGAGTCTGTTGTTCCCAGCTGGACTTGACTTTTACATGGCAGGTCCACAGCCCTAACTCTTGGTGGGTCTTCAGCAAGTGCAGTTTGATCGTAGAATGTGTTTGTTAATGAAAGATACTGGGAAGTGCTGCTTGGGGGAAACTAAAAGCTGTGCCGAGTCTTGATTTTGATTGCTTTCCTCTTCAGTGTGTTTGGTTAGATGGGGTCTCTTATCACTTTCCATGTAGTGCAATTATATCAATGACATAGCAAATGCAATCAGGTTGGAAAATGCTGCAGCAGTACTGCAGAGTTTCACAGGTACTCATTTTGAATCTAAGAGATATTCCCAGCTACCTAGGGGACACTTTGGAAACTCCTGGATGGTTTGCAGCACTAGCCCTATGTAGCACAGCTGGACCTGAGAGAATAAAAAATGGATGCCCTGCTGCCTGCAGGACAAGAAGAACACCTGCATTTACAGGACCTGCTCTTAGCAAAACAAGGCTGTTCTCAAGGGCCTAGGACTAAAGTCAGCGTAACAAACAACGTATCAATCTTTCTTCTTATTAACCAAGTTGCTCCCTTTCTTTTCAATGCAGGGTATTGTCCTAAAGCTACTGAAGGAAGCCATGATTTCCAAGTTAGGGGACACAAAAGGTTTTCTGATTGATGGGTATCCCCAAGAGCTGAAAGAAGCAGAAGAGTTTGAGAGCAAGGTAATCATATAATTGTAATGCTGCTATAACTCCTATTAAGATACAACTGTACTTCTGATGCTGCTTGGGTCCCCATCTTTAGCTGATTGCAATGGGGACATGTAAACAGCCAACCCAACAGCATTGTGCTGTTTATCACTGAAACTTGGGCACCCCATCAATATAGCAACTCCAGCTTTTGCCCTCACCTGCACAGACTCTGTAATACCAACAGAAGTAAAACCTGATTTTACCCAAATTTAATATGAACCAGGAACAATTCACATTTAGTGGAAAGCACCATTTTTAGAATCATTTACATAATTCTCGTGGATGGCTGCTGTACTTATTGTGAAAATCTCATCAAGCACTATTTGAGGTAGGTTATTGAAAGCACATAACTTCAGTCAGTATCTATTACCATTGAGCCGGCTCTTCTACAGCGTGCTACCACTGTGAAACAGCAAAACAGATTTTATTTTTGTGGTGAGTAAGAGGTGGCACAGCCATAAAAAGAGCGTTTTGCAAGTGACTGCATGGCAGTTCAGAGAGTTATTGATTTCCTCAGTATGTGCTAAGACCTACTGAGAAGTCTCAGCTGTACATTTCTCAATCTGCAGAAAATACTCTCTATAAGCCCTATGAATGAATTTGCCAGGGTTCTGGAGAAAACTATTGGTTAGCTAGAGGAAATAGTTAAATATATATTCAGATTACACTCCACAAACTTCCCGTTCAAGTTTAAAAGGTAATAAAACTTTCATGAATCATCTGGTTTCTCCCCGAACCTTTAGCTGCTTTGGTTAGTTGTTTACCACAAAAGCCTAGCAAGACATAGGCATCAGAAGCTGTACAAAATAATGCATAATAGAATTTGTTATAGACACCATTCACAGAAATGTTGATCTGTTAGTTCATTTACTAAAATGTCATGCACTATTAAAAAGACATTGGAGATTTCTTTCATTTTGTGTAGAAGGAGAGACTATTTCAGCTGTGCTACTTTTCTGGCAGGCATACATGTCATGTCCTGTGAACACTGGTGTGTGCTATAAGGCAGGATTTAAGAGACTGGAGTGTCCTGGACTGAGGCATTGCCAGGCAAACAAGTCTTGATGCATCCAGAGCAAAAGCAGAGCTCCTTTCAGTTCCTGTAGACACTGCAGAGCAAAAGATCGTGTAGCCCTGGGCTGCCTTTGACATTTGGAGTAAAATACAAGCATCCCAAGTGGTAATTTTGAATGTGCCAACTCAACCCTGTTGTACCCGTGTATGTACTTCAGTGTTCACAGGGTGATCTTGGCTGGCTGTAAGCTTCTCAGGAAGTCTGTGTAAGCTCAGTCTCCAGCCAGTTTTGCTCAATTCCTTTCTGTGATACAACTATACTTTTACCTAGCCATAATTCAAGAGAAGCACATCTCTGTTCCCTCCTCAGTCTTTCTGCTAAGTGGGAAGTAAAAAACAATATTAAATTGTAAGTTCTACATCAGCAGGTAGAAGATACCCAGTAAGACAGAATAAAGACCCAATATATTAGACTTGTTTGGTTTCCTGCAGATGTTCCCACAACACACATTATTTAAGCTAAATTGTGTCAGGAAAACAGTAACTTTAAAAAAATCCAGTCATACAAATTGCCATAATATCGATGGCTTTTACTTTTGCAATTTTTTAACTTGGCAGAATGACATTTCTGTAACATTTTGAATTCCAGAGAACAGCAACATTGAAACTTTTAAGAGAAACATACAGATTTTTCAAAAGCAAATCAGACCTGGTCTATCAAACAAGATACTGTTACTTGATCTGCGGACTCCTTTATATCCTCATTGTGAGGTGATGATATGACTGTAACTGATGAAAAGAATCATTTCGCATTTATTCTATTAAAATTTAGAACAGACCACAGAGTTCCTCATATGGAGCTGGGAGGAAATAACTTCTCACCGTCCTAGTCCAGTTATACAAAAAGGATGTGTTTGAATCACTGTATGAGCCCACATCTTTCTTAACTTCTCGATCTAAGCCTCTTGCACTGTTAAAACTGCCTTGTTGGCTTTTTTAATCCCTACACCCAATACTGCTGCTACTAATAGCATCTATGTTTTCTAAGCTGTGTGGAAAAAATGGATGGATAAAGGCCTGTCATTGAACTGTCCAACATAATCCCTTGGCTTCAGCTGTCTCCTAGGAAGTCATTGAGGTGGTGGAAAGGCCAACATAATCCAGATATCCTTAGTCAAATGCAGAAGGCCTAGCATGAAATATTTACCTTTAGAATATTTCTTCCCTTAAGGGCTTTCAACAATTTTAGCAATGACAGTTCCAATATATCATTCATTTAGACTGTCTTTGCTGTAGCCATTGTAAAAGCATGAATTTCTGATGCTCACTACTGTGAAGAGCAGTTGTCTTTTCTCAAGAACTTCTCATTCTTTCCTAAAGAAAAAATCTCCAAATCCCTGCTAAAAAGGGAAGGAATGAGAAAAAGCCTGAAAGCATCACTGGAGGATTTAATACATAACTGCACAGGAAAATTACCACATTGCTTTTCTCTGATCCTGTAACACATTTATTTTACTTGATAGCATGGAGTTTATGCCTTTAGACTCAGACCAACAGTCCTAGTAGCTAGCTTCAGATCTTCTCTCTTTTTCTCTGTGTATGTAGAGCCCCATCAAACACAGCCTTCATCCTGAATGCTGCTAAGTGCTGCTACAAAAAGAGTTGTTTGTAAATAAGCATAACTTCTGCATAGGCAAATTCAGAAGTAATTTGCTGATAAATTCCTTGATGACCTTTTCAGTAGCATTTTGTTTTAAAATTATCCAAACAAAGCCAGTTTTACCAGGCCAGTGATCTCAAAACTTAATGTTTTTCTTTGTCTCTAGATTGGGGAACCAAAACTTGTGTTCTGCCTGGACTGCTCCGCAGAAACAATGAGCAGTCGCCTTCAGATGAGAAATCAGAGCAGTCAGCACACTGATAATGCTGAAACCATCAAGGAAGGAATTGATACCTATTACCAAGCATCAAAACCTATGATTGCATACTATGAAAGGAAGACACAGTTATGCAAGGTAAACTGCTTGACTTTTTAAATGAAATTATTGCTTTCTACTTCCATCATATAAGCAATAGTTGGAAAATATTGTTACAACACCATTGATGAACTGTATTAGTTTCTGCACTTTCTAGTTTGTTCTCATCTTATGCTCCCCTGGTTTGTGTACAACTTCTACAAACTTCTGGGTTCCACAGTAGAACTTGAAAGAATAAAACCACAGATTTATCCGGCACCTGAGAACATCCTCAATCGCTACCTCACCTGCATAGAATCTCTTATTAAATATTAATGATGGAAAGCTTTTCTTTGAGTATCAGGTTTATTTCTTTATAGGGGCTTTCAGAATTAAGAGGAAAGTTTATGTTAATCCAGAGCCCTTTAGTTAAATTTACAAAACTGACAGTGTATATCCTGAAATAAAACAGACCTGCACACAAGAAAGATTCTGCTGATATTTTAAATGATACAGTTACATTAATTTCAGTGAATTACCTCAGTTACACCTGCTCAGGATGTGATATTTAAAGCTTTCTTTTTATCCTCTAATCAAAACTTTAGAGAGAAGCAAGAAATATTCCATCAGTGCAATTACCTGATGTATATGCTGGCACATCTGTGAACTCATTTACATGGGAAGTTTATGGGGTTTACATAATTTTTTCTGCTCTCTCCTGGCAAACTGTCCCTTATGTTCAGCAACAGAAAGATCTAGTCCTACTGATCCTTCTTGTCCTAAAAGGGAAAGAATCCAGTAATAGTTTCTGGAAATGTTATGGGAGCTTTTTTCTAGAGGTGGTAGCAAACATGCAAATCACAGATCCCAAACCTTTCTCCTCTACAAAGTTCCCAAAAGAGAAACATTCAGCTAATTTATGCACCCGTATCCTGACCTGAGAACAGAGTGAATGATGTAGTCCTGAGGAAAATGATACTCAAGGGAAGAGTCCTGATTTGTGTTCTCTGCTAACCCCACAATAAGTACACCGAAGGCAAGCTCTAGAGTGGCAGAAAAAAAAATTCCCCAATTGCTTTTCTTTTTTTAAGTTGAAGAACCATTACCTGGTTTTATTTGTATTTTCTTTGATGAGGTTCCTTGCCAACATTGCAAGGATGTGTCTAATTAAGAATTCAGTACAATACCCAATACGCCAACACAGTGCGATGCAAAGGAAAACGGAGCTCTCTGTATCTCTTACTTCAGTGAGCTGTGCCTACCACAGCGTTTCCCTTTTTGAAGCATCAAGGAAGTGACAGCCCCAGAGAGGGAATGAAACTGCACTAAATACTTCCACATGGGTTTTGCATTTATGGTCTGCCTTATTTCACTTGACCTGGACTCTCCTTGTCCTTTCTTAATACTTCAGATGCAAGTTTCTGCTCCATCTCCTATGCAATTTATGCAATGTTAAAACATGCAGTCTTTTCTTGAAAGCTGATAGCTAGGGGACTTGCCTAGTCTGGGGGTCAGAACTGGATATGTGCTTTGTACTCTTTACCATTAGTGCTCTGGGGAACTAGCATCGTGTGTTTGCGTGTTAGAAAATACTTGTGCATTGCTTGAACAAGGGTTACACTTTTTCTCACAGTGTCTGTATTGTACTTGCTTCTGATGAATGTCGGTGTTCAACGTGCTTCCATTTTCTGAGTGGAGCTATTGGGTATGAAAGCTCTGTAAAATCTGCTTTATAAATATTATCATGTAAAATATCCTTTAAAGGTTCAAAAACATGGTCCATTTTTCTTGAACACATACTCTGTATTGCAGTGTCTGCCTCATCTGCTTTTTACTGAACTGACAAAATACACACTTGGTATCAAAGATGGGATTCCATTATGGATTTAAGTAAAGAGATGTGTGTCCCTCCCAAACCCTTATGAAGCAGAGAAGTACATGTTCAGTGATTTATCAGCGTTTAGAGAACAGTGCCAAAATACTCAGCAGAGGCAGGCTTTTAAAATTAAGCCTCCCAAAGCTGTCCTTGTCACCCTCAGCCAGCCTTGGGTACAAGCCTGCAGCCTGGTGCCTGAGCAGAAGCAAACCTGACATGTTTAGTATTTTGATTTTAATTAGAACATGTTTTGAGCTTTGGGAATCTTTTCACACCTGAGTGGGTTTTATTACTCTCCAGCATTAACCAACACTGGATGAAGATACTAATGCTGCCATAAAGATGCTGCGGCCTCTACAATTCTTCTCACCAAAAGAACTGTTTATGTGTTTCTTAATCCATTTCAGGCAACGCCACAAAAGTTGATTTACAAATGTTGATATAAAGACCTCTTAAAATAAGTTCTCATCTACAGTAATGGATGTTTTTGAAATAACCCATGGACCTTCGTGTAACTATGGACCAGAGGCTTGTGCATGCTTTTTCTCAGGCAGTACCGATGGAAGACTTCAGGGAACTGATGTCTTACCTGAAGGTGCTGTTTGCAGATCCAGATCAGTCTGCAATGGCCAAAAGCATCTGAAGAGAATCTGTTTAAGAAAGGAAGAGAAGAAGGATCTAAAAGAATCTTTAGTTGCCTTCTTCTGGAAAGTTACTCCTGCCCAGGCTTGGTTTTTTAACAGGAACAGCTCTTCAGTGGAAGGCCCCTGTGAGCTTTATGGCCCTTGAGATTCCAGCCATGTACTTTCTTCATCATTCAGAGAATGCTGAGATTTTAAGAGGAATATTAAATACCACTTAACTGCCATGAAGATTCAGTATTAACCTTTTCTAGCCAACTTATGTATGCCAGCATGCAGTGTGTGACGAAGCAGCTTTAATAATTGTAGGTGAAATTGTGTAAGTGATCATGTCTTGTAGGGCTTAACTGCAGCACGGAGTCCCTGCCTTGCCACAGGTGAGAAAATCAGGTTTGTTAAATAGACTCGTTGAACAAGAAAATAGGGTTGGCATGTTGGCATTATTTGATTTCTCCATTTTAAGTGTATTTAGGGCTGGGCAAAGTTTTCCACAGATTGGGAACAGCACATGCGAATGGTGGTACGTGTTCAACTTGTCCCATTCAGCCTAAAAACTTTCAGTCCTGAAACAGGCAGATTGAATATGCAGATGTAAAATTCAGTCCTGGACATACTGCCAGCAAAAGTCTGCTGTGAGAATTAGCTGTTAGGTGAGGACTCAGGGGAGGAGCATCTGAGCTGTCACACCATATTAAGGTGTGCTTGAGACTACATTGTCACATTAGCTTGCTTACTCTCTGCATTTAAATGGGTGTTACAGCATCATGGATGGAAGGAGCCTAAAGAGCACAGCAGGGCCATAAAAACTCAAGTCTGACATATCTTCCTCTGCAGTCAGTAGGAATTCTCTGCTTTACTTGCACAGAAGAGACAAAGGTATATGGTTATAACAGCATTCCCATTTTGATCAATGAGAATTTTGTGACCTTCTCTAAACCTAGATTATTCTGCATCTATGCATTCCTAAATAACTAAATATGATATTTGGAAATGGAATGTTTTTCCACTCCACTGACCTTTGAACAAGAACAGTGACCTGACAAAGCTGCCAAAAGCTCAGGACTCTGTTTTATAGTTCCCCTTTGACCAAGATTAGCTGTCAGTGCTTTTGCTCAACAGTGGAAGCGTGAAAGCTGCAGGTGAAACATCTGTGAACCTGACAGGAATAAACAATAGGCATCCTTTCAGCGCCCCAGCTGATATGAAGAACAGTGATGGAATTCCTGGGGATGTATTTACAAGGGAAGATAAACTGGCTGACGAATGGCAGTGTCCTCTGCTCACTTTTCCGCTAAGGCAGTAAGTTTCTTGTGTTCTGGAAGGTAAAGTAGTCGTAACAATAAGTTATAAATTTTCCAATTAAATTTTTAAAACTCATAGTTTCAGGATATAGTTTAAAATTCCGTTATTTCTTTCATAGTTACAGAACACCCACCTGCCCCTAAGGACACCAAGGGGGTGCTTTTTAACAGAGACCTTGCACTGGGCCTTAGTCCTACGCAGGGACTAAGGCACTACTCACAGAAACAACAGCTCCAAGCTGCCTGATTCTGAGGGAATCAGATGGTTCAGATGAATGAAATTAAATGAAACAAAATGCACTAAGATAGCTATAGGAAGCGGGCAGATACTATGGGTTTGAAATCTATTTCTCAGTGATTTTCACGACAGCTGCACCAGAAAGTGCATCTGAAAATTTAGCAGGCACCTACTTGTCTAACATGGCTAAATGTAAATACCCCAGAATATGTGTGCCTCTGTCAATTGAGAAGAAAGGGAGAAAAAAACCCCCAGATTGTTTCTAACATCTGACTCATCCTTTAAAGATTTCTTTAAGTGACAGTATGTAGGAGGGTAACAAGTAATGGAGAAGAACAATGCATTGGTAGTCAAGCAAGACAGAACTGATCCTACCTAGCTAAAGTAAGATACCCAGTAGGTGTCTTAAATACAGGTTCCTTATTCAAGGTAATTTGAGAGTAAGGGCAAGAGTATAATAGATAAGTAAGGCAGTCCAGAGCAGAGGATTTCAGGGGTGTCCAGAAACCTTCACTATTTCAGATCACATGCTTAGCCTGTGAAGCTCAACCAAAATGTGTTTGTCTTTCTTCGTATTCCAGTGTTGCTCTACTGTTTCTTTCTAAAATCAGTTGAAGTCACATGCTGGGTAAGCAACAGTTATTGTCCATAACTGCTATGAAAGAATAAGAGACCATCCACCCTCTCATGATCTTCCACTTCTGAGCCTTCTCATACTGATCCCCTGTTAGAAATGTCTCAGGGGAGGGGGCAAATGTGTACTTTTCCATTTAGAGGAGGGAGAATCAGTGGTACTGGTGATAGCAGGTATGTAATCTACTGCTGTCTTTTGAAAGGTTGTCAGAGAATTATTAACCCTGGTAGGGAAGTAGGTGGGGAACAAAGGAACAAGTGTTTCTGTGTCACACCCCCTTGGTGGCTTGTGACCCATTAGATAAGACACCGTAGAAAGATACATCAGAAACATTAGCAGGGGATTAGAGATAAAACAGCAGTAAATTCATGCCAATTGCGAACAGGTATCGGGGAGTTTCCACTGCATTTCCAGACAGCTTGATCCATTGCTCCAAGAATCAGGACAGTCTCAAAGAGGTTTTTAACACCCTTTTTAGTGGCAAAGATGTAAATGTTAGTGACAACACAGCTGAACTTGATCTGAATTTATCCCAGAATCTCAGTCTGTCTGAAAGCAGTGGTCCTCAGCCATCCTCTCTACAGACACTGGGGTTTTTCTCACTGGCAGTATGCATTTCGGGTTCTCAATCCCCAAACCTACAACAAAAGGAGATTTGCTGCCTGAAAATTTAATTGGCTGATCTGATGCCAGAAGGAGCAACACTGCGCTCTGGAGATGATTAGTCCAGTCATTTCCACATGAGCTCATTAAATTTCTCTGTGTTCGAAGTTACCTGAAGCCACAAGTGGCAAAAAAAGCAGAAGCACTATGGAAAACTGTATGCGGATCTTGCTTTTATGAGGAGAGAGTAGCCTTGAATAACCTTGAGAACAGTTCTAATTTATGAAATTTGCTGTAATCTGAGAATGAAAAATACACTTGTTTTCTCCTGGAGCTGCAGAGAGCACCATTGAATTACTGTGGCACTGGCTGTGAATTATTGTCACATTAAGTTAGTTTTGTGCCATGACTTTAAGTTAGTTTTATGAATTGGACCTTTGTTATTTAGGAGGCCAGCATGGGAAGCACTGGTGCTGTCATGCTTACCCGTATTTTACCGTGGCAGGTTGGAAGTCAGTGTTCCAGCCAGCCATAAAGAGTAGCAGTTTCCACTCTTACAAACCCAGTTCTTCATCAGAACTGCCTAGATCTAGACCCGAGTATCAGTCCCAGCTCTGGACGAGGTCACTGAAAAGCCAGCAGCAATCAGCTGTTCTGACGAGGTCAGATCAGTGCACACGTATTTACGGCATGAAGAGATGACAAAAATACATATTACGACAAGAGAGCTTTGAAATGGCTGCGGCCTTCGCTCTGTGTGAAGTATATTTCCTGTGGGACAGCGATATAAAAAAAGGTGTCTTTGCAGTTGAGACAGGCAAAACAAGCTGGTTTATGGCAGCAGAGATGGGAGTTGCCAGTTTTATTGCAACTGGAGAAGATAGGCATTTGGTCCAGAATGGCTCACCATTCCTCTTTTCTTTTTGCCTACTGGTAAGTAACCCTCTCCTGAACCCTTTGTTTCTGCGGCCCAGAAAGCTTCTGAGAGATGTGCAGCCCTTGTTTGAGAACTGACCTTTCTAAGGCACCGCCTGCTGCTTCACAAGCTATTCCAGCATAGGCGTACTTCAGCTTTACCTAAAGCAACAAGCACCAACGTGACAGAGAGCAAGAGAAGCCAGAGAAGCCACTGAAAGCTTGCCAGGCAGGAGAGGGCAGCTGAGCTCAGACCATGGAATACCCCTGCAGTGAGTCCAGCAGGGCTGGACCCAGCTGGGAAGACTCCTTCAAGGCAGGCCAGGCTGGCCATTCCCAGTGTTGGAACTGCTGCGTGTGGAGGCAGGCTGCCTGGATGTGCCAGCACTTCCAACAGGATGCAACAAGGGACCAAACTTCACAGCATCTGTGGATGCCACCAAGAGCAAAACCAAGCTATGGAGTGTGAATGCAATACCTTACTGGATCTCTGCAAGGAGCAGCTGCTGACTCCCACACAAGACTTGGCACTGCGGGACTTAAATGTACATGGAGTGCAGTCAGACTGTACAGGCTGCAAGCCAACACTGTGTCTAGAGGAACTGCACGGCCTATTTCAGAAACACATTTCTTGGAGTTAGAAACTCCTCTTAGTCTCCTGCAGAACAAAGAGGTGTCAGGAAGCATGATGGTCATGAATGTCTCCTTGAAACACTGCAGTTGTCTGGCATCCTAGTTGGGGCTGAAAATGCAGCACACAGTCCAGAAGAACAGGCTCTCGCAAAGTTCTCATAGGTCCATTTAAGTGCGTGCAAACTCCACGGCATGCATGCATGAGAGAGTAAGCATGGAGGAGCAGAGAGGAGGCTTGCTTGTGGGTAAAGGCTTGAGGCTTTCTCTATGCTTTTGAGAGTCCAGTCACAAAAAGTAACTTGGAACAGCCTGGACAGCCTCTGGCCACAACAGAATCCTTGGGGTGTTAGAGAAAAAAGTCTTCAATGAAAGCAAGTTCCTGTACAACAAAACCAGCGCCACTAGAAAACTCGTGTCGCCCAAAGCTCATCATGAAATCAGAACCAGTTCACCCAGCCTGCAAGTACAAATGCACAGAAACACAAGCTACTGCCACCTGAAAGCTTTCAGGCCATCAAAGCATTACATACCCTGCCTGACCTTTAGATGACAAATTAACGAGTCAATACTATTCATGTTATTAATGCTATGATAGCAAAGTTATTCTATTAGTTTTCTTTCAGAGGGTATTAAATGTTAAAATAGTTTCTAAGTATCTTTTGAAACTGTTCTTTATATCAGAGGTGTAATTTCACTTTAAAACATGAGCACTAAGGAGAAGGAGCTTAAGCTCCCTCATTTGATTCACGAACTTTGCTCCAGGCGATGGAGCCTACAGAAACTTCTCACATAAATCTGTGGAAACAGTGAATAATTGGGTTTATGGAAGCCGCTTCTCTACATTGGAATGCTTATAACATGAAACACAACAACCTTTATTTTATATTGGAACATTTTTGGTGCCAATGTTTAGATTCTGAGATACTTCTTTGTATCCTAATCAAAACTGATGTATTTTGCCTGCTCCACAGGTTGACGCAGAAAGAACACAAGAGGAGGTTTTTCTGGACATCTGCAAGACCATTGACTCTTTTCTGAACAAGCAAGAGGCGGCATTTTATTATCCCACAGAAACACAGTAACAGCATGTTCGCAGCCTCACTCACGGGCACTTGACAGTCATGACTAAAATGCTGTTCAAAGCAATACTGCTTTCTCGAGAGGTATCTGGATTCGTGCATGTGGTATGTTCTTTTAGGTGAAATCTTTTTTCCTCTCTTCCAACAGCACACTCAATGGAGTGGTTTGTGTGCTAACTCTAAGAACCATCTTGTTTCACTGGTTGCTTGTTCTTCATGAGTTTAAAGCAGCATGAACAGCAGCTCTGGTTGGTATCTCATTCGTTTGATGGGAAATCAGACAGTGCCTGGCAGGCAGCGAGCTCCTCAACCACCTCTCTCACCATTTAGCATATTAAGGTTGCTGCATACAAGTTTCCCATTGGTTATTACTTTAATTAACAGTATTAATTTTAATGGTGTCACTTTGCTCGTTCTTGGGCTTCAGAGACCAAAATCTGTTCTCTGTTACATGCAGCTGTGAGACAGCTGGAATCAGTCAAGCTAGAGGTTAAAATAAATGTTTCCCATGTCCCCAGAACACTGTATTGCAACAAGAAGCAGAAAAGTTAACTGAAAGTAAAGACTCTATTAAATATCATGGAAGCCTGTCAATCCATTACTGTGGAGCAGACACCGTTTCTGGGACAACTTGTCTTGTGCTGAGAATTGCAAGATACTACAAATGACAACTTCCCAGTTTTGTGAGCTGAGGTGAAAATGATGATTGTATTGTGTAGTTAAATGTGCAATCCAGTAATTACCCATATCAACAGCAGTTTTACTGTATTAAGTCTACATATAAAGTTGACTATGAGCAAGAATGTATGAAGATTTCTTTAAATCCTACATTGGAATTATTTCAAATGCAAAATTCAGATCATCATCTGTTGTCTTGTACTGGCATCGCCAAAACTTGGGGGGGGGGGGGGGGGGATATAAAAAGATAACAAAATAGGAAACCATTATGGGTGATTTGGTTCATTTTGCTTGCACCTTTAGTAAGCCATTTATCTGTAATATTTGCAAAGAAGTCTGTAATAGTCACATCGTATTTCTGTTTGGTTAACCGAAGTATTGTGGTTTCTTTGGTATACTGATAGCTAAATAAAAGCTTGTTTGACATTCCTGTGAAGTAACTGCATCCTCGTACTGGACCTACTGGACGAATACACAGCTGAAGTGGGCTGCATGACTGCTCTTAATGTTGTACTTTATGCGGCAGATTTGTATTTTTGAAGTTACCTTTCTTGTAATGAAGACATAATACAAATAAAACATGTACAAAAAGGAGTAATGATTTCTGTTACAGTATATGTGGATTTAATCCTTTCCAAAGCACAGTACATGACTTGAAAATAGCGCTCAAATTGGCATGCTTAGAGAGTATGTCCTTTTTCCATTCAGGGCACATTCTTCTGGTTCCTTTCTCTTCCTTGGCATTTGCCATGTAAATGCTAATTCAATTTGTAAGGGACTGGTTTAGGTATGTCCTTATCCTCCATATCCTGGATGTTCCTTCTTTCCTGGGTCCTTTTATAGCCTACGTTTTACCACTGATGCTCTAGAAGTGCTTCTTCAGCTCGACCAGTGCCATCAAGTGACCAGTAACGCCTGCAGTACAACAGCTTTAAGGAAGAGACTTTGAGAATGCATCAGCTGAAGAAGGCTGGTGTCTCTAAACCGAGCCTTGAAGCATCACCAGCTGTGTGCTGCAGGGTTGTAGTATTTTTTCCCCAAAAAGTAAAGTAAAATTCTCTGCCTCAAAAAGCAGGAAAATCCTCTGGAGTTACCATGAAGTTGCAAATTCATCTGTGTAGGTGCTCTGCAGTATCTTTTATTACTTGTAATTACAATATAAGTTAAAAAGTGTGGAGTACCGTACTTGTGTGGGATGGGAACACAGGCGATACCAGCTGCTAATCCTCTTTTAAATCAAATCACAAAACATACAGTTTCAGTTTTAATTTCTCTTTCTGCTTCTTCTGGTCTTTTCTATGGAAAAAAACAAAACCTCCCATGCTTGACTGAGTGTATGTGCATTAGGTATCTATTTGCGTATGTTCACTATGTATGCAACAGAAATAGCTGTATATGCATGCATATGGAAATACAAATATTTATACATAGTCAATAAAACGAGGACTTATCCAAGACACTTCTTGCTTGGGTGATTCAGACTTGAAAACCTCCTTCTGCTTCCAAACTCATTCGAATTACACCACGGCTTGTTGTTCTTCCCAAGCCATCCTAAATTGATGACTGAACATTTTCACTCATGTACTTCTGTTATTCTCATCCAACCATTTTTTTTCAGGGTATCAACAGAAAGCAAGCTTTACCACAGAATCTCTCCCCGATAAAACACCTTCCCCAACTTCAGCTTCCTACGAACAGCACGAACGGTGTGGAAAGCACAGGCTTTAGTCATTAGAGAGCCTCTCAGGGCAGTATCTTTTCCGACTGAAAACTAAAATACATCCTGTGAATTTTTGTGTAGTATTTTTTAAGGTTTATTAAATTCATCTAAGTATATTAAGATACGTGAGATATGTTTACATATGATACCTGCTCAGTGTCTTAGCAACTCTACTGTATTACCTTCTGAACAGATTAAATGCTTTGAATTATCTTTTAAAGCAAAAAATAACTACACCTAAAGGTATTGCAAAACTTAATTCTAATCAATTTATATTCAAAGTTTTTAGATGTAGCCAGCCGATTATCCTTCTTATTGCCATCTCTTTAAGTTAAATTAGTTTCTTCTCTAGCTCATTACTCTGAGTATTCAAGTTTCAAAGCAACTCAAAGTCTCTTACAGTTATAAAATCAGCGAGTGTTTCTGAATCACAAGCTATACAGTTCAATAGAAAATATATTAACTAAAATATGTCACAATAATTACAAAGCTTCTCAGACAATGGCATACAGTGTCCCGAGGCTACTGAAACCTGGGGTTTCTGATATCTGATAAAGAGCAGTCTGTGCATAAGGTACGAGTAAAACTAGAACGCTAACGCTGCAAAGGCGAGAGGTGGGTGTTAGTAGGCACAGAGCACCACCAGCTCCCAGGGAAATAAACAGCGGAGGAGGCCACTGGGCATCTCGCAGGGCTGCACAGTGACTGTTTGGATGATGTATTAAAATGTCCTTTGAATGTTTTCCATCTTGATTAAAAAGTCGGAACTACACAGAAAGGAAGTCACAGCAAGCATTCTATATATAAACAGACTGTATCCACATAGTTTATTTCTCACAGTTCTCCTGACAATTGAACATTATTTAAGAACATACTGTATACACAGATAAGAAGAAACATACAAAATGTTTTAAATGATGCACAACAAAATCCAGCAGTATAAAAGAATGCATGTGAACCCTTGCTCACTGCTCAGGCTAAATTTAATCACTGTTTAAATAGTAATAAAAATACAATCTTTCATGGATCTTGTGCAGACTACAAAAGAGGAAAAATTATTACCATATATATGATTTATATTAGGCAGTTTTCTTTGATGAGTTGCACTCACAACTCCAAATACAGAGGCAGAAGGCTGTGTATTTTATTTTAAAGGAGTTAATGTTGAGTATTAGAGACTTTACACAGTAACTACCACTGGCACTTTTCACCATATTTTGTACACATCACATGATCATCTTATATAACATTACATTTAAAAAATATATCTGAGTGACAATTTTATAACATTCACACACCATGAGCTGGTTAAGGAAGCAATGCCACAGTTGCCCCCTGTAGTGCTTCACTGTTGGTAAATACAGAGTTTGTTGTGGTTTAAAAAATAAAATAAAATAAAAAAACCAACCAAAATTAATAAAATTGGAAGTCGATGTGATTAAGCAGCTCCGATTTAATAAAGGCCTGTAACCAACCATTGCCGAGACAGTGAGCAGTTTTTAGAGTACATCCTAGAAGCAAACACTGTCATTGGTTAAAACCTTGCCTAAAGAAGTCAGTTACTGTGCTGAAAACTATTTCACAACAAAACTGCAAGCTACTAAACTGTTTTTATATAAATACTTCATCTCCTCTGGATCTCATTATAACCAAGTTCTTCAAAGCCTTTGGAATTTACTCTATCTTTAATGTGTGCTCTCATTTCTGGCTCACCCTTTTGTATGTTTTTCTTTTGTGTTTAGATTCACCACCTAAAAATGACTAACGTGGTGAAAGAAAACTCTCCCAGTGAAACCTTCTGCACACTAGGAATGTTCAGCTGCTGTTCAGTGATCTAGAACCATGACAGCTCAAAGCTGTAGTTTGACAAGTACACCCAGGAAGCTGTCATGCTGTGAGCGACATTTCAGGGAAAGCAGAGTCTTTCCAAAATGTGCACAGAACTAACAATGGTGCCATTGTTACTTTTCAAAGAGGATAGTAAGCCCAAGATGGTAGATCTGCTTCCCATGTCATCTATTTGCTGGAAAGTAGTTTGGGTCAAGATAATTGTAACTGGTGCCCTGGGACATGCAGTAGTCTCTGTCTAAAAATGTCTCTGCTCTGTAAATAGGTTCTAACTGATGATCTTCCTTATGAATCTCTGTTTCATGCAGACTGCAAGGGAAAGAAAAAGATAACAGTTTAAAAGTCAATCATTTTCCTTAACTTTCAGAAACGATGATCATATTAACAGATTCATACCAAATTTGGTACCAATTAATTCCTAAAGTGTAATTTCCCCCCTATTCATAAGTCTCAAACCAGTCCACTGTATTAGGAAAAAAAGATTTATGCATCCAGAATATGTTACAAAATGTATCTCCCACAAACACAAACTAAAGTATCTTCCACTTTACCCAACACAGGATAACGTTTCCTATGCTGGAGCAAAGATTTCCAGCATACATAGCAATTAAGCCACATAAAGAGATTCAAGCTAATTACAAAGAAGTAGAAGTGTTTGCTGCTCACCAGTCAGAACAAGAATCACAGAAATCCAAGGACATTTCTTGAGGGCAGTCTTGGCAGTGCCACCGAACGCCCTGGATAGGTTCAATTCCGCAGTTATCGCACTGTGAAGCAAATGGAAGAGCATTGAAAACACACCAACTGTAACCACTTACGTTACTAACATTGTACACCAATACACCATAAAGGAAGACCTGTACGTAGGGCAGTTACTGCTAGCCCACAGCTGAATTCCCCTCATGAGAGATCATAATGTGTTTTGGATAAAGAAGTCCTTGTACTCTAGGAGAGGCCCTCCAGAGCCCTGGGGATTGATAATTTTTCTCTCGCTTTGTGTCCTAAATGCTTCATGTTGACATTATCCCCCTGCTCAACAGAAGCAGACCTAGTCCTGCCTGCAGTCACTGCTTATCCCCATGTGGCTGTTAAGAACTGCTGTGACACAGCACATGAATGTTACGCTTCTATAGCTTATGTCCAACCATAGAAAATGTCTAACTATAGATCCACTTTCCATGGCAGAAGAAAGCAGTAGGACTAGACCAGCAGAGCTTGTTGGGAGGCTGCTGATGGGCTGCCACAACAGGTCAGACTGATGCCCTTATCAGACTTGGGAAATATACCACCACACTACAGGCGGGCTGCAATGAAAAGCCAGGTGGCTGGGAAGGAAGCAGGAGAACATGTTCAGGGAAGGGAACAGAAGTCTAAAACTAAAGCTGAGCAACAGGGCTCAGAAGACCTAATCCCCTGGGAAGAATCAGGGACAACACAACTGCAGCTAAGTGCAAGAAGAGTGTGGCATGAAGAGGAGGAAATAAAATGCAAACAAAACATCAAGACTGGATGAAAAATTCATGAGAAGATGGAGAATAGGGACAGAAATGCAAGAATATTTGATACAAAAAAGAAAACCTGGGAAATGGGACTTGGAGGTAAGGAGAACTTTCCAAAAATCTGAACTATGTACAGTGCTGCAGAGATAGGACTGAAAACATGGGAAACCTCCCTGTGCTCCCATAGCTCATCTTTCTCCAGAACCTGAAGTTCTCCCGCAGCACCCGTGAAACCCATTTGAACAAGAGCTCATTCCTGGCCACAACTAATCCACCCAGGGTTACAAACACCTTACACCTTACAAACAGATTTATTTGCAAAGGGATACAGCTGCATCCCTTCCTTCCACAGATGGCTTTCAGAGTTTGAGGGCTGATAATGAGGGACTAAGCACACTCAGAACTGTTCTCTAAAAACATCAACTTCAGAATAATACTAAATACTTGAAATAAAAAACAAAACCATCTGGTTCCCGTTAGCTCAATTTGAGAACCAAGACAGTGGAAACTCTTGACCTTAATTTCTGTGCTCTGACTTCCCTTTCCCCATGAAGCAGAAATAATACCATGCCTTTCATTTCCTAAGGAAAAAAAAAAAAAACCCTATTTGCAAAGTGCTCTGATATTACAGCAATGAAAGCCATAAAAAGCCCACAAGGGATTCAATAATTCATTATTCAAAGTAAAGTTTGAATAATGTGTAGTAAATGAGGCTGAAGGCCACGCAGAACCAAGTGTTCTGAATGTCTGCTGATTAGGTGAGCTGCATCCAGCCCGTGGACTGAGCAAGGCAGCACTCCTGAGGGAAAATAGCATATAATTGTCATTTCATAGCTTACTATAATGCATAATAAAATCAGATTCAGATTGCAAAGAAACTTCTAAAACTTTGAACGCTTACACTGCATAATGCAAATTTACTTTCCAGAGTTTTAGCAAAGCAACCAATTTGTTACCCAAGAGTCTGATCTGCCTTAAAAAATCACTTTTTTAATCTTCCCAAATTGAAGAGAAATAGCAAAAATAAAGAGCACCTTGGTGGTCTAACAACATGATTACATCTGTCAATGTCAGCTAATGAGCCTGTCTTAATTTTCCAGTCCTTCTGAACCAAAATTTAAACCGAGTATCTTCACATTCTCATATAAATAGGGATTGCTATTGTTACACAGATTGCTGCATAACACTAGACCAGCTGAAGAACCTGTTACGACATAGCAACCAGTTACACAGAAAATCCCTTGCAAACTAGAAAATATAAAGTAGAGAATGTCCTTTCTTTCATGCAGCCTGACACAACACATTATTTTAACTTAACATTTATTTTCTTTGTTTCACATAACCACTGTTTCATGTCCTTGCTTCAACTTCTGCAAGTTATTACTTGATAGAACTGGGAAGATGCTACAAAACAAACAAATTATTAATCTATTACTGTTCTCATTCAAAATCTCTGTCCCTTCTTTGGCCTCAGGTGGAGGCAAAATGATAATCAGAGAATTACCATCAATGAATCATTGTCAAAACAGAGTGTAGTGTCAAATCAAATTCTTTAATCATTTAATACCGCTCTCAAGTTGTGTTTTCATAACAAAAATGAGGAAAAGACAGCATGCTTATTCATTTCCACACAATATCAGTATTCAGTGAATCCTGAGCTATGAGAAAAAGTGAGTTACTTGGGTTGATTTTATTAAAAAGTACAAGAAAAAGCAGACAACAGTAAACAAGAACCAAGGAACCAAACGTGCTGTATTGAACAAAGCCTTTTTGGGAAATCCAAACCATCTTATCTTTGAAAAAATTTACAATCCACTGAGTAACACAAGAACATCTCTTAAACTCACCTTGAATCCCACATGCTGCACAAATCCACTTTCTGCATGCATCTGCTGGAGTTTCTGTTTCTTCAATTTTTTAAATTCTAACAGTTCTTTGTATTCAGGTAACTCTCGATATGTTATTGGAATACTCTCTTCATCCTGTTCATGGTTAAAGAAAAATGAGGAACATTCTTTGAGACTGTATATTCCATAAATCCCTATGTATAATTAATAACCTTTGAGAAAACATTGGCAATATATCCTAAGAACTCTACGGGGCAATTATTATTTAAAACCTAGCACAAAACAGCACATACACAATTTACGCTTTATTTTGTATTACTTAATTATTTGCACTAAAACAAAAACCACATTATCCTACAAACAAGCTGCTTCTGGTGAAGAGCTCAACTGTAGTATAAAGGAGAGAGCAGTGCCTGACTAATTCCAGGGTTTTTTCTCATTAACTCATTAGGTGAGATCATTACATGCCTAACTGCAATACGCACTTGATCGACTTAGCCATACATTGTGGGTAAAATGGTAGCTGTAGTAGAAGTCTCAGCTTTTCTTTATTTTAGTTTAAAATGCTTAGCAACAGATATTATACTTCAGAACTGAAATTTCAGGTCAGTTTTATCAAAGTTAATTGCTCTTTTTACTATTCTGTGGAATGCTATAGAATAATATTAATTTAATGATAGCTACGGTCAACTGTTCTGATGTGCTTTCTAAGATATGAAAATACTAAAAAGAAATGACATCCCAAAAACTTTTTACAGTTTTAAGAATTTTTACACAAACTCAGGTTTTTTAAATATCCATAAATCAAGTCAGTAACAAGCATCCATTACATGTATTTTTTTAATATAAGACAGTCAATCTCAACAATATTAACTTCTCACCTTTACCTGTAAGAAAAAAAGTGACAAGAAGCATCATTCCACGACTGGAAGAGTACAAGTTTCAGTTATCCAACTCCTTCATCACTTTATTTCATGCTGTCTCTTAATAGCTTAAGTAAATAGATGGCTATTTTTGCTAAATCATGAAAAATTTTGTTTCCTTACTGGCTGGTGCATACAACTTTGCCAGAGATTTACAAATGATTCTCTCTTTTAAAAGAAACATGCCATTTCTGTTTTTTCTCATGCATTTTTCTTTAACAAAGTTTGAAGACCTCAATGTTAAAAGGCAGAAGCTCTCATTCTAATTCAGATGCCCATTTCAAGATGGCTATTTAACTATACCAGCTGTACTTGGTAGATGCCAGCTGTTTTCAAAGATTACAAGTCTTTACTGATGTAGAGCAGTTTGCAGGTCCTATACTGATAGGAATGTTCTGTTATGGAAAACAACTACAAGACAGTAATCAAAATTCTTCTAATGTAGCCTATACACATAATTTCAACTTCTTTTTACAAATCTGTGACAATTAAAGAATCTGCATTATTTAGTAACTTTATTAAAGGAAATGAAAGAAAGAGGCTTGTTCTTTAGTGCTGAATTTCTAAGGCCTTATTAATTATTAATTGTAATTATGACCCTATATGAAGGACTAAACGTTAAAAAAAAATCAAGGGTAAGTGACATGACTAAATTGTGTGGCAATAAAACTACATTCTCTTAATATAAGACAGGGATTCAGTTTCCACACACCTCTCAAACGTTTTTCTCAGAAAACCTGCCTGTCTGTAAAATAACTGTATAATGAATAGCTCCCTGTGTGGACACTGCATTCTGCGATAGTAAGTAGTTGTGTTCTAGAATAATTACACTACTCACAAAATACAGTAATCATAACAGGAAAGTAAATTCACTCTGTTGAGAACAGAGGATCTTTACTTGGGTAATAATTCATTTATACTAAAACAATTTTGCAGGAATGGTTATGCCAGCCAATCTGACTGCCAATATCCAGGCAAAATCTTTTGTCTTTACAAGGGAACAGCACGTGGTACTTCCGCTGTAAAAAAGTCAAAGGAAACCTTTCCTATAATTTTCTTACTATGCTGAATCTCTTCTCCACCATGCTGATGCAAAGTATTTTTCTCTAAGACAGTGACTGTCACTAAGAGACCTGACTTTTACCATTAGAAGTGAATCCTGCACATTCATTTTGAATATATTTCATTATCATCTTTTTCTTCCAAATTGCTTCTATTTTGCACTGATAATGGGGATCTCTTTGGTAACTGAGCTCACCTGTCCCTTTCTATATTACTGCAAGGCATAAAAATATCCAGCTGGAAAGGCTGCACTAGAGAAGAAAGAAGCTTAACCCAGGGGGGTGGGGAGTAGGACAGGATGGGTGGGATAAGTCCACCATTACCAACATTATCACTGCACGAACGTAAACCAGCAACTCCTAGCCTAATTAAAATAAATCCCAGCTGATTTACGGCATCGTATTTAATAGAGCTAGGACACCATGGCAAAACCAAGACGTTTTAGGAAAATAATGCAGAACAGTTAGAAAATAGCTATTTAAAAAGAATACAGAATGAAGGAATGTTTGCTCAAAACCAGTTCTACTGAGATAAATAGTAACCTGCATCTCTTCTAATACGCTTTTTTCTTTTCAGGCCTTTTAAGGTTCTGATTGGAATATGAAACATTACCCAAAATGTCTGCAGATGAACAAAAAGACAATCCAACAGAGAATACAGAATGTGAGTAAAGATGAGATTTAGGACCGAGTAATAGACGAGCAAATTTAATAACTTAAGAAAGACTATGCAGTGCATGTAAAAAAGTCAATAAAGAAAACGAATGGACTTCTACTGGGTGGCCTCAGTACTTCTGTTATGCAACAAGCTGTTCACACACAAGATGTCACTAAGCTCACATACCAAAAAAAAAAAAGTAACAAGTCAGGTTCTTCAGTCTAAGCATGGTAACGCCAGTGATTCACACCAGCTGTGAAACTTACCGAGCATCCTACCAGCAGGATATAGTCCCTCTATGATTCTGTATGTAAGTGGGAAAGATATATATCTGAATTCTTGTAGTATTATTGAATGTGATAAATTAGGAAAGTGGAACGCTACACAATGTAATAATACATTGGGTTAGGATGTCTACTAGAATTTGCCTCTAAACACATAAATTTCCTTGTTGATTGACAACTCAGTCTGTTAGTTCACACTTTGAAGCAGATTTTCAAAAAGTCCATAATTAATTCAGCTAGTAAAGGAAGACAAAAAAAGATGCCAACAGCATTCAAATTTCAGCAGAGCTCTGTGTAACACATCTTTAACCAGAATCTTAACTATAGAGTTCATATGATGTTCAAACCTATCTCACGTCAAATCGCTTTTTGAAAATATGCAATTAAAACTTTTTAAAGGTCTTTCAGGACCAAAATGTTTACTCATTCCTTTCCATGCTTCTTTTTCTGATTTGGGCTAAGTTTTCCGCAATTGGAGGTCATTATATGAATTATGTATTTGCAATTCAAAACGGCTAATGAATCTTACCACAATTTAGTACTGATTCGATGATATTCATTTTATGGCAAAGGTGTTTAATCTTCATATTATTCACTGAACAAGTTAAAATGACAGTAAGCAAGACATTCTCTGACTGATTTTAATCACATACCGATACTTCCTCTTCCGCTGCAGTATCCATATGGCTGTGAAAACTGGATCTGTCATCATCTTCGTCCATATAAACTGGAGGTTCATGAGATGTCATGAAAGTTGAAGGTTTGAAAAGATGTTTATTTAAAGGATGCTGCCGTCTACTTGATGACTACAGTGAAAAAATGATATATTTTTAAAAACATTCCTTGGCTATTATTTAAGTAATCCTCATTGGTAAAACCTTGCCAGAAATTTGCTCTTTTGCAGTAAACAGGCTATCATCTTTTCCATTATTTCTACTTAAAACTCTGTATCAGAGCCTCATACAGCTGGAGTTTTTGCTCCCCACAACGAGTGAAAGATGAACAGCGCAATGCTTCTTCGGTAAGAATGCAGAAAAAAAGAGCCCTTACCATAAAAGCTCTACCACTAAACAACTGAGACTGACAACAACAGAGGAAGAGAAAATAAAGATGTTACAATTTTGAAGACTGAGAACTAAAGTACACAGATATTAAAAAACTTCCAAGAGTCATGAACAGCGTGAATGTGAAACTAAACAAAGAAGCAGCTTTGAAAAGATCCAAGATCCAAGAGACCAGTCCATACTTAATACTAATCATCAATGTCATGTATTAATTTGTGCCTTAGAAAAATCTAAATCGAGGCTAATTGTCCAGATTTCTTTCCTAGTCCAGGGAGAGAAAAGGCAATTCACTGGTTTCATAAAAGGTTCCTAAGAGTAAAGAAAGAATTGCTCTCTGAAGATTCTTTTTCATTGGCACTGACTGGAACCTAAAAAATGTTAGATGAGATAAATTACTCCATTAGTGTATATCTAAAACCTTTCAACTTCAATGCTGTCTGAAGGTGTAGCATGCACGGCAGTTTTAAAATAGATTACTTAAAGGCACTCAGCCCCCATTACTTATTCCCCATGGAAGAGTATTAAATATCAAAAAAGAAGAATTTAGGGTGAATGAAACTGACTCAACTTTTCACTTAGCTACTTTCCAGTCCACCATTTTGACATCTTAAATGTCAAATCTTACATTCCTCAATTTAAAGAAAAAAGTGTGAATCAAAAAACAGAAGCATGAAAAGTGGATATTTTAAACCATGAGAGGCTTGTCTTATACTGTGTCTAGCTTCTGTCACACAGATAAAACGTAAGGAATGTTTGCAGTAAATTGAGACTTTTTCTTTTTATGCAAGACTTTTTATCCCAAAGGTTCTTGTATCAGTTACAAACCTATAGTACTATATTACAACCATTTATCTCTAAAGAGGGATTCAACCTCCGATGAGAGAACTAGCAGTATATTACAGTTGTTCGTATCTGTAAATGCAAATTGTACATGAATTATCTTCGATGGTATGTGGCTTATGTGGACAGAAATATAACAAGGAATTGAGACTAGCTCCATTCACTCTCCAGGGAAGAGATGAAGTTTGTAGTTACGATTGGAAGATGGTATCTCAGATCTGCAGAAGAACTACACTGCATGAAATAAAAATGAACAGTTTGTTCTAAGACTGATGTACTATCCATTGTGTAGAATTTTTTCACCTGCCTCATGATCACTGGCTTCCTGGGTTTTGCCGCTTTTCTGGTTTCCTTCAAGATTGCAACCCCCCTCAAAATAATTCCGTTTATAAGGTTAGACAGTTTTTCAGCTTGAGCTAACACAGTGATTTAAATTTTCTGTTAACAGAAAACAGATCTGCATTCAATAGCAAATCTGGAAATCAAGAAAGGAAAACTGTACTTAAATAGTAGCACTGTTATGCATACAGTTATGACCTAGGAATTTAATTGAAGATTTGAATTCTCTTTTTAACATAATTCTACTTCTGGTGAAGAATGAACTAAAATGCTATATAAAAGCAGACAGTTAAAATAATAACTTCTCCTGTGGGAAATGTGTCTTTTGGATTAACCTTAAAATCAGGTGCACTAATGATATTATATAAGCATTACATTGAAAATGATAAGCCATAATTGAAGAACTGCCTAACAGCCCTAAATCTCTGATTTGGTTTTATTTTCACCAATAGTAGATAAAGGTTATATAGGAAAATAACTAATGCATCCTGTTTAATTTCCTGTGTCACTTATCAGAAGAGGCATTATGTCATATGAACAGATACACACAGTAACTTCAACAGGACGTTCATGAACTGAATAGGCTTCTCACCTCCCCAACAACCATTTAAAGAAAGCATCCTGGGCAATCCCCATGGAGAAACACAGGAACCTTCTTGTGAAACATCCCTTTTGATGCAATTACTTACATTAAATATATCTCTGGTTTTCATTCTCCAACAGATACATGCTTGAAGTATAGCATCCAATTTCCATACTTGTATTATTGGCAATTAAGCAAATACTGCAGTAAGCTTATGTGCATACTCAGTATCAAAATAAGGACAAGCACAGCATAAGCATGACACAGGCTTCCAATAACCCTTTGCATTTCCTTTCTGACACATTATGTTATCTGCACTGGAGACTTGGGAAAGACTACAGCCTGTCAATCTGTGCTCTAAGTAGACAGCTATGTTAGCAGACTGAGAGCTCAATTCTGACACACTATTTGCTTGATTTTTGTATCTCCTGTTTTTCTTATGTGGGATACAAATATAAAATGAAGATGCTACCTTAATACAAACCAGGGCACAATGATCTTACTCTTAAGACCTGGTAATGAGGACATGATTCACACTGTGAAAATAGATGTAAGATTATTAATTGCCTTTTTGCAGAGCAGTGTAAGGCTTACTCTATTCTTAAACAGAAAACTTCATGGACACCTGGATGCAAAAAGTAGTGTTACTCTACAAAATGCCATTTTAACAGATTTTAAAGAAATTTATAAAAAAAATGGTAACAAAAAAAACCCCAAACAAAACAAACAAAGCCCCCACAGAATCTGAGACTACTCTCTTCAAACATCACAAGTACCCAAAAGCATCACATTATTTAAATCAAAATATATGACTGGTCTGAACAGAATTCTAGTCTTTTCTTTTGCAAATGTAAGAAGATTTCTCAGGCCTATATTCTTTTCTCACCCATTTCAAGATCTGGAAAAGCACTGTACTTTAATGGTCATTTCTATGACAATTCTAGTTCAGCCACCTTATCTGTTGCAAATCAAAATCAAACATGACATTTCCATTAGTCTATGCTTGTGCTACTTCACTTATATATAATTTTCTAAGTTCTTTTTAATTTAGAAGATGACTGTACAACATGAATTACAGGGCTTTTTATTTCTTCCCACAGGGTTTTCATCCTCTTCTAGATCATGTACTGTAAACTTAAGAATGAGGAAAAAGTACACAAAGACCAATCATTTAACCCTCTTAGTTCAGCCTGCAATCTGACTGCTACGCTCTCTTTTCTGACACTTCGTATCTCCAAGATTATCCAACAGAGATGTAATTAACACGTTGATGTAAAACTAGAGTAGCACTCAACTCACTCTACAGTCCAAATGGCAAAAGCAAAAGATTACTTTATTAAGTAAAAATTATATGCAAGTTGGAACTAGCCTGTAAGAAAGCACTAATCAAGACTTAAATCTATTGACGATAGTAATGATTTAGACTCAATTTGCATGCAAATGAAAACAGAAACATAGAATTACTGCTGTGATATTATCTCACCTTTTTGGAATATAAATATAAGTTTGGAGTTCTTCCTGGAACTGGAATACCAGCTTTAGTCAATTTAATAAAATATTTTTGCACTCTACTGGCAACCTAGAAAAACAACATGCGACAATTAAGCGTCAGATGAAACGTAACAGGCCTTCGCTTTTAAGTTTTGCAGCATTGCTACATTGGTTCAGAAAGTAAGAACAAGAATTCCTCATTTTCTACTGCGCAACAAGTACTCCAACCATTACCTATAATACTGCTTTTGCAGTATTTCCAGATACTTCAAAGGCAGACTTCAAGGAAAATAAACTAGCATTGTTTAAAAGTACACAGGAAATCCAGCAAAAATTGTGATAGAACAGAATGAATTTTAGTAGTTTGTAATCTGCTGAAGCCAAACTTACTCTTTCTTAACAATGACCAAAAAAATCACACAGCATACAGAAAGTACTTCTACATTTTATTTATAAAATAAGCAAGCATACATTTTTTTCAGGTATGGAGAAATATACCTGTAAGTACAGATATGATCGGAGAGATGAGGTAATCTTGTAAAGTGAAATACATGTTTTATAATTTTACCTGAAAGCACACAACTGAAACAGGAAAAATTAAAATACTGTAAACACAGAACATCAGCAATTTTAACTTCTAGTCAAAATGGTAAATTATGTAATTTTAAGGGAAAAATCCCAACAAATCAGATGCAGATATGCTCGGTGACTCTGTAACTGTGTCCTTTTGAGGATCTCAGCCCCAGTACAGAACTAATTCTTCTGTCTGTAAGTATTCATATGTGTGCCCATTCTGCAGTATTGAGGTGAAGGAAATTCAGCACTCTGCTGTAACTCAACCTGAAAACAGCTGGTGTCACTAACTATATAGAATTAAACGCAAGCTGTCAAAATCTAATGAATATCTAGGTCTGGCAGCTTTGCCTTGGGCTTTGGGGCACCTTTAGAATTCTGTATTTGAGATTGAGAGTCACATTGTTACTAGTGAAATGCAGGCCTTCCTGTCACATTTCTAAGAGAACGTGATTACTAGTAAGACACTGGATTTCATTTATTGCTATTAAAAAACCCAGACATCTACAAACAAATCTTCTATGAATCTGTAACGTGCTAAGACTGACATCACTTTTACCACAGCAAAAAGGACTCAAACTATGCCCAAGCAGTCAAATGTTTTTCCTAGAAAAATAATTGTTACTGCTTTATTTTTGTACATTACAAAAATAAACTCTATTTTTTAATCCCTCAGTTTATGAACTGGGGGAGGAGGGGTGTTGACAGAAAAAAAAAAAAAACAAATTAGAAATAAATCACTTTGGTGTTGAAGAGAGACCTGGATATAATCTGTTATTAGTGCTTCCCAAAAAGCTTAAAAAACAAAGTCAAGGAAAGGGATTTACTTGTTACCTGCTTTGCTGTTCTGTTTCCCAGTTCATCAGCTATCTTCTGCCACCGTCGGGATTCTACTTCCTCCGGTGGATACTTCAACAGCAATTGCTCAAGTTTTTTCTAAATCAACACGGAAAAAACATAAATAGATCTTTTCTAGCAGCAGTATGAGTTGTCAAAAGACAAGTATCTACATGCATGGGACTCTGTATTTTTAAGGCCTTTACACATTATTAGAAAATTTGCTTTTATTCTCACGTATGTTACTACAGCTACAAAATGGAAGAGTTTGCTCTCACCTGCTCCTCTACAGTCCACAGCTGGTTAAAAGTTTCAGGTTTGGTCTCATCACAAAGTCGCCCTCTTATCATCTGCTTAAATACAGTATATAAAATGGAACACGTATTTAGAAAAAGTACAATCAGGGTAACTTGATTTTAACTTTTTCCTTCTGAAGTAAAACCAAAACCAAACCAAAAAAATGCACGAAAATTTGAATTAAAATTTGCCCAAACCCAAAATAAGTTCTTTGAGTATATGAATGATGTCATCACCAATATTAATGTTTAAAGCAGCACTTAGGATTATCCCTACCCCATATTAAAAAAAAAAAAAAAAAAAAAACAACTATTTTGTAAACTTTTATCTTTCATTTTGTAACAACTACCTGTGGACGACTGTTTGTAGAACCTTCTGGACCATCACTTAAAGGCAAGACAGAGTATGAAATAGACTCTCCATCCTTCTTGGGATCCAAAGGACTTTTTGGTCTTGCAGGTATACCTACTGTAAGCAACAAAAAAGGAATTACCAAACCTCCACACCAGTCGCTGCTTTCTTACAACATATGCCCACTTTCCTTTTACCTTTGTCAAAAATCAGCTTTACTCTCCTACTGTTACGTTTTCTGTTTTTAAATTCCCTCTCAAAATTTCCAAGGCTAGTGGTGTATTGGTCCCAGGCAATCTCAGGGAGCTGAACAACTCTCTGAGGATATGGAAGACCCATATCAACCTGAAAAGACAAGAATGAGAAATGAAAAGCAATATTTAATGCAACTGCTGTCTATCCAAACATAAAACTACAAATCCTGAAAGGTTATGAAAACCTTATACTGCTTTTTAGCTAACAGGAGAATTTAAAATCAGAAGTTTTCAAGTGCCATGCAGCACACAGTCTTTTTAAGAAGGTATCTCTCAAAAATAATACACAACAGTGCATACACAATATGCAGCGGCACGGTCAATGATGGCTTATTGAGTATAAATCTTTAAAGCATGTATTTCACAGTTGAAATCAGTTGACTTCAGTCAGTCATTCAACTATATTCTGACTTCCAAATCCTGTTGCTGTCTATCCTTTGTTTTGTTTAAACACAATTGCTTGCCCAGGATCTGTACCTTTTTTAACACAGGAAACTGTAAGATTCTGAGTTTTACCATCTGATAAACCTAACCTGTATTTTACACTGATTTTGTTGTCTTCTGACTAGAACACAGCTGTTGCAAAACTCAGCACTTTATTTCAAGGTCAACCTTCTTTTGGTTTAGAGACAAAAATACACCACGTACTTTCAACAATCATTAGTATTTCCCTGTACAATGATTATCAAATGGAACACTATTACATCACGCATGCTATCAGCTCATCTCAAAATCTAATGGAAAGACAACTCCTGAAACCAATGGGCTTATATCAGACCTCTCTTTAAACCTAGGTGTCAACAAACTTAGGAGAAGAGCACCTTAAAATACCTACTTAGGCTTCACTGAAATACAACATATGTTGCTACTAGACTAGCAGGTCAAGCATGTTTGCCACTGGTAGATGCGGCAGCAAGAAAGTATTGGAACTTCAAGCATTTTTCAGTATCCCTGCTGCTAGTTTTTATTAAAGCTTGAAAAGAAAATGTTTCCTTATCAAAATTAATGCTCCTCAATAGTCTACTATGTTATCCAGAACTCAGGTATGTTTTCTAGTGCTCATTTTGGCTGCAAGTTATGAACTACATTTCCTGCTCTTCAAAACATACCCTACCAAATTACACTCACAGCACAACATCTAAATTTCTTTAATGAGAAAGTTATGAATTCTTGATCTGATGCTTTTCTATAAAATACTTCCAGTCACCTCCACATTAAAATGCTTAAAATGCCTAAACTACAATTAGAAATTTAAAGGTTACATTTCTACATACCAAAAAAACAGAAGAAAGCGTATTTAATAAAATCATTGAAGACTTAGGTCTTACAGATTTAATAAGAAAACAAAGAGCAACATTTGCTCAGCAGATAAAGAATTTTTAACTCAATGTTTATGCAAGTATATACAGAAGCCTGATTTCTATAGACGATGCATCACTAGTTATTTACAAAAAAAAAAAAAAACAAAAAACAACCAACCTCAAAGTAAGACTTAAGTAAAGCCCATTCAAATACCTTCTTCTGGAGTCTTTCCACAAATCCAATAGGATCTTTCAGCGCTTCTCTCTGGTGTCTGCCTAAACTTTCAAGGTCTTGAACTGCTTGAGTACGTTGAGCCTCGAGTACAGCAATCGTCTGTAACAGTCTCTGATAACTACAGAGACAAAGGAAAACGTCTCACTAAATTCATCTTTAAAAGTGACACCACCCCCCATCTAAATACTAGGCAAGATTACCTACTAGCATCTACCACATTTCATAGCTTATCTGAAACAGTTCACAGACATTTTTACTGAATTATATAAAAAATATATCAAATCTATTTTGAGAAGTAGATGAGTTTATATAAACCCAGTAAAAAAACCAATGAACCAAACAAAAAAAAAACCCAGTGATTACTTTTAAATGTAAATTCTACACTAGCTAGAATAGTACGGTATCAAGGACAACCTATTCATATTCTCAATAGCTATGACCAACAAGCTTTGCTTACAAAGTCTCTTTGACTTTGAAATCAGCTTCCTTCTACCCAATACAAATGACTCTACCACAGAATTTTAACATTTCACTCAACCACCCACAAGGTGGACAGGAATGGCTTAGAAACTGCATCTATCATTTCACAGAAGCCTCACCTTGAAGCAGAATATGAGAATCATTTATAAAATGTAACAATAAACTAAGGAATAAGTAATTTGCAAAATAAATACATACAAAACAGATTCCTCTAAGAATACGTAAGTTAAATGAAAATGTGAGCCTTCCGTCAAACCTGCTGTCTCAGATACATAATCTTGATTGTCTATTTAACAGATACATTCAAGAGTCACTGATGTGACTATCATACGTTACCCAATAATGTACGTTTCCCAAACTGTTTTCTATAAAGCTGAGTCAGGAAATCATACTATATTGTAACACAGCCTTTAAAAATGGGTAAATGCATTTAATACCTTTTATTAGCTTTAGAGTTGCCCACTTCAGTTTCTGAATCATACAGTCACCCATGGCCCCTTTGTTGCAAATTACTGTGTATCAACTTTTTTCACTAACATGTTTTCTGACATTTAATATTATAACTGTATATTAGTTCAGCACAAAATGCAACCTAATGTATAATAAAACCAGATAAGATCTATTCAATACTACAGTAAATTTTCTTTCTATTCCCTTATTGCTTAAACAAAGACAAGCCTAACACAATGAATTCCACATGTATTACAGAAAAGATCCAGAGGTTACTGAGCTAATGGAAGTTCTTCAATTTACTGCATTGGTAATTGGGTAAGGATTTAAGTGGAGGGATGTAAACAGCCTGAAGGCAAAATACAGGCTTCGTACCATCAAATACTGAAGTTTCTACCTAGACATTAAACTGCTGCCTCCCCATGAAAAAGGGTAATTTTCTTTCCACTCAACCAGAATATCTGAAAACATAAAATATAGCTATATGTTCTCAAATCTGAAACAAAAATACTGAACTCGTTTAAAAAACAGTAGGATACAATTATGTTATGAACTTATTATTACTTAAATTTGTCTGCACATGTTCAATTTTACATGCAACTAAGACCTAAAATGCTTGTTAAATAGGCCACTGATATTGGAACAGTAGAGGAATATTTTCAGTATTGGAAGTTGTGCTCCAGTTTCTTCTAAAGAAAATAACTTCACATAAAGGAAGATAATTATTGGGACTATTCTTGAACTGGTGAAAAATGAACCCAGAAATAACTTAGGAACATAGTAACGGCACATCAAAACTGGCCTGAGACAAAACCACAGATCGGTGCTACAGCCTTACAGGAATTCCGCCACATGCAGAATTAAGATCTTAGTTATTACCAACAGATTGTTGCCCAGCTTTGTGCTGGGCAGGATCTGTCCACGCTCAAGTGAACTGACAGCACTTCCAATGCAGAAGCCTGCCTTGCATGCTCCAGAAATATGGAACATAGGCAGGCTGCTAACATGCTTGGTGTAGATGCAGCTGTAACAACACAGAAGAGCCTAATGATATCAGGGGAGATGATTTAACCCGGACAAAAGAAAGCCTTTCTCTATCAGCAGGTGGCAGAACTCTTATACAAGACTTTGGAGTTAGCTCTAGTCATGATAACAGAGGCTCAGTAGCATGCACAAATATCTGCATTTAAGGTGATTTTCATTAAATACCTGCCTTTCTTTTCTTAAGCCATTTTACTTCCTTTATTCAAATTATATTTCAGTGATTGCTTTTCCAAATGAAATTGAAAGAAAATAATAATTTCATTTAAAACATTTACATACATAGAAGAAAAACAGCAACCAAATGCTGGCGATTCAGATGAAATACTAATTTAATGATGATAATCGTGTGTAAAGTGGAGGAAGAAATCATTCAAATGAAGTGGCCTTAAATAATTATGTCTGAATGGAAAGAGAACAAAATGCATTTTGGGAGAAATAACAAACCAAACAAGAACACTCAACTCCAATTACTCCCCTCATTAAAATAGTCATGTGACCTCACTGAAGCAATCCCCGACCTGAACACAAAGGGTTCAGAAAAGATACCTCTGGTCTTCATGGACACACATATAATACTAGAAAAATGTAAGGATCATTCAAAAACATGTCATGTGATGTTGATCTGTGCCTATATAGCCCTATTATAATGAAACAGTTCAAGAGAGAAAAGGGGGGGTTTTGAACAAACTGTTCAGACAAAAAGATTTCCTGGCGCTCTTTTTAACTCTGCTGAAGAAAAGTACTATCTTGGAGCTATTTACCTTGACATACATTTTCAGTTCATACGAATGAATATTTTCTGAAACCCAGGAATAAGACTGCAATTTTATCAAATGAATACCAGGAGTACTGAAATGCACCAAAATGTGCAATTTGGGGTCTTACATTGGCAAGAGAAAAACAAAAATACTAATCCTGAAATGCATAGTTTGCATAGTCCATATTCAGGTGCTTCAGATTTGCTGCATTCTCTCCAAACCACTGCACTGCCTTTTAAATTCCAACACAACTTTTTAACTCACTATCTTATAATATGGCCACATATGTTCTTTTAAGTTTTGAACTACTACTGTTCTCACATGATTTTACAGGCTTTTAGTTCTCTGGCCCTACATGACTGTAATAAAGCCAAGTATTTCTCTGAAAAAGCAGTAAGCCAAATAACAACACACATGTTGAGCACTTTCTCGAAGCCTCTGTCTGTTCTGGCTTCTCAGCCTCAAGCAGTAACATAATACTTATGGTGCATTAAGCAACAGACTGTCTGCAAAATTTCCAGGACTATGTAAGAAAAAAAAACCTCATGGCTAACAATTTTACTGTACATCTTGCAAGGTTCTTTGTAAATAAGCACAACAATTACGACTCAAACTACCTTCCGCAGTTGTGCTACCATCTTCCAAAATTTAAAAAGCCTAATGAAGATAAAAAGAAAGTAACTGGGACCCTGTTCACTAGAAACAAAACTGGTTCCATCCTTCAATGGATGCTCAAAGAGCAATCTCTAAATTACCCAGCTACAGTTACATAACTTTTTCTGAAAGATCTGTAAGGAATTACCAAGGAAAATTATCTCCTCTCCTCCTCTGCCAAAACAAACTCATCCAACTAAAACTGCATAATCTGCGTAAACTCACAGTCAGTCATATCCTCTACACTGACAGAAGTTACATTTTTCTCAGTTCTAATTACTAAATTGTTAGCACATTCAAAACCCAAAGCAGTTTTCTTTGAAAGAAAACTTTCATTCTACCGAATGCGATTTTGTGTTTCCACAATCCCCGTACTGAAACAGTCTTGTAATTTCTTAAATCATGTTAACTGCCAGGAATCTTCCAGATGAACACTTGAGTAGTTCAGTATAGTACAGAAACAGTTTCAGAATCTCTATGCTGAAAAACCTTGATTAACATGGGGTTTTGAGGGCTCAATATTTAAAAAACAAAAGCCACTTCTTTAAGATTGATACTGATGAGCAGGGATTCCTGCTGATTCAGTAGTTCTGCTGCAGCAATAATTACTCCACACTTTTAGATTGCTCCATAAAATAATTACAACATAGAAGAGCCACAATTCTGGAAGCCCTGCCATAAGCAATTAGTTATTACACTATTCATTTCCATGAACCTTGTTCTAATAGTGATTAGGGACACAGCAGCCTCCTCTCACCTATGATAAAGCTTGAAAATAGTGTAGGTCATACTTTAATGAGACCCATTTCCACTTTGATACAGTTTTCTGAGATCTACTTTCAAGATGCCTTTTTCCCCCATTTTTTTCCAATCTTGTGCTAACAGTATTTACATTTTCAGATCTATGTACCCATAGGTACATCACAGATTTTATTTTCTTTGCATCGGGAGCTAACAATGAGATTTAGAACTAAGTATATATGGAATCAAAACTTTAATGTAGCTAATTCAAACCAATGGGTGAAATAAAGTAAGTGAAGCTTTCCAGTTAAATTGCTGTACTTAAATGTGAAGCATCACTTTTGTCTTGTTGCACAATATAAGAAGCAGACATAAAAGTGGCTGTTGGTAACATTCACCAAACACCACAAAAAAGCCAAGCTTCCTCTAAATATAAGCCCCCTACAAAGTCTTAATGCTTGAACATTCTTCAGAACACATGAGAAAGTTTCTGCCACTGGTTTTACCCATTAAAAAGACTTGTTATGCTGCGTGCCTTTATCCAAAGTAAACTTATGCATAAATCTGAAATTATCAAGAGGCATCTCAAAACACTCTTGTGCACCATTGTTGGACTTTCCTTATCTAATATTCCAACATAATTCTTTAAAGCTAGAGACTTGGAAACAACAGTATTACTTCTACTCTCCCCTCAAAGAAAACAAATGGAAGGAGGTCCTTGCCAGTCCAAAGTTTAGTCCTTATTTCACCTTTCTCAACCTTACATAATCACCTTTGAAGTATTTATATAATGAACATTCTCATTTACGCATACACATATATGAGCTCACAGAACTCTGACTCCCTCAAATTTTCACATAGTATTCAGTCTTACAGACACATAGCTAAATGTTTATTACTTGCTTTTAGTATGAACCACATACTATTTTAACACACTTGCATTGTTATCACAATAATTTTTCCCTTACTTAAATATTAACTATTGTAGATCACTAATGCAACTCTATTCAGTGTTTTTGTAAAAGGTTAGCAGCATAATACAGTCTTACAAAGCTAGCAGGTGACAAAGGTGACACATATTAACAATGGAAAATTGTCGCAAGGAATTATTCCTGATTTGTATGGTAAAAATCAGCACACAGCATTCCCTACAATTTACTGTCTTAATGCTCACAAAAATTACTTTAAATAAAAAAGCTACTTTGTCAACTATACTTGTCTTACAGTTATCATTTAGTATCCTGCAAAGACGTGAACCTTGATGCCTAATAAGAAAGAAGTGATTTATCCAATAAAATGCTGTGCAGCTGGTTGTCATCACTTTCCCCTCCCAAAATAAATGCACTTCTACAGTTCTAGAGTTCACAATATGATAAAAAGTATCGTAACACCAATTTTGTGTATTAAAAGGTAAAAATGTGTATACCATAATTTAAACTCTGTATTAGAAAAACCAATTATTTCTTGCGCAGGTAGGATTTAAATGTCTCATATAGAACATGGCTAAAATATATATAGAAAAAATATCTAATTTAAAGCAATTTTTTTTCTGTATTTCCAAGAGCAGTGACACAAAATCAGTACATATCAGCAATAAGGAGGCTTAAGCAAGTCTTTGTTTTATTGCCATCTACTGGCATTCTGGCAAAGTACAGATTAAAACATGCTCTCCTATACTTGGTCATTTATCACTTAAGATTTTCATCTACCAACAGCGATTCAGAAAAGAAATCCCTTATTAGTTTTCTTGTAAGAAAACATTATAATAAATACGTTGTAAGACTTCAAATTACTGCAGGAAAAGGGAAACATTAATGGCAGTTCAAATTCCCAAGTTAAACCAGCTGTAGTAAGACTGGCTTCCTGAAGAGATCTTTAAATTAGATCAAACATAAACTTCTAATTTCAAACAAATGCTTTGGTTTGAGTTTTGTTTGTTTCAGTTCAGAAATAACAGATAATGCTTCCAGCCTTTAAACTTGGCCTGAGATCTTTGCCAGTGCCATGACACAGTAATTTTGACACTGTCTAGTTGCTCACAAATTATTTTGATGTGCACCAGAGATTTCAAATCTGTTACTGCACTAGGCAGGAGTGCTGGGACTCAATGCTAGATTTGTAGAACACACATGACAGCAACAAGGAAGCAGAATACACTGATAAAAGAGTGGTCCTTGCCTGATCTCCCTTCATAAACAGAAAAGAGTTTAAGAGCATAATCAGTAAGAGCACATATCAAGTCCAATCAGGACTTAAAAAAGCACCTTTGCCTGAATAAAGCTGCATACGGTAGGTTTTTGCTTACCTAACACTTAGATATTATGACCCAGGTAATCTACTTATCATTAATTCAGCCACTCATGAAATCATTTTCCACTCTAGCTTAGCCTCTTTATACATACTGCAATTTACTGTACTTTCTCTATCCATATTCAACATGCTTCTAAAAGACTTCCAAGACACATAAATAATTAAACTGTACCTCCATTTTATACATGAAATAACTAAAGCGTACATTAAGTGGCTTCTCCAAGTCTACCCCGCCAGTAACAGAACTATTTCCAAATGCCAGCCTCAGGCAGTAACACACCCCTACTTCAAAGAAACAAACAAACAAAAACCCAGAACTAAGCCAAAACCTGTTAAAAGAAACAACAAACCCTCAACCAAACCAGGAAACCCTTCTGCAGTCTTTTACCTGGATGTAAAAAAGCCATTTTCCACTATATTTTCACCTTCCTTCTAACTTTCACAGCTCCAAACTTCGTATTTCAAGCACCTTACTGGTACTTTATTGGTTATGAACGTGTGATGTCCCTTTCTTTTTAAATCCTTAACTCTGTCCTAGAAACAGAACACCCACTCATACACTTCTACAGGCTTCATTCTTGTCAAGAGCTGTCCACCGCACTCAGCAGGATTTAATACTAGCTGTACAAAAGCACTTTTACCAAACACCCACATTTCCAACAAGTTTTCAAAAATTTTAGTAGCAATTAGGTCTCTGTGTCTCTAAACAAATGTGTAACTTGTTTTAGTCTCGTCAACGTGAAAGGTTAAAACATCATCCATCAGTCCTCCTCCAGTTAACACATTTTAATATAGCTTTTTGAGCTTCCTCGAACAGCCATTTGTAAAGTATTTGCCTGCGGGACAGTGACATTTAGTAGGAAAGAAGATATAGGTCCCTGTCATCCCTCTATTTTCATGGCTTGGAGTGACATGATGAAGTGGCAGTAAAACTATTTTCTTCACAAAGGGCACAGAAAGACAGACTGACAGCACACCCTCAACTCTTTCTCCTCATCGCCAATTGCAATGGTCCCAATTCCCTGACTTAGAGAAAATACCACAGATTCCTCCAGTATCTCCACTTAGACACTTCTCTAAGAAGATGCCGGGGAAGAAACCATTCAGAAGAGGTTTTCTTCCAAAGACAAACAGGGGCAACCCATATGACCACAAAACTGACCAACTGCACAAAAATCCTCTGAACAAAACAACTGGAGAAAGCTGACACCACTGATTACTGTACTCCTTCAACACACCCTATGCTAGTTTACGAAGATTTTTACTAAACCCAAGGAAGAACCTCACCCCCACCCCCACCCCAGTTAATTAAGGTGTATAATCTTGCCTTAGGAAGAAATCAGCATATCCCCTCAAGTATTCTGTTACTGTAATATCTGAAGACTGTAACTGGATTACAAGAACATGATGTGCAATCATGAGAAACTGAATGCTCCAACAGCAATACAAAGAAACATTCACTTAATCGTTTGTTGGCTAAAGAGGAGGAAGGAAAATTAGAAGAACGCCTGGTTTTATTAGCACTCACTATGATAATAATCCATGGACAGACACATGTTTATTCTTTGGCCTAGGAAACATAAAACTTCCAAAAGATTGTTAAACAAAATAACAGCATATCTTCACAGTGAACTACACAAAACAAAGATGTGCAATGCTGAAAAATTGAGGAATCAGCTGGCTATTCCTAGCAAGAATAAAATTTAAAGGAAACCTGACAGTAGGATCTGTCCTCCTCTCAAAAGAGTTTAAGTACTTTCTATGTACTAAAGAAACATGTATCTTCATTAGAACTTATTGTTGAGACTAAAACATTAATACACACTGCTCATAAAATTCCTTTCTAAAAGATACTGACAGTCAGTTTTGCAGTTCATAATGGAGATGCTATCAAAACATCATGTAAGATTACAACAAATATTACATCTGGTAATGGAGTTTGTTCAAGCTAGTTTAGTTAAAACTGAAGAGTAAAGATAGTGACTGGCAGATGCTATGAGAATGCAGCTATGTTCTTGTTTTCTTGGTGGCATCACTACACTTGCTAGTATTTTAGTGAAATGCATGTACCTCCCTACCAAGTAGGCAGCTACGATAATATAAATGATTCCTTGTCCCACCAGGTACACCCTACATTGGCATAACCATACTTCACACTTCTGCCTTTGCTAAGCATCCCTTGTGTGCATTGCCGAAAACACAGCCAGAGCGCTACTCTCCCTTGTGCCAAGAGAAAAGATTACGACCCCACCTTCCCTTGGTTTTCCCTCTTTTTAAATTAGGACCATGAATTTCCAAAGGTTTAAGAAAACAACTTTTTTCCCCAACTGGTATTTCCTACACATTGAAAGCATTTTTAATATTTACTAATACTTAATTTTCCAGTTTAGATGAATTTACTAATAAGGATCTTTAGAAATGGTATGCAATTCCAAATCGAGGTAGAAAAATAACTTTCTTCTTTTTTTCTGTATTAACATAGCGAGTTTGTGGGGTTTGTTGGTTTGGGTTTTGTTTAGTTTTGGGGGGTTTTGTTTGTGGTTTTGTTTTTGGAGGTTGTTTGGTTTTTTTTTTCTCCTTAAATTTCTGTATTTCCCCCTGCCAGCCATGATTTTTGATTCATGTTGATCAAAGAACTCGGAAAGAGTTAAGTTCCCGTGTGCTCTCTAAAAACTGGCAGTTTGGAAACAGTGAGAGAGAGTAACTGCTGTCTCCACAGGAAAAAGGCAAGCATAGTTCAACTATTACTCTTCACATTCTCGGGTCAGCACCCACACATACTGCTACCAAGCCAGCCTGCACTGAAGCAGCTCTGCACTGGCCAGCTCACACTCTGGATCATCACAGGATGCTGCAACAGAGGACTCTTGAAGGTGAGAGCACAGGCAGAAGAAGAAAAGCAGGCATCGGGCACATCAGGAGCGAAAAGAATTCAAGGAGCAAAGGACACAAATCCATAAGAAATGAGGCTTTGCTTTCCACAGGAGGCATTATTTAAATGAGAATCACACTGTGTTTGATAGTGCTGTTCACTGGGATTGTGCTGTGGTTGACAGCAAGATAACTATGCTCAAGAAAGAAAAATGAATTTGACAAATGTACTTGACATTTAAAGGCTCCTAGAGTTAAGCCTATTACTAGAGAGAGAAAAGAAGATGCAGCACATGCCCAAGGCATTCTCTCTTGCAAATTAAGAACTCTATGTACATGATTCTATGATTACAAAAATACTCTTAACTAAACCTTAATCTTCAGTCCTGCAATAATTTTGTGTCACTTGTACCTCTTCCACTGCTAAGTATTTATACATAGAAATGATCTTATTAAACATGATAAAATAATAATGTTGGCAGTAACAAAGTTCTCAAAATACTTAATACTTTAAACTCATGAAAAATATAGCAAAGATTTCTTATATTTCTTAAATAAATGCGGTTCTGTGCCAACTACACTAACATGCTTTAACAGTATCAGTGTATGTCACACCACTCTTGTGTGGAACAAAGGGTGAATTAAATCTAATATATATGGCACATAAAGTTATTAACGTCTATTTTCTTCAACACTAAAAATGTGTACTTCCTCAATTCTTCTATATTGATGACATTCTCTGAAGTACTCAGAGGTTACATGTTTATAAGTTACTTGCCAACTCGTATTTTTGACCCCAGTATGGATTAAAACTGCTGCTACAAAAAGTAACTTGATTTATATGAATTCCATTTACTACAACGTGAGAATCAAGTCTCCTCAGACTAAAGCTCTGTGTCAAAAATAAGACAAAGGTGTCCTTAAAAATAATACAGAAAGATAATTTATTCTACAATATTGGCTACTTCTAGTTAGCTGACAAAGAAATGCCAGATTATCTGACTTATCTGTGCAATAAATCCATACTGTGTGATAAATTTGACCATAATTCTGGGACACAGATCTGAATATATGGGGATAAATTACAAAACTGATGTAGTATTTTTATTATTGCCCAAAATATATTAGACATGGAGATTTTATCTTAAAAATATATTAATAAAATGTGTTTTAATTTTTAGTACTAGTAGTCATCCAATTAATGAAAAAACATGGTGCTGGTAAAACCAGAAGTTCACCTTAGTGAAAAAGACTGCTACAGGATTACATTACAGTTACACTTTAAGAAGAGTCTGTTTAAGGCACTTCTCAAATATGTGGTACAGCAAGGTGCACCAGAACCTATTCTAACAAGGCACATGCAGTAACTTTTATGGAGAACTGTTTCAATCTGATTCATTAGGCAGAAACACTTGAGACAGAATTAAATACAAAATATCACAGGAAATGCCACAGATGTTTCTTTTCTTTCTCACATTCATATAACATTAAAAGTGCACCCAAAAACATTAACAGTATGAATTACTATGAATTGTCAATGCTATATTAAATCTGTATAATCCTACACGGTCCTCTGTCCCCAAGGCCTCTGCAATAATACAGCCCACACTAGGTAAGAATTCACAAGACTGTGTTTTAAAGACATGTATTAAAATATTTCATTTTAATCTGTCTTCAGTTTAAATGTCAGTACAGCTATTACTATTTTTATTATAGAGTAATAAATGAAATGAAAGATGTATGAAAATATCTATCTACTGAACACATGAAAGGTCCTGACTCTAGCAGCTGAATGCCTGTAGGCAAGTGCTCATGTGTAATTCTTGCATTTCAGTGAGCTTACCTCCAGGCCTACGTGGTTCCTACAAGGCCAGCCACAGTTTACAGGATTCTAGAAACACCCTGTATACTGCATTATATGCAAACGAAGACTCAATTCCTCAATTACAATTTCATCTAGACCTCAGAGTTAAGTGTTAAATAAAATATTTCCCCTCATGCAACTTAACACCTGCCAAACACTGCAAACCTCCAAAGAGAGAAAGAGAGGAAGAACAAAAAAAGAAAAAAGGGCACTAAATGAAACACTGGGCAAAGGGGGAAATGTACTGAGAATAAAATACTGCATAGCATAAAAAATTAAAGTAAGCTACTGCACTATAAGAAAGAATTAAACTATAAAAAGACACAGTACAGAGATACAGGAAACTCCTGAGAAAAGACACATGCAAAACATTAAGCACAGCATATAAAATTAAGCAGTGTAAAAAGATTGAAATCAACGAGTTCAGTTTTTATGAAAGTACCTCAAGAGAAAACACAAAGGTTTCTGAACTAGAACATACAAGCACATTTCTCAAATATGCACTAAACCGTATTTTCCTGAGGAATCATGATACACAAAAATTCAAATTATGTGTGCAATAACAGAAAAATTAACAATACTTTACAATTATACAGTCTCCCAGATCAGCCTGTTATTATCTACATGAGTGTCTATGTCGCAATAAAATTTCTGTTTAGAGATCTCAGATGCGTCTTTGTAGGAAAGATCTATTTTATTACAAAGGCTGTGGATCATCCATCATTTCAGCCTTCTCTCTGAATAATAACATTCCATAATTTGCTTCGTGTGATGACTATTTTTCAAATATATCACCCAGTTTACCCAGAAATAACAATATATGAAGGTTGTTTAAACATGACAGCAGTCAAAAAGCAACAACATTCATACAAAAATAACCACAATATACATTTAGTTGTTTTTCTTACAGAAATCCTTATCAACAGCTGTTGAAAGCTTCGGTATATTCATACTTTACCAATGTTACAAGAATTTCTGGGAGAGTGAAAATCAGCTGTATGAATGTGTATGTCATCAAGCTATGTAATGTAACAAGAAATAATGTAAGTTTACAGACATATCAAATTGCTTCTACAACAGAGAGGAATATAGCACTTTTTTTTTTTCTGCTGTGGAACATCTAAAGAATGATATTAATGCCTTCTTTGAGAAACCTGCCTCCTCAACTTAGCCAAGATGCTAATGTCTCTCTAAATTTGCGTTTAAAAGAGAGTAGAAGTATAAACCAGAGAGAATAATCATTCATTAAGACAAGTTTAATCACAGACTGATGAAGCACAGAAAACCAAAGCTGTGCATCATTTGAAGATCTGATGAGCAGAAGATCAGCATATTTTGCACAGCCAGAAATAAGTAACAGGGAAAGCAAATATCCATTACCTGACACACAGGAACCCTGAAATTCTTTGCATCTCACTAATCGGGGAAAATATTTCTGCTAAAATCTTTTTCATTTTCAGTTTTAACATTTTTAGACAATAAGCAGCAAATGAGATTAAACAAAGGTATAATTAAGACACTATTCAGGAACTGTAACATGTAAATTACGAGTATCCTCTAATGAACCTCGGTATTTTTAAAAACTAAAAAGGCTGTAGTGCACTGTATTTGATTAACCCTTGAACTACAAAGTTCCAAGTAAAGGACAAGTGCACTCAAATACCAAAATACAGACTTAAGTTCTTCAGAAGGATCCTACTGCCAACAGGAACCATTAGAATACTAGATCTATTTTCTTCAAAAAATAAACTTCTACAAAGAAAGACTGCCCATAATTTCCCAATTATATATATATATACACACACACTACCTTTGGGAGCATGCTTCCCTGCTGAGGAGTAGAAATTATTCTGTCTTGATCTAGAAGAGAATTCTAGCTTTGACTTTTTTTGGCACCCAAAATCAGTAAGACAGGATAAAAATAATAGTAATTATTTCTTGAATTCTGCATTCATGCAGCAAGTTGCCAGCAAGTCACCAAGCCCTAGTTGCAATTGCAAAAGCTTCCCAACAAACTCTCACAAACAGGCTAGTACCCTCAGTGCAACTGTGTATGTCAAAACCTAACTAAACAAACACTAGTTCCTGAAATTCCTCAAGGACATTTCAGAGCTGTGTTTAAGCGTACGAATAGATTTAAAAAAAAACCTCAAACCCCACCAAAACCTGTTTTGTTGTTCCTTTTTACAGCACTTACACCCAATTGCAGATTATCATTTAAAAACTACGGATTTCATACACGTTTAATTTGAAGTAAGTAAAAATTCAGGCTACTTCTAAAGATCTGGTATGATCTTTATTGTTCTTTCCCTAAAAAATACTAAACCTCCCGTCTAAAAACATACAGCGCTAATGTATCTTTGTAGTAACATAACTAGCGAAGTCATGCTACACACAGATACAAAATCATCTAAAAACTGTAAGAAGACAACAGTCTATTTTTCCCCCATTTATAATTAAGGAAACAGCAATCTTCTGTCTACCAGAAAAAGTGTGCATACACTTTGGGCTCAAGGCTGAAGCTGCACATATTTGATCATTATTTTGAAATCATAGTTTGCTGGAACTATGCTCTAATTTACAATTTTCTAAAATTAAAATAATTGGAGAATAATATCCAAATTTTGGATAATAATGAACCAAATTTCATTATAAAAATAATGCAACTCCAATACAAAAAAAAAACCCACCTCTAATACCAAACAAAACCAGCCAAACTTCTGCTGAATTAAACAATCATCTGTGCCTTGTGCCCCGTATCCATTACAACCGTGCTGGATCACATACAGAAACAACAAGCAGCGGTTTAACTCTTCATATGCAACAAACTGACAATCATCTGTATTTGACCCTTCACTACTCACAAGATGTAGAGCATCTACTAAACTGCAAAACGCAGAGATCAAAACAGCATTACAAAGCTTCTGCAATAGAAACTGGCCCCATCTATCATGTGAAGAAAAATTTTCTCCATGTAAACTTCCTTCACTGAGAAAATTGCCCTTTTCTTTCAGGAATCTTTTTCGGTTACCACAAACATACGATTACAACAGTTCTACCTACAGACATATAGATGATAAATACAAAACCAAGTTAGTGCTCTTTTCTAATAATAAACATGTAGATATTTACATTTGATGAGTATCAACAGCAATGTAGACAAAATTTACTCTGGAGAAAGTTCTCAAATTGCTGCATTTAATCAATTTAGCTTCCTAAACACAATAATGTTACATCTTTCCCATTACACTCTGAAAATAGGTATCTAAACTTAAATTCTATGTAAAACAGAATGATAATGTATGTGCTGTGCCTCTTGGATATGCTGAAAAATAACTGAACTCTACGTAAGGGTTACAATTCCTTTGGCTTTGCTTCCAGACAGTTTTTTTGAGAAAAGACATAATAGATGTGTTTAAGAAAAAAGAAGTTCTGGCTAAAGAATTCATATTGCTAGAAATGTATAAACCACATTGCTGTACCATACTGCATATTAAATAGTTTAATTTTGTTTGAGGTAGAAACAAGGAAGAAAAATGAAGATTGTAGAGTATGAAAATTATAAAACACTTAAGTTTTCATGAAAGTACTTTACATACTTATTAATTTATATATTCTTGGTAAGAAACAAAAGCAGAATTCATGGTTACCATAGTTACACATACTCTTTGTTGTGTTTCAATGCCACATGATCTGATTCAAAGTAATACACATCAGGCTCTTCCTCATCATCCTCTGCAGTATGGATGTTGGCACTCTCTTTGGCAGATGGTACATATCCAGCAACAAGCTTAGCCTCAGAAAGTGGTTTTCTTAGTCCATCATTCCCATGATCTCCCGTATTACCATTTCTCTCTTTTTCATTCTGTTTAATTTCTTCAGACTTTTGGGGAGATCCATTGATATTATTAATACCTACAGGTACATTCTTTTCAGTGGGACTAAGATTATTATCCTCAACTTGTCCATTTTCTCTACAGGGAGAGTTATTTTTAGTAGGGCTACTTCTGGCAGGGGTAGCCCTTCGTGGTGAAGTTCTCAATGTGTATCTGTGTTCTTGAAGTTCTGACATGGATGTCACTGGAGCTGAAACACAGTCCAGCACTGAAGAATGTGGTTCAGGTTCACCTGAGATCGATGCACTGTCATGATGAGTATTCGGGTTGCTATTGGTGTTTTCAGCACACTGTTCCTTAGAGGCACTACTATCTCCTACGACATCTACCTCCTCCTCCGAATCCCTTAACAAAGATGACTGGATTTCAGAAAAGGACCCTGTAGCTGGCTCATATGCCTGAGTAGCATGCTCCTCAGGCAAACAGTCATTTATTTTTTTGTGGTCCTCTAACTTTACCTGTTCTTGAGAGTTTGTGCAAGGCACATAATGGTCTACAACACTGTCCTCCTTGCTGCTGTTAAGCAACAATGAAGAATGGGCAAATGAGTTTCCATTTTCTGCTACTGTTTTGTCCTTGGGTGTACAGGAACCAGCACTGTTTTGCTTAGTGTTCCCATCAAGCTGACAGTCATCACAGTTAAGAGAATTTGAGTCTCTCTCACCAACTCCATTGACAGTCTGATAGCCTCCAATCTCATCAACTATTGCAGAATTATTAAATCCTTCTGCACAGACATTCACCTTTTTAACTTCCCTTTTGTCACAATCATCCAATATAAGACATCGGCAAGCTCGCTTAGTCCCTGTAGAGACTGCATCATTGTCCGACACTAAGCTTTTATGCTCCAATGATTCCTTCTCTGTTTTAGCAGGCAAGTCTTCTTCTGAACTGTTGGGTGCCTCTGAGCGTAGACAACGCTTAATTCTTTTCAAAACTGGTGAAACAGGTTCTGCTTGCTTTTTCTCACAATTTTCCACAGTTTGTTTATCAACATTATCTTTTTCGGAAGTAGACAGCCCTCTTTTTCTAGGGCTCACCCATGACTCCCGAGCACTCTGTTGTTTCAAATCAGTAGTTCTTCCACCGTTACTGCCCTTTTGAGTTTGCACAGACTCTGGCCTCTTCTTTGGTGACCTTGACCGTATTTGAGGATGAGGTGAAACTTCCTCTGGATGAGCAATACTACGGTTTCTTAATGTTCTACCACAAAAGTTTTCATCCAAACCATTTAAACCCACTGTAGATCTTGTAACACGAGTAGATCGAGAAGCAGCCATACTATGGCAAGTCCCTAAAGTATGTTCATCATGCTCCACTCATTGGGAAACCTTCAAAAAATGTAAACAAAACAATCAGAAAAAAAATACTCAACAGCTACAGACATAGAAAATCTGAAGAATACATTGTCACAAATGTATCTAACGTAAAACTGAACATGCCTACGGCAATGTATTAATACCACTTCTTTCTGTGGTATTTAGGGCATTAAAAAAGTTTTCCATCTAAGCTACAGAGTAGCTGACTTGGTATTTGTGGTTGTTTGGGCTTTAGTACTTGTATGTGAATGTTGTCCATAGTTATGCCTTATGTAAGAGTGAAACATTCCAGCTAGGCTCCAGTTCCTAAAATACTATTTTTATGTATTGAACACATGATATAATGTATTGGTACTATTATTTAAGTTTGTCTGGTCAAAATAGAGGTATCAAATCACATTCTTAACAATTTCCAGTTACATGGTTTCACACACAAAGTAGGAAATCATTAAAATCATATTTGCTTGCTCACTTGTTGCTTCAAACAAAAACAGATCACTCAAATAACAAAACAGAACTGCAACTCTAATTTAACAGGGCACTAAAAAATAAATAAATCACAACAGTAAAAACTAGTTACAGTCATTAATAGTAAAACTCAAATAAAACAAAATGCCTGAATTGGAAACATAAAATCATTCAAGTTGGACAGGACTCCAGAAAGCAATTCAGTCCAACCTCCTGCTCGAACAAGCATCAAGACTAAATTCACATTTAGTTGCATAGGACATTGTCCAGCTGGGTCTTGAAAACCTCCAAGTACAGATATTCCACAGCTTCTCTGGGCAACCTGTCCCAGTGTAACCTATCCTTACAGTGAACATTTTTTCTTACACCCAGGCAGGGTCTCCCCTATTTTTGCATCATTTACGTCAATGCCTGGCTCTATCTTCTCAGTAGTCTCTTCTGAAGTATTAGAAGGCTTTTTCCCAAGCCTTCTCCATGTCAAAACTTTTCATACAGTTGGTGAGATGAATCATCACCTACATTGGATTTAAGTTCATTAAGACTCAAAGCTAAGTTTAAAACAGTTCTTTCTCAACACCCTCCAGTTTGAGAGTGTCTGTATTTCAGATTCCAGGGTGAAACATAGGAGTACTCAATTTGTCCCATCTCAAAATAACATTTTTAAGAGAAATCAGTTCAATCTTACCCTTCTATTCATTTCATCTTTAAAAATTCAGCGTTTCAAACTGTGTACCACAACCAACTTTTCACAATATCCATGATGAATAGGTTCACATTTGTACATAATGATATACTTTTCCTTTCCCATCTATCCAAACCTCAGATTATACAAACCTGTTCAACTGACATGATGTGAAGTCTTTAAATTTTAAATACAGAATCAAGCCTTTTACATGTTATTTAGAAAGGCTGAAAATGACAAATGGAGGCGAACTATTTCATTTTGCATCTTCAGCAAAGAGGGGAGGGAGGGAGAGGAGAGAGCATAAATTCTCACAAATTTACTATTTAGGCATCAGATGGTACTAGAGCAGAACAGATAGAATGGGACAAGACCAGTACATCTCTTAAGCAATTAGCAGTAATTGCTATACTGTCTGTTTAGGCATTCATAAGGCAAGTAGTATTTCTTAACGAAAGTAACATGTCCTAAAAGCACTGCTTGATATAGTTCTAGATACAACTGTGTAAGACAGCATATCATTTTGTGTAATGATGAAAGGCAGTTACAAAGCAGAAATTTTAAATGTTGCAAAACTGCATTGTATTTGTGCTGCTACAACCTTCCTGCTTGGTAGGTATTTCTGCTGCCTTTCACAGATGCCTGGAAAGCCGCACTGTTTGTATTCCTGGAGATACAGGTAAAGAACTGTAGTACAAACTTCCATTCTGTCCATTTAAAACTAACAATGCAGGACAAAGTGTGACATGTCCAATGAACTCTGTCTTAAGAAAAAACATAAATAATATGGCAAACAGCAAATGAGCAAAACACCTGTAGTTGAGCTGAAGAGAGAAAACCGCCCATGTAACTGTCTAGCCTGTAACAGTTGTTAATACCTCTTTTCCCCACGAATAAACTTGCTTGTATGTTCTCCCCTTTTACACATGCTGGTTTTGGCTAGGCTAATTTTCTAGTTTCTAGAAGCTGGTATGGGGCTTTGGTTTGGATTCGTGCTGAAAACAGCACTGATAATTTAGGCATGTTTTCATCGTTGCTGAGTACTGCTTACACAGAGCGAAGGCCTTTTCTGCCTCTCACACTGCCCACAAGTAGGTTGGGGATGCACAAAAAGTTGGGAGGAGACACAGCCAAACAGCTGACCCCAACTCACTGAAGGGATATTCCATACCATATGACATCATGCACAGCATACAAAGGTGGGGAAGGAAGGAAGAAGCGTGAAACCTTCAGAGCTAAGGTTATAACCTTTATGTGTGATGGGGTGCTGCTTTCCTGGAGATGGCTGAACACCTGCCTGCCCATGGGAAGTGGTGAATTAATTCCCTGGTTCGCTTTGCTTGCTCACGTGGCTTTTGCTTTACCTGTTAAACTGTCTTCATCTCAACCCACAAGTTTGCTCTCAGTTTTACTGTTCTGATTCTCTCCCCCATCCCACTGAGGGCAAGAAGTGAGCAGCTGTCTGATGCTTAGTTGCTGGCTGGGGTTAAACACACCACCACCCACACTTAATACCTTCCAAAAAGTGACCCCATTTGGGGATGAGCCCAAACATGAAAACCAGGGTCATTTAGATATTCCATTTCACTTAGGTTGTTCTAATTAAGGCCAGCACACGTTAAGGATGAGTAACTTGCATTTCAAATGGATACCAATGAAGTAAGTTAAACCCAATGTACACTTTGGTAATTATTGCTGAACTCTACAGACATTAGAAGTAATACATAAGATAGAATTTGTTACTGACTTGCTGGTATGTTACTTTCTAAAAAAATATACCTTACATAACAACTTTAAAAGTTATCATTTACTTAGCACAAAATGTAAAAAACTTACCATTGCAAAACTAGAAGAAATACAGACTTCTGACATTTCATACAGCAGACTCCTACTGCGCCACTCAAATAATATCAATGACCATTGGTGATATCCATGATGCAATCCAAATGCCTTTTTACTAGTTTATGCCATCACATTAACAAGACTTTGAAAACTGTTGGGAAAGAGACAAAGGCATCAACATTTAAATCATTTAGTAATTATTAAAAAGACTGCAACAGGACATATAAGCAGCAACAGCTTTTTTAAGAAGCAATTAGCAATTTTACAAGTGTCCTACATAAAGAACAGTAACGCTGCAAAGTAATTAAGAATGTGAAATGCTAATTTAGGTTTCAAATGCAAAATATCCTCCTTCATTATTTAGAAGAGATTCACTGTATCATACTAAAGATGTGCAAACAAATGAATTCATGGCAGAGAGTCCATGTGTTAGGGTGTTCAAACCTCAGAAGATACTTGACCAGACACAAAAAAAACAGGTAATGAATGATATTATTACAACTAACAAATTACAAAATGCATTGTCAAGTATGTTTTATAATTAGATACACAGTGAAAAACAATTAGTTCTGCTATTTAATTTTAATCAGCTGATGACAACTCAAAATTTACGCTGGCTGCAAATCCCTGAATAACCTTCATCTACACAATAGTAGTGAAATGATTTCCTGAGTTCACATTAATGCTATTCTTCACCTAAGCAAAACAATGTATTCTATCTCGTTTACAATGGAAGTGAACCAGTTTTGATGCTAAAAGACAGAAACAGATCTATGGATACAAAAGCCACACAAAGCTTTCAGCTGTCTGCAGAGTCTAGGCACCAGTGCCCATGACCAACAGCTATTACCTGAAAAAACATACTAGGAATAGCATGTAATGTACGAACATCTAGCACTGTGAAGGTACAATAAATCCCTATAGTGATTACTGAATCTTTCTTCATAACCTGTTGACTTCACAAAAGTGAACTTAATTTCATATTGACGATTCAAAACTTCATGATGCATAACCAGAGCTGACAGGTTTGTCCACATTTTTCTTTCTACACTGTTATTAAATTTAGATTATATATGCCAAAGCCTTTAGATGATGCCTTATTTTCAAGTACTTAGGATTTCATACTGGTGAGAGAAGAAAACAAACCCCCATTTAAGTTGACAATTCAAACTATAAACTGAGCCAAACGAGGAGATGGATTCTATCTAGTTACAGTGAAATTCAATAATAAAAGATGTTTCTACGATGATGTTACATGAAGCATCATAAATTCTATTATATGGATAACTAAATCAAATTAGATTTCAATTATTCAGTGGAATTTCTTAATTCAACAACTGCAGAGAACTGTCATAATAAACCACATATAAACAGTGGAAAAATAAGGCGGCCAGGAAAAACAGGTGAACATGCAAGACGTAAATTGTGAATGGAGGTGAAGGGAAATGAGCAAAAAGGTCCAGCTGCTATTTAGCCATATCAGGAATGGAACCATAAACAGTGAGAGATGAACTCCACAAAGAGCTCCAATATCATTTCAGCCTGTGTCTCCCTCATCATCAAGTTCTTTCTAATATTCAGGTACACTCTCAGTTACTTAAACCTGTATTGTTGGCTTTCCTACAGTTCCCCCTAACTAACAGGAAAGACATATATACATACCAAAAGTAAAGAGATATTCTGACAGAGACTTTTGCAAAAATTAAACACACTTTAACAAAAATCCCACAGCACAGTAACTTTGGTAAAATAAAAGATACAGAAAAAGCCCAAACCAAAATGTGACAGTGATGCAATCAGAAGGAGGCTTAATATCAAAAATTTTTATTATTTTACTATTCCATGAGTAAAGAACATCCACACAAGCTGTTTCAGAAATGGCTGAAACAGTAACATTTTTCCTCAGATTTGTACATTTCATCTCCAAAACAACCTGATCTTACTCACAGCAGGAAAGACACAACCTCTGCTGTGCCTAGTCACCTTTGGGAAATGCAAGAGCATTTTAGAAACAACAAAAAGAACAATATCACAAGAAGAGAACCACAGCAGGGGAAATAAAGTTTTACCTCCAGAAGTTTCCTTGGAAAAAATGTCTTCAAAATCAAGTACTATTTCTTTACATTTCATAACCCATTAAGATGTTTTTTTTACCCCTAGAAACACCACATCTCCCACGGCAGAAAAATTCAATGGAAAAGTGATTTATTGTTTTGAACACTGCTCATTTTACAAGATATTTATGAGTTAGAACAAGGCGTGCACAGAAAACTAAAAGCAATTTTAGGTCTAAGCAGTGCTTCAGAAAGCCACATCAACAATTAAGAAAGGAGTATTCCAGTAAAGACTCAAAAGTCTGAAGAGAAAGAATCAGCTAAGAGGCAAAACGGCTGGTTTGCAAAGCCCAATAAATCAAGAACTCAGAGGTGAAGGTAGAATGTAATGCAGAGACAAAGCTTTGAAGTAAGAAAGGGACTGATCTGTCTCTTGGGGGGAAGGACCTTCATAAGAAAGTCAAAGAGCATTGATACTGACACCTTACAGGGAATGGTCATACGTTAATCACTATGGAACTTCTTCAGAGTTAGACTGAAGTTTGGCTGCTTCAAAAAAATTGTCCATACATCTCACATACAAGCAAGAATTTGATGCCAGCACAGGATGGAGTTTCAGGGTATGCAGTTTTGCATCTGAGAACCCTTAATGCACTGCATAGCTTTAACTGGACTCTACTGATACACACCATAGTCATTAATTACACTAGAATTTTTATTTAACTTAACCAGAAGATAGTGATTGTTGAGCTGTGTGCGTGAAAACATCTAGCAACAAGGAAATAAGTCTACACAGAGATGGAAACTAAGAGTAAAGGACAGCAGAAAGAGGCAACTGCTTCCCTAAATACACAGAACAACCAATTTCTTCACTGAGTTAAGCCAGTACTGGCTATCTGGGAACCAAGTAAAAATTGATTGTTTAAAGGAAGCCCAGAATTAAGAAAAACGTACACAGTTAAAAGCACATTCAATGTGTCCCTAAGCTATAAATGTAAAGAAAAGAGGTCAGTATATAAACATACTGGGTATACCAGCATACAGGACCTGAAAGCAACAAAGCAATGGAAGCCTCTAATTATGTGGTGACATTTTATATATATATATACATATATGTGTGTGTGTGTGTATGGTACTCAGGATGAGTATCTTAACTTTACATACAATATCAACAAAGAAAAAGCTGGGGTAAGGGGACACACAGACTCCTGCAACAGAAAAGTCTCCAACAGTTATTTGATGTCACTATTTTATGAAAATGGACAACAGCTACAGCCTTCCACAACAAGCCAACAGTTTCTTCATCTTACCTAGAGTATACCGAATCACCACCTTATTGAAGTGAAACAATCTATTCTCTTCCTGTTCTTCTGAATCTCATCTAACAATCAGTTTCCATTCATGCTTAATGATAACAGTGCATGGTGATAAAGATTAAAGCCTTCCAACGTTCAGATACTGCAACTGTGGATGCCTGACAGCAGTAGCACTCTCTAATTCCATACTGCAGTAAATCCCAAAATTACTTCAGAAACAGTATCATCAGTGTTGACAAAACCTGAGCCTGACCTGACCCTGTATCTGTAATTCAGTCTTAAAGTGGTTTAACAAAGAAAAAGCATAACATTTATCATGAATCTCCTGTTTGTAATTACCTTCTATTATGAGCACGTCATAAACTTGTAAGCAATCACTGCATCCACACACTAAGCATGCATGCACACAGTATCTGATCATTAGCAGGACCTCATAGATGCTCAATGCCATGGCCCACAGGGGCAGCAGGCACGAAATTACATCTTCTGGTTTTGCATTTTCCACAGAGAATTACACCAAAGGTATCCTGGATAAGCTTTCATGTTCTGATTGCCTGGAGATACCTTGATCATCACACCATTACCTTACCAGCTATGCATTCCAGACCACATTATTTCAGTGACACAGGAAAAAGAAAACCAATCAGATTTTATACACTGTAAGCATGCATAGTACTGGTTAAATGTGTTATTCCTAGATGACTTAAGCTAATAAATAAAACTGGTGTATCTCTGTGGTATAAAATAGCAATTCTTAAAATTCTCTGCAGAGCAGTAGTATGTTATTTAACACTACATTTTTAAAAACGGAAAGTGTCTTGTGTAAAGTGAAGATTGCAGAACCTATTTAAGTAAACAGAACCTAATCCCTTACAGAAGCAGTTTCCCAAGACAAAAAAAAAAACAAACAACAGAACCTCTGAATAGAAGACAACCTGCACAGACATCAGATTATTAGGACTTCAATTTATCTCCACATATAAAGCCTATCACTTCCTAACAAAGTGATATTACTAAATTAGGGATGAATTCCATTTAACAAATTATATTCACTCGTCTATCACATCTAGAGTATGCCAGCATCTCTTCCCACACATACCGAGCTTAGCATAACTACATTAGCAAGAAATCAGTTTTCTGAAGAAGACACTGTATTTTTCTGATTTTACATTACATAAAAATAAGCAATACTTTCAAGTGATAGAAATAACCTCCATCAAAAGACACTATGAAGATCTTACCTGAAGTAATACATAACAATAAGCAGCTTGAAGCTACAATGAAAGTTTAAACACAATAAAAGTAAAAATAAATAAGTTATGAGGCTCCATGATCTGGAATTAGTCTGAGATTTCAGCCATCTCTGACACAGTAATATTGTATTACATATGGTCAAAATACCGATCATCAGAATGGGACTACTTATATTTATCTTATATATAAGGATACCAATATGAAATAAAATAAAGAACAAGGAAAAATTTACAACAGTAGGAAAAAATTATCAACAGGTTTTAAAAGCAAACTAGCAAGGGACATGCTTTACCGCAAACTAAAACTGGCAAAGAACCAGATAGTTCAATTTTCTTCCTAAAAATAGGTGGGTTCAACAGGTCAAACAAACATATTCTTTCATAAGAGGGAAAAAGCAAAGCAAAACAAAAGACAACTTCTGAATGAGATCATCTTATGTAAAAAAAATGTTTCTAGTTCGTTCGGGGCAGGGGGGGAATGTAATGGACAAGTAAGCTGAAACTGGTACTGAAATAACAGGACGCACGAAAACAAAAGCTTAATCTCCACCTCTCCATCGCTGTCTTACACTAACTCCTCTTTCTCTAAAACCACAAAATAAAGAAAAAGGTCAAACCAGCAAGTGATATGACAATGACAAGCAACGTACATCCATTCCTTTGTATCCCTTCCAGGCAGCAGCACATTATCAAATCATCTGCCTGCACTGATATTTGTCACTCTTCTAGGATACCTATGAGGAAATTTACTGGGAGGATGGGTATGATGGAAGCATCACCCCTTTTCCAGCCAAACATTCCAAGATGAAGTTGCAATATAAAACTAAACTTGAACTATAAAAGTGTAACTGTACAGCAGAACTCTAGAAAGGTAACCACTCTATCAATTTTTTTCTCCATACAGACAAATCCTGCATGTATTTCAGTTTCTGAAACTGCTTTCAGTTTCTTCCATCTTGGGGAAATTAAGAGTTTGCACTAAAATCATACATTGAAGCATCTGCCTCAGACTGATACTCCCACCCTGCTGCCTTTTCCCCTCAATTCTTCGTCAAAATAATTAGTCATTTCTGTGCACAAATATGCAATTTTTTTAAAAGTCTCTTAGTGCTTAAGACACATCTGACTTCTTTAAGAAGTTTTTCTACCTCCATGTTTTGTAGTAAGAAATTGGAATTTGGGACAGAGAAGCATCTAAGAACAGAAATCCTGGTGGAACTGTGATGAAGGCAGGCTACAGGGAATGCTAAACATGAACAAATAGGTAAGGAGAGCAGCTACATTAGCAAAATGAGTGGATGCTGACTGCAGAAAGAGACAGGCTGGAAATCCTGATGAACTGCTAGGAGACAGAAAGATCCCAACTGTGAAATAGGGAAACCGGAACTGGGAATAACTGGAAGAAGCAGGTAGGCAGAATCCGGGATTTCACCTAATCACAACTAATTTATACACATCACCAGAGCACCCAATCTGCTACAAATACCTGTGACAACTCTGTCAACACAAATATTTCTGGAACTATGCTATGAAGCGAATCTACAAATAGGTCTGAGATAAAAACATCACCTTTTCTTTTTTTCTTTTCAGATGGGTCCAGATTGATCAATTTTTCATGTGGGTCATATAGGACAACGTGTTTTACCACAAGAGTGGGATTACGTGGCCAGAACCAAAGGCAAAGATGTGAACTTTTCAAGGCGGTACCACAGCCTTAGGAACAATAAACTACAGTCTACACTTCAACACACCATCTAGTACTGCTTCATCTTAACTTCTTAGAAATATGCAAAAGAAGTTCACTTTAATACAAAGTCATTTAATACAAAGTGCATTTAGCATGAAAAAAAGACAGTAGCCTTAACTGAACACCCCGACTTAACTTACTAATCAGTCAAGAAAGTAATTCTATCAGACAACAGTCAACTTATCAAGAAAACTAAAAAAAGACTATGCAAATAACTTCCATGTCCCATTTAAAAAAATCACACTTAACCTCACACATTGGCCATCATCCTGTATCCTTCTCACCCCACCTACCCACTCCACTACATCATCCTAGGTGAAAGCCCCACTCTAAATAATACACTTTCATCATGAGAAACCATTCAGCTACTTAAATAGCTTTGCTGTTATCCAAAGAATAATATCCTGTACAGGATTACCAACACGTGATTAACATCTTTCAGATACATTAAATCACACAGGTTCTTGAAAAAGCTCATAAAATTAATTACACTAACTTGGTTAGAGTAGCCATTCATTAAGATGTTATTCTAGCAGAATAGACTCCAACACATTTAATCTCTTAACAACAGCTAAACATAGTTGCATACAAATATTTATTTCCTAATTGTTATTGCAACGTTCGGAAATTATCAAACATAGAAAGACATTTCTTTCTTCCTTCGGGTAGGCTGCAATTGTAAGGGGTCATCAAGTACTTAATAACTCTGCTAACAGCTTACACATGAAAATGAGGTTGATGAACGGAAACAGTGCACCTTTAAAAAAATCTTTGTAGAAGACTCTACTCAATTTACTTTTGGAACAGTGACTGCAAACATGCCGCTCTGAAGTACGGTGTAATGTGCAAACTGTATGCAATACTGTATAGAATATATTTTTATCCCAGATGAGTTTTCAGTCAAAGGCATGCATTTGAAATACACCAATTAATACACCTTTTAATATGCAAAATTACATAAGCCTCAGAAGGCTATCATAATGACAAACAGTGACATACAAGATCAGCAGTACTACATACACACACCAGGTATTCTGCATAGGCTGCGCCTGTCATATGAGTACTAAGGCAAGTACCAGACAGTTTGGAAAATGGGAGCATGAGGCAAGCAACAGTTCCCATAAAAGGGGACTCCAACTTTCATGAAAGCTACAAACTCTACATTTCTGAGATCTTCACTCCCAGCTAAATTTAGGGAGGCTGCTAAACTGGGCAAGGGACTCAAATGTTAACTCATGATAATGGTAAACAAATAGAGGGACACCTTATTGCCTAAGCTTATTCTGAATTATGGTTCTAAATACTTAACATGCATTCTGGACACACTGGGGTCGCAGAGGGAATCCAGAGCTATCCTGGCATCCATGAATAAAAGAAAGTAAGCTTGTCACAGCTGTGCTGTGGTTCTGCTATGTCTTAGAATCACACAATCTTCTGACCAGATACATTTTCATGCTCCCAGAATTACAGGCATCCCTTGCCACATGAGCTGATACTGGATACAGAGTTGTAGCACCACTCACCCCACAGCCTAACATATGTGTTCTCACATGCTGGGGGCTCTGGAAAGTAATGGACTAGCTTATAAAACAAACTGTGCTTTAACCACAGTCTGCTACCATAAAATCATAGAATCATTTAGGTTGGAAAAGACCATTAAGATCAAGCCCAACCATAAATGACTTATGTTGCTTTTTGATTGGCAGCTATTTTTATGAGCCCTAGCTCTTTTATGCTCATGTGGCTGTGTTATGACTGACTTTGATATATTAACAAAATCGTATAGCACAACTGACTTCATTTCAGCCAGTCAAGCTTCTGGCACACAGCCAGTACAGAAGCATCTATTTTCTGCAGAAACAGTCTCAGGTTCTATAGCTGTTGAAACGTTTTATTGATATACCTCTATGTTAGAACCTCAACATCGCTGCAGTTTTCAAAATAGTTATTTGTGGCAAAAAGACCCATCCCTACTTTTTGTTCCAGCCTTCCATACAGGATATTGTTTATTTTCATTCTCTCTTTTTGACATTTGGTCTAATCCACCACACTACTGCTACAGTTAGCCACAGATGACAGCTTTGCCATTGCACATAGTCTTTCAAGGCAGTTTTGAGCATGTTCTTGCTCTGTAAGCTGGATGCCAGCATCTACTCCAAGGATGAACCTGTCTCCCCCACAGTACTTCAAGACAGACAGAAACCTTCTCAAGAGTCCTGACAGAACTGCAGGTATCAGCACTTACAAGTGTCTTACAATTTATTCTTAGATTCTTTCCAAATTCTGCCTTGCAACTGACACTGAGCTTATTAACAGAGAATTTTCATAGCCCTCTATAGTTCAACCTTCTCACTCTTTGTTCAGTCTGTATTTAAGTGTTCTGAATAAGAAGACCACTATGCATATTTCAGTCTACTTGGATTCCTGTAGTTTTAACTGGCAACTATTGAAGGTGTTTTAAGTGCATTAGCAACTGCATTTTTTAAAAACTCTTAAAGTAACCATGCCAGCCACCTTCTGTTTGATTGCTGATCTGTCTCCAGGCACTGAGAACAAAACTTACAATACAAACATTATCACATACCTTTCCTTTTAATTACAGCATCCTTGCTGGTAATAGAGGCCTTGTTTTTAAAAAGAGAAAAGGAAGCTTATTGTAAGAGTAGTCCCAGTTCAACTAGTATACTACTTTTTCTAGCTACTTCTGTCTCCATCCAAATATCGATAGGATAGTTGGCCAGAATTTCCTTGATTTAACAGTACAATGCTAGTCTATTTTCCTTTTTCATTCTAATATATATAATTCAAATAGGACTATGTATATATAAGGTATAATTTTGTTTTGCTTGATTGCTACTCTGCTTTCTTCTCTTGCTCTGCTCAGAAGGTCTTTGTAAGCTAGTACACTCTGATAAACAACATGCTGCATTTCATTTCCTGGGTTTTCTGTGTTCTGCCTTGCCCATGCTTACAGTACTAACTGGAAATACAAAGAAAGCTCTGTTTGGCCTGCATTTACATTTAAAATCTCAGCCTTTTAGTTACTGCTTACTTTCGCAATATGAACATGTTTTTGATTTGAACACTTTGGCATAAAATGCCATTATCACCTGCAAAAACCACAGGAAAAAGAGTTTCGGGGGGGGGTTCTACCATAACTACGGGTCTTTGCTTATCCTATGACCACTTATAAATAACTTACCCTTGCTCCACTTGTATTTTTCATCTAGATGTAGGTTTGCTTATAAATTTTGCAGTTTCTACAGCCCCTGGCATAGTAAAAACTCAGACCAGACTAATCTATACCTTCTTAATCTCTCAAAGTCACGAATTAATTATCTTGAAAGATTCAGCCAGGAGAGAAACTTTTCACACACAGTACAACTACGCATCAGTTCTTTCTTCGCCAGGTATCTTAACAACTTGTTGAATATACATATTTTATAGATTTAAAATGCATTCCAAAGTACTTCTGAGATTTTACACTGTTATTCTAAACCCACAATTAACCTGTCAACACAATGCAGAAATACAATTACAGTTTTACCCTCTGCGTGCTTTTCTTTTTGTTTTCTTCACTCAAATTTGTGAGACAAGGAATACCCATGTATTCTGCTTGATATTACTGTTATTTAGGGTTGTTTTGCAGTACTCAGGTTGATTTCATGCACCTACATGAAGCAATTTACTTCCAAAACTATGCTCATTGCTCAAGCATAAAATGAACTGCCCACAAAGTGAGAAATTCATTCTGACTCTATTATCCCTTCCCACTTGCTGAATACTTTATCATAAACATGTTCCTTGCTCCAGACACTGAGATGTTGCACTACATATAAAAAGGACTTACCTATTACCGCCTAAGCACATGAACATCTGTCGCCTATGCACATACACATAACTCCCCTTATACGTTGCTTATCCATTTTCAAAATTTCTTCCCCATTAACTTTAAAAGCAAATCAATTATTTTAAACTTTATTAACTTCAAACCTCTTTTCTCACACTGAGTCAGACCAAAGGTCTATCTAATCAGTGCTTTGTCTCCAACAGCAGCCATAAACAGATGGCTAGGGAAGAGCTGCTGCACACAATACCTTTCCAGCATCCAACTACTTATAGCCTAGGGTTCTTTTAAATCATATGTGATTTCTATCTATTTACTACACTTTAATGGATTTCTCTTCCATGATTTTTCCCTGTCATCCCTTGAGCTCCCATAATTTTTTAGCATTCGAGCTATTCCACCTACGTGTTTGTGAAAGAAAATTGCCATTTTTCATTTTTACAAATGGGTATAAGGACCCGTAACCTGGCAAAAAAGAAAGGCTGCAAGGTTAGATACCCAAAGCAACTCTCACAGCCACTTCAGTTCTTTCTCTTTACTGCTTTCAATTGTTTTGGTTTTTTTACTTTCAGAATAAAATTCAGTGTTTTACACAGAGCTCCCCCCCCTTCTGCTTCACTTTTTAGGACTTGCCCTTTATTTTTTTTTTTCAGGAATAAAAATAAATTGAAAAAATCCCCATTTTTGTCAAGGATGGAAAGCTACTGCATAAACAAAGTATGCCTTTTCAACTACAATATCATAGATGTTTCAAATGGATACACTCAGTACTTATAACCTAGCTGTATATTTGCAGTTGTGTCGACCCTAATAGAACATATGAAATTTAAGTTTTTTTAATAACATTGTGCTTCTTCTCATTTTAATTTTCTGAAATCAAAGTACTTTCTCGCAGTTTTGACTTTTACCTATTGTCTCTAGACAATAGGATGCATGTGTGAGAGACTGATCTGAAATCAGACTCCGCTGTCCACTGTGTCAAAGACTGGTAGAAGCTGAGATGGGACTCCACCATCCACTGCCTGCGGGATGAGTGGGAAAGAGCTGACTCTTCTTTTCATTGCCTCAAGGATTGGTGTGAGGAACTGAAATAGGACTCCACTGACCACTGTCTCTGAGACTGGGTGGGGGGAGTTGAGATAAGACTCTTCCATCCATTGCCTGAGGGATGAATGAGAAAGAGCTGATAAGACTCTTCCATCCATTACCTCAAGGATTGGTGTGAGGAATTGTTGTCCATTATCTCAAAAATTGCTGCAGACACCTGTGTGTGTGCAGTTGGCTGCAAGACCAGAAAAACTGGTCCACCAGGAAGAACAGAAGTACTCCCCCAACTCCTGATAAAAGGGAGAGTAAAACATTGCCAAAATGGGTACCTTCAAGGGGACTCCAGAAGGATGCCTCCATGAGGACATACAACCCACGACGACTCTTGGGGGGACACTCTGCTCCGATACTACAAGACTACGACCCCTGAAGAACTCCCACCACCAACGATGGTGACAAAGGATCCCCAGGACACTGCCGGATCCACAGCGGTAACTGTCTCACTCTCTCCCTCTCTGCATCCCAAATTCTTGCTTCATTTTCTACCCTTTTTCCAATCTGTCCTATCGCTATACCCTTTATTACAATAATTTCCCTTTTTTACAATAACTGTCTTTTTGTAATTTGTAATAAACAAACTGTCCGATTATGGTACTTGACCTCATTTGTGTCTTAATTTCACTCTTGGGATCACAAACTGAAACAGGGTCCAGCACTGGGGTTTTTCTCCAGTCAGACCCTGACAGTGTGACTACAATAATATTTCACTGATTTTATACTTCAGCAGTTATTAATTCAATAATACAGTGCAAACTATGACCACATTTTAATAAAAATAACAATTAGAGCATTTTACCTTTTATATAAAAATACATGTCTGGCTATGGTAAAATTCTTAATGATTATCTCTTTATTTTTTTTAAAGAGGAGATGCTCATCCTACCATTCACTGCAATTACCCTGTAACAGGACGTAAAGGGACTGACAGAACATTAAAAGGCTATTCAAGTTCCAGGGGCAGCCACTAGAGAATTTCTCAAAGCAGAAGAACAAAGGAAAAGAGAGCTACCATTTACCTTCAGCATATTTTATCACAGATTCAGGCAACAGGAAGGAGCTGCCAGAAGCTGGGTCAGAGAGTGTGAATTACACAGTTTCCATACCTATTCTAAGCAAACACGAGCAGATTGCCGAGCTCAGTTAGTTTCCTAAATGGCTAACCCATCACAGCAGTATAAAGTCTGCACTTACAGTTGAGTTCTTACTCCCTACAAACAGGGGCATTGCCTCTGAAATGCACACCAGGTTGGCCACATGCTGTATCAAATGAAAACACATTTCAAAACTTCTGAAGTCATTAGATAAAACTTAGACTAAACGTCTAAGTTATTTACTATGGCTTTTCATATTGACTTACACAAATATAATGTAAAACGGATTTTTTTTCCGATTTTCATCCCACTGAAACATCAGTTGCAGAGATTCAGAGATCTGATTACTCCACATGTTTATTTCTTACAAGACCAAAGCCAGTTTGGCCAGTAGCTTTCTGAGTTTGCCATTTGTACACTTTGGAACCTTTATAGTATGAATTCGAAAATAATGAAAGCAGTTAAAAAGTAAGAAATCACATTCATTCACTTCGACAATCGCATGCACATCTGCATTTACAAAGATATCAAGCAGAAGACTACATAGCTTTTTTAAGAATAAATCACAGTTTGCCAGTGATGTCTTAAAAAAGCTTTACTGACCCTTTCTAAGGCACAGTTTTTTTCAAATTAGTCTGAGGAATTTAACAGTGGTATGTCAAACCAAATGCTATGCTCATTCCTTACTTAGGAAGAGCTGACATCAAGTAAGGATCAACTTAACAAATGTAATTTACTTGCCATCCATAAAACTGCTTAACCTCTTCTAAAATACTACAAAAAAATGGAAGTCCTTTTAGAGAATATCTAAAATTTCTATTCAAAAATATGTAATTAAATTATTCAGCTATGAACAACTGTATTAACCACAGCATAATGCTGTAACCATAAAAGAAGAAAAACAAATACAGTAAGAATATAGCCCCTAAGCAGCCTTTGCTGTATCTTGACTACACTAAGCCCTCATCACTTAATGATTTATTATCTCTCCTTGGGCAGTAAGTAGTTAAACAAATTCCTTTCTTGATAACAGGAGGTGAAAAAAACCCCACAAATGTAAGGTTCTCCCTCCCCCCCCCCCTTTAAAAATTAGTTTCACTGTACCTAGAAACAAAGAAAGTACTGAAATACAGTGACTAAGTATGGCAAGGCAGACCTGCGGACATACCTTTGCTGCGCACTCCTGGGACTACTGGCTATTTTATTTGGCTTATCTTCTCGGTATTCCACGTACAGGAACCATCCCAAACGTTTGATTATTCTTGTTGCCTTTTTCTGTACTAAGTCTAGAAGAGAGATCACTGCAGGATAATCATATTCAAAGCATAGCCTATGTATGTCATGGATTTTTACCACAGAATAGTAATGTTTTGTGTTATGCCCCCTTTCTAATAATACTCAGTGCTTTTTTTATTTTTGACAGCTAGTGAAAACTGAGTTGATGTTAGTACAAAAATGTCTATCAGAACCCTTTCCTGAGCAGCAACAGCTGATTTAAAGTCAGTGTTGGTGTTTTTTGCATTAAGTTATTTTATTCTTATGCATTACTTCACATTTCTGAAAATAAGCTTCTGGTTCTGTTTTATCACCCATCCATTCTGTTTTGTGAGATCCTTCTACAGCTCTAATGGCTCTTGATTTCACCACTCTTTTGAGTCAGATTTGTGTTATCTCTAGACTAGTATAAGAATAGAGGTGGTTTTCTTTACTGCAATTACTGAAATAATTTTATTATCACTATTCTATAAGCATCCGATTGAAATTAACACTGACTGAAATTAACAACTGGCCATCTCCTAACATATTAAATACCTGCCTATTTTGAGAAAAAATCCCCCTCTTAAATCATGTGCCAGCTAAGATGGCACTACTTCCTTTCTGGAGTTCTGCATGCATACCATTTGGATTATCCTTGCAAATCCATGTGTGAGTTAACAGAATAATAATTAGAAGTACATTGTTGCTAGTATGTTGTACCTATGTTGAAGGTTACATATTCACTGGCCATGAAGGTTGCAAAGATCCAGTGATAAACACATTTTTTAACGTTTGAACCTGCTTTCAGGAGTCAGCTGAGAATGTTTCCCCTGTTATCCCAAGTGAGTAACTCTTATAAGGATCTCAGCATTTTGCATCCTAATTACTTCAAAGCTCTTTCCTCTACCCCTGCTCCACTCATATCCATTTAGATACTTCTCCAAAGAGCATTTCCTTAGCTTATTGATTTGTCCAAGGCACCACCATCCCTATACTTTTCTAACACATCAAACCACGCCACACCTAGCTATCACCTCACTCCTTATCAACAGGGTTGATTCACATTCTGGTGAGCCTTCAAGCATTCCTCTTTAATTTTCCAACAGGACTTCCCAGGTGAGGTTTCATTTTACTGTTAAGTGATTTAATCTACAAAGAAGAACAATCCCACTCCCTGGTAACTCTCAGGTGCATCATCTTGATTTTTCCCATGCATCTGCTTTAGTATTCAACCCAATCTCACAATAAGCTGATTTAGAAAATACAGATCCCTACAAAAGAGCCATTATTTTTCTGCTGGTTTAGCTCCCTGAACAGGCTTACTGTCATAGTCAAATGAGCACAGGTGTCAGTGGAAAGTGGGAGTCACAACTCTGTATTTTGGTGACAGTCACTGGATCAGGTTGGCTGTAATACGAAGCCTTACTTTCAGGCTCTCCCTGAGATGCTCTCAGGCTCTCTTGTTTTCTAAGTGTAAGAAGCAGTTACTTCTCTTAACGTGGAACTCTAACCTTCCATGAGGAGGATAAAAATATTTTATAACTGATGAACATGAAATAATTTAAGCATCTTAAATGTTTCCATCCACCTCTATTGTCCAGCTATATAACCTGTATTATACTGGAATTGTGAACTCCTTGTGGAAACTTTCTTCCATGTCTGCTTCTGCAAAGCAGAGGTCACAGCATTACCTGGTTTATTTTCAGTCTGTTTTACTCTTCACTCAAATACAAAACTGTTAAAATTCTACTGAAAATCTAATGGATATGCAGTTGATGCAAGTCTTCACTGACAGAACCTGAGGCACAAAAAAAGCATCAGAGGAGAAAAAAAACAGACCACCTATCTTCTGACTTGTTACTCATTCAAACCCTTAGGCTCTTTTTGACATTTTCTCATTATGGAAAATATACTCACAGAAGGCCAAAAAGAAACAGTTGTCCAGACTTCAACAGAAGTTAACTTCTAAGTATAAGAAAAGCAAACTTCTGTATCAAAGCAGTAGCAAGAGCTAATGGACTAGGGAAGCTGTAATAGGGCTCACACGTAGTAAAGGACACATCTAAGGGAGGACAAGTGAACAGGACTTAAGTTTCTAGTTCACCCTACTTTTGTAAGTCAGGTCTACTGAAATAATGAATGGGAAGAAACATCCACATGATTATTTAGTAGAAGTCATAGAACAAAGCCATAGTGACACATGAATCAAAACTGAAAATGGTACCAAAAATATTACACAGTAGACCTTTCCAACAGCTCTCCTCTTTCTCCTGGAGAATCTCCTGACCTTTTGGCACAGTTTCTTTGGGAGAATTTCCTGGGCCAAGTAAATGGAGACATAAACCAAACTAGCAACAGTTTAAAAAGGTAGCTGATCTAACTGCAACTAAATTCAATCATGAGCTACATCCTAACAGCAGGACACAAAGGTCTGATCACCTGAGTTACCTCTCAAGTGGTAAAAATCAATGACATGTCACACTGGATAATATGATACTAACTGGCCCATCTTTAGCTCCATATCCCTGCAAAAGATTCACTCTCTACGTCAGGATTTTGGTAAGAGTGAAAAAAAAACCCCAAAACCCTTCATGCAACAGAGCAAGTTTCAATAAAACCACTTCCAGGCTGTAATTAACCAGGGATATTTTCAGATCACGAGTGACCTAACTGAAATCAACAAATATTAACAAGAAATGGTTTACCGATATCGTTGGTGTGGTTTGTTGTTTGTTGGGGTTTTTTTGAGGGGTGGTCATAAAGCAACAACAAAAGACTACATAGATCTTAACACCAATAAATCTGTTCCTTCACACTTAGACTTGGATAATTTCAATGGTCCTGACAGCAAACTCTGCTCCATAAAGCAATCTATTTATGAGAATAAAATATAGAGGATTCTTCAGGGTTTGCAAAATTCTCTTTGGTTCAACAACTAAGACCTTACAACTACATTTCAAGAACTACACTGAAATAAGACTTAGTACCTAAAAAGTCTTGAAATCATCTGTGAAGTCAGAAAAGAAATCTTAAAAAGACTTCACTTTAGGGTGGGATGGTGACCTTTGTTTGCACTAGGACATCAGACAAAGAGTAAATGCTTCTCATTGTCCTTTTCAGCACTGGCTGTGAGGTGGCAGCTATGTGCAGAACCTTTTCCATGTGAAGTATCTCAGGAATCCTCTTAACAAAGGATCAGTGGATTCCCAATAGATGCAGAGAAATTCTCAGCTGACCCCACCGATGAGAAATGATGTAACTACACTTTGTTCTGTTAGAAACCACTTCCTCGAAACTATGCAAGCATGTATGACAAGTAATTGCACTTTTCAATTACTGCTGCAGCCTCCACAATGATACTGTGAATAATGGCTTCTTCAGTCCTGAAGTTTTTCTGGATATAGCAGAATTTCCACAAAGTTGACACAAAAAAACACCATGAAGTTGCAGACTTAGGATAGAAAATAACTGAGAACATCTGGTTAGCTTCCTTTTTCCTGAAGCCTAGCTTTTGAGGAAATACCCAAAGAATAGTGCTGGCAGCACAGCAAAGCACCAAAACATTGTCAAATCTTTTCAAGTGACAATTTAGCAGAGCAGCTACTAACAGAAGCACCATAATCAAGTATATCTAACCAGTAAGAAGAGGTAATGGGTGGAAAACACATAACATACTCTAACGTTAGAATCATTAATAAAATACTATTTTTACAGTTGCCAAAGGAATTTCATGCACTTGGAAAAGAACTTTAAAAACGCAAACAAACCCCAGCATTTGCTGGAATGTTAACAGATTCCCACTCCAAGTCTTTGAGTCAGTTACCACCTATAGACTCCCCCAGTCCACTCTCCAAGAAACACTTCTCCAAACTCCAGGTTAAAATAGCCTTTTTCACACAGTTCTGACAATTTCTCCTCAGTTTCAGCTCTTCAGGTGGAGCTTAGGGAATAGGAACATCTGTCTCTGCCTAAAACTTAAGCCTTTGTGCCCTTACTGCATGAAATACTGTGACCCCTTTATCACACTCTACAAAAAAGCCTCTGTACTACAGCAATAAATAGAAGGAAAACCCTTGGAAGACTTAAAATATTCGAGGAAAGGAACAAATTTATTTTCTGACATACTTCTAACATAGTGAACAGTGTTTGCATTGTTACTTAGAATTGATCTTTAGAAACAGGATTCTCATTAACAGCTTTGAGATCAGTTATTTAATTGAAGTATACAAAACCATTAAGAATTAACTTCCAATGTATGTCTTGCTGCAGTTGCAACTAAACAAACACTGTATCAGGATATAAAACCAGAGCTATGCAGTTACCAACACTTTGTTTCTCAATGGTTTAGTGACAATTTCCCATCAATTACAATAGAATGGTGATACCCCTCAAATTTAATCCATATCATTGGTGACATGTAAAATGTCCTAAAAACCTGATTACAATTAAGCAGTAATAGATTGGAAGCATTATTTTATCTAAATCCTCTAAACTCTTTTTAAATGTTGAGAATGTAATTAAATTTGTTTCACTTTAACCCTTTTCCTAATTACAGAGCACATACTATATGACACAGAGCCTATCCTTCGTTTCTCATTAAGCCCATAGCAGCTTTGTCAAAGATCAGAAAATCTTGAGCAAGATCACATGGAATGTCGGCAGTTGATTTTGAACAGAAAAAGCAAGTAAGTAAACTGAACGTGGTTCAAAACAGCTTTATCAAACTGTCCAGTACTTTTAACCTTAAAAAGCTTTAACAACTCATTTGTGTTCACATTAGTTCTTTCAATTTAATCACATATTTTTAAATCACTTAAAAAATCTCACAGGATAAATAGTGTTTAAAACCAGCACCAGTATATGTAGTAGAAAGGCCACATTTCTATTTAGGCTTTTCAGTATTATGACTATTACACAGTAATGAGCATGAAAGATTAAAATGTATTTGTAATTCATGGAACACAATCCAATTTTAAATAACTTCGTATTTATATAACAAACCCTTCAGGAACGTGAAGATATTTTATATGCAATGATTATCCCTCAAAATATGCATCAGACAATAACTGTTGCCTCTGTTCTACAGAAAGAAGGTGAAGTCACATGATTTGCTCTGTTTCAGAAACTGGAACACACCTGATTCCCTGCCTTCCTAGACTTAATCTTTTAAACTTTGCTTCTCTTCAACAGAGTCTTCTGGAAAGACTCTTCACTGTTTATTTCTATTGGATCATAAAAACCCCAAACACATAAAGGTTAGTCAAAGATATTAAATCCACAAAGAAGACTCTTATCAAAGTTATCTTCAATATTGTTATAGAAGGCTATAAAAATGCTTTATAAAAAAAGGGTATTTTTCTTAAGAAACCCCTATCTCTTACAAACTGACACATTATTGATTTTATTATTTTTTTTTCTGCACCATGAAGCTTTGTTGACTAAATCACAACAAAATTACAAAAATCATAAAAATGTGGAGAGACCTAATGCTGACAAGTCATCCTAACCCCATGCCAAGGACAGACCAGCTATACATAACCACATAAACCACCTCTAAAAGGAGATTATTTAACCTTTTCTACAGCACTTTCAGCAACAGATACCTCTTACCTCTCTCAGATATTTAACCCTGTAATCTGTCCATAGAGCTGGGAAGTTTTTCCTAACATCAAAATTACCTTTTGTGCTCTTAGGACCATAATTTCGTATCCTACCTGAAGAGAAGAGTTTATTACATTCTTCTCTGCAACAACCTTTACCATATTTGAAGCTTATTATTACCTCCCCACCTCTGTAATAGACTAAACAAGTGCAATTCTTTCAGTTCTTCCTTAAAGGTCATTACTGCAACACTGCAACTCTTCTCCACTCTTGAGTTGGTCCAGATCTGTTTGGAGTAACAAAAATGGAGACAGTACATCATCTGCAGCCTTGCGATGAGTACCACAGGCAAATTTCGTATCTTACACGCAATCCTGTCCATATATCCCAGTATGACTCTTGGTTTTATATAGAACTGTCATTACTCCTTTGTGTTCATTTTGTGATACAGCTGCTTATTTGCAGAACTGTCACCCACCCAGTTGCTTCTCATATTTGAGTTTATTGTTGCTACCCAAACATATTATTTTGTGTTTCTTTTTACTGAACTGCATCCCATATAGTTCAGACCGTTCATCCAATTTGTCAAGACCATTTCATGCACTAATGCCTGTATTCCCTCCCAGTTTGCACCATCCAGCAGTTAGTAAATCTGCTCTCCAGGTCACAAATTGAAATACTAAACAGGATTAAATTCAGAAAGTACACCTGCACAATTCCACTCAATTCATGCCTTCAGTTTTAAATATCCTTAAGGCCTTTATTTAGGTAATTAACCAGCATGGCAAATCTTCTCTGACAGTATCTATTTTTATTGTTTCTATATTCTTTAGCCGTGGAGATAAAATTCCTAACACTACTGTACAGGCAGAGTATCTTTCAAACACAAATATACAGGGGAGGCTCTACCACTCTCCTCCCCCTTTAATGTATTTGTATGTGGCACAGTAACGCAATTGCACAGCTCCTCCAATTCTGAATTTGGGCTATCTCCCTGTTTTTCTTTCCTATACTAGAAATACTACCGAGACATTTCAAGTCACAAAAAAAAAATTACTAGCTCTGAAAAATTCAGATCTTACGTGCATGCATACATGAATATAACAAAAAACAACAACAAAATGCAGGATGTTTTACCATTTATGTATCAACGGGCAAACTCTCAAGAATCACAGAATGGTCTGGGTTGGGAGGGTTCCACCCCCTTTCCACTACACCAGGTTGCCCAAATCCCCATCCCACCTGGCCTTTAACACTGTCAGGGATGGGGCAGCCACAGCTTCTCCACACCACCTGTCCCAGTGTCTCATCACCCTCAGAGTGAAGAACTTTTTTCTTTTGACTTTTACATTTTTAAATTAAAATAAGTGTTTTTAAAAGGTTCAATATCACTGCATTTTAGGGACATAAATCACGTATTCCTCATGACACAGCCAAAATAGATGGACAAAAATCCCACTGCTCTACTACTGACATATTCTGTGAAAGGTAAGCTTTTACCCTTTTCACCTCTAGTTCGTCTGGCACCATGTTCGCTCACTAATCAAAACTGTATTTAAGACTGAATAGAAACATCTTTAAAATCTTCAACAATCAAATTGTCTATCTTGCCAACATTCATATTCCTATGTCCTATGATGAAGTTCAACAGCCAACATTCATATTCCTATGTCTTATGATGAAGCTCAACAGACCAGAAAAAATGGAGAGCAGCTGACGGCCATCTAACAGATATAGAATTGCTACAAGGAGAATCAACTGATTTCTCAAGCAACAAGACACAAAACAATCAGTTCAATGCAAAGCAGAAATATTTAAATTGAGTATCAGGTAAAACTTTAACTGCAGGGAGATGAGCTGCTTAAACAAGCAACAAAAAAGAGGAACTTCGTCATCAGAGGAAATGATCTCTGTACACTTCCAAAGTGAAGAGGATTGGACTAGCTGACCTTTTTGTATTTCTACATTTAACTGAATTCATTATAAGCATCAAAACATTAAAGTAACTTTAAAGAACAATTATTATAAGTTACTAAGCTTTTTGTCTGAAGAGATAAAACACTCTCGTATGACAACTGCCTGCATAAGGGAGAGTAAACACAAACTGTTAACTAATACACAAATTTTGAACACAAACTGTAAAAATTACCAACCTACTATGCTACAAAACCAAATGTTCTGATTGCAAAGCTGCACTTAATCAGAGGGGTTTTTTAAAGTCTTTTGTTTGAAAAAATGTTCAGTAAGAAAGAGAGCACTGAACACTATTTATTGTTCAGCTTTGCATTTCTTGTTTTACGAGTTACTCCAGCAGAGGGTTTTCACAAAACTAAAACAAACTCTCATGATGGTTCTTCTACAACCGAGGCAGGTGTTCAACTAGAAACTGTATTTACAATGTTCTTAAAAGGAGAACAATATACTCTTTAAGTGTTAAGAGTGTAAAGTTTACCAGAAGCAAGTTCTTATAATCAGCAGCTTGATTTCCAGCAAAGAACACTTAATTTGGAAACTAAAAAAACCCACCTTTCTCACTACAGAAGTGAGAGTTTCTCGCTTTCTGAAACTTCACTCCCGCCTACAGAGGTAACAAAATTTTTCTTCTTCAAGGTGTTTAAGGACAAGTTCTACAAATATCTGTCTGGAATAATCTAAGTATGTTTAAACCAACCCTAAAGAAATAGAACAACAGGTCTTACAGTACTGCATTTCAAGAACTGCAAGCACAACGTAATTCTATGGCTATAAGGAAGTGCTGAACACTTGAGAAGTTCTCTCCTGTGAGTCTCTTTCTTTATGAACAGGGAGACCTGCATCATTAGTTCCCACAAAGACTTTAATTTCTGGAAATACCAAAAGTAATCAAACCCCAGTAGATCAGCCCTAAAGACTTTAAAGAGAGGTTTTCAAATGTGACAGAATAATTTAAAAAAAAAAAAAAAAAAAAAAAGAAGAAGAAGAAAGAAAGAGAAACGTAATTGGAAGTAGGGCAGACTGCAAGGCCTTCTGTTCCAGCTTCCCAAGTCTCTCCACCTTGTGTCCATGAGAGAACTCTTACTCTCTTACTGACCAGAAGCCAACCTAATCCAAGTACCTAGAATGAACTGGAAGAACCAGAAGTAAAAAAATAAAAATCTTTAAGTCCCTCACAAATATTTTGAGAGTAAGGCCTTCATTCTGTATGAAACTATGAAGAGCAGACTGGAATCTCACAGTGTAAGTATGTTAAAAACTGATAAATATCAGAGCAACCACATGCTGTTCAGCTGTGAAACAGAAGCTCATACTAGGATACATTCCCAAATTTTGTGAAATAGAGAGCTAGATATTTTTGACATTAAATCTGTAATAACACTGATCTAAAAATCCAATTTGCCATTTCTCTTTTTCCAGAAATGTTAAAAATTATGAGACAAAATATATGACAGAACTTCATGAATAAATAGCTTAGTAACTAAGCTATTTAATACAGCTTATCTCTTAGTAATTATAAACATGGAGTATGCAATGCAAAGGGAAAATCATCTCAGTTAATAACAGCACAACTGAGAATTGCAACAACTACCTATACTGGACTAAATAATTAGACACATAAATTATCAACAGTATTTCAATTTTAGGTCATAATTGCTGCTCCTCACTGACACAGAGGTGTAACACTCCTTCAGAAAAAAACCCCAACTTACTATAAATTCAAGACATAGAATGTTCTTATGTAATAAGCATGGTAATGCTGGAGAAAGCCTGCAAACGAAGTTATTCAGGTTCTGAACGACTTGCTAGAAGTCACAGGATGAAGTAAATTACTAACTGCTAACCCCTTCTAAGGCAATGGGAGTTTCATGAGTGAGTTCAATTGGGTGAAAATTTCACCTGATATTTCAGCACATACTCTTTACTTCAAAAGAGCTGTATTTTCCACTCCTACTGTTTAACACACGCCATAATTTTTACATTAAACAAACTCTTTTCCAATTAAGCAAATACTAATATTACTAATCTGCAAGTACAGTAAGATTAAAAGATGCTTGAAAACAAACAGCAACGGTAATTTGTCAACTTATTTCCTATAAATTTATACTTGCTTATGAAAACAGTAAGATTTTGCTAACCCAAAACCTACCAGTTCCTACTGTATCACCAGCCCTTGCAGCAGCTAGGAGCGGTGGAGGCATAATATCTAACCATAGGTTAGAAATACACCCAAAAAAACATATGCTCAAGAGGTTGCCCAACTTAGTATTTAATGTGAAATACAGAGTACACTCAGAGCTTCACCTTAAAAGTCTCAGTAAACGATCACTGCGTTATTAGTACAGGAATAATTAAAATATCAATGGAAAACATGAAAATATATGTACAACCACTGAAGAGCTACTACAATTGTTAATAATAACTGCGAACATTGCTTCCAAAATAAAGCTTGGGACTTCAAAGCCTAAAGAACGTACTTCTTTTATAGAAATGCTGTACTAGTTATGTGGCAGCCTAAAATCAGATTAGTAAAACGCAGAGTTACACTCAAAGGCCACAAAAACTGCCAGCACTCCTGGATAATCAGGGCTGGTACACAAGACACCATAAGAAAGAAGCAGAACCACATGCTCTCCCTTAAGAAAGATCAGGACTAGGAGACAAAGGGCATATTGCTGAGCTGGGACACTGGGATACTACTAGAATTATTTTTCCAAGTACAGAAGAAAAATGCATTTTAAAAGTCCGGGATATAATGAGACATAGAGCCTCAAGAGAGATCAGACTTGGGATGTTAAATGTCTCTCTTTTTGGAACCCTGTATCCTTAAATAGCAGCATTCTGCAGGGCAGGAGCAGCTTGGACTCAACAGCAGGAACCTGAATGGGTACTGAAGCAACAGCACAGGACAGGTGTGAAAAGCAAGCCGAGACAGCCGAAATACCATAAAAGTGCTTGTGGGGGGCAAAAGCATGGCGCAGGGCTGCACACGTTGGTCGAGGAAGGGCCCAGGCACCTCTGGATGTTAACACAGAGTGGAAGCTGCGAGAGCATTGAGCAGCCAGTCAAGTCTGCAAGAGCACAGCCAAGTCAGCGCGGGGAAGCTGGGCCCCCTGTCCTGAAGCGACAGATAAGGCAGGACAGCGGGGGACAATCAAGGGGCACACGCGGGGGCTCTGCCTGGCACCACCCGTGGCTGGCGGGCCCCGGACGAGAGAGCTGAGGCGGCGGGGGAGCACGGAGCGAGCAACGGGACACGGCCCGGCCCGCGCTCCTGCGGAGAGCAAAAGCGGGGGGGCCGGGAGGGGTAGGCGCGAGGTGATCTGAGGTGAGGCGGGGCAGGGCCGGGGCGGGCGGGAGGAGGGAGCAGAGCGGAGCCAGTCGCGCTTCCCCGGGGCGCCCAACCCCGCCCCGCTCCCCGTGTGGCCCGGGGCACGCCGGCGGGGAGGAGGCTGGTCCCAGGGTCCCCGCCCCCCGGGCCCCCGTTACCATTACCCAGCACGCCCAGCGCTGCGCCGCCATCCCGCAGCCGGCCCGCTCCCGCAGGGACCGCGTGACCTCGCGAGATTTCCCTTCCCCCTCGCACTCCTCCCCCACAGCCCTCCCCTCCCCCGCCCCGCGACCCGGCCCGGCCCGGCCCCGCGCGCGCGCGCGCGCGCGCCGCCCGCACTCAGCTCAGACCCAATATGGCGGCCGCGGCGCCGCGCACGTGTCCCCGGCCCCGCCGGGCCGGGCGCGCGCACGGACGCACACGTAACGCCGGGGAAGGGGGCGGGGCCGCCGCGCACGCGCGCGAGGCGCCGCTGCTGGCCAGCTGATTCGAACAGGGCGCGCGAGCCGCCACCTCCTCCCCGCACGCGCTGGTCACGTGGGGGCTTTCCCCCCCTCTCGTTCCCTCCTCCTCCTCCTGCCCCCTCCCCTCGCGGGTTCCGAACTCGGCACCATCCGGGTCCCCCCTGTCCCCCGGGGCCGGGCCCTCACCTGGCGCCCGCTCCTCGGCGCGACCGGTCCGCGCGGCCCCGTGCGCGGCTCGTTCCCTCCGTGCCGCCCGCACCAGGCAGCGGCGGCGGCGGCGGCGGCGGCTCCGCACAGCGCCTGCTCCCCTCGGCGCGGCGGCGGCTCCTTCCGCTTCCTTCCCCTCCCCCTCCAGCCGCTGCGGCGGGGACCCGCTCCCTGCAGCTCCGCCTGCTGGCAGAGGGCGGAGGCGCCCGGCCCGGCCTGCCCGCGACCGCGGCCCACGGCCGGCTCGCTGCCCTCGAGCGGGGTCCGGGCGCGCCCCGAGGGGAGGGCCCGCGGCGGGGCGGGGCGGGACGTGCCCCGCGGCCGGGGCAGGTGCCTGGCGGGGCGCCCGTCGGGACGGGGCCCCTCGCGGGCGGGTGAGGCGGGAGGAGGAGAGCGGCGCGGGCCTGGCGGCGGGGCGCGCTCCCGCCGTGCTGGGCAGCGCCACGGCCGCCCCCTCCGGCGCGCTGCTGTGGCGCCAAGCCGCGCCGGCCGGCGCTGGGTGACTTGCAGGTTCGCTGCCGTCGGGGGAATGGGGAGCGCGGCTCGGGGGCAGCGTCCTGCTGACTGGAAGCGCTGCTTGCCCGTTCCTGCGCGGCTGCGGCTGCTCCTACAGCCCTACGGGTTTGTGCCACCGCGGCGGGGTTGGACTCCCGGACAATTCCCGGCGCGCTCCCAGCAGCGCCTCAGGCACAGGGTCCGCGGGCACTCCGCCCCTTCGGACTTCGGCTAAGAATTAGCTAGTCGGGCTTTCCAATGTGTTATTTTGGTGCCGCCCGGGTCTGTGCTAATAGCAATGTGATTAACATGAGTTAACACACCCAGCCCGCGCTAACAGATAGTTACCTCTGCACTGCGGAGGGGAACGCTGTGTATCTCTTACTATCCTGGTAACCTCTCGTTGTTTTTGTTCCTCACACTGACGCACCAGTTATAATGCATTTTGAAGAGCTTCGCGTAGCCAAGAAACACAAAAGACTAAAGTTTCCTGTTAAATGCTTGTGAAATTCAAGGAGATTTCCACTCAGAACAATCAACAACTTGCCAAGTTGCTAGAAAATCCTAGGCTAAAACAGTTTTTTGTAACACGATGAAGACCAAGTACTAAGGAATATTCTCAACTGCGTCTAAAAGGAGTTACTGACTGTATGGTAATTCAACCGATTGATACATTTATAAAGAAAGCAGATTTAATAAAGTCCTAATTGCTCAAATTGGAAGTCTAGTCATACAGACACTCTCAATGCCAGAGTCTGCAGGAAAACCTCAGTAGTTTTTCCACTTTCCCAAGCAGTTCTCTCTTTTCCCCGCATCTTGCTGACTTGGACGTCTTCTGCGATCAGAGTCAAAACAACTGAAATCCCACAAGAGGGGGAAGGAAATTTTTGTTCTTGAATCTGTGCCACTGTTCTCATGCAGTCAGTCCTCTGTCAGTGTGCCCGGATCTGAATGAGGAATGATGCTTTTTGCAGGAGCACCTGTAAGCACTAAAATGCTGGGAATCACAATCCATTTAGAAATACATTCATTTAGCTGAACAGCTGCAGTGGCTGAAGATACCACTGCGTTTCAGACAAGGGATAGTGCTTTCACAGTAAAACCAAGGGTTCTTCTTGGCTGCTTCAGTGCAAAAACAATGGTTTCTTACATTTTTAGGTTTATTTCCAAATTCCCAAGGCTGTTTAAAGGTGCAATGGAGCAACAGAGCTGACCTAACCCGATAGCCTCCTGACAGGAGCCAGAACTCTTTCCCCCCATCTTTCCTACCCCACAGTCCCTGAGCCCGCTCACCTACACACAGTAAAAACCAGTCAGACTTCTGAAACTACCAATAAACTGTTCGTGTTCCTGGTGCGCTAGAAAATAAGCTGCATTGGCTCATTGTGGAGACCGACAAGAGAGCCAGCATGTGAGATGGAGGTGATGGAGCTTTGCCAGGAGAAGGGAGGAACAGGACAATCCTCTTTTGGCAGCAGTAACCTTTTGGCAACATTATTAAACCCCTGGAACTATATTGTCTAACCACACCCTGCACCAGGATTTGCCTTGAATTCACTAAGGAGAACTTAGATACTATGTTCTGCCATCTTGCCTCAGAAGCAATGATGTGTAGTTACGGGATGATAACAAAGTGCAACTGTTGTTAATGGTGTGGTGTTTCAGGCAATGGCTCCTGCTAATGAAAGGGATACTCCCGGGGCCCTTGCCCCACCTCTAGGTGTCCCCTGCTTTTCCCTGGGTTGCATCCAGCCATTGTGTATCTACAGGGCAGTTTGGCTCAGCTAACCTTGCAGGGGAGCATTAACACTGCAAAGAAGGAAGTAAAAACAGTAGTCCATGTGTAGTAAGGTCTGAGTTCAAGCACGTTTACTACAACCTCCACCCAAGAGAATTTACATTTAAACCCGGAGAAAACAGCTTTGTTTTAAGCTGGCTGGGGCTCTACATCCACTCTTTTGTCTCCACAGTTCAAAATCTCTTTTTCATCCACTCATGCTATGCTGCAGCCCCTTCTCCATAGTATCTGATAGCAGCTTTTTAATAATTCCTAAGTATAAAGGAATATGCTTCTGCCTAGCAGCACCACATTGCTTTCTCCAGTATATTTTCACTTGAGTCAGTCTTCCTTACTGCTTACACTCTACCCAAACCACATTCCTAAATCTCATAGCTGCAGTTCCCTCTGTGCTATAGCACCTATCTTGTACCAGTAACAGGTAGTTGTATTTATTGTGGGCAGCCTTGAGTATTACTCATAGGGCACTAACAGTTTCTCTGACCTCGTTAATGCTGGTAGCAAAACAAACCCCAAACCACCCACTATTCTGATCAAAGAAAATTGGTCTTAATGACAGCTTTTCATCACGTTACAATGAGACAAGCTAAAAACACTGCATCAGTTCCCCTCCCCCAAGTCAGTATTTTCTACAAAATCAGGAGCTGAGATGCTTTATATCCCTCCACATCACTGAAACCTCAGCTCATGTTTGTGCATGGAGAACTGCCCAAAACCACGAAATCCAGCTTCATGAAGCTGTTGGATGGCTTATGCTTTCACTGGCAGCATCATGTTTCTACCTATATCAATCCATAATCACCCAGTTGCTTCTCCTGTTATTAAATGTGTTTTGTTGTTTTCTTTTTCTGACCAAAGATTAACACAACTCAGCACAATTGAGATGTTAATCCTAAAGACAATCTAGGTTAGTTCTGTGACAGCTACTCCGGTATCATTATACCATGCCCCAAGAACAGCATTAGCAAGCTATCACTGCTTGCTACCCAACGCTGCAGTTAAAACAGGGCTTATGTTCTTGGCTACAGCTCTAGATCCACAGTGGCTCAAGAAAAGGGCATGCAGGGCCAGGAAGATTATAGATGAATTCATCTCCAGAGTTCAGCTCAGGCTCACGTTTTCCGACTCAGGGGAAGCGGTATTGGACGAGCTGGTTGTGTGGAATTACTCGAGTGGCTGCACAATAAGGCCTGACAAGAGCAAAGAGAATTTTCTTCAAGCCAGATTCGGTTCAATAGGGTCAAACTTCCAAACCTAATAAACCATTCTGGACTGGATGCAAGTTGGCTCAGTACAACACTCAAAACTCTCTGCACTAATTACCATCTCAATAATTGTTTGTAGGTATTTTGTTAGTGGTGCTTTGGATCTTGTATTTACATATTTCTGAAAGAAAAAAAGAAAAAGCATTTGCATTCTTGAGAAGAAAATTCCAACAACAGCTAGCTACACAAAATAACTTAAGATTATAAAAGAGAAGATTTTCTTGAGCTAAAAGATAAAGTTAAGACCATTTTTTGCTTAAATGCGCATCCTTAGCACAAAATCCTGTCATGTTTTGTTACAGGTCCTCTGTTTTGCTGCTCAGTTCTGCCTCTCTACTGCCTGGAAAGCCCTAATTATTTTTTTTTCTTTTACTTCTTTTTATTTTCTTTCATGCTGCCATATGTAAATAGCAACTATGAGAAACACTAGATTTCCCTTAAGATCATCATCAGTAACAATGCATTTTCAGTGGTTTTACCTAGATTTCCCTTAAGATCATCATCAGTAACAAAGCATTTTCAGTGGTTTTACCTGAAGCAAAATGCTTTAGATGAACAATTTTGTTTTGTGTTTAAATGTGAAAAAGAAAAAACCCAAAAAATTCTGCCTGAAGACATCCCGTACTGACTCACCAAGGTGTGGCTTCAGTAGCCAGTTTGCATCAGATTTACAGGCTATTTGCCACAGCTTTTATTAAAATTTACAATACTATCAATTCAGTTATATAGTAACAAAACACATGTTTTTAATAATATTTCCACTACTTCAAATACTACTTGGACAAAGACTTCACAGTAGTTATGGAAGTTGGCATGTAAAATATAATTATTTAAAAAATACTAAAATCATTATCGACAAATGCAGTTGTGGTGAATTTGATACAATCATATGTGTGCAATTGAATACCTAATATCTGATCAAAGTAAGTCCACTCCAGGCAGAAGCTTGGAATGTCTGGTTTTATGAAACTTTTTTTTGGTGGGACAAGGTTGGAGGGAAATCAAACTTTTAGCTCCATTAAACAGAAAGATGATTTAGGTGTCTTGCAACCCGCACAGACTACTGTAGAGTGGACGGTAGTTCTGAAAGATGTGTTGTTGAAAAAGCAAGTTGCCAATTACAACAGTTAAACTAATAACTTCCTAAGTGTGTTTGTTTCCATTTTATACCTGTGTGTTTAGAGTAGGGGCAATCTAATCCAGACTGCTCTAAAAAGTTGTGGTTAAGTACATCTGAAACTTACCTTTAATTAGATTATATTCAATACAGTGCACAACCACTCCTAGCATGTGGCATATTCCCATTTAAGTGGCTTTTTCTGGTTTCAGTAGAGGCTTCAAAGTCAGGTAGATATGAAATGATAGCTAGACTGGAGTGCATTATAAAAAAAAAAATATTCCAGATTGGAACTCATTAAACATAAAAGTATAGCAGTAGGGAAGCTCCTTGGTTTTCAGAATGTACTTCATTTTTAATACTTAAGTGAGGTTTTATATTTCAAAACTGAAATATTGGTGTCTAAAGTATTTTAATTAGCTATTTATGTATTTCAGTTACTTTGAGCATGCCGTTATTCTACTGTATAAACTTTGACTCAGACTTCAAGAAAACAGTCCAGGGACTTCCAGATTCTGCAATATTTCACGTACGTGAGACAGGGAAATTTTGATTAAATGGGATTAGAATGGGAGCTGGATCTATATGGGCACAGGGTGGTTTTGCCTAGGGCTACTGAAAAACCAAAGTCCGTATTACTACCTGCCTTACTGGAGTGTTCACATCAGCACTAACTTTAAGAGTTAGCTAGCTTCCTCTAGGAGTTTTACCCCTTAGAGATGTTATGGACACCTATCCAATCACTTTTATCTTTCCTATCACCTTTAGAAACTTCCCTTTGTTACTTGTATGGCACGCTCCAAGGTATTAGTGGTTCTCCGTTAATATTTTGAACTGTGTACAACCTACACAAAGATGTTAAGTCATGGAATATCCCCGTTAATGTTTTGACCACCTTGCACATTCCTTCAGGTCCTAGACTGCAATAATGAGCTCTGTTGTTATTCAAACTGAACAGCATGTAGTATGTGCAATGTAAACCAGAAAAACACAATTACAAGTTGAAAAAAGAAAAGAACCTGGCTCCTTTCTGCCTGGCCTTCAGACACATTTATTTTCTGAATAGGAAGGCTGTTTAAAAGGCAAGGCTAGGCTGTGATTAGGACTGTCTCACACAGGATGTGAAAGCTGTAATTTTTATTTAAACCCAACTGCCATCACACAGGAGCAGGCACCCACACCACTGACCATTTAAGAAGGAAACATCCATGTTCAAGGCTCAAAGTCAGAGCAGAGGGTTGGCACACTTCAGATATAGGAGTGCCATCAGGAGACATAACATCTTCTGGAGGAGGCATGCAGAACAGAAACCCAGACAGTACCTGTATCTTTTTCTAGCTACAGAAAGAGACGAGGAAGACTAGCCTCTGCACTCGAATAGGCAAAGTAAAGGTCACACATGAAGTTGAGATCGCTACTGATTTAGCTTAAGAGATAGACTTTCTCTAATACCCTACTTGGCTGGAAAGCAGTTCTACTACAAACAAATAAGGTAAGAGAGAAAACATTTCCCTTACTAAAAATTATTCGGAGAATGGGACACCACAGAACAGTTCATAGCTAAAAAAAATGTCTCATTTCTTGCTTTAACAGTTAAATTGTGAAGTCAGTCTAAATATAAACCCCCCAGTACTAGACTAGAAATTTAAATGAAAATATTGTTCAACTGAATTAATAGATGCCAATCAATTAGCATTTTGGCATGTATGAATGCATTTCTTGTGTAAAAGCAGAAAAAACTTCACGTAATCTTACTTCTCGTGCTAAAGAGAAGGTGTATGCACTGGTGGAAACAAACGTGCATTCACAGCATGAGCAAGTGCTGCATCTCTGTTCATTTGAGTTTGGCATTTTAACAGACACCCGGGGGGAAGGGGGGGGGGGGCGGGGGCAATGTATCACCATGGTTACCAGGACATCTTGTTTTAGCATGTACATTAAAAAACACACTGGACAGAATAAAATCAGTCACCTAGAAAAATACTAATTTCTGGGCAAAACTACTCATGAACAACCAAAATTAAAAGGTCTTGGCATCGTCCTGTGAGATAAGAGACAAAAATTGCTATTTTTGACAGCTGACTATTTTGAACTAAGGTGTTGGGTTTTTTTCTTTCTTGTCCCCTATTTTTCTCAACAAAATACTTCAAGATTTACATTCTCATGTGGTAAAAGTTACTCCAAAAGGAGATCTTACTAAAGCTCTTAATGTATAAATAAGTTCTTTGTGAGTTCCAAGTAGGAAAGGAGAAACATATCTGGAAATGAAATGTGCTCAACTTCATTTATATTATGAAAACACTTTGTGGATGGTGACTGCTTTATTTTCACACCTCCCACGCTGCTGAAGAAATGACTAGTAAAAAAAGTGATTTGAGGTTCACTAGCATTGTATAAAACCAGCATAAATAACCAGTGTATTCCTGTTACTCCAACTTTACTTTTTCACTGACAGTTCATTTCATAATGGTATATAACCAGTAAGCCAAGTACCAACTGTATTTCCTCATGTCCACTCATTTCAGTGACGAGAACTTGTATTTTATACCCTTTCAGCTAATTAACTCAATCTTGAACAAGTCAGAAAATTAAATTTCTTGCTTATTCATGTTATAAACATCCTATTTGAGTGATCAAGTTTCTATTACATTTTCTGAAATCCGTGCATATTCCCATCTATGACCTTTATAAAGAAACTTGTCATCAAGTTATTTGGCATGTACTATGACTAACAATCCATAAAACCTATCAGAAACATCAAGCAATATGTTTCTCACAAATAGACCTTTTTCTAGCTGGATGTCTCGGCTGACAAACATTTAGAAAAGTTTTGTGGCACAGTGAATAATACCAGGTCTCTATGGAAAACAGGAGTCTGCTATTGTAAGCAAGCATCTGTAACACTAAATGGATTATAAACAGATGACTTTATCTTACTGCATGCCAGTATTCACACTTTTTTATATGGAGAAACAGCCATGTCACCTTACTGAACAGCTGAAAGCTCGGCTGAAGCTATTCTTAAGACAAGTGACATGTTTTAAACAGATATATATATTACAGAATATATTCAAGAAAACAAGTTATACTTTTCACTGTTAGTGACACTTTTCACTGAACAAGGCTATTTTCTTCTCTGCTAATATTTTGAAGGGTAATATAAGCCAAGTTTGTTTTCAACCAGATAATTTCTGTGAAATAACACTGAAAGTGATGTCTTTCTTTGTGACACTTCAGAAATCTAGAACTCTTATTTTGCTTCCTGCTACTAATTGTCAGCTCTGGATGGCTTAAGTATAGAGGGAAGCCAGAAAAGCCATCTGTTTGGAAGAATGAAGAAGCCTAGTTGTTTTACTCATTTCCTGGGCAAAACGAAGAGCTGAAAGGTTTTCAGTGAGAAAACTGCTTAGACTGCACTAAGCCAGATGTATATACAGAATTCAAAAGGAATAAATGGAACAGAATTTTCTTAGTTCAGTATAAAATAGCTGTAAGGCAAATACGAAGAGACCTTTAAGCAGATAATCCGTAAGCTTCCCCGCAAATTTTCCACATCTCAGGTTTGCTTTTCCAAATGAACTTAAATGATAACAGGGTAATCTCTCAAAAAAACCCCAAAAGTTAGCAATATCATTATAAATAAATGCCTACAAGAATAACTTGAAAAAAACCTCATTGGCTTTAGCCCTTTTAAGAAAGCCTAGGGTATCTTGTGTTAGAAAAAAACAATCACTATATACTTTTTGAATCTGACAAGCAGGATTCTTATATAATGCATTAGCATAGCACATCAGATTACACCAGATTTATAAGATGGCATGCTTAACTTTTGCTCCACAAATGAAAATTGCTTCATCCACATGATGTATTTTATAGCCAAACACACTTCTAGCATTTTCTGCTGGTATCCCACTGTCAGTGGTACATACTGCTAACTCAACACATACTTACATGAAATTACCATGCTCTGAGGCTCGCTTTACCAAAATATGAGACTATACAAATTTACAAAAGGCTCTAAATATAAATTCTTCCAGATGTCACCGAGTGTTGCACTCTGTTGGAAAGATAGATTTCTAAGAATACATTATTATCTAGCCTCCAGAGTAATGAGTAACGTAGTAAGGAACTACTTGTATAGCTTGGTCAGAAGTTAACTCTTATCAACATAGCTGCCTTGATAGAACAGTAAGTATTCCCACATGATTCCCAAGCAAAGCTAAGCAGACTAGAACTTTCACATCAAATACAATATCATAGGTGAGAAGAAACAGGTCAATTAAATAAAAAATCCTAAATAAATTAGCTTCCAGGTAGTAGGTTTGCAAGTCATGGTGCCGTATCTGGACAGAGCAGTAGAATTCAAATGCAAGAGCTCTTTCCCACTGCCAGGGATCACAACAGCGGGTGTGGCTGTCTTCCCTTGAATTCAGATTTGGCAGATCTGTGGTGCCTCACCACAGACAGCTTACCCTACAGCAGTTTTTGTCAAACAGAGGATACCTTAAAACATGGTTTTAAGGATTCAGGCACCTCAAGAGCTGAACATGACAATGTCGTTCAAACAACATAAGCAGAGTTATGAAAATGGTTCTGAGTTTGTCTGATTATTAATGAAATTAGCTTTTTCATCTTCTCTTGATACAGCTTTTCAAACAGTCTATGAAGCTTCTAACTTTCACTCCATTACCAATGGGAAGGCTGACACCCATTACAGCACTCAGCTGAGTATCATTTATCTATCTGAAAACAAACCCCAGACTTTATCGGATATATCTACTTAAGATCACTATTCCAACATAGAGCCAAAAGAAATTACTGTAGTGCCTCCAGCCACAGTTCAATTAAGAGATTAGAGATACGGATTATATGCATTTCTCTCTATGTATATATAGGTATCTATCCCTAGTCACAGAACTAATTGAAATTATACTTGCAGAAACAGCATTCTGGATTACCCAAGCTAAACAATAAATTTGCAACACAGAATTGTCTTCACAACTTCCTTAATTTCCTAATGTTCCAGTCACACGAAAGGAAGAGTCAGACTTAAAGGAAAGGCCTTTAAGTCAGTAGAACTTTAACACAGGATAATTTTACAGCTAACAAGCAGATAATTTTATTTGCTTTATAAAGCAGATGGACTACTTAACTCTCACCACTAAACACCTTCTTTTACTAATGAGAAATTCAATAGCTCCTCCACTGATATTTTTGCCTCCAATTACAATGTTCAGCTACATCACATTGTCTGAAGCCCTATCCTTGATTTTAGAATCATAGAATAGTTAGGGTTGGAAAGGACCTCAAGATCATCTAGTTCCAACCCCCCTGCCATGGGCAGGGACACCTCACACTAAACCATCCCACACAAGGCTTCATCCAACCTGGCCTTGAACACCACCAGGGATGGAGCACTCACAACCTCCCTGGGCAACCCATTCCAGTGTCTCACCACCCTAACAGGAAAGAATTTCCTCCCTGTATCCAATCTAAACTTCCCTGTTTAAGTTTTAACTCATTACCCCTTGTCTTGTCACTACAAAATTTTGGGGGTTCAGATAAACAATTAGCTATACTACTTGCAAAAACACTTCAAAAAGTTAGAGAAAATAAGGCTTTGAGCTAGTAAGTTTCCCATACGCTGCCCCCCCCCCCCCCCCCCAGTTTTCTCCACAAGACGGAATTAAAAGTTACCATACTGAACAGCAGGCTTCTAACAGCTCAAATCAAGATTCCCAGGCCTAAAACAAGGACTCTATTAGATCTTTTCCTTCTGAAATGACAGCTTCCCTGGCACCCCAACACATTGCTGCGTTTCCTCAACTGGAAACAAATGAGCAAAGAATCCAAATAGTCTGGTGAAAGGCTTAAGGAAAAAAATAATTTCCACAGCCTCTTCCTGAGCTGCGAGACAGACAGCTCTTCAAAGGCCTCTCCTTTACCTATTCTCCAAATTGTTACCTTCCCTGCAGCATACACAAGCCATCCATCTGGAGTTTTCCCACACTGTCTTAGTTTAAAAGGCTAGTTCCATTTCTGTGGCATAAAAACCCTTGTAGAGCTCTCAAAGGACTAAAAGCAAGACAGTCATCCCTTTGGAATAGTCTGTCTTAAAAACAAACACATCTACTTAGCTTCTGCAAACTCAGGAGTTTTTTGTTGTTTTGTTGGGCTTTTTAAAGCAAGACAACCAACTGTAGTATGAAAGTGCCTTTTACCACTGTGACAGAGGCATTTCGCAAACTATGTGCTTCATGGTTTGAGATTGTGCCTGACTATGGATTCCCAGACACCCAGTGGAAAAGACTGACAAAACTGCTAGAAGATTTCTAGATTTCTAATAGGCTGTGTAAACCCAGCACAGGTCACCGATGCTAAAGCTGAGGCAAATATCCCTACTCCTCTAGGAAAAATTGTTCACTGTTATCCAGCAATTATGTCCACACTGGTGGTCTTGGACCTTCACTGTTCTTTTAAGCAAGAGAACAACTTTTGTTTTCAACACTGAGTCTTGTTACTCTATCTCACCGAAATAACCTCAACTTGTATTTATCATCATATAGCATCCAAAATAGGGAACTGTACAGATGAGATTTCACAACAAACCCAGCACCAAGTAGAGCAGAATAATTACCTCCTGTGCCTCACATCTGATGCTTTTGTTACTACCACCCAGAACAGGTTTTGTTTTGGTTATCACTGGATTTTAACTCAGTCTGATCTGCTATAATATCCAGAATACTTAGCACAGAACTGCTTCGTTCCCTTGACAAGCTGATGTCCCTAACATTCAATCCATTTTTCTCTGGCAAGTTTTACAGGGGCAGTCTGTTCCACCATCCAGATTATTAATGAAAACATTCAATACATCGTTAAATCTGATCACCATACAGTGCTTTAACCAATAAAGTATTTTCCAAGTTTCCAATTAAGAACAGCATGTAAGAAAAATTCTTCCTAAAGCATGCAGACCTATTCACTGTTACTTAGATTTAATATGTTAGAGAACCTTAAGAATAACTTAAATGAGATAAAACCTCAGCAAAAAATCAAAACAAAAACACCCCAAACCAAAAAAAAACCAAACCCAAACCAATAAACATCCCCCCAATAAACATCCCCCCCAAAAACCCCACAACAAAACAAACAAAACAAAAACAAAACCAAAAAAAACACCCCACAACAGAAAAAAAAACAAACACCAAAGCAAAAAACCCCAAACAACACAGAGTTAAAATCAGACCGTACAAACCCAGGTTTAGTTTAGTCACTCTAATACCAAAAAAGAACCAAAAAATTTATTACAGTTAGAGCAGCCTTCCAACAGGCCAATGCTGGCAAGTTACTATTGACTGATGATAAGGCAAGTTACCCTCACCTTAGTCAGTAAGACAAGTGTGCAGTAGTAACTGATGAGTTTACCTTACATACAGGGGTAATTTGGTATTAAATTTCAAGTGTCTTATCTACTAATATAAAATTGTCCAAATGCATTGTCAGACATTTACACCTATGTACATGAAAGGCTTCTCAGCTGCAATGCCCAGTGACTTCCCATGGAATGTAAAGAACGCTTACATAAAAATTCAGAAACTTAACTGGTTGGCCAAGAGTTACCTGCAATAGTTTAAAATTGAAAAATGTTTTCCCTATGTTCCAGCCATATAATCATTGACTTTATATTGCTGTCCACTTACCCCTCTTATTTGCACTGCTGTATTCTTAGGTCTAGTTCTTCTCAGGTAGACTGAGGAAAATACTGGGATATACATTCAGACAGAACCGATTCCTCAGTACAGTGCACGTTAGAGGACACTTTCTCTAGGACTTTTGTAGGTGGCTTTTTAACCAGAATGGTTTTAAGTGCTTTACAAAGTTAAAACCAATTTGGTTTCCTACTAGATAGAAAATTATCCAGAAGAATGTTATGTCAGCATTTTCTTACTTTGGAGCTAGAACTCACATCACACATAAAGGGGCCAAGAAATAGTTTTATGGGTGTGGGAGCAGTACCACAGCATTAGTTCAACAGTTTCTGTATTGATGTAATAAATGGAAAATGTTTAAGAAAGCTTCCCCTCCTCCTCTTCCACAGTTTCATTTATTTTCTTTTTTTCTCTTTTTATTGATCCAGCCTTGAATAATGCTGCTTATCTGGTAACAATATCAGGCAAAAACAAGAACAAGTGCCATTCCGCATTCCATTTTGAATCATTCCGTTAAGTTTTGCAATATATACATTTTATCCAGCTTCTGACATTATAGGTCATCATGCCAAGGAAAATTTTAACAATACAATAAAAGCCTTCAAATGGAACTGTTTATGAATGTAATTCAAGAGACCAGACAATTTAATTTCTGAAATTTATATCACTCATGTCCATAATCTTTTTACATTTCACACTTCATGCTCTCAAACATTACCCTAGAGAACACTAAATCTTTTTGTCACATATACTATTAAAGATGCTAGCCAGGTTCATAGAGTTACAGAAGACTATAATAAGATGTAAAATTTAGTAGGTAATAAGTTACGACATTAGCTGACTAAAACAATATTCAATCTACACTAATGTTTGATTCATTCAAATACAATAAGTATTTGGATATTATACACTACTTATTTCATATACTTAACAGTGCAAAATAAGTAAGATTTTTTTTCCTGAGCATTTAGGAGATTAATATCCTTTATCATTGGTTGCAATCAATTTCAAATACACTTCCCATACACTTAGGTTTGTCAAGACTGTATAATTAAGACAGGCAAAAGTTTGTAGGTATCAGAAGCCAATCAGAAATGAAAAGGGTTACTGAACATCTCTAGGATTTGTCCCCATTTTTTGAGTCTAGGGATATTACAGGACTTTGACTTATACCAAAAAGTTCTGAAATTACAATTTTTTTTCCATTGACCAAACACTCCAAAATGTACAAACCACATGCCTTCCAAAACAGAGAAACAGCCTCTTATTTAAACAAATTGTAATACATATTTCAACTTACTATTCTGTAGTTAATGTAATGCCCAGTGAGCTGTGCCTCCAACAGATATAAGAGAATAAACTTTTGGGAATGCATTTTGGGCATTTTGTAAGGAAGCTGGATTCCTTACAAGTTGATCTTTTTCTCAGTAGCTACAGACCACGAGTTTCTAATTCAATCTTCTCCTCTGTTTGCAAGATATCAGGTTCTACTGGAGGAACAAGTGGTCTAAGTATAATCTCTGGACCTCCACCATAGATTGACTGAAGGAAATTCCATGTTTCTTCGGATATTTGTCCAGAATCTGCACCTGAAAACATTTAAAAAAAATGTGATTACTATTTAAAACAATTATTTCACTGAAGTCCATAATAGATGCAAAAAAAAAAAAAACCCAAAAAACCCCACAAACAACAAAAAACCCCCCACCAGAGTCAAATTTAAAACCCTAAGCTGAATTTGTGCTTTATTTTGCACCAACTGCAAAAACCAATGACATATTTGGTGTTAATTTTGTACTGTGATTCTTACAACTACCTGCTCTAAGTTACCCAGTATTTAACATAAATCAAGCATAAAGCACATGAAGGTTCTATGATAAATACTTGGTATTTATCAGTCAAGCTGGCAAGTGGTATGGGTACACAGGAAACAACAATTCATATTAATATAAGAATATGCACTCCCAGTAATTACACAGTAAAGTACAATGACTCAAGCTTCCTGTTTTACCAAATAAATTTATATTGATGGTAAAGAAGAAATGTGCAAGAACCGCAGTGAAATTACCAGAACCCCTGACAGAAACCACTACTAGGACATTACCAGCCCTACTAATGGTCCTTCTATATAGCATTGATGGGTCAGCCTGATGTGTTTTCATTCACTGTTTAAAGTCATTGAACCAAAGAATCATAGAATAGTTTGGTTTGGAAAGGTCTTTAAAGATCACCTAGCTCCAGCCCCCTGCCATGGGCAGTGACACCTTCCAGTAGACCAGGTAGCCCAAAGCCCTGTCTAATCTGTCCTTGAACACTGTCATAGATAGGCCATCCACCGCTTCTCTGGACAGCTTGTGCCAGTGCCTTGCCACTCTCACAGGGAAGAATTTCTTTAAAAATACCTAAATCCACCTTCTTTCAGTTTAAAACCAAGTCTTTAAAAAAGTCTTTGCTCATGATTCCATTCCTCTGGCTGGAGGTCCCTCTCCTGTCTCAAGTCAGCATCCAACCATCATTTCTAATTTCCTGGAACATTTTATAGTGGCAAAAGGCAAGGGAGCATCAGCATGTCGCCCCTTTTGGTTTTCACACACGAATCTGGTCTGAGACAGTTACACAGCTGAAGTGATTTCTTCACACTAACCTAAGCAGAGGACAAATTTCTATTCTAGCAGAATAAACCCCCTCTTCTTTAAGCAACAAATTAAAAACCTGTGCTGGAGCAAGTTTCCCCCCAATATCTTTAATCAGAAACGATTAATCTGTCTTGTTAAGGGTACAAAGAGCTGCACATTCGATTACCTACATGAACTCAGCTATGTAACACTTCATCTGAAAGTCATGATGCAAATCCTATACCAGTACTCATGACATTATGCCTCAGTTTTACTCATTTATGTTCAGGTTCTCAGAAAACAATTCCCATCTCTGCAGACACAGGAGTAGATTATCAACGTTCCAGGTCTTCTAACCATCAGGTTTAACTGAAATAATGCACTGGGACAGGACCATGGGATCACAGAAGTAATACTGTACACTATTCAGTGGTACACCCACCTCATTTTTCATGACTTAAGAGACAAATTTTCCTCAGCCTATATGCCTTAATTTCTACCCAAGTTTTAATCTGAACCAATGTAGCTGAGGGTAAGTCAACAACTGGCTAATGTGTTATCTATTATTAATTCCAAAATTATTTTTTTAATATGTCAGTCATATGTTTTATACCTTGTATTTGAATTCTACATTAGCATTGAAATCATTAAAATGTACTGCAAAACTCATCAGTGCAAGAACCCTTTTAAATGAGCTCCTGACATTTCAGAATGGTGAGGTTTATGCAGGGCCTAGTGGCCTCCAGTGAACTGCCAATAGTAGGTCCACTGTATGCAGAGGCATTAAATTGGGAAAAAAAAAAATCCAGTTAAATAAATGTTAATCTTAATAAAGCTATTTTTTATTTTAAGCTGAGCTACAATAAATTTAAATATTCACAGAAAGTCTACATCTTCATAAAGCAGGCCATGTTAGAATTTCTCTGTACCGATTAATTTTAAATGAATAGTATTAAGCATCTGACTGCAAAAAAATAACAAATCTGTATCTTTGCATGCTAGAGGAGTTTTTGCAATATATAGTGGAAAACAACTTGCAGGAAAATGAGCAACAGCATCTTACTGAGGTTTATTTCCCACTGTGAGAGAAGTAGCTCTCAACTCAAATTATGTTAAGATTCAAATAACTACAGATATATGACAGTCTAAAAGCCAAGAATCTCGCAATTTACATTGAGAGAATCCAAATCAAACCAAGCTATACAAAGCCAAAGCATGCTTTTGCCATTCTGTAGTTACTCTGCACCTTCTTTCACACTCTCATCTGCATTTGGATTAGTTTATTATAGATATTAATTATCTATTTAAAGAATAAGCTGATCCCCCCCAAATGAGTACAACATAGATTCACTAGGAATTGCCATTTTACAATAACAGTTAAAAAAAGAATTTATCATAAATTTCCCAAACTTCAGCAAATACATCACAAAGACCCCAGAGCTGCAGCAATACTGGACACCTACCTGGTTTTAGGACAGCATTTCCACATTTTGTTAGTGCAATCTTAGCATTATCAATAGGACCAGGAGGATCTAGTGTGACACAAAGATGATTAAAATTGGGAGAGCTGAAAACAAACAGCCGGTTGGAGGCTCTATTTTCAAATGGAAAGAAAAACAGCTTGTTTGTTTACGACTTGTTCTTATACTGCTTAACAGTATGTTCCACGTTGTTAAAAGTGAGTCAGGATGTTAATTAAGAGCAAGTTTTTCAAAGCATTCATTTTACTAAGTCTTAAGCAATGTAAACCACAAATTAATCCTAATTCTTACCCCTAGCAAAGTCTTCCTAGAACAGTCAGACAAGACTGTAGAACATTTTATCAGTGTTTCTATTTCAGAAGTTTAGAGGCACTTAAATTAGGCTAAAAAGATTTTATTACAGTAGTTAGTCAGTTATCTATGAGTTTAGATTGTGAGCAAGGTCACATCCAGAAGCTACAGTATTACCTGTCAATTTGCACACCAAAATCCACCCCTCCGTGTACTTACATCTAATTTTCCTGCTGTGCTAACAGCCAAACCCCTGTGAACAAGCAACATTCCTTCCACAACTACCTCGTTATCCATTCTTATGTATTATTTGACTATATTCTGTAATTTGGTTCATGGATATATTTGTAATCTATACAACTATTGTCTTAGATGTTTAAGAACTTTCACTGCCTTCTCTATCTGTTCTTCCTACAGCCTTCTAGCCAAGCAAAACCAATTTATTTCAACAGTACCACTACATGACAACAAAAAAAATAAAGGATTACCGGTATGTTGAAATGGAGCACAACTTACCACTGTCTTTACCCTTTACAAATCCTTCCCATTCTCTGAACCAGTGCATACTGATGCAGTAAAATGTTGATGGAGATTCTTCTTCCTGGAATGCTCTATTAAGCTGAAAGGAGAAAGAATCTATGTTTTTCTGCCTTTCCCTCCTCTCCCCCTTTAAACTACTGAATTATTTTAATCACTGTAATTATTAACAGCATAATGTTACATTCCTACAGACCATTTTAAAGAACTACTGACCATCAGAACAGTAAATATCTAGTGAATTCCCGAGGTGAGATTTTGATGTAGTGGTAGCCTTTGTATTAGAAGTTTATTTATTTTTTCCTGAAAATGGCAGTTTTTAAGTTAAGCACAAGTGCTTATCCCCATTAAGCACTACTGGATAATTACAGTGGAGGCTGAACTTTGAAGTAGCTGAAGCAAGCAGCCAACTTATTTCTTTTAAATTAAAAGAGTCTTTTGAAAGATTTGGTCCATAATTTTATGGAAGGTTCTTTGTGTGATGACCTATATCTTCATCTATGCTTATTTTTTCCTTAATACATTGACCAGATGCCGGTATGATTTCAGGCAAGGCACTCACTCACACACTGGGACTTTTCTTTGCTTTGGTTTAAAAAGCATGGGGGAACAAAAACAAAAAAACCCCAAACACCCCAAGCCCCAGAATCACATCCTGGTTTTCTGAGTTTTTGTTGCACAGCAATGTAAGTGAAATTATAAATTCCCAAACAATACCTAAGTCTCAGTTGTATTTAACTAATTTTCATTCTATCATTGTAAAAAAAAAAAAAACAACAAACTAATTTTCATTCTATCATTGAAAAAAAAAAAAAGTAATATTTTTTATAATTAAGATTTTAGGATTTTATTAAAAACCTGAATTAAAAATCAATTTAATCCTAATTAAAAATTAAGACTTTTAACATTTTATTCTTTTTCAGAGACTACAGATCTTTTCACAATGTTATTAAGAAACATGCAAAAAGTCATTTAAGCCTTTAAAGCCACTATCTTTTAGCTCTGTAATAGTACAGCTATACTTCCCCCTTGAAGCCATGAACCTAAAGCATCAATACAACCCCTTAAGGATTCAGATAGAATAAGTTCTGCAATCACTCCCTAACAACCTTAATACAGGATAATAGAAATTTCTGTCTGTAACAATACTTACACAACAGTGCACATACAATCATTGTTTATACTGAAAAGATGTTGATCATTAAAACACGAGGCTGACTCCATGTTGTTAATAATAATAATTACTATCCAGTGGTAAACCAGTCTAGAGAAAAGTCAATTACTGAGAAGCTCAAATAGCAGTTAAAACCTGGAAATGCTGACACAATCTCTGAAGTACAATTAAAGCACAGAGAGAACTAAAAGAATAGCTGCAATTTTGTTTTTCCTCCCTCTCAATAACTGAGGTAGCATAAACAGGACTCCAACCTCTCTGCATTCATTTTCACTGAAAACTTGAAAACACAGTTTTGTTTAAGAATTACAAATTACTAGTTATTTTACCAGACTCACGCATATAAACTCTTAACTCACAGAAAATATACTAGCTGCTTGATATTAATTTTACAGTTGTATTAGAACATGCAGGTATTTACTTCACACTGAATTATTTATGTTTGTTTACATATGTAATGATATTTTTGAAATTAGAACTAAAGATTATAATCAATGTTTTGCTGGCACAGCATTATTGCATTTAAACCTTATCAGACTGCACAGAACAAATCACTGGCAGTGTATAAAGAAAAACTGATCATGTGGCTGCACCGTTTCTATACTATAAAAAAAAGCAATTTAAGAAACAAAATATTTTCTCTAAGTACATTTCCATATAAAGTTATCTGAGATATGACAAGAATCCTTGGATGGATAAGGAGCTGATGATGAAAATTCAAAGGAAAAAAGAGGCTTATAAAAAGTGGAAGCAAGGACAGGCAGCCTGGGTAGAGTACAGGGATGTTGTCTGGGAAGCTAGGGACCAGGTTAGGAAGGCTAAGGCCCAGTTAGAATTAAACCTAGCCAGGGATGTTAAGGATAACAGGAAGGGATTCTACAGGTAAGTAGCAAACAAAAAACAGACTAGGGACAACATAGGCCCCCTGAGGAAGCTTTCGGGAGAACTGGTTACACAGGATTTGGAGAAGGCTGAGGTTCTGAATAACTTCTTTGCCTCGGTCTTCACTGGCAAAGGCTCTGACTGCACCACCCTGTTCTTAGAAGGTAGACACAGGGACTGTGAGAATGAAGACCTTGGGTCCACTGTAGGAGAGGATCTGGTTCGAGACCATCTTCAAAATCTGAACGCGCACAAGTCCGTGGGACCTGATGGAATCCATCCGCGAGTCCTGAGGGAGCTGGCGAATGAAGTTGCTAAGCCACTGGCCATCATGTTTGAAAAATCATGGCAGTCAGGTGAAGTTCCCGATGACTGGAAAAAGGGAAATATAACCCCCATTTTCAAGAAGGGGAAAATGGAAGACCCAGGGAATTACAGACCAGTCAGTCTCACCTTTGTGCCTGGCAAAATCTTGGAGCACATTCTCCTGGAAGGCATGCTAAGGCACATGAAAAACAACAAGGTGCTTGGTGACAGCCAGCATGGCTTCACTAAGGGGAAATCCTGCCTGACCAATTTGGTGGCCTTCTATGATGGGACTACAGAATTGATGGACAAGGGTAAAGCAGTTGATGTCATCTACCTGGACTTGGGCAAAGCGTTTGACACTGTCCCACACCACATCCTTCTCTCTAAATTGGAGAGATATCAATTTGATGGATGGACCACTCAGTGGATGAAGAACTGGCTGGATGGCTGCACACAAAGAGTTGTGGTCAATGGCTCGATGTCCGGCTGGAGACCAGTAACGAGTGGTGTCCCTCAGGGATCGGTGTTGGGACCAATCTTGTTCAACATCTTAGTCGCTGACATGGACAGTGGGATTGAGTGCGCCCTCAGCAAGTTTGCCGATGACACCAAGCTGTGTGGTCCGGTTGATATGCTGGAGGGAAGGGATGCCATCCAGAGGGACCTTGACACGCTTGTAAGGTGGGCTGATGCCAACCTTATGAAGTTCAACCACGACAAGTGCAAGGTCCTACACCTGGGTCAGAGCAATCCCAGGCACGGCTACAGACTGGGCAAAGAAGAGATTCAGAGCAGCCATGCAGAGAAGGACTTGGGGGTGTTGGTCGATGAGAAAATGAACATGAGCCGGCAGTGTGCGCTCGCAGCCCAGAAAGCCAACCGTATCCTGGGCTGCATCAAAAGGAGCGTGACCAGCAGGTCAAAAGAGGTGATCCTGCCCCTCTACTCTGCTCTTGTGAGACCTCACTTTTGGAGTATTGTGTGCAGTTCTGGTGTCCTCAACATAAAAAGGGCATGGAACTGTTGGAACAAGTCCAGAGGAGGGCCATGAGGATGATCAGGGGACTGGAGCACCTCCCATATGAAGACAGGCTGAGGAAGTTGGGGCTGTTCAGCCTGGAGAAGAGAAGGCTGCGTGGAGACCTCATAGCAGCCTTCCAGTGTCTGAAGGGGGCCTATAGGGATGCTGGGCAGGGACTCTTCGTCAGGGACTGTAGTGACAGGACAAGGGGTAATGGGTTGAAACTTAAACAGGGGAAGTTTAGATTGGATATAAGGAGGAAATTCTTTCCTGTTAGGGTGGTGAGACACTAGAATGGGTTGCTCAGGGAGCTTGTGAGTGCTCCATCCCTGGCAGTCAAGGCCAGGTTGGATGAAGCCTTGGGTGGGATGGTTTAGTGTGAGATGTCCCTGCCCATGGCAGGGGGGTTGGAACTAGATGATCTTGAGGTCCTTTCCAACCCTAACTATTCTATGATTCTATATTACTGTTACCAACAGGAAAGAAGGGATTCTAAATAGGTATACAGACATATAATGAAGTCCATTCATTTCAGGGATCACCTATGCACTTCTCATAACCCTTTGGGTCAACTCATGAGTATCAGGTGATGTCAAAAAGCAGAATGAATAAGTGTTTACTTTTTTACCCGAATAAACATTTCCAATTCATTTTTCCTTCTTTTTTCAATTCTTTCAGCCTCTATTTGGCAGGTGTGACAAACATACAGATGGTTAACAGCTGGTCCTCCTCCATACCTGCAGTACATGTAAAAATACATTAACCTTGTGCAAAATACCATGTGAAAAGATCATGCATCTGTAGACAGAGCAAGTGTTTTCTTATAATATCTAACATAAGTCTGATCAATGCCAGTCACACTGCTATTTGATCCATAAATACTATAATTTATTTTCCTAGTAATATTTTGTACTCTATGCTAAGACATAACCATCTCCCAAGTCCCAACTGCCTACAGCCGGTAGAAACCATCCCAAACTACTGTATCACATACTTCAAAAGGTGTTACTAGGGGAAGAATATGACAGTGAGCAAGTATTCTGTTTTATATACACCCTGTGTGATTTTATTAAAGGCCTCCAAGAAACAACTTACGGAAATGTTCCAGCCAGTTTTATTTTAAGCATGTTCCTCCATTCCACTGCAGGCTCATCAGTTCACTCCCTCCCTGACACCAGCCTCTAAACTTGCTTATTGTTTTGTTCTTAAAAAGTTATTCTCCACGACCCTCCCATCCATATTTTCCATGTGTGAAACAAGGAAAATGCATGGAAGTCTGTAGGTACACTGTTACTGAGAAGCACAAGAGATAATATACATATGTAGATGTGTGTGTGTGTGTATAGATATATCATTATGAACACAGGCATCATTTACTAGCCCGGAAACTACAAGCCTGATAAAGAAAATATTCTTGTATGACTAGCAGCCTTAAGAGATGCATTTACCACAACAGAAAGGTCACATATTGAGATAAGGATATTCTAGGTTCTACTTCCTAGTTGCATCATTATTTTTGAGAGACCTGGGGTCTCTTCCGGTTTTGTTTCCCTTCCAAAACTTCCTATTTTGTTCCAAAAATCTTACTTTAAATGAGATAAAAGAGAGTGCTCTTAAGCATTTACATTTAAGCATCTCAACATTTATTATGTGGCTTTCTCAAGTGCAACATGAATTAAAGTTCAAAATATGAAAGTCTATGTCTTAAATAAGAGTGAAAAACAACTGTGGTTACTTTGTGAATAAATTGAAGAAAAATCTGCCATGGAAGGCATTACTTCCCCCTCCTCCCCGCCCCCCCACTTTTAGACTTTGTGTTTGTCAGTCCATAAAAATAATTTGGGATGCTATTTTTCCGACCCCCAACCCCTAACAAACACAGAAGTGTTATATTTTAACTGAAAATTAAAGCATTATTTCAGTACAACAGCACTTGTACATACAAGTTTTTTTGGTATGTATTCAATCCTCCCAACTTAAAGGCATGTTTTATAAAATGGTCAACCAACACTTAAATTGCATCTCTGAATATGACACTTTGTCTTTGAACAGCAGTGATCATTTCATAGCTTTTTAGTTGAAATAGATCAAGTATGGATTATACTATATTATCCCAAAGCAACTTTGACCCCAAAGTATTCGGAAATCGATAGGAGCAGTGCCACATGAGCAGCAAAATAAACATGTTTCGGACATCAATTGGCAATTGGCATTTTAGATGAATATCTCCTTTTTCATAACATTATCTCAACAAAAGACAGCTTCCATGATATTTGGCTTCCTCACCCTAAATTCTTACCCACTGCAACCATGATATTCTCCCATAATTCCCAGATAACAGCAAGACAAAAAGCAAAACATGGGTGCTTCACAGCTACTTTGTGTTAAAGGGTGCATATGCCAGTCAGGAAGCCAGACAGAGCACATTTAGCAACAATTCATTCCTCTACCTAATAGGAACCTATCACCTCTGGGACTTCAGCTATCTACTGAACTATTCTATCTAACTATTGAACTATCTATTCTAACTATTGAAGTTGGTTGAAGTTGGACATCTTGTCAAAAAAGTTCAGAAAGAAGGAAAAACAATTAGAAGTTTAAAACCATTTTTCTTCAGCTTCAACAAATCTTCCTGAATACAGAAAACAAATACTGCCTTTGTCAGTTGGAATTCAGTACATCTACGAAAGTAGAAATAGGCTGGAAATAGAATTGTTCTATTTTTCACTTGTGTCTATTGAAACTTTAAAAAAAAAAAAAAAAGCCCAACTCTTCAGCTATATTGCTTAGGTGGCAGGAAATTAACAGCTAAAAATATTTAATGCAAGTGCAGTAGAGTCCTTAAGGTCATCAGCAAAGCTCTTCTACATCTTTTTGTTACTTTAAAAGGAGACACATCTTTTAAGAATCCCTCCTTTATAAGTAAGCACTTAAGCCTGACCTAGATTAAAAAGCACTGAGTAGTTATAAGGAACACTTAGATATAAGTTATTTTGAAGCAGCACTGGCAGCTGAGGCTATGGATTCAAAGCCAACATAAAAGAAAAGCTGTCTCCAGCCAACAAGAGAACAGGAAGCTGATACAGAGAAGTCTTTCAAAATACCTCTTCAAAGTGTACTTTTGCTGACCTACTTTGTGTCATTCAGTACATACCATACTTTTTATTGGTTTAATGCTCAAGTATTCTCACAGTAACACACTACTTTGTGTGGACTTTTAGCATAACTTTGCAAAAGCAAATTACATACATCGCCTGCTTGAAATCCCTTCACTTAGTTCTGTGCCTAGAATACTTTTTTTAATTTTTTTGTTCCCCTTTTCCTGATCCACTAAGTCTGAAGTCTGATGTTGCTGCTTGACACATACTTCCATGCAGATCATACCACTGGATTTTTGCCAGTTACAGAATAAACCTTACCTGCTGTACAGATTATCCCATATATTTTGAGGTAGCATTACAACTAAGTCCTCTATGAAGTTAGCTTTGTGTGGAGGAACACCTGCAGAAGCAACAACAAATGAAACAAAAACAAAAAACAAAACAAAACAAAACAAAAACCACAAAGAGAAGACAAAATAAACAGAAGAAAAAAAAAAGAAAAAAGGGAAAAAAAAAGAAAAACAGGAAAAAAAAACCTTGCATATTTTATTCAGGACATGGAGGGAGAAGACTATGTTAGAGGTTAGAGGAATTAAAAATATAACCTTTCAATGAATTCAGAGTAATCATGTGAAGCAAGTTCTACCACAGTATAATCTATTACTGTATTTAAAGACACCACTCTAATTTTAGTCTTTCATGAGGCTGAGAAGTTTATAAAAAGCAGAGGCAAACTACATGAAAGATTAAAGGGCTAGAGGCCTTCTTAGATACCAATTGCAAAATGCTTCTTAAGGTATACAATTAAAATGTTAACGAGGGATTAAATATTTTGTTTATGCCTGCAAACACATTAGCAAATGGTCTATTCAAAATTCACTTATTTGCTGTAGACCCTTTTGAATTACTTCAAGCAACACTAATGCTTGTAAGTAGGGAAATTTTGAGGAAGACAGAGGGGCTTCCACGATCAGATACATTGAGTTGAAGCACACAGTAAGCAGGAATGCTTTGAAAAAGGTAAAAATCTAGTCTTTTGGGCACTTGTACAACAAAAGTCATCTGCTGTAACCCTGTAAAAGGAAAGCCACAGCCACAAGGGCTCACATGTACACCCCCCTCTGCACATTGTTACTGGGCACAATATTCTTACGTAAAAAGTTTGTTTCAGCAATAGCAGCAGCACCTCTAACTGCTGATCTAACACAGCTGTATTTTTTATTAGAAAACAGGTGTAAGAACACCACAGTAATGATTTCCCAGAACGTTAGCACTCAAATATGGATAGTTCCCCAATGTTTTGCTTAACGCAGTTCTCTCATTTTTATTAACATTTAGCACAAAGTAAAATTTTTATGCTCCCACACTGAATATACAGGAATACTACTCTATTTTTACACTGCTATGCACTGGCTACTCTGCATCATACCAATTTCCTGTTCCATAGCTTTCAAACTTTCTTGTTGCTTCTAGTGTGCAGCTGCAAATAAGATTTAGATTGGCAGAACAAAGTATCAAGGATGATGATAAAGTTACATGATTTTTGAAAATTGGATACATATGTTTAGGAAGCAAGTAGATAAACTGTTCCTCTTTAAGAATCAAGAAAGCTTATAAACAAAATCAATGTGCAGGGAAAAGAGGAAAAAAAACCAGGAGATCTTCACATGGTATAATTTTCAACTAGTCAGCTACTAAAATGACAGAAATCATTGACTTAGAAGTTACAGTTTTAATTTACCTAAGAAGTTACAGAAGTTAGTTATAATACAAATTTACTACACTCGAATTCCTTTAATTAAAACAAGTGCACATCCCTGCACAGCTACAAGTCGCATGACAGTTACAGTCTCACCTCCGTGCATACAGAGAAAGTCATTATTTGAAATTGGTCCTGGCTCTGCAAAAGTCTTGAATTTATTTAACCACTGTCTGGAAACATAGAACTGCAGAAGGCTTGGTTCCATCACATTCAGTAGGCTTGATATTCTCCGTCTCTCTCTCTGTGCTTCTTCACTGCTCTTTCTATTACCAAAATAGAAATCATTAAACAAATATATACCCTTGTGTACAATACAGATAATTTACTTTGTGAAAACTGTACTTTTAAGTAAATTACCTGGGCCATGGCTATACGTCAAAGTTTGGTAGTATGAAGCAGTTGACTTAGCCTGTGAAATAACTTGCACCTTTTATGAACAGCCTGAGCCACCATCTAAATGTGTGGTAGGAACCTGGACCGTCACATTAGGGAGCAGTGTGTCACAAGAGTCAGAACAGTTCGTACACAGTGGGAAGGGCAGCAAAGACTACTTGCTCTGTTAAAGGTGTGCTTGTCCTTGGCACACCTTATGCTTGCAAGGCAACCTTTGCCTGCTTAGATCAACAACAAAGACCCCTGGCAGTTCCCATGTAACCTAGCAGCCTGAGAAAGCAAATAGTTTGTAACAGACAGCTGGCTATACTGCAGAGGTGATTACTACCACAGGAGGAGGAGATAAGGCTCTGCTCACCTCCCATTTCCTCTGTATCTTTTGCGATAAAAGCTTTGCAAGCTGGTCCTTGGGCAGATGTTCCTTACTTGCCTTATGAAGTCAGGCTGAACAGTAACTAGACTGGGTAATCCCCCTACTTTTCCTGTATCCCCCTATTTTTCTCATTGAGACTGTTGCTGCTGTCCAACTGAAAGTATCTCTGCTCTCTTGGTTTTAGATTGAATAATCTCTCTTCTCCAAAAGCAAGTTTGAACAATTCGTTCCCTGTCCATGGCAGGGGGGTTGGAACTAGATGATCTTAAGGTCCTTTCCAACCCTAACTATTCTATGATTCTATGATTCCATCCTCCAAAACCCCGACCCAAAACTTGACTCAGCATCACACAAAAGCTGGACCATGTCAGTTAACTTACGGTGTCAGTTACCTCAAATAGCTGACAGAAAAGCTTCAGGTAGACCTAATGGCCATAGCAACAGGACTATTTATAGTATAGCAAAACAAGACTAAAAGAGTAGGAAAAAAAAATTTGCCATAAACCCAATTAAAATACATTACCCATTTAAATTCAGAATAAAATTCTATAACAAAAGCCTTTCCAGCTGTTAATGTAAAAATTTATACATTATCTCCAATAAGCATTCTAAAAACGTGCTGAAAGAACATCTATTTTGTGTGTGTGGCAGTATTTTGTGGGTATATTCTTTTTTTAAAAACCAAGTTTTATGAATGCTGTTCTTTTATTATTTAAATGTTTGCCCACAATCAGGTACAGTGTTCTTCCTTGGCAATACAGCATGACTTCCACATTCCTTTCAAAAGGCCTGCTGACCCAGACTCACAGGCTTAGCTCAGACAGTGGCAGGTACAAGTGTTCCTAATGAAAGTTAAACCAGAACACATCTCATTTCTCGTGCAACAATGACACAATCTGTTTTGCAGTAAACTTGTAGAAATTTGATCTTTGTACAAGATCCTTAGAATCTGAAAACTGAATTGTTTTTATTATTTCAAGTACAAAAAATTCCTTAGACTGAAGATGATAATAACATGACTTCTCGTCTTTCATTTCAACTTTCAGGAAAGTCTAGCCTCTAAATTCCTTGAAATTAAATTACAACACAGTAAAACATCTGTTGATCTACATCCCATCTGCTAAAGACTTTCCACTCTTCCCTTTAGAGCTCTAAGAGTCTGTGTGCAAAACCTACCATTGTGCAGCATTCTTTTCCTCTGACTAAAAAGGAGGTAATTAGTGGCTAATTCTAACAGTTGTTGAAAGTTCTCTTTCTAGTCATCTTACTACACTTTATTTATGCAGATTTAATTTTCATTTCAAGTTCCATACATGCTTTAGCAGTGACAGAGCAAGTGTTAAAAACGCAACTGAAGGATTCAGTCTTTCTCCAGCATAGGTTGTTCTGGTTGGGGAAACTCTTCCACTATAATTCTTTTTTGTGACAGCCAATTTCTGAAAGCTGCCCAACTGCTTTAAAGTTATTTACATACCTGACCTACATAGGCATGATTGTACTTTCAATTACTTACCTGTAGAAGAGAACATAAGCTTCTGCATTTTGCACTGTGGATTCTGATACTTCTGTGACACTCTGGTCATCAAATTCATACCACAAATTATTTAAATTGTTGCGACAATAAGCTATATAATGTCCACCTGGAGTGTAAGAAGCAAGATTTATTAAAGTGTCCAGTGCTGCCCATTTTACTGTGCAACACATGAAAAGGAAGTAAGTGCAAAAAAACCCCCACAATTCTTAAATGGGAGAAACATCAAATCGTTAGCAGACATGATCTGGATAGTAAGTTCTCCCAAACTCTGGATCATTTCCCACTTCCCCTCCTGAATTTCCATCAGCTAGTGGCAAACTGAACACCGTTTTCAGCCTATTCTTAAACTTTTCCAGCAGCTTGATGTTGAATGCACTCTTGAACTATGAAACTCGAATCAGAGTAAGAATGACTGAACAATTTACCCTAATCAGTTTTCACAATGAACTCTTTTCAAACCTTTCTAATGGAAATTAGCATAGATGTGTAATGGCTACATAATATCAATATGAAGACTATCCATAATATAGTTTCAATTATTACTATTTCTAAAACACATATTCAACTGCCAACAAATAAATAATCAGATGTCTACTAAAGTGATTATGAAAAGCATCACCCAGCAAGTACTGAATAGAAAATGAAAAAGCATCCAGAAAAGTGGAAACAACTTCATCTGAACAATGGACACCTCAAGTTTGGACAATATGAGGTGGTGGGTAACCTCTATAAAATTCTATGAAGTTTCTGACTTCAAACTTATCTTTGTCCTATTTTCCAAATCTAGACAGAAACAAGCTTGACATAAAGCAGTAAGATGTTTATTCAGATACTCATCACTAGCCATGAACAGCAGATACTGCCTGGTTTGGGGTTAATCGGCAGTGATCAACCAAAAGAACAACTTTTAAAACAATTACTGGCATCTTTATGGTGAACTCTTTCCAAAAAAGTAAGTCATACAAAGCATTAAAACTGTAGACAAACAGCACCTATGCAGAACAGCTGATCAATTGATCATCTGCTGGCATGTAACATTATTTGTACATTTATATTGTTCACTTACAATGGTATATATAGTTTACTTAACTTAATATTGCAGGATCTGTTAATTTTTTTCCACCTACAATATTATTTCAGTATGCCATGCAATTTCAAAGATGCGTCAACTCTTTAAGAACAAGCCATCTCATGGTTCAAGGTAAAAATCACAGCATTTATCCTTCACAGTATAATAACCAATGCTTATCTATTTACTCTTCAGTATATGAATAATCTTAAACAGAAGGGCTGATGTGAATATCAGAGACAGAACAATGAACCTCATACTTACTGCTGGCAGTTCCATGATGGCAGATGACAGACAGAAGATCATAGGTCACAATTTGAGCTGGACTGTCCTTTGCAAGGAAAGGCTGAAGATCAAGGCCTTCCAAGGGAAAGGACACATGGGTCCCAATTTTAGTGGAAAACATAAGTTCATGTCTAAATCTTTTCAGATGAATGCACAGTATCTGTAAGAAGGATCGACAGATTCACTCAAGAACTTTACATGGTACTAACTGACATATAATAACTGCACTGTGCATGCCACATTTTCCTTTTATCATCCCAAAAAGATCACTTTACTCTATGGCGTGAGGCAACCATCACAAGCTCTGTGTTCCATAGATTTTATTTATTTTTTTTAAATCAACCGTGGCTCAAGGAGTTACAAATGCATTTGTAATTATCTAAGACTTATCTTACTAACAGTATAAAAAAACCCCAGTCCTGAACTTACGCTGATTCAGCAATGAGCAACATACCTTTTATCTTCTTCAATGCACCTATTGCACAATCTTGTCATGAGGGACATTAATTCTTCCTGATTGTTGCACCCATCAACTCATGTTTTGACGCGCAAGATTGGATTACTTTTAAAACGTGAAGTTACAAGCATTACTTATGGAAAGCATTCCCATTCTGGCTGTGGTATTTAAGTTCTACAGTATAAATAAGCTCTGCAGGCTGACAGTTATAACATAGTAAAGTTAGAATAATGGGGTTTTACTTTTCATGTACAAGGTTCACTTTCTTACAGGGTGAATCATCAAACGTTGCTCAGCTTTTTAAAACAAATGCCGATAAGAGGATACACTTTCATCATGTAATATTATAAACATGACTTACTTCATGCAATTCATTAGTCTTACCACATTCCTAATCATGCAGAAAGAGTGTTTTAAAGTGCATGTAGTAACAGTACCTCAGGAAATTTTTGCACCTTGCAGAATTTCACTCCATTTCTTAACCTAAGCAAAGGAGAAAAACAAACAAACAACAAAACAACCAATACTTAGTTCTGAAAAGGTTTTTGTCTTTTTTTTATTGCGCTAGTCAGCAAGTCAAAACTGAGCATTACACATTAGTAAACACAAAATATTTCTGGAATGTAGACTAGACATGGAGTAGCCAAAAAAATGCAAACAAGGATGCTTTAGAAGACGAGAAAATCTGTACTGCTGAAAAATTCAAAGCAGCAAGTATAGACAGTCAAGCTCCATCCAGCTAACAATTTCTCTTAGCATAAAGGAAAGAACTTTAAGCTTTGTTAAGCTGATTATTCAGCAAAATAGAAAAAAAAAGCAGCTAAGTTTATTTTTAAGAAGCGATCTACAGCAGATCACCAGTTACATAGCAAGCAATAAAACTCCTTTTCCATAAAGGGCAACGAGCTATCTACAGACCACTTCTTTTTCTCTGTTCTTTAAGGCCACAATGTATTTATTTGTGACACACTGAAGGACCTACTGCACATCAGTGAAAACCTACTAGTTATATAGAGGGCTAAAAGCATTTTTTTCAATCAAAAACGATTTAGAAAGGTCTAAAATTATAAGGAACATGAAAAAGAACAAAACACAATTTGACTGCAATTTGGTACGCTGAGTCAGTGCTTCCTGACTCCTGCACCTTTGTAATAGCAAAATTCTGACAGTCAGAACACAAGGTAGTGTTGAAAGATTTATAGCACTATGACATATCCAGCAGAAATAAATACCTCTTGACTAACAAAAGCATTAGAGCACTCAAATTAAGACAAGTTAAAACAAAGGTAAAAGCTTACTTTTTACATCTTCCACAGCTGTACATGTTATCACCTGCAAATATCATGGAGAAGACAAACAGCCATTATTCTCTTAAATCCAAACAGCTATCCTTCAAGCACATACACTTGATATATAAAAGTCTCAGGAGAATTTATCTTTAAGTTGCATTGAATATTTAAGCCGTGAGAGTGTTGACATAGCAAGTAAATAGAAAGGTTCTTTGGTTTTATGCTTGCCACTATGAAGCAGTACAGCATAACGTGAAGAGATGAGGATACATAATTAAAAAAGAGAAGAATTTCACTAGGTCAAATTAAGTATTAATATAATGGGGTTTGAAATTTTTATGACCCTTCAGTTGATACCACTTCATTAAACCGAATTCAGATTTACTTGAAGTTTCTAAAGCAGCTTTCCTGGGCATTTCTTGCCTCAAATATTCCGTTGAACAAGAAGCTTACCTTTTTAAAATGAGTGATCCCGTAAGAGCAAGGAATGACTGTATTACAGTCTAACAGGTGGCCTTTGCTTAATTGCGTGAAGCGAAGAAGATATTAATCATCTTAGTATGATTAGAGGAAAAAATATCAGAAGAAACATGTTCATGTAATTGACCTCTTACCCTTGAGCTCATCTCTGGCGAAAAAGGCAGCAAGACAATCTTGTAAGGTTACAACTGGACCCCAAAACCAGCTAGGAACACATGAGACAACAAACCTGAAACATCATTGATAGAAAAGAAAGAAAAACAACAAATGTTCTGCCAGAAGAGCAGAAACTGGAATTTCAAAATAGATTAAAAAATAAAGCAAGGTAAATATTACTTACCTTTTGAAATATTCCATAAAGAAAGCTATCCATCCCTGGGGGGCATATGCTTCTCCACATGACCCAGCCTTGACTAGAGATGTCTGATGACTTGCAGAATGGAGTTTAGCAAGATCTTCCTTACCTGGAATAGGCAAGGACAGATCCTGAAAGGTCTCCAGGGTTACAGACAGCTAAAGAAGAAAACAAATGAAACAAAAGAGAGTTAAGACTGAAGAGAAACTGAATTAAACTGACTACTGTAAAGTTCACCAGTAACTACTAAGTCACTGTGTAGTTGAAAATTCCACTAGGTTGCAAGTTAATTATAAATAAGGAGACATAAGAATTAATTTCTAAAAGAGGAAGAAAAATTAACATTTTAGAGTGAACTTGCACACTGTTATCACTGAAACTCTTCAAGTCATAATTAATTATTTGTCTTCCTAGTAGTCACAAAAAGCACTATGAGTTTTGCCTCAGGCTCTTGTTATACAAGCTAGTTTCAGAAAGCTTCGTCCCCTTGTTTTGACAGTATCTTACTTTGGTATTATCTTAACCTAATGTAACTGGACCTGCTGCAAAAGAAACTCAGCTATGCATTTTCTTGCTCCCATCCTGGATTTTAGTGATCACATTTGCTTTTGAGCTCCTATTACCATTTGAGTAAAGAAGTATGAAACAACTGAAACTTCTGAGGATATCTTTCACAAAAGAATAAAGTTACCAGAGCCTCACTGTATTCATAAAGCTTAAGTATTTGTACTGAGGAAAAAAAACATGTTAAAAAATAGAACTTCCCCTTCTTACTCACCCGATCACAAGTCAGGCACTGTACTGAACTTATTATAGTCCCATCAAATATATCAGAGATAACACTCCTGTACTTCTTGCGCTTCTTCCTTTTTGGCGATGATACAGTTGCAACTATAAAATGACAAATATTAAATGCTGAAAGTAAATCAAGATAAAGTGGGTTCCAATTTCCTTCAACTTTGCATAATATAATTAGAGATCACACATATTTAGGACTTGATTTTGAACCAAGCCCTATTTTCTGTTTACTAAATATTTCTTAGAAATTACACAAGCAGATTACTGCTAGTACCAGGCAATTCACGTAGGTTCCTCAAGCGGTTTATAGTGGAAAAATATAGGAAAATTTTGCCTAAGTTTAAGTAAGACTTAAACTGCCAGTCTTGAAATCTACAGCCTCCTGCTACGAGATTCATCTTGGCAGGAATCCCCCAAGGTATAAACTTTAAATGTCACATTCTGACATTTCATTTGATCACATCTTCCCACAAGTTTTAACCATGTTGGGATGAAAACCACATACACAAGCTTATTGTATCACAACACTGGTGACAGTGACAGGATTGAAATAGACCTAACTACTAGAGTCCAGCCTAACAGCAGCTTATTAAAAAGTAAGAAGAAAACCCCAACTCCAAGCATAACATGCGCACCCCCTCCCCACCCAAATCCACTATTAATTAGGGAAACACACCAAAGCAGTCTCTCAGGCTCTATAAACTACCAGCATGGTATGCTACAATGAAGACCACAAAACCTCTTTTGGAGACTGAATACTACCCAGGAGATAACTGAAAAGTCTTGTAGGAGTCAAAGTCTGTCAAAATGCTAACAGCCAGTAACAAGCAGTGAGCCATGGAAATAGTGACAGGAAATTGAATTATCTTTCTAACTAACTTCTCATACATTTCACCTCTTTCCAAACTAGAGCAGTTGAGAAAGTTTTCTCAAAATACTATTCCATCTTCACAGAGCAGAGGCAGATACTGTTCAAGCATGCTTTGAAAGAATCAGAATTCTACAGAAGGAAGTCTTATTGCATGTCCAGTTTACATAATGGTCCCTTCTCCCCAGTAGAGATAGAGGATTAAAAAAAATACTGAAGAAAAAACACTGCATTGGTACACAAGACACCAGAAACAACAAAATGAAAACTGCAATACAGAGCAATTCAGTACTAGGGGGGAGAAAATAAAGAGCCTATACCTTTTTTGTGGACTTGTGCCAGTGAAGAGCATGATGAGAATGATTTTGGTGGACTGCTTGATAAGCGAGTGTTCATCCCTTCATTTGATGATGGGGTTTGTGCTGCAGATATATCATTCATGTGTACATCATTGATGTATTCTGCAATTAATATTTGCATTATTTCATAAATTCTACCAAAAATTTAATGCAGAATGAACAGACACAATAGTCATGCAATTAATTTAACCACACTGTCAGGTCACAGGACATTTAGGAATGCAGCACCATTTCAAGTCACATATGTTTTTAATTGAGAACAAAATCCAAACCCCCCATTATCTTCTGGGTTATCTGAAACCTTACCCAGTATAAATATTTAGTTTTTCAAGGAAATTCAAGTTGAATTCAGAACACTTGAACTGAAAAGTAAATAAGGGAGGTGCATTGCCTGAAGTCAATCAACCTACCCTATTTGACCTGTACCTCTCTACACTATTTGTTCTACAACTCTTTTCCACTCACATAGATATTCCAGCTAAGAATTTGACTATTTCAATTGCACATTAGTAACGTATTACCTGAGAATCTGCTGTGTATCTGTACTTTGACAGTTCCTTGATTATTTAAAAATTCAGTGGTCTCTGAAGCAGTATTTGTGTCTTTTTCAAAGTCTTCTATAGAATTTGCTCGTTTAAGCTTGCTGCTTGATATTTTTTCTTTCTGCCAGTCTTTGGATGTGACTGAGTTGTTATCATCATCCTGAATTAGCATAGTTGTCTCTGCAGGATCCTCTAAGACAGGTTTGAAAATAGTGTCATTTTCTGTTTTATCACAGGTACCACAGGATTCACAGGGCTGAAAGCCTACATCTGACTGGCTCTTGTCTTCTTCCATACTGTCTTCAACACTTGTAGGCTGGACATCTTCCAGTTCTATAACTGGTTCTTTAAGTTCTTCGTGAAGCAAATCCATTAGGCAACGCAAAAATTCTTGTGCATCCTAGGATTTTAAACAAGTTTTATGATATTATTCCATTATGTTTGGAAGAAATTAAAGTCATATCAGGAAAAGATACAGGTAACTAAACCAAAAGCTGCAGCTGGCTTGTTAGAGAAGAGTAAGTTAAATGTCTCTGTCTCAGGTCTGAAGTTCAAAAGAAATTTCATTTCCAGATCATGTTTGTTTCCTGTGTCCATTTCCTGCATGTAATCTTATGAGTTTCCTCCAAAACACTTCTATTCCCAAAAAGCTTATTTCAACAAGTGTAACTCAAGCAACTACCAACACTGTGGTGAGACCCCAGCTCTGCTGGTTATGGAATAATGTTTTCAGGACAGTTTTTTTTAAAACCTCATGCAGCATCTTCAGGCAAAGCAATCTGAGCCTTGTTTTCACTGGGAATGGCAGGACTTTATTAAGAAGTGTTATGTTGTACTTATCCTGTCTTTCCAGTAGTATCACACTGGCAACAAGATTTTAATTCTTCTCAAGCCTGGACAAGACTCCCCCGCTATCAGTATTTCCCCAAAAAGCTGTGAAGATTTACTACAAGTCTAATCTGTGTTTTGAAGTATCTTAAGAGGCACCAAATTTCAACAATCCACATAGCAGCTTGGTTCCTGGCACTAGAGAATATCTAATAAAACAAGCGTGGGAGAAAACAATAGCCTCTCCTTGGCAACTACTACTGCTTCTGTTTTCTTCCATTTTCCTTTCTGTATTTTGGTTGTTCATAAAAATAATTTCTGCTGCTCAATATCACCATCCAACACACCAATTACTAAGCTCACAACTGCAGACTAGAAAACATTCTTTTTCTCAAAAACTAGAACTATCAGATTCAGTTTTGGGTTTTGAGTAATGAAAAAAAACCCCACAAAAAACCCTAATATGCCTATTTGCTAGTAATACTTTTACACCAAAAAAGAGACTCAAACCTTAAGACACAGCTTAACTGATAAACATTCTCCACTGAGCAAAAGAATTCCTTTTTCTGTCTGAAGATTGGATTTGGCTGCCCAACTGGCTGCCCAATTTGTGGGGCTGGGCAACAGGAGAATGTTGGTCATGAAAGACTTGCTTTGTTTTAATTGTTGCCATGAAACATACTAAACATACAAGTGAAGTGTGATCCAGGCAGAACCTAAAAGGGTTTCTCACTAAGTGCTGCTCTGCATGGAAAAACATATTCTCAGTGTTCAAAGCTGTGAGAACCAAGTTTCCATACAGCTTCTCTTCAGTTATCAGGATTGATTTTCTGCTTTTCCAGAAATTTACATGGCTCTTCAGAAGCCCAAGAGTAAACTAAGTCCCACTGAGATTACTATTTAAACATTTACTTTACAGCTACATGCAGTATTTGAACATTAAAATGTATTCTAATCCTCCGCTTCACAAATATGAAACATGCTAGCAGAATTCCTTTGAATAACAGCAGATTCCTGGAAGATCTTAGTAAGCTTTTCTAATTAGAGGGTTTAAATTATTCCTCTGGCCAAAAAGCTTTTAACAAAGTACTGCAAAATGTATGAATAGAGCAAGATACTGAAGGATAATTGAAGAATGCCTTTACTATATAATAATCCGTATCTATTTAGCAAGTTGCAGACCCGAGTTCGTACAATACTGCTTACGAAACACAGAGCAGTGCATTTGTTTTTTTAAAAGATAATAAATGAAAACTGGATACTGTGTACTTAGATTTAAAAGAAGCCATAACTGGTAACAAATATTAAATATCTATTATATCTTTTTTTTTTTTTTATTTTTAAACACCTTTATTTTGTTTTCTGGGACATAAATTATTCTCAGAAGCTGAAGGCCTTTAAAGAATTTGATATCAATGAACATAAAACCTGACTTAACTGCTGCTGGTTCCATTTTCCATTTCAGATGATTTACATTTGAAGCATATAAAGCTTATGTTGCTATTGCTTTTAACAAATATAGGAAGCATGGTATCTCAAGCATTAGATTTCAAAATAAGAGAGAATTTTACAGCTTAGGCAGATTTTAAATCAGAAGGTTTTACCTGTTGAGAGTAGCCTCGAAATGTAGGATTAACAGTTTTAATTCCTTGAAATAAACCAGTAGGAACAACAGAACCAGGTCTAAAGAAATAAAAAGTTTTAAATAAGTATAAATAAAAAAGCATATGGGATCATAAGTTTGCCTGCAACTCAACTGTAACATGTATAACACCAGTAGTATTAATCTTAACCAATATAGTACTGGTATTGAATTATTAACTATACTCTTAAAAAAAAAACAAACACAAAAAAACCTGTCCTCTAACAGAAATAGAGACTATATCAAGCCTTTTAGGCCACATTTCTTACTAGAGAATTAGGTGACAGATCAGGCATACACTTGGCACTATGCACAATTACTGTTTCTCCATCTTTGTACTTATATTTTGAAGTATTTTCTTAGGCAGAGATAACAGAAATTCCATATAAAGAAATATGAAAAACTGATAAAACATTGAGACAGAATGAAGAACACAGAGATAAAGTAGTTGAACATTTTAGATGTATTTCTGGTACATATAAACATTTTTTGAAAGCTTAATACTACTTTGCATAGTGTTTATCATCTACTTCTTGTTAGAACTTCCTTACTAGGAGAATGTACATCAATTATTTGTACTATCTTTGGCAGCTATGGAAACAAACAGGTAATAAGGAGCGTTTTAATCCTGCAATTTAGTCTCTCCTTCCTTAATTTATAAGAGTAATTCGGTGATACAGAATAAAAATTAGAACCCTGGGAAGGATGCATTAATCTGTCCTGACTCTGGAGTTTATTTATAACCATTTAAACCCCAAAAGGATACAATACCTGCTTTTGTGCCAGAGTTCTGTCATCAGCTTGAGGTAACTTTTACAAATTGCTGGTTTCTTATCTGTCCGGGCTAAGCCTCCACAGTCAAGAAAAAAGTGTGTCAAAGGTGGACTGATTAAAAAGAAGAAAATAGGGTGGGGGGTTTTCAGGTTGTTAAAATACAAGATGAAATCTGCATTTCACATAAGATTATTGGGGAAAAAAAAAATACTACTGTAATTGAACAATTCTGTTTCCTACATCCTTAAATGTTACAACCAAACATTTCCCAGTAGGACAACTTCAGCAATACAGCAACACTGTTCCTCAAACACATACTGACATCTATTAGAGCACCAGAACTGTGGGATTCAAATGCAAGGTGATTTTCCCTGTCTACTCTGCCCTCATGAAAACCCCACCTGAAGTACTGTGTTCAGCTCTGAGGCCCTCAACATAACCAGGATGTGGACTTGTTAGAATGAATCCAGAGGACAGCCACAAAGATAATGAGTGGGCTGGAGCACCTCTCCCAGGAATACAGGCAGAGAGAGCTGGGGTTGTTTAGCCTGGAGAACAGACAGCTCCAGGGAGACCTCAAAGCAGCCCTTCCTTTACCTAAAGAGGATCTACAAGAAAGCTGGAGAGGGATGTTTTTTTTACAAGAGCATATAGAGATCAGACAAGCAGGAATGGTTTAAAATTGAAAGAGGGTAGATTTAGATTAGATATTTGGAAGAAGTTCTTCCCTGTGAGGGTGATGAGACACTGGCACAGGTTGCCCAGAGAAGCTGTGGCTGCCCCACCCCTGGCAGTGCTCAAGGCCAGGCTGGATGGGGCATTGAGCAACCCGGTCTAGTGGAAGGTGACCCTGCCCATGGCAGGAACATGCAATCAGATGAGCTTTAGGGACCTTTCCAACCCAAACTGTTCCTTGATTCTATGATGATTCTATGTTTGTAGGTCAGTAATTTATACTTAAATGACTTATCCGTTTTCTTCATACAGTTTTGCCAACTCACATACCCTCTCCATTCCCTTCAATCCCCTTTTGAAGTCACAGTGCATCAAATAGATTGGACCTATTTTCATCCAAGAAAAAATTTCCCAGAATAACTGCAAAATTTGGAATTTCTCAACTAAGTAACTTCCTCATTCTTAGATGCCTTGTCTACTTTTTTTACCTTCTAAAGAGATTTTCTTTAGTTCTCATCTCCCTCAACTAAGGATCTCAGTGAGGTCTACTTAGCCCTGGGTCCTGTCATGGATTTCAGCCAAAAGCAGATGCACAAAGTATTTATGATATATATTCAAGTGTATTTCTAGTGTTTTTATATCTTCAGCTTTTGTAGATTTCTCCTTCATGAACTTGTCTGGTACCCTCATGGATGACAAGATTTTGCATTCTAGCAGTTCCTGAGATGATTTACCACAGAGTGTCCCAAATGTATTGTTTGTAAGGACTGAATTTGGAGCTTTTGATCTTAACATGTCTCTCTTTTTTTTAATTAGGATTTATGTTTATGCATTTTCTTTGATTTCTTCTCTAACAGAAAAGAAAACCCAAGCTTTTACCAGATTTTCTTATTTGTAGAACTGCATATATTTTTTATTTAGAACAGTGAAGAACTATAATGAAACAGGGAAAAAGCTGAGCAACCCATATGCCATAATGCTTTTTTTTCCCCATCAGTCAGTAACACAATAGTACGATATGACTGAGATTTAACAAATACATGGGCTCTTCCGTAATAGTGCAGCCCTTCAAATTCATTAAGTCCATCCTTACCAAATGCATGAGTAAGCAAATATAAAATACATTTACAATAATTTTCCTTACCAGTTGGAAAGAGCTTGTAAAGCTGCATTCATGTAACAAGTGTTTCCAATATTTTTTAATCCTGTTAGACCTGAGAAACAGAATGAACATTCAGCAAGTCTGTTAATCCAATACATGTTAAGGAAAACACTTCCTAGAAAATATGTACTAATTAAAATACTTGTGTAACACTTCTGATGGCAATTATAATGCAGAGTTGTAACTAAAAGAAACACAGGACTCCTAAAGGAATATTAATCTAAATAGAATTAGTAATTAAGTGCTTTGATTTTGGCTGACTAAAGCACTTCAGACAAGTAGATTATATTTCATTTTACTAACTTTTGATGTTTTATGACAGCTGCAGATTGCAATTTGAAACTCTTATCAATATTTATGTTTTACTTGAACTTAATGATTTACCTGAACTTAATAATTTACCTGTTGAATAAAATTGTTGCTATGCTTTATTTGTAGCCATACTACCAAGAGCTTCTCAAGATTTAATTCTCCTGTCTCTAGTTCATGTGAGCAGTCAGATTAGTAAACATTCAAAACCTACTCAGCATGTGATTATTCCAGAATCAGAATTACCTAGAATCAGTCTTTTTCTATGCCAATTACATATGCGTACTCTGAAACACAGACTGCTCAGTTTAGCCTTTCCCACAGAATTTATTTTCAAGCCCAGATTGTTTACTTTCTTTACTGATACACTCATGTAGTTTTTCCACACACGTAAAAGATACAATTCATGTATATTCTTGCAGTGATTATGGAGTCATGGAAAACACTCTCTAAATATTTGAGGAGAGACTATTTAAACAAGTCATAATTATTACATGATCTCAACTTAAAAAAATGACACTGAAATACTTGCTATTTGTAGCTACAGAGGTGTTTAAATAATCTAAAATAATTACAAATTTCATACAAATTTCATACAAAATTGCTTTTGTATGAAAAAATGTTACATTTATAAGCAAAGAATCAACAAGACTGGAAAACAATATATTCAGCAGTCAACACCACTGGCTCTATTCAATCCTTGAAGTATAGGACCTACCCCAACCATTTGAGTCCGTGGCAGAAAAATAAAACATTGTAAGACAAATTATATGTATAAAACAGTTTGATCACTTCAGCTGAATTTTCTAAAATTGAAGATTTTAGAATCTTCAAATTAATCAATCTTCATTTTCAAACTTAAAAATGAAGTTTTAAAAGATTCTTCTATCTGTCTGAATGGAAATATAGTCCTGCTTCCTACATTTGAACTTGCATTACGCCCCTTCTGATTTCCGCTACAAAAACGATGGTCATTCTTACTGAAACTGGAAAGTAAGAACAGTTACAGGATTTTTTTATTTTACTTAACAGCAGAAGATATATCAGAAGCACACTCTCACTGCAGTTCTCCAGCCTGCTGTGCTGCAAGTAAAGATTTTTCTTGCAGAAGTATATTCTAATGTTTGCTTCATAAAAAGCATTTCAAAACAATTTCTAAAAACAAAGTTAAAATGGAGCTAAAGAATTTTTTTCCTTTAATTTGAAGTATGTATTAACACAGTCTCACCTATATTACTGGAACTTCGATGCAATTCTACTTGCAAATTACTTTTATACAAGTTACATTCCCGAAAAGATTAATAGGACAAGAAGATACACAAATAAGCACACTGGCAGGAGAAACTAACTAGGAATAAAACACATGGTTTAATGATCCAAGAGCAGATGGCAAATAAGTGGGGTGGTGACATATTGAGAAAGACCGTGCCAGATAACAGAAGGGGCAAAGTAGTTTTTTTCTGGCCAATGCCAGCAGGTTTAGGAGAGGTAAAGCTGGTAATAGAGCTTTAGGTAGTAAAGGAGAAATGAGATCCATTGCTGTGGTTTAACCACAGCCAGCTATTAAGCACCACACAGCTGTCCGCTTATTCCCCCATAGTAGGATAGGGGAGAAAATCATAACACTAAAAATGAGAACACTTGTAGGCTGAGATAAAAATAGTTCAATAGGTTACACAAATGCACATATACTTTAAAAAAAAAAAATCAATAAAAATCTGAGATTTATAAGAAATAATAATTATTATGTTCTCTTATGAATTAAGAAATTAAGGCTTCACTGCTCAGGGTTTCATCCACTCTCGTTTTCATCTTTACAACAGTTTAATATTAGGGTAGGGTAACATTTTATACCAGGAAGTTTGGCAGTGCATAAAATCCACCACTGAAAGGAAAAGGGGAAAAAAACCCAAACCCACAAATCCAAAACAAAACACCAAAAAAACCCCCCAAAACAACCAAATAAAAAATCCAAGAAACCCATACCAGGATACTACAGTCTCAGAAAAGGGTTAGCAAAATGCAGGACAGCATTCAAATCAAGAACCTTTTAGGACAAGAGAAAACATTTTATATGTTTTATAAAATAAAAATACTTTTTAAAAAACTACTTTCACCAGTGTGGCTAGAACACCAGCTACACTGAAAATTACTCCAACGTGCATTTTTGTTTTGTTGCTGCTTGCCCAGGTGCACTGCACTTATCACCGCACCCCCTGTTCCGAAGGTAAGTGAAGATTGCTTCCACTTAGAAAAGAGTTAATATATAACTGGAGAAAAGACTAGGAGACATATAAACACAAGAAAGGTCAATAAAGCACTGGATTTTGCTTTTATTACCTCTAGTCTTTAACTCATCTTCTTCCACTTCTATATCCAAGTCATCAAATACAGCTGCTAGTGGAATCTTCAGTGTGGGATTACTAAGTATTTTAAAATCCTTATGAGGAAGAAAAAAAAAAAGTATATTTACTTGCATTTATCAATTTTCCTCTTCATTAAAGCTCACATATAATTTCATCAACAAATCTAGGAGCTGAAAGTTATGTGAACGCATTTTGAAATCTCCCTGCACATAAATAATAGGATTTCACAGCTATCCTGAGAAAGTTTACTAAAGAAAACCACACATTTTTGTTTTCAGATTAGCAGTGACAACACTGCATGATTTTATGCCAACAGCTGAAGAGTCAAAACAAAGCAAATTATAGTATTTCTTTCCCTTCAATTACATACAATAAGCCAGCACTGAAAAGCTAATACAGCAATCATCACATAAAAGTCAGTGTATATGATTTTGATGTGCCACCAGATGGCTCACTACATTTAAGGAAGACAAATGAAAGCACTTGAAGCAAAATGTACAAATAGAAGAACAAAGTATTAGGCAGGCAGACATCTACTGCATGATAAGCTCTTTGTAAGCACATCAATAAAATTTCTAAACAAAACGTTTGACAGACTTTATAAGTTCTACTGAGTTTTTTCTGTATATTATACCCATTTCCTTTGAAGATTGGAACACGTTAAGTATAACAGAAGTTCAGACTTCTGAAGGCAGCTTTATATCAAGTCACCAGAAATTCTGGACAACAGATATTAAAAAAAAATAATATTCTAATGGAACTATTCCAAATGAGCTGGTGGCATTTTATGAGAAAATTATCAGATAACATTCATATTAAATACTAAACTTAAAAGTGAAAATGTTAAAGGATGCCCCTTCTACACACATTGAAAACCTGCCCATCTTTCTGTCCAGCCCTAGTCTGTTCATTATGGTACCTCTTCCATAGCTCAAGCAAAGCAATTTTAGAAATATTGTACTCACACTTGTGTCAGTTTTAAGTGTTACCTGCCATTCTTCTATAAGTCCATTAAATATGCGATAAAGAAATAACACATTTTTTCCAGATTATTTGCATTATGACATTTACACTTAAGAAATTGCAGCCTAACTATCTCCGTGACAGCACTTTCCTACAAAATAAACTACCAGAGTGAACAGTATCAATGCTAGTAAAGACTAGGGGAACTAGAAGGTAACAAAATAACAAGCCAAACCTAAACATTGTTGAAATTGGAGAACAAGATAAGCAAACAGCATATTTCAAAGCACTCTGTGTAAGTCTGCTTTGCTAAATTTTTTTCCTTTAACTTGTCTCCAATACTACCTAATCCTTTATTCATTATTTTACTCATCAGTTACCATGTTAAATGTTAATAAATGTGTAGTTAGGAACAGCTAAGCATTTTTTATAAAGTCTTGTCTTTGATGCCATAATCATCTAAAACAGTACAATCTTAAGCCTGTGTTTTAACTAATTTGAACACCCCTGACACTGGACGTATTTTCCTTCTTGGCACTGTTCTAGTGCCACAGAACACTAATAGCATTCTCCTAATTTCTAGCTTGATACCTATTTTTCCACATGTATCTAACACAATATATTTGTCATTCTATATCGAAATTACACACACATACAGAATATACACAGGTTTCTACTGCCTTCTTAGTAAATTCTTGCATAGTAGTTAAATTCCTAACTATTCAGGAGTGTTTGTGTATAACACTGCACCAGAAAAACTCTCCCACACACATATACATACACAAAAATCAACACCTTTTCAGTAATTTCTCAAAACTAAAGAATAGACATGTTTAAACCTCAGAAACTAAGCCACAGGAATCCCTTTAGAGTGTCTTATAAGACTAGCTGAATCAGATTAACAATTAGCATATATTTCACTAAAAATACTCTTGGTTGTATGAATGAATTTGTATCTTAGGCAAGTATCCATAGACACGTATGAAAGCATTTTGTTGCTCCTTGAAAGTTAGCCAGCAATTACTGTAGTGACCTCTGGAAATAACATTTTCAAGAGGTGGAAATGAGAAAGCACAGGTGAACTGTTCCTATCTTGTGACCTTAATTTTAACCCTATGCTTTTTCTGTACCTTACAGTTTAATGTAGATTACAAATTATTAGAAAATAAGATGAAAAAAGCATTTTTAGGAAGTATGCAGTACACAGAGACAGAACATAGAAGCTGGACACTGTCTTTTTAAAGAAATTTTATGAAAATAGAAATTAATAGAAGTTCATCCACAAGAAAGGAGAAAAAGTCAGTTTCTCATTTGGGGGAAGACACAATGCTTAATGCAAAGCTACAGGTGCTTCTGTTTCACTGGATTAAAAAATACCTGCACACTATTTTCTTGTGCTTGGTGAGACAGTCTTGCATTTGGTAGAGGAGAATGAGATCCTAATTTTCTATCCAGGAATACTTCCTTACTACAGGCATAACACCAAACACGGAGTGTAGTAAGGTTGACAGTTAGACAGTGTTTTGTCTCCTAAAACAGAACAAAAATCAAAACTTTGATTCAGAAATTTAGAATAATTAAATACTGATACATGCAAGCTAGAATGGAAGTATTAAAATTCTACATCTTTCAACAATGAAACAAATGTTAGAATATTAAAAACCAGCAATCACTGAAATTGTAGCACAAACTCTCCAACACTCATTTTTAGTACAAGTCACTAATTAGCAAACCACAGTCAGAATTTAGAGCCATTGTCATATCTGACATGCCTCTGTGTAATTACAAAAATAAGAAGAAAGCCTATTGTCAGAAGCGTTACAATTCACAACAAACCAGTTTTCCAGGAATGTCTCCTACTGGTCATAACAGCAGCTGCCTCCTCTATAATAAGGGCAGTATTTGTTTCTACAGGTTCGTTGTAGAAAATCCAAGCTATTTAACAATCAATCAGAACAATAAGGTAAGAATCTTAGTTGAGTTCCAGTACCAGGTGTTCATATCGAAACATATGTTCTAGACTCAGTTATCTGTTGACAGCTTCACACTGTGAAGCAATGTAAAAATTTGACAGATGGGAGAATATTTTTATTGTTCTAATTTTCACCTTTCTTTTTTTAACCTCTTTGCTTACTGTAAGACTGTATACTCAGTTGCTATGATTCTCCAAGTATTTCTATCAATCCTTCCTGTATTTCTTCTTTATATATCAGCACCAGCCAGATTTAAAGACAATGAGGGATTTGCTAGAAATTAGGAAAATATTGCAACTGCTGCAGGATGCCCAAATTCCTCCTCCCCTCATTTTATACGGCCTTGTACAAGAACAGTATTTTTAATATAAACTGTGGGCTACAATTTCATTAAGTAGCCCTCCCCCCACTTAAAACCATCACATTACATCAATATCTCAGACAATTTTGATAATGAGAATATGCTTGATTCTGCAGCTTCAGCTGCATAAATAATTACAAGTCTTCAGAGCAACAGCTTATTAATTTTCTTGAAGTGGGCAGAATGAACTGGTTCATGTCAACCTTTTTTTCTCTCAGTGAGTTTATTGAGCTGTTCACTGGGGGGTGAGGCAACCCAGAAGAGGGCTCACTATTCAGAAATTAAGTAACAGGATAATCAAGAAAAGGATGTCATCAAGAAAACTGCTCAAGCCCTTTCTTACCTGGCAAGTAAGTAACATTCTAAAACAGCACATAAAACAGGAATAAAATACTGTAGAAAGCCAAGAGGTATAAAATCATCAGCAAGAAAATCAGGGACCATCTGTTCTACAACTGAACTACAAGCAGCTCATATATGTATCTATTGTAAAAGCCTTAGAACTGTAATTCAGCTTAAACAGTTGGCTAAAAAAAAAAAAAAAAGAAAAAGATATTATTTAGATAGATTTATATTAATGCGCTATTGATTTGTAGAAAAATGTACTCCTCTCAAGGCCCTGCCTGGGGAAAAATCAGGAGTGGTGGTAAAATGCAGACATAAAACATATTTCTGGTAAACCCCTGATATATACCATTTGTTCATTTTCATATTCAAGGGGGGGAGTGTTGGCATTTTTAGGGACCAAAAATTTCTCAGTGTGGAACCTCAGACGTATTTTCCAACCAACAAACTGTAAGTAGAAGTAAGAATTTCATTTAATTGGAAAGTCAGCAATTGTGAAATGACACATTAATAAAACTGCCATCCTTTTGTCCTCAGTGTATTTATCAAGAGAGAATGATACATCTCCTTTGCTTCATTTTGGCAAATGTTTCGCTTGTACATGTGTGTGCACAGAACAGACAGCGAGTTTAACACCCAAACAGATGCACTCAAGCTGTCCAACCTTGCCAGAATTTGACACGCTAGGGAACTTAGTGCACACACTCCACTGCTTCCACCAAGCTGGATCAAAAAAATTAGGGAATAGCAGGAAAGGACATGCCTGGCTCAGTCTAAAGTTTCTTCATCTGTAGCCACTGGAAAAGGGAACATAATGCAGAAACAAAGCACCTGTTTCTGGTAATTTATACTTCATTACATCTGTTCAGCTCTTATCTTCATTAATCCAACTGCCTTCTATCAGGCAGCCACAACTGTAAAAAGTTAGACTGGAGTGAAATACTTCATACAAGTGGAAGTACTCAAGAAATCTTTTGCCTATGCATCTTGAAAATCATCACTAATTGTTGTTGCTCTTTTAATTTTCACCATGTTCTTTTACAGAGTACAATGTCAGAATTACATAATAACGCAGCTGCAAAAAAGCCTGTAAACTCGCATGCTCCTACATTAGCAAGACCTGCTTTTATAGATGAACAACATTCGTAACAAATCAAGCTTCCAGTTACATTAACACAGGTTACTGACTTTACCAAAATGAGTAAAAAAGTTCTCCAACTCTACTTCACTGCTTCAAGTAACTGTATTACTAACTAATGTACATACCTGGGAATGGGTAGTACTGTGATCAACATAGGATTCACCACAGCCAACATATGTACATCTGTTCTGTTGAGTAAGACATGAGGAAATACACAGAATTAAAAAGTGTTGTCAGACAGGTTTACAGAATAGGAATATACTGCCAAACCCTTTAAAAAACTCATTCATATTTCAAACTTGCAGAGTCCTATACAAACCAAGAGGCATGCACACTAAGTGTTAAATATCACCTAAAGCAACTAAGAATGCTGCAAGATTTAACTCAACTCCTCTCACTGGTGGGCGGTGTTAGATGTTTAATGTGTTTGGAATACAATTTTTTGCCCATTTTGATATATTTATTAAAGTCAACACATATTTGTTACAATTCATGATTTGACAGAGATAAGTTACAGAAAATAAGTTAGCCCAGTGTCTAAAATACTGAACTGCAACAGCCTCAAACATGACACATTCACACAAACATGCCTGTATGCCCCTATCTGCAGTGCCTATATTTTCAAAGTATTAATTCATAATTTATTAGTTTTTTCACCTTTAGGTATGTTTGCAGCACTATATGGTTAAATACTTACTACATTCTAATTATAACGTGCAAAATAAATGTTGATTTTAATTGTGCTAATTGCAAAATATATTTGGCTGAGTTGAGTGTGGAATCTTGCAGCTGCCAATCTTCAAGCAATTTTCATTAATTCCTCATTTGCATGAGTCAAGACAATCAGATATGAGGGTACAGCATGTTATCTATATAATTAAGCATGTTAATTTATACAATCAAATAGCAGCTGAACACAGTCAATTTTCTATATTAAATAATCACAGATATTTGTTAAGTTACAGATAATTAACATGCTGGGATCTCACCATGTTTTTCTACTGACAAAGGTGAAGACAAGATGGCAATTCATCCAAGAGGAGATACATCACAGCATGACACTAAGTGTCCTACTGCAATTACAAAACTCTCCTATGGAAATGTTGGTATTAAACTGAGTTTTTCAGTAACAGTTTAAGGGCTCTAAGTGAGAAATACAAAATATGTTTTAAGCTTCACACTGTTTCCCCACCTGTCAGGTTGATGCGTCCCTGAACACCTCTTCCTACTCCCAAGAGAGTTATTGTATGTAATTAAAAACTTCAAAACATCTAAGAAATACACATTAAACACTGGTTCTTTCCTCTTTCATTTCTATGTCTCATTGATAAAAGCAGCAATATAATCTGATCTCTTAACTCTTACCATACTCCACTAAAAGGAAACTAATGAAGTAGATTTTTAAAAATCCTCATGCATACACCTAAAGGTTGGCATCTCAGCCTAGAAATCTTCATGACACGACTTAGACAGTAGTTGCCAATATATTAAGTCAATCCTATGAGAGCAGAATTTCAGTCTCTGGAAACAGCTGTATGTCTGAAGAACTCATGAGACATTTACGAAATAAATTAGCTACATATTTTCCCGTTGGTATCAGATCAATCAGAAGCAACATTTTCAGAGCTGTTTTTTTTTTTTTTTAATACACTGAAAACTACATGTTTTGTAGACAGTGAGAAGCGTAAGACAAAAGCTTATTTCAATAAGAACTAAAGAACTATATCCATTGTAAAGACTGTAAAAAAAAAAAGCATACAAAGTTTGAAGAATGTTTATATAAACGACAAATTTTAAAATAATGTGGGTTTGTTTTGCTTAAGAATACAAAAGTCAGAATGTATTTTTATGCTAAAAAAAAAAATCAACATTTATTGCTAGATATTATTATTACAAATGCTAAGAGACTTACAGAAAAACTCTGTACACTAAACTTTGTTTCAGAATAATATCTTATTCTTAAGATCTACATACATGGAGAAAAGAGTAAATATATTCTTCCGGTTTTTAAAGAGCTAAAAAATATCGTAACTCAGGAAGAAACCTTAAAGGTTACTCAATATTGTTAAACTACAAGAAATAGGTACCTGACAGAGGGTACATAATTTCAAAAATAAAGAACTGCATAACAGGTTTTGCTTTAAAATAATAACTTGAAGAAACTAAAGAACTTCATTATAGTTGTTTTCTTTAAAAAAAAAAAAAGCTATCAACTTTATCTACAGATTACTAGAAAAGGATCCTACTATAGAAAAGGATAACTTACCTCTAAGCACGCCCAAAGGTTGGGTCCTCTGACTTTACAGTCCTGACAAGTGCCCTAGTAAAGTTACACACACAAGCAAAGTATTATGTAATTTACTTTCACTAGTAAGCCACAACTTCTAGACAAAACAAGAAAAAACACTGAAAGCTCAGTACCAGTTGAATAATTCAAAGACAAAACAAATGATGTATTGATAGCCAGAACAATTTTTGGGTTGCTTCATAATCCTAAAATGAGCACATTTTTCTACTAACAACTTAGATCTGAGTTTTTATTTTAAACCCAAAATTGTTCTTCTGAATAAAGCATAAACATATATCATGCCACATTATTATAAAGAAAAATAAAATAAGAAAAAATCAAAACTGGTCTTTCCCATAAATTTTTTATAAAAAGAAATGGCAGTGATAGAACTTGTAACAACTGCATATTTCTGTTTGCAGAAAGTCGACATTACCTGCAAAGCTTTACAAAAAAGATGCAACATTAGAGAAATGCTATACCCCTCGGCAGCAAATTCACTATTACACTTTTCAGATAAAGAAATTTAACGCCATGGACACCTCCCAGCTACTAAAATGGGTTACAAGATCTTTAATTGTTCCATTTATTAATACTAGTTGGAAACCAAGAGTTCAAGGAGGGGCAGTTTCTCAAACTGTGGCTCCTCCATCAAAAAGTGAACTGCTGTCCAACAAAACTTAAGCATAAATTTCTTTGTTAGAGTTTGTACTTGGAGCCAATTCAGTTATACTATATTACATTAACATTCCAAATAACTGATACGTCAGTGTCTGAAAATAAAGCTCATCTTGCTGTTATGCTAACTCTTTTAACTAATAATTTCATTAAAATATTACTTGCTCTGGAAAACACTGCTGGGACAGATAAGTACCAAAAAATATTTTTTCAGTTTTATCAAGACCATAATTCTTCCTGCACTTCATTTAAACCTTGCTATTCTAGTAGAGAATATTTTCTCAATGGTTAACACTTAAATGCATCTTATAACTAATAATACATGACAAGATATGTAGCTAAAATATATGACCAGAGTTAACTGTGTTAGGAAGAAAGTAAGCTGCTATAACTCACATGAGATTTCTGTATCAACTCCTCTTTTGTTATTTCACCAACTGATTCCAAGTGTGGGCAATTGCCACTGGGTGATGACATTTTAGAAGCTGTATTTTCTATGATCCTGTAGACAGGATTTGCAAGAGCAGAGAAACACTTGTCAACAGAAGAAAGAATGGGAAAAACCCAATCCTTACAGTTGGCAGCAATATTTGATATCTAACATGCAACATACACATAACTTTTAAAAGAATGCACCTTTCTAAAGTAAGTTAGTATAAATAACTTCATTAACAGTAAGATAATCCAATAGTTGAAATTAAACACAGCTGACTTCTAAATCCCCAGAGTGGAGCAAAGCTGGTTTGGATTAATTATTTAACTTCCTGAGATCTTATGCAACGCTCCTGAAGGGTGCTGAAGCTGTGAGGGCTAAAATGCACTACTTGTTTGTCAAAGGAGAAGGAAACTTTATCTTGCTTTTATTTATTTACAAAGGCACATTCTATACCCAGGTATATGATATACCAAAAGCAAACTGAAACTTGCAACTCACATGTAGCACTGAACACTGGGTGAGCTCTTCTTTTGTTTGAGTTCTCTCTCTCCATACAAGGCCTCTGAGGCAGACAAAGAAACTTATCAGAAAAAGAATGCTAAATACAGTCAATTTGTCATTACCATTTTGATAGTTGCACAGAAAGCCATGACGCTCTACAGAAAGAAAACACAGAACTCAGTAACATTGTCTTTGCATAAATACTCCAATTGCCACATGCAGATAAGAACCTTCCAAGAACTTTGTTCGTTTTATCACTTAATTACTATTGATATCTCAACCTCTCTAAATCCCAAGAAATCTTGAGCTTTCTTTGATCAATTATTATCTGCCCAATCTATCATTCTTTTATCAGGACTTGCACCTAAACTTCTATCCTAACTTAGTGAAGCACACTCCGTGATCTATTTATAGCCTTCAGCACCATTATCAGCACCCCTTTCCACTTCACCTGCTTGCTTTGGCAGGTTTAGGTTTGCTCTTTCCACTGTATGACCAATAACACCCTTGATTATTAAGTAACATGGGGCTTTGACAGCATGTGGGAAACCAAACTTAGCCTACTAGATAACTAGGACACACTTCCCAGTAAACTTTCAATCTATCTTTGACTTGGTCTTTGCTTTCATTGCCTTGCAATAAGACAGCTTTGAATCAAGAGTCATTTCAGTTCCCTCTGGTCATCAAATGGGGATGTTTATATATGTGCATGTATATGTATAAATAGTCTACATTATTCCTATAAACATTCCTTTACAAATAATATAGAAGTATTGTGTATTATTTGTATAGGAGTAATATAAAATATTTTTTATAATTTATTATAGATATGCATGTATATAACTGCATCTATATACTTAAATATATTTTATTTATATATTAAAAATATATATATCATCTTGTGCATTATACAGAAATATATATATACTCAATTATGTGTGTGTATCTTTCAGTGTTTTTGAATATCATGTTGACAGCTGTTCAATAAAATATTAAAGAACTTATCTCACAAGACTGGAAATATTACAGTAAATTAATAATTCAGTATTCTTTTCAAGATGAAGTCTAAATTCTCTTCCTGGACCAGTGGTATGACATTTAGAAAGCATTACTCAAATATATGCTGCAGATGGAGAAGTATTTCCTCAGTTCAGTGTCCATGTGTAATCTATGTGAAAGACACTTCAAATATAAAAACTACTTTTTTTCAGGCCAAACCTCCTCAACCTCAGTCACATCAGCATGTTGCTCTGCACTGTAAAGCTCCTTTTCAGAACAGAAATGGAAACATTAATGCATGCTTCTTTTTTCACATTTTGCAAGGCCTGTTAAAACATTAAATATGTACAAGGGAGTTTCAAATAAAGCCCTGACAACCTTGAAAGAAATTCAGTGTGCATTAATGCTGATTTAACACAAGGGCTTTAAAAAGACTTGTACAATGGATTAGGAAAGCTTTAGGCTTACTTCTTTTTTCCATGTAAGAAGCTTTCTGACTGCATTATTCCAAGTACTACAAAGCAATGAATGAAGACTTTACCTCATGCTACCAGATTTGTATTTAATAGCTACTTTTCACACCTGGAACTACACAAATCCAGACCTGCAGTGCTGAACAAACCCAGCCCCAGGACTTCTGCCCATAGCAGGTTCTGTTTATTGGTGCAGTCTGCATCTCACTTCTCATAATAATGATGAGAAAGACCAAAACATGATGAAACTCATGCCGCACAGATGTGGTCCCTATCCCTGTCCATATGGCAGAACATCCTTTGTAGAAGTCTACTTAATGTTACTGATTCTTTATATGTTATTACATTGGCAAAGCTGAATGGCCTTTCACTTTCTATTAACAGAATTTTTACACACTTCCTTCCACCCTGTAAGCGACCATGATAGCTCAGTGTACTGCCATGACCTTGGCAGCTTAATATACTTCGCTGTGGTAACACATTTTGTAAAACTTCATATTAAAGCCTTAAACTGTATAATTAATTTCAAAACCATGATTCATCCTTCATCTCTGAAAGTCCTAGCAAGCCCAGAGTAAGCCCCTCCCTTGCTCACTGCCCTTCCTTCATTTCACCACTTCCTACTCTATCTCAAAAAGATTGCTTATCTTCCTCTACCCATGTATCTCATTATCACATTCTCTTTTTCACAGGCTTCTGCATTGCGCTGACCTCATCCTAAAGTTGCTTCTTCACACATGCAGTAATTAAAAATAATCTACTTATGTAGTTTCTCTTACATTCCATTTTAGACTCCTCTTCTGAAGCTGGAGCATAACCCCATTTCATGCCCCCAGTGATACGTGATAGTTTGCACTGGTAAAGTACCTAGATACCTCATATGAACAGCTCTACTGCGTCAGATGAAAGGTCTATTTAGCCCAATATCCTATTTCTGCCACGGACCAAAAGAAGACATCCTGTTCGAGAAGGACAGGGAATTGCTTGAAGGAGTCCAGCGCAGAGCCACAAAGATGATTAAGGCAGTGGAACATCTCCCTTATGAGGAGAGGCTGAGGGAGCTGGGTCTCTTTAGCTTGGAGAAGAGGAGACTGAGGGGTGACCTCATCAATGTTTACAAATATGTAAAGGGTAGGTGTCAGGATGATGGAGCTAGGCTTTTTTCAGTGATATCCAGTGATAGGACAAGGGGCAATGGGTGTAAACTGGAGCATAGGAAGTTCCACGTTAACATCAGGAAGAACTTTTTTACTGTAAGAGTGACAGAGCACTGGAACAGGTTGCCCAGGGGTGTTGTGGAGTCTCCTACACTGGAGATATTCAAGGCCCGCCTGGACAAGTTCCTGTGTGATGTACTGTAGGTTACCCAGCTCTTGCGGAGGGGTTGGACTAGATGATCTTTTGAGGTCCCTTCCAACCCTTGGGATTCTGTGATTCTGTGAAGAATAAATATTTTACAAGAATAAATAATTTCCCTGAGTACTTGGCAGTTCTGAGGCTTCCTGAACCAAAAGTTTTTATATTACAGAGAAAGCCTTTGGAAAGGATCTATATCAGTGATTTCAGCCTTTCTCACATTGCAGAACTCTAAGAATTCCTGTCTCAATAACAATTTTCTAGACAGCAATCATGTGTCCAGTGGTCACTTCAGAAGCATTCTGTGGTCTCACAGGAACCTTAGAAAAAAATCACAAGCTGAAAACCATGGACCTGCATTATACAGGATACAAGAAATACTCTTGTTTCACTGTGAGGCTAACAATGAAGTAAAACTTGACTGGGATTAGAACTCAAGTTTTCACACTAACGATTCATTATCGTATTCATGCAATAAGCTTCTCATCAAATGCTTCCCATATATCTGGGAGAGAACTCTACAATCTATTGCCAGCCTCTTCATTGTCTCCACTGAAAGGTTTGTTTCAGCCCACATAACTCAATGCATCATACTACATCATTCAACTATAACAGATATTCATACTACATATATATAATACATACTACATAATATGCAGTATTACTATACATACTATATATAATATATATACTATATTACTAGAATACTACATTACATAATATGTACTATTACTACATACATACACATAATACATACTACATATTCAACTTCAAAATAAGGACTTCTAGCACATTTTTGCTTACCGCATGCCTACACAGTAATATTTCAAAGGAAAAAAAAAGCCAAAAACACCCCTGTAACTCTTATCTTGAACTTCAGTTTGGGGGAGGGGGAACGGGGGAGGGGATTGTTCCTGTTTATTCTCTCATTCACCAAGAAAAAAAAACCAATTTGTCCCCAGAGAAATGTGAACCGTAATTTAAAGCATCATAGAATAATAGAATAGTTAGGGTTGGAAAGCTGGAAAGGACCTTAAGATCATCAAGTTCCAACCCCCTGCCATGGGCAGGGACATCACACTCTAAACCATATCACCAAGGTCCAACCTGGCCTTGAACACCACCAGGGATAAAGCATTCACAGCTTCCTTGGGCAACCCATTCCAGGGCTTCACCACCCTCACAGTGAGAGATCTTCTTCCTTATATCCAATCTAAACTCCTGTTTAACATTTAACCAGTTACCCCTTGCCCTTTCACTGTAGTCTCTATTTAAGAGTCCCCTCCCCAGCATCGTTCCAGGCCCCCTTCAGATTCTGGAAGGCTGCTATGAGGTCTCCACGCAGCCTTCTCTTCTCCAGGCTGAACAGCCCAAACTTTCTCAGCCTGTCTTCATACAGGAGGTGCTCCAGTCCCCTGATCAGCCTCGTGGCCCTCCTCTGGACTCGTTCCAACAGTTCCGTGTCCTTTTTATGTTGAGGACACGACAACTGCACACAATACTCCAAAAGAGAGGTCTCACGAGAGCAGAGTAGGGGGGCAAGATCACCTCCTTCGACCTGCTGGTCACGCTCCTTTTGATGCAGCCCAGGATACGGTTGGCTTTCTGCGCTGTGAGAACACACTGAAGCTGGCTCGTGTCCATTTTCTCATCGACCAACACCCCCAAGTCCTTCTCCACAGGGCCACTCTGAATCTCTTCTCTGCCAAACCTGTAGTTGTGCCTGGGATTGCTCCGACCCAGGAGTAGGACCTTGCACTTGGCATGGTTAAACTTCATAAGAGTGGCATCAGCCCACCTCACAAGCGTGTCAAGGTGCCTCTGGGTGGCATTCCTTCCCTCCAGCGTATCAACCGAACCACACAGCTTGGTGTCATCAGCAAACTTGCTGAGGGAGCACTCAATCCCACTGTCCATGTCACTGACAAAGATGTTGAACAAGACTGGTCCCAACACCAATCCCTGAGGGACACCACTCGTTACTGGTCTCCAGCAGGACATTGAGCCTTTGACCACAACTCTTTGTGTGAGGCCATCCAGCCAGTTCTTTATCCACCAAGTGGTCCTCCCATCAAATTGATGTCTCTCCAATTTAGAGACAAGGATGTTGTGTGGGACAATGTCAAACATTTTGCACAAGTCCAGGTAGATGACGTCAACTGCTCTACTCCGTCCATCATTTCCATAGCCCCATCATAGAAGGCCACCAAATTGGTCAGGCAGGATTTCCCCTTAGTGAAGCCATGCTGGCTGTCACCAAGCACCTTGTTTTTCACATGCCTTAGCATGCCTTCCAGGAGAATGTGCTCCAAGATTTTGCCAGGCACAGAGGTGAGACTGACTTGTCTGTAGTTCCCCGAGTCATCCATTTTCCCCTTCCTGAAAACTGGGGTTATATTTCCCTTTTTCCAGTCATCAGGAACCTCACCTGACTGCCATGATTTTTCAAACATGATGGACAGTGGCTTAGGAACTTCATTCACCAGCTCCATCAGGACTCACAAATGGATTTCTCCATTTCTCATGGACATGTGTACATTCAGGTTCTTAAGATGGTCTCAAACCAGATCCTCTCCTACAGTGGACCCAAGGTCTTAATTCTCACAGTGCCTGCATCTGTCTTCCACGACTTGGGCGGCGTGCTCATAGCATTTGCCAGTGAAGACCGAGGCAAAGAAGTCATTAAGAACCTCAGCCTTCTCCAAATCCAGGGCAGCCAGTTGTCCTGATAGCTTCTGGAGAGGGCCCACATTGTTCCTAGTCTTTCTTTTTTTTGCTACATACCTACAGAATCCCTTCCTGTTATCCTTAACGTCCCTAGCCAAGTTTAATTCCAACTGGGCCTTAGCTTTCCTAACCTGGTCCCTAGATTTCCGGACAACATCCCTGTTTTCTTCCCAGGCTGCCTGTCCTTGCTTCCACCTTTTATAAACCTATTTTTCCCCTCTTAAGTTTCCTCAGCAGCTCCTTCTCCATCCAAGGAGGTCTCCTGGCCCTCCTGCTCACTTCCTTCTAGTCAGGATGCAACACTCCTGAGCTGCAGTAGGTGATCCTTGAATATCAACCAGCAGTATTGGGTACCCCTGCCCTCTACGGCTATATCCCATGGAACCTTACTAAGCAGGGTCCTGAAGAGGCCGAAGTCTGCTCTCTTGAAGTTCATGGCGGTGAGATTGCTGCATGCTCTTCTCACTGTCCTGAGGATCTCAAACCCAACCATCTCATGATCGCTACAACCAAGGCTGCCCTGGAGTGTTACATTTCCAACCAGCCCCTCGCTGTTGGTGAGCAGGAGGTCAAGCAGGGCACCTCTCGTTGTCGGCTCCTCTATCACTTGCAGAAGGAATTTGTCTTCCACACAGTTGAGGAACCTCCTGGATTGCTCATGCCAGGCTGCATCATCCCTCCAACAGATATCAGGGTGGTTGAGGTCTCCCATAAGGACAAGGGCCTGCGAGCATGAGGCTGTTCCTGTCTATCTATACAGCGCTTCATCCACAGAGTCCTCTTGATCAGGTGCTCTGTAACAGGTCCTCACAGTAATGTCTCCCATCACTGTTCTCCCTTTAACCCTGACCCACAAAACCTGTCCCCAGACAGAGTTCCATACTCTCCAGCCTATCCCTAACATAAAGGGCAACTCCCCCTCCCCATCTGCTGGGCCTGTCTTTTCTAAAGAGCCTGTAACCTCCAACACTCTAGTCATAGGAGCCATCCCACCATGTTTCTGTGATACCTATTATATCATATCCCCATAGGCACACATCTCTAATTCCTCTTGTTTGTTCCCCATACTATGGCATTTGCATAGAGGCATCTGAGCTGAGCTCGAAATGAAGCCGGCTCATTGGCTGGAGCGGCTAAAATATCTCTGCATTGCTCCAAGCATTTATTATAGGTGCTGGCAACTAACTGGGAGTGTTGGGATGGAATGATGTACCCCTCCCCCAACACATCTAGTTTAAAGCTTTCTTGACCTGCCTGGCAGGCCTCCTACCAAAACCTCTCTTCCCCTTCATTGTCAGACCAGCTCCATCAGCCCCCAGTACACCTGGCCTCCCAAATTGAGTCCCATGTTCTAGATACCCAAAACCCTGACTACAGCACCACCATTCTAACTATTTATTAACATGCCAAAAACACCTAAGCTTTTTAAGGTCCTCCCCTTTATCCTGGAGAATTGATGAAAAGACTATTTGAGCACCAGAGCCCCTAACCACCTCTCCCAGGGTTCTGTAGTTAATGTTCTTCGCGCTACTGCTGTCTAGTCAGTAGCACCCACATGGACGACTAGAAGTGAGTAATCGTCAGTGGGACTTACTAGATCAGGCAGCCTCTCTGCAACATCCCTGATCCAAGCCCGTGGTAAGCAACACACCTCCCTTAAGACTGGGTCAGGCCAAAAGATGGGTGCCTCTGTGCCTTTCAAAGTAGAGTCCCCTGGTACTACGACCCAACACTTCTTCCTAGCAGCACCAGTAGTGACCTTCTTTACCAGTGCATCAGCCACTTATTCAATGATGCGAGTGTGTTTCCTCATTAGCTCCCTGCAGAACTGCAAAGCTGTTCTGGGTGGGGACATCAGATTTAGGAGGAAGCCCCTTGCCTTTAATTGTCCTCTTCCTCCTTCTTTTGTTGGTTTTTTTTTTTGTTTGTTTGGTTTTTTTGGGTGTTTTTTTTTTTTTTTGTTACTAGTTCCCAGCTTCCTGGGTTAACGGCCTCCTTCTTTCCTGCATGAGCTATGATGGACACTTGAGACCCCCGCACAGTCTGGCCCTGTAGCAAACAGTCCTGCTTCTTCTCAGCTTCCCTGGCATCTTTGAGCCTATTGACAGCGTCCCGCAGCTCAGTCCCTGCTGCACGAGGGCCTCCACCGAGCTCACCGAGTGCAGCCCTGCCCATCGCGCACCCTCCCCTCACCAGACCAGTGCAGGCACCCTCTGCACCCCGAGCGCTGCACTGCAGCCTCCCCTCTCATCGGCTCTGTCTGGGTGCCTACGCTGGCCACCACGGGGCAGCCAGAGCAGAGCTCCCGGCCCTGGCCATGAGGCGAGTGTTCACCATCCCGCTCGCCCGCCTGCACAAACCGCTGCACCACGTCTGCACCCCGTGCTCCCTGGGGCGGGTTTTTACCCACTCAGGGCTGGTGCCGCTGCTCCTGGCTCCGCCCCCTGTGAGTCCCCGCTCGCGTCACGGAGCTGCCGGCTCCGGAGCAAGTCCTGTCGAGGGCTTGAGGCTCCCTCGGTGGCTCCTCCTGCTCCGAGTTGAGGCTCCTGGGCGCTGAGCTTCCCCCTGCTCAGGTGCTGAAGGCGTCCTCCCTTGAGCTACTCACCTCGGCAACGGAGGTGATCAGCAACCTAAATTATTACTCAGCAGAATTCCACAGCAGAGACTTACGTGATGCACACCACAGAAGACCTACCATCCATGCAGAAAAATCCCATTAAACACTAAAAGAATTCAACTGATCTTGCAAATGGTATTAGGCTCTTACAGGGAGCATAATATTTCCTAAAGAAGCATAACAGATTTTAAGTTATCTGCCTAGTTACAGTAATTAAAATTTCAACAACTGTTGAAATAGACAAGTATGTATCCTTATTCCACTGATATCTCTAATATGAAGCCATTTTAACAGACCTTTTTTTTAGTTCAGTAAGCAAATGCTGGTAGATTATTTTAAGAATAAAAGGATTATTGTGAAGGATTATTGTGAAAGCAGCAATTACTTGAAGCAGTAATTGTATCTTCATTACAGGCTTTTATTATTTTGTCTGTACGAGTCTGAATAACAGCATATCAAACCAATAAACTAAGTTCAGGATTATTTGCACTCAAAGTTATTTTACAAGCTATGCACTGGAAAAAATTAACAACTATATTCATTTTATGGCAACAAAGTCGTAGTGACACAGAGGTGCAATGTTGTTACTTGGAATACTAAAGAGCTCTGGAACTTCAGTAAGTACTTATCATATAGACATTCTTCACAATTCAGATAAAACCCACCAGCACTTACTCCATACTGTACATGCCCATTGAAGATACACCCTCAGACCTACCTATTCAGATTTTTAAGCTGTACGTTTTCCTACCAATTTTCTGAAGAACTGTGTTGCTCTTTAAAAACTTTACTGGATTGACAATTTATTACAGAAATTAGTTCTGCTTAACAATGCACATGAGTAATACTTTTGCCAAACTTGAGAACAGTCTTCTTAGGTTAAGAAATAGAATCATAGAATAGTTACAGTTGGAAAGGACCTTAAGATCATCTAGTTCCAATACCCCCACCCCCACCCCCCAAAAAAATATATAATATTAAGGTTAATTTCACATACTAAATTCTTTGGCATTCTGTTAATCAGTAGGTGGTTTTGATCTTCATCTCTCATCCCTCCCTATTCCTATCTTTTTTAAGTCTATCAACTCTAAACAAGAGTATCATATTTAAAAGACAGCACCAATCTGGTAGGAAGCTTATTTTGTCTATTTAGAATAAAACCTGGTATTTCCCAGTAAACGACAAAAGCAGGCTCAGCAAGCTGGTGAAAGACACCTGGTCCTTCTCTTCAGGCACCAACAGCTATCCACTGAAGCAAGACACAATTTTTTTAAGTGGCTTTCATTAGAGGGTTTTGGGGTGGTTTTGCCTGTCACAAAATAGTTTCCAGAAGAACAGGATATACAAAAAATACTGAAGTTAAAGCTATGTTCTCTTACAGGGTTAAACATTTTTCAATTTATACTGCCTTTCAGAGCATACAGACTGTCCATTCGTGTTTTTCTTCCACGACTTTAAACCCCAACTCTAAAACCCATTAGCTGACCTTTATGGCCGTAAGAGGATTTTTCCTAACCCAGGCTCGCAGGCGAAGTCCACAGTGATTTTCCACTGAGTGCTATACCAGACTTTTTTCTCCAATCTATTTCATCCCTCGTACATGGTGATCTAACCGTGTAGATACCTCACGGAAGGGCGCAGATTACAAGTAAACTACTGGTTTTCGGAACTGCAACCTTGAAGCCGCACGGCTTCGGCTTTAGCAGGTATTTGTAGAGGTCAGCTCCGGGCTCTCCGGCCTCTGCAGGCTAGCGGGAGGTCATGTCTGCCGACCCGCTGACCCGGAGCGGGCATCCCGAGCACCACCGATCCACCGCCCCGCGGTCCACCAAGGTAGGCAGCCCAGACGGCCGCGCACCTCCCCGGCCCCCGCCCAGCCCTCCGGGAGCGCGGCGGCCCGGCCGCTGAGAGGACTCCCGCCGGCGGCGGCCATCACCGTGCCAACAAGCCCAGAGGGCCGAGCGGAGCCCGCTGCGCTCCTGTTCCCCTCACGGACACCGGACGCGACCCGCGTTCCCCACCGCCAGCAGGACTTACCCCCTCTTACCGGAGTAGCCGGGAGAACGCACTGTGCGTGGAGCCCGGAGCTAAGACGGGCCGCGGCTAGCTCCGCGGCTCGCTCCGATGCCGAGCCGCCTCCGGGAGCAGCGCTCCGCCGCCAGGTACGCGGCAGTGCAGAAAGCCGCCGTGGTAGAGAAACTGCGCGCCCAGGCTATGGCTCTGCCAGTACCTCCTCACAGGGAGGACCAGACAGACACCAGCCGCAGCAACGCCAGGACGCGCCCCGCACAAAGATGGCTGCGCGCAGCGTCTCCGCCGCTCATATGAGCATTGCCCCGCACAAAGATGGCGGAGTTAGCCTCTCACCCCGCTTTACTCGGTCGTCCGCAGGAGGAGATTGCCCTGTGTAAAGATGGCCGACGCGCACTCCTAACGGAGTGGGTCACCCTCACGTGGCAGCGGTAAGGGCTGCCTCTCGGTCGACCTCAGCCGCTCCTCGGTAGCCCGGAAGCAGATCGCCGGCCGGTCTCTGAGCAGCTGCTGGTGCGGGCAGGGAGGGAGCCGCCCGCGGGGGGCCGTGGCTGCTGCCTGCGGCCCCTGCCCCGGCGCTCGGCAGGTAACCTAGGGCGGCAACTGTGGGGCGGGACTCGGCTCACGGAAGGGCGCGCCCGCCTGTGCCTCGGTGAGAGCGGGGGTTACGGGCCGCGCGGGGCTGGCATCTCGGCTGTGTCCGTCGCCAGCCCGAGGCGCCGCAAGGCTTGGGCGCCCCTACCGCGGTGCCGGGGCTGCAGGGCCTGGGGAGGGGCCGGGCAGAGGTGGCTTTGCCCACAGTGGGACCAGCTGCAGGAGCGGGGTCCGCTATGTCTCTGCGCCCGGCCGGGCCGTGGTTCTTGTCCCGCGGCGGGGAGAGGCTCCTGTCCCGCAGGAAGCAGCTCCGGGCAGCGCAGCCTGGCAGGGTCGGCGGAACGGACATAGCCCGTGGGCAAGGCTGCCGGGGCTCTCGGCGTGCGGGCCCGCCCTCTGCTTTCAGCTCGCTCCGTGCCACGGTTGCGGTCGTGTACGTTACGGACAAAAGCGTAGCATCAGGGAGTAAGGGCGAATGGTCCCTGTTAACGGGGAGATTATGTCAGGGTGTAGTATTTGTTCCTCATTGTGTCTGCAAGCAAAAGGAGTCTTTTGAATGAGGTAAACTTCAGGATGCTCTCAAATCTTTTAACTCCCTTAGCTGGCAAAAGGTTCTTCCAACAGTAGTGAAATGGGATTGTTGTCATGTATGGATTTAGAGAATATAAGAAGTGAGCTTCCAGCTGATAAAAGCAGGCTGAGTTCTCTGTAGATCCTGGTTATACATGCACAGGTGTCTGCACAGAGCAGTGTGAAGGAATGGGGCCTAAACTGAATCAGCAAATTCACTGTCTCCTCATGAAGCACAAATCTCTAGTCAGAAACATCAAACAAGTCATATACATGTTATTTAAGAGATCTGAACTTGTAGAAGAAAGCTATCTGAGCTTTTATTGCATAATTTAGTATATATCCTTTATTTGACAGAGTATTCTGGAGACCACCTGTGACTGTTTTCAAGACAGTGCCACTTAATGAGGTTATGGGAGAGAAGGAGCCATGTCAGAAGAAGCTGTTACTGAGGCACGATTTTCTCTGAAGACGGTAGCCTTACGGGTATTTCATCTTCCCCTTTCTTGGTATCATTCTCTCAACCAGGTAATATATATTATTGAAATATTGTTACTTTTGATGTACATTTAGAAGTTTAATACCTTTAATTGTAATGTTATACTTGCTCTTCTGAGCCTTGTGTGAGTTAGATTTGTACAGAATACATTGATTTTTAGTTTATTTAGAGCATTGAACTGAAGCAGGGTTTTTTTTTCTTTTTCTGCTAATAAACACTTAGTGCATCATCATACATTAGACTGAGGAGGTTGCTTTATCTTCAATGTCAATGTGTCTTCATTTTGCAACAGCACAATAGCTCTCATCAAATCAAATGCCAAAATGCTCAATTTGTCTTTTTTTTTTTTTTGTAGAAGCTTTTAGATATTTAAAAGCTAAACATAACTATCATTAAATATTGAATAATAGTATTGAGTGTGGTCTGAAATACTTTGTAGGTTGCCAGTGGCACACGTCAAATTAATCTGAATGGTAAGTGGCACATTACTGTGTTTATTTGACTTACAGAAAGAGCTTCTTCAAATAAAATGCTAAGGCTCTACTAATCATAGTATTTCCTTTTACAGACGGCCATGAAGCGACTTATTCTTATTTTCTTTCATTGATATTACAGGCTAGTTTTCACTAGCAGCATGAAATGCAGTAACTCAAGTCTAGGTGATGAAGAGTACCTTATGAGCTTAGTTTAAGGCTGACAAAAGCTGTAAGTATTGTGAAGCTGATACTTCTTGTCTGCAGGGAATTATAAAATTTGTCCCTAGAGCACCTTCATGTCAAAGGCAGAGAGGAGGAGCTGTAAGTTGTGTAGTAGAGGTTCAAAGAGAGGTGTTAGTTGCCCATGTGATAGGCAGCTATGTGTATGCCTAACCACATACGTGATAAACAACAGACTGAAATGTCAGAATTACTTGACGAAATATTAAGTCTTCAGTCATATCCCTCATTTCTTGAGGAGTGAACCACATTCTGATGCCATAATACACGGGATGAAAAAAAAAGTTTCTAGCTGCTTATACAGAATATGATTCAGTAGATTTTTTTCTATTCTTTGTATGATGAATCATTGCCAAAGTAACTAAAAGAAAAAAATGTTTATGATTAGGAATGCCAATAATAACTTTTAAAATAGCTATTAGCAGGTCCTAATAAACTTCTGCCTTTAAAACCCATGTCTTTAATCTGACTATTTAATTTTTATTGCAGTAGATGCTTGTAAGCAACAGCTATGTCATTTTTCAGATTTGCATGTAAATGCCTTTCAGAATTTTACATGCATATAAAACCACAATGAGAGTCTCAGCTGCATCTGATAATTTTCTCATTTTTCTGTTTTTACTTTAAAATTCTCACTGCAAGATCACAGATTTCTTTTTTTACATTGCAGCATATTCATGCCCTTTCTAAATATCATGTGCAACTCCGTTATGAGCATCTATTAGCTTTCCTCTACTTAGAGGTTTTCATTTCACTGTTAATTTATTCATGAACATGTTTTTAGGCACAAATTAAAAAAGAATCCATTTGCAGTTCTATGAAACTTTAGTTCTAGCATTTAATTCTATGAACTTTGAAGTTTTAATCTTAGTTATTTGGTTATTAACTCTTTTCTGTGTTTGTGCTGCGTGTGAGGGGTTTCCTTGCAGAGTACAGTGCTAGGTTTTTCAGCCTCAGTAAAGATACAGTACCACTAAGGACAGGGCTCTCAAGTAGTTTTGGCTTGTTGATTGCGAGCTCCATGCGGAGCAAAACTTTCAGTGCTTCTTTTAAATTACACAACTCTGATAGTATTAATCAATTGCACAGCAACTGGTGACTGCCAGAGTGCAGTGGTACTCTGTGTGGCCAGGTCTCCTCTTGTATGAGGAAACATGTTTCAGAAACACCATATTAGCCCCAAGGACTGTTCTCTCCCAGCAGTCTGTTTCTCAAGCAGCATGGATTTCCTAAAGATTTTGGGAATGTGGACTCTCATTTCCAGTTAAATGGCTCTTTTCTTGGTTTTATAACTTGTAACTTTGAATTTTATAAACTTTGTTAATGGCTTTTCATTCCAGTTGCTCATATATGTGGTTCTATATTTACTAATTTAAATGTCTGTAAACCCATGACTGATCTATATCCAAAATAAAATGTAAGAAATAATAAAAGACAAAAAAGCTTCAGAGAAATGTCTTTAAGTACATGATCTTCCCAAATTGAAACACCATGCAAATATTAGCTTTTGTATCTTTACTCTTTTACAGTGCAAGTGATAGCCTGGTTGTGAAGGATGAGTTTCTTCTCAATACTTTTTTTGCTGTCAGAGAATTAATTGAAGCCCTGTATTGTCCTGACATTGAAAATAAATCAATTAAATTTAAAAAAAACATAAATCTGAAAGTTACTTACTTAGATCCCTGTAGTTGCATGGATTTACACCTTATAGTTTTTGGTGCTGCAGTATGACTCTCAGGGCAGCCACTCGCTTTGTCGTGCCAGCCCCTTTGTAAACCCTGTCACCTACTGGCCATCACAAATTTTGAGGAGCAGTTAGTTGTGTCCTTACTCAGTTGCTTCACAGTCTGTGTGAGAGCAGCATCTCTTGTCTCCCTCAGATGAGCTATAGCCTATGTTGAACACTGCCAAGGGAGAGTAGGAAGAAGGTTGGGAATTAAGGGGCATGTACTTCTAATGAAGTCACACTCTTTTTTTCAGCTAAAGCTCTCACCTGGGTTAAAGAAGCTTTTCACGGTAACAGCAGTGAGTGCGATATCTGTTATTTTTCTGGCCCATCACTTTAAAAGAAGACGTGGAAAGAAAAACAAGAAAGTGCCAGCATGGGAACCAAGTCATCTGGTACTAGAGTGTACTAAAGCAGCTGCATCAGAAAAAGGTACATGAAGGAACGCGCAAGTATTCTTTTTTTCTTGGAGGGGAGGAAAAGGGGCGTGAGGGGAGCGGTGTGCATAACTCTGTAGTAGTAAAACAAACTATTTTCATTTAATGATGAGTAGGTTTGAATTGTTAAAGTAGAAAATGTGCAAATTAGGAGCAAAATTACAGGGTCTTAAAGTAAGCTGGTCTTGTTCTCAAAGGTGAAGCTTTAGTCATGAATTTGAATTAAAACTTCTTCTATTGGTAGTGTATTAACAGTCCAGTTTGCCATCTTGTGGATATACCTCAATACTGAGAAAAGCAAATTTAATTTTTTACAAGATGGGAAAATAAATGTGCTCAAATGCATGGTTATTGTTACAGATATTGACTGTTGTAATTTATAGTTTCTCACGTAGAAGTGTAAATAAAAGAATAATTGTTGCTTGCTTCTAAACTGTATTTTGTTGAAAAGAGTAAATGCAATTCTTAATCAATCTTGCTAATGAAAAATATGTTATTTTGAGTTTGCAGCAGCTTTAACATCAGTGTATCTCTTAGGTTCTAGTTGTTCCAGTAGTCGGCAAAACTTGACCCTTTCTCTGAGCTCTGTGAAGGAAAAAGGATCTCAGTCTTGTATCTATGCAAATGGAGGGCTTTTCAGTAAATGCTCTGGTTCAGTTCAAAGCCTGGCCTCGGTAAGCAAAAGCGTTTTAAGGTTCTTCAATGTCTACTAACCTGCACTGAGTATGTACCTAATGGTTTCACTGGGCTGAAACAACTTTCTTGAGCATGCTATGCAGGTGACTAGAGATGGTGAGAAGGCCATTGTACTTACTAGTTAATAAAAACAGCTTCTAGGCAGGTAGCTTGGATATACTGTGCTCTGGCAGGAATGTAGTTTTAAGGACATTCCGTGCAACATCATTTCAAATTTTGTTCATTTTCTTTTTAAGGTTCAGAGTGCCACTTCTTGTCACAGTTGTGCTTGTGGCAATTCGAATTCCTGGGATAAAGCAGATGAAGATGATATTAAGCTTGTCAATATTCCAGTGACCACACCTGAAAATTTGTACTTGATGGGTAAATCATAATAAGAATATTTATTATCTACTAACAGTGAATATAAACTATTTCCTGGGTTTATGGCAAAGTGACACACATTATTAGTGTGGTATCCTTTCACAGTATCCTGTTGGCATGTGTTTAAGAACACTTTCATAAAATAATTATATCTTACTGGATCTAGAGAATAGATACTGTTTTATTCCTGTATTTGTACTAGTAATCCATCCAATTATTTTAAAAATAAATAGGAAAAATACATTGAATGTTGTTGCTTTACTTGTAAACTCCTTTGTCTTATTAAAAAGGCAGTTATATTTTTTCATTTATTTTTTAGACTGGAAATCAGTGTTGTTTTGAAAGCTTACATCTCTGCTATAATCATGCTTATTAGCTACAAAGTTTCCTAATGCTCTAAAATGCGCATACATATGGAAGCTGTGTTGTTTGATGGAACGGAGGTATTTGTAATCTTCCCTAGGTATGGAGCTTTTTGAAGAAGCACTGCGTCGGTGGGAGCAGGCACTAACTTTCCGTAACAGGCAAGTTGAAGATGAAGCAAGTTGTGGTTCCATTAAGTTGGGAGCAGGAGATGCAATTGCAGAAGAAAGTGTAGAAGTGAGTATACTCAATCTATAATCTACTGCTGCTGCCCTAACAATTCGTTCCACTTTGTTACCTGAATCTTTTCAGCTTCTGATTCAATTACCGATACTGAGAACGGATTAAAATTAGTGGTATTGCATTTAAAGGAAATCTGGTTTTGTTCCTTTTGATTTCTTTGGTTGGTTATTTGGAGGAGGGTGGGGGGAGAGAATTAGCATTATTTATTTTTTGGCAATCGCTGTTGCATCAGTGTTTGCTTCTGGATGGTATTAACAAGCTACCAAGTATACTAGTTTTCTCCACAAAACCCCTTGGGTCATCCCTTTGTTTTATGGCTATGTGAGAAGATATCTGCTTAGCAAAGATAAAGGTCTTGGCAAAGATGATCAATTTATGTGTAGTCACAAATGATATGCATGAACTTTATTTATATTACTTTGTTCTTATGAACAAAATGCTAAAAATGCTTTGAAATAAGTGTACACCTGTGTGGCTTTCGTTATTTCTAGTGCATTAAACATCACAGGTAAAGTATTTTAAAATTTAGACGTTATTTCTATTGAACTAAGTAATACAAATGTATGTTTCAAAAAGTGTGTATATTTTGGATGTTGAAGTATTCATCTGTGCCAGTGGCACAGTCTGATCTTTAGAGGCTTAATAGTCTTAGATTTTACAAAGGAATTTTACAGGCTGTAAACAAATAGGAAATATTCTAATGTCTGTGTCTGTGCACTTGCAGGATATCATTAGTGCTGAATTCATCCATAAGCTCGAATCCCTTCTTCAAAGAGCTTACCGTCTTCAGGAGGAGTTTGAAGCCACCCTTGGGGTCTCTGATCCTGCTTCTCTAGCTAATGATATTGGTGAGTACTCCTATTTTTCATTTTTATTGGTTGTAATAATAACTCTTGGGGGGGGGAGAGTCAATGAAATATTGAGTCATCAGAATTTATCGGTAAATGAAGAGAAAAAAAATCAGGGTCTTTACATTATTAGGTAATGTTTGATGCAGTGCTTCTATTTTAGATAAGAATGAATTGAGAGAAAATATTTTTCTTTGTGGCTTGTCAGTATACTTGAGAATTTTCATAATACTTCTCAACTTTCTGAAGGTTGTGACCTGGGTATTTAAATATTAATGCAGTAAGAATATATAACCTTTGAACTGTCAGACTGTATGTACGTACTTTTTTTGTTTGTCATAATTTTTTACAAAAAAAACAACCCCAAAATCAAACCAGAAAGAGTTTGTCTAAAGCTCTTATCCCTAGTGATTGAAATGTATCACAGTTAGGAGCGACTAAAACCAGGATTTTAAATGGCAAGTATGATGAATGATTGCTACAAGACATGCTGATTAAGTACAGATAGTTTGATTATTTTTATTTAGAAAATTGTTTTAAGGTGTTCTTAAAGACTGATACTATTATGCTCTTTCATAATTCAAGATCAAGCATCTGATCTCAAATAACTGTCGGACTTTACAGGCAGAATGTGTTCTGGGGTTAGTTTTAGTCAGTAGTTTTGTTTGTTAGGCTTCAACTTGACTGGCACGAGGTGGCAGCACTCTCATCTTGTAGCCCTCATGTTATCCTGAAATTCCTAAATACAGCTCTAAGTAAGGTAGGAATTAAATTCAGGTCAGAGCTGGCTTTCTGCTTCCAAGCACTGTGGAGCTTGGAAGATTTAATACAGAGGATGGTTTTGTTCGAAACAAACAAATGTTCGAAAAACATTTCATCACTCAAAATTTCTCAGATAATTTACTTTCCTGTAGGATATGTCACTGAGTGTAGGGTATGAATGTTTGAAGTAGGATGTTTTTGAGATTGACAGTTTTTCGGTAGCTGTCCTGAGAGAGAGATGAAAGTACAATTAGGAGAATCCTAGGGGTTGTCGTATCGGTCTGTTCCCTTCCCCCTTGTTTTTTGATTTTTTTTTTTTTTTGTGTGTATTTGGTAACCTAGTTAAAGAAAATGAAAGCTGCTGTCAAGAGACTTTCTGTTGCTAACCCAAAATGTATATGTTCACATGTAATACTTACTTTGTTTCACTTTCTTTTATTTAAAGCTTTGTATTACTCTTTTAGGAAGTATCCTAGTAGTAACTCTGATCACCTTTTTTCCTTTTTGTGTGTGTTCACACATGTGCATGTGTTAGCAACAGTAATGGAAGGATTCAAGAGTCACAAAAATAAGAAAGTCCAAGAGAATTATGAAATCTCAGTGGGCAAATGAAATAGTACTACATTCTTTACTAAGAAATTTTGAAAAATACAAATGACGGTTCTGAGCAGAAACAGAACTGAAGGTGCCTCTGCTCTGTAGGAATGAATATAATTTGTTGCAAAAGAGGCAGCAGCAGCAGCATCTACTAAATCAGAATCAGTAGTCCTGGGTGATTTGTGCCTTAGAGAAGCTAGATAAAGAAAGTAAGAAATCCATCGTTTACTACTTACTGCTCTTGGAAAGTAGAAAATATTCCAAATTGCTAATTTAGTTACAAATCATAAAAAAAAAAAAAAAAAAAACCCAAACAAACAAACCAAAAAAAACACACAAAAAAAACCCAACCAAAAAAAACCAAACCCCTCAACCAAACAAACAAAAACCAACAACTCCAGAACTCCAACAGCCAAGTTAAGCATTGTGCCTGTGAAATAAAGAGAGTTGTTAATTTGCTATGAGTACTGCCAGTTGATAAAGTTTTATGGTAGATAGTTTTTCTTGGACTGTAGGTTTTTGAGAGAGCTACAGTTTGTGGGATTATTATAATAATTGGCTCACTGACATGAACATTTGTTTATACTTCTGTTTACTGTTAAGTGAAGGGTTTGCTTCCTTAGAGGGGAGATGTTTGGTCAAAGGCTGTAATTTTATCAGCTATGTAGTTGATGATAAAGTAGAGCTGGAAATTGATAGAAAAAATTCATTTAGGGCATTAGAAGCACTGAATTTATGAAAAGGCAAGGTAAATAATACTGATCTGAATTATCTGTTTAAATTGTTACAGTCAAATCACATTTGAATCCAGACTAGTACAGATTGTACATAGAGTTGAGAGATCTTGAAAGAAAAATAATAAAGAAACACTCTTGGGATGTGTTAGGAAAATTATGTATTGCAATCAGTCTGTGTTCTCAGCACATTGCTGTAGAAAAAAGACAGTTGCTAATCCTTGGCTTTGTGTAAAGGACAACATCACCATAGAGGCAGAGATACAGTTGTGGGTTTTTGTGGCTTTAAAATGCTGTGTCCAGTTCTATTTGTATTCCAGAAGATATGGAAATACTAGACGGCTCAAAACAAGCCATAAAAATGATCCTTGTTTTGGAAAAACTTAAACATGGTTTGATTGCCTATGACTAGCTCTTTACTGAAGAAAATACTGAGAGGTGACTTACTTGTTTTGATTAGTTACTTACACATGGAAAAGGTATGTGGTGCTGGGGGATTTGTAGACCTTGTTAAAGTTATAACTAGATCCGGTTTCTGGTTGTTCTAGTGTCACAAGTTGAGTGCTGAAGTAAGTTGCCTCTGAACTGTGTTGAGGGTATTTCAGTGTTTTAGACAGGTTTTGGTTTTTTTTTTTTGGTTTTTTTTTTTAATGTTTTTGTTCCTCTATGAGAAGAAGAGATGGACTTGAGGGTAAATTGTCATTGGGGTCTTTCTTGCATATCAGTGTTTCTCCTTAGTACTGCTATTTTTTCTTCTTCAGTGGGCCTTGGCGAGAGCAAGAAAAAGCGTTTGTTGTTCTTAATAGGTTCATAAGTCTTACAGCTTGTCATTAGAGTGCTTATGATGTTTTGCAGTGTTTTTTCAGTTAGACATGACAACACTAGTTTGTGGATTTTTCTTCCATTTTCTCCATCTGAAACACTTGTGGGTAGCCACAGCTGAAGGCACGGCTCTGACAGTTGGGCAAATGCTAAAGTGTTATCAAAAGATTTGCTACGTAAATGTCTGACTGGCACTTCTTATTCAGAAATCGGTCAGGAAAAAAACTTACAAAGGTAAAAATTTTCATCATTTTCTGGTTTTCAGCTATGTAAAGTCTGTCAGACTTCTGAGGCTCTTGAAAATACTCTCTCCTCTGCTTGTCCAGTAGTCACAGATGTTGCTCCCTCCTAACACTATTAAGTGTTATTCTTCCCTGGTCACCATTTCTCTCTGCCTAATCAGATTAAGATCTTAGTGCTGCCATTGATCAATCATACCACAAACTAGCTTTCACTTTATGATCCCACTTACTAATTGAAGTTCGTTGCCAAGATAAACAATTTGCCGAACAGCTTTGAGAAACAGCCTTTGGGAGGAGACTATGGTAACATGCTACATGGGAGAGTCAGGAATGAGTTACCTTATGTGTTGTGGTCTAATTTAGCTTTTGTTTTATTCTTCTGTAAATTAGTACTTCCAAATGCTTTTTTATTTCCTAGTTATATGTAAAGTAAATATTTTCTTTTCTTGATATTTCTAAATATTCAACTTTTAGCAGTGCAGAAGATGCTGGTATTAATAAATACCTTTTTACCCTGTGGGTATAATTCTATTAATAGTAATAATAATGATTATTTGCAATTGTTTTTATTATTTCAACTCTGTAACCTATTGTGGTATCATAAACAATGAATACAGCCCTGGAAAAGAACATTAAATAGGTGAAATAGTGGAACAAAGTTGTGCTCATTGTTGTTGCATTCTCCACTGGACTTTCAGAATTATATAAACCAGCAAGTTAAAATAGGATTTCTATAGCAGAAATATTTCTGGACATGAAATTAAAATAAATATGTAGGGCTGCTGGGTTTTTTTATGCTGCGAAACAACATGGGAAACCTAAGAAACAGGCTTTCCTGAGGCAGGCATAAGCTGGTAGGATCAGGAAGGAGGCAATTGGTAGAAAACCGTGAAACAAATAATATTCATCTTACTATTTCTGAGGGGTTAGAGGGTTAAAAGCTCCCAATACTTTCTGTAGTCTCTCCTTGAAAAAAATTCTCCTTTTTTTTTTCTTCTTTTTAGATCTTTTCTAGCAGACCGAAATGTTAGTCGAGCTAACTTGTGAGGAATGCAGAGTTAGGACAGAAACAATTGCTTTACTTACAAGCAGAATTGCAGGTCAGAGGGGAAAATTCTCAAATTGTAGGGCTCCTTTTCAGTACTGAATTCCTAATACATCGTATTATTATATTATTTTCTACTGCAAAAAGGAATGCTGGCACTCAAACTAATGGTGATTTGTGTACACTGGCCCTTACACTTTTTGGTAATAATAGTAAAACACATGCATTGATAACATTTTTATTTAGAAATATTTACTTTTTATTTTATCTTAATTATACAATTTAAAACAAATGAATTGTTTGGGCTACTGCGGTAAAAGATCTCTCACAAAGGTCTGTGTTGTTGGACGCCTTTGTTGGAAGGTTTGTCTGTTTCTTTTTTTAATTTTCTTCTCACACTCAGAGATATGCCTGGCATTTTGGAGAGAATATGCACAGCCTTTAACCTAGTGACAGAACTCTTTGGAGAACATATTTGTATATTAGAAACCTTTTCTCCAGCTGCTTCTAAAAGGAAGAAAAATCTTTGCATAATCAATGAAATTATTGAAAGCTCATTTTTATGTACTTTATTAGACAGACTTTTAGAATGTTTTACTGTCCATGGACGAATATCTGGGGCCTTTCCTTCCTGCCTCTGAAATGTAATATACTCAAACTAAAATTTTTTCATGAACATTTTATTTGGTTATGCACAAGAAGTGTTTGTGCTTCTAATTGCCAGGCTCCAATGAGAAGGTGAGCAATTCATAATAATTCAGATAGGTATGCTCTAGTAGTACATACTATAAAATAATTTCAAAGTCACATAACTTTTTATGATAGCTTGATAAATTTTGCTTGCTTTGTGATCTTTGAAGATAAATGTGCATTAAATGATTTCTTCATTTCTTAGAGAAGGGCAAAACATTTTTCTAGTGGCTGAAACAGAATTAAAATCAAAACAAAAGGAAACAATAACTTTTTCTCTAAGTGTGGAAATAAATTCATCCCAAGAAATGCTCTCATAAAGGAAAGAAAACAATATTACTAAGCCTGAGGAAAAGTCCAGGAAAATTACCCCAATTCTATTTTTAAAAAGTCAATATGTATTTTGAACATGATTTAGCTATTACAGTTTGTGGAAGTTCAGTAACTGCAGAAGCTTACTGCATTTTACTGTGAGGCGTCTTGCAACTTATTGCCACAATCCCTTATTTTTGGCTTACCATAGATACTCAAAGGGTAGATATTTGAACTGGATAGTATGTCTTCTATAAATAATATTTAAGACTTTCTTATAAAGGCATATTTGTCCAATATTAGTAGCACTTCCTTTCTAAATTGTCTTCAGCAAAATTCTTTACTGAAAAGCATCTATGCAATGTTGGATAGTTGAGTTAAGACTGGTAGTTAAAAGGTCAATTTAAAACTGTAAATAAAAATATATCTGCAAATGTTGTGTCTATGAAAAGATTATAATGCTTGGCTTTCTAAGTCATAATCTCTAATTTTGTCAATACAATACCAAACCCACAAAATAGCTTTGCGTGGACCTGCAGTTAAGTTACTTGTACTGAAACAGATTAGTATTTGATGATCTGTATTTTTATGTTGGTATTTGATAAACTGGAGTGTATGTTTTTGTCTAGTTTAAATGCTGATGCTTAGGTGCCATTTCATTGTGAAGCAGATTAGTTGATATCTTTTCAGCAGGGCTCAAGATAATCTATTTCACTGTGCACAGAACCAGCACTGGAGAACTCAAGGTTGCTTATTGTGTGTTAGCTGTTGATAAAAATTTACAAAAGCACTTTTGATAAGATCAGAAAGAGAGTATGTTTCTGATTTGTGAGCACCCTTGTTTGTATTTGCCCAACAGCTTTCCTCTTGGATTCCACTGTGCAGGCTATTTATACACCTTTTTGCTTTTCCTTAAATGGCATCCCTGAAACCTATCTTCTTTCTGTCCACACCAAAACTCCTGTTTAAGCCCTTGTCTCTCTCACTTCTTGACTCATGCCATGTTCTCATGTCTTGCCTTGTCAATTTAAAACTTGCTTCTCTCACATGGACTTAACTGTTATGTATAAAAATCACCTTTGCTTATTTTACTGACCGGATTATTCCTTAAGCTGTTTCTCTCGCTCAGGAGCTTCTCTTAATATGAAATACTAGCTCGTTTTAGCTCTGAAGTAGCTTGCATGCTGTAATTCATAATTCATTGTGGCTCAATTCGGAATTGAGCCACAATCCACCTACTTGATTTAATTTCCCATACTGTGCAGTTAGCTGTTCCTGTACTTCCCTGCTTAATCTTCCTAACACAAAGTCCCTCTATTTCTCAACTGTTTCTGCTCATTCCTTACAACAGGTGAGCAGTCATCTCTCCCCATGTCTCTTGGTGTGAGCTTCCTTGTTCCACGTACTTACTTGGGCAAACTCTTCATTACTTCATCCCTCTTTTTCCTTTCTTCTCTGCCCATCAATTTTAAATCACTGATAAAAAGGGGGAAATATAATGAAGTTGATCCATTTCCTTACATGAGTGAGGAACATCTGCACAGCAGTTTATGCAGTTAGTGTCCCACAATACTACTCAAGTAGGACTAGGTAATGCATGCTTTTTATCTGTGTGCTTATCACTTAGCCCACAACAGTAAACACACAGGTTTAACACTATTTTAAAACATACAGTTTGAGTGTTCCTTTTGCATTTCTTTTGTTGGCCATTCTGATGGTTAGTTTTAGTCAGGAGCTTCTCGTTTTTTAAAAAACCTGCTAGAAAAAGTCCACATATTTCCACATATTTACCTTCTTTTAGTGTAAAGTAAAGGGATCATTTTCCACACATCTCAGGGCTTGATCTAATAACTTCTTGCCTTCATTTTGAACACTTTTCAAAAGTCATGTGTGGAATAAGTGGAAACATCCTCCCTTTTGCATGTTCTTATCATGGAATCATAGAATGGTTAGGGTTAGAAAGGACCTTAAGATGATTTTGTTCCAATCTGGTATATTCTTAACAAGTTACAGTTTACAAAACTTTTTTTCCTACTAAAAATGATGTATATATACTTAATTTCTATGTGTTTATGTATATTGTATTATACACTCACCTTCAATGTGTTTATATACATTGTGAGTATAAATGTTCCAGAGGCAGGAAAAGTTCATACCAGGCAGATGGCAAGTCAAGAGGGCACGGTAAGTGCTTATTTTCCTGGCTGAGTATCACAGCGTGAGGTTATATAAACTGATGATCAAGAACATGTTTTGGCCCATGGAACTAATTCCTGTTTTAGAGCTTCTACTAAAACAATTTATTCTTGCATTAAGGTCCGTTTTTGAGAGGCTTGACTGAAACATTCTTGGGCAAGATGAAGGTGGGAGAGCCAAAATAGGGTGGGGGAGATACAGACAGTAATAGTTTTGAGTTGGAGACTTCAAAGGTAATCAGCTCTCATAGCTTGGTAGTTTAACCTTGAAAGTGGAGAAATTGAGCTTTTCCAATTGCTTTTGAGTGCATTATCTCAATAGAATAATGACAGAATTGCATGAAATCAGCAAATGTAGGTCTATATACACAGCAGTTCCTTTATCAATTCAGTAATTCAGTTAGGACTAAAATAGATAAACTTCTTTCTGCAATTTATTTTCACAGGCTTAAAATGAAAACATTGTGTCTCTGTGCATGCATGCAAAAGCTAACTCTTCTTAACTGATGTGTCTGCTATGTTTAAATCTTGCTGCCATTTAAGTCAAAGGCTCTGACTCATCAGCCTGGCATAAATGGTCATAGTGTATCCACATAACACTGTCCAGCGATTACTGTTTACTGGGCTTGTTATTTAGCACTAGCCATACCCCATCCTTACAGCAATACACATTTATTCACCAGGCATATAGTTAATGGTTTAATTATTTACCCTATAGCTGGGAGGCTCGAGTAGCTTGTGAAAGCATTTTATTCCTAAAGGCCTTTTTGTATCGTAATTTTCTTAAACCCTAGTTTCAGCTTGAAATGTTTCAAAGTTGAAACCGTATGTGGAAGTAAATCAATTTTTGTGCAAAGTTACAGCAAAGGGTTCTGTGAAAAATAACAACAGAGGAAGTAAAATTCATTATTTTTGTGTCATTTTTCTCTCATGCATATGTTTATGCAGTTAATAAACCTGTTACAAAAAAAATACCTGGGTTTAAGATGTGCTTTATTTTGCTTTTGATGGCTCAAGCTAAACTTTTTAATAAATTACTGTCAACTCTCTTAATTCTTTGTGGCATATCTGGTCTGTGCACTGTGTCCCACCTTACCTAATAATCGCGCTTATAGCAAAGTGCTGTAGTGTAGCTGATTCAAGAGCACATGTCAATCACACCAGGCTTTATTCTGTCTACTGCTATTTAAAGCTGCCCTTGTTCTACATGCAGACATGCTGCAAGTATTTAAAGGTAAACATATAATTTCCAGAGAGCCTAAATTATGTGCATTCTGTATTATCCAAGCTTTGCTTTCTTTTACTTTAATTTATCACAGATAACCAATATATTGACTAGAAAGCAACTTTAACTACATTAGTTTGAGTAGCTGCTTAGCGGTATCAAGCTATCTTTCAGGATCAGGTTGTACTAACCGTTGCTTCCATTATAATTTGAGTATTAATACATGTAATTCAAATATTAATAAATACTAATGTATTTAGCAACCTTATAGTGTTATTAATTTGGGGGGTTTTAATGTAAGTTTAGTAACTGGTACTGTTTAGTAGGCTAAAAATCCAGAGGAAGAACTTTTCATTCAATACAACTTTATAAGGATTCTTATCTCTTTCTTTCCTGCTCTGGGGGGCAAGTGGAATGCAAGCAGGCCCCAATCAGTAGGGCACTTAAGATATTCTTTAAGTCTTATTGTTTAAAGTTAAGCATGTGTCTTGCTAATTTAGGTTCCTAAGCTGTATGCTGTGTGCAGCTGGGTTTGCAGAAGCTAGTCACATTCCTAAGAGTTTCACTGGAGTCTGCAGAATTCCATAGAACAGTTCTGCCCTGAAATTCAAGTGAAGACTATTATTATGCTGTCCATGCAGAGTTTGCCTATGTCAAATATGCTAGATGCTTCATTCTGAATACAGAATGCAAATGTTAGTCTAAATCAAATATATGTATTTGCATCTTTTGATCTTTTTTTTTTTTTTTTTATTGAGGGTCACCAGTTAAGTAGTTGTTCTGTCTATCTGTTAATTCCAGCGATAGAAAGGTATTGATCTTTTCTGATACTGTCTTCATACGTATAAGTGGAATTGCCAACTGGTAAGCAGTGTATGGTTGTTTTTATTAAAGGAAAAAAAAATGAATATATGCGTTCCTTTTGTCAGTCTGTCTCACATGCTTTGAAATGTCAACATCCCTGAAGGATAATAACACTGGCTAAAGAAAAACATTTCTAGCAATCTCGTATTTAAAATCTTACTTTGAAGAGAGCATGTTGGATGGTCCCATACCCTTGTGCTATATCCAGCAAAATAGTGTATATGCTGGCATACTGAACTGTTTACTCTTTCCTTCTTTTTTTAATATTAAAAAAAATAGGAAACTTTATAAAGCAGCAAGTTTAAGGAACAGAGCAACAGTTGCTGGCTCTTCTTGTCCTTTTTCATTACTGTATGTGTCTGATCTTCTGTGAATACACACATAGTGGGAAAACTTAAGAAGGTGGCAGTGAACTGCCTTGGAAAGAAGCAAGGGATACTGCTAGTAATACACTTGCCTCTACATCTTGCTTTAAGTACCCACTGATTTCAGTAGATGTGCACAGGTATAGTAGAACTGAAGCCAAAGAGATAAATTCACTTTTGAGACTCAAATCTGGTGAGAAGACTTCTGTAACCTGCTTGTGGAGGCCTCTGGCTTAGGAAGGGTGTTAAAGGAGCTAATTCTAGATTTATCAGCTTCAAAGTTAGCCTTGTGCTTCCTTCTCTTGTAAATATGACATTGCATTTTGAATCTGCTCTGCATCACAATGAGTTAACATACTGTCACACTGAATGTGGTTGAACAGACTATTCCATTGTCACTAGAAAGTGTCTGAGCAAAAATAGCGGTAGGTTGCCCTTGTTTTTAGGATGTGAAGAACTAAGAAAAGGCGGTGACGTTCAAATCTGATGACTAAGGTATCTGGCAGCCTTCATAGTGCCATGATATAAATCCCCAGTGGACAGTCTAAGTTTTAAAATAAGCAACACTGGAATTCAAACTAGACTTCGCTGTGGACAAAATAGATACGATGCTTTCTGAACTGAAGGAGAATGGAGTACCCCTGTGAAGAGGAAATGGTGACAGCTTTGTGTTGCACATTCAGGGACAGCTTTCACAGGTCACATTCTTTATAACAAACTGATATTTCTAGCCTTTTGCCAGTTTCTTTGCTTAAAAAAAAAAAAACTATCAGAATATATTCCAATTCAGTTATCAGATTTATGGAAGAGTTGTTTAACAGATTTAAATCTTGAAAGGATTATTTGGTTTATCACCATTCCAGAGTATCAAAGCTATATAATATTTCCTGGTAATCTTGAATTATTTAATGTAACTGCATCTATGGATTATAGGAAATATGCTTAAATTCTTTTAGTTGATTTTTACTTGGGGAGACTAAAATGATTACTGAGACACAAAAATTTTGTGCTGTCTTTACCTTTGCTGGATGAGAGCATTCAGTTTTCTTGATTTTACTGTTTTAGAATAAAAGAGCAATAGCCACTTTGTTGTGTTTTATACATCATGCAACGTGGTGCTCAGCAGATAATATAGCTTTATGGACAGACTCAGTATCTTGGGGGTCTGAAAATAGCTAAATTACTATAAACATTCCAGAAATCGCTGTTATTTCTTTCCAAAGTATGTGGAAATTCTCTTGAAGATTATAAGGTTATTTTAGGCAAGTTGCATGTTTTTCCAGATGACATATTTTGAAAATCATTACATCTCAGTTTTCAGGTGGATTTTATTGTTTATGTATGTAAACTTAATAGATTGTACTATTCAAATTTTATGTGTGTTCTCTACTTATTTATATTTAATCATGAAGAATTTATTGCTGTTATCTCTACACATGCTTTTATGTCGGCTTTTTATCAGCTGGACTCCTTTTGAATTAAGGATAACATCAAAGTAATAAATATAGAACACAGTGTGAATGAAGAACATCTTGTGTTTTGCATAATGATAATTAGGTGAGCATCCAGTGTCTTGGAAAATGGGCCTTTTTATTACCTGTGTTAGAGTATTGTAGTGGAAGGCTTTTAGTGGACTTATAGTGGATTATTAGTGGAATTTTTTTAGTGGATTATAGCTATGCTTGGAAGCAGTTATGAAGCTTGGTTGAGTCAGCTTTTACTGAGGAGGTGAGACTTGGCCTTCTATTTGCACAAAACCAGAAGATTATTCTCTGCATGAAAACTACTGCAGTATTTGCTAAGGATGTAATTTGAAGGCTCAGCGGTTAGCTTAGCTAAAGCTTGCTGTAAAGAATGTCTGTGAGTACTAGGAGGAAGATAAAATTGCAAATGATAAGTACTTGTTGCTGTCCTATACTCCGTTTCCCCTAGTTGTTCTTTTACGTTAGACTGCAGCTTTGGTTTCTGTGTTCCTAGTCAAATACTGCTGAGCAGAAGCTGTGTGCTCAGGAGAGACCTGCTGGAGGAGTGAGCACATATGGGCAGCCAGGCTGGATGATTGTACAGCACTGGAGTATCTGCTTGTGGGTTTGGTGGGGGAGTGTTGTTTTGTTTTTTTAAAGGAATCTATCACTTCAGTTTTCATCAGAATGATCTCAACAAAGACCCATGCAACATGTTTAACTCGTGATACATGCTGATGTACTGGTAGAGTGCAAGATTTATAGATATTTTAGATATATTTGAAAGATCCTAACCTGAAATAAATTTTTATGCTGAAGGCAATAATAGCTTTGTTTATACAAAGTGGGGTGAGATTCCTCCAGCTATAGGCACTTTCTTGAACCCAGGTATCTGTGTTACTGGAGAATGTAAACACATAATTTAACAATAGCTGTTAAACACAGAATGGTCTGTGTGGACTCCCCACTCCATTCTTTTTTATCCTGTAGCTGTACAACCCAGTCATCAGAAAGTGCTGTCTGAAGGTTGGGATTGTTTTATTTTTATAAACACAACCTACAGTAAATTCACTGGTTTCTAGGTGCATCCTGCCAGACTTCATGTAATACATTAGTAGCCATTTAGTAAGACTGAATATTCAGTCAACACTCTGAGTTATGATTATAACTATAAACAAATAAAGCTGCTTTTGGATGCTTCAGCAACAGTGATGACAAACCACTGTGCTGCTTGTGACTAGCTAGAAGACTGTGACACATTCCCTGGAAACTGAATTATGTAGTAATTCATACTTCTGTGCTCTCTGAACTTGCTTATTGTAATTCTTTTGTCTAGGTATGAAGCCACACATCTAAGGGGCCTGATTAGCACATAACACAGTTGCTGGCTGCATGGTAGCCTGGCAGAATACTGGGACCCTGCTGCTCTTGGGGTACCCTGACTTTTCATAAGTGCATTCCTTTGCACGGTTTTCTCTGCTTTGGAGTCAGTCAAGTCTCTTCTTTCTCATCTTCCTTTCCTGACTGTGATACATTACTGCCATGATGTTCCACTGAAATGTTGGGGCTGGAAAGAATAGGAAACCATGGCTTTAATGGTGGCACTCAGGACTAAATTCCTTAACTCCCAGGGAGTTCTTTGCCAGTGGGTAAGTGCTTTCCTTTTTTAACTGCTGCACATAAGTGCCAAACTCACTTGTGAACTCATGCCATGTTTCATTCAGGCATGGAGGGAAGATGATCTATAAACAGTTTTCAGAATTTTAAAACATAATGTGAAAGTAAATGCTTCCTAATTGAATGCTAAAAAGTTAATTGTGTGCAGTTCTATCTCTAAGGTCAGATTTTGCTCTAAGAGTTTAGAGGGTTAGTTTTATGGTCTGTTTTACCACACAAACCTACCAGGGCAAAGACAAATAAATATTCTAGATTAGTACTCTGTGAATAAATGTGGAAGTAGCTTCATTTTGGTTTGGTTTTGTTTTGCTTAGTTTGAAATAGATAGTTGCTTGCAAAATCTTATAAAGCTAGGATTAATTTCACAAGCTTTAGCAATGCACCATATTCTTCCATTTTTTCAATACCCTTCATCTAAGTTTAGAACTACATACGAATTTTAAGGCACCACCACCAAGAGTTCTAATAGCAATTACTGTTGTCAGTGTCACATTTGAAACTCTAATTCATCCACTTTACAAATATAAATGAACCCAAAATAAATCCCTGGCTTCTCAGATAAGTCAAGTTTATTTGAAGCTCACACACTCGCTAGTATTCTGTTCCTGAAGGTATTAGACAACATAAGAAGTAGGGATGACTGTAGGAGCAGTTGTAGCCTCTGGTGGGTGGGTTCTTCTCACAGCTGTTCATTCCAGAGTCTCATTGTGCTGCTCTCTCCTTTTTTTTTTCTGATGTTCTTGTGGCTAAGAATGTTCTCGGGGTACTCACATGGTATGTACTCCAGCCATAACTTCATTTTCAACCCTAACATTTCCATAATAGTGTGCTCTCTGCATAGTGTGGGTATCGATAAGCACCTGCTTGGCTAAGGGTATTTTAGGGCGATAGGATGGTGGTAGCCAGGAAGTCAAAAATAGCTGACAAGACTGTTGTGCTTTCTTTGGGGAGGCTGTGCATTGTATGCACTTATCACTTGCCAAAGGTGTTATTTCACTCAGCATTACCAATCTTTTTTAATCAAACTTTTCGTCATAACATGCAAATTTTGAGCCTTTTTTTTTTTTGTAGTAGTAGTAATAAGAATTTTCATTGAGTGAAAACACACATTTCATATTTGACTAACATGTTAAAAACATCTTATCTAGGTGACAATTTTAGGCCCATATTAGAAAACTTGGAATAATGACTTCTTCAGCAAATATAGCTGTACTCAAAATCTTATTATCTTGAGAGCTTCTTGTAATCCGTAGCCAGCTGAATGCAAACTCTACGAAAGACCCCCTGATTCTCTAGTGTTCTGGGCTGGAAACTCTGTGGTTCCTTCATTTGCACCAATTATTGGCTTACATATATGAAGAATAGATTTTAGTTTAGTAGCATTGTACCCACATCTATGTAATGAACCGCATAGCCCATGTTAAATAGTTCAGTGTCAGCTGGGGGATATGTTGTTGTCATTGAGCTGTAGAGTCACGTATAACAGCAGCACAGTCATTATCAGACAATACCCAAAGGCTTTGAGTCTTCAGTCCATGGAATTGTTGGGACTTCCCTGTAAGGGTGGTGGAGGTGTTCTTGGATTGTGAATAAATTGATCTGTGAGATTACTTCACAGCTGTGCTTTGTGTACATAGGGATTGGGTCCTTACCTTAACAATTTCATTGAAGACATTAGTAAGATCTTTAGAAGTATCATAGAATCATAGAATGATTTGGGTTGGGAAGGGCCTTAAAAATCATCTTGTTCCAACCCCCCTGCCACGGGCAGGGTCACCTTCCACTAGGCCAGGTTGGCCAAAGCTCCATCCAACCCGGCCTTGAACATTTCCAGGGATGGGGCATCCAGAATGTCCCTTGTAACATTGTCCAGTGCCTTACCACCCACACGGTAAAGAACTTCTTCCGACTAGACTGGACTGGACTGGACTGGACTGGAATGGTTAGGGTTGGAAAGGACCTTAAGATCATATAGTTACAAACCCCCTGCTATGGGCAGGGACACCTCCCACTAAGTAGGTAGTCTATGTCCCTCCTGTGCTGAGCACTCCACAGCTGGATGCAGTATACCAGGTGGGAACTCATGAGAGCAGAATAGAGGGGGAGCATCACCTGCCTTGAACTGCTGGCCATGCTTCTTTGGATGTGGCCCCTGAATTAAAATAAAGTAGTATGGTCCATGCTTTACTGCCATAGGAGTTCGTAATTTGCATTGCTACTTGTGACTGTAGCTGTTTACTTCTCATGAAGTGTTACACGTGCCTACAGACTGGGAGGATCAGGAAAATAATTTCTTTGGATTGCATTTGAACCAGGTGCTAGAGGGCTTTTGTTTTAATTGCGAATTTATTATGGAAAACAACTTATCCAAAAGGAGAGGTTCAGTGGAAAAATCTGCAACCAGGCTATACATCCCTGTACTACCCTCTGTTTAGCAGTATTATTGCAGTTTCAGCAACTGCTTCTGTGAAAAACTGCTGTTAGAAAAGCATTTAATATAAAATATGAAGTGGATTAATGCAAATTATGAGCCAGGAATAAGAAGGAAACATCATGTTACTCATGTGCTCTTACCAAACCTCAAGCAAATGCTTTACAAACCACAGTTCAGTTTTCTGTTCCAGCTTTTCAGATTCCAGTATGTGATTGTTTCTCAACCAATTTGGATGCTGCTGCACTTTTCCTCTTGGTTTTAAGAGGTCAAAAGAAAGAAGAAACTAAGAATGATCTGAAAAAATTAGACTTTCCTGTGAATACTGGTGAAGTTGTGATTACAAGTAGAAATCTGCCTAACTCAATCTAGTAAGGTTTTTGTGTAAACTTTTAGTAATTTTTTCCCTCAGTGAATTGTCTCAAAGACATATTTATTGTTATGTGCAGTTTTTGAGCTGTCATTCCAAGTCCGCAAGTAATAAAACCATAACAACCACCGAAATAATAGTTATGTGGATTTGTAGCATTTCAATTGATGAGTAAACCATTCCAGTATATTGGCATTTGGCCACTTTGCTATGTAATAGTGTTTCTTATGAAGTATTGCCATAGCAACAGATCTGGATGACACTGAGTAGCTGGTTGCTGCTGACTGTTGGAAATAAAGCAGACTTTTAGCAACACATGTGTAATGTCTGAAGGTAAAGGAACCCAAAATAAATGCCTGTGCTCTACTGAGAATGTATGGGGTACATCAAGCCAAAGTCTGACTTACTGAGTTATGAATTGAATCCTTCTGTGAAAGTGTTTCTGTACGGTAAAAACAAACTCATGTATGCTAGTAATATGTGCAACAGTTGAAATCTGAGAATAAAATAAAGGAAAACTGAGAGAAATTGTATTGCAGATGATTTTAAGCAAAAAATATCAGTTCCTTTAAAGGCTTTAAGACTTCTAGTACTATAGGAAATGCTTCTGGATGGGTAATTTCAATGGAAAAGCTTTTTGGGCAAAGAGGATACAGTGAAGATTAAAAACTTCACTTGCTCTCCTGAAAAACCAGCAAGTGAAAAAAGGCATGAGAAGCAGAAAATGCAATTAATTCAAATGAAGCTGAAACCTTTTTTTGATTAGTGGACTTTTGTTTAGAACTGTATTTCTTGGTTACTAAGACATTGAGTATTTGTTATGTAACACAGCCAGCTTAAAAATTTAACAGAGGGTTTAGATCAATATAGCGAAGTAATATCTTTAGATGCAGGGATTGTCACAAGTCTAGCAAAGGCAAAGCCTCTGGGGAAATATTTTTTCTCTCTCTGTTCATAAGTCCACTTCAGAGAGAGAAAAATACAGTCACTGTATGTATCTTTGCAGGTCATAGCAGAATTTACTCTCACAGTAGCATAATATCGTGCCTTCCAAATGAAGTACTTACATTAAAGTGTAGAAGAAACACACTTTCAAGATTGAAATTTAATTTTCTGATAGTCTAATAGTCAGTTTGTCTTTTTTTTTTTTTTTCATTCTAAAGATAAAAATACAGACATTACTGTAAAGGATAACATGGATGATTTCGGCCTTCGAGATACATTAAGCATTGCATCAACAGACTCCTTTGTTTCCACAGCTGAGGTAAGACTCTTAAAGATTGTTTCTTTAAAGTTTCATTGATCTGTTTGAACAGTAAATAGGCAAATTTATTTTTTTTTCCTAATTATTATAAGCAGAATATGTTTCTCTTATGGGGAAAACCAGAAATTTTCCTTGCTTAGCTGTAACCAGCTTCTGAGCAGTTTGAGTTACGAAGTTGGGATCAATTTGCCTTTTTTTCTTTCCCATTTTTCTTTTTTGCTTTGTGCACTGGCAGGATGTTTCCCCAGCTCCTTCTGAAAAGAAGTTGCTTTTGAAAAACAGATTTTCATGAGTGAAGAAGCACAATCAGTTGAGGCTATAGTAGTTCCTTTCACCATGAATTGCATTTTTCTATTCTCATTTTTTTCCAGCTGCTTTACCCTAACATAAGGATGTGTGAAGAACACTTTGTCATTTTTGGAGTTTGTTTTTTTCCCAAGAGGAAATAGTTAGAAATTGACAGCTACCTATTTTAGTAAGTGCCATGCACAATATAATACAGTAAATCGAACTTTCACTAATCTTAGATAAGACCACAAAGGATGCATAAAGAAATAATCTTGGATTACAGGGCATTGTCTATCAGCTGATATCTGCTGCAGCTCCCTTGAAGTATTTGAAAGAATTTTATATACAGCAACAAACTTATTTAAATGAGAAATATCTCATTTTATAGTCTCTCAGGAGCTGGAGTGATCTTGAATAGCACTCTTTTCCAAATTGCAGGAAAGGCAATTGGTCTCAATAGATACATTTTGTGTTAGATATTGCTTTCATATATGCACTACAACTAAGCTACTAAACTTAGTTGTAAGAAGAGATGTGCATACATGTTCTTTGCAATTACCGTTTTGGCTGTCTATTATATGGTTTGTTTTTTCCAAAACACAATTACCTTGATTTAGTAATTCACATTAACTTGTGATTATCTTAACTTAGTAATTCACATTAAGTTGTGATAGTATGCCTAGCATTCATTTCTAAGACTGTGTCTATAGAGACTGGTTACTCTTGCCTGTCATTTGGACAAGACCACAGTTCAAGCTTGCTTCAGCTCTTACCAGCTCTTGGGAGGAGTTGTAAGCAATTAGTTTGTACACTTGGTATCTTTTGTGTTTTCTTTTCCCCATGAACTTTCCTGGTGTTTTTGCAAGTACATGAAGATGAGAACAATCCATTATGCTCATTTGTGGGTTTTGGCTTAAAAAAAGACGAAATAAAAAACAAAGCCCAGAGTGTATCACCTCAGTATAATCACCATCCTGTCCCAAAGCTGAATTGTCTCAGTGTTTGATAAAGAAATGTTTGTGTCAAAATTGGCAACAGAATTGTATTTACATATCCTGAAAAATATTGTGCACATTTTGATACCTCAATGCCACTTCTGTCAACTCTTTCTTCCAGAGCAAAGTTATGAGGATTTTCTCTTTCTTTCCAGCTGTCACAGCCTTTGCCAATAGAACAAGCTCTCTGATCTCCTTTCTCAGATTTTATTGAAGAATCTATTAAAATTCTCAGCTGATAGGAGTCCTGAACATTAAGAAAGCTAAAAACAACTTGAAGTTTAGTGTTCAAACCAGAACACCAGCAAAATTTTGGATTAAATATGAATCACTAGGCTTAAACTACAGGGCCAGTTAGTTCTCAGGTAGTAGCTACTGAGGCATCGTTCTGTGGCACAGGTAAAATAAAGCTGTGAATTGGTCTTCTTTTATGAATATAGTGTTACATTGATGTAAAGTTTTTTCCATCCTCTGGGGGAGAAAATGCTTTGAGTTAGTACTGCAAATAACTGTGTCAATGAGAGAGTAATAACCACTTCCCAGTGTATTTCAGCTATTAGTAAAGAACAGTAATTGCTTTAATGTAACTGGATTAGAATTGACATACTAGATTTTTCTGTTCTAGACTTGATGACAGGTAGCTTCTTGCTTATCTACATCTTTCATTTTTATTCTTTCATTTGCAAAAAAGTGGAATGTTTCAGGCTAAGAGGTCTGAGGCTTTTTCAGCTGTGGATTTGTCTCAGCTCATGGACCAATAGGCAGTTGTTCTTCTACCCTGTGCTCCCTGATTGCAGTTACAATTTTAGTGATCTCCTGAACTGTTGTGTGCTGATAGAAATGTTTAGCGAAGTTTTTAAATCTGAAATTCATACCTGTGTGTATGCTGCCCTGTGATTTTGCCCTACGGGAATCATTAGTGATTTCGCATTCTGGGAAATTACAAAGTAGCAGCATTTTCTGTGGTCACATTGTCTTCCTTCTACATTGCATCCTATCCCCAGCAGCAGGGCTAAGACTCCGGTTTTTGAGACTGGAAGCCATATTCATGTTTCAGTGCTGACACACAGTCAAGTCAAATTTAGTTCACTGCCCTCAGGAAAGATAACAGCAAAGATACAGGGAAACCTAAAACAAGACAAGGATGTTTTGATGGAAATTAATAGGAATACAGCTTAGGAGGCAACAGGAATGTTGTCCTGTGTTATGTTAGGACAAAACATAGGAAGATGGCTTTCAAGAAGAGAACTATGCAAAACTGGGACAGTTGGCAGAGTTTAACTCACATGCCCTTTTGATGAGCTCTACAGGATAGCAGCAGGGTATTCCAAAACTTCATCTTGGCTATGGATAATAATCAAGAGGATTCTGAGGATCATTCACTTGATGACTTCTTAAACAGAATTGTGTCAGTTGGACACCTACAATACCCAGGTGTCTGCTGAATCCTTATAAAGATGAGCCAGGCATACAGTTGCCATCCCCAAGCCCAAACAGATTTGTTCCTGAGTACATTTGAGGCTCCTAGAAGCACAGCAAAAGGGATGGAAAGCACAACCATTTGCCCTAATTAACTTACTGATACCATATACTGTGATAAATAATTGTATTTTCTTCCCTATTTTAGGCCATCTGCCATCAACTTGTGTTTGAGGGTTAGTATTCTTTTCATATTCTTGCTATCTCATCCACTGTGTGATCAAAATAGCCACCACCTTTGGCGAGAATACAGCAGTGAGTGTGCCAGATAAAGGTCTCCACCCTCTCTTTCCTGGCTTCTTTTCCATCTTTCCAATAGAAGCTCTTTCCTGCTCACCCTGACAGTGAGCTTCATTGCTGCCTCTCCATTGTCAGTGCAGATGCATTTATCATGTCTTATTTTCATATCTTGACTAGAACTGAATCAGTAGTTCTATTATCAAATAAAATTTGCTTTCTTTATCAAAATGTTAACTCAGTCCAAAGTGAAGGAGATTTTTTGATTTGTGAATAAAGCCTTAGTTTCTCCATTTTTTACAAGTAATTCCTTTACTAAGGTTGTCTTTTTCTCAGTTCAAATCTATTAAAACAGTGCAGAAACAAGCAGGCTTTGGTAACAGGGAAAGAACACCAGTTTCCATATGCCTGTAATTATTTGGATATGGCACCAAAACCGTCAAAGTGTGTTATACCGAATTTTAGATTCAGAAAGTACTCAAAAATAACCCTGTTAATGAAAAGTAGGGTTACCCTTTTCCTGGTTTCCAGGTAGATGTTTTATTCCTTTCCTGAAATAGGGACCACGAGAGGGAGTAATGCAGGCAAGTAATAGTAGAGTGTGTTCCTACAGTATTTTTAAGTGAGATTTTTGGTGGTTTGGGGTTGTTTTTTTTTTTTTTTTGTATTTCACCACAAAAATCAGAGAGAAGCCTTGCTGTGTTCTGACTGCCCTCAGAATTGTGACCATGATCACTGACTGGATCTTCTCAGGACTTGCTGTTCTCATCCTGGTCACTTCCTCCATGTTCATGTCACCTGCCCAGTTTGACATGAATTATTGTCTTACCTTAGAAACAAATGAAGTACAGCAGTTCTGTAGTCGTAGCATGCCCTGGGATTGTAAGCAGCTCCTTATTGTAACAACTTTAATGAGGTATTGAGCTGCCTCATATTTATAGCCTTAAAACCTGTGAAGAGAGGAAAGAATTAATCCCAAATTCTTTCATTCTGCTAACAGTAATACTGCTTCTTTGAAAAAGCTGTACCTGAAGTGCTCCTAACCACTGCCTACTACTTTGGCCAAACTCAAAAGATTTTAGGGTGTCCGCTGAAGCTTGATATCCAGTAATAAAGCTTGTGCATATCATCATCAGAGACTTTCCACCTCCCAATAATGTCAGTGGTGTTAGAGGCAACAGAAAAGTTCTGCTCTGAGAAACGTCTCCCATTCCTATGTCCTGTCTAACAAATTCCTCAAACTTCATGCTTCATTTCTGTTGGATTTTGGGGTAGTTTTTCTATTATTTGTCTTGTGCATGCTTATAGATGTTACTGCTGTTGAAAGGATTCCATTATGGAGAAAAGTTTTCCAGGTGGCAATGAAGAGTGGTCAGTGGGAACCAGGTTCCTTTGATTCCACCAAGGACAGCTGTGCTTGCTTTCTGTATGGCTATGAATAGAACAACTTAGATCAACAAGTCATTAAGTGATGCTCTAAAAGCTTTACAATGAATAATAAAATTTAAAAATCTAGGGTTGATCCTGAAATCTTAGCTACGTATGGTATTTACATAGTATATTAAATGTTTTCATTTCTAGGACATGCAGGAGTTTCCTCTAATAACCACTGTGTTCCTATAGGCTGACTGCTCATACTGTACAGGTTTTATTTCTTAGAAAATATACGTAACATTTGTAACAAATCCCATGTATTAGCACTGAACTAATTGTTGTACCATGATACCTCCTTGTAGGCAATATGTAGGCAAGTGCCAGACACAGCACATATCCCAGGATTATTCCACGTGGCAAAGAGTAGTACCGCCGCTGATGCACACAACATAGTGAATTCACTTTCTTCATTATGCTTAAAATTAATAAAGTTGCAGTAATAATTCAGATAAAATAATGTTCTGGATGTGTGTTTTCCTCAAAAAAAAAGGTATCAGGTGTCTTGTAATATATACAAGTAATTATAGAAATTTGTGAAAATACATTAGCTTCCTTCCTGGTTTATTCCAGATAATAAGAATGCACCACTTTATCGTTGAAGTTTATCGAAGTACTGTCTCAAATGTTTTAGTTGGCAATCACCGTCACATGTTTGAATTCCTAGAACATGTTTCACACTCATTCTGCAGCTGATCATGTTTAAAAATATATATATATTTTAAAGGATATAAATGCCCAGAGAAAAGTGATCATCAGGCTCTTTAATATAGGATAAGCATAGTTTCTCAGAATGCAAGGAATGCTGACTGTGCCAGTAAATTGACCTTTTTATTAGTGGGAGCAAGGAAGAATTCCAAAAGGTCTAGCAATGTTTATTTTTGTTACATTCAAGTGGGTGGTTATTTTGGTAGCCAACAAGATCTTGATGCACAGCTGAGAATTTTTTCTATTTATTAATAAGCAGCTTGTGGGTGACAAATAAGGGTGCTGAGTCTGTTCATTAGACCAAAGCAGCCAGGGAATCCCAAGCTTTAAAACTATAGCAAGTTCAAGAGGTTTCATGCTTTACAACAGTGGTTGCAGCATCTCTTAACTAGCAGATGCAGCTGTAAAGCTGAGCTGCCCAGAGAAGACTGATCAGCATCTGAACAAAACCAGCCCATGTTGTAATCCTTGAAGACTGTTTTCCTTCACTGTGTGTAGAGGCACAAGTTATCACTACAAGCTTTGAAGTTTTGAAGATGTACATAGTATTTCAACATAATCACAGAATCACAGAATCCCAAGGGTTGGAAGGGACCTAAAAAGATCATCTAGTCCAACCCCCCTGCAAGAGCAGGGTAACCTACAGTACATCACACAGGAACTTGTCCAGGCGGGCCTTGAATATCTCCAGTGTAGGAGACTCCACAACCCCCCTGGGCAACCTGTTCCAGTGCTCTGTCACTCTTACAGTAAAGAAGTTCTTCCTGATGTTAACGTGGAACTTCCTATGCTCCAGTTTACACCCATTGCCCCTTGTCCTATCACTGGATATAATGAAGTTAGGTATCCACTGGATGTCATCATAAATGTCCCATGCAGTGGTCACCAGCTACTGCCTTTCTTGAGCCTAGAATGGATGGAAGTAAACCATTACAAGACTAGATTGCCAATATGGATAATTCATTTTTTCAGCTCTTCTTTGAAAGCATTTTCATATTCTTCTTCATGTATGACACTGAGGAAATAGCAGACATTTAGAGGCTGGCACATCAGGTCCATTATCACAAGCCTTTGTTACTTGCAGCTACCAGCACTTTTGGTAGCTATGCGTGGAGCCCTTTTTCATCCTTAGTGGTGTGTTAAGAATTTCAAAATGGTAGTGGCTGTGCAAAATGTTCGCTACAGAGTGGCAAGAAAGGACTCAAGGAGCTCTCAAGAGTCCGACTTACCTGTGGTGACAGGATGTGGGATGCTGGGGCTTTCTGCTAACTTCTGATAAATTCTGAACCGCTGTTGAGGAAAGTTATGTGGTTCATAGGGGAACACAGTGCAGCAAAAAGCACGTACTTGAATATATACTATGAAGGCATGCCGATTGGTACAAGGTCATTACAAGGAACCACCTCTTTCAAAATGTACCTTTCCACATTTTTTCTCAAAGGTAACAAGTCTTTGGAGGCTTTTTCAACAAAGAGTTAATTTTCCTTTTGATGTCAGCTTGAGAAGCTCTTATCTAGAAAATGTTGTATGCTCTGCATGTTGTTAAACACTTTATGTTAAACTCTGCTATGTTAGTAACATGGATGTGTGTTCTGAGCATTTTCAACTAATTTTGTTTTGAACCAGGATGCTTTTGTAGCAAGCTTTTGCCTTATTTCATCTCAAAGAGAATAGCCATTACTGAATGTTTGCAAAACCATTTAAAATATAATACTGTATGTTACATATATATATATACACTGTTTGTATCTACATATAAAATATTGATATATGATATATTTTTTAAATACTAGAAAGCATCAGAAGAAAATCCATGATGACTCCAGGAGCATTACGATGCAGCTTCAGAGCTTGTCTGGAAATCACCTTTTGTAGTTAAACTTAGAGGTCACTTTAGTTTCTGGTTTTCGGTTTGTTTTGTTGGGTTTTTTTCCTTTCCTCTTTTTGCATGCCCAAGTCAGTGATAGAGGAATTTGCACCCCCTTTCCAAATGTTGCTGGTTGGAACTAACTTCGCTGTGTAATCAAAACCTCAGTGGAAGAACAGTTATACCCTTCTCTGTTTAGTAGCCAGTTGATTTAACTGCTTTCTTCACTTGAGCTCAGTAATATGCATTTCAACAGTTACACAGTTACTTTATTTCATTTGCCAATATGAGAGGAAGTTTTAAAAAGAAAAAAAAAGGCTAGATATAATCAAGGGCCTCACTCAACTCTCAGGTATCAGATTCGATGCTAATCTGTAACCACAAAGGCTGCAATCGGGCATCTTCCTGTGCTAAAAATGTTAGCATTTTCAGCTTGCTGGCAGCAGATGAACATTAGCTGCATCTGACTGTGGAAATCACGAGTCCTAATTTAGTCACAGTCAGTTTGCCTAAATGTCTGAAGAAGGTGATTTGCCAAAAGTTCACTACAGAAAACAAATATAATCCCTTTTACCACAGAAATTATAACCTCCAAGAGAGGGACAGCTGTTTACAAAGTGCCTGTGTGTGCACAGCTGATTTCTTCTCATGCTTTGCAAGCGAAATAAGGTAAATAGAATGTTTTATGGCTTCTCTAATAGCCGGATCAGGTAAGAAATAAATTAATATCCTTACTTGTATTCTGGTTTGGTCTTTATTTTGGAAAATTTATATGTATTGTTACACAGTTTCCACTTTTTTAACCATAATGTAGAAAACCAAATTCTGGAGAAAATATTTTCCACTTTTTTTTATGTTTTTACCTGTTCTAACTACTGTACTATATATACGTGTGTGTATATATATGTGTGTGTTATATGTGTGTGTCTGTATAATGATTTCTTATATCTGAAAGAAATCAATACATTCCTGTTTCTTCCACTTGATTGAATTATTAATTCCTATATATTTCAATTAAAAGCTGAGTGGCTTCATTTGTTTAAATTTGTTTAAATAAATAAAGAACATCAATTTTCAGGTTGGCTTTTTTGAATCAGTAAATCCAAAACACAGTTTGTTGCTATGATTAATATTGTTAAATTGGGATAAAAACTTTGGTCTTCATAGTTGGAAATCTTTCGTAGGAATTCAGCTTATTCTACTCTATTCTTCTAAGCAAAACAACTGATAAACAAATACATACTTTCAAAATGGAAATACTTTCAAGCTAGATGAACTCTAAAAGCATACCTTACTCATTTAAGTATGATATTTTGCTGACCTTAAAGCTTTTATTCTCATCACTAGAGTCTCAATTTGAGAGCTCTGGAGAAATCTGTATAGGGATACAGATGTTATTTTTTCTTACCCAAGCAAATCAATTTAAAATGGGTCCTGACAATTTTATGAAAGGAATTGTATGTATTTGCACAAGTGATTCAAAATGTCTGGGCTGAAATCTCTGTAACACGTTCATGTGCTTAAATGTTTACATGGATGTAAGCAGGTACTGGCACTTGTTTATATTCTTCCCTTTAGCAGGCAAGCCTGCTTGGCTGAACTGCTGTTGCTGTAGTAGCCTCAATTAAAGTCTGTAGAGAAGACACACTGGAAGCACACTTATTAATATCTTTATGAAGTCTCATGCCAGCACTTGCCTGTATGTCCTCAGTGACAGGAAAAACTTTTCAGCATGTATTTATTTCAGAATTTCAATGGAAATTTAGCATCAACTTATATTTTTAATCTGATTTTTTTTAATATTTCTAAGATATAGGGTACCTGGTTTTATACAGGTCAATTACTGCGAGAATTTTATCTTACCAGGTCTTTCTAGGCTCTGTTGTGATAGCCTAGAAGCACAGGTTTGTTTCCCCCACGCAGGATATTTAAAACTAAAAAAGAGGGGGATGTTAAAAGTTAGAATCCATTTTCTGGTCATTAACTAAACTGAAAGATGAGAGACTTTTTTTTTTTTTTGATCCTTAATAATATGATGCCATGTTCGTAGTGGAAATTGTAGCTAGCCATTGTTTAGTGGATTAAATATGATATCTCGTAAACAGGAGTTCTCTATATTACTTACATGCTTTGATTTCGTAACCTGATTCTGTTTTTTTCTCGCTCTAAAAATGTCTGTGAGTTCACATTATTCTATCTTGTAACCACAGAATTAAAACTGATGAAAATGAACACATTTCTGAGAGCCTGTAGCAGGATGCTGAATGCTCGTGCTTCATACAATATGCTTTGGTAACTAGCAGACATATCTACTAGCGAGACAAAACCAGGAGTGGAAGGATGTTACTATTTCCATCTTCCTAGAGGTCTGCGTGGTTGTTCTGTACTTTGTGTCCTGACTTCTGGTGGGTTTTAGCAGCTTTGAGACCCATTAGATTTAACTGGGCAAATTAGAAATGCAACTAGGCAAATTAAAATCAGAACTAAGCTGCCTCCATTTAATTAATTAAACTTTTGAAACTTAAAACCTGAAACTGTAGGTTTCAGATTTTAAGTTAGGTAATAATTGTGGTGTTTCTCTTCTCTTTGCTGGTTGAGTGTTCCCCTTTTGTTTTAAGCAGATGCAGAAAAGGATATATCTTTCAGTAGAATATCAGGAAAACTTCTTTGCTTTACCTTTATGAAAGTTGTGTAAGCAAGCTCTTTAATGAACTTCAAAAATATTTTGTTTCAGCTTACAGAGCACAGAGAGATTCGTAATACATATGGTCTTGATTCCCTTTGCCATTGCCCATTGTATGAGGAAGCTATGCACTTAGCAGAAGAAGGCAAAATTTATTCACGAGTGTTAAGGTACTGATTTATGTCTACTTAATTATTTCTAAGAAAAGCAAGAATTAAATTTTAATGTACTATACAGAACTCATTTTTTAGAAGTTACTTGTACGAGGTATTTTTCTCTAGAATTAGACTTAGTTGAGTTTTCTTGTGCTTCTCTTTTTTCATGGCATTTGAAAACTTTTCTGTTTTATATAGGACTGAAATGTTTGAATGTCTAGGAGACAGTGACTTCCTTGCTAAGCTTCACTGTATTCGACAAGCTTTTCAGGTAAAGGAGAGTGATTTGTCTGTCTGTCTTCTTAAGCCTGAAGGATGTGGAGGTTATCAATGCAATTTTTATAACATATGCTGTAATTAATTATTTTATTGTTGCTATTACATTTCTGTCATTCTAAAATTTGCAGAGGAGTCCCAGTTTTATGATTAGCTTTGTAACCTTTGCACCAAAAGCTGATGAGGAATTGGCCTACTATACTAGAGGTTATATTAAATTTGATTGAAGTGCTTAAGGTCACTTAGTATAACCTGTGAATTAGTATGTCTGGTTTTTCTGAACCTTTTCTAGGTAATTCTTTCAGAGACAGCAAACAGAATATTTCTTGCTGAAAGTGGAAGAAAAATTTTGTCTGCTTTGATTGTGAAAGCACGAAAGGTAAAAGCCTTTTTTAACTAACGTTTTATTGTTAATGCAACTTCTACTAGAACTCACTTTCCAGTGAATATAAACCATGTCTTTTGTTAAGTTTGCTTGAAACTCACTGCTTTTGCTTTACAGAATCCAAAGAAATTTGAAGATGTGTTTGATGAAATGATATATTTTCTGGAACAAACAGATCACTGGGATAATACTGAAATGGAACTTGCTGCTACAGGAGTGAGTCTGAGTTTCTGAAAAGTGCATCTAAAAATAAGTAACATCTAAAAAAAATGAAAAACATCTAAAAATGAATTTTTACAGTTCAGAATGGTGGAAAAAGCAACTTTTTTATGTTTACATTGCTGATTTAGAGAAATGGCATCCACCACTGTAGTTTCGTACCAGATAACATGTAATATTTTATCTTCTCCTTTACTGACAAAGTATGTTTAATATTCGTTAAAAGCAATTATAAATCTGCGTGTTAATACAGAGTTAGAATGTGGTGCATGCTGAATTCCACTGCTGAAAGAGAAACTGGGTTACTTAGGTCATGTTCTGATTTAATATAGGTGAAAAACCTGAATTTTTATGATGTTGTTCTGGACTTCATATTAATGGATTCATTTGAAGATTTAGAAAATCCACCAATATCTATACAGAATGTAGTAAATAACCGCTGGCTAAATTCCTCTTTTAAAGAAACAGTAAGTATTTATGTATCATTTTCATAGTCACTATTCTATAGACATTACAACAAGTAGATGGTATGATAAATGTAACATTAGTGTGAGCATTCTGGTATAAAATTTCTGTATATACCAGAACTGTTCTTATGGCAATCTCTGCTTTATATTCGTAAAGCACATGTAGAAATGAGATTAAATCCAGTAGCTGCAGGAATCAGACTGTGTATGTTGTCTTGAGAATTAAATTAATAATAAAAGCATTAATTTTGAAGCAAGAAACTACATTGACCTTCACTGTGAAGTCTAGTGCAGCTTCCAATACAACTGAATAGGTACCTGAAGTATTCCTCAGAAAAAATAAGCAGGTTGTATTATCAGGTTATTCATAATAGCAGTTTAAAAGCTACAAATCTGAGCCCAAAATATATAAAATGATTGAATGTATTGGAAAAACACACTCATTTTTGCAGGACAAGCTATCTCTGAGGAAGTAGAATTTTAGAGGGGAAGTTTTTGTTAGCTGTATTAGAGGTATTAGAGGTTTTGATTCATATAGCAGAGATTTAGCAATAAGGCACAAAGTTGCAAGCACACAAAAGTACATTTATGAAATACAGGCATTCAAATGTTGATAACATTTCACACTTTCAGGTGCACCTATTTGCCAAAAAGATCTCACTCCTCTATTACAGGCGTACAGGCTACTGCCATGGTCAGCTAGTAGCGTAACCACTCTCATTTCACCCACTTATATCTGTAAACTGACATTTTTTCCTGTATTTATCTTTCAATTGAAATATTCCCTCTAAAGGAAAAAAGAGGAAACATGCATGTACTTATTTTTGTAATTATGTGATAACACTGTTTTGTAAGTAGTAAATTATCTTGCAGTACTGAAGGAGGATCAGATGAGAGGAAAAAGCCTAGTACTGATATCAGTATATTGTCTTGCACAGGTCCATATTTGGACAAAACTCCTTAGCTGAATCTGAAGCTATTGCAAGAATGTTTTTGCTAAAATGAAAAAGGACATTGCAATGTGTTTGCATGCTACTTAATATCTAAAATAGTTACTTATGTCTGAGTGCACGTTTGGGTATATGAGAGACTGGTCCTCAGTTGAACCCCGTGAATGTTCCTGATTGTTGCAACTAAAATCAGTCAAGGATGCCAAGTAATATTTGAATTAAATGAAAGAAAATGTTGCAAAATAAGATCTGAAAATAACAAATATGAACTACATATAATGTTGTTTCAGCTGATATTTTACAGTTTTAAACTTTGTTATCACAAGATTGAAACTGAGGAAATTAAAAATCCCCAAAGTATAGAAATGCAGTATTTTGCAGCTCACTTCTTTTTGAGATGAAAATAATTTCTTTTATAGTGAAGTTACACACAGTTTGGAGCGTGTTTGTGTGGGTTCTTTTATTTATTTATTTACATTTAGGCTGTGGCTTCAAGCTGTTGGTCAGTCCTGAAGCAAAAGAGACAGCAAGTGAAGGTAAGTTGCCTTGCAAATTATGCAGACCAAAGTTGCTGATCAGCTCCTAAGTATCTGAAGTTCTGTAGCTTTGGCAAAATAAATTACGTTATCAATTCTGAATCCTGTAGGCATGTTTGTTTAAACAAGAGGCTGTCAGTTCTAGTTTAGTTTGTGGAGTCCTAATGCCAGATTTTTAGCAACAAGTCTTAGCTGAAAGATTTTCAGGCTAGTTTAGGTCCAGTCAGCAATGGTGACAGTCACTTCTCTGACATATAGCCCCATACATGCACCTCAGATTTTTGCAGACCAAGGTCATTAATCTAGTATCTTGCCTGCTTACACTGGGATACCCAATCTCCCTGCATCATCTCCACAGCTAAATAAAATTCAGTCCTGTCCCTTTACCTACCTGAAGTACCATTTACCTTGCCAGTAGCAAGAACACTATTGCAGCCTCCCTCAGCCCCTTTCTGCATCCCAACTTCTCAGTGAAGGAACTCTGAATGTTTCGAAGTAGAACTCCTCTTTGCCAGCAGCGCCTCACTTCCATCTGTGGAGGATTTTATTAGACTTAGGAGGCCTATCTCGGTATTAGCCAGTCTAAAAACAGAGTTGAGGCTTGCTGCAGGACATCCATAACTACTAGAAGTGGTTTTGCATACAGCAGGTGAAGAATCTGCTCAAGTGATGGGCACTGACACCTTTCTCTGGTTCTAAGAATAGCTATTTGCATGACTCCTAACTGCTAAAGACATATTTCATCATAAAAAAAAGGTACTTCCAAGGGCAGTTGATATTTTGTAAAAGATCCTCAGCTACTGCTATATCTTGGGAATTTTATACATATATCTTTCAGCCTGGAGAAGAGAAGGCTGCGTGGAGACTTCATAGCAGCCTTCCAGTACCTGAAGGGGGCCTATAGTGATGCTGGGGAGGGACTCTTCATCAGGGACTGTAGTGACAGGACAAGGGGTAACGGGTTAAAACTTAAACAGGGGAAGTTTAGATTGGAGATAAGGAGGAAATTCTTTCCTGTTAGGGTGGTGAGGCACTGGAATGGGTTGCCCAGGGAGGTTGTGAGTGCTCCATCCCTGGCGGTGTTCAAGGCCAGGTTGGACGAAATCCAACGGATGGGATGGTTTAGTGTGAGGTGTCTCTGCCCATGGCAGGGGGGTTGGAACCAGATGATCTTGAGGTCCTTTCCAACCCTAACTATTCTATGATGCTATGATTCTATGATTAGTTTTATATAAAGGGATTATATCTCCAAAATAGATGTTATAGTAACCTATTACTTTCATCTCTATTTCAATGCACAGCTACCTTAGTCTGTAGTTCCTTTGTGTATTGAAGTCTCAATATTTATAAGTCTGTAAATGTGTGAGTAACTTTACTCCTTGGGACAAGTTTCATCAATGCTGCTGGAGATATTCAGAAGTGGATAAAGTAAAGCACCATGGAAGTCTTTGTAAGGGAGAGATTAATTGTCACAAGGAGTTTGATGAACTTAGATTGACTTACAGACAGTTCTTCATGTATTATTTTATGTTTTAATTTATGATAATTTTATTTTTACGATTTTATAAATATGTAAAATAAACTGTACATCCATACGTGAGACATGAATTTATAGTATATTTTCCGAGTACCTGTAGGTTGTAAAGGTAACAACAGGATGGACATTCACAGATATTTTGTGGTCTTCTGTAGACTTTAAAATGGATTCTTACAAGGGGTAATTTTTTTCATTCAAAACTGTGCAGTTTGCTTACTTTTTTGCAAGTTTCAGCTATGCATAGGGTATAGGGGCTCAAACAGGAATAAGTGACTATAATTATCTGTCATATGGGAGCCAGAGTAGAGTGTTTATGATGGTTTTGGGCTTATGCCTATTAATCTTCAAATATTTAAAGTACTTTGTACCACTGAAATAAAAATCTTTTCTACCAAAAATCATGCCTCTTGTTTGGTACAATTGCCCTATAACTTAAAGGTTACCACAGCCCTGAAGTAGTAGGCATTTTAGGCTTTTCTGAAGACTTAATTCATAGAGACTTGTGCTATATTTACTGTGTAACTTTTATCTGTAATTTTTACATCACCAGGTGCCTGATGGATTTTTTGCACATTTCTACGCTATATGTGAACATATCAGCCCTGTTTTGGCATGGGGCTTTTTGGGTCCTAGAAACTCCCTTTATGACCTATGCTGCTTCTTCAAGGTTTGCAACTTTTTTTTTTAATTACCATTTATCTTAATTAAAAAATAAATAAATCTTCCAGATTAAAAGAAATGAGGATCCTACTTGTAGGCATTTTGTGTTTTCCAAAACACTTTGTGTTTTCCCAAGATTAAGACTAACTGTAAGAAACCATGAAAATAAACGTTATAAGATTGATACTTTTTAAGCCTAGAACTGCTTTGTAAAGTCTATTTTAATGCACTTCTATTTTAGCACCAGAAGAATACATAAATGGATGGGTTTAGGAAATGTGTAAAGGAAATAGCATTGCATACTTTTTTCCTTCTTGTAAGTGAATACAAATTTCTCCGTTTTTTTTTTCCCCCCCCTCACTAGGATCAAGTGCTTTTCTTCCTCAAAGACATTTTTGATTTTGAAAAGGTGAGATACTCAACTATGGAGAGTTTGGCTGAAGATCTTATGCAATTATTAATCCGACACACTGAACTTTTAATGGCCTATCTTGGAGCAGATTCACTGAGACATGTCAATGCTTGTGCAAGTGGTCCTGGGCATGTCGTAACCACTGGTCTCTTAGAAGCTAAAGTACAGTAAGCTTAAAATCATTGACAAATGAAATGGAGTGTTCCTGATATACTCCTTCCCACCTTTCTCTCTAACACCGAAGTTACCATTGCTGTTACTGAGCAAGCATCTGAAAATGTATCATGTTGCTAAGTATGGAAAAGGACTCAGGGAGGTTAAATGTACATCTGTGAAAAGAACTGGTGAGCGTATTGTTGTATATACCTAAATTAAATTTGCAGCTCCACTGACACTGTATTTATACTTAATGTATCCCAAAGCTTTTTTCTGTAATATTTGGGTAAAGTTTATTTATGAAATACTGTACTTTTGCACAAATAATTTGTAAGTGAAGCTGATGAAGTTGTTTCTTTAAGGGCTTATAGTGCAGAATGCTAATTACAGAGTCCCCAAATCATTGTGTGTCTAGATCTAGAAAGTGTTTTGACTGGGGTATGCGCAGTCTCTAATTCATGTGACACATGCAATAAACTAATCACACTCACAAAACTGAATGTGTTGCCACTGGCCTGAAATTAGATTTGTTGTGGGTGTTAAGCAGTCATTTTGTACTACAGTGTAATGGAGGGATGCAGGTGCCGTTAGGGCAGGAATGACTTCCAGTATGCATTTTTCACTTTATTTTGTTTTAAAACAGCCAAACATCATGAAGGTGTTTGAAAGCACTTATTTATATTCAAAAAGCTGTGGTAGCTTCACCAGTTAATTTAAAACTTTTCCTTTTTCTGCAACTGTTACTACTTTATATTTTGGTGTTAAACAAACGCCATTCTCAGTTCATATGTAGCATTTCAAAATATATTTTTAAATAAGGATGTCTGATGAGATTTGTTAATCATGAATCAGAATTGAAGGCAGTGTTTTATAGTTAAAAGCATTTCCATCTTCCTCCCTTCCTTGTAGGAAGTCAGGTGTCTTATTTAAGAGGAAGTGTAAGCAGCTGTGGCTATGTATGTGCAGTGTAAAACTGTGGCTCGGAATATGGAACCCTGAACTTTAGGTAGGAGCACAGCACAGTAAGAAGGCATGTGGGAATTTGCAGTAACGCTTTTTCCTGTGCTAGAGGTAATAAATAATGATGATCTATAATCTTTGAATGTCTGTAAACTGAAACAATATATCGTAGTTAGCTTATGCTCTTTAACTACCTTTGCATATGCTTTGCCGTAGAAAGCCAGCCCACAAGTCTATCCTGTGTCAAGTAATGAAGAGTAAGTAATAATAAAGTATTCAGATGCTTAAGAAGCATGTTGTTAAAATGGAGCATATTGAAACACGCTTTGATTGGAAACATTCAGACTTTTGTTTGAGCACAACCCAAAAAGATGATATTTGGAAAGGAGGGTCTATGTAATTCCGTAGAGTTCACTGCAGCCGACACATTTTCATCATTCTTGTATGTATCAAATGAATATAACAAAAGAGCAAAATGTCGGCTGCAGTTTGTTTCTTCACAAAGTGCGTCTTCAGTACAGAATGTGAAGTTTTCTGACCCATCTCACTTAGCTTACGCACACTTACCTGCTCAAAAGTATCTGTATTTTAGCAGCATTTTGCTAGTCTATGAATGAATTTATATGGAACAGTAAAGTGTCTCATTGGGTTCAGAATCAATAGGAATAGCTGGAAATAGTGGTGGAGTAAGTGGCATATTCTACAGCAAATGTACTACCTGGAGGTTGCAAGCTGTCAAAGGAAACTGTATGCTGTGGTTTGTCTGTTCTAATAAAATTATATGAAGAAAATTACACCTTAACATTCATCACAGAAAACCAGAAATGCACTTTTCCACAGAACTACATAGTTAATTGAGAATTTTTTGTATTATTTATATAAAGCTCATGAAGAAAGTGCAAGTGTTGCACATGAGATTAGAAATGTTTCCAGGTGATTTAAAAGTCCATCTTCTGTTGAAACTGAAAGGATTTTCTTAAACAGAAGAATGAAAAAGGTCCGATGGAACACCAGAATGTCAAAAAGTGGGTAAGGACCTGACAACATCTGGCTTAAATAGACTTATCCTTTTAAAAAAGGAGCACTTCCATGCAGTCATGGAGCTCCAAAGTCCATTGAATCAGGTTGGAAATGGAAATGATGTATTTCCCATCCAAAATAAGAGTTACGGTATCTGGTTGCTGCAGGGTGCCACCAACAAATACTTCGTTAGGAAACAGTTAAAGAAAAAAGAAATAGGGAAAGGGAGGAAAGGAGAGAGGAAGAGGGAAATGCACAGGTATGCATGGGCAGGCTTTTATCTCCTCTGAGTCTTTTTGGACCTTTTCCCAAAAAGCGTTTATATGTTCTACCCTTCCTAATGCCAGAGACAGCTATAAATTCAAATGGGGGAAGGCTGCCTCTTTGTAACACAGAACTAGAATCAGTTCTCCTATAAATCCAGGTTTGTACACCGCTGAGGGAAGGGGTGTGAAGAATGTCTGTTGATAACCAGCCATATGGCTCAAGCAAAGTCCTCCACCTTTGAAAATGCAAGTGCCAGAGCTGCACCAATGCAGTGGCACCAGGATGCAATTGTACTGCAGAGAATTCATGATCAAAATCAGAATTTAGTTTATAATCTCTGAATTTTTAAGTAGTGTTGAATGCCCCTTTCTCTGCTAATAAGAGTCATCCTCTTCTGCTATAGCTGTGCTCCTACGATCAGAAATGAATGTTGAATGTGTTGATTATACAAGAATCAAGTATTTATATAATTTGTAATTTAGTTGTAAAAATAATCTCACTTTAAATGTGTTCTTGATTATTATACTTCATTTTTGTAGTCTTTGGTTTCATCAAACAAAACATGTCAATTCGAGTGTCAGTTAAGCGTGTTTGTGAACTTTCTATTGCCAAAATGAACTGCTGCTGTGTGTATTGAATAAAAGGTTTCAGTGAAACAACTGTTGCTCGTACAACTGCTTCTACAACTTGAACTGTTTAAACTGCATCAGAAATCAGCCTGTGTGGTTTTTCTTCTGTGAAATGGTCCACAGCATTGATAAGTTTTCATCACATAGGCCAGTGATTCACCAAAAAGCCAAGTTTTGCTGCTTCTAGTTTTGCAAGTCAGAAAGTGAGATTAAGCCAGAGACCTTAATCTCCTGGGCGAACAAACCCTGGACTCAGGCTGGCTGTCATAGGCTGACAGTGGTTGCCGGTTGGCGCCATCCCTGCCTGTGGTACTAACCAGGCTGGTTTCACTGCATCTGTCTTTCTGTGCCAGCTGGTTGTTTCTTCCCTTGGGTTTGGGGAATGGGCTTTCTCAGGATTATTTCCAAACCCAAGGGTTACAGTGAGCTCCAGTCATGGAGTAAGATTTCCATGGTGGGGTAATATAAATGGAGAACACGGTGTCTAATGCTTACTGCTGTAGAATTGTAGAATCATAGAATGGTTTGGGTTGGAAAGGACCTTAAGATCATCAAGTTCCAACCCCTCTGCCATGGGCAGGGATGCCTCACTCTATACCATGTCTTCCAAGGCTCTTTCCTACCTGGCCTTGAACACTACTTAGGATGGAGCATTTAACACTTCTTTGGGCAACCCATTCCAGTGTCTCACCACTCTCACAGTGAGAGAACTTCTTCCTTATTTCCTTACATCTAACCTGAGCTTCCCCTGTTTAAGTTTGAGCCTGTTACCCCTTGTCCTGTCACTAGAGTCCCTAATGAAGAGTCCCTCCCCAGCATCCCTGTAGGCCCCCCTCAGATACTGGAAGGCTGCTATGAGGTCCCCACGCAGCCTTCTCTTCTCCAGACTGAACAGCCCCAACTTCCTCAACCTATCTTCATACGGGAGGTGCTCCAGTCCCCTGATCATCCTCGAGGCCCTCCTCTGGACTTGATCCAACAGTTCCATGTCCTTTTTATGTTGAGGACACCAGAATGACGTGATGCCCTCAGAAGGGCAATGTGTATCTGCTTTGATCTGCCCAACTTTATGTGTAACCTGTGTTCATCTGCTGAAAACTTACTTTACTGAGAGTGGGAAGCCCAACACTTAACTGAAACCTTGCACCTTTGCCTCAGAAATACGGGTACGGCTCTTTTGAGGGTGGCACTGTGGGACAGTTCCTGCACTGTCCTTCAAACGACAAACACATTTCGTGTTTTAATTCTGATGGCTGTTGCTCAGAGTTTGTAAAGCTTAAAGCCGTGTGGTTGTCATCCTAATAATCCATCTGGAAGTTAGGCTCCAGCATGATAGACACAGTACAAGTGGGACAGGAAGAGGAAAGTTCTGCACTGGAGACTTTGCAGTTGTACGTGTAGGAAACAAGTCATCTTTGAGCAGGAAAAGGAATGTATTCTGATGTAATAAAGTCATGTTTCTGCCTCTAAAGTTTCCAGAGAAAGGCTGTTTCAAAGCAGACAGGCTCTCCCTCTCGCCCGTCTGGCACTAGCTAGATTCCTCTCCGCTCCATCAGCTAACTGTCACATTACTATTATTAGTCGATTGCTCTCCATGTGCCATAGACGACCCAGGACCAGGCCACCGGGGGTATAAAGCCTGCCCGCCGGCAGGGCAGGGCAGGGCAGGACACCGCGGCGGGGGAGCGCTCTCGGCGCGGATCGCGCCTCTCGCCAGCTCCGGCTCGCGGCCGAGCCTGCGGCGGCTGCAGGTACGTGCTGACGGCCGGCCGCGGGGGACGGGGCGCTGCCGCCGCCCGAGGCGGTGATCCCCGGGGACGCGGCCCGGGAGCAGCCGCGGCCGGGTCAGCTCTGTTCTAATAGCGGGCTGCGGGGCTGCGGGTCCCGGCTCGGCCGCTGCCCTGCGGCACGGACCTTGCGGCCAGGGGCGCGCTAGCCGGGAGCGGCCTCCGTGCCCCGGTCGTTCATAGCTCCGCGGTGCTTCCAGCCCAAAATGAGCCTGTTGGCCCGGCGGCTGCCCGCGGCGGGGGGAGCGGGGTGGCGCGGCCGGGCTGTGCGGTGCCCCCCACCGCGGCGAGGGGCCGGCCATGGCGAGCCGCGCCGCGGGGCCGGGCCGGGGCCGAGCGGGGCCGGGAGCTGGGGCAGGGCAGGAGGGGACGGGACGGGACGGGACGGGACGGGACAGCTGCCTCTGCGCGGGGCTCGCCTGGAATGCGGGCGCGGGCCGCGCGTCGCGACTTTTATGGAAACTTGCCTCGCCGGAGCGGCGGCCGCAGCCAAGGGGCGCTCCGCAGCCGCCAGCCCGCCCGCAGGCAGCCCGCCGAGCCGCAGCGGCGGGGCAGCGCTCGCAGGTAAGAGCGGCTCCGCCGGCCGCGCCGGGGAGCAGGGCTGGGGCGGGCTGCCCGCCCCGCGTCGCTCCCTGAAGAGCCCAGCCCGGCCCGCACCGCTCCTCGCTGTGCGGCGGCGCGCATTGGCCGGACCCGCCGCTGGCGGCCGGGCCGAGCCGAGCGGCAGCCCCGAGGTGCCTCGGGAGAAGCGGCCGCAGCGGGCGGGGGCCGCCGGCAAGGCCCCCTCGGTCGGGGCGGCCGCCCGGGGCAGCGCCGGGCTGAGGGGCAGCCGCAGCCCCCTGCGGGCGGTAACGGGATGCGCCGAGCCGCGCTTGCGGCGCCGCCAGCCCCGGGGCGGGGGGACCCTCACGGCCGTTGTGGGGGGGGGGGGGGCCGGGGCTCGGCGCCGCGGCCGCTGCGGGCGGCTCGGAGCTGAGGTGAATGGAAACGACCGCAGGGGGGGCTTGTGCCGGGCAGCGCTGCGGAGCCGAGCGGCGGCGGCGGGGAGCGCCCGGGCCGCGGTAACGCTGCGTGCGAGGGGCCGGGGGAGCGGGGCTGCCTCCCGGGGCCGTGCGCTTAATAAAAGTCGGCGTGAACCGCCGTTTGCTGGTGAACCGCGTCTGCGCCGAAAGGGGCTCAGCTTTGGCGGTGGGGTCTTCCGCGGCGAAGGCGTGCGGATGCGTCTGTGGGTTCTGCTCCGTACTGAGGTGGTGACTGCGGGACAGCGTGGCTGGGGAGAAAGTACTGGCTCTCTGTGGCAGCTTACAAACTATGTATTTACTTGTGTTAGGTAAACAGGGCTTGTGCTGACACAAGGAACAGCTGCGGGACCGTGTTTAATGAAACGAGTTAGTAATTTGGAAACCAGACAAGGCGCTACTCAAACCTCCGCGCTCAGGTCCTAAAGAGACCTCAGATCTCTCTGTCCATTGAAATGAAATTGTAAAATAGCAGTTAGGCTTTCCAGAGGGCCACGCGTATTAAGGAACATACAGAAGCATGAGAGTATGTCCAGTGGATGCAGAAGCACAGCCTGGTGAAATACAAGAACTGGTCAGATGGTTTAAGACGTGCCTAAGAAATACCCTCTGTAAGTGCATTTGGAATGTTTCAAATGAGTAGTTTCCTCAGCGGAAGAAGTCAAACAACCTGTCATTTGCCATGCTTGGATATTCACCTTTGAAACTCCTTTGACAAGGAACAGTGCCATGGTGAGCCCTCTAGAAGCTATGGGGGAACAAAGAGGAAGGCTAAGGGCAGTGGAAGAGCGGTTTGGGAAGCAACAGTAGAGTGACCCTCTGCTGTGCACCAAAGGCAGCCATACCCGCTCACATGAAGGTGTTACACACGGTCTGGCTCTTGCAGGCATCAGCATTACCAGGAGAGTGGGGCTGGTCAGGTGGAAGCAGCTCCAGGAAGCCAGGAGACGGCTCCTTTGTGGCAGAAGCACAGCGCAGGCACAGTGACCACCACAGCGTGCAGTCTGAGCTGACCGTGGGGATTTCGGAGAAGAGGCAGATAGGCTGTGTCCTGCCATTGCAGAAGGGAGGAGGCAGGCTGCAGTAGCTCTTCGTGTCCAGCATTTTATCCCACATTTCAGTACCCTGGTTCCTGCAGCCCTGTCAGTGGACAGGAGATGAGCTCAAATCACACCGCTTCCCTTCAGCCGCTGTGACGCAGCGGGGGATGGAGGAGCTGTGGCACGGGGCAGAACGCTGCTTTTCTTGGAGACCTCAGTGCACAATTTACTGTCACCCATGATTAGGATCAGTGGATATCTTGGAATGTGGTATCTTGGGCCAGAAGATCTCAGCAGGGCTTCCCTATAACCGAGCAGTGTTTCAGCCCCACTATGTTTGCTCTGGAGCCTATGTACCCCATAATAGTACCTGAAGAGAGTGAGAAATTAACAAACAGACCTTTTCTACAGAGAAAGATGATACAATTTTTTAACAGAGCAGTTGGACTGCCCGGCTCTGTACATTAAAAGTATTTCTAGTCATATAAACATAGACAAAATCCTTAATAATGAATGCATTTTAACAATGACATCATACCTGCAAGAACTATTCTGAGACTCTCAATAAATATTGAAGGGAAATAAAATTAAAGATTGAAGAAAATATTGTGCATAGAATTGAATTATGTGGGCCAGTGCTTGGTAAGCAGTCTAGTCTGTAACTAGAAAGACTTAATGAAGGGAATACAAGCGAGTGGAGGTAGCTTTGTATCTTGTGCTTTACAAGACGTGAAGTTTAGGCAGCTGGTGTTAGTTGTCCTCACTCCTTGGCTTCAGTGGAGCTGACGGTTCATGCTGGTTCAGAATCTTCCCTCATGCGTGATAATTTTAGTATCTACTTTAGTATCTGTAATTTAGTACAACAACTGTTGGTGTCATTCCAGACCAGTTACGGTAAGGACATAAATGATGGACATGGCTCTCTTTCCCCTCCTCCTCCCAGTTCTGCTTAATATTTTCTTAAACACTTTAACACAGCAGGCTGTGTTTTCCTCTCCTGAGTGTTTTGGCTGCAAGTAGTGAGTTTCCAGCTCTCACAATATGGTTTTCTTATATAATGGAGTCTTCCCTGCAAGTAGATTGCAAAGAGGAGACAGATGGTAAACGTAACTTAGGCTGTGCTGCGAAGGGCTTATTTATAACTCACAGTAGCTATAGGACAGCAGGGGGGCCTCCCGAAAGGAGAAACCGCAGAGGAACTGGACTTTATTTAAAGTCCTGACTTCGCACTCCTATTGTAAAGGGTAGTATTCAGGAAAATGCTGGTATTTTTCCATGTCTTGTGTGAGGATGTTAATCATCCTACTGAAAATCAGGAACTTCCATGATTTCTAACAAAGGGGGATTTTATTATTAATGGGAGGAGGTTTTGTCTGATTAAAGCTGTACAATGGTTTTTGATCAGCTGAGGACTCTGACCTCCTTTCAGAATGGAAATAATTCAATTTAAGGATACGGATTTGGGGACCTGTGCATCATCGAACGGTCTGTCCCCTTCATGGTTTTCTTTGTTTGATTATTTTGCCTGCAGTAAGGTTTGAGGAAGTCTGCGTGAAAAGTTGAAGAAGTGCTATGACCATAACTCATCAAGACCTGTTGAAAGTGACAGCTCACTCGTTTACAGCAAACAAATAAGATGCTTGAAACCAGTCTGTTTTCTTTTGCAGGGTATTTCTAATCTGTTGCCCGGTTTTCTGCATGTTGCTGGTTTTGTGTTAAATTTTCACTTGAAACGTCTTAGAGCTCACTCTCTGTGTTACAACCAGCTGAGTCATTTGAGTAATGTCATTTTCTCTTCCACTCAGTTTCCGAGGTAGGACCATTGGTCAAAGGATTGGAGTTTAAACTTCTCTTCTAGGAAAAAATCTCACTGTAGACCTCTCTTGAAAGTCAAACTGCAGCCTTTTACTTTCAGTATTAACATTATAACCCCAGACTAACACTTCCTGAGATATTTCATTTCATTATGGGGAAGGTGAAATATGGGGAAGATAAAAAATAAGGACTAGTGTCAGGCGAATGTTAGAGTGCTGAGACAGGCAAAGAAGAGCCTAGTAACAAGCTGAATTAATTCTGTGATCGTGGGTATGTCTGACATTGTAATCTGGGATTTTTCTGGGTGGGAGCAGTCAGTGAGGAGCTCTTACAGCTTTTACTGGGGTATGTTGATCTCAGGAAATTAAAAGAAAATATGAGAATGAATCGTCAGACTGGACAGCTTCATAATAGGACAGATCTCTTTTGAAGTTAAGTACATATACAAATAAACTCTTGTTGCCTCTAAGAGTAAGCATTATTTGTATTAGATGGGAAAATCTGTACTAGAAACCACGAATATACATGTATGCAACTTAAAAATACAACTAGTTCATCTCAAAAGGGAATTAGTCAGTCAGGGTTTCTTGGGATGGAAAATTTATGACCACATACTTCAGGCAAAGGTATTGGTAGATGATGAAGGCCCTGTTCTTTCATGACTGGTAGGTGTCAGGACGTGGCTTAGCCATTTCAGTTCTCTCAGCAGCAACAAATTGACTGTGTGGATCCTCTTCTAATGCTAAGTCAGATACATAACAGGCTCAACCTGCTTTTGTTGGTCCTGAAGCAGTGATCCTTGCCTCAGGACCCAAGCCAAATCTGAAGGAGTACTTCTTCTTTTCATGAAGATTCTGGATTGTCTGTTGGAAATCACTCATCTGCCTTGAAAGGTGCCTGGGGCAGGGTCCTGCTGCTGCTCAAGGTTGACCAAAGTGCAAACATGGGTGGTGCCATGTTCAGTAATGCCCTATTGCTTTATATCCGTATCTTTTAGCATCAAAGGTGGAGGTAGAGTGACTTGCAGATGCAAAGTGTCTTAGAGCCAGCTGGCAAACCTTCAAGCATATTAAGAGGTAGTGGTGCCAAAGACCTGGAAAGTAGCCTAAAGTAATAGCAGTTATGGCAGTATTCCAAAAGGCAGAAATGTATCAGCCATCTCTATGGCACACAACCTGTTGGACTGGCACACTTTTGGGAGTTCAGACAGCAGGAATTTGCAAAGAAAATTTCTTGCAACATTTGCACTTTTAAAGAAGCTTTCAGATTCGTTGTGTGAAGGGGGGGGTCTCGCTGCTGCCAGCGATCTTGGTGACACTGTCAAGGGGTTCAGGGAGTTGGAGCTATCAGAAGGGTTCAAGACAAAGTTGATCCAAAAGCTCAAAAGCTAAATTGTGTTCTTCAGCTCTTTATCTTCTTCCTACAGTAAATTGCACATAATAAGCAAATCAGACTTTAGAATAGTAATTTTTTACATTACTTTAAGATGAAGTCATATAGACACAGGGTATGTTCTAGTGAAGGTTAGCAGCAAACTCCACTTGAGGTGTTTAGGTGAAATGGAATTCCTTGTGAAAGATGAACTTTGGGGCTTACTTTTCTGCTCCAGCCCTGTATGAAGGCTGGAAAGTCTCTATGTCCCTGGCTACTTCAGTGCATGAATTGTACTAGCGCCTGATGTTCCTTTGTCTTCTGATGGGTTTGTGCAGTAAATCTCTTATTCAGCTTCTGCATTTTAAGTATAAGGCTATGGGCTCTCAAGCCACATGTAGTGAAGAAAAACTTAAAGAAGAATAGCAAAAGAAGAGAACAGAAAAGAACTTCTCTAAGACCTGCTTAGAAAAATGAAGAGGTCAAAAGGTTTTAACTAGTTTTAAGGTTATATTGAGCAGTGGAGATTTTGCTTACACACATGAATTAAGCTAAAGTTTACAAAGTGCAAACCCAACTGCACAGTATACAGATGCATGTTAAAGTGTGTAGGGACCTTGAGCCCACAAGGATGCTAGTTAAGTTATTTGCCTTTCTTAGACTCATAACTTTCTTCCTGCAATTAATTGCACGTAAGCAGATGTACAATTATCTGTCTTTCTAGACACAACAGGTTTTTAACATGCTATTGCTAGTCTGAAAGTCTAAATAAGAGCTAACACTTAGTAATTTTATGTTCATGTGTTCGTAAGTGATGAACTGTAATGTCTTGGATTCCTGTCAGTCTAGAAATTAGCTATTTGTCACTCTGGTTTGGGGGGAATGACTTTTTGTACTCGTTTGTTGAAAAGGAACATCCAAGTTTTACAGAACATCTCTGTTGAAGCTGAATTTGAAGAGTTTGAAATTTATAAGCCAGGGCAGGGACTGGTAGCTAAATGCTCCTGTTTTATATGTTGCTACTCCTTTCGTTTGGAAAAACATCCCAAGGTATCTAAGAATCTCATTCAATCTGTACAGCTACAGCAGCACGAGTAGCATTTATGATGTTGGTGCTTTTGAAGAGCTTATATGAAAATAACTTTTAATGATAATTATTTTTAACACCACATAAAAATTACAATGTTTGTGATCAAGAATTAGAGAATGTAACGGCCAAGGCCTGTTAAGAACTTAACTTTCCAGATCATGAGATGCCCTGACTTCAGTTCCTCTAAACCACAAGTGAGAAGTTCCTTCCTGTAGCAAGCTACTTTTCTAGCCTTTTTACTTTGAGCCCTTGAGTTTGTTTGTCTGCACCCAGAGCCGTGGGCGACATGGTTTATAGTGTGAGGTGTCCCTGCCCCTGGCAGGGGGTTGGAACTAGATGATCTTAAGGTCCTTTCCAACCCTAACCTGTTCTATGTTTGGCACACTGACTTTTTAGGCTTGCCTGGGACTCAGGGCATTGGTACAGTACAATGACAGCAATGATTTCCCTCATCCCACAGTCTCTCATGATCTAAAAAAACCCGGGGGAAGGCAAAAGGCTTGTCCTGACCCTTAAGTGCCTTTCTGTTGGGTTCCTAAGAAAAACAGCATAATTTAAAATCTGTAACACTTTTCTCTTTAAAAATGCGGTGCCATTTCCAGCCCACAATTAAATGATACAAATTCTTTAAGGTATGTATGTGGCTCACCTAATTGATTTCATAGTTTTTAGCACTAGTGTTTCCTAGAGTAGCCCTAGGAGAAAAGAAAGCATTATTCTGTATTCCCATATTGGGTGAAGAGAGGTGCCAGCCTGGCTGGGAGTCAAGCAAGAGCATTCACCCAGGCGGGAGATCCATCTGCATCTCTGATATCCAGGTAGGTTCCCCCAGCCATGGGCCATCTTTCCTCCTGCCAGCTGTACAAAGGCAAAGCAGCATCTCCAGGAGGCCGTGGGGGTTTTGGCCTGAGCACTCTGCAAACGTCGTGGAACCTGAGCTCACTGGCTCACAAGTCAAACTGGAGTGGAGCGGCAGAGGTGCAGAGCACATTCCTTTCTGCTAGCATGAGCACTGAGAAGAGTTTTGCAACACATCAGCCAGGGCAGCCAGAGCTTGGCTCAAAGTCTCCTTTATAAAAAAGAATAACTGGAAATTAAAACCCAGTATCTAAGATATGTAGCATGCGTAGAGAATCATAAGCTTGTTCTTTTAATTACTGTTGCACACTTAGAACCTATTCATGTCTTCAGAAGCCTCAAAGGACCAAATGAAATTGTGATACATTGGTTTCAGCCTGTGCAAACTTATTTACTGGAAGATGGTTAAAGCATCATTTAAAAGGAAAAGAAAGGAATATAACTTCAACTGTTTCTTTCAGGTAGAAACCCAAAGCAATCTTAAACAAACTAGGTGCAGAACACAATACAGTAGCCATGAATGACATTGCACAGAAAACTGAGGTATGTACCAATTTTAAAGTAATTGAAGTAATGTAGTAATTTACAGCTAATGCTTGCAAAAAGAGTAATTATATGCAATTGTAAAAGACAATTATACTGGAAATCTGCTGGTATTGCTGTTATTTTAAGATAATGGAAGGGCACTTGGATGTCACTTAATGAGACTGTCTGATTTGATGGAATCTGTGAAATATATTCTTAATGCTATTAAAAAACATAAAGGAGAAAGGCAAAAGAAAGGTAACACAATATTAAGATACTTTAAACGTTGGGGGGAAATTCTGGGCACATTCACATGTAATGCTAAATTGTAAACATTAGGCTACTGAGCAACAGGAACAAAACCTATCGGTTTAGATGGAAAATATGAAGCATGGAATGTTTTCGGCCGTTTATTTCAGCACTGTTATATTGAGAACATTCCTGGAGTCATTACAGTAAGAAGAGAGAAAAATTCACAGTAGTTCTGAAAAGTGGGAACTTCGCTTACTGAACTTCTTCTATTTGGGCATGTGCAGGATAAGCATTGGCAAAGAAGCGTCCATTAGCTGTCTCAGTGTCAGAGTCCTGCAAGTCCAGTGATCTTGGCACTTTACAACATAAAAGTGATGGATTTCCAAGTTTCTCTAAATATTTGAAGAAAAAGTATATAATGCATTGGAAATTTTAAATTAACAAGTACCACTATTTATTTCAAAACCATATGGCTGTTGAAATGTTTCAGAAGAAAACGTACATACTCTACCATATGTCTGTCTTTATAACTGTTTTAAATATTAGGGGTAGAGAGGCTTTTCAGTGACTGCTTATGATCAAAACCAGCAGTATAAATCTGTATTTGAATACAGATTCAGATACATGGTAACTGAAAATGTACCTTCACAAAGTTCATATGCTTAATTATTTAGCTGTTCATTACAGTTACTTACAGCCTAAGATTAATACAAGGCTAAATGTTGTTTTGGGATTTTCAGTATTTATTACCGTTTATGAATGAATAAAACCCTGCTTAACTGATGACAGCTAGTGGCACAAAGTCCATAATTCCAAATGCACTTCTGTTTTACGTTTTTACATTCTTCCTAATCCAAACTATCAGAATATTTCTGTCCATCTGTTTCAATTTTCTTTTTCTTATCTTCATTTCTTCTTTATCTTCACCAAGATTCTGCTTTCTTCATCTAAACCCGTCCAAAAGTCCTATGTGCCCAAGCTTCACAAGGGGGATGTAAAGGATAAATTTGAAGCTATGCAGAAAGCAAGGGAAGAAAGAAATCAAAGGAGATCTAGAGATGAAAAGCAAAGAAGAAAAGAACAATATATTAGAGAGAGAGAATGGAACAGGAGAAAGCAGGAGGTTATTTTCTTTGCAAATACTTTGTGTTGTTTTAATATTCAATATTATATGTGAAAATATTTTCACATTATTTTTAGACAGTAATATCAGAATTTTATTTAAGGTCTAAAGACAATTTACTTTCTGTGTTTCATCAACTAGATGAAGGAACTGCTTGGATCTGATGAAGATGATGATGCAAAATCTAAAATTGAAAAAGGTTATGTTCCAAAGCTGATAGGTAAGAGAGACCTGCCTTTAAAGGCCACATAATTCACTAGATACGTGATGTAACTACTGAACTGTGCATTTCATATTCACAGGAACAGTTAAAGGCAAATTTGCAGAAATGGAGAAGCAAAGGCAAGAAGAAGAAAGAAAAAGAATGGAAGAAGAAAGAAAGCGCAGAATTGAACAAGATATGATTGAGAAAAGAAAAATCCAAAGAGAATTAGCAAAAAAGGCGCAGGAGGTATGGTCACCTGCTCACAACGGTCGGGACATAACTGTAAACAGTCACCACAAGAAAAAAAGTTGTCTTGATCAGAAAGATCCAATCTTGAGATTTCTGCTAGCAGTGATTTACACAGAGATGTTCAATGGGATGGAAGGGGGGGATAATATTCAGAGAATCTTCATCTTCGCTTCTTTACAGTAACTATTTTTTAAAGCACTAAATTTGAGTTACAGATGAAACCAGGCAGGCAGAAACCCGATAGGAACGAGAATCAGGCACAAATTTTGGTGTCACAGGCATACAAGGGCTTATAGAATTTTCTAAACTAATTTGAAAATGTTTCTTGTATTTTACCAGTCCTTAGACAAATTTTGCTCATGCGTCAGCGAGTACAGTTCAGTGACAGATGAACTAACGCAAGCAATAGGAAAATTGTACTGGCAGGCAAAAATGAGGAGGTACTAATGCACTACAAATCATAAATCATGAAGATCCAGATCATGTTTTACTTGTTCGCCAGTTTGTGAATTTTTATTGCGTATCTATGTATACATGAAGAGAATCCAATTTTTGTTAATGCTGAGAAAGTAAATCTTGCCTTTTGTAGAAGTTTGCATTGGGGTATCCTATTTAATTCCTTTTGTAAATTTTCCTCAGTGCTGTGAATACTGCTGTGAGTGAGCATCTAAATGATAGACTATAACCATAAGCAGATTTTTATTTAACCAAAAGACAGCAGTTCTTAATTTGGCTTTGGTTTCGTTGTAAGAAAAGAAAGAGGGTTACAGGAGGAGCCAGTTTCCAAGAAAGACTTGGACAGTATTTTCTACTAAGACTTTTAACATTGCTTACACTGTACTTTTAACTGGCAATATCTCTAGCATATATTTAATCTAGTCTGTAAGGCAGAAGTACATATGCAGAATTTTAGAAAGTATGTTAGGTTTAGACACTAACATGCAAAGAGCATATAAAGCGAAGACAGTAGGCTTTTTGCAGGAGCTGGGGGGATGACAACATGCCTTGGATCAGTAATAATCGATGAGCTTGCTTTAGCTTTTTTCCTTCTTACACAATTTTGGAATGCTTAAATGAAGAATGGACATCGAAAGTACCCTTCTAAGAAATCTTAACAGTTCACCACCAAAGAGTTAAGAATGCTTTAGCTTACTTTCTGTGTGATGTTTTATGTTCCCTGTTCCTCAACAAGCTAACCTATGTGAAGTACTCCAACAAACGTTCAATCATGATCATCTCTATGAATTTAAGTGCTACATATGTATCACTGGTGATACAAAAAGAATTTCCAGTTCTGTGTTTGCAAATCTAAGGCAAAGAGCCAAAGTAATGTAATCATATGAAATTCTCATTTAATAGATTGATGACTTTAACAATACGGGAACTGAATCAGCAGCTGAGGTAATCAGATTTTTTTAAGAAATGTTCACCTACATTTTTATTCACTTTGTGTTATTATTGTAATTTGGGCTGGGAAAACGGCACACAAATACCTAACTGAAATCCAACCAAGGAGCTAACAAATTGTTGAAGTATATGGAATCGTGTCTGCTTTAAGTCAATTTATTTCAGTTTGAAATAGAGTCTGCACTGTGAATACTTTGTGATTAGTTAAAAACATCTAAAATGTAAATATATTCAAAGCTACCAGAGGGAATCTGAGGTATACTGGCAGGGATACTCCAAGTCCTCTGGCTTTGGAAAGTACCATCTTAAAAGCTCTTTGCCTTAAACCTGAAATTAAAAGGGGATCCTGTCCATATACAGGTGCTCGAACACCTCAGTTAACATTTTTTTTCTTTTCAATTGACTAATTTACTGTATGTGTTTGGATTTTAAGTCTTGTAAATGTTTGCTTTGAAAAGCTAGGTCCAAATGTCCTACTGTCTTTCACTAACACAAGAAAATCACATTCGTACAACAGCTTTGGGGAAGAAAAAAAAACCCCTGTTAGTTTTAAGTTCAATATCCCTGTCAATCATGGTATTTGGGGGGGGGGGGGGCGGGGCAGGAAAGGGTAAAATGTATTTGGCAAGTAAGTTGTGAAAATAGCATTGTAGCAGCAACATCCTTCAGAAAAAATTACTCTGCCTGACAAATTACATATTGGCCTCCAGAACTACTAGCTTACTCCAACCACAGTGTTTCCTTTACATATTAAATGTAAGGCTGGAAGTAGACTGTGGCTACAATTGTGATATAATCAAAATTCCACCTGTTCTTCTGCAAACTATGAATACTGTTAACGAAAATATGTAGAGATCAAGGAGTTTGCCAGCAGTTATGTTTAAAATGTAATGCAGTCTTGATACTCTTCAGGAATTTCAAGAAAACTAGCGACTGTGACAGGCAAATGGGTTTATTCTTGTGGTTAACACTCAATACAAGTAATTCTTTTGGAAGGTATGGTGCACACAGGTGAAAAAAGTTTTAGTAAAAAATGAGTCTGAAGTCAAGCTTTATGAAAATTAAATAAATATCTTTTTGGACAGGAAGGGGATGAATCACTACTGGTGACAGTAGTGCCTGTAAAACCCACCAAAACACCTGGGAAGATGAAAATAAACTTTGAGAACACAGGAAAGGAGAGAGCAGAACAAAGAGAGAGACAGGATGAAGAAATGAAGCTAAAATATGAGGAACAAACCCCATCCCTTAAGGAAAGCAAGTGCCTTTCAAATGTCATGGTAAACCACTCATCTAAAAATATGTAAGAAATAAATATCTGTTATTTAAGATATAACAATTTTATTTTCCTTATACAGGGTGAAAATGAAGACAACAAAACTCCAGAGTCTCTGTCCCCTGGTAAGCTGAAAGTGACATTTGAAGAACTTGAAAGACAAAGACAGGAGAATCAAAGGCGGCAAGCAGAGGAAGAAGCAAGACAGCGTTTAGAAGAGGAAAGACGTGCCTTTGAGGAAGCTAGGCAGCGAATGGTAAATGCATGCTTTGTTCATGTAGTTACACAATTTTTACATTAGGATATGCTTTTACATTCTTTATCTGATTCTTCTTTTTTCTTACTCTTTACTATATTGCAGGTTTTAAGAGTCTAAAAATATATTTCTGAAAGATGTATTTTTGACCTTAGCTCTAACTCAGTAACCACGAGATAACACTTGACATTCTTTTAGTAAATCCACGAAATTCATGTGTTTTAAGTCTGCCAGCAACCTTAGCAGGTTTTATGTCTACACTTTGTAGTACCCCAAGCAGTAGACCCTCAAGAAGATAACCAGTTGTCTGTTTTGTTTGTAACTAATGCTTCAACTGTGTCAGTAACCAGTTTTTATGAAGACATTCCGCAGTAACAGAATACTATTTCTTATTCCCATATTTACTTATGATAAATACATCCATTACAACCTTGCTCTTATGAAGCAAGGTAAAAAAGACAGTCGGCTCTCTTGTATGTACCAGCATGAACAACAGTGTACCAGAAATTACTAGATTAAGCCCCAAGTTGTCAGAAATGTAGCCTACAGATCCTGTTTTATATTGCTTGCAAAACTGCCTCTATATGTGTTCTATATCATAAACCACACTTATTTTAGATCAATTATAAACAGATCTCGCTATAGTTTGTTCTTTGATTATACCAAGAGTTACGTACTTAGTCTTAATGTAAGATATACCAGGTAGTTTGTTCTGTATTTCCTCACTTCACTATATTCCAAAAGCATTTTTAAAGTTCTGTATTTAAATATCTTTCCCGTGTACAATTATGATCGTTATGACTTGGTTGTAATTCACATACAAAGAAGATGAATGAGAAAAGAGATTTTATTCTTTCATTACATCTTTGAAAATATTATTTTTACAAATTTGCAAACTTAAACAGAGTATAATAACTATGATTGAACATTCTTGGATAAACAGCTCAAGATCACTATGCTGACTACATTTAAAAAACATTCTAGACGTTTATATTCTCAAAAAAAGAAAAAAATATAATCAAACCACAGAACCTTGAGAAAGCTGAAACTCTGAAATTCCCAACTTGTCCAAATAGAGAGAGTTCTAGGTTTAGGTAGGTACCTAAATTGTAGTTTACTCTTCCACCCCCACCTCGAATAAATCATTTAACCATTCCACACCAATAACCTTGACAATGTCAATAATGCACTTGTTTATTTGGGGTTGGACAGGGGATGCTGGTGAAAGAGATCAGGGAAAAAAATGAAGAAGAGAGAACTTAATAAAGTTGCTGGCTGTTCTTACTGAAGTTTTGTTCATGTCTCCCACTGTATCTGCATTTATTAGCAAGTAATATAATTTACAACTTCTGTACTCCAAAAGAAATCCAAGATGTCTTCTGAAGATGGTTCAGTCTTTTGTTCTTGATTGCAGTTTGCAAACCACAGCCTTCTTTCTGCAGATAAGTGTTATTGGAGACAAGCAATAGTGAAGAGATCAGAGTATCTCAGTTCCCTTTTTTCAGTGATGATTAAATGTCTAAAAAAAAAAGAAAAAAGAAAAAAAATTTCAGTCTGGGGTAATAGCAAAGTGTTAATTGATTTAGTTTTGCTATAAAACTCTACAGCATTTTTTTAACTGGTAACTGCAATGGTGAAAACAATTTATATGCAAACAAAAAGACTTGACAGCATAAAGGTCTATTAAAGAGGTGTAAAGAAAAGTGATTTAGAGTAAATTATCCATCCCAAGACTGTAAAATACATACTTAATTGTTCAGCCTTTTCATTATAACACATTATTCTTTGAATTAAACACTCAACAGATTTTTAGGAATTACAGAAGCTACATATAGGTTACCAAAATGTTTCTTTTCTCCTTCCCCTGGCTAAAACCAAGACTAAAATATTTCTTACGGGAACCAAACTCTCAATATACACACCCCCCACACCCCCCCCCGGAGAAAAGTATAATTATGAAAGGTCAGAAAAGACTGAATGAAATATCTATTTACTATAAAGAATATTGTCATGTTTGGGTAAAGTCCTTTCTATTTATTCCTCTCCCTTTTCTCTGAAGATAAATGAAGGTGATGATGAAGAATCTGAAAATTCCGTTAAAGAATTCCGTCCTGGTAAACTCAGACTCAGTTTTGAGGAGATAGAAAGACAGAGGAGAGAAGAGGAAAAGAGGAAAGCAGAAGAAGATGCAAGACGACGCATTGAAGAAGAAAAAAGAGCATTTGCTGAAGCAAGGAGGAACATGGTATGGCATTTGTGTTTAGTATATAATTTAGTTTTTACCTAAGTAACTCTAAAGCGGCTCTATGGAAAAGCTCTAACTACAGTTAAGAATGCATGTTTCAACTCTTCAGTAATTAGTTTACCTCAGTACTTACTACAAGGTGGTGGGGTAAACTAATCGAGTTCGTTTACCAAAAATCACAGAAAAATCCTTCCTCACAGCAAGCCTAGAAAGGATTTCAAATAATTTAGTCAAAACCAGATATCGTGTCCAATGGGTATGATTATGGTAAATACAACAAATTTAGAAAGCAGACTGTTTTCACAAGTAGGGTTTGGTTTTTTTTTGGGAAAAGCAATTCCTCTTACTTCCCCAAATTTATCTCTGTGCCTTTATAGGGTAGCCACCAATGAGCTCTTACTAGCTAAAGCCTAATTAATGGCATAGTAGAGAAATGCCCACTGCAAGTACGAATTTTCTAGACATCTGTGGTCCTTTGGGAAGGAAAAATTAAGAGGCTGAAGTCAGCTGATACTTCTATTGTATTTTGTTGCTTATTCAGAGAAACAAAAAACCCCTAACTTGTAGCATTTACCATTAGAACAATTTGTAATATGGATCTTCCTTAAACACATTCAGATTTCTGTGATATGCAATGACTTCTAAAATTTGGGTTAAGATTCCACTGAAGAAAAATTTTCAGGGATCTAAGACTGAGATACTGGCACCAGCTAAAGCAGAGAAGGATGCCCAATTTCAGAAAGTGGCAACATTATTATTCTAAGAAATAACGAGCATGGAGTTTTTCACTGTATTCTTCATGCCTATTCCAACAACTTCAAGTTGTTGAAGACTTTTGGATATAAGCCAGTTACTTACTGGTGGTGGTTAAGAAACACAGTATTAAATTACACAAATACCACCTAAACCCAAGTATTTGCTTCAAAAGGAAGGGCAAGACCCACCATACAGAACTGTGGAATAAACCAGTCATCTGGCAGTGTCTTCCTACATTCCTCTCTGTGGTTTTATTGGAAAAGATCAGCTGCCTAACTAGCAGCATTTTCTTCATCACTCAAAGCAATGCTTGTGAGACAAAACTTTATATGATTATACTGGACTTCTGCCATTCAATGACATTATGAAAAGCCAGCAGACAAAGAAAAAAGAAAAGCAAAGAAAGAATGTGTCATCCTCTGTTTTCTTCCTGCTTTCTTGAGAACCTCTTTTTTCTGCCTCCATGTAGCAAGAACCTAAGCTCAAGTGTCCAGTCAAGAAAAATATCACCGATTAAACAGGGTTTAATCTGTTAGATGCAACAGAGTCTATGACTGCACTCTAACTGCAGACAGTGAAAATGCTCAGTGATTTAAGAAATTAACTGAAAACGTATTTTTACATTTTCATGTTTGAAGTTTTCTGTTAATCAGCATCTTGAATATGAACAGTGTGTTACTTATAACAAAAAAATGTAAGACCATGCTTTCCCTATTTTCCACAGCTACACACTGTAGCAGCAATACAGATTTAAACATTTTAAGAACATATTAGTAATCTCTTTCAGAAGTAGCAAAATATCACACAATTTTTATTTAAGCATTTAAATTACGTAGTTATAGAACCTTTTTCATGTTGATTCATTTTAGATTTGAAAGTGTACACACATAGAAGTAGCAATACTGTTACTGGAAAACCAACCACCACCTCCTTTCAGAAAGATCTCCCTCTTTCATGTTTAGTTTTTCTGCATTCATACTTCCATGCTTCCCACCACCAAGGCGATCACTTTCAGACTGAAGCATTCATCTTTCACCCCTGACAGTCTGTTAGAGAATGCATAAAGAATCTGTCTTAGCACAGATAAAAAAAATATTCTTTTTTTTTGGCAGTCACTGTTTCCAACTGCAAATTTGTTGACTGCTGCAAACTGTGGTTGGTACAGGACCATTCCTCACTGCCATCTGTTCCCACTTCACAAAATACAGCTAAATATTTATTGAACCAACAACAAGGAGCTTGTACATCACAAAATTCAGCTGATTTTTTTTCCTCCTTTTTTAACCAGGAATAAGTTGGGTTGATGCCTTTTTGTAACTCAGTGATTCAAAAATACAGAGCAGACAGCTGCTAGTGTTTGCTCACATACACAGCTTTTTAACGCTTACGCATACATGCATTGGTAAATTTTGAATTAATGCTTCTCCTGCCCACCTAGGTTCCATATCTCCTTGAAGTGATAAGCACATGAGCTAATGCATTGTAACAAGAGACAATTTAGCTGTGATTAGCCTCCAAAAGCTACAGGGCTATGCACTGTTTTCATTAAAGGAAATAGTTAACAGCTTTGTTTTCTCGACTCCATTTCTCCATAATGCAATTGCAACAAATCTGCTCATATTATGCAAAACAAATGAAGAATGGAAGGAATGGGGGCTGAAGTCCAACTGTAAGCTTACTCAGAGGGAAAAACTGAAGGACATCTATAGTGAATAGCAGCAGTATTTGAGTGGGATTGAGGCAAAAAAAACGACCTGTAAAAAGTAAAAAAAGATATGGGCAAAACAGGTCAAGACAGACATACAAACTGAGATGGCACAAAGAGCAGTGAAAGGTGTTAAGTTACAATGGCAGTAAGTAGCAATAAGGAGAAAAAGGAGTGCCAAAGAATATTTCTTTTAGAAAAAGCTTGTTTCTTTATAAAGCTAGTCAATACACTTTCCCGAATAAAAGATTTGCTCCTTTAATTCCTTCTAGCATTTGACTGATGACTGCTGGTGGGAATGCCTACAGTTTAAGGAATGTTGGGCTCTTCCATATTTGTAACAAGGCTTTTCAAGCATGCACTGATTAAATAGTGCCAAAAGCTACATCACCATGCAGTTCTGGATCAGCATCTGACCTAATACAGTCATAGAATGTTTTGGGCTGGAAGGACCTTAATGGTGATCTAGTTCCAACCCCCCTGCCACAGGCAGAGACACCTTCCACTAGACCAGGCTGCTCAAAGCCCAGTCTAACCTGGCCTTGAACACTGCCAGCAATGGGGCATCCACAGATTCTCTGGGCAACCTGTTCCAATGCTTCACCTCCATGATTTATGTCACAATTTACACACTCTCAAGCTCATGATTTACACAGTCAAGTTATACAGGCCCAGATATCCAGAGTTTTCCTTCAGGAGTTCTCCTTCAGGAGAACTCAGGTAGAACTAGAAAAAGAAGTATCAACCAGAGCTACATTTCCGTTTTTCCTCTTATTTGATTCTTGACTTGGGATTTTTTTTTATTTTTTAATTTTGTATTTGAAGAGCTATTATTAACATCTCCCAGTGTCTTTTTTGGGTTCACACTTCTCTTTGGACTTGCTTCCGGAAACTGTATCCCAACACCTTATAACTAGCTATTTAGTTCGAGCAAATGCAAGACTTAATGCAACCCAAGCTTTGCTTTCCAGAGACAGCAAATTAGAAAGATGGCAGAGCCCCAGACAAGAAATTACATTATTCTTGGAAAATGCAGAGAAAAAGACCCCACAACGTTGCATCAAAGAACGTGACATGAACACAGTAAACTGAAAAATCTCACATTTATCCACAGAACATTTCTGCCGAGTCAATCTCTGTTAATAAATTTACATAGTTACATGTGCAAACATACATTTATATATGTTTTATCAAGAAGTTAACTTTGCTGCTTAAACTTAAGAGACTGTCATGCTCGCTGGCCATTTTTGTAGCAAAGTTTCCTGTTTTGGTAAAACTTTGTTTCAACAAATTCAGTCTGATAAAAGTATTTTTTCTTACACTTCCTGCTTTTCAAAGTAGTTAAATTCATCTTTCCTAAGCCCTACCATCTTACAAATTAGCTACAAAATAAGCAACTTGCTCAGGAATGACTATGAAAGCCTAACCTTTCCTGAGAAAGGACAGAAACGAGAAAACCCTTGCTGTTGGTTTGTACAAACCAATGAACTGGAAACGCAACTTTGTATAATCAATTTGTGCACAAGAAGACTTTCTTGTAGAAAATTCTGTTCAGTTCTGGTTACTGGGAATAACAGTATTGCTTAAGCACAGGAATTTAATCCGGTTTGCTTAAGAAAAGATTACATGTACTTCAGTGTTAAGAGCGGTGACACTGAAACACAAGCACTTTGTGTAATGATAGTCTGGGAAGTACATGGGAACAGTTTCAGGTCCCAAAGCTGCATTAAGGGGACATCCTCTCATCACCTTGCAAAAAGACTGCATTTTAATAATCACCTTCACCCTCATTATGAAAGTGTAGCATTGTAATAAGACCTAAAGTCAAATACCATTCCTGCAAACACACTCCCTCCCAAAACATTAGAGGAATACCCACATTGCATTTTACTGTGGCAGATGTGGCAAAATACTGTTTTCCTTATGTACTAGAGTGCCTGAGCACTGCTGTGATTTCACCACAGGTATCATTAATGCTCTCAATTTCCAGCAGGTGCTGGATGATGAATCACCAGCAATGTTTAAAACGTTTTCTCAAGAATCTCTTGTACCTGGTAAACTGGAAATTAATTTTGAGGAGTTGCTGAGACAAAAAATGGAAGACGAAAAGAGACGCACAGAAGAGGAGCGTAGGCAAAAGTTGGAAATGGAGAAGCAAGAATTTCAGCAGTTGAGACAAGAAATGGGAGAGGTTTGTATATCAAACGATATGCTATGCATATTCTGAATAAAAGTAAATAGATAATTTCAGTTATTAAAATCTTAACGTTTAGGAATGTAACTGAATATTCCCTTAGAAGCAATTTTAAATCAGTACTTCTAGCATTATATGAAAAGAATGAAAAATAGAAAAACATATATATCTTATGCAACATTTTAAAAATATTTTTATCACTAGTCTACCAGGAAAATGCTTTTATCCCTTGCCACCCCAAAAGTAAAAACACCATTTCGAACTTGTTATTTTACAGTCACTTCTGAAAATTCTACAGCATTACTAAAGCTATTATGTAATATTTGCAATAACAGAAGAGCAGAAACATCTAGTTCCTAAATGAAAATACAAACTTGAAATTAAGAAAGAGCAAAATTCTTGCTTTTCCTCAAGGGAATGCGATGTTAACTAATTAGGAAAGATTAGAGTGGCCTCAACTTATTTCTAGTCAGTGTATCAAGGGTCTGAAGACTGTCACACTTGATCTTAAAAATCACACAAAATTTGCTTTGCATACCAGATGTTTAAAACATCACGTTCATGAACTTTACACTTCAATTTGGTTGTGGGTGGCAATTTTTTATTATTCTCTTTTGAATGTTAGAGGACTACATTTTTGTTAAGCTAAGCTAAGCTAGTGAGTAATAAAGGCTCCAGCTTACATTGGAGCCTTTATGCACCTAAACTTTCAAAGTAAATTTCATATTACATGCTGGGGAAGAAGGGAGAGACAGGGTCCTCCAACTAAAATGCATATACATCTTAACTGTCAGTCAGAGGTCATAAAAGGAGGGTGTAAAATAGCAACAATATCAGCTTCAGACAGGGTTTGACTACAAGATCCAGAACTGACATTTCTTTTCCAGCCACAACATAGTGAAATCTCATTTGCTTTTTACTGAATTAACAAAGTAGCTGTATTTTAGAAAGTTATTTCATATCATATTGCAAGTAAGACAGAGAGGTAAATTTTTGATCCAAGATAACTAAGTTCTTTGTATTGCTAGGTGTCCAGTTTTCTGAGTCTGTGAAAGGCAGTTTATTGAAAGCAATTTCAAACAAAGGGTACATTTAAGCAAGATACTGTAAAATCTGTATCTGGTTTAGAGAATCACAAAGGAACAACAAAAAAAAACATATAGAGAAAGTGTCTATGCTGATTTCAAATAATTAAGAAAACTGTTCAAGTGTATTAAGTTACACCTATCTGGGGGAGAACAGGTAGTAAAAATACCTATGGCATTTTTCATCTTAATCGTTCTGCAATTTCTGAACAGCTGGAAGAAGAATGTGAAACTTTCGAGCTAAGCAAAGAATATGAAGAATTAATAAAGCTAAAAAGAAGTGGTTCTATTCAGGCAAAGAACTTAAAAAGCAAATTTGAAAAAATAGGACAGCTGTCTCAAGAAGAAATACAGAAGAAGATTGAAGAAGAGCGAGCAAAGAGAAGGGCGATGGATGAAGAAATAAGAGAAAGGGAAGCTGAAAAATTTCAAGAGGTAAATAGCATTCTCTTTATGTTAATGATGTACTTAATTTGCACACTGATAATCCAGGAGTTGACAGTGCTGCTGCTTTGAAAGTTTGCCACATTTCCAAAATTATTTTCTCCCTTCCTGTTCCCACCTCAGCATCCCTGATGGAAACAGCACTAGTTTATTATCTGGTCAAGCAGACATCTGTTTTCTGCTCAAAGTCCTCAATTCAGCATATTAACAACCTAAAACCTGCCAGCCTGAGGGTTTGGAATATTCATATTTGAGAATTACTCTGTTAATCATCACTAATTGCTTCTCCTACTGAACTCTAATTCATTCTCTACTGTATGAATTAAAACCAAAACACAAAAAACAATACCATTTGAAGATCAAGTCTTGCAATCTTTACTCATTTCTCAGGATAGAGCAGAAAAGGAAGTCTACTTATCTATGCCTCAGACTGGAATCTCTGGCATTTTTCAGAGGGGAAGAACACAAAATTAAGCTATCAGTCTAAGCAATAAATCAACCCAAAGCTCTGTGACCCAAAACACTAATGTCAGCTTTCATGACTATCACAAGGCAGTGCACAAAACTTTTTACAGCAGCAAGCTTGATCTGAGCCTCATTCTGAGGTTCCCATTCACAGAGGTCAGTCACTTCAGTATCAACTCAACACCTACCTTTTATTCTTGAGCTTTTAATGACTGACACTGTAATGATTTTTCTATAAGGTCAACCTGTGTTAGCTGTTAAAGCTACCCCAAACATTATGGCATAAAACTCAAGTCACTAAGGATTTACCATTGCCACATGACAGTATTCAACTTTCATATGAAAATAAATCCTTAGGAGTACTTTTCTACCCAACATTTTTGAAATTATTTTGCCAGTATTTTGCTCTGTTTCTGGGATAAGCTATTAAGAGACTTGATCTCAAACCGAACATCAAACCTCTGAGAAAAACAGGACTCTGCATGGCTTTGTTCAGTTAAGAACTACTGCTCTACAAAACTCAAATTTATTATTACACATATTTAAAAGGTAATAAGTCCTATTTTTTAATTTCCCCTTCAAAAGGATGATGAGGTAGATGTGAGACCAGCTAAGAAATCTGAAGCTCCATTTACTCACAAAGTAAACATGAAGGCCCGTTTTGAGCAAATGGCAAGAGCCAGGGAAGAAGAGGAACAGAGAAGAATTGAAGAACAGAAGTTACTACGCATGCAGTTTGAACAGAAAGAAATTGATGCCGCATTACAGAAGGTACAAAGTGCCTTTTCCTCAGTCCTAAGTGTCATTTAACTTAGCTTCTGATTACCACTGATGGCAACACTGCCAGGGGTATAAAAGGAACATTATGCTGTTTTAACAGCTGCTGTGAACTGCTGCAATAATGTAAAATTGCTTTTGGTGTTTTCACATATTCTTGACACGTTCAGAGATACAATGAACTCTTCTTGCAGTATCCTCTGAATAGTCTGAAAATGGGATTTCTTTCTTTTATGCTTATATTTTGCCATAAAATTACAGCCTCGCTTGTTCCGTATCTAGATTAAGTGCATTATGGTATCTAGTGGGATAGGTGGTCATTTCACCTTCTCAGAAATGTGGTAACTTTCTGTAATCAAATATGTTATCACTGGCAGGCATACTGCTATTGCCACTTTAAATGTTCTAAATGAACTTATTTTAAAACAGAAAAGGGAAGAGGAAGAAGAAGAGGAGGGAAGCATTATTAATGGTTCTACTTGTGAAGATGAGGAGGATCAAGCTAGATCTGGAGCACCCTGGTTCAAGAAGTCACTCAAAAACACATCGGTTGTTGATGGCGAGCCAGTGAGATTTACAGTTAAAATTACTGGAGAACCAAAACCTGAAGTTACATGGTGGTTTGAGGGAGAAATGTTGCAGGACTCTGAGGACTATCAATATATAGAAAGAGGAGAAACCTATTGCCTTTACTTGCCAGAAACCTTCCCAGAAGATGAAGGGGAATATATGTGTAAAGCAGTCAACAACAGAGGCACATCTGCTAGCACTTGTATTCTTACCATTGAAAGTAAGAGTTAGCATTTTCATTTGCTTCATTCTCATTCTTCTTGCACCTTTCCTATTACGGAATCTAATTATCTGTTTCTCTTACCCTTTTCTTTTCTAGCTGATGACTACTAATGCTCTGCTTTAGCTGGAATCTTTCTTCCCCTCAAAACTTTCTTACTACATCATCTCTTTCTCTGATGGGGCCAACTAAAGAAAGCAAGGATATGCATTGTCATTCCTGCATCAGATAAGAATAACCTTCAGTTGTGAGAGTGTCCAGGTTCCTTGCTCAGTACAGAAATTGGTATTAAAAGACTAAAAAGAAGGAATCAGTGTATGAATGATGAACTAAAGAAAAAAAGCTAAATTTTTATAGTGCTCCCACATTTGAAGACCAACTGTTGTGTAATAGTATAAAGCTAAGTACACAATCTGGAAACTTGTGTAGCAGTGTAAATCTTTTGGTATATTTTGCATGAACACGGAATATTTAAGCTGTTTATCTCAGAGGCACTGAACTGGCCAAAGGAAATACTTGTTGATGATTTTCAAAAACTCGAGTGTACTATTTTTAAAGAATAAAAGATTACGTAACTGCTCGCTTTTGTTGTTTTGTTTTAAAGAGCATTGGTTATTTTAAAATGGGCTTCCTTGTTGATGCCACTGACAATCCAAAACTAAAAACAGTAAAACAGTCTCAGTAAGGCTTGTAGTAGTCTTCACAGTACCAACATTTGCTTGTAAAACTGCTAATGTTTTCATTGCTTAAATAATACAGGAACAGTTGGTGACAGCTATGGCAGGCTCATATTTTAAGTTGATGGGAAGCAAGCTTTAAGAAAATTATTTTCAAAAAGTGCCTAACTTCTCAATCTTTGTTCTTTCTTAATGCAATAAATTGCTGCATCTCTAAACATTGTCTTCTTAAGGCTACTGTTCTTTCTTTCTAAGACCTCTTGACATCAACACTAATGTCATTCAGCTAACACCATCTGAGTTTTTCAGCTTCAGCTTCTGTAGGAGTAATTTTATGAATAGTCACATTTTAAATTAAAGAACATGTGTATAAGCCTTAACAGAAAGACAAGGTAGCTGCAGCAAATTAGATTTATGCAGTTGTTTCAGAAAGAAATCTTCCTGTGGTTGAATCTGCTGACTGCTCTTTGTACAGTCACCTATTGAAAATTCCTCTTTTGCATCAACAGAAATTACAAATTCAGAAATGTCTTGGAAAAAAAAAACAAAGGGTAATAAGCTGCATGATGTTCTGAATAAATATTTATCCTACTAGCCATATATTTTATTTCATTTCATGTGGGTGTTGTTCACAGAAGTACTAGTTAATGCCAGAATCTTTACTCTGAAACTGTTATCTTAAACTAACAAAGGCAAGAATGGGAGCATAAAAAACACAAAAACATTGCTATTATTATCCATCAGTTTACATTTATTGAGAAATAAACATACAAAAACCATAATACAGTTAACGTGTAACCCATATTACATACAATGTCAATGCAAGCTCAAAACCACATTTTTGTAAAGCATTCAATTTACCTCAGTCCAAGCTGCATCTCCCTAAGACACTGTTCCCATCACAGTTGCCTTTTAAAGCCAATCTTCTTTTTACACACGGGTAGTTTCTGCAGAGAACACTTTTCTCAGGACGAAAAGGCATTTCACATGCACGCAAGAGAAATATTTGTGCATACATAAGAGTTTTATAAGCTATTACTAGGGAAGAGGGAATCCTGTCAACTGTATGCTTTCTGAAAAGCCCAGACCTCCCTTTCCTCCCCCCTCTTCCAGAAAAAAAAGCAAAATAAAAAGCTTCTAGCATGCAATGGAATAACTTAAAACATTACTTTAGAAGAGAACAGGGGAGAAACAATTTCTATCATCCCGTAAAACACCACTAGCAAAAGGACAAAATACTTGAAGATAGGCTGAGGTTGTGCAAGTGAATAATGATCCTCTCTGCCTGGACAACTTAAACTAGAAGACTTATGATAAAGCTAGACTGAAGATTATCCACCTGACATTTTATTTCATTTCCTATTAAAGTACAGGCTACAGAAAGTGATACGAAAACACTTTTACTACTTTGAACATTATATTTTCCTTTTTAAACTTTCTGTACTCTTCACATTCTAAACCTGTGTGACTCTTAAGGGTGGGGAGGAAAAGCAGGAAACATTTAGACACCTTCTGGACAAGTTAATTACATTTCTAAGGAAGGCCAGTCATGTTTTTGGATCAGGATAGCTCCAATAATCTGTTCCTGTTCTCCAAGAACCATGAGCTTGGAGACAAACTTGAAAAGTAAACACTATGCTTAGCAAGAACACCATGCTGCGTAAGCTCAGCAGTGAGAAAGCTGCAAGTCAGTACACCTCAAATGCTACACACACAAGAACATCTCACTTTCCACACACTAGCAACATCCAGCTGGCATTTTCTTATCTCCTCCCCCGTCTAAATTTAAAATTGAAAGACTGTTCAAGATATTTTAGAACAACAGTTGAAGAAAAAAGTATCATGTAAAAGGAAGTAAATAAGTGACTTGCCCCAACACTAAATTCACAGTATCAAAATCCAAATGGTACACACCTAACCTTTTCTCACGCCAAAAATGAAGTTACATATTAAACTACAGATGAAATATTGGCTTGAGAAATTGAAGCACAACTGGTTTTAGTTCAAAAATTCAGTATATCTAAGCTTGACTGTTTAGAAGAATATAAATTAAAATAGATGGTTTATATTATTAAATCACAGTTTAAAAAACTTAACAGATTATGGAACATTTATGGTCAAACAGTAATACCTTAAAGAATGAAAAGTGATCAGAACAAAAATTATACCCTACACCATTATGTATGGGATACATTTCAAATCTGTTATGTTTTTGCCAATTTTACCTTCTACATGGAGCCCTTCTATGGTCCATGCTCATCGGCTCACCAATGGCATACACTCAAAGGATTCCTCTTTACTGGTAGTAACTATCTCAGGACCTGATTCTATGAGCTATGATTTGGTGCTTGCAGCATCTTCAGCACTGTGTGTGAAAATGAAGGCAGTATTTTTGAATATTTTTCTTTGATGTACAGATAAGCAGGACTTTTGCAAAAGCAGCACATTTCAGAAACAGAATAATCAACAAAAAGCCCAAACAGATGCTGCTTTACATTAAGCTAAAAAAAAAAACCAACAAAAAACACCCCAAAAAACCAACCCCAACCAACCAAAAAACCCCAACAAGACCCAAACCAAAAGCCTGTACCAGACCATCTATAAGACATACAAACATCTTAAACTATCAAAATATACAGCAATTCGGTTAAAGTATCAAGAAACAGGATACACTGACTGCTATATAGATAAAATATTATTTCCTGTTAACATTTAATTGGTGCACATGCTTTTTCATTTAAAATATACTAATCTCTGAAACTCCAAAATTTGTTTTCCTATCATGTCAAGTATGAATAAGCAAACTAAGTTATCTAAAAATTCCACTAACACACTATAACTGTTAAGACAAGTTATCAAGTTCAGTGATAACAACAAAATGCAATAGTCTTCATATTTAGGTCTCACGAGTTTATGTGGGAATAGTGCCCTATTATAAAAAGCATTCGTGAAGGCTGTTGACGTTTCTAACCAAAGCAATTCCTGCATATTTTAAAGATTTGAGTCTTTAATTGCAACAATTACCTATTTGAGGAACAATAACAAAAATTACTTATTCTGATCAAGTTTAATGCAATCTACTAATCTTGTCTAAAAAAAAAAAATAAAGAAAAAATTACATATTTACCTAGAAATATAAACAGTTGTTTAAAAAAGACTTTCCACTGAAATGGAACCGTGAGTAACAATGCATTTGGGGAAGCAGCAGACTGCTTTTCAATACACAACCACAAAGATCTCACAGGGACAACATTAATGTACTGAAATATATTAATTTATATACTTCCTTAGGTTGTGCTTACCTGTTGCTTTTTTGCAGCAGAACCTAAGGTGGAAGGTCTGGGAAGGCACTGTGAAGTATAAATAATTGCACTGTTTGCAATTAATAAAGATTTTATACCTTAAATGAATCAAAATCAACAGCCTCCATTTCGTGAATGATAAAAGAATTCAGTGAATTTAATTCTGCTCAGCTTAGTACATAATAAATGCACCAATCTATAAGGTTATCTACAAAATACCATGCAAAATATCTGAACTATTAAACTTCATAACCTACACTAAAGATAGCAAATGCTGTCCTAGCCTTTTTTAAGCTACTAGAATAATTGCTTATTTTAAAATGGATAAAAAGAATTCCTTCTATTTCTACAGCACAATACATACATTGCTAATTACTAGAATAACTACTTCAGTTTTCAAGCCTTAACTTCTGTGCAGCCACCCTAAAAAAAACTTATTCTCAAAGCAACAATACGGTGTTCCAAAAGATAAAGCAATTTAACAGTTACAGAATTATTTAAAACATACCTACATCACTACGTATCTGCCAACTAGCTGAAGGCAAAGACAACTTCTGTCTAACAACTGGTTCCAAAGACTTGAATGTTATGATATGCATACTTTAAAATACTGAACAATACACCTGTCTCAGGAGTACTAATAAAAAAAAAACTATTACTCAGATACAAGGAAACACAATTTTCTTTCACTATTGCTGAACGGTTCAGGAATACTTACCCAAAAGCTCATATTATGTGTATGTGCATATATATACGCAAACCTATGTTTCTGAATTAAGAAGTAATTACGGTTTCCTAAGATATCAGCACTGTATTCCAACGTAATAGTCACACAAGTATGGCATTTTCATTATGTGGAACATTGACAAAAAGATACTGTTGCAGTTCATCAATTTGTCATTCTGATGTACTTACAGTGCAATGCTCCTTGAAGGAACAATCAAGGATGATACACAGCACAGTCCTTCTCACCCCTATAGAGCTAGTTCTATACTGGCTGGATCAAACCTGCACTTCAACAGACAATGGCAAGACAGACTGTATTGCATGTAGTCTAATATATGCAAAGAGCCAATAAATATGCAAAGAGCAAACATAAGATTTCAAGAGAATCAGATTTTTAGTATGAGCATTAGAGCAATAAGAAGTTTCAAGTATATATAAAAATATTCAGTTGATTCAAATGCTTGAGTATTTACAAAACCAAGTTATTTGCTCTGCAGGAAGTTCTCAACCACTCCCCATAACTCAAACAAAACAGCGTTTTAAGGACAGATGCAATTCTTGTAACTACTATGCATACCACATTGACTTTTCTACACTGAATTTTGAAGTGGACTACTTTAAACTGAAAGCTTAAGCACATTACACTTAAAATAACTTTCATAACTAGTCTGAAAAAATCCATAAAATAGTTATGCAGGAACAGTTTTGAAGTATTCCATTAAGAACAAAAATTACGTTATAGCAGCTGCACAGGTCTGAAACAGTGGTCATGTATAAAAGGAAATTTCACTGTTAATGCAATGGAAGTATGCCAAAAAAAAAAAAAAAATCACTGTCTTAAACACATGCAGTTTTACTCAAATAGAAAGAAAATTAAGGTATCAAGATTACTGGTGCTAGGCAGCAAATACAATGAATGAAAGAGATCCTCCACCTACAACTATTCTGCAAGACGGGAAAAACGTGTCAATGACAAGTTTTTAAACTCAACAAGATTTTATGGGTTGGGGAAAAAATAAACTCATTTGTGTACAGGTACCTTGATTCAGCATTGCAAAACAATCCTATAATTCTTTATATACCCACATATCCAACTTACCGACACAGGAGGTTTCATATTATTTATTGTAAAGCACAAAACAGGCATTTTAAAAGTGATAAAGTATACATTGAAAAAGTACATTTATATCACAAAGCATTGACCACATAATTGCAAATACATTTGCTGGAATGTGTACATCTACACTAATACTAAAAACAAACCATTTTTCATTTCTACACAGAAATATTACCTCCTATCAGTAGTGATAGATATTTTGTACATTTTCAAAAACACTATTTTTTTTTAACCAAACAAAATTAAGATCTTCATCAAGGCGTCTGCATCCATACATTTAACAAAGGTTTTTTCCCCCACACAATGAAGCAAATACTGTATTGTCCACTTCTTATTATTGGCCCTGTGCAGAAGAGATACATAAGAGATACACAAAAAGTTAAAGAAAATCCTTTAAATCGAGCTAACTCAGGAGTGAAGCCTTTAAGAAAGAAAAATTGGTTAATGTAAATGGTGGTGGCTTCTTGCATGGTTTTCAAAACCCTGGGAGGAAAAAGTTTTTCTTAAAAAAACAACAACAAAACCCCAACAAAAACCGAAACACAACCAAAAAACCAAACCCCAAAACATAATCACCAAACACATGGATAGATACAGAATTTGAGTAATCAGGTAAACAAAGTAATCTATTAATTATTCTGATAGTTACTTCGCTAGAAAAAAAGATGCATACTCCAAAGATAACAAAGCAGGAGACATGCAAAAATATATAACCACTGAAACAGAAGCCAGCCAAAAAAAACCAAAAACCACTTAAACTTTATACCTGTGGTGCTGGAGGATGTTGTGGCATTCCCTGTGGACTTGTCTGGGCGTAATATGCTGCCTGTTGCCTGTAGTACTCAGCCCACGCTGCACTGTAATCCGGCTGACCACCCGGCGGAGCCCCTGCAGGGGCAGGAACTGCTTGACCTACAAGTAATTAAAATGATGCAGCTTGGTTGTTGCAATAGAAATGAGAAAATTTCAAAGTCTCATTGCCTAGCAAACATCACCTAGCTTCTTGCAATATTCCTCTTCAGCTTCAGAATAATCTTATGGCTGTTTTGTTGTTTTTTTTTTTTTTTTTTTCCACCTAAACACTCATTCTATTATTTTAATGCAATAATGATTCCCATGTAAAGCAAAATTAAATAACTGTGAGGACAATTTTTTCCACCTCTTGACTGGCATTCCAGAGCAGAAGTCTTTGCCGACTTAAACTGAACAACCAGCAGCAATTAAATTAAAATACAGATCAATTAAAATATAGATCAACAGGCAAGATTACTTTTTGTAATCCATCTAGACTGACCTTATCTTGTTGTACAGAATATATTACTAAATTCACCAGATGCCATTACTCCAATTCATTACCCCAATTGTGGCCTCCTTAATGCAACTGCTAGGTTACTGCAGATTACATTTTTCAGAGAGCATTTGTTTTTGTAAACATTTACTCCACCGAAGAATACAGTCCTGAAACTTCTCCAACCTTCATTCAAGTTCTAATTCTCTAGAAATAACATGTATACATATAAGTCACTTTCCCAGACTTACAGCTGAGAACTACCAGTCCCCTCCAACAAATACAACTTGCAGCTTTAAAACTTTATAAACAACTATTACTACTGTGATATGACATTTTCGTATTTACATTCTTAATGTTTTTTTTTCAAATCAAAGTTTTACAGTCAGAAACCCCACCTTCTCCATAAGTTTCTTCTAGGATACTAAAAAAAATCGTAAAAAATAAAAAACACTACAAAACCAACCACAGCATCCAATTACACTATATCAAGAAAAAATGCAAGCCTGCACCCTGTACAGTTCCATGTACCCCTCATCTTTTATCCTGCTATCACGAGAAAGCTTCCACACAATGATGGCTTAAAGTTTTCAATCCCACCTGAACCCAACTCACCATTTATTTGGACAGAAGACCACTAATTCTGGGGAACATGTATCAAAGGTTTCAATTAACTGTTTTCTAGGGTATCAGATAGAAGGTTGATTTGTTTTTTATAAAATACCTTTACAGAGAAAATTCGTATGAAGAATACTAGGTATCTGCACTCTTACACACGTGTATTCTTTCAATCCTCTCAAAAACATTGTGACCAGAGAATTGGAACGGTTGGCAACTCTTCCATTTTCCAACTGTCTATACAACTTACAGTTTTCCCACTGTAAAAAAACCCTCTCCATCATTTCTGAGGTTATACAGTAAAGCAATTAGCTTCTTTAAATTTTAAGAGCTGAAATAACATTTTACAATTTACCACACTTATAATTTATACTTTTGAACAATTATTTTAACCAGAATGACTTTAATATGGTTACAAATTATCCCAGGACACATTATGAATGTGAGGTAATAATTCTATTTACAAATTATTTAGCTATGTCATAACTGTCAGCACAGCTAAATGTGCCAGGACATTTTTTTGGTGTATTATGACCAAATAATCTTCTGGCATTCAAGAAGGTAGTACTGAAATTTGAGTAACAAACCAAATATAAGCTTGACGTCTACTCAAAAATGTCAAACTGGACTTCTCTTCTGAAACAGGTTAATAACGATTCAAAATATTTTAGCTGCATCATTCCCCTACTAAGTACTGCAAGTAATTCTGAAATTACTCATGGAGTTCAGCAGTTTAGCCAGACCAGTGTACAGAATTACACTGAAACAGTAAATGTTCATTAATATCCAGATACAACTGGAACATCAACGAACAAGACTGATGTACTACACACAAAAGAAGTACCTCCTCATTAAGGAAGGCTAAGAAAGAAAATGCTGATGTTTCTACATGGTTTCCACTACTCAAATCATCAAGGGTGATGTTAGTAAGAGAAAACTTTTCTTTGTTCTTTCACCTGCTACAGTGCTGAGGAATCATTAAAGAACAGTTCCACTGTTTTATTATGTAATTCCTCCATTATAAATCAAGCTCACAATACATCAGAATGGCTTTAAATGATAAATATACAAACTACTATAGTGACATATCGATCATTTACTAAACTACAACTTCATGTTTCAAGGGAGCTGTTATCCTTGGGAGATTTTTAGGGCTCAGTTACGCAAATCTGTTTCAGCTCACAAGGAAAACTAAAAATACTATGTCTCCAACTCAGGTTAACAGCATCTATTATGTCTTCAACCCCCAAATTATTCTGTTACCGCGTAATACTCAAGGGAAATTACAAACAAAATTTTCTGAATTTATCAAGTAGGGTACCAAGCAAATAGATAGTCTGGACCACCTACAAGATCCATGTACAGCAACCTAGCAGTGTATATGAATATGTTTACTAGCTTTCAGTTTTATTTTTAATTGTATTTGCTACTCAGCAAGTCTAGGACCAAAATATCAGTCTGAAAAAGGGGATGGATCTTACCACCGTATTTTTGAGTTGGGAAACAGGTTATTTTCCAGTCACTGTTTTGTATACTGTAAAAAACTGGAAAGTGTTTTTTGTCAATAGCAAAGTCATACTGTATCAGTAGGACACCACTCTGGAACCAGTATTATGGTTTAATGGTAATATTCAGAGGTGGCTTTAGTTTACAACTCACTCAATACTTAAAAAAACATGCAAAAATCCTGAGCACCAACTGCAGTATCAGATCCAGCTCAGTACTGTCACCCTCATAAGCTTGCCACATGCACTATGGAAAGTTTTCTTCAGCAGCAAAACTAAAACTGCTTGGGCACAGCATGTTCCAAGCTTTACTTCAGTTCCCCATAACAGCTGCTTGTGTAATTATCTGTGCTGTGAAAAATCTGAAAGAAAAGTCAGCGAGTGACTTGTAATTCTTACCTTCCCCTTTTTATATTAATAGGGACGTAAGTTAATGGGGACAGAAGCATTACAGTAAGTACAGGAGGAAGCACAAACAGCAGCGACTGCATCTCAGAGCCTGTAGACCACACAAACTCGCTGACAGCCAGCCTTCCTGTTCCATCAGATTTTGTACTACTTAATGCTGTTAAGGAGGTGGGGAAAAACACCATTTAGCACTAACTCAGTTCTAGATGAATTCTCTGCCCTTCAACCTCACTGAGTCAGTTATTTCTAAGTGGATCTTAAGAGAAATGTTATCTTCCTTATCAAGATTTTCAACATACTGATGAATCAAAAAGTTCACATAAAACTTTTGGGATGGAAAGGACCTTAAGGATCAAACCCCCTGCCGTGGGCAGGGACACCTTCCACTGGACCGGGTTGCTCAAAACCCCATTCAACCTGGCCTTGAACACTGCCAGGGGTGGGGCATCCACAGCTTCTCTGAACAACTCATTCCAGCACCTCACCACCATTATGTCATGATTTACACGCTCGAGCTCATGATTTATAGAGTCAAGTTATAATGGTCCAGACATCGAGAGTTCTCCTTCAGGAAAGAACTCAATCTGAACTAGAAAGGGGAAAAATCAAAACTCCATTTCTGTTTTTCCTCTTATTTGATTGCTGACTTAGGCTTTTTTATAATTTTGCATTTGAAGAGCTATTACTAACATCTCCCAATGTCTTTTTTGGGTTCACACTCCTCTTTGGACTTGCTCCCAGAAACTGTATCCCAACACCTTGTAACTAGCTATATAGTTCAAGCAAATGCAAGACTAGTGCAATTCGCTTTGCTTTCCAGAGACAGCAAATCAGAAAGATGGCAGAGCACCTGCCAACAAATTATATCATTCTTAAAAAAGCAGAAAAAACCCTCTCACAACTTTGCATTGAAAAATATGAGATGAACTAACACTTAAATGGGCAAGGGGAGGGCGGAAAAAAAGGAAAAGGCCCATCACATCTTAAAAAAAATCATGTGTCTGGGAGTTCTACTGCAGTTTTCTTAGTCCAATACACAATTCTCCAAGTATACCATCATTACATATGTTTCATTCCACCACTTTTGCTGTGCCAAAATAAAGAAGAATAAAGGCAGTTATGTCTTCACAAATAATTTGACATCAACCTGGTAGAAGGCTGGCAAGAGCAGTTAAATGCATTATTAATCTTAGCTCCAAATGCTTAATATTCCATGAGAAAATAGTGTGCAGTTGGAAGAGGACAACTCACCAAACCTCCCATGCAAACAAGGAAACAAAAAATCCAAACCAGATGCTGCTACATGTCTGGTCAAACAGAGATACCAGAGAAAGCACTGGCATGTGCAAGCCCACTAGTCCTCAGTATACAAATCTACATCAACGACAACATCCATGGGAGAACACTGTGGACAAAACACTGACCTGGAAGACATTACCATGATTTGTAAGATAACAGAACCTTCTGCCAATGCATCATGACCATTTAATTTTTCCTTATTCTGACAAAAACAACTTAACAAGCAAATACGTTTCAGTTTCATAAGCCAGTTCAAGCAAAGTATTTTGAAAAAGCTAGCAACAACATATAACCTGCAGTTTAAACACAGATTTTAAGTACTGCAAAACAAATACTATTTAAAAAAAGGGCATGATGTAAATGAAAGCTAGTTACGATGCTTTCATTACCTAGAACACAGAAAGCAAATTACAAGAAAAAAAGTATTTATTTACGTTATAAGCATTAGGAAACAACTATCAAACAGCTTCATGAAGTATACCAAAGTTGAACTCCAGAACTTATGAAATGTACTTTACATATAAACTTAAAAACACTCAGATTGAAGTACTTAAAAGATGTTGTTTCCCAATGACCAAATATAGCCAACTCACTAGGTATGAACTATTTTTTGCAAGTTGGTAACCAGCATGAATACAAGTAAATGCCTTAAGCACAACACAAAATTTTAAGTCTGTTTTTCTGCAGGTTTCAGGGCCCTTAGCAATATTTGTGGATTGCACATTTTTATTTTCTGTGGTTAAAAAAACCCCAAATGAACGAAACAACAACCCTTCTTATCAAACATGATACACAAGTCTTCTAAAACATTCTACCATACGACAACAGAAAACACCTGCACACATACCCATCTTTTTGTAGTACTCCTCCCAGGCCTTGGTATAGTCAACCTGCCCTGCTGGTGCTGGATTTGGCTGATCTCCTGAATTACATTAAAAATAGTCAAAATAAAACTACTAGGTTTTGTTTCATGCGTAGAACATTTTACAAATCATGAAATGAAATTTTCAGTAACAATCCCAAATAACATAGCCCAAATCTGACACTGTAAGCCGATGTGGTACAAACTATTACAAATATGAACTATTTGTAAAAGACACCAAAGAAACAAAGAAATGTTTAAAACATTTAGCATGTTTTCAAAATTCAGGAAATGCAGATCACTCACAGTACAAAGTACTACCTAAAATTTAAGTGGTAAGCCTTAACCAGGTGTAACAATTATACTAATACAACTTATACCATAATTGTAACTGTCCTAAAACCACTAATGTGATGCAACTGTTTAAGGAAATGACAATCAACAGTTTGGCTCATTTCATTTTTACTTATGACTGCACTACATTGACATTAGGTCAGCCCAAATAGCAGCAAAATTCTCCCTGGAGTTAAGTTACAAGACAAACACAAGAAAACAGACTCCTTTGCAATGAATTTACCCTATATATGAAGACAACAACAAAAAATAATAAGGTGTCTACACTCCCACAAATGAGAAACATATCCATTTTACTAACAGCTACCTTGTCCATTAGTTTGGGTTGTAGCTGGTCCACCAGGAGGGGCTGCAGGTGGTGGCTGTGCTTGCTGCTGATAGTAGTGAGCATAATAAGCTGCCCACGCTGCTGAATTGGGATCTGTTCCTGGCTTACCTATGAAAACATAACATAACCATTTATAAAAAGTAGCATGAATGGAATGCGATCATCAGAGCTCCTATTTCCAAGGAAAATCCATCTAAACCAAATAACCACCTACATCCTGTGAGTATCTCTTCATTCTAGTAAAAACTTCCATGTTTCAAACAAGTGTATTGTACACAGTGTACTGTTACAGGACTGATAAGAAAATTGTTTTAAAACCCTTACTACTACAATGCCATTTATTAATTCTTTAGCATGACAAACAGCATCAGACTTTCAAGTTCATAGTCAATGTACTAAATGGTATCAACAAAGAATCATTCTAGCACCAAACAATTTCAGTGGTTTTACTTTCGTCATAACATCACATTAATGACACTGGCACAGGTGCAGGAGGGATGCCAAATGCATGTTTCTGAAACAGAAGAATACAGATCTTACTAGGTATTTGCAATGTGTGTCAGTTTTAAGGTAACAGTAAAATACAGAAACACATAGTATTTTAAGAACCTGAATCCCCATACACGGCTATAAAGCATCACTGTTTGCTTACAGCTTTTTAGTATAACAAATAGTAAAACATCTTCTCCTGCTATCTCCATGCTTCCCTTACTTTTATCTATATCTAGGTAGGCCAACGATGCTGTTTCCTAAAGCCTTATTTCTGTTTTTCACATACAACCTTTAGGAATGGCTTATTCTTATTGAATCACAAAGACTGATTACATTACCAGACTGGCAATCCACAAAAACTGTAAGTCTACTATTGGAGAATGTAGGTTTTATAATACAAACAACATCCTTTAACATTATTTGTATCCTTACAAGGATAAAAGTATCTGCAAATAAATGCAGCCAACTGAGGAAAGAACTTCACTTAAGGACAGAGACATAACTGACACTGTAAAATGGGAATAGAAGTGTATTCACTCCAAACACAAAACAGGTTAAGACAGTGACTACTAGAAGATAAAGAACTCCCCATAAAAAGGGCATCAAGGAGATGGAACACACAACACATTTCTTGTAATATTTCTCTTAGCATTAAAGCCAGATATAACCACTTAAAAAGCACACATTAGTACCAGCATACAGGAAACAATGTTAACACACTGTTTGCTTTTTAAATTGCACTGCTTCCATCAACAATAATGCATTTAAACTATGTTCTAAGGTTACCTGCAAATATCAAATAAGCCATTGCTCCGTTCCCCCCCTCATTCCCCTTAGTAGCTACTTCTCTAGAGCAGAAGAACACAGAGCTGGATTCATTAAATTTCCAAAGAAATATGACTGTAGTAACTAGCTCCACTTTCACGTGACAAGAGGTAAGCATGGTTCTGGAGAAAGCACTTCTGAAAAAAATACTAAAATAACCCATTTGTTACACCGAAATGAACAACTAAGTGGAAAACTGTATAAAGCTCATCCAAAGAAATGCTAGTTGAAAGAAACAACAACTTGAAAAGCACAGAAGAAAATGTCATTAGATTTTTTTTAAGAGGAATATTTATACAAAAACCACTCATAAAATCACCATTAAGATGACATCAAGGTATTTCCCATTTTTACAGATCTTTATGTAGGTAAATTAAAAAAAAACCCCACAAAAACCCAAACAAAAAACAACAGTATGAAAAAGGCTGTAATGTTTTGGAATGGTTTTAGATTAAACGACACTTTTGGTACACTAAGACTTCAAGTCAAGTCACTTTGAATCATTCTACTTTTAAGTAATACAACAGACATTTTCAAATACTGAACTGAATATTCATGCAGATCAACCTTTTATAAAAGTCTGGGAACTGAAACCAGAGATGGCTCTTTGCTTAGAAATGCTATATAAAAGACTTGGATACGAACAGAACTCTCTATATATTGTAACATGCCCCAAAGCCCTCCCTTTCTTACCTATGGAACTTGTGTCAGTATCAACAGCTATCAGAAATATTTATTCCCTTTATAGCAAAAATAAAATTGACATCTTCTGGCTGAAGTGATGAAGACCAAACTCTACCTCAAACAAATGAGGTACAAGTGACTCAAGCATCTAGCCTTACCATGCCTTCCTTGACTGCAGTTCCGTTTCCCCATATGCTCTAGTCCAACCAAAGGATGTAACTTAAAGAAAAGAAGGATACTACAACTTCGGGAAGTTGTAATTAAATAAAAACTCCCAGTCTTGACAAAGATAAACAGAAATAGAAGAAACAGATTCTACAAAGATGGGCTTCAGAAGAAAATACAAAACTGTTATGAGCAAAAGCTTAAAATACACAATCCTAACTAGTATTAACAGAAATTTTATCCCTCAAAAAGGACTGAACAGACTAAACTTGTATCAGACTCTAAAAAGCAAACCTCATAGAGGTCAACAAAACCTAGAAATATATAATATAGCATAAATTGTGCAAAGTCAGGATCAGTGAGATTGTAAAGGGCACTTAAAATAAAATACAAAGTCATTGACCATTAAAGAAAATATCCTCATTAAAGACCTTAATGTTTAGTGAAGAAGCACATCCCAACTTTAACAACTGAATTTCAATGTCTCATAAGCAACATGTGGCATGTAAAACACACATAAACTAACAATCAGCGAAGAAAAGCTTGAAGAATAGGAGCTTTTTCAGATTTACCAGTGTAGCACAAATGAATTGTGAAATGTACATATACGTAAGGACAAAAATGTATATACTTTAGTGTATCCATGCTACAGCGTAACTGTGACATTTCTTACCTGGATCTGGTGGGTTTGGTGGCTGCCAGTGTGGGTAAGCATTTCCCCATCCTTGTGGAGCGTATGGAGCTGGAGGACCACTATAAAAGATCAAGTCACACATATACACTGAAAGCCAATTCCAGGGTCACCTTGTAAAAAAGGAAGCTAGCTGAAGCAGTACTTACTGAGGTGCAGGGCCTGGAGGCCCTGGATTATAAGGAGCTGGGTTATATGGTCCCATGGGAGCACCAGGACCTGGTGGCCCAGGAGGTCCATGTGGGCCAGGAACAACACCATGGGGTCCATGTGGAACAGGTGGACCCAATGGATTTACTGGACCCTGTAACAAGAGTAGCACATAGATGAAAACAAGAGGTTTTCCAGCAGTTTATGATAAACTTGAACATTAAGAGTATAATTTAAGAGATTTAAGATGGTTTTTAAATAAAACCATTTTCCCGGGGAAATCAGTCTTCCTGATTAATTAGGTTTATGGCTAGTTAAAGAGTTAAAACCAGCCATGGCAGTAACAGCAACTAAAAAACTGCATTTATTTCAATTCTTTCTTGAGGAAACCAAGAGTTAACAAATAAACATTGATTCTTCCACAAACCTAAACAAAACTATCAGGGTTTTAAAATAAACTGATACATGTAAATCTGGTTAATCTTGCTAATTAAATCTGTTTGTAAGATCAGGTACAAAAAATAGGCAGTAAATATGGTTACATGCATACACAAAACTGTAGTCAAACTGAAGTATGTAAACTTAGATTAAAACTCTACCTGAACATACTGAGACTGAAAAACTAAACACATAGCTTAGTAGCTTTAAGAGTATCAAGTGTATCTTTGAAGTCACCAGATTTTTTCATTATGCACCAAGTGGGTATCTTCAAGAACACATCATTAAAATGCACACTGCATTACACTGAAGAAATCCACTGTTTCTTCCATATCAAGTTATTGCTTCCTTTGGTACATCAAGTTACATTTGCATTACTTCAAAACCAGATTACCATTATTACTATCATCAATGAAGATAGGCTGATAGGAAGTTGGGGCTGTTCAGCCTGGAGAAGAGAAGGCTGTGTGGAGACCTCATAGCAGCCTTCCAGTACCTGAAGGGGGCCTACAGGGACGCTGGGTAGGGACTCTTCGTCAGGGACTGTAGTGACAGGACAAGGGGTAATGGGTTAAAACTTAAACAGGGGAAGTTTAATTCTAATTTATTACTTGATTAAATAATTTTGAAGTGAAATGGAAGAAAAGTCTCCACAAAGGAGACTTGCCTCCTATTCTGTTTAGTTATGATAGTAAACCAAAATATAGTTAAATACTCACTCCAATCTTTTCTTCTATGAGTTGTCGTGCATAATCTATTTGCTGTGGTGTTCCACGGATAGTAAACATCTTCATGTTTGGATCCGCATTAGGTGGAGGATTTCTTTGAAGTTCTATTCTAGCACCAGACTGCTGGCTTATACTTTTAATGGTTTCACCACCTACAATGCAACATACAGCTTTTATGACATGCATTAAAGCAAAAATACTAAGATTCAACTCAGAGAAAGTCACATGCATGGATACTGAAGCTAAAGAAATGAAAAGGCACCTTTTCTTACAAACCATACAAGAACATCCAAACACTTTTAAAAGCGCCTTTTCAGTCTAGTATAGAGCTTTCATTGTAATAAACTAGTAAAAAGAAACTACTTTTTTTAAAGACAACACTATTGTTACTGAGAAAGAACAGCAAAGAACCCCTACAATATGTCTTTTTCATTCATGTAAAGATGGAAGATTAGACATGAATATCAATCAATACCCGACAATTATCAGAAAATATGACCTTAAAGCCCATCCTCCCTATAAGCAGTAGGAAAGCACACATGACAAAAACCACCTAGAAACTGACCAGATGGTGAAGTACAAATATTCTGCAGTGCACTTTACCCAGAAAGTTAAAGTCCCTTAAAGTCCTCCTCTTACAGGAGCCTGAGAAGTTACTTCTATCATTAGTAAGCACAAAGTTCCCCAAACAGGGATCATTTTGCATTTAAAACGAAAATACCCCAACAACAACAACATCAGTCAACCTTCCAAGTCAAGAACTGAACTGTGTCAGCCTATCTACTGTGTCTGGAAAAGACATTACAAACTGAAGACTAAGATAACTCACGTGTTCCATATGTAATAAGCATACAGTAAATTGTTTTTTAAAATTGTTTTAAAATAAAATTCTTTGAGAAGTAACTGCTTTAATAAACACACAACTAAGAAGCTGTTCTAGGATCCCATAGTAGATCTTCACTAGAATACAAGAAAAGTAGTTTTAAGAGTGAGATACAGAGGAGTAAGATAAGTAGTTTTAAGAGTGAGATGCAGTAACACTAAGCTAATCAAACAGTATCAAAAGCAAGTTAATTAGATCATCTAAGAATCTATCAAATGCTACCAATGCAACTCAGCACTTATTACTTTAAAAAGTTACATAAATTTATTGGGTCTTGGTTTTTAAGTACTGAGGTATGGGTTTCAGTGAGGAAAATGTGAAAAGGGTATTATGAGTGTTATGATTTAGCAGTATTGTGTTGCTCTACTACATATGAAACTATTTCCCAAGGCCTCTCTTGAAACCTTTCTCTAGTACCACTATCTGTACAAATAGAAAAGCTGAGAGTTGTTTTAACTACATATAGTTATGTGTAAGATATATTGCCTTTGCCAATTATTAATCCAGTTTTGCCAGTGGGAACAATAAAATTGAATTCCTGTAATCCACCAGGAGGGCCCATGTTCCAGTTGCCTTGGCCTCTACCCCTTCCTCGACCACCAGGTCCTGGGCCACCAGGGTTACCAGCCTAAAAAGAAAAAGCAACAAATTAGCATGTTCTATAAAAAGCACTGCAAACAAATTGTTAAGAAAAAAAATATTCACTACTCATAGATCTGAATGAAAGATGACAAAGGAAAGGATACAGAAGCAAGTAGGAAGCTTCACATGTACAAAGACATAATTTCTGCCTTCATTAAATGCAGCAGTGAGGCCCATCTAACAATAAGCATTTAAAAACACTGATCACAACCAAAGGTTAATAGTATATAGGCTATTAATACAAGATAACAGAAGCAACAGCTCTAAAACCAGTCAAATCAAGAGCTGCCATGAGTCTGAATCAATATTGTCATCCTGACACCTGCAAAACTGTAACTATAAAAGCAAACATCCATATTCCAGACTCAACTTTGAAGCAGATTCAAATGACACCATTGAATTATCTTCTTTAGTTATACCCTCATTTTTAAATTTATGTCTTTCAAGAAGTCAGGCAGGAGATTTTAAACAGCAAACAATGTATTACTCAACCTGAACACTTCGAAGGAGATCTGTAATAATTTCTGCAGCATGCTGACATCTGTCAGGAGGCCCTGTGATTTGGGCTATCCTATCTGGAGTTGTTCCATCATCTGGAATAAAAATGAACTGTTCCAGTATATGTAATCCAGTAAATTTACACTCAATTCACATAAATTTATGGATTTATTACAAACCTGGCTTGAACTGGATCCTAACACCAGCATCATTTTGTATCTTTTTTATCATCTCTCCATTTCTTCCAATTACAATACCTACAGCAAACCGTGGTATTGGAACCTTAGGAAAAAAAAAACAAATTCAAGCTATCGATGATGCAAATATTCCTGCCAAATTAACAAAATTAAAGGGTCACATATTAGATTGGTAAACTAGGGCCAGCTCTATTCTACTTTTTAAAGTATATTTTTATTTTTTTTTAGTATCAAGTCACAAGCTTAGCAAAAATTGGATGAAAATATCAGAAAGAGCCTATGCACAAGTTCTTATAGTGGCAGCAATTCCTTTGATGGTGGGTATTATACTTCCCACAATCAAAGAACAAAAGTTCTAACATGGCTAAAATGCAGATTCTAGCAGATGAAGCTTCCAGCGTCACTTCTGATCAACAGTTACATGTTTATGACTTTCAGAATAAGTGGACTTAAATACTCTTTTTAAAGGCCAAACTCCAACTTCTGTAACATTATATATTTGGCTATAAAACTTATCTCTTATTTGATGAAAACATCCAGCTAGTTGGAACTGTTCAGAACTGCTGGGAATGTAAAGTGAATGCTGCATGGCATCTAAAGTTGCAATTTCAGCAATGAACAAGTAATACTTACGTGCCACAACCACTTTTGGAATCTGGTTAAAAGCTTTCAGTGGTATTACCCAGCTTTACATTTTAATGTTAACATCTCAAAATACAGTGAACAAGTTTTTCAACCATGCTTACGTCTATCCCTTCATTTCCTCCTATTCTTGACCCATATTCGTTGCGCACCTCTCTAAAGCCACCTTGATCACGAATTAACTCCAGCACCATTTCCTTGGCTTGCTAAAAGAAGAATGAAAGTTTGTTTAGGTACTTTATTTAGGCAACATCAGAATGGATTTAAAAATGCTCTGAATTCTGAAGGACTCCTTACCTGAACTTTATAAGGGTCTCCAGTTATCCTAAGGGGCTTGTCTGCACCAGTATTCTGTGGACCATCTTGAATCATGACCATTTTGACACCTGCCCGCTCCTATTTCACAAAAGGGAGGTCAATACCCACTTAAATCCAGATTAGAGACTATATCACATTTTTAAAAGACGATATATACATACACACACACATACATACCTGTAACTGTTTAATCGTCTCTCCACCTTTTCCAATAACTAATCCTGCTTTACTTGCTGGAATCATAATTTCTTGGACCGCATTTCCAGGTCCATCACTATGGTGAAAGCCAGGTGCAGGTCTTCCCTTTTCAACTATCTGATCAAGTAATCTTTTTGCTGATCTGTGAAGGAATATATACATTTATAAATACACTTACTCCTGTAAGTGTCACTTGCTCACACCCATTCTGCTTGGAAATTTTTATTTTCTTAATTTGCAAAGTTTCTGAAGAAATATAATCACTATCACTAAGAAATATGAGGCAAACTCAGCAAATCTGTAAGAATAACTTAGGAAATTAACTGCAAGATTAATGTGGTAGATCTAAAACTAACCCAGTGTCAGAATACAAAATGTGTTTACCAAACACACCACCATCCCTGAATACAGTTACACTGATCAAACCTTAATTCAGAAGATGGAAATGTTGTCCTTTAAAATATTTGTAAAGTCTTAATTAGAAGATTAATAATTGTTACAGTTTACCTTTTTAGCGCATTTTTAAAAAGAAAAAAAAACCAGAGAAAACATTTTTTAACTCTGCTTAATTTCAGTAGTAATTTATGTAACTTCTAATTTGACAGCAATTTTTCTTTAATGTACCAACAGCCATTCTTAAGGCAGATCTAGTCTATATTAAGTTTTATAAAAAGAAAAAAAACCAAACCCTACACTGTTTAAACCTAGGTTTAACACCAAGTACTCTGATAGCTACTACTTGATTCAGCATGCAAAGCAAGCCCATATGTACTTGTAGCCATTACCAGAATATTGAACAATAGTAAGTATATATTCATCACATGGGAGTTGCTATCAGAGTAAAATTGTGACTACAGTATTAACATCAGTTAAAAATCCTTTCCTGCAATATGTGAGTGGAATAAACTGTAATTAGAAAAAAAAAAACAACTCCTGTAATGAATGATTTCATGAATGCTTGGCTGCAACATAAGATGACAATACCATGCTACTTTCCCAAGGAAAAACACAAAGCTGCAGACCTTACCTACAAAACCGAACTGGGAGCAGCTAACATAAATGAGGTAATACCAAATACACTACTACACTTAAGAACTTTCCCAGCATAGCCAGGATAAGGTGGTCTTTAAGTGGCTATATGACTTCTGTGCCAGTAAAAAACACAAATCAAACAGAACACTTTCATTGTTACAATCCTTTTCCCTGAACACAGGAAGGCAAAAGTTAACTTTGCTGACAGGCATTAGAGACAGCACTTACAATAATTTTTGTTATACATTAATTTACACAAAAGCCATTTAGGAATTCCCATGGGTTGGGCTCTGAGTAACTCCTACTCTGACACATTACTAATTTTCCCACATTTTCCCCGTGTATTATCTACAAGGTTTGGACTGGGAAAAGTTGGAGGTTTCATATATTTGTCTTAAAATTCCAAGTATGCTGAGGGCCTTTTTTCTTATGTATACATTTAATTGTCCCCATACTGCCTCTTAAATAGAAAAAAAAAAGAAAAAAATACTGCGCTATGAACATATTATCTAGATATAACATTTTGATAATAAAAAAATATATTTAAGTGCATTGTACAGTTAAATATGAACACACAAAATTTATTTTACTTACTGAACAGACTCTGGTGTTCCAGTTAGCATACACGATCTTTCAGGCAGACCTCCACTATCTACAGCCATAAAATAAAACAAAGTTCTCAGTAAAGTCAGAAAGAGGTTATGACATCAAACATAAGATACGAACTACTGGATTTTCACAGAATAATTAATGTATCACAATAATTTTGCATTTCTTTAAACCATGACAACTACCATTAGCACAAAAAAAATTAAAATACACCTTTAATGAAGGTTCAGGCAATTAGAAGCAATGACCAGCTTTCTGAACTTTCTACCAAAAAAACCCCACTAAAAGAAAGAATAAAACCACTAATAGTTACCAGGTGCAATCTGTATTTTACAGCCAGACTCTTGCTGTATGCGTGAGATCTGCTCTCCACCTCTGCCAATTACTTAAGAGAAAGAAAATATCAAAAGATTATTTGTATTAACAGCATCTGCTAACATTTCTTATTATACTACACCACCACATCCATACTACTTACTGAATCCAACCATCCCATCTGGAACTTTGTACTCTTCTGTCATCACAGACCTACGGATAATGTTAAATCAAATAAAAGACACTGACCATTCAGAGACCAAACTGGCATTAAATTTATATATATCCTCCCATTAAACTAATGAAACCTACTGCCCCCACTATCATCCTGGCTTTCACATCTTGCATCCACTTTGAAAGTTGTTATGCAAGCACAATACTACGTAAAGTGACAATAAATAAAAGTGACCATGAACAGTTCAAGTGTAATATGAATCCGTTTTCCTTCATCCTATTTACTATTAAAAGATACGAGGTACAAAAAGGTAATGTAGCATTTTAAGTTTCATCTGTATATTCATCTAAATATGCTGAAAATACACAATTTCAGCATCTCGTATATCGAAGCCAAAAGCCAAAGCATGATAATAATAGTTGGATATGGTTGTTTAGGGAAGAAATAACTCAAGAAAACTACTATGCTGTAGCAAATGTGAGAAATATGCTGTGTCAAGTCAGAACCCCCCCCCTTTTTTTTTTCTTTTTTGTTGAATTCCATTGCCTTCCTTTTTGTTTAAGGGATAGTGTCAACCCCCTTTCCCTTCAGATCTGCTTCTAACTTCAGGTTATGCTCAAGTAGTAAAAACCAGCAAGGCATTTCCCTTTTACTAAACTTGATGTACAGCCTAAGCTGCAAAGAGAAAGAGACAACAATATAGATGCATTTTAAGTGTTCGGCTCGGGACTTGCGAAACTAGATTACAACAAATCACACAACTAGAGAGTAATTCTTTATGCAATTATGCTACTTTCCAGGTAAGCTCTCATTGATACCACCTGAAAATTAATGAAAATAAAAAAAAAATTCCTGCAACTGCTTTATTTCAGTGAAGAGGAAAACTCTACATAATATGTAACGTAAACTCTTACCTTTGTTGTTGATGCATTGGTGGTAGCTGATTTCCAAAAGCTATAAACAAATATCACTAAAATTAAATTCAAACTAGTGGTACAATTTACAACTAAGCTTCCCCTTCGATAATAAAAATTATCTGGGTCAACTTTTGTCCGGCTTGACTTTTAAGAACTGTTATCAGGAGTTTTAAAAATGGCTAAAACCATTCTCAACTGCTGCTAACTACACTGTCAATTTTATAAAGCAGACTCGCACTGCTTCAAGAAAATAAGACACAACCCCCCAGCCATACATTTGGTACTACTGATTCAAGCATCACCTACCAGAACACCATTCCAGATTCTTGTTTTGACAATGTTACAATTGCTTATTCCCCCCCCACCCCCACCAAAATAAAAATTACTTACAGTCATTCTGAGGAGCAACTTTCTTAGCATCTGGTTGATCTGAAAAATTAAGATGTTTTTGAATTTTTTTTTGCTAAAAAGTCCAAGAAGTGTTTACACCTTTTAGTGTGAACTGTAACTTTCCACAGTGTTTTAGTCCCCCTTTCATTTTTTTCCCTTTCATTTTTTTCCTCCAATTTCAGGGAGTTGATCATCTGAACAGAAGAATCTCACGAACACTCAGCACTTGGTTAGTATAGCTGAAAAGATGTTAGGTTTTTCCATATTATCTACTCAAGTAGTTTAACAAAAGGCAGTTTTCAGAACACACTGTAGATTGCTCGTAGATACCCAGTCACTGAAACTTAACTAAGACAAGGAACAAAGTTTAGCTGTTGGTTGCTCAAGCTAATGATGCTTCTATAGTTAAAAAAAGAAAAAGAGAAAAAATAAATCAAACCCATACAAAAATCAACAATGATTTAAAGGAAAAAAAAAACCAAAACCACAAAAATCTCTGACAACGACCACAAATCTATATCAAACATCAGAAAATACAACAGTATCACATGGCAATGCAATCTCAATGTCAATATGAAATTTCTATCCAAATATCAAGCATTTCATAGCATAAAACTTCAAAAAAAAGCAGATTCAAAGCAACTACATCATCACCATCCAAATCCTTTCTGTACAGTAAAGGAATGAAAGGCATAATTAACCTCTTCCTGAAAAGATAAGACTTTGGATGCTTCTTTCCCACCCCAAAATAAAGGTTATATGAACCATCATAATTTATGTGTGGCGAAAACTCAAGACTCATATTCCAAGAAATATTTGTGTCAATCCAGAAAGATCCACTAGTTTATGTCATGTTTACATACTAAACACAGGTAATAAATAAAAATTCCTGCCTTTAAAAGGAGAGGGCATTCCCTCCCAGTGTGTTGTACTGCTCGGACTTGTCCAAGAGCCATCTACACATAAAATAAAAAGAATACATTACATATATCATCTGAAGCATCATTAGCTCATTTTTGTATATTGAAAATCTCACTGTTAATAGAAAAAAAAACTTCATTACACATGAATTCCTGATATTAAGCCCTAGTTACATTCTGTAGACTGAGTTTCAATCCTCTTAAAGGAAAAAAAGTCATTGCTCTTTTGTGAGACCTAGGAGAACATTGCAACAAATTCAGAGATTTCTTTCCACAATTTAGCCAGGATTCTGTGTGTATACTAAACGTAACAAACCCCGTTAAGTTCAAACTGACTGCTTAGTAAGAGACAGAAGACCACACACACATTTCAAGGGAAAACTTTACTGCAGTATAAGGAAATCCAAAACGCCGCAAAAAGATTTAAATATGATCTTATCAGGGTTCACACATGCTACAGGCGTAAATATTAAGACTAAGCAAAAGTGTCTGCAAGATAGAAAATACACTTTCCTGTCTTTTTTTAAAGTCCTATGCTTTTACAATGAAATGCATTAACAGTTTTATTTGAAACTGCAATAATAAAGTATACAAAACAATCAAATTAAATGAGTGAGCACTTCTTACTCCAATGGTAATTTACAAGCTGTAATCAGCCCTACACAACTACAAAAGACTCAGCTTCTCAACCATGCGTTTATCTGCCCCCCCTCCCCAGCATATGTTTTCCTCTTTACAATGTTTAAACCACGTTAAAAATATTTTATAACAGGGTTACATTCACTTCAGGTTAGAGCCTGATGGTGTAAAACTATTTCCCCATTAAAGCGAAAATGAAAAAGCATGTAATGATCTACAAAGGGAACAAGATGTTTTTATGCTGTGCTATGGGAAAACAAACAAATAACAACCCACAAACAAAAACACCACCTACAGTTTTTCTAGCACCATGGCCATACTCAACAGCAAAATCCAGCAGTAACAAGTGCATACCTCCATCCTCAAGAGGTCTTTTCTGTCCTCCATAACCGTAGTCGTTTGAATTCATTGATGTGCCAGCATCTCCTCCAATTTTTGCTGCAATCTAAACAAAAGGCAGATGTTGTGTGTGGGGGGGGAAACTAAAAATCCATCAATAAGCCCTCATTTATTCCAGGTCTTCCAAAAGATTTTGATCAATTTATACAATACACACTAAAATGACTCAAAATAAGCACAAGGCTGGTGCTCGGAACAGTTTTGCTCACATAAATTATATTTTATAGTTTCTTCAACGAGACTTGTGCTCAAACTTCAACAGGAAACCTTCCTACATTTTCTCCATCGGCTGGCGAAGAAGGGAAAAAAAAAAAACAAAACCAACAAAGCAAACCCCCCCCCACGGCAGGGGGGTTGGAAATACATAATCTTAAGTCCTTTCCAACCCTATTCTATGATTCTCAAAACCAACTACCTTTCAAATAGCAGAAACTTTTTTCCTGAAAAGGGTTTTCCTTTTCTACCCATTATTCCTGGAAAAAACCCCAATCAAACCCACTGCTAGAACTACTCCAAATAGCAGCAGTCCCGATAACACTGTGCCTTCAACTACTGCCAAAACCGCGACCGGTTATTACCAGACAGGGTGAGAATTTTACCCGAGAAATCATGAAACCATCGCCTGTGGTGCAAAAGCTAAAAACTGAACACCGGGATAAAGAACTTCCTACCTACAAGACGGCCCTGGCCGCCTTCGCTCCGCAGGCCGCAGCCCTTCCCAACCGGTTTGAGCAGGTTAGCGGGCACCGAGGGCGCCCCAGGGAACACAATGCGGGCCGCGGGAGGAACCGCCTTCCGTCCCGCTGCCCGTCAGCCACCCACGAGGCCCGGCACGGAGCCGGGAGCCCGATAAGCCGCCGCGCCGCCAGCAGAGATTTCGCCTCCCCGCCTGCAGCAGGGATCACAAGGCACCGCACCCCTCACCCCGCCGCTCCGCGAAGGCGCTGATCGCTTCAGGCCTAGGCACTGCGAGCGCCCAGTCCGCCAGCGGGCAATGGCGGAGTGCTGGGAACCAGGGACTGACTAAAAAGGCTTTTCACCGCCCGGGGAGGGCGGGCGGACGGCGCGGGCGGTCGCCGCGGCGTGAGCGGAGGGGGGCGAGGGGAAAAGACGGGACAAAGCTCGCCCCATTCCACACCGCAGACACATATCGGCGGAGAAGCCCCGCTCCGCAGGTCTCCACAGAGCACAGCCCGCTAACTCCTCCCGCGGCTGAGGCGCCGCGGCCTGCTCAGCGGCTGCCTCCAGGCCGCGGGGGCCCATTGATCTGGTAGAGCCGAGTTACACACACCTGCCTAGCTCTCTGCAGTGCGTCTTTAAAGGCATCGTTCACTCCTCCACCTCCACCGCCGCCTCCCCCGGGCGCGCCTGAAGCAGGCGGAGGCACTGTAGAGTAGTCCGCCATACTCGCTCGGCTACCGCTTCCTGCTCCGCTCGCTGCTTGCCAAGAAAGAAAGAAAATGGCGGCGGGCGGGAGCCTTTCACATTCCTGCGCGGCATCGTGCTCGGGGGGGGGCGGGGGGAGGGGAAAACTCGCTTAACCTCGCGAGATTTCATTGGCGAGATTTCACCAGCGTGCGGGAGAAAGGCGAAGAAGCCTCGCGGCGTTTCGAGGCTTTGCGGGGGTGGGGCAGCTCGCGATGTTTCCATGGCGGCAAGAGCCGTTAGGCACACCCGGTGATAGGGCTGCGAGCATCACGTGGTGTGGGGAAGGCGGATCTTAGAGCCCCGAGGAGGGAGCTATGGGCAGATCTCGCGTGATTTGGTTTCGAGCCGGTGGTGCGCCAGTGGGAGTCGCGGTCGGGGTGTGGAGGCTGCCGGGAGCGAGCTTAGCCCGGGGGCCGTTTGAGGCAGCGTCTGTCAGGTGAGTGGTGAGGGCGGTCAGGGAAGGGGCCTGAGGGCAGCCGGCAGCGCTGCGGATGTGGCTTGGCTGCCTGCCTGGCTGCGTTAGATTGTGCCTGGGGAGGTGTTCTGGTAGCTGTATTCCGTCCCAGCCGGTTTCTGGGCTTGCTGAGGACCGGGTGAGGAAGGTAGCTGCTCTGAGCGGACCGGTAAGTCGGGCCCTTGCTTTGCTTTAGCAAGGTGTTTTCTTGCGGAGGGGGCTGTTCTTAATGCGTGCTATTGCATGGCCGCCGTTCAGTGTCAGCGCACCCACTGTGTGACGCGGGACATCTAGGAAAAATAATGCAAGCTCCATTTCAGGAAAGAAATCTCGGTGTCTGGTGATGGAGGCTTGGCGGTGGCTGGAGAGGTGAGGGGTGCCTCGTCAGGCTCCCGCTTAGAGGCTGGGCGGCACAGCTTGCGCCTGGGGCCGTGCGGCCCGTTCCCTCTTCCGTGCTCCTTGCGGTGCCCTGCCCGTTGTGTCACTTGGGCGCGGCCCGGCGCTGGATTCCGGCGGCTTTTCGTTGCTTCCACCGCCCCGTGGAACGAAGCAATTTGGTTTTATATCCGTTCACTTTTTAGGAAGCTTTACTTGCCGCCTCCTGCAGCGTCCAGGATTGTGTATTTCTTGTTGAAATTAGTCCTGGTTACTATACGGTTGTTGTAATTAGGAGGTATTTTTTTCTTTGTTTATTTGTGTTTTATTGTTTTGTTGCTTTTTGTCTTTTTTTTTTTCTCTCGGCTGCACAACCACAAGCTTAAATGAAAAATGAGAGCTCGTAATGCTTTAATCTGGGCCTTGTTTGGGTCCTCTGGCGTGCTGTGCTGTTATGCTGAATATAGATGACAGTGTTGTAAAGACTTCACATCTAGATAAGGTCATAGAATATCTACTTAGCTGTTATAGCAGTAGAGACGTGATAATACTGAAGGGAAACTAAGCTGTATAACTGCTTTCTATACTGTTCTGAGAGGATGCTTTGCATTTAAAAATATATTTATATGCATTGAACTGTAGTTTTTTCGTTGGCTCTTTCATTATATAAATATTTAGATTTTTTTTAACGATATGTGCTTTTAAGATGAAGAGTGGGACGTCTCTTCTAACTTAAATGAGTCTGTGCTTGTTGTCAGTTTAAATAAAACAGCTGTCGTTTTGGACTTTGTCTAGTCTTGGGCTCTACGCAGAGAGGGAGCAACTCTGTTGGAGTTACATGTGAAAGTGCATCCTGCTGTCTTCTCTTTTGCTAGCCTTGTAGCTCCATGTTGCTTTGAGAAATCCTGTTTTCTTGCTGGTCCCTTCAATTCTGGCTGTTTATAAATGGATCATCTTAGTAAGACTAAGTGCTGCTGCTAAGGTCAGATTATACTGCAGTTTCTGCCCAGATAACTCCACCAGAGGAAGCTGAGAACATGTGCTAGGTTTTTTTTTTTTTTCCTTCTGTAAAACTTCTGAAGTAATATAGCTCAAAAGGGTTTTAAGATAAATATATTCCACAAAATCAGAATTTGTACATGCTTTTAGGCAGATTGCTGTATATAATTAGAGCTAGGTGCAATTTGCTGCTGTGATACTTTGGCAGAAAAAGACTGTTCAGAAGAATTATCATATACCTTCCATTAATGTAGCTGTGTTAGCTGGGGAGGGCAGAGGGGAAGCAAAAATAGGTTTGGAAAGTGGGAACTTACTTTTTATGCATAACTCCACTATTCCTAAGCAACACTTTGACCTTGAACTATTTTTTTCATTTCCTTTGTTACTGAGAATTTGTCTATATATACCAGCCATGCCATGCAAATCAGTAAGTTGAGCAATAGTTGTCTGAGGCACTGAAGCGAATACTGGCTAATTCATAAAAGGCTATGCCTCTTATGGCTCTTACTAAATGTGGAGGGCCTATGTTCTTTGCTTCTTATTTTTATGAAATGGGCAAGTGATTCTTTGTTAAGTTCTGTGAGAAGGGCTTTAACTGTATAATATTGCTATTTTTAAGCCGTTAGAATACTTACGGCTAATACAAACACTCTTGGATGGGACTACAAGCATTCTAGTTGCATTTGTAAACAACTGATAAGTGAATGTCAGTTTTGAATTTCTCAGCTTTTTACCACAGCATGAGGTGATGCTTAATTTGAAAGCTGAGATGTTTAGTATATATATGATTTTTGAAGTTACTGTATTTCTTGGTCCTTCAGATAGAACATCAAACTTAGGAAATTACAGAGGAGTAAGATCTTAAATCTGCATAAAGTCCTTATTTTTACTGTTCCTAATCTAATGACCTTTATCAACAATGGAAGACTTACTTCTGTCTGTATTTCCCATGATGGCACTTAGAAACTATCTGCTAGAAACCTGTATCTCTTAAGCACTCTTCATTTCCTTTTATTAAATGATACTTCGGTAGGGAAAATTATCCCTATGGGAGTAATTCCTTCTTTTTAATATCTTAATGGAGTGGGGTGAAGATCTAACCCCTTAACACTGAGTGCTAACTGCAGTATTTTTTCAAGTGCATTGCTGACTGGTAACAGCAGCACATACTAGGTTATTCTGCTTTTTTTACGTGCAAAAATTACTCATTGCCTGCTTTCTGAAATCTGCCTTCTAAGAAATTAGATGTGGTGTACTGGTAAGCAGACATTTGCACTGTGCTGCTAGAGCATGAGAACTTTGGTTTTGCTGTGTAAAATAAGCCTCACTTGTACAGTAACTTCCCCTTACTAAAGAGGAACGTATAGTAGTCTACCACTTTCAGAATTTTATTAATTAGTGAAAGACATAAGAGGTAAGAGAGTGTGGAATTTTAAAATGTCTTTCAGTATTTCTTTTAGAGGTTGGAGGAAGGTGTCTCCCTTAACTGAACTTGTCAGAAAATGACATCTGTCATGGTTTACAGGCCACAGTTGTTGGGTTTTATTCAGTAATCATTGGACTAGAGCATTCTTGTAGATACGATTACTGAGAAACAGGTACTTTAAATGACAAATCCAACAAGTCAGAAAACTATATAGTGCGGATTGGCATAGACTTAAGTAATGGATAGTTTGGGGGGAGGTTAACAACACTAAAACATAAGCAAAAAACCCCCACATTCATGTGGTTTTGAATTGGTTTTAATCAAATATTGTGTGTGCAAAGGAATCCTTACTTCTACGAAAAGTTAGTCTGGGTATTTTAAATTTTTTAAATTGGCTTGTTTCAGGTATTGCAAAAGCATAAATTTGGAAGTGTAGAACTGACACAAATCCTCCGCATAAACCAAGACACTTCAGTGCATGGTCACATTTAGTTCTGTGGTTGTTTTTGTGTTTTTGTTGGGTTTTGTGTGTGGGGTTTTTTTTTTTGTTTTTGTTGTTGTGTTTAGTTTTTTTGTTTTATTGTTTTGGTGGTGGTGTATATTATTTTTTTCCCGTGTTCTTGTTTTTCTTCCTCTTTAACAATTAACTTCAGCTTTGATCTCTGGTGATCAGAACAGAGGGTAAGGTAGTCCCGAAAGAAGTGGTTTGCTAGGGCAGGTAAGGAGACTTCTCACAGGGTCATAAACCATTTCTTGTCAAGTTGCCTCTGCAACTCTCTGGGTGCCATGTTTTGTTTACCTTTGCCTCAGCACATTAAACACCTCTATGGGAAAAGTGATTATGGTCTTTATCAGAGAAGGATAACCGTTGTGATAGCTTTACATCTGCCTGCTTCTGCTTTCTGCAAGTCATTGCTGGTGTAAGGAAATTGGTAGTTGTTTACTGATGATTTCATCACTTTGGGAGACTTAAATCAAACAATTTAGGTCCTGACAGTCAGTTCATGCTCCTGCACTGGCAAAGGCTGTCCAGGATCTGCAACGTTATTAGTAGAAAAACTCCCTTATGTAACTACTAAGAAAAGATTCAGCATGTTCTCTATATCCAAATAGCTGTTGATCTGTCATGAGCTTTCATATTTACCACATGTGCACTGAAGAAGTAATTACAAATTTCAGATTTACAATTTGGATGTGAAAGAGAATGTATTGATAGAAAAACCATAATATTAAGCATAACTTAAACTGTCTACAAGACCTATATAATGCTCATAAGTAAGTTCTCTTTTGAGAGAGATGGGGTTCAAGTGGAACAGTTCTTAGGACTGAAATAATATTACTGTGCAGAATTCACCAACTTAGATCACCTACACAGGGTGATCTAAGTGATGGCCTGTTGTCTTCCTACCTAGTCAGCAAATACTCCTATTGTACTTCCTTCTAGACAGATGTAGAGGCATGGTTTGTTACTGAGGAATTGGAGGGGGTAGGAAAAAGTATGTGTGAGAAGGTGGGAATGTTGAAGAGGAGGGGCAGCTTGCTCTGCTGCAGCTGCTGTCACATCTGCCTTCACTCAGTGATGATAATGCAGCTTTTTCCTTGGCTTCTGGGAGAAGAGCAAGAGTGAATTTGCTCTCTAAGCCCATATCTGGTCCCCTCTGTACCAATTTTCATGTAGTAAGTTTCAAAAATCTTGAGAGATTTGCAGTCCTGGCTTACATTTAGTCATGCTGCACTTAGCAAAAGTTTTACTGTATTAAGTATTTGAAGAAAAGCTGTAGAAATACTGTAGATTGCTTAGAGCATTTGTCTTGCGCATTTTACTCTTGTGAATCTTGTGTATTTTGATTTAAAGCTAGAATTGGGTTGGAGCTGCTGAAAGGAAATATAATAGTAAAACTTTAAAGGAAAGAAGGGGGATTTGCCCTAAGGGTGCTGTTGATGTCTACCAGCAAATTTGATTCTGGGCTTGAGGACAGTTGAGCAGTAAAAGGCTGATGTGACTAGGGTTTTGACTAGCTGACAGAAGGCTATTAAATTTCATTAGGTGTGTCAGAAATACCGAAGGGTAGACCTGAGGATGTGCACGTCTTCCTTAAATACTGCTGAAATATGCAATGAGGCAGTGTGGATCACCATATAGAAAGAATGTAGTGCAAAAGGCAGCTGGATAATATGAGTCAGCATGATAATGTGGTCATCAGTGTTCAGATTCTGACTTGTTCATGGGGGGTGGGGTGGGGGTGGATGTTTTTGTGTGGATGTCATGGGAAAGAAAACTTTGAGAGCTCAGAGAATTTGTTTGCTGTTGACATTTGCAAACTCCTCCCAGATGGTGGGAAGAAAAAGTGTGAAAGGCCTCACTTTAAATTGGTTGATGGAGCTAAGGCGTTGAAGTTGCATATGAATGAGAATTAAGAAAGGCAGAGATGGGGACTGGGAAAGGGAGAACAAATACTGGTGTAGTAGCTGTAGAGGTTAGAATGTATCCCTCTGTCAACAGAGCGCTGAAAATTGTGCCTACAAGTTGTTAATAAGCCCTATAAATACATATTTTTGTTAAATTAGGCAGTAATGTTCAGAATTAGGCAGAATGTTTAGAAGGGAAAAACTTGATTACTTTATAGATTGGTGTACTTCCTAATTACATAGGCCTGATCCCTACTAGTATTCTTTCTGATGCTGTTTAATTATATCTAACAATTGTATTTGTTAATTTGCGAGTCAGAGCACCTTATTTTTAACATAACTGTGCATGTATCAGTGTAAAAAAAAAAAAAAAATGCATAGAAAGGTAAATGTCTCCCGAGGGTGTGAGGAAGGAAGGAAAAACTGAAGGGTTGGTTTTGAAGTTTTAAATTACTAATCCATTCAGTCCATAAAACTGTGATTATGACTGAAAATACCCTTAAACTTTGTTGGTAGGGTTACATACATGTTCTGTGGAAAAGAATTGTTTGTAGTGAAGTTTGTGAATGTGCAAGGATATTTTTCTTTAATAAATAGATATCCAAAGACAGCTTAGAGAATGCTGTAGTCTGACTGCCCCTTCAGTATCAGGTGATTAATAGTATCTTTGTGTAATAATTAAAAGCCCAGTTTTATTTAAAAATAAGCCCTCCGTTACAATGCTGCATTGACTTGGAAAGGGAATGTTTCTTGTGGATGTTATGATAAGGCTTGATGTGAGTGAAGAGCAAGAAAACAGGAGGTTCCATAAGATCAGCTTAAACAGAAGACCGTACACCTGTAAACCTTTTGACTATGGATAAGTATTTCCTGTAGAGAATATAAAGAAACCTGATTTAAGCTGTGGGTGAAACATTCGAAAGAGTAAAGAGCAACTATTTTGGCTTTTATTACAGAACATTCTTAAAAACATAACTAGGGCTGCCTTTATTTCTGTCTCCTGTAGGTGAACAGAAGCACATTCTTACTGATACATGTTCTCCTTTCAGATTAAACAGTTGTTCTGACATCTTTTCCAATTCTTGTCTTTATGCAGCAGTTAAGCGTGTGTGTTTTCAGCCTTGCATGTGAAATTAGCTGCGTGAATCAGCAGCTGGGTGGGATTTCGACGAGCACACTCCGGAAAAAGCATTGAGTGTGACCGTCTACTTTTGCTTATGTAAGAACAGTGTGATCACATGTCCACAGCAAAAATGTGTGCAGTTCCTTATTTGGTAATGAACTAATAACTTTCATCTTATTGGAGTATGATGACAATTAAAAACAATACAGTGTAGCTGAGTCACTTTTCCAAGTGAATTTACTTGTTTTTGCAGTTGGGTCTCTGCATCAAGACTGATAACATAGCTCTTTTTTTTTTTTTTTCTGGTGGGGGGAACCATCAGGTAGAGTGTGGATAGGAGTTCTGCAGACATCTTCAGTCTACCCTTCACGCTCTTACATGTGATCCATAACTGTGATCAGCATCATGTTTATTCATATTTTTCTCTTAGCTGTTCTGTTTGCTGATAGTTTTGCAATTGTGTCAGAAAACAAGGAGGAAAAAATAACTTCCAGACATAACTTCTCTGTTCCTTAATTATGGAACATGACTGAAGTAGTGATAAAACCCTAGATGAACGTATCGGTCTTCAGTTTAAACCTGTTGAGCATCTTCACTAGTAGGAAAATATTTCTGTAATGTATTATGTTCCATTAGTGAATGTTCCAAACTGGCAGTGTGTTGGGGCTGGTATTATTTTTTTTAAATAGAATGATTCCAAATGCTTAGTGATAGGCTGAGAACCACTGGAAAGAAAGACTTCGGGTTCAGAGCAGGTCATATCTGAGCTGTGCAAATGCCAGCTTCCCAGAGATTTTTAGCAAGAGCTAAACTGTAAGGACTGTCTCTATTCTACAGGTGACCTGAATGCTCTGTGGCTGCTGCTTTCCTGAGACAGCGGGTTGTTAGGGAAGAAACCCCTTAAGGATTCCCTTGTTGTGAATGAAGGGATTGCTACCGTAGTTAAGGTAAACACCAGTAAATTGTTAGAGGTGTCACCCTCCCTAATCTACAGGTGAAAGGCCAAAAGAGGAGCTGTTGTATGCTACTTCCACTGAAATACTGTATTAAACAGCCTGCCTGTCTTAATGTTTCCTGAGTGATAAGGTAACTGTGATAACTAATTTTATGTAGGGTATTGAAATTAATGCCATTTAAAATGCCTTTAAAAAAAAATTCTGTTCCAGTTTCTTGAAGGAGAGTCAGCAAGGGTTATTGTGGAAACTAACACTATTTTTCCATTGTCCTTTTCCTGTTAATCAGTACATACCACTATTATTAGGTCACAGAAGTTCTTCTACACCAGGATTCATTTGGTGGTAGAACTGGTAGGGAGCCAACCCTAGTTCCCAGGGTCTGAGCTGGTTTGCCTTCTGTCCAGTCTCAGCTAGCCCAGAGCGAACATTACTTCGGTTTGTGCCAGCTGGCTCTGGTCTGTGGGATGGAGAATATAGGACTGCAGGAGTAGTGTATGAGTTTGCTATTCTGTCTCTGTGCTTTTAGGGGAGATTTTAGCCCCTTCTGTGCTTCAGGAGTGGGGCTGAATCCAGTGAATGCTATGTCGAATTAAGCATCACTTTTACTGAAAACAGGAATATTGGAAACATCTTTATACGTGTTACTAAGTGCCTGTTATAAAAAAGTCTGTTTATTGTAAATGACACCTCTCTATGTCACTTAGATGGAAAACAGTACAGGTATATTTAATATTTATTGCTTATTTTCCAAGGTTTGTATAGTAAACAAAATCTGCAGGTAGGAGAATGAGGGCAGAGGTCTACAGGTCCTTTTTATGTACTTGTTTTATAGGAACAGATCAAGAGGTGGCAGGGGGGAAAGAGGAGGCAATGTGGTTGCAAGTGGTACCCTGGATTGTAATTTCAAGTTAGTTTTTAAGTAACATGCCTGTAGTGTATGTACATTAAAAAGCCCCAACAAACCAACAACCCTAACAAAACAAACCCCCCCCCCAAAAAAAAAAAACACACCCCAAAACCAAAAAAGCCACAACTGGAAAAAAAAAATACAACTGAAAAAAAAACCCAAACTGGAAAAAGCAAAGCAAAAAGCTCCCACCAACCCTCCTGGCAGTATTTTCTTTTTTTTCTTTACATATGCAAAACAATACTCCCAATTTTATGGCAAGGAAGTGTGTTAGAATAAAGAGTACTCAAACACTTCCCTTTTAAGATGTTGGGTGGAGAAGACCTCTAGCACTTGGCTGAACCCATATATTTGGACAGCACCTGTGTGTCTCCGAGGTTGACTACATAGTGCCAGTGCCCACATTTTAAGCTTCTGTGTTAGAAAGTGTTCATTCTGTCCAACGTGGAAGTGGCTCAATTACATTACATTGAGATTTTAATGAATCTAATGAAGGTGCTCATCTTGATATCTCTGAACTGGTTGTCCATAAAGTGGTTTGTTTAGCCCACTAATTTGCATTTGAAAGTGGCCCTAAGTAGATGCTTCAGGGAAAGTTAGAATAAAAGAATCACATAGCTGTCTTTTCCCCCTTCCTAGGCTTCCACATATTTGCAGCTCAGGGACCTGGCTTCTCTGTCGAGAAACAGTGAATCTCTTCTATACTTTTTCAGAGTCCCACTGAAACTGTTTTTGAGTTTTGAGTGTCCTTTAGCAGGTAATTCTCTGGCTTGTAGAACTTCCTAATTTTATTGTTGAAACTGGCTTCTGCTAGTTTCACATGGTGGCTCTGGCTTAGATGGGAGTAGAACATGAACAATTCATGTCTCCTCCTCCTGTCTCCATCATTTGTAGACCTTGTGATTTCTGTCTTTACAGACTGAAGAGCTCAGGCTTCCTCACTTGTTTCTCACGTGGGAGCATTTGCATATCTTTGATTATTTTTTTTTTATGGTTCTTTCCTGAACATGTTTAAAAAACCCCCAACATATACTTGGTTTTGGGAAGCTGAGGGGAACAGAACTGCACCAGGTTATGTTGTAGCTGTACTGTACTGTTCATATGATATTATAATGTTTTCTGTTTTGTTCTCAGTTACTTACCTACTACTTCCTGGCACTTCTTTGGCTTCTTTTGCTGGCTATCAAGCAATCTTGTTTGCTTTTTCACACTAATCAAAATTAGTCAACAATTTTTTTACCTTTTATAAACAATATCTACTTTGTTATGTGGTATATTATTCGTGGTGAGAACACAGTGTAACATGGAAGCCTGGGGCATATGTATAAAGCATATGTATGACCAATAAAATACTCCTGTGTGACAATATTTAAAACATATTCAGTGTCTGAGTATGTTAGCACCTGAGAATCTGAAAGACGTGCATTGTATGTTGTACAGCAGTATGTTGTTTCTTAAAACAATTACTGGGAAGGCTATAAAACTTAATGCATTCAAATAAAAAGCAACTAGTCTTGGTGGGACAAAGGAGTCGGAAACCTGACTGGTACAGTGTGATAAATACCTGATTAAGTCTGATTCTTTATTTGCATATGGGTTGTTTCAGGACAGAATTCCTTGAGTCCTTGATAAAGTCGTGAGTATGACAGCAGTCAGAGCCAAAAGTAGTTAGGCCAAAAATCCAGATTTATATGTCAAATTGGAAGGAGGAACTTTGACTACTCTGTTTTTCTGATTTTTTTTGCCCCAAGCTGGTATCTTAATAGTAAATTGTGCAAAACTCGTCAAAGTAGAATGATTTCTTAGAGGAAAAGGAACTTAAGCTTCCTTATGATTTTTTTTTTGTAGTAGCAGTGAGAAGATATTTCTCCTTACCAACACAGTACACCTCTCCATATAGAGGTTTACAAAAGTGTGTGGCAGCAGTGTTGTTTACTACTTGAAGTTTGTGATAGTGTGGTAAATAGACATAGTAATATGAGGGAACCTGTTAAATGTTTTGCATGATTGTCATTTTTCCTGGTTGGCCAATCAACGTGATTTGATGAAGAGTCCTTTACAGAAATTTACGTGGGTGGGAACTGGACACTGAATCTAAGTAAGGAATAGAAAAACATTTGTGGAATCTGTCTATTCTTTCAGAAGAGGGAAGCCTTAATCTGTAGAAGAAAATAGTTTGTGTCTGTGTTGCTTTGTGTGACCATACTTCAGATATTCCCTTTTTATTTTTTCCCCCAAAGTGCAGTCTGGTACTTGACTGAAGTAGTTAATCACACTATTGTGAAATAAGGGGGAAATTAGTTGTATTGTCATTGACATGTTACATCATAACTGAGTCCTAAGAACTATGCCTGCTTGCAAGAACATGTTCATTCTGTCTCAGCAGTGGAAAGTTAAATCTGGAAAATTCTTCCAAGTGTATTTTTTTTTCTTCCACTACAGTAGTGATTATGACTTAGTAGACAAGAATTGGGTATGAGAAAGCAATTCTTTGTTAATGACATATTAGTTTGCTATGTGATGATAAGGGATCAGTGTGTATGTGTTGTTAGTGTCCTTGTTGTGTTTTTGAAGATAGTTGTGACTGTTTGTAATGTTACTTGGTATTTAGATAGATTTATTTTTTCTTTTTCTAGCATTGTCTGTATCAGAAATACTCAATTTCTGAAGAGAAGAACCCAACCCAGCAACTTAATATATAATAAACGATAGTAAATTTTAATGTGAAAGTATGATGGGCATTTTCAGTTGCACATAATGTTTCTAGTTCTTCATCTATTGTTACAAAAGTAACAAGAAAAAACTGGTAAAAAGAATTGCTAGTGCCTGCTCTCTTGTCATGTTTTTTTCCAAATAAAATTGGAGGGTGCATGAATCACAGGCTTAAAAATTCATTTTGAAAGTTCAGAAGTGGTAACATTATATCTCTGGGTCATAGTAGTATGCATTTTGAGATATAACACTTGAACTTGAGCTATAAATTAATGTCAGCTCTGGAATGTATAGTTAAAGTAGGCTTTTGCACGAAAGACCTTAAAAACCTTTCCTTTGGCTTGCTGGCAGAAGCATAACTTTATGATATTCCAGGAATATAATAAACATTATTTTGAAGCAGAACCAATACTATCAATATAAAATATTTTTGTTGATGCTAGGACTGGTATAACTTAAATATAATGAATTTAGTTGTCTTAAATAACTTTGTATCATGCAGTTCCATTTAACATCTCTTCCTGAACCAAAAATAATCAGACCGGTTCTTTCCAGACAATGCTATCGACTTTTTAAATATGGAAAGTATAGTAGGTATGTGTCCTAGGAAGTAGTGTTTCACAGTGACTTAGGTATCTCTCTAATAGAAGGCAGATATTTTTGTAAAGCATGACTATACCTATCCCACTACATTTCTTCCTTTTTAATCTGTGAGGAAATCGGAAGCCAGCAAGTCTTTTTAATGCAAGTTTCTGTTGTCAGTGAATTGCATTAAATTGTGCTGTTGCATGTGCCCTAGGAAAAAAATTATGATTTATGTAATACGTAGACTAGTGGATGCTTCAGGGTGCATTTCATATTGAATCTGTTACAAGTAGAGTGTCGCCAAGGCACAATGTATGCAATAGGAAAATATTAAATCATTGTAGGGTTACTCAAGAATGCTCCTTAACAAAGTTAGTGTCACTGTCTATTGTAACTTTATAATTCCATTATTATTTAAGTTTTTGTGGTATTTCACTTTATGATTATTTATATGTAAAATCAGCCCTAGAATCCTTATGTACAATGAACTTCTTACTTCTATCACAGTAGCAGTATGTTTCTACAGAGAACGAGTACGAACTTGATAAATCTGGATAGTTACTTGGGTATGAAGTGTGTGACTCAATTAAGCCTTTTTTTTTTAGGGCTGTTGGCTGATTAGAAAGGATTCTTAGACTCTGCAGGTCTCACTTAGCACTTTTGTTAGCTGTAAAAAACATTTCTACTATTTGTTGCTTCTGTTGTAAACTCTAGAATTTATTTCTAATTATGAAACTAGTTACTGAACACTTCTGTAGTGAAAGTAATGAATTAATAAATGGGGTTTGCTTGTGCAAGGGCTAATACACAAACCAAAAGTATAAACATAGCTCATTTAACAGCTACATACAGGTGAAGATGGTGGGGAGAAAAGTCACTATCAAATTCTTTTTCTGTGGGAAAATAACGGATGGTCTTATAGTAAATTTTGTGTATGGATGTGCTTTTTTCAAATTATTGTAGGGGGAGTGTAAATTTATTCTATTCATCAGTGTGGGTTGGCAAATATTATGATGCTTAATTGTGGAAGAGCTTTCCTGGGGAGGGATTTGGCTCCTCTGCCTTGACATTTATGTGCACATGTGTATTTATAGTTGTGATCTGTCTGGAATTTGCCTTTGTGGTTTTGTTTGCTCTTTAACTTGCTCAGTGATCTAGTCCTGTCTTTTTCAGTTTTGATTCGGAGGTTTAATAGTTGGGAAAAGCATAAGAAATGGCTTAATTTGTAGGAAATAGTGAACATTTTTATTCAACTTAATACATTTCAGGGAATAATGGTACTGTCCTGCTTAGAAGCTTTTCCTTAAAAAAAAAAAAGTATACTGGTGTTAATTTATGATTAATCTAGAATTTCAGTTCAGTGTAACTGTTATTGTGAATGTTTCCTTAATTTAAGCTCTTATGAAGGCCTCTTTAAAGAGAGCAATGAATTCAGAGTTAATGCTAACGATGCAACGCTTCTAAGACCTGGAAGTGGTATGACCTTGCTCCCACTGTTCTGCCAAAGTTATGATGTGTAGCACTTGTCCATATGTATGTGAGTTAAAGTACAGTTGTTCAGAGTGAATAATTAGATATCTTAAGGCCACAGTTATTTCACTGAAATACTAACTCAAGTGAAATGCTGAATGTGAGTAGTCAAACTCAGTTTTGGAAGTGAAGGTGAACTATCAAAGGAACAAGTTATGGCTTCCTAGCATGTATTTCATACACATTTTTAAATTAAAAAAGGAATTCTTGTATTCAAAAAGTGAAACTTTCTTGGTTTGGATCAAAGAAAATGGAAAATCCTCTAGATAAAAGTGGGCTTAAGTTACGCAAGTTCTGTACCCCTTCAAAATTCTATTAATTCTTTAGTAAATTGTCTACTTGGCTTTTTAGTAATTTGTTACAGTTGAAGACACTTCCCCCCCCCCCCGATGACTTTAAAAAGCTTGAACTGAAATTCCCATTTTATGTATTTGGATTTTAATTTGGACTGTAACAAATAACATCAGTGTAAGGAAGCGTGGAACAAATGCAGGCTGCTGACTTTCTCAGTGCCTAAGAAGAGTACTATGACAGTATTCTGAAGTTGGTAGGGGACACTTGCTCGGCATTTAAGCAGAAAATAAAAATCTTATTGAGACATATTGGAAGTGGAATTGTTTCAATCTGTGAGAGTTTAAGTGCTTCAAATTCTAGGTGCTTATGGTAACATACAGGGAAGATAAGACTATAGCAATAAAAGTAAGGGGGTTTTGGTGGTGGTGGTAGTAGGCTTGTTTTCCTAAGCTGTTTTGGTTTCTGTTTCTCTGCTTACTTGAAGGGTCTGCAGTGCCAGAAGTCCTTGTTGTGGAGAGTACATGAAGGATTTTCCTTTCTTTCCTCTGAAGAGGAATGTGAGATAAGATGGCAGAATGGACAAAAAAGTATTGCAGAGATCAGATGTTTAGAGATCTCAAAATCTACAGCTGTGATTCATTATCTGTCCTTGAAATTGCTCTAATACTAGGAAGATTGGAAGATGTAAAAACTTATCACAGTAACCAAATGGATTTCAGTGTCTTAAGATGTCATGGTATGACTGGATGTACCCAAATGGTAATTAGTGCCATCATTAGATGTTCATCTTGTGCATGCTAGTCTTGTAACAATAATAATTTAAAAAAGTGTTCACTCCTTCTAAGGGAGATAGATCTCTCCTATTACAAATTGGTTAAAGAACTTAATAAGCATGTGAGAGCAACTGCAGCCTACATGTATTTCCAAAAGTTCTCTGATTATGTGAGAAAAGAAAGGTTTCAGCATGGAAAAAAAGGAACATGTTTTGTGGAAGGCGGTGCTCTAGTTATCCTGTCAACTCTTAGAGTGAAATTCTAGGCTGAATTCATTCTGACGTAAAGATCCCCTTCAGAGTAGGAAAGTAGAAGTAATGTAGTCATTGCTGTACCTCTTGCTCAAAATCCTAACTTCATTTTGGGAGAGTAACTTATCTAATTAGGGGTATAACTTGGCACTGATGCCAGAATAGCATGTTCCTCTCTGTAGGGAGAGAAAGGATGCCTTAGCAGTTGCTCACTGTGATTGATTGTCAGAATGTCCCAGTGTAATTTTTTTTTATTACCAGAATTTGTAAGTTTTAACATTCAAGGAAAACAAACTTGATTTAGAGACGAAATCCTGATCATTGTGTCTTTTAATGAAAAAGGGAGTGCTAAGCTTTGCTAATTGCAGCTCCTTCAGTATCCTTTTGATACTTAAAAGGAGACATCAGTATTAAATATGATATTCTCAATTGGGAAAACTTCATATGCCTTGTTTTTATTAAACTAGTGTATGCACCCTCTGCCATTTCCATTGACCAGAGGTTTTAAAACCCATGACAAATACAATCCTGAAACTAGTCTTAGTTACTGCTGTTCTGACAATTCCATTATATGACAACACAGTGACCCAAATGTCATGGGGTCCTTCTCAGACACTCGCTGGTGGGAGTATTTCAAGTGATGCAAGTCATAATCCCACTAGATGTTGCTCAAACCATAGTATGGGAGCATAGGTGAGCTTAACTCCTTTCTCTGCTAGTTTTGTAAGAGAATTTAAGGCTGCTGTAAATCTTACACTATCAATAGTGATGATGTTTGCTTCCTGTTGTAGTTCAGAGTATAGTAACTGCTGGGTTTGGATAGTGATTTGTCCTTGACAACCATTTCCAGAGCACAGTAAGGTTAAAACTGCCCACTAACACATGTAAGTAAAGTAGCTTCCTAGGGAGTGGTACATAAAAACATCTGAAGCCCGGTTTTAATTCAAGCTGCTGTACCTACTCCTTTTCAAAACTCTATAGCGTTGAAAATGCTGAATTTCAGATGCAAGTCTGTGAGAATTTATCTGATCTACTAATTATGAATTAACAAAAGCAGCCCTTTCCAAAGAAAGATTATAAGGGTGATTAGTAAAAGACTAGCTTTATTCTGTGTGGAGCTGAGCAACAACTTTGTCCTTTAGCTGTAAAGATTGATTCTGTAACCGTGTATCTCCCAGTGTTCCAAAAATGCAAGTAAGTCCTGAGAGATTTGTTGGCAAGTGCGGCCTATTCCCTCTTTCAGTACCCTTTGGCCTCCATATATTTGAAATAATAACTACAGTTATGCAAAAGTTCTTGCTTTCTCAAATATTGTGATATAATCTCATCTTTATTCTGTCTTCATTAAAAAAATAATACAAATTAAACAATTCCTGGATACATTGAAGAAATCTAGTTAATTCTATTGCAGAAATAGAAAAGGATAGGATGTAAGGAATAGGGGGGGGTGACAATGTCAGCCCCCTTTTAAGTTAGAGTATATTCTGGAAAACAAATTTTAATGTTCCCAGAATCAGAAGGATAGTGTTCACTTGAGTTTGATGGTCCCTTGGCTGCTATATGCTGGCTTTCTTAAACTTTTTTATCACTAAAAGGCATGAAGTTGAACTTAATTGTCTTAACACAAGTAACTTCATAATTGAGCCCTGAAATGTCTTTGTACAGCTAACTTCTAGATATGACCAAAATGGTGCATTTTAATAGTTTGTTCCAGGGAGGGGTGTTTCTACAGTCTCATCAATCTTGAAGTTTATTGCCATACTGACAAATAGTGATAATTTCTTGACCTATAACTCTCAAAGAAGATCCAAAAGAAGTCTTGCAGGCTGAAGCTTCCATACCATTCTCTCTGCATAAGAAATACTTCATTGCACTATGTAGTGTAAAACAGATGCATAGAAACTAGGTATTTTTCTGTTGCTGACATCCAATTAGATGAAAGTTACCTGCTTGATGTATTGTCATACTTGTATAATAGTCTTGATACTACCTCTTGTGTAGAAGGAGGTCAGGGCCTGCTGCAGTTGAATGGCTTGAGTTGTGGTAAAGTGAATGGTGTTTTCTTCTCAAATTTGATTTCTTACTGCTTAATTATATATGGCTGCAGTCAACTGTGGTGGAGGGTGGCTTAATTTTATTTTAAAAGAAATTAAGTCATGCTTTCTGAAGCTTTGTAGTTAACTTTGGTGCAAAATACTCTGTAGCCTTTGCTGGAAAGAATACAAATCCATGTTGATATGCTTAGAAAACAGTTACATGTACAGCTGTCTCTATAGAAACAGTGAAGTAAAATGCTATAATTAATTTATATGGGTGATGGTATTACTGTTGGGGGAATTGTCTTCAGAGTGGATTGGATTCAGCCCTAGTGGTGCAAGGCAGTTATCACTCTGTTAAACCTTTTAACTTTCTAGTTGTTTGAGAAGGGAGGAAATAGAAGCTCAGCATTTTCTCTGTGTGTGTGCATGCATGCGTATGTGTGAGAGAGTGAGTGAAAGCTGTGCTGACTGTTCAGCTGGGGCAGTCGGGGAAATGACGTCCTGTATTATTTGTTGTTCTAGAAAGAGCGGAGACACGTACTGTAGATGGGAGGGCTCTAAAGAGGGCTGTGTCTTGTCCAGTGTGTATAATTATTTATAAATGAGCAAAGGGGGAAGGAATGAAATACAGAGAAGCTGTTTAGTGTTTAACATATTAGAGAGTGTTGATTTATAACAGTTCTGTTTGTTTCTATTCCAAATTTGATTTTTGTTTTTTCCTTCTCTAGCATCTCTCTGTTGCTAAGACACTGGACACTGCTTTTTCTATAGCAAGGAAAATCTGAATTTCTCCAGCACTCAAGATGGGGAAAGATTATTATTCTATCCTGGGAATTGAAAAGGGAGCTTCTGAAGAGGATATCAAAAAGGCTTACAGAAAACAAGCCCTTAAATGGCATCCAGATAAGAACAAGTCACCTCATGCAGAGGAAAAATTCAAGGAGATTGCAGAAGCTTATGAAGTGCTGAGTGATCCCAAAAAGAGAGATATTTATGATCAGTTTGGAGAGGAAGGTATGTATGTGTCTGTTATACTCTGATCAGTCACTTTCATTATGTTAAATGAAGCAAAATGTGTTCATTTTTAGGCAGTGCATTTGAACTGCTTGGAGCTTTAACTCATTAGCTTTTTAAATGTAAAATGGATTCAGAGTTTTAGTGCTGATATAGTTTTATTTTTGAATGTTTTTTGTTTCTTTTTTTAAGTCCCAGACACTTGACAGACAGAAAAGTTAATGAATTGAAAAAGTTAGTATGACCCACAAGTAGCTTTCTGGGATCACTTACTGCTGTCTTCCCTTGTCATAGCACTTTCCGAGGTGCAGTTGAAAGAGATACGTTAATTTCTTACATTTTTTGCTAAAGGGTAATCTGCTTGATCTAGGTAGGGTAGTCCTGAGCAGAAGCCCAGGTGTCCAGTCTGCAGTTGTCCTTGGATCCTTGCCTAGAGAGGAAAGAATTTGGCTGATGTCATGAAATACCAGAACAACTTTTTAGCTTTAATTGTAAACAGTGATAACATGCCAAGAGAATGAGGCCTCAGAAATGTCATATTTATCCTAAAATGGATATCTGGAGAGGATGACTTTTTTTTTTGTTGTTGTTTTGACCAATGTGACTTTCAGTCTTACGATTGAGCAACAGAGGAAGTTATTAACATCTCTCTCCTTAAATGTGTGGAATCAGAAACTCCACATGAAATAATTACTTCTGTTGTGCCAAGTAGGTCCCCTCACTCCTTGCCATTTGCTCAAGGCCGTGTTTGTTAATATAAAGGAGGACACTTAAATAGCAGTACTTTGGGGAAAATTGTGGGTTCTTATGAATACATAATAATTTGGTCCTCTGTCATCCAGAGGCTTTAATATAATTAACATCCATAAATCCATGTAGAAGACCTTCAGTTTCTACAGAAGATGCATAGAGAAGAGGAGCTTTTTTTTTTGTCCTTTGTTCCAGTGCATGGGTTCAAAGGTTTAGTGCTGTTACTGAAACATCCTAGGAAAAAAGCATTTATGTAGATACCAGAGGTCTTATTGTTGCTTCTTGAGTCTTTTGCCTTCTTCACTTTTTCCTTCTCACCCCCTGCCTCTTTTCAGTGTATCATCATATACCTGTTTACTTTTTTGCATAAGAAGTGCAGCAGCTCATCCTAACTAATTTCCTAAAATAGCACTTTAGTCACTTTTACCAAAGAGCTTGAAGTAAAGCATACAAAGCATTGCAGCCTTTGGCATCCTAGTGTTGCATACTTGAAGACAGAGATTCAAAATGTAGATTTCTGTTTATTTGGGACATAATATTAAACTGAAGTATCAATTTTTGAGTGGTGAATCTGGAAATACCTACTGAGCCTCATTTGTTCTCAGCTCTTCAATTTCGGTATAACTGAAAGTTGTGAGGGAAAGGCAGTGGGTGGGGTGGGAGGAAGGAGGAAACATCAGTATTTTTACAGCCGGGAACTTGATGTGCCTTCAGTACCTTTGACCTAGGTATTCCAGGAAGTGTCCTTCTACTATCACATATTGAATCCACTGATCTGCTTGTTTTACATTAACTGTACTGTGACAGAAGGATGTACTATATGTTGCTAAGTGCTTTTAATACTGTCTGGTATTGAGATGGGGAAAGTATTCTTATCCTAACGTCTTGGTTGCTGTTGTTAACTACTATTGAGCTTAAGCACAGAAGGTCTAAAACACCAAAAAAAACCCCAAACCAAACCCCTTTTCCAAATTTAGGGAATCTGTGCCTCGCTAGTGTAAGTGTTCAGATTTTTATGGCTATGGAAGCAGGATAGCAGCTGTAGTACTAAGCTGTGTAAGACTGGGAAAAAAAACCACTCAAACCAAACCAGGCAAACATTGTAAATTTAGAAATAAAAGTATCTATTAAGAAGACTTTCAGCCTCTCATCATAAGGGTTTGAGAAAGTATCCAGAAATGGTCAGTGCAGGAGAACACTAACTATTAGGAGGAAATACTTAGAGAACACCTGTTGGGAAAGAGGCATTTAGGAAAATTAATTTTTAGCTGGGTTTGGAATGAGAGAGCAGGAAATGCAAAGGACTGTCCAGTAAGAATTGTGAGGGAATCATTATCTGGAGGAAATGGAATGTAAATCTCTCCTTGTAGAAGATAGAAAAGAAAGAACAAAGCTATTTGAGAACATTGATTGTTTTGCACAGAGACAGTGACAGTATGTGCAAGATTTTTGTATCCAAATGGTTCTTAGGAACTTCAAGCTATTGTGATTTGTGGCTGCTTTAGTATTGACATGTTTTCACTCAAACTGAAAGGAAAAGAGGTAAAGCTAATTAACACAGTTAAAGCTGAGCTGCAGAGACTATGGATAATATTGCATATGATACTGCATAATTTTCCCCAGGAGTCATCTTGAAGAGAGATGCAACTTACAACAGATTTTGCAGAACAAGAAAAGATCAAGTTTTCTGTTTTAAGATGCTAGTTCTTTGAATGACTGGCTTCAGTCATATGGAAAAGAAGTTGAGGTTTGGAATACTTGTTCTTCTGAAGTAGGGGTCATTCTAGAACTTCAGACTTTGTGGCTGTTCAAGCTATTGAGTTACTAGCTGGTACTGCATAATCTATTGGTGAGTCCTTGTTGAAAAGACCTTTTACTCTACTGCAAAGACCTTTTTGACTCATCAGTTCCAGCATCATTACACTCTACAATAGGAAAGCTTATGCTGATATTAGATTTGTTTTTAACTTTGTTTATTTGTCTTAGGTTTGAAAGGAGGAGCTGGAGGATCTGATGGACAGGGTGGTACCTTCCGGTACTCCTTCCATGGTGACCCACATGCTACCTTTGCAGCTTTCTTTGGTGGCACAAATCCTTTTGAGATCTTTTTTGGAAGGAGGATGCCTGGTGGCAGAGACACTGAAGACATGGAGGTGGATGGTGATCCATTTGGATCTTTCACTAGTTTTAGTATGAATGGTTTTCCAAGGGAAAGAAATACAGTTGGGAGTCAGTTACGTCGTAAACAAGATCCCCCTGTAATCCATGAACTAAAAGTGTCATTGGAAGAGATCTATCACGGCTGCACAAAAAGGATGAGGATTTCACGTAAAAGGCTTAACCCAGATGGTAGAAGTGTCCGAACAGAGGACAAAATTCTTACTATTGAGATAAAAAGAGGATGGAAAGAAGGTACCAAAATCACTTTTCCAAAAGAAGGCGATGAAACACCTAACACAATTCCAGCTGATATTGTTTTTATCATTAAAGATAAACCACACTCTCACTTCAAGAGAGATGGATCAAATATTATCTATCCTGTTAAGATCAGCTTAAGGGAGGTAAGTTTCTCTTTTGGTAGAACTCCAAATATTTAAACCTGTTACAGTATGATACTGTGGCAGCAGTAAACTTATGGTGGGGTTGTGGGTTTTCTTATTTTAATAGTTTCACTCTAGTAATGTCACTGTGGCAACAGAGCACACTTATTTATAGTGGAAGCAATAACTTTTGATAAAATATCTGAAATAACAAACACAAACACAGTTAACAAGTACATCTAATATAGTGTGCTCTTTACTGCTGTGATATGATTGCTGCTTCTTTACAACAAAGTAGAAATGTCTTAAATACTTTCACTGCCAACAAATTCTAAGTCTGCCTTTTTATGTCATGAGTTATTTCAGTGTGATTTCAAAGTACATGGAGATTGATTTCATGAGGATAAATTATCGTGAACAGGTGTTATAGGAGCTATATATAACAACAAAAATGGTATAGCTTTTTTCTATATTCTGTTCCAAGTCAAAACACATTGACTTTTAAAAGGAAAAATCAGGAATACAACTGAGCAGAGCTCTTAACAGCAAGCCCTGATACATTCACTATTTAAAAGATATTGTAGCTGAGTGTGTGTAATGTGTTTTTATTTCTTAATTAGCATTAGGTGGAGAAATAAACTCCTGTTTGCATTATAAACTCTTTGTGTACATGATGAGCTCCCTTAAATGATTCTTAAATAAAAATCACCTATCTTAAATAAAAATCACTTGAGCTCCCTTAAATGATTCTTAAATAAAAATCACCTAAAAAAGATGGAGTAAAGATAGAGTTTAATGTTGATGTGGATAATATAGTACCTTCATAGATAACAGTGAGTCTAAATAGGCTTTTATGTAAATTGGACATTATCAGTATGGACTAAGCGTGCTGAATCAGGTGATGCTCAAGGAATTGGAATGTTACCAAATCCCAGAAATGAAAGCAAGCTATTGGAATAAGCAGGAGGAGGTCTGTAATGTTTTAATTTTGATGCACTAAAATAGTTGTTTGCTTTTCTTTGAGCATTGCAAATGCTCTCTTAAGACAGCTGCAAAATTCAATGCCTCTGCTTACATACACTTGTTCTGCAATGTTATATAGCATAGGTTGATACTGTATTAGAGTAAACCCTTGGACAATGCAAACACACAAGAAATGGAATGGAACTCTTTCCAATGGGAACTGAGAAGCTGGGCATCTGTAGAGAAGTATGAGTGAAGAGTTCACTCTATCTCAACTACTTTCTTACTTGATAATGTCTTGAAGGGTGTATAAGCTCATTACCACTCAGTGGCCATTGCATAAGATTAGTAAAATCTGTGATATTCGGTGGCAAATTGAAGCTTCCCATTTTTGAGAGGAGCACTGTATTTGAATCTTGACATCTCAGTAGTGTACAGTGGAAATACTGTTTACAATGCTAGTCTTTGCTAAATAAGTTAAATTCAGTTGTAGTTACAAATAAAGTTCTAACCAATTTTTTTTCTTGTCATGATCCAATTTTTCTTTAGGCTTTGTGTGGCAGCTCTATCAATGTGCCAACGATAGAAGGAAGAACCATACCTATGACAGTAAATGAAGTTGTAAAGCCTGGGATGAGAAGAAGAATTATAGGATATGGTTTGCCATTTCCCAAAAATCCTGACCAACGTGGAGACTTAATTATAGAGTTTGAAGTCATCTTCCCAGATAACATTTCTCCAGCATCAAAAGAAGTACTTAGGCGAAATCTTCCAGTTTCATAAAACGAAGACTGCGTATGCCAGCAGTTTAAATAGGACACTGGAAATGCTGAGGACTGGCAAGTCTGTGCTTCAAAAGTGCAATCTGTAACAACTAGTGGAATATTTTGTTTTTTTGTTTTGTGGGATGGGTGGGGGGGAAGTACTGTAACGCTGCATGAGAAGAAAAGGGTTAAGTGCAAGTCATACAGGTGATTTCTGCAGTAAAATGTACAGGGAAAACCATTCATTTATTTTACATCTTCCTAATCAGAAAAGTTTATTCATTATTTTGCCTAATGTAAAATGCAGTCAGTTTTTACAAAGTCAGCACATCTTTCTGATACAATACTTGAACCTCCAAGTATTTCTTATATCCCTACATTATCTAGAACATTACCCATTTATACAGAAATTGGAGATAGTAGTAGAAATAAATATTTTAAAGAGCAAAACATGAAAAATACCATTTTTGTATGTTGCCTTCCACTGCACAAAGCATAGGCTGGGAAAATCAGCTTGGACTCCTGAACCACCCCTAGTGGAATTAAATAGTTTTCCTTACTGCCCCAGAACCTGTGAGATATTACAAGTCTAGCAGAGGGCATGTGGCTTAAGGAGCAGGAGTAGCTGTTAGCTATGGATAGTTCCTCAGCCTTTGGGCAGAACATCAAGAAGAGATTCTACAAGTACATAAACAGCAAATGGTGGGCCTGCTGTCAAATGGGGTAGGGAAGATGTGGTACTCGGTGCCTTCTTTGCATTAGTCTCTACCAGTAAAACAAGCCTTTGTGGGTGCCAGGCCCCTGAGACTAGAAGGGAAGTCTGGAACATCGGTGTGGTAGTAGGACCAGAATAGTGTGCATTTAAACTGGAAGTCTATGAACCTGAGAGGTTGCATCACTAACTGTTAAGGAAGCTGGCCAATGCCATTGCAAGGCCACTCTTAATTATCTGTGAATGGTCATGGCGATTGGGATATCTTCCAGTAGATTGGAAAATAAAGAAAATATCACTTCTATCTTCAAGAAAAACAAGAAAGAAGATTTGGGGAGCTACAGGCTAATCAGCTTCACCTTAATCATTGGGAAGGTGATGAAGAAATCCTCTTGGAAAGCATTTCCAAAGACATGAAGGACAAGAAGGTGATCAGGAGTAGTCAACATAGATTTACAAAGGGGAAATCATGTTTGACCAACCTTATTGTCTTTGACAGAGACAACTAGCTTTGTAGATGATGGGAGAACAGTTCGTGTTGTTTACCTGACTAATACAGTCAGGTTTAACAGTGCAAGTGCAAAGTGAGGTAGGTTAAGGACTGGCCAAATGAGTGGGCACAGGGGGGTTATAATTAGCAGCACAAAGTCCATTTGGAGTCAAGTCAGTAATGGTGTGCCCTGTGACTTAATAGTGGGATCACTACTGTTCAACACCTTCATTAATGACCTGGATTATGGGATGGGGTGCATCCCTCAGCAAGTTTGCAAACCATATAAAATTGGAAGGAGTAGGTGGTAACACCAGATGATGTACTTTCAAAGTGACCTCATTGGGCTGGAGAACTGGACAGAGGATTCTCACAAAGTTAAACATGGGGGATTGCAAAGTCTCGCTCCCTGAGGAACAACCCAAAGCACTAGTACAACCTGTGAGCTGACTGGCTGGAAAGCAGCTTTGCTGAGAAAGACCTTGTGGTTCTGGTGGACAACCGACTCTGAGCCACCAGTGCACCCTTATGGCAATAAAGGCCAGAGCTTTGGTAGCAGGCTGAGGGAGATGATCCTTTCTCTACTCTTGGCACTGATGAGGATGCATCTGGAGTGCTGTGTCCTGTTCTGGGCTCCCCAGTACAAAAAAGATAGAAACTTACTGGAGGAAGTCTAGCACAAGGCTGTGTATGAGAAGCTGGGAAAGCTGGAGCTCTTCAGCTTGAGAAAGAAAAGACCTGGGGGGAGATCTTACAACTGCATATAAATGTGTAGTGGGAGGCAGTGAAGATGGAGGAGCTAGGCTCTTCTCAGAAGCTCTCAGTAACAGGACTAAGAGGCAGTGGACATGAGTTAAAACATGGATTCCATCTGAACACAAAGAAACAGCTTTTTATGTGAGGGTGGTCAAATACTAGAACAAGTTGACCAGAAAGGTTGAGGAGTCAACCCTGGAGATACTCAAAACCTGACTGGCCATGATCCTGGGCAGCCTGCTGTAGCTGACCATGCTTGAGCAGGAGGGGTCTCAGACTACATGATCACAAGAGGTTCCTTCTAACCTAAATGATTCTATGGACTTGGACTTAGCACTTTGCAATAGACAGTGCTATAGGACACATTCTGCAAACCAGGCTTAGCCCAAAGATGGATAGAAAGATGCACAAAGAACATTGTAAAAGCATTTGGCTAGCGCAGGTATTTAAAGATCATGCTGATCCCAAGTATATATTGTTTTCAAAGGCTGAACTTTACTTCCGTGAAGAAGAAGGAAAAGCCCAAGTCCTAGCTAAAGGACAGCTTGCTTACTACACAAAGTGGGGTGGGGGTTGCCCATGAACTTTAATATGTTTGAATTGAGTCTTTTGAATACAAATAGGAGTTATTTGTATTTAGAGTTAAAAGATGCATAGGGAAATGGAGAGCCTGCCATAATAGTCTAGTTTTATAATACAGTAATAGGGCTGGTTCCCTTGATTGTGGTATGATTTTGGTTGAAAGAAGTGCTTTGCGGGCGTGCTTTTATTATCTGAGTTTAAAATCATAATACAGTATTTTAACAACACATTCAAGGTTTTGGGGTTTTTTTGGTCGTGGTCTTTTTTTCCTTCTTTTTTTTTCCTTCATAGGAAAATATGTAGGATTTTCTGTCAGCCTTTTCTCTGTGGAAATATACTAGTTACCTGCTCTGTTAGGTAGCTTGAGAAATAGCAGCATTATATTCATATGTGATTTTTATGTCAGAAAGTAAATCATATGGAAGCTGGGATTTAATTTTTACAATAACTTTAATGAGCACAAGAATAATCCCATTTCTGTTACTCAAAGGAATAGCACTTCTGGGAGATACTGTTCGAATCAATATTTCCACTGCAGATCTCTTCATACAGTGTCAGCTAGCTGTAGCCTTACATCTATAAGGAACTAAATTGCTGGAGCAGTATCACAAAGGAAAAAAAAATTGCTGCTTAGTGCTTACGCTTATTGTTAACATTATATATTGTTTGTTCAAAAAATTCCCATTTCAGTATGTTCCGTATTGCATTTCTTATGTGGTTTTTAAGTAAAAGATGTAAAGTTGTTTTTTAACTCTCTTTTGTTATGATGGCAGATGCTATAAGCTACACAACTTTAAAAGCATATCATCCTAAATTACCTGTTTGTCAGTTTAAAAGCTAATGGAATTGAGCATTTTGTAATCCAGGGTCTTGTAACCATAGTCCAACTTGTAAAAAAAAAAAAAAAAGTTACAGCAACTAGGACTATTTTTTGTAACCATCTTCAGGTAAGAGGATTAGTATTAAATTGAGGAATTGCAGTATCTTGTGTATTTAGAGGTGTATATATATATGTATAGCAAACTAAACTTTTTCAACTGTTTTCATGCACAAAATACAGAAGTATAAGACTGGTATGAAATGGTTGTATTTCTTTTCTTTTGGAGAAGTAATGAAGTATATGTTTCAGAAAATAGTGTGGGAGAATTAATATCTATCTAATCCAGGATTCACAAAAATCAGTATTTTTCTAATCAAAAAATGTGCTTAAAAGCTATGTTTTAAACCTACATGATTATTAAATAAAGGCTACTTGGGAGAAGGAGGCAAATAGTCACCTACTGTATCTCTAACTACGGAAATAAAATGGACATTCATAAAGTTGGGACAAGAAGGGTATTTTGATCTCCTGAAAGCTTCTTAGGTGCCATAGAAAGTAAAAGTTACTTTGGAAGAGTTAATTCAACAAGTCTATGAAAACCTCTACTTCTAAAGAACCTTCTTTAATTTCTCAGCATAAAACTTTAGGATAACCTCAAGCTGTTGGAAGAGTAGAGCAAGCTACATTACAGCTGTTTTTCTTTTCTGCCATAGAGCATCAGTATGTAATTGCTCCAGGGCAGGCTTTCTGATGTCATGAGCCTATTAGTATTCCACTCTTACACTGAGCCTCTTTTGTATTGTTGATGCTGAAAACTTGTTGAAGCCAGTTTGTAGAGTGTGAAACAGATGTGGTTTTAGGTTTGTGTGAGTTCCAACCTGTTTACTTTGTTATGGAATTGGCAGATTCTAATTGTGTTAGAATCTGTTCTAACTACCTTCATCCCATAACTTTGTGTGTAGTCATTTCTGTTTGCTTCTCATAGAGTGGAAGTTTTCCTTCATTTGTATGTCCTCTTCTGGTATGTCCCTTTTTTCAATGTGACCTTCAGTCCAAACCTCACTAACAGTGCTGAAGATTAGCAATATGTGTTATGATGGTCAGTCAAATGAGATTATCACTGTTCTAATTCCAATTGTACCTTGAATACTAAAGACCTAAAGCACCCTTTCTTCAAAGGAAAGGTCTATTGGCTTGTTTAAAGGCCTTAGCTAAACTGTGCACAGGTATCAGTGTGCCATGAAATTCTTGACATGGCATAGTTTTGCTTAGAGATTGGAGGAGACTGGTTTTCTTGGCTGGATATTCTGCTATTAGTTGAGGGTTAGGTTTTTTTGGAGGGCCTGTTCCAGAATAAATCAGCAATTTGGAAGGGGAGTTATATTTGACCAAGAATCAGTTCTGCTTCTTGGTAAGTGCCACTAACCGTATGCTTGCATCAACTAAAGCTCACCTATTAATGAGTCATGCTTTGTGTTGTTTTTTTTTTTTTTTTTCCTTGAGACATACTGGGTGCAGCTGGCTGGCTTTTAGTTTCTGTTGAGAGAAGAAAGCAACAATGGTGTCTAAACCTTATTTTCCTTGGCCTTTAGTTAAGGCTGTATGATCTGAGTCATATTTACATCTTTTCCTATTCTTAGCCTGTAGCACTTGAATCTTTCAAAATTTAGTCCTGGAAAACCCCCAAATCTTCAAGCCCTTAAGATACTTTGCCCCTCCTCAATGACTTCATCTCACTAATGTGAGATGTCTCACACAGCTCTCTGAATCACATTTTATCTGGGGTGCTACTGAGCTAAAGGAGTGAGTGAAGTCTGCAGCCTTTGTAAGGGCTTTGCTTTGTTCATAGACAATGATTTCAAAAAGTGCTAGGCTGGTTAATCATGTCTCCCATCCTGTCCTGACTGTGTTATTTCACTGCTTTAGTCACTCGTATCTTGATGACTACCTGTGTGTCTGGCTGACAGGATTCTCTAGTAGCAAGTATTTCATAGGTAAGGATTTGAGAGAATGATGTGCGTGACTGAATGGTATCTGTAGAACTGGATGGCAGAAAGAGTGGAATGCACAGAGGAAGGGAGAGACACTAAACTCAGATTATTGTGGAGAACAGAAGTACATTTGTAAAAGATCTGATCAGTCACGAATTTGAAAAGCACTCCTGTCAGATCCAGAGTAACTTCCTCTGACTTCAGTATCAGTCCCATAGGGATCCACTTAGAGTTGTAGTAGTTATGGTAGCTCTTCTGCTGACAGATTCTCCTGGCCCCCTTTATTAGTTTATATAGTTGATGAAGCTTCTGAGAAGCTCTGGAGATGACTAGCCAACTGACAAACTAAATGCATTCCATTCCTTTCTACCATGTGCATTTTACATGCCAATCTGATTCTCTGATAACATGCTTTGAGGATTACCCTGAAGGGTTTAGTCCACTAGTGAAATTTGCTATGATTTAGGGTAAAATTCTGTGCTTGAATTCATATGCTGGACCTAAAAAATACATGACATGGACCTATTACTGTAAATACTAAGAGACAGCTTCTACAGAGCAAATCCTATAGAGCCAGGGCATTCATTTAAGTCACTAGCATGCAAACTGCACAAACTGCAGTACGAGTTGCCTCATGAAGTGTGGGATCTCAGCTCTTCACTTGTCAAATTGCTCAGCCATGGACTTTTATTAGATGGCATGATTTGTTTCCTTCAGGCTCCTCCAGTTAATTGTTCTCTTATTTAAAGAGTGAAAGTAGAGGTGTACTGTTGTTCCCCTTGGGTACCGAAGGTGTACTTGTTTTTTTTTCCTCTGGAATTACTGGCTGACCCAAGGGAGGAACTATATAACAACAATCTTGTTAGTCATGCCTGATTGCTTTATCAAGGACAAATTATTATCTTCACACTCCTGCTGCCCTATGTAATTAAAAAAAATTCTACATCCCTTACCCAGTCACTCCTGTAATACTATGTAGCATTTCCCTAAGTACTTCATTGCATTGTCAAAAAAAGAGCCTCAACTGCTTGTATTTATATCCAAAGAAAGGCTGATTAACTAGGTTCCATGAGAAGCAGCCCTTGCCAGAAAAGCTGTGGCCAAGTGTAATAAGGACCTAAAACCACTTCTGAGAATAATTGAGGAAAGACACGTATTCTTGTTTTCCTAGTTGTTGTGGTTTAAGCTTAGCTGGTAACTCAGAGCCATGCAGCTGCTTGCTCACTTTCCCCCATTCTTCCGCCTTCTGCTCCTGGAGGAATGGGGAGGAGAATCGAAAGAATGTAAATCTGATGGGTTGAGATAAGAACAGTCCAGTCACTATGGTATAACACAAAGCTACTACTGCTGCCACCAGTAGTAATAAGGGAAATAACAAGGGGAGAGAATATAAAACTAAAAGGGGGAAAATGAAAACAAACACAAGTGATGCACAATACAATTGCTCATCACCTGCTGACTGATACCCAGCCTGACCCAAGCAGTGGTACAGGGCCTCTCAGGTAACTGCCCCCAGTTACAGCACTGGCCAATGAGGTACTGCGGTATGGAATACCCCTTTGGCTAGTTCAGGTCAGGTGTCCTGTCTTTGCTTACTCCCAGCTTCTTGTGTTCCTTCTCACTGGTAGAGCATGAGAGACTGAAAAAGGCCTTGAAATGTAAGCATTACTTATCAACAACTAAAAACATTGGTGTTACCAGCGTTTTCAGGCTAAAGTCAAAAACACAGCACTGCATCATCTACTAAGAAGAAGAATTGCTACAGCTGAACCCAGGAGACTCATATACCAAGAAACTGATTTTATAAGTAATAAGAAGGATAAAATCCTCTTCTGTCCCTATAGAGTCACAATTCCAAAATAGAAGTCAGTTTTTGTTGGGGCGTTTTTTGTTTGTTTGAGGGTTTTCTTGTGGTTTGTTTTTTTTTTTTTTTTGTTTAGTACATGGTTTATTTTTTTTCTTTCCCAAACAACAGTGGATTTCCCAAGGCCAATAGTAGATTATTTACATTTTTTTTTTATTTAAATGCATAACTCTCCAACAGTGTCACTTACAAAAAGAGAAGTTTAAGTAATATTTGGATACTAACTCCTGAATTGCTGGAGGCTTACTTGGATTAATGATCTAATTTTCTTGTGTGTTAATTAATGTTGGCAGATATTTCCATAGTGGGTATACAATCAAGGAAGCCTGAAAGCAGGACTGGTGGAGAAATTGTCTTGTGTCCATGACAGGTGTATGTGCAATGTTATCTTCCTCTTATTTGGTCAGCTCTGTTGGTCTCATAATTTTTTTTCTTTCCATAGTTAAAAGCTGATGCTGTTGCTCTAAGCTGTCAGTGGGATCAGCATCATTCTTGTACTTCAGCTGTCTTCTTCCATGTGAAACACAGAAACATTAACATTTTCATTGAAGAAAGTTTTGCAACAGATACCCAAATTAGTGTTATGTCAATATCTGTGAGTTTTTTAAATAAAAAAATATGCACAACCTATGCCACTGTATGCAAATTTCCTTGTTTTCATTTGTATTAACTAAATTGTTAACATCAGTAATGACTGTGAACAGTACTTACTGGTTTTTAAACATTGATTCAGTTACCTTTTCAGAAGATAAAATCACAGAATCTGCCAGGTTGGAAAAGACCTTTAAGATCATCCAGATAAGGAATTAGTTTATTCAAATATCTTTTCAGAAAATGAGGAATGGGTAGGTAGAGATCAAGATTAGTAGAGACAAGACATAAATACTTGTAGATGTCACCAGTTCCTTTGTAATACCTCTTACTAAGTGGAGAAAGGCATGTTTTAAAAGCATTTGCCCATTTAAAACTGCAAAACAGCAAAAAACCCTAAGTACCTGAGTGAATATGAACTGTTTGGTATTGTTATTTGATCTATCTCATTTAGTATCACTGCATTCTCATTCAATTTATGCCAGTGTGCTGTCTGAATGCATTCCAATAATGGGGGAAAAGAACACACAGTTCTCCAAAGTTCAGGAAAAATCTTCAGTTTAAGTTTTCTGTTTTTTTTAACAGAACTGGACAGTCAACTCTTAAAGTGTGATGCTAAGTTTATTCTGTGATTTCTTGTGGGCTTTTTTTGGATTTTTTTCTGGGTTTTTTTTGGTTTTTTTTTTATTGGTGGAAATGACTGGAAAATTAATAACCTTGAATCTAGTTGTCTTTGATCAGAATTGGGTAAAGGTTAGGCATTGTTGAGTATTCAGTTAAATCCACCACATGATACCTGGAAAGACTGAAATCTAACTGGGTTCAAACTTTGTTTTTTCCCCACAACATGAGCAGTTGAAAAATTGTACATATTTTTTGAGATGCTGTAGGTACTCTGATTAGCTATGCTGCTTTTGACTCCAGGCTGCTTCCTAATTATCTTCTCTGTGCCTACCTGGTTTGACTCCATGAGCTGAATCCATTTTTTTTTTGTCTCCCCAGTGGTTTGTTTTTATTCTGAGAGTCAGAAGATGGGGTAAGGCAGTGCTGGCTCTCTCTGCAGCTTTATAGCAGATTCCTTTAGACATGCTGGATTTCACCTCATGAAATTTCCACTCTTCACATCTTGAGTGGCTTCAGTACACCAGTGAAAACGGGGCAATTGCACTGAAGTGAATGTAGTTACAGTTAGGCACAGATGTGCACACCTACCTCGTTTTATAGAATACATTTCTCTATTGCCTGGTAAAAAAGGAAATATTTTAAATCTCCTCAGTGTTAGCAAATGCGCTTTCCAAATATTTATATGGTAAATCTCAGTATTTCAAATCTGTTGTCCATTTCATTAGGAAGCCTCTTAAAATTTTGCTTATAGTCATTGCAGAGATGTTTTTGGGAAGAGATGTTTTTGGCCAGAAAACGGACCATACCAGTCGTTAGCAAACCCCATGTAGGCTAGTTCAGCGTGCTCTTAACTTCGTTAGCAGAAACCCCTGGCATCCTTCCTCACCAGTACCGCGGACAGGCGCGATTATTCATATGAACATATGAAGAGCCGTGTTCCTCTGCTGCGGTCGTGGGAGCACTGGGTGTACGGCCCCCTGGGCCGAGGCTGCCGAGGCGGAGCACGGTCCGGGCAGAGCCCCGGGGCGCTGGGGGACGAGCGGGCTGCGGCGGAGGCGCTGCCTTCCTCCGGCTTCCGCCGGGGCGGGGCGGCCGGCGGGCCCAGGCCTCACCTGGCTGCGGCATGGCCGTGCGGGGCAGGGGCGGCGCCGGGGGCAGAGTCCAGCGCGGGTGGCCGGCGGTGGCGGCAGGAGGCTGCTACAGGCGCGGAAGATGCCGCTGGGGCTGAGGAGCAAGAAGAAGGACAAGTCCAAGGAGACTTTCAAGCTGGTGGAGAGCGAGGCTGTGGCCCCGGCCCCCGCGGCTCCGGCGCCGGCCCCGGCTCCGAGCGCGTCGCGGCTGCAGTTCCACACGCAGCTAGCGCACGGCAGCCCCACGGGCCGCGTGGCGGGGTTCGGCAGCGCCCGCGAGCTGTACGCGAAGATCGGCGAGGCGTTCGGCATCGACCCTGCGCAGGTACGGACGGGAGCCGCGCAGCGCAGGGGGCCGGCTGCGATCGGAGCGTGTTGGGGGGGCCGGCGGCGAGCTCCGCCGGCCGGAGCGGGCCTCGGAGGACGCGGAGAGGGGCGGGTGTGTGTGTGTGTGTGTTGGTTCTGTGGCTGCCACTACCCTGGGCTTCTTGCATATGATTGTGGACGTGGATGTTTTCTGTTACCGCGTGAGGAAGGGTATAAGCATAACTGCATTTAACTTTTACACGGAAAAACAACGGGCCTTTTAACCAAAATACCTCTAGCGTCTTGTTTAACCTCTTGCCAGCCTGCTGTTTAAAGCAACTCTTAAGGGGCAAACCATTGGTTAAGTGGAATAATTATTTCCAGCTTAGGAATTACCGACTGCAGTCATCCGTCCCACTTAAAAAAAACCAACCCAAAAATAAAGTCAGTGGGTCGGTCCATGAGGGTAGGTACCCGGGATGTAGATACCCACCCCAGTGGCAGGTATAAAAGCTTTCAATCTGACTGCATTTTAAAATTCCAGTGGAATGTGATGCTTGGAAAGTTTTCTGCTTTACCAGACTGCTTAAATGAGGTTATTTAAATCTCTAACAAGAGTTTTTTAACCCTGCTGCCTGTTTGATCTTTGTTTTTTTCAGAGCCAAGTTTTAGACGTTTGTTTGGATAATGAATCATTTGTGTTTGTAAATGCATTGTTTTCTCTCAGCTAAAAGGTAGTGGCCATAGCAAGTTCTTCCTACATGGTTCGAGGAACCTTAACCTCTGAGTGGCAAATAGCGGCAGAGTGCTAGCATTTGGTTATACCTGCATGTGGCTGTACTGCTTTACCTGTTTTCTCCTTTAAAGTAGTAAAGACTGCTGATACAGACTTTGTTCGGAGGGTTTGCTACAGCCTGACCTAGCAGCATTTCAAACAGAACATGGTAAAAGAAAAGTGGCAGCGGCACTGGGTACAGTTTAACCACGCACTGTTGCATTAAGTAATTAAGAAGTACCAGTACTGTGGCCAGCCAGTGCACCTACATCCCAGACCTTCACAGCTGCTTTCTGACCTTCTGCTTCTCTGTTTTCTTTCCATACAGAGCTGCTGTTCCCCTTTTGTTCTGTTCCATCTCCAGTTGTACCTTTTCCTCTCAACTTCTCATAATTGCCAGATTATCTTCTATTTTAGTTTTTCTCCTTTCATTGTTGAACTTCTGTTACTGATCTTTGGGCTCCATCGACTTGACAAAGAATAGTGTTCACCAGGAAATTCAATTTTGTATGAATGGTGTGCTCCCATTTCTAGAGGTATAATCTAACACCTTGAAAGCTTTTAGAGGAAAGCACCACATGTTTTATAGGCATCTGTTGCTAGCCTTGTGCTTAACTAGGTAAGTTTCTTCTTTTCTCCTTTTTTTTCTACTGGCCTATTCCTATTTTTTTTTAATGTGGTTTATTGGTAAAAATGGAATTTTTGCTGAAGGCACCAAACTTAAAATCTTTTACTAAAGAGATTCAGTTGGCTTTAAGAAACTAAGTTGTACAAAATGGAAATAGTAATCAGAAATACTTGCTGGTGTAATGGGTGGCACTGCAGAGTTAAGAATGTGAGCCAGAGGGGCCAGGTAACAAAATTTTGTCTAGACAAGATAAAATACGATAGATCAGTGAATGGCAAGGGGTGACATGGAATGTGAGTTTATTACCAAGTGATGAGTTTGCTGGAAGTAAGGATAGACTAGATATTTTAAATGGTATTATCTATTCATTAAAGCTGCCTTTGAACAGACAGTCTGGTGTAAAGAATAATGGCAGAAGCTACACCTCATCAAACTGAAAGATACTGAGATACTCAAATGCCATTTGTAGGTGTTGTCTGTCTAGAAGAGTTTCTGTGACCCAGCTACGCTGAAGCCTATGGGCAGTGTGATACCTGAATGCCTTTGGAAACAGGTACTATCACAGAGATCTCTGTCCTGTAGTGACCCAGGTGGAAAACAGGGAGGGGGAAGTTGACGGGAAGAGTTCAGTGTAGAGAAAGCATTTGGATAACTGTTGCAGAAGTGAATACATTTAATATGATATCTGAGTTTATTGCAGTGTAGGCAAGGGTATGGATTCTTGGATAAGTTCCTACTCAACTGTTTCAGTATGGTTCAGGATAAGCCATACTTGTAATCTCTCACTTCTCCTTTTGACTCCACGTGGTTACAGCACCTCATTTCCTCTTTGTATCACATCTCACGGGACCAGCTGAGTTTAGCTTCTGTTAGAGAATCCTTTCCAGGATCTGTGATTGACTGCGAACAGTGACAGAGAGAAGCTTGTATAAAACAGTTATTTGTTGGACAGACAATGACAAAATCTTCTGTGCAAACCTGGATCATGAGTAGCGCAGAATGGGGGCACAACAAGACAGGTGTAGCTTCAAAAGGGATGCTCCTTCACTCCTATGATACTTGCGAGGCATCTATGAAGAAGTGAGGCTTTCAGCAGCTTTCTCAGGCTTTTCCTGTACTCATCCTTTCTTGCCCAGGCATTTTATTCTTCATCCGTCTTCCTAGGTGAATATATATCTTAGTTATCCCTTTTGAACCTGGCATTCAGCCTGCATTTCTGCCTACCTCTCTTGATTTTTACCATGACCAGCATTTCTTCTTTTCTTGGTCCAACATGAATGCCCATTCTTCAGGGAGGAGTAATGAAGATGGCTTCTAGCAATGGGTTGCTTGTATTATTAGTAGGAGTGCTGTTTGAGGTAGATTGCATTTTTTGATTGCTTTAACTTGATTTCTTCAACAGGGTTTCAATGAGGAAACACAGAACGAAAAATAATAATGAAAAAAATAGATGTAGTTCTTAACTGACAGCACAACCCACCACAATAGGTTTATGTTTCTACTTGCATAAATAATACAGATATCTCCTGTTTTGTTTGTTTGTTTGTGTTTTTAATAGAGGATGAAGTAGGAAAAGTAGTTGGAAAAAGTATTTGTGTGTCGTCTTGGCCATTTAGGGTTACTATTCCACTGTGACATTTGAGAAAGGTAGCAGGGAATGTTATGTTCCCTGTAAGGGTTAAAGTACTAAGTGCAGCCTGTATGATAAATAAATGAGCACTGACCAAAGGACAATGTGGGTTTGTTAAAGCATTTCGTAGTGGTGTGCTCCTATGAGAGCACATGGTAGGGCTTTAAAGTATTCAGAGTTGCTAATCAGGCACTGGGAACACTGATATTAAATTTCAGCTGTAGCAGGGCTGTTTCTTGATGAGGTGAGAAGGGAATAGTAAGCTATATGAACTTTCGATTTGTGTACCCATGACCTGCATTTCTGATTGTTCTGTTTGCTTTGGAAGGTCAAGTATGGTGGGGCTGCTGAGGTCAGTTGAATGCTTAGAGGGTGTGTCTGTCAAGAGCCTGTGGAGGTTGGAGTTTCTTTCATGGTGGAAGGAAGGAGTTTTGCTTCATAAGGGGAATACAAGAAAAGGGAGACCTTCCCAGGAGCACCAAGGGCAGAAATTCAACTCCCTTTGTCTGTTCCAGTAACAAGAGTTCGGCTGCTGAGCGTGTGTCTGGGCTGTTCCGTGGGCCTTGCCCCCTCATGTATACAGTTAAGTATACTGTGAGGCTGTGCCACATTAAGCTGTCATAGAAGTATTTGATTTAAGCCTGTTCAATTTAAACTTTTATGGAAGAATACTGAAAAATAAGCCGCTGCTGAAACTTAGGTTTCTGAATAAAAGTGACCTTATAACAAGAAAATAATCGGAAGTGTATTTTAGGAGGTTAGAGAAATGGGTCAGCTTGTGAAATCCTCATCCTCATCACCAGAATGTTCGAAGTTTTAGAGTACATGCTTATCACTTGAAACAAATGGTTCACAATCTCGCCTGCAGTTTGAATGCTTTAAATGAGCAAACTTTACACTCCCTACAAACCACCTCCTCCCAGCTCTATGGCAACAATTGTTTGCTTGCTGTTCCCCTAAGCAGTGCTTAAATTTCACCTCTGTATTATGTGTGATGCTTGCTGTATTAATGATCTGGTTTTCAAATACTTTTAAACTGTGTGGAAGAAGTTACACTGTAACTCTTGGTTTAAAAGAAAAGAACAATAAAACACGGAATGCCTATTTTGTAGTACTTTGAATGTATTTGGGGAGGCAAAGTTGCATACCTGAAAGAGTACCAAAAGCACACTGGAACCTGGATGACTTGGTTACTCTTCCTGTTGCTACAGCTAATCAAGGCTCCCTCATTTTCCTCAGAGAGGATAAAGTGAGTAAGGTATCTGGAAAATGCGTTGGTGGTTTCTTGATATAATGACATCTATGTATAGTCAATGCTCAGAAGTAAAATTCCCATTATCCCATCTCTTAAATAAAATGGTCATGATTGCCTCTGTACAGTTATGAGATCTACTGATTTTAAAAGCACTTTCAATAGCTTCTGAGTATGTCATCTATCAGTCAACTTATTTTTGAGTTCTTCTAAAGGCGTCAGCTTAAAATGGAAGATGAGAAAGTAATCAATATATAGGATATGCGATATGGTACTACATAGGTACTTTATATAACACAGTGTGACCCTCTTTTTCCTCACTAATATGGTTTCTTTATATAACACACAATGTAACCCTGTTTTTAGTGGCTAATGTGGTCTCTGCCTATTGAAAACACTGAGGCAGAGAATAATCTGTTAGTAATCTTATCTGAGAAATCTGTTTTATAAGGTTGTGCATAAGCCCCTGGTCCCTGCCAGCCAAATGGAATTTCCTTGTTCTGTGTAACACACACAATAACACTCTCAGTTTAGGAGGTATCCTAGATACTTCGTGACTGATGTAACAGGTATGATTTGTAATATCTTGCTAAAGTTGACATGAAATGTCACAGCACTGGTATGCTTAGTTAAAGAGCAAATGCGTAAGAAGGTTGAAGGTAAGAAGAGAGGGAAAAGACTTAATGAAAATTGCACATTGATTTTTATTTTTCCTTTCTTCATTTCTGGGTAAGAAAATTACTATTAAAAATGTACCAGACTTTGAGTGAATGGAAGATGTTCTATAGTACCTGCTGTTGAGTATGTAAGTATATAAACTGTTATTAGTTACCTGTATTAAACTTATGTACAATCTATGAAAAAATATCATTTTTGTATTGACAGGTCTCAGTCATGTACAAATAAAGCTGTGCTGTAACTGATAGATGGTGTGATGGTATATTATCCTGCATAGGTACATCTTTAGCATATTACTCTTTGCATATATCTGTTCTGAGAAAAAGCAGATGATAAAGAATGATACAAGTTTTATTTTTGACTGGCTGATGCTTTCTCAGCCTTGTGGTTAGCACATAACTGACTCACAGAAAATTCTGCAGACTTACAGGCTGTGGTAGGAATGCCATCCAGATGAAGGTCTAAAAAGAGAAACTCTGGATCGAGTTTCTAAATATCAGATTTCTGCTCTGTTGCCAATTTTATCTATTCAAAGGTGTGACAGTAGTTAGTGAATGATTGTCTGTTTGACAAGGTCAGATGAAGGATGCTAATGTCTAAAATGTAAAGATACAGTGCTTGTTGTTCATTGTAAAAACAAGAACTGAGCTGCAGTTGTCACCTAAGTTATGTAGCTTGACAGAGAGCTGTAAATATGCATATGTGAACTTTATATAGTCTCTTTGAATTGAACCTTCTTGGTTAAAAGAAAATGCTGCTGATTAGAGATTATTATTATTTATAAAATGAAATGAAATTTTCTACTTAAGCCCAGCTGAATTTCTCTAGGTGATGTTACTGCTTGAGTGTGGGTTAACTGAAAATCTTTGCATTACTTTGCATTCTCTTTGGAGAGAATAAAACTAGTATCTGTTAATGGTGTGCTGTTCTCTCATTGTTAACATAAGGTATTAGATTGAAGTGGATGTTTGATGGATTATATGAGATAAGCAATTAGACTTTTGGTTTTTTTTTTTTTTTTAAATAAACACTAAAGAAGCCCCCCTCCCCCCGCCAAGAAACACCATCTCAGTACTAAACTTTCATTTTTTAAAACCCCATAGTTACAGAATCCAAATTCTGGGAAGCTTCAGAAACTTAAATGCTCTCTGTGAAATACATTAGGAAAAGCTTTCACCCTTCATTTGACCTGGAATAGATTTGAATAGGTTGGTGACTTTTGTTTCCATTTCTCTTCTGTCATCTGGTAATGTGGGAAGGAAGGAAAAGGCATTTGAAGTGTTCTGGTGTGGAAAACCCTCAAACTCTTACAAGCATGGTGAGGGAAGCCAGGAAAGTGGGAGGGGACCCTCCTTTTCCAGTGAAGCATCAGAAGGGGTTGATAGGCTGCAGGCACACGTTTGTGCCTGGGTTTTGGGGCAGCTGCCTGGCTTGCTGCTCCCAGGGAATGCCACTGGAGCAGTAGCAAAGGTGAAGGGCACAGCGACATCCTGTTGCTGTTTTTTATCTCACATGCTAGGCTGACTTCCCACTGTGTGCTGCTTTTCATGTGTGGGCACTGCTTTATCCAGTGGTTAATTTGGAGCTGCTGTGGGCTGCAACAGGGTCCAAGGTGTGCTCTGAAGGAAAATAACACCCAGCAGATACAGGCAGGAGGTAAAAAGGTATTTACTTCTCTCTCTTGTCCTGTATGAGCTATGTGCATATTGCTGTCAGGAGAGCCATTGTTGGTTTGCAGTTGTGGCTTTGTTACCTGTGCTGGAGGGCCAGGTAGGGTGGCAAGTCTCCCCCTCTTCCCTTGCTTCCAGCTGCATGTGGAAAGTGGTCTTTAGAGGTGCTCTTTGCCTCAGTGAAGTAGATTTTAAGGATTCTTCTTTTCTCTTAGAACATAGTTTCTCCATTTTGGCTCTTGCCCTGTGCTCCCCAGTGCTGCCCAGGAGGAGGCTGTGTGGGCAGGTGTAGTTACTCCAGCTTTAGAGTCCTTTGAACTCTACTGAACTAGGCTGTTCAGTAGAGCCTGTCTCAGAGCAGAAAGCCCAAAGCCTGCTCAGACTGGCAAAATTACTCTGTGCAGCACAGTGGTGGGCCAAACCATCATCTCTGCCTCTGAGCAATACTGCTGGGTTAGTATCATCCTGCCTATGCCCAGGACAATAAACCTCCCTGCCAATGAACCACTAGCATAAATGCAGGGAGAAAAAAGTTTGTAACACCCAGTGCTGAAGGGAAATCCCTCAGAAAGGCCAATTTACAAAGAACCAATTTGCCCTTTTTCTAAAGACTGGCTTTTACTAAGGTGGAACAGAGATGCCCCACTCATGCTGAAGGAAGGGCAGGAAACTAAGCAAACCCATTGGAGACTGTGTTCTGAGCTAGTGGAGGAAACACATAGAATGACGGGATGGTTTGGGTTGGAAAGGACCTGAAGATCATCAAGATCCAACCCCATGCCCCCTCACCCTAGAGCATGTCACCCAGGACTCCATCCAACCTGGCCTTGGGCACCGCCAGGGATGGAGCATTCACAACTTCCTTGGGCAACCCATTCCAGTGCCTCACCACCCTTACAGTAAAGAACTTCCTTATATCCAATCTAAATTTCCCCTCTTTTAGTTTTAACCCGTTACCCCTTGTTCTATCGCTATAGTCCCTAATGAAGAGTCCGTCTCCAGCACCCTTGTAGGCCCCCTTCAGATGGAGCAGTATAAAACATTTCATGCTGTCTCATGACCCTTTTGTTTTGAAGTGCTCTCTTTTTTTTTCCTTTCATGAAACTGTTTTCAATCAAATATGTCATAAAGCAGTCCCTAGTGAATCCTCTGGGATTGGAGGTGGGTAAGCAAGGAAGCAAAAGATGGTGGTGGCTCTTTGGTTTGATTGCTCTAACCTCTGGAACAAGCTGTCGGCTCTCGCTCAAGTTGCCCGTGTCAGAGTTGGTGTGCTGAGACGAGCCGTTAGAGGCTGCTCACACAGACACGTCTCTATACATTGCTGCCTGCCAGCTTTTATCGCCAGAGTTTGAGCTATCGTTGTGTTCTTTCATGTGCCTGGATGGAGACTATCACCTCGCCTGGGGCAGCTAGAGGAGGAGAGTTGTCATCATTTCAACTATGGATCTGTTAGAGAGGCCAGAGCTATGGTCTCCTTTTTCCTTCCCATCAAGCTCACCAAACCTGGTACGCTGTTAAACTTGATGTCTTTGCTTTTCTCCTGCACAGATCATGTTTTGCACTTTGAACACTCATAAAGCTGATATGGACAAGCTCTTAGGTGCACAAATTGGCCTTGAAGATTTCATATTTGCCCACGTAAAAGGACAACGAAAAGAAGTCGAAGTTCTTAAAACTGATGATGTGCTTGGGCTTACCATTACAGACAATGGAACTGGTTGTGCATTTATAAAGGTAAATTTAATTACCAGTAAAGTATTTTGTTCTATAGAAGCTTCTGTTACTTTAGCAGTTTAATTATTGGTTTAATGATGTTTTAGAACTACAAAGTCTTTTATCATCATATATATGGTAAGTAAAAAAGTTGGCTTTTCTTTAGGTACATAATTCAAAATTAGTTCAGCTATTTCTGTACTACATGTCATTCAAAATCAGTTCGTTTGTTGATTGCTTCTGTACCATATATCAGCTTTAAAATGTGGCCATTGTGTTTTCCAATCTACCCTGAGGTGGTAGGTGTTAAATACTGCTTGCACCTGCCCCCTCCTTTTTTTAAGTGATTTCCTGATGTCATTTATGGGGTGCTTATAGAACTTGTGTCACTCGTGATTATGAGATCATGTTCTTTCAGTCTTCATGACTGTTCACAGGGCAGAAGCCTTTGTGCTCTGTAAGAATAAGTGCAAGTGTAGGGCTTTTTCAGCTTTCCAGTACTTTTGCCTTAGATATGTAGGGTGAATTAAAAGGTGCTGAGGGTATGAATTGACGCATTTACCACAAGTAATGTGAGTAGCAAATATGGGCAATAAAATATACTAATTGTAATTGCTTTCCTCCTCATCTTCTATATGACCTCCAGATAGTATGTTTTGAGACAAGTAGAGGCTGAGGAAATGATGCTACCCTTCTTGCTAGACTAGGTCTGAGGAACTGTAATTGCGTTTTCTGCCTTTTTTGGATGCTTTGCTCTAATCTACCCCAATTATTCATTATTAGTGAGACATTGGCGATTAATTATTGCTGTCCCAGTCGCTGTTCTCACTGCTGTTGTAAACAGAGCTTATTGTACAGAGAGGTAGTATTCTCTATACATTCCTTAGCTGCCATACATATAAAACAAGATGTGGTTTAGGAATAAGTTTCCTTATCTTTGCTGTGGGAAAATGTGTTTGAGATCATGCTTCAGAAAGTCAAAATGAAGTGGAGGTTTCAGTAATCATTTTGGCAAAATCATACCCTTGTTTCTATGTTTCTAGACACAGAACTCTGTATTCATACTGGTAGCGCCCATGCAGCATCTAACATTTAGTCACACTGCTGCTTATGTGGCATTTTAAAAGAAGGCATTGAAAGCGGTGCTTCAGTGATTAAAGTTCACGTGTGCAGCACTGTACAGTGTTACTTTCTCTGTGCTTGGTTGCTAATATGTAGAGAGAGAACAGCCATCACATAGGCTACTGCATAATTGCAGCAGGCTGGAAAATCCCCACCACATTAGCAAGACAAGTTGTAACTTCTAGTAAAACTTATATAAAGCTTGTCTGAACAAAGATACCATTGTCCTTTGTACTGGTCTAATAATAAGCAGTATAACGACAATGGTGCACTCTTTGTGGGAATGCATTAGTTTAGAGGGGTATCTAGGAGTTTACTTTGTTGCTGCTGCATACTTAGCTAATGGATTTTTAAAAGCAGCATAGGAAATACATATGCAAAAGTAAAAGCTGCATCTTTTTTATACTTGGTTGTCTGGGTAAAAGAATAAGCAGAGATGGCCTCTAAAGTTCAATAGAATTCTCCTTGTTTATGTTTTCTTTCCTTGAAAAATTGTTACTATGTTCCATTATTAATTAACAATATTAAATTTGCCTACCTGTGGGTTGTTGGAAGGTGTTATAGGCTGTAGTAATTTTATTGTATTTTTAGTAACAGTGTAGTTTGTAGGTTTTTTAAACCTGATACTGAACTGCAGGTTGTTTTCCCATGAAATCTAATGTTTTGCTTTACAAAGAACAAAACTTGGTCTCATTTAAAAAAATTCTTTTCTGGGTACGTGGTCAGATGGGAAAGATGTGTTAGAGGATCAAATTAGCCATTCAAAGAATAACAGTAGAACTTGAAGCATGACTGACTGGTGTATGAGAAGACTATAAAATGGCGTGGTGCAACTAATTTTAGGTATTGCATAGGAAATATAGATCCTAGCATTTAAATGGACCGTAGAGCACTTGAAATATATCAATCACATCTTAATTACTGTGACAATGTAGCTTGGCTGTCTCTGATGAGTTAACTTGGAGTGATGATAAAAAAATGGAGTCAGATGAGAAAAACCGTTTGATATGACACGGAAACATAGCCAGTGAATATTACTTAAACAGTTTTGGTGTTAGGATCCAAGTGAAGAAAAAAAGCTAAATGAAAATTAATTCAATGTGTAGACTAAACATTATTTGAAGTGTGGCGAGCTCACTTTTGAATCTTGGCCACTGGTAACAGAAATGCTTTGGAGACCTCCTTTCAGGTCTGTGTACGATGCCCCCACCTCTTCATCATGAAGCTTCTTTCTGGTTTTTAATCTAGGTTACAAAGAGTTAAACTCAGCCTGAAGCTAAAAAATGTTGCAGTAAATTATAGGACACTGAGCAGTATCACACTTCCCACTGGCTCTCTCAGATGGAGGCACGTATGTGGGCTCAGACGTGCACAGAAACTAGAAGCAGGTTTCTGAGATAGTTACGCAGCTAGGCTAGGTGTTACAGTAGTGGGTGGTAATACGTTTATCTCCCTTGTCTCACTTCACTCAGAATAAGCCTGAACGACATCAGGCTTTATTAAAAGTTATGTTATTCACAAAGATATTAGAATGAAATTCTTATCTCTAAAAAATATAACATAATCTACTGTGTCATAGCTTTTCTATTAAATAGCCATAAGATAATGGGTTACATGACTTGGGCACATGATAAACTTGACAGCATATAACAACAGTAAACGCTGAAATTTTAAATGTCCTTTAAATGACTTGGTAAATCATAAAATCATAGAATGGTTTGGAAAGGACTTCAAGATTGTCTAGTTCCAACCCTCTTGCACGGGGCAGTGACACCTTACCCTAGACCATGTCACCCAAAGCTCTATACAACCTGACCTTTTTTTTTCACTTTTTAAACTCCACAGAAACTACAGATATTAATTTGTTGTTTTGTGACCTTTAGACCATCAGTATATGTATTCCATGAGATGGCATTTAGGAGAATTTCTCATTCTTTGTTGATATTTCAGAGGAAAGACTTTAATATGCAGCTGTCATATCACTACAGATGGGTCTTATAAAGACTAGCACTTTATAGTATGTCATTTTTAGTATATCACACACGTGGTTTTATGTCTCTGGACCACACTTAAGAAAAATTACATTCCTGTGCCAGCCTGGAGACCTCATAGTAGCCTTTCTGTATGTGAAGGGAGCCTACAATTAGGTTGGAGAGGGACTCTTCATCAGGGACTGTAGTGATAAGACAAGGGGGAATGGGTTTAAACTTAAACAGGGAAAGTTCAGGTTAGATATAAGGAAGACGTTCTTTACTGTGAGGGTGGTGAGGCACTGGACTGGGTTGCCCAAGGAAGTTGTAAATGCTCCATCCATGGTGGTCAAGGCCAGGTTGGACAGAGCCTTGGGTGACATGGTTTGTGACATGGTTTAGTGCACGGTGTCCCTGCCCATGGCAGGGCCATGGAACTGGATGATCTTAAGGTCCTTTCCAACACAAACCATTCCATGATTCTATGATGTATGATTTTGAAATAAAAAAAAATCCAAAACTCAACATTCACATTACTGATGTGTTTGAATTGATTTTTTAAGCACAAAAATAGCTGCTTATTCAAAAGCCTTAACTTGGAAAGTATGAAGTATGACTGCATTTTTGTTTCCTGTCGATTTTGTATTTTATGCTTATTAAAATACTTTTCTTGAAAAATAATACTTTCAAAAATATGTTTTTTGAAAATCTTATAGACAAAATGTACTGCTGGTACAATAAGCTCAACGGTATTGGTGTTGTTACTGACATTATTGAAACTCTGTGTTGTCACCTCTTTATCTTTTAAAGAAATGTTTCTTTGATATATATATATGTATTTTATATATATATATGAATATATATATTCTTTTTTTGCCAACAGAGAATCAAAGAAGGTAGCCTTATGGACCAAACCAAAATTATCTGTGTGGGTGATCACATAGAGACTATAAATGGAAAAAATGTGTCAGATTGTCGGCATTATGAAGTTGCTAAAATGCTAAAAGATCTGGAGAAAGGTCAGATGTTTAAGCTGCAGTTGATAGAGCCTATGAAAGCATTTGGTGAGTGACCTGACTGTCCACCTTGTTCACTGAATATTGAAATCCCAACATTGCATTGCGTAGTAAGTTTGTTTTCAGATAGCAGCCAGGTGTCCACCCAAGGTAACATAACTGCTATGAAGAAGTACATTTGTTTTCTTTGAAGGGGAAAATTTAGGTGTGGATTTTCTTCCATCTCATTTTCTCTGGCACTCATCCTGGTGTGGGCTGCCTCAGTCTCAGTTGCTTGACTCCTTTGCTGCTACATGATGATGGAAAATAAGCACAGCATTTGTTTCATAGACACAATTTTAAAGCATGGATCACTTCACTAATGTGCTGATCCTCGACCCTCCTTTTTTCCTTTATTGATAGATAATCCTTGTTCATCTGTGTATCAGGTTTTTCTATTTTTGTACTCTTTACTGGGAACTGCACGCTCTAATGCAGAAGGATGCAGCAGAAAACACTGGGATTCCCTAAAGCGCCTCCTTTGCTGCATATCTTCCTGCTCTCCCTCGCCCCAAGTTTTGTGTGCATCTCTAATCAATCATACAGCAGGTATACTCAGAATTGAAAGAAAGTTGTATGACAAAGCTGTGTCTTTACCTACCACCTGCATGCTATGAGAAAGTGATACTTACCTAGGAGAAGTGCATACCTACTGCTAATCTTTAAGTATATTTTATCAAAATGACCCTCTTTGTCACAGCAACAAAAGTTTGAAATGTTTGGTTTTAAAATCTTTTTTTTTTTTACCTACGAGTTTACAACTGCTGTCATACACCAGTCTTGACACTTGGTGTCAGAATAGCAGCAGAAATTGAAAATGAAAGAAACGTGAAGGTTTCTTTTTGCTTTCGGTGCTTCTATGAAGAATGAAGATTATGAGTTAATCTCTAATGTGTTTGGATATAAGTTGATACTCCTGTTAAGTAAATGTGTATGTAATACGTTGCACTAAGGCAGTATTACATATGTATAGTATTTCAATTAGTAATATAGGAATACCTTTTAAATATGGGTCTATAATTTGTATTCAATGCTAAATGTTCCGTAGTCTGTTTGTAAAGACCAGGGTAAATCAGCATTTGATTGATGACTTTAGACATTATTTAATAGTAATTACTTTAATCAGGTGATTAAGATACCTTTTAGTCTGCTTGTGATGCAGAGAAAGAGATCTGCTAAGTCGCTGGCAATACGTTTTATCTGACTTTGAATTAAGAGGCAATCAGAGATTTTTGGGCTTATTTTTACCCTACAGAAATTAATTTACAAGCTGCAGTGCCCAACAGGTTAGAATATCCCTCCTCTAGCTAGGTGCAGTTAGCCTTTACAAATTTATTTAAGATAGCGGTCAAGCTGCAGCATGCTGAGAATAGCCCCAGAGGAGATGGCAAACAAGGTCTAGATCCTGATGGACGAGTAGGTGCCAAATTCCTGTTAGTTTCAACACAAGTTTGTAAGGGTATAGAAATAAGAGACAAGCCTCCATATGAAATTACCAACTTTATTTTTCTTCCTTTCATCAGAATGTGAAATGAGTATAATTTACTGGTTAGATGTTTTTCAACCATGTGCGCACAGGCTGCCTCAACTGCTCTAGGCAAGGCTTGTAGCACAGAATTAAGGACTTGTCTGAATAAAACTGGTCTTTACCAGTCACAAGCTGGCCCTCTGCGAGTTGGTGAAAAGTTAATAGAAACAAAGTAAAGGCAGCATAATACAAACTTGAAATTTTAATTGCAAAAATAGTTTCTGTGATGGCCAGAGAGCTTTGATCTGAAGTGTCACAGATAAAAATCATGTCCGGTCATGAGTTTTAATGTACTAATGGTTACTGAAGTAGAAAAAAATCAGTGTTGTATCAGGAATTACTTTTGGAAACAAATCTAGCAGAAATTATGACAGTCTTAAGGATGTTTTAAACCATCCTCGAAACAATAAAAGGATTAAGAAAAAGTGATCCTAAGTAAATACATTAAGAGATTGTGCCATATCTATTTGTTAAAATAAAAACAATTAAAAATTACTTTCCAAGGCTTGTTCAGTAGAATAATCTGGATTTTTGACTACTTACACAAGAATAACGAGTTGGAATCTACCTGGGCAAAGTTAATATAGCATGTTAAAATATTGCCTTCAAGGAGAGCTTTTTGGAAGGGCTGGCTGTTAAATGGAGGACTGATCTTGTAGAGAAAACAGCACAATTAAAACCATTTATGAAATATTTATCTCTAGATTAACTGTGTAACTCCTATGTCAGTAAGTAGATTAAAGCCTTGCCACTCTTAAATGAAAAATTATGTCCTAGAACAAGAAAGCCAAATATAAAATGATTCCATACTTAACTGGGGTGCCCTTACCCAAGATTAAACAAGGAAAGCTGAATTCAGATAAAGAAAACTTTGGGTGAAGCTAGATATTCTTGGTAGAGTTCTATCAGGTGTGCAGTCAGGACCTCTGTGAAACCAGTGGAAAAACTCCTGCAGATCTGTGTATGGACATGTCATACATTTGACATAAATCAAATTGTTAGCTCACTGCAGTATGGCTCACCATGACATGTTTAGCAGTAGCATTTGCACCATTGCATCAGTGAAAAATGGAAATGTTGCAATGCCAAACCTGGTACATAGTCTGCCTGTGAAGACCAGGATAAATCAGCATTTGGCTGATAACTTCAGCTGTTATCTAATATAAATACTTCTACTCTTCTGGAGAATACAGAAATAAAATTACTCAAAGTGCATGTATGAAGTTGAGTGCAGTAGGCCTGCGTAGATATATTGGTCAATGGAGGTCTTAGCATCAGTCAAGAGGGTATCATAGTCTGAAGACAAGAAATAGTCAGTGAAGCTATACTTGGAACACAGTTAATTTATAATTAAATTATGACATACATCTAGATCTTGATTAGAATAAAAAGTGAAGGTAATGTCATTGCCAAAGCAGGTACATTGTATTCTGATACACTATGTACTTAGTTTTGTTTCGTATTCTTTTCTTTTTGTTGTTGTTACTTGTTTTGTCTTCAGAAAAGCTGGAACCAAGGTCCAAGGGAGGAACTGTGCAAGCAGCTAAAATCTCCAGAGGGAGAGAAACACTTCGGCTGAGAAGCAAAGGCCCTGCTACTGTGGAGGAAATGGTATGGTTATCTTGGGATCCTTCAATAGTTTAATCATCTAGCACCTGATTTATTCTTCCCCAAGACTGATAAACTAAAGTAGGAAGAAAAAATCCAGATGTTGCAAAGCTTGTAGGACTCAAGAAGACAACTGCTTTCTGCGGGGAGAAATTCTTGTATAAAGTTAAGACTAGCAGGGATAGGATGAGGCTGAGGAATCTGGAAACAGAGAGCCTGTATTTAGATGTCATGTTTTATGTGGATGAATTTAAGATTAGACCAAGGAGTGCTGAAGAACAGGGGAGAGGGGGAAAAGGGGAGGGCACTGTTGAAGAGTTGGTTTCATTTCTGACACTGCAAAGTGTGCTGTGCTGGTGTAAATGTTTTTGTTAGGAGAGGCTAATAACCTACATTGACATGAATGTGTGGAAAACGAGGTTTAGGGTTTGGAAGAAGAAATGTTATTTATTCTGGGTTCCTCTAAAACTAGTGAGGATTTCATGTAGATCTGTATTGCCAGGAGACATAAGGTTCCTGTTTACTTTGAATGTGAGAGCTGTGTGGCGTGACATTAGGAGGAAGGCTCAGGTTTGTGATAAGAGGGAAAGAGAGTGGAATAACATGTTTTACTTGTAGGTTTTGTAAGTCTAGGTAGCTAGGTTGGGACTAAAGATAATCAGTGGTTAACTGCTGGTTAGTTTGAAATCTGTATGTATCTAATCATACTTTTGCTCTTTTTCTGCCTTTATTTTGACAAAGCCAACTGAAGTTGAAGAAAAAGCAATTAAAAAAGTGGATGAGCTTCTTGAAACATACATGGGGATAAGAGATATTGAATTAGGTGAGTTTTTAACAGACATATTGCTACAAGATTAAGTAATTTCTCATTTTCTGTTGCCTAAAATTTATTGAGTATTTTAGTCTCTGGATGAAAGCGAAGCGAAGTTTGTCCAGCATGTGGTCTCAAAAGCTTGCCCATGTTTCTGCACGTGTGTGTCTGATAAAAGAATCTCTCACTGCAAGCCTTATGATGTAATTGATTAATCCTCTAGTCTTCATGCACATTGTCTACACACTATTGCATGAATTATTTAGTTGTTTGCCACTGTCATCACTGTATTCTTTCTCACATACATTTTCTAGTGGAGCTTGCATGTGAAATATTTAAGGATTGTTAAGGATAAGCATGTCTATTTGCTTTTTTGCTCTCTTGCCCCTTGGCTTAGACACATCAAAGTTGATCGCTGAAGAATCTGAGATCTTCATCAGTGAAAGGGCAACTATTTAGCAAGGGAACTGGCAAAGTAATTGCACAAATTTATCAAGTTCTCTAAAGCCTGCTTTCTGAAGAACGTGGAAAATTTCCCAGAATATTTACTAGCTATCACAGTCATCAATTCATAATGAAAGAAGCTCTTCAACCCCAGTGTCATAAATCCTTAAAACTGCACCAAACTTGTCCTTGAAGCTGTAGCTTCTGTCCCTTAATCTAACAACAACTAAATGGAAACTTCTGTTTGCATGAAAGAAGCTGAAGCCTAGTTGAATACGAATTGCTGCTGCAGCCAGCTGTGGTTGCTGTAGTCCTCATACAATCTTGTGGAACTGCTAATACTGAGACAAAGAAGGTGTTTATTGTTATGGTAATACTTAAAAAAAAATCAGCCAAGACTTAGGAAAGGATAAACTAAATGGAAAGTGGTCTTGAAAAGAGAGCTTTTATGAGAAAGAAGTGGAGGAGGCAAAGCAGAAGAAAAAATGGGTTTGGCATGAAACTAAGGGCAAAGCAGGAGGGTTGGACAGGCAGCAGTTAGCACAGAGGAATGAGAAAAATAGGAGATTATGTGAGTAGCTGAAAGTCCTTTGTTGACTGCTCCTACCGGCAAGCATCTGATTGACAGCTTCTAATAGCTTTCTCACAGGAAAAACTGTAGGTAAAGTATTATTTGTACCCCAGCCTGAGGTAGAAGTGGGCTTCTTGGCATAGAAGAGAGAGTGGAGCACCCAAAACTTTGGAATTCTGTTTTGTAAGTAGTATCTAAACTTTCAAATTCCCAGAAAACTAAAAATTCTCCAGAAGTCTGTTCCTGGCAACTCTAATACTTGATGCCCCTGCCATGTAATATGCTCCTGAGAGCCCTGTGTGGTGCTGACACTCTGTTTAGGTTAGGGAGGATCCCATGTCCTATTCCACTCTGTCTTTGGCTCAGGGTTCAAAGCTCCATGTTGCATGCCTGTCATTCCTCTGGGAGCTGTTTTTGTCCTGCAGCTGTTGCAGTCCCAGCTCAAGCCAGGCTTCAGGAGACTCCTGCCCTTGCAGGTTATTTCCAAGGTCCCCAGGCTCCTAGCCCTATAGGAATAAGCAGCTGTAGGTGTTCTGGTTTTGGTGTCCAGAACTGCGAGATCCTAGGCCTAGAGCGTGGTTTCTTGGGATGCTGATGTGTGCTGTGCTCTGCTCTGGGACAGAGAAGCAAGTTACTGTGGGAACTGGTGTTCCCTGTGGTTTTGGCTCAGTACTGTAACAGGATGGCTCTTGCACAGTAGACTGAGGAGTTCAGCTTTCCTCTCATATGGTTGTGATGATTGCCAAGCACCTGGTAGAGCTTTCCTATGAACTCCTGGATATTTTTTTCTTCTTCTTTTTTTTTTTTTTCTTTTTTTTTTTCCCCTAAGAGATCTAACATTCTTCATCTTTCAGTATGTAGTTTGGAAGATTTCAAAGAATGCCTTAAAAGAATACTCAGAGAAGGAAGAGGCCTGTGTCCTCTGAGATACTCTTTTCTTCCCAAACTGGGTTGATGTTTTGCCCTTTACCTCTTCCTTCTCTTCCTCCCAAAACCGGAGTGAAACAAAGAGAAACTGTCAGGAATCAAAGACTACAGGGTTCCTGTAGCTTTAGTTTGCACCTTTGAAGCCATTTCCGAAAAATCAAATGGTAGAGTGGAGGGCCAATGGTGATATCAACAACAAAAAGTTTTATCATTTTTAAATAATTAAACAGCCCTAGGACTCTTTAGGAAAGCTGAGCTAATCACCTGTCACAAATCTGTTCAATTAACACATGTCAGTTTTTCATATACTGGATATGATCAGTCACCCATGAAAATGAAATATGAGGAAAGGATTCATTCAGAGAATGCCAATCACCACTCAGCTAGAAATTTCACTCATTACTCAAGCCAGATTAGTTGAAAATGCAAGTCATCACAATGCACAGCTGACAAGTGATTAAGATCTCAATCATTGCTCACTCCCATGCAGTTCTGTTTGTCAGAAGCTTTGGATGTCAGTTAATATTGCTCTTTCATCTCCATTAAAATGACACTTCCATGGTGTGATTGAATTCTAAAACAGTGCCCCAGTTTTAAGCCAGAAGTTCAAAAGAAAGGAAAGAAAAATAATGTAAAATTACAGACAGAATTAAAGATGAGATAAAGCCCTTAATTTTTCTGTAGTTAAGTGTCTTGACAGTTTCAAGAATGGCTGACTAAATCTACACATAAATTCCTAAATTGGAGCAAAATGCTTGGAAATCATTTAATGGAAATGCATGCACTTTTTTTTTTTCCCGGAATGGTTTTGTATTTTCAGAGATCTAAATGCTGTCTAGATTTACATATCTGCCTTTTGAATGCACTGTTACCTCTTTACCTCTTCAGTCTACTGAAAACTGGACTTAATCTGCAGAAGAGATTCTGGGAGTTTATTACTCAGCCATTTATGGACATACTAGAAATTGGGCCAAGGCTTGACTTCAGGCTTCTTTAAAGCAAATGTGCCATCGAGAGACAATTCAAGTTATTTTAAATCCTGCCAGTGCTTTCTGGTAAAGGAACATGAACAGTTGATTAATAGAAGTGACTTGGGAAGAACTGCAAATGAAAAGCCTGGTGTCTTTTTTTTTTTTTTTTTTTAAATCAGTGAGGCTTGAATTATTATGAACTGTGTTTGATCCCAAAGATTCTGGGTGGGAGGAAGTCTGGATTTACGGGATCCAACCTCAGAATGCTACCGATAAAAAAAATGAAAGCAAAAAGGGCTTCCTGTCCAACTTTTTTCTTTCAGCATCTTTTGGCTAGCTCTTCATCCACCGATGTTTTGTTCTATTTTTATGCATTTGGATGTTATTTACTTTTTTTTTGTTCCCTATAATATTGCCAGACAGTAAATGTCTTGGCATATTCTTCATCTCTGTTTAAAAGAATTTCAAATCTACTTTTCTACTCTTTATTCTTTATACTTACTGTCTAGTCAAAATGCCCTAACAGGTTTAAACTTTTTGTCACCCAAGCTGCTTCTCTTGGTTCATTACTAATCCAAACCCAGCAGTATTGGATAGATGATTTTATCTTGAAATGCTTTGACTAAAATGATACTTTCCCTGAACCTGTTGTTTTCAGCTCTTATATTTTCCTTTCTCAAAGGATTTTATTGTATACACTCTGGGGTATTTTGTTTATGACTGTTAATTTACTCTGGGAGAATAATGTGAGTTTTGTGAAAAAGGTGGCAAGTCTGGTTAAACAAGAAAACTTATCCACTTCAAGAATTAATACTTACTAAAAGAAACAAGAAAGGGTATTTCTAATGGTTCCTTGAGTGCCAGATCTGACAACGTGCAACATGAAACTAAACCCAAGTACTGTTATACACTGGAAACTGCAAGGATATGCTTCATTTTCTGTCATGTAAGGAAGCTGAATGTGAATTTTAGCTCTTTTAGGCCAGAATAATAATGCTTGTTACCTTTTGATGAAGGCAAAGCTTCTGATTAGCTCTACAGCTAAATAAATACTGAAGTTTCCATTAGGGCTTCTGAAAAAGTTTCTTTAGAAGTTACAGAGTAGGATGCAGGTAGCAAAACTACTATGTAAGGCAGGCAATAACAGTGGCAGGCAGGTTGTAGCTTTCGTGGCTTGTTGTAAATGTGCCCATCAAAAATGAAAATAAGGATGTTGTGAAAGACCTTGGAGGTTAAAGTGACTAGGTTAAAAAAGGCAGTACAGTACTTTGTTCATATTCTAGGAAGCCTGATACTGAGCTTCACAGTTGAGAAGATTCCTAATTTTTCTCACCACTTTTAAGTTTGCTGAACTTTTCACATTTTATGTAAAAATTTATCAGGTATTAGCATTGCCTGAAGTGATATTTAAAATCCCAAATAATCTGAAAACAACTGGGGCTATCTGGAGTGTGGAAAAAAATTCCTGTAATCACTTATTGTGCAGCTGTTACAAGAAGCATTGTGGGAAAGGGAGGGGAGTAAAGTCAGTTTGGCATGTGGAGCTGTCGCCCTCTGAGAACCAGTAAAGTTTTCTTCAAGTTGGCCGGTGCTAAATGCCTTGGCAATCAGTAGTTTTGATTTGCCTTGGGAATTACTCATTGCAAATGTCATTGTGTAAACATGCATGTTCTGAACAGCTGTGGCTCCCAGGGGATGCCAGCCCCTGTCTGTGTTTACTGCATGGTGAAATAAAAACATGTACACTGGGTGATGGAGAAGACTGGCCAGCTTTAGTGCGTCTGTATGTGTGAAACCAGTGAAGCAGGGATCAGCTTTGCACGTTTGTATATATCAGTGGGACAATTTGTGGGTGAAGATCAGGAAGGATGGCTTGCATCTAGCGACAGCTTTGCTGTACGGTAATAGAGCTCTGCTGGCACTAGAGGTCAGCACCATGCTGTGGAAAACGTGCAGCCCAGCACGAAGATCCTGCAATCCTTTCGTGGAAGCGCTTTTCATCGGATGAATCGGGGAAGGAGAATGTGCCTTAATAAATACGGTACATTAAGTGTACCCTGGTAGTGCTGATTACCGTTCTTCAATACATCGAATCGTAGAATTATAGAGTAGTTTGAGTTGGATGACCTTCAAAGGCCATCTAGTACAACCCCACTGCAATGAGCAGGGACACCTTCAATTAGACTAGGTTGCCCAGATCACATCCAGCCTGGTCTTGCATGCCTCCAGGTGAAAACACTTATTTGAAGCTTTTGGCGGTGCTATTCTGACTCCTGCTTGATTGGCTTGAAAGTTTTCTTGGTTATCTAGTAGATTTTGTTTTCAGGTGTGGTACATCTCTACTGAACTATTTACAAGGTTCTATTTCATAATTTGGGAAGCTCAATCTTTAAAGAAGGCTGTGTTTGAAGTAACAGTTTCTGTTAATGAGAGAGTTTTACTGTGTAATTTTGAGGTTTCAGCTAGAGCAGTTGGACTGTAAAATAATCTTGTGTTGTTTTATCACTGCTCTCTGTGTCATGGCTCTTCCATGTATCTTGACCAATTTATCTTAAAACTGGCTAAATTCCTTGCTCCCACTCATTCTGCTGGAGCACTTGGCTGTTGATGGCAACGTTTTTTTAATATCTTGAGTAACTAAATCTAGATCTGTTTGCTCATGTGTCCCCTTGAGCAGCTTTTCTGCCGAAAACCCTCTCTCAGTGTCTGTATAGAATCATAGAATCATAGAATGGTTAGGGTTGGAAAGGACCTTAAGATCATCTAGTTCCACCCCCCCTGCCATGGGTAGGGACACCTCACACTAAACCATGTCACCCAAGGCTCTGTCCAACCTGTAGAGTAACTTCATATCTGAGTTCATATCCAGGAATCTGTGAACTTAAAATTACACCCTTCACCTTATTACCTCCAGGGTTGCTCCTCTCTACCTTCTTATGCCATGGTGTCAGGGGATACAAGGTGGCACTGATAGGTCAGATATTTGTCTTCTGCTTGTCAGAACAAGAGTCCCGTTAATGCCTGTTTCCCATCCAGACTTCTCTGAGTCACCATATCAGGAACTTAACAGGGGATACAGAAAGAGTCAGTGCGACATGGATAGGGTTTCTTCTGGCAGGCAAACAGGTCTTGAGAGTCCTTGAGCACCACTTGTGATGCCCTGAAGCTGGGTTACACTTGAGCTGTCTTGATCACAGCAGTTTGTTTGTCAAGATTTACGTAAATTTTCCTTGGACTGTTTTGTGTAGCTTGGCACACTGCAGTCCTCTTTGACGCCTCACTTCTGAAAGTACTTTGGACCAAAACATCAGCTTTCTTCAGATTTACCGTCACTGATGTCTACAATGTGGAATATGGTTCAAGTCTGTTCATAGCTTGTTAGAAGTTTGCGTAACAGCAAACACTATTTGCCAGAAGTTCATAACTGTCAATAAATTTGAGCTGAGTTTCAGGTTAACAAAATAATATTAAATAAGTTTAATGAAACCTCAGAGCAGGGGAAGTTTCGTTTCCTTTTTATCAGAGGGATTTTACCATGTTGATACAACACGGTGCGTGCAGTAGATGGCAGACTACTGTCCCATTGAGGATAGTCTCTGTGGCTTCAGAACTTCCTTCCCTTTCTCAGGCACTGTAATACATGTTTTTCACTCTGATATCCCACTGAGAAAAGGCTAGGAGCTATAAAATCTTTCAGTGTGACACTTGAATTTGATATGTTCATGAACAAAGTGGTGGTTACTTGATATATAACAATAGATGGAGGATATATTGCAGCTTAAGGCAGGTATGTAAAGTAATCACAAAATGAAGCAGACTTTGAGGGCTTCATCTGTTGTACAATACTGTTATTTCTTATGAATATGAGCAGAGTCTGTGGGGTTGATATACAGCTCAGAAAATAAACTGCATTCAGCAGTGCTATTTGTGCCAAGTCTGTTTTACAGTCTGCTGCATGCCTCAAATGCACCTGCTGGTAATATTTCTCCTGGTATAGCTTAACCAGGAGAAACTCTCCGTGCTGTCACTTTTCATCCTTCAGGGAGGTGCAAGAGATTTGCTCTAATATCTCTGGGTTGCCAGCATCCAGTGTGTTTTTGGATAGATCTGTAATTTGTTCTAGAATACTAGGATCTGTGCAGTGGCTAAAGGTGAGGGATGAGCGCAGCAGCTAAGGACTGAATCCTAACAGCAACCTCCTTGTAGGTAATTCCAAGTCTAAAACTTCATGAATTCTGAGACTTGGGTGTTAAATAAGAGGAAATGCTGGGCAGCATGGGTATGCAAGATACCACAGTCTACTTCTGTTGTATCAGGCCTCTCTAACTTTCCTGGGTACCAAGATGTTCCTGGTCCTTGGTGGCTCTGGTTTGTTGTGCACAGCAGCAAGGTCTTTCCCTTGTTTTTGCACAATTTGAACCACCTGTCTGAGACTTCCAGAAATAATTTTGATCTTTTTCACTTCTTAGTGGCATAAGCACAGATATTCCCAGCCTTGAGGGTGCTGGGAAAAGCAAATTAAAAATTCCATTTTTTTTCAGAGCTGGAGGTAATAATAACTGAAGCAAACTTACACACTGAAGTTAGTTTATCTTTAGTTTGCATGGTACGGGGAAAAAAAATGTAGATCCAAGCAGAAGAATAATGTGGCTCACAATAGATGCCTCAATCTCTTTACTGCCTGGAGGTGTATTTTGGCTTAAAAAAATAAGCTAATTAAAATAAAGCTGAAAATTTAAGCAAATCTGAGGTCAAATGGTAGTTGCAAACATATTGTGCCCGATACCTAACAAACCAGATACTGATTTTCTCTATATTTTACACAGCACAGTTGAGCCTGGTATGTTAATTCTTGTTTCCTAAAATAGGGTATTCAGGTGTCTCTAAGCCCATTTATCATATCCTTTCTAAATGCAGGTCATGTTCAATATTTAAACCTTTAAACTCATAAAACATGGTTTGCTGCTAGCAAGCCCATACTAGCTTGGAGCATATATCTGTTATGCAGGTTTTATGTTGTTTTCCTTGTTCAAACCTATGCCTTTTGGCTTTCGGTGAAGAACTTATCTACCTTAAACTCTGACTTGCTGAGAAGTTTTCTTTCTTGTCTAGCGAAGAGCATTCAGGTTTTCCTTTTGATCTTCTGGTTTAGATCAGCAAGCTCATATCAAACTCACTGAAGTTAGTGGTGACTGGGTCTGGTTATTGCAGGATAGTGTTTAACCTGGTTTTTAGACCCATGCTTCATGTGTCTTCAGCAGTGAATACAGAATATAATTGAATGAGATTAAAATGAAAGTCTATTGAATTAGAAGTTAAACCTGCCAAGCAAACAGAGGAATGTATAATGAGCACTCCAAGGAGGCTCTCCTGTTTATCAGATTAGAATGTTGATACTTGGGGGGGGGTGTGTGTTAGTACATGAATCCTAAATCCAGTACTTAAGCTTTACATCTCCCTAAGCTGATCTCTACCTGGTTTTGAAAATAGCTAACATATATTGCCAAGATAGTTTTTTAATGTCTGTCACTTTCATAATAATTACATTGTTTTGTTGCTTTTTAGCTGCAACAATGGTGGAAGCTGGAAGAGACAAGAAAAACCCCGATGAATTTGCAGTGGCATTGGATGAAACTCTTGGAGACTTTGCATTTCCAGATGAGTTTGTCTTTGATGTATGGGGAGCAATAGGTGATGCTAAGCAAGGACGACTGGAATGAGAACTGTGCAGTTTATCAGTCCCTAGTTGAAACTACAAAATGATTTTCGAATATGTACATCAGAATTTTAATACTTTTATTGATATGAATCCAGGGTGCTCTGTTTAAGTGTTCATATCTGAGTCTTCTAAGGAAGGTTTCTAATAGAAATATGAAGATAACCCCAAAGTTCTTACAACTGCACATTTAAACCAAACAATTTGCATCTACAAGTCACTGTGAGGGGTGCATCAAGAAGCTATATTTATACAGACCTTCTATGAAAATTAGGTATTTTTTATTGTACATACACTTTGATATCAATATTCTGAAGAGTGTTAGACATATGCAACAAAGAATTTGGATTGGTTTATAAACTTAGAGAATCATTTAGGTTGGAAAAGACGTTAAAGATCATCAAGTTAAAGTGTTACCCGAGGACTGCCATCTCACCAAACCATGTCACTAAGGGCCTCAACTTGTTGAAAGACTACCTAGCTACGTGCTGCAATCCCCTGGTCTTCTGTTGTCCTTATGTATACATGTGCACAAAGAGCTGTGGAGCAATGATTTGGCCTGAACGTAGTCTGTTCTGTAGACAGAGCTGGGAAGAAGCTGCCCTGTTTCTAAGGAACCTGAGTTCAGGAGAAAAATATTCCTCTGAAACATGAGAACTGAGATCTTTGAATGAAAAAGACTTGCTTTCATTTGAGTCATAATAATGTCTAGTCTGGGTATTGCTGAGATGAGGAAATACAGTAAAAATGCTTAAACCAGGAAGCTGCTGCTTTTTCAGATGCCATATTATTGCAATAGGAACTGCATAGGAAGAAACAAATGTTAAATTTAGGTTCTGTTCATGTATTTGAATAATACTTGTGATCTGGCACTGAAGACTACAGTGTATGACTAAGTGCTTCATTGCGTATGCTAAATTATTTGCTTAGATCCTATGGAGTTCCCCTCTGGTCTGGGTTGTTTGGGTTTTTTTCAATGTGGCAACATAGGAGAGACCTGGCTGGTGTTCAGACCTGGAAGATGTAACAAACAGCCTCATTTTGGATGAAAACTCTTGCCTAAACCCTGCAGAATACATTAAACTAATCTGAGATAGTAGGATTTCCAATTATTTTGTACATGAACATTTAACTGATAATGCATTACTAGTAAATCTCTGATTATTGAAAATGAAATTGAAATTGGATGTGGGGCCTGACCTGGGAAAGTGTCATAGCTTTTTAGTGTTTTTTTATTTGCACAAACAGATGAAATAATTATTACAAAAATTTTTCTAAATCACTACCTGATTACTTTTTTTCTGAGGAAAATGCCTTTCACTGTCTTGCAGAGGTCTCTTTGAAATAAAGATCATACCAATAAGTTTACATGTTCTATGTCGATGACTTTTTTTTTTTTTTAATCTAAAGCCATGACACTCTAAACTATAATTGAGAGAGCAGGTCCTCATTCTCTTTGTTATTTAGGAAGGATCCTGAAGTCCACATCAGTCTTTTGCACGTTACAATAAGTGAATGTTTTTTTCTAGTAATGAAATAGTGCGTGAAGTCTTATAAATACTGTTCAGTGGTCTTTTGATGGGGATAATGTCTGATTTTATAAAGGCTGTTGTGAATATTTTACTCTTGTACCTCTGATTTAAGGACAAGTTTTCACATAATACAGATATTCCTTTTTATGAGATGAAACACAGTGGTATGGAGGTCATAAATTTTAGTGTGTTGAAGAAGTTCAAAGTTGTCAAAATTTCTCTTAATTGCACTAGTGCCTCATCATCAGTGTGGGATGAAATCTGTATGTGTATTCAAAAAGCTGTGATCGCTATCAATTTCTATACATAGAAATGGATATGAAAATTTAGGCTATTCTCAAGTTACGAGAAATAGAGATAATTTTTCAAGAAAATCTGAATTTTAGTAAAACTTGAAAATAAAAGAAGCTTTGTAAGGAGGTAGTTATATACATCCCATTGTTCAGTTGGGACCTTGAGAATGTTTATTTTGAGAAAGGAGTGTAATTTTAGGATAGAGAGCACAAGGTAGGTAGCATTTCTCTGTACGTCATAGCTGCAAGCCTGAGCCCACAATCTTCTGTTGCAGTTGAGCACACTGTTATCTTGCACACAGGGTTACTTTAACTAATGTACTCTTGGTAATGAAGAATTAAAGTACTGTAGGCCATGTCATTTATTCTTTAAACTTATTTTAGATGAAAAGGAAAAATTAAATGTCAAGAATTCCCAGTCAGTTTCAGATTGTTTTATATAAAACTCAAACATTAAATTTTGTGGAGATGGTTATGTACAGTAATGTTAGTAACCAACATGCTGCTGCTTATAAAATCAATGAAAGTTAAGAATTCCGTCTTAAACGGTGAAAGACAATGTACTATGGAGGAGTACTATAAAATAGTATATGCAATGTAACCTATAGCAGATAACCCCTCGTGTTTTGGATGCTCATTTTATTTTGAGAAATTAACGTTGTTTAATCAATTTATCCTCAGAGGATAATTTGTCTCATTACACTCATAAAATAGCAAGATAAAAATAATCTCTGAAGCTCTAATTCTGCACAGAGCTGTCTCTTTTTATAGTGGCCTATCTTTTTTGTAGTTTATTTCAGAACTAAAATTTAAATAGCAATTCCAATTTTACTCGCATTTACGGCAATAAAGTATGTCAATATATCTTAGTAATTTTTTTGAGTTCTCATTTATGCATACACTATTTCCAGCACATAAGACATAATGGTACCACTACCCAATTTAGTAGATTATTTGCATTTTCCAGCTATGCATGAATAAATTGTCACATGAAAATCACACTACCTTATACAGTATGATAAATAAGTCTCGCTCTTTGTAATTATTTCTGTAGTAAATTAATATTGTTTTACTAATGAAATACAGCCTGCAGTTCCCTTTAAAACCTAGTCAGTAATAACACTAAAGCCTTGCATGCTTTGTAGGGTGAAAATGTCATAAAATGTCACTAAAAACCCTTCCAAATTCATTTGAAGTACTAGTTCAAGTTAATAAAAGTGCTGATCTATAGTAGAACTAGTGGTGTAGTACAGGTGGAGGATAATGTTGGTGAATAGTCCTCTCAGGATCTGAGGTCCAAGGTAGTAACTCAGCCTGAATGCTATTCTAAAAGTAACTGATTCCTTATTCTTGTAATTTGGTGCACAGTTTGCAGAGGGCTGGCAGGTATATGAGATTGGTCGTGCCTTTACTTCCAGACTTACTGCTATATTCAAGATGATGGAAAAGACACCACTATTTTTCTCTGTAAGCAATAGTCTTTAGATGCAACAAGGGGATTTAATGAAATCTGGTGTTCATAAAGTTCTGAGCTCGTAATCTTAAAAATATGATGAGGGATGAATATTTCACACTTTTAAAGGAACTAATTTTGCAAATTACAGTTATATCTTTTGCGACACCTTTAGTATGCCAGATGTTACTTCAGTTAAATCTGATTTTATGCAACCCTATTCAGTCTTTGTCATATACAGTCTTTGTTCAAATAGCCATTAATATAATCAGTGTATTTGTGAAAATCTTGTCTGCTATTCAGATTTGCACTTTGATTTGAATAATGCATATATTCTTATTTCTGTATATGATTTTCTTCACAATTTGTCTTTCCTCCTTTTTTGAGCTAGAAGTAATATAAAGCTTTGAAAATCTTGTTCTTTGTATTTGAGAATGAAATATCAATCTTAAAGTTAAGCTAAATTATATTGTTTTGTTAAGAAAAAGCTATCAGGCAAAATGTAAAGCAGGGTATAAATTTTTTAAAGTGCCGTCTGTGATGACAAAAAAAACAAGTTGTAGATTTTTTTTCCTGCTTTTTAATGTGAAGTTCTGCTCCTTTTCAAATTGTGTATTGTTTTTCATGAAAACAGCTCTGAGAATTTCTGTTCCAAAGTCTGAATATTGTAGTAAAATGATATGTTGCTGTTAGTTTTCTTTCTGCCAGGATATATTTCAGAACAATTAGAAGTCAGGGTGTTGACTCTTCACCCTTTTGAAATCAGATGCATGTTTGGCATGCACTTCAGAACTCAACTGTAGCAATAAGAACTTAATCTGAATTTTATATTCAGTATTGTTTTATTTTCCAATTCCCTGACTCCCTGTGTTTGTAAGGCATTTTGCCTTCAGATGTTATACTTTGGAAAATCTGTGATTTAGTTTATGAAAATATGAACAAATGTACAGGCTTGGAAATCAGAGATAGGGGAAATCCTCTGCATTTCCTGAAGATACTTATAAATAGTAACAGTCTTTCTTTAAAGAATATGCAGCCTGCAGTACTGGCTTCATCCTAAGAAAAAGTATATTCAGTGTGTTTATATCCAGGGAATGACAAGAAGATGATCAAGATTGAGATAGCAAAAATGTAAAGCAATAAAAAAATATATTTTAAGTGAAACACATGCACTGGCTTTAAATAGAACAACACAAGGTCTGTAGATTGAACAGAAGCAACCTCCTGATGTTTTTAGGCTGCCCTATCTCTCAACTGCTGTTGCTTTTAAACAGAGGTCATGAAGAGCTTTTTCACTTTTCTTCAAATAATGGCAGTCCTTACCTAAATCGCTGTTGCTGTGTGAAAGCTCTTTCAGAAAAATGCAGCTGTTGGTTTTGTAGCTGAGTCATTAGTCTATGGGGTTCTCACAGTTCCCTGAGAACTAATGCAGATTTTTCAAGTTGTCACAAACTTAATTTTACTGTATAGATTTGAAAGAGGAAAAAATAAGGGAGAAATACACGTATCTACTTTTCTTTGAAATCAGAGGGTATCTGACAGTTCCACTTCTTAGAGTCCTTTCTGCAGTACTACTGCAGTACTTCTGCAGTGATCTCTGTGTAGAATCCTGAAAAGTAACAGAAAAGGTGATACCTGGTAAAATCTTTTGTCTGAAAATCTTGCCAAAACAATCACCATGTAGTAAAATGCTTTGTAAATTATTAGGAAATCATCGCTGTGGAAAGAGTAACTGCTATTCAAAAGCTTGAAAGGTAACCCCAGCTTATGGCATAAGGTAGAAATTTTCCAAGACCTCAGATGAAGAACATGACTGACCATGGAAACAAAGCCAAATATTTCTTCCCAAATCTTTGTTTTACTTCCTTTAATCTTGCTATTCTAGTTGTATTTGCTGAATGTGGTCTCTGGTTAGTGGTACATAAATCTATGTGCAAAGCAAACCAGTTCATACAGGGCAGACAGGATAGTGGATCAGAAAAGTAGTGAGCTGCTTAGCATAAGATAGTATGTGATAGCCTTGCAGTTGTGAGGATAACCATTTGTTGGTACACACTGTTGTGAGGAACTGGTTCTATCTTCCCTCTCAGTTTCCTATCATACTCACCAGACTGGCTGGGGTATAAATGAATGAGTAAAGATGTGAGAGCACTGGCTAGATACGTTAATTTCTAATCTTTCCAACTGCTAAGTCTGTGGTTTGGGCTAGAGATGGTTCAAAGTAAATCCCTGACACAGGATTAGTGTGGATGTTGGGTACTTGGCCCCAGTGATTTTGGTCAGCAGAAGTGCTTCCGTGGTTCCTTGACTGCTTGTCAAAGTGCACCCACTACCCTGGCCTATTAATGTTTACTAGGAATGTGGGCTCATGAACGTAGCATATAAATTTAATGCCTAATGAGTTTTGTAAGTCTGGGTGCTTTATCTTGGAAATTACCTGCATTTTTTCTCTTTGGAGGAAGATAGATTTGTCTGAACCTAAAGCTTACAAATAACAGTCTCCAAAGCTTTTCTGTTGTATTTCTGTAGCCATTGCACATCTGAAGTTTTCACGGAGGCAAAGAGAATATAAACAAGATTCATTATAATATCTAAGTTTTTGATTACTAAATATGCTTTATATTGACTTCTTCTATCCTGTCTTCTTTTGTGATAAGTAGTTAAATATTTTATTATTAATGTTTCTTGTTGAAGCATTAATTAACCACATAAAAGAAAAGGCATTTGAATTTCAGATGAGCTCTAATTGCAGAAACATATTGCATGGCAGTACTTGGCAATACCTAAGAATACAAGTGTCTGCTTACTAAAAAGAACATTTTATTAAGTATTCAAAAATCTTTTTCTGTGTGGGTGTTTTTCTTTTTTGTTTGTTTTATAAGGACATAGGTTCATAGAATGGTGAACAGCCAGGAAGGGAAACTTCTAGGTTAGTGGAAAAAGCTGTTAATAGCAGGCTTTCAGTTGCGAGTTATGCTTGTAACACAAATGATCTAATAACAATTTGTCTAATCCTTTCACTTGACAACTCTTCCAGTAAAGGCACCAATTTGTACTTCATACATATAAACTCTCTGTGGCTTGAAATGGGAAGGAAAGCATGGTAAATCCATTGCAAGTCCTGTTTTCCAGGCTTAAGTGTTGAAACCAGTTAGCCTTTTTAAGTATATCAAGGTAAGCTTAATTTTTAATTATCAGGTACAGAAACTGATGAACACAATGACATAAATTTCAGGTAAGAATACCTGAAATGCACAGTCAGTGTGTGTCATGTTCATGTTGCCAGCATGAACAAACTAATGAACAAATTCTAATTGTAGTACTGCAAACTGAGAGGTTGACCTTGTCCTATATGTTGACAGGACAAAATAGCATGTTCTTTCATGATTCTTTCATGACAGGACAGATTCATGAAGCTCAGCTCACATTAGTGGTTTGGATTATACTGTCCAAGGTAGCTAAAGTGTTGCCTACGAGGGAAACAACTCTATTCTTGACTTGTGCTAATCATCAAGATATTGAGCTAGAGTTTACCAGAAGACTTTCTCAAGAATTGATCTCAGGATAAAGAATAGGCTTAGGTTAATGAGATTGCTGATGACACAAACTGGGCAAGACAACATGACTAAAAAGAATAGTAGGGTATTATCCAAGAAGATGGCCTTTAAAACTTGACTAATAGAATTTTAATAGTTTAAAATGAAAGGTTGTAACTTCAGGGACTAATAACTGAGGGAGTTCTTCATTTGCGATGATAGATGAAAAATACCTTGGTGCACTAGTCATTCATAGAATGAATGTAAGCCACCAGAGAGCTGCATCTGGGGAAAAAATGACTGTGGTGTGCATCACAGGGAGGAAATCCAGGAGAAGCTGGGAGGTATTGTTGCTATCCAAGGCAATAGTGAGATTTTTATCCGCAACAGTGTGCTCAGTTCAGGCTCCTTCTGTTTGCTTAAACATTGAACAGATGAAAAAAAAGGCCTGATAAGGTGATCATGGGAATCTTTAAAGATGAAACTAAAGAACCTGCATTCCTTTGAACAGTAAAAACGATAAAGTGTGTTAGGATGGTTAGGTGTGTATTATGTGACCATGAACTGCCTTCAGTCTGGAAACACTAAGGAGGATTTCTAACCACAAATGGAACAGCACAGTGAAAGAGTATGGGGACAAAATACATGCTGATTTTAGGGCAGAACTTTAACCTTTATGAATAGAGGTTATATATTTGCTGGAGTGCAGCAAGCAAGATTCCCTAGTAGGTTCCTTCCAGTCCCAGGAATAGTTTTGTCTGCGTTGCATTACCAGGTGTTTTGAACTTTCCCAGGCTCATTTCAGCGTGGACACATTTGGAAAACACAAGATTATAAACTGTCTTTTTAAAACTGCAGTGAAAGAACTTGCCTTTTGGGCTCAAGTACAGTGCTGAAGTCTGCAGAAGGTCTCTCAGCAGAGTAGGTGATTTTGGATGTTGCTGCTCCAAAAGTGTGGAAGGAGGTGGATAAACCAAGGCTTTCCTACTGCATGCCGAAAGAAGGGGAGCAGTGTCTGCAAAGGGAAGGAGATAGAGTCATAGAATCATAGAACAGCTAGGGTTGGAAAAGACCTTAAGTTCATCTAGTTCCGACCCCCCTGCCATGGACAGGGACGCCTCTCACTAAACCATGTCACCAAAGGCTTCGTCCAACTTGGCCTTGAACACTGCCAGGGATGGAGCATTCACAGCTTCCCTGGGCAACCCATTCCAGTGCCTCACCACCCTAACAGGAAAGAACTTCTTCCTTATATCTAAACTTCTCCTGTTTAAGTTTTAACCCATTACCCCTTGTCCTGTCACTACAGTCCCTAATGAAGAGTCCATCCCCAGCATCCTTATAGGCCCCCTTCATATACTGGAAGGCTGCTCTGAGGTCCCCACACAGCCTTCTCTTCTCCAGGCTGAACAGCCCCAGCTTCCTCAGCCTGTCTTCATACGGGAGGTGCTCCAGTCCCCTGATCATCCTCGCGGCCCTCCTCTGGACTTGTTCCAGCAGTTCCATGTCCTTTTTATGTTGAGAACAGCAGAACTGTACACAATACTCCAAGTGAGGTCTCACAATGTCTCTGGAGTGTTAAACTCGCTACTGTTGCTGGGGCTTGGGATGAACCACTTTCAGTAACAGCTACTGGTCCTATTTACTTTTCCTTTGGTGTTAGCAGCTGGATCCCAGTTTTTGTGTATAGTCATTTTGTTGTCCTAGACCTGTACTTAAAGCTGGCACTACAACTTTTGAGTGTGGAGAAGGAGCCTGGCAATGTTTCATCTGATCCCCAGGAACAGCTGAGAGAAGCTCTGTTCTTCAGCAGTAGGCACTGAATTGCCTGGAACATATGAGGGGAAGGAGCTATGTTTTGCTCAGCTTCTATCTGTGATTGAGTGAAGAAAGGATATAGACAACATAGTGTCCATTGGTTATGTTGCAGGCTGTTGCTCAGGACACTATTTTCTCCATTTGTCTAGATTTCTAGTCCCTAGTAAGTAAAGTAGGACATTTGTACCCTGCTAAACTCACTACACTATGTTCTTCCTCTGTATTTCTGGCCTTTCAAATTTGTGGTTAGTCTCTTGAATGATCAGGGGAAAAGGAATTAGTAAATAGCTTTGGTTGTAATCTGTATTCAGCTCTGTGTTGAACATCCATTATTTTTATGGCTGCAATAAAATGAATAGCAGTGTAACAGCTGCCTTGGGTTTTCAATTAAATGCATTAATACATATGCAAGAAAATAGCCTGTCTCAATAGTATTTATAGGGAAGAGAATATTTTTCAAGATTTGTTGCAAATCATTCTTATGTCCTATTTATACGGTATTTGGAAATGAGAGAGCAGAGTTGCAGGCATACTGCTTTATTACTTGCAGGTGGAATGTGTGGTAATCAGCTTGGCCACTTTGCAATATTTCTTAATGTCGACAATTTTTATTGCATAAAAAAATGGCTGTGTAAGCTCAATGAACAAGCCTGTAGCCACTGCTGGTTTTAGTAAGGAGGTGGTTAATGTTCACAGAAGGGCCTGAATGCGTATATACAGCTCTGCTGCGTTATTTTTAAAAGAAATGTTGAGGGCATGAGTGAAGTGTGTAAATTCCTGGTTTATTTCGATGGTTTCAGGGCAGGGGTTAGTTGCTTTACTCATTGTTTCCAAACTGCTGTCTCCAACACGCCTTATTTTCTTCATCTTTCCTCCTTGTCAGAATCACGCCTTTGACAGTTTTGTTTGCTTACAGCTTGCATTCTTCTCCTTTGTGCTTCTAAGCTTGCCAAAAAACACTGAACAATGAGGGAGTCACTTTGTCCACCCAGCTCAAATTTTGTCAGACTTTGCACTACAGCTCATTTTTCTATTCTTTCCAGCCATATCTTGCATTTGGAGCCTTACTGTTCCTGCCAGTGGGTATGAAAGAATGGTATTATCACACTTATTACAGATGTTATTCCTTGTATGTGAACTGCCTAGTATCTATCAGTATTTCTACTACAACAAACACAACAGCAAAAGTTATCTTGATATTGGAGAGTGGAAGTTGCCTGATTAAAAAAATATAATCAGCATCCTTCTATATTATCTGCTTCAGCTTTAAGGCAAGTAGGAGTTTGAGAAGTTTTATTAAAACTTCATATCCAGAATAAGTAATAAGTCCTAATCGTAAAAAAGCCAGCTAGGATTACTGTGAGACAGGCAGTATAATTCAGTCATTTTACTCTCAGCACTAAACTCCTTTTATTGAATCATTTTACACAGAAAGAATTGAATCTTCTGTTGCTGAGAATATTTGAATAAATGAGTGAATAAAATAATCTCAAACCATTTGGACTGTGAACTCCCATGATCATGGAATACCAGGTTGGAAGGGACTTCAAGGATCATCTGGCCCAAACTTCACACATCCAAGATTTCTTGGCTTTCCTGTTAACCAAGTTGTTGTTTTCTAGTTTACATAGAAACAGAGGTGGGTAACAGAAATTTATTATAATTAATTAGGATTTCATACTGTTTCTTTATGCATCTTCTGAAATCGTTATCTTCTTAAATCTCACCATATAGAACAAATTGCCAAAAAATTAAGCTAGGCTGGAGTGTTGAATTATTGCAAGAAATCCTCGTCTGTCACAAGTAGTTCTCATAACAGTACCTGCAAAAATCATCGCAGAAAGTACTTTAGAATCCATGGCAACTGGCTCAACAGCATTAGAAAAACAAACTGAAATTATTTATACCTGATAGTGCCACTGTGCAGATAGAAAACAGGTCCTGTGATACATTTAAGTGGACAGAAGATGCAGGTATTATGGATTTGAGAAGTTTATTTTCTACAGCCCATCAACATGAATTATTTAAAAGGGGGTGGTCAAGGAAGCAGAAAAATATTTCTATTTAAACACTTCAATTTATGGAACAGGAATGTATTTACTTTATGTGGCAAAGGAATTTTTTATTGTTCGTAGTGTAGTAAACCAGGACTTTCATATCACATTTCCACTACCTGAGGAAGTACATAAATCTACTCTCAAGCCTCTGTCCTGAAAAGCATATAATCTAAGCCAAGACTAGCTATGTATGGACAAAAGCATAGTGTATAATAACTAGCGAACTGAAAACTTGAAATTAACAGTAAATTTTTCCAAATGCCACAGGAATGAAGTTTTCAACATTTTGCCTGTGTCTCACAGAACACGCTGGACATGCGGAGCTGCATGACTCAGACCTACCTTCACCCTGAGTGGCCCTAGACTCTTTTTTCCCCCCCCTGTTCTGAATGATCAAAACTTAATGTGATTTACAAGGAAAAAAACCCCATTATATTTGCTTACAAACATACTGGAACAAAGAAATCAGCTCTGCTTTGACAGAGTTCATGGAGATGCAGGTAAAATAATTCTCCTGGAAAACATGGAATGACACTTCCTTCTCTGTCAAGATTAAAACAACCTTTTCAGCAGTTCCTGCTTTGTGTCTTTTCCCTCAGATTACTTCCAGCCAGCTTCTTGCAATTATCTCCTCATTATGTTCATGTGGGATGGGAGTTTAAAAGATGACATCACTCAGCCACACATTGTGATATGTATGAGTAATCAGTAGTTAACAATGCAACAATTGATTCCTCTGTGGCATTTTATTTGTCACTTAAAAATATTCCTTTGATTCACAGAGTAACTCATACCCTGCAGGAAAAAATCTCAGCTCATTAGAGCTGATCTGCAGTTATCACTTGGCTAATATCTCCACTGACGTTGCTGAGCCTCATTTATTTTAACCTTGACCTGGTATCTCACCTCTTTTTTTCCACAGTTGAATATCTGCCTTGCTTCCTGGTAGAGCAAAAAAGTAAAACAATATTGTTAAAAGTGAATTAGAAACAAACAAAATAAATAAAAAAGCTGACCTTTCTTTTTTCAACAACCCTGTATGACAAAGTACAAAAATGGCTAAAATAAGGTATGCCAGTGTATGAATGTTTCCTCTGAGCTTTAGTCTCACTGCAAGAGGCATCAGTGCCTTCCACAGTGTCCTGATTTGCACTTACTTGCCTTTCCTAAAGACCTGCTCCGAGTTTCTCTGTGGATTTATTTTCTTTAAGAGTTCATGCTCACAAGAGTGAAACTTTTTCACCTCTCTACCTCAATCTATTTTAAATGTAGGTGATGAAACTGAAAAGCCGATGACATCTGGTTTTCTGCAGGAAACAAAAATAAAACCCTGAGTCTTCTATAGTAGGATGATCTGCACAATAGAGACCTTTTGGGGGACTTTTTTTCTTTTTTTCACAAGGAAACTTCCAGATGATGTGGTTTCATCTCTCATGTGGCCTGAAAATCATGAGGTAGCATCTTATGTCCTCGACCAGAGCATCTGAGGAAAGGTGCTGTTGTGCAGGTGTGGTATATGCGCAGCAGCACTCTGAAGTTCTTCGGTGATTCCTGTGTTTTGGTCAATTCAAGCAGTTTCTCTTGCAAGCATCTTAGAGGAGTGGCAAGGAGGGGAAGATTCTGATAAAAATATTGAATGTATTTAATTCTTCTTGATGTTTTTGAAGTGAAAATGTTAATGTGGCAAAACCAGGGTGAATGTTGGGCATCTGCATCCATGCGGGGTTTCTGCCTAGGTTTCCTGCTTGGAGCATGGTGCTGGACAAAGGAGCATGCAGCTAAATCACTGTTCATGCGGTGAGTCTGTTGCATCTGGCAAGAACCAACAGCCAGCTGAGGAAGCCATCAGAGTGTGGTAGGGGTAGAGAGAAGGATTGTGTCTTGCTTGCTACTCACCAGCACAACAAAACTGCATGTAGGGAACGCAAACAGGGACTAGGCAGCTAAGGCAGTACTCGATGTGAAAATGCTGGGATGCTGGCAAACACCGTTCTGGGATGGATTGCCTCAGGGCAGTGATGGTAATGGTGAACTCCAGAAGATGAAGGTGAACTCCTTCTGCCACTGGAGTGACCAGCTTGCACAGCTTGTGCTTGCTCCTGAAGGAGGGCAGGAGCTGAGGTGCCTGCTCACCTGCTTACCTGCAGTGAGGTGCCTGCTCACTCCTGCTTACCAGGAGTGCTTGCTGATGGAGGTTGTGGGAAAGGCTGAGGTACTCTTCTTTTTTCCTGGTGCAGTCTGCTCTCTGGCAGTGCCTCAAGGCAGCAGAGGAACCGAATTTTTCAACTGAAGTTCAAAATACATTTTTTGGTGTGGTGGGGCATGCTTTCTCATCCACCTCATCATTGAATGAATGCACCAGCCGTCAAATATTTTACATGCTGTGTAAAAATGCATCATTTAACACTGGGTTATGTATATTCACACCCCATACAAATTTACCCTGTAAAATATTTTCTCTATTAAATCTTAAAGCCCTTTTCTATAGTAAATATTACTGTGCAATATCATTATTCTACACATCATGCAGCTGAGGCAGTGGTTGAGTAAATTGCCTACTAACAATCTCACAGATGCAGACTGAGAGGCAGAGCCACTTTTACTCTAAGCAGGTAAAACATGGATTTTTACTACCAAGTTATTAATATATTGCTATAAATCGAAAACCAAAATGACTTATAAATGGATTATAAATGTGAAGGCAGCAGGATATTTAAGATACATGCAGATAATTACTGTGTACCATAACTGAAATTCCCCATATTCCTAAGTGGCAGCACCTCTTTAGCAGCACATCTGAAACATACTGAAGTGCTGCAATACACCCTATGTGAAATGAGACTGGTTGAGATGGTTAAGGGTGAGCTAGATTTATTCTTTTGATAAACCTGGTCTGATAAAGATTTTATTTTTAAGCAGAAACATCTGATTTGTCAAAATCAAAATTTTTCTAAGCTCATTTATTGCAGTTTGGCAGCTGCAAATATTCTGTTTATGCTGGGAGTCATGCACTCCTTCAGCCAGTAAACAGCCAATCACTTCATTGCAAGGTGCACAGTCAAGCTGATGAAATAAATACTGCATTACTTGTAAAAAGCAGAATAGCTCAATGTACTTAGAAGTCCTAATGACTAAAGATGTGCACTTAACTGAAGTGGTAAAATAAGGTTCATTTCCCTAATCATTATCATGAAAAAGAGGGTCTGAAGGCAGGTTGGTCATATCCTCGGCACATACCCCCTAGCACACTGGTGGAATATGTGATTGTCTCCTGTATGCGATCTTGGTGTTTTTTTTCAATTTAGAATAGAAATACTATTATAATTTTTATTTTCTTCTTTTTTTTCTGGACATAGTTTCATACCCAGCTCTTGTTATAAAGCCATGTGAGCGGACTATGCGGGCAAAAGCCCAGGAGCATATCAGGATATCTTCCGAGAAAAAGCTTTGGGAACATGCTGCAGCCAGAGGCTGGGGCCCAGACCACTGACAAAGGAAAATGAAAATAGGAGAAAGATTAGAAAGATATGAAGTACCAAAAGCACAAAGGATAATTAGAAAAATATGGTCTGGAAAAAGGACAATCTGCCAAATGTGTGAAATGAAATCACACACAAATTTAATACCAGGGCTGGATAAACTGAACAGCTGCCATACAGAGTAATATGTATTAGACTCTGAGAGAGAAATGTTTGTAAAAAGGTGGGGTTTTTTATTACAGCAAAGAACTTGCCAGAAGGTAAAGGAAAAAGAAACTGAAAAAAAAGACCATTTTTCCAATTCAGTTTGTTTGAATGCTCGACTTAATGGAAGGACCATCAAGGATCCAGTCAGAGTAATAAAACGTCTTTCAGTCTTTTTTGAAAGTTGGGAAATTGTAGCCTGTTGCATAACACCCGGTAATTCCTGCAGCCATCCCATAATTTCTATCTGAAATGTCTGGATAGTTATATAAAGGGTTTCAGGAGATGAAGGATCTACTGTGTTGCCAGGTAAGGAGATTTAATGGGTCAGCTCTCTTCAATTAAAAAGATACGTGTTTGTTTATAGTCATTAGTCGATAAATTTCTCTGTCAAAGTGGTATTTATATCCCTGAAGAGTTAAAGTGAATGGATCTCGTCTCCTCTTGCGATGGCTGGGATTGGGAAAAATGACTGATGCTCATTCTGAATCTTTCCCTTTATACCCCCTGGCAGTGAGGAAAACGTGAGGGTGAAATTGGTGCTCTGCCTCTGCGGGGTGCCTACTGGGAGAGTCCATAAAGTAGCATGCTCACATACAGTGTTGCTTAGCTATTGCACAGCTTCCTTGTGATCCGGAGACTCTTCTGCTAGAGGATGTATGTCCTGATGTACATTTTGATGTGATCATTTCAAAGCCACAAGTGTTCTGTTTCTGTGGATATGGACTCTCCCTGTCCTCACAAAAAATACTCAGACATATGCATATCCCTGTTATTTTTGTTCAAAGACTATATATGTAAAAGCTGAAAATTATTTAAAAAACTGAAGATTTTAAATGTTTTGAAATCTTTTAAATATTTTCTCTCAGAATCAACACTTAAAGAATTTAAGGAACATAAAAATATTATTAGAGCTTTATTTCTGTTCCACAGAATTATTTCCATTACTTAATGAAGAGTGTTTTAGGTCTTAATGTTTGCCAGGTGTTAAAATTATGTTGTGGACATCTTACAAGACAATGAGTATATGTGAAACCTAATTTAAATGGTAGTGGAGAGTCTGTTCGTGTTCCAGGCATTTTAATGTGCAGAAATATCCGATTACTTAGAATCATAGAATCATAGAACAGTTAGGGTTGGAAAGGACCTTAAGATCACCAAGTTCCAACCGCCCTGCCATGGGCAGGGACACCTCACACTAAACCATGTCACCCAAGGCTTTGTCCGACCTGGCCTTGAACACTGCCAGGGATGGAGCATTCACAGCTTCCCTGGGCAACCCATTCCAGTGCCTCACCACCCTCACAGTAAAGAATTTCTTCCTTATATCCAATCTAAACTTCCCCTGTTTAAGTTTTAACCCGTTACCCCTTGTCCTGTCACTACAGTCCCTGACGAAGAGTCCCTCCCCAGCATCCCTATAAGCCCCCTTCATACACTGGAAGGCTGCTATGAGGTCTCCACGCAGCCTTCTCTTCTCCAGGCTGAACAGCCCTAACTTCCTTAGCCTGTCTTCATACGGGAGGTGCTCCAGTCCCCTGCTCATCCTCGTGGCCCTCCTCTGGACTTGTTCCAACAGTTCCATGTCCTTTTTATGTTGAGGACACCAGAACTGCACACAATACTCCAGGTGAGGTCTCACAAGAGCAGAGGGGCAGGATCACCTCCTTCGACCTGCTGGTCACGCTCCTTTTGATGCAGCCTAGGATACGGTTGGCTTTCTGGGCTGCGAGCACACACTGAAGCCGGGTCATGTTAAGTTTCTTATCGACCAACACTCCCAAGCCCTTCTCCACAGGGCTGCTCTGAATCTCTTCTCTGCCCATTCTTAAACCTATTTTATATTCTTCCTTTATTTTAAATATGATAAATCTTACATTTTATATTTTTAATTTTCAATCTTTTTTCTTTTTTTAAGGTATATCAATAGGCAAAATTGCATATAGCTACATTAGCAGGAGTGCAACTTTAACAGTGTGTAAACTGACCATTAATTAAATGGAATGACTGGGTATTTAGATATCTCATAAATACAGCAGAACTATGTTCTTTGTGCTAATTCATTAATCAGAGCACATTTGATACTCTGGACTAAGTAAGCTAAATTGAGATTTAGTGTTTAATTAACAAAAATGCCAGCCAGATACTTCAGTTTCTTTCCAAATTCTTCCTCTCACGTCCTCATAAATTTTCTCCTATTTGCAGAAATATGTTTCAGTTGACTACTACATTTTAAAGACTGCAATTCTGAAGACAAAGCTTGATGAGCTCATGCTTTAGTTAATTATTTGTTTTGGCTTTATCTTTAGCAAATACTTTGCAGCAGTTTCCAAATAATGTGTCAGTACTGCATTGTCAGGACAATAAATTTTGCTTTAGGAAACATGAGATTCAAGAATTGTATAGGATACTGCTTTCAGTCATAAATTACACTCCTATGACCGTTATACTCATCAGAGATATTTCCAACCCTCTGAACTTTCCCTTTGGCTGGGGTTACACCAAAACATCCAGGAAAGGACTGGGAGAAATGTGTTTTCCACAGCCATAACATGTCAAAGCCTGCTGCCTTCCCTGCTCCTTCCTGCTCCCTTGCCCTGTTCATCAGAAGCTTCCCTCTTCTCCTGAGCATGCTGCTGGGCCCCTGGGTGCAGAGATATGAAGCTGCAGGTCTGACCTGGAGTGGCATCAGCAAACATAAGACATGCTTCACAAGTAACTTTTGGTGTATTCCTTGCTTTTGTTGTGCAGCAGATTTACATCCCTACATCTGACCAAGGGACAACTAATTGATGTAATATAGGCAACCTCTTCTGCAGGGGCAAAAGGAGAAATCAGCACAGCATGGAATCCCCGTTTCATGAAGAGCTGGATGGTTGCTTGCAGTGTCTGCTTGGCAGCAAGTTACTGCCAGCAAGTGGCTGTGTGAGTCCAAAGATGCTTCTTAATCATCAGTTCTAAGATTTCAGGAGTGATAATAAATAATGAACAGAGGTTACACAAAGATTGAAGTACGGTGAACACTTCAGAGGGGGGTGTTTGGGATGATGTGGTCTGTTTGATGACATGGTTTTATCCTTGGGTGGCTTTCCTGAGAAGACTCTTCAAAGCGCACCATGACGTCTGCTCCCAGATATAGGGTGATGTGTATGTGGCTGTACAGCCAGGCCTATTGCTAACTTACAGCTAAATAATGACTGCATTTTGCTATGGGAATAGCCAAGCAGTATGTGTTTTAATATGGTTAGAGCTAAAAATCTATCCACTGGAAATAAAAGAGGGAAGTGTTTTTTCTATAAGGGAAGGCTGTCTTGGAAAAGGACTCTGGGGGAGAGGGAGCTCTCAGTGCAACATTATAAAAGTGATTTTTTTCTGTCTGAACAGAGGAATAAGAAATTGTTCAACCTGTAATTGCCCACAGTACAATGGTTACCAGAGTATCACACACAGGTCTGGAAGTTTATTAGTCAAGGAGGTCTAAGAGAGGAACTCTGAGATTTGGAAACCTTTCTTTGCAGTGGGATCCTGCAAAGTTTATTAATGAGATAATAAAGCAGCAGCTTGACTGTATGTGAAGCAGAGATCTGATAACAGCAGCTCTTCTGTCTGGCTGGCAGAGGTATAATGAGATCCATGCAATTAAATTTAAGTCTAGGCGATTTAGATTCCAAGCAGGCATAATCTTAAACAGTGTGAGCAGTTTGCAGTGGAATGATTTAATAAAGGTTGTAATAAATTCACCCTTATTGAACATTTTAAAAAATGAACTGGATGGTTTTCTGCAGGAAATGCTCCAATTCAAACAAGATGTATACATAAAAGTCTTATGGCCCAGTTTATTCGGAAGGTCAGGCTGGAAGATTATAATAATTCATTTTATCCTTCTGTTGAGAAACAAATTGTTCAATAGTTGGTCTGTGCGCTTTCATCATGTGAAAGGATTATTTCTTTAGAGACCCAAAGTGTATCAATTTAACAGAGGGCTCTCAAATCCTCTTTTGTGATTTTGGCTTTTGCACTAAGAGGAATGGTGGCCCTAACTCTTCTGTTTTTATTTCACTGAATTGGTTAATGAGGCTACGAGCTGATAATGTGTTTAATGTTGCTCATATATCTTGAGCCAGTATGAGGCAATAATGAAAAAGGACATTGCTGGTTTCATTTTGCAATTTTAAAAATCCACATCAGTGGGATTATTGTGCTTTTGACTTGAGGCAATACAAACATAGCTTCATATAGCTGATTTCTGAGTAATGGTAACTGCTAGTCTGTGAGCTCTTCTGCACAAGCTCCCTCCAGGTACTGCTCATAGGGAAAGGATAGGTTGCTGCTGTTGGTTATCTATCAGAATGCAAATGTACACAGTAGTTCACCCTTCTGAATGCATTGCTGCTCCTCTCTGCATGGTTTCTCTGCTCTGTTGGAATATAAACCCTAGGCTGTTACAAGAAAAAAGCTATGCCGTCACACAGTTCAAATGAACATATGAAGAGATATGATATGAAGAGAAACTTCCTGAAAACTGTGAAAACCATGGCAAATTTGGAAAAGAGATAGTTATGCTAAATAAATGTTAAAACCAATTTAATCAGATAAATATCATTTAGAAGAGGTTAACTAATGTTAAAAAATAAATAATTTACTTACTTGGAATATTATTCATTTGATACTCCAAGCACAGTATAGTGTGATTGCTAAAGATTAACATTATCCTGTGTTGGCTTAGGAACTAATATTTAATCTTAATTACTCTCACTCATTTGCATATTCCTAGATTTTCTGTGTTAAGACGTGTTTCAGCGTGCAGGAGACATTGCTGCCCCCTAAATAGAGGCAGACTGCTAACCCTGGGTGCTGACATACCTAGAGCAGGTTGTGTGACAGCATTCTTCATTAACATTTCCTCCAGCATCTCTTAGCTTCATTTTCTTGAACTGTGTTGAAAGATCGGCCGTATGGTGTTCATTCATGTTCAGTCTAACACTGAGCTGCCTAGTTCCTCTGGATGTCCTCTATCAATGCTGGAGTACCCACCTGCCCCTTAATTTCTTTTCTGTCCTAATTAAGCAATAGAAGCAATTGCTGTGTATATTGGAATAACAAAAATACGATATTGATCTGATTGTTTCCATTTTATTTGACATGAAATACATACAGATTTCTGAAATCATTGTTATACTAGCTGCTTGTAAATCCATGACCTATAAGGGCTACAGAGCATGAGTGCCTGAAGAGGTATGTTTTTCATGAGTTTAGTATAATGCTGCCTGGTTTGATCTAACTGTTCGTTTCACCATAAATTCACAGTTTTCTCTGAGAACCAAATTCATGCACATGCTGTAGGCTTGCAATATTTGCAGTTGCTAGCAATGAGAAAGTTTTTATTGAATGATTTATTTCTATTTAGGTAATCTTTAGCGCCTTTTGAAAAGAAATGTTGAATTATTCATGACTATCTGTTTACTTTTCTCAGAACTTTAGAGATTGGCAAATATCTGAGAAGAGAGAGTCTGCCTTCCATTCTTCTATTTAAAAGGTTTAGGAACTCCTACTCAGCAGATCAAGGAGGAACTGAAGACCCTTTAGTTTGATCACAGAGAAAACAGAGACTTGCTAGTCTAGTTGTGATAAAACACACAGAAAAACTTTTCATGAGAGAAGAATAAAGTTAATCATAGTCAATTCAGATTCAAAGAAATTTCCTATTGGCAGTTTTGAGGTTAGTTAACCACTTAAGACATGAAAAATATTGTGGATTCTCCCATCTACATTTGAAAATCAAGACTGGATTTTAAAACCAGTGTTTTGAAAATAAAAAATATTCTGGGTTAAACAAGAAGTGCAGAAATGTCTTCTTGTCTCTTTGCAACTGGTCCCTGGGTTTATTTAGCAGAGTTATAGAAGTTTTATATGGATCTTTTGAACCTTCTTCAAACTGATTTCATAATGAAAAGCAGCAGGAATCCTAACTTGGATTTCTAGAAATATATTCAGTTTATTTTAATTGTGGTTCATGTAAATTAGTTAATAAATCCAATGGGTAATAATCTTTTTTAATATTGCATGTACATCTTAAGGTAATTATGTGGCAATAAGAAGGAAAAAAACAATTCCTGACCTCTTACAGCAATCTTTAAAGTCAATAAAAATGACTATATGCCTCGACAGTGAGTTGAGGCAATCTGAAACATGGATTGAACATCACTAATTTTAGAAGGCAAAGTGTTCTGGAATTAGACTGGATCAGCATGTCTGAGTTACCGTCTTAATGGCATCGAACTGTAGGATCTGCCACTTGGCCCTTTGCTTGTTAAGTATGATTGTCATACATGTGGTTTGTTAGAAATACTTAATATTTGCTGATTTCATTTAAGCTAGCTCCAAGTGAAAACAAATGTTATCATGAAAAGCACAGCAGTTAGAGGTGAATTTAATAAAAGCTGTTAGACATTAAAACAAACAAAAGAAAACATGGGAAGATGAAAGAGGTCACTAAAATTGCTCCCAGTAACTTGTTCACACATTGTCAAGGAATGTTGGTTTTCATTTATGTTTCTTAGAGATCATAATCTTTTCTTGATTGTTCTAGTTGAAGCAGGCCAGTGACAATATTTAAGTCCTGCACATGGATCCTTTTCAGACTTCACACCTCTGATAGGGGAAAAATAAAATAATTGAAGAAAATTTCACTATATTAATTGCAGATTTACGCAGTGCTGAAAAATTATTTCAATCTGTAACCAGGTAATGTCCAAAACAGAACAGAAAAACTTCTATTTTAGTATGATGTTTCAAGCAGATTTCCCTTCTGGCATCAGACGCATGATTTCTTAAAGGTTTATTCCATTCTTTTTTTAACACCTCATCACCCACCTTGATTTTCAAGTACATGAAAGCACTGAAAATGAATTTTGAAGAGGCTATAAGGGTAGCTTATGGAAAGTTAAGTGTAGACAAAAAGCTTTGAAAAGAATTCTGGTGCATCAAGGAGATGCAGAAATTAGTCTTTAAAAATTAAAATAGAGTCTCTTAAAATTACTCTTAGCATTTTTTTTTTAATGGATTCTTTTTTTCTGAAGAAATATTTTTTTATATTAGAAAGCGGCTCATTTTCTGCAGGAAAAACTGTTGGATTTATTTTTTTCTCAACTTTTAAGAAAGAAAAAAAAGGAGAGTCTAGCTCACTATTGATTAGAGATGTTGACAAGGGAAAAGTAGGAATCCTTACTTATTTCCTAGGACTATTTATAAATTTTAAATTGGACACCCATTAGATAAAATAATTAAAACAACATCCAAGCAAAGTCAGAGGAAATGTGTGATGAACAAACCACTCCTTCCGTGCAGATTCGTTTTGACACCAGGATGAGCAACATTTTTTTCTTTGCTGAATAAAACCAGAAACAGTCTCAGGGTGACTTCCATAATTCTTACAACATCTGTAGAAGTCTTGTCTTAAAATAGTCCTCCACCAGCTGTTAGTCTGTCTTTTCTGAGTAACACAATGAACAGCTTTTCTTTCCCTCTCAACAACAGCGTATTTCATTGCAGAGCAAGACAGCTTTCTTCTGGTTTGTTGTTACATCAGGGTCTCAGAGGCCTTTTGTTAAGGAGTTTTGTTCTCCTAAGTGGTTATAGCCGACTGACTCTGTATCCTCCATGCCTGTTTGAAATTTAGTTCTCTTAGGCGGTGTTAAATTCTGTGTCCCTGTGCTTTGTCATGTCTTTGCCAATGCATTGCATGTTATGGAAAAATAGCAGAAAACCACATGCCCTTATTTGTTTACATTTTCCATTCTTTCCATTTCAAGGAAAGTAGGAATTATGTTTTGAAATGGGAGATTCACAGGAATAATCATTCCAATTAGGCAATAATATTGAATTATAGCGTCATATCCTTTTAAATACAGCATAAAAATTGCTAGTATATACTAAACTGCCTATCTTTGAAGCTTCCTTGGTCATCTTACAGCTCTTACAATTCTTGGTTCCCTCTTCTAATGGTGCTACATATTTATGTAGCAACAAAGTCAAATAAATCAGACCTTCCTATTCAGTCAGGTGTGCAAATATACTTTACCTGTCTGAAGAACAAAGGAAATACTTATTTATAATATAAATAAAGTGACATAGAGAGGTGGATAGGCTGAGTCATTACAATTATCAGGAAGAACATTTATAAATGGAGGGATATAAATTGAGGGATATAAAATTTCATTTTATGGGTCTGTGAGGCTCTCTTGCCTGCACTGAACGGGCTTTACTTCTACGGGATTTTTATCGGTGTGTTTCTTATTTTTTAGCAGAGACTTGGCAAAGCCACATTATTTTTGTTCATTGCTTCAGTGCTTTTAAATTATTTTTGCTACCAGAAAAAATGAAAAGCATCCTCTTTGCACTGTGGGTTATAATCTCTTTTTATGTAGATATGGTTTTGAAACTTTTCCAAGGAAACACAGGGCCATGAAAATCCCCAAGTTGTTACTCAGGTAAGGTCTCATTGCTAATTAGTCAAGTTAAATGGCTGTCGTATCAAGCCCTCTAGACAATATGAATTGACAGGAAACATCTGTGTAAGCATGACTTGGCAGGGTATTCATTTCATATCTGTCTTTTTTCTTTTTTTCCCCATACAGATGCAGTAAAAAATGATTATCATGAGATGAAATCATTTACTTGGAAGAGCCAAGCTCTCCATTTGGCTGTCTTCACAGTGCCTCTGTGTCTTCCTCCTGCAGCATCCTGCGGGCAGCTCTAGCATGCAGAACCTAGTGTGCTCACCCTGGCAGCTCCCTGTCAGCACTGGCTCCCCCTCTTCAGTGGGTTGAGGTGGGACCATTCAAGATGATGCTCAAGGATCAAGAGCCCAAGGTCCCTCATGAAATTCTTTTCCTATTCTTCAGGATAAGGCAGTTGGTAGATATCACAGAATTTGCTGCTGAACTTGAGAATGTGCGGACTGTTCTTGCATGGATGGGGAGGAGCTCTGCAAGATGAAGGCTGTGACAGCCTTTCTTTTTGTGGTGCTTAGTAGTGTAGTTAATGTTGGCTTGAAGAAGAACATACTTACTATCACAATCTTGAGAAAGAAAAGTGAGATCTGCCATTCAGACTCGTCATAGTCCAGATTAAAAATCTCTAATTTGATAGAAATGTTGGGACCTGAATAGTCTGAGAATGCTTTGGATAACTGTTTAATATCTCCCAGCCTTAGTGGATCTTTTTCTTCCCTGCTGGAGCTGTGTTCATTACAACCCATCACACTTCAGACCCTGAGAAAAGCTTTCAACAGCCCACTGGCCTGCCCTGATACCTCTTGACTGAAAAGAACACTGCTTGCCATGGGCAAGCACAGTCCTGCAACATTCTTCTAGCCCCATTTAGCTCTCATTTACAGTCGATGGGCTGATTAGTCAATATCAGATCAGTAACCAACAGAGCTGCTGACTGTTTAGAACAAAACACATTTTTCTTGTTTTGTTTCCCCCCATCCTTCCCCGACCTCTGCCCCAGTACTGCAATGGCAGATGGCAGAATTACCTCTGATTTTATTCCTGCAAGAGCAGAACATACCCAGAAATTATTGTCTAATATACTTCCAAGTTGTAATTTTCCCAGTTACATTTTCTTGCTTTATTCTATTCCCTTGATTTATTGATAATCTTTTAGAACTGAAAGTAAAATTCAGATATGGTTACCTTGGGAACCTCTACTGCAAAAGGCAAATGAGCTGTTTACCTTCCCAAAAGAACCAACTTCTTTCATTGCTTCACCTTCCATGACCAGTGGGAAGATCAGAACTTGGTAGGTGGCATAACTTTCTGAAGGCTTATTTTTTTTTTTTGGTTACAAATGCTTAACGTAATAGTATTTGATTGCTTCTGCTAAGCCTTTTATGTGAAAAGTAAGATGGATCTCAAAATGATGGATGGAAACAGGGTCTAATGTGCTTTTTCAGGAGACAAATGCGTTGCTGCTTCATCGTCGCTCACTCTGGCTCCACTTTCTGCATCATTTGATCAGCTGGGCTGTTCTCAGCCAGAAGCCCTAGATCAACAAATGGCTATTGACTCCCTTCCTGCCTTGTCAGGCTTTGTCTTTAAAGGCTACAAAGATTTATATGTTGAAGGTACAAAGCCTTGTTCAACGTATAGCTGCATTTGAGCACTGGGAAAAGAAAGAAAGGAAATTCAAAATCTCGATTGAAAAGTGCCTGGTTTCTGTTCTATCGCAGGGCCATTTGGTCTGCCTGAAAAACGCTTGTTGAACTTCGCCTGATAATTCAGACCTGTCACTTTTATGTCAGAAGAGAAGTAGCCCTCAGGCCACAGACAAAACTGATGATGTTACTCCTGTGCACTGAATTGCATTGGGAAGGCAGCTCTTATACATTTCTTTTAGAAACCGGATAATATGGTTCCTCTTCCAGAAATGTGCTGTAATAGATCACCAGCATAGTAACAGCATAGATGTCACCTTTAATTTAATTCCCCAAATACTCTGATGGTGGGGCTTTCCCCCCCCCCCCTTTTGTTTTTAAAAAATAATTTCTTAGTTTAATTTTGAGTTGCTTTGTTGCTTAAATTCCTCTTTTTCAAAATGCACGAAATCACTTTGCAGATCTGGCTTTTGCTGTTTAACTTTTCCGCTTTCCTTTCTTAAAGTGTCTGTCATTGTAAAATGACATGTCTCTTTTAGACTGCAGTAAAGGTTATTTCATGAAACATTTGAAGGCCTCATAATCAAGTAAAGTCATGAACTAAGATATTTGAAAAAATATGTATAAAACATAACACTGAAGAAATTCTGACAGAAGAATTATCCATCCTGTGCAGTGCATGAGGTCAAGTAAAAACCCCATAGTTAAAGCTTGTATCATAATACAGAAGCTTCATTAGGCAACCTTGAATCTGGCATTTCTTAATTTTTGAAAGTTTGCCATTGCAACTTCAGTAATATTTTTTCTCTGTGTGTAGCTCATCTACTCCTGTCACCTAACAAGGAAGTTAAGTATGGTACAACAGATGTTTATCCTGAATGAAGTTCAAGGTTTTTTCCAGTAAGTCTAAGTGAAGCAAAGAATTAATTTACAATAACATCCAGTATAAAATACTTGTGTCTATGTTTTTCTTTCTCACATCTACACTTTGTCTGGAAAGAGCTCTTAGCTAAGTTCTGTCTTGATGTTTCTGTTAGCAAACCTGAAGATTAAATGTAAACTAACCTGTCTGAATTCTCAGCTGAATAAATTGTTGTGTGTCCATTTTGAAGTTAAGGTGGAGAATCTGCATGATATCTGAAAGTTTCATACTTTTCTGTTGTCTAATCCAAACAAAATATTTGGACACTGTCTTGTCTGAGTTGTTTGGTAGCTGTATTAGTAATGTCATACGCGGAAGTATGAGAAGGGGTAAAGGGCTAGGGCAAGGGGTGGGTTTATGCAAGTCATGTCATGCAAGGTTGTTTCCAGAGACAAAAATCAATTCAGCACATCACTAGGATTGAGTTGCTTCTGAAAACAAGTGGCTTCATGCAGGCTGTATCCCAGAATTCTGCACAGTTTTATTACTTTGCACTTCTGTAATATGAACTAAATTTTTCACTTAATTTCTAAACTTACCCATTTGTTTCTGAAATACCATAAGTTAGTGTGTTAAGAAAAACTGTTTAATTTACTTCATAAAATACACAGAAAGAAGTCTTTTTCTTTACCTACAGTTGAAAACCCAAACCTCCCAGCCTGTACTGGTAGCCCTATGAGAAAATGACTTGGACAGGTTTATAAATTCTAGCAATCTTGGTCCAGAAAGAACAGTTTCCCTAAGTTTAGGCTGTTCTTTCACTAATGCCCCAGACATTTTTGTCCTGCTAGTTTGGAGCCTCCAGACTCCAAAAATTTCCCAATTCATCTGTTGTTTTTCTTTAATTACATACAGCTTTTTATTTTGACTTGGAAAACTACTTAGTACAACCATGTGTTTTGTATTAATCCATTTTCTTTTCCACTCACAAGCTGTGGAGAAGTGGTGCAGGGACTGGTGAAATTGAGTAAAATAAGTTCGAGTCTTTCCATAGGTTTTAAGGAATTTGGGCTGTCCCATTGTCATTCAAAAAATTGAAGCTAATTTTGTGCATATATCCTTAAATTTGGCTATTTCCTTTTGAGGAAGAACAATGATTTTTTTTAAGCTGTGTACCTAATGAGGTGTCTACCACTATACCAAATACTTCTAGTAGTTGGTTTAATAAAATGGCTAAGCTGTTGCGTGTTCTTTCTTTATCTCTTTCCATCCTCTTGAGGGATAATATCTATAGTTTTTTAATCTAACTTTGCTAAGTATTTTCTAGAGAATACGAGTTAGAGATGTATACTTTGCACTGGAGTGGGGAATGGAGGTTTGTGACAGCCTTTGTTTCCAGGTATAGATTTGCCTTAGGAAAGGGTCATTTATTCCTAAGGAATGTGTTAAAATGAGGAGCTGGAGAAATATTTTTTCAAAGCTGTCCAGTCATCTTTTAATTGTGCTATTTTGGGAAACTGAGTGTCTTGTGTCAAAGAGTTCAGGTCTAGAATTTGTCTTTCTGTTCTATGACAAATGAGCGTAGATTGTGAAGAATAGGTTTGTATTGCTTCAGTTGTTGAGAAGACCAGCTGCAGTGTCCTGTAGTAGCTAGAGTTTGCTAACAGCTATGGCTTTATGCCCAAATGAATTGCATTGTTTGAATCCATTTAGGATGTGACTAAGGGACTTAATACTTAGGCATGGTCATAATTCATGAAGATGGAATAGTTACGTTAGCTATACTGAAGGGGTGAATGTGGTTGTTGAGAAAGACAAAAATAAAAGTACAGATGCAACTGCAGCTGGAAGCAAGGTATAAATTAAATATACAGAGCTAATGCATTGAAAGGAAATGGACAGTCTCTTTTCGTTGAATTACTTTTGCATCTCAGTTTCATTTTGCAGCACATTTTCACCCCCAAATACAAATCTAGCTCTGGACTTTAATTTTTTTTTCAGCCTGAACTCTAAGATGATTTGCAGGCCAGGAACCACATTCTGCTTGGAGATTAAATACTGTGAAGAGAAAATAGTAGCATCTTCCCTTAGTTTGCTTTGAGTTGTACTTTCTAACTATATGCTCTCTTTCTCCTAACCCTAACCTTAGGCTTCTCTACAGGAAAGGCATAGTGATTCTAGTTCTTCCCTAGCACACAGGAGAAACTGGCATGCTAAGGTTCTCATCTACTATTTCTCAAATAAATCTGCTAAACTAGACCTAAAAAATAGCAAAGATATATCTAGAAGGATAAAAGGTACCTAAGACAACCACTGACACATTTCTGTTATTTTAATGCAGGTTTTAAAATTATTTTGAAACCCAAGAGAAGTCAGAGCTAAAAGATGTACAAGAGAGTATGTCGTGGTTTAAACCCAACCACAAACCTTGTTCACTCACTCCCCCCCCCCACTTCTTGCCCTCCCCCTGCTCCTGGAGGGACGGAGAGGAGAATCGAAAAGAATGCAACTCCCACGGGTTGAGATAAGAACAGTTTAGTAACTAAGGTATAACACAAACCACTGCTGCTACCACCAATGATACTAATGATAGAGGAAATAACAAGAGGAAAGAATACAACACCTCAACACCAGCCGACCAATAACTTGCCCAACCCCACCCGACCGAGCACCAACCAATACCTCATCCAACCCTGCAGTTCCTCTAGCCCTTCCGGGGTAACTCTCCGTTACCTCCTGGCCATGACGTGCTGTGGTATGGAATACCTCTTTGGCTAGCTTGGGTCAGGTGTCCTGTCTCTGCTTCCTCCCGGCCTCCCCTCCTCCCTGGCAGAGCATGAGGTTCAGAAAGTCCTTGGTCAGACCAAACATTTGTATTATCAGCTCTGTTCCCAGGCCTAAAGTCAAAACACAGTGGTGCACCAGTTACTAAGAAGGAGAAAAATAACTGATACTGCTCAACCCAGGACAGAGTACTAATCCTATGAAAGAACAGCTGGTTGTCCTTTAGCATGGTGACAACAGACAGGAAGAAATCTAATAGCACAAAGCAAAAGTTTTGTACTTCATTGTCCTCTATAAGGTGCGAATAGCCAGACATACTCACGGCAGAAGAAAAGGAAAACCTGACTATTCTTCACTCACAAAGTTACTCAACCAAGAATGTAATACAGCTATGAAAAAGCAAAAGTCTTTCTTGGAAAGGGAAGTGTTACTGATGAAGGCAAGGAAATATTCAAGTTGTACATGTCAGTTAATACATAATAAGAGTATCTGCTGCTTTTATAATTGTTGCTTAAGAAAGATTCATTCAGACTGGGACTGGATTACGGGAAAAAAGATAATTGATGAGTTATACTAGAAAACTTCAAGTTGTTTAGATAGCGAGTGAGGATGAAGCGGGGATATGACTTCTCTGTTCAAGTATTTCGGAACAGTTTGAGTTCCAGCATCGGAGAACAGCTGAAACTAAATAAAAAAAGTAGTCCATGCAGGAAGAAATAGTTGAAGCCTTCTCCTGGGCACAGAGATGGTGAGAGTCAGATAATCAACAATGAGACATTAACTGAGGTTCCAGAGCAGGAATATGGGGACCAACTGTAGAGACAGTTTATGAACAGGATTATGCTATGTGATTATCTGTTTACAGCAGGGACTACAGATGCTCTGTCAGTAGAGCTGAATAAAATGAAAATAATCCAGAAATAAACAAAACTTTCCAATGAGTTAGAAGGAAAAGGTGGTTTTGATTATACAAAGAAACTTAATTTTATGCGAACTGTTTCTACTGAGCTTGTTTTTGAGGCATGAAACTAGGTTTCTAGCTTTGCCAATTATATCCTACTTGATGGTTTATACGATGCCTATTTCACTATTACTTAGGAATAACACTATGAAATGAAACTAAATACCTATTTTAAAATGCTGTTACATCTTGAGGAAAGTTGTATAAATACTAGGTATTACAATTATTATCAATCCTGACTTTTAGGGAATCTCTGTCTGTGGGATTTTTTGTAGCTTACTGACCAAGCTGTATTTTTAGTCCTACTCTGAAATACACCTTATATTGTAACTTATTGTAAACATGCTTATTCTGTCTTGCATGCAGTCTCTTGCTCTCTAAAAGCAATGGAAATTTTACTGAGGTCATTAAGTTGTTTTTCCGCTGTTCATACATCCACAAGTTTGATGGACAATATTGTCCAGGTCCAAAACTGTGTGGAGCTTAATGCAATGGGTCTGGAAGAGTTGATACAGTGGCTGAATGTCCAAGAAGAAAGTTTTGCTTTGTACAGCATACCAGCTCGTAGCTGCAGCACAGGTCAGACAGCAGCTCTAGCTCTGTGATATGAAAATCATGTCTGTGTTGTGGAGCAATCAGGTGGTCTGTACCTACAGCTAGAAAAGCTGTGCTATACATAATGGCAAATCTGTTAGTAGAGGAGGTAAGGAGGCATCATTATTAAGACATTAAAACTACAGCAACAAATACATGCCATTTTTAGCATTGGTGGATATTATTCTGTCTTTGTATCATTTGCTACGCTTTGCTGCTTGCAAAGGTGCTTCAGTACTATGTACTTTACAGCTGGGTGAAGCCTGGAAGAGAGAACTGACAGAGAGGAGGTAATAGTCCTTTGGTCCTTTCAATAGGTAGAGGAAACAAGCTTTTTTCCTCAGTGAAGGGGTTTTAATCCTATTTTTAGCTGATGTGAATCAATATAAATAATCAATGTCTTGCACTTCCAAGGCCTCAAAAACCCTCTTTTTACAGCTGAATAACCGAAGCTGTCAAGTTTCCATTATCTGCCAAAGACCAAGCTGAAATTGAGGTGTAGTATCTTGGTTTCCTGGCTGTCAGCTGAATCTACTCTCTAATGAAATTATTCCAATTGGAAAAGATCTCTACAAGACAGATGCTAAAAACAGAGTGTCTGAAGATAGTTCCTGAGATAAAGAGAAACTGGACTGTGGTCCCTTCATAGGAAAAGGTCAGAAGATGGAAAGTAAATATGAAGTCACAGAATTATTTAACACTTGAACATCTAAAATTATTATTTTCCTTTCCACTTAGGTTATGAATATTTTTTGCTAGTGCTGCTTGCTATAACTTTTGACTTATCTGACAGCTCCTGACAAAAATTTCCTCAGTTCGAAGTAAGTGGTTTTCAAGTGTTATGAATGTGCTAAAAGGTGCATTTTCTTGATTTCTACCTCTATAACAATTTTGTCTGTTTGTAACCAAGTGAAAAAAACTTATTCACGGAATCAAGAACTAAGTGAAAGAAGGTTTGAAGATGAAATTTTTGCTAATAAATTTAACTTGCTTTTTGAATCTTTTCTCCTCGTAGTGTTCATGTAACAGTATTCTGTTTATTCTTGTCATGTAAAATTTCTAATGTGTTTTCTCTCAAACTAAATAAATGATCATTCAAAGGAAGGAGAAAATTCAAGATGTGTTCCTGCTGCCTTTTAGGTAAAACTCTGCAAAGTTTTTTGGTTACCTTCTGCTTAGTTTTTGTTTTGGAGACAAGAACTGTCCGATCTATATCTACCTACATGTTCCAGTGTGCTGTATTTGAGTCTGCACTCAGCTGAGAGGAAAGCCTGTCCTCTGCTATCTGAGGTACTGTCTCTAATGACCCTTTTAGTTGTATTTTAGAGTTTTGCTTTTTCATTTGGCAAAAGCAAGCCTTGGAGCTTTCCTTTGACATTGGGTTTTTTTGATGTTTTTTATTTCATATCCTCACAAACTTCCAAGTTCCTCGTGTTTTTGTGGGCTGTTTTACTTCACAACAATGCTGTTCTGCAGCAACTTTTAATTCTTGATAGAATTCCAAGCATTTAAATTTTTAGCATATGTGTTCTGCCATACAAGGCTGATCAATAAACTACCTTGTCAATGAAGATATAAGGCAGTTTTGCAAAGAGCTGTCATAAAGTTCAACTTGGTTAAAATTGTTGAGATGTTTTAAACCACAGTTTATATGCACTAATATCAAATACCTTTATAATTAGGCAGCCAGTTAGGAAAAGGGCTGCACTGGTAAAGGACATTCCATTTTGAAAAGGAAAAAAGAAAAAGGCTTTCTTCTTTGTTCTTTTAGGCTGCTTAGGTTTGATCTGGGCTCTTATTCAAAAGGAATCATAAAACATCTGGCCGGTTGACATGAGTGCCCATAGTTCTGAAATCTGAAATATCAGTTCTAGCCTGAGATGTCATAACAGTAGAGGAGTACTGGCATTGTTTTGTGGCTGTATTACCATGATCTCATGGTGCGATAATTCTCCCTTCTCATACCAGGAAAGGCCCCATTAGGATGACTGAGAGCGGAATACTATGAGTGAGAGGGTGGAAACAATCTGGGGAGGTCCTTGTGTGTGTCTGACAGAGCTCTATCAGGACAGTAATGTCAGGATCATGTGGGTCACATAATTAAAACACTAACAGAGCCAACAGGTGTGTGTGTGTTAGTCTTTCCAGTCCTAAGCACAATTGCTTCCCGGTCTTTATATAGGAAAATAATTTATTTGCAAGATGAATATTAGCAGCAGTTAATGCATTGCTCAGTAAATAGCCTGGAGGATCCTGGATGAGTCATGGCTGTCCAGCAGCATAACTAATGCATAAAACTTCTCTACCATTCACAGCTCTGGCACTATCCACATTTTTTTTTAAACTTCAAGAGTAATGAGAAGAATTCTTATAAACAAATTATTTACTCAATTTCCTACATACTCCTTCTGTAGTAGAGATCAAGTGAATACAGTGTGTCCTTGCTTCTCCAGCCAGATCACTTTGTAGATTTGGTACCTGTTTTCTTGCATGTACCATTCTTCCCCTTTTTCTCATCCATACGTAGTCTTCAGAATTAAATCTGGTTTGTCAGTGCTGTCTCCTAGGGTGTTCAGTATTTAGGTGATTCTTAGGTAGGTCTGTGACTAGCTCATGGTAGTTAGTCAATGAAGCAGTATTGAGATTTCCATGATGATGATGAAATTGAGAGTCCTGCCTCATTTTTTGCTTTTGCATTAGTTGACGCAGTAGATGTTGACCGAGTTAGTGGGTAAGGCAATGATAAATAAGTATTGAAAGTATTTTAATGCAAAGTACATTCCCAGACAGTATTCCTGATTATGATTGGAATAATTCTATATATGGCTATTGATAATTAAAAATATTCCCAAACCAAAACCAAACCTAAATACCCCTCTGAACAGGAGCATGGGGCCCCTTGGTGAGATCCTTAAGATGGCATTTTTTAGTGGTGTTGTCCTCAATGTTGAATAGATCAGTTTTACAGGAGCACTCTTGTTGGCTGCTTGTTAACATAGTTACATTTTATGCTTTGAAATTATGGCTAGCTGAACTGACTTATCTGCACTTGCAGTTTTATTATAAAATATGACCCTGTATGCATTTATATTGTCTTTTCATAGTATTAGCAACAAAAGGGACACTGGGCAACATTAATCAAAAGAGCAGATATAAGCTTAGGTGTGAGGCTGGATCTGCTGATTGTGAAATTGGAAGAGAATTTTTCTAAGCAGGAGGATTTGGCTTCATCTAGACAAGATGGCCAATGCCCTTCACCAGATTTAAAATCTTAATTTGGTAATATGAAACATAATATATGGTGTAAAAAAAGCTATTTTGGCAAATTATCTGTTCTTTTGGTTTTTTTAATTATTATTTAACTCCTTCAGGAAGAGAGATCCAATAAATTATTTAATTGTACAAAACCAGCCGTCATGTAGCCTATAGAGAAGCTGGCTCTACTGCAATCTATTGGTTAAGATATTGAAAAAAGTACCACATTATTTCCAGTAACATTATTTTTTTATCCACAGGATGGTGGTGATGGTCATAGTAGAAACGAGGGATATGGCACAGTAGAATATGAGTGTTGTTAGATATTGAAAGTTTGAGAGAGACAAAACTGTAACTAGAGTTGATCAGTTTTGTCTTCTATTTCCTCTTAAAAAAATGTTATTTGGAAAACTTATGTGAAACTTTTTTCCTGAAAATATGCCACTCCTCTTTTATGTCGGCGAGAGGTGTATTTATTACAAATACTGTAAACTGTAGGCAGTCACAGCATGGCTTAGTTCTGTTCCATGATTTTAAAATCATGAAGTTTTCTTAACCTTGAAGAAGCATTAACTGCTTTTCATACAACATACATACCTTCCTAAGTTGAATGAAATGTAGGAATTTCCCAGCTAGAACTGATTGGACACTTAAACTGGCATGATGAATGCTTGCACATAACTTCTGCACTGCAATGTGCTGGATTCCTGAGGAAGAAGTTGAGCTCTGGCTAAAAGGAGAGAAAAATCGTCTCAGGAAAAAGGTGGAAAGTGGTCACTTAATGCAAGTAAAATGCAATCAAGGATGAAGTAGTAGAAGCAAGTGTCTGACACTGTCACTGAATTTTATCACTTTTACTGAATTATATACCATGAGCTAGAGGGGACAAAGAGGCTGCTTCAGAATATAGGTAGCCTGTCGCATTTGTGAAGTGTTCAATTACAAACTGATTACAAGGAAGAAATTCTAGACATTGTTTATGGTTTACCTCAAACTGTTTCTTCTTTTCAGTTTTCTCTTTTTAACATGAGCCATTTCTTTTATGCAGAGAGAGACTCTCCAAATTATTCTGTATTTCTTGCTCTTATTTGCATAAAAGCATGAACAGTGCCATTAACTTTAAAAGGACAGTCATGTCAAATTAAGCACATCTATTTCAGAAGGAGACCCAGTTACCAATTTTTATCATGGCTCTAATCCATACAATTGAATACAAGTACAATCGAGCACAGGTACATTATCACAGAATCTGTGCTAATGGATAAACATGGATTACACCTAAAATACAGGACAACTCTAGAATGGTTTAAGAATGAATTCTTACCTTTTTTATTTAAGTCAACAAAGTAATGGTGCATGTCAACACATGTGTTTGGTTTGGATACATCTTCCATGCTGGACCACCCCACATTCTTCCTTAAGAGCCAACAATGAATGATCTCACCATATGACTTCCCAAACGGTCCTAATTAAGGACTTTTCCTGCCAGGTGCTCAGCATGCTGTCCTCCTATTGCTTTCAGTTGTGGTTGAGGGCGTGCTGCATTCTTTGCCATACAACCCTATTGTTTACAAGTTTAACTTAGCATTGCCAAAAGGAATACGACATCAGAAAATAAATAGTACTGAGGATTACTTTGAGGATCCCCTGAATTAGCTGGGTTTTTTAAATTTTTTTCTTGGGAATATCAAGCCTACATCTGGAAGATATCAGTGTGACATATAAATACTGTCTGACCACTAATTTCACAGAGCAGTTGTTGTACAAAATTTGTGGGAAATCCGTTTTATGTTAAAGGAATAAGGATCTAAAGTCTCCTACTGACTTGAGAGCTCTTTGCAGCAGTAACAAACTCAGCTTTCCTTCTTGTAACATGACCCAACCTCTGTTTCAAAACTCAGCATTGTGGCCAATTAATTACTGTGTAGTTTCCTGATAAAGCCTCAAATAGGCTAATCCTAGGATATAATACCATACATGGTTATTCTGACAGCTTCCTTTGTTCCTGAAAGCTGCAGTACCTGCCTTTTACTTTCTTTTAAGAAAAAAACAGGTCAGAAATGTGAAATATAGTAAGTTGTTGATTTTTTTTTTTTTTACATTAAATTGTGTATGTGAGGCATGTATGAATGAAGAAAGAGCCATGTTTTCAGCTTCAAATTTTCAGCAAGACAATAACTTTCAGAAAGTAATCACAAGGGAAAATCTTTCCTCTTATTCTCTGGGGACCTAGTCTGCATCCAGAGAACCTTGTAGGACAGAGATAGGTAAGAGAGAGGAGAGAGAAAGGCTTTCTGGTATTCATGCTCAAGTGTGTCAGAGTCCAGTGCTTAGGAAATCTCCTCCCTGCGGCTGTGGGTAAGCCAGGATGGGCTGGAGAAGGGGTCAGCAAAACTGAGGGCTGTGGTAAAATGAGAGTTGCAGATTCACAGGTGGATTATTCCTTCCATTGTCGAGTATCTCCTTAGGGAAGATACCTTCTATCTCTTTAGTGACTGTGGAAGATAGAGCTATTCTATTTCCCTACTCAAGGAAAAATATCTTTTCTTGAAGAAAAATACAGTAGAAAAGCAGATATTCTGAAACCTCTGGTTTCTATATATTCTTGTTGGGTTTTACAATCAGGATTCTGGTTTTGTGTTTCCAAAATGTCATGAGGGGAGTTACCTATTTCAAAGGCAGCTTGTGACACCCACCAAAATCTAACTAGGGCTGACATAGCACTGGTAAGAAAGAGAAATGACTTTTTTTTTTTTATTTTTTTTCTTTGTGTGTGAGTCTTTAAATGTAAGAGAATGCATTTCAGAGGGAAAAAAAGACTTGTTCTCCCCTTAGTGAGTGGTTATTGCTACAAAGCTGCTCTGTAAAACAGATATTTGGATTTCCATCTGGTTTTGTAAGTGCCAGCCCTCTTTGGTTCAAGGGTTTGAATTTCTTTAGAGTGATGCTATTAAGCATGATGGGGTGCTTTTTCCCCAGATAGTACGGAAGAACAGTACATCACTTAAAAGACATCTCTCTTCTGGGGTTCATGTGAAACTGTATCTACTCAACCAGCTGATTTTGTCCAGAGCATCTACAAAGCATCTACTAATCCTTCAGGACTTTAGCTTTTTTTTTGTTAAGATTTATCTTTTATCCTTTTGCCATGAACTGTGATTAAGCCAATTTAAATGGTCTTGAGGTAATATGAAATGCTTTGAAGAATGAACTTGCAGGAAGTGATGTTTCCTGCGGTGTAAATGCAGCCTTAATTATTTTGTACAGTTCATTTGCCATAGCAGAGGGATGTTAGGAAGTGCAGGACTGCTTGAGATCCTGTTGTTTTGGCTGTGATGTTGAACAGCAAAATCCTTGAACAACAGAGTTAATTAAAGATCTGATAATGCTTCTGAAATATCATGGTGCCAGTCCTTCATCTCCAGTGGTTACTGGTAGACATCTGTAAAATCACTAAAGAGAAACTAATACCCTATATTTAAAATTCAAGCTGTACTTACAAAAACATGTCTATATGCTTACCTTTTACTTTAGCACAGTGAATGTTAGCTGCATTATACCTGCCCTACAGGTATGTGCAAATTCAGATGCTAAGACATAGCAGATATGTACTATTTTCTTGCAACTTGCTTAAGGATTTTGCTAAGAAAGCTCTTTCATGACTTTCAGTGTTTCAGATTCAAAGCTTCTTCACCTGTTAACCTTTGAAGCCATGATTGGTGTTGTAAAATAGGTAATTCACTTTTCATCCCTGTTTAACCCAGGCTAGAGTAACAGTGCTCTGCGATTCAGTACAGGCTGGTATCAGCCCTGGCTACTGCAGTCCTTGTTAATAAGTCCTTGTTAAACCATCCCAACGAGGAAAAAAAAGTGGTTGGCTTCTCTAAGGAGGTTTGTTCCATTGCTCCAAGTCATTCCCATTTTGTACAGTTAAAAATTGTGTTACCCAAAGAATTGATCCATCTTCTGATATATCAAGCTGTGATTAAGTGAGCATGATGATGGTTTTGTGAATGTCTTAATAAAATATGCAAAGTAAGTTCATTTTAAATGCTCAGACCAAAGCATAACTGTGTATTGAAGATAACAGAGTGGCCATGCTGCAGAACTGCCACAAAGCAAAAGGTCAATTTGCAAGGCCAGATTTATAAGATGTAATAAATTTCTAACAAGTTGTCGTGGTTTAAACCGATCCACACAGCTCGTCCACTCACTCCCCCCTTTCTTGCCCCCACCCCTGCTCCTGGAGGGACAGAGAGGAGAATCGAAAAGAATGCAACTCCCACGGGTTGAGATAAGAACAGTTTAGTAACCAAGGTATAACACAAATCACTACTGCCACCGCCAATGATAATAATGATAGAGGAAATAACAAGAGGAAAGAATACAACACCTCAACACCAGCCAACCAATAACTCGCCCCACTCCCCCCAGCCAAGCACCGACCGATACCTTGTCCAACCCTGCAGTGCACCAGCCCTTCTGGGGTAACTCTCCGTTACATCCTGGGCATGCCGTGCTGTGGTATGGAATACCTCTTTGGTCAGTTTGGGTCAGGTGTCCTGTCTCTGCTTCCTCCCAGCTTCCCCTCCTTCCTGGCAGAGCATGAGACTCAGAAAGTCCTTGGCCAGACCAAACATTTGAGCAGCAATTAAAAAACATCAGCATTATCAGCACTATTCCCAGGCCAAAAAATCAAAACACAGCACTGCGCTAGCTACTAAGAAGGAGAAAAATAACTGCTACTGCTGAACCCAGGACACAAGTGAATATAAAATCAGTTCTAGCTAGTGAAGACAGCAGTGAATAGATAACACTGTAAAATCCAAAGTTTAACAACGAGAAAAATGAAAGAATGTTTGTAGTGGCTCTCTATCACTGGATTACCAGAACAGTTGTTATATACCATTTTCATGTCACTGAGTAGTAAGCTTCACACAACAATGGAGTTACAGCAGAGGTGCCTGGTCTCTGTGAGTACCTCTGAGCAAGGTAAATTATTAAAATTACTGTGATGAGAACTTTTTTCTTCTTCTTCTTTTTTTTTTTTTTTTTTTACCCAAGACCTTAGAAAAAAGCCTTAGTAAAACCTGCTCTCCCCCCCTCCCTGCCCCCTCAGTTGGAATTTACTTCATAGCTTCTTTAATCTTGAGGTCTGCTTTAGAAAGAAAATACATTGCTGAAAGAAGGTAGAAGAGTTATTATTGAGATGTAGCTTTTTCAGACTAAACTCTGCATTTTAAAAATTAATTTAAATTCATAATTAAGATACATTTCTGGACTTACACTCTGAAGCCAACATAGAGAATTTCAATGAGTGAGCCAAGGTTTCTATCAGTTACGACCTCAGTGATACTGCAACTTTCCTACTGTAAAACCCAGATGTTATCTAAGGTGATAAATGCATCTGAGTGGGAGGGAAAGATTAAAGTTGTCTGGTGAAGAGCAGCTGAACTAAAATGTTGAGTAATTAAATGGGTAACACCTGACTTCCTGGGATGAGGTATAGTGATGCATATTCTTAACCACCATGTAATCTGAGAAGAACAGTAATGTTGGAACTTTATCTAGTCCAAGAGTTATTGTGAGAGGGAGAGCACTGCTGTGGTCTGGTGCCTGTGAGAGTGTGCGTTTAGCTCCAAGAAGCTGTGACTGGCCCATTGTTACAAGTACTGTGTATGCACATAAAATCTTTAAGGTCCAGTAAAGCATTTCTGGAAAGTTTTCCCCTAGAGCCTTTCAGCTTAAAACAGTGGTTTATGATCATGATTCCACTTTCTTTGAAATCAGTGGTAGTATTTCTGGTAATTTCATGGCCTCTTGGAAACCAATCCAAAGTTCACTTGCATGTTGTCCTGCTGCAGTACACTCATATCTAAACTCTGCTGAAGGAGAGTGTATAAAGCCAGTGGTTTTATAAAGAACTGCTTAGGATTTCGAAGAACAATGATGTTATGTCAAATACCTACTTTTTTCACACATCTGAATCACAGAATCACAGAAGAGTTACCTGGTCTGCAGTGTACTGATTTGGGGGAAGTCTCCTTGCACAAACATATTCAGCATTTCATACTGCCAAGTGAGGATTGCTGGCTTTTATCTGGGAGAAGCTTGACTGAGCATTCTTACTGAGCCAGCTGGTACAGGGGAATATCATGTGTATTTTATGGGGAATATCATGTATATTTTATGATCTGTTAGGGAATACAGATGAGTCCCCACAGAAGTTTGTCTTCCTAAAATGGGGCTGAGGTGGAATCCAGGTGCCTACTTTAGAGCCCTTCAGGTGTTTATATCTACGTCTTTTAATTTTCTCCTTTCACATATTTATTGATCAAGCAGGAGGCATTGACCACTCTACACATTTCTGATGACCATAATTTCTGCAACCAAGTTGTTTGATTAGCCACAGATAAAGTAGCACTGTTTCTCCTCCAGGGTATGAAACTCAGCGTGTAACATGTGGAGTAACTTCAGGGCATGTTTCCAAGAGACCTTGGCTGCACCAAGTGCAGGACATTACTGATGTGTCCTGGAATCTGATTTAGGGCAGCTTTTGGGAGAATTTACTAAAGCTGATGTCTGATAGAAAACTGAGTCTGTGTACAGGCAGTATGTGCCTCGTATGCTGTTCTCAGACCAGAGGTCACCTCTGCCTTCTCCTGCTGCACGTCCTGTTCCTCTTGTCCTCCTCAGTGTGTGACGTGTGACGGTATCTGATTTCTAAAACCAACTTCTTCATGATCGCTGCCTCCTGGCTGTGTCTTGTCCTCAGTCATAGTGTTGAAGGAGAAATACAGGTGTTCTGAAAGGAGATGAATGCATCTACATATCCTTATTCTGCATTCCAAAGGTCTGAGTCTTTGAGCTCTTAATACCCTCAGTTCCTAGGAATTCCTTTCCTTTGAGTGGATATTTTTCTATCCAGCTTATGTGGGGGGAGTTTTTCTGAAGGATCTTTCCTGGAACTCCTCCTGGCTACACATGAAGACAGTTTCACAGTTTGGTGGTTGTTTTGGATCCACTCTGATAGGCCTAATTTTTTCCATGCTTGTGGAAGGAGCTTTGACAGATAACTTGGGGGACAGTGTCCTAAAGTCTTATTTTATGCATTATGAACTTAATTTAGGAAAGCATCATGATTACTTTTGACTGTGTCTTAAAATGAATATGTACTTAATGCTTTGATGGAGAAAGCTCATGAAAGCATGTATTAGCTATAGTTAGACCTGGTTTGGTCTCCTCATTTGCTGTGTTTATTTTCTATTTTTGGGCTTGGGTGGGCACTGTTTTGTTACCTCTGCCCCTGTGTTGAGAAACGTGCTGTGCACACATAAAGCCATCTATCCCTTGCATTCCTACATCTCTGTGGCCACAGAGAGAATGCTTAGGTATCACAGGTGCTAAGAGTGCAATAATGAGAGCCCCAAAATGCTGGAATAGGCAGTAAGATATCAGATAAACAATTACTCTTGGTGACAGTATCAGCTGTTAGTTTTTGTTTATGAAAAAATTGAGAAACTGGGAAACGTGAATCTTGGCTACATGGTTGAGTAAGGAAAACCATTAGCGTATAGTTAATTCAAATGAAGAAGAAGTTTTATTACTAATATTATTTAAAATATTATCAGACTCCAGTTTTAGGAACTTAATAAACTCTGAAAAAAGATTGAATGATACTGCAATGATTACTGCAATGATTAATTGCATACTTCTGTCTGGATCAGGCCTGCAGACGTGATCTGTGTATTCTGGAAGTTTGCATTTAACTCCATTGAGGGAAAACACTTCTGAAACATTTAGTTTCTTTTCAACAATAAAGCTCTTATATGGAGAAATACATGTTGCCTATTTTTATACTGTATTCTACTTTTACTGTTATACTGTTGTTTATTATAAGTTGTTCAGCCTGCAGCTATGTTATCAGAATTACAAAAATGTAGTGAATTTTACTTGCTTTCTCTTTAGCTTGTCCATCACTCTCCCTATCCCTTCATCTCCAATACATCTCCATCTGGCATTGCAAACAGATAGGAGGAGGGGAATGATGCTGAAACAACTCACTTTCCTAGTAAGGTTATCACATTTTTCAGTTCTGAGAAGAGCTTTCTTCTAGTAGAAGTTTATTTGATCTTGAAGAAACTGAGAGATGGTTTGTGATGCATTTGTTCATTAAGGCTTTCAGTTTCAGTAATATAACTGATTTTTCACAGGTGTGTATAAAACCAAATATTTGAAGAGAAAATAAACATGAGCCGGCAGTGTGCGCTCGCAGCCCAGAAAGCCAGCCCTATCCTGGGCTGCATCAAAAGGAGTGTGACCAGCAGGTCAAAGGAGGTGATCCTGCCCCTCTACTCTGCTCTCAAGAGACCTCACCTGGAGTATTGTGTGCAGTTCTGGTGTCCTCAACATAAAAAGGACATGGAACTGTTGGAACAAGTCCAGAGGAGGCCACGAGGATGATCAGGGGACTGGAGCACCTCCCGTATGAAGACAGGCTGAGAAAGTTGGGGCTGTTCATCCTGGAGAAGAGAAGGCTGCGTGGAGACCTCATAGCAGCCTTCTAGTACCTGAAGGGGGCCTATAGGGATGCTGGGGAGGGACTCTTCATTAGGGACTGTAGTGACAGGACAAGGGGTAGCATGTTGAAACTTAAACAGGGGAAGTTTAGATTGGATATAAAGAAGAAGTTCTTTACTGTAAGGGTAGTGAGGCACTGAAATGGGTTGCCCAGAGAAGTAATGAATGCTCCATCCCTGGTGGTGTTCAAGGCCAGGTTGGACAAAGCCTTGGGTGACATGGTTTAGTGTGAGGTGTCCCTGCCCATGGCAGGGGGTTGGAACTGGATGATCTTGAGGTCCTTTCCAACCCTAACTGTTCTATGATTCTATGATTCTATAAGATGGAGCTACTCCAGGAAACTTTGAATTCATGATTTAAAGGGTGGTATGTGTCAATAACAGGGCTTCAGTTGTGTTTTCCAGCTTGGAATTTTAAATATCATTGCTCTGATCCATTGTGATACAGAGGCTAGGGTAGCTGAAAATGTCTTGCTAAAATTACAAGTGATACCAGCAAGGGACATAAATATTTTTGTAGATCTGGACTAGTTTTTTGGCTTCTTAGAAAGGTTTGCGGGTCAGCTTCCCAGCTCCTGCGCCCTCAGCCTTCAGTTCAGTGATATTCAGGGCTTTTTAGTTCAGCTCAGCTGTGTGAACTTGGATCAGTTACAATGGGAAAATTCTTGTTAAAGAATGAGATAAAACCATGCAAAGAAAGAAAAGTAAAAATTTGCAAGTGCAATTTTGGAGATATCATAGACAGCAGGTTAAGGATTCAAGAGGAAAAGATCAGACATGAAAATGCAATACAACTTATTTTTAAGAAGAAGGAAGAATTCTCTGCTTTCTTCCCTTTTAGGAAAAAACAAGAGAACGAGAGCAATGATTCTGCAACCTGGAGGATCAGTCCATCCTAAGGGAAGTCAATGACCTGTTCTTCCCCGCCTGGCAGTGTTTGCTGAGCTGTCAGTGATTCTACTATGTGTCTTCTCTGGGACAGTGAATGTATTGATAACCACTAATACTTAACTGTGCATCTAATTAGTGCTAGCTGTGGACTCAGTACATTAGTCAATATGCAATTATTTTTGTACCCTTACAGCATAGAATTCCTTTTTTGCAAGAATGACATGCAAACCTTAAAATTTGTCCAAGTGACACAGAGAAGCAACATTACTGCAGCAACAGCTGAGAACAAAATAATAGATGATTAGCCTAAACTATCTAATTTAACTGGACGTACTGAAGAAAGGTTTGTGTTTTGTGTGAGCACTCTGTCAGATTTTCAGTGGAGATGATGAACTCCAACAGAGGGAGATTAATGGCTGAAGAAGGTGCAGGGTTGTATCTTGAAGCAGTTGCTTGTTTTGCTGTTTTCATCATCACTGTCTTACAAGTATGTAGTTGTCCTCAAAAACTCTTACTAGATTAATGTGTTTAGTTATTATTCATACATTTTCTTGGGTTTCGCTTGCTTTTGTTTATACTGATTCTGTAATAATTTAGGTTTTGAATGTGCTAAACTGAACTGGAAAAAGACTGGAAAATGTTAATCTGCAAGAAGTGTTTATCTACAGATTGCATTGGGGAAGTAAAATGTATAAATTATAACTGCTCTAGTTACAGTCTTTTGGTGTAAGTTTGGAAAGGGTGACTACAAAAAGCAATAGCTTAGAAGCATCTGCCATGGTATAAAATGGCCAGATAATCACCACACTTACTAGCTAGACCTTTTCAAGGGGATTGTGTGAAAGCTTCTCACCTGTGTGCTAATTTAGCTGGTTTTGCTTAAATTCACATTCAGCCTTTAAAGTTTAGCTGAAGGTTGTTTAGGTTGTGGTGTGTTCACCTGACTTGATGTTGTAGGTCAGGATGTACTAGGTGGGGAATTTAGTTGGGGTAATATTCTTGACTGTTTTAACCAACTTCATAGACAGATGTTTGACTGTTTCTTTTTTTGTTTGTGTTTTGGTTTATGTTGTTTAAGCATTGACTACAGAAATATGTTTTAATTGTACTTATGCATGTGTAATGTATGTGTCTATACAAAGCTATTGGACATTTATTTGAATTGATACAAATACTTCTATATTAATTTATGGATTTATGTACAAAGTATATTGTTTCACAACCAGTCATGATTAAAATGTCTCCACATGTGAGTTGAATCCATTTAATGGAATGGGTTGATGAAAGACATATTCATGATAAGTAATGTGAATAAGGGTGTGAATTTTACAGCTCAAATACTGGCTGCTTATAATGGAGTCAAAATGTAATTTTGAATGTTCATAACTAGACTCTGAGGATGCTATTTGTCTCAGCTGGAGTACATGGTTTGGATAGGTCACCATTTAAAAACTGAATTCACAGAGTATTTATTAAGTCTGTGAAGAATGCAGTATGTCTTTCTATTGGTACTTTTGAAATGCCCTAGGAGAAACATACTACATCTATCACACTGCATCTCCATGGAAAAGTTAAAAGATATAAAATTACTTGCTGGTAACATGTTGTAATAGCCAAATGTTTTTGGTTTTATATTGTAATCATATTGGTAAGGTAAGAATCTTTTCTTTCTCAGAAACACATGAATGGAAAAGAAGTGAAAGCAAATTCTCAGCTGTAGAAGTAAGGCTTTATGATGCAGATTTACAGTGTCAAGCCCATGCTTTCAAAAATCGGATCATTGGCTCATAAAATTATATTGGGAATATTGTCTCTAATTTCCAAAAGCAAGACATTATCTAGAATATCCCTTTTTACCTTGTCATTAAAGCTCATTTTTTCACTAAGTGCTAAAACAGTTTTATAGCCATCCAGTGTTCCTCTAAATCCCTAATCCTGCAAATATTTTGTGCGTGTTTAACCTCAGGCATATAAGGAGTTGATTTTAATAGCTTTGAGGTAAGTGAGTTTGTAAACACTTCTACAGGTTTGGTTTGGTTTGTGATTATTATTTCTTTTTAACATTTTTTTTTTTTCATGGGGATGGAAAAGTAGGAAAGACTTCAACTAAAAAAACCAACTTACTGAAGCAGGTGAAGAATCGTGGTTTTATTGCGCTGAGATACTGTAAGACTTAAGTCTTACTGCTGCACACTGGGTATTTTATCCAAGGTATACCCTGAAGACTTAGGGATGACTTTGAAGTCTTTTTATTCTCTTTGGCAGCAGCTGTTCTTGAAACTTTCACTTTATGTAGCTTACTAAAGCACTGATATGCCTTTACTCATCTCTCTATGGTGCCTTACAGAGGTTAATTACACAAAAAATTGTGCCATGCACAAAATAAGAGTTGGAGCTCCTTTTGAGGTTAGGCTATGAGTAGCAGTAAGTTAGAGATGGGATTCTTTGTATTGCATATCCTAACCACCTTATTTTACTCTTTCAGGATTTTCTTCTGCTAAAAAGCAGAACATACACATAGATGTAAATAGCCTATTTTCATATCTATGCATGTTGAATCAAGAGGCGATGGTCTCTTTTCATTGCTTGAGTTTGTTATTGGTTGCAGTTATTTATCTTTGCATTTATCCATATTTGTGTCAATAGTTCAGTCTTAGAGAAGACATATGGAGAAGTCAGCAAGATATCATAGAATTACATTTTCCTTTGTTAGGTTTTCTGGGTATTCAATAGAAAATTAGTGCCAGGCATTTTGCTACTTTGTGTCAAGGACAGGAATCTGGAACAAAATTATTAACAAGTTATCATGCTGGCTTATCCTTTTGCAGTCTTAAGACTCTAGTGATTATCTTGAAGGTCAAGCCATAAAGGAAAAAGAGAGACAACATGCAGGGCATTGTCTTTCTGTATTAAAGGGGGAATTCTACCACAGCTGTTGTTGCAGTGAGTGGATAAACAGCAATGTAAATAATTGTACTCTTTAAGACAGAATCTAAATAACAGTGTCAGTCATCACTGGAGGTGCCTGTGAATCAAGAAAATCAAAGAAGTGAGGGAGAGTGACCCTTTCTGTAGACTCCCTCAGCCATATATGGAAAACATTTTGCTCTTTATAGTCTGTGCAGCTTAAAAAACTTGACATACCCCTGTTTTTCTTTCAAATCTCCATGCTGGAAGAGACCGAATCTCCCGCTGCATGGTTAGTTGGGGGAGCAACTAAAATTAGGGGTGAATATGTAATTACCCTCTACTTAATTCTCTGCTTCTTGTATGGCTTCATAACAGTCACATTCCTCAAAAGAGGGATGGAAACCTTGGCTTTGTTTCCATGTGGTAATGATGAGGCTGCTGAGCCATGAGCATGACTTTTGTGTAGAGCTGGAAAAGTGTCCCACCACTGACTGTCTGCTGTCCCTGCACTCATGCTCCAGCTGCCTGGATTACACAGAAATACTCGATTTACTTTCCCAAGCCTTTTGCCAAAGTTTTTTTAAAACTTTGCTTCAAGAGAATGCCCTCACGTTACCTTAACAACAGTTGAATTCAGATGTAAGTCCTTGTTTTAAAATGCTATTTTGAATAAAAGGTTTTTGCTGCCTGTTTTTATTCTTCCTTCTTCACTTAATTAGCCATTATGGCCTTCATTTTGCAAAGTGCTTATGCAAACTGTGTGAAGATGGAAAAAGTAATTTGAAGCTTTCAGAACAGTTCTGTGTAAGGATTTTGTTGGTACTTTGGAAATATCAAATAATTTCTTCTTGTTTTTTCAAAGAGCTTTTAAAAAATATGTACTCAATTTGTTCCAGTACTTCACATTTTTCCCTAGAGAAAGTTTCCACTGATTTAAGTGGCAATTTCTCTTGAGAAAAGAATATAGTTGCAATTCTTTATTTTGTTCCTTTTGGTGATTATACTGAGTTGAAATATTTTTTTTTCCAGTTCCTGTGGAATTCATTGGTTGCTGCTTTCTATAACTCATTCAAAGACCTTGTTCCTTGCTTGCATAGGTTTAATGCCATGCTGTTATTTTTATTGTTTGAGAGAGGTACTATTTTAATCTATCTTGACTGCTGTCTAGACTTCCAGTCTGTGGTAATAAATATATTCTGTCAATATTCCATGTACCATCTGATGTTTCATTTTAACCTGCTTCTGACTTTATTTAAACCTATTATTACATCATGCTAGATATCTAGCTTTACAGGTGAAGCTCTCAACTGATGAAAGTTAGTGTAATTTCAGAGGTTTTCTTAATAATAGTCTTTGTTTGAAAATATCCTGCATGAAAAGATTGTGCAGGATTGGAAAGTACACTTCCATAATGCAAGCAACTTAAAAAAACCAGTATGAAGTACTATTTGAATTACTGGCTTGCCTGTTCTGCATATGTATAGTGTATCCTGCTACTGTTGATACCGGAAAACGTATATAGTACAGGACCAAGCATCCAATAAAATAAGAAGGCTATATTTATTCTTTCTCTTGACTAAAGGGAATTGAACTAAGAACTTTCCAGGAAAAAGCTCCAACAAAGTCAGTTTTTTCTATAAAGATAAGGTACTTTTTTGGGGAAAAGAAAAATAGAAAAAAAGATAAGATTCATGTAGCAAAGAATCATGAATTATAGTTAATGGTTAAGTTACCGCCTGGTAGTGGGAGACATGGGCACAGGTTACTGTTCCTAAAAACATCCCTACTTCCTTCAATTTACAAGTTTTTCTGAAACTCTCTACTGTTAATAAACCCATCTCACCATTTAACTTTCCACCCTGATCAGGAATTTCACAGATTCTTTGAATTGTTACAGTTTTGTAAGATTCACAGTTATTTACAGTTTGGTCTTGAATGTTACGAATAGTTTTCTTCAGAGTGTGTGTGGGAAGAGACCCTAGCTAAGATGTGTCAAAATGTTTCAGTATTTATTGGGTTTGAAATGACATACTCTTTGAAAAATTGCAAAGCGTAATAGTGTCTTAAGCACAAGAAAAAGAAACACTCTGATCAGAATTAAATGTTTTCATTAACCGCAAATTTTTTATCAGACTGATTCTAAAAAAAAAAAAAGCTTTTTTCTCTTTGCTTTAGCCAGTGAACCAAAAAATCTGTTATTTTCATAACTTTTTTATAGTATTGCTAAATTTGAAACCTTGATAATTCTGCAATTGTATAGTGTAAATTTACATACTTAGTTTGATAGTCCCATAGTCCCATGTTGCTAAATAATCAATGATTAGTTTTGTTAAATGGCCATTGTTATGCATTTCTGTTTAAAAGTCATCACTTATGCTAAACGCGTTTCCTTCTGCTGCTATGGAGGAAGGCAGTCTTATTGTAGTTATTTCTGCTAGCAAAATTTCAACAACAATATCACATGTTAAAATAATTCTGTGATATAAGGTTGGTGACCTTAATATACGGTGGGCCATATCTGAAGAATGGTATATCCCAGAGTGGAGTGAAACGCAGGGAAATTCATATTTTAATAATTTTGTGCAAAAATAGATCTTAATGTCTGGGTTTCTCCTGGTGCAGATATGCAAGGTAAGGGCTGACTGCAAATTCAGAACCATCTCTTTTATATCAAAGTATTGGCTTTTTAAATTTTAAATTAATTTTAAACATTAATTACTGTTCATCTCATGAAAGGAGCTGTTGAGTCTTCTGATTAGGAGCCCTGTCTCTTTTAACTAAGATGTCCTCATTAATGTTGAAAAAATTAAAATGTTAAATGATGTATTAATGATGAACACAACCAAATGAGAGGAAGTTATTTCCAGCATTTTGTTTTTATTTCAGTAGGACAGAAAGCAAAATCAAACCGCTGCACCTGAATCTACTTCACACCAAGTATGAGAGATTTAGTTCTAGGCATTGTACGTCTATTTCAATGATATTTTGAAATTACCTTGATTCCATGGATTGTTTTTTATTTTATTTGTGTTTGGTAGGATCAAGTAAGAATATATTTATGCAAAGGAAATATTTGTATATATGCCTATATGTGTATGGACATATCGATATATATTAAAAAATTATAAAAGCCTGAGTCAAGCATAGAAATTGGAAAATCTTGTACACTGGCAATGAAAAGTATTGGAGAAATCAAAGAAGGTGGTTCTGGTATTAAAACATTGGACTAGAAATTAGGAGGTAGTTAAAATGGAGGGTTATGCTTCTTTCAAATTAATTGATATTTAAGTTGTAAACTCTCCTAGTGATCTCTTGATCTGTGCATGTATTTTACCTACTGCAACAGAAGATGTGAAGTGTGGTTGGTCTTGCATTCATGCACTGTCTGGGAACATGCTAATTTGTGAAGGTCAAAACTCTGCCAGAGGGCATGATAGGAATTCAACAGTATGAGTGTGGATGAGGGCTTAATCCTCTTCCCTGACTGGTTTTATTTATTGGTATTGAAGCAGTCAGAGAGCTGTGCCGAAATTAAAGCTTCAAAATGCTGTCATAAGATGGTAAGTATTAATACAACTAAAAATGCTCTGTGCTTTTATTTTAATATGAGGGTGGTCTTAATTTTCTGATCTTCGTCAGTTTTCCAAAAATAATCTTTAGAAAGAAAAATAAATATGTGTAATATACTTCATTATATGTAATGATCAAATAATCCTTAGTACCTGTGTTACTATACAGAAGATACTGGCCTTTCTTGTATTATTCAACCACTGCATTTTTTATAGTATGACAATTTTGTGAATAAGAAATATGTTGTGCATAGTCAAATTGTTATGTCAATATCCTTGAGGCTATGGTTTTACTTTAGCTAAGCACTTATCTTAAAAAGAAGCTATATATTATGTTCATAATTAAAATGTACTGATTTACTGTTAAAGACTGGGAAGAAAGCCAACTGAAACCTCTTAATTGCTTTTAATTATATTCTTAACATGAGTATGTTACCTAGTAGCTTTATTTTGCTGTTAGTGCAGAACTGGGTAGGGGTGGGACAGGAGGCGGGAAGAGAAGGTACTAGCTTGGAATTTGAATGATTTGCCAAGATCCCCAAAGGGTCTGAAATAAGAAAGGTTACAGAAAGAGGGATTGATAGAACAAGAAGAGCAGAACAAGATATCAAGCTATGAAATACAACTGCCAATAAAGCTTCCATAAAGGATTTTTTCCCATTGTTCATGGCATCAAAGGTGTCAAAGAGGTGCCTAAAATTTGCATAAAATGAGACGTTTTGAAGAAGAGGAGAGAGGAAGCAATTTGAGTGCCACAGAAATAATTGTTGAATTATTAATGAATTTGATGGCAAAATGAGGAAGAAGTAGGAATTGTGAGAGAACATAGAGATCACATTTAGTTTTTTGTGGGGGATGCTTTAAACTAATGATGAGGTATACTTTGAGTGTAGCTTCAAGGAGCTATTATAGTTAGGAATAAAGAAAAAAGTTATTGCAATATACAGTAATTTAAATATGACTCAACACAAAACAGGCGAAGCACATTGTTCACTATGTGGAGAAAAGGGAGGGACTGAGGAAAAAGTGCAAATGAGGCTTCAGGAATTACTGAAGAAACCTGGCATTCCAATAGTCATGTAGGATGTGTCCACTGAAATATTAGCAGGAGTGATCCTGACAACAGGAAATGGACGTTTGGAACTTCCTTGGTCTGAGAAAGAAAACAGCTGGTCAAAATCCATAGAGTTCCCACAGTTTCTGTCCTTTGTCAGAATCCAGATCTGTAAAGGCTTTTTGATTTTATTTTTTCTCACTGGAATTTCAGGTGGAGATGCCTGGCTACAGGTTACGGTCTACACTGAGGGAGTTTCAGTAGACACAGACAACATGCTTATCAGGAATGCTGGCAACTGGCAAACAGTAGAATTATTCAAAATAATATCATTACAAAGAATTTGCTATGTAATGTAGTTTAATCCATGGGGAACACAGAGATTTTGGTTGGAGCCTTTAAAGCTGGCTTAACTGTCTACTATGACATGCGAATTCTATTTATAGTTTAGTATGAACTACTGTGTCAGAATGTTTTCAATGAAATGAGTAGGTGGACATATTTTCTTCTTAATTAAATTTTTTCCAAAGTCAGATCACAATGTCACTATTGTTGAAAAGATCTTCTAGGCTTACAAAATAGTGAAATTAAGCTGAACCCATTTTGAATCACTTGGGGTTTGCTGTGTATAGAACTAAACTGTGTACAGCTCATTAAAAATATGCAGTAACTTATAGTGTCCTTATCTTGTAGTTTCAAATCTCTGACCATATTGAAAGTTGCACTTCTGAAATGTGAATTTCTGTTACACAACCTACTGCCTAACTTACACTGGGAAACAGAAGAATTGTATGAACTTCTGAAAAGGAGCAACACCAGTTTTCATTTACTGGTATGAAGAAAGAAATGGAAATGGTGGCAAAAATGTGGCAAATCAGCTGAACTGGACCATTCAAGTCATCATTTACACTGGTTTTGTCAGAGATAAAATAAATTTGAGGGTAGCAAGAATCACAAGATATGTCTCTGTTTCTATAGTAGGTGTGGATTTTCCCAGACATGGGTGAGTATTGTAGAGTACTGCTGTGTAAGAGTAGAAAGAGTATGGACGCCATAATTTTTTGTCTGCTCTGAAGAGTATCTGTGTGAAAAGGATACATGATTTTTCTACTTGCTGTGACCATTGCCAGTCACAGATGCTTATTTTAAGGAACAAGTGAGGTTTTTAGTGTGCTTAACCTCTATCAGCCTTACAGAACCAATCCCACTCTGGTTTGTGGAACAGCTCCCATAGTGCTGCTCGCTCCTGAAAAGGCTTACTCATTGATTTTTTTTTTTGGATACCACAGTAATTGCACTGACTTTATGTTCTCCCACATGTACTACTGAGTTATTGTACTGAGGGGTTCCACAGATCGTGGAGTTGCACTCAAGATCTAGATAAGCCAATAGCTATAGTCTTAGTAAATTCAGGGGGCTCTTGATAAGATTTAGTATTTATACTATTAAAACTTTAATATAGTGATGACATATGTGCTAAAGAACACATTAGTCTTTCAAGAATGTGAGCTGAGTTGACCCTTGTCTTTCAGTTCACTGACCAAAGAGCTGAGAAAATGCTGGATGACAGTGATGGGCTAAAAGGAAATGGCCATGTCTGACCAAAATGAAGCCAAGAAGGTGGTTTGAGTCATAGGCACATCTCTGAGTCACAGGGCCTCCCAGGGTGGTTGCTGGGATCATGCTAAAGTTTATGACCTTAAGCAAGCATTTTTTTCTGCAACTCATTGACCCAGTAGCTACAGAAGTTAATATTATTTAATATTTTCTAAGTGTTAGTTTTGCAGGGTTTTACAGACAATAACTTTATGTTTGTTTGGGAGAGGTGGGCACCGTGATGCGACAAGAATTTTCTGGCATCAAATGCAGATATTTCTGTAAAAGTTTTAAATGCTAAAAGAAATGTTTGTGTTTTTGAATAAGAGGAATGCTTTCCTTCTGTTAGGAGATGGAAATCTAATGTGGACATGAGATGTAATCTGATTTGTATCTAGACAAGCAAATTGTCCAGAGATTAAAAGAATCAGCTGCAAAGGTGAGGAATGAGTATGAAATGCTGAATGATATTGCTGGAAAGATGAAGTATATGTCTCATGTTATTCTGATGAAGGCATTCTCAGTTGTTGAATTCACTCCACCGTTTATATGTAGCTCCATTTGCTAATAAAGTTGTGTGTGGCTGTTAGGGCCCATTCCAGAAACCAGTGAAGTGCCTCCTAAAGATGCCTGCACTGGTAGCTGTTTAGCTGTTAATGGACTTCATGGAACATATATTAGCCTAGTGATTAACATCCCATCATTGTCCTTCTGTTACAGGAGGTGGCATCTGTGTGAAGCAAATGTCTCTCTTACCATCCTTCTCCCAGAGACATTATAAAGTAGTAAAACTACACCTGTTCTATTTCCAGAATATAATTTGCAGGTGGAAGCTGAATCTGTACTTAGACTTGTTAATAAGACCAAAATGTGGTGTATAAAATCCCTATCTTTTGTTGACTTTGTGCCAAGTGTTGTGAAGCTGTCCAAAAGGACTAAGCTGCTCTTATCAGATGGTAGTTCTGGTCAGGGTCTGCAAACCTCTTTGATTTGCTGGCATCCACAGCTTGTGCATAAAATAAAATAGTGATATCTTATGTTTGGATAAGGCGATTCTCTTTTTTTCTACAACCAAAATACAGCCAACAAGTCCTTGTTGAGATACAACAGTAAACAACATGGTCATTTTCCCGTGTTCTTACTTATCCTGCAAATGCTTTCCTCCTTCGGGTTGTTAACAGGGATAATGTTAACACCTGGAGTATACCTGGGATCTGTTACAGGCAAAAAGGAAGGAGTACTCAATGGTGAGTCTGTTTCAGGCAGGGTAACCACAGAAGATCAGTCTGAGGAACAGTCTACCCAGTAAAACAATGCTGTGAGGTAAAAAGGCTTTGTGTATGCAAAGTATTTTAATCTAAATAGCATGGCTTACAAAATAGAGAGAGAGATGTGGTAACCCATGTTTTGCCACATGTCGGTACCAAGGTTATGGATTCAGTACTCTTGGAGAGATTATATTGTCTAGGAGTTGCCAGCACATGTTGATCTCTGTGACCACATCTTCAGGGATGTGACAGTTAGATTAAGCAATTCTAAGAAAGTCATGTTTTTCTGAGTAGTGATGAAGCTAATAGAATGGTTTGAATTTTTTTACATAGTGGATGATCTATTGCGGTTTGTTTCTGTGATTTCACATGGCTTGAATTATATTTCATTGCTGTGCGGGTTTTATACTAATACTTTGGAATGACTGCTTGGTGCCCATTTTTACTATAACGCGTGATTGAAGATCCAGTCAGTGGCTTTTTTCATTAATCATCATAGCACTCCATCTTATTTACGTCATTTTGAAGACACTTGTGACAAAATGTGCCAGTTGCCAACTGAATTAAGTGTCATGCTTTTGTGATCTGAGGTATTAGGCCAAACCCCACCTGATCCCTAGTCCCAGATTCACTATAAACACAAAACAGGTAGGGAGAATATAATTTTCTACTGCTCTGACCATGGACTAGCTTTGAAATAATGAAACAATCTGTACTCTCCTGTTCCAGAAAAACTGAGCTCTGTTTACTCTTGACACCATTGTGGGGTTCTAGCCACAGTAGGCAGGATAAACAAACACAAAGGGGTTGTTATTCTCCTTTTATGCATTTTTACTCAGTAAGAAAGAAACAATTTCTGTGAGACTGTTATGAGGAACTGGTTCTGAATCATTGTTTCAGATCCATGTCATTATTTACATTTTGGAAGTTAGCTTTGCAACCACAGGCTTGGCCATTTTTTTCTTTTAATGTTGTCACTCATGGTACAAAGGTCTCCAGGACATTGTCCCTTCTGTACACAATACCTACACTTTGATTCTACTCAAAAGGTGTAGTTAATATTCTGACTACCCTAATTCTTATCAAGGAATAAATGAGAAGATGGATTATTCTTCCTCTCCTTGAAAAGGCAGTCTATTCCCGATCTGTTTTTAAATGCCTATCAGTTCTTCTGTTTTATGTTCCACCTAAATTTCTTTTTACATCCAATTTTGTCTCATACCCAGTCCCTTCTAGAAATAAAAAAAAAAAAATTGCTTCTTTCGTTAGGTCTCTTCTTATTCTGAATTCCTGATTAGAATATATTTTAAGTCTGAGAAAAGGGATTTTAAAAAGCAAAATGAAAAGTCTGCATTTCTCCCCATAGCACCAATACTTTTCTCACATTCACTACTTTAAAATATATAAATATATTTCTATTTTTTTTTTCCTCATTTAAGGTTCATTTTACTCTGTGGGACAGGGCTACAGAACACAGTGTGTTTCTACTACCAGCTAAGTAGTATGTTAGTAATATATTAGAGAGCTATTTATAAAAATAATTTTAAATTAATATGGTTGATAAGAAGAAACAATGATTTATTTACCATAGAACAGTATTTGAAAATTGGGTAAAAATGCATTTTAAAATAAGATATTTATGATAAAATAAGGTGCTATCAAAATAATAATGCACACGGAGAAATATTTGAAATATATTTACGTATGTTAAAAATACATTTATATATGCTTGGGTTGTTCATTGCTACTTCACTAATCCTGTATTTGTCACAGGTAGAACAAACGCAATTTCCAGGGCTGGCACAGCCTCCCTGGCTTCTTGAATCCTTGTTCCCCTTCTGATACACATGCAGCCTGCTGCTTAAATTTAGACTAGACTTCAGACTTCATTTCGAATAGTGGTAAAGCTGTAAATCTGAAGTTTAAACTTATAAATTTGATTTATGATCTAACTCGAAAGGAACCATGCTGTAGACATCAAGGGCATCTCTACTCCTGCCTCTTCCTTTCTTGGTCCAGCTATGCCAGTGAAAGAACTCTCTGTCCTCCAACTCTTAATTCTTGATTCAAATTCTCTGCCAATTAAGCAGGTAATGTAGTTGCTCTCTTATCTTATTAAAGCAAACATACCAAGATAAGTCTAACCACTACTGATTTTACTTGACACTAATTACACAGCACCAAGAAGCAAGCTTCTCCCCCACTGCAAAACCCACTGCCTCAACAGACAGCTGGGGCAGCTCTCTCTCGTACAGGTCCAGCTGGATCTGAAATGAAGTATAAGCCCGTCTTTAGCTTCTTCCCTGGGCTGATTCTACAGTGGTTTGGTGCAGCCTTAACTATGCTGCTCAGCTATCTGCACTGCTTTTCTCCTCTGGTGTGATTAGGAGTAGGTGCTGCATGAGTTGGTGCAAGTGAAGAAATTTATGTCCAAAATTTGCTTAGCCTGTTTGGGTTGCCTTTCTTGAAAAAATAAATGGTCTTAGCATTTAGAGAAATATTGCAGGACCCATAGCACAGCACTGAAAGCTAAGAGAGATCATATCTCCTCAAGTTAAGAAAGAAAAACTCAAGCCCATAATAGATCACTGAAATGCAGTTGTTGGATTTCAGTTTGAAAAGATTCTGTAAAAGCTGATATCTTAATTGAAAATATTTTCTTCAAATGAAATGATGCTATAAGTACAGGATGCGGTATGTAATTAATTTCATTAACAAACATCCTGGCATTTACCCAGCTGTACTCAAAGCTGTTAGAACATGCTACAGAAATGTACTCTGTCCAAAACTGATTAAAAAAATGAATCTGAGGTTGGCTTCTACTGCTGGCAATCCTGGTTATAACAGAAGACTGATGCCTTGTCATTTAAAAATACAACAGAAGCTAAGAAAAAGAAGCTTTAACCAATCAGTCTGCATTTTAACACATCCTTAAGCTAGCAGAGGATTTCTATCCATCTTGTGGTTTTGGTTTGCTTTACTTGTTGTGTTCTGTGTTATTCACTAAAACACTGGTTTAAATCATCTGTTCCTGCAGAGAATTTCTGGATGCAGAATAATGTGAATAGCCAAGAAATCTGTAATTGTTCATCCCGCATAGTCTCTGGTTTTAATTCCTTTCTAAGGTCTGTCCAAATTGAAAAGTTTGGCTGTGAGCTTGTACTCATGAGGGAGAAGTCTTCATGAACTGAGAGTGGCCAGCAGTGCTCTATAATGCTGTAGGCATCCTGTCAGATATACTATACTTGTCCAAATAGTACTAGGAGCTGGAAGTTGGAGGATGCCATTATTATAGGTCCTCCTCTGGATCCTAAGCTGTAGATTTTTTACTCTTTCCTGCATGTGGATATCTCTGCAGGTGTCTGAGGTATATTCAGCTTGGTTGTGTCTAATTCTCCGGCCACTGTAGTAGTCAGCGCTGGTTTATTGTAATTGCGTGTACTAAGGCAGGGGCAGAATGTGGGGAGCCAGCCCTGAGGAAGAGCTTGGTGGTGCAGTATAGCAGCCTCCATCAATGGGAGACTGGTGCACACCGATCTTAGAGCAACCTGGACACTGTGACACAGTGGTTGGAAAAGATTAGCACAGGAAGCAAAACTTGGTTCCTTCTAGCAGATGAGTTTAAGGGGAGGCCTGCCAAGTGCTAGAGCAGTCTTTTCATCAGCTTAACAAAAAAGCTTAATCAATAACCACCAAGCATGAGTATGAGCAAGATGTGCTGACTGGCTGGAGAGGGTGCTGCAGGGCAGCTGGCCTTCATAGTGTGGTTTCCTGGAGTTGGAGATGGAAGATCTTTTTATTATTACTGCATACGGTACTGACTTATGTGTTTGAACTGAAATAATGAAAAATGAAGCAGAGGATGAACAACAGTTTCACGGTGTTATTTGCAATCTTTAACTGCCAGGAAATGGTAATACAGAAGATTGCTTTTTATTACAATTTTTTTCTGACTGAATTAGGAAATGTACAGAGAAAACTCAGGGTTTTAATTAATAATTTTAATACACTTTCTAAGTGCATATAGTGCTTTTTTCATTGCTCTTCTAGTTGCCTTTGTGACCTCAGTTACTGAGGAACCATCTCTAGGCAAACTTCATAAATAACCCTGCAGCATCTTTTCAAGACTATTTGGCTTTTATTTGCAGATGTCTGAGCAGATGCTGCAGAACAGTCTTGTATAGGTAGATATATATATATCTTTGCTTACTGTAAAGGTTGATAATGCACTATTGAAATTTTTGTCTGGGGCTCTACTGACAGTATTTTCATTGTTACTAGACTGCCCATTTTTCCGCTGTTGTCCTTTAAGAACGTGTAACAAGGGCTAATGTTATTTCATGACTTGATTTTGCAATTAACAAAAAGTTGAGTGACTATATGGATGGTCTGAATAAATAAAGTGGAAATGTGACCGTGTAGTACCTTTTTTTTCTGTACCCGCTACTCTGTTTTGTTTGCTGAGGGTTTGTTGGAGGTGATCTGGCACGTTCAGTTTTACAGTATTGAAGAGAGTTAGAGTATTAAACTTCTAAGCACGCTTTCCTTCGCATTACTAAGCTGACAATCAGTCTTTAGTGTCTTATTATACCAAACTTCTTGTCTTTTTTATATAAAAGCAAGGGACAATAATTTTGAAATTATTCAGTGATTTTTTTTTAAATATTTAAGCTTTTTAAGCAATTTAAAGTGACATCCTGTAGTAACATAATTGCATAAAATACTAAAATTGTAGGTATAAAACACTTCCAGCACCATATGCTTCTATTTCTTATTTGTCCACTAATGGCTAAAGTATAAATAGCCTATTTATATTACTTTTTTTTCATTTGAATACCTTTCCTTTAAATTCCTTTTAAAAATAAAGAATTTATCTTGCACAACTTATCATAATGTATGTTTGCAGATTACATACCGAGATATCTATCTGGATACCCTGAAAGGTAGCATAGGTGCTATAGCACAGCCCACTAACGTCTTCAGTAGTAACTAACTTCTAAGTGGATCCACAGATCATGAGGTGAACACAGACAGTGAATGCAGAAAGGACTGAACCTGCTCTTGTGGTTTATATAACACAAATAATATTTGGTGTTGGCAGATGGAATAGAGTGCTCAGGACTTAGTAATAAAGAAGAGCAGAACAGATAAGAGAACACTGAGTGTAGAGGGCATAGCTCTGTAACCGACACACAGTGTTTAGAAGATGAACAATATAACAAACTAATTATGTTTCAGTACAGACAGTGCCTGAACAGGAGATGTGGTCTGAGCCAAGCTCTTGGTACATGTGGCTCACACAGCCCAATTTACATCACACTTTTTCAGTGAGTAATTGAGCACCCCAGCCATAGGGCTGTTTAGATCTTTGATCATTTCCATGTGCAGTTACCATACACGTCCAATCTGAGAAAGTGTATGCTCTTTCCAGAGGTGCACATAATGAGGTATTTTTGCATTTGTTTACATGCAATTTAAAATCCAGTGGCAGTCACAGTTTGAAATGTAGCTGCTTGCCACCTTTTTAACATTCTTAAATGGAAGTTCTCAATTTGTTTTTGTCAGTTAAGAAGAATAGATTTTATTATATACTATAAATAGGATGCTATTTATATGGTATAAATGGAAATTAAAATAAAAATTTTAGATCAACTCAAAACATTAAAATAGTGTTCTGCAAAATAATACAATTGTTTTGCCTCTTTGACTCTTCTTAGAAAACTGCAGTAAGTTTCACATGACTGGAACATTACTTTTCTGTTCAATCATTGGTTTATCTTCAGAAATTGTCATAAAAACCTTACCTTTTCTTGCCCTTGGAAATTTTTCACCAAGAAACTGCCCAATAAAGCTTCATTTGAAGATTCACCTCTGATCTGTATGTGATGCCAACTGTCTTTAAGCTCTTGAGAACCATCTGTCTTTTTTAATAGTGTCTCATTACATTAACTTCCCTGTCTGTGGTTTTGGTTGACTTCTATGCAAGAACAGCAGCATTCTTTCCCTTTCCTTTTACTATGCATTAACTTCTGTCAGGTAATGGTGTGTTTTGGTTAAAAAAAAAAAAAAATATTTTTTCCTTTCCTTTGGTGTGCCCTGTAAGAAATTAATCCAGAAACCATGGAATTAAAATTGTTAAAATATGGTTCCTCTGAATATAATTAAACAATTGAAATAAAACACATTCTTAAATGACAGGAAGGAAAAATTTCCCTAAACTGTGGGAACAGGGAGCATATGAGTTACTAGAGGTTTGGCAGATTTTAACATGCATAGGAAGTTATTCAGAAAGATGAAAATGACATACCTAATAGAAGGTATCCTTAATGTGGACTTGCAACTGGATGGGAAATTGTTGTTTCAAGTCACCTAGTTCTTTTTTAGGTGGCTGAAGACTGCACAGAATCACTGGGCTAAATTTTTTTCTGGTACTGTGTATATAATAGAATGTAATATAGCTCTGAAACTGTATTAACATACTACATAAATTTAAATTGCAGTATCTGTAAATTTTTTTTCTGTGCACAGTGGTGTTTTTATACTCAAAATATGGCATAAAAATTGTCAAGAAAGAACTCAAGGTGTATTATAGAGAAGAAAAATGACACTCCTGGCAGACTATGCTTTATTTCCTGATTCCTCCTGAAATTTACCAGAATTTTGCTAGTGGCTTGACTGGGAGGAAGAGTCTTCCTCCTATGGAAAAGAATAAAGCATAGCTATAGGTTATATTTCTGTTACAAGATTGGCTTTAAATTTGTGACCATGAATTGTGGGCAGAAAGTTTCCTGGACAGTTGTTGTTTGGTCCAGAGCGTCAGGCACGTGTTGGGCATGTGTCTCAGGAGGCACTGAGTCACAGCTGAAAGGCTCCAAAGAAACTGGCTTTGCAAGTTCTCGCCTCTAGCTTGATCTGTGGATGAAGGTTGACACAGAGAGCCCTTTGTAGGAGCCTTTGCAGAAAGAGGACTGGATGAGATGTATTCCAGGAAGTAATTCCTTGCTGCTGATAATAGGTGTTCATCCTGAGCTTTTCCTCTGTCTCTGTTGATCCATCCACTTCATGTGCACAGGTGAAGTTTGCCCAGGATGGCTGTCTCTTTTTGGATTCTGTCTTCATGGTCGCTATCAAGGACAGACCTTAAACCCTACTTACAGCTCTGTCATATGGGTTACCAGTCCAATTGGCTGGCAGCATGGCATAGTGGGGTGAGCTGCACATGCCTAGGAACAGTTGTCTGGTGGGATCATTTAATGTACTTCAGTTTTGAGGATAATGATTTCTTGGAGGACTACAAAGGCTGAAAGAGATGATGAAGTGGTCATTTTGAAATCAGATTCTGTAGAAAGACCCTAAGCATAGCGAGGAGTTGGGAATCATTTAGGAAAATGTAGTTTACTCTTTCTTTAGTACATATTCTGATACCATGCTTCATAACTTGATCCATTTCCCCCATTTCCTTAGACAACTTTTGCACTGCAGGAACATGGCATGGTTGTATTTTAAGCAAAGAGATGAGAATTCCACACACACACATCGCATACCTCCATCTCCCTTGATGGAAGTTTGAATGGCTTAATTTTTATCACACTGACAAAGCTTTTCTTGCTGACATCAGTCATCTGACACTAGGGACACAACGGTAACCCTTCCTTTGGTGCCTGAGAATAAGCGAGAAATCACTGCATGAAACAGCTGGTTCTAAGTCAGGAGGCTCTTGTGAAATTATATACATTTCATGTGATCTGTATGTATCGTTTTACCTTCATGCGAGACACATTGCTGAAAGGGTGGAAGAAACTGTATAACGCAACTGTATTGTTAAGAAATCTCTGTTTCTTATGTCCTTGCCTAATAGCTTGCTACAGAAAAACTTATTTCCAACCAGTTATCCCCATATTGCCTTTAGGACTAACAGATAGGTTGAGAGTTTCTTCAGTTGATAGTAGATTTTGTGTGCTAACGTAATTAAATGCAGACAGAAGTCATTGTTAAAACAAATAAAGTCTTCAGCTAGGGCCCTGTACTCCCCTCTGTGGGAGAAGTTAAACAATGATGCACTCGTGGGGAAACAGACATTAGATTCAATGGAGCTATCTGCCAGAGCAGTCCCTTTCCAAATTGCTACCATTTCTCCACAGGAATTTCAGGACTTCTCCAGCTGTGATTTTTCTGGGTGCCCTTTTAAAGCTCTTAACCAAGATAACCAGAAAAACCCTTTGGCTCCTAGTTTTTGTAATAAATCATATGAGAATGGGGGCCATGCTGTTTAAAGCAAGGAAGAAAAGAATATTAAAAGAAAAAATGCAAAAAATTTTTGTTGTGAATCTCAAGGGATTTTTTCTTTTGTTGTTGAAGTTTTGGTTTTGCTCAATGGTTTTAAATAGTTGCTTGGTTTCCAGGCTTCAGAATCACAAAGAATACTCAGTAAGATTTCTTACATTTTCTATGTGGGGAATTCTTACTTGCATATACAGCATTTCCAATGGATTCATATTTGTGGGTTCTCAGTGTCTCTTCTGAGGAATGGATGACTTTATGTCCAAATTTTTTTGAATATCCTCCAGTCTGGAGTGTATTGAGTTTTTTAATCTACATGTATGTGATTAACTGGGATATCTGTTGACATGTTTCAATGTAATACTTGGGAATTTTCATTAAACTCAGTAGGATTGAGCTGTTCTGGAAACAAATCATAATTATTCATGCAGAGCACTCCAAAATTCAGATACTCAAATATGTGAGCTACTGAAATTTGGTGAGATTATTGAGTTTGAGACTGGCTAGAAGCAAGAACTATTAGAAATCTTGTAAAGGTTGTTGTCTGGATCAAGTGCACCCCCAGTAAGTTTGCAGATGGCACCAAGTTGGGTGTGAGTGTTGATCTGTTTGAGGGTAGGAAAGCTCTACAGAGGGATCTGGACAGGATGGATCAGTGGGCTGAGGTTAGTTGTGTGAAGTTCAAGAGGGCTAAATGCTGGGTCCTGCACTGGGGTCACAACTACTCCATGCAACCTACAAGCTTGGGGAAGAGTGGTTAGAAAGCTGCTCTGCAAAAAAAAGGAAGTAGAGTTTTTTCTATGGGTGTTGGAAAACACCGCTGGGTGTTAGACACCTAGGGTGTAGGGGTGTTGGACAGCAGCTGGTTGAATATGAGCCAGCAGTGTGCCCAGACAGCCAAGAAGGTCAACAGTATTCTGGCTTGTATCAGAAATAGTGTGGCCAGCAAAACTAGGGAAGTTATCGTTCCCCTATATTTGGCACTGGAGAGGCCCGTACCTCAAATACTCTGTTCAGTTTTGGGACCCTCACTACAAGAAAGACATTTTGTTGCTGGAGTGTGTGCAAAGTAGGACAACGAAGCTGGTGAAGGGTCTAAAGCACATCTTATGAGGAACAGCTGAGGGGACTGAGGTTGTTTAGCCTGGAGAAAAGGAAGCTCAGGGGAGACCTTATCGCCCTCTACAACTACCTGAAAGGAGGTTGTAGTGAGATAAGTGTCAGTCTCTTTTTTCCAAGTAACAAGCTATAGCATAGAAACAAATGCCTTCAAGTTGTGCCAGGGGAGGGTTAAACTGTATATTAGAAAAAATTTCTTAACGGAAAGGGTTGTTAAGTATTGGAACAGGCTGCCCAGGGAAGTGGTGGACTCACCACCGCTGGAAGTATTTAAAAGATGTGTAGATGTGGCACTTGAGGACATGGTTTAGTGGTGGACTTGGCAGTGTTGGGTTTGAGGTTGAACTCAATGATCTTAAAGTTTTTTTCCAACCTAAATGGTTCTATGATAACTTTTGCTCTTTGCTGCCTGTTTTTCACAGATACTTAGCACCTTTTTAAAAGACATCTCTACCCTGAATTGCATATCTCAAAGGACCTGAAATCTGAAGGCTGAGAAGCTTGAATTCAACAAATAAAAATTAATAAAATGTGAAACTGGGAAAAAGTCCTGAAATCCATTCTTGGCATGTGTGTTGCCTTTTTTTTAGCAAGTAAAATGTTCTCTACATGGTTTTCTTTGTTTATGTAGAAGAGAAGCATTGCCAAAGGAAATGCAGAAGGATTTGTTTAGAGAAAAAGCAGATCTCTAACTTAGCATGTAATCATGTGAATTACTAAATGCATAACAGGTTTATCTGGTGGAAGGTAAATGCATTGAACATCACTGTCTCAAAACACAGTCCCCATTGAAGTTCATGTGTGTGATACACCTAGAAGCAACAGAAACTAGAAATTTGCTTTGATATAAAAATGGTAGCTGATAACATGATGGCATTTGGAGCTATATTACCAACAAATGCCATACTGTTTTCTGCAGCTCTTGCTTTCTGGTATCTGCAAGGCTGAGTTCTCAGCTCTGCATCGTCACTGACTTCATCCAGAATCTCAAACAATGGGAAAGCAAAGAGAAACTCAGCAAGTTACTGCTGCTACCAGGGTGACAGCAGCAGAAGGGAAAGACAAAGCAAAGCAAAAAAAGCTGGTGGTAATAACAACGACATCTAACAACCATCTGACATAGTCTAGAGCCTGTCCTGCTCTGCTTGCCAGCATATTGATTTTAAACTCTGCATGGCACCCACATGCTACAGTGATGGGCAATAAACAAATAACATTGTTTTGTTCACAATGAAGATGACTCAGGATGATCAAGAAACAGAGAATGATTCATATGCAGCCTTCAGACCTCCATCAGCTGTAAGCTATCTTACTTACCCTCAGGAATTCAGTAACTGGAACAGGGAAACAGTTATTACTGTGTTACTGCTGTGCTTGGCTACTATACGTGAATTTACAACTGTTCCATGTTTAAGTAAATTGTTACTTACTCCTCAGGTGGCCGCAGTGAGGCTGTTGTGAGAAGTTGCATATACTAGGACATGTGTTGGTGGAAAGAATTCTTTTACCATTACAAGCCATGGAAGTGAGTGGCACGAGGCAAAGCAAATGAACTGCTGCTCATGAACTGTCTGGTGTCTCCTCTGCTACAGGTTTCTGAAGCAATGCCACCATGCTCTTTATCACCTGATATTTGAATTACCTTTACATAATTTTGTGCCTTTTTTTTTTTATTTCTTCCTAGTGGGTGACAGAACACACGGTCCTGAGCTATGCTCATTCTTCTCATTGCAAGAGATATGCAAAGTAAAAATAATGGCTCAGTTAGAAGTTATGATTGCCTTTTAATTGGTCTGTACTTCATGGCCATGAAAGAGCTCAGTTTACTGCTCCATCCTGTTCTTGCTGGGTATGGATGAAGTTTGTTGTCTTTTGCCTTTTCTCTGTTGTTCAAGCCTAACTCTCTAAACTTTTCAGCACATAAGAACACAAAGCTAATAAAACCCATCAGGTCTGTCACAAATTTTGTGTGATAATAGCACAACCTGGGGAACAGAGGCACAAAATAAGTAATGACTTGCATGGTAGAAAAATTACACAGATTATATTCTGAGATGCAGCCAGAAACTCCAGGTGTCCTGGTTCCTTTTCTTTATCTAAGAGGATTTGAGGGCAAGGTTCTATGAGTAAAAGAAAAATTTTACATGGCTATACTTCATTGTTTGAAAGCTCTTATTTTTCTCCTTTTATTACAGCTTGACAATTGTGATTAGAAGAAAATGTCTAATTTGAGAAGGCCAATTCAAGAATACAACTGCTGTCTGGCACCATCTTCTGTTCTGTGGAAACCTACACAACCATGAACAATCAACTTCAGCTTTGTGCAGCATGGGATGCAGATGGATGTTTTTGCTGAGTCTGGGATTTTGTTTACAAATGCTTCAACTCTAATAAATAATGAATAATAAAAAAAAAAATCCCTCACAGTCAGTATAAGCCATTTAACAAATATATTTGAATATCATATATATTTGTCTTGAGAGTAGACATGCTGAATTTTCCTGCTAGGTTTTAACTCCATTTTAACCTTTTCTGTTTCTTGGTTTTACTTGACCTCTGACTAGGGATTTTGTCTATGCAGTCTGAATGACTTTTTTTTTATTTTCGGCTGATTTTTTTCCATGTTTCTTAATGAGAAATGCTTCCTTCTGCTTCACCACTTTCATTTGTGCATTACAATAAAACAGTGCAGGAGGATTATGTTTGTCAAACAAAATGAAAAAAAAAATATTTAAAGGACAGTTATTCTTTCCAAACACTGATGGGTTTTTTTGCCTAGGTCCACAATAAGAGTTTGTAACTCTCTGAAGCTGGGCAATATAGAACTCTGTACTTTTTTACTGCCTTCTAATTCAGTTGTTTTATTACCATCACAAGATCCTTCACAAGATCCTTCATAGGGCACCTCAGTGTGCACCATTAGCTTCAGCTTACAGATAAAGGTATCAGTGTTAATTCTTCACCCCCATTCCCACATACAGAAAGTCCTGGCCACCAGGTTTCTGAGTAATGCAGCCAGTAGCAGCTGGCTTCTTTGCTTGCAGATGTGGTGGTCACTAAGATCCATAGAAATACTGTTTCTACCTGCAGCAAATGTTGGCTCTGTTTGTAGGTGACTTCTCCAGTGATTTGCAGGCTCCTGGAAACAAATTTGTGATACAGTATATGGGAGACAGCAGATATTTCCAGATGTGTAAGCCTTGGTAATATAATGTAATTTGCTTTTGATTAAATTTTAGAAGCTACTCTTTTTTTTTTTTTTGGTTTTTGTTTGTTTTGTTTTTTTTTCCTCCTGCAGTTTGGCACAACTGTTTCCCTCATTATCCATGAAATTTCAAAAGATGTGGGAGTATTTAATCTTGAGACAAACATGTCAATCAAATTCTGTATAAAACATATACTCTAATTTAATGTGGTTCAGATTACCAAGTAATAGTCAAAGTACAGAAATGTTGTATTTTAAAAATGGAATGTTTTCATTATCTCTGCTAGAAATACTACATTTGAGCGTGGGATATCCTAAAACCTTTAGCAGCAACCCACAATTAAAAGGGTTTATCTGAAATCCATTAAATGACCTGGAAATATTTCCTAATTGCCAAATGGCACTAATAACAGTTTGAAGTGTGTCAATTATTCCTCATTATGAACTGTTGCAATTGCTGTAGGACTGCGCGCAGCTGTCCAGAAAGCAGCCTCTTGACACAGCATGAGTGAAATTACGAATCATTATTTTCTCTGTTAGTATTGCTGTCTAAAGACCTGACTTGTAATGCAAAATATTCTCAGGAAAGATTATTTTATCCATGATTTGGAAAGGGTTATTTTAGAGCATATGACATTTATCTTCTTCATCTTTTTGTGTTCTGGACTCATCTCTAATTAGTCTGACCAACTTTGTCTATTGGCTGTTTTTTCTGGGATTCCACTACCATTCATCAGTGCTATTTATGCATGCCCACTTTCTGTTCGAAGAGTACATCCAAGGGTATACTGGAGACACACCAACATGCCTTCCAAATGGCAAATATTTTGACTAAATATGATTGGTGAATTTTTTCTTATAACAGGAGATTTATAAGTACATTATTTTCCATTTTTTTTTGTCAGTAGACAAATGGGAAAAGTGATTCTTGATACAAGGCAGAATCTGTCTGAGGTCTAATTTTATATCACAGCTATAAACATAATTCTTACCAAGTCCCATTTCCTAGAGTTTTCACTTGGTTTACAATTTTGACTTTATGCATGTGCTGAAGTATTTTGTTGTGTTTTCTGATCGATCTCCTGCCTTTCCATCATCAAACCCAGAGCAAACTTTCACTTTGGAAAGTAGCACCCATATAGTGAGAATCTAATCAACTATTGGCACAATAGTGTACAAAAATGAATATTTATCAAAGTCACCAGGTAGGTAGATGTTCAGTAACACTCTGTATGCTGTAAGACAAATACAAACAGTTTTTCCAATATCTTTTCAATGCATTTTTTAAAAATAGATGTACTTGCAAGTTCTTCATGTTTATTAAGTGTGCAAACTATGTGATTTGAGTTACAGTGTTTGCAGTCAGTTGGTATTAATTTTCTTTACACCGTGTTCCTTTAAGACTTTAGTAATTCTGCAAGATAATGCACCTTTCTTAACTAGCTGTTGACAGTACTTACCGAATCTGCACAGGCAAGTTTCCCAGTCAAATGATATATTCTGTGTAGGTTGGTTAGTCAGATCTACTAACCAGTATAAATAAAGGCAGCTCCGCCAAAAAGCCAGCTATACTTATTTTTCAGTCAAGATTTGGAGAAAATGGTTAGTACAGACATTAGATATCTGTGCCAGCTGATTTTTTGGGAATGTATGTGAACCTTCTTGGTTTGGTAATAATTACCAGTGATTGACTTCCTAATTTAAATTTATTTGGATATTGTCTTCCATTGATGTCTAATTGTTTAAAGTTGGTTGGTATACCACATATCTACAGCTTGAACCGACTTTGGATTCCATTTGCACAACAGCATTACTAGTCCTTCTGGGTCCTTGATGTGTCATGGCATTGCATTTAGGAGCTGGGGAAACAGTTCATATATCCAGAAGTAAAATTACATATGATCTGTGTCTTTTTTATGCTGCCTTCAGGGAAAGTGATGAAGAAACAGTTGTATCTCACAGAGAATGAGAGAAGTTTTTCACAAAATGGCTGGAGAAAGGTCAAATTTGTGACTATTGTATGTTGTGAAATGTACATTGTGAAACTAATGAAAAACTTACGAAATTGGTTTCTACTGAGTTAAGGAAACGCAGAATCTGGTCCATAGGGAGAAGAAATAAGTATGGAATATGAACAGTACAATAGTTTTATTTACATAAAGACTTACTAAACGAAGCTGTGTTATTTTAGCTGAGTCTGCCTGGTTTACTATCCAAACACAATACTTAATAATACACAATTGGCATCTGATCAGTACCACAGAAGTGGAATGCTGTTGTGCAATGTTCTGTCTTTGGAGCAGTTTCCTTTCTTGGTGCAGTACCATTAGGGTCTGATACACAGCGCTGAGAGAGAATGTACATGAGGGAGCAGTAGCCCCAAATCTGCTTTTGGAAGACATGGGACAGTCCTTTGCTGTAACAATAAAATCATGGTGCTTCTGAGTCTCTCTGTTCTCCTCCAGAGGCTGCTGCACTCTTTGGTTTGAGTTAGTCCAAAGGATTTGATCTGGGGTTGTTCAGAAGCCTTGAATTCCAGTAGCGCAGGATGCTTGGTCCCCTGATCCCCATCTTTGCCTTATGCTGTGTTGTGTTCCCACCCACAATACTGGACAGCTCCAAGGAGCCCAGCTCTGGCAGATGCATTGTAGTTCTGCAGGCACCCCTGGAAAAGGAGATGGAAGACCTTGCTTTGCTCAGAAACAAGTGGGAATGAATGTGATTGACTAATACAAAATTCTTAATCCTCTGACAGAAATTTTCTACCATATTCTCTTGTTTATTTTGCAGTTTTATTTCTTCATTTTCTTTCTTTCCTTTTACTCTCATAGAGTCATATTAATGGCATCCTTTAGACCCAGGGGTATTTGTGATATTCTGAATTTGTCAGTATAGTTTTCTTACAAGATTATGTCAAAAAATCCTGTCCTTTACTCAACTTGACGCAAGAAACAACCCTGACTCTGTGAGCTTTGCTCACTGTCACTCTGGAGGTTTCATTCCTATTTTTTTCAGACGTAACTGATTTCCAGTTCTTGATAAGCCTTCATCTTTTAAAAGATGGAGGGTTAAAAAAATAGAGAATTACTTGTTTGAAGTAATTATAATTCTGCTCAATTTAATTTGAGTAAATCATAGTTTACTCAAAAATATCTTAGAAGCTCAAAAGTAATTTGGTCATGACTGGGATACCTTTAGGAAGCAGCTGTCTGTTCAAGAATGTGCTAGGAAAGTACCACTAGATGAGACATGTTACTGTGCGTCACCATAATGCTGGTGCACAGAGTGAAGATCCAGACAACTGTTTGCCCTCCCAAGCTCCATTTTCTGCTATTTTTCTATTAACAGAGATGAGATATATATTTCAGGAGGATGTAGAACTAAGGGATTTTTTGTACTTTCAACTGTTACAGATGTTTTGATGTTCCTCTCCTCTCTTCCCTCTCACCTCCCGTATTTAGAGGTGTTTGCTTCAATGTTAACCAAATTTGTCAGTTGTTTCCTACTCATTTCTTTAAGCACAGGTGCATAACACTGCTGTCAAAAGGAAGAAATGTGGATTTTCACATGTTGTCTGAAAGAAGCCTGGCATTTGTATAATGGTTTTTTGGTCCTACATCATTGCATATCACTGGGGTTTCATTGCATGGCAAAACCACTTTGCTGATGCTTGTGGTTTACTCTCAGTAATATCTCATATAGGGAAAGCTTTCCACAAACCCTAAGTATTCTGAGGGGCATAAATGGAGTAATTTCTATTTCCATTTTTATTCTTGGCCGCCATATGACATGAGCAGTTTTGCTCTGGAATTCTACACTGTTGCAGGTTAGGTTATATTTTGAAGCTGCTTCTTATTTGTTTTAGGTCACTGGGAAAGAGTAAAACTGAAAAGAACCGTCTCCAGTATTCCAATCTACAAAGTCAGACATTGTTCTTAGAATATCCTTTATCTAAGAAGAAAGCTTCTACGAGGAACTCAAACTTTACAGGTTCAAATGCCCTTTGCAACAGAACTTCTCATATGAAATACATATAACTGATGCACACTTGTATTTGCTCTGTTATAAATGCAGGCAAATAAGCCAAAGTCTTCAAGGGCATCTATGTATTCTAGATGTAGAGGGAGGAAAAGAGGTGTGGAAGGAAGTGAACTAGTGCTCATGTGTCAGCTAAGAAGGTTATATTTTATCAGTCACTGGCAAGAAAATCATGAATAGTAGGAGACCAAAAAACACTGTCTATTTGCAGCAGTGCCTGTGTTTCTAGATCGTTATTTTTGGTCAAGCTGATATGAATATGGGAAATATTGAGAAGGATTAAGCTGTGGTTTTGTATGGTTTCTTTTGCTTTTTTTCTTTGTTTTAAAAAGTCCTGAGATGCGCTTGGGAGACCCAGAGCTTCTGCTGTATTTAATTGTATTAATATTAAATTTGTTATTAGAGAAAGTAATTGCCTAGAAAGAAACATATTTTCTGATCCTGGAAATTAAATATCAGTTTTGGGAAAGCTTTCAGAAAGATAGAAGAGAATTAATTGGTGATGGAAAAGACTTTTTAATGTCTTTGGAAGATATTTCCCTGCCTTTTACCCTGATTCCTCTAGGTCACTCTCTGTACCTTTGTTCCTTTTGGGATCCAGAGGCTGTTCCACAGGTACAGCCATTTTATTTGTACTTGCACACCATTGACTGTAGCATTGTTTGTCATTTCTGACCTGTGTGCCACAGGTTCCCTGTTAGTAACAAAAGGGTTTAGGTAATATACTGCATTTTATAGCTTCATGGATGAAATAAAAATGCCCTCATCAATTTGACTGTAAGCCTGGCAGGATACAGGTAACTTGTGTTTATGCACTACCAAACACAAGCATCTCCACTATTGATTAGATTAGTACCTTTGGGCACTAACTTAACATATGTATTTAACAACAGTAATTAAACTAATTCCATCTTATTCCAGGCACACCAAGTATTGAAACATTTCTGGTATTGATCAGTTTTTTTAAACTGCCCCATAATGATATAAATGGTTTTATGCACTGAAGTATGTTAACTTATTTGTCCTCCTCCTGATCTTGGGTGGAAAAGATATATCAGGTATCAGGTAGCCACATGTACCCACATTTAACTGAGTTCAATAATATCCCAGCTAGCTACTGGGATAGAAGTACCATGTACACATACCTTTCCAGGTGAATTAGAAATGCTGGATATATGGTAAATTATATGTTGTCAAAGTGGAAAACATTCTGCACCTTGAGCTTTGTGAAAACACATGTTCTATCTCCGTATTGTGAAATTCCAGTTGCAGATAGTGTGGACTAGAGGAATTATCACAGAATCTCAAGAAACCACAGCTTTGTTGCAATAATTTCTGTTTTTATGTCTTCTGCTGCTTATCAAAAGACTGCCAAGAAGGAGGAGGCTCTCATCTTGACTTCCTACAGATATTAGGAGAAGTAGTTTTCTGTATGTCTTTCCAAACACTTTCTGAAACACTCCAGCTGGCTAGATCATTTGTGAGCTATACTCATTCAGCTGCTAAATTGTTTGTGAACTGTATTCCTTGCATTGATTATGTTCTTGTCTCCTAAATAAAGAGCGGTCTGAGAAAGCTGGACCAGTGATAGGAGCTTGCAGTTTTAGTCATTGCTGATCATCTGATATAAAAGCAAAACTAATGAGGAGCATGTGCTTCCTCTCTTGCTAGCTTCTAAGTCTGCCCACACGTTATCAATTGAGTTGGGTGGATCAGAGCAGTCAGCATTCAAGACTTCTGAGAATTCAGGTCTGCGAGGGCACGTTAAGTCCCAAACATCAGAAGGACAGATTGGTAAATACTTCAGAAAATACAGCTATATATTTATGAAATTGTTTTACAAAGCAAAGAATGAAATGCAAAACCAAAGATCACAAGTTATGTAGTGATGAGTCGGTGATTTAAAAAAAAAATCTAAAATCTACTATTTTCAAGTGTCCTGAAATTCTGTTGCCTCAAGCAGGCATCCCTGTAGGTTCTTGTACAAATATACTAAATTTGCTTCTGAAACTTCAGTGATCATGGGGAAAATGTTCCTGGATTTGTATTTATCTAGAGAATTCACTTTATTACAACAAACTCACAAATGTCTTGAGAATACTTTATTCTTCTGTTTGATTTAGGAAACAACCTCTGATTGATGGCAATTATTGTAGAGTGTAACCAAAAGATGGCAGCAGTTCAATTTTTTTTTTCTACTAAGTGGACAAAAGACTGAGCTTATTTACTGTTTTATGAGTTCTACTGTGTTATTGGAAAGGAAGAATGCTATGGATGCTATTTCCTATTGGAAAAGAAGTGATTAAAATGATTTGAGAGGTAAAAAGTGCTTTGCAGTTTTTGTGTAAACATAACTTCAAACTTATTTTTTTTAAATTGCTATTGGTTGGACACTGCCTCTAGGATTGCAATGAGCAGAGAATAAACCACATTGAGAGGAGGCGTGTGTCAGATCGAGTAGCAGTGTGTTTGTTTAAACACTTTCATGGTGGACAATTCCCAGATGGGACTTCATCCTATAGCGGCAAAACAGACCGAAAGAGAATTAGCTTCCTAAAAAGTGAGGTAACGGATAGGGGACCAGAAAGACCGACTGGGACGTGTTTCCTTACCCTTTAACAGTGAACCTGTCATTATTTCTACTGTGCAATCTAAATGCCTGTTTGCTTCAACTTTCCTGGTGATGTTCATGAAGGAAATGATTAATGAAATGATCTTCACAGACCTTCTCAAAGCCATGTAAGGTCAGGTGAAAGATTTCTAGTTACTTCATTTGTTTCCAAACCAGCTGCAGTGTGGTGGCGTCCCCAAAGTGCCTGAAATTGTGCGATGTGCAAATATGAACCTTATGCTGGGTTTTGTATTACCAGTGCTGTCGAGGAGGCCGTAACTATAGAAAAGATACCTCTTTTGGTCAGTGGGGAAAGGGAAATAACTGTTTGGCTTACAGTGCAAAAAGATTCCCAAAGTACAAAACCAAAATAACCAAGCACTCAAACAGAAAAGCCTTTACTTCCTCCCAGCCCTCAGTATTTTCAAGTTCAAACACCTCACAAATCATAGCATATAACTATGTTTTCCAAAACATAAAAAAATAAAAGCTTAAAACTTTCTATGTTTTCCAAAACATACAAAATCCCTTAGGAAAAGGTTTCTCATAGCTTCACATTTCCTTACAGGAGATTGCTCAACAACTCTTAAGCAACATTTCCATTATGCACAAAGCAAAACCAAAAGCTTGTAGTGTTCCAGTGTTCATTCATTTGCTGCTGTAACTGAGTAAGGTTACTCCTTTGTAAGGCGAATATGAATTAAGAACATAATCCTGGTAACTGAACTTCACAGTTGTGAAGTGGCATTATCACCTTGTTAATGTTTTTCATATTCCTGGGCTGCATCCTGCCCCTCTACTCTGCTCTCGTGAGACCTCACCTGGAGTATTGTGTGCAGTTCTGGTGTCCTCAAAACAAAAAGGACGTGGAACTGTTGGAACAAATCCAGAGGAGGTCACGAGGATGATCAGGGGAGTGGAGCACCTCCCATATGAAGACAGGCTGAGAAAGTTGGGGCTGTTCATCCTGGAGAAGAGAAGGCTGCGTGGAGACCTCATAGCAGCCTTCCAGTACCTGAAGGGGGCCTATAGGGATGCTGGGGAGGGATTCTTCATTAGGGACTGTAGTGACAGGACAAGGGGTAGCATGTTGAAACTTAAACAGGGGAAGTTTAGATTGGATATAAGGAAGAAGTTCTTTACTGTAAGGGTAGTGAGGCACTGGAATTGGTTGCCCAAGGAAGTAACGAATGCTCCATCCCTGGTGGTGTTCAAGGCCAGCTTAGACAGAGCCTTGGGTGACATGGTTTAGTGTGAGGTGTCTCTGCCCATGGCAGGGGAGTTGGAACTACATGAACTTAAGGTCCTTTCCAACTCTAACTATTCTATGATTCTATATTTCAGCAGGACTAATATATTTCAGGACTAATGCCTGATATCCAACCAGTGTGGCACACCACTGCAGAAACACTTTGAGTAGTTGAAGACTGTCTTGACTGGGGGACATTTGTTCGTTTATTTTATATGATGAAACTCTCACTAGCATTTCCCTCTGACTTAGTATTTATTTTCCATAGCTCAAGGTTCCAGGCTGAAGATAGACATAGGGAATAAATAAAAGAAACAAGTACAATGTGTGATTCATATACTTTTGGCTTCAGAACAGAAGCAGTTTTCCCAAAGAAAGCAGGGTGAGTACAACTTGCTTTTTTCTACATAAGGTTTAAAGAGAAAGCCGACAGGTGAAAAAGACCTTAATAGCTGAAATGTGATGGAAAATCTGCCTGTGTTTTTTGCAACTGTCACCTTTTTTTATACCTTTTGATCTACCCTGATATTAGATAATTGTAATTTTACAACTCTGAATTGTTACTGAATTTTATTTCAGAAGTGGAAAAATGAGTTTATTCTTTGTACCAGCAAAATTAGGTTTAGCCTCCTGCAGTAATTCTAATTCTTTCTTCATACCCATGCTGTTATTTTTTAGGCAACTGCTATCTGTGGATGAGAAAGCATACCTTGTTTTATTCACAGGTCTTCAGCTTCACAGTCCTCTCAACTAGTGCAGTGCAGTTAGCGTCAAGCCTAATTTACAAGCCAGGAGAGGCTGACATCAGTGGGAGTTGTCTCACAAAGGAGCATACGATGTGACGCCAGAAGAGGTACATGAACAATCTGAGCTCTTTGTTAAATGAAAAAAATGTTGGTGTTTGTGGTGAATTAAACATCTGCATTTCACTTCAAGCATTGAACAATCTTTGAAAATGCAATTTCCCCTGTTTTTATTAAATTCAAGTCTGACAAAACTTGGCCATCAGAAGTACTTCTAAAAGGAGTGACCAGTAAAGAATGGTGTCTTTTATTCTATTGAAAAACCAGATGTACTAACCTTTTTCTTTTTTCTGGTGTCTCACATATATACCATTTGGTTCCATTACTGGTCTTTCCCACTGCATTCACTTTTTGTCTATGTGGTCATTAATTTATATGTTAAAATTCAAGGCTTCTCAAGGAAAAGTTGTTTAGTAAGAGGATCAGTCTCATAGTTAAGCTTAAAGATTGTTTCACTTTATTTTTTCAGGAAGAGTTTCAACATGGTTATCCAATTTTATTTCTTTTTCCCCCAAAAATGGGAAAAGTAAGACAATCTTTAGAAATTTAAATATTTTCTCAAAAACAGTTGAGAAAACCTGGACTATGACATTATTCTACACTAAGCCCCAGGAGAATTAAAAATGTGTATGATTTTTGTTTTTTTTGGTGAAGAATTTACTTCTCAAAATGTACTATTTCAGACAATACAAAATGAAGAAAAATATGTCCTAGAAAACTGTTGTAATATTTCCAAAAAACATTTGATGTCTGAATTTGATTAACAAAGAGATTTGGATGCCATTCAAAAAACTAAGTCTGCTGAACAGGGTTTGGTTTTGTGATGTTCTGGTCTACTGCTCTGATCTACTCATAGGATGAAGATCTAAAGTAAAATTTCTTCTTGAAGTGAACAAGGCAGTATTAATGCTCAATTAACCCATATTTTGGATGATTTTCCAACAGAAAAAGGTGACACTTGCTGTTGTGATTGATATCCCTTATTTCACACTATCCAGGACCAAAATGCTGTGACTCAAAAAAGCTGTGGAGAGGGAACTCTGAAAGAAGTTCGCAGGCAGGAGCTGACAATAGTTCCCCGAGGCTGAACACGTCACTGATCCAGGCAAGCAGTGCTGGCCACAGCTGGCTCTTTTCTTCTCCTAGAGAAGGCTTCAGAGGACACAGCCAGCTCATTCCCGCAAAAGCCAGCCCTGCTCCCTCACATACCCAGGCCTGGCATGGGAGCAGTACTTGGACGGCCTGCAAGCCATCTGCGATCCAAGAGCAACAGAATCGCCACCTTTGGTACACAGGGTCAGCGACATGAAACATTAATTTCTTTTTTTCTCTTGATTGTTTTCTGACTCTCGCTTGCTGGCGTTATTAAGTATGCCTGATTTGTTTCTCCCTAAATTAAACGTTTTGTTTAATCTCAAATGAACCATCTTAATTAGTTGAGTATGTGGAAATATTTCAGTTTGGGATTGATATAAACCAATAGAAACTACCTTTTTTTTTTTTTCTTTTTCCTGTTGGCTACCAAAAGGAAAAAAAAAAAAAGAAATATTTACATGGTTTCTGTTTTAACATCAGCAGCAGAGGAACTTGGTAGGATTATTCCTTTGTTTAACTCAAAAATCAGTGTGAAATGTGAAGCTATATGATTCTATTATTAAAATCAAAGCAAGCTCAGAGACGCAGCCATGGTAGAGAAAAGAGGGTAGTTTGCATCCCTGGCAGTGTTCAAGGCCAAGTTGAATGGAATGAGGTGTCCCTGCCCATGGCAGGGAGATTAGAACTAGAGGATTTTAAGGTCCTTTCTGACACTAACTATTCTATGATTCTATGTGTTTCTTTCTAATATGCTTGAATTCAGTCTGAATTTATACTGGAGTCTCCTAAAAGTTGATATTATTTGGGATTCAGGGTTTCCTTTATGTATAGAAATAGTCCTGGATATTGAACTTAGTTTGCTTTTAGGTGATGGATACATTCTGGTCCTGGTGTTCATTAGGCATTAATGTGAGCAGCAGATTTAGATGAGAACACTATAACAGATTTTAAACTTGTTAAAATTCTATAGGTTTTTTTTTGACCAAGGCTTTGTATTTTAAGACAGCATCAGAGTTAAAATTCCAGCCAGTGTGAGCTTCAGCATCTTCAACTGGGATTTCCAGATCAGGTACATCTCTAGAGAAAGTAAAATATAATGTGGAGGAGAAGACAGGATGAAAGACAGGCAAATAATTTTTCATGCTTGTCTTACAGTAATATAGTAGAGAATAAGAATGGGAATAGTGCTGTTGGAAACTATCCAACACAAATATGATTGAAGGGAGATGAATGAAGGCTTTGGCTGTATCTTGTTGCAGAAGGGAGTCAGATGCGCGATGGAAAAGTCAAGTCACCCCTCCCAAAATTCCAAGGAGAAGCTGTGGCTTCTTCTGCCCTTTATGGGGCAATCAAGTGGTTGATTCTACGATGGAAATTAAGAATTAAAAAAATTAATTCTTTTTCATCCAAGCGTAAATTAAATAACTTCAATTTGCTTTATCTGCTGTGGCATTGAAAAGATGGAAATCGATTATTTAGGTGCTGGTTATGGATGTACTCACCCCTCCTTTTTCTCCTCCTCTCCTTCAAGACCTCCACCATTTCAAGCTGTCCCTTGATATGCTGGAAGCCAAATTAAAAGCATACAGAAAGCAGTTACCTGGTAAATTTAGCTTGGACCATGTGTGACACACCTGCCAAGGCTAGCTCACATGGAGAGTGCAATAAAGAGTATGAAGTAAAGTCAGAAGGGGATGTTTTGTGTAGGCTAGATATGTCATTAGGATCAGTCCAGGAGTCATTTTTGACAAATTATCAATATTACTATATTTTTTTAGATTTAATTTATTTATTTCTTTATTTACTTATTTATTTATTTTAATATACAGTGCTTACAGCCAAAAGTCATAACTGGATGCTTAATATCTTTAATTTAAAATTTAACAGTACAAGTTACACTTATGAAGCACTGCAAGATACAATACAGACTTCCAGTCAGACACACTTATGTCCTTCTCCAAGTCCAGGGGGTCAGATCACATTCTGGTTTTCTTAGCAGCAAGGAGGGCTTGGGATGTAATTGAAAGAAAATGAAACCTGATGCACAAGTTCTGTGGAAAACAGTGACTAAGTCAGTAGCCACGCTTTCTGGGAAACCTGTTATGAAAAAAAAAAAAAAGGAGAAATTAGTCAGTTACGAGTATCTTATATTGTAGAGAAATTAAATTTCTCTAAACAAGTGAGTCTTTATAGTGATTTGATGATCATATTGAAATGTTTGAAGGTACTGCTAATGGCTAATGTTTGCTGTGAGTGCTGGACAATGTCCTAAAGCCCTGCACTGGCTGTGCTGATAGGTTTGTTAATCTGCATAGGTGACTGAAACTCTTTCACAAGTGCTGGTTTCACAGCATTAGCTCCAGCTTTGTAAATGCTTCTCAATCTGTAAGATACAGGGTTCTGAAACAGCATTATCCACTTCCGATCTGCCTTTCCATTCCCATACTTTTGATACAAAGTGGCGTCTCAACAATTATACTGGAGGCACAAGGAGAGAAAACTATGACTTCTTTTCTCCTCTGAAACTGCTTGCAAACTAATCCCCAGTCATGTTTCATACTGCAAGCTATTTATTACAGAGAAAAGGTTAAGAGCTTGAGTGGATAATTTCTCTCGAAGTTTTTCTGTTTTTCAGTCTCTCTTCTGAAAACAGTTTTATTGGCAAAAAAAAAAAAAAAAAAGAGAAAAAAAGAAAGGCTATCTCACCAAATGTCACATACCTCACTGTATTATTTCAGTTCTTGGTAGATGAGATATCACTCTTATCGCTAGGAGAACCAAAGAAAGGAAATGGTTTGGAATAAGTTGGGTTAGTTATTTGTGAAGTTGTGTACTTTTCCCCCCTCATGTCAATAGTTAAATTGATTTTATAACAGTAATGCCAACAACAGCTCATCCAACAGGCCTCCATTTGATTATTGTACTCTGGTTTTTGGCTGCCAATAATCTTCACTGATATTAGTTCTACCTGACACCTTTACTGTTATTTTTACAAAAGATAGTGAGGGTTGAACTGAGCTCAGTTCTCTATAGGTGATCAGATCAGGATTAGAATACATCGTCAGGGCAATAACAACACATCACCTTTTACTTGGTTATGATTTACTCAGTCCTAATTTACAAACTTTCTACCCTCAAAGTAAATTGCATGTTTAGTTTATCATTTTTTTTTTGCGTATGGTCATACTACTGTAACTCAATGAAGACTCTCAGTGTCAGTTTTCTATTTTCACTGTTAAACAAAAGTGAAATCATGACTAGGAGGCCAAACATAATGCAGTTGGAATAAATATATGTGATTTTTTTTTCCCTCCCCTTACCTGTTATCTAAATGAGGTAATATCCTAAAGTGCAAGTAATTTAAATGATTGTCTAATACTTTTAACTGAATTTGGATAGTTTCCTTTAAAAACTGCCTCCTGAAACAGACTTTTTACCCTATAGTAAAGTAGAAACTGAGTATAAATGTTGCTTTGAGGAGAATCATGTGGAAACAAATATAGGCTTCCTGCCTGCTACAGTGAGCTGTGCAAAATATGCACAGCAGGATTTTGGTCAGGAGATTGAGAGATTAATATAGAACCGATGTCTCTTTGCAGAGGAGATAATCAGGGGAATTTTCATGTATTTAATCACTCCAGAAAAGGTAGCTGAAGTTGGGATTTTTTTCATACTGATTCAATGAAACATCTTGATTTAGGATCTTTGGGATATTTTCTGGATGCCATTGCACACTGCAACATATTCAGCAAAAAAAAAAACCCCAAAACAGGTGAGTGGTGATGTCCAGTAGACTAGTATCTACATATTCAAAATAGAAATACAGAATTACCACTTATGCCAATCTTATGGAAAATGTAACATGAAGACTCAATGTGCTCATACATACAATGCAGGCAAATAAGAACAGTAATACTGTTAAGACTCTTGGTAAACTATACTTATCTATATTCACACCTCTAATTTTTGAAACTCTGGAAGGCATTATCCTTAAGTTTTCCCCGGATTTTTCTCACAAAGAATACATTGTAAAAATAACGTTATCATCCTGAGACAAAGAGTTGGAATATATTAATCTGATAGGATTGTTAGGAACATTAACCACTGGTTACTTTCCACTCTAACTCTGAACTCCATTGGCGGTAACCATATGTACAGTCTTTGGAACATACTTGGCTCACATACAACTTTGAAGCTGGGACTAAGAATGTAAAAAAATACCCCAAAACCTAGTCATACATGGTCATGGGTCAAAGTCTAGAATAGAACAAAGTAAGCGTATCTTGAGTTTGGTTTTCCTTTTGCTTTTTACAAAATAGCTGTTGGAGAATCTGTGATTTATTTCCCTAGTAATCTCAAAATGAAAGAAGCTGGGTTTATAAAGAATAGCCCTTCATTTAGTTACAATGCACTGTATGTTTGGTTTCTTTTTTTTTTAACCAAGTCTGTTTTTCAGTAGTTTGAATTATCAAAGCTTCTTTTGATTTCTTTCAAACAATACTTTCGAAAGTGCTAATTATTCTGGATATTTCTTTGATCTTTTCTTGGTATTTACACTTCATATGAATTCTTTGTATGTTACATTATAAAATGTTGTATATTAATAGTGTATGTATGGTTTATAGTGTTTAAAAGAAATTGCTCAAATGTGCAAAAGTTCTGTGGTTTACTTTTTATCATGTCATATTATGAGCTGCAGATTTCTATGTACTCTTCCTAGGGCTGTCTCTGAAAGATCATCCTCGCCCTAGCATCAAGGATGAAACATGTGTTAGGTTAGGTAGAATTTACAAGAGTGGTTTAAAGGGTTTAATTTTGTCTTACATATGCTATAGAGTCCAGAAGCCTAGGAAGGACAACAGGGTGAATCATTTGCCTTGATTAGACTACAAAAGTATCTGGGTTTGTACCTGAAAACAGGTGTCAATTGTGGGTGTTGTTTCAGGGGTGAAAGAAGACAGGCAGGGGATAAGGCAGTCAGGGATGTATAGAGAATAAAGACACGAAAAGATTACTGGGGTGATAAAAGGACAGGAAAGACATTTGCTAAATGGTTAAAGGTCTGTTCATACAAAAAACCTGCAGATGGAGATGAGGCGGCAGCATGAGCAAATCCACAACCTGAATAAGGATGGCTCAACTGGACTGACAGGCTTTGGGATCTTCTCAGCTGTTTCATTTTCATTCATCTGTTAACCAGGAAACAGGTATTATTTCTTTATACACACACGGATCAGAGGCAGAGAGAGATTTATGTAAGGTCACCCAGGAAGAAGCAGACCAGGGAGCTAAACCAGGAATTTCTGAGTTCCAGACCAGTATGCTAACCATGGGACAGCTCATTTCCTCTCTATGGGAGCTTCTGCTGCCAAGTTGCATTAGAGGAGAACAAGTCCTTCTTGTTTATACTCCTTTAAAACAAACCTTCATTAGGACTGGGTTCAATACATCACAAATACATTATCAAGATTATCATTAAATGTTTAATAAATCTCTAAATCCTAATGATAGGATTGTCCGGTGATGTAAATGAAAATGAGATCGCACGATTCAAGGAAAAGGCAAGTAAATGATCTGAGGAAAAAAGTAAGGTTATTTGCTGATGTAAGGAAAAAGAATTGAAAAATCTCTGATTTTCTCTGAATTGGAAAAAAATGTATTTGTGTAATTGAATAAGTCAGAATAATTTAAAAACTCATTTATTATGAAATAAAATCTGTTTGTTTGAATTCTGTGTCTCAACAAATCCCCTGAGACTGTTTACATAAAGGAAAACAATCTGCCCATGTTAAAAAAGTTTACTCCCTTCCCTCATTTCCAGTTCTTCCCTAAGGGTGAAAAAAAAAGGGGGTGGGGGTGGGGGTGGGGGAGAAAGAAAAAGGAAAAAGAAAAAAAATATTTGTGCAATGCTCTTAAAGTTACGGAGATCATACTGTTGCAAAAGCCAGCTGTCACTTAGCTGCTATCCTCCACAAAGGATGTTGCTCAAGACATTAATGAAAAAAAACTGTGCTTTAAAAATAAAGAAAACTGTTTATGCTGAACACCATGGATCCTTACTAGATTATAAGTATAGCTTAACACCTTGAATACTTTGTAATGATGCTCTTCATTTTTAGGGTATTCCACACCTTAGCTCCAGGCTCTGTGTTCATGTGTCTGTTGCTGTTCCTGGACATAAGTCAGGTTATGGTTTTGGTACGGTAACTGTACAGATACACTCAATCTGACTTCTGTCTTTTTTCCTAAGTACTTATATACTACAGATATCATCACATTCCTTTTCAAAATATTTTCTGCTTTTTTAAAAAAGAGAAGGTTCTAAAGAAGGTTCATTCTTTAAAAAAGGTTTTCCTAGCAGCACTAAATTTAAGTCTACATATTGCCAGTATTACTCCTTCCATGGGTCTTGCTTTAATGACAGGCATGCAGTCTGGTCTGTATTTCAACTGTGAGTGAACAGCCGTTCATTTCTTTGGCTGAATGCAGTCCTGGCCCTGCTTAAGTCAATGGGGGTTCTGTCTCTGACTGCCATGAGGTTTGACTTTCAGCCTGTGCCTCAAATGAGTTTCAGAGTGTCAGTGTTCCCAGTAACAGCAGCTAAAACCTAGGGATTTGACTAAGTGCGGCTGCAAAGCTGACATTGCTGGTAATACAGTCAGCTCTGCTTGTGCACAAAACAGGTGAATGTGTCTTGTGGATGTTCAATGGTGGACACATTTACATCTGTCCAAATGTGGGATTTGTTCATAAATTGACTGCAATGGAAGGTAATACTCTTCATTCAATATTTTACAAATTTTTTTTTTTTTTTTTTTTTTTTTATTATTTAGGACTAATATTCAGCAGCCAAAAACTAGTTACACATGTATACATGCTTTTCTATCCAACACTGGAACTTACCTTGCCATCATAAGTCTATGTTTGGAAAGGGAGCTATGGTGCTTGTAAGAATGTTTAGGGCTAGAGAGCCTGAGTAGTGAAGTGGTATTAAGGCCCCCCCAATAGCCTATTATTACTGCCTGTCCCTGACACCCTAAAGCCAGGACCACCCTAATGATGACCTGTTGGCCCCTGTACTAACCAGACTAGCTGGCTTTCCAGCTGATCTGAATGCATACTGTTTTTCAGAGTTTTTCTGAAGCTTTCTGTCTGCTTCCAGTTGCTCAGTAACTTGCACAAAGTTATTAGTGTAAATTCATTTGTCTTCTTATTAGCCCAGTTGCTTCTAATTGATTCTGTTTTTCAGCACCATGGGCTGATAGCTGGATTTCCTGAAGAAGCAATTTGCTTTTCTTAACTTTTCCCTCACAGCGTATGGTGTATTGACCATGCTGTTTGGTTACTGCTTTTATATTCGTCTCACCAAAATATTTCTGTATGTTTCCTGGTCTCTGATACTCTTCAGTTAAATACCACATATTTCCCTCGCATCCTGCTAGTTCATCCACTTGTTCTTCTTTTAACTCCCTCTCCTGTTTTGGCAATGATTTTATTTTCTTTGATGGGATTTTGGTGCCATATAATTTTTATATACATTTTTTTTAAATTTCAACAGAACATATCACAAGGGAACAGTATCCTAAACCTGTTCTCACAATCCTTTGGGAAAGGTAGGATGATGTATTGGCCCAAGGAATACACTGTTTTGTCCTCTGGCAGGTAAGTGGCGATTATTCTAGGCCAGCTGTTTTCGCTGTTTCCTTACCAGCAGTTTTAGTACTTGCATAATTTTTCTCTCTGAGCCCTTCAACAAAGAATAAGAATTCTGGATATGCATCATCAATCTCCAAGAATAAAATAGGCTCCAATACCAGAACATTATTTCTCAGTTTTATCTATCATCTAGTTTTATATCAATCTTCTCAATAATTCACAGTGCTGCTGCATCTGTCAAGAAGAGTTTTCTGCTGTGTTTAAAGGTAATAATTCTAATATCTGAGTGGAAATGGTGTGGAAAAAAAAAAAGCAGCTATACAAAATGAACTCTAGTCTCAATCCTTTTTCTTAGATCTTTCTCTATATTGTCAATAAACTGGCGCACATTGCAAAACTAATTATCAACCAAGATGCCGATGTTGTAACGTATCATCTCTTTCAGTTGTCATAGGAGAATTCAGCTTATACAAGAATTCAAGGAAAACCTGTAAAGCAACGATGGCTGCAAACAGCTTGGGCTGGAATTGGAAAGCTGCATTTTCTGTTGGATAGCAAAGTATTTTCCTACCAATGATCACCCTTGTAGTCTTTAGCTCAGTGAGTTCCCATATGTCATGGTTTAAGCCCAGCTGGTAACTCAGAACCACCAAGCCAGTCGCTCATTCCCCTCCCACCTTCTTCCCACCTGCTCCCAGAGGGATGGGGAGGAGAATGGAAAGAATGTAACTCCCACGGTTTGAAATAAGAACAGCCCAGTAACTAAGGTCTAACACAAATCACTGCTGCTACCACCAAAAATAATAATGATAAGGGAAATAACAAGGGAAGAGAATACAACCACTCACCACCCACCAACTGATACCCAGCCCGACCGAGCAGTGATCTAGCCCTTCTGGGTAACTGCCCCCAGTTTATATAGTGGGCATGACGTGCTGTGGTATGGAATACCTCCTTGGTCAGTTTGGATCAGGTGTCCTGTCTCTGCTTCCTCCCGGCTTCCCCTCCTCCCTGGCAGAGCATGAGACTCAGAAAGTCCTTGGTCAGAGTAAACATTATTGAGCAGCAACTAAAAACATCGGTGTTATCACAGCATTGTTCCCAGGCTGAAAGTCAAACCCACAGCACTGCACCAGCTACTAAGAAAATGACTGCTACTGCTGAACCCAGGACACCATACAGTGTATCGCAATATGTCTTCTCAGACTGGGAATAGGGAGAATATTATATTCCATGTTCCAAGCTGTAACTCATTTTCCCTCTGAATCAGAAAGCCACTAATTCTAAGGAAGATGATTCTTTAACAGATTTTAATTTTTTAATATTTCTCCTATTTTTTTTCCTATTAACATGTTTCAAACTACTGTAGTCAACCTAAAAACTTGAGTCAGCAGTGTGACAGTATGACAGCCTGTGAACCAGAGGATTGTGCCTCACACAGAACAGGCTTGTCGCTACTTGATCCTCTAAAGGCCTCATTCTGAATGCTGTGTACATTTGTGACCACTGTTGATAGAAAGCGCAGACTAATTTGGTGACTTCCCAAGATGATGAAGCAATAGCATGACCATTACATTTTTGGTCAATAGTTTTTTCTTAAACAATGTTCAAAAAGTTCAACCTTTTCTATCTGAATTTTTAAAAAGAGGATTGCCCCATAACCTCTTACTGTTAGTTTTGTTGTTGGTAGGTTTTTATGCTTGATGGTATTCTTTTTGGTGTGTGTGTGTCTTTTTAAATTTTGTTTTCTCATTAATGTTTTAATAAGAAAAACTTTTTGTCTTTTTTTGGATTCAGCTATATTTTATATATATTCTCCCAAAAGATAACACACATCTTATAGAGATATTAACAGCTTATCGATATTGATGCATTCCATCCATAGGTAACTTGAATAAAGGAAAATTGCTATATAGCTAATTAGGGCCTCAGCAACATATCTCCATTTTATTATTCTGTTGTCAATGTACCTCAGCAAATATGAGGACAGAGAATTTAAGCAAAACCTGAAATGTTATTTGCTGTATACAGCTGAGGAAAAATACCAGATCACACTGAATTTCATCAAAGAGTAGGTTCTGGCAAAGAAAGGATACTGTGCTCAGTACTCTTACAAACCTCTGAGTCACTTTGACCTATTCTTTTTTAATCCTGTATGTTGCTTATGATATGTGCTCCGCTGCCTGTGACATTTACTGTGGTTACTGGGGTTGCTGGGATATGCTGCTTTCACGTTCATGTTATGAAAAAAATACTTTCAAAGTGAAACATGTAAACATGAGAGTTGAAAGCAGCAACTTTTCTTGGACTTTTTGACTCAGAAAGTGCCGTGATAAAGACAGTGAATTCATGTAGCAACAAGTTCCTCATTTTTATTTCTTCTTTCATTCAGCTGTGGAATTTTTAAAAGGAATTATTCACCATTGATCTGTATAAAGTACAATGTGATCACAGGCTGTACAGTCCCAGATTAACTTGGATTAACAGTGCAATAAAAATAAACCCCATAATTTCATTAATTCTGACTAATGAATATATCTGAAAATTATAGCTGCTAAGGAAAAATATTATACACAGTACACTTAATAAACAATAAATAGCCAATTTTAAATTTATACTCTCTTAGGAAAAAAATACAAATTCTGTATTCAGTCTAAAAGGTAGCATTGTTATTGGAAATTACTACCTTACCGACTGAGCTCTATTTTTTGGTCACAATGCATTTTACATTTAGGATGTACCTGTTATTATTTAAGATGCAGATCTTTTAAAAAATGATAGTATTAATTATTAGAAAGTGGGAAACATTAATTAAAAGTATTTTCTTTTTTCAAGCATTGAAGTTTATTTTATTACTAGCATAGCTTGCTAGTACCATTCCAAAAAAAACAGTGTCCTGTGTTATCACCATGAACCACACTGCCTATCTATAAATGTTACCTTTCCATTCTCATATGAAAAGAAACAATCTACTCATGCAAATCTTGCATACAATAATTTGCTATGCTTTTATTTCTTCTGGCCTTTAAGATGAAAATAATCATATAATGGCAAAACAAAGCAAAAGGAAATAAAAACCTGTTTCAAATATAAAAATTAATTAATCAATTTACTTAAACCCCCACTGAATAAAATGTATGCAGTTGAACCAGGCTGTCAGGTTTGGCTGTCCTACCCAGAGGTGCACCAGCGCCCTTACCAGCACACTTCACAACCACCCACCTCTCACCTTTAGTACATTCTTCCGATGTTTTCCATTGCTCAATCTAGTCCGGTTAGTGCTAGTTTTGTCTCCTTGGGCTTCACCCTAAACAGTTCCTTTTCCTCTTTTTTTTTTTTTGTTTCTGTTATTTATGCTCATGTAGAAGAAAGATAATCACTTCTCCCACTTGATTTCTGTTTAGGCTGCCTGTTTTTATTTAATTTATAGTATTATTTCCTCAAAACTCACATTTGTCATTCCAACCCCTTAATCCTTCCACTTAATTAATTCCAAACGCTTGGTCATCTACAGGAGTAAGGCTAAACAAGGTAGAGTTTTCTAGCCCCAAGGAAACAGTAACATATTTACCTAGATAATTCCCTTGTCAGTCAGCTTTTATCAGACTTCATGGAAGCTCTTCAGAGGACCTCGGACAAGTGGATATTAGCTATGAAAGCTAAATAAAAATAACAGGAAAGGCTGATCCTCTTCAAAAATAAATCAAAAGGCTAGAAGTCATTCAAAATGGAAACATGGACATTCACCGACAGGTTTTGCTCCTTAAGTACAGCTCAAGTGTACTAGGACCTGAAGTGACAAGAGCTCAAAGTTTGCCCTTCATCCTAAGGGCTAAGTAATTCTCAGAAGGAAATAATTCTTATCTCATACTGGCCAATTACATAATGTTAAAAATGAAAGTACAAGAATCAAAGTCAGGGTGAGATGAGATGTCCTCTTATAAATACCCTCTTATAAATGTCCTGATATTTGATTAGTTAGCCAAATTTCAACAGAAATGGTACTTTTCCAGCAGCCTTACAGACTCATCCCTGTTTAGCACTTTTCTAGCCCAAATCAGGCTACTCAAAAGCTGTCTTGTTTTCACTGCAGTGCCACATAGCGATGGTATTATGGATTAATTTTGTACCTTTTTTATTTCTTCATTTCCTTAATTTTTCATGTGTTTTTTAAGTAAACAGCTCTGTGTCTAGTTCAGTTTCCCAAGCTAGACAGTAGAAGTCTGATACATAATTTCTGAGTTTGCTATTAACCAGCTATGACCTCAGGCAATCAGAATGTTAAAATTCTACTAATTGTTTTGTTACTAATTAAAGACTAAAAAACCCCTATCCTTATCACATTTTTACAACCTGCAGCATTGCTAAAGGACTCACAAGCTGCTGAAGAAAGCCCAGAGTTTTTAATTCTTTAACCATCAGAAGTCAGACTCACTCTTTCCGTGCTTGCACTCAAGTGTATATGTGATCTACTATGTATATACAAATGTGTGTGGCTGGCCTCTAAGAACCTTTATGACACTTCTGGATATGCTTCTATTTTGAATATGTAAAGCTAAACCTTCACATTGAGTGCTAGCATCTGGAGAGTGTGGCTGCAAAACTAATTCACAGATGTTTTGTCTCTGTATCTTTAGATGCACATGGGCCCATCCAGTTACTGAAACCTCGCATCTGTGATTTGTTTGGTCAATCCGGTCATGCAGAGGTCTGTTACCAATGTTAAACACTTCCTTTGTCCCAGAAATCCAACCCGATACCTTTCAGAAAACAAAGGCAAAGAAAATCAGTGTATTTTCATGTACGAGGTGTGAATTCCTCTTTGCTTTCTTTCTTCTTAATATGCTCTCAGGCTTTGATGGTCTAGTGTCTCGCTGAACATCTTTTTCTTCTCTCTCGTCCCCAGTGAAACTCCACTAATGCTATTACTGGAAATATCATTATCTTTCATTAGCCCACTCTTTATCAAATCCTACTGTTTATCAAGAGCAAGTGGTTTATTGAGATTTCAGAGGTAAATTGATTGGCTTGAGGCTATACCTATACAGATTGTATTAATTTAGTAAGAGCTGAATGGTTACAGAGCTGCCTATCACACTGAAAATGAAATTTCTTCTAATTAAATACACAAACCTTTTTACCACCTTTAAAATTGATATTGCTTGAGGTAAGCCAACACTGTGAGAATTCTAAAATATTAGATCATTCTTATTTAAATATCTCCACAGAGAGACCTCACTTCTTCATAAATGTGTGCTTTTTCTTTTCATTACGATGAATTTATTTTTTCATCAAAAATTATCTTCTGCTGGGAGATGCAAACACTTAGCTGGAAGCCTTGAGGCTGTGTTCCCACTTCTGGCTGTGGTTTGTTGTTGAGTCTAAAGTTTAAAGATCACACTTTGTTCTAAGATACTAGCAATTCTAGGAAAAAAAAGATAAGTTGTGAAAATACTAAGCTTTTTCTAAAATTAGATTTGCTTGCCAAAGCTGTTGCCTTATTCTAATTTCATTTGGTTTACTCTGATGTATCACAAACAAAATTTATTTCTTCCTCCTTTTAGATGCTAAGATATGCAGATACCTTTTCAGAATTTATCTGCAGCAATCACGTATTTCTTCATCTCCAGCTACCGTGGCATGGCTCAGGGAGAGAACTGTGTCCCCAAAATGTAGCAGCTGGCTGTTATAGGACTGCTTTTTTCTGCTAATCAGCTGTCATTTATATTGTTTGTAACCCAAAGCCCCTGCTGTTGGCTTCTCTTTGATGTGGAAGAAATAGTAATATTTTTCTAGAGCATAAAGTTAAAGGTAAAGCCTGTATGCAGGATACAGGATTCCAGGAATGCATATAGCAGATGTAAAAACTGGAAATTCTTCATAGACTGTGAAACATATTATTAGAAAGCTCTTATGCCAAGTGATGAAATTACCAACTTACAGAACTCCATCACTTTGTCCCCCGTCAGATTTGCAAACGCAAAAGGATCCTATGTTAAAAAGATACTTTTGGTTTTGTTCTTAAATGCAGCTGTGATCTGTTTCCTGATACTTTTGATAATCAGGAGTAACTAGTATTAATTTGACCCTGATTTTGTAACAGAAAAGCACACACACATTTTGCAAACAGCAGTATTAACCACAAGCTGTTAAACAGAAGGAATTTCACTTGGTCACGGCTTTGATTGTCCCATCAGTAAATGCTTACAAGAAACAAAGGATCATACTTATCATTTCTTTGTTGAGTTATCAGTTTCAAATGTCTTTTTATTTTTGCACGCATTGGAATAGATGCATCTGAAACTGAAAGCATCATATTTCACATTAATTGCCTGAAAAATGCTTGTCAGGGGCCAAAACATCATACTGAAAGATGACACTTAATAAAGGTAGCTTTTATGTTTCTGGGTAGAAGATTGCTTCAGCCTCTTCTATCTATTTCTGTAGATTGTAAACCCTTCAGGAGCAGGGTCTCTCTTGTGACTGTTCACACCATCCTGACTATGCCCCGGCTATGAAATAAGACCATCATAACACTGACAAGCTTTCTTGTGTTACCTGCATCCCTACCCTATCTTCTCCCCCAAACTCTTCAGCTTCTCTGCATTATCAGTGAGTAATGAACTTCAGATGGAGTATATAATAGGCTGTAATATATAAATTACTTCAAATGCAAGCAGGTGTGGTGTGTGATCACAGCTCTCAAGGAGTTGTACAGGCCTTTTCTGACCTTCAGCTGTGCTTTTGAACAGGGTTGAGGCTGCCAAAACCTCCTTGAAGTGCTGCAGGGCACTGAACCTGCCTAGCAATAAATGGTTAGATTTTAATTCCACCCTTCTGCCACAGATAACAGGCCACAAAAATGGTTTAGAACTCCCCCTTTTAGAGAAAAGTGCATAAAATCATAAAATAGCCTTTTAAATATGATTTACCTCTCTTAGTTAATTTCTTAATTAGATGTCTCCTGGAATTAGTAGCTCATTTGGTGAGTTACTTTAATTAATAACATCACTCTTTACCGTATTTCTTATATGAAAAGTTTTTCCATTAAACAGCATTTCACCTTTCTATTGAGAGAACATAGACCATGCCTCCAAACAAAGGCTTTCAAAATCACACAATTAAAAGGAGAAATGAAGAACGTCTCTTTAAAACCACTGATTGTAACTAATGCACTGATCGTAGTGCATTTATTGTTTGGTGTTTATATTCTATAACTGTTTATTGAAATATTGAGGGAATATGATTTTTCGGGGTTTTTTGGGGTTTTTTTTTTGGGTGAAACTGATAAAATCTGAGGGGATAGTTCTTTACCAGTCAGCTAGACCAGAAAATAACCAACTAGAACAGAAACAGCATGACTACTAGAATTTGTAATGAACCCTGTGAACAATGGGCTATTGCTTTTAAGTAAATTACTTCTTTGAAGTCACTGTGGAAAACCTGTTTGCAAGAATATGACCCTTTAATCTCAAAATATCCTTTAGAATGGCTTAATCTATCAAACCTTCACATATTAAGTCTGTAAATGTGTATGAGCAAAGAAACCAAATAATACCACATAACTTGAAGGCATACAGCAGGCATACCCTTGATGAGATTTATTCCTGTAATGGACTTATTTTGGCCATTATGGCACATGGCATAAATATAACAGGTTAGGACAATTTGAAGGAAATTATTTCTTTATTTAATTTGACTTGAGCAGAATGATTGAAAAGAATACTTGATGAAAGATTCCTTCTGATTTGGTTTAGCAGTGTTTCCATTCTGGAGAGTGGAAGAAGATAAAAGGAGTTAATATGGCTCTGCATTTAGTATCACTTTGTAGATTGTTCTTACGTGTCAGAATATTAAAGAAGTGAGTCATAAAAGAGAACAGTTTGTCCCACATGTTTAAAATTATCAAAAGAAAATTATAATGTTATTGTTATGGTTAGAACAGTACTTCCAGTCTTGATTAAGCCTGCTCACTACAAATTACCCCAGCCTGAACAGGCAAGATTCATGTCAGTAGTGGCAAAATCTGTCTTCTCTGGCCATTCAAATTTTAGGTCTAAGGTCACACGAAAAAATTGATACTTTACATAACTGTAAAGGAGACAACCCCTGGTCCTGAAATGTCACATTGATGGCTTTTAAAGGTCCCTTCCAACCCAAACTATTCTATGATTCTATGATTTTATAATTGAACTTTTAAAAATACATTTCTGACTGTTAAATCTGCAGTTAACTAAAGAGAGCCAAATGGGTACAGATTTACTACATGAAGCTTCCAGAAATTCTTAAAGAGAATGCTTGCAAATTTGCGGATTTATAGGAAGAACTTCCTCGGATTATTTTGTAGTCAATATTTAAAAAGTAGTTAAAAGATGTTTCAGTGTCACACCTGCTGTATAATCACCTTGCTATTAGTCTGTTCCTCTTCCGTCATTTCTAAGGTGCACACTTTTACAAATTAATGCATAAAACTGTATATAGGAAAGAATCAAACGATACAGAGAAGGATCCTAACCATCCCCCATGTATGCCTTGTAGTGGCATAATAGAGAAAAGTAGTTATTAAGAAAGTAACAGATATAGAAGGTTTGCAAATGAAGAAGAGAGAAGGGGAATCACTGTTCCCCAGTTCCTTCTGTTATAATCAAGTTAGGAAGTTTGTAGTAACCAAGTGATTTAGAGTGACAGTATGTGATTAAGATGAAAGTAAGTGTATGTCTAAGTTGGAACAAATGCAAGTCAACAAGCTGATGTAATGAAAGGATTCAGTAGCCATTCCAATATTTAGCACTGGTTGGCATGATCTGTCAGTGAGTCATCTGACCAAGAAGCAGCTTCTTCATTTTTATGTTTATGCAAACATGGCTAAGAACAAATATGAATAAGACAGCAAAGAATTTTTGTTGTGTTTTTTTTTTTTTTTTTTCATTACATATCCTGGCAAATTACAAATATTCCGGCTTGGGCTGAAAACTTCTGGGTTTAGTCTTTTTTTTTTCCACTTAAAGTTTTGTCTGTGTATTTGATAACCGGATGATATATACTTGAGCTCTCTCCTCCCTCTGCTAACATGGTTTGGCTCTCATGACTAGGTCAAATTCAGCTATTTCAGAAGTTTAGCTAATGTTTTTTTTTGTCTGCTCATCAAGGAATTGCTTTGCAGGTCTGCTGGTACCTCAGAAACAATTTGTTGATTGGGTTCAAACAGGCCCATCAGGCATCTGATGGGCAAATTCCTTCACTGAAGGAATGCCTCTGAATGGACTTCTTGAATTCTTCTTGTGACATGATCAAGATCTCCATTAAGCCAGTATATCTGTCTTTGTTTTTCTTAGTGAAAAGAACTACAGTGCAAATATGAATGCCACAACTTATAGCAAAATCTGCATTCTCCTTCCCCCCACTCTCCAAACTTCACCAGGGAAACTGGGACTATTTCCCCTTTGTTCTGTCTACAGTAACTCTTACCTCATTCTCCGGGATGAATATGTCGTTATCAAGAGACAAAAAATTGAACTTCCTTGCTGATAGGGATGTTTAGAAAATAAACAGCCATTATCCACAGCTGTACTTCCAGTAAGAGCAAACAGCCTCCTTTTAGATATCAGCAGGTGGAAACCTCAGCCTGTTTGTTGTTACAATTTCTGATAACTTGTCTTGTTTTCATTCCACTCTGGCAGCGAATGCCTACTGGCATGCTGGTGTTTTCAACCAACTGATTTTGGGGCTTGTTACAAAACACAATTTATATTTAACTACCTAGGAACTTCCTCCTTTAACTGCATTGGCCAGTGTCCCAATTCAGGCAGGACTTATGCCAGAATTTGTGACTGCTTTATAAACTACTTCATGGTGAGGCATGAAGGTCAGAGTAGCAGTTATCTGAATGACAAAGCCATGGATGAGCTGTTCAGTGCATTCTGAACTTTATTTTTTAATCCAAGAAGTGTTTTAACATATTTTAAAATTAGTATTTTGAATATGCCAGGATACTAGATGTATGTATTTTATCCGAACCCCTCAAGAATCAAGCAAACCCAGGATCCTGAGACCAGATCTTTGAGGAGAAATACTGCAACTTCTATTACTTGCTTCAGGCACCTACACTGTCCAACTGTAAACCAACATGATAGCACGTGTGTTCTTATAAAACATTTATTTTCTATCTTGGACAGAAACATACAGTTTTGTCTTACGACTATCAAGATGGGACCTAAATCAGAAACTATACCTGATTCTGAAAGGGGGCACAGCAGTCACATAATGCTTTTAAGAAAGCCCTATTTGTAAAATTTATATGAGCTTTCAAATGCTTAAAAATTGGTATCCTTTATTGTGCACTTATTGCCCCTCCTCTACTATGTACATCATCACCTGCCATACTATTGACCTAATTTTCTGCCTACATTTTCCAGACATGAATTGTAATTAATTTCTAAACCAAAATCAGCCTTGATCAGTCTTAACTGTTTCATGAAAGGATATTGCAAATTGTCCTTCATTTATATGTGATTTAAAGTCATCATCTTTGAAAATCTCCTGTAAAACTTCCAGACATGTAAATTATTCCTCATTTTCTAATAATGAGAATACTAAATAATGCTACTAATATCACAATAAGAATTAGTAATGCTGGGGTTCTTAACAAGTGATTCAGATGTTCGAGGCTGTAATTTTTCATCTCTGTGTCTGCCTGTTGCTTGCTTCAGAACAGAGCAAGCCTCTACCCAACTCACCTCTCAGTATTGTTTATAAGCCTCTTAAAACTCATCCTTTGCATACATTTTTTCCCCCTCAGCCATATAATATTTAGAATGAAGTGTATACATCAAAAAATGTGCAATATTGCCTGATGTAAATCCCATCTACTCTAAATCTCCTTTCTTACCTTCATCTGTATACCTGCTTTTTCATTTTAATCATCCATCTTGTATAGCTGGATCTTTGATAGAAGTTGCTCCACAGGGATGGCAAGGATAACTCCAGAGGAGAAGGAAGTCCTGAAGGACTGCTAATCTTGAAGAAAAGGAAGACAGTAACTCTATCTGTTTGTGCAGTGTGTGCTGTAGGACTCGTTGTCAGTGTCTGTGCTCTCAGAAGTCTTTTTTGTCTCAAACAATTACGGGCTGAACAATGTGGCATTTAACTGAATGGTTTTCACTGACAGTTTTATTTAACTGAGGTGCCCCAAATCTCATCCTATTTTATTATTTTCCATCTATAGTTATTTTGATTTACTACTTTTGTCTTCTAAACACTTTTATATCACTGATATTTCAGTAAATGTGATTAGTTGGAAAGATGACATTTACTGTTGTCATGTGCAAAGAAAAAAAAGGTTTCTAATGTTTTGTAGCACAAAATGTGGATATGTAATAAAAATACATACTAAGTGTCAGTGAAGTCTGCACAAGAAATTCAAAAGAAGATGACAAAAGAGGAAGAGATACTGGCATTATTTGCATTCTACCACCTTCAAACGTTGCTACTGTCTGTTTATGTCTGTTTATGTCTGTTTATTTTCAGCGAGGTTGTCTGGAGTTGGTCTTTAGTGAAAAATTAGTACAACACTTGAGTATGCTTGTGGATTTGTAGCAGGAAGCTTTGAGGATTTGATTACTGTACACTTAGCTGCCACCCAGCAACATGCTTCCCTAGCCTGAAGAGGTTTTTTATCTTTCTCCCATTGTTGGAGTTTGGTAACCAATGGGTGTTTTGCAACTAACAGGAGATGCAGGCTGTCTTTTTCTCCCTGCATATATGTTATAACAATGCTTCTGAATTTAAATCCATGAAACATGAGCAGAGAATGGTGATTCCTTCATGCAGGTTGAAACTTGGGGCACAAATTGTATTTATATTCTTGATCCTTGGATTATCCAGGAGTCCAGAGTTTTACAACAAATACAGGCTCCAAAACATGCAAATGCTGAAGTCAGTGAGGCAAGCCAATGGCACTACTTCAGTTCCTCAGTCTTTCGTGGCTTTTCAGCAGCACAGTCTCTAACAAACACTCCCATGTGACTATAGCTTTTGTGCACCCATAGCTTTTGTTTCCAGTCATATAAGGGATCTAGCAAGCCCAGCTGCATATTGGTTGCTTGGCGAACTGTTGATGAGAGGGAAAGCCACTGCCCTAGTGAAGATGACATTAATCCTTCCTCCCCCTTCCTGCAGCTCTGGCTCAGGTTACATGACCTGTGAAGAGATTGCTCCCCCTGAGAAAGCAGTGGCTCCCCAGCCATGACCCACAGCAGAGGCTGTGATGGGACAATTTTGGTCACTCTTGTTTCCATTAGTGGCAGGAAATGAAAAGAGGTGTCCATCAGACAGTATGAAAAACTTACTTCTGATGGTGTCATTGGATTTTTTGCTCATCCACCACATTCTGAAGTTACCATCTCACTTAGCCATAAATCAACATTCCAAAGAGACCATTATTTCAGTCGTTCTTGTATCAGAAGCAGAGAAACATGTACAGGGCTGAGCCGCAGATACACTGTTCTGTTCACAGTGATGCTTAATATGCCTGCTGCTTTGCAAATAGTACAAAACTGTGCTGTGGCACTTTGTGCTCTTCAAGCTGTACAGGTACAGGAGCACCCGCCTATGCCTACTGTCTGAAAAGAGAGATGGAAGTTTATATATTTCCTTTCCTAACAGTCTTTCTTGCTCTCCTTTCCTCATCTCTGCAGCAAGTGAAATGTCACTGTCCCTCCTTTTGGCAGCCCACTGCTTTTCTCAGTGTTTTCCTTCCTTAACCTAACCACATTTTTACAAGCGCACTGAAACATCTGTCTTGAGGTTATTCTCTTTTTCTCTTTGGCTGAAGGTACCTGACAATAGTGTTTTAGCTTCTACCTCTCAGACTGCATGATCTTGAAGTACCAAATTCATTGCTTCTTTTCAAACACAATCAACCCTCTTGAGGGAAGGGTGAAGAAATCGGTCTAGGAAAGGAGGGCATGGTGCAAGCTGTCTGTAGTTTGAGATCTCAATCTCCATTTATTTGTGGGCAGGGAAACACGAAATAAACCCTTTTGCTCTGAACTTTAATGGGCAATAATGTATTTTGAGAGGTTTTCATGTTTTATTGTTGTCTTAAAAAAAATATTTCTGGGAATGTATAGGTCCCAACCAGACCAAACTGATAATTTTTGCTTGTATGATAAAGTTCCAAAACCTGGCAAGCATTTTGAGTAGGAAGGCCATTGCATGGTGCTTTTAGTTGTTGATGTACCTTGAAATACCACTTGAAAGAATGGATTTAGCTGGACTGTACTACCTCACTGATGGATTAGGGAGAGACAAATTGTATCCCACAGTATTCAAGATACGAGGGTAAGCAAAAACTGTAACATGTTTAAGAATTTTAATTTTTAAATAATCACCATGTGGAGAGAGCTAAGAGCGTTACAGCTCAAGACTGTGTCTCAATAGAAACAAATACAAGTTCTCCATCGTTCTTGCCCATGTAATATTTTGCAGTTTGATTTTGTTTTGACGTTGCTTTTATATTTTGCCTTACTCCTGTAATAACAGTTTTCAATAAAAATCCCATTTAGGCCTGTTTGATAGTCCTGAACATTGATGGATAAGAGAACTTAGAAGTTACCTGTAAATTCAAGTTGTAACCCAAGTACATGATGGGAAACGAAGATCTTTGTATCTCTAGCCTTATCTGTAGTATCATTAACTCCTCATTTGACCACCATCTCGTGCTCCAGTGGAGATAAGGTCCAAGGAGCACTGTTTGCTTTACACAACCGGGTAAGCACACGATGCCTACTGCTGTGTGCCATGTCAGTGTTCCTGGAGGCTGTTCCCTCCTGAGCAACCTGTGTGCTGGTAAAGAGGGTGACCGGGCACACAGAAAGTGGGCACACAGAAACTGGGCAGATAGCTGGGCACATAGAAAGCGAAGGAGCAGCCTCCAGATGAGAACACATGCGCTCTCTTGGTTGCCCCACTCTCTGTGGCGGCAGAACAGTGGGCAAGAACTCACCCTGCCTGGCTACGGTGCCGTGTTGCCGGGTCCTCCCTGACAGAGTCGCCCCTCTGCACCCAGGCACAGCAAGGCAGGATGCTCCGCGCTGGTGTGCGAAGAACGAATTCCCTGCACCTCTCTCTGCTCCTGCGGCGGCGGAAGGCAGGAGCTCGGGTCACCACCTCCTCGGCACAGAGCCGGGCGCCCCCGGGCCTTCCGCATCACCCGGCAGCCTCCTCCATAGGGGCCAGGCACGGGAAAGCTGTGGCTCGGAGGGGACGCGCAGGTGCCGGGTCCCTGTGCGAGCTCTGAGCCCCCAGGTCCCCTGCACAGTACGGGATGGGGGCGGGCGGGGGGCAGCAGCCACCCTCGCTGCGCGACAGCTCTGTCCCCGCAGGAAGACGGGGGCGGGCAGCGGGACGGACCGTCCGTGGGCAGCGAGGGAGGGCGGAAGGCCGGGAGGGCAGGCGGAGTGAGGGCGGGAGGCGGGCGGCGCTGGGCGGGCGGGATGGGGGGGGCGGCGGCGGCGGGCCGGGAGGCAGCGGGCTGGGTACCGTGCCGCGCAGCAGCGCTTTCCCCCGGTGCCGCGCAGGGAAGGAGAGGTGAGCGGCAACGGACCGGGGCGGGGAAGGAGCGGTGCCCGCCAGCTGGACCGGGCGGTGGGAGCTCTGCGGGGTGCGGCGGCGCAGGGAGGCGGCGCGGAGCCGTGCTAGCGCCGGTAAGCGGCAGTGGCCGGTGGCACTTGTGCCCTGCGTGGCGGGCTCGCTCCGCCCCTGGCGGCGACGGCGGCGGCACCGGCGCGCACTTAAGAGCGCTGGCGGTGGCGAAGGACGGTGGGGGGGCGAGTGGGAGTGCTGGTGCCTCGGGCGCTCCCCGGTTCACCGGCGATACCCACGTGCTCGCGCGGCTGTGGGGGCTCGCTGCTAGCGCGGCTGCCGCGCGGCGGGGAGTTGGACGGGACGGGACGGGACGGGACGGGACAGGCTCCGCATCTCTCCCCTCCGTCAGAGGAGCTCGCCGGGGGGGTCTCCTGTTCAGCCGTCCCGAACGGTTGAAGTACCGCTGGCTCAGGCGTGCCCGGTTTCTGATCCAGCTCGGTAGTTGGGAGACTTCAGCACCTCTGTGTGATAGGCGATCTGGAAGCCTGCTGTTTTTTCTGCATGGGAAGTTTTCACTAGCAGGAATGTCCTGAGAGTAGAGATGGGAGATAACGTGTAAAGTTAACTTGCAGAATTGGCTTCTGAGTAAGGGAGAGTCCAAAATGCAAGTTTGTGCCTCAGCAAGGGCACTGGGGAGTTGGAGACTTAAACGATGGTTACGTTAAACCTTTAAGACATTGGATTGTGAGAATTACTCGGAAAGTGCTAGGACATTATTTTGAAAATAAATGCTTAACAGTGAGTAGAGAACTGGACTGTGGTTATCATCTCCAAACATTCCAATTTTGAGTATTTAACTTTTTACTTTGCCACATAAATTCTTATTTATCATTATAGGATATTATCCAATAGGATAAATAAATGTCTCAAAAACGTTTGTTTATATATGTAGTTTAACCACCAGAATATTTTGGTGGTTTCTCTGATTATATGTACATGATCATTATGTATGTTATACATCATTTTGTATATCTTACTATGTGCAGAAACTATAAAGATACTGTACACTCTTTCTGCATTGTATAATACATGCAGATAATTATTTTATCCTGTGACTGATGCACTTAAAATATGATGCCATATCATATCACTCAGGAAAACAGAAAATTAGATTTGTACCACAGACTAATGGTATGGAATTTCTGTTTCAAATGTCATTTGAACAGTGGCATGCCTTTTACACTGTGCGTATATTTGTTTTTAATATTGCAGATGCCTTTTGATTGCAAGACAGCTGAAATGTTTTGAGAGCTGCTTCTCCTTTCCTAACCATGAACAGTTCAAAATCACCAGGGCTGGCTGGATTTGGAATCTTGAAAAACACAACCTGCCACACGGAAAAGAAGATTTCCGTTTTCTTTTCAATAATCTTCATGACAGTGGGAATTCTGTCCAACAGTCTTGCAATAGCAATTCTCCTGAAGGCATATCAGAGATTTAGACAGAAATCAAAAGCCTCCTTTTTGCTTCTCGCTAGCGGCTTGGTCGTCACAGATCTCTTTGGCCACCTCATCAACGGAGCCATTGCAGTGTTTGTGTATGCATCAGATAAAGACTGGATTCGATTTAACCAGTCCAACATTCTTTGCAGTGTTTTTGGCATCTGCATGGTTTTCTTTGGTTTGTGCCCACTCTTCCTGGGCAGTGTGATGGCTGTTGAAAGGTGCATTGGAGTCACTAAGCCAATATTTCACTCTACAAAAATGACTTCTAAACATGTGAAAATGATGTTGACTATGGTATGTCTGTTTGCTGTTCTTATAGCTTTGCTGCCTGTTCTTAGGTTTAGAGCCTATCAAATTCAAGCATCGAGGACCTGGTGCTTCTATAAAACAGAACATGTTGAGGACTGGGAAGACAGATTTTATCTCTTACTTTTTTCTTGCCTTGGGTTACTGGCCCTTGCTGTTTCATTCTTGTGCAATGCTGTCACAGGAATTACTCTCTTAAGAGTCAAATTTAAAAGTCAACAAAGACAAGGCAGATCTCATCATTTTGAAATGATCATTCAGCTCTTGGCTATAATGTGTGTTTCTTGCATTTGCTGGAGTCCATTCCTGGTAAGAGCCTAACATGTTTGCCAATTTTTAATGCACATCACTGTATAAAAGTTATACTTTTTTATCTCCAGGTTTTAAAGCACTTTAGCTGTGATAATAGTTCCAGTCACTCTTCAATATATTAAATTTACAGCATATTATGTGTAGTTTATGTACCTGTGCATCTGTAACAAAAATGAAATTTATTCTCCACCTCTGATCATAAGCAAAATACACTGAGAAAGCTAAATATATCTAGGGACTGTGAGGACTGTATTTCCTGTGCTGTGAAGGAGACAGTGGTAGCAGAATGGTGGCTAGCATAAATCAGAGCAGGTATTGAGTTTGTCCAAAAATTCAGTGAAATCTTTGAGTGGCAGGTCTGTTTAGTCTGTTTGTTAGTAGTGTGTTTGTTGTTGTTACTACTGTTTACTCTTACTTGTGTACTGTGTGACTGAAGGTAACAGTTAAGAATGTAAAAATCCTCCACTCCATTAGCAGGGTATTAAGGGCTTTGCTTTAGAGTCATATTAAAAACTAGTGTTTGGCAGTGGGTTAAAATAAAATTTGGTTTAGACCTGACCAAGCTGGGTTTTAGTCTGGACAGATGAGTAGCAAAGCTGCTCTATGCAGGGGCTGTGCTTTCTCTGCTGTCCTGGCTGTAACTTAGGGCTGCTTGCAGGTAACTGCTGTGACTCTTCCAGTGTGGTAAGTGTTGCCCATATTAGTGTGCACTGTCAGTGAGCAGGATAAAAGAATCAGGATTATGATACAGGAAAATATTTGATGGCTCCTGTTATATGATGGCATTACAAAACTGATACTAACTGTGCTCTTTTTGCTGTAGTAAACCTGACTGAAGAAAACTGTTTTTTACTAGGGTGAGAGAGGTTAAGTTAAAAGTGATATGAAATCTTAATTTGTTTCCTGGAAACAAGGTCCTGTAGTTTTCCACTGATACGAAAGAGGATCAATTTTGATTTGAGCTTACAAATACAGAAATTTAAGTCAGAGTTCTGAATCTGATCCAGCTATATCTCATTTCCTTACTGCCTATAGTATAGCATGGATTTACCTGAAGTAGTTCTAAATTAGATACTGCTGTTAAGCCTAGCTGCATCAGCTGGGTATATCTGGCAGGTAGCATTTAATTAATCCAGTATTGCAGACTTCAAGGAGACAAGTTTGGATATAGATCTCTGCATCATTGAAATGCATAAAACCTCTTTCACTTCTTTTCAACACCCAGAGAATTTTTCTAGGCTTGCTCTGGAACATAGTTTAAATTCATGTTGGCTTTTCTCAGTGTAGTGGCTGTAGTATGTAGAGCACAAAGTAAATCATCAGAACAGTATAGCAGCCTTTTGTGGTGAACTAACTTCCAGTTACTTCCAGGCATCTCCTGAAATTTGTCTAGGGAAAGCCACAGATTGGTTTTCAGGAAAAACAGCTCAAATTATGGCTTTACTTTTCATGAAATAACTCAGTATATTATCCTCTGGTGACATTTACGTATTTTCAGGTAAAATAACTGTGCTTAAAGGTTGGAATTAATTTGATTTTTTTTAAAAATCCCTTGGGTGTCAAAGGAGCTATAGACTTAATTCAAAAAAGATACTTAATTTTTTCAACATATGAAGGAACAATGAAATGTAACTGCTGTGGCTGTTTTCTCAGTGTTGGTAATTTTGTTATGCTGTTCAATAACAACATAATTTTAAAAATTTTGACACTTTAATGAAATCATGTTGCTACTTTTGTTAAAGTATGTAACTTCTTCTAAGGTGCAGTTAATTATGAATTACTCTATCAGCAAATTTGTTCAGAGCCTTTTCAGAATTTGGTGTTTTCATCAGCTGGTGATACAGACCCGTGAATGACTTTTTGCTTAATTTTGTACTTAGTATTTTTTGGGACTGTGTGGCCGTGGGAGGCAATACATGAGCAGTTCTGGTTCATTGGGGGGCAAATCTGCTGGTGCTCTCTGTGCATTCCAGTCTCATGATGATTTGCTTCTAGATCTCTTTCGAAACAAAATGAGCCTATCAATCACCTTAATTAGCCTGGCAGTATGGAAAAGGGTTCTGCAATATGGACAAATTTATGTTAGAAAAGAGATGTTAAAAAGAAAGTTAATGTAAACAAAGTTCAGGGAAGTGAACACTTAGCCTTTTATGCAGAGACTTCCGTAGTCTGCAAAATGCAGTGCAATGGGATGTGGTCCTTGGTAGGCATTACCTTTCTTAGTTACTAGGATCATAGCGTTTACACCAAAGTTAATTCTCTGAGTTACCCAATCTTTGTTTTTTAGCATTCTGTTCACTGAATACAAACAGAATTACAAGTGCAGTGTTAATTTAGCAAGCTTTATTGGACTGCAGTGGTGCATATAAATGCAGTGGAATAGCTTTGCCAGGGACATAGTGCTCAAGTGGTACAATAAAGAGATCCAGGGTTTATCCAAATGTCTGATTTATGATGAAGTGCTGATCCAAATCTACTTGTCCAATTTCTTGGAAACCTCTCTGGGCATTTAATTTGTGAAATTAATAGTTTACATTCTATAATATAATCAGCATATAGCAAAATAAATATTCCTTGAAATAAATAGCAGGTGTTCATAGGTGAAATCATTTGGTGAAGTAGCAAAATACATGCTTGTCTCAAAATCATTTCCTTGTTATTTTTTTTTCAAAGCCAAGCCTAAAAGTCAGTCTTTGAATTGTGTCTTTTATCCATGTTTTCTATCCCAAAGAGTATACAGAACAAAATGCTAGGTGAGAGTGTATTGCTTCAGTATAAATCAAAGTGATTAGAAACCAAACCATCCTTTGGAAGAGAAAGTGGAGGATGGTGGTGCAGTTTATGGTGCATTTGCAGATGCAGGACTTTGGATTTATTCTGTGTGATTTTTCTATCTAGTGGAGGGTTTGCTTTCTTCAGTTTTCTTCTGTTCTTAATCTGATCTGGTACATCAGTTGTCATATGTGCATAGCTACCAAAATTAAGTCTATCCAATGCTGTAATCCAGCTACAGATGTACTTCACTATTAGATTTTTTTTTTTCTCTAAATGAAGTTATATATTCAGTCACTGTCCTGTGCTAAAATCACTTTTAGATGCCATTAGAGGAAGAAGACCCTGGATAATGGAATCATAGAATAGTTAGGGTTGGAAAGGACCTACCTTAAGATCATATAGTTCCAACCCCCCTGCTGTGGGCAGGGACACCTCACACTAAACCATGTCACCCAAGGCTCTGTCTAAGCTGGCCTTGAACACCACCAGGGATGGAGCATTCATTACTTCCTTGGGCAACCAATTCCAGTGCCTCACCACCCTTACAGTAAAGAACTTCCTCCTTATATCCAATCTAAACTCCTCCTGTTTAAGTTTTAACTTGTTACCCCTTGTCCTGTCACTACAGTCCCTAATGAAGGGTCCTTCTCCAGCATCCTCATAAGCCCCCTTCAGATACTGGAAGGCTGCTATGAGGTCTCCATGCAGCCTTCTCTTCTCCAGGCTGAACAGCCCCAACTTTCTCAGCCTGTCTTCATATGGGAGGTGCTCCAGTCCCTGACCATCCTCGTGGCCCTCCTCTGGACTTGTTCCAACAGTTCCATGTCCTTTTTGTTTTGAGGACACCAGAACTGCACACAATACTCCAGGTGAGGTCTCACAAGAGCAGAGTAGAGGGGCAGGATCACCTCTTTCGACCTGCTGGTCACACTCCTTTTGATGCAGCCCAGGATACGGTTGGTTTTCTGGGCTGCGAGCGCACACTGCAGTCGGCTCATGTTCATTTTCTCATCGACCAGCACCCCCAAGTCCTTCTCTGCAGGGCCGCTCTGAATCTCTTCTCTGCCCAACCTGTAGCTGTGCCTGGGATTGCTGTGACCCAGGTGTAGGACCTTGCACTTGGCATGGTGTCATCATCGCAAATGGTGTCTAGCATGGAGGTGAACTTGACTTCTGCACCTGCTCAGTGGTAATGAATTTGTTTTGGTGCCTTTATATGTGTGACTTCCGTCTCATGTATTCCTCAAAAATGAGCAGCTTTTTCATTTTCTGATGGAATTTTCATTTTCTGTGAGAATCATTCCTTACAGAGGTAGCACAATGACGGGTACTCCCTGCTTCTTCCCTTATGGGGGAATATTCATCTCCTCAAAAGGAGTTGAGAGTGGGAGGGAATTCTCAAAAAAAAAGCAAAACAAGAGAAATTTGTGAGTTTTCAGATAATCAATGTAGTCAATGATTTGCAGAGACACGTTTGTTCTAACAGTCAAATAATATTCCTTTGTGATGAGTAGTTCCAGGAAGCCGTGTTCTAAAGATAGTAGCATCAACTTTTCTGGGCAGTAAGTCATCTTTTTTCATCCTTGCTGAAGTCTTAGCCCTTTGCTAGGTATATGTGAATCTTGTTGTATAAATCTGGGCTCTAGGGGTTGGATTTCCAAAGCAAAAAGTTGGTCTGGATCATTGTGACAGGCATCTCTGATGAAATTGATTGTTCTATATTGTTATATAAAGCTGGTTTTGGCTGTGACTTGACATCTGGTCTGTAATGATACAGCACATTTTTGGAGCTGTGTTACTATGTCAAATTCTGTGGACTTAAAGGATAAACATATTTTAAATCTTGGTTTTGGAATAGCAAAGTGAACTCCCTGTAATGGGCAGGAGGAATTTATTTCAGAATGAATTTATCTATGGGAACAAATTATGTAGAAATGTATAATTTTTTTCATGTGTGGAACACAGTCTTAGCCTGGGAAAAATACTTTTACATTCAAATTATTCTTAAGATCTTTTTCCATGAGCTTACCCGATTACTTTCATTTCAGTTTTACCTCCCCTCTACTGCAAAAAAATAGCCATTTCTGTTTTTTTTCTTTTTTCTTTTTGAAAGACTTCAGCTGTTTATTTCATATGATTAAGTCATCTCTTATTCAGTTCCTTTTTTCACTGCATTGATTAATTTCTAGCAGTCTCTTCTCATGTCATTTCTTCCCTTTCCAGGTCGTTGTGCTAATTATGTCTCTCTGAACTCACTCTGACTTCTTGTCCTCAGATTGTCTCACACAAGGAGGCTTGATGATTGTGTTTTGTGCACTAGGGCTGCATTTAGCTTACAGTTTGCAGAATCACTTCAGCCTAGAAGCTGCAGAGCTGGTCCGAGTGATCCTTTTTGGTGAATATGCTGTTGGAAGAGGTGAGAAGGGCAGTAGCGCACTAAGAAGGAGGCTCTCACTGGAATATCCTTACCCCAGCCCAACCCTAGTTGCTCTACTAGGTATTTTGGGAGCTGAGATGGGCTCACCCTTGGTACCTACTGCAGGAAGTCAGTGGATTGCAGGTTTTACACTTACTAAATTCTAGGCCACAAAGTTGCACAGTATAAGCTACTTTGTGGCAACGGGCAGGCTGCCCTGCATCTCATTTAAGTGTTTTTGTGTGTACAATCGTATATACATGCCTAATAACACTTTGCCAGGAGTTCACACCTGCGCTATCCTTGAAGCGTCTCCCTTCGTTCATGTTTTCTGTATACCATAATAAGCTGGCAGTTAAAATTTCTTTTATACTACCTTATGCTTATATGTGCAATGAGCATCATGTATGTGAGCACATTATGTTATTAATCCTGTTTGTATGCCTTCAAATACTGCTGGTTATATTGTCCGTGCAGCAAAATAGTTAAAAATTTGTCCCTTTTCTTGTGCTCTTGTGACTTTCATAGTCCAAAAATGCTGTTTAGGAGAAGCAGACACCAGATGTCCCAAGATGCAGGTCCCTGCTCTGCTAGTGAGGCCTTTTCACCGTGTAAAGTCGTCCCAGATCTCATGGGGGTCTGCTCTGCAGAAGCATATTCTCTGAGCAGGTTGTTAGTCAAAGCTGCAGTCTCCATGAGCTTGTTGTGCCTGCATAAGCACTATCAACAGGAGTGATCACACGAGTGATCTTTTCTTTTGAAAAATAATAAATTAGGCTTTCAATTTCCACTGATCTGTTCATGAAGACTGAAGGAAATACTCTTAAACACGTTTAGCTAACCTTGCAGCATTGAATGCTGTTGTAAAAGTTACTTCCACAGGGGAAAACCACACTTCGTCTTTCTCAAGATTAAGATTTTAAAGAAGATAATCAATGATAATTACTATGTTTGTGCTGGCTTTTGTCACTGAATTCTTGTCATGTTTTGCTAGAATGTTTGTCTGTTGACACCATACAAAAACGGGATGTATCATCAGAGTGAAGAAGATGTGGTTCAAGTTGAGTCTGGGCTATCATTCATACCCAGCCTGTGGCAGGCTGACGGGCATAGCAGAATTGACCTGCTGCAGGCCCTCCACAGAAATGCCCATTGGATGTTGTCATTGCACCTCTTAAGCTGGGTGCAAGCCCACCTCAGGAGCCCAGTTCTGCCGTGACAACTTTAATAAATGAACCAGTTTCATAGGGAAAGTAGAGAAACTTTTTGCTTGCAGGCCTGCTAGATATGGCTTTTTAGTCTGTAGCATTGATACAGGAATGGTAATTGTAAACTATAGATTGTTACTTCTCTTCCAGACCTTGCTGTGTGAGAAGAGGTCAAATCAGGAGCAGTGTTTGCCTAAATAAGATGCTAAGGTCCTCTGTAAAGAAAACTGTGTCATACAAGTGTCATTTCAAGCAACACCAGAAGAAGAGCTCTCACTCACCTTCATATCATAGGCTTTGAATTGCTTGCTGAGTTTTTCAATAGATATGTGAACACTGCGCAAATTCAATTACTGCTCTTGCTTGAGTTCCTCCAAATGAGCCTCTCATACTGAAGGTTAAATTGCTGAAATGTTAGTGTCCTTCCTAATATTACAGCCCAAAAGCTATTTTGGAATGAATAGCTGATTTTAGGGATGAAGAGGAAAAAGAACACTCATTTTGGTTGATGTTTTCCTATTCTCATGGCAGAGGTGTCTCCTTAGCTTAGTTTCCTGTGGAATAAGGTTTAAGCAGCAGCTCAGACAATTCGAGTATGCTTTTGTATGTCACCATGAAAATATTACATGGGAAAACATTGCAGGAATTTTCAGAATAACAAAGGTTAAAACAAAACAATTAAAAATTCAATCCATCTATTCAGATTTGTTTCTATGATACTAGACACCCTTGGTAAGATGTTGCTGCCTTTTTCTAGTACTGGCTGTAGAGATCTTTCTTCTGTTTTGGATTTTTAAGAGGCGCAACTGTCAAATTTACTCCAGGTTAGAGGAGAAATTGAAGGAGCTTTGTCTGAGTATACCCACCCAAAACAATACTGAATTTCAAAGGTACTGTTTCAGTGTTCGGAACTGACCTGTTCCTACTTTAATTTTTTACAGTTTGTAGGGCTCTTACAGGCCTTAGCCTTTCTGAGAAATATGAATCATTAAAAAAAAATGTTTTTTAAGTGTGGGCCAGGGCTTAGTTTATCATGGAGCGCTTAGAAACTCTATATTAATTGTGGCTACATTTGTAATTCAAGAGTTGATCTCCCTCTAACTGAAGTCAGGGAGCTAAGCAGCTGAGAACAGGAAAGAAGTTCTGGAGCAGAAATGGGTGGTTGTCAGCATATTGTCCTGCAGAAGTGATATGAACCAGGGAAAGAAGAGCTGAGATTGACAGATTGTCCTTCACCAGAGTCTTTTGGGGAAGCATAACTGTCGTTTTTGTTATCTATGTTTGCTTGTGCTGTTTGGGAAAACTTAACGTAAAGCCTTTTTCTGAAAATGCAGTGCTGCCAGAATGCAATTAGATTGTTTTGTTTTGGAGAGAAAAATCAGGGAAGGCAGGTTTCCAGTCACGTGAGAACACTGCATTTCCAAAATAGCGTGGTCCTGATTTTCTTTCAAAACTTCTTGCAGCTTCTTTTTTAAGTTTATACTGTATATATGGAATTAAACCATAAAGATCTATACACTGAAACACAATTTTTTTGTTCAAAATAGATTTCAGTGACTTTCACAGAAAATTTTGCCTTTTTTTTTTTCAATTTTGAAGTTGCCATCACAAAAAATCAAAAATTGAAAATTTCAGGCAGATAAATTTGCCATATATAACCTCCTCTTACTTACTCGGAATTTTTTGCATTCTGTGCCTGATCTTAAGAAGTAAGTAAATTTGACATAAATTCCTTTTTTGTTTGATGCAAGAGAATTATTTGTATTTCCTAGATATTAATCTTATTCAGGCCTTTCTTGCTTGAAAATATCAGACAATACATAACCATTTCTGGAAAAAGTCATACACGGCATAACCATTTTTGGATGGTTATTTTAGGAAAGCTCTCTTTCGTGACTATCTGAAGACTTTAAATAGTAAACTTGCTGCTGAAAAGTCTCTGGGACAAATGCACTCACATGGCACAACTCCAGAAAGTTCTTCACCCTCCCCAGGTTTAACATGACAGACATCAGGGTGGGATATACATTAATATATTCTGTGAGATATTTATTATGGTGTTAATTCATAATCTTAAGTTTTGTGTGGTGATTATGAATGCTTTCTAGTAGAAGTTGTCTCAGACGTAGTGTAGGAATCAGTTCATGTCTGAGAGAGTGCATTACTTGGATACTTTTCTGGGTAATGCGCTGTTTAGATTTAAAACAGAGCAATAATTATTATTTCCTGTGCTTTTAAGACTTACATTTTATATAAAAATATTCAAAAATTGCTGAATTGCAATTTAGGTTACAGGCTCCCCTAAGGAGGAAGGTGCCTGTTTACCGTGCTTGCAGAGTGCCCAGCAGAACAGGAGAATGATCCCCTCATGGGTTTTGTGTATGTGTGTTTAGAGATAGTAATGATCAGGTAACAGAATATTGCAGAAAGGGTTTACAGGAGTTACAGTAAAGTTCTAGTAACTGCCTTGCATTTTTTCAGATTCATTCTCATATACGATGAAACGAAAGAGCTTAGTGTCTGAGTGAACCTGAGTTGCATTGTAGGTAGTACACTGTCTCATGCTGAAGGATTGCTTTTATCTATGCCAGACAGAGCAGGGAGTGGAGAACAGCTCATAAGTTTTCTCTTAGCTCCAATTTTTAATGAGCTGTGTGAAGACCTCATTCAGAGACAGGTGTGGAAGGATTTGAATGGGTAGTGTTTCTGCATGATTTCCCCAAAGAAGCCTGAAGATGAGCCTTTGTGTAAGGAATATCCTGAACTGAGGTTTTTAAGGCATTTAGACCTTGATACTAAACTCAAAGAAACCAAAGATTACTTTGTAATTGGAGAAATAGAAGTCACTGACTGATCTCCACATGGTCCCCTACCTGCTGTCATTGGCCCGTCTGCTGCCAGCTGCCTCAGTGGCTTGAACCATTCACAGGCTGGCTGTGCACAGGCTGCATGACCACCACCAGGTTACAAGTTTGAGGGAGGATGTAGAGGATGTAGTGAGTGCCCGCAAGCAACTTTGTCACCCATGTGACCAACATCAAGGTATGAGGACATGAGGAGAAAGACTTTTGTTCTGGCAAGGATGTGGCCAGCTGTGTTCCCATCTGCCTCACTGCATGGAAAGGTGTCTAAACAGAAAGTGAAGCAGGAAGGAGGTGAGGATCCATGTAACTGGTAGTAATTTGTTTTATGATTTACAGTTTGTTAGTGATTTGGAAATAAATTTGAATCCACCTTTTACCATGAGTGTGTGTTTGCAGAAGTACTAAGAAATAAATCACTCTTCAATGGAGATTTGAATTTTCTGTTCCCTCTTCCACCTAAACGGTGCTGCAGCTGCAGAGAGTCGCTTTTAGTTTATTTGCTAACATTATTAAAAAAAAAATAAAATTGCAAATCATATCTTCCAACTTGGTAAATAGGTTGCTAATTCATTAGCCTTGATATTTCTGTTCATAGCTTCTTAGCGTACTTTTTCAGAATGATAGATAGAATAATCCACTTTAATAAAGGTGATTTGAAGAAAAAAGCACCATGGAAGGAACACATCACATCTTTCTTCGCCTGCAGGCAGATTTTTAAATACTGCAGATCAAGATAGCACCAGGTGACTATGACTCCAGTCCTTCAAGATGATTTTGTTTTCCTCTACTGTGTATGTTGCATACATGGTAAATGTAAACATGCATTAAATATAGTCAAAATTAGTAGATTTTTCCCCCTTCCTTATTTTCCCTCTATACCCATGTAATAAATGCCATAATTTCTCAGATAATTAAATTGAAGGTTTGACTCCACTAGTAGGCAATAGAGTAGGTTATTTTTTAGACCTCTTGTGACTTGAGGTCTTGCTGGCTTGGTCACATGTCAAAGCCATCTGTCCCCCTGAATTCTAGGAGAGGTGAAAAGGCCACTGTATATTATGACTGTGACATTCTTCTTCCTTCTTTTAACACCTCCAACATGTATGGATATCTTTGGATTTGGTGGTATTTGCCCTGAAAGCCTGCATGTATGTGCCATTCCTCTGAAATCGGGGACTGACTTGTCCAAGGAACCCTTAGGCACTTCAGCGTGATATTTGGATTCTTAGACAAAAGTAACAAATCTGAGAGAATTAAAAAAGTGGCCAGGTAAGAAATGGCAGAACCTGCATTCCCTATAGAATAAATTTGTTTGCTTTCAGAGAGGTAAGTGGAAGATTTGCCTCTGGTTGCTGAATCTATACTGCATCTTTCCTCAGACAGGTAAAGTGGAGGATGACTTTAGTAATGATGCAGCATGAATGTGGTGATATTTGATCAGACAGTTCATTTCTAAGCTACTGATTTGATCCTGTGCATAACGGTAATTAAGTGCTGAATTCATTCTATAATCATGGATTTCTTTTTCCTCTAGGTTGTCTGTATATTCACTCTTTTTTTCTGTATTCAGACAGTTGCCTTTCTCCCCAGTGTTATGTTTGTGATTCTTGTGTATTTGTAGGGTATTAGCGAGAGAAGTTCTGTTGCTCTTAAATCAATATTTATTTAACCAGTAAAAATGTGATTGTTTTTAAATGAGTGTGAAAGCCTTGAAAAAGCAAAGCAATAAAAGAGAAGTAATAGGCTATTTCCAGGGTTTGGAGCTTTACCCAAATAGCCTTAATGGAAGAACAAATAGATCCTGAATACATACAGTCCTTACATCCCTAAATACTTATTTGATTTATTTGTGTTTCTCAGGATAATCCTTATTATGCAGGATCAGAAGTACTCTGTTGTTTTCTGGTCCCAAGAGGTCTAGCAGTTGTCTGTAAGTAAAGACTTTCAGCATTGCTGAGTAAATAATATTTAAATTTTATCTGTAAAATTATTTTTTTGGGCAAGAGGGTTTTGTTACAGACATTGTTGATAGGCAGCAATACATTCCTTGTTCTCTGGAAGCAGGCTTTCTTGTAACTTTAAAAATATATAGCTCAGGAAACAGGTTATTTGTTTTACTGTGGTACGGACATTATGTTTTTTCATTATGAAGTGAGTCATCTCTTTTCAGTGCTGAAATCTTCTTTATCCCTATCCATTCCGCTTTCCTTTCAAATGAGTTAATTAAGCTGTGGGAGCAATTGCATTGTCAGCTAGTTGAACCAGATTATTTCTAATTTTGAGGGAGAGGAAAGAAAAGCATGAGAAAGGACTGTCAATCCAAGATAGATAGAAATAGTCTGGGTTCTTTTAGAGAAACAAAGGTGTCCTGGAATGCTTCATTCAAGCCCAACCTGAGTTTATGTTACAGCAAAACAGATGTAAATGTGGAAAATGGAAACTTCACCTTCAGTTAATGTTTGTTAGTTGGCGCATACAAAAAAATCCTTCTGTTTATGAGTCTTATTTCAGAATTGCATTCCCTCTTTATACAGGGCATGATAATGCCAAAGGCAGTTAATAAGATATAAATAGTGAGTATAACGTTGTGGCACTTTAAATTTGTTTGGGTTTTTTTTCCGTAATTTTGACCAATTCTTGCATACATAAAAATCTCATTTCAAATGATGTTTCCAAATGTTTGCTCAGAAAGTGTATTGCCATCCATAAATATTTCGCATAGAGCTGTAAAAACACAGATGGTGAAAATGTCACACTCGACTCTAATGGCACAGTAATGGAGTGCAACGGACTGTGAGTCCTCTGCAGACTCGAGCCTGTGTGAGGAGAGCAGAAAGCTCGGAAGAACAGACCACCCTCAGTGAGGAGGGATCATACGTCGAGGTCAGACGGAGCTGAGCTGCTGGCTGGCAGACACCCATGGAGCTGTAGTTTAGTGTAATGGCTGCAGTGTCATATACTTGCTGCTACACTGCAGCCCTTTCTTTGGCTTTCAGTCGTAGTGAGCTCTGCCCTACCAGTTCAGAGGGGTGCTTGAACATACTGTTTCAAGGCTTTGATGTTGCCAACGTGAGAAAAGGCACATGTATCCTAACTGGTACCATGTTCATGAAGTGAAGCATCTTGCGCTATTGAGAAACTGCCTGGTCGCAGAATCAACTATGTCTGAGAAAGGAACGTTAGAAACTATTTTCGTTTGCTTTGTGGAAAATGATGTGTTTTCTTGTTTGATCTGTACTTTTTTGACTTTTATCACAGCAGTAGTGCTTTGGAAACACCTCTGAGCTCTGAATGCCTTTAGCTTTACAATACCTTCAAAAGGTTTACACAGCTCCATTTCAAGGGAGGTAAATATGAAACACATGGAGGCCAAATAAACTTCTACAAAATGTAGAAGTTTTGTAGAACTTCTACAAAAAAGAAGTTTTTTCCCCAAGGGAATAGTGATCCAGTGGATCTATTGTTAATTTTGAGCGTAATTTTTTTCACAGGAACATACATGAGAGAAAAAGAGACTCCTTTATTTTAGTGCTATTTGTCCAAAGCTGACCCTGCAAAACTTTACACATGGAAGTATTGCACATCCCCTTAAAAGTGCCCTCTACCCCTCCACCCTTAATGTGGAGGAAAACTTGGTAATGCATTTTGTCTTCTCCAGATCCTTTTTAAAGACACATAAAATCATTATGCTCAGTTAAAATTTACATGCTGTGCCAAATGATCACCTGGTATAGAAATGTTGAAGGTATGGTTTCTGTTTTTCTTTTAAAAAGGGAAAGGAAATCATTAAGGGAAAACCATGTTGCAGATCTGTAACCGAAAAAGCATTTTATGTGGCTTAAGTATGAGCATGTACTAACATTTTGATGCAGAAGTGGTGCAGTACATACTTTTCTTGGAACCCCTTGCTTTTAAACTGACATATAAAATCACATAAAAAAAAAAAAAGCAGCATACTCAGCTTTGTTGCAACAAAATCTTGGTTATATACTGGAAAATGTACATAGCAATGATACGCTATCAATGATTTACTGTCAGGGTTTCTTTCCTAATGGCTGTTCTTCAGAGATATAAAATGGTACATAAAATGTGAAGGCAGAAACATTCTGATTTTTCTCTCCCCCTCTTTTGCAAATTTTTTCTTGAAGTTTATAGAGTACTACAAAGTATTATATTTTGTCAGCTCTTGCCTGTAGCAGACTGCAGATTCTTTTTAGCATATATGGATAATGGAAGTTCCAAAAAGTTCTGGAAATTCAAACTAATTATGTATTTTTTTTTTACATGGAGTGGGATGTAATCAGTATAATACCGCCCTGTGGCGCCTCTGGATTCAACATAGGCATCAGTGACAAAATATGAGCACTCTGCGAATCCTGAAAAAAATGTGACCTTTCTTCCATTAGTGGAAATTCTCAGAACTGCTTGTTATAAAATCCAAAGGAAGAGGAAGAGGTTTGGGAGGGTCTGCAAGGTTCCCATAGGGAGCTGGAGCCTGAAGGCTGAGCTACAGAGGAAGATAATTTCTTGCATTTGCCTGCTCTGCTTTCCATGACAACCTCTCGGCGATTGGCTTTTATCCACTTTCCTGAAGTCAAGGCTAGAACCTGGATTTAGAGCATATGTGCTGAAATACATCAAAGTAGCCTTACAGTTTGTCTTAATTCCTAACTAGCTGTAAAGTCTGTTGCTTGTTTTGACTGGCTGTCCTTGTGTACAACCAGGAATGTGACTAAGCAGCACTGCCATTTAGCATATTAGTTGTTCTCATATAATTGAGATCCAATTGGAAAGGAAATTAAAATCATGCTGTTTATATTTGGAGAGTGGTGTGAAGTTTTGGAGCGATTGTTTTTTAGTCTGTTGCACTGGGCTTTGTCACTAAGGGAAATGGCAATCTCTGATGCTGTCTGCTATATGCAAAATAGTAGAACTCAATGATTTCAAAATATTTTTGAAACTTTTCCATCAGACTTCCTGGAACTTGCAAAGTGGGCTTTGGTTTTAGTGAAACCTAAAATGGGACAAAAAGGATGGAGAAGTTCGATGTATTGTGTCAAATCCTTGCTTGACACAAATTTGATTTCTCTGTATTTATTTTTAGGGACAGGCAATTCTCAGGTCTTTCCTTAAATCACCAAGGACTACCATGAGTCAGAATAACTTTCTATCTTACAAGCAGGCCATCTTGGTTTAGAAAGTCACTTTTACAGTTATAATTTTATAGTTACTTTCCTAATGAAAGTTTGAGTTGTATTGCTTACTTGCTTGTTTTTCTTTGCAAACCAGGCAGACATACTACAGCTGTGTTCATATAAACATTGTATAACTCAGCAAAGTGCTACTTGGATTTTTACATTTCTCAATATGTTAGAAAATATCATCAGTTGCATTTATTCACCAGCTGGGGATTAATTTTTTGAGTCATAATGCTGAATCTGCATGAATATTAAATTCTGTTGTGGAGATCAAAGGCAAGCAGATATGATGCAATCACATTGCCTCTTCCTGCTTCCCTACTTGTGTACTGCTGGCTACAGAGGACAGGATTCTTTCATCATCCTTCAAGTGTCCTCTCTGTGCCTCCAGAGGAGGTCCTGCTCTCAGAAGTAAGCTTAGCACTGCAGCAAGCTCTGGTTGCAGATTCTGAGCTGGTTCAGTGGCACAAATTACTTGCATCTAGGGAGCAAATACAGACTGACTACATGTTTTGCTTGAATGATATCCTTTATTGAACAGCTGGTCGTGTATTAGGCTTTTTCATGGTTATGATTTCAAACTGACTTTGGAATAGCATTTTAAGAATTTAACTTTAAATTACAAAATTAGCCATGAAAATGTGATACAAATAATAATTTATATTGGCCTCTCTCCATTCTACCTCTTCAGCTGCAGTTTAGGGTCTTCTAGAAATCATCAGATGACTTCAGAAAAGCTCCAGTAGGCAAGTCTTCTTTTTGCCCTGTCTTTGCATACAGTTGACTTCATTTGCGTGCAGGTTTCTTACATGTTTTCTCAGAAGACATGGAAAACCTCCCAGTAGAGTGCAGGCTCTTTGGAAGAGTGAGAAGCTATCTCATTTCATACTCAGAGAGTGTGCAATGGTTACATGTCTGTTGCTACCGCTGCTTTGCCACAAATGTTTTAGGATAAGAATGCTCGTGCTTGGGGTTCAGCTGAGATTCTCTGTCTTACTCCAGGCCTATAGGGAAATCTTAGCCTCTCAGAACTTCAGAAAGTTGGGATATCATTTTATGTTGGTTTTAATGATACAAGAAATGAAACCTTTTTCAATTTGTGCATAACACTACCAGATAATAAAAGTTGGATGAAAAATTTGTATTTTATGAAACAAAATGTATAGATAATGTAGATGTATCTTATTATTTCCCATACTTAGAGTCACAGCTGAGTTGCTTAGGCATTTAGCTATATACATAACCTCTATTTCTGAGTTCAGATGCATTATTTTTTATATGTCCAGTATTCAGAAAAGTTAACTTAAATGCTCTGGATGAAGCTTCTTCAAGTATTTGAATTCATAAAATTATATATCAAATTTTTTATCGTCCTGATTTACTTTATGTAAATATATAATCAAAACAGAGGTACTTTATGTTGAGCCAGCAAGTTGACCAGCAGATGAATGGATTCACTTAGAGGTGATTGCTACTAAATGGAAAAGAATTTCGCAAATTTGCAAAGTAATGTGAGAAAACAACAGTTTTACAAAATCTGGATGGAGCTACTTTTCCTAGATGTCAACATTTAGTGCTTCCTCTTCTGGGCATAAATTGCATTGGATTTGTCGTTTATTAATTTTGCAGACTGCAAGAGAAAAACAACATATTAATTTTGAACTACATCAAGATTAGGAAACTAGATATCTGTATTAAGTCAAGCATGTGGTATATTTGCCAAGGAGGTTGGCCTATGAGCTCTACTGTGTCATCAGTTGCTGCCTAGTCCTACTTGCATGAGTACAGACTATTCTGTCTGAGTTTAGCTTGTGCTATTGGACCTCTAATAAATAAAGTATAGGACTGTCCTGAGAAAACATCCCATGCAGAAGCCAAAGGAGTTGTCCAAGTTTGGGTGGGCTGCTGATGTCAGAAAGGAATGCGCCCATTGGATGTGGGGTGAAAAGCAGATTCAGGGAACTGACTTGGAAGTGTTTGTGTTGGCTCAGTGCTCAGACATTCTTCCTCCTCCTTGCACTGGTTCCCAGCTGTGCTTCTGCCAGTCTTACCAGCTTCTTCAGGAATGCTCCTCAGGGTTCTCTTTGTTACTCTCATGGATGGCCATACAGAAACTCTTCATCAATGCTTAATCAAGCAAGTATAGGCTCCTTTTATGTGTTCACTCTGTTCCACTCAAGTTTATACTCAGAGTGGTGACCTGCAAGCTATAAGTAGGGCCTAGGAATACAGAGAAACCTTTAAAAAGGAGTATAATAGATTTGCTGGAATCTTGAACAGTAGTTCTTTCTCTTCATTTATTATTATTTTTTAGGGAGTTTTGGGGAGGTTGTTTGTTTGTTTGTTTGTTTGTTTGTTTGTTTGTTTTACAATGTATCTTAGTGAAAATATGGCTTTCTGCACTTGGACAGACTGATCCTACCTGTAGCACTCAATAAATCAGTGTACTCATGACATCAGTTGTAAAATATCCTGTTTCTTAGTTAAATAGCGGTATTGCTTTAAAGGCTTTGGAACTGAAAGCCTTAATAGTGTTTCATCTTTCTACCAAAAAAGTCTTCATGTGCTTTTAACATTAATAATAGAGAGAGAAAATTTACCATCCTCTGGCAGGTTCCTGGCTTTGCAGAGTCATGCTTTCTTCACACAGGAACTCAGGTTACAAAACCTCAGTGGCAGAAGCCTGTACAGGCGGTGTTTCACTATGGTTGGTGTTTCAAAGCCCAGCTTGCAGCTCTGCAAAGTGGGGAGGCCAGCCGCAACTTGCTGGGCTGGTGTAGCTCTTGGGTATCCTCTGTCAGAAGCAGTCTGAGCTATACTGGAAGGCTAATACTGTCACTCATGTGAAATTATTGACTTTGGCAGCGTTGCTGTTTGTCTGTACATGGGCAGCACCTCCACAGGTAAATGAAACCCTCTGTGTCTCCATTGGCAAGAGGAGGGGTATTGGTGGCCTTTGTCACCATGGCTTAATTTTTCCTAGAAACCTCTAAACCCTGTAGTGTCAATAAATTGTTGCAGCTTAAAATGTGTGAATCTTGATGAAATCAAAATGCTGTATTCCTTATGCAGACTTTAATTTGAAAATGTGGAAAAATGAGTAACTTTCATAAAAAAGGTCATAAAATGATCAGCCAGTAGCTTCTATAATTGGAAAACCCGTCCCTTGGAACAGTCTTAGCATGCTTTTTTAGTTTAAATTCTGGGTAAGTTTTATTCCTTGCTCAGATCAGTTACTGGATTTGGGAGGTATTCTCTGGCTTGCCATCTTCTGCTGAAGTTTCAGCAGAGACACATCTATCATATGTAAAACAGGATTTCTAGGATGATGAATGTTATATGCCCGAAAGTATATATTTTGCAATTGGGATGCATTAATGCTGTCAAGGTGTGATGATTAGAGAAAATGTTGAAATTTCACTTGTTTACGTGCTCTCTTCATGTATTTTTTTGATGATAATTTTAAAATGTTCAATTTTCAGGTGACAATGGCCAAAATTGGGATAAATGAGAGTCGTTCAAAGGAGACCTGTGAAACAATACTTTTTGCTCTTCGAATGGCAACGTGGAATCAGATTTTAGATCCCTGGGTGTACATTCTTCTCCGGAAAGCTGTGCTTAAAAACCTGTACAAGATCGCAAGGGGATGTTGTGGTGTGCACATCATAAACTTACACATGTGGGAACTCAGCTCCATCAAGAATTCTTTGAAGGTTGCAGCAATATCTGAGTCACCAGTAAGTTCCAAACAAATAAACCTACAGCCGCTTAGCAATACAGGGCATTGAAGTAAAACACAATGTATGGAGAGATGATGGAGGCAGCTCTCATACATGGGCAACACGTTAAAATTAATTCCAAGGCTCAGTGGTTTGGCACTTATTTAAAATCTTGAGCAGTTTGCTCTTGCTGCTAACCGGTTTGATATTGCTACTCCAAAAGACGCGCTTGAATGTTTTAATTCCCTTTAGAATACATCCCTTCCAAAACTGGTAGTAGAGTGATGAATCGTCCTGTATTCCTCTTTTCCAGGTATTAAAGTGAACAGGGTTCCTTATAACACTCCCCTACCAAATCCTTTATCTTAGCAGGCTTCTTAAGAACACATGCAATTGTGAAAGTCATCTCCAAGGTGATTTTTAAAAGGGATAGATTTTATCTACCAGTGATACCCTCAGATATTTTGCAGAGTAACTGCTTCCTAGGGTGACCTCCAGCATTCTTTCCATAAGGGTATTCTTTGTTTTTAGGCATTGAATTTCCAGTTAGATATATAAAAGGCATTTTGTTTGTGCCCAACTTATTAAATGATCAAATTTGCATGGTTCATTGACTTGACGTCTTAATTATTTACTGTTCTATGAATTTTGGGGAGAGCTGCAGACTTCATCAGCCTAAGCATTCCTTTCAAATCACTGACAAACCATGGAATTCCTTGTGGGAACACAGCAGATCAGCTCAGCTTGCTTACAGTTACATTTTCTGATCTATTGGTGAGTTTTTAGTCCTTTCAACAAATTTTGTTGAAACTAACAGGCATAAAGCTGTGGTTAGTCTGTAAAAAATGTAGCTGTTTCATTTTTTCAACTCCCAAACTGAAGGAAGTATCTTGAAGTGTTCCCATAAGGCATATACTGTATTGCTCATGAGGTATATGTGCTTCATTTGTAAAACGTCACACATGTCTCATGAAAAATGAGCGTGACTAAATGTGCATCTCTGAAGGGAATTGCACTGGGGGTGTGTTGTTTTGTTGGGTTTTTTCAGTGAAAACAAATGGCATTCTTAGTTTTTCCAGGGTCTGTGTCTGAATTGCTGAGGGTATTCAGTGTATTTGAAGGGATCAGAAAATTTCCAGGACTTTACACAGGAGGACCTTCACCTTTAATGCTGCTAAAAGAAGTTTTGATTTTTGTGACTGTATTCTTGTTCAGAAACAAAAATAAGAGTATCAGACTTTGTAGCAGAGGGATTATTTTAAGATAGAAATGCCTATGTTATTTTTATCTGCTTCAAATAATTGCATTTGTGAATTGTTGAAGTATTTTGACAAAGTAGTGAAAAACTGATGCATCAGGTAGTCTGAGGGACCAAAGCTATTCACAAGGTACAAATTCATGTTGTATGTGAGAATAGTTTAAGGCAGAAAATAAAAAACCAAAAGGTTTAAATATTTCATTTTTGGTTTAAAAGCTATTTCCTTTTTATTTTAAAAAGGTTGAAAAATAAGTGGGTTAAATAACCCTTTAATGAAATGAAATGGCTTCATTTACCCTAAAGAATTTCTATATGTGATTTATTTTCTCAGTCACAGAGCTGATAAACCGTGGACAGATTTGATGCTGGTATAAGCTCCACACTGTTGCTTCACGTGGGCTCTGCTGAATAGTGGAAGCATCCAGTCAGTGTTAAGTTTAACATTTTCATTTCATAGAATGTGATGCCAGTGTATCTGTTGACATAAATTATTTGTTCTTTATGGAAGATTGTTGTTTTAGCAGCTGCAAAAAAAATGCTGTTCTGTAAATTGTTGAGATGTTTGATCGGTGAATGAAGCTCGTCAATGTTTCTTTTTGTTATGTGAATAAATGTAGCTTGTCTGGTTCATGCCGGTTGACTTGTAAAACAAAAGTTTATATGTATATGTGATTTCTTATATTTTGTGTACTAATGCATATTGAATGTAAATTGCAAAGCTTCATTAAAGTTATCAAACTGTATCTTTAAGAGTTATGATATTTTTGCCTAACAAAAGAGATCTGAAGTTGTGAAAAATAATCCTCTTGATAAAACCCCTCACACTGGATTTAAGCCAGCCACTGCCATTCACACATACAATATCAGCTGTGAAGGTAGAGAAGAGGACAGAATTCAAATAGGAGGTGCCAGTGTTCGTACTCTTCATTGCTATATGAGCAGCCCAGTGCAGTTGGTGGTCTGAGGCCGACAAGGTCAAGTTCTGATGAACCATGCTTAGAAAAAGCAAGTAAAAGTGGAGCCGAGGGGAATTTGGTGTTTGGGATGGAGGTGCCTTTCTCCAAATATCTGCCAACATGTTAGACTCTGATTAGGTTCACATACATGCTGAATCAAGTGTGACCAGCAGGTCGAAGGAGATGGTCCTACCCCTCTACTCTACTCTCATGAAACCTCACTTGGAGTATTGTGTAGAGTTCTGGTGTCCTCAACATAAAAAGGACATGGAGCTATTGGAGCAAGTCCAGAGGGCCATGAGGATGATCAGGGGGCTGTAGCACCTCCTGTATGAAGAGAGGCTGAGAAAGTTGGGGCTGTTCAGCCTGGAGAAGAGAAAGCTGCGTGGAGACCTCATAGCAGCCTTCCAGTATCTGAAGGGGGCCTATAAGGATGCTGGGGATGGACTCTTCATTAGGGACTGTAGTGAGCACAAGGGGTAATGGGTTCAAACTTAAACAGGGGAAGTTCAGGTTAGATACAAGGAAGATATTCTGTACCGTGAGGGTGGTGAGGCATTGGAATGGGTTGCCCAAGGAAGTTGTGAATGCTCCATCAGTTCGAGGATGGATGAATGCTCCATCCTTAAACACTGGCAGTGTTCAAGGCCAGGTTGGATGGAGTCTTGGGTGAGGTGTCCCTGCCCATGGCAGAGGGGTTGGAACGACATGATCTTAAGGTCTTTTCCAACCGTAACTATTCTATGATTCTATGATGAATTGTGGAAAAACGTGAGTTTTGCTCTTAATACTTTGTCAGTGACATGGTAGCCTGCAGAGGCAGCTGAGGATACAATCACCCAATGATCGGTTACCACTGAAAGTGATTTGATTATCATTGTATTTCATTTCAGGAGAGCCAACAAAGTGCTGTGTTGTATGATTAGCAAATTATGTGTTTTATGGAATATGAAATTATAAAAAAACCCCAGTAAGACAGCTTCACACTAGGATCTGAGTATTGCCCAGGCAGGGAGGAAAGGGCAGTCTGCTTAGCAATGTGCTGATGATCTCTTTAGAGGTTGGCTAACGATGCGAGCAGTCATGAGCTGCCTATTTTCTGCTAGGCAGTAATTAGTGTCTCCAGAGCAGGCAGGGGCACTGAGGGTTCTGGTGGGAAGAAAGTGAATTTAATTTCTGACTAATGACCAAGCAAATCCTCAGGGTGGGAGAATATTTGAATCTAATTGGGATCTTAAGCAATAGCAGGCTATATAAGGAAGTGTGTTATCCTAAAATGATGTCCTGTCCTGAATCAACCTGCTGAAGCAAAGAAAGCTCAGTAGCAAGTTGCTCATCACAGGATTTAGACAAATATCTGTAGTCTGTTATCTAGATACAAAGATAGAGAGCAAGGTTAAAGGTTATTTTGATCTGATTCTTGAGGTAAAGTGTCCACTTGCTGTGTTTTTTTTTTTCAGATATTTGTATGTAAGTGGTTTTATTATTTTAGATGGATGTTTTGGGAATGATTTCGGGAATAGCAATATGTACCAGTTCCGTACACATGGTGATCCTTTAGGACAAGATGTTGGGACCTTTCAGATGCACCTTGCCTGCTGATACACTCCTCTGGGATGTTCCTGGTAACACAGCACACTGTTGATTAACTGCATGGATTGGCATAAGATTTAATTCTCAATGCTTAGGTCCTGGGAAAAGTGCAAAAATCCCAAGGGAATTTGCAGCACCTATCATGACTTTTGTTGCTTCCTAAAATACCCAGCTGCTTTTCACTTCAGACTTCTGCGATCTGCCACCATTAAAAGTGGTAAAACTGGTCATTGATTTCAGCAAGCAATGACTTTCAATTTAGTCTTGCTGCATTATATTTAGGAAAGTATTAACAACTTGAACAGACACTGTTTTCCTGCTGAATGTGAGTTAATTTTAATACTACTAAGTCTTAAAGTGTAATGCTTTTACCTATTCCAAAGGTGAGATAAAAGAGGGGCTATTTGAGTAGTTGCATTATGTCTTTTTGAGATAACCTTGAGTTTACTGCTTTTTGATAAGGAATAGGTGAAAGGGAAAAAAACAAACACCCACCACAATTATGAGTTCTAGTACCTGCTGACCAACAGATACTATTGAGTGTGTATCTCAGGTGGAAAATATTACACATTAGTGCTATGTTGATTAGTTCAGTAACATGCATTTTATTCTCATATGGCTTATTAAAGGTGGGTTGCTCTTTACCAGTGGATGCCATGATGAGGAGAATGGTGGTGACAGGTATTGTGTGTCTTGCAGCTTCTCGTCTCAGACACTAGAACAGGGTAAACAATGTGCAAAATACCAGATTTGATTCTCTTAAGTGGAGCAACCCCAGGTCACTTTCCTGTGAGAGTAGTACATCCAGTTGGATGCTTTGGAAGGAGATCTTTTTCTGTTATAAATACAACAATTCAGACTATCAAGTAAGTGATCCCCACTACACCAAAGTATTTGCCAGGCTGCTGTTAGATCAGCTTCTTGGCCTGATGAGGTGCTTTTGGAGCAAGCTGGTTGAACAACAGCTGGGAGGATGAGGAGTCTGGCCTCATGCTCTTCTTGTTGCCCTTGCACTGGTTTTGATGTTTGAATGAACCATGAGTTAACTGAACTTGCAAAAATGGCAAAAAAATGAGTGCATCCAAAGAGGGGGAAGCTGTTCACAGGCATAATGAGTCAAACGGCTCTATGCTGCAGTGCCAGAACTTTTGCAAGAGCAGAGCAAGGGCAGCATGGGGGAATGTATATCAGTGGGAGGGAAAGGCAGTAATACCTCCCTTGCTGAGGAGCTGTTAATTTTACTTAGCCGTTTTGTCAACCCATGCACTTGGTGGGAGGAGACCAGGCTGGTGAGCAGAACCTACAGTAGGATTCTCAAATATAACCTCACAGCATTAACTAATGCTTTCATCAGGCTTTTCCAAGCCTTCCTGGTTATTTAAACTGATTAAGTCACAGTTTTTTGGGGCATGAAGGCTGAAAAATGCCATGGCTATTGCAGCTTTCTCTCTATCAATTTTTTGCTCTTCTTTGGTAAGTATTAATCCACACTTTTTCTCATTTTTGTTTTAATAGTGTCTGGCAAATCAAAACAGGTTTGCAGTCTGACTCTTCTTACACAAGCAGTGTTTTACTTTTATGCAAATAGATACAATATATATCTGTGACCCACAGTTTCTGGCTCAAGTATCTTAAATGCTATTTCTCAGTACAAATGCTTTTTAGTAGGCTTCCTTTTCTGATATTTGAATTAGGGAGTGTGTGAAGAGGATCTAATCCTAGTGGGAGAGCAGAACATAGGTGTGAGTATTTTCAGCTGTTGTCTATGCTCCTTCCAGTCCCAGAACAAAGGTTTTTCTTTTTTCCATCAAACTTCTTATATATCTTCCTAATAAATATATATATATTTATATATATTTAATAAATATACATATTTAGGAGAGAAATACTGTATGAAAAAGTCCCATACAACTCTGGAGAGATATAGTAGTCTGATAACTTTTTAGAGGCGATTTATGTTTAGAAAGGGTGCAATTGAGGAATAAATCCATTGGTGGAAACTTAGGGATTTGATCAGAGCACCTGAAAATCGTGCAAAGCCAAAACCATTAGGTCTTACTCAGCACAATTTATGCATAATAAATAAGAAAATAAAGAAAAATGTTTGCAGTAAGTTGCAGGAAGTATTAATAACACAAAAATATCAAACATCTTGTCAATCACAACTGTTTGATACCGTTCTCATGTGGGGAAAATGCATCCTGGGAACATTTGAGCAACTCCGAATGATGATACTTTAAGAACAAATCTATTTATCTCACTTGTCCGTTTTTTCTGCTGCCTCCTGTAAACAAGATGACGTCTGAAGTGACTGGACAATGGTTAAATATTAAAAATATAATTTTGAATTCAGTTTTTAAAAATTGTTTATAATTAGGATAAGCTAAACAGCAACATAGATATACTCAGGACTTTATTGCTTAGCAACATATTCAAGGAGTCTTTAAAAAAAAGTCCTGTGGTTGCAGGAATATAAACACGTATCTGTCTAGCTGTTTAATCTCAGCACCATGGTTGCAAAATAAATACTTGCTACAGAGGTCTGCAAAGATAAATCCATTTCACTTTTCTAAAATCTGCTGCCAGTATGAGGTTGACAAATTAAAATACTTAAGGCAAAAAAATGTTATCAGTAAAACATTGCTACCAAGTCGCTACCATTCCCAGCAACAGTTTGTGTGTTTGTACCTTCTGAAAACAGCAGAAAGAAACCCCAATTTTAGATTCCGTTATCAATTATAAATTCAGGTATTTGTAATCCAATAAAATTTCTTCACTGGATTGCATGTTTCACTCTTATTTTTGCTTCAGACACACTGAAGGCAGAGCCGTTTGGAAGCGAGGGTGCCAGGAGAGCTTTCTACAGTCTAAGCCAAAGCAGCCTAGTACCTTAGAGCGAAACTTTTGCAATGACACTTGGAGAAGTGTCAAAATCCAAATTCCATTTCAGGATTCAATTTTTTTATTTTTATAATCCTAATGAGCAGTGGCTTCTAGTAATTGCTAGGGTGCCTTGATTTGCATCCATTAAGTTCCCCAGGTGTCTGAAACACCAGATGCTGTCTCCGTTCTTCCTGGTCTGTGTAACACAGTCACAAGAGGAAGATGAAGAAAGCTGAACTTTAATTCATGATTGACTGAAGCAATTCAACCCCCACTCCCTAAACAGTATTCTGTCATCTGTGTTAAAGATACTCTGGTTTGCAAAATCCAGCATAACTGACCCCCCAGCAAGGAAGGAGCATGACTGCAATGTGTGTTTGGAACACTCACCCCTCAACAGAAAACTATGCTGAGCCCCAGGGTCCGATTATTGCTTAACTCACGACAACAAGTCCCTTTGTGAGGATGAGACCTTGAACTTGATGCATTCATCTGGTATGTGGGTGATGTGACATTCTATGTTGTTTTTGCTTTTCTTTCTCTGGTATTTTTCCACTGCACTGGTGGCCCTTCCCTGTTACCAGCCCCTCTGTGGTGGGCAAGAGATCTCGTTACCTGGTGACAAACTCTAGGAAGCTGCACCATCAAGTTTCAAAAGCACAAGGTGATATCCACCTTCAAATCTTGCTTTGCCCTGAATAGGGGATTGGACATCATGACCTCCAGCATCACTTCTAACCTGAATTATTTCATGTTCCTTGCACAAATTCTCAAGTGTCCTAAGTCAGGCTTGTCATCAGTATAGCCCATTTTCTCATCTGTGTTTGTGGCTGATAAAACAGGTTTGCTGTTTGCTGGTCTTACTCTGTCAACAGACTTGTGCCCTTGGTGCACTCTATACTTTTGATGTCTGAAGCTCTTTGTAACTACTCTTCTTCCAGCCCATGTTGCCTGGTACTGTGGGAGATAAGCAGTCATCCCCTTTAATTTCAGCTGTAAGCAATCCATCCCAAATACCCTCTTTGACTGCACATCCACCCTGGCTCTTGAAATTTATCAGAACACATTAAAATTGTTCATTATAGTTTTACATCATCTCCCAAAACAGAGGCTGATTTTTTTAAGAGAATGTGATGGCAATGTAAAATTACTTCATGTAAATCATAGAATCAACTAGGTTGTAAAAGACATTTACAAGGTTGTTTAAGATCATCAAGTCCAGCCAAATTAAAATATCTCCTTCAGATTTATCTCCTCCAAATGCACCCACATGTATATGATTCTCTGTAAATACATCTAATCAGGAGATAACTCTTACTGCTGTACTACAGTCCATAGACACAGAAACTTTCAGACTGATAGTACATGGAAGGGCAATGACAAAAGTTTGTTTTGTTTTGCTTTTTAGTAGCTGGAATAACACCCCTCCCGTTTTCTTCATACTGAGAATTTTAGATAATAACCACAAAAAAAAAAATATTCCTCAATCACTTCAGTTTTAAAATATAAGGTGTCTGAATCTGACAAGATATAAATAACAACGCACTACTTCAGTCCCGTGCTTTTTGCTTTTACACGACCACAACGCAAGGCCTCTTGTTGTGCAAATGGCAAGGATTCGTGGGAAATGTAGAAAAATCTTCAAGAAAGAAATGCAATCACCTTTAAAGTGAAATTATCTCATTAAAATATAATTCTAAATAAACTACATGAGAGAAACCACAATTCACCATTTTCTATACTGCTGCTTGTTAGAAGACTATCAAATCAAAATATCACAGCTGCAGCTCAGGGGTCATACCAACATGTCCTCAGCACTTACTTCTTGGGTGTGCTGTCTATTGTGCATAAGTAGAAGCTAATGGCCAGAAGGAAGGTGTCCCTGCCCATGGCAGGGGGGTTGGAACTAGATGATCTTGAGGTCCTTTCCGACCCTAACTATTCTATGATTCTATGATTAACCACATCTGGCAACTAAGCACCATGCAGCCCCTCACTTGTTCCTCCCCTGGTGGAAAGGGGAGAGAATCACAAAAGTAGAAGTGAGAAAACTTACAGGCTGAGATAAAGACAGTTTAATAGATAAAACAAAATCCATGTATGCAAGCAAAGCAAAATGAGGAATTCTTTCACTACACCCCGTTAGCAGGCAGGTGTTCAATCATCTCCAGGAAAGCAGGGCTCAATCACACATAACGGTTACTTGGGAAGAAAAGTGCTGTAAGACCAAATGTCTCCCCCTTCCTTTTCTACCCCAAGCTTTATATGATGTCATATGATATGGAATATCCCTTGGGTCAGAAAGGGCCAGATGTCCTGGCTTTGTCTCCTCCCAACTACTTGTGCACCCCCAGCCTACTCACTAGTGGAGTGGGGTAAGAGGCAGAAAAGGCCTTGACTCTGTGTAAGCACTGTTCAGCAATAACTAAAACATCCCTGTGCTATCAGCAGTATTTTTAGCACAAATCCAAAACATCCCCCATACTAGCCACTGTGAAGAAAATTAACTCTATGCCAGCCAAACCCAGCAGGATAGTGGTTTGGATGATTCAGCCTTTCAAGATGAATAAACTATTCTCATGTATGTAAGAAGTGTTTATATTTTGATACAGAAATGTTAGTCTTTGTACATATCTTTTCAGCAGTCTTCTCTTCCATGACATCATGAATCCACTTTAGTGTGAAACTATAATTCTTGCTGTGGTGTTTCACTGGTTCAGTACAATAGAACCAATAAAATGATTTTAAAAGCATTTGCAATGTTTAATATTATATTTTATTTAGTATACATACTACAAACCTTTTCCTCTTGAAGTCACTGCCAGAGTTCGCACTTTTCAGCTCTAGAAGGTTTGGCAGAGCTATAATGAACCATTCAGTACTTGACGTAATACTGATATATTTTTAAATTACTTCCTTCTACCAAATAACTCACAACTTGACACAAATTAATCCCACAAACTATCATTCACTGTTTCGTCTCAATCCCAAATAAATGTTCACATTTCATCATGTTTGGCTGGTGTATTTCTGCTCATCTAAGTGTGTTCTTGGGAAATATCTTATTTCCCAAGAAATAGTGTATATGTTTCCAGTGATATGCAGGGAATACACTGTATGATTTGCAAATATATATATAAGAACCAGGTTTCTTCCCTGAACTTCTGTAAACTATTTCAAGTAGTTCTGTTTTCAAACAAAGGAAAAGCAGCTTTCAAGTGGAAGTTAGTATTGTTCACATAGAAAAGATTAATTTCCTTCTTAGAACACTCCAGGTCATCAAGTTGGGACTATGCTTTTTACTGTAATTAAGCAAGGATGATTCTTTCAACTTGTGTACCTCTTTATTAAGAATTATCCAACTCACTGTAACTAATTTAAGAGGATGATATTTTGATAAAGGGAAAAAAAAAGGCCAAACGAATTATTGTAATACTGATATCCCAATAATGGAATATCACTTACTACGTCAATACACCATACACTCCTTTTTGGTCAACGATTTGGGCTGTGTGTAGTCCTGCTAGTGCTAAAATGTCAGTAGTTCATGAAAATGGACTGAGTTTAGGGTGGTAATGTGTAGAAAAATAACATTCTGAGTCAAAGCCTTGTTAAGGTTATATGTGAGTGCCAGTGGTTCCTGCCAGTATAGTAATTAATGTTGTGTGGTCATACATACTGCCATATTTTGCTTATTTAATTTTGCTTTCTCAGCTATGAAAATCAGAAATGCCACTTGAATTTCAGAGCTGTGGAGTGAATAACAGGAAACTCAGCCCAGGGTGTATATGTCTGTACCATTTATATTCTGTAGAAATACGGAATTAAAATCATTTTGCAGTCTAAATGTTCAGTAGTGAAATAGAATAAAGCAGTAATTGTAAATAGATTATTAAGAGTTGCTGAAAATATTCAGAGTTTTATTTGCATGTATTTTTTACTTTCTTCCATAAAAAAAGCTTGGGAGACGTAAATCAAATCAAGAATCATGTTAGACTATTGTAAGTACGTGTCTGAATCTGATCTCAGTGCTAGCGTGCGGCTTGGATCCTGGATATGTTAATTATAAGTGAGATCACAAAACATCTGGAAAAATCCTGGATGACAAACCAAGCCAGTTTAACTTCATAAAAGGTAAAAATCTCAAGTGTGATGTTGTCTGGTATGCTTATTTTCAGGGAAATTATGCAAAGAACAGATGGGAAAAGTTACAGATGTAAGCTTCTTGGATTTCAAAATTGCTTTTGACAGAGTCCAGTACCGTGGCCTGAATGGATGAGTTTAGTCCATATCTCCATATCTTAATCCATATCTCCAAACAAGGAAAACACTTGGCTGGAGACAAGGAAAATTGTATAAAGTGGGTTAAATGATAGTGTCATACACACGCCAGCAGGATCCCAGCCAGAGGAGTCACTCTCACCAGGAGGCAAGACAATGTGGCAATGTTTCCCCATACGTTAGATGCTGCAGGTCACTCCAGAAAGACCCAAGATAAATCCCACTTGTCAGTGCTCCCCATATTCTTCTGGGTTATGCTGCTGTGGTCAGGATGTGATGCTTCAGCAGTGTTGGCGACTGACCTGTGGAAGCCCTTTGGAGGTGAGGGACATTGTTGAGCCCAGCTGCCACGATGTGCAGCCATTCTGGTGGTGCAGCAAAAAAGCCCTGCAAACCTCCAGCATCAGCAGATCCATTATGCAATGTCCAAGGTAGGTGAAGTCTCCTATTTATACCCTGGTGGATACAACAAAGGCTGGCCTTTTGCCGGAATGGGGAGATGAATATATATTCTTTTAATTGTGAAAGTGAGAAAAAAAGCAGTCCTGTAGTAATTATTTTTTTAATAATGAAACATTTAGTTTGAAATACAGTTCTGTGAGAATGTGTGACCCAAAGTGCAGCTCCAGTGAGGCACTCTTCTTGGGACCTTTATTCCTCAGGGAGTTTGAGGTAACCTGAAAGCAATAACTAATTATAAATTTTCCCACTTACCGTAGGCCTCACTGACTATGTGCAGTCAGTGCAAGAAAACCTCTCAAAGAAGCCTGCCTGGAAGGTGGGTGCATCTCTCAGGAGCAGAACAGGAATTCCACCTGCAGTATAGTCAGTAATTCCATGTCAAGGTGCTCACCTGCTGTGTAGTCTCAGAGGTGAGGGCACAGGACTAAAAAGTCTAAATAAATTCAAGGAATGATAGCATTTTCTGTGGAAAGCATTATTGCTACTTTAGTGAATTGGAAGCAAAGTCACAGCAAGTCTGAGTGATTTTTGCTTGTGTTTCTGCTACTGAATATGGGAAAAACTTTGTTTTTATTTAATTTGGCACGAAAGTGGGACTTGTTTGTGAGGAGGCCCCAGATTCAGGTTCTATAAATCCCAATATAGTAACAGTGGCCCTTGAAATTCAGATTTGTTAAATTCAAATGGAGCCCACATTGAGACCTAATCAATTATTTTTTACTCACATGGAAAAACAGCATAATCTGTAATCCTAGCCTACTACAGAAAAAACTATTATGAAAATAAACCAATAGAGAGAAGAGAAGCTACCCCATACACTTTAATAAGCACTCTTATTGCCAAAATCTCCTGTAATTTCTATTTTTCATCTTTCCTAGTGTTTTTCTGCATCTTTCTTCTGCTTTCTACTTGTTTTGTATTTTCTCTGTCAGTGGTGGGGATTTATGGTAGAAGTAATGAGATCTTACATTGTTACAATTCTGGTACTCTTTTATATCACAGTTCCTGTCCATCTCTACTGCTTATGTCTGGGATTACAAAATGCTCATCTCCTTCACTGTTTTGTTCATAAGTAGTTAGCAGCAAAATCAATGTACAATGTCTTTCAGAATAAGAAGTGGTGCAAAAATACTGAGTTCCAACAGAAAAAAAAAAACACCTGAGAACTGGTATCATTCAAATGCAGGAGTCAGAGGACTGAGTATAATGCAATACACTGTGTTCTTAGTACTGCAAATCTAGTTGCCATCCTGTCAGCCTATCTGCTGTGCAAATCAATAAGGACAAGCATTATAACTGTTGTCTCTCCGAAAATTTCTGCTTGGCAGGCGCATGCTGAAGAGAATTAACTCCGTGCTTAGGGGACACAAACATCACCTGCAGCTCCTATCCTCTCACTGGGAGGGTCTCCTTGGCCAAGGGAATGAGACCAACTTTACTGCATCTTACCTGTTTTCTCCAATAAGGAACAACAGCGAGAACATGAGGGGAACCCAGGCTGTGCTACAGATTGCATGACTTTTGTGTGCTGTGCTTGCTAATTCTTTTTTTTCCTTTTTCCCTCCCACTGCACCCCCCCCCCCCCCCCCCCCCTTAAGAAAACATTTCTTACTACTTGCAAATAACGTGAGAAATTATAGTGGTCACTGTCTAAAAGTTGATCCTCCAATTTTCACATTGCCTTAAGCTCTGCTACCAGTTTAGAGTGGCTTCTTCTGATTTGGGGGTGAGTTATACTTACTGTGAGCTGCGGTGAATGATTCCATTGCTACTAAGCAGTGATGATTCACACTGCAATGTTTCATGAGTGCAATGTGTCTGCCAGTCCTGCTCTAATGCCTCAAGTAAACGCGACAATCCACAACTGCATGGACTGCCTAAGAGAAAAATAGATGTGTGAGTAGGGTTAAAACGATTTTCAGTTATGTCACTTGTGCTGAAGACAGTATGTTCAAGTTCTGCCATCAAGAGGAAAGGAGGGTGACTTAACTTGCATGACAAGGACTCATTGTTCCTAGATGGGACTTCATTCCTGCTGTGCTTATGAGGAAACTTTCTGCTTGTCTGGGAAGATGAGTAAGTAGCTCTCTCCTCCGCCCTTCCCTGGATGCATTAATTAATGCAAAGCTCGTTCACTGTTAGCTAGTGTCTGTGAGGCAGTATGTGTGAGGCAACATGCCGCTATGTAACAAACTATTTACCAAAACAATGCAGGGGTTGCAGGAAAAAATGTCAGAGTTCACAGGCTCCACACTTTTCTGGCTGTTTCATTGTGTCCCTTTAAAAATATACATTTGTGGTTTGAAGCCCCATTTTTCTGACTCTACCCATTCCTCTTTTTTTTTTTTTTTTCTTTTTGTCTGGATAGAACTGAATTTATTTCTATTTCATATAATTTTTATATTTAAAAATTCCCTATAGCCACAAAGACCTGACAAATGTTTATCATAATCTGCAATTACTCTAAATTTATGAATGCATAAACAAAATCTCCAATGAACTAAAGAAAAAAATGCCTGGGACATTGTGACAAAACATAAAGGGAGCTACTTGGTTCTTTAAAAAATATTCCAAGACCATAAGTTAGTCCATCAAAAGGTTTTATTGTCTTTTACCCAACAAAGAAACAGATGCCTCCTTCAGTGTCAAAACTAGGTGTTATGCCAACGCCCAAAGCTTCCAGCCAGCTTTACTTCTGCAGACTGTATATCTTTGCAGTTTATTCAGAACTCTTTGTATGATGAATGTAGTAAAGTTTAATCCTTTTAGTTAAAAGTGTCACAACACTCTAAGCAGAAGGGAAAAGCTGGGATTGAGGAGTGGCTCGAGAAAGCAAGACAGAATGAAGAATTTTTAGGCAGCCTTAAGAGAATTTGAAAAATAATGAAAATGAAGATTTTCACTGAAAAGAAACTCTGGTTTTATTTTAAATATTAGTAATGGGCATAAATAATTATTCACAATTGAGTAGTCCATAACAAGTTTCTGTGTTAACTAAAAGCTGAAAATTTTCATTTATAACTGTTTGTAGTGGTTATATAACCTGTTTATTGCATCACTTTAACACTTGGGACAAAATGCTAAGTGCAGGATGTTCCCTAACAATAGATGTTGTTTTTCCTTGTGGGATCTTGGGATTCTTGGTAAATGTAGACTGACACATAGAGATCAGAAGGAACTAGCGAGAATTCCTTTGAAGTCTTTCATTTTACTAACGCCCAGTTCTCATTTATTTATATTTTTATATTTTACCAGAAAAAAGTTTCTTGAAATAACTTGAAGGGTGTTATAAGATTTATAAGAGGTCTAACTTCCTGTTACACTTCAGAAGACAAAGATGTTTGAAACAGTTTATTTTACTTTTCCACTTCTTGTTTAATGTGGAAGTTCAGGGGCTGTTCTCTAGGCTGGTGCCGCACTTGGGTTTTTTCGTTCTCCTCTCTTTTTCCTGCCTTTCCCGCCATTTTTCCCTTTTCTACCTTTTCCTCACCTTTTTTCCCCTTTTCCTCACTTTTCCCCTTTTCCCATTTTTTTTGCATTTCCCTTTCCCCCCTTTCCCCCTTTCCTTTCCCCACCTTGTTTTCCCCTCTTGCTTTCCTTTCCTCCCTTCTTTTCCCCTTTCCCCTTTCTCCCACCCCCACCCACCCCTCCTCTGAAACATGTAAAGAAACAGGAATTTTGATTTTCTTGTTAAGGAATATATTTTTAATGATGGTCTCATCAGCTTAATGTCATTATTCTTGGTGAGAGGATAAAGGCATTTGCTTTCTGTTAGATGTCAGTAAACCCACTTATGACAATCTACAGGTGTTTAATAGTTCAGCAGTAAAAATAGACTGACGCTGACATGGTTTTCACTTTCTAAATATGACTCAAACACAGCCACAAAAGCCCCCATGAGCTTTTATGGCTGAAATGCCGAAGTCCACAGAGAATGGACGGCTGTATGTTCAGGGCTGTGAAGACCAGGTAACTCCTGGCATCCAACTTTCATCAAAGTAAACTAGCCTCCTTGTTGCCATCACAAGCTGTTGCAATTGTGTGTGATACACAGTAAATATGTTTGGTGAATAGACCAATATTTATTTCTCATGTCCTGAGGGTTAAACTGTTGGATACACTTCAGACCTGTATCTCCATTGCTTAAGTTGTGGTTTCTTGGGAGAGAGAGCCCAGTTTGTGTAACGGCAGTTTATAAAAGCTCAAACTGTGAAAACCATAAGAAATTAGAAAAAAATCCCTTATCTGAATGTCATTAGCAAAATGCTGCCTGACTGCTGCTGGCGGCATACATGTACCTCAGCCACAACTGTGCTTTCTAAAGCATTGACTTATACTTTATAATCTGTTTTGAGCTAATTTGTTGAAGGCAAGAAATTACTTAATTTGATCTGGTACAATAAAGATAGGCATGCAGATAGGTATTAATATGCTTTTAAATTGCAATTAAAACAAGGGAAGCATGATTAAATCTGCAGAAGGATTCAGACTTGGATTTGATTCTGTTCTCACAGTGATGGAAATAAAAAGCATTTAATGGAAAAAAACACCCCAAACAATTCAAAGATTTGCCAGCACTTCATACTCCAGTGTCCAGTGAAGTGATACCTTATCGAACTTCAAATAATGTGGCAGGAGTATCAGAAACAGCATTAGTGCAGCATGAAGCTTTGCAATTTGTTTCCACAATCTAGTGGATTTAAAATGCTGGAGTTATATGTAATCACGCATCAAAATTGTATCATACAAATGATATGCAATCATATTACTCAGTGGTAGATTTAATAATTTCAATAGAGATAAGATTTTCTCTCAAATCCTTTTCGTGTAGTCTAATACAGACCTCTTGTTAGGCTGTTACATGTGGCCAGTATTTAGATCATGTTCCTAGCTCAAATGGCTGAAGAAACCAGCCTGTCTTTGGTTATTAGTTTGCTATGAAGCAAACTTAGTTTGCTATGAATGCTCAACCTGGAAAGAAAGAGAAAGCAAAAATACAGATTATAAAACAGGCAGCCAGCCTTGCTGGGCAGATCACAGAATCACAGAATCCCAAGGGTTGGAAGTGACCTCAAAACATCATCTAGTCCAACCCCCCTGCAAGAGCAGGGTAACCTACAGTACATCACACAGGAACTTGTCCAGGCGGGCCTTGAATATCTCCAGTGTAGGAGACTCCACAACCCCCCTGGGCAACCTGTTCCAGTGCTCTGTCACTCTTACAGTAAAGAAGTTCTTCCTGATGTTAACGTGGAACTTCCTATGCTCCAGTTTACACCCATTGCCCCTTGTCCTATCACTGGATATCACTGAAAAAAGCCTAGCTCCATCATCCTGACACCTACCCTTTACATATTTGTAAACATTGATGAGGTCACCCCTCAGTCTCCTCTTCTCCAAGCTAAAGAGACCCAGCTCCCTCAGCCTCTCCTCATAAGGGAGATGTTCCACTCCCTTAATCATCTTTGTGGCTCTGCGCTGGACTCCTTCAAGCAATTCCCTGTCCTTCTTGAACAGAGGGGCCCAGAACTGGACGCAATATTCCAGATGCGGCCTCACCAAGGCTGAGTAGAGGGGGAGGAGAACCTCTCTTGACCTACTAACCACTCCCTTTCTAATGCACCCTAAGATGCCATTTGCCTTCTTGGCCACAAGAGCACATTGCTGGCTCATGGTCATCCTCCTATCCACCAGGACCCCCAGGTCCCTTTCCCCTTCACTACTTTCCAGCAGGTCAACCCCCAACCTGTACTGGTACATGGGGTTGTTCTTCCCCAGATGCAAGACTCTACACTTGCCCTTGTTAAATTTCATCAAGTTTCTCCCCGCCCAACTCTCCAGCCTGTCCAGGTCTCGCTGAATGGCAGCACAGTCCTCTGGTGTGTCAGCCACTCCTCCCAGTTTTGTGTCATCAGCGAACTTGCTGAGGGTGCACTCAGTTCCCTCATCCAGGTCATTGATGAAAATATTAAACAGCACTGGTCCCCTTCTGAATTTCTCTGGAATCACACTGCATTTATGCCTTTGATGAAGAGAATTGTATATGAAGTTCCTGTGAAAGGGACAGTTTGCGGGAGAAAGCATGAAGGTGTTGTGTGGGAAATGAGGTGGTGTGGAGCACAAGTTAAAGAGCTGCCCACAAGTCCTCACCCTTGGAGTACTGCTTTCTGGAAAGCTGAACTTCCAGACTATGGAGTAAAAATACGTTTTCTTACAGCACTGAAAAATGGTAGCAGCTAACAGGAGAGCCTCCATCCCTGAATTGCTCTACTGATGCAGTCATGATGAAGAGGTAAGCTCGTTTCTATCTTTTAGGAGAAAAAAAAATTAATAAGAAGTGCAGTTCGTTTTTTTAAAATAAAACTTACTTTTTAGCACAAAAGACTATGAAAACCTTGTAAGGTGTCTAATGTTTTCTTGCTGAAGAGGAAATATTTATTAGCTCTTAAGAAGAATGCATTTTCTCGATTCCTCTATTTCCTTCTACAACAGAATTCAACTTCAGTCAGTTTATAGACATAGAAAAATTCAAGATTATATGAAAATCCTTAATTTTAGAAACAATATTGTTTCAAACTAAAAAAACCCCTTTATCTGTTCTCCCATAAGATACTGCAAGTCTCGTAACTTCTAGCAATAAATAAATTCTATCTCTTAAACTATTTGTAGATATTCATATTTTTATCACAGAAATATAGTCTTACTTGGAATCATACACCATATAACAACAAATATGCAATGTGAAAATGTAACAATATTGAAGTAGTGAAGGAGTAAAATTCTTTAAGCTTTATTTTTCTGCTAGGAGTATGTCTGCACATGAGCAGATGTGCACACACACATATATATGTGTAACACAGCACAAAGGTTTTAATTTATAGGAATTGAAGAAAACTCCAAGCTTTGTACTTCCTTTTTTAATTTTTGAATGGCTTGTATATGAAGAGAAAGAAGACATTTTATGTGCAACAATTAATTCTGGGAAAATAATCTATGTAAATAAAATACATTTATTCAATATAAATGCACATTGGTACTTCTGTTGGTTCGGAAGTGCCATTTCCATCCTCTGTAAAAGGGTCCTTCCCCCCCCTCCCCCTGGAGAATTTTCTAATATGATAAATTTGTAGCTCTAATTCAGATGGCACTGATTTGTCAGGAAAGCTTTAGACAGTAAGGCCAACTAGCATGGCACTTAAGTGTTCAGCTCTCCATGGCATGATCCCGAAGGACCTTAAAAGGAGTCTACCTGTCAAATCAGAGCTTGTACTCAGCCCATCCCTCTGGTAAGCACAAGTGCTTTCCACAGCAGGAAGAGGAGAAAAGGGACTTTTCTGCTGCCAGAATGCTCTTTAGAAGACTGATGCTCCCATTTTTATGCAGACTTTGAGTGGTGTTACTTTTCTAAAATACAGAGAGAGTAAAGATGGAGCTGCCTTCATGCTAGGCAGTAATTTGGTATATTAGACTACCATTATTAAATTGTTGAGAACTTTCAGGTACAGAGGACCCAGAATTCATTCTGTGCTTTGAAAGACTACCAACTTTATTCCTCCACCTTCCTGAAGAGCACCCATAAGACCAGAAAAAATATCTGGGTCTGCTCAGGCAGAGGAGGGAATGAAGAGGAGTTTCTCTCACCTTAGGGAAAGGCTGCACAATGGAGATGTTTGCATAATGAAATATAGGCGAAGTGAAGAAGAAGCTCTTCCTCCAAGTTATATCAAGCAAATTGAAGCAGTCACTGATTCTCAAATGGTGTTTGATCCTGTACCTATGTATTGAGCATACCATAAAACTGCATAGGGGATCAGAGAGGGACATGGGTAGAAAACTGCCTGAGCTTTGAAACCTGATCAGCTCCATCCATCACCTGAAAGCCAAAGAGATCTTTCTGCCAAAGCTGGGTATCCAGCCAAAGCTGGATGCTTCTTTCTGCCAAAGCTTCTGGGTATCCTTGGAGTAATGAGGCACTTGTGAACTGAAGGGTTTTACATGATTATGACATTGGATTTGCATGACTGAAATCCATTTTCTGGATCTCTATGTAGTCTTTCAGATGGCTCCTGGAAGTCTTTGCCCCTCTATAAGGACAAATATGACAATTTCTGAGAGCAGAGAGATGCAATTCTTAGCCAGGTTTGCACCCAGCCTGGCAACTGAAAGCAGAGGTGTATAAAACTACTGGCAAACACCACTCTATTTCCTCTCTACACCATTAAGTTCATGTGCCATAGTGATGCTACACAGGCCAGTATTCTGTCTCCATGCATAGGACAGAGAGAATTTTGTGAAGCAAAATGCCTCTCAAAATTATGCAAGTACCCTGCAAACAGCTTATGCGCTGGGTTTCCTTCCTGTTTACTCTGCAGAGAAGAGTTTTAAACCTAAGATGCTGCTCTTTCCCTCTGCATGTAACTTGGGCTTTTGGGGCTTGGTGTATCATCACAACCACCAGACAGGGCACTTTGAATCAGACAGTTTTGCTTATATGACAAACTATGGAAGTTTCATTAGTGTTACACTTAAAAAATGTGTTACAAAGTACAATCCTGAAATGTACTTCATGTTGTGACTGAAATTATTTTATGCTAATAAATGTGTAGAATCATTAATAATTTTCAATAGTGATTTTCTTAGAGTATCTAAAATTCTAAGACTTGATCAGTCACCTAAGGGATTCAGTGAGATTTATTAACGCACTTTAATGTTCTTCTGGCTGAGTGAGAAAGTGGGGATGGAATTCTTATGACCTTGACATTAAATGGGCTGTCTTAATAAGGGTCTTACGCTAATAATTACTTTTCTTTCATCAATGTCGGAACTTTGTTTATAAAATCTAAAGGATTTTGTCTAAAGACATGAGAAAGCACAGGAAAAAACTACTTAGTGCATATATTTGAGAGATGATAGCTTTTGCTTGAACTATTTTATTTACTATATATTTGTTGCAGCTTTCATCCACTAATGGATAATATCCACTATGTTCTCTTTCAAATTCTACATCAAAAAGTTATCATAAGTGGATTATCTCCTTAGATTTATTTGACCTAGGTGGCAATAATTTTAAAATGCCCATTTGCTTCATACTTTTTTTGTTTGTTTTTTGTTTTTTCCTGTTTGTTTGTTTTGTATTTCAGCTTTCAGGAGATTTTACAGATATAAAAAAGATACCCCAAACCCAAAACAATTGAGTGTAATTTTCTTTCCTGTTTGCATTACAATCCTGGCTGGTAGAAATTTGTCACTGGACAGGTGAAGTCAGTACAAACTATTACTCCATCTATTAGATTCTGAAGTTATGACAAGGTGCTTAAAGCTCAGCTTTGTGCAAGGTAGGCACAAGGGCTTATGAATCCAGAGCCCGATAAATAATTATTGAGAGCGGGTGAAAACTTGTTACCCACGAAAAAAGATGGAATCACAAATTGCTGCTCTTGCAGGGCCATCAGCTCATCTTGTTCATTTTGCTTCAGTGGTAAAATCTCTCATGTGGAGAGGAGCGGCCAGAGTCGGCCTGGGTGATGCCAGGAACAGCTGGAGATCTGCTTTGTGTCTTACATATTTAAAAAGAGAAAATCGGCTTCTTTTTTCCAAAGTCCTGAAAGGGTCTAGAGCAGAGCAAGAAAACCAGCTATTGGTCATACTTTCCATCCGATCCACAGTTTGAATGTGTAAACCAGGAAAATCCCTCTTCATGAAATTATTGTCAAGCGGTGCCTTAAGCACATCATGTCATTTTTAGGATGACTGAAAAGTTCTGAATTAAATGAAGCCAACCGACTGCATGTTTATGTAAAACAAAACAGAAAAAAATATTTAGGCCTGGTTAACAATCTAGAATGTTTTGCTGGACACTGTGTCAACAAATCAAATGAAGGGAGGTTTGGAAACTTGACATAATATGTAAACAAGCTCTACCAAGGCAGCTGTAAGGCAATACTTCTTTCTTTTTGAAAGAGAATAGGAAAATCCAGTGTGAAATTGCTTGGACTTCATCTTATTTTGGGATTCTTTTGCATACTCTGGAAACTATGCGGTGACATGGAGGGTGGGATCGAGCGTACCCGAAGCAAGTTTGCTGATGACAGTAAGCTGTGTGGTGCAGTCAATATACTGGAGGCAAGGGATGCTATCCCTAGGGGACCGTGAGAGGCTTCATATGTGGGCCTGTGTAAGCCTCATGAAGTTCAATAAGGCCAAGTGCAAGGTCCTGCACGTGGGTCATAAGCACAGCACCCCAAGCACAGACACAGGGTGAGCTGAAACTGGATTGAAAGCAGCCCTGTGGAGAAGGACTTAGGGGTGTTGGTTCACGAGAAGCATAATGTGATGCAGCAGCGTGTGCTTGCAGCCCAGAAAGCCAACTGTATCCTACATCAAAAGGAGTGTGACCTGCAGGTTGAAGAAGGTGATTCTCCCCCTCTACTCTGCTCTCATGAGACCCCCGTGGAGTACTGTGTTCGATTCTGGGGCCCACAGCATAAGAACAATGTGAACCTGCTGGAGACCGCAAAGATGATCAGATGGCTGGAGCATCTTTCCTGTGAAGACAGGCCAAGAAAATTGGGCTTATTCAGCCTGGAGAAAGCTCCTGGAAGACCTGATAGCACTCTTCCAGTGCCTAAAGGGTGCCTACAAGAAATCTGGAGAGGAACTTTTTGCAGGGACATGTAGGTATAGGACAAGGGGGAATGTCTTTAAACTGAAAGCAGGTTGATTTAAGTTAGATATTAGGAAGAAGTTCTTTCCTGTGAGGGTGGTGAGACACGGGCACTTGTCTTCCTGGCAGTGTTCAAGGCTAGGCTGGATGGGGCTTTGAGCAACCGGATCTAGTGCGAGGTGTCCCTGCTCATGGCAGGTGTTTGGAACCAGATGATAATGAAGGTCCCCTCCAACCTAAATCATTCTAAGATTCTATGTATCCAGCAGAACATCTTTGTATGGTGTAAAAACAAAATCTTTCTGACAAACACAAAACAAGTAAGTTGTGGGTAGTCATGTACTACCTAAAACATCGTTAACGTGTACCTCTTTAAGTCTGACATTTTAGAAGATAATTCCAGTCACAAATATTACTGAGCAAATCTGTCTGGGAAATGTCATATGACTTTTCTTATTTTTGTCTAATTTCTTGAATTATGTTTTCTGTGATATGTGAAGTACAGGTGTGTTAGTCCAAAAGCTTGGCATTTGGAAATGCTCTGCAGCTGAATTTCAGTGTAATATTTATAACACATATAATATATATGATCTTTATAATAATTTGTGAAATAAAGTGTAAACCTTCCCCTTTGAAGCATACTCAATTTCACCTAAAAATTGCACATGCAACAGCACATAAAAATTTTATCTTCTGGGAGATACCTGCTTGATTTTGTTCACAGTTTACTTTTTTCAGTATGGGTTTAAAGTCAAGGAATAGACTATTAGTTTTATTAGAAAATATTGGGCTGATGTTGTCCGTGATATTGATCTGTCAGTGTGCACACAATCCTGTACGAACGTGAAACATGTGCCAGAATATTTCACTTGGAACTCCCGAGTGTACATTTCCCTTTCTAAACCGTTTGTGAAGCTCCATGGCATTTCAAGAAATAGTTTCAGACTTCTGGTGTTTTGTTGGTTATTTTGTTGTTTTCTTTTTTTCTCTTCTCTTCTTGGGAGGTATTTCTGTTCCTTGCAAGTGTTGTGAGTAAAAATTCTTCTTAAAAATAAATGTTTTGAAGTTTTATTTTACTCTTGCATCTTTTCTAATGGTCAATACTGGTGGAAGCTGTTCAGCAGTAAATCAGAAATGATGCTTTTCTTAGTGCTTTTGCTAGAGTGCATGTTCTCCCACCATAGAACATGGGGTGTGTTCCCCACAGATCACCAGCAGCAGCTCTTTAAAGGAGCAATTCCTCACATCTTTGTTTTCTAGGTATGCATAATGCTAACAAGAGTTTAAGGCACAATTTCAAATTCTTACAAGCACTGCATTACCTAAATTACCAACTAATGTTCTGTTATGGTCTAGGATGCCTTGCCTCGTGGGAGGAACTGTGATGTTCCTAAAACAGCCTTAGAGCTGTCAGGAGAAGATAAATTCACTAGTTCTGCTCAACTGTTTAACTATGCTGTATATTTGTTCCCCTTTGAGATCACCACTTCTAAAAGAGTATTCATTCCTTCCTTCTTTCTCAGTTCTGGGAATAAAATTAATTTTGAGATGCTTTTATCTGGACCTTATGCTACTGTCTGTGTTGACAGTGTTTGTGATTGTATATCCAATACACTATTATTAGCTTAAAGCGTGGACCCTTATCATTTGGATTTTATTTCTACATTCCTTTTCCTCTGTATTTGCATTTTTTCAGTAATGTGACCGCACTTCCCAAACAGAGCATTCTTGTTTTATGCTTTCAGTCAAATAAGATTTTAGTTAATGACATTGTTTGTTTTAGTTCAAAGCTTTGTAGTTTTTGTAGTTTGGAAAACTGTGTGCTTTAGCACATTAATAAAGATGTTTCAACTAATTCTGTCAGAGAATTGGAGTAAAACGTGTCTCAAATCATACTTTGCTGAAACTGCTCAAATTTGTGCTGCTGAATGATGACCTGCTTATCAGATCTGGCAAGTACTTCATTGTAGTATTTTCCAAATTTGAATGTGTTTTAAAGTGAGGCTTTAAAGTGGTTTAAAAAAATAATCTGCTATACTGCATCGGTGGACAACTTAACTGCTTATATTTAGGAACAATATTATAAATTCCAGATAACCAGAGGTGATAGAAATGTGCAAAGGTCAGCCACGATACAGAAACTTTTTGCATTTTGGAATTCTATTCTATTCTATTCTATATTTCTTTGGCTTGCGCATTTGAGTCCACTTAATGTGAAGCTAAAAAGGTATGCCTTTAAGTTGAAATATGGCACTACCTTGCAGATGTAGTCCATTTCTGTTCTGTTGTAATATTATTTACCATTTCTCTGAAAAATTCCTTGGAGTTACTGTTACTCTTCTTAGCCTTTCTATTTATGCTGTGAAAACTCTGTTGATATTCCCAAATTCTTGCAAAGTCATAGAATCCTTTGAAGTTTTTTTATCTTTCCCCAAGTACAGAGGTTAGTTTAGCGATATTTTACCCTTCTGTTTTGTTTTACAGTCTTGAAGATTGAAGTTCACATTTCTGTCAGATTTCCCACACTGTTTTGAATTTTTCTTGTCCTTGGTGTCAGGGTATCATTCAGCCTTAAGACACAACTAATGGTTGCTTGTCAACAAGTAAATTATTAAGTTTGTTAGCCCTACTGAATGCAGACAGAAACTGTAATACAGTCTGAAATAGCTCAGCTTCACAGAGACTTTAATTTCAAAATAGTCACAGCTTCTGCTTAGCTTTCATACTTTGTCTCAAATTCTATTGCAGTTGTGTGCTAGACGTCATGTGTCATTATACAGTACTCTAGTTACTTGCCTACCTAACCAGAGCAAGACCTACTGAAAACTGTTTCAGAACTAGCAATATCTAGAAATGAAACTACCTTCTGCTCGTCTTTCTTCTCACTCACTCCCACTGCTTGCTTGATACAATCTCTGCTTCTGCTGTCCCGTATTTCCTGGTACGTTGATGCTGCTGGGACTTAGCTTGCTTTTGCCTACTGTGATATGTTTTTCCATAGCTTCACACAGGTCTGATAGAGGTTTGCTTTGAATGGTCTTTAGGTTCCTGCATCACAGGATCAACAGCGCCTTCTTCATAAGTGGTCCCAGCTGCCTCATGCCACTTTCTCTTGTCAATTTTTATTCAGTAAGTTCTCTGAACAGAGAAGCTGAACATCTGGCTCATCCCTTTAGCAAGATGACATATGCCATTCTCAAACCTATTGAATGGTACTTCATGTAGAGACAGTATCTTGATTATATTAATTTGCTAATGCTTATCAAAATAAATGATAATGTTCATTATGGAGGAAAAGCTAGCTCTCAATTTCACTTCTCACAGAAGCTTTATATAAAATAATTAAATAAAATAGCTGCAATGTCTGACAACCAATGCCTACTGTATGGTAATTTGATCAGATAGATCACCAGTTGTCCTTTGTTTTTATGAAGAAATAAGCATTTAGACTGTAAGAAACTATGTAGTGCTCTTTTGCCATGTTTACTCAGGTCATGACAAGATAAGAGTCAATTGTTTAGTGGTATAGCAGGGACAGAAGGTGGAATAGTTTACACCTATCTCTGTTTCCAGATCACTGTCCCAGCTAGGAGCTGGACTTACAACTTCCCTTTCACTTCATTGAACTTCTATTGCTCTATGACTGGTGAAACTTTATTATTGCTTTCAGTCTTCTGCTGCTTTCTTCTTTGTTTTCTGCCTCTGATTTTGTTTTTGTTCAGTGTACAAAAGAGATGGGGTGACATGGCTTGACAGATGGGGAAAGAACTTGGCCTTTAAGGTACAAATTTATATCAACCTCAACATCTGTGAGTGCTCCATGCAAAAAAGGAACATTCACCCCAAGCAAGCCATCCTCAGCACAAGTAATCTGCTATTGAGGAAAGGTGTATAATGAAGCTACAGGAGGTCGTCAGACACATCTGTGAAAGTGTTTACGTAAAAAATAAATCAGTAAAACCATAACAAGACAAGCCCAACAGGAAATTACTGGGTCTGTATTTACTACTTGTCTCCTTCTGAGGTTAAAGAAGAAAAGTGGCCCCTAAGAACAGTGGCAAAGGCAGGAAACATGCTGTATGCTTTGTAATGCATGAATATAACACTTTAATACATTTGGATGGGGAGGTTTTACTGCTAAATGAAAGGCTGTCATGGAGATCCCCAGGTTTCCAAACAAATTGAATCACGAGGGTGTGATCAGTGAACTGATGAGCAGAACGCAGGTGTCTGGAAAAATTGCCCTTTGCTTGCTTTGTTATGTGATAGCATTTATAGTTTGTGCAAGTATTTTTGTAGATCTCTTGAGAACTTCTCTATGCCTGTAGTTCCACTGTGTGCCTTTTCTCAATGGCAAATTTCATGTGTTCGGTGTGGCTGGTTCAGTAAACATATTTGCTCCTCTGTAAACTAAAACTGGCTAATACCACTTTCAATCAGCTTCAATGTACTATCCCCCCTCTTCCTCTCCACAGCTACCGTCTCTCTCATTTATGCTAGGGACCAGAATGAAATGAGACTGCAGTAATAAAAACATCAAGACTATTTTTTTTCATTTTCATTTAACTTTCTTCTCTTATCTGTCCTTTCTCTGCTTTCATACTGTTCTCTCTCACCTTTTCCCCGCTGAATTTTAATTTCTGCTTATTCTTAGGTGTTACAGTATAAGGTATGAAGATATTGTCCTTCAGGAGCAAAGGACAGCCACAGAAGGAGAAAGAAGATGCTGTAACACTTTGCATATGTACTTATATACAAATTTTTAATTTTTCACTTTTTATATGTTTTCCTCAGGATCAGAGCATTAGGAAAACTAAGTAATATATATAGTGTACAGGTAAAAAAGTAGAGTGGGCTCTCAGTAGTTTGATACTACATGTTTGTGTTTATTACTCTCACTCTCTGGTCAGATAATGTCTTCCTCATTGTAATTGTAGGAGCTTCGTGGTCAGTTCTTGCTCTCACCCTGCTCTAATCCAGGTTCATGCATTTCTCTGGGTATTAGAGTGCACTCTGTTTCTTAGTGTTCACAACAGGTTATATTTTTCTTTAGCAGTATGTGGCTTTCATTTCTTCATGCTATTTGTGTATAATTCCTACGTATTATGTCTTATAAATAGTGATATATTAACTATAATTAATTTGTTACTGCTTTCCTTTTTATTTCTAATAGAAATGATGGCTAGTTACAATGTTTGTGGTAATGTAATAGACAATATGGGGCAACATGATGCTGTGCTGAAATAATGTCCTGAAACAATGCAAACACCTGCTTCCTGCAAACACCTGCTAATTATGAGGAAAGCATGGGTTATTTCATTTTTTTTTTTAATCTTTGATTTCAGTGCTCTGGGCTGGCACTGATTCAATATGTTATAGTCAACACTTCTAAAATGGGTGAAAGATGCTTCAAAACTTTTCCAAGAACATGGACTCATCTTTTCTCTTTGCTACAAATCAAAAAGAGCTGGAAGAAGTTCAGGATTACAGAGATGAAAAAATTATTTGGAGAAAATTTCCAGGACTGCTAGCAGTCTGCTTGAACTGCTGGTAAGGTAAGTAGAGGGCAAATACAATAAACAGTTCAGAGCATTCTGGTGTTTAACTGTTATAGTAATGAAAAATAGAGTAGAATATCAGAAGAGGACAAACCTATTAACTGCTAAGAATCAGAGCACATCAAAGGACCTAGTATAAATATAATTGTGTGCTTTCGCTTTGCCAGCTAATTCTGTCCTTATCAGTTTTTAATTGAGGTGGGGAAAGGACTAGGGGAGACTGTGGCCATGTGCTAATTGATGTGGGGAGGTGGACAAAGCAAAAGCATTAGAAGGAAGCACAGTATTTATCTAGAGTTGGAAAATGGTTGTCTTCAGCCCTGGCTACCATACCAGCATTATAATATCTCTTGCTTACTTAGAACCAGAGGAGCTGCGTTTCTCATACTGAAATCCCTGACATCTCTTGCTTGTTAAAGTCTGTGACAAACACTATATCTTAACCCATGAGCTGTATTGGGTGCTCACTTTAAAACAGTGAATAGTGAATCATATCAGAAAGGACATTGAGCTGGAAGATACCATTTTTCACTTTTTATATTCTCTTCCTCAGGATCAGAGCAGGAGAAAAAAAATGGTTTAAAATAATTTATTGGAGAAAAAACCCAAAACCTTTTCATTTATTAGTGAAATAGCAGTTTCTGCAGCTGATAAGTTTTTTGTATTAAATGGTGGGAAGCAAATTCCTATATCTTTGCATAACATTGATTTAAGAACACATGCAGGAGGAAATTTTTAAAACAGTTTCAAGAAGGATTCAAAGGACTCAGTAATGAAACTAGGCTCATTTACTGAATTCTATGCTTTATTACTGTCTTGAAAAAGAGAAGATAGGATATATTATGGCTAGAGACACCTCCACTCTGTCAATAAATTGAGATAACAAGGTTCACACATCTCATCGCTGAAAAAACTAACTGGAAGCAGACTAAATTAGGCTTTCTGGTGCTTCAGACTGTATTTGTGAAGCTTGCCTTAGATAGCCTTTCATACATGCTTTAAAAAAGCCTCAAGAAAACACTTTTTTTTTGTTTTATTCATTGACTGGAAGTTCATCTCATGGAAGTGGTCTATCCGATAAAGCCATTAGGATAAACTAATTTAACACATCAAAAGCTAATTAGCAGTAAGACCAAACCAATTATTCTTTCATTAATTAACAATGATTAGAGGTAATCAAGTGCTTTTCACCTGCTTATCACAAAGCCCTTTGCAAGTTGGCATCACTGGTCCACAGAGTGATTGACGTGTGGAAGGTCAGTAATAATAAATGAGAAACAGGACATGGGTCTACTGGGTCCCAGTCCTGTGCTCTGGACAGAAATAGCCCAATTACACAGAGATGGCTGACCTTTTCTGGAAACCTTACTGAAATTAGTGTTATGTATTGCTGCTGAAAAACATTTTGACTTGATAAAAAATTCCATTTTGAATTATTATTTTTTTTTTACACTTGCTAATATTTTGTTTCCAACTACTGTAAAATTGCTCACCAGCCTTGGTCAGAATATTCAGCAGTGAAAAAATGATCTTTCATTTATTGCAGAATAGTTTCAAGATGTCATAAGTTGACATGGGAAACCCAGAAGATTTTAATTCTGAAAACTGAGAAATAGATTTTAAACAGGAAAACTATGTTGTTTGATGTGCATCCTCAGGAAGGAGGATGACAGAAGATTCCCTAGTTCTCTGCTAAGCTGTCATTTACATAAAAAAATGGAGCGGAAATGGTTTCTGGACATGTGTGTAGAGACTTAGGAAGATCTTAAAGGAATCAGAAGAAAACCAATAACCCCAATAAGACTTACCCATTCATCAGTGATTAAATCTCCTGTCAAGTCTCTTGGAGAAAAATCTGATAATTTGTACTTTTCTGATCCTTTCTTCTATACACATAAAGGGAGCTGCAAACACAGCTTAGCAAAATAGGATCTCAAAACTTAACCCAATAGAGTCAGGAAATGCTAACTTTAATTTCTGCAAAGATGTCTTTTTTAAAAATTTCTTTATTTGTTTTTTTTTTACCCAGCTCTGCGTACCATGACATACTCGCATGTCACGCTCAGCAAGCAACGTGGTAGGATTTCCACACAACTGTGGAGGAGAGTGCTAAACCTTCAATTTGGTAGTAGCTGGCATATTGCTAGATGCTCCACACAGCATCTGAAGCAGGAAACTTCCTTGGAGGGCAGGCTGTGTGTATTGAATCATCTCTCAGTTCTGAAGCCAGCTTGATCCACAGTGGAGTGCAGGACACAAGACTGCTCTTTCCTGATCTGATGTGACTGTTCCTCAAAAAAATCCCACCCCTGTTTAAGCAGGAATTACATGGGTTTTTTTTTTTTTGACTACTTAATTCAAAGAAGGTATGTTATATTTCTCTCATAAATTTGAGTGGGAATCTGCTGTTTATAAATATGTTTGAATGCGTGTGCAATTTTTAAGGAAAGACTGTTAAAATAATTTCGCTTATGAGCCACACAGTATGGGCAGTCACAGATCATGTCTCTCCTGCTCTCTTGGTGACTTTACATCCTCTGTTCTGACCCAATAGCTAACATGATAATTTTCAATGAGTTGACCCTTTGTGCTTCACACAGAGCAAGTCTACAAATACAGATTCAGCTACAGGTAAGGCCAAAGACTATGCCTACAGACTCTACTTCCCTGCTTGTGTAAAATTTGTTAGGAATAAAGTAGAAAAAATATCCTCTGTGGGATTGGGATTGCCTATTTTACTGCTGAAAGTTTGGAATACTCCCTACAAATGGAACTAGGGGAATGCTGTGGTTCATATGTTGTGTTCAGGAGCTGACAGCAATACGCAGCAAAAGGTGTAGGAGATCAAGACCAAATAAACAAATTGCCATGAACTCTGACCTTAGAATCCTGCTGGAATGGGTTTGATCTGTATTTGCTGTGGGGATGTGCTCTCTTTCGGATGATATTATTGTCAAACTTGATCTTTAGAAATGGCATATGTAAATTTCCTTCTAACATGTGAATGTCTAGTGAACTCATAAACCAGTGCAGTCTTTTTTTATTACTTGGCTAGGGAATTCTTTTTTAATCTGAAAATGTTTTTGGAAACCTGCTTGAAGTGCAGGATTACAAGTGTTAGTATGAGATGATAAATTCATTTTATAGTGATGTTTTTATCCTTGATCAAGTGAAGGCTCTTTGGATTTTCCTCAGTATTCTGTTTTTGTTCTGAAAGGCTCTAGAGTCAAACCAAAGTCTACGATGAACTTGGCATCCAAGCGAACTTGGATGCCTACAATCTGGCATTCAAGTTCACATCCAAGTTAATCAGGAGTTTTGGCTAATAAGGTGTGGGTGGGAGTGAAGTGAGAGAGGAATTTGGTTGGTTGACTCTGAAGTCAGGGGTGCCTATGAGGGGGCTGCAGATGTAGGGAGCACCCAGCCCTACAGTATGGATCTGCTGTGAGACTCCATCCTGCCTCTTGGGGAAGATAAGGCACAGACCTTGTCCTTGTTTCTGTGTGTATCGTTTTCCACCCTTGTTATAGTTGTCACTGCAACCAGAAGTCAAAGTCATGGAGTTGCTCTTTCTGCAGTCTTTTGGCTGGGATTGCTTCTACTTCTTATTTGGTGTAGCTGAGGCTTCTATTGTTTCTGATTCTGCTGCTCAACTACTTCAGTGGTGGTCTGCTGCAGCTTAACAGAGCAAGGTGCTCCTGACATCTCTCTGGGACTATGTTTTGGCAACACTATGTGATTAACTTCTAAACAGCTGTGAACATTTCCAAACCATGGGGTGCTCCAAGCAGTTACTGAACCCATTAACCACCTGCTTTCTTTGACTTCAATAATAGTGTTACAGAGTTAGTATGAAACCTTATTGCTGTCCCTGTTTGTTCCATGAATTATAACTAGTATTTATGTTTTGGTTTTCATTCTGCTCCAAATGGCTTTTTACCCAGAAATACCAGTCCAGCAATGATTCTGTGACTGTTCTTAGGCTCAGGCTGGTACTTCAGAAATGTAATATGGCACAGAAAAATAGAGAGAAGAGGTCAAGAAACATTCATATTTATTGTCTTTCAGTGTCTGTAGGTTACATCTAAAACAAGTTGGATTTTTTTGACTGTCCTTCAATGTGAGTTCTTAAAATCAGTGTTCTTTTCCCCCCCTCTTTCTCAAACATTTGTGGTGTATGTCTAACATGGCAAGATTCTGTCTTGCAAATAGCTTAGTGCTGTTCATAATCCCATTCCCTCATACCTGTTGCTGAGCCAATAGTGAATGCAGGAGAAGTGGTGGTCAAGGGCTGTTAGTTAACTGTATCAGGAGCTGTGATTCTAACAACATAATCTGGGAAAGACTTATTTCTTGGAAAAAAGACTGTTGGAGTTACAACTCTTATGTTAGCTGGTTGGGCAAGCTAATAAAGAGGTGTGTTTAATGAACATGTCTTTGAGGGATGTTGGTAATATTCTTTTCACTGGTGCAACCACAGAGATTTCCCAGGAACAAGTCAGATGGTAGAGAAATGGATGGTTCAGACAGCTGGTGCAGTGCTATCTTCAGTTTTTCATCTTTCTCACCGCAACACCCGCTTGCCTTTGCCCTTGGTCTCACTAGGGATCAGAAGCTGGAAAACAATTCTTGACAGTAAAAATGCATCACAGTATTCAGGAAACTGTGCGTATAGTTGCAAATTAAGAAAATTTTTAAGGCTGAGTCAAACTTTTGTAGATCTCAACTGTCTTAGCTTTTGCCTCCCTTGCCTTAGTAATTGGATTCTGCATCAGGATTAGTGTCTGAACACCATACCTCGGTGACATAGGATGGAACATGAAAAAATCAACTAGCTTAAACCTTTTAATGAGCAGGGAAACGGCTTTGACACAAAAGAGGAAAAGCAGTTTGCCAAAATAAAAAGGGGGAGTAAAGTTCGTTTCTTTGTCATCTTATATTCAATTCAGGCTTTTTTGTCCCAGAAAAGCAGCATTTCTGTAGAAAAATCTAATCTTCATCCTGTTTCCATCATCAGAACTTCCACAATACAATTTAATTTCCCAGTAACTGCCAGTTGTTTTCTTACAGTTCAACTCTAAGGCTTCAATAGACTTTTTTTTTTTTTTTACTTTTTTATTTTTTTTCATAAGCAAAAATTCTCCTTGGCAATTGCTAGAAAAATGTTGCTTTTATACTGACAGGTAGAGTTATCCTTAACTATGTGCTTTAGGGCTCAATATTTCATTCTGGTAACTGTTTTAATGATTTCTGCTTTGAGGCTTGCAGGTGTTGCCATGTGAAGAAATGCATTTCATGGTATTACTTTTTCTTGTACTTGTCAATGGAAGTGTCAAGTCTGACATATTTGAACCAGAAGTTTCCATGCACTTTCCTTACCATTCTCTTGTAAACTTCTAATTTTCTGTTCAGCCTTTGAATTGCTGCACATATTCTAGTACTCATATAAAAGTAAGGGATATTTAGTGTGTCCTGGTGTTTTCAACTTCACCTGAGTTCAAAGTGTTCATTCTGTACCCTTCAAAAGTTTTGCTGTTTGATTAAAAGGGGGGGGGGGGGGGGGGGAGAAGAAAAAAAACCAGAAAAAGCAATTAACTCACTTACTTAGATAATCTGCTTTCCCCCATATCTGTAGAAAGGGAAAAATTAGAACATTCAAATGGCTTTTTTAAAATGCTGGAGAAGGCACAGGATTTATGTATATAAAGCCTGTGACACCATGTGCCTTGAAAGGCTCACTTGACCATTTCATGTAACTCCTGAGCAACTCTCCAACAAAAATTTTTCAGCTGTTATTTCTGTCTCTTCATTTCAAAATCTTGTTTCTAGCTATATTATTGCAGAATTCTGTTGTAGTCACTGGGAAAACCTTTCAAGTTCTGCTTCTGCATTTTTTCGTTTACCTACTGATTCTTTTTCTCTAGGGAACTGCAGAATAATTTAGGTAGCAAGAGACCTCAGGAAGTAATTTTATCCAAACCACTCATCTAAGTAGGTCTAACTTTAAATCAGGTTGCTCAGGATCTTGCACGATCAAATTCTGGTTATTCTCAAGGATGGAAACTTTAATGTTAGTGGTAAAAAGCTGTTTGATTTCTGTCATGTAGGATTTGGGGCTAACGTATTTTAGGTTAAACACTTTAATACCCAACATTCAAATTAGCACCATAATTGGGATTTCTGTGGTGAATCTGTGACTTGGGACAACTCTCAGAAAGGAGTTGGATTTTCATAGCTATGTAGCCTCAGAAAGTAGTACTGTACTCAAATAAGGAAAGTTCTGTAAAGGAACAATCAGTATTGGAACAGTTCATCACAAATAAATAGTTCACCGCTATTGTTGCTGTGTAGTCATCTAATACCAGGTTATTGTGGAAAGCCAGTTTCGAAGTGTGTCTCAATACAAGCGTACATTTTATTCCATGTTTGAACTTTGGTGACTTCAATTTCAACGGGATCTTTCTATAACCGATACATTGAAGAGCATCTTAATATATCTGTCTTTTTTCACCGTCAGAAATTAGCCTCGTAAATAAGGTTAAATGGATTGATTAGTAGGACACTACCAGTACTTTAAGAGGAAAACCTACTAGGATGTGGGTTTTTTTTCTCTTTTTGTAAAATGTACACTGGTTTTGCTTATGTCTGTAAAGGTTTCAGTGCAGTTATCTTCCTGAAAATAAGAATCTAGCCCAGCTGAATAGTCTATTTAGAGCTTATTGGCTAAATTTACACATCTAAAATTGTTTCAATACACATTTTAGCTATATCATTATTAGTTTATATGGAAGCTGCATATAGCTTATTTAGATTAAATATGTCTGTTTCTACAATTTACTGTAGATTTGCATAAATGCATATGGTTCTTCTATATGAAGCTCTGATAATATGCTTCATACAGAAGAACTTAGGCAAATGGTTACACCTCAGAAATATTGATACAACACTTCTGTGTTCCCATGAAGGAAAAAAATGAGAAAACAACTTCAGACACAGTACTTAATTAAAAAAAAAATTGATAATAATATATATTTTTTATGATATCTGTATTCTTTCAAACTCACAGGATATATCTGATTTAAAAAAAATGTGAGCTTTAAAGGTAAACCACATAAATTTAATTTTCCCATGTCTGTTTGGAGTTCTTTGTTTTCAGATGCTCATTTTAACAGAAGGCAGGGTTCTGTGGAAACAGTCTTTCTCCACATTTTTTCTCCTGGGAAGGCTTTACATCATCAGGGTGCAGTGAGAAATGGGACTGAGCATCTAATGTCAGGAAACTCATTCAATTTTACTGTGACCTGTATTGTGGGAAATGTGTAGTCATAATGCTTTCCTAATTTCTCTTTCATGTTGGCTTACTCCCAAACAAGAGTTAGGAAGAGCAGATTCATCTGGAAATGTACTTTTTTTGTTGTTCTTTTTTTTTGCCAAATTTTCAATTAAAAGTGTTCAGCAAGCCAAGAAACCTGCCTCTCCTCTTGGCTTCCCCCTCCTTTTCTTTTTATTACATTTTTGCTGTTTGGAATATTTTTGTACTTATGTAGCCTCAATTTATGTGTACACACATAAATATTTGAGAATATTTTCCATAGAAAGGCTTGATAGGAATAGTCTATAATTTTTTAGAGAGCAGAGAGAGGTGCCAAAGTTCTTCTAACAGGGGCAGCTATGTAGTTTATGAAAGAATGAGATTCTAGTCCTGAAGAGCAGAGCAGGCCCTTAAATGTGGGTCTCATTTACTTTTTAAGAACAAATTACCACATGGATTATATAAAACTGTTTTATAAGAATCCATTTACATCAGTAAATGTCAAAACTTTAATATTCTTCTTCTTTCCTCCCCATAATTTGTTTGGCCCTTCCTAGGAAAATGGGTAAGCTTTTTGAGGTAGTTCAATTTCACAGTAACAAGAGGACTGCTCTAAACATAAAGCATGTAATAACAGCCTCAGTAACAACCTGGGCCTGGTGGCTTTCACTGTTAGATGAACAAAGGAAAATGGAATTTTGCACACACAAAAGAAAGCTGCATAAGTTAGACTCTGTTTGGTAAAAGACTTGCTTTGATCACTGGAAAGTTATTCAAGTATTCTGTGACCATTTACTTGTTAGTTTTTGAGATAGCATTAAGTCATATGATCCATTGTGCTTCCTGTAGGAATATCGAAAGAAATAGACCTTAATGTGAATGGCCCTTCTTAAAATGTTTAAATGAGAAAAAAGAAACCATAAACTCCCCTGTCATCTCGAAAATTCTAGGGGCTGAGATATGCTCTTGAAGCACTTCCCCTCTGCACCTTGAGGAGAAAGGGTGAATAGGCTCTTTGTATTATCTCTGAACAAGAAACTAATAGAATTTAATATAGTGTTAAAATGTATACTGAGAAGGAGGGATCATTTCCCCACACAGGTGATGGGCACGGCATTTATCGACATCAGGGACCTGATTGCAAAAAAAGTATAACTGGGAAAATGAAGGTAAAGAGGAAAAACAGCTTCCTGGGACTGGCATTTTAATACTCACTGGTCAGTGTGTGAAGGAAAAGTAATGCCTAAAAGACCCCATGCAGGTGGAGTTGCTGATCTACATGCACACTCTTCTGAAAGTTAGCTTACATGAGGCATCAGGGCAAAAGCAAGCAGCTTCATCAAATTTGAACTTGCTGTTCAATATAGAAATAATTCAAACAGGGAAAAACTAAAACTGTCCACCCAGAAATACACAAAGTTTCATTGTAGGCCCTGAGATTTTATGCTATAAACTGCTGAATTGCTTATGTGGCCAGAAAACAGACAGCTTCTGCAAAACAGGTTGCTGCTATCTCTTACAGAGTTTCAATGCCAGGTGGCAAAAGCAATGTTGGTACTGGAAGAAGGATACCAGCTGGATTATTCTGGTATCCAAAATTGCTTTGCATAAATGTGTAGATCACACAGTTTAGTTTAAAGGCTTATGATCTCTGTGTCTAAATATGTAAATATAGTATATATATATATAACATATAATATGTGCCTAAATAATAAGCAGTCTGAAACTGAACCTCATGTTTAGCAAGGGAATAATTTTTCCATTAATCTTTCCCTAATTCCTATCAATTAATCTTTGCCTTCAGTCTTCAGAGTTGAGCAAATGGTGCCCTTCTATTTAGATAGGTCTTAGGGACCTCATACAATAACATCAAAGAGATGTAACAAGAGAAATGGATTCCAAGCATCATGGCCAGCCTCACTCTTTAAGCTGCCCCAATTCAGAATATCGAAGAAGCTACTCTGAGCCCACTATTCTCATGTTTTTCTTCACTGCTAAAATTGGGCTGCTAAGCCTTCTTACTTCTCACCATTGGAAATCAAAATTGCATGGTGGATTGACCATAATACCTTGCCAGTATTATTAGGGCATGCTAAGAGTTTCTTCATTGTGTCTGAGGGAATCAAATTATCCCTGCAATTATAAATGTCCTAGTAAGACCTACTGTGATGAAGTAGAGCATGTCGTCCTTGGACTTGGAGCTCTACAGTGTTTTACTCTCACCTTTCCCAAAGTACTTGGAAAAGGAGAGGAAAGGTGAGTGCCCAAGAAGTTCGTTGAATCCAACGTTCACAAAAAATGGTGTCTTTTATCTAATCATTGTCTGAGGGGAGACTAAATAGGTTAACATGAGTGTTAGTCTGGAAGGAGTAAGGACTCTCATTGCAATTTGGGAAGGATATCTTTGAAATATTGAAACCAAACTGTTCCCTGCCTCCCATATTTGATCTGCATTAAAGACTAATTTTGATCTCAAATGTGTTTCAGGGGTCTATTCAAATTGTTTGCCAGAAGCTAAAGACAAACATCTCCAGTATATGAATGAAAAGATTTCTATTTGTAACTGCCAGCCTAGCAAATTCATTTTTGGTCCTGGAAGTGGAATCATGATCTTTACTTCTATTTCATTACCAGTAATAAGTGGTCATCAGGTCAAATTATGTTCCTAGAAAAGTGCATCATCTATTCTGATGGCCTAGCAGCATCAAAACAGGAGCAAAACTGGTCTGTCACCAGGCAGCATCTCTGATAGTGCTGCAGAATAACAGATTCGCTGCAGCAGCCAAAGGCTGATGCTCAGTGAAATAGAAAATGGTGTTCGTGCAAGAGTGAAGTTGTATAGCTATGTTTTTAAGGCAGAGTAGGGAAACGATAAATATAGATGCTGCAGGAATGCTGAAAAAGAAGCTGTTTTCTTCATTGGTGCCTGTTTTTGTTCAAAAACCTCAAATCTAAGTCTAAGGTACCACAACACTGCCTGTTTTGCTTGCTTGCACTACAAGCTGCCTGCCCAGTGCAAAGGGAGAGTGTAAATTGTGTAACTGCTACTGTCAGCTGCTTCCCCAGCCTGTGCCAAGTGCAGGGGCAGAGTAACCGAAAGCTGCTGGTGGTTTAGTTTTCCACAGCATCAAGGAGGATTTCTGTGATGGATGTTGCAGGAATGAATGAATGTAACTGTTCATTTCCATGGGCACAAGCCACAAAGGACCATGATAGAAAGCCAGACTATCTGGATATGTATATAAATATATACACACATGCATATGAGTATATTTATATAAAGAACATTTCTCCAGGTAAATGAATATGGGAATAACAGTGCAAATAATTTTCAAGAATTCCCTGAATAGCTAACTATTCTACAAGACCTGACCTTAAAGACATTCACAAAGAAATAACGTTTCAAACTGTCCAGTTGCACAAGCAAAATAATGAAGATGTGGGTTTTTAAAAGGCAGACTGTAATCTGAACACACTTAAGTGTTAATGAAAAGTTGTGTTGACTTGTACTCCGGTGCAAGGCATACATTCAGGACATTCTCCAGCCTCCTTCATCTCTGATTCTCCCTTGTGCTGTGATTCCTGTAGGTGTAGAGATTCTGTGTTGATACATATTCTCCTGTTAGTGGAAGACTTGTGATAAAAAACATCATTATTAAGAGAAATAATTTGCAAAATGTTGATGTATGCAATATGATACAGTGTCTTTTATCATTCAAGTGATTGTGAAAAGGAATTCGTTTCAGTAGCTTTAGGGAAATGTTAGCTGCAGCTGCCAGTATTAGACAACCATTTTGGGTAATTCATGGTCTTATTTCAGCAGTAGAAGAAAGCTGTTGGGATGATGGAAGCTGCTAGCAGTAGCGGAGGCTAAATATGTCTGGGCTTTTATTCTTTTTTAATCAAAGTTTCTGGGAATAGAATTTAATTTATGATTGAAACTCACATCTTCAAGAGGCTGAAAATCACATAATAGGTTCCCAAAACAAGTTGTTCTTTCAGGTCATCCCACTTTCCTATTGAAAACTAAATTTCACCTTGGATTAAACTGAAGTTTGGAAGTATCTTTTTATTTTAAAGATATATAGATTTTAAAGGCAGCATAATGGATTTTAAAGAATGGGTGTTTATTTCCTGTTACTGGTACCTTTATGGATGCTAATCCCAAAAAAGCTTGAAGTGATTTAATTGCATCTTGTTTTTCTAAAGACTTGTAAAAATTATTTGGCACTGGTTTTTTTGGTTGTTTGTTTTTTTTTTTTTTTTTTTACCCAGTGTTACATTTTTCTGTGGCTTTATTTGGTTTATTTTTCCAGTTTGGACACAACAGTTCACAGAGGTAATCAGGCAGACTCATGCTTATATTAATTTTGGTTAAGTACTTTTTATATAAAATTATCTTCATGACCTTAGTGCTTAATTTTTCATACAGAGTATGAGCCCATTTATTTTGGCTCTTAGCAGATGGCTGGGGAATGATGAAGAGTAGGCAAAGCCAAAGTTCTGTCTGTAACACACCTGCCTCAACAGCCGAGCAGCAGAGGCAGTGCAGTGACATGAATTGGTCTGGATATATCTCACAGTGACTTATTGTGCATAAGAGCAATGGGGAAGTGTGCAGCAGCAGAAGTTTTTTTCAGTGACATTCAGGCTTCTCTTCTGCATAATGGAGACTGCAATGATGCTCCATTGACATTAAAACAAACAAACAAAGCCCCCAAACCAAATGATTTCTGCATCCAGTGTACCAATATTTTGAAGAGTGTAAATTTCTGTTTCCAGGAAGACTTTCATGCTTTTCTTTCTCATTTCTTTGGTCCTTTTCTGGGCAGAAGGTATACAGTCTGATAAAATGTTGGGTTTGGGGGTTTTTTGGTGGTTTTTTTTTTTCCCCCTTTTGTGAAAGAGCTGCAACCAAATTTTTCAGCATGATAAAAAGCTCTGAAAAGGCTTATATGCATTCATTTCTCACAGGAGAAAGAAAATGTAAGTCTTTATGCTACTGAAAACCTTTACCTCCTTTCTCCTATTCCACTTGGGTTGCCAGAAGGAATATGGCCACTTCTGCCCAGCTGCATCATAGACTATTGGCTCCTTGACACATTACTGTGCAAGGGCTCTTCTTACTGTTTATACCTAAAGCTTTTTCCTCTAAGATATGTGTTTTCAAGCTTACATGAAGTCTAGCACCACAGTGTTTGCTTAGCAGTTCTAGAGAAGTCACATAGAGAGCAATGCTAGAAATATGGTATCTAACTTCAAATTACATAAAGCCCATGGAAATTCACAGTAAAGAAAAAAGTAGAATGGTAAAAGAGGGTATACCCTCAGGAGGGTGAAGGAAGGGTAAGTAGGGAGACAATTTCAAAGAAAAGTTAATTTAAAGAAGAGGAACAAAATGGTGTGTGGGATGTAGGAAAAAGGATTACAGGGGCCATGAAAAAGTGTCATCGATGACTTATTTGCAACAGTGAACAAGCCCAGTTCAGTTCTACATTCAGATATACTGGAATGAACCAATGAAGCACAGCTTCTGTAGGGATTTGCTCATTTGGTTTTTTGCTTTGAATTTTACACTGTCAAATGGATCTAAAAGCTCAGACTCAGGCTCTGCAAAACTGAAGACATAAAGCCAGGATGCATTTTGGTGTACTCTCAGTTCATGCAAACATTCACACAGCTTGACTCATTGTGAGTTACAAATCCATGCAAGAGAGAGCTTAAAAAACATTTTGTTTTTGTTTTTTTGAAAAACAGTGAAAAATACTCAAGGCTGATTTTTCAGATTTGTCATCAAATCTAGGAAAATTTCTTTTACACCCAGATTTCAATGGCCATCCTTCTGCGTAAGGCTGTGGAATCCTGCTACTGATGTGTGTGTGTTAATGACGCTAAGAGAAACATGCAGCCTTCAGTTTTGAAGTCAGTGCCGAAAGAGTTCAGTAGGTCCAGTAGCAGCAGTAACTAGGAGAGAACTGGAGAGGATGCTTCCTCCCTTCTTCCACTCTTTGTGGATAGTCACCAACTCACGTGAGAATATGGAGATAAATTGACTTTGGTCTGTTTGTTTCTTATGATTTTTCTGGTATCCCAAAATCTTATAGGTCAGAAATGTAAGTGCTGATATGCAATGAAAATAACATGGATTGGTTCCTCAATGCTGTACAAATTTTTATGTTTTTCTTATTAATTTTTTTTGTTAGGGAAGGAAGGAATTAGATTTTATTCCTTATGGAGAACTCTTAATTTGCGTTACTTTCATCAATCAACATCTTCAGCATTTTAAAGAGGATACAAAGGTAGACTGATTACATAAAATGATAACTGTGTTATTTAGCTATAACTGTTTTTACAGATCCTGAATTCTTGCTCTCTGGTGGAATAAAGTGCTTTCCTTTTGTATTTGAACTATGTGTTGAGGTGATAATCAAGAAATAGTTATTTCAATGTGTCTTCAATGCTCTTGCTAAATTTTCTGGAACTGCTCAAGGACTCATCTTTCGTCCTTTAAAGAACTGACTTATTATTGGGCCTTTTCTAATATGTCACGTAAGCTTTTCATTGTACTGAATGATAAATGATCAGTAATCAGCTAAACAGATGTTGCTAACAAATACACTGTTTAAGATTAGCATTGCTGTCTGAAATATCTGTATTTTAGCTTGCAAGCACAGATCAAAGGTGAGTGACAGGATGAAGCTGGAGTGGATGAAGCTGGCAAGTTTGGAATCCCCGAAATCTAAGCACTAAAGTTCATTCACCCTGTTAAGACCTACACATCTAGAAAGGATGGGAAAACCTTCAGCTTCTTTTCTTAACACGAGAAATTTTTTAAATTGTGCTTCTTGTCACTATTTTGAAGCACTGGAAGTCCATGGGAAGTAGGCATAGCTGACTAACATTTGGACAGTAAATTATTGCTGCTCTTTTATTCAAGAGCCATGTTTGAATTGTGCTTGGTACACCATCCTGTTCTGGGGTAGTCCCACACCTCACCAAATCAGCATCCTATTGTCATGAAATGATCCTGTGTTTTTATGATTTTAGAAAGCTTCTCAGCTGGGCTGAGACAAGGCTGCAGTCCTTATTGTAGCACTTCCATTTTAAAATTTTGAACACATTCAGGAAGCTACAAGCTTTCTAGGCAGAAGATTATATAGGCCTTTAATTCCTTGATCTGCTTTGCATCGTCTTGAGCTAAACTTTCCAGGAGTGCTGATATGAAATTCCCCAATTCTAAACTGGCGCATCAGCCTTGAAAGGGAGATACCTGAACCCTGTCACTGTAGCTAAAGAATGCAAGACAGACTCTGAAAGAAACTATTCAACTTCCTTGCTTGATGTTACTGTGCCTGATTATATGGCTATTGAGGAGAAAACACAGGAAGTGAAACACTACCAGGTTGTATATGCCTGCAGAAGCAATACCAACAATCCTTGAGAATACAATGACAAGAAGGAGATGTAAAATGTACCCATGAGGAGCAAGGAGAAGCTGCGCTCGTCTGGCATCTGATCTGGTGTCAGCCAGCCCTCTATTTCCAGATACACACAATTCTTTCACAGTGGCTATAGGTGTGCAAAAATTATATTGTGGGATGTGTGGCTGTGCAGAGGTTCCAGTGGGCAGTGACTTCATGTGCTTCTGGCTCTGGTGAGGCCAGTGTGCGAGGTCCTGTGCCCTGTGACAATGTAGTAGTAAACTCAGCCTGAGGCAACGTGACTCCCCCGGAGTCTGTCAGTTAATCTGATAGATTCAGGATGTTTGCTTTCTCTTCTGCTAAGAAATGGCAACATAGAAGAAATAGACTTTATATATACTAAAAAAGTGAAACCAGAATGTTATGAGGTATGCATCATAAACAAGGCAAGGATGTTGTGTACTGTACCACAGACAATATACTATGAGGGCCATCTTGTGGTCAGATAAAGTTCGTTCTCTGTGAGCACAGATGAAAAAAATATTCCCAGAAATTTATTCTATACCTGAAGATACTGAGAGCTAGGATACTGTAATTCTCATAATCATAGAAACACAGAATGGTTTGGGTTGGAAGGGACCTTAGGGATCATTCAGTTCCAACCCCCCTGCCATGATCAGGGTCACCTTCCACTAGACCAGGTTGCTGAAAGCCCTGTCCAACCTGGCCTTGAACACTGCCAGGGATGGAGCAGCCACAGCTTCTCTGGGCACCCTGTTCCAGTGCCTCACCAGCCTCACAGTAAAGAATTTAATCCTTATGTCTAATCTAAATCTACCTGCTTTCAGTTTAAAGCCATTCCTCCTTGTCTTATTCCTACGCGCCCCAGTTTAAAGCCATTCCCCCTTGTCCTATCCCTACATGCCCTTGTAAAAAGTCCTTCTCCAGATATCTTGTAGGTACCCTTTAAGTATTGGAAGGCTGCTGTCAGGCATCCCAGGAGCCTTCTCTTCTCCAGGCTGAATAAGCCCAACTCTCAGCCTGTCTTCATAGGACAGGTGCTCCTCTCCTATGAAACCCTCTTACCATCTTTGTGGCCTTCTCAGGACTCACTCCAACAGGCCCACGTCGTTCTTATGCTGAGGGCCTTGGAGCTGAACACAGTACTGGGGGAGGGGTCTCACAAGAGCAGAATAGAGGGGGAGAAATCATCTCCCTTGACCTGTTGGTTATGCTCCTTCTAGTGCAGCCCAAGGCATGACTGGCTTTCTGGGCTGCAAGCATATACTACTAGGTCGTGCTGCGCTTCTCATCAATCAACACCCCCAAGCCCTTCTCCACAAGACTGCTTGCAGTCCAGTCTTTTCCCAGCCTGTATCTGTGCTCGGGATTGCACTGAACCAGGTGCAGGACCTGGAACTTGGCCTTGTTGAACTTCATTAGGTTCACACAGGCCCACATTTGAAGCCTGTCAAGGTTCCTCTGGATGGCATCCCTTCCCTACAGCATGTTGAAATTAGAAATTGGTTCTTATCCGTTGTACTTAATGGAGCTGCTCTGCTGCTACTCATTAATCGGGTCATTAATCTTCATGGGACTGACAGCAGGGTTACGTGTGATGCTGTGCCAATGAACAAAATTGTGTGTTCTGCGGGTTGGGAAGGCTGTTGCAAACTAATCACTGGAATCAGAGTTTTCCCTTGATGAATATTTTATGTCTATTTGCTTTGGAAATTCCTTTCATCTTCTGTTTTGTAGAAAATCTTTTTAAAATCCATGGATTAAATATCATCCCAGTGCTAGAGTTAAGAACACTATTACCTGTTGTCAAATAACAGTTCAAACCGATAATCAATTTCCTTTTTATAATTATCATCCAAAGAGCCCACTCTGTGAGAGATAGGTTTTGCAGCTGCACAGATTTTAGCTCTATAAGCCTTTGTTCTAGGTGAAAGACTGAAAATATTGAATTAAAAGTGAAGCCTGCCCATTCAAATCAAATGTATTCTTCATCGCAGATGTGGAAAGTTGAATCTGATCTTTTCTGTACCACCTGATTCACACTTAGAATTATTCCATGCCTTCTGAAGAACCTAGGAACTTTTCTTTACTGCTTCCCTAACGGGAACCATCAGCCAATGCTGCTGGGCAGGCACCACTTAGCATAGTTTATAGGCCTATGATCCATGGTCTATTAACTGGGCTCTTTTGGTTCTAGAAGAGGTGTGTTTACAAAAACTCAGCCCCACCACCTGGTTCCATTGGCTGCAGGTCTGCTGTAGATCAGTCACAGTGAAGAAATACTTTTCTCATGTGTTAGCCAGCCTTTGTCCACACATAGCTGACTTTTCTAATAACATAAGGTGCTCCTTATTGTGCTTTTTTACTGCTACTTACGGATTATTTTATTCTTTCAATGGCTCTGCAATGGTTCATTTGCTTTCTGAAACTATTCTTTAAAGAACTTGTGCAGATGGAGAAAACAGGGTTGATTCCTCCTGCAAGGAGCTGTTGACAGAGTCAGAGAAGCTGGTTGATGAGCACTGCTGTAAATATTCTCTATCTCAGCTCTGCAGGTTTAACCTCTTTGTAGGGTGTTTGGGAATATCTGATATCGCAGAATATGAAAGCAGAGTAGGGGAGAGCTGCCTTCAGCTTCCAAATGAAAATGACTGATTATAAACCCTGTATTTTAATGGCATTGTCTCTCCCAGGGACCTTTTCAAAGTTAAGCCAGCAAAGTCCCAAGTAGACTTTATGGACAAGGCATATCTATTGGTTGTACAGGCATGCGTTATTCACTGGTTTCGTGTGTACCCATTCATGGTTTTATAGCTCTCCTTCCATCTTCTCAGCAGTGCTACCAGCTGCAGGGGCTGGAGTGATGGGCTGTCTACACTAGTTGTGAACCAGCTCGTGAGAGATTTCATTTGGAAGGAGGTTTCCTTGACTCAGCCATTCACTAAAGGATCAGTTGGCCTTGTTGTTAGGAGCATGGTGTGATAAAACAGACTGCCTACTGAATGCCTGCTCAAAGGAGGAACCACTGTCACATTTCCAGGAGGGGAAACGAGAGAAGCCTCAGGAAAGAAGGCACGCGTATTCCGTGGAGGGAATGTCTTTTCCACAGAAGTGCAGCGCTGTAGCATATGGTGCTTTCACAGTGCCCTCTGCTGCAGGCTCATGGTGTAAATCACAGCAGAGCTCTCCGCCTGCTGTATCTCAACTGGGAAAGTAGGTTTATCTCGATGTGTCTGTCACTAACTCTGACGTATGTCTATACACAAAGAAATCCTTGACACAGTAAAGGGTTTGTGAGTTGAGTGAGCTCTGGCATTAATGTGTATTGAAAAATTTGTATATTTTAAAAACAAAAAGGTTTACCTCCATCTGTAAGAGTATACAAGTATTGGAAATCTTAGAGATGTTGGTGGGTTTCCTTGCGACACTGAAACACTGGGGCACTCGCAGTCTGGCAGAAAGCATTCCAGATGTATAATTAGAGTACACAGCACACTTTCTTTCGTCCTTGTATGGTCTGGTAAGAAATAAAAATAAAATAACCCCAAAGAAATTCAGATTAAAATTGGCACAAATAAATAAGATTTCTTTTAAATGAAAGCCTCCCCCCATATATAAAAGTATGCATATATGCAAACTGCTATTCACTCCTTGTTTTCCAACTGAAGCAATGAGATCCTTGAACTGCAAAACACTTGGTCCAATCTTACCTGGGCGCCTGTCAGTGTAGACATGTGAGAACTTGAAGGGACATTTTGACATACTTCTGTAGCTTTTGAAGGGGTAAAGATACTCAGGTCCAAGATCCATTTGCAACACTTGGCTTCATGCTGACTTTTGTCTGGTAGATGAAGGAAACCTGATTTCAGTTTTCTCAGGGCACCTGTGCAGAAGAATGGGTGAATTACTCGCTCAGCTCAGAGTGGCAGCTGCCTCTGAAACCCTCTGGGTACGGAGGGACCCTGGTGTGTATGGGCAGAAAACTCCTGAGTTTTCTGTCTTTGCTTGGCAAAAGGCAAGGCAAGACAAGAGGCTGGGTCCCCTTTCTGATTGTGTCAACAGGGTTATTTACTCCTTTTTACTTTTTCTTCACTGGAAGGGTTGAAGGTTTTAAGTATTTCTCCAGCTTGTTCATTTCCATTTCTGACAGCATTTTTAGTAACTGGTGAGTGTGCAAAATTATAGCTCTTTAGTGGGTGAGAAAGCTGTTTGCTGCAATCAAAATGAGACAAGACGACTCTGGTGCTTGCACAGAAGACCAGAATAAATGAGAAATGTCAGGAGTGATTCTGACACCATACCCAAAACTTTGGGTGAGTCTTGCCAACCTCAGGCCAGGTGTTTAACCCTCCCATCTTCTTAGGGCATTGCTACTTGTTAATAAAATGTCACCACTTAAATTAGAAACCAAGCTTTCTCTATCTATCTGTGACTGTGCTAAATGTCATGTCCTATGCTGAGACGTTTTAGAGGGTTAGTCTGGTCTTAGGAGAGATTGTAGCTGTACTGCCCTCCTCCTTGTAGGGAATAATTGCTCATTTGCAAAAAAAAAGTCAAACATCTCTCTATTACAGTCTCTAATTGTCCTGGGTTTAGCAGCAGCAGTCAGTTTTTTCTCCTTAGTAGCTGGTGCAGCTCTGTGTTTTGACTTCCAGCCTGGGAACAGAGCTGATAACACCGATTGTTTTTAATTGTTACTAAGTAATGTTTACCCTGACTAAGGACTTTGTGAGCCTCATGCTCTGCCAGGGACAAGGGGAGGCCAGGAGGAAGCAAAGACAGGACACCTGACCCAAACTAACCAAAGAGGTATTCCATACCACAGAACATCATGCCCAGGGAGGTAACTGGGAGTTCCCTGGAAGGGCATGGGCTCTCTTCGGGGGGGTCAAACTCGTTCGGCAGTGGTATTGTATTCTCTTCCCTTCTTATTTTCTCTTATCATTATTATCATTGGTGGCAGCAGCAGTGATTTGTGTTATACCTTAGTTACTGGGCTGTTCTTATCTCAACCCGTGGGAGTTACATTCTCTTGATTCTCCTCCCCTTCGCTCCGGGAGGAGGGGGGTGGGGGGAAGGAAAGAAAGAGGGAGAAAAAAGGTGGGGAGTGAGTGGACGAGCTCTGTGGCTCGGTTTAAACCACAACACTAATGAACCTCAGCATATTATCATATTAATAAGAAAAAACATTGAGCATTGTTCCTTAGTATTAAAATGTTAGCAAAGATAGGAAAAAATAAAACTGTTCAATTCATGAACCAGGACTTATCAAAGTAATTGTTAAAATCTGGTTAATGCTCATTGATATTTTTGACTGCGCCACAGCTGGCTTGTATTTCACATAAGGGTATGATCACATGTAGTTCAGAAATAGTTAACACAATTGATTAATTATTAATAGTTAGTTTGATAAAAGCAGACCATCATGTTATTTATTACAAACAATAAACAGACCAGCAAATCAGTATCAACAATATATATCTGCATATTCTGGTTCATCTTTATTTACTTTTAGTTCTCTGGAACTTCAGAGAATTTGTGTGCAAAGCATGCTCTTAATTTTTTAAATAATTAGTTTATCTAAACCAGTAATATAACATAGGACCTTGTGCAATGATTCTGTCTGGCTTATTATCATCCTGCTATCTTTTTGGCAAACAATGCACAAATTTTGCACTGTAGGAACTCCCCTTGGATTTAAAAGGAGTAAGAGAAAGAGGAATGAGAAAGGATGTAGAATAAGAATGCTATGTTTGCAACTTATGCTCACTTTTCGTCCCCTGTGACAATATAGGTTTGATGTAATATTTAAATACAAGCAAAGCAAAGTCATTGATACAATTTCTTTCTTGTGGCATGATCTATTTAGGCTGAATTCTGTTGACAGCTGAATAACACTCTTACCTGCCAGTATGATTACAGCAGTGTCCGCCTTCATTTTCAAATCCAATTTGCATTTAACAAAATGAAAGATGAAAGCAACCTTGCTGAAAGTGCATCATCAGCATCAGCTTGCTGAATAATGGATTTGAAAGACTGGAAAGAAGTCACCAAACTAGCTAGAATGTTGGAGTGAATCTAGGGCAGGGAAACTTCAGCATGACTTATTGCAAGCTGATGACATAAATCATCCAGGAGAGGCCAGTGAAGACCAGCTACTGAGCTTATTTATTGTAGAAGAGATTGGCATTAATGAGCTGGAAGAGCAAAATGCATTCATCTGGGATCAAAATATCAGTGTGTCCTTCAAAGTAATGGTGACTATCTAGAAAATGCTATATCAAGTCTGTCCAGAAAGACTGCAATGTCATACCAACTTATTATATTGCCCCTCTGCCCAGCATCAGCAAAAACAAGAGCTGTAAGTGGTCTAACTGTGATAGCATGGGCTAATCCATTGCACTGGCAAGGTGAATGGCCTTGTTTGTAGAGTGGGAATGGGGTGAGGGGATATGAATGCTAGAGCTGTTGCTACTTCTACAACTTGTCTTTCCTGGGTTCAGCTGACATTACCTATTTTATCCTATCTCTGACTGCATTTCCATAGTGCTCCCTGGGTGTGAGGGTTGCGGGGGGAAGTGTGTGGCAGTATTGCCTACAGATTGTAGAAAACAAAAGACCAGTCTCTAGTGAGAAATGCTGGGTATCTGTCACTGTGATTCTTCTTTTTGGTCGCAGGTAGAGAAAATGTTTCAGCTTTGGTTCATGCAGGTTGAATTGTTGCTGTTTGCTGCCTTTGAGCAGAGAGCTTTGTGGGTTTGGGACTAAGTCTTCATTAAAGTCTTGCTTCTCCTCTGGAGGGTAAATATTCAGTACTCAGTTGGACTGGGATATTTTCCAGTGCAGTTCTGTTTTCAGCTGTGATTTCTGCTTAGCCCCCATTTCTAATTAAAAAACCCTTGCAATGATGGTTCTGGATGAAAAAAAAAAAAAAAGAAAAAGAAAGTAGTAGAGTTAGATTGTGGGGGACTAGATGTAAGGCACCTTCCCTGATGATGTACATATGTTATTTTATTTCCTTTATCTGCTGTACTTGTAAAGTCTGTTACCTACCTGTAATTTTCCTGGCTGGATTTCTGTTCTGTGTTCTTGTCCTGGGGTATTTCTTCTCTGTCTACACCTGGTGCTCATGAGTGTCTTAATTTCATTTTTTCTTGACATCTTCCTGTGATGCTTTATTTCATAAAAGGACACCTGGCAGGGAAGCCTTGTTTAGCCCATCAGTTCTCAAGAGCATTTATTGAATCAAAAAACTTCCTGATGTTTCTGAAGGAGTAAATGAGTTTGGCTACATTTAACATTCAGAGTTGTAAGTTATTTCAGTGGATGTCTTTTGCAGGAAATGATAATCATGCACAGTCATTTCTCTCAAGTTTTAGTATCACATGGATTTCAAAGCATGGGGGGAAACACTTTGGTTTCAAAAGCCCATATATCTTAAAAGGAATATGACTTTGTTTGGGTATTACTGCTGGCATGGTCACTATAATGCTTGCCATTTCAACAAGCTGAAGTAAATATCTAAAAGTTAAGCTATATAAAACATGCTTCTGAATCAAGGAAGGAGGACTTGAATATACCAAACCAGTAAAGATGAGCAAAAAACTGTATAAATCTTACTCTGGGAGCCGATGTAACTAGAACCAGGATATCAAAACTTTCAAGGGCCTGACAGCTATCAGCAGGACCTTAAGTGAGGGGAAGCTTTTGTTCAATGGAGCTGATGAACAGCTTGTTGATGTTAATAGGATATTTTCCATGAACTTCGAATTTTTGGACTTTGAATTAGGTCTAACATTCTCACTGAATGTGTGATATTGCACTCTGTTGTCATAAGAATGACACCTTCTTCAAAAGAGATAATTTTCTTTAGAAAGGGAGGGACCCATGAAGGAAATAATTGACAGTCTTAAATCCTATACTTTGGAAATTCAAGTTCTTTTTTATAATCCTCACAGAACAGGAAAAAATGACTAGCAACTTCACAATACTTAAAGCACACCTGATAATGGAGTAATTATTTTACAGAAGAGCACATTCTTTATCGCAAAGATGAGCATTTAGTTGTATCTATACACAGTTTTGTAATAAGGGTAATAATTTCCACCAGAACATGTATGATTAACTGAGAAACTCAGTGTAGCGTTGTCAATCCTGAATGTTCTGGTAGCAAGGAAAGAACAAGGACATCTTGTCTCTGATTATTGTTATTGTGGTGGGGGTGGGCAGAAAGATCTTATGAATAGTGTCTCAACTCACCTTAGATGTATTCTTTATATCCACAAAACACAGAATATGACTGAGAATGAGGGGTAAAGGGAATAAAGAAGCTAAAATGACTGCCTGCTTGCTGCTGAACAAAGCTGTCCCTTGGAAAATCAAACTTGAAGTAAAAGCAAAAGATGGTAGAAATGCATGATCTGTACCTGAGGAAAAAAAATACAGATGTAGAGAGAGAAAAAACAGCACAACTTAAAGTTTAGGAGAGTAACATTATCTAAACTAAAATCTAGTGCCTTTAAGACAATAAAAATATTTTAAACCACAATTTTCTCTATTTTGAAGCTGTTTTATTCTCCCTCCCTTCCCTCCTCCCTTAAATTAGTGAGAAGCAAAAAAGTGAAGTTCTAAGTGATTTTGTTAAAAGATGCAGGATGCAATGTTATTCTTTCTAACCAGATGTTTCTTAGTACCAGTTTTTTTAGTGATGAAATTTAGTTTTTTCTTATACAACCTGAGAAGATTTGCTGGGGACATCATTTATTATAACATGACTAGGCAAATAATTTTAATCACTATTGAAAGAACCCAAGCTATGCAATAGTACTGTAAAAGAATCAGTACAAACATTTAGTCACCCTCCCATGTTTGTGAAGCCTACACATATAGTGAAAGTAGATTCTTATTAGGTTTGAGCCACTGAAACAAGATGTTGCCCTCTATAGCACTTATCACATTACTAATCTGGACTGGGATGTGTGCAAACAAACATATTATCACCCAGCTACCAAACTGCTGAATTAGGTTAATGCATCTTTCTTCTTTCTTTGCAACTGATTAACAATGAAAGCCATCCCATTTTGGAAAGCAAGTGGCGTCCAGAGGAACTTCACAAACCTCTTTCTAAAGAGGATGTACTAAATGAAATAGGGACTGTAAGGTATGTGTGACAGTAAAGCCAAAGTGAATCTCAGCAAACCTGATGTCCTAAAACCAGAAATGATGAGCCATGTCTATATGCTATATAGACGTGGAAAGGGTTGGGTTTAAATTTCATACTGGTAAATCCTCTTATAAATAGAGAAGAATGGGCTCTGAATCCTGGACTTTTGTTGGCTCAAAATCTACTTATATGTTTTAGCATATATATGTGCACAGAATTGGTGATTGGATCCTTAATGTTACTGCTAGACCCTTTCAGACATCTCAGGGAGGGTTTTCTGCATCCCATTCTCTAATCAGTTAAAATCTTATTGAAATCCCATCCTTTCTCCAGTAATAGTTTCAAGAAGCAATGGGACATAATGAAGCTGATTTTTTAATCTCTCAGTTTGCTCAGAATGGAAAAATACACTTTAGATGTAAATATTGCATGAAGAAACATAATTTTCTAAAGAAATATTCCTTAAAAGGAACATTTTCAAGAAGCACACAATGAGGTCTATCATTGAATAGTTTAACCCAATTCTTGTATTTATGAAGTCATGTTTGTAGAAGGTGTTTACAGCAACTGGGATGAGATTGACGATTTAAATTCTGAGCAGAATTACTGCCTTTTTCTTATTCAAAACAATTCTTTTTCTACAGGATTGTAACAGTGCTATCAAATGCATAATTATACAGAAAGCTGCTCATTCTGCACTGCAACTGTTTATGAGAAGCTACTCTTTTGTGTATTTTTTCCCTATTTTTTTGTTGTTTGTTTTGTTGACCAGTCGATCTCCTACAATGAGATAACTAAAACTTTGGTTTAATCACTTTAGTGAGAGGGTTGGATGAGAAACCTGCCTAAAGAACTTTGAAAATAATCTCCCTTGCTTTTCAGGGAATATTTTAGCAGAACTTGTGCATACCTCTCATTAAGCACAGGGCAGGCCTGCAGCAGTGCTCATGGATTGGTATCAAAGCATTCCTAAGATACAGATATTTTAATTTCTTAGGTTCAAAATTGCAGCAAGGTGGAAAAAATGTTATAAAATCACTCAGGAAGTTACTCAAATTAAGCTAAGTCAATGAGACTTTGAATACATCCCTAACTGAACATTTCAGTGTCACGTCAAAGATGCTGAGCGGTGGTTAGTGGTAACAAGACTAGGGGCAGAGTGAAGATACAATCAGTATTTGCAGGAGGAATTTCTGCTCCCAGTGGGAGAACTTCTGTTAGCTCCAGTGGAGTCTCTGTCCTCAGTTCAGACCAGTCACCACTGCAACATAAGGAAAACTTCAACAAGGAGGCCACGCTGCTTATCTCTGGGTTTGTAAATGTGTCAAATGAATTTTTTTTTCCTCTTTCTTACAGAGTAATTATTCTTTTTAAGAATGCTTTTTGGGTAAGAATGCATATACTAATACTTCTAGCTCATTGTCTCTCTTCCTATATAAAAATACATTAATTCTTAAAAAAAAAAAAAAGTCATTTGCAGGTGTAGCATATAAATCCTTTCAAATTTTGTGTCAAAAATCTCTTTATTCTGATGATAGCTTTGTTGGATCAATATTTGTGTTAAAAATTATAAGTGATCAGAAAATGGAAAGTAAGATTAAGTTCTTTTTTTAAAAAATGCATGTCTCAGCCACCTGACAGGCTTTAGAACTGACAGAAGTGTCAGAGATACTGAGCACTTTCAGTGCTGTAAAAACAGTGGGATGATATCAGTCACTAAGCAGAAGAAAATAGCTTCGTTTTCTGAATTCCTTCATACCATGGCACCAACACTCAGAAGTTCCTATCAGGTAAGAAGTTCCTGGTCTGACACTATTCTAGTCAATATATGCAGGTATTCAAAACTCTATTCCCAAAAGTATGGCTGAGACTAGACTTTGCCTTTGGAAATACTTGTTCAGTTATACACATGCCATGCTGTTAGTTCATTTGCTGCTTTATCTGTGAGAACAGCAGTGCTGAGTTTTAGTTTCAGATAAAGTTCAGGCACATAATTCTGTGGGGAGCACCGCTAGCGTGTTAACCACAGCCCTCTCTCTCCATCTGCAGGGTAGGTGACGAACTTTCAAGTGACTGTAACACAAGAAATTAAAACATTCCCTCCACAGCAGAGATAATAATTCAGTCTTTGTTTCCAGGAGCGAACTCAAATGCTCAGTCGCCACTGCAACAGAAGTAATTTCAAAACAAGTGTCAGGGAGAGCTCCATGGGCTTCGGTGAACTACAAGTTTATTGCCTTTTATATCTTTTGTATCATTTTTAATCTGATTGGATTCAGATTACCCAGGAAATCTTGGGGAGATTCCTTTAGATTATACGGCACTGAGAGGGGATAATATTTTACATATTTGGGGCAAATTATGTCCACTGTGCCACATGAAGTGTTTTTTTTTTAGCATAATTACCAAACTTTTGCCTTATTTACATGTAGGTGACCTAATGATTCAAAGAGACCTTTTGGTAACACAGAATAAGAAATGTGAAAACAGTCTGGTACACTGGTCAGGACGTTGCAGTCTGGGCTAGGCATACCTAACCAAAAAAGGACACTAACCTTGTCTGCAGGCTGTTTTCGCATCTGGCTGAACAGCAAAGATTTATTCTGGCAAAGCTGTCGGTATGGAGAAAGGCAAAGGGCAGAAGCAGGTTGCAATAGAAAAATAATTCAAGTAAAAAAACCAATATCTGGTTTGAGTTGTGTCAACCCAAATACCAGTTTGTGACACCCATTCAAATAGAGGAGAAAGCAAGTTGGCTGGGGAAATGCATGCATAAAATTGGTGCTCTTCAAGGGATGTAATTTGCTGGAATTCCTGAACTGGAGTGGTTTCTGTAGACAACAAAAATGTCAGTGAAATGGTCTGCTTTATGATTAGTCTTTATATAAAGTGTCATTTAAAATATGCTTATTTAAAATCTGTTAAGTAATGCAAAAGATTAGTGAGGACATAGATATCATTTTGCTTGTGCAGGACTGACTAGTCCAATGCTTTTGATGACCTTTACTACACTTAATACATAAAGAAAAACAGTCACTTCAAAGATGGCAAAGTCCATGAGACTGTACTGATTTATACTGCTTTTCCTCTATCTGAAAAATGGAGGTAAAAGCAATTTTCTTCTACTCTTGTTTGTCTTGTTTGTTCTGACTCTGTTCCTTGATGACAAGGACCATCACTTCTATTCAAGCATCTCTCTGACCTTAGTAGCCCTGACCTCAGGCTGGTGTTTCCAAGCACCACAGTTAAAACTGTAATAATATTATTATTACCAATATTAGGCATGTCATCTGATAAGGGAATAGAGCTTGTAAGTATTTTTTTCTTCACTTTCCCTTTCAAAAGAGAAGTATTTCAAATTACTGGGATGGAATTTTTTATCTCTTCTTTTTAAGAGCAGTGTCCATGGTTACCTTGCTGCTGCCAGTCATACCAGGTGTTATTATCAAGGTCTGACTGTTGCAGTCATACATAATAAATGTGATTGTGTTTATGGAGGTTTTATTAGTCAAAATTATATTTCAGCTGAAAGGTTTGCTAAAGATGAAATGGAATTTCACTTTGCATTAAACAGGAAAGAGTATGAAGGAAAAAAATCCTATTACAATAAGAGACAATGCACTATGTGTGGGCTTATAAATTTGACCCTAATTTTGTAAATGGATCTCTAATCTTGCTGTGCAAGCAATGCATGCAACACAATAGTAGCACAACCATAACACCAAGTTTTAAAATCTGCACATTCGATGTGGCAGACTTCCTTGGAAATGACCTAACTTTTGTGGACAGGGAGTCAAAGGCAGGTTAATGTTGAAAAAAGGATATGTTTATTATGGAAACTGTAGTGACCTACTTTTAATGTTGCACTACTATCTCTCCTGATTATTTGCAAGTGTCTGGCATTTCCACTGAGAGAAATTGCATTGTAGTTAACCCTTGCAACAACTGCTCATGGCTTTTGTTGAGTAAGTGGCTTGTATTGAGAGCTAACAGAGAAGACGCCTAGGAGGCCATCTAGTTGTCTTTGATACCTGAATTTTAGGAACTTCTCCCTATCCCTATGAAATCTGAATGCTTTACAGGCTTAAATGCACCTATGCTGAAACTGCTCATTTAGATAGGAAATTGTACAGGGTAAAACTGAAGGCTAGTTCTCTAAGAAGATACAAAACATTTTATTCTTAGAGTCAAGGTATCTAACTCTTTGGTGTCTGATACTTCATAAGATCAGTAGGGCTCAAGGGTGAAATTCATGAAAACTGCTGTGCTCAGAGCCACTTAAACAGGCTGGGTGGAAACGTCCTTTCCATCCCATAGACACTTAACTCTGGGCTGTAAGAAGAAGGCTTTGTTCACCAAAGACTTCATCAAGGGAGGAGGAATGAGGCAGTGTCTCTTGCACGTTCCCTGATTGCAAGATGCTAACCTGGAAATGCAGCTATCCAGCAAATCTTATCCCCATTGTGGGGAGGATGAGATGTGTTGATAAAGGCAAGGGCAGATGAATTACAACATCTTACTATTCCTTGACACATTATCTTTACTCTAAAATCCTCAAAGATATTTATTCTAAAGGTCATTTAGGGTATTCATTCCTGCATAGAGGATTCTTAATTTTGCTTTCCTTCTTCTGTTAACTAATTAAATATTAGTTGAAAGAGGGGGATGATGCCCCAATTAAATGGATGACTGCTGTAATCATGGAATATCTTTGAAATCAAATAGGAAGGATTCCTGCTCCAGGTGCAGGCAGTACCATGGATACCAAGGATATGTGCAGTAGTAATTTAGAAATGAATAATAACAGTGAAGCAGTTGCAGTTACATTAATGTTACTGACTTTTATATAAAACTTCTCTCTGACCCAGGGAATGCTAAGGTACTTTGTACCAAAAGGCTTCAATAAAGGAGAAGAAAGCATGTCTGCACTGTGCCATGGAGGGGCAGTAGAGGGACACATGCCTTGTGGCATTCAAGCTGCCGCAGAACTGAATAATATAATTGCATCAGCACGTTGCAGATAAGGTCTGCCAAGAGTACTGGCATCATTATCTAACCTAGTGATTATGGAGCTCGGCCAAAAGTGGTGTATTCTTGGTCCCGGTCTCTATGTCCTTGATTATTTTTGGCTTGTATTTGTTTTTTAATCCAGATGCCATCTAATGCTAGATGTTTGAACATCCCAGGGAGCAGAAACTGGGTCCTGGGTCTCTTCCACTTGGATTCAGGTTTGTGCTTCTTTGTAGGCTCTGCCTGGCCCAGTCCCCGCATTTCCCGCAGGAGGTGGAAGCCGTAGTTTCAGCCCTCCTCAGCAGGGAAAAGCCTGGAATCCAGGTCTACGACTTCCTAAGCAAATGCTCTACTCGGGTATTATGCAAAATGCCATGGCTGTGAATAAAAACTTGGCATGCATTAAGATTGCTCAAAGCATACCAAATAAATCAGACTCTTCAGGAGGGACAGCTAGTTTGTAAATCCCAAACAGCCTTTGTTGACAGAGAAGTGCTTAGATTGTCAGCTCAGCTCGGATTTTTCTGAAATCTAGTGCAAAATCCCTTTGTGCCTTCAGTTTTCATTACCCCCTGAGCTGTGAGGCAGAGCATTCGTGTTCAGCATTCAGGATGAGGTGCTTTTCAGCTCTTTGCCTGTCCTGTGCACCTATAGGAGCTGGGCCTCGGAGAGCCCCTTCTCTGTAGAAGGTTTTGTGTGCAGGAAGCAGGAGCAAAGTGGCAGCAGGAGCAGTGCTAGCACTGTTTGAGGACACAAGCCTGGCAGCGTGTGTGGACGTGGTCAATCAGGATTCAGCACAGGAAGCTGGTGAATGTTTCAACGGGGAAAGCACGAACAGATCCCCAGTGTGCTTGCACATTCAAAAGCTGCTTCTGGAAAAAAAAGAGAAAAAAGGTTATCAATAAAATAGTTAATTTTAAAAGAACGGTATGAGCACAAATGGGTGGTTTGAATTCAGCTCTGAATAGAAAGGCTATTGCCTTATAATACATACTTCAGCAGTTAATGTCTGAACTTTACTAATTTGCTGAAAAGCAATGCTTATTGGTTCCAAACTGAGTGCTCAGAGCGACTATCCAGAGGCAGTGGTCCATAGCCAAGCAGCCAGGTAACTTAATAGCAGGTAATAGCAAGTTCTTCTGTGCATCTCTGCTGCACTTGGCTAATTGCTCAGGATGTCCTAGAAAATTATGTCTAATGTCAACAGCATAGGTGAGACATTTGTGTCTTGCTTCTTGTCTCAGAAATGTAAAATTGACATAACTGACCTGCATCCTGTTTACCTCACTCAACTCAGAAACTTTTACTACTCTTGCATATCTTTTCCTGGACAGTATTAATTCTCCGGATGAGCTACACAATGGGTTACATATGCTAAATCTATTTATGTGTTCACAGTATAAAGCTTGCCAGGCCTTATTTGCATTTGTGGTTTATAAAACCTGAACGTGATTTCCTGAATGCGTGACACTGCCATATATCCTCTCCTGATATGCTCTGAAAACCAGCCTCCTAATGACTTTTAGCCTATTCCTAAGGCTGCTTACATTATTGTAATGTTGTTGAGTTACCTCTAACAGAGCCAGCAGCTCACTACAGAGATTTCATTCCCTTGTGAGATGGCAAAGCAACTCTCTTTCTCAGCTGCATTAGTTGTCTCACTGCAGATAACTCAGCCCAGATTTGCATAGGTGTTGAAAGTCACAGCAGCATGTCCCAGTGGCTGCAAAAGGCACTGGGGAGTGCTCAGTGCTTTCTGAAAAATGAGACTATTCAGATTTCAAATTTACCACTGCAAATTAGAGGAGTGGAAAATATGAGGCAATGAAGGATGGGATTTATTTGCATTCTCCTGATTCCAGTATACTGGTGTGACTACTAAATATATTTTGAGATCTCCTGAGTCTTTGAGAGCATGTAATATTTTTGTCTTAACAAGGAAAAGAAGAAAATTATAGATGAAATTGGATCATACAAATTTTATTTAAACATTCTGTCATTGATTTGCATTTTATTTCTTGGTCCAACTGGAGCAAGAAAATCCTGCTTTTTCAGCTCTGCAAGTTCTATGATTACACGCAACCCCCCTGAAGAGCTGATAAAACAAGTGTGACAACTCAAGATAAATAATTGCTTCTGGCTAATTGTTTCCAAACTACAGATGCAGTCATATAGTCAAAAATCATCATGGCCAGTTCATGGAACAGCTGTTTCATATAGAAATGCTGTGATTCATTTTGTATTCCTGTCCATTATGTGCTCTTGGTGAGTTTAGTGCAATTACGTGTAGAAAAAGGTTATTGCTTTTTTTTGAGGAAAGCACTGGAAGCTGCCATTTTTCAACAGTGTATTTCTGCGCAGTATTATCCCCCCCTGACAAAAAGCAGCCAGAAAGGTGTGTCAGAAAGATAGATATTCTTCAAAAATGTATGAAAGGTGGCAGTCTGGTTTCAACACAGTTCTGTATAATTTATAATTGTTTTCTGTCATGTTAACTGTTAACTGTCCTATTTGGTAAAAATCCATGCTGATTGGAAAAAAATCCAAATGAGAAGTGACAAGATACTCTGATAAAAATCGCTTCTGAGAAATTTTGCTGGGCTGTTCCTTCTAGAGCAACAAATAAACAAACGACCACAGTAATGGAAGAGATTCTGTCCAAATTTGGCTCTCCATTTGTGGGAATGGATGTGGAACCGAAGCTGCATTGATCCTAGCTGTTAATTTTCCTGTTTTTTTGCTCTGTTATTTCACTTTCCTCCCTGTAAAATGGGATATTAATCCTTCCTTTTTTCAGTGAATTAGTTAGGTTTTGTACAGTCCTTTGGCAGTATTAATGAAGGATTTCCTCTGCAATTTAACTTGCTTCTCCCCCTTTGCACAGATACTCTTGACTGCACCAGGAGCCTTTCTCTGCAGAGAAAGATTCGTTGTTTTGCATTAGGAGCTGATGAATGTAAAGCTGAGATTTTCCCCAGGAATCTGGAAGAGAAGCTGAAATCACTTCAGTGAAAAGTGAGCCAGTGTGGTGAGTTTTATATCCACAAATTAGCACTGAAGAGAAGGGGAAAACTTAAGAAGTAATTTCACAGTAAAGCCTCAGTATGCTGGTGAGTAGGAAAATAAAGTATTGTTCATCCATGAATCATGCTCACTCCTGGGGAGTAGAGATAGATACTTATTGCTCTTGCCATTTACCCTCTAGCCAGCTGTCTGAAGAAGAGTCATGCACCTATAGCCACATGTTGAAAATATCTTATCTGCTTTCTCGAGTTGTTATAATGGTTAGAACAGAGAGGAACTGTGAAAGACTTCATTATTCTCACCATTTAATTTTGCAGGATGCCCTTTGGTGCTTCTGCTCTGCAGTACAGCAGAGTTATCCTGATTGATTCATACGTTTGGTGGACACCAAAATAAGGCTACCACTACTAAGAAATACCGACTTTGATGTCATGAATTACAAAAGAAAAAAAAAAAACAAAACAAAAGGCACTAAGACCACTTAGGAAATGTGAAGTAGCAGTGCTTATTTATTTAGCAGCTATAGCACAGAAGGAGAACACCAAAAAGCAAATAAAAAACCCCTAAAGTATGGGAGTCTAGTGCTAGCAAGCACCAGTTCAGTCTTATCTCCTATGGATACAGTTGGACGCAGCAGCAGGAGTGTTATTTTCTCCCTGCATGATACAAGTCACTTCCACAGGAGACAATATGCAATCCTAAGAGCTAAGCACTAGGTGTTTCATATTTGCTGAATCTCTTGCTTTGAGTCATTGATTTCTTCACATCGAATCTCATCTCTGGCCCAGTTAGTGAGCCATTAAGTGAGGAGTCTACTGTGTTGATGAAATAATAATTCTGTTTACAGAGTGCCTTCTCACCAAGGCACTGTAGGTGCAGCACAGTATCTGCTTAATTCACACTCTTTTAATAATTAAAGCTTTTCTACCTAATGTTTTTGTGAAAAACTGAATTCTTGTGCTGTCTTCAACCAGAAGCAATTGCAGAAAGGCTGTCTGGGGAGCAGCTCCTAGAAGGTTGCCCATTTGTTTGGCACCGGAGCATCCTTTCCTCTAGAATGAAGAAAACGTTTCCTTCCTTTGAGGAGAGTGCTCAGGGCATGTACACATGTGCATCAGCTGAGAAGCAGAATGCAGTGGTGCTACATTTCTGACATATTTTTGTCCCATTAAGGACCACAATACTCTGAAAACATAATTCATGTGACACTTCAAAATCTTTTTTTCTCCCTTCTAAAAATTTAAGGTACACTGGATTTATACATATCCCTTAAAAGTAAATTGGCTGATGATAACAGAGAAAGATACCAGAAATGTAGGAAAAGAAAGGGCTAGGATGACTTGCTGCATGCAGCCAGCCCATTCCAGAATGGCAAGAATTTACCCACAGCTGAGAAATCCCCTATAGGGGAGAAAATCCCCTATATGGGAGACAATCACCTGCTATGTCATTTATTTATTTATTTATTCTCTTGTCTAAGTATGGAAAGAAGGGGAACGGAAGGGAATGAGGTGTGCCAAGCAGCCACAGTTCTGTCTTATCCTGTAATACTTGTGCACTGCTGGCTTAACTATGAGCAGTTTCTTGGTGTTCCTCTCATGAATCCATAGGGGCATTTGCAAAGCATGTCCAGATATTTACTTCCCTGGCCCACCAAAGCACATTTTTTGTATGCTTAGTGAATCTAACTCAGGAGAAAACAAAGGTTAGTTACAAAGGAAAAAAAAAAAAAAAAATCCCTTTAACTTGGTTCTCCTTTTTTCTTTGTGAACATTCACAAAGTTTTTGTAAAAAAGCTGGATACAGCTCTGAAGTGACCATGAGCAATGGGATGTGAAAAATGAACCAGAGAAACCAGCTATGAAATGTGGTGATTCTCACACCTGGCTGACAGGACTTCCCTTTACCTGCAGAAAGGGCTCCTGGAAGCTAGAGGTCTTGTTGCAGGGTTCAGGCTTTAGGTCGCATTACTGCTGGTGTGCAATACGCTTTTGAACAAGCAGAAAGACTAACAGGGAAAATATGATAGCCTGCGTTGGCAGGAATGAATTCATTTGCCTTTTGTGCCCATGTGAACGCTGGCTTCAGGAAGTGGTGTCTGTACCCACTTCCATGGCATGTCCCTTGATAGCTGTGTCAGGAGACTGCTGGCATACCTGATGAGCTGAAACATCTTGAAAGTGTCCAGCTGTCCCTTAATGTGCTTGTTTTTCTGTGCATTCCCTTCCCATGTCTGAAAGGCCCCTGCCTAAGGAATAGTGTAGAGATAGATGATTGTTTCAACTGACATTGCATCATCTCAGATGCTTTTCTGCAGGTAACAAGCTGTAGTTGTATATGAATAGTTCTGGTGGCATTGGCCCACTTCTGAGTATGTTCTTTCCTGAAAGCCATCGTGTGACACAGTGGCTGGGTGCTGACAGAAGGCTAGGGCTCATGGGAGAAGGGTCACCAGACATCCAGGACAGGTGGTGGCTGAGAGTAAACCATTGCTGTCCAAACTATTCCTGGTGTGAAAGCAAGGGAACAACTAAAACTTGCAACCTCTTCAAACAATGCCTTTGAAAATATTTTCCTAAGCTTTTTACTTTGCTTTTGTCACAAAAAGCAAAACTGGAAAATAGTTGGAGAGCTCTTTAAGATAAATCCTTTTGTGCCTTTCCTACAGATGCAGGTAATTGCAGAGAGATTTGGGATCCGTCTAAGTCAGATCCTGCCCATTAAAAAATATATCTCAGGGTTGGATTTGACATGTAGTGTTGACATCCTTCTTTCTATAGTAAGGAAGATGATACGTTTAGCAGACAGCTACTTTGACAACTTCCCTTCTGAGGAGCTAAAGGAAAATGCTGAAAATTTCCTGCAGCTTTTGATATTTTATGTGGTTGCTGGGCTAATCTTTACAAAATTCTGGTGCTGGGGGGCTTCACAATTGCTGCTACTAGAGGCAGATGTAACTCCAGACACACCAGTATAATTGCATCTCATTGCATTTATGAAGCTGGACCTCTCTTTGAAGAAAAAATTTGCCTTGCTTACTTTGAGGGAAGAGCAGACAAGCCTGCTTCTGAGCTTTGATACCAGTTCTGCAGGCTTGTACAACTGCAGAATCTTTCCAAACCCATCACCTCTTTTCATTAGGAAAAAAACTGCACAAACCTTTAAAGAAATTATCAAAAAATATTATTTCCTCCTCATACTTTAAATTACATCTTGAGTTATTCCCTACACATTATGTATATTCTTTACTATCTTCATTTCACTTTGTTACACTAGAAACTACCTCTGCATCCTAACTTTGAATGGCTAAATGCCATATTATGTGATGACTATCTCCAGAAACAGACCCTGAAGCTGTTATAAAGAGCTATTGAATGAGGCTTGAACTGCCAAAGTGCTCATTCACAATGAAATGAAAGCCAGGCAGGTGCCTTGTAGAGGGAGTCAGTCTAGATGTTTCACTGTATCACCTCCTCCTTTAATAGATTCCTAAAGTGGGATCTCAACAATTTTCCGGAAATCTTCTGACTGGCTACTGTGAATGCATTTTTTAAAAGAATTCTTTTTCACAAGGTGCGATGTATCTGGTTTGTTTTCACTTGTATTGGTTTGAATCACATGAAGATGTTTACCAGATTTTTACTTCTTTGAGAAGAGTGTTTGACTTGCATATTTATAAAATTCTTAGGGACACATGCAATGAAGTGGCAATGCATGTTGGCACAGCTACAGCTGTGAATAATTTTAGCGTGTCTGATATTGCTATGCCTGGGAAAAGATACCATTATTGTATCTTTTCTAAAGGTACTGCTAGACAAAGAGGCTTCTTCTCACACAACAAGCCTTAATTAAAACTGATTATATATTAATGTGGAGAGATTTCTTCAGTTAAATGGCTTGGTCACGTTTGCCCTCTAGTGGCAGCCAGTTTGCAAATGATGGACCCCCAGGAGCCAAACAAGGGCCCTCTACGAACAACATAGCTAATGGATTTTATTTAACTCTGTTCGGTCTATTTATCAGGGTTTACTGTGAGCATATAACTCTACAGGGAAGGCTTCTCACCTAAAGGTCAGGGTGAAGTGTGAGTAAACCTACTTTCCTGCTGCTCCATTCCCTCAAAGGCAAGGCTGTAGAGGAGATCATCAAGTCTCTTATCTAGAGCATAAGCACAGCAGCAGCTGGCAGGAGCAGAGGGGGCTGCAGTTAGTTTTCCTGGGGGTTTGCTGTAGGAGTCTGTTCAGCTTGTTGAGGCACACTTGATTATGTAGTGCTTTCATTGCGACCCTGCTTTCTGCCTAACAAGGGAAAAATAAGCACTACAAATAGTATAATGAAGAATTCAGGCAAAAAGAAGAACTTAAAGTAGGAAAGGTCTTTTCATATGAAGGAAATCTTTCTAGGAAGGAAATAAGTAATGAAACCCAGTAGCTGTGAAATTGCTGTGTGATAACCAAGTAAGCAACCTCTCAGTCTGCCATTCAAAAAAATTATTGCAGTTTTCAGACTTGAGTTATTGCAATAGTATGGCAGACTATAGCAGGTATTTTATTTTTCATGCACTGTTTTAAAAGATCTATCAACATTTTAGCAGCAAAAGAAACTTCTTTTTTTTTTCTTCCCCTAGTGTTCATGTTGATGTGGAGGAAAATTGTATGGTTCAATGATTTTAGTGCTTTACTGCAACTATTGAGGAAATGATTGAAATTCAAGGATGATGTAACATGGAAATTATCAGGTATTTTCCCGAGACGGCCAACCCTGGGTGATCACACTTCATCCTTATTCCAAACACCCACTGACTTGAGGTCTTAGGTTTAAAAAATGTACAAGTTTTTACCGTTTTGATTGCCTTAATGATGAAGTGCTTGTAGAACAGTGGAAATGTAATAAGAGCATTATTGGATCAAGGACTTGCTGAGCTAAAATATGAAATACGTATTTTGGCAGCTTGGCTAAACAAATACATTTACAACTTTCAGTGGTAAAAATCTCACATTGTCTACAGCACAGAGGTTATTGGAGGTTATGCAGATGTAAGCTGTTGTGGCAGTGCAGTGTTTGTCTCGTGTTTGATAGGAATCTGCAGTTAAAACAGGACTCACTGACTGGAACAATGGTGAAGGGCTGGACACAGTTAAAGACAATATTTAGACTCCCATTATATATGGTGCAGTTCAGGTGAACAGTCCTGATTACCTAATCTAAAAACACATCAGTTGCATATATAAATAATTGAAAAAAACCTCTTTTAAATGACACTTCTAAGGAAGCAATGTTGTCCAAAAGGATGCTAATGATACGGCAAGAGTTCAAGAGGAGCAAAAAAGTATACATTTCAACCACTCTTCAGTGCCATGCTGAAGACACGTAGTAGGTGAGTGAATGTGACATTCAAATATTTGTACCATAAAGGGTTTAGACTTAGAATGGGTGGTAAAAGCTTTGACAGAAATGAGAAATCCTTCTCATAAACATTTATATTTATATTGACATGATATAAATCAATACTATAGTCTGAGCTATGACTCTGCCTTGGCTAGGCCAGGATTCTCTCTGTAGGTGTTCATGTAAAGCTGCAGATTTGATAGGGCTGAGTAGCACACAGAGCACAGAGCTTTGACTGTGTCTGTAGCCTAAACCTCGACCCTTAGTTCAGCTAGTCTGAGCCTACCCATCGAGAGAAAGCTGGAATGGGATGCTGAACAATGTACAAAACCTTAGTGCTTTAGGCTTCAGATCCTTTAAAAAATATAAATGAAGTAACTTCATTACAGCACACCTGAAAACCTCCACTGTCCTCTGAATGAGTGAAGAAAGTGAGAAAGAGAACAGCCCATATACACTGCAAAAAGGAACCACATCTCACTGGAGTTTCAAGCTGTCACAGTGCGTTTCACTCTGTGCAGGAGGGAGATGTCGGCATCCCAGCATTTCTCATGAGTGGAGCAATCCATTTTGTCGATCCACCAGCTGGCCAAAAGGTGTGGATAGTGCCAGGTTCCCTGTCTGCCTGGTGCTAACCAGCTGGCCCTCGCCATGCTTGGGAGCCTGCAGAGCCAAGCTGAAGGCAGGAGGCAGAGTGAGGGAGCTGGCTGGTTGCTGGACTTGGAGCTGGCAACCTTACCCAGCCCAGGGAGCTGTGTAATCTGTACGGATGCAGCTGGGGATCTGAGGACTTGGCAAAGGGGGAAACCTGCCTGCCAGATTTATTTTGGTCTGTCAGGCAAGGTCACAATTAGTTCCTCTGGAGCATTTCAGTTTGGTTGAATCAGGATTTTCCAATGTGAATCTGTAGCATTGTAGAGACTGATGCCCAGCTTCACAGAAGAAAGTAAGACTTATATGCAATGTGATTGCTTATACTTAAGATTGAAATCCTTAATACTTCCTTCTGTACCTTTAAACAGGAAAATCTATTTGTGCCTAATTTATGCCATCTGTGCAGCTCTCCAGCATCCCAAAGAACAGGCTTGTCTCCACTCAGAAATGCTGGAAAAGCAGTGGGTCTCAACCCCTTCTCATACATAAGGCATGAAAAGCCTTACACAAGATGTTCTCTCTACATCCCTTAATCTCCACTGGTGAGCCCCACAAAAAGCACAGTATTTGTGATCATGCTCATTCAATGATACCATTGTGGTTCCCACCTATTTTTAAACGATTTAATGGGTTGAACAGTCACCTGCAAATTGAGACTTCTCTGCCTCCCCATCATCCCCCACCTGTGTTTCAGAAGGGGCAATGTAGCTGTCAGAACCTAGAAGATGATTTCAGGTATGGAAACTTTCACCAGGGGGGCCGGGGCCCAGGGAAATGCGATGTGTATGATGATCTCTTCAGCATTTCCTATTGAATAGCTTAGGTAGCTATTAGGCTGGAGGGGCATGATACCTTAGATCCCACTTACAGTGCTTAACTCCTCTTAGTATACAAAATTATATACTCTATAATAAAATATTATAAATATAATTTTATAATAGAATATAATATAAAAATGGAATATATTTATATATAAATTCTATATTAGATACTATACTCTGGGCAGAAGATTGTACTCTGGCTTCAGACACATAGAAGTCAGGTCTTGTAATGCAGCAAGTTGTAATGTCAGAGACAAAGAGGAATTGCGACTCATGGTGTAGACATGTTCAAGTTAGTATCAAATGGAAGTGGTATATCCACATTTCACAAAGGTGAAACACCGTTCATAGATACCAAGGTATCTGCATTAAGACTGAAATAATGTAGACAGGTTATTAGCTCAGTGAGATAAACATTTGTCTGCCAGTTCTAGACAGAGCCTGAGACTGTCAATCTCTTGCACTCACAGTGAATCTAATCTATATATCATCCTCCAAGATAGTTTTGTTTTGACCACATAAGCAGGAACTTAAGTAGTGTTCTAGCATGTTAGCTTATTCAGCCCAAATTCTTGGCTCTATTTCTTTTGCTATAATTACCTTTTTATCAGCTGGTAAAAAAACAAAGCATTGGAGCAGCTCTAGCTAGAGTAAATTCTCAACCACATGAGACACAGATATGACCACTATTAAACAAGGCACTTAAATATTGCTTCATACAATGCTTATAAAAAATGTTGAGTTACATCTATTTGCGAAAGTTAAGAGGATGCATGGAGAAAATAATGTAAAAAAGTAATGGCAATAGGTTTGAGGGGAGCTAGTCACATTTGTCTGTCACCACGTCCTGTATTTTGACATTCATTTCATTACCGAGAAGATTTTAAGAGTCATGAAAGTGCCCCGAAGCTTCAGAATGAAGCTTCAGAATGTGGGAAAGATGTGGCAAAAGCCTGAAGGCTGTTGTTTCAGCACCCTAGTTCAGCACACTGTGTTTGTTAAAGTGACCCTTGCAGAGTTCATTCGGGACTTGGGGTTTGATGGTGCAAGTCTCCAATTATTATTTTTCCTCCAACATGCTCACAATTTGCTTAAAGGGAAAATGCATTGAAGATGATGGAGAACATAGCTGTGCAGTCACAGGACCCAGGTTTACTTGGACTAACAGTGTGCACAATCTGATGAATTCCAGATAGCTTTTACTGTAAAGTTTTTGATTTAATTTTGCCTTTACAGATGGCAATTGTAGTAGTCCAGGATATTCCGCAGAAGACTTGGATGTTCAAACTCCTTCTGGGTTCTGGACTTCAACCTTGGCTAACATCAACAATCAGTCTTTACAAATACCATATCACACATGTCCCTGGCCCCTAGCCTGTTAGATGAGTGAAAGACAGTGCAGAAGGAAAGCACAGACAGAAGGGAGAGAGCAACTCTGTAAAGCTCCAAAAGCTTCATCAGGCTGATGTTTTAACATCGGGTGTAATGTGAATTTTGACAAGTTCCTGTGTGATGTACTGTAGGTTACCCTGCTCTTGCAGGGGGGTTGGACTAGATGATCTTTTGAGGTCCCTTCCAACCCTTGGGATTCTGTGATTCTGTGAAGCTGCTGAATAGCCTGTAGATGGGGCATGGTGTACAGCTGCAGGGATGCCTGCTTCCCCTGTGAACTGGGTGAAGGTGTGCCGAGGTGCCCATGTTTGTCCTCTTGAGAGAAGCTGAACAGGCCATTGGACAGAGATAAATAGGGAAGGGAAACTGGGACATCAGGAAGAAAAAGGCTACAGACAATGAAGGGAAGATTTACGATATTTATCTATAATATATGCAATATATTATATAAATATAAAATGTATAAAATATATATATATAACATATGCAAGGGGAAAAAGAAGGAAAACCAGAGTTATTCTTTTTTTAACATTAAAGCATTTTCAGGCATGAAAATAACAACCTTCTCACACAGACTGAAGAAGAACTATAAGCTTTATTTTCGAACAGCTTTGGATTTTCTTAGTAAACTGTTCTCCCAGCCCTGCTTGCAATGTAATTACTGCCTATCCAGCAATAACAGAAACGAGAATGTCTTGGACAATGTCTTTTTCCTCCAGAGACAGTGTGAAATGGTGTTCAGAAAGGTACAGTATTGTAATGGACTTACAGGGAAAAAAAAAAAAATCACATAGTAATCAAGTGTGGAGGTTAGAGGAAAAAAAAACACTCCACCCCAAACCTTGATTAGAATTTATATAAAACTGCCTGGAATGTATCCGACCTATAAATAAACCTGGAGGAAAAAGATTTAAACCGTTGTTAGTAAACAAAAAGCCAGTAGATGGCATGAGAGACCTTGAGATTCCACGTAAAGCTCAGATGGCTGCTAATAGCTACTCTCTTCTGCAATTTTCTGTACTATCTTTGGTTTTAGCCCTAACTACTTTATTTGCTATATTCCTGAGGTTTCTTATTCATCAGCTGCACTTAGATCCATACAGTACATTTATTTTTAGGGACAACTAAAGTTCGTTTAATAACTCATTCAAACATGCTGAGTAAAAGCCTGGCTCTGTTGAGTTTAAGCATTGGTTTCAGTCGGGTTAGAATTGTACATGTTATTTTTTTTAATGCTCATGCTGTGGAGCAGGCATTTCATTTCCAGAAGGGGTCTGATATTAAGGGTTTTGTCCTTTCCTATCACACTGCAGCTTCTTTCTCCAGAGCAGAATGACCATGCTTTCCTAAGAGTCGCTCTGTCATTTAGAATTAGAGAATCAAAAGAGCGAGGTCTGATGGACGAAAGGTTTGTTGTCTTTGTCTAGGATACAAAAGACTGTGTCTCCAATAGCCTTTTGCCTATCCCACTGTAATATCAGGATCCAGTTCTAGGCTTTTATGAATAATAATCCACTAAGGTTTAACCAAAGCTGACCATGAACAAATTAAGTACGTTGTTTTGATTTTTTCCAAATGTATAGTTATTTTACAGTTGGATGAATCTGAAAATGAAAACCTTCAACTTAGCAATAAAATATACTCACATGGTTAGGAGATCTAGTGGAAAAATTTGCTTTTCATCTCTAGAATCACTGAAGAACTTGCAAAAAACATATGGGACTTTAAATTCATAAGCATTTCTGACTCCAGGTAAGTAAATAGTCATATATTTCTAATGCAGAAAATGAGGCGCAGAAAACGAGGCACAGGAATCCCCAGCCTTATGCAAAATCGCATTACAGGGCTACAAAGGCTGAATTAGGACTCAAAGCTGTCCTATGCTTAGGCCTGCATCTTTTTTTTTTGGCACTCATTTTTCTAAATAATACTGGAGTATTGCAAGGTCATATTCCTTGATTACTACAGTTAAGTCCAGAGTTCATTAATTCAACTCATTGAGAAGCACTAGGAATGAAAAGTAGAGTGCATAAAAACTCAGACTATGAAGTACACATTTTAATACTCGGTAGGCTATATAACTTTGGTTTGCTTTATAGGGTAGGACAGGCATGATTTCCAAATGAGATTTAAATCTGGACTGCAGATATCCTCCCAGATGGGTTGGAAATATCTATGTGGTGCACTAGAAACTCCAGAAGGGCTTTTTCACACTTGTACTGCTAATGCACTTAATTCTTTTTAGCAAAATGAGGTGGTTCTAAGTCTTGCTTTGCCATGCCCACTGCCAACCTCACACTTTACTACCTTTTGTTATTTGAATTTTACAGCAGCAACATCAGTGGAGTTTTTCAGTCAGTCAAAGGCATTCAGCTCTCCCAGCAGAGGGCACTAAAGAAAAGAAACTGCGCAGAAATGAAAGCTGCCCCTTCCAAATGTAGATAACGCGAGCTGTGTCTCCGCCATGCCCTGCACAGACCAGTGAAAGAAGTGTGCCTGGATTTCGTTAGCCACTGCTTTCCTCTTTGTCTGAGCCTGCATGCCGGCCTGGGCTGTGTTAGTGGTAGGGTGTTGGTGAGTGAATTCCCTGTTTGTGCTCTGACGCTGTGGGGCATTTTCACTTTTCTTTCCTTGTGTCTGGGACAATGTGTGAGATAGGAGTTTCTTTAGGACTTCTGGGCTCAAGCAGTCCCACGCAGCGTCTTGCTGTTGGGACATTTATTGCCTGTGAATACCACAGCCAGTGGAAAGTGCTAACAGAAGAGCACCTATTGGGGGAAAGGCAAACATTTGTGGTTTAATATAAGCAGGATACCTTTTTCCAGGCATGCCAATTTAGCAGTAAGAAAGAGACACGCAGATGTTCTGGTGGCTCTCTTTAGCTGTGGCACTGGAGGTGCCTTCTTGCTGCAGGATCCAAAGTAGGGCTTCATCAGGGACAGCCCTGACCTGCCGTATTTATTGCTTTTTAATGCTGTGTGATATATATTACTCTATATCAGCATCGTAGAATAAGCTAATTTAGGACTGCTGATCAGTCTCTGCCTTCAAGTTTTTTTCCAAGGACTGTAACAGTCTGTAATTTTTTTCTAGGAGAAGGCATTTGCCTTTATGAGTTGCTTGTATTTTTTGTACTGTACATCCCAACTTGATAATTGTTAATTAGTGTCATGCTTCTGTGTAGATGACTGTGTTTTACTACAAGCAGAATTACTTCTCTTACTAATGGCTCTTTGCTGTTACTAAATGCCTGTTCAAGTAGTTGGGCTTGAAAGTTCATTTTTCTTCTCTCACTATATCTCTTTGCTACCTTTGTCTTATTTGAAGTGGTTGACTGGCAAAAGTTTCTCTTTCGTAAACAAGAGGATTAAAGGAGAAGGTGTTGGATTAAAGATGACAGTCCAATCCTATGAATGTCAATGCATATCTCCCATAAGTCACAGTGAAAGCAATACTCCAGAAAAGGGCTCTCCAGGTGTAATATAAGTGTGATTTTAAAGGAAAGTGTAATGCAATATTCTTCAGCTCTTGTTTGGAACTGCCTTTTTGGCAGTGTAGCACTTGTGATGAGTCAGCAAAACACATCTTTTTTATAAGGAACTTGTGGATGCTTTATTACAAATAAAAACAGTGCACGAATTCACGTTACTAGTCTTAGTTTGAACATACTTGTGTGGAAAAAGCTGTTGAATAGAACACTGGCTATCTGCATATAGACCCCGTACACAAGAACGGCTCTCAAATACAACACATAGACTAAATTAAGGCTGGGGTAACCCCCTTTTAAAGTTTGTTATACTCTGGAGAGAGGCTTAAGGGCACCAGGCATCAGGTCTTACCCCACTGAGCCCTGGTTTGGACAAACTCCTAATGGCTTACTTTCTTCCAGAAATAATGAAGTAAGTAAGTAAGTAAATGCAGTACATTGAGAAAAACTGGGTCTTTTCTTAAAGTTTGTGGTAAGCTGCAACTCGAGAGAGAGCGAAAGGAGTATGATACATTACTCATATCTCTGCTCTGGGAAATGGAAAAGCACTGAGAAATTTTGTTCTGTAATTGTTCAGTTATTTAGTCTTCAGTCGTCTTTCTGATAGCTCAGTTTTAGCTATAAAGAAAAGTATTTTCTTTAATGACAGTTTCCTGACAGCAGTTGGGTTCAGCAGTGCCTTGCCCATGCTAAGGCTTCTCTTGGAAGAGCCTGCTTGCTGCTATTGCCTGTTGTGGAAACATATCATGGCTCACTGCACAGCTGTTTCATGTACAAGGTAAAGGGATATTGTGCCATTGTTTGGGGTTAGAAGGTGCCACCTATTCCTGGCCCCCTGGGGTGGGAGGGAATTGCCTTTCTGCATAGGCCTAGTGAAAGCTAGCAGATCGACACTTTGCTGGTTAAACCCAGTCTAACTGTCCTGCTTGTACTTTATTTTAGCTTTATGATGTTATTGATCTTGCATATTTTTCTTAGTATCACTTTTTTTAGAGAATTCAGAATGCTACCTGATGTGTTATTGTTCCCTGATTTTTTTAAAGGCATCATTTTCATAGGTAGACAATAGGAGATGGTAAACAACAAAAAAAGTTCCTATTCATACTTTTAGCTCATGAAGCAACAGCACATCCATTGAAATTTAAATGAAAATGGGGAATGTGTCACACACTATAGCTCTCTGGAAAGCTACAGTGGGAGTCTAGCAGTCCAATCATTCCTTTGTAGAATGTACTAAGGCTAATGGTCTTGCTGGGAGTAAAATGTATTTTTTTGCAGAACGGTTCCAAGAACAGACTTTGCTCTTTACCAGAAAACATAAAAGAAAACAAATGCTTACTGTGTCTTTAGTATGCTAAATATGAAATTCTTTGTACAATGGAATGTTAGCAGTAGCCATAATCATGTTTTCCTTTCATCACCTAGTGAACGTAATTTTAAGAGAGGACTGCTGTAATTATATTGCAGATAAAAGGAAGCAGAATTTCTGGATAATATTATAGTTGGTCTGATTGTTTTGTTGATAGGGAAAAATAAAGAGACGGACCACATGAATACTTATTTAATGAACAACATATTTATTAAGCAGTGCAGACTGTACATAATGCATTTGACTTTGGATGCAATGCAGTAGGCTTATTTTCTGTAAGCACCTTTCTTAATATTTTACTACAGCTATTATGTTCCCTTCTTATCTGCCCAGCTATTCAATTATTTGTATAGTATGTCTATAGCACAACACTGAAGCATTTAGCTTAACTACAGGAGCCAGTACAGGTACAATCAATGTCAGCATCCACAGACTCCACAACATCCTCAGATGCAGATTTCTTATCTCTGCTTCTCTGCCATTCCAGCAGGCTTACTGCGGTATCTGTCAGAAGAGTGAAGCCATTGTTAACTAACATCAAGCAAATTAACACATTTCGAGGAAATACTGTTTTGATGGCTGCCAACTCCCTCATCAAGTAAAGAATGAAATCCTGCCCCCACGACTGATATCTAACTGACTCACTGACTTGGAGCAGGATTTTCATCCATGATATAATTACTATAATACTTCCCTAAAACCAAAATGAATAACATTTCATGAAGCACAAAGACAACAGGCAGGAGGCTGTAACAGTGCTGGAGGTAGCCACTGCCGATGTAAGACCACCACATAGCAATATACATCAGCAATCTCTTTTTATGTTTGTGCTGCATAACACTGTGTATTCCAGCTGACTGTCAAAGTTCATTCTGAAGGATAAGCCCTTTGGAGAATTTTCAGAGGTTCATAAACTTCTAATTAAAGTTTCCCATATATTGTGAAATCTGGCAGAGCATTGTCAGTTGCAGTATTAACCTTACCACACTGCTTTATCAACAGCAGCTTGAATAAGCCATATCCCTTAATGCTGAAATAATCTAAATGGAATAATGATATTCATCCTCCCAATAAATATTCTTAGCTAGTTGGAGGTTTATCATTGCATCTGGAAGAATATTAGGACATCCATTTAGATTAAGTTTGTATAATGAGAATCGGTAAAGCTTTCATAATTTTCCCTCCATTTGTTTTATCCCTTAGTTGGACAGTGCATTTATAACGTGCCATCTCTCATCACTTGAAAATGTGGAGACTGCTGCATGGGTTCAATCACTTATGTCCTGAAATGCTAGTACTCTCCTTGGCTAAATTACTGCCCAACATGAAGTACAGGTTTTGCATAGAAAAAATGGATAATAAATGTTTTCCAGAAAGGTGCTGGAGATACTTTTAACAAATATATAATATTTTCAAGCTGTGAAATGAGAAATACTATGGAATGCCTGATTCACGTTGTGGTTTTTTTTTTTTTTTTATGTACATTAATCCTTTTTATGTTTCTCACTCTTGGGCACACTGTGGGTCTGATCATATTTGTTTCCATGTAGGAAATAGTTCCCTGGGCAAACAAGCTGAGTAACTATACTCCCTATGGGTAGGGTTTGTTGCATGTTTGAAATGTAAACTAATACGTGGACTTAAATTTGGATTGATGTCTGCCTCAGTCAAGATCCTAAGACTACAGTCTCACTGACTTGAGGACAATGGGAAATTCTGCATCCTTGTACTTCATTTTATCCTTGCTCCACTGGTGACAGTGATGGGGTCCCTCTCTTTTGAAACAGCAGACTATAAGGTCTGAGTTCTCATACAAATTACTAAGAAAAGGTCTTTGTGCAGTGTATGAAAATACATGTTCTCAGCTTGAGAAAGATAAGGATTTTGTTTCTGCTACTTCTCCAAGTTATCAAAGAAAGAAAGAAAAAGTTTTTAAGGACTGGTTTTGTATCCCTATTAATCTTTAGCCTGAGGAAAAGCAATGACCTTGCTAAAACCTCACAAATGGCATCTTTTCCCTTCCTCCTTCTCCTTTTCCCTCTACTCCTCTTCCTTCTGCTCAGGTTAAATAAAAAAAACCCACAACCTCTTGATTAGAAGTGCTGCTAGCAGACTTCCCAGTCTCTGGTTCAGTAAATGAAGCAGTGAAGGCTGCAGTTGCTGTTAAAACAATACTGGCTGTGACAACTAATATATCTTTTTTTTTTCCCCCCATTTTTTTTTTCCTTTTTTTTCCCTGGTTTTCCTCTTTTCTCAAACATTTCTGTGAGAGAATGAGACAGCTTTATTATAGCCTAATATTCTGAGGCAGTGAGTGGCCTGGGGTAACAACATTTCAGAGATACAGATGTGGACACACGAAATCTGTGGAACATGGATATGGCAAGACTTCGGAAGGTTTGCTGTTTTGTTTTTGTTGAGGGTGGGTTTTTGTTTTCATAAAAGGTTGCATAAATTCACATCTCAAGGAGCTGTCATAAAACTATTAGCAGTCTGTGCTACTTGTTGCATAGGTTGTTGTAGATGGTTGACTGTTATAGAAAGATATTCATTACTTTATGGGCTGATTCAGCACATTGCAGGTATTAATAACGTGAAGAAAGTGAGAAGTTCTACACAGATGTTGTTTAAAATCAGAAACAAAATATTCTGTTCCTCTCCACTATTACTCAACAGAGGGATTCATTGACTACAGAAAATCCACACTGGATTATCCCAGCCAACAATGGATTTGGCCAACAATGGTTAACACAGAGAACAGACCACTTCATTAGATACTCCCTAATGGTAAGCTTCCCTCTAAGGTATAGATATACTGTGTAATTCACTAAAAGATTGAGGAAGGAAATACCTGTTCCAGGCTGGATTCTCCTCTCATGCTTATATGACTTCAGTGTGAACCTGAGTTAGACAATGGATCACATCCATAGCAAATTGGTATAAGTGAAAGGGGAAAAAGGCACAGTATTTTTAAAAATCTGGGGCATGAGTGTATGTGTGTAAAATATGTTCAAAACCAGACTGCTTTTTGGAACAATCTAGAGAACATTTCAGCAATGTGTTTTTTGCTGATGTATTGCACAGTGGCATGGCATGGCAGCCTAATCACAGCAGTCATGTCACACTACTTCACTGACTTTCAATTGCCTTGCTTGCCCTGGTCTACACACAATTGCAGGCTGTAATGTGCATAAAAGGACTCAGTGTTGCTTATCTTGACTTTATGGAGATCCTGAAAATGTGAAAAAAAAAAAAAAGGTATTGATCACAGCTGCCCCTTTTGCCACCTAAAATGTTTTTCTCAGATGATGCTACCTGCCATCATCTAAACTAGCTTTTAGCTGGCCAGTACTGTCAGTGGTTATAGCAAATACTAATGGGATTTAAAACAACAGCTTAGAGAGGAGCCAAAGCAATACAAGTCTGTGCATGGCCGTGCTGTGTTTTGTTCTTTTGAATGCTCTGACAGAGCTCCTACAGTACATGACACACACAGAGAGAAAAATATCATACCTTTTGGGAAGCAGTGGAAGCCAACCTTAACTGAAGTTTTTTTGATTGGAGTACAGTCTTTCATACATTTCAGTACTGGGTCAACAGAGTAGCACACAGATTCCTCTCCATCAATAGTAGGATTTCGATTCAGCTTCACATAACTGCGCTGCAGCTTGCACCCTAAGAGAAAAAGGAAAGGTAGTTAAAATTGTAGAAATAAATCCCAATCGATCCTTGCAGTAATAAAGGTCCATATTTTCTCTTCAGCTTTTATTAAAACACAGGTGTCTGACAAACCATTTTCATAGTAGTGAGGTTATCAAGATAGGGTGATAATAAGTTGGGGGATAGAAGACAGACTCTGAAAGGGGAGCTATTTTTAATATCTAATTGCACAATATAACCCAAATGGAATCATGTATACCCAGTTTTTTTAGAACTACATAATACACAGAAAATAACCTCTCATGTCTGAATGCTATTAAGAATAGATACTGCAAGCACAATGGCTACTTCATTGCATTAGGAAAAATGTCAACTGTAGTGAATGGATTAAAAGAAAAAAGGAAGCATTTATATAATAACATCAAGGATAATTTTTGTATTGGATGATTTTTATAATGCTGCAATTATCTCACTAGAAAGGTATAATGTAACTTAACAGGATCCCAGATATAACTCTGTTTCATGGCACACAGATAAGTACAATTCTGCTGCCACTGAAGTCAAGGAGAAAACAACCATTAACCTCGATGAGGTTATCTCAGGTCCAAGGTAAATGCAGAACTCCAGAACAAAACTGTACTGATGTTGTGGAAGGCCATCATTAGTTGTCCAGTTATAGGTGAGAGTAAGCTCTGTTACAGTAAGAGTATTTCTAAATATTTCCCTGAGATTGCACCCTCTGATGGTGCAGAACAAAAATGAAATTTTGTCCACCCTTAAAATATACATAAACTTCAGATCTGACACTACATTCATAGTCTGCAACTGGTTTGATTAAATTAAGTCTGCTGACAACAGCTGAAATGGCTGTGATTTGTTGGTGAAAATCACACTTCTTTCAATAGGAGCAAGATTAGGCCTGATTTTGCCTCTCCAAGAAAAAAGCTACTCAGTGTAAGAAATTACAGTAGAATCAATTATTTAACATTGAACTGTTCATGAGACAAAGACTTTTGCTGTATCAAGTATTCTCTATATTCACAGGTAGTGTTTTAATCAGACAGTAGTTAATGTTAAAATGGATATATATTGCTATTGTCTTTTCTTACTAAAAAAGATATCTGCTGCTTTTTAAAAAAAATGTTTTCTAGCTATTGGCAGAGGAAAAGTGGAATTGTTTTCTCTGGTAACATACAGTGTTTTGAGTTCTACTCACCACCAGAGCAGGATTCTTCTAGCAATACCCATGAATGAACAAATGTAGAACAGCTGTGTGCCAGTTTATGATTTGGCATTAGGAGTTCGTTGTGTTTTTCTCTGTCATTATTTCCACAGATTCCACAGGTCTTTCCTCTCATCCATGAAGAAACAGTAACCTATAAAACAGCACATCTTTGTAGTGAATACTGAAGTGTTGGTCTGTTACATTGCCAAGATACTAAACTGAAAGAAAGTAGTAACCTTGAAAGTAAGCCAAATACCTTAAGGATCACACCATCAAAAGTCACTTTTTTCAGCCCATGTGTTGGAGCTTCCACGGTAACTGTTGTCTCATTTTTAGAAATTTTAACATTGTCTGTAAGAAGATAGTGAATCATAAGGTGATCTGTTTTAATTTCAGATTAAGGGAGAAACTGAGCACAAAATAAACCCTAATGCATTTCCCTCACAATGATAATTTTGCTACTACAGTGGAATTTTTTTTTGAAAGCAAAAATAAGATAAATTATCTCTTTACATGTAAAAATATTCTACTGCTGTTAACTATAGTTGGATCTGACTTTTGTATCCAGTCTGCTAAATCTTGAAATGATAATGACATTGCTGGTGCTCCAGCTAAGTATCTGAAACAAAGCGTCTAACTGTGATGTTTTTTTTTTCTAACCAACCACCAACCTGGACATACCACATGTATAAGAAATTATTTACCTGCCAGTTGTGGTGGAGGGAGGTAAAAGTGTATATACTATAGGAAACAGGAATGTAAGTCAGTGCAAATCTTAAGAAAGTAAAACCTAGATTTTATTTTATTTAATCCCACTTGTATTTTCCTTACATTGAGATATTTCTATGGAATTTGTAAAAAACATCTTTAAGACATTTAGTTTCTGGGTAAGTTAAGTCCTGGAAAAGTGAGTATCACAACATACATTTTTCATACTCGGAAACTCCGCTGCGTGATAGAACTGGTTCTTCATTGCATGCCACAAGGAGAGATGAATTTGCAGCAGGATAGATTGCAATGTTCCTTCAGAGAAATAAAAATAAATTAAAAAAAAAAAAAAAAAACCAAGCAAACCCACAAACCAAAACAAAAAACTAGTGGTTAATTCAAAATAAGTAGAGCTATTTATGACCAAAGCTAGCAGAGAACCAACTTGAGTATCTGATCTTTAAATGAAAATTCAGTGGGACTTTGGGTTTTGAGATTCAACCTTTAAAGAAAAGACAGCATGGGGACATAATAAGCACATTATCAGATAATGGCATCTGTGAAACAGAAGACAAGAGCAACAAACAAAAAGTCTCAGATGAGTATTCCTTCTGGAAATCCTGTTTTTCCCCAAATATCTAATTGCAAACCAGTTTTACCTAGGAGCTACAGGTTTCCCATCCCCAGACTAACTCCCTAAAACTTTATACCTAATTTCTGAGCCCTGAGTATAAACCACACTTACGCTGAGGATGTATTTATGTGAACCTCTCTTGAGAAAGACTGAGGATCAACAGTTCTCGTAGTAATAATGAATTTTGGGCGCTCGGTACAGTCTTGGGCCACTATCAGGTTGCAGCTTTTATTGAAAGAATATGTATGGCTCACACGGTCGAATGTTTTGAAATCTCCTTCTCTGACTTCACATGTGGCTGTAAAACAAAACCAGAAAAGAAACTGCAGATGTGACAGTGGTGTATGTGTTGTTGCAAAGTATTGAAAGCCACCTCTATGAAATTGAAATACCCAGCAAAGAGGAAAGAAACTTCATCATCTTCTTGGCAGAAACTTTCAGTACTGCCAGAGTGTGTAAGGACAGGATAGCACAGCAGAATAATGACCAGACACAGATATACTTGCACTGATTTTCATTACATGCTTAAATTCACAAAAACACAAAATTCAAGGTAACAGGAACTAAATCGTAGCAAATTCTTGACAAACTAAAAATCATAACTAAATATGATAAAAATTAGTTCATAGTTCCCACAGAAATGCTAGGCACCTACCAGCTAGAGACTCATATGACTCCTTTTTGAAAAAGATAAAGAGGGCAGAAAATGCATGATCTGTCCTGTACCATCACCTGATGCCTCTCAATGCAGAGATGGCACCTTCTTAAAATGGGCAAAGAGAGAACCCCTTGTCCTTGCAGACAGGAGTGATTCCTGAACTCTGAATATTTATATCAGTTTGGAGTCTTCATTCACCTGCCAGCAAACTTCTAAGTGAAAGAATGAGCTGTTGAGAAAGCAGGGCTAGAGATGCTATGCTTCCCTATAAGACCACTACAAGGAAAAGCAAGGCGCAGTCATGACAGAGGGTGGATCTACAAACATTGCTTATTCATGAGACAAGCATATAAATAATATTTACATTGATCTTCTTGTGCTATTTGTGAAGCTATTTCAGGAAATAAATTCCAGGCAGTGATATCTCGAGTCTCATAAGTTGGAGATGGGCCTAAGGGCAGAGTGAATGGCATTCGGAGTGCCTGATAGTAAAGTGTTACCTGAAAAAGCAGAAATAAAAATGCATTAAGATAAATTGAACCATATTGCTCAGGATATGACTGAAAACAAATAAGTCCCTTATCATGAAAAAAACATCTTGAAGATGCATTTATACAATTGCAGTTGTGCTAGCCTCTTCAGGATACACCCAAACCTAAGTTTTTTGAGGAACCATTGTCTTCTCTTCTAGTCACACCTTTAGAGAAATTGCTAAGGATATTGGAAAGTAACAGACATAGATGAAATTTAAGTGATATTGAAGTAACTTCTTAAAAAATAAGGTATCAAATTAAGTAACTGAGTAAGTTGATGAATTTGTCTGGAAAAGTGAACAGCATCTATTACAGGCTGAAAATTGGCATGATGAGCAGGTGAGTGTTGGGGTAAGATCCCTCACTGTAGCTATAAGTCATATTTACCAAAACAATGGAATTAATGCCTACTGTGCCTGTGTCTTCATTATCATATATTAAAGATCCTGTAACACTGAACCACCATGGAAGGTTAAAGACACACTAATTTCTCTATGTGTGAATAGCTAACTGTTACAAATTTGCCAAAGATCCATATGGAAAATTTTTCAAAACAGTGCAGAGGGATTTGGTGGACATGGATCAATTAATCAGTGGGATTCTGTAGATCCAGCCTGTGCAAGCTGCTCTGAGAGTGTAACTAACTGCGCCAGTTTGGTTAAGGCAGAGTTGTATTTGTGGCTGTCATAACTTGCTCAGACCTGTCTCATCAAGCATGGTTACTGCAGATGTGGGACTTGAATACAAACACAAATAGATGCTACATATGGTTGCGACAGAGTGCAAAGCATTCTCGAGGCCTCTGTTATCTGCTCTGGGACCCTCACACATCACACAGAACTAGTCATGCTGGGTAAAATGAATAAAGGTGTGAGTGCAGTACAGTCATACATGGAACGATTTGGGCCTAAGTGCTGTTCTCAACATGGAAACAAGGCATTTGACTACAGAGCCTGATTTTCAACTTATTGATACATTGCACCAAAGTAACACAAAATCAAAAGTACTCTTGTATATATTTCAAAATCATGTAATGTAGTCAGGCATATAGCAGCTTGTCTAAAAGGGAATGTTTTGTTTTTTTTTTTTCTTTACATTAAATGTCGAAATATTATTAGTTCAAAATCCATTCCAGGTAGGGAAAAGGAAAATAAAAATTGATATGTACCCCAGGAGCTTTAATTACTGCATCAATTGTGCGTGGAGATGTTGCAGCCGCCCTTACTATAACTTCACGAGATGGATTTCTCTGATATGCTTCTGAAAAGCCCAACACGAGTGCTGCACCAGGAACATATTTCATGAATCTAGAGATAAACAATATGTGACAAACTCAGGTACTTGAGGAAATGCCGATGTAGGAGGGTGAGCACTACCTGCAGTTCTGAAAAATCAGGGAAACAGTGGACAAACTGATAAGTCAAAGAAATAATACTTTGGGTCAAATTACATGGTTGATTTTTACCCGGAGGAAACACATTGGTTTGATTCTGCTCTTTTTAACTGGTTATTTTTTGAGATTGAATAGAGAACATTTCAAAGCAAAAAGACATTTTGAACTGGAATACCAAATAATTTAATATGGAAAATAAAATTAACCATGTAAAGCTTGTAAATATTTGAGGTATTTTTGGATTTTCATGTGGAGAAAGTAGAAAAAAAAAAGTGGGTTGAAAAAATTAATCCAATTCTGTCAGTGTTTTTATAAAGCCAACTAGTGTAAAAAAGCAAAATAATAACTTAGGAAAGAACAAATTACATACGCTGAGCTTGTCTTTTTTATCCATGATGGAAGACTCCGCCATTGCACCTTCAGCTGCACAGCTGGCTTCCTTGCCAGTTTGCCTGTGGTGGCTGTGGCTGCTATCCTGTAGTCCCGGCACTCCTTGCCCCATCTCAGTCTGGCCTTTACAAACAGGGAAACAGTCACCCAAATTTCGTAAAGGAATCACAGAACCACCCTTGGCCACTTCAAGATGCAAGTTTTAGTTCTTTCCTGAAATTTTATGCTGATCCTTAATGTTTCCAAGTCTTTCTTTTGCTATAAATAAGCTCACAGATAATTTTTGACTACATCTGGAAAAATCTGTGGCATAGTAGAATAAGTTTGCTAGGTTGTGCAGGACTACATGTATATATTCCTGTCTCAAAGCAGCTCATAAAACATCAGGTTTCTCATAATTTCAAGATTTCTTTAGACTTGGTAATTTCAGAATCAATGTGTATTTTTTCTTTTTAGAAGACTGCACTATAGTTTCTAGTAGCCTTCCTCAATACTTCTTGATATATATTGAAAGTCAGTATCTATTTTTTTTGCAGATTTTAGTGACTGAGTTTTCTTTTTTATTTTTAATGCAAAAACATAGGGAAAGATAGGAACATTTTCTGAAATTTCATAAACTTCGCAAGACATTTCAAAATATGTATGTTTTCCCTGTCTAGTTTTCCTAATCATCAGGTGCTCTGTACTTAAAAATCTCTGGGCTTTTAGATGTCACTCTGAGCAAAGCTGCCTGTGTGCTTACCTGTGCTTTCAGAGGCAGTATTACAGCATCAGCACATGCTTTCCAATTGGTTTCAGCCAGCTGAACCACAACTAGTTGCACATCAACTTTGGCAGCATCAGAACGAACATATGCTGTAGCTTGATAACCTTGATTTCTGTTGTCACTCCTTACTGCCTGTGCCACAATCGTAATGCCAGGTGGAATTACGTCTCCCAGGAAGTTGCACTGAAAAACAACCCCCAACCATCTGTGTTTAAATATTTCTGTGTATACACTGGAGATCCTACAGTCCAGTTTATGTGTGCTGATAGCAGGAAGCAGCCCTCATCCTTCATCTGTTTAGTTTGAAGTATGTGCTTCTATAACCCCTATTTAAGGATAAATTTGGTGTGAATCTTGATTATTTTATTACCACCAGGAATTTTTAAAGACATAAAGACATGGTTGTTTTGATGAGGGATCCAAGACTCTTCCAAACTATCTCTATGCACATAGTAAGATTTTGTTCATTTTAATATTTTAAATAGTTGCCTAAATACATACTAGGTATCTTCATAACAGTATACACATTGGCAGCACATTTTACTATACTGCAGCTCCTTCAAGCCAGTTGATTATTTTGAAAACCTTCTCAGTAGCAGAGTTCCCATAGACATTACCTGCATTTGCAGAACTATTTATTCTATTATTGTGTATATACCTTTTCTTAGTACAATTATAGATACGAAGTGTGTAATAAGATGAAGATGATCTGGGCTTAATGCAACATTTACCAATCAGTAATGACAATGAAGAATCTGATTTTAGTTATGCAATTCATGTACTCATGACCTCAGGTCTACATCTAAATTAGGTGGACTTAAGTTTAAAAAGATCTTTAAATAAAACCTATTTTTCCCTCCCCTTTTTTACTTCAATGCAATTTATTTTTCGTTTGGGCTTTCATAAGAAAATTATTTCCCTTTTAAGTTACAACCCCATTCCCTTCAAGTTGTATAATTTCCAAATCCAGGCTTTCACATACAAAAAAACCTTTAGAAATTAAGGAAAATATACCCAAGAAACCAGCAAACAAAAACCCAAAACCAAGGGAATTTGGAAAAAAATATTTTCATTGGGAGAAAATATCTCAATGGACTTCAACTTTGAATTTACAAAGTTGCCTTCAGAGTACTTTCAGAGCCTAACACAGAAAGGTTAGCTGTTCAAGTGCTCGTTTGAGCTCCATCTCAGCTGCTTTGAGTGCCACCACATCTAAAGTCCCTGCTCTGCACCTAGCAAAGCCTTGCTGCTTGTTTGTACCAAGCAGGTAGTAGCAGTACCTCGCGTGTCAGGCTGCAACCTTGGCTGCGGTGGCTGCTGTCTCCTCTGGTTGTGTGCTTCCTCTTTGAGCTGCGGCCAGTATTTTCTTCATGGTGGTGGCTGCTGCTGCTGCTGCTGCTGCTGCTGTTGCTGTGGCTGCTTCCTGACTTAGAGGAAGATGACGATGACCTGCTTGATATCTTACGATCTGGATGCTAAGAAACAAGGTTAAAAAGCTATGACATGGCCTCTAGTTTTACAAGTGTAGACATCAACAACAGAGTTATTAGCCTCCCTCTGTTGGTAACAGATAGACATATCTAGAGTGTTATTTTTATTATCATATGCAGACATGAAATACATTGGATGGGAATACGCCTTGGATCCATCTGCATCTCTGCTTTATAGGAAGGCTGCATAGACAGTGACTGTAAACTGCAACATCACATTGCCCATGAAAACTGACGCTTTAGAAATATGAAAGAGATCACTGTAAATCATCTTCCTGTTTCACAAGCAAAACTTTGGGCATGGTTACTCCCATCAGAAGATCCTGCTGTTTTATAATCCCCCCCGGTCTTTGTTTCATTTCAATTGAGAGTTCCATGTTGTCCACTAAAACATTGACAATAGCCAAAATAAGCACATTTATGACTAAAATACTATTATACTATATCCTTCTGTTGTTGCAGTACTTGCAATCCTTAAATTTGGGTCTGGAGACCTTTGGGATAGATGCTGTACAATGCAGTCAAAATTAAAGTTAACAAAGTCCTTCAGTAATATGCTTGATCATATCAACTGTAGTCATCATGGGAACGTAGGCTTGAATTAGGGACTTACCCAATGGACTTTAGCAGACCTGAAGCGTAGCTGGTATACTTTCGGAAGGCGGTATTCCTGCAAAATTCCAAAAGAAGTTATTACGTACAGCTCAGTAAAGATTACCTCCCAGCAGAAGTCAAAGCATTAGAAAATTTTACCCATTCTGTAGAAACGTCATTACTGTGACTGTTAAACTGGGACTTGACATGTTTCATCTCAGCTTGTCTGTCATATTTGCTATGGCGATGGGAAGCACCAGTGCTTTCACTGCTGCTGCTGATGCCACTGCTGGTGCTTCTGCTGCTACTGCTGCTACTGCTGGTGCTTCTGCTACTACTCTGTGTTTTACGCTTCTGTTCACGGACACTCCTCTCTTCTTCAGGAGCGCTGACAAGTGGAAATGGTGCGGTCTTGGACTGCTTCTTAGCCTTCGGCTTTATACCAAATACTTTGCTACTGCTGCTGCTTTTGCTGCTGCTACTACTGCTTCTGCTGCTGCTGCTCCCCTTGCTACTGCTACTTGGGCTTTTGCTGCTGCTACTGCTGCTGCTGCTCTTGCTGCTGCTACTACTGCTACTGCTTTTGCTGCTACTGCTCTTGCTGCTGCTACTACTGCTGCTGCTTTTGCTGCTACTGCTGCTGTTACTACTACTGCTTTTGCTGCTGCTACTACTACTACTGCTTTTGCTACTACTACTGCTACTTTTGCTGCTGCTGCTACTACTACTGCTTTTGCTGCTACTACTGCTACTTTTGCTGCTACTACTACTGCTTTTGCTGCTACTACTGCTACTACTGCTTTTGCTGCTGCTGCTACTGCTGCTGCTGCCACCACTGTCCCCAAAAGGGTAGAATTTCTTTTCTTTGGTTTTGGACTCTCTTCTTTTCAGATTTATCTGAGTGGCTCCCTGTGATGCTCTGTTGTCAGAGTCGCTGCTGGAGGGGCTACTTGCTGCACTTTCGGCACTTCCACTGGTGCTGCTGGCACTGGATGATGAGCTTCTGGCTTTTATTATCCCCTGGTTAATGGTACCATAGGAAAAACAAAATTATTTTTCTGTCCTCCTGCAGAAAACTGCAAGTAAAATTAGATACAGAGAGCTACAGATCTCTCTGCTGCCTTAGGAGACAAGATGTATGCCTGATAGTATTCTTGCAATACATCACAAGCAGGCAAATTTATAATAACATGTTAAAGCTACGCAGAAGTAGAAGAATACATCAAACATTTTTGTGATATGCAATGTGTAGAAATTGTTGGTCATAGAGTTACATGGTACATGTAATGACATTATCATAGCTGTTATATCTCAGGGCAAGTTGTCTAGGTAGGCGTCATTCCTTTTTGCTACAATTACAGTTCCTGGGAGTAACGGATTATGTTTTTGGGCACACAACTATTTTGTGTCTCACAAGAGATTTCAGAAACGCCTAGAAAACCAGCCTACTCTTTCTAATGCTCTTCACATGCAGAAGAGATGAATTCAAGCAAAAGACCTGCAGGAAGACTGTGTCCCCAAAGCTCTGTCTTTATTTTCCAACATTTTTATACTATCTAAGCAAATGAAGATACTTAGTTAAAGAAATACAAATAACTAAGTTTTGTGTAATGTCTCCCACAAATCTAGAAGTGGATTTTTTATAGTAGTACCTGGTCATTAGTATCATCAAGGATTTTCTTCACTCTTTTAAGTGTTTCTGTTCTGGAAGGTACTTGTGCCTCTGGATCTTCAAATGTTACTAAACGTACCATTTTTGTAGGAGCTTGGTCTCCTGCTTGAATTGTGACTTGTAGTTTTTCAATAGGTGCCTCTGTGTAAACTGAAATTACACAATTAGTGTTACTGTTACTATCAGCAACTGAATGATAGCATAAGCCATTTTTGGCTATAATATTTTTTTTTAGCCATTCTTCCCCAGATGAAAAAGTATATGGTCACTGATTATTTTGGTATTCAGAAACTTTGTTATAAAATTTCTGTAACAGCTAAAGCAAATACTGTCAGTAAGCAAATTTTTAAATATTAGCATGACACTAGATTCTTTTCAAGTCAATAAACAGGATGGTCAGCAGATTTAAGTCAAGTGCTTACCTCCATAATGTAGTATGGGATAGTGAATTAGGCATCATGGAGGAATTGAGGCTCAACTCTTGAACAGTAAAGAATGACTCAATGGTTAGGCCATTCATTTTGATACTTAGGAAATCTAGATTTAGTGGCCTGCTGTGCTTTCACTTCTTATGGTCATGGATTAAGACATTAAGGACTAGATCCTGGCAGGGTTAATCCATAATTCCCTTTAAGAGTCTGGTTTTTAGCGTGTAGCTGCAGGACACTGCATCAGATCTGTTGCCCATGTCCAATTGCTCTGTGTCTGAATCCCAAATACAATCATTCAGGACGCATCAGACACGCTCTGCAGGCACAGATCAGCTCTGCTTGACGCCGGCCATGCTGAGTGGAATTACTGGGAGAGGTGGGGAATCGCTGCTCAGATGAGTTGGGGATAAATGGTTCCTGCTACAGGCATACTCTATTGCCAATACCAGCAGCGGTGGTAGGTCTAATGATAGTTTTAGTGGTATTTAAGATACAAAAGATGCATACATCTACAAATATATATGTGAATATACACACCCTTACTTACACACCCATTATGGTTGTATTTACCTGGCTTGAAGCTCATTCTAAGGGCATGCTCTCCAACTAGGTAATAAAGAGGCACATTTTTTATAAATGCTGCATGTATACTTTTCCTTTCAATGCATACTTGAACCCCAAATGTACTTGCATTGAAGCACATGGACTGAACAAATGGCTCTTTTCGGGAAGAAGAGCGTCCAAAGGAAATTCCCAGTGAAGCATCTTCTGCAGACTGCCTGTCCTATTAGATAATACAGATGTCAAGTTAAACTGGAGAACAGTAAGAGGAATATTTGAGTGTTATGAGTCATGCTGTTTTGGTAATGGTTACTTATGTTCTGCAGGAGGAATTAATCAGTTTATTTGAGATAACAATGCTGTGACATAGGATAGCTTGGTTTTCAACTGAACAAAATTATTAGTTGAATGGCTTGATGAGACTATCCAGTGTAAAAAGAGCTTCAGGTTATAAGAATGGAAAATTATATCACATATTAATTCTAAATATTTAATTTTGTTTTCCTGAAGTGTTAGACAGTGTTAACAGGTTATTGATGAACCTGAAAGTGCTCTAGACTGACTGCAGTTCTTTTCTTTGATTTTTGATTGGGTCAAACAACAGAATCTTCATCTATGTGCATGAAAGCTCCGTCTCGGTTGAGGTCTGACACGAATATGAGACCACATTAACTAGGTGGTCAAAGCATATCAGATGTTAGAAATTTCTGCTCAAAACTATGGAATAATACATGTGCTAAGTAATGCTTGCAGAAAAATTATGATTAATTAAAACTGGAATCAAATCCATGAAATGAAAACTATGACTTCCTGGAGCAACGAAGCAAGTAGCTAAAGACGCATAATCATAAGCTTTCATTTCACATGTAATACAGGTTTGGAATTAATTTTTTACTCAGTTTACCATGTTTCACAAGATTCTAAACTTGTATGAATCCCACTGAAAAAAAAATTAAAATCTGGAGTTTTAATGCTATTTGTTTTCCAAAGGAAATTCTAATGATACTGTGGAGTGTTTCAGTAAATGCCATTTTTCAGTCGTAGTTTATTTAAGAATAACTGCAGAGTGCTGAGTTTTCAGAAGGGCAGCACAGAGGCATGAAGCAGAACTTTACTTGTTCCAGGATATTAGAAACTGCTGCCACTGAAAGTACATTTGCCTGTTGACTTCTCCATAGGAAAGGGCCGTACTCATCCTCTGTTCATCTCTCATTTTATGTGAAGACCCTTCAGAGCTGCAGGACAGCAATGAAACCAGAACAGGACAGTGTATCCCTCACCTCTGTCAATCTTTCACTGAATGGATTATCATGGTGATGCCTTCACAACTCATAGAAAGCCTGTACTGGCTGCTATGGAAAACTGCAGGTCAGGAAGTCATTTGACTTGACACACAAACTGCCATTCATCCTTGAATCAGGATGCTTAAAGCATTAAATTTGGTTCTCCAAGTTGAGCAATAGAGTGTCTTGTGGAACGTTAGTGGCTGCCCTGGGAATGTTATGCGTGCATAATAGTTGCAAAGTATTTTAAAGATTGTGCACCTATCCTGTAGATGGCAGTGTAAAATTAATTAACAAAGAAAATGCTTCTACTTTTTCAAAAGTGTGGCAAATCTGATGTATTACACTCCGGATTTTAAAATAATGTTACTATAGAGCTATTTGTGTTATTAGTTTGAACCTGACTTATTTTGAGATACTTATTTGGTCAGAGATGCATTATACATTTTCCTATGGAGAAAAGAAATGGCCCCCACTGATTTAAAGCCCCAAAAAGAATAGTCAGACACTACATCATTTACCCTGATGTTATCAGTCTCTCTGGATGCAGAATCTGAATCAAAGGACATCTTCATTATGTCAGGCACTGCTTCAGGTAGAAGAACTGGAGTCATCTTACTAGCATCTAAATCCCCAATATTTCTTGTAACAGCAAATGTCTTAGACCTGCAGAAAAAGCATTAGAGGAAACCTGTATTGATAAAGCACTGCTGAGGAAAAGACCTCAATAATGCCTTGTAGCACGTACTCGGCAACAAGTATCATACCTTGCAAATTGCTTTACAGATATTTACAGCATCTTTCCTGTTGTATTTTCAAGGACTGCTAAGAGTGAATAAAGGCACAGACCAATCTCAGAGGCAGATAGCTCAGTTAGGCTTTTAGAATCACATGTACAGATTAAAAGCACTGTGGTTGATGGGATGTCCGTAAGCCTAACACCTTGAAGAACGGACCACTTGCTTAGAAGCACGGCTGTCAATTATTGAATTTTTTGAGTCTTCTATTTTGATCTTCTGGACTTTTAAATTTTTAAACTCATCTTCTGTGTGTTCACTGTTAAACTTACTTATTTCTCATTTTCTTAGGCATTATATTTGGGAAAACACTGCTGTAACTTCAAAAAACAACCTGGGGGACTGGTGGCTACAGAAAGCTGCTTCCTATGCAACTTTTGTTAAAGCAAAATTAAAGAAAGGAACCTGGAATCATCAAAGAAAGTGTCTCCAGCTTGATTTGAATTCACTGGCCATGTCTTGACAAGACATCACAGAGAGATGTGTAGAAAGGTTAAGAGCCTATTTACGTAAACGTGCTCAGAACATTGCTTCCAGTGTTGTGGACTCTAATAGTATTAGTCAGGACCCAAGAAGAGTGACATAAGGTCCAGCATGAGATTGAGACTCTCACTGCTAAATATCCTGACCCCCCCAGCTCCATACCCCATGATCTTCATGGAAGTCATTATAGTGCTGTGATAACTATGAGTTTTGCTTTGGGTCAGAGAAACATCTTGAACGCTGAACACTTCTGAGAGATGAAAACCTATTTCTCTCAGCTATTAAAGTGCTAACTCTACCTTATTAGCCATTTATCAGTGCTAACATTCAGCTCAAAATTCCCCACGTGCTGTTTCTCAAGTATGAAGTTGATCTGCTTGCCCTGGGGCTTTTGTGGTCTGCCAATGGAGGTGGCCTTTGTGACAGTGAATGGAAAGATGGTCTGCAAAATGGTCTCTATTTTAATACGGTCCACACGGTAGTAGCCTAAGCAATTCCAATCTAACCTATTTGAAAGATGAATTTGTATTCATTTGATAGCCCTCTCTTCCTCTTGAAGGCTCCTACCGTGCTGTGTGCAGTGTAAAGCACACAATTGCTCTTCTCATGGAACACCTCAATAAAATGTGTGTCACCAGTGGGCTTTGTTTTCTTTGCCATCTCTTTCTTTTTTTAGACAAGGACATGACAGCAACGCTCCACGCTGGGTGATAGGAGAACCTTGAAGAATGGAATCTGAAATAAAATATTCTCCCTAACAAGCCGAGGGGATGAAAGAAAATACAAATCAACTTGCATTTCAGATGGCTTATCTGGGTACAGAGACAAAAAGGAAAATGTTTTTTATTTTAATCCCATTCAATAATTCAAATGACCACTGAACTGCAGGCTGGGTCTCCAAGCAGAAAGCCCTGGGGTTTCTTTACCAATTTTTCTAGTATTTTTTATGCCAATAGTCTACTTCTGCCACCTAATGAAAGTGGAGGATCGATTCCTCCCTGTTGAGCACAGAGAGCCGACAAATGTAGCTGCATCACAGGTGACACATGTCAATGTCTGCAGAATCACACGGCACAGTAAAAATAGGCTACAAGAGCCAGCTCTGGTGCTTTAACAAGAAAAACAGTCACAAAGAAGGCCTAAAGCTATGGTATGAAAGAATCTGTACTCTCTGATCTCACACAAGGGAGAAAAAATAAAAAGGAGATTTTCCAATATGTATTAGTGTATTTTTTTGGATGAGAGAAGAAGCTGTGTTATAATATAAGCCAAATTCACTGCAGGGGTAAAGGACAAGCAATTCAGCTGTGCTGGGCCTGCTAATGTTTCAGTGAGCATGGCCTTACATACATCCTTAACATGGGGACAGAAGAGCTCAATGTCTGTTTAAAACAACAACAACAACAACAACAACAAACAACCAGCAAAAAACTATTTTCCCAGGTTTTAAACCACAGCATGAAATTGTATCTAGATAAATGAGGAGCAAGTGACTATCCTCCAACCAGATCTTTAGCGCTCCTTCGGCTCTGGTGAAATGAAAATTTCTGCCTTTCCTATGCATCATCCTTCTGACCTTGGTTGAAAGGTGTTATAAAACCAGCAACTTGGAGTACCAGGCATTTCCCTTCTTGCTCTCCAAACACACCATGCTGCCTTGTGAGCTCACATTGTTCACCGGCTCTTCTGCATTTTCAGCTACGTGAGTTGTATACATGTTGTACACAGTGCTGTAATTTCATAATTCATCTGATAAAACACCTATGTGAAGCAATTTGTGCCTATCTTACAGTTAAAACAAGCAAAAAAGCTCTGTGATACAAACTGTATTCAAGCTTATGTATATACTTCAGTAGCGTGTTATTATAAATATATGATATATTTGCAAAGTGCATTCCCTGGCAGCTCTCCATATTTATACTTTAATCGCAGGGCTCTAATTTTCCCTGAAATTTATTTGATTTTTACTTCTTCTAGTAAATTTTGTTGAAATGTATGTTTAAGTAGCCATCTGCAATATACTAAATAATAATGTTAAAAAAGCCTTAAAAATAACTATTATTTTTAATTAAATTTAACTCTGATAGGATTGAATTGAAACACATGTTATATATTCTCTCCATGGTATGATTAATTATTTTGCTCTGATTTTTCTATAAAGAAAGTTGAGTTTGTAATGTGCTGATTTATCTTGGGAATGTAATCTCTCTATCACCAAAGTTTTCATTATTTTTTTCTTTAGAGTCTGTGATAGCTCACCTGAGTTTTTCTTCAGCTCCTGAAAATTTATATAAATCCCACAGCTGTGACAGGTTATAACCTGTATGGTGTGTAGCATATAACCAACCTTAATGCTATTGAAGACTGTTTGCTTCCCGTGTCTGGATTTGAGAGTTGAAGGTGAAAATAAAATCACATCCTGACTACCTCTAATGACATAGTCCTAGAGAATGTAACCCACTGACCACTGAGACAAAGTACCCAATGCTAAAATATTTTTGAGAGAGCTCACAAACAAATGAAAGAGCAATAGCTTCCTAGAAACATTTCTTTAAATGGGATATTTAAAGCTAACAAGGGAAGTCGTCAGAATATCTCTAAAATATTGAATTCAACAGGTCCTTTATTCTTTAGAGTATCTATGCAAAAGGAAGAGAAAGTCTATGTAAAACTGACTTGCTCTATATAGAGTACACATGCATGCTTTCTCTCTCTGTCATGCCTGCTTATTTCTCTTCATACCTGTAAGATTTTATGTTTCTTGGTCTTTGACCTCCCCAGTGATGTGGTTCAATGTTATATTTGCTAGTTACTGCTTTACCTTCACTAGTACTCATTGCTATTTCATTGCTCTGTGTGGTTTCCACTGACCATTTGTTTTGTAACAGTGAACAGGAATACTTTTTGGAGAAAATTTGATGGTACTAAAAGTTAGCTAGTGAATATTAGTTTTCTCATATACTTAGCATTATAGAGCTATTTCTTGAGTGACTACTTCACTTGATAAATGATAATGCTGCAGGGTCTAAAACAGTGCTTGGGCTGGAACTCATGGACTTCTCTGCTGTAACCCCTCGTGTATGATACTGACTTGCTTTATGCTTTCTGGCAACGAGCTTAACCCTTTTTGTGTCTGATTTGATTTCCCCTTAAGTCAAAGGGGTAAAACATTTTTATTTTGCTTTGCAGGGAGGATCCTTCTGCTAATACCTGCATCTCTGCTTGGGGCTCTGAACTCCATATCAGTGATCAAAATTCTCAGTTCAGCATCCTTATTGAGCACATTAATATCCACCTCACCCTCTCCAACACTGAGGGCTAGTGAGAGCAGGTGCCTGCTGTCCTGATGACCTTGGGAGCAGACTGTCCTGGTCTTCCCAAGAAACAGAACAAAAGAAAACACACAGCTAATTTTAGCTGTATGAACTGCCCAAACCTTCCCCAGTCTGCACAGAGAACCTGATTACAATCACATCTGATGGAGTAGAAGGATGATCTTAGGAAGGAATATGCAGTGTAAGTGTCTACTTGGGATGGTCTGTGACCATTAAAGGGCAAGGGAGAATAATGATTAGCCTAACTGGTGGCTAAACTGGGGGACCTGCAGAGCTTCTCTGGGCCAGCAGCCATGAATGCTAATTGCAGCTGGATCAAGCAACCGAGCTCTTTTGTTGCGGCTGTATTCCTAAAGCAGAAACTTGTTAACATTTCAGCGGATTGTATAATAGCTGATTTCTGTTGTCAGCGATGCTTTTTCCTTTGTGATGAATTTTCAGCTTGTCTTTCTCAGTATTTTTTCATGTGTATGTGTGAAGGTTTTCTTTGGTCTACTGCTTTGATTCCTTGGACATACTCTTTCTGTTTCCTCCCTCTCTTTGTGCTTGCATTTCCATCTGTTTTCATTTGTTTGGCATCTGGCTACAACAGTTTTCCAGAGTGTATTGTAATTGCATGCACTGATAATGAATCAAGTAAACCTAACAGGTAAGAAAACCAAATGGCAGCCACAGGGAAACAAGGTAAAAACACAAGAAACACAAAATCCTATCTGCTTCAAGGCATCAAATGCAAATATATGTGGGTTATCTGTTATAAATGATAGTATTCAGCTGGCTTATATCTTAATTTCTCCAGTCCAAATATATGCTCTGGATTAGAAATTTTATGCCATTTGTGTTTCAAATAGCTTATGGGTCTCAGTAACTGAAAAATGGTCCTAAAGAAGATTCTCATGTGACAGCCACAGGTAGTAACGCATATTTTCAAGGAAAGCTTTGGTACATGTCATTTCATTTAAAACAAATAAACTACAATGATCATTGCCAGTTACCCAAGCTGTCATTCAAAGACAAGCAACTGTTCTATTTGCAGACTGCATTGCTATAAAGAAAGATAATAAGTGCTATGTCTTACCTTAGAGTAATTATGTTAGTCTCATCTTTACATGGTGGAATTTCTATTTTGATATTTTTTTCCTTCATCTGGACAGTGGCAACAACATTCACAGGTACATGGGCATTTATTTTGGTGTGTGCTTCCAGCCCTGCTTGTACTATGTGTGTGTTGATCCCCATCACAAAAGTCATCTCCTTAGCCATGCTGAAAAGGTAGGATGCAGGTAAGATTATATTCAGACAGCTGTGAATTTTTATGGCCTCTGTCGCTTGGAAACATTCTTTTATTTTATACTAAATATTTACCTTAGACTCATTTTGGATCGCAGCCTAATGTTGGCGTTTAGTAATTCAGTCAATCTGAAATCAGATTTTGGAGAAGGTGTAATCTGTGCTTGAACTATTACAGAGAGAAAAAAAAAAAGTGTTAAAAATCCCCTCCAATCCTGACAAGAATGTTTGTATTGCTCGGGTCTTGAAATCCATTACCATTCCCTGCTACTTTTGTGATGGAAGAGTAATAGAAGCTTGTCTCTGTTGGAAACCCAGTGCAGGTGGGCACAATACGACGGATCTCAGAGGACAGTAAGGCCTTGGTCCACTGCCTTGCTACACCACTTTGAAGGCTACTGATTATTTTCCTTATTGAAGGGATTTTTTCTTCAGGTCCATACCATGCCTGCAATTACGGAGTTCAAATTGTGTAAATAAGCAGAACTTGAATATCATGATGTATGTCATTAAATATGCCTCAGAGGAAAGACTGCTAGCAATGATTATAGCTTGACCTTATTAATACTAAAGACAAAACCTCCTCTGGAAATAAGAATTAAAAAAAAGAGTCAGAATCTGTGAAAGCATAAAATTTTAAAGCATTTGATGTGTGGGTGGTGGTGTTTTCAAAAATATACCTGCAATGCATTTTGAATGGCATTTTTATCAAGTCCACCAAAAAACAGCTCTTGGCCAAACATCTTCAAGTAGCCTGATGCAAAAGGTTTTTCACTGGAGAAAGCCTTCCAGTCAGAGAGCTGCATGAGAAGAGGAAGAACACCCGATTATTCATAAAATTTCAGGTAGAAATACCTTAAAGATTCTCTTTTCCTTGAGAATTTACCTTTTTCAGGATTTCCTTGAAGTCATAGTCGGTCTCCCAGTCCCTGTCAGGAGAGTAAACTTTAGCAAATATCTCCTGCAGTCCTTCAACTGTTATTCCAACCTGCAGGAAGAAATAAAGTGTAAATGCTAACTGGATGATGGTCGTAACAAGGGATAACAGGGCAAACTGCAGGTAGACCCAATTACCTCCAAGGGATCAGCAACTCTGCCTAGGAAATGCGTCCGTAGCTGGGACATTGCCATCGCTGGAATTAAACTGCCTGCATTATTCAATACCAAATATTTAGCTGCCAGTCCACTCATAAGGATCTCTGAAAAGAAACAGGCAGTAAGAGCCATCACAGTTAGTTTTTAAAGCCACAGTACGCAAATTGTATTAATTTACTAATTACATAATTTGACTGATGCAACACAATATGAGAAAGGCCAGAAAACCCAGCTATAAAACTGATGTTATAAACCAATTATAAACAGAATATTCTGCATTTTTGAACTATTATTGAGTAAAATTACAAGCCCCCTGCTCATTGCATGGTGGTGATGTTATTTTTCCAATTGCTTCTGCTATGTCATTTACACCCATTCAGAGTCTGTAACGTCAGCTTATGAAATGGTTTTATGAGACATCATTTAGGGCAACTTGACAAAGGGGATTAGAAATGAAAACAGATTTGCCATCCTTTGCTAATCATTTAGGGAAAGTGATATAGATATCCTATTAGGACAGATGGCGAGGTGTAGATTTGTCTCTCAAATGACTCAGAGGCAATTTAATACATTTAGTTCCAAATTCTGTAACTTCTTAGATGAAATGTACTAATTGTTAAGTAATTGTTAACTATTGAGTGAACTTTGAGTAAACATAATTTGAGTCTATTTATGTTCTTTACATTAGATTTGTCATCTATAATGTTCTTAGATACAGATATTATGTGCAGAGCACAGTCACCTATTCTACCTGATCTTGTCACAGGTCTCTACAGTCCTGTTTTCTGAGTTAAAGTAATCCAAACGTTTTTCTAAGTTTCCATAGGTTTTAAGAGGAACAAGGCTGGCACGATATGCAGGCATCAATGTTATGCTTCCTTTCTTCCAGCCCTCCTCTCTCTTCTCATCCTACACTAGCTGGAAGACTGGGAAGTATTTTAGGAGTCCCTATGTTAACTTTCTGCTGTTCTCATTTTAGACATAGGCACAAAATACTGATTAAATCCTAGCACCACCAGAAATAAGCTTTGGAAAGCCAGTACAGTCAGAACAATTGCAGAGCCGTGGAAGATCCAGACCAATAAATTTAGTGCCTGCACAGAAATTATTGATGAATATATTTTCAAATATTATGAGGGGGAGTGAGTCTCTGACCTCTTCCCAGAAAAGCAGTGCATAAATTCTCATAAATTATTTAGCCGAAATTTAAAGAAAAGATTATTGCTTGCTTCACAAATGGGGGTGTTATGGACACTCACACCCACATTACTTCTCTAATGCCACTCTCTGGGCTTCAGATAATATCTCACTTGTGAGTCAACACTTTCTTATTCTCTTCTGAATCCATGCATGCAGATAGGGATCTGGACCCTTGTTTACTCCTCATGTTCAGTTGTTTCCTGTCAGATGGCTGGGACTAATTTTGATTTCTAATTTATCATAACAGATTCCAACTTTTCATGCATTTGAGGAGCAGTTTGTTGGAAAAGCGATCCACTTAGCCTAGTAGATCTCTATGAACTGGCATTTCACTAAATTACTTTCACCGTTTTGCTGTATAAAACTCCTGAGCTAATCAAAGTGCTAGGCACTACCTACCTAAAACATACATGGTTCAATAACAGCTCTTACAATCAAAATACAAGTATTCATGACACCTCCCATGGCATAAGAGAAGAGAGCAGGGACATTTTCCATACCTTGGACATTCACACAGCGCTAATGCTCATCATAGTATCATACAATGGTTAGGGTTGGAAAGGATGTCAAGATCATCTAGTTCCAACCCCCCTGCCATGGGCAGGGACACCTCGCTCCAGACAATGCCTCTCAATGGAAAATCCAACTGATACAGTCAGATCATGTACTGTAACCTCTTTACTGTGAGTGTGATGGTGCCTGGATATATCTGACTAAATGTCTTGTCCTAGGGAAGGGGGAAAAAATATCAGTGATCAAAGAAAGCAGTCTTTGGTACCTGTGAACATTAGTACACAGATATAATTATATGAGTCTGTGCATATCGAGAGTCAGATTCTGTCAGTCCTCACATTAAGCAGAAGCTGGGTCGTCCCTTAGATTTCAGTGGCAGTGTGTAGAGCAGGAAGCTCTATTTGTGGTGACCATGACTGACAGATGCCATTCACATAGCCCTCTGCCAGCTACCCTCATGCATATTGCACCCCTCTTTTTCACTGTGTGAAAATCCAGATAGCTCATTTTAAAAGCAAAAATAGGATGAGAAAATGAGTGCCTAAACCTAGAAACACATATCTGCCTATTACTGGAAAATGTATTGCTCCCTGAATGTATTTTAAATGGTAAAAAAGTGACTGTATTTATTTGCGTGCTGTCTGTCTCCGCCTTTGAGGCAGCAAGCATATGTATCATTTATTACTGTGATTGTTGTGGTATGTATTACATTTATTTTTGTTATTGAGCAGTTTAAATAGTCATGTAAAAATGATGAAACAGGAGCAGGAAACAATAAGATCTACAGAAATCTTTCAAACAACTCCCATCCCTCCAAAAAGAAGGCAAAAGAACTTACACATTTTGCACTGTGAATTTCAGGTGTTTCAGAGTCTCTTTTTCTGTTGATCACTTTGAAAATAATGTTTACATGTACCAGTGAATAACAAAAACACTAAAAACATCCAGGTCCTCTTAGATAAGCAGCATGTGTAAGGAGACTGTGTTTGTAGATACGATCTCCCTAGTCTGCCACCTGCATATGACAAATCTCTGATGCTGTCATGGTCATTTGCATAGGTGAGTTGCTTGAAAAATCTCTATTGAGAAAAATAACATACATGGAAAATAGAAATAGGTACAATTTGGCCTAGCAAGAGCTGTCTTCTAATCTGGCCTTCCTGACTACATTTTCATGTGCAGCTCCCATTGATGTAACTGATCAGCCTCCAGATCCCATATGTGGATGTGCTCATTCCAGAAAAGAATCCTGGTAGGAAGATGCAATAAAAATCTTTAGACAATAAGCCTGAGTTAACTGCTTATGGGTGAAATGAATTGTCACATCTGCAGTTTCTTTTTCACTGGGCATTACTCTTGGGGTGAAGAGTATTTAGCATCATATTTGAATTCAGTAAGAGTTGTAGGTGTTCAGCACTGGTAGAAATTAATTTACTTCAGCAGTAATTTAGGTCCCTTCTGTTTGTTTGGTGCTGAACAATAGCATGAAATTGCTAAGCACCACTGAGATTACGGCATTAGATAGAGGAACATGTGCCTCTCTGGCTAATGAAAATGGAAGGTTAGAGCCCCATAAGTCCTCTGGTAATTTCATGCTGGCAGTGTACAATGCAAAACACATGTGGACATAAACACTCTCCAAATGGAGAGCCTGAGATTGTTATTTATTTATTTATTTTTTCATGGAACATGAGAGAATATGGAGGAACAACATGTAGCTAAACAGCTGGCTAGGATAATTGGGTTCTCATACTGTACAATTTTTTTTCATTGTACTGTATATATATCTCTGCAAAATCTTCTGAATCTTACCTTTAAACATACTGAACCGGAAAACCTTGCTGAACTGATATCCAGATCTGTCAAATTTGGCACTTAATGCTCTGATGGCCATTCTGCAGGCAGAAGCCCTGGAAAAATTCAGTGAGGACATTAACACTTCAATTAGTTTGCAATTAGTTTTTCATCTAAGGAAGGGATCCAGATTTTTCTTACATTGCTTGAAGATCTGGAGCTGTGCTCCTACCCAGGGCCCTCACATGAGAGTAGATGAAACTTGCCACTTGCATGCTAGGTTCCTTCAGGACAGCATCAGCTAACGTCATCAGTATTGGAAGACCTGGCTTGGTTTCAAGCAAAACCACTGCAGCTAACATGCGGATCCGAGGATGAAGTTTTTGATTCAGGAAAATCTCAAGGGTAATAGCCTGGACCTGAAAATAATAGATGCACTCAAATTTACAGTGTGTTTGAACATTTTGCTAGTAACCATTCATCACCAGTGAAATTTGTAGTATTCATTATTATGGCAATACTGTGCCTGGTTTCACAGTCTGAGGGCTGGAAGAGGCATTATGGTAATGTAGTCTGACTTCCTACACAATTGGACCTTGCTGGATAACTTCTACATCAAGATCATTATCTCTTTTTGAGCTATAGCAAAATGTATCTATCTGGAGCATAACCACTCTAGGAAAAAGAGATTTCATGGATCCATTACACACCTGAGAAGGGGGTTCAGTGATCACTGATCCCTACCCATAAAGGTATGCTTTATTTCTAATAATTTGATCTCCTGGGGCCATTTCTGCTAAATAATGGAATAAAAATGAAATTAATAAAATCCGGTTTATTACCAGAAATCTCTATGCCAATTAGGAAGTTTAAAACTGAAACTGTATACAACAAATGTAATTTCCACAGTATTACTTGTGACCAATATGTTTGACCTCAGCAATACTCAGTATCAAGACTAATTTTGTACTGGAACCTTTGCAGTTTCTAAGAGTTGCACTGAAGCCTTTAACCCCAGCTTGGAAATGGATGTGAATGGTGTAACACTGTGCTGGTAGTCCTTTTGCAAAGTCCTGTCCTGACTGGGGCAGTGCACACCCAGCTCTCTGATGAAAGTCTGATCCAGGAAACTCCCGCAAATTTTGGAGGCACTCTGATTGGTTTTATTGATTTAAATATGTTGATTATCAAATACCAAGGTAAAAGTGATAACAAGGATGCAGTAGCCTCTTTCTAAATGTTACTACCATTTCAAATCAAATGTTAAACAAATAGAAAAAGGAGACTGTGTATTAAGTCTGTTTAATGCAAATATGGGTGTGTAGCTAGCTGCAAACCAGGCGTTAAACTAATTTTTGAACAATGAAAAATCCAGCCACAGGCATTGACTTTGTCCAGATCAATCTTCTCCAAATAAAACACATAGAAAATAGAACTAAACAGTGGTCTGGGTCACATGTGGAAAGCCAGGCCAAAGGGCACTCAGAGGCACAGCATCATTTTCAAAAACCAAACTGGTTTTTTTCTTCCCTGGCAAATACCGTAACTCCTACCCTTGCTATTCTCTCCTCCTCCCACTTTTCCCTGTCTAGCTACTGCACTCTGGTAAATTGTTTCTTTATTCTTTAGCTTAAAAGCATACCCTGGCACACTATTGTCTGTGGATCAATATGTGCACTCAAACTGGGAATCATATGCAAAAACTGAGTATAATGGAAAAACTGATACAGATTAGTAGCAGAGTAGTTAATGAAAGCTTTTCTTTTACTTTTTACATTGAGAATACTTATGTAAAACAAAAAAATCAGTATCAGAAAAAAATATCTTGAAAATGCAAGGTTTCCTTTTTGAAGCAGTTTATTTTAAACTGAAAACTATTTTAAAGTGATGTCAGTGGTGGATGACAGTATGCCTGTATAACCATTGTATGTGATATCTAATTGTTACCCTGTTCAGAGACAAAAGTCGCATTTAGTAAATGTTCTGCTTATGACTTAAACCCACACAATGTCTGTAAATTTATAATTAGGATGCAAACCTGTAGTATCTATTTACAGTAAGATCTGGTCTTGAATTACAATTAGACGTGACAGTATTAAATGTCATTTCTCTGAAAACCTTGTTTTGTGGTTCTTTCACATACCAAAGTTGAAGTAGCACTAAACACATTTTGGTCAATAATTTAGCTTTCTGTCTAATGTCTTTGGAAAATAAATGTTTGCAATGGAAATACTGATTTGTCTTCAATAATAGGGTAATGAATGTATCATTTTAATGGAATTTTTGTTGCAGTCTGAAATACTGGAGATTAATGTCAAAAGGAATAAGACATACCAACTAAGGAATGACTAAGTATTTAAAAATCCCCACAACAACATATTAAAGGTATACTTGAAAAAATTAAAAAAAAAGAAAATATCTGCTCATCACCCATTATTGATTATCAACCTTGTGTTTGGTTGTCATAAGTGCAAAGGAGGCAGCTTTGTTTCCTTACCATTTTTGGATCTTTCATGCCTATGTTTTTCAGGGCCATCACAGCAGTTGCATGGACCTTGAGTGGCAAATCTGAGGCACCAGCTGCATATCCTGGCAAAAATTTCTTGATGTGCTTGATGCTGGCTGGATGTCCTACATTCCCAAGGGCTTTCAAAGCCAGGGAAATTTCTTCTGTGTTAGACTTGCTCAATGCCTCTCCTGCAAAGCCATGAAGTAGCTGAAAAAATAAAACAGATTTTCTGTTGAGTTCAATTCCAGCTCTTATCTATATCCCATCCCCCAGCCTACTCTGAGGTTTGACTCTGATAATTTCAGTTTGTTCGATTCACTTACTTTAAATATTTTCAAATTCTTTTTGTCCTCATGAATAGGACATTTTATTCATAGAACAAACATAGCCAAGAATGCTGCAATGTACAGTTTCTTCATCACTATGCCTTAAAGTTATCAAATAAGAGCTTTAAAATGAAAAATAATGTCTAGGAGCTAGTTCCCACTGCCTTTTGGGGTGAATTGGGAACCCTGCAATAATGCTGTTTGAATAACTCTTGGCTGAAGACGGATGCAAAATGCAGATACAACTAAATTCTTCAGACCCTTTAACAAGATTCCTGAAGATATGGCTAGTGGAGATGCTCTAAACTTCAGCTATGACAGCCACTTTTTAGTATGGATTAATAGTTGGCAACAAGATAATCAGGTCATCTCAGAGCCTTTGTTGTAAGCAACTTGATCACACTAATATTCATGTGGCAAGATTAGAAGTAGTTGTGCGAAGGCTGAATATAGGAACTAAATCCTAATAGAGAACTGTTTTCAATGTTAACTAATGGCTCTAAAAAAAAGAAACTGAGACATTATAGGATAGTTTCAATACAGTTCCTGTGTTATAAAATATCACACTTGAGAGCCATTGATGGAGCAGAAACAGTCTATTTGATATTACTAATCAAATGAATGGATATTTGAAATGCATTGAATAAGCCTATACAATAATTTGCTTTGGGGAAGAATTTCCATTCCTGGAACCGGTCATTTCAGATTTAACTAGCTCAAGGGCATTGGTGGCAATCGTAACACAACAAACACATGTAGGAATGTTGGCTATGCCTCTGTACTACAGGAAAAAAATCATGGCAGGCACATCCTGCTCTTACTGGGGTTGGTGGACCGACCAGTGTCAAGGAAAACACCTATTTCTCTTTTCCTCTCTATCACTGATGAGTGGCCAACCTCTGTATACCAAGATGTGCATCTCTAGAAACAGCAAATGCTATTTACTACCTATTTAGATTTTTTTCAGGCTTGTTGATTAAAAGCAGTGCAGAACAGGGAGGGTATTACTATTACTTAAAGCTTATAGCCTGTGTGGATGACTGGGCTCTGCTTCTGTCTGAGAAATGGCTGGGCTACATGACTCTGGGCAAAAACATGGGCTTTTGTGTCACTCAGTTTATTTATAAGTATGTATAAGTACCTATATTTAAAGTATTTCAGAGCAGTGCCATGCTCTTTCATTACTAATTGGCAGTAAAGCACTCAGAGATACTCAGATAGAAAGTGCTATGAATTATGCTCTTCTTCCTCTCACTCTCTTTTGTGTGTTAATCTAAAGATAAAAATGCTGTAGTTAACCAACTGGGGTTCCTTTCCCCAAAGGAAACACTGTAGTGAAGTGAAATACAGGTTTCTGAATAATGAAGAAAGAACACGTGGCTTAATTTTTCTTTTAAAAGATAAATAACAATATGGTTACCTGGAGACATTCAGAGCAGGAGTCTGATGAAGAGCACTGTTTGTGGCACAGTGACGCATAGCTGAGATAGCAAACCTTTCCAAGTACAGTACTTGAGCGTGGGCAATGTTTTCGCACAATGAGCTGGGGAGAAAGCAGTTGCTCATTACCACCATTAATAAAAAGCAAAAATATTAAAAAAATATGTTTCTGCCAAATACAAGGTAAAACCAGGCTATTGATATTTTTGTATCAGCGGATTTACAGTTAATCAGTGGATACTACTATATTTGATAATGCAAACATAAAGTAATTCCAAGTAACATCTGGAAGACTGATCTGTTGCTTTTATAGTGTTTCAGATTTAAATTTGGCATAGACTTTAATCCAAAGGGAGGAAATCGCCCAGTTATGGAATGGAAAACCACACATTATTCAGGAAGCATTCGTCACTGTTTTATAATTGCTTCAGCTATAGGTACAAAAACCTTGAGGTACATTGTGAATGGACCTCAGTACTTTGGGCAGACAGGAATATTTCATATAAATGTAGGATCTGACAGGAGGCACCAGCCCACTGCTTCTTTGAATGGGAAGTAGAGCATTACTGCACAGTAACAGCTAGGCTGTCATGGCTTGTACAGAGAGCAAAACTCTGGTCTGAGATTCATGCTCTCTACCTAGGGTAGGCAGAGATAAGCTCCTGCATCTGAAGATAGAATTAAACCCTGCAGAAGAGGGAAAAAATTTTAAAAATCATTGGACTTTCTCCCGTGTGGGCTCCACACTGACATAATTCCCTTGATTTTGATAGATCTGCTCTGATTTATACCCATCCTGCTAGGTCAATCAGGACAAATAGACGGATATAACAAATATGTATTTCTTACTCCCTAGTCTTTGTAGACACTCAGTTAGAACTCTAATCTGACGTAACTATAAAGTACATTTGGATAAAGGGACACTAGACACCATTGTTTGCAGCAATAACTTCTGTCCCTGAGGGGTATTTTTACTCTTTCTTTCCCGTTTCTTTCTGGATTCATTTTTTCCCCTTTGATTTGCATTCTCCTCCCCTTAACACAGACAGGAAATAAACTCCCTTCAACCTAACTAGAGGACATAAAGCCTTTATATTTTCAAAGCCTTTGCCATCTTTTCAAAGGAACAAATACAACAGATGCTAAAATCAGTAAAGAGTGACTAGAGTGTCTAGGGAATCCTACCGTTGCTTCCTCCATTGTGTCCCTAGTTGGTGTGTTTGAGTGCAGAGCCACAAGCACCGTCTGAGCTGCTTCCCAGTTGGTGAGTTCTTGCCTTTCCATTTTATGCCTCAAGAACCTGAGTGCACGGTGACTGGCAACTGCAGGAATTATATCCAAAATGTAGCGCCTGTAATGGGAAAGGCAAGGACCATTTTCCAGATCTGCATTTGAACATAGTTTTCCAGATGGTCTTCAAGAATTTGTCAGCACAATCACTGCTTGTATTGCTTTTACCTGTACACTGGCTGGCTGGAGAACTGCTTCCACACCGACTCATAATCCTCCTCATTTGCTGCCCGGAAGAGGTGCATAAGCTTGAGGGCCTTTGCTGGTGCATCGTTGGGAAGCTGTTCAGATGTGGTCTCTACTAGGTCTTGCAGACTTTCCTCTATCTGCAGGAGGATTAAAATGCAGGAATCTCACACATATTGTTTCTCACATGCACAGATTCCAAGCTCCAACAAAGAGTCCATCCAGTAGCTGAACTTTACCTGGCTTTCCACATTTTTTATTCTGAATAAGTGGACAGGAAGCTGAAGCAATTCACTGCCAAACTGGTACTGAAGTGACCCACGATCCTGGAATTCTTTTGGTGGGACCTCTGCCATTTGCTTCTGCACATCAGTCAAAGCGAGTTTCTGCCTGGAATGGAGAAACCCAGGGAGATGCAGGGTACAAATAAAAAAATAAATCAGTAATTCTGCCTCCCTGCATTGCAATGCAACTGCAATTTTAGCAAAAGGGTTTTGTTATAGAGGGAAAAAAACAGCTACATTTGGACGTGATGTTCAGAACTGTACCCTGAGAAGGTCATCACTTACACAGCAGGGCTCAGATCAGAGCCAGCCTTTGCCTTCCTTTGGGAATAACATGGCTTGAGAATTTAAGGATGAAGAGGGAGGTGAGAAGCTGCTGCCTGAAGATCACAGGAACCGTGTGTTGTGTCTTAAGGAGGGAATTAAGGATTATAGAAAAATAACTGATGGAAACTTTTTTAGAAATCGTCACTTAATCTAAACATTTTAAGAAGTTCATAAAAGCTTTTATGTCTCTGTGCCTCCTGGAAACTTCAAAAAGAATTGAAAATTGTTAGATACAATAAGAAATGTTACAATCTTTTTACTTGCTCTATTACAATTCCCTCCCCATTTTTCTTGGCAAGCTGAATGTCCTGGGGACTGCAGAAGATAAAAGGTTCTCATGAAGTTTCAAATTGGATTTCCCAAACAAAAAGGGCCAGATAAATTCAGGATTAGTCTTTCAAAAAGTACTTAAGTTTTTGGAAACTTTTCAAGGAGCACAGAACCTTCATTCTTTGTTATTAAGAGTAACTGCAATGAGAGACTGTCTTTGTAAATATTTTCTATCATCTTCACTACATTTTCAGCTAAAGGGATGCATTCTATACCCCCAATTATGTTTAAAATAAGTCATTTAGGACACTATAATAAAGTTAGGCATTTGTACTGAACAACTGAAAACATCCCAAAAGCAATATTACTATACTACACAGTATCTCAAAATCTCTATAGAAAATTGGCATGTTTATTTTGGAATCTTTATGATGATCTTCTGTACCATTTCTATCCACTTCTTCCATATGGATTGCAGGGAACTGCTGCAGAAAATAGCATATAACTGCTTTGCAGACAAGCCACTGGAATTTGAATAGAAATTGCTACAGAATCAGCAGAGATTTTTTTTTCTCTCTTGAAATTTTACACAATATTATTGAAAGGGCATTTGGATGAGAAAGTATAACATCAGGTACACTGAGACAGATTTAACTCTCTCTTCCAGAACACGATGAATCTATCATGTCTTCATTTTCATAATTTTAGGAAGATATATATCTGCCTAGAATAGATGGGAAAATGTTATACTTTGAAGAGAAGAGTAAATGAATACTAAAGATAGGATTAAAACAGTGAAACAATAGTAAAATCTGTCTTGACTTTGAAAGGTGTTGCAAGAGGCTTTTTTTCAAGAGGTCTGAAAAATCAGCTCCAAATGTTTTAAGTCCTGGAGGTTAGATTTTTTTTTACTATTTTTTTTCCCTCTAAGCACAGAAAGTGCATTGTGGAAATAACTTCTGACGACTTGGGTGACATTCACATCTTCCCAACTATCTCATATTTGGCCCTTTCAGCTGTGTAATGCAAAAGATCCAGAGAAAATGGGAAAAGTAAAGCCCCTTCTGAAGGCTTAATACCCGAAGAAAAACAGTCTATGCAGGCTTGCAGGAGAGTTTAAATCAGCAAAAGTCCATTGGCTCCGGACTAATGCTTGCTTACAACAAACTGTAATTGGATAAAAGCACTACAACTGTACCTATCTTCACCTTGATTGCATGAGATAGTAAAGCTACTTTCAACTTTAATGTTTCTTTTTTTTTTTTTTTCTTTTTGGTTTTTTCTCCAAACTGAACATGCTTATCATATTAACAAAGTTAATCAGTGATTTATTGACATGAACTTTCTGATGCTGCGGTTTCCAAAGCTGTATATTATACCAATGAGATTCTTGAAGAAGCAATGGAGCAATGCAAGAATACAGCAACTGAAGAGTGGGATTGAGGTATAGCTTCTGTACAGTGACCTTTATGGAAAAAGCCCACCTCTTCAGAAGGGCACTCCTGTCTACAGAGTCCATCACTAAAGCAAGTTAACTAAAAACTTTTTCATCTGATGTTGATATAGATGAAAAACTTTTCCAACATTGAAAATCTGGGGGCCTGAGATAAAAATGAGCAGTGACATTATTTCTTAGAAAATCATATTCTCATTTTGCCCAAACTTGTTTAAGAAATATGCAAAATTTGCTGTGGAAAAGCAAATACATTTTACATGCCTTGTACCCAATCTTTCTGCAATAAAACTCAATTTCCTATCAAGAAACAGTTTTGATGGTAGATTTGCAAGCAGTCTGCAGTGCTTAGGAAGTAGATCAGAATCCAAAGTCCTATCTAGGTTTCTTGTGAAAGTCTCTAGGGTTTTTTACTGTATTATTATTTTCCAGGGAACTCTCTTTCAGTAAGTAACTGTCTTTCAAAGTATTTTACTTCAAATATATTAGTTCACAATTTTTCAGATGGAATTACATTTGTTTTGGCTTTTCTGACATAAATCAAATATCCGTGCAAAATAAAATAGTCAAACCCTGCCAAGTTTAGCTAATGAAATTTGGATAGTGATGTGCATGTTTCAGATTTACAACTAACAGTGAAGGCTGTTTTTATGAACTGTTTGGGATTTTATGTAATTAAATATTGGCAAACAATAGGCTGTGGAAGTAAAGGATTTCAGTTACGGAGTTTGACCAGATTACTGAGATGCTGAGTTATTTGGTGAATTACAGGCATATGTACAGTACCTTGCTTCCACTATAGCATTTCCTCCTGTTATCTCATTGAAGGGTGCAAACTGGTGGATTTCCTCAACATCAGCTTGTGTAATTACAGCTTCATTACGTGTATACTTGATTTTGTAATTATAAGTAGCAGTTGCCCGGGAATTCCTGTTTCTCTTTATAATATAAAAAAGCAAAGAAACAAAGAGAGTCATTGAACTTGTAAATTCTGTGACTAGAAGCTATCATATCACTCACTTCAATCCATTCATTTTCTAGGGCTGTTTTGATCATTTGCCATATGAGGGCTTATGTGAATTCTGCATGCACACTTCCATAGGAGAGGTCAGGAATGCTGTGTGAGTCTCTCACTTTTACTATTACGAAGTGTTAGCTCGTTTTTCCTTTCCCCAAACATCAGTAATTGGTTATTACCTTACGAAGGAGACTATTTTCTGAGGAGAGCAACATATAAGCCACACAATTTTTTATTTCAGAGGCAGAATTATATGAAGATGAGGCAGTACCTATTTTGAAAAGCAGAAACTGGACATCATGACTACCCTGTTTACTCAACAGAGTAGGTGAATTAACTCATGCTGATAACTAATGGTTTCCAAGCCGTCTAGTTTTAGCTAGCTGAAGTGTGCCTGCAGTACATGACAGTTTGCAGCACAGACCTCTGCTGCTCTGTGATCTGATTTTCACACAGAAAGAAAATGTTGATAACTAGATATAGCAGATCTGACTCTTCTCTCGTTTTTAAGTGTTACAAAGCAAGAGATAGTGTGGATGCCAAATGGCTGTCTGCATATGAATATAAAATACATTTACATAAAACTACTCTAATTTACCTGCTGGCAGGTCTGGCACGGTTGAGTGTATGCTGAACCTGTGAGCAGTTGCACTTTCTCTTCACAACTGTTCAGGTCCTTGGATTTGGTCACATAAACTAGATTTGCTCTCTTGTTTTCCTGAATTGCATACGTTGTGTTACAAATACCTCCAATCCCAGCCTGGTGAAAATGAGAAAGTGATCAGAAATGATTGATGAAGCTTTTACACTTCTATTAAAAGCTTCATCTATTCCCCACATGGAATTTCCTGGTTAATTCTGTGTTTTCAAAATTCCTAATAGAAATGAATGCTTTTTTATTCATGGTATTTTTCAGAAGCAAAATTGGGATGATCGTTACTTTCACCTCTTTTTCACATGTGCAGGCTTCCAGCAAGCCAAATCAGTTTCACTGAGAGAGCTAAAATTCTCAAGAATTTCACTGAGACAAGATTTGGAGCCTCAGAAAGGTGAGAAACAGTTGCCAGTTGGAGCTGTCGATTATGAAATAAGATTTCAGGAATATTAATAAAAAGTGCCAAAATAATTTGATCATACAGAATAAAATCTCATCAGAAAAGTATTTTAAGATTGGAGATGACATTCTGCTCTCAAAATTTGCTTTTATAGGCAGTTTATACATGTCTATGGAACAAGCCTTGAAATATCAGATGTCACAATATGAACAGAAATAATTAAAAAGAATTTCAGGACAGCAGAGTTTTGATTGTGGGTTTTCTTTTCATTTTTAGCTCAGATCTTCAATAATATTTCAAGCATATATATTTATAAGAGCTCTTGAATCTCCTCAGTCAATGAGGAGATTTTTGAAGAGGAAAGTATTTGATTGCATTTTAGGAGGAAAGGTTATTTTCATGATTTTTTTATTGTTATTTATAGCATAGCCACTCCAGAGAGCAGCTCTGGGCTATGTCAGAACAGCAAAATAGTCATGTGGTGGTTAGGAGGCAAGACATATCCACTTCATCTTTAGTTTAACAATATTCCTAAAAACACCGTGACTGCGGTAAGAGTTGGAAATAAGAATTGCCCATGCTTTCTGACAGGCTGGTACTCTGTGAGTACAGGTGTGGGGCTTCTCTGCAGAATGTAGGGTGTGGTAGAGACAGCTAGACTTCAAATAGGAGCTTCCAGCCCACTGGGTTCAGTGGCATGAAGTAGCCTCCTACCTCGCTTGACTTTCTAGCTGTGTGCAGTTCATGGCTAGTTCAGATATCCTTGCCCTACACCCAGAAGGATGAAATATAGACTTTTACAGGTAAAGTCCTTTAAACCTCTCTGCATTTCAGATTTTTGGTCTAATAATGCTTATCTTCTTTTACAGGGTAGCTTGAGACTGTCAAGGAAGGGTGCCAATGCTCATTAATCAGTTGCTGTCTGAGAAGAGCAAAGAAAACTTGGAAATTATTCTAGGAGGTGAAGTCACATGTATTGCTTAGCAGCAAGAGCAGGACATATTGCTAACTGAATTAGAAAGAATGAAGATGTAAAATGAGATATGAGAAAATAGCGCTGCAGAATACGTGACACCACCAGCAGCACCTTTATGTGCAACAAACAGCGTGAAAATATTAAATCATGTAGTTCTTTTCCCAGAAACAAATCTACTTACAAAAAATAAATTAAAAAAAAAAAAATAAAGTTACCCTGGTCTGCATTTTTACTAAAAATAACATGAAAGTATAATGATTTCAAGTTTTTTGCTGATCTCTAAATCGAATGTAGTCTAATCAACGTAAATATGGTTTTGCAAAAACTAAACACATTGCAATTTCTGTGGTGAATAGTAATATCAGATGATTTACCTTGACTAAGATATTAAAACCTGAAAAGCAGTGGAAATTCCTACAACATCAACTGCAACTGTTAAAGATATTACAGTAATCATAGAATCATAGAATAGTTAGGGTTGGAAAGGACCTTAAGATCACCTAGTTCCTACCCCCCTGCTGTGGTCAGGGACACCTCACACTAAAACATCTCACCCAAGGCTTCATCCAACCTGGCCTTGAACACCATCAGGGATGGAGCACTCACAACCTCCCTAGGCAACCCATTCCAGTGCCTCACCACCCTCACAGGAAAGAACTTCCTCCTTATATCTAATCTAAACTTCCCCTGTTTAAGTTTTAACCTGTTACCCCTTGTCCTGTCACTGCAGTCCCTAATGAATAGTCCATCACCAGTACCCCTATAGCCCCTGTTCAGATACTGGAAGGCTGCTATGAGGTCTCCATACAGCCTTCTCTTCTCCAGGCTGAACAGCCCCCAAAATGTCATAGCATATATACTGTTTTCCTCCTAAAAGACGAGCTAGAAGAGATTAAAGTACATATGATTGATAAAAAAGTCAAATTACTGTTATTTTACCTATAATCTTGTGCTGCACATTTAAACTTGTTTAAATACACTATTCAAATTTTATTTAGGCTTCAGCTTTCACAAAAATTTACTTTCTCTAGAACTGCAAGCCAGATTTTCTGAGGGTCTAATACCGTACATACATTTACAGAAATACTTTGATCAATCAGATTAAAGATCTGCTATTCAGTCATCCTGTTTAGCTACAGCTCCATCAAATGTTGTTCTGTAAGGACACCTTAATCATAATTTTCCAAGCTTAGGTGCTTTTTGTTAGTGAAGAAGCTTATGTCAAGAATGAATTCAGAAAATATAAGAATCTGAAGTGAAAGCGACCACAATGGCTAAAACAAAATGCTCACCTCTTGTAAGCTGTATGAATGCTGCATCTTCTTTAGACTTAGCTCCAGCACATTCAGAATTCCTCTGTAGATGTTCAGGGCATCATCCGAGACAGAATCAGGAGCCTTAAGGTTTCCAACATGTCCATTGCTATACTCAAACTTGATGGGAATACTAAGTTCCCCAGTTAATACTTGGGTCAGTTTGAGAGACCGAGAGAATGAGCTTATAGGCCAGACACCATTGTACTCTGCTGCTTCGACTGAGTGAATCTAGAACAAAGGGGGAAAAATAATTCCTCTCTAACTTTTTCAAGTAGCTTTTTTAAATGTATGCAAGCATCTAGAGCTTTACTCACAACAAAAAATACACTATTAAATGACACAGAGCCTATTCAAACAGAAAGCTTAAATGTTATAATTTAACATAGCTAGTATCAATATGCATATTTCCATATATAAAAGGAGAGTAATGCGAATGACTGAGATATTTCCACAGTCACTGCACTCTGTTCTGTTTCATGGATAATCCATATTGCCAAAGGTTGACATGTATGAAGAAATGAGCCAGAGAAAAGGTACATGAAGCAGGTTACTACCCAAAAGTGGTATGGAAGATCTGCAGGAAATTGCAGGAGAAAGTTAATGTTGCATAAAGCATCATTAACTCCTGTTGTGAACTCTGTCGTCTCACTCGCTGGGGTCACAGAGCACAGACAGCAGTCAGAAACTAATAACAACATGGCTGCTGGGCCAGCCAGATAGTCGTAATTAGTTTGAGCAGTGGAGAGTAGATTACAAAAATTGTCCTTCCGTATGCATTTTGCTGTGGAGCCAAAGGCTTAGGCACTGGCCCCAACCCCACGTTGTACTTCATACTCCAGCCTCAACCTGGGGCACATCCAAGCAAGCAGAAAGTTGTTCTGAACTATGAATAACTCAAATGATTTCTACCCCATGGGAATAAGACATGCTTAGCTTAGTTTCTCAGAGGGCGCTTCCCTTCTATATATTTTGACAATTTAAAGAGACTTTTCTCTGACACCTCAGGCTGGTGATGTGATGCAAGATGCGGATTAATTTCTCAAAAAGCCACACAAACTAAATCCTCATACAGCAAACCTCTGGAGACTGCACTTTCATATTTATTTTTGTTATTGTTGGTGGAGATCACTGCCAACCCCAGTAACTGAAGCTTACAGAGAAGGCTGTTACAGAGCAAATCCCTCATGCTGCCTCTCGGACATGCTTCTGGCATATTGCATATGGGCAGGTTTGGGACTGCTCTGCAATATCAGGATGAGGTAGTTTTCCCCAGCCCTCAGGGCCCAGTCAGGACTTATGCTGTCTTCTAGGTTTTGAACACAGCTGGCAATTCATACCTGCAGGTTTGCGATGAAAAAATTGTCAGCTGGAAACTGCCCAGGGAACACAGGTTTTTGCCTGGGCTGAATGCAAACTACTAGGCTACAGATGAAAGATTAATTCCCTGAACCATCCCTCTAAACTAATCTAAATATAACAGCAGCAAAATAAACTTTTCCCAGAGCAGAAAGGAATAAATGTATTGTTACATTTACCTTAGAACTTGCCCCAAAATATCTTTTTTTCCCCCTCTTCATTTTCTTGCCTGAAAATATCTCTGTATTTATTTTTGAAATGTAAACTTTTTCCCAAAAGCACTGAGGAACAGGAGTCAAACGCTGAAGACTTGACTTACCCAAGAGCTGTTTCAGTAGGAATTGGGGGAGAATGTGGGGTAAACACAAGATGGCTTCTGCCTTCTGTCTGCTGGGGAAGCTTTCTACTCACCAGTGTAGATGTGTGGCTCTTATTTATTTGTTGTTTTGCAAAAAAAAAAATCCAGCTACTTGCAAAGGTTATGGAAAAGCAATGTTTCTCATCTATATCTATTAGAATTTGAACTTACAAAAATATCTAGTAACACAAGGCTATTCAGGCTGGAAGGCTATACATTTGCACGCATTTATCTGACAGTCACCAGTCTTTTGAATCTGCAGTTTTCAATTTACCAAATAAAAGCTTTTAAAAAGATCATTTTTCTTCCATGTATGCAGAAGACTAAGTGGAGTTTGTGCAAAGCAATTGAGGGATGCATTTCAATACACTCATTAGAAGCACGTATAGGCTTCTCTTAAAGCCAAGTGTTTTTCACATAATCAAAACTCTTAGTAATTACTCAGCATGCAGTAAAAATATACAATTGAGGATAACAAAGAATGTCATTTGGGACCCTGCAGAACAAGAAGCCACCAGATGACATTAATTATGCTAAATATTGAATCACATCCAGCTACTGTCGCATGTTTTATTGCCTTTCATTTGCTGGTTACGAAATCAGTTGATTAAATAATCTTAGGTTGTACAGTTTGGAACAATTGGATTGATCCAGTAATAAATTATTGTGCATCTCAAATTACATTCCATTGTCTCCCTGACCACAAAGCAGAAGAAATCCTTCAAGCCCAAGGCTGGCTTGAGCTGAGAATTACCTGACAAAGTGCAAATAGAATTTAGGGCACTGCATAAAAAATAATAGTGTTAGTTGCATTCTCCCTGAGCAAGCACAACACATGATGAAACTTAATTACTTCCCAAAAGTTCAAAAAAGTAGTCAAGTATGAAGAAAATTTTACCTTTCAAATTGAATATGTTTTCTTACCCTAATAAGACAAAGTTTTGGCCCAATACCACTAATTTCCACTTTACTTTTTATTCTTATTCCAGCTCTTGCAAGTCCTTTCTCTGGAAGTCCACTGAGAAGTATGCTTTCATAATTAAACGAATAAACCTTGTTTTCACTGAAATCGGGTTCTGCAAAGAAATGGTTCCCATAAAACATCATAAAGACTGTACAAAACATATTAAAGTACCTGTATCAGAGCGTATGGAACAAAAAAGATGAATTTGTTCATTTTTGTATTGCACCTGAGCAAAATTAGCTGTTGCAAAATTATATTAAACATTGATATACTTTTCAGATTCTATTTTGAATTTCACTCATTATAATTATATTAGCTGATAGGGAAATTACTTACGGTAATTAAGATGCTGGCTCCCTGAAAGAGAAGGAAAAAAAAAAAAGAAAGAATAATGAAATGACAAAGCAAAAAAAAAAACCACAAACCAACCCCAAAATGTTAATGTACTTCAGTATGAAAGGCTATATCTCATCTTGTACGTATAGCACAACTCTTTCTACTTAACTTTACTTCTAGTTCAGCACATAGCAAAATGCCTTTTTTTCCTAAACAACAAAAAATTGTCATAACTTTTCTATGAAATGTTAAAGTTCATGTTTGTAAGTGAACCATGTTTAGATTCTGAAATTTTCCTCAATGTATTATTTTAAATTCATCAAAGCAGATAAGTTACTTACCCACCACTGTTATAACCAGGGCAAATATCAAGCCCCTCATGATGGAGATAAAGTAAAGGTGAACATGCTGGGTTCTCTTTTATAAAGGCATAGGTTATCACATGTTTCTCTTGGCATGTTAGTTTGATAAATAAGTGTATTTTAGAATGCTTACTGATCAATCAAAAATAAACATCTCTGAGGTCATGAATGCTGACAACTTCAAATCACCTCATGTTTTCTACTAACTTTCTATATGAAATAGAGATTTCCTTTTCAAAATATCTTGTTTGCTATTTTTTCCCCATTTCTCCACATTGTAGTTATAAAATTTTAAGATAAATAAAAATAGTTCCTCAATCATACCTGAAATAATTTAGCTTTCTACAATCATGTCTTCAGCCTCCTGATATTTTGCCCTTCATAAGGGTCACAGCTTTGGAACACACACCTTGCTCTGTCATATTGAAACTCTACTTTTAGAGGAGAATTTGTGATTGATTTCATAGATTTAGGATTGAGTTAGAGCTCATAGACATGCAATGAGAAACTGTCTTTTCCTGGTTAACTGCCACAGTGTCTTCGCAAGGATGTCTTGTTACACACACCTGGGAAGACAAACCTTGTCATTATGACCTTCACATTAGCTTCTGGCTAACGGTGAAAGTTTATACTAAGAAAAAGGGAGGAAAACTAATTTCTTTATGAGAAGAATCTAATAAAAAACAAGCCACATTTTCAGAAGGACCTCTGTGAGTTGGGAGTATCAGGTCCTTCTCAGTGGGTTCTCAAAAGGCTTTGGCTGCTGCCACTCTTGGGAAAATACATCTAGAATTTCATACTTATAGTAATGACATTTAGACTAGTCCCTAGCAAAACTTAAGTCAGAAGGGATTTTACACCCTAATGTTGGTTTTGCAAGTTTTTTTAATCTTTTGCAAGTGTTTAACATTTTTTGAAACTGTTTAACATTTACTTGGAGTTTAATCTTGTCTTTTGGTCAAATAGTAAATTAAATACCACTTAAAAAAATCCACCTGGGTATGAGGGTTACTAAGGGGGCACGAAGGAGAGCTCAGGAATGTATATATGGTATTTGCTTGCAGCTGTGAAAAGCACAATATACTTGCAAGTAATGCACATAGTCAGGCAGCTAGACTTTATCCTCCAGGAGGAGAACAAGGTTTTCTTGTCTGTTGCTATTCATCAGGGAGGAGAAGGATGAAAACTCAGCACGGGTCCTGAGGTCTCCACTATCAGGCCTGAGAATATATTTACTGCAGGCTTCATCAAGCAGTCCCTTTACACGATTACTTCATTTACTTGGAGTGATGCCACCTGACTGAGGAATAATGAAGTTTATTACTGTGGTGCCAGTGCACCTGAGCTGAAGTCAGGGAGGCAGTTGTGTGGTCCCTCTGCTCTGTTGCTGCTCCCCACAGCTGCCTGGGCTGGAAAAACAGGGAAAGTCAGAAGGTAAATGAGGGCTGTCTTGTTTGGATATCTTTGCTACTGATGCCTCCTGAAATCTGGAGAATTTTAATATTGCAGCTTTTTCTCATAAAAAGAAAGATATGGAATCGGATGAGTAGTCAGGCTTTCCTTGAAATTACATGTGTGTCTAGTAAAATATAGAAAAATATATGATAGACATATGAACCATTAGAAGAGATTAATAATTGGGTTGTTGGTTCAGTGTATGTTCAGATGGTAAAAAATTAAGTGCACATGGATTTTCCCCGATGTTTTCTTCCAGGGTGTTAACTTGTGTGAGATATGATAAGATGCGCCAAGATTGCAGACCCTGTGAAATTCAGCGGCATGCCTTTTCTGGCATGTATGCACTGTCAAATGTAGTTAGAAATTCCCTACAGTCACGGCTTTTTTTTTCAGCAAGAATGAAAGTAAATGCACAGCAGCAGTGTAATACTGTAAGTGGCAACATGCAAAACATTCCTTCTTCTGTCATCCTGCTTTTTATGACACTGCTCATCAGTGCCACAGCTTGACCTCTGCAGTGATATTGTGTTATTGTGTTCAACCAGCCACACCTCCACAGGACAGAATGTATAAGAAAATATATATATTATATGCAGAACTGTACAAGCAAGACTATTCATTTAAGCATTATTATTAACAACATATGGAAATAATGTCTAAGGGACATATTAAAATGGAGCTGTAGCATTTTTCAAGTTTAATAAAAGGCTTTATAATTAAGTCATAACATAAATAATTTTGTTCTAACTGGGTAATGAAAATACTGCATTTCTTTTTTTTTAATGGGGAGCAAGGAGTCTAAGCTCACAATCAGCATGCAGATACCTGATTGCTAGACACTTAGTTAAAATAATTAAGACTGTGTACATTGCTGTGCTTTCTTCATCTGCAGCATGTCTTTTTTTTAATAGCTCCTCTCCACCCAGGCTTGTTTTCTTGGGGATGAGAAAAAAGTGATCTCAGAATTGGTGGGCCCATTATTACTTTAAAGGGACAGCATAATAAATTCAGTAAGTGGAGAGAAGACACAGCTAGAATCTGAGGGTCACAGAACTGGGCTCTAATACTTTCACCAAGGCAGACATGTCTTTCCAGCTAGCTCTGAGGGAATGTGCAATCTATCACTTTAAGGAAATGGATAAAAGGAGGAAAAGTGAGAGCCACACTTTTCAAAGCCAGTACAATTTTTCTTAAACATTCAACATGTCATGTTAGTGAGCAAGAAAATACATGACAAATAAATAAAGCACAATTAAATAGGCCCTCCACAAACAACTTCCAAGTGCCTAATTTGGTTGCAAAGGAAGGAACTTTAATGTGGGCTTGGGCTTTATACACAACCTGTATATTTTCCTTTTTTTCTCTTCTTAGTCATAAATAATAAAGAAAAATATTTTTTAAAAGGGAGCAGGCGATATCTTGGGTTTTTTTATTATTTTTTTTTAAGGAAGAAAATATATGGTGCTGAGTGTTACAGAGAACTTGATGGCTGTATAAGGAGTGCAATAAGATGAGGTAGACTGCTTTGAATTTATAGGGCACTTGCACCATAAATGAAACATGAATACAGCCTAATTAACCTGATTAGAGCTATTGCTTCTACACTGCAATTGTCTTTGCATAACACATTCTGCTTGAGTAACAGGGTCTTATTATCTCCTGTTGTACTGCTGCCGATAGCTCTGCACTCTCCTTGTTCTGTATTCACATTGCTGAATTATGGTGCGGTGATGGCATTTCCATCCTGCTAATATATAGCCTAACGACAGAGCAGGGATTAGCAAAAGAGCTGCCAAGCAACCATAGCAGGTTAAAATAGATATAATCAGTTGGCTAAGCTACGTGATTTTTAGCCTTCAGTTTTCTTCGTTTCTAAAGATGAAGAAACCTTACTTAAAAATATATATTAAAAAATAATTCATACCTGTTGCATACTTAACATTCATCCTTGAATTTTTTCCTCAAAATATTCAGCGTTTGTTATTGTAACATAGCCTCCAAGATAATGTTTGTTATTTTCTCTAGAGACTCTGGGCATTGTCTTATGAATAAGAATGTGTTCTGGGTTGGGTTAAATTGTCATATGCTGATCCTAGTACATTCACAAAGGGATTTTGTTACATTAGTTTGCTTTAAAAGGGGGGTTTTGTTTTTTTTACCTCCATTTCTTTTACTAAGAAGAAACCAACAGGCCCAATTCCCTCCTGTTATCCCAGTTTGATGCTATCACACTCCTAATGGAGTGGTAACTGTGGGAATTGGAAACAAGGTTTGCAAAATGAAAGAGGTAGGAATGCTATCTTTATTTTGTCTAGCTTTTGGTGTATGAATGGTTTGAAAGATGCTGTTGGTCTAGATTTGCAGTATAGCTGAGAATTTTGTTTTGGTAAATTTTAGTTAATATACATTGTTAAGCCAAAGCCACATCTTTGTGCATTTTGATGGAATAGTCAGTGGGACTATTCATGAGACCTAGCACGGATTTGCCTGTCATTTCCAGAGAAAAGAATGAAACTGAGAAAAAGAATAGCACAGAATTAAACTCTGACATTCTCAATCTGAAAACAGATTGTTATGGTATAGCTTAGCTATCCTAAATGTTCAAAGGGTTTTATTTTCAAATATGGAAAACACATTTTGAAGCCTAACAGTCCACTATTGTCACTATCATCATTGGCTCGTCAGCCAGCACACTGATTAAGTGGCTTCAGGATTTCCACCCCCACCCTCACCACCCCTCTGCGGTATATACTATTTCCCAAGTCATTCAGTAGGGTTAAATGTTAGACAACTTGCCATCTGAGATCTGAGTCATGTCATATTTGAGGACTGCTGTTTGCTATGTAATCCTATTGCACTAAAGATAACTTCTCCAAGTTTATCTTAACCCTAACTTAGACTTCATGGTCACAGAGTGATTAGCTGCTGTGGCATTTGCACTAACAGGAAATCAGGAGGCCCTGAAATTTAGCCTTGTCATGCCTCCACCTCGCTCACTTTGGGGATGAAATAGTGATTGCACATATAGGACAACAGAGAGCTCTGTGTACTACATTAAAAGTTCAACAAACTGAGGTACTGCTTGTAATTGCATGCTTGGTTAGATCTATCACAGCAAGTAATGTATCCAGATGGAAAAATACTTGTGTAATGTTAGTTCCAGTGTACTCTGACTGTATAAAATGTGAGCGCTGCTGCAGGGAGGTGAGGGGATTCCAGGCCATCCCATGTGCCTTAGGATGGCTGGCTGGAAGAGGGAGCATGCCAGGTTTAGCAGACTCAGCATCTACAACCCTTTTGCAGGAGTCATTGTGAGCACATAAAGAAGTTGTCATTTCAGAAAAAGACACATGATCTTATGCAACCCTGTATGAGAATGCTTTTCTGTTCTTGGAGGAACAGGGCCCAAGTCATCAAAGGAAAAATCTTAGAAGAAAATCCTCAGGTCTTTCTTTTTTCTTTACATCAGGCCAAGTGTATTGGGCAAAATTTGAGGCTTTCCTAAGAAAGGAATTGTGATTATTTTGAGATTTTGTTTTGTTTTGGGTTTTTTTTTTTGGTATTTTTTAAGGTGTGGAGTAGTGTGTGTGTATATATATATATATATAAAATGAATTCTCAAAATCACAACTTGCTTTGGTGTTCCACCCAAAATATGCAATATTCTTTACAAATGGAGGAGAAAGTACTGACTTTTTTCCCCAGAAGCCTATATCCTCAGGTATAATGATGATTATTTTTCTCTTTCATAGACCTTCACCTTAGTGACTTATTCCTTTATACCACGGAACCACTGCAAGTACATGATGGATCTGTATCATCACTTTCTAGTGTCAGAGTATCAGATAAGTTTATGGTATCAGGAGCAAGCTCAGTATAAACTTACTCTCGGCACAGAATATATGAGGTTTGTGATACCTTAGTTTTACAGTACTGGGTCACAGTGACATTAGGTCATGGGTCAGATAAGCAGTGTATTATTCCTGAGGAAGGAGCAGATAATGCTCTGCCAGTTCAAACAACAAGCATTGACTTTACCCTCAAAAAAGATAAAAAAAAAAAAAAAGCAGCAAAATCACCTACCAGTATTTAATCAAAGACTACAACTTCTAAAGATTAAAAGGTATAATCATATAAAAATAGGAACACAAATTTGTTTTTAAGTTACTGTGAAAGTCAGTTCAATAATGAATTGAGCACCATATGTTTCATTACTTGGAAAGAAAGTTGCTACATGGTTATAGCCACTACAGCATGTATTAATCATAATCTTACTTTCTGTATAAGACAATTACAGTTTAAAATATTAAATGAAGCACTGATGCTTATATCTGCTTATGAAGTACTACAGTGCTATGGTTCCATGGTGCCCATAAATATCAGAGGACAAACTAACTCTTGAATACACCTTTGGTTAGGACTATGAAGAATTAATTTCTTCCCCCTAATATGGAGACAAAAGGCAGAACAAATTTGTGTATCCAGGAGATGCAAGATCTGGATATAGATCCAGGCTTGCGATTTTCAGGTGACCGGTGTCTTACACACCTGCATTGTTTCTCATCTTGCAGAAATTTTCTTACCAATTTGACTGGAACAATTCTAGCAGACTTACAATAGAGAATGTCTTTTGCTGCAGGAAGAATTTAGCATGGCCAGAGCACTACAAGGCCATTCTCCAGAGTGGTATGTGCAGCCTTAATGTTTAGCTGCTCAAATCCTATTTTAAATGCTTTTTAGTATTAATATAGGCAAAAGTTAAATGCAGGCTCTGGCTCACTACACTCACTACCCGGCACTGAAGTTAATGGTATCTGTTCACAGAGTTTAACTGGAGCTATATCTAGCATATACTGACACTGATTTGTTCTTTGAGTAATCACTGTAACTTCAGTGCAAACACTCGAGGAATAAAATAGTTCTCAATATGAATAGGGCTTGAAAATCTGCTCTGTCATAGGTACCTCTCAGAACATTTTAAGAAGTTCTTCAAGACTTCATTTCAGAAATCATTCAGTTTCTTAATGTTCATATAGTTTTTTTTATTGTCATATAGAAATTAATTTCCTTTTGCTCATCTCTGGACAAAACACTAGGAAGATTGTTAGTTTCTTGGTGTTCAAGAGCAAATGACAGGGAAAACAACTTCTGAAACTGATTTTCAAGGAATTTTTTGCACTGGTCGACAAACAATGCTATTGACTAGAGCATTCAGAACTGAAATTGGACAGAATTATTAATTTTTTCTTTTAATTCTTTGGGGAAGGCAATGGAATGAAACCAAAGAGACTTCATGAATATTTTCTACACTTTAGTCTTTTTGGCTTTCCTTTCTCCTCTGACAATTTAGTTGCGATTCATTGACAGAATTTCTTCTAGGATAAACTGAAGTAACTCAAAGTACATAGAATTGGGTCAGTTTACCCCATTTCTGTATCTAATCCAATATTTCAAAATTTTTAACATAGGAAGATGTTGGTTGAGACTACCTTCTTATTTTTCTAGAGGCTTTCTAACAATTAGATTCCTTTGAATTGATCATTAGTGCATAAACCCTGTAACTGACTACAACAAAATACAAAGAAGCATAAATATTATCTAGTACATAATCCAAACATTCCTATTAATCTTCCCAGAATTTCTGGACACTGTTACACTTAAAATGAAGAGTTGAAGAAGTAAAAGTAAACGGGACTTTGGCATACTGTTTAAACATAGATTTAAGGTCTTTCCTACAGATAACAAAACTATTTGGATTCATACACCTGTGAGTCTTCTGAAGTGAATGTTAACTTTACCACTCCATTCTGTATTTGTGCACTTATAAATACCTGCAGTATATAACCCTATACAGTATAATAAATATATGAATTTAAACATATGTATTATTTTAACTCTTAACAAGTTATACAAACATTCTATACCACTTGCATTTTTGGTCTGGCCACCACAGGCATCTATTCTTCAACGCCAGTGCCTGTGGTTGCCATCTCACGCAGAGTTACAGGAAAACTGCCTATTAACACAGCCAAGACTTTTAACATGAGATTTTTTGTGTTTATAAACTCGAATCTCTTTCTCAGTGTAACTGTTACTCAAAACCATTACAGATCTGTCCATGTTTAGGCTCTCCAGACAGCTTCTGGGCTATCTGTAAAAGCAGTATGCTAGAACCATTGGTCTAACTGATGACAGCAATGCCATTGTTGAACTTGGGGTCAAAAGATGCTATCATTTTTAGGCAGAAGTGTTGATACTGAATAATTCAGTGTCTTTCTGGAAGGTAGCAGCCCTACAACCTTTCAGTTCTCCTCACCAACCAATCTACAAATAAATGTTGCTAGGAGAAGCTATGGAGTAGTGTAGGAACAGCTCTTCTCCCAGGCATAAAAGTAACTGCTGGTAACAACAAAGGGAAATTAAAATATGAGACATGCAGCTGTAAAAGAAAATATACTTTACATGAAAGCACATCAGCAGCTCCATCTGTAGATTTCCACTCACCCAACACATTGGGAAATGTATAGAAAAAGATAAAAGGGAGTGACAGCAGTGCATGTACCAAGACTTAGGCAATGTCTGAAGTGAGGGTAACAAATGCTCTGTCTTAATGAAGCATGGAAAAGAAACTGACCTCACAGTAGTTTGAAAAGCCAGGCCAGTCACCTGGTAAACAAAAAAAAGGAAACCCAAGCAAATAGGCTATCAGCTCAAACCCTCACTAAGCATTCACAAAATAAAACTACCATAGACTTCTAAGTTAGTGGTTAATAGGCTCTAATATTATACAACTGTCTACAGTACATGTGGAACCACAGGTATGTAAGCCAAACTTTATGCTGAAGGAGATAATTACTGAAACAGCAGGTTCAAAGTATATTGAAATGAAGACCATTAAAGGTGTTTCTAGGAACATTAGCAATGGGCTTGAAACAGTCTGCCTTTTCATCCCGAAGTTACAGCAAATGGGAGTTTGTTTCCATTTGATGGGCAAATTGCCTCTTCCCTGTAGGAAGGATGAGACCTGTAGACAAATCTTCACAATGGCCCTGGATTGAGGCAATGGAACACTGGCTGTGAGAAATAAGGCGCCAACAGCAACAACCAAAGGCAAAACAAGGCAGTGTGTTTCTTCATAAACCGTGGAAAGAATAGTCACTGCAGTGAAAGTTGGTACAAGGGGTGAGGAGAAAACTTTCAGCAAATGTATGAAAGGGCAGGTTCAGGGAAACAGCTGGGTTTTTCACAAGGGTATTCCCCAACCCTGAGAGATAAGAGGAGTGTGCTTTGCTAAAGAGCATGAGGGACACAAGAAGCCAACACAGCTTCAGATTGATCTGGAGAGAAGGAAGGGATGCCAGATTTCCCAGGGAAGGAGCTGTTTGATTTCTTGTCATAGCACTTTACCCTCACTGTCACTCATTTTGCTCTGGAGCCTCATAAGATCTTTGACCTAAACCAGATGTTTTTGTCCACCTAATGATACTTAATTGGAAACCTGTTGTTTTTACAGAGACACTGTTAAGTCTACTCAATAGCCAGATTGAAATAACATGAGGGAAAAAGGGATTTAAACTGAAACACACAGGTGACATTTTGTCCATTTTATTACCTCAGCATTAAGAAGTTTATTTTTGGTTGTCTGTCTCAGGGAACAATGATTTGGATTTGTCCTTGTAAAATAAAGAAAAGAAGATACAGATATTTTAAACAGCTTAAATAAGAATACACCAAAGCAGTACTCTGGAAACAAATGAGAATTATTTGAAGCTAAATGACAAAAAGATAGTTATATATAGGAAATTCTACTTTTCAGTTTTGAAGCCCATTTAAAATTCTTCAGATGAGAAGGCAGGCAAAAGGTGTCTACTTCACTCTCCCGTCTGAAGCCAGGAGCAAGAGCACAATGCAGAAAAAAAAGAACCAAAAGTAAACTTTTTTTTCTCTTTGATCCCTTCCTGTATCCTTCAGAACAATATAAAGAGAGCTTCAGGTATTTTCTTTTTCTTAGTCTTGCACTTCTGGAAGACCCTGAATTTCATATATTCTGTTTTCCCCAGTTGGCTTTTCTTTGTTATCTGGAAAAGTTATTCTAACTTTAATCTCTCACCATTTTCAGCCTGGATCTTACTCTGTGGCACTGTAGACACAGTGACTCTGCCCCAAACTCAAAGCCGAATGAGAAGCACAGTGCAACAATACGATCAGATGGCTCCTTGATCTTCTAAACAGCCCAAGCTGCAGTTCTCTAAAACCCTCACTACATCACTGCATGAGGACTTAAACTGCACTAACTATGAAACAGACCAAATAAAACCAAAGATGAGTACTCCTCTTAACTGTTCAGAAAATGGAAGGGAAGCTCCATTTAAACCATCCTGAAGGTGCTGCTGTCTCTTCCTGTGGTGCCCTGTGGCAGCAGGTTAGGTACTGACATTGCCTCATCTCTTCCCTCCTTTGTGCCCTCAAAGATGTAGGATGCACTGTCTTCATAAAAACTCTCACAAAACTGGCCTTTGGTGTTTACCATATCTGTTGCTAATAAACAAAGAAGCAAAAAAAAACCCCAAAACCAAAAATCAAACAAACCCCAACCCCCCCCCAAAAACCCAACCCAAACCAAAAACAACAACAAAAAAATCCCTTACCAAATCATCCCTAAAGACCAAAGCAGAGCTATTTGTATAAAATATTTTGTCTTCCCCATGCGTATGCTATGCTGATTACCATGTATGTTAATGCCTGCCATAAAGATGCTAAAAGTGAAAAAAAGCCCAGCTTCACCTCAGCATTATAGACTAAGGGATGACAAGAAAGGGAGAAACAGCAAATATGTAAGAAGATCGTCCAAGGACCTGATTCACCTGCAGTAACTTATTCTGATGTCAGTAATTCATATGCTGTGGCTGGTGGAAGGTGCTCCAAGCAGGATCTAAGTGGAGACAAAAGAATGCTGACTTATGAGCTTCTCTCATACAAATAAATGTTACTGTTTTCTTGCAAAGTACTAAAGATAACAATACCTGGAGTATACCTGCTTAAAAGAGTTTAGCAGGATACCTTTTCTCTTCACATTTCTATTTCTGATTCTGTTTCATTAGGTAAGAACTCTGCAGCAACCATCATTAACCTCATTAACAGCCTCTGACAACTGCTTTCTTTCTAGCCTTGCTTCCCCCAGATTCTCATGATGAAGAAAGGCACAGCTCACAGTTTCTCTTCCCTGGTTTTATTCAGGTTTTTTTATTATTTTTTTTTATGAAAGCCTGCAATATGTAATGAACGATTGCTGCCAGGAGCACACTGCAATGTGTCTATGTGGCGATTATGTGAGACGTTCGTAGTCTTTCACGTTCCATAGTATAGAAGTGAGCCTTTGGGGCAACTCAAAAAGTTTTAAAACACTTGATTTCATTCAGGGAAGAATCAAAGAGTTTCACTAGAAGAAATTGTCTTTACACACATAAAAAATGGAGGTTTCTAAAGAGATCTTTTAGTTAGATGACAGAAAACCTGCATTTTGTAATACTGCAGGGGTTCTTTCAATAAGTCACTGAAAAGTTCCATTTGACAAGTTAAACCTTGAATTTTTTTTCATACTTATTATAGCCAAGGAGGTGCTAACCTAATACAATGGGCAAAGGAGTGTTACAACAGTACAATAGACCAGACGGAGTTAGTACAATACTGGGCAATAAGGGATCTCACTATAATGAGTGAGAGAAGCAGTGTCTGCAACATAAGAAGCATGCTTCAGAAAAATGTGTTTGGTTTGTTACTGGTCATTTTATAGCTGCAATTGTAACCCAATGCAATGACCTTAAGATGTTTAAGAGTCTTCTTTAAAAAGTAGAATGATCATTTCAAAGGTTCACAGGCCAAAAGAAACCATTATGGTACCTAAACTAGGGGCTTTAGTAACACAGGCTATAGATTTTTGCACAATGTTGCCTCTGTCTTACCTGATAATTTGGAGTTATATCAGTGGTGTTAGGTTGGGGCTTAGTTTGACACTCTGTATTGCTCACATTGATGTACTGTGAAGACTATGGAAGTATTTAGAGGATGAGATAAGAGTTACTCCTGGCTTCCATTTAATCATATTAGGCAAAACGTTTTATAATTAAGTGTGAAATCACTTCTTTCTCTGTACCTTTTTGGTATCTGTTTTTGCAGTCTTTAGTATGTTCTTGGTCCTCAAGTTACTTGCTTGCGTTTACACTCCTCAGCTCATGCTCAAGTTTCAAGGTGCACTGGCTCTGGCTCTGGCTCCAGGATAGTCCTATAGAAAGCATGAAGGGTGTTTTGCTCGAAGAACATTCCCATCTACCATGTCGTTCTTAATGCACATAGTGGGCAAAGGCTGCTCGGAAGAAATCCATACAATGTACTATACGTAAATCTCCACAGGTATTCAGTAAACTACACTCTGCAAATTTATGTGACCTACTTTTTCAGATTTGTTTAGCACCTAATGGTATGCTTGCTGCCAATCAAATGGCAACTGCAAATATAATGTATGCCGTTGATCTGGGAAGAATAGAATGATCTGTAGATAACTTGAATAAAACTTGGGCAAGTTGTAGGAGAAAATGACATGAGTATGAGATCGAATTTACAGCACAGCTGTATGAATGCTTGGCTGGGGAAAAAGTGCTGCTCATTCACTTCATAAGTGGCCAGAATGAAATATGTGGGATAGAATGGTGACATTAAGCATAATTGCAATATACAGAGATACAATTTGGATCACTTAGGTATGCATGTGACAGGCATCTGAAAGTCCAAGTAGCACCTTTCCTGATTACCAAGAAGGTCAAGTACAAAGCTTCTTACAAAACAGTGACATGCTTGAAAATACCTGTCAGTAGTCATAATGTTCGATGCACTAACTTTTCTGACGTAGCTATGAAAAGGAGGCAAGCAAAGTATGCTGGAATTACTTGCTGATGTACAGCTGAAGAAAGAGTGTACTTACTTCTGGACCTGATTTTTAAAATATTTTTAATAGTTTAGTGCTGAGGAAAAAGCACATTCTTATCTAGCACCAAAAAGCTGTAGTGGTATATAAGCTTGAATTCTAACATGACAAAACACAGCAAACTTACGAACATCACCAGAATGAAACAACCCTTTTAGCTTCAGTAAGACCCAATTTACAGGTACTAAGAAAAAGAGACTGTGAAATATTTCCTAGTTCCAATTGCTAAATAGCCTGCAGGAGTCAGAAAACTTGGTTTTGTGGTTGAGGCAGTGGATACAGCCTAAGAAGAACTGCTTTCAATTTATGGTTCCATGTTGCTCTTGGAGCAAATCATGCTTAATACAAAATGTGGATAGTATGTCATGCCTGTTGGACTATAAAAGTTTCAAGGCAGGGAAAAATCTCTCACTAGGTGAAGACCCAGCATCTACCTCAAAGAAATATCTGTCTTGACTGAGAGGCTGAGGTAACCCTATATTAGAAATACTGATCAATAACAAAAACAAATATTGTTGTCTCTTCCCAGCCTCCCCTGGTTGCTGGAGCGTATCTCAGATTTTCTTCTGCATTTAGCTTTGTTGCAATGCTGGGGGCAGACAGCTCTTGTTTGCTGAAGATCAGGAAGGCTGGCAAAAAATAAAATTAATCATGGAGGTGAGGGAAAACAGAATGAAGGAGTAACTGATGGAAGAAAATGAGTTGGTGAAGATAGTCTGGTCAGCAGATGGTGAAGAGCAGTTGAAGAGCTGTTGAGACCAAGGAAGAAGATATTTGAACAAATGATGGTTGAACTAACTCTAAGACAGGCTGCTGGCAAAATAAAGGCAAAGGCTCATGTGAATTACACGTGCTGGGTGAAAGCCATTTCCTTGTCTATATGTTTACAAGCAAGTAACAAAGGCTTTCTAAGTATTTTTTTGCTTCTTGTCATTAAGGATCAGTGCTTATCCTAAGTGATTTCTACCTCAGAGTTTGGCACTAGCTAGAATTGAAACTTCTTATGGAACTAGGAAATGTTTTCACCTCAAAAATAAACCAAATATAGGGGTAATGATTAAGGGGAAAAAACCTGATTATATATTCAAGTGTCCACAGTTCAGAAAGCAGGTTCAAAGCATAAGAAACAGCAAGGATGAGAGCTCTAAATATGTTTTTTTTCTTTTCTAGCCAGCACTCAGTGCAAAAAAACTAAACCTTGTTCTGAATTCTTTTGTTCCTCTGTGTTGTGGTTTGATGTTTTACGTAGTCCTCACCATCCTACTTCTATCATCCTTTCCTTTCACAAATCCCTGCATCTGCAGTACTGCTGAGTCTTGCTTTAGGACATAACTGGGCACTTGGGATGAGAGCTAATGGTTTCAGCAGATATATATGCTTGTTGTTCAGAATGGAGAAGGCACAGGTTAGAAAATGAACTGCCCCTATCTATCAGCCTTATACTCTTCCTTCTCTAAGGGGCATTTGGGTTGTAATGTGCTCGGAAGACATGTTACAGATGGATAAAGCACGGTGAGAAGTTGGCTTTATCTGCCTCAAAGTAGACACAGAGATAGAAAGGACAGCAGTTTCTGGACATTAGGAAGAAGGTTTGTTTGGCAGGAGTTTTGAAACTCGGTCGCATATTTTTTGTTTAACAGCTTACAAGATAGTGTATTATAAGACTGAGTGAGTGTTTATGATCTGTGTTGGAAAAGAACTATAGGAAGAAAGTTGCTGGTGAATGTTGTTTCAGCTTGTCTGGAAAGGCTGGTGAAGATGAAGGAGGCACTATTTAGCAGGGCCCTTAACCCTGGAGAACCGGACACTGACCAGCCTATATCTGCTCAACGGCTCCTCCTGGGGCAGAACAATAGTCACTACCATTTCACCAGAGGAATTCAGCACACAGTAATTACTTCACTCCTGTGCTTTCAGAGGAGGACAGCAACTTCCTTTAGTTTATACAGGCACATGCATTTATTGCTAAGGGAAACTAGCTTCCCATTAAGTGCCTCTCAACTCAAATAGCTCCGATTGTTCTGTCTTAAAGACGTGAGACGTGCTTTTTTTGTGAAAGCATGTAGAAAAAGACTTACACTACTAAAGACAACTTTTCTTGCTTCTTATCCTTGAAAAGCTTTGCAAAATGTTCCTATTTAATAACAGTTATCTTTATGTAGTAGCTGGATCTTTTCATAAGCTAATAGTTGTAAAGCACTGTCTACTTTGCTTAATGATACTATTTTCCCAATATAAAACAGGGCTAATGGGTGTCAAATGTGAAAGCAATATTCCTGCAATTTATCACTTAAGCCTTCTTTCACTCTTTTGGGGTGAATTGTTGTATTTTTAAAGGGAAATTGATTGCCTTGAGTGAATTCTTTATTCCTCTACATTAACAATTCATGAATGAAGCCAATAGCTGCAACACAATCTTCAGTTCCTTGTCCCACCAATAACCTCAGCTGTATCCTGGAGGGTAAACTCACACTGCATCAATCAACGGTCTTCGTGGTCTGTAGCATAGCCATGTGAACTGTGGCTTACACTATGTTCTCGTTTGCTCCCTTGACTTCTGGCAGTTGGGAACTGCACAGAAATGAATTAACTGTTACAAAGTTTCCTGGCATGCTGTACTTTACATGATTGGAAAGTTACATTACTAGAAAGAACAATGAATATAGACGTTTACTCTGGGGTTTGGCACCATATGCCAATGGTCAAATGATCCTTGTGTACCTTTTTTCCCTGGTCTCCCCTCTCCCTGCTATTGTTAAGCATTGGGCAAAGCCAGTTAAAAAGATTCTGGGAGGTTAAAGAAACCTCTGTTAAGGGACATTTTTGACTACTTATGTAAAAAAAACCCAACAAAAGCAACACAAAAAACACAAGCCCAAAACAGCACTATAAAACTCAACTTGAAAAGGCAAAGAGGCCAGCAGTTTAAGAATACATTAAGACTGCACCTGCAGATGAGTTCATTCACTACTTTCCATGAGCAAACCCAGTGCTTCTATTCCCAAATGAGAAATAAACACACAGTGCTGGGCAGGCAGACATCCAAATGCCCAGATTTAGTGTAACTGTGTGCCTACAAAACTCATGCATAGAAAATGGAAGTTATGAATGTGGGCTTCAGCTTAACTTGTGAAGCTAGAGCTGTTGTGGAGGTAAACTAGTCAAAGTGTGGTTTTGAGTCATTAGTAAAACTTAATCTCAGGCATGTCCATCTCCCTGCCGTTGCTGACTCCTCTCTTAAAAGCCACCTGTCCTTAAGCACATTTTCCTCCTTTACCAGCTATTTTTCTGCCAGAGTCTCCACATAAGCATGTGCCTTTTGCTGTTGTGGCTTCTCTCCAGCCAAATTTGTTGTCTCTGTGTGCTGCAACCCATACCCACACATCCACATACAGCTCCTGCATTGGGATGTCGCTGGCCTGCACACCCCAGACTGTGCTAGAGCGGGCTTCACCCAGGAGTAACCCTTTTGACTTTATGGACACCTGAGAACATTTACATACTTGACAAAACATCACTGGTGTCATCACATAAGGAGTCACTTATAAAATGTGGGGCTGATTTTCACCTCATTTCTGCTAGATCTGTACTAATTTAAACCTGTGAATTAGCATGCGTCTTAAGAAAGAGATACACGTATACACACACATGATGTCTACTTATGATTTTTCACAATTTTCATTATTCTGCTGTATTTCTCTAAGTATGTTGCCAACTGTTTTCATCAGACTTAGCTCAGTTTCAGCATAGCACTTGGTACAGCTGGTTATAGCACTGCACAGTAAAAACAATTACTGCTGGTTTACAAAAAACAAAGTTAAAAATGTGAATGTATTTAATTAGATTTTTTTTTTTTGAGGTGACCAAGATTCAGTAAAACTTAATGAATTTTTGCTTTATCTTCTCAGGAAAACAACATATGAAGACACAAATAAGTAACCCACCCTTGTCATTGAAACTATATTTAAGATAAGCCTGCTGTGGGTTCAGTTTTGTAGCATTTGACCTCCTTGGGATAGAGAAGATACAGAAGATTTTTATTTGCTTGCAGACTGTAAGATAACAAGCAGTATGTCTGAAAATATAAACCTGAGATGACTCTTAAAAATGATCTTGGGAGAAGAAGAACAGGTACAAGAACAGAAAAAAAAGGAAAAAGACAGAGAAAGGAATGGCAGACATGCAGGCTATATGAATAAAGAGCTAAGAAAAGACCCGTGGAAATAATTGATTTTTCTGATCCCCCACTGACATTTCTTAAAAATCCCCAAGCAATTTGATGTCCACCTGAGCCTAATATTTTTCTTTCTTTCTTTCTTTTCCTTTTTTTTTTTTTCTTTTTCCTTCCAGAATGATCCACAATTGAAACAAAAATTGCTTGGGGTTATATAAAAATGTTTAATTTTATCTGAGTTGTTTTTTACTGCGATTAAAGATATTTTCTGAGATTTAAAAAAATAGAATGTGAAGAACCTGAAAACAAAAAATCTGATTCACAGGGACTTAAGCAACACTGCTAAAATTGAAGAAAGAGAACAAGTAACGGTGGTGCCTTTCACAAAGTGGAGCAGGAACAAGGTCTGGGATGCGGAAAACCCAGGTTCAGATTTCTCCTATACCAAAGTTCAGTACAGACATGAATCTGGCTCTCCTATCCTCATGTAATTTTTTTCAGACAAACATTTGGTAAGATTTTGATTACATGTTCATTATTCAACATGTTACAAAATAATGTTGACATCAAGTTTCCATGTACACAAGACAGTGTTAAAGAGATGACTTTACTCCACATAACGGAGAGAAAAGATCTGCATCCTGTTCTTAAGCTATGGCAATACATGGAAAGGCTGAAAGTTTCTTGTTTATCCAAAGCAATCGCTGAAAACTGAGGTCTGAAATCCCAAGTTCTGGTTCAGTGGCTATTTCTGAAAAATATTCCTAAAGACATGCTATAAAGACTCTCTCTGATGTCCCTCCACCCCTTTGATCAATGAACTGGTAGTGCTGAGTCTCCAGGAAAGCTCTGGCCAGATAATCTTGATTGACAAAACATTTTACATGGACAAGGGCAAGGTAAAATTCTCCAGACTAGTCTCCAGTGTCATAAATGTTTGCAGGATTGACTGTACCCTTCAGAGGCAGCCCCATGCTTCACCGTCCTTGCTGCATACAAATGAAGTCACTCCACAGCACAATCGAGTGCGTATGCTGTGGTGTGACCTCCTGTTTGGTGACATCCATCAGTGAAATGTTCTGTGGTAGCGGCTGTCTGAAAATCATCTGGTACATGAATTTTTACTCTGATTTCACTAAAACCCAATCAATAAGGGCACAGAGCTTTAGTGTTCTCATATACCTGCTCTGTGAATAAAGTAAATGAAATATTTGTGCAGACTTTTGTGATTTGTTTTGAAGGGCCTGACCAGAAATTGGAACGTGTCAGGAGCTAGAAGGTGGGGACTGCTGACAAGCAGCACTGCATGCACATGAACTGCAAAGTCCTCTCTTTTGGGTAGAGGTAAAGGAAAAATCAACCTAAATATGAATGAACACTTAGAAAAAAACCTTGAAAGATTAATTTGGCACTGTAAGTTAGTATTGCACTTTCTGATGCTGAACCCTAGTGAGCATGTAATTCTGATTAAATTAAAGGAGCATTACAGACAGGAGTTCAAATATAAGTACTTATCCTAGGTATACCTATATTTGCATAGGAACTTGTGAGAAGAGTTCTCTTGGCAAAATACTTGTAAGTATATTATCAGTGAAATTTGTTTTTCTTATAAAGAATAAACCCAGAAACTGGTCTGATTACTTTTTGATTATAGGAAGACTAGGTAGGAAGTGTAAACAATCGCTTGTTTTGTGTTTTAATAAGAACACTGGGCAAATCAAATAAAAGTGCAAGTAGCAGTTTCAAAACAAATGAAGAATCCTCTGCACTGAATGTGTCCTCAAGCACAAAGCATTCTTGCTATTGAAAAATTTACATGACTAATTAGAAATCTTTGTAAACAAATAGTCATTAAGGCCAATACAGAGCTTTTGTATTTGGATCAAAAAAGACCCAATGCCCCTGGTGGAAACACCGAGAAAATATTACTTATGCTTGTTGTTTTCTGAAGAAAATTTCTTAGGAGTTGTTTTTTGGTTACTCTCACAGACAGAATTCTTGGCTTTGTAAGAATAGCAGTACCAACATGAGGCAGTAGGGTTATTATTCCTAAACATTATATTATTGTTCTTAAAACATTCTTCTGTCAAAAACAGTGCAACAGATAAAAAACAATAGTAGTAAACTCAGAAGGAAAAAACAAAACAAAACAAAACAAAACAAAACCCCCAACCCCACAGTGGCTTTAAAAAACCCCAACAGTTCTGGGTAGTAGAGAACAGATTTTGCAAAAGAAGTCTTGTTCATTTTAAAAACCAGGCAGGGTATCATGTTTTTTGCTTTGCAAGAGTTTATATGGGACTGAACACACAACATGGCTAAAAGCAGAGACCAGAGCATTTTAAATGACCTATTCAGATGTTTACTAAATCATTTGATATAGGCTTCAATGTCTTAAATCAGGGACAGATGATAGTAACTCCCTTCTCTAAGTTTTTAATTCTGATTAAAGTATGGGTGAAAGATAAACATATCTGCTCATGTTTATTACTCTTCTACTGATACACACACATTTGACTAAAAGAGTTTCTACTTTCCAGCTACGGAAGTTATATGGTAGTCTTTGGTGTTCAATAAGGGATTGTTATGTGATCTCAAGCAAATGGCTGGTGCCCTGTCTTAAAATCCTTCATCTTCTCTCCAGCTCTCTCAATTTTTTCTCCTGTCTTATTCCTTAACTCCTTTTCCAGCTGCCCACAATTGTAAAAGTAAATGATTTCAATATGATGCAAAACAGTAAACAAACCCTTACCCTGCAATTGTTCTAGGCACAGCGAAAGAACAAATAATCACTTTGACAGGTAGACAGGAGACAGGTCAAAGCGATCTGCTGGAAGTCTGCCTTCAAGAAAGGTCAGCAATGTAATGCTTCTTTCTCTTTTCTTTTCTTCTGCCTCTTTGTTTCCCCCCTTACCACTTTCCACATTCCCTTCTCCCCCCAATTTCAGGTTGACCCAAGAGCATTCATAGATACTGAGCTAAAACGATCAGTGGCTGCTTAGGGCAAGCCACACCACTTCTAAGGCACGTGCTGCAGAAATGTATGATTGTTTCTGTATTTTTTTAAGCAGTACTATGAGACCTCTTGCTTTTGTATAATGGCCATTGTTATTGTATTAAAAAATAACAGTAAAATATGCTCTCAACAGTAACTTGCTAGAGATATTATAGATAACACAAAAAGTCTGGACAATGGAATGGGAGAAGTCCAGTTCACCAACTTTTCCTTTCTGCTTCTCACTATTGCAAGAAGAGATCCTGTGTTCTTAAAAAAAGGGACATGCTTTGAAATAATAGTCCAAATCCTAAAATATAGAGGGTAGCTTAAAGAAATAATACAAATACTGTAAAATACTTATAGAGACATCTAAATATATTACATATATACATTTATATGGCTAATATATATTTTAATTTTTAAAAGTACCTCCTGTCTCTTATGAAAATTCATTCATTTTCTCAAAGTTTGCCCTCCCACAGGCTATGAAGACGAGACTTTTCCCCCCTTTAATGGCAGCTGGCACTGTGCTGCAATCATCACCTTCCAGCAGCTGGCCTTTTTTGGCTGGTATGTGGACAGGCTTATCCTGATCTGGGGACAAGGGACAGTTGGGACACCTGTTCTGGCACTCACGGCCTTGTGTGATTCATGGGGGACTGCAGCAGGAGCTGGGGCAAGGAAGAGTTCTGCTGCCCCTCCAGCCGTGGCTGCCATATAGGGAATCGCAGCATCAGGGTGCAGAGGTGGCCCAGTGTTGGCTACAAACATGACATGGACATGGTCAGTTTCTGCATATGTATGGAGATGGGTTTCAGGAGGCACTATCCACCTACATTAGAGATCTTTGTATTTTGGTAGCTTTCAACTATACGTTTGCTTGTGTTATTATTTCTCATACTAGCTGGCTTAAACTACCAAGGGTAACTCTAGGACAAGCTGCAATTACAATTTCTTTATGCTGTGTAGACATGACCTTTGACTAGTTGATTGCAGCTGGCTTTGGATCAGGGCCCATAGCCAAAGCTGTGTCGCTAGCATAACATGCAACACTCTCTTCAGAGCCTCCAAGTATAACCCATCACCTCTCTGATCTAAAATACACATAATTGCAATGAGCTGGGAGATCCTCCAGCATTTTACAGCATATAGAAGAGATTTATTAACAAAGATTTTCTGTTTGCAGACACAGAAATACACAGAAGGCCAAATTCTTAGCTTGCATAAAGTAGTGAAGCTTAATGTATGAAGAAGGGATGAACTCTGGTGTGTGCGTGCTCGTGTGCATGGGGCCACACAGTTTCACAGAATCACAGAATCACAGAATCTCAAGGGTTGGAAGGGACCTCAAAAGATCATCTAGTCCAACCCCCGCACAAGAGCAGGGTAACCTACAGTACATCACACAGGAACTTGTCCAGGCGGGCCTTGAGTATCTCCAGTGTAGGAGACTCCACAACCCCCCTGGGCAACCTGTTCCAGTGCTCTGTCACTCTTACAGTAAAGAAGTTCTTCCTGATGTTAACGTGGAACTTCCTATGTTCCAGTTTACACCCATTGCCCCTTGTCCTATCACTGGATATCACTGAAAAAAGCCTAGCTCCATCATCCTGACACCCACCCTTTACATATTTGTAAACATCAATGAGGTCACAACTCAGTCTCCTCTTCTCCAAGCTAAAGAGACCCAGCTCCCTCAGCCTCTCCTCATAAGGGAGATGTTCCACTCCCTTAATCATCTTTGTGGCTCTGTGCTGGACTCCTTCAAGCAATTCCCTGTCCTTCTTGAACAGAGGGGCCCAGAACTGGACGCAATATTCCAGATGCGGCCTCACCAAGGCTGAGTAGAGGGGGAGGAGAACCTCTCTTGACCTACTAACCACACCCTTTCTAATGCACCCTAAGATGCCATTTGCCTTCTTGGCCGCAAGAGCGCATTGCTGGCTCATGGTCATCCTCCTATCCACCAGGACCCCCAGGTCCCTTTCCCCTTCACTACTTTCCAGCAGGTCACCCCCCAACCTGTACTGGTACATGGGGTTGTTCTTCCCCAGATGCAAGACTCTACACTTGCCCTTGTTAAATTTCATCAAGTTTCTCCCCGCCCAACTCTCCAGCCTGTCCAGGTCTCGCTGAATGGCAGCACAGTCCTCTGGTGTGTCAGCCACTCCTCCCAGTTTTGTGTCATCAGCGAACTTGCTGAGGGTGCACTTTCCATGTAACAATTGCTAGTTCTATGAGGATAAATCTGTAAAGAAGCTGGAAAAAGCTGACAAAATGGTTGTAGCTTTACAGTCCTTTTCAGGCTAAAACACAGCTATTGAAAAAGGTGATTTGGGCATTCCGCATTCTGCTGATAGATAAATTTGTGTCCTGCCTTTTACATATAGCATGACAGCAAATTCTTATTAGTAATTCATACATATAACAGAATAGCAGTTCTCAGTTCATGGAAGAATGGTGGCTAACACTAGTTCTGCAGTCAGGGTACATCACCATCTCAGCTACAGGCTCAGCATAGGGATGTGTGGATCAGTAAGACTCTGTCTTCAGCTCTTCAACACTGTGCAAGATGGGGATCAGCCTACTCTGACTCTAACAACACAGTTGGTCTGCCAGAGGAGCACTGCAGCTACCAGCACCTTGAATATCATTGAAGCTATCAGCATCAAAAAAAAAAAACAAACACCAAAATTGCTCTCAAAAGCAACTGCCCTATCAACCTCTACATAATCTGATTTATCTATCACACATGCTTTGTAAAAGCATCAACGCATTAATTTCAACAGGGTCAACTTCATACTCACTAAAAAGGGAATGGGACACAATGAATTGGTTTTGGTCAGGCACAGCACAATATTTATGACCTTTTTTTCACCACTACAGTTATGCTACAAATGCATTTTATGTGAGTAGATCTCATTAGACGAGCAGGCGTTTGCAAAACATTGCAAATGCAACATAGTATAATGAGTACACTTCCAGGCAGTATATTCTAGTACCCTCCAGGCCTTGATTGGGCAGCTCATTTAAACATCAGGTTAAATCCTGTTCAAGTGAAGAGCCTTATAGAAGTTTTGCAGCAGTGCTCTTAATGACTGTGAAAAAAATGTCAGGAAGCAGAATGAAGTCAGTTCTCATTTTCTCTCCCTTTTTCAGCTATCCGCCCTAAGAATCCTTACTAATTTTTTTTCAGACACATGAATTAGGCATGGACTTACAGGGAAATAGGTATTTCCTTCCTCCTCTCCCACCAAAGATAACACCCCCCGATGTTACACCACCGCTATTAACTGGCACAGATTTTTGTGCCTCCGGCAGCAGTTCTGATGTCCCCTCTGCCTTCCCATTCACCTTGGGCTGGGGTTTTCCACCGGGACCCGCTGTCCAGCTGTTTCCAGCTGCGTCCGGCACCCCCCGGCAGGTGGCACTCGGGCTCCGCCGCTGGCGGGCAGCCGGGCACCGGGGCCGTGCTGGCGGACAGCAAGGAGGGGGGGGTCCACAAGCACCTATTTCATCGCTGGGATCGAGGCAAAGAGGCCCTTTCCGTGCTTTAATTCTTACCAGCATCTGCTGTGAGCTCCTTGGTGTCGCTCAGGGGGAAGTCTCACCGCCCGGCAAAGGAAAGCCCGAGGTGGGAGTGCGGCCAGGGGCTTGCAAGGTGTACGCTTCCTGGAAGGAGCTGGGGCTAAAGTCTGAGCATATGTAACATCACAGCAACCTGTCACAGAAGGAGAATTTAAAATGTAGTTATTATCCTCAGGGGGAAATCTCTGCACTGAGAGGGGAATATATGTGCATACCATAACTCCTATTAGTGCTAATGGGAATTATGTGTGCAAATCCCCAAATTCCAGTGTACAAAGAAGAGAGTGTCCCCGTAAGGGTCTGAAATATCCATTTGAATTAAGCCTGATGGCTGCAAAACTCGTGATGCTGTGGCTCTTATTATAAATTTATACTTACTAGGACTAAGTTTCACCTGAAACAACAGAGCCTGAAGTGTTATTTGTTCCAGCAAATTATTTTGTTAGATGTGATAATCAGTTCACAGCAGGACTGTGAGAGGTTGCTCAGCTTGTTGACAATTCTGGGACCCATCCAGCTTCAAGCAGCTTCTGAAACAGTTCCAAAGGCCACAGAGGGGACTCCCAAACCCAACTCCTCAGGGAGACATGGCCAGGACAAGATCGACTACCTACAGCCACATCCCAGAACAGCCCTTTCCCAGGGGCAGAGTTACCTGTTCTGTCAAGCACACCCCCACTCCAAAGTATAAATGATAGGCAAGACTCAGCAGGGGTGCTGCTGTTCCCAGACCCTTGTATTTTGTCAGGTGGATGAGATCTTTTTCTTATGAGCTAAGTGTCTAAGACACAGTCTGAGGTGAAGGAGGACCTGCAAATCAGTTGTCCTTAACTTACTTGGCCATTCTGTAGTTTATTTCAGGACTTATGTGACCTAAGGGTATGTCTTCCATTAGCATCACCTTTGAATTAGGAAGATGCCTTTCACAGGAGCTTTCATCCTACATTTATCATCTCAGCCTCAGATTAGATTTAATCCCAGGGTATCTCTCCTTTCAAGGCTGCACATTCTCCCTCGGGGCTGGTAGGAAGGAAAATCTGTCCTGACCCTCATGTTTCAGCAACTGCATCAAGTGAGCAGTCAAGGTGCTGCCAGAGGGATGCTATGGGTCTGCAGGGCTCCTGAATGCAGAAACAGACATGGCTGTGGCTTCAGCCTGCCCTGTCTCACCTTTATTACCTTGTTATATAGTCTAACACCTAGGGGGACATGAAAGCATAGAGGAAAGGTGTGGAGGGTTTGAGCCAGCAGTGTGCAGGGTGACAAGGAGGGTCCCCTTTCCAGGGATGTCCACCTTACATGCCACAGAGAAACAATGGTGCTGGGTGCCAGCATGTACAGGGGCTGCCACAGCCATGGTAGGAAACACCTGCCAGGCAGCCCCTCACCCCCTCCCACTCTCATATTTTCTCTTCCTCCTGTTTCTTTACATATTAGCACCCAGACTCCTTATTCCCCTCGATTAGCCCACTTCAGAGCAGCCATGTGTGCCGTTTAATCCTATGCAGGGCCAAAATTAGGGTGAAGCAGACCAGCATGCAATGCCACCCTAGATTTAAATACCATTCATAGAGACAGGGAGTTGTTCTGTCCTGAGTGATTACTGAATCTATTGAGTTATTTGGAATAGGACAGTTAATTATTTTTAAACCCTACTCTTCTACTTAAAGCCAGGGTGTGACTCCAACAAATTCACTTCTGAATCTTATAATAGAATAGAAGTATTGCCAGTCCTCATTAAAAACACCACAAAAGCCACAGCAGCAGCACTGTGTTCCTGGTAACGATTTGTTTCACCGATAGATCAAACAGCCTGTTGACAATGGTTGACTGCAACCGACAGCCTCTTCTAATAAGATAAAGAAGTTGTACATTTTATTGATTATAAAGCAAATTGGGGTTTTGTTCCTTTAAATTTTTTATTGGCTAAAAAATGGAAGACTTATGCCTTTGAAATTGCAGCTTGCCATGACATTACAATGAGTTATAATCCTAAAGTATTCATGCTTCCTCAAAGGCCTAACACATTTGTCTGCTTTGCAAGCTTGTCGTAAAATGCCCCACATTTACATACGTATTTTCAGGAGTTTTTTATTCAAGAACTGCAGCAGACTTGAGAAAGGGAATGGGCAAGAATTCTTGAGATCCTGGTATTTTAGGAGTGTTGCAATATCTCATCACGAGCTATGAGCTTGAGGCAGACATTCTCGGATAAGGTTCTTAGGTTTTTGTTACACAGGAGGTGAAGTTTTTAATCCCTTCTGGCTCTGAAGATCTATGTTCCTGAACACCCTGGGAATGGAGCTCATATTGCCAAAATAAATCTAACGCTTTCTAGATCAATATTTAGGGTCAGATCTTATAGAGGCTCAAGGCACATCAAGGAGCTTTTTAAAGGCCAGCAGCCAAAATCAGGACCTTCAAATCTGCAATCGGTATTTCTCTTGCAATCACCAAATACCTCCCTGCTTGTGTCTGAGCTGTGCAGTCACCTCCATCTCTGCCTGTGCCTTCACACAGAGAATAGCAGGTACATGGAGATCTGCTGTGTTACAGAGCCTGAGCAGTTCCCCAGCCCCTGAATGGCATCATTCAAAGGCGGAGGCCACTGGACACCTATGGCATCAGGGCAGAATGCCTCAAAATCACCGTAGTGTGAACTTTGCTTTCCTAACATAATGAGAGAGGGAAAGAGAGGAGTTGCTTGTCCCTTCCCTGACACATCTTTGAGATAAAAAAGCTGGAGCACTAAATTCCAGCAGTAAAGCCTGCCTTGCAATTGAGACACTGGCAGGGAGGTGTCTCGGCTTCTAGACTCTAGTCTCAGGGCTATTTCTGTTTTCTCGCTCTTCCTGCTCTTTTCCTGCTCGTCCCTGGCAGCTGGACAATATAAAAAGGGGTGGCAGGGAAGGGTAAAAAAAAGAGTCTTAGAAGGAGCCCTCAGAGCACAGGCTTCCTGCTCCTGTCTCAGTGCACTTCCACTTCTTGACTCAGAGCACCTCCAAAGGGAAAGACATTCAGGCTCCCCTTGGCAACATGGTTTTTTTCACTGTTAGTAGCTGAGATTTGTCAGGAAAACATGCCCCTACTCTGCTGAATCCCAGCTCATGGGCAGGCATCTGCCGAGTGTTCCTGACAAGTAAGGGATGTAGATCTGAACCCTTACAGGAGCTGGAGCATGCCCTACCCAGATCCACTGCTCCCAGCTACTAGGCACTTAAGTAGATCAGTGTTGCCATTGCCATTGGATATGAATTAAGAGTGAAAAAAGCAACCCTTGCACTGTTATTAAGCAACAGGGTATAGGGTACATCTCCCAGAAACACTGGATCCATCACATATGATAGCAGTTTTCTTCCTAGGAATCACCTCTGCATTGAGAGGACAAACCATCTTCATGCTCCTCCTTTTTCAACCTTTTCCTTATATATGAGAAAATAGTACAAAATGTCAGATACCACACCACCCTGAAAACTAACACTTCGGCTGGAGCACTTTATCCATATGACCCTTTGCGTGTTCTCATCTTCAGCCTTTTTCAGTAAGGAAAGCACACACACAGACATTCACAGAGTCCATAGCAGGTGACAAGGGAAACTATTGGTAACTCACTTTCCAGCTGCTTTAGGGTGTGCAATTCATGATCTGCTGCTTGCAAAGCGATGAGGCGCCACAAATGGGTGCAATAACCATGGGGCTTTCACCTCCCAGGGATCTCTGTCCCCATGTGGGGACCAGTTCCCAGGTCAACGTGTCTGGTAACTGGATCTGAAACACAGCTCTTCAAAGTGGCAGCATTCCCACAAACGGTGATGAACCGATTAAACCCATAGTTTAGCACTTATATACCTTATTCTATTTTAAAATTAGTGTCTGAAGTGGTTTAGTGGCTCCACCATTGAATTCAGTGCCAGTGCTTGAGCTTAGGAGACTTGTTTGAAAATTTTGGCCCAAGTACATGGGTTATTACCAGGTAACAGCCATACTCTCACAAAGGGCATTGCAGTGCAGCAGTTCATGCTATCTCAGTCCTACAGGGATTGAAAACCCTTTGCTTTCCTGTTTGTTGATCGGGTGCTTTCACCAGTGCTCAAGTCAAAGGGAGGAAAAAAATATTAACAAAGCTTCATAGAAATATTGCATTCTTTCCTAGAGTGGAGGCAAAACAAACAGAAGTTTAAAGTAAACAGTTTCTACCAGCAGATCTTTTCCCCTATTATTGCATGGATTACAATGCCCTTCAGCCAGCAGAAGGCCGAGAAAGTTCTGCCAGGAAAAAGTTATTTGAAAAAGTTTACTTTAAACTTTTGTTTGCTTTGCTGTGCACAAACACACACACACAAAAGACACTTTCTTTTTCTACTTTAGTGCTAGCTAGAAAGCAAATGGATTTCTCTATTGACTGGCTGGAAAAAGTAAAGGCAAGTTTCTTCATGGTCATGCCTCTGCCCAACCATGATCTGGAAGAACACTGTGAGAGTTAAAGAAGGACTGTCCTGTTCACCTAGGACATGCAGACCATTGGAAAAAACAAAGATGAGTATATCTGATCATTCCACAGATATAAACAAGCACAAATCTGCCAAAGCCAAACAGGATCATTTTATTCTAATAAAATTGCTCAATGAATCTTTTTCTTCTAAATCTCTGTCCCTTTTGTAATGAAGACAAAAGTTGCAGTCTGCTTTCATTCACACCCCTGTAAATCTCAAGTAACTGGAAGAGAGCAAAAAAAGCTCTGTTGTTGGTTAGGACAGAAATTCTGACTAAAAGGTAGAGCAGTCTCCAAACAGCAACCATCATCTTTTGTAAAAAAATGCTCTCATTTCTGATCAGTTATAATGTTTCCATTTGAAACAGATTCCTTGATCAGAAGTTAATAAAAGTATGCCATGTGAAATACACAGAGCACTTTATAAAATAGATAAGAAAAATAGGGTTGTGTCCTGAAGACTTTGTAACTGGAAAATAAGAAAGAGAAAGAAAAAAAGAGACAAAGGAAGATAAAAAGGGGTTTCTAGCAATGTATAAGCAAAGCAGGATAAAGCTGAATAGCAGTTGGATTAGTGCAGCATGAGTTTGTTTTTAAAGTACATCCCTTTTCAGCGCTTCCACCATCTCCCTTCTGCCCCACAGCCCTGACCTTGTTCCTCCCCATTTCAAAAGAGCTGTTCCTCCTTATTTCCCTTTTGACCTGCATTCCTCACTGCTGGCTGTACTGTGGCGATAAAGGCACCAGTAAACCCAGCCAGCTTGTCTAAGATCAGAAGATATGGCGCGTGATGTTAGCAAATTAACTGATTGGTATAAAACAAAGGGGGGGGGGGGGCGGAGGGGAGAAGTTGTCAGGAAGCTGAGAACTCTTGAACCCATTTAAACAAATAAGTGGAAGAAGAGTAGGCTTGTCTGTCACAGGAATATCATCTGCAAGAACCAAGCCAGAGCTAGGAAGCTACAATCAGATGCAGCCTCTGAGAGCAGCCCCTGTTAAGGTAACAGAGCTGTTTAAGAGCGATGAGTTCCTGCTTTTCAAAAGGCAGGATACGCTGGGATGCTCCCCGTGGCCACTTCCACCCCCGACAGACCTGCGCTTGATATCCTCAGGTTGCTCCTCTCTGCAAACACTGGCAAAGAGACAATATAGCCTTTTTGCGTGCTTCCTTTATAATCATGCTTTCAAGGGCCCTGAGCTGGTAAAAAAGGCAGATAATTGCAGTAAGGCTTTGAGATACACACAAACTCATTCACTTAGTAGTATTAACTGGCTTTCCTGCTTTTCCACCAGCACTAAGAGGGTTAATACCTTCCTCCTGGGCTGGGCTCCAGAGACTTTGCTCTCTGTGGCTCCAGATGGCTTTCAGACCTCTCTAAAGTTTTGCTGCCCTCATTAGTGACAGATGTGGGAGTTACAATTTGAAACTTAGGTTCACTAAAGTGAAGCATTGCAAAATCCCGGGAACCTGTACTCTTCAATGTGCCAGTGGTACAGTTCACAGAAACATGCTCTCCTGTTACAAGGAACAAGAGACTTTAGTACCAACAACATCACTTCCCTTTACCCCCTTCCCTTTATCTCAGACATCCAGTGAAGCCTTGCCTGGGAGCCTCTGTCATTGCACACCGGCCAAAGGCCTGACAGTGTTTTCTCCTGGGCTGAGTCTTGTATGCCTCCCACCATCCCTGATGGCACAGTGCCGGCCTCCTGCCTCAAATGATCACTTCCTCATACAGCTGGAGCCAAGCACTAATTCTGTACATGTCATCAGCCCTGCTATTTCAGTATATTTATTTCATCTGGCATCTGAACTAAAGCCCATCTCAACCACTGCTTTTGTCATGAAAGCAGACATTTTTTCATTGCTGCATGCAGCATGCTTGAGAACCACATCCAGAGCATGCTTTCATTCAAATTCCCTTCCTTTCTTCCTGCTATAGAAAGGGGAGATTCAAAACATGGCTGTACTCCCCAGGATGTTTGCTTTAGCAACCAGCTCATAACACTCATCTGCAGAACCTGACAGGTAAAACCACTGAGGTCAGCCTGCACTGGCATTGTAAGAGACCTGGAGAAGATACTGTTTCACTGTCATTATATTCAGCCCTTCACTAGCAGCTCTTGTACGCAGAAAACACATGGTACAACTGTCACTTCTAACATCCTCTATTAGTACTGCTTGAATTTTGAGCTGGTGGAGGAGGTCTAAAATAGCCATGAAACGTGATCATTTCTGAATGGGATTGAATTAGATGGTGCAGAGTAGAAACAATCTAACTTTTTGGTCATTCAAATAGTTAACAGGAACCATTTGGAAGGACAGCTTACTTTAAAAAGTGGTTTTATGTAACTATTGTACACTATGTGTAAGCACCGAATATATTTCTGTTCATCCTTCTTGGCACAGACATGCAAACACGTAGGAGAAGAATACCTCTGTGATACATGCACAGGTTGTCAGATCTGGAAGGATGCTGTTCATTTGTAGCTTACAGCATATGTATTCCATGCACACAATGTCTTTCTGAAGAAAGCAATAACTTTAAAGGAGAAAAAACTGACCAAACAAGACCATTCAAGACATATGACAGTACAACCAGATCTCACAGGCTAACACAATTTCTTCGAAGCTGAGCAGAACCACAGGATCTTTCCCTTTTCCTGCTGTTTCTTCAGGATTATGCTATGTTTCACTAGCCTGTAATATTTTTAGCCTAGAAATATTGCATACAAATCATTCCTTAAAAAGGTAGCATATAGGACATCATTAGGAGCTGCTTTAAGATTCAGTTGACCTTTTTTCACTTCTGTTTATCTCCAGGGCAGACACCCTTGTGTCTCTCATTTCCCCTATAATCCGTAAATCTGTTCAAATTTTCATGTCCCCGCCTTTAAATGTTATCACCTCCCCTTCCACATCACTATTCCCCTTTTATTTTGTGAAGTTCTGTTATTCAGACAGAGAAGCATGTGGTTCTCTAGGTGTTAGCTCTCAGCTATACATTTTGGCCCAGAATGTAATCTTTCCTCCTTCCCCCGCTCCTTGAAAATGTTACGTATTTGAATTAGGACATGCTCACTCCTCCATTTTATTACCCACCAAGCATTGCCATTTTAACCTTTGTATCACAGTTCTCTTTCTGCCTTCCTAGTGCAGTGCTGACATCCCTTACTCACTGCCAAGCTGAACACTACACTCCATCCTCCTCAGCTGGGCAGTAGATTGTGGGTACTAAGTACACCACAGGGGAGAGAGTCTGTGCATAGGTATGTCCTCATTAGTGTCTGCTGAGGTGGGGGAATGGATATACCGCTCTGCCCCACCCATTTATAGAGGCACTGTGTGCATCACTGTTTCTGAGAACGAGGAGTCAAGCCCCCAAGTCTTTAGGAGATAACTATAGACATTAAGTGCTGATTGTAACAAAGACAAACCAAAATAGAGCATAAGAAGGAAGATTATCTTGTACTAGGATTTGCACTATAAGTTCAGTAAGAATATACTTTGCTTTTCTCTGCTTTCATGCAACCTACCTCCTGAAGAGGTGAACAAGCTTCCTCTTCCTTAGCTGGCATCTAAATGGGTTACAGCTGCTACTGATTTCATTTAGGGCTTAAACCATTGATGACAGATGCCATGACTTGAGTAGAGGAGTTTGATAACTCCTAGCTGGGTATTTGTACATAATATTTCTGCAGCATTCTTATGCAGCAAGGAATATATTTTCAGCTTAAGAAGTGTGACACAATCTTTCATAATGAACATAAATGAGCTGATACTAATATGGTTAAGGTGGACATTTCTAAGTGTGTCAACAGGAAGGGAAACCCCCAATATGTTAAGGAAGACAGGTGAAATCAGAAATGGCTCAGGAGTTGCAAGAAAAGCAACTTTAAGATCACTTAAAAAAAAAAAAAGGAAGTGGTTCATAACATCAGTGAATGAAAAACAGCTAAATGAATTTCACTATTGATAATGAGCAGGAAACCCAGTGCCTGGGATCATGAGTTTATGCAAATCTGTTATTACTGCAAATTGGCATCCTAAGACCCTGATCATACAACACTTGCACATATGCTTAACTTTATGCACATGAGCAGTCTCATTAATGCCAAAGACTTAGTCGTGCATAAAACTGAGCAAATGCATGAGTGTTTGTAAGACTGGGATTTAAACACAAGGGATAGAAAACAAATTTACTGTATCATCAACAATTATTTCTGAAACCCATCAGAAGCCAAGGTGGTGCCAGAAGTCTGTTTAGTGTAGAAACAGTCAAAAAGAGAGAGGAGTGGGATTTTGGAGGTCGCTGCCTTTAACTCAATCCATTAGGCCCAATAATGGTGGGCCAAACACAGGAGGAAAGCATCCCTGCCCAGATTAAACTTTAGCTGATTATGGGTACTGGAGACATAGAATTTCAAGTCACGTTTTATAAGACATACTGGACTGCCTTTTAAAACCAGATTTCAAATTTAGTTATTGAAAAGAACTGTTTATAATCAACTTGGATTTGACTAAATTATTCAGTAGTGTCTCGCAAAAGTCTCACAAAATTAATTTAAATGGTGTTAGGTTTATGTGGATTCAGAGCTGACTGCAGCATTTATATAAATAGTTAGAATAAATACAAAGGCTTACATAAGAGGGAGGTGCCTATTGGCACTGCAGTGAAAACTGATGTCTAGTATTATAGTTAGTTTTAACAAGGATATTAAGCTGTGCTTCAGAAAACAGAAGAGTTCCCTTACATTATGAAACATGATGAAAAAATGCTATTTCTTGGGAATACAAAAGAGTAAATACAATAAAATTTGAGTACTTACCAGCAAGACAAGAAAAAAAAAAAAAAGAACTGTAAAACATCTGTAGAAGTAAAGCTTCTACCAAATTTAAAGGGATGGCTGTGGAGAAGGAATTCTGGGAAAAGTGAAACCCTACATTGAGAAGATGTAAAAATAAAGTCTCTATGAAAAGTAAGGTCTTGTTATAAACAGAATCAGTCAAAAGCCATGCTTACATTTCATGGAAATTTCTGTCTGCTTTTTAAGCTTTCTCTTGTTCCAGTTTGAAAAAAAATAATACATTCTCAGCAATCAGTTTTATTGCTACTTTTTGTTGTGGTTTTCTTGTTGGGTTTGTTTTTTTATTTCATACTTTCTGTTCTTTTCACCCAGTAGGATTGCTGCTGTCAATTTTGCTGTGTAATAGTAAAGTTGATGGTATTATGGTACTTTCTGTTAGTCACATCTTGCATCTTATTTCAAAGCAGCAGTTCCAGAATCTCTTGGTCCCATGCCTGGCTATGTATCTGACTCCTGGCAATGTCTGGATATTGCAAGGGACCTTGGTTCTCCATAGGGTTTATTCAGGAGGGTTGTCATGGAGATAGAAAGTCTGAAAAAGGCAGTACGGTCCTTCATGCAGCTGCAGTCTATATGGACAAGCTGCCCACAGGAATGGCCATGAGAGCTGAGCTGGCAGGGAGCCAGGCAACTTGTGAAAATGCTTTAGCACATTCGCACTTGATATTTTGGTTGTGGTTAAATGGAGTACCGATGCATTGATGACCAGCTGTTTTCAAGTCTGCATCCATCTTAAAGGCTTAATTTTATATAAAAATAGCTTTGGGGGATGGCTTCGGTGAGGTAGCATCTTCTGTAATATCACAGCACAGTAATGCTTTGTCCCTTACACATACAAGAGCAAAGTGGAAGAAGTAACACATGCTGGAACAGGTTGCTGGCCAGGAGCCCTCCTCCCACTAGCTCTTTTCCCAAGGGAAATAAAGTTTGAGCTTTCTTCTTGAGTTAAGTTTTTGCCTTTTTATCTCCTCTATAAAGGCTTCAAAGAGGGTGGTAGGACTTCTCCAGTGACTAGCTGGCATCTGGCAAGAGTGCCATTCTGAGCTGGGCTTTAAGCAACTATTGTGACAAAGATAAAAAAAGTAGATATAAAAGTGGTATTATTGGTGAGAAAAGTTATGCTGGAGGTGTAGCATCTGGTGGAGTCAGACCCCAAAATATTTGTTCATTCTGTCTAACATCACCATGTGCAACATTGTTTTATATGGCTGGTCAATAAGATGCACAAGTTTGCAGATTCTTGGCTTCAGGGTACCACCGTGTTCTGAGTTGAAGGACTATGACAACTGGAGAGTGGATGAAAGTCTGAAATAAATTTGAACAGTAATGATGGTATTTTCAATGCCTACATGCTTCATTCTACAGCTCTGACAGACTGAACCTTCCAAAGGCTGTGATGCTAACTGACTCCTAAATGTTGTGGGTTTTTTGAAATAGACTTCAAATTCTTTGAGGAAATAATTATTTCAGAATAAACCAGTCTTTCTTAATCCAGACCTTATTTATTATATTCTGAAGCACACCTTGAAATGCAACACTGAACACAATTTCTCTTTGATTGGTTTAATGGAAACAATTTCTCTCTTCAGCAAGCACTTGCTTTCAGAGTGAAGCCTTAACATTTTATTTTATATCTGTCTTGTCAATCATTGTTTTCTTTCTTCTTGTTGGCCCCACCTGGAAATGTCACATACCTCTCAAAAGCATGTAATATGAAAAAATGCTGAACAAGTTCTTATTTTTCAAACCAGTCAATTATTTACCAGTTGATCTAGCAAGTATGTAAAATTTATTTTTGGAAAAACAGTTTATGCAGCTGATGCATGGCACCTGTGTGCAAGTTTGCTTAACAAAATCATAACTAATGCCCAACTGTAATTTTTCTGATTTGATATTTCATATCATAGCCTGATAGAACAATACAGACTGGAAAGGACCTCAGAGAGTCCCTGCTCAAAGCAGGGTCAGGTATGAGATCAGATTGCTAAGGGTTTTACCCTATCTTAAAAACCTCCAAAGATTTTAACACAACCACATGACCTCTCTGGGTAACCATTTCCAGTGCTTAACTATTCTCACAGTGAAAAGATTTTTTCTCATATCTTGCTGAAGCCTTTCTTTTTCCAATTGATGCCCATTATCTCTCCTCCTCTCTCTCTCTCTGGGTTGGGGCTTGTGTTACTAGGGGCTGTGACAAATAAAACCTTTTATTTCTTGTCTGTATTTCTGCATGCATTAGGGAGGACAATTACAATAGCCTTCAGGCTTTAAGGCAATGAATCTAAACAAGTTTTTTTCCTGCTCCTTATGTGTTGTATTAAAAGACGAAAACTCATCCTTGCATGTAAAGAAAACAGAGTTTCAATGAAGATCTGACCCAGAGACTGGAAAAACCAGTTTTCCTATAAAGGACGTCCTTTCATTAAAATGCCTATTGTAACTTAAACAATTTATGATATATTTTCTTTTCCAGGAGTGTTTTCAATCTCACTGAGCATGCTGAAATCATTATATAGTTACTAGAGATGCTTCTTTGTCCAGTCAGACTTACTATAGTTACATTTCTGCAGGAGATTAAAAATAATGTATTAGTAGCTATCCTTCTAAAAATACTGTTTGAAGTAATATGTACCTGTATCTTTCCAAACCTGGAAGAACATACACAACAGCAAAGGAAATAATACAGCAAACAATTCAGGGCAAATAATATATAACCATGAGAACTTACACCATTATATTTATTTAAATAAAGGGAAACGTCAAAATGTGCAAGCTAAGAACATCTGTTTATTCACATATTTTACATTCAAAAGACCAACAGATTATTTTTTTTTCCCCAAGAAAAAGGGCTTCTCTTGTGGTTTCCAAAGTTTTGTCAGAGACATGGAATATACTTAATGAAGCATATCACTGAAGTGCATACAGTGAAAGCCTTGTGTATAGGGAAAAAGATAAAAACCAAACAAACAAATTAGACCATTACCAACAAAAGGTTTCCTTTAATATAAATAAATCTCAGAGTAGTGCTTTGTTTTAGCAGACAACACAACAGTGGGATTTATTAAAAACTACATATTTACAGTGCCTCACTGGTAAAAATACTGGGTTTCATCTGAGATCCTAGACACTTCCTGAGAAGGCAATGTGGATTGAGGATTGCTCAGCACTTCACATACACAAGCTAGGTGCTAAAAGGGTGAAATTAAAGCATACTTTTAAAGTAAGTCAGATGGGAAAGGTAGAACTGCTGATGCATCATATCTATGCCCTGATCTGGCAAAACCTGCACCTTAAATACTCCGTTTGTATTTCAGTAGATCTATGGGTGCTCCCAAGGTTAAACACAGGATAAGTGTTTCAAAACCAGGAGCCTCAGAGGAATCAGTATCTGAAGGGGGCCTATAGGGATGCTGGGGAGGGACTCTTCGTCAGGGCCTGTAGTGACAAGACAAGGGGTAACGGGTTAAAACTTAAACAGGGGAAGTTTAGATTGGATATAAGGAGGAAATTCTTTCCTGTTAGGGTGGTGAGACACTGGAATCAGTTGCCCAGGGAGGTTGTGAGTGCTCCATCCCTGGCGGTGTTCAAGGCCAGGTTGGATGAAGCCTTGTGTGGGATGGTTTAGTGTGAGGTGTCCCTGCCCATGGCAGGGGGGTTGGAACTAGATGATCTTGAGGCCCTTTCCAACCCTAACTATTCTATAAGACAAGTGATTGACTCAAAGATTCTGTGAATAAACTGCTGTAGTTACAATTTTACCTGGTATGGAGGCACACAACATTGAATTTAAATCTGCATTCTTCTGCATGGGTGATTACTACCACTTTTACTTTAATGCTACAAGGTCTGGATTCCAACTATCGAGTGACAAACTTATGAAAGCATCTTCTTCCCACAGCCTCCAAAATCATCGTGCCTGTTTAGCAGATCTCAGTCTTTTTGGCAATTAAATAAAACAAGAACCAGATCTTTTTCAAAGTATTCACAAAACAATCTTTCACTTATAAAATGGCTGTCCCACCATTCTTGTATCAGATCTGACCTCAGCTCTTAAGATCTAAACAGTTCTTTAAAAGTTATAAAAATAAAGAATTGATTAATATACAAATATATATTTCAGAGTGATAAGAGAATAATATTAAACAAATTCTTTCTTTAATCTACTTTAAATTAAAAGAAATGTTTTCAAAAGTCTGGGCTGAAGCTGATCTTTATCTATTGACTCTTTAATGGAACCCATTCCCTGCAGATGACCACATACAACTTAAATGTAAGAAGCTCATTGTTACAAAAAATACAGTGAACATGTTTCACCAACAAGACAATTCATAAAATCTGCTGTGCCAGTTAGATTTCGGTATCTTGCTTTCAAAAACTGCAGATATTTCTAATATTAGAAACATAAACCTGAAAGTCATAAAAATCTTGAGCTTCTTCAGAAATTTGCTTTTTTTCCCCAGTCTTCATAAATATTTGTTTTGCAATAATCAAGTTTGCTTCGTATACTGTTTGTACACAGCATAATATAAATGCTTTGCATTAATGCACACATATGTACAAAACCAGTCAGTAATTCAATTAAGAGATATGCCTGCTCACTGTATCATTTCATACTTTCACAATAACATATTTTTTCCATAATATCCATAACAACATCATCTAGCTTGCTTCCTTCTTCCACTGAAATGCTCGTGCATATTTTTGTTCTGTTTATCTCAAGCAGCCAAAACAGCAAGGAACATTTTTGAACAGCCTATAATATTCTTCCTGAATCTGAAATAAAAATGTTGAATTCAAATATGAGATTTGTTGTTTATGGTTATATATTTATTAATAAATCTCTATGTCTTTCAAATAATTTTGTACTGCTCCTCTCACTAGATGTCTTAAGGTAGGGCTGGTTTTGACTTTAGGACAGAATGAAGGAAGTATTATCACAGAATAGTGTGGGTGAATCCTGCTGTTCACTGGAAAGGCTGCAAGTGAGTTTTATTGCACACACTGCATTATTTCACTGGGTTAATGACACTATAACCAGTTCTACAATTTAAAAAAAAAAACAAACACCACTTTTTCCATATTTCATATATTGGTTTTAAAACTGGGGAGAGACATGTGAGAAGGTAAAATTTCATCAGAGATTTGTCTCCACTGAAGGTGTAAAAAAATTTCATATTTTCTCTTCTCTCCCCCATTAATGGCACAAGGATTTCCTTCCTTGCTCTGATAAAACATTTGTACCACAACTCCACTTCAGGACTGGGGAGCTGCGTCTGTAGGTACATAAGACTGCCTGAGTGACTTCCCACAAAGAATGGGACACTTACCTTCCTAGACAGCACACAAAGAAATATGAAAATGAACATCCCCTGGAATGCATTGAAGATTGTAAAAAGGTATGCTGTAACCACGGATCCCTGGACAACATGGAGGACTCCGAAGATCCACGTAGCCCCAAGGAGGAACAGGAGAGCAAGAGCACCTCGGGCACAGGATCTAGACAGGAAGGAAGCATTGTGAACAGCATGTGGGCAAGTGCTATTTTCCTTCTTTCACCACTTTGGAAGGTAAATGCTGCCTAGGCAATTTTTTCATATCTGCAAAGTCCTGAGAAATGCAAATACATGGTCTGTTCTTTGGGGTGTGCTGTAGCATTGTGGCACGAATAAGCTCACGTAATCACTGCTGAAGAGGAAAGTAGAACTGGAGGGCCCTAAAACACTGGCTTCTTTAATCTTCAGATACGTTTTCTCTGGTGTACTGCAGCACCATATGATTTGATTTAAATCTACTGTTAGTGTAATACCCCAAGGAAAAACACATGTCTGTTATGAAGCATTCCCCCCCTTTTCCTCCACCTCCTTATCTTCCTCAAAAAATAACCCAGAAAATTGTACAGTGTGCTCTTAGGTCAGTACATGTGCATGGCATCAAAAGGTTCCCAGGCTGCCTCTCAGGTTCACTGCAGAAGACGGTTCCAGCTGTAAAACTAGACTTACTTTCTTTCATTCTTTCTCTTAAAAAAAAATAAAAAAAAAATTGTTTTTGCTTACAGACTTGAGCAAATTACAGCATGTTGTCTTGGAAATGAAGCTACTGATTACTTTCTTATACACTCTTAGACCAGTCCTTGCAGGACTTCCATTGAACAACAGACATTTTTAGCACTGTTCATCAGAAAATGAATAATTTTCATCTTCGTTAAAAACAGGTCACCACATGAAGCTACGAAGGGTAAGGAATACAAAAAAGTAATCAATCAAACAATTGCTAAATCCTAACTATAAATCTAGTGCAATGCATTGAAACTGCAGGAGTGTTCCTAAGCAACACAAACAGTAAGTTGTTTTCAATGTTCCCTGTAGTACACTTCAGCTTTTCCTGCACAAACGGTTTTCAAGGTCTTTATAAATCAGTTTTAAAGAGACTGAGCTGATGGAAAAATCATAGCAGAATGCAAAGTAAAAATCCTGGAGAGAATCCTACCATACTCCCTAACACCACAGAAGTACAATGTCCTACTGTGGACTTTTTACAAACAACATGAATGGTTTGATTGTCTTATCACCAAATTACTTGTTACTTCAAGGCAAATATTTTTATCCCAATTCAGGCATAAGGTTTGAAATCTTTTTTGGCTTGCATAGAGGCTGTGGAAAGTAATTAAGGAAAAAAAAGGACAATTACTTCTTTAACCTTGCCATCTGTCTTTACCCTCTGTTTGATATGGGCCACTTGTATTCCTTGTACACCTCTCACACAACCCCAGTGTTACTGTACAAGGTATTGCTCTATGGGAATAAAGATTGCAAAATATACCTTTTAACAGAAAAAGAAATAATCTTTCTTTTTCTACAAATCCTCCAGAAGATTAAACTGTTACTTTTGAAGGCTTACTTTCATCTCTGGCTGTATTTAAACTTAGAGAATATAGAATTTGTATTAATCGGCATACTTACCTTATATTTTCATAGCAACTAACTTCTGGCTTTAACATTGCAGTGTGTCGAAATACTTTATAAATAATCACTCCAAAAGCCAACAAATTAACCTGTGGTGGGTGAAGAAAGGAACTTTTACTTCAAAAAAGGATGCTTTTGAATTTCAGGAGCTGATACACATCGAAATTCCTGGGCACTGGAATGGGTTGCACAGGGAAGCTGTGAATTCTCCATCCCTGGTGGTGTTCAAGGCTGGGTTGGACAGAGCCTTGCTTGACATGGTTTAGTGTGAAGTGTCCCTGCCCATGGCAGGGGGTTGGAACTTGATAATCTTAAGGTCCTTTCCTAACTAACTATTCTGTGATTCCATGATTCTATAATTCAATTCTATAATTCTATGTTTCTATGAAATGAAACAAATCAGATGAAGTTTCTGTATATTTGAAACCTATAGAATCCAGTGCTGGGGGAAGAAAACCCCTGCTCTTTTCTGTTCCACTTCTATGAAGAAAATATAAGCCGTGTAATAAACATTGATCAAACAAGGCTGTAACGCCACCTTATCTCAACAGTATCACTATAAATGGTCTGCAAATGTTTATTGATATTATTGGTAAATCTCTTTGATTTTCTGCTGAGATTATTGTCCTTAACTAGAGATGACAGAAAGGAAAGGAAAGGAAAGGAAAGGAAAGGAAAGGAAAGGAAAGGAAAGGAAAGGAAAGGAAAGGAAAGGAAAGGAAAGGAAAGGAAAGGAAAGGAAAGGAAAGGAAAGGAAAGGAAAGGAAAGAGGGAAGGAAAAAGGGAAGGAAAATGTGAAGAGAAAGGGAAGAAAAAAGGAAAGGAAAAAGGAAAGGAAAGGAAAGGAAAAAGGAAAGGAAAGGAAAAGGGAAAGCAAAAAGGAGAGGAAAGGGAAGGGAAGGGAGGGGAAGGGAAGGGAAGAGGAAAAAGGAAAAAGGAAAAAGGAAAAAGGAAAAAGGAAAGGAAAGGAAAGGAAAGGAAAGGAAAGGAAAGGAAAGGAAAGGAAAGGAAAAAGGAGAAAGGAGAAAGGAGAAAAGATAAAGGAGAAAGGAGAAAGGAAAATGGAAAATGGAAAATGGAAAAAGGAAAGGAAAGGAAAAAGGGAAAAGGAAAATGGAAAATGGAAAAAGGAAAGGAAAGGAAAAAGGGAAAAGGAAAATGGGAAATGGAAAAGGGAAAGGAAAAAGGGAAAGGAAAAAGGGAAATGGAGAAAACAAAAAAGCCCCTCCTCCCTGTGGATTTTCTATTATATTGTGTAGAGCTTGACAAAATGTATGTCTTTTGTTGCTGAATAACAACATATGTTCTGAGGTCTTTGGGGTGTGAAAACTTTCAAGTGGCACAAGAAAACTTTGAGGTTTACACAAAGAATTTTTTAAGAACTAACTTTCGTTGAAAGGCTTCTTGCTGTGTATTCTCTCTTTTATTTTATGTTTGTTTCATAGGTGAATAATTTCAGTATTTTTTTTCCTGCCTTCTTTAAAATGGCATTACTTTATTTCAGTTTCAAATAGAAAAAAGCAACTAAAAACCACAGTTTTGCAAATGATGCTCAATTATAGTTCTGAACTTCTGTTTGCCCAGCTAGGCTTCGTTGATCTTTCATTTGAATTTATACTGCATTCATTTAACAGTGTGGATGGGTTTGCTTTCTTGCTTAAAAAAAAAAAATAAAAAAAATCTTACTCTGCTTTGCAGCATTTAACATCAGAATCTATTAAAAATGTTAGCAAATGAACCAAATTTTATCTGGATGTCATCCAGATACTATTTGTAGATCCTTGGTTGTAATCCCTTGGTTGGTTCCTGTGGGCTTCCAGCTGTAGACTGAATAGAATTAATGCCTTTCCCAACTTGTTTCTCCAGAAAGACTGTGTGGTTTTCCTCCCTCCCTCTTTAAAAAAAAACCCACAACCCACAACCATCTGAAATGAAAACAAAAGGCTGGTGTAGGAGCACAGCATCACATTAAAAAGAATCACTTTCATTTGTTAACACTTATGTATGTCCTCAGAACATTTTTGTTGTGTCAAGGGGGGAGTATGTGACATTAAATGCAGGCTCTGTTTTAATTAGCTGCATGCTCATACTTTAATACAGCATAATGTATTTACAATTTGATAAGACAGGAGATAGAGCTGATTAGCAGTTTAGGGAATTAATCCTTCACTGAATACCTTGTACTAGCACTGATCGTGAGAGCTATTCTGAAGCTCCTTATATTTAAAATTGTAATCTATAATATCTTCTAAACCAGCAATTTTTCAAAATTAATTATAAGTCAGTCAGCAGTTGTGAGTAATTATATGCAGACTTAGTTTTTATCTTATATTTGTTAGTGAATAATATATCAAATAACTTAGTGCACACACTGTAATCTGCATAACCTACCTAATGTATTTACTAATCTGAAAAAGGGAGGGTGAAATGTGATCAAAGTACCATGAGCATGGAGAATACACACAGCTACAGAAAAGAGCTATCAAGATCACAGCACAAACCACACGACCAAACTTCCTCTCTGCTGGCCTGTCATCAGAATCACTAATGTCAATGAGAGACTTCTTTTTGCCATTAATAGGCTCTGTAAGAAGCTTTATGGGCCAAACCTTCTTAACTTTTGGCCACATAAACCAGCTGCAGAACTGGAGATGCTCTCCTGAGCAATGGATTGAGCATGAGCAAGGATGGGGGGTGCTGAGGGGCAGATATGGGGCCTTGCGGCAGCAAACTATTTCTTTTTGTCTCAGTGGGGCTCCTTTACACAAATACTATTTACTCTATCCACTGCACAGAATAATAGGATTTGGCCCTCTACATTAAAGTAATATCCATTAACTATGATCTTTTCATTCATCAGTCCATTCTAATGGGAATAATCTGTACTGGGGGAACGGGAGAGGTTAACACCGGCTTCTCGGAGTCAGCTGCCAGAACACAATTATAGTACAATACGTCTCAGGTAGCCTCGCAGGAGGTAGTGTTACAGGGTAATGAGGGTGAGCTTAACTTCTGAAATACCCAGTCATTTCTAAGATTTATTAAAGCCTTAAGTCAGTTTTTTTGCCCCATTTTGAAGCACTCCATCAATAAAAAAATATCTATAGCAAAGTGCATAGACTGCCTTTACACAATGTTCAGTGTCTTAAAATAGTAGCTTTTAGGCAACATAGTGTGGTTGGTTTTATTTCTTTTCAACCTAAGTTAGAGACCTCTAAAACTGCATTTTGTCCTTATGGGACAATACAGGTAACAACAAAGTAATTACAATTGTTCAGTGACACAGAAATGCAGCAAAATTTGAGGGAAAACAGTAACATGAACTCATGGGTAAATTCAGGACAAAAAAATAACTAATGTTAATGTGCCAAGTGTGGCCTTTAGAGAAAACTGGTAATCCAACAGGAATCCTAAACTGAACATATTCTGCTTCAACCTGATACTCTGCATGTTCTTTGCCTCGGCTATATCTGAGAAATGTAAAGGAAAAAATTCACACTGAATGGCTGAACTGAGTAGGAATACCGAGAATTTGGACTAAAGTAAGGGGAAATGGCCTATATATAACTAATATCCTCAAAGAGCCATAGGTATTTCAACAAATGGCATGGAAAATCAAGTCACCCAAAATTCCCAGACAAAGAAAGAGCCACTTTTAATATATTTGAATTTGTATCCAAAACTGAGCTTCAAATGAGCAGAAATGGACATAGTAGGCTGTAAAAGTCATCAAAATATAGATAGGCACAAGGAATACTGGATCCCCTAATCTTCTAGCTGGGACAAACTGAGGGGCTTCTGGATGAGAAGCACTGAAACATTTAAAAAAGCTTCAGCTGCTACTTATAGCCAAATACTGTTTTATACTTACTTTGGTTGTAATCGCATGTTTTCATTTTTGCAATTAAAGCACAATCTTCAGATCTTGTTGAATAAACCTTCAATGATGCTATAATTAAGGCTGCCTTAAGGTGACAAGCAAGGTGAATGAGAATGAAATGGCAAACATAAGGCACGCTGTCTCCAGAGAGGCAGTAAGTTGGAGTGGAACAATATGTGCAGGCAACTGTGAAAACAAGCTCAGGACGGGCTTTGCACAGGCCTGGAAAGGGCCAGCCTGGGGACTGCTGCTGCCACATGCCGGCTTTGGGGAGAAGTTACCTGCATAATGAGCAGAGATACTCCACAGCTTTGGGCAAACCCAAAGCGTGAAATGTTGTGGCAGGGCCACAGTTTTATCAACTGAATAATGACATTACAGTGTGACATGGCAAGTTCCTGTGCCTTTGTTTTCAGTGTTATTACATGGCTGAGCAGTCAGAGAAACTGCTGCAAGTCCTGAGAGGGGCTTCTCAGCAAGTCTAATAGGCTAAAGGGGGATTGCACAGATTCTAAGCCCAGAACTGAATACGTTTTTTCTCTTATTTTATTGAACAAGCCACCCCAAACTTCTACTGGGCAAACAGCGCACTCAGTCATTACAGTTTCACAAAGGAAACCTCCGAATTTCTCCCTGCAAGCTCAATTCTGTGATGTGCTGAGCATCCTCAGCCCTCCCTCCCCCCGAGATTCAGTGGGAATCAGGTTTCAGTCAGTGTGCTCAGGTGCACTACAGGACTAATTTTAATAATTATTCCCCTTTTTTTTTCTTTTTTAAGTGGTTAATCAAAGACAAGGGCTGATATAGGAACAGTCTCCACTCATAGCATCTCCAGGGAATCATTTATCCTTAAAGATATTTGTAAAAGTGTTTTCAGCTTTCTTAAATTCTGGAAATGCTGTGGTATATTTATGCATAAATGGTAGAAAACTGTGAAATAGACATTGAATAAGGGCAGTTATTACGATCCCATGAAATCAGGATTCTCAAGATAGGGGCATCTACATTTATGTATCTGTGTAACCCAGAGTAATCTCCAAGGAGCCACAAATCTGGATGAGCTGGTTTTATTCTACATCTGTGACTGAGTTTAGAGGGAAGATGGTAAGTGGTACATCTCTCTTGGGGAGATCACCTTTGTGAAGGGTCACAAGGATTTAGGAGTGACTTCTGGCTCCGTTAAACCAGTTGCAGAACTCATGTTAAAAGGAGCCCTGTTGAGGCTTTGCACATCACAGAGAGTGGCATTCTCAAGGGATCTGCAGGCAACAGTGGACACTGCTCTGAATATCACTCTGCAGATTAGCACTTGCATGTATAATGGATGCACACTGTGGTCTAGAGCAGGTTAGTGAAATTTTCCTGTGGCTGTGTTTTGGCAATCTCCATGATACAGTTCCCATGTTCACAGCTGTAATGTTTGCTGGTAAGATACAGCAGGCACCCAAGGAAGATTTCAGAGCTCTCTAGAGTGGTACAAGTCCTATGATTAGATCTAACCCACAGCCACAACATTGGTCCAGATAATTTCTCTTGTAAAGAAATTCACAGGAGAGTAAGAGCAATTGAAAATTCCAAGAAATTTTCTGGTGCTTTCCTCATCATCTTGTCAACAATAAGGAGGTTTTGCCAATGGAATTAGACTGGGGAGCTCTGTTCAATTAATCACATGCATTTTAGGATAGGGTGGGAAAAGCCATGCGGTGTGTTAACCTAACTCCTTAGAGATAGGATGGTTCTGTAAGTTCCTTTTGCGGACTGTCTCAATGCTACCAGGGATGACGTTAGGAAAGTTAAAGCCCTAGTAGAATTAGATCTGGACAGGGTAACAAGAAAAGCTTCTATAGGTACATTGGTGATAAAAGAAAACTTGGGCACTTTCCAGAATGAAATGGAAGACCTGATTACCTGGGATATGGAGAAGGTTGAGGTAGTCAATGACTATTTTTTCTCAGTCTTCACTGGCAAGTGCTCCAGTCACACTGCCCAATTTGCAGAAGAGAAAGGCAGGGACTGGGAGAATGAAGCATCACCTGCTGTAGGAGAAGATCAGGTTCAAGAACCTCTAAGGAACTTGAAGGTGCACAAGTCCATGGGGCCTGATGAGAGGCATCCATTGGTCCTGAGAAAAATGATGGAAGAAGTGGCCAACCCATTGTGCGTCACATTTAAGAAGTCGTGGCAGCCTGGTGAAGTTCACATTGTCTGGAAAAGGTGAAACAGAACTCCCATTTTTAAAAGGTGAAAAAAAAGGAAAATCCTGGGAGAACTACAGGCCAGTCAGTCTCACCTTGGTGTCCAGATAATGTTGGAAACTATGCTAAGGCACATGGAAAATAAGGAAGTGATTGGTGACAGCCAACATGGCTTCATTAGGGGCAAATCATGCCTGGCAAATTTGGTGGCTTTCTATGGCAAGGTTGCAGCATTAGTGGATAAAAGAAGAGGGAAGAACAACTGACAACCTGGACTTGCACAGAGCATTTGATGCTGTCCCACATGACATTCTTGTCTCTAAATTGGAGAGACATGGATTTTAAAGATGGATGGATTGATGGTTAAGGAACTGTCTGGATGGTAGCACTCAAAGAGTTGCCGTCAATGGCTGTGTCCAAGTGGAGACCAGTGACAAGTTGCATTCCTCAGGGGTCAGTATTGGGACCAGCACTGTTTAACATTTTTGTCAATACCATGGACAGTGGGATTGAGTGCACCCTCAGCAAGTTTGCTGATGACACCAACCTGTGTGGTGTGATCAACATGCTGGAGGGAGGGGATGCCATTCAGAGGGACCTGTAAAGATTTGAGAGGTGGACCTGTGCAAACCTCATGAAGTTCAACAAGGCCATGTGCAAGGTCCTGCACGTGGGCCAGGACAATCCTAAGCACATGTACAGGCTGGGTGGGGAATGGATTGAGAGCAGCCCTGTGGATAAGGACTTTGGGCTGTTGGCTAATGAAAAGCTCAAAGTGACCAAGGCGATGTGCACCTGCAGACCAGAAAGACAACTATATCCTTGGCTGCATCAAGCATGTAAGGAAGGTGATTCTCCCCCTCTACTCTGCTCTGATGAGACTCCCCTGCAGTACTGCATTCAGCTCTGGGGCCCTCAAGACAAGAGGGATGTGGCCCTACCCAAGTGAGTCCAGAGTAGCTGATGATCAGAGGGCTGGAGCACGTCTTCTATGAGACAGGCTGAGGGAGTTGAAGTTGTTCAACCTCAAGAAGAGAAAGCTCCTGGGAGATCTGACAGTAGCCTTCCAATACCTAAACGGTGTCTACAAGAAATCTGGAGAGGGACTTTTTACAAGGGCATGTAAGGATCGAACAAGCGGTACTGGCTTTAAACTAGAAGAGGGTAGATGTAAATTAGCTATTAGGAAGATGTTCTTCACTGTGAGGGTGGTGAGACACTGGCACAGGTTGCCCAGAGAAGCTGCGGCTGCCCCAGCCCTGGAGGTGTTCAAGGCCAGGTTGGACAGGGCTTTGAGCAACCTGGTCCAGTGGAAGATGTCCCTGCTCATGGCAGCGGGTTGGAACTGGATCATTAAGGTCCTTCCAACCCAAACAATTCTATGACTACTTGGTTCTTTCCCCTAAGATTAGGATCCAGAAGAGCACTGAGAAACAATCTTATCTATTGCCTAAGCAACTTACAAACTTCTCTGTGGATTACTAACTGTATTTCGCAAACTAAGTAATAATGTAAAAATGAGCACGTAGGTCCTAAAATGCTAAATGTTTCAAGCTGTTGAAGCTTTGCTAATAGCACATTGCTTAGCAACTGCTATATTTAAAATAGGTTCTTCATTTCACTGTTAAATGTCCATATTTTACATACTGGAAGAGTAACATAATGTTCTATCCTTAAGTAAATATGATGTTAGTGCTTCACACTACACGAAAATCTCTCTGTGTAGTTACAGAATGATAGTTATTTTTAGCTGAGCACTGAATGGTATGAAATACACAAAATTTAATAAAACATGCAAAACATCTGCCTGCAAATAAAAATATTTGCACTCATGTTGAAGAGTTGTAGTTTCTTTCATAATTAATTACAATTAAATGGTAAGATACTGAGTGAAGTGATATATTTTAATTCTGCTCCATCAAGGTAGCTGACAGCTGTCAAATTTGGCAACTAAGAAATCCTTTTTTTCTTTCCTCTCCCCCTCCCTTTTTTTAAGCAAGACAAAAGAGCATTTGAAAGCTCAGAGGGAAATGGTCCATCTTTCATGGCAGTAGCTCACATAGCACCTGGGCATCAGGTAAAATGAAACAGATCAGGACAGGGCATTCAAGAAAATTTTGTCCAACATTTTTTTGTTGAAAAATGTCAGCTCATTAGCACTAAAAGACATTTACTGTTTTAGACTATACTTTCACCTGGAAAGGCTTCCTGACTAGGATAGCTTTTCTGATTAAAACCAGAAAGGATATACCTGAACAATGAAAATCCCCACAGACAGGGCATTTATCCAGGATGTTGGAGGCATGGGAATAATTTTCTGTTATACTTAATATTCAGACTAGGCTATGACCCTTACTTTCTCCAGCCTCTGTACCAGCTATTCACTGCTATTGCTCTGTCAGCCCTGCTGGATCTATTCCATGCCATATAGTAATTATATATTCACTGGAGCAGGGAGACCTGGATCTCCCTCCACTCCCCATTCCTTATACAGGACTATGTGAAGACAGTTCTTTTTTTAAACAGTGGAGTAATTGTTTAATATGACGCTGCGGTTTTGAGGCTGTTTCCAATACACATGTATTTATATAATGAAAAAGGAATTGGTAGATTCATATATGATATCTTTGTGTAAAAGATACACTCCAGCCTTTCAAAAGTTATTAAACCACTTTAAATACCAGCCTTTTGAGGCTCTCTAGTGTTACAAAGAAGAGAAGGTATGAGAAAGAGGCAGCTAATTCTAAAGATTCACACATACTAGTTCTGATTCAGTCTGAGCACTTTATATTCAAACTTCAAAAACGAAACCCCCAAATCATTCCCTTTTCCTTTCTTAGTCTCTGTCTCAATAATTGATGAAACCATCTATATGCTGATGTCAGATCTCACAAAAAAGAATGAGAAAATTTCTCCCGCTGCTCTCTTAGGCATATACTTGAATTTTTTACATATATCATATTGAATTTGGCTCTTTCAAAAAATGTCTGAAGTTCAGAGCAGCTGTATCTGTATCAGTCTTTACAATGACCCTCATTATGAGTGTTTGAATTAATGAGCTTGTGATGCTCTGAATTCTGCCACAGAGAGCAATCCATTTCTGTCTTTCTGGCTGTATGGCTAATGGCTGGGTAAAATGCCAACATTCAGTGGGTCATCGTTATTTCAGTCAGGGGAGAACAGAATTAAGCTATTAACAATACAACAGTTTAAGCTTCAAAATGAAAATGTATGCCATATTAATTGCATCAAATTGGACACAAGCTGGCAGTCAAACAGTCTGGGTTTGTCTCCTGACTGATTTATCTCATTATCATGTCCCCAGTGAATATATCTTCTTGAATGCTTTAGGTATACAACAGCAGCCTTACCTAGGAGTAGGAACTGTAACAAAACCATTAACAACCTCCCTTTAGGCTATATTTTTGGAAACTCTTTCATTAACGCAGGATTAGAATTTTATGATTCTAAGATTTTAATGATTTCACTTTTTGTAAAAGGTAAAACATAGCTAAATGAGTTAATTTCAAACTCTGTCTCAGGAAATACACAATTATCACATAGGGTTGCTCTTTATATATGGATACTTTCAAGTTGTTATTTTACATACTTTAAGCTGTAGATTTAGACTCAATTATATGCTTTTTTTTATATTTTTAGAACACTTACAGCAAACTGTAAATAAATATATAAATACATAGAGTTTCCATATTTTTCAACAGAGTAATCAGACTCTCAGACTTCAGATTTAATATTTCTTATTGGATTACAAAGCTAAACACATGCTGACCTTAGTAGTTTTATTTAACCTCAGTTCTGCAGCGAAGGGCAGCAGGGATGAGCCAATAGAGCTGTATCTGACCTCAGCCATAACTAGATCCAGTGACAGGAACAGGTTCTATCTTGCTCACAGTGTAATTAATCACTTTATTTACTCTTCGCCTTTTCCAAGAACCTTTATAGAAGGTGCATTTACTTGTTAGCTGGTTGTGACATAAATCAGGCTCTTTAATGAATTGATTCCAGGTGCATCAAAAACTTCAGACTCCATGTTATACCTCTCCAATGGTTTCTTTGCCTAAATGCAAAACTGTCTTAGGCTGCATCAGAAGCCTTATGCAGAAGCCAGCAGGAGTATTTTTATGCGTCAAAGAGGAATTGTATATTATCTTTTAGCACAGCTAGCTTCAGCAAATGGGTGAGATACCATCATGATCATGACTGAGATGTCAAGTCTGACAACAGGCTATATTTGTCATTTTGGAGGTGTGACTAGTCGGCAGAAAGCTGTCTATGCCTTCCACAGTTTGCCAAAGTTTGCCAAATACTCTAAAAGATTTGGCTCTTGGGCTTTTTAGAAATATTCACAATTCTGCTGTGGATGTAGTCACAAAATCCCATCTTACCCAAAGCCACAAAAACTCTTTCAATGACCAAGTGAGATTTTCAGAGTATTCATATGCAATTACTACTGTAAATTTAAATTTGCTTCTCTAAATGCCTGCAAGCAATGAAACAAAAAGACAGTAGAGTAGTGGAAGAATATGTGATATGGGTGAGAAAATGTGTACTGTGGATGTAGTCATTGTGTAATTACTAAGAAGGTCCAAAATACTTCAGTCTATGTTAACTATCTGAAGCAAACTTATGGTGGTCTTTTTAATAAACAATTTAGGGTAAGCATAAGTTTTTATAGTAATTCTACTTAAAGCAAAGCAAGGTAAAGAATCAGCAAGAAAATATTAAACAACTAAAAAATCAAACAAAACCTAACCTGATTTAGACAGTTGTGTTTTTTACTTGGGAAAAAAAAAAAAAAAAGAGTAAGAAATCCATTGAGGCTTAATATATATGGAAACACTAAAGTAGGGGGCACAGTTTATAGAATCATAGAATCATAGAATAGTTAGGGTTGGAAAAGACCTCAAGATCATCTAGTTCCAACCCCCCTGCTCTGGGCAGGGACACCCCACAACAAACCATGGACCCAAGGCTCTGTCCAACCTGGCCTTGAACACTGACAGGGATGGAGCATTCACAACCTCCCTGGGCAACCCATTCCAGTGCCTCACCACCATAACAGGAAAGAACTTCTTCCTTATATCCAATCTAAACTTCCCCTGTTTAAGTTTGAACCCGTTACCCCTTGTCCTGTCACTACAGTCACTAATGAAGGGTCCCTCCCCAGTATCCTTATAGGCCTCCTTCAGATACTGGAAGGCTGCTATGAGGTCTCCATGCAGGCTTCTCCAGGCTGAACAGCCCCAACTTTCTCAGCCTATCTTCATACGGGAGGTGCTCCAGTCTCCTGATCATCCTCGTGGCCCTCCTTTGGACTTGTTCCAGCAGTTCCATGTCCTTTTTATGTTGAGGACACCAGAACCGCACACAATACTCCAGGTGAGGTCTCACAAGAGCAGAGTAGAGGGGCAGGATCACCTCCTTCGACCTGCTGGTCACGCTCCTTTTGATGCAGCCCAGGATACAGTTGGCTTTCTGGGCTGCAAGTGCACACTGCCAGCTCATGTTCATTTTCTCATCAACCAACACCCCCAAGTCCTTCTCTGCAGGGCTGCTCTGAATCTCTTCTCTGCCCAGCCTGTAGCTGTGCCTGGGATTGCTCTAACCCAGGTGTAGGACCTTGCACTTGTCTTGGTTGAACTTCATAAGGTTGGCATCAGCCCACCTTACAAGCGTGTCAAGGTCCCTCTGGATGGCATCCCTTCCCTCCAGCATATCAACCGGACCACACAGCTTGGTGTCATCGGCAAACTTGCTGAGGGCGCACTCAATCTCACTGTCCAGGTCAGCAACGAAGATGTTAAACAGAAAACTGGAACCTGTGGGTACTTCTCCCCTTGCCCTTGGCATCGACTTGTACTCCCTCTGTTGCTTCTGCTTGCTTCCCTCTTGATAGGATACATGCTTGAGTTTTCAAGTCTAATGTCCTTCCAGTGAATCTGAGGGAGAACTTTTTGATGTGTTTTCTTATCATATTACTCACTAAGTTGCTTTAAAAAATTCAAACAAGCCTTTTTTACAGAACACCTTTCTAGGATCTTTGAGCTTTATGTGATGAATTTGTTCCTATATAACAACATCATATTGTTATATTGTTATATATAACATCATATTGGGTTGGAACTAGATTATTTTAAGGTCCTTTCCAACCCTATTCTATGATTCTATGAACATAAGAGCATTTAATTTTCATTTTGCAGAATAATGGCTACAGCCTCTTTTCCCAAGTATTTCTAGGGACTTTAGAACAAGGGCTTTAATGACAAAAGGAAGAAGGAAAAGTGCAAAGCAGGGACCTTAATTTCACATGAAAGGCCTGGTGTTGCTGAGAAGCTCCACCCACTGGGTATGGCAATATGGAAGCTGTGGATTGGAGTTTAAAGCTCATCCTGTCCACTGAGCAGGGAAACTACTTTCCTGCTCAATGATTATTTAGCACAGCATTTATTCCTGTTGCTGAACACCATTGTGGTTTGAACTAATCTGTTTTGACCAAAGCTGCACACTCAGTATTTAATACTCCTATATAATTAATTATCTCCTCTTTATCCACAATGGTGTAAGAAATGCCATAGAGACACTTTTAACTGAAGCCACAGAGGGGCTAATGAAATGGGGGCTATTTTTTTTTCATAAAGAATAAAAAAGCAGTTACTAGTCCCTGTAGGAATTTTATTTCCACAGAAAAGGCAGACTGAGGAACAAGAGTGGATATAAAAAAACGTTTTAACCAACTACTTTTTGAAAAATATACAGTAAATGGCACAGAGTATGCTTTTCTCATCTATCTAAGAAACTTAACAAAGCATTTATCACAAATAACCCTTTGGAAAAAAAACCCGCAGAATTTTCCAAAGCATAAATATTCGTTAAAAAATATGGTTTGTTGTAATGGAGGTCACAAGTCAAACAACTTTTTCATTATTAGTCCTTAGAATATAAAGAAATGTCGAGAGTAACAAACATGAGCTGCTCACTGAATAACAGAAATAATAGAAGAATCCCGAGGAGGCAGTGCTCTTGATTACATCAGGGTAGTGTAACTGATCTTAGAGGGGCTGCTCGGTTGGGATTTTTGCCTGTCGCCCCTCCCTTTTTTTATTTTAAGTGGGAACAATGGAGTGTCAGATCATGCTCAATGTTGGAATCTGCAAAACTGTAAAACTTTAAACTCTTTGAATATTTACTTTTCTACAAGTTTGAATGGCCTAGATTAAGTACATGAAATATGTGAGTCTATGAGAAAACAGCGGAGTAATGGATTTGCCAGGAAATTTTTCTGCATTGATTGCAGCAGTATTACTAATCCTGAATCAACCTAAATGTACAGAACTGAGTAAGTATTAGAGCTGTCCAATAAGATTTGATGAATGCACTATTCCATTAATTTTACCTTTTTTGTTGAATAAATTACTTGACAAATAATGGTAAAATTCATCAAATAAATTATCTGATGAATGTATTTTTTAAGTAATCGACTAGCTCTAATGAATATGCAGGCGGTTCCTTAATGAAAAGCATTACTCTACTGTTAGCCTGCTTTCATCACTCATATGTCACTTTTTTGTATTTTGCAACTGCAATCTGTATATTTTATTCATTTACCCATTCATTTATACATGAGAAGTTTAAAACAGTAAGGTTAATCAATCATTGCAATTCTTCGAATATTTTTGCTTTACAGTTGATTATTCATTACGTTTATTACATACAGGAATGCTTAATAAAAAGAACTTGGCTTTTCTGAAGACACCTCTCCCAAGAACTATTGGATTGTAGGTTCCAAGTCAGGTTTACAAGAATGCTCTGAAAATTACAGGGTCCATTTATAAGCCATTTTTGTACCTGCAAACACTGCAACTACCAGTTGTTTCAAGAAACTGGAGCTTGAAACCAAGCCAGACACTTTCAAGGTCCCTGAAAACACACATAAGAGGACCAAACCAAGCAAGGGCGTACAGGAGCCACCTCCTCGCTGCACAACACTAGGATGTTTAGGTAAAAGGCACAGAGAGGATTATTTGAATGATGTTCAATTTTGGAAATATTCTGACCTCAAAGAGCAAGTCTGGATTTTGGTATTACAGAGGTGATCTCAACAAATGATACTGATAGAATTTTACCATTAAATGACAAATTGCACCTGTTAATGTTACATGTCACACTTATGAGTTCTGGTTCTTCACAGAGGTATGCCAATTTATTATGGCAGTGACAGTGGGTACAAGTCCAACTTGCATGAATCAAGTCAATGCTGCCAAGGTGATACTCATGTTATCATGGATGGCTCTGAACTTGCTCCACAAAGCTCAACTGAACAGATTTAATGGGAGAAACTTTTGGGAGAGAGGTATATTGGAAAGGTTGCCTATAGCTGCACTTGGATTATCAGTGATTCTCTTCTAAATTTTCCTTTTAATAGCTTGCAGACTTTCATGAATGCAGCATTAATAGTCTTTGCCCAACCCTTCCAAACAATGTAATTTCTACTGCCAGCTGGTCAATTAATATATAAAGCTGTCCCTCACAACAGGTACAAGTGGAGGGATTTATCATCTTTCCACTTAATCTAAAAGATTAAATTTTCAAAAATGCCAGTATTTAGAATAAATTCCTTATAGAGAGATAAAACCCAGAGTGGCTCCCACTCAACACAGAGCAAGCTGTCATGTCAGAGGGGCGGAAAGCCGTATAGAAGTCCTGCACTATGGGAAGGAGTTTGTTATTGGCTGACATTTCATGCTCATCAAAACTGCAGCCACATTGCCCTGCAGACTAATGGGTATTTCATATTACACAGAGGTGGTTACTGTAAGTTTATTACAAAAGAAAAGAACATGTTATATGGATTACTTTTTTTTCCACATCTTTTATCTCTGAAGCTTATATTTGCATTTGCCTCAATCAGGGATGGGTTGTGGTGTGTGTGAATGTTTGTCTCTTAAAACTTGTGATAAACTCACTTGTCTATTAGAAATTTTAAATACTTGTTATAAATAATTTCTCCATAGTTGTATGCTTTGATCTAATCTAATGCATAGTTTTAGCTAAAATGCTTGTGGTTCTAAAGATTACAAGTATTATGAGGAAGAAATAAGTTCTAGAAATTATCTTCAGCTTGCAGCTTTTTTTACAAAGGTTCAAAATGCCCTTTCTTTGCTAACTGGATCTAAGGAGCTCCTGACCCACTCCTTTTCATGTAAAGTCACCAATCTAATAATAGTAATATTTGGATGGGATATGGCCATATCTTTCACTTAAGAATTCTAATAAAACATTAATATTAATAAACAAACACTTTCAGAAGTACTGTTTCTGCTTAGGCAGTGAAGAGAACTTAGCTTGCACTCCTGCTAAACACTTGAGCTCCCTATGGTTCACTATTACTGTAGATTTAATGTCCAGGGATGTGTTTGAAATAATGTACCCTGAGGCAGAAAATCCACTGGTAGAGAACCGGTCCTGTTCTATATCATTCACATATTGTCTCAAAGCCATATTACAGTATAATCTAAAGCACAAATCTCCGGAGTCCCCACTCTCAGAAACTGAAAGCACCATTTGGGCACATGGGCATTTGTCCTGACAATTTTAATGTTTCTGTGCAAGAATCATATTTGTGGTGAGTGGTTTTTTAGAGATTTGGCATGCAAACTCTCCAGGCTATCTTGGAAAACCTGCAAGCTCAAAATTAGTAGATGAAGCTCAGGATTAAAGGTAAGCTTGAAGCTGCCAGGTTTTGCAACTTTCTATATGAGGGTTGCAGCAATCAATCTGGTTATCCCAGAACTAAAATAACATTTCCTTTTAGAGTCCTTAATTACCTCCTCTCCCTCCCCTCCTTAATTAGCTGTGGGTAGAATGGAAATCTTGGAAAAAGATTGGCTTCTGTAATTAAAAAGACTTCCTGAGTGGCACTACTTTGGAAAAAGTTTAATGTTATTTTGGTGCCCATGCAGTATGATTAATAGGAAGACTGGACAATGGAAACCGAATTACTGCCATCAACGTGCCTTCCACAAAGCAGACATCTAACACCAACTTCGTCTCCAACATGTGCCTATTTTCCTAAGGTTTTCCTTATTTTCCTTAGACACTAACCTGGATAGAGTGTAAGCCAATTACCTAGCTCCCTGCTCTCTTTGAAAACATCCTTCTTGTATTTCAGGATTCAATTTGTTATGATCCCATCAAAATAAGCTGTCCAAATGCTTTAAAAAAAAAAAATAATCACACACCAGCAGAGCAGCTTGCTGAAAGTGGTTTGCCTTTCCTCCAGGTCTAGCAACATGATTATGAAGAGACAATAACAAAGGTATGCGAATACTGTGAAAACAAGTTATCACAAAACCATTCCATAACATACAAAAAACCCAAGACAACCACCAGGCCATTTGCTGTCCAGCTATAGCTCCTTTGTGTGGCTTCACTTAGGCAAAGGAGTGGGAGAAAACAAAAGAAGCTGTCTGGCTTTTATCCTCACCCACAGGTGGACTGCACTGGCACATAGGGCCCTTATCAACCTCTATTACCTCCACTTTAAATTTGCAGGGAATGCTGGAAGATCTGGAGTGCTGAAAGAATAGCTACGGGCCTCAGAGCAAAATGAAGCTGCAGGCCTCATGAAAATCCATGCTTTGCAGGATTTGCCTCCGTGGCCATCTATATGAAAGCTGCTGAAGACCTTCTCTGCCTCTGTACTGTGCTCTGAATTAAGCACAGCTCAGTTGGAGCTGAAAATGAGGTTACAGATGCATAAATTTGGGGCATTTTGTATATTTTGATAATGCAGCTTTCCTGTGCTAACTGTGCAGTGATACATCACTGCCCATAAATCTTCACCTGAAGGCAGATGAGGAACAGGAATGATAGCAATAACAAAAAAATCCCATCCTTGCTGCCTTCATGGAAGAAAGAGATAAGGTCCAGAGTGGAAATAGGAAATTGACAACTTAAACCCAAGAACTGTAAGAATTTCCTACTAAAGGATAGTCTCTCCCTATGAATTTGTTTTACTGTAGTAACCTGTTGTCCATCAGGGCAATCTGACAGCAGAAGCACTCATCCAAGGGAGGTTACAGTGCCTTGACTCTCTCAAAGTCTGCTGTGCTTACCAGGAGGGTGAGATGGGGAGGAATCACCCTGCAGCTGCATCTGGCAGGTTGCTCCCAGCCCATCCCCAAACTACAGTAGGAATTTTGGGTGGAATTTGATCAGAATTATACCTGATACTTTATTCAGCTTTGAAATTGCAAACACTTTAAAATAAAACTGTTTTACTATTGTCTTGTGTGCATAAGTCATTGCCAGTTCTTTTTTGCAAATCTTCACATTTATCACCAAATAAATAAACCAAATAAAACCCAGTGTATGGTTATAACTGACTTGACCACAGATGCCACCAGTCCTCACCATTGTACCTTGTCACTATGTTAGCTCCAGCTATCGCCAGATCACTGTCAACTCAGTCATACACAGTAATGCCCCATTACAGCTGGAATGGTTTGTTAAACTTTATAGCACTCAGAAATGGTCCTGAGGCACCAAAAATGTCTTGTTTCAGAATTGAACATATAATACCTGCCAAATTTGCAGGTTTGAAGCCACTTCCAGTAAGAATTAAAAAAGCCCTTTTTACAGCTGAAATAGGGCTATCAATACTTGACTTGTCTGCCCATGTGAAATAGTGGGTTCTTTTCTCTGACGTCGCAATTTAGTTTAAAATAGCTTTGATGATGACAGGGTACATGCGAGTGATAAAGCCACAAAGATGACAGTCTAATCTTACAAAGATGACCGATCACTGATAAGAGATTAAGTCACACAACATTTGAAAAAACAGATTATCTGTCTGCTAGGATAGTGTCTGCGTACACCTCCTGCTGAGCCATGCTAAGATGCCAATGACATACAGAGATACTACTTCTTAAAAAAGAGAAATGCTTCACAGAATTTCTGAAATCATCAAGATAGAACGAAAGCAAGGAAGAAAAGAAACTCTGATCTTATATGGAGCTTTTTTTGGTCAAATATTAATTTTTCAGGCTAGTAATGTATTTAGACATACAGCATATAAATAATTTAGAGACACTATAAAAAGGTCTAAATTAGCCAATTCTGCCCTATAATTAGCACTCACAGCTATGCTGGCAATGGGTGGGTGATTATTAAACACCTTTTATTATCGGTTTTATGTACTGCAATAAAAAATGAAAATTATACTTACAAGAATTATTAGACATGCTGGTCCTATAAAACTCCATATAAAGTTGTTCTTCGTGCTGAGCCAACATCTGAAAAGTAAACAGCAGAAAATGCCTTGAAATGTGCTATTGTGACTATTGCATCCTTATGTATGTTGATTTGGACACAGAAACAGTGACTTACACTTCTGTGGTGCCATAGTACTTGTATCCTAGTGCGGCAGAGATTCCAACGACCACAGCTGGACTGACATAGCCAAAGACATAGAAATTCTTATGCAAGAAGCCCTTGTTGTAGATGACTCCCACTACTATAAGGTAGAGGTGAATACCTTCAATGCACATCCATGCAAAAGCAGCTAGAAGGAAATAATGGAGTAATCCAGCAGTAATTGAACAGAAGAGCTAGAAATTCAATCAGAGAAAGCAAGAGTCATAATTCTATTAATATGTCTGCTAATATAACAGCATATGCACAGCAACCTATTGAACTCTAAAGTGGTGGTCCAGCAGCCCATGTGTAATACTGATTGACAAGAACTTGGCCTACACCCATGAGCTCACTTGTTCATTAAGGCTTTCTGTAGCAACTGGTAAGATAGAGACTACATTCAACTTTTAGTGAACTTCTTCCCAGAAAAACTATATAAACAACTTGACAAGGTTGATCCCATAGTTACATTGGAGCAGTCTGTATGATTGCCTGATCTAGATGAAGTTCATTTTTACAGTTTTGATAATAGTCTAATTAGGCATCACAAGGAATTATTTCCAAAATTACTTTTGTTACTACAAAATGTTTGTAAAACGATATTTCTTGATTAGTTGGTACTAGAATGTCACCTCATGGATAGCAGTTCGTATTTTTTCAAGTAATTTTAAATTCAATTCAACTCTTTACAGTAAGATTATTCTGATAATTTATGCATAATTTAATTTCCTAAAACTATTCTGAGATGCAAAAATCAACAGCCCATCTTGTGTGAAAAACAACAGGGACAAGTCAAGACCTCACATGAGTAAAGAAAATGGGTCTTCCAGCTAACACTGCTGTATCTTAAAAGCTAGCTTGTCACTACAGATCTGGCCTGGCTTTTAGGAAAAATTGTCACCCAGAAAGCCACCAACATGGGTTTGCACAGCATCCAAATAGATGAGAAAAGTGAAAATGATAAGCATATCAAGACCACAGTCTTTGATAAGATGACAAAGCTCAAATGAAAGCCACAGAGCAACGTCAATACACACCAGTTCAGATGAAGACCCTACTTCTTTAAATGACCATTTTGTATTTTCTGTTACTAGACTGGGAAACCAGGGTCACTGGAATATTCGTACTGATACTAGGAAATATTGGAAGTAAATGGAAAATTGTGTCTTATACAGTACATTTACTTTACAACACAAAATCTAGATATGAGTGAAAACTACCCACCTTATTATTGTTCATATTAATTCCAATCAGAAAAATAAGTTCCGCCAGGAAAAGGCTGCAGCAGAGGTTTTTGTGAATTGTCGTTCTAGTGCTTTGAATTTCACTGAAGAACCAGAATGTAAAAATGCACATGGAGAGGCAAATCAACGAAATAATTATTCCTAGCTGAGTGATTCTTGTAAGAATGTTATAATTTGTAACACCCTGGGGGAAAATTATAATATAATATTTAAAAGAACAGCTTTGTACCTTCTCAAGAAAGACCTCATTCTATTATACTTTTTTTTCTTCTTTTCTACAAAGTATTAATCAAAACTGTTTGTAGAGTTTCACTGCAAACTTACACTTTGGATAGTATAAAAAGTATTGTTTTTTTGTAAGACATAATTCTAAGGGAAATTAGTAATGAACCTCATGTATTTCTGCTCTTGCATTTTCTGATATTTCTTAACAAAACTTTTTTATTAACATCAGTATCTCCTAATGCGATTTAAAAAATCAGATCATTTTAGTGAATAACAAATACACTGGCAGTAGGACATATATTAATATGACATGAACATTTTCTAATATAAAAGGACTTATCACAGCAGTGACTTAGATAAGCAAAACTGAATAACCTTCTTACTGCATTTGCAACATGATCAAAACAAGACTCTGAAATAACAATCACTTCAAACAAATGCTATCCCAGATACGTAACATGAATATTCTCCAAAGAAACACAGGCTATTTTAATATTGGATGCGAATATTTTCTGCACAGGAATACAGTTACATTTGTGCTGCTTGGTATTTGCACAAAGAATCTCTTGAAGTACATGACTGTGCATCAGCATAAGGGTAGCATTCAGCTGACCATAAAATGTATCTAAGTAATTTTTTTTCTAAATAAAGAACCAGAGATTATTCTCCTCCCAGCCTTCTTTTTCAAAATAACCGTATAAGTACCTGCAAAGGTTTTAAATTTAAACTGAAGACTTAGGATGCTATTTAGCAACCAGGAAACAGCCTCTATCAGCATGAAATTCACAGTGTGAGAGAACTGTCTCAATACAGTATATTCATGCTAATATTCTGCTTGCTGTCAGTCCTGATACCTTGTAAAGCTGCCTCCTGAGGCAGGACCTGAGCTCCCACAGATCTCCACACAGGCCCTGGAAATCTATGGGGCCTCTTAATGCAATAAAGAGATAAACTGAGTGGTCATTCTCATGATTTTGTGCTTGTCATGAGTGCCCATGTTTAATAGACATAAACTTCACACTGATTTATACTGTTGAAAATTCTCAGGAAAGAATTTAAAGCAGATTTTTAGATGCCAAGGTTAGACAAATGAGTGGCAAAGTTTTGTGAGAGAGAAATTCAGGGCCATATGGCTACTGACCACCAGTGAATGCCAGTTAAATCCCACAGCAGTCTTAAAATGGGATTTAAAATTAAAAGCAATGCACCAAAAATAAGCACAACAGACTGTGTATTTGGAACAAGATACTTTGCTGCATCACTGCTCTGTAATACTGCAGAAAGGACAAAAGGAAAATCAAACACATATGGGAGGAATTTTGTTTGCTCTGTGCACAATAAATTGTGTGTTTGCTGAACAAAATCAAGAGACAACCTAAAAGGCGAAAAGTACGTAAGTTGCACTGAAATAAAAACATAAGGAATGAGGACAGGAGAAAGCATGAGGTAAAACACTGAATTAAAATAGCACTTACAACAGAGCCACCTGAGGACATCAAAACAGCAAAATGAGTCAGATGATTACATTTGCATGAGATATGAGTGGAGTTGGAATGTGTCAGCTCACAGCCTTCTGTAGCCCAGTTGCCATTCATTGTGTCTGCTGAGTAGTTCCAAAATGCACATTTAATATCTTTATCCAGAGTCTGGAACAGAAACAAGATGTTTTACTGATGGCAAAAGGCAGGATATTTGCTATCAAGAGACCTTTCTTATGTTAGCCAGTGCAATTCATTAGATACTGCTTGCACCTTTGGAAGTCTGGGAAACAAAAATGACATTCTGCAAGTCCTATTCCAAGCAATTAAAACATGGCTAGGGAGGGAAGCATCTTATTCACACAGCTAACACCCTACCAAAAATGTAGTCTAATCAGATTATTGAACCCTTTTGGCACTTGCAAAGGCGCTGGAATTTTTACCTACTGAAATCATTGTTACATACATACACCTGCACCTGCTGAACATGGACTAAACCCCAAGGTTACAGCCACATTGCTTGTCCTGCTCACAGTCCCTTCCAAATGACCAGTTTGAAAACTGAGACTTATTCTGTGCCTTTTACAAAGTGATATGGGATAAAACCAGGGTCGTATCACACCTGCTATATCAGGTGTGACGACAGCGCTGAATAAGACCATTAGTATTATTTATTGCAGTTAGTGCTTACTAACTCATCAAAGATAAAGTCCCTACTGTACCAATGGGTTGTATAAATATATGCAAATTTATATAGAAGACAAATAACAAATTCAAAAGCTGCATAACCAAGGTTAACACCTCGTCCTACGGTCAGCCTCCCTACACACTTTCTTTTTATGTTTCTGATAATTCCTTGTGCAATGCACAAGTGAAGTCAGTAAAATCTATACACACTATGGAACTAAAATTATTAGCTTTAAACAAATGTGTTTAGATTTCAGAAATAACAAAGTTGAAATGCTATAGGTTCTGGTATTTTATCCTACCTCCAAGGTAACTTTTCACAGTAACTTTGAAGCATATCTTCGTATTTTTTAATATGCATGCTTAAGCATGTGATAAACTTTCAGAAACCCTACCTAAATACAGAATATTCAAGACCCTGTAATATTCTCTGTTTCAGGCATCTACATTTTATTCATACTATAACCCAGCAAAGCTGGCATTGTTGCCCTTGCTTTAGTACCATGGTTATTTTCAGTTGTATCATATTTAGTTTATTGCATTTAGGATGTCACATTTGGAATTTATCTAATTAGAGAAATAAAAAACAAACATCAGCAAACAACAGAATTATGTCTCAATATATCATACACTGCAGGTACGGTTACATCACATAAAATGATTAGCTGTTATTTTGTTTTATTTGAAGTTGATAATAAAAAAGCCCCTTACCTTCGCATACTTTAAGGTAAATGTTATTTTCTCAAGCTCATAGAGTGTAGGTGGATTTGAGCTAATTGCCACAGCTATAACTGATGAGCTTATAGTCTGTCTCTGCTCTGAAGTATCTTTTGAGGAGACGTTTTTAGGCGATGAAAGCAAAGAACCAATATTGCTATACCGCAGAAAGACAACTGCAACGGTACCTATCAATCAAACAGAACATGTTCAGTGGTTTGTGGGGTTTTTATTGAAGAACAATATTGAAGACATTAAGGAAACAATAAACAATAGACATTATTACTGCTCTTGCATAAAATATGCAAAACAGATGGAATCTTTGTGGAATACTTATAAAAATGTTTTAGAGACAATGAAATATAGCTTTATTTAAAACAATGTAACTGCCATTAGATATATGTATGTGTGCTCACACTGGGAATTCTAATTAGATATATACACATATACTTTTTTCTAGAGTAATGCATGCTTGCTGCTGTTTTACAGTTGGCTACATATGTGGTATGAGGTCTCAAACTAAAATGGCTCAGACCTGAGGCAAGTACTGGGTTTCTCTGAATTACCTGGCTTACTTTGAACTCCATTACAGTGGAGACAGAATGGAAGGCACATAGGGAAAAAGAAAGCAAATGGGATTTTAGGATGCAGTACTGATATGAAAAAAAAGAAGTCATGATTTTTCTCCCTGGTACCAACGCAAATCACTTTTTTAGGCACTGACAGGTGGTGAGATTCAAATAAGCTTGAAGATGATTAAGATTTAAAAAATATTTTCTATGTTTGTTAGGTCAGGTGGTTTAATTCCAGAACTATTTAAACACATTTCTGTATTTTCAGTGATGACAGTAGTTGTAAACAGTTTCTGTAGCACTATGAGGTCCAAGCCAATTTCCGTGAGTTACTGGTTCGGTACTGCAGAAAACGTGTTCTTGCCCTAGTGAACTACTCTTTAAATAGAAAAGATACACCAATGTTTGAAGGAGAAATAAGAAAACTAGTTGATGGGGCCAGTCCGAAGTCACAGCAGACCTATGGCTAAGAAAAGGATAAAGCTCAGGTCTATGGTAACAATATCCAGTGTTAAAGCTCACTGTATATTGGAAATGTTAGAAATACCAGTCTTGAGACAGTAAAGGGGTAGGAGAGATGATGATAAAAACACCTTGACTCCTCTGTAGTTAGCACGGCTGAAGCTCAGTCTTAGTAAACTGCATATTTGGTTATTTACCAGTGAGTACAAGTCTAGCTAAGGTGTTTAATAACCCACCTACTCTCTAACCTTTGTTTCTTACCATTAGGATGAGATTCCTTTCTCTTCTTTGGAGAGATCTTTATATAATCTCCCCCCGTGTATACATGAGGGTGAATGTGTTTCATGTGATGGGAATCAAAAGCAAAAACCTTGAGTGCTGCAAAAGAAGAAAAATACCGTACAAGTCAGTGCTCGATTACAGTGTATCATAATTTACAGTTCGGTTAATAAATGTGCTATTGAATTGCATAATTACCGTGAATTTTAAGAATATACCATTGCACCAAATATTTCAAGAAAAATGTTATTAATATGTTTGCTTAAACCCCTATGTTTTATTATTTTCCTGCATATGTTTTGCTCTCATACTTTTTACTCTTTCCATGAAAAATATTGCCTTTTATTCACCTTGCATTAAATTAGGAACTGGAAAGAACAATGTAGGTTACTCTAAGAAGAGCTATTGCTTTATTAAAAATGCATTTCTGAAAGGGACCACAAATCACAATTATAAAAAGCAAAGCATAAAATTCTCTACTGAATAGTAGCATTTGATAAAAGCCAATTTTTGAAAAGTATATATTTTATAGTTATCTATCCATGCTACCAAATGCACATTGCACCATGAAATAATGATGTGTCTTGTCAAAAAGCAAACAAACAAGCATCACCCCTCAGGACACAAACTACATTAGAGGACATTGAGCTCTTTACTTGGTTCATTATAGTGCTGAGTTTCAATCACCCAGGAAGGGAGCAAAAAAAGTCAATCAGGCCTTTTTTTAAAAAACAAAACAGCAAACAAATCTAAAACTTGACTGATGGAGGAGTATCACTAAGCTGTACCATCTGCATTGCTTATAGCACAGCACACAAAAATAATATGAGCTATTCAATAGACCAGCTGTCAGAAAATGTTCGTCAGGATGTAAGAAATACTTTTCTGTAGCTGGAGTTTTGAAAAGCTTGGAGTTCAAGAGCTTGCACCATGAAAAACAGTGGAGAGAGACGGGTAATATTGAGGGTCTTGTCCCAGAATAGATGTGTGGGACACATTTCAGTCCTGTGGAAAATACATTGATGCTGAAAAACCGTAACAAAAGATTGCAGTGTTTGGGTCCAATTTGGAAAAGAGCTCATTTAGTTTCTCATTTTAGAACAAGAGCAAGACAAAAAAAAAAAAAAAAAAATCATCCACCTTTCAACATGGAAATTTCTCACCATTGTCTTGATAAGCTTTTTTTCTCACCTTGGTCTGACTGACATCTACACTGCTACTGGAAGCTGCACTGGAATCCTCTCTTTAAGACCTTCACATCCTCAGCTCTGTAGCCAGGAGACCCTCTCCTTTCTGCCAGGGTGGTGGGGGAGCTGGGGCTTTACAGCCAGCTCGTGGCATCACTCTGTATCTGCTGCAGACCCAGAGGTGCTCTGGACTGACATAAATCTGCTTCTACAAAGTTTATGTAATGGAATAAATCTCTTATTTTTCATCACTCTTGCTAATTTACTTTCAGAAAAGTGAAGGAAGAACAGGTGGTTTGACCTGCCTAGGGATCAAAGGAAGAATATTTCTTATCATGTCATCTTACAGATTGGCAAACTGGTAAGAGGTACTGAAGGACTGTACTGAATCTAAAATAAGAAACCAGGTCACATACAGTTTGGGTACATTCAGAGAAACGAAGATGTGACCATTGCCAAAGTCATAAACAATGCTTTATCAGGATTTTCAAAAGCAGCTGGTATTAACCTTACTCTCCTCCCATTGAAGGAATAATAGAACTATTATTAATACAGGAAAATCAGCAGGAGTTGTTGTGAAGGCACCAGCACACAGGGAGAAAGGTAGGAAAGCAAAACGTGCAGTTTAGCCTAACTGGTTCTCCTCAGATATTCCTCTTAAAATGGAAATCCCTCTGAAAATAAAGCCACTCCAGATTGGATTTACTAGCTACAATTCTTATTCCAAGATCATCTACAGTACCTTCACTGAACCAAAAAGAGGAAAAATTCTGCATAGGGCAAATCTAAGTTTCATTCCACAGGTAGGTTTTTTTTTTTTTAGTGCATATTAGATGCATAGGATAATTTTGTACATGTAAGATAAATGCAGATTCACTGTTACGGTGTGACTATAATGAGAGATTGAAAGAGAATCTGAAAGGACAATTTCCCACAGCTTCTCAAGTTTTTTCTGGGCTGTAGGCTCACATGTTCAATCATTGAAAATTATGATACCTACACTGAAAGTCAGGTGTTAGTTATGAAACTCATACAAATTAACACCTGTGTGTTTCACATAACACCATTTCTAATCTTCATAATCGTGCTGAAAAATTCCACAGTGTAATCCACACCTAAAGTATATCGTAGATTAATTTTCTTTATCTTACCTATGTCACTTGCATTAGCATCTAGCTGCGTTGTCTTTTTGAAGTTCTGTGACATGAGAAGCGTTGCTTGTTCTGCAGTATGCAGCAGCTTAGTCAGGCTCCGTCTTTGGTCATCTACAGGAAGAGCTTCCCAGACTGTAATCTTGTCTTTTTGTAAAAAATTGTTCACAGTACTAACCAAAACCTGCAAATAAAATTGTATGTTTAAGTGCAGGAGTCATATCCTATTTGTAAAAGAAGACACACATCCCCCTCATCCAATTTTAAGGCTTGATCTACTCACATTAATGGTTGTATTACGAAGTGTTTCATTGTCGGATACAGAGTAATGCCTGGTATTTAATGATGAATAAGATAGCGCTTCAACATATGAAATCACATCTACAGGTAAAAGTGGTCCCAAAGTATTTTTATTAATTTCTTGCAGCATCTCCAGGGGTGTTTTCAAATGACTAATCTGAAAAATACAAGAACTCGCATCTTAATGAAACAAGTGAAGTCACATTTCTGCAAGTGAAAGTAAACCCAATGCAAATGGCTGATTTCTGTGAATTAACATACTGGCTTTAATGATGCTTGTGCTTAAAAAGAGGCACTATTTAAATCAACAGGTTATACATGTCTGCTATAATCTTAATAAACAACTACTATAAAAATAAGCCATATGCTATCATTAAACTTTTTTTTTTTTTCCACTACTGCAGCTCATTTTCATTTACCCTAATTCTCCAAAATTAACTGGTAAATGTTCTGCAAAAATCATTAAATATCGGTGATTTGATTATTCCATTGACTCTCTTCTGTTAATTTTTTGGTTGAAAAGGTGGGAGCAGAGAAATAGTATTAGTATATTTGGTAGGGTTGTTTTTTTTTTTTTTTTTCAAATGCAGATTATAAAGCATGTAGTTAAATCAAACTGTACTGCCTATTTCACCATCAATGCTTCAGTTTATGAACTGCTTAATGCACTTATATAAAACAATTGGTTTAAAAAGCAACAGTCTGAAGAAGGTGAGATGATTAAACTTGCAAATTTCCATCTCACAGCTGAATAAGAAAAGAATTCTTATTTCATGATACTGAAATTTAATGAGATTAAAATTCCTCCCCCCCCCCCCCCCAAGAAAGCATCAAACAAGCCCTGAACCCAACACCTGATTTTGTAAGATCTGTAGACTCTGCTGCTGAACAGCTTTTATGGGGCTTGCTTTGTCTGCGGCTGCAGCTGAATCGAACTAGAACACAGGCTAAAAACCTAGGCTAAAATCTGACACAGTTATTTATGCAAAATTGAGGTATTTTAACGTATTACTTTAATTTGATTAAGTATTTTAAAAACAAAACAAAAAAAAAAACACCCCAAAGTCATAAATCCTGCTGTGGCATTTACCATGTCTTCATATGTAAATGTGGTAAGCATATGTTACATTTAATATAATACATTACATTACAGGTTAACACAGAAAGCATGTTAACACAATGACCATCTTACAGTAGGTTAATAAAAGCCTTTCAATGAATATCTTTCTGATTTTCGTAACTTTGGCAAACTGCTTAATATAACATCCCAACACATACAATTTGATTTCATTTATTTATGCTTATGTTTCATTAATCTTTTTAAATTAGACAATACTATAAACGCAGACTAATGAACAGTGATTCTATTAAAATTTGGGTTTTTTTTAATTAGCTTCAGGAATCTCTGTTTCTGGTGAAAAAGAAATCTTGAGTCCAGAGTCTCTGAGTCTATAAATTCTGCACCACTTTACATACTATGCTTTGGCAGTAAATATATTAGCATACCAGGATGTTATTGCTCCATTTTCTATTTTGTCACTTGTTGACATTACTTTTGTAAGCTATCTTGCTGCCTTTCACTCTGAACAAGCAAATAATTGCACATCAGTAAATGCTGCAGTGTGTAACTTCAAAAATTACAGAAACAGTTGAGTGATCATCACACTTCTGAATTTTTCATGCATCATGACTCACTTTGCTGGAAACAGAACACACAGATTCCCAGCAAGTTATTATCATGATTTGAACATACAACCCAGTTCAAATAATTTGAAATTATTAAAAACACTTCTGTAAACATACTTAAGTTCAATTGAATGCTTCAAGCATTTGTTAAAAGCTCCTTAAGAACTATTATAATTGAAATAACAGTTTCAAACAGAAACAATTAAAGGATTTAGAAATTAATCTATAAACCAATGCTACTTACCCCAGCTAAAGTTCTGTTAATATGTTCGGTTATACAGTCTTTGTATAATTCACACTTGGCCTTCGGATTTTCTGTAAAAATTAAACAGAAACTAATTATATACTGCAGTTTAATCAATATTCAATATATACTGATTTTAAGAGCTCTTGTCATTCCTAACACCACCAGCATTATGAATTTAGGCACATTAAGACACAGCACTTTGTTCTCAAACTGCAAATACTGGGACTTGATCTTGGCCAAAGTTACATCACTGGACTGACTTTCAGCTTTGCTTTACTCAGGTAGAGATTTAAGCCCCTTTCCTTGTGACTTCTACAGGTAAAGTTAAGAGACAGCTTGAATTTATGGAGAGAAGTACAGATTTGACAACCACTATTTCACATGGATTTCATCACACTGTTTAGCAACAATACATTTACAAAATGATTCTATTCTCAGGAAATGTAGATGTCACTGCCTTGCCTCTTTTTCATGTATTGCTGATTAATCTAGCCGAAGATAAAGAGGCACTGGTGAGTTTCTCAGAAGATGTAGCTCTATAATAACACATAAACCTTTATAATATCATGTACCTTGGCAGGAAGTGCCATCATTTGGCTTAAACTGCAATTTTCCTGTGGATGGTTGATAACCTTCCTTACAGGAGCAGTTAAACCCTCCATCCACGTTTTCACATTTTGCATGATCTCCACAGGCAACAGTTCCTTCATTGCTGCACTCATCTACATCTGCAAATATCGTGAGAAATTGAATTTTTCATTAAGTATTTACAGACTAACACCTTGCTGCTTTGTTGATAATAGCCCTGCATGCTGCAAGCAGTTTCATAATAAAATTTCATGGAATAAAAAAAGCAAAAACTGAAAAGACAAACTTAACGGCAAAATACCTACCAATTATAATATTTAGGTATTAGAAGAATAAATCATAATTGATCATATTTTTATGCCACCACTTTTATTACTATATAATAGTGCATTGTTCATGTTTTAAAACCATGAATTTAAAACCATAAAACTTTTAAAACCATATTAATTCTATCATAACAAAATGCTCAGCATGATGCAAATCATCAGAAAACTATTTTCCAGAGATTAGACTAAATAGATTTTCTCAGCCTTGCGATTCAGTTAGAAAAGAGAAAAAAACCTGCAGCCTTTTCTTTTAAGTCACAGCTTTAAAAAGATGCTACAAAAGATCACTTCATCCATTTTGTTAATCTAAGATTTAAGCTCTGTGCCCTTTAAAGTGCTTGGCATGTGGGATATTTTTTAATTCACATTTAAATTACATTTGCCTAAAATGTCTTCTGTGCTTCTAAATAATTTGCCATTAGGTAGACAGGCTCAGTAACTGGGTGGGGCACAGTCCAAGAGTAAAACTGATGAATTCTGGTAAAGGAATCCATGAATTGATCAATTTTGGAGAGCTGTGTACTCTTTGGCTGGAGTAGGGATTATTTTGCATTATTTGGTTGGCCAAGGATAAATATCAAATAACTCAATGGAGAAAGTAAACTGGGAAAATACCCAAATATTCTGACAAATGAAGTAATGGACTGTGAAGTGCTGTGCTGGAAAGGAGAAAAAAGTGAACAGCTTTGGAACAGGTCTGAAAAGAGTTGAAAAATGAAGAAGTGATACATGAGCAGGTTTAAAGCCTGAGAACTGAACTGAAAGAAAATAAAGGTAGAGAGGGGAATGGATGAATCAGAACGAACTGAAGAACTGGCATGACACTGAATTTGGGAAATAAAATTGTGAAAAAGAACTGATTAACCAATTAGCGGAGGAGAACAGCTACATGAATTGATAGAAAACTTTTGTATAGCCAGATGGATGTTAAGGACAAACAGAAAGCAGATATAGAGGGCTGGAAATGCACTATTAGCATATAGGAACTATTTTTGCACTCTTATTTTTATACAAAACTGTTGGTGGTTTTAAAAAAGGAGTAGAACAAAAATGAGCAACCATGTATGTGAAATAAGGTTGCTAGATAAACAGAAGTGGTAGAAAACCAGAAAAACATTCATTAGCCAGCCCTCTTTCTTCTGCTCATAACCGCTGGGGTTCTAGTAGATGGTTGAGAACCCACCCCATCCTCCTCACTGAGCAGAGAGTCTGATTTTTACTGAAATGCTGCATTTTAAGCCTGAGGTTCAGATGGGGAAGGCACAGATGGGAAGGTGAGGTGGGGCTGTGGGTGCGTTTGCCTTCCTCAGCAGATCCACTTCAGCTTTTCACGGATAGCTGCTGTGGAGGCAGTGTGTTTGAATGGACTGGTGCAAGCACCGATATTTAAGGTGTGAGGTTAAATTATAATTATCTGCATTAGGGCAATAGTTTATTTCCATATTTAATGCCCCAAACTGAAAATGTTTCTCTTTAATGAACTGAGTTTTACATTATCTGTGTTCATATGGTTTCTGTGACCTCAGTATTCATGTAGTCATGGAGCTAACCACGTTATACATCAGCGAATCTGGCAAAAGTGATGAAGAGGGAGGGAAAAAGCTTGATATAGTGTTACATAGACTACCTCATAATTAAATGCTGTCATTTAAAGACATAAGGCTAAAGTTCTTACTGTTGGCATTTAAATAACCTCTCACATCAGTAAATTATAAAGCTCTTTTTGAAACAAGTGGGTGTCTGTCAGTGCCCTGTTGTGTGACTCTCTGTAAGACAGACAAATTTTGAATGAATTGAAGCAGCAAGGGTAAAAACCATGACAATATCAGTTTGTAAAACAAGAACACACATCAGCCTTATACCAAAGATTTCTTTGGCCTTGTCAGCTACACAGAGAAGGACATGTACATCTTAACAAGATATTCAGTGTGTAGTGCAGTGCTAAAACACCAGCAAATGACAACAGCTAAAACTGATATTGATTTATAAATAAATACATAAATAAATGCTTGAATACTTTCTAGACTACCACAGCTAAGTATTCAAGTTTCCATGTGATCTACTGGCGCAAATATTTCAAAATTATTGTGATATTTCACTTTTCATGAGCCTTTAGTTTGGTAAATCATTTATTTGTCATTATTGGGCAGTCATACAGATTACTCTTCCTCTTGTAATTATGTTAGATATTAAACATAAGAGAGATTTTAATGAGAAGTCAGGATCATTCAAAACAACAGCAGAAACTTAAGTACCACAGCACATTTCTGGCACCAGGATGGCCTGACAGAGACACGCTGTCGAGTATACACAAATAGACTTTCTGCAGTTGAGCTGTACATATGGAATGAGTCCGTATCATGACTATATAATTTACTGTTTCCTGGAGAAAAAAAATAAATACCCTGGATGACAAAATTAAAAGGAAATATGCCTGATCTTGCAAGGTACTAATCAGCTTCACATCCCTTTTAAATCAATGAGATTGTCACGGGCAGCCAACAATTTGTGACAGTTGTAAGAATGCTGCTTTTAAGTTCCTGCTTTGAAATGCAGTAGCTGTAAGTTTTTGTTTCTTTATATTTTGTAGTTATGCCTTTTTAACCAAATATGCAATTGTTGGACCACACATGGACAGCAGCTTGTCAGTGCTTTCAGCAATCCAATTTTGCTGGAGCACTGGGGCAAGGATCTCAAACCATCTTCCTTGATCTACTACAGGAGTGGGGGTAGGCTGCCAAGGCTTGACTGAGCAGTCTTCGCAGAAAACATTCCTGAGCAAAGGTTGAAGAACAGCAGCTTTTTAAACAGAAGAGCATTTGCCATAGCTCTGCAAAAAGCCCTGGCCTTTTAGTAAATATTCAAAACAAATCCTGGAGCTGAACTTTGAAGCTTTTATAATAGCTCCAATCAGAAAAATAATATCACCAACACCACTTAGGCTAGTGCGAAAATAGATGTAGAACCTTCTATTTTATTTCTGTGCTTTGTCACTCCTCATTTACTGCAGCAGGCAAGGAAATTCCAATTAAATTAAAAGTACTGAGAACAGTTATTATGTTCAGTCTTGCCAATTACTGGATTGTACCTACATCGCTTTGATTCTTCACCAGTCAGTCAAGACAGCTTGATGTCTACATTATACCTTCTGCTTATTAGTAGCTTGCAAGTGATTGAAAAGTCCAATTGCAAAGGACAAGATGTTCCCTCCCCATGCCTCCATACTGTGGAAGTCAGCAGCAAACACAAAGCAGAAATGAAAAAGCCTACGAATAGCACAGGCAAAAGAAAAGTTAGCCACATAGCATATCCCATCCACTGTACAACTCCCCTGACACAGAAAAGGATGTGATGGAGAAAGGGTGCCTTCCCAGTGTTCTCAAAATACCTGAGTAAAACTAACAGCATGTTCCTGGAAAAGGCAGAGTAGCACAGATGTCACTTTCATCTTACAGATAGCCATTTTAATGTCTTTACTGTGTTGACCAGGGTAAAAAAAAAAAAGTAGGTTTATATTTCACCTTTTCAGCTGCAGCTGAACATTCAATAAAATGTGAAGTCTAAGGAAAAAGCAAAGCTTTTATAGTGTAAATAGATTTTAATAACTCGTATGGCAGAGAGCAGAAAAATATAATCTTCAGAAACATCACATCTCTGCATTCCTCTTTTTTTTTTCTTCTCCATTTCCTTTCTCCTTTTCTTTTCTTCTCTCTCCTGCTACCCTCCAGTTCCTCCTCTATCTGCATGTTTCCTTGCCACGTCCTCACGAATTCTACCCGCCTAACATAGGTGAAATACTGCTGACCCCAAACAGAAAGGTTGGGTCTGACAAGGGGTGAACTGACATTTCCCAAAGCCACTATACCAAGTTTTCTTCCGGTCCACTATCTTGAGAGCTATAATCACTTTGTATTTGGTTGTTTAGTATAGTATCCAAAGAGGGGAGAAACACACATATGTATGCATCAGGACTTTGAAGTGCACTCAGACACACACAGTGATGTACCACACTTGCACCACTGGGAAGTCCAGATAGGTTTGATGGCATAAACACATAAACATAATGGCATACTCTCAAAAATTCAATTACTGCATTTTCAAAGGTGCTGCCATATGTCTTATACATATATATTAAAGAGAAAAGACTTTGCAGAATTTGAAAATACTTTGGCACCTATAAAATTGAGTAAGATGGATACTTGGTAGCTCTGTCCTTCTAATTGTGCTGGATAATTTACACTGTATTTACAACGACAACTTCAGTGTTTGCTTTAGGGGTGTGTAGTACATCCTGAATACACTGCTGACAGCTGCTTGTGAGCAAGCCACCACCAGCAGCAGATCCATTGGGTACAAAATATCCTATTATGGTTTCCCTGACAGGTAAAGTAGAAAATTAATTGTGGATCAAAAGGCTGTCTTTAGGACTCACTACTTGCTAAAGTAATTGGTACACTTGTATAATGAGAAAAGGTGCCCAAGGTAATTTTTTTATTTCAGTGTGAGTTTTGGGAGCTCTCACCTCTTCCCATATGAATTTACAAAAAGGAGAAGAAAAGTGGTAAACGAACCCCCAGTAGAGGGTATAAAAAGATCAGTTCGCCCAGTAAAGAAAAGAGGCCAGTAGAAAAAAAAAGGCAAGCTAATGGTGAAAAGCTAAAGTGACACAAGAACAGTCAGAGAAATAACTTTGAAGACAAAACTTCTGAAGCTGAGAAAATGTCATAACATAAAAATCAAAGCCTGGACCAGAAACAGCAAGAATATTTACAGCTTAATGTGCTAACAGTCTCAATCCCAGCTAATCTAAGAACGATTCATAGCAGCTGGGTAAAGCAGAGCTATTTTAGATGGCTGTGAGCAATGGGCAAGAAATGTTGATTAGATCACTTTCTGGCTTAATATGCAGCCATTCTGCTGATATTAAGAGCAGTAAGAAGAGAGATTGTCAGCACTCACAAGCTCACAGGAGACGTATACAGAATGAGACACAGTCAGCATAAAGGTGTAAAGGGCAATAGATTTATTTCTCATTTTCTGATTCCCTGAGGACTGTTGCAACATATAGAGAAAATTACCAGGAGTTTAAAAGAAGAGAAATAGTTACAGTTCTTCCATCCAAAGGAAATCCTAAAGGATTGCATAGCTGTTCAGAAATAACATTTTTCCAGAGAACTTTTCCTCCCCTGTAATCTTGAACGGGTTCCACCCAACTGCTACAGAAACAGAGGCTGATGGATGGCACAGGAGGTAGATTAACTACTGATCTTGCTCATTGCTTTTGATCAGACCTGAAAAATTACCAAAAATATCTCAACTAAAGCCTCCAAATGAAAAAGCATAGTTTTGGAGCACAGTCGGTTACTTGTATAGGGAATTTTGTTGGTCCAGAGCTACCTAAATGCAGAATACTTTGTCACTGCTTTTTTTTAAGAACATGACCACTTTTCTCACAAATCAGCAAAACAGTGGCATAAATAGGTAGATTGGGGATTTCTGTGTTACCTTAACTTCATTGTCTAAAACTGTGGCATAAAAATATTGCAAGCAGAATCAAGATTGAAGTGTTACTAAAAGCAGTGGCAGCTGCTGTGTTACCAGTGAGAACTGTGGGGCTACACTGAAAAATTAAGTCTGTAACAGTCCAAGTTGAGGGAATTTTGTATTCAGAATCCAAACTTCACAAATCTAAAAGCATTTTGCTAGATTTCTATAATTAACAGAAGCAACAAGAGTGACAATGTAAAGCAAGCTGGCAGACATTAATAACTTACCCACACAGGAGGTTCCATCATTAGGTACAAAAGTTTGTTGACCATTGCTGGATTTGAAACCAGGCATACACATGCAGAAATAACTTCCCACTGTGTTTGTGCAATTGGCATGTTCTCCACAAGGCTGAGTAGCATTTTCACATTCATTATCATCTGTCAAGACATAAATTATGGAGAAATACATTTGCATTTGCCGACTGAAGAAAACAGCAAAGAGTAAGCTTAATGTGGACTCTGGTATTTTATTTATTTAAGTTATTAATGCTGAGCTGGCACTCTTGGTGTCTATACAGTTTTCCCATTGGCAAGGATGTAATCAGGTGTTCAGCAGCACTCTTCTGCCCTCATTCTGTGTGAGTCAACAGATGAGAAAACCAGCAGGATACTGAAGTGAATTGTTTAATTGGATATTCACTTGGAATAAAGGACTGAGACAAGTATGTGTTTTGCCATGGTTGTATTTTGTAACATTCTTTTGCTATCCAAAAATCTGCAGATAGAAAGTCACACTGAGGATGCAGCTGGGAATTTAGAATCGTAGAAAACAAAGCTCAAAAGGATACCAAAAAGTCACTCTATTCCCTAACACCAAAGCAGTATCAATATAGCTAAATTCTTAGGGTTTTTTTGTCCTGTTTTTGAAGACCTTCTGTGGTATTGCATAGCAGTCCCAGACAATAAACTAACCAAGTTTGTCCTACTGACTGACTTGAGTCTTCTTGAGCATGACAAGGAGAAGACATATGATTTCAGAAAAGACACCTAAGGATGAGTTTTAGAAAGGTGCTTCTGCTTTCTGATGGCCAATGTTCTCATAAGGAGCTGACAGAGATAAGGTACAGGTAAGTAAAGTGTCACGTAAGCTAGAACAGATTAAAGTACACCAAGAGCATGGTGTACACAGTACAACAATGTAAAATATTGCAGGGATACATTTCTGCAAAATAACTTAATTACAACCCCCAGTATAACCCTAGAACAGGACATTATTCAGATTTGAAGTCTGATGTGATTTTGAACGCTATTAATTTGACTCAGAAAGGCAAATATCAATTCAGAACAACAGCTTTCCTCGGGGGAGTTTGGGTCAACAGTATCAAATGGATTATGGCTATTATAACTAAAATTGAATGTAAATTAATGAGGAATCCAAGTATAAAAGCACCTTGCCAACACACACCAACAATATTTATTCTACAGCTTTGATATTTATGAGAATACAGCAGAAATGGTGTATGATTTGGTTTTTAAAGAATACCAAAGTAAAACCAAATTAGTGTAAGTGGAATTATGGCAGGGAGGAAAAAATGTGATGTTGGTCCAAGTTCAAAAGCAAAGCATGAGAATATGAAAAATCCAGTTTAGCATGTGGTTTTGCAGAGTCCAGGCCCCAGAATACTTTTCAAATCTTGGTAACAAGGTCCAATTCTTTGAATATCATTTGCGTGTGTCTGTTTAGCTCTTTTGAAATCCCAGTTTGCTCCCAAACCCTGGCATTTCAGGACACAAAAAAAAAAAAAAAAAAAAAAAAAATATTGGACTATCCTATTTTAGTTGCCAAGTAAACCTGGTCTTGGGAAAGTATTATAGATCCTAGAAAAAAATGCAAGTTGACTTTGGAAATCTCATTGGATAGTAGTCATGGAAGATGAGAAGTAGAAGGACACTGATAACTGCAGGACCTAATTCACAATAGAGAAATGACAGAGCTAAGGAGAGAATAGCTACATGTAAGAATTTTCCTTTTTAGTTTGTTTTCTAGGAGCTCAACTATAGTCCTCAAAATCCACCAGTATTATCCTTTTTCAGGTAGCCCAAAGATTTTATAAGCAATATTAAAATGAGTCATGCAGTGGTCATCAATAAATTTTTTACGATTATGCCTAGTTAACTTTACTGGATTACTGGCATTTTTCCTCAATGTTCAGGATGTCTAAGGGGTTTAATGGTAACTGTATTGCCTTAAGAGGCTTACCTGTTGAAAGCGCCTTTCAGATAATTTGAGAAACCTTCAGAACATCAAAGAAGACTAACAGTACCTTACGTTGCAAACACAAGAATTAATACTAAGTGTTAAAATCACAAGGAGTTTTCTTTCACTGTTCCCATGGTCTAACACAATACTGAGCAGACCATGCTGGGGCATAATTTACTGGAGCACATCCTGCTTCCATTTTAAATTAATGGCATAAAAGTCACTGACGTAAGTAGGCCCAGGGTGGTGCTCACTATGGAAAACTACTGGGTTAATGAGAAACGGAAGTAAGGAAGAAATTTTCAAGAAAAAAAAGGATTTTCATATACAGTCTAACTAGATATGTTCAATCCACAAACAAACTATTTTACAAGATCAACAACAATGGCAAAATATCTTCTAGTTTTCTGTATTAACAACTTAATTTTTTTCTTCAGACAGCAGTTCAATATGAAGTCCAGGGACTTAAAATAGTTTTCCAAATTTTCCATTTACAATATTACTGAATTTGTGACTTAAATGATGTCAGGAAAAAATAACAGGATTTATAGATGGAAATATATATATTTTTTTAAAGCAAATTTTATGTCAATGCTAAGAGGATACTTTAAATGACAACGAGCGTATCATCCAGCTGCTTTGTTGCTACCTAATTCAGTTATGGCACGTGCATTCATTGTTGGCACAGATACCAACTGAACACTTCAGGTGTTGTTTTTTTTTTTTTCAATAACTAATGAAAAAAATAGGAGACTTTTAGAGACAAGATTGGCCAAATCACATGGTTAATTATTGTGGCTAAATGCTAATGCCGCATTCAAGATTCTCTGATACAGAAGACATTTCTTGAATAACCATGATGTCTTGAGAAATGACGAGGAGGTAAGGAGCAGGTTGTGAGGGTTTTTGTTGTTGGGGTGTTTCTGTTTGGATTTTTGGGGGTTTGTTTGAGGGGTTTTGGGTGTGGGTTTTTTTTAATCATTTTTTACACTGCACTTCTGTGATATTTGAATTGTTTTAAATCTCATCATTAAATAAATCAATCACACTGTAAGGAAATTTATAAATACTTTCCTAGGAAATTTGGGTTAAATAACCCATAGATGTGTGGATACAGGAATACGTATGTATATTGTATATATACATATACGCATGTACGTGCACATATGCTTATGTGTACCTGAATATCAGTAGGATACTTGCATGATACAGATGTAAAATAAAACCAATTCTCCCTTTTCACCTTAAAAATGCAGTTACTATGTATTTTAATGTGCATAAATGTAATTATGGTTAGACGGAATTGGGTACTAGCTGCATGCAATCATCTCTCTACCTGTCTCTCAAAAACGTGTAAGAATCTTCAAAAGCAAAAAAAAAAAAAAAAAAAAAATCTGAAAAGCCGATATATCCCTTTCAATCTGAATTTTAAATCAGGATGGTAATTCTGTATTAAAATTGCTTGTGTTCATTAAAAGAACACCATTGGTTTAAGGATTGAGTAGCCCTACTGAGAAGCTTGGGCACTGATGGAAGTCTTTCCCTGTCACACAGAGCTATAAACTGGATCCAGTGTTTAAACAATCACTCTTTTACATCAGGTAACATTGTTCATTAGGTAAAACATGTATTAATTTTCTTTAGCAATGATATAATACATTCTTCTATGAGGAATATTCAACTAATTTAAAAGCATTAAAATACATGAACAGAAAAAGGAAGAATGATTTGTGGATTTTAAGGCCATGATGCAGTTGGAAGCTAAAAGAATCTGATTTTAGGAAAAAAAGAAAAATAAAATATAGAGGTGGTTTCTTCTATCATAGTCACAGAATCACAGAATCACAGAATCCCAAGGGTTGGAAGGGACCTAAAAAGATCATCTAGTCCAACCCCCCTGCAAGAGCAGGGTAACCTACAGGACATCACACAGGAACTTGTCCAGGCGGGCCTTGAATATCTCCAGTGTAGGAGACTCCACAACCCCCCTGGGCAGCCTGTTCCACGTACTTTCTAAAGTTCTACCATGTCATGTATCCTGCTTTAATACAGCATGGTTATAAACTTGTAACCTACAGTAGGAAAATGCCAGGACAATACAGCTACAGCATGATATAATTTATTATTGTGACAAGCATGAAAAAATGCTTTGAATTATCAATTTTAAATATATTTTTGTAATACTGTTTACATATTTTACATGAAAAATATCATGATGCAAAGTCTTACTGCAGCAGCTTTGAAGGATTTCCATTACACTGGGCACATCTCCATGATTGATAGACTTTTTGATGATAGGACATATAAAATGAAGGGTTAGTTTTGGGGTGAAACTTCTCATATTAATCCATATTTTTGCAACTTTTTTTCCCCTTTTTGTAAATTTTGAAATGAACTGTTTAACGCTTCATTCAAGTAATGAACAAACAAAGCTGAAGTCACTCCAGTTAAACAGAATTATTTGTGCATTTTCAGTCCTCACCAACCCATAAGATTTTTTAGAAGTGAAATTTTGTCTTGGGAACATATTCTGGCCTCTCTGGTGTTGAATTATTTTAATATAGTGACCTGATTGGAAAACCAGCGATGTTGAACTTTGAGTTTGGTCACCGGTCATAGCCACCTATGGTGGGAAGGCCCATGGCTAGACAGACCTGCATCTCCCAAGGATTTCTACTGGGGCCTTGCTACAGGCAGAGCACTCAGGGCTCTTGTTCCTCCGCTTTAGCAGAAGCCACAGTCCTAGCTTTCCATACAGGGTAATCTGTGCTGTGGCCAGGGTGCTTTGTGGGCTCTGACCTGGATAACCAGTCAGGCTCACCAGAGAGGCAACAGATTTCCCAGGGCAACAGAAATCTGGCTTTTGCAAGTGAAGTCCTTTGACACTTTGACATTGAAGGATTTTAATGAACTAAGAACTCCTGATCAGAGCTTGAGTTTGATATCCTGAGCTTTCCCAAAGCCATACCTGAACAAGCATATGAATGATGGTGAGATTTTCATAAGTTTAATGAACACTTGATGTTACTAAGGACCACAAGCAGCTCATATTGAAACTGTTACTGTATACAACAATACATTCACATTCCATTCACTGCATTCCCCAGATGACATAAAAAGAAGCAATAAAGGCATCAACAATTAATATTGTCCCAGTCCAGGCCTTTTGAAAACCAAGGTTGGAAGCCTCTGGGGGCATACCCATCTGTCAAGAGCAGCCGTGGCAGCACAGGGCTGGGGACCAGTACTGGACACAGTAGTCTGAAAAGTGGACAGCACTGCATAGGAAGGAAATGCAGCCAGAGTGGCTGGGGAATACATTGATTCATTGCATCCGGCTGTTCTCTTTCAACAGCAGCCTCTGCTGCCAAAGCTGCTATGGAGCCCCTGGGGGAAACTAAAACTACCCTTCCCTAGTGTAGCCCTCATGGGAGAACAGTACTTGAAGTGCCTCACTTAACCCCTCAAAAGCAAGGAAATGAAAGGCTTCCTGTAAAACAAATTCCAGTGCTACTCACCCTGCTGTGTTTAGCTTGTCTGGAGGTCTCAGAACAGTGGGTGATCTTACATACATTACTTCAGTGCTGCAGGACTGTGCCTCTACAGACATCACAGCCCAAGTTAAGAACAGCGATACCATTAACAACCTTGCTTTCACTTTCTTGTGATGTGTTTCCATTAATGGTAATTTAACACAATTTGTTTATGATTCTCCAAAGATTCAGTGTTCAAGTTTGGTCTAAATCAGCATGAAAGAGCAGATGCTTAGCAAAACCACTTGAGACTGTACAACTGGGCTGGAAATCTCATTTAAATATGAATTGCTTTTATAATGGGCCAGATTCATCTTTGTCCTACACTAGGGTAGGGGACCATGCAGTTGCTGCATAGCAAATCTTACCACTGCAAGCACTGTCTTACTAAAATTTCATAACTCTCTACCTCCTTGCAAGAACTTTTTGCAGTGCCTTCTCAGAATGTTTTTGTAGCTTGCAGGAGGTTTTAATTGGTTTGAACTTGATGGCTCTGCAGCTAACTGAACTCCTAAAATTCCTTAATTCAGCAAACTAATATTTTCTCTCACATTCTTCACTGGTTATGTGTATATGCAGAGATGATTTCAGATCAGCAGATCTTTCATGTATGGTTGAACTAAAGGGCCTCACAACAAAAAGTTCCCTTAGTCCCAGTTTAAGAAACAGGGCAGAACAGTCTTAAAGAAAGTCATGTTCCTACATAATCAAAACAGAATCAGGTTGAATTTCAGAGAATGGACAAGGTTCGGAGAGGTTAATATATTATCTAAACTGCTTCCTTCATCTCTTGCTGGTATTTTCAGACTTTACAAATTAAACATGGAAAGCATTTATTATTGGGTAAGTGCCAGTGATGAAATTGTCATTTGTTTAGCCACACGGAACAACCTGCCTTTTCAACACTTGTGAAGTATCAAAAAAAGAAAGTCTATAATTTGTGATCACTCATATGTGAAGAATAAGGGTGGGGGGTGGGTGGAGGAGAGAATCTTTAAAAGTGCTAGTCCTTGACTGGAAATAAACCATTTACCCAGACAAGTAGCTGCAGGAATTTGAGAATAAAAAGAAACAGGGTGCTCAAATCAGTGAAACAGATGTAAAGGTGGGAATAAATAGCTGTTGAGTGGCGTTGTCCCACCTTTTTCTCAGCACTACCTCCTCTCCTGAAGAGCAGGGATCTAAATGCACTGCAGACTGTAGCAACATGCCCCCACCGCTTGCCCCAGAGGAGACCTGAAAGATGCAGTGACCATCAGAAACTCAGCAAGAAAGCTTCCAAGTTGTACAGCTGCAATTGGGGAGCTTCAGTTTGGGTGTCCAAACCCCAAATTAATTATTTATTTTCTGTCTGACACCCCTTCCCTAACCAGGTCATGAGGGGAAGACCTGTGAATGCTATGAAGATTCACCCTTTCTATTATAGGAACAAATCAGAGCTGGTCAGGCATCTCCTGCTGATGCGGTGAGCAGGGTCTCAGGATACCTGTCAGGGGTGCAGGTGAGAAGCACAACTCACATTACAGCTCGGGTGCAAGGGACTAGGAGCTGCCATTCACTCTTTGGGAAGCAGACCGTGATCTCCTTGCATCTACAGCACTCCAGGTTCCCCTTCTTCTTTCCACCCAGGAACGCAGCATTAATTCACCAGCTGAGCACCTGGCTTGGTGACCTACTAAAATACAAAGCTAAAGAAGGAGTGAGACTGCAGCAGAGTGATGTCAGGGACAGTGAAATGGATAAAATCCAGGATGAAGATGGTCTGCTGGGGTTGTCAGACTGGCTTTGGTGGTGAGAAGTGAGAACCAGATGAAATCTATGTAAAACTGGAAACCAGATGAAATCTCTGGAAAACTGGCACTGAATAGGAGGGGATAAACAATAACCCCTTTTTCAGTTCGAGTTACACGCAGCTTACGGTTAGTCATACTGTGAACTCAAACAACCCAAGGCTCCCACCTGACAGGATGTGAACGAGTGAGACATTACCACTCAAATCTAAATATTTTGGTCCCAAGCAAGAGATAAGACAGAAGGAAAGCAGCTTAGCAAACAGGGAAGAAAAAATTCCAGGCAGCACTTTCCCAAATTTTAAAACAAAACGAGAAAGATATTTATTCAGAAAACACAGCTGGGAAATGCATCACGACTTTAAAATTTATATATGAAACCCACTACAGCGCTGTCATGTTATGCGAAGACGTGAAAGAGGGGGTAAGTGAGAGGCAGCATGGCTTGAATGAGGCAGAGAAACTTTAAGTTAAGCATTATCTGATGGGCTTTACTGAACTCACTAGAAGCATGCAGGAAAGACTGATAAGAAGTAGTGTTGTTTTCTGTCAGGATATGAACTTCCCCTTCAGTCACATAGGACTAAGTTCCTAGGGTCTTGAACACCATGTGGCAGCAGTAGCACTGTGTTTCCACCATGCTTGGGAGCCTGGGCTGGAAGCACCTAGATGCTTGTGAAGGATTGTCTGCTCTGGGAGCCCTCCACAGTGCACAACGGGTAGTTTCAAATATTTAATGCCTGTGACAGTGTGAGGCATGTAAGTTTTTTACATAGATGGCACGTGGTGGTGGATACAAATGAGAAAGTACATGGATTTCTGTAACGGTTTATGGATTAACTATCCAGGCACAGAGACAGTTGTATGTTAAAGGTAATTTAACTGAAGTTGATGGGAATCACTGACTACCATTTTGTTTGGGGTGATTAATATTGTACCTGTACAAGCTAGAAATTAAGATCCAACTGATTAATTTCTCCCTAGAGTAGGCAGATGGAAGTATTTGAACTAAAAGGCAGGCTCAGGTTCTGTAGAAGGCTTTTCCTCAGCTGACCTGCTCTGTCACTCCTTCTTGTGGCAGGCTCTGAATTAGCAGGACTGTTCCGTTCACCCGCAAGTAAATGCAGAAACAACATATGTTTGGTTCAAGTGCATGAAGAGTCTATTTCCATAACAGGGCCTGACCTCAAACTCACTAATGTCCAAGGAGTGGCTCCCATTAACCTACATCTTTGCTTTATAGAAGCACAATGCAAAACCTGCCAAGAGCAGAAATCCAGGATGAAGACCACATTGCTCTTCCTTTCCTCACCCCACACAGACCTACTTACCCAGCCTCAACTTCCTGACAGAAACCCTGTGTAAAGTTTACTAGTCAGGGATTAGAAAGAGTGTAATTGAGACACATCATCAGTGTCTTGGTTCGCTTCCTTCAAGCATGTGGAATGAAAACAAGGTGAAGTGCATATGAATGAGAACATGCTGGATTCAAACTGCCTGCAGTGAGCAGTTTTAAATGTTTCTCTGAATGCAACCAGCAGAAGGGTTTCAGAAACTTCCCAGTTATTTAATACCATAATTCCAAATCCAGCTTTTACTTTTGTTGCTAACTTGCTTGTTTTCACTGGAACTCATCCTTAGACTGAAAAGTAAAACAGTACATGCACAATCATATTATTTTTGCTTAAACAAAAGTGAGCAGCACATGTCCTTTACTGGGAGGAATTTCCTGGTAGATAACTATGCCCCTGCAGAACTGAATGGGCAGTCCAAATAGAAGTTTTGTTTCAGCACTGAAAATAGAACCGTACTTAAAACAAAAAAACAAACAAAAAAACAAACAACAACAAAAACAAAAAACCCACCCAAAAACTAGATGTGTTAGGAGAGGGGGGCATCATTCCATTCCAACACACCCAGTCAGTTGCCAATAAATGCTCAGAACAATGTAGATATATTCCAGGTGCTCCAGCCAACAAGCTGGCTTCATTTGGAGCTTGGCTCAGATGCCTCTATACAAACGCCCATAGCATGGGGAACAAACAAGAGGAATTAGAGACGTGTGCATGTCTATGGGGGTATGATATGATAGGCATCACAGAAACATGGTGGGATGGCTCCTATGACTGGAGTGTTGGAATGGAAGGTTACAGGCTCTTTAGAAAGGACAGGCCTGGCAGGCGGGTAGGGGGAGTTGCCCTTTATGTTAGGGATAGGCTGGAGAGTATGGAACTGTCTGGGGACAGGTGAGCAGTTAACAGAGAGTTTGTGGGTCAGGGTTAAAGGGAAAACAGCCATGGGAGGCATTACTGTGGGGATTTGTTACAGGCCGCCTGATCTAGGAGAACCTGTGGATGAAGCACTCTACAGACAGATAGGAAAAGCCTCACTCTCACAGGCCCTTGTTCTCATGGGGGACTTCAACCACCCAGACATCTGTTGGAACGATGGCACTGCACGGCACAAGCAATCCAGGAGGTTCCTTGATTGTGTGGAAGACAACTTCCTTCTGCAAGTAAGAGAGGAGCCGACAAGGAGAGGTGCCATGCTTGACCTTGTGCTCACCAACAGGGAAGCGCTCGTTGAGAATATGGTGCTCCAGGGCAGCCTTGGATGCAGTGATCACGAGATGGTTGAATTCGAGATCCTCAGGACAGTGAGAAGAGCATGCAGCAAGCTCACTGCCCTGGACTTCAAAAGAGCAGACTTTGGCCTCTTCAGGAGCCTGCTTAGTAAGGTTCCATGGGATATAGCCCTGGAGGGCAGGGGGGCCCAAGACTGTTGGTTGATATTCAAGGATCACCTGCTACAAGCTCAGGAGTGCTGCATCCCAACTAGAAGGAAATGCAGCAGGAGGGCCAGGAGACCTCCTTGGATGGATAAGGAGCTGCTGAGGAAAATTCAAAGGAAAAAAGAGGCTTATAAAAAGTGGAAGCAAGGACAGGCAGCCTGGGTAGAGTACAGGGATGTTGTCTGGGAAGCTAGGGACTAGGTTAGGAAGGCTAAGGCCCAGTTAGAATTAAATTTGGCCAGGGATGTTAAGGATAACAGGAAGGGATTCTACAGGTACGCAGCAAACAAAAAACAGACTAGGGACAACATAGGCCCCCTGAGGAAGCTCTCGGGAAAACTGGTTACACAGGATTTGGAGAAGGCTGAGGTTCTGAATGACTTCTTCACCTTGGTCTTTACTGGCAAAGGCTCTGACTGCATCACCTGAGTCTTGGAAGGCAGACACAGGGACTGTGAGAATGAAGACCTTGGGGCCACTGTAGGAGAGGATCTGGTTCGAGACCATCTTCAAAATCTGAACGCACACAAGTCCATGGGACCTGATGAAATCCATCCGTGGGTCCTGAAGGAGCTGGCGAATGAAGTTGCTAAGCCACTGGCCATCATATTTGAAAAATTGTGGCAGTCAGGTGAAGTTCCCACTGACTGGAAAAAGGGAAATATAACCCCCATTTTCAAGAAGGGGAAAACGGAAGACCCGGGGAATTACAGACCAGTCAGTCTCACCTCCACACCTGGAAAAATCTTGGAGCAGATTTTCCTGGAAGGCATGCTAAGGCACATGAAAAACAAGGTGCTTGGTGACAGCCAGCATGGCTTCACTAGGGGGAAATCCTGCCTGACCAATTTTGTGGCCTTCTATGATGGGGGTACAGAACTGATGGACAAGGGTAAAGCAGTTGATGTTATCTACCTGGACTTGTGCAAAGCATTTGACACTGTCCCACCCAACATCCTTCTCTCTCAATTGGAGAGATATCAATTTGATGGATGGACCACTCAGAGGATAAAGAACCGGCTGGATGGCTGCACACAAAGAGTTGTGGTCAATGGCTCGATGTCTGGCTGGAGACCGATAACGAGTGGTGTCCCTCAGGGATCGGTGATGGGACCGGTCTTGTTTAACATCTTCATCGCTGACATGGACAGTGGGATTGAGTGCGCCCTCAGCAAGTTTCCCGATAACACCAAGCTGTGTGGTCCGGTTGATATAATGGAGGGAAGGAATGCCACCCAGAGGGACCTTGACACACTTGTGAGGTGGGCTGATGCCAACCTCATGAAGTTCAACCATGACAAGTACAAGGTCCTACACCTGGGTCAGAGCAATCCCAGGCACAGCTACAGACTGGGAAAAAAAGAGATTCAGAGTGGCCCTGTGGAGAAGGACTTGGGGGTGCTGGTCGATGAGAAAATGAACATGAGCCAGCCTCAGTGTGCACTCGCAGCCCAGAAAGCCAACCGTATCCTGGGCTGCATCAAAAGGAGCGTGACCAGCAGGTTGAAGGAGGTGATCCTGCCCCTCTACTCTGCTCTTGTGAAGACCTCACCTGCAGTATTGTGTGCAGTTCTGGTGTCCTCAACATAAAAAGGACATGGAACTCTTGGAACAAGTCCAAAGGAGGGCCACAAGGATGATCAGGAGACTGGAGCACCTCCCGTATGAAGATAGGCTGAGAAAGTTGGGGCTGTTGAGCCTGGAGAAGAGAAGGCTGCGTGGAGACCTCATAGCAGCCTTCCAGTATCTGAAGGGGTCCTATAGGGATGCTGGGAAGGGACTCTTTGTCAGTAACTGTAGTGACAGGACAAGGGGTAATGGGTTAAAACTTAAGCAGGGGAAGTTTAGATTGGATATAAGGAAGAAGTTCTTTCCTGTTATGGTGGTGAGGCACTGGAATGGGTTGCCCAGGGAGGTTGTGAGTGCTCTATCCCTGGCAGTGTTCAAGGCCAGGTTGGATGAAGCATTGGGTGGGATGGTTTAGTGTGAGGTGTCCCTGCCCATGGCAGGGGGCTTGAAACTAGATGATCTTGAGATCCTTTCCAACCCTAACTATTCTATGATTCTATGATTCTAAACCACCTAAACCTCACACACAAAAAAAAAACCCCAAACCCCACACCCCCAACAAAAAACCGAAGCAGCAAAAACATAAATAAAAATAAGGCAGATATTATAATTCCTTACAGGCTTTCCATTTCATTTTCTATTTACTGTAATGCTGGCATAAAATTGGCACCATGAAAGCAGATGTATCTCAATTACGTTGTTTAACTCTTTCCTCCATTTATATAAATGCCACTATTTATGCTGCATATACATATCCCCCAGTACTCCAGTAGGCACTGTATAATAACATATTACATAGAATAGCAGGGAAATAAGACTCAAAGTTGTTTAATTCCCAATGCACCTGGTTCTCGTTATTTCCAACATTAATTTCTGAAAACTCTGCACAACTTTCTGAATCAAAATACATAAACTCGGCATGACACATTCTGGTATTTGTCTAAATTCAAACTTTCTTTTGCAAATTACATTAGAATCTGTAAATTGTTTTCTTGTAGAGTATATAGTTCCCTAGTAGCTGTAGAGATTGTACACTACATGCACCAAATCTTGGGATTCATTGAACTGCATGCAACAGATGTTCAATTCATCCAAAGAAAGGCAATATAACCATATCAGGATTACTCTGTCCATATCTAATTCCCAAAAGCTACTAGATGGATGTCTCCTACAGCCAGTTTCACAAGGGTCATCACTTGGAGGTCATAATCTCTCTGGCTTCTTCAACAGTGCACCACCTAATGGCAAGTGAAACACAAGACTAGATGTCAGGATGAAAGTGAATTCTCACATCTCATTTCCAGACTACCTTCGTGGCCCTGGGGAGATAAATTCTGTCAGTTTATATTTACCATTTTAGCAGCATTTTGGATGGAAAAAAAATAAAACTGAATTCTACCAAAAAGGTTTTTGTTAAACCATATTATAACATGAATTAAGAGCTTTAGTAGGAAGCCTTTATTTGGACAACAAGGACAGATCCATGGGTAGAAAGGACAACAAGGCTCAGTGTTTAACTAGAAGTCTCTCTTCACAGTTTTGAATCTGCTGCTTAAAAATAGATGGTGCATTATGAAGTACTACATTATCTTCAGTGAATTTTGTCCTTTGAAAAATAATTTGCTGTGAGATATCTGAAACAGTATTAAAAACATTTCTTGCTTTTACCCTTGAGATCTGTATTATGTTCCACTTTGGACTTAAAAAGCAGAATACAACAAAAGATGTGGCAAAATTGCTTTGAGAGAAGTAATAGCTCAAATAACATGGAAGGCCATAAAACAGTGACTACAGAGGCTATTATTTCCCGTTGTGCAACAGTATTCATTGATTTCTGAAACCACAGGCTAATTATGCTCTGAGTGGACAAAGTACTTTAAGGAGTCTAGTCTGGGCATCAGAGACATTGAGTTTATCATGTACTTCTGTCAAAACCAAGTTATAGTACTCAGGACAAGAGCAGCTTGACGGAATTTGATTGTCAGTACTATTCAGGAGGTTAGGTAAGGTGACAATGCAAGTCTGTGAGTGCATGGACTTGTATTGCTCTAAATTAATATTAAGGTTAGGTCATTAGAAGATAATACCAAAGCACATAATAAAGTATTTATTTATTTCTAATTTTTCTACTTTTAAAGTCAATACTGTTTCATTCTTTTAAAAAAATTACATGTGAACTAAGCATCTCCTATATAGCTTTCATGCGGTTTTGTGATAGTATGTTTTCTGTATTAGCCCTATTGTAAGTTATCCCATTTAAATGCTCTGGAATTCAATAGCTTCACTACTGGATAATAGACTAATTCACAGAAGGAAATAATTTCAATCTATAACTGAGAAAAGCCATTAATTACTGGAAAATGTCCAGTCTCCAAACTTGAAGATATCAAATATGGTCTGGCAAGGAGGAGACAATTAGACTGAGGAATTCTACCCAGAGGGAAAACATGCCAGCATTACTTCAGCTAGACTAATGACTTCAACAATAACCACTGAAGTATTTCCAGCTACTGTCAATGCTGTAAGTATTTAACTCCATGGTGAAAAAGCCTTAACTACTGACAGTGATATCTCAGAGACCGATCCCAATATCTCATTTTTGATAACAAAAGGCACTACAAAAACATACAGTGTTTGGTGTCTGCCTGCCTTCCCAGCCTCTTCCTCTCCTCCTCCTCCCCCCCCCCCCCTTTTTTTTGTCATCTGATGTGAATTAAAGCTAAATGTAATGATGCAAATGGAATTAGAGGTTACAAAGCTCAGCAGAAGTTAGGTCTATGGTACTGGCTTAGTTAAAGGCTTGCAGGTTTTTGGTGATCAGTCATTTTCCCACATAATAGCCAAGTATCATTTTAGTAGAATTTGCTCATTTGAAATGTATATAGCCCTTCTCCTTTCTGGAGCAACCTCTTCCAAAAACCAGACTGCTCTAAAGGCCAGATTTCCTCTTTCATCTCTCCCTCTTGAACCCTAGAGCTTTGAAGAGATGGAGCCTGTGGTCTCCTCATGCCGAATAGTCTTGATAGCTTTCTGGACCTTTCTTTCTAAGGTATACAATCTGGAAAACTTTAGCTCTGTGTCTAATGGCAGAATGAGTTTACTTACTCAGGTCCCCTAATGAATTTTGATTGTGAGGGGAGCATATAGCATCCTAATTCACTCTAAATTGATTTTTCTCTTGTTGACTACACCAACAACTTTGCTCTTAAATAGTTATTACATACTAGGTTAAAATATTCTGTTTATTCATAATCAGTGTTGTCTACATAACTGTCATTTTCTAGCGAGGGTATTTATTCTTAGATACAGGAGCTTAGACTTTATTATCCCAAAGACACAAAACACACTTAGTAGGCAAAAATATAAGTTCCATTAAAAACATATCTACAGTTCAGACAGAAGTAATACTTATAACAGGAAATAACACTGAAATGTGGCACAAGTCAGAACTGAAAACACTTTCAAGTTTGCCTACTGTAATACAACCTGCCACATAAAGTGCTATTATGTGCATTTTATGCCTGGGAGTGCTGACAGGCAGAAGGGTGTAGATATGTTGTAGAAATGCTTTGTATCTTTTGGCAAATGGAGGTATGCCTGTACACCATAACAGGGGACTACATGATGCTCAGAGGCAGGTCATACTGCAAGCAGTGCGGCTACATTAGTGCCACCCTCCAACCAGGCTAATTAGCCCTTTAAATACAGACTGCATTAGCCTGGATATAGCACTGTGCTGCACAGCCACACTGCTTGCTATTGCCTCACTTGGTTTAAGCAGTACTGTGCTGTGTCTGCTCAGACGACACTTGGAGACAAAGTCCCAATTACAAAACACAGAGAAAACACTGTTGCCACTGATTAAAGTGAGGGGTATAATTTACATACTAAGAAGGCAGAATCCACAGAAAAGGAGGATTTTCATAAAGTACTGAATAAATGCATGTAAAACATAACAGATTTCCACAGACTGCCATGCTGGGTATCCGTCAGAGAGGGAGGCACTGCAGAAGCCTTCACTGCTATTTTTCTAAACATTACTCAGCTGCAAAGTTCTCAGTGGGAAATCCTAAAAACTTGTTTCCTGAGCAAATCACTAGAAAAAACACAAACAAAAAAAAGGTAGCTTCCCTTCATTTATTGAAATAAACCTCTCAATGTAAGTGCCTAAATCTAAGCTCAAGCAAACATAATCAAGATAAACATCTTGATTATCAAGTAGACTGAACTTGCAGAATCATTGGGTAGATTTCTACAGCATGTTAAGTATCCCTGAAAGTTGGGCCATTTATTAGATATGTGAAGATATGCTGCAAGCTTCTGTTTTGCAAGTGTTGGACAAGGAACTGGTTTATCTAAAAGCAGCAGTGAAGACTCTTACCTTATTTTTAAGCCAGGAAAACTATTACATCATGTATCAAATGTTTTACTCATTAAAAAAAGTCATTGCCTTTTGTCCTCTGCGCCTGTCTCTGGATGTACCAGCACAGGCAGTTCTATAGGATATCCTGAGTTTTCCTCCAAAAGTTCCAGCTCAGTCAAGATACTGAAGATTTCAGAACAATTTGTTGGGAAAGGTTCTCTATGCTTGAATTTGTTGCAAACTTAATGTTACAGTAAGCATTAAACATTTCTTTAGTTTATTCAGTCAAGCGGAGTAGGTTTACCTCTCAAATCTAAATACAGGCTATGCACAAAAGTAGTGTTTAGAAGACATTTATTTTCAAGTTGTCAAGCTGTTAAATATGAAAATAACTGGATTACAGCTTAAATTCTTACTGCAGCTGCCTTTGCTTCAGATCAGGTACCATAATGCCAACCTTCAGAATCTCCTCCAGAGATGCATTGAAAGATCTGGGATAGGGGATAACTTAAGCCAGAGAAAATGGCATGTTTGGGATAGGACAGCAGCACACTCTGTTGCAAAAAAGTAATTATGTGCTTTGGAAAAGCTGACCTTTTACAGAGAGATGACTATTATTCAGGAGGACTTTACCAGTTCCCAAATCCACACAGGAAACTGAGTAAGGAAACCAGTTAAGAGGAAATGAATGTCATAATATCCATGTTACATCTGTTAGAGACATGTGGCAGAGTCACCCTGTGAGTTAAGGCCCAGTAAAGGAGGAAAAATTGTCTTCTAAACTGGTTGAATTTTAGGCCATTAAACTGCAAGATAATGATGGGTTGCTTGTGGAGCAACAAATTTATTTAGAACTTCATTTGGTCTCTGTTTTAGCCAAAGGCTGCACTGTTGTGTTGTTTTACATTTAAACATACCCTACTCCGACAAGCCACTGAAGTCTTTAAAGTCTTCCCATCTTTATTGCAGACAGTACTTTGATCTCAGTGCCAGAAAAGGTCAACACATGAACTTCAGAATTAGACTTGTTTACATCCAACATACAATACAAATAAATGAATGTGGCAACGACATCCCAGGCAGATAAAATAAGGCCACATTTTCCTAGTTTTACTTAAAATATTTTTGTCAGCCATTGTGCAAACGATGTCATCATCAAATCCAATGAAATCCACTTATTGAAAGGCTTCCCCCCAAAAAATATTTCATCAATCATAGCCCAGAAGGGCTCTGTCATAGGATAATTGCAACTTGGCGTACCAACAAAGAGCATGCAGACATCCTCAGCTTCCTTATCTATACAACGGGAAGGGTTGACAGCCATTTTATTAGCTGAGATATTGTTACCCCCATCAGATAAAATAGTGTGTTTTGTTGCTTTGATGTTTTCTGTCACCATAGCAGAGCTGCTGTTTTCAACTGTATGTTTAAAAGAACAGCTGCGGTAGCAGCTTATGCTCAATCACAATAATACTGCCTACAATCATCTAACAGAAAGAGGCAAGGGGTGTACTAATTGCACTTTATTAGAAAGAGACGGAAAGAACACATGGCGTTTTTTCTAGTTATTTTCTAGCTGCAGTTATTTCTAGTCAATACACAATTGTGGAGTCATCTTTTGTCTACATTTGTTTTCTTGAGAAAAAAGAGACCACCAGAAAGTAAATTCCTTCTGAACAGATAGCCAGTTGAGAAGATACCCCAAAATTATTTTGATCATACCTGTTCTCCTAGTATTACTAATCCACAGAATATATAGGGGACTAAAATAGCATTTGGCACTAACTGCTTATATTTAACACTTCCCAATAACGGCAACTATTATAGCACTCAGAAATATATATCTTACTTCCACATGCTCGGTTACATCATGCACACTTCGAAAGCTAACAAAAAATCTGTCATGCAGAGCAATATGCAAACCCATTTAATTTTCTATTTAAATCCTTCCCGACAGAGTGGACTTCTCTTGCATTTCAAAACAGCAAGCCTGTTAACCAAACTCTGAAGGTGGAAAAGTCTGCTTGTCGACACCAGGCTTATCTCACTGTACTATCACTTGGGCAATAATTACATGAAGTGCTGTAGACACAATTTAATTACTTAACATTTGCAGCTGCTGCTGAAGATGTCCCACCTACACTAAGCGCAAGGGAGGGCTGTGGACTCTCCAATGGACTGCATGACAGATACTGTCCACGTCTTTTATGTCAGCAGGGTGCTAGCACACCAATTTCTGCTGAGGGATGCTGTTGTGATAATACAGACAGCACAATCAGAAGTCAGCAGCCTAACAGGAAATCTCATCTTTGGTGGCTGCTCAGCAAGAGGTAGCTCCCAATAATAAGAGGCAAAGTAGGCAAGTGTAAACTCTTCTAGAAAATACAGGCATCTCTGTTGACCTTCAGAGTTCTACACATAAAATATGCCTCTAGAGAGGCAGCAGGTGTTTTTGTTGATGCTGAATGCAACAGCCCTGACATAAAGACACACCCATCATACCCAGTAATTCCCAAATACAAAAGGTGGATTCTGCCACTTTCATTCCAGCTCTGTGTTGCTTTTTCTTCTCCTGGAAGGCAGGCCCTCCTCTTTCCTTTACACTGTAGTCTCCTTTCCTAATTTTCCACCTCTATGTATGCTCTTGAAGCCACCTCCAGAACTGGAGGTGGTGATCCGGCTGTACCCTTGAAGCTGTGACCTTGAAAGACTTACAGGTTTCATTTTCATTTATTGACTTTGCTATAGACTGTGTGTGTAAGCCTGGGGAATCACTTAACTTGCCTGTGTCTCAGTTCCCCATCTACAAAGTCCTTTCTTCTACCTTGTCCGTTTTAATTTAAATGAAATAGACTCAAACTCCTAAAGGTCACATGTCCTTTGATAGCAATATGAACTCAAGGTGCTTGATATGGCAGCTTGATCTTGTTTGGGTAAGCTTAAACCAAATAATGAATCCTAAGAAATGAAACAATGTGAAACTTCCATTTAAGCAGTCCTCTGCAGGATGTTTTTTGCTTGAGTGAAGGATGGTGCAAGAATAAGTTGCATAGTTGGAAGGGTACCTTGGTCTCCTCACTAATAAGCAGAGCTAAAAAGGAAATTCTGTCATGGATTCAAGTGGTTGGGAGATTTAACCTTGAACACTCTGTTGATATCACAGAGACATTACACACTGCACATCCCTGTTTCTGAGCCCTGTGCTGTTGTTTCCTTTGCTGAGCACTGAAAGTGGTCTGGAGACACAGAGGGGAGGTGTTTCAGCTCAGTCAGTGGATGCCTTCCTTGCAGAAACTGAGGCATCCCTCTCAAGTAGGCCAAATCCTTCCTTAAAGTTTCTTTTCCTGTGGAAAAAAAAATTCTAACATGGAATTTAAGATAAAAATTGTAGCCAAAAGTGAGGGCTGTGATAATCTATTTTGAGCAGAATAGCTTCTTACTTTTAAGCATACTTTTAATGGGGACCTCAAGGCTACAGCAGTCAGTGCTTTAGAAATGTCTGAAGTACATGGAACAAATAATTCTACAACATTTAGGTGTTTGGGGCTGGAGTGGGTTGTTTTTTTCACTTAAAGCTTTAACTCCTAAAGTCACACTGACAACTCTAATACTTAAAGCTCATACAAGACAACACAAACACCAAGTATCAAACTCCTAACAATGGAAAACATCTATTTTAAATAATAAAAAAAAAAAAAAATCACATCGTTTCCCCATTTCCAGTTTCCTGGTTTGCAGGGTCCGCATGTACATGAAATCTGATTCACAGATATATAACTTGGCAATAAAGCTTCTGCAAACCCAGTGATCCTGCTACTTCTCTCCTGAAATTCTTTGTTTATCCAGCTTTGCATACACACCCTGTGTATACCACATACCAGATCTCTTGAAAATTAATAAAATCTTAGAAGTTACATAACTATGCTACCTGAATTTGTTGGTGCATTTTAAAAAATATAAGAATTTAATAGATGATAAACCAACAATAAAGAGAATAGAGACTAGCAAATAGTGAGAAAGTAAAGGGCAGAGAATTATTCATTTCATTATCTGTACATTTTTCTTCAGACAACAGCTGCTGCCACACTTCAGACTTACATCTCTGAATGTCACCTATTGACAGCCTTAGCTCATGTCTCCCTGTTTACCCACTTCACAGAGACAGTAACTAGAGAAGGGTCCCACCTTGCTGTCCACATTTAAAAACATGAAACACTTACCCTTACCTGCTTTTTGCCTTCTGCTCACTGCCATGATGCGTGCCTATATCCTGAAACAGACTGTCATTGGAAATCTCAATGTTTCTACTTCCTTCCCTTTTAACAGCTAGCTCAAGACAAAGGTAGTAAATTGTTGTCTGGAGCACTGGGGCCCAGGAAACTACTCAGCTGAAATTGAAATCTGGTGTATGTCAGGTGTGATGAGTTCTGGGAAAAAAAATCAGAAACTTCCACAAATGAACTGAAACTGCTGGAATCACAGGACAGTGAAAAAAGGGGCTCTTCTATGAATAGAGTGCTCCTTGGTCACTTATAAAGGATTATTCAATTACCTTATAATTTAACCTTTGGATAATTAAATATTTTTTAGAAGGAGGAGGGGAAAAAACCAGCAACAAGGACTTTGCTTGAGCAGATGCAAAACTGACACATCTGCCTCCCTCGATACTAGCAAATTGGCTCTTTCAATATGTTTCATTTGTTCTCCTGCCAATTGCTGATCTCTTGTCAATTTACTCTCAAACTTGGAAGAAAATTAAATGGTTTGATGACATACTGGTTTCTGTATTTTATCTTTGAAATGCAAAATATATATTCCAATGATCTTAGAAATGTTTCACATCTTTGAAATCTTCGCAATTGTAAGATGTTGGCCTTGAACCCCATCTGGAACAGAAAGCTGTAACTCCATCTAACTAAATTAAGCTAGGTAGCTTATCACAGCTGGTGATCTTCTCCATAGTTTTTCTACAGATTAACACAGAGCATTTCATATACTTAGAAATATGTGTTGTGAAAGGCAGTGACTCCCTATATGCTTTAGGCATGCTTGAAAATACCTATACCAGATGATTGCCTAAAAATGCTTCCTAATAGCCTTAAATACTCAAAATGAAAAGATGGAACTGTCATCACAGCAAATCACATAAGGAAAGAAAAATGATAGCAGCATTAACTGCATCAGCCACCTGCTCTATAAAGGTTATTAAAATGATGGAAACAGTATGTTGGCTATGCCATACATGCAGGCTAAACCCCCTAGCAGGTCCAATATCCTGTGCTACTAGCTGTAATTTATATGCCTATAATTTATACTGTACTATAATATATAAAGCATTTATCAAAATGCCAGCTGGAAAAGACTAGCTACTGACTGGAGTTCTCTAACTCCTTGCTCTGTGGCTACTTACTTCTTTAGTCACAACTTAACAAAAGGATTTTGGCACCAATAAAAGGATTTTGAGAAATGCCTGTGTTATGCTCCTTGTTATTCTTGAGGCTACCTTGATTCTGCCAGCAGTAAGCAGTCCAGTCTGTATTTTTTAGCAGTGCCTGAATTCCACTGTGAATTCTGATAAGGGGATGAGGTCCTATAAACATAAGATGCTAACACACATATGGGGACCTGCACTATGCTCAGTGGAGCTGCAGTCACTCTTATTCAAACATGGGAAGAAGAAAAGGAGAAAGAGAACAAAATAGTGGTGATGTCTTCTTCATAAGCAGTGGTTTAGCAAGCAGGAGTTTAAATGCAGTCCTAAAGCAAGTCCCTTGGTTCTGAAAAGCACCCTAATCACCCAGCTGCAGACAGTACCTGAGCAGAAATACACTCCATCCCTCCTACTGAAACTGCTCCAGTTGGCAAAAGCAATTCAATCACCCCAAACCTATAAGCACATCTCTCCACCCATGAAGGTAATGTCTTCATGCGGGAGTCTTGATTTCGAGTTCCTGCCCTAGGGATGCCTAACGTATTTTATCCAAGAACTGTTTAAAGTAAAATAATCTGTCATATAAATGAATGGAAAAAGGCTAATTTTCAGAGCCACTGCCACTATGGATGGCCAATATAGATGAAAGTGCTTACGTTTAGGCGTTCTTGACTGAAAACAATGGCTTCCCTCTTTTTATGCTAAGTTTACCCATCTGTAAAGCAGACACATCACAGTTTACCTAACTCAGAGAAATGGGATAATACAAGTTTGGCAAAAGAAAGACTCCATCACACTGCTTTACTAGACATAAAAAGGTAATATGAATATATGATTTTAAATCAACATTAAGATAGTGTAGACTCCAGGATATTGCTGATATTGCTTTGGCTGAATACTGCAATTCATTTTCTAACAGGTCTCTTGCCATGCTTGATATTCCGCAGAGCCAGCCTGTGTTACAAGATGTACATAGCTAATCTGCTGAGAAAAGAAATCATAAACAACACTTTATCCTGAATTATTTTATTCATGAGGGCATTATTCCAATTGGCACAATCTTGAAGTATGGTTTGGATCCTGGGATCATATAATCATGCTGACATATCCCAAGTTAGTCTGCTTTAAACATTCTCTAATTCCAGAGGAGGAAGGTGGTGTAAAATCTTCAAGGCTGTCATATCTGGTTTGAAACTTCCTTATACTTTTTTTCCTTGCATAGTTGTATAAGCAAAAAATCTCATTACACCATTACCCATACTTTCCTAAGTGAGTAGTCTGAGCAGGGCATTAACTTCATTAGAAGTTAGTTTCCAGGGTGGAAGTGACAGCATCTGCGCCTGATTGTCACCAGCACAGAAAGTTTGGCTTTTGGACGCTCTCAGAGCAGGCACTCAGCACTGCAAGAAATAGGAATTTTTTGAGCAAGTTTATGTTGGGTTTTTTTTTTCCAGGAGCTAGACTGAAATTTTTGTAATATGTTCAAAGTGTTCACACATTTCTCACAAGTCAACAATCACATTTTCAATAGCATTGTTTTCACAGGATAATTCATAGTGATATATGAAATGAAACCTGTTATCTCTTTGATGAATGCATTTTAAAGTCCAAGGATAAACGTGTGTAAGTGACACAAAGACAGTGAGGATTTCCAGAGCAGTGACAACAGCTGGCAGAAAGGAAAACTAGTTTCTTTTGGAGTGGCTTCTCAGTAGTCATCTCCCAATATAATTTAACAAATCTATACTTATGAGGTATGTATATAAATTTGTACTAAAACTTCATCAGACACCATCCCTAAAAATTCTTTGAGAGAGGTGGATTCCAAGGTCATGCAGACATTGACCAGAGGATCTTGCTAGATCAGATGCTGAGAGCTGTCTGCCATGCCAGTCCTGGATACTAAGCCACTGTTAAATGTCTGTCTTGTCACAAATTTATTCTGCATGTGCTTGAAACTGAACCATGTCACGTTTTTGGCAGGAAATGTAATCCCTCCACAAAAAGGATTTGATCTTTAGCGCGATCCTGCCGTTCTACGGCAAGAATAGCTCTCGGTACAGCCAGTGCGAGGTCTGTCCATGTATTTCTGTTCTGAGTAAGGGACAAACCCCAAACATGGCATTATGATAGCAAAAGCTCCTGTCCCCAGTAATCAACATGGCCCAGATGGCATGACACGAGATAGGCTACCGATACAAACTGCATAGTGCACAAAGCTATCTGAATTCACCCAGAGAAACTGGTTTATTATTTTGTTTTCTGATGCCCCAAGTGGCATGTGGTGCAAACGGCAGCCCAAGAGTTGCTACGAAGGAAAGCGAGGCATGTCTCATTGTTTGAACAGCACCAGGCACAATTACTGAATGAATGACAGTGCAGGGATCCTTCCCTAGAGCAGACAGCTCCAGAATTCCCCTGTCAAATAGAATCCTAGTTTTGAGACCCCTTTTGACTTCTCCTGCTCCTTTCTTCTGTTCAGACCACCATGGCAGTCCTCCTCCACCTCCTAACAGCCACTCCTTGCCTTTTTGTCCTGTCTCTCTGACTGTATCATCTAGATTATAACTAGTACTATCTCTCTGCCACTCCTTGTGCTCTGGTAGTACTCCTCACATATGACACCCCATTGCTGAAGGGTATGCCTTTAGGATATGCTGTTCTCTTTGCCTTAAAACCCTAGGTGTGAATCTCAGCAATTGTTAAAAGTCTTCCATGAATAAGGGAAAGAGTGGCAGAGAGAACCTGCAGTTATCTTCCCATATGATTACTCTCAATCTCTTCTCAAATAATGGAATAAACATTATAAGCATAAAAATCACTTGGAACCACAGGGGAACCATGACCAATAAATAGTTTGTATTTTCAAAGAACAGGTCATGCCAGACAAATGTAATTGCTTCTTCACTATTTTCAGGGTTAGCATACAGAGTGACTGCAATATTTCTGGGCTGTAGTATCACATTTGATACAGTGGCTCACAAAATCTTATTAGAAAATAATTTATAATGTCTTGGATAAGAGTGCTGTCATGTGGATTGAAAACTGGCTGAAGAAATGTAAACAAAGGATAATGAGTCATGACAAACAGCGCTGTGCTGAGCTGTGAAGAGGTATCCAGTTGGGTTGCCACAGGAATTGGTGTTAAGCCCAGTTTTATTTTACATATTTATTAATGCTCTGGAAAAAGAGATGAACAGCCTGAAAATCAAATTCACAGATGATACCAAATTACTAGATGTTGTTAACACCAATCAGGACAGAGAAATTATAGATATATTTCCCTCTATAGATAGAGGGAAATCAGAGAAGATGGGAATGGGAAGAGTCAGTGACCAGATTTACCTACACAAATATGTGAGGGAGGGTTTTATGTCCCAAATGATAATAATGGGAGCCCACTGACAGACCAGCCAAAAGCAGTTTACATCTGGTCTGTCAAAGGCTGGCGCAGAGAAATAACAACAAACCAGCCAGGAGATAATTATTAATGATAACATTTTCCCAAAAGATCCCAGTAAAAGCTTAATTCTCATTTTCTAGTCTCAATACATTTCAGTGTTTGGGATTTTCTAAGATTTTTCCTGGTTGCATGCTACAGAGTAACATATCGCAATGTAATACAGAGTCATCTTTCTTTACATCACCATATTATGTCACATTTCTGAGGAGAAATCAGCGGTAAAAGTCTCCCTATTTTCTTTATATACCTTGTTTATTTATACTATTAAAATGAGGAAAACCAATGTAGTAAAAACTGACACAGAGGTAATAAGCTTGCTCAGGAATTTCACTCTCCATGAGCAACTCAACCCACCCAAACAGAATCTGCTTAGAGGTGTCAAAGCAAAAATAAATTCTCTAGATATTTGCTGTAGTTGCTTAATAGATCCCACATTATGGAAAGAAAAAAAATATTTTTTTTTCCCCAAGCACTATGCTCTGTATGCTATGGAAAAACCTGTGAAAGTATTCCATTGGCCTAATCTATTTTAGTGAAACTATGTTCAGAGTGCTTAACTACAGCACATTTTTATTTTTTCTCATCCATTTATAGAACACATTCGTATGCTGAATTGGGTAAGGGTATAAGTTTTGTGAATTAAAGTTTGGGACCTTTTATATAGATTAAAGGAATTCAGATTGTTTCCATGCCTTTTAAATGTACATAGACAGTATGGTCTATATACTTGCATGTATTTATAAAAAATCTTTTCCTACTACGTTATTGCCCAAGGTGTAGAAAAATGAAGACTGTAGGTCTAAACACACTTCAGTTCAAATAAAGTTTTGCCTCTGAAGATAACACTATATCACTCAAAACAAAGCCAAGGAAAATAGATAGGTATATCTCACATAAAAATTCATCTGGATACTTGCAATGAACAAAACATTCCACAAGACATGTAACTGTTGAGACCTGTCTTCCTACTACTTTACCTCTTGGGTTTGCTTGACTTTGGTGGCTAGCGAAATGCAAACTCAAGGTCAAATTATTTCAATGGTTCAGACCCAAGCAAGATTACTCTTTCATACTCTTCACTATATGTGAGTTCACAGTATAACTTTTCATATCAGGCTATTTACGCAAAACTTTCAGCTTTTTAAAAACTTTGGGTTTATTTGTTTGTTTGGTTTTTTTTAGTTTAGTGTAAGACAACTGAGTTCAAAAGGTACTTACAATGATCACACTGCAATGTCACTCTGAGTCTGCTGGTTTTGGCTGGGATAGTATTAATTTTCTTCATAGCATTTGGTATGGATGATGTTTTGGATTTGTGCTAGAAACAGTAATGATAATAAAGGGATGTTTTAGTTATCACTGAGCAGTGCTTACACAAAGTCAAGGTCTTTTCTGCTTCTCCTTCACAGAGAGGGTAATCAGGTATTGGAGCAGGCTTCCCATGGAAGTAGTGGAATCACTATCCCTGGGTGTGTTCGAAAAACATGTAAATGAGGCTTTCAGCAAAACGGTTTAGTGGTAGTCTTGGCAGTCCTGGGGTAATGGCTGGACTTGATGATCTTAAAAGGTCTTTTCCAACCTGGCTGATTCTGTGATTCTGTGATTCTCAGTCCACCCCATCAGTGAGCAGGCTGGGAGTGCACAAGGAATTGGGAGGGGACACAGCATGACAGGTGACCCTAACTGACCTAAGGGTTTTCCATACCATACAACATCTTGCTCAGCATATAAAGCAGGGGGAAGAAGAAAGAAAGGGAGGACATTCAGAGTTATGGCATTTTGTCTTCCCAAGTAACCACTATGAGTGATGAAACCCTGTTTTCCTGGAGGTGACTGAACACCTGCCTGTCAGTGGGAAGTGGTGAATAAATAACTTGGTTTGCTTTGCTTGCATGCACAGATTTTGCTTTACCTATTAGACAATCTATTAGATTGTCCTCATCTCAACCTATGAGTTTTCTCAATTTTACTCTTCTGATTTTCTACCCCATCCCACCAGGGGGAGGTGGGGGGGGTGGGGTGGGGGGAGGGGCGGAAGGGGGGACAGCTGTATGGTGCTTAGTTTCCAGCTGGGGTTAAGCCATGACACACAGAAAATCTTAATGCATCTGCTAAAATAAAGCCACCCATGAAAGATTTCATTATTCCCTAGTTTCTTTCTTGGCTAGTAAAGATTAATATGGAAACCTGGAGAAAAATCAACCTGAGTGTGTAAGTAATGCACACAGAGGTGCTTTTGGGTTGCTTCAAGTCATGACAGAGGAGGATTTCAGCAAAGAAGTGAAAATCAAATCTGGCTCCAAGTACAAATCCTGAATGCCTGTGGATCTGATTTCAGACACAGCATGGCACAGAGCAGAGTCTGTCAATGACTGCTGTAAGAGATGAAATGAATCAGCCTTTTGAAATATCTATAATAGCCAATGGCCACTATTTTTTCCTATAAGTATCCTGGAAGAGAATACTAAGGGAGTGAGGTTAAAGATTCCAGGCGGAGTTTAGTTGTAGTCCTATCCAAGTAAATATAAATTTTGGTTTTGTACAATGCTTTTACTTGCATGACATAAAACAGTAGTGTGTGGATGCTTTATTTTTTAAAGCAATGTTACATCTCATAAAATTCTTAGGACCGGCAAGGGAAAAGTCTCTAGGCCTAAACCTCATTTGATGAAAACTGGTATAGTTACTTTGAATTTAGAGAATTCCTTTCAAATATGCTAAAAAGTAATTTCAATGGGTACTATTATAATTTTCTCTTTTGTCTCAAGAATTTAACACACTTTTTCTGTAAGATATTTGCAGGGACATTTTCTTCCATCAAAATTTGTACAGAAGTCAACCCCAAATTTGCCTAGAAAAGTTATGTTGAGCTTGTTGTTTCTGGGAGGAATCCAGCAGCATCTTTGTTTCTGGTTATCTCAAAACTTCACAATACTTTAATGCCGAACCATACTGTTTTCCACAGAGGCAATATCCTCAGTGCTAGTCTGAATGCTCTGAATGTTAAGTGTCTGGCTCTGGCTGGATTCTCTACATTTTCTGTCTGTGAACACGTAGCACATGGCCCTTGATTACTACTTTTAAATTGATCCGTGTCTGCTATGAAAATATATTGCTTCATAAAAGTCTTTCAGAGTATCAGCTTCCAAATTAATGATCTTTCTCTCAAGCTCTGACTTTGAAAGCTTACAGTACAGAATTGTGCAGTCCAGCTACTTGAATCAAATTGAAATTCATCCATCTGCAATTCAGATCCAAATTTTTTCAGTGCTGTTGGCTCATCTCCAGGTAAAGAGCAGCTGTTGTCCTGTTAAAGTGACTGTAAATAATTCTAACTTCAAGCTTCAAGAGTGAAATTCACCCTGCTTCACTGGGGACCACTTAATCCCCAGGATGTTCCTGGGCTTGGTCTTCAGTTGGTGGGAGCTGCCTAAGTCTGCTGTAATTGATAGAGCTGTGCTGCTGTACACCAGACAAAGATCTGCCCTGGCAGAGTTAGCTCATGGAAGCATGGTGCTACAATAGGGCAGCAGGTACTCGCTAGGTACAGAGGGATGTCCAGTCACTATGCTGAGCCAGAAATTGTGACTTGTTATGCTAATTGCACTGAGTGCTTGCACCTATATATATATATATATATATATATATATATATATATATATATATTCCAGGTAAGAAGGTGATAAAAGGCTAGGGTTTCTTGTGCTGTGACCATCTCTTTTAATCCCCCTGCTTTTGGGGGGTTACATGTGCTCTGTAACACAAACACTGTCACACCAGGGAAAGACTTGTTTACAGCAGAGATTCGATAAAGTGTCTAAAGGAAGAATTTTGTGATGAAAAGAGATGGGCCCTAACCAAGAAGGAAGGTACTTGTTGTTAAAGCAACTATATCAGAATAGCAGATGAATCATGATGTGATAGCAGTATTTGAAAGGATGTTTTGAATGGAGCTGTCAGCAAGTATTTTAATAGCAAGTCTTCAATTTCTGCTTTATGGGGTTTTTAACCACCACGAAGAAAACATAAGTAACAAGGAGGGATTTAGGAATTGTTTAGTGTTTGGCTGTTCAAAGAAAGAAAAAGAGCTCTCCACATGCATTGCAGCTAATGAAAATTGCCATTATGGGTTTTTTCCCTCCATTTGCGGATGTTAAACACTGTAATAATGCAAAGTCCTTATGATTTTCTAAATCTTCTCGATAAGGAGGATATTATCTACTTATTTAATTACTGAATCTCTGATGGCAAGGAGCTGCTACCCCCAGCAGCTCCAGCTCATTCACATAGTTCCCCTCCTTAATAAAGGGTCTTTGCAGTTAAAAACAAAGTAATAAATCAATCAAAAGCCCAAACTGCCAACAGATGATAGAAAAGAAAAAAAAAAGAAGGCAGTTCAGGGACAGATTTTCAATTGCTCAGCACCCACAACTGGGATTATTCTTTTGAAACAACACAGTCCTCCTTTAGGCACCTAGGATAGAGCCAGACAGTTCAAAAGTGCTCAACACATTTCTTTGGAAAATCCACCCCTAACTGTGGCTTTGTGTCCTACAGCCATTGTGGCTTGCAAGAGTCAATTGCAAGTCACCCCCCTGCCAGAGGAAAGTCATCAGCAACACCCCTTCTGCAGGAAACTATAATAAAATACATTACTGCACTTATCTGTGCCCTTGCCATTGCTTACTGCAACAAGGACAGAGGCAGCAGGTACATCAAGAGGCTATTTTTACCACACTGCCAGTGAAAGCAGCAATAGCCCTGCACTTGGATTTTTGTTCCAGCACTCAAAACCAGATGTCCATATTGCAGCACAGACCCCTTACCACTTTGAGTGTCAAGCTGAAACTTGAATGCTGCTTTCTGCGTGGCATGCCCTGCGGGTAATGTGCCATTGTCAGGTTAAAAGTTTTCTGAATGTTCATCAGTCTAAGGCCAAAACTTGAGTAATAATTCAAGAGCACTTTACAGCTAATAAAAGCTGCAATAGCTTTCTCTGAAAACAGCTACAGCCCAGAGGCCTTTTAGCACATCTCTCCCCTCCAACAAGAAGCATTTGGTGGTATTAGGATACTACCTGTTTATTTAAGAGGATGTACAAAAAGTTCACTTAACAGTTGTTTTCTTTGCAGCCCACAGCTGTACAAATATTATCCCAGCCTCTCCTCTGACATCCATCTAAGCCTCAGACCTCCTGAGCAAAATGATACAAACGGAGCTCAGCACTTCTGTAGCCCACCACTGTGCCCTGACACACCTTGGACTGAATATCTAGCTCATCCTGTGAGAGAAGTGATGCTGTGTGATGTACCCCTGAAGCAACAGCTTTACTAAGAACTTCTTAGATTTTAACCATGGAGTTGAGTATGATCAAAGCTTTGTGGAATCAGTGTACCAAGATTTGCATGACAACCCTAAAAAAGAAGCTAAATCACATCTTTGCATTGTTTACAACTGCTGTGCAGCATAGTTTCTATTTTGATTGGCCCAGACGAAACACTGTGTTAAGTTTTAGAAACTTCTAATCTTTGCTTTCAAGTCAATACACTTCTGAAGGCTATTTGCCTTTCCCATTTTCTCTGTGGTGGTTAGGGAGATGAAATTCTTTCTGTATGCACCAGATATCCCTTACACAATGGCACAGAAATATTGATACTTTTATGTTGCACAGTGGGTCACATTTATGAATTTCTGCATGCTTCATCACAACTTCAAATAATGAAACATTCTGGATAGGTACAAAGGGCCCAAACCTGTTTGTCTGAGTAGTTCCAGCTTCCACTAATCTCCTTTCTGAGCTAGTTACAGGCTGATTTTGAAAAGGCAGAGCTTCCTCAGGATCAATGCTACCTAGCAAAATGATTTATTCAAGACAAATGTAAGGCAAAGCCTCTGCTGCAATGCAATTTTCCACCAACTCCTTTCCCACCACCACAAAGAACTAAAGAAAGGCTCAGAGCTCCTATTTAGACCTGCAGAGCTTAGCTGAATTTCCCTTTCAGTTCATGCCAATATCCTGAAGAGTTTCTTTGGCTTTTTTTTTGGGCCTCTGATGTTACAAAGATCAGTGATGAAGACCTTCACGCGCTGCAGAGATCACCATTTCAAAACTCCCTCCCTCTCATGACACTGCTGCCGCAAACTCTGAGATGACGCTGTGCTGATCTCAGCCCATTTGGACTTTGGGGTTACCCAAAACCCATTACAACATGAAGAAGGCAGTGAGGATCACTGGACTCTCTCCCAGCCTGGAATCAAATATGAGAAGACAGGACAAGAGTTGTGGGAACAGACCTACAGCTCCTCTGTGCAGCTGGGGCAGGAGATAGACAGTGGTCTCCTGTGGTAGGATGAATTCAGCTTTTCTCTTAGCTTTCCTTTGGTAAATTTCTGGGAATGAGAACTGCAATACCTCAGCCTAATTTCACATTCTTTAAAAATGAGATTCAGACACTTTGCCACAAATAAATATTAAATATATAAACATGCAAGTCACCATCTATGCTTATATTCTCCCTCACTGTAACTTATGTAGATTGCTGCCTATGTGCATAGCTTTCATTACAAATAAAACATAAAAGCCAATGCATATCCTGAAGAGCTATTTTTCTTTATTGCAACACCATTACATGAAGCCCACTAACATAAACTAAGATTGGACTTCGCTGTTTTTGAACAAATAACCATTTATTGTCAATGCTTTTCAGGAGCTTTAATTTTCCTTTTTGAAAAACATGATCCTGTGCCAACCTAACAAATGTGTAACATTAAATAATAAGCGAAATAATGGGACACCCTGCCACACTAGTTTATAGACAACTTTAGACTGTCACAGCTGTACAAGTCTAAGCTAAGACAGAAACCCAGTTAAATAAAGAAGACGTATTAAATCAACAACCCACCTGCAGAGTCCCTTGAGGCTGTTTCTAAATGCTACAACTGGCCTTTCAAGCAGGAGGGTACACAGGAGTAACAGTCCAAGGGCAGAGCAAGCTCATGCGCTGCTCTCTTCTCCCTGCTGCTGGAACAGCATGAAGAAGAGCACAGCCAGAGAGCCTTTTCCCCGTACCGTCTCCTGGCACAGTGGCAGAGGGCACAGAATAGAGCTCCAAGCCTTGGTGCTTGTTGAATGTTAATTCCACCAGAAGTCTCCATTTGAAGTTATCATGAATCTTTTAAACTTAACCCGAAGTAATCACAAAACAACCTATCCATTAGACAATGAACAGAGATTATTCAACTTCCTTGTACCACAGCGAAATAGCAGCTTCCTTCCTGCTAGTGATTGTGGTTGTGATTAACTGCGCAGTTCAAGGTGAAAGAAGAATGTGGTTCCAGGCATATATGGCTTCCTTTAACCTCAGCAAAACACAGTGCCAGATATTTCAATTAGTGTGTACCAAGGTCACAAAATCAATTTCTTATCGCCGAAAAACACACATACTGTAAATTTCATTTTCAAGCCATAATCTCTAAATTAAATCTGTGTACCTTAAAAATATACAGTGCAAAATTGCAGTCCTTCAGGCCCCCCCTCCTCCTGCAGCCAAACAGCATTTTCACAAACATCACCTGGCTTTGTGCTCTATATTTAGATCACAATGTTTGGTTAGATTCTAATCTTCTTGGAGAAGTCATTATCTGTTTCTTTGGCAAATAGAGGCCCAAAGTGTCAATTACCTTCTTAAACCTTTTCATACACACAGGGCTGAGCGGGGTTTGATATTCTGTCTGCCAACAGCTCAGTCGGCAATTTTTCACAGTCATACACAGAAAAATTGTGCACCTACATATCATCCTAGATAAATTACACATTTCAGATGAGGTTACAGACAACTTCACCACTCCTGGCCAGTTTATTCTGCAAGAGGAAAACAAACAAATAAAAAACAAAAACAAAAAAAAAAAAGAGAATACTTTGTCACTATTGAACTGTGTGAGTTATTGGACAGAGACAGAAGTAAAATGAGTATGCCAGACTGGTAGGATATTATATGCAAATTAATGTAGCTGTGCAGAAACAACATCATAATCTCTTCTGCGTGCAATTCCTTATGATTCTTTCCTTGTTAAGGGGGTAACACTATCTTTATAGCCCTAAAGGCAGCTGCAGAATCTGATAGCTGTAGTGGGTTCTACTATATGCAAACCTAGGTACAGAAGATATCTCAAGGATGAGGAATTTATGGAAGCAACTTCTTTCCCATAAATCCCAGTCTTTCCTTAATAAAAGCTAATTTAAACTATGCAACCACAGAATGAGTAAAACTGATGATTTTGAGATTGCTTTACATTTTTTCATGGAAAAGGTTGGTTTTTATCCACATACCTACTCATACATAGGTCCCTGCACACGCATGTGAGTACATTTGATATACACGTATGAGCATACATGTTCTGGAAATATCTTTTATCCTTTTACTTCAAGCCAACAAGTGAGAAGAATGTTTTGCTACTGCCGGACCTATCTGGACTGCTTCAGATGCTAGAGATACAGGAAGTGAGTCATATCTCTGGTCAACACAAAGTAACCAGACTCTGAAATAACAGATTTAAAGCTCCTTAAATGAATTTTTCCATGTCCTTTAAACATGTAACATATTGATTGATTCTTAGTACCATAAAGCAGGATGAAAAGAGTATTTTCTCAAGAAAGGAAATTAGAATTATATGGCAAGGGTTAAAACACATTTTGACTTAAACAAGTAAGAAACCGTCCATGTGCAGCTGATCAGCTGGAAAGTTTGGGTACATTTTTGAGAGAGACAAATAACTCTTTTCTACCACATCATCTACACATATCTTTAAAACCTTTCTAGATACAAACAGGACTAATTTAAAAGAGAGACTAGGTACTATTAAAGATGTAACAAGAGGAAGTTTAGCTTCTTCCTGACCCATTCAAAAAGTGCATTACTGTATTTTAGTCATGCTTAAAGTACCATTTCAAGAAAATGTAAACAAAAAACATGGAGAAGAAGAGATAGCTGCTTTTTTCTTTTTCTTCTTTTTTTTTTTCTTCCCTCCCCGTCCCCCTCCCCATCCTTCTCTAAATCTGTGTATGTCACGAGTCTACCATGGGCTTGGTTAATGGCATATTAAAGTCAGGGTAAATCTTGCCAGTTGTTATAGTGGGCTATATCTCTGTTCTAGGCAAACTGGCTGTAGGAAGGAGAGATGACCTTCTGAAGATTTCTCTCTTATCTCATTCAATTGAGAAACTGGGAGGGATTTTTTCATATGAGAAAACTAGATTTGGCGCTTTGAATGCATAAAATGCTTTGTGTCAAATTTTTATGGATTTAGGCATTTACAGAGGTACAATTGGCATAAGACAGCCTCCGCTCTGTCTTATTAATCAGGATTGTCACTTCAAACATCCTGCACTGCCTTCCATCTAACCAATGATCTCATGCATCACCAGGTGCTGTTGTAACACACTCTCCCTTTTAGAATCACCAATCTGCTCTTAAAAGCTTCAACTAAAATATACTTTCAATAGTAGCTAGCTACAGTAAGTAATTTCAGTTCTAAAAACTAAAGTCAGCTCTACAAAAAAAAATGTTCTATTAGGCAAAGGTATGGCTATTTCAGGAACATAAACATAGCTCTGTCCTTTGCAACTAGAAAGCAACCATGCAACTGCTGGTTAGTCCCCAGCAGCCTACATAAATTATAATCATTAAAACCTTACCTGATTCACAGAAAATTGTATCACCTTGCATGTGAAAAGGCCATATATATAGCCATAGGTCCACAAACAGCCAGGAACCTGCTACATTAATGTTAACACCCATGCTTTCCCGGGCAAGTGGACTGTTATGAACCAGGATATCAAATCCTCCTTGATAATTTGTTCAGGCTTTTCAATTTCATGATCTGCCTACAGGTTTAGTCCAAAATGTGAGATCAAGATACCTCAGCTGGGTAACATCTCACAGCTCAGCTGTCAATATCTGCACTTCAAGAAAAGGTGAAAGACATTCAGCTGCACTGATACAGACTGATGAAGACATGGAAGGGAAGGAAACTTTTTGTTCCCTGTAGAGGAACCCCGAAGGTGTTGGCTTAATTAAATATAATATCTACATATGCAACAAACAGAACAGTGCCTCCTAACACTTCTTGGGATCAGGAGAAAGCCAGACACCTAAACCTAGAGCAGGAATACTCAATTCAAAGATGACTTCTGCTCTTTCACACAGCCCACACTTTGGGTTTACCATGCTCCAGCCTAAAAATATCTAATAGATCCAGCAGAATTTGGAGGCAAAACAGGAGAGACTAAGAGACAGGATAAGGAGGGAAGAGGAAAAAAGGTAAGGAAGAGTGAGAGATGAGCCTAGAGGTTATGAGGAGTATGCAAAAAGGGCTGGGAATCAGTGGTCTGCTTTGGCCTCCTGCATAGCACATCCCAGGTTTTCCAAGCTGTCACCCACTGTGTGGAGCCCTGTTATTTGTGTTTGGCTAAGGCATATCTTTCTCCTGCTGTGATATGCTAGAGCAGCTGCAATTTGCCTTTTTATAGCTTGTGGTAACTGATAGCAATGAAATGAATTTAGGAAGTGTGTGGATTGGATCTTCCGTATCAGTGATTTCAGACTATTTGGTAAACACAGAAGTGACATCCAGTGATTTATGTCTGCTGGTAACAAAAAAAAAAATTCTCTTCTTGTGAACCATCATTTTGGTTAGATCACTTTGTATTGAAGGACACTTATGGATAGAATGAAATGATTATACACAGTGGTTTTACAGGATCATGTTAATTTAAGAGGTAAAAATTCCCACAAAACTATACAACCATTGGACGTTGTCCAATGGTGACACCAGTGTCACCATTGAAACACAATGGTGACACCAGTGAAACAAAACAAATTCAGTGACTGCAATGAAAGTTGATGGTGGGACACAGTGACATCACCTTAGAGCAAAGAGCTGATGTATCACAGGAAAGCTCCTTTTTACAGCTGGCAAAAGCCAGGGAGTTGGTTGTATGACCCTCAGTAAAACAAGAAAATATGCTTGTGTTCAGATATTGAGTAGACTTTCAATTTGATCCAGCTGAGTTTACACAAATTGACCTGTGTTCTAACAGGGATTCTGTATTTTGATATAAAATACCACTTTGAACAGATGTATTTTTTGCCTCTGGAAAATGATAAATCCTCTTACACTGCACTTCAGTAAAAGTCAGTACTTTTCTTCAGTATACAGTTTCTTTGATTGCCTACATCCTTGCTCACTGTTTCTGGAAGAGTTGTAACTATTTTGCAAGTAAGAATGATTAATTTTGTAGTATAATTTGCAAGTGACATTTACAAGGGAATATTGTGTGGGGATATCTGGGAGGGATATTGCGTTCAGACTTTTCCTGCTTGCCTGCCTACCCTCCTGGAACAAACAACACTGCTTCATTTTCCTTCCGTATTTCACAAAGTTAAAGTAAACACTGTGATCACACTGTTTACTTTAATTTCCTGCAGTGTGCCAGCAAAGCAGCAAATTGGCAGTCAGCAATCAAGAAGCAGCCAGTATTGAAACAGCAGAGCTGCTTAGGAAAGCATCAATGATGCCAAATTATTTTTCTCTCTGTTTTAAAAATAAAATATTGGCTTCTATGAAGTTTCACTTCCACCTCAATCTTCTCTAAAGGATTTGAAATTTTGTTTCCTTTAATTTTCTTTTGTAAGAAAACTGGGATTATGAGCAGCACCTAATTTATATGGCCAACTCTTTTTATACAAAGAAATGGATTTACAAAAGTGGCAAATTCATGCTATTTATCTGTACAAACTCCATGGCATTTTTGCACAAAAGGAAGTTAACTTGTCTATAAATCAGTCTTATCTGGATATTTTTTATTTTTATGCCAAGAGCTCTAGCTGTGCTACTTCATTTAGGTGTATGACAACATGAACCTAAAGCCTCATGCATTACATTCAGAACACACATCTGCCCAAGAATGGAATCCTAAGAGGCAAATAATTATATTTTCAGAGGTTGCTCTCTCTCATCTTATACTACATAAAGCAAGGAATATTAATACCAAAGAAGTAGTAAGAAGAATGGCATAGCATTTTGTACTTCAGAGGTGTAAAGCTTGACAAGGTGACTCATTTATTGCTTTCTGGAAGATATTGTACAGAAGGAATTTATTGCTATGTAAGTTATAACTCCAATATACAAAAGAGGCCAGATCCTACAATCAGTTATTCTCCTGACTATGTGCATTCCTGCACATACTCTTACTGAAGACAATGAGATTATGAAGAGAATTAGTTTATTGTTAGTCTGGCCAAAGTATGCCTTTGGAAAGTCCAAAACATGACCTAATTTATAGTGTTTGAAATCTTGTGGGAAAGATTGTAAGAGGATAATTATTTTAAAAGCTGTGACTTTGACACCAGGAAATTAAATTCATATCTATATGTCTTTATCTATACACAGCAAATCCAATAATCTTGAGCTCTCTACAGTCACTTAGCCAGCTGGCAAAGGGAGCAAAGTAAAAACTAACAAACCTGACTCCTAAGGTATGCTGACATCAGTGATTCATGATTCATCAATAATGGTGGTAGGAAATAAATGTAACAGGGCATTATTGCCTTTTGCAGCACAGTAAACTCAAGGGAAAATGTCTAAGTGCATCACGTTGAAAAGACAAAGCTAGCAAAGAAATAACTTTTACAAGTATTTAAGAGGTGTTACAAGCAAGTGATAGTAGAGAGAAAAACGTAAACCTTTTAAAAACAGTGGGAACATCTATAAATAAAGAGGGACAGTTTTCCAGCTACAAGCTTAAGTGAACTAACAGGAGAACTAGCATTTTTTTGTTCCCCAACATTTTTACAAGGAGAAAGAATTTAAATTGCTTGTTCCAGAATAAACCCTTGAAGCAACAGTTCTGGTTTAATGGTCCACCAGGATAAGCACAATGAAGTTGCTTCTGTTCTATGCAAAATTACTAATGCCGTTGACAGTAATTATGACTCTCACAACTTATCTAAATCACTAAAAGGGCAAATATGTAAACAGAAAGTATTATATATACTTGTTAGAAAATTACTGTATTAGCAAATAATTGACAATCTCCTTTGAAGGTGACTGGACTATCATTGCAAAAACCTAGGATTATTAACTGAAAAAAATTAGGTAACTATCCCTAGAACAGCAGATACACTTCCTGCTTTCACTACATAGGACAAGAAGATCAAATACATCATTAAACAGTTGAGGCTTTTCTTTATATTTTTGTAGCTTTATACTATTTACAATAGAGTTTGGCCTATATTTCTAATCTTTTTTAGAACCTACCCAATTAAAATCCAGGTTACTTGTTTATGTTATTAAAGGACTACTGCACAATATTAATAATGCACTGTGGAACATGCTGCTCCAGAGAAATATTGGCTTTCTTTCAGGGGCAACAGCCACATAGTTCTGATACAAGCTTTGTTTGGCTAGAGGGTAAGTGACTTTGGTGGTTGTTGAAGTATTTTACCAGAGAAAATGTTCTCCTGACATAAGACTTGCTTCAAACCATTGCTGCTTAACTGCAAATCACCACTAATACATCTTGTAGCTGTTTTGTCTGGACTGACATTGCAAAATTAAAGATCAAGTTTCCAAACACTTAGTATAATTCTTAACAAACAATTAATTGATTGACAAGATCTGCAAATGTATATTTCACTGTACTGAGTTTTCTTTATATGCTCTATAAAGGTTTTTATGAAGTTTGAATATAGATTTCCCCCCAAAAAATACAGGCAAAAGAGAATGCAAGAAAAAGATACTATGAGGAAAAAAAATATGGAAGGTAAGATAAACCTATCCTTACACAAATGGATTTAATAGCACTATACTGGGTACATATATAATGGATGTATTTAAGAACATCAGTGATGTCAGTGAAGAACAACAGGTATCCTTACTGTAAATATAATTAATGATTCATAATCACAACTTTCTAGAAAAGTACACACAATGTAGAAGATACTGCATCATGGTAGATAAATAAATCCTGGTTTGATCTGTTTCAGGGAGCATTGCTAAAAATTGACTTGTTTTTCTTCTTTCTCTGCATTATTCACAAGCGTAGGCCCCTGACTCTGCAAACATAATGTACACTTAGCTTTCAAATCAACCAGCTTACTCACAGTAGTAAAACTGAATTAGTGCAAATACAATACTAGTGTAGTGAAGGCCGTTTCTTCATATTTCTCTCTGACCAGCTCAATAGTGAAATAATGATTGACCCATATTTAGGGCAAGGCCAGCATTAAATTTAAGAAATACGTTTAGTGACTACATGATGTGATGCAAAGAAGAGGCTCAGACAACAGTGTTTGTTCAGGCTTAAGAAGACAAGGTAAGACGGAAATCACTGTTTTCTACAGCTACCTAATGGGAGGTTATGGGGGTTTAGAGGGGACATGAAGCTAAACTATTATTTGAAATGTACATAAGAGGCAAAAGTTACAAGCTACAATAAGAGAAACCACAACTAGATATTGAAAACAGTCTTCAAAAATGTAGTAGTCATCATGCTTATTCTACCTAGGATACCTAGTCACCTGTCTACCACTCTAGACACTAGAATGAGGGCCCAGAGATGTATGTAGTTTTCATCCTTGGAGATACTCAAATCTCAGCTGGACAAGGCCCTGAGTAACCTTCTCTAAGTTGGACCTGCTCTGAGTGGGGAGCTGAACCAGGTGACCTCCAGAGGTCTCTTCTAAACAAAATTATTCTTTTTTTTTCTTCTTTTTAATTCCTTACTCTTTATTATTTTAGCCAGCTTTATTTCTCTCTGAGCATTCCCAGCTTATAAAAGAGGAGGCAGCTTTCTTAGGAAAAATGTCTTTGCTTTCTAAATTTTCTTAAAACAAGCACACTTCCAAGTACACTACAGCAAGGGAGCCATAAAACTCCAAACTAAACGTGGGCCGCTTACCTATGCAAATACTAAACTGAAGTGCCTCTGTTACTGCTAAATTTCCCAAGATGCATGAAACAAAAAACCTGATCAAACAGATGCTTAATATTGATAATTATTTCTCAGGACACTGAAAATTTAGAAGATTCATATGTATTCAGCCTGCTTGCAGCTGGGCATACTATCTAATAGCAGAAATAAGTACTAGAGCTACTTGTAGTGGAGGACAACTCAAAAATAAAGGCAGGGAAAGTGTCCTTTTCTTCAGATGTAGTGGAATAATTGACATTGGCCTCATATGCAGGCATGTCTTTGTGGCACAAACACCTCCGCAGTCCTCTAGAGTAGCCCAGGAGCTGTGTTTTTTATCATGATCAGCTGCTGAGAACAGTGGTCTAGTGCTGTGTGTGTGTGGATGAGATGAGAGGGCTGTAATGTGGCAGTCATGTCAACTCTATGCTTCAGAGGTCCTGACTTACAAGGGAAATTGATGAAGCTGAATCAGAGAAAATACATCAATATCTCTCATGGGAAGGGAAAGCTGGAAAACATATTATACTCAACTGAGATGCATGGTATGCTATATTAAAATATTAGACTGAGAGTAAATTGTAGAATTTTTCAGAAACAAAGTTTTTGGCTTTGAGAACATGTTAGTGTAAGGTGTTCTGATATAAGATTTAATCCTTGAGCTAATGAGCTCTTGAGTAAATTTTTCATACATAACAGAAATTCATATAGGTAAAATCTGTTTACCGTAACAGAATGTTATGCCATTTCCTGTATATCCTTGGGAGCAATAGCAGCCTGTTGTCCCACCTTGAACTTCACACCTGGCATCTTTGTGGCATGTCATGTTGCAGCTTGCAGAAGTATAGCCATAGTCCAGCAGACTGGAAATAAGAACTGGAACAAAGGAAAATCAGACTCATGTCATTATCTGAAAACTACATTCTGAGCTCTAAAACCTGATCTGGGCAAAAGGTGTTGACAAAATTGGTGTATTCCAGTAAATTTATCATCATGGACTCAGCATATCACAGGATGGGGCAAGGGCCACCAACTACAGGGACTTCTTTGGTAAAACTACCCAAGGGCTAGAAACACTGTAAATTAAGATACTGTGTATGTACTCGACCGGTATAAAATTGGTAAACAACATTGAAGTTAGTCAGTGATTTGGGGAAAACATTTGAAAACCTTTCAAAGCTCTCTTAGTACTCAGTAAAGCACAGACATTTATTTGTACTCTGAATTAAGTATTGAGTGTAATCCAAGCTGCCCTACACATATCAAGTAAAAATACCAGAGTCCCCCTAATGGGAATTTTTATTTTTATAAGCACTTCCATGCTTGTGTAGCTAACACATATGCATGGTCTGAGACATTAAAATGACATGTCATACCATTTACAACATTATGCCATTAGGGTTTAAAATCTTATCCAGACTATTTAAAGCTAATCTCTTAACATACTGTTTCTATGTTATGAAAGTTTTGTCTTCTTTTTTCCATACATAAGATGATTCCTAAAGGGTATATCTACTTTCCCACTGCATGAATACATATGGTTTTCAACACAAAGAAAAAAAGAATCTCTCCCTTTAAGGAAACTATTATAATTATACACACCCTGTAATAGGTTAAAAATGAAGCTGTTAACTCAGACGGGAAAGTAAGATTTTTAATTTCTTCTTCATAATTCACTAATAGGACACAATGGAAGTTGCAGAACACAAAGATCCTTTTGGATGCAGTCTTGTTTTTCCCTACCCAAATACTGTTGTGGATAGCCTACTGTTCCAATTACAGGTTTCCTTGCTTCAGAAAATCTCACTGAGGCACTGTTTTCTTGGACAAATTAAAATTTCTTGAAAAATTCAAAAGACTAAAACTTGCACACTTTTTTATTTTTTTACAATTATATATAATCCACATTGATTTAGTTATCACCAAGTTTCAACTTTTCCCTCTATTTTTGAGCGAGGAGACCATTTTCCAGAGATTAAAACAGAAACCTGTGGGATTCTGTTGACATTTTACTGTTCATAACTTGTGAAATCTAAAACTCTCCCAAGCAGACGGAGAGGGTGAAAAAAAAAAATAATAATAAACACACCACAAGCCCACAGAACCCCACAATGTTTCTGTTTTTTACAGAACAAAACCCACAGTGAGATAAAGGCTGGTATTTGTGGGATTTGTTTTTGGAATGATCCTAACCATGTAATTACTGAATCTGGTAGCAGCCCTGATCAAAGCTAAAGGGACTTTCAGTCCCATGTATCCAGCAGCTTTCCACCACCTCCAACACATCCTTTCTCCTTGCCAGATCCCACTCCCTTCCCACCTGCCACTCGCTCCCCAGGGAAGGAGATTTCACCTACCTAGGAATGGAAGCAGTTTCATTGGTGATGCTGTTTGCTGCGCAGTGCCTGGTGCAGAGCCCCCGTGTCACAGAAAAACTCCCTTCCTTAAAACGTATGAACATGTGCAAAATATGTACACATGCCTATCAGGAAAGCGATGTGCTGTTGCGGGCGCAGCCCTGACACTGCCCTTTGTCCCAAGCTTCACGTTTCCAAAAGCTCCTGAGCCTCACAGGCAGGACAGGAAGGGTCAGGAGGAGCTTAGGACCGAGTCTTCTGGCAAGTAGGGGATAAACTGAGAAGGGAATAAATGAGAAAGTAAAAGAGAAGCAGAAGCCTGGGTCTTGCAAGGAGCATCAGAGAAGATTCAGGGCTGAGTGGGCAAGAGGACCATGTGCCTGGGATAGTGCCTAGGGCAGAGGGAGGATGAAGCTGGAAGTGGTGAGCTGAAGCCTGGTTGCAGAAGGAATAAAGGAGTAGCAGAAGAATGGTGGAGCAGATCAGGGAGGGTGAGGAAGAGGTGGAGGAGATTAGTAACTACCTCAGGGTTTACGAGCTTGGAGTTAATGGTCTACAAGCTTCCTTCCACCTTTTCCTGGTGAGCTGAATATATGTGAGCCCCAAGACCTGTTTTCTTTCTGTTGTTTTCTTTTTGAGACAGTCTTGGCTGACTGCAATTGTTCTTCCTACCGCTTTCTTCGGTTTTGAGATAGGTCCTTACTGCAGCCAAGCAATGTTGCTTTAAGGGTAATGACCACTGAGGGAGGTACAGGAAATCTACTGAACTCTGCTTTGTGAGGAAAACAAAGACGTATAGGCAGGGAGGAAAGAGGCAGGAAGGAATTGTATGGCCAGGAATCTCAGGAGCTGATGAAGCCAAAGATTCTAGAAGTTTGTAGGACTGAAACAGGGTGTTGTGTAATAGGACATATTCAATATAGCCAATTTGGTAAAACATTTGGCATGTCTTTGTGTTAAATGTGAGAGCAGTTCTATCCTCATTATAGCATCCTAATTGATGAGACCTCAGCATGTACTTACATTATGCATGGACATGGCAACATTCTCTCTAATCTTGTTATGGTTGATGTGTATACCGTTATTACCCAGCTTCCTGGAGATGATGACTTACATACTGAAGCACTGTAAAACTGGAGCATTGATGTATGCCTGTCTTTATAGATGAAAGCCAAGGGACATGCACAAAAAGGCATGCTGCTGGATGAAGTGAAGGATCTCTCTAAACTAAATAAAATGTATGTGAGGCTATGGAATGTCAGTGTGACAAAATAGTTCATGTCTGACAAGAAAGTTCTGAGGTTGGAACTTTGGTAGGGAACTGACAGGAAAGCATCAGCTTGCTCTTAAGAATTACCTGTAGAAGTGGCAACATTTTTTCTAAACTTGTTAGGAACTATTTGCTCACCATCACTTTCCAGCTTCCTGCTGGCTGGAGTTCAATGAGTTAAACTCTTCTTGGGCCAGGGTGGTTCGAGGCATGTAGAAATAGCACGTAGGTGTCTGGCTGGCAGAAGATTCTTCTGTAGCACCTTGGCAAAGAGAGAGGAAGCTCCAGCAACAGGATGTTAATTTTTGTTGAACCACAGAATAATGAACAAAGGGTCCAGGTGTAGGAAGACTGTTTTTCTCTTGTTTGATTTTTTTTTTTTTTTGGGGGGGGGGGGGGGGGGCGGGGGTAGGACATAAAGGGGAAGAGAGGAAGGGACTAGGAGTTAGATTGTTTTGTTAAGTTTTCCCGTAACCTGATGCACAGAGACTCAGAGGAACAGAAAATCAGATGGATTGAGTGGAGCTCTGATCTGCATGTCCTGCCCTTCAGGCTGAGGAATTAAACTGTAAGCTTAGCTTCTCTGTACTAACTTAAAGATCCTGCTGCTAAATTTCACCTAAGTAAGGGCTGGGTTTGGAAACCTATCATACAGAAACTACATCTTATTTCTCTTTGTCTTTTTACTCCCCCCAAATAAAGCTAAGATATTTTTAACAATAAGTAAATGGAGAGAGAGAGAGAAGTTACAAGCTAAAATTCAGGTCTTAAGAGCTTTAAATATATTTTCTAAAAGTCAGAGATGTACATTTCTATTTCATTTAGACAACAGCTTCCTGCAAGGGCTGTTTAGATAGACTGGTTAGACAGCAATTTCATGAAACATAGTGATAGTAAATTTATAGTAAAAACTTTAATTCCTTTTCTGATTCAAGGCCTACAGAGAAATTGTTGATGACTCAGAAAAAAGCCATAATCTCACTATAAGGATACAAATGCCTCCTTTCCTTTTTCCAAGAAAAGCACATGATAACTTGCTTTTTTTTAGTAGTTAATGGTCCAAACTTATCAAGAGAAATATGCAAATCACATCAGAATAGTTTCCATCTGGAACAGCATTGTTAAACTACTTACTCCACTCACAGACATAGTGGACAATGTCAAAGGCAGTCCATAGGTCTAATTGGGAAATGGTTTACATTGTGAGGAGGGAGAGCATAAAGAAGAAAGATGTCAAAGAACAGAGCAAGGACAGAAGAAGGAAGGTTAGGTTAAGAGGAACTGGGTGATAAAAGGAGCTTCGATCAGATTTAGAAGGCAATAGGGAGACAGGGAAGAAGAGGGATTTAGGAATATCTTAATGAGATCTCAATACTGGGAGCAGTGGATTACTTTTGCATTAGACTACTTTAAAAACTGGCTAATGTGAGTGTCATTTAGAGGCTGAAGACAGCAAGGTCGTAGTAGGCATGGATGTGGAGAAGGATGGACTTGACAAATATTTTATGGGGAGAATGAAGAAGAAAGGGGAGATTTCTGAGACATTTTAGAGATTAAACCAGGAGGATTTACTGATAATATCTATTGGCACACAGGGATAAAGAGTTAAACAAGTGGAGATGAGCAGATGAACACATAAGAAAGCAGACACTTTCAAATTTGTGCTGTCAAAATTTTCAAAAATACACTGAGAATAAAATATTGAGGTGTCACAAAACTGAAGGATGTCTGTCTTTACAGGCAGGGAGAAAGGACATGCACAAACATACATATTACTGGAAGACTGAAGAACAGTCTAAACTAAGTCAAATGGTGCAAGAATGTGGAATGTCAGTACTGCAGAATCCAGCCCTGCTTGCCTCAGAATAAAGAAGCATTAAAAATAAATGGTTTATGGAAACACTGCAAAAGACAGCTTTTCCATTCTTAAACATGGGAAGCAAAGCCTCAATTCTGTACTTAAAAGTGTTGTTCGTTTTATAAATAGGCTCATTTATCTTTGCAAGACTGAGTTAAGAAGACATGAATATACACAGGCTAACATGCTTGACTTCAAACCACACATTTTTGATTGTTGATCACTGTGATTACAACATCTTATTGCACTGTGAGTGTAGAATTCTCAAGGTTGTTGTTTTTTTGGTTTTTGGTTTTTTTGTTTTTTTTTTTTTTTTTGTTTTTTTTTTTTTTTTTTGCTGGTGATAGAGAGACCTCAGCCTGCTCTCAGAAATTACTGGATATTTTCCAAGCTTTTATCATGAAGAAATGCATTTATTCACAGTGGCTTTAAAGGTAATTGGGATCCTGATTGTGCAGACAATGCTACAAAACTAACACCCACAGCTGATGAGGGAAGAAAGCTAACATTTCCTAGAGCTCAGTCTCAGGTACCTTTCAAAAGATAAATATAAAGCAACTGTTTTAATTCCAGAAACTGCCTATAGTACCAACAAAGGAAGAAAACCTGAACGGTGCTAGTATCAGGTGTGTTTCTTTTAAATGAACATAAGCATGACCAACTCTATGAAAGACATTTATTCCTTTGGTGTGATCAAAATTGGACTGCTAGCTGGATATATGCCAAAGATTCTCACTACATTTGTAGTTCTAGATTACACTGGGGAAAACTAAGTGTGGAATATCAGGATCTGTATTTCTTTCTCAAATTAGCAGGTAAGTATGCCAGTAGATACTTAGCAAGAGCCAAAGGATGTCGTCTGATGGGCATCTTACAAATCCATCTGCCAGAGGTTGCAGACCCCACTTTCAGACCACTATGGATCATCCTGAGAGGGGATGGTAAGAGTGTGCATCAGACTGAGAGATCCTGAGTGCTCCAGGTAGGGTTCATAGACCTTCATAGACCTTCTCCTTCTCACTGAGTACCACATATATTCAGCACCCTCAGACTCTGGTATCTAACCCGTCAACATTGTGCTCAATGTAATTCACTTTGTGCATGCAGAACAGCCAATGCATATGCATACACTCAATTTATCTCTATCACATAAGCACATATATGTATCTATCTGTTACTGAATTGGGCTGATATATATTTTATATGAATAATAATAAGATGATCATGACCTTTCCTTTCATCCTTTGCTTTTTTTGACAAATGACTCTTCACTTGAACCACCAGGTTTGCTGCCAAAAGGAAAATGGAATATAAACCAGACTGAGGATGCCTTGGATAAAGCTTTTTCTCTGATGCTTTCTTTCTTCTTCTTTTTTTTTTTTTAATATTAAAATCATTTATGGGTTTCATACCAAATTCTATCACTTCAGGAATTTAGATGGTCTTTATACTACTTCAGAAATATTTCATTTATCCTAGTCACTAGCGCATTTACAGATTTGTTTTTTTTTTCTAGTCAATAAAGTCTTGATACAATTGAAAATGTACTTAAATGTCAGCTCAAAATAATGAATTTACATGGTTGGTTACAATTATTTTCAAATAAAAAATCCAGGGAAAACATTTTCTGAACACAGACTAGTCTACCATAGAGCAGCCTACCTCAGAGGACTCTAGCTCAGAAGTATTGTTAGCATCTGTTTTATAACTGCCTCACCTCACCTTCCTGTCTGAGTGCTTCATGAATGCTTATCATTTTATGTGCAAACATCATATTCCATCTGAACATACAGGGCTGAATATATCTCCTGGGATGATGTAACTGTAGGCAATTCTGAAGCAATAAACACACAATCACACGTAAACATATGCATGCACACATCCTACTAAATCTGTGTAGCTATGTCCATCTGAAAGAAATTGCACATTTCAGTGCTCAGAGCCAGTTTCTTTCTGTTCTTTGCTTTACCTTGGATGAAGTCATGAAATGAGGGAATTTAAAGTGAATGCAATGTTTCTGAAAGCCAGATTAGCTGCCCTGAAACTGGGCTCTGTTTCCGCATCTGCTATAATACAGAAGAGATGTACAGGCTGAGTATAAAGGTCCTCGCAGCTAAAAGGGATAAAGTAATTCCATTTCCAAGTCTGTTTATGTTCTCCTGAGACTGTTCATGCTATGGTACTTGTAATGATAGCCACATCTCTGCAGGATAGAGTGAACCTCATGAATAATTACACCAATGAAATGCCAGATTATCAGTATTTCTAATCCACACTCATTTTATACCAGAGCATTAGAAGAGAAGGGCTCTTACATTGCAGTGCTAATACACTAACTGCCAACTAACTCTTCTTTGTTTAACTCACATGGGAGAGGAGTTCTGACACTCCTTGTTCATCTGTCATATACTCTTTGACTTGAAGTAGTGGCAAGTCACTGTCCTAACCAGTCTAGGTGTATACCCTTGCAACACTCCAGGCAGTATTCCAGAAGGCAAGTATGCCACAAAACCATCCTAGATCTTACCCTGGGTAACAGGCTGTAAAATGGTCAGATTATAAGTTTTATGTCCTTATTGAATTAAGTTCCATGTCTGCTGAGGAATGATTAGATCCTAAGTGAGGATCTCAGGATTTGGTCAAACATTTCCCAGGAAACTCCAGCTGCTGTGGGTTTATATCTTGCAGAGATGCAGGCCAAAAGGGAGTGGAAGAGGAGGCGTGACCATCTAAACGTGGCCACAGGGATGGAGAGCACTGGGGTCAGATGAGGTATACAATGCTGTAATAGAAGATGCTCTTTTTCATGCTTTTAGTCCCTTACAGTTATGAACATCCTTGTTAACAGCCCCTAAAAGCACCGCCCCCCTGCTGCTTTTGTGCTTTGCCCCACTTCTCACTGGCTTGCCATATCCAGAGCCTCCTTAGCCCTTTGCCCTCTTTCTTCCTCACCACCTCCCCCCAGCTTCTGCTGCATCCCTTCCTCTTTTCTTAAAGTGACACCTTAGGAATTTGTGAATTTCCTATCCGAGAACCCTTTCAGAAGGAAAAATGCTTGATGATCATGGTGAGGGACAAAATAATACTCAGAAGAGGAAAATATTGGACGACCATTTAGGACTTAGAGTGGAAAGTTCATCCTATGAACTGCCAAGAGTGCTATAAGTCAAAACAAAACACCGGCATTAAAAACAATTGTATCATTACTCTGCGATGCATGGGCGTTTTTCCTTCCTCACTGTTGTTGGACAGTATGACCATCCTAACCCAGAGAGGTCAGAGCTAATTCATACTCTATCAATATGTACAAGTAGTTCAAATGGTTTCTTCCAATGTTCATTGTCTTGTACTTGTCTGCATTGAACTTCATCTGGTACCTTGTTGTTCAGTCACTCTAGTTTTATTAACTCCTCCTGAAATTCCTTACTTTGCTCCATGTTTTATATTAACTTAAATAATTGTGTATTGTCAGCAAATTTCAGCACCTTGTTATTCATCCCATTTCCCATATCATTAAATATGAGTGGTGAGCAAATAGTAGAGGAAATTATTCATGAATATTCATTTGAAGTTAAAAGCAAATTCCATTTTGACAGCATTCGTGACTAGTCCTTGTTCACTTTCTGCAAACAATTGAGTACTAAAGATTTATTAGTGCAAATGCTTCAAAAAATCCACATTTTATTCCTGTATACAAATAATTCCTCCAAACAAAATTTAAACTGAATGTTTCTAGTAAAATCTCTAATTTCAGGTGTAGAGGGGATACCTCTAGAGAGGGGACTGAGTTGCAGAAGCTAAGAGGATATTTTGGAAGGCGTCTCCCTTTCTCATGCATAGATTCTACAAAGACAAATAAAGAGAGAACTGCATTTTTGACACATTCCACTCTCCATCTGTAAGAGTGCCCATCCAATGCCAGCAAAGACTTGCAGTCCTGACCAGCCCTCCATTGCCATCTGCACTGGCTCTTGACCAATCCCATACTTCCAACTGTTTTGGCTTATAGATTGGCTGTTGCATGTATCCTGGCATTCTGGTTCAGTCCCATCTGGTAGAGCATTATGGATTCCCAACAGGTTTAGTTGTACAGGTGTTACCTGGTGTTGGTCAACTGAGCCATTTGCAACTCCTGCTAAGAGACTGCCAGCCACAACATCTCTGCTCTCCTCTGCAGCTACATATCCAGATGAAGCCCCTGGAAGGTAAGCGAACTTTGCAGGGCCCTGCTGACCTTAACCATTTCAAGAAGAGTCTCCTTCACCCATACAGCAGAGATTGCACTGGTTACATGAAGCACAGCTTCTTTTTAAACATTACCTTGTGTGTTTCTAAAACAACATCATGAGATATGTCATAAATCAAGAACATAAAAGGAGAAGATATTTTATAATAGCGGTTAAGAAGCCATCCAGTCTGTTACCACTTCTGTTACAGATTGCACAACAGCGCTAACCTAGATCAAGGTTATCTCTGAGATCCACAAAGATTCTAGGAAGAGAAAACAGAGAAGCAAAGCCTGTGAATGAGACAGGGAATTTGAAATACTGTGACACAATGCATGAGAAACTTTGCAGAAGCAGAGAATAAATTGATCTGACTTCTGTAGGCTAAGAAAAGGTAGAATGGAGGTATCTGGCAAGTAGCTTAATTTGATTGTTTCCATTTTTTATTCATTATTTTTTAAGTAGAATTGATACTATGTTAAGTGAGCATAAAAGGACAAGAGCTTCTTCGATTGCCTCAGTAAATTCACGTCTACACTCCACATTAAGTTCCAGATGAACACAATGTCAAAGTTCTCACACACACTCACAGGACCATTTGGCCTTTTGGTGATTAGCCTAAATTGTTTTAAGGTCTGTTCTGCACGTTATAATAATGGAATCAGAATGGAATATAGTCTGCAATGCTCAAAAAGGAGCAAGAAATATGTATTTGCCTAAGTCATATATACTTAAGTATTTGGACACATAGGTATTGCAGGCAGTTCCTGACTAAATTCCTGCCTGCAAGCTAAAATTAGTGGAAATTTTGCTTATGCATGGCTGTAGGACTTGTTCTTTAAAGGAACTGAAACACAAAGAGTTTATTCATGTACTGCTTGAACTGGTATACTAAAGTCTTCACTTACTAATGCAGATGTTTTCAGATTAACTTTTTAAAATATTTTCAAAATACACTGGTGTTACATGTATGTAGCATAGTCAGTGTTGATTATATTGTATGATATAGCTCTTTTTCATAAGGCTGCAGGAAAGGAGACGTGCAGATATTCATATGCAACTTCCTTCGCAGAAATGCCTGTATTTAAAGTGAAAGGAAATTAAAATGAGATTCCATTGTTCGGATGAGAAAGTGCAAAGGTTCATGACTAAGTAATGTAATTCTGATTTTGACCTTTAGACAAAGCTTTTAAGAGCTTTCCAATAATGACATCATATTTACTTGGTGCTATGCCTTAGCTCGCATTGTTTTAATTAAAGAATAAAACAACTATTGATTTATAGTATATGGATGATATACTGTATATGTTATAACCCTAGCACTAATCACTGTTGCTTTAATTCAAATGATGGTATGTCACACTCCAGCTCACAAATCCCTTCCCTACTGCCTTACAGCCATGATCCTAGAAACATCTGGGCACACAAATGGATGTATGTGAGAAGTTCCACACTTTTCCAGCGGGTTTTAGGGAACTGCAGGGGTGTGTAAGATGCACATATACATTTCTTATTCCATCTTTCACACTGTTTGGCAATCTCCATTCTTTAAAATTCTCCCCTAGGTATCTCAAATTATCTTTTATTTCAGTATTTTCAAAGCCTCCCTATCAAGAAGAGAGTTTCCTTGGAGATTTTGAGAAGATTTTGAGCTCACTGGAGTCAGAGGAACTGTGCTGCTTTATGCAGGCTGAGGATCTAGTTTGATAGTCTCATCTTTGTGAATACAGAACAGAATGAATTTATTCAAACTTATGAAAGCCACATGAATAACTTTGCTTGAACAATTCAGTTGTATCCCCTCTGCATTTAAAGTGTAATTTAGCAGACTGAAATTAATTTTTCTTCCCTGATTATGTTTTCTACAGACACTGGAAAGGTTGATGAGTACAATATAGTTTTAAATTATGTGCCTTGTTTATGCTTTTTTCTTTATAGTCCATTACTGTAGGATTTGAGTGGAACCATATGATTATAGTCTTGGGTTGTCATGCAAATGGACTCATTTTGTTCCATTTCCCATTCCCCTTACCGTCCTTGTCAATGCGATGGATAAATCTTGCTCTATGTTCTGTTCTTCATAGACTTGCAAGGCTGTCATCAGAGTGGATTAATCTTCTGCCTGTGTTATCACAAAATTCTCTGTCCTAACAATGACTTATCACTGAATTTAAAGCCTGATATACTTCATACTCAATCTGTAGACTTAGTCTTGCAACAAAAATTGTAATGAGAGCTAAAAATGGTACAGAACTAATCCATTCTTATCACAGCCTTTGAATTGTAATTTCATGGATTTCCTTGAATACAGCATTTTACTGAACAATACTGAGAGAGAACACGATAGAATAACGTACTTGAAACTTCAATTTTAAATGTCACCTAAAGTAAACTTCCAAATTGTTTAATTAAGTGACCATAACTGTATTAGACATTATTGCCAGCACAAGTGCTGCACAAGCAGTTCTTTCGATAAAAGCCAGGATGTGGACAAACTATTATTCAACAGCATATAAAAACACCATTAAAAATAATGATAATTGTGGGACTTAAACCTAGAATAATACAAATTTGAGAGTTACTGTTTCCACATATAATCCCTTAACTCTTCTCTTCATGCCTAGCTATTGCATGGTTTTTAAACTGACGTGGTTGTTATGCAAGCTTGTAATTTATTCTTTCCTCAGGGTTCTCACACTGGTCTATGTCATAAGAAAGAGATGTTTAAAGCATTTCTTTAAAAATATATATTTATGTGTGCTCAAGATGCTACGTGAAATAACAAATGTTTAATATTTCTTGCTCTCTGATATAAGGTATGAAAGGCCAAAGAAGCTGATTTACAGAATCACAGAATCACAGAATCCCAAGGGTTGGAAGGGACCTAAAAAGATCATCTAGTCCAACCCCCCTGCAAGAGCAGGGTAACCTACAGTACATCACACAGGAACTTGTCCAGGCGGGCCTTGAATATCTCCAGTGTAGGAGACTCCACAACCCCCCTGGGCAACCTGTTCCAGTGCTCTGTCACTCTTACAGTAAAGAAGTTCTTCCTGATGTTAACGTGGAACTTCCTATGTTCCAGTTTACACCCATTGCCCCTTGTCCTATCACTGGATATCACTGAAAAAAGCCTAGCTCCATCATCCTGACACCTACCCTTCACATATTTGTAAACATTGATGAGGTCACCCCTCAGTCTACTTCGGATAAAAATCAAGTCTTCTAAACTTCAAAGTATCTTGTTATTTTATTAGCATATTAGGCTTGTCTACATGGGATTTTAAAATGAGGAAAAGAGGTCAGTTCTAGGAAGCAAGGGCTTCCACGCCACTTCCTAAAGCCGATTTACAGAAATTCCCATGTTAACCATTTAATTTACAGATTCTGTTTGTTTGACTTCATAGTTGGCAATTTTGGCAAGGAACCCAGTGCAAACTTTTGCATGTCATCTCTGTGATTTTTCTAACCGTGCTGTATGAGATACCTCCTAGAATTGGAAGGAGGCCTGAGACTTGCTATGTTAAACTGCCATGATGCTTCCCCCATAACTCAGCTGTGTTTTGCCAGCTCCATTTCTAAACTGCCATGAGAGCAGCCTGGAAGACAACACTGCTCGCTTACAGCAGCCTTCAGTGTAAACAGGATAATATCTTGTATTGGCATTCATACAGTCAGATGGATTTGGCTTTGTAGCTTTGGAGGAGTAGCATTATGGTTTCAAGAGAAGGAAATCTGGAAGATGAAGTAAAAAAGCAATGTGTGGTTTGGGTTTGTTTGTTTTGGTTGTTTTTTTTTTCCCTTGGAGGCATTTCTCTGCTTTCACAAAGTGCAACATTGCTGCTTTACTTGGCGAGCTGTGAATGCCTGCTAGGATGCAATCCTGGAAGGAAAGACAACACTGAAGAATGTTATGCTGGAGAAGGTGATGGTCCTACTAAGCTGATTAGTGCTCATTTGGAGGGACAGAATATCCATGTGAAACCCTTTTTCTCCCCCAAATTTAAGCAGTGGGATATGCTTGTTGCCTACAATACCAATGAAAGAAAAGCTTGAAAAGCAACAACAAGAAGCAAGGAATGTACTGGGTGGTCTGGATGTTCCCTACAGGTATTATGCAAATACTGCTTCCACTGGGTGAGAAATAAGAAGAAATAGAATAAACAGAAGAACGTCTCAGAAATAGAAGACGACGTGTTTAGAAGGACAATTTACAGATAGAGCCTGTCTTGAAATAAACATGCTAAACCAAGCTTCTTCTTTACAATTACCACTCATCTCATGTTGCACCCACAATACAAAGAATGTTCTAAAAATGATTAAAATCTCTCAAGAAGCGTTCCTAGTTCAAACAGTAGCCCACCAGTGCTGATACCTATACATTCTGATTTGTGGAATGTCTCAATACTCGCTCTGCACTACAGCACTGACACACGGATCAGTCTTGGGAGCCAGCTTCCATTCCTGGCTTTTACAAGCTCCATAGAAAAAAGTCAGAAATTACATTTTTTTTCCCCTTTATGGTAACTTGGGAGCCTGACACCTTTTCTCAGGTGCCTGTTGGGTTGCAGTAATTTGTGAGAAACTTTCCAGTGTGCTGGTAAACACACCGTAAGTGTGCATTGGTAGAATGGCTTGCGAAGTACTCTGTTTCTCAAGAAAACAGCCAGAGAGTAGTAACACAAGCTTAGTCCTGTCCTGTCTTCAGTCACTATCACAGAACATTTTTCCTTTGACTTGGCATGGGGTGTAGGAGCAAGACTTACCATTATTTACTCCAACAGCATCTTGTAGATGTCTGCCTTTGTGACACCTCCAGATGGGATTGAGAATGCAGCTCTTTAAGTCCCAGAGCTCTACAGATGTCCAGATGGAAGACTAGGGAGTGCAGCAATCAGTGTGTAACTGGGTAAGTGATAGACCTGCTGCAAAGCAGCATTACCTCAGCCTTAAGGAGGATTAATTACAAAAGACCTATGATGCCAATTAATTCTCTTTAAAAAGTTGCATGTGGATTCAAGGGACTTTAAGCCAAAGAAGCCGTAGTTAATTCAGCATAATGCTCCTACATAAATAAGTGTTGCAAGATATTAAGCACTTGATATATCACACAAATGGAAGTATCATCTGAGTTATTTTTTTTATTAAATATTCTGTAAACAGTAAGAAATTGATACCCCCTGCCACTAGAGATGGTCTTTCTAAAGCAGATGATAACCTCTGGTTTTGTCTCACATACAGCACCCAGTGCTGAATACTGAATGTGAAGTTTGATCCCAAAGTGCTGATAAAATACAGCTGATTTCTCAGCATTGGCTGACAAGATTTGTTCATGCTTAAAAAAATAACACCTCAAGTGACAAGCCCTCAAGATTTCAAAGGAAGCCTAAGAGAATTTTGTTCAATCAGAAGGTAACAGAGATGCTCTTCCTGACACATTGCTGCAGTCTCAATGGAATAAGATAGACACCAAGGAGGTGGAAATATTACTGATCAGGTTAACATGAAAACTTTCTTTGCAGGCGCTAATTGGAATGCAAATCTTTGTACCATAAAAAAACTGAGCTATGAATAGAGCATTGGAATTTAATTGATCAAATCTGTCAGTTTCTAAAAAAAAAAAAACAGGAGATACATGCTCTGATATACTTGACTCTCAGCAGTTTTATTAATAGGTATATGGTACTTCAGCTTCCTTAGAAATGCAGGTGTAAGACACTGTATATTTTTACACTTCAGTGGATTTCCTATGAAAGGAACGCAACAAAGTCTGATTCATAAGGTAAGCTGGAATATGCCTGGCGATGGGCACTGGCACTCCCATCACTAGCTGAACTGTTGAGGCAGCAAAGGTTTACCACAGCAAGAGGTGGGGCTGGCAGCAACTGAATATTATTGAAGTACAGAGGATTGCCATTGTTGCATGAAAGAAATTACAATAAAATGTATTATACATAAGCTTGTGAAATACCAGAAAATCAAAGAGAAAGAAAGGAAAAAAAGCTCTACCTTAGGCTAATTGTTTCAATTTAATTGCCAAATAACTGTTAGCACTAATATGATGATATTTTTCCAAATTTTCTGCTCCAAGAAACTAACAAATTTATAAATCATACTGAGTGATACACTCACCTTTGGATGAATATGACAAGAGTGTATGGGTGTATGTGTGCAAGGAGACTGCTGGCCCATCTGCACAATGCTTATTGGTATGCAATATGACAACTTCCCCCACAGCTGCTTTCTCATTATAACTCAGATGGGTTAGTTTCAAAAATCATTTATCCACTAAGTCACTCTACAGATGTTCACTTTCACCCTATGAATCCTCTCCCTTATTTCCTCAAAGTGAATTATATTTTTCTCAAATCCCAGACCAGAATTTATCAAAGCATGAATCAGAACTTTTCAAAATTACTGTAATTAATGGAAAGCCTGTAAAGTCCTTACCTATGCAGTGGCAACTATAAAAGTCTGCAATGAAGTGTCATTAAAAATTAAGGTATAAATTAAAGATGAACTGGAATTCTTTTGTTAATTTTCCCTCCTACTTTCCTCCCCCCCAAAATAAAAACCCTAACAAAACCATCCCAAACAAAAAACCAATGACTTCATGATCCTGTAATCCAAACTAACAAAACTCAGGTATATAGCACGATGTATGGCATCATGCTGTTTCATTAACATGACTGTTATATGACTTGTGTTTTATTATTGGCATAATGTTTAATAGATTATGCTTGCATTTTCTGTTGCATGCCTGGTCTCACATTAAGGCTCAAAGATTTATTCTTTAAACAAAAGAATATGAAAAAAGGAAATAAAAAAGTAAATTAATAGGGTTATATTTCTACTTTGTGTATAACCACATGAAGCTTTCCTGATTTTCGAGCAATTCCAAAAGGCCTGAAAGAGTTCCAAAAAGCCTGAGTCAAAATGAGAAAGCATGAACTGCCTGAAAACATATAATTTTAAAAATTAAAAGAGCAAAGAAAAAAATCTTCAAATAGAAAAATCCTTTCAATTTAAAATACCGAAAGATCAACATATTGAATCAGAGACAATAATTTTAACTTCTGTTTCACTTTTTATTTAAATTTCCATCCATCTCTTCTTGACATAAACAATTCAGAGAAATTGAAATGGAACCGAGTAAAAATTCATTGCCACCCAATGAGTATTTTCCAACAAGATTTGACCCACTTCTACCATTCTCCTGATACTTGGCAAGGAGAATCATTTATTTATGATTTTTTAAAGTTTATTTTTATATTTTTTCCAGAAAAAAATCCACAACTGGGGAATAAGTGCCAGCATAAATACATTTGACAGCTCATGGAGAAACAACTTGCTACCATTAATCCTTCTGCCTATTAACAGCAGAAATTTAACCTACACAGTATCCTCCTCTTGTGAGTATAACAGTTAGGTTTGGAGACATTAAAAGTGACTGACTTGTTACCATGCAGGTGCATTGAGGCTTTGTGGGTGTGGGGTGGGTGTGGGCAATGCCTTGAGGACCAAATCACAAAGCTGTGGTAGGGCTCTGGCACCCAAGGGTAGGTGATGAGGGGTTGTCCACAGCGACTGTTTCATGGCCAAAGCAAATGCAACAGGAAATTTCTGAATGGTCACACACCCAACATCCCATCACCGACACCCAAAACAACACTTTATGATCAGGGGTAACTAGTCCCATGGGGAGGTGGTGGGCAGCCCTCACAGGGCAAAGAACTCTTGGTGGGGAGAGACAAACCAGAACTGCAAACTATAAATGATGCTTCCCTGTTCTAGGAGAATCTGGGCCCGAAACCTGTATAATGTGACTGTTCAAAACGTCACAGCAGTCACTTTCAGAGCATTTCACTAGAGAAGCAGAGAGTATAAATATTACAGTATAATTAACATTGTACAATATGTTTCCTATACAAGCTGACATAACTGTCTATATTTCAAGTGGTAGGTTTATACAGCTATGGATGGAAATGAGCAGATTTACTGCAAATACTACCATAAATAAATTTTCCCACACCAACATCGGTAACACAAACAAATGATTATGTCTGTTGTCTGAAACAAAGCAAAAAGTAAAATTGTGGCAGGTGTGACACCTGATAGCTAAATTAAAATTTATAGAATGCATATGGCAGAATTTCATTTCTCCTTTTCATTTAATGATCAAAAAACTAGATGACAGACAGCCCGAAATGAAAACAGATGAAATGAATTTCTGCATGGATCCTGCCAAGTTTCATTTTCACCACAAGTTCTTGGAAAGCCCGGAACCTATTCCCACGTGCATGGCCAGAATTTGCAGATTCTGCGCTTTACCTCTTCATCCTGCCATCTGATGGTTTGCCAAGTCCCGTGTGCTGCAGAATGATTGCAAAGACAAGTCTGCTTATTATGATATCAAGATCTTTCTGTCAGACTCAATAGCCTAATTTTTATATAGAGTATAAATAAAATATAATAATATATATAAATATATAGACGCAAGGACATACATTAGTTATAAAACTTCTCAAAGTCACAGTCATTATAATGCTTTCTCTGATGAAAGTAGGAAGACTGGATAATAAATGAAGTGTAATGGAAATTCGATTTGAGTTTTTTTAATGTGTGCTGAGGTAAAAGGTGAACCTAGTTAACTAAGCAACAGATCCTTTTACTCGTCCGATATGAAACAAGATTCTCTGTGGAATAAGTTTCAGACAGACATGGAGAATTTATTTTTAATCAGCTTTAAAATACAGTCTATAATAAGCATGCCCTTAGGCAGTTGCACTGTGCATGCCATCATAAAAAAAAAAAAAAAAAAAAAAGAAAAAAAAAAGAAAAAAGCCTACAATGAAGCTAAAGAAAAATGGTCAGATGAATGCTATATTTTTTTAATCCATGGTTGTCTTTGCCCCTGCTGAGGATTCCTATATCATCCTTTCATCAGGAGACTTTGGCAAAGCCACTCAGCGGGTGCTGTACGGTGAGGGCCACAAAAATCAATATAGGCAATATGAAGGCAATTTTTAAAAGCTAATGTGTGAAACATTAAAAATCTATGCAGTATAAACCATGTATAATCTTACCAACTCCACAGCTAAAATGGATCAAACGCAGCAGAAATTGTGGTATATTGCACACTAAAGTGAAATAACCTTTAAGGCTGAAAATTGATTCTTTGGGGAAAGTTTTTACAATAAGGTATATTAAGCACTTCAGATAAAAATGACATATCTTCTCATAACAGAGAAATACACTTTTGAAAGAAAACAACTGGGCAGTGACCTTATGGGCTAAATGAAGAGAATTAAGGTTATGGGGGAAAAGATCAAAATTTATGCCTTTGGTACAAAGTATAAGAGAATGATCAGATAGTTTTAATTTCAGAGCATAATGTCATTCAATTCCAGCTTTGTAATTAGGAAGTACTAGTTTGAAAAATGTTTAGTTTTTTCTTGAATACAACATAATTTATATAGCATTAAAATTGTATCTGTTAAAGCTTCATATACCTCTTAAACAGCTGATAAACACCAGTGCTAGAAAAAGAAAATGCCTTTAACAAAGTTTTTATGCACTGAAATTATCACACTAAAATTGAGGTGACTGTTCAGGAGAAAAATCAAGCAAAACACACAAGCATGCTACAATCTACTTCCAAAAGATGAAAGATGGGAGTATTTCTGTCTTGGCTGGGTAGCTGGGAACTTGAAGAACTGAGAGATGAGGGGGCATGCCAAGGTTATGTAGGAAGCCATTGTCAAGGCAGGATCTAAATATATATCTTGGGAATCCTAGAGGGCACAATATTGTCTCATTTTGAATCTAAGTACTCTGCCTAATTCAGTGCAATCTTCCAAAACAATTATAGCCTACAGCATAAGCACAATATACTTGAAAAAAAATTAACATGTATTTTGTATACAATTCCTAGCACAATTATCCTCCTAGTACACTAGCATGAAATCAATAATAAATAAATAGGTAGGTAAAAGGAATCAGCAATATGTGGGAAACATTAAAAATAGAAAATCTTCACCAAACTTTATTCAGATATTTAAAGCAGCCATTTCTGCACTTAACCCTACCAACTTGTCCCTGTACTGTCTTGACTGGATTAATAGGGCAAAACCATCAAATATAAACCTACTTGGAAATTATCTCAGTTCCTGTAAAAATGCATACCTCAAAAGAGATGCACTTTGTAAGTTTGCCATAAGAATAATAAATTTCATGGTTCCTTTCTTATTTCATTGAGACCTATGGAAGTTCCCTGTTAAAACTTCTGCTCTGATGTGAAGTCACACTTTTCATCATCTAACATTTTAGTGTAGTGGATTTTGTATCTGAAGAATTTCAACTAAAACATTAAAATCCTTTTCCTTCAGAACAGAAGCAGAAATATATTGAGCACAAATTTGCATAAGGTGTCTTTAGAGAGAGTGAATGTGATTAAAAATGCCCCTAATGCACCTGAAATATATGCTAACAGTCAAGAACTGAAGGAGTCAAAAGATGCATTAAAATGTAATGAACTTCTATGTGTTGTAGTAATAAAAAATAATTAAAAAGAATGACAGACATTTCAAAACATGTTCGGGGAAAGAAAAACCAAAGACTAAGTAAGATTTCTGAGTAACAGAAAGGGGAACAACCATCAACGACTTAGGCATGGTAAAATTCCTGTTTAAATACTTTTTAACCTACTTTTAATAGGAAACAATAAGAAGTAAAGGTATAATGGAAGCAAAAAAAAAAAAAATGGAAGGTGGAGGGAAATGTAAAATTGATCTTTAGTAAAGAGAATGTAAACATACTTAAGAAAGATACAAAGAAATCAGGATCTGAAGGGCTGTGCTCCTTGGGGACAAGGAACTAGCAGGGACATTAGCAGGGGCATCTGACATATTCTGCAAACCAGGCTCCACCACACAAATGTTGAACAAGATTTAGTGCTTGAGTTTAAACTGTGAGGAAAGGATGAGTGACCAGGACATGTAAACTTTTAACTTGGCTTTTGTTCCAGGTGAAGAACTTGAAAGGATCACAGAGGAATTAATTTATGAGAACTGATGGAGTGGAAAGCATCTCATCGGAGACAGTCTGGGTTTACTGAACTCAGGCTAACATTACTGATCGACTTTTTCCACATACTAAATTGGGCAAAAAAGGATGAGGTAAAATTAATCTGGACTTCAGCAAGATGTTTTGATCTAGTTGCAATCAGAGGAGCCACTGAGATAATGGAGATGAATTGCTGGCTCAAGATGATTATATGGTAGATGGTGATTAGTTTTCAGATAGAGTATTATCTGGCTGAGTCATGGTTTGGGCTCAGCCAGCACTGTACTACATTTTAAGGCGCTGATTAATTTGGTCTTGATCAAATCTGTTGCTGGAATTAGGAGCAGCAATAAATAATTATTTTCTTAGAGCTAATGTAAAGGTGATGTTATATACATTCAATGTATCTGAGGAGAATTCTGGGTCTTGATGAAGTAGCAGTTATGACCTCTTATGTCAAGGAATGGAAGAAGTTGTGTTACAATTTATAAATCCATTTTTTAAGAGTTATTTAGAAAATGATTAAATGACTACAAAGATAGTGATGGGGGAAAAGCAGTAAAGTAGGAGAAGAATATGTATTAAAAGGCTATTGAAAAGTAGTTTTTCTCTTGGGATGAATATATGGGGGGCATAAGCTACGCCTATTGCATAGTAATGTGTATGCTTTAGCTGAGTACAAAACACTACCAAGTAGGAGCACCTGCATTTTCTCACCACTTTCTGGAGCATGACAGACTTTCAGATACTAAGTGGGAGAATTCAGGTCAGCAAGGTTCCTAATCCGGAGAGAAGCTTCAAAGCAATTCTAAATTGTCTCAATTACGTTTAGAATACCACAAACTATGCACTTTATGTCCAAGTGAATTTTTTTGTAATGACATCACAAAAGGAGAAGCAGTTCGTGAAATGGAAATCTAACATGAAATGCAGGTTTCCCTACCTGAGATGGAACTGAGCTTTCCTTCTCCATAACAGACCTACAAAAGCTCTGCTTTGCTTGCCAATCACACCATTCCACATAGCCTCATCCTTTATTCTCCCCTGTAATGTCCAGGCTGGGAATTAGAGAAGAACAAAGTGTATTGCTACTTGGAGAGTGAAATAATTAATTTGCCCTTGTGCAGGGAGAAGTTTCAACAGTGCCTCCTGTAACATCTTGACATTGTTACTGCTATGGTGACCTTCAGATGCTTCTCATGCAGTAAGAAACAGCCTTCTGGGCTGTGTTCTGATTGTCTCACATGCTGGTCAACTTCCTGATGTGGAGGGTACCCCCAGAAGAGCAAACAACAGCTCATATGAGATGCGCTACTATGAACCAGCCCTGCATTCTTGCAACCGGATAAGTTTTATGGGGGGAAAAAAACTTTCAAAACCAGAAATACCGGCAGGAGCAAAGTTATGCTAATTTGCCTCAATATGAAATCATTTGCTCTGGTTCCAGTCTAGATCTGCTGGAACTGGAACACCACTTTTCGTGGTCCAGTGTTGTCTTGATTTTTCCTTTGTATATACAAAATTTTGTATTCCCATTGCTCTAACAGGATGTGTTTTTCCTTCTTCTAGTCTCCTCTTTCTGGCAGGAAACTACATCAACCTCTCTGTATTTAGTGTAAAAAGATTAAAGTGTAAAAACTGTGGCTTTGGCCAATATTTTTCCATTTCTCAAAAGTTGCTACTCAGCAGTACATACCATATCCAGAGTATTTCTCCTGCTTTTTCGGTGTCTTTTTCTCTAGGAAAATGAAGAAGAACATTTTATTTTAGAGTGTCTGTTATCCAGAAAGCAAGAGAAAGAAACCAAGCTGGCTTTATTTTAGCAAATTGACCATATGCCTGACATCAGTGGGAGATGTGTCCTATTGAGAGAAAAGAATAGCCTGTGATTTTAGGGAGATCTTTGCCAGGCTATGGGCTTGGCTTCTGATCTGCACACAGAACTTTTAGGGATGCCTAAAGGTTTGTCAGAGCTTTCCCTCTATGCTTATGATGATAAATACCAAAACAGATAAGAAAAAGAAGAAGCACTGATTTAGCCTTACCTCCATAGAAGAGACACAATATGATATCATAAATGGAATAACATAAGCATAATATTACAAGATTACAGTCCAAAATGTGGTGATGTTCCACATTTCCTGATACAGTCGAAAGCAGAAATACCTCTTTTCCTACCCATTAGAATAGACAATCCAAAGATTCTAACCCTAGAAGCATTTGTGCACGTTTAACTTCTACCAACAGTAATAAATCCTTTCCACTGGCCTCATCACATATTTAAAGTTGAGTAAAGACCAAAGAATTCACAAGGCCAGAAATATGAGTCAGGGTTTACATGGAGAGAACTTGAGGTCCAGAGGGATTAAGTGAGTTGCCAGGAAGTGACTATATATCAGAAGTAAAATTGAATTCAGACCTCTGAGACTCAGTCATCCAACTAAATCACAGGAGTACATTTCCTCTATTTAATCATTAGATAAAAAGTGAGACTGAAGAAAAACTTAATGTCAATTACTTTGGAACCATTTTTGCCTCAATTTTTGGGCCAGATTTCAAAAGTAATGTCTTTTTTCTACACCTAGACGTATCAAATTCAGAAAGGTAAATGCCCATGGTAAGTGTCAGTGAAGACTGATTTTCTGCATGCTTGTTGGTTTTGTTTGTTTGTTTTCCTTCCCTAAAAGCAATTTGTAAAATAATCTAAAAAGCCTGTTGTTTATATATCAAGGAGACAGCAGTTTGATACATGTGTACCTGTTTCTAGTGAGTTGGAATCACAATGTAACTATGGTTTTATTACCATATCTTTTGTTCTCTGGGTTTCTATTTCAAGGGGTTGATCAAAATTAATGTGGTCTCTCTACCCAATGGCATTTATTTTGGTTATAAGATTAGAAATGTAAATTTGCAATAAAAGAAGAAAATAGGAAGCTGTTTTTAATGAATATTTTACACATGACTAATTAACAGAATCCCCTACAGGAATTTGGAAGTAATAAGGAATTGACTGAAAATAAATTAAAAATTAATAAAGGGGTCTCCAAACAACTTTGTTTATGAGCATTACCAGTTGCATTCTTAGTTATGAATATTTCAAGCTGCTTTGCTATTCAGGATGTTTTATTCTTTGAGTGTTCATAATTTTAGAGGTGATTAGACAAAAAAAAATACACCACCACCACAAAACAAAATGTCTTGAAATGATAAAACCTACCTAGGGAAAACTTGCTAATGTGCAAATAATGGCTTAATATCCATTGGTTTTGTCTAATATTACCTGCACTATGATGTTCCTCTTAATCTTCAGCTTCTAAATGGAGTGAACAGAAATGCTCACTAATTCACTGAAAAAAAAAACCCAAACTCAAAAAACTTTTCAAGATATTATCTTAAGACAAGAACTGCAAAAACACAGCTGGGCATAGTCATAACTGTTAGCTGAGCCTTTGGTTTATGTGAGGACTGTTGCAGCAATCAGTGCTGGTCTAGCAGCAGTTTGTGGATGGGTTTGGGATGCAGTTTGGGATGTGCAGTATCAGAGCTGGGATGCCAGGCAGCCATGGATGAAATCTGTACAAATATACTTTGCTAATGGTAGAAAGCATGGCTACCACTTAACTATTCCATTCTCCTTTTCTCTAGTAAATCTATACATCAAAGTGCATTGCAAGGCAATGGGAAGAAAAAATATTTTCCCTTGTTTACAGTATATCTTCATTTACATCAGTATGATAGAAATATTACAGAAGGAGAAAAAATACATTTATGCCAAGTGTTGCCATATGTCTGTAATAGCTTGCTAAAAATCTTCAAAATAAAAGTGATTTGAATTCTCTGTATTGCCTCTGATATAAAAACATTCTCAGAGAAAGTAACCTAAACCTTCCAGCACCTTTGGCTGTGGAAGGTCAGAATGTAGACCTGAAGAATGTAAAAGAAAAGGAAATAGATGACCACTTCAAAATAAATAAATAGATCCACTTCACTGTTAGATGATATGGTAGAACTAAGTATCCTAATACCAAAGACAGATTACAGAAAAACTAGAATAAAATGTTAAGCACTGAATGAGGTTGCTTGTTGTTGTTTTTTAAATTGAAACTGAAAGCAAACAATGGCAGATGGTCAGTTCTTTCTTTCTGAATTTTAAGTACTGAAATCTCTTCTTGGGTCGTATTTATCACTAGGAACAGAATTCCAAAAGAGTGATGCAGAGGATTTGCCTTTTTTAATAAGCAATGGTACTTCCTGAAGCTATCAAATGTTCATAGAGAAAGTACCTGGGGATGTATCTCAAGAAATAAAGAACACATTTAATATAACATAAGAAGATTGTATGGAGTTCCCTTAATAAGAACTTGAAGACTACTGCCCAAAAAGAAATGACTGGCATAGTATTTTTATGAATTTATGCCCCCAGAATAAGCATTAGCAAAAATTGTCTTTGTCATTATAATAATTGATTTGGTATCATACAAACAAAAATGTCTCGCACCTTAGTACAGGGAATTATAACACTTTGTATCAGTGGCTCAGTTTCTCTGTAAAACAGAGCTAAAAGATCTTTCCCAGGTACGTAAGTCCCTGTGAAGTGCTGGGGCATGTATCAGTCCCATTTTGCTTCAGATTCCAGGCAACCACATCTGCCAGAGGGTGCATGTCTGTAGTGTTTGATGGCTCTCTTCAAAGGCTCTATCAGACAAGACATATATATATCATCTCAGCATCCCCCCCTGCCCAGGTAGACAGATGAAAAGCAAAGGGATGATGCTACCTCCCATGACAAAATTACCTTGATAGAAAACAAGATTAAAAAAAAAAAAAAAAAAAGCAATTCCCCCTTCTTTCAATCCACTAATTGCTTTTACACTTTCCCTGCCACCTGAGAAGTCTAAGATAGTTTAAATCATGAATTAGTATTCAGGGTGTGAGCTTCTTCCTTGAAAAAGATCTGCAGATCTCTTGAGAATAAAGAAAATGATGACTCCATCATGGTCAAATGTAAAACTTCCGTTAAAGAACCCATTATATTTCAAGCACGGCAGTTCTCATCATATAACTAAGTTGCTGCTTCCATGTATGGAAGCGCTAGAACTTCTCCATCCCATAGAAGAACATAATTTTCTTGATCAACAACATAGACTAACTCTGTTTAAGCTTTCTAAAATAAAACAACTTCCCTGTGTTTTTCTGTATGAAGCATACAAAAGCCATGGACATTTTGCAATAAGATTTGGACTCAGATGAAACCTGTAAAGCTCCTAAGCCTCTGAATTCCTAGCTGAGCATCACAGTCTCTAGACATCATGTGTTAGCAGTTTAAAAATAACACTATGTATTCTTGAAAAGCCAAGAAATTCTCTCCAAGTGTGCAGACACTGGTTAGTCTCTGATCAATTCTTCCAGGGCCCTCATCTAGCAAAGAACCAGCTAAATAAAGGTTCAAACAGTTTTCACCAATCTACAAATGTGATGCATTTCTTAAAAACAAGTAGCTGATTACGATGATTTAGCTATCACTAAAAGCTTTTAAATAAAACCTTAAATACATCCTCATTGTAAAAAGAAATTGCAGTTTCTGAGGTTTATTGATAATGCCATTTATTAAGGACTTCTGAGCTGATTTGCTCTTTTGAAGATAAGCTCTGAACAACATTTGTTGGATATTCATTATATTCTCCACAGCCTCTGTTAATTTTTTCCCTTCCTAATGGAAATACTTTTTTTTTTCTTCCTTTTTTCCCTTAGGAAGAAAATCACCTTGAGTGTTTCTGACTGGTTTGCAAAGACTAGACCAAAACACAGTTGAAATTTAAATATCAATAGGTGCCACTAAACATTGGCAAGGGCTCCAACTATTGGCAAGAACTTTTTACAGAAAGAAATAACACCCCTCCTCTTATTGGGAATTAACGCCTGTAGCTGCAGTAAGAGTGGAGCCGTGTGGCAGGAGCTCACCAGGAGTGCTGTGTAACCATCACCATTAATAGGGCTGCAGTGCTGGAGGAGTCGGCAGGTAGTGAATGAACAGCTGGGGAACAGTTTGATTCACAGATGCTTCAGTATTGCTAGAAAGGCCTGTGGTGAAATTCATGGATGTTTTACAAATAACAAACCCACAGCTATTCCAGCTGTGAATAGTCAAGTTGCAAATAATAGTCTGAGGGTCCAGGCCAATTTTCCCCAGAGCTACAACATATTGTAGTGGATCTCTTTGTGGCTCGGCAATACATTTTCCCCACAGGAGTGATGGAAGGAAGGAGCTGCAGCTTCTCCTCCCCTCCCTTTGGCACCCCAGATCATACACGGTTCCCATCTAATGGCAGGTAAGTGCCAAATTCAGATGTGTCTTTACACAACCAGCTGCCAGATTGTAAAAATGTTGAACAGCAAACCTTTCAAAACATTCTACCAAAGTAGTAAACTTCTTCCTTAGGTGAATTAAAGGATCAAACATAGTTCGTGACTGACATTTTACAGGAGTCTTAACAACAAAAAAAAAACGCCAACAAAAACACACACAAAAAAAAAAAAAAAAAAGAGCAATTTGTATATATTTTCTAAGGTTTTGATGTAAAGATTCCTGAGAAAACTCTGGCAAAACTTTCTCACAAGACACATATAACAGGAAAGTAAACTATAAACCAGACTACTCAGGTCATATTGTTTAGTACAAGAGAACTGAAAACAAACAGAATAAACAGTGGAAAAGTAAATGAAATTTTTGAAGTCTCTCAGGTATAACTTTCTCAGGTTCTCTTCTTCTTATGAGCCTGAAAAGCAGATGTTACATGGTTTAACTCTATAATTTGTATTTATAAAGCAGAGGTAGTAATAATGTGTACTAGCCATTGTGGAAATACTTACAAATAATAACTATAATGTACCATATTTTAAATGAAATTATTAAATGCTCAGAAACGACAAACAAAACAGGCTTATAAGAACATACTAACCACATATACACCGACTCATGATCCATGGAATAAACATAATTCCTTCCCTAAATAAATAAAAATAAGGACTAGCGATGATTTGAAAAGCAGAAGTCTGTCTGTCCATGTATAAAGAGCTAGAGATTATAAAAAACAGATTGAAAAATGTGTTCAATTGACATTTCTAACATCTGTTTTATTTTCATCTTCAATTAGAAGCCAAATCCAAAGAAAAGAAGTGCTTTGGATCTGAGTCAAGTTAGATTTTTCTGGCTTTAGCTCATTTTATCAAGTGCAATTTTACTGACTTCTATTTATTTATTTATTTTTATGGCACAGTGTTTTTGCAGCACATTTTTATCTTGCACACGTGGGTGAAATTTTATATAATCAAAAAGTTTTATTATTTCCACTAAAAGCTATAGAAATGCCATGAAACTCTGACATGCCTTCCTTCCCTTTGCACCCTGCTCCTCCCCCCTCACCCTAACAGTAATTTATGGCAATTATTTGGATCTATTGTCTCTACAGTGCATAAAGAGTCTTGGGTTGCACAAGCAACCATAAGAAATAATTTAGTGATTTACTTCCATCTCCCAGCAGAACTCTGCCTACAGCAACATGATTTCCTTTCCTATCATGAATCTAACCCCTGCTACGTTTATCTCTGAAGACATTACCTTACCTTCTGTCCTTTCTCCAGATTTCCTGCTTGCACGCTGACAAGATTAATAACTCAGATTACTTTTGATCTTGTGGGTACTTCACCTTCCTCAGGCTGGTCCTCTGAAGCCTAGTCCACTAGAAACTTCTGGGGATGGAGGTGGTGGACTGCAACTGACCACAGCAATGGCTGTGGTGGATCGTGCATCCCACTAGACATATTTCAAACTTTCTGGAGTTCTACAGATCAAAATTCACACCCTAAATCAATTCAGGGGCCCTTAGGAAACTGGTACCTATTATCTGCTTACTCACTATATAGGCAACCTCCTACATACAATAGCTTAAATATGATATAGCTAAGAAACAGCTGCATGTTGGTCCCTTGCAAAAACTAAGGTTGGCATCAGAGAAACAGCATCCTTATATAAAAAGCAAAGGTCATAAGATGTGAGCAGGTGTCAAGAAATTTTTGTCTTTAATGACAGTACAGTGAAAAGGACAGAGCTTTTTAAAGCAAACCCAACTATTCAGTGAGTTCAAATAAGGTGTATTTTATTTCTTATTTTTCTTGTTACATTACCCAGGGACTGTAATGTAATTTCTAGTGCCACCTTCCCTATTCAAACACATTAAAATAAGGATTCTTTGCTGTTTTCCAAAGAACACAGCCACTTCGTCCTTTGATCTTAAACTTGTATTAAAAATCATGTTTGGATGTTTGATTTGTTTTTACAATGAGTAGGCAGGCAGTGTTTTGCAGTGGGTTTCCATAATCAGATATTCACTTCTATCTTTCACTTTTAAATAAAGTATAAAGTGTTGGCACAGGGGGAAAGTACAAAGCTATATTAAAATGAAGTACACTGATTAAAAATGAATAAATATGTTCAAATAATGAATCTGACTATAAAAGAAGCCAAAATCTACATTCCTGTGCATGCAATGTCTGAGGAACACAAACGTTTACCTTATTTAACTATTCTATTTAACTCTACTGACAGCTATTCTCAATAACGCTGAAATAATGATACACCCCTTTCATTCTCTTTCCCTTACATATATGCGTATATATATGTATTATATGACAGATAGATGCTAATACTGGTGTTTCTTCTGAAAACTTAACTCTGATTAAAACTTCAACTCAGCAGATGAAGAGGCTGAGTTACCTCATCTTCATGTTTTCAATGAATGGTATTTCTGTGCCCATGAGAGCTGAATCCCAGGAATTAAACTGAGAGCAAGGTTAGGTACTTACACCTGTCTTCCTGGGACCATCCTGCTTTGATGCCATATTTAGCTCCTTATAAGAGATAATTAAGCCCTAAAAGCACTTTCATGGAAGACCTTTGAGCATTCGTGTACACCAGATCAGGGCTGGAACATGTAGCTTGCTGATCAAGTCCCTTTCTCTCCTAACATTAAAGTATTCTTTTTTCTTTCATGAACAGTCCTTGAAACTGCTCCTCTATACCCACTAAAAACTATAGTAGAGTCCATTAGACTGTCATATGAAATTGATTGAGCATTAAACTGAAAAATCTATGTTTAAAATCTTGCCTTCATGCAAGCTGGATTTACAACTGGACTGACCTTCAGCAAATAGTCAAGACCCTCAGAAGTGGCATGATGGACCACTGTATAAATGGAAACTTGTAGTCAATCAGAAGAGTTTGCACTTCATTGATCAGCTAAGATGAGAGAAAACCATCTCTAAGTGCAATTCTGAAAGTCAGGGGAATTCTTACACATCTTGTTTACCTGGAGCAGAAACTAAAATGCCTGTATTCCTCACCACTGTGGAGCTGAATTTAAATATTCAGCAAACCATTGAAATGCTGCCCGGAGACAATCTGTAGGCAAAACCTCAGACAAAAGAAAGAGGTAAGCTTCTGACTCTCACAATCATTTCTGAACTGTTAGCATGCTTTAGCAAAACCAGCTTGCATTTCAAAAAAAAAAAAAAAAAAAAAAAAAAAAGTGTATTACTGTTTGCATAAATATTGGCAATTCTAAAGGTACACAGTAGCTATAAATGCTGCATACTTGCCAGCATGAATTATGCTGTCTGACATATATAACGGTTAAAAAGATATCAGAAGAAACAGGAAAGTTTCACGTAAAACCTGTATAAATGATAGGATTGGATTTTGGCCAGTCCCATCTTTTATTCAGTGCCTTATCAAGAAAAAAGCTCTCCTTCCTGGTAAATGGTGCACTGATGGAGGAAGGATGGCAGGAAAACTGAGCACTGTAAATATACTGGATGGTTTCTTTTATAATGGCGTTTTGATAATGATTCCCCAGTTAAGACTGGGTTGAGATTTGCATTTAAATCAAGCCTGAAATCCCCTTGTTTCACATTTTAATAGTTTAGTAGTCTCTAAATTTGGCACTGAAAACTTCAGAGAAGACTTTTCCTTGTTATTTTCTTTAGTAAATATTTACTAGATCATTATTAAATAGTTGCAAATGAAAGCTGTAAAGGAAACAGCTTTTCTTTTGTATCACATTTTCTTGGGTTTTACAGTCTTTAAGACCAGCAAAGTTCACAAACACATAAGTGCATACTCGTGTGAGTACACACTTTACATTCCTTCAGGTGTCTTTGACAGCTGGCAATTGTCAACATAGACCATTCTAGAAAGTCTGTTAAGCACAAACCACTATTGTGCTAAACCAACCAACCTACTGGAGCTGTATGTAGAGGAGACCCTTCATCCATCTCTTGTTCTGATGAAAGTAAGTCCCTTGTCCCTTACATTCACTGCCTTTTTTTCTGTGTGGAGCCAGGCAGATCATGATGTATATAACATTAATACTTTTGTATTAAAGCTTACTGTTACAATAATGGATTTTTTTAGAATTACATACTTTGATCCATAAAAATGGCCTAATCATGACAGTCACAGGAAAAAACCCACTGTTTTGTTGTCAAGAGGAATAGCAAGGTGACAAAATTAGAGAACTGACCCACAGCTAATCAAGGACTGGAAAAGTGGGTTGTGAAATTTAATCGAATCTGAGTCTAATATGTAGTTCATCATTCCTGCTCCGAAGCTTTTCTTTGCAGACCTGCTGTTTGCACCATAACTCCTTAGCTTATTACCTTTTTTTTTTTTTTTTTTCATTCCAATGGCCAAAACCCCCACTACAGGACAGACCCTACCCTTTGTCTCTCTGATGTGAGTTGTTTCCTTTGTACTAAGCCAGAAGAGGTTCACCAGACTCAAGTGAGGCAAGAGGTGAGGGTTTGGGTTAGACTAGATTAACAAATCTAAAGGTTTAAGGTGGATAGGGTTAAGAATGAGGCCAAGAAGAGAAATAATAAATCAAAGGCCAAAAGAATATTAGGTAACTTCAGAGTTTATTTGCCTTTCACAGCTTGCATTACTGAGATGTACAATCTAATAATCCCATCCATGGGAAAAAAAAACCAACCCACAAACAAACAGCAAACCTGTATGGACTTCATACAACATAGTAAATATTTGGCTGAATGTATAATATTACAATTGGATTATGAATGAAGGGTGGAATTTCTCTTTGATTAGAGATGGATTAGCAAAAGGATAGACTCAGATCAAAGACATTGTGGAAAGAATTAACACAGTTCTTGACAAGTGCAACAACTAGCAAAAAATGGGAGAAGAACTTTTAAAGAGCAAAACAAATAATTCCTGACTTAAGACAGAGAGGAAGACAGCCAGCCTCCAAAGAGCGCTGAACCTAGGGTGCAAGAGAGATATTGTCAAATCCTACACATGAGAAGAAGCACTGAAAAGCTATGTGCCAGTGGGATTTTCTCCTGTGTCCATCACATTTTCTCCACTTCCTCCACTGTTCTTCTGTGTAAAAGACCCATTTTTTCAGTTATGTAAAGGACAAGAAGAGATAAAAGCTGGGTTCAGGAAGTTATGTTGCCCAGATAACAACCCTTTCTTTGTTAAAATTCCTAAATGTGACATCTCAATGAGAACAAATTCAGCCTCTCATCTTCTATTTTCCTTCCTCCTTTTGTCCATGTTGCTGTCAGTCTCTTTGACACATTCTTCTTCAAACACTCCCTATCAACTCTAATATTTCCCAAGAAGGGGACTCTTTTATGTTCTTCATCATCATGAAGACACCATACACTTCTTCAGGTCAATGAACAACTTCCTCTCTGACCATTCAACCTGACAAATAAATTACACTCAAACTTCAGAGGAAAATAATACATCTATGAACAAGATCAAACAAAACACATACAGTGTATGATTCACCATGGGCCCTTTACTCATTTCAGTGTTACTGGAAATACAGATTATCAATGTTAACTAACCTAAATACATTTAGGCTTTCAAAATCAAATAGTAGTTTTATGGTATCAGTTATCTGTAATCCAGAAAGCCTTTGATTATTTGTCATAGCTTCCACTGATACAACAGCATTTAAAGAGAAAAGCTGATAGGCCAAGCAAAGGCAATTGAATAACTTGTGTAAATTATCCACCCGGGAGCCATAACTGGCTGCAAAAATGACGCCACTGGTGCATTTTATATAAACACAGGTGACAACGAAGTGCCATAGGTCATGGGAGGGAAAGCAAGCAAATGCCTGTCAGAAAGAACCCGATGATAAAGTATAGGCAAAGAAGAAGACAACTAAAGCAGTGAATATTTAGACCCAGGACTGTAAACAAGTATTTCCATGGTAACTTAGTTTTAATTTTTTTTTTTTTTTTTTTTGGTGGAAACATTTGAAAATTATTGAGGCTGTAATAAAAATTGCACTCTAGGTTGTCTTGAACCCTTTTTTTAGGCGAGGGCTCACAATTTAATTCCTGTCCTGCATCATATACTAAAGAGACAGCTAAAATGAATAAATGCTGCATGGTTGTCTAAATATTTGAAGTATTTAGGGCTGTAAAGGGTGTGGTGTGCACACGTAGATAAATAATATGAATTTAAGGGATCAAGGTGAGTTATACGAGAAATTTTACAGCCTGAAGAGCATTTCACTGAGATGTTCATAATTTAAGTAAGTAGAACTCCCAAAATACAATACAGGACAGAATCAGACATTGCATCTTCCATCAATAAGGACAACAATAACAAAATAACCTCAGTGTTCACAGTCATGCAGAAACATGCTTTACTGTTATTTTTTGTCCCATAAAGATTTTGAAGATGTAAATCTTCATGAAACTTTTTAATTCCAAGGAATTTTGATTAATTTGTACTTTAAGGAGATTTTTAATCTATTTATTTTATGATGTTTTCCAGATTTTAGAACTTCTGTTTTTCTTTTGTGCACAGACATATTAAAATGGTATATGATCTATGGGGCACATATAGGGCACAGGATACACATACCTTTTGAACTACTGAGAGATAAAAATTTGAACTTGTCACAGATTTAGTTTTCTGGCAGTATAAGTAAGATATTTTCTGCTTGTACATTAATATTCAAATCATTCTTTTAGCTAATCTCACCTATTGTCATTTTCAGCTCAAGTTTTCTATCTTGTGATAGTGTATTTTTGCCTGAAGTAAAATAACATTTTCCACACCAAAAATCACACACATGGAATCAAATATGGAGTTGAAAAAAAAAAAAAGTTTTGAATAATTAATTTGATAAAAAACCACCCACCCAACCATAGAATCATAGAATAGTTAGGGTTGGAAAGGACCTCAAGATCATCAAGTTCCAACCCCCCTGCCATGGGCAGGGACACCTCACACTAAACCATTCCACACAAGGCTTCATCCAACCTGGCCTTGAACACTGCCAGGGATGGAGCACTCACAACCCCCCTGGGCAATCGATTCCAGTGCCTCACCACCCTAACAGGAAAGAATTTCCTCCTTATCTCCAATCTAAACTTCCCCTGCTTAAGTTTTAACCCATTACCCCTTGTCCTGTCACTACAGTCCCTGATGAACAGACCCTCCTCAGCATCCCTATAGGCCTCTTTAGGTACTGGAAGGCTGCTATGAGGTCTCCATGCAGCCTTCTCTTCTCCAGGCTGAACAGCCCCAACTTCCTCAGCCTATCTTCATACGGAAGGTGCTCCAGTCCCCTGATCATCCTTGTGGCCCTCCTCTGGACTTGTTCCAACAGTTCCATGTCCTTTTTATGTTGAGGACACCAGAACTGCACACAATACTCCAGGTGAGGTCTCACAAGAGCAGAGTAGAGGGGCAGGATCACCTCCTTTGACCTGCTGGTCACACTCCTTTTGATGCAGCCCAGGATACGGTTGGCTTTCTGGGCTGCGAGCGCACACTGAAGCCTGCCTATGTTCATTTTCTCATCGACCAGCACCCCCAAGTCCTTCTCTGCAGGGCCGCTCTGAATCTCTTCTTTGCCCAGTCTGTAGCCGTGCCTGGGATTGCTCCGACCCAGGTGTAGGACCTTGCAATTGTCATGGTTGAACTTCATAAGATTACCAACCAAAACTCAATACCTTTCTTGAGTGGGAGGACAGAACCTATTTGCAAATTCAGGCTGTCTTATGGAAATTTTCAGAAAAAAAATAAAAAAAAAGGGGAAGCTTTTTGATTTGACCTGGGCTTTTTGCCCAGGGAAGCTGTGAATGCTCCATCCCTGTTGGTGTTCAAGGCCAGGTTGGACAGAGCCTTGGGTGACATGCTTTAGCATGAGGTGTCCCTGCCCATGGCAGGGTGGTTGGAACTAGATGTTCTTAAGTTTCTTTCCAATTCTAACTAGTCTATGACTTTATTCTATGATTGACACCTTTTGAAACTGAAATTTTCCATTTTGGAAATGAGAAAAGCTTTCCCTTTGACATTTTCCAAGTGAACCTTTCTGAATTTTTATTTTTAAATTAATTTTTAATTTGAAACAGACTAAAATGAAAATGGATTAAATAAACTGTAAGGGGGGGCCCAGAATATTTTGCTTGGGGTAGAAGAGTGAAATTTTTTTGTTTATCTGAACGAAAAAAGTAAATGGGACATTTTTCAGTTTTCAGTATTCCTGGACCTATACTTTTCCTCTAATTTTTAGTTTCCTGTTAAATTTATAGCATTCTTTGTTACAGTCCATTCACTGGGTTCTGTCCATTCATTTCAGCTGCACCACAGCGTTTGTTGAAGGAACAAAACTTAGGGTCCTCTATAGTCTCTGTTTAAAAAGATGTCGACTGTAGGGAGAGAAAGGGAATGCTGCATTCAGCAGTGTGCATGTGTGTGTGTCTCTGACTGTCCATCCATCCCTCCCTCATAGCTGATTCCCAGTTTTCCATCTGTTTAATTTGCTTAAGTGGTTAATTAATTTATGGGCAGTTTCTGTCAATACATTTAGTTAGCAAGTAGCTGTCACAGGATTATCCCATTTTACTAAAGAAGCTAAGGCAGGCAGGGACTAGTGGGAAGAGGATTTTTAGTTGTCAAATAAGATGAGAATTTACTGATGTAAATGTTGGCATTTTGTCAGAAATCCTGCTATACATCATGGGAATAGGCACAGGGCATTGTATCTACTTTTTGCGTATAGCAAAAGGATAGTCATTTCCTCGTGGGAGCTCTCCACCAGGGAGAAGAATGTCACTTTACTCCAGCATTTGCAAGGCCTGATGAAAAAAGGAATACCTGGGCAGGTTTTTTGATGTTTGTACTTTTTAGAGAAAAGTTCTTTAGAGAAAAGAAACTGTCAATGTCCCTATGAACTATGAGTTGTTTTCTTTATGTTTTTACTGCAAAAGAGAAATTGCCTCACTGATTCTTTTAAGACCTTTCCTCCTGCTGAACTCTGGTCCCATAGTTTCCCATTTCACAGGTACTTTCAGTTCTCTCACTAGAGTGGGCTGTTCATGCATGGAGACATTTACTGCCAAATCAGGCTTGAAATGCCACTGCGCTTTTGCTTTTATTAACTGCCTTTACATGGTGATCATCACCTTGTTCACTGTGACTCAGCACTGAGCATTAGCGATCTATGTACAGCAGATCACTGCAGTGGGTGAAAGATTTGGGCTTTTTCCTCTCCTCCCTGATAATTGAGGCTTTACTTACATGGAAAGAGAGAAAATATTAACACCTGGAAATGAGGGAAAAACAAACACAGCATTGTTGAGATTCATTATAACTAAGAGCTTTAGTAAAGGGAACATCAGTGCAATTAGGGTGTAATCCAAAGCCCATTTAAGTCATTGGGAATCAGTCCACTAGCTTAAATAGGCTTTGGATCAGGCCCATATTGCATATCAGAAGGCAGTGCTATCTGAGAGAGATTGCATTTCGAAGTGTGAATAACACTGCTGCACACAGCTTTGCTGTTAGAAATTCCAGCTCTGTCACATTTTCTGTTGCTGGCATCCTCTTTTCATCAACATTTGTCTTGTAGCAGATTGTGGTTATTATTCTAAATCCAAAGTGCTTTTTGAATAAGCATCATCATCATTCAGGCAGATCTGTTGAACAGTTCTATAACACAGTGGGCATGACCATGGCTGACACAGCACAGTAATAAAAAGACATCCTAGAAACATGTCATTTTAATGTCCTATCAATTTCATGGACTTTTTAAATGTTTTGTAGTTCTGACCAAAACAGGCCCTGTAAGCAGAAGAAAAAAGTATGATTGGGGTCAGCTGCTCAGAAGGCCTGAATGTTTTGTAGAAGCCCAGCGGCAAAAGGCCTTGAAATAATGATACATTTTCCCCCATGCATCTGCCAAGAGAGGGAAGGTGGCCGAAAAGTGTTTCAATCAGTAGTAACAACTTTGTCCCCAGAGTTGCTACTATTATGATGATTCAGGACAGGAGAGAACCTTGCATTGCCAAATTTAGGATGAAAGCAAAGGGAACATTGTAAAGGAGCTGGTGGTAAACACAATCTCGTCTACCAACTTCTACCGCACACCAGAGTGACGGCTTTCTTCTTCCTGTTTCCAGGCAGTTAAACTTTCTTGTAGGAATTATGCCCTCTAACTGCCAGCTTCATATACCATCACCCATGGATAGGGGACCAGCGCAGAACTGCCATGTCCAGGAGACGCTCAAGGCATAACTATCTTGACAAACATGGGAGTCGTTGTGGGAAAGAACATACAAGTATAGATGGATGAGAAGGAAGGTATTTTCTGAGTTCTTTCTATGTTCCCACCTTAGCTGCAGGACTGCTGTTTTCTTATTTCCTGTTACTAGGCAAATTTCTGGGACATTTCCAGAAGCTGTGTTTGTAGGGCAGGTGACAAAGGTAAGAGTAGGATGCTCATTGTATGTCTAAACAGAGACTAGGGAATGAATGAAAAAAACATTTCTGAAAGAGAAGCAAAAAAAAAAGCAAGTCAGGGAGTTACTTAGCTTGACATAGGAGGCTCTGAATATACACTCTATATTGCTCTATATTGCTCAATCTAATAGGCAAGCAAAGGTGGCGGCTCTCTGGGGCTGAAGATGGCAATGAGTGGAAGAGCCTGTCAGGATAACCCAGAGGAAACTGATGCAGCCCACAAAAAGAAATATTTTTCTGGTAGGAGAGGTTATCCAAAGCCTTAAACAAGTCAGCCTTGATATTTTAGGCCGAATGAGGTGACATTAGTATTGTCAACTAATTTTCATTGTTTTTTTCATTAGTCGCTTTCAAAAAGACTTAGAAGGGAGGTCTGTATCAATACCTGACATACAGAAAAAGCAAATAAACCGTACATGAACTGTACTTGAAGAGCCTGGACACTCTTTGAACAAGCCAGGAAGAACAGATAGAAACAACAGGGAATACAATATGCATTTCTTTTTCACCCAATTATGACACAATTCAAGGTAACAATTACATAATTTATAAAAGCGTATTATCCTTTATCTGTGATTGTAGTATTAAATCTTGCATATGAGAGTTAAATAAAAACCCAAACAAAACAAAAACAATCCTCTAGAAATGTCGTTGCTGAGAGCACAAAGTTTTGCTACTGGTACCAAGTAATAAAATATGGGAAGCCAGGATGCAGAGAGTTTGCTATTCATGTTATAAATATGCATCCTCCTTCACCCGGCAGAGAAGATAAATTTAAATTTTCAGTTCTTCAATCCAGCTGCATCATTTGGAATTAATTTCCCTGAAGAAAAAGCGAGGGATCAAACAAAGTTGATCTCTGTTACTGTCACCGAATAAAATTGAACTTGATGCCAAATATTAACAATCCTTGGGCATAATCAATGGTAGCAACAGCAAATTTCTGACTCAAGGCAAAATGTGCTAGTTCTTACAAAAAGGCTTGGATTAAGTTTATGATCTGATTTGCAGATGAGATATCTAACACAGTTATATTTTGATGAACTCACATGTCAGAAACAATCCATCTTTTCTTCCACCACATTGTTTTGTCATGACATCCAGTGTCCGTCTTGGATGAAGATAAATAATAGTTTGCTCTTCTGTAGTTAGTTTCTTCTGAAGATACCAGAATGACTTACAAACTTCACCTATTCAAACAAATGAAGAATGGGTAATTACAAATGGAAATAAAACTGTTCCTGGTGTGAAACTCAGAACTCACTAAAATGTAATCAGGCAGGAAAATTATTCCCCAGTGGAAACAGAAATAGCAGTTAGGAGGAGATATAGGCTGGACACACTTCTACACAAAGTGGTCAAGACCTCAATTTCACATTTTGCATTCGATTCACATTCAATAGCTTATTACCCCAAGTACTTCCCTGTATCTTTAATTTAATGATAACCAAACTCCGAAATGATGCTCCTATAATAACCAGTACTATTTTGTACAGCATATTTCTTTACCCATTTCAAATGCCTGATATGATTACAGTAGAAAGTGACATAATAGTGTTATATTCTGAAGGAAATCAAATCAAATTAACACCAATTTAATTTTCAATATAATTGTCCACAATAAATTCTTAGAGTGAGTTAGCACCATTATTTTAATGTCTAATTCAGATTAATTTCTGGTGATCGTGTATATAAGTTCGTGTATAACAGTTGACTGACAGTCTTCTGACATCGAGGAAAGGGTTTCAATAGCAATTTAGAAACAGGGAAGATGTTCATTACAAATGTGACAGTTTGGTTATGTTTATGGTAAAGATTGGGGAAGAACTGCTTTTTGTTATTGATTAAAAAAACCCACAGAAATTCTTATTTACATTAATTCTAATTTAATTAATAAATAATTCTTATTTAAAAGTCAAAGTGAAATGATACAGCTTTCTTAGAATTCTTCTCTGATGACAGAAAATGAGTTTGCCAAATATATAGGGTTGAACCTGCAGCTTTAGAAGAAAAAGGTGTCAGCCAAAAACCACAACAATGTGCAGGTCCAGGTTGTGAAAGCAGTGCCCATAAGAATGAGAGAAGCTTGTACCTGCTACCTGCTTAATCTATTAACTGGATAATTTAACTACAAAGCAGCAACAAGAGGATTATGCCCAGATTACTTTAAACCAATACTAAGTTCAAAAGTCATGGGCAATACAGAAGGAAGTGGATGAATTATATCAAAAGCTTCTTGAACTTTGAATAAGAAAAAGGCAGGAACTGAATGTATCAGCATGCAAAGCTTTGAAGTATGGTCAAGTCAGACAGTAATAATTTTGCAATTTTAAACAATTTTGTTTTCCATTAAGGGTAACTTTCATCTATTTTATCCACTCTGAAACAAGCTGTTTATATCACAGTGTCAGGCATTGCCCTTTTAGAAATGAAATTTTATCTGTCAGATATTAGTTGGAATATCAGTATGTATCCACATTCTCACACCCCATACATACTGGCATTCTCAAAAGGATTTTGTGTAGAAAATATTTTAAGCCACACTTACACAGAACAAAGCAAAAAATCAGCTTGTATCTGTTCTGTGTATAACACGGACTGATTTTAATGTTACTTTGAAGCACATCCATCAATTCCACACGCTGCTTTCTTTGGACTTGCTGCAAACTGTTCTCTAGCAAAACTAACAAATGCAGAATATTGCTACCCAAAAGCATGTGGATCATAACATGTTGTGTTTAATGGACAAAGATATCCTGTGTTGAAAGGCTGAATTGGCATACTTCCATAAGCTGGTTCGGATAAATCCTTGTATTCATCAGGCTTTGCTATTAGCATCTTTTGAGTTTTCTGTCCTCCCAGCATTTCATTTTTAATATGAAGAGACCTGAAGTAATTTACCTACACTTGTCTCCAAAAAGGCATGGTAAAGGGACTAAGCTGGAGGTGGAGGAAAAAACAAACCAGGCACCTTTCATTTGCTATTCACCAGGATTTCTATTTAAGAGGTCTTTGCTGTATTTCAGAAAGGCAGTACTCTTGCAAGAATGTACAAAAAGACAACTTTACCTTCCTGCTTTTCTAAAATGTTTTCCCAAGGCATCTGAAGGAAGCCAGTAAAGATAGAAATATAATTGTTTTGATTTCAATAAAGGTAACCAATTTCACCTCTCAGGTCAGGTGTTATGGTGCGATAGTGGCATTTAGATGCAGAATCGTTTGTAAAGCAACAAGCATTTTTATAGCCTAAGGAACAGTGGTCCATCTCTTTAGCTGGCATAAATCAGCATAGTTTCACTGAAGCAAATTGAGTAACTCTGATTTACATAAGCCTAAGACATGGCTCTATTTCTCAGAACTACATTTTGTAATATCCTGAGGATACATTTTGAAATAAATAAATAATTCAGAGCTGTGTTATCACCTGGCAAACTTGGCTTACATTGTTGAGCTAATACTTGAGCATACCCCTTACAGTAGGCAGGCACTGTTAGCTAACAATTTCACAGCAATATCAACAAATCTTCAGTTTGACTCAAGAATATTATGGAAACCATTTTCCCACCCCACATCTCTTATCATGGAAGAAAATCAAATTGATACTTAACACAACAGTTTCTTACAAAGAAATTGGCCATTAGATTGACATCTCATGCTTGCAGAGAGCATGAAACTCAAAATCCTACTGTAATTAGTGTTTGATGAAGACAGAACATCCAAAGCAAGGCAAAAGCAGAGGAAAATAGAAGAGCTGTGCTACAAATAAAACTGGTTTACACTGGTTATCAAGTGCTATAATTTAACAATACAAAAATTTTCTATACTAAACACCAGGATGTATGTGGGAGCCCTTGGTAATCCCCCTCAGGCCCTCCTGCATCCCATACTTTAAATTAAGGAAAGAGAAAAATACATTGGTTTAAATTTTACAACAATTTTGGCCTGAAGCAAACTGCACATTTTCCCCAACACAAATCAGCTGCATTTAATTCCCCAGACAGCTGGCATGAACACAGCCTCTCCACAGGACACCTGAATTACGAAATTAGCACATTCAGAACTCTAAATCACATTCCATTACATTAAGCCCTAAGGTCCAACATTACAGAGAAGGAGAATAAATTGCAGAACTTCTCCTGAATTAACCCTCTTAGCACACTCTCAAAGTTAAATTGCCCTTTCCTCCCCTCTAAAGAGACATAGAAACTTAAACACTCCCTCCTGCCCTTTCTCATCTATTTCTCTCTTGCCAAGTGGCACAGTTTATGGGACATAAATTGAACATCTTGTCAGAAACTCACATTTGTAAATTAGCCCATCACTATCAGTTTTGACTTGCTTAGGAAATTCTCAAGTTAACGTTTATGCCTGGTCCTTTACACAACACTGACCCATCTACTTCTCTTTTGCAGAGCACTTTATTGCATTGCAATGGCACTCCTGGTTAACACAAACACATAGCAATTGGGTTTTCTTTTGTGCAAGCTGCTGCCAACAAAGCAGTAATTCCTGGGAGAAGTGATAAGAGTTTGAGAGACTTTTTTACTTGCAGCTGTACAGCACTGACTTGATCTGATTAATACAAATTTCCCATTCTTGCTGTGTTATGATTATGCTATTGTTCTGTTGCAATTAGTATGAACTAAAGACCAGTGTTTCACAAGCTCACCTTTTAAGCCAATAGATGTAGACAATTAAAAAGATGATGAAATATTAACAGCAGGCTTTCAAGGAGGAAGAATACAATCAGAAAAAAAAAAAAGAAATAAACGCAGTCATGCTTTTGAACTAACAAAGTATTATATTTGAAAAAAAATAGCTTCCAAATTTTAGAGATTCTATTTAACATTAATTACTGAATATCAATGAAAAGCTAAAGTATCCCAAACAGTATAAAAATGTGTGTATTTCCTCTAGACATGCATTCCAGTGTGTGGAATTTGGTGCTTTCCACTGTACCCCTCACAGCAGCTCCTGGCCAGTTCTGCACATCTGGAATAGCCAAGATGCATTCAAGGTCTCAATGCATTCATAAGTTTGAATGTGCCTTGAGCTGAAAGTATAATCAAGATTCACTGGCGTTTACAGAGAAGTTCCATCATTTGTCCATTCCTTGCTTCCAATGACCTCATTTTGCAGTTTGATAAGAAAGGGACTGAGTTGAATCATTACTGGCACACCCAGTACTTGTTGCTTGAAACTACCTCACATCAAAACAGTAGCAATATCTGCACGGAAATGCGTCTCTGCTTTTGAATCTGCTCTCCCACTTTTATTGCACTAAGTTTCCATTCATGCTTTGTTGACTGTCACACAGAAGATAAGTTTTTCAATGGTGACATTCATTATTTATCTGAGATGACTTCTGCTTTGCTAACTCTAGCTAGTCAATGTTGTCTCTGTTCTGAAGCAAGATATAGCTATGCATTGCCATTGCACCCTTTCAACTTCCTTAATTAAACCAATTATTTCTGAGGACTTTTTACTACACTTACATAGAATGCATCTTTACCTCTTATTTCTTGTTACAGATATTGAATTACTATTATATGGGATGACAGAAATCCATGAGAGCTATGACAGTGGGTGATGTACCTTGAGGAAAGTTTCACTGCTTGGAGAATAAGCAATGACCCAGTATTTATCACTAAAGCCTTCCATCTTTGCAAAAGGTATTTTATAAACAACCTGTGTACTTTAAATTCTGTTTTAAATAGTAGATGTAAAGTTTGTGATAAACAGACTGAAACAAATCAGTTATGCTAAAAAAAAAAAAACCCTGGCAGCTAAGATGGGAATTTTGATCTTTTATAAGATTGGCAAGGGACTTGCAACATGTTAGTGGAATAATTTGTTAAAAGATGTCTGATTGAGGAACCAGCCCTCATGTGAATACAGCCTGGAGAGACTCCTGCTTAGGCTATGAGTTATGGCTACATTTTACAATGCACGGGGACTGCCAGGCCCCTTGTCTTGCACTACTTCAAGAAGGGGAGATGTCAAGCTCTAGAAATCAGTTCGATGACAGAGACTTTTGCAGCTAGTCAGCAGGTGCATAGAGGCCCGCTGAACTTCAAAAGCAGATGAAACAGGCTGTATAGACACAGCCATTTAGCACTCAGAAAGCAGTCACATAAAGGAAGAGGACAGTCACAAAGGTTCATGCATCTCACATACCTGGGGAAAAGCAAAAGATCCGTGGCAGTTTCTACACTGTTTGTTGGGAATGCAACATGGAAGGCTCAGAAGAAGCATTGCTTTACTTGAGGGTCTTATGTTGCCTTTTGTAGCAGGGATTGTGGCCAAGCCCCACCTGTGCTTCTACCTGCTAAGGAAACTAGATTAATTTTTTCAGGCTCACATCACGTTGTAAACAAGAAGTAGGTAATGCATGCACAAACTTTGCATGAAGAGGTTAAAAAGAAGACATCTCCAATATCAAATATGTAGCAGAGGAGAAGAAAAAAATATGATAGAACAGTTGCATGAGGAAGGCAGGCATCTCCCTCTCCCCCAGTGATGCTTAAGGAAAATGGGTACTGAGTATTAGTTTTTAGAATAGAGGAATTAGACTATGTTGTTATTTGTTTTTTGCAGTGAAAACTGAAGGCATGGAATAACTAGTGAAAACAGACTTAGTTTAAAAAGTGCATCGTTGGGTGTTCCAAGAAAGGATTCATAGACTCCAAAGAACTTAATGAAAAATAACCACCACAGAGAACAATTTGCAATAAGTGGAACAAATATAAAATAATGAAAGCAAACTGGATTCAGTCTAATCTACTGAAACTCAACTCTTAGCTGACTGAGTACCTGATAATGGAAATAATTAAAATTACTGATTGTATGGGGGACAAGAAAATAGCAATAAAGAATCCTGAGCTGAAGAATGGGAGAAACAGATGTTTTTGCAAATATTGCTTGTTAAGCTTAGTGAGGGTACAAAAGTGGCAGCATATTTGAATATAAATGAAATATCTATCGTAAACTGTGTTTCCAGTTCTTTCCATGGCTTTTGTTATCCTTTTAGTCAATTTTGTGAGAAATTTGTCCTTGGGCATACTTTTTGCCTTCTCTGTCACAGTGCATCAATTATACTTCACGCTATACAGTGACACTGGCTTGTGACATTGTTTTATGCCATATTCTGTTATTATTTATAAAAGAATCCTGTAAAACATGTTTTAGAGACAAAATAACTTTAACAAATTTAACCATGAGCTCTAATTCATAATGAATTTTAATGTCTTATATTAGTCACTGCTAGGGACATTGTAGGATTATAGAATCCCAACATCTTTTCCCTCCACTCTGCACAATTCAATCATCGTATCTTCTAAGTCCATGGTGTGTGTCAGCTCACGCTCAAGAAGCCAGCAATGACAGAGAATTGAGATGAGCTGCCTTTTTGCATTCTTTGTCAGCCTTGCTTAGGAGATAGAATATTCTTTACTGCAGTCCAGTAGCTGTGAAAACACAATTGAGTATTCAGTAAGCATTTAGTTAATATTATTTATGAAAAAATAATTCAAAGAATGACTACAAGAGGACAGTGTTCAGCAGGAAGACTAAGAGTCAGAAAGCTTGGGCTGTGTAAGTGATTCTGCCATCACTGTTCTACTCATACCTTCTTTTTCTGTATTAAGTTTCTGACATCTGGATAAGTATGAGGGAAATTACTCTGAAGATATATGTTGTGACAGATCATTATTGCCATCAGTATATGTCTTAGGAACAGTGCAAACCAACTCTTTTGCCAGTTGAAGCATTTTTTATCTCTACAAGATGACTTTGTACTCTATCTCTTATTCTTCTATGTTTGGAGGGACAAGTACTTACTTTTAAAATACAATCAAATAAGGTATTGATAAAAATATTACCTAAACTATGCCTCTTTACTCTGGGTAAAACACGGGTGAATTAATTTATCAGAGTATAGATCATGGTTTTCTGAGAACAGCATTTACATGGAAATTGTTATTGGGAAAACTTCCCCATTCCAAGGTAGAAATCCCACCCACTGCAATCTATAAAGCCTGGGGGATGTCCCTTTCTCTCCAGAGAAAAGCAAACTTGCCTGGGATGTGATCTTAACTGGTCTCTAATTTGGTAATAGAGATCCCTAACATTGATAAATATCAGCAAAGAGCCATGATGATGATTGATGAACGGGTGTGTCTGCTGTATGAAGAAACACTGTGAGCTGGGACTATTCAGCCTGCATGAGAGGCAGCACAGGGGAATCTAACCAATGTGTATGAATATCTGATGGGAGGGAATTAAAAAGTTGTAACCAGACTCTTCTCAGTGGTGCCCAATGACAAGAAAAGAGACGATCTGCATGAGCTGAAATAATAGAAATTCCATTTGAAGAAAAGAAAAACAGTTTTTTTCCTTGTACAGGTGATCAAATGTAGGAACAGGTTGCCCAGAGAGCATCAGGAGTCTCCAGCCTTGCAGATATTCAAAATCCAACTTGCCATGCCCTGAGCAACCTGCTGTAGCCTGATCCTGCTTTAGGCAGGTATTTGCACTAGGTGATCTCTAGAGGTCCCTGCCCACCTCAACTATTCTGTGATTCAGAGGCCAGAGCTTATCATGCATTGTTTTAAAACTCCCAGAAGTTTCCTAGGCTGAAAAAAAAAAAAAAAAAAAAAAAAATCAGACTTATTTGAGCTGTAAACTTCTGTGATACTTGATCTTTACCCTGATCAGGTCCTCAAGTTCATAATGAGACATGCAGACAGAACATTAATATCCTTTCCTTAGAGATAATAGCGTCTCCTAAAAGAAAAATATTAGCAAGTACTACTTGAGGATAGCAACTGTGCTCAGTGAAGAGATACACAAAATGTGGATGAAGATGATGAATTTTGCTGACAATACATAAATAGATGTATTGCCTCTTTAATATTGAACAGGGAAAAAATCCACATTAATTCATTCTTCCTTAGCCAGAGAACTCACAAGCTGTCTTGAAGGAATCAGAGATCTTCTGTGATCTGCTCAGACATAGAATGGAAAGTTTCTTCATTCCCACAAGGCAAGAAGGGATGAGAGTGAGAGAGAGACTGAAAGACAAGGTGTCAAATCCCACAAAATTTGCTATCACAAGAACACGAGATAACTGAACAGTCTGAAACATGACACCCTAATGTGTCAGCTTCTATGGGATGTGTTACAGACTCAGCCTGCAGAAGGCTGTGTATCCTGTTATTTTTAAATAACTGCAACAGTAGCAGCAAGGCTAATTCATCACATTTACATAAGGCATCAACAGAGAGCAATGGTGCTGGGAGAATGATTATATTAGTCTAGAGTATTCAGAAAGCAACTAGTTGTTGGTTCAGTGGCCATGCTGCATGCAAGACCATACAGATTCCCTGGCATGATCAAACATAAATGATCACTTGTTAGGGAACCTGACCTTGGGCAGCACCTAGCTGTACCAGATGGAGTCAAAATAAACTAGTTTTGCTCTGTTCTTGCAAAATAACCTAAGGTCTTCAGATAAAATTGATGTATTTGCCTAAGTCAAGCATCAGTATGAGAATATTCTTTAACGCAGTATTGAAGCTTGACCCTGGCTGTCTCCTTTGTACTGTGCCATCAGTGCCAAGAGAATGAAGAGTTATTTCAACAGGTCAGCTGTAGATTTCTTTGATGTAGGCAGAGTTATGCCACCCATGGTCATTGGGAATATTGCAAGGTGGGCCTGAAAGAAAGGCTCCGGGAAGGTGCAGCGTGAATTGTGATGGTATAGCACAGCAGGTTCAGAACAATCGCTCCCATGCAGCACACTTTAAAATACCCCTTAACTTCCCTGTGTGTTCTGGGGATCATCCTTGAAGAGAGGATTTCAGGGAAAGTCAGCATTAAGCTCACTTTTTTTCTTCTCTGACCATGCACTTCATACATCGTGGCTCGATCATAATATCATCCATTCACATGAGCTTTCTATGCAGGTACTGTATATTAAGATACTTAATGAACAGTTCTAGTTCTATTGTTAGAAAATTTAGAGTACCCAGATGTCTGAAGATGTCATATACATAATTTGATAACGTTTAGATGGAATAATATTTTCTCTTGTTTTATGAAGATAAAAATGAACAAGTCCTTCATGATTGTTCTTTAACATAATGTATGATTGCACCTTAGCTACAGGAAACACTGGAAACAGCTAGTGGTAAAAATCTTTCTTACCAAACTTTTTTGTTAAACTTTAAGACAGGAGCCCTGCTCTTTCAACAAATGAGTCCCATAAGACTATTTGGTAAAGCAGTTCAACCAGAATGATGTAATATCCAGGATGTTTCCAGGCATAAGTTCAATATGACTACATTGTTCCTTATTTATAAACATGTCACTTTTTACTGGCACAGCTTCACACATTCTTGATGAGAGCTGCTCTTTCCTTGGCAAAGCAAGACGAATTCATTACACCACCATCACAAGATTTCAGTGAATAGAACCATCTTCGCATGACTCAAAGTTTTTACACAGAGATAAAGCAGATTGAAGAGATAAAGCAAGGAAAAGCTTCCCTGAAATACAGGAAACTAACTGCAAAAGACATAGGTTTAGAAGGAAATGAGAAACGTATATTTTCTGTGGTGTGTTGTCTTATTTTGGAAAGAGTCAAAAATCTCTTGTGGGTTTGTCTCTGATCCCTTCAAATTATTTTGATGTATACTTGTATGCTTAAAATTATTTCTCCTCCCTTTTATTGTGCTGTCAAGTTAATGGATTCATGTGTCACTTTCTATTTTCATTACAATTTCTGTCAGGAGCATGAAAAACCCAAATGTCTTAGTAATTTGTAAACTACCACAATGTACTCTCTTTGGCTTGACCTTGTCATTATTGTATAACTTAATTGGCCAACTATTCCACTTCTTTTCCTTTTCATAGCCTTATTATAGTGGAAAATGAGAAGAGACTTGTCATTGACCAGTCAATCAAAAGTATACACCATTTAGAGATGAAAATAACAACCTCTCAATTAATTTCATAGAATTAACACTCATTATGATAAAAGTCTCCTGAGATAAAGATTGAGATCAGGACTAATAAGCAGACGTTTAGCCATTCCTCTGATAAAGCCTGTAATATAATTAGGAAACGGAGCAGTTTAATTCTATCACAAAATTGCAGTTCCATAGTTTCCCCCTCAGACTAGAAGATATTTAAGAGACCCTCATTTTTCTCTGTACAGAGTCATAGCACATCTCATTTTTGGTAGTTCTGTTGGATGCAGTATAGATTTAGCTGTAATTTCAAAAATGTCTTTTCCAAGATACCTGATGACATTTTCACATTTTGGACTACCTCACTGATGGGAAGCATAATCATTTCACTATTACGTTGTTATTTCTTGCAATGGTTTTACTTTTCCTCACATAGTTTCTATCGTTGCATGGGGTAATTTTAAACTTAGCAAGGAAAGGACAGTCTTTTTTTCTTTTTTTTAACCAGTGTCCACAAGGTTTGCAACAAGATACTCCATGCTGTATTACAACAGTAATAATAATATAAGATAAATAAAATAAGTAATAGATATGACATAGACCTGTGCTACAGAACTTGCCATAAATCAGTGAAATCTGGGATGGGGAAGTCACTGGGGAAGGCTGCCTTATTATTACTATGAAAGTATCAGACACTAATAATTTAGTACCTGATTTAAGGCAACACAGGTTTCAAAATGAAAAACTGTTCAAGACAAACTTTATTTCTGTGAAAAGGAGCACTGTTATCAAAGAATCAGTGATTATGACAAGAAAGTATAGTCAAATGTAGTTACGAATATTTCTTAGTCTGGTATTCCGGACAAATGTTTATGATTAAATATTCTAACTCATCATATAAAGACTGAATCTCTAACTTGAACCTAATAGTTAAAATTGATTAAACATTATTATCATGTAATTATTTTTTTCCCTCGTAACTTTACTTGAGACAGCTTTCTCTCCTACCTTGTAAAAAAAATGATCCTTCCCACGATACTCACCAACACTTCACCTAATATTCTTTGGTCTTCACAGGCTACCTCTGCAGGAAGCCACAAGTAGAAGAGAAAAAATGAATGCAGTTGTGACAGCAAGTCAGCTGACCATGCCAATTGCCTGATGGATACCAGATTAGAGGACCCAGGGCAGGGAAACAGTGATCAGGTAGGAATTACCTTTCTTTCCCCCCTTTTTTTGATTTCAGGTCAAAGAGCACAGATTTGAAATGAGAGCATGGCCTTTGGAAAATAAGCAACCTAAACCTTTCTGTCATACACTACAATAGTTTAAGATTACTAGGTTCCACATTATTCTTTCTCACTCGAACAAATCAATTTACTGCTTGACAAATAAGCACATAATGCAAAATGCCAACTTACAGATTGGTATCATTAGAGAGAGAGCATGGTTTTATTGGCAAAGGAACATATTTCTCCTACATTGCAGATCTTTGGTCAGAAAGCTTTGTTTATACAGGATATGTGACCCGTTGTATCTGTACACTACAGAGAAACTACAGATACGGTCCAATAGGACTGGAAATTTAAATATTCAGTTTGTCATGCCCAAACCACAAACAAAATTGTCTGATTGTTCACAGGCATGTCAGAATTGTTATAAGAGATGTATAATAAAAGTTTAAAACAATTTTAGGCAGAAAGAGATTTTACTATCTTGAAATGCAGGAGTCTCCAGTGTTCTGTGTCTAGAAGTTTTAAATAATTAGCTAATTTTGATTATGGTGTTGAGGATACTTAGAAAAATTAAAATCTCATTGATTAAACTTATTAAAGTTGCATTCCAGAAATCTAACAATAACATAATAGGAAGATAGGGGAAAAAATCTGCCTTTAATATAGGGGTTATATAACTGTTTTGAAGATTGTAATTAAGGTATGGGAGGAAGGGGATTAAGTTAAGCTGTGTCTTGAGTCTTGCCTCTTCTGTTGTATTGGTATAGTATGGTTCTAATATAGAAAATGCGGTCTACATTTAAATAATTCAAGCTCTTTTTCATTAGAAACAAAAAAAGTCAATTTAAACACTTGGTAAAGCTTTATGAAAGCCAGAGCCCCACAGTAACTTTGCGTTCCAAGGTAACAACCTTTTCCTTGTTGTTCTTTTTGTCAATAAAAACAAATTTTAAAATTTAAATCTTTCAAACATGAGGAGGCCCTGCAAACAAGCAGGAGTATGCAAAGCGATGTTCCAGGTTGGATGTCTGTCATTCAAATCACTGTCATGCCACAAACTACCTCTGTATAATCAGAAAGGAAAACAGAGATAGTTAGATGGGTTTACAGGATGATGTCTGTATGAGTGACAGATGTTTGTGCTCTAGCAACATTATGTTTTATTATAGAACAATTGCTTCTAATAGTTTTTATGTTTATGTTCAATGTGTTGCAAATTCACGTCCATATCTTCAAAAAAAAGGAAAGAAAATAACTGAGAAATACGATGAATTAGTTCCTCCCCTTCCCCAAATAAAAGCTTTTTTTTTTTCAATAGAAAGTAATTTGGGCAGCTGGTGAACTGTGGAGCTCACCAATCTATGAGTTCTCAAACACACACAAACTGTGTCTTCATGGTTCAAGGAAGAACCGACATTACGCCCGAAAGGATTATCAATCACCAACTGCACAATATCATCTGTTGTAAATTGGGAACCTGATTAATAACAGTGATTCAAGCATGGTCCTTGAAAATTGTGAACTTTATTGACTGACTGGACTGGTGACTTTCTCTTTTCATGTTGTTTGCTCTCAATTTGTGGTGCTTTCAGTTACTGATACTGTATACTACTATTTCTGTTATGATTGTTTTCCACATTATATAAAGTCAATAGTGAAGTACCAGGTGAAGCAGGTAAATTTTTCATCAATTGTGTATAAGACTTGTTGCCCTACTTTTGATTTTTTTTCCTTATTTGTCAGCGATTGTACTGCACCTCTGTTTTCTTCTCTTGTCATTGTGGGAATACCTAGAAAACAAGGGGAATTATCTAAACCCAGTAATAAAACAGACTTTGAAGTTGTTTGCCTATTTAAAATTCAATACTTCTTCCTAAAGTACTGAATTAATATTTTTGCAGAAGTTCTTTTTAAAAAAAAAAATAATAGTTTCAGAAAGGTTGATTTCCATATTAGCATACACACATAAATTACTTATAACCTGACTTCAATTACATTGAATTTTGTATATTTTTCAAGTGATAAAGTCAACCTATGGCTGAAGAAAGGGACCATGGTTTCCTATACCTCAATCATCCACTACATTTTAGGAGCTCTTTGAAAAGGAGCAGGTCCCACTTAACCTGTTTGGGTTTTTTGTTGTATTTAATTTGGTATGTTCTGTTGTTAACTCGCTATGTTCTGGTTTTAAATACATCCTATTTCTTTAGTCTAGTCTTGGGAGTATACCACCAAATTTCTCTCTTAGCTGGCTTGGATGATCTAGACCTTGTGTCCACAGTATTACAAACCACCATTTTTCAAAATAATCTGGCAGAGCTGACCCTTGCTCCTGGGGTAATATACTCAAACTGTTCAATACTTCCTTCCTGTGAAGGAAGTGACACACTCTGCAGAGCCCCTTGTAATTATGAAAAGTGCAAGCTTGTTTGTTACCTAATGAGCAACAGTAAATCTATCCTGTAAGTACTTTACTCCCTAGATCAGCTTCACAACAGCCCAACTCTGAAAGCTTACTTTTTTTATGTGCTTCTTATATTAAAGAGAGAATATCAGTTGAGACTGTTATCGGACAAAATATTCACTGCCACAGTTTTTAAAGTTATGAACATATCAGCAAAACCTTGCAGTGCACAAAAACCCCCAAACCAACCACTCAACCAAAATAAAAACCAAACCAACCAAAACAAAAAAAACATAGACCAAGCCACATTTAATTTAGCATCATAATAACTAAATGAATAGATAAATTTGAGACTTTCTGACAACCAGAGCTCATGAATGACAGTTGGCACCAGTCTCTTTAAAAAAAAAACATTTAGAATCATGACCTGGTGGCAAGGTGTACCCTAAAAGTAACAAAGCAGGTACTGGAGCAAAAGCCAGAAGTCCATATTGATTTTGCTGGAAGGTTAATGACAAGTGGCCATGAATGGCTTTTATAAACCTAAAATTAGTTTAGCATAGATCATCCCTATTATGTTCAGTTGCTAGATACTATTTTATTTGTGAAAACTTAAAGGCTCAAACTTCGTTACTGTTATTTGTAAATAAGATTTGCCTTTTTCTAGTTAGACAACTTATTTTATCACTTAGGTGATCTGAAAACAGAGACTGCTGAGAAGCAACACTCACCAATTGAGAATGTAATGTAATCACCACAGTTTTGCAAGTGTAGTTGCTTTCTGCATCGGCTGTGTTGCTGCAACATGGGAGGAGCTGGGGTCTGTGCATGGCATCAGCATCACAAAACTGCTCTGCCCCACTTATTCTGCCTGATAGCCCCCAGAACACATCCTGAGGCTTTATCGTGGCATCCTATTTCTGCCCTCCTCCAGCCTTGAAAGAACTCATCCCAAAACCTCCAAGGCTGGTGTTACGATGAATTAACTTTGGTCGTATATTCTTTACTTTATTGAAATAGAAAACAAATACCTAAATCTGTATGACATCTCTATTGCTGTCCTCCTCTAACCTAATCACAGCCACTCATTACATCAGAGTTTTAGAAGCACAGCTCTAGATTAAAATGCCTGTCAGTTTTCAAATTATGTTTTATAGCTTAGTGTTAAACCTCTTCTGGAGGCATGGCTAAAAGACAGTTGTTGACACGCCACAACTTAACACAGAATTTCACAGGAAGGCATTACAAAGGCACACATGGTACAAGACTGTATAATAGAACCCTGTAATTATTTAAGAAACACTATTAAAGGACCTTTACCCACTGGGGACTCAATTGTGAGCAGACTCTCCCTGTGTATCAAGCTCCTCAGTGAAGCAGTGGAATAAAGAGAGAATAAAAAATGCTGAAGTGACTCACTGATTTGTGGAATCTACTGGGAGGAGAGAGAGGAGCCCCAGGGATCTCTAGAAACTTCAGCAACTTTTAAAAGCTACAACAGAGAAGTTTGCTTTTTAAAAATTTCAGATCCATTCTCAGGAGACTGAAGGGATGTCTTCCTTGGAAGAGCACTTTCTTCAGCAGCAGGAAGCCATTTGCACTCCAGCAAAGTGAAATATAGACCAGTATGCTTTATGAGGAGGAACATTTGTCAGGCTGAAATTGTTAAAGACACATTCTCAAGAGTGGCATTCAAAAGAAGTGAGACCTAGAAGCAGAAGTCTTAAGAAACCTCAGTACGGGAGCAAGGACATATCTAGGAAAATATAATTTGCTGGAAAATATTCCCAGATGTGTGGTATTTTGAGCAAAGAGCTAAACTTTATGGTGAGCCCTATGGCATCAGTGATTCAGGATATGATTCAGTGTTCCCTTGAAATCAGTAGGAGATTTCTGCTGCATTCAACAGGCTTTGCTTTGCACCCATGTGGAATGGAAAATTCAGAATGTAATTTGTAGCTTAAGGTATGCAGTCAGGGGAGGAAATGCACTGCATGCAACAAATCAAGCTACACTCAGTCCAGCTGCCGCAGAAAGAAAAGATATAGCCAGAATGACAGCAGGCAGCACATCAGGCATCTATGGACAGACAAGCAGGTGGGCAACATCCAGGCAGAGTTACTGCCGACGGCTGCCCAAGGAGCACCAGCCAACATTACAGACCTTCAGAAGCAGAGCAACAGAAGCATGGATAAATGAACAAAGTAATGTATTTTAATGCAAGCAGCTATACACGAGCTAGCATGACAGATCAAGGGAGCTGGGGTCTTTTCTGGCAAGATAAATGTTGAGGATGACTGGATCAGCCCTACTCCAAGTGCCGTTCTGGTAGTACGCTCAAGGCCAGGGTATTTCAAGTCAAGTCCATAGCAGGGTGGCTTAAGAAAGCCATCTCTTCTACCCCTTTCTGAAATATTAGCGATTAGGCTGGCACTACACAGAAGTTCCCAGTCTTGTATTGCCACTTAGGTGCTCGCTTTTAACTCAAGGCATCTACTTGTATCCACTGCTCACTGAGAAACATTGAGTCATTGAGTCTCTGGCACAACCTGAGTGAAGATGTCTGAAGGCTGCAGGTTGGCTCAACTGGACAAGCTGTGGCAGGAACTCGGCAGAGCTCTTTCATTCTCTAGTTTATCCAGGGATGTTTCTCCCTCCTCACTGCTCCTCCAGGAAGCCTTGACCTCCCTACTGTGCTGTCATCTCTTAGCAGTCACACACAGCCACCACCACACAGCACCAGTACTGGCTTTAGAGGGGAACATAAAGCAAAGGGTTCTGTATTTGTCACAGTGAAAGAAATTCACTGCTATGTAGACAATACCAGCAGTATCATTAAAAAATACCAACAGGGACATTTACATCTATCCACAGGGCTAGCTCATAGCAATAGGTTTAAATGGGACTGAAGTGACACCCCACCTGAACATTCAGAGCTTTAATGGAGAACACATGGACAGCTTTCATTTCAGTTGCTATTTGTGCCATGTGGGGAGCTATCATTGCCCACATTTCTGTGCTGCTCTAATTTATTTAGGATATGCAGTCGGAAATATTCAGCTTGGCAATTCTAATATGCAGTCCCCTACAGTTCACGCAGTTCATTTTTTTTCTAACTGGCTGGTGTTGCCCTCCTGCTGTATTAGCCTGGTACTGCCCTCCTGCTGCTCTGTCCACCTGCTTCAAATTTATTTCCAAACTGCATCACTCCTGTAGGATCTTCTCCCCAAGGGGAACAAGTTAATAGGGTTACTCTTCTTGATGTACTCAGATTCTTCTGCACTAAGATTTGACTACTGACTATGCATTTTTTTTTTCATTTTCCATTCCTCAGCTGAAGATAAAAATCCTCTAGCGAAAGGAAGATACGTTACTGGAAGATACTTTAATCCAAACCCTGAAATAGGCACATAAGAACATGAGTCACATGCTATTACAAGTTATGTTGTAGTATTTATTTCTTCTCAATATAAGAAGCAATTGAAAAATATACCATGTAATTTTTTGGAAGTAGATCCCGAAGTAGACTAACACATGAAATGGCTTCCCCTTTTCGCCTTCTGGAGCAAACCTGTAAATTTAACAGAGAATGATAACCTACAAAATATTTAAACCATTACATAGAATAATATCCCTGTTATAGAATTCCATTGAACAGTTTAAGCAATTTGTAGACAGGAATTACATCCTTACAATTTTGCTGGTTTCAGCCTTATTAAATTGTATGCCACTCTTCAACATGAGACTGAAACACCTCCAATGCTTCAGATATCCTTTCACAGGTTACAGACGTAAATTTGTTGCTACCTTCTTTTCTTCTTCTAACCTAAATTACTACACAGCACTTTGCAAACTCTTACAGATTTGCTGAGAAAACAATTCCTCACTGTCTCAAAATGACCATTTTTCTTTGTAACATGTCTGTGTGCACACAGATGATAGAGGGAAAAGTTTCTTGTTTTCAAATGCAACTGAATAAGCTCTTACTGGAAAATTAAGGATTTCTGGAGAGAATTCGGAAGAACAGATGTATGCTTTCCCCAAACGAAAAACACGCATCTGTTTCCTAGAAATCTAAACAATAACAGCAAAGCAGTCACACAAACAAGTTATGTTTAGGTTTTGTTTGTGGGGGGGTTTTCTGGGTTGGTTTTTTTCTTTTCTTTTTCCTACAGATGGTTCTTATTTTTATACAAATGGGGAAAAAACCCACAGCGAAGTTTCTAAATGAAGCAATGAAGTAAATTCTTATCAATGAAATTTAAATGGTTTGCAGGATAAAATTGTTCCATACAAATCTGCCCAATTGTACCTAAAAACTGTACAAAAGCCTTCCTTATTAAAATGCTGCCTTTCAGCCTCCTTGCTTCCATTTAGTCACAGTCTGATCTCCCTATCAATTCATTTTTTCCATTTCTGTTACCTGCAGATCATTTTGGCTTGCTCCTATAATGTGGATTTAGAGTTTTCTGTCAGGAACTGATATTATCCAGAGCAAACTCTTTTGATTAGATATTCCTGTTCCATGCTCAGAGCTGACAGGAAGGATATGCTTTTTAATGTCATGAACAACATTTCCCCCTATCCCCGTAGTCATGCTTTGCAGCCACTAAAAAGTGAATTGACAGGAGGGAGTTGCCTAGAGTATCAAAACTCCCCCATCCAGAATGGCAAAATACCTTAATGTAATTAAGTATTAGGATTAATTTCCTAATCCTTATATTTTTCATTTGTCCATTTGAGAGATGGGTCTCTAATTAAATTTTGCTTTGGTCACTGTAATGAGAACAATATCATCTAGAAATCCAGCCACAGTCAGCCTGTGTGGATAGCAGTGATAAGGCTGGGTAATTGCAGGATTAATAACTGGCCTTTTATTGTGTCTGAAAGCAATGTAACAGTATATAGACTTTCCAAGTAGCTTGAAAACAAAACCACATTGTACAATATTGCTACCCTGATCACTTTTTCCTTTCACTTTTTATTTTTTTTTGCAAGCATGGGAACAATTGGACTACAAAGGTATGATTGTTCCTAGGTCATATTCTCCTCTAGGGTTTCCAAAAAGCAAGCAATGCTGCTCAGGCAGCTCCAGTAGCTCTGTGACAAAGTAGAACAAGTTTCAATAACTGCTGTTATTCCTCTTCATTTAACAGTGCAGGCCACAGGGTAACTGTTTAATGTGGTAGCCAGTTCCCTGAACCTCTTGTACATTTGCTGAAACATGAAGCATTTTCCTAACACTTTGAGCTTCTTGAATAAGTGCAGGATTTCAAAGTTAAAAAAAAAAATAAATAAAAAATCTAGGGACCAATGTTGTACTGAATAATCCAGCTCTGGAGACAGATCTTCTGCACAGTAGCATCCCTTCTTTGTGGCTGGGACACTTCACCCTCAATTAGAGAAAGGTACCTTTTAATAGAGATGTTCCCCTTTACGGCTAGGTAGTGATGCTGAGAAAGTGGTAGGAGCCACGAGCCAGGCAACCAGCATGCTCAGCTAAGCTGCTACGGATTTTAATTAATGTGCAGAATAGGATGTAGGCTTGGACAGTTTATCCATGCCATCTGGTTACCGTATGGATGCAAATGAAACTTGAACCTAATCTAATAGGTATGTAAATTGCATGAAAGGAGCTGGTAAAAATCCCTACATAAAACAAACTTGCATTAAACAGACAGGTGGAAGAAGAGGTTGCAGAAGTTGCTCAGGCTGCTGTGAAATCCCCTTGCACCATCATGGGACCAATGGGGAGTTTGGCACTGGCTGCAGAACATCCTGCCTGTCTTCCACCCTGCTCCCTACCCCACTATCTCCTGGGTACCATTCCCATAAAAGATTTGTTTTCACACCTTCTTCTGCAGAAAAACATTACCTTCATCCTCACCTTCCTCATGAAATCAGATCTCTTTTCTCTCTCCTGAACAGGCTTTTCAGTGGCTATGCCACATATATTGCCCAACCTAAAGAACTTCATAATATATGCTCAAATACAAAGGCCCAAATGCAGGCCTGTCAATCCACACAGAACTGCATGGGATAGTGTTAGGATCTGGCTTAATCCTTCTGATACATAATTAAAAAAAAACCCAAAACCCCAAGAAGTACTATTTTGGTAGAAGAGACCCAATTTTCATCAATGTAGCAAATTTATTAATCCACAGGAATTATAAAAGAAACAAACAAAAATCTCTGCAAAAGTAAATGTACTTAAAAATTTCACTGTTCAGCTTTCTTTTGTATCACATTTAGCTCATTCACCCTTCCTCATCATCTTCAATTTCCTCCTCCCCATCTCCCTGTGCAACCATAACCTGCATTAGGAGACTTCATATATATCCTTCTCAAAGACCTTTAACAACAGTCTGAGAGAAATTAATGCCATTGCTTTTCATTTAACCTTCAAGCCATATTTTCACTCTGATCTCTTTCTAACATTACTTTAGTGTACATACTTGCAACATGAACATATACCTAACTTCAGCCAAATCCAGAAATTATGCCTCTCATCCAGTATCATGAGTTCAACTGACTACAGACACTTAGATTTCTTCAGGACAGGATTTCTGTGACATTTCTGATTGGCAACTGAATTGGCCAACATAAAAGCTACTGAGCCTTTGTATATTATATAATTTTAAATATGGAGAAGCACAGACATTTCTTCCATATGCATTAGCCCTGTACACTACTGTAGATTAAATTGAGTTCAAACAGACTGATATCTTTGAAGGTGGATGTTTGTTAAACCCTGAACAGACTTAATTTCAGCATTCAGAGATACAAACTGAGTACTAGTATTATGCTTCTTCAATGTGCCTTTTTGTATTTGCTTAATAAAAGCAAACCTCTTAAATATAAAAGTCAGCAATGTGCCATGAGGGATGTTTTGAGGCAATTTTTAAAATAATTTTTCTATTTTCTAAATTTTGCATTTTCTATAAGAAAAAAGATCAAAAGCACATCTGAATTCTAGCTATTATATCCCTCAACCAAAACAGTAAATCATAAATGAAAACTTGTTTGGTTTTGACAGTTCTAAGGCATTACTGCTCTTTTGAAAGAAAACAGAGAGGTGCTGGAAGACAAAGAGACATCCAATAATTTAGGAGCAAAGCGTGTTAATTGTAGAGTACATGACCAGTCAGCGAATATATGTCAGAGGTGTGTATGTATCTGTGCAAACCCATACATACAACTGATAAAGGGAAAGAGAAGTCTCTTCTGTTCTCAAATAATGCAAGATCCAAATCTGGATTTAGTAACAGATATTACTTGGACTACACTGCATATGCTGAAACCTCCTGAAAAAAACATAGTAGTATTTCTCCTCTAGAGTCTGTATATCTGCACAACTCAGAACAGTGCAGCTGGGGTTGCTCATCATCGTGCCATGGAAATAACAGCAAAAGACTCTTCTGTGACTTTGTGAGAACACTGAAAGGTTGACTAATTTCTACTGATAATCTCTGTCCTGACATCAGACACTGTTGTTCCACCCCACGCCCATCTGCACTGAAATAAAATTATAGAAAAGAAAAAAAATCAGACACATGAGCACCGAGGCCTGAAACTGCTGCCTAGTTATGAAAGATTTTGCCACACTTATTAATCTTTAAACCCTTAAGCAACCTTTTTATTTTTTTTTCCTTTTAGATAGTCAGAAGTCAGTCAAGCTGCACAGCACCAAGGGTGTGTGCTGGCAGAAAATACACATCCGAAATTCCTTTGTAATCTAAACACAAACACACACACTGCATTTTTATGTTGGGGGGGGGGGGGGTGGGGGGGGTGTTAGGCTGAAGCTCACAAATACCATATATGAAGTTATGGATTAGAAAAGTACTGCAGTATCTCAGCTTTTCCACACAGGGAGAGAAGCATCTTTTCTCCACTTTTATGAGTGACATGATATCTTGCTTACGCTTCCTACCTTAGTAGTCCAGCTGTGAGATCCGTAAAACAGCCATTGAATCTCTTGCCTCTTCCTTTAGGAGTGTCACAATGTGAAGCTTCCTTTGTGTTGCCCATATGCCAGCAGTCTTAAAAAGGTGCTCTTGCTCTGCTGCAATCATCTTTGCAACAGACAGTAAGTTGATTTCAGGAGAACTGCTCCCTGTTTCAGTGAGAACAGAAGCAGGTTCCCCCCACAGAGCCCTGTTAAAAGTACTTAGCTGAAGAAACAGACAGGTTTTTTCATTCCTACCAAGAGTTCCTGGAACTAATGCTTGCGCTGATCAGATTCTCCTAATTAAAAACTGTCAGTGTGAAACAGTCTAACATTTTGCTGCAAAGTGATTTGGTAAAAAGATAGATGAGGAAATGTTAAACAGCAAGTGCAATGTCATCTCTAGCAAGTCTATCAGAATCGCATCATTTGCTTCAGCTGGGGGTAGGATTTTTTATTTGCCATGTTCAGCATCATGCACAATAAAGAACATGAGTGCCCCAGATCTTTATTTTCTTTCCATGACCACTATTCAGTGTGGGAGTAGCACATGTCCTTGACGAGACTTGAAATTTAGAATAGTTTCATTTGTTGCCAGAGTTTCCAAGTTATTTCACAGACACTAATTCGTATTCCAGCTGCCTAAGCAATCCTGGTCCACTCTACTGCAGGGAAGCCTTCTCTAAAATAACCAGATTAACTGAATATCCTCATTCTTCCTGTTTGGCAACATTGCCAAGTACTATGGAATCATATTCTCAGGATTAAATGTTCCTAAATGTTTCTGTATTCTTCTCCTCCTCTCAGCCACCGTGTACAGAAGAACAAAATGCTCCTGCAATGGTTAAATTCTTCTGTGCCCAAGGAGCGAAGAAGTAGGATTTCGGGATACATTAATACCTCCACAAGGAAAATGTGTTAGGTACTTGAACTCACTGTTAGCCTCAGTCCAAAGGAGGAGCACTTAATGAGCAGTAGTTAGTGGAGCCACATAGTGGAGCTCACATAGGTGAACAAACAAGGTAAGACTTCCACATTTGAGTCAGATGGATCTATTCACATCCAGATGCCTCCATGACAATTACAGCAAAAATTCACTCCAGGCAAGGGCTAGCTAGTCATACCTGAAAGCCTTTTGACTGCAGTATCAGCTTGCTGGCAGGAAGCATTATAAACCAAAGAAGTAAACACCAGGGGAAAGAAAAAAAGATCAGTCTGAGTCTCCCAGATATTCAGAGGTTGATATGAATTTCCAGGGCAGGACAGCAAGTGAGAGAGGAGGCTGTGACCATGCTGTGTGACAAAGGTGTTTGTGAGAAGGGGCAGCGTAGATAGCAGTGGTGCCTCACTAGCTTCTCGTGCTGTTACAGGGGAAGCATGTGGGAAGGGGAGGCGTGGTGCCAGAAGGACAAGTACCATCCTCTCTCCTGTAACCAGATCAGATAACAGTTCAGAAGCCAAAGCTCTTCACACTGCGTCCCTTCTTGGAGGTGCACGAGGCTACAGTCAAGCTCAAAGAAGTGAACTCATTGCAGAAGTGAGTTTTAACATGTGGAGGGCCAGAGAGAATTAATAATAAATAAAGTACACCTCAGAGAAGAAACTTGGAGTTTCTCCTCCAAGTTACATGCAGATATTTGAACTCAGTAGGAGTAGTCTGTTTATAACTGCAAGCAGAAAGCAGTCCTGTGGGCCCAGGCATTTTTGGTCCTTTATTCAAGAACACAATATCTGCTTGATAATGCATACACTGTTTTGTCGTTAGTTGTCAGTGCACCTCCCAAAACAAGTTCTCCCTCTGTGGTTTTATAATCATGGGAATATTCTCAACAGCCCTATCAAGCATGTTTTATTCTGGCTCCAGACATCTCTGGAAAATAGCCTATTGAATTGCATCGGAAACCAGGGCAGAGTTGACTTCCTGGTGGACTCCAAAACAATCCAAAGGCTCTCCTTGGAAAGCACAGTCTGTGCTCTGTTATTTGTGCAATGCCACACTGCCCTGCAGCTGGGGTAATCGGCTCCATCTCAGCAACTCCACCCCCACCGAAAAGGGTGAGGAAATAGCGATCTATTGTTCCAGGAGTTTATGCAAGAGAGGTTTGGTTTTCTTTTTTTGTAAATTATTTTAGCCACTACTTGTAAAAGATAACAGTGACCTGGTTGCTGAAATGCCGCCTTATTTCCCTATTTACCTCCTGTTAGCTGCAATAGCAAATCACAGTGGTGTTTACCTGGCAAGCAAAAGTGGAAAAAATGTCTGCATGGGACAGCTTCTTACTACTGTGAGGTGTCTCCTTGACGTTAAATACAAAACAAAAAACAAAAAAAAAAAAACCACAAAGCAGAAAACAAGAACCCCAACAAAATCTCCCCTTTTCTTATTATCATATGAAAAAGAAAAAACATTTTCAACTCTGAGGCAGTGCCAAATGGTTCAGCAGATTTCAGAGACTTGGAGACACTGACAGACTGCAACTCCTGCTGTTTACCAGAGGGATTTAATAGGTTCTATTTCTTAAAATAGCTATATTTTTGTCTTCCTAAGGGTCAAAACTTGCCACTTCCACACTGCTTTCAGTAGACATTTTAACCATGCCACACTCAGCCATGTCAAGGGACTGTGAAGAGACTCTTGAGATTCTTCTGTCTGAAGCTAAATGGGAAGGATTGGTTGCACTCCTGCAAACATTCCCACCAGAAACACTAAACTGCAGGGGAAAAAACACTTCACATGGGTTGTTTCACTGCACAAAATGCCCCTTCAACATATTCTCATGGCAATGTATCAAGCTGGATAACATGAATCATATTTACCTTATATGATGTGACATTGCGACACATGACAGAGTACCTAAAAATTCATTACGCCTCAAGAGCTTATAACCCAAATGGAATTTAAAGGCGTATTAGTCAGTTATGCCCACCCCCACCCCGACCCCCCCCCGCTATTATCTGCAACAGCAGGGGACTTGCTACGATGAATCAGAGCTTAGTGATTCTTTCCATGTGCACAGGAAACACCGATTAATTGGAACAGTGACAAAAAAGTCTCTTTACCTGGTAAACAGAATTCAGCAGTGGGATTTTACTTAATGAATAGTATACAGTTAAGTACTTCGATCTGTGGAGGTGAGAGGTGTAGAAAGCTGATTAGGTCCCTCATATCCTATTGCTTTTTCATCTGCTGGAAGCTTGATATTTTTAGCAGTCTCCTCACACAGTAGTCACCACAACTGCCAAGTTTTATGTCATGCCGTAACTCAGGGAGATACTTCCCCAAATTAAGAGAGAAGCAAAATAAGAATAGAGATCCCCTCTCCATCTGGTTTTCCCATAAATATTCCATTTCCTCACACTGGACACCTGCCATTCCCTAGTCCCTTGTCTGTTCACTCTGTCCCACCCCAGCAAGTTCCTTGCTCAGCTCCTCACTCTGCCTTAGCAGATCCTTGTGGGTCTGGCACATCTGGCAGTAAATCAGCAAAGGCCCTGACTACTTTTGCATTAAGCATGCTCTGGGGGTTACTACACATTGCACTCTGGGGCATAGTTCCACTACAAAGCATACTGGATTTAAATTGTTTACCTATCTAAGCCTCAATTTATGATCTGTAGAAATTCCTTTAAAATGAAAGGACCTTTTATTTGTACCATCTTTATTTAAAAAATACGGGACGACTATCAAGGGCAAAAAATGTTTCTGGCACCAACCATTCCTGCTGAATGCCAATGAGACTTGGATATAAAAGTCTTGTTTCTGCCTTTGAAAAATCTCTTCCATAATCTCATCAAGACTAAAAAACCTACAGAATAAACTCTGAATTCAAATACTGTCATCAATGAAAAAAAGGATTTACAGGACATGTGGTGCAGAAAGCTAGATGTGACCGTGGGAGCAGCCAGTAGCACTAGCAGATATTAACTGGCCTGTGTGACCTCGCAATGATGTTTAAAAAAATTATCTGACTATAGGCTTGCAAGAGAAAAGAGGGAATGAAAGAGCCACGGGGGCGGGAGGCTACCTAGAGAACACTGGTTGGGTTCAGAGAGAAAAATCCATCATTAGGATTTACTCCATGCTTTAAGGAAACAAGGCCACTTGATGTTGTCCCAGGAGGTGATGCAGGACACAGGAGTCAGAGGCAGACCATTGCCTGAGGGCAGGAAAACAAGCAAGAGGCTTCTTGGCAAATTCTCTCTAACCTTTAAGGGGTAAGGGGGTATCTAAATATAAAACTTTTTCAGGAAAGCATCCAAAGGCAGCTGAAGAGAGTGACAACAAATGTGACCATATGTGGGGAAGGCAACTGGTCAATTACTAAATAATGCTAGATCAGCTTCCCCAGAATTTCATTCAAATTAATGAGAAAACATTTTCATCAAGAAATTGATGGAGTCAGATGAAAAAAAAAAAAGTATTAAAAGAACCTAAACAACAAAACCCCCAAACACACACACAAAAAAATCATCTTTATTTCTCAGAACTTAAATTTTTATTCTTTCTATAGGGCAACTGTATGTGTGAGCGACTAATAACAATCCAACCATCTGGACTTCCCTCAGAAAAACTCATATTAATTCAAACTACACAGGAAAAAAAAACAACCATAACCAAAACCACATATATTGCCTGCCTCAGAGCATTTGTGAAAGTGTTATGGTCTGCAGAACTGTCATGCACTGTCAGCAAACAGCAACCTTTAGAGCACTTTTAATGTTACACCACAGTGCTGTTGTAGTTGATAATTAAGATAGTTAATGTGCAAGCTGGCCTTTAAGTGTTACACTAATCAAAATAATGAATTGCTTTTGTATGATGACCCCATAGCTGTATCTTACTGTTCACCGGACAGAAAGAGATTTTTTTTTTAATAGTTCTGGCTGTGGCACTCGTAATTGTGCATTTCTGTGGTGGTAATGAGAAAGGACATGACTTACTATCAGGCTCGTATAGAACCTGTGCATACTGGTGATCTACACAGATATTATCTGAGTAAGTGTGGCTCCCACAGTATCATATTCAACCTCATGGTCTTCCAAACCCAGAGGCAGCATGAGGAATTCAGTCCTTTAGCATTACTTCATTACTCCCACAGGCACACAGTGTTTTCAAGCCCTCTTGTTAGTAATATTTCTCAGCTATTTAGAGAAGCTGCTGTCCCCTGTGCCTACCTTTGTGTAGATTTACGGGGCATAAGGAATCAGGGCTGATCTGCTTGGCCAATTGTTCAAGGGCAAGTGGGAATTCGTGTTTTTCCCCCCACTTACCTGTGCTCTGTGCTACACATTCAGCAGCACAAACAAATTCAATGTACTCAGCTTGCCAAGACAGATTAGTACTTAAGAGTTGAAACCAGGGCAGATTGCATTTCAAGCTGGTTTCCCCTTCCCCCATTTTTCCTTTGCCTCCAGCTTTTTCTTTTTTTTTTTTAATTATTCAGGTTAGAAATGAAATGCAGTGGTTATATTATGCTAATATCAAACTCATTAACGTTAGGCAGAAAAAATATAGGAAGTAGCCTGCCAAAAGCTAAGCCTTTGCTTTTGCATTCATCCAGTAAAGTTCATTGAAATGGGAATTCATCCCTTTCCTCTGGATTAGAATTAAACTCCTGGTGTATTTAGAGAGCTGTATAAGGGATACTGGCTCACATGATGCTCCTAAAAAGGTAATATTCAATATTATTGTTTTATTACAATTTTAGTTCTGTGACCTTAGGTAGAAAATGCCTCATCCAGGCTCAGACAGAATCTAACCAGGAGCTTTGTCATGCGTACCAGTGGCCGGGTAGGTGACCCCCAGCTGACAGTGACCAGCATTACAGACCTTAAACTTATTAAGAAATATGCTACCACCATTAAGTACACTAGAAGTACAAAAGATAGATTTGTTCCTTGTTTCAAATTCCTTTTCCATGAAAATCCCATGGTTTCCCTGGCCTGTATATTAAAAAAAAAAAAAAGATAAAAAAAAAATACAATAACCTTCTAAAAGTACTTCTTTTGTTCAATTTCTCTTTCTAGAATTTAGGACTAATTTTTGCAGACTTAAAACAACTGGGCAGGATGTGGCTCCCAATTTCAGTATTTAATTACAGGGTTAAATACATACATAAATTATTAATCATTTTCTGGGAACAACTTTTGACTTGATGGACAATAGAACTATCATTCCATTTATTTCATTATATCAGTCTATATCATCACCACATATTATTTCCCTTCAGAAATGTTTATATAGAATTTCTAATGTGATGAAAAGATCTTCCTCCTAATTTTTGTATGCAAATGTAAAATCTTGTCCATTTCCTCACAGTATTTGTTCTGTTTAATTGCATTTTAAATAACATAAAGTAACTACCCCAAATACGTTAGCATGCTTCTGCCAGGGCTCTGTGGATTCTGCTGGCATGTGTTGAGAAGCCACTGCATCTCAGATATGATCTGATCTTCACAGGTAGCCTGTCCTGAGGGTGGAAGCAAGGCAGTCCTAGAAAAGGACTTTGGGGGGCTTTCCTCCCCTCCTCTTTTCTGATCTTATTCCAGTGTTAGAAAATTTAAAGCCCAGCAATGGCTCGGAGAAAAAAAGGCTTTTTCTGCAATCACTGGTTCTTCCTTCAGCCAAAACAGCTTCAAAACATACTGAAGACAGAGTTAGACAGGGCTGGTTGGCTGAAGTGGCTGTAGGCTCCAAGAGACAGTAATAAAGAGAGAACTGGCAGCCATTCAGCTGAAATAAATCTCAGAGAGAAATATAATAGAAGAGAATACAAGTCTGAATTGATTTTCAAGTGCTATGTCTGCAGCAGTACTGTGAACACTCGTCTCTCAGAAACCACCTGTATTTGTCCCCCCACTACTTGACCAGCTGTCTTCAGGTGAGCAGCAAGCATCATCTGTTCCTGAAGTCTGATTGCAATGAAGGCAGGAATTCCTACAGCTTTCTTTAACGATAGTTATGAAAATCCTCACATTTGCCATTTGCAAGGACTTTACATAGTGGCATTAATTTCAGGAAAATAAGTCAATAATGCTCCCTTTTGAGATCCTTACTGAATCTTGACTAATTCCTCTTGACTAATTATACACAAATATAAAGTGATTATAAACCTCAGAGGAGGAGGACAGTTTAAAAAAAATAAATAAATCAGCTTGCCATGAGGAGGTAGGTCTTTCGAGGTTGAAGATGATTTTCCTGGCTATATAACACCTCCTGAATCTGTCAAAAACCTAACTTCTCTATACTTTTGTAGAAGCTTAACACCTGGAGTGCTCTAATAATTGATGGTAAGAAGAAAGCTCTGTACATTTGAAGTTAGTTTTCTATGTGAAATGTATCTAGTGCTGTTTAAATAAAATATAAATCTCCTTAGTGGGAGAGAAGAATAAGAAAAGTATTGAGGAGAATTAGAAGAGTATCAAGGAGATTTTCCAGTGACTTCTTATTCTGAAAGGGACATTTCTAGTTCTACTCAAGAAATTAATTTGATCTACAGAGCCTTTAAAACTAATTTTAATCCTTCAGAACCTGCAATATATTCAGTTATTTAAAATATTAATAAGTGCTCACTTTTAACAACATTTGAGATTGCTATCAGCTGCTCTTCAAGCGCCCTGGCTTTTGTTGAGTGGTGAAAAGGGTTTCAGGCTAAATGTAGCAGTGAGGTTAGAGGTAGAGGGATAAGAAGGGTATTCTATAATGCACACTTTATAGGGTATAAAGTCTGAGTGGCCTAAAGAAAGGGCATATCACAATCTTACCTCCTCCAGAGTAATCTTCTAAAGTTTGATTCAGTCATTCACAGTAAAAAGGGTTAGAAATGTCAAGTATCATCATTTATGCTAAAATAACCTCCCTGAAATACACAACAATGAGCAAAATCAAACTAACCAAAATCCCAAATTCACTTAACACTGACTCCACTATATAAAAGCAATGCCAATATTTATCCATGTTATTATCTGGCAAGAAGTGGATCTTGACTCTGGCTGCTCAAAGACAAATATTAATAAAAATCTGAATTTCTGCCTTATGGGAAATTACTGACTTTTCTCCCAGAATCAGGATGAAAAGTTGATTTCTTCCTTAAAGTGTATTTCTGTTTAGAATGGAAATCAGAAATTCAGAAATAATGTCTGTTGGTTGTTACTTTTTTTCCTTTTAAAAACAAAATAGGGAAAACAATCCCAATTAAAAATCTCTGACCACTCCTTAGTATCAACTTCACTTTAACACTAATTCTCCTTTTTGCTTTTAATTGCATTTGCCATGGCATGCTAGTGCAAAAATTGGGTCTTTCTGCCCCCATTTCTGCATCACGCAGAGGCAAAATCAACAAGATGGTACTTGCTCTAGTTTCATTTTTACGTAATAGATTTACGTTCAAGATGTTTCTTCTCCTGGGATCACTCCTGTGTGTTTTTAAACATTCGAAGACATTTTTGCACCTCTTTCACAGGGAAGGTTTTTCAGTCTACTCACTGTGCAGACTCAGCCAGCTCTTATAGCTGTGTGCAAGCCCCAAAGAGTAAGCCCTGGTGTGTGACACAGGCTGCTTAGAATATACTTACTTTGATAACAGATTAGTTTTCAAGAAGGATTTGAGCTGGGCAGCAGCATCACAAGCAGTTTAGACAATTGTGTGATAAATCAGGCAAATGTATCTATTTGAACAACCAAATCCATCATTTCACTCTGATATCTTTCTTACTGCATTGTTTCAGACACCAATATCATACCCTCAAACAGAGGCTCAGTTAACATGGAAAGCGAAGTGTGTAATCATTTGTGCTAAATGGACAGATTTTCATCAGTCCGTTGTGATAATGAAAGGCCCTCTCCTCTGCACAAAGGCTAATTTTAAATACCTACCCACAAAAGCATGGGGTAAAGTCAGAATTGGAACGAATGTTACCTGCCTCTTTGTTGTAAAAGCATCCTCTGAATAGGAGTTCCCCAAAAGTTGTGACCTGAATGTCAGCTGAATGATTAGTTAGGCTCCTGATGCTGTTTCCAGAGCTGATGGCATAAGTTTCTGTTTGTTCAAGAGCAAAGCAAACACAAGGGAGCCAGACAAATTTTTTGCTGAAAGAAGGACAGAAGTGCTAAGAAAGACTGCATTTTCTAGCTCAAGACAAACTTTGCAAAATGCTCTATCATTCTGTTTTTCTCTTTGCCGTCATGGCTAGGTCCCTCTTTTCTCCTTCAGGTCCCTACTTACTATATTCACAGACAGGTTACTTCCCGGCTTACAGACTGGTATTTTTTTTGGCTCCAGAACTGCTAAGTGACTGTCTATAAGCAAATATTTCACTCTGAGCTTTCCTCTAGACCATTTTAGTTCACACACATCTTTGTGGGGTTTTTTGTTTGTTGGGTTTTTTTTTGTTGGTCTCATCTCTCCCTCCTTCCCCCCTTCTTGCTGACACTTATAAAACCTGATTATGTCTAAAAGCAAAAACGGTTGAAAAAGACTGTCTAGAAACTACAGTAGACAAACTAGGTGAGACGGGCTGACTTTTCTGCAGGGATTGTAAGACTACAGACTTTACCCATACAATAAACTTTGCCATACATCAGAAATAATGTTTATAAACAACATCTCCAGTCTACAAATGAGTATTAATTAATAGGGAATAATTAATTATTCCCTAATAGCTATAACTTCATATAACTGCTAGATGTTATGTCTCTATAAAAGCATGACCACCTCTGTCTGAGCTATTTACCAAGAGTCCATTACAGTCAAAGGACAAAAGTCAGCATTTCCACATCTGTCTTAAGTTTATGAGCTAACAAGAGAAGCTAATTTTTACCTTAGAAATGTTTCCTTACTCTAATTTTATGTGGAGTCTGGTTTTATAAATCAACATTGCACAACTGAAAATTTAGCATGCTCTCTTCCAGAGAAGACTGCTCAGCCCACAGATGTAGTGTCAAGCTCCTCATTCCTTTTGAAAAGGACAAGAGAAACAGCTAGGACCATCCACATAGCACTCAAAATATATGCAGTGCAATATACTCAGGAGAGAGAGATCCAGTGACAGTCAAAAGGTAAAGCTTTTGGAATGGTGGATTCATACTGACTTCTGCTTAATATTTTATTAAGTATATGGTTCTGGCCATCTGTTTTTAAAACAGGATTTAGCATCCTTTGTCCCCAGGCCAGCACGTGTGGAGGAATAACACACTATAAGCAGGCTGGAGGTGAGGATTAATAGCCATAGGCTGATGGGGAAATGAAGAAATCAGAAAATATTTCTCTCTTCTTATGTGTTCATTTCACTAGATGTATGAGGTAAGCTAACAGAAATATTTGCCCACAGATCATTCCGAGAATCTAGCAAGGCACACAATCTGCAAGACGGGAGACACAACAGGAGCTTTCCTGGGGCTTCAAACACAATGCACAGACTTTTGTTACAAGACATTATTGTATGAGTATATCCAAAAGAAATTGAACTAAAACCTACAGGATAACTCACCTTAAACAATTGGAAATATCAATGATTTCCTAGCTGCATGTAACACACACACTGGCTATTAATACCGAGTCATAGTGGTTTCTCTTATCAAAAAGATTTAGTTCTCTCAGAGTTTATTATTATAGCTATTGTCAGAAGAACACTTTAAAAGTAATTCCACTGGTTTTATTTTTTCTACAGGGCAAGGACTGTCTCTTCATATGCACCTATAAAGTATACTGTAAACCGGCAAATCTCTCTGGTGTGGAGGGGTAAATAGTACAGATAACAACTCTGGCATTTGGTTGTCTAGTATATCCACCCACATCCTCACTTTATAAGGTAAAAGTGGTTTTGTTTGTTTGTTCTTAATTTTCTTGTCTTTTCCCTGCTTCTACTTTCCTGCCATAAGCTCTATAGCTGAACCGAGCAGCACAGTAGATGTGCACAATCAACACTGGCAGATTGTTGAGGTTACATGCAATAATTCAAACCCAACTAGACAGTCTCCAGGAAGGATAGAGGAATGTGAAGCAAATATTTGGAATCAGCTGTGATGGCCAAGTGTCCTTTTAACTCATTCTACAATGTGTCTTGCACTACTGTCAATTAAACTGTAGTGCCTGTTTTACAGTTCATCTCCCTGAAGTGCAAGCCAGGTCAGTATTTATGGAGGCAGCAGTACACATGCGTATAGTTGCCATGAATCCAAGCATGAGTTTTTTTATTATAATAGTTCTCCACTGAAAAAATAATGCAATATGTTGTAGCTTACCAACTATATTTTTCAGCTTAAGTGTACTAAGCTTATATGTTCCTTGTAATTTTATGACTGTTAGCAGTACATCAAGACTGGTATAAAATTGTTCAGTGTGAATATTATGATTTGCTATTTGGTCTGATAAGATGTGCACATAAGAATTCATCTGGGAATCAGGAAAAACAAATGCATATGCTTCTGTGAAGATTGAAGTCAATATTTTAACTTTCTTCTGCTTATTTGAACTTTTTCTTGCCTTCTGAGCAGACAATTAGGCGCTCACACAGCTTTAAAAAGGCCATTGTTACTCCTGAGTTTAGTCAAATGAGTAACCCAGGGTGAATAATTAACTTGAGAAAATGTAGTTTTCAACCACATCCAAGGTCCTTATCCTTGTGGATATCAGACAATTCTCATATGTAGTACATGATCTCCAGATGGTATTTCACTGCAATTGCTACCTTTTGCAAGACTCTGCTCTGGTGCTTGGTGTGGCACTGGTAGTGATCCTTCTGTTTGACTTTTTTGTGCTTGTCACTGCTTACAGCAACAGCCTTGTGGCTCTTGGCTCCAGTCTCACAGCTGGTGCTGTATATCTTCACAGGGCTTGACATCCTGAACTCATCATCCCCCTGAATTCTCCCCCAGTCCCAGAGTACCTGCCATCTTTCCTCTTGATAAATAGCACTATTGCAAAGAAAGTGGTCACAACAAACTGTCAAGTGATATACACTAAGTAGCTAAAGCTCTTTCCATTTTACAGCACAGCTAGAAGGAAGCCCCTGAGTAATCTGTCTCTACTTGCTTGCTATATACCACATAGCCCAAAGGCCAGACTGATCTCTTTGCCAGGACTATGTTTATTGGTAAGGATTTGATTTTTAGCTCTTCAGCCTGCTCAGAGGTGAGACTTGATCTTATATGGCATTCTACCCACTGGTCTCAAAGCTTTCCAGTTGCTCCCACTTTTTTTAAGACAGTGAAATTGTGCCCCAGGTTGCCTGTACTGTTTGGTCTGAATAAGGGTCCCTCAGCATCTTGGCTTTCCAGCTCAGCAGCTCCACATTTGTGAGCCTGATGCTTGACTTTTCCTAAAGCAGCTCTGCATTTGTGAGCCTGATGCTGGGCCTTGCAAGTGAGAAGGTTTCCCTTGATGGGAGGAAGCATCTGTTCTGTATGAACATCTCCTGCATCTAAAGGCTTGTGGAAGATCTTCCACACCACAGAAGAGTATCCAACCATGGCTGCAGTCAGTTTCTCCCTTAATTTCTTCCCAACAACTAATTATCTACAAAGACTGAAATGGAGCAGATAAACTTTTCTGAGGTATTGACAATGAAATTAAAGCCTCTCTCCACAATTATGCAGATCTAAGCCTAAAGCTTGTGACATCCACATGATAGATGCACTATTTGATGATGTTTTCCTTGCCAGTCAAAGAAAAGAGATTCTGATATTTGAACTTTTCCTCTCTTCTACCATCTTTTTCTAGAAGGAAAAAGACATTTCTAAAAATAAATAAATTTTCATATTCAGTGGAATATTCACTTTTGTTGAAAAAAGTCGGATAATTTAGTGCATATTTAAAGAATATTGGAGACATTTCAACAAAAGTGCTGCATTTAGACAAGTATCCTTCCTCTACAGACATGCAGATGAATCAATTGAACAATTAATGAAATAAAATAATTAACTGCTTTTGTTTCCTAGCAAAAGAGTCACATAATCATTTTCTTGAGAAAGGTGTCACGTGGACACTTGGCACACTGATAGACAAAGGTCTGTGAGTAACACTGTGATTATACTCCTGATTTTTGTATAGGTTTGGCTCTATAAAGTCTGAACATCCTTAATAAACACTTCACATTTATAAAAGCTGCATATGTTAGCCAGTAGTTCATGATTTATTTACCTGTCTAAATCAGTGGATTTTTCCCCTACATTCTGAGCTAGTCAGTTTCTCTTGATTTATTCAAGTTATTTTTCCCCTTTCAACAGCCTAATAGCAAACTATTTACTCCAAAATATGAAAATATATATTGAATCTCCATGGCATTTTTTAGCTGTGGTTACTCAGCTGTGTCAGGGGAGTCTGTTCTGTTCAGCATGGAAGGGAGTGAATCTATACTGTCCATACAAGCACCTTCCCATGTAATTTATAAACTTCCTTTTGCATGAACATTGGGCCTTAAAACTTCCCTTCCCATAGGATAACACAAAGAAAGGTGTTAGCCTAAAGAAGCTTCATGCACAATTGAAACTGATACCCATAGATTTCTTTTTTTGGAGTATTCTCTTGTGTTTGGAAAGTACAGTACATCTATTGACCAAATACATTGAGAAAGTAGGCGAATAAACTGCAAAAAACCATAGGAGGTAGAAGCTTTCATCAAAAGAATATAAAATGGCAGGAGAGACATTCTTGCTGAGCTATTGGACTGCATAATTATCCAGGGATTTTCCTACTGAAGCTTGCAGACGTTTTTCCAGTGGAACAGTTTTTCCACCAGAAAATGATGATTTAATAAAATTGAAACTTTTCACAGCTGTACATTGATTTCTTCTAAATTTTTGATGGATTATTATTGAAACAACTTGTTGAGGTGATATCTCAACTTGTTTTATAGTAACAAGAGTTGATATAAAGAGAAGTGTTTAAAATCTTTTTTAAAATTTTTTAATGAACCTAAACATTAAGACTTCAAAATTTTTTATTAGGGTGAAGGGAGACTTTTTCTCATATCAGCAGCTCCTGCAGATGAGCCATTCAACTCTGCCTTGAGGCCTCCTTGTGCTCCTTTACCCTCCGGGAGACCAACAGAGTTTCCTTAGCAGCTTTCACCCCTTCTTCCATGTTAACAACATCCTTTCACTCCATACCAGATCAGGGAGGGAGGGTGAGAGTGTGCAGCTATGTTGTGCCCCTAATATACCTCTGAGTTTGTGAAAAATTCAAAACTTCAAGGCTTCAGAATGATCCAGATAGATAAACTATTTTCTTGCAATTCCTCCTCATCTACTCCTCCACAAACACCAGAAGTGTACAGCTCCCATAACCCAGCTCCCATAACCTCTTAAGATAAAATTATTGACCTTTCTGTAATCTCTAGATTCCTCCTTCTCTTTTCTCTCACAGGTTTTCTGTCTTTCAGACTTGGCAAGTAACTTACCAAAACAAACACCGCATGAATACCGAGAACAACATCTGATTAAATGCTGGATGGTAATTGTAGCTCTATTTTATTTCTGTTTTCAAACAGTAGAACAGAACAAGCTCCATTAAAAGTCTGACCTTTGAAAGCCACAATACTTCACTTATCTTGAGAGAACACTTCCTCCATAGCAAGGTCCCTTTGCTGGTGCACAGTTCCGTCTGCTCTCAGAAACAAAATAAGTTGCTCTGAGCATTTTAAGTACAATTCAAAGAAAAAGCATCTTAAATTCTACAATGTTCACTCACATTTTGAAGTAACTTTCTCAATATTCTGAAGGACTTCAACCAATCAACTTTTCAAAACAATTTATGCACTTGAAAGTCTTAAATGAGACGGCAGATGCCAAACACTCTGTTAAAACACTTCGTACCGCAGACCAGATCTACACCACTGACCATCATCAGGGAATAACTCAGTTGTAGTCCATATTAAAAATAAAAATAAAAATACGTATAAAAATAAAAATAAAAATAAAATGTTTAATTCCAATATGAGCACCTTACAGTAAGGTACCTAAGAACCATGGGTTAAATCAACACTTAGTTTGTTAAACTTATTCGTTCTTTGGTCTCACAAGTTTTTTTCCAAAACCTAAAAGCAGAAATACTGACAAAGGGGCTGCATACAGAATACCGCCACAGCCTCCTCTGAAAACTTGCAAAAACATCCTCTCATGAAATTTCAGGCTTTTAATCTTAGTCCACACTCTTCTGAAGGTTATGGTACTGCCTATGTGGTCTATAACTAATTTATACTCATTACATTTCTACTGTTAGTTTATTTGAGCAGTGGTAAGGAAAATAACATCCTATATCACTGCAGAGATCTTGTCAATTAAATGCAGAGAGCAGTTCAGTATCTGTATACACAACTGTACTGTTGAACTGAAAGTACACAGAAACTTTTGGGAATATGCCATGCTGCCTGTATGTACTATTACTCTGTAAAATACTTCAATATTGCAATAAAATCTGCCAGCTGCAACTCACTGTGCTTCACATCAAATCAAATGCCGTAAGTGTGTGGATCCAGGACCAGTGTCAGCTATTATGTGGCAGTTTTTCCTAAGGGGACATGCTGACAGACAATCAAAACTTTTCTTTAATATTTCGTATTGTGTTTCTGCTAGTGAGACTACCTGTCATGTAGCAATCATTTTTGTTTGTGACAGAGAAATAAAAACTGAAAACAAAAGAACTTGGATACCCATCTCAAATGTTTCGATTCAATGAAGTTTGTTCATGTCTGGGTTAGGCTTTGAACAGCCATATGCTGCTGTGTGGTCATGGACTTAGGTTAGTCATTTTGGGGAACATCAGATACCCTTAACCGAAAATGCAGGAGTCACTTGCAAAAACTGGGCTCAACATACACACGCATACTCTCCTAACATAGCACACTGACTACAGTGGAAGGATGTCACAGATGGAAATGTTCAGCCTGGATGGGCTGAGCATGCAAAATCTGGATTTGATTTGAACTACCACTGCAGGGCAGTGAAATGTGATAACAAATACTTGTCATACCACATTGGTCAAAGTCTCAGCTTCTCTGTTATAACAGCAGAAGTAAAAGCAACAAGCAAACAAAACTCCCAAGCTCAAAGGAATCCCTCCCAAACTGGACGTGTGGTTATACCATATTGTAGGACAGAGGACTTGGTGCATTGTCAGCATTACAGACTGACTGCCTTTGTCCTGAGCACTGGCTAGAGTAAACTTTATATCATTATATACTGATGAATTGTACTTTGTGTGGAGCACTGTGGTCATGGTGTAAATCAGGAATTTTGTAGTTTGAGAAGTTCATATCTATCCTCTATGTTCTAACAAAACATAAATTCCCCCTGAAGATTCTGCTATGCAAGTCACTAGAACTGCTAACATTTACATTGCTTTAAACCAATGTATTTTAAAATCAAAACTACAAAAATAACTGTCCCACCTGTTACACTGGATACTTAATCCCTTTCTAGTTCATACAGTAAAATCACCTATTCTTGGCCAGCGTTACATTGCCCGTGCCTCAAACATTTTTGTCCTCATTCCACTATACATCTCTCCATACAGAGTCAGAGTAGAGACAGAAAAGAATGGATGTGTTTCCTCTTATTTAGTTTTCCAGCACTGTCCACACCCAAAAACATGGGTCCTAGAGCTTGCTCCTTTTTATGCACTGTAACCTTGATTAACTATGTACCTTCTTTGCTCAGGAATCGCCAGGGAGACAGTTGGAAGACCAGACACTTGGAAACCACCATACAAAAGACTAAAAGAAAGAAAAACAGTACAGATGAGAGCAGCAAATGGGGTTCATGCTCAGGTCTGGGAATACAGGTGGGTAGATAATGCTTGCTGTAAGAAGTTAGAAACAATGAAACTGATGAATGGGAGGATTAGGCTGGATGAGTACAAAGGAAGGGCAAAGCTGAACATTTGTGAAGGGCACTGCTTAGAAATGGACAGAAGAAAAAAAATACATCAAAGGGTTCAAATATGCAGTAAGACATTTTAGGATTAAGGTTTGCTGATCTAAACTAAACCTCTAAACTGTTGGAGGTTCACCCATCACTAATCTTGTCCCCCTTCATTTATGAGAAAACATGACCAAATATAATCAGTTACAGGATTCTGGGATATGGTTATATCAAATTATATCTCCTGTAAGAAGATGCAGTGCAGTGGCATGGCCTGCATTTCAGCTGTAGTAGCAGTCAGCTTTTTCCCTTGGATGTCACATCTTACTACAATTTACTATCTGGAAGACTTGTAATTAAAACCATATGCTTCTATATTTTTCTTGGTTTTTTGTGCATCTAAGAGGTTCCACATTTCTATCAACTTTGCCAATTGTAAACTCATCTCTCTGTCTCCACTAACCTGTGGCCCAACTACATGTAATACGAGTAATTTGGAGAACAATATTTGGTTACACTCTATTGCTGAAAATTGCTGCTTTCCTCTAATGGCCTGAAAAGTACAGAGCTAAACCAGTTAATCTGAAATAAACTAAAACTGAAAACTACATTTTAGATTTGGGCAATTATATTATTTTAATTAACGCAACATCACTGTGCAACAATTTATTTGTCTTTTCTAACAGTAAGGGTACATTTAGGACAGATACTGATTGATCTCTCTGGTGATGCAGAGCGGATGTAAACCTGTCACACCTGAGAAACTTTGATACAGAGAAGTCTGTCATCGGAATAATGCTGACATACCTGGCTGCATGCCACACTCCTGCCCACTGGTACATCATATGTAGAACTGCTACTGGAGTAGACTAAAGATGTTTCTGAAGTATTACTCCATTTTGGCTGCTGCCGGCTACCCTTGTGAGTGCCTGCATGCTTGTTCCAGTCTTGAGCAGTCTTAGGGACAGGCAGTGCAAAATTAATGGGTACAGACCTCCCCCCCTCTCCAAGCACTGAGACCAGGACCAGATCTTCATAGCCTTCATGTTAAAAAGGCATGAAACCCCCCCAGGATGGCTCATGTTTATCTGCCATTCATTGGACCGTACCCATAATTTCGGCATTTTTTCCATGTTAAATTGCAGGCTGGCTAGGTGAATTTTTGGCTGGTTTCTGGTCAGCTGCAGACATGTTTATGTTCTGGCATTGTGACTTTGCATCCTATCCCTGTAACAGGAGCAGAGAGCTGCCAGACAGGGCAATGCAGCACAGATATCGCAGGAATGAAGGCTAGACACTACAATCCAAAATATTTTGATTCATTGCTGTGACTAACTCCATCTCTCATCTTCAGACAGCTTTCTCACAGATCTCTTAATAAAGACAAGGCCACATAACAGATTTTTACCATGCTGTCTGTCTCAGTCTCTCTCATCAATAGATAAATGAGATGATAGCCCTACAAATATCACAGCTAAACCTTCCGGTTATGGCATGAGGGTCAATTGTTCAGTTAATGTAACCAAACTCCATTGACTTCAGTTGAAAGACACCCATATATCAACAGAGAATTTTTCTCTCTTCCAGCTTTTTCCTTTCTACCTGTCCAAAAAGCCCTAAAAACAAACACAAACAGGACAATTTTTCAAGAGTATGCTGTTCACAAGTTTATTTACTGTATATTTCTGTTTTGGAGAGAGTTTCAACATCAGCATTACTGCTCATCTATTCATATAATTATTCAACATTCATGCACAAATGCAATATGCTTTAGAAAACATTACTTCTCCCTTACTTTGCATTTTCTTTATTTCGCCATAGCACCCACTCACACTGCACCCTACTCCTTTTTTCCCCTCAATACCAAGAGCATACTAATATGTCTTTAAGCATTCACCAGTGGAAAAAAAAAATGTAATGGAGTTTTACATTCTCAAGTCATATTGTGGGTTTAATGGATGTTTTTACTAAAATGTTGGAACTATAGAAAATCAATCAACTAAATTCTTCTTCTGTGTCATCATAAGAAAACTCTCTACCTTGAAAAATCAAGATTCACTTTATCTAAAATTTATAGATCTATCTCTGTCATTCATTTTAAGCAAGAATAAAACCTAAACAACAAAACTGCAACAAAACAAACTGGAGGGAGAAAACCAGTGTTTAAGTTCCGTAAACTACCTTAACAAAAAAAAAAACAAAAAACCAACAAACCTGTTGGAAGAAATATTAAAGTGTCAAGTTACTGCATTGCCAGATTATTTAATTTCAGAAATACTGATTTTTTTTTTCACTTTCAAAAATGCCATTTTTATTGCTTTAAAAAGGTTCCAAATTAAAACTTTAAGGGTGAAACATAAGATCATATAACAAGATGCCCAAAAAAACAAGACATTCTTTTGGGAGAAGGAAATATTTTTCTCTCTTACTCCTGTCCTACAACCCTTAGAAGAGAAAATCCTGCTCTGTTTTCACTAAAACATTCTTCACCCCTTCCCCCCACATCTGATATGGCTGCATTTACTCATCACTACTTTAAAAATACCTCCAAAAGTCATGGTTAATGCTGACATGAGGCATGAGCTAACCTGTGGTGGCATCTGTACTAGAGCTGAATTTGCATGAGTGATGAACAAGGACAACTGGAAAAAATAACAATTACCAGTACAGAGAAAAGTCATAATATCACCATGTAAAACAAAAAGTGGTTTTACAGGCACTTTTTGAGTAGGAAAAGAGGTTAAAAAAAGGTATTATAAAATTTTGTCTTTCAGGGTGAGATGTGCTTAGTAGCACTATCCTTCATTACTCCAAACAAAGCTACTAATGTCTGTCATTCCTCATCCCACTTCGTCTTCTGCCTAACTGGGAGAAGCTGACTGCTAAAGGGCAGGAACCAGTCATCAGGGTTTTTCTATAGACAACAGAAAACAATGTGTGTGTGTGTATATATATATATACATATATATATGTATAAAATGTGTATATACATACAAACACAAATTTTGCTTTATCATCAGTAACTATATCAAACCCAGTATCTGCTCAGATCCCAGTAACAGTCATCCTCTGTTTATGGTAAAATATTCAGGTACTGCTTTGAAATTATAACCCACTGCAACCATGTGGGTTTTTTTTCCCTGAACAGCCTATGAATTCAGTCAAAAAAAAAAAAAAAAAGTGAAATATGGTGCTATTTTGGAGAATATTCCATACTGAAAACTTTCTGCATTGTGTGGGGTAAATGTTTATGCAGAGCATTACTGCTGATGGACTTTGACTCTTATCAGCCATGCCAGAACCTGGAAATCTATTATCCTCCTTGTTTTACTGAAAAGGTAATATAGAATCACAGAATCATAGAATAGTTAGGGTTGCAAAGGACCATAAGATCATCTAGTTCCAATATACCTTGATGTACTTCAGAGAGCCTTGCTGATGCACTCTGTACTCCAGTCTCACAAAAAATGATGTACTAACCTGTCTTGCACAACAGCAGCTGACCATTGCCAGGAGAGTGTCACCTCTAAAACTGCTTCTAAGTGGGATAACAACAGTTTGCCATTTTTAAAAGCACAGCATCTGAAGCACATGATACTAAGAGCCAGCTGTGAGGTTAGACTACATTAAGAAATAGGCTTCTATAAGTCTCCAGCCAAAAAGTTCATCCCCTCCTCTTTGCATTTTCTTGTATATCTTGTATAGTACTGGTCAGACCATATTTTTTGGCTGCATTTTTAAATTATAAGAGAAGTCCAGGCTGGAATTTCAGTGAACTAATCTGATGTCAATTATGTCCTTCTTTTTCCCTTTTTTATCCTGGATATTCATCTTACATTGGACTGCAGTTTCAGACCTGCATTCAAATGGGAACAGCAATGTTATTTTAAAGTTATCGATTCAGAAAATGGCAAGGGAGAAATTCTGGGTTGTTATGCTGAAAGCACCTGAAATGAGAAACCTGTCACAAGGAAAAGGATTATCTTGTGCTTAAGAGGAATTGGAACCTGAGAGTGTCATGCACCAGATGTGCAAAAACTGTAGCCAGAGACATCACCTACCACTATGCCATTTAAGGCGTCACTGCAGAATGAGGATCTGTCTTAATCCTGGAAGTTTTGGAGAAGTGGAAATACACAGGCCCAGGTGTACAATCAAGAGTCTTTAAAGCAGCTGTTGACTAATTTGTGCAATTTAAGTTGTCTTACATGTCACAATATGTACCCAGCCTTGTACTTTTCAGAGTGACACTGAACATATCATATGCTTGATGTTGCATAGTGGGTCTGAAAATCACTTGGATAATACAAAGTCAGAGCAGTTAGTTTGGTTAAAGAGCCTCAAGAAAGTAACCCTCAGAGGTACTGGGACTTAATTACATACTCTTACAATGTATGAGAGAGATAATGTGCTCCTTCAGGGGAGAACAGGTGGTGGGTTCCTTTCTTTTCTTGGTGTGGACACCTGGGATCACCACAACATGTGTGGCTGCCACCCACGCCTTCCTCTGGGCAATCTTACCTCTGGACTTGGAAATTACATTGCATTTTACATCCCCCGGGGACTGTGTTAGTACTTTTATTGTATTAGAGACTATTCATATATGCAGAGAAAGGACAAAGACAACACAAGAGCTAAGCCTTTGTAAAGACATATAGCCACAATACTGCACTGCCATAGTTCAATGCACTAAGCCTTTAAAAAGGATGGCGAAGAGCTCATTAGAGAGCAGAGCTCAGCTCTGTGCCTTGAAATACTTCAAAAAGCTATATGTTTATTAGTTTGAAAAAAAAGTTGCTTTAAAAGAGACAAACTATGAGCATCAGAAGATTATGTGTTCTATTTGAGCAGTGAATATTTCAAATATTATAAGCCTTGTTACAAAAATTAATCAGTGGCTATATGACAAGACTTGTCATTTTGCATCAAACTAAATTTTCACTTGCTATCAGTAATGTAATTTGTTATGAAACTGCATTATCTTACCATGCTTAAAGTAATTAAGGAAAAAACATTTAGAGCAAGTTTGTTATATTTGTCACCTTATGACAAACTGACAGACTAGGGGTCATATTACATAAAGACAGTGGTTGTGACTGTGTTGAACATGGTATTTCCAAGCTTCTTAAAAGCCCAAAGCATCTAGAGGGTCAGAAAAGAGAAATCCAACCTCACCTTGCACCCATAACTCTCTGCCCCTCCCTTAGATGATTTCACAAATATTAGGGATGAAAGGAGTTTAAAAGGGCTTAAAGTGCCTGGAAACAGAAGCTATGAGTTAAAAAAGATGGTTTGTAGTTGCTTGGGCAACTAGTAAGTAGCTGCCTATGTGCCAACCTAGCACAACCTCAATGCAGAAGGCCCAGCAGGATTGTTCTGCTGCCTGAACCAATAATACATCAAGTTTTATACTGCCCAGGAATCTCTTGTGGTTTTATCATCACTTTTTTATGATGGAGGAACACTAACTGCCGATTATACTAAAGATTGATTTTTTTAGCTTCTGCTGTAGGAATTTTGGCACAGCAACATGTCTGGCTTCAGAAGAGATCAGACTACACAGAAATCACAGAGTGGACGGTAGTCACCGAGGAAAACTCCCCCCAGAATTATTCACACTAACACCATCCTAAATACAGTGTTGAGATTTCCTGCACTGCTACACAGCCACTTTTATTCACACACTTCAGAAATAATCAGCAGCAAGTGCAGGAGCTGGCACAAACATGCCCTTTGGTATAGTTATGCAACAGAGACATTTCACAATTAATTATTCTAAAAAGATAAACTCCCCAAAACTGCCTAGAGAAATCCAGCACAAAACAACATTGAAATACTAAATCTGGGAAAACACCCAGGAAGTTGAGAACATATACATGTTAATTATCTTTGTTGTTGTGGCTTTGGTATATGAAGAAAAAGTAATAGTTTATTGTATGAAACTGAAAAGCATATATAAGCCATATACAAAATACAAGCCAAATGAAACTAACTGGGGTCTTTGCAAACCATTGTCCTTACATTACAATGGAAGACTGGATGCATCCATGCTATTCAAACTTGTGGCACTTGCTGGTTAAAGAATTTGGCTACAGATACCTATTTCTGGCACAGGAGAAGAAACAGCCATACAACTCTGGCTCGTTATACTCTAGAAGTAGTTTAGTCTTCCAAAAGAGGAAAAGTTGCAAGAAACTATTTTGGTATTTAAAATAAAGCATTTTAAGGGGATCTGGGTTTCTGGAGATGAAAGGTTTATATTTTCCATAAATTAGCTCCATTTGATAGGTCTTATGCAAATACCATGAAACCAAAGCACTTTTATATATCACAATTGTAAATGAAAGAGATTATACTAAGCATGTGTCCAAGCACCAGTTTACTGTAAATTTATCCCATCTTAATAGATATAGAGCATTTTAGGCCACCATAAGAGCAAGACAACATTTTGGCTTTCTCTTATCAGGAAAAACTTACTTTTCCATCAGAGCCATAATTGAACGCTAGTAGATATACTAAATGTATGCTCCCAGGAAGGATTACCAAGTAAGCATTTACTATTAATGTTGCTGATAAAACATGGCTAAATTATTTTATAGCAGAAGAAACACCTGGAGGCAGGGGGAGAAGACTGCTTTTTAAGTCTCCCGTGGCACATTAATTCAGCTTATTTAAGTCAAGTGAAGTGCTGAGTGGTGATAGAAAGGAAATCTTGATGAAGCTCTTAAGATCTATTTACTGTCCTCTCTTGCGCTGGGGACAACAGAATTACTCACAGAAAAGGAACTCTTAAGAGTATGAGTAGCAGCAGTATAAGACCTGGAATATTTTGTAAATAAATAAATGCCTCATCCAGATTGGTAAGTATTAATTGCTTCTTTCTACACTCCCCATCTGTATATCTCATTCTGAAGAGAAACAGCCCAGAGAAGAGAGGGCTCCAGGAAATCCTTAGAGCAGCTTCCACTGCTTAAAGGGGGCTTATGAGAAATCTGGAGAGGGGCTTTTTACAATGGAGTGTAGTGACAAATGAAGAGAGATTGATTTTGAACTGAGAGAGTGCAGATTTAGATCTGTTATTAGGAAAAAATTCTTTACTATGAGGGTGGTAAGGCACTGGAACAGGCTGTCCAGAGAAGCTGTGACTGCCACATCCCTAGAAGTTTCCAAGGCCAGGTTGGACAGGACTTTGAGCAACCTCGTCTAGCAGTAGAAGGTGTCCCTGCCCATGGCAAAGAGATTGGAACTAGATGAACTTTAAGGTCCCTTCCAACCCAAACCATTCCGTGATTCCATGACTGTCCTTTGGTGTCCAGAGAGTCTTGATGCAAGTATCTTCAGTCCTTTGTGCAGCAGGATTTTCTTCAAATTTAAACAGTTAATATTCCTTCTTACATCCCTTTGGGAAGTTCACAGCACTGACATTAAAGTTTCCTTGACAGTAATCTGCAGTTCATGCCTTATGCTTGCCGATATACCTCACACACATACATACCACCTTATCACCGGTTCTGAATAAATTAGCTTAACCTGAACATATCCAGTTTTCATTGAATACATCTATTTCAAGAGGTGATAGGAGCAGATTCTCATTCTCAATAGAAAGTTAGTAAGGGAACTTATTTAAGTCCTATTCAGCACAAGTAAAGACATCAAGATCAGGCCTTGCATATTTAGAATGACTTTATGATTTAAATATACATATTCAGCCTGAAAAATTTATTAATTGGAAAGACAATGATAAAAAGTGTACATAGTCTTATTTTGGCCAGAACAAAAGCAGTCACAATAGTAATGCCCAAATATTACCTGCAGTCTGTTAGCTAAGGAACAGCAGTGGTTAGAGGAGCATGGTTTAAAGCTCATCTAAAGCAAGTTGCTGGTGCTGTGTTATGTATGACAACACACTGCTGTCTCAAGTCCTGATAGCAGAGCAATGAACAAAGAGAGGGTGATTAAACTAAAGCCTTTCAAGGGTTAGCATAGTGCCCTCAGAGGTGTGCAGAGAAATAGCTCTCATCTCCACCATGTAAACCTGCATGAAACAAAGCCTGTACTACCTTTGTGCTGGTTACTGACAGCAACGAAGGGATCTGAGAGCCAGGGACAAGGATCCTTAATATTGAAAAGATATTCAAAACAAAAAAAAAGACCAAAGCATTTACCAATCTTTCTCATATCGTGGGATTCCTTAAGTATCATTCTATCAGGTAAGTGTCCTTTTAAGAAAAAAGAACACTGACACTTAAGAGATTTAAAGAATCCGTATGATTTAATGACATTTTAGGAAAAGAACAGCAGACACAATTAACATCAGCCTAAACCTTTGCTTATGAAAACTGAAAGATCTGTATCATTTAAGCTTTTTCAGATTTTATTGGTTAAAGTTTCAGAGTTGATTGTTCAAAACTGAAAGCTGTAATTCCCTAGCTTACAGTGATGTACAGTTTAGAAATTCTATAGAAAGCTTCATATAAGTCTATTCAATTATAGACATTTTTTTCCAAAGGGGAAAAAAAAAAAAAAAAACAAAACAACTCTTTGGAGGGTAGACTGTTACCTGCTGCACCTTGCATTCTCAGATTGCAGCTTATCAATTTGTTATATTCCTTAGAAGTACAGAGATACAGGAAGATTAAGAAAAAAAAAGTCTGATCTGAACCCAGTTCCTGCAGTTTATATCATGAAAGTTGCCATAAACATACATTGAAATTAAGTGTTTTTTATGTGAGAGCTGTTACACAGCTGTGAGAGTAGGTCCTGATGTAGTTTACCACTCTATTACAAAATCTGTTGTCCTGTATTCAAAGTCCCACAGGAACTGCTGTTTAGCTGCAAGTCTTTTACAAATGCCAATGTCCTTAAGAATAGATGAGGAAGAGTTATCCCTGCTCATCTCAAATCCCTTCACTTTCCACTCAAGCACTCAAAGAACCCAAGTTTGGTCACCATTAACAAGCTCTGTTATTGCTCCATTAGGTAGCAATATTTCTAGTGTGCTGGCTAGTCTACATAAAAGAAATTCTGCTATAGTAGTGTTCACAGAAGCTATCAAACTTCCCATTGAATAGCACAGAAACATCTGCCAGGAAGAGCACTTCACTGCATTCCTGCAGCCAAAGGGGAACATGTGAAGTTGCCAGACAAAACAAAAGGCTCTGAGAGCTGCATATGTGATCAGGGAGCTTCATACTGAAACGGTGGAGGGGAGGGACAGTTTGGCAGACTGAATTCAACTGGAAAAGAAAGTAGCAAGGGGAGAAGTATTTGAGCTCATATTCCAGAGAGAGCAGAGCAATGGAGCTCAGCCTCAGAGCCTTCTGTGCCCAGGGAGGGCTGGCAACGCATTTGTTTGTGTCATATTCAAGGAAACAGACTGTGCAAATTCCTTCCAACTAGAGATGGATTGCACTAATACGTATGACTGCCTATATTATCCTTTCCCCTCCTAATGCAGACAAACCTACAAGGCTACAAACAGTGACTAATTGTTTAGGCCAAAGGGGCAAGGATATAAATGAGCTATTTCTCATTACACTGTTAGAAAATATTGATTACACAGACACAGATGGCAAACACTAGTCATGCTGGTATTCTCAAATCTCTGTACTAAACCTATCTGGTATACATTCATTATTTTTACAAGTTCGAATTATGACTGTTTTCCCTATTGACAAACATGGGTTAAAAACATAATAAACAGAGTGGATTTGTGTGGGTATTATTAATGAATTGGCAACAACTGTCTCTGTGCTGTTCATCTCTCAACAGCTGTTTATATTTTATTTTAAATCTGTTAAAACTTTGCTTTGTAATCCCTTGATCTGTACAATAATTTCCTTTTGTTCCGAGCCGTTAAAGGTGTCTTTGAACTACTCAGGGGAAAGTTTAAAAAAAAAAGACTACTCATCTGTTCCTTTAAGACAAGACCACTTTCATCATAAAAAGTGAACACCAAAACCAAAGAAAAAACCAAAGGTGGATGAACTCTGTACTGCCATAGGATAAAAGTCAGGATATCTGTAGAAAACTATCAGTCATTATAGCTCTAAATTGCTCTTGATTTGTGCAAAGGAACAGACTAAGTCAGCTGCGCCTAATCTTTCTTCAGAGTTATCTTGTGCATTTATTCTCTGCTCTCTGGCTCACTAGGAATTCTGCTCACTGTTTGTCACAGCCAGGAACAAGACTGTTAAGCTCACCCCTTGTTGATAAGTAGGCGTTGTTACTTATGGATATCCTGTTGTGTTGGCCTCCTGGAGTCCTGAATTTTCTTATTGTTCAAGCCACAGTGATTTCAGGGCAGCATTCTTTACGAAATACAATGTTTAGTTGAAAATTTGTCAATAAGGGTTCTAAAGATAGCTGAGGTATGAGCAAGAACAAATAACCTTCTCTCGATTTGCTTCTCTACAACAACTGTGTAACCGGAAAAAAAGAAAAAACCCTTTATAAACTGGAATGAGAAGGCAGTGCCCCAGCTTGTGATTTATCGTATCACTGACAAGATTAGAGACAATGCCGACTTTTTAAACAATGCACGTAAGCAAATGATGTATTCATTACACCACTGGAAGAGCAAAATAAAATATGCCCAATGAGAAAAACATTGTCAGGAAAGAGAATAACATCAAAAGATCTCTGGGCCAGCCAGTTCAAATCAGAATAGCCTGAATGAAGCAAAAGAAACGATCAAGATTTACAGCAGCATTACTTTTTTCCTAAAGTTACAAAATGTCATAAACTTATGTTCTAGGGAGAACATGTGGCCTTAGGGGAGCTGAATAAAGGTGATTATTAAAACATCTACTTAGAATGTAGTATATTAATGCATATGTTTGATTTGAATATACCTCTTGGGATTTAATGGCCACTCCTGTTTGTATGTCCAGAGAGGCATGTAATGTTGTATAAGCCTCACACTATTTTGCACTCAGAGAGTTTCATGAATACCAAATTTACCAAATTATGCTTTTAGAATAGTAATAATTAAAAAAGCAACCAGATCCCTTTTATAGCTCAATATCCTCTTTATTACCCTGCTCTGTGAAGTATATGACATTCAATTGAAAGCAAGAGGGGGAGAGACATATAGAGTAATCTAAAAGGGACAAAAGAAAACCAAGAAGCATTGTTGAGGGGAAAAGGGAAAGAAATGTGAGAGGCTCAGATCTAAACAAAAATAGAAAAAGACTTGGAAAGAATTTCAGAAAAGAAGTATGTTTAATTGCCTACAGCCCCAGGAGAGGTAATTTATGTGCCAACAAGTTATGGAGGTTTTATGTGCCTATTAGTCTGCTATTCAATTAAAAAATGTGTACTTACCATGGCAACCTCTATGTCTCATGATACACATGCTAATTCTAAGATATCTCTATAGAGCACCTTCTTAAAGAAACATATACCACAACACCAGGCATAGTCTAGATTTCCAGTCACAAAGAGGCAGTAAAAGGAGTAGCTCATACTGAAATTAGGAATGATAGGCTTGGGAGTGAGATGAGTAATCTTACTGTACCATTAGCAACTTCATATGGGAACCCAGCAGTGTAATGCACGCACACAGTGCGCCACTGCGGCTTAGGGCAACTCATCGTATGACCTTACCAGCATTTCCCCTGCATTTCCCTTCTTGTCCACAGAGACAGTACTATAATGCTTTGGAACAATGCTGCTTTTAATGTGGGATCTGTTTTGGACTGGACCACAAATTCCTTCAGCCCTGCTTCCACCGAGACTGTGCAAGCTTTCAAGCATACTCTCCTTTATTTAAAGCCTGCCAGGACATGCACCTTCCTTTTGTTTCAGCCTTTGCTGCCTGGGAATTCCCTCTCTCAGCAGCTCATGTCAGACTTGCTGTTCTCAGCAGGAGCTGTCCTTCTCCCTTTTCCTTATTTGAGCTTCCCATAAAAACAGCTATTGGCAAGTCAGATTTTCTACTCACTGGCTTACTCCTTTTCAGACAAGGAGTATTCAGTGCCAAACTTCTTGATCAGCTGCGTGTGATTAATGGATCTAGACATTTGTCACATATATGACCCTAAGGAATGAACCTCCTTCAAAAATATACCACCCCATCCATTTTTAAGTATTACGGAAAATTTAAATGCAATCCCTATAAAAGTAAAGACAAGAAGGCACTAAAATTATAACCTGCATTTCCAATGGCTTTCCTGTCATTAACTGCTTCTCATTATCATCTTTCAATAACTACTGAAAGCATATCAGGTTACTCTCCCTGTGGATGTAGAACTATGTAGCACTCTGCTTGTCTGCAGCTCACTTAGGACTAGTGCTAAAGCATGCAGAATACAAAAAACTGAACGTATCACCTCATGTAAAGTTCCAGATTTGCTGAGGCTTAAGCTTCAATCACATTTCAAAGACATTTTGCGTCTTTCCTGTGTCGTGGTTTAACCTCAGCTGGCAACTAAGCACCATGCAGCTGCTTGCTTACTCCCCTTCCAGCGGGATGGAGAAGAGAATCAGAAGAGTAACAGTGAGAAAACACATTGGTTGAGATGAAAAAAGTTTAATTGGTAAAGCAAAAGCTGCACACACAAGCAAAGCAAAACAAGGAATTTGTTCATCACTTGCCATTGGCAGGCAGGCGTTCAGCCATCCAGGAAAGCAGGGATCCATCACATATAACTGTTAGTTACTTGGGAAGACAAAATGCCCTAACTCTGAAAGTCCTTCCCTTTCTTCTTCTCCCAGCTTTTATTTCTGAGTATGACATCATACAATATGAAATTCATACACCCCAGTTAGAATTAAACTTGGCTAGGGATGTGAAAGATAACATGAAGGGATTCTACAGGTACACTGCAAATAAAAGACAGATTAGGGACAACGTGGGCACCCTCCAGAAGCTATCAGGAGAACTGGCTATCCCAGTTTTGGAGAAGGCTGAGGTTCTCAATGACTTCTTTCTCTCGGTCTTCACTGGCAAAGGCTCTTGACCACACCATCCAAGTCTTGGAAGGCAGACACAGGGACTCTGAAAATAAAGACCCTAGGCCCACTGCAGGAGAGGATCTGGTTCAAGACCATCTTAAGAACCTGAATGCACACACGTCCATGGGAACTGATGAAATCCATCCGTGGGTCCTGAAGGAGCTAGTGAATGAAGTTGCTAAGCCACTGTCTACCATATCTGAAAAATCATGGCAGTCAGGTGAAGTTCCCAACGACTGGAAAAAGGGAAATATAACCCCCATTTTCAAGAAGGGGAAAATGGAAGACCCGGGGAATTACAGACGAGTCAGTCTCACCTCTGTGCCTGGCAAAATCTTGGAGCACATTCTCCTGGAAGGCATGCTAAGGCACATGAAAAACAAGGTGCTTGGTGACAGCCAGCATGGCTTCACTAAGGGGAAATCCTGCCTGACCAATTTTGTGGCCTTCTATGATGGGGCTACAGAACTGATGGACAGGGGTAGAGCAGTTGGTGTCATCTACCTGGACTTGTGCAAAGCGTTTGACACTGTCCCACATGACATCCTTGTCTCTAAATTGGAGAGACATCAATTTGATAGATGGACCACTCGGTGGATAAAGAACTGGCTGGATGGCCACGCGCAGAGTTGTGGTCAAAGGCTCAATGACCGGCTGGAGACCAGTAACGAGTGGTGTCCCTCAGGGATCAGTGTTGGGACCGGTCTTGTTCAACATCTTTGTCGGTGACATGGGCAGTGGGATTTAGTGCGTCCTCAGCAAGTTTGCCAATGACACCAAGCTGTGTGGTCCGGTTGATAATGCTGGAGGGAAAGAATGCCATCCAGACAGACCTGGACACACTTTTGAGGTGGGCTGATGTTAACCTTATGAAGTTTAACCATACCAAGTGCCAGGTCCTACACCTGGGTTGGAGCAATCCCAGGCACAGCTACAGGTTGGGCAGGGAAGAGATTCAGAGCAGCCCTGTGGAGAAGGACTTGGGGGTGTTGGTTGATCAGAAAATGAACATGAGCCGGCAGTGTGTGCTCACAGCCCAGAAAGCCAACCGTATCCTGGGCTGCATCAAAAGGAGCATGACCAGCAGGTTGAAGGAGGTGATCCTGCCCCTCTGCTCTGCTCTCATGAGACCTCACCTGGAGTACTGTGGAACAGTTCTAGTGTTCTCAACGTAAAAAGACACGGAACTGTTGGAACGAGTCCACAGGAGGACCAGGAGGAGGACCAAGACACTGGAGCACCTCCTAAACAAAGACAGGCTGAGAAAGTTGGGGCTGTTCAGCCTGGAGAAGAGAAGGCTGCGTGGAGACCTCATAGCAGCCTTCCAGTATCTGAAGGGGGCCTATAGGGATGCTGGGAAGGGACTCTTCATTAGGGACTGTAGTGATAGGACAAGGGGTAATGGGTTGAAACTTAAACAGGGGAAGTTTAGGTTGGATATAAGGAAGAAGTTCTTTACTGTAATGGTAGTGAGGCACTGGAATGGGTTGCCCAGGGAAGTTGTGAATGCTCCATCCCTGGCAGTGCACAAGGCCAGGTTGGACGAAGCCTTGGGTGGCATGGTTTAGTGTGAGGTGTTCCTGCCCATGGCAGAGGGGTTGGAACTGGATCCTTTCCAACCCTAACTATTCTATGATTCTAAATATTCCTTTGGTCAGTTGGGTTCAGCTGGCCTGGCTGTGTCCCCTCCCAACTCCTTGTGCACCCTTAGATTGCTCACTTATGGGGTGGGGTGAGAGGCAGAGAGGGCCTTGGCTCTGTGTACACTCTACCTAATGATAACTAAACCAACCTTGTATTATCAGCAATTTCCAGCAAAAATCCAAACATTGCCCATACTAGCTACTATGACGAAAATTAATTCTGTTCCAGCCAAAACCAGCATACCTTTCATTCCTTAATAACAAGGAAACTGGTCTTTTTATTAGTCACTATCTTTTAAACAGCCAATATTTACACTGAAGTGTTGGTGTTCACATGCTGTTTTCTGATTATAAGCACTTCAGAGGCACATGGTATGAGAAAATGGACATCAAGTCACCAGATCAAACCCTTCGTATTCACAAGCAATGTTGCAGAAAGCTCAGAAGTCTTTTTTATCTTTTCTTTTTTCCCCAAAAGATTCACAGCATGCTCAGTCCCATTCTTACCGGTAGGAAAATACTCGTTAGGTTTAAGGAAGCACAAACAAGCACTGACCTGTGAGGAGCAGCTACTTTACACTCCATAACTGATGAATATGCGGCTGCATTTGATACTTTCAACTGATGCCAACATGGCACAATGAAATGGCAGCAAACTACAATTTCAAACTTAACCCCTTCACCTAGAATTTATTTTCTACAGCTGTGAGAAAGCGTAAAGTTTTAGATCCAGTTCTGAGGCATGGAAGTATCAGACTGTAGCTCCTCACAACAGTAGCAACAAAAGCACATCCAACTTACATGGCTTATCCAAAGCAACAATCCCACTTAGAACTTCTCTGCTTTGAAAGCTTCCCAGAATCTGAACAAACAGCAAACTGCCTTGTTTCTCTGGCAGGTAATGAGCCCTGCTGGCCACCTGACAGCTTACCACCAACATACTAATGTCAGTTGTGAGGGACCAGCACTCACACTGGGCTGAACATAGGCTCACCTGATAGTAAAAATTTACCCAGGTCATGCATGTGTATTGTTCCTCCCTGCTGTTTTTACATATCAGTTTAGACTGCATTAAAAATTGAATGAAAATATGAAGTCTTGGTTGAATTCAAGATAAATGCTCTTTGTATCTTCCTACAACATTTACCTCTCCTCAGTATTTATACTGATGCAGTACGCGCATCTTCAGAGGAAAGTAAAACATCTTTCTGACAGATGAGAAATACATGATTCAGTATATAATGCAAACTGTGCTTTAGGAGCTGTAATCTGTGTCAAACTAAGGAAAGTTTTGAAGATGTTTGGTATGAAAGTGCTGTACTAAAAGTATATTGCAACTCTTCCCACTCCAGGGAGGAACAGATCTGAGCTGCTTTTTCGCATGATGGATGTGGGTGATTTCCACGAGCAAGCTACACTTGTCCTTTTTGTATTACATCTCTACGATCCTGGGAGGGGAAAGTAGCTAAAAGCATCAATTTTGATACAAATCCTTTATGGTCTTTAAATTGGGCACTGCCACTTTAATAAGCCACACCTGGTTAAGATTCGTGTTCTGCTGAATTCCTCCTGCTGTAATGAGCCCTGAACATCAGGCTGAGGCTGTGATCAGGACAATACAATTAATCATCGGACCGTGCACAATTTCAGTAACACGAAAATTGCACACAGTTAGATTTTCTAAGTAAAACTAATATTTCATGCAGGGGAAAGGGTGAGGTTTCAGTGCATAACAAAAAAAGAATTTCAGAGGTTTAAAAAAACCTGGCAGTCAGCAGGGCCACGTGAAGGTGAATGCATAAATCAAATAACTATACCATCTGTTACAGAAAACTTAACGGGAATTAAGTGGCCCATATTTTCTAAAAATATCTTTCTTCACAGTGTGCAGAAGCAATGAATATCTAAGGAGGAAAACTGGAATTGGACTTTAATTAGGAAACTTTGAGTTTTGAATACAACATGAGTTTAGTCGAACTATCAGCAAGATAAGCTTATTAGGAAAGAAATAGGAATGAATATTTGCATGGTAAAAAATTAGATCCTTTCAGTGGAAGGAAGAGGGGGATTAAAAACATGTAGTGGCCCCATTTAAGTATTTTTTCAGCTGCAGCTTGAGGTCTCACAGAGAGACACAAACAGCGACAGGCACTCCAAAGCCATCTTCTGGGAGACTTTCTATTCTGGTGTGATCTAAAACACACAAGTCTCTTAGGTGACTTGAAACCTCACAAACAAAATAGGCTTCCTGCACAATTGAAAGTATATTTCCATGCAGCAGTTGTTTCTATGTAAATGCAATATTCACCAGAAATCCCATTCCAAGTGCAGAGAAAAATGCAATTGTCACCTCTTTCTAGGCTCACCTCCAACACCAGCTGGTGGGAAGGCACAACTTCTGGAGAGTGCTGGTAGTCCTTTTCTTCTTTTTCCCCATTAAAAGAAAATCATAGTAATCTGTTTTCTCTAGCATTGGGTTATAAAATCTTCAGGGATTATTTTTTTCTTTTTCCCCCAAAATTTGATCTTTAATCAAGGAATCTAAAATTCCTGTCTGCGCACAAACAATAAAGATAGAAACAGCAGGCAAACCTGAAAAGCATATATAGGAGTGGAGTAACAAAGACACAGCTCCTTAGAGGCGACTGGTCCAAGAGCTGGTGCAAGAACAGAAACAGAATAGATTAAAGGAGATGGTACAACTGAGTATTTTGGGAAAATGTTTTCAGACTAATTGAGAAAGAAGGGAGAAAGGAAAAAGAAGGAAAGGAGGGACACAGAAAAAGGTAAAGTGGCACACAAGAAAAAAGTAAACAAAATGCATTTAAAAAAAGAAGCAAAAAGACTGATTTTGAGTGAACAACAAATTGAGGTTTAAAAATAAAACAAAAATAAAATAAAAGTTTCCTAATTCTGGTTCTGCCATTGGCCTGCACCAGCCTTCAATTTCTCCTGCTCCCCCTCCTCAATCTTATCTTCTCCACAGATATTCTAAACTCTCTTGGGAAAGATCTCCTACTATATATTTTTACAATGTCTAACAAAATAGAGCCTTGCTCTCAACTTATGCCTCTTAATATTACTGTAGCACAAACTGTGAAGAGCAGTAATGGCAATAGTTGGGAAAGCTGCTCAATAATTTTTTATGTTAGCACTTTTAATTGCAAATGACAGTTCTGTGACACTGACACAGTTTAACTAGGCCAATAATATTCAATTTTTCTATCATGAAAACTGGAAGAAAATATCATGTTTCATTTCAGCTCATCCAAAATAAAAATGCTTGCTACCTGGACTAATCCAAAACATTTCAGAAACTGCATTTCAGAGACTGCACATGGATTCATGGGAATAAATAGCACAATCTTCCTGCTTTAAGATAATGCCTGGAAATGTTAGTATCTGGGATTTTTCACAGAGCAATGAATTTTTGCTAATTGCTCTTACTGGGGAACAGCTAGTAGATATTAGCAATAACTCACTGTGTGGTTCCCAGACTGACAATGACAGGGAGTGACCACCTACGATGGAAGGAAAAGAAGGAAAGAAGTAATTCTTCAGAAGTTAGAAAACAATGTTGAAGAGTGCTAAAAACCAGGTTGCTATGGAAAGCAACAAGTAAGTGAAGCAGTTTTGGATGTAGTTCAATGGTGTAAAGAGTAATCAAGGGTATTTTGAATAAGCATACTTCTAGAAATGACAAAAAAAAAAAAAGCTTTTTTTGTGTGTGTGTTTCTGAAAATGGGAGAGCAGGAATAGAGATGTGCTGTAATTAAGATGGCTGCTGTTACATAAAGCACATGTGTGGGCAAGAAAAAGGAATTTCATTGCTCTTTAGTGTGTATGAAGAAAGACTGCATTCTCTTGCAAAATCTGATACAATGCATAGAAGTATCTATTTAAAACAAAATAAAATTGACATATATATAAGCATAATAACAAGAATAAATGTTTTACTTGTGGGGTTTTTTGGAAGTCCTTGGTTTTCTTATAGCAATTGTTTGTGGGCTAATGCATTACTCTGTGTTGTTAATGTCCAATACATAGTCCAAAATAATGAATTATTAATAAATAGTTAACTAATTTTTATTAAAGGTGTTTTGGATCATGTATTTCACAGGTTGTCAATAGCTAGAAGTTCAACAGACATAACACAGGTATTCTGCAGTTAACACTAGGGTACATCCATTCTGGAGTTTGCCAAACTGGTGTTCAGAGAAATGCATGTTATACCTGAAGAAATAAACTCAGTGCTAGGTGCTGTCCCGTAGTACTCAGCATCACAACGATCCATGAGGACAAAGCGGGAATCTGCTCACCTCACCTGAAATACTTCCCATTGTTAAGGCAGGGTGAAAATGTGCCTCCTTAGGCCAGGGACTAAAAGAGCCTTCAGCTTTCTCTCATTATGAACTACATTATTATATTATTATATGGGCTGTTAGAGCCCACATATGATGGGGATGTATCCCGGGCTGATGGGGTTGTCCTGGTAAATGCATGATGGTAGGGCTGCTGTGAGTAAGCCACTGCGCTGTAGGGAGATTAGTACTCCTTGCACATAGTTGCTGGGTCCTTCAGCCATCCTCAGTGCAGACATAATGTCTGGCTCTTTGGAAGGGGATGTTGCCAAGGGCTACACTCAGGGAGGAAAACTAAACACACTTTCAAGTCTAAATCAAGAGCAGAATGTATTGGTGGGGATATAGCAATACTCCTGGCTCTAAGGCATGCACACACACACAGTTTATTTAAAGGTTTTGTTGTTAGCATTATAATTAGGTCCCCAAATATGCTGTGTATATATATAAAATTAAGCTCCAGTAACCAGGGATTTTCTAGCAATATATATGGCTGAATTCCTGTAACTCTCATATTAAAATCTTTTACCATAACAATCTGCATTTAAATAAGTAGCCTGCTACATTGCTCATGCTCAGAGTGTTATTACTACCTCTTTCCAAGAGAGAGCAGTAGCGAATTGTACTATCATTTCACTGGATAGTTTTACTCAAACACACTCAATTTACATTTTCAACTCTATAACCTTTCAACCTATTGACCATGAAAAATGCTCCAACATAACGTGACACATATAAATGTTTAAAGTCCAAAGGGTAATTATCTATATTCATAGTTAAAACTGTGCCTTGATTTCACAATAGAAACCATATGTTCACTCAAAACACTTTCAATAGGCTAAATAACACCCAGATTAACCCTGAGTTAGTTTACTGGTTAAAATAATAGCAGCATCTTCTTCTAATTCAGTAGTTCATTTATCATTTTTGATCAAGGCACTGAATGTGAACTTTCAATATTTGAAAGATTAACTTGAAAAATAAACTGCATGCAAGAATGGTAGAAACTCTACCATTTCTTAAATTTTATCTTTAATGTCATGTAATGTGCCTGATAACAGCTCAAAATACGTTATTTAGCTTCAAGTAGAATTCTGTGTTGCCTTGCATTTAATAGACTAATTCTCTCTCCCAGAAGAAAAGGGCAATGACTTTCTGACGTGTTTTTTTGTTCACAGAATAGTGCTTAACAGATTGCCATTTAGAAAAATCTCAAGCATTTTCTTTCATTAAAAATGCCTTTGGCCCAAATCACTTTCAGGAAGTATAAAAAGTACAGAACACAAGCACTCATGTAAGGCCTCTGCAGCAGCAGTAAGAAAAGTATAGCAGTGAAAGGTACACTAAGTGGGACATCATTTAGGTTTTGGAATAAGCAAACTATCTAGATACACACTCCCTTATCTTGTTTCTAGTAAGACAGAAAGAGATTATCTTGAACCTTTGGAACCACTGCAGCAGAAAATTACGAACAGAAGACAAAATTGTGTATTACAGGAGTAATGACAAGTCAAAGGAAAGAGACATACTTAAAAAAAATAGCAAGCAGGCAAATGACTTTTCAGTGAGTGCCAACTCTTTGCACATTAAACTGGTTAAAAGCTCCTTCTCTCCTTCCTTGTCATGCCATTGTTTTCTGTCAAGCAGCAGAGAACACCTCCAGCTAGTACATGATATACAGGATGCTTCATCAAAAAGGGTATTCTCTGTCTTTGAATTTGAATTGACATTTTCCCTATGTATATTATAAAAGCTCCGTGGAAATGGCAATGGACTATGGCACAAAAGAAGGTGGGAATTTTGCAGAAAGCTCGCTAGAATGCTGCTCTAATTTCAAAATGACATTATTACATGTGGAAATTATTGCCTTAAAATACAGTTGCAAGTATGAAAACGAAATAAAAAAACGTCTTTGGTGTTTAACTGAGCTGCAGCTTTATACAGTAAAATTGAGATCTTGTGCATACTAGGTGCTTTGTTCTACCTCTCCTGCCTTGGAATAGAAAAATAATTCTCCTGCAGGGAGAGGCTGAGGCCACGTGTTTGGCTTATTAGAATAAGAGTGTTGTACCTCATAAATCTGGAATCTTCCCTTGAACTGCTGGCATTCTAAAATGTTGTAATTTTACATCCATCATTGCATGATATGCCCTAAACAAGTCAGTGGAACCATTCACCCCTAGAAAAGCTGGCACCCAACCAATTTATTCACTCTGCAAGAGTCTTTATACAGTTCTCTTGTACACCTTTGCTATAATTTATGCATCGTTTACCATAAAGATAAGAACTTCCAATAAATCTGTTATACTGAATGTTGTAAGTAAACCCAGAAAGGTCTTTCATATTTAATATCTCAATGACTCTATAGCCTTCATTTTGTCATATTGTAGGTTATTTCTGGAGAAGCTTTACTTGAGTCCCAACATTATTTATCAGCTATCCTTCTGTACATCATCATATAAACCAACATTCTGAACATTTGCGTTTCTACGACAAAGTGTTTTGCATGATTAGTGCAAGTTAATACGGGTAGAGTATGACTTTCCTGGCTATGTGCAGTTACAATTTGGATTGGATGAACTAGGCTTGAAGAGGACTAAGAATGGCAGAATTGCTTGCTGTATTTGCAGATCACAGTAATTTAAAAATTCAAGTTGTAGGAGTATTTTTTTCTGCTGTATCTGCAGTGAACTTACAGCATGGTTTCACCAAGAAAAGAGCTTGATTAGTGCTACTGGAAGAGCCTGCTCTGGAGGAATGCAAGAGGAAGAGAGTAGGTGACTCCATAATATATAATAATAAATACATGGATACCTGTCTTTTCCCATGTCACACAGTAATAGTCCTGTTATGGCCTTGGGGAGAAGGACAAGCTGCGGTTAGAGAGTACGTATCCTTCGGTACCTGCACTGGCTTTTCTTGAGGCTAAGAGCTGCTGCCATTTCAGTTCAGCGTTGCTCCTGTGACAGCAGCATATGATCATGCAGATCTGAGGAACCTCCTCATTTGTAAAAGTGGAGGAACATTCTGTGTGCTTTTCATTACATTTTAAACTGAGACAAAAGGTGGATAACAAAGCAGGTGAAGAGTTCATTAAATTTCCCTCTCAGTAAGTCAACCAGGAAAGAAGTGATACATTGTTAATGTTAATCAAGCTAAATCATGCTCTGCAGATTAACAGATTCCTGACTGTTAATGCCTAAAGTGATAAGAAAAGAGAGGCTGTTAAAAAACAAGGCAAGCAGCAGTTCCTGTTGTTAAAATGCTGGAACCAAATTTATTTACAGACAGAAAAGCAGCAGAGAAAGAAGCTTTCATCATCATCGTGTAAATGATAGGATCGTGTTTTCTCATTGAACTCTATTTAAAGGATTCTACAGAAAGATTCATTTCCTAGGAACTGGCTGCTTTCCTTTGTGATTTTGATGCCCTTCCCCCTCCCCCCACCAGCAAGTGGCAGTGTCCTGATCCTCTATTTGATCCTAAATTTAACAAACCAAGATAACTAGCAATTCTAAGTTAAATCAAGTACTTTGGCAAGTTTTATTCCTTACAGTCATTCTCTTAACTGTTCCTGCTTGGATAAGAGGTTTATTTCTTATTTGTTTTATTCCTCTGTAGGCTTGACTCTCAGAAAGACGCAGATGTGCTTCTGGATAGCTAAACTGAGCCATGACTTCCAGGACAAAGACTTCAGTGATTAATCTAAGAGAAGGTAATTGCTAGGCTTCCTGCAATTTTCTTGTAGACAAACTTCCTCCTTTCTTCCAGTTAGCTTTTCAGCAAGTATTTGTCAATCGTACAAAACATGTTTGTAGAATCTCTTAATATCAGAGGACAATAACATTAAGGAGAGCTGACTCAGCTTTGTTCAAATCTGCAAAAGTACTCCTATCTGCTCTTTCATAAGAGTCAATTAATAAGAAGCCCTCGTTGTTAATTGTTCGCATTTATCTTTACTGTCTTCCATTATTTTTTCATTTTTTATTATTGTTAAGGGCATATTTTTACATAATAGTTCATCATCTTTATAATTCTGAATTTTTATTAATGTATTCTTCCTTTTCTATTGAAAGGACTTTCTCATTAGGACTTTTAGGAACACTTTAAATCTTTTTTGTTCTCACAGCCCCGTAACATTTCTTTTTTGTTCTTTTCTCTTACAAATTTTATCCTGGAGTGAGTGCTTTGTTGGCTGTAATCTAATTTGATTATCTTCTAATTTCAGTAGAATTTTTGTATTTATTTCACCAAATTTCAGGACCTTTTCATTTGAAGGAACATTGACTGCTTTTTTAAACAGCAGTAGAAAAGAGGAATATTTGAATATCCCTCATCAGTCACCTTCCATGCATTTTATTAATCAGAAATTAAATTCTGGACCCCCCCTGGAGTCAATGACAACACTGATATTCACTTTGAAATGGTTAAGAACTCAGCTTAGATGTTTTAATGCAAGTTTGCTTGTTTTTCTTTGTACACTACAATGGATTAATCATTTGCCATACTAAATTTCAACAGCTTATAGTCCTTGGCTGTAGGATATTCCTTTATTTTCGCATCATCAGGCAACTCCACCCTCTCAGTACGAATTAGATCTAGGGCAGTTTTGCCTTTTTTTATGGCAAATGATGAAATTTTCTCTTTGACACAGCACGCTTGGATATATCTGTTTCCAAACAGATTTATGAGCAGCTAAAATCCCCCATGAAGAAAGTACCTTCTAGCCAAGAATTTTCTGTACCCTGCTGTTCTTATGTTTGAGTGGTTTGTAGCTGATACCCGTTATTTTTCAGTTTTGCTTTCTAGCTTCCTGTATCACTGTTACTAATTACTTTGAGCAACCTTGCAGGAAAAGATGCGCGTGCATTGATTAGCCATGTTGCTATAAACAGCACCACCTTACTGGCTTTACCAGCTTTGTGGAACAGGCTGTCAAGATTTTTAATGAATGTGCAGGAATTTGTTTCGAAGACTTGAGCTGTGCTACATTGCTGTGATTTACCATGCTGCCTTTGTGATTGTTACATATTATTGGCAATCTGGGGAATGAACCAGTGCACACAAATGATCAAAATAGCTGAAAAAAATAAGTAGGTAGAATGAATTCCCTGAGAAGCACTTCTACAGATGCAGTAATGATGAGACATTGGCCCAGATTTGGATGGCTTCAATTCCACATAAATTCCTTAATCTAATGTTTCCCACTACCTAGGTGCCCCTGAAGGCCTCCAAGCAGCTAGCAGAAAATGCAGGTACAGGAATTTAAGATAAATAAATCCGGACTTCTGTGCAGGTCTCTGTGGCAGATCACAGCTCTGTTCTCACAAGTAGAACAGCCAAAAATCTATAATTCCATAGATTTATCCCACTGATAAGACTTTGGGGATAGGTATGGTCTAGTGTGTGGTGTCCTTGCCTATGGCAGGGGGGTTAGAACTAGATGATCTTAAGGTCCTTTCCAACCCTAACCATTGTATGATTCTATGATTCTATGGTCTTGAAAACAGTGTTTCTGAATCCCTTCTTCCTGAACCATATGAGTAAGTCTGCTTCTTTCTTCTTCCATGTGCTTCTTGAATGCTTTTTGATGCATGTTGTTCCTCAGATAGTAGTCCATGAGACAGGACAAATAATTACATGGAAACTTCTGTCAAATTTCTACTTAGCAAATGTTAGCAATAAATTTCCATAAATTAAATAGTTGAAAAAATATTTCCTTTCTATAGAGTTTTGAAGAAGAGACAACCGTCTGACCTCATCTGTTACTTAAATAAGTTTATTATTTCAATTAAACCTTATCTTCATAAACAGTATTGGACGGATGATGCTACAAAGGGTTTACTGTCTTTAATATTTCGTCTTCTTTTTTTTTTTGTTGTTTTCTTGCTAATGCCTGAGATTCTTAGAAATTATATTAATATAGATGAACAGTGGAAAATGAGTCATTTACTTGCTATTTATGTTTCCTTATACAGTGTAAGTGAAAAGCAGATTTAAGCACTGCACCCATGACTGCGCTTCTTCACCAAGACTCCGGCTGTAGCCTGGGCGTAGCGTCTACAGCTGTAGTGTCTATAGTGTTGGTGCTGTTGTTGTTGGATGCTCTGCGCTCAGCCAAGGTCACTGTTTAGGCTGAAGGATCTATGAGGCGGCTTGTGGGCAGGTATAACCCTGTTGCATGCTTAAATGGCAGGCTGTACCAGGCGCACCAGAAAGCAGCAGCTCCCATTAACAAGAGTGCTGTGAATACTTGATCAGGCCTACGTTCCTTTTGAAAAAGATTTGAAAGGTTTGAAAAAAACCCTACTGCAGGCAGGGTCAATACACAGAGGTTTTACACTCAGAACCTTCCAATACACGGAACAGCCACGGTGCCTGCCAGCCTCCAGTCATCCGTGGAGCAGGGCAGGGCAGGGCAGGGCAGGGCAAGGCAAGGCAGCCAGGGCTCATCCCATGCCCCAGCCAGAGATAAGGCAGGTGTGGGGAAAACCCAGTCCTGGCCTGAGCAGTATAACAACACCAACTGCACAGCACAGAGGCAAGGGGAGGAAGTCCACATGTGTAAGGAATTTTCAGACCCAGCTGCTAGTGGTAGAGCAATACCCAGAGTCTGGACTGCACCCCTTTCACAGCACTATGGTGTTCATAGCTCCTGGGGTCCCTGGTTCTGGGCAGCCTGGCTGAGCACCCACCTTGACATATCATTATGGACGTGGACTTTCTGCCCTCCATACCTAATGTGCTCACCACAGCTTTGGTCTGCAGGATCTCATGTGTGCCTCATCCCTCTGTTTCCAACAGTTCTGGGTCCAGCACCCTTTTATATCCTTCCTCAAACACCCAGAGTGTAGACTGCAGGCTCCCTAGAGGAGGAGTATTTTCACTGCCTTTAGATGGTGGAAGGAACAACTGTAGAGAAAATTGCAGTGAATCCTGCTCAGTCCAGGAATAGAGCTTATTTAATGCAGAGGAATCCTTGGAGAGTTTAGCTGCCAAGCTCGAGGAATTTTTCACAGAGTATACGCAAACTGAGATTTTTTTTTTCTTTTTCTTTACCTTTTTTTTTTTTTTTCCCCTCACTCAGGGCATGTCTACAAAAATGGCTGCAGACAGATCTCGGAGCAGAACTTTTTACCTTAAACACACTGTATGGTGACACTACGCTGGACCAAATCTGGCATGTTCCCAGCTAGCTTAGAGCACAGGCTGAGCAAGGCTGTGGCTGTTTGCACATTTCCATGTAGCCATACTCTGTTTCCTCAACTAAATTTTATTCCAGAAAATAAATAAATATCATCTCCCTCACACAACCTTTTATATTTTCTCTTTTTATTGCAATTCTTTATTGTGTCTCCAAACTGTCACACAACTGAACTTCTCTGTTTATATTTATGCACAGTATGAAAAAATATAATGGCCTAAAAAGTTTGGATTTAATGCAAAACAGCTGACAAATTAAGGCATACTTTTCTATCCCAGATTTCCTCTATAATAGCATTTGATTGTTCCTGGAAGACTGCAGTGACTTTTTTTTTTTTTCCTGTACATTTGTCTTACAGAATATTTTTTAGTTAACGAAAAATTGCTTCCCTGTGTCTTGGAGTTCTTCTGTAATTTCAATTTACAGTATGTCGTCTTGCTGCAATATTTGTTTTAGCGGAAAACTAGTAACCTGGATTGACTGTGTCTGCAGCATATTAGATTTTATGTATTACAATTAAATCCCCCTCTGAACCATCTGGTTTACAGATTGTGTAGATTTTAAAATTTCGGTTTGTCCTCCCAATTTACCTAGATTAGGACCGCCTTTTCTAGTTTTACTCTTCAAACATTCCATATATTTTAACTTTCTAGTAAAAGTAATGGTTACTGGCATACCAGGTGGTTAATAATCCTGAAATCGTGGTTTCAGATATTATCACATGGAAGTTATTTGCCAGGCAAAGGAGCACAAAAGTGGGCTCTCAAATCTTGACAATTTTCCTCCAGTTGGAGGATAATTCACCTGCCTCTACAATATTTCCCTTCTCTTGGCCATCCTTAATACAGGTAATACTATAAACTCTGTTGTTCTGTATTTACATAATTGTTTTGGCTCATACTGGTGCAGATTTGATTTAGAGTTTTCGGGGATTCCAGTGAGTAGAGACTGGGTTTAGATCAGATTGAAAGAAAAGCTACTCTCATCAAAACAAAGATGTTTGGTATGTAAGTCCAAATAGCAATGTAAAAACTTCATCAAAATGTCTAAACAGCACTTGAATTCTCTAATAATATGCATTTGTCCTGCAAGTTCTTCTGATGCCTGCAGGTCTGCCTTTGCAGAGGTACACGTCTACCCTGCTTTTGCAATGAGACACCAGACTCTGACAGTCATTCCTGAGGCATGGCAGTTGGATCTGGAAGGCATGCTTTGATGCAATGCCTTAAGCAGGCACATCATAAATTTGGGTATTTCTTAGATGAGGTAGGTTGGAGTACAGGCCTTGGGGGCTGTAATTTTAGATGAACTTAGGTCCTGTTTTGTTCCTGGGTCAATTGTTTGATCCTTCCACAACTTATTTCTGAGGAATCTGAGACTAAACCATTGATAGCTTTGGACTGGGGACTGTGTAAATAGTTATTCCATATCCTAGAAGAAGGTCTTGCAATTTATGGCTCCTCTGAATCCTGTATGACAAGTTTTACTTTAGGAAAGCAGCCTAAGCAAAGGTTAATGTACATTTGGAAATGTGTTCCTTAACTCTCCAGGCAACTGTTAAGCTTTTCATGTTACTGTGCACATTTTTATTAGCATCCTTTTTTTTTTCCAAGTGTAAAAATGTGTTATTAGAGCATGCACATGAATATTTCTAAATCCTCATAGAGAGGACAGCAGACCAGCAGTCCAGCATAGCAATATCAAATAGTAGGAATACCCAGAAGTGGTATTATTCCTGTAGTTAGAATTAGCATAGAATTTTTGAAAGTTGTGTTGAAAGTGGGATGGTAATTGTCAGTCTTGTAATGGCAGTTACCACAGTTTTGTGTATTAAACCTATTTGTGCCCATATCGCAAATGTTTAACCTTCCCCGAATTATTTGGAATTACATAAACTTGGATGCCTTTCTTCAGAAAATTGGTCTTGTCACCTCACTATATGTAAGTTTTCTATGTTCCCTACTGATAGCAGCTATTTGCTATGTAGCTTTTCCCATAAAGAAAGATGATCTTGAAGACCCTCCCTTATAATCTATGTTAATTTATGGGCTTGGGCAGAAGAGAGTGTTCTATTGAGAATTTTTATATTATCTGTTAGGTTTTGTCCCAGATCATATTTAAACTGAAATAGAGCTCTCCTTTGCAGCCAATTTTTCTTGTAATCGTGGACAGAATTTCTTTCACACTGGATTTTTTTATCTTTTTACCATTTCCTATGGCCAGCCCCAAGAGGGATGTTGTATGATATTTGATGAAAAGACCTTTTAAACATTAATTTCCTAATGAGATAGTCTGTAAAAAGTTGATTTTCAAGGAAGATATACTATCTATTTTATAATAATCTACTCAGGTTTTACATTATAATTGTAACCTGTAAATATTATCCTTATGAAACTTAAGTTCTTTGTTTAGTCACAGTGTGTTTTTAAATTAGCATCACATTTAACATGCATAGTCATCATCTCATATAACAAGAAGGGTAATATGGCAAACTGCCTTGGAATAAATTGAATGCTGAAAAAATATTGAGACCTATCACACCCACTGAAGGTCTCGATGCAAGTCTGGATGAAAAGAAAATTCTCACAAGCATCGTGTTCTATCCTTAGACAGATTTTCTCAAAGATCCTGCTGAGATTTGTAAGTAGGTTTATTCCAAATAAACACAAAATTCTGTTTGGTTGCAACCACAACGCTGAGGCAAGGAGGGAACTATACGGGAGGGAAGATTCTGCAGCATCAGAAAGCACAGGAACTCTGCTGTGCTCAGAATCTGCAAAACTCACATGACAGTGCCATTAACCGCCATCGCATTCTGGTGTTTCTTTAGTACGATTTTATGGCTACCAAGCAGAGTTCTGAAGGTTTCATGGCATTACTAGGTCATAATACTAAGCATAAGTTATATTTGCAAGGGGCCTCTTCTGTTCACTATTTCATAATTTTCAGCATCCAGTGGCTGAGAGTAATATATACATTACTAAAATAAATAAACAAAAAGATCAAAAGAAAACTGGAGAGTAAAGGAATTTCTTCATAGTAGAATTTCTAAGAAATCAAAAGTGAAAGTAATGACCACATGAGGAAAGTAATAAACAACATAAGCTCACAAGCTAAATATTAACATAAAACATTAACACAGAAAACTTTATGGAATGATTATCAGCCTTTATATATGACTGAGGGAAAAAGGGAGCCCAAGCAAATAGGGCAATAGAGAAGGAAGAATAGTAAGGAGAGATTGGGCCTTAGAATGAAGCACCAGAAGAAGAGTTTTAAGAATAAACCATTAAAAGAAATGGTAACATGTTCCCTGATGTTCTTCAGGAGTTTTAAGGACTACAGGTATGAAATAGGTGTTCAGTAAACTATGGTGTCTGACCTGCTACTTAAATCAATGCTGGTGTTACAGAAATTCAAAGTATCAAACATTGTCAGTATCTAGGTTGCAGGTATGACTTGTACGACTACAGGTTTATCAGCTATATCTGATTCTTTTGTGCCAAAGCAAATAACATGATGATCTAGGTAGACCAATAGAAAAAGTCCTGGTGTATGCACCTACACAGAATCAACTGAGAATTAATAAGAAAAGGAATGACCTGCCTGTTCTCTTCACAACAGCTTTCTCACCAGAGCTTCCTAAATAAACTGCTATGGAATAGGAAGAAGTGTTTTCGTATACCCATTAAAAGGGGAGAAAAAAGGTGCATAAGTGCTTTTAATAATAGAGTTTTCTAAGAGGATCCTCTAGGGACTGATACTAGAACATGAGTTATTCAATAAATTTCTACACAATCTGGGAAGGTGGGTGTATAGTAATGTAAAAACGTTTTCCTTATAATATCATTCAGAAATTTACTTTGAAAACTGACTTCCAGCAGAGCATTCAATTTATATAGGAATAAAACAGTCTGAAGTAGACAATGCTATGGGTGGTCTTCCAAAAATTTCAAAGCTGTGCTCATAAGCAATATGAAAACCCCTGTAATGTAAGAATTTTGGGAAGGTTAGGAATTGCTGAAAGGCTACGAACCAGAAAAGATGGTAATGCCATTTTGCAGGTTTGTGCTACTCCTCTCAAATACTGTGTGCTGTCCTGGCTATGCTATCATCATAAAGAACATAGGAGAATGGAAGAATGGTTGGTTAAAGAAAAGTATTATTGAAGGACTGGCTTGGGTTTTGTATGAGAAGAAATTTAGAAAAAAACCACTAAGATTTAGAATTCATTCTGTCAAATTGACTGAGATGCCCATTCGACCACAGACGGGGAGAAAATTAGTAGCAAATAATATTAGTCAGTATTTCTAATGAACTAAAAATAATAGTATTCTAATTAAATGATCAGATGATAGATTTTAAAGAAATAAACCAACAAAAAGAGTACTTTTTTCACACATTGCCATTGTGAATCTCACTAACACAGGCTGCTGTAGATAGAGTAAAATTAAAAATTAATTAATTCAGAAACGGATGTGAATTATTTTGAAGAAAATCCCTACTGGTTGCTGTTAAACATGTTAAACAGAGAGGCTGAAGTACAGGATCACAGCCTAGAAAGCTCTGCTGTAGGGTGGTCTGTTTGTCCTGTTCTTAGATGGTTTTTCTAAGAATCTGCACCACCACCAGTGGCGGTGAAAAAGCTGCTGGCTGATTTGGTCTGATCCATCCATTCAATGTAGTAACCGGGATCTCTGTTACTATCCTTGCAGTTTTGATTAGCTGGTATTTTTGAGAAATACTTGCAAGAGCTAGCCAATTATTCACTGGCATTAAGCTCTTTTGTGTGTGCATGTGTGTAGAAATTAGCTTGATTTCTTCCAGCGTGTTTGTTAATCAGGTTTAATTAGCTTGGATGGACTCCTGCTACCATTTTTCGTATACTGTTGAGTCAGAAATTGGGCAGACTGGATTCTGTTTTGCCATAAGTTAGAACCTCTTAAGTATTGTAGATTTGCCCTAAATCATTCCACCTCTGTTTAAAACCCTTGTTCTAAGATGGAAAGTGACTTAATATATTATTGTTGGATCTATTCCATGAATATCCATGACTTTCTTGGCCTCAGTATCATGAATATTTTATTGCATACTAGAACACTCTACATATTAGAGAGCCCATTTTTGTGACTGAATTTGGCAGGTGATTGTGCTTTTGCTGTTTCTTTATTTTTACTGGTATTATAATAATGCTCAGAGCCCCCATGTGGATTTAAGCCCCATGATGCTAGGTACTTTAGCAGAACTAGAGGCTCTTTCCTGTCTGAAAATGCTGGTGGTCTGAACAGGCAAAACAGACAAAAGTGAGAAAGGAAAAAGCATAGCAGAGCAATGAAGTGACTTGCTCCCCGTTACAGAGCATGTTCATGACAGAAATGAGGACTATAACCTTAATTTTCTAACTCCAGCTGCTCTCTTGTTCACCCATTTGATTGAAGACAACTGAAGAACTCACTGTTCACCTTGGAAAACTGGGTTTACATACTGTATTTATTCTTTCTTACAATTTAATTTTGTCAGGTAAAGTGGGTTTTATTGTATCCTTTATAGCACATAAGTTGCGCTCACTTACAGAACACTCCTATGTAAGAAGACTCTTACACAGTACATTGCATTTGTTATCCTTTTTTTAGAGAATTAACATCAACAGGCTTGCAATGTTTCTTATTGTTGCCAAAATATATTATGTTTTATCTTTTATGACTACAGATGATGGCAAATCTGTTCTCGTTCAGAAGTATTGCAAAGATTTTTAACACAGAATCAAGGACTTTAAAAGATACACATTAACATATATGTATATGTTATACATATGAAATACTGTTCTTAGCTTACCAGTTGCTATGTGGTTACATATGCAAAACCTTAAAAAGCCTCTGCTGATCATGATATAAAACAGTGATAAAGGGTACAAGGTGTCAGTGTCTAGAATAATTTGTTCACAGCAAATGTATCCAATAGCAGTGCTAAAAAAAAAAAATCCCTAGAGGCGAAGTTAGTTTTTTGAATCCCCGTGTGAGCCCTGGCATTGCAAACAAGGTACTAGGAAAATTTCTACAGATGGCTGCTTAATGTGTAAATTAATCTGACTCAGTAAGGATCATGCTAGTCAGTGGCAGTTATAATTATAGATCAGTATCAGATCTTGCTCTACAAATTTGAACAACCACAAAACTACCATCCAGACACAGGTTTATTTAAATACTTTAATTATTTACTGTCAGGATTTGTGACACATATATGCTCCAGTTTGCAAACATTAACAAGGAACAATACACTACAGTGTAGCTAGGACAAAAATAAAGGTAGTTAAAAAACCCCAACAACCAACCTCCAACCTGCAAGAATAAAGGGAACACATAAACCAATGTAATCAGCCATAACACATCTTATTGCATGTTGCTGTCCTCAGGAAGACAAGAGAACAACTCAAGTCCAGCATTCTAGAGAAAGAAATAATGTAGGTATCCTCACTTTTTATATTTACATATATGTATATTTACAACTTGAATAGAAGAGTATGGAAAAACTTGAAGGCTACTGATGAAAGTTTACTTTAAGCAAATGTGTTCACAGTTAATGAGATTCGTGTGAATTTTCAACCTTTTTTTTTTTTTCTTTCCCTAAAGTGTTAAAGGAAGCAACAACCTTGAAAAGCTCATCTGTTCTGGTTACTCATGTTGGAAAACAATCCCCTGCTCTCTCTATATCAACATGAGCCACAGTACTCACCATGGCAAATGGGCAGCAATCGGCAAATAAGCTCTACTTTTTTTATTTTTATTTTAATTTTGTAAGAAAACCATCCTGCTTTAATCCTGGCCATAGACAATTAAATTGAAACCTAATTTAAATGTGTTAACTTGAGCATGCTTTCTCCTTTCCAAAAGAAAGAAAAGAGAGAGAGGGAGATAAACAGAAAAGTAGATGACAGGGAGAAAGAGGAAAAAACAATTTAAAAAAAAAAAAGGAAGATAAAAAGAAGATAAGGATAGAAATATAGGAGAGAAAACAAGAAAAGAAAGTGAAAGCAAGCAAGCAGAAAGTCAGAAAGGCAGGCAGGAGGGAAGGGAGGAGGGAAGGGAGGAAAGAAGGGAGGAAGGAAGGGATGAAAGAAGGCAAGAAGGAAGAAGGAAGTGAGGAAGGGAGGAAGGTGGTGAAGGAGTGAGGGAAGGAAGAAGGAAGGAAGAAAGGAAGGAAGGAAGGAAGGAAGGAAAGGAGGAGAGAGACTAAGTGAAGTCTATTGCTGTTAAAAGTGATCATAATTTCCTCACCAGTGTATACTTTCATATAGCACTACAGCAGAACTTCTGCAAGTTTAGGGAGTAAAGGGTACTGATAAAGTGTGCTCTGGTGCCATCTGAGAAATGTTCAAACTGTACACCTAGTTTATAATATATATAATGGGAAAAAAGGAACCTCAGCTCCATTGCATGTCTGAAATGTTAGACAAATTGTAAGAAAGAAAAATTGTTTCAGTGATACATTTACACTTCAAGTACAAGCATTTGGACATTTTCTGAAGGGTTCATGCTGTGACTTGTCTAAGCTCCCCACAACCACTGAATTCTTAAATATGTTTACTTGGAAAGGTCAATAGCTGGTTATCCTGTAAACTTTTCTTTAGGCTAGATAATAACAAAGTATTAGTTTTTGCTCATCTTTAGTTGTCAGCCACTCACCAGGAGGTAACCAGTGTGCTCATTTTTCCCCAGATTGTAAATGAGAGGGATAAAAGCAGATCAGAAGCAAGCAGTTGACTGCTTTTTTTTTTTTTTTTTTTTTATAAAGGTCCTGAAATAAAATCTTAAGAAAAAGAAAGAGACATTTAATTAAGTCATAACCCTCTACAGCAGCAGCATAAAGTGCATGAAGGAGCAAGTGTATTCAGCATTCAGACAACAAAGGAAAGAAAAGCTGTTTGCTAAATCAAACAATAATGTATCTTGGTAACGTGAGGTTTCTGTGAGGTTATTGCTATTATACAACAAGAATACAAAAGCTATGTTTGTTGAAGGGTTCCTATATTCAGCCATGCTGTTGTGGAGACCGACTCTTCTAGAACCCCATGGCAGAAATCTAATTTATCTGAGTTATAAGCACTACTAACAGGAAAAAACCTAAAACAAAAATAAACCCAAACAAGAACATAATACTTCCTCCCCTCCCTCCCTTCTCCTTCTCCCCTCCTCCCTTCCAGCATTTTGCACAAGTGGTTTCTAGAATGTTTGGTATTTTCTGTAAGGTTTCTAAAGGAAACAGTGCTGGCAAATTGGCCAAAGGTTCCAACACTGGCTTGTGTTGGAGTACAAGATGGACAGTCATCCCCTAGACAAGACTGAAGCAATTGAGGTTGGCTGGAGGAAATGGTAAAAACAGTACTTGCTCCTTTGATTGCATGGGTATATTGATCACTGATTCACCAACATTGCCCTAAGGGGTATGGTTGTTACACTGGAAGATCAAGCAGCTGCAACAAGCAACTCAGTGTATATATTCTATTGTGTACGCACAAGTCTTTTATTTCTCTGGTGAAGGATATCTTTGCTCCATCAAAACTAGTGTTACTGCAGCGATCTCTGGATAAAGGTTTAGCTTGGGCCCCAAGAAATGAAAATTGATACGAAGAGTAACAAATCCTTGATGAGACCACAAATGCATTCAAGATGGGTTCAAGCTCTGAACTGGCTGTCAACAATTTAAACCAACTTCATTTAAATCAGGCTACCAGAAAGAGGGATTCTTTTCCTAGTCGTGATGCAGAACCTGAGCTAAAACCAATACTGCAGCCCAAGCTAAAAGCAGCTTGTGTACATGGGAAAGGGACACACTGCCTAAGGTTCCTCTGATTCTGAAACTACTTTATCATCTGTCTCTGTTAGCCAGGACACCTTTTCCCCAGCTTGGTTCATATGCTAGATATCTTTTTCTGTACACATCTGAATGTGGTCAGCAGGTATATAGTTATCCATGGAGTCTGCTATGTTACTTGTAACAGTTTGTGCCCTGCATGTGAAGGACAGTTGGGTACTATTTGCTATTTGTATATTGGCAACCGTATGAAGACTTCTGGTGATGAATAAATGCTTTTTATCTGATTTTTACCTAAGTTCAAACCAAGAAGGTATATTCTTTTGGCAAGTTTTCCCTTCTTAATAATCTACAACAGCTAAGAAAACAGCATGTTCATTTTTCAATGGCCATATATTTTAAATTTTATGATTTTCCATAATAAGCCTACAACTTACAAGTTAAGATCTGAATCTAATTCAAAACCAGATTTATTTTTTTTTATCTTAAAAAATTCAGTTATTTAATTTGAGTATACGTATAGGTCAATTGGAATTGATTGTGTTTCCCTTACTGGATGGATTTCTGATAGAATGTTTAAATAAGTCAGCATTTGTTTTTCTTGAACATTCTCTAATAATATGATTATTAGAGAAATTGACATTATTCTACTGAATAAAAAAGCCAGATCTTGCCCAAAGTTTTTATGTCTTGGCTACTGAAGGAAGAATAGATGTTTAAAAATAAAGAAACAGACAGCTGGGAGGAAGGGAAGTCATAATAGAGCATGATACTGATTTTCCTCTTCTCTTAGGCATTTAATGCTTCATCCAGGGGATTCCTTCCTGATTTTCTGTTGCAAGGCAGTGCATAGTATACCATGTATAGTTAATTAGGTGAGCTAAACAGTATGCAGAGATTAGCATGAAGTACAGTTAACCATGTCTGCCATATGTTCAGTTGTGCTTTATTGTGAATATGGAGGAGTAATTACATCGTATCTGGCATATTCTACTGTTTCTATAATTTACATAGTAGTACTGCAATATAATGATGTTAATAACCTGAGACAAACCCTCATAAGTAATGAAAGTCACAGGCCAGGACTGAAATTTTAATTTTGGTTGCAATGGGGATCAAGCTAATATTATGAAAGCAGCAGATTCTGTTACTTATGTACATACCACGTTCAATCCTTACCTGAGAATTTCCTAGTCTATAAAAGTTGTTTCATGGTGCTAGGGTAATATGAAGGATTTGGAGTTTGTTACTTGTGAATTTATTTTGGATTGCATCATTTCTTTGTGGAATAACTTTTTTTTTTTTTTTTTAATGCTATTTCTTGGTATTTCTAAAATGACATTCAGGGAAAATTCCACTGCCAGTACATGGTTTGTGGTCAGATTCCCAGAGTTTGAAACCCTACTGATTCAATCTCAGATATCACAGCTTTGTTAATTAGGCCCCAAATAATGTACTGTAAATAATGTACTGTTAGGTTCTTCTTCTGGCTTGGCTAGAGTGGTAGTAGGCACTGGTGTAACGTAGCAATGCAGGTGGGAGTAAAGTGAGTTATGCCTGCAATGTTTTCTGGAGTAAGTGTCAGGTATTATTTTTGCCTGGTAAGTTTTACACATTGGACACATGGAAAACTGTTTCCAAGAGGGACCTAGGAATATATTGCAAGGAAACCAAAATACCCCTACCATTACCCCCAACCTAGAAAAGCTACAGAAAAAGCAAAGTGAGGTAAAACCGTAAAAGCCATCACAAATGTTGTTGCCACAGTAGAGTTGAAAGCTTTGAAACCTTCAGAGTGAAAGTTAGAATCACTTTTGGATGCTCTAGACACCCTCTTTGAATTTATTTCCCTCCAGCTAAATTGTTCTCTTGCATCTTAGCTAATATGTTCAGGTATTTCTTAGTATGACCCTCCCTTAAAAAGCTGGGAAAAATTAGAATATGCATGTATAAAGGGAGATTTTTAACACTGTAATGATAAAAGGCTAAATCCATCTGGTCAAAACACAGACAGACATGCGAAATTCAAGAAACTCAGATTAACTTTGGATTGATCTGTCCCCGAATATTATTATTTTTTTATTTACGGAGAAACCAAGTATTATGGTACTAACTCCTCCTTTTAGTGCAAGCACTTCAGGTACTTTATACCTTCTAGAAGGCCATGAAAAACTTTTTGCTCATAAAATGCTGCAACTTCTGAGGCATGGTCCTGCTGCTTATGGAATCATGTACTTGGTAATGTGTGCTTACTCCTCAAGCAAAAATAAACTAAAACAGTTATTGTTATCAGTTTAACTAAAACTTGAGTGCCAATAGAAATGTCTTTAATTTCTTTAATTGTGTGTACTCTTCTGGATGGCTAACAGCTGTTACATATGCAGTTATATTCTTTTCATGTACTGGGGGAGGGGGAAGAGAAAAAAAAAAGATAAACGAATGTTGGCAATATCCAGAATGCCTTTGTTTGCATTTTTGTTGGCTCCTGAATGAAAAAAGAAAAAACAAAAAACAAACCAACAAACCAAAAAACAACCCCCCAAAAGTGGTTTTGCAAGAATTCCTGCTTTGTTTTTGGTTTTGATCTGGACTTTGTTTTCAGCATCTCTGAATTTTCAAAACTTAGCAGACGACTCTGCTAAGTAGAAACCTAAAAAAACTACTTTTAAGACACTAGAGTAAGTTCACATGACTTGATTTTACTTTTTTACTTGACAATTCTGGGAAAGTTATTCAGACGAATGACTATTGATATGCTTTTCAAAATGACTGCACTGTGACTTAGGATAATTTCAAATGATTCTCCCCTTCCTACACCACTTTACTGAGAAATGAAAGTTCCTATAGAAAACTACAGACAAAAACTAAGAGAAAAGACCCTCCATGGAACAGTCAGCGTCAAAATCTTGACTTTCTCTTTTCCTGCACCACACTGGAGACAAGCATTGAGCCAGAAACAAGGCAGGCTCAAGCAAAGAAGAGCTGAAGGAAGACTGCAGGATTATGTTACTCTGCTAATATGCTAATTGTCTTCTTGCACTGACCAAGTGCAAAGTACAAAACAGGACTCTGAACAAAACACAGCATTTTTATGTAATTCACTGCTGATAGACTTCTGATCAATTAGAAAATCCATCTTGTCACAGGTAGAGATACAAGCCACTGAATGGGACAATAGTATAGGTAAAAGGTTGGCAACATCTCCTTAGTTTATCTTGGAGTGGAAGTGATCTTTGCTTTATTAGCACATAGATGTGCAACTGTTTTCACTGAGGCAATTATGGACAATACTGAGCATATAAAAATACTAAAATTATTTTTAGAAGTGACTGCATGTGCTCTGCTAGGACTGCAGAATTGCAATTTACTATACTGTCCTGGGTTTAGCAGTAGCAGTCATTTTTTCTCCTTCTTAGTGGCTGGTGCAGCACTGTGGTTTTGACTTCAGCCTGGGAACAGCGCTGATAATGCCAATGTTTTTGGTTACTGCTCAAATGTTTAGTCTGACCAAGGACTTTCTGAGTCTCGTGCTCTGCCAGGGAGGAGGGGAAGCCGGGAGGAAGCAGAGACAGGACACCTGACCCAAACTAGCTAAAGAGGTACTCCATACCACAGCATGTCATGCCTGGGATGTAACGGAGTTACCTGAAAGGACACTCTCTTCTTGGATGGGCTCGTTTCAGTGGGTACTATCGGATCCTCTTCCCTTGTTATTTCTCTTATCATTACTATAATTGGTGGTAGCAGTAGTGATTTGTGTTATACCTTAGTTACTGGACTGTTCTTATATCAACCCATGGGAGTTACATTCTTTCAATTCTCCTCCCCCACCCCTCCTGGGGCGGGGGGTGGGGGGTGGGGGGAGGAAGGGAAGAAAGAGGTGGGGAGGGAATAGAAACTGTGGCTGACTGTGTTTAAACCACAACAGTTCTTTTTGGTGCCCAACATGGGGCATGAAGGGTTGAGATAACGACAGATCTGACGAGTGTGTCTAATTGTATTTGGGATAAGCATTCATTGTTTTGGATTAATAGTCACTCATCACCATGCTGATTTATTGGCTCTCAAAGTGTTTTCTCTTGATCTCAGCTTCAGAATTGTACCTTACTTACAGCCGGTATTTGCTGTTTTAGTTTTTTTTCAAGTGTGGGGCTTGGGCTAAGTTTCTTGTCTCATTGTACTTTATGGTAATGACTTGTAATACAATAGAATCATTGATCATGAAACTGATCACTTATGTTCCCAGTGTGGTCACCACCTTTATACTTTGGGAGGTATATAATAGAAGTACTTAGCAATTACACATCTTTTTTCTCCTTCTCAGGTGGTCAACCTGTGAAGGAGCCATTCTCTTACCCTCCCAGCCCCCCTCACCCCCCTTCCCCAATTCCACCCCCCCCCCCACACCCCGCCCCCAACTGTTCACACCATCATTTGAGGTTTTGGAGTTTTTGACTGGCCTTTTAGTACTGATTGTGATGGGGATCACCATGTTGGCACTCATACGGAGTGTGTTTTGCCCATGACCATTTCAGCTGATTTCCAGAGCTAAGCAGAGTCAGGTTTGGGTCTTCTCTGGGGTTAAACGATAATATAGGAGGACTAAGAGATTTTCCCTGAGGCTGGACAGCCATGAGTGGCAGGGAGTACGGAACAGTATGGGCAAGTATCTAGGTCAGTGGGCCCCTCCAGTTCTTTGGAATTTCACCACTGAACAAGTGCAAAATCCAGAAAAATTAGTAAAACACTTAAATAAGGTGTGTTGTCAGTCTGGCCATACCAGAGATAGACAAATCATGGCGACATGCTGGGGTTTGGCTTATGCTTACAAGACCTTGTTCAACTCTATCCAGCACCTTCAAATAGGAAAAAATATCCCTGGATCTGAGGGTAAACCAACAGTCAGCACAGCTACTCCAGCTCCAAGCACAGCAGCTACATCACCCCCAGGGACAAGTACAGTGGCTACTCAAACCACAGTGACAATCACTGCAGCTAAACCAGAGGACCAATTCGTATCAATAGTGGTTGCCCCTGTACGCAAGAGAAAAAGCAAAAAAGAAGCAAGAAGGGTGAAGCAAGATGAAGAAACAATGTATTCACCAACCAGTCCAGCATCTGATCAGGAGTCATCATCACATGAAGAAGAAGAAGAAGAAGAAGAAGAGGTGTCTTCTCGAACTTGGACCTCAACTGAGCTACGGAATATGCGAAAAGATTTTACCCGTCAACCAGGGGAGCACATCATCACCTGGTTGCTCCGATGCTGGGACAATGGGGCCGATGGATACAAACTAGAAGGTACAGAAGCCAAGCAGCTGGGATCACTTGCTAGAGAAGGGGGAATTGACAAAGCAATTGCAAGAGAGAAAATGTCCCTCAGCCTTTGGAGGCAGCTCTTGGCAGCTGTGAAAGAAAGGTTTCCATACAAGAATGATGTTATGAGTCGTTTGGCCAAGTGGACTACTTTAGACAAAGGCATCCAGTCTTTGAGGGAATCAGCCATCGTAGAGACAATCTATCACATCAAGCCGAATAACAGGGATATACCTATAGACCCAGATGAAGTCGAATGTACACGACCCATGTGGTGAAAACTCACATGGAATGCACCATCATATGCCCATTCATTGGCAACAGTAACCTGGAATGACATAGTACCATGAACAGTGGATTAAATGATTCATAAACTCTGAGAGTTCTAATTCAATCTCATCCCTTCCGTCACCTCAGCTGTGGAAACTGTCCCAGAATCAAAAACAACTGAAGGACGATCTATCTGATTTATCCAGCTCCTCACATGTACCAACACACGTCTCAGCTGTTAACAAAAGGCGTCCTATTCTTTGAGAGAGAAGATACAAGAGGTATACGCCACGGGCCACCCTACGGTTTTACCTGCTGGATCACGGAGAAGACATGACGAGTGGGTTGGAAAACCTACTTCAGCTTTGGAGGAAAGGGTGAGTGAATTGAAGAGGGGAACAAGGGCCAAGAGTGATCATCCCATGAGAGCTGTGGCTTCAGTCTCTGGTCAGCAGGTTCCCAGATGGAGCAGAAGAGCTGATTTTACTCCAGCTCCTGTGATAATGAAGAATAATCCCTTTCACCAAGGCTAAGTGTCCAATGTTGTGATGACTATTAGAGGGGCCCTGCCTCCAGCCAGGTGGAGGTAAGGGATAATCGGATTTACTGGACAGTGTGGATCAGATGGCCTGGCACATCTGTCCCACAGAAGTATAAGGCTCTAGTAGATACCAGTGCACAGTGTACCCTGATGCCATCAAGCTGTCAAGGGGTGGAACACACCTAAATTTCTGGAGTGACAGGAGGATCCCAAGAGTTGACTGTCTGGGAGGCTGAAATCAGCCTAACTGGGAGGAAATGGCAAAAACACCCCATTGTGACTGGTCCAGAGGCTCCATGCATCCTTGGTATAGACTACCTCAGGAGAGCGTACTTCAAAGACCCAAAAGGGTACCGATGGGCTTTTGGTATTGCTGCTTTGGAGACTGAGGAAATTGAGCAGCTGTCCACCTTGCCTGGTCTCTCAGAGGATTCTTCTGTTATGGGATTGCTGAAAGTCAAAGAACAAGTGCCAATTGCGACCACAACAGTGCACCGGCAGCAATATTGCACCAACCGAGACTCCCTGATTCCCATCCATAAGCTGATCCATAGACTGGAGAGTCAGGGAGTGATCAGCAGGACCTGCTCACCCTTTAATAGCCCCATATGGCCAGTGCAAAATTCTAACAGAGAGTGAAGACTAACAGTAGACTATTATGGCCTGAATGAAATCACACCGCCATTGAGTGCTGCCGTACCAGACATGCTAGAACTTCAGTATGAATTAGAGTCAAAGGCAGCCAAGTGGTATGCCATGACTGATATTACCAATGCATTTTTCTCAATTCCTTTGGCAGCAGAGTGCAGGCCACAGTTTGCTTTTACTTGGAGGGGTGTCCAGTTCACTTGGAACAGACTGCCCCAGGGATGGAAACACAGCCATACCATCTGCCATGGACTGATCCAGACTGCACTGGAAGAGGGGCAAGCTCCAGAACACCTGCAATACATTGATGACATTATTGTGTGGGGCAATACAGCGGAAGAAGTCTTTGAGAAAGGGAGGAAAATAATCCAAATCCTGCTGAAAGCTGGTTTTGCCATAAAACATGGTAAGGTCAAGGGGCCTGCACAGGGGATTCAATTTTTGGGAATAAAATGGCAAGATGGACGTCACCGGATCCCCACAAATGTGATCAACAAGATAACAGCAATGTCTCCACCAACTAATAAGAAAGAAACACAAGCTTCCTTGGGTGCTGTGGGGTTCTGGAGAATGTGCATTACAGTTCGATTGTAAGCCCTCTCTATCATGTGACCCAGAAGAAGAATGATTTTAAATGGGGCCCTGAACAGCAACAAGCCTTTGAACAAATTGAGTGTGAGATAGTTAATGCAGTAGCCCTTGGACCAGTACGGACTGTGCCAGATGTAAAAAATGTACTGTACACCGCAGCTGGGGAAAATGGTCCTACCTGGAGCCTCTGGCAGAAAGCTCCATGGGGGACTCAAGGTTGACCCCTTGGCTTTCAGAGTCTGAGATACAAAGGATCTGAGGCCAGCTATACCCCAACTAGGAAAGAGATCCTGGCAGCCTACGAAGAGGTTTGAGCTGCTTTGGAAGTGTCTGGCACTGAAGCACAGCTCCTGGCACTCCAGTTGCCCGTGCTGGGCTGGATGTTCAAAGGCAGGGTCTTCTCTACACATCATGCAACTGATGCCACATGGAGTAAATGGGCTGCACTAATTACACAGCAAGCTTGAATAGGAAATCCCAGTCATCCAGGCATTCTAGAAGTCGTCATGGACTGGCCAGAAGGCAAAGATTTTGGAATGTCACCAGAGGAGGAGGTGATACGTGCTGAAGAGGCCCCACCATATAATTAACTGTTAGAAAGTGAAAAGCAGTATGCCTTGTTTACTGATGGGTCCTGCCGTATTTTTGGGAAAGCATCGGAGATGAAAGGCAGCTGTATGGAGTCCTCGATGACAAGTTGCAGAAACTGCTGAAGGAGAGGGCGAATCAAGTCAATTTGCCAAAGTGAAAGCCATCCAGCTGGCCCTGGACATTGCTGAATGAGAAAAGTGGCCAGTACTTTATCTCTATATTGACTCATGGATGATGGCAAATGACCTGTGGGGGTGGTTGCAGCAATGGAAGCAACGCAACTGGTAATGCAGAGGTAAACCCATCTGGGCTGCTGCACTGTGGCAATATATCGCTGCCCAGGTGCAGAACCTGGTAGCGAAGGTACGCCATGTAGATGCCCATGTACCCAAGAGTCGGGCCACTGAGGAACACCAGAACAACCAACAAGTGGATAAAGCTGCTAAGATTGAAATGGCTCAGATGGACTTAGATTGGCAACATAAAGGTGAATTATTTTTGGCCTGGTGGGCCCATGACACCTCAGGACATCAGGGCAGAGATCCAACATACAGATGGGCCTGTGGCCGAGGGGTGGACTTAACAATGGATGCTATTGCCCAGGTTATTCATGAGTGTGAAACATGCGCTGCAATTAAACAAGCCAAACAGTTAAAGCCTCTTTGGTATGGAGGACGATGGCTGAAGTATAAATATGGGGCGACCTGGCAGATTGACTATATCACGCTCCCACCAACCCGCCAAGCAAGCGCCATGTGCTTACCATGGTGGAAGCAACCACCGGATGGCTGGAAACATACGCCGTGCCCCACGCCACTGCCCAGAACACTATCCTGGGCCTTGAGAAACAGATTTTGTTGTGACATGGCACCCCAGAGAGAATTGAGTCAGACAATGGGACTCATTTCCGGAATAACTGTATAGACACTTGGGCCAAAGAGCATGGCATTGAGTGGGTATATCACATCCCACACCATGCACCAGCCTCTGGGAAAATCGAACAGTACAATGGGCTGTTAAAAACCACACTGAGAGCAATGGGTGGGGAACTTTCAAGCATTGGGATACACACTTACCAAAGGCCACCTGGTTGGTCAACACCAGAGGATCTGGCAACAGGGCTGGCCCAGCCCAGTCAGAACTTTTACGTATTGTAGAGGGGGACAAAGTTCCTGTGGTGTACATAAAGAATTTGCTGGGGAAGACAGTCTGGGTTATTCCTGCTTCAGGTAAAGGCAAACCCACTCGTGGGATTGCTTTTGCTCAGGGACCCGGATATACTTGGTGGGTAATGGGGGAAGATGGGGAAGTCCGATGTATACCTCAAGGGGATTTGATTTTAGGGGAAAACAGCCAATGAACTTAATTGTATGCTGTTGCCTGCTGTGTAATACTTTTATAGCCCATCAGCTAGATGTCTTCAGGTCACCAGCGACCGACCCTGACTTCCCTCCGACCATCATCCCAAAAGAGAATGAGCTTTGATAGAACTAGACGAGTTCTGCAGTAAAGGAATGATCAGCATCAGCAGGCAACGATCCAACACAGAACACAGCCTCTCCTGCCCCACAAGACTATTACGAGATGGAACCTAACATCATGGACCGAATAGACTCAGCAGCATTATAGGAATTGGTCCATGTACTAAAAAACAATCTCTTTCTCTCTGTCTATATGTGTATGTGGATGTATATATGTAAGAGCGATGGTATATTGAAAATGTGGGATCTGAGCATGATGTGAATGGTATGGAATAAGGGGTAGATACTGTCCTGGGTTTAGCAGTAGCAGTCATTTTTTCTCCTTCTTAGTGGCTGGTGCAGCACTGTGGTTTTCACTTTTGGCCTGGGAACAGCGCTGATGTTCCGATGTTTTTGGTTACTGCTCAAATGTCTAGACTGACCAAGGACTTTGTTAGTCTCATGCTCTGCCAGGGAGGAGGGGGAAGCTGGGAGGAAGCAGAGACAGGACACCTGATCCAAACTAGCCAAAAAGGTATTCCATACCACAGCACGTCATGCCCGGGAGGAAACTGTGAGGGACCAAGAAGGGTAATCTCTTCTCAGCTGGCCTCATTTTGGTGGGTGGTATCGTATTCTCTTCCCTTGTTATTTCTCTTATCATTATTATTATTGTCAGCAGCAGTAGTGATTTGTGTTACACCTTAGTTACTGGACTGTTCTTATATCAATCCATGGGAGTTACATTCTTTCGATTCTCCTCCACATCCCTCTGGGAGAGGGGAGGAGCGGGGAGGGAGGGAAAAAAGAAGGGGGGGAGTAGAAACTGCGTGGCTGACTGTGTTTAAACCACGACATATACATAAGAAATAACATAGTAAACATTGCCTCACATACTCAGCTTCTCAAATTTATATACTGCGTCTAAACATTCTGCATTTTATTGTAACTGTTTGGCACCAAATCTTACATGCAATAAACCAAAAATGAACTCATGCCATTTTTTTATTTCTGCTGTTATATCTGTGCTATTCTCTAGCCTTTGCATGGCTCCCTCTGTCAACTATTTATGGTTTTAGACTTTTCTGAGTTCCCAGTAATGCTGAGTAGCTGTTTATAAAATTTCGATTTCTCCAAGGTCTTTCTTGAATTAGTTCTTCAATGCATTATGCTTTGATGGTTCCGTCCGCTTTCAATATGTAATGTGTGGTAAAATAAAACACCAGATTTTTATACTTTTTCATATTACAAATGTATCTATTTTCAAATTTTTACTTTTATTATTTGGCATAATCTATTTTTGTCATTACACCTGACTTCAATCTACTATTAAATTTTTTCTTCTGATAAGACACAATGTATTTTCCCTGTTTGCCACAAATCTGATTTGAGATTTTCAGAAGGAGGAGGACCATGTGTAGAGTTTTCTAATAGAAGTGAGAATTAAATTCTTTAAATCCTTTACCTGTTCCTTCCAGATTGTTGATTGCCAAAAATAGTTCAGACCTATTATAATGTCTTCTGTTACTTATTACTTAGTTGCATGTCTAAAAACTCACTGACACTTGAATAACTGATGTTCCCATTGGAGCTCACAACAGTGCAGCATTATGAAACAAGTGCTAAATTCTCCAGAATCTTCCAAGAATGTTTGGAACTATTGCTTGATTAAATAACAAGATCCATTAAACCTCTTTGTCTGTTCTTCCTCCAAATTTTGCCTTTCATTCGTATCCCTTTATTCTCACTCATTTAGATTGTCTCTTGTCTTTTTTTGTCTTCTACCAACTCTTCATTTTCTATTTTCAATTTTAATTTTCCACTGCCATATTTACCCATTTCACACTCCTTTTCTGTTTACATTAAAATATCTCCTGAGATTTATTTTCTAATTTCAGTTTCCTTTCATTGTCCTAGATCAACTAAAACAGTGGATGTGAGCCCTTCTGAAAGAAGAAAGGATATTTTTACTTTCATTTCATCAGCCTCTCTTGTGAGAAAGAAGAGTGAGGACGGCAATAAAGAAAGAGGAAAGGCAGAAAGAAGGAAGCCTTTACTGTGCTTACATCTAGCAGCTACAGGAACACACTGAAGGAAAAGTGTCACCAGACTGACAGATTTTAATGAAATTAGTTGGTGGAATCTTGTACCTTCCACAGAATAAACATGAAGCACTTCTTTTCTCCTGTTAATGCAATGGAAGGGAAGTGCGTGAGATTTAGTCTTTGACATGGCTCTAGAATTTGCTGTAAAACTGACTCCAGAGCTTTCAGCAGTTTGGCAGATGACTCAAGGGGAAGTGCATGTGAAACCACTGAGAAATAGCAACAGGAAATCTATATTAAGCCAGGTAATATGACTTAGAGTTTTAATGAAGAGTTTGGCTGAATGCCTTTTTTCTTCACTATGCAGATGATTCTTGTAGTTTGAATTAGGATGAAAATGCTGGGCAGGAGAGACGCTTTGGGATTAGAATCATAGAATAGTTAGGGTTGGAAAGGACCTTAAGATCATCTAGTTCCAACCCTTCTGCCATGGGCAGGGACACCTCACACTAAACCATGCTACCCAAGGTTTGTCCAACCTGGCCTCGAACACCGCCAAGGATGAAGCACTCACAACCTCCCTGGGCAACCCATTCCAGTGCCTCACAACCCTAACAGTAAAGATGCTCCATTACTTGCGTGGTTCCTGGCCCTCATTTAGGACAGCATCAACATACTTTGAAACTATTTCTCCTCTAACATTTAAATAATATAAAAAGTCCTTGTGGTTATATATAAAAAAATCATACTGTACTTAACTAGATTTTGCTCAACTTAGCCCCAGGTGCTATTAAAACTCAAAGAGTTGCACTTTGTAGATATCACTGTACTTTTTTTTATAATTAGGAATGGCTTTGATGTTTTCTAAATTGCTTGGGGAATTTGGATGACCAATTCACACTCATTTTCATGGGAGCTGGATAACCACCCAATTTCTTTTTACATAGCTGAATGTTTTATCCTTCCTGTCCACCAACAAATTGAAAATAATGCTCTAAAAAGCTTCACTTTGTACATTTAGCTAAAATCCCTAAGAGATGGCTTTAATACAGTCCAAGCTTCACACACGGCATCTAAGTTTCTACCCCTAGATACACACGGCTCAGTTACAGACATAGTTATTTAGAAGTCCTTCCAAGGGTTACTAAAATAACTTTGGCCATTACAGAGGCTTTCTATCAGTGTTAATTGTTTGGGACTTATACTTAATTGAAGGATTTTACAGAGCATATAATGGGGCTCTCAAAGTGTTTTGTCTACAACAATTGAACTGTACTTACTAAGTCCATTGGATAGTTAGTTGTATTTAAAACAAATACCTGGACTTACACAACCATGGTTTTCACTAACGCGAAAAAGGAAGGGGGAGAGGTATTCAATGAGCAGTAGGACCAAGGATGTCTGTTTTCTTACAGATGTTTTGCATCCCCAAAATTATTTTGCAACGATGTTGCATTCTCCCTATTCAGGGCATCTTCCTTCAAAACTGTCTTCCCTGTCTGTCAATACTCCATATTCCCTCCTTACACTGGACTACAGGTAGTTTACATTTTGTTTCATTTCAAGCTGAGCATGCACATACTAAGGTAACACTGTGCAAGGTCCTAACCTTGGGTCAGACCAATCCCAGGCACAGCTACAGGTTGGGAAGAGAAGAGATTCAGAGCAGCCCTGCGGAGAAGGACTTGAGGGTGTTGGTTGATGAGAAAATGAACATGAGCCAGCAGTGTGCGCTCACAGCCCAGAAAGCCAACCGTATCCTGGGCTGCATCAAAAGGAGCATGACCAGAAGGTCGAAGGAGGTGATCCTGCCCCTCTACTCTGCTCTTGCGAAGACCTCACCTGGAGTATTGTGTGCAGTTCTGGTGTCCTCAACATAAAAAGGACATGGAACTGCTGGAACAAGTCCAGAGGAGGGCCACGAGGATGATCAGGGGACTGGAGCACCTCCCGTATGAAGATAGGCTGAGAAAGTTGGGGCTGTTCAGCCTGAAGAGAAGGCTGCGTGGAGACCTCATAGCAGCCTTCCAGTACCTGAAGGGGGCCTATAAGGATGCTGGGGAGGGGCCCTTCATTAGTGACTGTAGTGACAGGACAAGGGGTAATGGGTTAAAACTTAAACAGGGGAAGTTCAGACTGGATACAAGGAGGAAGTTCTTTTCTGTTAGGGTGGTGAGGAACTGGAGTGGTTTGCCCAGGGAAGTTGTGAGTGCTCCATCCCTGCCTGTGTTCAAGGCCAGGCTGGACAAAGCCTTGGGTGGCATGGTTTAGTGTGAGGTGTCCCTGCCCATGGCAGGGGGGTTGGAACTAGATGATCTTAAGGTCCTTTCCAACCCTAACTATTCTATGATTCTATGATTCTATGATTTAGCCAGAGCACCAAAAAAAGTGACTTTTCCCACGAAATAATAATGTGGGTCTTGCTTACCATTATATTTTACCCGTAGGAATTTTCAAAGATGAACTTCATTTTTTCATTAAACTCTACTAAAACTGGCCAGCAAGTTCTGCAACCGTTGGGAAGGCTGAAGGAGAGCTGGCAAAAACACAACACAAATGCACAAGGCTAATTTTTCAGTAAGCAGAACTAAAAATCTCACTGTTATCAGCATTACTGCAGTATTTCTGAGGTCTTTGTTTGCTACTCCAAAAGAAGCTTCTAATATTGCTTGAAAAATATTTGCATACTAAATCTGATGATCATTTAACATTTATAAGCATTTTGAAGATAAAAGTTAATTTCTACTCCAGATAATTCAAATATACATTTCACAACAAAGATGGGGAAAATAAAATCCCTTGTTGGCAAGTTTTTTCAAGAAATGGCAATCAGTCAGTTTCAAGTCTATATTAAAAATGCTTAAAGAACTCACAGTTCACTATCATGAGCATTACGGCAATGATGTTTAGGAGTTTCCTTCTTTCTACTTTAGAGTAAGCTGTGATGATCTACAGTCGTTTCAGACTAAGAATTCCCAAATAGTCCCAGAAAAGATAGGAATCATCTGCCTATACTGAACACGATTGTACTGACTTTAATAAAACAGATTAGTCATGCTTGCCACAAGTAGAGACAGACCAAAAGGAAATATGAATAAAAATACCAAAGGGAAAAAATAAAAGAAGAAAAAAAAGGTGCTAAATCTTTTAAAATATTCTGCCCTATTTTCTTGGATTTTTTTTTTTTATCTCCGAAGTCTTGCCTTAGAGACAAGTCAAATATTGGTTTGCAATGTATGATAAATTGGCAGAATCCATAAATATGGTCATACACTAACATGGTGGAATTCACTGCTAGGGCACTGCATGTCTCAGATAGACAGTAGGTTGCCCACTTTTCAGCACAGAGCAGTTACATTTTTTCACCTGGGAGCACAACATTATATGTAATGCTACATTCCTCAGAAGTTGATTTCCTACATTTAGGCAGTGTGGATCTTTTCATTTCTGCATTAAGAGGACACAATAAGGTACAACATGATAATGATTGTCCAAATCTGCCTTTTTTTTTTATCAGTAATATTAACTAGCTGAATGCCAGAAATGTCAAATAAAGCAGCAAAACAAGCAACAGTCATTTACTTTTGGAGAAAGGTGATATTTCTACTCTTTTGGTACATTACCTACATTTCAAATGCCACAGAACATGCACAGAACTTGTAAAATTTTTCAAATCCCCCATCATTTATGTAAAAGTCAACATAAATAAAGACAAAGAAGGTTCCTCTTGGAAGTTAAGAGAAGTTAAAACATATATATTAGGATTGGTCAGCATCCAAAAATTATCCCAAACAAAATCCAAACCAGCAAAAAATAGGTTTGCTCTGAGAGAAGTAGAAACAAATGCCTATAAAATTTATGTGGCAGTATATAAGTCAGACCAATTCTATTCAAGGGGCAAAACAATGAATATCTTCATGGGTGGCCAAGACACATAGACCTGTCCTTCACTTCAATAGATGACTGAGAATCCTAAACAGGAAAACAGAGAAGAAAATAAATAACTTCTGAAAGTGAGTAGTAGCAGCTGAAATCAGGCTATTCCCAACCCTTTGATAAATTCGAGATATAAATAGCTCAAAGGAATACATCTCTAAAACAAGAGTGATAGGTACATGCTTAATACTTGAATTGCCAAAGTGACACATAATTTAAGGCACAGCATTCAAACATGGACTATTCAGGGCACTGAGAAGAACATTAGCAATTTGAGAAACATGCGGTAAAAAGATGATCCCAATACTGTTAGGCTTCCTGGCAAGAGTGAAAGGTGCAGAGGAAACTAGAACTGCCAGACCTACCTGAACAGCTAGAAAAACAGGCAAATTATGAGAAATTTTTTTTCCTCACTGACAGTCAGGAAGACTTACTGAGGTCAAATGTCTCTTGATATTCATGGTGCAAGGTCTAGATTTTTATTTTTTTTTTTCTTCTTACTTTGACTGAAATAAATTAGAATAGACCCCTGTGGGGTTTTCTTATTTAAAAAAAAAAAAAAAAAAAAGAGAGAGAGAGAGAGAAAACCCAGAACAAAACAACAAAACAAACTAAACCAAAACAAATCTATGCTTTCAAAGGCTTTTGGAGTTTAGGAGTTTTGCAGATGCAGATATTTGGTACAGGAAAATATCATGGGTTTATGCCTACAATAAGTGACTTTTATAATTTAAACTCCATTATCTGTAGGCATAAGGTGGCAACTCTCAGAGGTGTCATAACACATCTGCAGTACCTTTCCATGGGCTTCCACTCATGCTGAGCTCAGGAAGGAGTAGTAATGAAGACATGATCCAAACCAGTCTGAGATTTAGAAAAACCCCTTTGGCATCTTGTCCTGGTTTTGTCTTCAGTGTGAGAACAATGCTAACACATCAGTGTTTTAGTTGCTGCTAGGTAGTGCTTATCCTGATCAAGGACTTTTCAGTCTCTCGTATTCTGCCAGTGAGGAGGGGCACAAGAAGTCAGGAAGAAGCACAGCTGGGACAGCTACCTGAACTAGACAAAGGGTGTGAAGCGTCCCTGCTCAAGGCGAGGGGGGGGGGGGGGGGGGGGGGAGAGGGGGGGGGGGGTGGAAGGGGGGTTGGAACTAGATGATCTTAAGGTTCTTTCCAATCCAAACCATTCTATGATTCCATGATTACATAAGCATTAATAATACTTTTAAAGGGTGGAGGAACTTAAAATGTTTCAAATTATTGGTAATGAGTATTACTTTGCAAATATAATATTTCCAGTAATTATCTTTTTTGGTTAGGTTAAGAAATTTATAGTCAAGAGGAGCTGAAGGCCTAATTTATTTGGGGTATTCTAATCTAAAATACCACCTTTGATCTCAAGATGTTCATATCGGTACTTTGGTCCTGGCCAGAAGTACGGAATGAAGTGTGAAAGTGAAAAAAAGTCAATGAGGTACAAAGCTATTCTGAAAATTGTGGGGGAAATAAATAATAAAAAAAACTATAAAGGTTTACTGTAAGCTTTTGGTGACAACTTAGAGTCTGTTCTTATTTTAGCTAACTCTGTTTACCCACCTAATATTGGAAAGTGGTATTTTTAAGATGAATAGTGGAACATACTTGCAAGAAACAATTCTGACCTTTCTGTAATACTAAGAAACATTTTATGAGTGATTAGGGTTCAGTTAGTAACTATTCAACCTAAGCTTTTTGGTTAACTGGAGCAGATTGACTATTTGAGCTTCTAAGAAATACAGATGGGCAAGGTCAATACATCTCTGTTTTTCATCCAGCAGGTCAGGTAGAAAATCAGTCAACTGAACATCTGTCTTTCTCTGGTTTATTTTTCCTCTTCTTGTTATTTTTAATTTTATTTCTCTTTCTTCTTTTTCCTCTCTTTTTCTTTTTTTTTTCCTTTTTTTTTTTTTTTTTTACTTTCTTTCCTTCCTCCTAATTATGCTCGTGGGAAAGCTTTCAGCTTATTTATACTGTTCTTTCACTTTCAGCCTTTCCCTGTAGGCTGGTATTGTCCTACCATAGCATTCCACCAACCACTTTGTTTCTGTTCTTCTTGCACCAGTAGCTACTGACTATAAATCTGAGTCATTAAGAAGCTGTTGTGTAGATTTTAAACACATTACCACCAATATAAAGGTCAGGTCACCCATCTCTAAGATAAACTGCTGAACTATACTTTATTGAGGATAGGCCTGCATATACCTTGGAATTCTTGGAATTCTTCAGTAGAAAACATCCCTACATTGACACAAAGTGTTTGTGCAAGACTGAAGTCAGATGAATTTAAATATATCAGCCATAAATGGAAGAAAATATTTCTTCTTTTTCTGGCCCTACATATGGACAAGTATATATGATATATAGTAGTGAGGTGGCGCATGTGAGACTGAGAAATTGCAGTACAATTCCTAATTTAAACATAAAAAGACATTGACGCATTATGTCCCATGGGCATTTTCTAATTATTTTGAGTACCTGCCATTTTGTGGTTTATAATAATTTTTTCTCTGTCTTCTTCCTCTCTTTCTCCTTCTCCTTCTTTTCATTTTCTTGATCTCACTGTAACACAGAATTGATTTTTTTAAAAAACATCTTTTAGTACGGAAATCCTGATCCTCAGAATGCTAGTATCTCTACTTCTGATGGTCAGGGGACTGGAGCACCTCCCGTATGAAGATAGGCTGAGGAAGTTGGGGCTGTTCAGCCTGGAGAAGAGAAGGCTGCGTGGAGACCTCATAGCCGCCTTCCAGTACCTGAAGGGGACTTATAGGGATGCTGAGGAGGGACTCTTCGTCAGGGACTGTAGTGACAGGACAAGGGGTGACGAGTTAAAACTTAAACAGGGGAAGTTTAGATTGGATATAAGGAGGAAATTCTTTCCTGTTAGGGTGGTGAGGCACTGCAATGGGCTGCCCAGGGAGGCTGTGAATGTTCCATCCCTGGCAGTGTTCAAGGCCAGGTTGGATGAAGCCTTGTGTGGGATGATTTAGTGTGAGGTGTCCCTGGCCATGGCAGGGGGGTTGGAACTAGATGATCTTGAGGTCCTTTCCAACCCTAACTATTCTATGATTCTATGATTCTATATAACATTTTAAGCAACTTTTATACTAAGTGCAATTTCCACTGCAAAGGGGCAAATATTTTAAAAGCTAACGTACAGATAATATTTTCCAATTTCGAATCCTTCAGTAATAAAATTTATGTTAGCCATTGTTCCTTTTTAGGAATCTGCACTGAGGTATCCTCACTTGTTTTTCTAGTAACATTCTTCATTTGGACCAATTTTTTTCTTGTAATTATTTCTTTTCATGAACATGAAGGGTAATTGTGAAATACCACAAAACTACCATCCATATCTGACTTCTAGTTCAGAAAATAATATTAAACAGAGTAGAAGTGTTAAAAATAGACAATAGAAGAGTATAGATCAAATGGCTGACTTTATCATAAGGATATCACCAGTACACAAGCTATGATTTTCTAGTAGACGATAATACAGGCTTTTAGTGACATAAACTTTAAGTTGTATGTACCAGTTCTGAAGAACAGAAATTAACACCATACTTAATGTGTGAAATAAAAACTTATAAATCATAATGATAATGATTTACATATGGTTTCTCACTAGATTTTTAGGGAGAATGAACTTGCTAGTTTAATTTGAATTCAAACATATTTTTACAAGTCCTGGCTCTAATATCAGAATTATAATTTTTCTACTTTTATGCAAGAGTAAAGAAGTAGTGATAAAAAAAGACACCCATCTACCCCTCTAAATGTGATCTAAAATATTTCCTGTGTATCAGAAATGCCAATTTTCAAAGTGCAATGTCCCCAGTGAAAGCCTGGTAATGATCCATTTCCAGAGATGCAAAGATACCGTTTTATACCCAAATGGTTATAGGATAAAGAGACTGGACCATCCCACAGCATTATCTGTTTCTGTCCTCAAACATGCACACATTTTGTGAAGAGATTTAAATTTTTAGAAAAATGGGAGAAACACATTGACTGAATTGCTTTAAAAAGTAACTTTAAATTGCTACAAAGTTGAAATCTTGCTTTAAGTTCCAGGGGAATGATGTTAACACACAAGAAGAAGATCAGGAGGTTAGGATGAACCAAAAAATAATTTGGAACATTTTATTTCATGCTCTTTCTTACATGATTATTTCACCACTGTTGTGATAGTTACTGCACTTTACGCTCATTACACACAGCATCTTATGTCCTGTCCTCACATAGAATCATAGAATAGTTAGGGTTGGAAAGGACCTTAACATCATCTAGTTCCAACCACCTTGCCATGGGCAGGGACACCTCACACTAAACTATGTTACCCAAGGCTCTGTCCAGCCTGGCCTTGAACACTGCCAGGGATGGAGCACTCACAACTTCCCTGGGCAACCAATTCCAGTGCCTCACCACCCTTACAGTAAAGAACTTCCTCCTTATATTCAATCTAAACTTCCCCTGTTTAAGATTTAACTCATTAACCTTTCTCCTATTAGTGATAGTCCCTAACGAAGTGTCCCTCCCCAGCATCCCTATAGGCCCCCTTCAGGTACTGGAAGACTGCTATTAGGTCCCCACGCAGCCTTCTCTTCTCCAGGCTGAACAGCCCCAACTTTCTCAGCCTGTCTTCATACAGGAGGTGCTCCAGTCCCCTGATCATCCCCTTGGTCCTCCTCTGGATTTGTTCCAACAGTTCCATGTCCTTTTTATGTTGAGGACACCAGAACTGCACACAATACTCCAGGTGAGGTCTCATGAGACCAGAATAGATGGGCAGGATCATCTCCTTCGACCTGCTGGTCACTCTCCTTTTGATGCAGCCTAGGATACAGTTGACTTTCTGGGCTGCGAGCGCACACTGGAGCTGGCTCAAGATCATTTTCTCATTGACCAACACCCCAAAGTCCTTCATAGGACTGCTCTGAATCTCTTCTCTTCCTAACCTGTAGCTGTGCCTGGCTTGATCTGACCCAAGTTTAGGACCTTGCACTTGGCATGGTTAAATTTCATAAGATTAGCATCAGCCCACCTCAAAAATGTGTCGAGATCCCTCTGGATGGCATCCCTTCCTTCCAGCTTATCAACTGAACCACACAGCTTGGTGTCATTGGCAGACTTGCTGAGGGCGCACTCAATCCCACTGCCCATGTCACCGACAAAGATGTTGAACAAGACCGGTTCCAACATCGATCCGTGAGGGAAACCACTTGTTACTGGTCTCCAGCCGGACACTGAGCCACTGACCACAACTTTGTGTGTGGCCATCCAGTCAGTTCTTTATCCACTGAGTGGTCCACCTATCAAATTGATGTCTCCCCAGTTTATAGACAAGGATGTTTTGTGGGACAGTGTCGAATGCTTTGCATAAGTCCAGGTAGATGACATCAACTGCTCTGCCCCTGTCCATCAGTTCTGTAGCCCTATCATAGAAGGCCACCAAATTGGTCAGGCAGGATTTCCCCTTAGTGAAGCCATGCTGGCTGTCACCAAGCACCTTGTTGTTTTTCATGTGCCTTAGCATGCCTTCCAGGAGAATGTGCTCCAAGATTTTGCCAGGCACAGAGGTGAGACATACCTAAAGAAAAAGTTGTCCTAGTCTTAGGGTGAAAGTCAGTAGTATTTCTTAATCAAATGCAATCAATGCAGCTTTGATTCACCAGAAACATCCATGTCTGTATGGTTCTTTGTTGTGAAACTTAAGAAACAAACAAGCAAACTCTTCTGCCTCAGGATTTAAAGAAAAAATTCAGTTTTTCAGTCTCAGTTCAACAGAGACACAATCTAGAAAGTGCGTTTGTGTTTCTAGCCAACAACATTGCCTTACTACCTTACAAAAATAAATCAAAATTTAGTGAGACGAAAGGAATCTTGGCATAAGAGTGTTCTAGTTTGGGAGGGTTTGGTGGAGGTGAGTGAGAAGCTGTATGGTACTTAGTTCCCTTCTGGGTTTAGACCACAACAGACAGGTATCTTGTCTCAAAGGAGGAAATGTTGTAAACTAAGAGGAAGTTCTCTGTTGTACACTTACACTGTTCTTGCTCTATACATTAAAATATGCACAAACCTGTGCCAATTTGTGCCATTGCATATGGGAAAAGAACTAAAGCAAAGGTTTCTGCTTGCCTATGCAATGCATGCTGGTGACCCCACTGCATATGTTTAGCAAAAGCCATGAAAACATGTCAAGGGCACTGTTCCAGGCTAACCAATGAACAGATGCTTAGGTTTAAGTTGTTATAAAAAGACCCATTTAGAAAATGTGATTGAGACAGCAGCTATATACGATACTGTCATGGGATGAATCCAGACAGAGCAGGAACAGATAATGGTAACTAATGACTCTTCTTTTCCTGATTTAATTAAAGAATAATTTTGGAGATACATGAGAATATTTTTAAGGGTATAATTTAAAGACAGTATCATTAAAGTCGCCAGTGTACTGGATAGGAATTTTTCTTTACTATGGATGGAGTAACAACAAGGCTTTTCTTTCCTTGAGGGCTGCTAATGTAACTCTGGGATTCTGCTATCAGAAATTGTGTCTTCAGTAACTGAGAAATGCCTTGCAGAAGCTTATTATTTAAAAATATCAGGTTGCACTCAAAACAACATGGGAGAAGCACAGATAATGTAATACCATTTTTACAAATGCATTCATCACAAAGCATACATCTTAATCTACTGATTATTCTTCAGACTGAATGTTATATACCATCTCCCTCATTCTGCTGAAATGTAGTCATCTCTGATACCACTCTTTCTATAGCAGCGCAAAAGAACATTTGACAATTTATTGTAGGATTAGAAATAAATGACTCAAGCTGTCAGTATATCTTTATGATGGTTTTGTATGGTCTGCATTTTTTAAAAATCAACTTTTTGCTGTCTTTACACATGTGTAAGTAAATTTACTTAGGCAAAAAATTAAGCACTGTAATTATTTGGAAGCCTTATATCTGTTATAAGTTTAAGAAATAGTTTAGTTAACTGGGAAAATCAAAAAACTGAAATTGTCAGACTATCTGAACTACCTTGACTGAGGTAATTTTAATTGCTTTTTGAATGTTTGATTTATGGAAAATTCAGTCCCAACTTTTGTTCTAAAAAGCCAGAAAAACCTGAGACCTCAAAAATCCTTGTGGGACTAGAAAATACCTTTCCATCCAGTTGTAATTTTTTATTACTGCAGCAACAAAGACAAAATTATATTTTTAATAATAAAATTATTATTTTCACCCAGAATTGTGGAATTTATGTGGACACTTCCCACTGGATTAGCAGTTAAAAATCAAGCTCCTTAGCCACCTTCTCACAGTACAGTGATCTTACCTTCGTCTTTAATCAGAAAAAGCAGCATAGTGCCTGGAAAACTACCATGGGCTGCTTAGTTTAATTATGTCTTGGCATGGCATCTTCTGGATCAGGAGATAGAATTGAGCTGAACTCTGGGGTTTACAGCTGCTTAGAGTATATTAAGACATACCTCATTCCATCTCTATTCAGAAAAAATATCTCTTATATAAAAGTAGGGGGAAATATTTGTCTAATTTATATGAATTTAAAATGGATTCTGAAGCTTTTGAAATGTGTGTTACTATCTGTATTGTCTGAATTGTGCAGTAATACAACAAATGTGAAATCTATGTTTCTTTCATACATGGGACACAACATTTATTTTCATGTATTTTGACAGTGAAATGCTTTCTGAGTGCCTTATTTTGGATGACACAAGCTGTCTTTGATTATAATGCACGTGAAGAATCAAATTTAAAATGTTCTCTTTTATAAATCTCAAAGTATTTATAAGAAATCATCAGGTGCTATCAGGAGCCTCTGAATCCCTGAAAACCAGTCTAATGCATGAAAGTCAACGTTTAATGTGCTATAGTCTCTTGTTTCCGTGCAGTAGCTCCAAGGAAATCAATTTTTCAGCTCGAGGGTGTTTCGATTTGGTGCAGATCTGTAACACTCATAAATGCTATCCAGAACACCTTCAAAATAACACAATTTAATAATCACAGATGTTCCTACTCTGTCTTCATAGCAGTGTTATAATATCATGACAATAAGATTTATCAGATTTCATGGTACCTACAACATGCACAGAGCTATTTTTGGCAAGGTTTTAATATGACTAAAAGTGAATAAACTGAATTGGAAACTTTAAGAAGACTTTGAATGAAAGTTTTGTGATATTTTGAAAATAAATGCTAACCTCCTCACATAGCTGAGATAGGATCAAATTACAATCACCTGATAACAGTTGCATTTGTGCTCCAAGATATTGAAATTTCAAAATGTTCTCCTGAATCTGGCTGAGGGATGAAACGGTTTAGAGTAGAAACCATACAGGACTGTTTCAAATGGTACTGACTACAATCACTCTACAAAGACTTTTGCAGTTAACATGCTATGGTGCTTTTTCCCTCATATCTCATCATACTAGACATAGATAGATCTTAAACTTTGGGCTCCTAAATTGTCAGTTTGTCATGGTATGCCTCTAAAATCAGTGAGTAGATGGAGATGTTGCCAAGTGCTGATGCATCATTCTTCAGATCTGAATGGATCTTTGGAGCCATCCATACCTCCTCACTGGCTGCAAGGAGGATAATGACACTGGAAACAGGTTCAGTTCAGAGGCTAAATACAACTCTGATGGGTTTGTGCCCTACAGTTTTGTAGGAAAAGCTTTCCTTGTTTTTTATTCTGCTAAAGAAGTGCTGCAGGCAGGAGAAGAGTTTAGAATCTGTCCCCAAAAGTCCTAACAATCAATAAATGAGAGGAAGCTTTATGTTAAAGTATGAATCAAAAGCTGTACAAGAAAGTGTATATGTCATGTTTTCAGCTGTGTTTTGTGAGATAGTGAAGTCAAAGATGGTCACAGATTTGGGGACATTGGGATTCTCCCTTACGTGCCTGGAGGCATAAGGCGCCTTGAATGTGAGAATAGAAAAGTGATGACTGACAGTAAAAGTCCCGGAACACAGGCATTTACCATAAGACACTCTAGTTCTTTGTCTACAGGTCTGTGCTTTAAGTACATGTTGAATAAGCAAGGTCAGTCTACATTGTCTGTATCCTCCACTTGTTCTTGTTACAGAAATAGATCCCTCTAACCTTCATTCTACTTAAATAAAAGCCTTCTACATTTTTTTTTTATTATTTTTTATTTTGTAAGGTTTAAAGAGCCACAGTTCTGTGCTTACATAAACTGCAGTTAGAAAACTGGAACCCAGATGATAAAGAGCCATGCATAATATAACATTAATTGCCATTAAAACAATACATCTGTAAGCCTTTAGACTGAATTCCAGGAAAAGCATTTCAGAGAATGTAGTATTGTGCATTGAACTGACTGTAAACATGAAATTAGTAAGACAACGAAAAAATGTAAGGCAACTTGTACATGATTTTTTGTTAACTCATCCTTTTTGTTCAGCATTTTGAAAACCTTACTAACTGCATAAAATTATTGTTATTTGAAAGATCAGAGTTTGGCATTTTTAACCAGTCTACTGCATATCTTGCCTATGACAAGGAATGGAACATTTACATTACCCTGTATTTGCCATATACTTTTAGATCAATTACCTGTAGAGAAATCTCTTTTTTTGAGTAGCATGTGAAAACAAATAAAGAAACAAACAAACAAAAAAATAGTACAATATTAAATGTAATATTCAGTAACTTTTATCACTTGTGGGTTGAATAAGACCTATGAGTAGAGAAAAATAATTTTAAGTGTGGCTGTTTGATTTGCTTGGTCTAAACAGCAGTGCAGAGAGAGCTCGTAAACTCCTGGCTCCAGATGTAGAATCTCAGCTATGTTTAACTGCAAAGGGGCATGAGACATAGTTATAGTCCAGTCCCCAACAGGGGTTTTCTTCAGCAGGGAATGCAGGCATACAGACCAGCAAGCAGTTATGCAGCTTTACAGCAAGTCTACTTGTCTGTACTATTTGGGATACTGGGACTGAGATTTAATAAAAAGTACCTGCATCACAGTATATAGTCACAGACTAGCAATCAAGGACCCTTGAAAGCAAGCATAGGGTGTTTTCAAAGCAGTATTAACAATAACTTTTACATTATTTTTAAAATGAAACTTCTTTTCTATATCTCCCATTTGCACCTTTGTCTTACTTTCAAATAATTTTTTTAACAGTGGTAAAATATGGAATTTAGTGCCTTCCCATAAAATCCACTCACTGATTTGCCTGAACAAACTGACCCAAAGGCCTTTCTCTGGATAACATTTACAAAAGCTTTATATTGACAAACACGTGCTTTGCTTGTACTGTTTCTACCAGTGGAACTTAGTAAACCTACCTCTTGGACACTGGTACTGTTAAATAACAATTTTGCCTAAAAATGTATCACCTGTCCAAAGCGTAATTAAAGATGAACATTTGGGCATTTTTATTTCTTTGAAGTTGCAATTTCAATTGTCTTGTAAAAGCAGGTAGGTACATGCTGCGTATCACTGTGTATATTTCGATTGGTCTCTCCTAAATACCTATAGCACAATTTCCAATATAGGGATCTTTATTTGAGTGTTTTGTGCTTGTTACTGCCTATGTAACAATTGCTCCAGTGTTGAGCATGCAGCTTGGTTGCTTTCTGGCATTTCTGCAGTGAAGCCTTGGATTAAGAGGCTCCAGTCTGAAGAGCCTGTCCTAACAGTCACTTACCAGGGTTTGAGCACTCTATGTCATATATGCACCTAGTATAGAGTTCCTACTTTTTTCCCTGAGTGACCCTGCAAACTACTGAAACTATTGATATAGAAAGGTAAGCAGACTGCACACTGAGAAAAGGTGTTACAGTGAGACTGATTCCCAATAGAAGGCAACTACTAGACACCAGGTAAAAGACACCATTTTGATGGCACAGTGAGACTTCAGAGGTACATGAATGACTGACTCCACATTCTTTTACTGGCTTTATGCACTTAGTCAAAAGTATATTTCCTGGGATGTATAAAAGGCTCAAGTGCCATATTTAGTTAACAGAGCCAGATACTTTGTTAATGTGAGGAAAGTAAACTCTTGTCTCTATGTAGCAACTGGAGATCAGGAGACGTGACGTATTGTTAGATATTAAAGGAAATTCTCTCAGTAGAGCTGCTAGAGGATTTTTTAAAGAAGTAAATTAAGTCAGTAATGCTAACATCACCATCACTGAGACACCTAAACTGCTTCTGCTCATAAGGCTGGGTTCAAAGTATGATGAAAAAAATGGAAAAACCTTGCTCAAAAATCCCAGGGAAATGGTTATAAAATACCAAAATCTGCAGCTCAGATTTTCATCTTTTGTTTGCACTGGAGGAGCACTCAGCAGACAAGAGTGTGGTTTTCCTAAGTTGTTCGTTAAATGCCTGGTCCTTGAGAAGGAGAGCAGGGAGAATGGTTGTTACTGCACTCTGTGACAGACTTCATTGAGTTCTTCCATGGAAATGGCATTTGACTTTCTAAATGCCTGCAAAAAAAATGTTCAACGTGGAGAGGTCATACTAAATCCTAACACAAACTTCTCAAGTTCAGTGATGATCATCAAGGTCCTCTTTGCTGTTGGTCATTTAGCCACTCTGCAATCCCTTTTAATCAATCCAACTGTATACAAAATTGCGGACTAAACACTGCATGGACTTCATCTCACTTACTAATACAGTGAAACAAAGCAGATGTTATAAGGTGCACAACAGTTTACTAAAAGGAAATGAAAACATGAAAATGAAAAGTAACAAGATGCTAATTGCTACTGTTGCTGTTTTACAGAGAGAAAGAGGCAGGTGCCCTTCATTCTCTAGAGAGATGCCAGAGGTTTAATGACCGAAAAAGTTAATATTTATTTATTTATTTATTTATTTATTTATTTATTTATTTATTTATTTATTTATTTATTTTAATGTTGGACCATCAGTTAGGTTTTGTTAGAGATATATCTCTAGACTGTATGCCTTGTTTTTGCAACTTCTAGCTGTTGTTTCTATCATTAATGTAGACCTGGGTATCCATAAGTTATCAACACTGTAACTGATCAGCCTTCCAATCTTGCTTTTAACAGCATGCCTATTAAAACACCAGTGATTTGCTTTCCTCTTAGCTCTTTCACAGAATCACAGAATCACAGAATCCCAAGGGTTGGAAGGGACCTAAAAAGATCATCTAGTCCAACCCCCCTGCAAGAGCAGGGTAACCTACAGTACATCACACAGGAACTTGTCCAGGCGGGCCTTGAATATCTCCAGTGTAGGAGACTCCACAACCCCCCTGGGCAACCTGTTCCAGTGCTCTGTCACTCTTACAGTAAAGAAGTTCTTCCTGATGTTAACGTGGAACTTCCTATGTTCCAGTTTACACCCATTGCCCCTTGTCCTATCACTGGATATCACTGAAAAAAGCCTAGCTCCATCATCCTGACACCTACCCTTTACATATTTGTAAACATTGATGAGGTCACCCCTCAGTCTCCTCTTCTCCAAGCTAAAGAGACCCAGCTCCCTCAGCCTCTCCTCATAAGGGAGATGTTCCACTCCCTTAATCATCTTTGTGGCTCTGCGCTGGACTCCTTCAAGCAATTCCCTGTCCTTCTTGAACAGAGGGGCCCAGAACTGGACGCAATATTCCAGATGCGGCCTCACCAAGGCTGAGTAGAGGGGGAGGAGAACCTCTCTTGACCTACTAACCACTCCCTTTCTAATGCACCCTAAGATGCCATTTGCCTTCTTGGCCACAAGAGCACATTGCTGGCTCATGGTCATCCTCCTATCCACCAGGACCCCCAGGTCCCTTTCCCCTTCACTACTTTCCAGCAGGTCAACCCCCAACCTGTACTGGTACATGGGGTTGTTCTTCCCCAGATGCAAGACTCTACACTTGCCCTTGTTAAATTTCATCAAGTTTCTCCCCGCCCAACTCTCCAGCCTGTCCAGGTCTCGCTGAATGGCAGCACAGTCCTCTGGTGTGTCAGCCACTCCTCCCAGTTTTGTGTCATCAGCAAACTTGCTGAGGGTGCACTCAGTTCTTTTCTCTGGCTGCGGTAATTCTTTTGCCATTCTCATTGACAGCAGCTATGAGTTCATATTGCTGAGGTGTTTTAGAAGAGGAATGTTGCAACTTGGAAGCTCTATCCATGTTCAACAATATTTAGCTTCTGAATAAACAGTTATGAATGCATCTTCTGCAAAAATATTTCACCTATTATGTCTGGCTCAGAGACAGAAAGTAGCTTTGGTGCTACGAATGGTGCTAATGATTTGACAAAAGAAAGTTTGCTTCATCTAGTTCTCATTTTATTAATAGATATCAAGAGTTCTGCTACATGACATGAACAATTTATTTATGTAAAGCAAGTGACTGAGACTTGTGAGTGAGCACAGAAAGTGATCTATCTATCTATTGTTCATAGTGTCACATTTTTGGAGGGAATCCAGAGTGACAAGTTTCATTCTATACAGTATGATGTTAAAAAGGGGTGGACCACACTTATTTACAGACACTAAAGTAGTCTCACTCTGTGCAAGAAATTTTAATTTTGCTTATCTCTACTTTAAATACAACATATTGCATGGGACCCATTATTTCCAGTCATTGCCACTTTTTTTCCAGTTTTCTCTGTTTCTCATTCTACACCAGACATCCACTTGAACGATATAAGCCATCTGTAGTTTGTAAAACACCTTTAAGCTATTGTTTTAAAGTTTTATACCTTTTAATGTTTTCATATTTATTTCCTGCTGATATCAACACATATGCTGCCAAAAGCAATCTTTGGTGGATACTAACATATTCATATTGAACATTTGATCCAGAAATTTTGCAGATAGTAGGCAAAGGGAACATCTGTGAGAAGCAGATAATTTTTAATATTTATGGATAGCTCATTTCCATGTTGTAATCCTTGAGATGGGATCGGGTTTGTAAGGCTCTGTACAATGCGAGTAATTTTTCTATATTCCCATCATGGTGAGGTAATGAAGGGAGCAGTGGTTCTTAAGAAGGAACACTGAGTTTACGAATTAATGTTGGAGAAAAGATCCCCGCCATTACTTGATTGAAATACACAGTAACTGTACAAAGAGGATGATCTTGCGTATTTTAATACTGTCAGGATGTTCTTTCAAACAAGACAATCTAATCTGGAAGCACACCTATACTTCAAAACTGGAGTATGAAGTGAGAATAATTAACTGGTTTTTGAACTTTCCAATAGACACAGCTTTTATTATATAAACTTTAAAGAAGAGCAATATGCTCAAAGCATTATCTCAGCATTATTAACTATTTATAAATCTTGTTTCTTCATTGGCAAATAGGTCAGTTGGTTGAGCTCTTCCTCTGCCACTGGTTTGAAATTCCATACTATCATTTCACTTGGCATAGAAAGCTCACCCACCTGAGGTAAAAACAGGTTTATACTGAAATTTTTCCTAAACCCATGAATGTGAAACTGAAGATTCACTAATCTTGCTTATAAAGGTAGTGAAGATGTATAAAAGTGGAACTAGATTGCTAGTCATTAATTCATTGTAACATCAATTTTGCATGGGTTTGCAAACACATGAGCTGTAAGTCATAAATGCCTCACCTATTCTTTTTATATTTCTGCTTTCAACAGTAAGAATACCAGATGTAAATCTCTTCCGTTTCATTTCTAGGCACTGATGGCAATGATTCTATGCTTGATATCTATTTAATTATGTTTTGCCAATAAGGGTAACACTTTAAGTAGCACACAATCTTTGAATTCTTTTAAAGAATGAAGCGTGAATCAAAAATTCTATTTTGTGGCAGCTCCCTATAGGTCCCTATGTTAACTAAACATATTTAATTTCAACTTTCTGATAAAATTTGCAGGTTTCTGATAAAAGGAAGTGAGATCACATTCTCTTATTTGTTTGTTGACATTAGAAATTCAGTATGGATTTTTGCACTCAGAGCATGTCTGTGATCTTTTGCCAGCACCTTGTCAGAACAGACCTAGAAGTCGTATTCAAAGTCAAAATGGGCCTATTTTTGCATGGAGCTTAAACTTAAATCTTGAACCCCTGTCTACCACCTGGGACAGAGAGGTGGTCAACTGATTTCTCACAACAGCTTTCTAACAGATTTTTCAGTGAAATCAACACATCCATGAATGATATTGTGAATGGGTAAAATTCCTGCAAGTGAAAGTGAAACAGATGTCTTCTACACCAGAGCAATCTCTATTTAACAACAGTGAAAATCACTTCACAATCTCATGGCTTCTCATTTCCCTTTACTTTCCCCAGGTTGTATATCTTCTTTAAAATAGTGCTATATCCAATAGATCTCAGCCTGAAAGTTTTGATGAAACGTATGGATATTGACTAAGCATAAAACCCCCCCAAACCAAAATCACTAAGTTATTCACTGAAGCAAACATGCTGCATGGTATAAACTTTATATATCTGTGCTGATAGCTGTGCAAGCTTGCTGATCTTTGCTGAACCTTGCTGAACCATCCTATGGTGAAATACATGTATTGCTTTATAGACAGATACTGACTTCTCTGCAAATCAAATGGGTGGAGTTAAATATTCTCTGTTTTAAGAAATATTTCAAAGCTTGTGAAAGGGAAGAGACTGCAGTAAAAAAAGGAAAGAATTCCAGACGATACATACAGGATCACTGACCAAGTATCTCCTTCAAGTGACATTTGCAAAGGACTGCAACTTGGAAACACTAAGAATGCAATTAGAACACAGTGAGGATCTGAACTGGAGTGAACAAAGGCTGAGATGCAGCAGAAAGTTTCTATCACTATTTCGAGTTTGCTTCTCACACATTTAACAGCTGCCCTGTCACTCACATGAAGTCTGAGTGGATTAGAAGGATTATCAAAGGCAGTATGCCTTCTATTCTGCTTCAAAGCTAATCAAAATTGGGTACACATGCAGTTATCCAATGCCAACATCAATCAGAGTGTGACTGACACTGACACTCCCTGAATCAATTCCAAGATGTTGCCCTACTGAGCACAGAACTATGCATCACAAAAATCCCCACTCCCATGAGACTCACCTGGACTTAAAAATCTCTAGGAACTCAAATTCAGATCATGTTTTTAAAATATATGACCAAAGCCAGGTTCAATTTTCAGCAAGAATGGCACATACTGAAATACGCCACTTTCAACAAAGAGCTAAGATTTCCCAGGGATACCATCTTTTCAAACACCAACCTAACTGGATATTGCTTATCTTAGGAGATCAAATGAGATTCTGCTCCTGGTGGCATATCTCCAAGTAAACATGCTGTACACAAAGGAAAAAAACAAAGGCACCAGACCTTAGATTCAGACTGCTGCAGAGTACTCAGAGCCTGGTACATGCATATGAATGTGTTTAGAATGCTTCAGCCTTGGCTTCTTTTCAGGTTTATTCAGAATTTCTTCCAAAGTTTCAATTCAGTATCACTATCAGCAGCTCTTCTCTACATCTCCCTTTCACAAAGATCTCAAAAGACAGACTGAATCTTTAGAAATGTATTCTGACCCTAACCATTAGCAGGAAACAGAAAGGAGTGCATCCCTTTAAGCAGTGACAATGAAACATGCAATTAACATTAAAGGAGAGATGCAACAGAACAGCTTATGTTAAAGGACAAAATCCTTATGACATCTTCAGAAAGCCCACAGTAAAACACCCACATATTCACAAAAATAACAAAGCTTATAAAATACTGTTTATGATTCTGAATGAGGAAAATCAAATAAATAAGAAATATTATTACCAAATATTGAAGTCAATCAACATGTGACTGACATCAAAGATTGAGGCAGTTGGAAAAGTTACCTGTGAAATGAAAATTGCAATGCACAACCAAGGAACACAGACAATTACCAGAACAGATCAAACAAGAAATCTACTGAGAAATGTAGAGCTAAAATGCATTGAACCAAGCAGATTTCTAAAGTGTCTACAACTGTCAGATGCTTTTGCTACACTTGTCACTGGTACAGTTGTCTTAGCAAAGGGAAGGATTATGTTTATTTCCTTCATTAAAGAATTTAAAGTTATTACTGGAGTAGTTTCATTAGGCAAATGCTTACCTCATTTTGTGTCTTCAATAGGTATTTAGGGGTCATAATAAATAGAGTGCAGTGGTCACATAACCAGCAAATGTGATCCAAGGGGACATACAGAGGAGAAGATAGGGTAAAACCAGAGAAGTTTTATTTCCTTTGCATGCAACTCTGTCAAAGAAGGTGCTTGAACTGGCTGTAGTAAGATCACAGCAAAAATCTAGTTCACAAGGCAGGTGGCAATCCTAGAAAGACTTTCAAAATGAGGTACCAATCTGATCTTGTCACTGGAAAATAAACTTTGCTTTGCAAGACTAAGAATTTTTATGTGTTCAGTTCATTTATAAATAAAAATAAAACAAAAAAATTAAGGTAATGTGATTACTGCTTATAGGTAGTTACAGAAGGAAAAGATTTCCAGTAACGGAGAGCTTTCTATCTTTCATGATAAAGACATAACAAAATCCAGGGATCAGAATTTGAAGCTGGACTTTTATTTTTTGTTTTGCCTTCTTCATGGTGCATAAGTGAATATTATTTTCTAGGATCATCCAGGCATATTTCACCTAATTAATTTCCTACCATTGCAAGGGCATTAGGGATTAGTTCCAGTCTTTGCCTATAGCATAGCTAAACCTCATGAGGTCTAAAATTCTTTGGTCTAATGAACACCTGCAAGTTTAGAATAAAACCTTGGTAAAACTTAATGACCTGATACAGATGATCTTAGGGTCCCTTCTGGCTTCAAACTCCAGGAAACTTTGTAATAATTTCAAAAATCATATTTATTAACCTATGCTGTGCTTGATATATAAGCCACCCAGCACAGCTGATCAAAAAAGAGATGTCTCCCTTGAGCCAGGAGCATGCTTTAGAAGAGAGAACAAGAAATAAGTGGCAGTTAACTGAAAGCACTTCCCTAAATCCCCATATCATGACACACTCCATTAAAATGTTACTTTGAATCCCTAACAAGCGTCGATCAGGGAAGTCTGGATTCTTAGCCCCAGTCCTCTAAGCATCTAATCCTACAAGAGTTCCACATCGGTGCTCCTCTGTCTTTGTCCTGAAGTGTGAAAGTACTCATTATTAGTACTGGGGTTATCAGGAAAGAAACCAAGTCTACTCTCACTCCTGAAAAATAACAGCTTAAGAGCTGAGAGAATGTACTGCCTTACACAAAGTTTAGCACTTTGGCAAGGAATTCAGGAGCTTTTCTTTATTAGTATCTGTAAATCAAAGCTAAATGCTAAATCACAGGAATGGTACACTATCAAATTTCATCTTGAACAAACTCCTCCAAGTGAATTCTGGTTTCAACCAAAACCTGACGAAGAGAGAAAATACCCACAGTTCATTCAATCAGAATGAGAACAAGGTCCAGTTACAGTAGTTCATCAGTGCAAAATTTTGAAACCTCCAAACTGTGTCTGCCCTCACAGAACAAATTCAATACTGGGACTACAGTAAGGACAGCCAGGACTTTATTAGGAGAAATACTCACAGGAACTCAAACTAGATTTCAAGTTATATGCACAATGATTTTACTTTCTGCATTTTTTTCTAACCTTTTCTGACCTATTCTAAATCTGCCCGATGTTCCTTCTTTTCAGTCTTAGGGTACAGTTTGCTCCATCCAGCTAGATAATATATTGATTCCTTCATAATCATAGTCATAGAATAGTTAGGGTTGAAAGGACCTCAAGATCATCTAGTTCCAACCCCCCTGCCATGGACAGGGACACCTCACAATAAACCGTGTCACCCAAGGAAGGCTCTGTCCAACCTGGCCTTGAACACCACCATGAATGGTGCATTCACAGCTTCCCTGGGCAACCCATTCCAGTGCCTCACCACCATTACCGTAAAGAACTTCCTCCTTATATCTACTCTAAACTTCCCCTATTTAATACTCCGTATCTGATATTTGCAGATTTAAATATATTCTCATCTTTTTGTATCATTTGCAGCAAAGTTCCTAAGTTTGCAGATATTTCAGTAAATCACAATCCTGAAAGCCGTTGAGGAACTGTGTAACACTAGGTTTAAGCAGATCCTCTGACTTGGTCTTTCATGTCTAGTAGTGTCCTTTTTTTACCAGCATTAAACAGATTACATATCATGCTAATCCTTTTCTGGGCACATAAACTAAATGTACCCTTGCTCAAGTTCTCCAGTCATTTGGTTGAAGTTGTTCAAACAGAATGCTGTATTACACAGATTTGCAGCATGTTGGGATACTAACACAAAGCAATACATGAGCGTTATATTTTAACCACAAAGTTTTAAATCACAAAACAAAGAGTTCAGATAATTACACAAAATATATATTAGTATATTTACTCTCCACATTTGAAAGGAGTGTCAGTCTACTCAGATAGAGGTATAACCAATAAACTACATTCAGCGCTCATGCTTGACCAAGGTTTATGCAAACTGTATATTTTTACAGCTTTAATTTGTATAATTTAAACCCATCTAAAATCACCATTCTGGTGTGAATTTTAGAAGGCTTAAGATTAAAATAATTATTTACAATATTAATCTCTCCCCTATATTAACATAGATATTTCTAACTTTATAAAATAACTGTAGTAATCCTTTACACTGAATTCAGAGACTCAAAGAAACATCAGTTTTTCATTGAGACAGCACCCGTATGTTGAAAGCTAAATGCTCATGATTAACAATATTTAAATAAACTGCTTACTGATGATAAGTGGCTATATAAAAGATACATATCAATGTGATGGGTTCAAAATGTCACTTAGTATATTTTTGGGTATTCAGTTGGTCATTAACTTACAGTGCAACTAGTGGCTGTTTGAAATATCTGTTCTAATGATTTTCAGCTGAGGAAAAGCATGTAAAATGCAACTATTGTGGTTAAATATATAAAACCCAAGGTGTTACTGTATGTGTTTACTTAGTGTTAAAACCTATGTAATAAATACCTACTTTGCCTTTCACAGCTGTTAAATAGGTACAATTTTATTATTTGCCATGTAATCAGTAGAGATTAAATATCTTAATAAGTCTCAATTAAAATCATCAGATATTTATGATACTTATTGTAAAGCTTCATAAAAAAAAACAACCTGCCACTATTTATAGCTCTCCTTAGACTCCAATGTTTCTGAAATAGATAGAACCTCTCCTGCCACAAGCAACAATTTGAGATCAGGTTTATTTGATTTGTTGGAAAGTAGAGTACAATAATGAAGTCTAATAGGTGGTCAATTAATCAATTAGTAGATAGGCAACCATGTGAGCAGAGTTTGCAAAAAACAAAACACTGCTACTTTCCCCCAGTCACAAGAATTTTCCTTCCTAATACATACTAACTTACCTTTTTATCAGTTATCCAAACAAACATGCATGTGAAATGACCTCCATTCATGAAATTAACTTTATTCCAACACCACACAGGGGCATTTACAGAATATAATTTTTGTGATCTTTTATCTTTGTAGTATTGATTAAATGAAGATGATAGCCTTAAGAGGCTGTGAAGCCTGTCTTGTGCTTTTCAGTCCACATTTCAAAGACTTGTATTGTATAAATTATAATAGGGAGGTAACTGAGAACCATAGTTTATTATTAAACTGTCAGTTCCGAGAGAAATTTGAACTTCAAAAATTCCTTTCTTCTGTGTTTATTGTATATGTGGATCAAAAAAAAAGAACTGTCTGGGAACAAGTAGTCTTTGAATAAGTCAGCATGAATTCTCCCTTACACACAAGCCACCCTCCCAACATTAGAAACCTATGAAAAGATTAGTAGACAGATATTAGACCTTTATATCCTGCAGTTTTTCTATAGAAGATCTAAGTTTTAAAATAGATATTGAGATAAATATGCAAAGAAGAGAAAATACAGTGTGCGTGAAATCTTTGTGCAGTTCAGGAAAGTATCATTTTTTTCTGGCTTATTTATTTCAAATAGTTATCTTTTCACAATATCCAGAATGACAATAACTGCTTAGCAATAGATTGAAGAGGATTCACATTAGTTGATATATGCATGAGCCCCACCAACTAAACAATTAGCATAAACAAAACAATCTTGCTATCACAAACATAATATGGCAAACGCACAGAAAACGGATGTTACTGCTTAATTATCACCAACAAAAGGATTTATTTATTTATTTGTTCTTTTAAGAGTGTAAACCAGCTGTTATGACAGTGAAGAGTGCTGTAGTGTTTGCAGTGCATATCCACTGGTTATATGCCATTAGTAAGACATGGTGCCATTGCTATGACTTGTTGACACCATGCGAGAGATAATGTAATTTTACAGTGGCATGACTGGGCATCTCTTTGTTGCTACTTCAAAACTTTCATTAGCAAATTGCGATTCTGAGGGCTTAGGAAAGGAGAAAGTATCTGTTTGGCAAAGTATCTGTATGACCTTATTTTACAACAGTTCGTACCTGTTGACTCATAAAACCCCTCGCCTTTCAGTGAGTATTTCTTATATACTTTGTGAATTGGTGCACATACAATAATTTAGGAAAAGGACAGAGACAAGGGATCAATGTCAGTATGAGAAGCAGTGCAATCAAGAGTAATCTGTAATTCCTTGTCACTGCTCTGCTGTTGTATGGCAGAGTATAGCTGCAGGCATACTCAGCTAGATATTGTTTTCACTCAAAGAGGGAGTGGCAGATTGCTGAGATCACAAAAGACATTTTTGTTTTCTAAACACAGCATCTTTTGAATAACCTCTCAGATAAAGTCCCTTCACCTTTACAGTCTGCAAATGCCCTTGCTTCCCAGCTGACTTTGGATGAGCACAGAGCAGAGTGTCTTATTTCATGACATCTAGCCAACGAATTGGCAGCATTTCTTTCAGAGATGAATTCTGTTTCTCTGACTTACACCTTAGTAGTGTGACTGTAAAGTGATATACTGTCCATTTAGATATATCTAAACTGAGGTGGCAAATTAAATTAATGCAGAATGCACCACCCTGTCAGGTGATACTGGCAGCTGACAGTAAATAAACCTGGGCACACCACAAAACTGTTCTGGAATTTGTGATTATATAGGGCCTGGGACAACACTGTGATATCACTCTTCCTGCATGAAATCTCAATGCATAATGAAAATTGCATGAGTCAGTTGGTAACAAAAAACTGCTGTTAGGGCATTCTCCTCCCAAATGATGCCCAGAGGCTGCATAAGGAATTTCCTCTGCAGAAAGTAGAATAGTCACAATCTTAATCTGTGACACCAAACCATGGATTAGTGCCTGGTTTTAGGAAGCTGTCTGGAAGGAAAATGTGTGTGATGAGCACTGCTTACAAAATATCTCTACCTCAATACATCCACACTTATAACTTGTATCCAGCTAAACAATCTTACGTGTCATTTCGCCTTTGGTTTAGGGAGTGCAAGAACCTACAGATAGTAGGGCAAAATGTTCTTTGGTTGCCTTAAGGAAATATGTCATATGGCTATTCCTACTTTGAAATTCTGTGAAACAAACCAATTATTTTAGGTTCTGACGCTGATTTATCTTAAAGTTCCTCTGTTCTCTCTTTCAGAAGAAAAAAAGCATTTTACGTGTATGAGGAACATGAAGCCTAGTCAAACGTGCATCATACCTATTAGGGGGGCTGTATTTTGAATCTTTAATTTTGTTTTCATGTCCTCTTCCCTCATTCCATTTTCCATTTGCAGTTCATGAAAACTTTCTGTTGCGATTGCAGTTTTTTTTTAACAACTTAATGTCCTACTATTCTTTCCTAGAAAGCATAAAATGTAAAAGATGTACAGACCAGGCTTTTGTAATTGGTTCTACTATTTTCTTCAAGAAAGGAGGGACGAAGTCTGGCATTTTTCATTTGGACACAGTGCATTTTTATTGAAAGTGAAAGATAATGGCTTTGGCAGTCCCTCTTTAATCCAATCTACTCCTCAGTGTCCTCGAAAAGAAAATTAGAGAACATGGCCACAGTTGGCATTTTGTGATAGGGTCCATTTTTCTTCTATTGAGAATACAGACACTGGCTGGCATTTCTCAATTAGGTCCTTTTTATTTTTTTGCCTATTGATAATGAATTCTTTTATGTGTCTTTCACTTTAAACTGCTCTATAACATGGACTGCTGAATACAGTAAGTCTGATAATTAACTAGAATGATAACGTGAATAGCCGTTTTGTTATAATTTCACGGTATTTCCTGTGATTGCAAATGACACCACCCTTTGTTCTAATACATGTATCTGGGAAATTGGGATTTATTTGTATAACATTCAATAAAATCATTCCTTCACTCTAACACAGACAATTATAATAAATGACTATTTTTTCCTACTGTTTAGCAACTAATTTTACAGACAATTAAATTGCACTAACAAATAGATTAGTCAACTTTAATGTGAATCTATATACTTGTTTTTACTGTTTTATTTTGCAGCAAAATTTGTCAGCTTCTATACATATAGTAAAATATCTACTAGCCATTTGTATCAATGACTATTATTCAATCAACCCACTTTTTATGGGTAATCAATCTGTATTAATTTGGCTAAGGTGTTTGTTAGCTAGATTAGGCATGTGCACATGAACAAATCAATCACCTTTTAAACAGGAAAGTTAGAGAAAGCACACAAAACTGGCTATGCTGATTGCGCCTAACTTTTCAGTAGAAAGAGGAGGAATAAAAAAGTTACTGAAATGATGAAATTTTAAAATTCAGACTTTTTTTTTTATTTCCTACAACATCTGTTAGATATATTTATGCAATTTACATAATACATATACTACAACTTATTCTTGCTCTGTGAAATATTTTTATCTAATGGTATGTTAGAACTGGAAGAATAACAAACAAACAAACAAACATACCTGGAGGAAAGTTTGCTCTGAGCTCTATTTTTGCAAAGCCCAGAAGCGTGAAATTCCTTTTTGAATTCACTTCAAAGCCTAGAAAGTTATTATTTCACTCATCAACAAGTATCAGGGGGTTTTATTGGCATATTCAATAATTCAAAAAGTTTTTAAAACAACTAAAATTTAAATTTAAATAATACAATATAATAATAATAAAAGAATAGAACATATTGTGGCCATTCAACAAAATAAGTTGCCTTATAAAACAATTTTATAGTCTTTGGCCTAAGGATCTCTCACCCTGATGAATTAGGAAGGCCCAGAATTATTTAGACAATGATGTGCTATGTACTAAAAACAATCCAGCCATTACAGGTTTGCATAAATGTGTCTTTCCTCATAGCCGTCACCTTCACCGGGAGACTAGAGTAGGCATAAGATCTTGTGATGTCCTTGCACATTCATTCACATGACGAAGTAAGTGAACTACTTCCCAGTTGACCACAAGACTGAGGGGAACTAATATGGCTTTTAACAATCTTATGCATCTCAAGATCAAATTTAAACATAATGATGCTCTTTGGCAGGAAAATCTCCAGGCTTGAAGAGGTCAGTAGACAAGATTAGCTCATATTTGGACTATAACTTTGCTATTGAAAGTTTATTTGTAACATGAAATCTGTCAAAACAGCCTCCGTGAGTTCCCTGATCAATATGAGAGCTAAGAAAGAACAAGAAAGAAAGTCCAGGCTTATGCAAATAATTTTCCAATTAAGAATCAAATCAATAAATGTTTAGCACAAAAAGTAAAAAAATAAATAAAGTTCATTACAAAAATAAATATCAGCATTAAGTTAGTTAACTTGGGAACTTAGCAGCAGAAAGTATTTTGAAACTTATGCATACTTTCTACAGTGTGAACACATTCTGGTGTAGCATCTGAACAACACTTTTTCAGAAGACAAGGTGAAGGATAACCCTCAAGGGCAGAGTTGCAAGCTCTTTTAAGACAAAGTAGAAATGCCAATCAAAGTGCAGATGGTTTTTCTCCAGAGAGGTGATTATTTTTTCATAGATCCTTTCTTAGAAGAATGGCTTAAATACATCAACTAAACTTCATAGTAGAATTGTAATAGTACAAACTAAAAGGAAACATATCTCAGGCATAAGCTTTACTCAGGCGCTTAAAAAAAAGACATTTTATTTCCTGTATAAAAAAAAAAAAAAATCCCAAACCAAAAAAACCCAAAGCCAGACTTGCAATTGTTTCCTTTCCCCGTGCACTAGAACAAACTAACTTTAAATACCTGATGAGCCTTAACTTATGGTCATATCTCCACACTTACTGACAGTATCTTAGGCACGACTTTTCTTTAACGCTGTGTGAAAATATTTAGCTACTTAATGTTTAGATCAGAAATAATGTCCTAAAAAATAACAAAAGTATTGGTATAGAATCAGAGCTCTCAGGTAAAATCATTCTAGTAATGGAATAATAAAATTTTAATAACTGCCTGATAGGCAAAAATCTGATATTCTGTTGTTCTTTAATTGTTTTTTATTAATTCATTATTTGTCTATTAGGTTTGAAAACTGTGCTGTTTAAAGTATGATTTTTAAGAAAAATATTCCTAAAAATGGCATCAAAATACTTTTATTCAGCAGTTTACAGTGACATCAGTCTCGTCAGTTTATCTCAGTGTAACTAATCAGGCTTCAATAAGCAACTTTGTGTACGATAAAGAAAAATCTAGACTCCACATGTTAAGTATTTGTTGAAGTAGAATGCATTTTTTTCACTAGAGGCAGCTAGAATTTTGAATACAAATAAATATTGCTTTAGCAATTGTTCTTGATTCATAAAGAATATTGGGGGGGGGGGGGGGTGTGGAGAGAGAGAGAACCCAAAAAACAAACCCACAAGAAAATGCTAAAATCTGTGTTATGTGTTGGACAGGTAAGGCAAGTTCAAGCCCTCATTAGGGTTGAAAGTTCCTGTTATACTAAGCATGTGCATTTCTGCAGTATAACATCTACGTGTGAAACTGCAGATGGTATTGCTATACAGGGTGAATAGAAATTATGCCCTGGTAGGAATTATAATTTCCATAGTTATAAGATTAGTTGTAACCTATGTAGATAGAAGTACTGTGGATCTCTGTATAGAGATTTCCTTCAGAAAAAAAAAAATACTTTAGGTTTGAATACGTGTAATACATAGAGTCAGAAAACAGATATATTTATATTTTTAAAAGCAGCCTTTATTTTTCTAGAAATGCTGTGTTATGGCAGATGGTCAACCTAAAATTATAATTGCCCACCACTATTGCAGTTACAGGCACACCTGCTGCCTCCCTTTCTAAATGAGACTACCAGTCACAACCCACCCATTTAACATAACAATAATTTCTAAAGCCACTCAAGAGCATCTCCACAGACGGAATCTAAGTCACAATACAGCCAGAAAAAGTCTGTTTAGAGAAAGCCTATGGTGAAGCAATACGCCTCAAGAAAATGTTCTTGACAAAAGTGCTCCTAGCAGCTACCTCTCTAAAATAAAACTTCAGTTACCACTGCCTCTACACTTGAGGGAAGCTTTTATAATCACTAGAAGAAAACAAGATAGCCCACAGCTTATCTAACCTCTTGTATTAATTCAGAGAGATCCCTGCAGATCTTGTAGACTCATATTAGGGCCAGATTTTAAAAGGTATATGGGTACTGAACACCCTGAGGAACTGCTCATAGGAATACCTATGCTTTATGTCACTTCCCTGATAATCAGACCCACATGCAGGCTCAAAAAAACATATGAAGAGAGGAAATATCTATAAATTGACTTTCAAAGCTAGAAAGCCAAACTGATCTCAAAACCAGTGTGATACCTGACTCTGCTCAGGAGCATTTAGCTCTTCTGAAGCTTGATGTTTACATAATTCTCCACATCTCTAAGGGAAAAGACCCTCTACTAGTTTAGATCTTGGAAATCTGACTTGAAATATTCTTCACTGCCTTTCAGATTCTCAATCTGCATGGTCTAGACAGATAGAAATCCAGGTGTCTCACCTCCTGGGAAATTATTTCAGATTCAGTATGTGACTTATACAGTAATTCTACTGCGAAAGTTATTCCAGTTAGTCTAAATGAATTTCAGTTGGAATAGGGTTTTGGATGCTTGACCTCATGGAAGGGATGGGAGCTGGCTTCTACTGTCTGGCTTATTCGAATTTCTTATTAAATATCCATCTAATTGAAGATAAGTCAGAAACAAAGCCTTGATATTTTCCCAGCTGAACTGTTTTAAGTGTTTGATTCTAGTGTTTGTCTTACATATTCTTCCCTATGCGGTGCATCTTTCAATGCTCATTTATAGAGTGCGTTAGCTTTAAGAAGGGAGCTTGGATGTGTGTCCACTCATAGCTGATCTATTGCTGGCTAGTAGTCATGCTTCTCTTCCAAAAATGAGAAATGTGCTTGAATGGCTCAAACTTCACAGAATCTAGAACTTAGGTTTTGTAAGACCTGTAACCACTCATATCATCCAGTAAGTGACCTCAATAATTCCTTTAATTTGTGATGAAAATTACCATAAGGTGATTTGAGCAACTGCTCCTTCTTTTGGGCTCTTTATAGTTGCCTGTTTTTTGTAAGGTATCTGGATCGATCCCCTTCGAAAACAGGGAACTCATGTATTCCTCCTGCTCGGTTTTGCATTTTTACCTGAATGTTCCGGAGAAGCATTTCAACTGTAGGCAAGAGGCATGTCAAAAAAAACCAAAACCAAAAAACCCAACAAAAAATCTACCAAAACCCAACCAACCAAACAACAACAACAAAAAAAAAAAAACCCACTTAGGCTGAATGGTTATTGTATCCAAAAATCTTGACCTCATCATGCAAATGTTACTATGGGGGATTGGCTTGTCGAAAAAGGTCACATTCCCATCAACGAGCTGAAACAGGACATCTGTGTAGAACATAGTGCAAACTTCTCATGCCAGATAATGAGGAACTGAAGGACACCGGCAAACAGCAACATACTATGACCAATCACAGCCAAGGACACTAAGCGATAAGTGCATGAGAAAGAGGATGGTGGGAGGGTGCATGGTGTAGCTGCAAAAATGTAGACCTTACGCAATGCCTTATTTGTGCCAGAACCAATCAAGTGCCTAGTATTTGCATATTTACTGTTATATTAACCGAAGGTAGAAGCCCAATAAACGAAGCTTGCTGTTAACTCATATTGAGTCGTCCGAGTCTTCCTTTCACTACAAGTTACTATCTGTAAAACTGAATGGAAAGATACTTTAAGAGTATTCTATGACATAGAGGGCTGAAGAAATAGCTTAAGAATCTTATAACTGTGTTAGTTTTCGGCATGAACTAATCATAAAAGCGGAAACAATAAAAACTTTAGAAAAATGCTCTAATGAAGCACAACAATGAATGGCTAGTGAAATGAAGAAGCAGCTGATTTTACATGACCAGTGGCAGCTTGAATTGCACCTTGCAACCCAGCAGGAAAGGTGACAGGACCTCAAGACTTGACAATCCCATGCTGTGAGTAAGATGCTGCTGCAGAAGGGGGAGAAGTAACCAGGTGTCCCGTAACTGCTCAGCTAACTTCACCAAACTTGGCTGTAAATGCAGTTGTATTTTTAAGTTATTCCTGTTGATCTACCTTCTTGGATTTTTTTTTTTTTTTATGTAAACTAAAATTAAATAAAAAAAAAAAAACAAAGAAACAAACAAACAAAAAAAAAAAAAAACCCCACCAAAAAACCTATTGCAGCATTTAATTCAAGTTTGAGTGGGGAGAATTACCCGGCTGAGCACCAGAAAGTCTGAGATTTCTAGGTTAGGACTCACAATGGTGTTTATGTTTCTTTATATTTGATCCTGGCCCTTTTTGCTGCTAATTGCTTGAAGTTGTCAAAAGGTATCAGGAACATTCAGCACCAGACTAGAAATGTTAAATGAATCTAGATAGCTATGAATAAGGAATTCAGAAGTTACGAAAGATAAGCTAGATAACATTTTTGGACATAAATTAAGACACATATATTTAGGCACATAAATTGAGACCATTGTAATATTTGTCCTCTCAAGACAACTTTTAAGCCTCACCCTTTTAGTCTTCAGTTTCCTTCACAGCTTCTAAACCCATTCTAATTTATCTTTCTGTTCAAGATGATGACATTCCCATTCTTCCTTATTCATTAAAACTGAAGAAATATTACAGCAAATAGAGAGGTTTTCAAATGAAGTAAGGGCAGGTGAGTACACAGTTACTATGCAAAGTTCATAGGAGTTGGGTGCTTGACTTTTTTTATGCAATTTCACTCCCTCTGCTTATAGCTTTTAGATTCATTTCCTTTGGCCAATCTTTTTTTTCCCAGTACAGAAATAGAAAAACGTTTGAAGAAATGGGAGTAAAAAAAAGAGACTTTTTCTATTTTTCTGAAACCAACAAAAATAGTCAACATCTGCAGTAGCTTACTTTATATGACCTTTTCACACTGCTTTCACTCATAGTGGCGGAAATAGCATAGCAAGTAAATATACTGCTGTTGATCTGGAAAACCAGTGATGTCAATGTTTGTGGTTATCAAGAACACAATGAATGCCCTTGACACTTAGGGCTATAAGAAATTAGTTTTTTGAGTGATTTTAGTTCTTTGCTTCATTCTTTACCAGGGCATTATTTAAACTGAAAACTTTACAGTTTTCTCATTCAAAGACCTTTTCAATAGTTAAGAATATGCTTTCAAACCATAACTGTATCAGTCTGTGTGGTTGTGCCTTTATCAAGAAAATATATACACATTTTGTTTGTGATGCTGTCTAAAATCTTGACAGCTAAAGAATTCATCTTTGGAAGTGTAGATTCATTTGTGCTGTTAGTTGCAAGTGAGTAAAAGCCTCTCTTTTATAGGGTGGATCTAGTGCCACATTGATTATGCAAATAGAACTGTGAATGCCTTGGGCACACATTGCTGAAATTGGATGGTAAGTATCTCAGAAGGCAGGCCTGAATTTTGAAGCCAGTCAGTTGTTCTTCTATTCCTGCATTAGTAAATTATAAGCTACTTAGAAATCAGTTCCCTTTCTACTTCTACAGGGTGCAGCTGGCTTAAGATTTCTTAAATACAGTTTTGCTTCAGAGAACATGTGTGTTAAGAGTGTTTATACCGTGAGCAGGCATTTCTTATTTGAAAAATCTTTTTCCCTAATGAAAAAAAAAATCTGGTTTTAAAATAATAAATGAAAAAGGACAAAGCTGACAAAGTAGGAAAAAAAAATCTAATTAAAAACAATAAAAATGTTGTTCCAAATACCCCTTTTTTCTCCCCCTCACTACCCCGATACTACCCCAATTTTCCATTTTGGAAAAAAAAAAAAAAAGATCAGGGAATTTGGAAAAAAACTGGAGAAAATAATAATAATAATAATAATAATAATAATAATAATAAAAAGCTGCTTCTGGTCAGCTGTGATGATGATAACTTCTGCTGTGGAACTCATTTTGCTTTACTACTTCTCTTTCACAAACGTCAGGCTCAGAAGGTGGTTCCTTTTGGAAATCAAGTGAAAGCTATGCCAACAAAACCAAGACATACCTTAGAGCCAAAAGATTAACTAAATACGAATTTCCCTGTAGCGAAAGCTGGTTGTGTCTTTACAAGCTTAAAGGTGGGGAATCACTGAGTGCAATGTGGAAACTAAACAAGCAGACTTAAAATGGGAATAATTGATCAGGCTAACAATTCATCAAAAGAATCCACAGAACCCTGACACAGTGGATTTTCTCTCAAACACTGAAAATCCACTTAACAGGATCGGACTTTAAAAAACATACTCTTGGAATAAGAAGAAGCTTGCTAGGACACTTTTTCTCTGCTTCTCTTTTCTGTAAGTTAAAGACTAACTTTTATTTATTTTTTTTTAGGAATTTGCAAGGAGTTTCTGAACAATAGATAAGCACTAGTTGTGTCAGAAATAATTATTTTTAGTGTCTATCTCTGTAAAAATGCTGGTTTGCTTACATATGCCTTAATCTAGGAAAAGCTGGGGGGGGGGAAATTTAGATTTATTTTTTATTCATGAAAAACTGGGAGACTGAATCTCCCTAAATGGAGTCAGGGATCCATAATCCTGTAAACCATTGTGACCAGTTCAGTGCCAGATCCTGACAAAGGTTCTTGAAGAAATAGCATGATTCCAGAATGCACGCATGTTAAACCTTTGTCACTTCATTTTTTCGGAAATACACATTTTGGAAAAATGTTTCTAACATTTGACAGTTTAATATTAGGGAGTTGGAAGACTCCTAGAGTATATTGGTCTGTCTTATACTGCCTTCCTCAGCAGAGGAGAGTTTTCAAATAGTTTATTTAAAATACAGGGTGGGTTGGTTTTTTTAATAAAAAGTAATAATAATAATAGTCATTTGGATATTAACATAAAGGCACAGTAATATACAAGTTGCTTTGGGTTGCTTGAATTTCCTTTGTTGTTTTGTTGCTTGGTTTCAGGTTTGTTTCTTTTTTTTCCCCACTCTAACACACCCTGAAAACAGATTTTCTTTCTTCTTTCTCTCTTTATCCTCCCTGTTTATCTTCCTAATCAAAATAGCATTTTGAATCTCCCTGCATCACAGAATACCAAAATGTAGGTATAAGCACATTCAGCACCTACTCGCAACTTCCCACTCCTTACTCGGATCTGGTTGCTAGTATGCTATTAGTAAGGTAATACAATTGTATTAGAAATGCAGAATCTTCTTTCCTTATATAATTTCCCCTCCCCACTTCCCTTTGTGTGAATTTCTTCAAGGAAATCTGGGGCAACAAATAATATCTGTTAATTATTTTTCTGCTTTTAAAATCCCTTTTAACATGCCATTGCCTAAACTGTGAGTTTATAGCTACATAACTCTTGGGAAATTAGGATGTTTAATGTCTCCACTAATTGTTATAAAATATTATGCAATTATGAAAAAGGCAAAGTTTGACACAGTATTTTTATGTAGACTGATTCTGTGGAAGATTGGTCTCAAAGTGGAATGGGATGGGGTGACTACTCTGCTACTTCTACTCTGCTAGCGCACCTTAAACTTGAGAAGGTATCTGGTATTGCACAGTGAGTAGTAGATAATATTTCCCTTAGCTCAGTGTGTTCTATTTATGGTCACAGTAAACAAGACTGGACTGACCTAAAAAAGTCTATACAAATGAATATGATAATCTTGCAACATTCTGCTGAAGTCCTCAAACTAGAAGCAAAATTGAAAATTATCATTTTGGTGAAGTTCTAGTGATGATAACAAATGATTTTAGGCTTTCATGGAGAAGACATTAATAATGAAAACTGCATATAAGGAGAATGCCATACTTTAATCGTATAATTTTTAAAAACATTCATTACTTTTCTAGCTTTTACATTTTATAATCATATGGCTATGTTAAAGATTTCCGTAACAATTTAGCAGTTTCTGCAACTACTTTATAGTGTATGTAACTGTAATCCAAATAAGTTTTGGAATATTTCCTAGAATAAGTATTTCATAAAGTGCTAGGCAAGCAAGTGTCATTTATATTGGAATGATGTAAGTAATATGAATATTTTCTTGTGACATAAAGCACTTCCTTTCATTAAAGATTCATAAAGGTCCTTGGAATATAAGAAGCCTTAATTGGTCCTTAATTTACTAGAGTATCAAACTAGTCAAATATTCATTGAGAAATTAGCATCCTACTAGTCACATTACAAGCTAACTGTAAACCAGCTAGGTCGAGAAGAGACTAGAACCTGTAATGAAGCCAAATGGAGGAAGCTGGAAATATTCTATGAAAAAAAAAAATGTGTATTTTTCATACCTTGTTACCCAATGGGATTCAATCAGAACCTTCTGAAATATTTTGCAAAATAAATGATGGCAGTGAGGCCCAATTCAGAATAACTAAATTGTTAACTGCTTTAGATGTGGAAACTCCTGGTGAATTTTCAGCTGTACTTCATAATGTAGTAGGCTGCAAGGTTTACCGAGTTGAGTATTTCTCAACGTTTCCAGCTGGAACTGTTGCACTTCATATCAATAATTAAATGTTTATTGGAGCAAAGACTAAACTACTGACTTCCTCTTTCCAAGTCAGTGCCTTGAATATTGGCTGTTGAACACTGCTGCTCTTTAGCCAAGTGGGTAAGTTAAAAAAGATTGAATAGCACCAGGAAGAGTTGTTAAGTAATTCTGACTCACACTGTCTTCGTCTGATGCTTTGGTAAAATGAAGAGTGAACATTTGACCCTACATGAATGTTCTTCTGTTAACTATCAGTAAAGTTCAAAATTGCTTAAAATCTCAAAAATAAAACATCAATTGTGATTTGAAATTCTGTAAGTTTGGGATTCCTATCTTGAAAACTCATATCTTTCTACGATATTTTACAAAGAATAAGCATGTTAGTTTATTAAGAAGGAGAAGTCCATCAATTGAAAGTTCTTTTCCAGAATCAACCTAAAAGCCCAAGAAAGGCCACTTTCTATTGCAGGGATCTAATTTGAAGATATAAGTATTCTATTTTAAAATATACTTGCTGGCAAACACTTGAGGACTGAAACAGATCTCTCTTTTCCTCACTGTCGTGGTTTAAGTCCAGTCAGTAACTCAGAACCACGTAGCTGCTCGCTCACTCCCGTTCCTTCCTCCCCCCAGCTCCCAGAGGGATGGGGAGGAGAATCAAAAGAATGGAACTCCCACAGGCTGAGATAAGAACAGTCCAGTAACTAAGGTATAACACAAATCACTACTGCTACCACCAATAATAATAATGATAAGGGAAATAACAAGGGAAGAGAACACAACTGCTCACCACCTGCCTACCAAAACCCAGCCCAACAGAGCAGTGATCTAACCCTTCTGGGTAACTGCCCCCAGCTTATATAGTGGGCATGACGTGCTGTGGTATGACATACCTCTTTGGTCAGTTTGGGTCAGGTGCCCTGTCTGCTTCCTCCCGGCTTCCCCTCCTCCCTGGCAGAGCATGAGACTCAGAAAGTCCTTGGTCAGAGTAAACATTACTGAGCAACAGCTGAAAACATCGGTGTTATCAGCACTGTTCTCAGGCTGAGAGTCAAAAACACAGCACTGCACCAGCTACTAAGAAGGAGAAAAATGACTGCTACTGCTGAACCCAGAACACTCATGCCCAGATCAACCTGGATATACAAAAAAACTCTGAATTCACCCCTGAATTTGGTCCAGAGATTGAATCTATTGAATGCTTGGCAAAAGAGAATGGTCTATAGAAGCAACACTTAGAAGAAGATAAACAGCAGGAGACTTTTAACAGCGAATTCAAGAAGTGGGAAAAATAAACCCAGAAACAACTGCTTGAGAAAGTTAAACAGTAGGAGACTTTTAACAGAAATCACAAATAACAGTGAGAAAAAATAAGCCAGAAAAGCAACTGCTAGAAAAGCTAAGCAGCAGGAAACACAAAAACAAAACAGTAGTAAAACAAGTCCAAGGCAGGGAAAGAGGAACTGAGGGAAGTTAACCAGTAAAAGATTTCAGACGATGAAAAGTAGCGGTTATACCAAAGTAAGCCAGAAAAAAACAACAGCTAAGAGAAGATAAGGAAGATCATGGTGAAATCAAAGAAAAAAGCCTTTTCTAAAATGAAAAAACCTCAGTTCCTTTGGCATGGAATAGAGCTGTGTATTCTGTCAGCCTCAGATAGTCACAGAGAAGAAAATACCATATATAACTGTTTGCGTAGAAATGTCATTTTGAAAAGATAATGCTTTATAACAGTCTCCAGGGTTACAAATAAAAAAAAAAAAAAAGAAAGAAACATATACATAATGTTTGTTTTATGTCTTCAGAAGATCTCCACTCGACATGTGGTTAAAAACAGCTTCCTCATAGTCTACAAGTATTTCACAGACCAGTATGAACTGGGAGAACTCATTAATTTCCACTGTACACATCAAAGAAGCATTGCTATGAGAAAAATTTGCATGGTTCCAAACAATGAGATAGCAGGATGGAAGAACAGGCAGTGTAAAACTAGACATAGCACCAAAACCAGAGAAAACAAAGGAACTAAACATAGTTCAGGAGAAAAAAGTGGAAGGTATGAGTTTGTTTCCTTACTTATTTTGAAAAAAAAAACCCTCTATCAAAACTTCAGTTTGAGGAAGGTAGGACTGGAGTGTATCAGGATGGCCACGTCAAACTACTCAAAGAATAATCAAAACATATTTACATGAAGATGGTTTCTGTCATAATTCATCTAAGTTTTACATAAGTTGCTTAAAATATTTCTGCATGACTGGGAAAGGTGCAGAAATGTACTGAAATTTCCCTTCCTGGAATAGAGGGTATACAGGTTGCATATGTAAACAGGTATCAATGCTGACATGCATCCAGCATGTCAAATGGGTGATTTGCATGGGAAGTATCTTGTACAGTTGATCTGCCTTGCTGTGCAGAGAAGAGCACTTCCTGCTTCAAGTGGATTCAAGTAGAAATGGGAAATGCTACTTTGCACAGATATAAACTACCATACATAATCTTCTTGGATATATCTTGCCTCTGTTGTGAAGATGGTTCTTCACTGCCACCAGGTTAATATTTTTGATACCACCTTAGTGACAAACAGACATATGAAAAAGTCTGGAAAACTGAAAGGATATGAAACAGTAGAAGTAAAAAATACTCCTAATAATAATTTTGATTCAGTAAAGCTCACTTATCCAAACTATTTTTCTGGCTCATTACAGTACTTTTACGAATTTATGTGACATTATCTTTGATTATAAAAATGTGGCTTTGATTACAAGCAAGTGTATTTCCCAATGGAGAAATCTGGTACCAGAGGGCCTCCTCGCAATTAACTGAATAAAATTACTCATTTAGACATTTCATTTAATTTTGGGAAATTTGTGAAACACCAGTCAAAACCAAACCAAACCAAACCAAAATGTTATGTAGACAGCCCCCCCCCCCCCCAAATTCCACAAGCAAGAGGTTTTACAGCTGCATTTTATAATCTTCCCTTTAAAATATCTGTAAAATATTGTATAAATAAATAAATGACACAAAAAATTTGCTGGTCTCCAAATGATACTTCCTATCTGACACAGAATAGCAAGCCTTATGTGCTTGGCAGAAACACAGTAACAAGCTGGCTTATTTAGAATTCATTCTGATTGTATGCAGGCAGAATTCTTCTAAAGTACTTCAGGCAAAAATGATCCACAGCTGCTAAGAGTTTTGGTTTTGTGCTGCCTGTGTAACATGGATAAATTACACACAACCTCCCCTGAAAGAAACAACTTGCAACAGAGAGAAGTGTCTTGCAAAGCCATGTTTCTGCATTCTTTGCAGATGGTCAAAGTCTAAGCCAAGACAAAGAATAGGTCCCTGATTACTTTTGCACCTTTTAGAATTGCAGAAAATACTAAACTTCTGTCTTCTTTTAGCTTCTCAGATGCTTGTTTTCCACCAGGGTGAGAATTTGAACGTCAAATTAGAAACTGTGAAACAGGTGAGAATTTGCACATGAATCTAGAAAGCCTATTCAAAGTGAAACAGTGTAAGCTCTTGTGTAAATACATAACAAGAGTTACAGAAAATGGAAGTATTATTTGTGTACAGTGTCTCAGAATACAGCAGGGCAAAGTTTTCAACACAGTGCTCAAGATTAGGCAGTATTAAAATGATTCCCATATGTGTGTTAATTGTACTATTCGGATGAAGTAGTAATTTTAGCTTTTTCAAAATGATAGGTTTGGATTTTTTTTTTTATTTAAAATACTTGATTTTTTGATTTTTTTTTTTTTACAAATCTTTTTAATTCAAAGAGGTGTAAAAGCACTCATGACCAAAGAAGTAAACTTTATCAGTTTCTACTGGGTTGAAATGTTTGGGGGTTTTGTGTGCTTATTTTGTTGTTGCTTTGGGGTTGTTTTTTTTTTGTTGGGTTTTTTTGTTTGTTTGTTTGGTTTTTGTTTTGTATACAAACAGCAATGTTTCTTCATATCTCACTATTAAACTGAGTAACTTCTTATTTGGTGTGAAGGGCCCAGTGAGGGAGAAAAGGTGGTTTTGCTCAGTTACATGACCACAAATGTACACAGGATAGTGAAAATTTGTTGCAGTATAATTTTTCTATTTTGTCAACAGATAGAAGAATACTCTACATCTCACCTGCTATTTGTGTGGGTGCTAGTAGGTTTTAACTGATCAGTTAGATAAATATGGATTTACTTCTGCATTAGTGAAACCAAATGCAACCTGTTAATTCAGTGAGAGCGATGGCATCTTTCTTTGAAACTATTTTCTTTTTAGCTAAGAGATTTTTTTAAAGGTAGAAGATGCTAATAATCAAGAGTAAAAAGCATATGTATTTGGCAATCTGTTCCTCTCTTCCATGTGAATTGAATTAGGACTTATCCTAATGGAAAAACAAGTAACTAAACACACACACAGCACCACCCCAAAACAACAGCAGAATAAAAAACTCAACAGCATCTCATTTACTAAGTCATCAAACACAAGCCACAGTTTCAAAGTATTTGAAAAAAAGACAGTTAAATGCATGGCTAAACAGACTTTACTTTGACTTTTTAAAAACAGATTTTAGCTGGTTTGGGGGGCTAAAACCCCAGGAAATATCAACATCCTAGTATTAGAAAAAATAGAACAATTTACTGTTTTCTTTATGGAGAGCAATCACTGAATATTTAATTTTAAAGAGTTTGAATTTTTTTTCTTTTTAGAGAAAAATGTTGAAATACTTGCATAAATGCATATTTAATGTATTCTGAGGGAAATCTCTATTAACTGATTTCTGTGGTCATTGGGGTACTAATTATAGCAAGCTTTAGAGAGCAACAGATATTTCTCTGGTACCTAGTACAAACACACTATGCCTCTGGCTGCTCATAACTCTGCCTCTTAATAATAATGAGCCTTACAGTCATATGATTTGTAGCAATCAGAATAGAAATTATTTGGCAGAACTGATGGAATGAATTTACATCACATTACAATTTTACATGAGTTACTAACTGATCAATGCTGTGTTCATTTCTATTATTGTTTTTTGAACCTGTCTTACTAATATGTACTGACAGAAGAGGAGTGACTTCCCCAAAGGGTGAAAAAGCCAGTTTAGAGTAGGGAGCAGGACTGATGAATGACATTCATAAGCTCTCTTTATAGAAACCCTCTAAGACTGGCTTCTGCATGCCTAGTCTCTTCCCCAAGAATGAAAGCCAGTTTAGGTATAAATCTTCATCTCAGTGTTGGCTCCCTAAAGCCTTCAATTCCAATAAGTGAAATTTCCAGGGTATCTGACATTATTAAATTGTATTAAAATGAAACTCCTTGCTGAAATTCAGTATTTTCTTTATATTTTGTTTCCAAATACGACTCCATATAATGACAGTTTTGAAACATCACTTTTGGACACTTACCAAATAGAATATTTTATTTTATTTCTAATTTTAAAATGACCTTTGAATTTGGTTTTTAAAACTCTGCATATCTTTATATATGGTAATGCAAACCCCCAAATGTACAGACCTCAAATGTTTGTATTTTTAAGCAAGCTTGATTTTAACTTTTTTTTGTCTTTCAATTTCGACACACACATTTTTAAATTCTTTGCAGACAGAACTTTTATGCACAGATATACTGATAATCACAGATTGAATTGTATCTTACTGTGCTATTTTAAAAACATTTTAAAAACACATTATCTAATTAAGATTAGCCACCTTAACAAAATTTTAGTCTAATATGTTTTCATTTTCTACTGTGCTTCTACAAATGCTGTGGAATATGGGCCCTAATATTTCTGTTTGGGTATCATCCTTTTAGCTTCCTATTTTAAAAGAAGTTTTCTCTTATTCCCCTCAACTGGGTAAGTCGTTATATATCATTAAAATTCATCTTTTTTAATCTTTTCTCAGGACATAGGGAGTGTTTCACCTTCCCCTAGGCCCTACCTTTCAAGCCCATACCAGAAATCAGCTCTTTTGATATACTTGCCTTATCATACTCTGCCATCAAGGTGTCTTTCCAATTGTTCTGGCTTATAATATCAAAAAATTCCTTCAGTCCATAGCTCCTGGTAGGGACATCCATACTTAGTTTTAGTGATATTTTTATTTTTTTTTCTCAAGACAATTGTGTAATGTGAGGAAAAATTTATTTGTAATTCTTACTAATTATTCTGTATTTCAATAGTTCCAGTCCAACAAACGTAGGAAAATAATTCAAAGGCTTTCACACAACATCCATAAAATATCATTATTATTATTATGTATTCAGTATTTATTTAGTGGTATTCAAAAGATTTTCTGATATTACTCCACTTTCCGAACCTATTTGTTTGAAAAGCAGACACAGGTAAAGCTGAGACTCATTCTAAAGCAAAGAATGGTGACACTTAATGCAATTGACTCACAGGCACACCTGTGCAAATTTGAACAAGGCACTTCTCAGGGTCATAGCTCCTCTTCTGTGGATTGGACATAAGTCTCCTTTACTATCTTAAGTACAAGGCTAAGAGCAATTGTTCTGTATTTGCAATGGGTATAGCTGCTACAGCAAAAAAGGATAAATAAACTCCGATTTCAGTAGGCAGTATTTGAAAAGTTTGAAACGTTTGAAAGCTAAACTGATTTCTAAGGAATAGTTATTTTTTTGTGTAAGTGCTTTTAACCCATGAGTACCAATGTTTTATATGAACAATTAATTTCTAATTAAAAGATAAATAGTGATGCAGACCCTTTGTTCAAAATAATACATGATGAGCAATACTTTGGAGGGAAGGCATGCCATCCAGAGGGACCTTGACATGCTGGTGAGGTGGGCTGATGCTAACCTCATGAAGTTCAACCATGACAAGTCCAAGGTCCTACACTTGGGTCGGAGCAATCCCAGGCACAGCTACAGATTGGGCAAAAAAGAGATTCAGAGCAGCCCTGCGAAGAAGGATTTGGGGGTGCTGGTCGATGAGAAAATGAACATGAGCCAGCCTCAGTGTGCGCTCACAGCCCAGAAAGTCAACTGTATCCTGGGCTGCATCAAAAGGAACGTGATCAGCAGGTCAAAAGAGGTGATCCTGCTCCTCTACTCTGCTCTCGTGAGACCTCACCTGGAGTATTGTGTGCAGTTCTGGTGTCCTCAACATAAAAAGGGCATGGAACTGTTGGAACAAGTCCAGAGGAGGGCCATGAGGATGATCAGGGGACTGGAGCACCTCCCGTATGAAGACAGGCTGAGAAAGTTGGGGCTGTTCAGCCTGGAGAAGAGAAGGCTGCGTGAAGACCTAATAGCAGCCTTCCAGTATCTGAAGGGGGCCTATAGGGATGCTGGGGAGGGACTCTTCATCAGGGATTGTAGTGACAGGACAAGGGGTAACGGGTTAAAACTTAAACAGGGGAAGTTCAGATTGGACACAAGGAGGAAATTCTTTCCTGTTAGAGTGGTAAGGCACTGGAATAGGTTGCCCAGGGAGGTTGTGAGTGCTCCATCCCTGACAGTGGTCAAGGCCAGGTTGGATGAAGCCTTGGGTGGGATGGTTTAATGTGAGGTGTCCCTGTCCATGGCAGGGGGGTTGGAACTAGATGATGTTAAGGTCCTTTCCAACCCTAACTATTCTATGATTCTACGATTCTATGATTCTAATCTACTACTGTTCGAACACTCAATCTCATTCATGGTGTGTCATCCTCTTTTTGCTCTAGTAAATTGTAGCTGTCCAACTCAACAACATACTTATTTCATGAATAAAGTTTTGAAGATGCTAGTAGCTTTGGGTGTTTCAACATATTTTGCTGGGCTGATCTGAGCACTTAGCATGTACACAACTTAGCAAATTGTGGGTGTTCTCACTTTGAATATCTTAAAAGCTATAGCTTCTTTTGCTACCTTGGGGCAAATCAAATACATTTGGCTCAAAAGGACATAGCCTCAAGTATTGCTTACCAAGATGTTACATGTTCACTGTTGGATGTGTGCAGCTTCAAAGTGGATGTTGAGAGCAGAGGAACCTTTAATGCTATTTAACCCTATACTCCTTTGTTTATGTTTAGACAGACTGCTGGCTGATTCACGTGTCAACATATAATTGAGTTGTTTGACTTCAGGACACAGGTAAATTGAACGTGGACAGATAAAATATTTCAATAATCTATCAAAAGGAAAAGGTGTGACAGATTAAGATGAAAGGCATTGCTGCTATTTAGGATTTTTTTTTTTTTTGTCTTAGCATTCACATTAATATTTATTTTTTTTCTGTGGTAGGTGAATTCACTTGACATTGCTGTATTGAAAAGTGAGTACATTACATAAAATAAGCATTAACACATAGCTACAAAGGACTATTTTTGTCTTATCCCATATTTCTCCTGCTGTTCAACATATACCCTGCCAAGGACTCCAAATTCATGCTTCATGCACTTATAAAACAGGAGCATCCATAACCCTGATTCCTGAAATCTCAATGCTTTGCCAATAAGGTGTACCTTAGTAACAGGTTACTATGTAACTCTTGCACCCCAAAGACAGATTGTTCAGTAGAAGACAGTGTGAGGACAGGAAAATCAAGAAAGGGGGTTCAAATCCCCAAGTGATTTCCTAGTGAAAGCTGATTTATATAGTTAGTTAATTCTATAAGAGAATCTGAGGAAATTTAACTTCCTTTCAACCTGTTCTTGAAAAATCAAGACCCTAAATGTAGTTCCTTTTTTTCTGATTTTTAGTTCTCATTCTGAGGCTGCAAACAAAATTAAAAGAAGCATTTAATAAACTATTCTGCACAAATTATGTGAATTTTTCATTAATTTACTCTGGAAGAAGTATGGAGGGCATTGGTTTTGAATAAAACATATGACCTGGTGGTTAATCAAATCCCTATTCTGATAGAAGCAATAATCTATCTGTCTGGAACCTGAAGGTTATACAAGGACAAAAGTGAAAAAAATAGTATTCTCAGTCTGAAAGCATCCAATACTGACTTACTCAGGGGAAAAAATAAGAGAAAATAAGATATTTTTTCTTTAAAAATTGAGTAATAAATTAAGGTTATCTTTGGAATAGATAACATTATTTACATTTGACCATTTTAGTAATTTAGAGAATGTAATTGTCCATAATTTCAATTGATCATCCAAAATAGTAAAACTCTCTCTTTCAAACACAATATAGCTTTCTTAATTATAATTTATATCCTGATGAGCTGTCCTTGTTTTTTTCATTGTGTGTCAGTATTAATTACATATGACCATAATTGAATCAAAGGGTTATTGGCACAGTAAATCTTGCATAATTTCAGAGTCTGATAAATTCCATAAATTCTTTAGAATCATTTAAAGATATTGTGGCAGCTTCAGCCATCCACTGTGGTGAATTCTCAATGAATGCCATAAATGATGGGCAACTCTCAGAAGGAAAAATTATATAAACATATTGTGTGTGTGTACGTATGTGTCCACATGAATTCGAGTACAGGACAAAAAAGCTCATGCAGTGTTATACATTAATATTACTTTTTAAAATATCTTGGCCCTCATTTTACAGTTTAGTAGCAGTCTGTAAAAAATTAAAAGGTAATGAAGTTTGCTTCCACTTAATGGTCAATAAAATTGGCCTGCATACACAAGTCAGAACTCTACCGTGTTTAATTCCAGTGAAATTCTGTTGAGGCATCTGAACACAGGCTGAGATGTTGCAGTTTTACTCATCTCTCTCTGACTAAGTCAGAGTTTATCTTTCTTCATGGCTTAGCATGAAGTCATATGTAATAGAATAGCATGAATATAAAATGCCATGATCATATAATTCACAAACCAAGTAAACAGAAATTTAAACATAATTATGATGAAAAAACTTGTACCATTTACAGGTCTATATGTTCTGTGTATATTACCTTTTCAGGTGCACACAGTTTATAAGGGGTTAAAGAAGTACTGGTAAGTGTTATTTAGTATAATAAAATGCAGGAGGTGAATGGGTTTCTCACGAGTCATAGCTTTTAATCACATGCTTTTATGCAATTTGTAGCTCATACTATTTATATGTCTACTACTTAAATTATACATCATATACTAAACCTTTATAAACTAGAAATAAATAAAAACTTTAGTATTATAGTATAAGCCAATAATTTTTTCATCTACCTTATTCATCATTATTTTTCACTAATCTAAGAAAATAAGTAGTTTGAACATGAACACCAACAGGAAAACAAATTTTCCAATAGAAAGAAAATGGAATTAGTACTTTAAATTAATTATAGAAAATGGGAAATAAATCACAATAAATTCAAATTTATACTATTACCACATTATTAATACATAAATATGAACTTCCATAAGGATAAGAGGAGTCTCCATTTCCAGGACATTTAAACTTCCTCTAAATTTTGATTCCATAGGATACAGTCAACTAGATAAGCAGTTAAAGGAAGCATATTAACTTCTGAAATCAATATGACTGTAGATGTAGTTATTCATGTGCCTAAGTGACTTGCTGGTTTCAAAATATTAAACCATATATATTTCATATAAAGCTTCTATAGAAACAAATCTTTCATTCTATCCCTCTATTACCCAGATCAGTCTTCTCAAATGATTTTTGAAGTGCTGTTACAATGTATTACATTTCTGGCTGAACTGATTTTGAGTTGTGCTGCTGGAGTCCTTACAGAAAACTGACAAGTAGCCATCCAATTGCTAAATTTGCCTAATACCTTTTAAAGCTGCAGTGAAAATACTGATTTCTGGTTAACACTTGCCAGTAAAAACTCAGACAGTCTCTCAGCAGTAATGAAATAATTCCTTTGGCCAAGCAGCTCTGAGACATCCTATTTTTTTTTCCAGGCATGGGAGTAAATCAGTATGTTGTAGCCATTTTATCTTTTTAACTTTATTTTAATAGTATCTGTCATTCTTTAAGAAGAAACAAGTTTACTACTGGACGTTTTGTGCATAATAATTACCCTGTAGATGACCTGCAGAGCATTAGTAATTCCTTACTTTTCTCACATTGGAGACTGGCTGATCTACAATATATTTGTTAATGCCAATACAGTGAGTAATGTCCACGAAGACAAATAGAAACATCGGTTCAGTGTGAACTTTACAACAGATCTGCCTCAGAAAAGGCAACTAAAATGAATTTCCATTATAGCCCCTCATAATGTCAGCTAACTGCTAGCTTCACTACCTTAAAATCTTTCACAGAAAAAAACTCTCGATCCTTTTTCAATGAACTCCAACACACTTCATATAGCATCAGTGATATAATGATACTATATCAAATCCTAAATGAACAATTTCAAGCAGATATATTAAAGCATAACTACTAAAATTTCAAATATTGGACTTTAAAACTGTTAAATGAAATTATGCATAGTAGTTCAACAGATGGAAAAAAAGTATTTAGAACTACAGTATGTCAGTCTGTGAGGAATAAATTTTATTTTTCACAATCTATCATATTAACCACAAACAAATCTTGGGTCTTGTAAAATGAAAAATAGGTATTCACACCAATTTATTCCCTTCACGGTCTAAAAATCTTGACTTCCCATTGAATGTATTCTATTAAGAAAAAAATATGCAAATAGGTATGCTATATAGGTACATACTCTGTTTACTTAAAGAAATAGAATGCAGTTGTGATAAAGGATTCATTAATCTGTTGAATTAAAATAATTATAGACTGAATAATCACATCTTAAAACTATTATCTAGAATGTCTTGATCTTTCTTTCTTCCCTTCAGCCTTTTAAATAAGTGGCAGCCCCAAATGCAAAAGGCAGCCTGTACTCTCCTTGTCTTGCTCCTATAATTCATTTCTTAGGTATCCACCTGCTACCACACAAGCCTGGCTGAGAACTTGCAGGTACACCTGAAATTTCATGTCTTTGTTTGACAAAGCTATGTAGTTGTACTCAGTGTTTCAAGGATGCAGTATATACACAAGCTTTTTAACGTTAGATAGAGATTCATGATGTCTGCTAGCACTGAAACAGATGGATTTTAAATATCAATCCAGTGGAAGTTAATGGTCATTAGGTCAACTGTTAATTAACTGCGGAAAACTGAAAACATAATGCAAAAGTTAATAACAATTGAGAAGTTTCAAGCAATTACTACTTCTGAAAAATTTAACTTTGAAATCTATAGGTATACATCTAAGCCCAATTAGATTACTTTTGAACTGAATTTTTAGAGTTATTGAGTTTTACAAATTCTCATCAAATTTTTCAAGACTCAAAAGTCGCAACTCTGAAAAACCATATATATCCTTCTTCAGGTTGTCATTAACATGGTGTATGCTAAACCAATATGAAAACTATGTACTATAGGGAAGAAGTTTGCTTCTTGTAGTCAACAGGTCTCAACAGAATTCATCACAAATACATGTCCTTGTCAAATATTAATTAATATTTACAGATATCAGTAGAAGATGAAAATTACTTTTGTAAATGCTATTTGTTACAAAAATTAAAGCAACGGTTGTTCTAGAAGCCTATTGTGAAGATAATCCTTCTAAGCACCTATGAAAGGTCCACTACAGTTGTTTTTTAGCCAGAGTCACCCCTGATACAGGACATTGCCATGAATGCCAATGTTTAACCAAATATACCCTGTGCTACTTATATCAAATATAAGACTTTTAAGGAGGAAAAATTCTACCAAAATTCTGTGGTGGTTTTCAGTATTCTGATGGTTACTAGGTCATTTCCGGTTATTTTAGGTTAAAGGACAACAGTGTGTTCTATACAATTTATACACAGTAAAGACTATTGTAAGAGCTCTTATTTCTCCTCAGGGTTTCTATCAGCTAACCTTCTCAAGTTTACTTTTACAATTATGACATTATAGAAGCCCTGGGAAAAAATAAATAGCAGCTTTACAGTTTCCCCTGACATTTACTTTTATTCTTTGTTATTCGGTTGCATTAGCTTGTTTAGCCACTGTGACATTTAATACATGGAATATATCTTTTACATCTAGTTAGAAAGAGCTACCACATACTTAAGGGGATGATGACTAGGTTCTGCTAATCTATATTTTAGAGTCTTTTTATTCACACATCCAAAAAGTTATCTCTTGATTCAGATTATAAAGGCATCTGCTGTAATTCTGGACTTGATTAAAAGTGCCTTGCCTAGCTGATGCTATCCTGCCCCCTCTTCCATTCATTTTCCAAACTGCTGCATAAGGTTTTCCAGTTTTTTAATGAGAACTGATGTGGGGCATAAGGAAGGGAATAGCTAAAATGTTACTATCCCTATGATATAAAAGAAAAAAGAAAAAAATCCTTTCATATTACAAAGCCTATAATTTCATCATTTCAAGTCAGAATTCTTACGAACAAACTGCTTGAGAATTGGCTCCTATAACATACAACTTTATGTGTGCCTTGGAAAGAATTACAGTTCTATAATACCCATTGAGATTTAGTATTATTCATTCTGTTATCTGTGTTTATGTCTAAAATAATGTTCTGTGATTGGCACTTGATGGAAGAACAGGTTGAGCAGTTGAGAGCTTACTGCAATTTCAAGCAAAATTGCGTGTTCATAAAAATGTCTTTATATAGAAGGCAAGTTAAGCATTTGCAAAATCTGCAAATCTAGGATTTCCCTTACAAGTGGGTACTGCACTAGAAAATCACAAGTTTTGTCTTGGAAAAAAAGTCCGCTTTCTAAGAGAGAAGTTAAATCTGAATGTTTCCTCACTGTTCTCACTATTTGCAGCAGAAAACAATCTGGTTGTTTTCAAATGTGCTCTGACATTTCCAAAACATCTTTTTGTTAGGCCCTATGAAACAAACGGCCTTTATAAAAAACTAAGGAGATCAATGCCAAAATCATGTGTTTCTCAAAAACAAATTATGGAAACTATTTCACATGAGTCCAGCACTTTCTAAGGTTCCACTTAAACAACCAACTAAACATACTCAAACCAAAATAAACTCTTTATGGATTCTGTACATGTTGTGAAAACCTTAATAATTAGCCATGAACTGGTATGACTAATACTCTGAGAGAGAACTAACATTGATTGAAATATATTAGCAAAATAATATTTCATTACTCATCTCTTTGTGAAAAGATCAACAACATAATGCTACCAAACTGCATTTAGTAATGTTAGCATGATTGCTATGAAAAAGTTTATTCAAAAAATTTTAAACAAAAATGAGGCATGCTGTTTCTCACAGACTTCAGGAACCCAGATCCTAATCCTTGCTCCTCTGAAAGTCATGTCTCTTATGTATGTAATACTCCTGAATTGGAGTGTTCTATTGTAAGAGTGACACAGGTTGCTGGTAACCAGATAACGCTTTCTAAAATTTGTAGTGTTATTTTGAGTACTTTGATTCAGAATCACTTCCAGCAGGTTACATTTGATTGGTGAGTGTTGGGGAAAGTGATTTTATTGACTTAATTTCTGAATGAAAACAAATGGCCAGTATTCGACCTGCAGGTGATAGAGACATGTACCCTCTATTTTCTACACAGATACATTCATGTTTTTCTATTACCTTTTTCATGTAATATTTTTGGTTAGTCTACAAGTGTACCCACATCATTTGTTTATGTAATGCTAAGAAGATGTTTTGATATGCCTGCTGTTGTTATGTGTAACTTTAATGACAGAGAGGCAATCCAGAACTGAAGAACCTTCTTCAAGCACAATGCTCTCTCTTGTTATGTGATGCTGTTATAACTACAGACATTTGTTCCCATCTCCACTGGGCTGTTTCTGCTCTCGTGTCAATAAACAAAAAACTTTGAATCCATCTATATTTTTCTCCGTCACACAAGCTCACTCCTTTTCCCCACGGCCGTGGTTTAAACCGATCCACACAGCTCGTCCACTCACTCCCCCCTTTCTTGCCCTCCCCCTGCTCCTGGAGGGACAGAGAGGAGAATCGAAAAGAATGCAGCTCCCATGGGTTGAGATAAGAACAGTTTAGTAACTAAGGTATAACACAAATCACTACTGCCACCGCCAATGATAATAATGCTAAAGGAAATAACAAAGGGAGAGAATACAACACCTCACCACCAGCCAACTGATAACTCACCCCACTCCCCCCAGCTGAGCGCCGACCGATACCTTGTCCATCCCTGTAGTCCTTAGCCCTTCCTGGTAACTCCCTGTTACATCCTGGGCATGATGTGCTGTGGTATGGAATACCTCTTTGGCTAGTTTGGGTCAGGTGTCCTGTCTCTGCTTCCTCCCAGCTTTCCCTCCTCCCTGGCAGAGCATGAGGCTCAGGAAGTCCTTGGCCAGATCAAACATTTAAGCAGCAACTGAAAACATCAGCCTTATCAACACTGTTCCCAGGCCAAAAAAATCAAAACACAGCACTGCGCTAGCTACTAAGAAGGAGAAAAATAACTGCTACTGCTGAACCCAGGACACTCACTATATCCCTTTTCACTTATAAAGACGCAATGCTGTCACTAGACTATCTAGGCTATGTTTTCTGTATAACATTTTTGAGGCATGGCCTTTCTTTTCAGTTTAAACAGGCAATACTCCTATTCAGATGTTCAACATTTTTCATCTCAATTACAGCAATATCCTTTTCACCTTCTTGAAAAATACAATCTTGTCCTGCTTGTACATTGCAAAGATCCTTTTAATGCTTTGCTACTTTTACCATTTTGGCTCTCTTTGCACCCTCCTACTAGCTCCTTTACACTGCTTACCTTGCAGAGTCTTCCATCACACATTTGATACTGAGGTACTGACTTCCTCTCATCACAACATATATTGGCCTCCATCCCTACTTTTAATTTTTTAGAAGATCATTTTCAGGCTTTCTGCTTTGCTAATTTTCTACTTTGCAGTCCCTTTTTTTGTGAAAAACCACCTCATGGTACCAACTCAAGCTCTTCTTTTCTATGAGATATCAAATATTGACAGCATCTTCTGATTAACTATAACATTTTCTATCCTAGTACTGAAGAGCTATAGCACTGTTTCATTAAGATGTCTTTTTGTTTGTACCCAAGAAGATATTAATTTATGTTTAGATTGTTATCTTTCTTTGATGATGCTGTTTACAGCAACTCGCACAGCACCTTCTTTGGGACTGTGGCTTTTAGGTGTCACAATGCCTAGACGAAAGGTCTCTGAAGGTAAAGCACTTAAAGCTTGTGGTTGCCTCAAGAAGTTGCTGATTACTGTCATGTCTAGTTTCAGTGAAGAGTGAACTATATGCATTATTCCATTTAAATGTTCATCTCAAATATGTCTGTTAAGGTAACAGTACATATAAAATCTAAAGCTTAGTGAGACACTTCACTATAACTCATCAGGAGATGCAGGGAGAGTACTGCTGCGCTTTCAGGCAAATGATAAATGATCAGTCAGATTCATGAGATGACAACTTGGTGAGCAAAATGATGTTTGCATCACCCAAGCAGTGAAAAGAATGCTTATTTTAGTTGAGGTAAGTTTCCAGACTTCCTGGAAGAGTCCCAAAACATCATTAGCTATAAAAGCTAGTGTTCCTCCAGGAAGTGTCCTACTCTAATGAGTAGGAGCCTAGGGGGGCAAAAAGACAGAATATGTGATCAAGTGTCTAGATACTGCAGAAAAGTCAGCTTGACAAAGGAAGCAAACACAGTGGTAGAGATATAACTTAACTGAATAAGTGGTAAAAGTAGGGTTGGGTTTTTTGATTTCTTCAATTGTCTTTCATATATTTTTATTGGCATATGGTTTGTTTTACGTATTATAAACAGACAAATTATTTCCATTTATTTATTTGAATAGAGGCTGGGTTCAAAGCAACTGGTTAAAAACAGTATACTAGTAATTAAGCATGTCATGAATCCATATTCAGCTGACTGAGGTGTTCGTTTTCTATATGTATATATGGCAGTTCCTGGGGTTCCTAGGACTTGATGATCTTAGAGGTCTTTTCCAACCTAGTTGATTCTATGATTCTATGATATATACCAGTTTGTAACCTTGCATGTTCCCATACCAGCTTCATTGCCTGTTCGGTAGCTGATATCATAGGGACTAGTGGCAAAAAACAAACAGCACTCTAGCATATAGCATATGAGATATACAATATAATATGGCATATAACAGAGGAAGATTCAAAGGATCTGTTAAAGTGTGGTCATGCAAATAACAATGAAAGAAGACATTTTCAAGCACAAATAGGGACTATATCAAAAGTCACATGACACTAAGAGAAACTAATGGTTAAGCTGCATTAATCATGTAACATCCATGTTTCCACTGAAATTCTGCTACAAGATGAATTTCTGCTAGGATCACCCTGCTAAGCCTGTTGCATATTTGTCACCTCTCTAAGCTGAAGATAGTAAGATCCTATCCAAGCAAGATATTTTTCCCCTCTCTGCTGCCAGGATCTATAAAAGATGAGTAGGTTAAAAATTTGGTTGTATTTGGCAAACATCACTTATTTCCTACCTTAGTGGTTCAGAAATCTGTGCAGGAGCGCTAAGACCCAGAACAATTGCAAAAAGAACTTGGAAAATAACCTTAATTCCCATGCAGTTACAGAGATGATTCTAATTTTAGCTAGTGATGTCACTGGTTGTCTCAAAGACATTCAGAGGAAGGGTAGTTCAGCACCAGCTGTATACAATGCAAGCCAGTTGTAACAGAATTCCTTTTTGGAATGTCTCTTCTAGCTGAAGAGAGAACAGAGGGAAAGAGGGTGTCAATAGAAAACTTATTAAAATACCATTTTAGTATTTGTCTGTCTAAAATAGCCACGCATCTGTTTTAGTATGTCACAGACTTATGAAGACTGGTCAGCTATTTTTATTTTATGCAACTTATTTCTTACACTTCAAGTAGTCTTCATTTTCCTGCTTACAATTAAATTGGAAAGCACAAATACATATTATTTTTGATTGTAGGCAACACCACTTTACCTCTAATACACAAGCAGTAATTTAGTTTCTGTGTATTGTTGTTGCTGCTGTTCATAAACCAACAAGCTCTTGTGGTTTATGTCATCAGCAGAAAACCAAAGCTGAATTATAGCCTTGCATTCAATCTCTGTGTTGTGCACAGAAATTGCCAGTTTTTCTGAAAGTGCAATTTAGAGACATGGGATCTAGAGACCTATAAAGTGTATTTCTTCCTGTCAGTGCAAACAGTCAAAGTCATGAGTATTCAAAAGAAAAAACAAGATATAAAAACATTTCAAAGTATACCTAGAGTTCTGCAGATTGCAGAATGCTTTCATTAATTTTCCAATACTTTACAAAAGCAACATTCCACACGATCCACAGAAACAATTTCAAAATTAATCAGATACTGGGGCATATCAAAGAAGAGGAGCTGGGGTACGAGAAAGAAAAGCAGATGAGGAAAGGAGGACTTCTCTCAATCATATATGGTAAGGATTTATTGCAAGATAAGTAGAAAACACATGACATAAACTGTGTGGGTTTTGAAGATGGTGGAACAATTTATTTTATGGACTCATACAAAAAAAGTATTCTACCAGTTTTCATTTCAAATTAAATTCAAGAATGTTATCCAGAAGTTGCAGAAGTGGGTTAGAATCATGGATTCCCTCATTTTATTTTTGCCTCTGCTACTGTTTAATTAACAAATTAAAAGTTACTTGATCACAGTCAAATACCTGAAGTGTTTTAGGCTGCAAAGATGCTTATATTCTCAAGCTGCTGTAACATTTGGCACTTTTCCAAAACCAAGTACCCTAGAAAAAATCACAGGGAACTGGTGAAAAGCATCTTTTGATGCTCTGATCTTTTAACATGTGTTTGGACAAACTATCTTGTGAGAAATTTTTTGACCTCTTTCTTGGTAGATGTTTCTTTCAGATGTCTAAACTTAAGGTGGCAGCAACAGTAAAAATATACTTAAAGGGTGTTCCTGTGAATTGAAATTGAACATTTTTGACAGGTGTAAGTTCCTGGACAATGGAAATACAGTAACTGTTTGAATTCAATAACGTAACAAAACCAAAGTTCCATATTGATAGTTGAGTCCCAAGAGCACAATAATTTGCAACAACTGCAGAACAGTGAGAGGCATACAAAAGCTATGTATTGTGTTAGGTAACATAACCGGTTATGTGTAAAACAGAGAACAATTGCTTACAATTTAAGTTTGATGTGAAAAAGAAGGGGGTTTCTATGTGGCAAATAGTGTGCATGACGGTGCAATCAGAGGTGGTGAGGGTGCTTATTTACACTTGAAAGATAGTCCTTGCAAGGATTTTTAGGGCTTGCAAAGTATGAATCCATATTTTAAAAGTTCAGCAGCTTTATTGGCTTTGAGTTGGTTTAGGATTTTTTAAGATGCTCTTAAAAATGCCTCATTCAACCTGGTCTTGAACACTTCCAGAGATCGGCTATCCACAGCTCCTGTGGGCAACCAGTTCCAGGTTTATCTCAACATGAAACATACACAGGCAAAATGGTAGACTGCACAAATAATTGCATCTTAAGCATTGCATAATTTAACATGCATGAACTGTGTCAATTTAAAATAGGCGTTTTCAAACTGTAAGGCTTGAATAACCCAGAAGAATTCCAGTAATGGTCACTGAAAAGATTAAACTAGAAGGACTGAAATGAAAAATGGTTGTCTTTAATAGTAAAGATATAGCAGCAAAATCAAGTGTTCAAGAAACTTGAAATTCCAAGTATAAAATCACAAAGGGTAGGTTGTCATTAAAGACTATTTTAAGGTAGACTTAAGTACAATTATGAAAAAAGTTCACATAGCTTTTATAAACAACTGCTATCAGCTTTCTGAGGCTTTACTTTTTACTGGATATTTTAGTAATGAAACAGCACCTTGTGCTTCAAAACATGACCTTGGAGGAAGTTTACAATAGAGAGAGTTTTACAGTGAAGAGTTTAATAAGGTTTTCAGAGAAAGTTGCAGTATGTTCAGCCTAGTCTTTTTCTTTGCAATCATTATTAGGTAGCTTGGTAAATCTGGCATTCATACAATACTAACACAATCCTGTATTGGTGTCATAGTTTACAAGCTGATGAGATGTTAGATAGGTACCAAGGCAAGAAGAAGAATTCTTCTCTATGTCAGTAAGATTCCAAAAGATTAAATAATAATACATTTCAATTATACAAGACAAGAACTTCTCCAGCCCTGTATGCTCTCCCAACCTAAAAGACACTCAAGAACAAAATTTACAGACATGGATGACCATAAAAATACTGTGTTGATGAAGGACCAGTCTAAAGATAACCAGGTCAAGATTTTATGCCAGATGATCATTATCTGGGATATTTTATGCATATACTATATTTCCAAAGAACTGAACTCTGAAATTACCATTTCAGTTCCACTTCAGACACTGTTTAGGATTAGCTCTGGGGCTATATATTACTGTAGAGTCAGACTTTCCACTGCAGTTTTATACTTAGAAACCTACTCCAAAACTTTTTTTTTTTCTCCATGGTTTTCTGAGAATGATCCAATTTCCTTTGCAAAGCCAATTACAGGCAAAAGTTTTGTGTTGTTTGTTTCTATTTATGTATGGCAGAAGAAAAGCAGGTTACAGAATGACTGGGAAATCAGGAATGGGGGGCAGTGGGATTTCTGCTAACTAGCATACCTCTTCCACTTGACACCCTTTAAAAAGAGTATACCTGGTTGTAAATTGTGGCAGGGACAACTTCATACCCAGACATTCAGCAGAGCTACAGAGTCAAGATGAACGGTTTCTAGAAGTCAAAATGAGACATTTATAGTGTATGAAATCAATACATGTTGCTTTGAGAATAACATTATGATTCACCCTATTACTTTAGACACAGAACATGTCAGATGCGTGACTTTGCATACGTCAGAGCAAAGTCAGGACAAGTAAGAGTTTCATGTGCTACTAACTCCTCCTAAAAACTCTCTGTAAAATATACTATCATAACGGAAAGCTAACTCATCATTTCAAGTTTCCTGAGAGCCTGAGACATAGTCTAAGCCAAGACATTCTGAGCTGTACCCTTCAACTACTACAACTTTCTGAAAACATACAGAATTCCAGTGGCTTAAAAAAGTTTATCAGCTGGCCTTTTAATTCCAGAGTGTCAAATGTGAAATCTCAACAGTTCATGGAGAAAAAAATTGAATACTTCTCAGGCTGAACTGAATCATAACAAGCTTATATTCAGTAATAAATTCTAAATGGTTTTACTGTAAAGAGTTCTTCAGTGTTATGCATGCTTTTGTACCTTAGGAATTTCATATTAAACATTTCTTAATTTGGAATCCTACTTCGTTTTCAGTATTAGAGCATAATCAGTCCCTATTCTCTTTTGACAATACTATATTCATTTCATAAGCCTACAGGACACGCGTTCCCCTTTAATGTCACCTTCTCTCTGCTTCATTATTTCTTAGTTGTCACTTATATAACACACTGGCACAGAAAAGATGCTTCACTGTGGTGCCATGTAAATGCCAGCTGTATTCCATCCCCCTGTATGCCCCTTGAGACTGTCTTGATTTGCAAAGAGCTGTTTCCCCTTGACTCAAAATTATGAAAGAATAGAAAGGAGGTTTGAAATAACATCGGCAATCTGACAGTTTCAGTTTTTCATTCTGGGAATTTGCATATATCCCATTAAAGCTTATTTGGCACAAGTTCAGAATATATACATTGACAGTTAATTTACAGGGTTAACACTGTAATTTTATAAATGCAAGATTTCTTGTAATTATTCCTCCCAAACTGACATCTGATATTTCTGATAGACAAAGACAAGCAGTTGCTTCAAGAAAACATCAATAGATAGTATTTTGTAGGCAAACGTACTCCAGAAGGGACTGGTCTATTTTTGGATCATTAACAGCCAGTCCAGATTTCAAACGCTAAATTTTATTAGAGTGGAGTTTACTAAGTGTTCTAAACGAGATGTCTTAACACACGCAATGAGCTCATAAAATGGCAAACTTTTCTCAGTTCATTTTACAGGAGGCAGAATTGATTAGTTTATGACTTAGGAGACACAGTGGTCAAAACTTAATCAAATTTGAGTCACACAGGTAATATGAAAAGAAGTTTGTTTTTTACAGGGTTTTAGCATTGCAACGAATGGGAAAAATTAAGACTTTTTGGTGAATAATGTATTTTAATATGAGAGCCTATGTTCTAGGGAAATATTTCAATTTCAACCTGCATCTGATTTCTTACAGTGAAGCCTCTTCTCGGTTAAATGGTGAAAGACATTTCAGTAACATTGAAAACTTACAGACTCTACAGATTATTAAAAATGCCTCCTGCATTGACAAATTTGTATTCTGTTTAGGTTTCCATCAGAATCTGTAGGATTTATATTACAGAATTCCAAGTGACAGGTGCTATGCAAGCAGCCATAGTAGCATTTTCTGTAAAATTCTTCTGCAGTGTACTAATAAGGAACATATACCTGGAATGAAAGGCAGAAGGCTTTTTCAAAACAGATTGTGATAATAAATTAACCAGAAGCAAAATCATTGAACAATTATTCTTCTTTTGAAAAAATTTAAGAGAAAGAAAACAGCAGCAGTACTACTACAGATTTTATCTACAAATATTTTAATTATTTAAAAAAATTTTAAAGGGAATGGTTTGCTTAACTTACTTGTATTTAAATCAATGCCTTTCCTGCTAAAATTACAGTTTTATTACTGTATTTCATACTTGAACCACGCTTTTAGTTCTTAAAACTCACTGATAACGGGATGAAAAAAGCAAGATTTTGAACAAGTAGAAACCTCTTTGATGATGTTTACAGAAACACAATTATTTTAGAGGAGACAGATTATAGTGTTGTAAGAGTATATACCTCTTTCTAGATCTGTTGGTGAGACATTTGAATCCTAGCAGAAAAATAAACATCCTTTCTGTTGGAAGCACTGGGATTCACCTATATGCTCTTAGTGAGAGTTAGTGTAAAAGGTCTGGGAGTTTGAACCTACACAAAGCTCTTAACATTACACAACAAAATGATTTTGATAGAGTTTTTCAGAAAGTAATCTTTGGCAGTGATTTAAAGCCTTCTAGGTTTTTTAAACCTATTTTATACAACTCTTGAAGCCAAATTTATTTTTTTGTAATACCATAGTCTTGAAAGAAAATATTCTTAAACATGTTTATTGCATTGTAAAGTATTTTACCAAACACTTTTCAGAGCAGGACAATCCTGGTGCTGGATGATTTTTCCCTTTAACTATATTCACTACTTTGCTGGTCTGGGATTCATTCATCAGATGTCAGATCTTTCTAAGCATCCCTTGCCTGGTCCACTTCCTGGTGAAGTCACTGAACCAGGGTTACAGTTCCCTGGAAGACTGGCTATTGACACTCTTAGTAGTAATTAGTGGCCCTAGCAGTTTGGGTCTTTATTTCATGAGACACTGTTTTTGCTCAAGGCTGTTCTTCTCAGAACTTCACACTCAACAGGAATTTTAATTTATAGTTTAACCTTTCAGGACAATGAAGTACATACAGCACCAGACTTTGCTGAAGAATTTCTTTACCAATGCAGTTTTAAATCAGAAACTCATATCTTGCTATTGCAGTTGCCTTATGTGTTACTAGGGCAAACAAAATCATTTAAAAGGCAGAAAGATCCTTTTGCTGTGGTTTTTATTTTTCCAAGTTCAGGTGATGCATGCAAAAATGACATTGACAATATTACTCATAGAGCTGAGGGTGACAGTGGAGCTTGAGAGGGTCATTTAATAGACAGAGAAATAATTTCTCAAATATTCAAATGCTCTGAAGAGAGATTTAGGGGATCAGAAGATCTATGGGCTTCAGAATCCTCTATTCAGGAAAGAAATGTAGTGCCTCAGAAAAAATGCTTCCAGGACAGAATCCATCCACTTTCACCTTCTTGGACAACACACATATTAAGCCTTTTATAGTTATAAATATTTCCATGTTGCTTTAGTAGTTCACTTGCATATTCTTCCTCATGTACATTTTTATTTTAATAACTGAGCGTGGCTTAACTACGTAAGACAATATTCCTAGTTGCTGCAAGTAACTCATAATAAAGCAGATACTCAGGAAGCATCAAGTATTTGCTGAAAAACACTCATTACAGCAGTGGGTTCAGTCCTAAAGGTATTGTTAGCTTTTCCCTAATAATGCATGCTAAAACTAGCACCAACTTTATGGAATCTGATGGATTTAGACTTGACTCCTGATGGGAATAAAGAAGCTGCTAGGAGACTGTAATGAGAAAAAGCAAGCTTAAAAAAATTGAGGACTGGAATATAAGCAATCATCTGCATCCCATCTTTGCCTCAGGCTACTGAGACCTGTCTTTTCTAGGTACACAGACAGAGAAAGTGTCAGTATTATCCACATGCAAGCCTAGGAGAATTAAAGATTAGTGTCTGAGATTTGATATAGACTAAAGCAAAATAACCTGATATAAATTTAAAAAAAAAAAAAAAATCTTACTTGGCTGCATCTTCTTTCTATTCTTTTTCTATCATAACAGAAGTATAATTAAGATGTAATATTTGTATCACATGAAGGGAATAACAAACAGGAAATAGAAAAATTAATGTTTGTCTTCAAAGTTCAGAGCAGATCCAGGTAGTCTGAAAATATACAGAACATATGCAGTATTTACAAGCTTGTTAAAAATCCTTCCATTGCCTTCTAAATGGCCCATGGAAAACCAACTCAGATAGCATATCCCTTTAAGTCTCTCTATTCTAAGCAAATTTTCTTTTAACCATTCTATCACCTCTAAAATTTTATACTGCAGCAGCCCTTCATTGTAACTGTGTAAAAAATTTTTGAAATTGTAAAGCAATTTTCTATTTCTTCTATCTGCTTCCTATGGTTCTTTTCCTACACAGTGCCTGTTACAGAATTCTGACGTTATCTCTGGTAGTTACTATGATGAGCAGCAGCATTTGGGCCTGCCAGTCTTCAAAATCTGTAAGTGGGCTACTGCCTGCAGGTATATTAACCTCAGATTTTTGAACTTCATATTACTGCTTGCCTCCATTGGGTATTTTGTTGCTGTCTTTCTGTGTTTCTTTGATCAAAAATGGATTTTCAGCTCAATGTTGTTGTCATTAAGTTTGTTACCTTTTTCCCCTTTTATAGAGTAAATCTGCTTTGTATGTGGCATTTTGAACTAACAAAATACAACACTGGAAAAATAGGCTGCACTGGAAATACTCCCTTAGAGAAGAAAGAATGCATTGCGTGGCCTTCATATACCTTTTACTGCAGATATAATGAATCCATAAAAGCAACCTCTTCTTCACCCACCAAACAGCTAGGTAGCTGCAATTTGATTTTAGCAAGAAAGTCTCAACTGACACAGGAAATGTTCACTGCTGTGTCGGTAGAGTTGCTGAAAATTCTGTGTATAAACTGGGTAAGACCTCATGTAAATATCCAGCTGAGGATTTAGCAGATGGTCTCTGGGCACAATATGTCAAACAGTTCTGTATTGTTCCCTAATGTCACGTTCACCTAATACTAAACATAAGCACGTGGGTAAGCATTTCATCAGTATTTGGACCCAAAACAATTATATTCTTCTGAAATAAGATAGCCTTTTTCAAGATTGTTTGAAAATATTTAGTCATGAATTATGTCTATGGTACATGCATTTAAAACAACATTATAGCAACAATGACCTTCCTAGTAAACTCTGAAGAATGTATTGAATTATTTTTAGATCATTATCAGTTCTGTTAAACTGGACAGCTCTGTTTCACTTGGAATGTGCCAACAGCATGCACACCTTCCATATGTTTGAATATTATTTGTGAGATTAAAAAATAAAACCATACATTGAGATAGATGTGTTTTCCTACAACAAGCAATAAACTGAAAAAAATGACCATAGAAAAATTCATCCAGACATCCTTTGTCACCACTCCGAGCAGCTGAACAGTGTAAAGAGTAAATATGCATGTCAATCTGATCTAACAAAAATCTCCCTTTAGTCCCTCCATCAGACTTTCAGATTTCACTAACAAACTTATCACCAGGCCCAAATGGTCTCATAGTAGTAGTGAAGTGTCAACTCATGCTTAATTTTGTACATCTAAATGTTCAACAAAGGCATAAAGAAAAATCACATATACAGTTATTTAATGAGTGGCAACATAAACAACCCTGTCATCAAAGCAATCTTGTTTGGTAAGAATAAACAGTTGGCAAGCAGGGCACTTTTCATTGATTCACTTCTCAAGATAGCCCTTTGATAGCTGATTCCTAGCTTCCTTAAGGTACTGGCGCAACTGTTGAGTTCTGCGTAGTTAACAAAGCTTTCCTTGTTTGGTATCGAGTTCATCCCAGGTGGGTTCAGTGACAGAGCTGCAGGCTAGAGATGCAGCTTCTGAACACACCACTCTGTTCTTTTCTAGTTTAAAAGCCCTTTCAGTCTGCATGACTGTTCTGATCATTATGCTACAGGGAGAGAAAACTGGACTAGGGAGATTCTGACATGACAGAAGAATCTATACCTAGAAAACACTATGATATTTCTTAAATACTTGTTTGCTAATTCCCATCTATGCTGCTCCTAAAATACATTCAAATTCCTTCTCTTGATGTATAGAGACTGATAAAAATGATATATCACTCAGGCATACATACACTATTCCAGCATTAGCTGCACTGTTTGTGATAAGAACCAAAAAGATTGTGTTTATCATAAAACTCTCCCAAGCTGCACTGATCTAATAATTATGAAAACTGCATGACAATCCTACAAACCTGGTTTCTTAAATTCAGATGAAGCAGTCTAAGGTACAAATATGCACGCATGCAATATGCATACACGCAGAAGAGCAAACAAAAGCGAGGCAAAATTTCTTTAGATCTGAAGATATAAAACAATTTTAATATTGAAATAAACTCTAAATTTTGGTTTCTTTCCAGAAAGATCGTGTTAAACATTTTTGAACTGTCACAGGCAAAACAAAAAAAAAAATAAAAGAAAAATACTACAAGAAATTAGTAAGGCAGTGAAATTATTTTTTTTTTAGAATCCTTGAGAGCAAATATGCCTGACAAAGGAAGGTTTCAAGGATAATCTCAAAGCTTTGTAAACTCTTCACTGCTCTCAGTGCAGGACAGCTTAAAAACATAGGAATCAGAAGAGAAATCAGTAAATGTTTGTCAGTAAAATCTGCAAAATATCATGAAATAGGTTATTATAATATTGGAAAACATTATGCAAAGCTTTAAATTACCAGAATCCAAGTCAGTATCAAGGAGAATATAATGCCATTCAAGTGTGTAACAAATAGTAATGAAAAAATTAGATTAATAATATTACCTACCTAGGGGAGATGGTTACAGTCCTGACTTAGGTGCCAAGAAGGATGCAGGACTGAAATATTACATAAACCTGTTTTCAGTGAAGCAAACTGAGATGGAGATGCTTCTATGGTAATTTTTCAAAATTACTGTTTTTACTGACTGGACCTACTGAAAGGAGTCTTGTCTAGTGTCTGCTTTTGGATGAACACAAAGAAATTACATTTCCTGCTTTAATATTTTCCTTATAAATGTATTTTTCACATGTACTCCATCTTAAGGAGTTAAAAGGAGTTTAAAAACTTTATTTTTAGATCAGTGAGACTGACATTGTTCTGGTAGAATTTGCACTCATATTTGTCCAAGTTCGGAATATATCAAAGATAGCAGATTTCACTTACTAAGAAACTAACTGAGCTAGGTGATACAGAGCTTTCTACAAAGAACAATTCCTCTTAAAGTGTAACCCACAGTAGGAACTTCAATGTTACTTGAAATAACGCCTACTATTCAGTTGGACCTTGGGTAGTGCAAGTTTTACTTACCTACATCTCATGCTGCGCAGTTAGTATGGGAAAAAAAAAAAAGATGTTTTCTCATAGCTATTATGACATGGCATGTTTGTGAACAACTTCTACAGCCCTGGACTTGAGCAGAAACTCCAAGCTAATAATATGTATTTATCAATACTCATCACAGCATTGGGGTAATAGTATTTGTGGATATAAGCTGGTACAAAGCAAATTATTTCTGAATAAATAACAGAGCTTGAGGACTTGTATCAGTATACAAAAACCAACTATTTAAGGTCTTGCCTCTTACTGGGGAGGATTTGATCTATTTAAACACACAAATCTTTTATTCCTTAAAAACCCCACATCTTTTGATTTTCAAAATTCTTTACAAACTTCACTAGAACTTCCAAAAGCCTGCTGCCCAAGACCTCTGTCAATAATCAAAGTAAGAGCAACTAAGACAGAAGTGGTTTATCCAAGACAACTGTGAAATTCTGTCATGTTGCTGAACTCCTGTATTTCCAAAAAAAAAACGAAGTTAATTTGAATTGATGAAATAAGAAAGGAAAAATGAAAAATTTATCTCCCTGTATCAAGTTCTACTTTATAGTGGAATAGGACAGAAGCATTGAGTCCTGAGTACCTATAAACTTCATACCCATTCTGTGAAAGTTATGCTGAATATTTTTCTCAACAAATTAACATTAATTCATTTTCTAAACATCAGGTTTATTCACTGTTTCAGCACTTTGTATCAAAGTAATAATTCAGTTTGCCTAAAAATCATTCTGTTTTGAATTTGTTGGTTTGATTTTTATTGGAATTCCCTTTCTTTTGTTCTAGAGGGAAAAACAGCAATTTAGTTCCCATTTTACCTCCAGAAAAGAATTTATTGCGTCAAAACCCTCTACACCTTTGTATTTATCACCAGATCTATGTCAAAAAAAGCTTAGTATTTCCCACTATTTTCTCAGCTTTTTCAATGTTAAGAATCTCTGAAAACTACATGTTTTTATGGGCTTTTATCCAGTTGATTCTGATATGTAACAAACACTGGCGTTCTCAGATCTCCAATAATTTTAGCAGAAAACTGTAACTTGCACAGCATTTCTTATGAGAGGATAAACAGGTACCATTGTGCTGTGGAGATTATAAATAATAAACAATACACTTTGTGAAAAGTAAAATTTGTAACACTTTCATGAGCATGTGTGTATAATAACATGCCAGAGAAAGAAGAAAGGAACCAACCTCCCAGCTACAGGCAAGGTAGGAAAGAAGTGGAATATGAGAATGGCTGTGAAATAAAATAAAACCAGAAAAAAGAAAAAAGAAACCACAGGAAAACATTTGCTTTCAAAGAGCAGGAAAAGAAATTCAGGAAAAAACCTAGAGCTAGAAACTCAGTTGTCACTTTTGTTTTAACAGCCATAGATTCTAAATAGTTAAAAGCCATCATCAAATGAATTCATGCACCCTAGAAGAAACAATCTGTTACCTGGGAATATCAAGCTTCTAAAAGTCATCAACCCACCTTGTACACATTTTTATTGAAAGATAAAAATGAAAATAGAAAATAAATATACTTCAGAATTCTTCCTAAAAAAAATTCTGTTCTTTCTATATAAATATTGAATTCAATCCTGAACAGGTATACGTAGATGTGTCTGTAGCTTCTTCTATATTCATGACAAAACACTTTAACCAATCTGATACGTAATTCAGCTAAGGACCCAAGCAACACGTGTAGAAAAGACACAAATACTGTTTAGTCTTTTCTCTCCTTCAAACACAACTTGTCTAGGAAATTTAAGTTTAGTTTCATAAAATTTAAAGCACATAAGCATTTTCTGTGGATTTTGGTTTATGAAAAGGATGAATGCATTCAGCTATTTTTATTACTCTCCTCAGCCATGTTTCTGTAAGTTCATATAGCAAGAAAAAAAACCCCAAACCCTTCCATTTGGGCATGCTAGTACAAATTTTAAAAAACTGCTTTGACATAACAAAAAAATTGTAATGTAACTGAAAGAACATCAGATAGAAGATTGCTCCATTATCGCTAACAGTTTAGCACTCTGCATTTCATGCACATTATCTGTAATAGCAGAGAACTGTGTTCTTTAACAGTTTAGAATTTATAATATTTTCCTATAATAACCACAAAGTACTTTTACAGACTAAGGGCTCAGATTTTCTGGAGAGTAACTTATTTCAAATTAGGTGCTGAAAACATTTAGCTTTGTATGCTTCCAAAAGTGTGCCCTAAATGTAGCTGTACTAGGTAGGCCCTATGATGAAGAAACCCTCTCCTACTCAAGCCGACAATCAACACTGAAGTTATCGAATTTGGGAGCTGAATCTTTAGTGCTTTTCCAATGACACATCGCACAACAGGGTAATGCAAGTAAACTCTTTTTTGTTGCTCGCTTATTTTTTATTCTTTGCAGCTTGCTATAGAACCTAATGTTGTGATTCTACGGACTTCCTCTCAGAAAGAAGACAGTTAGGATTAGCACTACTATTTATCAATCATTTTCCAATTTACATGCACTTTTAATCCCTAAATGCTGTTACCAACTAAAAAAAAACCCCAACAAACCAACCCCCCAAAAAACACAACCAAAAACATTCTTTAGAAAAAAGTTCTGAATAGTAAAATGTGATATTTAGAAAATTAATCAAATCTAAAAGACAAACTCTTTTTCCATTTAGTTTCCTGCTTTGCTGTGCAGACCCTCCAAAGCAGATAAAGAAAGTACCCAACTTCCACTACAGAAGGAACTGTATTCAGCTGGACATGCATAAGAACACCTTGACACTGGGACTCCTAAAAGGTAAATTCTTCAGATGAACAAAGGAGATATAATTAACAATATAGCCCATAAGTTAAGCATTTTTTCTGCTTATAACTTCATATTCATAGCTCAATATCTGAAACATTAGTACTTTTAACTATTGTTTAATATTTAAATTAATTTTGATTTGTTAGAATAATTTTCTGTTGACTCACTACTAGTGTCTCTAATATTAAACCTCATTATTTTTTATGGTAAATAAATGCTAATTGAAATGAGAGAACTCAAATGAGATCATATGAAATCACTTTATTATATATTTGTAAAAATTAAGTATTTTTAAATAGACATGAATAACCTGAGATGCAAGCTTAGATGTCGATCACCTATTGTAAGTCCAAGGTCCTACACCTGGGTTGGAGCAATCCCAGGCACAGCTACAGGTTGGGCAGAGAAGGGATTCAGAACAGCCCTGAGAAGGACTTTGGGGGTGTTGGTCAATGAGAAACTTAGCATGAGCTGGTAGGGGGCGCTTGCAACCCAGGAAGCCAACCGTATCCTGGGCTGCATCAAAAGGAGTGTGACCAGCAGGTTGAAGGAGGTGATCCTGCCCCTCTACTCTGCTCTCATGAGACCTCACTTGAGTACTGTATAACAGTTCTAGTGTCCTCAACATAAAAAGACATGGAACTGTTGGAACGAGTCCACAGAAGGACCAGGAGGATGACCAGGACACTGGAGCACCTCCTAAATGAAGACAGGTTGAGAAAGTTGGGGCTGTTCAGCCTGGAGAAGAGAAGGCTGTGTGGAGACCTCATAGCAGCCTTCCAGTATCTGAAGGTTGCTGGGGAGGGAGTCTTCATTAATGAATATTATTGATTACATTATTGAACATTATTGGACATTAGTGACCGAACAAGGGGTAATGGGCTAAAACTTAAACAGAGGAAGCTTAGATGGGATATAAGGAGGAAGTTATTTCCTGTTAGGGTGGTGAGGCACTGGAATGGGTTGCCCAGGGAAGCTGTGAATGCTCCATCCCTGGCAGTTTCAAGGACATGTTGGACAGAGCCTTGGGTGGCATGGTTTAGTGTGAGGTGTTCCTGCCCATGGCAGGGGGCTTGGAACTAGATGATCTTAAGGTCCTTTCCAACCCTAACTATTCTATGATTCTATTTCCAAATGTCCTCTAGGATTCTGTACCATGTACACACTGTAGAAGGCAAGAGTTGTGGGTATCTGCATGTACCAGAGGAAATACACTTCTTTGTGCTCTCCATGAAATAGCATGCCCTGTTTTTTATTAAGTACCCTATCTCCCTTAGGAACAACAGTAATTACATGCTAATTCATTTTAATACTTCCACATTATCAACTGATAATCACGCAATTAACTGAAGTCACCACCAAGAAGTGTGAAGAGGTCAGAGAATCAGAACATATTCCGGTGAGTAAGGAGATCTTTAAATCAATGGGGTATTTTAACAAGAGCCAATAGAGAGATTTAAGGGGTGGTGTAATAATGATATAAGCTGACATCAAAATTAGACTGTAAAAGGACACAAAACACTGCAGAGATAATGTTCATAAACTAAGAAAACTAACCTGAAATGAGAAGAAAAGAAAACCCCAACCATCAAACCACCAAAACTACAGTTGTACCAGTAAAACTTCAATACATCAGATGAAAACCAAAATATGGTTGAAAATGTGACAAGTGTGATTACCCAAATCATGGAGAATTGACAGAAAAATCTACATGAGAAAGATTTTTTTTTTTTCTTGTACTTACTCCCATCAGGATAATCTTTATGAGACATTAACAAGAAAAGTGTGAAGAGAAATTGGTAATGCAATATTGATCAACTGAAAACATCATTGGAAACCTGGAATTATGGCTGCCCATGATGCTCACAAGAGCTAAGTAAACACTGATGAATATCACTTCTTTTTGTAACTTGTGTTTGAGTCACACAGATTCCTTGAATATGCACAGATGAAGAATTATGTATCTTGTTTGCCTATTGCAAACATTTGACATTTCAAATTCAGGCTGTGTTGGTTAGCTTTGATTAGATACATGAATTACACAGGATGTTTGCTCTTTGATTGGAGCCCTTAAAAATCAGGTTTCCAGGATGAATATTTACATGTACAAGCTCAGAATACGATCATTATGAGTATCTTCTAACAGTCCATGAACACTGCTAATTTTCTAAACCATTTTTGCCCCCAAATTCTTGTGCTTAGTATGCATAAAGAGGGAATAAAAAAAAATCAAAAAAAAAAAAAATCCCCAAACCAGAATGAGTGTTGTCAAACCAAGACAACGCAGGTATTTTTTTACCTTTAAAGTGCTTGTGGTGGCCTTATATAACAATATTATAAAATTATAAGGAAAATGTTTTTTGAAAGTATTGAAACAATTCAAGTAGCAAGAGTACTTGGAGAAAACAATTGCAACACGTGATCTGAAATCTGAAATCAACAAAGCCCTCTAAAATTACCTCATTTAAAATTCTGAGTATTTTTGTCTTTCTTGTGTGCTGCTCCTCATAGAATCTCTATTTTGATTTCCAGACAAACTTCAACCATTTCAAAGTTGAAAGATTTGTGTTTCTGGAATTTAAGAAAAGCTTTAGGTTCTTAATTATTCTGCTCATGAAAATATTCAAAATTACTATTATGGAAGAAATAGCCAAGATGCAAGACTTTTAGAATTTGAGTTTAGGAAGCATTATGCACAGAAAGAATAGGGTGCATTGAGGAAAAAAAAAAAAAAAAGAGTAAATGGAATAGCATAATGAAAAAGAAAGACCTGATCAGATATAAACATGAACAGAAACATCTGGGAGAGAAGTGATAGCTAGAAATCAAATCAAATTTAAAATTGCATGACAAAGGATCAGAAAATACCAATCAAGAAGGATCAATTAATAGCATCAAATGTCACTGAAAGATCCAGCTAGATGAAAAGCAATATCAAACTAGAATTAGTCAAAGCAGATTTGTTGGGAACTTAAAAATGAAATATAATTTTTGATATATGATACTAATTAACCCCCAATGTTTTTCACAGAATGACTTTTATGTTGGACATTTCATATTATCCTTAATACTACACAGGAATTTTCCATAGCAGTTCTAAACAAAATTAATGAGGTTAACAAATAGTACATAGAAGTATCATCTTTTTAGGGAAAAATGTTGCAATTACCATGAAGACTAGCCTGCTTACAAAGTCAGTTCCTAAGTAATTTTGAGCTATAACATGTTTCCTATTCACAGAAATTGTATGATGGTTCTCCAAGTGCTTTTATTTGAAATTTAGTATATGTATACGGGCACAAAAATTTACCAGTTGAGTATTTAAAATTTGAAAGTGTCTTCAGATAATTTTCAAAAGTGTTCTTTAATATGTGCAAATATTGTAATGCTCTTTAAGCCTTTTCTTTCTTTCCTTTTAATGAAAGGACATTCAGCTGACATGTCTCTGGTCAGGCAAATGCAGGAAATAGTATTTTTGGATTTATTAAACAATATTCTGGAATCTTAAATATAGTTGTTATTATTAAGTACCCATCTAAGGAAGATAGATAGATAGAGGAAAGATAGTTAAAATATTCAATAACCTTAATTTATATGTAGCTTTTCTGGTAGTGTTTTTTGTAAATGTAAAGAATTTATTCCTTGACAGCAATGCTAGCACATTAAGAAGAGATGGGGTTAGGCATTTGGTATACGATTAAATGAAGATATATTTTCCAGGTTCATTTGCAAAATGCATCATACCAATAATGTCTAACTGCTAAAGCAAAACCTTTTTTACTTTTATATGGAATTACTGTTCCACTTTTAATTATTTTTGTTTCTATATGCATACATACTGGGTAAGAATTTAACACAAATGTCTAGTCAGAGTAATTAATCTTCAGTTACAGCAGAAATCCAATTGAAGCACTTGCTACATTTGCATTAATACCAAATGAGTTCATGGTGATTAATGCTGTTTAAAAGATATCAGAGAAACTAGTATTGATTAGGGAATTATTTTGATGCACTGAAGTTTACTGTAATTTATATCAACTTCAGTTTTTGAACAATTTCTGTGCACATCACATCTCAGCATTGTCTAATCTAGAAGTCATGACTGACATACAAAATATACCTTCTATGACAATACAGGACAACTTTTTCCCAACTTAGAAGACTGCTAAATAACTGTTTTCATAGTATGTTTTTTTTTTTTCCTGAGACCAGTTTCAGCAAAAACTAGTATCCTCACAAGCTTTTCCCCAAAGCAAGTTCATCTAGCTAGTTCTCAAGGGGGATTAATATGAAATCCAAAGACTATTTGTGTTAATAAGGAAAGAAATTGGCTCTTAGCCAGCATGCCACATGCTTGACCATCTAGGCCTTCTTTATTGATTATTCTGTTGGAGTCTACTGCAACATCTCCCTGATAATTAGTTAAAATAATCAAAAGCAGATGGTGGAATCTGTTTGCCACAAAATTTTCAAATGGGAGAAAGGGGAAAAAAAAAATCCCTAAGGACATGGATAAATTTGACTTTTCCTTCATAATGTAATGAATAAATTTAAGGTTAACACAACAGTCTGGATCTAAGCTACCTAGATTATTGCTCTGTACCCTGTTGGCTCAGATAAGAGATACACCTTGCAAGAATATAGGCATTATAAAACAAGTCTCCTAATCAATCTGTGGTTTCTCTCAAAGTGTGTGCACTGAGAGGAAGACTAGAGAACTTGTATTCTCTGCCACCAATTTTCCTTTCAGAAGACAAACCATCTTAATGTTTTTGAGAACTCTACCTCACCGTAGGTACTAAACAGAAAAAACAAACAGGAAACCACCAAAATTACATCAACTCATGAATTCAGAGAAAAGTCCAAGAAATGCTCTGAGTTAGTATTGCAGCTATTTGTTTTACTGCATGAGTGATATGACAAATCTCCCATCCAGCCACTTAGGTTGCACCAATACAATGCTGAGATAATAACTACCATTAATTATTTAAGAATGTTTCAAAGCTGCATCAGGGAGCCTCAGATTTTATATCAGGAAACATTTCTTCATAAGGAAAGTGGTCAAACACTGGAACAGACTCCTTAGAGAGGTGGTCAATACCCTAAGGTATCAGTAGTTTAGAGGTATTTGGACAGTGCCCTTAATATAATCTAACTTTTGGTCAGCCCCACTTGGACTAGATAATCATTGTAGGTCCCTTCCAACTTAAATCCCTTAATAAATAAATAATAATAATTAAAAAAACACACACAAAAAACAAACAAACAAATAAAAACAACAACAACAGAAAAAAAAAAAGCCAAACTTGTAATAATTTAGAATGTCTTTAATTGAACACTTTCTGACAGGGACCTCTGAGTATACTGTTTGCCCTGACTCTTTAGCACCACCAGCTCTGCCCTGCTTGCACAGGTAGGAGCTGTGCCTGTCAGGCTGTCACAATCCCACCTGTGCTGCACAACTCTCAGCCCAAGTTCACCTTCTCTTTTGGACCAGATCCAGTCTGCCACTTGCTGACACCTTTCTTTGCTATAAATTTGAAATTCTGTAGCAGTGGTAGAAAAGACCATATTCTGTTGCCCCCTATAAAGCTCAGGAAACAGAGTATCCTTTAAATATTACCACTAAATGTTGAAATAAATCAAAATCATCATCTGGAGTATCATTACTGCAACAGTGCAGGGATTACAGCAGGTACCTGTGGCATCACACCTACAATAAAATTATCAGCAGTTGTCTACTCTTTTTGCAACAAAAGTATAGTCCCCCCAATCTAATCAAGAGTAAATAAATAGCCTAATATTTAAGTAAGATATAGACACTAAGTTTAAGCAACCAAACAAGGAGAAACTAATCTTATTCCTCAGATGGTGCTCTCAGGAGCATACAACTTTAATTTACAAAATGCAGATGAAAAAAAAAAAAACTGGAAGAAATTAACATATGATTTCTGTATTCACAAAAAGTATCACTATAGTGATAGTCTCAGAAAATAATTTTCCCAGAAGTTATGCAGTATTACAAAACATAAAAAAGACACAAGCAATCTTACGACTGTGTCATAAGATTGTTGGATTTTAAGCTGTCTGGAGTGACGAAATATGTCTGGAGGCACGTTAACCTGGTCCTCTGACTACACGATAGGGCAGATCATGAGAAGACACAGCCTGGTAGCCATACCAACATAGTTTTATAGCAATAAATTAAACTATTTTTAATAAATGAAATAAAGCATTTATGCAGACTTTGATCTATTTAAAATAAATATAAATGGTGTTTTCATGTAGGCATATAAAATTTAGTCTTAAGAACACTCCAGGCAGAATAAAGGACTTGAAGTAATGCAACTTTAAAGCATTGCCTCACGATAGTCCAAACCCACATTCAGACAGAGGCCCACTGCTCACTTTTCATAAGAACTAAAGTCACTGAAGTCACTCGAGGGAAATTACTCTTTGTGGAAAATACCTGATCTCAGAGATGAGTGACTCAAAGGGAACTCTCAAAGCATCATCACAACCGCCAAAGTGCCTGCCTTGGACAGTTGGGTTAAAGCTGTTGAGCACAGCAGGGGCTCCACAGCAACTACATTGCCAGTATTGCAGGTATCCTGCTGAGAGCCGGGAGTTTGATAGGAGTGAGTGCAAGACCTCAGCTCAGGCAATTATCTTTTGCCAGCTCAGCCTGGATACAGCTGGGCTGAGCATGATCCCAGCCAGCACAGGTGGTTGGAAATGGCAGGGGGAGAATCCCAAACCAGTGTCTAAAACTTCACCAGCACCTGCACAAAATTTGAGTATTGTGGTAGATCTGATTTTAAGTGTTGATGTTAGAAATATTCATAGATGAAGGAAACTACTCTCCTAAGAAGTCTTCATCCTTCACCATTATGAGAAAAAAACTTCATGTGTCAAGGTACTAACATCCTGAAGCTACTGCTGCATGGAGGCCTATCCTACATTTCGAGCATGACTGAGGTAATACACTCTGGGGAAAGACAAAACAAAAAACAAACAATGAAACCTTTTGACAGGACAAAATATTTTTCCTCTAAGTTTCCTGTCTTATCTAAGTCTTTATATATTAAGTACTGTATAAGTACTCTACATAATAATTGGTATTATATCATAAATTCAGTTTAAATACTAAGCTCTAGCAGAGCCCAGGCAGAGTTCCATATTCCAGTTGGTCATTGACATAAACAGCTACATCCCCTCTCTGTCTGCCTGGCCTGACTTTCCTAAAAAGCCTATAAACTTTCATTCCAACACTCCAGTCACTGAAGCCATCCCACCATATTTCCATGATGCCAATGATATATCCCTGCAAATGTGCGCACATCTCTAATGCCTCCTGTTTATTCCCCATACTATGTGTTTGTGCAGAGGCATCTGAACCAAGCTCTGAATAAGGCTGACTCCTTGGCTGGAGCAGCTCTGCATCTCTCTGAACATTCATTACAGGTGCTGGAATCTGACTTGTAGGATTGGGATGGATCTATGCCTCCCCCCCACAACAAGCCTAGTTTAAAGCTGCCTTGATCAACCTGGAAAGTCTCTGACCAAAGCAGCTCTTTCCCTTCTTTGCCAGGCAGGCCCCACCAGCCTTCATAGACCCAGCTTCCCAATTCAAATCCTATGGTCTAAGTAACCAAAACCCTGACTGTGGCACAAACCCTCTAACCGCTTGCTAGTCTGCCAGATTTAACTAGCTATTTTGGGGGCCTCCCGTTTACTGGAATATCGATGAAAAAGCTATCTGAGCTCCAGAGCCCCTAACCACCTTTTCCAGAGCTCTGTAGTCTTCCTCAATTCTTCCCAGACTGCTGCTGGCTATATTGCTTGTACCCAAATAGAGCACTAAAATCAGATGATAGCCAGTGGGACTTCCTAGACCTGGCAGCCTCTCAGCAACATCTCTGATCTGAACTCCTGGTAGGCAACTCCCATCCCTCAGGAGTATGTCAGGCTGACAGATGGGTGCCTCTACACCTTTCGAAGTAGAGTCTCCTACTATTATCACCCGATGATTTTTCTTGGATGCACTAGTAGTTATCCTCTTTATTTGTGTAGCAATTGGTTGTTCTTCCATTGGGGTGGTTGCTACCTCATTAGCCCCTTCTCAGCAGAGCTGTGAAGCGGTTCTGGGTGCAGGCATCAGACACTGAAGGAAACCCCTTGCTTTTATTTGTCTACTTCTTTCCCTTTTGTTGTTTTCTTTATGTGAAAAATTTCTAACCTCCTGAATTAATACCCACATTCATTTTTGGGTGTGCTAGGGGGATGCCTGTAGCCTCCACACAATGGCCTGCAGATACCTCACAGTTTGAGCTTGGAGCCAGCAATCCAGCTCCCCTTTAGTCTCTTGCTGCACTTTAATCCTTCCCTGCTTCCCCTTTAGTCTCTTGAGCACCTGCTGCATGAGGTTCTACACCAAGGTACAGCACATACTGCCTGGTCCACCGTTTATTCTTGTTTCGAGGGAATCATTGAGACACTTCCTACAATATGAGGTCTGCACTGTAGCCCTCCCTGTCAGCTCCGCCTGGGTGAAGACAGCAGCCACTGCAGACCTCCCAGACCGGACCACAGCCCTGAAGTGGGAGCATACAACACTGCTTGTCCTGCCTGCACATACGTTGAGGAGGTGGTCGTCACTGCGGGAGTCCTTACAAGGAGTTGGGGTTTCAGTCATGGTTGTTGTTGAGGGCACGATGTTCTGCCCCTCTTTCTGCAGGAGAAACTGGGTAGGTTAACACTGCAGTTTTCCACATGATTTCTCTGCCGCGTAGGGACTGAGACAGCCTTGAGTTAGCTGCAAGTGCTCTTGGCTGGCCTGGCCCTGCTGCTAGTCCTCAAGACACTGAGACGCTGGAGCGGGTCAAGGAAAGGGCAGCAAAGCTGGTGAAGGGTCTGGAGAACAGGTCTGACGAGGAATCGCTGATGGAACTTAGGGGTGTTTAGTTTGGAGAAGGCTCAGAGGGACATCTCTACCGCTACCTGAAAGGAGGTTGTAGTGGGGTGGGGTCAGTTTCTTCTCCCAAGTAACAAGCGATAGGACAAGAGGTAACAGTCACAAGCTGCACCAGGGGAGGTTTAGAATCAAAATTAGGAAAAAACTGTTTCACAGAGAGAGTGCTCAGGCATTGGAACAGGCTGCCCAGGGAAGTGGTGGAATCATTGTTCCTGAAAGTGTTCAAAAAAGGTGTAGATGAGGCTCTCGGTGACATGGTTTAGTGGTGGTCTTGGCAGTCCTGGGGTAATGATCGGACTTGGTGATCTTAAAGATCTTTTCCAACGTAGTTGATATTATAAGTGCTGCTGCTGCACATGGCTATGGCCTGTTTACAGTGTTAGGCACAGAATGCCTGATTCTGAAGGGTTCTCATTCCTATTCTGGCTGGTAGAGGCTGCAGTTCATGAAAGTTCACTGTAAAAAGTTCTCTGAAAGTTCCCTCAGGGCAGGTGGGCAGCAGATGCAGAGACCTCTGCCCTGTGAGTACCTGCACAGGCTGCAGCCCCTCACTTTGCTGGTAAGAAAAAATATCAAAGTAATTTTAGTTATTTTTCTGTTTCAGGCCAAATTCACGGGAGGAAAAAAAAAAAGTATTCAGTTTTGAAAGGCGGAAGACCAAGAAAAGAATTTTTTGTACAAATATTACTTGGACAAAAAATATGCCCACAGACATATGCTAGTGTTCTTTTATTGGATTGAACAGGATTTAATAATGGGTTTGGAAATCATATTCCAAATATGGGAGGTTTGGTTTTCCAAAGTAGGCTAAGGGAAGTGTTTCAAGGCCACTTCATGAAGCCTTAACTGAACAGCTACTATTTAAGAAAAAAACCCCAAACCAACAAAACAAACAAACAAACAAACAAACAAAAAAAAAAAACCACAACCCAAAAAACAATGAAGCAGACTTCCTCTCATTCTAGCACAATTTTGGGAAAATTTGGTAGATGAAGGAACTGAGGTTACACTTGATGTCTAGGTGCCTGACATAGTTTGTAATTTCACAGGTCTTTGTTTAGAGTTTCTACTCCATATATCTGTCTAAACCCCAGCTCCCACTCTCTGCCGTCCTCCTGCTCTTCCCCCCCCCCCCCCCCCCCAATATTATGCTCTGATACACAGAAGTAAATTTTCATAAATGGGTAAATTCAGTGGGGGGAGAAATCAGTCCTAAATATACTGCATCTAAATGTATACAAGTATTGGTAATCCACTGGCCTTTGTCTTTTTAAATGGTAATACAGTTCACTATGAATTTGAAGCATCAAATTAGCATTAGCAGCAGTAAAGAACAACTGGAGACGTTAGTAACATTTATTTCAGGGAAGACAGGTAAGTTTTATAGCAGCAATTTTATCAGCCATTTATTTTATAAATTTTATAAATGTTGTAAACATTAGAATCTTGTAAATCCTTTAGATGGTGTTTCCAAGGATGAGCAGAGATTGTCAGAAGTTAAATCTATGGTGGGTTTTTTAATTGAAAATTTACACATTCGCCTAGATGTGATGAATTTAGGTAGTCTGCTTTTTGTGGCTGGCTTCTGTTTGTTTGCATCAATGGAAGCATGTAATTGTCTTGATTATGGTTACACTAAAATCACACTTTTCTTTAAAAAAACAAACCACTTTTTTTTTTTTTTTTTTTTTTTTTATTCATCAGATCAAGCAAACATTATCCACAGTTGTCAATTGCCAGACTTTGCAACACTGAAACTTGTTATTCCACCTGGACATAGTCACAATTAAAATTCAGAGAGTGGGAAATAATATACAGTGCTGCCAGTCAGGTAGGAATATTTTCCTCTGTTCAGCAGGAGCTTCTAGGTCTTAAAGTATAAGATGTCTGTGGAATACTTTGGGATCTCTTTATGTATGAAGGAACATAAAGGCCAGATAGAGCTATTGCTGGAAGCCAGTGAGGAGGAAATACTAATCTTAGCCCAAAACAAAGCTGGCAGATTTTGCTTGGGAGTCATATTTTGATATATAACATCTTGGAGCTAGAAAAAATTATTATTCAAATGCTTCAATATGAATATGGCATGGAAATATTTTCAGATTTACCCAGAGTTAGTGAACCATGAAGGCTACTCTTAACCTGGTGTAAGTTAAAGATATTTAATTTCATTTATGGTTGATACAGACCTGTCATACTGAGAAGTGGTAGTGCACTGGAATTACAAACCCTTTAAAAAGCTGTCTGGCCCAGCAGTTGTACATGCCTGCCAAACAGTAGCAATAGTGTAAAGGAAGAGTGGCAATTTCTGTACTTTGCTGTCAATTGCTATTTCTTGCTATCATGCATACTAAGGATAAATTTTCAAACAAGTGGCTATTTCAGGAAATTCTACCTGGGAACAAGTACTGAGCTCTGGAACTTGACAAAATGATAATTTGCTCATCTCTCCTTGGGTGTTTTTCAGTAATGGATATGAAGCTTTCATGGTCAGCTACACATGTCTGAAATTAATAATTTATTACAATAATACAGACATATATTGTGACCCTAAAACTCAAAGAAGGTAATAGTCAAAGTCATAGATGATAAACTGGGCCATAAAACATGTTTAATTCTTCTGCTGTCTTCACGAAATTATGTAATCTTGAATGGATATAACTCTCTTTTTCTGTGTAGAATGTAGATTAATTAAAATGAATGAAATACTTTTGTTCTCCATACTGGAAACCTGAAAAGCATTTTAGGAACTTTTATATGGATCATTGGAAAATAAATGCTCTTAGATGTGTTAGCAAAATACATTGAATCATGGAATAGGGTTGGAAAGGACCTTAACATCATCTAGTTCCAACCCCCCCTGCCATGGGCAAGGACACCTCACACCAAACCATGTCACCCAAGGCTCAATACAACCTGGCCTTGAACACTGCCAGGAATGGAGCATTCACAGCTTCCCTGGGCAGCCCATTCCAGTGCCTCACCATCCTTACAGTAAAGAACTTCTTCCTTATATTCAATTTTAACTTCCCTTTTTTTAAGTTTAACCTGTTACCCCTTGTCTATCACTGCAGTCCCTAATGAAGAGTCCTTCCTCAGCATCCTTATAGGCCCCCTTCAGATACTGGAAGGCTGCTATGAGGTCTCCATGCAGCCTTCTCTTCTCCAGGCTGAACAGCCCCAACTTTCTCAGCCTGTCTCCATGAAGCTTTTCTGCTACCTTCTAGATTCTTACCTGGTCAGTCAATTGAATCTTCTCAAAGAGGACAGTGAAACATGATTTATTCATGACTAAGAAAAGATAAGAGATAATTTTTCATCTTATTGTAACATGAGACTCACTTTGTCTCTAGAGAAGAATTTTCAACTGTTTGTAAAGAACAGCCGCTACAGTTGATGAAGTGTCATTGCTGATTCTGGGGTCAGAAAAATTGGGCTTTTTATGTGTGTTTATTTGTCTTTCGTTATCCAGATCTTTCATTTGTAATCATCAATATTTTTAATTGTTGCCTTTATCCAGTGTCATTGTGATTATGCCTTTGGCACAGGCAATGACATCCTCATTTCTCACAGTTGGGATATCACTGGATTACATAACTGTGCTACACTAGTTTATGAGCAACTGAAACTGCTACCTTGGAGATGCAAAACCAAGATAAAGGACAGCCTGGGAGACATCAGAGCCTAGCCTGCCAGCTTTTTAAATATCAAACAATTTCACATGAGAAATGGGTTTCCAGCACTTTGAAAACAGAATCAAAACCCAAGGCATAGGTCTCTCATTCTTTCAACTGTAAAGTTACCCTTAAAATGGAAATCGATCGTGCTAGCTGTTTTTCACAATTATTTCTCTAAAATAATGAAGGTAAAATCAGAAGCCACCAAATTTCTCATGTAATAACTCATGACTACAGATCATGATAATAGTGCAAGTATCTTAGCCTGATGCCTTTCTATTGAGTTATATTGATCATTCTCCTTAGAAAAAGTTTGGCTTGTTTTAGGATGTTCAAGATATCAGGGAGACAGCTGGGAATTAGAAGTCCAGTAGGCCACTTCCTACTGAAAGGCCATTTTTCCGCCTTTAAACTATGGTGTTCTTTATAACTTCTCTGCTGATGCTCAATATAAATCAAAGTCTTAACTTGAGCTTAAAGCTTTATGTCTGGAAGTTCTATAGCATCCAGTAAAAAATACCATATAAAACATATCATGAGATCATAAGACTTTGCCATTCACTGAGTTCTGAATTTTTTAAATTTCAAGAGTATTGATAATTCTATTGTAAATAACCTCTCATAGTTCAGGTCACTAGTGTAGACACAAGGTTTGGGGAAATTGAATAAGAAAAGCTAATAGAAGAAGAGCACAGCTTTATCCTTTCTAGCTATGAAATCATTAACAATGAAATGTCCTTCCTTATAAAATCTCTCATTTCTTTGTTAAGAAAAACACTGTTACAATTTTAAGTCTAAAATTTAATTTCCTGGTTTTATTAAAAATAACTGTAGCTAGCAGGATTATAAACATTAGAATTTTAAATAACATTAAGATTCCTAAATAATTTATAATTAAATGAATGCTTGTGAGATTATTGTAATGATGAGCACATGCTAATACCTGAAAGACTGAAGCATTTGGGATACTTTAGCATAATTAAACACTGATAAAACCTCACTTACTGTACCATTTCTTACACCATAAACTGTAAAACATGCCGTTATACATGGAAGAGAAAAAAAGATTCTTATAATGTCAAAAGGAGGGTATTTTTTGTTGTCCTTTTCCTTCAGGATTGAAGTGTGAAATTTTGTCATTAATAACATTTCTTAGACTTTAGTATTTCACACCGTGTGGTTAATTAGCATTAAGAAATTATAGAATATTAAAAAAAAATCCAGAATAGAATGTAATGGAATTTGTCAGAAAGCATGGAAAAAAGACACATCTTTAGGATTTTGACTAGACTATAATATTTAAGATGGCTCCTATGAAAAAAAATTTATAACAAAAACTTGTTAATCCGTTTTTACTTTTGATTAAAATTTCAAATATGTCAGATCTGAAATTCATGGGAGATGAAAGAAATTATACTGAAAACAATGGAATTTCTGAGGAAAGTTTTTTTCATACAACAGATTTTAACAAATTTTGCCAGAGTGAAACAAAAATTGCCTCTATATGTTAAGACCCTGGAGACATTGACATTGATTCAATTTAATGGATTCTTTCCTCATCCCTCCCTCTTTCCACTTGCCCCACCCCAACCTTTCTTTTTTGTTGTTTTGTTTCAGGAAGGGCTACAATGTAATAAGTAGTCTGATTCAGATCATAAGAATGTGTCAGACAGTGAATTGCGCATACATAGTACTACATAATATTATTCACCTGTTTGTATAAGAAGTCTTAGTGAATTTTTGTAGAGACACTGAGATCCCTAAGATGGTTATAAATAGTCAGTTTCCTGGACTCCTCATCTCAGTTTAGTGGTTCAAGACTTCACTGTGGTATGATAATGAGCAAATGCATATGTGAGAATAAATAAATACCTAAGTGGAGCAAATTGATTAGCACTGAGAGAGTAATCAGCTAAATAAGTATTTCTTAATACAGCCTTTTTGTTTAAGTTCATGTAGACTGTTACTTATTTTTTGGATAAAATAACTAGCAAATTCTCTTTGGTAGAGGAATGGGACAACATGGTTAAAATTTTCCACAGAAACAAAGAGAAAGTCTAGTGACGCTTGACTATAGAAATCTATGAACTAGTGATAATCTGAATCGAGCTACAGTTAGATCAAGTACAACCAGATGAATAATCTAAGTTCCATATAACGTGGAATGGTGTTTAAATTTGGCAGCATGAATCACAATCAAGATAAACAATAGATAGCTCTTGGAAAGAAAGGTTTAGTGTTTATTCTACACTGAAATAAATACGTGATCCTCTCATGAGGTTTTTGTAAAATCTCCCAATGCTTTGTTATCCTTCTATGTTGATGTTCACATCCAAGTTTATTTGATGAATTGTTGCTTATTGAAGTCATCAGTTGCAGTTAGAAAGGCTGTCTTCATGCCTGTTTTTATCTCATGTGGTCTAATCCACAAAATAGATTGATTACAATACATTTTTGAAGAGGGCTGTTTAGTTTAAGATAATTTTTTTTTTTTTTTAATTTCATAATTGGTATTATTAACGAGTTGCAGTATTTTGTCTGCTGTGACAGGATTTGGTTCAGGTTGTTCTCAATAATCATGGTACTTTCAAGAGCAAACAATTTCTATTGGGGACTTTTGCTCTTCTCAGTATTCTTCCCACAGCATTCTTTTTTTCATTTGCTTGTTACTGCCTGGTTGTCCTGCCCTACTATAATTTCTGATACTCAGTTTCAATAATGAGTTTATTCAATAAATATAAGATTACAGAAAGGGGTTCAGCTTTGGTGAATTTTCAAGAAATCACAATGAACTATAGCAACGAAGCTCCCCCTTTGGCTGGGGAAGTAGATGTAGTATTTTACCTCTTTAAATAAAGGAGAAAGACATTTTCAAGAGAAATGTGTCAGTTTTTGCAATTTCACTTTGAAGGCAGGCAGGGACACCTGAGGTCGGAGCTAAATGTATCAACTGAACTCCATAAAAATAATAGTAAAACAGTTTTTGTAACATTTCTATTCAACAGTTATGGATTAGGAGTTCCTAATGACATTGCACAACCTTAATCTTAAAGAAAGCATGACACTCTAATTCTTCTCTGCCAGTGTTACTACTTACTAGGTTTAGTAATTATTTTTTCTATTTTCTGGTAGCTTAGACTTTTATGCCCCTTAGTAACCCTGTTCTAAAAACACTTCACCTAACATAACTTTAATCCTGTGTTATAAAACAGGATTCCCATATGCCTGAGAGCCTCTGCTGATGACTCCTTTGAAGACACACCACAAAATCATAGAGATTATACTGTCTATAAACCTCTCCCCCCCCCCCCCCCCCCCCAGTTTTACTAATTGCCTGTGTTTCATGGCACAGGTAATTTTCTTATCTGATTTTTAGTGAGGAGAACATGATAGGGTTTTGGCATTTCCCTATGGTAAGGTATTTTTTGCTGTGTAGTCTAACTGAACAAAAATCAGAAAATAGTGTTACATTTTTATTAAGCTTTTAAGATTTTATTAATTGCTTTGCAATGAGTACAAGATCTGATTAATATAGAATTAATATTAAAATATTATATAAAATCCTAAAAAAACTTATTTAGAATATTTTTTCACATTAATTATGAAAAGAAACTAGTTCCATAAAAGGACTTTAATTTTTGCTAGAGGCATGTGTGTTTACGTGTTTTCCGTGACTGAAAATTTCAGCATGGGTTTTGCTCAAGCAGCCTACTTAGAAGTTTTTCTGTGAAACCTACTTCTCATCAAAATCACAATCAAGATGTTAATTTTCACTATAACTCTTCACAGCAAAAAGGATTTTAAAAATGGAAAATCAGTTGTTGGAAAGCTCATTTCAAAATAGCAGAATTCTACTGGATAGACCATATGCGGGAACTCAGAAGAACTATTTAATTCATACTGCAGTGAAATTTTATGCATATAAGTCTCTGTATGTTTGAATCCTCTCTTTCTGTGTCATTCATTTGATAAATTCTCTTTAACTCCTTATAGTATTTACCAGATAATGTATTAATTGAAATGTTAATTCCATAAAAGAATACATGATTGGTGATTATGAACATAGCATAAGACTTAACTATTTCTTTAGGAAGAAAAACATCTTAACAGAAGATCTAGAGTAGCATGAGGCAGGGGGGTTGTTTGTTTTTGTTTGGGTTTAATGTTCATAGTGTAAGTTACCAGTTTAAAGAAAAAAAAAGGAAACAAAGCCCACAAAGCTGAAGAACTCTTAACTGTGTAGAACTTCCACTGCTGGGTGTTCATGATACTGCTTCTATTTCTACAGTTCCAGAGTGCTGTATCCTGTACTTAATAAGTTTTGCTGGAGGTCAGTAGGCTGCATCGAAGACCTTTGGCTGTATCTGCTCTGGTACAGTCTGATATATAGTCTTTTTGTTGTTTTTTTTTTTACAGCTTCAGGAGGTAGAACCTCATTCTGCAGCTGCCCTAAGTCTTCAACATCAGAAATGACTCCATGCAATACCTCAGTAACTTAAACAAACCTTTTTCAAAGCTCTGACCTGAGGCCAATTTTTATTTTCCTCCTCAAAAAACACCTGACATAGAAATCGGAGTTACCCTTGAAAAATTTCCAACATTGCTTAGTTCTTGGCAAAAGACGTATAAAGTTTGGAAAGCCAATAAAAGCTCTTGTACTCTTTTACTGCCAACTTTCATTGCCACACCCCCCACATTGTGGTAAATTTGAAGTTTCTTTCTTTTCTATTTCCACAACTGCTGCTTTTCTTTACTGTGCAGACTTCTAATGCATTTCCCTGGTCCTGTGATTTTTGGAGTTAAAATCAACAAAAGATGACTATTAGATTTGGTTAAATTATTCTGTTAAACACTGTATTGTTTGAAAAAGCTGAATATGATTCTTTGGGTCACTACACAAAGTTAATTTGTGTTTCCTGGAGTAATTTTAGATTATTAAAATAAATCTTAGAAAAATTACTTTCAGTTTGATTTTTTTCATGTATGTTTTTTAAAGGATAAACTAATCCTTCACTCAAATCAATCAATCACTCAATCAGTCTCACACTCTAAACACATTCTTCAAGCAAAGTCTTATTTAACTAAAAAAAAAAAATTGTAGAAAAAGGAAAATAAATGGCTTATGTTTTACAGAAGTTACATATTCTTCTCTTTCTTTTCCAAGACAATGGTCGTTAAAAAAAAGCAATACTGATAGATTTCACACAATGAAATGTTCTGGCCGCTCTGTCTGGAGAAATGAGAAGGGTAAAATACAGAAAACAAATAGAAGTAGTGAATTCTGTTCATCTGCTTCTATGTAAGAGCATTACCAGACCAGCTTTTTTCCTTCCCCCCATTTCCTCTTCATGATGACTTTTTTTCTTCATTAACTCATGTTCTCTTTTTTTGTCTCATCTCTTTCACTTTTCATTCTCATGGAAATCAGCAAGGGCAAATTAGTTCATAGCTAGTGTGGTCACTGTTACTCTACTTTTGGCCACATCTCTTGTTACATCCTGCATCTCTTTTACTGAATCCATCAGTTTTATGTGTATTTTTGTACTGGCACTTTGGCCTCTTCCCTGTATTGCACCCAAGGTCTTGCTTTCAACATAAAGCTCTGTCATTCAAACATCCATTGGTGCCAGATAGGGCTCAAATTTATTTGTGCTGATTTGTGACCTATAGCCTACTTTCACTTATGAAGTTTCTGGCAAATTCAAATCCTATCAGTATCATAAAAAATTACAATTAGAGAAGAGAGTATCTGCCATTATCATGACTACTCTTGTTTCAAAAGTAAGCAGTCCTATCAAGCTTATTGAGAAGTAAGAAATGTGGCATATTACAGGGGATGTCAGGTGTATTCTCAGGAGATGCCAGTTTTGGATCAAAAAATAATTACTTTCTTTCATGATATGAAAGAGTTGTTCTGAACCAAGGCAGAGGATCACATATCCAGGAACCCTTGAACTCATCCTGTGGTAAGTGGGATTTCTTTGTAACCATCAAAAACTTACTGTTGGTCCATAGTCTGGTGCCATAGTCAGGGGTTTGAGTATCTTGAACACGAGACCCAAGTTAGTAGCCCAGGTGTACTGGGGTCTGGTGGAGCTGGTCTGACAAAGAGGGGTTTTGGTAGGAGGCTTACCAGACTGGTCAAGGAACTTTTAAACTAGATCTGTTGGGGGAGGGGTGCATCATTCCATCCCAACACACCCAGTCAATTGCCAGCGCCTATAATAAATTCTTGGAACAATGCAGAGATGTTCCAACTGCTCCAGCCAATGAGCCGGCTTCATTTGGAGCTCAGCTCAGATGCCTCTATACAAATGTCCATCTTATGGGAAACATACAAGAGGAATTAGAGATGTGTGCACATCTGCAGGGGTATGATATAATAGGCATCACAGAAACACGGTGGGATGGCTCCTGTGACTGGAGTGTTGGAATGGAAGGTTACAGGCTCTTTAGAAAAGACAGGCCTGTCAGGCGGGGAGGGGGAGTTGCTATTTATGTTAGGGATAGGCTGGACAGTATGGAACTCTGTCTGGGGACAGGTGAGCAGTCAACAGAGTTTGTGGGTCAGGGTTAAAGGGAGAACAACAATGGGAGACATTATTGTGGGGATCTGTTACAGAGCACCTGATCAAGAGGAATCTGTGGATGAAGCACTCTACAGAGTGATAGGAACAGCTTCATGCTTGCAGGCCCTTGTTCTCTTGGGGTACTTCAACCACCCTGATATCTGTTGGAGCGTTGGTACGGCCCAGCACAAGCAGTCCAGGAGGTTCCTCGACTGTATGGAAGACAATTCCTTCTGCAAGTAATGTAGGAGCCAGCAAGGAGAGGTGCCCTGCTTGACCTTGTGCTCACCAACAGGGAAGGGCTGGTTGGAAATGTGATGTTCCAGGGCAGCCTTGATTGTAGCAATCATGAGATGGTTGAATTTGAGATCCTCAGGACAGTGAGAAGAGCATGCAGCAAGCTCACTGCCCTGGACTTCAAGAGAGCAGACTTGGCCTCTTCAGGAACCTGCTTAGTAAGGTTCCATAGGATATAGCCCTGGAGGGCAGGGGGGCCCAAGAATCTTGTTAATATTCAAGGATCACCTACTACAAGCTCAGGAGTGTTGCATCCTGACTAGAAGGAAGTGCAGCAGGAGGGCCAGGAGACCTCCTTGGATGGAGAAGGAGCTGCTGAGGAAACTCTGAAGGAAAAAAGAGGATTATAAAAAGTGGAAGCAAGGACAGGCGGCCTGGGAAGAATACAGCGATATTCTCCAGGAAGCTAGGGACCAGGTTAGAAAAGCTAAGGCCCAGTTTGTATTGAACTTGGCTAGGGATGTTAAAGATAACAGGAAGGGATTCTACAGGTACGTAGCAATAAAAAGACCAGGGACAATGTAGGCCCCCTCTGGAAGCTATCAGGAGAACTGGCTATCCTGGATTTGGAAAAGGCTGAGGTTCGGAATGACTTCTTTCCCTTGGTCTTCACTGGCAAATGCTTTGACCACACCACCCAAGTTTTGGAAGGCAGACACAGATTCTGAAAATGAAGACCATAGGCCCACTGTAGGAGAGGATCTGGTTGAAGAACATCTTAAAAACCTGGACGTACACAAGTCCATGGGACCTGATGAAATCCATCTGTGGGTCCTGAAGGATCTGGTGAATGAAGTTGCTAAGCCACTGGCCATCGTATTTGAAAAATCATGGCAGTCAGGTGAAGTTCCCAACAACTGGAAAAAGGGAAATATAACCCCCATTTTCTGGAAGGGGAAAATGGAAGACCCGGGGAATTACAGACAAGTCAGTCTCACCTCTGTGCCTGGCAAAATCTTGGAGCACATTCTCCTGGACAACATGCTAAGGCACATGAAAAACAACAAGGTGCTTGGTGACACCCAGCATGGCTTCACTAAGGGGAAATCCTGCCTGACCAATCTGGTGGCCTTCTATGATGGGGCTACAGAACTGCTGGACAGGGGTAGTAGAGCACTTGACGTCATCTACCTAGATTTGTGCAAAGCATTTGACACTGTTCCACATGACATCCTTGTCTATAAATTGGAGAGATATCAATTTGATGGACCACTTGGTGGATAAAGAACTAACTGGATGGCCACACACAGTGTTGTGGTCAATGGCTCAATGTCCTGCTGGAGAGCAGTAACAAGTGGCTTCCCTCAGGGATCGGTGTTGGGACCGGTCTGGTTTAACATCTTTGTCAGTGACATGGGCAGTGGGATTAAGTGTGCCCTCAGCAAGTTTGCCGATGGCACCAAGCTGTGTGGTTTGGTTGATAATGGTGGAGGGGACGAATGCCATCCAGAGAGACCTTGAGACGCTTGTGAGGTGGGCTGATGCCAACCTTATGAAGTTTAACCATGCCAAGTGCCAGGTCCTACACCTGGGTTGGAGCAATCCCAGGCACAGCTACAGGTTGGGCAAAGAAGAGATTCAGAGCAGCCCTGCGGAGAAGGACTTTGGGTGTTGGTTGATGAGAAACTGAACATGAGCCGGCAGTGTGCGCTTGCAGCCCAGAAAGCCAACCGTATCCTGGGCTGCATCAAAATGACCGCTACCAGCAGGTCGAAGGAAGTGATCCTGCCCCTCTAGTCTGCTCTCGTGAGACCTCACTTGGAGTATTGTGTGCAGTTCTGGTGTCCTCAACATAAAAAGGACATGGAACTGTTAGAACAAGTCCAGAGGAGGGCCACAAGGATGATCAGGGGACTGGAGCACCTTCTGTATGAAGACAAGCTGAGAAAGTTGGGGCTGTTCAGCCTGGAGAAGAGAAGGCTGCATGGAGACCTCATAGCAGCCTTCCAGTATCTGAAGGGAGGCTCTAGGGATGCTGGGGATGGACCATTCATTAGGGACTATAGTGATAGAACAAGGGGTAACGGGTGAAACTTAAAAAAGGGAAGTTTAAATTGGATATAAGGAGGAAGTTATTTCCTGTTAGGGTGGTGAGGCACTGGAATGGGTTGCCCAGGGGAGCTGTGAATGCTCCATCCCTGGCAGTTTCAAGGACATATTGGACAGAGCCTTGGGTGGCATGGTTTAGTGGATGGTGTCCCTGCCCATGGGAGGGGGCTTGGAACTAGATGATCTTAAGGTCCTTTCCAACACTAACTATTCTATGATTCTATGATTCTGTAGTCAGCATCTGGAAATCTACTACATCTTAACTTCTGATGGATTATCACCTGAAACAGTGACTTTAAATGATGAACTCCAGCAGCTCTCTACTATTTGGACAACTTCCAGCATGAAGGTATGAGAGAGGGTTGCTGTAGATTTCAATATACATTTCTAATCTGTCACCAAACTAAAATGTAGTTTAGAACCACAAGAAGAGCAGTTGTGTAGATGGCCCCCGCAGATAAATAAAACTAGACTACACCCTCTGCAATGTGGAGTAGTCTATTTTTGTTTCCCTATCCACACAAAGAGGACAAATAACAGTTTGTGTAAGACTGAAAGAGTAAATCAAGCTGCAGGAAGCATTGTTACCTCTATTTACTTTTTTCATATTATTTGTCTCATACAGCAGAGAATGGATAATACTATGCCATCTTTTCACATTTTTACTCCTGCCTTGACATTTTGCCAGCATGGATTTGGAAATGGAAGAAGACATCCTTAACTCTGAATTTCTAGCACTCTAATAATTTACCATGTATGATATAGAGAAAGTATATTTGTCATTGCATAGTATTCTTCAGAAATTTGCTGTTAATATTTTTGATCACTGAAAAGGGGAGCATAATAGCTTGAATCTGTACATACAGGCAGCTAAGTTGTAGATACCTCACAGTTTCTTATGATCAGAAATCACCTGTTAAGAGTGAAAATGGGTCAGATAGACACAATTTTATAATTACTTTCAATGATTTATCTCACAAAGCAGATCTTCGTTTTGCAGGAACTGTCAAAAACTGACCTGTAAATATTTCCTGCTTCTCACACTAACCTTTGTTTTTTAAGACATACTTATTTACTTTTTGTTGTAGAAAGCCTAGTTCAACCCAATCCATGTTTTGGTTTTAAATTAAGTTATATTTTTAAGTCATCAGAATCTTTTATCAGGGCTATTCTGTTCATTGCTGTGAATCAATAGGAACATTTTACTTTTGGGTGAAAAACTGAAACAAAGATAAAAATATTTTTCCTTGGTTTACTTCTAGGTTGTAATTTTGATACGCACTAAACACAACGATAAGACACATCATGTCTTCAGAAGCATAAAATCAGTTCACTTCAGAGTAGTTTTTTGTTGCTGGTGAATCTCCTACAATTTTTTTTTTTTTTTTTTGAGTGTAACATTGTGAATGAAGAATATGCCAGAAGGTTTATTATTGTTTAACTGCATAATACTCAAACATTCATTTTCTGTTTAAACTCCAAACAGTCAGATGTTTATAATTAAATTACTAGAGATATTATATACTAGTGTGACAACCATTATATAGTCATTGGGTTATATATGCGTGTCAATAATTTTTTATTCTAAATATGTAATTTAAAAAAGACTAGCTGGTAATGTCTTGAACCTGGGTCATTTTCACTTGTCAACAAATTAGATTAAAGGCATAGAGTATTGAATTTATGGAGCTGTGAACAGAAAAATAAAGGCTTGATAGAATAATACGCGAACACAGAGGTTTCACATTACAGAAAGTGGAAATGGAATATCGACTCCACATAGCCTTCCTATGTTTTCAATGATATAAACCTGGCTAGTTGTCTATATAAAAGAGTTGAAGACTCTAGTGGTCTAAACTGAAGCTCTCCCACTGACTCTTTCTGATGATTTACCAAATAAGTAACAGTTTAAGTTTCCCAGTTTTACAAGATGTAAAAGCAGTAGTATTGGTGAGATAAATTTATAAAATAAGAGCACATACTGTCAAATTTGACTTCTTTTTTTTTTTTTTTTTTTTTCCCGGTGATTTGAGAAAAATACATAAAGATGCCATTCCTTTTTCTATTACCTTATCAATGTCTCAAGTTCAAATGGCTTTTGTGCCTTGAATTTTTCAAGTATTGTTGTCAGTTCTTATTAATACAAAGTTTACTACACTTTTGGGGATCTCTAATTACATAGCTTTAATATAGTTTTTCTTAGAAATAAAGCAAAGTATGATTGAAAAGGCAGTGGCTTATTAAAACTTGGTTCCACCCCTATGACAGCATGAATGAATTAACCACTGATTCAACCTTCCTGATGCCTTGGAGGTATGATCTGCCTTTGAAGTCCACTTGAGGGCAAACTTGTTCCTTGTGCTACTTTGCACATTGAATGGAAAAAAAAAGGTATTATAAATTTGATTTAGTTCATACTGAAAGTGATACATCATCTTCTGAAATGAATTAATCTCTCACTAAAAAGACCAATCACCTTCAGCTGCAGACATAGTGCATCCTCTATTAAATCAGATGCATTATTCACTGCATCATATATATCACTTGTTAATTAAGACTACATTTTTATCAAAGCCTTGAATTAAATACATCATCCATTAAATCTTATCAATATTGAATAAAATAAATTGCATGTTAAGTGGAAGCATCACCCAATTATGACATGAAGCCTGATAATGCTATGAAGTTTTGCAGTGCTTTCCATTACTCAGGAATATTCTGATTTGTGTTTAGTATTTTGACAGCTTGAGATCACAGAGAAAATCTCAGCATGTGAGTAACAATTCTTGATGTCTTTTTCCTTAAGGCTAATATAAATCATTCTTAGATTGTTTGAATGGTCCCATAAAACTGCAAGGGGTGTTGTTCCTCTCAGGAGAGCATCAATAAAATTAGATCAGAATAAGAAAAATTATGACCCTCGCAAGTGTTACTGAAGTATTCTGCAAGATTCATCTTCAGTGACATAAAATCAGTTAATGGCAACTGCGATTAATAGCAACCATGCTAAATGCAGGTCCTGGGAGGGGCTTTGTTAAGGATAAATATACAAGGCAAGTAAAGATGTGTGCTTTAGCTTTAGCTGGACAATGTAGATTCTATCAGAAATAAAGAACAGCTCCATCAAGACTAAGATGGTGTGGCTAAATGGTCCATGATAATGTGACTGTACTTCTGGTTTGTGAACCTGATCAGTTAGAATGAGTATCTCTGTTTCCCTGCACCTACTGCAGGTTGTCACCTTGAAGATTGAGCCTGAATCTCTTGGGTGAAAGAAGACCTGAGAATACCTATGCATAAAAGCAAAATAATGCTTAGCAATAAGAAAGGAGTTTTCAACAATAGCTCTGAAAGGCACCATCTAAACACAATTCATTAAAGTTCTGCCTGACTTTAAAGTTACCTTCATGTCAATATTTTTTATCCTTTTTATGTCCTCAGACTGGAGTAAGTTTACATCCTAGTTAGATTAATCAGTTCTATCGGATATGTCATAGATATATTGGAAATTTTGTCTGTGTTAGTTTCCCTGTATGTTTGCTGAAATTTTAAGTTAATTTTTTTGTTTGTTTTCTACCTTCACCTCACCATGCTTTTTGCAAAGGGAAAAAAGAACATTACCAGAAATGCAGTTTAATTCTTTGTCCTCTTTCTGAACCGCATCACCTGTACATACTTGAAGTAATTTTTTTTTTTTTCTGTGAATGTATTTTTGTAGTTTCCCCTCTCTCTTCCTTTTCTTAACTATCCTGCTCAGTTTCTACTGTCTCACACCAAAATTCATGCTGTTTAAGTCAGTGGATCCCTACCCTTCTAAACATCTCCAGCTGTTCTTTTTTTTGCTTGTTTTTCATTTTTTCCTCGTTTTAACTTTTTTATTTTTTCCCATGAGCTTCATTTACTCCATTTTACTGATACTAGCACTACCAAATGGAAACATATTAAAGAGCCACGAGCCATTCCAATTCTAAGATTATTTTAAGGTAAACTGTCCTGGGTTCAGATGAACCCAGGATATAAAGGAAATTTTAAAACCAGTATATCTGTGATTGTTTAATTTGTTAAGAGACATTTTTTAATGTTTTAATTAGCTATGTTTATTTTTACTTAGCATCAAGAAATGTGCAAAGTGAACGGCTTAGTAAGAGGAGGCTGAGTTTAAAGAACATCAACTATCAGACGTATGGCAGCAAAAATAATAAGTAGTCAGATCTGGTCCCTAGGGCCTTATCTTTAAATCCTTGTCCTGGTCCCTTATTTTTACTGACACTTTCTATAAAGGGAATCACATTTCTTGTGTCCAGTTTATGTATTGTGGTGGACGTTCACAGTTTATCACTGTTACGTAGACAATGCCCAGATCCTCTTACATATATTTTCTAAGATACTCTTACAGCTTCCCCTGACTCACTATGTGTTGGTGATCTTATTCTTATACAGAACTCATTGTTCCTTGTCAGTGTGGCAATTTTTCAGTCAAATGTCTTTGATGCAGCAGCATTGAATACATTGAAACATTTGTCCAAAGCAAAGAAAAAAGAGGAAGTGGATGAATGAAGCTGAAAAACTCAAAAAATAAACACAAATTCTGAAACATTTATAGATACAATCTTTATCTAAAGAAAGACATTTTAAAGAGTTGTAATTAACCTGTATAAACCTCTTCCCTTCAGAAACCAAATCAACTGGATTTATATAGTCTTAATGCAATGATTCAAGTCAATCAAAGTTTTTCCAAAAGTAATTGTGATAAAGACAGGAGGTTCTGGAGATTTTCACTTTTTTTTTTTCAAATATAGGTGAAAAAGCTGTAAGGAACTACGGCCTCATCTTACCCTTATCACTTGACCAGCAGACTTAGTTACTGTAGCCATTCAACCTACAAACATACCTGCAGTTGGAGATCCCTAGTATTTTTGGGCGTGATTCTGTTCATCTCCAAAGCAAGATCCATTAAATTTAATTACAATAAAAATCCTCTTTCTGTTACACAAATAATATTCTCGTGTAACCTAATTTAAATAATTCCCTATATTGCTTTTCCTCAGAAGGGAAAACAAAAACTAAAAGAAGTGCTGACTTTTTAAAAATGGCTGCAATTATATTATTATCTTATATTTTGCTTAGAGCTTTGTTACTCTGGATTACATTTTAAACGAGAAATATGTGGAAAATATGGTTTATTCACTAGTACTAGAGAACAACTATGTATATAACCTAATTTAAAAGTAGCAGTTCCACGTTGAGTAGATACTAAGTCACAGAAAAAAATCACAATGGGTTCTTACTTTTATGTAAATAAAGCCATGTAGAAAACTTTTATTTCAAAGAAGAAAAAATAAATAAAATGTTGAACCAACCAGTCATTCTGTCTTAAAACTGCAACAAAAACTATTTTCACCTCAGTGATGCTGAAGAACCTGAAATTAAAAGAAAAGGAGGTCTGACATAAAAGAATTATCACTTCTATATTGAATCATGTGAGAATAAAAGCGGATAAAGTTATTAGATCATCTGAGACACAAAATACAAAATGAATGGATTGTCACAACTAATATCTTACTGAGGCCATTCTATTCTGTCAGAAGTAATACAATAATATTAACCAAACTAATCTTAACCAAACCTGTTTGCTTGATGTCCATCAAGTCTTCATTCAAATTTCTTCTCAAGAAAACAAGCCAATACAGTGAATCCCATAAAATTCTTTTATTCAACATCTTTGTCCTGGGTTTAGCTAAACCCAGGACAATCTTTCAATGCAAGGTGTTCATGGCAGTAAAGCTATCTGATGGTCTAGTTCTGGGGACCAGTTTTCAGAATGTTTCTGTAGTTTATATTTTGATAATGATAATGATAGCATGAAGATCCGTATATTATCAAAGATACATGAGAAACATTGAAAGAGCCTTTGCAAAGTAGCATCATAGCTTGATACATCAATCATAACATAGTCTTTCTAATGGTCAGATACTTTGAAATGAGTTAAATTGTACAGATAAAATGTGTAGATGCCAAGGAAGAAGTGAAGATTTAATGGATACCGTGTGAAGAGATCAAGATATTCAGGATAATCCTTTCTAAAATTATTCTTATAACTTTCCACAAAAAGTCAGCTGCAATGAAAGACCAGTCCCCCAAATAATTTCTTCAAGATTTTCTCACTGCCTGTTTCCTAACAGTCTCCTGGAAACCCTTTTCAAAAGTTTCCAATCTAAACTTTTCTATTAATATTGTTTCATCTGCTTTTCAATCTGTTTCCCCAAAACCTATTGCGGTGAGATTTTTTTTTTTTCATAATTTTCTTACTGTACTTTGGCAAATTATTGTTCAGGTAATTAGTATACTTTAAACTGAGATCTTAATACATGGACTGGACACCAAATTGATATTAAAACTTTTTTAATAATGTCATCCTTATTTTGCTTTGTAATTTATTTTGTGTATCCGTTCTCATACTTATTTCCAGGGAGTAACCTGAACAAGCCTTTGACAATACCCTGATGAACCAAATGTTACTTTGATGAAGAGGATGAGGACAGTTGTCTGTTCTGTGCAGTTACCTGATGAATATTATATAGTTTGATTCAGTTGATCATTTCTAGTTGTTTTGTTTATGGCAGTCTAAATAAAATAGTATCTTCAGCAATACAGTCTCCTCAGTAAACAAAAATACCAGCTGGTTGATGGATTGGAAAGTATTTTCCAGAACTGGATATTATAAGGCCAAGTTAGATGGGGTTTTTGGCAACGTGGTCTGGTGAAAAGGTGTCCCTGCGTACAGCAGGTGTGTTGGCAGGTGTGTTGGAACTAAATGATCTTTAAGGTCCCCTCCAATGCAAATTATTCTATGATTCTATGTGTTTTGGTTGCTGTTGCTTTCATAGATAAATGATCTAGAATTACCTAATTATCAATTAATTCCAAGTTAATGTGAATGCAGATTCTGAGTTTAAAACAGGCAGGATGAACTCAGGTTAGAAGTCTATTACTGCAACTACAGATTTTAAGTTGATAAGATCCAGGTTTTGAGATTGTTTCCTTTAGGATTAAATCTGTATGTCTATAGTCTTTCCAGTCACAGCATCAAAGTCTTAATACTGAGAATTTCTGGAATAAAATTAAATACAGCAGGTAAAAATGTTAACTGAGTAGAAACTAAGTGAACTGAAACAGAAACGGGTGGAAATAAGGGAAGCTATAAAGAGACAAAATATATTTAAGACAATGTTCTTGTGTTAGGTTTTTTCAAGATAAAGTTATTAAGATTTTTTTTTTTTTAATAAATGGTTACTTTCTCTTTAGTATTCTGGTAGTTTCACACCAGAAATACATGTGCATTCAAACCGACATACAGGATTCTGTCAAGTTCATATGAATATGAATTATGTTGTATAATACCCTTTCAAGTCTGAATTTGCTGTAGAAGTCACAGGAAATTCTGTAAGACATACTCTCTTTTCACAGGTTTTCAGCTTCAATTAACACTAGTGTCTATAAAGGAAACTGCTTTCAGCTATCTTGGGATTTATGACATGGCTGACCAATAAGAAAATTTCTTCTTTTACTTAAAATTTTCTTACTACAATTCTTTTATACCTCTGCACTTCAGCTGCCTAGCGTACAAGCAAACCAGCCTATAGAGTTATGTAACATTAGAATATTCGTCACTAGCACAACACCAGTGGAAAACCAAATCCATTTCTAAAAACCCTTAATCGATATATTTCATATTTACAGTATAATTTACATAAAGTCAAACTTGTCATCTAGCCAACTGTCTTCATCTAGATAAAGGAGGTTTGGATTTGAACATGGCCAATGTTATTTATATTAGTATGATTTCATTTTAAACAAAATTTACTATACTATTTGAGCATTCCTTGAAGGCTTGCTCCTTTGTGCTTCTACAAATAATGATCTTTTACTGACTAGGCACAGCTTTTCCAGGAAACTGGTTCAATAAAAACTAGCTACAGAAATGATAGCCAGTCATAGGATTATCATGTCCCTAATTTTAAATTTTATAGGAAATTAGGTAAAAGTTTGTATTCAACTTGTGAGAGATAGTCTTACTTAAATTTTTGGAAGTGCTAGCAATAGAAGCTGTTTTCCTCTACATAGTATAGGAAACTCTTTGCAATACCTAGCTCAATTTTTAAAAGCAAAGTTTGTTTGTGAAGGTTGACAGAGTTCTGGAGACAGAAATCTTCTACTGAACTAGTGGGCAGGTACAGAATGAGCAACAGACATTTCTTTAGCCTTCTCTTCAGTGTGCTTCAAATCTAAACATAGTTTTCTTTTTTTTTTTTTTTTTTTTTTTTTTTCCAATTTCTGTGTACATTCTGACACTTTAATTTCTTGAACGATCCTTAAAGGTATTAATTAGCTCAGAGTGCCTCGTGAGAAACAAACTTAACCTGTTTCATGGGAAGCTGAGCCTGTCTTGAGTAGTAGTGTGTTTTAGTCACTACTGGATTTACATAACTTTGTAAGTTGTTGAAACATTACAAATAAATGTGAGCCACTATTAGGAAAGAAAAAAAAAAAGAAAAAAAAAGAAAAGAACAATTATCAAGTTGCAGTTGATATTATAACTAGGTACTGGTAACTGTATTCTGCAGCTGACTAAAGAAATGAGCAAATCAAAACCACAACCAAAAAGAACATCTTTTCATTGAAGTAACATCTACAAAAGGAGGCATTCCTCAGAGAAGATGGGACAGATGTTTTTTAAATGAATATTAGCAAAACCCATAGTGAATAGCTCTGATGCTCAATTTGTCCTATGAGGAAAGATTTCAACCTCAATGTCAATAATTCAGTCAAAACCACTGCCCATGAAACAGAAGGCCTACATGAAAACTGGACATCATAGAAATACACGTAAGGAAGTAGTCTGATTTAGATGATAGATTAGAAAAATGATGCAGTAGGTCTTCAGTTTTTAGTAAAAACACATCTTGGTTCTGTGTTTGCCTGTCCTGGTTCAGTAATCATATACACTCAAGTAGCTAGTAAAATGAAGTATGCCACTTTTCAAAGTGGTTTGCTACTGGGTGGAAGTAGAAATGTGAGCAGCCCTGATAACACAGCCCAGCATCTCCTGAAAAAGGATGTGTTCTGGGACTGACCTTGAATATGTATTCGTTGCAGTTTCAGGTAACTAAACATGACTGGGATCAGATACTAGTTTTACTACCACCTTCATGACCTAATCACAAAGAAAGAGAAAACAAAGAGTAACGCAGAGAAGAAATCAGAAACAGATGACCCTCCAGTTCCCACTTCCTCTATAGAAGACAGCAAATCTAAGGCAAAGTAGGGAGAAACTATTGCGTTATCTTGCCTGTTGCAACAAACTAATTTGCCAGTAATCTGATTCAAGTACACCAGTCTATAGAAATGTTGCCTGTTCTTTCAAAAAATGAGCAACATCTTATTTGTATGAAAGTACTCCAGAGACATTCCTTACCACGTTATTTGCATTTCAATAGCTGGGATAAAAAAACAAGCTCTGGGACTGGATCTTTACTTACACAGCTCCAAGTAAAGCCCAAAGGTCTGCAGGCTCACTGCATGACAGACACTTCTAAGATTCTCTTCGGTAAATAGACAGAATGGTATAGTGCCATTATGTAACCTTAACGCAACAGATCTTTTCTTTAAATTCTCACCATCATCATTACTCTAATTACTTTTTCTGAAGATAACTCTACAACTTGTTTTCTACACCTTGAGTTACAAGCAGGAAAATTAGAATAAAGTAAAAAAAAAAAAAAAAAAGCTCTGAAAGAAACTAAAATATTTTGAATTAGTTTGTCTATGTTGCTAGTGATTTTTAACTTTCGTCTTCTTGTCCCAGTGAACAAGATTTCCCAATAGTGCTTTCAACTGGCACTTACAGTGTGTTTGGCTTGGAACACTATACAAGCCACATGTTTACAGGAAACTCTCAAATTTAAAAACCTCATGCTAATGTTACAGAAAATCTGTAATGAATAGTTACAAAACAAATCTATAGATAGATTATGTACATTAATACCAGAGATAAACGTTGTATTGCAGCTATAGAGAATAGTTAATCAACTGACAGAGATATCTATATGGCATTTATTTGTTCATATGTCACCTTGAAAAGGGGCTGAATAGAGTTTTCAAGTCAAAACCATTCCCTAGTATTTAAATTCCTGCTAGTGATATCTGTAGATATTTTAAGTGAGAGTATACTAGTAAAGGTTACTGGTTTTGTTACTTGGACCTAAGTTCTTCACAGACCTAAGCTTTTAAGCATTTCAGCATTCTCATTTACAAAATTTGGCTAAATTTTGCACTTTTATTTTGAGCAAGGGATAAGCTGTTTTTATGAAACTAGCAAATTGCAATTTCTTTTGAGTTTGTATTGTGTGAGGTGTTCTCTAGATATAAATGGAGAGCTCTAGTGAAGATGTATCGTGTCTAGCAATGATACGTATTCAAGTAATCCTCATTGTCAGCAGTCTGAATAATTTTTCTAGACTTCCACACATATTTTTCAAATGCTATTCATATGCTGAATTCTTGGAGACATTTAAAATTGAGATGCCTATCACAAGCACAGCTTTTATATATAATCATGCAGTGACCATGACTGGAAGCATGCTTCATGTTTTTAACGCTTTAGAAGCAATGAAAGATGGTAACATGCATTTCAGTGGACGTATATAGATGTTTGCTGTAAATATTTCAAGTTAGATGACATGATATTACATTTTAATTGAAGTTGCTAGGAATTCTATAGCTTTGCCATGATTTGTTCCCATATTTTAACATGATACAAGTTCTGATCGATGATAGTCTGTAACAGGAGATTTTAAACATGGGGCAGGAGGGATGAAAACAAGTAAAAGTTTCTTGGAAGTGTCAGAAAGTTTAGTAAAAGACCAGAACTGGAAATGGTGTAGTTTTCCTGTATTTCTTGCCACAGGATATGACATTTCTAGAATGAATTAACTTATTCTACATTATACAACAAGGAGTCAAGTGATGGCATGAAGATGATATGGGATTAGGTCTTTGATTTAAAATTGTTACTGAACAGCTAGAAACCAAAAGCTTTTGCTGTTTATTGTAACCTCAACTCAGAGATGCCACAGTACTGCATGTCTCTATTACAGAATTCCTATCACAGTGAAGCAGACTTCCCTTGCTGCTCCGGAGGCAGCCCCTTCTGACTCATAGTTGAGGTAAAACTGCTAAATTGCACGGGTGTATTGGCATTCCTATATACATAGGCCTGGATTCATGAAAGTATCTGTTACATACTTGCAATGAATTTAGAATCTTAAAAGACACGGTGCTTTATGAAAGGAATATCAATTTTTAGATCTGCCAAGTCGCTGCTTTTCAAAATCATTATTTTATTTTTGTGAAAACCAGGGATTTTTTTTTTTCATTTTTGCAATTACTACATATCTTGGTATAAAATACAGACAGGAGCAAAAAGCAGGAAAGTTTTTCTTTTGATCCAGGTACAATTAGCCAATACTCCTGACAGTAGGATAGACTTTATTAGGAGATTTGCATTCTAATTTCAAGTAGTTATGTTCACTATATTTCAAAGCAAATTATATAACTTAATCTGTTTATAATGCTGACAGCAGTTTGGGAATGCCCTTTGTCCTGGGTATACATGTTTATTGTTGGAAGTGGCTAGTAAAATGCCAGTGACATAAATTAGCTAATTACATACATAAAAAGAAAAGCAGTGATTCAGTAATGTTTTCAAAGGTCAATTAAATTCTTCACTTCCAAAATCCCTTCAACCTTTATTGACACTATTTTGTGCTTTTTTTTTTTTTTTTGTTTATTTGTGCTGCCATATTACATTACCTGCTTAAACTGTCTGTCTTTAGAAGTAAATCTACTATACTGATAAATCAGTGACAATTTAACATACAAGGTTTGGTAGCCCACCTCTAATCCTGTATCACCCTTGATATGCCTAACTCATGCAGATAGGGTATGAATTACTTAGGAGAAATTAAAATAAAGTACAAGTGGTTGTGGTCTTAATAAACAGCTCGGATGCTGCTTTATAATATGTCAAAAGAAAATAAAAGGAAAGAGAGCTTGGAGTATGTGGTTTGAATCCACGGTTTTTCAGATTGCATTATTTTGTTAACTTTGCCTCATAGAGAATTTCTGCCTTCAAATATATACTTGATTCTATAATTTAATGGAATTGCACCTTTTTCCTAAAGCTTGCCCTTCAGCTGTATAAATGTTTATGAGGTCAGAATATTTCCCTCAAACCCTAAATAGGTCTCCCTGATATATACAGTCTGTGGAGATTCTTCTAGAGGTTTCTTCTTTTAGTTAATTTCAGGAACAACTTCCCCCTTCTCCCATTTCCATTGAAGAAATATAGTCAGTTGAAGTATATGGCAACCTTGATTTTTGTAGCCCTTTAATAGCTTGTTATCAGGATGAGAGATTTCATTTCTATACATCACCCTATGAAGGTAAGAATACTTAAGCTGCTAGTTAAGTTCTAGTTTCTATAATTTAAATAAGAAGGAGATCTTGTTAGGAAAGTATCCTGACTAAGATTTACTTGCCCAACTGCTTAAAAAAAAAAATATTCTTGTTAATCTTCCAGGACTACTAGAAAGCTGATCTTATCTCTGACATTTGGAGAGGACATAGAAGGATGGGATGAATAAGTTTTAATGAGATTTCCTGTGGGATGCATTTACGATTCTGGTATTTATTAGTGGGCATTTATTTGAATATGATTGAATATATATCCTTTGGTCCACATGCTGTCATTCAAATTTGTTGTCAGTTATGTAGAGTTTGAGGGGTTCTTTATGTTTGCTTATGGGAGATTGGGAGATTTTTTTTGTGGCTTTTTTTTTCTTTTTTTTTTTGTTTGTTTTTTTGATTTGGTTTGTTTTTTGTTACTTTTTTTTTTTTTTTTTCCTGTTGTAGGTTTTTCTTCCTGGCAGGAGGAAGGGAGAAGGTTAACAAGTCAGGGAATAAAGAGATATCCAAGAAAAAAATATTTTTAGTTTCGTTAGAATATACGTATGCAAGACAGCATTGAATAGCTATGATGTTCAGCTTTTTTCCTCTGTTGTTTTTAGTACTTTTCAGTTATTTGAGTTTATATTTACCAATTTTTGACTTTTCTTAAGAAAATTCACAATGCAAGAGGGAAAGAAACATATTATTTTTGAAAAATAGTATTTCAGAACATTAAAGAAAGTAAATACTTCAACAGTATCAATAATATAGAGCTGTAAGAGGTGTGGACTGTTCTGAAGTCTCATTAGTCTTATGTTTGCTGTCTAGGTAATGTCTAACTGACTTCACTAATTTCCCTGCAACAGGTATCAAATGAGTGAACTTTACTCCTGTGTATCATCTCAGATCCACTGCAAATATGTGCAAGCACAGTGATCTGTACGCTTTCAATTCCCTGCCCAGGCTGTGATTTATTTTCTTTTTTTAAAGATGATGTAATCTTTTTAACAGAATTCCAGCATGCCCATCTCTTATGATTAATGTGTATACACCTAAACAATGAAGGCTCATATAGATTAGTTTGCAATTAGATTACATGTGTAAATAGTGTAAATGTAGTCAAGTATATCCAAAGTAATCCCTTATGTTTTAAAAGGAACAAGAACCTAACCTTGCTTGGTGGAGAGACTGTAGAGGGCAATATTATACCCTCACCAAAAAGGTCTTTCATCCCTGATGTTTGGCAATCTGATTATCAAGTCCCTTACACCAACAGAATAATGACTCTATTGAAGTCAAGGAAATTACATCAGTGTATAGGCCCACTATTTCCAAATCACCGCATAAACTTGACAGATAGAAAATCAATAGCACACAATTCAATCATATCATTAAGCTGCTTGACAGAACGTATATATGAACAATTGATGAACCAAGTATTAAATGAAAGGGTTTGGCACTATATGACTAAGTGTATAATTGATAATTATTGATTGCCATATGAAAACATTAAAAAGCATTCAATACTCAGGAGAGAATGTTTCAAGAGGTGACATACAGCATAAATGAAGGAGAAAGGAAGGCTGTATATTATCAAAAAAATGTGTTTAAAAAACTTGCTGTAAGTCCTTTTCATATCTCCTTTTATTGTTTGTGTGTGGTTTTGGCTCATATTTGTGCTATTTCCAGAAATGAGAAAGAAGAAAAAAATAAATTCCTGATAGTGCAAACAGATTTGGGAAAGTAAATAGAAAAAAACATACCATTGTCTCATCAGGTTTGATTAATAAGTTCTTGATTTGAATGGGATAAACGAAATATAATATCAGTGCAAGGTAAAATAATGGCTTCCATTTTGTTAAAAAACATAACAATTAGCATAATTACAAAACAAGTGATTTCAATAAAGTAAAGAGCAAGAACCTCTGTCCATTAAAATAAGATTAGCCAGTAACAAACGTACCGTGCATTGCAGATCACCAGGGGTCTGCAAGTTTTTCAATTGCTTTGAAAGACAGTTAATTCATTTGACTCAAAACCCCTCCATATCCATGAGAGGAAAAGGTGATTTGATCCACTAGCCTCTAAAAGTAGACATTACTAAGTAGTTTCAAGGAGCAGAAACCCCTGCTGTGAGCAGCTGGGAAACACAGAAGGAGGTTTGTGTTCTAAAACAAGTTTATTCACTTCCCCTCTCTGGTGCATTGTGGGAGTGAATTCCACAAGGTAAGAGTTAACAATTATTTCTGACTTCTAATGAACTCATTTCTGGTAAGATATTTATCAAATGGTTTGCTAGCCATATGAAAGGAATGATTTTTTTTTTTTTTGCTCCCACGCAAGCAACAGTGCTAGCTTAGGAAGCTAGAGCTGAAGACAGAGGGATACAAGGGAAGACTTTTTTTTTGCCCATGCCTTTTCCTCACACTGCATTTCTATGTGATGTGAACACAGCTATGCTGACACAGTAGAAAAGGCAACATCTGAGTGGGAGGAAGTCTGTGGGCAGTAGCTTATGAACTGGTCATGCCACTGTGTGTAAAATCACATGCTTTGGGAGCCTAATCTTCTACCTCTGTGTACAGACAGAATTTCACTGCTTTTCATAATGTTTGACTCCTTAAGGCCTTGTGTCTACCCTTATGTCTAAACTCAGACAGCATTAAATAATCTTTCGTTATGCTTCCAGTACAATATGTGAAAGCATTGACTTAGTCTGTGCCGGTACAGATGACTTGATTTTCTCCAACAGCCTACTGTGAGATTGGAGCCTGTATACTTTTCCCAAATAGCTCTGTAGGCAGCATACTAGCATGTGAAAGCTAGTGATGCCCTCAAAGTACTCAGTTCCCATATTTCACAGAAATATTTTCCCATACCAGTGAGGCACTGAATTCAAGGCTGTATAGCCACTTATCTTTTAAAGGGGCTGATTAGTTCTGGTGCAGTATGGTGCTGCTGCAATACCTGCTTCCAGAACTAGGGCAGCCTTTGTTACTTTAGAAATACCAGCACCTCACTCTTCTTGTGCAGCACAGACTGGCGCTGAGCAATTCTGTGGAGACAGCTGTGGGCTGTTGGATGGACACAAGCAGGTATGAGTGAAGGCTTGGCTGTTGGATGCAATACCCACATGAAGACAGCAATGATGTTTGCTTTCCAGGACAAATGTTGTGTCAGGGGTCTAATAAAATTAAACTTCAATAATGAATGACTAAGGGTAATAATAATGTTAGTGAGTGTGGTTACATAATTCCCCAGGTATTAATATTTCTTCAGTTTTCAAAACACACCAAAGATTAAAATTATCATTCAAGGTAAATGTAATGGTTTTAAATCTGTAAAGTCAAAAATTTATTACAAGAAAAGGTTCTTTTCCTGTAGCCATCAACTGAACAATCAGTGCTTATAGGTAACAAAATGTTTCATTTGTGTATCAGTTGAGCTGACATTTTCATGAGAATCATGACTAACAAACTGTTTCTTCTTTAGTCATACTTTGTAATAGTGAACAAAAGTAATTAGTATGTTTTGCCCACCCACTGTAATGCTTAAGTACCTATGTAATGAGAAAGAAACAAAGTATTTATAAATGAAACTTCATTGGGCACCTCAGTGGCATTTACTGACTACTGTAATTGAAAGCTCATTTTAGAGAATAAATTCACAAAATGAACTTTTAATATGGTACTATGAGGATATTTTCCTTATTTGAAGATAAACAAAGATATAAACATCTATTATATGTTCTCTGCACTACTTATTATTATTGCATAACATAAAAGCTCTACATGCCAGCTGATGGAAATGGTTCTACTTTCACCACTTACAACAAAAATGGAGATGACCAGACACGTTCCTTTCCCCCAGGATACTGAAATATGGCTTTTGTAATTGCTGCTGGGCCATTCCTTATCCTAGCAGCAAATTCAGTCAAATGTTGAAAGTGTGCCCTCTAGCCATTTAAGATGCAGTCCCAACTGCAACTTTACTGTGCTTATCAGAAGGAAATCCAGAGAACATTTAAAATGAAAAATTCTTGCCAACTTCCTGAGCATATCTAATTTTAAATTTTCTGCATGAAATAAGAATTAAAGGATGTCACAGCACTAGTCACAGTACAACACTAAAATAATCTGGAAGAGGATGCTCCATTTGCTAAACAAGCTGTTTCTCATTGATAAACTTTGAGAAAGTCAGTTCAACTTTGGCACACACAAGAAGAATACACATAAAACTTTTACACTACAGTAGAAGTGCCATGTAAAAAGTTATGCAGCTCAGCAGGAACCAAACATAGGATCTTTGCTTTATGCGTAGTTGCTAGTTGTTACTTGGCTTAATTAGTAACAATGTGAATGTCAGTGGACTAGCTAATCTTAATGAAAGCAAGATCTGAATAAATCAGCCTACAATCTGTCCTGTATCTTAAAGTCTTCCACCTGTAGTTAGTACCTACCATTACGCAGTTATATGGAACATTAAAATCCATGATACTCTGTTCATAGGGGCCACCTGTACAGAGCACTTTTGAGATTAGGGATTAATTTACCTTCTTTTAGGTGATTGTTTAACCCCTATTAGCCTGTGGTGCTTCAGTCTTCCTTTTGACACCTCAGAAAAGTGAGGAAACACCTTTATCCTATTTTATAGAAAGCCATTCCTGATAACCTAATCCATCATAACTATATCAATTGATTTGCCTGTGTGTTTTGGTCACTATACATAGAAAACAACAGGTGGCAGTCCTTTTCTGTAATGACCATTGATTATTTCCTACTGTAGTCTGAAATAACATCTGAGATAGAAAGGAAAATAATAAGTCTATAAGTATCTAATTTCATAATTTTTCAGCCTGAGTTTTTCTTTGAGTTTCAGGTTTATAGTAATTAAAAAATAACTACAATTGCTAATTTTTATTTGACTGTACAACAAAACATGTTTCTGGAGATTTTTGGCTACACTGTAAACCACTCAGGTTTGTGTAAAGCTGTTATTAGGGTCTTTTAAAGACTGAAAATATTTTGATGAATGTGGTCTGAACCAAAAGTTTGTAATTAAAATCCTACCCATGTTTAAAGCTTCATAACTTACTGTTTGTGTAATAATTCAAACCTGTACAATTTTTTCTTGTTCCCAGCAGTATCAAAGGATAGTTCCATATGGAGAACCACATTAGTAATTTTTCAGATATTCATCATTTCTAGCGAACTTACATTGTGAATGGTGATGCTAGAATTTCGATTTTTTTTCTGAAGTGTCGTAAGCACCACCTCCAGAACAGATGTGATTGCAAGGGAACCATTCACAGTTTATTTTTCTTTCCCCTGAACATTTAAGCTGTTTGAGGATACTCTTTTCTCTCCCTTTATCTTCCCACAATATTTTCTATTTTTCTGCATCCTTCACATGGCACTAAAACTTGGACCAAATTATTATTCTCACCTGCGTGCATTACAATCTGCTCACTGTTCTTTGCTGCACTTGGTATCATGCATAGTGTGTAGTTACTGATACATCTGATGAAGGCATCTTCCTCATTACTGCCCCAGCCAGTTTAAGCTCACTGTCAAATCCCTCTTCCACCTTTTTCTCAGTGTCCAAGTATAAATAATCTTGGTATCATTTGTAAGGCCGCAGATGTTCATCTGTTTTATCATGGCTGCTTATCTCTTCCTATATTTTCTTCTCTGCTTTGGAGCTTTTACATGTGTGTACATACACGTGTGTTAAACAGACAAGCCATTTCTTTGCTTTAAAAATGTTAGGCTAAATTTCTTCCTTTTTTCTGTTTGGAATACTCTTATGAAACTTATCAAAAAAGGAGGTACCACTGTCTAATAGCCACCTCTGCCATATCTCTTGCTAAAAATATGAGTGTGAAAATGATGGTTAGGTTGTCTATGGGGGAATTTTTTACTTAATATTATTGATTTAAAAATATTATATATAAAAATATTATACTGTAACTAATTAGCTGTTATTCTTACTGCTTTCTCTTTGAGTTATTATTAATTTCCACCTTTCTCAAATTAGCTAAGACTCTTCTTATGTGTGGGTTTGTGCTGCTTTCAGCTCAAGTCTATATTATGTACTAGTTTTCTGTCTTTTTGAGAAGAATCTTCTTGATCTGGACCAGATCCCTTCATAACAGCTAGGAAGACATTTACAATAGTCTGACCTTTCTTAGTTTTCTTCCATTGATCCTTTAATCTATAATCCAAACCCCAATGAAACTAGCAATCAAAGTTATTGACTTCTGAGCATTTCAGAACCATTCAGGGTTTTATCCCCCCCCCACCCCCCCCCCCAACAAGCATATCAGAAAAGAAGGCACTATTATATTGCTACAGAAATGGGACAGTGGGTCACTGCAAACGCATGCATGCTGTTAAGTTTATTCATTGTACATTTTGCTCCAGCAGCATAATCCTCTAATGCATGTGTCTTGTGTCGACATACATGCTAGCATTACAGCTCCAGTCTAGCTTAGATCAAGCAGCCCATTCAGAGTAGTTGCCAGGCATGGTTCAGAGGTCAGTCTGCCAGATGGTGTACCCAGCATACAGTGTAGGTATGAGCTGTGCCATATTTGGCACTCTGAGGGAACTTGATTCCTTAAACAACGTCTTCACAGGCTTTGCTGTCCTGCCAGCTGAGTCACAGAGGAGTGTATAGAGAAGGACCGCTATTGCCAAGTAAAGGATAATGAGGTAGTTATAACAGCATGACAAATTCCTGCTGTTATGCAGTAAAGACACAGTAAACCTTAAGCATTCTTTTTGTAGGGCACAAAAACTTGAGTAACATGGATCTGAGCCAGGCTACCACATGGCCAAGGGATCAGTAGGGTGGATTTATCCAGGAACAGATGTAGCCGGAGAGACTAATAGGAAAGTCCAAAGAAGGAGTTAGGTACTGTATTTAACTTGAAACAGTAACAATAAGTTAAGACACCCAAGACAAAAATTAAAGACATCATGCCTTCCCCAAACCTGGAATTACACTCTTTTTTTTTCTCTTTTTTTTTTTTTTTTTTTTTTTCTTGCCCTGATGAAACTGATACTGGACTTGACAGAAAAGTTGTCTTTTCAGTCTTTGCTGTTTCATAAGTCCCAAATTTTGTGCAGCCTCAGGGTACACACTCTTAGCTTTACTCATCAAGGCATGCATTTATTTGTAAGGAGATCTGTGTTCCGTTAACACTCTTATAATTGTATGAACCTAGAAGAAGAACATGCTGTAACAGATCTGTATTAGTAGTAAAATCAGTAGATAGAGGCTGTGTAAATTTGGAGATTCAGGGAAGTAGGGACCAGAAAGACTGCTTGGTCATTGAGTCCAGTATCCACTGCTGAAGCAGGAGTACAGAAGCATTGTGTTAGGTACAAAATTCAAGCAAAACTTCTGTTCCTGACTCCCCTCATGACTTAGAAAATGCAACTGTTCTTGTTCCTCTCTCCTCTCCCCTCATCCTTTCTTTATTTTGTTAGTCATAGCTACCTATCATCAACTATTCATTATAATGTGCAGATAAGCTGGTTATGTGCAGCTGTGTAATGGTTAGAGAGATGTCCAAGTTAACTGTCATGTGGAGCAGTGCTAGCTTTCAAGCACTGTAATTATATGCATTTTTCCCTCACATCAGTTACCCCAGCTTTCCATTGCTGCATTAGTGAAGAGATGATTTAAAGAATTTTTGCACTTCTAGCTTGCTTTCCAGCCACACATCATAAAGTAGCTTTCAAAAGATAGTTGTAATGAGTGTTTTACGGATTGAGAAACTGAGTCCAGGGAAGTCATTTATTCAAAATTATGCAGTGAGGGATAGAACCCAGGTTTCCCGACTCACAGTTCATTGCTCAAAGCACTATGTAATGCTAAGTTACTTTAGAGGATACCTTTAGATGGCAGAAAGGAACCAGAGTAGAATAGCATCTCCTCCTACTATTCATGTGCAGTGTGTGCAGTCAACCTCTCCATTTTCTCATTCCTCAGGGGGTCCATCATCTCTCACCTCTTGTTTGGCAGACCCTACACTGAGTAATGCTGCATGGGGTTAAGAGAAAAGAGAGAAAGAACTAGAGAGAAGGGATGGCAGCTGTGCTGTAAAAGGGGACTATAGCAGCGCTTTTGAGTCTATAAAGTGTTTAGCATTCACACTTTCCGTTTTAGAAGAAAATTTTATCGTGTCTATCACAGAGGCACCACAAGCAAGGAAACCAAGGGAAAAATAATAATTAAAAATGCTTGCTCCTTGGACATGGCTGAGTTGGTTTTTTTTTTAATTCTAATTTATTTGACAATTTATTTTTTCCTGCAAATATTCTTATATTATTTATAAAGTATGAATTCAATCTGTGAACACTCTCCCCCAGATTTCAGCCTCACTTACACCTTGATTCAAGTCACTCATATCCAACATTCACAATTTGACAGTTAGCAGCTGTGTGAATAATGGCAATAATTGTTGGAAAAGAAATTCCTTTTGCAAGGAATGTTGAAAGGACAGTTTTATAAGGGAAAACATGGGAAAGATGTAAATGCAGGTCCTAACTCTATCCACCACCTCCTATTACAGACATTCTAAGCAATTCTAAAGGTGCTTTTTATGCCTTTATGTTCTAATATATCACTCAAAGGCAGAGCAGACTAAGAGGCTACAAGCAGAAATTTGATGGGAGATTGTTAATAGGAGTAGCTTAAAAGAGATTATACTGTAAATTCACATTCTACCTGACATCATGAATATCTTTGTATATATAAGCATTAAATGGTATGGCTTCATCTATGTAGAAAGGCTGCTATCTATCTGTCATCTTAGGTTGCTCGGCAGACTATGTTTTAGAGCCTTAGAAACATTTTTCTTTTTATCTTCTTTCTTTCTTTTTTTGTAGTTGCAACAGAGTTCACCAAAAAAATAGTTTCAAGTAACAACTGTCCATAAGAAATAGAACGTATTATTATTGAATCAAGCTTATATTAGCTGCATAGACAAACACAGAACAGAAAAAGACTATTTTCCTGCTATATTTTTATTAGTATGCGGTTGTCTCCAATTTGTAATTTGCCTTTTAAGAGAGTCTGGATTTCTCTCTGAGAGCCTCTCTGACAACATTTGTCTCAGCATTGTCAGTGGAGTACTGAGGTCCCAGGTGAAGAATGATTTTGCTCATGATTGGAGAAATCATAAAGATGCAAGCCAGATTTGGAGGATTGAAAATGAGGAACAAACTCATGCTTCATGTTTGGAGCAAGATACTAGTGTTGGTATAGGAAACACCTAAAGGAGATAGATAATTTTCATATGATAAAGTTTGCTCCAAATTCTTTTTGTATAAAGTGTATAGTACTAGTCTCCTCACTTGATAAAAGCATTTCATTTTATAAAATTAAAATTCCATTGCATACATCTGAGAATATCTCATCTGCATAACTTCACAATTACCAACCAGAAAGAAGCTGACTACTTCCAGAATTCCCAAAATGTATGTTGCTCTCTTATTCTGGGCAGGATTGAAAAAAAAAACAAAACCCACAGAGAAAAATCCTTAAGGTTTTTTTTTATAACCTTTCAGTGGTATCCTAAATTCTTTCTTTCCATTACACATGCAGAAATTGTTTAATGTCTCAAAGTACTTTAATATTATATATAATAATTAATTAGCTTTTAAACTTGTAAAGGCACTGAGCTAGAAATAAAAACACATTGTTTCTAGATTTAAGGTATATATATATGCGTATATATATATGTAGTTACCTTTTTAGAATAGGAATTTGAACCTATTTGCCCTTCTCTGTCTGAATGTTCTTCTTTTCCAACAGTCTTCTCATCCTCTTCCTGTGGGTTCCTTTCTTTCTAACTGGATGGGAAAAACCTAGTCCCTTAAATAAGGAACTTATTCAACAGCAGGCACTGAAAACCCTTCCACACGTAGTCTTACTGCTCAAGAACACAGCTCAGATCCCCTCAGGCAGGTTTTTTTTCTCACATTAAGATAACTAGCTTTATAAAAAAAAATCAGAAAAATTATGTCTGCTGCTGCTTTAAATTGTGACTAAATTTCCTAAAGCTCAAAATACAAATGTGTGCGATTTCATGACACACTGGAGTAATTTTCAGCTCATACGTTCCTCTGATTTTCAGTAAGATAATAGGAAAACATACACATATACATTGTTCTTTACAAAAACCTCGTTCTATCCCTTCTCCTTGGAGGTTTCTTTCCCTGATCTGTAGAATTGTGATAGAAAAGAGCAACCTACAAAAACATAATGATGGATATGTATTATTATTTTATGAACTATAATTCACAATTTTTCAATAGCTTCCTACTTTAAAAGAAAACAAATAATAAAAAAGAAGTAGACTTGAAGAGATTAAAAATAAGCTATTCTTAACCTAGGTCGAGCCAAGAAATGTTAGAAGAAAGACAAAATTTTAAATCAGGGAAATAATTGAATGACCTCTGCCTGAAAAACTGTGCCATAAATTATCTTTGCACTCTGTGGAAACATTCTCCTTTGCCTTTAGAGTAAATCAGACAATTTTCAGGCCAAACCAATTTTCTAAATCATAATTAGACAAGAGGCTAAAATAGGTCTTTGTAATGGATGTGGGTTATAAATTTAACATGATATCCATAATTCATCCCTGAAGAAAGGTCCTTTACATTCTGAAAGCTTGGATAATATAACTTAAGGAGCTGGCCTGCTAAATGGTGTAACAGTCTATCTTGCTTAGTTTACTTTAGAACTTTGATTCATACTGTGCTCAGTTCTTTTCCCAGTGGGAAAGCCAGATTCTTAAACCTCTTTCTCACACTTATTAAAATAATTCCCTCCTCACCAGGACATCAGCCTTGGGCATGCCCAGTTCTCTTGCTAATAATTTTGTCTTTTTCAGTCCTTAGATGAGTTCTGAATTATAATTGACTAGCAAAAGGCTTAGTTATTTTCATATACACACACAAATGCTTAAAATACTATGTCAAGAGGTGAAGAAACATCCACTGCTGTTCTATAACACACTAAGTATTTAGCACACAAAAAAGAGTGGGAAAGATCAGTTTGAATGACAGTAGCAAATATGTCAATAGGCAAGTACATGCTTGTAAAAAAGCTTTACCTTTTAAAAATGCGATTTGCAAAATTTATATTTTATGTAGCAAAATTAGAAATTCTTGGTATTTCACAAAGTAGTCAATTGAGTTTTCAGGTTTCCTTCAATATCATGTCAACCTGTCAATTAACATTAATTCATTTAAAGCAGGTTAGTTTTCATTGCAGTTTCAGTTAGTTTTTCAAGTAAGCCAGAGAAGAAAGGAATGCTCTCCATAAACAGTTATGATGAACATTTTCCAAGAAGTTTAAGAAAGAATGTGAGCTCTAGTTGAGCTACAGTTTCTATCACAGTACAGAAAAATATATAATCTTTTTATTTTCACAGCATTGTTTCTATTGCTTCAGGTACTTATCAGAAGTTCCTGCAGTGCAAATCATAGTTAGTTATCATGAAATAAATCTGACAAGCTGTTGTTCAAGCTAGTGTAGTTGCATTTGCAAGCTACATAGCTAAATAAGAAAGCCAGAGTCTTTTTTACAGTAAATTCTAAATCTGTTATTTAGTCAAACAACACAGTACCTCTCAACAGAGGGAATAATTACTCTGTCTACCACCGCTGTACTAGCAACCAATCTGATTACTGGATCCTTGATGTTATATGATGTTTAAAACATTTTGCCAAAAACACCAACCACTTGCTTTGGTCTTGCAACAAATTTGCTAAGTCCATTACATTTTCGGCCTCACTTTAGAAACTGTGTTTCATAGTTCTCGTCTGATTCTTGGCCACAAGCAAGAGTGGCCCCATGCCAGCATTGTTTGTCTCACTCAGGGCTGGTTTGAAAATGTTGAATCAACATCAAATTGAGCAGACAAGCTGTCTCTATTTGCCCCTATGTATCCATTTGTGGTTTTTCATCCCCTTGCGGAAAGGCATTCTCATAATAAGCCTTTGATTAGATTGCAAGCTCTTTAAGTCAGGTATTGTCTTTCTACTAACTGTGTGTACAGATCAACTTTAATAAGGCCTTGAAACTTATTTGGCCTTTGTCAATACTGTGATAGTAACAGATGATAAGTTTACCCAATTCCTGACTTTCAGTGCTCCTCTGTTTTTGCTCTATGACACACTGAATACTGCCACTTGTGCAGCATTTCTTCCTTTCTGCTGTAATTGCCTTCCCTTGCTTATAACCTAGTGAATAATATATGTTCACATTAGAGTGTTTGGCCCTGTGGGAGGACCTTCCAGTCACCTCAGTGTTTTTTTTTCAAACATCCTACTGTATGTGACACTATGAGATAAAGAAAGTAAACAACCAGTCTGCAGCTTGAAGGAGTGCCACAGCTCAGATCTACAAATGCCTAAATAGAATAAAAGATACTCTCAGGTCAGCAACATATATTTGATAATTGGAGCAGTATCTTGCCCTTACTTTGAATCTTTTGATTTAAGGAATTTGCAGGATGACAAAATGAGGAATATTAATGTTCTCTGGGCATTTTACATAGGAAGAAAGTGACATCCTCTCGGGTAAAATGACTTGTACAAGGTCACACAAGAAAATAGTAGTACAAAAAATATACCTTGATTTGTATTGCTATCTAGAATTAACCCTATACATAATAAATGAAATTCTGGTGAACTCAACAGCACTGAGAACCTATTGAGTGTCAATGTTGCAGGGCAGGTCACAAAATGTTTGCAATTTTCTCAAGGTGTAAAGCGTTTTACAAAAATCAGGTAATGTGTTCGCACACTAGCTACACTATCTAAAGGCGGGAAAGTGTGCTTAAATCTAGATATATGAAGGCTCATGGTTACTAATAACAGAACACAATTCAGGGAATATGACACTTAGGCAAGTAACCTTTTCTTTATGTCATAACCATATCTGCCCCGTCATTGGAGGCAGCAAACCCAAGGACAAAGAGAGCAAGCAGTAAGCCACTTGGTAATCTTCTCATGTAGCTTCTGCAAAATATTCCCTGCAGTGCAGAATTGTTCAAAGTTGCACATGCTGTGTGTGGCTGAGTGAGAAAACTAGCTGCCATGCGCTGAGGTATATTGAAAAGAGAAAGAAACTCAGTGACCTGTTAATAGGCATGCTGTGTGTGGTCTCTCCTGGCTACAAGTCCATATATTAGTGATCAGCTGTATCCTTTTCAAACTAGATGCTGTTTAAATTTTACCGATTGGTGCAATGGTTCTTGAGTGTGGCACAGGGGCAGTTTTTAGATGTTTTTCAACAGTAAGTGACTTCTGTAGACCTCATCAGGAATAATTTTGTCCTGTTCTGTTCCCTGTTTTCATTCTTCATATTTCACGAAGATGAACAGTTAATTAAATCAAATGTAACACCCCAGCAAAGCTGACTTTTAACTCCAGTGCTATGAATAATGAAACTAAAACACATACTTAAGACTGATTTAATATTTTGGTATCTGATGTTTGTTGGCACTGGGATACTTCAGTATCTCTAGGAACCTTGATTTGATGCTGAGAAAATATAATTCCGCTAAGATCAGGTTGGATGTGATAGGATTAGTTTTCTCATCATCAAAAACTAGGAAATCATAAATTTCTGAGAAAAAAAAAAAAGAAAAAAAAAAAAAGAAAGAAAAAATAGGGCTAGTGTTTTAGTTGGGCTGCAACCCTGTGATCATCCAAGAGAATTTCATCACAAGAAATACCCACCTGTAGATATTATTGCAACCTCAACTTTCTAGTGGCTGGTTTCCTTACCAGTCTGAAAGGCTATCAAAGAGTACAATGATGTGTGTAAAATGCTGCTGGCTTCACTACAGGAATATCAACTGAGTAATAGCTGGAGAAAATACTTTATTGACACAAAGAGATTTTTTCTGGTCATACTTTTTTCAGTTTGGATAGTGGTTTAGATGAGAAAAGAACTAACACTGTTAAAATATTTATATAAATATAAATGGATAACTGAGATATTATAGAGTGATTTTTTTAATAGCTTTCATATTACAGCATTTTTAAATTCTTCAAAATTATGGTTCAGTGAACACAGAGAAAAAAGTGAATTAAAGGATTAATTTAAAACAAGGATATATCACTGCCTATTGTTTGTGTACAAGTAAGTCACACAGAATGCATGGCGATATGTCATGGAAGTAGCAGCTACAATTGTTGTAGAAAAAGGACCAAGAAAAAGAGAATTGAAAAGGATAAACAGCCTTTTGATATATCAGCACAAAAACCTGTTTACAGGCATCTGTCTTTCCTCACCAAATTTCAAGTATCTCATACTTTGAATGCTCTTAATTTTTTTTATATGGAAGAAGTAATCCTGGTTTCCTAGGAAAGATAGTACAGCACAATGTGAAAAATAACCTCCTGTGACATGCTAATCGAGGGTAAATTTAGCATTTATACTTTTTTTTTTAATGAGCATAGTTGTTTCCTGTTTTGCTCATTTAAATGTTGCATCATAGAATGTTTTACAAATGTTTTTCATAAAATAATGTGGGTCATTTTTTATATTTTTAATAGTAGTGTGCTGAATTTGGATAGTTTCATTTGCAATTTAAGTAATGCTTTGTTCTGATGAGATCTCTGGAGGTGGTTTTGACATTTAAAAGTGAAGTGAAGAGATTCAAAGTGATTAAAGCTGTCAAATGTTACCCTAATTGTGTGACTGCAATCTTTTCAGCCTCTTTCAATGAGTGTATACATTATACACGCTGCACAGCACTTCTGTTTAGATTGAGGTTTTTTATTAATGCCATCCTGATTGACAGAAATTATTGCAAGATCACAAGTGGAACTAAATTAGTTTGCCACTGCATTCAAGCAACATGCATAGCCATGAACTTTTAAGATGCAGTTGTCTACTTAACATAGTCCTACCCACTCCCCCCAGAAAAAAACCCAATGCTGCAGTAGTGACAGATGATATCTTTCACATTTATACAAAGCCTTACTAGTTCATAGGAATAAGAAAGCTTGCCCATATTAGAATTATTTTAACCTTCATTTTGTATTCAAACTGCTTCTTGACAGGTCATTTATTATAAATACGGTTCTCAGCTAATAAAAGTATCAGATGTAGTCTAATTAATTATGAACAACTCAGATTTTCATGGCTGATATTTTATTAATATTTTGCTGTGTATTCATGGAAGCTGCAATACTTATGGATACTTTCTTGTTTCTAAACCACTTTGCTGTCTTTAGATATTCATAGAATCATAGAATCACAGAATAGTTGGGGTTGGAAAGGACCTCAAGATCATCTAGTTCCAACCCCCTTGCCATGGGCAGGGACACCTCATGTCTTAGCTGTTTGGATTGTCAAAATAGGAGTAGTAATATTCCAATTATTTGAGAAATATTTAATGTTGTATATCTAGTGGTATTTTTTAAGGTAATTAGGTCCAAATGCAGTCTTGCCTTCATAGATTTGTCTTACTACATTAACAGGAATAAAGGGTAAAAACATCCCCTCAAATGAAATGTTTCATGAGGGGCTTTTATCTTGCAAAATACTTAGTAATGTTGCTGCTGTGGTTTAAAAAACTGTGTCACAACTGTTCAAGAAACCGGAATAAAATGCTCTGGACTTGTATATTCCAAAATGATTGGTAACATACAGCAAAACTTAGATGGCTGTAACCATAATCAGAAGTTTTCTTGTAATGTTAACTGCAATGACAGTTATGTTTCTGAGGATTCTTTAGACAATGAATTAAACATCGCCTGGCCTCCAGAATTCAAATGACCACACAAATACTGGAAATCTTGAAGCTTAGATCTCAAATATCCTGATTAGTCATGCTGCTAGAACTGCTAAGCAAACATGTAGACTCAAAAAGAAATCAAAATGAACCTTAATACTGTGATGACAGCAGCAATTACTATGACAAGATTATCTCGACTGGAAATATAATAGTGAGGGCATCACACTACGAAGAAAAGATTTTAATGGGCTCCAAACTCTAGATCAAACATACTTGCAGCAAGGAAATTGCAATATTTCTTAATACCAACATCTGAAAGAAGCAAGACAAAAAAAAAAAAAGAAAAGAAAAAAAAAATCAGAAAAAAGTAAAATTTGGGTACAATTTCTGTAATAAAATGTTGTAAAGAAGCAAAGACACTCAGCCTACAGACACTCAGTGTTACTTATGAGAGTTAGAGGAGGGTGGATTGCATTTCAAATGAACATTTTGTTCATGTCTGTCTTGTATGTAAGATGAACATAGTGTACAGGCGTATGGCCTATTACCACTTTAATTTTCTGTATTTTCATTTTTATATTAAAAAACCTCCAATAGAAGTTTATGTTGTGTGATTCTCAGTAACAGTAAGTTACGAGGCAAAAAATGCTTTAAAAATTTTCCAACAATTGCAACAAAGAGATAGAAGGTAAATTCTCCAAGGGAACTTTTTTCCCCTTGTTAGATTTGCTTGAATCTTTCAGGCTCAGTGAATCATTTTTATCTGGGCTGTAGAGAATAGAAGAATTAACATTTGAAATGTTAATTGTTTTAGTAGCAAATTATTATATTGCTTACTCATTGATGGTGATTTATTTTCAGCTTATTTTAATGCCATGTTTTGCATTGAGGGAATTATTTGTGTCATTGATACCTTTGGAATGTTGCGCACTTTTCAGTCATGTTGCAGTCTCTTGACAGCAGTGTTAAGAATTAATTATAATTCATAATTATAATGGTTAACAATAAAGCTCAAGTTTCGATGGCTTTAATGCCTGATGAGGGTAAGTAATACAGTTGGGTGAATAATTCATAGAAAATAATTTATTCGGTGAATTTGCTAAACAATGTCTGCAAATAATTCTTTAGCTTGTTTGCAAGACATTCATTCTGAGTATTCCCACATTTGAAATTTGAGCTCATTGGAATGGGCACATGGTCTGTATGTGTTTTTTTTCTCCTGTCTGGTAGTAATGCTAGAATAGAATATTTTCATTTAAAGAACTAATAATTAGCTTTTTGCAAAAAGTTTGGCAGTTTTTTCTTTAAATTGACCAGAGAGGCAATTGGTTAAAATGCCTTTAGACTAAAGATTAAATCAGGAATATTTAGGTTAGCATTTTTAAAATGTTGAGGATATTTTTTAAGTCTTGATTAATTATTAGAGAATTATTATATCTTTTAAGGCACAACTCTTTCTTATAGTTAGTGTTACTTTAGAGTAAAGGCTGCAGCTGGTATTGGCTGCCTATAACTTTGATTAGGATGGGCAGGTGCCTGAAAAGTTTCAAAATTCCGTATTCTGCTGTTAGATTTGATTTTTGTTGTGAGGCAGAAAAGACATGGGATCAATAACCTGATGTGATTCAGCTAAGCTCAACCAGTCTGTGTCCTAGATTTTAATCACTTCCTCATTAAGCTGCTTGTTATGGTGGCCATGCTTTCACATTATTTCATATTAATGGCATAAATAATTTGTGTGACCAGTGCATATGTTAATTTATCTTTGTCACTTGGGTTGCAGCACTGCCATTGCACTACTTACTCCAAGTTGACTTTTGGAATCAGAGAGTATTTGGGTACTAGATGCTGTGTAGAAATGAGGCTGCATACAATTCTGAGGAAGAAGCTGTCTAGCTGTTTCATAGCAGGAGCTTATGTTCTGAAAAGAGAGTTAGCGAGAAAGAAAGATCTTTCAAATTTTCCCCTCAGTTCTTTTTTAAATGAATATAAATCCACAGTGGAGTTTTATGTAACTCCACAGTGACAGAGCTTGCTGTTACCAAGTTCATAAAAATGTAAGAACCACACTGTGACAGACCAAAGGTCCATCTTGCTGAATATTCTGTCCTGAGCAGCAACTAATGGAAGATGTTCAGGGAGGAATATAGAAAATTGATGAGTACAGACAGCTTAATCCCTTCTCTGTTAGGTCTACCAACTTCCACAGCTTCCTGAGCTGGAAGCCCATTGAAAACTGCCACTGGTAATTTTCCTAAATAATCACCCATGCTGACAACTGACAAGTTCATACTGCAAGAATTATTCAGTTTTTAATGAATTTACACCCTTGGCACTCTCAGAAGTTTACAAATCCTTTAAAACTATTACGTATATTTCTCATGCATCTGAGTAATTTTTGATTTTATACTCATTGAAAGAGTCCATCCACTGGGCAGCTCTAACTATCAAAGAGCATGGTTCTAGCTTACAGATACTGCAAAATGCTATGTGATATAATAACTAAGATTGATGTGAAATCAATAAAGTAAGTTTTTCAATCTTGCCTGCCATATATGCACATGTTGTGAAAGCACTCAGGCTGCTTGTGCCAACTGAGGGAAAGTCACACCAAAGCTTTTTGCATTCCAGGACTGTTTCTGTACTAGTGGCTGTCTGGAGTTTGAACAGGAAATGAATGAAAGATGTAAAAATAAAAATAAAAACCCTTTCTTTATAAACCATATTGTTTACACTGCAGTGTAAAATCAAAGTTCCTCTCACAAGGATCTGAAATGACTCTACACTCTTTTAGAAGTATATTAGATGATAATCATACAATCTTGTAACAAACATTTGAATTTGTACCCAATATGTATATATGGGGAATAAAGACTCTCATTTATGAAGTATATAATACTCTCTTTTAGCTGATGCAATAAAATTCATACTTTATCCCAACAATATACACTAAGGTTTGGAGCAGGCAGGATAAGACTACAGTGTTGAATATGAAGTCCATCCTGAGGCTCCATGTATTATAAGGAAAAAAAAAATCCTAAAAGTAGGAAGAACTGTTCAGTTGTTGCTAATTAATTTTTTCCTAGGTATATGTGTGCTTCATGTCTGCTTCATGTACTTATGTAGATATGTGTAGATATTTGCTTGGGTGTGAAGTCACTGAGCATGGAATAAATTTAGGAGGTTTGGCTGGGGCAGTATCAGTGTCCTTCCTCTTTGGGCATGATACATTTGAAACGTCACTACCTCAGCTATTTTGCCACAGCTGATCTCTTCCTGTTGAATGCCTCACCCACCAAAATTACTATCCTGAGATGAAAGTCTGACAAAAAAGATCATCCTTCAAATGAGGTCTGAGAACTTTAAAAGTTCAACTCTTGTCAATCATTGAGAGATTTTCAGATCTTATCATTGTCCATCACATAGCAGTATAACAGTCCTGATATCCTGCATTTCCTAAGGCACAGAAGATCCTTCAAACAAAATGTTAGTTTGGTTTGAATTTAAAGACTGACTTAGGGGAAAGAAAAAAAAGAAAAAGGAAAAAAACCCGATTCTGTACACCTCAGAACATATTGCCTTAGAGAAATGAGAAAAGCAAAACTGGACAGTGACCGCTGTAGTCCTTCTAATCTATCCTCAATTATACGCGAGGCATCCCTGCCCATGGCAGGGAGGTTGGAACTAGATGATCTTAAGGTCCTTTCCAACCCTAACTATTCTATGATCTATATAGGAAATTAGATTTTTTTATAATAGGGAAGTAACATAGACCCCATGTCATTCCAGTGCAGCTGGCTGTGAAAATGTGGTCTGCTCATTTAAAGCAAAAACACATCTTCATAACCACAATACAGAAGAAGGCAAAAGTGTGTGCTACATATTAAACTGGACTTTCCCCCAGAAATATTTCATTTGATGTAAAAATACCCAGTTAAGCATGTACTTTCCAGATTAGCAGAACGTACTATTTGGGATGTGTAATGTGTAATTTGAAAAGTAGTGGAACGGAAGACTTTCAAAATTAGATAGTTGATGGTTCTAAAATTAGACAGAAAATACACTGATAAACTCGACATGTTTTCCATATTGACAATTTTTAAATTTTATCATTTTTAAAATGAAAAAGGTACTGTCTGGTGTGATTGTATTATGGGGGATTTCTTAGAAGCCTACTCATGGTTCTTTTCTTACTGCACTGAACCATCAGCAGTGAACTGCTCCCAGATTTTCTATGTTTATGGTAGATTCTTAACACAAGACATCCCCCGTAACTCAGAGCTATCAATATGTGTGATTTAAATCAGTGCTGCTTTATCTAGACTCAAATTGACAATGCTGGCTGAAGACTACCAGAGGCCTTAGCCCTTCTTATTACCTCTCTGGACTGTCTACCTGCTTAGCAAAGTACCCTGTCACCTGTGCCTTTCTTCAGCTCTGTGTTGTGCTGCATGTTGCTCCTGCTACTGTGGCTCACTTACAGCACTTAACAGAATTACGCTCTCCTGTGTGGTCTGGGAAGTGAATGAGGATGCTGTTCTCAGTCTCTCAGTTCTCTTTACTTTCCAGTCACAAAAGAATGACCTGAACAGGAAAATGGGGATGATGGGTAGGAGCAGGAAGATATCCTGTGTCTCAGAATCTCTTTTAAAACAGGGATTTCAAGCTACTCTTGCTGATGGAGAAGAAGTGGAGATCTGAGTCTCTCTCTTTTCAAGAGAAGAGATTGGATTGTAGTTTCTCATCATCATGAAAGAGAGTGAATGGACTCTAAAAAGCAAAAATTTTCCTTGTGTGCCCTAGGGCACCAATAAATCTGAGGAAGGTTCCAGAGTGAATGCAGTTTTTGTCTTGTTCAGCAGCAGAAAAGTAGTCCATCAGAATGGGATGCCTGTAAGTACAAAGCCAGGCACCTAAACAGTCATTAGTCACTGCTTCAGCACAAAGTAGGTTAGCTGCTGTCTCAGATATTGTTTAATTTTAGGATAGTAGGAAGAAACTTTGTAAAGGAATAGCATATTCAGGGCTCGCTACAGCAACTAACTGTAAAAAGTTTTTCAGACAAGCATTTCACAGAACAGACCTTGCCTCCTGAAAGCAAGCCCACTCTGCAGATTGGAATCCTGGTGTGCTGTTTAGATATGCTGAAAATACACACTCCCAAGTATATAGTAGTACTACAGGAGAAGGGAATGAGTAGGCTGAAAGGCTGTAGGGGGAGAATGAGTCTGTAAAAAGATAATATTTATCAGTTATGGGTAGCATTTCATTTCCATTGCACTTCACAAACATTGACTGATTAATAACCTCACAGCAATGCACTGAGTCAGGTAGTACATTTCCTTCCTATTATTATCCCCAGCTGGTGGTGGTGGGAAATGTATAGAACTAGATGGGGATAGAGGGGACATAACAAGAGCTGTCTGAATTCTCAGGAGTATCCTAGAGAATTCTTCCTTATCATTTTGATTTAAGAAAATTTTAGCTTTTGTAATCAGAGCCCACAGAGTGCCTCATTAACAACATTTTGCTGGCAGTGCCTACATTTTTTGGTTTCCAATTATGAGGCAACAAGTGAGTTCGTCTGTGTACAACGGCAATGCCAGTCATTCGTGTTTGCAATATGTCTGTTGTTGTTTCTGTTGGTGGGGACAGGGAGAGGAAAGACTCACTGAGAACAGGCAGTGGGTGGTATGCTCTCAGCAGCTGTTACTGCTATCAATTACTTGGTTTTCACTTATGAAAGGCAATATGGGATCTTTAGCTTTTATAGTACCCAAAGAAGGCTGTTTGGTGATCACTGATTTTATTTAGTCCAGGGGAGCTGCTCACACACACACTACAGTGAGTTGTGTGCTTCCTGCTGCTAGCTCTCCTGCCACTTACTGTTTTCAATTATTTACAAAATCCAAGGCACATCCCAGAAAAGTTCAGCACAGGCTCCAAGACAGGCTGCTGTTACAGTACCCCATCCATATGCCTACCACTTTGTAACAGGAACTGACATGAGCAAATTGCCCTAATGAGATCTGATGCATTATGAAGGCCTGGACAGTTAAAAACTATACAAAATCTGGTGTAACCCTCATAAGCTGTAAATGCCATGGTCATCACTTTCCCGAGTAACCACTAGTATGTCACTGGTTCTCAGCAATTTAATGGGCTTTTCTGCAAATGACTCCATCCGTTTTCTGTTTGTCTTAACTTCTTTTAAGTGCTAAGAATACGATAACAATCTGAGGAGATCTGTTTTCTTCAGTGAGAGAGACTACTTTGAGTCTGGCTGCTAAAAATAGTTAAGTAAAGTAAAAGACCTGCTTTTCTCCACTCAAAAGATCCATTAAAGGATGTCACTAAGGGCTTCAGAAGAAGCTTAATTGCAGGTGGATACTGGGAGGAGGAAAAAAAAATAAAAAGAGCTTTAAGGGGAAAGAGAACCAAGAAGGCATTCCTGGGCATACTTGTTTCCTACGTTCTGCTATAGAGCTGGAAGTTATGAAAGAATATGGAGCTGAATTTCTTACCTTCTATCTTCAGTTCTGGAGTCTATGAGAGGCCATAACAGCTGTAGTCAAAGTAGGTCAAAAGAGCAACAGACCTTGAAGAAGTACCTGTGATCCCAGAGAAAAGGATTAGCTGAAAATGAACTTCTGTGAGAACTCTGGAAGAACCTAAGTTTTTCCAGTTATCTTCAGAATTACACTAGAACAGAGAAGGAGGGAATTGCCTTTGTTCAATGAAGGGTAAACAGAATATAAAACAGCTGGTCAGCCACTGATGATGTAGTTCATACCATCTTCCCAAGATACTGATCCTACAGGTGAAGAGCTAGGTTCTCCTTTCTAGCCTCTGACATTTAAAATTAGGTGGCATTTGAGAATTAAGACCTTGGGCCCACTGTAGGAAAGGATCTGGTTTGAGACCATCTTAAAAATCTGGATGTGCACAAGTCCATGGCACCTGATGGAATCCATCCGCGGGTCCTGAAGGAGCTGGCGAAAGAAGTTGCTAAGCCACTGGCCATCATATTTGAAAAATCATGGCAGTCAGGTGAAGTTCCCAACGACTGGAAAAAGGGAAATATAACCCCCATTTTCTGGAAGGGGAAAATGGAAGACCCGGGGAATTACAGACGAGTCAGTCTCACCTCTGTGCCTGGCAAAATCTTGGAGCACATTCTCCTGGGAGGCATGCTAAATGAAAAACAGCAAGGTGCTTGGTGACAGCCAGCATGGCTTCACTAAGGGGAAATCCTGCCTGACCAATCGGATGGCCTTCTATGGTGGGACTATGGAATTGATGGACGGGGTAGTAGAGCAGTTGACGTCATCTACCTGGACTTGTGCAAAGCGTTTGACACTGTTCCACATAACATCCTTGTCTCTAAATTGGAGACATATCAATTTGATGGATGGACCACTCGGTGGATAAAGAACTGGCTGGACAGGCGCATGCAAAGAGTTGTGGTCAATGGCTCAATGTCCTGCTGGAGAGCAGTAACAAGTGGCTTCCCTCAGGGATCGGTGTTGGGACCGGTCTGGTTTAACATCTTTGTTGCTGACAGGGACAGTGGGATTCAGTGCGCCCTCAGCAAGTTTGCCAATGACACCAAGCTGTGTGGTTCTGTTGATATGCTGGAGGGAAGGGATGCCATCCAGAGGGACCTCAACAGGTTTGTGAGGTTTGCTGACCAACCTTAGGAAGTTCAACCATGACAAGTGCAAGGTCCTACACCTGGGTCGGACCAATCCCAGGCACAGCTACAGACTGGGCAAAGAAGAGATTCAGAGCAGCCCTGCGGAGAAAGACTTGGGGGTGCTGGACGATGAGAAAATGAACATGAGCCGGCAGTGTGCGCTTGCAGACCAGAAAGCCAACTGTATCCTGGACTGCATCAAAAGGAGCGTAACCAGCAGGTCAAAGGAGGTGATCCTGCCCCTCTACTCTGCTCTTGTGAGACCTCACTTGGAGTATTGTGTGCAGTTCTGGTGTCCTCAACATAAAAAGGACATGGAACTGTTAGAACAAGTCCAGAGGAGGGCCACAAGGATGATCAGGAGACTGGAGCACCTCCCGTATGAAGATAGGTTAAGAAAGATGGGGCTGTTCAGCCTGGAGAAGAGAGGGCTGCACAGAGATTTCATAGCAGCCTTCCAGTATCTGAAGGGGTCCTATAGGGATGCTGGGGAGGGACTCTTCATTAGGGACTGTAGTGACAGGACAAGGGGTAATGGGTTAAAACTTTAACAGGGGAAGTTTAGATTGGATATAAGGAGGAAGTTCTTTATTGTTAGGGTGGTGAGGCACTGGAATGGGTTGCCCAGGGAGGTTGCGAATGTTCCTTCCCTGGCAGTGTTCAAGGCCGGGTTGGACGAAGCCTTGTGTGGGATGGTTTAGTGTGAGGTGTCCCTGCCCATGGCAGGGGCATTGGAACTAGATGATCTTGAGGTCCTTTCCAACCCTAACTATTCTGTGATTCTATTAGGAGCCCAAACATATGAAGGCATGTGTCCCATATATTCTAGGTCTATGAGTACTCTAAGAAAAGTAACTAAAGATATTGGAAAACCATGCTGGAATGAATAGAAACTTCACTGATAACGTCAGTGGAGCTTATAATCAGCCTATATTAAAACAAAAAAAAAAAAAAAAGAAAAACAAAACCCAACAACCTTCTGCTTGAATGCAATGAATTTTTCAAATATCTTGTTAGTACTTGTTCATCCAACAACTTAAATCAATCAGAAATGCACTATAAAAACATGAAAGGGGAACTACAGAAAAGTGGCAGTATGTTACTGTCACAGTAAAGAATGAAGATGCAATGTTGGACTTTACTCCAAAAAAGTGTTCTTTGTGGATGGCCTCTGTGACCTTTTTGAAGGTTCACTCTGAGTAAGCAGGGTCAAACTTGGATAAGGAGGCCTGACCTGAAAGATCACCTGAGAGACAAGGCTGCTTGTAACACAGTGTCCTGTTTTGTACAGGTAGATCTTATGGCCAGTCTTTAATCTTCATTGTCTGAATAAAATTTAAGCAACCAGTTTTGTGAGAGATTTAAAGTTTTTCCTAAATACTTGAAAACATACCAAGACCACAAAATGTGAATGTGTTACAACGATAAGAAAATTATTGTGATAGAGTACTCACAAAGGTCAAGAAACATTATACACTTCTAGCTGTGATTTTTTTTAAATATATTTCAGTTATTGTATTTAAGATAATAATCTCAGAGAATATAAGGGAGTATTTTGATCCCTTTTATAACACTGGTTGCAAGTAACTCAGTCAAAATATCGGATAATAAAGATCTGGATTTTGGTACAGTTTTTATAAGTAACTTCTTCTAAAGCCAGATGTGTGATTTATATACTAAATCTTTTTATTTCTTTCCCAAAATGTACTACAAAGCTCAAAAAAATGGCAAAATGAGATTATTATTTCCTCCAAAGATATATATTTCTGAGCTCAGAAATACATAACCCCGTGAATATTTGAAGCTGAAAAAAAAAATATAAAAATGTATCAAGACATTTTAGAATAATTATTAAAAGCAGCTTCAGTCATCAGCCAATTTGTACACTACAACACATGAATATACTCATTAACACATGTATAGAGGTTTGGGGCATTGCATAGGTGCAAGGGGTCTTCCTATGTGTATTCACCTATAGAATCACAGCCTAAGTAATAAACTATGCATTTAGGACTGCAGGTTATATGCATTCATATGCACTAAATGAAAAAAAGGTCTAAAGAACAACGGAAACTGAAAACTAAGTATTCTAATGATAAAGATATTTTAAACTTAGTTCATCTAGAATTCTATTACTATGAGCATCGTGTCAATCAGCTGGTGAATTTTGTATTCCCAGTCTAGCTTTTTAGAAATCTAGTTTTCCCAGAAGTCAATAGCAATAGTAATAGCAACAGTAGCAGTAGCAGCAATAACAATAACATTGATCATAGGAACATTTCGATAAATATGTTTCTTACAAAACCAAACTTTCAGCCTAAAGTTCACTTGTACTTCTAGACATTTAAGAAAAGATTTCCCTCTCTATTTATATATGTTCTTTTAATCTCAAAATATAGATGGGGAATAAAGTGGAATTTTCTGTATATGGCATAGCAAAATTTGTGGAGAAGACTCATGTAGTCTTGTAGACAAAGTGCACTTGGGTATCAGCCAAGGTATTTTTAATAATGTAGATGTAGTTCTGCATATATCTAGATAGACATCTCTGATATTTATGCATCATAAGGTTAGTCATCCTTGATGAGCAAAACGGTCCTATTATCTGGTTTTAGAGTAAGCTGAGTGCATTAAAGATTAAATTCTTGTCCTGTCAAAGTCAATGGGGAAGACAGTGGGCAAAGATTTCATCCTAATAGTTCAATGTGGATCACATTAATATATCATGTGAGAAATTCCTTTAGCTGGGGTTATCATGAAGAAAACAGGAGGGACCATACAGATGTTTTAGTCACTTGTAAACTGTCATTTCTATATCATGTGGGTAAACATTCAATTTGAGAACTGCTTTTTCCCCCAGAATTCAATCATTCTACGATTTCCAAAGATTTTTAATTTGATTACTATTTGACCATAAACTTGACCACACTTGCTTGCTTGGGTCCATAATCAAATAATATTAACAGAACTTGTATTTAATTCAGTATGTACTGTTTCTTATTGAAATGTATGGTTTATACAGTTTGAAAAGCTGTTGCCATGGACTCTGAATTTAAAAAGAAACAGTTATCATTAAGAGTATTCATTCCAAGAAACCATCATCAGCTTTGATAAATAGTAAAAGCTTGATAAAACTTTGATTCTCATAACCTCTCCACTTTCTGATAGCATTTTTTAATATCTTAAACATGAGGCTTTGTAATAAATATAATAATTTCTGTCAAGAGTTCTGAAGTTTTCATAGTGATTGGGCATACAGTTAAACACAAAAGGACACCTTTTGCTTCTTGTACTATACGGAAATCAAGTTTTCATTAAACCATGTAGTCATTGAAAGGTAAAACAGATACCCCCATGGAAAACCTGAAAAATTAACTTCTGATTTAATTTCACTAAGAAAATTCTTAAGCCATTTTGCAGAGTGCTAAATGCCTTTTTTTTTTTTTTTTAACTGCTTGTCAATGAATGAACAGTAATTAATTTAGATATGAAAAACTTAAAAAAAAAAAAAAAAGTATGGTTCATGGATTCAGAACTCCATTTTAGGCTTTTATTTAAAAGCCAACCAAAATTAGAAAGCCACAGGATCAGTTTCTCAACTCTGATAAGCTCAATGACTCTCTGTTGAAGTCAGTGTCAGTGTTCATTGGGGAAAACCTAGTACATGTATAGTTGAGGAATTTTTTCTTTCAGTCACCTGACATTTTATTCAGGAAATGAAGCAGAAAACATTTCATTAACATTGAAAGAGAATAAACCTAGTGAACACCAAACAAGGCACAGTCACAGGATCAGACATTAAGTGGGTGAAAATTGTTATAGCTCCATTAAAAATAATGTCAATTTACAACAGATGAGGATCTGGACCTTACTTCTTTAATTAAAGTTGATACCAAGATATTAAACAAGGATTCTTATCAAGCTTTCTGGATTATTGCATACCTTTTACCTATATTATTTTAATCAACTGAGTCTAAATTGGTCTTAATAAAAATAGATTAGCATTCATCAATACATGGAGAGGGTTTAATGTAAAACAAACATACACTTAAAGTATAAAACTATTATAATTTTATTGCATGCAGAGGAAATGTTCAACAAACTTGTGTATCCTATTTTTGTGACTTTGGTAGTTCATATTAGAGTCACAGAATCATAGAATTGTTAGGGTTGGAAAAGACCTCAAGATCATCTAGTTCCAATGCCCCTGCCATGGGCAGGGACACCTCACACTAAACCATGTCACCCAAGGCTCTGCCCAACCTGGCCTTGAGCACTGCTAAGGATGGAGCATTCACAGCCTCCCTGGGCAACCCATTCCAGTGCCTCACCACCCTAACAATAAAGAATTTCTTCCTTATATCCAATCTAAACTTCCTCTGTTTAAAACCAAATTTTCAACCAAATGCCCCTTGTCCTGTCACTACAGTCCCTAATGAAGAGTCCCTCCCCAGCATCCCTATAGGCCCCTTCAGATACTGTAAGGCTGCTAAAGATGCTCCAGCCCCCTGACCATCCTTGTGGCCATTCTCTGGACTTGTTCTAACAGTTCCATGTCCTTTTTATGTTGAGGACACCAGAACTGCACACAATACTCCAAGTGAGGTCTCACAAGAGCAGAGTAGAGGGGCAGGATCACCTCCTTTGACCTGCTGGTCACGCTCCTTTTGATGCAGTCCAGGATACAGTTGGCTTTCTGGTCTGCAAGCGCACACTGCCAGCTCATGTTCATTTTCTCATCGACCAGCACCCCCAAGTCTTTCTCCGCAGGGCTGCTCTGAATCTCTGCCCAATCTGTAGCTGTGCCTGGGATTGGTCCGACCCAGGTGTAGGACCTTGCACTTGTCATGATTGAACTTCATAAGGTTGGCATCAGCAAACCTCACAAACTTGTCGAGGTCCCTCTGGATGGCATCCCTTCCCTCCAGCATATCAACAGAACCACACAGCTTGGTGTCATTGGCAAACTTGCTGAGGGCGCACTCAATCCCACTGTCCCTGTCAGCAACAAAGATGTTAAACCAGACCGGTCCCAACACCGATCCCTGAGGGAAGCCACTTGTTACTGCTCTCCAGCAGGACATTGAGCCATTGACCACAACTCTTTGCATGTGCCTGTCCAGCCAGTTCTTTATCCACCGAGTTGTCCATCCATCAAATTGATATGTCTCCAATTTAGAGACAAGGATGTTATGTGGAACAGTGTCAAACGCTTTGCACAAGTCCAGGTAGATGACGTCAACTGCTCTACTACCCCATCCATCAATTCCATAGTCCCACCATAGAAGGCCATCCGATTGGTCAGGCAGGATTTCCCCTTAGTGAAGCCATGCTGGCTGTCACCAAGCACCTTGCTGTTTTTCATTTAGCATGCCTCCCAGGAGAATATGCTCCAAGATTTTGCCAGGCACAGAGGTGAGACTGACTCGTCTGTAATTCCCCGGGTCTTCCATTTTCCCCTTCCAGAAAATGGGGGTTATATTTCCCTTTTTCCAGTCGTTGGGAACTTCACCTGACTGCCATGATTTTTCAAATATGATGGCCAGTGGCTTAGCAACTTCATTCACCAGCTCCTTCAGGACTCGTGGATGGATTTCATCAGGTGCCATGGACTTGTGCACGTTCAGATTTTTAAGATGGTCTCAAACCAGATCCTCTCCTACTGTGGGCCCAAGGTCTTCATTTTCAGAGTCTCTGTGTCTGCCTTCCAAGACTTGGGTGGTGTGGTCAGAGCCTTTGCTGGTGAAGACCCTCCAACAGATATCAAGGAGGTTGAAGTCCCCCATGAGAACAAGGGCCTGTGAGTGTGAGGCTGTTCCTGTCTGTCTATAGAGAGCTTCATCCACAGAGTCCTCTTGAGCAGGCATCCACAGAGTCCTCTTTATATTAGAAAAATTGCTTTTATTAAAGCCAGTGCAAAATCCATCCAGCAACTAGGAAAGATAGTCATAGCGTTTATATTAAATTGTAGCAGATATTTCAGGACTTACACTTTTTCTTTTCTGAAAAAAACCCAACCAAACCACAACCCAAACAAAATCACCTTTTTACCTCTGCTAGGTAAACTGAAACACTTATCAGCGCAGTCACTAAGACTCAGACAATAAAGCTAAAGCTACATGCTGATGGAATGATGACTAGTTGTTTTGTGTGTTTGGAAATGGATCATGGCCAAACTTTGTACAAGCAGGACTCTGACATAAGGCACTTTAGCATAATAGATCTTTTGAAGCCTGACATAAAAAAAGGCTGCAACTAAGTGAAGTTAGTGCCGTCTTTGCAGATTGATACCCTCTTCCTGATCAAGGCATGCTGGTTTGAGATATTGCATCCTCCCCACAGACCCCAAATTATTTCCCAGCAGCTGGATTTTGGCAGAAGTTGTTGGCAAAGTCATTTTTATGAATACTCCAATGTATGTTTACAATAAAATCAGTCCTGCTAACTTAGCCATCTACCTAAGCTGTTTAAATAGCAGTTTGTTTTGCAACTCACTCCACTGTATAATCGTAAGAGCAGTAAACTTCTTCAGGACAATGATCAATAGCTGTTGGCAGTAACATCAAACCACAGCAGCTGCTTGTAGAGCAAATATCTGTCCATGACCAGCCTTCCATGGCCTCCAGCTTTCCTCAGGTCAGTGGCTGTAATGGAGCTGAGGCCTGTGGGCTGCCTAAACAATCTAACAGACTGGACTAATTTTTTAGAATGGATGTGGAGACATACAGGCAATTTTATTCTGAGTTTTCAGGATAGATGCCTAAGAATATAAAGTGTGCACTATGCATACTGTGGGTGATTGCACTGTAAATACTGAGAATAAAATTTGGCCTCCTGGTGTTGTGCCTCATTAAGGTGTCTGTAATTAGAACCAGCCTGTTCATATGTTTTTAAAGCAATGGATAGACTCTTCTAATCTAGGAAAAGCCTGGATAGTTTGTATAATGACTGCTCTGTTTCTGGATTCACATGATCAAGAAAGCCCACATCAGCTTTTACTGAGGATAACTGAGGTTTATTAGGGAGAAATGTCAGCTCCAGGTCTACCCTAAATGCTGTGGAGTTCTTTCAGAATCTATTCAGAAGAATTAATTCTGCAGCCTCTTCATCAGGAACTATACTGATAGGACAAGGGGTAATGGTTTCAAACTAAAATAGGGGAAGTTCAGGTTACGTATAAGGAAGAAGTTCTTTACTGTGAGGGTGGTGAGGCACTGGAATGGGTTGCCCAAGGAAGTGGTAAATGCTCCATCCCTGGCAGTGTTCAAGGCCAGGCTGGAGAGAGCCTTGGGTGACATGATCTAGGGTGAGGCATCCCTGCCCATGACAGAGGAGTTGGAACTAGATGATTTTCCAACCTTACCTATTCTATGATTTTATGATTCTGTGATTCTATGATTTTACTTGTCCCCTGCTCTACTTGATGAACCAATATACAGTTTAAAGCTGTGGACTCTGGCATTATATTTAAGTCTACACTGTTTTGACTTAGGAAGAAAGAAGCTAGATAACATCCTAAAATGCTAAATAAATAAATGAAACTATCTCTTAACCTCTACTGAACAAAACAATTTTCATCCCAGTGAAAGTCTTCTCATAGATTTCATGCAGCACACACCATCAGTGCTCCCAGTAAGGCAGTTATTTTTCATCTAGAAAAATAATTGCTCAAATAGGAGGCAGACTTAGCTAAAGCATAGCAATCCAATTTTAGCCACAGGTAGCTGTAACTTGAGAAATATATGTCTTTTTCATTAAAAGACCTTGAGGGTTAACGTCACGTCTGAACAGCTCAAAACTCCCTAAGATACAACCTGAGATTATAAAATCATTCTTTGGTGTACCATGATCCCTGATGCTAATGGGACATAGATCACAGATAAAAGAGTAAACTCCAAAGAATTAATACATGGACATGAGCTGATAAGCTGGAAAAATTGATTTTTTTCTTTTCTCCAATATTCCTACTCAAAAAGACTGTAAATAGATTTAAGTCCTGTTTTTTTTACTTCATGTTTACTAAATAGGTACACAAAGAAATGGAATTATGACAAGTCTTTAAAAATTCACTTAATTTGCATTGCTAAACCATCTTTCATTGAAGACAAGAAAATCCATTCCCAGGAATAAGACTATATTTTATCCATACTTAGATATTTGTTATTACAGTCAGAAATGTAGGGCACATTTCTGCAGGTTTCAATTTGAAAGTATGGTAAAAATATGAGGAAAAATATAGCTTCTCTTTCTCTAGAGTAGCTTATTAACTTGCACTGTGGAATCTGAAATGTGATTTAAATAGTAGATTGAAGAGCATAGCACCTGCCCATGAAAAAACCCTTGAAGATACCCAATTTCTTTCTTTTTAATTTTTATATAGTAAACTAATGAGACCACAAAGAAAAGCAAGATTTTTATTTTTTTTCTCTTGTACAGCCACTCCCTGCTCTTTTCTTTGCATAAGCATCAGTGGGATGTACACACATTTTCACTTCCTATACTTAATTTCAAAATCCCAAACTGTTACGAAAAAATATAGCATCATCAAGACCACAGAAAATAAAAAGATGAGAACAGGGATACAAGGAGTAATCCTGGGTTCGAGGTGACTTTACGAGTCAAAATTTAAAACTTTTTTGAGTAAGTATTGGAAAACTGCTAAAATTAGGGGGTTTTATTGAGATCACATCACATTTTTAATGTAGAAGTTGCAAAATAACTTTTCATAATTGTAGTGATCTAACACTTACGTGGAAGAAGAAGTAAATTTCTGGAGAAGGGAGAAATCCTAACTTCGGGCATAGCGAAGAACCTAATAAAGAAGTCAAAGTTGTTGATTGGATGCACAGACTTAACATTAATTTTAAATCAAAGCAAATTTTTCAGTGCTTTTCACCATGATCAGAATTCTTAATTCGATCAAGTTATTGAGGGGAAAAAAAAAAATAGGACTTACAACTCATGTGACCTTGAAATTTTTACAAAGTTTAACACTGTTTCTAAGATATTACTGTTCTTCATCCAAAGCTGGGACCATATCAACTTCACTATGCTAAAATAAGTAAGGAGCTATGAAGGCTTTCAAATAGGCTTTGCTGCATGGTGGTTCTTTTTGAAAATCTGGCCTTCCATTGATCAATCTACTACTTGTCTGCTACATTGGATAAGACACCAAAGCATAGATCATCCAAGCAAAAAACAAAGTATTTCAAGGACAGTTTTCAGAGACTCTCAAGAGGTTGGAATAAAATACTTATCACAATCTGCAATTGCAGAGAGGTATATTACATTTAATAAAATAGTATAAACATTACTATTGTGTTTGTTAATTATGTTTATTAACAATAAAGTCTTAAATTGCTGTTAATTGTTTGATGCATAAATAAGGTAAAAGCTTATGATTGCAGAAAATACTTTGGTATTTAAGTTGAAGTTTATGATGAACAAATGTTTCATGTTTTCTTTTGAAGCAAGTGAATAACCATTTCACTTTGAGTGAAACTATGCGAGGTCACTAAATAAAAATCAAAATACAAAAGGCTTGTGGTGCTGTATAGTTAACTTTGTGCCAGAACAAGAATAGAAACATTTTGAGGCAAACAACACCCTAATTTTAATGAAATTGCATATGAATAAATTAACTGAAAATTTTCATCACTATGAAATATAGATATTCTTAAATTGCTTATGGTTCTAATCTGTTTTAGAAGTGTATGTTTGTATTTTCTAACCAGATTCCCTGCTGCGTCTCCCCCAAATGACTATATTTTAGAGACAGTTTATGTGCATGCATGAATTAGTGTGTATATATGAATTACTTACTATCAAGCATTTGCTAGCTCAGAACTGTCCAGATTTAAGTTTTGAATCAAATCTGAAACAAACTGGCACCTGGACAAGCATATTAAAGCACATGTTCTGTGTTAACACCCAATTTGGCTTTAACTTCGCATGTTTCCTTCTATAAATTCCCTCCTATGGCCTAGCTTCCATGAACACAGAATAAAACAGCACAGCAATGATATTTCTTTGTTTCCAAAATACAACAACGTGCCTGTAGATTATTAAAACAAAATGCAGGGTAGATAATTTGCTTAGTTTTGGTTGCTAATGTACAATATATTTTCCCATCTCCTCCCATTTAGTGAAATTACTCCAGAAGAAAAATATCCCTTTTTATTGAAGTATACTGGATTAAAGTGAATTATTAAAATGCATAAAACAAGACAGTAATGTATAATGTGGTTTGTGACAAAATGTACTGTAACCTTAACTGTAATTATATCAAATATATTGATTTAAATTGCATAATCAAATTGTGCAGGTAACGATCCGTATCTTTGGTAATTGAGTTGTGTGTGCAAATGTAATTGTAGTAATGGTATAAAAATTTGATGATGCCATCTAGATTAGATTGAACTTTGGGTGTACTTTAAAGAATATGCAGGGATTCATAAAAAATCAGTTTATGTGGAAGTATATCGTAACACAGGACTGATGTTTTCCTTAGAATGGGTCTTAATCCCTCTTAAAAATGTGGCAGAAAAAGTTCTAACCAGGAAAGTGTCCTCAAGTTTTATGTTCCTGTTAAAGTACGGGACACAACTGATGCAAGCATTCGTGGAAGACAGCAACTCTATATTGTGTAGAAGCAATATTAAGTTTCTCCTGAATGGGCTTCTGTGGCTAGCAGCAGTTTCTATAGATGCTAAGAGCTTCAGTGCTCAAAAGTATTTTGAACTTTTAAAATAATGACCAACAAGAGTACATTTTGCAGTGTTGAAGGGAGAAGTATTTAATAATTCTGCACAATGCTGAACATTTATTTTTTAAACAGAAAAAAATAGCTGGTCATTTATATATTAGCAAATGGTTGGCCTTCTGGAATGACACACACACAACATTTCTTGTGATGGCTATATTAATGGTAAGCAATACCTATAGATTTGCTATAGTCACACATCTTCATTTCAGAGTGAAACTTAGAAGTCCTAAAAAAAAGTCTTAAAGATCTGCAGGTAAAAAAAAACAACAAACAAAAAAAAAACCCAGAACTGTCTCCCGATTTTTCAGCTCACACAGAAGTTGTTAATTTTGATAGTCTCTATATGTATGATTTTTTTAAAGAGCAGAATTTGGCTCAAAAATTGAATAGATTTTGTGTGGATGGATGTGACTTTTCACTTAATAGGAATTGCTTGGGGTATAAAACAAAGAATATTCACTAGAATAAATTATCTCAGCAAAAAAACTGTTGTGATACAATTGTGCTGACTGAAATCTGTGTGTCAACAAGTAACTTCAAAAACATATAAAAAAGCTGCATGTGCACTTTCTTAAATCTACATTATTCTCATACCAAAATCCTATAGCTGTCTTTCATTGGTAGAATCATGTATCTAGCAGAACTTTAACTGCAGTCTTGCAAATGCAAGTAAGACTAATTTTTCTCAGTACTTAAGGACGTAGATTAAAAAAAAACAAAACAAAAAACAGCTATACAGTTTCAATTTAATCAGATGTGTTTCTAGAGGATTCAAAAGATGTAGAGAAACTTCAAATATGTGTATGGATAGCAGTATGTGGTTATTAAATATTCAGCTAATTAGAGTGTTCTTGTGTCAAGTACAGGAAGAAATATTGTATGTTTCTGTCACATCTGATCATGCATACCATTTAAACATCAAGGAGAACTATTCTTTAGAATTAAGAAAAAAGTCATGGAACATATCTCAATTTTCTAAGGCAAAAGGTGTCTATATACTAACGGCAAGATATGGTGAAACTGAAGGAAAAAATATGGTATTATTTATTTATTCTATTTTTCTGTCTTTATTGAGAGAAAATATATTGCATATAGGAGGTATAGGAGTACAAAGGTTTCATATTGTTTTCTTATCTTCTCTAGGTCATACCTGAAAAAAAGGGTAAATAAAGAAGTTCAATAGGAAAGTCACTGCTCTACAAGGACAAAGTGTTACTTTTATGAAAAAGTTTAACAACGAAAAAAGGCAATAACAACCTTTGTCTGAACAGAGGAGAAGAGAAGGTGACAAGGAACCATATCTGATATTATTACTTTGCTCGAAACTGCAATATATCAGAGGGCATATGCTGGGCACAGAACATATCTTAGCCATATGCAAACCATCCAGCTAGTGTTCATATTGTATTTTTTATTATTTTTTAAGAAAAGCCAATTAGTCCAGTACACAGTAATATTTTTTACTTCAAACCATGCAAAGGTTCCCAGCTACAGTCCATCTAAATTTTCATCCAGAAAATCTATGTTCATGTCACATATTTTAGGTACGAGGATATCTGGACTATTAGAGCTCTGTGTTGCTTGAGTCCTAGCATAGGTCTGGTTCTCCTGTCCACAGCACCTACAGGGAGGAGAGACTGATTCACCTGCTAATCCCACCTGTTTATTTCAATATGTATTCAAAATGTGTGATTATTGTGTAGATGTCAAAAGCTTAATCATGTCATAATCTTAAGGATGGTAAATACCATGAAACAGAACAAAGAAATATGTACTTACTAAACTTACTGTTCTCAAACATTTCACACAAAAAAGCCTCCAAACCAGGGCTGACTAATGATTTTTCTACATATACAAAAAGTCTAGAGAATAGACATATTTCTAAGTATTTGAGGCAAAAAAAATAATGGAAATTATCTTAGATTTGAAGGTGAACAGGAAGCAAGATTATTTTTTAACTGGCATTTATAATTAGGTCTCTAAGATCATATTTAGCCACTGCTATGTTTTCCGGTGTGTTGGGAACTCACGTTGTCACAAAGGTCAGTGGAGTTATACAATGAGATAGTACTAAACAAGTGAAAATCATCTTGTTTGATATACTCATGAACAAAATATATTTTTAACTTTGATGTTTCTTGAGTTCTATGCCTATTTATATACTAAGAAAACAAACAGGTACCTCATGAATTTTTGTGAATAAACACTACTGTTCTAAAATTGTTTACTCCTCAGAACAAATAAAATTATCAATTAAGATCATAGGACCACTATTAGAAATTTAGCAGGAAAGATAACATTCATATCATCTTATTCTGATTACAAAGATAATCTTGATACTAAAGTGATTTTTAAGGGAAACGAACGTATTTGATGAGAAATTTCTTTTCACTTAATACCAGTTCATTTAATCTTTTCCACCTCCATAAGTCAGCAGTTGTCAGAAGCATAATGTGTTTTTCTTGTGACACAATACGTTTGAATTTATTAATTTCCTTTTATTGATCTACTTATGAGTCTTAATAATGTAGAATGATCAAAAGTTCTTTGTGAAGTAGTAAATTGGGTGGGTTTTGTATAAAGACATTTATTTTGTGAGTCAGATGCACAAACACTAATATCACTAATTGAGAGTTAAAAGTATCAGAGAAAAGATTTACGAAATGAAGAAAACTGGCCCTTAAATGATCAGAGGGAAAAAAAGAAATTTAAATGTGAAAGTTTCCATTAAAAATATTGATCTCCTTTTTATTAAATACATTTTGTGAGCAACACAATTGTGCAAGTCAAAATAAAGTTTTCTATAGCTTATCCTAGAATGAAAATCTTTCTTTTAGGAATGCAATTATAGCCCTCAATTTCTTCATTCAAAAGCTTTCTGAATGAAATTCAAGATTAGGTTTTTCTACTGAAGCAGTTAAGTGCTTTAGCTTTTCACAGTGCAGTTGTCTCCTAATTATACTTTAGATAAAAGAATATTTCAATGGTCTTGCATACTGCAGGCAAATAAAAACAGACAAACATCTCAGAATTCTTGCTGACCAGTTTCGTGAGCTTTTTTATAGCAAGCTAAAATAGAAGTTACAAATACTACCCTTTCATTTCTTAGAGATGTTTAGCTTTAAAGAGATGTGTAGTATAAAGCTGTTATTGCCCATTCAGCAGAAATAATATGCTGCTTTGCACACCTTATAGGCATAAAGCTGTTGAAGAAGCTATTCTTCAGAATACTGTAATCAGCTACAAGACCTGGTTTCTAAAATCCACAGGTGTCTTTCTCAGGCTTTTTGAAAGATTAATCTAAATTATTTAAACAATTCAGTAGATATGTGCACTTACCCATGTTCAGTGGTACTCATTTATTTCTAACTTTGAACTCTGCAGTCCCAGTGCAATAAAATGTATAATCACGTAAATGGTCATCAATTTAGTGAACTAACAAAAAAAAATAAATAGATAGAGGTGGTGTATAAACACCTGAAGTGTATGTTCACGAGAGCTCTTACATAATGGAAGGTACTCCCGATTTAAGCTTTGGGAGGGCTGAATCAAGCATCTGCAAGGTAAAAGAAATATTCATTCCCGTTGCATGTTTTGTGTTTAGGGCCATCAGTGTAACGACTCAATTCAAATGTAAAACACGTTCTGTTGCTCTATACACACTTATAAAAATTTTTACAGCTCACAGAGTGTGACTGCATATGAAATATTAACATCCTAAGAGAGTCTGGAAACAACTGAGGGTCATTACCATGCTGGCAACAAAAATTATCTAATGCACTTTCTAGAAATAGTGAGAGGAGATAAACCTAGGATATGAATATCAAATTGTTAATTGTTTAGAGCCACGAACATGCTTACACAGTCCTGGGAAAACAAGCAAATAGCAATAGACAGTGGCAAAACCATTGTCTTAATAATAGATATATATGCTCACATCCAAAAAGTTATTTTTCACAAAGTTAACAGCAACATATGCCTACCTGCACAGTAATTTAAGGTTGTTATTTATAAGTATTTTGGGTTTTGCTCTTATTATACACTTGACTTTCATCTACCAGTAAAAAAGAGCCTAGTTTGTAGTACTTTTAGTCAGTTTCTAACTGGGTTTGAGCTGCTGCCACTGGAGTCACTCTGATACCTAAATGCAGTGGGAGTTCCCTGATAATTAGAGGTCATAGCTACCACAAAAGGGTTGAAATTACAAGAATAGAAATGGAAGCCTGGGTTTTATACATTGTTCTCAAATGTATATGCTCCAAAAAATTTTTAAACTGTCTCACAATTCAGAAAATTCTTTGTAGCACTAGTCTGAATCCTCACATCCTCAGCCCAATTCCAGCATGATTCATAACCATAATTCATAGTAAACAACAAAGTAAATTCATGGTATGGAAGCGCATCCAACTGCCATGTTCCTGAAGCTTTAATGTTTTTGAGCTCTTCTGAGACCGTTTTGTGATTGCAACATACAGATAAAGATAAATCAAGAAGTTGTGAGATAATGTCACATTTTGTGATCTATCTAATGACTATCACCAGAGCACATATAAAAGTAAATATTATGACCAAGACACATTAAAAGAGATGGGAAGGTGTTCACAGGATCAAACAAAACTATCAAATTCCCATAGTTAAAAATTTGGCCCAAAGTGATAAATGATACCATACATAAAGGTAACCTTTCCTTCCAGCCCCCCAGAAGGGTTGCCCTGTTGAGACTGGTACTGGATTCTTCTTGGACCAAGTCCATTTTACCACTTTTTTTACCTCCCAAGACACAAGTAAGATTCATATCCTGCAGCAAGCCCATACAGATCATTCAGGAGAAGATTCTGTTTTCATAAGATAGTAGTTCAAACAGTAAACAGATTTCCATTATGCTGTTATAGTGGGCAACTCACGTCTTCCAAGACATTTATGAAAAAACTCCATGCTTACAAAGTTCAGATTTCAAATATCTTCAGCAACCCGTTATTGTTTGGTTTATTGTTCTGACTAGATATTTAAACAAAAGAATGAGCTGAAAAATGCAGCTGAGAATTTAGGTGGATGGAATCTTTCCATATATTTCACAGAGGAGTATTTGCTTTGCTTCTGCAATGCTTTTTCAGGGTCAAAGGTATAAATACTGTGTTTACTTATTTATGCAATAACTCACATTGAGGGATTCTCTGAATGAGAGCTGTACAGCATGAGCAACTCAGAAATCGGCTGTTCTATTGAGAAGCACTGTATATGAAAGTACAAATCTGAACTTCTGAGTATGCAGTAAATTGCTTATTGTGATTTTTTTTTTTTTAATTATAAGGGTCTGCACTTTCAATCCGAGATGTAGATTTTTTAGCTCATGCTTAGGACCAAAGTAAGGAGAAAAATAAATGCAAATAAGATTATAGTTTAAATCCCAAATTATTATCTTTTTGGTTTGGTATTGCCAAGAAATAAAAATTATACATTTTATCATTGTAATTGTCTTTTAAAATATGCTAGGTTTTAAAACACAGAAGGTCTTATGATGGAAATGTAAATTTACAAAACAAATCCTTTCCAATACCATCTTTGAAATATCTGGATAAGTAAAACACAACTTGGCAATGGAAATGGGAATTACTGCTGTAGTGACACTATCATTTCAGCAAAAACCTACCAGTAAGTTACCATAGAGTTTGATTCGCTGCTAAGTATTTTGAAGCTTTTCTAAAATGAAAGGCTGAGACAGCTGTAAAAATTGAGTCTCCACCAGTTTAGCTGATTCAGCAAGGAATTAGCCATGCTCAGGAAGTCCTTTAAAAGATACTCTAGTCTAAGGCATCAAACCATGAAAATATGTGGAGCTACTGTGATTAAGCAGTGCTGAACACATGTCCACATATTAAATACTGTGGGTTAAACAGTAACACAAAATCTCTGCCTCACATTGAAGGCTTTATGGACAATATTGCTATTCCCTTTAATGTTTCTATATTCACAGACCAGTGGGAAGAAAGGATAAGGCCATGATTTTGAATCATTATATTCAGTCTTTCAAAACAATGTTCACTTCTGGTTTTGGAGCGCACCAATAGGGCATTTTTTGGGCCTTCCAGCAGTATAAAGAGTGGGATGACCCTTCTACAGGGTGCTTGTAGAGAAATTGCCGGTCTTGTATACCTTCTTCTCCTCTTGAAGTGCTTAACCTTCTCTTCGCAGTTTGGCTCCAACATGTAATTATATAAAATTATCAGCACTTTGATTGTAGTGTCCTCAATTATATTAAGAAGAAAATTCTAACCTTCATCATTCTGGGAAGTAAATGTTAAAAATGTGAATGCTGAACTAAAAAACAGATGATAAGAAATGAAATACTACTAAATTCATTATCGATCACCCAACTTCAGGAATTATGTAGGTATGGACTCATGCTTTTTAATACTTAAAAATGTAACAGCTAATAGACTTTTAATCAAGTCATTGCTGTTAACACTGCTGCATTACTCTGCTGCATGATACAAGAACAGAAAGCAACTGTAAAGCCCCTAGGGTGCTGTCCTGAAGTCTAGGAATTCTAGCCTCTACTCGCTACTCCACACAATAAATTTAGAAGATGAAGAGTTCTATTACTCTGATCAGCTCTACTGTAGTCTTCATACCTTCAGAACTGTCAGTATGTTTCAACATCTGTGAAAAAGGCAGCAAGCGTAATCCAATTTTAGCACACATTATCTCATCACCATGTTAGTATTTAGAATTCAATTATCTGCTCAGTGAAGATCCTGTGTAGCTAAGTTCTAGCCTGAGTAAAGTAAAACAACTACTCACTCAAAAATTCAGTGGCACAACCTGCATTCTCATTTTTGTGAACTGGGGGCTACTTACAGTTTTGCGTAATAGGCCCATAAAGGACTGTTGAGAAGTCCTCAAGTGGATTCACATATAGGTATGAACTTTCCCTGAAAAGACCAAAGTCTCTCAATTTTTCCTAAATGGACTGTAAATAAAGATGTCAGGAATCACTAGTATATGTTACATAAACATTGCTGCAACTTGATTTAACGGATGGGGAAATATGCATTCATGATACAGTTACGTGGAAAATAATTTGCTAAGAAGTGGCCTTGATTTGCGGAGTAATTGACACCATAAGCATCTGTTCTGTTCTGATCACAGTGTCTCAGTTGTGGTGGTCTGAGGCCCAGTTGTGGTAGGCTGAGGCTCAGGGTGGTCTGAGCCAAGTTGGAAAGAATCTCTGAACAGAAGTCTTTTTCCGTGCTTTGCAGTAATTCTGTTTCCTGGGAATAACTTTTAAAATGGCCTTTTATGTGGATTTTCAATAAGTATAACAGGGTTTAGAAGAGAAGAGCATTTTTTCCTAGTATATCTCATCCACTTGAATTTGCAGAAATAAGTATTTTAAGCTTCATACATAGAATTGCACTCACCGGTTTTAACTGAAACATTTTTAAAGGGGCATTTCAATTTGTATGTTTACAGAATGTATTCTGGTGCTATCTAGCACTTCCAAACATAAATAATGCCCTACTCATATGAAAAGAAAAAGATGGACCAAACTTACTCCCATTTCAGACTGGGGAGATACCAGGCAGATTCAGCTAGAAGCTGCATAGTCTTAGTGATACTGCTCCGGGCTAAAAAGATCTGCTTCTTCCACATTTGGGGAAAACCATAGGACGGAAGGATATAAGACTTTTTAATTTATTTTTTTTTTAATTTATGTTCGATTTATACTGTCAATTTATGGACATCTACGAATTCAAAAGTATTCTCAGAAACAATAACAAATTTCTCTTCATATTCTTGGATCTCGTTAATCTGCTGTCACCCATATATTAAATGAAAAAAAAAAAAAAAGTAAAAATATTCTGTTTTCCTTTATTTCAAGATGTTTTTCATGTGGGTGAGTGGATAATTACTTTGAATTTTATGTGAATTGTGTCTTTTAGTAAATGATGTCAAATCTCCATTAGGCTATATCACACTCACAGCTGGAGATGTCCAGGGTCTAGCTATTGCTTCAGTTGGGATTTTTCTTGTTTTCATGTATATAATATGCTAGTAAGTCTGTCTCGTTTTAGGTTAAATATAATCTTAAATAACTGATCCACTTCCCTCAGAATATTAATTATTCCTAGGAAATATAATAATGCATTTTTAGGCTGGTTTTCTAATCCTTTTTTTTTTTTTTTTCATCAAAGCTTTTATATCTGCTAGTCTTTCTTCTTAATTCACTGTGGCTCTGAGTTATAAAGTTGAAAAGTATCTAATTTCTCCTTGGATGTTTACTTACATTTCCTCCTTTTAGGTCTTGTTAATGATTGTTTTCAGTTTTATTTCCCTATTTTAGAATGGATGTGAGCTATGTTATTCTTTTTTTTATTTTTTATTATATAAAGAAGGTTTATTCTTTTTGATCTCATCTTTTGTTAAGAAAAATAAAATCTATAGTAGGCTTAGCTGGAATAAGATTAGATTAGAAAATGAATTTTCTCATTCCTGTTTTTCCAACTTCATCTCCTCATTTTCATCTTTCATAAGAAAGGGTAAAGCATAGCTATGGGAAAAGAACACAGAGCATGGGTACTGCCAAGGAAGCCTTTGGATATTCGCTATTCCTCATCCTTTTTCCTGACTGGTTACCCTTTTTTGGTCATATTTTCCTCAGAGCTTTCTTCTTAGCCACCTACAGTTTTCATGGGTGTTTTATTTAGAGCAAAGTGAAATCAGGAATATGTATAACTTCTGGGGTTTTTTTCTACATAATCATATTGCTAACTAAAGTCATTTGAAGACAAGATATATAGTAAATAGCCATCTCAAATCACTCAGCTTGGCTGAAGGTTAAGTGATTCAGGACCCCTCCAATTCAATATTTAATTCAATACAAAGCATTTTAGTATACAGTAATGCTTAAATTATCAATATTATATCTTCATGTTTGGTCATTTTGTAAGTTTTACATGTACATATGATTTGTCTGGCTAAAAGTTTATCCTCTTTTCATAGCTGTATTATTTTACACATGTACTTAGACCTTCAAAGTAATTCAAAATTTCTCCACTAGTATGCTCTCAGTAGCTCCAATAAAAAATTAGAATGATCTCCACTGACAAAGCATATTTGGCATATTCATAATTCAAGAAATGAACTAAAATATATTGAACTTGGATTTGCACATACACACACAAGTTTGCTACAGCAACAATAAGACTTTGTTATGGCACAATGTTCTTATACAGGTGTACATGACTGTTATTCTATATGTTTTCTTGCAACTTATTAAAACACAGTATTTGAGTTATGCAAGGTAGTAAGGAAAACAGATTTTTTTCCCCAGCAGTTTAAATACTAGACATGCAACAGTCTAAGGTATCAGTGTTTTTTGACTTATTTCTCTGAAATACCAGTTTTACAGTAGATCTAGATCTACTGAATTCAGCAGAATTATTTTCAGTTTATATAAAGTGAGGGAGGAATAAGACCTTTCATTACAGATTTCCCATACAGTCAGCCTCATGTTCACATTCATATGTACACACACAGATATTGAGATGAACATGTAAAAATTTTATTTTACTTTTTCCATGTTCTGATTATACAGACTTTTATTTGCATATTTGGGAAAGGTAGTTTTCATCCTGGAGAAGCAGGGAAAAAAATCATAAACCACATCTCATTTTATAACTCATAAAGCATTTATTCTACATGATTTTGTTCTACAGCTGAAATAAGAGGGGAAAAAACCTCTTTCTCAACTGTCTCTGACATCAGTCACAGAACTGTTCAGAAAATGAATGTTATTCCTGCATGTTAGCAGGCTGTGAAAGTAAGGCTTGAAATGGCTGCCTGATTACAAACTTAACACCAACACCTCCTTAATCAACACTCCTTAACTCCCTCCAAATAAGCTCTCTATGATGTTATGATTTATTATATTGACTATGGCTTTTTTCCATTTTGCTTTTTAGGATCTCTTAGAAAGTTGTAATTTAGTTCTTCCCCACCCCCTGCTTCCCCTTAGTGAAGTGGCTGCCTTTGATTAGATTTGCTAGGATTTAGTTCAAAGGGAATTTATTTTTATTCAACTCAAAGAAAAAAAAATATAAAATGGCATGAGTCTAAAAGAATAGGCATTAATAGGTTCACTGCCAAAATAAACCAAAACAAAATCCACAGTATTAGATCATTGATGTAATTTTCTTTAATATTTTGCTTACTACGTAAAAGATAGGAACAGAATTTTCTTTTCTCCTAGTCTCTCAATTTGCTTTTTGAGGAAAACCTTGAATCAAAAAGATAAGACTTAGATAAGACATACAATTTCGAAGCAGAAGAGGCAATTTATTCACTGCAGTACCTTCCAGAATGAGCAACTATTTCTCAAGAGTTTTCAACCAATTATAAAATGAAACATGTCTTCTTATTTTGAACAATATATTCTCCCTATGTGGAACAGATTACTTATACTAAAGGACATGTTTCTATTAATACCTAGTAGAGCCTAAGAGGAGCTGCAGTACATCAAAATGCTATCTCAGAAATAAGAACATAATCAGAAAATATTCCAGACAATTACAGTCTTCTGCAATACATTATTAGCTGTAACCTTGATCTCTAACCCTGTCATATAAAGAGTTTACCTGGTGGGCATATTATCATCTATCATTTTACAATGTGATTTTTTTCCTCTCAGATTCTATTGCATATATTGTTTTGATGCTTTTGAAACAGATACACAGTCAGACAAACCAATTATCTGACTCCTTGCCTGCTAAGGATAAAAAATATGTTATGAATCTTAGCCTATAGGTAACTTACATATCTAAGGATGGGGAAAAGGTTTTTATACCTTTTTTATTCCATGCTATTTTTGTTACTGTCAGCATAATACAAATATTATTTGCTGAAAAAACTCTGGTGCTGGATTGTAGTTATAACTCGTACTTTGCTTGAGAAATCAACCTTACCTCAATCTATTAAAATTTGAAGCGTAAAAAACCCACAGTTGTATAAACAATTAATTAACGTATACAGTGTGATTTAAATGTGAACTTCTGTTGGAACATTTACTTACAGATGACATTATGTTGTCAGAAAAAGTGTTATTTGAAATAATTTCCAAAGAACACTACATCTAAATATTTCCACACTTCGGACATTCTCTTTAAGTGTTTGATTGTGTAGCTTTAGAGAAAGGCAAAGGTGAAAATTTCAGCACAATACACAACTCCTGTGGCATGCAGTCATTCAACAAATTCCTTGAACAATAACTGTAACAAGATATGGTCTTTAAGAGGATCTTGTTATGAGAGATATACAAATTAATATGTACAGTACCTCCATGTTTTTTTAGATACTAAAAAGAAACTCAATTCCAAATTAGTTCTGGTTTTTTTAAGCTAATTTCAGTACTTTTGGTCAGATAGTTGCAACCTGATTTATATATAAATGATTGAAATATTCATCTCATTCATCTTGTCATCAACATTCAGTACTTCTGCCACAGAAGGGGAAAAAGAAGATGCCAGAAATACAAAGGGAGGAGATTGAAGCACAGCAGAAAATATTTTTTCTTCTCCAGTACTTTTATCATTGGCCAGATCAATATCAAGTCTTAGAATGTTTTCAGCATCAGTCCATTTCAACTGTTTCGAGGCAGGTAGCTCAGTTTCATTATTATTATAAATGTGCCGCACTGAGCCTAACTGACTCTAACATTCAACAATTATGTGCATTCACTGCTGACCAGCAATCCATTGGGCCTGAAGTTTGGTCACTTGAAGTTCAGCCACTTTCACAACAGTATTCTTTGAGTAGTCTAGCTTGTTAAGAAAATAATCTTTGCCTTTTAAATTTGCAACAAGTTCTCTCATGGAAAAGATTGTGGGCCAATGATGAACCAGTCAGTTCCCATTGCTTTCAGGATTGCTTTAAATTATTTGCTTTGGTAATTATTCCATTCATGAAGTCATCCCTGAAGTCTTTCAGCTTCAAAGGCATATTTGAACAGGACAAAGAATTAAAAAGAGATTTACTTCTCAGTCTCTGAGTTGACCTGGCTAAATACACTGGCAACTTTCATAACTCCTTTAGAAAAAAGGGTCTTCTACAATAACTTAACAAAACTGCATTTTATTGCTTAAGAGTATCAGTTCAAATCCACAAGGAGAAAAACAAACACAAAAACTTCATTGGCAGAACCTGATGCAAGAACTAGATGAAATAGGCAATTGTTCAGTTAGTTCCACCAGACAGAAAAAGAAATCTCACCTGATTCAACTCCCCTATTTTAGGGATTTATCAAAGAATAGTAAAACCCCTAAGTGCAGATATTTTTCCTACATAAAGATTTATATTCATTCTCTTTTCTGCAGATGCTAACACTTCTACCATTAGTAGGACAGTACGAAATACTGTCTATTTTCATTTATGTAGTTGACTATAGATGCATTGCAAAGCACTTTTGATACTGTAAAACTTGGAAAATCAGTAAGAATAGGAAAATAACATAATCAGGAGTACTTCTTCAGCACTTAAAATTAGCCAAAAGTATATCTTTATTTTCATTCAAGGCTTAAAAAATGTGCAAACTTTGGGGACACAGGAGTATCCAGAATGAAAGAAATACAGATGCTCCAGGTATGATTCCATATGTAGTTGTCATATATTCCATAATTGCCCTTGTATTGTTTAATATTTTGATATTTCAAGAAGTTTATAGCATTTTCAATGACACATAATATATGGATGCACAACACCAACTAACCCTTCTTCAACCCGTTTTACACAGTGTTCAAAGGTGCTGCATTAGATGCTTTTTGCTTAACCTTCCCTGGAATTCGCCCACCCTTTGGGGACACGTCTGCTAAGGTAAAGGTGTAACGAATTGCAAATAAGAAACATTTATAATGCAGAGAGAAAGTCACTTCATGTTTTTCAGAGTAAATTACATGGAAATGGGTCAATTACATAATAAGAACAACAATAACAAAAAAAAAAAAAAAAAAAAGGGAAAGCCTTCTCTATTAGGTCATGATACAAAGTATGAAAGTGACGAAACCTAGAAAATTCAAAGATGCAACACAGGCAAGATACAGCCAAGATACAGGGGTTTAGAATTAGATTCCAATTATGTGTCTTCTTTTACAAGATGACTCTCAGAATTCTTACTCATCTACTTCTGTGAACTGCCTGTTATTACCATAACATCAAACTGTGGTAAGGAGGACTGGATCTCCTTTAGGACAGTTCAGTTTTTAACTTGTTAACAGGGTGTTCTACAGCGCAATTGAATTTCTTTGCCAAATGCATAGATTGCAGTCTAAGATCTAAACTTTGATTCCAAGTAAAATAAAAATTATGAAATAAACAAGTTCAATTAAAATGTTGCACAAGTAAAAATTGAATAAAATTGTATCTTGGGTGGGATAAACCTTAGAACAGTTGTCACAGTGTAAATAAAAATGGGATCAGCCTATTAAGATTCTAACACCATAAAGGAGTTCTTTAAGACCTGTATTTTTTCTGAAGAGAAAACATTATATGGGAGATTGCTTTTCCAGAGAGAAAGGTAAAAATTACTAGACGATAATAAAAGAATACATGAAGATCATCCTTTTCGCTTAAACAAACCAACAACAAACTTCCTTATGCCAAAGAAAGCGAATTCCTCTGCTTCCTTCACTCCTTCCAGCAAACAGCAGATTCAATAACAGGAAAAGCCAGAGAAAACATTAGGAAGTCTTTGGGGTACTGATTGAACAGTGAGAGCTGACAACAGAAGAGTGTGAACTGACTTCCGTATAAGGACCTGTTTCTTCATGTAGTACCTCATTGTGTTATCTTCAAAAGGAGCAGTTCTATCTCGAGAAATTGATAATCGTCTCTTCACTCGAGTACATTACATAACTGCTTCTAATATTATAGACTTGTAGATCGGAATCTAGGAAAGAGAAAAAGCTTTTGTGCAATTCAGTAGGAATAGAATGAAGTCTGGAAAAGGGAGGGGAAAAGTAGCTTCAAGAGAATAAAGGAAAAGTGGCATATATGCTTAGAAAAGAAAGTAAATCAATAAAAAACTAAACCAGAAAAGATACTGATGTACAAGCACAAGAAAACTATAAAATTACTCCTCAAATATAGGGAATGGCTGGAAGTAGTGTGCCTGGGAGGCATCAGTCTTCCAGCAGATAACCAGTCTACTTAGAGGAGTCGGTTAAAGTAGGGAAGTAAGTCATAAGTAATAGTGGATCCTGAGAATAACATTTTTTAGTGGGAAGTTCCAGGGTTTTAGTTTTTTGGGTTTTTTTTTTTCCCTCTTTGCAATCATAGAGAAAAGGAGAAAAAAAAAAAAAGTAGAAAACAAAAATGGGTTACCTAAGGATTTATAAATGAATGTAAAATTAATGAACTTGGCATAAACCAGAAAATACAATATACCATCGTATTACCTTTGTCTTCCCATATGTATGAATTGGGTAGTATTTGCACTGACCTGTTAATCATTGTAGCTGTGTAGATGGAGAAAAATAGTAGCTGATTGTCCTGGTTTCAGCTCTAACAGTTATTGTTTTGCTTCTTAGTAGCAGGTGCAGTGCTGTGTTTTGGCTTTAGTCTGAGAACAGTGTTGGTAACACATTGATATTTTATTTGTTGCTAAGTAGTGCTTACCCTGATCAAGGACTTTTCAGTCTCTTATACTCTGCCAGTGAGGATGGGCGCAAGAAGTCAGGAAGGAGCACCGTTGGCCCAGACCAGCACGTCATGTTCAGTATATAAACTGGAGGGAGGTAGCTGGAAGGGACCGATCTCTGCTCACGTTGGGCTGGGTATTGGTCGGGGTGTGGTGAGAAATTGTGTTGTGCATCACATGTGTTTATATTTTTTTCGTTTCCCTTTTAGTTTTATATTCTCTCCTCTTGTAATTTTCCCTTTCATTATTATTATTACTAGTAGTATATTGTACTTCAGTTATTAAACCGTTCTTACATCAACCTGTGAGTTTTACATTCTTTCAATTCTCCTCCCCATCCCACCAAGGGGTTGTGAACAAATGACTGTGTGGTGCTGAGTTACTGACTTTGCTTAAACCACAACACTGATCTAGAAAATTCTACATTAATATTCTGTGCATTAACTGGGAGCAAAATGTAAAGTTTGGACTATCTTTTGTCAATATAACAAACCAGTGAACACAAACAAAAGTGTTCAGCATTATCAATAGGATTTTGAAGGCACATAGTAACTAATGCTATGTCAGACAAGTTAAAGATCTAAATGTTCTTTTTGAGAAAAATATGATCTCTCACTCATCATTCATTCACCTAGTAAAACACATTGTAGTGCTGAAGGCTGATATATGTGACCTATTATTGCATACATAATGGCTATAATTTCTGTTCTGTTCAGATGATGAATCAACCTTTAAATCAATTTTTTGCAAAGCTGTGGGGAAAGCAGGTGTAAGATAAAAATCTGTCTTTCATCAATTTCAGATGATATACATACACACACAAATGACGATGGCTGGATTAGTAAGAAAGCCTTTAGTGTTTATAGTACCATGCCTCGGACACCTCTTCTAAATTATTGCAAGTATTTCAAGTGGTCTGCAGAAGTTAATCTGCATATGACTTCCCTTCAGTATGCAAACTGACAGTGTGCCAGAAGCTAAGTCAGCACCTTCTGATGACTATGCCAAAATTTGCATGTCACCATATTTCCATCAGTGTTTTGCTGCTCTCCTGGCAGTGGTGCCCTGTGTCCTTGCCTTCTTAACCCTGCACATTGGACCTTAAAGAGACACTCTCAGGCTGTGAAACTACTGAAGAAAAAGAACCTGGGTAGTGGTTGATAATGCAGTTATTTTTTGGGACCTAACTTGAAGTTGTTCCCTGTTGCTGGACTAAGTGGAAGATCTACTTTTTCTAAATCACTAACACTTTTAAAGTCTTTTAGGGGGTTACTCAGATGATGCATTGATGAAGTATTTTATAGATTTTCATAGTTTGTAGATATATAGAAAAATTAAGAGTCTTCAGTACCAGTTAGGGAAAATTAGGAAACAGATAAAAAACTAGTTGACACTAAGGTGTGAGTTTACTTAGCACAAATGACTTACGTTGCACCTCTATGCATACTTTTAGTTTTAGACAAAGGTCCTTGGTTTTATTATTTGTATATTAATTTTACCCATCACAGTTCTCTTTTTTTGACAAGACCTGAATGGATTTGATGGTTGATTTTCAAAAATTTGGAAAAGTACCAGCTGAAAAAAAACTGATGTTGCTGAGTGAGTTTACCAACAATGCTATAAATGCTCTGGACACTAAAAGAAGACCGTAAATTCAGCACCTTTCACAGAAAACAGATTTGCTTTATGGTAAATAAATCAAAGTTTAAAATAGTCAAACTTACTTAAAAAAAAAAAAACCCAGCACAATACCTGAAAACTTGTGCACTCAGATTTAGCCTGAAGTAAATTTTTATAACTAAGTAATAAACAACCCAAAATAGGTTATGTAATAAAAGTGCTGACACCATCCTAACTACATTCTAGAGCTGCAAACAGCAATGCTATAATGAGTCAGACTCATTGTGTCTTTCACAGACATGGCTTCATTTTTAGAAGTATTATGCTGCTGATGGCCCACATTTGCATTACATAAACTTTCATGATGAAATATCTTACCATTTCATCTGAAAAGTATGGAAGAGAGATCATTTTTTATTTAATTAGTTCTGAGTTTGCCTAAAGGCTTTAGGAACTAGAAATTTTGCAAGCTTGTTTTTACAAATTAGTTGTGAAGTAGAATCTGTCTTTGTGTTTCTCCATCAAGGTAATGTGCTTTGCTCACATTCATCTTTTTTTTTTTTTTTTCCTAATGAGCTCTTTCTGATAGTCAGCTGCTTTTTCTGCTCTATAGTTCACTGAGGGCACCGTATTATCTGCATTATTCATTACTGGAACTGTGGCATACCTTGGTCAGAATCTAAACACAAAACGGTTTCTAGGCATAACTATGTCTTCTATAAAAATCATGAATTATGTAATGCACAAATCTCTCCACAATAATACCACTTCTTTCTCTGGCAGCTGAGTCGGTTATTTTTATTAAATATTGCTCATCTGCCATATGGACTTCAGTATTCAAGTTAATAATGAAACTGAAATATGGCAATACCCTCTGAATCTGTAAAGTAATTTTCCAATTAAAGCTTTCAGAACACCACATATACAAAATAATTTTGTGTGATTTTGCACATCAAGAACAAGAGGTCTTTTTAATCACAAAAACATTACACAAATACCTGTGTTTGTAGTCGCTCACAGTGCTCTACATAGAATTAAACATGTCTTGGTAAAAGAATTCTATCATTATTTAAGAAAGCCACAGTAGCTGCAGCAACTGCAAAACAGATGTCATTAAAGGAGCAGCTACAAAGCTCTTTATTCCTAATTGCTAGTTCTATTATTATATTAATGTTACATGCACATGCTGTATGTGTCTGAAACAGGTAGTATGTGGAAAACTTACCTGAACTTTTCTTTTAGACTTATTCTATAATTAAAATTGCTGAAATTAAGGAAGCTTTTTTATTGTTTTCATATGATTTCAGATGAGCAGGATGATTTGCCTCCAGGAGGGAAATATTTTTATGGTTAGACAGGTATTTGGTATGATGAATTAGAGAAATCCTTCATGATGACATCTAGCACACTTCATGGTGAAGCACAAAAGCAAGATGTGTAGCACACTGAAAATTAGCATAAGCAGTAGTTGGCAAAAGGTTACATAGTGCTTGCTGTTTTGACATACTTTTGCTGAATATTATATATGATTCTGTGTATTTTAATAGTGCTAATAAAGAAGTAGGGTTGCCTTCTGAAATTTCCTCCAAAGGGCACTTTTCCTATCATGTGAAAATATACTCCACAGTTAACAACTGCATTTCATGTATGTTGCTAATTGAAAGTGACTGAAGAAGTCTTATCAAAACAAGATTTTCCAAGATCCTGGTCACAAAAAAAAAAAAAAAAATGTTTTCATGCTAACTCAGAATGAAGCCACCCATAGGGATAATGTCCTCAATTTTTTCTAGAACAAAAAGGTTATGGGAGAATACGCAGTTTTCATTAGAAACTTAGCTGAGTTTATTCCCAACTTGTCCTCACTTGAGTGTTTATTCATAATGACACAATGAAGGTGTAAAATGTGATGAGTGAGAGGATCACAAAGAAAGCGGTGATAGTTCTATTGTCTTCCAATGTTACAAGTGCTTAGTCTGTGTGTGCTCTTTCCATGTTGGGAAAGTTATTGACTGGATGTATCTATCTGCAAACTGGATAATTTTATTTTCCTAAACTAATGAAAAACTTACTTTTCCTGTCTTGGGAAGCCAATGAATAATACAATTCTAAGAGACACTCTTGTGAGTGAAGAAAGGCAGAAGGCTCTGATGAAATGAGAAATGTTTGAAATAAAGAAGTACTGCCTAGGTAATGTGCATGGTCATTTATGACTTGGTTCTGTCTGTCACTTTAAGAGGTACAGAACAAACACTTTTATATGTGTCTGTAAGACGAAACATCATCAGTACTTCTAGTATGATTTTTAGCACTGCTATTAAAACATTTCAGCAATAAAATAGAAAAATATAAAAAAAATCTACAAATGATCCAAAGACTGCCAGAAATATTAAATAATGAAGAAGAGAGCTCACTGATATTATGCAATTATATTTGCTTTGGAAACAGTATAAATAGATAAATATTTTAATAATGCCAAATATTAACAAAGAAGTATATTTTACAGAAAGAGTATCTAAGTAACAACTAAAAAAAAAAATTGCCATTATGAGAAATAAACAGCTGTACTTGATTTCATATAACATAAGACAGATGCAGTACACATGTAAAGGACATCCTTGGGTCAGCATAGGCCGTTATTTCTCACTAGCATTACCCCTTCAGAAATACTTTTTTTATTGTCTGCATCCATTGTTAAAAGGTGACATAGTTTGCAAATAGTGCAGAGAAAACAAATGTAAATGCTGTTATACTACGGTAAATAGATGAGGTAGATACTGTTTAATATCCTTATTAAAGATGAAATGAAATGCACCCTCAGCAAATACACAGACTTATCAAACTGTGAAGAGCTGACAATACACTGGAGGGAAGGGCTGCTATGAAGAACCTCAACAGCCTGAAGAAATGGGCTGATGCAAGCCTCTTAAAGGTAAATGCAAAGTCCTGCACCAGTAATAGAATAAGCCATGCAAAAGTCCAGGCTGGATGCCAAATGGCTAGAAAGCAGCTTTGGATGAGAGGATACAGAAGGTCCCAGTAGCCAAGATGTACATGAATCTGTAGTGCACCCTTGCAGCACAGAAATCCGACCACATACTGTCACCTGTTAGCAAAAGCATTGCCAGCAGGTGAAGGAAGGTGAATACCCCCCCTTCTCAGAACTTCTAAGACTGTATCTGGAATATTGTGTCCAGTTTTGAGCTCCATCAAAGTGCTGCAACGATGGAGCACTTACATTTTGGAGGAGAGATTGAGAGACCATAGTCCAACTGAGACAGTTAAGGGGGGGAAATCTTACTACTGTCTTCATCGACCTAGCAGAAGACTAGAGAAGATGAGACCAGATTCTTCTCAGAAGTGCACAATAATAGGATGAGAAGGATGGACACAAATTACACCATGGGAAATTTTGAGAAGATATTAGAAAAAAAAATTAAAATCAGAAGGAGGCTGGCAAAACCTGAGGTAGGGATTCAGAGTGGTAGTGGAATCTCCAGTTTCCATCCCTCCAGATCTTCAAAGCTCAGTGGGGCAACCTGCTACAGATTGCCTCTACTTTGAGCTTGGAGATGGCCAAATGACTCCCGTAGGTCATTTCCAAAATAGATTATGTTATGAAGCTATTCCAGGATTGGGAAACAGACATGACAGTTTCTCAAAGAACTGAATCTGTTAGGGGCTGTATCTCAGAATTACTACAATGTGTGAATACTTACACAAGAAATCAAATGTTGACAATTGAACACATTTGATGTGATCTGAGGAAAGATCCAGCTTCTAGAAGCTGGAGCTAGATATTTGGTCTAGATACGGCATGCACATTTCTAACAGCACAGATAATCGACTACTAGAACAGAAGTTGTGGTGAAAAAACACATTAATGGAAATCTTTAAATAAAAGATAAAGATATCTTGTTGTTCAAATGGGAGTAAATTCAGGGAAATCCTATGGTTTCCTTTAAATAAGAGGTCATGCTAGATGATTGCAGGGGTTCATTCTGGCTTTAGAGAAAACATATCTGTGATCCTCAAGTCCCTCTTTAACATCATAACGTATATGATATACATGTTCTAACTAAGCTCTTTCTCAACGTGCTCCCCTATAGATTGTCATAGCGCAAAGATAAAGAGAGTTTTTGAGCATGTCTGAATTGGAGCTGTCTCCTGTGTCTTTTAGTACAAAAGAAAATAATTAATCAATTGGGTAGATATGAGGTCAGAGACTTTCTAGAAGCTAACAGTACGGATATTCTCCCTAACTCTAAGCCACTGGCATAGTCAGCTATAATTACCAACAAAGTTATTATGCATCCAAAATGACAAGCCTGTATTTCTACCAACAAATACTTAAGCTTTAGGGGTATCCTAAATTAGGGTTTTTTTTTTTTTTTGTTTTGTTTTTTCCCTTGAGACCTTGCAAAGCAGAAAATACTTTGGCTGATGAATGAAACATCCAGCCTAGGAAAATGTAGCAGAAGCAGTGAGCATATTTCTGTTGGAGTACAGAGGGTGACAGACCTAATGGAAAATCTAAATATAATTTTGGACCAAATTCTCCAGAGCATTCGAGCATTTGATATTTGGAATATTTTGGATCTTAGCAGGCATTCTCCAGCTCTTGAAATAAGTTCATAAATTTTCTCAGCAAATATAGAATTCAATATATGGATTGATATGATAGAATTCTTACAGATGTTCTGTATTTTTACTGACCATTATCTGTCTGTAGTAAGGAGAGTGATTTGATTGCCTGCGCACCTTTCACCTTTCACAATCTGACATGCTTATGTGCAGATATTGTGCATATATAGTAATGTATTTTTAGCACTAAGCCATTAACTTGTTATGGTAGAGTATTATTGAGCACTCCATACTAACACAAGTAGTGTTATTGTAATAACTTATATCAATACGTTTGACTTATACAGAGTTATTTAATAGGCTGGATTTCTTATTAGGATATTTCTTTCTAGCAGATTGGACATGCAGTGATGAAGTGTATGTAACCTGAATTATTTGACAAGGGACTGATCTGGAAATAGTTGCTGAGGGCCTCTTTCATCTCTTGTAAAACTCAAAAGAGACAGAAATGAAAAAAGGATAAGATTCGACTAAGAAGAGTATATTTAATTACAATAGCATGCACCCCTGATTACAAGCAAATGTTAAAAACTTCACTGTTTCTTATTGACTAAACAATATTAATAGTTTTGATTAGGATCTTTTTCTCTATACAGGAAAAGAGAAATTGTATACAACTGATGTAATGTGATGGCAAATAAATAACACTGCAGGTCCTCCAAGCTGGATCTCCCATTGTTAATGTTAAACATTCCAAAGGGGCCTCCATTATCAGATCTTTATATTTTGAGCTAATAGAAGCATAATACTAGAGCAAAGCAACAGTGGAAGAATATAGAGTCCCCTGTGGCTGCAGTTGAAGCGATAAAAACCTGTTTTTCATTTTTAAACTGTTCCTCTGGGCATAGGTAATGTTCAAAGAAGCATTTTAAGGAGAAAATGAAACTGTAAAAGCTTCAAAATGTAGTCGTAGGAAATCCAAGATATCTTCTGTGACAACTCCTGCCTTATTGATAGTTTTTATCAGAAACAGCAACATTCAGAGCTTCCCTTGCTGCACCACACCACTTCAGAAAAGGTTGGCCATGACTTTCTAGAGGATCACTGCAACTTTGCAAAATCGATGGCTGCTTTGTTTGTTTATTCCAACTGAAACACTAGAGCTTTTAAAGAAAAAAAATGTAATGCTGATACTGAGCATATCTGTAAAGCAAGTGAAAACAGGAAGAACTGTGTTCTCACTTGTGATGTTCTTACAATGGTAGTGACTATGTGCAGTGCATATACTCAGAGTTGGGTTAAGAGCTTGTGACAGGGGCTACACAAAGGCAGACAGATGCCTGGGTGAACACAGGATGCAAGTGGACAGAGATGCATATAAAACCTTCCTGATAGTACTGGTTTCCACACAGATCTAGCCATATGCTGCCAGATTTTGAAATTTCATTGTCAATTTTTGTATTAAACTTTATTCATAAATAAATGAAGGAAAAGGAACCTTTGCAAATCTTGGAAGAAGTTTCTTGGGATTTCTGAGTAATTCTTAAAATGATTGAAAGCCGGAGAAACTGGAAACTTTCACCATTTCTCAACTGAGCAGCTTCTGAGATCACCAGATTCCACTTGGAACTTTCATAGTATGACAGCATTCTCTTGCTCCCTTGTCACAGTTCGTTAGTCTTTAAAATCAGCTTAACGCAGCAATGTCAGGTTTATTTCAGTTGTTTTGGTGTGGTTTTGTTTTGTTTTGTTTTTCAATCTTTATGAAGATTTACTTAAAGAAGAAATGACCAAACACAAAATTCACTCACAGAGGAAATGAGAGAAAGACATACTGACAGCGTAATCACTGATGTCTCATTTCTTCAGGAAAATATGGCAATTCTGGTGGAACCTGATTTCTGTTAGTAAAACAAACTGGAAAAATGCAACTTTGAGGCAAACTTTCAAAACCCTTTAAATTTTTTTTAAGTGATCTTTAAAGTCATTTTCTTCCTAAATAAATCCCAATCAGTACACTAATACCTGTATAACTGTAGGCATGTAAATGAAAGTTTAGTCATATATGTTTGACATAGAAAGTTACCAGTAAAACTATGAGACTAGACACAAATACAAAGTTTGGGAGTCAAAAGCATTTTCTGCAAGGACACACCATTATAGGATAAGAATTTCAAACTGCGATAGAGGGGAAAAATCCTCTGAAATACGTTTATCAGTGAATGACCCTGATCAGCTGTGTTCTATCTGAGGAAGATCATTACTGTAGACGTCAGGGTAGTGCAGGAGACAGGTTAAAAATGGGTTTTAGATTATTGACACTTACTTTTTTATTAAAGTTTGTTTACAGCTGTGGATAAGAGAACATCAGCCCAGAATTACGGAACTTTTTAAAACTCCAAAGATGATATCTTAGAAAACCTTTGCAAAATTCATAGTTTGTATTTCTTGTATTAATCCTATCTGAATTGATGTCTTTTAAATTTAATACTCTAATTCTTTCTAGTTTTTCTATTTTTTATGTATTTTCATTTATTATGTTTTCTGTTGAATTTCTATTGAATCCTGAGCCTTTCTTGAGCAAATCATGTGCTTAAAAGCTTTGCTAAATAAGGAGAGGATTAAATAAGTGTAATGATTTAACTTTGTCTAGCCGGAATGTAAAGGCTATAACTAGCATAGCTGCCTACCTAAAGGATGGAATTTATTTGAATTAGACTTTTAAACTTACAGGTCACCTGCAACTATTTTCTGTTACTTTGTAAATCTAAGTTTTTTGCAGAACAGACATTAATGGTCGATGCCTAAAGATATGCATACAATTAAAATGCACCCTTGTGTTCCTGAAGGGACATATTCTTTTCTAATCAATTGAACAGATAAAAGAAAACTGTAAAGCACCAACTCCTTGGAAGTGAAACTTGCTTTAGGAGAGAAACTGGAGTATATTTACTCATAGACTGAGCTCTAAGAAATGTAAAAGAACATTGGTGATAGTTGGCTACTTGCAATACCAAATTAAAAAGGAAAGTCTAAATACTGATTTCTAGTGGATTTTCTTTGCCAGCTGCAGCTGAGAGTTTTGTCCCAAACTTTTTTGTTTCATTAATAAAGATCCAATAGAAGAAAAGCCCAGGTGCAGACACATTTCTGTACTGAAGAGCTGATGTAAGAATATATATATATTTTGATAGTTTCTGAAGGCTATTTAGAGCTACTGATGGAAATAAAAGATCAGTCAAAATGAGATGGAGTAATTCAATACTGCTAATCACAGTAATTCATTTACATCAGTGCCCTAATCCTGAGCTGTTCTGTTAAGCTTGCTTTTAAAATAGATAATGCTATTTTATAACTTGCATATACTTTTGTCTAAAGACATGAAAGTAAAAAGTAAGCAGGCAAATTAGGGTTCACTGGGGCATGGAGTGCTGAAGGAAATAACTTTATGAAACAACTTTCATTCAGTTACAGATATGGAAAGAAGCTATGAAATCTGTCAAAAAATGCTATAATACAGACAGGCATTGCCCCTGTTATAGCAGAGTATGTCTGGATAGGGAGCACATTTCAGTTATGAGTTCTCAGAGCCCTCTTCATATCTAGGGCTCCTAGACAAGACAGATAATTTCTTTACATTTTTATGTAATTTTCATGATGAACGTAGATTCTCCATACAAAGCACACCTGTAACTACAAGAACTGATAATGACATTGGCAAATATTAAAAGTATAAATAACTTACCCCATAACTACTAAGACATTATCGAGTTCTAGCTTCTGTGCTATTTCTTTTAGAAGGCAGTTCCAGAAACACATTATTCTAGTTTAGAACTGTCTCATTTCCAGCTAAATACATTTACAGTCATCAGCACTTTTTCCTAGTGACAGCATTGTCCTTTAGCTTACAATATCACTGCTCAATATTTACTCCTGCAATGTGTTTTTTAGGCAGCAATCATATGTGCTCACAGACTTCAGTTGTTTTTGCTTAGCTGAACAATTCCACTCTTTATCTTCTTGCAAAACAGGCTCCCCAGTCCCTTGATCATCTTCTCAGCCTTGTTCTGTACTTTTACACATTTAAGGTGACTTTTCTCAGACCTTGGTACCACTACAGTCCCCAGTGCTCAGATTATGTCCACCCAAATTCTAATCTTACACAACAATATCTCAGTAGCTGTGGAAACTGAACTCCACCAACTAGTTTCCTGAAATTTGTTGAGGTAAGACCATCAGCAGAGATTACAGAGAGCAGAGAATGAGAAGGTAGAGAAAAAAAAAAAAAAATTATTAAAATCATTAAAGTTATGTTTTAGCTTTACATACAATAATCCTCAATAGGGATAATTCAGCATCATTGCCTAAGTCATACTTGAGTAGGGCTAATGATTCTACTTTTAGAACTTGAAGAAACAAAATCCGGAACAATTTGTTTCAAAGTATGTGGCAGGGGCTCATACTCCTCCTCCAAGCTCAGTGGGATATAATTATTGTTGGTCTTGAGACTGTCATTTAATAAATACAATTTTGAAAATTCAAAAATTCATATTTAATTTCAGATCAACTTTGTAGCTATTATAGTGAAAGAAATGTTCAACCTGTGAATTTAAAATCAGAATACATGTAGGAACTAAAAAAGGGAACACAAACTTCTGACACTCATTTCAATGGATTTACTTACACAGGAAAAAATATTTATTCTGTTACGGACAGAAAGATACAGTAGTAGTGTAGGTCAGGCCCATATGCAGCGATTCAGTATCTGATAAAACATATCTACCTGCAGCATATAAGTATTTTTGAAGACATGTAGTGTATAACACATGGCATGATAGGTAAACTTAGAAATTACCTTTTGATACTGAACCCATGATTAAATAAATGGTTAAAGAAGGATATATTGAAACTCTTGGGTCACAGCAATATTAATAATTTCTATTCTTAAAAAATATAATGTTCTGTTCACAAATGCTGGGATATGCTGGCACATTATCTAATGCTCTGCCATTTAAGATAGAGCTCTCAATGCAGTGCAATAAATGATGCAGCTGAGACCAGGACATTTTTTGTACAGAGATGAAGGTAACACTCTTGATCCATTTCAAGCATTATATGGCACATTTCAGAATCATAGAAGAGGCAGTCGAGTTCTGAACTCTCTAAGCTCATGCCTCCAATCAAATGAGAGAACTACTTTTTTTTTCTTGCATATTTTTTGTAACCCACCAACTGTTTAGGTTATCTGGTAGGGCACGCAAATCAATATTTTTCATGATGATAATGATCCACCATCTTCTGTGGATATTATAAACTTCTTGCTCTTAAAAATAAACAAAACAACCAAACAAAAACCAAACAACCAACCTACCAAAAAAAGCCCCAAACTCCAATTTCAGCATGTTTTTGCCCTAAGCAGACTCCCTTTATTAATTTCATTGATTTTCCTGTGGGGTTTTTTTTTAAGCTCTTCAATTGCAGGATCGCTTTTAGAGAGCACTGTGCTTATTTACTTGGTAAAATAGGTGGTGAGCATAGACTAATGTAGCAGTAAAAGCCAGGAATACTTTACTAATGTACTGGCTCAGCAGTACACAGAAACTGCATTTGAGATGCTGAGGGGCAGATATTCAACTTGCATAAACTCTCATAGCTCCATAGATATCAATGTCTCAATGAGTTATAGCATCTGAGGTTTTGCCCCATAAACCCAAGATTAACTTAATGATACCATAGTCTGAAATTTCTATTATTATTATTATATTTAAAATTGTTTTTCTCAATTGTCCTACTGTCTGAAATTTGTGGATCATTTTCTACCTACATCAGGTCATGCATTTAGCATAATCTCCTACCCTGTAGCTCTTGTCTTCTTATTGGTTCCAGTATTTCAGCCTACTTAGAAGTATACAAAGAACCCAGACCATTACATGGTTTTTCATAATTTCTGACTCTTTTTACTTAGTTTTATTTGGATGCTAATCACAAGGTTAGGTGCATTTTCAATCACCGGGTTGCACATTACTAATTAACAGGAAGGTCAGTATAATGGAAGAACAAAGGATTTTTTTCAGATCTGCAAAGCCATTGCAGGATCTTTTGTAAGGGGTCCTTCAGTTGCTAAGTATATTTCTCTTCCACGGCTATAATTCAGTCTTGTGAATCATGCAGATGCCTGTGACCAGAAGATACGTGACTCTGACATCTAACACATTTCACTAAACAGCCTGGAGTACTTCTTTGTTATTCAAACCACGAGGTGAAAGACTAGCACAAACCATCTGCCCACCACTCACAGACACCTTCAAGTGACAATGGGCTGGAGTCAAAGGCTGGAGATACTGAATGGCCCCTGTGGATTCAGGAGAGTGCTTTTAGAAGTTAATCAATAACTGCCCAAACCGAGCTTTCTGAAAGCTACGTGGTATTTCAAAGACTTCTGAAAGATGTTCCATTTTGGACAATTAAAATAGATTTCAGGTATGAAAACCAGAATTGCAGCTCACCAGAATGGAACCAAACAAGTTGAAATTAAAAATGCAAACAACTTTCTCAATATTTTCTCAATAGAATTTTAAAAATACTAACATATTTGAATAGAGTCTTGAAAAAATAATGGTAATTGAAAGACTAATTATTTTTTATTGTGTCCTTAACTATTGTTGTACTTACCTTTGAAGGATATCAAGTTATTCTTGTATCAATGAATATAGAATGAAGTGTTTAGAGAAGAATTCAGTCAATAGTAATGAATTGCTCAAAAACTGAGCAGTGTTTTAAAATAATCAACTGGCTTTTTTGTATATTCTTATAAGCACCAAATCACATGAAAATACATTCCTAGATATATTAGAAATAAGGGTCTGATCCTGAAAATAAGTAGGCATGCATATAAGTACCATACTTATTTGAACAGGTAGTAGAACTGAGTTGAACTGAGGTTAGCAGAATTAGTCACAGGTACAATTATTTTGGTATATATATCTAATGAAGGAACAGGGTGGTGACTGAAAATAGTCATCACTATTGCGTGATTCATGGAAAATCCTATTGTTTTGTCTAACATGATCAGATGTGCCTAGTTTCCCACTGAAAAAAAATATCAGTGATGTGCATTCAAGTTTTATTTTAGTGCAACATGTTTATGTGCACCATGCTCACTGATACTGGACAAACATAGTTGCAAAAACACTCCTCTTTTAGAAACCCCAACCCAGAGAGAAGAGCCTGCTTATATTAGTTGAAGGTTTCATTAAGAATTGACAAGAGATCGATTAAAGCAAACTTAAATCAGTGTGATTTGCTGTGGATGCTCCCAAAATTATTGGATTATGAGTATCTCCAAAGACTGCATTTCTCACAAAGATGAAGAATTTATAGTACCATCTGTAACAATGACATCTGCACTGAAATATATATAGCAACTGTAATAATGGCTTCAGATTAATGCAATACCTGGAGGTTAGCTACCAACAAAGATAATAGAGGTTGGCATATATCAGGTCAGCAGTTCTACTTTTATCAGGCAAAAATGCCCACTTGCCTTGATCATTACCTTATAATTATATTTTGAATTAGACAATTTTGCTGTGGTTAATTGTGGTATTTAAACATCAGCCTATGTTTTGCTATTTAAAAAGCCAAAAATAAAATAGGTACCACCAAAACTAGTTTAAAAATCAAAAACAAAAACCAGGTTTTGCTTTCATTAACTGAAATCAACTAGGGTCTTTTATCCCTTTCTTCCTGCTGCAATAAAAGATGACCTGAGCCCCCTTTGAAACCAGCACAGTGTGATCTGAAGAATGAAAAAAATATTGACTGACACTGCATGCAATAATTTGAAATTAGCATAATCTTTTCAGGTAAAAACGGGACAGTGCATTGTTGATGCATGTATGAACATGGTCCCTCCCCACTGCCTAGGGCAGGCAGCAGAGTGGAGATGGTTTGTAATGATGGCCTGGCAAACATGACAGAATCTTTCTTTTTTTTTTCACAGTTTTCAGCTAATCTGGAATGTCAGACTCAAACCACTACATTTTCTGCAGCTCTGCTAGACCTGCTGGTGCTTCTGCAGCTGTGGGGAGTGTCCTCAACACTTTGCTCCTGGAATCTTGGGGGATGCAGTTCTCCCAGGGTGCACAGTACCGGGCTGTGGCATCCTTGACTCAGGCTGTTCTGACAGTGCCAACAGCAGTGTGTCATCATAGGCTTTGATGAGAGATGCTGCTGCAGCTGCTGTACTTTGGTGGCTATACAGATTTTAGATTTAACAGTCCTGGCCACTTTCATGTTTCCTCCTGTATTAATATTACAGAAAAATAATCTGAAGGCCAGGGCCAGACAGAGGCAAGGTCTCCCACATGGATTGCATGGCGATGCCTGTGGCTGCAGCAGCTGCAGCAGCTAATGTCCCATCTTTTATGCAGATCTTAAGACCTGGAAAGAGGGCTGCAGATTTAGCATTTTCTATCAGTGTTTCAATAGCCCTGTGTTTTTAAGTATCATTCTTGCTACCTTGTAAAAGAGAGAAAACTTCAGAAGTAACACATTTGGGAAAGGTGATGATGGTTATTTTTTCTATTTGAAATCCCCTTGCTGTAGGTCATTTCCTCAAACTCCCACATGTGAAATTCATCTTCACCCATAGGGTCAAAGAAAAAAAAAGAGGTGAGGAACAGGAATGCCTGTTCTATTTACCCATTCAAGCACTTGAAATTATTGCATGTGACATAATCCTTTAGGTCTATGGAATATCAGAGCTTTCTTTCACAGAGGCTCACTATTCAGCTGTAGAAACAATACAGAGTTTTTTGCTGTAAAAAATGTTGCCTGGCTTGATCCATGATATATGCTCTTTTTCATTTTCAGTGAAGGAAGTTAAAAGCTGCTTGACAAAGGAGTATTTTAACAATATAAAAAAAAAATAAAAACAGATACAATGAAAGTACTTTTTCAGTGTTTTGAATTTGAAAAATGAAATATCTCATGTAGAAACTATATAAAATACTTTGTTAATCCTTGCATTTTTAAACTTTTTTTATAGCTGAAAGGTTTTGAAATCAACTCTATTTGCAAAACCTTTCCTTAACTTAAAAATTTCAGAAAGAAATCTTTGCTAAGCTCAGTCAATTTTTGCTTGTAATAGTAAAAAATTGATTGGCATATCCCCAGGCCTTTTGTTTTCATTCTCTTTTTGCCAATTACATTTCCGGGTTTTGATTTTATGTTTTTGCACGCTGATGTTATGTTTCCAGAATAACTAAATAATGTATTATCTATCTTACTTATTGCTACTTATGCTCTTGCACATTGTATTTTGTCCTCTTTCCAGTTTCGTACTTCTATGTTAGGCATTATGTGCTGTTTCACTCCTGTTTAGCTGTTGTAAGTCATATGTCCATTTAGTTGCTTTATTATAACGCAGCTATAAAAAATTGGTATTTGAAAATACAGGTACCACTATGTCCTGGAGGGAACAGAACAAATTGTTAGTCAGATGGATCTTAAAAAGAGGCATAATAAAAATTATTATGCTAAAGTAAGGAACTGCTAGTTTCAGCTGCATCTGAGCGTCACTTAGGTATGAACCAGAATCCAAAACAGAGATAATATTAGCCAGACCAGAGATAACATTTTTTTGCAAGAAAAACATAGTTTTATGACAGTGAAAATGTTTGTTCTGCTAAACTCTATTAAAGCTCGTTATATAACAGGGAAATTGCATTTCACCAGTCTCAGTCAATGCTGTTCTCTTTAAATGCCTCCAGTCTTACCCCTGGCAAAGATTTCATTGCAATTAATCTATTTAAACAGAGCCATTGAGAGTTTTCTTTGTCATAGAACTTCAGGAACAGGCCTTACGGCAGCTGTCTGAGACCCAAAGGATAATAATTTTACTGCACAGCAGCATATTTCATTTACAGTATAATTAAACCAAATGTTGAAGCCATATCTGAGAACTGTTATGAATCAGAAGGTCTTTGAACATTTCAAATTGCAGATTGAAAGTTAGGGTAGAATTCTGGCTTCAAGTCTGTTCTGCAATGTGTAAAGCTGCATTAGCTGCTGATTGAAACTGTATGTGGAGAAACTACCTGAAGAGATTTCTGTCTTAATTTTGTGAAACACTGAATGGTCAACAAATCCTTTCAAAGTCCTGATGATCTCTTGAAACAGTAAGTAAGCAACACACCACTAACAGATATAGAACCTATGAGCCACCATATTTAATATTCCTGCAGCTCAGTCTGCTGATAGACATAAAGAGAATGGATATGGCCTCAAAGATCCATCAGTGCAATTTTTTCCATAGGACTGGAGAAGTTTCTAAGGTCAGAGCTCTTGCATATTTGTCAGTTGTCTTAATGAACATATTCCTACATTTTCTAACTGAAATATAACTTAATATCGAGGTATCAAAATGGAATTAAACCAACTTATCTAAGATTACTTTCTTCATAAGGCAGTCACATTCTGGTTTTCTTCACTTAGTTATTAACATAATGTTGATAACCTATCTAATTGTGATTATATCAGACACAAAGATACAGTTCTTATAATTATTAAAAAATTCAAAACAAAACCAAACCAAAATAACCTTTCCGGACAAAGACCTGGATATATTTTATTAATTTTTAATTTATGTAACATTGTCCTATGCCATAAAGAGATATTCTGGGCACTACATCAGTAAATGTATTTTAAAGGGATAATTCAGTTAATATATATGCATAATTGAAGATTGAAATCATTAACAGAAATATTTAATGGACATAGAATCAATGAACTTATAAGTAGAAATAAATTATTGCATCCTTACTGTCAAAGCAATTTCAGGTTTTGTATTCATCCTCTGTTAAGCCTTTTAGCTTATTTCAGTTTTTAAATCACACACACTAGAGCTTTAGGGGCCTGCGTCTCTGTGATTTATAATACAAAAGAACAATTATTTCTGCAGGTATAATTGTGCTTTTTGAAAAAGGTAAGATAAACAGATGTGCCTAAAGCATCCTTAGAAAATCATGGAGAAATGGCTAAATGTATTCCAAATAGCAATAATAATAAAAAAAATACAACCATCAACTGTCCAAACTACTCTCTCTACTTTTGTGTGTCTACCTATACAATTCAAGTGGCTACAAAAAACCTGAGAACAGAAAGCCAAAACATTTTGGATAATCCCTTAAATCCCCAAACAGTAAACAGAACAGGTTCTGACATGTAATTTATCAAGCTGTGAAATTTCTATTCTTATGTACAAAAGAACAAAAATCTAGTAAAACAAAAATAAATGAATAATGTGAGCACAGTCTTGGGAAAACTTAGATTTCTAAAAAAAAAACCAAAAAAACCCCCAAGTTTTAGCATCCTTTCTTTGAGTCCAAAGACCAAGGCAGCTGTATTCGACCAGTAGAGAAAAACATCTTCTAAACACAGATGAACATAGAAAAAAATCTTTAGTTGTTGAAATTCAATTCCTCGAATTTCCAAGAACTTCTGAAAGAAGTTTTCTTGTGTGACCTGACATTTTCTTTGGCAAAAGTTTTACAAGCATTAATATCTACTCTTTTATATGCACCAGAAAAAAAAAATGCCTGTAGCATTCAAGAGTGGGAACACCATATTAACTACATTCTAAACACCCTGAAATACCACAGGACTGGAAAGAAAGAGGTTGCTAACATTTTCCAGAAGATTAATTTTCTACATTCTGTGAGACTTCACCAAGTCAGTATCACCTGATGGTATTTATGCTATTCCTTGCTAAAAAAAAAACAACCAACCAGAAAATCCCTCAGAAGTGTTTGTTCTATGTTATTAATTGTTATACACTCAGAAGAAAAGATACCAAAGCTGAGTTTCCAAGTTCCTTTTCACAAAGGCTTTCAAGGACCACTCCCTTCACCTGAATAAACTCACTTCATAGTTCACAGGAATTCGAGTCTCACAGAGTTCCCAATGTCTTTCACTTAATGTGTGTGGAAGGAATTGTTTATTTGTTTAGTTTTTTGTTGTATGCATCCCAGCCTTGAAGGTTCTATGAAGGAGGCAATGTTTGCACCCGTGTTTCAGATTTCATGTAGTTTCTCCTCCCATTTCTAATTTTCACTAAAATTACTTAAATTAGCTTACTAGTAAGAAAACGGTGATTTGCTTTTCTCTCAAAGTACCCTAATAAATTCTGTTTTTTCAAAAGAAAACCTAAAGTGTGTTTAAGTGATTTTAATGATGGTTAATGCTTCAGAAGTAATCATTTTTCTGTTGCTTTTGCACATGTTCTAAATTTTATTCTACTTTATGACTCCAAATGGAAAGGAAGAGGCTTTACGTAATAGCTATAAAGAAAGGTTTTCTTTTCTGTTCTTAAGTGTCAGTGGCATATTATAAAAGATTTTACTGATGAAGGTTCCTGTCAGAATTTTTTGACTGATTATCATTGCATGACACGCCACCCCTGTGAGCTAATTTTCAAATGATGTGTTTTGGTCTTCTGCTGATTTTGCCCCAGTGGTGCTGAAAGTCACTTTTGTACATGTTCTCTTTATGAAAAGTGGGTTTGTTCTGACTGCGACCTTCGTGTTGAGGCCATATTTATTTAACTTTTTTTTCCCCTGATCTGAAGTCAGTTGTATCGTGGTCATATAATCTTCCAGCCACAGCCAAAGGACCCCTCTCACAGTCTGCAGTGACATGTCTTCTGAGAATTGTGCATTTCTCTGCACAATTAGAGCTTCAAATACTTTGTGTCACATCTAGCCAAGGCCTGTGACAGCTGTCATTCAGGAATACGCTTTCTGACAAAGAGAGATGTATAACCTCACAGATCATGCAGTCTTTATTATTTGTATTTAATTATCCTCCAGTGGGAAATAATAACTCAGGTTTTTCTTATGTTTTAGTTTGGTGCAAGGTTGAAGCTTTTAATCACATGTACATTTCTGGCTTCCTTAAAGCAGTTTTTTTTTCCTGTTTGTTCCCGATTTTTGCAGCCTCAGGGTAAACTCTGCACTCTTCCATTATTAATTTAGACAGTTACAATTTCCTAGCAAAATAATTAGTCAACATGTGGCAAACTTTTGTAATAAACTAGATATAAAATGAATAATTAAGGTTCTTGTTAAATCAATAACATTGATCCAGACTTCTCTTGAAATCAAATTGTAAGAAAGTAATTTCTTCTGACTTCTGAATTCTGCATCTGAGAATGGAAGACTGACACTTGATTTTTATTTGTCAGATATTGAACTTTAAATTCTTGTTTTTTCTGTTATTTAATTTTTCTGGAAACTTGAACAATGAAACAAATCTACATATTTGATTCTCTGTATTTTTTGTGATATATAAAAAGCAAAGGTGACGCAGTGAGTTGAGGAGGAGCAGATTTTGTGGATGCACTATCAGAAAACAGCTTCCAGTTCTCTGCTGTTGGCCTGAGATCACTGACATACTCAACCTCATGTCTTTGTCACTTTTTTAGACCTGAAGTTCTCAGGGTTGTCTTTAAGACAACAAATTAAGCCACTGAAATATAACCTGCTGTTTTCTAGTTGCAGTTGCAGCTGCTGACACGTTCTTGGCACTGCTGCTGCTCTCTTGTTGAAAAATTGTTCCCAAGAGGAAATGATATTTAATTGTAGGATAGGGTTACCTGAGCCTGGTTTGATACATTTGATCTGCCTGCTAACTGAATACATTCTTTTATAACTTTTTGAAAGATTTAATGACAACAAGAGTTTGTTCATTATCATGAAAATTACAGTTTTGTCTTTGCAAAATCAAGGCATTCTTTGACATTCACTGGTATTAGTCTGCCTTATCTTCTAGCAGAACAAGTTCATACACCTGTAAGAGTTATTCTTGGGGATGTTGTTTTTTCATGCCAGAACAATGGTAACTGATCAATGGTGCATACACAGTTAAAGAGCTAAAATGAACTAGAATTTACATGACCGTTGTAGCAAATAAAAACTTGTCTTGTGGAAGTTGTCAGGCATCCACAGGCAAGATCACAGATGCTGTCACCTCACTAGGAGCCTTGGTGAAAGAAGCACAATTAGAAATATGAAAATTTGTCAATAAATCTTAACTGTATTTTTAAATAAGTTCTCTGAAATGAAAAATACTTCAAGAATATACTCTTTTAATAATCCAATATAACAGAAAACTTTTCAGATGGTATAGCTATATGTAACATAGCTTTTAATAATTTTGTGTATTAGGCACAGAATGTATCTTTAATTTGGCTCGTTTGTCTTCTGCTGTGAGTGCCAGGTGTCCCTGATGCCTGCATTTACAAATGGAAGCATCACCCAGAGCCTATAGACTTACTAAAGGCACAATTCTCTAACCACCTGTTTGCCTGTTTGCGGCCAAACTTGTACTCTGCCTTGAGATTGCTGCTTACCATAATGGCTGTTTGGCACAATTAGTAGCCAGGGTAATTTAGAAAAGCATTCAGACTTCTCTATCTGATACAAGAATCTGGCCCAGCATGTATCTGGAGTAGGACTGGAATTGTGAAGGTGACACACCGCTAACTTTGAAGCCTATAGTCAAGTTGTGCTGTGTGCATGTCAGCAGCTGATAAGAAGACCCTGTTTCAATCTTGTAGACTCAACACAGAAACAAATATTCCTCATCTACAAATGGTTATGGTTGGAAGGAAATGAATCCTATTCAAAGAGTTAATTACTTAAAAAATCATTTCTTCTTTTTATATATAAAAGGTAGAACTTTTCTGTGCTATACATTTAGAGAAGTTAATCTGAATAGAATGACTAACCTCAGAGCATATGTGATACAATATCTCTTTGAATGCTGAGATCTTGTCCCAGGAGTTATAAAATAAGACTTCATGAGTACTCTTATCAGAGTAAATGTTTTAAGAACAAAAAACAACATTGTTGTAGGGGTTTTTTGGACAGTTTATAAGTTTACTAAGATGTGAGAAATCTGTCTCCCCTAAAAGAGAAGGCAGCGCTATCTGAGTAGAGTATTCAGCTACTATAATTTTCCCTGATTGTGTAGTTCTGATTACACAACCTTTTTTCCACTGCAGACTGCAGTATAGACCTCCTCCTTGAATCACAATTTATAAATTTAATATTCACGTAGTAACAGTAGCTCTTCTAACACTGAAATGCCCTAGAATGAAGACATACACTTCAGCATTTCACTTGTATTTGTATTGTAGAATGTAGTGCCTGAATGAGAACTCCTCTCAAAAGCTAAGTAAAAATAAAGTTCTTAATGCATTCCAGCCTCAGCAGATGATGGATACTATTCAGCTCTGTGTTAGCAGGAAAACTCATGTCAATAGTTTCCTGATTTGTAATCTTGCTAGTAACGGTTTTCATTTTTAATGAATTGGAAAGAGAATCAGTTGGCTGGTTTACTGAAAGAAATTACTGAAGAGAAATACATGACTTTCCCCTCTTAACAAGACCCTAACTGAAAGCACCATTTCTACCTTTTCATATACAAATTGGTAGGTGGTGATTCACTACTCAAGAATTTAAAACCTGAATAACACTACCCTGTTCTGCCACCAGTCTGTGCTTTTAATGTATTAGTGCAAATGCTTTTTTATGAATGTGATTCTTAGCACTGTGGTGCTCTTACAAAGGAAATGTTTTATGAGCTGTAGGATACATAGTACCTAATTACCTATATAGTACCTAGTTACCTATATACTATTTCCCTAGTTTGCTGTTACTATCTTATACATGTGTATTTCTCATGCATTAAAATAAGGATTGAAAATCACCACTGTCAGGATGTGTGTGTATATATGTATACACATATGTATATATCTGTATATATATTTATGTATACATTTATATACATTTTGAAAACTAAGTTATACACAGAATTCAGCTGAGATATGACAGTTCTCAGTGGAATATGTCTCCAGTAGCAATCACTTTGACAGGTTACAGGGTCAGTACAAATCAAAGATATGGAGGTTAAGAACAGGAAATAGGACTGAATAGTTGTTCAAAGACCATCTTAAGGTGAATTAATGAGTTTACATGGTAGCATGCAACACTATTAATGGTGTCATTACATCATTCTGTTAAAGTTAATAAAGCACAGTAGCTACTGTAAAGCAGAATAATATCATCTGGCTATTTACTCAATCAATTTACTCGACAATTACTCTAAAAATATACTTGAAAAAGGTATCTCCCATGTGTTGAATAAAAAATGTTGATATCTTACTCATCTAGCATCATCCTTATGAACATCTCAAACTCTTGACAACATAAACTAAAGTATCCATATTTCTTAGAGAGTAGGAAATTTATTTTGCAGAAGAGGAAACTGAGGCATGAGTGAAGGCTAATGTCTTTAAGTTTGATCATTTAAAATTAAGCACTTAGTTTGGTAATGAAACACATTTTATTTTTGTAGGTTTTTTAATGGACTGTCAGCTGTTCTGACAAAATTTGTAATGTAGAGGTGTATAAAAATAACATTTTACTTCTTTATGATTTTAAAGAAAAGACAACCAGTGAATATATATGTGCATTTTATATATATATATCCACACACATATACATATATATATGTATAGATACAATTTTTTTAAAAGTGCCTTCCAATTGCTTGTGAAACAGGTATTTTGGGGGATTGACAGTTCACTAAGATTTAAAAAGGGGTTGAGTATTGATTCAAATAATGAAATATCATATAATAGAATCATAGTATCATAGAATCATCTAGTTCCAACCCCCCTGCCATGAACAGGGACACCTCACACTAAATCATGCCACCCAAGGATTCATCCAACCTGGCCTAATGCACTGGATGCGTAACATAGCACTCACTTTCTAGGACATAAGATTAACTGCATGAGACTAGGGACAGTTTTCCTGTTGAGCTGTGGTATTTCATTATGTGATTTTGTTCACCTTTGTCTAAAAGGGAAGACCACATTTTTATACGCAAGTGCAAAGACAAGTGATTAGGAAAATTGCATGAGTATACTTTTTTTAAAGCCATTACTTCAATCTCATCATTCTAAACCGAATAGTTGTATTCCTTCATTATGATATTTCATGTTGCCTGTGTCTCTAAGGTATTTGTATTCCAAGAATGTGTTAACCAAGAGTATCTTTAAATAGACCTACTTTCCCAATTTTTGAAAAAAAACTTTATTTTTTTTTTTCCGATTTCCAAACATCATAATGTCACTGTGCTTTTCAGGCAATGTATGCGGCTAGCAGGGCAATAGGTTCATATCAGAATAATTGAATTAAATCTATGAAATTTGTATTGAGAGCTTCATTTTCTCAAACAGCATTTTGTCTAGGATTGGAAACTGCAACACATTTATACAGAAGGAGATAGGCAGAGCTAGAAATGTATAGTTATTTTTAGTGCATCGTTATAATTTCAATAACATTTTTATCACTTTCAGTGGTAGCACCATCATATATCAAGTAGAGAAGCAAAAGCAAGGGTATCAATCTCATTCAAAATTCAAGCTTTGAGTACAGTACATAGATCAGTATGTAAAATTACTTCTCAGTGAAATAGCAAATGCATCAGCAGAAGAATGGTTGAACATTGAGTAGAAAGCAGTCTTTACATATTAGTAAACCATTGTTTGTTATTTGCTTAGTAGTTTGTAACCACATTCATGACTTGAGAGAAGATATGGGGGGGGGGGGGGCAGGGAGGGGGAAGCAGGAGTGGCTTGTTTCTCTTTTTTCTGCCTTTCTGAGTCTCCTCTATTGTTTTATTTGATTCACTTCCCTACCACAACCCATTTCTCAACCGCTTCATAATGTGAGCTCATAAGAGGTTCATAACCCAGTGGGTAATGCACTACATTGCTAAAATGTGGTTTTTCCTATCCTTTTACAAGAGAATTTACCCAGTCTGTCACTGTTAAATGTTTCACTGCTGCAGTATCTTTATTTGCAGTGTTGATGAATGTAACCATGACCATTTATCAGCAACCAGAAGACTGTTACTTTATTTACTCAACCATTTACTTATTCTCTTTGCTCCTTTTTTTCTGTTCTCCCACATATGAACTAGTTCACTTTCCCAGCTGTTAATGTCTGCATTGTGTCTGTTCTCATGTGGCAACTTTGTGATTGTCAGTACATATGATATCTTGGTACTGTAATACTATAATCTCCCTCAAATGAGACCAGATACCACCTATTTACGAACAAGCCTCTTTATTCCTTTTTCCATGCGACCATTTATATTTAGATGTAATTACTTTGAAATAATTGCACTACTAATGCCACTCTTTGGTAAGGCCATTACCTGCCTCACTGTTTTCTAATTTTTTTGTCTCTTCCATCCAATAGTGTTACCCCTGTTCCTAAGATATATTACAATAATAATTTCAATAATCACACAGTGGCAAATATTTAAAACATTAATGTAATGGTCTGCCATAGATCAAAATTACTGTCTGCCAGAACATCACTCATAGAGAAGACCACTGCTCACTATACCAGGACTGCTGCTAACAGCCTTTCCTCTCCCTTTCGCTGTAAGGAGAGCAAGTGACTTAATTTTGTGACATTTGGCTAAACATCTGAATAACGAAATGGCAGGAGGTGAAAAACTTGATTAATTTTAAAGGTTAAACAATGATTACAGCATTGCTAGTTTGGATACTTAGGGTCAATGAAGATTCTAATACATGCAATTGATATGCTCTATTAAATTGTGGCAGGTGGAAGTTTCTCACTATTTGCACTGTTAGCTTCAGATTTGAAGCTTGCAGAAAAATTAATCCAAACATTACACACAGGATAAAATGTGAACATTAACTAGACTTAGTAGAAACCCAGCTGTTTAGCTAGCCATGTTTTCAAGACAAGGAAGAAACTTAGGGTATGTCAAATACGAGAACAGGTGATCTGCACAGATATTTGAAATGTGTGCTGCTGTGTCTGCTTTCCAGTGAACCTTTCAGCTCAGTCCGCTACAAAGCAACTGTTACACCTCTCATAGTGATCCTATTTACCTATACCTTGGCTCTTCATTCCTCTGGCTGGTACTATGCTACACACCATTCCTTGGAAGGAATGGAGTGTGTAGTCAGTGTTGATGCAGACAGGGACCAGGGCATGTTGTGGACAGCCACTATCCCAGTTCAGGGCATGACTTGTGCTTCTGCACTGGAACCAGCACCTTGGGTCACAGCATACATCACTGCCCCACAGTGTGCACATAGCTCTCAGTCGCTCAGACTGCTGGTGACACAAAATCTCTGTACCAGAGACATTAATTTAAATCATTTTCTGTGAGTGAATCATTTTAACTTGGAGGCAGATAGTACTGATGTTTGCAAGACAGGCTTATTAGATGCTATTTATTTCTGCATTGGAGGGAACAATGTGGATTGAAGTCACAAAGAGGATTACAAAACCTAATTTATGGATTGCTCCAACTGGAATCCACATTTCTTCCAGGCAGACAGACTTTTTTGTTGTTGTTGTTATTAGCTTAATGAGGATCATAGTCTCATTTCATTTCCTTTGGAACTCACTTCTTACAGCTTGGTCAGTTTGTTTTCAGAATGCTGGGTTTCATCCAACTGGATTTGGGCCCATTCAAGCATCGTATTGCTCAACTAGTTTTATGGCAGTTTATGGGTCTTATAGTTGAAATTTCCACCTCTTCTTTAGACACTATAATTTATGATATTTAACTTGCTAAAGTAGCTTCGAAATGTGCCATCATTCATCCTCTCAAATATACAGCAACCCAAAACATTACTAATGTATACCTACCCGTATGCACACTCACATATTCAGCATTCATATTTTCTCTAGTGGGCTCTGCAGTATTTTGCAGGTTTATTCAGCTGCATGAAGCCAGCTAGAGGGTGTCCTCTATCAAATTGTTTTATTGATGCTTAATCCAGAATTCTTCTACCAGAATCCTTCTGACTGTTCCTACCAGATCCTTATCACTAGGAAAAATTAAATCTCTTAGCTGCACTGATATAAACCCTAACTGAAGGTGAAACTTAATGCAGAATTTGGCCCTCAGTGTTTAATTATCTTTCTTGGCTCTGAATAGTTAGTTGCTCCTAGGTCTCTCATCTGATTACCAATTATTTCTCTTTCATACACCTTCTCTGTCTTCCTCCAGGGCTTTCTTCTTTCTAGGCCGCCTCCTCTAAATACTGTTTCCTAATTCTTGATTCTTGTCCCCATTATCATGACTTGTCCCCATCAGACCTGACTGAACATTCTGCATAACCATGATTTAAGAGAACGAAGCACCAGGGACTGTAATTACTGGTGTTCTCAGCATGTTGAGACATGTACTGGCAGCCCCTAAAACAGTTGACCCGCTATACGATTTAAGCAAGTTAGATCACAGGCAGAGTCTGTCAAGCCACTCATTTGCATAGGTAATTTGAATAACTAGGATATTCTATTAGATATGAAATGTATAATGTCTCAACAAAATTAAAGATTAAGACATTCTCTAAAATAGCAAGGAAATTTTTACCTGGACAGAGATACATTAGCAAACTTTGCAGAGGCATTTATAAAGAAGCATAGTTTTTCATCCTACAGCTAGGTGAAAATGCCTCAAGTAAAACTGTGCGTGATATAAAGGAAACATAAATGATGAGTTTCTACCAGGAAACTTACAGAAACCAGAACTGTTAAGCCAGTTTTCCATCCTGAACTTACTGAACAAACACAGGGGACTTCTGTTTTTCAAAGTGGACCTAGAGGGACCAGTCTGCCAGCAACTGGATCTCAGACAAGCAGCTGGCTTGTTTCTCCCGCCTGCACTTGTGATATGAGTAGAAGTATTTAACTGCCTTTTGCTTGGGTGAAATAAGATAACTGACTTGTTTGAAAAGGAAATCTATTAAACTGCCAGAATGAAACTGGCATATTACATATACCTATAAAGACTTTAGAATTTACTGTTGTATTGAAATACTAATTTATACATGGTACTTGTATACAGTTTTTACATGCTATACCTTCAGTGCATCCTGGGCTACCCTGTTGATGCTTGAACAATGGGATCTCAATAAATAATGATCTGATGGATATCAAGAAAATGGATTTTCTTGCATTTATTAGCATACTGAAACTAGACTATAAATGTTTTAATGAGGATATTTTATACATGTGTGGCTTTCAATAAATTTCATATTTTTTATTTCTATTTTGCTTTTTATCTATACATAAAAAATAATTTGATTCTTGAACAATAAATTTATAAAACTTGGTGTTTATATGGATGTTTCAGTGTTGGCTGAGATTGTCAGAAGTAACAGCTAATCTTCTTTATGTAGCAGGGTGCTGAGTAGGCTTAAAAGTCCTTTGCTTCCAGAATGCAATGTAATTATAAGACGTGATTACAACTGATTATAATCAATCAGCATAGTCTTAAGTGTAATTTATACTGCTGCAGCTGCAGTTAGATTAAATCATCATATAAAATACAATTTCTCCAAGATATGTAAAATTATTTGAACAAACCCAAATACAGTAAACTCATAATGCCATAAATATAGAGTAAATGATGCCAATTACATAATAGTTTAGGGCTGTGTATATCACAAAATAAGTTTTCTCTCACAGAGTGTATTTCTGATTCAAGATGCAAAATTGTCTTTCTGTTATAGCGACTGGACAGTCTTTCTGGCCTTCTGAACTTTTCCTTACAGCATCTGTCACATATGATGTGTCACTACGAGCACCAGAACTACCACAGGCAGTAGAGCTCTTTTGAAACAATAATAGAAACTAGGTATGCGTGTTTACAGACCAACATGTTTTAGTAGGGTAAGACCCATGCTAGCTGTCAAAAACTGCTGAGTTGTCATTGCAAATCTTCTAAATAATTTTGTTGATTTTCTTACCCCCCCCATCTGTAAGTCCATGTTGTAGCTGGGAAGTGTAAATGCAGACACATATCAGCCAGCTTTGCTCTAGCCAGTCTGGAGAGCCCCAGCCGTGACCCAGGGCTGAGCCAGAGTCAGGGCTTGCTACAAAGGGCTGCCTGCTCCCAGGACCCAGCCAGGACAAGTAACCATGGCTCTATTTTCTCTGTACTCAAGCAACTTTTCACTATCTGTATTTCAATCGTATTTCTGATCTTGGTGAAGGGTTAACCTCAGTTTTTGCCGTCTGCAAAGTAGCAGTAACAATACTTATTGCCTCTGTTAGGAACGTGTGGAGGAATAATGGAATGGTTTCTCAGGTCTTTCATTTTTCCACACAATTTCAGGTCAAAGAAAGTCTCACCAAAGAATAACTTGCCTGGCAATCTGAGATTAGAAAAAATACAGCATGAAGCATACCGTTACTAAATTGATCAGAATACACACACAAGGAAATTAATTTACTGCTCTTTTAAAAGACAACATTATAGCTTCTGGCTTTAACGTCAAAGGTAAATCAGTTGTTTCATTCCAAAAATGATAGAGTATGAACTTTATAATAACTTAAACAACTGGTGCTCACAGTAAAGCTCTTTGCTGTTAACACCTAAGACTCTCATTTTGTGTGGAAGCCCCTTTGCTCAGCGTACTGAGAATCTGAAATAAAAATGTTATTTTGTATATATAACATGAAACATTCCGATCTGCCTAAATATCCTTTTCCCAAAGTTTTCTCAGGAAAATGTATCTGTTCCCATTAGAAAAAAACAACCACCCCCCAAAAAACCCTCACAAACCAATCAAAAGCAAACAAAAAAAACCCCAACCAAACCACAAAACAAACAAACCAACCAACCAAACCTCTGTGGCTTCTGCTAGGAGAATATTTTGTTGCTCAAATTCTTCCAGAACTAATGTATTCTAATGTTCTTTCTTCAGAACACCAATATAAACTTTAAGAGTAGCACTGCTACAGCATTAGCTTAGTTAAGATAAAATCTAACCAGTTTGTAACAATCAGGATTTTTAGATTTTGAGTTTGAGCTTCAAATTTCCCTAGCAATACTAGCAATTAGCATCTTTAATAAAGAAATTAATGTTCTTGAAATTATGATACATCATTAAGATTTTGTACCCTACTTTCATAGTTAATGAAGACACACTGAAAAGAGTTTACAAAAATGTGTAAAAAATTTCTGTTTAATAATCTGGAAAGTGAGCTTTTTAAAGTCATATATTTCTTAACAGAATGAAAATGTATAAAATAGTATAAAAATATAGTATTTATATATATATATATTTTTAACTGGTGACATAGTTCATCAACTGATATTATGTTTCCTCTGTATTTCGATACTCTCTCTGTACCCATAAGATGCTTATTAATCATAGAATCATAGAATAGTTAGGGTTGGAAAGGACCTCAAGATCATATAGTTCCAACCCCCCTGCCATGGGCAGGGACACCTCACACTAAACCATCCCACACAAGGCTTCACCCAACCTGGCCTTGAACAGCGCCAGGGATGGAGCACTCACAACCTCCCTGGGCAACCCATTCCAGTGCCTCACCACCCTAACAGGAAAGAATTTCCTCCTTATATCCAATTTAAACTTCCCCTGTTTAAGTTTTAACCTGTTACCCCTTGTCCTGTCACTACAGTCCCTGACGAAGAGTCCCTCCCCAGCATCCCTATAGGCCCCCTTCAGATACTGGAAGGCTAGGTCCCTAACCTATTACCACTTTCAAAACAACATTTTAACAAAACATACATAGCCCATCATAACACAGCAAAAGCTGAATAACTGAGGTTGTTAGCTACCATTGAAAGAATTCATCTATGTGTCTAAATATGGTCTGTACCCAAATGGTATTTTTCATTCAGATGAAGTATTATTCTAAATACCACAAATTTAATGATCACCAGTCCCCAGTATGATTATATTTTAAAGTATTTGCAATCTAAATATTTTTAGCATACCATTTTCAAACCCAAATGCCTAACTGTGTTTATTTTTAATTTAACTACACTGTACCAAATATGGCATAATTTCAACATTTAAATTTGAGTGTTCTTCAAATTTCCAGTTATAAAAGTTGTTTTTCTTATTCAGTAATGAGTCTGCGTTTCAGCCAAGCAGCTGCATATGAAGGCTGCCAGAGCTGCTCTTCACACACTTTTCAGTTAGCTGACTTTAAATTACTTTAGGTATATAAAAAAAATCTCTTTTACTGCTTTAAAAGGGGAGGTCACTATAATGTCAGCCAATAGACAGAATCTTTATATATGAAATTGCTTTCTGATGCTTTGCATTTTTAATATTCATGGGGTTTTATTTAAGATATTTACATTGATAAGAGCCTAAACATGGGAAAATTCAAGTTTTTTTCTCATTTATTATGAAAGCTATTGTTAGTTTTTAAACTAATTCTGGTAAAATTAAAGAACTTTAAAGTACATACCATTCCCACATGATTTTCCTACTCAAAATAATCTTGTAGAACTCCAAATATACTGCTAGTTTTAAACCAGATGTTATCTTTAAGCATGTTCTTTTCAGCAAGAGGATATAAGTACATACTAAGGCCAAATTTTCAAAGTTATGTAAGCAGTTAAGAATGCACATAGGCTGCTAAGAGCACCTTCCAGAGCAGATGGCAGGCTAGGCGCATAAGGAGACAGGGGTCCACCCTCATAAAAATGGTGACAGAAAGAGTAAAGGACATACAGATACAGCATGTTCATTTAATCTTTCCTATTATCTTCAGTTGCCTAAATGCTTCTCAAATCAATAGATGCATTGCTGAATTGGAACTGGATGTATCTCTTGATTATCAGTACTCACATATTTATCAAAATTCAGCCAAGAAGTACCATTCACTAAATCTATTTGTAAATACTAAACCAGCAATATTCTGATTAACTCTATTTACTAAGCTCCTAGTTTTTCTTAAAAAATAGCAGATTAATCTTTAAATAATTTAACTAGTTTCAAATATGGACTTTACCACTATAATGATAGTAATGACATAAAATAGATTTTTTTTTCCCTTTAAGCATTAATATTCTGAACCCAATTCACAAGTTCATTTCTAAGGCAATCAAAAAAGTGACTGCAGTAGATTGTTGGTGAATTTAAAATTTAATATACCTCACTAGGAAGAAATAAATGCCCAATTAAATTCACAGTGAATTATTTCAGATGTTTCTTGTTAAATTAATAAAAGATATTAGAAAACAGATATTTCTATTATTTAAAAAGGAAAAAATGATGGAAGACTGAAACGACAACAAGGGAGAAGAGTGCAATTTGAAAATTGTTAAAATATTCTTAGCTAAAAGAATGTCAGTTATCTTGAAATGATTCCTATTTATCCATAATAGGGTCAGACCCTCTCACTTATTAATTATATTAAAAATCCCTTAATTATCTTTCACTCAATTATCTGAACAATTTCAATGTCCAGCATGACATTTAGATAATGAATATGGCATTTTAATGGTATCACTAATACCCATATGGATTTATTAGGCATGTACTTAAATCTCTAATTTTCAGGAGTCTTAGAACCTTAAAATCAGCAGGACTATGTATTATCAATTACCACTTAAATCAGAAGTAGGAGAAAATTTTCAAAGGGCAATAGTAGTTAAATTCTCATAACCAGTTTGTAAACCAGTAGACCTTGTATTAAAATGTGAGGAGCCCATTTGCATTGACTCAGGCTTGTGTTAAACATCATAAAATTTAGATCAGACCTTCGCACCCAATTATCTTCAGAAAACTGATCAAGCATAGAAATGATAAAAGCCCTAATTTCCTTAATGCATCCTGGTTTTTTTTTTTTTCTTCCCAAGAACTGCTAACCACTGGGAATACTGCAGGCACCTTATACCTTGGTTAACCTATATGCAGTAAACTCTGTGAAAATTAATATTCCAGATCACAATTCTACCTGTAAATCTGAAGTTATGGCCCATTGATTTGATTGTGACATTGAATAGTTGAAGAGATCCACCCCACTGGAGCAGAGTGCAAATCAATGTGCTTGTTTTTGATCTATATAGTGATGCATAGCATATGTCTAACAAATATAAAATAAAAATAACACTGATATTTCAGTAAGTTCAGGTAACTAATAAAATACTTGTCAATGTTTCAGAAATTGAAAATTTTAAAGGAAAAAATATTTTAAAATATGTTAATATTTTTATCATTAGATAGGGATTTATCCTTTTAGACTGTGTTTGAATACTTCTTTGCTATCTGGGAGACCAGGACATAGATATTATTATGTAGATGCATGGCATGCAATGTGCTGCAATTTCAGATAGGTGCCAAGACAGTAAAATACTATTTTATTATTTAAAATAGTATTTTCCTCATTAAAATATAAGTCCATGTAGTTTTGTTATCATTACTGTGTGACATCCAGAATGTCCCAATCCTTAACACATGAGAACTGAACCATTACTTACAGTTTCTTCAAAGTTACTGTTTCTTGAGGCCACAAAACAATGAAACCAGAAAACATTACATTTCTCCTAGTAGCATACTGGTGAACTGTGCTCATTATCTCAGTTTTCAGCTTGATAAGAGTTATTTTATGTCAATAATCAGCTAAAGCTAAGAAAAGCTGCCCATGGTGATTTTCACGGCCTAACAGCAGAATTGTAAAATCCAGAAATGGGCATCTTCATCTCCTCCGCTAAATACGGAAAACACCGAGATTTCATCAATTAAGCTCATTTTCAGTTTTAGCAAAATGCTTCTATTTTTAGGAAAAAATGCATGTTATTTGAACTTTATCTTTTCTAGTTTAAACAATTGCTTCTTAAGTTTGCACAGTACTAAATCTCTCTCTACAGTCATTTAGGATTGGTACCAGTCTTGTAACTTGGATACATAATTATTAGATATCTAGACTAGATAGCAAAACTGCTATGATAAGTAAGGAAATTTACATTATTAAATCACTAATTAACATGAAGAGTAAAAAAGAGAGAAAGTTAGTTAAAAAGACTCATAGCACATTCTCCATAAGACATGCCCATTGCTAAACCAAAGAAACCTTACACTGAATAACATGGCAATCTGTTTTTAAGAAGAATACAGTAATCAGAAGGATTATTCTGAAACTTCACATTTTAAGATGTCAAAACATGATGCCTCATACAGGTATAATGCAGTACAGATTTAAAAATGAAGATCTGTAAATTCATAATATATATTTGAATGATTTATTTTTTCTGGAAACACATATACGAAAACATTACATAGACAAATATAACTCTAGATTTGTACATCCTTTAAATCTAATTTTAATTTTAAGAAAAAAAAAATCCCATCAGGAAGTCCAATTACATTTAAAAGAATGCTGTAAAATGTGGTGCTTTAAAAAGAATAAAAATAACTGACTCTGTACTCTTTTATGCTATTTTTTGGTGCATGCTCCTCTACTCCTCATTAAAAAGGCCTTTTTCCAAGCAGCATGAATCGAGACATAACCTAAATCTTGACTTCAATTTCTCTGGAATTAAAGCATTCTCAGCCACCACCACCATGACAGACTGGTGATTGCTTTATTTACAGTGCAAACAGCCCTAAATCCTCAAAACATAAGATTGAACTACATGGTTGGTGGAGATATTACTTATCCTAAGGAGGCATTGCCACTTCAAAACATATTCAGTCAGGGTAACTCCATGTTTTGTTTATTTGTCTTAAGCCATTAAGTGTATTAAGCAGTTTTGTTTTCATGAACATGAATATAAAGATGATGGGTGATGATAATTAAGGTCTGTCCTGGTTTGAGCAGCAGCAGTCAGTTTTCTCCTTCTTAGGAGCTAGTAAAGTGCTGTGTTTTGATCTTTTGGCCTGGGAACAGTGCTGATAAAGCCGATGTTTTCAGTTGCTGCTCGAATGTTTGGTCTGGCCAAGGACTTTCTGAGCCTCATGCTCTGCCAGGGAGGAGGGGAGGCTGGGAGGAAGCAGAGACAGGACACCTGACCCAAACTGACCAAAGAGGTATTCCATACCACAGCACGTCATGCCCAGGAGGTAACTTGGAGGGACCCGGAAGGGGTAGAGGGACTGCAGGGTTGGAGGAGGTATCGGTCAGTGCTTGGCTGGGGGGAGTGGGGCGAGTTATCAGTCGGCTGGTGTTGAGGTGTTGTATTCTTTCCTCTTGCTATTTCCTTTAGCACTATTATTATTGGTGGTAGCAGTGGTGATTTGTGTTATACCTTAGTTACTGGGCTGTTCTTATCTCAACCCGTGGGAGTTGCATTCTTTTTGATTCTCCTCTCCGTCCCTCCAGAAGCAGGGGGAGGGCAAGAAGGGGGGGGAGTGAGCAAAAGAGGTTTGTGGTTGGGTTTAAACCACGACAAGGTCCTAAAAGGCTTTCTATGTCACTGCTGTCTTCTATAGTTCAGACAAATGTTACAGTCACACTTAAGCTTGCCACTTGAAAGTGTTTGACCAGTGATATTGTCTTGAGGAGTATCTTCAGATTAATTACGATTTTTTATTATTTGCTACATATCAATAATGGAATATGACAAATACAGCAGCTTTTCTGTTTGCGTTTATAGTCTCAATTACTATGATGAGTTTTCTCCAGAAATCAAACTCAAAGACGCGTAGGCTTCATTCCTGTCTTTTCTGTGTTCTGGTGTTTGTTGTTAACAATCAAACAACTGATGCATAGCCACATTTTTTTCTCAAAATCCCAAACTGCAGATCTGACAAGTTCATGTAACTTCTTAGTTTGTTTTTCCTTCTTTGTGCTAGAAGTGCTTCTCACCAAGCACTAGGGCTTCTGACCAGCCCCTTAAGTTGAAATCAAATGGTTACATTATAAACTCTTAATAACTTATTTAAAGAGTGGTTTTGAGCTATTTTGAAGTAATTCATGAGCATTTATCACTAAATATGAAAATATTTGCTTTTAAAATTGGTTCATATAGTAAGTCATAGGTACAGCTTCACAAACCCTTGTTAAGAAAAAAACTGAAATTTGTAATTTCGTCAAAATGGATATAAGAATATCTGTAGACCTTAAAGCAGATACACTGATGTGTGTTAGGAATTGGTTATTTATGGTCTAATTCTCTGTAATGTTTGTTTCTAGCTGTTTCTTAAGAGGTGTATATTCAATCAGGCATTCATTTGCGATAAAAGTTCTTGAAGACTGTTTTCCACAAAAATAGATGTTTAAGGACCAAAAGTATCATAGATTCCCTTGTGTGAAGGGTGTGATTATCCCTCCCACTTCATAGCAGGTTTCCTTGCTTCGTTTATAGGCACCATCCAATACCCAAAACACGGCTAAATGGACAATAAATAACACATTGATTGCCTTTCACTTCCTAATTAGTTTTCAGATTATGATGGACATAACCATGAAGACATTTCATGTGCTTTCCTGAAGAATGCAGGCAAACATAGGATGGCATGGCATTTTAGTTGAAAGGGACACTGCAAGATTGAGGAAGGCAACATTAAACTGGTAGTGTGTCCCTAGATTTTGTGTAAAAGTGGAAAGCTAAGTGAGGTTGCTTTATCTGGAAACTGATGAGGCCTAAGTCATATGAAAGCTTTTAAAAAGTCGTGGATTAAGATGAAACAAATGAGTAAGGATGGAAAACAGTAGTATAGTAGGAATAGAAATAAAGAATTAGCAAACTAGTTATTTCTACCTATGACTCAGCAACTTCTCTGTTCTCAACTCTTTGTTGCGGAGGTCAGTTTTTTCTCTAAAGCACAAACAACTTCTGAAGTGAAGTATCATCCCCACTTTACAGGTGCCAACTATTGCATTGCTGCTAAAGTACAGGCCAGCTTGTTCCCTTGAGATAGAACTATTTTATAGCCCAGTATGCTGAATATTTATTACAGAGCTAAATTGTTTTGTGGAAATTCTTCACATTAAGTCCTTATGCTAACACTTCATTTAGGAATACTGGAAATCTACAGCAGAGTGCATATTCCAGCATGATAATTTATTTTAATCCCCATGCAACCATTGTAGGAAATTTTGTCTCAGCAGCTTTCTTGTCTGAAAATGAACAGTACTGAGGTCAGTAATTGCTGGAGTAGCAGCAGGTTCCTGAATCTTAGGATACCAAATGAACGGTTTGCATGAAGGAGGAAATACATCGTGGGAAAAATTAAATGAGAGGATTTTTTTGTTTGTTTTTGAAGGAAGCTTGTAACATTTAAGCTGGTTTTGTGCGTAGAGGAATTGTGGAACATCAGTTTGATGTCCCACTTTAAGAGCACAGTACTCTGAAAGGGGGCTTAAAAATCAGGTTTACTAAGGAAGCAGACTCTGCCCTCTCTCATTTGTGCTACAAACCTATATACAGTAGGTAGCAGAAAGAAATTGAAGGATTAGAGACACTGTGTTTCATTTCTGAGCTACTAATGGTGAAGAGTTTTTTATTTCTATGTTGTATTTAGTTAAATATTTGAATCACACTAATCCTCATTATTTATATTAGAATGAAATTTGCTATTGCATGGAATAACATTTTGTTCCTTATTTATGTAAACGGAAATTAAAATACTCATTATTTTAAAAAATCACTATACTAGAAGAGAAATATTTCTTTTGCATAGGTCTGGAACAGTGACAATTTTGGTCAAAAATTAACTTTATACTTATTGTACTATTACCTGTATTACCACTTCTACTTCCATAACACCATTCAGTCCTACAGTAATGCAGTCCTACAGTAATGCAGTACCAAACAACATGCTGTTCTATCTTCATTGTACTCTGAATTTCTAGAAGTGAAGCATTTCTATGTAGGGTATGTGATTCTTTGATAATGCCTCACATATTTTCAGCAAGTTTGACTTCTATCTCAGGTAACTTAAGTTCTAAAAATATTTGACCTTAATAGGAAATAATGTACTGGCTAATTAGGAAATCCTACAGTAAGATGACTTCCTTTTAAAGAAAAACCTGGACCTGAAACTCTGTCTTGTCTGGATATCCATAGGAAATGTACCACTAGTACTCATAAAACTATGCACTAGATAACAGCATTGTTCCATGACATTAAAACCCCAGAGTTGTCAGGAAAAAAATAATTTAAAGGCTATGGCTTAAATATTAAATATAAAATCATTTTGCATAAGTTTCCGTAACCACAAATGATTGCTTTTTTTGAACCAAGCTTCTTATATGCATTTGGCCGTCTAGTTACCTATACTCTTTCCTTGGCCGGGTAAAGTTGAAGTAATCATACATATTTGAATACAGAAGATCTTATGAGAACACGAGCTAGTATTACACGAATGAGGGTAGCGAGTGCACTAAAGAAAGCAAGCATTTCTCGATGAATGCTTTCAAAATGTAAGCTTCTGCCTTTTCTCAGAGACCACCCCTGCAGCCTCCCTGTGGCACTACCAAAACCTTGGCACGTACACCCAGTACAATACTGCATACACAAATCTCACTTGACAGTAAGAGGAAGATCAAAGAATACATGACAGGTGTTAGTCATGTCAGTTGATGTTCCAATGGAAGGTTATTGAAATTGATAGCAATCAGAGCATTATGAAGAGTAAAGTACAATAGAAAAGTAACCAGTATAGATTTATTCTGAAATGAATAGATTTCATGATGATGTTAACAGCATTTGTAGGCATAATTTCTGATTTTCATTCTGATAGACTTCTTTTCCTGATATTCCCACTCTTATGCAAACTTTAATGCTTACAAGCAGTTTTTATGATACAAAATGTATATGAATGCTCAAAAGAAACTGTCAGTAGTCATTATGGTTCTGTCTGTGAAAGGGTTTCTTCTTGGTTAGACCTATGCAATGCCGTAAGACCTTACTAAATTATCTGGGACTTTCTACATGTAACTGCAGGTAAAAAAAAACAAAACAAAACAAAACCAAAAAACAAGAAAAATCAACATTTTACCAAATCCATACATATCATGTGAAAAAAGAGACAGATAGATATATGCTTTCTTGTAGGTTTCTTTGTATCCTTCCTATACCTTTCATCTATTTTCTGGTTTTTTAGACCTACCTATACTTTGGAACAGAAACCTTATTTGGTGATTATGTGTTAGCTGCTTTACCATGTGAATGCCTCAAATGAAAGCACAAAACTCAGCTTAAAACCTTAATGCCTTAGCCAAAGGAATACCTAATGTTTAAAAGATCACTTGAAAGATCACTGTATGCACAAAATGGAGCAGAACTGTAGACATTTTGTAGACAGAGTGAAATAAGGAAACCAGTAATTTTTTAATCTTTTTTTTTTTTTTTTTGTCTTCTACCATTAGATTGCCTGTCATCTGCCTTCCAGATTCAAAACATAGTTCTCAGGAATGTGGAAAAGAGCAAAAAGCAACGAGCAGCACCTGCAAGCAGGTAGTCAAGGCAGTGAGAGTATACATACTTTTTGCAAATACACTTCAACAAAACCCCAGAGCTTTGGGGTTCTTTGAAAAGATTGAAAAAAGAACTGCAGCAGAAGGATGCTGTAATCAACGGTCAACTGAGATGGATCAGGCATTTCAAAAATGCAACCCCTGACCAAACAGGTAATCCCCATTTCCCAGGTTTTGAGTAAAAAAAAAAAAGGCAAAAAAAGAAGCAAAAAATACTTTTATCAACCCAGGAAGAACAAATGAATGAGTTGGGTAATTATTATCTGTTGATTACTAAGTGTAATGTTTATATTCTGATTTCTGACCCTCAAAAGAGAGGTATAGCAAAGACTGGCAATTTTTTCAACTTCAGCATGAAATGCAGAATACATCATTCTGCACACATTTTCATAGATGTATTTACTTGTAAATACCTGTAGACTAATATTGGTACTACCTTGCTCTAAGAATACAAAATCTTACCGGGGCTGTTAATTTAGACTTTTGTTTAAGAAGTTTAACACTGCCTGTCTGTGTTTAGTGTCCACTGATTCTAATGCAAAAAAAACCCCACATCAGTGTTGATTACTGGCAGCCCCTTTTGCTACTCCAGCAGTTAATTTTACAGCTGACATGCTTAAATGAAATAAAAGTAATGGTATTGCTCTGACACAGTTCAAATTATCATCTGGGGGACTGAGGGGGTGGAAAAAGCTTAACCCTCAAACAATGATCTACCACTAGAAGAAAATAACCACAAGGCTTAAAACATTTCAAAGGTCATTGAGGTTGTGTCTTACACAATTTTGATGTGAAATGTGCTGTTACACATTTTGTTTTGATTAACAGTAACTGTTCCAATATCTGAAGGGGGCATACAAGGATGCTGGAGAGGGGCTCTTCATTAGGGATTGTAGTGATAGGACAAGGGCTAATGGGTTAAAACCTAAACAGGGGAAGTTTAGGTTAGATATAAGGAACAAGTTCTTTACTGTGAGATTGGTGAGGCACTGGAACGGGTTGCCCAGGGAAGCTGTGAATGCTCCACCCCGGCAGTGTTCAAGGCCAGGTTGGATGGAGTCTTGGGTGACATGGTTTAGTGCGAGGTGTCCCTGCCCATGGCGAGCGGGGTGGAACTGGATGATCTTAAGGTCCTTTCCAGTCCTAATTATTTCATGATATTATGATTCTATTAACATTGATATAAATTGAAAAATAGCATAGTAACATATAATTTGTGTTTATGCTAATTTCATTTATTTTAAAACACTGCAGTTTTAGGGATGGAATTAGTGTGAATGGAAAAGGAAATTACCTCAGGAAAAAAAAAAAATTAAAAAACAGTATTTAAAAGGTTAAGGAAAAATACAGTACATGTTGATGCTTTTTAATATATTTTGATAAGATACCATTTCAAAGGAAATGTCATAATACCTCCATGGGCTAGTACACTAAGGAAGAAGATGGCTGCTCTTGATTTCTAATGCCTGAAATCAGGTCAGGAATACCAGCTGTGATAAATTGTAAACCAAGTATGCATAGTTTGACAAGCCAAGCAAGGATTTGCTTTCTGGAGTGTTTTAAATCTTTTGTTCTTTAGCTCTGTCCCTCAAAATCTCAAAGTTAACTAAACACAGCCCAAGATCAGGCATGGGGTTTGTAGCAACACTAGAGCTTGTGCTGCATTTTGTGTGCACATTATCTCATCCTAAGTATTTAGCTGCTGAAGCTAAGAAGAAAATGTTGAACACCATAATCCTTATTAGGGAGGTGGAATATGAATGTTCAGCAGTAACACTATATTACCAGTAACTTAAACATGCTTTCCTCTCAAAAATGTTTTAATATCTACAGATAGATTACAATAATTACAGTCTATTAGGTTCTTTTATTATTTAAATCTTGCACTGTGATAAAAGAATAGAGTCATTAAATGTAATTATAAGGAATTTAGATAAAGAAATTATTTGGAGAATATGTGTTTCTGAGAACAAAACCAGTAGTTTATCTGGGTATTTTCCATACAAAAAGAAAGCTTTCGTGTTATTACTACATTTACTCATGTACTACATTATAATTGCCAGTATTACTTTTAATTCTGTTCTGTAGTGTAATGGTACCATTTCCTTTTGAAGGGATATTATATTAGCAAAGATGGCTTCTAAAATGTTTACATTAAAGTTTTCAAAAAATATATACAGTTGCACTTAAAAAAAAATCATCTTCTTGCTAGAGATATATAGAATTATACATAGCATGTTGTTTGCTTTGTTAAACACATCTGTGCCCAAGTACTCAGCAAGTACATGTAGCCAAATATAAAGGACAACAATCGACAGGTTTAACAGTTTTGGTACACTGGTGAGAGAGGATGTAGGACCTATGCAGGATCTTAGTGTCCCACACATCACTTCTGAGCAAAATCACATCCCCAAAATTCAGCTACTGGAAAAGAGACTGAAGGAGAGTTCTGCCACAGCATTCGTGAGTTATCTTAGGCAATCAGTATATGGGAAAACCTGAAAGAGACTTTGATAAGCATTGACATTTACACAGGATTCCTAATTTTAGCAGCAAGCTTTTGCTGCATTGTCACCATTTTTAAAATGATCTCTGTAAGCTTCTGTCTCTTACATATGCTTTTGAAAATTCACTCACAGATATCTAGGAAAAGCAAGGTCATCTGCAGTTAGTAAGGTTTTGTGACACATTCCTATTTTTACAACATTAGGTTAAAAAAAAAAATCATTATTTTAAGGTGGGTAAGCCCTGGACTTTCTAAGTCAGTGACAAGTAACTTATTGTTCTTTTAATAGCACCAGAATTTGACTGAAGTTCAGGAAGATGCTCTAGACCTTTATATTTTTAGCAGAAGAATATAAGTAATTAAGAATATCCAGATTGCTATCCAGGAAATAAAGCAACTTCTGGAAGATGGAAATAAATGATTTCTTTCTCTCACCTGTTGTTTGCCTTTAGTGTTGAAGCTATGCTCCCTGCAAAATAATTTGAAAAGTGAAGGCAGCTTTTGTTTGGTGTTCACTTCGTCCACTTATGTATTTATCATCTTTTCTTGTGCAGTACAAACAACAGTATATTTTAAAAGGCCATTGTTTAATGACAGTGTTCATACATAGCTCTGGTAAAACATAATAATTTATATATTATTATTAAAGTTATAAAAACTTAAAGAAATCATATTGAAAAAGCTGCAAAGCTCTGGGTCCTGAAATGCATTCATGAAATATTGTTTCTTGTAGAGTCACGTCTTCTTGTGTCTTTAAGTGTCTGTGAACAAGACTAGAGTAGACTGAGGAAAGCACTGAGCAGTCTTGGCTAAACATACCTGTCTTCCTATGCTGACTTTACTTTCCACTCAAATGAAAGTGATTATTTGGGAACATTTAAGTATTTACCTCTGGAAGGCTTCAGTGAACTTACTTGGACGTAAAAGAGATATAAAACTTTCCCTTGTGTGGTTTGAAGGAAATTCCTGGGGGCTGAGCTCAGTGTAAATCAGGGGTAAAGGTGGCTTATTAGTGGGGCTGGTATAAGCAAAGCATGTGGCCACTGATTTGGAGAGATGACATAAGGTAAAATGCTTTTGCTTTCCCTAGATGAGCACTTCCACTGCAATCAGCAGGAATTATATATGTGCTTATTATTATATTTAGATTTCTAGTGCTTAAATCCATGCATGTAAGCACATTTGGAAATTCCTTGTGGCAATGCAACATTTTGCCACCTTTCTTTCAATGCTGTTTTGGTTGTGTAACTTTGATTGCTTTCTTAAAGATCAGTCATTCTTAATCAACTCTATTTATATGATTATTTAAATGATACCTAGTTATACAATTAGTAAAAGTGTTTAGTCATCATCTGTTTTGAACATTGAATGACAATTTGAAAATTGAATGTGTTTACCTTATGGATATTTAAACATCTTTCTCAGGTACATGTCTCCTGTTTTTTACGGTTCTACTAAACCATGAAAAAAAAAAAGACAAAAATGAACATACTTCTTGGAGCTTTGATGAAATACAGTAAACAAAATTACAGAATAGGGCTGCGTCACAATACTCACGTATATTATACTTTCCACCTAGACACCATGATTCACAATCCTGATGCAGGAACTCCTGCCAAATTGATTTTGTTGCAGAACTGCATAAAAGTGCCCTTATAATGACTCAAAAATTAAAGTCTAAATATTTTGATGAGGATAGTTTCATTACATTAGGCACAGTTTAACTTATTACTCAGTGTAAATGAGACTTGGGTAAGTTGAACCCACTCCATTTCCACTGTTTATTATAGTCTTGAATCTGATAAAATACTTAGCATTGATCACTGAGGATGTTGGAAAGCCACACAAAGGAATACAGGCAGTAGATGCTAAATGATTAGAATTTTTTCTGCAAATGTATTGCATTTCAGAGGTTAAGCGGGTAAGGGAAAAAAATGCACAGAATATTCACCTTTGAGAGTAGATAGCAAATTTGATTCTCAATGTAATCATGTCCAAAAATCATTCTGTTTTCACAGCTGCATGCCACTGCACACCATTTTAAACTTTGCATTTTGGCACTGGGAAGGAACAGAAGGTTAGAACGTGTGGAACAATATGATTCTCTCACCTCCTTGCCAATAGTGGAATTAAAAGAGGCTTCACAGAGGCTGGACTCTGAAATTAATTAAGCATCATCTTAAAGGGGGTCATAAGAGGGAAGAACTTCCATTCTATTCCTGTGACAGCTTCTTGAAGTACTGTTATTGGCTGGGAGAAGAAGGAAGTTGAGAGTGAGTAGACAGATGTATAGTTCCATTCTGTTTGCTGACCACAGCATACAACCCAGAGAAAGAAGAGGTAAAAAAGAGTAATTTATTGATGGTATAACCCAACTATAAATCACTGTTTCCCAGAAATCAGAAGGCTGGGAGGATTCATATCCAGAGTTCTTCTTAGGCTGGCTTCTGCAGTGGTGGAGTCCAAGGCCCTGTGCTTTATGAAAGTCTCAGTCTACCCTTTAAGGCATTATTGATAAGTTACTGAAAATCTGACAGTAACAAAATCACTACTGTTTCTGAGTTGGCCCTTGTTCTAAAGGTCGAACTGTCAAGGTAATTTTTATCTTATGTTTCTATAAAAAAATTAGCATACAAACATAAGATAAAAACTACTCTTTGTCTTCTGCTGTTCAGAAGTCCAGCTGACAAAAGAATTGCTTCTTTTCAACTTTACTTCCAGCAATATTTTTTGAGCCAACTTGACCATTTCCCCTTTTGATATGAAAGTAATTCTGTAAAGGGGATTCACTGAACCAGAAAACATACATTTGGTCTCTCTGATTTCTAGTATTCACGACCAATTGAATGCTTATAGAAGTCAGTGAAAAATAATCCCATTTGATTCACTCCTCATTTTAAGTTATTTACAATACAGAGTATACTGACTAGCACTTTCTTGTGCTATGTGAAAGTATTAAGCTTTGACTCACAAAGATAGCTGTGAGGGAAAAAGCTCTAAATATTGCTGAAAATGCATGCCTTTGCTCCTTTGCTAAGGAGGAATGAAGAACTTAGTTCACACAAGAAATGATACAAAGAATATTCGTCCAATTCATTTTTTATTCAATCATAAACTAAGATCTTGGAAGCAGAATCTCCTGTGTAACTGCTGTCCTCACAAGACACTACATTTTTTGTAGGTTCCGCTGCAAAGAACACTACTTGAAGTATCTGTTTTTCTGTGTTTACAGTAATTTGTTCAGAATACTGACTTCTAAGCTTTTTTATGGGTTTCATAGTATCTCTTTTCAAAGTAGATCTGATCTTCCTCTGTGTGCAAAGCTGATATACATGAAGTCAAATTCCGTAGCATCAATAAGGGCCAGGCATCAGCTGGGAAAGGGAAATTAGCCCCTGATTCTGATGCTGTTCTTCTAGCTTACATAGATTTCTCATTGAACTCAAAGAGTGATTTCAAACAGAGCAGAATATCTTTGAGAAATACAACTATGAATTGAGGCAGAGAAGAAACCCAAGATCTAAACATGACAGATATCTGAACAAATTAACTTCAGAACACTGGCACAACAATACAAGAACGAATCTCAAAGAGAACTAGAAAGCTTGACTGATCCTGATATTGTGCAAAGGAATAATTTTCCTTTTCTTTTTTTTTTTTTTTTTTTAAATGTCCTGTGTTCAGTTAACACACAGGCTGTGAGAAATTATGAACTAGCCCATAGCATCGTTTAAAAAAAGTGACTTAACTCAGATCTTTGCTGTACTTTTCCGGTATACAGCCACAGTTGGAGAGATTTCAGTTGCAGAGATCATGGAGAATATTTATATTCTGTCGTGTGCTTCTGTATTTACAGATATCTACTCTGAGATTTATCATTCTGTATCTTTCCTCAGAATTATTTTGATGTTAAAAATTTTTGATGCTTGTCAATCTTGTTACTTTTTTAATGTGTTTTTCTAGACATTTCAGAATCAGAACATTTAATATCCCCATAAGAAATCAAGATTTTGAAAAATATTTGTAAGGAGTTGGCAGTAATGAACATGATAAACCACAAACCAAAACATTAAAGCAAAAATATGAATTAGAGTCATGAGCTCTTGGAAAACCTGCCCAGGCAAGCCAATGTTTAACTCCCAAAACTCATGTTTTTTTTGTGAAATCATTAATATATTATGATTACCATTAATCTCCCAGAATTTATCTTCTCACTAATAATGATATCTTGTTCACCAACTAAAACTTGTTTCTCAGGGAACCTGTGAGGACTTTTTGTTTCTTTGACCAGCACTATTAGGCTTATCTGAACCAAGAACAAATGTAGGCATTATGTTCTCCAAGCCACTATGCAATGACTAGTTGTGAAAAATTTCCACTAGTTGGTGCAGCTGGTTACCTGAAAGACGCACTCAGTGCTCTCTTTTCTTACTGTTGTCATTCTTGGTCTAAAATAAAAGCAATTTTAGGCTGAAAGTGTGTGGATGGTTTTTGTGCAGGAAGAAACAAAATTTCAAGTAATCTTGCACCATGTACAGGGTCATTGTTTGGTGATACTGGCTTCTAATTGAGATTTAGTAAAAAAAATTATTGTTTACCAATAGCAATAATTCGCATATTGAAAACAGCAAGTAAGTTTGAAAAGCTTTCAGATCAGCAATGCTTGCATTGGTTTTTTTTTTTTGTATAATTTTTCTGTCAAGGCATTATTTTTACTTTAGTCAGAAGCATTAGGCAAATATTACAGACAATTAAAAAAAGGCGTAAGAATTAAAGGCCAAAACATAAACATTACTTTAAATATTTTTAACTTTTTTTTTTGAGGATAAATAATTGGATATTCATATAAATGAAAAGAAGTGTTGATAAAAACAGCTGAAGCAAAAGAATATGAAATGTGAAAGGTTAGATTAGTCCACTTTGTGACAAGAAAATTTTGTATGTGATTTTGTACTAAGGTTAATATCATTTGAAAAGTAATACAAAAGCATAGCCACACATCCATACATAATCACATACCGATAATTTTCTCTCTTATATTGACAACAGAACCAGTATCAACGATATGACACTGGGGAAAATGAGCACATTAAACCTGAAATTATTCTTTTTGGATTAACTGTGACAATTATAATGCTGAAATAAGGAGGTAGAGTGGCACAGCAATGCTCTTTACAGAGAGATGAAGCTTGTTCTTCAATTATTTCTTGATTTCTCTTTTTTTTTTTTTTTCCTAAGATATACTACATATAGAGGTATAATTGCTAACAGCTTGGTTATGAAGCAAAATAAATTATCTACAGCTGTGTAAATAACAGTGATTGAACCAAAAAATAAGAGAAAACTCAAGTCTGGGTTAGGCAGAAAAGGAAATTTTAAAAATCTGGATTAATTTAAACAGACTCTAAAAATATTTCAGTGGGGTTGATGGAAACAAAAAGTGTTTCATAAAAACAACAACAACAACAACAACAACAAAAAAACAAACCCGAAAAGCAACCCTCTTTAAAACATTCCCATCTATTTTCAAATTTATCCAAAATTATATACGTAGTGTCCTATTTGGCAAAAAAGAAATCAATTCACTCTGCTATATGATTCGTGTTTCTTTATATTCTTATTTCAGACCGTTTTGAATCATGTGAAAGTACATCTTTTGCACACAATCTTATTTTCCATCCTTTCTGAAATAGGAATTTCTGTCTTCCTGTGGAATAATGTAATTCCAAATATCATCTGCGTCCTGTCAGAATGCATTTCCCTCGACAGTTAGACATTGCCACAATTATCCATTATGTTGGCATGTCAGTTTCTTTTGAACTATATGATGCATCCAGTTGCTACAGCTGTTTCCAAATCATCAGACAGTTTTCTTGCTTAATGTGGTCCATGGAGGGCAGGAATAAATTGTCCTGGTTCAGGGATCCATAATGTATCTGCATTGCAAGATTATCAGGTGTGGTATTATTCATACTGTTGCTCAGCATTACATCTGAAAGGCATTCAAAAATTGGAGAGCTGAAAATGACAGGGCTAAACTGTAAACACCCTCGTAGCAATGCTAGTTATAAAAAAGAGAATTGACTTTCCATAGGAAAATGTCCTTACAGTTCCTTACTTTAATGATCCTAGTCATCCTAGCTTGTATTAGATGAACAGGGAGGGACACAACGCAGGCTGGGTTGTGTCAATGCTGTCTTTAGTGCTCTAAAAACTGTAGCCAGAGAGAAAAGTCTTCCTGTGCTCAGCAATATGTAGTTCTAGGAGATCTTGGAGTGCATAAACGTGTAATAAAAAACTCAGAAAAATGACCAAAAAAACTGCAGGGGGAGGGAGGAGAGGGGTGGTGAAAAATCTTTTGCCAGTGATCCTGACAGCCAGAGAACATAAAAGCAGCCTCAAAGCCTAGAGCTTAAAACATAACATATAGGCTCCACACAAGCATAGAACCTTAAAAAATCATGCATCCAAGCACATGGGACCTATTCTTAGAAGCTGACTGCAGGTTCTCTGAAGGGGAAACTAGGCTGGTCTTGAGACATGGGAGTTCTGTCTTGTATGTGATGATGGAATCAGATTCCTGGTCCTTACTCTGTTGATTGAATCCCATGACTTTGATCCTCTCCAAAAATAGTATCTATATTTATAGGAAAAAGAATATATCTATTTCCCTTCCTAATAACTCAACTATTAATTACTTCAGTAAAAGATTTTGTCTTAAACACAATCTTTTCAATTTGCTATGAGAAAAACTTGTATTTCTTCTCTATTTTTTTAAATAATCCAAACTAGTATCTGATATCATAGAAGCATAAGGTATTGTATTAGATGATTTAAGGAAATTAGATTTAATTAGATTTAAGGAAACAGAAGAGTTCAGAGTGATTGAAGTGTCACCAAATTTTGTTTAAACAACTTTTTCTAAACTTTTACTGAGATTTACGTTTGTTTATCCAAGACCCAAACATACGAAAAGCATAATCTGAGTGCAATACTAAATACAAGTGCACTTTACGGGCGTTCAGAATGTCAATTAAATATTGCAAATTTTACTTATTCTGCCACGAATTCATAGAAATTCTACAATATGCTGTTTTACATGAAACTTTGCACCCAAGAGAGAAATGAACCTGATTTAACAAGCATGTTTGATCCTCCAGAGTACTTGTGCCATGGTATTTAGATCACAAATGTATTTGCATTCTCCTGTATAAGTTTATGATACTGTATCAGACTTTGCCTTTAAAATTAATGAGCTAAGAGATAACCTTCTAGAATTTTATCATATCATCTAATGACATCTCTATGGCCTACATATGATCTCTTTGAACTAGTCAGTCTTTGTTCAGTAAGATCTGTCTGATGAGAGTGGACATTTGAGTGAAAAGAATACACTGAGGGCCAGTTCCTCGAAACTGCTGACTATACATATAAATAACTTTTGAGTCTGTGCTAGCTAATTATCCATGTAATGGAGATATTTTATAACAAGTGGATAAAATTGTCATTTTCAGTAGAATGAACATTTAATGATATTGAACAGAAGTGCTTGCCTTTTTAATAGTTTTGTTCTTTAAATACTTCCTTTAAATATATATATATATATATATGCATATATATACATAAATGATTGTGAAAAGTCTGGCAGCACACTAAAGATCTTCTAAATACCTGCAATACTGGATCAGCTTTCAGTCCTGGAAACACTTCTTTTAAAATATTTCTTCACCATGTGTTGAAGTAAAAGAATAAAGTATACAATTGATCTCAGTTTTGGAGTTAGATTTTTTTATTCTCCTGTCTTAAACTGTACTCAGGTGGTCACCAGGGTTTTATATGTGGTAGAATCAACCTGCCTTTGTAATCAAGAACAGAATCATATGCTTCATACTGTACTGCATACTACACATCAGAAGTTGCCTTTGAAAACAGATATTATAAAATATTAAGAGCTGATGGAATTCTACATGATATGCAGCAATATGGCAACTTAATGTGTCACACCATCAACAATGAAAACTGTATATATTGTATTCTAGATCAGGTATTTTCCTTCCTTGATCTTTTAAGTTCCAAAGGCAGATTTAGACATAAGCTACTAATGTCAGTAAAAATTCAGTAAATATGTGACTTATTTAGAATCAGTGTTTCCTGTTGAAAATGGCCATACAAAATTATGTCCTGTAGTCTTATATAAAATCCTGGAATTAAGCTTTAATATTCACATTTTCTTTGACACCTATGTTTTTATTAAATGGTTGGTTTTGTTCAGTTCCCCAGAAAGAGTAATCTAATGACTGTACCTTCTCTCTTTCAAGCTATCAAGAATTTCTTGCACTTGGCCTAGAATCTTTTTCCTTTTGTTTTCCTGAGAGAATATTTTTAGTCCTTTTGGTAGTCTGCGAATGTGTGATATTATTATAGAAAACAGTGCTTACTTTGAGTAAATTTTGCTTTATAATAGAAATAACTTTTACTTTACACCCAAATTTCCACCTTCTAATTTACATCAAGTAGCTCATCTACTTGTTGGGAAATGCTTTGTGGGGATGGAGAGGTAACACATATTCTACTGCAGCTTTAGAGTTCTGATCATGTAGCCATCTATCCTCAGGAAAGGCAGCTTTTGTGGAAGACACTTGTACATCTGAGTCTTGATGGCTTCCTGTGAACTACAGAAAAAGGATGCATATTTCCACTTTCTCAAGCATGTATGTGAAACAGAAAGCAGCCAGCTGAGGGAGGTCCATAAAAACACAGCACACAGGAATACACAGGTGACATCAGGATACAGAAACCTGGACAGCTAGCCAGGCTTCATTTGGTGTTTTTCATTACATTTTCTATGTCTGTTTAACATTTCTTCAGTTTTTCCTGTGCATCCCTGAGTCCTTTTTATGTTTTGTTAGATTTCCATCTTGCCTTTATACAGGGAATATGTGGGGGTTAGTGTTTTATTTTGAGTTTGGTTTTTTGTTTTTATGTTTGGTGGTTTGTTTTGGTTGGGTTTATCGGTTTTTGGTTGTTTTTTGTTTTTTGGGTTTTTTTTGGGGGGAGTGGGGGAAATATTCTCATAAGCCATCCTTAACCATTCAATATATGTTTGTGAAACCTAAAGAGTAATTTGAAACTTAGCTATGATATGGCAGAAATGAAAAGTGGCAGAAAATTGATGAATGAAGTTAGGGTACTGGGATTTTAGCTACTTCTATATAGAAATAAATTCATATTTTGAAAAAATAAGTGCTGTGCAAAGGTACACCAAGAAAAAGGCTTTTCACTGCAGTACAATTCTCTGTTTTTGTTTTCCTCCTCTCACCTTCAGAGAGTTATAAGGGAAGCTGCCACATGTTTCTACCGTATGTCTTGTTCGGTTCTGCCTTAATTCAGTGGATAACATATCAGCCAGTCTTCATTTTTACTATGTTTGTACATCGACAGCAATGTATGGAAAACAGGTTTATGAATTTTCTGACTTTCACAGAAATGGCACTGGCTGTTCTGTAGCTAGTAGATGAGTCCTAAAATTGCTGAGAAACATAGAAATAGGCAGTGGTAGTGTCAACACACAATGGTTTGTTACAGGAACACATTCTCTTCAGTGGTGTATCTAAATTCTTCAGATCAATATGTGATTTGTGGTTCTTCACATACTCAATTATCTCAGGTTTTGAAGATGTTGCCTGAAGACAGCAGAAAGAGTATTGATTTGTCTTTAATATAATACTTTTTGAAAGTGGTGCTTGAAACAATTTCAACTTTAAATGTCATGTTTTCCCATAATTATTTTGATCAAATAAGTATAGCATTTGATAGTTATAGGCATGGGCAATTTTGTCAGTTTTTACAGAAAACATTGCAGGATCTTTGAAGAAAATAGTTGTTTAATCCTTTCTCTTTTCTCTCTTGCTTAGAATGGAAGACAAGTGATAGTTATAGTACAGTGATCTAAGGTAGCCCTAACACACTGATACATTTTGAACGTCTGTGTTGTATGTTTAACGCCAGCAAAGATGAGGGTGATGAAACACTACAAGACCACAATCAACAGAACACACTGAAAACTGGGCATTAAATCACTGATAGTAGTTAAATATATGGCAGTGTTTACTGTTTGCTTTTTGAGAGTGAGAAATACTACAAATGCTGCAGTAAATGGAAGCATACATGCTGTGATAAATAGCCATTTTCAGTTCTGCTATTCCACAACAAGTGCAGTCAAAAATACTCTGAAAGAGTTTCTTTAAGATGATTTGGGAGATAGGGGATCAGAAGAGGAAATAGTGTTTCATTACTCCTTTCCTCAAATATAGCGGGAGCAAACATGACTGTTATCACCACCCCTTTAAATAAAACTTAATTCATTTTACACTGGTACGTGCATAGACGTCTGCTGCTACTTTTTAAAAGATTTCCTCCCTTAGTTTCTGTTTTTATTCCTGGTTGGAAAGATTTTGAAGAGCCAGGTCAGTGACTGTTTTCTGCAGTGACCTGCTGCTCCCTTACTGGTTTGTGACATAGGAGACTCATGGCACAGTGCATCAGTGTGAACTGTATATACTCAGGTTAAGGGATCTTGTAAACTGAGTCTTTCAGAATGTTTTGTCCATTCTAGACAACAAAAAATAAATTACCTTAAATAACCCAAATTGTTTTACTAAAAGATCTTATCTAAAGAAGATAAGATTCCTACCTCATTTATTTTGTTTCTATAATATGGCATGCAAGTGAACACTTGCCCCCATCATTCTTTGTGCTGAAGTTATAGCCATTTAGGTGGTAAGTGGATAACACCACTATAATTATGAAAAAGGATTAACATTATTTAACATTCTAAATGGTTTTCCTTGGTTGAAACTTCCCTCAGCCACTTTTTTGGATGGAGGTCGATCTGTCTTCAGGTGTCAGAAGAAAATGGGAAATTATAGCGTTTTTGTTCCTGCTCAGCTGGAGACAAGCCAGTGCAAGGCTGGAGATGTAGAAGGATACTTCACTGCCTTGGAAAGGCAGCTGCAAGTAATGATGCACACAGAACTGCATAGCAGGGGAAGATTCCACCTATGACCCACTCAGTTTTGGACCCTATTCAGGAAAACACTTAAGCATGCATTTCCTGCTCCTTATTACGTCCCACTACAACTTAAGCACGTGCTTAAGTGTCATCTGGTGCAGGAATGCTTTACTGAACAAACGCATCAGAGAAATAGACTTTCCCCACCATCACCCTGCTCCTTTCTGCCTTCCTGCATGGTGCCTCTGTCAGCACAGCTGCAAGGATAGAGTTCATCTGAGCACGCAGGCAATTACTTGCACCTGAGGATCCCATATCAGACAACAAAAAATGTGTTTCCCACAGTTTTGCTTAATGACTGTGCAGTCTACTCAGGGCTTAATGAGGTAAAAGAGAAAAGCTGTTGGTAGCTTCTGCTTATTTTATATCAACAATTAACTTCCATTGTTCTTGATCTGTGAGAATAGGTTGAATCTTATGGATTTAAAGGTATACTCATTTGACACTAATGCCTTAAATTTCATCCATGCTATTAGATTATTTTCATGCTGAACAGAGGTTATTTGCAAACATACTCCTTTTTACCTTGCATCTTCTGTTCTTAAAAGTCTGAACTGAATGCATATTGAGCTAAACACTGCATATTCCACATTACTAAGCATTCCTGCCTTGATTGCTTGTAAGCAGTGATATGAAGCAAAGGAAGCTCCATTGTTACTCTTTGCTGGAGGGCTAGTTCTACTGGAGATGTTAAATGATTTAAGTACTATACATATAATCTATAGAAATGTTTTAATGGTTAAAGAGAACTGGGAAAATGGGCTGTACAGCCGAGGTGTGCTAAGTGTAAGGACATCACCTTTCTTCTTTGTCTGGTTTGGTCAAAACAGTTTCTTCAATGCACATAAATATTCTTGTAGGAAGAAGCTTAATTACCAAATCTGATTCCTTCTGTTCCTAGTAAAATCATTATTAAGTAAGCACTGGAATAAAGCTAAATTAATCATGAGCAGCCAGACCCACCAAAGCACTTATGTGCAACACAAAAGCTGCAGCACATAACAGTTATGCATCTGCTCCCTGTAGCTGCTCCATGCCCTGAGCCAAGATGCCCAGGATCCTGCTGGATTTTATGGAGGCAGTTGGACCTTTTGGAGTGAGGCTCATAATGGGTTGACAGCTGAGACAGAAAATGCTAATGTTAGTAGTGAGAAATTGCAGGGGACAAAAAAAATGAATCTTAACCTGGGTTCTCCTTGAAGATCAGAATGATCCTAATGGAGTAATGGATAATAAAGATGGCATGGAGGGTGGAGCACATCTGTAACCCTTCAGACACAGAAGGGACCTGCATGACACCTGCTCGAGAGTCCCTTAAAGCTCGTCTTTGTACGAAGTGTGTAGTAGACCAATAAAAAAACATGGTTCCTCACTATCTGCTGCAGCCTCGCTCATCTAGAGAGCAGTGAGGTGCAGCAAGAGCAAGAGTTGTCCTTCTGCAAGGCTGTAAGCTCAGGCGACACAGCGTGTGCTGCCAACTGCATCAGAGATTTCTTCCTTAGGACTGGGCAGTGACCTAAATCCTACATTTGTTCATCTGAAAAAAACCGACAATAATGATTACATTTACCTCAGATGCTCACTAAATGCTAAGTATATTTTTCCTTAGTACTGTGCTCACCATACCGTAAGCCAAAACCAAACTTGATTTTACTTTCCTGTCATCTCTGTTTATTAAACACCTGCAGCCTAGTTTTGCTCAACTATTCATCACTTTTCTACTCTCATACATTTCTGTTTTTTTTGGCTTAACTGTGAATTGAACTATTTCAGTCATCAGTTCTTGAACAGCACAGAGAATAAAACGCATATTGAAATTCAAAATGCATATTTAAACCACTTGGAATTAACAGACAGAGTATTAATTACTGATTTCCATGTAGATGTATATTTGTATATATTTACACCTATTTACCTACGTACATTTATTTACATAAATATATATATTCATGTGCATATGGCTATAGTATGACTATCTGGTCTTAAAGTGCTTAACTGTAAGCAGAAATTCACAATAAATCAATATTATAAAATTAAAATAAACATATTCATTAAATACATTAGTACTAAAGCAATCACTGCATCAACACAAATGCATTTTGCTTCCATTTTAATAAATATAAAGCATTTTTAGTTCAGAATAAACTATGTATACACTTATGATAAGAAAACAGAACCATGGCTTTAAGCTAATAATCCATTTAAGAATATGGGTGATTGTAGTTTATGATGAGGTCCTGCAAAGACTGAGGCTCATGTGCTTAAATTTAAGCACTTGCCAATGTAATTTACAAACTAGGAACTGAACTAATGCTTTAATCCATCTCCTTTTAAAAAATTACTACATTTTATTTAAATAAAAAAAATCTCAAATTTGGGAATCAGTTCTGCAAACTTCAGGACTCACCCTTATTGAAAATCAAATATTTTGAAAGGGGTTTTTTATTAGAAGGTTGAGAGTCTGAATCATTTCTGTGTAAACAAGAAATTTTTCATGTTAGTAACCTTATTTTACTCAATGGAAATATTTGTGCTAAAGTAATGTGACAAGATTTTGTGGAATTATATCTAAAACTGAAGTGTTCTATATTTTTGGCATTGTGGACATTGATGTAAAATATTAAAGACTCAGCACTGAACATACTGCCATATGTGAAGAGTACTAAAATAAGATCTGGATGTTTCATTAACCCAAATTATTTGAAAAATTATTTTTTTTGTTTAAGTCTAGATTTGTTGGGGACTTTTTAAATCTAGTATTTAGGAAAATGGTATTTTGCTACATGCAGGGTTTTAAATAACTATTAATTATTACATTATTTTAAAAAATACTGTTAAGAAGAGTACAAATCTCAAGCAAAGATATTTTGTAAAAACAAAAAAAGCTGTTATTAGACTGTTTCATTACCAATAATAGTTGTCAGTTGTTTTATGTGGAGTTTTTTGATAGAAAATAGGACAAAACTGTATTTTGTGTTTTGTTTTACATTAATAAAAGTGACTAATGACTAATGGTAACGCTGATGAAATTGTTCCAGGAAAAAAAATTTCAGCTTGAGCGTGTTTAAAGATAACTAGTTCATGTGCAAAGGAATTCACCTGCCATTATCTAAATCAAAGAAGATACCAAAGTATTTTCCTAAGCCTAAGAAATACCTTGAGCTCTGACCTCTTGCTGCTCCAAGACTTGGGCAGCTAGGGCAGGACAGGGGTAAAATATGAACAGAAATGGCAATTTTTTGACTGTGGGTCAAAACACAAAGTGTGCCCTTCTTCCCTCTGGGCTTTATCTGGAGGTTTCACAGGACAAGAATGGGATGCGGCAGCACTGCCAGGCTGGGGTGTGGGTCAAGGGCAGCTGTACCACAACTCAGGAACGGGCAGGCATTTTTAAGGGATCCCCACTGTGAACATAGTACTGATGGACCACTGTGAACATGGTACTGATGGACTGGGGTTAGTCTCAGGTTAGAGCTGCTATTCATGACCAGTAAGAGCAGAGGTGCAAAGACCATGATCCCCGTTACCGCACTGGCACCACCTGCCCTGGGGCAGTGCTGCTCAGCTGGTCTGGTGACCTCTGTTCACATACTGGCATGTGTTCATTCCCAGCAAACACCTGGTAGATGTTCCAGTCGAAATCCTTTAAGTGGATGAAGGCAAACTGCAGATATGTTTTTCTGCACAAAACATTGCCAGAAGTTCACAAATTGATATTTTTCTACAACAAAGTTTTTATATTTAATTTATGCATTAATTTAATGCATTTATACTGCACTTTTAGTATCATGATTGGCACTGAAAAAGAGTGAAAAAAGAGGCAAACATAACTCGTTTTTTTCTGTACTTAGAATAAAAGTGTTTTTAATTAATTACATTCTTGCTTAATAGTAACCACTTTATGCCATGTTTAAATTTACGTTTTAAATAACCTATATTCTAATGAAGAGCCACAATAGATTTTTCTGTTACTATTCCACTCTGTAAACCCATTGTATCTATTGAAGGGTAGAAAAGGGAACAGAATGAAGGTATTTCCCCAACTGAAGAACAGAAAGAGCTATCTTACATTCTATTTTTTTCTCATTAAGATTGATCTTTGTTGTGGCTTATGCAACATCATAAATTGCAAAATGAGGTGGACATATTGATCCCTAAAAATATTGGAACTTGCTTTTCATTTCGTTCAGCTGGTTTTACACTAAATGAACTAGAGTTTGAAAGAATACAAAGTTAATATGCACAGCATAATATCTTGAAATACCAGGTTTATCCTAACCACCATATCAATTAAAAAAATATGAAAATTTGCTATTCTCTACTGGTGACAGTGCAAAAGGCAGCAGGACAAGTTTACACAGATTTTGTCTAACCTCTTCTAACTGGTTTTGAGAAGATGCAGAAGTGCAGAGACTTAAGAGCAATTTTAAGAGCAAGAGACTGACTAGTCATGAAATTCTCATAGGTGTTGATAAATGCTAACAGCAAAAGAATAGTTTGCAGTTTTGTTTGCTGCTCCCAAACATATACTAAATGATTTAAAAAAAAAAAAAGAGTAGGCTAGCATTACTGAAATATAAAATAAATTTTGTTAATTAAAATGGAAAACTAAACGAGGATCACTTTAAAAAGCACAAACACACCTGACAGCTGCATCTCTTGAAAAAAGCCTACAGTTTTACATGGATCAGTTGCTAGGGGTGATCTAAAACAACCAAGTGTTTGGAACAAGTATTTCTGAACAATGTTAGCAAAAATATCACTGTTTTTTCAGCAAACTGTGAATAGTTTTGGGTTTGTTTCTCTTTCAAGCAGTTCCTAATTCACATCTGTAGCTCAAGCTTGCAGATGTATTTTTGATGACAAAGAATAGTGGTGTCAAAGTATTTCCAGGAAGCATAATCTCAGCAAAGTACTCCTTCAAGACATCGCTGCTGTTCGTGGACTGCATTAGACTAAGCAAGCCTAAGTAGTGTAGGCCATCACACAGGCTGAGGGGAGAGTTGTGTGTTTCACCAGTGACATGTGGAAAAGCAATCAGACACTGGATTACATGGCTGTCACTGTCCATTTGCCTTCTTTATCTCTACTCACTCTAAGCTCTTGCAAGACCTCACTGGTAATAACATTGCTGCACAGAGCAAGACAAAAATGTGCAATACTGGTTTTGGCATATTTAGACTTTATGTTTGCAATCTATTTGCAAAGCAGTTGATTCTTTTTTTCATATTTTTGTTATTCTGAATACAGTTCTTCAGTTATATACTTGAAGAAATTTTTGCTAATTATAAAGGTTATCCTTAAACCGTTGGAAGGTTTATGTTCATGAATCACTCTTTGTGGAAGGTGACTGGCCACCTACCTATACATATCCCATAACTTCATTTTCAAATCAGCTGCACAAATCTTTGTATTTGTAAATGCATCTAGATAAATTTGAGGAACTGGGATGTTTGAAGAAGTGGAATGCCGGCTGGCTGGGAGACAGATTTCCCTGCACATATTTTGCTGCAAAGTCTAGGTGTGAACTTGCCAGTTCACCTGCCTGCGGCCTACTCTTTCAGTACTGTGATTCATAAGACACAGATTAAAGCTAGTGTCTGTATGCTTGTTTACATCCCTTCATCAGCAAAGTATATATACCCCATAGTGAGAAACCAAATAGCTGAAGAATTTTAGGTGATTTTTTTCATACTCCCACCTGCCCAAGAAAAATCATCATTTGGCTATACATACATATAACACTGAATAAATAATAATAGGATAATAAATAGGATATATAATGTGATAAATATATGGATATATGATAAACAATAGGATCTTGTCTTACTGTGGAAGTAGGAAAACATAAGACTCTATATACTATATGGAGAACAAATTTTTACCCCCAGTCAAAATGTATCATACGGTAAGGAATTTTCTTAACTACAGATGCAAGTCCTGCCATTGACTGGTTGAATTTTAGTGTTTTGGGACAGAATTTTGCAACTGTTTGCCATTACTTCAAACCAGCAGTAGGTAGTGACATTTTCAGTGCATATGGTGGGGGTGGTGGTTTGTTTTGCTTTGCTTTACTCTAAACATTAACAACTACCGATAGGTTTAATTTATTTGAACAGAATAAAGCTCTGTATCACTGTAATTATTTCAGATTCTGTGAGTCATTTTACATTAATTTTAACGAAGATGATATATGCACTGGAGGGATCTTCACAGTAACAACAAATTCAGTATAAGAGAAAACTAATATGCTTGTAGCATACAGAAGCTTTATGTCTTGATTTTTCTTACTGAGCTTGTAAAGTTTATAACTTAAACAATAGATGTTCACTAGAATGAGTTCAGTGGTCACTAAATTGGATATCTAACCACAAAGAAATAATCACATAAATATCTGCATCTTTTAGCCCGTTAAATAGAAAATATCACAAGCTACAAACACTGCTTGACAAATGCTGTAGCTTAAGAGTCAAACAACTGACCTTTCTCAAAGCTTTTCCCATTGACAGCATAGCATTTGATGGAATAAATCATAATGATTTTGGCTTTGTATTCATAAAGGAGTAAAAGATGATTACTTTCTGTGGAAATAAGCAGATAAGAACTCTTGTGTCCTCTGCAGCTGATGAACAACCCCCAGAACAGTATAGCATGCTGAGGACCGTAAAAAAAGACAGGATTATCTGTTTCGGCCTCTTTCCTTGTACTTTTTTCACTGACCCTTAACTAGTAAGGACCTTTGACTGCAATATAGGGAGCAGCTTAGTAATGTATCTCTCAGAGCCAAATCTGCTACTTTGATCTTTTCCATTTTCTGCTTTGCAAGTTCAAGGTAACTCTTTCCCTCCAGAAAAATGCTCAACAGCTCTCTGAGAAAGTTATTTGAAACAAGTAATGTCTGTTTAATATAATGTTTGCTTTAAATTAAAACATAATACATTGCTAACTTGAATATCAAACCAAGAAACAATATTTGAAAGAAATGCTTTTTCTCAGGGTGCCTCTGAAATTATTTGGTGGAAGGTTCCTTACTGAAGAGATAATAAAGCTCCAATATGGATTTTTAGTACCTTGGATTGAGGAGGAGCAGAGAATAAAATATATCCTAAGCAGTATATCTGAAGACTTTGTATATTATGTATACGTTTCGGGAGGAAAAAAGGAAAAAGGCCCAAGAAGACAGAGCCTGTAAAACTGTCAATTTGCACGTCAACATGAAGTTTTTTACGATACTTCTTCTAAGGCTTTATTTAATCCTATTTTCATTATCTTAACTGAGTGTGATGCTTCATTTTGCTGGGAGGATTTGCACTGCAGTAAATCACACAGTTCATTTTTATTTTGACTCCTGATATTTATTCCACATTTTCCTTCATTTTAAAGTCCCCATTTTTTCTCACAGTTAGCAGGCCAAATCCACCTCCCATTTAAATCATAGTTTTCCACTGACTTTGGTGGAAATTGAGTTGAACCTATATTCCCTATGTCATGTCAAATTATTAGTCTTTATCCTTGAAGTTTTCATTCTTCTAACACTTGCAAGACCACTCTTTACTTGTTCCTTGGCAAAACCTTTTTGTTCATACACATCTCCCCATGAAAACACCTGCTGTCATTCTAAATACAGTACTTAGCTCTTCAGATAGAAGACATTGTGGCAACAAATTAGGAACCAAGAAAGCAGTTTCCAAGCTACGTGAATCTTTGGTCTCATCTAAGTTATTCATTCTGTAGTTTACCTCATTAGAAAGCTTGCTAAAAAAAAGAAATTAAAATAATTGTCTTCTGTAATTACTAGGAGAACATGCACTCAGGAAAACTTCAAACTCACTTTGTGGTACCAACATTGGCAACACAATGATGAAGAGGAAGTCTTTCACAACCAGACATTACCCCATCAATCAGTTTGCAGTCAGGAGAAAAATTGACTTTGTCATGATATGGCTCTTAAAGCAAAAGTAATAAATTCTATACAAACGGCAAGCCTATAGCGTGGCTAATTTATTCATTATCCATCCCAGAAAAATAATTAAGTCATGCTTTCTTTCCTGGCTCTTCATTACAGTTTAGCCTTTTTCTGCAGCAGTCAGTGACTGAATGCTTATTAAAATAAATTAGCTGCAAAACTTTTAACTCTGTCTTAAGGAAAAACTAATCCACTTTTCTAGTGAAAGCAACGTTGATTAAATAAACCTAGTTTTATGCCGAGCCAACTAATTCCTTTAGCCACAGTTTCCGATCTTAAATCATGTTGTATCTGTATTAGTTTGAGATGTATATAATGAGCTGTGGGTTTATAATTGGTTCTAATCTCTTTCTGTAAGCATTTTGGTTTGTTTTTTGTTTTTTTTTTTAGCCTGGGTGATTTTAGTTATGGAAAGAAATGACCCTGCAACCTATAGGCATTACAGCATTCCTGTATTTTATTCCAGCATGCACACATACACTCATTCAGACATATTCTGTTATTCCTCAGATGCAGCTGTTTAGGACAGGCTGCCTTGACATGAAGTAACTACAGCTGTATCAAACTGCTTCAAATCTGAGAAATAGGAAGGTCGCTTTAAGAAAAAAGCGCTTACAAACTTGCTCATATCTCATATCAGAAATATGGAATGCTGGGCATTTAAAATAACATTTGAACCTAATCCACAGAGAAGCTGAACTGATGGAAACAATTCTCTCAGACTCTGGATTTTGCTTAAGAACTACATTGTACAAGGCCAAATGCTGCAAAATGAGCAAATAAAGCTGAAGGGATTGTCACTTTAAAACCTATGTAGAATTGCCCACATCATTACTTTTACTAAATATATAGGTTCAATGTTAAAAAATAATTATTTTTTAATGCCACCAGCAGTGGTCAGCCAACAGTTTGCTTAGTAAGATAATCTAGTGACGGGTCAATCAGATCACACACTCAGCAGTTCCCACAACAAAAGAGATACTAAGAATCTGAAGTGAGATAGTCATTAAATTATTATAATAATTAAGCTAGGGACAGATCCATCACCCCCTTCCCAAGACCAACCTTGTCACAGGGCATCAGGGGCTGGCTGATGCAGAAGCACAGCTCAGCAGCAACTGCAGCCTGAGGGTGCTGTCGTCCTCTGTTCACACAGCAATCCCCCGTGCACTGGTGCACTTCCCATGGCTCTGAATATTTATAAAACCCTCAGCCTCATCTTCAGCACCCCATTCAGGTCCTCTGCATCAGGAAGGGCATTTTCCTAAAGAACCCATGTACTTCATGGATCTTATGCCCTGTAGTCCCTCATTACCAGCCGCCAAAGTTTCTCAGGATGGCACAATACCGTTTTGCAAAGCAGCCAAGCAGCCTACTGTTTAAGGCTGGCTTTTGTCCCAGTGCACAAGAACCATTTTGGTGAAAAAGGGAAAAGAAAATACAAAGATCTCCTCTTCCGTATACGCTGATGGGGCCAACTGCAGTGGAGGCTAGAAAATCTGCAAGGGGCAACTTCAGATTATAAAAAGGTGTCATGGTGCAGGGCATGCTCTCAGCTACAGTTAATTCATAAGCAAAACAGTGAAGTAGATGATGGGCCTTGGCAACTGCTCCATCTTCTGGGCTGCCTGAGAGCTATGAAACCTCACTCGGACAGGGATCACAGGGTACAGGACTTGTCGCACCATTGGGACAGGAGGGTCTGGTGCTGCTCAGGTGGGCATTTTGTCTCCAAGGACAGACACCCATCCATCTTCCTGTAATCTGCCAGACCACAACACTCCATCCCACTCAGGCACTCCTCAAACTTCATATTTAAAAGTCCAGAGGTGCTGCAAGACTGGCAGAACAGAGGGAGGAAACGTTTTCTTCATTGTCAGTGTCCACGTTTCCCCGCCACTCTCCCCTACCCCCTTGCCTTTCATTCACTTCTCTTCCCTTTTTCTGTTCAGCTCGTTTTATCTTAGCCAGGCTGCAAGCACAAGGGTGGGAAGGGAATATGTCTGGTCTGACAGAAAACTCCTCTTCTGTAGACAGGAGCCCGCGCAGGGACTCCGGCTAAGAAACTGTTCTACATCTTGTGTTGATAATATCTTTGGTCTTCGTACTGTGGTCATAGCTGTATCACACAAATTCTACCTGTCCACAATTTTTTTACATAACAGTGAACACTGATAATTCATTGAAAAGAATCTGTCTAAAAAAATTAAAATTTTATACCTACTAGTTGTAAGCAGATGATTTTGTGTGCAATTGTCTGTGTAGGCCACATATATTCAAGAATTTAGCTTGAGTTATTTCTGTATATAGTAATACATTTAGTTCTTCTAAGAGCTTATTAGAAGAAAATATATTTGCTTCATTGATACAGTGGAAAAGAAATTCACAACTTTCTATAATTAATTTGTTGTTCATATTCTTGAATGAAAAATCCCCAATCTTTAGCTACATGTGCATTTTTATAGGAACATTTAAACTTAGGAACATTTAAACTTTGTGTGATATATTTAGTGACAGCTGGCGGCCTGTAATAAACTAAATGAAATTAAAAATTTCCTCTCTGTAATAGGTTTACTAGAGATTCTCACATCAATGACAACTCATTTAATCTGATATATGGCACTGGCTTTCTGTTCCTTAACTGAATAATCAAAAATCTTATAAGTAATTAGTCTTCAAGGTAAAAATATTTTTATTACTGTGTGTCTAACAAAACACTGTTGTTAAGTAAAATCTTCAAAGCATTCTTTTCAGCATAAAGTACGTATCATTAGTTTCTGTTTCATGTTACATTTTTCTCAGCACAAGTTCTGTGTGGAAGCAGATGCTAGACAGAGAGCCATACAAGATAGCAGGGATTTTTTGTAATGCTTTAGGCAGAATTAGGTTTTGAAAGGGAACTGTTTCTAAGAACTTGGTTGCTGACACCGGGATAAAAGTCCTGAAAGAAAGGATTACTCTGCAGGCTAAGTGACCATTTTGTTTTCAGCATGGTTTATTCACCTAAATAAAACATTTTACACTTTAAATATATGCAGAGTTTGCCTAAGTTTTGGCAGCTGCTGTAAGAAGTGTGAACTGTGTTGATGGACTAAGTCATCAGAAGAAGGAAAACAAATGCCTTTATACATTCATTGTTTACTAAATAGCTTTTTCAGTGGGATTTTAATTAATACATTAGTTTCTACAAATATTCACAGAATTGAACTCTAAAATGATTAATCAAGTCTAGGCAAACGAGTGCATAAATAAAAGCAAGTGTGTGCATAGTATACATACATGCAAACAGACACAAACAATATACATGAACCTATTACACAGAATTGAAGATAAGGAGTAACAGTCTTCAGGCCAAGCTTTAGAGTTCTGATAGGAAAAGTTGCCTTCTTACATTGAAAAGTGTTCTGTGAGCTCATATAAACAACAGATGACATGACTGGGATTGACATGTTATTGTTCACAGGATCTTCCCAAAGTACTTTACATTTATATTAGAATATAAGGTCCTCCCTTATAAAATTTGTGTTGGAAGTCAGCAAATCAAACATGAAACAGTGAGGTGCTGCAATAAGAGAGGATTATTGTGTATTATTTATTCTGACAATTCTCAACAAAGAACATATCTGGACAGTCAACTTTGTCTATAACCTTTTAAAAAAAATTTTTTTTATGCTCTTTTTCAAGCATACATTAAATTTCATCAACTTTTTCACCTATGCTATTGACCCATGTTAATGAAGCATTTAAAATGTTACTTTTATTCACGAATTGGAAATTCATAATTAGCTTTTTAAAAGGAAGGTAGGTGAGAATGTGCAGTATATTCAAAGCAAATTATGTGATTTCTTTTATTATAGATTTTACCAAAATTATAGAAAAGAAGTATAGGATAAAACATGAATGCATATTATTTTTGTGCTGTTTATTCTTACCCTTCTGTAGCTAAAAACTTTTTTCGAACAATACATTTATTTTTAAGAAATACTAAAAATCTGACAAATTTGGCACAACTTGGTTTTGAACGTCACATTGTCCCACATATCTATCTATTCGTCAATACTCTTCAGGAATGTTGAGAGGAATGAGATCTGACCTGCCTGAAATTATAAACTCGAAACAGAAATTTTACTGTTTTTCTTCTACACCCAGCAGAAAGACATCAGCCACTCTGCAGAATCAGTTCTGGGGAGGCCCAGAGCTCCCTCTATGACTTGGAAGAGAGCATATAAAGACTAGCTTTCCACGTTAGACCCTTCAGACAGAATGACTCACTCCCATCATGACTCAAATTTTGTGTGAAAACATTTTCAAGAGTTTCAATGTTATGATTTCCAAATCATATAGCAGTCATATTTCAGAAAGAATGAAATCTCAGCTGTGTTTCTAAAAAGCTCCAGTAATTTGCTGTCTTTGGGTTCCCAATCTTCAATGCTTGAAAGGCCTGAACTCTAGGACACATGCCAGTCTAGGGTTTTAAAGGAAAAAATTGCAGATTTTTCTTCTTTAAGCACCCTTTTTTCATATCCATACTCCCCTTCACTGGATGCTGCTTCCATATGCCAAGAAATGTATCAAAATAGGTTCTCAAGAAGGACTGTCCCAAAAGTAACACATCTGATGGTGCGTGTTTACTTCTTGTAAGTGGGACCTCTGATCTTGTTCAAGTGAACGTAAGTCCTCCAGCTTTGTAACTAGCTAAGTAAGGTAATCCCAATACTTGGAAGAGCCTGTCCTTCAGAGTCTTATGCTAGCACTCATTAATGTAATTATCTCCAAAATGGAAAGGATTTTCTTTTTTGAATGTTATTAGAAACTAGGAATTAGCTGTTTTGATACTTCAAGTTAAAATTCTAAATACCTTCAAATTAAGAGACATGCTGTACATTTTCAATGAACTAATGTGCAGCTTTTAACAAGTGAAAATATATCACATGAAAATGATTTTGCAGTGATCTAAACCCAATTAACCTCAAAGAATGCTATATGAATATAGACTGTGAAAGATTTTAATTATAGCTGGAAATGCTATGCAATTATTGACCAAGTTTGGCAGAGACATTTTATGTTGCTTACTGTTACTACGTTCTGTTAGCTTTTTAATGTGGAAGTAGAAAAAAATTAGTATCAAATCAGAATGGTAATTTGGAGAGTCATGGATTGAATACTTGTTGACCACTTGAAATAATAATTTCAGCAGTCTTTCCAAAATAAAATTCCCTTTTAGCTGTTATACTACAGGTATGTGCTTGAAACAAAATTAAATGAAAATATATTAGTAAAGTACCTGATATAAAGAAGCACCAATTGCTGTTTCTAATTATGAAAATGTTTGCTACTAATCTCGTAAGTCTACTTAGAGTCTTTAGTCATACAGAGCTCTCTTACAGACAGAAACTATAGTTTCAGAAAAAAAAAAGGCGATCTGAATTATTTGTGACATTTTTATAGTAGCTGGATAAAGTTCAGAATTGTTTCAAGCATTCCTCAATACATAGAGTTGAAACAGTGGAATGCAAAGACTTGAGTGCTTGTAAATACATCTATGATATCTCTATTCCATTTGGAGGTTCAAACAGGTAAGACAAATAATCCTCATAAAACTATAGTGTATACAATTGTAGCTATAATAAAACAGAATTTAAGGACAAAATTAAACATTTTGTTTTTTTTTCATAAGAAAAGTCAATCACTTCTCTGCATTCACTTCCTGTTTAATTTAAGCACATGCAAAAGTACAATATTCCCATTTTACAGACAAAAATGAGGCAAAGAGAAATTTAAGCATTTGAATAAAAGATCTGCTAAGGGATTCACTATAAAGTGATGTTCTTTCTATTAAGAAGCTGTGAACATAGCACGTATTTTGTGCTTTCATGTTATACAAAGCTCTTCTTGAGCTGCACAAGGTAATGCTGCATTTGACATAGAAACAGAATAATTTAAGTTGTAAGGGACCTCTGGAGATCATCTGGTCCAACCTCTCTCTCAAAACAGAGCCAGCTTTGAAGTTAAAACAGGTTGCTCAAGGTCATATTCAGTTGAGTTCTGAATATCTCCAAGGACACAGTTTTCACACTGTCTCAGGGCAGCCTATTCCAGCACTTGACCACCCTTATTTTGAAAACATGTTTTCTGATATCACGTCCTATAGTTACTTATATACTATTACAGTAGAAAATTCTCAAGTCTCATGAGGAAGAAAAGAAACCCTTAAACTAATTCAGTTTATTCCAGGGTTTTGTTGTTTTTTACTCAAAGCTAAATGGCATTGAGTGCAGAAGGCAAAAGAAATTATTAGATAGAGAAAAACTGCTATTAATTTGCCAGTATACTACTTTTGAAGGCCAGCTACACTTGAAAGACAATTTTTCTAGCAATTGCATAGAGTCTGTGTTACCATTATCCACATATTCTCGTGAATTTACAAGTTAATTAAAGCCAGGGAACAACATTCAGAACTGGGTTTGAAAACGTATTCATAGAGATGGGTTTTCAACCTTTCCCCAGCAAATTTTTAGCTTTGGAAGTTAAATACGAATGACGTCCTAATGATCACAGAAAGCTAGTTGTCTGCAGGGCACAAGGTTTGATCAGTGTAAAATCATCAGCAGAGAAGAAGAAACAATGGAAGAGGATATTCAGAACTTCTGTTAAAAAGGGGCAAACATGATCAGTAGGCAAACTGACTATCAGACTTGAACAGATGTATATCACAGGGAAAGACCTGAGCCTGAGGGCTGAACAGAGACAGAGAAGACCACAGGAGGAACCTAGGACCCCTGAAAAGGCTGATCAGAAACCAAAACATTCTGTGAACAGTGAAAAGGAAGGCTGTTGCTTGCAAGGCTGTGTTTTTCCCCGCCTCTGATCTTTCTCCCATGTTTTGCGTATGAGAAAAAAAGTAATTGATTAAAAAAAAAATCATGCAAATTTTGCATTTCATTTAGTTCACCTGCCTCTAAAGAATAAATCATTCCTCAGGGTGGAATGTTATAAGGAGTATGCTTCTATTACAAGGATTATATGTGGATGCAATCTAGGTTGGCTAGAGAAAGAAGAATCTAGCATGAAATACTTCGGAGTGCCCTGCTAGTGTTCAGGACAATATTCATCCCAAGTGACATCCTCCTATTGTAAATATGAATCAGCTAATTACAACTGTAACAGAGATTTAAATAATGCCATCAAGCCCAATTGTGTAGTCAAAGCTGAGGAAAAGGCTCAGAGGACTTTAGGGCTAACCAAAAGTAACCTAAGAGTAAATGTTTCTCCTGAATTACCTGAAGTGAGTCTCAGTACTCTGCAATAATTCTGTAAAGGAAGACAGCCTTAATCTTGCGTTGCTACTTCTGTCCTGAACCTTCTGATTTCGTGATGCCCATCATTATTTTTTTCAGGATGCCTGTCTTAAGGAGACTGATTCTCTACGTAAAGTTTTTGATTAATTCTGGACTCGATCTTGGTATCTTGAGCTCTTCCTAAAAGGGATATGAAGTTAGATAGCACAGTGTTTTAAGGTTTATTTTGCATTCTCTCTTTTTAACAGATTAATGGCTAATTCATTACATTTTCACTTAACATACTGATTTCTTCCATCCCGGAAGCAGTTAAAGCTGCTTGCACTATTTTTCCTATTTTTCAAAGGTTTAGAATCATAGAATCATAGAATAGTTAGGGTTGGAGAGGACCTTAAGATCATCTAGTTCCAACCCCCCTGCCATGGGCACAGACACCTCACACTAAACCATCTCACCCCAAGGCTCTGTCCAACCTGCCCTTGAACACTGCCAGGGATGGAGCATGCACAGCTTCCCTGGGCAACACACTCCAGTGCCTCACCACCCTTACAGTAAAGAACTTCCTCCTTATATCCAGTCTAAGCTTCCCCTGTTTTAGTTTTAGCCCATTACCCCTTGTCCAGTCACTAATGTCCTTAATGAAGAGTCCCTCCCCAGCATCCCTATAGGCCCCCTTCAGATACTGGAAGGCTGCTATGAGGTCCCCACGCAGCCTTCTCTTCTCCAGGCTGAACAGCCCCAACTTCCTCAGCCTGTCTTCATACGGGAGGTGCTCCAGTGTCCTGGTCATCCTCCTGGTCCTCCTGTGAACTCGTTCCAACAGTTCCGTGTCTTTTTATGTTGAGGACACTAGAACCGTTACACAGTACTCTAGGTGAGGTCTCATGAGAGCAGACTAGAGGGGCAGGATCACTTCCTTCGACCTGCTGGTAGCGGTCATTTTGATGCAGCCCAGGATACGGTTGGCTTTCTGGGCTGCGAGCGCACACTGCCGGCTCATGTTCAGTTTCTCATCGACCAACACCCCCAAGTCCTTCTCCACAGGGCTGCTCTGAATCTCTTCTCTTCCCAACTTATAGCTGTGCCTAGGATTGCTCCAACCCAGGTGTAGGACCTGGCACTTGGCATGGTTAAACTTCATAAGGTTGGCATCAGCCCACCTCACAAGTGTGTCAAGGTCCCTCTGGATGGCATCCCTTCCCTTCAGTATATCAACCGAACCACACAGCTTGGTGTCATTGGCAAACTTGCTGAGGGCGCACTCAATCCCACTGTCCATGTCACCGACAAAGATGTTGAACAAGACCGGTCCCAACAGCGATTCCTGAGGGACACCACTCGTTACTGGTCTCCAGCCGGACATTGAGCCATTGACCACAACTCTTTGCGTGTGTCCATCCAGCCAGTTCTTTAACCACCGAGTGGTCCACCCATCAAATTGATGTCTCTCCAATTTAGAGACAAGGATGTCATGTGGGACAATGTCAAACACTTTGCACAAGTCCAGCTAGATGACGTCAACTGCTCTACCCCTGTCCATCAGTTCTATAGCCCCAACATAGAAGGCCACCAAATTGGTCAGGCATGATTTCCCCTTAGTGAAGCCATGCTGGCTGTCACCAAGCACCTTGTTGTTTTTCATGTGCCGTACCATGCCTTCCAGGAGAATCTGCTCCGAGATTTTGCCAGGCACAGAGGTGAGACTGACTCGTCTGTAGCTCCCCGAGTCATCCATTTTCCCCTTCTTGAAAATGGGGGTTATATTTCCCTTTTTCCAGTCGTCGGGAACTTCACCTGACTGCCATGATTTTTCAAATATGATGGCCAGTGGCTTAGCAACTTCATTCACCAGCTCCGTCAGGACTCACAAATGGATTTCATAAGGTATCATGGACATGTGCACGTTCAGGTTCTTAAGATGGTCTCGAACCAGATCCTCTCCTACAGTGGGCCCAAGGTCTTTGTTCTCACAGTCCCTGCATCTGTCTTCCAAGACTTGGGTGGTGTGGTCAGAGCATTTGCCAGTGAAGACTGAGGCAATGAAGTCATTAAGAACCTCAACCTTCTCCAAATCCAGGGCAGCCAGTTCTCCTGACAGCATTTGGAGAGGGCCCACAGTGTCCCTAGTCTGTCTTCTATTTGATACGTACCTACAGAATCCTTTCCTGTTATCCTTAACATCCCTAGCCAAGTTTATTTCCAACTGGGCCTTAGCTTTCCTAACCTGGTCCCTACCTTTCCAGACAACATCCCTGTTTTCTTCCCAGGCCGCCTGTCCTTGCTTCCACTTTTTATAAACCTCTTTTTTCCTTCAGAATTTCCTCAGCAGCTCCTTATCCATCCAAGGAGGCCTCCTGGCCCTCCTGCTGCACTTCCTTCTCGTCAGGATGCAACACTCCTGAGCTGCAGTAGGTGATCCTTGAATATCAACCAACAGTCTTGGGTACCCCTGCCCTCTAGGGCTATATCCCATGGAACCTTACTAAGCAGGTTCCTGAAGAGGCCAAAGTCTGCTCTCTTGAAGTTCGTGGCAGTGAGATTGCTGCACGCTCTTCTCACTGTCTTGAGGATCTCAAACTCGACCATCTCATGATCACTACAACCAATGCTGCCCTGGAGTGTCACATTTCCAACCAGCCCCTCGCTGTTGGTGAGCATGAGGTCAAGCAGGGCACCTCTCCTTGTTGGCTCCTCTATCACTTGCAGAAGGAATTTGTCTTCCACACAGTTGAGAACGTCCTGGATTGCTCATGCCAGGCTGCATCATCCCTCTAATAGGTATCAGGGTGGTTGAGGTCCCCCATAAGGACAAGGGCCTGCAAGCTTGAGGTTGGTCCTGTCTATAGAGCACTTCATCCACAGAGTCCTCTTGATCAGGTGCTCTGTAACAGATCCTCACAGTAATGTCTCCCATCGCTGTTCTCCCTTTAACCCTGACCCACAAAACCTGTCCCCAGAATTCCATACTCTCCAGGCTATACCTAACATAAATAGCAACTCCCCCTCCCTGCCTGCTGGGCCTGTCTTTTCTGAAGAGCCTGTAACTTCCAACACTCCAGTCATAGGAGCCATCCCACCATGTTTCTGTGATACCTATTATATCATATCCCCATAGGCACACATCTCTAATTCCTCTTGTTTGTTCCCCATACTATGGGCTTTTGTATAGAGACATCTGAGCCGAGCTCCAAATGAAGCCGGCTCATTGGCTGGAGTGGCTAAAATATCTCTGCATTGCTCCAAGCATTTATTATAGGTGCTGGCAACTGACCGGGAGTGTTGGGATGGAATGATGTACCCCTCTCCCAACACATCTAGCTTAAAGCTTTCTTGACCAGCCTGTCAAGCCTACTACCAGACCAGCTGCACCAGCCTCCAGTAGACCTGGCCTCCCAAATTCTGTTCTAACCATTTATCAACCTGCCAAACCCACCTTGCCTTTTTAAGGTCCTCCCCTTTATCCTGGAGAATTGATGAAAAGACTATTTGAGCACCACATCACCTAACCACCACTCCCAGGGGTCTGTAGTCTTTCTTAACATTCTCCAGGCTACTCCTATCACTAGCATCCCCATGGACCACAAGAAGTGAGTAATAGTGGGAGTTTAGTAACTCCACTAGACCAGGCAGCCTCTCTGCAACATCCCTGGTAGACAACACACCTCCATTAAGTCTAGGTCAGGCCAAAAGATGGATGCCTCCGTGCTTTTCAATGTAGACTCCCCTACTACTATGACCCACCGCTTTTTCCTGGCAGCACCAGTAGTGACCTTCTTTACCAGTGCATCAGCCGGTTGTTCGTGGTATTTCCTCATTAGCCACCTGCAGAACTGCAAAGCTGTTCTGGGTGGGGACATCATATTTAGGAGGAAGCCCCTTGCCTTTAATTGTCCTCTTCCTCCCTTTTTTTTGTGTTTGTTTGTTTGTTGTGGGTTTTGTTTTTTTTTTGTTTTTTTTTTTTGTTTTTTTTTTTTTTGTTTTTTTTTTCCTTTGTTACTAGTTCCCAGCTTCCTGGGTTAACGGCCTCCTTCTTTAATGTATGAGCTATGACGGACACTTGAGGCCCCTGCACAGTATGGCCCTGTAGCAAACAGTCCTACTTCTTCTCAGCTTCCCTGGCATCTTTGAGCCTATTGACACCGTCCCACAGCTCAGTCCCTGCTGCAGAAAGGCCTCCACCGAGCTCACAGAGTGCAGCCCTGCCCATCGCGCACCCTCCCCTCACCAGACCAGTGCAGGCACTCTCTACACCCCGAGCTCCGCACTGCAGCCTCCCCTCTCATCGGCTCTGTCTGGGTGCCTACGCTGGCCACCACGGGGCAGCCAGAGCAGAGCTCCCGGCCCTGGCCATGAGGCGAGTGTTCACCATCCCGCTCGCCCGCCTGCACAAACCGCTGCACCACGTCTGCACCCCGTGCTCCCTGGGGCGGGTTTTTACCCACTCAGGGCTGGTGCCGCTGCTCCTGGCTCCGCCCCCTGTGAGTCCCCGCTCGCGTCAGCGGAGCGGCCGGCTCCTGAGCAAGTCCTGTCGAGGGCTTGAGGCTCCCTCGGTGGCTCCTCCTGCTCTGAGTTGAGGCTCCTGGGCCCTGAGCTTCCCCCTGCTCAGGTGCTGAAGGTGTTTTCTCTCGAGCTACTCACCTCGGCAGTTGAGGACCTTAATTTGAGCTTGAGTTTGACAGATCAGCTTAAATTTTGCTTTGAAGAAAAAAAAAAAAACAAAAAAGCCCACCAAACAAAACCCAGTATAACCCCAAACCACATGAACCGCATGAGCATTATAATGAAATAATCTTGAATAGACAATTTAATTAGTATTTAAGTGATCCTGAATTACAATGAAATTCCTATGGAAATGTGAACACCCACCTGCATATCAAATAAAGTCACAAGATCATTGCTTTTACAGTAAATACAATTTCAGTTTATAACAACTGGATTTCTTAAAGAATGTGTCATCAGAACATAATAGATAATTGCAAAGATTTAACCACATAGGAATGCATATGTGATGCACTGGTTTATAGGAAGGATTGGGAATAAGCAAGCGCTAAGTGTTAGTATGAGCTGAGTTCATACAGAATGACCTTGAAAAGTAATTTTCACCTGTTTGTGCTTCAGCCAGCCCAGCTGGAATACTGCATAAAAAGCAAAAGCCAGTTGATAAGCAGATGCTCCTTTTAAGCTCTCTGTTAAGTGATGTATGTGAATTTCTGATGGAGATAATTTCACATGGAAGGCAGAAAGGTCCTTTTGTTTTGATGTCCCTCTCCTGGTTTTCTCCTTTTTTTTTTTATTTGTTTGTTTGGTTGTTGTTGGGGGTTTTTGTTTGGTTTGTTTGTTCTTGGGTTTGTGGTGGTTTTTTAATACATAGTTGGGTTAGAAATAAATAAATATCTATTCAATAGAAAGCTGTTAATCTGTGTCCTGTTTCTGCACCTTTATCTTGGTAGTAAGTACTAACTGTAGAGTAAGAAAATTCTCTCAATGTCAGGCTGAGGCTGGGAAGCATCCTGACATTAACACAGGCACGAAGGTGCACGCTACGCTACAGATGGAAGCCTTGCTGCCCAAGAGACTCTTACTGTTTTCTCTTTTTTCCCTGAGACCTCTCAGCAACAAGAGTGCAATGGACTCTGAATTGAAACTTTGAGGTAAATGAATGCTCAGGACACAAAACGCCCTTCCAAACCAGAAAAGCTGGTGGAGTCACAAACCCAAACTTATTCTCCTCTCAGATGTAGTGGAAATCTGCCCTCTCCCTCATCTGTCTTCATATTCTGTATTAAAACCATAATGAGTGCATAATTGTATTGCTCAAAAAACAAATATAAGGGAAGAAAGAAGGCAATGATTGTCAGACAGGAAAAGAAACATGCTGAGTTCAAACCGACCATGACTAATTTAGCTGTGGTAAGATACATTATTAATATGAATTTTAAATAAGAACTGAAATGTCATGTGTTATTTTGATAACAAATAACAACAAAAATCCAAGTAATTTTAAATAGTACATTTCCTAAAATGTAGGGATCAAAATAGCTGGTATCTGTCAGTACCTATGATAACTGTATTTTTTCACATTTCCAGTCCTATACCTTTGGGCAGAGATGTAAAATAATTTCATTCCTAATGACAGTTGTTGGAACTATCTCACAGGAGCTGCCAGCAGCTCCTTTATGCTGCTGTGATGTAGCAAAAGCTAAAGGTACCTGCAATAGATATGAATGATTTAGTAAGTGGATCAACTTACCCTGCCCCAGTTATTCACTTAATGAATTGGTGGTGGTGATGACGATGATGATGAAGACGATGACGGTGCAGAGTAGCCCTGTTGTGTTTGCCTTACATTGAGGTTCAATATTGCTTTCAATTACAGTGGGTTAAATTAGGAAAATTCTGTTGATGTCAACATAAAATGACAGCTACACTGCAGGACGAGGCTCTCTCTAGAGCTTTCTGAATCTGCTAAAATTTCTTTTAGATGTGCTGTAGGGCTCAGTGTAAAACGTTGTAACAAAACACTCAATCAAATACTTAACTTTAAGCATATGTGTAATACCATGCCTGATCAGCAAAGCTATGTGTAACTATGTGATTAATGTTAAATAAATGGGACAAAGTAAAACCATGTGCTTAAAATTTAAGCTTAAATGCTTTCTTGAGAGTAGAACATATAACTCGTTTCCTTAAAAGAGCTATAGTCCAAAATCTTGGCTGAACGGTGGTTGTTATATTTTGAATGATGTTACACACAGAACTCTGACAACATCTTGAGTAGGAAGTGTTATTTCTCAGTAGAAGAAAAAATGTTTCCATATAGTTATATGACTTATAAATAAACTTATGGATATTCTTTGTTGCTCCTAGTCTAACATTGTGGGAGACTCCTCATATTTAATTTGGCCGTGCAGAATGACAACACTCTGTTTCTTTCATAAGAATGAAAAATTGTGATGAAATTCCCCAATTAAAGAGAGATGATTTAATGATGAGACCCTTTCATGGGGCCCTAAACCACTTATAATTCGGAACCACTGGTAATCGTATTGTTTCTGTAATAAAAGCTACAAATCTGTCAGTATAAGCAATTACCATTCTCAAGGTTTGTAGAACAAAGTACTTTGTTATAGGATCAAACTTTATCATTAGGTATCATTTGGCTAACTACTTCCAGTACTGATTTTTCTTTTTCCTTGCAATGTCCACTCCTACATGGGGAGGAGCTGGTTCATTATTTGGTGAAGAATTGTTCCAAGTTTAAGTCATTCTATAAACTGAATGATCATTTGGAAAATATTATAGTATGGCTACTTTCTTTTTATTCTGTAAGCTAAATCTTATTCAGTGTAAATAGTCATTTATCTCTGACCTGGCACCACATATTTCCTAACTTACATGCACTGGGGTATCTGTAAGTATGGAGGCTGGGGAAAATGAAACCCGTCTCTGCAACCACACTGTCAAGATATCTAAAATATGCATCTACACGTTTTAAAAGCACTCTGTACAGCACTTCCAAAGACGGGCCACTAAAAAATTTGGGTACTTATGACTTTGAGTGTTATTAGGTCTGCTCAATTACCCTTTCATCTGAAATCTGCAGTGCTACTTCAGCACCTCCATTGTGTTTTGAGACTCTATCCTCTTTTGTGCTGAAGCTTAATTTCACTCCCAATACTTGATTGCTCTCACATTTTATTATTATGCAAACTAAAAGAGACAATGTACAGCTGGTATTTTAAAAAACCCAAATTAATATCAGGAGATTGTGAAGTTCTTCCCTAATTTTTTTTTTCTTCCACTATATGGTGATCAAGTATTCTTTGAACATATTTTGTTATTGTAAATTCTATTTGAAGTCTTTCTTATTTTTTCAGTTCATTACAGTCCAAAACCACCTCACTTTGAAATATGGATGTGCTGTAAAATTAATACCAGAGGTGTTCTATGTATGTGAATGTATACAGGCACGTACAAGTGTCCATATTACAGTAACAACAATAATGACAAGAATTGCTATTTAAAATATGAATAGTCTAAATAAAAAAACCTTATTTTCTTAGTTCAAGAAACAGGATTTCATAAAAACCTTCTTTATTCCATATTTCCTTATTAAAATACAACCATGCTACAAATAATTGCGGAATTCTGAAATGTATTATGATTTAGAATAATACACCTATACTGTCTTCAGGTTTAAACTTTCATTCCCACCAGACAGAGAATTGTTTTTTCAGAGATTACAAACACTGAGAAGTAACAGTTTTATTCTTGTCCCAGAAGATACGTGTATTTTCTTTAAGACTGAAAAATCTTCACAGTCTGTCATTCCTTAACATGCTGAATGACCCCATTGTATCTGTACTTTAAAAAAAATATTATTCTTTACATGGAACAATATTAGATTGAAACATTGTCTATTCAGAATTTTCTTTTATTTTAGGGGTGGGAAAGATTCATTGTCCAAATCCTATATAATAGTCTAAAGGCCATGCTTCAGGGAACACAGTGGGTTGGGAGACATGTATGCAATTCTCTGGCCACTGGTGTATAACTAAGTAGTCCAGAACTATGGTTTTTTTCAGCTCTACCTTACAAATAAATGGTAGGCTGGGTAGTGCAGTACATCCGGTGCCTTTTGGAATTTTCAAAGAAACACTTTTCCCATGTTTTAAGTAACAATGGCAGATAAAGACTGTCAAATTGATGTCATGGCGGATTGGAGGTGTCTATTGTTGTGCTTTCAGGCAGGCCTGACCAGTCCAGCTGTGGAGCTGCTTAATCTCTGTATGATACAGCTTTGTTTTCTCCATGATCTAAACACACATACAGACCTTGGCATCTGTCAGCTATAACAGGAGCATCTCAGAGGCACCATTATGTTTAATTCAGACATTTCTTAAAGCTACAGAAGTCTGAAGGGACCAAGTTTTGTAGCCTTATGCTTTGTATAATCTTCAAAAATTGTATTACAAATACTTGTAAAGATCATTTTTTATGTGCTAAGAACACTGTTTGTGGATTCTGGACAAGCATAAAGTGAAAGTGGAGAAATAAACATAAACTAATTTGCTTTATTTTTAAAATATTAGAAATGCTTTGAAATGTGATAGAGAAAACAAAACTTTCTGAGCTAAAAAACCAACTCGATTCTTAGATCACTGGGATGGTATGAAAATTACCTAGTGAGTGTACGGGAAGCTGCTGCAAAAATGGAGAAGAAAATGAAAATGCAGTGAATATCAGCTGTGTTTCATAGATGTTCCAGTGAGTGGTGATGAATATGTCTAACAAATTCATATGAGGGTACTTTTCAATTATGTTATGGAAAGTCATTGGGCAATTTTATTTTTACATTGGCCATGAGCTCAAACAGTGAATCAGTTAAAAAGAAAAGTACTTCTAAAAGAAAGTATTCTTGTGGAAGCCCTACAACTGAAACGGCCAAGATTTGCACAACTCTAATTGCAATCATTGCACGGCAGGTTGCTGATTATTTTAGACTGATTTGTATGAAACATAGAGAAATTCTGAATATATTGAGAAGCATGATTGATATAATAAATTGATTGATATAATAAAAGACTGCATCTGCTTCCATGAAGGAAATAGTATCCAGCTAGCTTCCGAAATTACTCAGTGTATTACAAAAATATGCAAAATGAGATAAGGAAAGGAAAGTCCCTGTAAACTAACAAATAATTATTTTATTTGAAACATTAAAATTGAAATGGACCTTTTATTTGCTTGACAGTCTCCATAGGTATCTGCAAATGAGAGCAAACAACCTTACAAGTGTTTGATTCAGTGCTTGGGAAAGATCTAAGAAAAAAGTGAGAGCTTGAGAGACTTGATTCTTTCTTTTGTCTTTTCCAAATACAAGTATTTTATTTTCTTCTTTCTAATCCTTTAGATCCAACTATCATTTCCTTAGTTTCAAACTCCCAAAATGTTATAACCTCTTTTGGGTTTTGAGATTCCTCTTCCTTCATAGTCTAATTGCTGCAGATGTGCTGAATCTGACAGGACATAGTTTGGTACTTCCTGATGTAGACACGTTACCCCACATCCTAAAAAAGTGTAGCTGCATTAGTGCAATCATTTTTCCAAGATAACTAAACATTTCTGCACCTTTGACCAGCCCAAGTCAAGAGCGTTCTGTAACTATGAAACAGTAATGTTCTCCAGCTGTTTGTATTTAATAGAAATCTATAAAAATCTGTAAAAGCTTCATTTTATTTGCTCAGGAATCCATTCTCATACTCAATATGAAATCAGGTATGTATCTGTATCATAACTTAGACCTGGACCAGAGGAAGATGGCTAAAACCAAACCTGATCCTTGGTCCAACTTAGATCATCACTGTCATAACATAGAGAAGTCACTAAATAACAAAGGGGAGTCAAACTTCAGTTGTCTACAAGGTCTCTCTGCATTTTTTGTACATGATAGAGGAAATCCCTCAAAAGACTTGCATTCAGCTTATCCAACTGGTATGGCAAGCTTCCATGTGCAGCCAGGACAGTGGTAGGCAGAATAAATGGCCCAAGGCAAGCCATATTCTGTACATGCCTAAGGTTTCGGCTCCTGACCCTGTGGAACCATCCACTTATGTTTGGCCAGTCATTTTGTCCAGAGCTTGAACTTCACTGAATGTCTGGAGTCAAAAAAGTCAGTATAAAAATATCCACAGGTTTCTTATCTTTGATAAAGGAATTCAGGGCAGGGTAGCTGTGGCTGTATACACTACCTAATTGGACACAGAGATCAAGTGCTTTGTTTCCATACAGGTGTATCTTTTCTTAATAAAGGAAAAGGTAAGTTGCATACAGTTGTATTTGTCCCAAGAGAACAGGAAGAGAAAAGGCTTCCTATTTCAGCCCTTAAAAAGGTAATAGTGTACATTTTCCATCAGTCAGTCAGTATTCCCCAGAAATGCTCTGCCAACACTTACATCTGCTCATCAAGTTTTCACCAAATGCCAGAACTTTCTGTTCCAATACACATGAGTAAGCCAGAAAAGTTTCTGCTGATAAAAGAGGAAATATTCAGTGGGAACTAACAGGACTGGTAGTGTTGCAATATGGGAACCAGAATATCAGGCTTTCATCTCTGCAGAGTTGATGTAACAACTTTTCTATCCTCTTTATGAAGTACAGATCCTTCATACTTTAAACTTACCTTTCGGAAAGATGCTGGTTTTTAAACAGCACATTTAGAGATAGACTCTTAGCAATACATAGACAATGCATGAAAAATTGTTAGCAGATATATGTGCATCTTCTCTGTATGTGCCATGGTGCAAAGATCAGCCACAGCTGTGTTTCTCAAACACATTATGAATTTTGTCCTCCATGCAGGAGTAACTTCCCTAAAGGGAGGAAAGCTGTGGTCCTGCCTCCTTCCTGCACTGACCTAGAGACTATGTCTAAGAAGCTCCATCATAGCTTAGCTGAGCTACGAAAATCTCAAATGCTCTTTCAGGAGGTAGCATGTCTCTCTCCCAGCTGTGGTCTCTGGCCCCGGCAGTGATCCTGTGTTACTATGACTACAGATGATTTCATTGCCTTCAAACCCTTCGATATCCCCTCACTCAAATATGATTTTTTATTTTGGAGGGAACAGGCAACTTTTTGTTTATTTCAGCTGAGAAAACAACAAAAAAGAAAACTTTGAGAGTAGCATGAATCTTTTAATAGCAGTTATTTCCCCTGGATTGACTCAATTGGATCATTAAATTTCTTTTGTTGGGTTTAATAGAGAATGATTGAAAAATCAATGTATACATGCTTGAGATCATGGAAATGATGATATGTCAAAATGTCAGAGGGGCTGAAGGGGTAATGATAGAGTGTGGAAGAAAAGTCTCCCTTTGACTGCTGTACTTGGAAACTGAAAGGCTCAAAGTTTCTCGCTAAACACTGTCTTTTACTTTTTGAAGCATTTGACATTCATTGTGACTCAGTACACTTTTTTTAAAGAAAGCATTCCCCAAAGAAATCACAGAAATTCTTCTTCCATGCTTAAATAAAAGTCACAATATCTTGGTAACTCTTCCAAACATATTTCAACTACATGTGAAGTTCCATATGATACTCAGCAAATAAATTTGGTGATGAGAAAAAAACCCCAAACAAACAAAAATTATGGAGCTTACATAGTGGTTATTTCTACAGTTTTTAGATAATCAAGTGCATTTGGTACTGTAGATTTATAAAAAGATATGTGAATGTCAAAGCTCTAACAGAATTACCAGTATATTGCTCCTTTTTAACCCACAGAGTGGATTCAAGATTTTCTTTAAGCCTTCTCTGGGTAAACTGAAAAACTATCTAAAAATACCATGAACTAATTGATTTCTAATTATTTGCAGAGAACTTGAGATTTTAATATTTTTTAATTTATTTTGGTTGGTTCTTCTTGTTTTGCAATGCATTTCAAGAAGATACTTAAAAAAACTACCAAAAAAAACCAGAAATTGTGTTTCTTATTTGCTTGAGCATGGACAATTCTTTGAAAACTTCTGAGACCTCTTTTGTGACAGCACCATGGTTTTTACTTGAAGTTATTTGTGCCAGCCATCATAGTTATGGTTAACCCATGCTATCAAAGAGCTTCAGGAGCTCTCTTAAGGAAATTTACATTTCCTTGACTGTGCAAAAAAATGAAGAAGGAAATGAAGGTCTGCCCATTTAAAATTATTTCCCTGAGATCCGTAAGATGAGACTCCACAGTTAATTTTAAAAACCATATTAAAAAAAAAAAAAAGACAGAAAAAAACCTCCAAACCCGAAAGAAAACAAAATAACCAACCCTGTGTATATATAGAATCATAGAATCATAGAATAGTTAGGGTTGGAAAGGACCTCAAGATCATCTATTTCCAACCCCCCTGCCATGGACAGGGACACCTCACACTAAACCATCCCACACAAGGCTTCACCCAACCTGGCCTTGAACACCACCAGGGATGGAGCACTCACAACCTCCCTGGGTAACCCATTCCAGTGCCTCACCACCCTAACAGGAAAGAATTTCCTCCTTATATCCAATTTAAACTTCCCCTGTTTAAGTTTTAACCCGTTACCCCTTGTCCTGTCACTACAGTCCCTGACGAAGAGTCCCTCCCCAGCATCCCTATAGGCCCCCTTCAGATACTGGAAGGCTGCTATGAGGTCCCCACGCAGCCTTCTCTTCTCCAGGCTGAACAGCCCCAACTTCCTCAGCCTGTCTTCATACGGGAGGTGCTCCAGTCCCCTGATCATCCTCGTGGCCCTCCTCTGGACTTGTTCCAGCAGTTCCATGTCCTTTTTATGTTGAGGACACCAGAACTGCACACAATACTCCAGGTGAGGTCTCACAAGAGCAGAGTAGAGGGGCAGAATCACCTCCTTCGACCTGCTGGTCACACTCCTTTTGATGCAGCCCAGGGTACGGTTGGCTTTCTGGGCTACGAGCGCACACTGCCAGCTCATGTTCATTTTCTCATCTATCAGCACCCCCAAGTCCTTCTCTGCAGGGCCGCTCTGAATCTCTTCTTTGCCCAGTCTGTAGCTGTGCCTGGGATTGCTCCAACCCAGGTGTAGGACCTGGCACTTGGCATGGTTAAACTTCATAAGGTTGGCATCAGCCCACCTCACAAGTGTGTCAAGGTCCCTCTGGATGGCATCCCTTCCCTTCAGTATATCAACTGAACCACACAGCTTGGTGTCATTGGCAAACTTGCTGAGGGCGCACTCAATCCCACTGTCCATGTCAGCGACGAAGATGTTAAACAAGACCGCTCCCAACAGCAATTCCTGAGGGACACCACTCGTTACTGGTTTCCAGCTGGACATTGAGCTATTGACCACAACTCTTTGCGTGTGGCCATCCAGCCAGTTCTTTAACCACCGAGTGGTCCACCCATCAAATTGATATCTCTCCAATTTAGAGACAAGGATGTCATGTGGGACAGTGTCAAATGCTTTGCACAAGTCCAGGTAGATGACATCAACTGCTTTACCCTTATCCATCAATTCTGTAGCCCCATCATAGGAGGCCACCAAATTGGTCAGGCAGGATTTCCCCTTAGTGAAGCCATGCTGGCTGTCACCAAGCACCTTGTTGTTTTTCATGTGCCTTAGCATGCCTTCCAGGAAAATCTGCTCCAACATTTTACCAGGCACAGAGGTGAGACTAACTGGTCTGTAATTCCCCGGGTCTTCCATTTTCCCCTTCTTGAAAATGGGGGTTATATTTCTCTTTTTCCAGTTGTCGGGAACTTCACCTGACTGCCATGATTTTTCAAATACGATGGCCAGTGGCTTAGCAACTTCATTCGCCAGCTCCTTCAGGACTCCCGGATGGATTCCATCAGGTCCCACGGACTTGTGCGCATTCAGATTTTGAAGATGGTCTCTAACCAGGTCCTCTCCTACAGTGGGCCCAAGGTCTTCATTCTCACAGTCCCTGCGTCTACCTTCTAAGAACTGGGTGGTGCAGTCAGAGCCTTTGCCAGTGAAGACCGAGGCGAAGAAGTCATTCAGAACCTCAGCTTTCTCCAAATCCTTTGTAGCCAGTTCTCCCGAAAGCTTCCTCAGGGGGCCTATTTTGTCCCTAGTCTGTTTTTTGTTTGCTACGTATCTGTAGAATCCCTTCCTGTTGTCCTTAACATCCCTGGCTAAGTTTAATTCTAATTGGGCCTTAGCTTTCCTAACCTGGTCCCTAGCTTCCCGGACAACATCCCTGTACTCTACCCAGGCTGCCTGTCCTTGCTTCCATTTTTTATAAGCCTCTTTTTTCCTTTGAATTTTCCTTAGCAGCTCCTTATCCATCCAAGGAGGTCTCCTGGCCCTCCTGCTGCACTTCCTTCTAGTTGGGATGCAGCACTCCTGAGCTTGTAACAGGTGATCCTTGAATATCAACCAACAGTCTTGGGCCCCCCTGCCCTCCAGGGGTATATCCCATGGAACCTTACTAAGCAGGTTCCTGAAGAGGCCAAAGTCTGCTCTTTTGAAGTCCAGGGCAGTGAGCTTGCTGCATGCTCTTCTCACTGTCCTGGGGATCTCAAATTCGGCCATCTCGTGATCACTACATCCAAGGCTGCCCTGGAGTGCCATATTCTCAACAAGCCTTTCCCTGTTGGTGAGCACAAGGTCAAGCATGGCACCTCTCCTTGTTGGCTCCTCTCTTACTTGCAGAAGGAAGTTGTCTTCCACACAATCGAGGAACCTCCTGGATTGCTTGTGCCGTGCAGTGCCATCGTTCCAACAGATGTCAGGGTGGTTGAAATCCCCCATGAGAACAAGGGCCTGCGAGCGTGAGGCTTTTCCTATCTGTCTGTAGAGTGCTTCATATAAAAATATTTCTGAAGAGAAAAAATTTGGATGCCCAACAGCCATATGTTGGTTTATAAACTGTCAACTGTCTCCTATAGCCCATTGTCCAAATTATAGTTTGGAATATTATTTCAATTCTACTTTTATGGAAAAAAAGTATCAAGGGATTGGCCCTTTTGTATTAGTCTAGGCATATACCCGTTATAAAATCTGTGTAGCAAGTGTTCTTTAATAGCTTCTCTCTTCATGACCATGCAACTGATATATCTAGAATTACAAAACATATTTCTTCCAATTCTGAAAACAGAAACTATTGTCTTACTCTTACATTTTGTATTATGATAACATTTAGGAGCTTCAATACTGACCTCAGACTCCACTAGGATGTGAGGCAATGGAAGAATAAAAATATAGATTTTGCTTACAGGAGACAAGAGATTCATAACAGACAGAAGGGGCAAAGGAGATCTAATTTTCATCACAGTCATGGGATGAGGCTCCTGCAATACAGCAACTGAATTTTAGTCAAATATTTTGTAGCCTGGTGAATTTTTTTCACTGAACATGGTATTTACTGGAAAACAGAATTTCTGGGTTGAATTGAGTAGGCTTTCTGTCAGATAAAATATGCATGAGGGTGCAAAAGTAACAAAAGGCTTCAGTTTTACAATTATAAACCAAACCTTTTAAAACTTGCTTTATACTGTCATTCCTTTGTTTCTGAATTGATACTAATGAAAAAATCTGAAGAATCCAAAGAAAAATGAAGTATTTTGTTTTGAAATTAATAGAATTCCAATTAACTCATTTTCTTAATGAGTTACCCATTAACCTCTTTTTGTTAAAAACTTCTTAAAAATTTATCAACCTTTTCTGTTTATCCAAAATGCCTGTGTTTGGGTCCCCAAACAAAAGCCCATCATCCACTTATACCAATGACCAGTTTTAAGGAAGATTTTACCATGCTCACATGAAACGGAAATGATGCCTTTGTGGATGTTTGCACAGTTCCAACTAACCCAACTATGAGCAGCAACATGACAAAAACATGGTCTTTTTTGTTTGTTTGTGGTGTTGGGTTTTTTTGTGGTGGTTTTTTTTTTTTTTTTGGGGGGGGGGGGGTGGTGCAGTGTAAAGGTTTATGTCGCTGGTTTAACAGCCAATTAATTGAATCATAGTTTGTACCTTAGGGGCTGGCACACTGATGAGCTGGAGTGGAAAGGCAATGAAGCTACATGCCTAGAACTGCACTTAATGATGAAAAGACCACAAAGCCGCATCCTTGGCCATTGTAGTTATGTAGCCAGGCTAATGGTAAGCTAGGGATGATACTGAAAAGTGAGATAAACAGATTATGTCTGGTATAACAGAAATAGAACCAATGGAATCATTCAAATTAAAAAAATACTGTTAAAGTAACAGACAACCCATTCCAGTGATACTACAAGCAGATTCACAATTAAAACTGTATTTTAGTGACTGAGAGATGGGATGATGAAAATGCAATGAGATTTTGTTTTCATCTGTGGAGTCGGTCTGGAGACCATGTGAAAGAGATGGTATACAGCAAAATTTGAGTATTTCTGCATATGAGGGTTGATAGATAGATAGCTAATATGGAAGTAGACAGTATTTCAATTAAAGACATAGAGCATTCTGAATAAAAGAGGTTGAAAAATCAGTTTCCAAACTGGAGGAACACCAGATAATATTTATCTTACTACAATAGTTACAGGATATTTTTAAAGAAGTATGGGGTCTGACTTCATTTTACAGTACTTTCACAAATGGTCTGATGCTGTATTGGTAGACTTTCACTCTGCTTCTAGATTCAAAAAATCCAACATCTGTCAGTCTTAAATAACTAATTGCATTCTGTAAATATCAAAGTAAGGCACAGTTCTACACCTGTATTCACATCTGCATATAAACATTTCTCTGTCCACTGCAGTTAAAAATTCAGTGCATTGAATGAGAGTGATACCCCTACCCCCAGTCAACGGTCATAGTTAGAAATCCTTATTTATTTCAAAATATGTAGACATGGCACTTAAACTGGAGTTGTTGCAACTCAGACAGAAGAATTTTAGTTCAGGAGGTAGTTGGGTCAATACATGTTGTGACAATGATGGGTGCTAATAACATATTCTCTGGTTCATGATAGATTTAGTATGAAAGCATGATTAACTTTCTCAACTGTTTTGGGGGATTTTATCCGCACCAGATCTGCGTGTATGCATAATCACTCCTTATTTTAGACTCATGATGGACTTTTACTAGAGTGATTTTATCAGGTGCCTATCTGCCATAAATTTCCAGTGTGGCTTCTTAGTGCTGCTATTTTTCCCCCTGAAACATGATATTATCCTGACCTTTTGCTCTGATGATCAGGGGTACCCATGAATCTATACTGTAGCCCAGAAAGTTTTTCTATAGTGCCAATGTCTTATGAGTCTCTTGGATAGCCATTATCTGATATGAAATTGTATCATGGAAAAATATCTACAGCCCTACAACCTTCTTTTTTAAAGACATGTAACTGACAAATTCATAATACATGATCATGCTTTTTTTTTTTATGTCCTTGGCAATTTTATCATTGATTTCAATGAGAACAAGAACAGAACTTGAGGACTTACGCCTTTTTCTTGGTCATTAAAGTGTAAATTAAAAATTGATGGCAATTTTGGTGAGATACCAGATGTAACTTACTCTATATAAAGCCGTTTAGACTGCTTTAAATGTGAAATAAAATGTCATCCAAATAAAGAGAACGAATAATGAAACCTTTTGAAACTAGGCATGATCAAAGCATAAAACTGTGTCTGGTCCCTCTTAACCTCAGTGAATGTTTTTATTTGGAAGTAGAGAACTTTGTGGTCCTTATGCTGCTGTCAGTTATGGTAGAGCTAAATTTGTCAATTTCAGTATAAATCATGAATAAAAAAATAAAAAGCATAAAACATTAACGAAAACAGGCTTTTCCTTCTCTCCTCAAGTACTAAAAGAATCTTGTTAATTTGGTGATGTCCTCAATAAGAAATGGCTCAAAAAATTCTTAAAAGGTCCTTTGGGCTGCTATCCATAAAAACCTTTAAAAACACCTTCTCTTTATCCTTTTTTAGTAATCAATCAGATCTCTAAGTTGTCATCATGTCTAAACATTTGCAGCTTATCACATGTTTCACACTTAGCAGTAAGTCTTCAAAAGAGCTCAAGAGCTCAAGTCTTGGACAAGCGTAATTGAGAGGTACAGTCCTGATCTGATTACAGTTGGTGACAAAAAAAAAAAAAAAAAGAAAAAAGGAAACAAAACCAGGTTAGCTTTTAATGTGGACTAAGTTAAGCAGGAGTTTAAATTCAAATAATTGAATGCAAGCATGCTTCATTTACCTGGGGTTGCAATGACACCACATTTCTTCAAAGTCTTCTAAAGATGGATTTTATTGAGCTTAAAAGCAGCAATGTCTAATATGAATTTGTTTGACCATGAGCTTCCTTTTGGACAGCAAGCTATAGAAGCTGTAAGTTGCCCAAAAACACAGAGTTCACAGCTACTCACATCTAATTCATACTGCTGTATGCAGCCCTAAGGTGACAATTATTTTTGAATTCTGTAACAAATAGAGGTCTGATATGATGGCTAACATAGAATAGCTGTTTTTTTCATCCTTGCAGCCTGGAGAAGACCTCATGGCTGACAACAATATGTCACCTCTAATCTTATTTCCTATTCCCAAACTATATTTTCTTTGAGATTTTTCTTTATTTTATTCTGCATTCTACCATCTGATAAAGCACAAAATTTTTCCAATAAAAAGAAAAAAAAAGAAAAATGTCTGACTTTATTGGGGCTAAAATAATTGTATGTATGATACTTCTGTGAGAATGCTTAGCTTTTTATCAATATTACTGGGGGTGGTCTGGTAATGGTTTTACTTAAATATCAAATTTTATGTGGGAGAAATTAATTTAAGGGAGACTTTGTAGTACTTTTTGAAATTCAGTAGAAAAAACTTACCAAATAAATTGAATGTGTAGTGCTATCTTAAAAATACAGCTGTATACTGTGTTTTAATAACATAATTTTCAATGGTATGTGGAAAACAAAACATTATTAACAGAACCTTCATGTTTAGTAATATTACCAGTGAAAAGATGTCTAACAGTTGGACAAATTTAAGGATTGATTTATATAAAAAAGGACAATTTCTGTACTCCATTCCAAGAGAATTATAAAGTTACATGGGAATATTCTATTGTAAACAAGTACTCTCCTGCCTGAATTGTCTCAGAGATCAGACCATCTTAAAGCTGCTATGGAAAGACACTCATATATGTGTTGTTCACAAGCCAACTTGGACTTATAATGGTCTGAGTGGCAGTCTAAAATGGATACTTGACTTGTGTCTTTTACCCTCCAGGTCAATCCTGAATATCTGGCAGATCTAATCAAATGTAGTACTCCAGTTTTCTTTTGAAATTCCATTATGGCACTGCTGCCTACCTTGACATAACATGATTCCTTAAAAAGGCACTAAAAGAGCATGAACTTTTGTTCAGTCTCACAAGCAGAAGCAAAGAGAACAGCAAAGCCCTTGAACAGCTAGTTTCTCCTTGATAGTTTCATTTTTAACATCGATAAAATTTTCACCTTTGTAGGAGGTATAATATGAAGATAATCCTGGTCCTAAGTTCCTTAAAAGATAAAATACAAAGGATAAGGAAGCTTACAAATAGAATTACTTCCTGAATTTTTGTGTCAAGGTATTTGCAAACATTGCAGAAGTGTCTCATCATAAAAAAGCAGTTGCAGAAACCTCTAAAATTCATTACTGCTAACACAAGACATTTATAAATGGGTAAATAGTATGGCTGTATAGATTTTTGTAGAGCCTCTAAGCCTTTCAGGAACCATATCCTCTTTTAGAATAAATTGTCACAGCACTGCAGGTTTGATGCCCACTCACCAGAAACAGCTTGAAAAATAAACAATTAAAAGAAAAAAAGAGGTGTCAGCGGTTTCTGTCACAGTTCAGAAAAATCTGAGCCAGCACTGTGACTTCAGAAAATTTGCAGAGTCTTAACTTATGACTTTCAAAAATGGAGCTTTAAATCTCTGTTCTCTTAGGAGTGACTAAAATTGAGTTGAATTTATGGAATGCTCATGCACGTTTATTTTTAATCCATGAATAGAAATAATCATATCAGACTCTTTCTATAGCCACACAAGGTCTATGTATGCGCCTGTTTGCATGCTTATGCACAGCTGAATTGTGACTGAAACTTTATGTCTCTGAAAGCCACAAGAAATTAGGAATACCTTAAGGGTACAGGTGGAAATTTGAATCTCCCCAGTGTACTAGTTAGTACAACTAGTCGAGGTCAACAAGGACTGACTACTTCTTCCCCAAGTCCCATATAAAACAAAATCAGAAGTCAGCTGTGCCCCTGAGAAGTATCACCACTGGGGAGAGCAAGGACTGTAAAATTTAGCATCACTTTTTCTTTTGGATTCTATATCAAAGCATATAGTCTCATAAAGATACTCACCAATCCAGTCCCTGCTTATAGCAGATAAGGGGTAAAGGAATTAAACAGTCATTGCCAGTATTTTATCAATGGACAGAATTCCATTTAGGAAGTACCAATCTCCTTATGGATCTGGTGGCTTAACAAATCATTTATGATCGGTATCCAATGCATTAGTAATTACAAAAGACTCACCTAAAAACTGTTGACTCAGTTAACTTGCCAGTCAGGATTTTTGTCTAGATGCATTACAAGTGGGAACTGATGCAGAGTTTCACAGGCTATATACATCCGGGGCTGACTTGGTTTACAGAGTCACAACAGATCTGACTTAGTGTTTCCCCCCACATCACCTGGGTACATCAATGCTCCCACTGAGCCACTGCAGAAGGGAGCTCTAGCAAGCCTCAGGTTTCACTTTGGTCTTGACTTAAACTTCATCAGGTAACTATATCCAAGGACATCTGAATTGAGCAGTACCCTGGGCTGTATACCAGCCAGCATTCATTGCCTCATAGGAATATAGGAAAATAGGGAATTCATGATAACCCTGTATAGTAAGCGGGCATTATATACTGCTAAATTTCAGTGCAATTCCTGTGGTATCAAATATTATATTAACATTAAAACCAAATGAGCTCATCATGATTAATGTTACTACAATGAATGCTGAAGGAATTAAAAACGATTATCCACTCATTGTAAAGGGTTGCTGATAATTAGGGCTATTACACAAAAAGGTACATTTTAAGCAATCACCACAGTTAATTCATTCAGCATTATATTATGCAGTGCTGATAACAATGAGTTCTCTTGGCACTCCTGTGGTTGCCACATGTGTGTCCATCAATAACCCACTGTACTGTACCTTCACTGGTTGAGCATCAAGTCACAAACACTTCAATAATGTGCTACCTGTTGGGAGCATTTATTATGCTTTTTTGAAGTTATTTTCTAACCATTAGCAAAACACAACTATAGAAACCATTTTCAGTGCATGTATCATGGTGCAAAGATAACTTTAATAAGTATTTTATTAAAAAGAAAGGAGAATGTGTGCTTAAATATGTATGGTCACTTGTGTGTATAAATAGGCACTTACACTTGAAAGCCAGAAGTAGTTAAACCAAACAAACCGCTTTATTCTTTCATCTTCTCCTTTACAGATTCCCTCCTCTATTTATTCTTACCATTTGTTGCTTTTTTCTGATATTTCGACTGTCAGCAAAGCAGGACTTGTGTTTTGTAGTGGCTGTGAACAGATAATTCAGTAGTATCAATACTAATATCAAGAGGTCCAATGTGATAACAATGTTTGTTTAAATTTCGCATAATGTTTGACATGGCATAGATGTTTGATTTTAGTGTCTCTAGTATATCTCAGTTGTGCCTGATTACCTGAGCCAAATTCAAAGTCTGAGGAGAGCTGCTGTGTAAGCTACTGGCTTACATGTTCTCATATAATTTTAACAAGCTGCAAACCATTTCCTTGGTAGTAAACATCCTATAGTAACCCATGAACAGACTATAGAAGGCTTTTAGGTGGGTCTGGCACTCTGTTGTTACCAATCTTGTTTACTTGCTTTTGTTGTTGGTAACAGTGAGTTCATGTTACCTAGTCTTTCCTAAAAATAAACATGTATCAAAACCCAGTAAGACCAAAAACCCAAACCCACTAATAATGTAAAAAATACTTTCATCTAAGTCTGGATTTAGTGCAATATTTTAAGATATGTGCCACTTAATCTCAAGTTCTCCCATGGAAGATAGAGCCTATTACTGTATTTAAATTTAGGCATACACTTAATCACTTTGCTGAATTAGGGCTTTAGGAGTTAGACAAAATTTGTAATACAGTTAAAAAGCCTTTCTTTTCCTAAGGACTGCAGAATTTGCCCTTTAGGCAGGACTTCTTTGTTATTTAGTGGAAGTATAAATCACTTTTACAAATGTCCTTTCACTTGCATAACTGTCATATATTTCTCTCTTCCTTTGTATTTTTGACAGTTTTAACTTGCATAAAGCATCTAAAAATCATGTTTTCAACAAATGTATTCACCTGTGGATGATAAAATGAAAGAGGTGGAGGCTAATAGTACTGAATTATAGGGTGGCAATTCAAAGCTATAAAAAGAAAGTCTTGAGGTCTGCTGAGTGCCATACCCATTAAAATGTCTATTTTCAATAACTGATAAGAAATGGAATGTCGGCACTCTGTTTGCTCTTTTCCTCGGTGGTGCTGACAAAGATATACCTTGTTGGTATTAAGCATAGAACACCTATTTTTGCAGACTAGTTTATATACCAGGAATGATGGTTCCGTGTGAAAGAACATGACCTCATGGGTTTCAGCATAGCATTAGGGACTCCCCATATTTTTTCAGCAATAACCACTGCATTCCTAATGATATTTATTGCTCATGGAAATGCTCAATTTGTTCTCATTGTAAATAATATAGCTGTTTTATATAGATGAAATAAAATACAGTTTAGTTATATTTTTTAAAATATTTTTCTTTTATTATTGTAAAACAAAATAGCAACAAATCCTGAATCAGTGATATGAAGTGGATCCTTCAGTGATGCAGGTTAGTATTTGTCGCTCAGATACATTTATCGATGCAGCCTGCATACTACTTAATCAGTGTCGGAATATGAAGCTTTGTCTGTGACCTTCAGATTTCAGTTAAATTCTCAGTTAAAAAAAAAAAAACAAAAACAAACTAAACATCGATTAGTATCCAGCTTTTCTAATTCAGTGAAAGATTCCACTAAAGCCATGGACAAAAGATATCTTACAATATCAAGCACAAGTTTTAAGTTAATTTGTCAGAAAGAGCTGCCCATTTTTTGGTCTTCAGTGTATACCAATAGTGAAATAAAAGCAGAATCCTAAAGAACTCCAACATTTCCCACACTGCTTACCCAGTAATCTTTCTGAAGACATCACAAGGGAGCAGGCTGTCTCTTGTTCTCTACTGTCAGTGCTACTATAGACATCACCTCAGTGTTTATTTGCATTTTTCTTCAGTCTTAATGTCTCATCCAACATTTGTTGAAATCAATGGAGTCGATGGCTTAGAGGGGATGTCATTTTCTGAGCCACAGAGCTTGTCAAAATGCAGTGTCGAAGCTAGGGAGTGAAAGTTGTTTGTTTGATGGGGTTTTGTTTGGTAAGATGATCTGTAAGGAAGAAGGGAGATCTCCCAGTGCTTCAGCTTCAGTTGCCGGTATGCTACGTTATGCTCCAGACTACCATACCCTGCTTAAATAAGATAAAGGCACTTTACAACCATTGCAGTTAGGTCAGGGCAAGGTAAAGGAATCTGCTTAGTGCAAATGAGAGTTGCATAGTTTGCAGTAAATACATTTCTAGACTTCTTAATTAAATAGGAACAACACTTTTATAGCAAAATTTAAAAGCAGGCTATTTATAAATATATGCTTGCAGGAAACCTAATTTGGGGAAATACTACAATTTCCCCACTAATGATGCTTTGTCATTGTGTGCGTAAGCACTCAGATCTTTATTTTTCTCTTAGTACATTGTTTTCAAGCTGAATTCATTGCAGCCTTGTAGATTTCAAGTGAAGACATTTTTGAGGCATTTGAGTGCAAATTAAGTGTCTGCAAAATGACAGCAAATGAGGACACTGCTTCATCCTGCTTCAGTAAATTTATAAATGAGTGAACAGGAATTTTGCCAACATTTACATATACATACCCACACAAGAATATGTATGAGCAATTTCAAGGGAAAGAATAGTGTATCCTGGAAAATAACAAATTCTTGAAATGAAAGGCTCTGAACAAAAACATTTCACATCCAAATAAAGGGGCCTTCTGTGTTGACCACTTATTCAGCACCAATCATTTGTGTGAGTCAAATTTCTGCCTGGACTATGGATTTCCAGCAATGGATATTGAAACAATGCCACCCACTACTACAGAGCTGTAATACCCTGGTACGCTTTGTAAGGCAGCTCTTGCCTCACGGAAAACTGAAAAATAGTATCTTCAGAAACAAATCCCTTTGCATGTGATGTTTTCTTCTTCTTCATAACTAAAGACATTTGCATGAGAACAAGGTCTTTGTTTCAGAAGAATCCAGCTACTTCCACTATTTGTTTCCCCACTTGAAGTCATAATCCCTGCTTTGTGACATCATAGTTGGTTACAGTGAAATTGGTTATTACTGAAGAAACAGAGGGATTAACTGCAGTCCTGCTGACTCTGGGCTGGGGGAGAAAGGAGATGTAATTTCAAGTAGGTATGCTTTTTCACTTCCTAGCATTTCTGCATGGCTTTTGCTTTGACAACTTTGTCTTCCACTGCATTATGTTCAGCCTCCTTTAAATGAAAAAGCTTTTGTATGTGTAGGTGGAAGCGAGCAAGGAAAATTATGTATAAGGAAAACCAGGTGTTCACAACTCTCTCTCCATTGTTTATTAAAATAAATAAATATATAGACAGAATTTGCTCATATTTCATCCAAAGCAAAATGAGACAGAAAGAGACAGACAAAGAGAACACAAATCAAGCATTGAACATAGTGACAAATTTTGCTGTAATTCTGGATGTCCTCAACTATTGATGAGGGATTCTGTACAGTAGATTTGACCAACACTTTTATTACAATTAAGTTACTTGATTAGTGTTTTCTTTTTAACTCTCTTCTTAATTATGACTTTTTCAAACTTACAAATGTTTCAGAGTGGTTTCAACATTTTGTGAGTATGCGCTTGTCATGAACTGTCCATTTATTCTCATGACAGTGGGTGACATAAAGTGAAAATCCTTCTTTATAGAACAGCATATTTGCTTATTTGGAAACACAGGTATCTCTTTCAGCATGTTCATATTGCTCAAAACATGTTCATGGGACTAGAGTTGATAGCATAAGGCTATCATATGTTATACATTTGGTATATTTAGAGGGTTTACCAAGCCACATATTATAAGTTTCTGCCTATAGCTGACTTCTATTAACAGAACATACAGTGTGATCACTGAAGGGCTTAAATGCCCCCGATCATCCTATGCAGCTGGTCATTTCAGCCATTAATGTGATTTAATCCCATTTGCAAGTGGATCACTTTCCTTCTGAAATGTGGGTATTTGCACTTTACTACTCTTAGCAGAAAACAGATCCAAAATGAGAAGGCTATAGGCCTTCTCAGAGCAGCCTTTCAGAGCAGCTGCACCACTGATTCCCCATTCCTTTCACAAGGCCAGGTATGATCTCCTAGGTTGGTACATTGCTTGCAGGGTACAGCAGAGCCCCTGAGCAGACACAGCTAGTGTGCACCCCCAAACTGGAACCAGTGTCTCCACACAGTGCTCTGCATGGGTTAATGAAACCTTTTCAGAGGCAGGCTACCTAGCTCAAATAAAATGCCATGTTATACTACTTTTTAAAATACAAGTTATTACCCCTAGACAGAACTGCATCATGATGTGTAAAAGTATCTGCCTGACTGCCTCCATTGTACTTTATTTTACTGGATAGACATGCCATCAATCTCATCTCATGGGTTCTCTTTTCCCCAGGCAACTCTTAGTTCTTCCTTATGCCTGTTTTAGTTTAAATTCATGTTTCTTCACTGATATTATGAATACTTTCAGGATAATATGAATGAGTGCTTTGTGCAGAGGCATGTACTTCTTTGGCAGAAATAGCTTTCTCGATGTACCCTGGATTTATACCTTTTTTTTCACAGCCATCTCACAGCCGTCTTAACTAATCTGCTCAGACCTCTGTCTCCTTATGATCATGATCAAGTATTCAGAATTCAAATTGCTGCTGTTAAACACTGATTTTTATTTTAAAAGGCTGCATACAAAAAGCAGTCATCAAGGCACAATTTTGGCAAATCTAATAAAGTAAATTTCAATAAAGAGAAACAACGAACTGCAAAAATATTTGGTAGCTAATATATTTATAAAATGAATTTGAAAATGCATTGTGAAATGCCCTGAGATTCATACTGTTCTTGCATGTAATAACTGGTGATTGTCATTAGGAAAAGTGAAGACTTGAGAACTTGAAAAGGGAATCAACATTCCTGGCACAGCTGACAGGAAATGCCTGTATTTTACCTGCTCCATTGTTGCTTACTGAAATCATTAGATATGGGTGCTTTTACAGGGAGGTCTGTGGTACTTGTCAGTCTCACATCATTAATCAGTGACAAATTTTTCACAAATCCTTAATCCCATGTTAATTCTAATAATTTTGCAAGGAGCTGCCAAAAATTACTTATTGTTCTGTTAATCATTACTAATAGGAACAGAGGACTGCCTTGAATTTCTTCATGAAAACCATACTAATTAGAAATGTCTGAATACATACCAGTCCTCAGAGATTAATTTATTCATCATAATCAGTTAATCACTTTTCCTTTACATAATTAGACAGCTCCTGGTGGAAAGGAAGACCCTTTAGTTTTCTTGGAAAGAAGACTACTGTAAGCTGATATTAGCAGAATTATCATTATGTTTTCCTTCGAGTGCATACAGATTAGTGCAGGTGGGGTTTTTTTGTCCGTTCACCACCAATGAAATCTCAAACCAGAAACACTTTTAAAAAATGTATTTTCTAAAGCTTCATCAGGAGAAGTTTTCTAGTCTTACCCTTCAGCTGTCCATTGGGACTACACTCAAAGATTGCTGAAGAAACTGGTAAAGTTTTAGTATTGATGTGCCCAAACAGAAAACTGCTCACTTTGCATGTGGAGTAATGCAGCGACAGTCCAAATATTTAACCCTCTTGCATATTTCAGAAGCTGAGCTTTTCTTATCCCCTCAAGAGATTTTTATATGCCCTTCAAAAGGATAACAAAAGTGTCACCACCATTTACCTGAGCAGATCACTTTTTAGGTCCCCTGATCATCCATTTTAAGAACACTTCTGTATCACAAGTATGGATTTACTCAGAAGAAGAGCTAACAAGGAAGCTGTCCCATTAACATTCTTTTTCAGGGAATGAATTTTCTATCTTTTGATGTGGAAAACTGCCAAGAATTAAATTATCCAAGGACCCTGCCTGTTGTGATGGGAAGTGCTGTGGGTTTTAATGTCCTTTATTGTACATTGACATATCTAATTATACTGACCTGTTACAAGCCACTATGAGAGTACAGACACTTACATGCTCTGGAAATGAGTGCTCTTGTACTCTCTACTTTCTGCTAACTGTCCAGCTAGACTAGAACAGAGAAACACTCCTCCTCTCTCTCTTGTATGTCTGTAGAGCAAAGAACACGGCCTTCTCTGGTATTAATATTTTAAAAGATAACTACTACAGTATGTCTCAGTTCTGTCAACCACTGAAATAAACTGCAAGTTAGAGCAGTTTGTAACTTAATGATGACAGATGTGTACTGTAGATGTTTAAAACCAGACTTTATCCCAGAATGATGTGTTATTTCCAGCAACTGTGGCACCATCTAGTCTTCTAAATAATTCTACATTAGCAAAACCTCAAAAGACTTTGCTTAGAATACAACATCTTGCCTATTAGGCAAGCTAGAGACTGGCATATCAAGGACTGTCTGTGACCAGATAAAACCCATTCCATGCCATCTTCTCGTTGTTTTATACTTGACAGAGAGCCCAGGGAGAGATAAGGAAGGGAGCTGTGGGGCAAAATTTCATGCATTGCTTCTATTTTGCAAATAGTGTTATTAAAACTATTTTGCAAATAGTGTTATTTAATGATCACTTTTTTCTAAATGTTTCTAAAATGTGAGCTTATAGAATAAAAAAAGGTGGCGCACATATATACATATCAGGTCAAATAACTGTCTAAAATCATATAAGCAGAAGATGAGAGATTTTTATATTTAGTGACTGACAAAGAATAAATATTATTTAAGGTGGATGCTTGAGACCTAGCAGCTTCCTGAACATTTGGGTGCTCTTCAAAGTGTCTCATGTCAACAGTTATTAGACATTTAAAAGTGAAAATATGAAGACCTCATGAGAAAAAAGGGCATTTTCTCAATGTATTTTTTAATTTATTTTCCTAGTAAAAATGAAATATTTTATTGCAATTTCTGGCTGGAAGAATAGCTTTTGTGGAGTTATACTGTCTTTATCTTAGCAACAGAGCCACTAAAAAGTCAACTACTTTCAGTTTTTCAAAGATGTCTGCTTGTGTTAACTGCAAGGTTATGGTATTTGGGGACCACAGAGCTCTCAAAATCTATTTAGCAGAAAAAGCAAAGGAAGAATAAAGAATCTTTCTTATCATTAAAACATCCGTGTTCAGAAAGCTTCCATGGATATTACCAAATAGATTATTTTTATAAAATACCTGTTTTTTAAAGTAATGGGAAATGATTCAGATCAAATGGCTGTCATTTTTTAAATGATAGCAAATATGGAGCTACAGAAAATGGCTTCAGCAGCTTTGCTGTTAGCTGTGTTTCACTTAAATCATGTTACATTACTTTCCTTTTTGGACTGTAAACACAATAAGAAAGTGGAGAAACAAACACAGATGCAAAGATGATGTATATTAGCCATCAGTTAAACTGATGGGCTTATAAGACATTACAACAATCTGGTAAAGTATGATAAACTTAGAAGTCTATAATGAAAAAAAAAATCAAGCAAATGTCTTTTTCTCTTTGATTTTCTTTACTTTTTAAGTAAAGGTCCCAAGATTTTAGTAAAGTCATTTAGCAAGCTGGGTAAATGACTTGGATTAATAGAAGAGCAAATGAGAATGCTTCTCCTAGATCCACACCAAACACACTGGAAAAAATAAAAACAAACAAAACCAAACAAAATTGGACTATTTCTCCTTTGTGCCTTTATTTTAGTTTCATACATTTCCTGGCTCTCATGTGAGTCAAATCCCTGAGTGGCTGTCCTTGTCATTTGATATTTCCATTTGTACACGTAAGAGTTTCTGATCATTCAGATAAGATTAGGTAATTGTACCGTCATTCAAACCCAACAAAAGTCAGAGCATTTGGAGTTCTGTGATTTTGAGAATGATCTGAAAATGAAACCATTGTGTATGTACGGTTAATAAAGAACTTTTAACCTGCCAGATTTGGGGTTTCACTTAGCCTTTTTAATGGTGAGTCAGTTCATGCAATATTTGACTCAATTTTTTACTCTCTTTCTGGATAAGAAACTGCAGTATAAGCTACAGGGTTATAATATTCCTGAGGAGAGAATAAACAGTTGCTTGAATAATCTAAAGAACTCTTATTCTCCACCATACTGATGTTTTTAGCCACTTGTTTTATATTAAAATATTGAATTCACTTTCACTATCTTATATTGTCATCAAGAATGCTAAAACCAAAATGCAAGTATTTTCTACCCTTGTTTGGACAAAAGTGTCTAAACCAGACATAAATACTCACTTGTTAGCCTATCATACACTACCTACAACTTGCTAATACTTGCAATTTTTGTAAATAAAGGCTTTCTAGTTCATCATACTAGTTTCCTAACACAAATAAAATTCTTGATAAGGAGATCAGGATTAGGATAATAAAAATTTCTTAAAATTGGCTCTTGAACTTAAAATGTTTTTTATCATATTTTGTAAGTAATCTATAGATTTCCTTTATACAACGGTTCACAAAGCATCCTGAGCACATAAAATTCTGGAGATGACTGTATCTTGCTCTGAACCTATATTAGAAGAGCTTCTGGAGAAATAAGCCTTCAGAACAACCAGTGACTGGCACTTACTTAGTCAGAAAATAGTTCTCATGACCCCCAGTGTGAGGAGGCATGAGCTTTCTTTCATGTCAACAAGTGTTACCCGACCAGTGTGCAAATGGATAAGAAATGTCTCATTCATTTGAAGCTTTTTTTTTTTTTTTTGTCATTTCAGGAAATGCTTGAACTTTTCACCTTTGAAGAGTGTCCTGGATTCAGCAGTAACAGCCATTTTTCTCCTTCTTAGTAGCTGGTGCAGTGCTGTGTTTTTGACTTTCAGCCTGAGAACAGTGCTGATAACACCGATGTTTTTAGTTGCTGCTCAGTAATGTTTACTCTGACCAAGGACTTTCTGAGTCTCATGTTCTGCTGGGGAGGAGGGGAAGCCGGGAGGAAGCAGAGATAGGACACCTGACCCAAGCTAGCCAAAGAGGTATTCCATACCACAGCAGGTCATGCCCACTATATAAACTGGGGCAGTTACCCAGAAGGGCTAGATCACTGCTCGGTCAGGCTGGGTATCGGTCGGCAGGTGGTGAGTGGTTGTATTCTCTTCCCTTGTTATTTCCCTTATCATTATTATTGTTGTTGGTAGCAGCAGTGGTTTTGTGTTCTACCTTAGTTGCTGGACTGTTCTTATCTCAACACATGGGAGTTACATTCTTTCAATTTTCCTTCCCATCCCTCCGGGAGCGGGGGGAGGAAAGGGTGGGGGAGGGGAGTGAGCGAGCGTCTGTGTGGTTCTGAGTTGTGGCTGGGCTTAAACCAAAACAAAGAGGGATCTACTCTGTCTCTGCCACTGCTTTGAAAATCTGTTCATTTTTTTCTGCACTCTGCTATCGTAAGCATCATCTTTCTGATTGCGAATCTCATTTTAAAGTTCACTCACATAAACTGGGGAAACAGAGAGTCATTGTAGCATAAAGAGTAAGGCATTAGAAATACAGAATTTTGTATATCTTTAATATAAAGAACACCCACAGAAAAATTGACAAGAGAAAAAAACACCCTTGTGCCAGTTGAATCATCACTGGGTTGATTGGGAAGTGAAGACAGACCTCAAGTTATCTGCAAATAAATCTCCATAGAGTTGGATTGAGAGAATCTGATTTACAAAAAGGTGTTTCTGCATGGGAAAATAGAGACCATCCTAACATTTTCATAAGCATACTACATTTTAATAATGCTTTCCTTGGGTCAAGAATGGAATTTATAGTTAAAATACCATAGAAACAAAGAATATCCAGTGAACTATATGCTGCTTCCCTCAGGCAACTATGGTGAAGATTTTGCTCTGCCTGGTTTAGAAGAGAGAGTAAACTTTGCCAAAAACCAACTTTTGGTCTCTCCTGCAGAATTTGTTTTACTCATTATGAGCAGTTATTCTCGCAGATAAAGGCCCCAGGCTATTAGTTAAGGCCCTGAATCACATAGGTACGTATAGGCTTCAAACCAGGTATTCACCAGATACTTAATTCTGCATAATTTGCTTAAGCACACTCTTTCAAAGTTTTCTGGTAATTTCAGTGTGCTTTTTGTATATTTTACATTGGTTTCATATCTCTGTAAAACCCTTAAATACTTAGCCAGCCTACCTTCTGCATAGCTGCTATCTCCATGCTCACTTCTATCCATGAATGCTATCTGTGCTGACAGACATGCCAAAAAGCACATTATTCAAAGAATTATTGCTATGAAAGGCAGGATGCAATACATTGTGGAAACCAGTATGTTAACCTTGGCATTTCTACCTTTCCCACTTTCAATCCCCTTAGGCAAATATTTTCCTACCTCTGTTACCTTTTTTTCCTTCTAACCTATGTGTTTACTGTGTGTCTGTCAGGTTATGGACTGTCTGTTATTATTTGTTTAAATACTGACTAGCTTAATAAGGAACACTCCTGGTTAGGGCCTTCCAGTGCTAACATATTACAAATAATCACTGCAAAGCACTAGAAACTTGCATGTTGATGATTCCAATTGTTATAACCACTTTCACCTAGTTTCAATTATAATATTTTTTAAATACAGTAATTCAGAAAATTCTATTACTGTGTTATATAATTCAATGTCTTTTTAAAGAACATGACTTCTGAAATAGCAGAAATGTATACATGCAATGTATACACATATAATACTGTTAAAAATTTTTATTATATTTCTCTTTGTGCACTTTTGAATATTTGATGCAGCTGCATGTGTATATAGGAAGTCAGATAGCTAACCTGATGCCTGGCTTTTGTGAATATCATCTATCATCATAAATTAAAAGAAATAAGAGATTATCATGGAGTAACAACTGTATTTTTCTTTGTCTCCTTGCAGAAACAGGAGAATATTAGATTTTAACCAAAACTAAAAGATTTTAAGGAAAAAAGGGATTTGTATTTCAGGAGCAGAAAAATGTGTGGTGAAATAGAACAGATTTGTCTCAAAGTTGTATAAGTATGTAGCAAAATCACTAGTATAAAATAATCTGATATAATCTGTAGAACTAAACATTATCCTCACTCTTTTCACCTTTATTTTGTCTGTAACAAAGAAAACTTTTTTTTTAATCTTTGAAAAGATTGTAATGAGAAACCTACCATTAGCTGTGATTGCTTTGCACTATGAAATTTCTGGGCAACACTATAAACTCTGATAATACAGTTTTGCAAGGCAACACATAAATTGAGGTGACAGTATTAAAAACAGTCATATACATGCTTCATAAATATACCACTTCAGTAATTCAATGTAATATTAGTAATTCTAAGCATATTGTAACCTTGAAATGACAGTGAATTTCAGAAACTGGTAATCTATATGAGGGTATTTTTTGGCAATTTTTCTCAGCGGACCAGCTTCATTCAACCCAAACTTCACTTAAGATTTCACTTGACTAGAGTCTAAGTCTCCTTGGGATAGCTCAGCATTAAAATATCTTAAGATGATCAGCTGTTTTTGAGATGATTACATTTGAAGTAGGGTTTCTGGCTCTTATTTAAATACTAAACATTTTATTGCTTAAGTTAAATGATATATATATTTATATATATAAAAAGTCTTCTTGGCTTTCATGAGAAATGACCACAAAGTCTTTTAATGTGAATTAGAGCAGTTAATTGAAAATGTTGTTCATATGAACTTATGTGATAAACCACTAGTCAAAAATAGGGAGATATGGTCAGCAGTTTGTGGAAGACTATGGTTAGGCTGAAAACTTTTTTCAAGTTCCCTTGAGCTCAGCCTACTATCAACAGAAGTTAACACTAGTTTTAAATTTCTGCAACTAATAGTTCACTCTATCCTCATTCAGAAAAAAAACCCTTCTAGTCCCAAGCTTGTCTCTCATGAACATCAATATTAATTGCCAGAGGCAAGAAGGGGCCTCTTGGCATTAAAAAAACACATGGTGAAAAGACTACAAATTCTAAGTGCTAAATGAAATGCCAGCTAAGAAATTACAACACACAAGATAATTTATATTTTATTATATAAAATGATGCACTCAAAACCTGAAATCCAGACTACCATTTCCTGGATAAATGCTATTTATCACTGGTCCACAGACTTGTACTTATTTTTCATCTATCTTTGTGGTGCAATTTATTTTGCAATTTAAACAAGAGGAATGGCTGCTCACCTTAGCTATATTTTAGTGGAGAAGAGGGGAGACCAGATATGCAAGTGTAATGGCTTAACCCCAGCCAGCAGCTAAGCACACAGCCACCTTCTTACTCCCCTGCACCTGGATGGGAATCAGAAGATTCCCCCTTCTCAGATGGAAGAGAATCAGAAGTGTAGAACTGAGAAAACTTGAGATGAAACCATCTTTAGTATTTAAATAAAATATAAGAATAAGGATAAGGATAAGTAATGAAAAGGAAAACAACAAAGAGAGAGAAATAAACCCCAAGAAATACAAGTGGTGCAAATTAGGACAGTTGCTCACCAAACACTGAGTGACCTCCAGTTAGTCCCCCAGCAGTGTTCCCCCTCCAACCTCCCTTCTAGTTTTGTTGCTGAGCATATTCCATCATAAGTATGGAATAACTCTTGGGTCAGCTGAGGTCAGCTGTGCCAGCTATGTTGCCTCCCAACTTCTTATGCATTCCCAGCCTACTTGTAGGTGGGGTGAGATAAGAGGCAGAAAAGGCCTTGCTTCTGTGTAAGCGCTGCTCAACAATAACTAAAACATCCCTGTGTTACCAACATGTTTTCAGTACAAACCCAAAACATAGCCCATACTAGCTACTGTGAAGAAAATGAACTCTGTCCCAGCCAAAACCAGCACAGCAAACTGCCTAGCCTCAGGCTGTGGAAGAGACTGACATAGGACAGTTATTATAATCATTATAATCATTTGGCTGGTACACATTTTGCAACCATTACCACCATCCTGTGTTCTAGCAGTCCTTAAAATTAAAGTAATGGACCTAAGCAATTGTATAAAGCAAGTAAGCAGGAGAGAGTGCTGGATACCCAGTTAAAAAAAAAAAAAAGTCAACAGAGGAGGCAGGAGTAATTATTTGTCCCATGTTCAGTACCTCCTCTCTGTAATCTGCTCTCAGCTACATCGTTCTCTGTGGGCTGCTGGTTTTAGTTCTCACCTCATGTCCCTCTCTCTGGGAAAGGTTTTCTTTTATTATAATTTATAGTTTAATTTACTTTCTCAGTATCCAAGATTTTCCTTGGATCTAGGTTTCAGTTGCTTAATGAAGTTCAGATGTCCAGCGGTAGAACCAGAAATGACTTGGGATTTCCTTGTAACAGTGCCCTGTTATGATTTTTACACTATGACTCCAGAGATACATGCATTATAAACCATTATCTGCTTCAATAACAAAGGTATTGTAGATTTTTGTCTTCTTTGGTCCTGTTCTTGGTGTTCATTACAGAAATACAGATTGAACAAGTGTGTTTTCTTCTTTTCCTCTTGAGAATAATAATTATACATTGTTACTTTTCTTTCCTGAACATTATGCTAGGTCTAGCCTTTATACTTTGACACTACATCATATATTTGTCTTAGTCTGTTAAAGCCTAAGGGGTTCCTATTGCTAGTTTAGATTTCAATTAACATTTTTAAACAGAACTAAAAATAGCAACTGTCATGTTATATTCTTTTCCACCAGGAACGAAATGTCCTCCACTGTCTCCAAACCATAGTTTGTAGGACAATAATCACATACTCTATCTTTTACTGAAAGAACAGGCACAGTGCTTTGCTCTTTCCTTCATTCCCTAATTGGCATTAGTGTTTAGTTGCAGGTTTTTTATTCTAGATTGTGTGACTGGTATGATAATAATATACTTCTACGGATCTGAAAGTTTATAGTTCTACCTAGGATCTCAAAGCACTTAACCCAGGGTAGTTATCAGCTGCTGCTTCTGTGAAATTCTAACAGAAATTAAACTCCCAGGAACAGATTTCTCTTTAGGTATAATTATGTTTCATTTCTGTAAGAGAAAAATGAACCTAAGATCATGACAACAAGGTTATTATTGTCCATTTGGGTACAGTGATAAATCTTTTATGTATACTTAAAACAAGTGTGTTTTAACATTTTGTCACATTGGTGATCTTGTCTCATAGAAAATAAGCTTGGCAGTCTTTAATGTGCAGGGAGAATGAAAAGATGCAGTTGAAAATGAACAGGGGTGTTTTTTTAAAAAAAAAATTGTACTTTTTTCATTGAATAATCTACGACTCACAGCATCTGGTAATTTATTTATGCGAAGAGTTCATTTTTTCTGAGTTTTTAAAAGCTAAGACTGACACTTTACAGGAAGCACAACAAAATGTGCCTTTTTTTAATGGAAGCAACACATTTATTGGAAATATTCTGCGTGGAAATAAATAGGAATAAAAAGGAGTATTTGATAACTTTCAGGTGATTCATTTATAACCAACCTATCTTAATCTCTGTGAGAATTTAGTGGATTATTTGAAAGGCTTGAAGATTATTTTATTAGGCACTTTTTCTTTCCACATGAATATTCTGTGAAGAAACCCCTAAACTTGTGATACTTTGAAGATTTGGGAATGTAGTTTTATTATCACTCCCTGAAAGGTGATAACAGGTCAAAGGTTTATTGTAATGGCATGTTTGAGTTGGCTTAGACACATCTAAATCCAGACTGATGATTTAAAAGAGTTTTAAACTGCAGCATTTGGAATTTGAAAAAACAAAAACCAAAAAACCAAAACCCTCTGGCTTTAAAAAACAGCTGTATGTATTTTTTAATGAATACAGAAAAGAAGAATAACTTAAACTATGAACTTAGAATCACCAGGTATGTAGTTGGACTGAGAGCCGTGAAAAGTGCAATCCTCTGTCCAACAAGCGGGTGCAGCAGTGGCAGCATGCCCCAGCTTGTTCAGTGCCAGCATGTAGGAGGAAAGACATTGTCACCTTAGTTCTACTCATGGAGAATGAGAAAATTGTAAATTTAAGGGCAGAAACCACTTGGTATCTGAATTTTGAAAGGTAGAAATTTGCAGGTTGTTCCCAAGTTTGTCTATAATTGCTTTAACTTACTCTGCGTATTTTGAACCTTAAAATCACACTCAAAAGTATATCTCTCAAACAATAAAACCTTTCAGTTTATATATTAACATATTCACAATGCAGTAGTTAATTCATTGCCATTGCGTAGCTCCCCATTAAATAACACGGTACCTGCAGATATTAGAGATGACTTTTCAACTGCAGCTATTTAGTCAGTAAATCTGGTGCACGGGATACTAATCAAAGTCCACTGAATTCAGCTGAAAGGATTCCATTGATTTCACCAAGTTTTGGATCATGCCCTTGAGCAGTTAAATGCATCTACACACACATGTTGATTAAGGTATTTTTTATGGGTTGTGAGGATAACTTCTGTATAAATGTAAAAGACGTTTTACACTTTCTAACTCTACTTTTGCACAGGTGAAATGGTCAAAGTGTACTGGCATTTTTGAAGTTCAAAAAAATACTGTAGCCTATTCAAATGGCTTTCTTCACGGAACAGCCATGCACTCGATCAGGCCAGGAAAAGTAATCAAAGAAGTCTATTGAAAAAGGGGGGTGGTGGTGGGGAAATGGGTGGGAAGAGAGAGGCAGAGGAAAGAGGAGTGGGGGAAATAAATGTGCCTACTGTGGCTTAAAGCACAATAATTTAATTGTCACTATGCAATCAATAAAAATGTAACAGTGTGAAGGGCGCACGACAAACATAGATTTGCTTTGTCTTAAATGCCATATGCTAAATGAATGTTCCCCAAACTGAACAAGATTGACTAGTAAATTAGAAGAAAAATTGGTGTTATTTTACATTTTCTGCTTACCTACAGAAAAGACACTCATTTGCAAGAAGAAAACTGGAAAATTGCTTGTTTTTCTCTGGCAGTCATTCTTTTAGGTCATTCCAAACAGAGGCAGCACACATATTCTAAAGTGATAGTACAATTCAGTAGGTGTCCTGCCTTAGGGAATCAAACTGGTGCGGTCATCACATTGACATGAATGAATTTTACGGGATCAGGCCTTATAATTTAATATTCATTTAGAAACAAAGAGAAATATGAGAAATATACAGCAGTATAGACCCTAATACTGCACAGATGGAGTGCTAAAGTTAACAGGGAACCATGAGACAAATGAGTTCTATCATTGCAGACACTGCAAACTCAGCCAAAGTTTGTAATTGATTGTGAAGATTCAGGCAACCTGTAGTATGTTGGTTTCTATATGAATTTTATATAAAAATTATCAAATGGTACAGAAAGTGTCATGAGAACAGTACATTCTCATTACAATTCCAGCCTCTTCATGGACTTGTATATTTACAATATTATTTTTTTCAGTTGAGACCAATTCCCCTCTTCTGAACATGGTAGATGAGGAGATTTAATGAAAGAACATTTACACTCCAAACATTTTAGGATGTCAGTTATGTATTCTTTTTGTCATCAGGAAATCCTTTTTGAAGAAATAAAAAAGTTATGCAGACTACAATGCATTTTGCCTTTTAAAAACTGAATAAACAGGACGAAGGAGTTGATGAGGCTTTCTACAGGCAACTGGAAGTAGCCTCGCGACTACATGCCTTAGTTGTCGTGGGGGACTTTAACTACCCCGATATTTGCTGGAAGACTCACACAGCCAGTCATTCACAGTCTAGGAGGTTCCTCGAGTGCATTGATGATAATTTCTTAATGCAAATGGTGAACGTACCAACTAGGAGAGCAGCGCTGCTAGATATAGTACTCGCCAACAAGGAGGGTTTGGTCGAAGTGGTGACGGTCAATGGCAGCCTTGGCTGCAGTGACCATGAGATGGTGGAGTTTAGGATCCTGTGTGGGAGGAATAGAATACCTAGCAAAGCCACAATTCTGGATTTCCGAAGGGCCAACTTTGGCCTCTTCAGTCAACTGCTAAGGGAAGTCTCATGGGAAAGTGTACTAGGCGGTAAAGGGGCTCAAGATAGTTGGTTAGCATTCAAGGACCGCTTCTTCCAAGCTCAGGATCGGAGCGTCCCAATGAGTAGGAAATCAAGTAAGGGATCTAGGAGACCGGCGTGGTTAAACAAGGAGCTGCTGGGCAAACTCAAGTGGAAAAGGAGAATCTATGGATTATATAAGGAGGGGCTGGCCGCTTGGGAGGAATATAGGACAGTTGTTAGAGGATGTAGGGAGGCAATTAGGACAGCTAAGGCCTCCTGGGAACTCAATCTTGCTAGTCGGGTTAAAGACAATAGAAAGGGCTTCTCAAATACATAGCAAATAAAACTAACACAAGAGGCAATATAGGCCCACTGCTGAACGAAGTGGGTGCCCTGGAGACAGAGGATATAAAGAAGGCAGAGGTGCTGAATGCCTTCTTTGCCTCTGTCTTTACTCCTGCAGACTCTCCCCGAGGGCCCCGGATTTCTATAGCCCCAGAAGGAGTCAGGACAAAGGAGGAGTTTGCTTTGGTAGATGAGGATTGGGTTAGGGATCAGCTATGCAATCTGGACATCTGTAAATCGATGGGTCCGGATGGAATGCACCCATGGGTGCTGAGGGAGCTGGCGGAGGTCATTGCTAGGCCACTTTCCATCATCTTTGGTAAGTCATGGGAAACGGGCGAGGTGCCTGAGGATTGGCGGATGGCAAAGGTCACACCAATCTATAAGAAGGGCAAGAAGGAGGACCCGAGTAATTATAGACCGGTCAGCCTTACCTCCATCCCTGGAAAGGTGATGGAACAACTTATTCTTGACTCCATCACTAGGCATATCAAGGATGAGGGGGTCATTAAGAACAGCCAACATGGTTTTATGAGGGGGAAGTCATGTATGACCAACCTTATAGCCTTCTATGAGGAAGTGACTAGGTGGAGGGATGATGGTAGAGCGGTAGATGTAGTTTTTCTTGATTTCAGTAAGGCATTTGATACTGTCTCCCACAGCATCCTCATAGATAAGCTAAAGAAGTGTGGGCTTGACGATCAAGTAGTGAGGTGGATCGAGAACTGGTTGAAAGGAAGAAGGCAGAGAGTTGTGGTCAATGGCGCAGAATCTAGCTGGAGGTCTGTGACTAGTGGAGTTCCTCAGGGGTCGGTGCTGGGACCGGGGCTGTTTAATATTTTCATCAATGACCTGGATGAGGGAACTGAGTGCACCATCAGCAAGTTTGCTGATGACACAAAACTGGGAGGAGTGGCTGACACATCAGAAGGCTGTGCTGCCATTCAGCGAGACCTGGACAGGCTGGAGAGTTGGGCGGGGAGAAACTTGATGAAATTTAACAAGGGCAAGTGTAGAGTCTTGCATCTGGGGAAGAACAACCCCATGCACCAGTACAGGTTGGGGGTTGACCTGCTGGAAAGTAGCGAAGGGGAAAGGGACCTGGGGGTCCTGGTGGATAGGAGGATGACCATGAGCCAGCAATGTGCTCTTGTGGCCAAGAAGGCAAATGGCATCTTAGGGTGCATTAGAAAGGGAGTGGTTAGTAGGTCAAGAGAGGTTCTCCTCCCCCTCTACTCAGCCTTGGTGAGGCCGCATCTGGAATATTGCGTCCAGTTCTGGGCCCCTCTGTTCAAGAAGGACAGGGAATTGCTTGAAGGAGTCCAGCGCAGAGCCGCAAAGATGATTAAGGGAGTGGAACATCTCCCTTATGAGGAGAGGCTGAGGGAGCTGGGTCTCTTTAGCTTGAAGAGGAGACTGAGGGGTGACCTCATCAATGTTTACAAATATGTAAAGGGTAGGTGTCAGGATGATGGAGCTAGGCTTTTTTCAGTGATATCCAGTGATAGGACAAGGGGCAATGGGTGTAAACTGGAGCATAGGAAGTTCCACGTTAACATCAGGAAGAACTTCTTTACTGTAAGAGTGGCAGAGCACTGGAACAGGTTGCCCAGGGGGGTTGTGGAGTCTCCTACACTGGAGATATTCAAGGCCCGCCTGGACAAGTTCCTGTGTGATGTACTGTAGGTTACCCTGCTCTTGCGGGGGGTTGGACTAGATGATCTTTTGAGGTCCCTTCCAACCCTTGGGATTCTGTGAAAAGAAGAAACAAAATATTATTTGTGTTACATTTGGCTTCACTGAGAGTATATTAGCAAGAAGATATAATCTAGACAGAAGAAACTTAATCCTGGAGAAGTTTGTCTATTAATACAGAATAAACAAACATCTTAACCTGCTTGTGTTTATCTTTGCTTTTGCTTGACAAAGCTCCCAATTCAGAAGGAAATTCTAGTTCTTTCAATCTAGGGACATCCTTTCTCTCTCCATAGTACTTAACATTTTTTCTGCTGACTCTTAAGTCAGCAGCCGCAAAGAAACAACAGTTTTTTCTAGAATTAATTCAGTGTCAGGAATCTGAACAACTATCCTTCAAACCTTATACCCCCAAATACCAGCAGTGCATCTCTAGTAGTCTGAATAAAAAACAGGAGCCTTGAGTGGGAGAAGGACCAAAACTTCTAGCCACACTTCTTTAAAAAAGAAAGAAAACAAATCAAAACAACCAACCACAAAAATCATGTGATTGATACACTGGCTCATACAGTTGTTTTTAAAACAATTGAAGAAAGACAGTAGAATTTTTTTTCCTTAGAAAATACCAGGATACCTCTTTTCTCTCAGCCCTGAATGCTACCGAAGTGAGTTTTCTCTGGAAATGCCTTCATAAATGAGAGTAAGATTTATTGAACATTTCTTCTTAAGATGCACTGTTAATTGTGTTGTTCACAGAAAAAAGTAGAAGGTATATGCATTGTGCTGAACGGCAAGAAATTCAAGTATGACTTAAAAACTCTTGGAAAAGATAGAGGATCATAGAATCATAGAATCATAGAATAGTTAGGGTTGGAAAGGACCTCAAGATCATCTAGTTCCAATCCCCCTGCCATGGACAGGGACACCTCACACTAAACCATCCCACACAAGGCTTCATCCAACCCGGCCTTGAACACCGCCAGGGATGGAGCACTCACAACCTCCCTGGGCAACCCATTCCAGTGTCTCACCACCCTAACAGGAAAGAATTTCCTCCTTATATCCAATCTAAACTTCCCCTGTTTCAGTTTTAACCCATTACCCCTTGTCCCGTCAGTAGAGTCCCTTACGAAGAGTCCCTCCCCAGCATCCCTATAGGCCCCCTTCAGGTACTGGAAGGCTGCTATGAGGTCTCCACGCAGCCTTCTCTTCTCCAGGCTCAACAGCCCCAACTTTCCCAGCCTGTCTTCATACGGGAGGTGCTCCAGTCCCCTGATCATCCTCGTGGCCCTCCTCTGGACTTGTTCCAGCAGTTCCATGTCCTTTTTATGTTGAGGACCCCAGAACTGCACACAATACTCCAGGTGAGGTCTCACAAGAGCAGAGTAGAGGGGCAGAATCACCTCCTTCGACCTGCTGGTCACGCTCCTTTTGATGCAGCCCCGGATACGGTTGGCTTTCTGGGCTGCGAGCGCACACTGCCAGCTCATGTTCATTTTCTCATCGACCAGCACCCCCAAGTCTTTCTCTGCAGGGCTGCTCTGAATCTCTTCTTTGCCCAATCTGTAGCTGTGCCTGGGATTGCTCCGACCCAGGTGTAGGACCTTGCACTTGTCGTGGTTGAACTTCATAAGGCTGGCATCAGCCCACCTCACAAACGTCTCAAGATCCCTCTGGATGGCATCCCTTCCCTCCAGCATATCAACCGAACCACACAGCTTGGTGTCATCGGCATATTTGCTGAGGGCACACTCAATCCCACTGTCCATGTCAGCGACGAAGATGTTAAACAAGACCGGTCCCAACACCGATCCCTGATGATTGAAGGATTTATCAACCTGCTTTGGCACCTCTACTCGTCATTTAGCTTAGCATTTTGAAAGAGCTTTCATGTGAATATTGGTTTTTTTTTAATAAACTTTGCATGGAGTGGACTGTATATTGCATTCTTACATTTCAAAGTCCTGCTTCTGAAACAAAACTGCAAGTAAGTACTGAATTTAACAGGAATTCAAAAGTGTAACATAATGGATTGTGGAATAATTAGATTATAATATGCTCACAGCCTCATTTCTCATTCTTGAGGTGAATTCTTTGCATGAGGGAGAATCTTTGCTGGGCACATTTTGTGGATTCTTACAGGAACAGTAAAATGAGCTCTGACCAAAGCTATAGCCATTGTTTACAAATTCTGAAACAGTGTCAGCTGGCATAGATAGTTGAAAGACTTCTCAGTGCACCTTTTTTTATAGGACATAGTTTGCAAAATTCAAGGCTTCATAGAGAGATTTCACCTCATACCTGTAAATAAACAAACTCCATGACATATTTTGTAGGTGAATATGTATGTAGACATTTAGTAGTAAAAAAATATTTTCTACATTTCCATAAACAGTTTGCATAAACCTCCATAGCTAGAGAATCTTAAAATCCCCCCCAATGATGCGAAGTTATCACTCGCATGTCAAGTTTCTGCAATGAAATAAATAAGGTCTCTGCCACAAAATGAAAACACACGTATTTTCACATCCATATATGTCAACTTCTTTTGTAATAGGTGCAGCACATATACATTGAAAAGAATGCATACTTTTTTTTTTTTGTACATTGATTTCTGACTACTGGCATGTTGCTTATACTTACACACTGTACTCTTACATATATCTAAATGTAGAGAATAAGGATAATAGCTATATTATTTTATATGGGAAATAATATATAGCTTGATTTATTTTATGGTAGCATTCTGAATTTATGGTGTTAAAGGAGTATGTAGGCAGGAATAAAACACTGGCAGGCATAATGTATCTCCAGGGACAATACCCACAGTCCTTAGGACTGTGAACTAGTCTCTTAAAATTCCCAAGCCGCCTGTCACGAGCCCGCTTAACAGGCGTTCTTTTCCAAGGTCAGTAACTAAGATCAAAAGTATGCAGTGCTGTTAAAAGTCATGACTTTCAGGGAAAAGGTGCTCAAAAGATGACAAAAGACAAACACAAGGTAAGTATGTTTATTCTCTTTATCAGGGGTCATTCTCAGGATCTGATTTACCTTCAATATGCACAGAAAGTATGCAAGAGTCAACTAAAATATTGTGTTCTTTTGCTTGTGGGACCTAGTTAATCTCAAATGCACAAGCATGATAATAGAAGAAGTTTCTGAGACCTGTTAGAAAAACATATCCAAACATGACCTTGTGGTCATGCAAAAGCTGTCATTCACATTGTGTGATGTGCCTTCTGGACACTTCAGAATAGGTTAGGGTCAGGCAATGATCCTAAACAAGGCTATTCTGAATTCTACCACCTAATAAAAATAGAGAAAGGAGCTGATCGATTTTTGTTTGAGTATATGAATGATCATGTCTCCTTTGGGATTTACTCAGAGAATGTAAGAAAACATCTTGGAAACTGGATGAAAAAGATATATATCCATTGTGACTGATGGAAATATATCTATTGGTTAAATCAACGGAAAATGTGCAAAATAGCATAAACAATTCCTGACCAGAAAATGCACTTGCTAAGTACTTCTGACATGGAAGGAGAAACATATCACGGATGTCTCATGAGCAGCTGACATTCAAGAACTAGCCAGACATATGTTCAGGAGAAGTAGGGAACAATAACAGTAGCAACTCCAGGTCTTCAAGCTACTCTATTTGCTGGGCTTCCTGTTTCCCTGATCTACCTGAGAGAAAGATTTTTTCTTCAGGTCCTCACAAATTTGGCAGTATGGTCCTCTGTCCTTCAGATAGTAGGCATGTCTCTACCTTTCTGAATGGGCAGAAATGTGAGGAAGAGCTTTCCGCAGATCTTTGATAGTAGCCCAATAATTTAGGCTATTTGCATTACTGGAATAAAATTGGAATGTCTCAGATATTGCCCTGGGAAAGACTCTAACTCACTGCCACACTTTGTGAACTACCACATCTCCAGGCCAACCACGTTCCTCTGATGCTGTCATTCTTACCAGAGGCTGTTCAAGGCCTTGAAAGGGAAAGGCAAGGAATAATATAAATCATTGACAGCTGCTGGGTTTTCATATTGTTAAGATCCATGTCAGACTGCGCTGTGACTAATGGTGGAATCTATCTAGTAGGAACTTTTATCCCTTAGGACTCTGACAAGGAATCCTCCAGGCCAGATTCACAGCTAAAGTCTCTGAAAGCAGTGGTAGAACTAAGCGATAAAGCTGCTCACATCAACATGTGAAGTAGTTCTGGTTTGCATTACTTTAGCCTTCTATATGAGTTAAATCCCAGGGGGAAGATGATGGAGAGCATGCAGCTGCAGCTTTTCCTTTCCATTTTGGCAATCCCCAGTCCCTGTATAAGCCCCTACAGAGCTGTGACTGCCAGGACAAATTAGAAGAAGCAAGAGGTGACCTTAGAGGTGATGCTGGGTCTGTATGAACTTTACCCATTCAGCTTTCAAAAAGCATGTCAGTGAGAAGTGTTCCCAAATATCTGAAACCAGACTGAACAAAACTGTGGAAAACGTATTATGGGGAACAATTATGTGCTACTAGAGGATTGGATTAGATGACCTAATGGGACTATTCAATTTCTTATTTCTTTGGTACTTTGATTTACATTTCCAAATGCTTTGGTCCCTGAGGAACAGCAGTGAAAAAGAGTTGACATGATCAAATAGTTAGTAACACTGCTTTTTAACTTTTAGTGGAATATTTTTTTCAGTATCTCTTTGCCAGATATGTAAAAAATGCCACAGAACTATGTATATTACATTGTGAAATATTAATGCTAGCTGGAAGTGCAAGGCTGATGTTGGAACTGACTAAAAAACTGTGCATTTGACTGTGCCAGTGAAAGCCAAGATGACAGGTTTTATTTTAATTTAATAAAATCTGAAGGTAGTACTACGGAAATCTGGCCAAGGCTGCCTGGCAGACTGCCTTAAAGGGAGTCATTGATAGTTCCTTTCCCTTTTACTTTATTAGGTTCACAATTTTCCCGCATGTAGCATAAAAAGAAAGTAATTTCCCAAATAGCAGGATTCCTCAGTTGTTTTATTCTGCTCATCTAACATCCACATTTTACAAAACTTTTCATTGAAATTAGGGTCCCTGAAACTTGCCGCATGAGTAGTCTGCATTTTACTAAGAGATTTCTTTTCTAAATTCAATATGATACTGAAAGTCAGATTTAATACATGCCACTATGGAGAGATGATGGAGAGTAGCAAATACTCTAGAGACCTTGGGGGGCCATTTATAAGAATGTGGAGTTTAAGATTAGTTTTTTTCTTTTCCTTCTGTAAGGTTGTAGGTATAGGAGACTATCTGTCAAACTGAAGGGTGGATTAAGAACCACTTGTAAACCAGTCTTCTAATCAACTATTCAATAAATAGTGTTTCATATCCATTTTTAGCTAGGAAATCAGCAGTACAAATTAGTAGGAACACTTATCCAGAATAATCAGGGCCAGGGTAAATAGATTTTACTGTTTATTCATGTCTTATCTGCCCCTCTGTTTTATTTCACCCAACAAAACACTTATAGCACCTTCCACCTAATGACCCTGATGCTACCCATGATCTTGTCCCAGAGATTTACATCTTCCTGTAGCCCTCAGATGTATTACAGATTTGTTTCCTATAAGTCAGCAGTTTCTAATCTACCTCATGCCCAATACATTCACCCCAATATCTGCTGTATTAAGTGTCCCATCCTAGAATCCTTGTGTTCCTTCTGAGGTGCAAGGAGCACTGTTTCCCTTAAGTAAGGAAGCCTATATGAATGTGCTTAGGAAAGTCCTACTCTCTTTTCAAATACTTAATCCTAGAAAGTCTTAGGAAGCATATAAAACAGGGAAATATTTGGACAAGGCCTATTCTCAAACCTGTCTCACAGACTTTTGCATTACCCTATCACCCTTTTTCTTTAATATCCTCTGGCAAATCCCCTCTCACAAGGCAGCATCCAAATGCCTTATACTTTCCTAACCCTTGAGAAAGTGATAACCGTGGTCCCCAGTCAAGCAGGTTTTGTTGGTTGGAAAATATATTCCACAAAATCATAAAAAAGAAAGTGCAATGGCATTTTCAAAGTCTGTGGTCAATCCCTAGTAATAGATGAGGAAGAAGCAAATCTCCTCTCAACAGCCTGGAATATTGCTCCAGTCACTTGCTTGGCAGCTGTAGCAGATTGAGTAACTGGAATGGCTGAATCAATTTGTTCATACTGTGAATTCATTAAGCCTCAGAAGACAGCCTGTGGGCAGGGTCTTCAGTCATGTGAGGTTTGTTATGTTTATTCATATTGATGGATTCACCAATGGTGAGCAATTTTGCTATTCACTGAAATTGTTCTTTCTAATAAAAAATAATGTGCTTCCTCAGACCTTTCACTTTGTTTCAGTTAGCCAGAATGTGTGAATTTAATAACCATTTACAACATTGATTCCAATCTGGATAAAAATCCTTACATCCAAAATCGAGTCACTGAGTGGCATTATCTCTTCGACATCATGATACATGCTGTATTGAACCTTGCAATGTTTCATAGCCAACATAATGGGATGACACAACTGAAATTGAATAACAGACTACCTGTAATTAAATTGCAGCTATCAGTGTGAATACCATCTATCTAATACACAGAGCAGAAAGTGAATGGAAGCATGTAAACGTGTTTGTAATGTTTACAGCAAACCAATTAAGACTTCAGGTTCCCTATTACCAGCAATATCACTCATCTATTCAAACCATCAGCAACTTCCTTTAGTGTTCTGTATTCTGACTGCACACATAAGACTCTCTATCTGGTTATTCCCATATCAGCTAGCAGTAAATGATTCCAAAGGTAATTAAATTCATTCATATCTAAATTTTAATTATTGTACTTTACTTTCCAGTGATTTTAAGAAAATAGACCCTGAGTCAGTATAAATTGTCATAATTTTGCTGATATCAGAAACACTTCCTAGTATCTGAAAACTTGGCTAGAGGCCACAATATTTAAATTACAAGTTTTAGATAAATGTAACTAGAGTTTAAGAACAGGTAAGAAAATTCTAAACTTAATAAGGTGAAAACAACATGTTCCACATGTATAATGCTTGGACATTATAAAGCTCAGTAGTAGCAGCAAGGTGATATAGACCCTCCACCAGTATGGTCATAAATTCAGCCTATATAAAAAGCAAAATATTTTCCACTATAGCCATGAAAGCATTTACAATAATTTCTTCCCTCTGTTCTTCCCTCACAAATGTATGAAAACAACTGCTACCCCAGGAAAGAGGCCAAATTAATATAAATTGCTCTCTTCAATTGCTTGTAAGGGATAAGAGATACCAGAATGACACCAAAACGAAACAGATACAACTTTTGATAATATTTGGGTACCTGATCTAATCAAGGGTATTCAAGCTGAAAGGATCACTTTTATTACCTATATATGTGAGAAGTTAGCTTGGGAACCAGCTATTTTGTGAGTCCTGACCATGCCAGACAACCCAAAGTGAGGTGTAACATACTTCTTGTGATACATTTATTGTGGGGAAGTATTAGTTTTCCTGTAATAACCGTCTTAAATCTTTCATGACCAATAATTTCACCTTGAAATAAAAAATATGCATATACTGAATTTTGGCACTTAAGAAAGTATTTTAAATAACTGAACAATAGGATGCATAAAACAGACCATCTTCCATTTTAAACAGTTCTGAGATGTGTTAAAAACAATCATTTATTTGCAAGAGACAGCAAGAACCTTGATAGAATTTCTGCACACTTCAGGGAAGAAAGTTGTGGATTCAGCTTTTAGTTTACATCATATATATGAATGCAAATATATATAGCAGATGATCAGTTTGAATAATCCACTTATTTCACTGTTAACATGGATGAATGGACAATCTGATTATTGTTCTTTTGCTTTGAACTTCAATCATGTTTCAGATTGTCCTTTAATAAGAATGATTTTTCAGCACTGATGATCTTCAAATTATCTATGATCAATTTATTTTGAAATATGAAAATGATAAGAATGAGAACTTAGTAACTACACTATATTCTTTAAAAAAGCTTTGCAGGTTTGATTGTAACAAAATAATAATTTTTTTTTCCATATATGGAAAAATACAGAACTGTACATTTCAGGATATGAATCTGACAGCTCATTTTGTTGCTTTTTTCTCCAATGTAAAACTATATGTTTTATAATTTTCTAAATTATAAATTCATTCTTGCATGAGCATACTGTACCAGTAGATACTTAGAGGATAACAGCCGAAGAGGGAGACCCTCAAAAAATGTAATGCATATGGCAGATGCAAGCCAGTTTATTTTACACAATTATATATGAACATGGATTGAACTAACCAGCTTGGAAACAATTTTAAATTGTCCAGTGCATCAAGAAATAACTGGCTTTCTAGTCCACAGAAGGTTTTTAGCCTATGTATTCAAAGACAGCTTCAGTCATATGAGAATGCTCAAAAGGTTTCCTTAGGAATGAATAGTTAATTTAAGAATAAAAGAAAAATGAAGACATTACATCCATTATATATGCTGCTTTGCTTTATTTTTCGTCTATCTAGATGCAATTTTATTTATTTCTGTATATACCCATGAAGGGGTCTGTTCATTTCTCCTGGTTTTATTCCAATACCCCATATATCATCAAAGCCAATCTAACTTGTACTAAAGTACAAGTCTGGGAATATTCATGATGAAAGCATGAGAGCTTCTATAAAGATTCTTTAAAGGTTTTGATTTTTTTTTAATATTGTATATATGCAATGAGTTCCACATTAATCATAAACTTGCATGTTTAATAAACATGATGTTTTAATAAACTAATAAGAATGTTTGAGTTATATATAGAACACAAAGAAAGTGCCATGTATTTAATGATTATTGTTGTGGATTGTTCCAAATGTTTTCTGCAAAATCTAAGAACCGTGTTGTAAACTCTTTTGCCCAAGGAGTTTTATTAAATTCAAATGATTCAAAAGTATTTATATGATGTGTCTGGGTTGGATACTTTAGGCAGTAGCAATAGGAGCATCATGATATGCTGAAGTGGGCATTCTTTAGTTCATGTTAATGTGAGGTCTTCAACTACAATAGCTTAGAGTTATCCTGCTAGTGAGGAATCTCTATACTGAACAGAGAAGCAGACAGAGGCCTTTTTTAGTAGCCCAGGCTAGAAAAGCTTCATCAGACTTGCCTGCTATTCCAAACTATCCTCACTATGGGCTTGATTTTACTTAAACCCTGTATAAATTTACTGTTATCCATATGGAACAAGCATCACTGAGGAAAGTAGGCAATTCCACCCTAGTGGTATCTTTGGATATGCTAAGCCATTTTCCCAGCTGGTGCAAGTTAAGTTACGGCAGTTATATTAAACGATGTCAATATACACTAATTTAGAATGAGTTCCTTCATCATTAACATGAGTATTTTAGGAAACCAATTTAGAGCCATACATTATGTAGATTCTCTTCTCTACTCATCATCTCCCATCTGATATTTGATTAGGATATCGATTTCCTCTTATTAAAAAAAAAATAAAAATCAACCCACTCACCTCCTTTTACCCTCTACATCCTACAGCTGTAGAATTCCACCTGGATTAGCAAATTGATTTATTGATAATAAACACATTGATCTTCTTTGCCCTTCTGCAAGCTGTATGGCTCAATTTCTCTATCCCCAGCTTTTTTCCTCCACAGAAATTTTTAGTATCAGTTCCTCTCTACTACTGGCACTACTTTTTCTTTTGTGAGTGGCCTCTTCAAAGATTCATGTACTGTTTTTTCAGTGTTAAATTCTTCCAAATGGCTTTCCAGCCTGGAACAAGTTGTAAGTGCTCATGCTGATGTCATGCAGAAGTTTCCCTGCTTGCTGAAGTGCTAAGATAAACAGGTCAATGCAAAAGTAGATATGATCCAGCAGTGGACTTTATGAGACATTTCTGAAAGGGCAGAATTGGTCTAAAATAAAATCTCTGGGACACAGCTCAAGGCAGCTCTACTGATAAATTGCTCTGTAGATGGGCTTACTTGGTCGGAAGAGATGTTATGTTACAAATCCAACCAGGTGTTGCTAACCGATGATGACAACATCAGAAGAAATTACTAAAAATTTGCTTTATTATAAAAAAACCTACACAGTCCTGTAAAATCAAAGTCCAAGACAAAGAATGAAATTTAGACACTCCATTAGAAAGACAGTCTATATACAAAACACCTAATATTTCAAAATATTATGTTTTCAATGCTGATCATCATGATTAAACATTCATATCTCTAGCACCTAGAGATCAGCTGGGTTACAGTTCTAATTGTGGCACAAATTCAGTGACAGTCCCTTGAAAAAGACCTAATTTAAGAGCTGGTCATAGCGATTTCTGAGATTTCATAATTTGCTTTCACTATGCATGGGAAAAAAAGTGAGATCAAGAGAATGGCACTACATCAAAACATCTGATGAACGTGTGTGGAGTTACAGCAGGATGTGGGGATCCTAGATGTGATATTGTTATTGCCATACTTCTCACCAGTATGGTAATCTTCTTACCCTTTTCTTGCTATTGTCTTGGTTTGGATATGCCAGAGTGATATTCCATCCACCCCTCTTCACTTTCTGTATATTTTCAACAAAAATGTCTTGACTAAAGGACATATTTTGACATCAATAAAATAGCATACTTTTCTAAAATTTAAACATAGCAGCCTAAAATTCAAACATATCAAAGGTGGATGAAAGATGAAAACCAACCAAAAAACCCCCAAAAGCCAAAAAAAGCTCAACACAAAACAACCAGACCACAGCAATAAAATAATCCGGTATATAAAAATGAATTAACATGAAGAACTTTTAGAGTTAAGTTGCATGAGATGGAAAACAGGTTATAGCCCCTCAAAATGAAAAGCTTTGCTGTTTTTCCCTCCCTGACTCCCACTGCCCTTGCACTTTGAGCTGCCCTGCTTTGTGGTGGTTCTGGTGCTTGTCAGGCCCTTCAGAATGAGCCCACTGTTCAGCTCAGTGCAATGTAGATCACTAACTCAGTGGAAATCTGCTTGTTTGTTTTTTACTGGAGTGTGAAGTAGTAGAATGGAGTCACTTCTGAGAGGGTCAAATGAATGCCACTGAGGAGTGTGGAAGAAGAACCTGAACCTGCTTCAGAGGCAGAAAGTTATTAAGGACGTCTTACACAGCTTGACCCATATCTGAGGTGACTGTGGTTTCCACAGGCAGATGCTGATGCAGCTGTAAGTGAAATACACTGATCTCCTATACAAGGCATTCATACATAGTTTTGAAATCAACTATTACATTAACTGTGAGTATACTTTCCCTGATTTGGTAAGACTCAAGATGATAAAATGCACTTATTTAAAGAGCTCAGCATCTGGATCCAGATTTTATTATCTGGAAACATTATCAGGGAAAAGTATAAGACAGATTTAAGGCCAGAGAGCCAGCTGGTATAACTCAGTGCAGTATTGCTTCCTGACCCAAAGCATAAAAAGAAAGCAAAATAAGATACAGAAGTTCAGCAAAATGAACAGAATTAAGAGTCTCAAAATGTTTTCATGGAAGTATTTTCATGAGAAACTAATCTACAGGGTCATTAAGTTCTGGAAGGGAATGAAAGTCAGATGAATGTATTCCATACTATCCTTTGGAATGATTTTAAGCAATCATTGTGTATGTTTACAAAGTTTGTATTCTATAAGCACATAAAGCACATAACGGGTGGATTGGATTTGGTTTCCTTTTATGTATATCTCTTGCATGATTTCAGCAAAGCAAAGGCATGGCAGGAGGGGAAGAGGTTTAGAGAAGTCTAGGAAGACAATGACACGAGATACAGTTTGACTGGCATTGAATGTTAGCCAGCAGTACAATATCAAAATGTCAGCAGAAGTAGAATCATCAATATCTGCCTAAAGTAGATCAGATCTACAACAGTGACAGTGCCTTTGTACACTGAGGCTACCTGGGTCCCTTGGAAAATCTTAACAGTGGGAGAAGTTGCATGTAGAGACACTATGTAGGAACCCACCATTTTTACCACTACAAGTAATTAATGAACAATATCACAAATGAATATAATTACATTTTATAAGGTAAATTGGGGGATAGTTCAGACACCCATTGCCTAAAAAAAGTTGGAAAGGCCATGACAAATGATCACACTGTATAAAAATTGGAAGCACCTGATGCCTTTGGCAAAAAATGCTGAAATGGATATTGCAGCCACTTCATGAATGTGTTTTTTTCATGGTTTAATGTTAAAGGGGATGACAACAATACAGCAAATGTGTTCTGTAAAAGTTTTATCAAAACCTGTGGATAACAAGGAAAAACAACGCCCTTTCCTTTGAATAAAACTGCATGTTATAATAAGCTTGCAGTGAAGCAGTGAGATCTGGTGAGAGTGGGTGTCAAGAAATGAGGTGTTTTATTCAAGGCTAGAGAAATTTTCACCTTTATGGATCTTCCACTATTTCTTGTTGGCCAGCTGCAGGGGAACAGTGACAGAGCTGTTACAGTTTTCAACATCTCCCATGGGTAGAAGACAATAGCTGGAGAAGTCTCTCAAGACCACGGCTTTCTTCATGTGAAGGGTTCATTATTATACAAAGATGTGTGAAATAATCAACTATTTGTTCAGGTGCAATGCCAGACTAGTCCATGAATTTTACCCGTGTTAAAATGTTACATTCCAGGCAGTTCATGTGATTTCTTACAATAAAATGTTGTTACATTCTTCCTATGTACAAAATTAAATAATTCAGTCTTATAACTTTGCCAAAAGTAGGAATTGACGGCTCAGAAATATTTTGCCATGCTAAAAAGAAACTTTTTTGGTAGTAGAACATCTGCTGCTAAACTGAATCTGCCATGTAAGTATGAAGAATAAATACATACACCAGGAAAGAGGGGTTTATATTTATCCTCTCTCAAGTTCTACTTCTGGAAATATCTGAAAGTTTGGAAAACATTTCTAATTTGTTTAAATCCCACTGAAGTCAATGGAACTTTTCAGCATATAGTAAGTACTCTTGTCAGCAAGGAAATGTTTTCCTTCTGCATTATCCTAAGGACAATAACTCTGATAGTCACTATGTCCTATTATTTAATTTGGAATGTCCTATTATTTAATTTGGATAGAAAGATTATTATCTTTGTTATAAAGGCTATATTCTTTGGCAGTATGACATTAGAATGTGCATTAAGCATGTGCATAATGGCTTTCCTAAATAGCAATTTTTCCTATGTGAGAGTTTAGTTTGTGTTTGCCAAACCCATGACTTCACTACTTTTGAAGTATGAGATGCCAACTGGATTTGCAGATCAGGGCTTCAGGATTGGTATCAGGATTTGAGCAAATTTGGGATGGAAAGTTTTACATTTTTTAAAAGTCCATGATGTCACCCCTCATTGGTAGATCGGCAATAAGAATGATGACACATAAGAACAAGCTTGGGGTAAATACCGCTGTGGTATTTACTGAGGTAAATACCACAGATAAGTGAGTGTGCGGTAGGTGACATGACAATATTCTCTCAGTACCAGGGAGTGTAGAGCATTAGTTAAGGAAGACAAGCTTTCAGATCTTAAACCCACCACATCGGGGGGGGGGGGGGGGGGGGGGGGAATAAATACAAATCTAGAAACGAAATTACCATTGAAAGAAATGAGAAGCCCATCACTTCAGAAATATGAACTTAGATTCTCACAGACAGGAGAATGGAGGAGAAAACTTTTACCCTCAAATCTCTTATTCTGAGATGCACCATCATGTAGAAATGTGATCTTTTTTTCCCCATGGTTTTCCTGTAGATAAGATTTTAGCTTCTCCCAGAGCAACTAGACTCAAAGAGTTTATACAGAATATTCTTTAATATATTTGTTCTGAATCACAACATTGTATTCTGTGGGCTATCTCGTAGTTAATGAAATAAGACACAGTTCTTTATTCATTCTCAGTATAGTCCTTCATGATTTCTAGTAATGTTTCTAGCATTTGATATTGTTTGCATTATTTAAAAAATGAACTCAATAACTACTGCTTCAATTCAGTTTGTGATTTCGTCTAGGAAACTATGAAAACATGATTCTGTTGCCACATGCAGATGCACACACACACATACATGCACACGTGTCAGTGAGTGCATAAGAGTTGGATGCTTTTAGCAGGAGTAGAACCTCTCTGCAATGCAGAGCTCTTATTCTGGTCTTGTTATAATAACCACAGTTTGTTCAGCTGATAAAAGAAATATAAATTTAAAAAATCCATAAATTCTGATCAAAATATTAACTAAAAATTTGCTGTGACTGAGTATGGCTTGTCTAATCAATCTGGAATGTTTCTTTTTCTAATGCCTCCAAGTCCAATGCATTTGTTCATGATCTTAAGATTCTTTACTATATCCAAATGTCTTCTTATATTTTTTATCTGCACGACAGTTATTTATTAACATGTTTGTATCTACTGCAATGTGTCAGCAGGAATATCTTTGTCACTAGAGGGCAGCCATCATCTTCTAGAGAGCCAAGAGAGCTTGTCGCGTAAATCGAGTTCTGACTGTAGTCGGAGAGGACATGATTCTGGATCAGCGGGTTGTGTCTCAGCTGTACTAATTTTCAGTAGAAGTAATTAGCAGCATTCTGGGTTTTTATCTAGGGATCAAATCATGGCTGGTTGTTTCAATTGTGGAATATGAAGACTTGGCAGTGTGGACTGACCAACGACTTTAAGAACCAAAATTTGGAGGTTACTGATGTAACAGAGCCAAAAAACCCACCTACATTTCCCAGTGAATGAAATTTCAGAGCAGGCTGATGAAGTAGGCGCATTAAATATGGCTACAAGGCTACTGGAAGCCAAATCCTGTCTTAACATCTCCTGTATGATGTGCAAATGAAGAACAGGGTGTATGAGTGTTTGCTTTGCTGCTAAGTGCCTTTTGCTGTCCATAGTTGGGTATAAGCTGGTAGGTGATACTGACAAGTGAAGTTCTGCCCTGAAACACACCCTCTATGGTATCTGGCATCAGAGCAGAGGGAGGCTCATCTTGCCTCTCACTGAAGAATTGATGACAAGGTGAACAAAGCTTTGTAACCAAGCAAGCACCCAGTCCAACTGATACAAAAGTCCTGCATAATTAGCAGAGGGTTCTCATGGCCACCTTAATCCATGTCAAACTGTACATTTCCTTCAATGTATCTGTGATAAAACAATCCTCAGGGTTTTGTGTGCCTGATGTTAATATATAAATAAGTCTAAAAAAAGCTGGTTTGTTGGAAACCTATTTCATTATTGACAATTTTTAAAGCTACAATCATTTTGCAAGGTACTAAATACTTTTACTGCTATCAGTTGTTCCAGGCTGCTCACACTCCATCCCGTATGCACAAGTGTGTGCATGAACAACAGAGGGCTTGACAAGATAGATAAATACTGATACATGCCTGCACATCACAGACCAAAATTAACTCTGTGCCAGATCAAAATGGAATGTGGCTGGTCTGAAAATCTGCTTCAAACTCTCAGTAAGATAACCTTCTGAAAATCTAATATTTACATAATTTTTTATACGCAGTAATAAACAATGCTTGAAATTTTCAGATCTTGTGAAATAAGGACAAAGCCTATTTAAAATCAATAAAGCAAGCTCAAGTGAAGGGAGAGAATTAGCGTATTATGTATGCTATGGAATATATATACATATATGTAAGAGAAAAATCCTTGCAAAGAGCAGGATCCCATGTTTTGGTTTCCTTTTTTCATTTGGACAGAAAACCTAGTGGAATACATCTTGCTGAAAACAAATGCTAAAAATTGTTGGACTGGGAAAGGATGGAGGTAACAGTTGCAGAGGAAGACATAGTATTTGTTTTTATATTCTTGCCACTGATATTAATCAGCAAGTAATCAGCATTTCATCTGGATGTAAATGGAAAGGGAGAGGTGATTTTGCACCTTGCTCACATTCTGCATTTCCTGTCCTTGATATGCAGTCTATCCTGAGTCTGTCCTGGGTAAACCTAGGACAGCGATAAACAGCACTCAGACACCTCTGCAATTCTATAGGTTAGTAGAAACATAAAGGTCTCCACACCAGAAATAATACCAATTTTCCATGTGTAGGAAAATATAAACTTCATCAGAGCCTTGAATTCCCAGTCTTGAGTTGCCAGCTTCTCCTCAAAGGAGGCTCCAAAGCAAAGCTTTTGCTGCTCAGCTACAGCAACATGTATCTTCTAGAGCAGTCAGGGCTTGATCTCAAGCAGGAAGACAGGTATATGTTTCCTTTGGGCATTTTTGTGAACACCTCCTATCTCCCCATATCAGCACAAGCAGCTTTCTCCTGGGAGTAGTGGTTGGGAACAAGTCCCAGCACACAGCCATGCATACTCAATCACTTCTAGGAGGGAAAGAGCCCTTCCCTCCCACCCAGGCAGAGTTCCTCTATGCCAAACCCTGACATTAATTCCTGATGCACTTCAAAGTCCTGGAGAAGAGCAGAGAAATACCTCAATGCCAATAACCAGCAATTCAAAGGAAGAGTAAATTCAAGGGCTTGAAAATAGTGCAGGAGTGAAGGGTGAAGTCCTACTGTCTTAAAAGAAAAGCACAAAGAAAGCATCATCACTAGATAAATAATTTAACTGGCAAGAATGTGAAAGAGATTTTTGTGTATTTGTTTCTAGTGTTATGAAGTGGGTTCCAGCATTAAAAAGGTCCTTCTGATTAGAAAAAAATACTTAGTCAAAAATACAAAGAAACAAAAATGTCTTTCTTGGGGAGCAAGGGGAAAAGGTTTCACATTATTTTTCCCATTGCAGGAAAACAAGCATTTTTAGGTTCTATGGCATAATATGATGTGCATTCTTTTATTCTTTTTTTCCATTGATATATTATTTAAGATTTTTTTTTCTTATTATTATTCTAGAGTTCCACGTGTATCTTTTCTTACACAGAAAGCCCAGCACTTAATACATAATATAAAAGCACAAAAAAGCATGCTTGAGGATTTCACTTTTTTAATGTGAATCAAGTCTCAACCCAATGACAAAAAGTAAGGTTAGGAAGTTATTGCATTTTCCATCCACCATCCAGCTGTCACTTTAAAAATAATTGAGAGTGCTATATTTTATCTATAATAAGGAAAGGTGAGTAATTCATAATAATTTATATCTGAAATCTTTATTTTTACTTCAGTGTTGCCTGGATTAAAAGAAAAACAAACAAACAAAATTAAATAGTTACTGTTATGTCCAGATGCTTAATGACATTTCATTCTGCCTTCTAAAAGAAGAATGTGCTTAAAAAGCAGATTTTATAGTGAAGGAGCAACCAATGTGTGCTTTAGTACATCATCATAATGACTTTTTAGTCTATCTTTAATCCTTCCACTCAATGAATAAAGTAGTTCAAACAAAGAAAAAACCTTCAATATGAGCCTCTATTGGTTTGAAAACCATGTGACACACTAGACTGGCACCAAATGTGAACTAAAGGCTTATGATAAATTCAGAAGATCAATGAAGTCCATTTAAAATGCATTTCATAAAATTTAATTTACACATACATTAGAGATGGGCAAAGGCTTTCTATAAACCCTTTGGCTGGCACAAAATTACAATACATTCCTACTTGTCTGTTATGTAAATGAACCTTCCTACATATTTTTACTAGTTACAGATTAGATGCAGCTGTCTGTGTTATTTGTATGTTTTTCCAGTCCCAGAGACATCATCAAATTGTTAGTAAATGCCTTCCACTCTTCATAGAGAGAAGGACAATACTGTAAATTTCATGAACATTTCTGTTCATCATGGGACTTCATGTACAACAACTGCTGCCCTTGAAAATATCCACCTTATCTTAAGGTGACAAGCTTTAGTGGTTTACATTTGACTATAAATTAAAGCATGTATGGAGATTGGTTCAAGATCTTTGGAGTTTTGTTTTGTTCCAAATGGTCAAATATTTTTTTTCTTTTCATATAACAAGCAACTGAAGTTGAAATTAGATTTTTTTTTTTTTTACTATTTTTTGAATTATATTTACACACAAGTATGTTTAGAGGCACTATTGGTACAATTATAGTAGGAATGTAAACTCATGAGACACAATAAACATACAATTTTGCATAAAGGACAAATATAGCCTGATGCTGGCTTAGCTCAGTAGGTTTTTAACAGTATTCTAATGTAATGCTTGAGTTTGAGTCACTTGTAAGAAAAAAATGTTATGCTGTTAATCAGAAGTCCTTTGTTAACAAACTGTTCTAAATTGTCTCTCATGTGAACCTCAGATTCTGAGATCATATACATTTTAGAAGAAATTTTAGAGATATGATCATTGTCAAGTGGGATACTTTGTCAAGTGGAGTGTTGCACTTACTTTCACATGCTACAAATAGCTATACAGACGAATAAACATTGCATTGCATTATCATATAGATTCATTTGTTTTTTCAAGTGGTCAGCATTTTTGTGGTAACATTAATAGGTATTACAGATTTAAATGGGCACTCTGCCTGTAACTGATCGACATGATCAATAATTTTAAGATCAAATACTAACAGCAGTCTGTTTTTTTCTTTAATCACTGTCTTTTTGTTTTATACCCATGCCTACAGCAAGATCCTGTTTTCTGTATGTAGACAGAGCTTCCTGCTGTGTGCTGTCGAAAGAATGAGAAGACAAGATGGAGAATCAATTTAAGAAAAAAGCTTTCGTTGACAAAGCTTTGCTGGAGATCAATGGAGTCTAGCTAGTTAAAATATCTCTAGTAGCAGAGATTTTACAGTCATGAGCTTGGACATAATCAGTTTAGTTTCCTTATTCCATTCATACATTATTTTGCCAGATGAAAAAAAAAAAGAAAGAAGTATGCAAATGCCATCATTGTTTTGACAGCTGAATGTTTTTTGGCTTTGTTGTGAAACAATAAAAGCAGCTTTAAAATATATATCTTTGATATACAGAAAATCTAGGCCTTTATTAGATCTTTTCTTTTTAAAAAAAGACAGTATTTACTTAAGAGGGAGCTTGTCGATTACAGCAGAGCAAGCAACACATTTACCCATGGAGAGATCTAATAGCATACAATTCACAATTTGGGATTTAGGGGATATTTTTCATTGACTCATTTGGTCTTTTATCACTTATTGTTCAAACAGGTTACATAGCAAACACAGAATGCGTACAAGCTGATATAAAGCATGTCTTCACAGGCAGATTTGTCCATCTATCTGATATTTATTTAATTGGGCTTCACTAAATTTGCATATCACCAGTAATTAGTTGTTTCAAAATTCCTAAGAGCGTAGAGTGAAAATATTATGAAACTTTTTTTGCTTAAATACACATTTAGGGTTATTTAGAAACAACCTAACAACTTTCATGTATGCTGTTAACTCATTCCTGGTTGCAAGAAAGCAACAGAGTATTTTGCCTGTATTACTTACACAAATATACAGTTAGATTACTTAGAAATAAATCAATCCTGCAGATGTTTTGGAAAATGATACAGTGCTTACTGAATTCCATGTGTATGTATTGTAGGCTTCAAGCCCTTCACATTGCAAATACCTCCTTAGATGCTTAGGAATTATATCTAGATTAATATATTGCCTGTTGATTGTTCAGCAACAGGGAGAAGTTTGTGATTCAAAGTATAATAGATTCAAAAAGGGAGCAGGCAAAATGGAATTTAAGGAATCAGGAAATAAAATACATATTGAATTGGTAATAACATTGCTAAATTCTGGACAAGATTTTCAGAAGTAACTGGTAATTTTAAGTATGTTCGTTGTGGAATACCAAATCACAGGTAATTTAAGGGGTTCAATTTGCAGAAAGAAAAGGCTGTTCCTTTTCTGAAAATCAATCTCTTATCAGACATTTTTTTCAAAGTTGCATCTCTAAAATCACTAATCCCTTGCAAAACCTTGGCTAGCAATTAGCATTAATCACTGCAGGCTATATCCTACTGGTCTCTTGCAGACTGTTGCAGAATTTACTGCATCTATGGGAATTTTGTCTTTTGAATGAAAAAGGATGCTGTGGGCTCCTAAATTTTGGATTTGTGGCATACTGTATTACTTCAGATCCAGTTCTGTTTCTGTAAATATGAGGGCATTTATATTTAAAAGGCTTCTCCGTTTAAAGTGAACATCTGTAATTCCACTGGAAAGTTAATTAAAATTATAGTAATATGTCAAAACAGGGAAAGTATAAATACTTATACAGAAATAAAAATCCACTATTTCTGCAAGTTATTTCAAGTAAATAATATTAATATGTAAAACCATCCCTACTGTGATTTAGTAGGCCAAAATATGCCTATATGCATGTGCACACGTTTGTATATGTGTACTAAGGTTAAAGGTTATTTTTATCTTTTTATGCCCTTATCTTAGAGCTATCATGACCCACCTGGAATTCTCTGTACCTATTTTATCTCGAAGCTATATGGCTTCAAGCAAACCTAAACAGAGGCAGTGAGGTGTCATGCAAACACATTATGTTGGCACCCAGGAGTGCCTGCAACTGTATCATTTGATAAATGTTGGCAAATTATTAGACCATTTTCTGCCTTCCTTCATCAGCTTAATTTGGAGCATGATACCAGTCTCCTTGGAAAAACACATGTAAGGTCCACTAAAGCAAATTATTTATCTGTACACAGCATGTATATTTTAATGCTGGAGACAGAGGGAAAAAAAACCAAGCCCACTCACACTAGATTTTATTATTAAAAGCACACCTGTGATTGTGCCCCTAGGTGGTCTTTAGATTTTTCTCATTTTAATACTGAATGCAAATATGGCCATGAGGAAACATCTGGTTTTCCTCCTATATGGGAAGGGCTTAAACCTTACTGAATGCACTTTTATAGAACTGCACCTGTATAAAATAGGCATTGTGAGTGATAATATTTCTCTTATGCCATGAAACGTAACAGTGGAAAGGAGTGGGTATGAAAAGATCAGTGAATCCCCTGATGTTTTGGTCTTCACACTGGCAATCTGCTGAAACAGTTTCATTCTTTGACAAAGAGACTTACCTATATAAATGCACTCTTTTACTTCTTAAACCTGCCCTCCAGAAACAGTAGAAGGAGCCTGCAAACCACACAGCATAGAAGCAACCGTAAAGGTGCAAACTATATCCCCCATTCATCTTAATGAGGTGTTAACTTCTAATCCTAGTTGGGACCATTAAAATACCAGCTTCGTTAAGTGGATCAGTTGAAGAACTATCTTAACTCTTTCACTGCAATTGTTTTGGCATGGGATTTCTTAATCTGCTTGCTCATTACATGATTTACATTATGATTATTATCATTGTCATTACTATAATATACATAAGTAAAGCCTTGAGTAAAAAAGTGAGCTATGACTTAAACAAATTGTGTCCTGCAAGATAGGAGTTTTAATACACTGTGGAATAACTTTCTGAGTAATAAAAGGGTAGTGTTCTGATAAAGCAGTGAAGTGGGTATTTTAGATACTCTACTAGCTGGAGGATGTAAATCACTCTGTATGACCTTGGGAAGGTCACCTGCTCCCTTCTTGCCCTCATCTGATACTGTGTTCGTAAAAAAAAAGAATTGAGATAATAAGTAGTCTACCCAAATTTACAGTGTACTGTGGAGGAAAATGAGAACTCCAACTAGTTGAAGAATGCTGTACAAAAGTCTATAGATAAATCATCAAAATGACAACGTTTAAGTAATTCTAAGGTGCAATTTGAAAAAGCATATAAAATGTATGTAAAAAGCAGAGAAGTGAAATAATCTGAATTAAGTAAAATGATTCTGTATGAGACATTTGTGTGTTTAACATGGGATGCTTCTTTATTCCCTGGCTCAAGGCCATGAAGATCTGTATGAATGTGAGATAAATTCTTCAGTAGGACTGATGAGAAACTATTGGATTTTGACCTCTCCTCATACTCTTATGCCAAGAAAATCCATTGAGTCCTGAACAGTACCATGAAATGAAAATTAAAAAGAAATTGTGGATTATTCTAATTGGAAAACCTGATTAAGATTTAGACCAATATTTTAAAAGGAATGATGTTGTCTCCCACTAGCAAGCTGCTTAGGCCCCTACTTCAAGTGAAAATCCATTTAAACCTTGCGAGATGAGATGGTTAGGTTAAATATCGGAATACACCCCTCCAAATTATATTATATTCATATTATATTATATTTGAAATTATATTCAAAGCACACCCTACATGTATTGTATATTCCCAAACTAAGAACAAGGATATGGTGGCATAGGAGAAATAGGTAACAGTGGGAAACATAGGGGTAAATGCTGGAGAATCTTGCATATTGGAGGGGGGGAAGTGTTATAGCTTTAATGTCTTAGATAATCAATATGGCTTGAATATTGAGCTCTGAAAGCCTGTTTACAAATATATATCCCAAAGAAAGGGAGGTCTGTTGCTCTGGTTCATCATCCAGAAACAATAACATCAGCTGCTTCTATGTCTAAACCTCTTCCTTCATTACCCCAACTTTTGCTTCAACTGCTTGTCCTTGGCTTCAACACCTCATTTAGCTATCTCCTTTCACTTGGCTCTTTAAGGGCTCAGTTCCCACCAGGCATGTTATAATTGAGGTTTGACACCTAACTTGAGTGAAAATCTGACTAGAGGGCAATCTCCATGCAAATTTTGGTCTGGCTATATATACAAGTATGAACAGTTCAATTATTACTCCAGTAAATAGAATCTACACAAGGTAATGGGATTCTCCTTATAAGTTCCCATCATCAGTCAGAAAAAAAAGCATCGGATTTATTCTTTGAATCTGTTCTTCCTTGCTTCATAAAGTCTGATGGGTTACACAGAGATTATTTCTAATGTGCATTACATAGCGTGTCCCTTTATACCGTTTATTTTTTTTCTTTGAACTTGCTATGTTCTTCTGCATTAAAGTAAAACTTCTCATTCATCTTTAAGACTGTCTAAACCAGGATGTGGGCTATGATCCTCAAAAAATTTTTTTCAGGCTGCACAGCTGGAGGAAGCTTCCTTTGCTGCACACATTGATTATGGCTTTATTATTTGAGTGATGTACTGAAATCCTCTACTGTGTTGGGGTACACTGCTCACAATCTAGCTTATTTATCCTCATCTTGTAGGTAATAGGCAATCTTGGGCTGTCTCCCATTTATGTCAGGCAGGACTAATTTCACCAAGTCAAAAAAGTTGGGCACTATATTACTGGTATAAAGAAAACTGGGATCAGTTCCTCAAGCTCACAATTTCTTGAAAGGCTTATTATTTCCCACAAAGCCGTTGTGATTTCCAGGTAGTGCAAAGGTCATCTTTGTCACCTGGAAGATTTTGAATCAAATCTCATTCACCTGAACAACCCTACTCACACACATTCTGAAAGCTGACGAGTCTTTCTCCTTCCAACTACTGACATTTTGGCAGAGTATGAATACTAAACTACATTGGCAGAGGGTATATTTCATCTGATGTATTTGTTCTTCTAGCATTCTCTTGTTTGATATATTCTTTAATATGTTCCTTTTTATTTTTTTTTTACTCACTTAAAAATAACTTTTTAATTATTATTTACTAATCATGATTGAGTATTTTATTACACTTCAGCAATGTCCTGGGTTTAGCAGTAGCAGTCAATTTTTCTCCTTCTTAGTAGCTGGTTCAGTGCTGTGTTTTGACTTTCAGCTTGGGAACAGAGCTGATAACACCAATGTTTTTAATTGTTGCTAAGTAATGTTTAGTCTGACCAAGGACTTTGTGAGCTTCATGCTCTGCCAGGGAAGAGGGGAGGCCAGGAGAAAGCAGAGGCAGGACACCTGACCCAAGCTAGCCGAAGAGCTATTCCATACCACAGCACGTCATGCCCGGGGAGGTAACTGGGAGTTACCTGGAAGGGCACTGGCTCTCTTCTGGGTTGGGCTCATTTTGGTGGGTGGCATTGTATTCTCTTCTTGTTATTTTCTCTTATCATTATTACCACTGGTGGTAGCAGCAGTGATTTGTGTTATACCTTAGTTACTGGACTGTTCTTATCTCAACCCATGGGAGTTACATTCTTTCGATTCTCCTCCCCATCCCTCCGGGAGAGGGGAGGGGGGGGTTGAGAAGGAAAGAAAAAAGGCGGGGGTGGGGTGGGGTGGGGTGGGGGTGGGGAGTAGAAACTGTGTGGCTGACTGGGTTTAAACCAGGAAAAGCAAGTAGGTTTAAGTCTAAAATTTTACTTAGCATAGTCATATCTACCCACCAAATTTCATCTGGGAAAGGGGAAATAATGGAATGGCTCATCCATTTGCTCATTTTGAAGCATTTTCAAATTGTGTAAGACCAGCATGAAGGCTTCCAGGGTAAGCAACAATTCTTACTTGGAGTGGCATTCATACTATATTCAATTACATGACCATTTCCAAGCCACACTTCACAAGGCAACATGTGTGGTTGAAGGTTGCTATGCTATATCTTAGGATGCTGTCAAGGAAAAATCCTGTGGAAGCCTGGAAGTGCAGCCTGGTCTGCTTCTGCGTTACTGGTTTCTTCTGGATGTATTTAAACACTATAGTCTTTCAATGAGATTTTGATTAAGTAAAAAAAGGGAGAAGTTATTGTTTGGCTTTACTCACCCCTTAGAATGAAGACAAAGCTCAGCTCCCCTTTGTAATTAATTTTGTGGTGATGATTAGTCTGTGATTTTAATACAGGCATTTTAACACAAAAATTTTAACCCTTTCTGATGAGAAGCAATTTTTATGCTTGGGTGCAAATACCAAAGTAATATCACTTCACAGAGAACCTATCACCAAGAGTAGAAGTCCTGAACAAGAAGCAATTCCTCTGATTTTATTGCAGTTTTACAAGATCTTTTCTCTTTTATATTGAGACAAGGAGTCACAAAAGTGCAAAATGTAATCAGTTCTAAGTAATGTTAAGTTTGATGGCTTTGTAATGGAAAATAACTGCTGTGCTTGAAGGTAGTTGACATAGGTTTAGGTCCTTAGGACCTTAGTACAAAAAGTGTAAGAAAAGCAGAATAGAGAAACAGGACCTGGGGATGGGGAGTATCTGGGACTAGCAGATGTCCAGGGTGGGCACAGTTAAACTAACTGACAAGTAGAAGGACAGGATGATTGCTATGTCTGTAATGTCAATTAAGCTGGTGCTTCAAAGACTGCCAGAAGTTATGAAGATTGTTGGGAGAAGTAAACGACCCTCAAAGACCACCATCACATTTTTGTATGCATGCTGGAAACTTTCTGAAAAACGATGTAATTCATGTGTAGCCTCATGAATATGTATGTATGCCCAGTGACTGTATAAGTATGGCCTGTGTAGCAATACAGTGATACATGTTAGGAGGAGCTATCCCCTGTTTCTCCCGGGTCCACAATAAAGAATACCTGCTTGTCAACTTGAAACTCTGTTTGCGAATTTGCTCCTGGAGTTTTCTTCAAATCAATATCAAATGATTGTGCTTCTGGAAATGATAGGCTACATTTCAATGCTTTTGAGATAACATTTTATTTAACTACAAACTAATTAACTGTACAGGAATTATAAAAACAAAGGATTAAACAATCTCAAAGCTTGAAAGGAGTTCTCAAATTATTCATGTGTTTAATCTAGAAATCTAGAAATTTAAGAGAAAAATGCTTCATTTGTTCTCATGACTTTTTCCTGATTTTGATCTTAAATCTGTCTTTTTCACTGGAATAATACCATTTAATTCAGAGTTACACTGTGTGTAAGTGGGTGCGGAGTAAAGCCTCTAGTCTGTCTTGCTTTCTGGAACATTACCTCTCAGGGTTTATAAAGCTGCTTTTCTCAAAAATCTTTAAACAGTATCTTTCAGTAAATAAAAGCTCATGTGCCCTTGCCTTCCAGTTACTGCTTCAGGTGTCTAGACAACTCCTTGGAGGCTTTTGCTGCTCTGTCTAGTACAACTCAGTTCACAGTAATCAAAGCAAACATACTATGAAAATAGATCACATAACCATGGAAAGATCAGTTTAATGTACATCCGAGTGTGCCCTTGCTCAGTGGGACTGGTCCCTAGAGGAATAAGACTCTGGTGTGGATGAAGGTCACTTGAGGTGATTGCAGTGCAGCAAATATCCATTGATTAGTATTTGTGTGCAATTTTTGTAAAACATGCTGTGGAGTAGACTTGGGCAGATACTGATCTGAAGCCAAGTTATTTTCATTTACAGAAATGAGACAAACTGTGGACTTCTTTAGGTATTTTATTTAAGTTATTATGAGTTTTGTGGTTTCTTTCCAAAAAATCTAATGAATATACTACTATAATGCTTATCCACATCTTTACTGAAATCCTCTTTTTAGCACTGATTTAATATAAGTGATAACTATTAATTTCCAGAAACATTTATGAAACATTTATGTAGATGAGAAAAAGAAATTACCTAGTTCTGATGAGATTTACAGGAAGAAGAATGTTTACATGGGAATGTTCACACTTCAAGAAAAAAGGTTTCTAAATACAGAGGCACAAAATTACAGATGTTAAAATTATTTTGGCTTCAGTAAAAAGGTCTGAGGAAAAAAAAAAAAAAAGAAGGGAATTTTAGGATGAATTCATCACTTTGAATAGCAGGTACGCTCCTAGTGAGCATTTCTGAAAGACCCAGCTGGATATTTACTCTTCTCCTGAGAAGGCGATTTCCTACTGTAAACAGCTTGAATCCTTCCACCTATTTCAGTGGGGAGTGACAAAGATTTTTACTCCTGGTAAGAGAGAAACTTTTCAAGGTCTTGAAAGTAGAAAGGTTTGCTTTTCTGCACCCTTATAGGCCACCAGGCTAACTGAGAATGTTTCCTAAGATGTAACTTTTACTGTTTGATTTTGCTTCCTGAGACTCTCATCACCTCATTAAGACTGGCTGTTTGATTTAAAGATAAGCAGGACTGGCAGGTTCTGGCTAGTCGAAGTTTTGTCAGATCTGAATTTACTTCCCTTTTTTCTCAGAGCAGAGGAGCCACTTTTCTTTTTGATGGCTTCCTATAGTTATTTACCAGATTGATTTCATTTTCTTTTGGTACAAAGAAAAAAAAAAATGAGTATGACCTTCCAGTAGACAAAGGTGAATCTTCTGGGATTTTTATTTCTTTCATTTTATACAGAGATGTTACTGCTTTGGGAGAAATCCCATATATGTATATAAAATGGAATATAATTCTAAAATGAGTAGAAAATTTCAAAAGGGTAAATAAGGGTATATTCCATTACTGTAGCAGGTTTCAGGAATGCAGAGAGTTACAGTTGTTTACTGGCAGAAGTCCTCAGTTCTAACCAGTCGTCTAATGCTGTGGATCAGTACTTTTAAAAAGTACTTCAGATAATGACAGATTTCTAGAAAGCGATTGTACTTGCTAACTCTAGGTGAGCTCTCGGCTTTTTTGTGAGTTTTGTTTTGTTGGTTTGGTTTTTTTTAAACAATTTTTGTTCAACCCTTCTGCTTGTTTTTTTTTTTTTTTAAGAGCTATTTCTCTTGTTTCAGAGCAGCTACTTATGACCAAGCTTTTGTTTCATTTCTAAGAGTAATTAATCCTTAGCCCATTATCTGTTTCTCTGAAGCATATTATAAGGTGAACTTCAGATGATATTTCAGAAATAAATTACTCTTCATAAACATTTTCCAAACAAAATCTGGTGCTACAAATTGGCCTCTGGAAGCTAGCCAGGGATTAAAAAGACAAAAGTATACACCTGTAAACTGCAAGAGAAACAGTAAAGATATGAAATCAATAATTATATTTCAATAAAGCTGAGATGAGATACCCTGCAAAAATACAAGTTTATAGCCCTTTCCAAGAGATTGCACATTGATCATAGGAATGATGTTAGCGACTGAGTTTTTCTCTGTTTATTTTTTTAATCATAGTGATTCAGATATAGTTTTGAAATTGGAAGCTGTTCCTCATGAAACTAACAGGTTAATATTTGATTATTTTCCACATCTAAGGCACAGCATAACTCCAAGCCTTAGGATTTTGATAACACCCTGTAGCTGGAGGGTACAAATGACTGAAGGAAAGCCACAACATAAAAAGATATTAGTGTGTTTGGAGACAAGTTGAGCACTGGAGATACTGCAGTGGGGTGACAAACTTTACAATGAAAAAAATGGCAGGTACAAACTAAAACTAAAGATTTCTGCTGGAGTTATGAAAGTGTATGACTGCATACTGCTTTGCTTTGAAAAAATATTTTTGTTTTACCCATATACAGCTTTTGTTACACAGGTAATATGTTTGTTGAAAAATTGGACTAGGAATACAGTGTTAAGTATTGCTACACACTCAACCACTATTTCAACAGAAAAAGGAATTAATTAAAAAAAAAAATCTAATGCTTCTTGATTGCTTAGAACCTGAGAGAAATGTTAATGAAAAGATTATGAAAAAACTCACACAAAACTGTAATGGTTTTGGATTAAAAAGTTCAGATTTTTCTTTGATCCCCTCTCCTCTTCAAATAATAAACTTTACTGTTAAAAAATATTTTCTCTCTTCTCTACAATAACAGCAATAATATTTCTGCAAAATATTTAATTTCCAAGTAATATATTTTGGTCATTGATCAGAACAAAATCAGTTTAATTTATACGAAACTGACTGGCTTCAAGGTACCCAAACCAAATTAAGAGGGAAATAAAAAATCCTGAGTAGTTAATTATCAGTAATTTCTTTCTTTCTTTATATTGGCTGAAGTTGTATGTGGAAGGTTTCTTGTCTTGGCTTGTAGAAAAACCAAACCAAAGAAAACAACACATGCTGACTGTTATGGCCTGATTTCATTCACATTTCCCCTAGGAGGGCACGGTGCCAGCCTCCTTCTGAACCTAGAGTCACTAACCTTATGTTCAAGTAACTCTCCCAGTACTGGGTACATTTCAAAAATTTTGCTTACTATAACCATCTTTGGTGTGAGTTAGTAAGTGTGTTAAAACAAACAAAAAGAGATGTCACCTAGGCATCTTCACATTCTTTTTCCTTTTTTAGCTTGGACAGGACCCAGGCTAAGACAGTGTACAGCCTGATGGTCTCTAGAGGCTTTATAGATACTGCCTTTGAATTTTCAAGTGATCTTTTTGCGAGAAAAAGATTTTTCGTGCCTTAAATTTGATGGCATAGGTCATAGCTCAGATAAGCTCACATTAAACGTTAACACAGACACATAATTTTAAGACCGAAGCTAGTTCACATATATTAAATCAGAAAGTAAATGGAGGGATGTATCTGAAGCCATCTCTGGGAACAGGTCTGGCCATGATGATGAACCAAGCAGAAGTATTTGCAGCAATCTGCAGATGTAACAAGTCATCAGGATGTAGCTGCTTTCATAGTAAATTCATCTACCTTGCATTTAATATGGGCACAGATAAGACTGACCTGATTGCTACCTAGATTTTCTACTGCAGATGGAGCTGGGACTGTGGCAAGAGAGCTCAGGGTTTAAAATCAGTATTTGGGTCAACACATTTTAAAGTTAGAAGTAACCAGCAAGATTGTCAAGTTAACATTTTGCACACTTAATTATGGGTCCTTAAAACCCAGTTGTATGTCATCTTCAGAAAAAAAAAATCGTATTTGATGATGTCAGAAGCTGGAGAGTAGCCCCCTTCCTTTGTTATGCATTTCCAGTGGATAATTACTAACACGATCATAAAAAAAAAAAAAAAAAACAAACAAGAAACAACCAAAAGCAAAAAAACAAACAAACAAACCAACCCCATCAAAACACCTCCTCTCACCCCCCTTCACCCTCCCCCCGAACAACAAAACCTCCAAAAACCAAAGAAATGGAAAAAAAGAATACCTAGAATTTCTAATGTGATTTATTCTGGTGTAAGATTTCTACCACTAACTGTGTCTTCATTCTTCTAGCTCAAAGGAGCTTGTCTATCTCTGGAAAGTATATGTATACTGCAATCATATCAGCTTTCAAGCTTCTTTTTGATAAACTAAACAGACCAGATTCCAGGCATTTACTCAAAGAGTTGAATAATTTCTGTGACTTTTTTTTTCTTCATGTTCTCATCCTGTTGTGCACTTAAGCTTGCATACCTTCCTGTGTAGCACGGGCTACAAGGATAAAAAGTACATGCCTGCTTGCATGCTCCTGTTTAATCACAAGCAGTATCAACTGCTTTTGCCATGACATCGCTTTTGGATTTCATGTTAATCCTTTTTAGCCTCAGCTTTCCAGCACACAGTGCTTTCACCCTTTGTTCTTGATGAATAACTTTTGCATAACCTTAAACTACAGTTTTTCTACTTAGCCTTAATCATCAAGCAATCCTGGTCACTGTTTAACTGCTATTATTTGTCACTCTCCTAAGCAGGCTGTCCTTTGTAAATTTGGTGTGTAGTGATTCAGAAATGCCCTCTAAAACCAGATGAATAAGCATGAATAACCTGCTTTTTGAGATACCAAAGAGATCTTAATTCATTTCATGTGTATGCTGTTGATATCATCTACAGCTAATATTTGAGCAACAGTGTGGCGTGGCTGTGAGTGCAATCCTTTCAGAACACCAGCCACTTTACACCATCCAAACTGGTAGCTTTGCAACCCAGGGCAGCATCGGGCTTGGCAGGTCTATAGGTGGCATGTGCTCCCTGCGAATGGCTGTACCTGCACCAGGGCTCAGGACTGATGATGGACAGACAGGATATAGGCAAATTTGGATCCCCTTTTTCATAATTTTTTTTTGTTTGTTTCCTTGGTGCATGATTTTTTCTGACAACAGTCCTTGATATTTATGAAATTTGATCACTTTCTGCAACTGTGTGAAAATGTCAGCCTATTGATTAGTCATGGACTGTTGATTGCAAGAATTCACTCAAAGGCTTGGTATTCATCATTCATTATTTGAGTGGTGTGGCGAGGCTTCTGAATCAAGTAACATTTTTACTTTTCCCTGATTGATTAATTGACCTTTTAAAAACTTCTTAAAGCTTTTTTCCAAAACAGAATTTTGCACATGAGGGATAGAGGTTTCTTTCTTATGTCTCGTCTGCTTAAGAGAGATGGCTGTGAAATAAGATGTCAGGCCACACCCAAAGTCAATGAGATAGTTACTGTAGGTAGCAGCTCAGAAAGGAAAGAACTCTTAAGAGCATAAATCAAAGTTTTATAGAAAATAACTTAGTTTGGCAAGAAAATTGACAATGTTATTCAGTATTTATGCTATACTACCTATATTTTAAAAACCTGAGATAAAGACATTTTTGACAGAATTGATTCAAAATGGGTCCCCAAACATTTTGTAATCGTCTCTAAGGTCTTTTTTTTTTTTTTTTTTTTTTTTTTGTTCTTTCTCTTATTTTTCACATGGTGTTTCAACTTAACTACAGAAGATGGTAAAAGTCTTACAGAATTTATCCACAGAGACATTTTGTACTTTATCAGAACCCATTTTCTTCAACACTTCTACTTAGCTGTGAGCTAATGATGAAGATCTGTCTTCTGGACCGTGTCTCACACTATGAGAGATACATGTAAATATAGACTTTCTGAGAAAACATTTTGTTTTGCAGTCACACTTGATTAAATTTCTTAGTTAACGATAACACATTGTGAAAGGCAATTAATGAATTGGTCAGTATGTACTAAAAGCATCTTTCCTTTTTCTGCATGTTCCTTTTACATACCTAATAAATTATCTTGAATGGATCTGCATGATTTGCTTACCAGTCTTAGGCTAGAATTTAAGATGTTAGTATTCTGAAAAATCATTAGTATCCTGTGACCCTTTACCTGATGTATTGCCTCTTTTCCAGCCCTGTTCTGCCTTGGTGATAGTCAGAAAAGTCACTTAAGATGAATTGCTCATTATAAAAGAGAGCGAGCTGGCGAATCTTGCCCTGTCTGGAGAAGATCCCAAGCTTCTACAACAGATACCCCTTGGTTCTGAATAACCCAGTTTAGGTGCCTCTGCACACACTGTTAGACAGAGCTTGCGGAGAGCATATGGAGAAATGCAAATCCCACAGTTCTGATGATAGGATGTAAAGGTAGCGAGGATTTTTAAATGCAGGTTGGCTTAGTACTTTCTTTGAAAACATACTTAATGTAGACGATAAGAAGGCTTATGGAGATATTTTATTATTTAAATGTACATAAATAGCAAAGCAATTTATAATAGTGCATTACAAATCCCCTGAGTTCCCACCTACATTCCAGCTCTCACAGTTCTTCCCATTTTCTAACTGCCTGGGGAACAGTGGATCCTGCCGTATCAGTAATCTGATGACTGAAATGTAACACCACTGTTTCTGACAACAGAAGCAGGTTAACCTGTGACAAACCTGAATTGTATCTTTAAAATGCCACCAAGTTTTCACCAACTCAACTCATTAGCTAACGTAAGTGCTTAGTAAAATAATTGGATTTGACATTTCCAATGTGTTGTTTACATCATAGTGTAAGCTCCTCCTGTGGAAACCACTATATGCATTGATGAGGAGATCTTGGGAAACTAACTCTGGATCCAGTATGTATAAATGCTATAAATCCAGTATGCAACAAATACTGATTTCTTGAGATCTCTGGAAATATTTTTCCTTACTGCATGAAAGATTTGTTTTAATATTTCCATGTTCATTTCCTTCTAAGTTCAGAGGACTAAATATAAATATGTAGGTTGATATCTATCTATTTATGTGACCCTGTCAATGGTGCAAGAGCATTGTTAATCATTTAGGAATGCTCAGTGGTAATACAAGTCACTACAGAAGGTCATTAGAAGTATTCTTACTTAAAAGCAGTTGTAAATGCCACAAAAGTCAAGCCAGAGACAATTTATGGCACTAATGTTTATAGCTTTTAGTGCTGCAGTGAATTCCTGGGAATAATATGTTAAAATTGTCAGCATATATATTGCTCTGTTGTTTTCCAGAATTTTCTGGTTAAGAGGAGTCGCCTATTTCTTTGAGAAAATCTTTGACCTGGCTAATTGTTTCTTAGGGAGATTCTATATAAGAATATTGCACTGTAAACAATTCATTTTCAGTGCATTCAAAAGATTTTTTGAGAATTGTCCACTATTGACCATTACTAAAACTTTGGTATTTAACTCCTTCGGTGATACAAAGGGAGGTGGAAAGCCTGATAATTTGATTTCTTACGGATTCCTTATTACAGAAAGCATGTGCAGGACCCAGGTCTGATTTCCAGATGACATAGTGGAAGTTAATGCAAATATTACTTAAAGGAGTTCTGCAGTTGCTTAAATTATGCTCTGCAGTTAAATTTGGTGCCGTTAAGCTTCAGGACTAGGAAAGAAAGTTTTTCTCCCTGAAGATCAGATCAGAAGGGAAGACTCACCATGATATTCCTCGTTTACATGTAAAAAAACCTGAAATCCAGAATTTATCCCTACATTATGTTTCTTCACAGAAGTGCATTTTCCAGACCTACAGTTAATATGTAGCTCCTGCTATCTGAGCTATCTGCTAGAGGGTGCATTCATCAAGATAAATGGATTGCTGTGTTTCTAGAGGTGTTTAGTTCTGTGTATAAGAGACTATCTGTTTTCTGATATTCTTGCTCATGGGCAGGTTATTTTACTTATGCTTTTAAGCTTTGCTTCATTTTGTAGAGTTTGTTTTGGTTTGTGTTTTTTGCTTGGTTTTGTTTTTAAATGCATTTAAATAAACATCATAACAAATTACCACAATCTAAAAATGGAAAGCAATTGACACGGCCCTTTTTATTTTTTTTTTAATTATTATTTTTTTATTATTATTTGAAAGCTTTCAGTTGCTTTAGCTCTGTAAGTTTGTTTTTATCTCCCACATTTTTGGGTGCAAAAGGAAGTTTGCTGTGTCTTTTCCAGAGCAGTCCATGAGCTCACTCCCTGTGTATACCTGTTAAGGGATCTAACTTTCAATCTATCTCCCATGAAGTTCTTGCTCACCAAAGATGATTAGAGCTAGCCAGAAGGCATAGGTTGTGATGAGCATGGAACAATCACTGAACACAACAGTCACAGTGCAGGGATGGCATAGAAGTAAACACAGAAGGGGTAAGACCACCCAACCTTTCATGATGGATAGAAGAGAGAGTAGTATTGATGGTTTTCTTGCTGTCAGAACACAGGGCCCCAGGAAAAAAAAGCTGCAAGTTACTGCTGTTTGCTACATGAATGAATAGTGTTTTGCACAAAGAGATTAAGAATGATGTATTATGGCCATTGATCCTACTTATTAAGGATTTCTTTTTATAAGCAGCATAAACACAAAAGATAAAAAAAACCCAACACAACACCAAAACCAAAGAAAAAGACCAATTCATAAAATTATCTCATCTCTAGTTAAGATTGCATTGGAATCCTATATCCTGCAGAAGGATGCCAGAAGGAGCCATAACACACAATTAGTTAAATACTTATAATATCTGTCACATATGTCCATTAATTGATAGGAATCACTACATGAGTATTAAAAAAATATCTTACTTGGTAGATTACATTGAAGCAGCTCATTGTTAACAAAATCTGGTATTGTCACTTGTGTTAATTATGACTGGATAAATAACATTCCTTTTGTTTCTTAAAAAGATAAACATAATTCAGAGGCAGATCAATCTTCTGGAATGGCTGTAATATATATGAGTTTAAAATTTATAATTTTAGAATGTCCTCTAATATCCTCTTTCAAATGAACATTTCAGCAAACCTTCATGTGAGAATAATAATCCAAAAGAGCATTTACAAAATGTAATCATAAAACGAGTAAACACAGATGATTCAAGTTCACCATAAGCATATTGTCAATAGTTATCAAACAAGGAAACTTACTTATTATCATTGCCATTATTATTATAACAAACATTTATGGAATTTTCTGAGGCATTTTCCCAGAACAATTTCTACAGCTTGTCCTGCCTAAATATGCCTTCTGAAAGAGCATCAGGAGCTTCTGTTTCTTTTACATTGGAACCAAATTATGCCGAAATTTAAAACCTTCCAGTTTTTATTTTTATTTGTAAACTCTTTTGAGAGAGTTTCACATCCCCACTTTGAACTTCGGCATGGAGAAATGCCTTGAAAAGATAGCCATGTTTCTTCAGTGAGCTTCTGCGCAGGAATCAATATTTTAAAACCACCATTCCTGTTTTACCACCCAGACTTTTCAGGAAAACAGTGGTAGTATCCAAAACAATAACTAACTATGAATGCCTAAACCCGGGCTCACCAGCATTAAGGACTGTATTGTAAAGCACATGCAAAGAGAGGCTGTAGCTAAAGGAATGCTTTAGCTTTGTCTCTGAACTTCTGGGTGTTCAGTTCTTCAACCTAAATAATATTCTCTGAAAACTCATTCAATTTGTTTCAGTGGAGAATGAACATACATATATTTTATGCAATGCATTCCTGTATTTGGACTTAAAATCTTGACTTATCTAATACACTTGATGTAAAGGAATCATGTGCACTGGAACCTCTTTCCTTTTTACTTCCCAGTCCTCATTTCACACAATAATTTCTTATATTTAATTATACTTCAAGCAGACAGAAATTAACAAAAACATGTAAACCTACTTGTATAGACATTTCATTCTATTTTCTTCATTTCAGTAGATATAATGTGGTACATATATTAGTTATTGGTTTTGACTGCTCCACATGTTTTATGCCTGACAATAATAAGTTTGCAGCTGAGAAGTTCCTTTCACTGAAGTGTTTGTGTGAAAGAGAGAGAGAGAGAGATTTTGTTTACATATTATAATCTAAAGTCAGATATTTAACCAGGATAAAATGTTGTATGTTCATGGGAATAAAATTGAAAAGTCTGATTTGCTAAAACGGTGGGTTTACTGAGAGTACTAAGAAGATGGTGTACTTGCACATTGCTCTCTGCTTTTCTCCATCTCCTAGCATTGTAGCAGTATGCTCATTAATGACGTAAAATGCTTGTGCAAATCACAAAACATTTTTTTCATTTGCAGCTTGGATTCTCATATTCTTAAAGCTTTCTAAAAGTCCTTCTCCTAAAATGCTATTACAGTGCCATGGCAGTGTTATGAAAACAGTAAGTACATGAGTCAATAATTATGAGATGCCTGTATCTATTCTTAGGACACAGCAGATTAAGCTCATAATATTCGCAGACAAAAGCACCACCAAGTAGATCCAGAGTGTGTTTTACATGGCTGATCCTTGCATTTAAATCATATAAACTTAGTCCTTCCTAAAGTATTTTAGAAAACTCTAATTTTAAATTCAGTGAAGCAGTTGTATCTCTGGTTCTTATAGTTTGCTTTGCATATAGTCTCAAACCTCCAAGAATCCTTCACAGACTGGTGATTGTTGTTCCTTGTAGGTCAACGAGACACAAGAATCTTCGTTTTCAAGTACAGGAGTTAAAGAGAAGTTTGTTCTAAACCCCAGTAGATTATAGGGTAGTACCAAACGCACCAAAAAAAAAAAAAAAAAAAAAAAACAAACCAAGAAAAATAGCACAGCACAGTTTACTGGAGCTAAGACAAAAGCTCTCTGGAACAAAAGCAATCCCCCAAAGTAGCGCACAGCCTCAAAGGACTTAAAATGGCCAGATTACATCAAATGTTTTCTTTTCATATCCCTGGGAGATTCCTTAATAAATCTGGTATGATCATTCGTTCCATGGTGCATATAGTGCAGGTCTTCAGAAAATTGTCTTGTAAACCTGAGTTTTCCCCTAGTCCGTTACCCTTGAGAATTCCTGATTTCCTTTAGTCTGAGGCTGAATAACACTGGGTTACTGAGACTCTTAATTTGAGCTCTAATAAAGAATAGTCCAATGTTTAGATTTAATCAACCATAAGTGAAATATGTGGCACTCTGTTATTTTTTGGGATCATCACCTATGGACAATGCCACCCCCTCATACCACAGCTTATTGCCTTTCTTGCTTATCGCCTCAAAAGCCCCCTACATTTTAGTAGCTTCAGGCACAGGGACAAACAAAACTGATTCTTACCTCTTATTCCCATGACAGGGCAAGTATATTGCTTGCTCCTATCAACATGATTGCCCTGGCACATAGTAGGGCACACACTGGCAGGGTTTTATTTTCAGGAAATCAAGATGCAAAGAAGTGTTTGCAAAGCTTGCAAATGTGTCTTATTCTTAAACCTGCTGTTGTTATTAGCTAAGGCTTGTCTCAGCCCATGCTTTTGCTTACAGTTTCATAATGATTTAAAATCTTTTGGTTTTAATTAAAAGGATTTTTTTGTGAAACTTAAAATGGGCAATCTATGGTCAAACAGTTCCTCAATTCAGTCATGATTTTAAAAATAAAAATAAAAAAATCATGACTGTTTTTGAACTCAAAGAAGAGTACTTTAAAATGTAATTCTTAAATCACATTATTTAGACTAGTTGTTGGTAATATTGAAAACACCTTGTTTTACGAATAGAAACATGTATGGCATATGACAATTAGGATTCATGGTCCGCTGAGTAAAATACAAACAAAATCACCCTTTAGCACAAGAGCTAGCCAGAGAAAACACAAACATCTATAAATAGGATGTCATAAATATATTAAAAAAAATGAAGTGTACAATCTCAGAATATGGAAAATAAGTGTAAGAGAAAACCACAAGTAATTTTTCACATTTCAAAAAGCCAGGTACTTCCTTTTAATGAATTATAAGGTACTAAAAAGACTGAAGTTAAATTCTTTGGATAATTTCTGTGCTTATTAATGTAACACTTGACTTATACCTGAAAAAATATGTATTTCCTAAGTTCTAGTAATAAAAAAGGAAACACGACTTTAAAAATTGTTCCATAAGACTAAGAGAAACAATTAGTTATTTGTTATTCCTAAAAAGTAATAGCTACTATTCTTTCAATATCGTAGTATATATACTTTACTTCAAACAGAAGAAAACTGTTTTTATTAATCCTTATTTTTCCTCCTGCTTTCAAAAATATGTTCCACTATTTTGCTGAGAATTAACTACTCTACATCAATTGCTTAGTAATAGTAGAGATTGAGAATATTTCCTAGGAGGAGCTATGTCTTTGTTCTTGGCGTAAATTTTACACATACACAAAAAAAAAAAAAAAAAAAAAAAAACCTTTACAGCTTTGTTTCGAAAGAACCGGTTATAAATTTCCACAGATCCTTTAGGACTCTTAACAAATGTTTTCCTAATGTAAACGTAAGTGCTTGCACTTCAGAGAAATCAACATTGTTACTACTAAAGAGTTGGTTTAAGTACACTGAACTGCAAAATTGGCCTCAGGTATTCAGCTACTGAGAAGGGAGTATCAGAACAGAGGTGTGCCGAGGGAAAATGCAAAGACAGATGCACTAGGCTAGATACTGGATGAGACCTTCAGATAAAAAGATAGAATAATGAAAAAAGTTCAGCTGTGTAAGTAGCTGAGGTGGCGATTGAAAATTAGTCTGATGAATAGCTCTGGTCCGAAACATCCAGCTGAGATACTCCAAGGAATAAAAAGCAAGTCTAACATTCAGAAGATCACAGTGGAAACCTTCCTGTTCTGGAGCCAACAAAAGTTTTGCAGTGAGGTAATTTAACAATTTGGCAGTCTTCCCAAATCTGCAATTTCCTTGTAGTATGATTAGTTAATCCAGTAAGACATTTCAATGAGCTGAACAACAATTAAGTTGTGACCTAAACAATAATTTCTTATGTGGACAATGGGGAACTGTAGTCCTACAATGGTGAAACATCAATGTTGATAACTTTAATAGGGGTGTAATATCTCTATCCTTCTTTATCCCAGTTGCAGAAGCAGAAAATTGAAGGAACAGAAGTGTGTTTTCTTTGGAAAGGACTCATATTGGCATTTATAAATCTGTAATATCAGATTTATATCTATCCTTAGTTCGGCAAGACTTAACAGAGTAGATTAGCCCCAGGAAAATGAAAGGCTTAAAGCATAATTAGTGCATTAAAATCACCTCGAAATAGGCTTTAACACACAAATATGTTTTATGGTTTGGTTTGTTTATCCATACAAATTCAAGTACACAGTTGTTCAGAATGCCTGTAAAAAAGCTGGACAGCTCATGTTCCACTTCATCCTTAAAAAAAGAGATGTATAGAATTTAATGATGCATAATTTTGTGCTGTTCTCTGTGTAGAGAGAAGACATGTAACTACTCACTTCCAGATCAGGAAAACAATACTGTGTGTGCAATGCTAAGACCATAGAGGAAACTAAATCTAATAAAATAGTAGTAATGGGGGGCTTCAACTGCCAGTGTATAAACCGGTCATATGTCATATAGGGATGAGGCTTAGGAAGCAATTTCTTGACATTTTAAGCAATTGTTTCTTGGAACAGCTTATTCTAGAGCACACAAGGGGAGAGGTTATGGCCCTTAGTAACACACAGAGAGTTATTTCAAGAACTATAACTGAGTCACTAAATAATAGTGTCCAAAACACAATTACATTCAGATCCTTGTGGGAGGGACTGTACAATAACCTGACATTAAACTTTAGAAATGAAAAAGTATTAAGTATAGGGAAATCACTACAAAAAATCTTACCAAAACCAGAATGCACACAGTTGTAAAAAAAAAAAGGCAAGCTAGAAAATTGCAACTGTGGAATCTGCAACATGGCAAATACTTACCCACCTTCCTTAAGAGTCTCTGAAGACCCAAGGCCTTCCTTAAACAAAACTGGAAGTGGAAAGGATTGGTACTATTAGAATGAAAGTCTTTTCTACTGCTGTGATATCAAAGATACTTCTTAATTGTTGATATAGCTGCATCCATTTTTATTTGTGGCACTGGATTATTCATAGGTCTTTGTCCAAAATGTAACTAGTACTCATTAGTCATTAATAATACCTGTAAACCTACGTAATTGAGTTTTACAGATCATATATTCTATTTTTCTCATTTATAAAAAACTGGAAATTTTGGAAGCCCTCATAACAGTTTAATTAAGTTTTCAGAGAGGCTGTAAAGTTTTGTTACTTATTTCAGTGGGAACAGATTTAGAACAGTTCAGGATAGTTTTCAGAATCCCATGCAAAACATTTTTAAGGGTTTTATTTGAATTCCACTTCTTGCAGCCAAAGAGCACTCCAAATCAAATGCTTAAGATTTTATTTTGTGAAGGCAGTCATTATAACTGGACTTTTTTTTATTACTGACTATATTTTAAATTGGAAAATAATGGTATGAAGAGGTACAGATAAAGTGGTTTAGGAATTGTGATTTGTTACTTTTTGATGAAAATAAGACTGCTTGTTTTATGATGACTAATTCATATCATGTGTTTCTAGTTTTCCATCTCCATCACAATTTGCTTGCATTCTAAAAAGAGAAGGGTTTTTAAATCTTTTTATGAGATAACAAAACATGAACAGAATAATAACTGCAAGAAGTCAAGTGAATACTTTTTCTTTCTGGATTTTTTTATACAATTCCCATGACCCATATTTTCTGTCTTATATTTATGCTCTATTATTCGCTGTTTCCTAATAATTGCTTGCATCCTTCCCATAGGAGCTTGTAGCCTGGTACCTTCTTTTCACTTTCCTTTTAAAGGTTTAGTATCCAAATCCTGGTATGGGGCATTTTCTCTTTTTTTATTTTCTTCTATTCTTTCTCAAACCTATGGCATTTCTAATAAATATACACTTGAATGATAAGTGGTTCTGCAGCATAAAAGAAGCCACTTTCAAGGTAATGCTTTTATGGCTTTCTTGCTAAGAACTTCCTTTTGTGATCTCTTTTGTCAACTAAAGAAATAATTTTAACCACAAATAATACCACTAAATTTGTGGGGGTAACTAACAGGTTAAAGATCCTATCCACTTGATATGACAAATTACCAGTTGCCTGCTGGCATCTGAGAGCTCAAAAATATTTCCATCAGAAAAATTCTCCTCTTCAGAGCTGCTCAAACAGAAAACAAAACTAACCTATAAAATGAGATTGTGAATAAACAGCAGAAAAGTCAGCTCATGACTCTGCTAATACTTGTATTGTTCTTATGAATTTCATTATAATGTAGCTAATCTGCACCATACTACTTTGAAATGTCAACAGTATATGCTGTATGGAAGGGAAAAAATATATAACATATCAAGAGGTAGAACAGAAGGAAAGAAAACCATCCATCTATATCTCAAGGTACAGATTCCTTGACCTCTTGAACACTTCATAAGTAGTGGTTGGTGATGGTTATCTATTGGGAATGCTGGAAAGTTGTTCCAGCTCCTGTATTAATATTTCCTCTACAGGCTGAAAGGACAGCCAGACTCCAGAAAAGAAAAGATTGCAAGTATTCATGTTTAATCCTAAATCAAGCTCTTTCTCAGAAATGTAGTTTCAAACTAATTATTTTTCCCAGGTCAGGAAAAGGTAGAAGACCTTCTGCTGCTTGGATATGAAAAGGTACAACAAACATGACTCAGACCAAACAAAAATATATCTGTTTTATGTACATAAAGTCAAGAGGATAACTTTCACATTCATAAATACTGAATTAATGTCACCTCAGATTTACCTGTATATCATATGTTTACAACTATAAAACATCCTGAAATTGACCTGTTATTCATTTTTATTTGCTGCATTTTCTTTAAGTTACATACAAGGAAATTGGTTGCAATTTTAATATTGCAAAACAGCTTCCATATTACAGTCAGCACATACATTGTTTAATAAATCAAGTGTATCTATTACATTAAAGTTTTAAATATTTGTTTCACGAAGGACCATTAAATATACAAATCAGGCTTGCATATGCAGGTCTAGAACATATAAAATTAAGTATGATGTATTAAAAAAAAAGAAAATGCAAATGCACAGAACACCTTATATAAATAAAACATTTCAATTCTAGGCAAGAAAAATAATACAACAGAACTGATTATTCCAAGGGTGTGCTCTAAGAAAGCAATAAGTGTTCAGGCAACTACAGAAGACCTTTGAACAACTCAACTGAATTTTTAACATAGAGACTACTTGGGTAACTTTTCCAGAATCATGACCTCAGATACACAAGAGCTGGACCCATTGAAGCTAATTGAAATTCCTTTCTTCTACTTTCCTATACAGAAGCAATATGGTGTGCATCTAAGGTCAATAGCAGTTCACACATGTAAAACTGACAGACATACTCAACTTTGTAAAAATTGTATGGCACAAGTGAGACTTCCAGTGCTGCCTGCAGATAAAGTGGTCATGTTTTTGTTTCTTAAAACAACCCAACTTCAAGGATTTATGTTTAAAAGGTTCCTGTTAAGTGGTTTCTTCAGGAGAATACAGCAGATCACCAAGAGGTCAGATAGGTGAAAGATCAGTGTCTGATGAAGAGCTGTTGAAGAAGGACAGGGGACATGGCTAGGCGAGGAGGCTGTAGATAAAAGTAAGAGATATATGAGGACTCTAAAGCATAGAACAGTCTTGAAAAAAAATTGGGGATCATGTATCGGGGAAACCAGAAAAGAAAGTCAACAATGAAAGAATCAGTGGCATCAGTACGTAGAACAGAGTTACAAAGAGCATCAAAATTTAAGGAATGGAGGAGGAATATTTCTAGTTTAGGGCTGATCAGCCTCTCACAGTCCCAAGGACAAGAAGATTAACACAACCAGCAGCTGCAGTTTCTGCAGAGGCAGAATGACTTGGGGTCATCTCTTCTCAGAAGTACTCTGTCATCTTCTCTTCAGTCCTAAATCTATATCCTGCCACTCCTAGTTCCTTCCTGACACTAGCAGAGCTCAGCCCTGGTTATTACTATTCCTAGTTTTCACACATTTGAAAAGATCCAGGGTTGTCATAAGAGATCTTAGCAGCAAGTGACGCTGAAGTTTGAAAAGGGTTCGTAGGCTGTCTCTTGCCTACACCCAATAGAATATACTTTCTTGCCAAATCAGGATCGTAGTCTGAGATTCCTGTAGTCTGCTGTAATAAGTGTAGGTGAAAGCTAAATAACCAAACATTCCACACTAATTCCACACTAATGATGATACATATGGAGAATTACTATCTTGTATTGCCAGAAATCAGCCATGTTGTGAATCCAAAATTTTTTGTTTGCTGAGGAACCCTGCTAGGTGTCAAAGTGATATTGCGTAAATGAGTTTGCTATTAAAAACCTAAATTACTAGCTCAGCATCAAGAAGAATACGTATACAGAAGTTTCTGTTGAGTACAATGACACTGCAATATCGCCATTGAAAAGTCAGGAGCAGGTCTATTAAAGTTGCCGAGTTTTAAACAATTTGTATTATAATTCTATTCTGAACATCTGTGGTGCTATGTAATAGTGATTACACTGAAAAATCAGTGTCAGACTGAGCTCCCAACTGACTGTACAGATGTCAGAGCAATGCTGGGAGGGTGAGTTAATGTTAAAGTATCACTCAAACACCGCGCTGAAAACAGCCTTATAAATCTTCCTGAAAATACAGCAATTTTGTCTTCAGAGCAAGTCTGGACAGTGTGTGGTAGTAAAATATTGAAAACACCCACTGGACATTAGAGTATATGTAAACTAACGTGCTTTCCCTGAGTACAATTTATACAACAGACTAATGAAAGAGAGGGGTTGTGGAAATAAACCAACGTGTGACAGGGAAATTAAAGACTGTATCATAGTGCAAACAGATTGGGGAAATAAATAAGGGTTAAACAGCTGGCCTTAATTCTGCTATGTAATCATTTAAGGATGAGATTTGGAACTCAACATGTTTTTAACATACTGAAATGTATATACAAAAGTGATGCAAACACATTGCAGGCTATATACAGCTGTAATGGCTAATAACATATGAATTTTTAAACGCATAACACAGATCTCTTTCTATGTCAAAGCAGGATTGATTCTATGTCACTTCTGACAGATATTTGTCTATTTCTTAAAGGCTTTCATTGATGGACATTCTTCCTGAGGCAATCTACACTAACCTTTCCCTCACTATCATCGCTATTCAAAAATTCTTCCTAATATGTAACTTGAATTATCTTTAATGCAATTTAAATTCCTTATTTCTTTTTCTGTCTGTCACAAACATGGACAACAGATTGTTCCCTGCTTCTTTGCAGCAGCTTTCTGTATATTTGGAGACTGTTATCTTGTCACACTCAGTCTTCTCCTCCTCGGGTTAAACAATCCAGTTCATTCATTCTGTTCTCCAAGGTCATGTTTTATAAACATCTAAGACTTCTAGTTACAATCTTCTAACTAGCTGTAATTGGTCCACATTTTTATTAAGTATAGTACGTAAAGCTGGATCTGATATTCTAGAAACAGACTACAAGCTGAAGAGTACTGCTCTAGTCAAGAAGAACAAAGGGTTACTTCACATGAAGCAATTAAATAACATAAGTTTGAAAGAGACAACTACCATATACTATTTTTTAATGTGGCAGATAGTTTGGGGGAATTAGTCTTAAATTAAACAAAATGTTTTTCTTTTGAAACTGCGGTTGCTTAATTGCAGTTACTGGAATATTACATAGTTGTAGAGTGAAACACATCACCAGTGATATATCGTTCACTCTAGCCCCTTCCTCTGGGTTGTTCAAGAATGGCAGCTACAGTGAATAGACTTACAGTTGTGCTAAAAAGCTTCTGGCTAGTGAGCCATGTTAGCTGTCATCTCAAGCAAATCCCTTCAATCAACATAATAAAATATGTTAGGAAGATCCTAACATGATTAATTCATTGTAATCTATCAAACCTGAAGGAACTATTAGGATGGAAAAGCCATGGATTCTTTTTGTTATTGTTACCAGAGTCACAGCTGTTTCAAGAAGGATGAAGAAACAATAGGTCAGGTTGCATGCTGCACTATGTAGATTTACACTGAGGATTTTTCCCTTGGGGTTAACTAAAAATTGACTCAGGTAGGAGGGAATTTGGAGTTAGGAAAGTAGAGGCACTTCCTAGTTGTAAAAGCAAATCTGTGCACAGAATGTCAGGCAAATAAAGAGTGTGTAGTTTCTGAAGCAAAGAAGCTCTCTATATGTTACAGTACTTTGGATAGGACCAGCCCTGTGTACTGAAGAATTACTCCAAGCCTTCGATAAATATTTACTCTGCTGTTTAATAAAGGTTGAATAACCCTTAGAAATTGACAGTCATGTGATTGAAATAACATTCCCACAGAAGTATATAGCCACCTCTTGCAGAAAAAGATTCTGTATTTTAGTAAGCTTTTGCAGCATCTTCTTTTCTGGCTGGCTGGGGCAAGTATTGGAAATCATAGAGCTGCAGCAAACTAGAAAACATGTATTATATTTCCTTTCTTCTTCCAAATAACATTTCTGTGACATCAGAGTAGCAGCATTTCCACATTAACTTTGTTCTGCTATCCTTTCTTAGGTTTTGAACTGAAGCATCTTTAGATTGGCTTATGTTGACTGTACTGCACCTGAGATAAGAGGGCAGCACATCAATGCTCATTTTCAGTCAGATGTTTCAGCTGTTGCTGTGTTGAGCTGAGGATGCCACATTTCCAATCATGCTGCTATTTTTTTAGCCAGAGGTTTTCCACAATCAATGTCAGCTGGTGGCGGGGTTAATGTCTGTGCAAGGTGTGTCTCACATCCACTGTCTGCACCTACTGAACTGTCTGTGATTGCCAAATGTCAGGGTCCTTCCAGCCTGTGCTCCTTTTGGTGTGGACATGGTCCCGGTCAGTGCCCTCCCTCCTTTGCAGAGGACTTCCCTCTTGCTGTTCGTTGGCAGACACAAAATGAGTGAGAGCTCTGCATTTACTTCAGCTTCACACTTGCATCTCTCTGTACCAAGATTTCTACAGACTTCAGTAAACATGGTTCTTACCACTCTATCATAAAACGTTTTGCAAACTTAACACCTACAGGGGAAGAGGGACAGTAAGTCTTAGATTATAAACTTGCATGGGAGATAATGTGATTCATAGTCAATAATGATGAAGATGGCTTTATCCACTTTCCTGCAGCACTGCTGCACGTGTACTGTAGTATATGTCCTTAGGAATTTTTTACGCAGCTCAAGCATATGAAACTGAGGTACCTTGATAAATTCCTTGATAAATAAGTTATCTGCTCGTGCATTCTTTGCACGTACCTGCAGTGAGGGGTTTTCATTCTCCCAGGAGCACAATAAAGCCAAAGACAAGCACTTGATATCATCTGTAAGCAGTTTGGGTTTTAAAACTTTTTAGGAAGGAAGGAAGGAACAGTCCAAAGATATTAACATGTGCTGAGCAGGGCAGACTGTTTTACTATTATTCTAGTAGCTCTGTCTTTATTCCTCATTTGGAAAGGTCTCTTCACAATCTCCAAAATGTAGTAAATGGGTGAATCTACATTAACATTTTGATTTAGATCAAGAATGCAGTTTTTCAAGTAAATACCTCCTTTGTCCCCATTTGCTTAGATCTGAGTCACATCACTGAGTGGTCTTAGAGCTTAAGAGCTGGATTCCTTTCAAATGAAAAATAAACTATAAGCAAAGCTCCAGGAGCAAATCCAATGCACTCTGGCTGCTAATGGGCATACAGTTCACTGGAACTTCCAAGAATTAATATGAAATATTTCCCCCTCCCCAAATGTAGACATCCACACCAGCTGTTATGTTCTATAGTTCTACTGTCATGCTTGAGTATGTCTAACACTGACAGAGCCATTATGAATGATTCAGTCTATTAATAGAAATGAGGGAGTTTTCTTCTTAAGTTTTATTGCACAGTTTATATTTGATGTGTATGGATTTCAAACAGGCTCCGTGTGGCAAGATTTGCAGAATTGGTATGTTTTTCTTTAGTATATGACCAAGATACATGGATTAGTAATTGGTTTAATTATAACATTTAGAGTGATTTTGAAAGACTTCAGTTATGATTATGTCTCTTTCAGTAACTTTAAAATAAAATGACATTGTGATACAGTGCTAGGAAATTCATTGATGAAAATTGTGTTTCTCAAATGAGTATCCACAAAAGTGCTTAAGCAATCTATAGAAACAGTCTATTAAAACTTCAGTTTATGAAACATTTTCACTAAATGTCTGTAAACCTAACTTCACTATTAAATCATGTTTCTTCCTTGGTGCCAGTGAGTTGTGAAAAATGCTATAAGCTATGAGGGAAGACATCTTGTGATTTATAATACTGATATCTGTTGCAAGTCTGCTTACTGTTGTTGTAACTTAAAATGATTCTTTACTAGTCTCAGTCTTACTCTACATTGCTACAAAAAGTAATGAACTATTAATAGGAAAATAAACTGAAACATCAAGGCAGAACAAAAACATTGATGAGTTTAACAAATTCCTCTAAATCTCTGGTAAATAAGGCCCTTGAAAATAAATCTCTCAGATACACAGTTTGCATCAGTAGCCTGAAAAATAAGATGGAAGTGTTCGTGGGATCTGCCTATTTGGGTTTAGGAGCATGGGGAGTTTCTACACAAGAAATCCAGTTGAGTTAGTTACGTGCTAAGACATTTGCAAGGGCAGATCCCAGATGACGAAAACTACAAAACAGGAAACCTGAAAAAATTGTGCTGGATCCATTTCTGAGGGAAAGCATTTAGGAGCTGCAGAATTAATCAAGTGAAATCACACTAGAAGCTAAGACAAATGTATGCTGCTTTCCTTTGATTACAGGTTTTTACATTCTGATAATTTAAAAAAGTGGGGGGAAAAAAAATAAAAATAGCAATTGCTATTTATCAAAAATTTCAAAATGATTTTGTGATACCAGGTTAAACAAAGGCCAGTCAGAGCCCTCTGAAGTACAAAAAGATTGCAATTCCTCCTTAAACAGAAATACAAAATCCTGGGAAAAGTCAGCTAGGTGACTATTCTGTGATCTGTAGCTGAACATGCAGAAATGTTAACACTGCCCTTTCTACTTCTGCAGACCTTCAAAACCAAGAGTTTTTCCCCTTTTGACCCAAAAGGAGGAAGTGGTATGCAGAGTGCCAGAAGTTCAGGAGACAATTTGTTGAAACCTAGTCAGTTAAGGGCTTAAAATGTCAAAACAGGTATTTTAACCAGTCTCCAAAACCAGTGAAAAGAGAGGGCAAACTTACTAATGTCCAGTTGTGCACAGTAAATAAGATAAAGTTCTTTAAAATAACCTTTCACTCTACATTTTTTAGTGTTAAAAAAACCTCAGAACCTGGGTAATAAAAGGTCCTGCTGAAAAACAAGGAAATCAGTGTGCACAGGCACGCTTCATTTTAGAGTGTAAGTGGGATTTTTAAAAGGTTAATGTTGCTGAACAACAAACAGAGTATTTTCAGCAACATTTTCCATGGAAAGAGAATCTCATCCGAAAATGCACTCATAATAGCAGTGTCGATTAGAGGAATTCACAGGGATTTTTCAAGTGCTTTAAACTTTCTATTACTCTCTTGCAAGCCTCCCTTTGCTCTGTGAGCTGTTTCTAGATAAATCCCAACCTCACCAAGTCAGTGGCAAATTCATTAGTATTTCACCTTTTAATATTTGTTTCAAGCTTTCACAAATGGAAAAGATGGGTAATGGTGTTCAGAGAAGACAATGTGTAAATTTCCACACACTGCATGAGAAATGGAAATAAGTAATTCTTTTCCTTATTTTTGGCACATTTTGAAGGACTAATTTTCTTTACTTATTCTTCAGCAAACTCCTAGCCACGGTATGGCTTCTCTTCTTTGACAGTGAGCTAGGGAAATGACATGCATAACATTCAGATCAGGACACCAAGTGACACAGCAAGTACTCTTACAGCTTTGACCTTCAACTCTTTTTCCACACTGACTCACACATTACATTACCCATCAGGCAGCAAAAAGCACTTTGCTGACAGAAGCTGCTTTTCAGTTATGGTCAAAGTGGTGAAAATATCCTAGGTAAAAGGACTTTTTTCTTTCCTTTCCCTATGATGAATGCCAAAGAAAAATGAACAAAAAAGGGAGCAATTTCTTGGCAAGTATCTAATTTTTGATACAGCTATATTTTCTGCCTGATTTAATGGGAGGCAGGAAAGTGGCAAATTTAAGAGCAAACTTGAAAATAGTCATTACATCAGTTTGCTGACCAGTTAGTTCGGCAGTGAGTGACCTAATTTGCTCCCTAAGAGTCTCTCCTGCTTGACATAGCAAGAAAAGGCCTGTGTGTTAAAATGTGCATCTCATTACATTATGCAGCACAGTCCTCCATAATGTGATGAGATATGACACGAAGTTAAAAAAAAAGTCTTTTGTGCTTCTGCTAAGAATGTATGTTCCAATATTTTTAAAGTCTGAGAACACAGGTGCCTCAGAAGTCGCATTGCTATCTTAGAAGGGCACGAGTACTCCACTGACAGAAATTGTCCTCTGAATTCCGGCCTTATCTGACTCTCAGTTTTAAAAACATGCCTTGTTTAGTGCCTGGTCTGTGTCAAAAGGAAAGAAATCACTCATTCAAACACAGTTAACTGACTTATCCCAAGAATGAAAGACTGTGTCAGTCCCACAATTGATTTAAAGTGGGCAGAGACCCGCTGACCTCAGGTTAACAACAGCTAAAGACATGGCCTTCTTTATTTTACAGCCTCAATTTCCAAAGATACTGTTCAGCACCAGATTCTGATGCTGCCTGTTCTGCTGTAAATTGAGGTGAAATCATTGTTACTTAGACTTGTATGGGTCTTAAGACTTACCCCGCATCTTCAGTTTTACTCAGAGGTTCAAGTCCCACTGCCTCAGAGCCAATGGGAAGTTACCTAAAGACTAGCAAGGAAAACTACACTGAGAAACTCCATATTTCATTTTCTGGGATATTTGCCAAACTTCTCATGTAATTTTTTATTTGTTCCTCCATCAGGTGGATAAAGCAAGATTTAGGCTTCCAGTTCAGCATACAGCTACTTGTACATACATTTTTCTGGATGTCTTTTCAGCACAAATAGCCCATGTGTTTATTTAATTGAATGGGGCAATGATATGATTGAACAGAAAACTGGGCAAAAGCTTGCAGATTGCTCTGGAGACCTCTGTGTGTGCACATGTGCATGTGTGAGGCTGAGGGGTGGGCAGGGCATTCAGGCAGGAGGGCGAAGGGACAAATATTTGATCAAATATTTGATCAGCCCACGTCAGCAGGGTTCAGCTGCATGCATGCCAGGAGAGGTCTTCCCTGGGATGCTCTGTGAGAAGAAAGTCAGGGATGGTGAGGCTGTGGGTCCTGCCCTGCCAGTCCACCTCACTTCTTTCATCCCTTCCCATACCACAGGAGGGGTGGAAACCTTTCTATAAAAGGTCCCATATAAGTGGGAATCAGGAGGAAAAGGGTACTATCCCACCTATTTTCTTTCATTCAAATTGATTTAAAAATCTGATGTGTAAACAGAGATGAATACTGATCAGGCTGCTCCTGAAGCCTGGACTTGGTCCTTCCTCAGTCAGGGAACATTAGCTAAGAGAAATATGAGTAAAGGCCCCCAGTGTTTATATAAAAAATGATGAGCAAAGCATCATTAGCAGGAGGTGCACATTTGATCTCTCTCTTGGGGTCTTCCTGTGCTGCTGCCCACCACATGGTTCTATGCTGGCATCTGGCCACAGGGAGCTCCAGGCTGAAACCAACTGGGGCACAAGGAGGCCATGGCTCCTGGATCCAGTGCCAATCGTTTACTCCTGCCATCTGTATTGCTGCCCAGCAAACCACCCCCATGTAGCCAAAGGGAGGTGATTGGAGGAGCAGTCTGAAGCAATTTTATGAGGAAAAAGACAACTCCAGGTTAAGAAAACCCTGAAATATCTCAACCATATTAATGGTTTAATTGCACTGTGTTAATATCTAGTGCTTGTTCAGGAGGAGCTTCAGGGTGGCAGAGGTGAAGGCAGTGCAGGAAGAAATCTTTATCCCACACTTATTTAGCACCAAAACTCTCAACAGAGTAATGGGCCAGGAGGGAATATTTTGTAACACAGTGATACATATGTTCCACAAAACAAAGCAAGTTACTAACCCACCTTTGCCCTCTGAAGTCCCCATAATTAAAACACTTTATCCTGGAATGAAGTGATCATCAGCAGGGGGAGAGGAGGATGTTTGACACAGACTGTTGTAAATTCCCCTAAGTTATGGCACCATCTGAATTCTGCATGTGGGAGTTTCATTGAAGGAGTATTTTTCAATCATTATATTATTCTGTGTTTTGCCTATGAATGGTTGTGAGTCTTTTCTAGTAGGCTGTCAAGTGTCTTCAGGAAGCTGGAGAAAAACCAAATGAAAATAAAACCTAAATAATCTCTTACTTTCCTTTGGTATACACTGGAGTGGCTTTTCCTTCCAGTCAGTTATGTGTTTGTCTTCATTCACTCTCTCCTAAAAAAACCCCACTTCTCTGCTGAGATCCAAAAGCTCTGACTTCACTTGGTTAATGCCTCATTATATACTGAAGAAAGCCTCATATCTGCAGTCCCTGCTGTACTCTGTGTGCTTTTTGTCTCTGGGAGTGAAAGATGAGGCAGAGAGCCATAGATGAAATCCTGGACCCATTAAAGCAAGAAGAGTTTTGCCATTGACTTGTATGGGGTCACAGTTTTGCCCTGAGTCTTTTATTTCCATTTTGTACAATGTCAGGCAGCCTGTCAAAGCTGATGCCTAGTCGGTTCGTTAGGCTGACATGATCAGATACAAATTCACCAAATCTAAACTGTTGGGATCTGCATGGAGTTTAGATAAGAGAAAACAGCCATTTTTAACACCAAACTTCCACACATCTATGAAAGTATGCAACTCATTTCTAACATGAATACATGGTGAGAATGCACCTAGGAGTTTTAAAGCAAATTCAGTTTAGCACAATGATATAAAGTAAAGCTGAGATCACAAATTGTGAACTATGAAACCTAATTGCTTTCATACCAATTCATACCAGTTTCATAACAATTCATGCAGCCACCATGATTTAACTATCATTACTTTGAATTTATACCAAGGCAGTGTAGGGCTCTTAATCCTTCCTAGGAGAAAATGCTAAGAATGCACAAGTAATAAGAGCAATATCTGCAAAGGTTTGGAAACTGTGAACATTATGTCAGCACATCTGTGCATCTTGTTTGGACATAGAAATTAATTGCCTGGAATTGACTGGCAAAGCAAAGGGAGTTTTCAAATCCTTTGTTCAGCATAATATACTATTGTAATAGCTATTGAAGCTCAAAATGTTTTACAGGTTCCAGATACTTCAAAATTTTCATTGCAGCATCTCAGAAAACACAAAGCTGAGTGCAAATTGTACTGTATGCTTTCCAAATAACAAAATAAAAGCTAAACTAGAGTTCTTATTTTAGAATTATGCAACTTCAGTGGGGATATCCTCAATCTAGTGAGTACTATTCTCTTCAGAGGATAAAAGAGATTTAACTACTAAAAGTGGTATCTTAGGAATAACAACTCCATCCTGTAGAAATTATAAGAGCAAGGGAATCTCTAAAACCTGAAGATTTAAAGCGGCATTTTATTTTAGCATTTTAATCTACCTCCTGCTTATCCACTCTGAACCAGCAAAATAAAACCAGACAATCCTCGGTATGGTTGGCAGAACAGCTCTGAAGAAAGGCTGGATTTTTCAGGATGTATTAGTACAGGACTTTTTAATAAAGCTGTAAACTTCAGTAAAGGTGAGATGAAACTTTTCACAACATTGTCAGCCTTGATACAACCACAGCACACGGTCTTATGTCAGGCAAAGCTACTGACAGAGGTGAGTGGGGGCTCAGATTAGAGAGGGTCTACAGGGTTTGGGCATACTGCCAATAAATCTGCATAATGCTGAAAGCCTGAGTGTGTTCACATTTACCCTCATATTAAGAATGAGTAATTGCCTTCCAATGAGTGGAGTTGCATGAATGTAAAACTAATGCAAAAGGGAAGATTCTGCGCATAGGATAAAGATGACTGCTCATATAGAATAATAACCCCCACTGATCATTCGTGTATTTTTAGAACTGAACTTGGGCTGAACCTTTCTCAAGGTTACGAAACTTTCTGGTAGCATATGTCCAGGCCTCTGCATTTTTGGCTCCTGGCCTAGATAAGGACTGAAAGCACAAATAATCAGTCTAAGGGCTGTTCTCACAGTGTTTCCCACTCAAATGAGAGAGGCAGCAGGGGGAATCTCATTGGGCTGCCTGCTTTCAGATGACTTCCAGCCCTATTTCCAGAAGTGTGGGGTTTGTCAAAGAACCCTGTAGTGGAGTGCAGCCTTTTCCACTTCTCCCCACTTTCTGCGTCAGTTGCTGCTTCTCCGGCAGCCTGTCCATGGGTTCCTGGTGGGACAGAGACCTGTTTGGTGGCTTTTGCTATATGGACCATGAGTCTTGTCTCAAAGAATGCCCTGTAGACATCCTGAATATCTGACATGACTTCACTGAAACACCCTCCTTGGCACACATCCTATCACACATCATTGAGATCGCAATCTGAGTTTGTTCATAGGAAATAAAAGTACATACTTGTGCAGTGTTCTAAGCCAAATCCCAGTTACAAGGGCTTTTAATATTTGTCCACAAACTTTTATATAGTCTGCTTTCTGTGTGCCAAGAGTTTTAATTCTTTCCCCTATGTGCCTTCTCTTCCAGTCCCTTTCCTCTCCCTGTTTGAAAATTTCTTTTTTTAAATTTTTACTGGTGACAGCAGAGTTTTGGTGAACATGGGATGCAGGTTTTTATGGGGGAGCAAGCATGGGTAGTGCAGAAAGTTAAAACAATCAGTCAGCTAGAATTCCTGAATATGTCTCACTGATCTCAGCCACAGAATCCTAAATTCTGGTCTGGTGGTCTGGGTCCCCTCTTCTGGTCCTTGCAGGATAGGGAGTTGTGGGAAGAAATCTCATTCACCAGGAGACCTTGGATGAACAGAAGCACCACTTCTCCCCGCAGGTTTCTGCCTCAGTCACCTTCCCCTCATCCTTTCCCACTGCTTTCTGAACACTTTCCCCTTCAAAAAATCTTGAAGATACATATCATATTTTCTGATCTGTTCTTCTGTCTTGTAATTTCCAAGCAATTTATGAATAAAATCAGCAGTTGCTTTTTAAGAGACAGAAAGATGCATCAGTTCACACAGGCACATATACGTGTGCCCATCAATTTACTTTTTGGGTCTCCTAAACCTGTAATAGCACTGCTATATATGATATTACAGTAAGGATGGTGAAATTGTTAAAGTTGACTCTAATGATGAAATTTTAAATACTTATGCCCAAGAATTAACCTTTCCTGAGTTACTTCTACAGATTGCGCAGGTCTGCATAACCATTAAATGTATGAAAAGCTGTTCAGTACTTTAGCCATGTAGTTTGTGTTGGACAAGACCTGTTAGTTTTAAACAGCCACTGATTAACGTTTATGCCACAACTTTATTTTTTCTTCTACCTGGCCTGCCGGTATTTCTTTTCAAGCCTGTTTTCTGATACACTGCTGGCCTCAATGTCCAGAATACTGCTGGAGGCTGAGGCCAATGCAATTATCACTGCACGCTATTGCAAGCATATGTTCATTATCACTGTTTTGCACAGAGCACGCTTGATGGAAACCAATTGATTTTATAGCACCAACTAAGGCATGATACAAATGTCTCTCAATGGGAACAAATCCTGGGTGAATTATTTTGCTGATTAATAAATTGAGTTTCAGGAGGGATACTATTTGTCATTCAACAGCTGTTTTTTATGCCCTCCTACAACAACAACAAAAAAAGTACAAAAAGATCTTTAAAAAAGCCCTAAAACTTCACTGTTTTTCATTAAAAACAACACCTTTGTTCCAAACTAACCCAAATGTAAAAAGAAAAAAATAAAAAAAAAAAAAATAAAAGCATTAAACCCAGAGCACTTATTTTCAGGAGAAAAGTAAAGATTACCTAAAATGAATAATGGGCTTTCTCTCCTCCCCTCCATTTCACCACATCCTGAAAATTCTGTTTTTAAGTTTAGTCCTTAAATATTTTATTTTCATTACCTGGGTTTAAAATTTTGATTCAGCAAGATTATTATTTTGTTCTTGAAGCTGCCCTAATATTGCATCCTTTTGCACAAATTTATCCCATGAAAATACATTGCTAGTTTTGAATTGCTAAAATGTATTCAGCGTTGTAACACATTTACTTAAACATGCCAGATGGCAAGTCACATTCCCAGAAAATCTATGCTGTTTTTATCTCTGTGTAACTCCTTTGCTTGTGGTATAGTTCCTCTAGGTAGTGCAAGTGTCAGGAATAACATAAATGTCAGGAATAACATCAGGTCTTCAAAAATCCTTTTCTTTGATGCCTGCCTCTAACTTCTCATAACAGCAGCACTTCACAAAATGAAGTTGAGTGCTTTTTTTTTTTCTTTTTAATAATAATTGCAATACCTGGGTATAACAGTGTTGTCCACGGTAGATGTTCTGTAGCTGGCACTTCATTATTAGCATTTTGATTGCACCAGATTTATCTTGAGATGAAAAGTAAACATCATTATCCTCACTGGAACGCATATACTTACTTTGCTCTGTAATTACAAGTCTGATCATTACCATTGCCTTTCTTCAATGACCCAGGAGTAGTAGAATATGGAGGTAGGATTAGAGTAATGTGTGATTGATGATGGCTGCTTTCACTACATTATGTGGTATAAGTGAGCAACTAACAGATGGATTTCATCACTATGTAACATATAAATTCCAGTATATGATAAATTTCTGTACCTCCCTGTACCTCCAATGTACTGCAATATTCTTTACAAAAATAATGTATTATTCTAGTCAGACCTTTCATTAAATTACAGTTTATGAATTTCATTATAGAGAAGTCTTTTTATCTTACAGTAAATGATTTTTTGTTTACTGTTATAAAGTTTTGTTTGTTTGTTGATTTTCTTTCTAATGCTACAAGATAACCTAACATAATTTTGGGTTAAAAATGCAAAGATAGAAAAGTTGTTATTAAACTTTTCATGTTCTCATGGATCAGAGATGACTGTCCAGCCTGAGAGCTCTTCAAGAAGTTTTACTGCTAGTTGTTACACACAAGCAGACATTTCTCTTTTGCTCAATTATAAAGGACAGATGTTGACCTATGCTCTCGGAAGACCAAATTAACTAGACGGCTGAGGGTTCTTCCAATGAAATAACTTTTATAACCCAAGGTTGCTCCTAAGATCTGTTCGGGCATAAATATCCGTACTCAACCCTATAAAGATGGATCAAAGTTCTTTAGTAGAAGAAAACCAGACTCTGTGTTCTCCAATCTGTTTCCAGACTGTGTGTATAGATTAGAAAAGCAATAAATACATATTAAAAATCATTAAAATAGCATATTTACTGATCTGCCAAGATCTAATCCCTAGCAGTGTCATTTAATGCTACCCTACTTCGTTACTTTAAAAACCTTTCAGTGTTTAAAGAGGATCATTCATGAACTGCTTTTTGAGGTAAAACTTTAAGAAAATAAAATCTGGTCAGCATATTTTTAAGATTTCCTGCATTAATGGCTCTGTATATGTCATGATATTTTTGCACAAGTGAATCCTTGCCCTTTTTAAAGAAAGTTAAGTTTGGGTTCCCTTGTCACTCTCATACTAGCCAAAGTGTTACAAACTCTGCTTATTGTGTAACCTTCTTGCAGTCCGTAAGGCTAGGCTCAATATAGTCACTAGCCATGAGTAGGTCTTTTAGTTCAAGCTGTAGAAGTATGAGCACTTACCGCTCTAGGATTTGCTTAGGTGTATCTGAGTACATTAAGAAGTTGGGAATTTTTTAATACAAAGACCTTATTGACCTCATTTTAGGAACTTCAAATCAGTCTTCAGGGTACCCCAGTGAGAAACATCAGGTCAAACCACCATTAAAACTGGAAAAACAATTGGATTTTGGTCCAGAAAATTTCTACATAAGGCCACGCAGAGCAGAAATTTCAATTCGTTACTCAGTGTAGACCAAGTCAGGAGTTGTCAGACTTCAGTGCAACCAGAAAAGTTCTGCTAAATAACAGTAAGGACTATTCTGGGATGAGTGGGTAACTTGGCTGAAATAGCTATTCACAACAGCTTATTCATGTCTTCATAGGTCCCCATCAATCTGGATAAAAAATGTAGGCAAGTAGACAAAAGCGTACTTTTGGTCTAGCCTAGTATCAAGAGAGACAGAACCATGCCCACCTCCTCAGGTATATTTACCACAAAAAACTCAACCAAGACTGCAAAATAACAGGGGACCAATGACAGGGCAGAATGCAGGTTGGCATGCTGTGCAGCACAATCTGGTCATGAGATGCCAGTTATTGCTGTCATCTGTGGACTCTTCCTATGCAACCCAAGCAGCTGGGCTACCTCTCAATTTAACAAGAAGGCACGCACCATCAGAGCACACAATGTTGCAGAAGCAGAGAAGAGTTCCCAAGTCTGACAGCACAGCCCTGCTTTTTATACAAAGGATTCACTGATGTGATAAGGTACCACATATTTAAGTTAATTGGATATTCTTTATGTTTCTAAGAAACATATTTTTCAAGTGTCTTCAAATGAATCCAAGTTCACAGTGGAGTAAATTTTACTACTATTAATGTTTCTACATGCTTTACAAAGTGGTGATATAATCCAGCATACTGTCTGTGTCCTTTCTGAGGTTTATCAGAAAAGACAGCCTCAAGTGCTTACATGTTTCCTTAATATTGTTTCTTTTACAGCCCTTACAAAGCTCTTATGACCATTAGAAATTCTACACAGAAATCCTGCATAGATTTAGGCTGCTATTAATGTACTCAGAAAAAAAAATACATGGGCCTCTTTTATTCCTCCAGAAAATGAATCCATAAGTTGTTTCTGACTTTAGCTGACCTTCATGCAAGTGTTTCATGATCAGTATGGAATGTAGGATGTCTGTGTCTGTAAAATGTTTTGTTTGAAAATATTGTCCAATAACATTGATTTATGGTGATGTCTACTCTCTAAATCCTTATGGATACTGCATTAAGAATGAATGAAATAGTGACAGTACATCACTCTGTGTGAGGTGAGCAGTCTTGAAGCATGAATCAAACTTGCGCATGTCTAAGTGGAGTCACTTTAGAAACATTAAAGTTCAGAAATGCAGTTTACATTTCAGAATCTCTTTGTAAACAAATGGTTTATTACTGGCTTCAACACTTCTGCTTGTGTATTCAGTGTTGTAAAAAGGTATAGAATAATTTAAGAGAAGTTTCATGGTGAACAAATAGATTTTAAAATGGCAGTGAAAATTCAGGATTTTATTCTTTGTAGTTCTGCATGTCATTAATAAGATTAACTGTGATATCCTGATGTGCACTGTAAAAATATACTAGGTATTAACACTGAAAACTGACATATGTGGGAGTTAAAATCAAGATTTATATCATGGCAGGTCATTCTCTATTTCTCTGCAGATGTATGCCTCTAATAATTATATTAAATTTATTTTTTCTTAAAACAGAAACTGTAAGATACATTGTTCTAAGTTCCCCTAGCTTTCACAGCAGGCATCAACAGGGTGAAACTCTTGTAACTGATGAATAGCTCTCCACTATATGTCCCAAAAAGAGGAACAGAAAAAAACCCACTAGTGTTATACTACTGTCTGAAGGCAATTTAAAAGCACCTTGTTAGCTGAACTGAGTAATAGAAGAGCCTGCACTTAAACTGTTTTGGTAGCAGGTGTTCCCACTGCAGTGGTAAATTCGTAAGTGATTTAACCCATAATAGATATGTCAGAAAATATGGTGATACAAAAGGACCAGTTTTTTGGGAATTGCCAATTAGGCTGGAATTTTACAAATACATGGCTCTAAGTGTAGTAGTAGTATTTTATTTCTGGAAGGTATGTTAAGATGGGATTCAAAGTATGTAATGCAAACACACTGTAAACAAATCCAACCCTGCAAAATCTTTCACACATGATTAATCTGAGAATCCATATAATGAAGTAAATCAAAAAGCATAAAGTTCGAGCATTTCCGTTTAATTTTCCAGTCCAAACTTAGAAGAAAAAAAAAAAAAAAAAAAGAAATCACATGTAATTCTACCAAGGTCTAGACAACTTATCTAATTTGCAAGAATCTGTCAAAATCTGTCCATGACTCGTCCTTCTAGGTGGCTGATGAAAGAACTACAAATGTATAGTCAACACAGGCTTCCCAAGGCCACCTTGTATTCTGCCCTATATGAGAAAACAAGTGCATGCTATGAATAATCACTTATACTTTAGCTCAGATTTTCATGTTTTTCTATGTAGTCCCTAGTCTATTTTCAACCTAGTCTATAAAAACCCACTAGCAGGCGGTTAGTGCAGACCAGATACAAATGTGCTACCTATGAAAGTGAATTGTAGTTCCCCACTGCAATGTTATTTTAGTTCAATTCTTTGAAATACATTGTAGTTGACTCTAGACTGATGTTGGATGGAATATCATTATATGATAAAATAAGGACTCTAAAGATATTATATGTCATTTAATATGAAATTCTTTACCTTCGAAACAGCTATTTTTTTTTTCAGACTCTAAGCTATGGTGCTAGTATAATTTCTGATGGACTACTCAATGAAAATCCTAGTTGCCTGGTATAATATGAGAACAATACAGCGTGAGAAGTACAACACCAGTAACCAGTACAAGAAACTTAGCTGCTTCCTTTGCTAAAGTGCAACATAAAGCACAGTAGTTTCATTAAGTCTGGTTTTGCAAGTAATTTTTAGGTGTTTTAAATCTTTGGACTAGGGTTGTTTTTTTTGGGGGGGGGGGGAATGACCTTGACCTAATTTGTCACAGAGGACTTTTTTTTCTTCCAAACATGCTCTTCCCCTTCCTCTTCCTCACATGGAATCTCTTAATGCTTCTTTTAAGATCATTAAGTGAGTTCATATGACACATTCTCCTGTTTTCTATATGTTTATCTTTGACCCTATCACAGGTCATATACTTAATGCCAAAATTGATATTCCTTGTAAAAATTGTCAAGAGGTTCAACATATCGAGCCTGAAGGAAATCAATTTTAGATATAAATGGGAATGTGTAGGCTGTAAAATTTTATGCAGTAAGTTGAAAATGGTCTGTTTAAAGTCACTTTAAATGTACAACAGCAAGGCCTACTGCAGAGGGAACCAAAAAGTTGTGTAATGAAAAGAGGAAAGACAAGCAAAGAAAACACAAACCTGGAACATAAATACCCTTACCTGAATTTATGATTCAGCTCCCAAGCTTCCAATTATTTAAACAGTTTGGGGCCTGATATGAAAGAGCAAGACAAAAATACAGTTGTTTTCAAGTTTCATTCTAAAAGTTTTATCTTTGCTTAGATCATCAGTGAAAAAAAAAACAAAACCAAAGTTCAGTCTGATGCCTGTTAGTTCATGGCAAGGAAAATGGGAGTTTGTCGTACCCTAGTGAGCTTGTAACAGCATGCTTCACAATCATATTCTTATTCCAAGATCTAAATTTTGTTTGGCTATTGACAAGAAAGATAATGAACTAGTAAGATATCTAGTGTTTCTGGACTCTGTTCAAGCGGACAACTCTCTTTAGGGCTTTCTATTGAGACTGACTGGTTGTGAAAATATGAGGTGATCTTGAAAAAATGAGTCTTCTGAAAGACTGAGACTGTCAAAGACTGAGATCTCACACATGCAGAGGAACATGAATAATCAATACACAGGCCAGGAAGACATGTTGTCATTTGAAAATATGTTAGTTAATTTCCAGTAGAAAAAGAAATTATGGAAATTTTAGACATAGAAAATCAGCACAAAAAGTGACATTTTAAATGGAAGATGGATGTTAAGACAGCTAAAAGGGAAAAGAAAAATAGCTAAGCAAACTTGAAAGTAAATGAGAAGTTTGTTAAAACATTGGAAGTAAGCAGCTTTTCAGATAATTCAGGCAATTTGTCAGAACACCAGGTACTGAAGGAATAGCACAGAAAATAGAGTGGTTTTCTTTGTATCCTGTTTTAAACCTAGAATATGGTATAAAGATCCCACTGAATCACAGAGCACATTTGCTTGGCATGGCCATGCAGTCTGTTGAAAGGCAAAGGATGATTTTGGCAGCTTCTAGCTTCAGGGGTATCCCTAATGGGTAAGCTTGAGCAATACCAGTGCTTCTCTAATTTGTGTCACAGCCACCTGTTCTGCCTGCAGATCCAGGGTTGCTCTGGCATTTCTGTGCTTCTCACCATGATGCACTTCTAGGACTGTGATGCTGGGAATCCACAAAATATCTGTCCATCACTGGGAAGGTGCAGTCTGCTTGAAAAAAAAAGTACATAGAACAATAATAGACCTTTTCTGAACATTTGTATGTCCCCAAAATAGTTTATTTAAATAGCAAAAATGTTTTCATATCTATATCCAAAGAGTAACAGCATTTTATTGCACTAGAAAGAGGTAGGAGCAGCCAAACTGGTTCTAAGTAAACTTTACTAATTACAGACAAAGCTATATGGTAGTTTCAAAACACTGAACCACTCTGTACAGCCATGCACTATGATTCACTAATTACTCTCCTTTATACTCCAATCAAAGCAAATAAAACCATCTCAGCTTGTTTTATCCAAACACTTAAAAGATTTTTCTCCCATTTATAACCCCCTTATACAATAATTCAACACAATTATTTCTCACAAGTATCCCAGTCATCAGTTATTTCAGTGCAATTATAACCTGAATAGAGAATTCTGTTAACATAGTAAGAGCAATAACCGAGCTTAATAAACCCTTTTGGGGGAGTTACTTTGCTCAGAATAAGTTATTATTCACCTATTTTTCTTCTAAGTAGATCTGCATATCTATCTCATTAACAGCACCATCAACACATGAAATGTTGTTCACATCAACACATGAAAAAAATGCAGTTACATTAATGTCAGAGAAATGTGACAAACAAGAAATGGCATTATTATTATATAAAAAAACAACCATTTGCCTATATTGAGAGACTTTCATGACAAAGTATTAATTTTAAAAAGTCTGATGGTTACCATCAACTGTAGGGCAACACAGGCTGAACAATTCAGTGAAGGTTACGCAGTAAGGGGATGACAGAACCAAGCAGAGTTGTAAGACATTGTAACTCATGTTTCTTTGTTCACCCATTAGGCACCATTTCTCAATTTAATTTGCCATTCTTTTTAATACTGTCTGAAGTAATCATAAATTAGCAGATGAAACAGAACAATGAAAACCTGGTTATTCCTTATCTAATAATTATGATTTTATTCCATGGACTACTATATTAATCAGTTTCCTTTCCCCCAGCTACTTTGTCTTTCATAATTGTGCTTGTGCTGGAAAATGGTTGGGTTCTCAAATTACTTCAGTTTCCTTCCCTTGGGAAGAAAGAGTTAGATATTTATAGGCACTGAGCCTAGCACCACAGTTTTGAATGACAACATCCATAATGAGGCTGAGGTGATCAGCCTGAGAACAGGGACAGAATAGAGTAAAATTATTCTGTCTCAAGTGCAGGTCCACCTTAATCTGCAGGGTAACTATGAACTACTTTTTTAGCACCTATGTACTGTAAATTTGTATCTGATGTTTATTTGTGATTAAAAATCGCAACTATTATTTTAACATAATGAAAATAATAGTTCAATAATCTGAACTGCATGGAGTAAGTCCCAGGATGTTTCAGCTCTGTATTAGGTTGAGTCACATGTCATGTCCTTCAACAACAGGTATTCCTAATCAGGAATTGACATGATTTTCAGGGTAACAAGAACTGCTGAAATAATTAATTCAAACACATGTTCTCAAATAAAATTTTATTTCAGTGGTGCAATTAATTTCATTAATTTAGATTGTTTTTTGAGATGACTCCAGAAGCCCTAAATAAAATTCTCCTGAAATCCATAAATGTTGGAACATTGGTTGTGACTTACCGTCATTGTGCAGACTAGTGTTTCTGACTACTGTTCCCCAATAATTGTCTTTTATGAAAGACAGTGATGGGTTTTAAGCTATTTGTAAATAAAGCATGAATAGTTATTCAAACAGTGTCTTACAGCTACAGAATTTTATGCTATGATCTTGTTGTAAGGTCAGAAGTTGAGTTACTGAAGTTTTCATTCAGGACCTATAAGGATAGTGAACAGAAGTATAAGTAATCCAACACACCACAGAATCATAGAATGGTTAGGATTGGAAAGGATCTTAAGATCATCTAGTTCCAACCCCCCTGCCATGGACAGGGATGCCTCACACTAGACTATGTCACCCAAGGATCTGCCCAACCTGACCTTGAACACTGCCAGGGGTGAAACATTTCCAGCTTCCTTGGGCAACCCATTCCAGTGCCTCACCACCCTCACAGTAAAGAACTTGTTCCTTGTATCTAACTTGAACTTCTCCTTTCAGTTTTAACCCATTACCCCTTGTCTTATTGCAATCCCTGATGAAGAGGACCTCTCCAGCATCCTTGGAGGACCCCTTCAGCATCCTTGGAGGACCCCTTCAGATACTGGAAGGCTGCTATGAGGTTTCCACACAGCTTTCTCTTCCCCAGGCTGAACAGCCCCAATTTTGTTAGCCTGTCTTCACAACATGCTACTTACTGTCTGGTTCCATAAACATGAAAATATAATAATTCTTAGTGGACACTAGCACCATACTGCTATCTTCTGGTATTTTAGTGAAGATTTATAAAAAGCATGTAATTACTTAAAGTTACTAAATAAAAAACTTTAGTGTTCAGACCTAATGTCTTGGGTATAATGAAGGCAGTTAATGCCTTGAGCTGAAGCCTAAATCTGTGGTTCAAAATAAAGACAGTTGTTCACATCTACTGTCCCAACCTGTTATGCTGCATGCTTCAAAATAGTTACTGCAATTTAATTCCCAAAGCAGATGCATTTTGATAATTTTAAACAGAATGAAACTTTGAGCCTTTATACAATAACTTCATTACGGATACTTGAATAGGGAAAATAGTCTATTAGTTTGCTGCAGGATCCTCAGTTCTCTGAAAACCATAGTTAAAGGATGATTTTTTTGCAATCATCTCAATCATTTTAGGAATGTGTGAAAAACAGCATTTCTAACAAACAGTGCATATTTTTATGATAAATTGTGTTAATGGCTGCCTCCAAACTTAGCATTAATCTATAGATTAATCATGGAAGTTGTTCTTAACAGTTAATTTAGTCCTTTTTTTTCTTGCAAGATAACAGGGTTCATCTGCCTGATTACCTTTTGTTTTAAAATAGTGCCATTATAAGTTCAGCAATCTGAAATATGGAGTAAGTCACAAATGGTTACAATTTTATATAGGTACAGTTGTACATATACAAAAATGCACATGCCCGATTTTTAATAAAAATACAGACATCCACAGTATGCATTCCTGGAAGAACTGATATGTATTATTACAATGACAATATAATGATTTCATTAACATGTTTTCAGGAAATGTTTTTTTTTTTCAAAAGATAAGAAGATGAAGTGGAAAATGCAGAAAGCATGATCCTTCCCAATGAAAGAAACTAAAAAGTTCAAGTTTAATAAATCAGGACTTAACCTAATGCAAACGTAGATTTTTGAACAAATACAAGTGAAACATGTCTAATTATTCCTGCATACTGATTTCACGAAACATCAGAATTATCATATTTCCTGGTTGTCCAAAGTATTTGACTAGATCTAGCTGCAATATTCCATAGGATTTGCAGGCCAAAGCAAAACTGAGTTTTACCTAAAATGAGAAACTTTAGACTGTTGGATTTTTTTTCTTTTTGAAGCTGGCTGAATATTCTATGACAGTACCCAGGTGGTCTCCAAAATATCTAGAAACTAAAATATTAACTGTCATCAACCTACATTTGTAACTCTAACAGAAATGAAACTGGATTTCTTTTGGAATCCATTTATTTACAAGACAGATCTTCTAGGTGGTTCCTACATGCTTACATTGATGACATAGCCCTTCCCAAGTAGGAAAGGGGAGGAGAGTATAGACCAACCCCAAGAGAGATTGTAGTTCTTTTCCCTTTTCAGTTTTGGATATTCCTGGAAGGAGAATTGCATTTGCTAAAGACCTTAGTTGCCAAACTTAAGGAGACTTAAAATGTTTCCTTCTGAAAAACATGCCTCCCAAACAAGTTGTAGTTTTGTCTGGTTTTAATGCTAGCTATGAATAGAATAGCGCAACTCCTGCCCCATTTACTCAGGAAACATATTTTCCATTTTTGTGCCAGAAAAGCTATTCCAGATAAGTAGAGTTTTATATAACTGAGGTTTTATTATGCATTATATTCATTAAGAACAGTATTTTACACATACATCACCAATGTGGAGGATAGGAGCAATGGCAAGTGTGTCAAAACTAAGCATGTTTGCATTTAAAGAGGTGGGAAAGCATTAGGAGACAGTGGGGTGGTGACACCAGAAAAGTGAAAGAAGATCTGTGAGGAGTGAGAGAAAAGAGACAGCCCTCAAGCACAAAGCAAAGCAGCAGGCTGAGGTGAAAAAGTGAAAGGGAGGCTCGAGGTAAAAGGTGACAGAGGATCAGAAAGTGTAGTCTGGAAATCTATATAAAGGGAGCAGAAAGCTACTCATTCTGAAACAAAAAAAAGTGACCCTCATCCCTTCTATGGTTCCAAAGGAAAGGGGAAACTGTAGACAGGAAGGAGCAACAGGCTCCTCTAAGGGAGGGAGCATCATATCAGAGAGACATATTTTAATACTTGGTGCTGGATTTTTACTGCTTGCAAAATTGACTTTTCAGATAAAACACATGAATGGAATTTATAGTGCTGCATTCTTTAACAGAAACCACGCTTTATGCTTTTATCAGTTCCATCCTGCATTTGTTGTGATATTCAGCTCATTTCCCTCTCAACACACTCATTGCAAAGGCTTTTTGGACAGGAAGAGTCGAGAGGGAAATACTTCAAATGCTTGCAACATTTATGTGTAGTACAGCTCTGGAAATTGTAGAACACCTTTCCAAATATCTTCTACTTTTTTGGCTTTCTGGGACAGAGTTAACTGCGGTGTGGTCACTGGACAGAACACTCCCATCAGTTTGCTTTCTGAATGAGACAGCATTGGCAATATTACTAGCCCATTAAAACTGAGACTTTAGCACAACCTTTTATCCTCATATAAAATAAGCTTTAACAAACCAGTGAAATAAAATCTTTCTTCCCAATAGAAGGTTTAAGTTGCAGCCAAAACAGGCTCAGTATGACCCACTCTTTCAAATTTTCCTTGCACAGAGGCATTTAAAGGCAATTTCCACTCTTAAAGTTCAACAGAAAATATTGATCTGCTGTAGAGTTACATTCACATGCACATGGGTCCACATAGACACCTCTTTTTGAAGTATTCATAATTAGCATCTTCGCTGGCCATTGCCTGTTACTGCTTCCTAGTGATACAGGAAATTCTCTCTCTTTGGTATAAAGGAAGCCTTAGGAAAATTAAATCTTCAGCTGTATTAATCCAGGTGCTTTGAAGTTCGTACGGAATTCCCCAAGAAGCAAATGTCTATCTAGAATTTCAGTGTTTTCCATCACATACCATACTGAGCATAATGATGATTCTGTCAAAACTTTCCATGAAACAAGTTTTGGTCTCATTTTACTCTGATTTGAAGGCTGAGCTTCAATACGAAACAAATTTTCAAATGAAATTCATTAAAGTAACTTGCCAAACATTTCAGTTTTAAAGTGTCAAAACAAAATTTTCGGACCTTAACAGAGCGACATTTTCTTCCCAAAATAAAATTGTCGAATTTGTCAGATTTCCGTAAAGCATTTTGCTTGGATGCACTGGCATTTTCTAATCTCTGATAAAATGTTCTGTCAAAATATTCCCAGCTGGCCCTATAATAAGGCAATAGAGATTTCTACCAGTTGAAGTCAGGTCTTTTTCGTTCAGATACAGCCATTTTGAGGAGAAATATGTACATACATAATTGAATTTTTTTATGTAGACCCTTGGTTTTGTTATTCTTCCTATAGTTTTCTTCCGTATTAAAAATGAAATATCAGGATATTAATGTTCTTATATTTTCAAGTAATACATTTAAGTTACTCTGTAAAAGCACTAGGGAAAAAAAATAACTCAAAACCAAAACCAAACTGCATTTTAAGAAGCACATTCAGCTGTTCTGGGCCAGCCTTTCTAAAGGAGATCTTACGGTTTTTTTCATTCTCTACAAAACAGTGCACATTATGAAATAATGTGCCATAAATAATAGGAATGTGCTTCAAAACAAATGTCCACGGTACTAAAAGATATTCCTCTTAAGAGTGCAGCAATCTACAAATTCGGTCAGGTTGGTGTGAGAATCCTATGAAAAAATATTCTTAAAATGAGCAATTTTTTTTTCTTTCTAAATAAAAATCTTCCTTTGGTACATTAAAATCTTACATTTTGGTGGTATTTAAAACTATGACATGTCACTTACATCGAAATAAACCCTTTAATGACTCTTCCACTAATGTTATCTATGTCATGCCTTCCCGGGTCCTTTGCTGAAATTATTACGCTGAAGTCCCATCTGGTTCTGACGTCAGAGGGCTGCAGCAGAGGCTGGCTTTTTTCCTCAGTAATCTGTAAAGATTTTATTTTTGCTTCATGGATTTTTAAACTGTGCAATGAAACTGATGAGTAGGCCACAAAGTCATTCTACCGTAAGAGAGAAAATTGCTAAAAGGTGACAGAAGAAAGTAGGGAAAGGAGTAAACAGAACTGGACTAAGGAATGAAAACCTCTTTCCATAAAACATTACTTTTTTATTTTTATTTTTTTTCCTCTGAAAGTCTCTGTGTAATATTGGTTTTAGTGGCCAATTTCAGCTTCAGCTTGGGTTGGATTCATTGAGAGAGAAGGCCAGAGAGGCTGGCATTTCTGAGGTGGTACAGCACAATGAAGAGCAGCTGCACAGCCCATCATCCTTAGCTCTGCAGGAGCATTTGCCCTGGCCAAATCGTGGAACGGCCAAGGCAATTCTGCTGTTCAGACTCATCCTCAGTGCATCATGAGCCATTAATACAAGCCACCCAGCACTGACTTTGTAGCATGCAGACTCTGAACAAATAAAAGCAATTAAAAACATCATTTGGGAGGATGTTTATGCAGATCTTATCAATGAGAAATGAAGTTAGCAAGAGCATATACTAGGAATCTCCTAACTTAACTTGTCTGAGAACTTATAAACAGGATTACTCGTTTCTCTAAGTGATTGGAAGGGGTTGTTTGAGGTTCCCAATTCAATTAATGATACGTTATTTTGAATGTTTAGTACTGGTAGTAGTTTTATGATATGCAGTTCCCTATTTTCAATATATAATGTCCTGCATCACAGCCACTGAACATGATTTGCCCCAAACTGTACTTTCCTTGCCACTTTCCAGCTGATACTTTTAAGCACCTGTATCAAGGCAGACTAGTGAAATGTTGCTGACAACCAGGTCAAAACTAACCTTGGCTAATACACATCCGGAGACGCTGATGTAGTTCAAAGTGTCCAGACTGGAACTTCATTTTTTCTTACTTGGCAGAGTGATTCACAGCTTCCTCTCCTTTGTTCCAGTAAGTTTATTCTCAGTGAAATCCAAAGAGGTTAAAAGAAAACAAGATCTGAAAAGAAATGGAGGGAAGAGGGAGACAGAGGGCAAAGCAATGATAAGCAAGGGAACAGAATAAAAACAATGAAGAGCAAGCATTGAGGTCCTGAGATTTACATTTATAGGAAGCGTAACTCACATACATATTATCTGTTCATGTTAAGACACAGGCCCCATTTGCTAAGAAGATATCTACGCTCTGAATAAATGTATACATTCCTATGACAATATAGTAGCATTTTACATGAGTGGTAGTGCTTTCTATGAATTTGAAAGTCTCAGAAGTTACAGAAGGTTTCACAATTTGTAGAAAAATGAAATGAGAAACACTGTTCCTACCAGAAGCAGTCAGCCTGAAGTAGATTGCAACATGACAATTCATCCCATTTGAGGTTTTTATCTCCCTAAAGACAGCTAAATACAATCCTAACCAATTATTCTTTCTTTTTTCTTCTTTCACCTCATATAATTATTCTAAAAATCCTGTGCTTTCAATACTGTATTGTTCTAAATCTGAAGGAAGTTTTCAAAATGACTAATTTCTTTTTTTCTTTAAGCAGAATTGTGATATGCATTTAATTTCATAAACTTAGATGACATGGGAACAAAAGAATATCTTAAAACTACTTCAAGCATTTCTATCACTGACAGCGTATGCTGAATATAACATATAATTTTCAAATTTAATCTCTTGAACTTGTATGTTTTATAATACTGAGTTTACTCATTGAAAATTAGATACTGTCTGGTGGAAAAAAATTTCCACCCAGAACTTTATGAAATCGTAAACTGGAAATTTTCCCCATTTCTTAATGAAACCTATTCTTAGAATTAAGTCATTTAAACATTTGAGGAATATTTTGGATTTATAAAATAAGTACAGTGACAAGCATGTTCAACTATGAAGCTTCAAGTACATGAAGACTGGGATATTGATTCTACCTATATACTCCTTTGCCTAGAAATCCACACTCACTTGGCTATGAGGCTGGGGAGATGAGTGGGTGATAGCTGAAGTTAATAAGAGGCTGTTTTTCTAGTATAGTAGGTAGCTGCTTATTCCTTTATTGCCTATTGCCCAGTATATTCACCTTCAGATATCACCTCTTTTTCCCCTAATAGAGAGGCTTCGCTTCCAACACAGAGCAAAGCAGTCACTCCAGGGTTTGGCGTTGGGTTTGTGGTTTTTTTCCCCTTTTGAAAGGCAGAGGTTTGGTTTGGTTGTGTGCTCAGTGGTTGGATTTTTTAAATTTAATTTTTCTATTTTAATTAAAAAATTCTGTAGAATTAGTTGTGTCTAATTACTTTCAATGTTCTCAGCCAGTCTCTCACTGACATCCATTGACTGATATTTCATAATTTACTTCTAATACAGAATCGAGTGTGGACTAGTATTCAGGTTACTAGCTATTGATACCCTACTGAGAAATGCTAACTGAAAGTGCCAGCATGTAGTGCATAGATATGATATTAGACAAAAAACACTCACCTGGAAACAGAAAAAAGTACCAACTCAGAAAGCTCAGGAGAAGTCAGTATTTGTTTGAAGCATGGTTTAGCATGTAAACTAAATGTTTTCATATGATGCATTCATTATAAGTTTTACTTTATGACAGTTTCAACTGAAACACCCAGTAAACCAAATTACACTGGAGATAGTTACTGGCTCTTGTCTGCCTTCTTTATTGTCATGTAATCGGCTGGATTTTTCTTCCCACACAGTGTAAATGCCCTCACTACTGTGCTGTACTTTCCCTATTATACAGGCATCTTAATTCTAAGAACTAGTCCTATTTGTCATGATGGGTATCAGCGTTATAGTATAATGAATACTCTCATTTCCTCTAATTTTTAATAGAAAGTTTAAGCATTTAAACTGTTCAATCCACTGGTGTTCATTAATGACAATGTGTATTTTAATGCTGTATTTATTATGCAGCCATGCAGACAGAACATAAAAGATATTCTGAGGATATTTTTTTAGTCTCCAGTTCCAAACACTGCAGCCAAAATGAAAAAGACCTTGTCTTGTACATAGATGTAGTGTTTGGGGAATTTTCAGATGAACTGCTTTGGAAAATTGAAGGTTTCTCTTTTTCTACATTGAAATGTCTTCCAGAAACATGGATAAATAGATATTTGGCCTTCCAGCTGGTAGAATACATCATCATTGGGAATCAGCCCTTGTTCCCTTCTGCTCTGCTCTAGCTCTTCAAAACTTAACAGAAGCAATCTCTCCACCTCCTTCTATGAAATACTGAAGCAATTGACATGACAATCCAGAGCAGCCCTGTGGAGAAGGATTTGGGGGTGCTGGTTGATGACAAAATGAACATGAGCCAGCAGTGTGCACTTGCAGCCCAGAAAGCCAACCGTATCCTGGGCTGCATCAAAATGAGAGCAACCAGCAGGTCGAAGGAGGTGATCCTGCCCCTCTACTCTGCTCTTGTGAGACCTCACTTGGGAGTATTGTATGCAGTTCTGGTGTCCTCAACATAAAAAGGACATGGAACTGTTGGAACAAGTCCAAAGGAGGGCCACGAGGATGATCAGGGGACTGGAGCACCTCCCGTATGAAGACAGGCTGAGGAAGTTGGGGCTGTTCAGCCTGGAGAAGAGGAGGCTGCGTGGAGACCTCATAGCAGCCTTCCAGTATCTGAAGGGGGCCTATAGGGATGCTGGAGAGGGACTCTTTATTAGGGACTGTAGTGACAGGACAAGGGGTAATGGGTTAAAACTTAAACAGAGGAAGTTTAGATTGGATATAAGGAAGAAATTCTTTCCTGTTAGGGTGGTGAGGCACTGGAATGGGTTTCCCAGGGAGGTTGTGAATGCTCCATCCCTGGCAGTGTTCAAGGCCAGGTTGGACAGAGCCTTGGGTGAGATGGTTTAGTGTGAGGTGTCCCTCCCCATGGCAGGGGGGTTGGAACTAGATAATCTTAAGGTTCTTTCCAACACTAACTATTCTATGACAACCATCTTTGATACACTTTGTGATCATCTCCTCTTGAATATTTTGCTAAGCTACAACACCTCATGTACTTCTAGAACAGCAGACTGGATCTGGGATGGTCCTTGCACTGTTTTTAGCTGTAATACCGGCTCTTCTCGTTAATGTGGCTCCACTACTTTCATACCTCCACATTTTGCATAACCTTGGTTAGTTTTGCAAAAATGAATGTAGGATTAGCCCTGAAAAACAGTTTGGTCTCCATGGTGATTTAATCCTAGGCCTCTGTGAGGAAACTTTCCAAAGGTGCCCATGAGAGCTGTTAAATTGTTCATTGTGAATAATATTTATTCCAAATACTTTTTCCTAGTTGAAAATGACTCCTGAGCCAGGTCCTGTTGGTTTTAGGATTATCTGCCAAGTAGACTAAGAGATAAAATCTCCAGCTCTGGTTTAGTTAAAAGCATTTGCCTGCTCCTGATGATAACCCATTGTATGTGATTTTGCACATACTATTAGTCAGGATGATTAATCAGATAAAAAGACAGACCAGAAACAAACATTTAAAAACAGACACATAGAAAATGGTGAAAGGATGTAATGCACACACATCTATATCTTAGATGATAATTATTTTTGTTGGAAATTATTTTCTTTAGGTTTCAGGCTCTCCAAATTCTGGTAAATGATATACCACAGATAACAACAACTGACCTTGCTGTTTCTGTTCATGAAAATTGTCAAAATTCATCTATCTGGAGAGTACACTATGATAATGACATTTGCTACAAATACATTTGCCTGTAAGGAGAACATGCTGGTTGCACTATGTTGGTTGCAGCTTTGAGAGTGGTAATGCCTTTCAGTCACTTTCAATCTGGCTAATAAAACTCAGCCCAATAATTTAGATGTGAAAGACTATCATGTCATTATTACAAAATTCCTGAGCTCCTGCACCCTCCTGGGACTACTCAAAACTAGGTGTATTTTTGGTATCACAAAATGATAAATTGCAGAATATTTCTAGAGTTTAAATATTTCTGAGAGAGCAATTCTTCACTCCCTCTTGTTTACAAGGGAAATACTGTCTACAAATAATACGTTACATTAGCTGTCCTCTTTATCATAAAGCCATGTTGAATACTTGTAACATTTATAAAAAGACACCAACTGATTGCAAGATGAGCGTTACCCTTGAGCAAATTATGAACACATTTATTTCAGTCTTATGCATTTGAAACTAATTTTCTGGTAATATCAAAAGTGTTCATAGAATTAATTTCCTGTCAGTTCAGCAGTATTCAAGTGAATATTTTATGATTTTGCATTAGCTGTATTTGTCTAGAGTTGTGACATGATCGACTCATTCTCTGAGGGAAACACATTAATAATTAAACTCTGTCCAATGTGGAGTGCTAAAGATGACAGCATAATTGTACATTTCAGAGACCGTTTCACAAGGCAGAGAATGAGAATTGCCCTGCCAACATTTAAATGTCAATTTAGAATTTCTTTCTAAAATTAAAACAGTGTTGCAGAAAACAAAGAAAAAAAAAAGAGGGGACAGAAAGATTGATGTCAAATTTGGAACCTTGTCCTCTTTTTGCTTTCCATTTCTTTTAAAATATGAACTAAATGTAAATGGCATTACAAGAAGAAAAGGAGAAGGGAGAAGGCAGATAAATGATCATCCCTAAGATTCTTTTTCTCCCCTTTCTTTTGGTGATATAATATCATCGCTGGTTGTAGTACTAGCGCTGTTTAGATGATACATGCAACATGCATAGATTAGCTCCGGAGAAAATACTGCTGCCTGACACTGAAAGCTTTGATTGGTTTCAACCCTTACATTTGCCTCTTTTTTTGCCCTAATAACTTCAGCAGTATTTTAAGATTTTAATCTACTTGCTAGTCAAATACCATGGATAGATCACTATATTATTTATTATTTATGTTTCTTTTTCAGCTTCTGAAAGTAAAACATTATTGGGCTTTAGCTAAGAGATCTCCAAAATTTTCAAAGCATATATTTTGGAACCACTTAAGTTTCCCCAGTGAAAAGCACCTGTATTATCCTGGAGAAACATCTGAGCCACACTTACAGATTGTGTATGCAGACCTCCCAATGAACACGTACCCTTTAAAAATGCATAAAATAGAGACATATCAGTGTTTCTGTAAGCATCTTTTTTTACTCCCATTGCCTGTGGCTGACAGCATGCCAAAGAACTCCCTTTTTGACTAGAACCAAGGTGATATCTCCCTCATTCACTCGTCTTTTACCACTCATCATTCTCCTTACAGTTTTAGACAAAAACCCAAATAAGAAAAGGTATCTGGATGGACTCAGGCAAATATGAATAACTTTAAGAATTCTCCTTACAGCCCATTTGCTTCAGATCCCTGCCACGCTGCCTTTGGCTTCCATTTTCCCTGCTCTACCTTACCCTTACAGATCCCACTCACTTTTCTTGCATGTTCTTTTCAATTGATCCCCTCCTGGTAAATCCTTAATTTCTTTTCATATTAAAAATTTAGCAAATTAAATCCACTTTCTACAATCTGTGGCCACTCATTCACAAAATCTTTCCCCTAACCCATATTTTTCATCTCATCTATTTTGATTATAAGCAGTTTAGGAAAAGCATTTGCTCTTCTGCCTCTGTACCTCATTTACCACAATAGTTGCTACTTGGCCACTACCATCTGAAACACGATTGATCATAATAATTAATTTCATTTCATTTTACTCAACCCATGTACATCTCTGTGATATAATTCAAGAACTTTTTAGGACAAACAGGAGCTCTTAATGGACACAATCCCCCTGTTTTAAGGAGCATGTTTCAGATTTCTTGGCATACAGATGTGAAAAAGGAGCATTTGATCTCAATGGTGTGCTGGTTTCAACTTTTGACTCTTTTACTTGATAGTTAAGTGAAAAGAAAGTGAGCAGAAGATAAATTGCTATGATGCTAAAAGTGATTGATACCCCTTATCACTGAATATGTTCGTAGTTGGGATCTCACTAGAAATACAGTTCTCAAGTATTACTTAATTTTGCATTTGCTAAAGTTGAATTTCACAGCAAGTTTAGCATTTTTAACATTTTTTTAAAATATCTGTTGGATGACATCCAAAGGAACCTCAACAGCCTGGAGATGTGGGCTGTGCAAACCTCATCACATTCAACAAGGAGAAGTGCAAGGTCCTGCACCTGGTTTGGGGCAATCACAAGAAGATACAGGCTGGACAGGGAATGGATTCGGAGCAGCCCTGAGGAGAAAGACCTGGGGCTGCTGGCTGATTAAAATCTCAATATGAGCCAAAAATGGGAGCCTGCAGCCCAGAAAGCCAACCATACGCTGGGCTGCATTAAAAAAAGTGTGACTAGCAGGTCAAGGGACATGATTCTCCCCCTCTACTTTGCTCTTGTGAGACACTACATGCAGTACTGTGTTCAGCTCGGGGGCCTGCAACATGAAGATGACATAAACCTGTTGGAGCAAGTCCAAAGGAAGGCCATGAAGAAGATCAGAGGGCTGGAGTGCCTCTTCAATGAAGACAGGCTGAGAAAGTTGCTGTTCAGTCCAGAGAAGAGAAGACTCCAGGGAGATGTTATAGCAGCCTTCCAGTACCTAAAGGGTGCCTACAAGAAAGCTAGAGAGGGACTTTTTAGAAGGGCATATAGGAATAAGACGAGGAGGAATGGCTTTAAAGTAGAAGACGGTAAATTTAGATTAAATATTAGGAAGAAGTTCTTTACTGTGAGGGTGGTGAGACACTGGAATAGGTTTCCCAAAGAAATGTTAAATACTTAATCCCTGGCAGTGTTCAAGGCCAGGTAGGACAGAGCCTTGGGTGACATGGTCTAATGTGAGGTGCCCCTGCTCACAGCATAGCGGTTGGAACTAGATGATCTTCAAAGTCCCTTCTAACTCAAGCCATTCTGATTCTATGCTTCAGGATTATGTCTCTTTTTCTTTTTTTTTTTTCCATTTAATAAAATATGTTTTTATGAATATATGTTCCTATGCTTTAAGGAACAGTATAAAAAAAAATGTTATTAAAATGCTAGTAATTTTTTGCACCTAACTTTTTACTTCTGTGTATAGGGTAAGGTCGCTATAGATTACCAAAGACAGTGAATGCTGTATGTAAATTCATACAGCCATCAAAACACTTTAAATTGTATAGCTAAAGCAATAGATGCTACTTCTACAGTGATTATAGCTCATGCAATAAATATCAGTTCTAAATCTGCTGTGAACATATTTCAGTAAAGATCCCCTTACTCTAACAAAATATTTGACCAGAGAAGAAAGCACAACTGATCAGTGTTCACTATGCCCTTCAATATTTCTGAACACACTTTCATCATGTGTCTTATTCTCCACACTTTCATAATTGAAGTCTCTCCAGTACTCAGATATTAGAGCTTGAGAACACTCAATTGCTTGTGTTTGGGTTTTTTTCCAAATATTTCTATAATATGTGAGAATAGACAAAAATCTTTTTCAACTGTCATTCTTTGAAAAGCGTGTAAATAGGATCACACAAGGTACTTAGTCATTCACACTGCTAGGAGGCTGATAAATTGTTCTATTTTAAATTTCAAGAGCATCTAAGGAAGCTGATAGGATTCATCAGAATGATTCTTTTCCTTAGAAATAATTTTAAACTACTCCTCCAGAATGTTCCTTTTGAGGTAATTTGTCTTTGATTCCAAAGTACTCATCTAGAAGAAAGTGATGGCATGACCCTGTAAGTATACAACATCTAACACTTAAAATTCTGCACTTGTCGGACAAAGCATAGTATTTACAGCTGGCATACACTTGTTCACTAGGTCTCTTTTGTCAGGCTGTGGACCAGTGAGAACACAGAACACTGAAAGCAAGTGAATATAGTTTAGTAAATATTTATAGATCACAGGCAAATATTTATAGATCATAGGTAATTATCAGTAATGAAAATGTTAATGCTAATGCTTTAACAAATTTAAAAGTTATGCAAGCTTATCCTGGGGATAATGCATTACAAACCCTATCTCTGCAGTAGAAAGGACAGTGGCTTGACTCTTGGTCTCCAGTTAAGTTCAGTATTTTTTATTTTAACCACAGGCAGGTTAATGGTAAGGAGAACTTTGTGAGATTCTGTAGCAGCGAAAGTGTAGGTTTTCTGTTTCTATGAATTTTCAGATTGGACATAAAGCCTCTAGGAAAGCATTCCTTTGGAAGGAATGAGAATTGGCCATGCTGTAAGTCAAAGTCAGCTCCAAAAATAAAAAAAACATCCCTTACTTAAAATAATAACAAAGAAATGCCATGTCAAAAAAGCCAAACTCAAACGAAGGGAGGGCTGCTTTGTAGCACTTGCAAAGTAGTGCAGAGACAACTGAGCCAGTAGCTGCAGCACAACTCTCGCGTGCATTTCTCTTTTCCAGTCAGGTTCTTCCTTGGTAACTGCTGTTTATTTCGTCTGTGTTTAAGGACTTTGGCAATCCAGCAGTCTAGGGGAGAATCCTTTACTTAACTCACACAGAAGACCCTAGGTACTTGTTTAGTATACTTTAATAACATAGGTATTTTACGACTAGAAGTAACTCTTCAGTCTTTTCTTACTATTCCACCTTTCGTGCAACTGAAACCTCAATTAAGATGTCATTTTTCCCATCTAATGTCAATGTTGTAGATTTTTCAACTCTATTGACATCTTGCTTCTTTTGTTTTGTGTTACTATACCCTAGAATTTAGTATGCTGAGCCTCATTCTTGCATCACAATCTATGTACATTGTTGATACAATTTCACTCATAAAATTTGTCCTTGCATGCATAGCTAGAACTTCATTAATGCAAACAGGAGCACTTCTGCTATTATTAGTGATATCTAACAGAGTGAAGATCTCTTCATAGCCAAAGGAGACAGAATGGCTTCCCTAGACAATGATGCAAGGCACTCAGAATCCAACTTTCCTCCACTCATTGCATAAGTAAATTAATATTCACTGTCAACAAATTAATGTTCCATTCCCTAAAATTAGAATTTTAATAGACAAAACTCTTATTAGTCAAGCAGCAGCTTATACTTAGTGTTTTTGTATGGAGAAATAATGACTTTGGATAAAAAGGCTAAAAATACCTGTTCTAATTTAAAACAACCACCACCACCACCAAAAAAAAAAAAAAAAAATGCTCAACAACCTCCCTTCCCAAAACAGATTCATTTTACTTCCTTTAAGCGAATGAGGAAGCCTTACAAAAACAACACACTGCCCATCCAAAACACTGGCTATTTATAACAAATGAGTCCTGTAGAAATTCATTCTGGATCTTATATTTCTGCTAATGACGATTATTATGATGAAAAACTGGCTTTCTACTGATTCTTCAGTTCTTGGCAGACGTATTATTGCTACAGTTACTGTTGCTTGTCTAACCGCATAATGTGAGGTGAATCCACAGAGATGGACACAAACAAACTCTTTAGCAGCCAAGTGAAGAAACCTGTAACTTCACAAACAGGAAATAAAATTTCTGGTGGTCACCAAATACCACAAGGAGGTATGCCACTACAGAACACTGTGAGAAAGTCCTGGAAATGTAACCTGGAAGTGCTCCTGTGTCTTAATTCTTTAGAGACCTAGGTTTTGGTTGGGGGTATTTTTAAAGTTAACTGATATAGCTATGTATTTTTAAAAAAGTGATTCAGGAAGGATCTCAGCTTTATTGACATCTCTGACTCAGATGTAATTGAGGTTGGTAGCACAAATGGTCACTACCAGAGCCAACCTTTGTCATGACTATTGCATTATCTTCCAGTAAGTGATTCCCAGGCATATTTAGATTTATCCCTTTGTAAATACTCCAGGTTTTTGCAGTGATTTATAGCACTTAACATTGTATGGCTCTGTTTAATGAAAAGAGGTACCCTAAAAAACCCTGAGAACAAAGTAAGATTGACTTATTTTTAAAAAGACAGAAAACGTAAGCAAATATTTTCATAGCTACAAATACTGTTTCTGATCAACTTAGGAACCTAGAAAGATATCAACTGCTTAAACCAAGACATAGATTATCTCATTTACAGGCAGCTTAATATCATAAAGATCTAATGACTAGCAAGATACTACATGACACGGTCTTCTATTTGTTTCTTAATAGACTTCTGCAGCACACAAAGCCCCTGTCATTAGTGCAGTTGATATTTGTCGTAATTTAGGGAACTTTTATAGAATTAATGAACTAATGACAGAATTAGAACATTACAGTATTTCTTGTAAGTATGTGCACCTAGGTATTTGAAGTCACAGACAAGGCTCCTAGAAACCCTCACAGATCTGAGCACAGATATTTTACTAAATCTTAATAGAAGTCTGTAGAGACTGAAACAGCTTTGGATAAAAGGTATACTCCTCAGGAGAGCTAATTTTCTCATGCCTGTCTGCAAGAGGTTGGTGTCTTTCCACACAACAATTTCCAAAGACAGAAAAAAAGTACCCTGAAAGTTTTGGTAAGGAAAAAGATAAAAACTCTGAAAGCCGTAAAAAACATTCTTGTGTCAGGATTTAGAATTTTGGGTCTGTAGATGGAAATTTTAATTTTGCTTTCACAGCACGACAGAAGGCCATTGTTTAAATGTGGAACAAGAGTCAGAAATAAAAAACTGCAAGGTTCAAAAATGCAGGCTAAGATGCATAAAAAGGCCTTATGTCCATGTTGTCCCAAAGAATATCCCAACACGATCAGTGATTTGTTTTCCTTTTTTTGAGGCTTACATCCAGATACATGGTGAAGACCGATGATTTTCTCAGAAGCTCTATGCAAAGACCAATTGAACATGACATTCTAAGTAGTAAAGCAGAAAGCTCATACCATCAGAGGTGCACAAAGAAGATGTTTGGAGATACACTGGTGTGTCACTGGGATTTTTTTGTTAGACCTTAAAGACAGCAAGCTGATTCAGCCTGTTGCAGCAGTCTGGTAAATATTTAATGTGAAAACTTAACAGAACTTTAGATGTAACTTTCAAAATTGGTGACATTTTTAAACTTTCCAAGGATTCCCAATAGCTTTATTTTTTAAATACTGTAGGATTGTAGGTAGTATAAATCATTAATCCAATTAAATCAAAGAAAGAAACAACTTCTTTATATAGTAAATTAAAGAGAAATTAATAAAGGACTGTGATTTTCCATTGTAGCTTAAGACACAATTTATACTTAAATAGCTCCATACTTCCCTTGTTTATATGTTGTGACATGCACTGGTAGACTGCCTTGAAAAGAAGTCCTTATCACTGAGGGGACTGACTTTTTTAACACCAACTAAATTCAGTGGCAATATTCCCATCTTGTTCAGTGGATTCAGCAGAGAGCCAAACTGAGAAATTAATCCTGAGACTAAATATGCCATTTGCAGCCAGGATGCCACATGACTAAAACCCGTATCTGTAGAGTGTTGTTTATTTCAGTGAATTTTATTTTATTATGTGTTTTTAAACTCTGTGTTTGGTACAGGACAAATACTTGAGAAATGTAAGCTTCCCCTTTTAAAATTACTTGTTTGTACAAGCAGAATGAAATTTAGCAACACCAAACACTTGAAAGTATCCCAACGTGTGACAAACAGGCTGCCTAGTCCATTCTCTTGACTTAGCATGCTTTGACTCTGTAAAGGAACGGTTTGCACTGGAACTATCCCATGGGCTGGCATATAAATCTTAAAAATATCTTCGAAGCCCATCTGCTGTAGTGCTTCATTTTTAATGAAAATGGAAGGTGCCAACCAGAAGTAGTTTTGATATGCCAAGTCTTTCCTATAATGCCAGCCTGTTACATCTCATAGGAGTCAATTTAAGCAGCCACATATTTCTAGGACTTGTTTGTGAGTTTATGATTAAATGGCCACAGAGATGAAGTAAAAAAAAAAAAAAAAAACCAAGCAAAAACGAAAAAAACAAACCCTACAAACAAGAAAGACCCAATAACAGGCCATTTTGACAATTAAGCTGTCCATGTAAGATTGTTAGCTTCAATATATTCTCATGGATTTGGTTTAGTTGGTTTTCCATGCATGTACAATATTTGTATTCAGAGATAAACATCTTTTTAAAGAAAAATTGTCATTTCTCTTTTCAGCTGGCACATGTTTTCTTTCCTAACCAAGTCAAGCCCAATCAGGACATTACCAACACAGTACTAGACACTAAAATTGAAGAGATTTATTTTCTTGTGGGTTTTTATATCCTGTAGACATTTAGTAAGGAAACCAGCATAAAATAACTAGCTATTAGCCTAGAATACTTCTAATTCTGTATCAGACTTGCTTGTCCATGCAAGTTAATATTTACTATCCATTTCAGTAACAGTCCTTAAAAATCTGAAAAGTATTTAAATAAAGGCTTAGACCAGTCTTGGGAAGTAAAATAAAAATATCCAGACACTTGGGACATTTGTCAGCAGTAATTCAGAGAATGTGACAAAAACAATGTTAAAAAATAGGCTTCAGAAAATATTGTGAATAGCATTTCAGAAGTTTGGGGTTTACATTCCCCACACTTTAGAGTTTCTATAACCCCTTGCCTCAAAGAAGCATTGAAATAATGTGTAGGTTAAATCTCAAATATTTAAATAAAGTTTAAAAATCCCAGAAGTCAAGTAAATCCAGGTATTATTGACACATTAGCAGTGCCACAGAATTTAACAATTCAATGGAAATAGGTAGGAAAGAGCTCTGAAACTTGGATTATTTCTTCAGTACTGCCATAGCAGCACTACGTATTTAATACCCTATCCAGAATATGATTATTCTATAACCATTTGTATTCCTTCTATAAATCTGAGAAAGGCTTTCTCTACAAATGATTAGGAGATTAATTTTCCTTGTGAGTAGGTTCACATTATGCGTGGTCAAAGTCATATCACAGACACACATGGAAAAAAAACATTTCAGGGGTTATAATTACATTCACATGTTGGCTAATTAGGTCCTCAGGGGCCTAGTTCCTAATTATAAGAGGGTATGCAGGAAAATACCAGTAAAAAGTGTATGTACAAAATGAGTATGAGATTAAATGGGCTATGCCGGCTGTATAAAAGCCATAAAACTTGATAGGAAAGGAATGCAGTTACTTGCCAAGTATCTCTAAACCATAAATGTTTTGATGTCATTATCAGAAGGAGATGGGAGGAGGCTGTGTTGTTTTAGAGAAAGTCTGCAATCATCTATTGTAGCCTCAAGTGGAATTTCTTCATAATCGTGAGAAAATCAAGTAATGACTGAGTCAGATGAGTGAGAATGGGGAAAAAAGAAAAGTAACTTTCTACGACTTTAGAATCCAAAGAAGGTGAAAGTAACAGAGGAAAAGAGGAAGAGCAGAACTGCATACTCATGCATGCATCACTGAGCCTATTAACCAGAAATGAAATGGTCTAAAAACTTTGAATATTCATCAATTAAAATTGCATAAGCTTTAATAACATTGTTTATTAGTCTAGCTAAGGGCAGATTTTTTATCTCTCACAATTGAAAACTATACTTTATTACCTTGATTATACACTAGGTAAAATATATAGGCTTTACTTTTTGCTCCGTATCTCACAGACAGAAATGCCTATAAGAATAAATTATAGAATTTTTACAAGATATAATTTATTTTATTTCACATTAGATGATATCTTTTTGACGTATCTATAAAAGTCTCACTGTTTATAGTAGATGTGTATGTAATATTCCATTACACCTCATAAGAAAGAAACTGGCAGGAACCCTGAAGCTGAATGAGAACGAGATTGTCTTTATCTCTTAAACCTGTCATTTTAATTTTCCACTCTAGACAGTGCTGTATAAGTAGTCTGACTCAAGTTCTAGTGCCTGTTAGACCACATTCTTGTAACATTTTGAATTTAGTACCTAATCAAATTGCTTTGCTTTCAGTATTCTTATCCTGATTTATACGAATGAGTATATGGTATCTAAGTGTACCCAAAGGAATACAGTATTTTACAGCATTCTAAATGCAAATCCTGTTTTCTTATTTATACTGTGGCCAGTGTAACCACACCATTTAAAAGAATTTAAAATTAAAATGCAGAAAAATTGAAATTACAATTTTAGCATTCTCACTTCTTGAACAACCAACCTGAAGCTCTACAAGTTGTGACAGCGTGAAAGCACTGTGAGCGAATCAGACTCCACATGCCAAACCTGGTGTTTGTGAAGTTGAAATTAAATGCCCACCTATAAAAAAAGAAAATATGTTTTGTGTCTAGCTTTAAATTATTTTTTGGACTATCAGAGTTGTAATCATGTAATACTGTAGTTCAAAACAGTTATAAGACTATTTTATAAAAAAGTTAGATCTCACTTTCACTGTGTATTTCAGCCAAATCTGAAATGTATTTAAGTGTCTAGCTTTGCTGCTTATCCTATTTTTGGTCTTGTTGCACAGTATGGAGCAAATTTTTGGATGACCACAGGCATGTGTGTATTCAAGATACAGAATGAATAAAAGGTATCACTGGTGTAGGAGTTAAATAGTCCAGCTGGTTGAGCTAGACATTGCAAGTAGTGGTGGGTGGAGAGGTGGGGGGGAATATGGTTATTGATACCCTAGCAAGGAAACATTTCATTAGTCTCATTCTTCCCATCATACACTAACAAGTTCCCATGCAAGGACATGAATATTGACAGGGCGTCTGTGGTGACATATACGTCTACACAAAAGCATCATCTAACACAACTGTAAGGTTGATGTCATCCTGGGATCCGGGACAATGTAGTGTTTCTCATTTAATCGGTTGTATTCTAAGACAGACTATTTTGCAGGGGTAGTAATCTTGACAGTGCTAATCATTTTGCTGTCTTTAGACTTCTGACTTAACCTAATCTGTACTGAGTACAGATACAGTTTCTTGTAAAAAGGTTCAGTAGAGCACTGTTAAAAACAGTTATATATATTGACCAAGAAAAACACATTTAAAAATTATCAAAATAGAATAAAATTCACATTTGTATTACAAATCAATATACAGCTCTTCATTTTTATCCAGAGAACCTTAGGAATTCCCTAGCTACAGCTAACTGTGATTTTGTAAGTTTAATACATGGAAAATTATGCCAGAAACAAAAAAATAGCTGAAGAAATCTTTGCGAGTCACTGACTTAACATCGAGAATGGAAACAACTCCTAGTCAGGGTTCATACTGAGGAAGGTTAAATAAACATGCTGTAATAGAAGAAGGAATCTATGGGCAAAATAATTCATAATTCATAAAAAAAAAAGAAATGAGGAATTGCATGTAAAAGAAGAAATTCAAGAGATAAATAGACCAAAAAAGTTCCACTCAAGTTTGGTGGTTACTTGGTGAGACAGTTCAGAACTACCCCTCCAAGGTAACAGTGTTGGAGTATAATAAGGTAAGAACTTGTATATCAAGTCAGAATAATATAAAAAAAATCCCATGTCTAGACAGAGACCATTTTAGCAAGTTATTTTACAAATCAAGAATTACCACTAGGCAACAGGATGTCAGTCATGGTTTCAGTTTGTTTTGTTCTTCACAGCACCCTGGAGATGAAATTTCAGTTACTGAAGACTAACTAGCTAATAGAACTGGTGAAGCTAGCAGAAAACAAACACTCAGAGACAAGAAACATCGTTGCCTAATTTCCACAGCACACAAATGAGGTCACTAACAAAGGTAGACAAGGAAGAGTGTAATCTTTTGGATCAGGTGTTTAAGTGGTAAGAGCTGTATTTTTTCCATTTTCTACAAGTACAATAGGCATAAGAATGTTTTCTTTCTCACAGCTTTTCTTTCTTATTGTTCACATTCTAAGATTTTTTCACAACTGTTTCTTACTGCATGGCTATACAGCTCCTAATATTTATGGTATAAAAATGATAAATTATGGATTTTGTCATAACCCATTGTAATCAGCCAAATAGCTATATTGTTTATACAGTACCACCTACATCACTATCTGAATATAAGGCACTTATGCAGTCAAACACCTTACCTCCAATGCAACTTTTTTCCCTTGGTGGCCGGAAGAATCAATATAGCATTCAAAAGGAAATTATTTTAATAGCACAGCATAGATAACTTTTACATGGTTATATTAGTCTAATGTTATTTTAATGGATTAGGTTCTTCTTACCTTTCCATAAATGAAAGGAATGATAAATAGCAAGTAATGAAAAAATGAGATATCTTATTTGGTACTGCTATTTCAGCAGATGATAGCGTTAATAGGAAAGTTTCATTCACAGAAAAAAAATAAAAGGGGAGGAATGTGGAGCCTCTCAGTTAAAATTGGTCAGGGTATCTCTGGTCTGGGGGATGGTTAAGACCACATAGATACAGGGAAGAGTAGACCACTACCAGGAGCAGACCAATGCACCATTAATAGTCAATATGACTACTTCTCAGAAGATTATGCCTTAATTATCCAGATTTTCTTGAACTACTTTATGAAAAATTTGGACATCTTTCCTTAACAAGTGCACTTTTGTCTATTAGGACAGGAAAAAAAAAGCCCAAGATTTTAATGAAAGAAAACAAATAGTTACATTTCAAGCAAATTATTTAGTTGAAAAAGAAAGCAATATGCCATGATAGCAATCCACACTAACCCTGAAGGGATAGAAATATATGTTCATTAGCTAAACCAGGTATAAAGTTTTAACTATTACAAAGGAAAACTGGAAACTGTATCTGCTTTGGGATGTTTTGCAATACAGACATCAGATACAAACCTTTCAGTTACATTTGCCTGACCCCTTTTGTCCTCCATAAACTCACCCAAATAGAGTAAACAGAAGTCTGTTTGAATTGATCAACTGATAAAAAGATATTGACATCTCTTCAATAATGTTAGTAATGTCCATACTGAAGTTCTCTGGAAATTAACACCATGTATGTAGTGCTTTGATGAATAAAGATATACATTCAACTTAATTTCCAATCATTTGGAGCGATAACGTAAGGCAGTTAAGAGTTGAGCCTGCTGCACGGCTGGGTCAGTTAAGATTTCCGTGTTCGCTCCTGCTTGCTGGGATTTTTTTTGTTCACCACTTTCTAAAGATCCTATTTCAGCTTTACTAATTGAAAAGCAAGGTATATAACTCCCTATTATCAATGCTTCTCAGGAATAGGAGCCTTGTGAAGGTATTAAAGAATTTGTTCCACTACACAGAGTCTGCTATCCACCATGGGCCTTGAAAAGAATGCAAGTTCACAATCCTAAATTAATACTTATGTATCAAGAGACAGATTTATATCCTTTACTGTGAAATAATGTATTTCTTCCCTTAAAAGACTTTTTCACTAGATATGCTGATGTAACTTAAATGCGGTCTGTCTCCACTATTATATACCTGAGTATGCAGTTCTAAGAAACAAAACCACATCAGCAAATGCTCAATAAATAACAGGCCTGAAATATCAAAAACCTGCATTATAATCATAAGCAATTTCAACTCTATTTGCTTAGTTTTTCAGAATGTCTTGGTACAATACAATATATGAAAAAGTTAAGCCATAGAAAGCTTTAGAATATTAAACTTTTTCCCTTTTGTCTCTTTTGCCCTTTTTGCCCTCTTTTATCTCTGGATTGTGAATTACAGATATAACTCTGTACTTCTGTTCTCATAGTCCAACTGACTGAGACCACCTTTACCAGTTCAAATTAAAACCTCTGATTGTTCAATTTTAAAATATTTTGCTGATGTCAGGTTGCCCTTCAAATTTTTGTCCTGTCTGCAGGATCAAGTTGCTGTTCTGATGTACGCAGTTCTACAGGGTGACATTAATTTATACAGTCTTGATAATGCAGCCAAGACTTGTAGATTTACAGCATTATTACCATTATATTTATCACATTATATTGCTAGGTATCAGTTGGTTGTTCAACTCTATGAAAACATCAGAATACAGCACAGTAATGAGAACCCTATTGAAACACTGGGGCTTCAGAAAGACAAGCTTATTTTCTGGAGAAACAGCCATTCAGGTAACTTAATAAAATCCTAGTTTTCATAACAGTGAAGTTTTTAGGAAAAGGGTGACAAAAAACCCAAAACAAACCCAAACTCTTTGAAGGAACATTTAACACATCCTACATGATCTCTTTTTTCATAGAAAGTTTTATTTAATCTGGTTCTAGGTTACCCAATTTATGAACAGGAATGTAAAGTCAGAATTTAAGAATAAAAAACCTAAAGACCAGAAGATAGACCAAGAGACCTAAGGCTTTTCAAAGCAATTCTATTCCTCACAATGTCTCATATGATCAGCTAGAAAACTTTCACCTCACAAGCCTCATAAGAACAATCAGAGGATTAATAATTTTTATCTCAACAATACAGAAGAACAGAAAGAACATGAACACCTGTTTATAGCAAACAGTAATTTACATATTGCCTAGCTACAACTGCAATACAAGTCTTTATTTTCAGCAAGAAGTAGGCTATAGAGTCTACTATAAAAGAATAAACCCTTACATTCTCTAAAATTGTAAATATTTTCATAAGTAATACAAAGCAAAGAAACCAAAAACCTCCTAAAAGAAAGGAATGAAAAACAGAACAGCTGACAAAACCCCAATCATCCTATTTTTTTCCAAGTACCTTACACAAAATGGATTAGTTTCTTCTTCGCAATATGCACACCTCACAGCTGGCCTGAGCCCTTTTATTAGTCCACCCTCAATTAGTCTCACCAGGACATTTTATAAAACTGAGCTCAACAAGGCACTGTTCTTTTGGGCTAGAAAGGGTTATGAGGTAAATTAGGGTATTGCTCTTACAGCTTTAATGCTGGTGTGGTTTTTTTTTTTGTTGTTGTTTTTTTTTTTTTTAATCAGGAAGGAATATTTTAATGGCTTTCTTTTTTTTTTAATTTTGGGGATTATTTTTTGTGAGATAATGACACATGATTTTTAACCAAAAATTGTAGCTTAAATTCTATAACATTATGTAGTTTGTATTGCTACTCAGCATTCAACAACTGCTACTTCTAATTCGAGGCTTCTACTCCTGTTTTCTTCTAGATAAAAACTGAAATAGAAGAGTAAGTTTATAAAGGTGTTATTTGGGATTTGTTAGACTTTTCTTTTTTCCTGTGCAGAAAAAAATTTTCTACAGTATGTACATGTGACTTAAGGCTATTCTTGCTGTTTGCTTCACCAAGTAGAGAGATATACTCTTTATGTTTGCATAAATATATTTCTAATTGAAAACTCATTTTCAGTTTATAAGTATTTTAAAAAGCTGCGTATTACTAGTGAGTATGTATAAAATATCTGAGAAAGTCAGGTTGCAGCACATCAAGTTATTAACTGTCTATCCATGGAATGGCAGCAATTGGTCACTTTTTCACTATGCATTCAAGGTCTTTGGAATATAGAGCATCATTTCTGTTGCACAAGGGAAAAACCAGGTCACAGAGCATCTAATGTCTTACATCTACTTCTTAAACCTTAAATACTTGAAAGCCTGGTGAAAGTTAATGGTATGACTTTCTGCAGTATCTCACACTCTTGTAGTCTAAGCTGTACCATTTTAAGTGCTGGAGTTTTTCCTGCAAATGGCCTGTGTTAATATTTCCCCTTTCCTAGAGTATTTGTATAAGTACTGCCCTTGATAAAGGTGTATGGGGTCCCCTGGTTTAATGGAGGGGGGATACATTGCATATCTTATTTTTAAATCACAGTATGCAGAGGCATTTTCGCTTCTAAAAGAAGGCTTTACAGCTGTGACAGTTTTAATCTAATTTTAGAAGTAATAAAATTGTTTCCAATATTTTAAGGATTCAAGCTGCTCTAAATTCAGCCTTAGAACATATTGGTAGATGATCCTATCAATTTATTAAAATGCAGAAGTCGGATACAAAGGGACACAACTCAGTTCCTCTTAGCAGAAATATTCAAAGTGTGAAGGTAGCTAGATATGGAGAAAGTCTGTTCTGCCCTTGGGGGCTCTGCACAGTGACCCTTCTGCCCAAAGAGATCTGATATTGTGAAGTCTGATTCCTGCCCTTATCAGGAGCAGTGGGGAAGCAAACTGATGTCTTAAGGGAGTGTTAGCTTGTGCTTGCTACCTCCCAGTGTGCTAAGTGACTGCAGCAGCCGCAGCAGAGCTGGTATAATTAACATACTTCCCCTCTGAGGTGTGGTGCTGGAACAGGAGCAGCAAAGCAAGTACAGTATGATTAATGAACAAAATGGGCTTCAGAATTAGTCAACCTGGGCCTTCATAATGTTATATTATTAGATCTACATATGTGGGTAAATATATGTTTTATATAAAAAATATTATTTCAATTCATAGAGTTTGTTATTCATATCATGGAATCATAGAATAGTTAGGGTTGGAAAGGAACTTAAGATCATCTAGTTCCAACCCCCCTGCCATATTTACCCCCCAATTTTTTTATTTAGTTTGCTACTTATGTAGGTGTCATTACTTTTTAACTAGTAAGAAACCAACCATCTGACACTTCAATTTAAATCAGGCCTGCTATTCATTTTTAATAACATTTATGAATCTCTGAGGTAGAAGAAAACCACACATTTTTAGAAAAACAAAATCAGCAGGAATTAAAAAATCCTTAGCAATGCTTTGAGCTTCTTTCTGAAAAGAAAATAAAAAAAAGTTCTGTCATTTTTTTTCTATTTCCTTAAATGTTCATGAACATTTTGGATTTATAAGAGTTTCTGAGAAAGAAACACCTTTCTAAAACCCTTAGACCTTCAAAATGATTGGTGCTTGTGATCTTGGCATTTCTCCATTTCACTATATCTGTCTGTCCATCTTTCAGCTCAACTGGAAAAATGACTTATGTAGGTGATATAAAAATAATTCAATTCCCTACCCTTTCTGAGGTGACTCAGAAATAGGTTAATTGGAATTCATTATATACAGGCGATAAGTTGAAAAAAGTGGGCTGAAGATTTTGAAGTTCTATGCATTTCCTGTCTCATGTAGCTTTTACTCAGATGCCTTCAGCAGATTTCAATGTATAAAAGATCTAGCCAAGTACAACTTAATCAGATTTTCTGATACTTTCCAAAGAGAACAATAACCTTGTTTTCTTGCAATATAAACAGTAGTTTTCTTTTTATTAAATTAGAAATATTTGAAAATTTTAATTTATTCTCAAAATTATTCTAACATAATTTTTCTTCTCTTCCCAAAAGTAACTTGCTCTCCAGTTTTGTTTGAGGAGAATGCCTGCTTCATTTGGTAGTGGTTCTATTCTTTGGACTTTCAAGTGGTTTACTCCTTTTATGATACACGGCTACTGTTACTAATATCCATTACTGAGAATATGAACACCTTCACAGTACCTATTTGCCAAACCACCGTCATCTGCTAATTCAAGTCCTTCTTAAAAACTTGCTCAGTAGCATAGAAAAGTGGGTAAATATCAGTTAAGAGTGGATTAATATCCTGCTGAAGTAATTATATAATCATTTCTGTGTAAGCCTTGACCCAACTTGAACTAACAATGTGGCAATGGATTAAAAATGTTGGCTTTCAAGAAATTTTTATAGATCAGCGCTTTTACTTGTGCATGATCATCTTTTCTTTTTCCATGTGAAACTTTAATTTTTCCATGTCACTAAATACAGTAGAACCTAGGTAGAATAATGTAAGCCTATTCCCTCATGCTAAAAATGCAGAGATATATTTTTATTAACCAGGGACAAAGTCAAAGTCATTTCTTCAAATATGGTGTGTTAGAAAAATCTTGCATTCTTCATGCTGCCTTCACTTCTGCAATATTTTCATTTACCTAATCTTTAGTCTTTGGAGCTAAAATAATTCTTCTCAAAATATGCTTTCCTCACCTGAAATCACTAATGGGGCATTTAGGTACTATAAGCAGTGTTAATGTAAAAGCGTGGTAAGCTGACTGCTGTCAAAATACAGCACAAATGGAAATCTTGGTAAAACACAAAATTATCAAATATACCTTATGGATTTTAGCTGTAATGACTATTTCTGATATGCACTCTGGTAACTAAATATTACAGTGCTGTTCATAAGCTCTTCAAAATTCAGCACTGGAGCTAATTTCAGAAAGAAATGGAAAGCTTGGGAGCTATTCACCTTCTGTTTTTGTACAGCCTTGAAATCCTCCTGACCGTTCTAGGAACACACATGAAAGATTCAGCCAGTTTTCTCCAGTCAAACAGCATGCTTTTCCTGGGTGTCTTCTTGGCAGATAACATGAGAATTACTTGAATCATAGATCAAATGTGTATAGCATTTCCAATGATTTTCCTCTGAAGTATAGAAATAAACACTATAGAACTTCAAATCAAACTTGATGGATGTAAGCTTTTTTGGTTTTGGCACAACTTCTCAATAACTTCACCTTCAATTTTGTTAATGATCTGCAAATAAGCACTTCTGGGCTACCAGAAAACTATTGGAAATATCAGAACTTTCTGTGACTTGCTATTTTCATTATGGTATCATGTAAATCCAGTAGATATCTGGAGAAATATTAGTTAAATAAGCATAGTTCAAAAAGCCTTTCCCAGAGATCTTACAGTTTCATTGGATGAGACATATACAGACGTAAACGGAAAATATCTTTATACCTCAGGTTTACATGACAATTAGAAAATGCTGACTTGCTCCTGTAACTGCAATGTTGTGAATAGAAAGTAAGAAATAATATATAAACACTCTTTTTTATTATATAGAAACAAGAATCTGTTTTATTTTGTGATTTACAAAATTGTGTGGACTGCTTTTCTGAACAAAGCTTTTTTGTTTGGATTTTTTTCTTGTTTGTTTTCTTTGGGTATTTTTAGTAAAAATTACTGAAAAGCCATGCAATTTCATAAAGTGCATTTGTGAAAAGGCAGGAAGATATCAGACTAGTATCTGATGTAAATCTGAGGTAAAATTGGTTCATGTGACCACACTTTTTTCCCCTCACTAAACATTATGATCTTATTTTTTTAATGCCAGGGACAGAAAGTATTAAATACTATTAACAGGTCTGTGAGTCTTCAGTTAGGTATTGTTTGCTTTTTTGTTGTGCTTTGAGGTAAAATTTCAGTAGATTGTTATGACCTTCTGATCCTTTTTTTTCTTTGTCTCCACAAATGTATGGCAGAAAAGTGCACTGCAAAGCATGTACTGGGTTATAAACATTGAGCCTGTGGGCGGTGTTTGCCAGATAACATTTGCAGTGTGAGTTAGTTTTTGCTTCAGCACGATTTTCTACACCAAGGGCCTACCATTCTCTTTTAGCTTTTAAAATTTCAAAAGAGAAGCAGATACAGTGAACAATAAATCTAGACTACAAGATGTATTTAAGAAAAGCATTTGCATCTCTACTGTGCTTCATTTGCCTGTTAGTGGAAATTTAGCAAAGACCACCAAAGCAATTTCTCAACAGCAGCAGTAATAGTGTCCCTAGTTATGATTCTGATCTAGATGTTCAGTTATGACTATTGTAATTAAAGAGGAAGAAATATGCTTATACCTGATGACACATGTGATATTAACTGAAAAATCTACACATGGAAACTTGAACTTCAGAACAAAATTATGTTACTTCCTTTGTTCAAAGAATCAAGAAGAGAAAACAATCATAAATGTGCTTTTTAACAGCTCTTCAAAGAAACTCATTTCTACTTTCAGTAAAAAGAATAATGTCACAATCACATTAATGTCATTATTTTTCAAAGTTAACGGACTATGCGTGGAGGTATATATACTTTTAGTAAGTACGTAAATTGCAGAGGGTTGCTTGGATGCTAGGAAAGATGCATAAACTGATTCAGAAGTTAAATGAAATTTATCTATCTAAACCCATCAATGATATTTCTGTTTGGTAGACTGTGTGGGTTAAATGAAATGGTGGGTTTATGTTCTTGTTACACAAGTGGCTTGCTCTGTCTGGAAACTCATCTCTGATGTGCAGAGGATGCTCTCATTTATTGGCAGAAAAATAGTCAAAAAACAAGTCTGATCTGACCAATGATTTGTCTATCGAATAATGGGACAGGATACAGGTTGGCGCAGTAGTTTGCTGTTCTACGGTACAAGACAAGAAAATTCTTTTAGCACCTTCTCAATTGTGTCAGTTATTAGGGTTGGATTTTTGTGTGTCTCCGGTTTGTTCGTGGCCTGGATTGCCCTTTTCAGTAACAGTCAGCAACAGTTCATGGACAGCAGAGCTCAGTGTTTGCATACAGAAGAAGGAATTATAACACACCTCTGGAATCAACAATAAATAAAAATTATAAATTAACAATAAATATCTGGAATTCTAGTTCTTAGGTCATCCTGGAAAGCATGAGTGTGGTAATAATTAGGTACAAAAAATTTAGGTTAAACTGAAAGGGAATTACAATGTAAGCATTACAGCAGATTTCTAATATCTTTTAAAATCTGAGAAAAATATTTTTAATGCTATACTCTTTCTGTATTATGTGTAATGCAAGATTTATTAGGCATAACTATTACCTCAGTGAAACAGAAATCAGAGGCATCTCCCAGTATCTTAAAGTCTTACAGTGCAACATTACATTGTGTTTCAAGGAAGATGTAGGAAAAGAAGTAGAAAGCAGATCCCACACTGTAAAATAAAACAAAAGAGACCATTCCATAGTTGTATCAAAGGTTTTCTTAACTAGATATGCAGACAAAAGTCTAACATCTGGGCTGAGCATTCAGGGAAACCGTATGTTCTTCTCATCATTGAGACTGCATTAAATCAAGAGCAGAATCACTGTGTTGTCAGCAGAAATATATCTATGTACATAAGAGTTCTGTGCTTGCTAATAAAACTGACAGCTTATTGCAGCGAACTTCATGTGATACAAGCATGTTTGTCCGTTGTAGTATTGCAGTGTCACTTCTTGGCTCACCAGTCACCTGCATGATGTGGCTCAATTACAAGCCTTTATAAATAAATAACAAGTCAATCTGACAACTCACAAACTGATTGAGATAAAAAGTATGTTGAGCTTTGTGAATTTTTAATCTGAAATAAGACATATGACATGTTACAATGATAAGTATGTATACAGCATCTAAACTGCTTTTCACATGATCTAATTCATATTTAAAATATCTTTAAAACACATCTGATTTGAATGAGATAAACATACAGTATGTTAAAAGAAAATTGAATTAAGTTAGCAGATCCAACTGCAACTGAATTTTGTTGTTCCTAGCCACGGGGAATACTCTGGGTTTCTGAGGTAGAAATCTACCTATCTTCCCTTAGACAGGTAGAAACACCCCAGCAAATGTTTTGTGGCAAAAATTGCTTTGCACAAGCCTGTTACAAGACTTTTGGTCTCTCACTGATCAGTGTTCACCACAGACTCTACCATGAATCAGGGAATGTGACAAGTTTCCATCACCCCCGACAGCAGCTTTGCTTTATATTCTGAACAGCACTACTTGAGGAACAAAAATAAATCTTTTGAAATGATGCTCCGGGAATTAAAGGGTTACATGACTCCAGATGATTCCAGCTAAGCACACAAAATTTTTTTTTTGATCTGTGATTGTTACACATGTACTATATATACTTAACTGAGTTCCTTGGAATTTGATAGTTTCTTTGTATGTGAAGAATTAATTCACTTTGGCTCTAAGCTATCAAGGACTGAATATCACTAGAGAAAATACTTTAAATCTCCTAATCCCTAAGAGGAGTTATAGTAGAAAGTATTGGATCAACTTAATTTTTAAAGGGTCAATACAAGGACAAGTGGTACAGTCTAATGAACGTTTGAAACCCCTTATGTAATTAATGGTTTCAAGTGCTGCCTTCTGTGTCTTTTCCTGTTAGTTTTTACAAATTTTGCTAAAAATTCTTTCCCCCTTTTGCATTTATATGATATTTTTAATCAACATTTTCTTCCAAATTATAATTTCTATTTAACTGAATCTTTCTTCACAGCAACACCCCATCTGTATTTTATAAACAGAAATCAGACCATCCATTGCAAATCGAAAGTGCATTGCAGAACCCTTCCAAATCCAGGCTGAAAAAAAAAATATATATATATATATATTGGAAATAAACAGAAAATAAGGGTGGAAGGGACCTTAAGAGGTCACCTCATCCATTCCCTCTGCCGCAAGGCAGAATCAGTTATACCTAAACCATTCTTGACAGATGTTTGTCTAACCTGTTTTTTGAAACCTTCTGTGACAGACATCCCATATCCTCCCCAAGCAATATACCCTGATGCTTAACCTTCCTTTTAGTTGGAAAAGATTTTTTTTTTCTCCCACTTTGTTGTGTTTTTTTTTTTTGTCGTTGTTTGTTTTATTTTCTTTTCCATATTATCTAATTTAAATCTTCATTGCTATTTCTTAAGCTCATTATTTTCTGTCTTGTCCAGCATGGATATGGGGAAGGGATTATTCCCTTTCTCTTTGCAGCAGAGTTTTATATACCTGAAAAGTGTTAAATGAGAGGAGGAGTTGGGACTACTAAAAATACCCTCGAGCAGAGCAAGTGACCAGCAAGAAAAAAAACCCAAACAGATACAAATGCAAAATACATTGGAAGGGAGCCCAAACAGGAAAGTGAATGATAATGATCTGATAATTTGGCTAGACAGAAGGGAACTTGAATAGAAACTGCACATATGTGGCTCATATTAGGTACCCACAAAAAGATATGCATGATTTCTGGCATACTGCATCACAAGCTATTTAGTTTAGCAGTAATTAGTTGTAAATACTGGTGTAAAATTCTGAAGGATGAGATTTTTTTTTTTTTCTGGAGTTCCAGTGTTTCAGTGTTTAGAAGACTTGGAAGAAAAATGCCCCTCAATTTCTAAGAAATATAGAAACTAAGACCAAGTAAAGCTAAAAATGTATGAGCTTGAGGCAAAAGGTGGAAATTAAAGTGTCTAAATTCTAAAGAACGGTAGGTCAAGGAGTTGAAATTCAGTCAAATAATAGTTTCAGAGAAACAGTATTAAAAATAAGATACTGTTCCAGAGAGGTTGATTTGATTGTATCCTAAGGACAAGAATAAATAAAATAAAAAAAAAAAAGAAATATTCAGGAAAATACCCACAAACCAATAGCTTCTCCAATAAAAGAAGAACAAATACATAGTAAGAAAAAAATTATATATATATATATACATACAAAAGAATTTCTGAGACTTTTCAAAGTTTCATCCCAAGTGTCAGATTCAAGATTACATTTAACACATTGCAAATAGCTAGAAGCAGGGCTTGTCTGGTTTTCAAGAAACTCAGGCTTTTGGGTAGAATCACAGCATGTAAAGCTGGAGAGATACTTTCAGAAAGTGGGAAAGTAAATATGGTAACTACCTATATGAAAAACAACCTATGTTATTTTGTGCTAATGCAGACATATTAGCAGGAAACTGCAAATGCAAATCATCACATCTTTAAAGCTGATTCAGTTAAATATCTTGATAATATTTCAGAGATATCAGCTTTTGATGCTGAAGCTCCTATGACAAGGTTGTTTTATCATCTTAAAAAAATCAAGTCGCACATTAATTTTGTATATTACAGTAAGCGTTCTGATTGGCAGAAAGCAAAAAATAACCCAAACCCATGAATTCTTTGTAACAAGATTTACTTTCTTTACTGATAATTTTTCCACTTTTTTATTGTTGGCAATTAAAACCACATTCTGTCTTCTTGCAAGGTGAATAAAAATTAAATATTCATTTAAATAATCTCCATGCTTATATTCAATAATCCAAAGCTAAAATATTATCAATGTGTTAAATTATTAAACATAAATTACAAGCCTAAAGCTTTCAAGTTGTATAAGTCTCCAGTGTAAGTCATGGCACTGTCATCTGCTAATTAATTTTTACAAAGTCTAAAGCTGTTGTGGCTAAATATATACACATGCGAAGTATCTATAGGAAAGAAGACCTTGAACAGTTACCCATTTTGTAATTATTTTTTTTTTTCCTCTTCTTGGAACTAAATTTCATTCAGTAAAGAAGTTCCTAACAGCAACCTTCCCTTCCCTTAAGAAAGTGGTATTTGATGTTTTTAATCTTCAGTGTGTTCTCTTTATTCTCCACTATTTCCATAGGAGACATTTTAGAAGAAGAATTTGGACAGATCCAGCCTGCAGTATCCTGTGGTTCCTGTGTGCAGGATACCGCTGAGTCTTCTGGAAAGGAAAAGAGGGCCTTGCTGCCTCCCCATGAGTCTCTACAGAAGGCTATGCAGAGACCTTGATTATTCTGCCTTCCTGTAGGTACGATGAATTTTCTTTGAAAGTGTGTTACTTTTCTGGTACACATGGGGAAGTGCATGCTTCAGTGCACCATATTAGTATTTTCCCTCTGATAGAGCTGGCCAGATAGTGGGAATATATCTGTATAATATATTTAATTTTGCAGTAAAAAGAGCTTTTAGACAGAGTCTTGAATACTTTTAAGCCAACTGACTTAACCAATCATAAAGGTTAAAGACCAAATATGGAATCAGTCACTAAGAGAAGCAAATATAACAAATAAAATATTAATTTGATTAATTCTGGTGTGTATTTTCATCTTCAATCTGTATGGTAATAGGATTTACAAATACATATCAAGGCAAAAACAAACATTAAAAGTATTGATTTATCCAATGCTATTGAGTACAAAAGCACTACAGACTATAGTGAGCATAAAATACACACAGAGATAAAAGAGCTATTACAATAAGCAAACTGATAGCAAACAACAAACAAGAAAAACACTGCTTTTTAGTCATGCCTTAATGGGATGGTTGCATTCACTAGCTTTTCTAAATACAGATTTTCACTTACTCTAAGTAAGCCTTAGGGATATTCATCAAAAAGTGTTTCCAGTAATTAGAATTTTGTGAAGAATTAAAAGACTGACAGTACTGAACAGCAATGAAAACAAAATTCTAAGGTTCATTCATGAGTGTTCACAAGCTGAAATATGAACTCAAGCAAGCAGTCAGCTCCTTGGCAATGTCTCAACACATGCTACTTCAATAAATCATTGAATTTGAAAATGTAAATGTATTTCTCTTCAGTAAGCTATCATAAAGATTCCTGTTTAATTTATGATTTGAATATATTTCTCCATTCAAATACTGTAACTTCGAGATGTTTTCCTGGTAAAATTCATGTATCCATATACACAAATACAGAGAGAAAAAAGAGAAATGTGAGAGTATTTTGATTGTTTGCAAGCTTTAGAGTATAAATTGAATTCTACTACCTGTATATAACATGAAAATTAATTTCAATGCACGCAATAATATCTTATTGTGAACAGCAGATTACAGGCAATAATCCTTACCTGTTACTGTATGACATGGGCTTGTTGAAAAGTGTGTTGACCACTGCTGAGTTTTTTGGGATGAGAGCTATTGATTTGTTTTGACAGGAAGGTAAGCCCCTGAAAATCGCCTGCATAAATAGATTTTCTGAATGCTAGATGTGCTGGGTAAAACATTCTTTTGGGAGAGAACATTTGTTTACCTTTTGATAATCTGGTGGTTTGGTCTTTTCTAATTCCAGCTGTGGTTTCACCTGCAGTTGATAGAAAGGACTGAATTAAACATGAAAACAAAAGCTCTTGGTATTAAAATTAAAAAATGGGAGAAAATAACACTAAACCAAAACCACTGTGTTCTTAAAATTCAGAGATTTTACCAACACTAAGAAAAAAAAATATTTGTATATGGTGATTTGTGACTCTACCATATGAAGTTAAATTCTTGTCATCTGCTCATGGTCCTTTCTTTTCTGACATGGTATGTCTAAAAGTGCTTGGAGAAGGAATAAAAAAAAAAAAGCAGCTGTTAAACCAGTCTGCCTGGTTACCTGGGTTGAGCTATTACAGATTTTATTGTGTGAGTTTTAGGATCAATGACTGTTTTCCATCTCCCTTTCTATTGATTCCCTTCTCTGATTTGTCTTGACCTGAAATGTTTTGTTTGCTTTCCTGAAAGCATCTGGAAGGTCACACTCTCAGGTGTTTCTGCAGAGCCCAGCACAGAGCAACATGTGGCGCTCACGGCCCATAGCAACATGCAAACAAGCTCTGACAAGAATGAATTTACAGAGGAATACAGGGAAATGGCATGCGGCGGCATTTTCTAGGCATAGGAAGCTGTCTACCATATAAATTGTTCTTAGGTTTTGTGTGCCATAACGGTATCATAAAAGACCTTTTCTGAGCATCCTGTTCTCAGCATCATTCTCAAAGTGCAGCTAACCTCCATAGGAATCTCAGAGCAGAGAAATGCTTGAAATCCAAATACAGTGAGGCAAGCAGTTGAAAGGGGAGGGCCACTTGCACAGCAAGTTCAGACTTGCTCTTGCATAGCACAGAGGTCTTTGGGAGAAGTGTTAGAGGAGGTATTGAATAGTCAGCCCTCTAAAGGCTGGTATTTGGTCTTTTTTAGCCCTTCTGTGCAAGTCAGCGGTGTTCTTGTTTGGACCCAGGTCCAATAAATTATTGGCTGTTCTGAGTTTTAGGTGAGAGCCTGGTCAAACTGTCACCTTTGCTGTCCCATCTTGGGCTGTGCATGGGGGTGTCTGGGGATGTTTTCAGCAGAAATCACTGATGCCTTAAGGGCAGGTAGGGAAGGACAGAAATTAGTCTGGCAGGTGGGATGGACAGCAAGTCCCCATCAGGGACCATTAGAAATGGCCAGGCTGGGAAACAGTACTCGCTTTTAAGTTAGTAGACATTTGCAAGACACTTGTGTCTCTGCATCACATGCTTTCAGATCCTCTTTATTTCTCTTGCACATGAGGTGTTTGGGACACAATGTCTAAGACATTTAAGAGTGGGGTTGCAGGGAGCAGGGTAGCCTTGCAAAGGTTGCAGAGCTGCCCATGCGCAGCTTCAGGCTGGCATAAGATCAGAGAAATCTTTAAAGAGCAGCTTTTTAGAATTCTCCAAGCCTGCACATTGATAAAGTGGCCTTATTATTTGGTAGCGTATCTTTCTTAAAGGTCAAACACGTTGTCTTTAACCTTTGCTGTATTACTTCATATGGCACTTTTACCTTTGCAGGTGAGTCGAGAAAAAATACACTGCATGTTGCTAAATCAATGATAGGGAAGAAAAAATGGGAGAGCAGGTGGTGATAGCAGCTACCAGAAGCAATAAACTGCTAAGGCTGTCCATGTCTCATTCACAAGCTTATTCTAGATCTAAACTGCATGAAGCAGTTTGTGTTTCATGCCAGCTAGATGACATGGATTGTAGATTTCTGGCTCTTCACAAGATTAATGGGCTTTAAACTTGAGGCAAAACGTGTTCTAACAGGGTGCTTATACCAAAAAGTAGGCTGTAACTTTTCTTTTGAGCGGTATTAATCCTACAGGCTGTTACATGTTCACTCCATCCCTGTAATGAAGATAACCTGCCTCTTGTGGCACTTGGATTAGATCTTCTTGGTGTTTATAAAAGATAACAGAGGTCTCTTTAGGACCCTCTGGAAAGCTCAGCAGCATTAACAATGGTCTCTCTCTTTATTTCAGCGCTTTCAGAAGCTTATGGTTTGAGGTCAGCTGAGGCAAACTGGCAAACCTTAACAAATTCTCTGTTGGCATCATTTCTACCTTGCAACATTTGTTAAAATAAAAGGCTCAAACTAAAAAAACTCCTATATTTCCTTAAATTGCTTTCACTTCTCATTGTGACTGAAAATGACTGACAATCTGGACGGACAAGCTGCCTTGACTTAAACATTCCCATTTAATACAGTGCTGCTATAAATGTACTTGTTATGAATCTGTTCTCATAAATTGCACTAAATAATTTATGTGCTGATGTGTTTTGGAGTTTAGAAGTCATGACTGCTTCAGCACTATTGTGTGATGGACAGGAAATAAATACTTTGTTTTATGCTGATGTATTCTGAGAGTTGGAGCCGGCCAGATTTAAATCAATTTGTGATAAAGATACTGTATACCAACACATGATCTGGAGTACACGTAAATAGTGAAAAGAAACAATTAAGGACCAGCTGGGGACACAGACACAAAGAATTCTAAAGTAGTAGGCTTTTAAGCTATCAAAACTGCAGGATTAGTGGGTTAGGGATGAATATGAATCCTTGCGGGCTATATACGAACTCTTGGGAACCATTTCTATTCCAAATAGTTTACATCCTTTCTAAAAGTATATAAACTAATACTCTAAACTTCACACATGTGTTTACTGATGAGGGCACAAGGGAGCTTTCCTTCTTCAGGTAAAAGCTAGAGATAACCTGGGAAGGCTCTGAGCTGGCACTTTCATACTAAACTTCAAAACAAAGCAGAAATAAGATTCAGAAAGGGACTAGCACTGAGCTCAGTCACTGCTAATCCGCAAGCCAGCTAAGCAAACAGTAAGAGAACTGCACCCAAGAGAACATGATTTCCTTGTGCCTAGGTGTTTCAGTGACTTTCTTTGCTGCAAGGTTTTCAGAAAGTTTGCTAGCTTTATTATAGAAAAGGATTTTATACTATAAGGTATTATATATCTATATTGCATATCTATCTCTCTCTAATACTACTGGTCAATTCAAGGAACATGGAAGTTCCAGTTTTGGGGTCCTATATACTGTCTGCCCTGCAACACCAGGGCCAAATGCAATAGACATTGTTCAACAGATACTCAGGTTTGTTGGGAATTGTATCCTGTGGTGCCTCCAGATAATATTCTTGTCTGTAGCAGATTTTTCTCACCTGTATCATCTGCTTGCTCCTTCAGGGGGCCATAAAACAAGTTCAGGACAATCTAATTCTCCTCACAAAGATACTCAGTCTGCTCTGTGGATGGCCAGCATCTCCTGTCAGTGCAGTGGTAGGAAGACATAAGTAACTAGGGCCTCACACGTGGCTGGACACATCAGATTCTGGGGGGTCTTGGTTGCAAGATAAACAACACTAGACCTAGACTGCGGGCTGCAGTGCAATCTTTGCTTTTCACAGTCATTTCCTATTCCATAGGGGTTATGTGTACACTTTTGGAGTATACTGAAACATACCTAAATAACCAAGGTGAACATACCCTTCTAGAGACGAGTTAAAACTGAATTTTGTTTTGTGATTTACAGAGCTAATACTGATTCCTACAGGGAGCCTATGGACATGGAAACTGACACCAGTGTTTAGGTATAATCATGTCCTCTGTACAGCTGCTGTGCAAGAGGGAAGGAGGAATCAGACCATCTCACTCAGAATGAGATAATCCCTCGATCATGGAAAAAGAGTTGTCTGAAGCCCAGTCAAACTATGTGCCTACCTGTCCTGCGAGTGTAACTCTGCAAACTGGGGAATAAGTGAATGTGCAAATGCGTGGTTTTTGCAAAACCAAATAAAATACACTGTAAGGAAAAATCTAAAGTCTGTCCTGAGATCTTTATGCAGTCATCCATAGACTAAAGGACAACAGCAACAGCTGCAGAAGGCTCAAGGGAGCACTGCGTCACCTGTGAAGGTCCACCAGTGTAAGTGGCCAAGGTCTGTGAAAACACTAGGAAATAGCCTCGGGGCTCCTGACCCTGTGACACTACTGTCCACAGTAATTGCCTTAGCCATAACATGAGGTTTATGCTCTATGAGGAAACTGGGGGGAACTGCAAGGGCTTTGTAGTAAAGGAGAGAGGTACGACAGAAAAGCAAAGCATACGCAGAAGTAAGAAGCAGGGAAGATTTGAGTGCACTCACTTTTGTTGGCTTGTGCTGACATGTGCCCATCGTCTCATGAGGACTGAGATATCTGGAGCACCTCCTTTCATGCAAATGGAGAAATTGCTCTTTTTTCCTGGTCTGACGAAACCTATCCCTCTGGAAATGGCTTCCAGCCTGAATTAAGGTTGCCCCTTTAGCCCTCCTTTTTTAACCTGCTGAACCCATTCCAGGCTTCCCACTTTAATTTTGGGCTGTGAAATCTATCCATCCTTTTGTCACATTCCTGATCATTATTGTGGGTGAAGGTTTATTACTAGTGTAGACTGTTTCATATTCCAAAATTTCCAGCAGTTTTTCAACACAGAATTGGAAAATCTTCTTTTAACAACTTACACAGACTTGGCTGCTTTATAACCAGTAATTAAATTAGGCCAAATTAATCTGGGCAAGAATCTTATCTCCAATATTCTTCTACAAACCTGAAGGAGATTTTCAGATTATTCTGCATTAGGTGAAACACAGAATCTGGCACTTTATCCTCTACCAAACAGATGCAATTGCACTACATATTTTCTACCTACTTACATATATTTACTTTTAAGGATATCAGTGGAAAATGCCATCAATGGATACATTCTGACTCCTAAAAGTATGCAGTAATATAAAATATTTATTTTAGAGAGTGAGATACTTAATTGTACTCAGACACCTCTGGAATCCACTCTCATTCATTTCTGTATGAAAAGCAAACAGACAAAAGTCTAGCTGACAGCTTGCCAACACACTAATTAACTTTCAGCTGCAGCATTCTCAGTTAGACTTCGCTCTCAACCTATACAACCTGCCAGGAAGCACAGCAATGAAATGCAACTTTAAAATATAGAACTGTACAGAATATAGAGGGTTCATGGAAATTAAAATGTTTGGCACTTGAACATGTGTTATTCATTTTTATTCTTAATATAGGGAAGACTTGTGTGTAATTCGCTCATGGCTCAGTAACTCAAATTTATTATTACACCTCTTTAATTCAGGAAATTCAAAGTTCCATTCATTATCCATGTACATAAGTCTCATTTTTATTGTTCTGCTACTGCATATCTTTTCAAATGTGTACTTTGTGCAGTGGAGTACAGGACAGGTGGAAACTTTCAGTTTCCAGGTATTTTTAGAGACAAAACCTCATGGCTGAGTAACTCTTAGAGACCCCTCCACTTTCTAGCGCTTGCTCAAGTGACATTGATGTTATTTAACTCTACCTTTTGTGTTTTGCAGGCTATTCAGACTTTCCTCTGGTGCAAGACACAAAAGGTGTATTTATGAGAAAAGGATTCTAAATGTAAATTACAAATTTAATTCATATTTGTCCTCCTTTGTCGTTAACCAAAATTAGCCCCCTCCCACCCCCACATCTGCTCTGCTTCTGGTCTCTTCCCCCCTCCCATCTGCTCCTGCTCTCTTTTCCCTCCTCCCCCATCTGCTTGAACATCACTACCCCTCCAGGGATCCCTTTTCCTCTGTTTGACTCCCTATCTCTCTCAGCTGGGCTTTCCTCTGCTGTCTGAACGAAAAACAATAAAAACAAATGTTTGTGATGGAGAAAGAAACACACATACTATTGCTAGTGAACTTCTGAAAATCCCTTTTCCTGTTTTTTGCAGAGAAAATGGAAAACATATCTTTGACTTCTTAAGCACAATAATATCATACCATATCTGAGTCTTCTTAGAAGGTTCGAGCTCTTTTAATGGATTCAGTTGAGGCATTGATTAGACAAGCGCCCCAAATGTTTTGCTCACAGTAGGAAGCTTTATTCTTTTGTCTCATTACCATGTCCATTGTTAACAATGCCAAATATCAAAAGCATCTCCTCAGTAGTGGGTCAGACACTGTTTTCTTCATCACTTCTGGGAACTGAAAACACAGCTGAACTGGCTTTGATGGCAGCAGGTTCAGGCAATGATGAAACTGCAATTGACATGAAGTTGCAAAGGTCTTTGAAAACGCCATTTTTCACACTATCCATTTTACGTGCGTCCTTTGACTATCCTGCAGTTACACTGGCATGAAAGCAGCACAACAGAGTACAGGGTAGTTCCCTCAATATCAGAGAACTTATTTTCAATTATTTCATTGTTGTAAAGTCTTTCCCTACACACAGTATAATCACTGTGGCCCACACCTCAATTGTTTGGCACTCGCTAAGGCAAACTTGTCAAAGCATTGTGGTATTTTTCAAGTATTCATCCATGGAACACATTTCAGTAACAAAATTTCAGGAAACATTTTTTTGGGGTTTTACACAGCTTAAAGCAATAATTTATTTTGACCAGTCTTTCTTCTGAATATACCTACGCATATTCAAGCACCCATTAAGTAAGCCTTAGTAACCCTTGTTTAGGACTTACAGTACTGTATTGAAGAAATCAGCCTTGAACTGCTTTGCCTGGAGACCTGTCAGTCTTATTTAACAGAAAACAAAAATAAATATATATATTGTTAGGGGTATCTAGCTCCACAGCTACTGCCTGACCTCCCAGGCCAAAGTTAGGTCAGTGGAAATGTTTTTCAAAATGATGCAGAATTGAGTAAATTGGCACTGAACACACATGGAACAAAAATTAAACGACTGAAAAAGTTTTCAATAATACTGTGGCCCATTTTAGGGTAAATTTGTAATTCGAATATTAAAAATATTGTAAAAGTTAATTCCATTACCTTTTGGTGTTACTTCATTGGTACGCTAATTGTTTGGATTATTTAGATTAATTATATGTAGATTATTGTTAATTAATTAATAAGTATTGTAGGTTAATTGTATGTCATAAAGTTTATGGTCATCAAATACATTTCTGGCTAATTTGATTTTAAAGCTGAATACTGAAGAAAAAATGTGGTTTTGTTGCATACAATTTCCTATGTTTCACTGTTACTCTTTATCCAAGGAAAGGATATGATGTATCTCAGGAGATAGATAAACCAAATACGAATCAGTTTTCTGTAAAAAAGATAGCTCTACTAGGTCCATGATGACTTTGGCAAAAGCAAATGTGCATCTTCAGAGACTCTATGCTAAATATATAACAGGAGAAAAATAGGTTTTAGTAAAGAAAAAAAATCTTTAAAACATATTTTTAATAAAATATTTTATTTTTAGATTATTTTGTTTACTGAATTAAAAAAAAAATAATTTGAAACATTCCATGAATAATTAGTCTTCAGTTTCTTGTTTCTCTAGCAAATACAGGGAATATACAATCCCTGCAAGCTCAACAAGATTTATGTAATTTTCTTGTATTAGAGAACAAGATTATAGAGAAGGCAGCACCAACAATGTTTCCAACTTTTAACACAAATTCAGCTACCTGTTCTGTCATGTGGATTTACAATGACTTCATGAATAGCTGAAGGGACTTCTTATCTGAAAAGTGATTGGGAAAAATGAATAAAAAAAACCCCAAACTATACTGCATCTTAAATATTAAAATTACTCCTATAATATTTTGTACATTAAGTATCTTGTAACAATGTAAAATATTTAATGAATGTTTAAAACTTACCTGAAAGGTACTGTTTATTTTTTCTATTTTATATGTGCCAGTATAATGATTTGCTGATTGAGTCCTGTGGGAAGTGTTCTATAGCTCATTTCATCAGATTGGGCCTGACTGGATATAAGTGATTGCCCAGAAAATCTGTGACAGAACAGGAAATGGGTCCCAGATTACACAATTATTAATCCTATACTTTTAAATAAAACTAGTCTCCCAACAGAGGCCTCATTTATTCCGAATTTATTCTGAAGTTAAATAATACTGTGAAATTGAACTATCATAAAGTGAATTTTCAGAAAAGATATCAATCTGACCTGCAAAGAGAAATTAAAAACCTGATTTTAGGAGTTAATCTGCTTTTTTTTGCCCAATAGTGCTAAAACAGATAATTTTTCTTTAAAAGGCATATAAAAGCAAAAAGAGGAAAAAGAAAATACTATATAAAGCCCTAATGAGGAAATTGTTCTGTATGGATCTTTTTTCTTTAATTATGTAATTATTATTGTATGTTTTATCTGAATAAACAAAGTCACAGTATTTCCAAGGATGAAAGGGCTAAAGACAGTAATCTAAATACAATTCAGTGTGACTGTGAAGGTTTTTCTAACTAGTTTCTTCTCCAGATGGTTGGTAGTTTTTATTTCTACATCATTTAGAAAATCCCATTAGGATTCTAAAGCTTTAGTGAGGACTACAGAAACTTTATCCTTTGGTTTTCTGTATTGAACAGAGCTCAATATTTTGAAGAGCTGAATGTTAGCATCCATTTTGTTATCACTAGGTAAAGGTAACAGCATAGTAATTTGAAAATAATAGAATAATAGAATCATAAAGTCATAGAATGATTTGGGTTGGAACCTTCAAAGGTCATCTAGTCCAACCCCCCTGCAACGAGCACGGACATCTTGAACTAGATCATGTTCTCTACTTTCCTGTGTTTAAGCATGTATATTGGTGTCACCTGATCTGCTGGTATTTCTATTTCATACTTTTCTCACAAAACGATTTCTATATAATTTAATAAGGGGGGGGGGGGGGGGAGAGGGGAAGGGAAGGAGAGGAGGAGAGTTGCCTTTAACCATGAGCAAATTTGGGCCTTATCTCTCATCAGACAAGGAATGATAAATGTTGATTTATAGCTCAATGTCTTGTCACAGGATATCAGTTTGACATATATAGGAAAGATCCATCAATTTTAATAAGTGTTGCCTCTCTATAGAGTTATACAACCCTTAAATTTTCTGTAGGAGAGAGATGTAATGATGCTCAATAATTACAATTTTAGAACAATATTTAAATGCTATAAGATTCAGCTTTGTACCTCTTGGTATAAGAAAGTCAAGATGTTAAACCTGCACATATTTGTCTGTGCAGCACTTAAATGGAGTAGAAGCCCCGTACTTTTGTAACTTGATATAGCTTTACTCTATTTACCAACAACAATGTAATCACTGAGGCAGAGCTGAGTATAGAATCAAAATCCAACTAGGAATATGGGCAAATCTTTTTGCTCCACTAAGTTGAAGTTGTTTTGTAGATATTCATGCAATGTGAAGCATATAGCATGTCTAGATATATCTAAATGTAAGAAAACATAAAGATAAATTTAACTACGTTGAAGAAATTAGATAAACATTTGTCCTCTATAACAACATAGCTGGATTTAGCATTAAGACCTTCTTTTTTTTAAACTTGGCTTTACTAAAGATGCTACACAATCAAGTAAGACACTGATCTTTACATACTGCACAACTAACTGTGCATCACAACAAAACTGCTAGTCAAAACTTCAGACCAGTGAAATTAATAAAGAGCTGTAATATTATCTGCTTCATATGTAAGAGGATGACTGTTCCCTGTTTTTCCTCACAACACTAGCAGAAAGGTATTTAAATATAGTTGGACTAGATGGTCATTGCATGTCCTTTCTAACTGAAATATTCTGTTCTATTGTAACTATTCTACTCTAAATAAATCAAGGTAAAACATAAATACACTTTTTGAAGAAGCAGATGGACACCCACATAATGTGAAGCGTGGCAGCAGAGCACCAAATTAAAACCTTGCACCAATAAATCTTACTGTTTCATCATAGAATCCTAGAATCATCTTCAAAGATGTCGTTTTTGACTAAGGGCATCATTGTCTGAAAAGGAGGCAACATACTTTTTTTTTAAAGCTCCTTCCTTTACATACTAGAAAAGAAGATCAAAATCCCAGATACGTTTTTTTTTTTTTTTATCCTGCTTTTAATGTCAGGTGCTTCACTATTTTCTTGATCTGAAGAAGCAGAAAAAATGTATGCAATTAACTGTAGTTTAGCTCTATGACTTCGATTTTTAAAATCAGATAGACTTCGTGAACTTTTGATGTATACAGCTAAAAATAATATATATTGAATATTTCTGAATAAATAAAATTCAAGGAATCAGTTAATTGACAATCCACAACTCAAAACAAGGTCTGAGTAAATTATTCAGTGTGAATTATTTGCTCAGCTCTCTTCATTATACCTTTGGTTTGCTTGGTTACTACTAAACAGACTTACACAGAACATGGTATTTTCAGGGACTGAATCAGGAGCAAAAACGTGACCTTAGATTACACCACCAAATTTAGGAGGCCTTGAATTATGAAATCTTAATCCTCTTTCTCTTTGAAAAGATCATAATCTACTTTTTTAACCAGAAAAACTTTCATTTCTTTTTTCTATGTAACATATGCAAATCAATGCCAGCAGTCAGCAATCATTAGCAACCTTAAGATAACAAATCAATGAGAACAAACAATAGCTGAGGAAAATATTTTTTAAAAATAAACAAGTTTTAACTTCCAGTTATTATAAACAGCAACAGGGAATTAAAAACCTCCTAATTTTATGAAAAAAAAACTTTTAATTCTTAAATTTCTGAGTGTGAGGTAAAGATTATTTTACTATTTTCAAATACTAAACATAATCAAGTTTTCATGTTTAGCTGAAAGAATGTATGAGATGGCTGTGGAAAAAGAAGACTCAATGGTTTGGAGGTTATGGGATTCGACTACACAACACTTCTATCTCATATTTTAAAGGACAGTCTCTTCTTATATAAAAACAAAGACCTTGTTGCTTTTAATTTAATTAACTTGTGAATTTTAAATGAGAACTGGAGGTTTGAGGAGGGCATAAATGGACTTAAAAGCCTGCAGCAGCTAGTGCCAACCTCTGTTAAGTGATTATCATCTTTTAAACCTCAGATAGTCCAGCGCTGCTTGATGGACTTCTTGAGGCTGACAGGGTTTGAGCTGAAGGGAAGTGTAAAAAAAAAAAAAAAAAAAAAAAAGGGGGAAAAGGAACTATTTTGTCTCCATCTTTAAAGATCCTTCCTGTGAGAAGGAAGGAAGGAGAAGATGACATTCAGAAGGTGACTTTAACCAGGGATTAAAAATACTCTTTTTAATTTTAATACCTTTGCTTTTGAAGATAGGTGCAGTTACATCAATTGCTCAGAGGCAGCCAGCAAAAATGGTGCTGAAAAATAGAGCTGAAATGCTATTTTGCAGATTGTCTACAATATTTTACGAAATAGTGAGAGACACATAATTCTGAATCATAGAATTATAGAATAATTTGCATTGCAAGGGACCTTAAAGATCATCCAGTTCCAACCCCGATGCCATGGGCAGGGGCACCTTTTACTGTACCAGGTTGCTCAAAACCCCATCCAATCTGGCCTTGAACAATTCCAGGGATGAGGAATCCACATCTCTGGGCAACCAGTGCCAGTACCTTACCACCCTCACAGTCAAGAACTTCTTCATAATATCTAATCTAAATCTACCCTCTTTCAGTTTAAAGCCATTCCCCCTTTTGTTATCCCTACATGCCTTTGTAAAAAAGTCCCTCAGCAGCTTTCTTGTAGGCACACTTTAGGTACTGGAAGGCTGCTATAAGGTTGCTGGCTCCCCAGAGCCTTATCTTCTCTAGGCTGAACAACCACAACTCCCTCAGCCTGTCTTCACATAAGACATGCACCAGCTCTCTCATCATCTTCATGGCCTTCCCCTGTACTCACTCCAACAGGTCTATATACTTTTTATGTTGCAGGCCCCAGAACTGAACACAGGACTGCAGGTGATGTCTCACGAGCAAAGCAGAGGGGAAGAATAAACTCCCTCAACCTGTGGATCACTCTTCTTTTGGTACAGCCTAGTGCTGGGTTGACTTTCTGGGCTGCAAGTGCACACTGCCAGCTCATGGTGAGCTTCTTATAGACCAACAACCCCAGGTCTATTCTCCTCAGGGCTGGTCCCAGTCCATTCCCTGCCAATCCTGTTTTTTGTGCTTGGGATTGCCCGGTCCCAGGATTTGTCCATGAACTCAGTATGGTTTGCACAGGCCCACATCTCCAGCCTGCCCAGGTCCCTCTGGATGGCATCCCTGCCCTCCAGATTGTCAACTGTACCACACAGCTTGGTGTCACCAGCACATTTGTTGAGGGTGGACTTAATCTCACTGTCTATGATGCTGACAAAGATTTTGAGCAGTGTCAGTCCCAAAATTCTATATGCCCTCCTAATGACAAACACCTTATGATTGAGGAAGGCTTAGGTAAAGCAACTGAGCCAAGAAAGAACAATGGTGAAAAAAATGTATTTTGCTTTCTTCAAGGTTCTAAGTCTTTATGCACATTAATTTTTTTTCAGAAGAATATAATAGGATGTTGTCAACTGAGTTAGCAGTTTGAATTCTGCTTAAAGATGGCAACAGTTATACTTTTTAAAAGCAATAGTAATAGAGTCTTATCTGGTTAAAAGTTGTATAGATATGCAGAGACTGTAGTCCCTGTTGTTCAGAATTTGCTTTTGGTCACTCTTGGTCCCATAACTGGTGATACAGCCGTATCAAACAAGACACTGTCCCAATTGGAATGTACCGGAGAAGAAAATGGTCTCCTGAGCTAAGCCAGGTGCAGAATGAGACCCTCATTTCCCAGCTAATACAACCACCACCTGAAAGAGACAAGTTGAAGGATTAATAAAAAAAGAGTGTTTGCTTAACTGCTTTGGCAGGTGCTGGCAATCAGCCTTAACTCGCTTTAATGGCTGTTTCCTGAGGTTTGCTGAAGTTTTGTTTCTTTTGGAGTCTGAACCTGGTAGGCATTGATTCAGTTATTGTGTGAGGGATGGCTGTGGTTCTGCCTTTTACTACGCCCGATGTAGTCTGTAGCACTGCCCCTGCTACTAATCTAGTCACTCTTTTGTCACTTTGTTTTTGTCATAATCAAGAAAAGATATGCATGCATTTTGTGCATTAGGCATGTATGGTAAAAGAATGGGTGTTCATATTGTTTGGGGAGGCTGCTTGATTTATTTAAAAAATATCTTCTACTCTTCTGCCTGTAATTTTAGGTTCTTTTTTTCACAGTAAAAATCTTGTGCAAATGTTAACAAAGCTGCTGTCAGCTACTGACTGATTCTGTATTTTACATTCTGTTTCCAACTTGGCATAAATCCTAAAATTAATAAAATGATGTGGTTCTCTTGGTAATTAAAGCGAGATGATTATTCTACAATAATAATCCTCTTAAATAGTGAGGCATATAAACAATGGAAAGATAATTCTTTGCTTAGCAATTTAATATATTGGCAAATAAAAAAAAAAAAAAAACAAAAACAACCACAACAACCAAAACCAAAACCAGATTACTTTTGAATTGATAAAGAAGTAATCCTGTTTGTTTCAGTCAGCATAATGAATCTCCATTTGAGTAACAAATGAGCATTTGGCTTGTGACCCTGAAGATATAAGGTAAAATTTGTATAGTCCATGCATTCAGAAATAACTATTTTATCAATGTGCTGATTCTGAGCCTAAAGCATACATCATAGCTAAGGATAAAAATCTGTTTCATCCTCCTGACTTCATATATCCTGATAAATGCTAAACAAATAAAGGTGTAAAGGATATTTTATCTGTTAAAATTCCTTCTTCCTTTTTTTTTTTAATCCTAAAATTTACAGCTAAGCTGCCTGTGCTATAAACATTACACAGATGACAGCCATTTTTTTGTAAATGTATGTTTGATTCTCGTTTTTTATCTTGGAAGAGCAGAGCAGGCTCCTTAACACAAGCAAAATTACTTCTAGTGCAGAGGCAATCAGCCTTAGGCATGAATACTTCCCAGAGGTAAACAGCTATTTGCTGAGAGAGAAGAGGATGGGAGAAGGAGCTGGAGCAGCTGCTGTGGTGCATGATGTGGCTATGAGTATTCTGCTACCCATTGCTAACTGAAGGGGGAGAGCGATAGAGAGGGGACTAAAGGGTTTAGCAGTCCCATTCACACAGATGCTTTGCAATGGAGCTCAGTAATTATAGTGATGTGGCATACTGAGGCCAGTTGTTGTAGGGGCATGGAGAAAATGCAAAGCTATATCTAAAGTGCAATGCAAATCAACTCCATGGTCTATAAGCAGCATGTCCTACCCTTCCAAGGTAGCTGTGTGAGCAGAAAGCCAAGCACATCCTATAAACCTATTTGTGGGCACAACCCAGTGCAGAGACCACAGGCCCTGTATTCCTTAGCTGTGGCAGATGTTCAGATTTTGATATTTAAATATTTATGGTAATAATCTATTTTATTGTCCATTATGTCTATAACACTCTGACAAACTAAATAGAAATATAAGGGAATGTGGTTGCTAATAAATAATATAAATGATTTATTACTTATCATGTCTCACACTGATATCAGAGAAGATGGGTTGGTTTTTTTTTCTCTCCAAAATCTTTGCTTCTTGTGTAAATAGGATCACACAAGGTAAAAAGAAAAATAAAAATGATAGGTAATGTTCAAGTGCGCATCAGCCAAGATGGTGGTGGTGCAGTTGCCAATAGTACTGAGAAATAGCTGAAAAATTGATTCATACTGAAACTAATGCAGTAGTGAGGTCTACTATGAAGCCTAAAGAGAATAAGCTGAGGTAGTCCAGTGTTGTCTGTTTAGGCTTCATCATTTTTCCTTTTCAAGTAAATAAGTATAAATCACTGCTACATTGTTGCGATCCTTTTCTGAAAATAAAAGGCAGTACAGTGGGAGGGAGCTGAAACAAACTGTCACCTGGAAATCCCAAGTCACATATTTATCACTTCTGTGTAGAATTCTTTCTCCTTTGTTGCTTATAACACAGATTACTGGTTTTGGAGCAAATGAATATGTTTGTCCTACCTATTCTGGGATGAAATCACAGTTAGGTTTTATTCATACCCTCTAGAATATGTTAGGTTTTTATCATAGAATCATAGAATAGTTAGGGTTGGAAAGGACAATTTACATTATTCAAAGAAACACTCAGGTTTACAGAAAGCAAGAGGAGTTCTGCTCTGTGGAAGCTCCTTAAATGGGCTCCTGCATGCTGAAAAGCTCTATTATACCTACTAGTTGTCTGTTTCCCACTCTTGGAATCATTTTCTTTGATAATTCATGTGAGTTTTGAATGTAGAAATGGACATACTGTCTCTCAACAGGACTTACTTAATCCAATTCCTGATGTTATCATCACTGACAGCTCTTAGGGAAGCAGCTGTAATTTTGATTTATGTCCTCAAAGAATTCATTCTGTCAAGGAACATTTCCAAATATGTCGGGACACATAAGCCCTTATCAAAAGGGATCCCTTATGAAGTATAAAATGATAGGATCAAGGGATTGCATATGTTTGACACATTTCTGATTTAAAACAATGTATGTAACCCTTTGGATTCTTAAATACATTTTTGTCTATTCCAATCAGTCTTAAACCAAAAGCCTTTGAAGACAATGCTAAGGGTGGTAAGTAAAGTCAACTTCTCAGGTGAACCTCTCAGGAAGTAATTAGATTGACTAATTTTATGTAATTAATTTACATATCTAGATCCTGTCAAAACATATACAAAGCTTAAACATTTCCATTAAAGTTCATGCTATATGACTTAAAGATTTAGCTACCACTGCTTGTATCTTTAACTATGAAAAGTTAACAATGATAGTCAATATTCTAGTGCCCCAATGGCAGCTCTTAAATCATAAAAATAAAATTGTCTTAATAGGTTGTATCGCTCACAACTCCCTCTGACCACTTTTCACGCATTTTTTACAACAGACTAATTGCAAACTTTGTGAGGTGGTGCAACTTATGGGTCAATGATGAGAGACTTTGAAAATATATTATTTTCCTTGCAAAAGTCCTTCTACAAGTTGTAACTACTACGGTGTAATAAATCAAAATGGAATTTTTGTGAAGACCTAATCCAGAAAATTTTCTTGTATAGAGGTTACTACTGATGGTGCATGCAAAATTACTATTTTAAGATCTTTAGGAATAGCAACTTCCAAATGGGTTGCCTTATTCCAGTTATCTCTTCCCTGATAAAAAGAAAATATATAAACAACATGAAGTGGCTTTGTTCAATTACAATTTACAATATTATATTATTACCTTTCAAATAAAAGATTGTATAGAGACCTATTGGTCACACATCTGACCTCACATTACGTTACAACTGCAATTGTTTATGTTATTCTGGATTTATGGTAGCATAACAGAGAGTATATCTTGTAGAAATAGACATACTTGACTAGGTTCTGGAAACCAGAGCCTAGGCTTTAACTATTCCAGCACCCTTGAAGAAAATATCCTCCCTTTCTCAAGAATTTTTTTTTTTTCTTTTCCTTCAAAATAAGGAAATAAGCATCTCTAAAGAGTGAGTATTAAAACCTAAATTAATCAAAATACAAGGCTAGTGAAAGTGAACTGCATGTATAGTTTCAATTATTTTTTGACGCAGTACCTTTCTTGGATGCACTCATGTTCCCATCTTATTCTGTGTCTGTATGTAGAATCCAAGACAGTGGCTCACAGAGGTAGCTATGAATGAATATTGGATGTGTTTCATCAATGAACACAGTCTTAACAGAGAGGCATTTGCTTCTAAACAAGAGAAAGTTGAACTTGACTCTTTCACAAAGCAGAATGCATTTTTTTTTCCTTTGCTCAAGTCTGGTTTCTGTAATAAGTCTAAAAATTTGATAAGACAGTCTGTCTTCTGGATAATCAAGACTTCAGTTATCCAAGGAACTGTACAATGCAGTTACCAGACATGGGATAACAAGGCATTTCAGTATTGAGGAGATCATAGTGTATTTGGTAAACTATCATAGGCCACATAAGTTGAGGCAGCATTACAAAAAGTAATTATGAGTGTTTTAATTAAAATAATCTTTCCCTTTTAAGGATTTTCTCCTGGGCCAATATAAAGCAAATATCATAGAATCATAGAATAGTTAGGGTTGGAAAGGACCTCAAGATCATCTAGTTCCAACCCCCCTGCCATGGGCAGGGACACCTCACACTAAACCATCCCACACAAGGCTTCGTCCAACATGGCCTTGAACACTGCCAGGGATGGAGCATTCACAACCTCCCTGGGCAACCCATTGCAGTTCCTCACTACCCTTACAGTAAAGAATTTCCTCCTTATATCGAATTTAAACTTCCCCTGCTTAAGTTTTAACCCGTTACCCCTTGTCCTGTCACTACAGTCCCTAATGAAGAGTCCCTCCCCAGCATCCCTATAGGCCCCCTTCAGGTACTGGAAGGCTGCTATGAGGTCTCCACGCAGCCTTCTCTTCTCCAGGCTGAACAGCCCCAACTTTCTCAGCCTGTCTTCATACGGGAGGTGCTCCAGTCCCCTGATCATCCACGTGGCCCTCCTCTGGACCTGTTCCAACAGTTCCATGTCCTTTTTATGTTGAGGACACCAGAACTGCACACAATACTCCAGGATTTTTTTCTATTTTTTTTCCTGGAAGAAATTATTTATTTCTGGATGAATGCTTCAGCAGGCTTCCCAGTGGTGTCTCCTCATGCTGCTATCACCTGCTAGAGTTACTGAACCCATCAGGAGCTGTTGGAAGTAGCATAGATTTCTTTCTTCACCTTGGTCAGATCCTCAACATAAGACCCCCCTTCTAAGCTCAGATAATCATTTGATATGAAACGCGTCTTAATTTCAGTACTAGCAAAATTAAATTATCGTGACTTGCTTAAAAACATGGCAGCTAATAAAGAGATGCATGCTAATAGGTATGGTATAATTGTGCCATGTATTCCTATTCTCAAGAGGATGGAAAGTCTGATCTGAGACATCACTGTTGAACTCTTGTTGCAGTACATTGTGAAGTATTCAAGTTCATTTTTAGTTCTTTTATTTCATATTGGGAGTTTGATGGGGGGGGGTGTGTGTGTGGAATAAGCAGTCTGTGCTGGTCCTAGATATCTTTATTCACCAAAGATTCATATGTAAAATAACTTGGTACTTTCCAATGTTGGCAATCTGATGTGCCTACCAAAATTATATAAAACTACTATATAATAGAGGTGACTTTGTTGTGGGTTAATTGAGGGTTTTGGTTTGTTTGCTTGGGTTTTTTTGTTGTGTTGGGGTTTTTTCAATAGGATCTTTTTTTTGTTGTTTGGGTTTTTGTCATTTTGTTTACATCACCAACAATTTTAAACATCAGAATGATAGAAGAGAAAAACTGGCGTCTACTTTATGATGTTAATTTTCACTAAAAAAATAAAAGTAATGAAGCTGTAGAAAAAGCAGTGCAGAAACTCAAGTTTTTATTCCAGGGGGTACTTTGTTTCTAAGAAGTACTTATGCAGACTGTGCTTCCAGTGGATTAATATAAAAAAAATAAGGTGACTTTGATTAAATACACTAGCATCATCACTATCATGACTGAAACCAAGGGGTTATAAAATCAGGGGTTAGTGAATAACGAACAGTCCCTTATATTTGCTGTAATAATTTACTCCACAGTAATTGGGGTGAATCCTTCATGTGTCAGGTTCAACTCAGCTGTCACAAGTCTACTAAAGTGTTTTTGTGCTGGCACAAATGTAAATGAGACCAAAAGATGTCTACAAGAGCAAATACAAAAAATATTTCTATTGGAAAACAGCAAGAACTAATACGAGAAGATCTGTAGAACAAAACTGCTTATGTGGGCATTCACACGTGGGTATCTTTACATTGGAGTATCTATAAGCTCATTTGCAGCTGGAGTGCATTGGGGATGTTTCTGCAGCTTGTCTTATGGTGCAGGTTTTTTCAGGTCATGTCCTCTGAAATGCATTCAGAAGAGAAAACCACACCACAGTTCGCAGGCGGACTTGGAAAGGCTGCTTTGGAAATTTACTGCTGATCTGGTTCAACACGAAAACAAGGATGCACCTTTTGTGTTCACAGAACAAATATCAGGATGGATACCGTGTTGCCTGCATTTTCTGGTGATTTGCATTACTGATATCTGGTACGCAGAATGTATAGCCCTCAGTGAAAGGTTCAGGGAAACGCCAATTTTTTCACTCAGTTCAGTGCTGTTTTATTCTATTAAAAATTTTGTGAATAATATACTCAATTTGTTAAGCAACAATTCCATTTATCACAAGCATTTGTGTGAATGGAACATGATTATTCCAGGTTTGTAGAAACCAAGTCTGAAACAGAACAATGAACGCAGTCCCTGAAATTCACTCCTAGAGAAAATGAGCAAATTCTTGAGATGTTCAAGGAGCCTTAGTGTTGTTTATGGTACTGTCTTTACTAAGCTGAGTTGCTCAAAGTAGTTACAGGACTTAAAGAGAAAAGATAGAATACCTTCTTAAATACGGTTAGCATAGTACTATAGATATGTTACCAAAATGTCTCAGAAGAGCAGCTGGGGAATGCTTGTGGGGAGCATATGTATGAGCTTGAAGAAGCATATGTATGAAGTGAATTTTATTACAGAACAGATGTCAGATATGTTGAACTGTGATACAATGTAGATCATTTTATTGGCTTCCTTGTAAAAGATAGTTTTTAAAGAATACTGACTAATCTCTTTGTCCTTCTTGTACATCAAGGGAGAGAGATAAGTCAGTGACCAACTTCCTGAAGGGATGAAGAACCCCTTCAAGGTGAAGGAGGCCCAGAGAAAAAGGCCACTTTCCTTAAGGCAAGGTAACAAGAGGTTGAGGGGGGCATCCAATGTGGATTTGGGGGTCTATTTTTTTTTTTTTTTTTTTTTAAGCACTTCACAAACGGGCCCTTGACATTTCTGTCTTTGCTTTCTGAGGCCCTGGATCCTGAAGGGGGAAAAGAGGATGAAAAAGCTCATAGGAAATGTAAGTGATCTTTATTGACCTGTGACTTTTGTGTAACCATGGCCTCTGGCGTGTGACTCAATGTGTATTTCTTGTCAAAACAGGTAAGGGAATTGTGTGCTGCCCTGAAGGAACGTATAGTGTGTTTGTAGAGTGCTGAAAGGCAAGAGATTGATGTGAGGGCTGAAGTGAGAAGAGGAAGATACAGGAAAGGGTGAGAGGGAAGAAGCACTGTGAAATTAATTACTTCTTGTTTCTTCAGTGCTGGTGGAGGATTGCCAGAGTAATCGACTTTGTTATTAATTCAATGCTGTTCAACTTTTTTCCCCTCAAAATTTCATATTTATTTTGATTCAGAACCCATATAATATAATTTTATTCAATAGTATAATTTTATTCAATATTATAGAATAATGTTATTCAATGTATCTGTAATTGTATGCAATAATTACTGTATGTACACAAACTATCTGGAAAGATATGATAGCTTATGTAGGAATAGGCTATGTAGGATAGGCCTTTCCCATGATGGTTGGAACAGTTCATACCATTAAGGTAAATGTAGAAAGTATTGTCCAGCCAACTAGTACTGCTTAGAAGGGTAAGGAAGGTCTTGTATTCTTCCCAAAGATTAGGTCAGCAATTAAACCAAGGAGCTGAGGTCCCAGTCAAACATTCCTTTGAAGAGGTAGATCCTGAAAAGGGACAAGAAAGTTCTTCTGAAAGCATTATAAACAGCTAACTTAGTATTGGCTGTATTTCTGACCTACCACCAGTGGCCCTGTGCTGTTGTGCCAGAAGCACAAGAATATCATGGAAAGAGCTGAAGATATGCAAGAACATCTCTGAGCTCTGCCATCTTGCCCACAGTTAAAAAGGGGAGACAAAAATAAGGTGGTATTTAAGACGAGATATACAAGAAATATGGTTTACATATGTTGCTCCTAAAGCCCCCTGGTAGGGGAAGAAAAACGAGTAGGTGACGTGAAACAGGCTTGTACAGAAAACCTACAGCAAAATCTGGCAAATCTGCAAGAGATGCAGGCACCTTCCTTTAGTTTTTCTGTGAATAGACATGTCAAGTGCTACATCGTTTTGCTTTTCTGCCTGCTGGAGGCCCAATTCTCAAGAATTAATTTTTAGAGAGCAAAACCAAAATACACCGAGACATTGGGCACTTGCTAGACAAGAAAATTTGGGCCCCCTGCTCCTCAAATTGCTAGAAAGCTTCTTTGAAACAGGAATGAATGAACTGGGTTTTATCAGGTGGAAGATTTTGAAAAATGATGGAGCTGTCAGCAGATTATTCAGACACAGCTTCTATAGACTTGGAATAACTCAAAATGATTCTTGAAAATCTCTGTGAGTCAAAAACTTGAGTAAGGTAGTTCTGGTCAGCATTTGTAGGTAAAATGACAGAATAGATTGAGACTGATTTTGAGGATATGATCTCAAAACCCCTGAAATGAAGAATGATTTATTGGACAAGGCTAGAGTGACGTGTGTTTAGAGGAAGCTCTTGCAAGAAGATAACAGCATTCAATTGCTATAAAGTCTACGGCATTATGTGAAAAATAGATTGGGCTCTTGGAGTACAGCAGGATTGAAAGGAATGATGAAGACTGCTTCATACAAAAATGAAATTCTCTTTTATATTCGTTTTGGTGTTAATTCTTCTTTTTGTAGGGTCAAAAATATATGAGAATTTGAGGATGACCTTGTGAGACTGGAATAGGTCACACACAGGGCTCAAGCTAAGGCTTCCTCAAATGGCTGGATTAAGATTCACTACAGGACATGTGTGCCTGTGAGCTAACTGATGGACAGACTTGAACTAAACAAAAAACATCAGTTAGACTAAGTCTCACAATATAGGTCCTCTTGGGGTTGGTTTGTTTGTTTATTCTCCCCCTCCCTGCCTCCCCACCCACTCCCAGCAGTCACTGCATTATAAGTCTCTTCACAGGGCCAGTAGTCTTCCCAAATCATGTAAATGATACCATGAACTATTTTCTTGTATTTTAAATATGTGAGTTATCATTGTAGGAGCAATCCCAAGCACAGCTACAGGTTGGACAGAGAAGAGATTCAGAACAGTCCTGTGGAGAAGGACTTGGGGGTGCTGGTTGATGACAAAATGAACATGAGCCAGCAGTGTGCGCTTGCAGCCCAGAAAGCCAACCGTATCCTGGGCTGCATCAAACGGAGCAATGCTCCTCTACTCTGCCCCTCTACTCTGCTCTCGTGAGACCTCACCTGCAGTATTGTATGCAGTTCTGGTGTCCTCAACATAAAAAGGACATGGAACTGTTGGAACAAGTCCAGAGGAGGGCCACGAGGATGATCAGGGGACTGGAGCACCTCCCGTATGAAGATAGGCTGAGAAAGTTGGGGCTGTTCAGCCTGGAGAAGAGAAGGCTGCGTGGAGACCTCATAGCAGCCTTCCAGTATCTGAAGGGGGCATATAAGGACACAGGGGAGGGACTCTTCATCAGGGACTGTAGTGACAGGACAAGGGGTAACGGGTTAAAACTTAAACAGGGGAAGTTTAGGTTGGATATAAGGAGGAAGTTCTTTCCTGTTAGGGTGCTGAGGCACTGGAATGGGATGCCCAGGGAAGTTGTGAATGCTCCATCCCTGGCAGCGTTGAAGGCCAGGTTGGACAGAGCCTTCGGTGACATGGTTTAGTGTGAGGTGTCCCTGTCCACAGCAGGGGGGTTGGAACTAGATGATCTTAAGGTCCTGCTGTGGTTTAAGCCCAATCAGCCACGCAGGTCACTCGCTCACTCCCCCCACTTCCTCTCCCCCACTCCTGGAGGGATGGGGAGGAGAATCGAAAGAATGGAACTCCCACGGGTTGAGATAAGAGCAGTTCAGTAACTAAGGTATAACACAAACCACTTCTGCTACCACCAATAACAATGATAAGGGAAAGAACAAGGAAAAAGAATACAACCACTCACCACCCGCTGACCAATACGAAGCCCAAACTAAGCAGTGATCTAACCCTTCCGGGTAACTGCCACCAGTTTATATAGTGGGTGTGACGTGCTGTGGTATGGAATACCTCTTTGGTTAATTTGGGTCAGGTGTCCTGTCTCTGCTTCCTCCTGGCTTCCCCTCCTCCCTGGCAGAGCATGAGACTCAAAGTCCTTGTTCAGACTAAACATTACTGAGCAGCAACTAAAAACATCGGTGTTATCAGCACTGTTCCCAGGCCGAAAGTCAAAAACACAGCACTGCACCAGCTACTAAGAAGGACAAAAAACTACTGCTACTGCTGAACCCAGGACAGGTCCTTTCCAACCCTAACTGTTCTATGATTTAATGTACATTTTGGCTTGGGGAAAGAATGAGAAAAGATAACATTCAAAACAGGATTTAGGGAAACAGCTTGAAGAAAATGAAGCACATGAAGAACACTAGCAGAGAGAGCTGTATGGACCTTGTTTTTGACCTTTTTGAATGACTCTTCTGTGCACTGCTTTCTGAGATTAGTTGTCATATTTACAGACCTTGTCAAAGAGGAAAAAGAAAGGATGAAAGTGGTAGGAGGGGGAAGACAGCTCACTGGTCCCTACTGTAAAAAATATCATCCAGTCCTTGTGTGGTTACTTTTTCTGTTCTCACTTTATAGAAATATTTCACAAAAAAGACAATTTCTCCTTGTGCTTCAAGTTGACTCCTGATCCCTCACATCAGATTTACCTAACTGTTTCATCCTGGAAACAGTGAGATCAGACCTGAGAGTTCATGTCAGAGGCAGCAGTCTTTCTTCCAGATGCACCTAAGGGGCAAACAACAAAGAGTTTCCAAGCTTGCAGGGGTTTGTTTTTCGCATCTCAAAAACATCCACTCCCAAACAGCTGACAGTAGTAGTTGCACTAAAGTGTCCCACAGAACAATCAATCTGAATTGCAAAATATCTCATAAAACAGCTTTACTCCCACTAGTATTGCCCTCTGCCCCAGAATTCAAACCTAATTTGAGGAATGCTTAGAGGAATAAAAATTCAAAGGATTTTTCAGTGCAAATATATTGAAGACTGATTTATAAATCACAAACAGTTTTGTCTGCTTCATTTCTATGCCTCATGAGCATCACCTCAACTTACAGAGTCAGGCACTCTGGCTTCGGTGTCTGCATGCTTTATGAGTACGTGAAGTGTTAGGTGCCTGAAGATAAGGTATGCAAAAGGCAAAAAGCTGAACAGCAAGCTAGGAAAGATAAGTGAAAGGAAGTGCTAAAAATAGGTGAGACTGTCAGCCATGAGCCTGCAATCCCCTTTCCTCCAGCCAGGATTCTGCAACTGATGGCCATCTCCTGCAGTTTGGTGCCTAAGCCACCCCACAAGGCAGGCTTGATTCCCTGATTTGAAACTGAGTTGGTTGTAGATCTTCCATTTCTCAGAAAATTGTCCCAAGTATTGGCTTACTGGGAATTTTATCTCTCAGAATTTCTCTCCTATTGAAACTGTTCCACTTTGTGTAAACAATTAAATATTCATTAAGCTGGGGGAAAAAGAAGGGAGGAGAGATTGACTCTATAGCCTGGTAGTTAGGCAATCATGTGGGAAAGTCAAATTCATGTCCTTCTTCATTTAATTATTTATACCAAATGGAATAGTGTCAGCTGGGGGGAGTGAAAGATTTACCTCAGACTGTGCTATAGCCTAATGGTTACAGCAGACTCTCAGGAGGGTGACAAACTGGACTTAAATCCCTTTGTCTGACTGAAATAGGCAGGGTTATGAACTCAGGTCTAGAAAACCTACCTGCTCTTTTAACTACTAAGCTATTAGTGGGGGAAGGAGATACTTCCTTCTTTTTTTTTTTTTTTTTCAGTAGATCCTGACGGTTTTGGGATGGTTAATGGGCTACTTTGGCAGATGTTCTTACAGCTAAGATAACCAGAGGAATGCTTGGGGTTTGATGTGTGTGTTGTTTTTTGTTGTTTGTTTGCTTTCAATGGAGTTTTTGCCTAGGAAGGCTTCTCACCATCAGCAGTTTAGTGATTATGTGGTAGTTTGACCAGTATGTTTTGATTCAGGAAAACCTTTAAGTGTAGGGGAAAAAGAAAAAAGTAAACAAGCTTGAGGTTAGCTGATGACACTCTGGAAAGCAGGAAGTTTGCAAAGCCATGCTTTCCACCCATTGTTGATTTGTACATTATGGCAGAAGTGTAAACTCTAACAAATTAGAAAAATTGTGCAGTTAGGCAAGTACCATGTTGAAAGTAATGCTGGCTGAGTTAACTTTGGTAGTATTTTTCTTTTTAAGTAATTTTCTTATATTTAATCAGCTCTAAGATTACATTTTACGTCAAGTAAAGTTAATGTATTATAGGCCCTACTTCTTTGAGAACCATAGATTATGTTTAGGAACTAGTCCCCATTTTAATTTGTCTAAGAGTAAAAAGCTGCATGACCGTAAGTTGTGTTGGCTTTTGATTTCCAAAGTACTCCCCTCCTTCCCCCAAAACCCTCTGGTCCGCTTATTTTTAGAGATCATTGCTTCATTCTATTTCTCAGCTGACAAGATTGTATTGTTGGGTCACCTAACATTGTAATTCATAACCCTAAGTATTTGGGACCTTTACTCATATGACAACAGCACAATTTGTCTATTTATCTATCTATCTTATTTTTTTAAGAAAACTGACAGAATTTTTATGCATCAGGTATTCTGAGAAAAATAACAGTAAGCTATGCTGACATGCATATCCTTTGGGAAATGGGTGTCCTTGAGATGGTCAGCTACCCCTCTGACTTCCAAGAAAATCTCTTCAGGCCTATTCATTCACTATCCATGACTCCAGACACAATATTTTGCGTTCATGTAACCCCCATAACCCATATGTTAATCAATGGACAGGTTTGTTTCCGTTAAAATGAAAAAAAAGAAAAGGGGGGGGGGGGGAAAGGGAAGCTTATTAGGTCTACTTTAATGGTTGAACTTGGCGATCTTATAGGACTTTTCCAACCTAGTTGGTTCTACGATTCTACTTTGTACACCCAAAATTGATGGTGTTGCTTCGGCCAACACTGCTAGCAATTTTGAACTTTGACTGTGGTATCTCATTCTGAAGGTTAAAGTTCTAAGGAGAGAGAATAGTCAAGTGCACTATTACTATAGCCAATATTATCACAACACAACTAAATATCACAGCATAAATCTAATTTGCTGACGTTTTAAGATCATAATATCATATTCTATCTTGGGATACAAGATTCTTTCACTTCACACCAGTTTGTAGCAAAACAAATGTACCCTGGTTGTATACCATGGTAGCAACTCTTGGAAATAAAACAGACCAGAATAGGCAGAGCTCCATTTATGAGGCATAGATTTGTAATGGGTTAATTTCCACATTTAACAAAGACAGACACACCCCTAATCCACTGGGTAAAATTGAGTTATAAGGAAGTAAATAAAGATATTTTGCTGTCAGACTGGAGAAGACTGACTGCAGACTCTTCCTTTGCCAAGTATCTTGCATGGTGCAAACAGACCAGGGAATGATACTGTTTAAAGTAGATTATAATGACAGATGTGATATCCTTGGGAGAGCATATTCCAACTGCAGTAGATCGAGGAAAGGTTGTTGGGAGACCCCAGCATAGAATAGGGTATTTCCAACAACAGAAAAAAACAAAAATGTTACCTGTGCTTCCTTGAAAATCAAAATTCTGCTCTCTGGAAACCAGTGCCTGAAGTATCTTTTGGTGGCTTCCACTTCTCTACTTCACTAGAAAGAATCTAGCCTAATCCTCAAATTAGAGTAGAACAAATATACTTATTATTCTTCTAAATTTACTGATATTTTAAATTATATTGTATGTTTTAATGAAAAACTCACTGGAGATGAGTTCTTTCTCTCTAAGTTTTGCTTGTAAAAAAAAAAAAAATCAACTGATATTTTAAGGTGATAATTAGGTTACTCTGGGGACAGATATTTTATCTTCTATAGAAGGATATTGGAGATATTGTATTAACCTAGGCTTTTAAAAGTAAAGTCTAAACTAGAGAACTGAAGAGAGATTCTTCTTTGACCAAAGAAGAAATGTATGTTGCATGTCAAACACCTGCAAATCAAAAGTTCTTAGAATGTTGTCTTCACAGGAAAGAAATGAACTGCTGACTTTAGGACTGTAAGTGCATTAGCTCACAAATCCCACCTCAGCAAAACAGAGTACTTTACTTTGTACTTCCATGGCATTTTCCCATACAGGATTAGAGAATGCTTTATAAACACTAACAGTGGAAAAAAAAAAAAAAGACAGGCATGTGTGTAAACTAAAATCAGACTTGTTCAGTTTATCTGTTTTCCCAAAATCCCCTATAAAATCAGTGTCAGAGAAACCAATGAACAGATATACCTGAATGGCAATTTCCTGTCAGCACAGGTATCATGGTTTAAAACCCAGCCAGTAACTCAGCACCACACAGCTTTCATTCACACCCTCCCCTTTCCCTGCTCTGGGTGGGATGTGGAGGAGAATCGAATGAATGTAAACCCTACAGGTTGAGATAAGAACAGTTTAATAACTAATGTACACTGTAATACTGCTATTACTAATAATGATATGGGAAATAACACAGGTAGAGAATATAAAAATGAAATGGAAAAAAAAAACCCAATAAACACAAGTGATGCACAATACAATTCCTCACCACCCTCTGACTGAATAATAAATATCAGGTATTGTCCACCCTGCACTCCCTATTTGTTTATGCAGAGCGTAGAAACACTAGAGACAAAGTAATGGCCTGCTCCAAAGTGCATTCAAAACAGTCAATCTCCAATTTGCTTGCATGCACTTTGGATCAGGCAGTGGCAAGTGCAGAGCTATTTTGCATCAAATCTTCAAGAGCATGATCAGTGGGTCATTCATTTTTTCAAACCAAGTAGGAATTAATATTTTTGATCATACTTATTCTGTATTCTTTTTCTATATGAGCATGCATTTCTCCCCCAAGATTCAGTCTCAGACCCAAACTTTGGGAAGCTGATAGAATATGATATAAAACTCAATATGTTTTCTGGGAAGCATAGTTTTCAAAATATATATTTAATCTTCAGACAAATAATCCTTACTGATAATTACTGACTTCTACAGACAATATATGAAAGTGAGCAGAACGACTATTGCCATGCTAGTAACTGCCTAGTTGGTAGAAAGATTATATGGGGAATGAGAATGTAACCATTGCCTAAAGAGAATTGCACAGGTCTTGCAAAAGGTTTAGGGTTCTCCATTTATCTGTATAATCTCACTCCTCTGCTTACATTTGTGAAGGTATCTATGGCATCATGATCTGTCCTCACAACAGTGATTTGATATAGCGGCCATGTTGCACAATGATTCACGTTCCTTAGCGTGTCCCACTGAAGCCAATCCTTGCTGCGTTTCTTGGAGAAAAATGACGGAGAATAAGTGAGACAATAAGCTCTCTAAAACCAAGCAGCTGGTAATTTTTAGAAGTAATAGAAAGGAAAACATGATCGTCTGAGAGCTAAATAGGTTTAAGAGCATCATGGTCAAGTATAATTACTGCTTGATATTTCATGGCCCAAGAAAAGGTGTGTCAGCCCCATCTAGAGCATTCTCAGGTCTCCAGATGCATGCATTCCTAGACATACCTTCAATTCCAGCTAAGCCTAACAGAAATATTAGCTGTTTCGTATCTGATGGTGGTGTCTATTGAGAGAAAACATAAGTCTTCTCCAAAGTTCACAGCTGCAGTCTTGCCAGATTAGGTTTCATACAAGTCAAAGTGATTTGGTGTTCAGCAGTTGTCTCATATCCACATAACTGTATATGTGTGTTAATAGCAGTAAAACAAAATTTTTGCAACCAAAACATTGTTAATGTGTCATTAGTAGTGAATATATCTGGAACTGAAGAAGAGTAACAAAAACATGATGTATACATAGTGACTTCTAACAGGAGATATATTTGAGACTGATGAAACATTTATCTACAGAAAAGTGAAAAATCAATTATTTTAAAAGTAAAGATTTTTTTCAAGGTTATTAAGATATATGTAAACAATCTAACTATTGTTAATAATACATTGTAACAGTATATAGTGCTGTGTTTATTGTTCTAGCTAGTGAAATATAAACTCATACGCAAAAATTCAGCTGAATACTCAGCTCCAAAAAGAAAAACGTTTTGTTTGGTTGCTTTGGTTTGTTTTCCTTCTTTCTATGCATATTTTTTATAGTGTAGAAACATAAGCTCTCTTGATTTATCCCCATTATATCTCTGATTGATGAAATATCCACAGCAGCAGAAGCAGTCACAAGGCTGACCTGCATAGGTATTTCCAGAGCAGTATAACAAAAATATGTATCTTATGTACCTGAAAACAAACCCTGTGTCTTTCACAAGGGACACACAACACTGGGTATATTTTCAGAGCCAAAATATTGTCTGGTATTAAATACCAGCCCACTTACTTTAGTAAAGTCAAGGAAAGCCTCTCTGAAGTACCTTAGAAACAGTTTATGTGGCCTTTCTCACATGAGTAAAGGGACTCATAACTACTGATATGGCCTCATAAACATGTCTTTAGATTCACTATAACTGATTACTTCCTATTCTCCACACAATATTTTTCCACAGGAAGATAGTTAATTTGTCAGTGTTATTCTAGGTTTTGTTAATCTCTTCAATCGTGAGTAGGAACATGTTTGTACATTGTGAGGATAATATGGAAAGAGTTTTTGATAGCACCAAAAGTCACGAAGCTAGGAAATCTGCCAGTATTGGTTGAAACCCTTTTAATAACAAAACAAAAATAATAAAAAGGATACTACTGTTTCTCCCTGTACTTTCTCTGTAAAACTGACTTTTGTCATGTCACTTTAGACACATGACTTAAATGGCACTAGATTTAGATCTGTAACTGTGTTATTGAAATTGAGAACTTAAATTCATGCACCATCCAAAAGGCTGAGTTTAGATTAGTGTACATAATATTGCTTTTACTTGTATTGTGGTGAATGTTATCCTGTTGGGGAGAGAGAATTTAATAGCTCCAGCTCAGTGTTTTTGTGGGTTGTGTTTACTGCTTGTTTTTCTTACTCAGTGATGTTATTTTCTGGTTTGGTCATAGAACAGATTATTTTCAGGTCACTGAAGGTAATTGAGATGCCCTAAAAGAAATAAACAAAAAAAGTATGCTAGGCCCCCAACCACCTAAAAGGCTTCTGATCCTCAGGGTCTGTGTACTACTGTACACAAAATTTCCTGCCAGAACAAGAAAGCCATCAGCTTCCTCAGGTTCCCAGGACAACATGGAGAACCTCTCACTGCCTGCTCTTGTGCCAGGTACTAACTTTGATGTTGAGGAGGATATCATTGACATGGATGAAAAGTACAGTCACTGACATCCTACAGAGAGAAAAGGTGTGAACACAGAAACTTCAAATGTACGGACAACCTACCAAGTATATGTGAGAAAGGAAGTTAAGATGGGTATTATCTCTTTCAAATTAAAACACTTGGAACAAAATACTCTGCAACAGCATGAATACATTGAAAAATAAAGTTGAATGCTGGAATCATCTGATGGGGCAGAAATCCAAGTATTCTTAAAGTATCTGATTTTAAACAGAGACTGTTAAAGATAAAGAGAGAAAATATCAAAAATAATCAAACAGATATTTCCTACTTTAAATCTCTAAATGATTATTTAGCTAAATTTCAGCTGGGCTAAGTTAACGTGCACCTGTATTCTGGGCACTTAAAATTGGCAAAGTTTTGCTATGTGAGATCAATGTAGAGCCTAAACAAAGCAAAGATCAGCTTGACTTGGACACTGATTTGGCATAAATTTCACATTTGACATTCCTGGTTTTATGATGCATTCAGTTTTAAAATTCAGCACTTCAATTATATTTAATCTTTGGTTAGAAGTTTATTTTAAAAAATGTTCATATTTTTCTCTATCCTATAATATTTAATGTATTGATTTATTTGGTTTCTTCTGCAATATTTGTGTATATTGTGTTAGAATAATTTCACAGGTGGAGAAATTTCACACTGGAAATACTTTTGCATGTCAACTTTTTATGGCAATCTTAATCTGGCTTCACATTGAATATATATTATTAAATAAAATCGTAAGAAATAATTATCTTGATTCACAATGGACAAAAATTAACAAAATGAGAGTGGTGGCAAAGCTGCAGGAATATAGCAACAGGAAGTCAGGGAAGACTGGTGCCCAGAAAAGTAGACTCACTTTCTGCAGCTGACTGGGAAAATAGTAATAAAATGCTTTTTCCTAGATGATATTAGCAAGTCTTGTTTGTCCTCAACTAGTAAGATGCTCTTAATGAGCACAAATGCTAATTTAGGCACAGCCCATGAGGTACTGGTGATCTTAGGGGCACTCTCCCTGCTCAGTTCAGTAAGGACTAACTGGGGGGACTAACTTCCCACCTTCCTTTCTCTTTGTACATCTATGAAGAGGCATCCTTTTCTCTCGCCTTCTCTCTAAGACCGCAGTTAGAGTCTTGGTTTAAGTACACTTTCTAGGGAATAATTTTCCCATTAGTTGTTTTCATGAGTCCATTCGGAAGCAGTATGCTTAAGGAAACTTCTAGCTAAGGCTGACAAATTGTTGATTTCCAGTTCTCCAGTTGCTTTGAAATATCTTCAAATGATGAGGTAGACAGATGTGTGTCCAGAAGGCCCACAGCTTCTTCTCTCACATATCCTATTTCAGATCTCAGCAAGCCATCAGAATTGTTCTTTCTCAGACTGAACAAAAAATGCGGGTCTTAACAGAGAAATAATCTCAAAATCTGTGCTAGTTTGTCCTAAATAGTAGATACTCACTAGTGGGCAAAATTTTTATTTACATCTATGCTATCATTTTGCAGTAACTGTACTGAATTTAGTTACTTCACCTCAAATAATACCAAGACCACCACTTTGTTCAGTTTTCAAGTATATGGATAATATAAAGCTGTATCTAAGTACTTAAGGATATTTTGGTGGGAAAAAAATTACAAATTTGTCTATTTTATGAAATATGAACAGGTGCAATAAGTAATGTTTCATTAATGTCATGTTTTTCAATATCACAAGGTTGGTCTTGGACTGAATGGGGCAATGGCATTTAAATTATGGGTGTTATTCTACTTAAAAATCTGAGACCAAATTTATCTCACTATGCTTCTGTAGTGACAGAGGTTTACATTTATTATTGAAGTACAATGAATGAAAAGTGATTCAGAAATTAAATAAGCTTTTAATGTTATTGTCAATAGCTTAGGTTTTATTTCAGTTAAAAATGAGAAACTTTCAGACAACATGAGCAAAAACATTCTCACTATGCTTAGGGAAAACATTTACTTCTATACTTTTATCAGCCTTTTAGAAAGAAATGTGGCACAAAATAGTTGATCACCATCATTATGTGTTTCACTGAAGCACACTTTTAGCTGTCTTATGCAATTAAAGTATTGAAAGAAAGAAAAAAATTATTCATATTGTTTCATACTTGGTTTAAAATTACATCACAGTCAAAATTAATGAATTCCATCTGTTTCTGGATCCCACTGCAAATTTTTCCACTAGGAATAATGTGTTTCCCAAAGGACAGATATATTTATTCTCTTTTTTTCTGAAAATTTTGTGATACCTGCCACAAACATTACCTGCACAGCTTCTTGGAAGTCAGGTCACCATTGCAGCTGGCATGAATGTGATCAAATTGCAAACCTAGGACTGGAAGCTACTGTAGACATGGCCATCATAAAACTATTTTGAAGTGCACAGATTTAAAATCTAGTATTTTTTGTTACTAAAATTTTGAAATCAAAAGCAAAATTTGTATGCGATGGTTTGCATCTCTTTATATGAGTTTGCATCAGAGTTACTTATTTCTCTTTTATAACACTAAAGTTCTACTTCACTTGCAAGAGAAAATATTTGAGAACACAGCTTCATTTTCTAAAATATCTAAGTAACCATGAGCAATGTAATTTAAAGAAAAAATAAATCAAAAAATCCAAACCCCATGCAGTCAAGTAATCTTAAAATATGTCAGGATACTAGGTCCCTTTCATGCTACTGCATGAGGATGTGCCAAAATATTTAGCAAGAGTAAAAATAAAGCTCAGCTAAACTGTATTGGCTCTTTTTTAACAAATAAAATGGAGAAGACTTCTATTGAACTTGGATATCAGAAGACCAGTCAAATAAATAGAAGAAGCTATTTCTATCACGCAAAGCTTCCCAGCAAGCAAATTAACTCAAGTGCCTAGTATACACTTTTTTTTTTTTTTTTTCATGGACAGGAACTTGCACATTAAAAGCAAAAGTTTGCCAAATGTTTCTGTGAACAACTCAAAAACAATATTATCAATCATTTCTAACTTGCAGGAATACTTCAAACCTTGGGATTTTTGCCCTGCCAAAGAAATTCTTCACAAAGATGTATTCAGTGATTTAGGGAACTTGCAGTTCCATTAGCTGTTCTGCTGTTAGGTTCCCAGGCTTGTCAGTCTGCCACCTTCTGCAGATTACATTTGTGAATTTAAAAACAAAAGCAATTCCTGCTCATTTCTTCTGCTGTCTGGGATACTATTATTAATTCCAGATATTATGCTGATTATTTGCATTACAGTAGTCAAAACAATGATGAGGTATTTCCCTTCAAAGACTGCATCTCATTCAAAGCAAATTTAACTCTTATGTTTTGAAGCATAAAACCACAAACTATTGGAATTTTATGCCTAGCAATATTTTAAACAGCTACATTCCAATGCAACTGTATCACCTGGAAATTCCAATACAACTGAATAATCTGTTATCTGCTGAAAACAGCTTAATTTTAATATGCTGCAGTTGACTTAAAGGTTAAGCGACCTCTTAAAAGAATGTGAACTTGTGAATTAGGGAGTTCTTATACTCTCAGGTGGCATTTTATTCACCACAAGAAGTAACTGCTAATGAGCTCCCTAGCTAGCAAAAGCTAGATGTAAAATATGTAAAACTTGAAATGCCTAGTGTTTCTGAAAAATATACTCTGTGAGCTTGGCTTATTAGGTAAATTATAATAGATCAAAGAAAGAAAGGGTAAAACCAGGTGTCAAAAGCTGAGAATGACCAGCCAATTTATTTTCTAATGTTATTTCATGGTCTACCCTTATTAAAGTATTTGGTTAATACAATTTGCAAATAAAAGATTACTTCATCTAAAAAGTGTGTTGGATTAACATACATAAAAACCTCAGTATGATGGCTCAATATGCCAAGAATAGGCTCATTATGTAGGAACCAATTTAATTTTTTGTTTTTGCTGTTCAAATCAAGCTTAAACAAAGTGAAAAGTCCTGGTTTTGAGTATTTAGGCCAAAAAAAAAAAAAAATCCTTTGGGAGTTCATCCCTGAGATAAGGAGAAAAGGATTCTAATAAGAACTGCAGAACGTGCTATAGCACACTGCACTAGAAAGCTAAATCACTGATAAGTGCGAGAGAAAAACCTCAAAGGACAAATTGCTTGTGGGAAAAGTGATGTCTCAACCCCTTGAGCATAGTAAGCACTGCTACTCTGAACACTAAGGCAATAATTATTATGAGTCCCTAATTTTGAAAAAACGGTAATGGAAGAATATAATCTCAAACCTGTTCCACAAAGTATCCAGACGTGCAGAGCTTCTATTGGCTTCAGTGAGACTCAAGCAGTTGGTTGTAGAGCATCGAAGTCAGTGCTTAAACAGATAAATCCAAAAGCAAAATAATAGAAATGTAGCTGTGTATCTACATGTTTATGTTTGTGGGTATTTTAAAATACCCATACCAAATTAGTTTTAATGCTTCAGTTAATTGTAAATCTACAATATGAAAAGTAGAGTTCAAACTATAGGGTATCAAGTACAGTTAGGACCACCTCCAAAAAAGAGATGTAGATGCATTAAAATGGGATTTCAGTCCAGCACAGACATCCAGAATGAAGAGAAAGGCACTAGGAAGTTGTAGTTAGTTAATGTTTAAACCTAGAAACACCTGAGTTCCCCACGATTTTGTTTGTATTATTCAAGGTTCCTAGATATGATTTTTCTGCTTTTGGATTTTTTTTACATTTCCTTCATATTTTCAGAAATGCACTGTTCTTCCTCCAGTGTTCATATCAGTGCTGAATAATCCTCTAGCATGCAGACTGGCATTGACTAGAATCTTGTTCAATTTCTTTCTCATTGTGATGAAGGTTAAATTTTCCTCTGTCCTTACTTGGGGACTGTGCCTTAATTGCACTGATTATATATTTCACATTACAGCTCTGGGACCAGAACCCCCCTAGGTGAGTGATGTAGTTCCTAAATTAGATCATCTCTCCCTGCCTGTGAAGTACAGGAGTGGCGTAGGCAGATGCCAACGAAATACAGCTGTCTAGCACCTGCCTTTAGTCCATTGGCTATAACATCCCCAAGAGAGAAAGAAGCATGACTTTGGAACTCTTCAGGCAAAGGCAAGTTTAGAAATAGAGTGTTCTGTATATGAAGATCACTACCTCCACCTCAGGCTAATATTTTAATAGAGAAGAGATTCAAATGTGAAGGTGACGTATTTGTTCCACCTGGAATGCCAGCCACCTCTGAACATCCACAAGTTTTACCTCTAGCTCAGCAATGAGATGCTTAAAGAATCCCCCTTTGGGCTTGAGAAGTGTAGGAAAATTTCCTGGCAAAGACTTTATGCTCCATCACACTGGCTGAATTTCACCTGTGTTCTGGTCTTATTTCAGGGGAGAGAGTGAAGGCAGTGTTAGGGGATTATGAAACTGTGTTTTGGGGCTTGAGTTGCTATGTTCTTCTTGGAGGGCGTGTGGGTCTGACTCCTGCATCTAACAGACTGCTGAACAGAAATCATTAATATATGTTAACCAGCAGCTCTTACAGCAGTCATAAATATTGTTTTAGTTATAACAGATTATGCTGATCTATCATTGATTTCTATAATAGGCTCCTTTTATCTGAGGCTAATTACAAACTCATTTTTGTCTCTCAGTACCAGAGAGATACACACATAGTTTGATAAAAATACAAGTCATGGTAGATGGTACAACTTGATATAGAAGACTCATTGGAAGTTACTAATTATACAGTTTACTTTTATAGATATTGCAGTGAAGCAGTAGTACATCTTTATAAAATGGCAAGAGAATGCCTGCTACAGACATAAGTGAACTTCAAATATTTCTTTTCTCATATGATCTACTGACAAATAAGTCTGATAGCTAAAAGACAGTGAGAAACTTAGTTCTGCGGTTTTATTCTAAATCATACTATTTCTTAAAAAAAGTATGCTGTTATATGGAACTTGAAGGTAGTAATATTTTTAGATATGCCAGCTTGTAATATATATGTATCTACTGAAAGGTATCAGAAACTTAAACAAAGTTTCCTGTTAAAAAATAAAAAATAATTTTCTAAAATCTAAGTGATTCAGAGCAGCCCTGGGAAGGACTTGGGTGTCTTGGTCAATGAGAAACTTAACATGAGCCGGCAGTGTGCGCTCGCAGCCCAGAAAGTCAACCAGCACATCGAAGGTGGAGGGATGATGGTAGAGCGGTAGATGTAGTTTTTCTTGATTTCAGTAAGGCATTTGATACTGTCTCCCACAGCATCCTCATAGATAAGCTAAAGAAGTGTGGGCTTGACGATCAAGTAGTGAGGTGGATCGAGAACTGATTGAAAGGAAGAAGGCAGAGAGTTGTGGTCAATGGCGCAGAATCTAGCTGGAGGTCTGTGACTAGTGGAGTTCCTCAGGGGTCGGTGCTGGGACCGGGGCTGTTTAATATTTTCATCAATGACCTGGATGAGGGAACTGAGTGCACCATCAGCAAGTTTGCTGATGACACAAAACTGGGAGGAGTGGCTGACACACCAGAGGACTGTGCTGCCATTCAGCGAGACCTGGACAGGCTGGAGAGTTGGGCAGGGAGAAACTTGATGAAATTTAACAAGGGCAAGTGTAGAGTCTTGCATCTGGGGAAGAACAACCCCATGTACCAGTACAGGTTGGGGGTTGACCTGCTGGAAAGTAGCGAAGGGGAAAGGGACCTGGGGGTCCTGGTGGATAGGAGGATGACCATGAGCCAGCAATGTGCTCTTGCGGCCAAGAAGGCAAATGGCATCTTAGGGTGCATTAGAAAGGGTGTGGTTAGTAGGTCAAGAGAGGTTCTCCTCCCCCTCTACTCAGCCTTGGTGAGGCCGCATCTGGAATATTGAGTCCAGTTCTGGGCCCCTCTGTTCAAGAAGGACAGGGAATTGCTTGAAGGAGTCCAGCGCAGAGCCACAAAGATGATTAAGGGAGTGGAACATCTCCCTTATGAGGAGAGGCTGAGGGAGCTGGGTCTCTTTAGCTTGGAGAAGAGGAGACTGAGGGGTGACCTCATCAATGTTTACAAATATGTAAAGGGTAGGTGTCAGGATGATGGAGCTAGGCTTTTTTCAGTGATATCCAGTGATAGGACAAGGGGCAATGGGTGTAAACTGGAGCATAGGAAGTTCCACGTTAACATCAGGAAGAACTTCTTTACTGTAAGAGTGACAGAGCACTGGAACAGGTTGCCCAGGGGGGTTGTGGAGTCTCCTACACTGGAGATATTCAAGGCCCGCCTGGACAAGTTCCTGTGTGATGTACTGTAGGTTACCCTGCTCTTGTGAGGGGGTTGGACTAGATGATCTTTTGAGGTCCCTTCCAACCCTTGGGATTCTGTGATTCTGTGATTCTGTGAAGGAGGTGATCCAGCCCCTCTACTCTGCTCTCATGAGACCCCTCTTGGAGTTCTATTTTCCTCAACATAAAGATGCGGAGCTGTTGTAGCAAGTCCAGAGGAGGGCCACAAGGATGATGAGGGGACTGGAGCAGCTCCCGTATGAAGATAGGCTGAGAAATTTGGGGCGAAAGAGAAGGCTGCGTGGAGACCTCATAGCAGCCTTCCAGTACCTGAAAGGGGCCTACAAGGATGCTGGAAAATGTCTCTTCTTCAGGGACTGTAGTGATAGGACAAGGGTGTTGTGGTTTAATCCCAGCCACGTAGCTCACTCTCTTACCCCCCTCCCTTCCTTCCCCCGACTCCCGGCGAGATGGGGAGGAGAATCAAAAGAATGGAACTCCCACGGGCTGAGATAAGAACAGTCCAGTAACTAAGATATAACACAAACCACTTCTGCTACCACCAATAATAATAATTATACGGGAAATAACAAGAGAACACAACCGCTCACCACCCGCTGACCAATACCCATTCTGACCCAGCAATGATCCAGCCCTTCCAGGTAACTGCCCCCAGTTCTACATCCTGGGCATGACACTCTGTGGTATGGGATACCTCTTTGGTTGGTTTGGGTCAGGTGTCCTGTCTCTGCTTCCTTCCGCCTTCCCCTCCTCCCTGGCAGAGCATGAGACTGAGAAAGTCCTCAGTCAGACTAAACATTACTTAGCAACAGCTAAAAACATCGGTGTTATCAGCTCTGTTCCCAGGCTGAAAGTCAAAAACACAGCACTGCACCAGGTACTAAGAAGCAGAAAAATGACTGCTACTGCTGAACCCAGGATACAAGGGGTAATGGGATCAAACAGGGTAAGTTCAGGTTAGATATAAGGAAGAACTTCTTTACTTACTGTGAGGGTGGTGAGGCACTCAAACAGGCTTCTCAAGGAAGTGATAACTGCTCCATCCCCGGCAGTGTTCAAGGGCAGGTAGGATAGAGCCTTGGGTGGAATGGTTTAGTATGAGGTGTCCCTGGCCATGGCAAGCTGGTTGGCACCAGATGATCTTAAGGTCCTTTCCAACTCTAATTATTCTATGATTCTAAGTTGCAGGATTTCTCAGTTACTGTGGTGCTTGTCAGTTCATAACTGTAGAGTTCACACACTAGTAGCTTCTGTTTTGGACATTATACCTCTCTGCTGTGTTATTACCCAATATTTGAAGAATAATAATTGATCAAAATTGATTAATAAAAGGATCTGGGCTGCTGAAGGTATGATTTCAAACCCAGTACAACAATGTGGTGATATCAGAGTGAAATAATATGGAAACATAAGGTATAAAGTACCTTTTGATTAATACAAATTAAATGGAACAGCTGATGGGAAATTTTCTTTGTTTAGTTTATCAGCAGTAAGGCTTCTCAGAAAAGTAACTCTAAAACGTGAATGGTTGGAAGCACCCTTAAATTTTCTGTGCTGTTGATGGTACTTGACTATCAGTACAGACAAGATGGCTTTAACTTTTTGGGGTCTTTTTGTACAATACAAATGTGAATAAACTTCCGCTGCATTTTGTCTCCAGCATCAGTATTTTCTATTTCTATATTTAATTTTTTTTTTCTTCTTCTTCTTAGGAAATGGCTTAATTTCTAGTTTATTCTATTGCAAGATGGCATATAACTCAGAAGTCTGCACTACTTTATCTAAGAATATTCTTAATTTTCCCAAATGTCTACTGATGAGCAATTTGGCTTTCAAGGTGCTCAGTAAACTGGCATTATTTGCATATACAGTACTCCCTAAGGTCTTCATCTTGGGAGCACCATTGCTTGCATTGCATGCCCACCACTTTAGACAGCAGTTTGATTTTTAGTCCTTAATTACACAGCTATTATTTAAAACTGTTTCTACCATTAAAAAAAAAAAATGTTAACAGATAATTGGGAGTAAAAAAAACAAATGCACAGTGAAAAGACAGTGTAAAGTTAGCATACTTGTTGGTAAATCTCTGTTCTCAATCAGCAACAGCTGCAGTTTAATTAAACTGAACTGTTTGCAGGTGTTCACAAGAGAATATTGTATAGATATGTATGTACGTATACGATTCAGCTGAAAAGATTTACCTTTGTAAAAAAACATAGGCTTCTAACACAGAGGCACCTTTCTCTGTATTCTTGTGATTAATGTTCAGGTTTCTTTCTGATATGTAAGGATGAGACATTATCATAGAAAAATCCACATGAAAGCACCATAAAGCAATAAGGGAGGAACACCAGCTGTGCTCATAAATATAGACAGTTAGTATAGCTGAAAAGCATTATCTGTCCTAAGACTGGTATTATAGTTAGGTGAGTTTAGTGCATCAGACAATACAAAAGGATTTAATATGCATTAAAGAAGGAAAAGTAAATACAAAAAAAGACTTTTTAAAGATCAGGACAGCTTTAGATATTGTGTGGATCAATAGTAGTCTCATCACAGGTAAAAGTTCACTACATAGCATATTGAGCTGCAAGTTTGAAATGTCAATAAAGGTGTGTAAAATTTAAAACCAGGATATGTTATAGGGCAGTTGTACTTAACTTTTGGTGTTCATGTTATATATATATATTTCTACTCAGCTAAGGTGTTAGTGAAAGTTGACAAGAAACCAATACCACCAAAACATTTAAAGTTCATTTATTGCACACTGTTTAATGATTTAGTCCAAAAAGGAATTCTATAAATATACATGTACCCCATGGAGATTTATAACTAGGTCAGAATGCTGCTTCCACATCTATTACTAATTAATTAGGTGCAAATAGCAAAAGTACCTCAATGACAAAATCTATCATTTCAGGATTCCTGCAATAACCTGGCTGTATCAGCAGCATTTGCAAGTGCCCAATTAAAAAAAAAAAAAAAAAAAAAAAAAAAAAGGAAAAAAACCCACAACAACAAACTACAAAAAAGTAAAGAATTAATTCTTACAAACTGTACAAAACTCTACACAGTATGTGGTCATTTGTGATCTCTAAACAATGTTTATAACATTTAACTGGAATAAAGCATATGATTAATGCATGTGGTCATACTGCAGCAACTCTATTAGGCTGCCACAGATTTACCCATGAAACAAATTGTTATTAGTTTTAATTTGAAGGGGAGGGGAAAGCTGGAAGTCCTTTTTTATGATAGCTACTTTATTAACACATTTAATCTTCATAAAAGTCCAAATTATTTTTGTTATTGTTCAAATTAAATTATGAAAGTGACAAACAATAGGATATGGCAACAATCAAAATTTATCTGAAAGCTTCTTTATGCTTTCTATGACTACTGTGATACATCGTTTCATCCTGGTGATTAATAAAACAACTCTTGCATAATAAAATCTTTACTCCACATATATGAAATATGTTTCATCCTTTGGACCTGCAAATGGACAGTTTTAGGAAGCTTAGTTTTAACCAAGAATATTTTTGAATTATCTGCTTCTTTTCTAACTGTGAAAATTTAAAAATCATGATCAAACAAACTTACTTTTAGGTAAACTGAGTAGCACAGCTCAGACTTACGCTTGATCATATAATAAGTTAGCGTTTATTAAGGGCATATCATGGATGTTTATAAATACTGTTTAATAAGTTGGGACACTTTAAATGTTTATTCTTGTCAGAATAACCTATCGTTAAATATATATAGTTATATAATTTTTAAAGGAAATACAGATTTTTATAATACAGGTCTGTCTTCTAATCCTTAAAGATTAGCAACGCTGTGCTTTAAATGACTGGTACGTTTGTTGAGAAGCTTGATTTTAGCTATTCTATCATTGATGGTAACTCAGTGGCTTCAGTTGGACTCAGAGTTACTGCTGGGTCCCATTTTTGGAGATGTTCTAGGTACGTTTATTTCTGGAAAAAGTAAGAAGAAGATGTGACTAACTTTTTAAGTGGGTTTGTTTTGTTTTGTTGTTTTATTTTGGGTTTTTTATAATACTAAAATATGACCACAATATCCAACAAATACTTGCACAGATTATTTTAATTTTGTTCCACTCATAATGGGCAGACGAGGTTTCGAGTTTATTAGTAAGCTAATGTCAGCAGTTTTGGGTTTTTGATTGTCAATGAAAATCCAATGTGGTATAATTAAGCAATAATCTAGTGTGCAGAGCATTTTTAACAGGATAAAGTCATGATCAAGTTGAGCAGAGTCGAGGGATTTAATGTTAAAGCAGAAAGAATTTTTCACCTAATTTGCATTAAAAAGAAGTTTGCTAAAATGCCAAAATAAATGATGTGAAAAAACAAATGAAAAGGCAACTTTTAAATAACATTAGTTCATATAAAGTTTAACTAAGGAGGCTATAAATTTGCACATATCCCTTATCTTTTATTTTACTAACTTTTCAACCACATCATTTCCATCCACTTCAGAAGGAAACAGCACAGGGAAAGAGACGGAGTACAGTCAGGGCACAGCCATGACTGTGTACGAGATAATGTCTACTTTTTAATTTCAAATTAGTGTTGAAAACATTTCACTTGGGTCTCTCTTCTTTTTGCTTGGTAAATTAAATCTTTTGAGGCCTCTAACAACCCAGAAATTCCTGGAAAACTGATGATTCAATTCAAGTGAAGTGAAATGAATTGCTTAATAGAAGGTGCCCCTTCTTAGTGCCACGGTAATAGTTAAGAAATCATCTCTTCAGTAGGTGCCGGCTTGGCCAGAAACACTGGCTTCAGTGGGAAAAGCATAGAGAGTCCATTATGGACAGTTTTTCCTGTTCATGCTTCTGGCTCCAGGGCAGTGCAGTGCCACTTTCACAGAATCACAGAATCACAGAATCCCAAGGGTTGGAAGGGACCTCAAAAGATCATCTGGTCCAACCCCCCCGCAAGAGCAGGGTAACCTACAGTACATCACACAGGAACTTGTCCAGGCGGGCCTTGAATATCTCCAGTGTAGGAGACTCCACAACCCCCCTGGGCAACCTGTTCCAGTGCTCTGTCACTCTTACAGTAAAGAAGTTCTTCCTGATGTTAACGTGGAACTTCCTATGCTCCAGTTTACACCCATTGCCCCTTGTCCTATCACTGGATATCACTGAAAAAAGCCTAGCTCCATCATCCTGACACCTACCCTTTACATATTTGTAAACATTGATGAGGTCACCCCTCAGTCTCCTCTTCTCCAAGCTAAAGAGACCCAGCTCCCTCAGCCTCTCCTCATAAGGGAGATGTTCCACTCCCTTAATCATTGTGGCTCTGCGCTGGACTCCTTCAAGCAATTCCCTGTCCTTCTTGAATTGAGGGGCCCAGAACTGGACACAATATTCCAGACGCGGCCTCACCAAGGCTGAGTAGAGGGGGAGGAGAACCTCTCTTGACCTACTAACCACTCCCTTTCTAATGCACCCTAAGATGCCATTTGCCTTCTTGGCCACAAGAGCACATTGCTGGCTCATGGTCATCCTCCTATCCACCAGGACCCCCAGGTCCCTTTCCCGTTCACTACTTTCCAGCAGGTCAACCCCCAACCTGTACTGGTACATGGGGTTGTTCTTCCCCAGATGCAAGACTCTACACTTGCCCTTGTTAAATTTCATCAAGTTTCTCCCCGCCCAACTCTCCAGCCTGTCCAGGTCTCGCTGAATGGCAGCACAGTCCTCTGGTGTGTCAGCCACTCCTCCCAGTTTTGTGTCATCAGCAAACTTGCTGAGGGTGCACTCAGTTCCCTCATCCAGGTCATTGATGAAAATATTAAACAGCACCGGTCCCAGCACCGACCCCTGAGGAACTCCACTAGTCACAGACCTCCAGCTAGATTCTGCGCCATTGACCACAACTCTCTGCCTTCTTCCTTTCAACCAGTTCTCGATCCACCTCACTACTTGATTGTCAAGCCCACACTTCCTTAGCTTATCTATGAGGATGCTGTGGGAGACAGTATCAAATGCCTTACTGAAATCAAGAAAAACTACATCTACCGCTCTACCATCATCCCTCCACCTAGTCACTTCCTCATAGAAGGCTATAAGGTTGGTCATACATGACTTCCCCCTCATAAAACCATGTTGGCTGTTCTTAATGACCCCCTCATCCTTGATATGCCTAGTGATGGAGTCAAGAATAAGTTGTTCCATCACCTTTCCAGGGATGGAGGTAAGGCTGACCGGTCTATAATTACCCGGGTCCTCCTTCTTGCCCTTCTTATAGATTGGTGTGACCTTTGCCATCCGCCAATCCTCAGGCACCTCGCCCGTTTCCCACGACTTTCCAAAGATGATGGAAAGTGGCCTAGCAATGACCTTCTTTCAATGCATTCTCTGTAAGAATGGCTGAAACAAATCCATCTTGCATTAAGTGAAAAAGAATGAGGAGAACACAGTATCAGTGGTCTTAAAATCGTATGTATCAGGCTTTTTAAAACTGTGTTATCAAGTTTATTCAAGTTGCAGAGCCTGGTGTGACTGTGAAGCACTGCTTTGGCTGGCAGGGGGATGTTGCATATGTGTTATGTGATACAGCAGTTTAAACCTTCCTAGCCACCTTGTGTCCAGTCCATATCCAGATATACAGATTCTCAGCAAAAACAAAAGGCAATTAATTTTCTTGCAAAGGTCCAAAGATGTGAGATATACAGCTGCACCTACAAGAAGACGATTTTTTTTTTATTTTTTTTAAGATGGTGAAATAATAAGAATCTACCTGAAACATGAAGATATCTTTATTACACTGAACTAAGGAAAACATGATTTTAGTTTTCTGAATTGTTTTGACTATAGAAACACCATTTAGTATTCCAAATTGTCAGAACAAGATAATCCACAGCAGGCTATATCTGATGGCAGAAGACAAACTTTCTCAAGGTAAATGAATGGAGTTTGTCTCTACTCTGTTTTTTCATTTCATTTCACCCTCCTGATATTCAAAGATGGTGAAGACACTGCAAAGAGAACACATGAAAAAAGATGGCAATTATTTCCCCTAAGGCTTACCTAGCTGGGAAATGATGAAATAAAATGAAACTATAGATGGAGGAACAAGGGAGTGATAGGAAAGAGAGCTTGAAGGCAGAAAAGTGCCACTCACATGTTAGGGTAGTGGGATCCCTTCCTTGTGCATGGCCCATTCTATTTCTTCATTGTTCCTCCTTTGGAAAGACACACAGATAGGGCATTAGTTCCCATTTGGATCAGTCTTATCATTACAAACACATTGAAAAGTGACAGATAATTATGTTATTTGCAACTACAATAGCTAGAGGCGGCTTAGTTGAATACCTTTTTTTTTAGTACACAGAGCTAGTCTAGAAGGTACTATTTTGATAAAAAATACATTTCTGAATTAAACCAATGATAGAAACAAGGCTGGTTTAGGAGGTGAAATAACTGTATTGCATCCAGAAAGTTTTTTAAAAGGTACAGAACAATCTGAGAAAGTTACAAGGTGATTTAATGCTTAAAACATACTGACTTGGATTTGTGATCTGTTCTATCTAGCCAGCTTCTCAGATATAAATTTCTAAATAATTCAATTGAATGATGATGAAAAACTGTGTTTGCGTTTTCAGATAATTTAGAAAAATGCTTCTTTGTAAAGGGTCTTCTATGCATTTGCTTTTATTGTCAGTTGCTAATTCAGAAGTGTGGCTTTTGAACAAAGTTGGGCTCCATGTACTGAAAAAGTGACTGCAATTTACTCATTCAGATTAACTATGTGATTCATCATCCTGTAGCATCTTTTCCAGAGCTGTGTCTTAAGTGATGACTTATTGCCTGTTTGCAAAAAGAAGTGAACGGTACACAAAATGTAATTTACTTTTCTGCTTTGGACTGAATTTATTGTTTACTAATTGGAATGTCACATACAATGAATTATTCAACAAGGCAGTCAAAAGGAATATCAGTAGTAAAGCCAAACAAAATCACTGCATTATTGGTTCAAATTCAAATAATATTAATTGGGCTAAGTATTTGCTTTTTGTGTATGACAATTATTTTTCAAGTAATCAATGACAAATCTTACTGAAGTTATTTTGTCAACTGAAAACAAAATTTTTCTAAAGGAAGTGAAGCTCAAAGATGGTAGATTATTTTTTACATGGAGTAAAACTGTTACTGGTCATAAAAGATGTATTAAAGAGTGTTGAATGATATTATCACAAGATTCTCATCTTACTTTCCTAAACTGATTTTTAGCCAACCAGCTTACATCCTTCTTCCACCAGAATGTAGCACATGTCGTACTTGTATGGATTGCATAGGGAGAGAATACACCAGGTAGAGCACAAATATGTGAAAAATATAATGGAAGAATAGAATAAATCTGTCAATATCACTGTAGGTAAGAACATTCTAGATACTAGAATCTCCTACTGATATGAGCAAAATGAAGACTTTTTTTTTTGTCTCCCATTCCTAAATGTCTACATAGTGTTGCCTCACTTAGAAAAAAAGCTGTCTTGTTTTGCAGGAAGATATTTTATTCTTACATTAAAAAATGAAACCTATTTCCTGACTCTAAAATAAAAACATATTACATTTTATATTTTTTATATATTTATAAATATATATAAAACAATATACAATATTTAGAGTATAATATACATATTAATCTATAATTATATGTTATGTATTATAGAGTATATAGTATATTTATAAAGATATATTATATAAATATATATTTGTAAGAAAGATATGACGAAACTCTTTACTGTTAAGGTGGTGAGGCACTGGAATGGTTTGCCCAGGGAGGTTGTGAATGCTCATCCCTGGCAGTGTTCAGGGCTAGGTTGGACGAAGCCTTAGGTGGTACGGTTTAGAGTGAGGTGTCCCTGCCCATGGCAGGGGGCTTGAACTATATGATTTTAAGGTCCTTTCCAGCCCTAACTATTCTATGATTCTATGATTTTATATATTTTATGACAATCAGGTTTACCTTTTTCACCATGCATTTGGCTAAAACTCTAGGAAACTGTCAAGCAGGTTTTGTCAAACACACATGTTGCAAACAAATAGACTGGTTAAATCAACCATTTTTCATATGTTTTCATTCACTGCTGTAAGGCTGGAAAACTGTATTGTACATCTAATTATCAGTGCTTCACCTGCAAAGTGGGTATCTAGTTTTGTGCAACATTTTTATTTAAGACCCAGGAGATTAAATATATTTATTAAATTTGCAGATAGCACCTATGTAATGGCTTTGAAGGGTACAATTTAAGAATGTTGTGGACAAGTTGGAAAAAATGGTCTGAATAAAATGAGACATAAGAGCAATAGGGACAGGTACAACGCTATCAACTTGGGCAGGAATGGAGGACAATGTATCATGAGAAAAATATGCAGAAAATACAATAAGGATTATGATTTATCACTGTTAGAACAACAGACACAATATCATACCATTATCAAAAATTCTATCTCATAACACATTTAAAAATAGCAGCAAATGCCAAATTAATACAGGTTGGTTTTCAGGAGCAGTGGGTAGCTTAGTTGCCCACTTTTAAAGCAGGGTTGACTTTTTGTTTTTCACATTGTGAAGTCTATTTTCTATTCCTCTTGCTTCTAATTCTTACAGCCTGTCGGAACCAGGGAGAGATTTTAACAGATGGTTCTACTGAATCAAACCAAATAAAGCAATGAAGTTTTCAGCACAGTTGGTAACTGGAGCATTACCTGTAGGATGCTCAATGTAACCCTCCAGCTGCACTCAAGAAACAGGATAGTGTCAGCTGGAGTATTAGGTGGACCAGTTGACTGCAGAAAAGAAAAAAAAAAAGCCAGAATCCTTATGAACAGCTGAAAAACTTAGTTAAAGGATGTAGATAATGGCCACAGGCATAAAAAAAAACCTGCTGCAGAGAAAAAAATTAATAAATGGTTCCACTTCTAGTGAGTAAGATGGAAAGTAATGGACTTGAACTGCAGCAAAGTGCATTTCAGTAAGATGTTATGAAAAACTTCCTAATGGTAAATGTTCTTTTAATTGTTGTGCTCAAACAATAAGAAATCTTCCCCACACTGACTCAATCCAAACTCTAATATACTGCAGCATGAAATTAGAGTGAAAAAGCACCTTCTGATGTCACAGGGTCAGCCTCTTCAAAATGTCTTGAAAACCTGTCCTGTTCTAAACACAAGCGTAACAGACCAACCAACAAACACTTTAATAGCATAGTTTAACTGAATTTTTTAAAAACAATCTATTAATGACAATAATGGAAAAGGCTGAGGTTCACAAAAATGTTCAGAAGAATCCATTTAAAATACATTGTCTCATCCTCTAGTCTAAGAATAAATTCTGTATGATTAGGGATGACATGCAGTATAATTAATACATAAAGAAAAGGATAAATTCTAGCCCTCAGTTATGGAATCATGATCAATGCATTAGTGTGCAAATCCCATGATGTTAAAAAACATAGTTTAAAGTACTTTTAGATTATTCTAGCTAAAATGTACATGAAAAATGTAAATCATCATTAAAGCATTTATTTCCTACTTCATTATACATGCTGTTTGCTGGGTTTTATTTCAATTTCCTTTTAATAATATATAATCATCCTGAAAAATGCTATATTGGTATCTGAAGAGAAAGGCGGCCTTTGTTTAGCTACAAAACAATTGCAGGACAGGAAAAAGAAAAGTACTTTACAATGTCTCAATCGGATTTAAGAGATTACCTAGAAACTGTCTTTGCTGAGACTGGTAACAAAGATGACAGTGCTTCCTGATTTCGGTTTATGGATTCTAACCAACAACCACATGGAATGAAATCAAAGCATTTTATGAAATTTCATGGCCTGTCATTTTTGAATTAGATGGCATTCAGAAATGACCTTGGAGAGAAAATTAGGCTGATTTAATTTTCATGGTTTGCAAAGCATTTTTTTTTAACTGTATTTTTAGGTATAACACCCAAATAAGATAGAAGATAGATAAATGTTGTGGAACAAATTTACAGCAAATACCAATCATGACACTGATTTTACATCAATTTCATACTTGGAACTATGCATAAAAACCTGAAAACTCACTATCAATTTTCCTATATATTTATTACTCCAAGATTAAATGTAATTTCAATTGTTTGACTTTCAGCTCTCAAAACCTTGGTACCATTAATATTAAACCTGTTATAAATATTGATCTTAAAATATTGAAGTTTTTCTGTAAATATAATAGATTTAATATATTTTTAAAAAGATCTCTTAAAAAAAGATGATTCCCCATTCAAAACTTTTGAATAGATGCTACAATAAGTGATTTTTATATAGACATTTTCATGTACAGGCAAACTTATACCAGTTTTTTCAACTTGAGCAAACCTGTAAGTTATATAGTACAAGAAATGTACGTAAGTGAGATGGGATTTGTATTTTCTACTTAGTTTCTAACTTCATAGTTTCTTTAGTTGTCATTTTTCTATCTATAAGATCTTTAATATTTTTGAAACTGCTAGTGATTATGAAATAATCACTCATCAAATTCACCACCTGAACTGGAATGTCAAAAAATATTCACACTGATTATAAAAGGCTAGTATTAGCAAATGATAAATAACTTTCTTTTTATAGAAAATATTTTTTCATTAAGGCTGAATCTAAATTAATTTTGCTAGTGTTAACTGTGGAGAGTACTTCAGAGAAATGGAAACTTACGTATTTTAAAACCAGAGATATTGCATATGGTCTAGAGTGTATGGGTACATGAAGCTACATATATGTTTTAAACAGTACCTCCATAAAGAAATACCACTGCAAAAATAGTTTTTAACAACAAGAGATAGCAAATGTAAATTTATTCTTACTTAAATCAATAAAACCAGAATGTATTCACCCTTACACTTGGAAGTGTTATGCTGAATATACACGGTTATAGGACCAGGAATGTCCCAAACTTGGTTTCCACACCCATGTGTCATTGTATTAATGTGGACTACTGATTTTTCAAAGATAGATAAAATTATGAAAAAAATGGAGGTAGAAAGCTAAATACAGTAATGCTGTTCATATGAGAACTGGGATCACGAACCAACATGGTATCATCTGTGTTGAGCGCCCACTGTCTAAAATGTGGATATTAGCAGTGAACAAAGAAATTGTGTCAGTTCTTATTGTCCAGCTTACCTACAGTATTATCTTGATCAGTAGAAATGTGCATCAGTGGAAGTGTCTCAAGATTTTCTGATGTTTTGCTCCCCTCTTCTTTTGTTGACAAGAGTTTGATGAATGAGATAAAACATCCAAGCTGAAAATCCTGGTAAAACTACTTTTCTAGTCACAATAAACTCAGTTTATTGCATACTGCACAAAACTAATTTAACTGGCAGTACAGTATGTATTACTGGAAATATCTTCTGAGGACTTGTACTCATGAAATACTTGATTAAAGAAAGCTTTGTTGGTAAATATAGTCTGAAAACTGATCATGCAGTATCTGAGAACAAGGCACAATACTAGAACACTATAAATAAGATTAAGTGGTAGGTCCAAGTGAGAAAGTAGGCAGAGTAACTGATTATATATAAAACTAAGACATTTGTGTGATTAATTTCTTTTGTAACTACCCAGTGTTCTCTCTTTCTAAGTAAAGGATAATCAACGGCCATGAACAGGAACTGGATCCAATTAATAAAATGACTACTCCATTTCCAGAACATTCAGCCTCAGAAAGCAATGTGTTATTGATAAATGTGAAATGTGTTTAGGTCTGCTGATCAATTCTCTCTTGTAGATACTTACAAGTGCTTTATGTTCCTTAGCTTAAATTAACTTTGCCCATCCAAATTGAATGAGTTGTTTAATCTTGTTATAGAGTGCTTTCCAAATGACTATGTTCACATGCAAATATACACTGGACACTGTTTCTGAGTTATTATTAGCAAAACCAATGTCACTTGTATAATTATACTTTCTTTGAAATAATCAGGAATCTGAAGAAATATCCTCAAAAGAAATGATATTGTTGAGATTATTGATAACGTGCAATTTCACAACCTGTTGTTTAGATAACTAGGGTTGAATGCAATTAAAGTGCTATGTTGCAACTGAAGAGGTAAAAAAAGCAAATGGGGCAGTTTAAAACAATTAAGAGTTAGCACTGACTAACAACATTGAAAGGAAGCCAAACTAGTATACTGCCTTATTTAAACAAATACTTCTTAGATTTACAGTCTTCAAAAAATTGTCTTACAGAATAATTAAACTGTTTTATTTATCAACAGGCTGATAGAAAAAAAAATGCTCTGGAGCAGGGGTATTGCCTTTCTGCTTGGTTTTGGTTTTTCTAAAGGGAGAATTGTTTAAATGTAGGAGAACCAAGTTGCTTTCTTGATTAACTGGCTGATTAACTGCATACCCTACTCATTTGTGTTGCACTGTATCATCTATTAGCAAAGCAGGGTTTGCACTCCTCCAGGATAGGTTACTTACACCTCTACATGTGTCTTAATTCCTCTTGTTTATTCCCAATACTACAGATACTTGAACAGAGTCATCTGAGCCGAGCTCCAAGTGAAGCTGATTCCTTAGCTGGAGCAGCTGAAATAGCTCTGCATCACACCAAGCATTTATTACAGGTGCTGGCAACTGACTGGGAGTGTTGGGATGGATTGATGCTCCCCACCCCCAACACATCTAGTTTAAAGGTGCCTTGACCAAGTTTCTTTGGCAAGTCTCCTACCAAAGCAGCTGTTTCACTTCAGCTCTGCCAGCCTCCAGTGAACCTGGCCTCCCAAATCAAGTCCCATGTTCTAAATAAACTAAACCCTTTACTATGAAACCACCGTTCTAACCATTTCTTAACCTGCCAAATCCACCTGGCCTTTTCAAAGTCCTCCCATTTGACTTGGAAGACCAATGAACAAACTATCTAAGATCCAGAGTCCCTAACCACCTCTCCAGCACTCTGTAGTCCTTTTTAATGATGCCAGGCTGCCGATAGCACCCACATGGACATCTATAAGTGGGTAATAGTCAGTGGGAGTTACAAGACCAGGCAGCCTCTCAGAAACATCCCTGATTTGAGCCCCCAGTAAGCAAAACACCTCCCCTGAGGCTGGGTCAGGCCGACAGACAGGTGCCCTGTGCCTTTCGAAGTAGACTCCCCTACTACGACACAATACTCCAGGTGAGGTCTCACGAGAGCAGAGTAGAGGGGCAGGATCACCTCCTTTGACCTGTTGGTCACGGTCCTTTTGATGCAGCCCAGGATACGGTTGGCTTTCTGGGCTGCAAGCGCACACTGCCGGCTCATGTTCATTTTCTCATCAACCAGCACCCCCAAGTCCTTCTCTGCAGGGCTGCTCTGAATCTCTTCTTTGCCCAATCTGTACAGTCAAGAATCTTTTTATAATCCCTGGAGTAATTGTGGATGAATCCTATTTACATCAGACTGGTACTACTCTGAAGGCATCAACAACATGGGCTGATGAGGTGTCTGTTTCTGCTGCCGCATTTCCTTTGTACACCAGAGCCTCACCTGAGATTTGTCTCATGCATCAGCTGTTCTATTTTGGGGATGATCCAGAATTATTTATTTAGTTATGACTGCAGTCTAGTTCTGAAAACCATTTTCAATACAAATGGTTTTTAATTTATAGTTAACTTGCATTCACATATCCTCACATTGAAACTTAAGTAGTTGGACGTAAGATGGTATTACTGCTCTAAGTAGTCTATTTGAGTTAATAACTGTCACAAGAAAGGAATAATATGGTTTGGATTCCTGAGTGATGATGTACAAAATGAGCTGTCAGTTTTATTATCCACCTTAAGGATTACAGGATAGCAGAGTGAACCTAAGTTTGTCAGTGTAGAAAAACAACTCTCTATAAAGCCCTACTTCATTCACAATCTGTAGCCGGTTGGTTGGGTTATAAAGGAGTCTATTTAATTTTCCAGATTTAACTATGCACACAAGTACTTTTAATCAAAGCTTCCCTGGGTAGTCAGTCTGTAGTCAAAAAAATAGACATACCACTTATAATAAGAGATGGAGAAAAAGTTTCTCCTATGCCCTACAAGTGCATACCAGCTAGCAGAGAAAAAGTCTGCTTTTCTTCTTTGGTTTCATTTGACAAGAAATCCTGCACTGGCCTAAGTGACTAGAGCAATGAAGAGCAAGGACTTGAGATCTTTAAGTATCCATCCAGAGCAGAATAAAGTGAAAGCAATCAGGTTATCCATACAAGACTGTAAATCTTAGACTCCTTAATTGCTAGGAGCTCTCACAACACAGATATTTCTCAGTCCAGTCTCCAGGAGATGAACTGCTGCCAACTTATTCTTAATTAGTTTTTCTGGATCATACAGTTTGCTGCAATATGTGTCCTTGAGCTGCTCTGAGGAGATACTAAGACATAATAAGTTTTACTGTAACAGGTATAAGGAAGGTGGTTCTTCCTTGGAATGGAGAGCCATCTTTGTATATGCAGCCCAGGAAATGTATGTGGAACATCTGTAACCTAACAGCTGTTGTATGTCACTTTGGCTGGATCAAGGGCTTAAAATGTGCTAAAGTAATCTACTGCAGCTCTTACTTTTACAAAGTACATCTGTGCTGCCAGTTTTTCCACCAGTGGACTCCCATACATGTTAAAATGATAAACAAACTAGTCTAAAATTGAGGTGATAATGGAGGAAACTAGAAAGCTCAAAGATAATTCAAGTTGAAATGATACTCGCTTAACACTTCGGTATAATTAATGGCTTTGGAAGAAAAGTTTCTCTCAGATCCATAAAGCTGTCTTGTTTTATGCCTTTGTGATGCACCTCACTGATACACAGTTGTTGAAGTTCTGCCTCTGTGAGTGGTACATAGTCTATTATTTGGTGATAACAATGAGCATATTACATTTATGCTTTGACGTTTTAAATGTTGTCTTGCCAAAGGATAATAGACATTCAATTGTCACTGATCATATAGAACCCAGTAAAATACTTAGTAAAATCAGTAGGGGGCTTCTGTTGACTTAATAGTTCTTGTTTTAAAGTAATAACAAGCTACATACAGAAACTAAGCCAACAGATTTCTAATAATTATTTTTCTTATAATTATTTTAAGGATCTCTTCTTTGTATTACACACATTGATTTTATCTCTATTCTAAATGTTTTAATTTTTTTCCATTTTAAAGTTATCAGAAAGCTATTTACCAATGCAGCCATGCAAGGAACAACATGCTCTGATGAAGAAACATTACTAGGCTGTCGTGAGAAATAATAACTTAAAAAAGAATGTAATATCAGCTATCAGTTCAAGCAAGGGTAGAAAAGTACAATGCATAAAAAAATATTGTGTCACCTAGTGTAAACACATCATTCAAAAAATGAGATACCTCTTTTTTAATAACTTTCTCATTATGATGTCTCAGAGTCCTTCAAGCAGACTCACATAGTCTCTTGTCATAATCTTTACATACATCTCATCTTATATATTACATATTCACAAATGTATTGGTAAGAATTTAATTTATTACATTAATATTTGTCTCAGATATTTCCAGATTATTTTAACTGAAATAGTGTCTCAAACTTCAGGAGTAGCTTAGTTTTGGTGTTTTCATCATACAGAGTAAAAGAAGAGAATTTCCAGTTTCTAAGAAATAAATAGGATATGCACTTCAAAATGATTAGGTTTTGTGCACTAAAATTAGAAACTGTTGAGCGATTGTACAGCATGAAAACTTTTGAAAAAATGTTTGATTGCACATTTTGTGTTTTTAAAAAGTAACCAGAATGAAACATTTTAAATCTAAACAGAATCCATTCACTTTACCTTTGAATTTATACAAACAGAAAGAAAAAAAAAAAGATGGTAGGATCTTTTCTCTAGGAAATAAATAAATAAATAAATCTGTAATTATAGTTGAATTTTTATAAACCAGAAGTATTTACAGTGCCAGAGAGCTTCAATCCAATGATGAATTATTTTAGATTAGGTTTCAAGAACTGAAAACAAAAGGAGATTAAGAAAAAGCATTGTCACTTTGGGACTGGAGGAGAATGGAAACAGAAATTTAAGTTTCAGGTACTAAATTATTTAGGAAATATGTGCACTAGATACGTGCTCAGCCAAAGGAAGGCAATGAAATTAAAACAAGGGTTGGTGTGAAGGACAGGAAAAAAATGAAATCTAACTACAAGAATGAAAGGTGTGCACTTGCTAGAGAAACCTGATTGCTGGAATAGATAAAATTTCCAGATTATTGAATGAAGGAAACATTGCAAACATAATGTAAATCATTTAACACACTGTTTTACAAAATCCTACATTCAAAATTCTCAACTGTCTTGTTTCAAAGATTTGCATGAATTTTAAATGGACTAAAGAACCAAACAAAGAGCTATAATAGAAAGTGAGATGATTATTTGGAAGGAAGTATTTAGTTTGAACTGCAAAAATAAGTCATGACTCCAGTTTTAACCAACTTCTTTAATGGTCTGGAAGGAGAAACATGCAGCATATGTATGGCTTTTTCACATTATGCTAAGTGGCACTAAAATGAAAACACCAGTAGGAGTAGAGGAAATAATACAAAAGTTGATCATGAAACATTGAACATATAGAAAAGAAGACTACAGAAAATCATTGACTTGGGAAGAATATGCCACAGTACATTTGGAAGAGAAAAGATGATTGAAATGGTGATTAGAAGGTGAAGAAGAAAAACCTTAGAAAGCGTGTACAGCTAAGCACACACAAATGTATGGGAATGCAAACAAAGGATGCACTCGAACAATGGTTCTCTCCAGTGCAAGAGACAACTGCTATGGACCAACATATTCATAAGAGGTTATGGTCTCTAGAGGATTTACAAAAGATCTTTTTTGTCACTGTTGTTTCAGCTTTTAGTTTCACAGGCTATGACTTTGAGCTAGGTTGAGAGCAATGTGGCTGGCCACAGAATCAGAGACCAAAACTTTTGGGCTTTGCATTTTGTTAAGGATTCTTTTACCTCCTTAATCTGTAGAATTATTTTTTCCTCATTTAATTCCCCCTGGAGAGTCTGCTGTGTTTATCCTCTTCTCAGGCAAGTACTGCTAACCCACTCTTTCCTATGCATGGCTCATGCTTGCTACATCTTTTCTAAAGTTTCACTGTCCTTTCTTTTCCCAGTTCCTTCACCCTGAACCTCTGAGCCCTTCTCCTTATTCTGTGCTGAGAACATTTTTCAATCCCTTGAAAGGATTTCACTCTTTAAAGATGGTTCTTTAGTGAGGCCTTTGAACTTTAGGATGGTCCTGTAAGCCACAAAAGTTGCAAGCAGAACAATTATTTTATTTGAATTTCACAGAGAAGACATTAGGGCAAAGAGAAGAAAGTAATGTCTAATTTGTGTGAAAGGAAAACAAAACCTCTGAACTGGAGTGAAGGTAAAATATGCACAATTGAATGTTCTAAGATGAAAATTCTCAGCAGAAGAATAAAATAGGAAAATTGAGATCTGCTACCAAGGCATTTATTCATGGATGTCAGGGTCAACAGGGAGCTACTATGGCAAAAAAACAAAGCACTTCCTCAGCCAGCCCTGGCTCTGTCAAGTGGGATTGCTGGGCCTGGGAGATTGTTCTTACTTTCCTTGAAAACTGCAGCTATTTTTCCCGCATAACATAACTCAGCTTTCGCAACTCCTTTTCAATTGTATTGTGATTATCTGCATCTATGAATCACAAGGCTATGTTCTGAGGTACAAGTGCTATATCTGAAAAGGGTGTGGATTTAGTAGTTTTTCAATCTTGCATACTAGATCGCAATATACAGGCAATAATTGTAACATTTTCAAAGGAAATAAAGAACATAATGAAAATACTTATGCTAAGCCTGTATTTTTGCAGAATACCTGAACTTTATAAAAGTCAACCAAAGTTTGATTCATATACCTTTATTTTATTTTAATTTCTCCATGGCTTATTATATTTGAGAAATTCCTACTTTTAGGAATCCTTTCTAACTCTTCAGGTAAAAGAAAGCAGATGGTCATCTCTGCCTGTCTGTTTCTTACTTGCTATTTATTTTATATTTTATGTCACATCTTCCTAAAATGGAATTTTTGTGATTGATTTACTGTGATTGATCACAGAATAGTTTTTGGTGTTTCAGGGCTAAACCACTGCAAAGCATCTCAATTAATAGCCTGTGGCCTCCTGCCTGAAAACATACCTGAGGCATGTATTAATGGACCAATAAAACATGGCCTGTCATATCTTAGTGCTTTATTCCCATTCCATGTGAACAAGACTGCTCCCAGAGTTTGCCACAGGCAATCTGGTATTTCATCTCTGTGTCTGTTTTAATCTCTGATAGATTTTATCCACTTTCTGTCAAGTTATGAACACTGGCATTATGAAGAGTTTTTTTTCATGTTCGTTAATGTTTTACTTTAGTTCTGTTTGGTTTTTCAGTGTCTTTTAATCCTAATCCTTTAAACATGATCCATTTATGTAAAAATCACATACTTGCTTCTCACTGTTAACTAAAAAAGGAAAAAAAATCAGTTGCTTTATTACACTGAAATTTTGGCAGATTTCTGATTTAGATACAGTTCAGCTCACGAGTTTCAGTGTGTAAGTAAAGAAACATTTGCTTGCTAATTGCAACTCTTTCCATGAAATTTGCATACTTTAGCAATAAAAGTTATACAATGATGATCCTTCTCATCTGTGGCACAATTTTGGACCCAAAATATCACATAACTTCTCCAACACACTAAAGAATGACACTTGAAAGATTGGACAGAATAAATGCTAGAGGACTGCCCCAAAACATGCCTTGCAATATTCTCTAAATGAAAAAGATCTCATTTTTTTCTCCTGCTTTTTACTGGTCTGTGAGTCACACAGCTCTGGTTGAAAAATTTAAGAGGAAAATCAATCACTTCCCAAAACCCACTCTGGGAGAGGATTTATCTGAGCTGAACTTAATCTCCAAATTTATTCATTTATTCATTAGCAGTATCTATACAAATAGTTTATTCCATGATGTCCATAACTATATACCTTCTGATTAATATCTCCTAATTTTTAAGACTGGGCAAAAACTCAGCTGTTGGTCTAATAGTCCATAGGAAGGTAAGCAGAGCTGACCCTGAGTGTCTGGGGTTGGTCTGCAAACCAGTCCCCCCAAGTGCCTCAAATATATTGAGGACAGTGTTTTTTTCTCTAGACAGTTCCTCCCAGTGTGGTGGGAAACAGGCTGTTGCTGCACAGTGTGGTGTGCAGGGAACCCCCTCAGGACATGTCACCCATTCCTCTGCTTCACCAGACTCCACCCAACAGCAGCAATCAGTTAATACACTAACCCTGGAGTCAAATCGTGAGAAATTCCCATCACTTGCAAAAATGATGGATAATCACATTTTAAACACCAGCCTCAGAGAGTGCCAAATATTTTCTCATTCTAGTTTCTACCTTTCTGTTATTCACACAGCAATGAAAGCTGTTTTCCATAGAATAACAGTTTTTCCACACTAGGAATTACTCTGCTTCTGTTTCTATTGGCAAATGGGCATAAAATATAAATGTGAACTATTTGGCATAAAATAAATCTATTAAAAATGCTAGTAATTACTACTATGACTCCAGTCCAGAAGTCCTTATTCATATAAACCTGACATTGGTGTTGTAGTTGGTTTTCCTTCAAAAAAACACCTTAGAAAAATTCACCCACATTGGGCAGGTTCTGTGAGACATAAGAAGGCACACACAGTTGTGGATATTTATGCTCAGACTGAGACACTATTAAGAGGCTTGTTAGTGCCAGAACAAAATAATTTGACCACAAGACTTGCAAACTGTATTCGTGGCTGCAGTTCCGCCCTTCTCATGTTTTCTGATCAAAGTACTTCAGTGCTGTGCAAAGTGAGACTATGCCTGGCCAAGACACATGTTCAGTGTTCTTTATTTTTGTCAGTTCCAGAATAAAACACCACAGGTTATACATTCATCAGGTGTATTTTCAGTTCAAAGCATTGAATTGAATTTTGCATCACTTTTATGAATACCTTGTTCTCTGTATTAGGATCTCACAACCTTTATTAAAGAATTATTCTAAAAATCTGAAAATAAGTGATAGCTGAGAGTCCTTCACATGTGTAGGTCATTTTTCAGTGCTGCTTACAAAAATGCCTCTTGTACTGAAATAGTGTGTTCAGTCTAGTAAATATATATTCAACAGATATTCCCATGATGGCAAATGTAAAGATTATCAAAATGCCCATGGCACAAAAGATCGTATGACTTAAGGTAACTAGTGATTTATGGCATTGTTGCTTCCCATCATTGAGGAAATGAGGCTTGCGACTGACTAATGTTTCTTTTTATTTTGTTTGCTGGAAGCATTTATAACTTCCTCTTGGGGTTTTTCAGAGCTACCATTGTGTGATATTCCCAAACTATTTTTGCACTATTGTTTGATTATAATTATAGTTGAACAGAAGTAAAATCTTGGGAATACTTTTAATTTGCTTATCTCCTTCCTGTTATGTCTTGTTAAAATTTATACTAATTGATTACTGAAAAGAGTAGGTCTATTTAAAATCTGAGCAATCTCAAGGATAGCTTCTCTTTGCTTTTATAACTTTTAAAAATAACAAGACATAAATTTAATTTGAACAATGCTGGGGGGACTGCCTGATGCCCAGAAACCTTCAGCATAGGCCAAGGAAACCTCAGGAGGAGAAGAAAAACCAGGAGGTTTTCTTCATGGAATTTGCTCCATGTCTCTCTGATAATGGCACAGAGGAGAGACTAGTATCACTCACTCTACAGTAGATTCACTCTCTGACAATCCAGCATCAGGTGCTCAGGTCTTTGTCCTGCCTCCAGAGCTTCTTGCTGCTCTGCATCTGTCAGCACTGTCCCAGCTGATAAGTGTCTCCAGCACAGATGTCTCTGGGACTCTTAAAAAGGAAGAAGGAAGAGTTCTGTATCTTTCCTCAGAAAGTAGTAGATCTAATCTATGTCAACCAACAAGCACATTCCCACTGGTATAGGTGGGTGGATTAAATTGCCACACACGATGATGTGGCACTCAGGTAATGAAAATATATTCTGGAAACTGCTTTTTTATCCATTGATGGTGTAAGAATCAGCTCTGCCTTAATTTGTGAATTGTCTGAGTTGGGCATAAAAGTACATTTCTTTAGTGATGATTACCAGCCTCAGAGAATGCTTCAACCAGGGAGAAATGCTGATTTGTTTATGAGGTCAATGAAAAGACATACACCCAACATTGCCTTCCTAGCAGAACTTTCAGTTGCATTCAGTCATTTTTTATCTTGAATTGATAAAGTTAATGCAGAGAATCAAAGCCAAGCTTATATCACCAGTAAATATTATGATCGTATACATCTGCAAAGCACACAAACTCTATCCTCACTTAAGTAGAGCTTTTAGAAAACCTAAACATAGTACTTGATTTATGAATACAGGATGACATGTTTGGGCTATCGATAAGACACACAACATTTATTTCAATAAGTTTAGAATATATTACTATACCCAAAATAATTTTTAGCTGAGGTCATAGTTATTAATGATATTTAACTCTTTGATAGTGATCTTTGTTCAAATATTTCAAAGTTTTTTGAGACAGCTGAAATTATTAGAACCTGTCTCACAGACAGGGAAACTGAGTCAGCCAGTGAGCTACACCTACTTTTTCTTTCCCTCTGCCTGAACAATAGTGTCCGTTCCTCAGTCCTACATTACTACACCTTCACTAGAAATCTGTCTAGACTAGCTCACTATAATATGGATTGGTAACATTCCATGTCCCCCACAGACACTTCATAAATGACTTTTGCAATTTAAATATCCTGCCAATCTGCATTTTCTTTCTCAAGCTGTTCACACAATCTCAGAGGGTCTCCCTGTCCTAGTAAGAGTACTGACCCACTTGATGGCTTCCACTGCCTCTGTCAATTGCTCTGAAACTTTGTTATCCCACTTTGAAGTTCTGGCATTCACAAATTATTTTTGGTTGGTTGGTTGGCGTGTTTCTCTGTTTAGGATTATTTCACTTTTCAACATCCTGTGAACATCCTGTTTGTTGAGATGCACCTGAGTAATGTTCATCAGAGTTTAATAATCCTTCATCATCTTTAGTCAGGGAGATTACATGAATAACCCTGACAGACTTCCCATACAGTGATGTACTTGCTAATTCAGCAGTTCTAAAATTTTAAAATTGTAAACTGTGCACAGACAGAAGTGGGAGAAGTATAGTAATGAACCACGATGCTTTTACTGTTATGATAGATCTGTTACTAATGCATACTTTTTAAGGGAATCTTACCTGGAAGCATAGATTATCCAACAGAGAATCAATTTACACTCTTTGTAAGACATCTCAGCAACCATCTTGGTAACACACAGATGTTTTACTTTTAGGTTTTGATTAATTATGGATAAAATGACACCTGTATTACACCAGAATGAGCAAACACAGAATGGTTTTGCTGTTTATGAGGAAATCTTTTCAATATCAACAAAGATTAATTTCAAGAATGAGATATACTCTCATGACAGTGAGATTTTATTCAGTTTTGTTGCAAAACAAAAACCTAAGCCATGCTCTTCAGTTTACTGTCTAAATCTCCACTGTATGGATATATGAGTGTAAATTTAAAGTCTGCTCAGAAATTCTTAATTCAGACCTTTTTTTTGAGTGAAAGTTGGACTTTGGCTGGATAATTATTTTAGTTTTGGAAGACATATTTAAACCCCAAATATTTAAGCTAGCTAGTGGAATCTCAGTGCTTTGCCTGGGTTATGCTAAATTTCATCCTATTCTTCTTCAATTTCCAGCTGGCTGTCCAGTCTCTTTTATTGAGAACCACATTGAATTTTTAAAAGCTGAAAATTCTCTTCGCTGAAGCAGCTGCGGGATGAGATCTTTCGCTTGCTATGAAAATTTAGTTACATCAGCAAATACAATTTGACTTCTTAGAAATCGCAAGAATAGTCTACATTCTTTGCAGGACACAAGAATAATTGTCTCAAGTTTCAAAATATGCTTAAAAAAATCCCTCTTCATTTTCCTTTAGTTCAGCCTTGTTAAGTACATCTAAAATGCACTTGTCAGTGGCTAGTAAAATAGGGACCTTAATACTGTCCCAAATTTAAGAAAAAAGAGGTTTTCTTGGTTCAGTGTACTGACTCAGGGAATGAGTTACTGGCTGCAAAAAGGTCACAGTAAGAAAAAGAAATCACACTCTGTTATACACAGACCCCCAAATAACTTATCAGCTCAAACCCCCTTATAAAGATCTATGATGTGGTACAGATCCTAGTAATATGACTAAGTAAGTAACTTATAACCCTGCTTATTTTATGAAATAATGGACAGACCTTGGCACTATAAATGCAGATTAAAATAACTCTGTTAAGAAGCTAAAAAGCTCTGTCATAATAATGCAATAAAAAAATCATATTCCAAAGCAAGACAATATCTATTCATAACACTTTAAATGCAGATCGAGACAACAAAAGTTTTATATACAAAAAGATTTTTAAGGCATTTTTCTTAAAGCAGTAATCAATATCTGCTAATTTCCAGTCTGTTAAGAAGGTCAGCAGACAGTCTCTAAATAAGTAGATCACTTGTTGTGGTCTTTAGACCTTCCCCCCCCCCCCATGGAGATCTGAAGAACAGATTTGTAACCTTTTATTCAATAACTTTGCATCTTTTTGGCTTTAGTGGAATTTTAAGTGCAATCAAGTTTTCTATATGTGAAAAAAGGACCACAACACCTCAATTAATAATCTCCCGCTATTAGTTAAATTACTTCACTTTGTCTATAATTCTTCCTCTTTAATATAGTTACATAGGACTGTAGCATCTGAAAGGTAGGCACATTCTTTTGGGAGCTGACATGAGAAACTGAAGTCATTTATAATTGTCTTAGAACTCACTTTCCTAGTGCTCATTGGGTCACTTTCTGCCACTTTTGGCCCTAAGCGAGGCCAGTATGCACACAATACCTACCCTGATTACCCTATGAAAGTCCATTAAGTTTTGCTCAGTTAAGAGCAAGAAAAACAGGTCCTACATACCAGAGTAGTAGCTTCAAAGTAATGGGCCAGATAATTAATTCTGAATTTCAGTGGGAATTCTACTAAAGTTCTATTGCAGCCATATGAACACTAAATGAGTCTATCAGAATTAATATTCCTGCAATAAATATCAAGGAGTTAAGAATGATTAAGCCATCATTGTTATCTGTACCATGATACAGGATACCGTGCACAAGTCCATGGGACCTGATGAAATCCATCCGCGGGTCCTGAAGGAGCTGGCAAATCAAGTTGCTAAGCCACTGGCCATCGTATTTGAAAAATCATGGCAGTTGGGTGAAGTTCCCAACGACTGGAAAAAGGGAAATATAACCCCCATTTTCAAGAAGAGGAAAATGGAAGACCCGGGGAATTACAGATCAGTCAGTCTCACCTCTGTGCCTGGCAAAATCTTGGAGCACATTCTCCTGGAAGGCGTGCTAAGGCGCATGAAAAACAACAAGGTGCTTGGTGACAGCCAGCATGGTTTCACTAAGGGGAAATCCTGCCTGACCAATTTGGTGGCCTCCTGTGGTGGGGCTACAGAACTGATGGACAAGGGTAAAGCAGTTGATGTCATCTACCTGGACTTGTGCAAAGCGTTTGACACTATCCCACACGACATCCTTGTCTCTGAATTGGAGAGATATCAATTTGATGGATGGACCACTTGGTGGATAAAGAACTGGCTGGATGGCTGCACATAAAGAGTTGTGGTCAACGGCTCGATGTCCGGCTGGAGACCAGTAACGAGTGGTGTTCCTCAGTGATCAGTGTTGGGACCGGTCTTGTTTAACATCTTAGTTGCTGACATGGACAGTGGGATTGAGTATGCTGATAACACCAAGCTGTGTGGTTCAGTTGATACACTGGAGGAAAGGGATGCCATCCAGAGGGACCTCAACACGTAAGGTGGGCTGATACTAACCTTATGAAGTTCAGCCAAGCCAAGTGCAAGGTCCTACACCTGGGTTGGAGCAATCCCAGGCACAGCTACAGACTGGGCAAAGAAGAGATTCAGAGCGGCCCTGCAGAGAAGGACTTGGAGGTGTCGGTCGATGAGAAAATGAACACGAACCAGCTCCCGTGTGTGTTTGCAGCCCAAAAAGCCAACTGTATATTTGGCTGCATCAAAAGAAGTGTGACCAGCAGGTCGAAGGAGGTGATCCTGCCCCTCTACTCTGCTCTTGTGAGACCTCACCTGGAGTACTGTGTGCAGTTCTGGTGTCCTCAACATAAAAAGGACATGCAACTGTTGGAACAAGTCCAGAGGAGGGCCACGAGGATGATTAGGGGACTGGAGCACCTCCCGTATGAAGACAGGCTGAGAAAGTTGGGGCTGTTCAGCCTGGAGAAGAGAAGGCTGCGTGGAGACCTCATAGCAGCCTTCCAGTACCTGAAGCGAGGCATTAGAGATGCTGGAGAGGGACTCTTCATCAGGGACTGTAGTGACAGGACAAGGGGTAATGGGTTAAAACTTAAACAGGGGAAGTTTAGGTTGGATATAAGGAGGAAGTTCTTTACTGTTAGGGTGGTGGGGCACTGCAATGGGTTGCCCAGGGAGGTTGTGAGTGCTCCATCCCTGGCAGTGTTCAAGGCCAGGTTGGACGAAGCCTTGGGTGGGATGGTTTAGTGTGAGGTGTCCCTGCCCATGGCAGGGGGGTTGGAACTAGGTGATCTTGAGGTCCTTTTCCAACCCTAACTATTCTGTGATTCAATTCTATGATTCTAAAAAGGCAAGAAAGCCTGAAAGAATCTGTAAAGATTTGCTTGGTCCTTACATCATACATAGTAATGTATCAAGGCTTGTCTGTATGCCATAGTCAGAGTGCAGCTGGTTTAAGGTAATGTGAATTTATAGCATATTTGGTAATCTGCAGTAGCTCCCTACATGCACAGAGTATAGCTGAAGTTAAGGTTGCTTGTTCTGTTTTTGAATTAGAATAAGTTACTTCACATGAAGATGTTCTCAGTGCTGTATTCTCTGTCAAGTCAAAGAAAAATGCTCTGCTCAGTGTGAGTAATATTTGCTGATGAAAACCTTTTCCTTTACACAACTTTTCAGAGTAGGCAGCATTCAGTATGGGTCACAGACCAAAAACTTACAATGCCATAATTCATCTTTGAAATAATTATAAATCTGCTTGTCTTCATCAGTCATAACTTTGAATGGGTACTGAGGACTGATTACAAAAATTCACATTTTAGTTTATGAAGACCACATCACTAGAGTGAGGAGGGAATGTAGATAGGAAATCAAGTTGCTACACTCAAAACACATCCTTCGTTTTCACCTAGTTGAAATGCTACAATAGGCTGTACTTGACTTATGTTTTGAGTGACCCATAAAGGAGTGTATAGGTAAAGCCAAAGGTACTGTGACTATTTAGATTCCTGCTGACAGTGTAAATCTGAATATCTGCTTCTGTGCTACCTTCTCTTTTATGGATCACTACATACACCATGATACTTATGCAAGATGTAGGCATTAAATATTAGTCACAAAAATTAGCTGTGATTTTTTTTTTCCTACAAAGCAACATGAAGGAAAGCCATGGATCTAATTGACTGGAGAAGATTTGACCCAATTCACTTTCCTCTCAGTATGTTATTTCCAGACTATCAGTCTTCTTCAACAATTAGATTTATGCCTCTTATCTCATCCTATATTTAAAAATTTCAATTTTTAAATGTATTTCAACAGTCATAATTAAATGTAATTAAAATAATTATTTCTCAAGGTTTTCCCTGTGAATATTTCTTATCTCTATCATTTTCCCATTTCTCTTGCATCCAGACAAAATAATAAATCACATTATAGTCAAACTATAAAGCTGCTAGGCTGTACTGGGCTTTCTTTAATCAAACCTGAATGCATTATCTCCCTATTGAATCTTGTTTATTTTTTGTTGATAAATTGTCCCTATGACTGTCTCAGAGATATGTAAGAGAGTCAATTTTAGAAAATACTGGACCATTGATTGTATATCATCAATCACTCCAGCTACAGAGTTTGGAATAGATATCAAAAATGTTTGATATTTCATGCATTTTGGCAGTATTGTTAGCAAAACAAGAGTCACCTGAAAGCTAGAAAAGGGAAAGCTTGGCATGATCTCTGTAACATTCAACCAAGATAAGTGCTTTGGCTACAAGTCTAAATTAGCTATATTTACCACTGATCTAAAGCCTTTCTGTATGGCATTAAAACTCCTTTGTTTAAACAGAAAATCTATGTAAACATCCACCTGCAAAAAACACTTAGTTTAGCCAGGGTAAAAGTCATAAACAGAGATCCTGGAAAAAGAATGTTAAAGGATCAGAAAACTCAAAAAAAGGGAAAGAAACACAAATGGCTGAAATTAAAATAGGGCAAATTCCCGAGGAATGTTGAAGGCATTGGGTGGGCTGGTCTCCTCAGGGCCATAGGCATCATGACAAACAGAACACATTATAAAGACAGGCAGCAGAGGCTGGCTTAAGAATTGTCAAAACGATATGGAGCTAACCAAAAAGAATTGCGAAGGCTGTGAAAGACTGGCCACCATGAGTGAGAAATCCTTCCATTCCGACTAGAGTAAAGAAACATACCTAAAGAAAATAATCAGCTTGCTTGCCTGAAGTTCATTGTAATTATTGAGAACTGATCAATTGTTGATGTGTTATGATGACAGATGGTAGAATCATCTAATTCATTTGTTTTCACTGCGCCACCTCAATACTGTAGGCCATAAGTCTATTAAAAAACAGTATTAAGCAGTGGCAAGAAAGGTCAGCTGCCAGTTTTATCCTGGCAGTTGTACTTGAGAGATCTTGTTGGAGGCAGAAACTCTACATCACTTGAGAGCTACCAGTTTGTTTAAATAGAGAAGCTTCTGGTCAGTGTGTAAACAACAGCCAGGAAATACTAATAATTCTTTTGTTTTCTAATCATTCTAATAATTTGTGTTCTAATCATTCTTTTGTTTTTCTTATCATTCTTCTGTTTTCCTGGAGACCCACAGAGAATTCTGTGGAAGTTTAATGCCTGTAACTCACTGGATAAGAGTAAAAAAAAAAAAACAACCCAAAACAGTAATAGAAGAGTGTAATCTTTTTTCACAAAAGGTTGATTGAGAACAGTCAGAATGCATCTACTACAATAAGACTTGTCATGAAGGTCATGAAGTATATTCATATTCCGTGGTTAGATGACTTTATCTATGAAATTTTAGAGTCAAATACTTACACTTCAAATTAAAAATGATCTGTACAATAGGGATATGTAAGTACCTCATTTGCTGTATGTTCTTTTCCGCAAATTCATTGACTAGAATATTTGTGGAAAGTAATCACAGAAGCAGTGTGTACACAATTTAAACTAATTCCTTTAAAATCAAAAGAATATTCATAGAAATGTTTGCTGTGTTCACCCAATTCTAATTAATACTTACTTTTGACACCTGTGGAAATCAGATAAAGTATTAAAATAGAGAGTCTGAAGGAGTAAAATATCATTCTTCCACTAGTATGTGATTAACATATTGTCAAGTTACACCTTTTAGAAACAATGTAAAACTTTAACTAGAAATATTCAATTCAATTATATTGCAGGAAGCCATTGGCTAGCTTATTAGTATGATAAAAGTATGGAAATTATTGCAGTTTAAGAACCCTGGGGGGGGGGGTACTAATATGCTAATTGCAATTAAAGCTTGATATCAGTTCCATGTAGGAAGTCCAAGTTTGAGATGATTTGAATGAGAGCAGCAATGTTAATTAATCGAAAGGTTTTTTACTTCATATTACTAAGCCTTGCTGATGAATCTAGCACGAAAGACTACTACTGCTGACAAAAAAACATCTAGGAAGCAAACCACTTCATGACAATAAATCCAAAAATCCAGCAGTAATGTGATGACTACCCAGCTGGGTGGTTGCTTTTGTGCCCCAACTACTCAGGCTGTTTCTTAAGCCAACATTATCTTTCCATTGCTCCTTCATTGTGTCAATGAAGCACTGCAATATTAGTTATTACATAATTAGTGGCTTTTGGTACTTCCACCAGAATCAAAAATACAAATGTTTCATGCTGGAAAGCAGCAAATATGCAGTAATTTTTGCTAATGTTAGAGACCTTGGGGTACAATAACAAAGTTGCCTTCTCCCTACTCAAATGGACAAATCATGGAGACGGGACACTGTCCTTGTTCCTTTATGCTCACCAGAATGTCCTCCCAAGAAGTCACAAGTCTTCTGGTTCAAGCCAAGTCCTTACAAAATACACATGAACTACATTAGCTCTTTTTTATTATATATCCTTCATTCAAGTAGCTTGTACCTTAACACATAAATTATTAAACTTCTCCACATGAAACTTCCCTAAATTATATCACACTCAGGCTAAATATTGGTCAGCATGACTGATTATGCTTTATGCATGCTGAAAACTACAACTACATGTTGCAAGCAACAATAGACTATTGCAGACAGCAGCAGCATCTGCCCAAAGCAAATATTTACCCTTGCTGTGACGGCATCTGATGGAAAGCTTTTGCTTTTTTTTTCTTTTACTATGTATAACCAATGTAACAGAGATTTTTGGGTTTTTTTTCTCTTTCTTCCATTTATTTATATCTCTAATATAAAAGACTTTGAAATACAGAAGAAACACATGCTAGAATTAAAATACTTATGGCAAAACATCATTCAAAAGATCCATTAGCAGACAGAGCAAGTGATATAGAGAAATCTACTAATATATCCTTATTCTCTTTAGTGTTCCTACAAGCTGGATCTTAGCAATGGGCCGTTAATGAGCTTTAGTTAGAGTTAGAAATGAACTTGAATATTCAGCCCTCCAGCATCTGTATAGAGGAGCTGGCAATCTTTGTTGAAAGTGATGGGTGTCTCTTCCTCCCTTTCAGCTGTCTGGCACTCTCACCTCCACGAAAAACCCAGTTGCCACATAGGTCACTGTTAGACAACCTGTGCTGTAAAATAACCTTGTGGTTAATACTGCAAGGTTGTCTCTGAGCTACAAACCAAGCATTTGCAAATGGAGGTCCCCTCAACCATTAAAAATGCTACAGTCAGAAAGTCTTCTTTAGGGCTAGGGGGAAGGAGGAAAGAGTCAGATATTAATTTTGTCTTCCTACTGTTCTGTACTGCATACCTCTCTTTCAGTTGTGCATTCTGATGTGTATGTGTGCTGCAACTTCCAAACCCACAAAAATAAAAGCGAATGCTTTTTGCCATCTGCTTTACTTACAATGTTAGCAACTTTTCTTCCCAGGCCTTTCATTTTCCTCTTTAAAAGATACTCAAACATATATCAATAGATTTCTTTGTGACTCTAACTAACTGAGTTATATATTATTTTTCAGCAGTAGTAGGTGTTGAAGAATTTCAATTGAAATTTGAAGGTTCCTGGCTCCCAAGCCAGCAGGAGATGAGGTTTAATTGCTTGGAAATACATTTTCACAGCTGATACTGGGGAACAGAAAAAGTCTGTATGTCAAGAGCCTCTAAGCTAATCATTTAGCCATAACATGCACCACCCCATACCTGGGGACAATGTAACTGTTAACAGCTTGAAGCTGTTGAAAAAATACACCAGTGAGGTTTCGTCTATTTTTCTAATGCTATTCTTTACCCTGAATAAACTAATAGAAATGTCTTATTTTCAGTTCTGTCAGTTCAAATGAAAACAGTTGTGTGTTCACCTAGTTTTAGCATTGGAATTTATTAGATCTGAGACTGCTCATTAAGGTAAAAATTTTGAAGTTGCTCAGTTGTTAATACACTGCCTGTATAAACTCAGGGTCTGCTTGTTATATCTGGTTACACCCCAGAGGCTGAGATTTTGTTTCCAGCACTACAGATCAGGTCAAGAATTGCAGTAACAATTAGCCATTAGTCACTAGATCTCAATTTACCATAATAGGAGGTAATTTCTTGTGAGCATTTTCTTCCTGGAAAGGAAGAAGAAACATAGTAAACTGTCAAGCTTCTGAAAATTGAAGTGTGGAAAAGCTGGGTATGGCTTCTGAAAAAATAACAGCGATAAAGTTTTATACTTCTTTTTTGAGCTTACCCCTTTTATCATGGGCAGACTCTGCATATATTGACAATGCCCAGTATAACAACAGTCTTCTTTTTTTCAAATCTCAAAGTTGAAAACCTATCTAATCTCACAAAGAATCAAGGAGATTGTTCCTGACTCAGTAGAGGTATGTGAAAGAGATGCTGAGAAACTTGCCCTGCGTTAACGTCCTGCTTGTTTCTGGTATAATTATTACTTTCCCATCACTTAAATGAAGGACAGAAAAGAGGCATGGGTCTGGTTTTTAAAGTGTACTTCACTAATAAACCTTTTTGCACCCACCAGAAAAGGAGCCAGCAGTTCCCCTCACTCACAAACTATGCAGAGGGCCACCAAACCACATTTCTAAGCGCAGGAGATGCATGGTGAGCATGGACGCTTGGCTTCCATGCTGCTGCTAATTCAGGCTCTGAAGTAGAAAAAGTAGTAAATGGCCCTTATGTGGAGGCATGCTCTCCTGCCACACAGGAAACCTTATAACAACTCCCAGACACCAAAAAAGGGTGTTGGTACTCAGCAGTCCCAGCTGAGCTTGAGCTTTGCTGTTTTGTGAAAGGAGCAGCCAACTGTGAGGTACTTGGATTGCATAGCAAGACTTTGCTTCCTGCTCTCCAGAAGAAATATTTTATTTTAATTCTGCAGCTGAAAAAGAATTTTGAGGGAAGCTTCGAAACTTAGAGGATGTATGCTGTGAGTTGGCCTTACCTAAAAACAGTCTTTGTAATTAATATAAACAGGGGAGGGATCTCATGTCTATTGGTAGCTTAGCTAACAATCAGTTGACAGATAGTTAACTATAGGAAGGTCAAAGGTCAGGGCTTTTAAACTATAGGTTGATGATCCCTTGGGGACAGTGTGGTGTGAAAAAGAATTTGGTATGCTTGATGTTATGGGCATGATCATCCTGCCAAAATCCATTAGCATTCACTTTTCCTTCAAATAAGCATTAAGCTTGCTTTTAGTATTTTTTTTCAAGGCAGATTTCTTATCATTCTTAGTAAGCCTTTATACGCATGAAATATTTCATTCCTTATATGATAAAAAGTGATTTTTCAGGAATTGGTAAAATGCATGCTATATTCTTCAACTGGGTCTATTTAGCACATTGAATATAATTCTGATAAGCTTCAAGTTAAATTGAAGACTTCGCAGAGAAATATAGTCTTACTGAAGGTGCAGCTTAATGTATGGAGCACTATATTATCTTTTGTAAATTTCTTGTTTATAGTATGAAAAAAAACCAAAACAAATCTGGGTATCCTATTTAAAAGAAAATCGGAAATATTTCAGTCCTACTTTGTGGCTCTTAGACCCAAAGTGTTTTAACTTGACATTTCTCTGGATATTTTCTGAGATCTTCTTTGACTCTCTAGATAGCTGTAAGGGAGAGAAAATTCATTTGTTTTTAACATTTGTTCGTTGCAGTTTCAAAAACACTTCTTATCATGACCTTGAAAGTAAAGAAGCTTGTAGATATTTTTTTATGATATTCATTAGTAAGTAATGCATAAAGAATGCTAATAATATATAGCTGAAATATATGAAGGACTGTATTTTTTCATTATGTTAGAAAACAAGATGTGCAACTGAAAGGACAAAAAGGTGTGGCATATGTACCTTAAATAGTCTGAAAGCTTAAATTAAGGTCAGTTAGAAAGTGTAATGAAAGTAAAATGAAAACAAATTTCCTAGCAGATAATAACATATTTGTAGCTGTTATATAATGCTGAGTTCAAGTATGATTTACATCTCCTAAGTAAAAAGCTATTACATGCAGCTTTGAATCTGACTTCTGTCAGCTTCAGAACATGCATCCTACCATACATTTCCATCCCATATGTCAATGTTTAAAAATAGGTTTGGAAAATCAAATTAAATCTTTGATGTTCACTGTTGTAGCTTTGGATGTTTATAAAAAAATCAAGTCAATGCCTCCTAATATGGAATAAATCTTGAATTTACCTCCCTATAGATTACATCTCTATCTTCAGAAAGGCTCAGTCAGTCTGGTTCATTTGATGGGCAGATGCATGTCATACGACACTTGATGAGAAACTTGTGAGCATACTTTGGCCATGTCTACATTGAGCTGTCAGATGGAATTCTCTTGGGTATCTTTCCTTTTCCTGTGCATCAGAGCAAAATAATATTTTATTGTTAGTCATAATTAATAATTCATTGAAATGCACCAAATGAACACACAAAAAAAGAATGTGCATATAAATCTTATTAGGTCCCTGGATAAAGTCACAATATGCTTTTGCATTTTGAATTTCCAGGCGTATATTATATCATCCAATATTGGAACAAGCTGAGAAATGTAATATAAAAATTTGATAAATTGCTTTCTGTCTGTAAATGAGAAAACAGACTTGTAAAATGTGAAGTGAACCATTCTGGCAAAGTAGAATTTGAGCTTAGAGTGTAAACACTTGAGTTAATGGCTAGGGTATCTCTAAGTCTCAGAAGCTGTGGTACACAGGGAGGGTGAAAGTGAGGTTATGGAAGCTCTTCAATATTTTACTTTGAACATCCTTACAGGCCTTAATTAGACAGATTACCTGTTATGCATGGTGCAGTGTGCTGAACAGTTTTAAACTGGCTTGTCCTCAAGGCAAATGGAAGGCAAAGTCAGAAAGCATTACACTCTACACAAATAACAAAGAACGTGCTATTAAGTAAGTGTTATGGTAAAAAAAATGAAAGATTCCCAGCCCATATACATTTTATGTTTTAACTTTACCTAGTACAAAAGAGTCTGTTAAATATTTCCTGATCATTTGAATTTATGTACCTAACCTGTCCACCTCTTCAGTGCCTCAATCAGTGAGAAGCCATAATGACATTTAATGTTGTAATTACTTGATTTTTTTATTTATGTTGCTTTATGACTGAGGAAAATGTGACATTAAAATTAATAAATGCCTTATAAGTGGATTTTTTACATCTTAGTACAATTCCATACCTATAGTAGAAAACATAAAGGAACAGTAAGTATGTTTACCAGTGTTTCCAGGAAACAAGTGTTAACTTGCTGTATATATGCTAAATTCCAGAATCTATTTAATCGTTTTATTCAGCCAGCCCCCTACAGGGAAGGTCACGATGTCAAGCAATCCTGAATGGTATTTTGTGTGAATTGGGAACTGAACTTTTTAAAGGCCAGAGGTTTAGGAACATAAACCAGATGTGCTCATTTGAAATAGTCTACTTATTAAAAAAAGGTCAAGCACTTAGATCTTTTTTAAATCTTACTGTCAGACACACTCCATAGAAGTAAGAATTTTACTATTCTAATGGCATAAATTTCACCAATTTTTTAGATTAAATATGTCTTCTGATCTTTGCCATGAATACATCACTTTCCTATTTGCAAAACTGTTCCAGTCAATAATTTTCACAGTGTAAATCTAGATAACACTTTGGTTAGTGTGAAGATGTTCTGGTGTGTATGGAGGTTTCGCTCTAGATATATATGTCTAAAAATTGACATCTAGCCCATAGGAGTCAAATGAAATGTCAGTTAATTGTTAATGCAGTTTAACTCCATTGGTCTGCCTGCTAAACTATTTTACTGAACTGCTTATATTGAGTGGCAGGATATTATTTATTACTATGCTCAAATTTCAAGAGGTATGGGGGGAAGAAGTCAAAACTTTTTCCAACTTCCACCCAGGGTACTGAATATTAAACTGTGCTCTATCCATTCTGCTTAAACAAGTAGTCAACTCAATGCTCAGAAGTAGCCCAGATCAACAGAAGCTGACAGCATCCCTCTCCTCCCATTTTCAGCCTTACCATTCTTGCCAGAGCCCCTCAAATGAACAAAGCAGAAAAAAAGAAAAATAGATACTTGATACAGCAATCAAAAGTTACAGCAGAACAGAGTAAATGAAACACCTAGCTTTGGTGACATACAGCAAAGGATGTATAACTGATTGATTGCCACTAAATGTCTGTAGTTCTGCTTTCAGTGTTGTAGATTCTATAGCTATGGACTATTATTTCAACTACTTCATGTTCTTGAAGGTGGCAGGAACCCTGGAGCTGTAATAAACAAAAAGCAAATCCAGTGGTTGGAGATGGTGTTTTGCCTTCTGCTTGAGCTACGTTACTCTGTCCCTCACCAATACTGAGTAACTACACAGAACAAGAACAAACCTAACCAGATAATGGGCTGCTACAAAACCAAACACAAGAAACCACAACACCTGAGCAAAACCAAAACAAACAGATAAGAAACCCCAAAATAATAATTGAGAACATTTTTGCTAAGTTTATATTCAGATGGTTTCTTCTTCTGTTCCTCATTTGAATCACAATTTTTGCAGTGGTCTTTATTCATAGTGAACTGCAGATGACTTTCCATTTCTAGGTCAGGAACATTATTCATCCTTCAATGTATATTTCAATTTTTTTGGAATTTCCATTTATTTGAATGAAATTCTGGGCTGTACCTATTTAACTTTACACAGAAAACCCTAAGCACTGGTACACACTCAACAAATGTTTTCCTGCAAAGGCTTCTCATAATATCTTTTTTTTCTTTCTTTTAAAGGCACTATAATTTGTTTTTTTTTTTATCTTTGAAAGGTTAAACAAGTGTTTGGAAATGTTTTTCCTATTTTCTCTGATGTAAGATCTGAGTAGAATATATCTAGCATAAGCCATTTCACAAAAGTTTTCCTTGGATTTCTAGCGTTATTTCTGAGAATTAGAATCACAAAATTTGTCATATTTGATAAACTTAGAGCATTCTTCTAAATTGTCCAAAAAGAAACCAAACTTTAAACAAATGTATTTTCTTATTCTATATTTTTATGGAGATTTCATAGACTGTAGGTACAAAAACATTTGAAAAAAATGAAAAATTCTGTCTACCAGTTTTAATACTTTTTACAGACACATGTACTTTCAAGGTAAAAAAAAAAAACAACCCACAAATAAATGAGGAAGTCTAAAAGCCTCCTTCTAGTAGGATTTCTCTTTATTATTAATGTTATTATTTTTTAAAAAGCAGATAATTGAATTGACTTAGTTTCTTCTTTGGAAAGCTTATTGATCTAGCATATTTAAGTATTAAGCACTTTTACAGTCCCGGTGATAAAGCTTAGAAACTTCGGGTTTCTTTTAATCAATGTTATTAATTGGAACTGTGCATAACTGACACGAGTCTCAGAGGTTGAATGCATGGAATTTTCTTTAAGTTTGTATATTATTATTTGGTTCACTATTACTTGAGGATTAGTTCAATCTTTTTAATAATAAAACATAACGACAATATAAGGTTAAATGTCTTTCAGTTACATTCTTTATACTTGTTTGTTGGGTTTCTTTGTATTGGTGGAGTTAATAGCAAATATTAGCATTGCTCTATTTCAGAGGCAAAATAATGCATTTCCTTTTGGGAAGACCTGTTCAAAAACAGTTTACAGAAAATAAAAGTACATGATTATCAAAATTTTAGGGCTTTAATAATTATAGGAACTGCAAAGAACAAAGCTCCTTCTAAAATGTTCATTTCAGTATTTCCTATTTTTCTCACACAGACGCTACATTTTAATTTTATTTCAACAACTAAAGTAGCAATATCAAAATTCATTATGGTATATGAAACTGTATGGATGAGACTCATTCAATTGATGGGAGGTTATGAGAAAATATAAGTAAATATATTAAATTAGAACATACAACTTTATTAATCTAAGGCTTATTTTGCTTCTTGGGCAAGAAAAAAAATAATTGCCTTAGTCTACAGAAGAGAGGTTATGCTAGCAGGTAACTTAAAACATCTGATGGAATGTGCTACCTAAGGACAATGCTTAGACATCCAGGGCAGCGCAGTGATGAACGTGACTAGATAATGTGAAAAGTCTCAAAGGAAAATTTACATGAAGTAATGTGACATATTAGACAGTATGCTGAAAAGCTGTGAGAGAAACTGGATTCAGCAGACCCTTCTCAGCTGTATCTGCCCTTCTGTGAGGAGCACCCTGCAAATAGAAGATGTTGCCAAAGCTAGGATTTTCTGACAACCCCACCTTAGCAGTGAAGATAAAAAGGTCTGTTTCATATTCTCTGACCCATAAATCCTAGTTGCCTCCTTTTCTTAGTTAAATTGATATAAAATCAAGCACCTTCACATTATACAGTATTACCTTTGAATCTCTGCTTCATTCTTGATCTTGGATAGGAAAAGTTGACCTTACTGATATGAATTTGAAATAACTTCAGTGATGGTCAGAAATACCCGGAAAAACATCTTTTCTAATGTAATTTAATTCGTGTTGGTTGTTCAGAGGTTACTACCAGTATAGTTCTGGCCTCATTGGACCAAGGTCTTGATCTGAATTGTTGGCAAAAAGCTCACTGACTTGCCCAGAACAGTGATTTTGCGATGTAGTCTGTGTGATCCTGAAGTCTTTTAACACATGTATAATATTATAAAGACAAAACCAAAGAAACCAAACATTTTCTGTAATTGTGCTCTTCAATTTTTATTTTTTATTTCAGTAAGCTCTTTGACTTTAGTCATTGTAATAATTTCTGAGACAGTAGAGCATAGCAGTCCAGGATTTTATTTTATGAGGCACTGTGAAAATGGAAAAGATGTCTTTACCCAAAATGATGCTATTCTTCTCCACTTTCTCTGACAAAAAGGTTTAGACTGTTCACAGTTATCTGCCACCTATGCAGTTTAATACTGCTTCCAATTATGCCAAAGTAAACGTATGCTATAAAAACCTCTGCTGCTTTATATTCTGTGTGTTACCTAACAATCCTCTTCCCTGTTTGCCTTTTATACTGCCGTTATGCTCTGGACTGATGGTTTCAATGATTTTCCTATTCCTGATCATTGTGCTGGATGATTGTTCTATTAAACTCAGAGTCCCTAGATTGGTTCCTTGCTTCACACCTAATTATTTTCTATTTATCTCATGCTTATACAAAGTTATCTGAACCTCTTTGGTTTAAAAAAATAGTGGGATTCACAAATAAGGAAGCTGAGAAGCTGGTTTGGTTAGTGATTTATGAGTTACAACAGGATCCTTTAGCAGCTTTAGAGAATTTTGTTGATACCAAAGAAATAATTCCATCAGTTAGGTGGTACCTTGCTAGATTCAGACATGCTACCAGTTCTCCTCCTCCTCACGTTTTGAAAAACACTGGCTTTTGCATACATACTGTGGAGCTGCTGTGTTTTCAGCAGCATACTGGCAAAGACAGTTCTATACAACTTTTAAGTATTTCTGATTGACCACAACAGTATGAAAAACTCCTTCAGATAGCTGTATTAGAATAGTGCTTCTACAAAAACATAGTTTTGGAAGTTCTGGTTGTTAATTTACATGACTGTTTTCATGACCATTTTGGATATATGAGAGATGTTTAGTATTAGGTTATTTCTAAAGTTACTACAAGCCATATAATCTGCAGGACTCCTTGGGTTTTATGGTTTTTTTAGCTAGTTTTTTCCAGTTTTATTTCCTGAGAATATTACTAATATTGCATTCTAAAAATCTGTAAAGTATGAATGTTACCAACGCCTAGGACAGTGCACATTCTTTGCATTGGATATAGATACTTGTCCACCTGAACCTCTAATATTCCATAGCACCAGAAAAGGTCTAATGTGGCAACGGGGGCACGGACTCCAGTTGTGGTGCAACCAAAATCATTTATTGAGTAAGCTTACAGGCTTTTTATAGACCCCTGCCTAGTGGTTAGTAATTGTTAATATTGGTTAGTTTCTTTTTGGTACTTTTCGCAACATCATATGCTTTTCCCAGCCAAAAACGTTACTGATCATGCGCCTTTTCAACCAATCACATTACTGTCCATGTGCCTTTTCTTGGACAATTTGTCCCACATGACATCCTTGTCTCTAAATTGGAGAGACATCGATTCGATAGATGGACCACTCGGTAGATAAAGAACTGGCTGGATGGCCGCACGCAAAGAGTTGTGGTCAATGGCTTAATGTCCAGCTGGAGACCAGTAACAAGTGGTGTCCCTCACGTGTTGAAACCGGTCTTGTTTAACATCTTCCTCGCTGACATGGACAGTGGGATTGAGTGCGCCCTCAGCAAGTTTGCTGATGACACCAAGCTATGTGGTTTGGTTGGTACGCTGGAGGGAAGGGATGCCATCCAGAGGGACCTCAACACTCTTGTGAGGTGGGCTGATGCCAACCTCATGAAGTTTAACCATGACAAGTGCAAGGTCCTACACCTGGGTCAGAGCAGTCCCAGGCACAGCTCCAGACTGGGCAAAGAAGAGATTCAGAGCAGCCCTGTGAAGAAGGACTTGGGGGTGCTGGTCGATGAGAAAATGAACATGAGCCGGCAGTGTGCGCTCGCAGCCTAGAAAGCCAACCGTATCCTGGGCTGCATCAAAAGGAGCGTGACCAGCAGGTCGAAGGACGTGATCCTGCCCCTCTACTCTGCTCTTGTGAGACCTCACCTGGAGTATTGTGTGCAGTTCTGGTGTCCTCAACATAAAAAGGACATGGAACTGTTGGAACAAGTCCAAAGGAGGGCCACGAGGATGATCAGGGAGCTCAAGCACCTCCTGTAAAAAGACAAGCTGAGAAAGTTGGGGCTGTTCAGCCTGGAGAAGAGAAGGCTGCACGGAGACCTCATAGCGGCTTTCCAGTACCTGAAGGAGGGCTATAGGGATACTGGAGTTGGACAATTCGTTAGGGACTGTAGTGGCAGGACAAGGGGTAACGGGTTAAAACTTAAATAGGGGCAGTTTAGATTGGATATAAGGAAGAAGTTCTTTCCTGTTAGGGTGGTGAGGCACTGGAATGGGTTGCCCAGGGAGGTTATGAATGCTCCATCCCTGGTGGTGTTCAAGGCCAGGTTGGATGAAGCCTTGTGTGGGATGGTTTAGTGTGAGGTGTCCCTGTCCATGGCAGGTGGTTGGAACTAGATGATCTTAAGGTCCTTTCCAACCCTAACTATTCTATGATTCTATGATTTTTTTTGTGCCCAGATGTATAAGCGCATTTCTCTGTTACTTTATTACTTTCTATTTTCCTTGAACACACATTCTTTTGTCCCTTTAGTCCACATTGGAGACTTTCATAAGCTCCTGTGAAAGTCCAGGGTACAACATTATATCTTTGTCTTCCGTAACTTTCTTTGTTTCAATATCTACAGTTCTCGGAGATTATCTCAGTGTTTTAACTTCAATTCCTCTTAACTCCCATGGTTTGCAGCTGATGAGGGTCAGGATGTCCGTGCTCTTGTCCAGGTCTGCTGGCACAACTTCTTGTGCAACATTCCCCACAGTCTAATAAAAAGTATATGCAAAATTGAATCTGCCATCCAAGAAGGGAAACACTCAATCCCACTCCCGAAAGCATTACTGATTAAAAGAGTATATTTTTGCTTAAGTACCATTTAATGCAACTGTTAAATGCTGTGTGCTACATTTTCTTCTAGTAGTCAAACTTATTCCCTGTCTTTGTCAATTTACAAAGCACACCATCCTTGAGTTGCCTTTTGAAGAAAGTTTACTGCTTCAATATATGTATTTCAATAATTAATGGAATGATAAAGTAAGACTAGATTTTACTATATGTCCACTGAAAATGTAAGAAAGAAAATTAACAGGAGGTATTTTCATTTTAATAATTTATTGGAACCAATTTTTAAAATATGAATTTAGCATTTAAAATATACTTTCTTTTTTATGTTTTCTGTTAAATTGAAGTTAGTTACTTTAGTCACCATTTTGATGTACTGAAAAACACACTCCATAAAAATGTCCTCTGTGCACTAATATAAATTGTGTTCAAGCTAAGGTTTTGTAAACTGTGAATCACTGGTTTGGATTAACCTTGTAAGTGATCATTAAAGTCCTTTATTTAGCAATGTTTTACTCGTTACTGGTTTCAGTTATAAATCAAGTTTTCTGTTGAACAAAGCTTAGACGGTCCATATCCTGAGAGGCAACAAGGAAAATGTTTGCAAAGAAAATCCCAACAGACATCAAAGACAATTGGAATTAGGAGAGAATTAAAGAGGGAAATGATATGCAGCAAAGATAGATTGTTGTTTTCCTGGTTTGGCTTGGTCTGTTTTTATTTCTAGCAAGATGCTCCTTTGGAGCCCTGCTGTTATAAAAATCCTCACATACTACTTTGCTCTTGAGATTTACTACCATTGAAACATTGTCTTTATGTCTGTGGTAAGAAATTGCATTCCATTATATTTAGGTTTTTAAGATTTGATTCTGCCCAGCACAGTGCAGAACATGCAAATGGTTCTTCTATAGACTTCGTAGTAGAATTACTCTTGGACTTATGTGTCTAACTGGATAGGGGCTTCTTTTGACAATAATTCAACAATCCTACTTGAGAAGTGGTGAAATCATCCCTTACCAGTAAAATGTATTTTTCTTGTCAAGAAGAGTTCAGTTCATAGTAGTCCTTAACCTTTTGCCCCTCGTATTCCTTGCTGATATCTAATTTGCTTAATTTTATTTAATGACTTGCTGAAGAAAAAATATGGCAGGTATACTTGCAATGTTGTTTAGAATATCTAGCATGTCTTGACATTTTGCATCCTAACAAAATTACAATTATAATGTCATTAAGTATACCTAACATGCCCTGACACTCTATTTAGAAGAATGAACATGGCATTAAAGACTGTATTCCAAAAACATTTATGTTCCTGCAGTATGCATAGGAATAGTAATTCAGCAGTTGAATTTGGTTTTGAAATCAAACTTCAAAGTGTTTTAAGAATGTTTCTTACAGAAACAGGACATACATTCAAGAGAGCAGAGATGCAGTTAGGATTTGCTAAGCACTTTTTCCCTTACAGTATTGACAGAAATCTTTTGAAAAAACAAACGAACAAACCCAAGTAAATGCTAATCAGAAATTTAAATTGTCCTTCATATGCCAATAACTTTTCTCACTCTAAATGAAGATAATTTTGGAAGGTCAGTAACTAATGTGAGCAAAAGTGTGTTGACCTGAATATTTATCAAACATGAGTAAGAATCAGAATCATTATTAAATCTGAAGAGGTAATTGAATATACCTTTTCTGCCATCTTTCTATTTCTGCATGGCTGAATGAGAGACAAGATTTATTAGTGTAACCAACAACTGATGGCATGAAAGAGCAGAGTTAAACTCCAATCTCAGTCTTCCTCCAGGACAGTTGGCAATATTCTAAGCAAGCACCTGAAACCTTCTACTTCAGTCATTTGTCTGTGACTTAATTCCTGTTTGCAAAACAAATTTAATTGTTTTAAAACAAACTGCCTTTCTCTACCGGATTGTTGTGACAATATGTACATTAAACATTGAGGACAATGAGAAGTGTACAAGCAGAGTCAACACCCAGCAGGCTGGCCATGCATACAACTGCATACTGATTAGGCTGTAAACTCTGCAGCTTGAAGCCTGCTAGCTCTGCCCTTCAGTCCAGAAAACTCCGCTGAGCTGCAGTGTAGGGAAGTACCACACAAGCTTACTTTCCCTTTCCTCAGCTTGTTTGGTGCTATCTGAGAATATATACTTAGCAATGCTTCTTACGATGCTTAATGTCTTAACATATCTTGCAAGAAAGTCAAAACTCTCATTCTTGACATCTGGCCCTCAGTGTCATTCTGTGGCCAGATGTCATTCTTGACATCTAAGGAGAAAAAATCATCTAATAATCTTTTAATCATCTTTTCATCTAAAGAGAAAAAATCTTGGAAAGCACAGCTCCCCTCAAGGCCAGTTCTTTGACAGGTTGTGATACATCAATAAGAAGCACAACTGTAGATTACTTTGTTATACCATCAGATAAGTGATTGAAATGAAGAAATGTGGCTAACATTAGTCAGGTTTGTTGAAGGGAGTTTTAATGTCAGGCCCAAACAACAGCATGGACATCACCTATAACTATATTAGATACAGGATAGAAAATACAACTCAGCAGCCAGATGAACAGCCTGCTTCTCCATTGTCCCTGCAGTGCTGGTGAGTCTGCCTTGAAAGAACACCTGAAAAAGTGACCCAGCTTTTGCAGGTACAGAGAGGCTTCTGTAGAGAAAGCAGCAACCTCAACAGTACATAAATACTTCATTTTTCCCTCTTAGTATATTTCTTTTTACCAAGACTGCTGTTGGCACTGTATCTTATTAGCCGCAGGTAGCCCATAGCCCTTGGGCGCTAAAAATCTGTTACTGTAATATTTATTCCAGAGCTGCAGACTGGATGAACAAGGGAATAAGGTAAGATTGACTCTGGTAGGCTGAGAATTTTACAGAAACTATGTTTCACTGAATATATGGATTTTAAATGACTTTATTAGAATTTTCATTTAAGTGTTTCCTAAAATCTTATTGTGATATTATTAACAACGTACAAAATTTGGAAATTGAAAATGCAGAGATAAAAAAATTATTTGTTACAAAAAAGGCCTCACAGGTCTCTGTGGAAATAGAATATTCTAATGTCTGTTTATACCAGCAGAAATAAATTGTGTTTGGTAAACATAATGTTAGTCATTTGCAAACATGGAAAAATGTGGCCTTTTTTTGTTTGTTTGTTGTTTGTTTCAAAGACTTTGCATAGTACATTGAATTTATTTGACTTAAACTGAATTTAGCCTAGTAAGACTTTGGCTGTAGACAGAAATTTCCTTCTATGTATGCATGCATTTTTCTTTTCCCTCTCTTCTCTCTTCTTTCTTCCCTTTTTCTTTCTTTCCTTTGCTCCTTCTTTGCTTTCTTCCTTCCTTCCTGCCTTCCTGTCTTCCTGCTTGCCTGCCTGCTTGCCTGTTTTAGATATTTGTCCCAGTCCTGTTATGCTGTCTTCCGGATTTCATGCTTCACTTTTTAGCTTCATTGCTCTCATCATTCATATTATAAATATCAAACCTATATGTCTCAGGTAATGGTACTCAAATTACACATAACAGAAGGAAATCTCTAAATAAATAAAGTCAGTTTGAAGAGTTACTAAGCTGTCATCTTCCTAATAAACCACCATAAGAAGTAGGTCATGTCTTAAAAATATCAACTAGAAAAACATCAAGGTTACTTTCTTTTAATTTTCTGTTTATTGTAAAACAAATTATCTAATTGATATTTGAAATAAATTAATATTTTCCAGAAAACACAATTCGACAGCCATTCAGATTTAATAAGTCTTTGCTTCTAAATTTGGAAACATGCATTTTCCCACACTCTTCTTTCAAAAAAAAAAAAAATTTTATTCACCTGATTAATACAGAGCAGTTTCTGTACCACAGTGCAGCCAAGGGAGAGATGGATTAATATGTCAGCTAAAATTGACAGTAGGACGACTAGTAACCTGCTTGATATAATTCCGTGGGGTTTCAGGCCTTCTAGGTGAATACTTATAACCAGAAAACTTGGGTTTAAGTAAAGATATGCAATTGCTAAAGTAGCTTTTGTTCTGATACAGAATACTAAAATTACGAGCTTGTAGAAGACAAACAAAAAAAATAAAATTAATTCTTCTCTTAAATAGTTGTTAGAGCAGGTTTTCTTTCTTATTCCAGGGACAAAATGGTCCTAGATCCTTGCTTAGAAAAGACAGAATTTTTAGAATGAAAAAACTGTCAATATTGAATGTATTTATCATAATGTTAATGCACATAAGAAGGGACTTAATTTTTAATCTCAGCTGATACATTGAGAAAATAAGGAAACAAAACTGGAAAATGACACAAAGTGTCTAAAGGAGTGGGTGTTTGATAGCAGTCACTAAACATCTAAGCAGGTGACATTATAAACGCAGGTGTTTTCAGTGCTAGTTATGTGTCAAGTAAGGTTTATAAAATACCAAGTTTTCCTTCCACATACGGCTGAATTCTGGTCCCTAGTGTCCTGTCCAGCCGGGTGTTAAATATCTTGGGATGCAACTGGGGTCCAGCCTCTCAGGAGGGAGAGCTTGGTGAGTGCATAACGCAAGAGAATCAATTCCCAGAGCTGTTATTTTGCCCACCACAGTCCAAACTTGGATCAGCCAACTGACTGTCTAGGAAAGAAAGTAAAGTGCAAGAGGGAGCTGGTTCAAATGGAAGCCTAGCCCTTCAAAGCAGTATGAAGGCATTGGTAAGCAAAGCCAGTGTAGACATTGCTTCAGGCTTTCCCTACTGTAATTATTTCATTCTAGTGTTTTAGGTGAAAATCAGTTCATATGGATATAGCCTCATATCAAAAAGGTTTGCATTATTTTTGTTTGAAGATGCTATGTGTAGTAGCTCATAAGGCATTAAAAAAACAAACAAAAAAAAATGGGGGTTAATTATGTAAAATATACAAGCACGTATAGAGAGGCTCCATGTCTCACACACAGTCCAAACATATGTTATAAACAAAACCAAAAAATGTATGCTGCAGTCTAACCATGGGCCTAATTTAATTGTGACAACAATCTAATATCCAGAATTTAAACTGAAGTTTTGCAAGTACATTTATCAATGTCTCCTGCTTATTGCCAAACATTAATTCTTCTATCAGTGCTCTCATTTGCACTGTCTAAACAACTATGTTTCTCACTTAATTCAGAGAATGACCTTTTATAACTAAAAGACGAAAATTAGCAGCAAGAACTTAATGATGTAAGATAAAAATTCTATTCAATCTGCAATAACAGTTTTTATTTCTACAGGTTTGTTTTCTGAAAGGTATAAATTTGTCATCTGTGGTGTTCTGAAAGACTTTTCATACAAAGCCATAAAAACGCAGCTCCTTTGCTTAGACAACTGTATAACTGGAGATCTCCAATGAACTTATCACACACCCTCATGGAAGTGCCTGGAGTGCGTTGCCAGTGTTGTAGTTGCTGCTAGTAGTGAGGATCTGCAGATCACCCAGCCAGCATAAGGCACAAGGTACTCGGATGTCCTGCCTCTCATCTGGCAGACTTAGACTTTCTAACAAGAAAGACAATGAAGTGCTGGCAAAAAATGTCCCCTAAGGAGCTAGTGGGCTCCTTGGCCCCAGGGAAGGTAGCACCTGCCTCTCCAGGAGCTGCCTGAGAACATTGAGGCCACACAACTGTTCACCTCCATTTAGTTAGACCCTAAAATTAAGCACATGGTTTAAAGATTGTAATGCTTATGTCTGATAGAGAGGTAAAGTGCTGAACATCTGCAAGCACAGGAAGATTTTATGAAGCCAGACGCTGCCCATTAATTACACTTGGCCTCTCTTCATATGATGTCCCAAGGCTCTTCATGTAACTATGAAGGTCGGAGCCTTGGTATGTCTCCAACAATGACTGTAAATGAAACAAAATTTGATTTGCTTTAGATTGGTCATCAGTACAGAGGGTGGTGGCTTTGGCTACTGCTGTCTAGGATGTTCAGCCTGGGGAAATCATTTGTAAAAGATTCAGCTGGAATTAATCATTTGACTGAACCTAAATATGTATGACATTTCATTTTCATCTTAGTTAAGACAGAAATATCCTAACACACAGTGGAACACTAGTAATTTGAAGAGTTTGAACAAAGGAAAAACATTGGCAGTGCAGAATGTATTAATACATAAGATGCCTTATTTTTCTCAGGTGGGAGTTTATCTGGAACTCCAGCAAAAAAACTTACAGCAAGTGATGAACAAAACCAAAAGGTTCCGTGCAAAATAATAAAGTTTCTACAGAATTTATTCCTAATTTTTAGAATTTCAAGGGGAACTGTGCAATTTTTATATCTGTAAAGCCTGCTACAATAATCTACAGCACTGTTGTGCATTATTCTGTACTTAAATCTTTGGTGGTTGAAAACCTGGGTGAAATAGATATTTTCTATTACATTTTGTAGGGCTTTCCCATAGAATCTGATAACATTTGTAGAGAATATTAAGATGCACTAATCATGGCCAAGACTTTAACTTAAGAAAATTTTTCTTGATTTCACATACATAGAAAAGTGGCCAAGCTGAGAATATAATTTAAATGTAGTGAGATCTCCTTAACCATTGGATAGACAAATATTCCCTTGCTAGCAGTATACTTAAATGTATAATACATTAATATCTGTTTTTATAGAATATACAAACAAAATTGGAAGGCATACCTAAACAGGAAAATAATTGCCTGAAAAATGTAGGTCCTGATGGGAAACCAGTGGGTTAGTCCATTTAATTCAGCAAGCTTTCGATTGTTCTTTAAACTTTTGAACCTAAGGGGAACTGAATTTTCCTCTCTTGAACATGGAAAAGATAGACAAAATTATCTCTTTCTCTAAAAGTTACCTGAATCATTGTAATAAAACACCCCAAAAGCCTATTTTCATGGTTTAACCCCAGCTGGCAACTAAGCACCAGTAGGCATACCCTTGCTCTCTCCACTCCTGATGCGATGGGAGAGAGAATCACAAGAGTAAGAAAACTTGAAATAAGGACAGTTTAATAGGTAAAATAAAAGCTATGCACACAAGCAAAGCAAACCATGGAATTCCTTCACCATTTCCCATCACCAGGCAGGTGTTCAGCCATTTCCAGGAAACCAGGGCTCCATTCTGCAAAATTGTTACTTGGGAAGACAAAATACCGTCACTCAAAATGACACCCCGCACCCCCACTCCATCCCGCTTTCATCTTCCCCTAGCTTTATATGCTGACCATGACATCTTATGGTATGGAATATCCCCTTCCAACTTCTTGTGCACCCCCAGCCTAGTTTCTGGTGGAGTGGGGTGAGAGGCAGAAAAGGCCTTGACCCTGTATAAGCACTACTCAGCAATAAAGAAAATATCTCTGTATATTCAATACTGTTTCCAGTACAAGTTCAAAACATGGCCTATACTAGCTACTATGAAGAAAATGAACTAGACAAAACCAGAACAGCTGTATACTATATACTGTCTAGAAAAGGGCAATACAGATCTCTCTGAAGATGGTTGTATACACTTTGAAAATTTGAATTTTGAAAAGATTCCTAAAATATATTAGTTACAGTTTATTCTTCATTAGATTGTTAATAGGTTAAGTACAAGGTTGACATTATGTGCCCTTTGCCTGTGTTTTAGCTGTCTTCCACCAAACCTAAACTTCTCTTGCTTCCTTCCCCCTTCTACCTGCAGCAGAGATCAAATGGACTGCTAGATTACAATAAATGAGTAGGAGTAGTTTGATCTGATTTTACTATCTAAAGCTCACCAGTAGAAAGCCTTCCATAGCTCTCTGCAAAATCCTTTGTCTCTCCAGCTCATACAACATTTTTGTGAGGGCATGGAGAAGGGTGAGGATCTATCAGCATATATCAATGGTTCTTCCAAAACAATTGTTTTCTAGATTAGCTTTGGTTTATTCTTTCATCCTGGCAATCACATGCATACCATGGTGATGCATTCAAAAGGATCAGTCTCCACACTGGATGCAAATGCAGTGCTGGAAGATATTCAGCTAATGACATTGGGAAAGGCTTTAGTGGAGGGGGAGGCTAGTTAACCAAATGTTTTCTTACTCAGACTCTAACCTGAGTGTCAGGAAAATACCACCTGCCTGAAATACCCTGTCCAGTATGCAATATATTTTAATTTTGCTGTCTGAATCTTCAAACACAATCCCCTGGTGGTCTATCTTGTCATGTAAACATTAATGATGAATTTCAATTTGTTTTCTCTGGAGAAATAAAAACATGACTTTGTCATGACGGTATTCCTGATGCACATTAGTATGTGCTACAGTTTTGTCCCTGCCTGTGCCTGAGTACCTGAACATTTGGAAGCAGTGCTGATGGGGATGAGGTGGTGGGAGGGTAAATGAGGAAACATTTAATGCAAAATGATAGTTTTTCTAATATATGGTTTACTGTTTCATAAAAATTACAGATTGAAAAAATCTTGTATATAGCTTGTGCATTCCTCAAAATTGTTCCTACTCCCTATACTACACTGATGCATCACCTAATTTCATTTAAAAAGAGTAAAGTAATAGTTATGCACATTTTCCCTTTTTTTGTTACAACTTATAAACTCTGCACACCTGGGATTGCTAAAAGCTTCCCCTTGCTGCACTGAGGTGTTTATGAACAACTATCTTTTCCTCCTTATTACTATTCTGGGGAAGAGAGTGTATATCTGGGGCCAATATGGTGATTATTCATAGTACTCCCTAGTTAAACAGCTTCAGAGGTGCCGTTCTCTGGGTAAAAGTTTACAAGAGGGCCTTGTAACTTTCTCTTAAATAGGGTTTCCTTTCCCTTTTCTTCTTTTTTTTTTTTTTTTACAGATAATTATTTCCATTTGTCAGCCTCAACCTGATGCAGTAGTTTACCTTCGTAAGTCTAATTAATAGAAAGCATAATTATTTTCTGCTCCTAATCACAAAGTATATAGTGTAAAAACACTAAGAAAAATTTTCAACTACACAGATATCTATTCCTTATACATAAACTTTTTTAGTTTAGAAGTGTTGGTTAGGTTTAATGTTGCTCTGAAGAAGATAGTGCTGAATACCATACATTTTATGTATAAAATAGTTTTATTTATTCAACTGTACTAATTGTCCCAAAGCATTAATTAATGAAAATCATTTCCATTACACTCTACCATCAATTCCCTAAAACTGCACTATAACATTCTTTAAAGAAATATGCGTTTTTCATGGTTCAACTATTGTCATGGCAAATATCCAGACCAGTGAATAAAGACAATAAAATACCTTATAATAAGTTAGAGGCCCCTGAACACTTTTATTATACTGTACACACTGGAATCAGTGAAAGAGTTTTTAGATACTATAGTCTGGGAAACCATCTGGTTTGTTCTATTTTGAACAAAGAAAGCCATTTTTATATTCCTACTTTTCCCCTTATTGGAAGGGAGCACTTATGTTGCTGTAGTGAAGATTGTGTCAGCACTTCCTTTATTAGATCCATTATAAGAACCAAAAGAGAGACTGGAGAGTCGTGAAGTGTCTACAGGTGGGAGAGGGAGGCGTGAGAGCAGAGCAGTCAGGGACCTTCTTGCTGGCCCAGCTGTGCATGTTAGCCCAGCCGAACTTCACAGGCTCCAGTGACTTCATCAGAGCATCCGTAAGTGAATTTCACAAATGTAATGAAAATATTCAGTGAGCATTTGGTGCAGAGATCATCAAAGGAGCAGGAGTCTATCCACTGGTGTCAACTGGTCATGTTTCAGTGACTAACTCATGTCCCTGGGTGAGATGACTTCCCACAGGTGCAATTATTCAGGCAGAGTTGCTGGGCTGGGTTTGGGGACAGATATGAAAGGGAGGGAGCTGCTGTCTGCAGAATATCTGCTTGGAATCATTCCTGAAACAATGCCAGAAGCAGTGTCCCTCTGCCTGCCGCACCATGGCTTGGCAGCTACTGCTGCAGCAGCAAGGCAGGACTTTGGGCCCTGCAGTCCCCCGGGCTGTATGGTGGGCAGCAGGGTGTGCCATCTATTCTGTCACCCTGCAGGCAGAGGATACTTGCCTGTAGTGAGAAGTTATGCCTGAGCCTTGCAATTGCTGGTGTCTTGTGGTATCAGTACAAAATAACAGAAAATAAAGAGAATGCCCATGGCATTTCAAAATTTTGAAGAAAAACACTCCAACACTGATATGTTGTAGAAAGTTTTGGGAAATTGTAAGAATTATTTTTTTGTTCCACTTCAGAATGAAATAAATATGGAACTGCTATTATTTCCTGTGGGAATTTTTATCCCCATGAAGTAGATGATCATGTTGATTAACTCTAGCTTTTGTTTCTTTGGAGAATTTTTTAACTATACTTCATGTTCAACTAATCTTACAGGCAGATAAAAATCAGTATTTTGTATTTCAAACACAATCACTTCCCTCTGAAGATTCCTGTTTTGCTTTTCATTACGGCAGAAAGTTTTATAATACATTATGGTTTATTTTTTTAAGAATTAAATATTGACTATGTCAAGTTTTAGACCTGAAGGTCTGTCCTGCACAGGCTGTCATTTAGAATACACCTGACCCCGAGACAGCAAATGGTAACATAATGGGAGCCTTGCTGAAACATGGTATAAAGGGAACAAAATTTTTTTAAATGTCCCAAAATTCTCAGATATCATTATTGAAGTACAAAGTAATAGATGTAACAAAGGACTTTTCTATATAGTATACAGCTTTGTGTATTTGAGAGAACTGAGTTTCCTGTTAAGCTTTGTTGACTATCAAGTCTTGACAACACATGAATAGTGTAGGCAGCTGACCTCCTCAGTGTCTACATTTGAGAAGTTACTCCTTCAGCTGGCATTTCCTTCATGATAAATAGCTTGTATATGAGCTTCCATACAACTTCTGTGCCAAGTCAGCTAACTCAGCTTGAATCACCACCAAAGGTGATTTAAAGTAACTAATACCTTTTGTGCAGAAAGTGGCTTTCAATTACATTGTCAGAATTGCAGGCGTTTCCTTAATAAATAAAAATCTGGTGTGCTCACACTCTAAAAATGGTTTATTTTGATTAATCAAGTTGATAAGGAGTCTCCAGTTTAATTCATGTGTGCCATTTTTGAACTACTATCCTCTGTGCACAGAAAATTACACACTTATCTAATTAGATTTAAGTCTTTCCATGCCTGCAAGTGGAAAATCCATACTTATGGCACAGCCCTCCACAGGAAACAGCTTTCCTATACCATACCTTTTTATACTTGAAAAAAATAAATGTTTCCCTTTAGAGAATTTTCATGAGAAAATGGAGGAATTATTGGTCAGAATAGCCTCACATGCTAACTTTAATGAAAGCACTACAAATACATATTTCTATCAGGCCAGGAACTTGAATCTCACATTACCCTAAGAGTCATAAAAGTCACTCTTCTTAAGACTTTTCCTCAGTTTCAACAGATAGTATCTTTCAACTGCAAAAAATCTTTTCAACAAAAGTTTTGGGGAAATACGTTTTTTGGTGCCACGAAAGAAGTTCCTGATCACAACTTGCATCATCTTTCAGTATGAAAGATGAGAAAATGCTGGTTGATGAGAAAATGAACGTGAGCCAGCAGTGTGCGCTTGCAGCCTAGAAAGCCAACCGTATCCTGGGCTGCATCAGAAGGAGCATGGCCAGCAGGTCGAAGGAGGTGATCCTGCCCCTCTACTCTGCTCTTGTGAGACCTCACCTGGAGTATTGTGTGCAGTTCTGGTGTCCTCAACATAAAAAGGACATGGAACTGCTGGAACAAGTCCAGAGGAGGCCACGAGGATGATCAGGGGACTGGAGCACCTCCCATATGAAGACAGGCTGAGGAAGTTGGGGCTGTTCAGCCTGGAGAAGAGAAGGCTGTGTGGAGACCTCATAGCAGCCTTCCAGTATCTGAAGGGGGCCTATAGGGATGCTGGAGAGGGACTCTTCATCAGGGAGTGTAGTGACAAGACAAGGGGTAATGGGTTAAAACTTACTTAAACAGGGGAAGTTTAGATTGGATACAAAGAGGAAGTTCTTTCCTGTTAGGGTGGTGAGGCACTGGAATGGGTTGACCAGGGAAGTTGTTAATGCTCCATCCCTGGCAGTGTTCAAGGCCAGTTTGGACGTAGCCTTGGGTGTGATGGTTTAGTGTGAGGTGTCTCTGCCTGTGGCAAGAGGGTTGGAACTAGATGATCTTGAGGTCTTTTCCAACCCTAACTATTCTATGATTCTATTCTATGATTCCAAGAAATGTTTATATTTGTGCTGCCTTTTCTCAGTTTCATTGTTGTTTTGCTGGGTTTTTTTTCTGTCTATGATTTTAATACGCATTTGATTGTTCGGGCATCTCAAGCAAAAAAAAAAAAAAAAAGAAAAAAAAGTCTTTTCTTTGTAAAGATGACTGGCAGCTTGCAGCAGTCCAATTCTACATTCAGTCATTTAGTAATCTCATATCTGCATCCCTGAATCTGGCAACAGACTCTCGTGAAGTTCCCATGCTGATTATTCCTACTTTTGTATTTGCATAGGGCTGTACCAAACCACATTCTGATCACAAACTGAACGCTGCTCTCTGTGAAGTTTGGCACAGCAGGTTTATGTTGTCTTTGCCATACTTGAAGAAAGCCTTGAGATATCATCAGCTCCGTTAGGATTTGATTCGGATCTTGCTTCAAAGGCTTTTAGAGGACAATAGTGAGTGGAGACAGGAGTTACTCTTATGGAAGGTAGCTGACAAAGCTTTCCTGGGTTGCTGAGATTGCTTCATCACATTCCAGAAATGTTCCTAATTCAAAGTTTTTCTGTTAGCTCAAGATCTTGGAATATCATGGCACAGTTTTGTCACTAACTAGATGAGTGACACAGCAGACCTCTGTTCAGTAAGAAATGGCTTATAGAAAACATTTGAATCCTGACCTTCTTTCCAACCATCATTGTTATCCTGGAACAATAAATAAATGTTGTGATTTACATTTTTCATATGCTGGGTTTAGAAATATCTAGTACTGTTTACTTCAGCTAAAGTAACTTTAACTGAAGTTATGCTTTTGCCTTGATGAATCACTCTGAAATGTTATGATCTGTTTATCTGGTTTTGGAGGAGAAGTCATTCTGGTCTGATCTTGCCAGGTTAGGTACTGAATGGTGAGGTCAGCCACATGTATGAAATTGCTTGCAGATGGCTAGCATGGAAGTTGAGCTTAATCTTCACATTTATCTAGCTTTTATGAAACCAATTTTCAAGCAAGGGGATATTTTATTTTATTGCATTTACTCATCTTGATTTCTCCTGTGACCAAAGTATTCTTCCCCCAGCTGCTTTGTTCTTAATTGTAAGTGAGCAATTACTTCAGGATGTGTTACTTTTGTAGCATAAGCTATTCCCAGAACAAGAGAAATGGAGAAAGACAGGGCATGCCCAAGATGTTTCCAAAACTCCACTCTTGCTATTTGTATCTTTTTTCATGATGCAATTTCTTTTACAGTATTAGTCTTAGCAGGGTGGTTGCAATGTGATTTTCACAAATGAGATTTTCCTTTCCCAGTTATGTTGTACTCTATTTATGGTTGTTCCACTAAAATTTAACTACTAAAGTTTTTTTTTTCGTAGGCTTGACAATTCCCTTGTCTTTCTATTTCTCATGAAAAATGCAGGGATTCAGCTGCATCTCTTTATAGTGTCCATTAAATGCTTTAAGAGATTCTTGTGAAGTCTTAGAAAGATACTCACTAATGAGGTATGATTGCCATATCTTGGCTGAGTACTTACAGAAGCACTGACCTGTTCATTATAAAACCTAATTTGGACAGATGTGGCATTTATATCTTGTTTAGAAAACTCATAATTCAACAACAACAACAAAAAAATCTTATGTAAGCCTATCAAAGCACTGGTAAATACTTTACAAATGAGGGTTCCATAAAAGGAAGAAGTTGTTTATAAAAACTATAAGATTCACTATGCTTTTTCAGACATTTTTTGGTCTCACAAAATTTGTGCAAAGTCATGCATTCAGGAAGCTTCAATTAAGCAATTTATTTATGCAAATGGTGAATGTAGTAAGTTAATTAGAGCAGCAATGGGTGTTTGCTAGATATTCCAAGTTTGGCAGGCTAATCGCTCCACTCCGGCACGCTGCATGCCATTTGTCCCTTAGGCTTCACATAAAAATCAGTCAAAACTCCTCATAAAAATGACAGATTGCTTTAAATTCAGGAGCTGTGTCCTGAATATGTTCTAAATAGGATTTGGTCTTGGGGGAGGGAGCAGGGAGTATGGATTTGTAATCAGATGCTGAGACCCAAGAGAGAGAACTAAAGCAGACAAGAAGGGAAGATGAAATGAATATATACGAACCATCCAATGAGCATTTTCAAGTAGAGCATGACTCAGGATTCAGATTTCTGTATATATGCACAAAAGACCCAGAGTCATGCTTTTCAATATCATACTGTATCTGTTGACACCACCAAAAAAAGGGCAAGGTAAATGTTTAACTGAAGAAAGAAAAAAGAAACCCATACCAAGAAAAATCCCTCTATGTGTTTACCTGGTATTTTGTTGCTTTCTGCTTCAGGAAGGAGATGATGCTAGTTAAGCCTGGTAAAGAAAGTAAATCTGTCTGGTACTCCAACCATAGAACAGCAATGGTGACCTGTGGTTAGATGTTTTTTGAGTTTTCAGCTTCAAAGTCTGGCTACCAACCCACTGTGTACAGTATAATTTTAGTCCCTTTCATTATACAGTGATAAGGTAGATTCATTTACATGTAGTTGCTGGCACTTTTATTTGGTGTCATTAATTTTATTGTTCTTCTGATTATTATTTATGCCTTGATTTACTCAAAGTATGAAGATGTTGACTGTCCAGATTTTTTTATTCTGTAGCTCTATCAGTTCAATGTTTTTTGGGTTGGTTTTTTTCTCACATTCAATAGTTCTGATGCTGCATTTACTAATTTTTTTCAATTTTATTGGCTTTTTTTACACTTCAAAGGATAAAAGAAATTCCATTTAATTGCTCAATTTTGGCGTACACTGTTGTGAACTGCAAATGTACACTTCACACTGGCCTTCCAATAATTCTGGCGGCATTTGCTGAAATAGCAAATTCATGGGTCAGAGATTTGGGAGTAGGCCACAATCCACATGGCACAGTAGCTGGAAATTCAGGTTGCCTATAATGCATGTGTGTAGTCAATTTAAAAATCATTAATTGATCCTGATGACATGGGACATAGGAATGGGAAAGGCATAGAACAACCAGTGTCATATCCATAAAGCTGTGAGGATATTACAGTGAATTTAACATGTTTTCATTGCATCATTCATAACTCTAATGAAAAGATAATGTGGTTTTTTTTTTCACCGAAGTACATTCAATGTTTGTAACTGCAAGGAAAGAACTGCATAGATACATATGCACAGGGGAGTAGTGATGCCTCTTAGTAGTATATTTTATTCTAGGTATAATTTTTTTCCAGGGGGATTGTCACAATTAGGTCTTTCTCACATTGATAACTGCCTTGCAGTTCTGAGAAAATAATGGTCTAATGTCTCACATTGCTGTGCAGATAAATGCTGATTTTTTTTTTTTTTTTTTTAAGAGAATTATTACACTCCCTCCTTTTGCTGGAATAGACCTATTTCTTCACTGTTTTCATCCTTTAAGGTGGACAACATATTTTAGTTCTTCCTTCCTTTCTCTCTCCAGCTTTTCAGTTTCAATCCAACTGTTAAAAAAGAACAACATCATCTGTTGTTCTCCCTTCTCACATTTTTTTCCACTGACACTTTGTTTTAATGTCAAGAGACACTGAACATTTTCTGTTTATTACTGGTGAAATGGCTAGTCATCAGTTCATCCCAGGGGGAGTATCACATATGCAAATAGAAGGAAAATATAATCTTTAAAAAGGAATTGACTGTTGAAACTTTGATGAAATGTAGTAACTAAAGTGAGGAATAAACCTACAATGACCTTCATGAAAAAGTTTGAAATTCCATATAAATCTCCTAATCCTACCTACAGCTCCTCTTTTATAACTACTACGTGCTCTTATGTCACCTTCTCCTGTAACTTTGTCTGTACTCTTGAAAAGTCCATGTGATAACTGAAAAAGAAGAGTGATCCCTTATTGATGTGCAGTCTTTTCTCTAGCTGATAGTGAGTACTGGCACAAAAAAAATTCTTCCAGAAGTGTTCATTTCTGGGCAGTACTTTGTTGGCAAGTGACATCAGAGCTGCAGTGCAGGTGACAAAAAAGCCACCTAACTAAAGGTTTGATGATGAACACAAGTCTAAGAGCTTTGGATTCACAGAAGTGGCTGTGGCCAATTTCTTTTTTGTGATTTTCCTTTTTTTCATTATTTTTGACATTTCAGAGATGAAGCTTTATTATATACCACAAATCTATGGCAGTGGACCAAGGAGATAAGAATTCACTAAGATATAAAACGTACAGACTAAGAAAATGAGTGAAAAATTGAAAAGACAAGAGCAGGTTGCCAGCTTGTTGCTAGTGAACTATAGTACCCTGAATGGAGAATTAGGTATTTGGAAACCCAGTAAAATAAAGTATAAGCTGACTATGCTGAAAGAGAAAAAGCTGAAATATTTAAACCTCCCAAATCAAGACTTATAACAGATAGACCAATTCAGCTTTAGCACAGGAGTTCTACAGATAAAGTATGATCTATAGTTGATGAAGTATCATTTTCATCATGTTATTCTGCGCTTGTATACTTCAGTAAATGAAATGTCATAAGGATGTCCACACAACTTCCAAATGACATACAGTAATATCTAATACAATACGATCATATACAAGGAAACAATAGGAAGGGGAAACTAAACTTACTAAGAACTAGAAAAAAGTTTGGAAATAATAACCTTTAATACTGGTATTATTTAATCTGATTTATTTTCTGCTGCTGTTAAACAATCTCATCTGAATAATTTCCACTTACCCAAGCTACTCCCTCCTTTATATTGATCCAGCTTCTCATCAAATAAGGAATCAGAAGTGTCTTATCTTGGCATTTCTTCTGCAGTTCAAAGATTTGTTGCCTTGTCTGTTAAAAATTTGAGCAAAGGACGTATGTTCAGACCAGCAAAATTTTTCCTGTCTCACATAGCCAGCCTGTTATACAAGTGTCCTGGGTTTAGCAGTAGCAGGCATTTTTTTTTTTCTCCTTCTTAATTGCTGGTGCAGTGCTGTGTTTTTGACTTTCATCCTGGGAACAGCACTGATAACACTGATGTTTTTAGTTGCTGCTCAGTAATGTTTACTCTGACCAAGGACTTTCTGAGTCTCATGTTCTGCCAGGGAGGAGGGGAAGCTGAGAGGAAGCAGAGACAGGACTCCTGACCCAAACTAGCCAAAGAGCACAACACGTCATGCTCACTATATAAACTGAGGGCAGTTACCCGGAAGGGTTAGATCACTGCTTGGTTCGGCTGGGTATCGGTCGGCAGGTGGTGAGCAGTTGTATTCTCTTCCCTTGTTATTTCCCTTATCATTACTATTATTGGTGGCAGCAGTATTGGTTTGTGTTATACCTTAGTTACGGGACTGTTCTTATCTCAGCCTGTGGGAGTTACATTCTTCCGATTCTCCTCCCATCCTTCTGGGAGCAGAGGGAGGAAGTGGGGGGAGTGAGAGAGAGGCTGCATGACTGACTGGATTTAAACCATGACAAGCCTCATGGAAAAGGTGATGATAGGGCCATCATTCCACCTGCTTTTCCTCCCCATTCCATCACACTCCAGATATTAAGAAAATCCCAGCTGAGCTCCAAAGCATTTATTTTCTTCTACAAGGTCCTACAATTAAAAATAACCCTTGTAAAAAAGATTCCACCTGATAAATTGGAAAAAAGGTATATTACAGCTTGAGTTATATCAATTGATTCTTAGGTATAATGAAATAAATTCAATCTAACTTCTATCAAATATCTCTAACAGCCTCATTCTTTCCATCAGACTATCCACAAGGAATGTGTCACAGCAAAAGGCTATAGCGTCTGAAACAGCCATGTTCTAGCCTGTCAAACTCTACACTTATATTTGCAAATTCATTTCATTAGACTTCAAGTCATTATATAATAATCTTACAGCATCAATGTCATCACAATGTTTTAAGAGATGTGGTTTCACTGGAATCTGTGATCCAAATCAAAATCTGATCTTTTTTTTCTTAGACACATAGTATTGCACAGTGCTGAAATGCAATAAATGTTTAATTAATACATTTTAAAATAATTAATATCCTCTAATGTTTAATCCTTTCAAACACAAGAAATTTTCATTGATTTTTCCTCAGGGGGAAAAAAATCCAACACAATGTCACTAATTTTTAAATATATTTTAGCAAACAAGTTCAGGTCTTTTTATTATGTTATTGCCAAAAGTCAAGAAATTCACCTTTTGGATAATGGTAATTTGTAACTAAAATAATAATAAATAAAAAAAGACATAAAGTAGTTAAGTTATCAAGCAGTATTATTAACCAGTATCTAAAACAGAGTAAGATTTGTTGCAAGTCTCTACAATTTAATTCTGAAATTATCTGGTCTTATTTTGCAGACGTTATGTACTTAACTTGTTAGTAATAGAAATATTGTCACATTTCCTTGTGCTAGTGACTCAACAAAAACAAATTTTCTGGGATGTTGAGTGAGCCTAAGACTTGCAAATATCAATTTAAAAATAAAACTACAAGGTTTTATATATTGGATTTTAGTTTGTTCATTTAAGAGAGGAATCTCGCAATTAAACCTGAGAAAGGGCCCTCAGTTATACTAACCTGTGAATAAAACAATCAACCAACCCCCCAACAGCTTTCTGAAATTTCCAAATTTACTAAAAATCAACAAAATCAAATATTTTCTGCAGCCTGTATGCTCTGGTATTAGAGCACAGAGAAAAAAACACATGCGATCTTTATCAAGAATTTGGTCAATGTGGCATAAAATAGTGCTCTGGATAAATACAGCATGCCCATCCTCCTATTCTACATGAGTGGGTGCATTTACATACACAAATATTTCCTAGAAGGCTCCTCAACTTTTTATTTATTTACAGCTAATATTTGTTGCGTGTGCCCTTTTCAGAAGCAACCTTCTCTTCCAAAATCCTGAGTGTAAAAATACAGATTAATATTTCTCTATATTAGCACAGCTGTGACCATTGATAAGCCAAATATGTGATATAGGTCCTTCCCCCCCCCCCCCCCCCCCTTTTTTTCTGCACAATATACTTGGTGAAGCTCTAAAGAAGCACTTTTACTCAAACAGAAGATTTTTTTAACAACTGTTTCTGTGGCAAAGAGAGTGAGTCCTGTGAGAATAATGCTGAGCACTAAAACTTATTTTGCATGAAAAATATCACACACAGCATAGAGACCTCTTGTGATGCAGTCATGTTGTTGGCGCTGTCCAGAGGTGTCATGGTTTAAGCCCAGCCGGCAACCCAGAACCACGCAGCTGCTCACTCACTCCCTCACCCTTCTTCCCCCTGCTCCCAGGGGGATGGGGAGAAGAATCAGAAGAATGTAACTCCCAAGGGCTGAGATAAGAACAGTCCCGTAACTAAGGTATAACACAAATCACTACTGCTACCACCAGTAATAATAATGATAAGGGAAATAACAAGGGAAGAGAATACAACCACTCACCACCCGCCGACCGATACCCAGCCCAACTCCAGCAGTGATCTAACCCTTCCAGATAACTACCCCCAGTTTTTATATTGGGCATGGCTTGCTGTGGTATGGAATACCTCTTTGGCTAGTTTGGGTCAGGAATCCTGTCTCTGCTTCCTCTCAGCTTCCTCCCCTCTCTGGCAGAGTATGAGACTCAGAAAGTCCTTTTTTCAGAGTAAACATTATTTAGCAACAACTAAGATCATCGGTGTTATCAGCGTTGTTCCCAGGCTGAAATTCAAAAACACAGCACTGCACCAGCTACTAAGAAGGAGAAAAATGACTGTTACTGCTGAACCCAGGACAAGAGGAAAAAGAAACAACAGAGTAATATTACCCTGATCTTTTTGAAACCATGTAGAATGAATACATTGATTAATAAGTGTGATCTGTAATTCCTGAAAATGAGTGTTGTGCCTCTCTGGCTTTCTGAATGTTTGCTGCTATCTGATGGAGAAAAAAAAATGAAAGGCCAACAGTATTCTTTACAGTGGAAATTACTGTGTTCAGCAAATAAAAGTGGTTACATGAGAAGATTTACACCATGCTGCTTGACATGCTAACTTAGTTTGGCATTATATATCACTGCTTTGCCTCTTTAACAATTCCTCTGTATTAGAGTTCATACTACAGATTGACCAGTGGTCATTTGAGGAAATTTATTAGTAGGCCATCACACTAGTGTCAATACCCACCTGCCATCACTCTGATTTTGCAAACAACTAAAACCACAGTGGACTGAAACGAGTAATGTCCACTTGTTAGATATTAATGCAGCTGGCATGATCATAATTATCCTTACATATTCTCATCAGATTAGCATTAGCATGTTAGTTGTATTAAATACACTTACAGGGATCAACATGAAAATCAAAATTATATAGCTGCTGCATTTCATTGTAGTACAGTGTAAAGATGCATCTACTCTTTGAAATACAAATATATATATTGTCTTTTTTTCTTAAAATAGTAAGGCACATTGATTGGATTGGTCGGAGATGCCCTACAGTTTCCAGTATTGTAAATTTTTAAGGAAAGACTAAAAGACTAAAAGACTAAAAAGATTACTATATCGACACAGATATAGTTGAAATTTCCTGAAAGAGTGAGAGATACTGACATCCTTTCCAGTCCCTTTTTTCTTGGGTGTATGTTTCTGATTCTAAGAAATTTGTTAAATAAAGTATTTTTCTGATAAGCTGTTTGAAATGCAACACTGAAATATATTTTAAAGGCATTATACAAGAGCATATAAACAAAAAGTCTAACAGATTAAGGAGCACATAGCTCAGTTTCAGAAGTGTTTCCTCATATCCAAGGACTATGGATTTTCACTAGGATATGAGAAATTGAAAAGTAATTTCCCGCTATTAAAATTAAAAAAATATATAAAATCCTTGCAAGGTTTCTACTACCTGTAGAGATAATGGAAGTACAAGAGGGCAAAAAGACCTGCTACACTTTACTCCTTTCCCCTATAATTCACTCCCAAAAGTTAAACAGAATATGACCTGAAGTTTACTGTTAGTAAATCTAAATGACACTTTTTTTTGTCTGTCAAGGGAAGATAACCATTCCTTAAATTGTAAATTCTTTCTCTAAAGTCTTCTTTCTTAAATCTTACACCCTAAAAAGAAGTTGTCTCTTAATATTAATTGTGGTATTAGCTTATAAACAATATTGCTCAATAGCGATGTATTTTTAAAACATGATTTAAGAAACAATCCAGACTACAGTGGCACATAATTCATCACAACTTTCCAAATCAATCCCCTATAGAGAGGAAATCTTCCTGTAATAGAGTTTCTTCATTTTTTATAGAGATTTTTTTTTCTATGTCTTTTTCCTCATTGCTATACTGTAAGACATGACATCTGTCCCTGCTGCTGTCTCCTTAACTTTTGGAGTTTTGCATGCTGCCACAGGGAAATTCCATTCCAGGTTGTGCCTCTTTGTGCACAGTTCATGTTACATGAAAAGGAGAAGCTACATACTTTGTTCCTGTAATTTAATTGATGAAATAAAAATCCCTCAAGTTTCTGCCTGAAGTACATTTTTTTCCTATCGTGAGTAATACAATATATCGTCTATGGCTAGTGCCATAACTCCAGGTTTGGTCACCATTGTGTTGCAATCAGCAGATTGTATTACATTTTAATGAATTACATTTTCATATAGAACAAGAACAATAATTTGCCTGGAATACTCAATTCAACATAAGAAGTATGCTGTGCAAGTCTTCACACAGACTAAGTTTAATCTTAATTTTTATTTTTGATAATTTCTGAAAATCCACATAATAATTTGTGACGGATATCTGAAGTAAATTTAACATCTAAACCACTCTGAATATTTAGGTTTTTAGAAATCCCATTTCTTATCTTTTCTAACAACAAAACAGAGGAAAAAACAGAACAAGGAACTGTGTACAAATATTTCCATGCCTTGATAAAACTTAAATGTAGAGGCAAATATTTAGCAAGGTAAAACATCTTTCTTACTTCCATTGTACACATTGGTCCACATTTTTCTTAATGAATACTCCCCCTTCTGTAGCTCTTTCTATGACCATGAGAGGTGCTTTCTTAGCATACACGTGTGTTACAAAGAAATGACATTGTCCACCACTGTAAACTTGAGTAGCTCAATTGATTTTCATAGTACCAAGCTGATTTACACCATCTGATGAACTGATCCCTAGATCCTTACCTTTTTTACAGCTTCATGTCAGATAATTTTTCTTTGCACTGTTATTTTTTGACAGTGCAGTCTAACTGACTTAATAGAAAAACAAGAACTAATTACTTCAGTTTCATGCCCGAGGAATCTTTAATATGAGAACATTTTTACTAAAACAGTCGAACACCTTTAGCACACCCTCTCCTTCTGTTAGTAGCTTGCATTACCAAAATTGCAGTCATTCTTCCCACTTTAGAACACAGGTGCTTAATTGCTATTTTCCCTAGAAAAGGAATAATTAAACGTCCTGCTTACTTGTTAATGATGTTAAAATTGCTAGAAATATAAATGCTAGTGGGTTTTTGTTGCTTTCTCCACCCCACGGCCCCCCTCCAGATGGTGAACAGTGACCACTAATATTGTTAAAATTTGAAGACATTTACATTGTTTGCAAGATTCAGGGTTCAAAACTGAACCACAGCAGAACAAAATAGAAAAAAATTATACAAGGCAGAGTTGCACCACCTCTAACTCAAACCACCACCAGACAGTGAGGAAGACTGACTTAAAGCTTTCTTTAAATTTCTCTTACTTCACACACTTTTCCTCCTGTTCCATCACCCAATGATTTGTACAGGATATATGAAGAAGTAATTGACTACAAGTCAATTGATATTTAGATTGGATACCACAAAGTATGCTACTTTTATGAATTAAATTATAAAACTTGATGATTGATATTTTGGGGCACAGTGAATATGGATAAATCAGAACATGGGTCCTTAGTTCAGGTTAGGTTAAATATTAGGACAGATTCATTATATATGAAGGAAATGGATCCTAGTTTCATTACACGTAGAGAAAGGCTCTCATATTTATGTCTAGTGTCTACTTTTTTTGTGAGGACAAGGTAGGAATTTTTCCTTAATGAGGACCTGCAGTAACAATCAGAGTCATGAAATGTTTTCTGGCCTCTCAAAACATAGAAAAGCCTTTAGATACAAAAACTCATTGTTAAAACCCACTGGGAGCAGAGCAGGAAGACAAAATTATTTCATGGTCCCTTAGGAGCCAACTTATGTTAAGACCATAAGAATCTCTTTTCTGGTTTCTTCACCTGATTGACTGACTTCCTAAATGTTTCATAACTTTTTTCTCATCATCATCTCAGAAGATGCCACAAATTCAGCAGGTAATTTGTCTTAGATCTGTAACTGATTTGGACCTCATCCCATTTGAAAATCAAAAGACAATGAACTTGATTTTTTCTCTTGACTTAATAGAATTCAGTTTTCAGAAGTTGTGTTTATGCCTTTTTGACCAGACAAATTAGCCATTATATCTTCTTAAACAATTCATTAGTTACTAATGGCTGCAGTGACATCTGCTGATGACAGTGAAGCTGATCAAGTAATGCTTTCACTACTGCTAAATTCATCCACTCATAAATTCCTGGGTTTGCAAAGAGCAGAGAGGAGCAGGCAGAGATTTACTCTTGATGAGCTGCTTATTTATCCAGAGTTGAAACATCTAACTGTTCCACCACAACCTGAATCCAGGAGTGTACATGCATTTGAGCTCTATGGCCAGGAGCTAAAGGGAAAACTTGTAGAGAATTTAATTTACATTGGCCTTCTACCTTTATGTCTTCCATCATATTTGAGAGGTTATTCTTTCTATTAAAATATGTGTACACTGAGAGACCATAAAAGGAGACAGTCTGTTTGGACAGTTGTGCTTTTCCCACATAGCAAATCCTATGCTCAAGCATTGCAGTCACCCCAAAGCCTGAAAGACACTAGCCATTATCTATACAGCTTTGCTAGATTGCTTCTGTGCTGATTTTTTTAATCTACACATGCAAATACTTAAAATACATCAGTATGCTAGGTGAGAAATGTCACCTAATTCCTTAAAAGCTCACCAGTACTGACCCTCCCCCTCTACAGAGGGTGAGCAACATGCTTGCATGACACACGTTGTCCCCTACTACAACCCAGACTGATCCCGGGCACGCATGGGAAGTAACTAGTAGCAAGGGACCAGAAATGTGCTGGGAGGAGTGGTAGTCATCAAACCCTCTGGAAGACTGCTCTGATCCCATTTAACTAATAACAGCATGAATAGCACTGGGGACAGTGTGATACACCATTCAAGGTGTACACACTCATAAAATAGCCCTACCATTACAGGCCTGATCTCTGCTGTACTCACAGGGTAGAAGCTGAGAAAAGGTCTGGATGGTTATACTGTCTTACAAGATTCATACAAGTTACTTTCTTGCCACTGGTGACAGATCTTTTCTTTCGTTGTAAGATGTAAATACATGTTTGCATGTAAAAGCAACAGCTGCATCCTGTTGCTTTGTTTCCAAAGTTTATGATTATTCCCACTATTCTAATAAAGCTTTTTTTGTTTTCACATGGCCTCAGATTTCTTGAGATTGTCAAACTTCTGACTGTAAAGGGTATTGAGAGCATGTTTAGTTTCGCTATGCTTTAAGCTGCTTAAATTATGCTTCAGGAGAGAAATGAAACATACTGAAACCAGCCCTTTTGCTGCCATTAGCCAGCTGACAGAAGGGCTATAGGTAGATTACAGACCCATGCAGAGATTTTCTGAACATCCTGAAAGGACAGTATATAATTTACCATGTCCAGCAAAGATGCGATGGACCTAATATAGCTTTTAGGCATAGCTAAGCAAACCAACTGCTTGTGGGTTTATTTATTATTTCATCCCTCACTGGCAACATACAACCATATGCCCTCAGTTATCAGACAGATAAAGCAGTTTTGTGTTCTCTGTGAATAAAGAGACTTGGCATTTTCAAGGAGATAATAAACCATCATATTCTGAGAACTTTTTATTGCAGCAACATTTTTTATTTAGTTTGTATGTCTAACTCCAAAATTTTTTTTCACATGCAAATGTAAGGATGAAAATAGAGCACAAGTACAGGCCCAGATCATGATACCTGTCATGCACAAACGGAGCATGACACTTGCATGCTTCGGTTTGGCAAACCTCACTTCACTTCTATAAATTGAGCCTCATGCCAAACTTTGTGTAATGCTTTGGCTCTCCTCATACAGTCATTAACACTTCAAACATTCACAATTTTGCAATCATTTTACTGAAATGTTAAAAAAAAAAAAAAAAACCCAACCTTAAACAGGAGATCATTTTAAGGTGCTTAATTGAAATAAAAATGTCAGTGGTCAACTCCAATATCTACATTAGGAAAAACTTAGATGAAAGATCTTGAGAAAACCCTTCTTTAGTATTTCCAGGAACTGAGGGGTCCTTTCCCTTTAAAGTACTTTCCAAATGTAAATTTTTGTTTTCAGATAGAAATTCATGACCATTCTGGAATTTTCAATATTTTTAAACTTTTTTCAACCTGTGCAAATTCTCATGAAATAGAAAAACTTTTCACATTCAGCTGAATTACAAAGTATTCCACTAAGAAAATGATTTAAAACACAATAAGTGACCTCAGAGAATCACTCAGCATACTGAATTTCCTCTTGATATAGCAGAGAGCAATTAGATTTTTATAAGAAGAAAGAAAATATATATTACCTGTTCATGCTGATAATGGTCACATCCACAATCCACTGCATTTAAACAGTTCCTAGTGATTTAATAATTGCCATTCTCTTACAAAAATAGCAATTTTCTCATACCCCTACAATACAGAAGTAGTTTTCTAGTGTAAATGCAATTATTCATATTCAGTAACTTGAATTTTTAGAAAAGGTTTTTCTGGCAAATCACTTTAACTCAGTTTGTAAACCTGCTTTGCAATTTAAAAGTTGAACAAATGTTTCTAGGCTCCATTTATAACATAGGAACCATAATAGGAATGACTTCCCAGCCCACTGAATTTACTAGTAGCATTTTTTCCTTTGCTTGTTGTGTCTAAACTCCTAGTCCACAATACTGGATTAACCTTTGTTTATGAACTGTTTTATGGAGGTAGCCTTCAACAAACAAGGGAGTGCCAAACATCCCTGTGGCAGCCTACTGCATACACAATAGTGTTTCCAATTTACGCATTCTTTGAAGTTCGAACAATACCAAGTGACTTAGCTCCACAACAGATAACTTTTTTTGCATATTCTGTCAAAAATAAATTGCATTATCCTGTTTGCATCTCAAGTACAGACATGAGGGTAAATCTTTAATTGCAGACACAGCTGTTGCATTGCTCATAAAACACATTTTCACATAAATCCCTATGCATGTGGAATTGTACTGTGGCCACATAATACACTTCACTTTAAGAAAGGTGACAAAAGTCAGCATTTTTTATATCTGGGTGAGGGTGACAGAAAATCAGCTGTCTTAATGATTATGAAATAATACATAATGATATACATATTCCATTCACTTCACTTTAACCACCATTCAAATAACACTCTTCTTCTAATCCTATTTTAGTCCAGACTAACTCATCATTTTATTCAATAGTCTCATTTTGCCTAAAATACCACTCATCTTTCAATTTTGGATTTCCAACTCCTCATCCTATTCATGAACTAGAATAACTATAACCATGTGCTCAGTCCTGCAGATTCTGTAACAACAGAAAAACAGGATCAGGAAGAGATTCTGATCTTGCTCTCCCACAGACAGTAATGCTTAACTTCTGTATATGCCTTGCTGAAATGTCAGTTGGGATAAGACTGCCCACTGCTCTTTGACTAAGTGCACTGCAAAACCAGCATTTGGCTCAGCAGCATCCCTACACAGGAGGAGGCTCTTAGCTTGCCTATGCAGCAGTATTTGTGGCTGTTTAAGGGCAAAACAGTTCTGTTAGATTTGTGCACTGATCTAGACAGATAAACAGAGCCAGTGGTACTGAGGCAGTCTCCATCTCAGTGCAGTCCCTACGGCCTTTGGTAGCTGAGCAAGGTCAAACTGGCAAACTGAAAGTGTGTCAGGATCAGGTTTAAAGCTATCCCTAAGGCACAAACTTCATCCGTCTCTTCCATCCACTGCAGAAGTGGGTGAAACTCATACAGGATGTTGCTGAGGGATGCTTGGGAGAAAGGGAGCACGTGAGAAAAGGGCATTTGGTTATGTATTGCTGAAGGCTGAAACATTTCAGTATTTCCTGTGTTATTAAATAAGATAATAAAAAATGCTTACTGTTACATTAATGATAATCATATAATTCCTTTTGATTCTATTGAGCTTTGGATGAATTTTATAATACCTTAAGTAATACAGCATGGGATTTTTTATTATATTTTAAGATTGTAGAGTTTACAATACTCCATACAAACACAGCTGTTGCACTTATGTTTTAATGTCTAGATCTCATACCAAACTAGCTATCTCATAACACATGCCGTATTTTGGAACAGTTCTTGGTCCTGTGCTATTTAAGGAATAAAAAAAAAAAAAAAAAAATCAGTGCAAGTAAGGAGGAGGAAGTGTCACTGTTGCCAAATGACCTGTACAGAACGACCTATCACTTGTTAAGCTGGGCATGAACAAACAATGTGTGTTTGAACATGTGAACATGCAGCATTCAGAGGAGTGACAATTTTGAAAATGTTTTGGAATCATGCTCAGTAACTGACTGAACATGAGCTTATTTTCTGATCTCCTGATCATATTACCACAGACATCTTTACATGAATAATCAATATATCTAGAGTAAGAGTATAATTGATGCTCACATTTGACCAGAAATATGATAGAAAAACAAGATTGATGGTAGCTTGGCTTTGCGAGTGAAGATTTGGGAAGGGCTTTGACCACGCTTACTAAAAACATGATGACCAAGGGCATGTGGGATAGGCATATCTGGTTAGAAAAAAAGCTGCTTAGGCAATCAGGAAGTGTCTGACCAGGACTGTCATCTGAGTAATCTCCAGCTACCCACGCCCTGGTCTGCCCACATGCAAGGCTGGATCTGCAGCTTTGCATGCACCTTGTCACCTGCCGATTCGCCCCTCGCCTGTCCATGCAGACAAGTGTCAGTGAGCCCTTCCAGCCTGCGCAGTGGATGTTTTAGGTGAGGTGCAGCTTGTGCAGAACTGCCTCATCCTTTACACCTGAGGTTTAACTGCCATGGCCTAGCTAGCTAGGATGGTGACAGCAAAGTCTGCAGGTCATAGGTTCTGTAAGAGTGTCCTTCTCTTTGATGGAAGCCCTTGCAAGGCCAGACGAGCTCCATCTGCCCGGGTTTGAAGATAGGAGTTTTCCTTCTCCTGTGAGGAACGCCTGTCTTCGCTAACGAAGATTCAGGATGGGCTTTAACCTGCACATTCTGAGCAAGACTGTCATTTCCACTGAGCAGAATTGCTATTGCAACAACACATCATCAGTAGGGTAAAACTAACCTGTCTCACGACAGTCAGCTCTTCCTATCATTGTGAAGCAGAATTCACCAAGCATTGGATTGTTCACCCACTAATAGGGAACGCGAGATGAGAAAACCAAGATTAGTTTTATGATAACCTGAAAGATTGGCATGGAGCACAGAAATCTGATAGAAAATGAACTGTTCAGTCTAGCTGGTAAAATAACTGAATACTGAAGTGAAATAATTTTAGATGGTTTTTATGAATCTTTATTAGCAAGAGTAAATAGCTCACTGATGACTGTTACATAGTTACTCTCCTTCACAATTTGCAAGTTGGGACTTGTAGATTACTTCATAAAATTTAGGTTCTGCTTCAGATATAAATTAATTGAGGGGTCTTGTAGCCACATCATTACAGGAAACCAGAACAAATTATCATTCAACTCTCATTTTACAGCATGAATGTTAGAATCTGAAGCTTCTGCCATTGAAATCAATGGGAAGTGCTTCACAGAGTCCAGCAGGAACAAGATGAGGCACCATGTCTTGCTGACATTTATGCTAAAATGTTTCTTTCAAAGGGAAGGTTTTATAACTTCCCATCTTTTTTTTTTTTTTTTCCAATTTTTTTTTAATTGAGCAAAACAACAGGGAAAAAAAAAACCTAAATTCTCAACTGTTATAAATTGGCCTGTTGACTTATTGGAATTCTACCAAATTATACCTACTGATGATTTGGCCAATGAGTCTTAAACTGTGGGATAAAACAGGAACTCTCAAAAGGTAGAGGTAAACAAAATCATTTTTAGTCAGTAATTAGTCTTCTAAACATCAAGAACCTTAATGAGCTGCAAGCAACTGAACTTCATTTCAGTGCATTGCTCTTCATGTTTCATGTTACTTTATTAGATTAGCTTGCAAATTAGCTTACATTAATGAAAAATGATTAAACTTAAACCAATGGAAATTAAATGGCTTAACTGTAAAGGCATTTGAAATTGCTTTTAAAATTAACAATGAAGTTTATTCACTGATCTTTCCATGCTTAAAGTTTAGCAACAACTCCTTTCTGTAGATGGATTGTGTCTACAAAGCACTTAAGGGCACCTTTGTAAAGTGACATCTCAAGTCTCTAGTTTTCAGGCTTTCCCTGTGAACTGCTCATTGTTCAAAGCAAGCTTGGAGACATTTAAGCAGCACAGTATAGCAATGGCAAAAAAAAAAAAAAAATATATCGCTACACTGACTGGCAGCTGCCAAATAATTTTCTATATATTTGTGATGCATGCCTGCTCATAATAGTAACTCAGAAGATAATTTCAGAAGAAATTATGCATGTATACTTTATGTTTGTGTACTTTGTGTAATTTGTTTGGCGATATGCTAGAAAAGGTAGAACCCTTGACTTTATTTGAACAAATGTGTGTTTTGATCCTTGTAGTAAGTTACATTACTGTTACATGGAAGAAAATGAAGTGTTGAATAGTATGCTTTTAGTATGCTCTAGAAACACAGCTGAAGTTGTTGGAGTTTGTTTTCCTTATGTATTTTGAAATTTTTCAATTCTACCTTAAGTACATCCTCCTGTTACCAGTAAAACATACCAGAAAAACTGCAGCTTAATTTATGGCATAGAAAGACCATACATTCATTCTTTATCTGATTTATAGGACCCTAATAGAAAATTTAAATATAAGAAGTCTGCTGAAAACACCAAGCTTCCAAAAAAATGTGAACAAAAAAGAAGTAAAGCAAAAAGGGAAGTCCCTATATCCTAAACAGGCACAGCAAACCCTAACCAGCATATGGGCATGAAACAGATGGGGCACAAACCGAAGGGAGTTCACAGGCTCTTTGCAGTTAAAAATTCACAGGCTTTGTGAACCCAGGTATACTTTAGATCAAAAGGTTGTTTAATGCCTGCAAAGAAAGAGGCTGCTGGAACAGCTGCAGAGAGACATGGAAGGAAGTGAATCCTGCTCCAAACTACCAGTACCCATTGGACCTGAAAGAATCAACACCCCCTCTGTTTTCAGCAGTCTCCTGAGGACTTCAGTGGATCAAGTCATTCCTGTGTTGAAAGCTGGTCCTTCCATTACATGACACTCAAAAAAGAAAGACTAAGAATATCCGAGCAATGCCTTGTGGTGCTCTTCTGTAAGGGAGTGTATTTAGAATCATAGAATAGTTAGGGTTGGAAAGGAACTTAGGATCATCAAGTTCTAACCCCCCTGCCATGGGCAGGGACACCTCTCACTAAGCCATATCACCCAAGGCTCTGTCCAATCTGGCCTTGAACACTGCCACGGATGGAGCATTCACAGCTTCCCTGGGCAACCCATTCCAGTGCCTCACCACCCTAACAGGAAAGAACTTCCTCCTTATATCCAATCTAAACTTCCCCTGTTTAAGTTTTAACCCGTTACCCCTTGTCCTATCACTATAGTCCCTAATGAAGAGTCCCACCCCAGCATCCCTATAGGCCCCTTCAGATACTGGAAGGCTGCTATGAGGTCCCCACACAGTCTTCTATTCGCCAGGCTGAACAGCGGGAACTTTCTCAGCCTGTCTTCATACAGGAGGTGCTCCAGTCCCCTAATCATCCTTGTGGCCCTTCTCTGGACTTGTTCCAACACTTCCATGTCCTTTTTATGTTGAGGACACCAGAACTGCACACAATACTCCAGGTAAGGTCTCACAAGAGCAGAGTAGAGGGGCAGGATCACCTCCTTTGACCTGCTGGTCACGCTCCTTTTGATACAGCCCAGGATATGGTTGGCTTTCTGGGCTGTGAGCACACACTGAAGCTGGCTCATGTTCATTTTCTCATCAACCAACACCCCCAAATCCTTCTCCATAGAGCTGCTCTGAATCTCATCTACCCAACCTGTAGCTATGCCTGGGATTGCTCTGACCCATGTGTAGGACCTTGCACTTGTCATGGTTGAACTTACTAAGGCTGGCGTCAGCCCACCTCATTTCAACCGAACCACACAGCTTGGTGTCATCGGCAAACTTGCTGAAGGCGTACTCAATCCCACTGTCCATGTCACTGACAAAGATGTTGAAAAAGACCGGTCCCAACACCAGTCCCTGAGGGACACCACTCGTTACTGGTCTCCAGCCAGACATTGAGCCATTGACCACAACTCTTTGTATGCGGCTATCCAGCTAATTCTTTATCCACTGAGTGGTCCATCTATCAAATTGATGTCTCTCCAATTTAGAGAAAAGGATGTTGAATGCTTTGCACAAGACCAGGTAGATGACATCAACTGCTCTACCCCTGTCCATCAGTTCTGTAGCCCCATCATAGAAGGCCAGCAAATGGGTCAGGCAGGATTTCCCCTTAGTGAAGCCATGCTGGCTGTCACCAAGCACCTTTCATCCAGATTAAGACATAAAGCTATCAATACCAAGCCTTTCATGAACAAGCATGTAAAGAAAGAAAAGGCTTACTGTTTTGCATTGTAATTTAACATTATTTGTTTTCTGGATATAAATGGTCTACAGTGAAACCATGTATTTTAAAAACATAATATTTTATGATTAAAGAATCAGGCTTTTATTAAGTACCTAATTTTCATAAGACTTAAAAGCTACCTCATTCATTATTTCTGAGGTCTAGAAGACGTAGTTTTGCTCCCTTAAATAGCCAAGAAAGAAGATATGAACTATGAGAATTCTTAAAGCTACAAAAAAGTCTTTGTGTTTTCTTTCGAGGGTAAAGGTAAGTTTTTAAAAAGCCTTGACAGGATGATGAAGCATAGTTCTTTTGGTTTTTCTCCCACTGTGTGTAGCCATGAGTCAAAAGAAAGCTAGGTTTACTATAACACATTGACTGACAATTAGATTAAAAAGAAAAAAAAAAAAACCAAAATAACAACCCACCACCACCAAAAGCCAAACAAATACCCCTCCCAATCCTCCAAAGACAGAAATAAACAAACCAAACCCCACAAACAAACAAAAAACACCAAATCAAAAAACACAAGAACAACAGCAACAACAACAACAACAACAACAAAAAAAAAACAAACAAAAACACCAAAAAAACTCCTGAAACTCCTAGGAAATCAGATCTTTTAATGGCTCCTAATGGGATTGTGAAACAGTCTACTACACTTAGGTATCATCAGGTAGTGAAATTAAAAGAAAAGCACAGAAACTTAATTACTGCCAAATGGCTTTTAAAGGATGCTGTCACCACTAGAAACTTTGGCTCCACAGTTGTATTGAAAATCGTATATTTTCTGTATCATGACAGATTATGCTTCATAAAATTAATAAATGTGTTTCAAATGTTTGCTATACGCCACACATCAAAGCCTTCAGAATTTTAGTCTGTGCTTTTAAAATATGCATGATAATGAAATTAAGCAGCTGAACAGAGAGAATTTGACTCAGCCTTGCACTAAAAAATCATGAGGGGTATTGGCTTGACAACTGGCACTGCATGGAGGCAAGCGCTTTCCAAAAGCCATGAGGCCATCACTGCTCTCATTACTTTCAGTAGATTCAATTCTACGTAAATTACTATTCAAGCTGTCACTCCCATGCTCCTCACCACTGATGTCATGGGCTGTAAGTAAAGCGGAATGGTATCTTAAAGAGCTTTTACTCTTTCAGGATGAAGTTAGATAGCTATTTTAAGTGTTCCATATGAAAATTGTTCTTTTTCTTTTTTTTTTTTTCCCCAGAAACTATGCCTTGCCTCCATTCTGCATAAGATTCCATTCATTGGAAGAGTAGTGATGGCAAAGTTTCAAGTATTCTTATCTTTCAAAAAACTCATTAGTAACTTAATCTATAACTGCTCCAAAATAAACAGGAATTTAACTGCAGAACACAGAATAAAACCAAATTCCCTCTAATAGCTGTAATAGCAATTTTAATGCATAGGGACTGCTTTTCAGTGTTCAAAAATTTATCATCTGAAGTTTTCAGAAATAAAGTAATAGTACCATATTAAGTGTCATTACCTTATGTAAAAATATGTAACATAATTATGTGAGATTATAAAAATGTTGGGTTTTCCCTGTGACAAAAGAATAAATCTGTCATAAGAACCTCACGAGTTCTAATATTTAAAGTTTTAATATTTTCAATCTGGAGAGAAAGTCAGAACTTGCTCTGAAAAGCAGACACTCAAAAATGATTCACATCAGTGAAATACTGTTTCCACTATTGATGGAAAACTTCCAGCCTTATTAAAAATGCTATCAGTACCTGGTTTCATGACTGAATGCTTTGAAACAGATCATCAGCCATGGATTGAAGTGTTCACTTGCGTAGCAGTTTCATACTTAGTATTTTGAATGTATTTCATCTTCATACAGCTCCTAGAGATAACAAGTTAATATACCTCCCTCTACAAAACAGCTGGGAATTAGAGAAATATTATCCCCATTGCACAGATAAAAGTGGGAAAGGTAAGGATTACAATTCACAAAGGAGTAGAATAAGGTGCTTAACACCAGGTGACTTATAGTCAGACAATTGCTGCGTATTTCTGTTTGCCCAGCATAAAGTGCATGATCAGCCCTAGCTAAAGATGGCCTAACCATATCAGTCTTACTTTGTGCCCAACAACTTTGTGAGAGGTTACTTCTTTTGGAAACATAACTCCCAAATACTTTTCTTGCAACAGTGCAGTCTCCCAAATATAGTTACAGGTTTGTGCTAACAGCTCTTGAAGATAAGCGTGATCGCTTTGCATTTGAGTCTCTGGCTTATATCGTTAAATTAAAAATTAAGGCTTCCAAGCACACTTCAGAGCAGCCCAGAACTTTCTATGAGCTATAAAATTAGCTTGAAGTCTAGGCATCTAGACAGACATAGTTTAAATATTTTATTATATAATCTAGGCCTTCATCATAGAAGCACTCTGGAAAACCCTACATAGAAAGTTCAATCTACTTAATTTTCAAGCCTTTATAATAAAATCCAAAAGTTTTCATGAATGCGTTTGTAGATTTATTTTTCTAGGTCTTTCTGCTTCATTTTGTTTCTACTATAAATATCACTGGGCTTATAGGTATCTACTGCTTCACTCAATGTAGACATATTAAAGATTCATCTGTGTTTACAACTAATCATTATGTTTACATGTTTTCCTGATAAAGATATAGTCTTTCTGTCTGTGAGCACAGCTTAATTGAAGCAACAATTATTAATGAATGTACAGCTGCCTTAGTAAGTGCACGTACTAAGAGTTTCTAAAGAGCACTAAATGTCTTCAGCTCTGGCTCACATACTCTATTCCTGAAACTCAAAGAAAACTGACAGAAAGAGTTCACTTATCAGGCACCTGCAGTCCACAAGTAAACTTCAGTTAGTTGAGTCATGAAGAGGGAGCTACACTCACAGATGCTAAATTTCACTGGCTTAAGTTGTTATTTTATCCTGCTGCCTTACAACCTTTCTGTGCTGCTTCTCATCAACACATACAATGATTCAGGCTTTCCTATCTTTTGCACTCCCTTAAATGAACATACACTTACCCACAGGTCTAGGACAAAGAAACAGATCAAGGCTGTTTCACCAGAAAAGGGCAACCATATTCCATCCCCCTCCTTCAGCTTAGCAAGGCAAAGGACGAAAGAGCACTTAAATCTTCAGAGGAGTCTCAGCTGGAGTACAGCTGCCTTCATCAACCTTTTTCTCGATACATATGCAGCACCTGGCACAAAAGTCATGTCGCAGATGGTAACCAATCTCACTAAATGACGCTCTGTGGTTTGGCTCTCTGGTGCATGGACTGCCCCTTAGTAGATACAGGTGATTAAATAAATTAGAGGAGCCACGCAGTCAGGGAGAGACTTGCATCTTCTTCATAAGCATTATTCCTGGCTGTATACAATAAATCTCTCTGGAACTGATAACTTGGCCCATGAGTTTGAATCTAGCCGTACATTCTTTCCCTTTTTCTCTCATCTGAGCCATACATTTCTGATGTGTCCACATGGAAGGGATTATACTCAAACTTCCTTCTCTTATTTTCTAAATGTGTTTGGAAAGCTGGCTGTGAGCATGTTAATCGAGTGGTGTGCAGTTGGAGGACGAAGCGGAGGAGAATCCCAATGTGACGCTGCTGGGGCATGCACACGGACAGCTTGAGCCAGCCAAAGGGAAAGGCTGTAAATCATACTCAGAAGGAGATTGATGATGTTTGTGGAGCATGTTCTCAGGGTGCCAAAGAGGTGTTTGTTCCTGAGGCTTAAGAATTATTTTTGTGGAAGGCTTTTATCATTAAAGTTGATGATGTGCCTACAACCAAGAAAATAAAAGAGTGATGCTTGCAACAATGGAGTGATTTGTATTCTTTTACATGACAAAAACTTTCATCATCCGTCCCTTTGACAGTTATGATTTGTTAAAGTTTTCTCCAGGGTGTTTGTAACAAAGATTTGAATTTATTTTTATGTGATTTGCATCTTTATTTCCACTATGTATGAAATCTGTAGTATTTAGCAGATCTAGCTCATAGTTCATAGCTAATTTACATACAGTGGAGACCTCTTAAACATGTGGCCTTTGTGTATAATAAATTCATTCATTGTAAGAGGCTGGTTTGCTTTATGAGTTGTTAATTAAAATTGTTCTCAACATAAGATAGTGTAGGCAAAAAAAAAAAAAACAACCCAGTATGCAGGTAGTCCTATTAACTGAAGAACTTAATTTAGAATTACTCATATGTTGCACTATTAATACTTTTTTATTTGCTGGACAATTACTGAAAAATCATAAAGAACGACTAAGCACAGAAACAGATAAAATTAGACACCTGTTGTGTGATATATATATATATATACATGAACACTGAAGTACACGTTTTACATGTGCACATGGCTTACACCTCAGTAATATATTTCTGAATAATGATAAGAAAGGAGTACTAAGTAAAAGCTTACCTTCTGTTCTTACAGGTTTCTTGTATCTCATGTTTTATTTATTTAGTTATGCTAATGTATGGGAAGAGTAATATGAAGCTAATCAATATCTTCTGCAGTAACCGTTGTTTAAACGTAGGTGTGGAGAAGTCAGTGTAAAAGACTGCTTTATTATACTAATCAGATGTCTATCTTGGTAGGTCATGGTATTGTTTATTTTCTGTACACAGTTACTAATGTGTTTGCAGGTCTGACTAAAAGTATATAGCATAATAAAAGATGAAGAAGGATATGGTGTGTTCCAGTGTAAACAACTTTAATAGTCTTCACCCATACCCCAGAGTTTATACATGGTGACACATTAATCATAGTCATCGTAATATTGAATAACTTGAAACTGTGTAAAAATAAAACATAATTGGCAAATTGTTACTTCATTACTGCCATTTACTAGACTCAAAATATACAGATAGCTCAACTGTACTTTTTAAAGCTCAGAAAGCTCATGCTGATTGAATGTTGGGTGAAATGGCTGAGCTGAAGTGCACAAGACACTGACAAATATATCAGCAGGATTTTAGCCTGTCTGTAGTCATCTAGACTAACTTTACCCGCCACAGTGTTTTAAGTCCTGCAGGACTAAAACAAAACTGAACTTTACAGAAACCTAGTTGCAACTCTGAAGCATACTTGTTCTCCTTACTAAAGTTATGTTTCATATTTACAGGCTCCCATGAAACTTAGTTTTAAGGTATGATGGGATGAGTACCAGTAACACAGCAAATTTCATACAAATATGGAATGGTTTGGGTTGGAAGGGACCTTAAAACTCATCCAGTTCCAGCCACACTGTCACGGACAGGGACAGCTTCCAATAGATCAGGTTGCTCTGAGCCCCATACAACTGGCCTTGAACACTGCCAGGGACGGGGCAGCCATAGCTTCCATGGGCAACCTGTGACAGTCCTTCACCAGCCTCATAGTAAAGATTTTGTCCTTAATATCTTACCTAAATCTGCTCACTTTCAGTTTAAAGCCAGTACCCCTTGTCCTGTCACTACATGCTTTTCTAAAAAGTCCCTCATTCACCAACTTATACACAGTTCCTGACCACAAGTGTGTGTCCAGCAGTTGCAATGTGAAGTAAACAACTTACTCAAGTCACTCTGGCTGGGAGAGAAGGCAAGTGCTACCTTATTAAACCAAGCCAGATGACTCCCTTGAGCTTCTTCATTTTCCCTTAGTACATATAACAATTCTTTGATGTTACCACTGAAAACTGTCAAAGGACAGAAAATATATTACACTTATATTAAGGTAGTAACCCTGGACCAAATGTAGGATCCTATCATTACAAAAATAACCTATCATTACAAAAATATGAAATATAGCCTAAGAGTGATATTACAAGGAATTAGACTCATATATAGCATAATGCATATAAATGTACCATTAGGTAATAGCTCATCTGTTTTACACAGATCTCTTTCAAAATAAAGATTAAATATGCTAAATGTTATGAAAAACCAATATTTTTCTGTGTATTAGAAAGGCCAAACTGATTTAGAAAATTGTTCCTTTCTAGAGCCTGTTGCTGTCTCTTAACATTTTCATGTTTAAACATCTGGAGCAGTAAAGATTTTAATTTGAAAAAACTTGGCAAGATGCATTACTGTGGTTGCTTTAATACATATCTATCTTCCTATCAACCTATAAAAAGAATTAAAATATTTAACATAGCCAGTCTTTGACACAATCTCAGAGACCCAGTAAAGCTCCTGTTCATTGACTATGCATTGTGTTTGACTCCCTACAAATACTACATCACATAAGCACCATCAGCTGATTAAAAGATTTTCTAGGGAAAATTGAAACCATAGCAAAGAAGCACTGTTCTTTCTAAAATAGTTCAGATTGTTACAAACTCTTAAAAAAAAAAAAAAAAAGAAATTCAATTAGTGAAAATAAAGCTGCATTTTATCATAAGAAAAACTAGAGTGCTGATAAATCTATGTATATAATGATAAGCACAGTATGGTCTTTTTTTGCCACGGCATTCAAGATTTTATATTAATTTTTTTTCTCATACATTCCTTTTCACTTCATGTTCATTCCACATCTATTTAGATATTACTAAATCACTTTTGGCCTCTGCATAGTAACTGGAAATACTTAATCTTAAAAATGTAAACTTCCTCTTTAAATAATCGTAAGGAGCAACAATAGGGTGTGCAATGGTAAAATAAGTTCAGTTTTGCTCATTCTGAGAAATACTGTCATAGAATCGTAGAACAGTTTGGGTTGGAAGGCACCTAAAAGATGATCTAGTTACAACCCCTCTGCTGTGGGCAGGAACACCTTCCAATAGACCAGGTTGCTGAAAGCCCCATCCAACCTGGCCTTGAACACGTCCAGGGATGGGGCAGCCACAGCTTCTCTGGGCAACCTGTGCCAGTGCCTCACCAATCTCACAGAAAAGAATTTCTTCCTATTATCTAATCTAAATCTATCCACTTTCAATTTAAAGCCTTTCACCCTTGTTCTGTCACTACATGATGTTGTAAAAAGTCTCTCTTCAGATTTCTTGTCAGCCCTGTCAGGCACTAGAAGCTGCTCTAAGGTCTCCCTGGAAGCTTCTCTTCTCCAGGCTGAACAAGCCCAGCTCTCTCAGCCTGTCTCCATAGGAGAGGTGCTCTATCCCTCGGAGCACCCTCGTGGCCCTCCTTTGGACAAAGTCCAACAGGTCCATGTCCTCCCTTATGCTGAGGACCCCAGAGCTGAATGCTGTCATTTCACTTCTTGTTTTTTGCTCATAGTAAATACTTTAAAAGTACAGGGGAACCATATTCCTTGAAATTTTACAAACCTGGATAAATACCTCTTATCTCAATTACCCTTTCACAGACACCCCCTTGTCATGGGGAAAGAGCTTGCGTGCCCTTGTGAGGCTGGGAGCTATGCTGGTGGTGGCATATGCCTCCCATGCCAGACAGGTCTCTACTGAAGGGTCAGACAAAGTGTGTCCATGGGCAGGTTGGGCTCACTGGCCTTTGGGCAACCATTCTAGGAGAAGGACAACTCTAACTTCAAACCTGGGCAGATGGAGCTTGTTTAGCTCTGTAAAGTCATCTAAGAGAAGGATACTCTAATCCAACCTAAGAGCTGAGGACTTTGCTGTCACCATCCAAGCTCACTAAGCCCTGCCATATAAACTCCAAGTGTAAAAGGTGGGTCCAGTTCCGTGCACGCTGCACCTCACCTAAAAAATCCACTGTGCAGGCCCAAAGGGTTTACCCACACTTGCAAAGCCCTGTAGTAGCAGGTGAGGGAAGAAATGGCAGGTGATAAGGTGCACTGGAAGTCGCAGACCCAACCCTGCATGCAGGTGCTTCAGGACATTGGTCGCTCCATAACACTATTGTCTGCTTTGAGAACTCATGCAGAATTAGTCTCAAGGAGAAAAGACAACGTAGAAAGAATCGCACCTAGCCTATACCACCGAAGGAGACCTTTCGCTGTGCTTTTTGCAACCAGATTTGCCTATCCCACATTGGCCTTTTTAGTCATCAGTGCGCTTGTAGTAAGCATGGGTAAAGCCCTTCCCAAATCCTCATTCACGAAGTTAAGCCATGATGATGATGATCTCAAATATGAGTTAGAATCATAGAATCATCATAGAATAGTTAGGGTTGGAAAGGACCTTAAGATCCTCAAGTTCCAACCCCCCTGCCATAGGCAGGGACACCTCACACTAAACCATCCCACACAAGTCTCTGTCCAATCTGGCCTTGAACACTGCCACGGATGGAGCATTCACAGCTTCCCTGGGCAACACACTCCAGTGCCTCACCACCCTTACAGTAAAGAACTTCCTCCTTATATCCAATCTAAACTTCCCTTGTTTAAGTTTTAACCCATTACTCCTTGTCCTATCACTACAGTCCCTAATGAAGAGTCCCACCCCAGCATCCTTATAGGCGCCATTCAGATACTGGAGGGCTGCTATGAGGTCCCCACACAGTCATCTTTTCTCCAGCCTGAACAGTGGCAACTTTCTCAGCCTGTCTTCATACAGGAGGTGCTCCAGTCCCCTGATCATCCTTGTGGCCCTTCTCTGGACTTGTTCCAACAGTTCCATGCCCTTTTTATGTTGAGGACACCAGAACTGCACACAATGCTCCAGGTGAGGTCTCACAAGAGCAGAGTAGAGAGGCAGGATCACCTCCTTTGACCTGCTGGTCACGCTCCTTTTGATGCAGCCCAGGATACGGTTGGCTTTCTGGGCTGTGAGCACTCACTGCTGGCTCACGTTCATTTTTTCATCAACCAACACCCCCAAGTCCTTCTCTGCAGGGCTGCTCTGAATCTCTTCTCTGCCCAACCTGTAGCTGTGCCTGGGATTGCCCAACCCAGGTGTAGGACCTTGCACTTGGCATGATTGAATATGATACTTCAGTTATGCCAACTCTTTCTTGCCAAGAAATTTTTCATAAGATATATGCAAAATTACCAACTGCTGAATTCCACGTATGCCTACGGAAGATTACACTTTTATCACCCACTTCGAGCAACTGAGGCTTAGGACTACAGAAAGAGTATCACTGGTCACCAGAGGATGCTCACCAGGTACAGCATCATCTTGGCCACCATTTTTACGAGGGCCTGTTTCACCTCCAGGATTGCAAGTTCCTGGATGAGAAAGAGAGTGGGATGTCACTGACTCCTTAAGCCACTTATTTTGTCAAACAGAAGCACTTGACTTTTTTCTCTGATCTCTGCTCATTTCCAGCATATTTTCCCTTCTAGCATCTTCATCCTGGCTTCCAAAAGTGTAGATAGATAACAGGTAACGGTTTAAACATTGGAATATGAATTGCATACAAAATAGAGTGAATGCGAATCTAGGTTTCTGAAGATTTCTGCTAAATTTTCTGCATTTTTTAAATTTTAAGATTTCTGCATGGTATTTTCCCATGAGCAAAAAAGGTATTTCCATAGTAACCTCTGGTAAGAATGTTTTCTGGTTTTAACTGCTCATAAACTTGTTTATTTAATAGATAACTTGAAAAAAAAAATGACTAGCTGTTAAGAATTTCTAAAATATATTCTCTTTTAGTATGAGTTGTATTTTCATCTATGAAGATTATAAATTATTCCATCCAGTTGTCAAATTGTTCATAAAATGTCTGATTCAAAGTTATAGATTACTTCAATATCTCATAATTCTTTATTTCAAACCATAGTTTTAATATTTAACTTCTGCTCAGAAAATACTTACTAATAATTAATTTGTCTGGGGTGTAACTTTTCCCCAATTCATCTCCTCCATCTGCTTGCACATACTGTGAAATTATAATCAGCTGTAATTTGTGACAGAGACGTGCCAAACATTTCTAAAACAATTTGGAAAGTGGCAGACTGGAATTCTTGCCAACTTGCTCTCCATGCAGATGCTACTTGTTCTTCTCGCTTTCCTCACCAAAACTGAGTTTGAAAAAGAAATCTTGAAGTTCTGTTAAAGCAATATTTGTGGAAACCACTTCATACTATTTTGTTCTCCTCCTGAGTTGTAAGAAATTAGGGACTGAGTCCAAAGCTCATGGGAATCAGTGGAAAAATTCCCATTGACTTGACTGGAGTTAGCTTAGATGTTAGATATGTCTTCCACAACTTCCAGCTGAACCTATTAATTATAGACACAAAACAGGCAGTATATCTCCTCAGAGATGTTTTTACACTTACTTCAGACTCACAGGGTTAAAAAAGTATTTACAGATATTAATGACTATTACTCTTAAGGTAAATAACTAGAGTTTCTTTGGTAGTAAAATGAATGCAATGGATGTTCACAACTGGGTAACTAGCAATTATTTCCTGTTTGTTCTAATTTTTCTTGAATTCAAAGCACAATACACAAATTCATTAAGGAAGATAGATTATGAAAAGATTAAACAAGTAATTAAACAAGATTATCAAACAGCGATGAGACTTGTGGATTATAGAAACTATGTTATATTCCTCTCATGCGATCACATTATATTGAAATTTCCAGTTAGAAAAATGTAAATCATTTGACGTTACCAGTTTCAAATTACTTTAAAGTTGTGAAGGGTGAGCAACATCAGTAGTTAATCAGCTTGTTTCAGAGCCCAAAGCTTGCAAACTTTGATTCATGCACATTGATTATTGTCAATAATCCAGTCAAAAGATTGGAACTCAAGTCTCCTAAGACATCAGAATAACAAACCATTCATTTGTTTGAGGTGGTTACGCTCCTCAAAGCACAACATGGGACACAGGAATCCCACTTTATGACAGACTTGGAGACAATATAGCATAAACATTAACAATAGTATTTAGAATGAATCTTATTTTTTTTCTAGGTGCAGAATTTCTGATTTTTTTTAATTTGGAAATTTCTGGGAATGTATGTATAAAATTGTAAAAAATTAAAATAAGACATAATTTCCAGATGAAAAAGAAGAAACTTTATGTTTCATTTCTCTCTGGTGGAACTGAGTGTTCAGTTAAATGTTGTTTTCTCTAACTTTCTCATTAAGATGGACTTCATAGTTTATAATTCCAAGCAAAATGAATACCTGGGATTACCAAAGGAAGAATATCCAGAGTGCTAGACAGAAAAAAACTTCTGGATGCTGTAAATAGTCTTATTCCTTCACCATCTCTATCAGCCCCAGGAAACTGTGCTGACTGGGAGCAGGGTTGGGTTGCAGGGGGAGCTGCCACTCAGGCTCCTCTGCACAAGTGCACTAGAAATAGTCCTTTTTTTTTTTTTTTTTTTCCATTTTTTCCATTTTTACCCTGCCTGCCTCTGCTGGGCAGTCACACTGCTGTGGTTGTCTTGGTTTTGGGGGGCTTTTTTCGACTGCAGACAAGGCCATTGCTGCATCTTCAGGGCACAATATTTATTAGGTTTTACCTCGGCTGCTGACAAGGCTTATCACAGCTCTCTCATGCATTAAAAGCAAAAGGAAACTCAGTCTCTCCCATTGTTATTGTCACTTCTGTTTCCTTTTAGGGTAACAAACTGCATACATTTCAAGTAATTGTGTGTGGAGCAAATTGTTTCTGCTATATTGGGAAACTTTGTTCATTCAAGATATTCATAGTCTTTTCAAGGTAAAGCTCACATCCATAGAAAAAATTACCTCAGACTTAAATGTGTGCTATGGACCCTTCTAAAATGAGGATTTAACATACTAACAGTGCATTCAGATATGCTGTTTACTTCCATTTTATAAGGCTGTACAGTTATTTGATCTAGAGGCACACATAAAAGAAACGAATAAACGGAGATTATAGGAGGAAAGCTGGTATACGAGGTGCTTTCTGCCAAACAGTTCAGCTGTAGGACAGTGGGAGCTTGCCAAAATTTGTCAGAATTATTTTCTCGCTAAACCACATTGGTTTATAGTCCAGTTCATTTACTCTTTATAATTTTAAACCCAGACCACCTTTGTCATTGTGTGTAGATAAAAATGGATTTCCTTTAGTATCATGTGTACCATGCCTCTCATTTCAAATATTTTTTATTTTCTTCAAACAAATTGAAAATCCCTATTTGAGTCAAAAATAGCCACTGATTTATCACTGGACATCAAAGGATTTAACTGGATACAAACTAAATAAAACTGAAACCCATTTTCTTCAACATCTTGACACAGATAGATATATTATAACAAACAATTAAGTTTATATTGAGAACTGGGGCTTTTTCTTCTAGTTTCTAAAACTTTTCCAGGCTTTTCTGTAATACTGCAAGAGTTAGACTATACTTCATGTTTGTAAACGAAAGATGCTTCTCACACGACTCCAGGATGCAGGATTGTTAAATTCAAAAAGGTACTCCAAGGCTTAAGCTGCATTAAGTTGACTGGACTGCAAAAGCCAACTGTCTCACAGGAAAAATGATGTATGATTGTTACATCAATCAGCCTGTTCCTTATTCTAATTCTTTTAAAGTACATTTATATTTCTTAGCAAAAGTTTTTTCTTACAGTTTTCCAAATAGAGAATATCAACCATATCTACACATTGTCTAGTATTAGTTTTATACCAGATTAAATAAAGCAAGAAAATGTGAGTAAAATCTTACTAGGACAACACAGTGTGCTTGTCCTTTAACAGCTTCACCAGATCAGAAAACATAATGAATATGACTTTCAGGCACAGGAAACAAATGCACCATACTTCCATAGCCTTATGCATCACGTTCACTAATGTTAATGGGCCACCTAATGACCCCTTCTTTGTATTTGACTTGCATAAATATATCAGCTGTTTTTTAAATAACTGATATATTATTAAACAGATTCACAGGCTTTTAGTAATTATCATGAAAGAAAAGAAGCGACGTTTTATGGCATGAACTAGCTCTTGTCTTCTAGTGCAAGCTAGTACTACAGCTTGCAAAGAGAAGGCTCAAAGTTTTCAAAATGCTGGCTGCTGTTCTACCAGTACTGCTACTGTTTTCCATACAGTTAATGAAATTTTAAAAATTCCCTTTTACATTTTCTGTCAAAGAATAACCGATAAGAGTGCCAGCACGGCTTTAAGGGAAAGGCCGTCCTCTTCCATTTAAGGGAAATGTCAGCTGTTTTGCCCGTATCTGCTCTGTGGCAGCTCTGTGCTGAGTAGCAGCAGAACATTTAGTTCAGTATAAGAGAACTGTGACTTTTTGTGACATGCCGGCGTGGGAGATTGGTATGGAAAGGGAAACAGAATAAGCACAGCATTTAAATTAATTATTAGAAGCAACCTGTCTGTGATGTGCAAGTAAAAATACTGAACCAAATTCCAATCTTACATGTCCTGGTGTAAATCCAGAGTAAATCCATCATATTCAATTTATACTGAGATAAAACTCTCAATGCTAAAACTTTCAAACATGAATTTATAACTAGTGAAAATATTCTCACCTCATCAGTCACAAGTTACATGGTTTATTTTCTCTAGTGGATTTTCTGCCATTACAATCAGCTTTGTCATTCTTATTACACTGCCTAAAAACTCTGTTTATATTCATAAACAAAAAAACCCCACCTGGGCACATATCCAACATTTCCTTAACAAAGTATAAAATGCTGGTGAAGCTTGGTCATCTCCCTGTTCTGAGGAGAGACTGGTCAAACTGGGTGTCACAAGTGTCTGGGGACTCATGCACAGACTTCAGAGAAGCAGTTTGTGGAAGGAATAAAAAGTCTGGCTGAGATGTTTAAGGACTGAGAAACTCTCTTAGCTGATGTACAATGCGGCTACATGAACAAGTTGCCATGAAGTAACAGAGAGACTTAATTTAGGATTTGACACATGAATGGAGAGGTGAAGTTTTAAACATAAATCTGGTGCAAATCACACGCTGAAAGCTTCATACAAACAAGCAGACTGTACATTTGAAAGTGTGAGAGGCACTGACAGACAGGCATTTGAAAATGTGATAAATGGAGTCTGGATTCATTCAAGGTGAGACTGGCTATAATTGGGCTAAACCAAAGGAGCTGTGAGAGTTTTCCAGGTCTTTAGAATAACGTCAGTTTGGTTTGATATGGTCAAACTATTCTGGGGTTTATAACCTTTTCATAGAAGCTTTTTAAATATTTGGTGGTTTGTTTTTTTTTTCAAAGTAACGGCCTGTATAAACACTGTTTTCCCAGGTAAATATAAAATATCTTAACACATTTTCATTAATGCACTGGCTTTCTCAAACCATGTAAATGCAAAGTTTCTTTCAGGCTATCTCAAATGTGCTATGATGTAAATGCATAACTACAGTTATTGAGCTATAATAGTATCTAACACTCTTAAAATATACATTTATTTTAATCTCTGTAAGTTAACTAGGTAATTGTACACTTTGTAAGTGGATTTGTACAATTTTTATATCAGTGTAAATCCATTTATAGAGTTAACATTCCAATGCATGTTTTTAACAAAGGGAAAACCTCACAGGGTAGATCAGCACTGGAGCTGAATGTTGCCTACATAGAGTGAATTTAACCTGTGTACGTATGGAGGAAAATTACAGTTCCTGGACACTGTGTTTCATCATTTTGTGTTTCTTCTATTGAGAGGTTAATAAGAATATATAATCAAGATTAGATATATCTACAAAAAATAAAAAAGCCACTTTTTCATTTTCAATAATAATATACAAAATACAAGCCTGTGAGCTTGGCAGCAATGAATAATCTGTTGTCAGGTGCTAAGCAAAAAGCAACTAACTAGTAATACGAGGAAAGCAGCAAGTCACTATTTTGCAATTTTTCTCATTCATACAATTTGTAAGTTGACTCAAAGTTGGTAATGTCTTCAGTCACTTAGCAAAGTTTGAATACTCCAGTTCTATATTACACCCACATTATCATACTTTATAAGAGATGCTGACAGGAAACTGCATAAAGCAGTACATATCCCAAGAGTATTTGACACAGCGTCTCACCGCAGGCCATTAAAGAAACTAAATGCACATTCTCAGGTAGATAACTGGATAAAAACTGGAGTAACAACTTTGCTGAGGTCACTAAAGAAATTCAAGAAAGAAAATGTGAGATTCTGCTGTGAAGACTTCAGAAGTTTCTCATATAACAAAAGGTCAAAAGATTAAAAACAAATTACAGTAAACAGATGTAAATTGAGGCGGGGAGGGGGAAGTCCTTAGTTTTGCTGATGCAATAGCTATTTCTGAAATGACAGTTACTCTCAGCAATTACAATCTGTCTTACAATAGAAAGTTTCATTCTTTTAAAAAGTAGTCAAAAAATCAAATCAAATTAAGTGATTATTAGAAAAGAATAGAGAAGAAAACATAAACAGCATCCACATCTTAAGCATGCACATTTCCTTTCTGTCTTCATTCTCTGCCTTGAGAAATTATACAAAGGAAAACGCAAAGGATGATCAAAGGTGTGGGACAGCTTCTGTACAGGAAAAAGACATGATTAAATGGACTAGCATCCCTTAGCCTGAAAGGCTGTAGAAACATCGGTGAAATCATGAGTAGCATGAAGAAGGTCAATTAGTGGATGATTGCTCACTCTGTCTTAAAAAAAGAAAAGAGTTACAATAGATAAAATTAGCAGGTGGCAGGCCCAGAACAAACAAGAGGTGCCTCTGCAAAGAATGTGCAATTAAGCTATGACACTACTTGCTATAAGATATTGCAGATGGAAAAGTTTGCATGGTTTCAGACAGATTTGCGACAGGAAAATCTGCTTAGGACGATTAAATGCAGACACCATTTCTGCAGTTCAGCAACTACCTGAGCCACAGATGGCTGGAAAGTATTCTGCAGAATATCCCAATACATAATATCCATATCTACTTGTCCTGCATTCGTGTACTTTCATTAGGCATCTGGTACTGGCAAGTGCTGAACAGAGAATCCTAGCCTTGACAGAGGTGTGGTCTGACTCCATATGGACATTCTTATGTTCTTATATCAATCTGCATATGATTTGGTAAATGGGAAATATATGTGCTCCTTTATTTAATTTGTTTAATTATTAACTCAGTTGGAATACACATAAGTTGAGAGCTCAGAATGACTTTTTTTGGAAGACCTAGCCTATGAAATCAGCAGAGATTTGATAAGGCCTCAATAATATGTAGTAATCATATACTTTGTTTCCTTCAGGTTTTGCAATAGTAAATAAGATCTCATTAGTTTTGCTGATTATTCATATATGCTCACAGTGATTTTGTTGGTAGCAGTGGAACTTATTTGAACAAGTCCAGGTCAGAAATATTAGTTACAGTAATTTATGTACTCTTATATGAAACAAATGCATGTGCCTTCTAGGAAACAAATTAGGTCTAGTTCATGGTTATATTTCCAGAAATGGCTGATCAGATAGTCACTTCATTTTTTTTTTATCCAAATTGGCTTTTACGCCATTTTTTTACATTCATGCATTCATGCATTCATTTACTTACAAAATGGAAATTTTGGATGGAATGCATGCAAAGTTCTATTCAGATTTATTTTCCAAATGTAATTTTTATACATAGCAAAGTTTTGGCATTCATCATTTGTAATGGAAAATGAAATTATGCACATCTTGAGTTTAAGCATATAAGAACATAAAGACAAACATACACTGTCCATAAACAAGATATCCTATTGAAGTCTGCAGGATTAAGCTGGACTTCTTTAGATAATTTTGTAGATTCTAATAAACCTATATACTTCTTTAATAGCATAAATATTTGTAAACATGTGAATAGTAAATTTGCAAACTGTAAGTCTGGTCAATCAGCACAATTTCAGAGCTGTGTGTTCCTATATATATTTATTTTACATATAATTGTTTTAATTTCAGCAAGAATTATGAGTAAAATACCTCACAGAAAAAGCAGCTTTTACCTGAAAATTGAAATTTAATTACATTTTAATGATGTTTATGCAGCTCTATTGATAAATCCATACAATTTGATGGAATCAGGTAAAATTACCTCCACATACCCATTTAGAGACACTATGTCTTATCTAATTTACTTGAAGTCAGCAAAAAACCAATTTGTATAGACAAATGGTTTGATTGTGTTGTCACATTGGGGAAATCAGATAGGAAAGAACGCAAAAATTTAGCTTTTAATGGAAAGGGAACTCATTTTACCTTTTTTCACTATCATTCAGAATACTTTTGAAGAAAGTTCTGAACATCAAACTTCTCCACAGAAAGTCACTGAGGCTTTTAAAACTTACAATGAATTTAAATAAAAGTTAATTTTGCTAACTGAAACCTGCAAGGTCTTTAAATATGATTATATTTAAGGCAAAGCAAAGCCCTAAGCTTTTTTACGAGGCAAAAATTTGGCTCCCATGTGGATAATCTATGAGGTCGGTGGACAGTTAGAATACAAGGAGGGAATCAGACATCTACCTGCTAAAATAGTTCACTACTCATTGTATTGTTATTGTGGTAGAGGTGTTTTAGAATCTGTTTCCTTAAATGAACACAAGTAAATGGTTACATACAAAGAGAAAGTCTCCAAATGCATGGTGGTTGAAAAGCCTGGGGATCAAAACCAAGCAAATGAAAAAAGCCATCTTGATTTCCTAGCCTAGCAAGCTAATGCAGGTGACATCTATTTCTATGCCAGAAGCGTGTAAGAAAGAATTCTGGTGATACCTACTTGAAATTATCAACCCAATGATTCCTTAACATTTTGACCAGGTCTATGACTACAGCTCTCACCTCCAAACTGGAGTGATTTGAAGTCCGACTCCACTGCCAAGAAGCTCTAGCTGTCTGATCACCATGGCACATGGCATAGTCAAAATAGTAGATGCCGCAGATAAATTGGTGAACTATTAAGTAAACTTTAAAGCAGGTGGGAAAAGTGGCCAAACTGCTGGATGAAAATGAGTACCGTGAAAGTCCAGTGGACAATGGACAACCAGCTACTACTGGCATCCTTCAGTGATTAGTACTGGGACCAACAATCTTTGGCAATAACCTGGGCAATGGAATGGGTGCCATTCTCAGCAAGTTTGCAGATGAAGTCAGACTTGAGGAGCAGTTGCTATGCTCTACTCTTAACTCTCTTCAGCATTTTGAGATTGCTGAGAAAGTACTCTGCCCATTTTTGATCTTTCCCGTACAGTTTAGGTATTGATATACTGAGTGCATACAAAGAAGGGCTACCATAATGGCCGAACAATTAAAGCACATGATATGAAAGGACAATAAAAAAAACCTGGGTGGTTCAGCCTTAGAAAGAGAAAGCTAAAGGGAGACCTGGTACCTTTATTTCACTACCTAATGGCAGAGTATACAGAAGACAGTGACAGAGTCTTGTTGGAAGCGCCTAACAGGTCAAGAGGCAACAGGCACATGTTGAAAAATGGGACGTTCCAATCTTGTATAAAGACAAACTTGCTTTACCTTAAAGACAACCACAACAGGGTCCCAGAGGGGCAGTGGAATCTCCATCCTGACAGATACTCAAAGTTAGACTGAACAGTGCCCTGAGCAACCTGGTCTACTTTAAGCAAAATTTTAGACAAGACCTCTGGTGGTCAGTTCCAATCTATTTTTTTCCATGACTTCATGTACTCTTTAGCACCCACCACCAGTCCACCCACCCTAAAAAATTCATATAGACCGTAACGATTCACAGGATTTTTTTTATTAATTTTTTTTTTAATACTGATTTTGGCTTCTATGACATATTGAATTTTAGTCCATTAGCGATTAATATGGTGATGTATTGTCCTAGCTGATCAAAGAGTTTAAAGAAAGGTATTTCTGACTGGCTGATTTGATTAAATACTACACCAAACTGAAGAATCTAAACAGAAAGAATATTTTTTTCCAACAAGACTTACTTATGCCCTTAAATATTTTTGCAAAGCCTGTTTTATGCACTGTGGATTTTTGTTTAATGTCCCATGAAATTTAAATCTATGATTAATGTATTATAATGATTAATAAACTCTGGGATTGTTCATTGACAGTGATTTGATCACATGAACTCCTGAAAGGTGTTCAGAAAGAAACCCCTTCTTTACAGTGGAACATTTACAGTGGAAATTACATACAGACCAGTAAAGTGAATAAGTATCTAAGTACACTCTGGCTTGCTTGCTGAAGAACAAGGGTCAAGTTATTCACACAGAAGGGTAGGCTGCAGCTGTGGAACTCAGCAAAGGATACAAGCACATTAAGAGTGATATGCCCCACAGTCACATTACAGCCTGGATAAAAATGACAAGTATGCTTGATAGCTGCACTTAGAAGTCAATGAAAGCTCAGTAGCCACTAAAGACAGCTTCTGATGGGGATGTTGTTGAAAGCAAAATCTTACTTCCGAGTGGCCTCTGCTTCATCAGTTGTGCTGGTGCAGCATCCTTACCCGTCTCCACTTCACCTCCTAGAGTTGTGTATTAAAATGTTGTACATTCTGTCAATCATATGAACATCCATACAACGTGTGTATTTATTGTATATCTGGTAACATCTCCAGTCTAATCTCTTGATCTGGGTCTATAGAAACTACAGTCATCCAAATATACCTTCCAGTTTACACATAAGTGACATGCACAGAGTATATAACTTGTATTAAAATTATAATAATATAAAGTAATAATTAAACTATAAACTCCCAGCATTTAAAATTAAATGACGTTCAAAATAGCAATATGTTCTACCGTTGGCCTTTGTAGTCCTTGATCAGTGTCACTTGTAGTGCTCATTTCTGCCTTTCCAGACTTCATTCTCTGCACTCCTGTCCCTCCAGCTCTCAATTCCACACTGTTGTACTCAAAGATCAGAGGTTATATAAGAAGATTTCTGTTGAAGCTGGATACTTTATTGCACTACAAAGTATGGCAGCCCAAGACCAGAGCTTTCTATGACAGCCTGGGATAGCCTGGGATAAGCATGATCCGCATTTCTGCTGATCTCCAAGCTGCTTCAGTTTGTAGGACATTCTCATGAGTACAACCTTTTCTTGTAACTGTCCCTCTGAGTAGCCTAGATGGGCAAGGACAAGGGGACGCCATGGAACTTTACCACTAAGGCATTTCCATTAAGCCAACAAACTGGGGAGACATTGCAAGCCCCTATAACTGAGAGGGGTCCCTGGGCTGATTCAGACTAGACAGACAGAAAGCAATAGTGGATTAAAGACAATTTTGTCTCCTTATATTCATCTTTGATGTACCCAGCTCAACTTTGGTACAACTGTAGGTTTAGTCCATTGAATTTGTATCAGAACAAAAAACAGTTGCCAACAAATCATTTAAAGACTCGTCAGACTCTGGGACTGAAGCAGACAAAAGCTCACTAGTGATCTTTATATACCTTGGTACCAGCATCGAACTGCTCATTAATCTTTCTCTAGAACAACCCTGTAGCGTGACCTACATCTTACTTGTGCTAATAACATTTCTATATATCTTGCTTCATTTCATGAATCCTATGCTGAAGGCTTCAGTGTTAATAAATTGTATAGTTATATTCCTTTTGACTGTATCATTCATGGTGTGTTGTTTTAGAGGCAAGTTACACAAGAGAGAATCATTTTGTTACTGATAAAACTGTTTTGACCTCATTAGCTGAGCAAACAAGAGTGTGTTTGAACCACAAGCCCCTGGGTATAGCAAAACCTTGTCTCAGCCTAAAGCTATCTACTGATAGAATGGAATCTGCACTGCAGAGGTGTTCTTGAGACCTTGGGTGTCCTTTTAAGCCTCTGGGTGAATAGCAAGTGCTGAATGGACACAGCACTGAGATACCCAAAATTAATGTAACCCATATTAACATATAAAAGTAAAAATGCGGCAAATGAAACCGCAACTGATTTGTAAACAAAGAGAAGAAAATGTCCACCTAATTTTAGCAGAGGCCTCACTGCATCAATTTCATTGAAACCTAGTTTTGCAGGGACAAATTTGTCAAATAAAATTGCAAATGTTTTTCAAAGGTCTTTATAATTTTGCTCAACCCTGCATATTACATGATCTGTAAACCAGAAAATTAACAAATCAAATCATAATGTTTACACATAAAATTAGTCTCTATTAAAATTTTGTAGACTATTTAAATTCTTATTATTTTTTGCAAGTTCCTGGAATTTTTCCTCCTATGGTACTAAATAACTTCTTGACTGTTTTGTGTATTTGATGAGATTGATGAGACACATTTACAGTTACCATTTCTCTTAGACTCAGAGTATTACATTTAAATCTAAACACAGTTTGGAACTAGCTCTCTTCAGACGGTATTAAAAACATTTAGTGCTATTATAACTTCACTCAGGAAACAAGTTGAATCATTCAAGTAAACTGTGGTGCTTGGGGTTTTACATCCCACTGAGCTATTAAGTTGTAAGATTGCCTATACATAGATTTTATTTTATTCAGAATATATGACATCAACACTTTTTTAAAGGTTTTGAGGACTAAATTAAATAATCTATGGTAGCACTGGAGGAAGCCATGAATATTCACTCTTAGGGTCCTATTCTGCAGTCTCACAGCATCAACTCACATGCTGTACTCTACAAGAGGCATTCAGCTTTGTGAAGGGTCTGACCCTTCATGAGAGGAAAGGAATTACTCTCCTTTCCCGTTGAAGCCAATTCTTCTTTGGCTGTTGACTGTAGGGGCATCAGGAATTTTGTCAACAGCTTTTCAAATATATTGTTACAATCCTATGTATTTTAAACAGTTGTTCAAGTAGGATTTAGTCAAACAGTTAGAAATACAATGACTACCATAATCATATCAACTAGCAATTTTTATCATTACATATTTTTATGATGGCCACTGCCCAGTGATTTTATGAAGGTGAAGCTATAGAATCATAAAATGATTAGGGTTGGAAAGGACCTTAAAATATGGAATTTTCTATCCATAATGGACTTCTTTCATTAACCTCATCAGTTAATGAGACCATTGTGATCTGAAACCTGACTGTGTCTATCCCTTACAATTTTCATCCAGTTAAACTGTGTGCAGTTTTGTAATCAATGTACACAATTAAGCCTTTATGCCAAAATGGGTAGTTCAGCATGATGTCTGTATTCAAGCTGCAGTATAAAGAGCAAGCACAGATTTACTGAGGAGGATTAGGGTGGATGTACAGCCTAATGCAACATGACTGCTCCAGCTCATGAGATCTGCACTTTCTGTGGTGTAATAGCACTCTTCAGTGTCTGAATCTGGCCATAACAGACTGTGCTTTCTTAGTATAGCTGCACTTCCATTGTTTTACAGACATACATAAGCAAAAAAAGCGGAAAAATGGGGTATAATTGGGTCATAAACAGGCCATACTTGGGACTCATCTGTCAGTGCTCATCACAGTGGGTAGGTGCGTCTCTCTTCACCTCTATTTATTGCCAGGAGCAATACCATTAACCCCTTTCTCAAACCCAGTTCTGGTGTTTTTAGTACTTTTCTTTCAAAAGAGGACAAAAGGAGTAGAGAAAACACTCTTGCCTCTTGTCCTTATCAAATTTGAGAAATTCTAAATGCTTTTCCCAGCCTTTCTAGAAAAAAAAAAGAAAAAAGACAAACCAAACATGTCAATGAGCACTCGCAGCTTCTTCTGATGCATCAGACATGTATCAACCAACAAGCTGAACCTATTCTGTGCATCTGTGACCTCTGCTAAGGGAAAGACAAAATAATCATCTCAAACTGGCCCGTAGTTATGTGGGAAAAGAGGGTTTCCAATACAGCTAGATGATGGCCAGCAAAATACTAACAGAGCACAATGAACTCATTCCTATAATGACAGAAGGGTCTGCTGAGTAAAATAAGGAAAGTATTCTGCGACACTGATTGTCAAGGGGCCAAAATCCCACCAGAGCCCTTTTTCCTTAAATATTGTCTCATTCAGTGTGTCTTCCAAATGAAAGAAATGAGTCCTTGGGGGCAATTATGCCTGACTAGACACAGCATACCAGCTCTGAAGTTAAGGGACTGCATTCTGCAAATGTCACACCCTGATTTCTAGCAAATGTCTCAGACACATACGAACAGGTTAAATTGTAGCACAAAACCAACCAAGAATTGCAGGCCAGCTGTGAAGAGTAAATGGAGTGATAAGATTATTACTGTATTGAGGAAGCAGAACAGAAAATTGAAATAAGAATTTGTCTGTGACCAGAAGCTGTAGAGACCCTGGTGTCTGGCCATTGACTAATATTATGTTTCCTCATAAGCTTCATTTATTTCTGCTGTTCATTGAGTTGGTTCTTACAAAAATTTTGAAATAGAAACTTTTCATATTGTATTGCTGCAGCACCTGAATCTGTAACAGAGTGCAGCTGCCCTTCAGTTTGCCAGAGACAGCAGAGGACTGTGTGTTCTGTTATTACTGCTATCATTTCATACACTGTTGTTTTAAAACATTTTTAAAATCCTTTCAGAAGGTGTCTATTGCACTTCAATTGATGTTTCCCTTTTATAAAATTTGAATGTGGCTGTAAAACCAAAGATGCTTGTGATCTGCCCAAATAGGGAAAATAAGGGAAGAAAAAAACATTATAGACATCGTATTTTCATTTTTGCTTCTTACTTTAGTTTATACTCACAAAATCACAGAGACAGGATCACAAAGACAAGTTGTTTTGAGAAAAGCCAGGACATCATAAACTCAGCTTGGCTTATTTCATGGTAATTCATTCACATGAGAGTGACCTGTAAAAATGTTGTTAACGAAGAATTCCCCATTACTGGTTAAAAAGGCAAATTCTTGGTGCACTGTGCCGGAAACCAAGTCTACTTCTCAACACCATGTGTTTTCATGCCTTTCTCTCAAGATCGTATCAAGTACATTTTTTAAGCACATATTTTACCATTCTTTTCATGTTTTGTAAACATTTGCAATGATACCACTTGTGAACATCTTTGATGGTGCTTTTTAGTTTTACTGCAAAATGCTTAAGAATTGGAAGCCATGCTGTCTGCTGAACTCGATTCACAACTTACATCCCCATGTGTTATTGTTAGTGCTTAGTAGCAAGTAGAATTATCCCCATCTAGCAGGTGTAACATGTCATCTGTTGAGTCCCTTGCCCTCAAAGAGAAGCAAGCAGGGGGAGTCTCATAGCCAGAAAATTTGTAATTAAATAAGGCAAGACATTAATTCTCTCTTAAATCTATACACATGCTTTTTGTGGAAATGAACAAGATGTGTGGAGAGGCAGGTTTTCTCAATTACCAGGGTTAATAATCATGTGCAAATACAGACTCAGCTAAACCCCACACATATGTCGTAATGTCTACATTTGTCATACTTTTTTTTCAGCTGGGTGTACAATATTCATCCAAAATACCCATAAAATACTGACTGCAAAAATCACATTTTATAGCCTGCCCCAGGAATGCTTGGTTTAAATTGCTTTAGACTGAAAAAGTTTCATTGTGATCAGGACCCAAGAGATATAAAAGGACCATAAAATATGGGTCATAGTGTGAGTTTATAAGCTAGGCTTCTACTTAATTTAAATTATAGTGGCAGTGTAAGAAGTTGTGGTTTACCAATAGTGCTGTTATGCCTTGAGTTAAATGCTTGCTTTCTACTGGCAGCATCAAGTACCTGCCTCTCATAGAAGAGTTAAATGCCTTATGTGTGTGTGTCCTGTAATTCACCATTTGAGAAAAATAAAACTTCATTATCAGACATAAGAACAAGTGCTGCTGACATCTCATCTGAAGAAGCTGTGCGTGTATTTCAGTAGCAGCTCCATTTCAAGTTCCTCTCTGTTCCTGGATCAGTGCCAGTGTTCAAATCTCTGCCTGAAGCTGGCACATGCTGCTTCTAAGAGGAGCAAGAGTTTAACATCTTTATTGAAAATTAAAGAGTGCCTTGTGATTGGACCAGATTGGATAAGTATAATTCTATGATTTATAATTTCTTTAGTTAGACATCACAAATCACAATTAGAAATACCATAAGATTAATCTCTTTTAAGTTCTGAGATGTATCTATCTGCTCAACTTCTGAAGCATAAGGATATCTTAACAAAAGAGGATAGACTATAACAGATAAACTAGGTTCAGTAATCTTTTGCCATATCTGTTTGGTGGTGTTTTTAAAAGATTAAAATGACAGAAAAAGCCTTGATCAAATCCAGTAAGCTCTAGAGTTTAACCCAGATGTCTAATACCACAGTACATTATCCTGGCAGGAATGTCAAGGGGAAAATCAAAGCAAAAAGCGTTTTATTTTACCCGCTTGTAGGTCAAACTCAAGTAGTTCTGATTTTACTGATGCTTTAAATATTTGCTTTCTTATGTTTTCTTTAGCTTTGGGTATTGATTTACATGGAATCTCAATCTACATTTTTCTGCCAGTGGGTTAGACTTTTTCAAATAAAATACCTATCACAAATATGTTGACTTTGACAGGGGATAATTTCAAACAAAAAATGGTCACATATGCTCTAATATGGTTGAAATTTTCTGATCAGGACTTTAAGAAAATGTTTCTATTTTCCAATTTCAATATGTCATATCAGAAAATACAAAATGTCAGAGCCTTTCTTTTGGTTTTCTCATGAGTCTTTTGGTTTGCCTTTCTATTGTATTTTGAGGAAATCTTCAAGAATATGTGCCAATCAGAGAATTTATTTACTGTTTATACCCAGTTCCTATAGAACTTAAAATAATTTTACAAAACACAGCTCTCTCTGTCATGATCTGCTACCCTTTTCTAGCTAAGAACACTTTTCTGTCCAAATGCACAAACTAGGTGGCAGTTTTAGCTGATTAAAATGCACAGAGGTGTTAAGTGTGGTTGTTCATTTACACAAATTACAGTTCTGTCTTACCCTCTGTAGAAGTTGTGAACATGCACCATATGGGACAGGGGAAATCAGGGTTGAAACCATGTCTCTGTTTGTTGATTTAAAGGTGGACCATGGTTCATTTAGATTTTTTAGAGTAGAATAAATTTCAGCTATCTTGGAATTAATTGTAGTTATTCTACCTATCATATATCATACATTGATATTTAATTCCAACCATTACAGAAATTTGTCTTTTACATGGATTAGATGATCTCAAGTGTTTTCTCTGAGTTTTCATTAAAAAAACTTTATAAAAAGTCTTTACATTTAGGAAATACTTATGCAATTGTCCTCTTCTCTACACTGCCTTTTTGTCTGTGCAACTCTATCGAATTTAGTGTGATAATCCTGATTTGTGTCACAGCTAAGCTTCTCCTAGCTCTTTCAATTCTAATTGCTCAGAAGCAGAAGGATCTGACAGCCTGTGTCCAGCCTCCTCTTGCTGATAACACTGTTCTTTCCTTCTCTTCCCTTTTCTTCCCCTTCTTAAAAAAAAAAAAAAAAAAAAAAAAAAGTGTTGCAGGGTAAGGTGGCCCTAGCATTATAGGTGTTATAGATCTGAAAGTACTTTTACAAGGTGCTGCCCATTTACAAAAGTAAACTGTAAGCATCAATAGAAGATGAAGGGTCTTACATTATAGCAACCGCTTGTCCCACACTAGTGTTAATATGTGGTGTCTGAAACGCCCACTGCAGCATTGCAGCATTCTCAGCATTGTACAGGCTTTGACACTGAATTATTGTACTTCCTGGAAGAAAAGATAGAGGTTATAGACAATAAAGGGGATGTAACACAGAAACCAGCCAACAAAAGCTGAATGTACAGCTCACTCTGGTTCTCAAATGAACAAATCTTGTATTCATTCTCCATCTGCAGCAGGTTTCCCTGCCTGTGAGATCATGTTAGAGATAAACCTGGAAATCAAATTTCATGCCTAAATGCCTGGAAACATCAAAAATAAGCCCCTTAAATTTGCCCCCAGTTGATCCAGGTAAAGCCACACTACATACTTCATCAGGATCATTATCCTACCCTGTTCTTTGCAGGTGCCTAATAAAATATTTCTAGCATTATCCTCACTTGGCTATGCCATCTACACACAATGATCTCACTACATCATGCAAAAGGGTGTTGTCTTATTTTATGTCATAATCCTCTGTGTTTGTAGCAAACAGACACTGACTTCCTCAAGAGATCTAACTTCTAAGCTGTGGCCTTTTTCTATAATTTTCCCCAGGGCCTTAGGACCATGTTTGGAAGCCCTGAAAGGGCACGAAGAATGGGTTTGTCCTTTGGATTGAGCCATCTGAATGCCTGAACAGAATAGGACTGTATCTCCTCCCCCAGGTTTAAGGTATACTTAAGGAACTTGCCAGCTCCATCCATGAAACATTTGTCTCTAAGGCACTATATACCCAGAGGGCACTTAAAAGCAGGAGAACCCTTTAATGATTTGTGAATGTGCTGATGTGAGAAGGGAGGCAATTTTTAAGCATAAAGGAACATTTCAGGAGACAAGCAGCAAACTTTTAGCTTAGCAAAGACAAAAGCTTTTTCTAATGTCCAAGGCAAAATAATCTTGTAGGCGTATTGATAGGCTGAGAGAGTTGGGCCTGTTGAAGTCTCTGGAAGACCTGATAGCAGCCTTCCCATACCTTTCTATCTAAGTTGTGGGCAATACTGTTATCTTTTCAAACTAGTATGGGGTGGCATGCTGGCTGGTGGGAGGGGGAGGAAAAGGCAAGCCATGCCAGCTGCAGGACACAATGTACAAGCTACCAGGAATCTGGGTATGTAGGCTGGGTAACCTAGAACAACTTGGCATCAGGTCTCTGAATGGGAATGGGATGTATCAGACAATGAACTGCTCGTAAAGGTACACTGCAGCCTGCTTTTTGACCTAACAAAACTCAAAGCTGTATCAAAGAGTAATGTGGAACAATACTCCCTTGGTTTGTATCCCTGTAATCAAAAGAAAATCCTTTCAACAATGAGGTACGGTGAATAATATAGAAAAAGAAACCCCTTTGACTACAAGGCATTCAGGCTGCACAGGATACCTTCAGGGATCACTGTATTCTTTGGAAATTGGGTATCTTTATGTTTTTAGGAATTATTTTTCCTGTTCATGCCACTGTTGTTTTGGCTATTTTCCAGATTCTTTTTTTTTTTTTAACTATCATCAGCATACAATGACATGGTCACCTTGGATATGATAAGATTGATTTAAAACATTTTTGAAGCCAGAACCATTTCCTTTAAGTATTTTTAAAAAAGTAGAATAAATTTGTTTCCTGGATGCACGAAAATTCAGATGAAAGCCAGTTTTCATATTATTTCCATACGGTGAATCTATATGCAAAATATTCAGGTTACAACAGTAGCTTGACTCTGAAGCTAAACACAACCATCAGTCGCTAAGGGAGGAAAGATGTATTTTTATGTGCTGTGACATTTTTAAACCTGTACAACATTGCAAATGTAGGTGCTAGTTTTTGCAGTGTGGTGTATTTTTAGACTTCTAAAAATTTTGGGATCAGAAACTGCCTTCTTTCAACATCTTGCTATATTATGGCCTTTTCTTTGTAACTGGGAATGTTTAAAACCAAATTTAATTCTCTCTGATTTCTTCTTCCTGATATTTCTGTTGAAAAGATGAAATGAAAACTAAAAGAGGTAAAAGACAAAAACTGCGCATGTACTCATTAAAAAATACAGGCAAAAAATGCTGCATGCTTGTTTTTCATCAGGGACTACCTTGATTAAAATTTGTTCCTGAATTTCTGCTAATGTTTCTAATTCAGACAATGGCTTTCTGCGACCTTCAGTGCTAACAAGGCTGCAGATCACTTTAAACTGTAAATTACTTCACCATCCTGTGACAAGACTTTACATTTATTCTTAAATACAATCTTGTCACATCCTGTGACAAGACTTTACAATTATTCTTAAATACAATTGTTATGTAGTTGGATATTCCAAATGAGATTATGAAAGTTCCATAAATTTGTGTTCTGTGTGAACATCAGGACATATTTCTTGACCTATTAGAATTTCAGTGACTTGTTAAAATAGCAAAAGAAATATTTTGTCCTCAGCACATTTTGAGAAAGCAACAGAAAACCAAATGATCTTAGAATTTTAGAGATTAATATATTTTTAATGTTTGAAGTCATTATTTATGGTAAACATTTTCACATGGTTTGCATTCACTGTAATAGCTAGTTGAAAAAAGGTTTCCAACTGAGCCTTTATTAAGAATGTTTTTGTTTGTAGTAAGATTTCTTCTGATTTAATATTGCAGCTGAAATTGCTGGATACCCTTCAGTGCCTATGATTGAATATAATTTTGAAGACAGGCTTTCATAACTATTCTAAAAAGAAAGGAGGGGTACCAGTGATTGTCTGGGGGCTGGAGGATGCACATGGAAGAATGAAGAGGGGAGGAACATAACAGAAGATCTTATTTTCAGAATTTATTTGTAATGTCTCCAGCATGGTTAGTTTGATTTTTCCTCTTGTGTTCCAGACCACAGGTGTTTCCCGTTAAGACAAGTGGACTGACTACCGATATCCTGCAGAGCTGTGGCACAGGATACCTTCTGTGAACTGCCAATAATTATTTGTCCTGGCTTTGTTTCTGGAGATTCTACTTAAATTTGTTCAAAAGCTGGTAATCTGTTTCATCCCTGAAGATTAACCCCCATGAAAAAAAAAAAGAAAAAGAAAAAATCAAGTGTGCTCCACATAAAGAACAGAATAAAAGAGCACTGGTAATATCTTTGTTAAGCTAGGGAATGGGTTTTAAAGTGTGATAAAAGGAGACTTTGGAGGAGCAGTCAACATGTAGCACCACAAATAGCACAGTTCTACCAATTCCCTCAACAGCCTACACTACAGACAATGGGACTGGTGATAAATCTATACCTGGTAGGACCTAAACCATTTACTGTTTACAAATGCATATATTATAAAACATTCTGACTGCAATATCAGCTCTAAGTAGTTACTTAAGCTATAATAAGATTTACAAACTTCATGCAGCCTTCCATCTCTCGGGCAAGACCACATGGACATTCATCCATTTATTTCATGGGTCTTTAGATCAATATCTTTCATGAAAGATATCATTCAATATTATATTTAGTTCAGCAAGTTCTTGCACTGCATTTTTTGTATCCAGGTTGCAAAATGAAAAATCTCTTATTTTCAGCACTCTGACCACAATCCCAGTAGTCTCAAATTTCCTCTGAAAGCTTCAGTTGAGCAAAACAAGGCTTCGCAATATCAGGGCCTGTGAGAAGTGCTGCTTCATAGGAAACTCTCAGAACTTTCCAGGATAATCGTCAGAAGACCAAAGAGGACAAAAATTGATTGCCTTTATAAAATGCATATTTATGCCTGTGTGAAGAGCTAAATCTTTTAATTTAATGGTATTTAATATTTGTCTATGACATTTCTAACCACCATATAATAGACCTTGGAAGATGAAGCCACACTGTGAGCTAGCCATTTAAAAATCCTATTCACAATGTTCTCAGTTATACTTTCACTTTGAGTTTGGCATGATCTTGCATAGATAATGCATCTAACAAAAACCCAACAATAATTCAGTCTTCTACTATAACATGGGCTACTGTGCATGGACATGCAAATTCCTTTGTCATCTGTATGGTTTACAATGAATAGATTTAAGAGGGAAATTCAGCCAAATCCTGATCCCATTGACATTGAATTCAATAGGAAAATAGGTTGGAGAAAAATGCTATTAGCTGATATCTATTGATATGTAAAAACTAATTCAGTCCATCTCTGCTTTGATGCTTCTCCTAATAAATTTGAGTGCATTTTCCATAGGCAGATAAAACCAGTGTATTTTATCTTAGAATTAACTATTGTGCAGTCACTTAGCTCATGTATTGCATACTTTTGAAATTTTTAAATTCTACAATATCATAACTTCAGAAGAGTACAGCACAACACAAGTCCCAAGTGGTATTGCTACTTGTTGGTCTCCAGAGAACATTAAATACTGGACAAACACGTTGAGTTTTAAAAAGTAAAACTAGTAATGAGACATAATTTAATAATAACTCGTTGAAAATGTAAAATAACATAAAAAGTGTTGTTGATTTCCTCTTTTCTCTTCTACATTCCAAGAGACACGGGTTATGAATATGCTGCAGTTAGTATTCAAGAGTGAGACAGTTTCAGCCACAGGCTCATACATGTCAGTAGGTCTCAAGCCAAAGGACAAGGCTGTCTTCATACTGTCAATGGTGCAAAAGTTTAAATAAGATGCTGAGGTAAGAGTTATCTGAAGAATAAATTGTATCACATTGTGGCCAACCCCAAACATACAGACACAGGCCACGTGGGGCAGGTCATCTTTGAAAGCCTGAGCTATCTGTAATTATACTAATTAAGGTATTGCAAATATTGTTGCTGCTGGTAGTGCTAGTACTATTGGCCACAGCAATGTCAAGCCTGCTATGAACTCTCAGGCTCACTGAAGCAGCTGGGTAAATGGCCAGATGGTTTTCCCAGAATAATACGTATGCAATTTTTCTCCTTCAGACTATTCGTTAAAGGTACTCCAAATATGTGCAGTCTGCAGACATCACTGTCTGTAGAGTTTAAATATATCAATATATTCCACTGCTAACATCCTCTTCTAAAAGGTAGTAGTTCTTGATGAACACACTCTGCGTAGTACCTACTTTGCAGCAAAAGCTCTTACAACTAAGCATCAGACATTTTTTACAAGGACCTGAAACACAGATTAGAGAGACCTATAAGGATGTGACTATATATTATGTCCAATTATTAAATACTTTTTCTGTCAGGTCGAGTGCACTTTCATTGACTGATTTCATTCACTCCAGTGCATCCATCCAGAAATTCATCATATCTGAGGTCAGTTACAGTTAAGACATTTTTAAATGGTACAGTAGAGAGCTAGTACTTCTATAAGGTAACAAGAACAGATTCTGTCAACCCACAAACACTGATACAAATTCCTGCATCAAATAGTCCCTTGTGTAGCACTAGGTTACTTTCAAACTCACATCAACTTCCACTGATTTCATGGTGAATATTGGAATTCTAAGAAGAAAGGGTCAAGTTCCTGATGGAATCAGCTGTCATTCTAAATATAGTGCAATTGTGTTTTGTTAAATCATGATAATAAAGCAAAGGGAAGGGGAGAATAAGAGAAAATGAAAAAAAAAATCAATGAGCAGGGTTTTAGAGCAAGTCCACACTGTCATTTTAGTTTTACTCATAAGAGAGCCTAGGAGGCATGCATCTCCCTCAGCCCCAGCCACTATGCTATGGTTCACTTTTCAGAGTAATCTCATGATTCATAAACAGGATCTCTTTTAAGGGAAACTCAACTGGAATAAACAATACAAGACTGCAGTGATCCCTAATGTGATCCACATGCTTATTCAGTTCAGAGCATCAGACTAGACCTAGTCCAAAATAGTTTCCCAAAACACATTCAGGAATTTAGTTCTCCCGCCCACTCCTGCTGGGCTGTACTACCTACTACTCACAGAACCTCACTCATCTCCCTGACTCCTCCCATAGAGAAGTCAATCAATTGATCTGTGAGTTTTCTGATTTTCATGGGTATATGTTCATTCATCCCATGACAAAATGTTTCTAAAGCTAAAGAAGACATAATACACCAGTGGGTTAATAAGGAGAAAACAACAGGATACCTAGAGCAAGCTGGGTCTTCTGCTGCTGTAAATCAGCTTCCCTAGGTTGACTGTAGTGGAGTTATGCTGATGTACATTATCTGAGGATATAATGCAGCAGATTCCAGTAATTCAGATGCTGATTTTAGCTAGAAGTATGCACATTATAAACACATGTTGGGGCCCTAAGGGTACTTCTGGTAACATTATTGGTTCTTTGCGAAAAGTATGCTTGGGTCACTATAGTTTGCACACATGTATGTTTACATTATTGGAATTTAAGACAGTTCATCTCGAGCTGAATGCCTTTTCATATCTTAACAACTGTCAATCACAAGTAACAAACTTCCAAGTAGTATCTAGCAACTTATAATGACTGATAAACACGAAAGTGATAAAGAATGAAACACAAGGAAATTAAATTGAAATAGCTTTTAGTACTATGCATGCTATTTTTATTACAGCAGCAACATCTCCAGACACTTGCCATTACTTCTTGCTTCTGCTTTTCTATTCACCTGCAACCAATTTAACATGTTTTTAAGTGATATATTTGCATCTATATTTTAAGCAATATATCTGCAGAGGATTTATATAAGGACTATATACAGTTCTAGAGTTTTAACTCTTCAGTCGAAATCCACTGAAGTAATTGAAATGTCTTTTTTCTTCTTTTGGCTTTGAAGGACTTACGATATTTTACTACATTTAAACTATAGCTGAAGAGCTTTAAAACTGATGAGGAGACCTCATCTTGCTATTATAAATATGCTGATATAACATTTTAAAAGGGTAAAATTATACCAATAAAACCAAGGATGTAAATGCAGTTGTATTGTGTAAATGATTATACCAATATAGATACTTCTCTTCTTATATAAGTCAGGTTGATATTAAATACCTTTTTGCTGACATGATTGTGCCTGCAATGGTGGTAGACCATGTTGTCCCCTGTAACTCTCTGCTTCTTTCTGCCGTCCCGTCCAAGATGGGGATTCAGCTGTGCCAGAGTCTCTATCTTTGGCTCCTGGGTACCACCACACTACACCACAGAGACACCTGGAAATGTAGAAAACATGCTTAAGGGATTTATTTTTTTTTTTTAAGATGATGGTTGAATAGTGTTAGAAGAAGATGAATACCTCAGTTGAGTCCATAGGTTAAGGAGTGTATTTGAAGGACTTTTGAAGAATCAGTTGCTGTGGTAAAAGAGCTATTTAACATAACTTTATCACTATTCCATTATCAAAAGACCAGGAATGTGATGAAGTAACTCACAGTATGATTTAAACCCAGAGTAGGAAATCTGATATTAAATGAACAGAATAACTATTACAGCTTTGCTAGCATGCAAAGTTTCTGTCACTTAACTGACTGATTTCCCAGGCCTTTTTGCTCTTAAAAGTTGGTAGAGACATTATAGTTTTATTCATTTAACTATCCATCAGCAGTTGGCAAATTTCAAAGTGACACTTATTTTGGCTCCTATTGATCACATTCTTTTCACAGCTGTTCCTTGATTTTCCTTTACAGATTTTATTAAATTTATATGAACATTGAATCTGTGTCAAATGTGACCTGGGAATGACCCTAAACATAATGAAAATCAAAACCATTTCCCTGTTTTCATTACTAGATTTTAACCAATTATTTCAAAATGAGCTCTCTCCCAAAGGTAGGCTTTTTCAGAGTTAAAAAAAAAATCTCTTTGTGTTGTAGATGATTAAATGGACACACAGTGAAAATGAAAGGGCAGAAAGTGCTGATAGTAAACAGAAAACAAGTCAGCATATTAATTTTGTCCCCAGTAATATTTTTTCAAGTACTTTTTTATTGGTTATATATCTTAAAGGGCAAATTCTTACTTTTTGCATATGAAGTTCATTACATAAATTGAGTATCTGGCTTGTAGATTTTTTTATAAGCTAGCAGAGAGGAGGGAGCAAGGAAAGAATAGGGGAGAAGGAAAGGGAGATTTGCATAAACATACATATTTCCAGAGCCAAACATTTGAAGGAGTGTTTTTTATAGTTCAGCTGGGACAATGCTGATTTGTACACTTCCTTTGGTGTTTGTTTTATTTGGGGTTTCTGGTTGTTTTTTTTTGGGGGGGGGGGGAGGGTGTTGGTGGGGTTTTTTCTTTTTTTTTTTTTTGTCTTCAAGATTTACACTTTCAAACAAAATATTTATAAATGGAGTCCCACTTGTCTGCTTTGAAAAAGAAATGTACTAAGAGCTCAGTTACTGGAGAACAGTGTAATGAGTTCAGAAAACATATGCTTGAAATTTACTTTAGGTTTGCAAATTTTACAGAGATTTTTACCCTCTAGGAGTAATGCAAGTGCTTTACCCTCTGAATTAAACGGGGAAAAAGAGCAAAAATTTAAACTGTACAAGCTGATAAAAAATAGCATTCTTATAGGAGCCTGACAGATAATTTCTTAGATCCATGGATACAGTCATTGATATCCAAACAACTGATCAACATCTAAAGTTTTCAATCTGTACACATAATATGGTTTTTTAAATCATCCACCAGTCCAGTTTTCTATTTGGATGATGTTCTCAATAACATTTCCATATGATTAGGCAAGACAATCAAACCTGTTTTCTTTCCTGAGTTACTACAGCACCTCAAGCTCATGGTCAAACTATCTACTTAACCTGGCTGGTATTAAAGCAAGGGCAGGTCTCCACTACCATACTTTCTCTAGGCAGAATTCATGTAGGCATGCCAGAAATAGTTTTAAACCAGCTGAGTACCCAGTGGTCAATGTCCATCAGTCCAGAACACAGACTACGTCACAGCCTCTTCTCTCCAGCCCTTCAAGGGCTGAAAACTTCCTCACATCATTAGCCTGAGCTAAGCTCAGCTGAAATACTCTGCAGGCAATTACCAAGATAACTAATTTAAACTTCTTCAGATATAACACACAACCAGCAGCTTCTGCCATGGCTGTATGATGCAAATATTCAATAAAAATTCATTTAACTTAAACACATGGTTAAAATTAAACAGGCATATAATGTTTGCAATTAATTCAGATGTAAAAATCTTAGTTTGTATCGCTAACCCAATAAACAGTAGTGATATGGTGTTTGTTTACTCCTTTAAAGAGGACGCTCCTAGAAGGACAGTAATTAGAAACAATTGAGAAGCATCCCCAACTGTATTTACAATGACTGTTCAATCTACTATTACATGTTTCTAAGACTGTAGGACAAACTTCTCACCAAAGATTAGGCATTATCCTGTAATGGCATTCAATCTACTTTATATCTGTCATCAGCTGAAAATGGAAAACCTGGAGGAGTCAAATGGAAGAAGAAAAGAAAACGACTATGAGAGAACGAGTAATCTGTGGATAAAATGAAATATTCACAATGCAGGGTCAGCTCTCTATTTTGGGGAACAGACCTCAGGCATATGCTAGCAAAAATTTGTTTGCAAATTATGGACTTTGAAAAAACAGAGCAGATTAAATGTACAAGTGATAATTTCTAGTGTGACTCTCTGTGAGAAAAAAAAAAGGCAGAATTTTGCACAACTAGTAGGTGTTGTATTTGCCCATGGGGAGACCAGCAGTTGAGAGAGAATTACAGTAGTCTAGCTTGAAAAAAATAAAAAAATCCAACTGAGCTGTTTGCTGCTCTTGGCATTTTAGGTTCATTGGAAATGTTTCATACCTCATCACCAATAATGACAGCAACAGAAAACATGTTCATATTATAAGCCTTGCTAATGACTTTGTTGTTGCTGAAAAATAAGGGAAAACTGATTTTTATACAGTGGCACAGGCAAAGATGGACACAGTAAAACAAAATTAACAGTAGATAAATTAATTTCTTAAAAGTTGAATTTACAGCCATACATATATATCATTTTCATTTATGTTAAACAGATTAGGTATTCAGCATAATCTGAAGAGTATTGAAAGAGCTCATCTGGTCAAATGCCATCATTCCTCCAATAGTCTTTGTAAGAATATCTGTCCCTTTAAGGCTTTGGCTGAAATAAAACAGCCAGAAGCATTCTGACAAACATTTTGCCAATCAGCTGGATATGTGTTAACAGCCTTAGTGAAAGCATGGCTTCCCTCACACAGCCTCTTTCCTCTGATGTTTGTCAGCTAACCTGTTGTTTAATTAAGGACTTGTCTTAGTTATAAGCTTAGACACCAAATTCTTATTAATCACTAACTAAGTTAATACAAATCTCTAATGATTCAGTCTAGCTTCTTTGTCATCAAAGGACCTCACTCTGTTATGATAATGAGTTTTTAAATAACTTGGGTCTCTAACATCAAGGCTAAACCAAAGACCACCCGAATGGTCCCAGAACTGTCAGAAGATAGGCGTGTTGGGTCTCATTAGTAATCAAATTACCATTAACATTTTTATTTGTATTTGTATTTTTGACAATTCAGAATAGTGTAATTTTTACAATGTGGCAAAAAATATTTCAAGCCACTTACACATTTCCCATCCTGGGCTGAAACCAGCTATAGTGTGTCCAGGATTTCAGCTCAGTTATTTTGCTTTTGATTCTCCTGAGGTGGTTGCATTTTCCAAAAACTTTTGTATAAGTGGTTAGAAGAATTATTGCTTGTAAGGGTAATCCTATCTTTTTGGCATAGCACAAAAATGCCCTACATCCTTTTTAAAGCAAGCTTGTAAATCACAGAGGGTTTTAATATCTCTTCATACATTTCTGATATTTTTATTTCAGTAACTTACTTTCTTCAAACCTTAAAGAGAATTCAGAATACAAGGCATTTATTGATGCTAGCATAAAACTAAGACATAATCAGAGAAATAGGAGCAAGACATAATGTTGTCTACTATAGCAAAAATCTAGCATGTATAGTAAAACTTAAACACTGGTGCTATCCCTAAGATATCAAACCTAGTTCCAAGGCAAGTATTAATATCACAGGAGATGTTACAGGATATAATAGCTGTGCTTTAATTTGATTGAACTGAAATTTTGCAATCAACTTCTTTATGATGTTGCAATCTTTGGAAGTTTTTTAACTCTCCAGACCTCTCCTCACAACATTTAGGAACAGCTAGGATACAAGGCTGATCATCTGAAATCACTGTTTTGAAGGCCTTCCATAACACAGTTGCACAAAATTTATGTAATCATAGTAACAGCTGGTTCTGTTTCCAATTTATTAAAAATAAAAATAAAAAAAAAATTACAAAGGGAGCAGACTACTGCTTCAATGAATATCTGCATAGGTCAAGCAGATGCTTTTCAGTGCATGTTAATCTGACAGATGAATGGTAACAGCACATCATACAGATTTATGATTGAATTCACTGAAGTAGTAGTCTATAAACATCTGAATTCTGAGATTAATGCCTGAAATATCAACCACAGAATCTCATAATATTTCTTTCACATCAAAGGCAGATAACAGTGAACAAATCCGTTTTCTTGTCTGAGACAATGTAAATGCAGGAGCCAATCTTGAAAGCCATGCCCACAGAAGGGTTAGCAGGATGGACACAGGGGAACTGCCAAGAGAAGAATGTTTCAGTGAAACAGCATTTGGGACTCAAACGCCACAGCTGTTCTTCCTCTGACTGCAGAATTCAGCCATACACTGTTGAAATGAATGTAGTACACAGGCTAACAGCTAACTCACACTCACTATTTTGGTGACAATAAAGGAAATTTTGACCTACACACATACGTAATGCTCACATGACTCATAAAGTTTCAGGCACCTTTAAAAAGTTATAAACAAAATATAATTTTTAAGCCTTCAAACATTTGAGTAGACAGAGATATAATAAATACCTTTGTAATAAATTCCTAGTGGTGTTTGATTTCCTTTACTGGACAAGATATCCCATTCCCATGTGAACACAAGAGATGCATGTACAGTTAATAAATGACTTTGTTCACTCCTACAGCTATTGGCATTTACTTTTCCTGTTGTAAAATCAGAATAGAAATGGGAAAAGGGGCTTGAACTGAGATATTAAATGTACTTTTTCATGGGACATTTTGTTGGCTTTGGTTGTATCTCCATATACCCTGACGTTTCGGAAACTTGGTTCACATTATTGCAAAGAGTATTTTTTCCTCTTCAGTGGGGTTCAGATAGAGGTTGTGTATTCTCTTAAGTACAATAAATGTCATGATGCTCTTGGGTGGCTTTCCATTGTATGTGGTCCTGTACATCTCTTGCCAAGTTTTGACTGTACATTCAGGATTTTTGGACTGGGTTCCTGGGAGGAGACTGACTGGATCACTCTCTTCTGCTGTGTGTTTTAGGAAATCAGTTCTACAATGTTAAGTTCAGGAAGCAAAAGAGACATCTCTCTATGATATTTGTAGTTAGAAAACAGAGTCTCAGATTACTAAGTATGACAGATTTTCTGCTGTGCAGTTGTAGTTCCTTCACCTACCTCACTTTTGATAAAAGACTGCATGCCATGTTTCAAGACTAACGCCACTGTTAGCAAGAAGATTGTCTTTAAGATTGTGGATATATGTACTATTTATCACTTGTAATAAGGACTGAAAATTAATTCAATTGTCTCTGTATATCCTGTAATTACCAAAATGTGTGGAGTTTTTATCAAAACAAAAAATTTTGAAGTAAACTGATTGATTTTAAAGTACTTGTATGGATCTGCTGACTTCATATTCTCATCAAAATTATGATAGCTCTGACTTGTCTTCACTTCAAAATTTAGTCTATAGTAAAATCATGCAGTTATGTGTTACTGATCCTGCACAACATAATTGTGTCTGAATTTCCATTCTTGAGGTTTTCATGAAAGTCTTTCTTAATCTGTTCTATTTTGTTCTAAAGTATTTCCCTAATGATTGCAGTATATGCAGAATATAATGTAGATGCACATGTACCAAATTGCTTAACCATGAATTATGTGTATAGATTGGTAGTATTTACAAAGTATGATGCAGGAAATTTGTTTACTAAACAGAAACAAGGAATCCCAACTTACTCCCAAATACATACAAACATGCACAGATGTAGAGTAACTTGAAAGAGTGCACAAAGAAATGGCTTTTTGCCTTGATATATTTTATGTGCTATTAGGATTGAGTTATAAAACTATGTATTAATAGTCCCTACCTCATGAAAGCAGAAAGAGGAAGTTCGGTGTACACCATATTCACCAAAAAATACACAGAACATAGAAACATGCATTCATAATGTGAATACATGGTGGGAACATAACATAATGAGAAAACATCTGAAAACAATTATAAAACTAGCTAGCAGGGAAATACGTCATTCGTGCCTCAGGATGTCTACTGGGGGCTTTTTTGTTAGTATTTGAAGATCCACACACATCTGTGTGCAGCATACTGCGCAGAACCTACTGCTGAAATATTCAGGAAAAATTTTGTCCAGGAATGTTTTAACATCTGTCTAACAAATATCTGAACTTCATTCCAGTATGCCTACCTTAAATTATGCTGGAAACATTTAATTAGGCTTTTAATGATAGTATACGTTTCTAAAATGCTGTTTACATGTCTTTGGAAAATGTCCCTCCACTCTGAAAGACCAAATAATAGGAAATCCCACATATGTGATAGTTTCCTGTATTTAAGCGCAGATTTCCCATTTTATCATACTGCCCTTTACTTTCTCCATGTTCATTTGACCTTCAGCATCTGACCCCCCAGCTCTGCTTCAGATCATTGTTTTGATTCTTCCTGCTTTCTGCATGTACTCTCCCTGTTCTGGGTGCATTCTTCAAGAAGAGGAAAGTCAAACAGCTAGAGGGATCAGAAAAAAGTGAGTGGCCAAGGCCTTCCTTTTAGTGAAAGATCTGTTCTTTTTTACCCTTTATATATTTTGACAAAAATGTTCTAAGCTACCACGTGGCCACACACACAATATTAGCAATGAGAGGAGGATTTATTAGTTACTAGACATGATCTCAGTTTCAGGTAATCTGAAAGCAGTGCAGTCTTAGTTCTTTTGGTATTGAAATCCAGACCATAGCAAATGATGGAAGGAAGGGAAGCAATTTAGGTGAGAGAGACAGAAATAAAAAGGTATAAAGCAGAAACAAAAACCTAAATTGCAGATTCCATCTGGAAACATATCAGAAATACTGCTACACAAACACTGATGTTGACACTTGGTAGTCACAGAGCACTTTAAAAGAAAGTTATTTAGTTTTTTCTCTCTTATCTGAAGTAATATTAGCTTTAATTAAAACAGTGAATCATTGTTTATATTTTAGAAGTGGTAATTTTAAAGCATATCCTTTAACATCTATTTATCTGTACTTTTGAAACATACTTCCAAATATTTTTAATTTAAGTTAATCTTCCCAAATCACAGTTTCACAGTTATCTATAAAAAAAAGAGTCTTGCTACCACAACCATGTTATCATACAGGGCTTGCATACATAATATTAGGAAGTCAATATGAAATTACCATGGTATAAATTTAGAGTGTGATAACAATAATGTCTTATTTGGACCATATTATTTCAAAGCAAAGGTGCCTTTTTGCAGATTAGGTTAATCCACTTCAGCAATCTACATGAAAAGGTAAAGAAGAATAGCTTTTCCTGAATAAGCCTTCTAAATTAGCCATACTGTACTTTTCCTAACATTTGTAAGCCCTCAAAAGACTTATCCATGCTTCTGTATTGACAGGAGTGGTATTAACCAGCAATGTAGCCTGACAACATCAAAACATTGCATTAAATACATTCAGAAATGAATTAATTATTAAAAAAACATGGTTTTGAATGGTGTTTGTAGCCACACAGGGATATAAATTCCTTTAAAATTTGTGTCTTAAAAACATCTACTGATTCCTCCAAAGTAGGATATTCTTCACCCTCAGTGTAAGAGTCCTTGAGAGTGATACTGTTGCTGCGCTATTAGCAGGTGTTTTGCATGAAAAGTGAGCATAATAGGCATTAAAATAATTGGATCCCAAACAATCTCATATTATGAAGAATACTCTCCAGGGAAACTTCCATGCACATCCACACCTACTGATGAGCTCTCTTTAACGTTCTGTTGCATTCAAAACATTCAAGTCAAATACAGTATAATGCTCCATGTGATGAACTTCTTAATGCCTTCCATGCTCTGACTCCTCGTTGATATTATTCGGAGCTGGAAATTTTCAACCTTAGTCTGAGCTGTGGTCCATGTTATGTGTCCCTCTACAAACATAGCATTATCCCACTCCAGTTGCACATATACTATTTCAGTTGTTGCTAAACTTGCAAGAAGGCACTGATCTTAACTTGAAATGTTTCAAATACACTTGACAAAATCCAGAAAGATCTATGGGTATGGGACTCAATATTTACTAGTATTTGAATCTTTCCAAGGTAGATTGACAATGATATCAAAAAGAGTGCTCGTATTTAAGCTTTTCCTCCAAAGCAGACTTTTAAGAGATTTCTTTCTGCATGTATCTTCCACTGTGAGATCATACTCCAATCTTTCCACTCAGTCAAAACACTAAAGAGCCCTTATCCTCTCTTGGTTTATTTGGTTTCATAGAAGTTGTAAGAATTCAATTTTGATCCCCTTCTTAATGTGCTTGAAATTGGCTAGTGAATAAAAACATCAGATCACAAAAAAGAAATGGATCTCATCTTAAATGACAAGCAGATAACCTTGTCAGAAGAATAAATGTATTTCTACTGACAATACTTACATTAAAATGAAAATGTTTCTAGGTCTCACAAAAATAACAGTCTACTAGTAGCAGCAAACAGATTAAACTCTAAGAAGTGCAAGAAAAAGAAACTGCATTAATGAAAATGTTATTAGAAAAACAAGTTCTGAAGGGAAGAGACAAACAAAATGAGGATGAGGAAGGAAGTGGCTTGGAAAGTACCAAATCCTATTTCACTGAATTGAATAATGACAGAGGACAAGTTGAGAGTGTTGGAACAGTCATGGTGATGGAAATCACAGAAAGAAAGTGAGCAATATTGTAGAGGTAAAAGTTGCCTTACCAATTAGGTGGTCTTCTATGATGGGGCTACAGAACTGATGGACAGGGGTAGAGCAGTTGATGTCATCTACCTGGTCTTGTGCAAAGCATTCACCACTGTCCCGCACGACATCCTTGTCTCTAAATTGGACAGATATCAATTTGATAGATGAACCACTCGGTAGAAAAAGAATTGGTTGGATGGCCGCACACAAAGAGTTGTGGTCAATGGCTCAATGTCCAGCTGGAGACCAGTAACGCGTGGTGTCCCTCAGGGATTGGTGGCAGCAACATGGACAGTGGAATTGAGTGCGCCCTCAGCAAGTTTGCCAATGACACCAAGCTGTGTGGTTTGGTCGATATGCTGGAGGGAAGGAATGCCATCCAGAGGGACCTTGACATGCTTTAGAGGGGGGCCAATGCCAACCTCATGAAGTTCAACCAAGCCAAGTGCAAGGTCCTACACCTGGGTTGGGACAATCCTAGGCCCAGCTACAGGTTGGGCAGAGAAGAGATTCAGAGTAGGCCTGAGGAGGAGGACTTGGGGGTGTTGGTCGATGAGAAAATGAACATGAAGCAGCTCCCGTGTGTGTTTGCAGCCCAAAAAGCCAACTGTATATTTGGCTGCATCAAAAGAAGTGTGACCAGCAGGTCGAAGGAGGTGATCCTGCCCCTCTACTCTGTTCTCGTGAGACCTCACCTGGAGTATTGTGTGCAGTTCTGGTGTCCTCAACATGAAAAGGACATGGAACTGCTGGAACAAGTCCAGAGGAGGGCCACAAGGATGATCAGGGAGCCCGAGCACCTCCTGTACAAAGACAGGCTGAGAAAGCTGGGGCTGTTCAGCCTGGAGAAGAGAAGGCTGCATGGAGACCTCATAGAAGCCTTCCAGTATTTGAAGGAGTCGCATAAGGATACCAGAGAGGGACTCTTCGTCAGGGACTGTAGGGATAGGACAAGGGGCAATGGATTCAAACTTAACCAGGGGAAGTTTGGGTTAGATATAACGAAGAAGTTCTTTACTGTGAGGGTGGTGAGGCACTGGAAAAGATTGCCCAAGGATGTTGTGAGTGCTCCATCCCTGGCAGTGTTCAAGGCCAGTTTGGACAGCCTTGTGTAACATAGTCCCTGTGAGGCGTTCCTGCCCTGCAGGGCAGGGGGTTAACTTAATGATCTTAAGGGCCTTTCCCACCCTAACTATTCTATGATTCTAGGGCTGCAGAAAAGTGAAGGGCTTCAGGAGGGCAAGTTTAGGAGTATGGACAGTTTCTGACTGTGTAACCTGTCACAGTGCTGAATGCAATAAGTAGAAAGGAATGTGTGAGATTTCTGAGTGAGGATTGCTAGACATGCACAAGACAAGATTTTCGGCGGCTATCCATGGAAGTTCAAACACATATTTTAAGCCAGCTCATAGCTGAAGGTCCAATGTTCACTCACACTTTGAATCCACAGTTGCCACCTGGAATGGCAGATAGCCAACTGCATGAGAACAGCCTTAACCCAGGGAGAATAAACATAACAAGTTCCTAAGAGCAGAGTGACTCTCCTTCTCTGGTAAGTTTCACAAAGCACTTCTCACTTGTGTATCTGGGCCATTATTCTTAATTGCATATAACACAGAATTTTAGAAATAAACTAACACTTTTCAAAATCCATAGCCACTGAAGTTTAAAATAGAAATATGCTTGGCTTACTGAATCATTAAAGAAAGCTTGTGAAAAATTAAGCTATTTTTTATTTATATAGTATCATAACTGCAGTCTAAATTTTATTGCAATATAATACACTAAAGATTAAACCAAATCCCTGTCCAGAAAAACTTATGATATAAATAAGAAATACAATAACTGGTGAAACATACCAATTTTTCATGCTTAGGTATTTCAGAAAAACAGCCAAAACTAATTTTATAAACTTTACAAAACAATCCACCTCTGGGATTAGCAACAAGCAAGAGAAATTTCAGCTGAAAGAATGATTGTTTCAGAAAGTTAGTGGCAGCTGAAAATAGAAACCAATAATGGAAGTGCCTTGTCGACCATAACTATTATAATGGTAGCAAAATGCTATAATGAGAAAACATCTAATTGTTTCTTTGTTTATTTCTTTCTTTGAAAGTCTCTAAAAAGATGGATAAAAGACAGGAATCCAGCATCTCGCCTTACATAAACCAACATAGATGCATTTCAAATACGGCTCTTTGAAAATCATATTGCAAAATATACCTAAGAATTTTTTCAAGCACTCAGCTTTAGTGCTCCTAATAAATATTTCCTGTCTCATTGTAGGCATTCCAAGCTTTCAAACCAACATGTTAAAATTAACTCAATTTTAAACTTGCTTTGTGTGAACGTTGTGGTTTAAGCCCAGCTGGAAATTAAGTGCAATGCAGCCACTTACTTCCTCACCACCCCCCAGTCGGATGCGAAGGAGAATCAGGGGAAAAAAAAGTAAAACTCATGGGTTGAGATAAGAACAGTTTAATAATTGAAATAAAATAAAATTTAATAATAGGAAAGAGAGAGAGAGGAATAAAAACAAACAAACAAACAAAAATCCTACCCAAGTGATGCATAATACAACTGCTCACCAACTGCTGACAAATGTCCAGCCCATCCCAAGCAGTGATTAGTTCCTTCCAGGTAACTCTCCCCAGTTTGTGTACTGAGCATGATGTTCAGTGGTATGGAATCTGTCTTTGGCTGGTTAGGGTCAGCTGTCCTGGCTGTGCTCCCTCCTGGCTTCTTGGGCCCATCCTCATTAGCAGAGCATGGGACACTAAAAAGTCCTTGATCAGGGTGTTACTCAGCAACAACTAAAACATCAGTGTGCTATCAACATTGTTCTCACACTAAATCCAAAACACAGCAGTGACTAGGAAGAAAATTAACTCTATCCCAGCTGAAATCAAGACAATGATTTAATGATTTAATCAGATAAACACTTGCTAATGATGAAAGCTGAAGACATGAAATAGTACCAGCTAGCATCCCAACAGGCAAGCTTTTCGATGCTTCTGAGATCTGGTCTCCTTAAACTCTTTTTAAAATTACTAGTTTCTCCATGTTTTAAGCAGTTCCAAGAATTTGCATAAAAAAGACCGGTTAGTGAGGTAGCCAACCAGACGGTACTGTTAGCACAAGATCACTTGGAAGCAGAATGGCAAGGTAGAATTTGTTTTCTGAATTTGCCAAGGTTTATTCTCCAGTGTTAAGGTTGCACTGCCTGGTTTGCTTTTGCATAAAATGCACACATTCTCTTTACTTAATCTGCATACATTCTGTTCTATAAAGCTGAAAACAACCTTTCTGCTCTGTTTAATATTCTTGACTTTTGCAACCAGCTTACACTAAGATGTACAGATAAAGAATGTTCATACTAGATAGTCTTTAAATGTCCCTTTGTTTTCTTTGTACTTGAAATAAGATGTTTTTTTAAAGTTTTACAGACTTCTGAAGGAATAAACACTATTTTGGGATTGCCCCAGTTTAGAGCCTGTCACCTGCTGCACGTGGGTTCAAATGCCAGGGCTGGGCTGTGAAGCAGTGCTGCAGCTGAAGGATGGGTTGCCTTTGAGCATCAAATCCACAAATCAGCTACCCAGGAATCACACGGGAATTGTGGCACCATCATTCTTTGTGTCGGTTCAAATAGTGAACTTGAACCTCACTCTTCAGTAATACAAATCTTGAAACTTGCAAAGCAAATGACATTCCAGGAAAAATTCTTGTGAAGGAAACTATTCCTGATAGGGACAAAGGCATGGATTGCTTTGATATTTTACAAATATGTCTTCACCAGGATGGGAAGCTCTTTGAAAATACTTTATTTTGTATTGCAACTATGTTTAAAATAGTTGCTCTGTACTTGCAAAAATATCTACAGACAATAAAAGGGCCACATTCTGGAGATACTGAGAACCTGTGATATTCACAAAGTTCCAGAGAAGTGCAAAAATTAAAAAAATTCAAGACCAAACCCTGACTAGCTGCTACAATACAATAGGTCTTAAAAAAGAATAGAAATTCCCCACAGCATATCTACATTAATATGGTGCTTAGATTTCACTTTTAGTTTTAAATAATGTTCCTGAACCAAAGAAAGTCCTGAAACATTTTAGTGAGAATCATTACTAGAGTGGAAGGACTCAGTTTTATACAAGAACCTAACATTTTCTTTTGGGCAAAGACATTTTAGTGAATATATTCATTGTTTAGCCAAAACTAAATATAAATTCTTCAGCAAAGAAACATATTCCCCCTTAGAAAAAACCTATGATGTCCCCACTGTGGCATTTTAAATTCTATATCCAATTTAGCTTTTTAAACCTTACATTATTCTAAATCACTCTGAGATCCCTCAGACTATGAGCTCTTGAGACAGAGAATACCATTTTTAAAGAATTTAGCAAAATGTTTATCTGTTGCCTTTAGGACCTCATAGAATAATAGTAACAACGCAACAAAAATAATAGCAACATTGACAATCAATGTGAAAGGTAGGATAGGATATATAAAATTATCATAAATTAGTTTTGACTCAGCTGTAAGTAACATTGTTTTCAAGAGTATTATTGTGCAACAGGTGGTGCATACATTTTTACACCTATATCCTATATCTCTACTGCAGTGGGCAGTCACAACCATTTGCTCTCATCATCTCCCTAGCTGAAATAAAATTTGATAGAAAACATTTCTTTGGGGAAGAAAATAGAGATACAACATTGTATGTATGATTGCATAAAATTAATGGAAAATTTGGTCTGCTAAGAGTTGCTTAAAGAATGGATGGCCACTTTATGTAAATCTAACCTTTTACAGAGTTCAATCAGCAAATTTCATAAAGCAAGATGTGTTCCTACAGGTGTGAAGAGCTGACTATGTGTGCACAAGGTCACAGAAAGGACAGGTTCTTAATACTGCCGTAGTAATAGCTGCTTCATAGTGGCAAATTACATCTGCCTAGCAACAACAGTGAATTGTAAAAGTAAAATACAGCACATTAATGTGATGAAGTTTGTTTCCACCATATCAAACATCTTCATTAATACTCTTTTTCACTGTATGTATCTGAAGGAAGAAAGCAATTAGAAAGCTTCAGTTTTCATGTTAGAGCAGGGAGTATTTGATCAATGGTTTTACTCATTGAATAATGCAGATTTATCCTAGCCCAAAATATTTAAAAACTTTATGTTAAAGTCAGTTAATAGTTTCAACTAAAAAATAGTAATTAGTGAAAAATTTACATTTTGTTTCCACACAGTATTTTATGGGAAGATAAAATTTTTACTAAAACATGCAAATTAAACAAGATATTACATTCAAGCCATTTTCTCTGCTTTTCATTTCAAAGAGAAATCTGGAAAAAAGTTTTGTTTTAAATATTCTATTCAATCAACAAAGTGAAAAAAAAAACAATTATTCGCACAAATCTATTTACTAATATTCTTTGTGGAACAGTAGATTGGATGAGTAATCTTATTTGTTCCCTCATGACACCTCCGCTTGCTTATATATCTGCTGAGAAATAGCAACCTTGATCTTCCAAAGTCTCATAGGTTTCAACCTGACTGTCTTGCAGTAGCAGTATAGACTTAGTAGAGAATGTGTCTGAACTAAAATGAATATGTACTCTTCTCACATGATGGAGGGTCTCCGTAGTAATGAAGATAAGCATTTGGAAAGACACATCTCCAATTCTGAGGAAAAACATACAGTTTGACTTGTATAAGTTATTTTAAGTTAGTTTTCTACACAAATATTTCTCATAATGAAATACTATGAAGGTGTATGAAATGTAATGATTTCTGAGGGGATGAAGATTTCTGTTTCTACGGTTTCTACATGACTTCACATGGACATGAACATTGCATGACAAGGAAATAAAAAAAAAAATAGAAGAAAGAGAGAGATAAAAGAAATCCAGTTGTAGCCCAGGGGTATGGACAAAGTTTTGAGGTAAATGTCTGGGATGTAAAATAGTGCACCTGTGCAGTGAAATGTCAATCAGGCAGAAAAAGTAGACAGTAATGCAAATATGAAGATAATATAGAATTCTCAGAATCAATAAATAAACTTGGTGAAATAGAAAATAGTTATTCAAAATCCAGAGAAGGTCTATATGGAGGGCAAATTGGCCTATGACAGATTTTCTAATCCATATTCTATTCTGCTTCTACTCTTGGCTACTGCTGTATTCAGGATGACATAGTGCTTGGATCACAAATGCAGGTCTCTGGATGGTTTCTGTGATGCCACTATATTTTTAAACATGAATAAAACCGTACAAAAATATGAAGAAGCATATGAGGGAACAAAACACTCTCTCAAAATTTTTCTCAACAGTGAAGACATAAGGAATGAGGGGTCAAAATGGCAAAAATGTGAAGTGATTTCACTCATCGAGGCAAGACTTATGAGTTCTAACTACTAAACTACCTGTCATTCTTTCTTTTCCATTTTCAAGTCGTTATTATTTGGAATGAGTCCCACAGTTATCAGATGAGTCTCTGCTCATCTTCATCAAACTTTTTCTACTTTCCCAGTCTCAGGAATACTTTTGGACAGCTGCTGTTTTTCTAAAATTTGTTCTTTTAGGAAGCCATATCTTTCTTTGCTACCCAAGAGTAATGTTAATATTTTCTCCTTTACCTTGGATGGACCTGTTGTTTTTAATTATAAGTATCCGAGTCAGACAGAGGGTTTTCCACATTCTTAAAGATTATAGTTTCATAAGCCACAGTTTTTCAATGACACCTTATATTGCTGGAAAAAGTTAATTTGCAGCACTCATTTTCATCTAGAATGTCCTCAAAAATAGGCTTTCAAACTGTGACAAACTGTGACTGAATTAGCATGTCATTTTTTACATCTGTCTCTGAGCCCTGCCCTGGTGGGCTCTAAAGCACCTGGCCTCCCAAGCAAGGGGAAATGAAAAATAATTCTCTGCAAAAATAAAAATTTACATAATTTTTTTAAAAAGTTTTTTCTTTGGTTGGTTTTGTTGGGTTTTTTTTTTTTGTTTGTTTGTTTTCTCTGGATTGGAAGTGCTATATCGAGAATATACGATGGCATGTTGCTGTAAAAGGCTTCTACAAAAATATGTTTAGGACAAACTACACAAATCTGCATGCCTTCATCACCACAGAGGCTGGATTCCTCCATACTCCTCATTTTCAAAATTTAGTAAATATTTACTAAAAAAAATAATGTCTAGTTTAGGACATAAGATATGTGCATTTAAACTCTACTAAAATGACTTCAGGTACATAAGAACCTTGAAAAAAATATTGTCCTTATTTTGCAAAAGATATAGGGGAAATATTTTACACCAAAGACAAACTGGCAGGAATTGTGTGCAGCACTAGTATGAAAGGGAGATGGAAAGGAGCAAATATGGAAAGAGGGAAACTCAAAGAGAAGTAGAAAAGAACTTATAGAAGAATAGAACCTAGAAAATTAAGGCTAAGAGAAAAAATACAGACTAGTGGATATGGGAAGGATAACAGTGGTGTTCCTGGCAAAGAAAATATCCTCACCTCTGGAGTTTTAGAAATGAGCAATAAAATCATTTCCCAGTAGCCTTCAGAGTCCTACATAATAACACATTTTCACAACAATACATTTCAGTAAGAATTAATGTTCAACTCCACTTAAAATATTAAATTGAAGGTTGGGAGCATGGGAAGAACTGAATGCCACTGGACCCGACTAGCTATTCCTTTATTGCCTTTGGTATTCAGATGACATTTACTCTTGCCCTTTTTTAAAATCCTGGGGGAATTGCTGAATTATATATGCACATATATATCCAGTACAGAGAGCTGAAAAGTACAGTTTGCCTTCAGGGCCTGCAATTAGGGATTTGCTAAGTCAGCTATATGCTGCTGGGGAATCAAGGAAATCTCCATTAGAATGCCATTATGACCTGCAGGAAAGCTCTGCATTTCTTAGCACCCTTGTTCTACATATAATCTATTATACTCCAGAATATTTCTCTATTTTTGCAGAAACATTTATCCTTAATGAATATTATTGGAAGTTCTAATAGGTTTGTTTAGATCAGCATAAATGCCCTTCAATCATCTGACCTAAGGTGGCCCAAACTGGGCAGTCATACGATGGGTCTGGCAGCCTTCCGTACTGGCATGTAGACCCTTTGGCAAGAGTGGGTTGAGCACAGTTCACACAGAACTGCTGAAATAACCATTTGATAAGACAGCAATTATTTAAAAAAAGTCAGTCAAATCAACATTAACGTTCATGCCTGGTTTGCTCTCTGACCTTCAAATAGAAATGTTTGTTCACAAACAGCTGGTTCTTTTAATCTCCACATCACTGTTGTGTGAACATTTATACAAAAGGCATAAAGGGAGCAATAGAACAGGAGGAAAAGAACAGAGCTTGATCATTCCTTGAAAAATTTTATAGTGATGTTCTTGGTAATTGTAATCTGTACTTGGTTTTATTTCACATAAGGGTCTAAGAACCAATAGGAAAGATTAAAATTGCTGCCATAAAGTATAAAAGGAGTTTTTCATTAACTTGTAAAATAAATTTACAAAATGTGTTATGGAATTTTTTCACCCACTTGGAAATTTTGGCAGCATGAATAGGTAGTGTGAAGTCCATGCATAGTAACACGCATGCAGAACCCCACATGCGCATGTATTCTAGGTATGTATTAAATATGCACAAGTGAAAGTTCCCATGTGATCAGAGAGGATTTAGTTAACTGAAGCTGGTGAAAGTGACCTGAGACAATGTTTTTTATCTTGATCTGAAAGAATTTTGTAGAATAAACTACTAAATTTTGTAGAATAAATTACAGGTTCTAGAAAACCCTCATGTTGGAGGAATCTCCTGTGGGAGAAAGTATCCTGACATACCAAACATGGTATCCAATCTATATAAACACTTTTATTCTACACCATTATTTTAATTCATCTACTAGAAATTGTTATGTGGCATATTTTATCTTATTTAGTATTATCGCGTATGACACTCAGCAGCATAAAGGAATCTCCAGGTATGCAGAAAATTTTGGAGCACAAGCACAACCTGAATCTGCCTATTCTGGCTGCATTAGGAAGCACTCTTCTCTTTAGGAATAAACCAAAACACACCAAAAGCAGTTAGCATAATCTAGAAGGATTCCATTGCACAATCTACGCCTTCCATGAATACTACAAGAACAGCGCCTCCAGAACCTGTCACCTCAATAGTTCTTGGGAAAGATACAGAATAAAGGAGTTAGCATTTTCTGTCATTACCAACTGTTTTCCTTTCAGGTTGAATCTAACAATATACCTGTGCAGTCTGCAGAGTTTTCTTGGTAACTTCAACCATTCCTTACAGTACTCGTATACCTACCAAGATCTATAACAATGTGGAAAGTTTGTGTAAAGGTAGACAACAAATTTCTGATTAATTGAATAATACATTCAAGCCATTCAGCTGAATTGTGTCAAACGTATGAAACAGAGAGCTGTCTTACCTAAGTGATAGCAGAGCAAGGCACTCCATCTAAAAAAAAAAGCATTTCCTGAAGGAATGAATCATAGAATCATAGAATAGTTAGGGTTGGAAAGGACTTAAGATCATCTAGTTCCAACCCCCCTGCCATGGGCAGGGACACCTCACACTAAACCATCCCACACAAGGCTTCATCCAACCTGGCCTTGAACACCGCCAGGGATGGAGCACTCACAACCTCCCTGGGCAACCGATTCCAGTGTCTCACCAACCTAACAGGAAATAATTTCCTCCTTATACCCAATTTAAACTTCCCCTGTTTAAGTTTTAACCCATTACCCCTTGTCCTGTCACTACAGTCCCTGACGAAGAGTCCCTCCCCAGCATCCCTATAGGCCTCCTTCAGATACTGGAAGGCTGCTATGAGGTCTCCACGCAGCCTTCTCTTCTCCAGGCTGAACAGCCCCAACTTCCTCAGCCTCTCTTCATACAGGAGGTGCTCCAGTCCCCTGATCATACTCGTGGCCCTCCTCTGGACTTGTTCCAGCAGTTCCATGTCCTTTTTATGTTGAGGACACCAGGACTGCACACAATACTCCAGGTGAGGTCTCACAAGAGCAGAGTAGAGGGGCAGGATCACCTCCTTCGACCTGCTGGTTACGCTCCTTTTGATGCAGCCCAGGATACGGCTGGCTTTCTGGGCTGCAAGCGCACACTGCCGGCTCATGTTCATTTTCTCATCGACCAACACCCCCAAGTCCTTCTCTGCAGGGCTGCTCTGAATCTCTTCTTTGCCCAATCTGTAGCTGTGCCTGGCATTGCTCCGATCCAGGTGTAGGACCTTGCACTTGTCGTGGTTGAACTTCATAAGGTTGGCATCAGCCCACCTCACAAGCATGTCAAGGTCCCTCTGGATGGCATCCCTTCCCTCCAGCATATCAGCCGGACCACAAACATCGTTGTAAAGAGGTAAGAAATCAAGGATTTTTACATATCTTTTTCCAAGTTTCCCAAAGGCACTAATCCACAATTCAGACTAATGGCTTGTAAAGTTTCTCCTTAAAAAAACAAAGCGATTTTGAATTGTAGCAGCGTAAAATGCCTGAAAACAGCACATTCCATTTTTATACTTGCATAACTTAGAGACAATTAAACTGACTTTTTTTCCCATAACCTAATAAAAAAAAAAAAATCCACTCTCAGTTTAAAATCTTTGCCTGCCAAATGAAAATCAGAAATATTTTAAGGAGTTATGAATCCATGAAAATAGGATATATAATAGAAGCCCATACAGACCTGTAACTACAGAAGTGCTAAAGAGGCACTAGCTGGAATGCAAAACATCATCAGCTAACTTATCTCTTCATTCATGTCTCTTGCTAAGTATTTTGCTACTGTAAATGCTTTAGATTGTTGTATAATTTATGTAAATTATTGAACACCTGTTCTTTTCCCATAAAAGAAAGATATGGAACAATCTCTTCAGTTTAATTGATTCTTGGCTTGAGTTGTCATTATTTTCTCTACAACTATAAAGAAACTGTAGTTCCCTAATGGTCAGATATCGCTGGTAAAACACAGATGTTCAGAATCTACCATTCTAAAACTGACATATTTTTGGTGATTTTGTTGAGGAAATACGATTAAAACACAATTAGTGAGTCAGTGGTGAAAAACAATGACAGATAAGTTCTCACCATTTGAATTCCCCTTCCTTGCAGATGTGATACTGCTGGATAATGCAATTTGGTCAGTTGGGTCCTACCTATCTGAGTTTTCTGGCGCATCTGTCAGTAAATTGTTTTAATATGTTTCTTCCATAAACTGCTATCTGCTGTTTCCATCAGGACAGTGCTTTTGAGGAAATGCTTAGGAGAAGGGAAGCCCCTAGGATAAGGTAAACTTCTAAGTTGGAGGTCATGTTATTAGTTAAGAAAAATGTGCCAGGTTTCATATGCAATTACTTTTGCCCTTTGTCTAAGAAAGCAATCATGATTTTGTTCATATCTTGCAATCTACAGTAATTCTGTGTGATCCTCTCTGAGTCAGCTTGGAGAACCTTCTTTTAAGAAGTGCATAGCTGCCAATTGCCACTCAGCCCTGGGAGAAGAGGGCACAATGCCCAGTAATCATAACCTGTTCACACATGGGATGAATTCAGGTGATCATAATCACTAATAAAATCCATCCTACCTGCTTACTGGATCCCTTTCTTTCATTCTGTTTAGCTACATCACCTGAATCCCTTTCTTTCATTCTGTTTAGCTACATCATCAGCTGAAACAACTGAAAAGACACAACTTGCAGTCAAAACACCCTTGTAACATCAGCAACAGGGAGCTGTGGTTTCTCAGCCTTCTATGTGGTTCTGGCATGGGATTTGTAATGGAATTCCTGTAACTCTAAAATACAAAATGGATAAAATAATGAATAATCACAACTTATTGGAGGAATTAGATCCATTCATGTTCTAAATTTTGGTTTAATCATAGTCATTCTTACAAGCTTTTTGCTTTGTATCTTCTGACGGATGAGCTCAATTTCTCATTTAATTATTCAACCAGTTCTATTTTTTTATTTTTGTATACTGACTTTTTTTTTTTTGTTCAATTTTCTAAATTTGCTCTACGACATGATATGTTAGACTTTTACTAACAGTAAAATAATAAATATTAAAACTAAACAATATTTTTATTACGTATGCAAAGTTCTTATTTGGGGGGGGGGTTTAAGTTAGAAGATTTGAACCATCTTGTAAATGTCTGACCATTTGTTGATTCTGGCCTCCCACACTGTTATGTGCTCTGTGGGAACATACAATCTGGAGTTCAGCTGGAAAGGGATAATTTTCATACCCATACATTACACTTGTCTAACAAACAGAAATCAAACTGAGTGCACTGCACTCAGTGAGCAGAAGAACAGCGATTCAGCATGGTGATGAAGGCTGGCACATGCTTGAAAGCTCAGTTATTAGAATTAACCTGATTTAGAGGAGAACTTGGCTGCCTTATTAGAGCATTGCCAGACCTTATGTTGAATACAGAAGGTAAGAGATGACTAATTTGAGCTTTATTGTAGTTTCATTCTGCTCTAGCTGAAGTGGACTGAGCAAGTGAAAGGCTGAGAGGTTTCTGAAACAGAAACCATCACACTTATGAAGTAAGCCAAATTCAAAGTTTCAAGTGTCGCTTCTGTCACCTCACGGCCCTTGTTAATTTCCTGAGTCCAGGTGGGACTACAGTAAGAATCATAATATTAGAAGAAATTTACTGTCAAAACTGAGGTAGACATGGTAGACATCTGAAATTTTTCATTAAATGTAAAGAACAGTGTCCTGATCTCCTTGCACTGCATGGCATTCATTCTCAGGGATGCTAGTTCAACTTCCTACAGCTGTGCTTTTATGAGTGACTGTGTCTTGAGCACAGAGCCTAATAGAGGAATTTGGTCTTTCTACTCTTTGCACAGCACACAGCATATGTTCAGATCTCAACACATATGTGTATACTCTTTTAAGCCTTCTCCCCATGCCAGATGATTGTCTTCAGTTTGACAGTAATCCCCTTCCCTGGGACATAATTCTTGTCTTTAATGTGGAATGAACCTGAAAGCTGGAAGACATCCTCTTTGCTTCTGTAAACAGTTTTGGATGAATGCAGCTTACCCTGTTTGACAGGGTTTGAGTTTGACACTTTTTAAGTAACAGTGGCTCCTCAGTTTTATCTCGCTTTAATGTACGCATATTAATGTACTTGAGATGTAATAATAAATATATCTAAATAATTATTAAATATAATAAATGTAAATATTGTACCATCAGAAAAGACTTAAGGCACAATATACAAAAACTGCTCCTGACTATTTACCTCCAGGATCAAAGAGCACCTAAAAGGACATTGAAAAAGCAACATCTCTCCTGTCTAGCCACTGGAGGTGACCCAAAAATAAAATGTCTGCTAAACAAGCTACATTTTTTGTTGTAATGAAAATTATTTTCTGTCTTCCTATCACAGCAGCATGGGTGATGTTATCTTTTGGTAGGTAGAAATGTTTTCTTTTCCAAATGAGTTTGGTTCCGTGTAGCCCTTAGTTTAAGACTGTAGAGGATGTGCTGAGCAAACATGTTCAAATCACTTAACACTGAAGCAATCTCAACTGAAACACAGCAACTGTTTAACAGAGCACAACACTGTCTGTTCTCTCTGACTAAAAGAGCTATTCTAAATAGAGATCTCTCACACATACATGCAGCCATGTGCCTTACGTGTATGTGCATACACATCAGCAGCTCTGCAAGTGATCCTAACAAGAATCATTTTAACATACTCAGAGTCTGAACCAGAACTTCTCTGATTCTCAGCTACACTAGAAGTACACAAAGAGCTAGCAATTTAGCACAGTATGCTTTGTAATTAGTTTAATCATTGTCAGCATGTAACTATAAACTAAATACCAATTAGTCATCTTAACATATCGATGGTATTTTTCTTACTTGTCTTTTGAGTTAATATTCTGTGGAAGTAAGATGAGGTCTCCTGTGAGAAAAAGGAAGGTAACTTTCAACATTTCTTAAGATGTACAAATACAGGAGCTACTAGACGCCTGTTATAAGAAAGCAAGTTTGGCATCATTTACAAATCAGCAAAAAATTGAAGGATTAAGACATTCAGAAGAGCAATTCTGCAAATGTTTGACAGCAGTGAATGAGAGATTAGTCTCACTGCAGCACATGGTGCAGGATCCGGGGTTGGAACTGATCCAGATCTCAGGGGTCTTCTGATCCACAGACCTGGCTCAGATCTTACTCAGGTTTTAAGTGGCTGAAGGTGATTTTAATATCTGTTAGATTCTCTGTGTAGAACAGAATAGCAAGTGCTTAACAGAGTGAACGACAGAGTGTCATTTTCTTATACTCATGTAACATATGATTGGAAATACCATTCATTTCAGGTACTCTCATATTTTTCTTTTCTTAGAGAAATACAAGATTGTCACAGTCTGCTGAGATAAGCAATGCAAAGAGATTTACCAAAAGAGAATTTGACCCAGTGTAGTAGAAGCCTTTGGTGGCACAGCCAGTAACATCCAGACACAGCACAGCTCTTGAGAGGTGAGAAACTGTCCCAAGTACAGAAGCCCAGTGAGCCACTTTGGGAGGGTTAAGCAGCTCCTCATGCCTCTGGAAAGATCAGCCAAGTAGTGGAAGTGTCTGCTTGAAAAACTGCATAGCTGTCTTTCAAGGGACAAGGGAGCTATGGGAAAAGCTGCAAATAGAATAACTATTCAGGGATAGACTGATGGGGAGTGAAGGTCACAGAATGGTAATTAAGAATAGAAGTGGCAACAGCAGCAGCAGAATCAATTTTACCTGACCAGAACAAATCCAAAAATTGGCCTTTCTTTGTACCAGCCCAAGAAATTCTTTTTATCTCCTTCTCATCTGATGGGCAAAAGTTAGGAAAAAGAATTGGAAGGGATTTCCCCAGAGACCAGGTGTTTGCAGCAAAGGGAAAAGAGTTTGTTTCATTTTGTTGTGGTGCAGTAATGCTTAAAAGGACCAGTTTTAGGAGAAAAAAAGTCACTTCCAGTCATTTATGATTTATGCTGAGACAGCACAGTGCCAGCGTTTCCAGATGTTCAGAACTCTGCTGGAATACAAATCTATTTCCAAAAATTCCTGGGGCCAGAAGTGCAAATCTCATTCACACTCACAAGATCTTACAGACACAGTGTCTTGGTGCTATCACAGGACTCATCAAGTTGGGGGAAGCTGCACACCTCCATGTCCTGTAAGGTTCTTCAGGCTTTCTAAAACCTACAGATCAGATAAGCAGCTTGTGTCAGTGAGCTGTAGTTTCCACACAACTAAATCTGCTTGGCTTCCATGTCAGCTATTCACTAATTCAACTGTACCCACTTACTTCCACTAGGGATCTGTCCCTGATCACCAAGGAGGACAAATTCCTTGGGCTTATCTGTGCTTCAGGTTTTGTATCCAGCCTCCAACATGTGTTCACTTTTCTATCTGTAGGGAATTTCGCCCATGCCCTACTTTATTCCAAGAAAACTACACTTTGGTGCTTAATTTTTGTCATGCAAAATGAGCTTGCCACAGAAAATTGGAGATCTGGGATGACAGTTTTGCCCTGAATTGATTTAAAAACACCACTAAGCAAATCTTGATTTCTCAATGGACATATTCACTGTGCAGAGCTATTTCTTCTAATATGTATGCATGTGCATACATACATATACATTTGTTCCTGTATATACACATACACTTGAGGTCAGAATAAAGAACACAGAGAACCTACCATTGAAACCACAAAGTGAAATTAATCTTGAGGTAGAGCTTATTACCTCTTGCAGTCAGGCTGTTTATTTTGGTCCACATGGAGGCCCACGTCTGAAAATTTGTCATCAATATATTTTTCTTTAATGCTGTCATCTTTACTCTGAAATATTTAGATGCATATTTAAATGTGACCTCTGGGGCCACAAAGAGAACAGGAATAATGAAGTGGTTTGAAAGTTATTAGAAGCACTGTTAGAAGTCAGAGAAAAGACAGGACTATTCATAATCATCCCTTTCCATGAAGCCATTTGATTTTGTGGTATGAAAACTACAAATAGTGTTTGTGAACAAGATATCTTCAAATTTGGCACAAGAATATGTTCATCATTCCCTGTAAGTAAGACCCCATTATGAGTAATGATGTGTCAAAAGTCACAAAAATGTTGAAATTCTACTTCAGCTGGAAAAAAGTAGTGCACAATGAATCTATGTGTGAAATGTATTAAATCCAGACTAGAATAGTATTTCTGTCTCCATTAGCAACAAACACCCAAGAGGATGCAGTGACTGACTTAAAGAAAAGATTGTTTGTGATATGAATGTCAATTTCCCAGAGAAACGCCAAGTGGTGGCACAAATATTCAGCCAGTCTCCTCCCCTGTTCCAGTTCAAGTGGCAAGCCCTGTGCTGTGGTTTCAGCTGTAACAGTTATTTTTTAGTCCTTCCTAGCTGCTGGTGCAGTGCTGTGTTTTGGCTTTAGTCTAAGAGCAGTGCTTATATTACGCCAATGTTTTAGTTGTTGTTAAGTAGTGCTTACCCTGATCAAGAACTTTTCAATGTCCCACATTTTGCCAGTGAGGAGGGGCACAAGAAGCCGGAAGGGAGCAGAGGCAGGACACCTGACCCAAACTAGCCAAAAGGGTATCCCATACCACAGCACATCATGCCCAGTATATAAACTGGGTGAAGTTAGCTGGAAGGGACTGATCACTGCTTGGGTTGGACTGGGTATCAGTCAGTGGGTGGTGAGCAATTACATTGTGCATCACTTGTGTTTATTGCTTTGTTGTGTTTTTTTTCTCTTCTCACTTTGTTATTTCCCTTATTATTGTTATTGTTGTTATTGTTATTATTTTTATATAACAATTTAGTTATTGGACTGTTCTGATTTCAACCTATCCACATTTTTTCAATTTTCTCCCCATCCCACATGGAGGAGTGGGGGGCTGGGGAGGAAAGGGAGGGTAAGTGAGCAGCTGCATGGTGCTGAGTTATCAGCTAGGCTTACCATGACACAATGCCAGCCAATCATCTTCATATTATTTATTACTCTATTTTCACATGTAGAACATTTGCGTTAGCTATTAGTGGTGATTCAGTAGCACTGCAGGTTGAAAGTATATAAGGGAAAGTTTACCCCAGAGACTTCACTTTACTAGTAGTTCCTCTACATTTTTCATCCTCTCTAGTAGCTGTCCCACCTATGATTCTTTTCAATGTATTTGCCTCTTTAATTAAATTTTATGCAGTTGTCTGACAATTCTGGTTATGCAAAGATTTATTTTCAGTGAACAGTCACTTGAATAGGTGCAGGCTACCTGAGAAATGAAACTAGAGCTCTCTTCGGGGAAATTAAAAAAACACAACTCAACATGCAGGTGAAGCTTCCAGATAAGATAATGTTATTAACTGCAAAAGCATAAGAAATCAGAAGCTTCACCATACATAAAGAACACTGATTCCCTGTGCCTAAACATACATGAATTACTTTTCTTGGTATTGAAGTTCACTAACTCAGATATAGGTCACTTGAATAAGTAAACAGTCCTTCTAATAACTCTCTTCAGGGACTAAAACCTCTGTTTCACCTAGGACCAAGCAGTTTTCATGCACTATTCTTTAAAGCTAGCTTAAATGTGCTTATCTGCATGTATCAGAAAACAGTCACGTTATTAATAAAGGATGTATACAACAATAGCTTATTTGTTCATTTATGTTCTATGCATGCATGTTAAATAACCTCATTGATTACTATTTCTTATTTCTGTTTCCTCATTTCAGTTAGTTTTATAGCCATAACAAATGACATTTTCAGTTCAAAGTCAGTTTCTTTACTTTTTTTCCCCTGCTATTCTTTTCCCTTAGGTTCCAAAAGTTTGATTCTGATTTTGCAGATAAACATTCCTAACATATAAGAACCTGTTAACAGAAGTTCAAAACAAGAACATAAAACTTTTTTTTTTGTGAAAAAGTGCACTATAAATGTGAACAGAAATTTTACAGTTTATTTTGTAGGGAAAAAAAAAAAATAAATCCCAGATTGCAGCTACCTAATATTTCGGATGCATAACCGTAATAATGACGACATATGCTTCTATAAATTGGAGTCAAATGAAGGTAATTTCCATTTTCATGTCATCAATCTTTCAAACTTGAAAGTCTGCATTAGGTAACTGCTTCGGTTCTCCAGAGTGAGTCTCAGAGTTCTCTGTAGCAGAGAATAGAGTTGCACTGAGGGGTGTCCTCCAAGGTATTTAACTTTTGGCATAGATGTGTGTAAAGCAAAGGAGCAGGGCTTTTGTCTAATCCACAGCATATATTTTATTTGCAGCTGATCCCTTTACTCCCTGTAATAGGAGCTAAATCTTCACACCTGACAGACCCTGACAAAGGCCTGGGGACTGAGCAGTGTGGAGGCTTAGCCTCTTCCATAGTGGTCTGAAAAAGCCTGGCAATCCAGTGTTTTCCTATTAAACCTTCACAAGGGAATCCACCCTGAAAACAGTGGGGAGTTTTAAGTCTCCTTCTCCCTTTTCACAGTTAGACTTAAAACTGCTGTTGCCCCGAGATTCTGTGTCTCTGGAACTCCTCCACAGGTTATTTTTATCAAACCAGTTTGAGATGGGCCCCCTTATAAGCTTACAGCAACTGGGAACCTGAGCCAGAGAAGAATGATAGGTAGTTATTAGCAAGGTCTTCCAAGGCAGCCTAAAGGGGATTATCCACCAGTGTTTGAATATCTAGCTATCAATTCACTGCAGTTCTAGCAAGAAAGAGGAAAAAAAAAAATCTAGTAAATGACTAACACATGTGCATAGAGCAGAACCTTAGCTCTAGATGTACTAATAACCGTGACTTCTTGTGCAATTTTTTTTGGAAGAGGTCAGAGGAATTTAACAAACAAGGTACTACCAGGCTTCCTGTTGCTTGTAATTACAAGAATGGGCGATCTTTCATTTTAATAGGTCACATACTTTTTTTCCTCTTGCTAGCATTTCTTATGAGCAGACAACAAAAAAAAAACAAAAAAAACACAAAATTAAAACTAAAACCAGGAAAACATTGCCATTTAAAACTTTTAGACTAAACATTAATGCTGCTGGCATGCTAGGGAAACTGGGACAAATCCTGCCCTAACTCCAAGAGTGCAAAGGGCCAGATAGCAACAGCATGATATGTAATAAACGAGATGTCTGGAAAAGGTAGGAAAAGGATAACAAAAGAAGAGGAGGCATTGCAGAGATGGGGAACAGTACGAAATACAGTTCAAAGACTCTTTCTACAAGGGTGTCTAAAAACCCTGTAGGTATGCACAGCTATTACTGCTTTCCCCCAGCAGATCTAGGGGCAAAAGAAATATAGAAAAAATTGTGGTTAGTCAGCTGCAGTAGTCTCTTTTGGGAAGTGCTACTGTGGTTTACTTGCTGCCTTAGCTAATCCTTCCTTACTTTTTCCATGGAAGAGCCACGATTTTGTGCCTTTGTATCTCTAATGTCAACTGAATGTGAGATATAAGGTATAGATTGAGTCACAGGAAAAAGATATCAACATTTAGAAAAAAGAACAAACTAACTTTTATTTTTCTTTAAGTGCTGATACATTCTACAGACAAGGGAATACTAAGAATAACTGATGATCAGCACGGTCTTTCCTCAGTAATTATCACAGAAATACTGAGTATGGATGCTTTCGTTTACACTGAAGATCTTAAGTTCTTCCTGTCTCTGTTAAGACACACTGATTATTATGTCTACTACCATATATACATAAAGCTCCATTACAGTTATTTTTCACTGCACATTGACAGCTTATGCTGAAAAACAGGGAGAAAATAAAACTAGGAACATAGCAGTTGTTATACATCAAGCAGGATCTTGTAGTGTTCTGTATTTATGGCACAAACTGGTAGAGAAAGTATTTTGCAAATAATTGTACTTCTAAAAGCTATCATTACCTAGTACTGGTACTGAAATAATTGGAGAAAATATGTTAGTGCTGTAAATAACTTTTAAGAATATTAACACTTTATTAGTAAGCCTTTAACAGTACCTTTCAAGAAGGCTAACATTAAACACCACGTCTGGAGAGGATTGAATAGCTTGTGGTATTACTAGATGGCTCTATATGGAGCCCTTCATTCTCCCACCTCCAGCTCCAGTCTGAAACCACCCACCCCTGGCAAAAGCCACCAACAGGCAGCCCTCTGGAGAGGTGTTCTCATCAAGCACAAGCACCACCATGAGTAATTAGCATCCTTGTTTTCTGCAGAAGCAGAATACTGAAAGACTGAAACACTATTCATTCAACCCCCACAACGGAAGGAATTCCTATTTCCTGCCCAGGTGTGTTTCAGGTCTCCAGGCTGTGAGAACCAACCTTCCTGAAGGGCCTGCTCCCAGCTGTCTCCCATAGCTGGTCCTTGGCCCTGCAGGGAAGTTGCAGCCTGCTCAGCTTGTCCATGCCATGAAATCAGGCACCAAAGCATGCTGATCAGCTGCCAGAAGCTGGTTTCGGTGTTAGACCTCCAATGGTTTGAGCATGGACAGTGAGGGAGATGTTGCATAAGCAGTGCAGTAGCAGAGCTCAGGAATACCATGTTTGCAGGGTCACTTTATCTAGTCTCTTATAATGGCAGGTTATTGTGCAGTGATAATCAGTGTAGCAGGGATGACAGAGAAGATGGTCATGCAGAACTGACGCTGTAAACACCAAACCAGCTGAAAGAGCATGGGGTGTGTGGGGTCAGGCCAACAGTGGTAACTTCTGCAGATAGAGATTGCCCTGAGTCCGTGGTGTTTGCTGGCTCTCACTCTGTCATTAGCACTTCTGCTGTGGACAAGATGAGATGCATGTGTCAGAGGTCCTGCTGGAGATGCTCCTTCCTGACCCAGGCTTTGGGCAGCTGCCCTGTATGAGACGTACTAACAGCAATAACAAGCCATTAAGCTGGAGTGGATTGTTTCTCATGGGTGTACCACCACTTTTCTATGAGTGAAGGCTGCTCCTAGCACCTCATCATTGGCCCTTCCATACCATTTTTTAGGGCTGGATTTTTATAATAGAGAAAAAGGCATGCAGACTCTCTGCTCTAAGGAGTACCTGGCTCTCTTCACACATGTGCTGGGAACCTATCTACCCCACTGAGCATTTTACAACATGGCCCCATGCAATTTTGACTGCCAAGAACAGCAGTGACAGCTGGTTTGGTGCTTACAGTGTCAGTACTGATTGTTTCAAACCAGAGAGGAGGCTCACCACTAGGGCAGTGCTTTGCCTCTGTCTGCACAGTGCACATTGTCAGTAAATCACAATTTACTAGCATTTAGGGCCTGATCCTACAAGGTGCTGAGCGCCATATGGCATACACAGAGCAACCTCTTTTCAGACACCCCCTAAGAAGTCAGCAGTTTTGAACTTTTACTTTTCAATGAAAAATACTGCAGGTATAATAGACTAAATTTTGTAATAAAAAGTGAAAGGTAGCAGCTAACACAGCACCATTTAAGGCTGCATCTGGAATACAATTGCTGTTTAAAACCAGTGGGGAAAAACAAGATAAGGAGCATCAGAAGAGGGCTTAGAATGGAGACCTTTAAAAAAGAAGAATGTGTTATAAATAATAAAAACCTATACAGTTTTACATGATATAAAACAAGTTCTGTTTCAGTGCCTTGGTGGCATTAATAAACGTCTCAGCTTTATTCTTCTGGTTTATGAGATCACCAGCACCCCTCTATGGAATTTCATGCTTTTCCATCACAATGTAAAAAATCATGAAGACAGTTTTTCAATATTTTGTTATTGTTTGACCTACAGATTAATGTGCCTCTCTAGAATTTGCATTTCCCCTATTGTCTTAGAACAAATTACAGCACAATAAATGCTGTTTGACTATAGAGTATTGTGCAACATTTTGCTACTTGCAGTATAGTTAAGACTGGTTCCTGCATCAGCAAAAATGATTAGAATAGAAAAGTTAAGTTTTAGGAGCTCTGAGATTGCAGTGAGGTTATAGATCAGAAGATATTTTCTTGCACTAGTGCCCTTGGGCTCCAGAAAACAATCTGGCTGTTAAATGTTAATTTCTAAATTAGTGAAGCCTAAGCCAAATGGACGCAGGTTCTTCAGGCTGGAATTACTACGTTCATGAAAAGAAAATAATCAAGGACAGCTCTGTAAAATATTTTCTGCAAAATCTGAAAGAACACAAAAATACCCATGTTCAGTATTGATTCAGGGTGCATTCACAAGGTTTGCTTCTTTTCATTACTATCACTTTGGGGAAAATTTTCAGCGTGCTTTATAGTTCTACACTGAAATCAGGAAAAAAATACTGCTTCACTTGTTTTTCATGTGAAACCCAGTAAACTTTAACTCCTCTAACTTGGCTGTTGCTTAGAAAATGTGATCCATTGTATGTCAAAATCATTTTCAGCCTGAGGATCATCAAATAACAGTTAGTAATTCTAGGAAGGAGAGACAAGTAAGTGAGAGCCTGGGAAGAAGTGATGAATAACCGGGACTGTTCAGAGCAAAGAAGCAGGGGAGGAAGGAAGCCTAGGGTGTTTATGTGAGCAGAAGAATTGAAAGAAAAGCCAGGAGAGCTGAGGGAAGTTAGTCAGTGTAGCAGCAGAAGGAAAGAGAAAAATATTAGGGATTCTGTGCAAGGAAGGAAAATGTGGTAGTGCCAGAAACACTGTGCAAGAAGAAAAGGCAGCTTGCACTTAGGAATGAGAGACCTGTCAGAGAGTTTGTGTGTGAGTGATGCACTAGCTCTAGTAGTGGGACATGACTACAGTCACTAGGGACCAGATGCCTGGGGAAAGCGATGAGGAAGAAGCAACACATTTAGGTTTTGAGACAAAATCACTTGTATGTCTATATAAAATAATAATAATAATAATTAAAAAAGCTTTAAGCAAGAACGGGAGCATCAAACAGGATGGCTTTAAGTTATTTGCAAATTGTAGATATTACTCTTGTGCTACAGCTGAGGTATAGAAATACTGATAGTCACTGAAAAATTAAACAGAAAGCAAGAAAATCGAACCTGTATGGACACATAACCATCCTTAACTACATGTGTTTAATGATCATAATGATTTATGCATACTGCACACAGCTACAGTCATGCTCATGGGATGAATGATTTTCACAAAATAAAAACAGCTGTGGGGAAATATTCTCAAACTGTAATAGTAACAATAAAAGTAGTAAAATTAAAAGATTTACCTTAAAATATTATTCAAGTTGACAATCCATATGCAACTATCTTTTTATAGCAGATACAGCTCAATTAAAATGCAATTATAAGTACAATATTTGCTCCATATTTTGTGCATGCTCTGAGAATAGCACCAAATACTCTAGTATAAGTTTATCTTTTTAATGAGCTTTGGGTTATTCCATGAACATGTGTATCTTAATAAGGACTGTGCATTATATCCTCTATGGGACATTGAATAATGGCTGAATGTAGACATGGCAAAATAACTTGGATGGAGTGAAAGGAAGAAAAGTAGAATAAGAATGATGGAAATTTGCATACAATAAAGTTTCCCAGCAATGTGATGGTGGGAAGCAATGTGCCTTTCAAGCTCTGGAGGGAGAGGAGTTCCGTTGCAGAAGTCCTCAGAGGCAAATGAAAGTCTGATTCCTTTTGACACCAGGTTTGGCAAGGAAAATTATTTTCCTGCTTGCCAAAGTCACTGAGATTTCCAAAACTCCCTTTTTCTTCCTGAGATGAACTAGACCAGTTAGGGTGAAGCAACATGGAAGAATTAAAGCACTCTCATTACATTAAGGACATGAACCTCACGTTTCCATTGAGTGGTATTCACCCATGGTAGTGAGTAACCAAAACTCAAGGATATGAGTAATTTTGCGGTTTAGCACTGCTTTGTTGGAGATAGTAAGTCTTCAATACATTGTACACATTTTGAGGCCCCTGGGAAAAGGCAGAAAACATCAGGCAGGGTCACCTACAGAGCAGGTCAACAAAATCTAACTCATTGCTTTGTGAAGTTCTTAGATTACAGCTCTGATGTTTGCCTTAATAATTTTTTAATTGTGAGGTAGTTCACTTTAATCTTTCCCCCCTCCTTCCTTCTCTCTGCTTCTTTCACTGCTTTTCAAAGCTGATTGATAGGTTTATTCTTAGTAAACTGCTACATTTTGACAAAAAAATATTATTTCACTTTAAAAATCAGCCATCTCAAAAAAAAAAAAATCATGGTCATTATGAAGAATGTCAGCATTAGCAACTGCAGGAAATATCACTGTTATGTGTCACAATTATTTCTATCTTTCCCTCTAATTTTTTTTTTTAATTCATAGGGTACAAGATGTCTTGCACACCCTTACAGCAACTGTTAGCAAAGATTAACCTTTTAAGTACAGCCATTGCCTGTGTGTCATGAATTTTTCAATATCCTTTATTTTTGTAGTAGTTCTGATCCTGTCTTTGTCTTTGTTTCTATCATTATGTCATTATTATAATCCCAGTGAGGCCTTCTCAAGTAGAATTAGAACAGCACTTAATTACTGGAATTAGAAATGACAAATATTACGGTTTTTATCCAGTTGATCTTACCTAAACTCTTCTGTTTATGAACCTGAATAATCTTGAATCAATGGCTCCTAACTTTTTCCAAAGACTTAGAGAGGGCTCTTTTTTTTTCTTTTGTTTTCTTTTTTTTCTCTGTACTTACTTTCTCTTTTTTTTTTCAAAGTAGGACTTTTTTGGCTGTATGTGCGCTATCTATCTGGCAACTTTGTCTAGTTCTGCATTACTTGGTGTCTTCATTTTTCCTAGCACACCATCACTAATCACTCATTTTCGACTTGCAACTAAAAATGGGTTCAGGCATCCACAATAAAATTACCCCGAATCTTTTACTCAGAGTTTCTCCTAATTATACCTGTTTAATTCTGGAATTTTTCTTTAGCTCTGAAGTTGGCTTATTTAGTCTGAATTTTTGAAAAGTTTAAGCAAATTTAAGAAGATTAATTTTCATCATTGCTGCATCTGATGCTTAGATGGATAAACATGACCTGAGCATGGAAATAGCTGATTCATTATCTAAATTAGGCTCTGTACGTTATTCTTTGATACTGAAATTGTGTGGGAGAGGAAAAAGACAGCACTGCCCCAATCAGGTTTTTTGTATTAGACATTTCTCACCTTGCTGTTTTCCATTCTTAAGTTGTCCATCCAGCATCTCTAGCACTAGCATGCTATCTATTATTGTAAAGCAAATAACAACAAAGTATTCTAAGTCTCGTAAAAAAAATAAAAATAAAATTAAATAAAAATAATAAAAACCCCCACAACTCTGTGCTGAGGCTAAGTATAATATGAAGTTAGACCCCAAATCTCTAAGACCTTCCTACTTTTAGATACCAGGGGGCCTGATCAAATGACTCCAAGCACAACAGTAGGTCATAATTTAGAGCATCTGAATTGCTTTTAACGCACTGAAAAACAGAGATGTCTGAGCAGATGTGATGCATCTGTGCTGTGTATTATTTCTGCTATTTTAAAACAGTTTCATTACGAACATAACTATGAAAATAGTCTGATTTTTTTTTCCCTAAATGCTTCCAGTCATGCATGTGTTTATTTCTTCTCAAAGGATTCTCTGAAGAGTACCATAATTAGCCTTGTACTGAAATATTGTCTTGTAACACATTGTTTAGGAATACAGAATAATTTGAAAATGCTCTTATTTGAAAGCTTCGCTTTTCTTTTATACTGGTCAGTATGCAAAATTCTAGCTTTTGTCTTCCTTCTCATTTGGCATGAAGTAAATTTCATAAAATATTAATTTAAAACCTTTTCAAAACCAAGTGATTGCTAGAGAAAGGAACTATATAGAGTACTGTGAATTGTACTGCAGTATTTTTCCTTATGATTTCTCTTTTCTGTTTGACATCTATAAGATTTCCACTCCAGGGTCTATTTTTCTGAGCTTCAGGAGCCATTTCTGCCCTGCTTCTAAACTTTTAAGATCTCTCCTCACAAATAATAATTCAAAGTAGAACTTTCTGGTGGTGGAGTTTCCACAGCTATTTTTCCCATTGTTTTAATTTAGTTTATCACTCCATGTATCCCAAATTCTTTTGCATTCTGAGGTACACAAAATATTGACAAAAAAAAAAAATCACTATAGTTCAGAAGATAGTCACATATACATAAGATAGTGGGTGAGAAACACCTTCACATAATTTGCTTATGAGTGATAAGCAAATATAAAAAAGGGGCAGAAAGCATGTGGTTTAACGAATTAATGCTGTAGGAAAGGATGTTTTTATGAGCAGGTCATAGCTGAAATATTGTTCCTGACCAACCTCCGTCACAGTCACAATTCTATTTAGGCTCCAAACTCATGCTGATTTCAAAGAAAATTAAGGAGCCTAAATACCATTACAGGTGTGGGTCTGAGTCTTAGGTTGGTTTTTTTGTTCTTCTTTTTGTTTAATTATTGAGCTATAAAATGGGGATAACGGCACTTCCTTTGCTTCTCATGCAGTTAAACTTGGGTATTGCAAGGATGAGTACAGTGGAGAGTATAAACTGCTCAGATACTACAGTAATGGGAACTGTAAAAATAAAGCCTAAAATAGAAAGAAAATTATAAGAGTACATCATAAAAGTCTGGTGAAATTGAAAAAGACAGTGAGTGGCTGCCATCGGCCTGGGAAAAATGTCTGGATAAGCTAATGGATATGAATTAAGAAGCTCCTGTGATACGGAGAAAATTTTAAAAGACTAGGGAATGCACTTGAACTACTGGCTTCTTATCCAAAATGAGTCTGAAACAACTGCCAAACTACAGAAGTTTTTCTCTACCTATTGCTAGTTTTAACAAATAGATGTTTGCATATATATTTCATTTTATTCTACATCAACATATTCAATATAGAATCATAATACAATAAGAAATACCTGTTAAGGGATCACATTCTAAAATGAAAATATTTTCATTTGTTTCTATCTCAGACTCTTTTGTACATGAAAGTATTCTAATAAATGTGTATATTTGTGCATGAAAGAGACATTTGTAAGAGAGAACATTTCCTCTGCATTTTGTACAAAGAGAGGAATTCATTCTTCGACTATAATGTATTTCCATTCTTACACATAATTGGCAATTTGTGAACATATTTGAAATTAATTTTTAAAGCATACATCTCAGCTTGTAGACTCAAGTTGCAGGAACAAGGTTTGTACTTCTTTATCAAAATTAAATGTATTTAACTGGGGGAAAATATTTTCATCAAGTTTAGATGAAAAACTTTCTATAAATATTCGTAGTAAGTGACTGATGTATTTGTAATGTAGCACATAAAAAATAATAAGATTTAGGTGATGTGTTTCATTGATATCATATGTAATTTGAAAATGAGGGCTCATTCTGGTTGAACAAGTATGGAACATGTTGAAAGTGCTTTCCTTTAGCCAGATGTTCAAAACCCTTGGAATTTTTTTTAAGCAGGCCTTTACCAAAGCAGACTTAAGTTTTTGCTACAGCTTTATTTTGGAGGAAGGGTTTTGGCTGTAACTTGTGCAATCCTAAAGGAAGAAATCCAGAAAAAACAATGTTTCAATAAGATGTAGGGTGAATTTCAAAGTGATTTCTGGTCCCAAAAAAGTAGCAAGCTTTGGGTTTGTATAGGCAGGGGGGTTGGAACTAGATAATCTTGAGGTCCTTTCCAACCCTAACTATTCTATGATTCTATGATTCTATGAGCCTAACAGAGCAGTATATTCTTCTGTGATGACTAAGACACAATGATTCATACAATAAAATACTGAGATTTTTCATTTTAGACAGGGCACACCACATCACAGCTCACTTAGATGTGTTGTGGTTTAAGCCCAGATGGCAATCCAGAGCCACGCAGCTGCTCACTCACTCCACTCCCCCCTCACCCCTCTCCTGGAGGGATGGGGAGGAGAATCGAAAGAATGTAACTCCCAAGGGCTGAGAAAAGAACAGTCCAGTAACTAAGGTATAACACAAACCACTTCTGCTACCACCAATAATAATAAGGGAAATAACAAGGGGAGAGAATACAACCGCTCACCACCTGCCAACCCATACCCAGCCCGACCAGAGCAGTGATGTAGCCCTTCCAGATAACTGCCCCCAGTTTATATATTTGGCATGATGTGCTGTGGTATGGAATAGCTCTTTGGCTAGTTTGGGTTGGTGTCCTGTTTCTGCTTCCTCCCAGCTTCCCCTCCTCCCTGGCAGAACATGAGACTCAGAAAGTCCTTGGTCAGAGAAACATTACTGAGCAGCAACTAAAAACATCAGTGTTACCAGCGTTATTCCCAGGCTGAAAGTCAAAAACACAGCACTGCACCAGCTACTAAGAAGGAGAAAAAATGACTGCTACTGCTGAACCCAGGACATGATGCAATAGAGAAGGGAAGACAGAAGAATTTACCTATGCGTTCATTGTCCCTCCAGTTGCTCCTTGAGGAGTAGGGATGGGGTATGATCTCTGCCCAAGTTTCCCCTAGGTATTGTGCATTTGCCTTTGCAAGGTTGAAAATATAGTGCCAGAAACAACTTGGCTTTAAAAGGTTTTTACTTAATTTCCAGTAGGAACACAACAAATTTTTTGTCTGCAAAAAGATCGTGTGAAAAATCAGTCAAAAATTGTTTTACACATTCTTTTCCTAACACTGTATTGCTCAGTCATTTACAGGTTGTCAGCAACATGGCAATCCGGTTTTACAGGAATTCATAAGGTGTTGTGGATTTAACAAGATAGATATCTACATCTAAAGAACAGAGAGCATTATCAAACATCTCCAAGTCCTTTGGTGGGTTTCATGAGATCATGCATGGAAATTTGTCATTGCTGTATGTCAGCCATCAAGCACTGCTCTTGTATTGTTTTGGCTATTAAAATAACAGCTTTCAGAGCCAATTTACAATCTAAAATAATTCACTAAGCAGGAGCGCTTTGTACCATAAAAATAGATGCCAGAGATAATTGGGCAAGGTGGTGTCATGTCACATGTGTGCAGTTCATTAATTAACTGCTTGAAACTGCTATAAAATAATAGCCATGTCATCAAGATGAAACTACAAAAGTGCAAATAAAATAAAAGTGCACTAAGAAAGAAAACAGAGCAGCTGTTATTAAAGTATCCTCAAGTTACTGTTCAATTTTACTGCCCTCTTCTCTGGTCTTTCTGGTGCCAAACCTGAACCTCAGCTGGTACCCCAAAGGCCTTTAGTTTATATTGTTTCTGGCAAGGCCTCCGTTTTCTGTGTGGAATGCAGAATCAATTTCAATTTACACTATTGTATTTTAAGTGCACAGTGATCCTGATCCACAACTGTGCCAAGTTTACACTTACGGATTATGAAAATAGTGCCAGAAAGTTGATGGGCAACCTTCACCAAATATGACAGGGAAGTCTGGGAGTTTATTCTTTTGAGGTGCTTTCTCCGGGGTCAGTTTTAACTTTTGCAAAACACTTACAAAGTTTTCTTTCCTGTAGATTCCTTTTGTGTTGCATTCCTCTACCTTTTAAATACCCACATCAAGAAAATCTAAGATATTTACATCCTAGTATTGCATTCCTGATTCTGAATGTTGAAACAACCACTGTAGAATCTACCACAGCCAAAAGCTCCTCCAAAAATGCAGAGGCAGCAAAACCCCACAGGGGCTTGAGTCTGTGTCTCTCATGTCTCAGTACCCCCTTCACATATCCTGACATAATCCCTCTCTGTGTTAGCAGGTTAATTGTTAATACTGAACTTTGTACATTGGAATGATGCCTCCTGCCTCAAGAGTCTGTGTTTGTCAGGGTTAATCTTCAGTGGACTATTTTGTGGAAGTTTACCAGCTGCCCTAAAGAGAACATCTGGAGTCAGTCTATGAAGAAGGTCTTATTTTTAATTAGCTTTTACTACACCATATAAACTTTTAAAAATATTATAAACAGACATTAAAGACTGAATACAGTCAAATCCTAAAGGCTATGCATGGGCAGGAATTCCAGACTAGTATGGAGATTGCTTCTATTTTTATAGCATAACTGATGTACTGGCTGTCTTTAAGAGCAGTAGAAGTCATATTTATCCAGTACACTGTGAAGATTTTAGGTATAGGTATAGGGCAGAGTCTTGTCTGCCCCAGATTGCCCTGGGGAAGGAGCGGTCTGATGCTTATCATCATCAGAACTTTTTGCAGTCTATCATAAAGAGTATGTACACAGACATCACTAGGCTTTGCCAGCGTAAAACACTGCAAAGTAATCCTGACAAAAGGGAACCATGTCCCACCCCACCCCCTGCCTACACAGTGACTTTGATCTTGACTCCACATCATGTTTCTCTTTGCAAGCAAATTCTTGTGAAATAAATACCCTGTCTGTCTAATCAAAGATTTGTAACATGTATGAGGCTTTAAGTACAAAGCACTCTATTATTTTTTTTTTTAATTCACTATTAACTTGAATTATTTGGATTAACAGAAGGGAGACCAATCTACAGTGACACATGATGATCTGAGAGTGATTATGCAGTACATGTTAAAGAAAAGTAGATAAGTGGTTTGTTAGAATTATTAAATGTATTACTAAATGAGACCTGGCACTGTGTGATGAAAATGAGAATATCTGGGTAAGCAACAATGATGAATTTCTCAGTATTGTACCATACTTTAGCCTGTTTGATCTCTTTTTAACTTCAAATTTAGCTTTGTAGAGTAATGCTTCATAAGGCAACCCATCATACCATTATTGAATATTTGCAAGAAGAAAAAAAAGTAGCCTTAATAGGATCCAAGTTTTTTCAGTGATCGTTCATGAGCTTAAAGAGATGAAATATTTCCTTGTCAGTGCTTATTCTACACCTGACATTTCTCATATTTGATCAGTTAATGGTTGTTGCCCACCTTGCTACTTTGAAAGTCAGATAAAAAAGGGTTGGTAAGTCTCCTTCAATTGACAGACATACTGGAAAAAACTGTTCACATCCATATATCTCTCTTTTGAGAGGCATGGATATCAATATTAGCACTTATCAAGAACATACTTAAGATAATACTAGCAACATGTCTGGATGCTATCCAAACAAAGATCTATGATGTAAGATTACCACATGTAATATTTTGCTCTGAGTTAGATTAAGATACTAAATTCTACTACATATATTTCTTATGAACTCATTCACTAGAGAGAGGCTGTTCTGGCCAGACTACTTCTAACAAAGCTAGTGAAGAAAAGGCTTTCCCCAAATTAGAGAAAATTTCTCAAGAAACAGTTGTTAAATATATTCAGTGGTTTTCCAGTTGTAAAAAAAAAAAAAAAAAAAACAAAGATGTGAACATTCAAAGTTCTCAATGCAGAACATGTATTCTTTCTGGAAAATGTTCTGACAATTTTTGAGAAAAGAATATTTCTCACACGAAAGTGATGCAGCTTCAAGGGTTGCTTTCATTCTTGTTAGCACTCTTGTTCATCTGAGTGCTGCATTTTGTTCTAAAATGGACACAATGACTACTTTTTTAAACTAGTACTTTGGTCCACATGCAAGGATGCTTTTCATGGTTCTCAAATCTGCACAAATGCTGAGATTCATTCTGTCACAATAACTTCTTCCTAAAGCATTAAGGACAGAAATTAAACAAAAATCATGGAACCAAGTGAGCAAGCCCATTAACTCTCGCAGTTTAATTGCTTTTCATACAAGTCACCTCTCATATACATTTATAATCTTCCTATTTCCATTCATATTTCTTGGTAAAAGTTAAGAACCAGGTAGGATTTTAACCTATATCTCCTCCCAGAAATAGTGTATAGGAAGTATAAAACTTGAAAACATGCAGTGAACATGGAAGTATTACAGAAATTTTGCAAGCTCTGTGTTTTGCAGAGGGGTTTTGTGTTGCAGTTTCCCAACTGAGACACCAATTCCTTTAAACTGCAGACAGACCTTTATATTATAAGTTAAATGGCAAATTCCAACACTGTTAGAATTTTTGCCGGTATGACCTGCTATATACATATATATTGACGAATACACCCACTGCTAACATCCAGGTCCTTCTAGAGAGAAAAAATGGATATAATTTTGCATTAATAGCATTAAGAGAGTTGCTTTTTAAAATCAAAATTGAAGAAAAAGGCTAAGAAGTCAAATTTTAGTATTAGCACAATTTTATTATACCTCATTATTTCATATCTCTCCATGCATGATAATATATCTCTCCATGATGTCTCTTTTCATCTATCTCCTTTCTCAGCTAAATAGGTATAATTGCTGTAATCTCTTTTTATAGGAAATCTTTTCTTTTTGACGTCTTTCTCTAGTACTTTTCTTGCTATATCCATTTTTAAGATAGGATAACCAAAAGTGAGCATATCACTGGAGGTAAGTACCTTCATTTGATATACTGGCATATATAATGGTTTTAAGGTTCATGCAGAATATTAGTTACACGGTTCCTTTTGTTCATTTTTCAAACCTCAGTCATTTCAGGACTTCAGATATTCAGAAAAGTGTAGAAGTAATGGATTATCCCAGCTCTACCAGAGGGCTTACTGAAAGACAGATTAATCATGATCAACAGAAACAGACTTGGTCTGTCTGGCTAATTTCTTTTCATATGAATTTGAATAGAGATTTTAGCAAATTACTTAGGATATATGCATAAATGCTAAACATAAAACACAAGTGATGTGAGGTTATAAATACTATATATCTGGCCTCTTCAGGAGCCTGCTTAGTAAGGTTCCATGGGATATAGCCCTGGAGGGCAGGGGGGCCCAAGGCTGTTGGTTGATATTCAAGGATCACCTACTACAAGCTCAGGAGTGCTGCATCCCAACTAGAAGGAAGTGCGGCAGGAGGGCCAGGAGACCTCCTTGGATGGATAAGGAGCTGCTAAGGAAAATTCAAAGGAAAAAAGAGGCTTATAAAAAATGGAAGCAAGGACAGGCGGCCTGGGTAGAGTACAGGGATGTTGTCCGGGAAGCTAGGGACCAGGTTAGGAAGGCTAAGGCCCAGCTGGAATTAAACTTGGCCAGGGAGGTTAAGGATAACAGGAAGGGATTCTACAGGTACGTAGCAAACAAAAAACAGACTAGGGACAAAATAGGCCCCCTGAGGAAGCTTTCAGGAGAATTGGCTACACAGGATTTGGAGAAGGCTGAGGTTCTGAATGACTTCTTCGCCTCGGTCTTCACTGGCAAAGGCTCTGACTGCACCACCCAGTTCTTAGAAGGTAGACACAGGGACTGTGAGAATGAAGACCTTGGGCCCACTGTAGGAGAGGATCTGGTTCGAGACCATCTTCAAAATCTGAACACGGACAAGTCCGTGGGACCTGATGGAATCCATCCGGGAGTCCTGAAGGAGCTGGTGAATGAAGTTGCTAAGCCACTGGCCATCATATTTGAAAAATCATGGCAGTCAGGTGAAGTTCCCGACGACTGGAAAAAGGGAAATATAACCCCCATTTTCAAGAAGCGGAAAATGGAAGACCCGGGGAGCTACAGACGAGTCAGTCTCACCTCTGTGCCTGGTAAAATGTTGGAGCAGATTTTCCTGGAAGGCATGCTAAGGCACATGAAAAAAAACAAGGTGCTTGGTGACAGCCAGCATGGCTTCACTAAGGGGAAATCCTGCCTGACCAATTTGGTAGCCTTCTATGATGGGGCTACAGAATTGATGGACAAGGGTAAAGCAGTTGATGTCATCTACCTGGACTTGTGCAAAGTGTTTGACACTGTCCCACACGACATCCTTGTCTCTGAATTGGAGAGATATCAATTTGATGGATGGACCACTTGGTGGATAAAGAACTGGCTGGATGGCCACACACAAAGAGTTGTGGTCAATGGCTTGGTGCCCGGCTGGAGACCGGTAACGAGTGGTGTCCCTCAGGGTTCGGCGTTGGGACCGGTCTTGTTTAACATCTTCGTCGCTGACATGGACAGTGGGGTTGAGTGCGCCCTCAGCAAGTTTGCCGATGACACCAAGCTGTGTGGTCTGGTTGATATGCTGGAGGGAAGGGATGCCATCCAGAGGGACCTTGACACGCTTGTGAGTTGGGCTGATGCCAACCTTATGAAGTTCAACCACGACAAGTGCAAGGTCCTACACCTGGGTTGGAGCAATGCCAGGCACAGCTACAGGCTGGGCAAAGAAGAGATTCAGAGCGGCCCTGCAGAGAAGGACTTGGGGGTGCTGGTCGATGAGAAAATGAACATGAGCTGGCTGCAGTGTGCGCTCGCAGCCCAGAAAGCCAACCGTATCCTGGGCTGTATCAAAAGGAGCACGACCAGCAGGTCAAAGGAGGTGATCCTGCCCCTCTACTCTGCTCTTGTGAGACCTCACCTGGAGTATTGTGTGCAGTTCTGGTGTCCTCAACATAAAAAGGACATGGAACTGCTGGAACAAGTCCAGAGGAGGGCCACGAGGATGGTCAGGGGACTGGAGCACCTCCTGTATGAAGATAGGATGAGGAAGTTGGGGCTGTTCAGCCTGGAGAAGAGAAGGCTGCATGGAGACCTCATAGCAGCCTTCCAGTACCTGAAGGGGGCCTATAGGGATGCTGAGGAGGGTCTGTTCATCAGGGACTGTAGTGACAGACAAGGGGTAATGGGTTAAAACTTAAACAGGGCAAGTTTAGATTGGATATAAGGAGGAAATTCTTTCCTGTTAGGGTAGTGAGACACTGGAATGGGTTGCCCAGGGAGGTTGTGAGTGCTCCATCCCTGGCGGTGTTCAAGGCCAGGTTGGATGAAGCCTTGTGTGGGATGGTTTAGTGTGAGGTGTCCCTGTCCATGGCAGGTGGTTGGAACTAGATGATCTTGAGGTCCTTTCCAACCCTAACTATTCTATGATTCTATGATCTAGTATAATTATTGGTTTATTTGAAATAAATCCAACTGCAAGAGAAATTTTGCTTACATTAACCCCATTACTCTCCTTTGCAGATCTAGGGCATGCCTCCTCTGCACAATGCAGTATGGTAAAAAGGCATATGAACCAATACCAGCCTGCCCCAACTTGCATTAACAGGTCACTGTAACATTGAGAAAGCAACCACAGTTCAGAAATAGCTTTGCTTTCCGGTTAGTTCTTGCTGACCTACAAGTTCTTACTCACCTACAATATTTACAAAGTGAAATTCTTTTGATTCTGGCACTCAGACACTCATCAGGCATTTCTCACTTAAATACACTCCACTGCAAAGAGTGGGCCATGGACTGAATATCTTCCACTTTACTGTAACAACTCAGCTTTAAATACGAATGGACTTCCAACTTCTTCTGTCTTCCTGTGAATCCTTCTCCAGGTCTTCATACTACAACATGCTCTGATGTCTCCTGAGAGACTATGTTTGAGCTGACAAGTCCTACACTAGTCAGAAAGCCAGCAATACCATGAAGAAAAGCATTACTTTCTGAACAGGGCATGAAGCAGCTGTTAGGAACACCAGTTTTATTTAGTCATTATTCTGTATTTGGCTCTACAAATGCAGGAATGAAGCCTGGCCCAGGTCTTACTGAAACCAAAGGTAAGTTTTTTTTCCCATAAATATGAAATTATTCACTGAGAAGCTGAATACAACGCATATGGCACAGGGCTCTCTTAAAATACTACTCATAGTCAACATCATGTGAAAGATGCTGGAGTTAAAAGGATTAGTTCATCAGCTGTGAGCCAGTATAAAAGGTAATCAATATTACCTTAGACATTTCACAGGAAATTAGACATTTCACAGGAAAGTATCTCAATCCAGTCATACAGAACAGAATACCAGGCATAGAGGGTGTCATGATGTTTACTCAAACCTGGGATCTAAAGCCATGTATGATATGATCCTATGCGGCAGGAATTTCCCATGTTTTTCTATACTTCCTAACTGTGGACCCCACAGCCTAATTCCTAATCAAAGGATCCTCTTAACCTGACCTACCATTTTCTATTTGTCATTGTAAATCTCTGAGCATACTTGGCATTCCTTAAACAATTAATAATCCCACCCCAGCCTCTGTGAGTTATTGAATTTGTTCACATTAATCTATATTGCTGTCCAGCTTCTGTCTCAAATTTCCCATGCTTGTTTTGTCATCTTTTCTTTACAATTTGAGCCCATATGCACCACTGGTACTTTTCATGTTGGTTCACAGTGAATGATGATCTCAGCGTCACATTCTTCTTGCCCAACTCTTTTTCTCCAATATAGAACAAAACAAGACAAAGCCCCCTTTTCTTCTATTAGAAGTGTGACAAATAAGAGATACAACAGTTGGCACTATACTTCCTCTCTGGCAAACATTAAGAAAGTGAGTGCTTGTCAGCTTTTGAGTAACAAGCTATCATCTGTCACACTTTCAATAATTATTCTGATTTCCAGAAAAGAGGAAAATCATCTAATTTTTAAGTGAGGTGTATTAAGATATCCACTGGATAACTAAACCACACAAACTGGATAAGGTCTCATAGTTGACTGAGACTTCATTGCACGTGAAGAAAGTAAAAAGGTGGTGATAGTAGTTTCTGATCTAGTTCAGAATAAATTCTATCTTCTGTCTACTTCAGATGAAAGAAATATGCTCTGTGTTCATTATCCCTACTCATAGTTGAGCACAATCATCTGGAAAGGATGCCACATGTAAGCATATCACCCCTAGTTTATACAAACACAGTACACAGGGCTTTTTGACATTAATTGGATCCACCCAATCCTCACATGGAGGCCAATTTGGTACAAAGAAAATTTGTGCACTTTTCACATGCAAGACTGGAATTCCATATCAAGTTGATACAAACATTCGCTAATTAGCAGCTTCTGCATTGTCACCTCCAAGATAAAAGTTACCAAGTGCCCACCCTCTTTTCCTAAATTATTCTTTGGCAGGCAGTGTTACAGGCAACATAAAAACAAAACCCATTTCCAAATTGCTCCAAGGTGACTTGTACCTAAAGCTCAGCAAAACTGCCAATTCAGACTACAGGGAATCTCCACCTATGATGCCCTCATCACTTTTACTTTGCAGAATTCACTTAAATAGAAAGATAAAAAGACATATTTCAGATGAACTAAAGCTTAACTAGCCAGTTTTATTTTAAGTAGTGCAAAGTAATGGCTCTGTAAAGGACAGAACTGCTGTAAAACAGTTTCAGATTATTACACTTTACATAAAAAACAAACCAGAAAGAACAAAGCTAATTAGTTTGCAAAGACAGAGGCATGTTAGTTGCTCAATAAACATTCCTTGAAATAACCTACACACAGACCTTCTGACATATCAAAAAAAATGTCAGAAATACAGTAATTAACAGAAGAGTCTAAATACAGTGATATGATGTGTAGTATTAGTTCATCATTTCATAGCCTTTCTCTCAGTTACATTAGGGTTTTTGATTTTTTTTTTTTTCTTTCAATAGACAAGTTATTAGCCCAGAAAATTTCTCTGGAAAAAAACATGTCCAAAATATTTCACAGAAAAGACAAAAATGGGAGTAATACAGAGGTCATTGCTTGTTCTTCACTTTAACTGTAACCTTCTTGTAGGAGCAGGGAGATAATGCTTTCTTATAATGACTGCGTAGTAGCTACACAGTAGTATCGTAGTCTGCGATCGGCATTTTTATGTGTAATAGCCATCATCATGAAGTCCACAGAGATGCTACCACCAAAACTGCAGAAACAAACAGAAACCTATGCTTTCTCACACAGTTACAGCTTGTGTACACCATCATCAGCTACATTCCTTCCCTAGTAAGAGAAAGTATGAAGACAGGCTGAGGAAGTTGGGGCTGTTCAGCCTGGAGAAGAGAAGGCTGCGTGGGGACCTCATAGCAGCCTTCCAGTACCTGAAGGGGGCCTATAGGGATGCTGGGGAGGGACTCTTCGTTAGGGACTGTAGTGACAGGACAAGGGGTAGCATGTTGAAACTTAAACAGGGGAAGTTTAGATTGGATATAAGGAAGAAGTTCTTTACTGTAAGGGTGGTGAGACACTGGAATGGGTTGCCCAGGGAGGTTGTGAGTGCTCCATCCCTGGCGGCGTTCCAGGCCAAGTTGGATGAAGCCTTGTGTGGGATGGTTTAGTGTGAGGTGTCCCTGTCCATGGCAGGTGGGCTGGAACTAGATGATGTTAAGGTCCTTTCCAACCCTAACTATTCTATGATTCTATGATTAAAGTAAGAGACACCTAAGTAATATACTTACTTGACAGAGACTGCAGGCAGAAGTAAAAGCATAAAAAGTTCAAACACATGCAAGTACTTCAAATGAAAATGTTATTTCAGGAATCAGTATCTTATGCACACATCTGTATGAGGCTTTTTTAATATATAAATTAACTATTCTCACAAAGTTGTGGAGATTCTGTATGTATTACCAACATGTTATCAAAAGGTAACTTATGTTCCATCATATATGGCAATTTCACTATTTTTATAAAGGGAGAAAAAAGGAAAACAATGAAAGAGTCATGGTGAAAATGAGATTATATGGATATACGGAAATGCTGATATCTCCCTATCCAGAGATATTTCTAAAAATTAGAAATAAGCTGAGGTTGAATCACCAAGGAAAATAGGGTTATGTAAAATAGAAGAGTCCATGACCACAGGATATGCTGATGTTCACCAAAGGGTGTCTTCCTGGACATACTCATACTTACGGAATGTACTGTATAAAAGTCTTTTTCAAGAGTTGGAAATATTTGTTATTTTTTCTAGTTCATTCTATTATTATGGGTGGTTTTTTCAATTCTTCAGATTCAAAGTGTAGTAAAACTATTACCGTTTTCAAAAAACTACTTTAATAAGTTTGTTTATACTTTGATGATTTAAAAAAAAATCAATAGTTTCACAATAATAAAAAAAATCTTTAAAAGTGACAATTTTTTAAAAGAGTTTAAAAAATTTAGCATTCCAAAAGCAGTATTGGTACTAATAATATAGCTCAAGAAAAGCAAACAATACTATAGAACTGCCTTGGCAGTTCCATTTCCTAAGAAACTACCTAGTAAAGGTGGACTGAAGTTATTTTACCTAAAACAGTTTCTTAAAACATATCCACAAAAATCATAGAGAAAATCCTTTCTCTTTTTCAATTGACTTTTACTTCAAAGGCAATTCTGAAGGCTCATAAGCTTTAGATAGTTCGCTCACAGATATGCTTTATCCTAACGAAGGTAAAATTAACTGTATTCAAGGTTTTTACTGATAAGAATGTCCTTTGTCAACTTTACTCAAAGTTAGCTCTATGCAGTTGTAACAAGGTAAGCAAATGAGGACCTGGGCTCTTTCATGGCTTCCAGGGAAGAATACATTCCTGGGGGATTTCTACAGTCTTACCCTGACAACCTGACTATTAGCTATTAGCTGTGACCCACAATGGTAGCATCTATGATAACTGTGCCTCTTAACTTGCCACTATCACAGTATGCCAGCTGTTTTCTAAATCTGGAGACTGATAAAAGTTTAGATGTAATTATCAATCTATGGCTATTCTCTAGTGGTTTTTTACCCGTATACATTTATATATGTACCTACCATATAGCTACATACATAACAGTAGCTCTGTACTACTGTTTTCATTATTCAGAGATGGAAAACAATTGAACAAATAATTTATATTTTCATATGGTTTATGAATAAGCAGCCACAGGAATGTATGGATAGGTGTGTCCATGAATAGACAGACAGGTAGATACAGCTCGATGTGCATTTCTATGTGTAAGTAAAATGGTATTGAATTGTCTTCTTAAAAAAAAAGAAATAGACTGAATGTCGTCCATCTTAAACCAATAACAAAAACCTTAAATGAAGTCATCTCTGCAAATGCATTTCAAATAATTATAAAAGTAAAAAAGATGTGTTTATCCTAAAAGACTCCATGATCTCAGGTGATCAGATGCTTAACAGACCTCTATTAATCCAGCCACCCAGCTGTACTTCTCTGCTCCACTGCATTTTTACTCCCTAATATTACATAAGGGAACTCAGGTTTGATTTTCAGCACTTGACCCAACAAACTTCTCCCGGAGAGAAAGCCATTCCATCAATATGGAAGAAATACAATAAAGCAAAAAAGGAAGACAGATGATCTGTCAAGCAATGAGAGTCTTTTCTCCACTGGGACAGTGCACCACTTCCACAGCGCTCTCTAGTCCTTCCTGATCAGGGAGCTGGTGTTTGCATCACTTGAATCTAGTGTTATTTAATATAAAGAATAATAATGGGTATTAATCTCATGTGATTAATGCATATGAAATCTCACATCATATTTATTAGGAGTGCAAATCATGAATTTCTAGCCTAATAGGAAAGATTAATTGAATCAAGTGTTTAATTTCCTCTCTTCAAATCATATCTTGATGATTCATGAATTCCATAGCAAAGTCATTTGCATTATCATATCATCAAGAAATACAGTTAGATGTTAGAAAGATAAGATTGGGAGACTAAATTTAAGTTTCAAAAGACTGTATTTTGTTCAAATGCAGGGTACATGTAATGGGTACAGTAAGCTGACCAAGACAAAACATTTGATCCTATCAGAAAAGCAATATCACTTTTATTTTCTGTAACATGAAAGTATGGATCTTTCAAACTACTCTGACACTGCATCGAAGTCTCCTTGTTCTTGTACTGTGCACATCAGGAAGTGTAAAATGTTAAATAATCTCTGAAACTGCCCTAGAAACTCAAGTCAGCTTATTATAAGGTTGGTGGTTTGGGGTTTTTTCTCCCCATGTTTGAAAAACTTCTTTGTTTCACTAAGGGCAAATCTCTTGTGTTTTGTAACGTTGTTATTGAACAAGTTTAATGATTTGCTAAGGACCTCATCTAGCAGCATTACCAAGCAACATGAGATTAGAAATGTATGGTGATGTAGGGTCTCCTAGAATAAATGAAAATATTTTATTCAGCAACCAAGAGGGGTCTCCTGAGATCAAATTAGAAGCTAGCTGTGAAGGGAGATGTTTAGGCATGCTCTGGAATTATTTATCAGCATTTTCTGCTTGTGTAAATTAAACAAAGGAGAAAGAAAACAAGGGGTTTTAAAGCAATCTGACTGCTAATGATATTTCTGAATTATTCTCAATTTAATAGTTAATTTGCAATGATAATAATTGTTCCTGCCAAGGCTCCAATAGTGTCAATTTTATCCTTCCTGAAATGAACTTTCTTCAAGACCTTTAATGGACAAGTAATTGCAAATGTATGGTGGGCTTTGTTAATTTTAAATTTGTTTTCTTCTTGACATTTCTTTTAATTTAATTCAATTTTATTACATTCATCAGCAACTAGAGAAACTGACTTAAAAGTCCATTAAGTAAGAATAAATGTTTGTGGGCTTTATATTGCACTTGCTTATCTTTATTTATAATGAGTCTGTGCTTCCAGATAGAACGGAGGCATTTTAATTATTATTTTTTAACAGTAATGTGTGCTTTCCTCACACTCTTTCAGGACAAATATGTTTTAAATTCTTCTCACCCAGCTAGAAACTGTTATTGTGATTTTAATACTAAGGTACTATAATCTGCCCTGCAAAATATTTAGAAAACTATGAATGTGTTTAAATGGAATACTCAGGGGGCTAAACTTAAGCATTGTTAAGCCTGTATGACAAGCCAGTAGAGGAGACAGTTTGTCCCTAAAGGAAAATAATATTGTAATATATATCGCAGATATTAATCATGAGTGAAATGCAACTCTATGAAAAATCTTGTTCTAGCTAATTGCAATGAAAATTTCACCCTGGACTTGTTCACAGAGGACACAGCTATCTCGGAGTTGTGGTTTGCTGGTATTGTCAGGCACACTGCCAATAAAATTATACTTATTTGAGCTTCTCAGGGAGTTTCCATTGTCAGGATCTTCTGATTTTTTTAGTCAGGACAGTCAGTTCCTTAGGACTCTGTCAACTCCTGTATGGCTGTGACAGCCTGAAGATGTCTGGCAGGCCATGGAAAGCCCTGCAGAGGGTCCCCTGAAGGCAAGTACAATGCCTTCCACTGCAGGAATGTAAGACAACTTGATCACTGCTCTCCTTGTTCTCTCCAGCCAAGGGTTCACATGTTCATGTTCTGTGCCTTTTGTTACAGAGAAGCTACCACTGGATGAAATTGCCTCCCCAGTCACTTTGCCTTGCTGAAGACGACAAGGGGAGCAGCCATCAAGTAGTCTCACATTCCTGCAGTGCAAGGAGTTGTACTTGCTCACGTATTTTCAAATAGCAGTAGGAAAGGAGGCATCTCTGATAAATACAAATATTACCTGTTATTACAAGTGATTTGGAATACAGTTTCTCAGCTTGCTGTTGTCTTGCTGTAGTGTCCTTTTGGTTCCAGCCATGGATTAGGATGGGCAACGTGAGCCAGTAAAATGAAAAGACTGTCCTTGCTCCCCAAAACTTGCAATCTGACACTGGTCAAGATATCTGAAAAACATTGATTTGCTCCATAAGGTAATGTGCAATAAGGCAATTAGAAGCTCTATGGTCCCTTCAGTGTCTTTTCTTAATGCCTAGTTTCAGCCCTTACCAAATGTCCACTGCTAACTTGAAAACATCTGAAGATGAAAGTATGCACTGGAAAAACCGACAGTCCCTCACACGCTAATATAACAGAATGAACAGACTCCCACTTGTTCTTGAGCTCTCCATTTTATGAGGGAGAAAAGGAGAAACATTTCTTGGCTCAGCATCTCCTCCTCTGCAGTTCTGCCAAACAAAATGCTTGACAAGTGCAATTTTACAGCACATGCTTGATGTGAACATACTGTCACCATGTTTGGAATTAACAAAAAAAAAAGTTACTTGGGAAAAAAAAAAAAAAAGGTCACGAAAATGTTTCGGTTTCTTGCATGTCCTTGCAGTTTTCTTCCTGCTCTTGTTTCCTTTCCAGATTTCTGTGAAACAGAAGTTGAATATCTCAGAAAAGTAAGGATGCTTTGTGGCTTCTGCCAAAAGTGCAGCAAACTGGTAACCTTTGAAGGCTGCAGCACAGGTGCACACAGTACAAGGTCTGCTGCAGTAACTGCCTGGTGCTACCGCTCTTACAGCCCCAGTAGGCAGCCCAGGATCAACCTGCAGATTCCCTTCTAAGCTCTACAGGTTGTCCTTGGAGTCATTAGACTAAGCTCACCTTTAACCTGAGCATATTGGCAGGGCAGGGAAGATTTTATGCTGCTTCCTGAGTTGTTCTTCTGGTTGCACAGAACTGACCTAGATTTTCCCTTGTAGAACTGTCAATTCTGGCACTTTTTGAAAGCACCAGAGATATGTCTCTGCATTATACAGGTGCATATTTTCAACAAAGAAAATAGAAGATCATCTGTATGACCTCAAAATTAGGAATTAAGCTGTAACTTTTGAGCTATAAACCCTGCACATGTGTAGGATGCTCTGCACTGTGGTTACAAGTCAAAAGTCCTAGCTCAACTTTTTTATTTCCTATATTTCACTGTGATTATGAAGGAAAATATACATTATAAAATAATGTGGTATGAAGTTCTCTTTTCACTGAATCCATGACCATTACATCCAGCCTCCTTGTGAGCATAAGTAAGCCAAATGGCTACGAAGATTGGAAAGAACTTGGCTCAAAAGCTGAAGCTCCTGACTCAAGTGAGTATACATTTATTTTCTTTCCTTTTCCCTGTTGGGAGGGAGGGGAGGGGGAAACCCTTGAAAAAAAACCCCAACAGTCAAGGACAGAAAGAAAGAAAACCTGGAAGATTAAGCCTGCTATACAGGATTTGCCTCTGCGCTATTCACTAAATCCTGCCTTCCCAAGGGAAGGAATGATCTGATGCTATGTACATTCCCACAAAGCCTTTCTGAAACACACCATTTTCATTAGCTGTTCAGATATTGGTGAATGTATTTAATGAACCTTCTTCCTCGAATGAGATAGTGTGTAAGGAAAAAGCTTAGTTCTTGTGGAAGATGCAATAAATTTTGATGGAACAATTTTGGCATTTTGTCTTGCCCAGCTTCAGAGACCCACATTCTCATCACAAAAGGCCAGCTGCTACAAATTTGGTTCACTCATCCTGTGTTCTCTCAACTTGACTGATATAACTTAATAAAACCTTCTTCACCAGCCTTCTCTGTTCTCCCACCTCCCCATTCCTGGGAGTGCCTGTAAAAAAAACACCACTGATCAGATTTTCTCCAGCTATTCTGCTTCGATCATATCAAATCACTCCTTGAAACTTTTTATCAGTGTCTTTTTTTTTTTTTTAGCAACATCAAATTCAAGATCATTTCCTGTTTGAAGTACCACAAAGCTTCATTGTAAATCACACAATAAAGCTGTCTCTTCAGTTTCATAATTGCTTTTTTTTTTTTATTCTTCATTCCTGTTTGTCACTGCATTCTTTATTGCGTTCTTTAACAGCCCTTCTTTAGGCAACAATGACCTAATTCATGTTCTCCCTACACCCCACCCTTTATCACCTTCTAATCCCCCCATAAAATTATTTTCTCACAGAAATTCCTATTTTATTTTCCCTGAAAAATAATCTTGGCATACCTTAAATTATCAGCACTTGTCTTTGTGAAGTTAATCTCTAGACCATATGAGGGCTTTTCTATGCTCTCTATATTTGCCATCATATGGAAGTGATTGATTATAATAATTGTAGTTTTTACATACTTTACTTAACTGCTTTTTTGATGATGCTCTTAATTTGGTAGCAATATAAATAGATATGTCCTTCTCTATGGATTCATTACCGTAATACCCATTAAGAGTTTAAGACATTTATTAGAAGCAGGGAGTTGTTTACAAGTTCTGTCATTGTACAAAACAAATAGTATGGAAACATATTCGAAAAGCTCCAGCTCACAAATAGATATGACATACTTCCAGAAACATGAGTAACATGTGTGGCGATATTCCTAGAAGAGATGACTGATGGAGGTAGGGCTGGTTTCCAAAAGGTACTGGGTACTCGCAAGTTTTTGTGTATTGCTAGCTGAAAAGGTGCTTAGTACCTGATGACATCAATGCTCCTTATATCACATGTGAAAACATGGGTCAAGATATTAAATTTTATCATGATATGCTCAGTTTCAGTGGCCTGTGCCAGAAGTTCTCAGTTCAGTCTGTAAATAGCCTGGCAATAAAATAGCGTGTTGAACTTTGTATTATTTCTCACCCATACTTGTTATCGTTTCCTTGACAGATCAGTTTCCTATTAAAAGAAGTTGCTGTTACCTTTAAATCCACATGAAAAAAATCTTCAAAACAGCATAAACATGGGAGAAAATGTTGGGATTCTGTATACTGTATTACAGATTTAAAGTATGGTACTTTCTACTTCTTTATCTCTTCCCACTTTGCTTTCCCTGCCCTTTTATGTAAGACCACAAGATTTTCCCACTAGAACACTTGGTGATCAGCTGCAAGATTTCTATAATCAGAACAAAGGTATAATAGCCTTTTTATTAACCTACATCCAGTCAAGATGCAGCCTGAAAAAAATGGTAACTTAAGTGTTAATTCCCCAGTGGAATTATTGCTTTTTTATCCTTTGCCTATGGGGACAGGGCAAAGCCTCAGCATTGAACAAACAAGGAACTTCAGGGATGTGGAAGAGGAATAGCTGAAAATGTAACTGCTCATTATCTTCAGCCAGTAACTGGCAACTAGATGCTCCTATAATACACCAAGAGTTACCCAGTAGTACAGGGCTTCCTGTTAAGAGGGAGTAGAGCAGGTTGTCTTCAGCCAGAAGAAAGTGATATACAACTGTGTTTAACTCTGTTTTCACTCTGCAAAATTTACTGAACATTTACTTGTCAGGCAGGACAAGACCCAATAAACCAAGTGATCATATTGCTTTTAGCTTTGCATGGAGTTTTTTTTTCAAAAGCTGAATTAACTAGGCTCAGTCTGCAGCTGAGATAGTCATATCTCAACTGTTGCACAATATGTTTCCCTATCTGATTCTGTAGAGTAGTAAAAAAAAGGTCTTGGACACTGCTTCATGCACACTTATGTCCCTGGTATTGTCATTTAGATCTAATATTTTAGTTTTCCTACCTGGTCACTTGTTTTTGTTTCTTCTCCTCCCAAACTTCTAAATAAAAAAAATGAAATCTTTTGGGGGGGGGATAAAAAACAAAACGAAACAAAACAAAACAAACATTTGTGTCATTTTGCTGTTTCAGACTACGAACACAGTCAGTCTATGCAGTTGCTGCACAACACATGCTGACAGAAAAATCCTAATGAACAATGGTAGCAATTAACAAGAGTTATCAATGTTAAATTCCTTTCCCAGAGAGAAAGAATAGATTTTTGCCTGATAACCTGAGAACTATATCAAAATTTTGAGCACTATCCACTCTTTTGAGAGCTCTGAAACTGTGACTTTTTATCCTGAGTTGATTTTAAAGGAATGCCTGCCATTTTCATGAAACCCATTTTATTATTTTGGGGAGGGGGGGTTAATTTAACTAAATGATTTTTTTTTTAATTCTATTCTATTATATTATATTTTTCAACAATGAAAAAGATAACAGATTTATCCTGATATGCCATAGCTGTGGTGAGCAAAAATGGTCAGGTTTCCCATGAACACACCTGAAATCTGCTGGTTTGCCCCATGTTGACAGTGGAATGATATGAAAAGGGTAATGAAAAGGAAAAAACAGTGAGATGATAATACAGATGTATGTGACTTTTTTCACTGAGCTGGGCCACAACTTTAATAGAGATGCTATCATTGTTATCTGAAAGGCTAATCTAACACTAGTTCAAGTAAGAACCGCACAGGCTAAGTAGCTAATTGTTATTCTTGGTTGGCACTCCAGTACACTGACTCCATGACGAAATACAACATTGCAAGATTGTAAAACATCTCAAAAAGAAAACTACAATCAGCGGTTCTGAGTCATACCAACAAAAGCAAGAAAACATAGAGACAAAGAACTCTCCGTAGTCTGCTTTTTCCATGTTGTGTCTGGGTATTGCAAGATTTTCTAATACAACAAAATGTTCACTGAAGAACTGTGATGTATCTTTGCCTCTGGGGGGTGAGCTAAGGGAAACTCATGTATTAAGTTTCAAGTTCTAACAGTGCCAGAACTTAAGTACAGATGAACCTGTCACTATACTGTGAAGGAGCAGTACAGGTTTCAGCCAAATATACTTGGCTTTCTTTGGCTGGGTTTCAATAAATACTGCAGGCAGTAAATTTGCTACATGGGATTTCCCAGGTCTAAGTCTACAGAGAGATTTGACTCAAAAAGGCAGATCAGCCCAACTTAAGCCAATCGCTTTGCTATGAGCCCATACCTATGTCTTTCAGTCTTCTGGTAACTGTTGATACAGACAGCCTGTGGTGGCATTACCTGCTTTTGGGGAACTTTTTTATGATGTCTCAGGGATACTCATCTTTCATTAGCTTTTGACAAAGGTCCACCAAAATAGTTCTGCTGTCCTGCATGTAATTAGCTGCCATAATTACTCATACATTCTTCTGGCAGCTGTATTAATTTCACTCTGTCCCTATCCTCCAAAATAATTGACAAATTTTAATATAGAATCAGGAAATGTTCTTGATTGGCTCAAAGAAAGACATGACTTTGTCTGCATATGTGAGACTTTTTCACCCAGAAATATATGGAAATATATCAAGCATAAGGGAAAGGGAAACAGAGAAACTCTTCACAGTTTTAGCGGGGATATATTTTGAACATTCTGTTCTGTTTTCATCTGCCTGATTGGAGCATAGAATGCTCAGGATCCAGCAGTGCTTTCAAGAATTAGAAAGAGCAATTAAATTAATGGGTTTGTCAGAGCAATAATAATTATATTATTTCTATATAGCACGGCAGTATCTGAAAGCCTCAACTAAGAATATGGATTCATTTTGTTAAGCCTTGGAGAAAAACATAATGATGTTCTCCCTTCTCCACCCCAAAATGTAAATGGATAGAGCAAACAATAGTTCAGAAAGGAAGCTCTTACTGCTATTTTATATACAAAAGAATAAGCCATAGACAGACAAGTTACCCAAAGTCACAGGAAATCTGTGGCTAAGTGACCGAATATGCCTCCCCCAAGCAATGTGCCTTAAATACAAAGCTATCCTACTTTGCCAGGCAGCAAGAATTCCTAGTCATGCCACTCCTGATAAAATATGCAAGCTTTCTGAAAAGGAGTGATTTTCAATTTACTGATAAATTAGTAAACACAATTCCTGTGGACAATTAGAAGGATATTTTTTGAAATAACTAACACTAAAAATAACCATTTTTTCACTGCAGACATAATTTATACAGTATTTGAATATGCATTGATAATTCAAAACTATACAGTTAATGAAAGTAAAATATATTTCAATAATATTTAGTACATCTGTAATTCATAGAACCATAAATGGAGATTTATATCCAGTATATAATATGCTGGTGAAATGTCTGCATAAAAATGCGTGAACATTTGTGCTGTAACAACTCTGTCAAAAGAACATCATGGCGATCATTTGGCAACACGTACATGTTGTCTGATGAACTTCGCTATAATTAATTATTACTGCTAATGAACATTTGATTAAATTAATTTTCTAAAATATACAAATGATTAAGTGAGAATATGAGAAGATTTACTGCACATTTTGATAACAGTAAATTCTATGTGACATTTCCACATGTTTAATATAATGAAATAGTAAAATCATATCCCTTTATAAAAGAATTTCTGAAGAACCTTTTGGAAAGCTCTGTTAATATACATATACCCAGGAGTCATTTGAATGAGCTTAAGATAACCACAGTGCTGACCCTGTGATACATCCCTGTCACCATAAAATGCTGCAGAAGAATATTAGCAGAACAGAAATAATACCAGAGTGTGCATAGTAACAGGAGACATTGCCTTCAGTTCAAATTCAGGGATTAATATAAGAGAGCTTCATACCTCTCAAAACACTTGTTTAAGTCAACCCCGACTTGTTTAAGTCAACAATGTCCATTGTACATTGCACTACAGGTTTATCAGCAATGAATGGTAGAATGCATTTTCATTAAAATCAGAACACATAGAAATAAACAACTTGAAACAACTCTGTTACTTATCTCTTAAATTACAATCATTAAAATATTGAACTGGCACTGGGCATCAATTTGCTTTTGTTTCAGAATATTGATCCTAATTTTGTACTAAGTAGATCTTTTGGGTTATAGTTCCACAGAGGAAATTAATTTCCTTATATTGTATTTTACAACTCAAAATACACAAATGATTACCTGCTCTCTGAGACTGCAAAAGAAAAACCAATTCCCCTTCATGGCAGTCATTGCAGCACAGTTTCTCCGAATGATGGTGGTGATTCTTGGAATGCGGTAGGAAAACAGAAACCCTAGAAGCCGCCATCTCCTCAACACATGGGTTTATGTCAACAAGGATTCTGCTAGGTTCCCCCTGCTCGGCCAGGCATAAGGCACATTCAGAAGCCCTCCTTCACATTTTCATAGTCACCTGATACTGAATGTCTTTGTTAATAGGCCAAATGAGTCAGAATTTTTGGGGTGTAAAGCAGAAAAATATTGGCAAAAAGACAATTTGATCACACAAACCACTGTTCTTCAGGAAATCAGGATAAAGTGACTTTTTTTTCTATCGTATCTGAACTGCATGTCAGATTTAATATATGAATATTGCTTCCTTTGTAGGACTCATTGAAGCTTAGTTTGCATGACTGCTCAAGAAAATAAGCAGGCATAATCCTGTATTTGGCTTTCAGCAATGCCAATAGCATCCTGTTATCTTGTTTGATGCTAGCAGCAATGTGAAATAAACTAATTTTCAGAAGTAAATCAATATTAATTTAAACAATAATTGTAAATTATTAATAACCACAATACAAAAAAGAAAAAAAAAAGGACAAATGCAACCCCCAAGAGAATGCAGAGAAACAGTGATAGCAACATGACATACAGGACAACATTTTCAATAGTAAATCATGTGCTTGACTTAATTTTGATCTTGTAATTCTGTAAGAATGTTAAACTTTCTGCATAAATATTCGAATTTATTAAAATGTAGATTTTTTTATAACAAACTTTTAATTTAGTCTTCTAATGAGTCTAAACCCCACCAAAAATATTATCAGTGTGTGTTTAATCATCAGTAATTTTACCACTTCACTAGGAATGTGAGCTCCTTAATTTATCACATAGCCATCGACACTTTTTACTTCCATAAGGGCTCCTTGTTAAAGTTACCAAATCTTTTACAAATATCAGCAATTTAGCTTACCCCATTTTCATGCACCTATTTATTTATAATCTTTATAGTAGACGTTACAGAAAGGAGACACTAATTGTTAAACTGTTGCTCTAAATTGCACAAAAAGATTGGTTATATAGAAGCAGAAAACAAATTTTCTATCATGGTTTAGGTACTAGTCTGTTTGATTCAGAAGTATGTAAAAAAAACCTTTGAATCTGAACTTACGTACATATGTAAGCATGGATGTTTATCACAGATCCACCTTTAGTTTCTAGCTGACCCTCTGTGGGTGTGTGCTGACTATCTCTTAGGTTTAAGATCAGCTTCTGGCTGTTACTGTCTAAATACAAAGCTCTTACTCATACAGATAAAGCATTCCCTTTCCACACATAAACATACTCATGACTTTGTAATAGCATCTGAGTAAGCCCCACAGTATTTCACTGACGTTTTGACATTTCTACTCAGAAAAATGGTGTCTGTTTGTGTGTGTGTGCGCATCAGAAATATTACAGCCTTCTCATCTCTTACATCTTTAAAAAATTATATAAACTACATTATTGTGAGGAAAAGAACCCAGAAATGACTGAAATACTTTAATTTTCCATCCAACACTTCCCTACTCGTTTAGCTAAAGGATGCAACAGCTATTGACATACTAACTGTGGATCAAGAGGGTTCTTGTAGTTATATCTCTAATTCAGTCCTCTTAAACCTAGCAGGAGTTTTGGATTAATCATACTGGCATCAATGATATAAACAGACAATTCTTCTTGAACTATTCAATAATCTTCAGCAAATGATTAATACACTTTTAATCACAGAATACCTGGTATGCTTGCAGTCAATACTTCTCATGAGCTTAAAAGGATACATTACTGCAAGCTAGAGATCAGTTTCTGTTTTGTTAGATCCGACTGAATACGTCTTGGGTTTATTTGGGAAAGGAAATTTAATGACCGAATTGTTTAAATCCAGGGAGAAATGATTGTATAACTGTTTGCTGATCTTCTTCCAGCTGGATCAAATTGAATATAGAAAATATATTGGTATTTCTATTAGTGGAATCTTTATTAGGTCCATAGAATCCAAAATAAGTGACCCCTCTGTGAATTCAGAGTGAGTGTGGTATTGTTCTTTCTTTAGGGCATAGCAACATTCTTTCAGGAAAGTTTGGCAGTCATCCATCATCAATGCTCTCCTTGGAGGTTATCATGCATCATGGAGAAAGGGCCTGCCCTCTCCCTGCCAATAATATTTGCCTCCAAGGAGAAAATGCTCCCTCCCTACAGCTCTAGCTTTCCTTCTCTGACAAATCCATACTCCAGCAGGAAGTGGCAAGGTGCCTATTGCTGCCCTTTTTGAATATCAGACCTCTAGGCATTTCAGCATGCCATTATCCCATGAGAAATGTAGGATGAGGCAGGAGACAATGTAAGTGAAATGTCAAAGTTTTGAGTTCAATTTGGCTTGAAGGATGTCCAAAGGCTCAGATCACTTCTTATTTTAACCAAACTATTTGTAATATACATTGTCACTTTGTTGGTAATGCAGCGTGTTACATTTGACTGGGAAAAAGAGAAATAGTACCGACCCTAGGTGCAGAAAAACACCTTCTGGCTTAGAAAGTAAGGTTGAGATCTGGTTTTGCTACTTTATTCTTTTCTCTCTATTTGCTCCTGATTAGACCACAACTACGAAAATACATGATGTCTATTGGTCTTCACATTTTAGTGACAGCTTTCTTGCTTAGAAAAGCTTAAACAGAGAAGCACATACATATTCTGCTTTCTGCTGAAGACTTCATTTTTGCTTTTCATGATTCTTCTCTTCTTTAATCTCAACTGTCACTTTACATCCCTGGCACAGTGGGTTCTCAGTGCTACCACAATACTGAAATAAATGTGCATATTGTGCTCTCTACTCCAGAAAATACAGTGTGGTTGTGACAGAATTCAGGCGGCGGGGGGGGGAGTGGATGTGTGTGTGTTTGTTTGAATAGGTGATGTGAAACAAAATATCTTTCAAATAAGACATAGACTGTTAGATAAAATGTACTAAATTATACTACTGATTAGTGAAACTGTTCATTTGATCCAAAATTCTATTTGTCTTTCCAGAACTCAAAAAAAGACAGGTAATAAATTCCCTTTCTATTAATCATGCTCATTATTATGCACTTTTATCCCTAATATCTAACTGACATCCTGTCATTGGGATGGTTTCTTTTGCAGACTTAGAAGAAATATTTCCTTTTGGAACAGCTAATAAATTGCCAAGAAAGATATCCAGGTCCTTTAATTGCATTCATATTTTCTCTCAAATCTGCCCCATCTCGAAAAAAGCATTTTGAAGTATCATCAGTGTGCAATGGCACTTCTTTTGAAATTGGAATATGCCAAATTTTTGTCCCATTGGTTGGCAGCAGTATTTTATTGACTGGACAATAAAGGTGAGATGAAAAATGCATTTATTTCTCTGCCATAACATCAAATAATACAGAAATGCTCAAATGACAGCATATTATATGCTATTCTGATATTCAATACACATAATAATGAAACTAAGTTTTTTTATTATAGTGCTTATAGTTATTCGCACAAAAGAAGTAGTCTATCCTCTTCAAATATCCTCTTCAAATCATTTCCCCCACCTCAGGTTTTATAGTAATATGGTTGATTCCATCTCCTTGAAACTTAATCTTTAATCAGATATTTTATTTGGTATCTAACACCATGAATAAAATCTACACTTAATGTCACAGGTATTGAGACTTTCAGCTTGAGGTTAACATTTCTCAAAATATTTAATTTGACAAAGTCACTCACAAGTTATCCTGCAGCAGGGACACAAGTGGAAAAAACAGTGCACATGCAGCAAAACAGGGCTCTCAGCTTCTCTTGCTGCCTGATGGGCTCAGGTAAAACTCAGCCTGGCACCAGCAAAAACCCAGCTCCCCTTCAGCTGATGACAGAGAACTGGGAAGAGAACAAATGTGACTCCCTGGGGATATTGCTCTTAGGGGTGCAAACCTGAGCCAATTTTTAGTGACATAATATCAGTTGACATTAATTCTGTCAAATCTAGAATTACAGTTTCTTTTGGGGTTGCTGCTGTGCAATAAAATGAAGTCAGGTAAAGCCAAGATAATTTCCTGTTGTGAGTTAGTGCAGGCTTTGCCAGACAAGGTAAGGCTGCTGCAGTACAAAGTCTAACTGCAGATAATAGTTATTCCTATGAACTTAGCTTTAGTTTTCTCTGTCTCTCACTAATATACAATGATTAAGAAGAAACTTTCTCATGCCTGCCATCTTCCATGATTAGCTTTCTGAAAACTATTTCTTTTAAATGAAAAATGTAAAACAATGTTTCTAAGAGTTTGTGTTCGACATAGGTCTTTTCCTCATGTGCTACAGCATACTCTCCCTTTAAGCATTTGCCCTGCCTTGTGGGACCAGCACTGCTTTGTATTCTCGAGATACACATAAAGATTTCAGACTTTTCCAAATCCTGCCTGATTTATCACCATCTCCCATAGCCCAGCACTGCTGAATACTAATATTCATGACAAACTCTAGATCATATTCATGTTCTGCTTTGCTAAACTCTTTTTGCAGTCTTAGTTCTTAATATTATTAGCTTGAATGATTCCACTCTGAACTAAGCACTTTGAACACCCTCATTAGCTTTCCTCTCTTCCAAAATGAAATTGTCTAAAAATTATATATTTCTTTTTTGTTTCTGCAAAATTTATTTTGATCAGTCCTTAAAAGTAGATTATTCACTCTCTCCCTTCTTCTGTTGCATTATTATTGCTTTTTAACATCTCGAAAACTATCATAGAGCACAGAATAAATAGGCTTTATGATTACAGACTGTCATCCAGCACTCCATGAAAATGGCAAGTAATCCCTCAAAAATTATTGCCTAGTTCTTTTTCCATTCTGTATGTACTTTTAGTAGTCACAGGCTTATACACTTGGTAAACCAGAAATATATTTAGTCATGGTTCTCCAAGAAAATAAAATCAGACAGCGTTAGGTATTCCAGCCTTGTGTAAATATGTAAACTTTACCAGTTTTCTAAATGTTTCCAAAATTCTAAATGTTCACAGGACCCTATTTACTTTCTTAGCTCCACATTTTACACATTCAGCACTAAAAGTTTCAATTTCACTTTCTGAAATATAATGCATAAAATAAACTCACATTGTGTTGTATCCTTCCTGTTGACAACCCATTTCTTCTGAGCTCTCATTTATTTGCTTATGCTTTCACTATCTTAAGTAGCTATCAGATCCCCAATTAATTGAAACAGAAGTAAAGCCACACTTGAGCTGATGCCACCGTGTTGTCCTTGTCCAAGCACATTTTTTCTCATGTGGTACATTTTAAAGATATTTTACCACACATCGAGATTTTCATGTGTGAATGTACTAAAATGCAGAGGTGAGCTCTGCCTGGGTAATTTGGTAGTCTTCATTTTATATACAGTGCACTCCATTAATAACCCCTTCATCTCATCACCTACACTTTTTCTAAAATTAACTAAAGGCCATTTCTGATAAGTAGTCTTGAATTAAACCAAACCAAAGCAATAAAACATTAGTGGTCTTCATGAGTGCTGGACCATCTGCACCATAATCAAACTACTGATATTTCTACTTGTCAAATATTCCTGTTGCTTCCCTTCTTAACTAAGGATATATGTGGAGAAAGAGTGATTCACACCTGAGGTGTCTAGCTGAGAGAGTGAACTGGAACAAGCAGACAGTTTGCTGTTCCCTCATGAAGATGAAATGCAGGGAGAGTATTTGGATTACATGCTGCAGCTTGATGTAGCCAGAGTTGTAGCAAAAGAGGAATAAATGGAGGATGCTAAAAGGGTGCAAAACTGCTTGAGTCCTCCCAGGTCCCACAGACACTGCTGCTACTGCCCAGTATGCTTTCTGTTCCTGAAGACCCAGAAGTAGCTTGAAAAGAGGAGTCCAGGTTTCGGAGGTGTAGGGGAAGGAAAACTCTGAGAAGCAACCTGAACACCAGACTTTGCGGCGCCATCTGTAGCTGCAGTCTCCCTGTCTGAGTTTTGCCTCATAATGGTTATGAAGTAACACAAAAATCTTTCTAGAACTCAGTAAAAAGTTCAGTCTTCCGAGGTTTTGTGTGCAGAGGGCTGTTTTCAGAAGTGTTTGTCTTATCTAAGGCAAAAATCTCAGTATTTCATTCTTGGAACAGAATTTTTTTTAATGGTACTTTTTTTTCTTCCGCATCTCATTTGCCATTTTCCACCTATTGGTGAGTTCACATGTTTATGTTGGCTGCAGCAATATTATTCTGTCTGAGGAAGGAAAACAGAGAAAATATTTGTATATGAAATGCCTGTAGCACTTAAAGAAGGCCCCTTCTGTCAACCACCCAAAAAGCCTGTATCTGTATACATCCATCTTTGGGTATACTCATGAAAGAGTAATTTTACAATAATATTTGGAATAACTACGCAGATTCAATGTTGGTATAAGCAGGTGTACTTCCATCAACTTTATTTGCATGCACTTAGCCACTCGTGGGTTTATGATACTTAATTTCAAGATTAATACTGTCACCAAAATGGAAGACTGTTTTATCCATTCTGAAAAATGAAGCATTATTTGTGCTGTGGAACCTGACCCTTTGTCTTCTCTCTCTGGATCCAGGAATTTAGATATACCTGAGGTATTACATAGTACAGGCTATACTAGGAAAGACATTTTTCACTCCTAATTAAAACATTTATTCTGTGGGTAAGTGTAAGTCATTAGGAGCATACTGCTTTTACAAAGTGAGAGTGGAGTGAAAGCAACTGCAAGTTTAAGCATCAAAGGTATCAGAGGTTATTTTCTAGTTGAGAAGCCAAGATATTTCTTAGGGAATTACCTCTGCCGGTTAGGACTGTTAGTAATTGCCTACTCCCAACAAAAAGGACAGGTTAAAAGAATGTACATAACTAATTTAAGAGGAAGAGTACACAAATGACTGGAAACCTGTGAAGCTCCCTTGGAGTCCAGTTTTCCAGGATTGCCTTTCCTAGATTAATAATAATCAGAAATGGGCTTTAACAGGACTCATGTTATCAGTTACTTTCTCTTCATGCCCCATCTTCATGCCCCTAAGAGATATACATTAAAGTGACAATACTGAGGACAAAGCTACATCCAAAAGAACAAATCTGGGAAAACGTTGCTTTTTGTTACATAACTACCTGCAGTGAACATGCTGCTGTGAAATATCTTCACGTCTACTGAGCACAAAAGACAATCTATCTGCAAGTCTGTCTAACTACTTTTATTAGGTAATGTTGATGCCTTACTAGGAACAGTCTAATTCTTTTTGAATACAAGAAAATGGCAAGTAATTACACAAACTGTGATTAAGAAATTGCTGGTAATCACTGGAATACAAGAAGTAATGGATTAAAGTGTTTCCAACAATTTTAAAAGGTGTGATTTTTCACTGTTTCATTCCAGCACTTTAATCACATTAATACACCATGCTACCAAGAAGGCTAGTCCCTTCAAAAGGAATATGTCCTGTTGTGTCTTCTGTGATGATTCACATGAAATGCACGGTCCTGTGAGCCTACATGTACTGATTCACGCGTGTTATAATTGCCCACTTAAGAGTTAAGGTGATTTTCAGATGTTCTTTCAGATGTACCTCTGCAAATCATCCTAGCTGTAGCATGCACCTTAAAACTACTCAGTGTAGTTTTTCTTGATTCCACAAATAACTTCCTTTACATGATCCAGTTTAAAGCTAGCCATGTAGAAAAGCAAATGGCAAATGAAAGATTATTTCACATCTAATGCCTCCATAAATGTGTGTACCTCTGATATAAAGAGCTGGGCTCTAATTTACTAGAAAGCAGAGGCTTGATCTTGGTGCTATGCTGGGCAGTGTGCCAACCCACAATTTACTGCTGGCCTATGTTAATGATTTGTGAGGTAACAAAGTACAACAGTTCAAAATTTCATGAGAGCTGTAAGGACCTTGCAGGGACAAAAGATTTCTGTAATTCTTAATCATTATTCTTTCATGATTACATCCAAAATCAATATTGTTTTTTTCATTATTAAGAGAAGAAAAAACTGAAATAACAAAGTAATACCAAGTCTTAAACTACAGTGCCATGTTTTTGTTGGCAGTATGTCATACCGAAAATAATTTTTAAAATTCAGGCAATTTGTAAAGTGCATTATAACATGCAACATGATACTGCATATGTATATATCTACTATACATTATGTCTACACAGATATAATTTCACCCTGATGAGATAAACAGACCTTTCCACAAGAATTCTGTATATGTCGCACATAATGCAACTTCTGCTGTACAAGTGGTACTTGTTACAGAGAGGTTTAATAAGAAGTGTTGCTTTAAGGAGAGCAATTTACATTAAACTACTCAGGACCACAGTTCAGAATCTGATGGGCAAAGACATATATTAGAATGTATTTTCAGCCAGTCAGTAGTATTTCATTTGTGGTTAAGAATAATACTTTGACCCAGTTTTTCATCCAACTTTCATACAAACAGGCACAAATTCACCATGCAAAATCTTACATATTTATCCGGGGGGGGGGGGGGGGCAGGAATAAAAAAAGAAAAGTAAGGATAAACGCATGTGATAAACTGTAATAAATTAGAGCTTTTTCCCCCTCGCTATATCAACAAGCCAGGAGCTATTTATTCAGCTGTTTGAACCTGGCAGAAATTGCCTTATAGAATAGCTCAGAAGAAAAGCTGCTAATACTATTTTTGGGTGTTATCCTATAAATATAATTTTATTTACTATCTACCTCGTTTTAGCTTTCAGTCCACATAGCACATACTGACTGGAGATGTTGAGAAATCCAGGCTGGTTTCACGTTAGGAACCACAAATCAGGGTAGTGCCAATCATATACTCTTTAAGACTAGTGTCCCAGATGTGTTGCTCTCCTTCTCCTCAGACTGGTGGAAATGGATAAAATACAACAGCAGACCTGTGCAAGGTCTGTCTGAGATGCCTCTGTTTCCTCAGCTGCAGAGCAAGAGCAAGTCACCTCTCCAGTGATTGCCAGTTCCTCATTTACCCATGCAGGTAGTCTCCCAGACAACGGCACAAAAAGGAATGCTACTGTGTAATACCTATTTTAACCAAGAGGTTAAAACTGTACTAAGATGTGATTAACTGTGTAAAATGTAACACATTATAAATGTATTATTACAGATATTACCATCAAAAGTAAATTAACTTAAAATTTACTTAAAACGTATTAAGCAATGATTGAAAAAAAACATAAAAATGGTTACTAGTCATGTTCTTCAAAAGAAAAAAGTTGTCTAAAGCAGCAGAAAGTTAATTTATTTTCTTGGGAAAAGAAATGGTCCTATTTGTGTGGCAGTTTGGTTACAAGACAGGCTTGAAATGAACATGGATTCAGAATGTAACAGATCTTATGAGTTTAGTATAAATCAAGAATTGCAGTGTTGTGAATCCAGAATTTGTGAGATTGGAATGAGGTGCTGGCACTGTGAAACTGCATTTTTCAATGATGCAAAATACCAACTTATTTTGGTATATTGCATCATTGAAAAATCCTATCCCTGCTAAAGGCTAACTTCTGAATTCTGAGTCACATGAGCTTGGTATCTGTTTTCTATGAATCTATGAATAAGTCTTTTGTTTCTTTTTGGGGTGGGGGATGGTAAGGAAGAGAGGAAAATGGCTGCGAAATGCAGTAAGAAAAGACTGAGTTACATATATATAGTTATTTGTAAACATATAAAATGTGAAAATAAATTTTACCCAGTGGCTTGTTGACAAGCAAGAGAGATTAGATTCCACAACTGAATTACAAGCATGAGTTTAATGAATCACAGTTACACATTTTTATTTATAATTTAATCATTATATTTTAACAAGTTAATAGAAAATTGATTTTAAAAGAAGTTTTCTTTACAGGTTATCTTAAATCACTCCGTATGAATCTTGGTGTAAGAATGACAAATATCTGTAGGAGTCTTTAGGGGAATGTGATGTCTTCCTAAGACTAACTTACTGAAAGAAATCTTTTTTATATATGTTATATGAACTGCCAGACTAAGATTTATATATGTTGTATATATTTATACCTAGTATACATTTCCAGATGAGGTCTGTTATTTTTCTTGTTTCTTAATACAAATCGGAAAAAATAATCTAGAAAAAACTATCAATAAAGATCACAGACCTTTATTGTACTCCGAACTTCTCAGGCTAGGTCTGGTCATTCCCTAATCAGCATGATTGGTTGCTTTTGTACTTTTCAAGGCACCGAGATTCCCAGCTCTACTGATATTATGTGGAAAACCTAACACTTAACAAATGGTCTAAATTTCTTTTGGCTAAAGCACGGATAAGCCCTACCAACCTTGGTGCAGGGGTGATGAATATCATTGCCTAGACCTAGATTCCTGTTGTCCTAAAATTGTAGCCTATTTCAATAGGGTTTTTTAACAATGTCATTAGCTGAAAAAAAATAAAAACAAAATAAATTACTATCCGCAGTCTCAATATAAAAAATTCAGATACTACTTCTAATATACTTTAGGAAGATTCAGGACAATTTTTGAGTTTAAAATGTTCCTAGAATTTTTATTTTCTTTTAAATGCAATACCCCACTCTTCCATATTGCATTAATTGCTTAATACTTGTACACTGGTATATACATAAGTGTGCTCAAAATATCCAGTACTGATGGAGGCCAAAGTAAAAGTCTGGAGCAAGTGCCTTCTGATATTGAAAAAATTGAGGCATCTTTCCTGCGAAAGAGATGGAACTGTCTCCCCACAGTGGATGACTGAGGTGGTTCAGTAGCCTAAGAAAAATAGACATTCCCTTCTTCAAGGAAGGGAGAACATGATCCTGACCCTACTAGAAAACTGCTCCTAAGGAGAAAATCACCAGAAACTTTGAAAAACGTGGGAGCCCCTCAAAAGGTCAAACCATTGCAATGAATCTTTATTTGATCCAGACCTAGGATTCTTTCGTAATTCACACATTATTCAGAAACAAGCTGTGTACGACAAGAAATTAGAAAAAAAACAAAACAACCACTTTGTGCTTTTTACAAATATGCTCCAAGTAAAAAACATACAAACAGATTGCAAAACACATTTAAGTTCAGAAGATGCAGACTTCCAGAGAGACATGCAGATAGAGACTTGCAAAATAAAAATACTTTTCTTGGGTAATTATCTTAATTGGCTCTTTTTTTAAGATCAACTTGTGCTTCTTTTTGAGGTTTTTTTGTTGTTTTGTTGTATGTTAGAAGGCTAAATAGAAAAAAAACCACATTTAGAAAATTACTTTTTGGAACACCGTGGGTTTATATTTAATACAGTTTTCTGGATTTTCATTTCCAGGACAGTGTAGAGGTTATGTTTGTCTTGTTTCCCAATTGCCTGAAATAATTTCTTATGCCACATATGCCTGGTGAAGTAAAAGTTTGGCAGTCACCACTGGAAGATGCAAGATACACATGAAAACTACTTTTCCTGAAGCTTAAAAGGCTCAATTTCGTTTGATAACTAAAAGCTATTAAGAAGATGCTACCTTTTCACTGAAGCACCGAACCACCAACTTTTATTGAAAACCATACTTGTCAAAAGAGTATAATTCGTATCCTCATCAATTTGAGCATTCTTGCCTACTCAACACATGTTTAAAAGGACTTAGAAACTATAGGTAAATGCTTTGGTTTCTTTCCTTCTATTTCATTTCGAGTTTCTCACCATAATCCACCAAAACCTTAACTTTCCAGCAGAACCAGTTTATAATTCTAATCAAATTGGGCATTCTCCAACATTGCAGCTGACTATGTGGTGCACTTGCTAACACAAACTGACTTCAGTGTGATCAAGGGTTTAGTAAATTTTTTTATTGAGAAGACATTTTCACATTCATTTAAAATTAAAGCCTTTAGGGATTATAGAGGTTGACACTGTATAAATACTTTCATTACTTTCTTTTAAATATATTTGGACCTAGATTAAAGGAGAGGTCATTTTTATTTCTCACTGATTGTTGCAGTTCTTGTTATTTTTAATTCAGACAATCTCAAACAGTGGCTTATAAATCACGGAGGTGAACAGAAACACCTACATCATTTTATACTAGCATCTTCAGATACTGATTTAACTTCTCTCACTCATTGCAACATCTGTAAGTCTTCGCTATATCTTAAATAGATTTAAATTAGTTTCACAGAACTCAGTTTATGTAAGGAGAAATTTTCCACTGTCCCATATTAATAACCACAGCAACTGATGACAAGAGTATCGGTGTTCTCATGAAATTTCTATAAAAAAGAAACACATTTTACAGACCCATTTTTAGAAAACTATAATAAAAAATAGACAATGTAAATGAAATTTTAAATCATTTTAATCTTTCATCAGACTACTACAAACAATACTCTTTCCTCAAATATACTTATTGCCATGATACCTATTGAAGCCCATTATTCATGAAGTAACAATGGTATTTTTCTTGCTGCATGTATTCTTTAAAATTCTCTGGGGATACCAGTTTTATTCCAAGTATGACCACAGATTTTATATTAATAAAAGGAAAATAGCTTTGTCTATATGTCTTCCTTATCATGTAAATTTTGCTTCCACTGGCATCCATTTAACCATTTAATACTTTCAAAGAATAAAGTACATCTTCTCTCATTCTGTTGACAGAATTCTATGCTTTAGAATAGAGTGTAATGTAAATGAAAGTTCCCATTTACATTTAATATCAATTCTATTTTCCATATCAAGAATAGATTATTTGCCCACCTTTATGAGAGCCCTGATCTAATGAAATATGTATATGCATATAAAGAAGATGGAAAATCAACACAGGTGTATACCTTCAAGTTGAAAAGCAAAAGTTCTTTGTGAAATGCTGGCTGCAGTTGAGATGCCTGTGTCAGGATAGATAGATAAATGGATAAAATACTTCAAGTAAGTAAGTAGTTCTAGTGATTCAAGATGCAGCTTGCAGAGCTGGTTTTCATTCAACAGAGTCCTTGGTCTCATTCTGGCCTTGTTAATCATTTACTCTATGGTTATGGAAATATCAGATTCCCCATATACTAGTCAGGAAATGCACATAATTTTATTCATAACAGTGTTTTTACAAGGCTCACCTAATTACAGCCAGATTCTGACAATGTATTGAATAGCCTCAACAAGTTTATTGAGTACTTCCAGTGACCCCTTGTAAGAAAAGGTGTTATTAGCATTAGGAAAAGTGGCTCAATTGATTCCTCAGTGTTTAGGAGATCATTTGTAATCCCCAGGTTTTAGATAAATGCAAAGTTATATGTCTGCTATGTATAACTCATATGGACTATGAGAAAATAATTATCATGCAAAGGGGTTCACTATCATGCACCCTACCTCACATTGACTTCATTAAGTCCCCATGTGAGAGCAAGAGGCTGTAATTTGCAGATCCCTCTGAAGAACTGGGTCTTTACTAGGTAATCTCAGCATACATCATGTTTTCACCAATGAGTTTGATGGAACATAAAACAAAATTGTGGTGACAAGCAAATCCATCAATGGCACACCCAGTAGATTCCAATTACGTTAATTAGAGTAGACTCTCTAATGAGTGGAATGTCAAACACTGGATCCATGCCCAATGCTAATCATTCATTCCTTTTGCTGCTGGTTCTAATTCACATTATGCCAAGGAGGTTTCATGCATTCTGACACCAAGCTATGAGCAGAGTGCTTCTGCTTTAGAAATAGAAGTGCAAGCACAAGTTTGACATACTAATTAAATGTGCCAGGGTGTAAAATATATTGCTAAATGTCATTCTGTCCCTATAAATGCAGGCATCAGCCAAAGCACAGAAAGGGTGAAAATCAGTATTTATAATAATTACACAACATAAACAAGACAGCGACAGCAACTACCCTGTTATTCTGAGAAGTTTACTGAAGGGGCATCCAAATAATAAGGAAAAATCTTGGAGGTAAATCTATTTAAGGTTTACATTAAGAGTACTCACGTAGCAAGGTGTATCACTGAAGACAAGAGATAACTGCATGAACACTAACCTGATATCCATCTAAATGCTTTGTATATGATCCACAAAAGAGAGTTCCAGAAAGATTCACTGCAGAAATACAGACTGCTTGCTTTCAGGGGAAATATTCACCTGCACCAGTAGCTTTAAGACATGAAAACTTAGCTGCCATCTGCTGATAATTAAGCATGTTTGAGCTCATTTTGTATTAGCTTCAACAACTGATGAGGATGGATGTGCATTAGGGCACCCAGCTGTGCACTGAAGAGAGAGAAGCACAGCTATACATCCATCTTTTCTGATGGTTCAGCTGCAAGGACAGGAGCCTTCCCCAGGGCTGGAAGAAGGTAGATGGCAGTAAAAACCCAATTCACCACAGGTACTCCATCCAGACCCTTAAGTTGGCTTTCTATATTTGCCGCCTCCTTACTACACAGAAACTAGCTAACTAACCACAATTTCAAGCTCAGATGCAGAAGATTGTGCCTTCATACCCATCCTCAGGATACAGGGATGCACAGGTGATGAGTATCTTCAATATGATGTTAAGGAAAGTTGTTCACTAATTCCACAGCCTTGAAAGAGCAGTTGGGTATTGATTTGGTTCTCACACAAAGTTTTAGGTATCCCAAGGTGTTAATTCTGATTTACAGACAGTTTTCATTTACACAATATATATGAGATCTACAGTCTATCTTGAAGGAAGATGAAGCTAGATTTTCTGTCAAGTTTACTACAGATTAAAGTCATATCCTTAGTTACTGCATAAATACTCTCCTGATTGTGTTCACAGAACTCTGGTTCCTCAGATTCTACCCTCTCATGTGTTGAAGTTGAAAGTACCAAGCAAAATAGAAAGTGAATCCGAGGCTGCTGAGTAAGGTGGTATCCCAAGACACTATGACTGCAGTAGTGTCTAAATATTTATCAGACACAAAACCTAACAAGATAAATTCCTGGTATCAACTGTGTAATATTCTTTAATAAAACAAAACAAAAACAAAAGCCAAAACCTACCAACCAATCAAACAAACAAAGAAAAAAGTTTTCTAAAAGGAGTGTGAGATCCCTGGAGGTGCTTCAAGCTGTTATGGTTTTTCAAACTTACGCTTAGTATGTAAATCATTATACAGTGAATGAGAATAACTCCATTCTGTCTGAATTTATGTATAGAAGAGCTGATTTGTATAAAATAAAAAACTTCCTGAACAAAAACCCATGTTTTTTTTCATGTTTGTGTACTTTTTCAATCTGTTTATTTAACTTGGACAATTTATCAAACAGACAAAAATAATGCCCTTAAACTCTGACTTTATAATCAAAAGGACAGATGCCTACATGAGATCTCTCACTAAAAAAAATCACAAGCAAATGATTTGAAGGATATTAGAGGAATAACAAAAGTGATAAACAGACCTTGAAATGTTTTTAAACAAAAAACAGGGAGTAAAGTTGATTTCTTAAGAGTTGTTTTTCATTTTCCTGTTTTTCAGCGACTATAATTCAAATATTTTGTTTTCTCTTAGCTTTTCAAATTTTCCTTTTAAGCATACTTTTTTAACTGGAAGTAAAAGAATCTTTCATGTCTAATAAGAATGGAGAGAGTTAAAAAAATCTTTGATCAATACTAATAACTGAAATAATACAAACTAATTGGCTAGTCTTATATTTGAAATATAAAGACAGAAAAATAGAAAGGGAAATATTTAATGAGATTTTAAACTCTGTTCAGACATATTTCCAGATTTTCAGGTATCTGTTTGGGCCCTTTTGCAATTCATTTATTGCTACCTTAAAGTTTCTTATCTGTAACACAGAGCTCTGATCTGTAACTCACAGGTCTGAAGTAAATGATGCTACTTTGCCATCGCAAAGCCGCATGTAAATCAGGTGAACAGGCACTCAACCCATCTGAACTCATAAAAGCCGATTTTAAATAGCATGCATAGAGCCCTTCTGCTGAAGGTCAAATTCGGATTGGTGCAAGAAAGTGTGTAGAGCCCATAAAGTGCAGCAGCACCATTGAAGGACAGCATCAGCAATATTCCCACATATGCATCTGCAGCTTTGCAATGTGTTTCAGGTATTAGAAGACTACACACTTTCTTTCATGGCACATACTAAGAAGCTCAGAGTCCACAGAGATACAGTGTCTTAACACAGGATAAAAAAGACATGGAAAGAAGCAGAAAGTTTCTTGGTTTTCCTCTCACCCATAATATGATTATCCTCAAGACATGCCATGGCTCCTCCTCACACACGATTTTCTGAACTTCAGTTCTGCTGGGACTGATAAGTTCGACAAACTACAAAGTCATTCCAGAAGGACAAATACCCTAGTAATTTATTTATTTATTTTATGTATGGACCATAAATTATGTTTTTCTTTCTTTTAAAGTTACTAGTTCCTTCCCCAAGTGCTATTTTGTTGCCAGATCTCTTCTTTTTATGTTTTCTTTTCTTTCTATTGCATATCTATGATATGTCCTCACTTGAATAGAGCTGCCTTTTTTTAGAACTTTTCATGCATTTCTGCAAAAAAGAAAATGGAAAATACTAAATAATACTTTAATGGATCAAATTTCCTAAAAAGTGATGTGCAGCTTTGATGAGTTGCAGTGACTTTTTCTCTCAACAGAAACTGTTGTTGAGAATATGATCACAACAATAATCATCAGTTCAAATTAAACAGGTTTTCCATTCTTTTTTTTTACTTGAAAAAATACTTGTTTTTAGAACCCATTGACAAATGGGTTTAAAAATCACAATGAAGATATTTATAAAAATGGCCAGCAGACCTTGTCCTAGTACAAACTAGTGTATTTTTATGGGATCAGTGGTGAGATGTTAAAAATCTATCACATGGGGAGCTTACCAGCCATTTTAAAACAATTAGTTAAAGAAATCATCATTATCATTAATCAATCATCATCAACAATTTAGAGAAAAATTTAGTTTAGTGCAATAAAGTCAATTCAAAAACTATGAATATATCTTACTGCTTTTTATTAATCCCCAGATGAGATTTAAAAGTTCTTTAAACTTTCAATTTATTATAATTCTTTTTATGTAATTAATTTCATATTATTCATAAGATTACAATAAGAATTCAAAGCAAATTCCAGTCACTTGTATTTTGTAAAGATCAAAAGATAAAAATGTCACATAAAAATGCATTTCAGATATTTTGGCAAATGAAGGATTAAATCAGTGATTGTTTAGGTGCTCCATCTATTGTATTTAATTATATTTATTGAGTTCAATGCATCATGGAGTGCTCTACATTCAGATTTCAAACTGCTATTGCAGCCTGAAAAGTCCAGGTGATATCTTCATTTCGTAGAAGCCACCACTTTGGTTAGCATTTCAAGGATCAGGTCCACAGTCGTCTCAGATAAATCCAGAAGTTAGTACATTGCTAAAAAGTCATGCTTCCTCAAAAACTGCTTATAATAGACATATCAAATACATTGAATGATTTGTAATACATGCAAGGATCAGTAGGTCACATTAAATAAAAGTAGATTTAGTAAAATTGTGTAGCCTACACTGAATCATAAATTATTAAAATTAATGAACCTGATCCCCTCTGCAGATTACTCCATGGCTGACACGGGTATAATTTCATTGATATTAATGATTCACTTCTAGTTTCACAGTGATGTGAAACTGGAATAATAGCATGATGATTCAGGTCTAATACTGTTAAATTAGCTGCACCATTTACATTAACAGATGGCAGGCAAATACGTCTTCCTTTGTTCATTCAACCCAGGTGATTAGGGAGTTCTTTTTTCTGCCCCTTATTATATGGCACATTAATCTATATGTTTCATGTACACCTATAACAGCTCTTGGATCCTGGTCTTCAGAAATGTAATTTTTGTGTGGTGAGAAGAATTGGAGATTGAAGGCTGGGACAGCGGTTGTCTCAGAAATTGAATGAAAGTTGTGACCTGAGCTATGACACATACAGTTCTGTCCTGTCAGGGATATTGTACCACCCATGGGGATGCCTTTAGTCTCAAATATTATTAATGAACTGACCAGCCTTTCACTGGGCCACTGCGGTCTGCAGATAGGCTAAAGGCTCTAGCACTAGATGGCACAAGCCCATTTGACTGTGCTTGATGGAGGTTCTCCTCTAGGTCAAATGGAATAAATAAAAAATTGATTTTATAAATAAATAAAATCTAGATTTACCTCCACTTCCTGACTTGAAATTCAGTGACTGAAAGAGCAATACTGTCAGAGTGTAACAATGTTTAAACTATTACACAAGCTAAATCTAATTAACTCATTGCAATATTCTGATCACAGCATGGTTTTTTTTCTGCTTATACATAGACAAGGCATGTGTTTCATTCTAGAAAATTGAAATAAGAAAGAAATACGAGGCTTATGCCTCTGTTACTTGTCCACACTATAGCTGTTCAACATGCCTAAAAATCTATTCTATAAGCAAAAAGTCCTGTGACTGAATATAGCTTTAAATGTGAATGCCTTTGACACATAGCTTTGCTTTTGACACACTCTAGTTGTTCAAGGTTGTAGCATTTTTACTGAAGAGAATATCTTTAAATCAACAAATGAACAGTGTTACCTAAAATTATTTTAATATTCTCCTTGTTATTTCATTAATATATACTAAAGTGTAATGGAGAAAAGCCATTATATTGTAAATACTAAAAGAGCTATATGGCTAAAGTTAGTATACTTCTTAATAATATATTGCTTGGAAATATGGCTAGTCTGAAATACATTTTATATAACCATTGAAAAAGATACCATTTTCTGTGAAACCTGGTACAAGTATGTCACAAATAACAGTTTTCACTGATCATTGGGACTGGATTCAGTACAACGTTTCACGAAATATTTCCTTTATGTACTTCCAGGCGTATAAATGCACTACAGTGAACCAAATCTGAGCTTTACGAAGGAATATTGCCTGTTCAGTGAACTGTCAGTGTTCTGCAAGTTGAGCACCTTTAGGGCACCAAAGTACTTGAAAAACTGTCAAATAGTAATGGACTTTCAGTGAAACCAATTGCAAATCTTGACTAATTCTATGATTCTATGATCTTACCTTTGATTAATTTAGGTTTTGTTATGTAATAATGAAGTAGCAGTGAAAAGTGATTATACCATTCAGATTAAGTGGTTAAAAAACATTCCATGGAATCATAGAATCATAGAACGGTTAGGTTTGGAAAGGACCTTAAGATCATCTAGTTCCAACCACCCTGCCATGGGCAGGGACACCCTACACTAAAATGTGCCACCCAAGGCTCTGACCAACCTGGACTTGAACACTGCCAAGGATGGAGCATTCACAACCTCCCTGGGTAACCCATTCCAGTGCCTCACCACCCTCACAGGAAAGAATTTCCTCCTTATATCCAATCTAAACTTCCCCTGTTTAAGTTTTAACCCATTACCCCTTGTCCTGTCACTACAGTCCCTAATGAAGAGTGTCTCCCCAGCATCCCTATAGGCCCCCTTCAGATACTGGAAGGCTGCCATGAGGTCTCCATGCAATCTTCTCTTGTCCAGCCTGAACAGCCCAAATTTTCTGAGTGTGTCTTTATATGGAAAATGCTTGAGCACCCTGATCATACTCATGGCCCTCCTATGGACTTGCTCCAACAACTCCATGTCTTTCTTATGTTGAGGACATCTGAACTGTACGCAATACTCCAAGTGGGGTCTCACGAGAGTAGAGCAGAGGGGCAGGATCAACTCCTCCGACCTCCTGGACACACTTCTTTTGATGCAGCCCAGGATACAGCTGGCTTTCTGGGCTGCGAGTGCACACTGAAGCTGGCTCATGTTAATTTTCTTCTCAACCAAAACCCCCAAGTCCTTCTCCTCAGGGCTACTCTGAATCTCTTCTCTACCCAACCTGTAGCTGTACCTGGGATTGCTTCAAACCAGGTGTAGGACCTTGCACTTGGCTTGGTTGAACTTTATGAGGCTGGCATTGGCCCACCTCTTGAGAGTGTCAAGGTCCCTCTGGATGGCATCAAATGAAACATACAGCTTGCTCTCACCAGCAAATTTACTGAGAACACACTCAATCCACTGTCCCTGTTGCTGACACAGACATTGAACAGGATCGGTCCCAACAGTGACCCCTGAGGGACACTGCTTTTTACTGACCTCCAGTGGGACATTGAGCCATTGACTGCAGCTGTCTGTATGCAACCATCCAACAAATTCTTTATCCAAACAGCAGTCCATCCATCAAATTTATGTCTCTCCAGTCAAGACTGAGGCAAAATAGTCACTGAGAACCTCAGCCTTCTCCAAATCTAGGATAGCCAGTTCTCTCATTTCCTTCCAGAGAAGGCCCACATTACGCCTAGTCTCTTTTGTTTGCGATATACAGCAACTATAGAAGTCTTTCAGTTATCTTTGACATCCCTTTTTGCTTTAAAAAATTTCTTAAGTTCTGAAAGTGGTAAAATAAAACTCTTCCTCTCTTGCTCTTCATTATATTACTCAAAAGCTTTCATTACTGTTCGTTATTTGAATATTCATGTTGAACTTACTGATACAACTATGGTATTTGTTGGATGTCAGAAAAGCATAGTGCAGTAACACTGTTGTAATACAAGCATTAAATTTATGTGCTGCTATGCAGACTTCTAAGTAAGTTCTGTTGACAGTTTAGCACATGGAGTAGTGTGGGACTGCAGCTATTAGTTTTCCCATCTTCTTTTCACCCATTCTATTCTCAAGTTTATTCCAAGCAAAAGTAAGTAGACTTCTGATTACAGAGAAGTTTAGTATCTTTTGTTAGTAGCTTTGTCAGTATTGGGAAAATTTACTTGTGATTTGTATTCTTTTTCTTTTCTGGAACTCCTATGCAGTTTTGTCATCTTTGAACAGCATCAGGACTAGTCGAGTAGCAGAAGCAGCAAGGGAAAGGCTCTGAGTTTGAACTGCTGGTGAAACACTTGACAGTAAAGCAAATAAGTATGATGATGTGATGATAGATACTATAGTATTATACACTGGCACTTGATTGCATGTGGTTGAAAATGAAAGAGAATTCTTATGTGGGAAAATCATTAACCAGAAGACATAGAGTGGTTTATTATGTCCAGACTTGAATAGTCCTTCACCAAGAATGATGCTGCAGATATATTGCTGGCACAGTACCACACAAATTTATTTCTTTGCTAATAATGAGTCTTTGTGTTTTGTTGGATATTTTGTGGTTTGGGTTTATCTCATCATTATTATTTGATGAATTGTTAGCATTATGTAAAAGGAATGATGACTGTGTTTTAAACTTCCTTTTCCTGATAAATTGTTTTAGTTTTGCCATTCAGAAGTTGTAGCACCTGAATATATGTAAATAGAATAACCTTACTCAATATATTATAAACTATAATTTAAATCACCTAAGGAAAAAAAAAAAAACCAACAAGAAAATAACACAAGATAAATAAAACTTTCTGAAAAGGAAACCACACATTTCCTGCAATTTGAGCTATGATCTTATTCCTCCTTGAGAAAGAAGAAAAATATGTCTTTTTAACGCTCCCTAGAAATCAACACTTGGCCTCTGTCAGAGTAAGGAAGGAAGGAGATTCCAAAGATAAGGATATACAAGGGGGTTGCCAGGAAATGGTTCCCTCTGCAATACCTTGTCATCACCCTTTCATTAAAAAAAATAGTTATCATATTATTTAAAAATATAATCATTATATGTATTTTAACATTTAAAATAACTTTTAAATGTTTCTTTTGAAAAGCCATTTCTTTAAATTTGGGACATCATGAAATATCCTCAATTAGGCACTTCCATTTTTAGCTGATTGATCTTATGTGATGTCAAGTGACCTGAAGCACATGTGTTGTGTCTCATTAAAAAAAATCCTTCACTCCCTAGAAGCATGTAGCAGCTGGCATTGATAGCAAAACATCTGTACTCCACCCAGGAGTCAGTGGCTATGCCACTCTGTGAGTTACTGTTAAGCACATTCCCTCTTCCTGTGCATACATGTTTATGTTATAGACTAGCTAGGGAAATGTAAAAAATATTCACTTCACGAATATTATTTTGACTATCCCAAACCCCTGACTTTTGTAACTTTAATTCGGACTGTGTTTTAAAAGGCCAATAGCATTGAATAAAGGACTTTGTACAACTTCTTTCAAAGTACAGCCACTTCGATTAGGATTTGATCTGCTGCTCTAGGTGTTTTTTTCTTTTTAGATAGATAAATCTTATAAAAAATAAACTTAGGATATTTGCAATGTTCTTGACTTATTTTCCACAAAACTTAGAGGTTAGACCTGTAGTGACATCTTGATCCACAGCTCATGGAAGCTTTGAATCCTGTTTAATCCTTGCGTTTGTCCTATGTTTTTTTCTCAACACAGCTGTGATTTTAACATTTGTCTTCTTGACAGATTCTCCAAGACATTACATCTTTTCATACAACACAGGATAAGCACCCTAGGGGTGCCCATAAACCCTCTTTGGTTACCTCCATGCAAGATACAAACTAGTGTTGTAAGTTGTTTAGTTTGCATTGTCATCTATGTTATGAACATCCTTTTGGCAATTCCATTGCACGATCCCGTACACATTTATTGCATTTGAAGTAATAAAACTCTAAGAGCACATGTGTTTTCCTCTTATAATGAAACAAAATGAATAAAAATTCTGCCATAACGGAGAGCTGCACATCTTTAGGCAGTTACTTTCAGTAACAGCATTTTAATTAGGGTTACATATACCCCAACCCTTCTCAAGAGAGTATCTGATTAGAATAGGAATGAATAACATGACTTCCTTCTCCTGAAAGCAAAAGCCTTGTAAGCTGATGGTACTGTGCCTGTCTGTCTTTTAGATTCAAATGCTGATTAAAGTCGAACTCCAGTCAGTGATAATACTCCAGCTGTGGTAGTAGTAATATCATTTTGGTGGGGGAGAGAAAGGAAATTATAGATTTGTATTTTGCATATAATTCATTAATATGTATGCCAAGTGTCTGTGTGTTGTGGAGAAGCTGGAGAGGAAGAGTTAGGCTGACATTCAAAGACAGTTCAAACATCCTCCTCTTAACACAAAATAACTGGCTAGTATAAATCTTTCAGGATTTATGTATGATGAATGAGAGTTACTTGAGTATAAAAGGGGATACTTCATCCTCTTTTCAGATGAAGATAGAAATATACTTGACTGCTGATCAATTATGATGATATTCAGGTATTTTGAAGTCTGTTGGAATAGGAAACATTGAGCTGCACTTGTGTGATGCTTAGCTTCATTGAGTTCTAGTAGCAAATGTAGTACTTAATGCAGAGTTTAGGCAAAGGGAGTTTGCTGTATTGATGAATTTCATATGGGATACATGGAGCCGTCTGTAAAGGGGTCGCTTTTATGAACCTGCTGAAAGAGCTAGCACTGTGGATTTCACAGAAAGTAGTCAGACTTCATCAGATTACTATACCTTCATTGTGAGACAGATGCATACTCTAAATCTGACCTTAGTTACAGACTGAAGCACGCAAACAACTATTGACTGTTAAAAATAAATAGGAATCTGTTACAGGGTAGTCTGCCACTTCTAGTGTTCAGAAATGCTTTCTTGCCTTCCTGTTGAAATACTGATGTCTCCAGGATAATTATAAGCCTGGGGGAAAAAAATAAAAAGATATCTTACATATTTGGGGAAAAAGTTCTGGAGACCTCATCATTGTTAGAGAGATGCAAGATCAAAATTATGGGCTAATATCTGAAAATTGGAATCCTAAGGCAGTTGAGAATGTAGAAGAAATGGATGGGCAGTTTAAATGTTTAAGTGCTTAAAAGTTATGTGCATGCAGTTGGTCAACCTAAAGCTGTTGAGAGCTATGAAACTATTTCTTTATAAGGCAAAAAGACAAAGAAAAGGAGGTATCTATGCTAAAGGTATTATTATATAAATCATTCGTACAATTACATTTTCCTTTCAACTATTTATTTATTTTATACTGAATAGTTCATAGTGTTGTTTCAGTAGTTAACACATTCTTGGTATAATCACTAATAAATCCCATGGCTGAAAGGCTTGTGTTTTAGTTTTTTGGGGGTTGTTTTTGTTTTTGTTTTGTAGATTTTGTCTTATACTAGACATTTAAGTACACTTCATTTTATCCATTCCTTAATACATATGATTTTTGCCTCTGGTGCAATTTTCAAATCATATCCTGTGCCAAGTCAGGTTAGATGAGTATTTGTTGATAAACATATAAAGAATCATTATACAGAGTCATCTAGAAATAACTTTATTTTATCATCAGTAGTTCTTTTTCCTGCCACCAAAACAGAAATCGTGCCCAAGCACAGGAAGATGCATTGCTTTCTTCTTGAAATCTCTGTCTTCTCAACAAGCCACAACCCAAGTCAAGCTCTAGGCCACTCTGGAGTCAAGCTGAACTTCCTTTTGAACAATAGCAGAATGCCAATGATCATAAAAGTTGAACTTGTCAACCCAGTTACTGCTGTCAAATGTTATATAGCACATTCTGTAACAAGATGAAAGTTCTCATGTACTGATGGGAAATATAGGCTTCCTGTACTATTGAGTACTCCTAGGTTAAGCATAAAGTTGTGATTCCCAGCTAGAAGGCACAGAAACCTGAGTTCCTCATATAAAAGGTGTGGGTTTTTTTCAGTTTTAAGATTATTAAAATAGATTAAGAAATCTCTTGAAGCATATATGCTAGATTTAAAAGTATTAAATTAATAAAATTATAAACATTTGATTGATTGATTGCTAACTGAGAAATATTGTTCAAATATTCATAAAGTCCAATAAGACGAGCAATGAGAAGGCAAACAGACAATATACAGTTAGAGAGAGACTTCAAATTATTCAGCTAAATTCAAGTGCAATTACAACATGAAAGCAGGTATAGTAGCCAAAAATCAGTGTTGTAAATCTCAGTTAACACTTTAAATTCTATTAAAATTCACAATTAAGATTATGAAGTACTTCTACACTTCAATTGAGAAGTATCATCACTTTCCTAAAAAGTCCATGAATAACTTTATACTTTTGTTTAACATTAATCCTATTTATCTAAACTTCATACATGAATGATTTTTCTGTATAATTTCAAATACAGCAATTTTGAAGGTAATAGGTTAATTGGAGTAACAAGAGTTACAAATAAAAGGAGGCTGAAATCAGAAAGAGATGAAAACACAGATATTGCTATATCAGCAAACAGAGAAATGACAGCAATTCTGGCTAATCAGAAGGTATTGTTTTGTCTAAAAGACCAAATATAGGTCGTTTAATATATTTATATGGTATGTGTAATAACACAATGGAATCTTGGATTCTACTTAAACATGAAAAGTAGAATTTTGCACAATTAATTGACTAAATATCTTCTAAATAAAATATATAAAATGTAATACGATTATGTTATTACATACAGACAATTTATTCCTCAAAATATGAATGTTTCATCTGTCATTTGGTTCTAAATTAGAATTTTGTCTTTCAAGTAGGCTGATGATTGCAAGAGGATTTGACAATTTCAGATGCAGTAAACACTTTCTATGGCACAAGGATGCAGAGAGAATTTAGCTCCCTGCTTGGGTAGAATTCCTTTGTATAACCCACTTCGTATGCTACAAAAATTTGCTTTCCTAGATCTTGTGGGACTAAAGATATGGAACACCTTAGACATAAACCCTTGAAAGTGGACACATGTGGCACTGTGAAAGAGGCATTTCTATTCTTTAGGCACAAACTTGCTTTTCAGTCACTCTGAACTCTTTTCAGCATTTTAGAAAGCCCACAACAACTAGCAGTGAACACAGAATGAAAAACTACAACCTGTGTATAATGTGCAGGCTTCAAAAATCAGAGAAGCATCTTAATTACGTCTGAGATAATTGTTTTCTTTAAGACACAAAATAGATTATGTGAAAAGGTGCTATTACATTATTACTTCGGTCTCAAAATAGGGGCTTGATCTAGTCATTTCAGTAGCCGGTAACATGAGGCTGAACTTTTTGTTTATCAGGTTCTTCAAAGCCTCTATTTTTAGGTAAATTAAATTCTCTGTCCATTGGCTAAGGCAGGCAGGATTTGTGTAGAACAATGTTTTGAAAGTACCCCACAAACCCAGGTCCTTTTAACTTCAAGATTTCCAACTTTTTCAATTCTTAGGTCTGCAGCATTGTAGCTTTAATTTATGTTAATTAATGACTGGATTATGCTACTGTTGCCAGAGCATCTGATATGTCTGTGTCACTCCTCTGTTCTGTGACAATGCCTTCAGTGATTAGCTGAGCACATTTAAACATTGTTTGTACTGATGTATAAGCTTCTGTGCCTCTTTGAAGCCAGAAGATAGCGGTAAAAACTTTGAGTATGTGGCAGATGGGGAGCCAAGTATGACACATCAGTGGCGGATTAGTCAGCACTGCTATACAGTGGATGGAGAAAAGATTGAACATTCTTCATTTGCTAGTTGTGTTGGAGAGTGTTTAAAAGCAGGAATAACCTTCAGGTCTCTCTTTTCATTTTATCTCATTAATTAGTAGTCACATCTGTTTATCTATTTGCATGCTTAGATTCTCTATGATATTGATTTGCAGCAATTTCTTCAGCCTTCTTACGTCTAAGCCGTATTCACAGAGTACAAAAATGAATGTTCTGTTCCATTAATGTTTCTTAGATTTCAATCAATCTCCTCATTCCTAGCTAGGAGGATAAAAATCAAGATAATAAAAAAAAAAATCTGGAATAGAGAATTTAGTTCAAGGAAGCAAAAGTCTCCACTGGCCTTTCAATCTGTTATCTTCTACTTCTCAACTAATGTTAATTGTAAAAGTGGATCTCATTTAATGTATTTTCTCAGTGTTTTGTCCTGCATTTTTAAATAGGAGCCAACAAGAGCTGTTATCCAGTAAAGCAGCTAGTGATCAATGACAGATATAGATTCAATTTACTTGAGAGAGGAAGAAATGGAACCTGGACCTCCTTCTTCCTCAGTTTTTGTAGTAAACACTAATATACTAACCTCCAAGAAAAAAAAAATCCTCTGCTGCCAGTGTTACAAGCACTTGTCAACGTTCATTTTATTTGAGCCAAATTCATTTATTTGTGCTGCATTATGAAAGAATTTAGATGAAGCCTATGAATGTCTCTGATATGTAAAGCTGGTATTTTCCCCTGTAATTCCATCTCACAACCTCCAATGAAATCCAAAAATTGTTGAGAGTTTTGCCACAGGTGAAACTTGAACTGTGATTTCAACCCTGTTTCATGTAACCCAAGACCCAGCAATTGAATGCCTGTGTAAACTCCCCCTTCCTGTGAGTCACTGTGGCAGTGCTGGGACTGCATGTGTGGGATACTGTGAACAGACATAAATCCTTGCAAGGATCGCATTTTCCAAAGGTTCTGAGTAGCCTAGGAGCGTGAGTTTCATTTCAAACACAATTTAAATACTAAGGAGCCTTTGATTCACAATTAATGGTTCCTGAAGAGTTTAGGAGAAAATATATAAAAAAGATTTGGCCATAGCAATGCAACATACCCTTCCTGTCCAAGCCAAATATCCTCAACATTTGGAGCTCATCTAAGAAAAAAGTGTGAGGTCAGAACCCCTCTTTTCCCTATTATTTCCTTATTTATGCCAAATAAAATGGTTTAGTGTGAGATGTTTGGAAACACCCAGCTGAGACAGTCCTGGGTTCAACAACAAGGAGTTTGTGATTTGGAAAATAAGCCCCACCCCCATCTCCCACGGTAGTGTGTTAATTACATTGGCAGTTGAATCAAAGACGTCACAAGCACAGGCATGCATGCACACACAGACACACACAAAGCCTATCAGGCCCTCCAGAGCTGACAGATTCCAGAATTTTGCAGCTATCTTTCACGTAAACGCTTACTTAATATATCTTCTAGTAAAGTACCTTGTTTTCTAAATATCTTAAACAAAGCAGGCCTTAAGAGTGTTTCGTAAACTGTGAAATATTTTGTTTTGCCATATCTCTGTACCTCGAGACTTCTGTATACTTATCTTTCTGTATGTGTAAAGTATACAACTTCTCTGGAAGTCTATGAAAAAACATCATTTTACAGTACAAAGAAAATATGCAGTGGATTGTGCCCTCCAAATTTTTAATCTTAAATTTTAATCTTAAAACACTTTAATTTTCCCTTCAGAGAATTCACAGCTCCATCTTCAGTAAATGAAACAAGAACTGCTTACTAATACTACTGACAATATTTGCCTGAGAAACCTAATTTAATAACATAAATGAAGTGGAAGTGGCTCTTAGCAAACATATCCCTTAAAGGCTTTAGAATGAGAGCCAGCCTATAGAAATAATATTTCTCTGTGGAATGACAGTTTTAAAATGACTGCAATGATTTGTAGGGTAAGCTATTAAATTGTACTATTTGTATACAATGGTTGCTCTTAACAGCCTCACAGCATCTATTTGCAAGTAATTACCCTTACTCTGGTATTTGTTATGTGCCATCAGCTTAGTTTATCATTACCTCTACTGGTAACACAGCTAGTGAACTCTTAGGTAAAAGGTGAATGTTGAAAGGGTTCACTGTGGACCACCATGCGCAAAATAACAGAGAACAGAAACAAATAATGCTGATGAGGTGTTCTAAAACTCCACTGACCTTGTATCCTATTTCTTAATAATTTGCCAGTGATGTAAATAGCAGTTGTTCTGTTGGCACAGTTGTTCAATACTAGGCACTCGTGGCCCCCAGGCTTGGGTACAACTGCTGGGGTATGCTTTGGGAAAACAGGTTGTTTCTTGCTGCCAATCCAGAAGGGATTTCCAACTGATTTGTAAACTCAGAGACTGCCTATCTGCAGCAATGGAAACCTGAGGATCCAGTTTTGCTTTATGGTACTTATTATTATTCTGTGCACAGATTCACAGAGCAATGGTACAGGCTTTTTCTATAAGGACATTATAATGTGAGTCAGCTACAGCCATGAATTTTATTAACTTTTTTTTGTTAGAAACTGCATTAAATGGCAACACTAATGCACAGATGAGCTCTGCAATGTTCCTATTCCAAGGCTGAGCAGATGGCTGTTTCGATGTGTGCTTGCTTTCATGTTCTCCATTTCATGCAGTGTCCCTTATCTTAGGCAACCCACTTATATTTATGCTGCCAGAGAGCCTTTAAACTTGCTGGAAGTTTATGGAGTAAAGGAATGGTATGGTGGAAAAGCCAGAGGGAAAACTCAGATAAGACCCTGGTTGTGTTTTCTCCTCTACTTGATTAACTCAGGAAGCTGCTTAGATTTCCAGTCTCTTTTGTGATGACAGAGGAACTAATTTGGTAAGGAAAACCCAGTTGAACCCTATTTCAAAACTAGAAAGAAACCCAAGGATCTAAAAGTTTCCAGTAATACTGTCTTTCTATCTCAACATATTTTTGTTACTTTTTTCCCATTTTCCTTCTTAGCTCTGTACAAAGACATAATTTACATCTAACAGTAAAACAGTTTTTGGAATGTATAAACAAACAATAGAGAACAATAAGAACTACAGGTGCACAGGTACTTTAAAAAGTAAAGTCCCTGATGTTACAAGAGAGGTATTCAAACTGAACCACTGAACCTTCAGAGGCCACTGGTCTGTTCCCATTGCAGCTGGTATTTTCCTTCTAATTTGCATTTAACTGCTAGCTGATCCAGATATTCAGTCTTCTTCCCTTGACAGGCTTCTATTGCAGGTGGTGCAAAATGCCCAGCTTGCTTTTTTTTTTTTTCTGGATCATTTTCCAGCTAGCGCTCTGACATGTTCCTCAATGATATGTGGAATTACAGAGTTCTCCCATCTTTCATGTGGCCCAGCACACTCCCCACTAACAGACAACTTTACAGCGGGAAGTCTGTGAATGAGGAGCTGTTACTTTGCCTTATTACTCCAGCACCTGACTGATTGCTGACATGAAGTGGTCTGGTGCAACTTGCATGTGCTGCCAACTTGTTAGTGCAGACGGAGGCTATGCAAGTGCTATGAGATGAGAGTGTTATGCAGCTCCCAAGAATCTGGCTTTAGTCAAAATGTGCAAATCTGCACAGGCTGCAGATTACTGGCAGTGTCTGGCTAAAAAGTCTCCTGTTAGGATTTGAGAATAGAACCTCAGCCACAAGGAAATGAAATGCAAATAAAGCAGTGTTAAACTATGTTAAATATAATATATGCTTAAATGGTAAACAGTAAAGCTTCACTTCCCATCTGTGATCACTGCAGACTCCAAATATTGTACTTTGCTTCCTCATTATCCCTGTTGAAGAAATAGCAGAAGATTGCAATGATTGTGAGATTCAGCAGTCATTGAGGAGCTAGTGAAGGAAACACCAGCTCTGGATCTTACTATAATTCAGTTTAACTATAAAGAGACTCTAGAAAGACGTGCGTCTTTCACTGGAATGGTTGCCCACAGTTCTCACCAGCCCTCTTACACCATTAAGACTTTATATGGCTGAAGAAAGTTTTCACATATTCAGAAAGGAATAGGGAGCAAATCAGCAGTAAAAAATGCCTAACCTGCTTTGCCTGAAGTACTTCTCTGGCTTGAACTCCAGCCAATGAGCAATTGTTGACTGGCATTTGCCTTTAATTTTTCTTAAAGCATCAAACTCCCAATTTCTCTTTATCCATTCTGACACTCATGATCTTCTCAGTCACACAATCCTACCTCCCTTTGCTTCACTTTCTGCTGTTTCATACAGATTTAAAAAAAAAATGAAAAAATATTCCAAAGATTCACAGCACCTTGTGAAGACCTAGAGAAATTAAACAACTTGCTCAAGTTATGAAAAGCTGGTAGAAATACTGAGTCAGCAGTCTAGGTCTTGTGCTATAATCTACATTTCAGTTTCTCTCCCTGACATTCATGTATATTATATGTCATCAATATGCACAAATGCTTTATTTGAATTTTGAAATACTAATTTACTGTTTTAGCATGGCAAGTTTTCAAATGATCTTTTTCCAGCTGAACATCATGTATATGAGCATTAGTGCACAGTAAGAACAGACTGAATAGGCTAAAGGCAGTGCCAAGGAATCAAAACTAACACCCATTATGATCCATATTCCTTTCTATATAAGAGGGAGAGTCTTTTATAAGAGCTAAACTCCTCGAGGTCTTGTTCAGACATGAAACCCAATCAGCCAAAAGTAGCAGGGGGAGTAATGTCATGTATTTCCAAAACTCCCTACAGCTGGTTGCTTGGTTCGTATCGCACATACCCAAGCTTTCACAGCCTAATTTAGCCTCTTTTTTCATTTTAATATTTTTAAATCCAACTAGAAAAATTGTATCATCAGTGCACAGCGGGGTGTCCCATTATACGTGAAATAAGCTTTACTGGTATTACAGAACTGACAAGTTCATTCTTGACTCTATGTACACAGCATAATTCAGTTCCATAAAGCTTATTGAATTCAGACAACCCAATAGCATATGTGAGCCTTATGTTATTCTGCCCTTTCACAACATTTACAAACTGATACACATCTCTTCAAGAGGATAAATGTTTTCCTAAGTCAAAAAATGTCAGCTTTAACTTGGACTGCATTAGCTCTATTGAGTTCTTCAAATACACACCAGGTTAATGAAGACTAAACCATGGTGGGCTATGCTTTTTGATAAATATTGAAGTGCTCTTTGATCCTGATAACCCACAAATGTTCAGCATGAGTGAGTTTTCACGGTCAGCATGCAATGATTTTGATATTTGACTTAATCTGTAACCCACTGTGGTTTATATTCCTTATCTGGATGGTATGCTTAGAACAAGAAAAGACAGAGAAATTAAAAGCAGCACAGTAGTAGTGTTCAAAAGACTTTGTTTCTTTTTTTTTTTTTTTCCCTGTTTTGCAAGAATTTTGAGTCAAGCTGACCCATGGCTTAAAAAGAGCTCTATACACAGGTCTTTTCAAACTAGAATGCATTATGATGCCTTTCCTTATGCTGGACAAACTATCTCCACTTCTACACTTGGGATTACAATTCAGCTTTTCATTCACTCAGTGGCTTTGTATCAGACTGGGAATTAATAATAAAAATATTTTATGCTTGTATCAGTGCTTATATAGCACCTTTTTATCCCAGGCTCTCAAAGCACTTTACAAACATTAATTAATTAAGTCTCACAACAGCCCTGTGAGGCAAGGAGCTATTAGGTGAAATAATTCCTTTCAGTTTCTTGCCTTTGCCATAGGGAAAAGAACCAGCATAAAGAGCTTAGTTTGTGCCAAAAAAAACATAGCGTAGAAATAATGCTGGCAGGGCTGTATGTCTCATCACTGCAGGAAACAAGTACTCAAAATCCTTATGCATTAGCAGAACAAGCAGCAGTACTACAATCCATGAGCAGGAGAGGCGGGAACCAGTAGTCTTCACTAGCTGATCATGATGCTTTTATAGGCATACAGGTTATTATTTTAATCATAAGAAATAAAAAGTGAGAGCTTGCCTGCTAAGTTTTCTAATGCTCTTGTACATTCTTAGTAACAATTCATGACTTCAAATGCCAGTTAAGGCCAACTGGTAGATAATTGAGAAGAATGAGCGTTGCCACATCTTTAGGCATGAAGAATTACCAACACAAACTGAAGTTGTTTCTTGGGTCTGATAAAACTAGCAGTAACCAGGTTATTATACAGACAAACCAAATATGAAAGAATACAAAGATAAAAGATGACAGATGAGCATGAGCCAAAGTGTTGTTTAAAAAATGAATGCTAATATTTCAGGCAATTCATTCAGATGTTGAAGCACAAAATTTGAAAAATCACACAGTGATCTAGATGTCTCATTTAGGGGCACATCTGGTGGTTTCAGGTTTTTTTGCAGTTTGAAAGGGGCAGATAGAGGAAACGGAGTTTACAAAGAAAAAAATAGACTTATAGATTGCAAAAAAAAGAAGACAAATCCCCAAACCAAACCAACTCCAAACCTAGACTTATAGCTTGTAAAAAAAAAGTAATGCCATCTGAATTCAATGTTCAGCCAAGCACTGTTTATCAGGATTTCATTCTGTGCGCTAAGAACATAAATGGTTTCTTTTTTCCTGGGGCCAGATTTGGATCACTAACTTGAGTTGGGCCTGAGGGAGAAACACAGCATGTATGATGAGCTGATTAATTACCAGAAATCAAATGCCTTGCAGTCAGCAGCAATGTGCTTGAAAGAAAGCACTAGTACTATAAAAGTGGTGCATATCTACATGCATGCATGGCCAGGCAAGAACACCATGGGGATTAGGTTTCACTGTAGCCTGAAACAAAGGATTTAGGAATGATTGTTTATCCTTGACAGTGTGACCTGTGCCAGTCTTTATTAACAAGGGCTTTCAGTATATGACATTTAAAGTAACAGAACCCTCTTAAATAAACTTCAGGATTTTACCTTCTTAAAACATCACTAGGATTTCAGCTGCTTTTCAGAAACTATGGCAGTGATTCATAATTAAAGGTTAGGATATGTCTTATTTTAGGCCTTGTGTGCATAAATATAATATTTTTCAGTGTGTCTCTTAGGAAGAGCTCATTTAAAGTGGAGTGCAAACCTACCAGGAAGCCATAAATGAAGGTAGAATCATATTAAATATTAGGAACATTATACTGGATATCTTGGAAAGTTGTTGAAAAATAACAGGATTATAGCAGATAGGTTGGACCATCTTAGTAAATTTTTCTTGTCTCTGAAAGTCATGTGTATATGGATAAGATGCCTTGCAGTATTTTACGTTTTCTTACAGGATTATTTCAGAATTACTTTCTCCATCATGAAACTCAGAGAAATCACAAACTCATTTATGTCTTCTAATACATCATTTCATGCAGTCCTAGAAAATAGAGAGTCATCTTGTCTGGGTGGAATTTTCAATGGATAATTTAATATAAAACATTGTTAGATTGCTTTAAAGTGCTCTGTTTACAGTTGTCTGTTCTGGTATTTATTTGTGTCTTCCACTACTTGCTTGCCAGACAATAAATAGTACATTGTCATCTCACAAAGAGTATTTCTGCAGTTGGAACATTTTTCCCTGTACCTATGAACTACCCTTTGAACTAGTAAATGTTTCAAAATAATATGGGTGCTGTAAGTGAGGCTGTGGCAAGGATATGACAGGCTGACTGAGAAGCGGCAAAAGACCAAGCTAGATGATGGTTTCCTAGTTACAAACTGCAGTTATATAACCCTGACAGAATTTTTTGCCTAAAACCCAGTTATGGGCATGGATACGTGAATATTTTCAGCTGGACTAATTTAAAATCAAAATAACTTTTCATGTTTTCCTTTTGTTTTCTTTCCCATGATTTTTTGTGCTAAGAGGAATATAACTCAAAAAATGGCATTTTGTCTAAATTTCTGTTACTCTCTGCTATATTATCTAAGTATAACAAGCAGTTCAGATAGCTGTGAAAGCTCCCCATCTATCTAACTTCTAATGCAATAAATATTTGTAAATGATTTTTTTTTTCTGTCTTAATGACATACTTTAAATGCCTAATTCTGAAAAAAAAAAACCAACAACCCCCCCCCCAAAAAAAAACCCAAAAAACCACAACAGCAAACTAATACCGTACTGTAGCCAGACACAACAGGACATTATTCATCATTTCAGTGTTGCGTGCATGTGTCTTGCTTTCAGCCCCAGTGACCAACATATTCTTTGACCTGAGCTGGGAATCAACACATTTTTTTAACTTCTTTCCCCTCCTGGGAGTAAAGAAGCATCCAGCAGAATTAATTTGGCAAGTTACTTCTCTAAGCATGCACAGACAGAGATGAAAGAACAGGGAAATCCTTTGGATCCCATGGTCATGGTTCCTTGAATTGAGGGACACTGGGAAAGTTAAGGACAATCTTGGTTGCCCTGTAGGGCAGCCATAAGCACCCTTCAAAGTGCTGCACAGTCTCCTGAACTCTAGTTACCTTGTCAGCTACACAGTCTGTGGCCACGAGCATGGTAGCTCTATAGTATCAGCAGCAACACTGAGATAGTAATACTAACATAAAGTATCGTAATCCATGTGCCTTCTTCCTGAGATTCTCCTTCAACTGATAGAAGGAAAATAATATTGTAACACCATTTAGAAGAACTGTGAAATAAATGGAAGGAAAGCCTTCAAACTTCAATGGACAACATGCAGAGAAAGATGGGGAGAGGTTTTCCCCAGCCCCCAGCTACAACAGTGTTGGGGTACAGAGCTCAAAATCTTCAAAGCAGAAGAAACCTCTTATCTAAAGATATAATTTTTCTTCCCCAAGAACTGTAATGCTAATCCTATTAGCATATTAGTGTGTGATCATGGCTCTAGAGTTACACGCAGCATTCATACCAAATTTGAACATACTGTGAAAGCAGCTGTGAGGACTTGATGAACTCAAGATAAAAAGAGCAGTATGCATGAACTGTTGGCAGCAGCCCCATGCTAATGGGGAAACAAAGTGGAGATGAGCTGTGGCTGCACAGCTGCAGCTGCAGCTTCAGCAGGTCACCTTGATAGGTGGGCTGCTCTTGCTGCTGATGACTATGAGGATGCAGCAAGACCTGACACTCTTACCTCACTGGTAAACATAAGCTTGAGAACCTTCCTTTTGCTTCAGCATCTCTTTAATCCAGACTCCAAGTCTCTTGTGAAGCTGTGCCACAGGTACAAGGACTGCAGGAGAGCAACCTGAAACGGGGCAAAGTGATAAGCATCTCTAATCACCTCTGTGTCATAATGTCAGTCAAAGTCAGTCTGCCAAGATGAAAGACAGATGTGAAGCCTAAGATAGATAAACGTGGAACAGCTGTCACTGGGAAGGGGAGGGAGCTGCATAGAGCCAGTAGTAGCCTGTGATTATCTTCACTGGAGCAAGTATTTTAAATATTAACGAAATTATTCCAAAAAAAAAAGCATATGAAATCTTCTTAATACATATTCTACTATTTTTCCCTTTGTTATTTAAATTTCAATAATTAAAACTGTTAAATGCCCATCTTAGCTCTCTAGTTTGGATACTTTTATCCTTAATACCTAAGCAGCTGTAGTGATGATGCTTCTCCATAGGAGTTTGATGATGGAGTGAGTCTTTGACTCATACCATTAATTACAGTAAATGTGGGGATTGCTTACAGCTCAGACATTGCTTCCCAGCCACCACTCTCTTCTGACTCCTCACCACCATCGCTACCACTTACATTATTTGGCAAGCAGCCCATTTCATGAAACAGTGTCTGTGTCTAAATGTGAAACTGTGTGAAACTCATCTTAAATTTCTTCCACTGTTATTGTGCCACTTATCTCACAATGAGAGTCTATGACATCAGGTAAGTGAAACAATGCCTGTTATTCTTTTTTTAATATTTATTTATTACTTAAAAATAATGCAGAAAGTGGTTTTAACCTTTTTTTCTTGCTTATTATTACAGAATAAATATGCTGAATCCGACAGGCATCTCATTCACTTCCACAGGCTTTGTATGGCAAGTGTCTGTTATTGCAGAGAAAGACTCTGTAAAGAAGGCATTTTCAGGTGCCTTACCCAAAAGAAGGGCTTTTCTTCTGCTCTTTTCCCTCCAATGCAATGCATTTAAAATTAGACTTGTATATGATTTACACCTCAGCACTATCATTTTGGATAATCTCATCATCCATGTGATTTTTTTATTTGTTTTTAATCCCAGTAAAACCAATGCTGCCTTTTGGCAAAGAGTTCCATGGCATAATTCTTCTTCTTTGTGAAGACAAATATTTCCATTCCTCAGCTTTAAATTTCATCTCTTAACTGAATATCCCTTTGTCTGTGTAATGTGAGAAAGCTGGAGCTAAATATTCCACTCTCTGCTCTCTGTGCCATGTATTATTTTATAAAGCTTTATCTGTCCTCCTTGTGTTTATCTTTTCTCTAAAAGTCCTATTCTCTTTACTCTCTTCAGAGATTTTTTTATGCCTTCAGTTATCCTAAGAGATCATTTTCAACTGTTTTCTCTTTCTTCTTTCCTCAGCTTTTTCAACAGATGTGACAAAAACATTCTGCCATAAACCTGTCAATTGTTCATATAATGACATGAAGTATTAGCTACCTAGTTTTCCATCATTTCTAGATGGCATTCCTGAAGGTACACTTAGTTTAATTAATGTCTCAAAGACCATGATTCCCTTAAACACAAATAAAAGGCAGAGGTTAAGTCTTATTTTATTTTATACCTGCACACTTTCTAAAATCTGTCATGTTTATATGTGTTTATATAATACATGTTTATATGGTAATACTGACTGCCTGTAGCTCTTTCTAGAACCTGTAAATTTAAAATATAACAAAAAGCTATGAAAAATTTAATTGCATTTGGAATATTAATTTCTACAGATACAAACTGTCTGTGCTGTTTAGCTATATCGGGCTATAAGATTAAGAGAGACAGATCGACATTTCAAAATTCATCTGAGAGGTACATTTCAGGAGTTGCATTCATACATGTCTCATCTTTTGGCTGCCTTCTCTTCTCCCCATCTGCTGCAATGGCTGGCTGCCTGCTCCTGCGCTGGCAAAGCCACAGCCACCATGCTGCCATTTTGCCATGCCACCATGCTGCCATACCACCATACCGCTGTGCCCCATGCCACCGTGCTGCTGTGCCATGTGATGGAATCCCTAGGCAGCACACACCCTCTCTGCTGCAGTAGGTCCTTCCTGATGTTAATGTTGAAATATTGGTTTCACATCCCCCTTTAAACATCATTACACCTGCCTGATATTTACATGCCAAAAGTACAAAATGGGAGCACAGGAAAAACCTGAAACACAAAGAGTAAAGTGCAGTTCATTACGCAGTGCTTTGATCTTGAGAAAACAGAAGGCTAATGGAAGAAAACTAACTCCTCCCAAGCTGTGGGGGAGACTGCAGGGATGGTATCGTGTGCCCTAGAAATACCCTGGGATTTCCATGTCCACAGGCACAAGCTACAGTCATAGAAGGACAATAGCACCTTCTAGATAGATGATGGGCAGCATAAACGTGAGTCAGGCATGTTTGCCTGTAACCCTGTGCACTACTGAGCCAGGCTGACTGGATCTGAAAAACACTTAACAACTTACCTGGGTGTTTCCTGTCTCTGATACCAGTGCATGATGATGATGGATGGATTCACATCTAGCTATACCCTGCTATGTATTCCAGGTGGAAGAAGTGAAAATGAAATAAAAAGGAGCAAAAAAGGATGTTTTCAATTTCCAACAAGATAATGGTCAAGGAGAAAAAGAGAAAAGGTGTACATACGCTCATGCATGTACGCACATACACACATATATGCAGTAACATTCGCAGTCTTTGCTGGCTCTGTTACCTCCCACTTAGCTTATACCAAAAGAATGAAACACTGTTTAAACAAAATGTGATTTTCAGTCTAATAGTTCTCCCCTCTGTTCTGTGGGATATTTCCAAATAAAATGCTACTTGTTATCAGCTACAGATAGCTAGCTGTATGCTATTCCATGCTGCTATTTTATCCTATTTATTTAAAAATAAATGAATCTACAAAAATTATTCTTGTTATAGAATCAGAGAAGCTTAATCAATACGAAACACCTGTTTATATTTCTCACTATTTTTATTATTACTTCAGCTCCACTGTATTTGAAAAGCTGGTATGCACTGGCCACTGTTTTTCTTTCTAATAATTTGCAGCCTGTCTAACTGCTCAGTTTAAAACTACCCAGACATCTCATTAACACTAATGCTCCCAACTTTGCCAAACCCAGAGAATTTCAAGGTCTCAATGAAAACAAATGGACTTTTTCAAGAAAGAGGTCTGTAGTGTTTCTACCATCTTCAAGAAAGATCAAAAGTTTATTGAGAAATGTTCCATGGAAAGCTCCAAACATTTTTCTGCAATCTTGTCACCATGTTTGTCAATTCGTTTTAGTGAAACCAATCGTTGCGTTAACAGTGGTGGCTATGTAAATCCTGAGATTATTTGGTTAAATATACTCCTCTTTTCTATCATTCCCTCTTGCTCATTTAACTAGTGACTTTCAACTCCACACCATCCTGACTGGGCACAGTTTAAACAGCAGGATCTGTTTCCGTATAGATCATGTTGACATTAAAAAATTTGATCAATTCTAAGTAAAATATTTGTTGTTTCCTGGGAAGAGGTGATAAAGTCTTTAGAGAGAAGTTATTCATCCACGTAATCCTATTTATTTCAGTGAAATTGCTTTGTTTTGAACAGAGAAGTCATTCTACAGCATGGCTACGTTGATTATAACAATTTATTTTTTTTTATATTATCATAAGTTCAAGTATGAGGAGGGAAGACTGAGATTTTAGAATGCTGGTTTTATGTGTCATTGCTGTAAAGTGTGACATTACCTATGAAAGCAAAATAACTTCCTTGGCTATCATACAAAAATTCTCCTTTCTAGGGGACAAGACAGATCAACATTTGTGTAGCTGCTAGTTGCAATAATGCTCTCAGTTCCCAGAACCTGCAGTTTGCAAATTAAGCTCTCCACTGGCCATTTTCAAATGTAACAGCTTTGCAACTCGCATTAAATAGAATCAATAAATGTTAGTCTAGGAGACAAAAATGTACATGCACAACCACAGAGGCACATAGACTTTCATATATGGGAAAGTTGTTTTCCTGGGATCATCCACCTGCCTGATTAAAAGGCTGGCAGGATTTGCCCTTCCTTAGAGAACTTGCTGATAAGTCTAAGTTACTCTGATAATTACTAAAATATTTTAAAAGTAGAAAGTGTTTCTCATGGCCTTCACTTTCCTGCCAGTTTCTTGCTAACTGTATTACAGCTGTCCATTTCCATGCTCTTCAACAGAGATTGTACTTTCAAAAAAAGGACTTCCAAGGAGAAAAAAAAAAAACAAAACCCAACAAACTTAAGCCAAAAAAATATCATGCTCTATTATGAAACAGGGAAACAAAAAGGTTTTCTTGTGTATACAAGAAAATATCTTTTACAAAATAAGAACAAAGCTTGTTTGGATACATCTCAAGTCATGTGCTTACGAATATTTTCTTGTGTATATGTACATATATACGTATACATTAATCTTAAATTGATAGCATTCCAATGCTTTCATCATAGTTCAATAGTGTGTTTTAGTGAAATAGACCTACAGTATGGCTCCTTTTATATTTGAATTAAAATTATTTACAGATATTAACTAATCCTCAAAACACTTTGGAAACTGAGGCTGAGATTTCAAGTCATTGTCGGAGCCTGGATTAAGTCTGAAGGTCTAATGAGAACCTTTAGACCAGAGGAATTAAGGAAGTGCATTAGTCTGTTTTTTGTATAGGTATGAACTTAATTAAAATTAAGTTAAAAAATTAAAAGCCTGAGAGGTGGTATCCATCTTCATCGCTTGTTTACATCCTTTCTATCAACCCAAATGACTGATTAGTTTGGAAAGCAGTCTAAACCAGATATAAAATATAGTCAGATTGGAACTGCCACATTAAAGCTGTAACTTTATATCTTAAAATATTCAGAATAGAAATTAAAACATATACCAGTCTCAATAACTGCCATTTACTTACCACATTTCTTTCAGTAATTTCTCTGCTGTCCTGGCTAATTGTTCCTTATGTGCAGTTAAGCATGTCACACTGCATCACTCCTTCTTTCAATCTGCCTGATCAAATATGGTGACTTTTCTTACCGGTTTCTGTCTGGATTGAAAAGGTTTTAATTCTTTTCTCTGAAGCATATTGACCACTTGAGTCTAGCATGCACCAGTCAGGTCTCAGTGATATGTTGATAGTTCTGCATTTTACAAAAAATTCTCCACATACTGTAATAAGCTCACCTAGGATTACATTTGCTTATATGATTATGAAATCTGATAGCTGCTTGAAAGGAAAATAGTATCTAAAATCTCTATAAACAAGTAAGAAGCCTCTTTATGCTCCTTGCTGTACAAAGTCTCTCTCAGCTGAAGATCCTGCCTTCAAACAGAAAAGTAGGACCAGGTAAAGGGGAATGGATGGAATGAAGTGGAGATGAGACTATGGTAGAAGGATGTAATTGCCTGCTGTGGGGGAAAAACCAGGACAAAAGCAGGGGCTGTGTTCCCCCAGATCTCATCTTAAAGCCTTTGCAATGTGATTCTCCTACATCTCTCACACATTACCCATTACCTTGACCCCCTTACCATCACTTTCTGACGGAGGTGCTATCTCAGAGCTCTTTTACATAAGGAGTTAGAATTTCCTTTAATGGAAATGAAAACAGTTTAATTTCAGTTGTCAAAATACAACACAATTCAGAAGATGAATTCTTGTGTTCCCCAACTAACATTCACCTCCTGAGTGCCTTATAATTACATCGACAGTGAACCCTGGGAAAGAATGAAATTTAATGATATGAAAGGTGTGGGGGAAATGAGCATCAATTTGTTAAATACTTCATTTTCTCTCTGGATTTTAACCTTCGGAGATTACAATGCACATATGAAATGTGACTGCAAAGAGCAGAGTGAACAGAAAAGCCTATCTAGTGAGAGTATAATATCATAGCTGTATTCGAAATTCCTGAAGCGCTCCAGACTTCTGGCTGCAGGATGTTTTCCCCAAAGTACCTAATGTAAACATAAGTCTGTTTATATTTCAGTAGGTGTGAATAAACTCAGCCAATATTCAGTGCCAAGAAAATGAAGCATTTTTTTTTCCCCATCACAACAATTGATGTAAGTAATCAACTTGCTGTGTGTTGCGAATGATGCCTTCGTTCTGATGTCTCCAATAAACAATATTAATGCATAAGTGTTTGAGAAGCTTGGAGCAGATAATTTTCTACAGAGAAAAATCTTCATTACCCACTGTTTTTGTGGTAAAAGAAACCCAACACAATGTTTTACAAGACAAATTCCCTGATGTTGTGATGACATGCAACAGATTTTAATGGTTAATTCTTAATCGTGCCCATACTATAAAAAGAGGCATTGTGCCAGAGGTGGCAGGAGGAGGGGAGGCAGGGGAGTGATGGTTCATAGCAAAGAAAACAGCGGCCTTCTCTTTCTCCTGGGATGCTGCAGAGACAAGCCAGCAGCAGAAACACAACTGAGATTTTGGTAGTACTGGTAGTACTGGGGGGAGATGCTTGAGTGGGGGTTCAGGGCAAAAACAGGATTTTTCTAACAAGCAAGGAGGCAATAGCATCAGGTGGAACAGAGTTCCCTGCGTTTGCAACAGCCTTTTTTAAATGAGATGTTTCTGGGGGAACTGAAACATTTAATCTGTAGCCAAGAGCACAGAAGGGAGGTGGCTTTGTATTTTGTAAAAATAATGAAGCCATAGATCCAGAGCCAAATTTTGAAGAGGATTCTAAATGCTGTTTTGGGGAAAGATTATGGAAAGAATTACCAGTAGCTGTTGTCACCTCCCAAAGCCCCACTGCTGAAAGAAAGTAGTGAATAGCTTTCCTAATCTTTTCTCTCATCCCTTTCTTTTGGATGAAGTCAAGCAGAATGTAGTTAAAGGCTCTGTTTCCACTGAAATCTTCTGTGTGAGATTAGACCTTCTGAATCCAGCCTTTCCCAGCAGACACTCTTTTTCTTGTCTCCTTTTTTTTCTTTTTTTTTTTTTTTTTACAGTAATCAGTGTTTAATTACTTGACTTTTACATGGTACAACCTTTGAGACCTTCCTGACTTGCTGAGTATTCAAAGTGTAGTGTTCCGAGTGTTCAACAACTGCAATTGCCTTGTTAACGCTTACAATACAGGGGAGGAAAGGGAAAAGTCTCCAGAATCTGAAAGTTACACAGATTTGTTACATGTCTTGAAATCAGGGGCTGCACTGAAATCAAATATGAACTAACAAAGGCCTTTATGACTTTTAGGTCTGATCTAGCTGCATATGCATACATATTCATGCATACCCACTTTTAGTTTGCATTTGGACTTTGCACAACTTTCTGGCTTTCTGCAAGCAGAAAGATAGGTTTCAACCTGTGTGGCCTCACACCCACTTCCACCCTCAAATTTGACTTTGAGGTTTTGAGTTCAAGCAAACTTAAAATTGCAAAGAGAAACACCATCAAAACCAATGAGTTTTCTCTGGCTCAGTGTCAAAAGTGAGAGAAACTGCACATTTTGCACGCTTTTGGAATATGGCTTCATGGGAACATTTCAGAAACATTAATCATCCTTTCAGGAAACTTCAGGTCTCATGTTTTACATTTGCTAACACATATAAATCACAAATCTGGAGCATCAGTTCTGATCTCAATTACATTTGACACAATTCTCTTGTCATCAGTTGGGTTAAATATTTTTTACTCTGGGTCCCAATCCTATAAACAGTTTAACAATACAGCTTTAATATTAGGCATATGCATAAATGCTTTCAAGACAGCAGCCTCAGTTTAAGGCTATGAAACTTAATTATTCAGAAGGTGAAAGTATTGTATTATATGATCATTTCTTCCATTTTATTTTTATTGTTTTCTCTATCTAATTTTAGTTTATAAGAATTTCAGGAAATGTCACACAAATTCAGCGGAAGCTTGAAACATTGTATTGTTTGACTAATTAATACTAAAAAGTTTATCTTGAACAAAATGTCATATCCCTCAATTATGTCTAATGAGGAAAAACATAACTCTTAATAGGCCTCTTGTAAATTAAGTAGCTCATTTTGAAAAAAGTAAGAATCGCTAATTATTTGGTAGAAACATGAGCTAAAACCTTACTGAATTTTATATATTAATAAAAGATTACTATCTAAGGAAAAATGTAACTATTAAAAAAGAAATATTTTTTCTGTTAAAAAGAGTTAACATTTTTCTGTGATTCCTTGTAGAAACACATAAATAGGAGATAATGTCATAGCATTTTTTTAACTACAGTAAAAACTGAGATATCGTGTTCTTGCTTCTTCCCAAAAGCAAATTTACAAAGCTGTACTTAGCAGTCCATTGATATCCTAAACTGGCAGTAGAACCTTAAAAGCAGATTTTGGAAACACGGGAGTCAGCAATTCATGACCAAAAATTTACAAAGTTTAACCAAAGGCAAAATTGGCTTAGTTTAGATTTAGGTAACTCCTATTTTGCTGACATCAGTTGAATCAATGAATTGATCAGAAAAAAGTTGTAATTTAATGTAGGTTTTTATTTCAAATTTGATTTTAACACTAACTGAAAAATATTTTGCCTGTCTTCTATTTAACTTAAACTGTTGGAATTTACAGTAGTCATTTAAAGCAATAGTAATAATAATAATAATAGCAATAATAGTAGTTGTCATTATTATTATTTATACAATGGGAATTTTTTAACTGTATGTGCACACAAAAACTTTGAAATAAAGTCTTTAAGCTGGAGACTAGAGGACTGTCACACTAGAGGATCCATGAAACGTGCTCCACTTGTTCTGTTACATAAAAGCTTCTAGATTGGTCAAAAAGTTCCCTAAATCTCAAAAATTTTCTCTGCAATAAACTGGAAAAATTTTTCAGGAATTTTTTCATCCACTGAAGAAATTACTTAGTTCTCCTCCTCTTTCCCACAGAGAAGCAATATCTTCCATGTTACTTTGTTATCTGCTCATGATGGCTAAGAGCAGGAGCAATTTAGCTACTCAAACAAGTCTGATTTGTAGTCTGAAAGTAGAAATCATTAGGAAAATGCTATTTGGCTAGTGGCAGCTTAAACAGTGATATATGATTTTCACTCATTTTATGTAATTTCTGCACAATTCTTAGCTCTATTTAAGTGAATCTAGGAAATTTTTGCTGTGAAATGGAAAGATTTGTGCATGTTAAATGGGAGATTATAAAACACTGTTTTTGCAGCTGTCTGATCTCCTGTTACTTGACGCATTTTTCATTTACTTTCTCTTCTCTGGTGTACTTCAAACAGAAAACTGGAAAAGACTAATGCAGTTTCTCAGTTTAGTCTGGTTTGGATCTTGAAATAACTTTTAAGAGTAAACAACTGACCTAATTACACATACAGTGAAGGCATTAAAATGCAATATGGTCTGCAAAATGCAGTATGGGCAGAAAAATACTATGGACTTCAAACCAAAAAAAGCTGCAAAACGTCCTTGTAAAAATTGCTTTACTACAGAGAGACACAATCAGGTTATTACCAACAGTGTGGTCTTAGAAACTGAAGGCAGCTATTTTTCTGTTCAGAAGTTTGGAGGAAAAGAATGGCAAACTGCTAAAAATATGCCTTCCCATGAGAAGCACCTTTGTTTTCTGAAGGGAAATTAGTTGTAATACCCTGTATACTATACTGAAATGCTTACTAATAGGAATGAACGCTGAATTTTAAAAACAAATCTAACAAACAAACAAACAACTTTTTTTTTTTTTTTTCAGTCACCCTTTTATAGTCTTCCTAAGAGATTTACAGTCTCTATAGCTGTAAATGGTGTGACTGAGTGATCTCTCAGTGAGAACTGCCATGGTACTGTTGCTTCCCAGCAGGCAGTCCAGTCAGATGATGTAGAGTAGGCGTAGGGAGACAGATCCCATTTGAATGCATGAAAAAAACATGATGCTGAAATTTCATAGCTGTTGTAGAGTATATTCTGGATGCCTGATCCTCATTTTTTGCACGCTTGGAGCTTCCATTCAAACATAATGCTGGATTTGTGCAAAACTGCACTCTGTCACTTGTTTGAATTTATCAGCATTTAATTTATGCCAACTCTGAACACACTGCAGGGCAGCACAGAAATCACAGGAGCCACACAGGGCTGATGACCATGCTGCCTTCATTCCTGTATGAGCTGGGGCTGCAAAGCTACTCACCCTGGCCTTTTGGAAAGGCAGAAGCAGCAGAGGAATCACTCCTGAAATTTCTTACCACAGATGCCTCATCTGTAAATTGGGACTAATAGCACTTCACTATTTTGAGCAGTCCTTAATGTAGAGTTCAGACCTTTCAATAGAATCCACTCTGAGCCTCAAGTGGTTTCTCCTCTGCCCAACAACCTGCTTCTGCAAAAGTTGCTGACTAGCTTGATAAGGAGCTGGATTAAGCTATTTGTTATCTGCCTGTATTGTACCCCAGATACTTATCTAAGGTACTTATATCAGCACCTTTACACCTAAGCACTTCCTAGTCTGTAATGAAAAGTATTTCCTTTATCATAGTCCTGGAAATAGTATTCTTTCCAATTTATAAATGGGAAACTGAAGAGGAGAGAGTAAATGATTTTTCTGCAGTTTTAAGAAAGATCCTGAGGTGAAGGAAAACCTGCCCCTTGCCTGGATTATATGTCAGGCTGCAGCAACAACCACTTGGCAGGGAAAACAAGTGGAAGTCAGTGGAAAGGGAGGAAAAGATGTTTTTTTTTTAAAATATATTATTTTGTTTATTTATCAGCTATAAATCCAACTCTACAAATTGCCCTGATCACAAGGGTGGAGGGAAGCTCATTAAAACCAAACTGTTATTTTTGCTTTCTTTAATATGCTTTGGATCATATCATATCCATAACGAATCCTTATGAGGAAGTGTCTCTCCCTGAGCAAGCAGAGAAGCAATCATATAAGAGTCAGGGAGAAGATACATGGCCAAGTCTTTGGGGCAATAGGAAAGAAGAGATTTTTCTAGGAACTTAGTGAGTACTATGGAGAGTTTGGGCAACTTTTAAAGCCACTGAAAGAGTGAAGGATTGGTCTCATGAGTACAAACTGACAGGGAAAAGATTGGTTTCCTGTCTTTCTTATTTAGTATTTCCCTTGTGGCATGTCTGAGGTTTCTTTATCTGAAGTGTTTTCTATCTTATAGTTTTGTTGCTTCTTCTTAGTGGCCTTTTTCTTTAGAGCCTGGAAGCCATCTAGGAGTTTTATGTGCTTACTTCAAGGTAAAAGGGCAGATTGTTCCATGCAGAGTGAGCCATTTGGGAAAAATTTTAGTTTGATTCCTACAAAAATTGGTTTTAAATATAGAAAGGTGTCAAGTTATTACTTATTGTACATAGAAAATTGGGGGGGGGGGGAGATATTAACATATTTATGTCATAACTATTTAAATTATTGCCCTAAATTGTATACCAGACATTTGTTGTCTGAACTAGCAGCAAGTAACTGACCTAAGGAAAAAAGGAGTTTCTCTGTTATATCATTTCTATCACTTCTTATTAAATGCCTGTGTCTCACTATATTGTGAGGTATAGCACTGGCTGAGGTTACATTGCAACATAGTCCAGGTGACACCATGCAACAGGACAATTGCTGTTAAAAGAAAAATGGAGTTAAGATAAATCAGCCCTTACTATAAGGGCCGTTTAGTAGGATTATAAAAGAAAAGCTGTTTCTTCAATTACAGTAAAGTGCAGTCGATCCTCTGACTCTTCTCTGGCTGAAGGTGCAAAGAGAAGCATTTGCACAAGCTTTGTTCTACAGAGAGATTCCTCTGAAGGTGACCCTTGCACAGAAACCAGTCCCTGGACACTCTCATTTATTGCAGTTAATATTAGCTGGAGAGCCTCAGCTTAACAGTTTATTCTTTCACAAGTGCTCAGGCTCTTTTGAGAGCTAAGATGCCTGAGAGAAACTTCAGGTAGGAGTAACAATGCTTCCTTCAAGTGAAGCAGCCCCTGAGGAGAGTAGCTCCTTTTTATGCAGGATTACCTAGACTGTACTTGTCCTTGCATCAAGTCGGCTGAGCTACCTGGTGCTTGAGGTATGCCACTGAGTATAACCCAGCTTTTTTGGCTAGCAGAGGGATTGGCTTTGTGTCAAGAACCATCTCCGATATCTAGCTGATACACTGAGAGTATCAAATGTAAGCCTCATACCTAGATATCTTCAAAAGAATAGTGAGATTACAGTTGGGCTTGATGGTATGTGGAGAGAAAAACAAGCCAGGTAGGCAGGAGGCCCTGAGGAAGTCCTCTAAAGCAATGTGCTGGAGAGCACAGAGAGCTGCCTGGATATGCCAGACCTCATTTGTATGATGGATATGAAGCATTTGTGACATTTTTGTTTAAAACATCACTCTAGGTAACCCTGGAGTGATCATGATGTTTGTATTAATGTTTGGGAATGTCTGTACAATGTTTCTGGGAGAGAAGGGTCATCAAACGCTCTGTCATATTCTTCAGCTATTGCAGAAAGGAAATAGTGAGGAAAGGAAAGGGCAATGGAAGAGTTTTCTTTCAGGTCTTATGTGTTTTATAGTGAGAACAGAGAGGATCTGGAGTGTCACTGATGTGTTCTTGCAATAACTGTACACATGATGTGTAGATTGTTAAGAGCAAAGGAGGGGGAACAGTTGTGGTGAAGCTCAAAGGAGTGAGGAAACCAAAGTGAAGTGGAAAGCAAGTGAAATACCTTAGGCCGATTTCAGTTGTGGAGAGAAGGAATGCTGGAGGGACTCCAGCAGCCCTACCAAGCTCTGATCACTGCAGCAGCTCTAGGTAGATCCTGCTTAATACTTACATGTCCTTAACAACATATGAACTGCAGACCCAGTGAACTACATGCAAATTTAATCAGCGGAGCAAGACTGAATCATCTGATATACCAGCATCTCTGTCCTGCTGAAATAGCCTGGGGCAGGTAGGCTTGCTGATCTTAATTATTGAAGTTTCCCAAGTTACTGTTTTCTTGTATCTCATTCTCATTTGTAAAGTCTCCTGTTGATTTGTTCTGCTTAATAGTCCCCTGGTTTGGGGTGGGTTGTTCATTCTTAGTCATAGAAGGAAAATTAGGAAAGATTGCTCATTCTTGAGCATAAAAATAGATTAATCTCATTTTTTGCAATCTGTTATTCAGATTTTGTTAGAAACACAAAATGTAAACCCCTTTCCTCTGTATTCCCTGGCAAAGTTGCCACTGGATCTAGCATTCTTCCACTGCTGAGGAAACAATCTTGGGGCTTATTATTTTTTAATAAAATACGTGAATAGTTACTCATGTAAATGTTCTACTTCAATTATTGATTGGATTTCCATCCTTCTAATGTTATACCTAAGGCATCTTTCTCAGTTCTTTTGTATTTATCACTCTGTATAATATACAGAGAGAATATACATATTTCTTACTGTCGTTTTCCATCTGTATGAAACAGCACATCAAGTGTCGATCAGCAAGGGAATAGAGACAAAAAAGCATTTGTGGCTGTTGACAAGTTTTTGCTTCCCTGGCAGAAACCTTTGCTAAGTTTATGTTTTATTATTTCAATTAATTGGGCAGCCATATAGCCCAAGTACTATTTAGCTTAAAATAATGTTCAGTTTATACGAGTCCCAAATTTTACCTTAAAAAGTACAGTATTCTGACAGTGATTTTACAAGAGTAGACAAGCATGAAATTAATTTTATATATTAACACTAGGTAAGCTTGCAGCTTCCTAACATTGATAGGAAATTTTACTAGAACTGTAATATAAGGCTGTGTGGATTTTCCCCCTTTCAGTTAGGTGAATTTCTTCAGCAATTCAAACCTCTAATAACTTTTTAAAATAGGGTATCTAAATTTCTATACCAGGACTTCCTAATCTAATTTTACTCTGTAGCTGTAATATAAAATATATTTTTATATACATAATATTATTATGGCACTATATAGTTAGATTGGTACCATGTTGGGAAGTTTAGATTCACTGAATTAGAGAAAGCTTGTTTTACAGTTCAGTTTAGACTACGAAAGTAGGGTTGAATAAACATTGGGGATGTCTGTCCACTATCCTAGTATATGGATCCCTGTTTTAAAGCAAATGAACAATGAGTAGGAAGTCAAGTAAGGGATCTAGGAGACCGGCGTGGTTAAACAAGGAGCTGCTGGGCAAACTCAAGTGGAAAAGGAGAATCTATGGATTATGGAAGGAGGGGCTGGCCGCTTGGGAGGAATATAGGACAGTTGTTAGAGGATGTAGGGAGGCAATTAGGACAGCTAAGGCCTCCTTGGAACTCAATCTTGCTAGTCGGGTTAAAGACAATAGAAAGGGCTTCTTCAAATACATAGCAAATAAAACTAAAACAAGAGGCAATATAGGCCCACTGCTGAACGAAGTGGGTACCCTGGAGACAGAGGATATAAAGAAGGCAGAGGTGCTGAATGCCTTCTTTGCCTCTGTCTTTACTCCTGCAGACTCTCCCCGAGGGCCCCGGATTTCTATAGCCCCAGAAGGAGTCAGGACAAAGGAGGAGTTTGCTTTGGTAGATGAGGATTGGGTTAGGGATCAGCTATGCAAACTGGACATCTGTAAATCGATGGGTCCGGATGGAATGCACCCACGGGTGCTGAGGGAGCTGGCGGAGGTCATTGCTAGGCCACTTTCCATCATCTTTGGTAAGTCGTGGGAAATGGGCGAGGTGCCTGAGGATTGGCGGATGGCAAAGGTCACACCAATCTATAAGAAGGGCAAGAAGGAGGACCCGGGTAATTATAGACCGGTCAGCCTTACCTCCGTCCCTGGAAAGATGATGGAACAACTTATTCTTGACTCCATCACTAGGCATATCAAGGATGAGGGGGTCATTAAGAACAGCCAACATGGTTTTATGAGGGGGAAGTCATGTATGACCAACCTTATAGCCTTCTATGAGGAAGTGACTAGGTGGAGGGATGATGGTAGAGCGGTAGATGTAGTTTTTCTTGATTTCAGTAAGGCATTTGATACTGTCTCCCACAGCATCCTCATAGATAAGCTAAGGAAGTGTGGGCTTGACGATCAAGTAGTGAGGTGGATCGAGAACTGGTTGAAAGGAATAAGGCAGAGAGTTGTGGTCAATGGCGCAGAATCTAGCTGGAGGTCTGTGACTAGTGGAGTTCCACAGGGGTCGGTGCTGGGACCGGTGCTGTTTAATATTTTCATCAATGACCTGGATGAGGGAACTGAGTGCACCCTCAGCAAGTTTGCTGATGACACAAAACTGGGAGGAGTGGCTGACACACCAGAGGACTGTGCTGCCATTCAGCGAGACCTGGACAGGCTGGAGAGTTGGGCGGGGAGAAACTTGATGAAATTTAACAAGGGCAAGTGTAGAGTCTTGCATCTGGGGAAGAACAACCCCATGTACCAGTACAGGTTGGGGGTTGACCTGCTGGAAAGTAGTGAAGGGGAAAGGGACCTGGGGGTCCTGGTGGATAGGAGGATGACCATGAGCCAGCAATGTGCTCTTGTGGCCAAGAAGGCAAATGGCATCTTAGGGTGCATTAGAAAGGGAGTGGTTAGTAGGTCAAGAGAGGTTCTCCTCCCCCTCTACTCAGCCTTGGTGAGGCCGCATCTGGAATATTGCGTCCAGTTCTGGGCCCCTCTGTTCAAGAAGGACAGGGAATTGCTTGAAGGAGTCCAGCGCAGAGCCACAAAGATGATTAAGGGAGTGGAACATCTCCCTTATGAGGAGAGGCTGAGGGAGCTGGATCTCTTTAGCTTGGAGAAGAGGAGACTGAGGGGTGACCTCATCAATGTTTACAAATATGTAAAGGGTAGGTGTCAGGATGATGGAGCTAGGCTTTTTTCAGTGATATCCGGTGATAGGACAAGGGGCAATGGGTGTAAACTGGAACATAGGAAGTTCCACGTTAACATCAGGAAGAACTTCTTTACTGTAAGAGTGACAGAGCACTGGAACAGGTTGCCCAGGGGGGTTGTGGAGTCTCCTACACTGGAGATATTCAAGGCCCGCCTGGACAAGTTCCTGTGTGATGTACTGTAGGTTACCCTGCTCTTGCAGGGGGGTTGGACTAGATGATCTTTTTAGGTCCCTTCCAACCCTTGGGATTCTGTGATTCTGTGATTCTGTGAACTGCAAGCACAGTAGAGCTCAGGATATTCTTCAGAAACAGCTGTTGCCTCTCCCATGGATACTCAAGGGAGAGGTTTGTATTCTGTGACTGATTTCTATCTACTGGATGGCTGGGTTCATCCTGACACATCCAGGTGTGCCTGATCCAGATTCTTGCATAAACCATTCAGTCAGCTGCAGCTGGAAAGAGGTCTACCTGAGAAGCACCATGTCTTTATTATATGTTTCTTCTTAAGTCATTCTTTAGTTCTGTGATTTCCTAATTGAGTGCATTCCAGTAAAACCATTCTAGGAATTTGTTCTGCAAGTTTAAAGTCAGATTGTATTTTTTATGCCAGTGCATTTCTACCTTAATATATTTTGATAATGTCTATCAGCAATAAAGCAAGCAGGACTAAGTCTTTAACCGTAGATCAAAAAGTACTTGTAACTAGCTACTACAGTGTACAGTGTGCATATTTAATTACAGCACGCAAGGACTTGTGATAGGTTTAGGCATGGTAATAGATGGTTTCTAATATAATTGTATACTCTCCTTTTCTTGTGAAAAAGTAAAAAAACCTCTTTTTATTTTGCCTTTTTATTGTAAATTAGAGTTTTAAGTGATGTGGCTGTCATTTAAATATGCTAATTATGCTATATTTTTTTACAGTCCATTAGACATACCCATAAAAATGTATCTTAAGTTCTAAGCCTTTTGATTAACTTGTTGAGACTCAGTATTCTCCAATACTTGTTTAAGACTGGTAATTGGCATTCAGAGAGGTAGCAGAATGCACCTGCCATTCTGACCACTGGTGACCTTCACTATGAATTAACTGCAAAATCCATGTCAGGCAGTTAATTGAATGAAACTGTGAACTTGTAAGTGGTAATGGTTATGATTAGTGTATAACATGCCATAACAGTAATGATGTAATCTTCATCTCAGGAGATTTAGGGTTGAAGTCTTGGGGGTTTTATATGGCAGATTAAAAAGGGGTGTAAATGACAAGTGGGAAGCTTGAAAGGGGGAGAAAGCAAAAGGAATCCCTCTTCTCTTTTTCCCAAAGACTATAAAGATAAAAATATTTAATTGGATTTGAGAGGTTGGTGAACTTTTTATTCCCTTCAAAGTGCTTCATCTGTCTTGAAGGCAGAAAGAACTGTCAGCATCCCTTTCATCTGGGCTAGGAAAGGTATTTGTCACTTGTGGTTGGATGTGCAGAGTAGCATTAAAATGACCGGGTTTTGTTGTTGTTTCAGGAAGCCAGAGAACATCTGTGGCTCACTGGGGCACATGCTGTGCATAGTATGTATGGGTGGACTGGCTTATATGCTACTTTTTTGTTGGATACTTTCATAGCCATTACAGTAACGAGATTAGTGCTGCAAAGCTGCTCATGCTTTCTTTAGACTTTACATTTTTGTATACTGGTGACAAATATGAACTGAGCAGCCAGAAAAAGACATTTGGTAAGGATGATGTGGGTATATCTAAGTACACCCTGCATGCAAAACGGAAGAGCTTTTGTAAACTGGATGGATCCTGCTGGGGTTTTAGCTTTAGAGTCCACAGATAAAAAAGAACTTGTCTTTTGTGAAATTTGCTCCTGACTCCATGCCCTGTTTATATGCTTGTTAGAATATGACATCTTGCAAATATACTCTGCAAGGCATGTTGCTGAACCAATAAATGAGAGAAATGAAGCTTTTCATGGCTGTTGCATCAGGCTAGTAACTCATCAGCTGAAATGGAGCATATGCCCAGAAATGCAAAGGAAGGCTTTGCAAAGTGCTGCCACTCTAGTTTAAGCATAACATTCTCAATTTGACAGTAGTTGTATTATTGAATCACAAAAGTGTATTTCAGAAATCTGCATATTTACACTAACAAATTAATTATTATGTAAATTCTGTTTAATATGAATGAATTATGGGAACCAAATTTAACTAGAGTATAGGAAGAGCAATGGAGTAATAATCTAGCTATTAAAATGGTCGAAGATCTGCACCACAGGAGTTATATTAAACTTACTAGTAATTTAGTGCGTTAGGCTTTCTTGTCAGTACATTTGTGACCTAGTTATAATGAAACACATATTCTGTCGTGAGAGACTCAGATACAGGCATCTGCCTTCTTTGTGCGGTCCACATGAAAGCTTCATTGTGGTTGTTTTAATGCATACAAATACATGTATTGATTAACATGACTAGGCTGCATACATGTATGTTTACATCAGAAATAGAAATTAAGTACTAGCTAACATGATAAATCCACTGTCATGCATTATAGAAACACAGGCTATATTGTTTCTCTCTGTTATCATGAAAGTGTGGATAGAAGTACACCTCTCTAGGGATGTTTACATTTACATCCATGTAGGGATGCAACAAGGGGTACTGGCTTTAAACTGAAAGAGGGTAGGCTCGTCAGGGGTTGTAACTATAGGAAAAGGATAAGGGGTTTAAACTTACTTAAACAGGGGAAATTCAAGTTAAAAATAAGGAAGAAGTTCTTTACTGTGAGTGTGGTGAGGCACTGGAATGGGTTGCCCAAAGAAGTGGTAAATGCTTCATCCCTGGCAGTGTTCAAGGCCAGGCTGGACAGAGTCTTGGGCAACTTGATCTAGTGTGAGGCGTGCTAGCCCATGGTAAGGGGGATGGAACTAGACGATCTTAAGGTCCTTTCCAACTCTAACTATTCTATGATTAGGAAGAGATTCTTCCCTGTGAGGGTGGTGAGACACTGGCACAAGTGGACCAGAGAAGTTGTGGCTGCCCATCCCTGTCCGTGTTCAAGGCCAGGTTGGATGGGGCCTTCAGCAACCTGGTCTAGTGGAAGGTGTCCTGCCTGTAGCAAGGGGGTTGTAACTAGGACTTTAATGTCCCTTCCAACTCTAACCATTTGATGATTCTGAATAGTTTTTAGAGGTTTGTAATTTGCCTCTGATCTGACATGCCAAATCTAATAATATGAAATATTTCAGGTTTTTTCCCCGAACACCTTCCTTGTTCACTATTTGATCCAAAAACTATAAGGCAGTATATGGTTTTCTATGTTCCCACACTTAACCCCAGCTTTGTTTCTTTAGGATGAAGTTATTGCATTTCCATGAGGTCCTGGTACATCTTTTAATGCAAGATTCTAAATAAGCAGCTCACTCTTTGGTTTTGTTTCTGAGTGAAATGGCTGCAGCTACATCACGTGTATTTTTGAAACTTTCCCGGTAAATTTGATTGATACGCATTTTCACAAGTTATGGACAGAAAAAGTCAGTTAATACAGGTCTTGTGGTGGCAAGAGGCCAGGTGTAGAAGAGGGTCTATTACCAACTATTTGGAAAGAAAGATCACATGAAGCCTGTATTAGGCATCAGTGAATCCATTAACAGAAAAGATTTAAGAGATGTCTAAACCTCAGAGATGCTTCAGTCAGGGTTCATGCTGTCTTGAACATACCGATTAAGTAATCTATAGGAATCCAGGTTGCCCTATCTATGGGTCCCAGAGCATCACTTTCTTCAGTGGCTGTGACATCCAGTGAGGATTTCAGAGCCTGCAGCCTTAGAAGTGCGATATTATGGCAGAAAAGAAGATGAACACAGTAGGAGCTTGAAAAACTGATCACTATTCAAGGATGGGGCTAGAATCATAGAATCAGCTAGGTTGGAAAAGACATCTAATATCACCAAGTACAACCAACCAAATCCAAAAAGACATTTTAAAGAAAATGAATGTCTCAGGCCAAACCTGAAAGCTCGAAGCAACTTTCTGGCTCTTTAAATCATGGAATTCAGATGATTTTATTCATCTGAGACAGATGTACAAACCTACTCATGGGTAATTCAGTGTCCAGTAGTCCCATTACTTCTGGCCTGTGCAATGCATGAACACATATAAATGAGTAGTTTACACTCGCAGAATCCAAATCCATCACTCCTGTATGTTCAGAAAAACCTCTCAGGTTCCCTGATTTACCAACAGACACAGTGCACTTAGTTATAGTACAGTTGATAATTGTTCTAATATATAAATTTTATATCATATAGTTATCTATGTAGTATCAAATATCATAACTGTTAGATGCAGTGAGTTGACCTCTGGAGAATCTAGATGTCAATAGTTACTGTGCCTATAATGAAAGATTTTTCAGAGTAAATGTCTTTGTTCTCAGGACAAATGTCCGTATTTGACAAAGTTAATTTTTTGTTTAATTTCCAGCTCTGCACTAGAGTTTGAATTCCTGATCCTGCCAAGAGTTGAGCTCACCACATGAAGTTCTTCTGCTGTTGTCATCAGTGAGAGCTGAGGGCACTCAGCACCTGGCAGGAACTGGCACTTTGATGGCAAGCAGGGATATTGCAAAGCAGGATTAAAGTGCACTCGCTGACAGAGCTGTTTGAAGAAGCTTTCAGAGCACCTGCCCATGCTGTGCTTGACTCTAGACTTTGCTATCAGCCCCTCAACCTCATTAGCACCAAATTTATTCTCAAAAATAAATAAATAAGAGACTCTGACAGTGCTATTTATTTCCTGCAGCATGGCTAAGATGCTCCCAAGTAATAAAATATGGCATTGTACTACTCTTTCCCCAACTGGGCAACGTAAGGAAAATAATGTTTATGGAGGCCTTTGCCCAGAACAAGACGAGAAAGGGTAAATGTGAGAAATGCCTGAAGTTTCTTTAGTTTTCACTGAAACATAGTTTTCTCCCTCCCCAACTCCCACTCCTAACCAAGAAAGCAGAAACAAAACAAAGTTAAATTCATGGTTTGAGGGTTTTGCTTGTTCTGAGAGGTTTTTGTTCTTACTATATTTTGGTGGTGACCATTATCATATTAAATCAAAAGGGGAAAGAGAACAATGCATCCCGTATAGTTGGAATTGCTCCATGCCCTTTGGACATATCTCTGCATAAAGAATTATTTCTTTGAACTGATGGGTGAATTCAAATTTCTAGAGGCATAGAACATTGACGAGGTAATTGGTTTCCTGTAAAAACTTTTAAGACTGAGAAGAAACGTTGCCATAGTAAATGAAATTATTTGGGCAAAAAAAAGAAACAGAAAAAAAGAAACATGAAAAACAAGTATTTTGAGAGAGTTGTTGCTTTCTTGCAGTGATGAATCTGTGGTTTAGGAATATTCCGTTCATCGTTAATGAAAATGAAAACATCGTATGCACAGTATTTTTGGTAGAAAAGGCTACTGGAGACATCTATTTTTGTATAGAAAAGGGAGTCTATTCCACTGCTGACATAGAAACCACAGTATTTTGGTATATTTTAGTGGTCATCATTTATTTTGGGCAAGAATATGGGATGCTTCCCAAATTAGCTTTAATATTCACTAACAGCTCTTCCATTCTAGCAAGAACTGCACTCTCTTTACCCTAATGCATCACACAGCCACTTTCCACAAAACTGTCGCAGCTGAGACTATCCCAAAATCCAAAGATTTGGTGAATTCAGAACTGATTTGCTGCTGTTATCTGAACATCCATGCAATTTTGATACTTTAACAATAAAGAACAGAATAAATTAAATGGGGGAGGAGGAATTGTGCATGAGGAAAACTATGAACTTTGTTAATTTTGAGTTTCTTACATAAATAAAGTGCCTTAATTTACAGGGGTTTTTTTTTTTTTGTTTGTTTGTTTGTTTGTTTTATGGCACCTACATAGCTGTATGTGGAAGAGATCATTGTTTGTTTCATGTCATTTGTGAAGTTGTTGGTGCATGTTTGCCCACTAACTGGCTTGACGGCTTCCACAACATCACTGAATAACTGCTAGAATCAATTTAAATCAAATTACATGCATAAATCTAATTATCTTCTATTGTTTATAGAAGCAAGCCCTGAGGGATTTAACAGACAGGAATTTAAAGTGTGAAAAAAAGGTTTGAAGTGGGTGGTCCCGTTCCACTGCCCCTCAGTTTTCAGGTGTACCAAACTACAGGAAATTAAGAAAAAAAAACCTCTGTGAATCTCACACAGTAAACCATTACATCAGGCTTCTGATTGGTTCTTTTTATTTATTTTGTCTTACAATGCCATTCAGACTAAAAATTACTTACTCTTGACTGGAACATAATAATATTCACATAATAATATGTGAATCGAAAAACTAACTTTTAGTTTTAGTCTTCACCTTCCATCTCTATTCCGCTAAAAATATTAGGAAATAAAAATAAATTTTTAATTTTTGTTTCACTTGTTATTATTTTAAAGATGGTTTCGTCACAATTTTTTTCTGGATTGAGCCTTTCACAGTGTTGTTATTTTGCCCATTCTGTGTTTTTCACTGGTATTTATAATTTTCAATTCTTAAATAATTTAAGAACATTTTGGGGATTGTTTTCTAATAGTGTAAATCAGGAGTAAATGAACTGAAGTTAATTTAAAACAGATGCAATGGGCTTGAAAATCAAATCTTTTCTCTATTATCTTTTAAACAAAGTTGTTGTTCTTGTTTTTAACTACATATGTTTATTTCATGTTTGCTCTGTGTTGATTAAATCTCTCTGGATGGCTAAGACAAGACTACTCAAGTTCTGACAGGAGCAGTGCCTATGAGCTCAACTGATAGGAAATGTTTTCCAGTCTTGCTGAATATGGCAAGTCTTTTACCAACACTTTGTTGTCTGTTACAAGCCACAACCATTTTAGAATTGCATTTCTGATTGATAATATCTAATTAATAAATTCAAACCTCAGAGTACTAAAAATTCATGCAGCTCCTACACCATTGTCTTAATTTCTCTGAACTTTTTTGTGCTGAAATACCATATCATGAACATTTTTATGAACTTTCCTGTAAATTACACTACTTGCTATTCAGAGTTGGCTTTATTCCTTAACAACCTTTGAACTTTTTTCTTCCTCAGCAGAGCGATGTGTAGTGCTATAAATTACAGTTCTCACAAGATATGCTATTCATCTTTTTTAGATAAGAATACTCTAACATATGAATCTTAAAAGGAGTATAGTATTTGCATTCTTTTCTCTCTTGCTGCTTAGCGGAGAGATATAGGGAAGACAAGAAAGAAGTGGTCAGCTGCTCTGGCCATGGTTTCTGATTTTGAGAGATCTCGGAACTTTGCCATTCAGTCTTCCAGGCTATAAACAAATTTTTATTGTTCTTAAATACTTAGGTAGCTGTTAACAAAAATGGAATAAGTCATTGCTCAAAAAATGTCTGTAATGCTTCTAGCAAGGCTTTATCTTTATGACACTAACGATAATCCCTTGTGTAATTAACTGTAGAGCAGTTATGCATGCAGTATGCAGTCCATGACAAGCCTCATAGAAAATACATCAGTATTAGCCACAGGTGAATTCATTTAGAAAGATTAATGACTGCACCTGAATTTTAATGTCTGAAAAGGGATGGAACACTGAATCCTTAATTAAAAAGTTGAATGACTGGTATGGTTTGTTTAACATCGCAAATTTCAACAGGAGATTTTTATATTCAAATGAAGTCGGAAAAGGAAAACTTTCGTTAGAAGGTGGTGAAGTAAGGGTGAAAAGCAAAAATGTTTTATGTGCTTTACTTTATGTAAATTGATACATGGATCAGTAGCTTTGATATGGATCAAATGAAGTATAATTATGGCTCCTCTCTGTTTACAGTGAATATGGGGCAAAGAATTCTTAAGAAATGCAAGGCATTGCTACACTCTTGCCAATATAAAGTTAGATGAGAAGAGCAGTAAAATTGACGAGTGATCTTATTCTTTCCTTAATGAGATGGTTTCCTCTTCATTATTATTTTACAAAGTTTTTAATGAAGAGAAAGGAACCTTGAAAAACACTTACAATCCCATTCCCAGAAGATGCTAAACTCACCTTTTTCAAACTCAGCTATCAATTAGTAAGTTAGTTAAAAGTAATTCAGAGAACCACCATTATCAATGCAAACAGTGCCATCTTTCAAAAAACTCTTAAATTTTAATATTTAATAAAAAGAGAGGCTAGATTTTGAGAGGAATAAAAAAATTGAAGTAGAACTCCCATACCTGTTCAGAAATGCTAATATAAGGGACATCTGAATGTAATGGTGTTACACTGCCTAAAATACATCTTTAAAAATCCTCTGCTGACTGCTTTTAGCTAGTTTTAATCACAGGAAATGTATTCTGAAAACTGGAGCCCTGTAAAGATTATTTGAACAGCAAAATGGATCACTCTTTTCAAAAGCAAGACTGTGACGTTTAACTACTGACCTCAATAGATACTAAAGGTCAGTTGTTTTGCTGTCTTATTCCTAACAAATGAGTCACACAAACTTGATTTTTAATGAGATCCCCTTCTCTTTAACTGCAACACCAGACTCTAAGAAAACAAGTTTCCAAGCAAAAACAAGGAAACCAGTTCAGCTGAAGACTGTCTTCCTAATAACCTAATTATATTTCACATTGTTCCACTTTAATCCATTCGGAAAAGGAATATAAACTGAAAACTTTGAAATCAGAAAGAGAAGAAAGAAAAGGGAAATCAAAAGTCAATGAAGGACTGCCAGTGATTTATTCTGGGAAGCGCCTGTGAGTACTACTCGCAGCTGTAGTAAAGCAGATTGTGATGCTCTTTAGCTGCAGCACAGTGCCTGCTGTACCACTTTTACTGCCAAGCAGTAGCATGGCTTTTATTCTTGACCACTTTCCAAGGAAGCATATTTTTAATGAAATGTCATTAAAAAAATGTGTACCTTCTTGTAAAGCTTCAAGGAAGGGAGGAGGCATTTGGAAAGCTGCGTGGGGAGTCTGTGTACATGTGTATATTTGCATTCATGTATAAACAGTCTTTCAGTTACTCATGTAAACTACCTGCAATATTTGCCAAGACACAGAAAACTAGAACATTAAACACATATACATATATCATATACAGATATGTGTGTATATACATAATATATATAATGTTTTCGTTTTCAGGTATATCAGCTTTTTGAATGCTTAGTTGAAGAGGAATCTGTATAATAAACTGCCAAAATCTCCAGTTTAGTGCTCAGCTTGTTTATTGCTCCTTATTTCCGTAGCCTCTGCTTCAAAACAATCACTGGCATATGAATTGTAAATATTTTTGATAGTCTTATTTTAATTTCCTGGAAATAAACACTGACATCAGAGGATAAAAATAAAACTGAAAAGACATGTTGAAATTTCAGGATCTTTGTCTTGATGAACTTGGTTAATCCTCTCAGGAAAAGTCAATTGCAGGATATATATTTGTGTGACTTAGAGGAACGATTTTTTCATACCAGCTAAAATCAGTTATTAAATCATGTGTTATTAAACTTGTGACAAGGAAATGCTGACTTACTGAAGCAGGTTAAGTCCTTGGCTATCCAGAATATTTTGCTATAAATGTCAGCTGATTTGGGCAAACCTCAAAAAGCACCACAGTTCTATTGAGCTCAGATGCTTACCTAAATACTATGATTAAATGTGTTTCGGACTTGACTCCAAATTGATAGGATTCTTTTTATTGAATTCAGTGAAATTTGGACCATTATAGTCTAGGTAAATGAGGTGAACAATAGCTTTTTAATTTTAAGGAGGGTGGTAATTGTAAGAGATGAGACTAGAATAAGAGTTTGTGTCTTGGTATGAATTGTAGGCCACATCCTGTCCTTCAATTCTCTGGGCAGTAATTACTTTGGAAGTCAAAATTTAGCCTGGACAGGAAAATAAGCAAGATGATAATTGATACGATACTAAAAGAATGGAATGCAAACAACCAAGTATAGCACTTTCAAAGTTGTTAAATTTTGCCTTGAATAAACACTTCTATTTTTCTTATTTTATTCAGATAATTTTATTTTTTTTTTCATTACTATTCTGGGTATTCCATATGCTCAGGAGAAAAAAAGCTCTTGATAAACATTTACTATGCACGCTCTATCAAAGGTCCCATATGGTTGTTAAGAATTCCATGTACAGGCATACTCTTAAGCATATGGGGGGACACATTCACACACATCCCAGCTCTGCAAAACCAAACATCCCTGCACCTTAGGGCTCTCACTTCCTGAAGGAGGTAAGGGACAGGTGTAATATGGCACTTTGTCTCACTTACCTCTTTGAAAACTCTAAGGAATTTGCTCAGAAACTTCCCACAAGTGTAAAAGGTTTATAATGCCCAGATGACCATCCTGCCTTCTTAATGGAGGCAAGTATAAGTGTAATCTCCTTCCCAGAAACCACAGTGAAAAGCTCCCTAGTTTTTTTACAGCAGACTTTCCATTGGCTGCAATAATGCTGTGGGTCTTTCTCAAAACCCTGATTCTTTCGAGAAAGTTTCCCTTTATGGGAATGATCTTTCCACATATCACTCTTTTAACTCAGCACACCATATTGTTAAACCAGAAATGCTTTTAAGTTCAAGTTAGTATTCAGTTTAGTAGCTGGATGATTTCAGATTGTCACAGATCACTTTGTCCAGTAAAACAATTTAATGTGTGGGTGTTGCATAAATATAACTGAAGTGATACTTTGAGAGAGAGAAAGAGAAAACATTTTATGCAGCTTATATCTAGTCTAGAAATCTATAAAGTCCTGGAGAGTTGATGTCCTTAAAGAAGCAGAGAATATCCTCTTCAGGGTGGACTGCAAGTCCCTACGTACACTGTAAATCCCCACATCTGCTGTAATCTTAGCCTGTTTATCTGGAAAACAGACACATGCAGTGCATTAGTGGATCAGATCTGAACCACTTTCTTTGCTGCAAGAAAAAATGTAATTTCACTATAAACTGAGCTCAGTAGCATGTTTTGTCATAATCAGTACAATGCAAACTGGCTTTTAACACAGTTTAGAGATGTGGCTACAGTTAGAATATCTGAGGGGTGTATCTAAAACAGTCATGCTTCTTGAGGTAATCACTGGAACAATATATAACCTTAGAAAGAGAAGTCCCAGCTAAAAGCTATTTGAAAACAATATAGCCCACAGGGCACCTCCAGATAAGCTGATTCTCCTTTCATTACTTCTTAAGCATCCATTAAAAGCTAAGCACTTTGTTCTGCCCCTACTTGCACCCTGTGGATCCTGGAGGTTTGTGCGGTGGGAATGAAAGGCACTACCCCAATCTGTCATTCAAACTACAATTAGACATCCATCTTCAAGAACCTAGGGCGTACAGAAAATACAAAATAGAGGAAAACAAGGGCTTTCTTAGGAAAGTAGGAAATGAAGAACTCATGGCCCACATAGGCATGTTATGTTTTCATTTCTGAAATATTATATAGGCTTGGAAAAAAATTGGATGCATAGGTTAAAGCAGTCCCTAGGCAACTTTAACTTGCACAACCAGCATTTATTGGGCTGATGATCACCATCCATTATTACTGACCTTAGCAATACTACAAGAATCCTATATTCACATGGATAAACTCTTCTCAACAACTTCACCGATTAGGGATAAACAGTCTTTACTTCAGCATTTGCCATATGTGATTCATATCTGTCTATTTTTCATCCTCTTTCCACCTCTCTTTAGACAGTGATTTCTTCTCCTACATTTCTCCTACTGTGTGCTATGTAAGTTTTCAAGAGATTGGTTTATTCAGGAGAGAAAGCTGACAGTGAAAAATATCCAAGAGAATGCAAGCTTATGTTACCTCAATTAGTTATGAAGAAGTATGTAGAAAAATATGAAATGCAAGGGTCTTAAGACTGGGAAAAAAATCATTAGTTTAGGTAAAATGTACAGAGGATACTGTTGCCCCTTGTTTGTTGTTCTAGGTTATTGTAGAAGAAAAAAAAACCTGTGTGAATGATAAAAAACTGATTTTTAAAATCCTCTCCTTGCATTTATATTTCAATTCAGAACTTAAAGTCAAATATGGATCCCCTTATTATTGTGAAAAAGTGTGGAAAATATCTTCATATATGTATAAAAATAATATAAGCTGATTAATATTAAGGATAAATAGCTGTGACTAACACATTGACATTATATTAAAGACCATCTCAGTATCATTCTTGTGCCAGATTGTTTGAACACTCAATATCAGAGAAGCACATGACTAGGAATTACTGAAAAATAAATTATTCTTATAAATTGTGAGATAGAAGCAAGCATTGCAAGAATGAAAATGCAATTCTTCAAAGATAAGTTACTCTTTAAGATCATATACTCTAAGAAGTGTTTAGGGTTTTCTTTTAAAAGAGAAAAAAAAAGAGCTGTTTTGAAAGAGCTGTTGCAGATTTAATATTTCTTCTATAATAGAATGTCTGTAAAAAAAACAAGTAGACCATTTACTGTTGAGCCATTTCTCATACATTTTCGATGTTTATTCTGTAACTTTTGTGTACCACTAGATTCATTGCCATTTTAGGAGAAATTGAATATTACAGAAAATAAAGAGCAACATTAAGGTACCAAAAATGTAGAGCATTATGCAAGCATTTACTTTATATGTGGATGTCTTGATTTTAAATATCAAAATAATTTCTTGACTAAAACAGACTGCTGTACAGTCATATATTTCATGTACCCAGCAAAGCTGGAGGTCTACAGATTCCACGTTTAACATTAATACTTCAGGATTATGCAGCTGAAGACTTGGGCTGATTAACAACAGTCCTTTTGTTTATACAGCGTTAAGGTGAAATGGTCCAGTGACAGCTGTATTATTTTTTGCCTTTTCAGCTGTCCACACTTGTGCAATAAACTCAACGTCCTGTCAGGTTTCATCATGCATCCTCTTTATTATCACATTGTGTGAAAACTGTATGGTTGTAAATTAGAAGGATTTTTTCTTTTCTTTTTTTTTTTTTTTTTTTTTGAAGTTGAATTCCTCATCACCATAAAGGTGTGTCATGGTTTAAGCCCAGCCGGTAACTCAGAACCACACAGCCGCTCTCTCGCTCCCCATTCTCCCTCCCCTCACTCCGGGAGGGATGGGGAGGAGAGTCGAATGAATGTAACTCCCATAGGCTGAGATAAGAACAGCCCAGTAACTAAGGTATAACACAAATCACTACTGCTACCACCGATGATAACAATGATAAGGTAAATAACAAGCGAAGAGAATACAATCACTCACCACTCACTGACTGATACCCAGCCCAACACGAGCAGTGATCTAGTCCTTCCAGGTAACTGCCCACAGTTTATATAGTGGACATGACGTGCTGTGGTATGGAATACCTCTTTGGCTAGTTGGGTCAGGTGTCCTGTCTCTGCTTTCTCCCAGCCTCCCCTCCTCCCTGGCAGAGCATGAGACTCAGAAAGTTCTTGATCAGAGCAAACATTACTGAGCAGCAACTAAAAACATTGGTGTTATCAGCACTGTTCTCAGACTGAGAGTCAAAAACACAGCACTGCACCAGTTACTAAGAAGGAGAAAAATGACTGCTACTGCTGAACCCAGGACAAGGTGCCATGGTTACCATGTCAATCAGGCACAGATAATCAAGTCCATAATAAGGGATCTCAGGTATGCTTGGTATCTGGCTGGAAAATTAAAGTTTTAGAACTTAATGCCACCAGGACAATTGAGAAAAACAGCTGCAATGTAGGACCTGGTAATTTTCTTCTTTTCTTTTTTTGAAAAGCTCAAGAGGAACACATAAGGCAATGTCAGTTGCTTTAAAAACATCGGTGTATTTGATTGTCTCTCACGTACACACATTTTAATTATCCTTCAGAAAATTTCCTTCAAAAACACGATAGCAGGAGTCCGGTGTGGTTGAACGGGGCTATCTAAACAAGCCACCAGGTTTAGTGTTTGTACACTGTGCTTGTCACTGAGATGTGGGACCTGTTATATTTGCAATCTTAGTAGTTCAAATTTTCTTCGAAAAGTAGTTAGCAGCATAATGCAATCCCAGGGCTTGGCTTATGTTTGTTTTCATCAGTATGCAATAATCCATTCTCATAGGATGGCTGCATGAGCCCCAAAAGTGTAAATGCCGTTCTTGCCTATGCACTCCCTGCCTGTGCTGAATCAGCTATTTCTCCTTTGGAAGAGCAATGAATCTGCTAGTTGTCTGCTATCTGAGATTTAAATGCTAACTTTTCCTCTTGTGCTTCTGTATACTAACCTCCTTTAGCCTAATTTCTGTTTGTTTGTTGTTCGGTTCACTGTCTCTAAGTAAACTAATCTGTTTAGTCTTTTATGTATACACATGGCTCTGGCTTAGGCTTGTACTTGCTTTAGAATGGTAAAAGTTCAAGAGTGATCAAGGTGTATGTTACATGGAGCGTGCTCCCCTTTATACACACACTCCTGAGGATACTGGAAACCTTTGATAACTGGAGCTTCACCATTTGGCTTTTTTCCCTTGATATCTGGATTTGGTGAAGTGCAATTGATTAAAAAAAACAATAAAATAAAAAAGAAGTGGCAAAAATTTAGTAACTTGGGCATTGTAGTCAGTTGGATTTCTCTTTGTACCAAAAAGACACCCAAATTATCCAGTTCATCCCCCGTCTCTCTTGTTGGGTCATGTGAGTCAGCTGCTCCAGATCTTCCCTTTAGCTGGTGTGTCAATCCTCACTGCTGCTTCTAAGAGCTGTGAAGGTCCGTAGGCATTTTTGTTCACTGTGGGCTTTGTCTCTGCTAATTATCCCAAAAGTATAAAATAAAAACAAAAAACAGAGAACAAGTAAATAAATAGAATAGATTGAATCTCTCAATCCAATACAGAAAAAAATTGTAAATAATTTCCAGTAAATTGATGGTAATTGATAAAACTCATAGCAATTTGTTTGCTTTCACATAAACAAATTACTAAAATATGTTGCTGTGACTTACATGTCCCCATTTCATCTCACTCACTAAACGGTTATTGCCCCACACTTTAAAACATTGTTTATATACAATTCTGTAACAACCTCGCTGTATGACAAACTCACATTAACATCTCTAACTTGGTGTCTGGAGCATTTGCACTCACAGAAGGTCTGTCTGGAAGGCCCCTAAGATCAATGAGAATTTTTCCATTGCTTTCAATATGCTTACTGTGAATCCCAAAGTGAAAAGTAGCTCGCAGGGAGCCTGGATATTGAGCAGGCTGGTACACACAAATAAGAAGTGCCAGACTGTAAATTTCTGGGAAATGTTTTTGCTTCCGAGCCAGACTGCTGGGTTGGTGTGAAGTTTCTGCCTGTGGTCTCTCATGCAGTTGGGGCTACCAAGCATTTAGCAAAAGTGACAACGAAGGCTTGACCTCCACTCTAGCGATTTGGCTGCCACAGTATCGCTTCACCCCACATGAGTGAATTTTAAATTAAAAAAAAAAAAAAGGCAAAAAACTAATGGTTCTTTGATGCAGTTCAGTAAACAATTTTTCTTTTTAATGTGTAACATATGTTATGTCTATGTATTTTCTTCTCCTCCACTGCCCTCTCTCTCCTCTCCATTCTCTAAGGCAAGGGAAATTTTAACATTTTTTCCTCTGCTCTGCATGGGAACACCATTCAGACTCGTGCTGCGTCAATCAGAGCTCATCACTCCGCAGTCAGGCATATCAGCTTAATCCTGCCACAAAGTTCTGACTTTCTCAGTATCTGAGAACTGAGTTTGTCAGCCAACAAACAGAATCAAATTCCTAGTTCCATATGTTGAATGATGAAATGTGTATACTTTATCTCTTTTTCAGGCTTCTAAATTCTCAGCAGTTCATATGCTTCTGTGATGGGAACTTCAAAAACTTCCATTAATTATTAGTAGCCCTTGTCAGAGGGTTATTCCTCTGGAATATGCAGCTCTGCCAACACAGTACAAGGTCAGTTCTAATTTTGTCAGAATCAGCTTTCAAACAAAACCCAAGAACAACCCTGGAATACAGTTCTGACAATGTTGCAGCACTCTATTTTCAACAGTTTGTATTTCAGAATATTCTGGTTTTAATTTAGCAAGTTAAAAACTCAAAATCAAAGCAACTGGGTTTTGTAAGTGAATTTCAGAACTCTCAGGTTTAATTTCTTGTCTCCTTCTAAGCTAGAAATGGTTTAATAAGACAAAGCATCCACATGTGATCCAGGAAATTTCAATATAACACTAAGCAGAGAGGACTATAGTATGTATTTCAATGAAATAACTTTTTGTATGGTTTGCCTTATATGTTAATCACGTGTAATGTTTCATATGTGGTATAATAACTGGAAATATTCTGGAAATAGTGGGCTTGATAGAACGTATTTGTAGATAATATTTTGTTTAATGTGCACTGTACAGTGTATTGTGGATCATAAAAGGAGCACAAATTAAATTAACTAGACTAGTCTAACTAAAGAACTAAGCCAAATGCCTTCTGCAACAAAACCCAGCTAGCCACCAAGAGATCCTAAAACATCCCAAAGATTTCAGCATTTCTCAATCTTACAGAATTCACAATTTGATTAAATGAAATATTTCAGTATAAAAAAGTAAACATACATACAAGCATGCATTCATACACCAGAAATACTAAATCTCACATCCAATGGAGGTTAAGTGGCATCTATCTGTTCAAAAAGTAGAATGAAAAAAATATTCATGCCCATCATGAAAAAAGCAAGAGAAAACAAAATACAGTAGAAAGGTGCAATATTTCTACTGTAATACAAGAAATTTAGAAAAAAAATTGTATTTTAAAAAAATTCAAGTAAAGGAAGTTTCTTAGCTATCAGTTCCTTTCTTTAGAATGTACAGGGAACTTCTCTTATGCCTTTCACAGCTTACTATTTAGTATCCTCCTTGGTGCTCTAGGTAACAAACTGCTTTTAAACACTAGCTTCTAATAGTGACACAGTTTTCCTCATCTCTAAACTTCAAATGTTAACGACTAATTCAATAAGCATGGGGCCTGCAAAACAATGCAAACCTTAGCTTTAATTTCCTTCACATTGACCTTTCTCTCAGAAGAAACTGCTCCAGATTAAAAGTCACTGCCCCTTGAGCAATTTTAATGGGGAACCAATTAAAAGTCTAGGTTCTGTCTTGCTGTTGACTTTACTGGCTTGAGTGAGCCTACTTGAAAAGCTCTGTGCTGTCCTCTGCTAATTGTCCTTTGGCACATAAAAAGCAAATGGTGAGAAAAGAAGGTAAAATCTGTTTGCAGGGTTTTTTAATTGAGGTATTTATAGCACTTTGCTAATTCCACTGAGAGGATCAAATTCGGCTCTCTAAAGGCAGTATAAGTCCACTGAAACCATCTTCTGCATTCAACCCAGGTAAATGCCAAAACAACTTTTCCCCTTGTACTCCAATGGCACAACGTTAAGTGCATTAAACAGGAAAACAGAACTCCAAAAGACAAAGAGTTAATTAGTACACAGCTGAATGTATAAACTAAATAAATTATCCAGGACATATTGTGCCCAAAGTAGTGGTGCCAAGCGTAGCTATTTTGAAAAGCTGTCAGATGGAGGCATTTGGTGGTTTGCATAGCAAATATAGACTGCAAATGCCTCCCTTGAGCTTGACACCATTGATGCTGTCTGTATAACCTTAATTGAAAATCCAATTCCAAACTCTTCTCTCTCTTTCGCTATTGGCAGTCACATCTACCTGGGAGTGGACAAAACTCCAGGTGTAGTGACCCAAAGCTGTAATTTTCTCTCCCCAATCTGATATGTGTTAGGAATGTTTAATATTGAAACTGTTTGGAAAGATTAAAATAGCACTTGTCATCTCTTTCCTGAAAAAGAAAATAAACCTGGTTTTCTAAAGCAAACGAGACATAGTATAATTACATGACAAAGCGAATACCAGACGCATAGCACCAAAGCAAAGCATCTAAAACATAAAAGCTGAACAAAACATCCAAGTCTGTCTACTTGTCTCCTCAGTTCTGTTGAAATAGTTGATGTGTATGCATAACCAACTGTATGTAGCACATCTGCATTCAGAGGCCAACTGTCTCTCAAAAAATAATTTTAATACTAATTGCAAGAATGATGAAGTCTGCTAAGGCATACATACCAATGACATGAGTCAGCAGAAAATACATCCAGCTGTTCTATCCTAGAAAGAGTCCTGGGGTTTGCACAGTGCAGATGTTTTCCTTTTTTCCTGTTTTTTTCTTTTATTCTTCCCAAGGACCACAGGTCACAGTAACAGTTTGTCCTTCTGATCATTAACTTCAAGGGATAAGAAGAATGATTTTACCAGAACATCTCAAAAGAACTGGAATCTGGGGTTAAGTTCGGTGACTTTTACTCTTTGTACCTCTCTAAGCTGTGAAATAGACCCTTTTCTGCTCACCTCTGTGCTGCTACAGTGTCCCTTTGCTCTACTGACTCTTCTTCCACCTTCTGCCCTTTTGCCAACGCTTTCACATTATTTTGCTTAAGATCCTTAGACTATCTGGTGCTTCCTTGGGATGTATTCAGCATTTTGCTTTGCTTTGAAGAATTATGTCAGCGGAAGCAGAAAGAAGACAGGGTAAAGTCAAGAATCTTGGATATTAAAAGGACACTTTCTCAAAATTTTCAGAGATCATATTTTCTCTGATTTGTTCTAAATGTTATTAATCAAAAGAAAAAAATGTAAGTTGCCATTAGCCTCTGTAATCACTCCAAATGTACAAAACCAGCTCTGGAAATAAGTTCTTTTCTTTAAATTTTTATATATTTCTAAAAGGAACTAATTATTACCATGTTTTGTGATTCCTTTTAAATGTTATTAGAAATCATAGTGGCTAGTCTTTTGCACTTTTCATAGTGCAGTATTCCTTGGGTAAATTGGTATTTTGACCATACTACTATGGCTAGCTTGAGCAGTCACTGAAAGCAAAGTACACCCCTAGATTTCTTATTTAAACTGGACAACACAATATATACCCCTACTAAACTATAAACTGTGTCTTTAGGCTCTGTAAATTGAATTCTCTTGAAGCAGCAGAGTATTGGAACTGTTCGTTTATTTTAACAAGCATGTAATTAATTTGTTTCTCTATTCATGGTCAGTTAGGTGTTTCTGTTTTCTCTGTGAATTAGAATATCACACATAAGATGCACGCTTTCTGTCCATGTGTTTCTCTGTGTGTAAAGAGTGTGTTTCTTCTTTAAGGGCATGTCTTTTCTGCAAGTTCTCAGTGATGAAACAGGCCTTTTTATATTGCTACCAAAATCAGAAGAGCCCAGAAACAGGAAATGTCCTCTCTCATACTGAGGACCTGACAGAAAGAAAATTGGTGGTTTTCCATAAGTGAGTTCTTGATTGAAGTCAGACAGTTACTTAGGTCTCATTACGTGTGGTTAGTTTGGCTAAGAATAGACACATTCAAAACCAGACATCAATGTCTTAAAAGCCACTCATGGGATAAACAACAGCTTCTGTCTTCAAGCCACTTAATTTTTGCCATCAAATTAATATTTTATTATTCCTTAGAGTCCCTGACATGGTCTTTCTGGTTTTAAGATGTGCAACACACCATACACACAAATTCTAAATAGGGTCTTGCAAGTCCATTGAGAAAAGGTGCTGGAACTAAATATTTTAGTTTCCAGCAGATGTAATTAACTGTGTATAATGTTGGAGTCATTTATTTTAAGTGAGAATAAGCAAGAGAATAAAAATATAAGTAAAATAATTTCTGAATTGCTTATCTATAACACTGGTTTCTGTTTTCATCTGTAAATATCTTGTTTTAAGCCATCAAGTCTCCTGCTGGTAAGCATATATTTTATAGCCTAAACCATTCCATATTTCACACAAGAGACTTCATAAATGAGACAGATTTTTTTTTCATTGATCTCAAAATTATAAATTATATTTTATAGAACTTTTTGCATCATTTACTAAGGAGGTATTCATGGCTTTATAGACCCTTTCTTTTTTCATCAGCCATTCATAAATAAAAGATTTATGAAGTTAAATGTTTTTTATCATGCTCTGATTCATACAAGCATATTGGTTAAAACCAGTGATGCTTCAGTCAAAATAAATGTTCCCCCAGTAATGAATTTATACATTTTTATAAAGCAGAATAGGTAAGTTAAGAAATAGGATGGCATAAACACATAGACAAAGATTAATATGGGCCAAGATTTTCAAAGAGGACTTTCATGAATTAATTGTGCTTTCTCATTTGTTTAATTCATGGGCTTTTTTTCTGTATTATTGTAACTACTGAAAAAAAATTACATCAAGCAAGCAGAAAGGTAATAAACTGTTTGTCAGAAATGGCTAAAACAGTTGTGGCTAGGACATGCCAATAGCAACATACAAAAAGATACTTAAAATTCTTTCATATGTAATACAAATCAGGGGAGAATTAATTAGCAACTTGTAAACACTGTAGGATTAGACATGCTCTTAACCTAAGTTTATACACATTTTGGAAAGTTTTCTCTGGAGCCCCCAGGGCAGATGCATTGGTATTGATACACCCTATGAGGGATTTAGTCAGGTGGTTTTTAATAACACCAATGGTATCCCTTTATGCCTCTGTAATATGTGTTTCAACTAATAATAAGGCTTTAACCAGAATTTACGTGGGTCCATTTCTGTCTGGCTCCTAAGACATGTGCAAGGATTGTTCACAGCTTTGTCCTGATATGCTCTTACACAGATCATTATACATTAATGTGGAAGTGTATATTGTTTTATAGCGCATATGACAGACACAGAGTATAGTTTTCCTATCAAAAACATGGCAGGAATAAAGCAGTAGTGGTCATTAGCAAATACCTGGATTAAATTCCATATGGAGGGAATCTTATTATCAAGACAGCTTTCAACAAATGATGAGCAGACTGATTATAGAAAAGCACACAGGATTACAGGAGAATGACCGTATCAAAGGGAAAAAAAGAGCAGAGTTAGAGAGCTTAATCTGAGCTGAGTGGAATAGGACAACTGCAGCCAAGTAGGGTAGGATGTCTCCATCAGAGCATAACAAAGTAGGCCAATAGTGCTGGCAGTGGGAAGAGGAATGAGAGCCAACTCTATCAGGAGGAAAAGAAGAGCTGAGAACAGTTCCTTTGATGAAGAATGGAACAAGCTAGCCTCTTTAGAGAGAGAATCAGACCATGCTCAGCAGAGAAGAGAATAGTATGGCTGCAGCACTTAAAAAGCCTGAAATCAATATTACTCGATTGGAAAGAAGAGATGGCTTTAGGTTGGAAACAGAATCAAAACACATGAAGTACTCCATGTAAAATAGCTTGACATGCAGTATACCATAGTGAGACAGACTACTAAAGTGAGTGAAGCCATGGCTTACAGAGCTCTTAGAAATGTGTGTTGATCGATGCTACTAGCAGCAAGATCAGTGATTCAACGAGTGCCTCTCACTGGATTTACTTCCTATCAGTATTTCTGTCCCCTACTCTGTCTTCCAATGATACATGGAAAAGAGGAGACAAGTAATCAGAGAACTTTTCAGGAATGATCTTGAGAGAAATAGAATCTAGTAATGCTTTCCATTCATTGCAAAGGATGATGTAAAAGCAAAGTGAAGTGATTGAAGTAACTGTTCAGGCACAGACAAATAGAAGCAAGCAGTAAAGGTTTAAGGTAATTTTTTGATGTATGTTAAAGCAAATATTTCCCTTTTTATACCTCAGAAGTTTGCAGTGAAGTACAGATAAACTCTTTCCTTTGAACAATGAATTGAAAATCTGGGACAAGCAGGTATCTCTGAATAGCTGTTGGGGAGATGCATCGTGCTTCCTATAAAGGAATAACAACTCATGGATCAACAGCAGAATAAATATCTTTGTGCTCTAGTTTAAATATCTTTTCCTTTATCAATTTCATCATTACTATGAAGACCTTCTTCAGGTTAGGAGACTGGTGAGCAGTTCTTAAAGGTAGGGTGAGACACAGCAGAGAGTGGCCACTAACTTCCATGTTCCTCAGTGCATGTCTATTGTTTATGGTGGACAGAAGTTCACTGGAGTATTTATCAAAGGCGAAATAGCAGCTCGACACTTGTAGGTTAATTTAAAAAAATAAAAAAAAAAATTGGAACCTGGTGTTGTTACCATCTGTTAATTTAGCATTTTTTAATTTGTATTTTATTCTGGATAAAAATTTGCCTCCTGAATCCTTCTGGAATGGTAAGTAGTGGATGGTTTTCTACTTCTTCCTCTCCCAGAGCTCAATCCACAGTTATGGTAATGATTACTCCCTGAGTATCCATTAGCCTTTCTGCATAATCCTGATCAAGGAATAACAATAATGAGGATTCCTTATAATAAAATGATGTAATACTCTGGGAAATTAGTCACTGAGAGTTCCATTACAATAATGTCGCATTACAGAGAGATAATCACAAGAGGAAAAAGTCTCACAGTGACACAGCATGTCTATGGAAGTCTCTGGGTTACAGAATCAAAGTGTTTTCTACAACCCCCTTTTCGTGTCTCTCTTAATAATGCCTCTCATCATGACATTAGACAAATCAGACTGAGTTTGTGTTATTCTAGTAGCTTCAAGCCAGAACTGCAAATCCTGGTTGTGTCTGATAACCTCAGGAAAAAAAAAGAAAGAAAAGAAAAAGAAAGGTCTCTTCTCATTCTCCGGGGACTGTCTATTACAGGCAAATCACTTTCAAGAAAAGAGGTACAATTTGTGGTAAATTAACATTCCTGAGAATGAATAGTGGCTGAAATTTCTGCCAGAGGATGAAGCTGGCTTCTAGTGTTACATGTGATGCTAAAGCTGAGTGTCAAGGTAACCATCTGATGAAGTTTAATTTTGGCCTATGTCTAAAAATAACAGAAAGTCACAATAAACGATTCCAAAATGTATGTGTGAAAGCCTATAAGAAAAAAAACCCAACACTACCACTTCCCACAAGTATGTACATCAGCAATTAGCAACAAAAAAGATACAGAGGAATGGAAAGATCACTTAGTGTAATGTTTAATAGACAATAAGCAAGTAGGGAACGCTGGGTGTAAAGAAAGAAACATTATCATATGTAGAATGCCCTTACATTATCTCAATTTAAATCTAGCCTGAAAACTTTCTATTTGCACCGGTTATTTAGGTTTAGCTTTGCCTTTCCCCATTTTATAAAAGACTTTGAACTGAATGCTTGATGTTAAAAGCAGTATATAAATTGAAACTCTGTTATGCTTCAGAGCAGATAAAGATACTGCAAATGCAAAGAAAAACTTTCAAATGAGAAACACTACAGCTGGAAATGCAAATCACATTAATCCAAGAAGGTTTTGGCTTTTAGTTCTGCCAAAGGAAGAGAGAGGTCAAGGGTAAAGTTATAAAGAATATAGGAAGGGATATGAAACAAAATCATAAAGGATAGTAAAATAGCTGAATAACAAAGGAAAGCACACACAGTCAGATGAGTCCAAGAGACCAGGCAGGAAGCCAGCAAATATGGTTGCAATATTAAAACAAGGGATGAAAATCATCAAGAAAATTATAGATACATTAAATGTCTGTATGTGGAGAGGGAAGAGGGCAAAAGTAAGTGGCACAGAGGGAGTCACCAGATTAGCGCACAAGGTTATATTTTACAGCATGTGCGGAACACTCGGGGTTTGTCACAGTTCACAGAGGGCAGCAGTAAGGGCATCCTAAATATTAGATAAAATCTGGCCATACTGGAGTCAGTGTGAGTTTTGACATTGACTCTGACAAAGCCAAGATTTCATTCATTAAGGGAGTACTTTAATACCTGCCTCAATATGGTAGGAAAAAAAACCCTATTATTTCATTTTGTAGAGGTAAAACTTGGACTCCAGTAGACAAAAGGTCTTATTCTATAAAGATTTGTTGCTTTGTAAGGTCAGGAGACTTCAAATGTTAACAATCATATGTCTGGCATATAGAATAAGATCTCAAAACAAGATTTAAGTGTTCTGCTTTTCACTACAATGTTCAGGTGTAATTAGTTGGGTAACAAACCAAGAGCACTGTCTTGAGCTAAGTCAACAGGAGTAATCTTACACTAGACATTGGGGGAAAAAATGGGGGAAAAAAAGGCCCATTTTGTGGTTTGGTGGGTTTTTTTGGGTTTGTTCTTTTTTTTTTTTTGGTTGGTTGGTTGGGTTTCTTTCTTTGCAAAATTTCTATGAATAGCTGGTAGTAAGTGGGAAATGTGTCAAATTAGCTCACGTTTTCCGGACACAAACACAGTGACATAGTATTGTTTCAGGTTGTGCTTGTAGTTCCCCAGAAGAAATGCCAGAGGAAACATTCATCAGGTCCCCAGTATATGGACGGGGAATAGCTTAGAAAATGCTAAGTGAAGAAGTCTGTAACCCAACCCTTCAAAGTTAAGGTAAGCAGGAAACAACTCCTAGGCATAAGCATTTATTTGTATTCCTTCAATGAACTGTGCATGACTTTTTCTGTCTAAAGACATGCGAGAGGACTTGCTGAATACATGTCACATTAAACAATTATTGACAAAAAAGCCCTCTGAAATAAAATGCTGGAAGTACAACCCAGAACACTTCCCCCTTTTCACAGTTGAATGCCCTGCTAAAATTAAAAGCTGCGTGCTCTCTTTTATTTTTCCTGTTAAAAAAGTGCAGTGAAGCTAGTCTTGTTTTATTCATTGTTTGTATTATTTGTTATGACATGGTGTTATCAAGATAGGAGATGAATATTAATTCCAGCAAATCTGGTGACTCACTTATTGTGGTGGTTATGGCTTGCAAACTTCCTGACATCTGGAAATGAACATTGCTCGGGAACTTAAGTGCTTCCTCACTTAGCTTTGGGTTTCTGATGGTGCTTATAAAGATTTCCCATTTACCACAGCTGCCCAAACTGGACAATGCATATCTGTACATATCTAAAGATGTTCCAGTCATGACAAAAAAATTTATATATTTTTTTTTTTTGCTCATAAGACCACAGATCAGAAGAGGTTTTAAGCATCCAAAATCCAAGCTTTGGCTATTGAAATCTTAGATGAAAACTGCATGCTGAAACAAAGGATCAAGGTCTGTCCCATTACCTGAGCTGCAGCTGCAAGACTCTATTTGCAGCTGGATGCAGGAAGGACGTCTGTGTATGCCTCAAGCTTCTTGGACCTATTTCTAAACAATGTGGTTTTGATCTCCCAGATCTCACAAAGTTTTTACTTAATGTACTAATCCTCCACTTTCCTTGCTGCTGGGACTTTCCTCATGACCATTTGTCCTGGAGCCTGGCAGTCTCTCCCTAGTCAGCTTGTGCATGAATTATTACAACCTTCCTACTGCAGGGATCAACAAAACACCCTGTCTTATTAAAAACATGATTTTCAAACTTATTATTTATGTATAAAGTTGCCAGCTAATATGGTTTTTTTTAGTCAGGGTGTTTGTTATATTTCATACACTCCATGTTCAGTTTCTGTATCAGCCAGGGACCACCACTCTTTTGGAAGGATAGATCCTTTGTCAGAAAGAAATTAAACTGGCAAGCAAAAATACTTATTCCAAAACATTTTTCAGTTCTTGATCAGCTACAGGTTTAAGTTTGTATATCCATAAACCATTGAGCCAGACTGGAATATTGTATACCACACTGGATCAGAAAATAACTCTTTTTTTTTTCTCTTTTCCTATAAGGAAAACAATCCCTTTCTATTGTTGGTCTAAATTTTTGACTTAGTTTTATGTAAAATTAAGTTGCATGCATTTTTCTAAATTTATAATTGTTTCTTCATCTTTAACAACTATAATTAGAGCTGTATTACAGATCATGGAGAAAAAAAGGTTAAGTACCCATACATTAAAAACACAAAAAAACCTTTTCAAAACACTTCTCAAATATGTAGAGCACCGGTTACATAAAAGCAATTGGTATAAAAGTTTTATTTATTCTAACAGTGACTGAGCCATATATATATATAATTCACTTTAAGCTGAACCATTCGAGTTTTTCACTCTGACAGTGGGTGAGCAACTGTCAGTGTGTATATAACATAAAAATAACCAGTAAATCAGTTGTATTCACCAAGTAAGGTGTAAGGTGTTTCATCATCTGCCTCCGTGTATCTGTGCTTATGAGCTAAGTATTGGAGTTGTCCTCATTATCTGTATCACAGTTGCAGCCTGCACAAACAATGTACTAAGGTGTAACCTATCCTGCAAATGGGAACCCACTAGGAGCAGTCTAGTGCTTGTATGACTGCTGTTGCTAGAAAAGACAGAGATGCGTTAAACCAGAACAGGATGTTATAAGGCTGATGCTCATGGCCAATGCTCAGTTATTCTTGAAAATCAGGAAGATAGATACAAAATTGACTTATATTCTCTTGAAGATGCTGATACGGTTCCAATGTGCTAAAAGTTGAGAGGTATCATAACAGAAAATCAGTTAAAAAAACCCAACACATTTTACTGTCATAAGATCACAGTATAACTCATAAAAGAATAATAACACTTTTAAACATAAAAGTATCTGAAATACATAAAGAATCTGAAAGAACTGCTTTATTGGTATTTTATAGCCATTCACTCAATGGGTAATTAGCTTAACACCTCAGAGCAAGCCAAGTCTCTTGAGAACAAGATTCGGTTTTGCTGATCCTGAAACACCTATGCCATTAGGAAATAAAATCTGAAGTGGAAAAAGAAAGCCACTAATGATGAGACTGAGTTCACAGGAGTTTGCACGTAAAACACATCCTAGCATTTTACATATAGAACAAGACATAGATATAAACAAGTTACAGAAAAGAAAGGAGAAATGTATATTTGAAAAATAAGGGTGGTAATATTTTAGAAATATGAAGTATAGGTAGGCTACTGCAGGCTGGATAGTTACTGTCAACAACTAGCAATGTTGTTATTTATTTTTCTTTCTCAGTTGTGCCTTTAAATATTCAGGTCATTAGTCTTACTAGTCTTATCACTGTTAAAAGTTTTGCTAATCTGAAGAACAGTAAAGATTCAAGATTTGCTAGGATTAGATTGGTTGAGAATCAGATCACTTGCAGCACCCTATTAAAAAATTGCTTCCCCCTTGTCTTCTCATTTCTTTTTTTTTCCTAATATATGGCTCACAGATATTGTCTATATTTGATGACAGTCATAAGGCCTATATAGTTTTCTAAAAGGGATATATTTGAAACTTTTATTTTAACCCTTATATTTCAATTAGGTTTGTTTAGAGACTGCCTCATGAAGACCCATGTATCTTATAAGGCCTGTATTCTAGGAAAATACATACAAGTATGTGAATAATTTGAGCATTGAGTAAGAAATAAGTAATCAGACCTTTCAAGATCAGGCCATAAATTTGCACAATTAAGAATCTGTCAGTGTCTCAAAAGTCATATCATTCTATAGTCTAATACAAAAGGCACTTTTCCAGTTTTACCTATAGTTCAGGCTGAAAGAATATGCTTAAATTCATATATTGGAACAAGAAGACATTAAATCAGAATATTTATTTGTAAAGCACCTTATCACTAGAAAAGACTGCCATAAATCTGAAGCAAGTTTCCTCTGAAGAAAAGTTAAAAGGAAGACAAAAATCTATAGAGAATTTGGGACCTGATATGAAATAGGAAATGCATGTTTTTCACAGACTGAAAATGGATTTTGTCTTCTATGGAAAATAAGCAGCTGTCCTTGTCCTTCAGCTTCTCCACCCCTTGCATAGTGCAAGACTTCTTAGTCTGGTTCTAGCACTTAGGAATTCCCAGATTCTCTAGAATTTCCTCTCATTCTCCATGCTTTCCAATTCCTCCCATTCAGGAAACTGGTGTGAAAGAAGAGAGGACATGCATATGACAGGCTTTAACTAATGAAAATAATTATATAAAGTATTAACATTTGCACTCATTTGTCATTAGTTCCAAAGTGAGGTAAGTAAAGTTGTAGCCTAATTAAACCATATTAATTTTATCTTATCAGAAATAGATAATGTAGATAGTGTCCTGGACAGCTGTACCTTACAAAACAGATATCAGAGATGCCTAAGTAGTAAACTCTCACTAGGGAGGTACTATTAAGAACACATCTTTTGTATGCCATGCAAAAAATAGCAAAATGCAGTTTTAGAACTCCTTTTGTAGTAAAGTACAAATAAGATACTATAGAACGAAAAGGTAAAACAGCATAAAGATGTATTGCCTGTTCATTGCTAACATGAGATATTTCTCCAGTGACAGAATCAAGGGAGTCCCACATGCAATGCTATTATTTCTGTTATCACCTTTTACCGAGATATCGTAAGTCCCAGAATATTTCTTGTTTTCCTTATCATCCCCACTGTAGTGGTCACATGTCTATATAAGAATCCCAAATTTTGGTCTAAAAGGAAATGCTCTTGCACTCATTTTGGGGTTAGAATTGATTCATAACTGTTCAAGGCTGAGGTTGCTGGTTACAATTTCTAACGTACTTTAATGTCATTATCTAATAGCAATATGGGATTTTGATAGCAAAAGCAACAACTAAAAAGGGTAACTAGCTCATCCTAAAGAAATTGAGTAGAAAAATCTATATTTCAAGCACTTACCATGGCTGCTGTTTCAAAAAACTGTGTCTAGCACTTTATTTCATCCCCAAACATGTCATTTTAGCTCATTCATCAAAAGCACTTACTTCAGTCTCAGCCAGCTGCAAAACCATTTGAGGTTATCTTGCCAGAGAAGGAGCCTTCATATCCTGCTCGACTTGAAAAGCACCTTTGCTCTTTACATACCGGAAGGTAAATACACTATAAAAATGCCAAGGCCTACCACAGTTCAGATATTTGAGCACCTCATGAAGAAAAGGCACACAGAGAACCTGAGTAGATGCTGCCCATGAACTTTTCAAAGAATGCAAGAACATAATTCTTGCCTCTCTGAGGTGAGCAAGTCATCAGCTCACTCCTAATTCATTCCTGTCTTAACAAGCTTATTAAGAAAACCACTACAGAGAAGAGCGTGATTTAAAAAGAGATCAACGGCAGTCCCACTCCCCAGCTGTGCTGTGAATCTTCTCAGGAGACAAGATCTATGCATGGCCTTCCTTATGGCACAGTGTAGTATTTAATATTAAAAGTAAGTGGCAGCAACAATATAATTAAGAATTCCTTTCAAGCAAAAGATTAATCGATCTGAACAGTGTTCACGAGAATAAAGTAAATAGCTAATCAGGCTCCAGTGGTAGCACCTTTACACTAAATCTTATGTCCATGTTGAGATCTCCGTGCTCATGAAGATAGGGGTTCCTATCAGAAATAATAACAGATGCTTACATTTATCAGCAATAGCAGATGCCACTTTATTAAAGGCAGCATCGGAATGAACTCCCTGAGTTTGAATTTCATAAAGTTTGTTAAGGAAATATTTTTTAAAAGAGAGAGAGAAACTATGTTTTAATGATGTTCACATGTTTCCCTAAAGAGTGAAAGCTGATATGTGCAGGCGTTGAAAGCATTACATGTTAATTTTATTAAAGAGGGGGAGGGTATTTAGGAAAAGCACAAAAGTAAATGCTGTTGACCTCCTGGCAAGAGGCTGAAAAGGAACCTGCTCTGGGAAGCAAAGACTTTTTGCCTCTGTAGCAACTAGGTAGGTGATGGCTGTCTTGGAAAATTTATGGCTATCATTTTATTTATAGCAGATGTCCCCTAAAAGCAAACAGTTTTATTTTATGCTACACAAGCCTTATGGATAATTAGAAAATGTAACGTGGAGGTTCAGTAATGCTGCAAACATCAACAGTATTTTCTAAAATGGATTACAAATGAAAAGAGAAAAAAATGTCCTGATACTGATCTAAGGCTTGAAGATAAAAGGTTAATCAAAACAAGACTTTTACCAATGCTTTCTAGAAACTTGTTGTTTTAAGGGGAAAAGGTAAAAGTTGAAACTTTGTATGGAGTCCACTAATTGAATTAGCGTTTGCCCAAAACGAGTCTTGCAGTTCTATTAAAGATGATTAGATGCCAAAATAAGCCTTAAGTAGTGGGAGTAGTTATGGTCAGAGACCTATAACCCAAGAGTTTATTTTGGATATCTATCTTCTTTTTCTTTTTTTAAGCAGGAAAACAGTTCTACTTACTTCTCTTGCTCTACATTAGTAAAACAAGTTCAAATCATCAATTCCATTTTCTTAGTGGAACCTATATGACAGAACTCTTATTCATTTAAGCTATAGTGGGGTTTTTTTCTAAGAAGGTACTGCTGATCTACATCTTGCAGAATATTACCTTGAATCAACTAAACGAATAAAAAGCAATTAATCCAAACATTGTAGTCCCACAGAAGTTTTATCGATAGGCTTATTAAAGGGGAAATTCCACTTTACTACACCAAAATTTTAATTTCCCAAGTTAAACTCCAGTTTCAAATTTAAAATTTGATCGTTCAAGCCCTTGGACATGAGCAAAACTACTGTTGATGGGGTGTTTGTTCCCCTAATTTTTTCCCATAATTAGCAAAGGTTCAAGGTGAAAATAAATGAACTTTCTGGAAGCAAAATACAGATGGACAGAAACAATACGAATTCACTGTTCATTATGCATGGTTTGTAAGAATGTGTATTTCAAAAAGAAAGTCATTAAAGTAATTCTGCTGTTCTGTTCTGCAGGTCTTCGTGACAGTTTAAGCAATAAAATGGTTTAATCTCTCTGGATTGCAAAACCAGAAACCCCTGACAAGGGCAGGAGATTGACAGAATTTGTAATAGTATATTTTTACTTATGTCACATATTTGTAATTTCAAGGACATGTTTCACAATGACCCTATTGCAATGTTGTTTAGGCATTGTTCTAGACTGATTTGCATTAATATCTACAGAAGAGTTTTCTTCTCTAAGTATTGCTTCAGAAGATATGCTTGTCATTAAAATTCTGGTCACAGATGTGGGTTAAAATATCTCTAACCTTTACAAATGTATTATGTGGCACTACAGACATAGCTTTTATTGCAGATAAAATCTATAACAAATTCTCTGTGTGACAGGAGAGGAACATGATTTTATATTAAACTCAGATGATAGAGATGCATCCCTTGCTTGTACTTTTAAAATGTTTTGGATACAGTGACAATGAGTTAGGTTTTCTACTCCACTGCAGTTAGAAAGCCATTAAATTTATTCATTTTGTTTTAGCTTTAGTATTTTCATATTTTTTTCTTAAACTGACTTTCAGAAGAGGACATAGAGGAGTGGAAAGATTTTAACTCATTTCCAGTCTTGGTTGAATCCATCAGAAGTAATCAAGAAATCAGCTTATCAAGTGGACTACTTAACATCTATCCTCTGAATTTTTTTATAACCTACATTAAACACAGACCATGACCTTTAGCTTCTGTTTCCTAACTTCCATTGTTATTCTCATGCCTAAAAAGGTCTCACTTTAATGTATTTATTTTCCAAGTACTTTTTGCACTGTTTCCCTCTATATGAACAGCATCCTGAACATCACTTCAACTTGCTCATACAAGCAGTAGGCAAGTAGTACTTTCACCACCCATTATAGTAACAGTCCTTGTTGTCTATAGTAACAGTGTTGTCATCCTGGATATGTTTACACAAGAAAGTTGCATCAGCTCACAAACTGAAGTCATGCATTTAAACTAGACTAACAGACATTATTACCTGATTTTTTTTTTTTTTTCTGAAAGAAGAGTAGTACTTTTTTTGCTTATATCAGCTGGGGCTGATTCCACCAAAGTTGCAAAATAACTGTTTTTGTTGGTAAGGCATTATACTGACATAGCTATCACCAAAAATCTTGCAACCAGATCTATCACCGTAAGTCAGTCATTAAGAATGGTGAGGCTGTCATTGTGCAGCTGGAGGAGAGGGTTTGCTGTGGATCAAGACATTATAAGTTTATCGTTCTTGCTGGAGTCTTAACACACTCTAGGATGAGCCTGTCCTGATGCTCACAATGTATAGAAGTGCAATCTTCAGTGCAATAGCTGTACATACAGCTATATGGCTATACAAGCCATAAAAACAAAAGAAACCAGTCAGTGTCTTTAACAGCTATGCTTTTCTTATTTAACCCTTTCTCCAGTGCAGCAAGAATTTGTCTCAGTAACTGGAGACTAGATATTCAAGTGTAAGAGCTGGAATATGGCCCACCACTGAGTTGCCATCTGCACCTCTACACTCCCTACAAGGTTGCTGTATGCTGGCACACCACTGAGAGCTAAGGAATAGGTCATGATAACAGATGCTTTGGGCCCCATAAATGGGTAGTCAATTCTTTCCAGTGCCCTTTCACAGCTAATGTTGACTTGTAATGTCTTAAGTCAACTTCTGTTCATAGAGAATCCTACATAAGTATGCACATATTTTGACATTCTGATTTAGAATAGCAGAATATATATATACTTAGTTACTCATTTCTTTGTCTGGAAAACAGTGAACTAAAATAAAGAACTCTCAAATAATTTCAGTGTTTCAGATTGCTTAATTGATGAGTTTTCAACCTGAGTTCAGACCAATAAGGATACAGAGAGCTGTAAAACAAAATCTTTGTAAAATAAAGTACTTAACCTGTGACAACAATGAAATGTTTCTTTTGAGAATTTCAAGAATGTGAGGGGCTTCTTGATGGAAAGGGGATTATGTAGATAAAAGGTCCACAACCCTGCTTCTGAATTTTCTCTGCAATTCACTTACCTAATAAGATTATGGGAACAGATACCAATTTTTTTGTTGTTGTTTTAAATTTGTTTAATTTAGTCATGATGCTAAATCATTTCCAGAATCCTACATGGAGTATAGTAATTTGAGATGTGCAGAGAATACTAGATGAGTCCTTTTCTAAATACCAAATTTCCTGACCTGTAAAATGGGAATTATGATATTAAGCTACTTGTATCTGTTTTTTAATTCTGAAATTTGAGAAATTCTGAAGTATTCTATAAAGACTATACACACATAATGTTTTTAGTGCATTTACAAACAATGTATTTGTATAAAATAGATAATCTTAATAATAAACTCCATGATATTATTGCATCGAAGTTGTATTAACTATATTATTAATATATGTTTTAATATCAACACCAAAAACCTGATGAAAAACTCTTTTAAGATTCGCATTTACTGTTATTCACTTTGTGTCAGGTTTAACACCACTGACAGCAATTTCATAGAGACGTTAATGAATTTTACATGATATTCATGAGAATGAATGTATTTCTCATCAAATAAGATGTACAAGATTCTGGCCAGAAAAGAGTAACTGAGTTTGCAAAAATGTTAGAATGTAGAACATTTCTCTGAGAGAACAATTTGCAGTATGCATGAGAAAAAGCTGATAGCATTTGTTCATATTGTAGATTATATAATTCTTCTCCATGTAGTATACTTCTACTGAAAGAGAAGGAAGGGGAATTTGCCTTGCTTTAATGCTTTTTTCAGGAGTGCTTAACACAGATGGATACATTTGTATTGGTCTAAAATTATGTGGCAGATAGAAATCTGCTATAAATAAAATTCTGAGCCATTTCAGTCTTCACTGTCATTAAATGCTGGATGAAAAAAATCATTTAATGTTTTCTCATCATAAACAGCTACAATACAAACTATTTTTATTAATTTTATTTGGTAGAAGCAAATACGGAAACAGATTACTGAATTTCATCCTATTTTTGGCAAAATAAAAATTTTATTTCTTAATTATAACAATTTTTTTTGTTTTATTTTCTATGTGATTTTCTGTAATATGTTTTCTTTAAACACAGTCTATAGCTGCAAGAACAAATTCAGCCTGATTCAGATGTGTGACATACCACTGAAGTCAACAAAAACTGTCTCCGTATGACACGGATTTTTCTTTACGTCTCTGTCATATCTAGTCATGTCGGTATGATTCAGGATGAATAAGCTCTCAGCAGAAGCCTGATTCTGCAAGGTATTGAGCAACCTAAGCTCAAATTAGCTTCAAAGGAAGCACTTATTACCTCCTAACATATTTGGTGCTAAATACAGTATTTCCTTGCATTTCTCCATAATTACCCTAGGAAATACTTTGAATAGTATAAACATTGAGTTTAATAACTGCCAGAGACAGACCTAGTGTTTCTGGCTAGATCTCTGAAAAGTTGCTTTTGGCTCATTTTTTGGTATTTTACACCTTTTTCCTCTCCATTCCCATCTCCCCCATGCACACGCAACCAGTTTTGTTTGTGTGATTGTGTCCACTAAATATAAAATGGGCCTTAGAGGTCTTTTGGAGGATAAGACATAGACTTATACTACACACAAAGGCTGAACATATGCATAGTGCACATGTGTGCCTCTGTCTCTTAGTGTTTGGTTTTGGGCAGGTGATATTTATATTCCCCACAATGCTTTCTTTTTGCAAAAGCGGAACCCAGCTGTCTCTAACTGTCATCAGCTTGAAGTAGTCCCTGTCATCATAAAGGAAAATGCTAGCAATAAACTTATTTCCCCTCTCCACAACTGAAATGTTCCTCTCCTTTCCCAGCCATCCCACATCAGTCAGTGTTCACAGCTGCTATTCCTCTGAGAGCAAAATCTTAAAAGCTTGCCAGGTACATCCAATAGGACTTTACAAATTAATATTTTTCCCACACAGTGAGTTTTGGAGTGAAACCCACAAAAGTACCAAAGACTTGCTTACAGATACAGGTAAGGGAAAGAAGCAGAGTTGGGTTATTTCAGCCTGAGCCAGGAGTGGCAGAGGAGAGGGCTCTGTTTCAAGCAGCCTATGCTCTTGAAACAGTGCCTGGACATAACACAACTGAACCTGCCTTTGCTTCTTCCACATACTTGGTACTGTCATAAGAGGCAGCAACTTTACAGACCAACCCAAAATAAACCACATTACATATGCACTGGTAAATACATCTAGGGGTTCTAGAGGAGAACAAATGAACATAACCCTGCTCACTCCTTCCTAGGGTTTTGTAAGATGAGATGAATGCATAAATCAGATTTGCTGAATAAAGTGCTGCTACTGTAATAAAACCATGAATATTAATAACAGGACAAAACATACAACAAAGAGTCACCAGAAAGTGACACAGTAACAAAAAGGTGGATAAGCTTTATACTCTTCATGGAGTAATTTCTTTGCATTACATAACCCAGTGGAAAAGGCTAAAGTGGTTGCTTAAATTCAATCTTCAGTATTGCTTCTCTGCAAAAATAAATGTGATGAATTAAAAAGTAAGACTTGCATGAAGAATAGGATTGCCTGGATTCCTGAGCAAACAGAAAACTAACCCAGAAAGATTTCTTTAAAAAATGATTTACAATTTACTGACCTTATTAGCTCTTCTTTAGCAATTTCATTGATTTTTGCCCATCAGCCCTCTGCTTCAAATCAGCTTCAAGACTTACAAGGGAGCACACTTCGGTAGTATGCAAATCACTTTTAATGAAAAATAGCTTCCTGAAGGCAGCCAGAGAACTGAAAGGTTTAACTCATCCAGGTGCTAAAACTCATGTCTGCCTAGACTATTTTCATTCACTTCTGAAAGGTATAAGAGGATTTGGATTGCTAAAACAAGAAGTAAGAGAAATTAATAAAAATAATTTAGGAAATGGAAGTTACTGGTCGGAAAAAAAACACCACCAAAAAAAATAGCTAGCTTTACCATTCAAAACTCCAGGGATAAGATTCTCAAAGCAATTTCAGAATAGACAGCAAATTGCCACTAATTGTAACGGTAAAAGGGCACCAACATCCATTAGCTGCTTGTGAAAAAGAACTAAAAATAAATGTGTTAATCTTTGACACTGGAATCCCAGAACTGCTCCTGATACTCACCTGGAACCAAAGACCACAGATTCATTTAATTAATCCACTTCCTCCCAAAACTTGCCGTTGCTGCTTCACAGTTTAGAGGTAAAATGGGGGATTGGGGTTCCTACCTACCTTAGGTGACCTGGAATGCTCTTTGAAGGAATAGCTCTTTCTCTCTCTCCTTTTTGAATATATAGTTAGAAAGATGAGGCTCCAAGATTTGTATTTAAATTATTTAATGCTGGGTTTTATTAGTATGCTTCAGGATTAGCAAGCAACGTAAAATTCCTAGTCTTTAAATATATATTTCTTTAGTGAGATTTTTCTCCTTAATTCCATGAAATAAATATATATGTTTAATTTTATGTACTGTGTACAGTTACACCAAAATTAGTAGAAATAGAAAATATGAAACTAAAGAATAACCTAAACCTTTTGGGGATCCAAGTATGAAATGAGACCATTCTCAGTCAGGTGTTATTTAATGCACCTTATTACGATATTCCTGAAATTATATAACAAATCTCAAAAGGATATTTGCAAAATTAACATTTCATATATTAAAATACTGCATTGGTAATTGGGGAGAGGAGATTGCTGTATGATGTTTGTTGTACAAACAGTATTGCATCCACTCAACTAATCTTCTGTTGCACTGCATGAACCGAAATCAACAGAGTCTTATGGGGATGATCAAACCAGAAAAGAAAAAACGTGAGATAAAGCCAGGAAAATACCAACCATCTCCAAGTGAATCAATTACTTGCCTAGAAAATGCCTATCTGTCATGTTAACAGACCTCTTTTTTCAATTGCAAAAACAAAGGTCAGAAAACGTTGAAGTGAGTCCTAAGCTGTAGATCCAGAAAGGGCACCGAGCAGCCCCAGCAACAGGACCTGGTGCTCCAGGTACATAGTGCAAGGTGCAGAATTTGGAGCTCCCCTGTAAATTGTCTTAAAAGGGAACACGTGGGGGAAGCCCTAAGGCAGTTAATGGGGCAAAGACCCACAGAGGATGATTTAGACTTCAGTGCTACTCAGAAAGTGTGTGAGGAAGTCATTAAATATCCAGGTCACCTCTTGAGCCATTCCTGCAATTAAAGGCAGAAACACTAATACTGTATTTACAGAGAGAAGAGACACTTGATCTTTTATAATGACAATAGACTGACTCTTTTGTCTTGTTTGATGATATTACATTCATAAGACACAAGTGGAAGAAGCCCCAAGTAGCTCAGAAAATACAGCTACACTTACACGAATTCTCACAAATCCCCTTCTGTCATTTCATTTGTTTTAGCTGGCCATTCAAAAAAAAAAAAAGATGTTATAAAGTTATACGAAATGTGATACTGTAACATCAAGCAATGTAATCAGATGTGATGACTGCAGTTCTAAAGAATTCACTGTGAATTCTGATACATAATCTTGAACACTAGTAGATCACACTTCTAAAATAGAGGATTTCTGAAATTTGTGCTAATCTTGGTAAGACAGAATCACACATTAAATAAATCAAATGTCTTAGCCTTTTTATTCATTATTCATCAACACACATGCTGGTTTTTAATTTTTTCTTGCTGAACTCATTTATATACATACAAGCTTTCATTTATATATTTAGAAAAGAAAAACTTCAGGCACTTCAGAAATTTAACATAATTGTTGTTGCAAGAAACAGCTGGCCCTCAGAGGTGCATAATAAAGAGAGAATAGTTTTATGAAAAGAAAATAAAAATCTAAAATTATTTTTGTTTCACACAATTTTAAAAAATATTTAGTTCCCATAGATTTTTTTAATATTTGTTTTCATTTGCTTTAAAAAACATTATTGGATAAGAATACATCTATTAATACAATAAACTTACTCGTATTGTCTTCTTTGCCTCTATAATTATGTTGATTATGGGCAGAGTTGTTACATACTAGTATTTGGAAGTCTATGATATTACACCTTATTCTGCCACCTGGTATTTATGGTAGCATTTGTTTCCCTGTGTGGAATCCTCTTTGATGCTCAGAGCCTCACAATATATAAAACTGTTTCTCATTATAAATTCAGAGTGTCAGTTAGCATAATTATGCATAACATGGTATCTATGTGTAGGCATTCTTTCTTTAATATGGAGGCTTATTTTGATATTTTATTTTAGTCCTTGTGCTTTCTTTTCTTGCCTTCTCTCATCCATACCTCATTTTCAACCATTTCTTAATTTTGCTAGACTATATTAAAAAAATCTGTTAATACTATTATTCTTGTTATTCAACTAATGAAACTCCTGTTTGGCCATTTCTTGCCTTAGTCTACTTAAAAAAAGTGGTTTGTTTCCTTTTGAGCAGATAACAGACTGGCACCGAGAAATGTGTTGAGGCCATTTATATGCAGATGATCTGCTGTCCTGCTTCTTTCAGTAGGTGCTATAAATTAGCATTCAAATTTTGCTACAATTTTGTCAGTTTTTTTTTTTTTTTTATTCATTTCATACGCATTTAATGCCACATCAGCCTCAGTTGTTCTGAAATATGTGCCATATTGTAGCAGCTTTTTAGCTGCCACTGATGATTTTCACATTCCTTTAGTGTGAGGTTTTAATTCTACTAACACTTTTGTTAATTAAATACATTTCACTTAATGGAATTAAATGCATAGCCTGTCTATTGCTCATTACACTATACAGTCTTTGACTTTGTATTTAAATTTCATCCCTCTTCTATAAAGATTACCCGCCATATTTCAGCCGAACAAGCACTCTATGCTATATAAAAGTATGGGAAAGCTGTCATTACAAGTAAAATACCAGTAATAGTTTCAATGTTTTCTGGAATGTTCTGTTTTACTTCTTTTTCTTCAGGCACAAAATTTGTTTCAAATGCATTTTCTACTATCTCTTTATGTAGGGTTTGAAAGCCTGAACTAACAATTTCATCACCTACAAACACAGGTAAACTTCACTATAAAAAGCATCCATTTTTCCATTTTTTGGTACAAATTATGAAACTACTTTACAGATTCTTTCCAAACTAAGAAAAGACTCATATTTATCTGTACGCATACTGAAGAATTAAAGTCCTACAGAAATTTGTGAACGAAATAGTTTCTCACCAGGGACCAATTTCCTTTTTCATAGATTGTACATTTTGTGAAAAATCTCTGAAACATTCGTTTCAATTAAATTTTTCTTGAGATGTGGATTCTCAGGTTCTGAGCAGATTAGTTTGAATGTGAATTCCACATGCATGCCCTAATATCTCCTTGGCAGGTTAGACTTGAGCTGCCTCCAGGCTGAAACCTGAAGATTGGTTGCTGTTCAGACAGGTTGTTTCTATGGCGGTTTGTTATGTCTTTTATGAAGATTTTGGCACAAATTGGGGGGGGGAAGAAAAACCTTTGGAAATTGCAGATTTAGTTGTAGAATTCTTTTCTACCTTTGTTCTGAACTTACAGACTTTGTGATAAAAGCCTCTACAAAACAGACCCTTTAGACTTATTACAGGTGCTTGGAAAGCAGGTTATCTACTTCACAGGATTAAGAGAGGATTGTTTGTTTGCTTAATTTAAAAGGATCCTTTTATTTTTTTTTTTTTCTATATGGTTTCTCAACCCTACAGCTTCTCAATGAAAATTATGGTCTTGTCAACATCCTTGCTATTATTGGTGACATTATCAAAGTAGAACACTGGATATATTGCTCATAGTTACATACCTGAAACAGAGAAAGCAGGGCCCAAGACTCGCAGACAGCTGCACTGCTGCTGCATCACATTTCTTCACCTCTATGAAAAGAATTACAAGGGAACTAAAGTTTCCTCAGAGCCCTCCTTGGAATCTACAACACTTTGTCAAAACTTCTCCAGTTGAACAAAGCTGCTTTTCTCAATGAAATTACTTCAGCCAGAAGGCTCTGCCTCCTTCAAAGGCTTCATTTAAAGGGTCACCAAGGATCTGATTTCTTCTTCTTTTCTCCTTAGGAAACCAGATCATATGCTCTTCTTTCTGGAATTAATCAGCTCTGACTCTGCCAGAAGTACTTTAGGTAGAACCTTTTGATGCTGGTTATTTTGGATATTTGAGGTTTAGTTACACTTGTTATATAGATTTATGAGTTATGAGAAATCCAGGAGCTCTTATTTTATCTGAATGTGTTTGGCTGTTGTTGATGTTCACATCTGGCCGTATTGGGAATAAACAAAAATAGCATTCGTGCTTTTGCATATTAATCTGACTTTGTAGATACTGAGTTATATCTGCTAGACTTTCCTTTCCGGGATGTAGCAATGTCCTATCAACATGATATCTAGTTGTTAGAGTGTATTTGGCTTTTCTGCCATTACAACCATGATTGGTTCTTTTCTGCTTTTCCATTGTCTAATCAACAGAGAATTGTTAACAGGTTGTACAATTGCAGAGCAAGGATGTTCACGCGGATTTAAATAAATCAAAGGGCCCTCTTTCATAAGTGAATCAAAATCAAGCCTCTTGTAAGGTTAAAAAATGTTTTTGAATTTCTTTGTCCATTTTCTCTAATCTTTCCTACATCCTTCACTCTAAGTCTGCCTGACTTACTCCGTGATCTCAGTCATGCTAAAAGATAATATGCTTTTCTTATTCCTTTTGCTCCAGTAATGTTTTCCTGGTAAACTGCACTCTTTTCTCATGAGATTATTTTGTTCCTTTCAATGTTCCTTTTCTTTTTCTGAGTTATCTTGGATGGAGGGCCTAACATGCTGTACTGGATGCTAAAATAATTGTTATATCTATGACATAATCTTTCCTTATCAGACATGCTTCAAAATGAAGGGTAGAAGTGGGAAGAATGCACAGTGCATCCACGGACAGCATATTCTGAAGCATGACAGATACACCATTGAATCTGCTCGATTCTTCAGCAACACCAAAGACACTGATTGGCACTAAAAAGGGGGAGGGAGAAGACACATGACAGGTCACCGAGTTCAATGGAATATATTACGGAAACTGGGAACAAAGGGAAGGAATCTCTCGAGTCTATTCTTCTAATTGCATAGGCAACCTGGTGAGATGACTTCTTCAATAAAAGAATCATTCTCCATTAAAATGCAGTTAATTTTAGTGGGTTTTTTTACCCCTACTACAGCTATTTGGAGTCTGGAAAATTCACGTTTCTGATGGCTGGAATCATCTCTGCATTTCTTATCTAAGCATGAGCTGCTTTTCCATTTGTCAGCCTTATCCTATAGCTTTACATGGCTGTTTTTTCAGCCTGGTGTCTAATAAATACATTTATAGACATCAGCCATATTCTCTTTCAGCTCTTTGCTTAGCCAGACAAAAGCAGTCAAGCATTTCACTCTCCTTCCTAAGTGGTGGCTCTCCAGTCTGCCAGCCACTGCAGTTGCACTTCTCTGCAGTTATTCCAGTTTTAGCATATTTTCTTGACTCCAAGCGACAAAGACTGTGCACAGAATTTCAGATAAGGCCATACTCTCAGGCCGGTGGATGGCATGAATATTTCCTTTTTTATTATAGAAACTATAATACCATATTTTATGTGTGTGTATAAAATATTCAGGTACCTATATTTTATGTAATAAAAAAAACCCAGTGATCCTTTTTGTGATGACTTTGTTTCCTAGCTTAATGAAAACTACAGATTTCATATCTCTTCTCTTTATGCCTAGATCTTAAAAAAAAAAAAAAAAGATTGATCCCAAGAATGATTTCTGAGGATTCCTGCTAGTAAACTTCCTGCAGCTTGATGCTATTTCTTTCAATACCACCTGTTGCCATCTATCCATTAAGCAATCTTTTATCCACTTTACAACTCTTCTCCTAATCCCCTGTTTCCTATGTGATGCTGTATCATACGCAGCACAGATATAGATAAGATGCATCACAAATCCTTTGTCTAGAAAATCAGTTATCTTATTAAAGAGAGATAACAAATTCACTTGGCACGATCTATCTTTAGTAAATCCTTTTTGTATGTTATCCCATTTTCCATTTACCTCCCTGTCTTCAATTACCTTTTCCTTCAAAATTTCTTCTAAAGCTACTGAGGTCAAACTAATGGGTTTGTAGCTGCATAGGTCTCCCTTTTAGAAAGGGATAATACATTTGCTGTTCTCCAGCCAGCTAGTATCATGCCTGAGCTGCTTCCTACCAAGTTTGGGATTTCATGTTCCTTTTCTTGTCAGAATTGTGGAATGAAGCTTATTTGATACCTCCCCCTGGCCTGAGTGCACTGTGATTCTAGCTTTGCTGAAAGCTTGATAATTTCTATCACGACTTCTTTCCCATTATTTATCCTGTTTCCTCTCTGGTCAATATTACTGAAAACAGAAACAAAATAGTCAGTTTTTAACTGTAGGTAGATTTTCTTTATTTCCATTGACTCCCCCTTGTACTGAAATCCAATGTTTTATTTGGTCTCTTTTATTTGCATGAAGATTGTTTTGCTGTGTTTTAATATCCCTTGCAAATAGTTGTGCAGTTTGACTATTGACAGTTTTCACTTTACCTTGCATTTTCACCTCTCAACCAGATCTGTCTTTGCTGATATGTCTTTTTTGCTTTCTCTTGTGCCCTGCATAGCAATAATAACCTTCTTGAAGGTATTCTTCCTTTTCATGGAATGGCTTGACCGCTTTCCAATGCATTCTCTCCCGCCATCAATCAGCTGTACAGAATCACAGAATCACAGAATCCCAAGGGTTGGAAGGGACCTCAAAAGATCATCTAGTCCAACCCCCCTGCAAGAGCAGGGTAATCTACAGTACATCACACAGGAACTTGTCCAGGCGGGCCTTGAATATCTCCAGTGTAGGAGACTCCACAACCCCCCTGGGCAACCTGTTCCAGTGCTCTGTCACTCTTACAGTAAAGAAGTTCTTCCTGATGTTAACGTGGAACTTCCTATGCTCCAGTTTACACCCATTGCCCCTTGTCCTATCACTGGATATCACTGAAAAAAGCCTAGCTCCATCATCCTGACACCTATCCTTTACATATTTGTAAACATTGATGAGGTCACCCCTCAGTCTCCTCTTTTGCAAGCTAAAGAGACCCAGCTCCCTCAGCCTCTCCTCATAAGGGAGATGTTCCACTCCCTTAATCATCTTTGTGGCTCTGCGCTGGACTCCTTCAAGCAATTCCCTGTCCATCTTGAACAGAGGGGCCCAGAACTGGACGCAATATTCCAGATGCGGCCTCACCAAGGCTGAGTAGAGGGGGAGGAGAACCTCTCTTGACCTACTAACCACTCCCTTTCTAATGCACCCTAAGATGCCATTTGCCTTCTTGGCCACAAGAGCACATTGCTGGCTCATGGTCATCCTCCTATCCACCAGGACCCCCAGGTCCCTTTCCCCTTCGCTACTTTCCAGCAGGTCAACCCCCAACCTGTACTGGTACATGGGGTTGTTCTTCCCCAGATGCAAGACTCTACACTTGCCCTTGTTAAATTTCATCAAGTTTCTCCCCGCCCGATGGAACAACTTATTCTTGACTCCATCACCAGGCATATCAAGGATGAGGGGGTCATTAAGAACAGCCAACATGGTTTTATGAGGGGGAAGTCATGTATGACCAACCTTATAGCCTTCTATGAGGAAGTGACTAGGTGGAGGGATGATGGTAGAGCGGTAGATGTAGTTTTTCTTGATTTCAGTAAGGCATTTGATACTGTCTCCCACAGCATCCTCATAGATAAGCTAAAGAAGTGTGGGCTTGACGATCAAGTAGTGAGGTGGATCGAGAACTGGTTGAAAGGAAGAAGGCAGAGAGTTGTGGTCAATGGCGCAGAATCTAGCTGGAGGTCTGTGACTAGTGGAGTTCCTCAGGGGTCGGTGCTGGGACCGGTGCTGTTTAATATTTTCATCAATGACCTGGATGAGGGAACTGAGTGCACCCTCAGCAAGTTTGCTGATGACACAAAACTGGGAGGAGTGGCTGACACACCAGAGGACTGTGCTGCCATTCAGCGAGACCTGGACAGGCTGGAGAGTTGGGTACATTCCATAGCTTTAGCACCTTTGATTTAAAGTAATTCCAAGACTCTTCCACATTCAAAGGCTTGAATAGATCAGTCTATTTAATTTTACTGACTTCCTAGGTTATCAAAATTTTCCCTTTGAGCTATAAAATCTTATTTTTACTGATTTCCCCATTTCTTTTAAAGGAGCTTAACTCATGATCAGTATTTGGACCAGTTTTTGGACAAGTTTTCTCATAGCATCTGTATTGCTTATTAGAACAAAGACAGCAGTAGTTTCATCTCTTACTGGTTGTTGGCTCTTCCGTAAACATATGAATTGATTTGTCCCAAACATATTCTGTTTGATGCGTGCTATCCTTTCTTATTTCTTTCTAATCTGCCAGATTATTAGAAGGTAGCTAAACAGGTTACTTATGCTTTCTTTACATCTTTCCTGGGTGGCTTGTGGTCCCAATATATAGTTTTACCTTTTCTTTCCTGATCAGTCACTTGTATTTCCTCAACCATAGCTTAATTTTCATTGACCAGATTTTCTTCTTGTGTACAGTAAGAAGGGATGAAGATGAAATGAATCTCTACCAAGGTTTCCTTGTATTCCTTAAGGTTCTTTTTTTAACTACGTGGATCTCAGTTCCACTTGTTTCCATTAATAGTCAGCCAGATATCATTCCCATGAGTCTTAACTTTTTAGGCATTTTCCCCTACCTAAAATGAAATGATTTCATGTAATCATCTTTGATTTATTCCAGTGGGAATTTCATAGCGTCATTTTCCCACTGTGAAGAAAATTTAATTTAAAAAAAAAACACGATTCTTCCCTATTCCTAGCAGAATCTTTTTTTTCCCTTCCCACCCACATCTCACATCCTCTTTCTTGGGAAATGACCTCGCATCCTGTTCTGTGGAATTGATCTAGTGACAACTTAGTTGCTTAACACAGTCTCCCAGTTCATGAGGCACTATTTTTATTCTTAGTCCATTTTATCTTCTATTCACAGATGAGACTTCCTTTTATTTTTACCATCTCACAAATTTCTCCACCCTTCATACTCCTTTTTTGGATCCTAGTCTCCTACAATTTTTGCTGGAATTAACTTTTCCACTTTCTTTCTACCTTCTGTTTTGGTTTTGTCTGTTGTACTTTTTCAGTTTCCCAGATGGCAAGCATATTCTTTAGCTTTGCTCTGTTTCCGAGACTGTTCCACTTGTTCTTTTTTGTTGCAGGCTTCCCTGACTCACCAGTCTCCTCTGAGCTATCTCTTATATGACCTCTCTCTCAATAAGTGTCCATAAATCCCCAGTTGCCCGTTCAGTTTACTTTTGTTACACCATTTCCTTAAACACACATCTTCATTCAACACTGCCTCCAGGCACATCTTCTTTTCATGAACTTTAGCAGATGACACTTCAGGCGTCCATATCTTTCCAGAGAATAAGACATCCCACAGCTGCTGCATCCAGTTTACATTGTCCCTGAAATTTGTCTTGTACCCTCCATGGCTGTCTCAATCCCTTACATTTCCCCTTACATGTAACTTTGAGGTGAAAATCCCTCTTATTGCTGGATATTTCTTCCTTTTCCTGGGCATCCCTTTTGCTGGTGATATACAGGTTGGTTGGACTGAACAGCTGTGCCATTATCAGCTTGGCATGCTGCAGGTCTGAGAGGTGTATTGCAGGGTGCAAAGTAATGGGAGCAAATTCGGTTCACAGTCCATCTTTTTCAAAGCCATCTATCAACTGGGAGGCTGCTTTCCACAGCTATCATACACAGGCTAGATATTGAGACTAGTTTCCTGAGTGCTCTGCTAGAGTCAAATTCAGCTGTTAATACCTAGTGAGGGGTCACTGCAAAAAGAACAAGAGAGAAAATTAGAAATACAATTTTGGGTCCAACATGCACGTAAGATATGACCAAAGAACAGGGTTGAGAAGTTCTGGAGACTGCACAGGTAAAGATAAGACTTAGGTAAGGTTAAATATTATCAGGGTAAATATTCAGATATACAGAGTCTTGTGGAAGGATCCCCCCACCCCCCACCTCCACCCCCCCCCCCCCCCAATAAAATAATCAAAATCCCAAACCTTCTCCAGTGAACCCAGAGCATTTCTCAGAGGAAGCACTTTATGGAGCTCAGGCAGACACCAATAACTGTGCCATACAGCACTTATTAGAAAATCCAAATATATTCTCCAGTACTTTGTCCAATATCTATGTAATCATTTATCTGCAGCAAATTTTACTGTAAATGTGATTATTTCCAAGAAGCAATTTCTCATGACTAGATTAAGTACAGTACTTACGATATATTCTGTTCAGATAGAGACATCATTCTGGAATCTGTGTTACAATAAATGTTGGGGTCCTACAAGGAGAACTCCTAGGGCTTTACCCCAGAAATGTGAATCACGAACAGGAATACAACAGACTCACGCTGGACTCTACTTCAACCGCAAATGAGCAAGAGACAGAATTTAGCCTTGGGTGTCTTTGTAGGTGGCTTTATTCCATTGATAACTGACCATGCTAGCAGAATTTTGGAGCAAGACATGCTTCTTACAAGACAAAGGTTAACTGTTTTAACTGCTAATATGGGACATTTTGTCCCACCAGATCTTACAAAATAATTATTCTCAAAGAATGTTGATTTCATCCTTTCCTGTTTTCAGTTGGTAATGAAAACACCAGCCATTCTACTTTCCGTTCATGACTTTCGGAGTGGAATGAATACATGCAGAGGTTCACAAAATTCTGTATTTTGGTGTAAAATTAACTCATTTGAAGTACTCTAAACAAAAGAAACAAAGTTTAGTTAAGGTTCCTCTTGGATTGGATGCAGGTTGAAGAGGGTTGAACATACTCTCGTATTTCTCTAATCAGCTTAAGTACTGCATTTAAATCAAATCAGGAATGTGCAACAGGTAATGTTTGTGGTATTTATGGTAATAAGGGAGAAATTCTGAAGCGGTTGAATGCAAATTTTTTGTATCTCTTTTGTCTTGATGGATTTTAGATAATGTTGAAAATACTGGCTGGAGCACACACCATCATCCTGTTATTCTCCTGCACAGAAGTGCTTTGAATGCTGCCTTCCCTTAACTATTTTAAAGACACCTGCACACTCACAAACAATAAATCTGTCACGGCACACTTGGAAATATCCCATCTCCATTTGTATAAGTTACTCTGCTCAAAATATTTCACTGTTTAAAATCATTTAGTGGGGTTTACCAGATTTATAATCATTTGAGGCTTGCAGTATAAGACCCTAGCTGCATGACAGACTGAGTTATTAAGTGTTTATAGAAATCTGATCAAAAGGATCATCAGAAACTGGGGGGGGGGGGGGGGGGCGTGGGGGGATGGGGAGAGGGAGGGCGGAAAAACCTTTTTTAAACTCTACCATGACAGCTTTCCTCGTCTTACAACTGTGACATGAAGAGGGAGCTGTAGCTCTTCTGAGACACAGCGCCGCCTGAACCAGCGTATCCAGCCAAGCGCCCCGATCTCCTCTCTCCTCTCTCCTTCCTCGCTCTCCTCCGCTCCCCTCTCCTTCACTCACTCACTTACTCTTCCTTTTATTTTTCTTTTCTTTTTTTTTTTTTTTTTTATCCCGCTGCCCCTGTGCCAGTTAATTTAAATGTATCTGTTCAAGTGGAGATAATCCATGCAAATCAGAGGCACTGGCTCTCAGTGCTTGATTCACAAAGAGAACTCAGCTTCAGGAGGTCACTCGTTCACAGCTGCTCCTCCCATTATATTTTTCCCTTATTGCAGAACTGCTGCATGTATACAGTGACTGAAAGGACTCAATTTACTGCAACTGCTGCCTGGTTTTACTTACAACTTTCTTTAAAGGGGGACTTACCTTCTATCTGTCTTACTAAGGTAGGAAGTCTGATTCTTCTAAAGACATGTAATGCCTCCAGTGTTTGCTCATTATCAGATCCCAATACAATGATGCATATTGTTGTCAGAATTAGGTCCTAATAGAATTGCGCCAGGTGCTCGATGCTTTTGTTACTTGTGTGTATAGGTGCAACTGTCTAAAAGGCTGTTTTAACTGTTTATTTAGCCAGCTATGTATCCCCACCTCCCCCATCTCCCTCCCCTTCCCCCCCTCCCCCCCCCCCCCCCCCCCCCCGTTTTTTCTTTTCTTTTTCATAATGGCAGGTAGGATCTTGGCACAGCAGCTTTCTAATCTCTGAATATAATCTTTAGTCAAGTTTGTATTTTCTTTTAAAATTGTTTTCTAATGTCTATGTAAGTTAATGCAGTGCTCTGTACCCCCCAAAGGAAAACAGTATCAAGAGAGCTTTCTGTCCTGAAACCTTATTAAGGTGCTATCTTTGGAGCAGAACAAACTGTTGAAAGGTTTTAAACAAAAATAAAAAGGTCACCTTTTACTTTGCAGTATTGTAAACAAGGAAACTCCAGGCCTCACGGCAAATGGGCCTGTCATAAATTTAGACCACAAGATAAACATACAGTTAATAGAATTGCCAGCAGAAGTGATGAAATGGAGCCCTCACAGTTCTCTGCTAACATCTATTGTTTGGAAATGTTGGACAGGCAGTGCTTGCTCTGCAAACAAAGTGCAACTCAGAAACAACTGTTTGAATGTGATTCTTAAAAACTCCTTAAGAAAAGGAAAGTCAGGCACTCCTTCATTACATTCTAACTTTGAGCATATATCACATGAAATATTGAATTAATGCATCTGACAGCACACACTGGTTTTATGAAAGCCAACAGTAAATGTTTCATTTTTTAATGTGTATTTCTTTGCAGTTGTAAGATTTTAGGGATGCAGATGGTTAAAATAACTATAAAAAACAACTTTGGATGTGTTAAATCACAGATACTGGATTTGAAGTGTAATATATATATATAAAAAAGAATTATTCTGACTTAAAACTTGTCCCACAATAAAGTTCTTGTTTGTTGTCTTGCACAAGCTGGAGGTAAGAAATGACAGTGATTACATTTGGAGCCACCCTGCTTTTGTATAAACTTACTATCTAACACACTCAAGTTAATAAAATAACAGTTCTGTGAAGCTTTAGACAGAGTTTAAAATTAGAATTTAGTTAGCCAGTCAGGACAGAGAGGCATAGGTACTCCCAAACATACCCTGTTTAATTTCCTCAAGAACACTTGGGATATATGTTTTCTGTTTTTCCTTTCTGGATTAGATATTTTTAATTAGCATGCTTCATGACAGAGTACTTGCTCACTGTATTAAGTATCTCAGTCCCTAAAATGTGCAACTTTTCTCTTTGAGGTACAGTCTGTTTTCTGAAATAAATGCATTCTGGAGTACAGTACAAACCCAGAGAGCCTTGTCATTGTTAGCATAAAGAAGACATCTACACAAGTATTACTGTGCAGAGGGCAATCTTTCTTTCTCTGGCATTTGTTAGGTTACTGTACATAGAATTTAGCAGATAAATATATTTTGCTTCATGGCATTTTGGAGATCCTATTGGTATGCAGGTTACCCTGTGAGGATGGCAACTGAAAAAAGAAATATGTTTTATAGCAGTGTGTAATAAAAGCCCTTCACAATGATGTAAGTGGAGTCTGACCTTTCTTTCTTATCCTGTAATTAGAATTTTTATTAACTCTTTCAAGTGCAGAGTTTTTTTGAGTAAATTGATGTTACTTAGGGTGAACAAGCATGTATTTTTGATCTATGAGTTTTAAAAGTATGATTTTAGAATCCTTTTTACACAGGGAAAAAGAAATGTATCCTTCACATCAACTTGCTCCACACAAAGCAATTTTGATTTATAGAAAAGAGAGATTTAATACAGCATCCTGCCTCCCCCAGAAGAAAGAAAAGGAAAAAATAATAAGGGGAGAGGGGAAGCATTTCTAAAAAAGACTTCTTTCATTTTGTGAAAGAGAAGGGAATGGATTTTAGAGATGAGAGCTGAACTTAAGGAAAGACATTAAGGATCTTTTGTCTGACTGAATCTCTGGCCAGGATAAAGTTGGGAAGTAAAGGTGATCCCTGTGGAGTTTAGCAATATACAGAGATGAGATTAGATGACTCACCACTGGAGATATGAAAAAGGGAAAAAAAGGCCTTTCCAAGGAAGATTTTTTGTAAGTGGATTAAAATATTGTTGCAGCAGACAGTTATTTCCTACTTTCTTTCCACCTTTTACCCAATGACCAATGTCTTAGAGGGGACAAAAGTGTTCCTTTGTGAGTCATCAGAAGCATTTCATGCAGTTACTTCCAAATAATCTACTCAGTTCTCCTTGTACGTTCACCAGGTGTACCTGATGTAACTCAGTTAATTCCTTGATACACAGAAAAAAATAAGAAGAAATCAAGTGTTTATATTATTGAGGCCTCTGAATGTATTTTCAGTAAACTCTCAAAGGAGTGAACCTTTGTGTTTATTTTCAGGCTGGTTTATGCTATAAAGTTTTCTAAACAAGATTGTCAGTGTTCTGTGGCCAGTTGCTTTTTCCTATTGGTGTGGTTCCTTCCTCTGCCTCTGCAAACTTGCCATTGCTATAGTAACTCAGTCAAACATCTCTTCAACATAAGTTACCTGATAGTCCACTGTATGCAGCAGAATCTATAGGATGCAGTAAACCTTGTACCTGTGTATAACGCAGGGCTCTTACTCCCATCAGACTCTTTTTGCTGGTTTTACAGAACACACTTAGAAAGATAAATGATCATCTTAAAAGGATGCTATAGAGATTGTTAATAAGTTCCATTCAGCTTCTTAAAGGCCTTAGTTGTTTTCAGCTCTAAGCAGGTGTATTTGCTGAATTATACCTTAAAAATGTTCTAGTGAAGGAAGAAAATTTGGGAATCGTAAAAAGTAGTAAAGCCTTTAAGAAAGCGTACAGCTATAAATAGGAAAACTAATTGCCAATAAAGTTCTCGGTCAATGATTTGTCATTAGTATTTTCTATAATTGCATAGAAAGAACATGTTCCTCACAGCTTCTCATCAAATTATGTACAAAATTATATCATAGTCTCTTTTCTTATCATTTCCGTGTACTGTAAATTATTAAAATGTAATGTTGCAGAGTACAGACCTTGCAATTCTTTTCAGATAAAGCATGCTTATACCTCTAGGGGTTAAACGCTGAATCAGATCCATAACTTGCCTACTGACAGCCTTTGAAGTTGTTCCTTATTTATTTATTTATTTTAGTCTAAAGGTTTAGATTGACATCCTTTTATATGTTTGGAATTCTTCAGCAGATGTAAAATGCTTGGTAATGACTGAAATTAACCTGAGGCTTTATATATCTGTCTTCCCCAGGAACTGCACTGAAGCTTTAGTAACAGTTGAGAATTTTATGCAAACAACTATTCTCATGAGAACATTTCATTCGTAGTCTGTTTATAATTTCTAGAGGTGTTTTAAGTCAAGTTGGAGCCTTTTGCCTCTCTCTCTCCCCCCAGTGCCTTTTCTGGGGAGTCTACATGAAAATTTTCACTGATGAAATGCACCAAAAAAGAGGCAGATAAAAAGAAAATAAGTGGAGTGGAAATGAATCTTTAAATGGCAAGTCTGTGAAACATTGAACATGGTTATCTGACATTATGTCAGAGAGTGTTATCTCTTGAGGAGAAATGAGCAAGAGCAGTCCACACAGGAAAAGTAATAGTTGCTTTACTTCTGTCTGTTTATTTGGGATAGCTTGAACTGTCTCCCACTTTTTTATTTCTCTCAGTGTGAAAAGATTAACTATTAGAAATGCAGCCAGTAGGCATCTGACTCAAAAGCAATGCTCACTTGACCTTTGGACACAAAATATCTAGTGCAAACAGAAATCTAAGCAACCTCAAACATCACTGTACAAGAAATATAAAGAATGAGGATCAGTAGAAATGCAACACTTTTAGAAATAAAATAAACCACTGAAATCATTTGGTTATATTAGCATTTCTTTCTCCATTCTACATCAGAGTATGAGATGCTGTTTTTGTCCAGTGTACCTGAGGCAAAAGATCTATGGTAAAATTCTACCTTAGTTTTAACAACTGCAACTGAAATTTTAGGGAGAGGAATAAAGGGATAAAGGAGGGTAAGAGATGCTAAACCAACATATACATATTTCTTAAAGGTTAAGTTTTATAAGAGACAAAGACTACGTAGGAATTTAGACATATTTAAAGTCTATGTGATCCTGCTACTTCTTTAAAGGTTGCATTTGTCACTTAAGGGACTTCATCCCTCCCACTGTATTAATTCTGCCAGTCTGGGGGGGAAGGAGGGGTTAACCTTGGGGAGAATGTGACATGAAAATGCATGAGTGTGAATGTATAAACATCCCTCAGTAACTAGCCACTCTTCCTTACTTTACTTCCTATGAAGTTATGAAAGAAGAAAGCAGGAGACAAAATGCATCCCATGTGAGACAAAGGACTGAAAGAGGGATGAAAATTCTGTCTCTGGAGAAATAAAGCTGGTCACAACAGGCCACTGGAGCCAGCACTTTGATATCTGACTTGCCCCTACAGAACAGTCCAAGTCTATGACTTAGAAACTGCACTCTGATGAAGAGGATAAAAAACTTGTCAAAGTCAAGCAGCAGCTCCCATGTAATTTCTGTTACCTACTGTTTGCGCTGGGTGAATCAGATAATTCATAGAACAGTAATAGTAAAATGTTAATTGGCAACCTAAAATCTAAAAAAGGAAAGAAATTTCAGAATTTCCCCCAGTGAACCTGAGGATATATAATTCCCATCAGCTTTACAACTGAGGGGAGAATAGTTTACTTGGATTATATACAGGAGGTATAATAAGCTTCTCTTACTAAAACGTCATTGTCCATGTTGAGTACTAACTTGATCACTGCAGAAACAGAGAGCTGAAGGAGTAGACCGCTTGGAAGGGGGGGATCCACAGGGACCCCATGCATAAGTGACCTTGTTCCACGTTTCCTGCAGGTCATGAAACTGGTCTGTGATGAACTTTTCCATTGTTTCAGTAACTTCTGCAGTGAGTTATGTGTAACCTAGTGCCTCCTTTTTCAGGGGAGGGAGGGATGATCCACAGAGAGATGCCTGAAAGTTAAAGAGAAATTCTGAGCTTGCCAGAAAGTTATACAGGCTGTGCTTGATATCACTGATCTCCCAAAGTCTTCCTGGCAGCCTCAAAAATGCATCTATAAGTGGGAAAATCAGAAATGTTTCACAAATGTGCTTTATGTGGCTGTTTTTTACATGGATCAGGAAGGACAGACAGACACAGAAGAGTATAGAGGTAATATAAGGGACAGCCAAGGACATTATAAAAGGCTGCTTAAAAGTACAGCACATGATCTACAGCCAGAACATTTGGGTTTAATTTATTTAAAGTTACATTAATAGATTATGAAAAAACAAAGACAGCATAGCATTTCTGGGGACCTTCCCTGTCTTGGTTGGCATGTATCTTTTTTTCTAATGTTCCATTCTCTCCCTTGGGCCTCCCTCTATCCCCCCAAAAATCCAACAAAAGTGTACCGTAAAACCTGTTTAATTTTCTACAAAAGATTATGCTAAGTGTGCTTTTAATGTAATGATGTCAGCGGCAGATGATAACATGTATTAGGTAGTGAAAACTGCTGATTATCTGTCAGGATAAATCTGTTTATTTCAGAAATAGCAGCCTGACAACCCCCTGTTGTTAATCATGAAAGTACATGCTAATGCCAGGTACTGTTTGGTTGGAATCTCTTAGACGAATGCATTTGTTACATTTTTGGTTTGATGCTCTTTACATAGTTTTGAAAATTTTCTGTAAATATGTGTATATTTAATATAGTAAGAGAGTGGATAGAGCAAAACTGCTGATCTATCACTTAGGTTTGCAACAAGTAAAAGGAAGGAATGACTTGTGAAGAGAGAGAGTGGATTATAGGATTACACAATGGTTCAGACTGTGCCCATTGCTGTGTTCATCTTTAGTAATTTCAGTTCAGACCCATTAGTGATGAACATAAAAAAAGCCAAAGAAAACTTAAGGAGTTCTTTCTTTTTCCCTGGGATTTACTCCTTTTATATTTGTTTATTTGTTTTTCAGCATTTGCAGCAGTTCCTAATTATATTCTGAACTAAAAAAAAAGAGATCTCCAGATGAACCAGCCAGCTTTTATAATGTTGAAAATTCAACCAGGCTTTTGTGTTGTAGAAAATAAATATTATGTATTTTTAGTGAAACATAAATGGAATACTGAGGTATAGTTTGCCAAATCTTAGGTGAAGAGGTATTTTGTCTGACTTTATTGCATTTTGATCATTTCATGAATGCTGTAAAATGCTGAATAGCATAACAAAAATTGATATTTATATTGACATTTCAGGATTCTAAATAGAAGCTGAGAAAATCTAAGCAAACTTCAGTACCTCCACAGCTGTGCTTCCAAACCCATCTGAGTTCTGGCTAATTCACTTTTTCTCCCCACATACCCTCAATTGGCCCTAATATAAACATCTCTCTCTAAAGCAATTTCTCTCTGGAAGATTATGCACATCTTCATCTTAATTCAGAATTTACATGTGTACTTTGCATATTTTTGCATCAGTATGTGTGTTTTAAATTAGATAAAGGTCACTGTCATTCATAATCAAGAAGAAGGTGTATAAAAGGTCAGGATTCAATAAAAAAAACCTGATTAGATTGTAGAGGTTTGTTCATATGATTCAGTATATCATTGGATAAGTGGAAATCATGAGTCAACAAATTAACCTTGGTATAATGGGTTACTTGCTTCAGTAGGATCAGAAACGAGATTCACAAGTTTTTTTTTCCTTGTTTGTCCCCGTAATAAGAAGAAATATCATAGTGTTGATAGTTACACAACTGAGTCTTTTTATTATTAATTTGTCTTAAAGTGCAACGCAAATGACAATTCTTGTGTTAAAAAAAAGGAAAAGGAATTGAGGCACCAAATACTTTTGCTATAAATAATGATGAAATGGAAATTATCCACTGTAAAAGTAAGTTAATTTAAAATAATGGCCTGTATTTTTCATATAGGCTTTAGCTTAAGCATATTAAAGAAACTGGGATGAGTCAGCTTTCAAGATCTAGTGTCAGGAGGAGATCCAGGATGCAAGTGAGCACAAACTAAGAGCAAAGATAAACTCACACTCCACATATTGGTTCTGTCACAAACCTTCCGCATGTTCTTGGGTAAACCACCTACATTGACTATGCCTCTACTTCCATCTGCAAAAAAGAAAAATAGTAACAGGGCTTATATTGCAGAAATGTTTCTGTTTCTGCAGACATGGTTCTGGGCAAAGGAGATTTTAGGATTTCCACCACTGCCCCTTTCATTACATCATATTAATGCTTCCTTACTGCAGTCAAAGTATCAGGGCTATGGATCTGTGTGCTTGAAAACATCTGAGGATTCTTCAGTAGTATTTTCCAGGGTAGATGATAAATATAATCTATCCTGGAAGCGGAAGGAGTCCATATTTACAGAATAATCTGGGCCAGGAAAAAAAGCATAATTTATACAAAATGTTTTACACTACCGTTTCTCAACTTCAGATTGTACAAACTCAGTGCAGTTTTATGGCTCCACCATAAGATTTTCCAAACAGAATTTTGTGGTGGTTTGGGATGTTTGGGGTTGGTTTTGAGGTGGGATTTTTTTCACTGGAAAATGTTGCAACTATTTCAACCTGTTCCATAAGAGAAAAATCTATTAGAAAAGCAACTTTACAATTAAAATAGACATGTCAGTGTTTCAGACATTGTGTATTTCTTTAAGCTTTCTTCACGTCTGTGTAGAATAAATATCAAGTTACTACTTGTTCACTTTTTTTCCCTTGGGCAGCATTCTGTACCTATTAAATCCTAAGTATGAAAGAAAATTAGACTTGCCTGTTACCACTATAAACTTACACCCAATGGTTTTCAAATAACATGTAGGTAATCTCTCTTCTGTAAACAGAGACTTGGGGTTGCTCATAATTAAAGCTGCAAGCATCACAGTTTAAGCTGATTCTTTTCTGATGTTCATATGCCTCATTCTCTTCCAAAATGTAATGGAAAGAAAACACACTGAACCATGGTAAACTTTCCTTATTTATGATTTTTTTAATTATTATTGTGTCTAGTTTTGGTATAGTTATAGCATTAGTCTATTATTGCGTATTTTCAAGGTCAGTTGGGTATGAGCAGGACTTACAGATGAGGCTTTAGCAAGTGAGATTATAGTATCTGTTCCTGATTGTTAAAAGGATCTAACAACCCTTTGTAATAACTGGGCTTAGTTTACTGTAAGTCACAGCTTCTACCTCTTCTCTGTTTCATAGGTTTATAAGCTTGAGTTGTTTGACTAGTGCCCACCCTACAGAGTTCCGCTGCAGGCAAACTCCCGATGCATGCTGGCCTTGGAAGTACCAGGCTACAGAACCAACACGGGAGAACATGGAGAGTGTGCATCTATGGAGGGTGCACATAAATTAGGATTGCACACTTAAAGCAAATCAGCTTGTCCTCCCAAAACTCTGAGCTTTGGTCCACATCCAGAAATAGTCTTGTTCCTTTGGATATCACCAAGCTAGAGGATGTGTCTCAGGAGTGCCCTTGATGGAATTTGACCAATCTCAAGTACTCAGAGCACACAACCCAGCTAGAACGTGCTCAGATCAATATACCATGAAATGCACGACATGTATGTTGTGTTCTCAGTGTTTGACAATTCTCACTACAAACTGACTTCTACTGAGTGGCAGTACTCACTAAGTTAGACATATCCTGAGATGTATCTCCATAGAGAGCTGGTACTAGACAGAATTCACCAGCTCTAACCCTTATTTCGATTTTAAGGAGTCAGTGTATCCAAGTCATTACTTCTTGCATCTCGCTGCAGTCATAATATGAAAGGGACCTTTGGCCACCTCATTAAAGCTAGGAAAACATACGGATCAAGGAACATTCCTCCTGTACTATGGCCATCTCTCATGACTGAGAGCTGATGAGGAAGATGTTCCTCACAGCCTCTCTTCTCTCGATATTATCTGCAGTTAACAACCAGAATTAGGTCCTACGTACATAGAAAGAAAAATTCCTCATACTTCTTTGAAGCAGAGGAATTGATCTTAAGACACTGAACAGGAAAACCTGGTGCATAACTTCTTAGAGTGCAAACAAAGCTAAACCATAATTTCGTAGATGATAACACAGCCAGTTTTATGAGGGTTTTCTCAGTAACATAGTAGGTCACATGCAAGTAGGTGAGAGGAGCAGTGTATGTAAAGTAACCAGACTTTCAGTGTCTTCTCCCTGAAACAGTGTTGTATCATCAGCTATTTTTGCAGTTAAGCTGCTCTGGGAAAAAAGGACATTTCTCTTGCAGTATCTCATACACATCTTTGGATTATGGTAGCATGCAATAGTATCTGCCCACACCAACTTCCTTTAGCTGCATAGATCTATCACTTTGTGTTTCATTTAGCCCATAGTGTCTGCTGGAATTTCTGTGAAGACAAGGTGTTGGAAATCAAGAATCTCCTAGTTCTGACACTGGTTTGTAAGCTACCTTTGGACGAATCACCTAGGTGAATTTTTCCAAACTTAAAGTTGTGAATTTAAATTTCATGTTTAAGCTTCTAAATTAGTGGTCTGATTTTAATGTGTGCTGACACTCACATTTTCAATCAACTTCAAAGGGAGTTGTGAGTGCTCAGAAGTCTAAACCTATGAAAATCAAGACAGTTAGACACTCAAACTTGAAAGGTTTCTCCCATACCATTATTGTTATTTGCATTACTTTAACTTGAAACCCCAGTTACAGGACTAAAGTGCTAGGCGCTGTATTTTGTATCTCTTTTTTTTTTTTTTTTTCTCTATATGTAAAACCTGGCACACAAGGACATTGTGATGATTGTTTGGTTAATATTTGTCTACAGCTTTGAAAAATAAATGCTCTATAAACACGGAATATAATTATTCATGGAAGAAAATGGTATGCCTACTATTCATTCCTTTTTGAAATAAGTTCATAGGATTTTGAATCTGTCCTTAGAAAACAGAGCTGATACTGCATGTGGAATATATATGATAAAATATAAGGGCCAAATTCATAATCTGCTGCTAAAATACATGCAATACCTGTAGTAGTTTGATCAGTAAACAGAAATTAAATATTTATATGTTGTGTTTAATTTGAACAGAAACCCACAACGTTTAACAATCTTTACATAATCCTCAGAGAAAATAAGTAGGGTGATGAACCACAAAGCTTCCTTTAGAAACTTTTGTCGATACCCCTATTTTAGTTACGCTGATCCCTTACTAGCAAACAGTAGACTCTTTGTAACTGGGACCTACTCAAAGCTTGCTTTTTTCCCTGTGGATTCAATAACTAAGCTTCTTGGAACAGCTTTGATGAAACCATCCTCTTTCGTAGAATGCAATTCCGGCAGTGCTGATAAATTCCACAAAATGTTGTCAATTTAAACCATGTTTTCTTTAGAAACAAAACCAGGAAGGAAACTGGTAGCATACTGGTGTTTTCAGAGCAAACCTGGTATAGAAATTATTTTTGTTATATGTTTTCAATACCACAATCTTACACAATCCAAAATTAAACATTTTGATTTTGTGAAAATATTTTGGTTAAAAAAAATGGGTTTCACTCACAAATAATAAAGAAATAGTTCAAAGATAATTTTTAGTTTAGAACTTTTTAAATACTGAAATGTCCCATGGATCATTTTCCAATCTCTGAAAAGCTAATGAGGTCAGTAGCAGTGTTCCCATTGACTTCAGTAACATAGCACAGTTGCTACATCTGAGGAAATGCAATCATGATCTACTTGAGTTTTTGTAAGTCTAAATGCAACAGAATGCATATATATATATAATCCACCAGATCCCTAGTCTAAGATAAAAATAATATGTAAGCATTTATCAAGAAAAATTATTTCTTTTTATTTTATATATCAGAGGTTTTACTTTTTTGTGGTGGTTTGGCCGATGGCTATGACACCATGACATAGGCACTTCCCAGTGTTATCAAATCAGGACTCTAATATATGTAAAAGTGCAAGTTGTGTGCTTTTGTTTTGGGGTTATTTTGTTGGGGTTTAGGGCGGTTTTGTTTTGGTTTTGGGTTTGGTTTGTGTGTGTGTGTGGTTTTTGTTTGTTTTTAAATAAGACAGGTGGTTTAAAAACAGTCACTAACTGATTAATAAGTTTGTTCATGCAGACCTTCATTCAGGCATCAGGAATAAGTGCTCTGGCTGCTTGATAAATGTCCAGGCTAAACACAAATGTTGTTATTTGTCAAATAGTAACTGTTTTAATGGCCAATTCTTCAGGATCTTTAACAGCTATAAATTGATCTCCAGAACTCAGATGTCACAGCATAGTCCTGGTAGTTCTAAGGATCCAACTTTAGGGAAACTAGAGTACAAAAGAAGGAAATGCTTTAATTTACTCCAGGGACACAGTATATTAGGCATAGTAATGAGGATTTTGGCAACAAGCAGCAAGTCAAGGATATTATTTTTCTACAAAGCAGATAACATTGTAATCAATCTAGACAGCCATTGTATATCTTCCAATACTCAGGACTTTAATAAAAGTAATCATCAGGAATTCTATTTAGACTTCAGACCTTTACATCTTGAACCATTAAAAATAATGATACATGATTTTAATCTATTTGGTGTAAACTGATTGATTTCTTGCTTGTAAACTGCACTCTCTTCAGATAGATCAATTTTCACATTTACCATATCTAATTATTTTCTGTTTCCTACTTGCTTTAAAAGGGATAGATCATTTGAGGATCCCTTTTCTTAATTGACAGCTTCTTGACAGCTAATACAAATAACAAAATAAAGCCAGTAGAAGAAATAAGTTGTATTTTATAGAAGGTTTAGCACAAGTGTTTGTGTCCTGAGTACAAAGGGCTGTGCACGCTTCCTTTATCTTGTAGTCTCAGGTAGTGGCATTAAGAAACCAACATTTTCTGCATTTCATACATAATGTTCCATGTGATTACAAACCTCAGCCTGGGTAGCTGTATGAAGTTTGCCCAAAAATTAAAAGAAAGACATATGCTCCTGAGAGAAAGGACTCAGACCCATATCTTCTGTGATATTTGGGAAAGTCACTCTTTTAGAAACTGCATAGAGAGATCAAATGTGATAATAAAGGCTCACAATTCTAGCAGGTTTCCCTAGAACAGTACTTCAGAAATGTGAGGTGTGAAAGAAAGGCAATCTGTGCCAGATACTGATTAAATTTCAGTCATCTATCCAAAGCAGTCCCTAGTTGCTTGTAAAATGCTCCATGTAATTACAGTAACTACAGTTTTTAAAGCAATTTACACATTAGCCTTTATCTTAAGTCTGTCTTTGTGGGTGCATTTCTTCTTTGGAATCAATATCCTTAAAATATATGTTAATCAGCTATATGAATATGTAGCCATATAGAGTCTTTAAAAATTCCATCTCCAGTATTTTACTTATGGATTCCTCTTGGCTTTTGGAAAAGCTTAACTGTAATCAAATATCACACTCTGGATGTTTAGCTAACACTGTTCAGTGACCCCAGCAGGAAGTCACAACCATATTTAAAACTGTTAAGGAGTTAGGATTTGATGCAAAATCAAACCAGGATCTATTAAAATGCTGCCAGGATAAAATAATATTAAGGGCTAAAGTTTGTCCTTTGCTAGTTACACAGGTACAAATGTCAAACTTGGCAAATCCTTTCAAAACTTTTTGTGTCCTAATCTTTCAAATCTTTTTTCTAGTTGTTGGGCATGGAAGATTAATGCAGGAGCCACTTCTGCAGTTACAGGATGAACACTGGCCAAATAAAAGGGGTCTGGCTCATTGCTGTGATATTCCAATTTTAAATGTAAGTGTGAAATTTGGAAGGAAACTAAACTAGTTATTTCATTAAAGTTGTATTGGCTAAAACCAGAAGAAATGCAAGGACTGAATCAAATTCCTCACAGTCAGTAAAACTGTTCCCACCAGAGTTGCACAGTGCAGCTGCAGGTAGCTTTAAACATTTTTTGTTGTTGTTTCATTCTGTTTGTTCAAGGTGCCTTTTGTAACTGCCAAGCACAGCAAAGCTCCTTAGTTATTCTGCATCTCATTGTTACCAAGGCTGTTATCCTAACTGGGACTAATAATATGAAGCACATTTATGTTTGTGTAGGAAAACTAGGGTCACTAGAGATAATCCAAAAAGTTGTTCCACAAGGGATTATCTAGGATGCTGTTTTCCAAAACTGTCACATATCAGAAAAAGGGCAAAGCACTTGTAACTCTTGTTATTGATCCTCTGTCAAGTCATGATTGCTGTCACCAGCAGGTTACATTCCTTCAACAAAGCAGTAGGCACTGCTGCATTTTAAGCTAGACCAGTTAAGTTTCCAGTGTCATATTCCCTTCCTTATCTCTTTCCATACTTCATTCTCTCACATTAAAAGAGATATTATTACAACTGAAAAGAGATGATGACGTGCAAGATTCTTGTTTACAATACCTTAAAATGAGTGCCCCCAAAACACTGTATTCAGGCCTGAGCAGTTTTTGTATTTGGGTTTATAGGCCCTGAAATCCCAATACTAAAGGACTTCATTTACTTAAGCTTTGAGGGTATGTAATGATTCATCTGCTGAAGGTCGAATACAGGCTTTAGTGGCCTATTGGACAAAGGTGTATATTTAGGATTGTCATGAAAGAACCCATGTTTTTCAACCTGATTTTGAAATTAAAAGGTTGTATATGGTACTGTCCAAAGACTCTGAAGCCTCTCTTATACCATCAAACACCACTGGTTTGTTAGGCTGTAGTCAAGGATGTACAGGGCTCTTTGTTTTTACCTATCCTGAGCACACACTACGTTTTTCTTACTCCCTGTTGTCTTCAGTCTTTGAAACTGTTCAGTGGTCAGACCCACAGTTCTCAGATATTTACATGCATTTTTCTAAAGAATGTCAGAGATTTGGTTGAATTTTCCAGTGCATCCTCACATTTGTAATTTACTTACATTAATTAATTTATTGTAATTAAATACCTAGGTTTTTTCAAAGACATTAACTTCCAAAGGAATCTGTCATTAAATCTGGTAAGTATCCTGTTTTCATATCCATATATTAAGATGCAAGTAAGATTTTAATTAAACATTTACTTTTTAAAGTTAACAGTTTTTCCATGATCAACTCTTGTTTAAAATGGTCTTCAGTTAAGTGTTGATTTTTGGCAAAGATTCTCCATTGAGCAGCAGTCTTTACAAAATCAGCTCAAAGTACCCTTATCAGGCTAGATTTTAGCTTGCCTTTAGCTTGCCTCTCTCTGCTTTGACTTATTGTTCATGGAAAAGCATTCCTGAGAAAGCAGTGGAAAACAGCTCTTCCCCCAGTGGTCTGTCACCTTCCTCTGCCGGAGCTGCCATCCTCCCATCTCTGCTTGTGGAAGAGTTTGTGTACACATTCCTTAGCCTTGCTGGCAAAACGAGCTGGGAAAGCTTAATGGACTATTGAAGGTGAGTATGAGCTAACCCAGCTCATTTTGTCTGAAATGGATTGAAAAGCACTCACACGACCTCCTTCCTCTGTCACAGCTCTGGGGTAGCAGCTTCCTGTGATGGAAAACAGCACCAACCAATTCAGTGGGATCTTGAAGAAGTTTTTTGTCTGTGTCCTGAAAAGCAGGTTCATAAGTCACATTACCTTTTCTCCAGCCTTTACAGAAAGACTTATATCAACTGTAAATGAGGAGTTGACTTTTAAGGGAAGCTAAGCAACCAGCAATGAATTACAAGTGGGTAACACAGGGTTTTTTTGAAGCTATGGCTGTAGCCTCTATTGGTCGTTTCAATTACTGAATGACTAGGGGCAAAATGTCCAGGACAAATCTAGCAAAGTCGGCAACAGCACTGCAGTAAAATGCTGTCTCTGGCAAATTCTCTCTTCTCTAGACAATGGTTAATTTTTTAAACCTACCATCTAGGTGGTTGAGCCTTCTATTATCTTTAGCAAAGATACTTCTGGAGGTGAAAGGCCCTTTCAAATAGCCGTATTCTGACTCCTAGTTCTCAACCCATCTTTCTCCTTATAAATAACATGCAGAAAGCTGGAGAACCTAAAATGTCCACATAAGTAGTCCAAAATAATTTCATGTTCTCCATACTCATGAATGCAGCCATTATTTCATGCATTAGTAAAGCAAGTGATTCATCTCTGCTACACTTTTGCCCTCTAATACAATGTCTGAATCAGGAATTGTTAAAGTTCTCATTAGGTTTGTTGTGAGGTTTCATAATGAATTCTTTTTGCAAGCTGGAGAGCCTTTTGATTTTTGCTTGCATATTCATAGAAGAACTATGTCATAAACAAAGTCTAAATCTGGCACTACTCTCTTGCTAAGCCACACTAAGACTGTGTTGCATCTTTCTACACTTCATAAAGAAAACAATGTCAATGCCAAGTATGGAAGGTGAAGATGGTTGCTATTTAAAGAATAATTTTCTGGCACATGCAGCACCATTGGAGGCACATCATAAACAAAAAGAAGGTACATTGCTTTTTTTTTTTTTCACAGTGCAAAATTCTGCCTTGATCTATCCCAGCAGAAAGGACAATACACTTCTCTGTGCAAGACTGTGCAGTGCAATCCAGCTGCTCAGTAGGAATGCATCTCTTCTTCTGTTTACATATAGAGAGATAAGTAAAAAATACACATATTTTCAGAGTCCTTTTTTAACCCCCACTCTCCCTCTAACACAAATGCCCACATGAATCAATAACATCTATCCTGTCAACATGAAAAGAAAGGCACATATTTATAGATAATGTATATGAATACACTGGTCAAGCAGCAGATTCAGGCTTAACTGATACGTTTCATTCAGTGGCATGTATATTTGCTTATGGCAGCAAAAAAAAATCTGTATCTCCTAATGATGTGGAACTGAATTCTTTATCTCCCCTGCTGCTAGCTTGCTTTTAAGGCAGAACTGGAGATATCTATCGCAACTAAATAGGTGTTTTGTAAATTGTACTTAACTTAGCTACCTTCAAGAAAAGTTCCAAACCACATACTGTATAACCATTGCCAGAGATTTTTATCTAGCTTGGCTGGAAAAACAACTTAATGCTACATTCTTCTTGCCAATCAGCACAACAGAATTTTGTTTTTTATCTACTCTCAGCTAACAAGCCAGTATTACAGACAAAATTTTGACTTCCAGTTGCTGTTTTCTTTTTTACCATAGGTCTGTTTAGGGTACTCACAGAAATGTCAAAAATAATACACAAAATCACTGTCATGTGAAATAGCTGATTAGCTGATCAGTTTCCTATTCTATTTCTTTAATACCTTTTTCCCAAGAATAATGATTATATTTATAGAAATACAATAATTTCCCATGTTAAAGTAAAATGGTATTTGACATTAACAAAAGGTCAGGTGTCATACTGTAAGCCACAATGAGTATTGCTTTTAAAGATTATTGAATTAAGAGGTACATATATTTGACAAAGTATAGAATTCCAATAACTGCCATAGTAGCAGTGCCCTTTTACATGCCACGGATTTATTGACATTTGCTAACTGTAAAAATGCAAAACAGTCTGCATGTAATAGGCACTATAAATTTAAAAAATAAAGATGTCTTATTGAAGAACATGTTTATTTTTAACAATTCCTTCTGATTTTGCATGCAAACATTTGGACGCCCAGATATCTCTTTGTGTATCCCTCTTTGACTGAGGCTCATGTGGGCAAATATATGTTCACTTTTTGAAGGCACTTCCCGTTTTGCATTCTTATGCAGTCATAAACCATGTTTCTTTTTCCCCTTAAAAAAAATAATGATACTGCCCCAAACCCTGATCCGAGACTTTTCAGAGGAGTAAGTTAAAATGAGTGTGAGGGCAGCATCATAGCCTCTCTATCGTATTTGCCCACACCACAGATCTATCATGGTTTGGTGTGATTGACCTGCCTTAACTGAAGTCCCAGGCATTTTAAGGGTCAGTCATTGCTGGAATTATGCCAGAGCTTGTCTGGATGAATCACCAGTACTTCAAGGACTGCCAGTGTGTTTCAAGCTGTGAGGCCAGATTAGCTAAAAAGGAATTTTAGCATTGATAGGTTTGAATAAGCATACTTTGCAAATGTAGCACCTTTTATGTGTGCTTGTAGTTAATAATAGAAAAGCTATAGAGAAGGAAGCTTCTTCTATTCCACAAAGCTGTCCCACAGCAGTATAAAACTCTTACTAGCATAAACCATTTATTAACCAATAAGTTAACTTTGACTTTTAAGGGATATCACACATTCAAATTCATCCATACTTTCAAACAACTGTATCTGGTAATATCACATGATTTTCTTATAACAGAAGTCTTGAGGTTTTTGTTGCTGTCGCTGCTGCAGTATGTTGGGTTTTTTCAGTACTTACTGACACAGCCTAACTGAAAATCCTGGGCTGGTGAGTTCTGTGTTCAATGTTTAATAGAGGTTTGCATCTAAAAATCCACCTTTTAAATCATTTCCTACATGTAGAATGTAGATCCAAAGGAAGGAGACTATCTAACAGGTTTTTTCATTAGCCATTAGCCACTAGTCATCAGCAAGGGTGCCATTCAGGGTACCCTTAACTCTTCCTTTGTTCATCCTTTCTGGAACTTTTAAGCATCTTGTCTCCCTGCTTCTGCTAACTACAGAGCTGTTCTCTGGCCTTTTTCCTTCAAATTCACATCAACTATTCAAGAATTGAAGTCTTAATGATAAAGGAATGGTTAAAATTCAAACAATGCATGGTGCTTTATTGTAAAATAAGTTTGAAAAAAGACAAAAGCTGCATGTAGGACCTGATAGGTCGGTTGTGTACAGTACCTCAGGTTTTGATGCAAGACTTGCCATGATGGATAGCTAGAAGACTCATTTTCACTGAACAGTGGCACAGATATAGTCACGTATAATTCAAAGTCAGCACTCAATTTTCAAACATGGTTGCCTTAACAATACTGCCAAATCTTGCATTTGGTCTGTTAAATCAGCACTTAGGCAAATAAAACAGCCATTTGAGTGACAATTTCAACATACTAATGAGGTATTCAGATGTCAGCAACTGAAAAATACACATTGGCCTTTTGAATTTAAGCCAAGATTGGTTCTGGGTTATACTAAGAAGGTTTAAGCCTTTATAAAAAGATCAAAATAATTCTGAATTTATCTTGATCTTTCTGGGAGAGAGGCAGATTGAATCAGATTTCTTTGTGAAATCTTCACTGTTTTCTACCTTCCACCAGTTTTTTATGTAAAACTTTCCTTTGTCATTTTATTATTTATTTATTGTATTTTGGTTCAAGCAGGTCAAAAAGCATCCGTATGCAGACTTCCTCACTTCCACTCTCATTCACTACAGTTTTCACTACAACACAACCTGTTCTTGTACAACTGCCTATATCACTACTATTGCCACAAAACTGTATTGCTACGGCTTTATTCCTGCCTTTTCTGCCCTGTGTCTCTCTCTGTCACCAAAACCAAGCTTAGCTGAGCCTAAAGGGATACAGGTTCTGGCAGACACCCAGACCAGCTTTCATTCCATCTAAATAGTTCTGTTCATATAGATACCAACTCTTCCATATTCACTGTTCTTTCCTTTTCATGTATTCATCCATTTCCTAAAAAATGTTAAGACAATGAAAAATATTCCAGATAATATTTGTCAGAGATTAAGTATCTCTTACACTTTACTTTTCTTAGAAAACAGACTATAAAATGGTATCTTTAATTATTACTTTCAAGAACTAAACCAAAGTATGATCTACTCAATAGAAAACGGACTATAAAATGGTATCTTTAATTATTACTTTCAAGAACTAAACCAAAGTATGATCTACTCAATACCATTCTTGTTATTAATTTCTTAGCAGTATTAGTGTGCTGTCTACAAACAATTGTTCTTACTAGAAGCCCACTGCATTAAAATCCTAAACAGATTGGGAAAATTTCTGTGCTATGCATAAGTGCAAAACAGTACAAAGAGTACAAAACAGAAGACAATGAGACAAAATTTGCCAACATAATAAGGTGTATTCTTTGCAAACCATAAGCCTTACCATTCACATGTGCAACAGAGCAAAGAGGTTTTGAGGAGGAATTTGAAGTGGAACAATGATGTGTTATTTAACAGACAAATTAGCTGAGATATTATTGGGCATGCTCTCTGCCTATTCTGATAATGTAATCTATTTTAGCTTATTTGCTAGCTCCTTGAAATTGCTAGGTATCCATTTACTGGATTAATTAATTAAACATATTTAAATTATGCATTAGTCATGGCTTTAGAAAGTTAGAGTAAATATCATAGGCTTTATTATTTTTCCCTCTGTTACAGTTCTCCTATTCCCAGTCTCTAATTTTCATCAATTTTAATTTTTTTCTTCCTTTTAATTTTTTGTGAATTTTTAAATACTGCTAGCTGTTTCACCACTGGCTGGGAAAGGAGCAGGTGTCTTTTCTCCAGAGTGACACCAGAGACGATCTGTGGAACAACTGAGAACAGAGTTGTCCCTAGAGATGGAGCGCACCCAGTTTTTCCTATGACAAGCTGTCAGGGCTAGAGACTTAATAAATTAAACAGATTTTTTTTTTTTTTTAAGCAAAATATTTTCCACTACATTCATATTTTCAGAACATTGTTCTGCCTTGTACAGGAGACAGGGAAATGTAAATGTCAAGCATTCACTTCTGTTTAAATGGGCTCATTATACCACAACATGTTGAGGTTTTTTCCCTACCGGCCGGTTCTTTTCACTGTCGTATCCTGTAAGCACTTTCCCTGCACCTGCCTGAGGAGACTAATCCTCCATTAAAACATGTTCAAACTGAGCGAAGGCAGAAATAGCAGCCATTTCACTCAAACAATCAAAACCTTGTAAAAATAAATAAATCAGGGTAGCTTTGGTGAAGACATTTGGTTGTTTGGTCTGTAGAGGAAGCCCTGTTACCTCACCATTTTCCATCTGGAGAGCAGGCTTTGCCTTTAGGGCATGGACCTGTTTTGAAAACAGTGTAAAAAAACCTCCCCCAGATGTAGGTCTTCAGCTGTGGTATGAGTGCTAGAAAGACCTCACCGTTCTGGGAGCACAGTGTTCCTTCAGTAGCGCACTCCCCAAGGGTTGGCTATACTCTCATTTTCTTCCCCAGGATTGTGGATATTTATTTAGATGGAACCATAATTATGGGTGATAATATGGACAATGTGTACTTCTGTCCCCTCTTCAGTTTGGTGTTACTCTACAGGAAACTGCAGAAAGATTGCAGAGTGTGGTGATATTGCTGACTGGTTCATTGAAGAGAGAAGCTGCCTCTACCAGACAACAAAGAACCATGATCTGACAGGGCAAAGGAAGAGGGAAAATGTGTTCTGACATGGTAAATCAGTGGTCTAAATTCTGTGTGCCTGAACTGCACTACTTAAGAACAAAAGTCCCATGGGGCAGCCTTCATCAATGCCAAGCAGAAAACTGAGCACATTCACAATGCTCAATAAATGACCATATTAAAGCAAACAAACAAACACACCACCAACAATAACACCCTTCCCCCCCAAAAAAAACCCTCACTAAAGCTGCTGCACATAAACCCAGGTAGGTAATTTATGATACAAGGTCACATTTTTCTATAACCAAACCCATCTCTGCTAATGAAACTGTTATAAAGATCAAGGATAAACAGTAAACTGTTTAATTTTAAGGCACTCAAATTACATGAATAAATTTGTTAATGCTAGTTGCAATGCATTTTCAGCTCTTTTCAACTCCAAAGCATTTTGTATCTTTCTAAGTTGGATCTATGAATGGATTCTGTTGACATTTGGTGTCAGCAAATGATTTATAACCAAAAAAAGTCACTTGAAAATGCAATACTGACAATGTTCTCTCCTATTTGTAAAATTTGTGTTCTCATTTGTTTTGTAACATCAGAAGATGGCTTTTGCTGTGTGTTTCACTTAAGAAATTTGAAATCCCTCTGTCGTATGAACATATCGCTCCTGTTTGTGAGGAATATGTCCTCACAAAAAAGCGAAAAGAGGGCTGTGCTGTTGCCAAGAGACATCCCATACAATCTTAAATCAAGACAAAGGAGAGCTGGATTGATGCCAGGTATTTTTCTGGAGGCCTAAATGTATCTAGGTATTTCTCAGAGAAAGTTGTTGTGGAACAGTAATTTAGAATAATGTACAGTGAAAGCAGGCATAATTGAATCTACAAACAACTCCCTTTTGCTTTCTGAAGCATTAGAGCTCAGGTGATACCTTACTTTATTTTGGTCCCAAGTACCTTGATTTATACAATCTGGTATTTGCTGCAAAGATTCCTTTTGTAATGCTAGCAAAATAAAATTAATGCTAACATGTTTCTGGAATAAGATTACATGCAGCACTTCAGCAGCTGATTGTGATTTTGATTACAGATCTCCACAAATGAGTAAAAGTGGTAAGAACACATTTACACTGCTTCACAAGTTTCAAGTAGACAAAGAAATAGGATATACCAGTCATCCACATTTGGGAGCAAAAGCATGGCAGAATGTCAGTTTCCTGCTTTTCCTGTTATCATGTGTTTGGGCATCTCAGCTAGTTTCGGAAACAGACCAGCACAAAAGACAGTCCAGCAAAGACAAGAAAGTAGAGAAGTTCAACAGACTGATAAATCATAAGACCCGCTGAGGTTCAAGAGGGACAGCTTACATACCATCACATGCTAAGGGCTGCAGTCCTTTAAGACAAATTCTAGCCTTTGGAGACTACCTTGAGATTTCAAGCCTATGTAATAGTATAATTCAACCTATGAAGCAACATGCTATTAGTAGGAGAAAACATTACATATGTGGAATACTGGCAGTTTTTAAGACCCTGTGAAAAATGCATTACTAACTGCTCAGTTATTATTAGAAGGCTTTTTTTAACAAATTTAAATCTTTATTTGAAATGTCACACTATACAAAGGATATAGAAACCATAAATAATTTAACTTGCAGATCACACCAAGGATATATGTGTGCAGTAGTTGCAACAGCTTAAAAAATTACTTTTTCTAAACATTTTTCCAATAATTTTCTGCAGCCCATTTCTATAATATAGCCTATGATTTTAAAATCTGACTCTTTTAATACTATACTGTGCATTCCTGGAGCTGCAAGATCCACAGAATTTCAACACAATAAGGCATAGTAATTTGTGATGAAACTCCACTGACTGCTACAGCTAACCCTGAGGTGAATTAAACATGACATTTTATTGTTCTGGTCATCTTGTACAGCAGCATTTTTTCATTTATAAAGCAATATGGTTTAATATATTCTTCTTGTCCTCAGTCCTGCTTCTGAATTACTTTAATAACAGTTGTAAATAAGCAAAGTTCATACGATGGTCCTATTACCTACTTATTAGCTTCAGATCCCACGATGGATTGTGCAGCAGATTGGGAGATACGCACTTCAGGGGACCTGCATCTGATATACATATGTAGCTTACGTTAACATTAATGAGAAACTTCGATAGCATATCTCATTTAAACATCTTGTATGTAATACAAATAAACAAGACCTTTAACTCTTTATTCAGAAAAGCATGAGACAGGAATATGCATTCTCATGCCTGGACATGAGAGGAATATATAGGTTATAAGATATGTGGTGCGAAAAATCACAGATTCTTTCCCATTCATTCTGTTTTGAAGGCCTGTAAATCGAGAATGTCCTACAGTAGCCAATTTGAGAAACTACAGGGATACAAAAGACTTAGCTGATACTGTCTTCAGGGATAAATGCAAAGCTCATTCTCAGCCAGGTGATCTGTTCATGTAATACAGTCCTTTTTCAACACTGTACATATACAGCCTTTTTCAGTCTCCCTGTTCCAGCTGAGAGTTCCCCTTTATGCTCCCCTGAAATCCTGGTCTTCAACTCAGATCTTTCGAAGTCTGTTTGGCTGAGAAATATCCTCACTTCCTGCTGTTCAATACCCTGAGCAGGGCACTAATTTGCTGCTTGAGTTAACTTCATCCAGGCCATTCGGCTCTTGTAAATCCCATCACTGGGACTTCATGATATTCTTAGTTTTGTTTTATTCTGAAAATCCCAGTGCCTAAGGTTATCAGATTATAAGAGTTTCATTTCTCAGCAAAAACACAAACCCCAAAAGCTAAAAACACAAGAAATAAATAAGAATCTAAATTATAGGTGTTGAAGGGTTTTAATTTCATTATTTCTGAGACAAGCCCTTGATTTTGCAAGAAACATAAATCATGATTGCTAAACACTTAGCTATTCTGTACCACTCTGCTAGGAAAAATATTATTTCAAGAAAATGAATTTTATAATATTTCATCTTAACCCATTCTTTCTTGTATTTCAAAGAAAAATGTCAGTGCTCTTCATGCTATTAATGTCTATAATTTTCTGTTTGGTCATGTCTAATATCTTAAGTATGGCACTGTTGAAGCCAACTGCACAATTCATAAATTCTGTCTACCTCACTACATGTAATGCTTTGTAATGCCTGAAAACTGTTATGGACGTTTAACTGACAAATCTAAGGATAGCATTCATCTCTAGGAAAACACATGGAATGACAGCAATGTTTAAAATTATCTCATCACAAATGCCAAAAGGGGAGGAGAAGGGGTTGTATTTTTCCTTAAGCTGAATTTCTTCCATCTACTCCATAGATGTGTTTGTTAATTTCATAAAAATGCTTCGGAAATTAGAATAGGTTTTGAAATTAAGATCCAGCCAAGCTTCTCTAGCGTAATAGTCAGACATAGTAAACAATTACATTACTTAAACCAACCATCTGAACAGAAATGATAATTAAAGTAATGCATCGGTGTGCTTCATTGATTTATGAATTTGTTTGATGATTCCTGTTAGAAAAGCAGAAGCCATTATGCATTCACTGGTTTTAAAAGATGGTATATAGTTGTGTGACCTTTCACTAAAGAAGAAAAGTAATACTCCTGAGCTATCAAAGAAATTATAGAAGACATGTTGTTATGACAAACTTCACAACAATTTGAAAATAACATCCCAAAGCCATTAATTTTCTTCATGCACAAAGCTGTTCCCATTTGCCACCCTAATATTCAGAAAAGAGTAGAGGAATTTGCCTAGTCGGTGTTTGCATGTGGGTTCCTGTCTGAAACAAATAAAAGAAAATAATCCAGGGCTGAATTTATTTGAATTTGATTCAGATTCAACCCAACCAAGTACGCCATGTTCCCAGCTGAAAGGTAGTAGCCCACATACCCCGCTCAATTACTGTTATTCATTGGCATTTGGCACGCCTATCCAAAATCAGAGCTCCGCTGTGTGAATTGTGGTTAATTCATACAATGAAATACAGTCTCTGACCCAAAGTGCTTATGATCTAGACAGACAGTTGGGGAATACCCAAGCATACAAATGAAAGCATACAAATAATAACCTCCTGCTGAAATCCAAGGAGATTTTATTCTCTGTTTCAAGCTAATTCTCAGTGATACTGAAAATCTCAGCCACAAAGAACAAGCAAATACATTATCTTGCTGTTATGGAGGTGGAGAGCTTAAGCAGAAAAAGATGAAGTATATTATCAGCTCTTGCAGGAATTCTGTGGTAAAACTGAGTCTTAAAAACAGGATCCTAGATTTTTGCAGCAGGTCAACATACCTGTCTCCCTGACACAGACGTATCCTGCTCTGCCCACAACAGCTTTGGGAAGAGGATCTTCTCACATCTGTAATATGCATCCATTACTGCTGGTGAAATCCACACCAGGTACTAAGAGCAAATAGTATCAAATGTCTTCAAACCTTAACACAGCGGGAGGCATCCTGAAAGTAAGGAAAGAGGAGAATTTTGAATTAGCTGTTGTAAAACAAATGGAAGGGTCCAGAGGGTGTATTTGACATTTATCTGTGTATTTCCTTGCTTTTGTTGTTTTCTGTCATTGTCCTATCATCCCATTCCCCTTGATTTTTGTGTAAACTTCCGTGTTTGTTTGCTTTTCTGATAACTTGTAGAGTAAACTACTTCTTCACAAGAGAAGGAGCAGCTGGGAGAATAAGGCAGGGGAAGGGTTTCTGGCTGGAATACTTTCAACATGGCTTCATAGTTGCTTGTGACTTTGAGCACTGTGAAAGTTTGTCTTGCTTGCTTCCCTTGCTCTTCACAGTCCTTCTCAATCTCCCAAACCAGAAAGAGAGAATCGCCTATAACATTAAACACATTTTCTTATTTACTGTTAAATCTACATTTTCACACATAGTAGAGATTGCACGTGTCAATATAACTTTTTAATTGAATGGTGAAATTGTCACTTCAGGTTGTAAGTCCCATTAAAACCCAGAGCCCATTTTGGACTGGGCTGACACTTGACTCAAGAAAGGGAACAAGAATGGAAAGGTCTTTGAATCACAAAGAACCAAATGAAAATATACCATCAGACTTCAGTCTTCAATTATGCTTTTTCCCTGCGTATTTTGTCTGCCAAAATCCATAAATTACTTTCAGAATAGCAACATGGTGATCTAGAGACCAACTCCTTATCTCTTCTTATCATTTTAGCAGCATTTTAGCAGCTCATTTAGACAATTGAACATTTTTGTATGAATAGAGTGATGGACAAGAAACTGTGAGTTTAAGAGAGGGACAGTCCCTCAGTCCAAAAATTGGACTTTGTCTTAGTGATAGCTTGTTGTCATTATCTGAGACTTCCATTCATATTCAGTAGGTGAGGAACAGTGAGGGGGAAGCATGGGACGGTCCGACTACAGTTGTTAGGAATCTTTTATTTTTGTGTTGTAAGAAACATTATTGTTAATCTAACAGCTGCCCATAGTTTCACAAATCTTCAAAGACACTAAGAAGGAAGAGGATATTCTGATTTACATTTTTCCAGGTCTATGGAAAAATGTCATCATGTCATCAAAAATGCCACATGATGACCATCATCATTTGAAACACCTACAATACTGTTAAGAAAGTACAGTGATTCCCTAAACTGTTGAAGTATTTCAGAGATGTGCAGTGGAGCAACAAAAATGTGCAACAGGGAATTGGGAGGAAAAAGATGCCACATGGGAATCCAGCCTGCTCTGCAGAACCACAAGGGCTTGGGAAAGCCAGCATCCTCCCTCCCCCCTGCTCCACAAAATTACCTGGAATTAGGAAACAGCCAGCTGCCTTCTTGTCCCTTTGGTCACCAATTAGTGTGAAAAACAAGAGTTAAAGCAGTAGACTCTTTGCTGTTGCCTCAGAAATAGTGCAGGAGCTGACACCTACTGTGCTCCTTAAAAACTACTTAAGTCCAGAAGTGCTATATTAAGTCTGGTTATCTTTTTGTACTTCAGGCTTTTAAAGCCAGAATACATATTATTCCAGGATTCAAATTACTGTCCAGCAACAGTTTGGATGTGAACTCTTTCTGTAGTCCCTCTTAAACTATTACATAGCTTGTTGCTTTTCTTTGGACCATTGTCAAGTAACATGTGGATTGTATGTGACTCCCACATATGCTTACCTTTATGCATTGTAGGGAGGCCCACTGAAGTTAGGAGGACTTTCTAATTTACCTTGTAGCAGGTTAAGCACTCTCATAATTCCCTGATGGATCACTGAGCAAGCAGCACCAGTGTAAAAGTTTATCACCATTACCAGCAGTAATGGGAAACTCTTAACAGTGCTGGTAGAGACCACAGTCAGAGAGACATCGTTAAATCTAGCAATAAAAACCCTAAGATTCCACTTTAAAGAGCAGTTTGGAAGCAGAGTTTTGAGTGAAAGCAGAGTATCAGTGTGAGTCTAAAACTTATTCAAGCTGTCAATCTCGATGTCTTGTGTCGGTTAGAATGCTTAGCTTTATTGTTACTGCTTGTTTGCATGTTTACCAAAATGTAAGCCTACATTTTTCTAGCATACACATACTTCTAGTGAACAACTTCCATGAATCAGATGTAATTAAAGGGCATGTGGCAGTTAGCTTATACTAAGTGAAGCTTTCAACATAGGGTGGTAGAGCTGGCTTTGCACATGCCTTGCCTCACCTCTTCAGGTAGCAAATGTTTCTGTATCACTCACTAAAATATAGGCTGTACTGTTGGTAAGATACTTAAATACAGAAAAAAAATGTGTCTAGGTAGCTTTGCTAAAGCAGTAAATACGACTTAATTTTAATGTTTGACATTCTACTAGCCAACTGCCTCCTATAATGAGGAACTGTGCAACCTGCTTCAGAGATAGCAGCATCGCTTAAATCGCCCATAAATGAAAACAAGTTTAGTGTACATGATGTAAAATACGAAGTCGAGGAGCAGTGAACCAAAACAGAAAAGAAAAAACCTATTTAATAACAAAAACATGCAGCATACTGACAAAGGAAAGAGATTTGGGAGATTACTGTAGAAGAAATGTTGATGTCTTCGACTATGTGGCTGCATTAGAAAAGGCAAATACAAAGGCTAAACCAACTCTAGAGACAAGAAGGCAAAGCAACAGAGAACCTGGGCTGTATTAACCACAATCCAGTTTAGTATAAATTTGTGAGGGACAGCAAAAGGCTTTAAGGTCAGATTATGGCTTTAGGCAAGGCATGTTTTATAAACATTTGCCAAGATCAGCCACAGAAAGCATTTTGCATTAGAAAGACCACCAAAAAATCACTCTTACTTCCCCAACCTCACCTCCATGGAAGGAGTTGAGAGGGGGCAGTAATTAGGAGCAATTAGGACTAATGAGAAACAGCTGTAGTCCAGCTACTGGGGTGGGAGCAGAGCCTATTTCTGCCCCTGCACACCCCCACTTCTCACTGTTTGCAGTACAGGATGTGCAACAGAAGGGTATAGTTGATGGCAGTCATCCCTGTGCTTGGGCCTGGTGCTTGGTTGTTTCTGTGGCAATGAGTGAGTCTGTGCAGTTTTCTTTTGGTTTTTTTTTTCCCCTCTTATTTTAGGTATTATGTCTCAGCCCTAGGCTGGGGAAAGCACTTGAAGGAATGAGAGCTGGAGTTACTCCTGAGGCTGCAAAATGGCTGCTAGTCTCTCACAGGGAAAGCGGCCTGCCTTGGGAGCAGAGGGAGGTGGATTAATCAGCTTGGTTTAAGAAGAAGCCTTTGTGTTTTTCCTGTGTAAAACTGTCTCCTGAGAAGTATTGAAGGAGGTGCTGAAGGTGGCTCTGCAACAGGCTTTTTCTCCTTAATTCTTGCCCTGTGACAGAGCTAGGTATTTGCATAAAGAACAACACTTGTTTTTCCCAGCTTCTTTTACTGACTGAAATTTAAATTTAGGGACTCGCCTTCATTAGTTCTGATTTCCCTCCTGCCATTATTCCCTTCTTTAGTATCAGCTGTGCTCCTTGTTTTCCTGTAGTGTCTCTGTCTCCCTTCTCCAGAGGGTTTGCCTGAAGCCTGCCTGCTTGGCAGGCTGGGTCACTCTGCTGAAGGTGTTGTTTAGGGTTGTTTAGGTGGTTTTTACCCTAAAAAAAGGAAAAAAGATAAAATCAATAAAAAGGGAGAAAGAGCAGGCAGGCCTAGAAAAGGATTTGTATAGTTTGGCCCTCACTGCTCAGAATGGAAATGTACTACTGATAACTTTAAAAAATTGAGGACAGATAAATCTCTGGATAAAAAACTGCTGCTGAAACTAAGCCACCAGTGTTTTTAGAATGTTTGTTTCCTGCAGTAGTAGAATAGACCATATGCTTTCTTACTAATAAATTCCAGCTTTTATACCTTTTAGCTCTCACATTTAGCAAATTACACAAAGCTGAAAACCTAGCATGCTTTTTCAGCAGCACAATTTGAAATACTTTTCCCCAGAAGATTGTGTTAAACCACAGAACTTGTTTTGATTTCTGAAGTAGCAGAGAAAGGGAATTATCTGAAATTTCGGATGCGTGTTTGCTCAGGATCAAAATGATGATGAGTTACAATTGCCCTTTGAGGTGCTCATGTCTTTTGTTACTAAAGAGAGGAAGAAAGTCCAACAGCATCATTAAAGACACTGCTATTATGTAGTATCTTTTCATGTGGTACTGCAATATGTCATCTGAGTGGGCAAACTTCTGAAATAAGTGGAGTTTTCTTGCATAACTAATTCCATCTGAACATGGTATTCTCGTTATGGTATGTATTAACATTCTACAGAAATAGTAAAAATAAACTGTTTACCAGAGCATTTGTATGGTTGAGCTTGCTTTTGAGAAGCTTTGGAAATACTGAAGCTTTTTTGTGGACTCATTTTAATATTTAGTAAACTATTAAAAAAAAAAAAGCAGTGCATCAGCAGCTTCATAAAGTTTACATGGAGAAGTTGCCTATGAATGCAGCAATATGAAAAACAAAGGATTTCCAGCTGTTGAAATAGGTTGCAATATGCAGCCCTTCAGTGGCACAAAAAAATAGTCAACCTGACTGACTTTCCTGTAGTCCTGGGTTGTCTGAAGATGAGTGAGTGCAGCTTGTGTTTCTCTGGAGAAACAGAATAAAGAAGGAACAAATAATCCACAATAACTGTTTAACTGCTTCGACCTGCTTAAAGGGTGAATTGTACACTGGAGGAAGAAGGAAAAATAAACTACACAGAGACAATCCAAGTCTTTGACGTGTGTTATGGCCCAGTATGTGGCACACTTGTCTTCTGTGTCTGGGTGCTTAGTATTTCTGGCTGGCAGGCTTATTTCTTTCAGAGCATCCAAACAATTTCAAACACTAGGCACATAAAGAATTGAGGCCAACAAAGTCTGAACCATGATATTAAAACCATAATATTAAAAAACTAAAAGAGAGAAAAAAAGCACCAAGTGCTGTTCCCAGGGAAATAAGCCAAGACAGGATGACTGCCTAGGATAGACTGATAGTGCCCTTGAACCTCTTTCAGCAGGATTTTTTTCTGCTTCAACCAAGAAGGGGAACTTCACTGAAATCTCTTCCGGACTTACACATAGCCATGATATGCAACTCTGGCAATAATGCTTGGCCAAAAGTTTACAGCGCACCTGGATTCTGCCTGAGCACCTGTTTTATGCTGATTTCAGTGTGGGTAAAAATAATTTCAGGGAGTTTATATGGCGGAGTATATTGATATTTATAAAGCACGTAGGTTAGCTCATATTCAATACTTCTAGGGTATTTTTATTCAGGGCAGGCCTTTGTTTTACAAGACAATGTGCAGACACTTCAAGAGTGACTCAAGGAGGGATGTTCAAGTCTGTATTGCCTTGGGAGTGCTAGAAAAAATGCTGGCTTCCTTCTCTGGAGAGTCTGACAGCTGCAATGCCAAAGTAGTTATTTCCTCTGAGGATGTGAAGTTTGTTAGCTATGGGGGACTAAATATGAGTAATACTTTACATATAAGGACTGGTGATAAAATATTCTTCTACTCTCTCTGTATCATCAGCTCACTGCTTATCCACATGTATGATGCATGGCCAGAACATGACTTTAACATAGAATCCCCTTGTGAAAACTCAATTGTGAAACTCAGAGCGAAATGGAAGGACAAGCCACCCTCTCTGATTTCTCACAGCTGAACATTTGCTAGCTGAACATATATTTAAAGGTCCCAAAGAATATCTGGTTGGGTGCAGTATGTGGTAGTGAATTTGCCCTCTTATTGCATACATAATCTCACTTGATACTAATGTAATTATCTCTTCAGTACAAATATCACATAATTTGCTAGTTACTTTAATATATATTTGGTGAGATTAGAGGTAGATGACTTTACCTCTTGAAAGCTTTATGTCCCTGCTGGTACTAGCATTATAGCAAAATGACTAGTTGCAGTGCTGAGCCGTGGTTAAAGACAGCTTCTTCCCCTCTATGTCCCTGCACCAAAGGAAAACCCATCCCTGGTGTTTGTGATCTCTCCTAGTATGTATAGCTGTGCTTGTTCTTGTTTAACGTAACAAGTGTGGCATTTTTCTTTCCAAGTCTGTGGTGGTACATTTTGCTGTTGTTTCAAATTGTTTTTTTAAATTAATTCTTGTTTGATTTTTCTTTTCTCTTCAGATATTGTAGCATCATTATATTTACATGTGTACTCATAAAATTCTGTTTAATGTTCAGTGATGCTTGAGCTCTTATGTCAGGACATTATTGTCATAAAGAGTCTTTGGCCTCCAAGCTGTCCTTTTTTGGCACTTAAGCTTGAAATACACATTTCTTTGTCAATGAGTCAGACTTAAAGAACTCTAAATTCAACAGTGTTTAGCACGAAGATTTTCCTGCCACTAATATGCTTGGGTTAATAGTTCTGTGTAAAGAAAAAAATGCACTATATATTTTACCCATAAAATACTAAATGATAGAATTATGCTTTGCATCATCAAGGAAAAATTAATAAATAACACAAAAATGTCAATAAAAAGCCACTCAGTCTTTAAGCCCAGTAATATATCTTGTGTAAACACATAATGTGTATTTATAAAAGTATCCAGAAATTCCCAATATATTGCAAGCATGAAGGTAACTGTGCAGCAGATAATTACTATGGCAAATTTGGGGCCAGGTTTGGCCCAGCCATCAGAAATGCTGCAGTTAGTTTGGACTCTAACCATATAAAAGCAGAAGTAGCATGTGCTGTTGTTTGCTCCGACAACATCTTTGTGTTGAAACCCTCAGCTGCTCAACTTCACAGTCTCTTCCAGTAAGAAATACTTCATTTTGGGATGAGATGAAGGACTTCAGTATTGCAAAAAAAAAAAAAAAAAACAAACCACCTGAGATAGAATATGTATCAAGTCTCACTGCTGGTTTTCAACAGAAAAAGGTTAAAGTTTGCAGAATGCAGGTACCTACCTATCTTTGAGCTATTTTACCAGCAGCTGAGGAACCTCTGGTTGCGCAAAGTAATTATTTCACTTGTGAATGTTGGGGAGAGGCTTGGCAATGCTGTGCTGTGCAGCAGTCCCACTTCTGCTCTTGGAGCCATGCACATCCAAGAGTCAGAAGAATGTACTTGGAGCATTAAATGTGAACCCTGAAGCTCTGAAATTACTTAAACTTGTGTGTGTTCAAAAGTCTTGCTTATTTTAATGTTTGTAATTAGGCAGAAATCGTATTCCTTAAGTTACATACATTTTGCAGCATCCTGCTGGATTTGAATTACTTTTCTACTCTGACTAGAGTAGATTTCCTTATTCACAATTCTCTGCTAAACTGTGCTATCTCTTTTAGGTGCTTGTAATTTTCTATATTGTGGTCTGCCCCAAGTAGACTGAGGAGGGAAGGTGCAAGAATTTTTATTATACTTGCGATATGATTCTATCATAAATGTGTGTCACTTACTGTTATTTTGAACAGGAATTAAGACTTAATAAAACCAGTATTTGGTAACATACAAGTCTTTAACATATTTTGATACTACTTTGCACAAGTAATTTTCTGCTGGACTTCGACAGTGGGCTGTAAACCTAGAGCTCTGAAGGAGTTATTTCAGCACTCAGCAATGCCATTACCAGGCCAGATCTGTAGTTAGTGTGCAGGTTTCCTGAAGCTAGTGTACAAGAGAAAAGGATCATTCTGCAGTGTAAGCATCCTCTAATTTGAAGAAATGGCTTTATTGCAGCAGTAGTTATTGGAATAACAGCTGGTACTGTCAACGCTGCTGCAGAGGGAGAGCTATAGTGATAGAGATTTGGTTCTCACCTACAATAGGAACTAGCATATGAGCCTCTCACACCTTCTCCCACCCACTCCCCTCTCCCTCCAGGAGGATTAACAAAGAGTCACTCTAAATATAAATGTTGTACATACAGAAGTATCACAAAGAGAAACCAAGAGTAAATTTAATTTAGCCTTTTTCCATAGCTATGCATTTTGAGACCAAGAATAATTGCGCTACCTACTTCTGGGAATGTAAGAAGCCACAATGTGTAATAATTATTTGAAAGTTTGCAGCTAGCATTCATTCTTTGCCGAATGAGATGCTAAACTGAGGATTCACAAAGGCAAAAGCATCTCAGTTAAGATGCCAGATGTTTGAAAGCAACAATAGTATTTCTTTCACTATCTACTTCCAGACCGTAATTTACTTACTGATAGATTGATTGCCATTTGATTTTTTTATTTTACAAAGTAAATAAAAAGATTATGACAGACTTCAAAAGGAAGCATTAATGCATTCAACTAAATCTTTTTATAGCACTTATGTCACACCTTTATATAAAGGTCACAGATGGAGGGAAAGCAAAATGTGCCACCTCCCATGTCAACTGCAGCAGTTCTTCAGACTGGCAAATCATTCTGTTACTTGAATCTTGTACCCATTTGGGATTCAACAATTTTTTTTTCTACAAAGCATTCAAATGTGTCTTCTGTCTGGCAGAATATATCCATCACTATACTGGGACTGTTGTTCTAGCCCTGAAAGCAGTTTTCCTCCATGGATGAGCTTATTTTAAAGTGCCAGTTCATCTAAAAAGCCATATGCCTGGGTTTTTTTGTGTTTGGGCATGAAGCAGGGGGAAAGAAGGTCAGGGAAGGAGGGGTGCATGTGTGAATGTTTGTTTTTCTCCAAGAGGAGGGCATAGGCAGACTACAGTGATTTTTATTTCCACTAAAGGTTAGAGACTGAAGGAAGAGGGAAAAAGGAGATGAAAAAGTGCATGAAAGAAAAATACATTAAATAAAGCATCAGTAAAATGTGTGTAATTTGTGTGCAGTGTATGTGATCATGCAAGGACTTCATACTGGAATTATGTATTTTAAATTTTTCCCATCCCTGTTATTACCATGACCTTTGCTGTTATGATACTGGTGTTTCAGATCTGAAGAACTAGTGGCATGCTGGATGGTTTCTCAAAATGCGGGTGTCATTGGTTACATCTTCTGCACCCCAGATGTTACCAAGAAGTTACTCTCAATATTAGCTGTACTTTCACCTGCCAAGAGAAGAAATGCATAGCTTCCTTTGTTCTGTGGTAAAACAAAATGGCTTAGACACCAATTGTACAGTATCTGCCAGAAAATAGTATTTCCATTTATTTAGCTGATCTCTAGAATAGATGACTTTAATTGATGTCCCTCTTTTTTGGACTGTGAACATTACGATAGGATTTGTTCTTTGTCATGTTACAAGATGTTATGGGGCAGGGTAAATGCTGTTTTATTAAAGCCCAAGCTATTAGAGCAGGCTTTTCCATTGCCATTCTGGTTTTGAAAAACCATCCTTAAGGAAAAATATCTCAATTTTCTCTGAGTAATGCTTTTTGTTAATATTATCTGGGACGAAGACCTTCATAATATCTGTTCATTAAAATGCTGTCGCACACTAAGTAGACAGAAGTTATCAATTTCCTACAAAAATTGACTGGTTTTGTAACTTTTAATAGTGACCTCTTTGTTCCAGTCTGCTTAGATAAGATTATTTTTTTCTTTAAAAAATAAGAACACTTTCTTGAGAAAGTTGATCTGTAGTTTACAAGTAAAGCTGTTTAAAATTGATCCCTTCTGCAATGTTGTGCCACAAAAGTCTTTAAAAAGATTTTTTTAATGACACTAGCTATTTTAGAGAAGCCTTTGAAGGTCTTAAAATAGTATTGTGCTTTTATTAACTACAATTTTGCTCCCTGTGTTCTATCTTAAAACTCTGTTTTCTTTGTATGTTTTTAAAAGTGAAGTCACTCTCCTTTCAAAGTAAATCAAGGATTGCCGTGTTCTATTATTCAGCTACAGAACTAATTCTGGCAGTAAGGAGGGAAACAATAGAAACGAAGGGAGGGGGGAAACCTAACACAATCCACACTTAAAGCTGAAAAGGATGTGCTAACAGGGACTGGAATTGAAAGTTATCCTTATCCAATTACTCCTATAGCTCCACCTTCTAAAGATATTATTATATAAAAATATCTTCTAGAGCTTGTAGTAAAGTATTTATCTGGCACTATGTCATTAACAGAATGAATCATTAACAGAATGGCTCCTTATGGTATACAAAGGATTTTCAGCGTCTAAATAGTCTTAAATTTTTATAGATGAGAGCAAGGCCTTCCAAGACTGTCCAGCTTAAATAGCTACAATCACTACAATCAGTTTTTATTAAACTAAAGAAGAAATTTTCCTTAAAACTGTTCTTGAGGGATAAACAGTCCTGGATTTCAGTGAATTTGATTTTTTTTTTTTTTTTTAATATATATAACTTTTTAATCATACAATAGCTGAAACAATGTGTCAGTTCTCAGCTCTCCAGGCTTTCCATGTGTCTCCATGTCATGTCCCACTGCCCTTGCACTTCAGCACAGCTTGGAGGGGCTCCCACGGGGGGCACAACCCAACTCCTTTAATGGGGTGGCATTAACCTGGGATGAGTGCAAGCCTTAGGGAGCATCGCCTGCAGGGAGAGCTCTGTGTTGGTAACGACTGTTGAGTTATGCATCCATAACCTTAAGCTTTAGAAGAATTTTGCTTATTTTAGAACAGTAATTCTTTGTGGCCTGTTTCACTGAGGTTCAGAAATGACAATGACAACATCAAAATATTAGTGAGGCTTTCTTGTCAGTTGTTCTATGATTATAGTAAAATGATGCTTCTAATCATGATTTATAAGTGCTTCAGTGCTTGCAGTAGAAGTGCAAGTTTTGCCATTTACTGACTTGATAAAGAGAGCCCATAAAAGATTAAGGTCAGCTTTCTCAAAGGGTTTGTTAATTTTCAGAGGTACCATAGATGCACATGGCTTGACTTCTTTAGAGTTCCATGTGTGCAACTTGCCAAAAAATCTGGGCTAAAAAGAGGCTGAGAGACAAGGGTTTGTGTAGCTTTTTGTATTCTCTTGGAAATGGTTAGGTGGGCTTTGTCAGATAGACAAACAGTGTCAAGTAGCTATTCTCTTGGTTGGTTCAGATGCATTAAAGTTCAAATTTAGAGTAACTTCTCTTTTAGAAAAGCACTTAAGGCAAGATTTGAATTCATTTGGTGATTTAGAGACTTGCATCTGTGCTAGTAATATAAACAGCTGCAACTTTGGGAAATAAATTTCCATAGTGCCCTTAATTATTGGAAAATAATATTTATGCAGTTGGACTGAATGTAAAAATCAAGGTATATTTCAAAAACATTTTTTTAAAACTTGAGGATTATTTTTCCAGGCTTTTTAAAAGTCATTCACAACATCCAAGTATCAGAATATTTAACTTTCTTCCTAGCTGCCAGCTTTTTACAAATAAAATCACTTAATAGCCTCTTCCTAATTCTACAGAAAGGGAATTTCTATCACAAATTTCCTAATACAACATAATATGGTATTCAGTACAGTTATTTATATTAAAATGGATAGCTTCCAGAGCTAATTAATGTGCTGCTATTTTGCCTTTGTAAATAACTGCTGGCTTTAAGGATCTGTGCATGGATACAGGAAAAATACATGCAATATTTTAATAAGTTTCATTTATAATAGCTGGCACTTGAGTGTCAGGACAGTATCATGTAGTCAGATTATTATAGAAAAACTATTTTGTTTTCATGGAAGAAATTTCAGGTCTTACCACAAAGTCAACCCAAAGGTAAACCAATACATTATGAACACTTCAGTACCCAAATAAGGGCAATATCTCTCAATACCTGGATAAACAGTCCTTATTTGGCAGGCATCAACAGGATTTGCTATTATATTTTAGATCTATATGCTTCTACCTAATTGCTTATTATATGGTGATAAATTCTAAGCCATGACAGTAGCCCTGAACCAATTTATCAGCATACTATTTGTGTGCTGACATCAGTCATTATCTCTGGATTTTTGCCGCCATCTCTGGTTTCTCTGTTGGGGGTAGGAGAGTTGAGGTTTCCTAGTACATGGAAAGGATGCATGACTAAGACAGATGTTTGGTAGTTCTAGAGAACTGGAGTCCATACATTTGGCTCTGGATTTTCTTCTCATATGTTGAAAATGATTGGGCATAAATTTAATTGAGTTTTCACATGCCATCCAATAATACTTTACTCCCCTAGGGTTCTTCTGCAACCCACTCTCATCTATTTTTGCTAACTTTCACTCACAAATGCCAGAAGACCAACTTAATGCTAACAAAGCGTCTAGCCTGGCAGATAAAACCCTCAAGGAGGCAAGAAAGAATTATCTATATTAGAGTGGCATTTCAGAACTAATCCCACATTCCAAAAAGTGGCATATTTGGGTTTAGCAATCTGCATTAAATAAGCAGGAGGTAAATTTGCAACAGAAGACTTATTCTGTCCTCCCTGAAGGAGTGTGTTATTTGAAATGCCTTGCCCAGTAATGTGATGTGGGTCTGTGGTTGAGTTGAAGTACTTCGAAGTCCAGTGGGGAACAGATAGCATCGTCTTATTTGATTTCTTTTTATTAGTTCTGCCTTTGAGTTTGTAATATAAAGAAGGATGAAACGATGAAGGTCTTCTAAAGCTGCAGGATTTGGGAATTTAGATATAGAGGAATTCTTCTGTGTTGGTTTTTTTTTTTTTTTACCCTTACAGTACTGGGGGGTGGGCAGCAAGAAGAATAGAGTTGCCTACCTAGTGAGGAAGCTAATTTAACTGAGATTCAGTAAACTAATTATAGCTAGGAAAAAATATCTAATAATACATTTTCAAATATGGTTCTTTGAACTCTGACTCCCATGTTTTCCATTAAAATGTATGACGAGCTATCTCCTCCCATGGTCAGTATTAATTAACTGCAACTCCTCCAAGGTTATATGCTTCTCTCTGGCGTTTTCTGCCCCTGTGACAAACTCTCAAATGGATACAAATTCAAATTTAAATTTGTTTAAATGCAAATTGGGCTCCAGCTAGTGTTTTCTGGGTAAGCAAGGCTGTGCCATAGTACAGCTAGTACCGGTTCAGTATATTCTTGAATTATACTACAGCTAATAGCCTGTGAACCACAAATATTCAGTCCTACCATAATCTATTTTGTATTTGGGATCCTTCTGGCTTCTAATCACCTATTCATCTCCATTACTCTATAGTCCTTAGCTACCCCACCATAAAAAGCCTGTATTATATATAATGGAACATAATATCAATCTTCTAACAGCAAACAGAAACAGTATTATTTTCATTATAATACTAATATTTGACATTAATATTTCATACCTTCCTATGAAATTATTTTCCTCCCCACAAATTCATGGGAACAATTTGAAGAATTAGTAAAATGTTTGGCTGAGTTTAAGGAGTCGGGCATTCACCACACAAGGCGGTACATGTAAAAGGAAAATCCTGAGTATTAATGCATAGCAAAACAGAATTATTCCAACCCAGTACTCACTTATTAATTTCAGGTGACTGGGAAGAATTTGCTTTCCTTTTATACAGTCTTTCTTGTTTAGATATGCTCCTGCTACCTCTCACTGCCACAATTTATTGGAGAAAGAAATGTAAAGCTGTTGTCAAAGGCACTACTCTTACAGGTCTTCTGTCCCAGAGAGAACTAGGGAGTTTGAGAATTATGTGGGAGTAAATTTAATCTTAGACATTTCCTGAGTAATTTTGCAGACACAAGAAGGGTGGCTGGTTCAGATTAAAGCCAGGATAAGAAGTTAAATTTAGGCTGTACTGTAATATGAAATCTTTGGTGTCAATACCTGTGTTTAGCCATTATTTGCTGTCATTTTTAGCCATTCTTTGCTGTCTGTTTATGCCCTTGCAGTTTTCTCTCAGCTGTACCTTTATCAGCATGAGGGAATTGAACCTGGGAACTGATCTAGATTTTTTTGACAGAATTTTTTTACAACATAGAGCTGGGGAAGGGAAAGGTTAATAAAGGAATGACAGTAAATTTAAAACATTTTTGCTGCTGAGCATTTCATGTTGTCAAATCATGGCCTTAGAAATAGCTTTGGTTACATATAAACAGCCGATTGCCCATGCCCTTAATGTTACAGAGTAGCTCTCCAAAGGGCAGTAAGAAAAATATATCTTATTAATAAATTCTGATAATATTAATAAATAAATATGGAATGATAGTCTTCCCTTGCAAGAAAGTAAGAGTTTAGTCTTCCACTGCCTGATCCAGGCTTGATCCTATAAATCGTGTGGTCTGGGAATACACGAGTTTGACTCTCCTGGTTGAAGCATATGATATATAAAATGCCCATTCTGGGAAGTAAATCCAATTCCAGTTTACCAGTCTGGGCAGATGTGTTGGGATCCTCAAAAATAGTCTGTGTGGAGAGAATGTTGAATGGAAATAAACTAAATAAACCTTCCACTATGGCTCATTGAGAACACCAGGATCTTGTGTTTGAATGTCTGTCGTCATCTGGATTCGCTCAGTAGAATGTGGATTTATACAAGATACTGCTTATTTCCTACCATTTTTTAGAAAATCTCATAGTGCGAGAACTTCATAGGGAGCAACAGTAATAGTTTTAAATGCGCTCTGATTAATAGGGACCACCCTATGTCTTGCTTGTTTGACATTTGGAAATATCTGTTATTTAGTCCTGATGAGACAGATCTCAGCAAGAACCTACAACTGTTAATGGTTACTTCTAAAAATTTGCTTATTAACATGTCCAACTGAGACTCAAGCAAAGTTGGAGGGGCACTATTTTTGTGCCTGGTAGTATTTTAATCATGTAATAAAATGCAAAGTCAATAGAATTGCCTTAGTGATATGATTCAAATACATGGAAACTCAGATTTCTGGAAAACTGTCCTAGTTAGAGGTTGCCTGCTGTTTCAGATTATTATCACTTCCCCTGTGAAAGGGCAGGGGAAAATGGTTCAAGCAGGTAACAGCATCTTAATTTGCTTTCTTAGTCTCACATCACCCACATATGGAAGAAGCAAAATCAGGTTAACACCCAGATTTAAACATAGCAAAGATGTATTCTCATGATGTCAGTAATAAAAGTATGTGTAAAGCAGCATGTATATTCTGGAAAGGAAGCTAACAGTTAAAGCCAAGAAACATAGTCTGGCACAAATCTTACTACAAGTCCAAAAAGACTTGATGATGTACAGATAGGTGTAGCTTAACAGCAGGAAGAAAAAGGGGGTTGGGCAGCTGTCTGCTGTGTTAGTAGTACCAGACTGTGCCAGCTAGTGTTTTGTATTGCGAGTAGCTAAAATTGGTAGTAATGCAATTCCACAAAGCTATTTCTTTGTTTCACTCCGGGCTCAGAATAAGCACAGTCCAACACTAGCAAGTTTCTGTATACAGTGAGGATTTGGCATAGGCAGTGAACACAAAAATAGGGAGATTCCTTAAATTATCAAGATCATATTTGGAGAAATGTAAACCTGTTGTCTTTATAATTACAATGATTTTTATCAGAAACATTAGGTCTTCCTTATGGGAAATATTCAAGACATTTTCTGGGAAGCATGCAGTTACAATTTCTAAAGACCTGCTGGGGTAAGATTTCATAATTGATTGTCACTCACTTTAAAATTCGCTCAGGTAGTAAAATGAACAGGCAAATAAAATCAGTTTTAATAACTACATATTCAGACTAGTCATGTTCTGAAGGTAGTTGCCTGTTTTCTATGATGCAGTGCATAGAGTATAAGCAATCAGTAAAATCTTTCAGGTTTAATTTAAAGGACTGTAATTTTTCCCTCTGGTTTATTTATTGATTATATTTCATGTTACTGGGCTAAACACATCATACAAAGGAAGGAAAAACAAGCCTATTTATTGGCAAACAAGAGCACAGAGGCCCAGTTCAACATGAACTTTTACAGTAGACTTTTGCAGTGCATTGGTTTTGGAGGGAGGGGGGAGTTAGTTGTCTTGACAATATAATTTGTTTGATATTTTCAAGCTCATTGCTAAACAATCTTTTTGCCTAACAAGATGGATGCAGCTATTTAGAAGGATATACATGATACCAAAAGTAAACAAAGAAAGGGGGTGAGGTGAAAGGGGGAGGGGATTTGAACAGATTAATACATTTTGCACAGGAGCTGCCCTCATAAGTCTGCACTATGAGATACCAAAAGGTCTGTCTGGTTTATTGCCCAGTTCTGGTAGTCCTGCACTTCTCTGAAGCTTTCCCATTACGTATTTGAGCATCAGCCTTGAAAATCTTAACCAGTCACATTCCTAGCCCTTCCCAGTGTAGTTATTCCTAGGGCCAGAGCCATGAAGTCAAAGTAGGTGGTTGCTTAGGGCAGAAGATTGCCAGAGGCAGTAAAATTAGCCAAGGCCTTGCTGCTATTTTGTCTGTCCCAGAGCCCTTGAAAACCAGACTTGTCACAAAAAAAAGTGGTCGGGGGGGGGGGGGGGGGGGGGGGGGGCAGTAGGGGCGGTGGGGGTGGGAAAACAGCTACTTTGCCCAGTATCCTTACCAGGCCTGGACTGGCTGGCACTGATTCTATCCCGTCATCCTAGGAATGGCAATTTGTTGTGTGTTTTTTGTTTTTCTTTAATTACTCCTCCCCTATACTGGGAAGCTTTGAGTTAGATTCTTGCCTGCTCTTTAAAGATAATAATGGCATACTCTTGCATTCTGTGTGCTTAGTTGCCATGCAGTGCAATAACTTAATACATCTACAGTTACCTTCATGTTGTCAATTCACTGACACTTGTAGCAATTAAAAAAGTTTCCAAATCTAAACAAAATGAGCAAAGAAACTACTTACTAATCTAGCCAAAGCTGCATTATTACTGCTTAGTATCTCAGCTCAGTAGTGGGAAAGGGGGAGCATGATAAATGACTGAGGAAGGACGTGCTTCGGTAGAGCTCTGCTTTGGTCTGCAAATTAAGCCAAAACGAATTGGGCAGAAACATACTTTGAAACAACGTCCTCTTGCCCCCTCCTTTTCCCTGGAGTACATTAATGATTACAAGATGTGGGATACATATCTGAGCAACAAGAAGAGCCTGCCTCCCAAAGAGGAGAAGAATATGGGAACACACCCAGAGGAAACCTAAGTTAGCCAACAGGCTCTTAACATTAAAAAGTACTAACAGCAACAAGGGATTGTACTACTACACATGCATCAAAAAAGGCTTCTGTATTTTTATTGGGAAGTTAAAGGTCCAAGTAAATGTATAATTAGGTTTTTTTGGGGTTTTGGTGTTTTGTTTGGGTTTTTTTTTTCCTCTGAAGACTTCTAACAAAAGGTCCAAACCTCCTGACTTTTCTTCACTTACCTGGACATGAAATGGCTTTTGAAGACTTAATCCTACTTTATAGTCAAGGAAACTGAGGCATGGAGAGGTGAAAGAACTACCACATGGCCAGAGTAAAAATAGGTTCCTTGAAACCCAGTCCTATGCCCAGTTCACTGATTAATGTTGTGTATATGGTAAGCAGCCTTTTGTCAGCTCTTCAGTGACTTTTTTTCTTGTTCTTAGAAGTAAAGCATATTTAAGAGAGGCAGAAAGAGAACACTGTTTTCATGAAACAACATAAATCTGTCTTCCTGTGCCTCATTATTTTCTTCTCTGAGGCATCTGAAAGAAAAAGACCATGTATTTTCTATCCCTTGCACTGTCTGCTGTGAATGTATTCTGAATGGATCAGGAGGGTATGGTCTTGCCAAATGGTATTTTTCAGATTTATCTTCTTTGCCCTACAGATGAAAGGATTCACAGTTTGGGGTTTTTATCATGTTATTTGGCTAAATTTAATTTTTCATATGATCAATGTTCCAATATCTGCACTCAAACAGTTGAAATACTGCTTATGTGTTAGACCCTCCTTTACAAGGAAGTAGTCTCTTTTGTGATCTGGCTATTTTATTTCTTCCTGTCTTTATGAAAGCACTCTTCTGTGGACAAAAACCTGTCTGGTATTCCCAGAGTAAAGCAGTGTTGGAGTGGGACAAATGATGTACTGTCCTTTATCTTAGTCTGGGACTAATGATACTATGGGTGTTTGTAATGATGTGTTGGCCACAGAGGTGTGGGAAGCTTCCTTTTAAGATCCTAAGAGTTGCTGTAAGTTTAAGTGGGCTAACTTAACTCTGCACTAGGAAAATATACACAACTTTTTGTAAGATATGTCTGTCAAAGTCTCCTTCCCTTCTTTCTCACTGGGTTGTATCTCCTAAAAGATGTATCTCCTTAAAGATTGCCCAAAGCTTTTGTACCAGTCTCAACAGATGGAAGGAACAAGATGGCACCTGTATCTTCATTTTCTATTTAGATTAAGTACTGAGTCATTTTATTAATAATGATATTGTATTGTTTAAGTTATCAACAAAATTGTAGTTGCCTTTTGCTACTTTATTGAGAGTTTAACTAATAGGACTGGAGTGTATTTGGATTCAGATTTTTTTTTCTGATCAGTAAATGCCTACTGCTGCAGATACATTCAGACTTCAGCTTCATGTGATTTATTCCATGGCTATTTTAGCAGCAACAAAATGAACACTGAATACCAGTTTTCTTTAATAAAAAAAAAAAAAAAAAAAGAGTTACTAGCCCACTATCTAGACAGTCTTCTTTTGTCATTACTGCCTCCAAAATGATTATAGGCTGAATTCATGTACAATCTATCACATTATCCAAGGGCATTCTATGAATAGCTTCAAGCCAGTGCTGGCTTTGGTGAAGATATAAAGGCAGAATATCAAAGTCAGCTGTAACTTCCAATAATTTGTTCCAGGGTTAGCAAATGCAGATCAAAGTATTCATCTATGTGATATGTCAAGCCACAACAAATTATATTATGGATCATATATCTTCAGCCAAAGTAAGATCCAAAAATGGAATAAGTGTTTGTGGGTGAGTAAAGAGACATGTTGGTGTCTATATGATAGAAGGGGTATTTCTTATCAAATCAGGAGTTTTCAATTATTTTACTTTCTCACCTCTGATAATTTTTTTCAGAAATAAAAAAATAGTAGATTTGGTATTTCCAGTGCAAATCAGATATTCACATTGCTCAACAACAAATATACATTTTCATGACTTGGGAGGGTTTTTTTTCTTTAAATAAATTTAAATAATCTTCCTCTAATAATTCTTCTTTTTAAAGAACATGGAAATCTTCTAATAATTTGTATTGGTCATACTTGTTTGGCTGTTAGAGATCTGCTGTCAGCTTCTTTCGCGCATTTGAATAATAGAGAAAAGAAGCAGGACTCCAAAGACTTAATGCTAATTAAATGTAAAAAAACCAAAGTGTTAGTATGCACACTGACAACATGCCTTTACTTGAGAAATCTGGAGAAAAACTTGTCATTAGATAGGTGTGTTAAATGCAGGACTGTGTTGCATTGGGTTTTGTATTCATTACCCCTTCATAAGTCACCATTATCATTGTCTCATAGGTTTGTTTGTTTGAATTATTTCAAAGGCTCTGAGTTTCGTTTTCTCAGATGGATTAAGAATTTACACCAAACCATAGGGCAAAGGCATCCTCTGGGGACCTGGAAGCTTTCGATATGAGTGTACTGGAAGTCCTAAGGAACTGCATCAGCTGTTGTCTCTCTTCCCCATCTCTTCTTCCCACTCCCTTTCCTTTTGAGAATCATTGAATTGGACTTGATGGTGGACAGGGACACACAAGGACAGACATGGGTGGGACAATGAAATTTGCAATCCCAGAGGACATTATTTTGACAAATTGTAGCAGCAGCAAGGAATAGGAGACCAAGCCAATGAATGGGGTATATTAGGGGGAGACACACAATGGGCCCACAACAGGTAGCCAAATGCTGTATCCATATGTTAGTACCACTCCTTGCATGTGGTGGGACCCATGCTAACCTTGATGAAGGAATGGTGTCTGTGCAGACGTACAGTAAGCATATGCATGTCTGTGTTTCCTGTTTCCAAGGAAGACCAAGCTTTTCACGTAGGATAGCTGAGATGGCATAACAAACAAAAGACGAGATAGACCACCAGGGGTTCCTTCCTTGGAAATTAGTAGCCAAGGAAAATAGGGAAAATAGTGTATGGGTGCTTCAAGTGGATAATGTATAGGTAACCAGCTAGTCAAGGAAGATGCAGTGTAAACTGTGCTAAGAATTTTGGGGGAAAAGAGGAGGGGAAAATGTTCAGTAGTACAAATCCAGGGTTGGTTTAGTGGAGCTCATTGCACGAAGAGTGGGGATAGGCAGCCCTTTGTGACAATAGTTAAGCACTGAAGGCTGGAGGGCAAGAGTTACAGGAGGGTGTATACAGGGAAAGGAAAACATAAACCACTACAGAAAAGAAGGTCAACAAACCTGAACAATTTGAATGCAACTGACCTGATCCTAAATTTTAGTAGAAATCTTAAAAAAGCAGAAACCTGAAAGCAAAGCAGTCTGTGAAAATTCAGAGTAGAATAGTTCAATGCTGTAGAACTTCGTTGCAGTCTCTGGCTTTAGTGAAATAGGCATGGAGAGGGGGCAATCTCTTTTCAAGACTCTGGTCATCTTGGGTCTCAGACGGGCTAAAAGGAGAAGAATACTACTACAGACTGCCTCTGCCTGAAGAAGAAAACTCAACCTAGCTCCCCTTTTTGTCGCATATAAGAGGTTTTGAAAGTCTGCACAAAAGTGAGGTCCTCTCTGAACACAAAATAATATTTAAAAATCCTTTATTATCCAGAAAAGCTGGATTAATGAAAACAGGATACAGTCAAGATACTTATATTGTGCCTGCAGAACTCTTCTACTGTAGTGACCATGGTATAAACAGGAGGAACTGGCCTGTTCTACACTTATTTTGTGGAGCTGAAATGTTGTATTATGTTAGCATGGGAGACAAAGACTGCCTTATATGAAATGGGATCACAAATCTAATAATAGTTTTTTATTAAACTGAGTTTCCTGAACAGTTTCAAGAAGCCCTAAAGAAGGCTTGGCCAAACAGTGTATGCATTTGCACCCCCTGAAAAATGGTCATATTTCATGTGAATTTATTTGGACCTATATGTAGAGTTAAGAGTCTGCTTTCAAGAGAGCATGAGACTAACCTCTATATAGATGCAACCTTATGATTTAGTGAGCAGCCTGTGACACTCCTGGCTTCGTAAGAGAGTTTCTTCCAGCTGTAGTAATGCCACAGTATTTGCTTTGCTGGCATTGGTTTATTGTTAAAGGAGCACTAATTTCCATATTAGAAATTGTGATATTAAAAAAAAACACACACACAAAAAAAAAACAAAAACCCCCCAAAAAATAACAAGCTAAAAACCATCACATCAAACAAACAAAACCCAAGAAATCCAAGCTCATACTAATGTAAAACTCCTTATGGACAGCTGTGCACTTAAAGGTAAGACTTTACTAAAGAGTATAGAACATATTAAAGATTTCAGAGAACCACAGACCAGTATGTAGTGGAGGCAAAATGATTAAATACTCTTCAGTTTTGTTTGTTCTTTCTCAGAACAGAGCTGGCAATTACTGCCCAAAATTTAGAGCTGCTTTAGCATAGTATTAGATAATCTCAATAACCTTTCTGCTCAAGGTTAGTGGTTCACTGAGTTCTGTCTAGGAAGAGACATCCGGTTTTGCTTTATTACACCTTGAGATGCCTTCTTCCTTTAGCTGAGGTAATTTCATAGATGAAGTGCCGACCGCGGTTTGTGCACTGCCGTTTGTCTCCTGTTCGGGTCTGTAAAATGTGGTGTCGCTGCTGCCTGTTGTTGTGGCCTTTAGCCTGCTTGTGCTCCTGTGAGTCTGCGGAGGAGCAGCTTCAACAAACTTCGCTGCCCCTCCGTGACCGTGATGGGAGGCTTTGCTGCCTCTGCGGCCGTCTGCAAGCCTGAGCGGCTGCCGAGGCTGCCTTGTGCCCCAGAGTTTTGAAATTCCCTTTGGCGAAGGAGTACTCCAAACTGAATTATTCTGGCTGCTGCAGGAAATGAACAGTGGCTGGAGCCTTGCCACCCTTTTGGTTATGCAAATCGGGAATTATGCAGAAGAGCTATTTGAGTCTTGTTTTATTTTTGCTTAATCAGTTGTCAACATGTTTATACAGTTCAGTCACTGTCACTTGCCATTGTTTTGCCCTGACTTCATGTTCGGAGGAGCTTATCACAGGGAAGGGCGGGTAAAGGGACTGCTCCTTTGTGAAGCAGCCGGGTGAGGCTTGCAGGCATTCCCCAGAGGCGCAGGGAAACCACCTTCCTCATCAGGCACTGCAAACCCCACGAGGCAGAGAAGAAAACAGAAATTGCCGACTTGTAAATCTGCCTATTAAGCCCATGCCAAATCAGTCCTATTTCATGCTGGCTTGTCCTAAGAGAGATTCCTCTCTTAATGAAAGTTGGGCATATCTAGAGTAACTTTATCATCTGTAATTGAGTTATTCTGAATTTGCTCCACCCTAAGGTTGGTATGTGTTGCAGGGCCCCTGAGGCAGAGCCTCCCTCGTGGTAGGAGGAAGGAAGGATGACAGCAGCTAGAAAAGAGCTTCAATGTCTGCGCTGCCACCTACATGGGGTGCCGTGGCCAGGAAAGACTGAGACAGGTATATGTGAGAGCTACTCCCATTAGACAGACACAGAGTATAAACCTATCATCCTTATTGGGAATGACTAAATGAAGCCAGCAGTGTTGACCCACTTGTTCTCATTAGGATGGATCCCATTGGGGCTCAGGGCTTATACTGGCATAGGAAGCTATAATTCATATTTCACAACACTAGCTCTTGTAAATATGATGTAGAAATCAATAAGTTGATTTTTTTAACTCATGTTCCAGATTTCAGGTTATTAGGAAATTCCTCAAATCCTGCTTTGTACAGATCTTACTGTGTGTTCTGTCATATCACTTCTAATTGTGTGCTGAATCTTAAAAAGATACACTTGCTTCCTTTTTTGAATTACAGAAACTCTGAAGAAAAGATTATTTAATTCTCAAATCCCCATGAATCATGACAGCTGTGGTAGCTCATGGAGGCAGCTTGATGGTGTGTGTTTTTCTGGGGTTTTGTATTATTTTACTCAGGTAACTTTACCATAATATGCAAGTACTTTCAAGCAACGTGTACATGATGATACATCTACTACACTTTGGTCCTCCACTAAAGAATAACTATGGCTTTATACCTACTAAAACTGGGGCTTGCAGAGTATACAGAACAATATTTCCATCTCTCAGCTAAAAAGCGATGTTCCTTTTCTTTATTTTTCTTTTTCTTTTGTGAAAACCATAGAATTGGTGGCAGGTAGGAACAGTGCTTTGTTCTCATAAATGCGAAGAGCTGTAAACATTGATTAATCTTCATGTAAATTCCTTTTGCTACAGCCCTGCTGACAGATCATTATCCTCTCAAATGCCTCTCTCTTTAGCCATACTGCCTTGCAACTTTGTCATACTCTATTAAGTAAACTGGATTGTGCGTGGCTTGGAAAGGAGAACAATAGAGACTTGGGTGTTACAGTTGGATCTGTTGGCAAATTAATAGATGACGCCTCTTTCCACTTAGAGAAGCAAGAGGAGTACTGAATCAGTTCATCAGCACAGGGCTCAGCAGTGGTGCTTTGGCTCTGTTTACTGTGGCTGATGAGACACAAAACTAAACTGTAACAGTTGCTCAGCTCCTTGCATGATTGTTAAGCCTGGTATCTTGCCAAGTTCCATTTTGGGTCATTATGTTGTCCTTTCTGCTGTTCCCCTGTAGTTTCAGCTGGATTAATTCTTTTTTACTTCCCCTTCTGGAACCTGCTATGTGGTGCTTCTGGCACTCTTCACTGGCATCCCAGAGGCTGACTGCATGTCAGTGGTAGGTGGATGTGAGGGAGTAATCTTCATCTAAAGCCTATAAAGCACTTGATCTAAAAAGATGAAAGAACCCTAAATAAAGGAAGAGCTATCACTGCTATCCGATCACAAATAGAAAGGAGTTCCTATTATCATTGTATTGAGGTTGACACCTGATGTTCAAGGAAAGGAAAGTCTTTTGAGTCGGTTTTGGTTTCCTCCATTCTCCCATTCATATTACATCTGAAAACCTGCCTGACAATATTGCTTTCATCCAGTCACTACTGACCAATAATGCATTTATCACATTGCAGTATCTCCAAGGTAACACTTTGGCAGCTAGAGATGAAAATTGTTGGATTCAATTTCCTCTGCGCAAATGACATTCCTCAGTCAGAATACACATGGTAAGCAACTTATTGTCCAACCAGCACTGAGGAAGGACACCACCCTGAGTTCTTAGTAACAGGAATTTGTATATATGAAACTAAGGCAGACTTACATACCAAAGTTTTCCCAAAGTACTATGGTCTTAAGTGCAGTGAAACAATGCTAGTTATTGTCTACAGTAGATAGTATGTAAGAAATGGTAGATTAGATAGCAATGATTCCAAATACAGCTATGCCAAGTAATTTACATCTATTTGTAGAATATTTCTTTTGTGTAATCAAATACTTAACATTATCTAAAAATCTTTTAGCTTTCAGTGTTGTCAGCTGCCTTTGACCATTGCATTATGTTGTTAAGCAACCTCTGTTCTGCATTTTCATAAGCTTCTTGCTAATACTGTGCAATAATAGTCTTTGTCCTCTAGTTGAAGGTGTGGGACTAAGTATTACAGCGAGAAAAACAAATGAAATGCACATGCTGACCTCATTACAAAATAAGTGGTTGCCAAACAAATATTTCTAGCTTCTTCCTTAGAAACAATCTGATAAGAAACAGACAAGTATGACTTCTGTTCAGCCTGTAAACACTTTGCATAAGTGTAATTAAGGACAAACATTTTTATTTTCCCATAGTCAATTGTAATGATGATAGCCTTCTCTTCCAATGTCCATAGATCTCTTACTGAGTTCGTGGGTTGATTATAATATTGGGGGGGGGGGGGGGGGAGGGGATAACAACAGAACTGAGATCCTCTTTTGAAGCTGAGATGTCAGATTATTTTTATCATAGACTGCATTTTATTTTACAATGAAGATCCAAACAGTCAATCTTAAGAGATGGCATTGCCAAAAAAACTAATACCACTACTTCCCCTTTTACTTCCAAGAAATCTTGCTGTAAAGGAATTTCTTCCTTGAGAGGTATCAGAAACTTACAGTAGCTAATACATGGGAAAGTAAATTTACTGTGAGGAAGGAAGGTAAATCCAAATGTTAAGATGTTAAGCATCATTTTATCTGTCTTTACTTTTCTTCAGTAAAGCCATAGTATCAAAAAAAATCTCTTTTTATTAAAAGCTTTGCAGAAACTTGGCACATAGGATAATTTAGTTTGGAAGAAACCTTAGCACACATAAATTTTAAGAAAATACACTCTCTGGGCAGTGATTGTATGAAGACTTCGAGCTGACTTTAGGACTTATTTTTTCTCCTAGAAAACGGAAAAATATGTTACTTGTAAGTAATTCTAGTTCCGACAATTTACGAAAAGTTGCATTTAATATGTCATTGTAGAAAAAACAAGGGAACAAGTAGTGAAGCAGTGGACAAGATCATGATTGTAATGTGATTAGAAGCTCAAGGAAAAAACCCTAATAAGACATAATTCTTTATAAAAGCATGGTATATGTATTTACTAATGTGCTTGCAATCTGTTGTGGGATTTTCTGAGGCTAAATGTTTTACAAAAATAAAAACTGTATCACTTAATAGTGTTACTAAATCACACGTACCTTAATGAAAACTGACGGGTTTTGAAACCTATGTGAAAGATTTGTCTTGGTGAAGTCCCAGTGTTGGACACTTTCAAGATTCAGCTGGACAGGGTGCTGGGCCATCTTGTCTAGACTATGTTTTTGCAGAGGAAGGTTGGACCAGAAGATCAGTGAGGTCCCTTCCAATCTGGTATTCTATGATTCTCAGTCTCTAGCAAAGCTTTACAAGGATGTATGGTGGGCTACTAACTTATTTTTTTTCTTTCTTGAGGAAAGAATAATAGTGTAGTCTGTGAATTTATTAATATATATTTGGTGGGGAAATGTTGTGAATGCTGCTCAGGACAGAGGAATAGTTCTTAGGAACGGGACCTAAGAACTAGCAGAAGCAGAAAAACTAGACTTGGACAATGTTAAAGCTGATACATCTGGCAAAAATGTAATGTAGTGCAAGAGTATTGAAGCGTTCAAGAAATGCTTGGATGTTAGTGAAAAGTGAACTAGACTTGAGTACACAATGAGGAATGACTCATTTTTGCCTGCCCACACACGGGTGTCTGTGTAGCAGGGTTGTGGAGTGTGACAGTGTCTCTGTTACAGCTACAAAACTATTTAATCAACACAGCAAATACGTTAGCAAATGAGAAGGCGTCTGAAGAAGAATTTAAGCATGCTAAGAGATAAGTTGCTCTGTCACAGACAGGTCAAGCCTATGCACTATAGACTGCCTTGTCTGCCGGATCCTTCTAGCCTGCTTCTTGTTTGAAGGTTCACAGGAAAAAAAGGGGAAAAATTGTGGGCTGGATTAGTTATTCTGTCAGGCTGATAGCCTTTGTGCCTGTGGCATGTCCTCTCTCTCTCCCCCACCTTCTACAGCATCTTACGCTATCACAGTAATAAATGTACTCTCATAGGATAGCAGTTGGTATGTGTGTTAAATCAGGTGACTTAGTGCTTAGATGCTCTCAGCGTTGACACATAGTCATCATATGACAGAAGCATACCTATTTCTTAGTTTACCATAGGTAATCCAGATCAAAAGTAATATTTTCCAGATAGGATTTGCAATCTTGATTCATCATTTGGAATTAAATGGTTAGGCTCTTAAAAGCAAAACTATTTCTATCCCTGTAGCTTTTATTTCCCTACTCTTATCCAATAGTTTTAGTTTTTTCACTCCCTGTATATGAGATATTACATTCTCTTCTCTGAGCTGCTGTCAGAGGTACAAACATATCTTTCTGCTGAGGTCAAAACTAGTCCTCAGCCCTGACGTGGTTTTGGTGACTGCTGTAATGGAGACAAGTGTTGTTATTCATTCCACTTTCATACCTTTTTACAGATAAATCTACTCAGCCTGTGTAGCTATGAAGTTGGGAAGTATCTAGTTTGAAAATCCTTTAAAAATATGACTTAAATATACTTAATCTTGGCTAACAAAACTTAGAAGGTGCCAAAATTGGCTAAGCAGCCACCAACGCAGCCATAGTTTTCAGCTGGACAAAAGTGTTGGATGAATACTGAGAAGATATTTTGTTGAATCAGAAGGATTTCAAGATTCAGAACTTGGAGTCCTTCATAGTAAAAATTTAGAAATACTTTGGGTAAAAGCATGCTTCTGTTCCGTTGGAAGGAACTCCATGGATCGCCTTGACTAGAAACGTGAAAGATCCTAATTCTGTGTGTGGATTTTCAGCACTGGCTGCCCTGTGGAAGGAAAAGCAAGCAAACAAAAAAACTGTACCTTCTGGGATCTGTGGAATTCTGCTGTCTAACCCGCAATTTTCTCCAGACTTGAGGTGCTCCAAGAGCTAGGTATCACCTGAGCAGGTGCTGAAGTTTTGGGCAAGGATAACTAAAACAAAGCTTAAACTGTTCTTTAACCCATCTTGCTCAGAAGATTTGGCTGTGTAATATCCTTAAAATGCCAAGAAACAGCAGGAAGAAGGTATGCTTACTTCTGCAGTCTTTGTTTACAAACCCTGGCAAGTAGAAGTGTCTCTTCCACCACAACTATCCAGTTAAAGCTGCTATTCACATGAGAAAAGCATTCAAAAATATGTCTTCTTAATCATAGTACTGAGTTTTGGAAGTTACCATTGGAAAAAAACAGGGAGGATACAGGATGCTCTCTCTTTATAAACCTAGTTCCTAGACTTTTCTTTCTCAATGCCACTTCCTAAGTGGTGTGAAGTGGAATATTTATTATGTATTATCTCTTTGAAAGAAAACAATCAGCCAAGCATCCCAAGGATTCCTTCAAACATTACATAAACTTCTGGCCCAAGTTGTTCTTTTGTATTTGTTTTTGAAGGATGAAGTTTAAAGAAAAAACAGGACAGGGAGAGGCTTACAAAATATAGGGAATGTGACCTATTTTAACATAACCTGATTCTGGAAATATGACATTGATAAAGCTTGGCAAGGAGCTATATGTGGTTATCCTGTTTAGCTTTTAAAGGAAATCAACACTTGGAAGAAAAGCAGTGTTCATTGAGATTTTCTTGTAAAAAGTTATTCCACTAATTCAGCATAAACTTTAGATTTAACCAAACTCTTTCCAAGTCTCTTACAAATTTTTATCTTTGAACCAAATACTGCAATTTAAGTTTAGTATTCTCGGGAGAAAAAGGAAGAACTGAAAACTTCTCCACTATGCTAGAACAGTAATAATATTAGGCAGAACAAGCAATGGAGAACCCATTCAGAGCTGACTTTAGCACTTAGATATAAATTCTAGCAATACTCACTGTCATATGCTCTGAAGAGCTTTCAATAGTAAAAATAGCATCACCAAAAGTATAGTCTGTATTGAGACCAAATCCTCTAACAATTACAGTGAGTTCATATTTTCAGATGTGAGAGAAACCCAAAAAAAGAAGTTACAGTTATGTAACAAGTTATGACATAAATTGCACTGTGTTTGGATACCTCTGCTTTAAAAGCCACTGATGACAAAAGACACCTACTTTTACAGTTAAGATATGAAAATATATTTGGTTTATTGTGGTCATTGTGGGCAATGAAAGGATTAGCTATAATCATAACTAGGCAACAGTTGTTGTTCTGTAGCCTTGTAATTGTAATGAAAGTCCATAATCTACTTCGTTTCTTGCAAATCCTAATTTACAGATGTTGGTAGGAATTGGGGGTAAATGTAGTTCTACCATAATCTGCTTTCTATCAGATCTCCACAAGAACAAAAATGAAAATAGATTATTGCTTTAGGAAAGGACTTTTTAAAAAAACAAAAAAAAAAATAAAGTGTCTTTTTTTAAACGTTCGTTTGATAACATTTCTAGCACGTGCAGGTTTTCTCCTTCAGAGTGATTGAAAGCACTTCTAAAGGCTTTCATTTCATTTAAGTTATTGGAGAAGGAGAATAGGTCTTTAGTTCAAGTACTTGGAGCAGGGGTATTGGGGAACAGCAAGCCTCCTGCCTCAATGATGCTCTTCTATTAGAAAGGAACCATACATCAGCTTCTGCTGTGTTCTAATATCCTATAAGCTATCTCTTTCCTCTCTCTCCCTTCTTGTTTCAAAATGGAGGTAAATAAAAACTGAAATTTTCATTTCCAGGAGAAACTGGTTAAGAAATGCTGACCCAGTTTCCTTACAATCAGACTTGGGGATGTTGGTATTAAAAATTATTTCAAGTATGATTCCTCGTTTTATATGCTTCTGACTTCATCAGAGTGTTCTTTAGATAATAAGGTGGATTAAATTGTTTTCATCCACATGAAGTTTGGGAATGTGTTGTTAATGTAGCTAGTTTTGACTGGAAAGCCTTTATTCTGAATAATTATGCATTCTGTTCAGGACCTCACTGATGGGAAGCAAAGTGTTTCTCTCCTTCATTTGCAGTACTTAAGTGAAGAGCCAGATGGGTCCAATAGCTAGAGCTATAAAAGAAGCTCTCCTATGCCTTTGGTTAGAAGTTCAATACTGTTGCATCCCTAATAGCAGCTGCTTCTGTTTGAACCCGGGGTTATGAAAGATGAACTGCATTAAATGGTAAATCATTAAATATCAGCTGAGTAAAAGTACTGTGGTGTGTTGGCCTGCCTAAATCACCAGCATCTGTCTCTTCACATGCAGAGTTGCTCTTTAAGATAACAGAGTGAAACACTGACAGAAGGGCCAGTACTCAAGCCCCCCACACACACACACAAAAAGCTCAAATACATTTTTCTTTAGGGTCTCAGCCAGTGGCTGATGATCAGCATATACCCAGCTGATAAAAGAGTGTTTTGTTCCAATTCCCAATGTGTGTAAATATATGTAAATAGACACACATATATATCAAATGTGTAGAATTGGTAATTCTGTGCTTGTTCAACTTTCTCCCTTCTTGTGCCTTAAAATCTGTTTAAATTATACCTGCCTGATATCTTAGCTTTCTTGTGAATGCTGCATTTGCTAGTTTTGTCTTGCTTTTATGCAGGATGTGAAGTCCACGAACAGAAAAACATATGCTAGTTGAAAATCAGATCAAATCAGGAAGGATGCTGATGGCCTCAATAAAATTGTTCCAAGCTAGACCTTTATTTGTCTGCGAGAATTAGTTTCTATAAAATGTCAGAACAGATTAGTACTGGAAAGCTCCCTATTGTGTGTAGTCTCACAGTGCTCAAACAGATCAGCTGTGGCTTGTGAATCTTTGCAGCATGAGTTTTTTGCTCAGCTTTGCTGTTTTGTGTGTTTGCAGGGTGTTTGTTACTGCTTTTCCCAGTGCTTATGCTGTCAGTCCTTTATCATTTTGCAAAGTCATATGCTCAGGAATGATATAATAAAAGAAGTAACCGTTACCATACAGGTCTCACCTGTATGAATTATTCTTACGCTTGTTTACAAGGAAAATTGTTGTCTTGTGAGACAACTTACAGCTAGAATTTGTATGAAAAATTTCAGTGCTGTGCTGTTATTTATATGAAGTGCATAACAGGTGGTTCTTGGGTTTTTAATTCGGAATGCAACTATATAACTAGTAATGTTCCACTCATTAATATAGCTCCATGGAACTGTGTGGGATAAATATACGGACTGGGAAATGCTTCAAGAAACAGTAATGCTATCCAGACTTACAGATACACAGGTGCACTGCAGACTACTCTGCAGCATAAGTTTACAAGTTACAGAACAGGAGTTCAAATTCCTTCTATAGTTTCTTCTGTATCCTTCTCCTCTTTCTTGATGTAAGATAGAGGGTTCTGAAGCTGCTGCAAAAATGCCTCTAAATGCAAAAGCTAGTGCTACAAAGAACTATATACTTTTGTATTTTACTCTCTTCTTACATTAGATAATGAATACAATGGCACAAACCAGCAAAAATAAATTATACGGCTGCAGCTAGAGAACAAACTTTTCTGGAGCATGAGGTAAATACTATTTAAATAGGTGAGGATATTTAAGGGGATGTGAACCTATGATAAACACACATAATACATATTCTTTGATGCTTGCTGAGGCATCAGAGTGCTGTCTTAAAGGCAGAAATTAATGAGAATTGCTGTTTGTACTCTGGGTGTGGGTGCATAGTAAAAATAGGATCTGGAGGTCTTCTAGGCAGTGAGAAAGAAGATTAACCCTTTACTATACAGTACCAGTATCTCCTTCATTTCTAATGCTCAGATATATAGCTGTATATGTGATTGTGCCTGGCCTGAACCATGTATGTTTCTCTTGTTCTCTAAGGTCAGAAGGCTTATTAACTGATAAGCACAGATTAGTTGGCCACATCTAACTGTCCTCATCTAGCTAGGATGTCTGACTGTGCAGCCCAAGAATAGATGAAACAATAGACACTGCTAACTCAAGATGTCAACATTAGATTCTCTTGGTAGTTTTTTTCTCCCTGGAGGTGCAGTTTAAGAGTTAAATGTTCAGTACATGAAGAATTTGTACAGGCAAACCATGTAAGTGTTTTATGCTGAAAATAAGTGGTTTTGATCCTATTGATTAATTACAGACCCAGGGTAGACTGGGTGCTTCTTTCCCTTACTGTCTTAACAATTGAAGAGTAACAGGAAGGAATATAGTATGAAAAGTGATTGAAATTGGCCTATATCCAGTCTCTGCCCTTAAACCCGACATAGTGAAAGGACAGCAATCTGGAGGCCTTTTGGCTAATTCAAAAAAATATAAGAAGTTGTATCAGTCAGCTGTATTCAGTAGCCAAATATGGCTAGTGACAGTAAATAGTAAATTATGTTCGTGGAAGTTATTTCTACTAAGATTATTTAAGAGATCTTAACTTGCATAACTTCACACTGGACATAATCTACTGCTGAGCTGTAAAAAAGCAAGTCTGACTTCTGACTGTACCCTCACAATGCCATAGCATCATTCTGTGATTACTTCCAGTGCTAAATCTAAGTTTAGGCTTCAAGAATTAGATTATACTTCCTAACTTTGTTTTCCCTTTCATCACACATAAAGGTGTGTCTTGCTTACCTAAGTACTTGGCTAAGTATCTCCTGGCTGTTCAGCAAGGACTGTTGACAAAGTGATGTAGCTCTTAGGTTTTCTTTCAACACTATTAGGGTATAAATTAACTTGTAAATCATAACATTCTCAACAGCATTTAGAAACCAGGCCTCATAGTGAAGGGCATCATCAAGTGTTTGGCAATTAAACACATCAGCTGTGTTTGCAGTGGTAGTCACTGAACATCCTGTATTTAGAATGAGTTGTGCTGGAAACAGTATGAGAAAAATGTAGCCACCACTCCTAGGTCAGGACAAAATACCAGTACCCAGCATTCCCAAGAAGCCTTTCTTAATCCCTATGATTAAATATGTGAATTTATCCTCCTCTTCTCTCTCCATCTCTTATCTCTGTTTGTGTTTCTATCAGGAACCGTAGTGACTGGTTTTGAACCTTGGGAAGCACAGAAAATAGAGTCCCCTGTGTAGGACACACACAGGGATCGTCTCTCCATGTGAAACAATTATATTAGATGGTACTATTACAAAGTTGCTTTTAAACAAACAAAAATCCAAACAAACACAAAGGCAGTCTTGCATCTTCTATCCCACAAGCTGCTGCTTCTTGCAATTTGAATCCATCAAAAATGCAATAGGAGTAAGCTTTAAAAACTTAATTTAAGATAAAACGCTAAGCAGCCTTTACTACCTGAAAAGCTCAAAGATACTTTGTATCTTTTAGCTGTTTTCCTTTCTTTTTAAAGAAGTTGTGCTAATCAATTTCTTTTCAAAGCACTCTAGTTCCTAGCAGTTTCCTAAGTCTGGAGCGAAATTGCTGTTCTTTGTAAGCTAAATCAATCTCTGAAGAGCCTTATAAGAATAAAATAGCTTAAGGATGAAACAGCAGTAAGAAAGGAGATCCATCTACCAATTTATCAGTCTATCTATTTTCTAGCCATATCTATCTGTAATGGTTAAAAGTTTTAAAGGACACTAAATTTAAGTATTTTATATTGCTTTTCATAAGGGCAGTTCAATTTATCTCTATTCCTTTGGAAAGATGAATATTGTCATTGCACATTGTAGGCTTGTGTTGGCTAAAAGAAGTTGGGGGCATGACAGCATTTATAGAAGGCATGAGCTCAAATGTCAGTAGAGCATCCAAAAATGGATGAAGCATCACCCAGCCACTGCCATCTGTTGAGTGTTTCATGACAGCTGTATCTCCTGACCAGAGCTGGTGCAGATAATCATGAAAGGCACAGAGGAAGTGTACAACAGTTATGGGGGGGTGGGGGGTGGGAGGGGTGGGTGTGAAGAGGGAGGAGGGAAATTCCACCTTTAACATTGTTTTCAATTGCACCATAATGATTTTTTTGACAGACACCATGGTATGTAGCTTAGCATCTGTTTTAAAGTAAACAAACCAGGGTACAGCTGAAAACGAATTAAAAATTCCTCTGCAAGAAGGTTTTGTCCATGGTAAGCATTAAATAGCGTTTCTCCCAGAGACTCCCCTAAAAATACTCCTGCTATAATACAAAAAATAATATATAAAACAGGCTCAACTACTCCGTGTCAACAAGACAATCAAAGCAAGTATTCTTGTTATTGACTTACTAATGTGAATGTGGGGGTTTAAAATGTTCTTTCTCTTAAAAAGGGGGGAACTTTTGGCCGTCAAAATTGAGGTACTAACACTATAAGGTACACTTAAATTTAATGACAGGTGAAGCATTAAATGTCTGTGGAATAGAGTAAAATCATTCAATTTTCCTATCATTTTCTCTAGCATTTGGATCTACTTTCTCCCCCAAGGCATACAAAACTGCCATCTGACTTTATTGTTTCTGATCCAACCTCTCATAAGCTGGGGAGCCTTCTAGATGAACTAGCAACCTGGACAAGTCATGAAATCAATGGCACAGGCAGTAGCGAAGGGAAGGTGTCATTGCAAAGAAAATTCTTTGATGCAAAGCCTTTTCTTATCCTCTTATCTAACCCTTGCCTTCCCATAGCCATGTCTCATATTGTTCTGTCACTTCAGTATGTCAAGGTCTCTGTTATTACAGCTTTAGGTTATCCAGCAGATGTTGCTGTAAACTGGTACAGCATGGACAATGGCAGTTTAGTTCATCCTTTAATAATGCTAATAAAGAATTGCTTACAGATGTATCACTTATGAAGGTATCTAAACTAAGGAGCTGAGGCTTTTGTACAAATTCAGATAATTTTACAAGTCTATAACTTTACAGGCAAATTTAGATAATGTCAGATGAACTTCAACTCCTAACTTATCTAAAATGACAGTAAGTCAGCTATTGTAAGTAAAGGGGGTTTAGGTCTTTATGATTTAGAAGCAAATTATGAATGCAAAGAGATATTCCTGAGTATGCAGGTAATCTGAGATTATTCAGTAATTTAATGGTTTGCTGATATAAATCTCAACAGATTGGGGTTTTTTTGTTTGTAAGAGCAAGGGAGATTATGACTGCTGCCATGTAGCTCAACAGGGTCCTCAATATCTCTGAAGAAATGGTCCTTCCGAAACCAGATAACAGTTGTCTATGTAATCTATCCAAAACCAAAATTGTCTCTAAGAAGTACAAGCCAAAGGTCACTTGTAGGGCTGGTTTCTCTGTTATTAATCCCAGAAAGATGTCAGGCTGTAGTATGGCTGTAATATCCTTTAGGGCAGCATTGTTTGTTTTTCACACCCATTCAAACACTAATAAGATGAGGAAATGCATAATTAATAATAGTATGAGCAGGGGTGCCAAAGGCCATGACTTGCCTTTGTGATGCACTGTGTTACATATCTGAACTGCTCTGCTAGTTCAAATACCTTACACAATGTTAACCTTACCTGCCAGCAAGCCTCTGTTACTATTTGAACTAAAAGTGGATAGGAGTAATTTCTGAGATGTGTGTGATTCCATAGTGTTGTTTTACACTTAGGAAAAAATGAAATTTCAAATACATGTTTGTATAAAACATACATTAAACAGTACAGGTTTAAAATACCAGTTCTGCTACTAAGTCAGTGGGAGGCTCTGGTTTACTGCTACATTAGCTTTTACAAAATTATTTGGCATTTACATCTTTGTATTTTACAAGTTTACTCTGAAGAAAGCTAGTGAAACAAAAGTCTACCCTCCCCCTGAAAGTCACTTTTATGTTTTTCCTTTTTTAACATGGCAAAGTGGTTGTAAAATGTACTCTTGATTCTTAAATAAAACAGCATGTAAGTAGGATAGGTATGGGAAGTGGGCCTCTTTCTCGAGTTTTTATGGACCGCACAGGACCTCAAACAGGAACACTGATGCTGAATGTAGAATCTTTTATTTATATTTTTAAGGATTTGCACAGGGTGGTTCATATTACTAGGAGATAGAAAGAAAGAACAGATATTTATAAGTAATTGTTAAGTCAAGAGGGGCTATTAATAATCAAGATGCAAAATTAAGTTCAGTTGTAATACAGTTCAGGAAGAAATGGGTGATTTCAGAATAGCTATTCAGATTCCTGTCAAACTTAACAGGGAACTGGACTGCCATTATAAGTAGAATAGGACAGACCATATAATTCGACATCTGGGATCCAGGAAGACCCCCAGTCGCGGGTACTATTGAAATTCAAAACCAAAAAAATGTGTGAGGGGGAACCCTGAAATAGCCACAATTGTGATGCCTGCCTCGCTTATGATTAAGCCTGATTAAAAATGCAAAAACTACATTTCTTTGTAAAAAACAGTGAACTGGAAGAAGGGAAAGAAAAGGCTTTAGGATTTAATTTTGTAATTTTTAAATCCTAGGATTAAATGTGGAAAGGAATAGAGCTGCAGCATTTTGGGGATTGAGTTTTTTTGTTTAAGGCTGCAATTGTGTGCTCTTTTTTTCCAAGGTAAGCGAATGTTAAGTACACTGAGATACTATTGCTATGTGCTTCCATGCTAATAAGGCGTGCTTCCCACAGTGTCTGACAGAAAGGATGAATACCATGCAGTGCTAATGGTTAATTTGTAGTGGCATGTGTGTTCCTTGAATGTTTGTGAAGTTTCATGATTCACCATCACACAATTGAATCACTCCTTTTTTTAAGATATAGTGATATGTAATGAGATGAAGCAATGCTGACAGGATTTTTGAAAGATACATTGTCCTCCACAGTCTATTCAGTTTATAATAATAATACCCCTTAAACTTGTTAATTTCTCACGATTTGGCGCATAGAGTGAGTCCTCATCAAATAATTTCTGTATTGACCACGGTTTAAAATGTTAATTACTGTGGAATCTGCCACATATAGCGTCAAACCACAGTGATCCTAATCTATGTCATGGATTTGAAACTCCTTTGGGAAGCTCATATTTAGAATTACTGCTGAGTGAACATGACTGCTAAGATTACACAGGCCATGGACGGTGAAGAAAAGCAGTAATGCTCCTTCTGACTAGAAAGTAAACAATAGGGTGATTGTCTGCTTACACTTTGGGGCTAAACAGCCCAACTGCTGAGAAGCTCTAGGTAAAAAACTGCTATCAGCAAGGAGTCTTGATGTTTTCTTCGTGGAGCTAGATGTTGTCAAGGATTCAGCTGAGCCACCCTAGTGAGTGTACAGGAAGCAAAACAGGATATTCTTGTACAGGCCCTGTTTTGTGTAATTATGCAACACTTGAACTCTTTTGTATATTCCAGAATGGGTAACACACCTCCAAAAGGAACAGGGAGCCATCAGCAGCAACTAGTGAGTGAAATATTCTTATGAAAAGTGCTCTTGATTGAAATCAGTGTGTTTACATTTTCAGTTATCTTTGGTAAGGATTACTCCACCTTAGTGCACCCTCAAAATTAAGAAATTATTTTCACCCGGTTTCATTTCCTGTGTTTGTTTCTTTTAACAAGCAATCTAAATAATTTCAGCTGTCTCTTAAAAAGGAACAATAAGGGAAATGATCAGGGAAATGTCACTTCATCAAATATCCTCAGATATTTCTCAGGAATATGCTGGATTTGATGAAACACAGACAAATTCCCTGAGAGGTAGCTGAGGATCTTGCTGCATTTAAGCAGGGGCTCCTTTTGTGCCCAGTGAATCTCAGATTTATACTGAGGTGGTTGGATACCCAGGAAATCCTGGCACCAGGCTTTTTGGGCACACTAGGTTTCTATGTGTAATACCAGGAGCCAGAAAACACTGGGAGCTCTGGCTGGGTGTACATGTGTGCGCACGTGTGTATCTACATAAGCATACTATCTGCATAAGTAGTATGCTGGTTTTATTTAAATGATCTGTTTCAAATAGAGTCCCTTTTGTTCTGTTTCTCTAAATAAAAAACACATGTTAACTTTTGAATAATTTCTGGTTTTAATAGCTTGAATCCTGCCATGTCCTGTTTGTACCACAGATAGTAATGAGACTACTCTTATGAGTAAGAATTAGGGTTAAATATTGGAGCTAAATTTTGTTTTCAGCAATACTTTTTTTTTTTTTTTTTTCCTCTTTTTGTTATGTTGCCGAAAGAAAAATCTTTGGCTAAACCAAAGTACTAGACATCCTTTCATTGTCTGGATTTTAGCACATGATTTTTTTTTCCATCCCGGTGTAAGAACAGAAATCTTCCAGAAACAGAGGAGAACAAAACATATCCTTCGTTTAAGTAATAGTAGTAATGTCATGAAAACAAGGAAACTCTAACTAATCTGTATACACAAACACAAATTGTACTGTGAGAAGAAGCTGAAGCAGTGAATGTTAACCAGGTTGCAAGAGTGTAAATGAAGGCAGAATATGGCAAATGATTTGTAATTTTTTCTGGTTTAGCTGATGCCTGATAGCTTGCCTTGATCTGTACTCAGGACTGTGTCAGTCTGAAGTGTAAAAGTCAAAGGGGAAATTCACCTTTAGTTCTCGTATTCTCTTTTTGTTTGCAGTTTGCATAGGGGACTGTAACCTGCCCTTTTGCATCAGTTTTATTAATTTATGAGGAGAAAGGCACTGCATTTAACATGTGCATTCAAGGAACTTAAATGGGTAATAATACAATGAGCAGAAGAGGCACAAAACACAAATATCTGTCTTCTCCATAGTTTCAGGATTGTTTTAAGAGTGAGGTTTTGTAGGATTGTTAAGCAGTGTCACCTACTTTGTCTTCATGTTTTTTTTAATTGCAAACAAAAATATCTTCAGAAGAAAAAAAATATTCTTTTTTTTTTTTTTTGTTTCCTTTAGAGAGTGGAATATTTTTTACTGGGGTGTCAGACAAGTGCCAGTTTCAGCACAAGGGAAGAAGTAAGACCACATGGCTGGGAACAAAGCAGGGGAGTGAGGCTGCCTCCCCAGTCAGCAGCAAGCTGTCAAACTGGCTCAACTGTTGTGTGAAATCTCAGCCTAAAAGAGGATTTAGACAAGAAATCTTTCTTTTTTAACTGTGCTTTTAGCTTAAAAAGTAACAGTTTTGTTAAATTGAGAAAACAGAGCAATTTTAAAAACAGTGTTTTGCAGATCCCCCAGTGAAGGAATGCATAAGCACTCTTTTCATGGTAACAGAGTGAGGCTGTTATTTTTTTTTAATTGAATTTTTTTTTTTCCCTCTGTATAATAATGCTTTTTGTGCATTTTTTTTCCACTTACATATTTGTCCTTTCTGTACTTTTCTTTCAGATTTTGTTTGTTTTTCCTCCCTCATTTCTATCCATAATTAAGATTCAGGCTGTTCCTTTATTTGCTTATTCCCTACTTTCACTGTAGTCATCAACTCTCCATATCTTAATGCAAACTTTGTATTATTTCAGAATTTTATATTTCTTGATGCTCTTGCCCCTATATCCATGTTATTTTATGCCTCTTTCAAGGAGTCTTGACTTCTTGTTTATTTGACATTTTTCAAAGAAAAGCAAGCTTAAAACTGCTTAGGAAGTGTGACCAAGAAAGAAGAAAAATAAAAAAAAATATAAATACAAAAGATTTTTTCTGCCATAGTGTTCAGATAGTCTTATGATTCTTTGTAGCCTGGCACATAATTTTTGAGTGCTTTAGATACCATTTTCTAGGTTTCAGAGATGCGTTACTTTGAGCAGTTGGGCTATGGGAGCTGGGGGGGGGGGGGGGGGTGTCACAGTCTCTGCCAAATTTACTGCAGGGGCATAATAGGAAGTCATCTGAACATAATAGGAAGTCATCTGAACAAAGTCTTAATTTGTTTTCAATTAAGCACAGCAGCCTGAGATACAGTGTAGGTTACAGTGCAGTCTATAGGTTAATAACTTTTTAAAAGCTTACACTACCCAAAGGTCTCCGGAAGAACTATCCTGGTTTGTATCCAAATTTTAGACTCGTTGTCACTTCTTGGGGTGCCCATTCATTATCCCCAATGTCACTCCTATGTCAACAACCTCCCCGAGCATTACCACTGCAGGTTCCCACCAGTAGGTGTGGTGGACAAAGTATTTTCAAAAGGTTAATCAGCAGCATTCATTAATAACTAGGTAACAGTATCCAGCCTGCAGGCTACTAGTTGTTGGCAAATCACTCGCATGGTGCAAAGCTTGTAGTTTTTGTTCAACTGGTTGAGTGCCTTGTTGCCAGGCTTTCTGCTGGAGGAGGAGTTTGGCGGGACCGCTGGGGTGTGTTGTGCAATAGTATTCATTGAACAGCTTCTCTGCTGGCACCTCAGACGCTTCCTCAGGCTTCCCATCTCCATGCTGAACTTGCCTGCAGGAATTCGGTATTTTAAGCAAGAGCAGAATACCCCTCCTAAGGATCCTGATTAGCTCTTGGAGTGCTTCCACTTGTGTTGGTGTCCAGCCTTGCTAGACTGAAATGCAGGGAAAGTGGCTTGATCGTTGATAGTCTTTTGACACTTTCCAGTGGCTCCCTTTTTTTCTATCCCGTGATAGAAACACGGATAAACCCCTCCTATGACTCACTGAAAAAGACATGTAGAAGACATCAGTGTACAAAAAAACCAAAAATAATCTACAGTATGTATTTCTGCAGTACAGCAAATCTCCTTCTTAACAGTGTTGCCGTCATGTACATATGGGTAAATGAAGCAACACGAAGACACAGTAAATAAGTGAGGACTTTGCATTAGGCTAATCACTAGGTACACAAAATACATTGCTCAGCCTGGGTTAATGGCTGAGATCATGTCCTATAACATTGCTGACTAATGTACTTTGTAGACAGAAGTTCGCACTGTAGACTTGGCCTCAGGTTTTACTATGTTAATACCTGTCAAAAGGTGCCAGTTCTTCATATGTCTTTGTATATTCATTTTGCAGGGTAGACAAGGCATTAATTTTCTAGCTGCATTCTGTATTAAGATGCAAAGCAAAACAAAGAAAAGAAAAGAAAATCACAAACTTGCTGTCTTTGGAAGGTGAAAAAACACCAGAAGAAAAATAAAAACAGAGCTTTATTTTTTTTTTTTTTTTAGGCCACTTAATTACAAAAATAATATTTGAATTAGCTCTTAGGATTTTTAGCCTTAGTGTATCAGACTGATATTTGTCAAACAGGCTTATGGGTCACTCCAAGTGATTTTAGCAACTCCAGTGGGGCTAGTTATGGTGTGAATTATTACTCGGCGTGAGTAAGGAGATCAGAATTAAGCCCAGATACGGTCAGAAGTAAAGAGGGTTTTGTCTGATTTGTCTATGATAGATCTACCCTGCTGCTAACTCCCTGGTCTTTCATTTAGTTTCTTTTTAGAGACTTTTGTTAAGACTTCTAAGGAGTCCTGAGAGGACAATTGAGCTTTTATGGGTTTTTTGCAGAAGCAGGGAGAAACAATCAAGTTCCTGGCTTTCTGGTGGTGTTGATTTATTCTCTGTTCATCCTGCAAATATTTTTTTTATTAATTTTTTTTTTTTAAAGTAATATAAGTTGGGCTTTGAGGGAGCAAGATGGGGAGCTTTGAGGTTAATTTGCAGATAAGGATTTCCCAAGTATACAACAACATTATGATCAGCCCTTACAGCATGGAGGGTTACAACTTCTGTTTCCTGAGAGAACAGACTTCTGTTTGAGCTTGTCCCTGTTCAGAAAAGCTTAGTAAATAAAGAAATCAGACTGTCTCTCACGAGATGCTGCAAAAGTGAAACAAACTGGTTTAGACTCTGAAGTTAGTGGGCTGCTTGCTGGGCTCAGTGGTGTGAAATGACTCATCTGACTACCTGAAGGCTTCCCTTCAGGCAGCCTCAGGGTCCAGCTTCCCCTTTGCAGAAGGAAAGGCGCCTGGCCAAGCCCCTGCAGCCCCCAGCCGTGCCTGTGGGTGAGCCCTGGGGACCAGTGTACAGCAGGCTGGGGCCTTACCATCTCACTTCCCTCTCAGGGGACCCCAGTTCTGGCTATGGGAATAGTTTCTTGCCAGGAACTGTTTCTTACTCTCTCACCTTTTCTAGTGCTCTTATTAAGCAGCTACAGCAAAACAGGGGATATGTGTGTGTGCTGCAAGATAGCCAAAAGAATTTATAACCTTTGGAGCCGATGGGACTAAGTTTGCTCAGGATCATGCCCTTAGTTAGTGTCCTGCAGCAAAAAGGCCTAGAGTTTAGTAAGGAAACTCTCTCAGGGATTTATAGTATTGATGACTGTAACCAAGCCTGGCAGCCCTTGGATTGTACAGCTCTCTCTGGGCCTAATCAAAGGCCATTGACGTAAACTAAAACATTTGACTTCAGAGAGCTGTGGATCAAACTCTGCATCTACACTGACTGAATGTGCCCTCCCCTCAGACACAACCTCACTTTAAATTCTTTTCTTCTGACAGGCCTGTAGCCTTATTCCTCTCTCTTAAGCTGAGAGGGCATTTCATGGCTTTCTAAGATGCTCAGAAGTTTCTTTTCCCTTCTCACGGTGCGGTTTCTCATTATACTTGATTCAGTGTAACTGCTGGCTGACACCAGAAGTCCTATCCCTGTTTTTCTGATGTCAGGTTTAGAGATCATATGATCTTGGCAGGATGACTTGTCAGAAAGTTAACCCAGTCCAACATGTGTCTCCCCCCTACACCCCTCCGAAGAAAAAGAAGCTACTGTCCTTTCAGCAGTTTTCCACATTTGCCATGGATTAGTGTAATGTAACTCTGTGCCATGAGTCTCAAAAACTCTGCCAGGGGCATTACATAAAAGCAAAGTTAATTTGGATTAAGGCAGAGAACCCAGACTAAGAAAACATTAAGAAGAATTCAAATGAAAATTATATGAAAAGTATTATTACCAGCATACAAGACCTAGTCCAGATGTATTAATTAGATACTGGTCCAAAAATAATGGTTAAGATGGATATTACAAGTGTGAAAACTATCTTTAATATATGTTATTATACTTATAATGATTCTCCCTTTTTTTTTTTCTTTTCCCTCAGCCCAGTTAGCTTGCAGTGAACCTTTAGCATCTTGCTGAAAGGAGCTTGTTCTTGATTCTTAGCCAAGTGTCCCTAGGCCACTGCAGACATAAAGTCACAGCAAACAGGGGAATGTCTCTCCATTCCCTCCTGTTTCTCCTGCACACCTTGGTATTTCCCTTCAAGCCCAGTTATTCAGTCTTTGCTAGCAAGCATCTTTCACTGTGCTCTTTTGCCCAGACATTGGTGTATAAATAGCTTCAGATTTACATGATTACCTTATTTTTCTTTTTTCTTCACTTCAGATATAAACTCATTTTAATTTCTTTCTTCTAATTTAGATGGTATAAATGTCATCTACTCACATATTATTCCCATTTCAAAGTATACCCTTGAACCTCACTTAAAGGCTTGAACTCTTAATTTGGGTATGCATGTTTCGAAAATAAAAACTCATAAAAGGACTACAATATCTATTATTAGCTTACAACTTTCAATACCTTCAACATGTCTTCCTACCCCCATTGGTAGTCTAACCAAATGTTCTGTTTCCCTTAACACAGTAATGAGGAATTCTCCCTATGTGTCCTCTCTTCTCCATGGTTTGAAAATTAAAGCTCTGTCTTTAAGTACAAGAGGTGCAGCATATCATTCTGAAAGATAAAGTTCATATCAGATTCAAGCTACCCAGCTGTTTCAGAGTTCTGCTTTTATGTCAGGTTTTTGGATTTCATGAGGTTGGAAGCAGACTTGCATATGAAAATTCATAGTAATTGTACCTTTTAGTGATACTCATTAGCAAAGGTATTACTCCTTTATTTTTCAGTCTGATTTATTATTTCATATGTTTTAATTTGTGAATGTATTTAAATTCTTATTGCAAAATCACTCAGAAAAAAAAAAAGGTTTCTCAGAACAGAACAAATGGAAGACCAGTTATTTTTTTTAAAAGTTGGAGGTGAAACAATTGCCCATATGCAACTCATGAAATATGTTTGAAGTTCTGCTTTCTCTCAGTGAAATATCTTATATTTGCTAGATAGTTTGTTAGTGGTTGCTTGTTGTGCTCTGATGTAAATTAAATGTGAGATGTTGTAAGCTAAGTCATGCAGGTATTGCCACTCTGAGCAAAGAACCTGCTAGTGCCTTCATGAAAAAATTCTCGGGTGATAGAATCATAGAATAGAATCATAGAATAGTTAGGGTTGGAAAGGACCTCAAGATCATCTAGTTCCGGCCCCCCTGCCATAAGCAGGGACCCGTCACACTAAACCATCCCACCCAAGGCTTCATCCAACCTGGCCTTGAACTCTGCCAGGGATGGAGCACTCACAAACACCCTGGGCAACTCATTCCAGTGCCTCACCACCCTAACAGGAAACAATTTCCTCCTTATATCCAATCTAAACTTCCCCTGTTTAAGTTTTAACCCGTTACTCCTTGTCCTGTCACTACAGTCCCTGACGAAGAGTCCCTCCCCAACATCCCTACAGGCCCCTGGAAGGCTGCTATGAGGTCTCCACGCAGCCTTCTCTTCTCCAGGCTGAACAGCCCCAACTTCCTCAACCTATCTTCATAGGGGAGGTGCTCCAGTCCCCTGATCATCCTCGTGGCCCTCCTCTGGACTTGTTCCAGCAGTTCCATGTCCTTTTTATGTTGAGGACACCAGAACTGCACACAATACTCCAGGTGAGGTCTCACAAGAGCAGAGTAGAGGGGCAGGATCACCTTTGACCTGCTGGTCACACTCCTTTTGATGCAGCCCAGGATACGGTTGGCTTTCTGGTCTGCGAACGCACACTGCCGGCCCGTGTTCATTTTCTCATCGACCAGCACCCCCAAGTCCTTCTCTGCAGGGCCGCTCTGAATCTCTTCTTTGCCCAGTCTGTAGCTGTGCCTGGCATTGCTCCGACCCGGGTGTAGGACAGTGCAGCTTCGAAAACCACCAAGAACCAAGCAGGTTTTTTCTTTAGCATATCTTTTTCACTTTACCTTCTGCATCAACTATGACCAGCACAATTCCTCCCACTTTCATCGGGGAAGCCAGAGGTTTAGATTGTATGCTGTACAACATAGCTTCTCATTCAAGTAAATGGAAAAATATATTGGAATGTCTTTTGGTTAATTGGGTGGAAGAAGCTGAGGTCCTTGCCACTCACATCCTTTGGAAAATTGCAGCTGCATGATTTTTGTGCACTCATGGCTCTGAAATTGTGTAGTCTGCAGTGAAATATGTAACATGAGGAGTGGGAAAAAGTACCAACTCTCATGACAGAAGGACTTTCCATCCCTCTTCCTTGAGAGTTAGTTATTCTTTTGTCTTCATTTATTAAGTAAATCTACTACAAATAAGGATTTTCTAGCAATATGCTGTTTAAATATTATATTGGAAGACTTAGGGGATCAGAGAAATCTCTAGCTGGAGTATAAAGGCGGGGAAAATGTAAAAATGTTTCCTTCTTTGTCTTCATATTTCTGCTTTTGGAAATTGCTGTACCGATATAATAATCCCATGAATTACTCCTCCAGCTGGGACCTCCGCAAAGTAAAAAGCTGCAGGGAAATGTCCAGGCTGGAAAGAACAGGACAAGAAACATGTGCTTTGCAGAGGGTCTTCTATATTTTCTTCCTCTTCCGTTGTCATGCTCAGTGACTGTCCTTACAGGAGAAAGTCTTTATATGGAAGTACAAGTCCTCCAAAGATTTACTTTTGTCTGTACCACCAGAGAAAAAAATTGTGCAGGGCTGGGTTCAGATGTAGCACAGTAGGCCAGGCAGCATTTTCACCATTTGCTGCAGACTGGGATTAGGAACTTTAACTCTGAACTTGTGTTGTCTCAAGCTCTCGACAAGTCCCTAGCCTTCCTCTCTCACGTCTTTCCTGTTGATGCCTTTTCTCAGAAACTAGGGAGATGTAAATAAGTGAATAGATGCTGTTGCAGAAGAGAAGGTGGGGCTGTGGAGGAGGCCTGTGCTTTTCAGGAGGAAAACATCTATGAAGGGGAGAGAAATGGAGGAAAGAACACCATGTTTTGAGAGGTTTGAGAAAGACATTTGTCAGTAAGGTGAAGAAGATAGGGGAGACACTTGTCCCTAAATACCGCCACAGCCCCTTGCTTTTCCTAGAACAACTTTAACCAATTTGGCTGAATCATGCCATCTGTACATAGTGATCTTCCCAAGATCAAAAATCCCAGAGGTCCTGCCATGCCAACACCACTCACTTGAATTTTTGGCTACATTACTGAGGACAGACTTGAACTGATGGCTTCTCTGTCGCATGTAAAGTAGGCCAAAAAATGCCATCTCATAATATCCAACACATCTGTGAGCTATGGCTCTGGCCTGAAAAACTTATGACCTAGGTTCAGCTTTATGTTCTGCCAAATTCTGTGTGAAATTTCTGGTCAGAATAGGCAAACTTCACTACGTCTCAAAGCAAACACTTTAATACTGTTTTGTTTTTGCAAACCTTAGAAAGGCTTTTTATGAGCTCAAGGCAGGGCAACAGCAAGTTTCAAAACCACAGTGTTACTACAAAAAGGATTTTTTATCTTCCCATCAGTTCTAATTACGTGGCTTCTCTCAAAACAGGTGCTTTCCTTCTCAGATGACATGTTAGTGGCTAAAGACGTGGAAATTAAGTTTCCTGAAGAGCCACTTCTATTGCTGAAAATCTCGGATTTGCTTGCGGTAATTTTCACCTGATATCCCTTTCTGAATAAATAAGAAAAGGAGGCATCTTTCATGCTAAAAGCTTTTCTAGATCTCTTTATTTACAGGGATATAGAATTAGCATAACATTTGCCTTTCTCTGAAATAAAAAATTAAGCTAGAAGATTTGCAAGTTGTCTGATTTTTCTCATTTTTATAGGAAAGAATTCTTAGGACTCATTCTGTGAGCATAAATTTCACTTTTAAGTGCAGCTGAGAGCCCATTATGAGGTTTCCCAGGGTATTTTGCTCTCCTTACCTGATTCCACTGGGTCTTTTGAATCCATGTATTACATTCATAGCTTCTAAAAATCCTTCCTTTGAAAGTTTGCTTTGGATTTCCTTTTCCTTTTAATATACTCAAGTTGTTTTTTTAATTACTGTTATGTTAGCATGTATGATCTGTGAACAAAAAGCCCTATCAATTTATCCTTTCCATTTGCAATTTGATTCTGAGATGGCTGTTCCCAAAGCTGCTCTGAACTTTCTCCCTTAAGACAAACAAAATTTTCTCTTTAGCAATGGAAAAGAGTACTGCATTCTTATCCAAAATGAGATATTCCCAGGAGAAATACTGCCTTGTATTAGAACACTGCGTTTTATCATCTTGAAAGACAGGCATCCAGTCTCTCTTCCAGCTTCTATCCTAAAAAGATAAGCTTCAGGACTTAGTCACGGGGCTGGATTTCCTATTGTCCTAAACCCTACATAGTCCTTCACATGAAGGCAAGATGGGTATAAAATGCTACCATGATTGTATTTTATTGGTCTGAATATAAGGTGAGGTTATAAAAGACTGGGGGCAAGAAAGGGTGTGGGATAAGGAGGGAGGAAATCCTACTTGCTATATGTCTGTGTTGAACATGCCGCCTGTAGCCATCTCTTCTGTTCCATGCTTCCTACACACAGACACGCACCAGCAGCACTGAATTTTAGGTGGGGGAAGTAGGAAAATATAGCTCAGGCATGCACTCGGACACCGGGTCTAATGCTTCCTTGCTGAGAATTGACATGCCAGGCAATCGATCAGCAAGGCAGGTAGGCTTTGGGCTTTCTATTGGACAAACTTGGTATGCGGAGGGTGACAGGGGAGCAGTGCCTAACATTCATGTTCTGTAATAGGAATTGTTAATCCCTTACTTCTCAAAGTAAGGGAGCCTTCTTATTTCTAACTAATGCAAAGGGTGCAGGCGGTACAAGGTAAGGTGCTACTTCTAAAGGGAAAGGTGGTCCCCAGTTTCTAAGAGAATGAGCACAGTAAAATGATTTTGTTCTATTTCCTAAGATCTGCTCACACACGGTTTTTAAAAAAGTAATTGTGTACTTGCAGCAGACTTATGTGACCATAATCTTTAGCAAATTCTAAAGCTGTTATGTTTAAGCTGGAGACCTATATATTTCAATCACACTAACTTTTGCTAAAATGGACTAAACTTTCTTCCACTGTATAAACAGATAAAAAATACTGTGCCTTTCCTTTGTTATTAAATCTTGCCTAAAACTGTGAAATAATACAGTGAAATAAGTCTCTGTATTCTTGAATCATTAAAAAAAAAAAAAATAGTGTAAAAGTCCTCTATGGGCCTGTAAATTTAATGCTGACGTGACTCTTATATAGCTCATTCACAATAAAGATACATAAAAGAAACAGCTCCTTTTCTGTGTTGCAGATATTTGAAAAATATAATTTTAAAATAACCTTTAATCCTTGAGGAAATTTATTTCTAACATGTTTTAAGTATTTAGACTTTTAATTAAACTATTATAGACCAAAGTATTAAGGGAAGCTGTTGAACCTTAACCTTTCCTGTCTCACCCATACTTTGAAAATAGACAATTTCTAAATAAGTGACCATTGCCAACCTGAGCCAGAGGGCAGCATTCACCACCTTATGATACACTCCAAATCCTGATGAATCTCAGCTACATTTTAATTCCTATTTCTCTGTACAATACTAATAAATGTTTTAAAAACTGGATTGCCTCATTCAGCCTATTGCAGAATTGTTAAGTGAATAAATGACATTGCCATTAGTATTCAGTTATAAATACATTTGAATTTTAAACTGAACATATGCTACTTCTCTGCTTGAAACTAGCAGCTTTGCCTTTCAAAAGCCATGCCACAGACTCAGGCATGCCATAATAATGGCAATACTTCGCATTGAGGATGTCAAAGCTCTGTAAAGAGGATACTATCAATATCTCAATCTGATCCATTAGATACAGATATTGAAAAAGTTTCTTACTTGAGGCTGCAGAGTGTTCACACCTGGCACAAGAACAGAGCTCCTGTATTTTAGCTTTGAGCTTGATTTAGTTTCTTATTTACTACTCTGGCTATCAATTCCAAAATAAGATTTTAGTCATATGTTTGAGTTTTGCTGTGATGCTATTTTCTTTTTTTCTCCTTTGAGAATATTAAAGTTCTGTGTCGGCTTAGATTCAAATTCTTGGAGCCAATTTAGGCTGGAGAAGTCCTTGAGTACTTGGCTATTAATAGCTTTGGATTCATGCTCCCCTCCCCTATAATCCTTACATAATAATTTCTTCTAAGAAAATATTTTTGATCAGATCAGAAATGTATGAAAGAAATAAAAACATTTATTGGCCCCCAGACACATGCAAATAACTTATTATTTAAGACAGAACCACAGATAAGATGAACTTGCTTTTTAAAAAAATAATAAAAAATTAGTAATTAAACACTTGTCTGCTTCATTTGGCAAAGAATAAGTCTGGGACTGTTATCAAACACCAGGAGTGAGAAGAGGAGAAAGTAAGAGACAGAGGTGAATTGAAAGATTATGTAGGGGTGGGGATGCTGTGCACTTTCACTTAAGCCTGTGAAACAATGAGTTTAACTGCAAAAGAGTTTGGCTGCAAAGACAAATCCTGAAGTAACTTCACTGAATCCAGTGGAAATTTGCTTCCTTGTATTAACTGGGAATCTACTATTCTCTGTGTTGATTCAAAAACAATTTGAGTGAGGACAGCTGAGTAAGGCTTGACCAGAATTTCACAGTTGATGGTGATGAGAGGGATTTCACTGTGGTTTGTTTTACAGCAAGTGATGAGGGAGTTTAAATTTGCACTGGCTAAGATCACTTTAAACCCATTTGTAACTGACTGTTGGCCACCACTTTGAAATTAAAGAGTAACCAAATGTATTTCAGGAGTTTTCTTTTGACAACGTTAGAAAACAATGGGGTCCCACAGCACACTGAGAGCCTGCTTCTTTTAAAGGAGCACATGCCACTTCAAGAAAAAAAAGCATGAAAGGAAGCAATGGTGTGCAAATCAAAATAACCCCTTTGTCTTTCTCACTGGATCCATGCTTGCTGAAGAATAAACTGTAGGGGAAGAGTTCAGACCTGGCATGTCTGAAAGGCAAACTACTTTCCCTATGGACAAGAAAGAAATTCAGTTTTAATGATGGTGGCAGCCTTCCCCTGAATGACCTTAATATTCATGATCAATAATACAAGCAGGTGGCAGCAGTGCCCTCTTCAAATAACTAATTGTTGGAAGATTAAGAATTGATTGGTTTGGTTTTGGGTTTTGTTTCTCTTTTACTAACCATCTTCCACTGCTACATGGGATTCATCAGTTTTTCACCTGCTCTCAGCCACCAAACTGAGTTCCTGAATTCATTCAGCCACCTTTCTCTTTCTCCTTCTTTCCCTCCCTCCCTGCAACACTATTCTGCTGTTCCTCAAGGTTCACTAACCAAAGAAGAGAAGACCCCTACATCCATCCGCTTAGATGGATCTATCTAGATAAATATAGATTAATTTCTGGCCAGAAATGTAATTGAATTTATCATGTGTTGCTTTTTTAATGCTTGTAATACTTGTATTTTAAATCCTCTCATATTTTATGCTCTTTTGGTTTTGTTCTTGCAGGTGACAGTGCACCAGGGACATCACCTAAAGCTGGGCACGATGAGACCTAATCTTGGGTAGGAGCCATGAGGGATTGGAGGTCCTGCTGTAAAAGACTTCATTTGGCTTCTTCTTCATTGCTGTTTCCTTTCCTCAAAGCTTTTCTAATGAAGTTGAGATGAAGGTAGGTTTCTGTATATCCTGCACATGCATTTATCCGCTATCTGAATTAACTCCAACTTTGGCAGTTTTCAGCACTGTTATTCAATGCAATGCTGCCTGTCAGCACTCTAAGCCTGCAAGCTAGCTCAGGACCCAAGCTCAGATCCCAACATTGCAGCATGACATGCTGCCACTTAAGCACTTAATTATACGTAAGGATACAACGATCCACATTGTACTCTTTACAAAGGAGCCACAAGGAAAAATAAAGTCCCACCGCCTTGCCAACCAAAGGGATATTTGCCAGCACCAGGTGGTGGAAAGCATGAGGCAAGTGAGAAGGGTGACTCTTGGCACTGCTTGTGCAGCCACGGTGACAATTAAAAAAAATGCTGCTTTTGAGAGAGAGGCCAGTAGCATTTGGTGTTTGGTGTCAAGGGGCTGAAAAGGGTGCCACATGAAGCTGAAAAGCCTTGCAGGGGTTCCTAATGAACCATTTTCTGTGCTCCCCCTCCTACTTGGATGATTGTACTTAGCTGGCTACTGTGCTCTTGCATCCAGGTTTTGCCAAGTGGTTATCTTCCTGCTTGCATCTGTTTATTCTGTATTCACCTCTCTGTCTGGAAGGGTGCAAGCGAATATCAATGAAGCTATTGGGATTTTTCTGTCTGATTGAGCTAATCTCTTCTGGAGTTCTACCAGTTGTCTAATTTAATTACCTTGTTCCAAATAAAATTTTAGTGGGAAATGCAGAGGAATATGAACATGAAATTCATGCATATATAAGAAAAAACATATACTGTGCTTGATTTAGCTTCTGTGATATCTGCATCTAGTTCATCTTCTTGAGTAATAATGGAAAATCTCTAAGCCACTGAGGATGGACAACTGGTCAGCAAGTGAGTTTAGTGCCAAGGCTTTGCAGACTTTCTGAAGTTAAATAGCTTCATGCAAGCTATAGTAGTACTCACTTTCCTTTGAATACTAATAACTTCATGCTGTAACTGCATCTTAAAGACTTTTGTTTTCTACTAACAGAAGGAAACCTATCTTTATGTAAGCTTATTTGGAGAATCAAAGTATGTTATAAATTAATTTTCATTAATTTTTTGCTAGGTAGGAAAATGGTGTACCTGAAAATGAATTGCTAGAATGTTTAGAGGAGTTGAAATCTGCGTTCTGCATAGCCACTGTCTAGTTTAGAAGGTTAAGGCTTAGGAATTTGTGTTTCTATGTGTCTGTTCAAATTTCTAAGAGAATAATAACCTCTCTAGGAGAGGTTAAGGCTTAGGAATTTTTATTTCTATGTCTCTGTTCAAATTTCTAGGATAATAGTAATAACACATTAAATGGCATATCAACAGTGGTACACTGAAGTAAAGGTGCAAGGTGTTTAAGGCAGTAATAGACAAGTGTTACTGAAATAGAAAGGGAAGCAACCAGTGAGGTTAGTCCTTTCCAAGATTGTGGTAAGTTGTGTGATGAAATCTCATCTTTTTAACTATGGAACAAAACACTTGAAACAAGTTTTCAGGTAAGTATTTAAAGTAGTGTGTTTTTATAGAGAAATAACTTTGTACTGTATGAAAGCTAGATATACAAATAGAGTATTTGCTCATAGATTCTTATGATCATTGAAGAGATTTTACCTAATCCTTTTCATTTATTAAGCAGGTGCCTGAGATGCAAAGGGCAGATAACGCAGGCTCCAACTGTGTTTATACTAGTTAACTTCTGTAAGCAAAATATGTTGTCTATTTAGAAAAAGAATGAGAATATGAAAAATGTTGTGTCAGTGGTTCTTCAGATTTTCATTCAATTGATCAAAGTGGAAGAAAAAGTCTTTCTATATACCTAGCTCCTTTTTATAAATTCCCAGTCCCAGTACTTTATGTGCTCCGTGGAGAAGCTGTATACAATTATGCCTTGCTAGTAAAACAAGATAAAATAATATAGTCCCATTGCATTGGAGATAAAGCATATGATAACATTGTTTTAGTTGATCAGCAGGGTGGCCTAGTACAATGAATTCCTGTCTCCTGGCTTTGGCTTTTCTTCTGATGCCTGAGAAGCACAACAGAGGGAAATAATAATAGCAGTACTAGTGTTGCTTTCACCTTATGTGAATATGGCAATACTGGAGTCTCATGATATAAAGGACAGTGATTGTTTGTACTACCTGAACATCAATGGCACCACACGTTGCAGTGTTGACACTGTTGTCTATCTATAACAGTACAGGATAATACAAATATGTTCAATAGGCAATCACCTTTAGCCTGGTTATGATTGGTACCATACCAAAAGATCATCCTTCCCAAATCAGACCAACTCTAAATACTAAACATAAATACCATAATTTTATTCCCTAAAGAACTCAGTTTTAATATTTTAGATTTTAGAATGTGCTATTCTGGACTGTACCTGTCAATTATTGCAAAAATTTCCAGGAAAGGAGCAAAGGTTCTGGTTCTCATCTACAAAACTTTCTTTATCTATCCAAGGAGAGCAGTCATACCATCAAAATATTATTTTCTCAGAAATAAATAATAGGCAGCTTCTGCACTTCATACACTTCATTTGTTAAGGGTGGTTGTCTTCCCTCTTGGTTTGAGCAATCAGAAAGCAAACACAGAGCATCATCTGCATCTTATCTCGCTCTGCATGAAAACACTTCCCTGCTACCTGCCAGGGGTTTAGCTCAGGCCACAGTGGTTAATTTTCGAAGAAACCCCTTGTTAAAATATTCTCAGCACATAACTGATAATAGGGAATTAAGAGAGATGATACAGTTTGTTATCCATACACTCTTTTTCCCTGAGGTACTGTGAAAGAAATGTGAAATTCACAGGTATGAAATGTATTCACCCACCTCTTTCTTGCGCCCCAGAAGCAGAGCACTGCACAAATCACTGTGCAAAACCCCTCGAAGCCATGCTCAGGAGTTGTGAATGCCTGTGCCGAGGTCTCATACTAGAGCTCTGCATCTTTATTAGTAATTCAAATTAAACACCCTAAAGTTTGTAGTGGGCCATGGGGTCATTCAGAGAACTTGCATTGTGCCACATCATAGTGGTGTTCTTCAAAGTGTTCTCAGCACCAGATTCTTTCCCTTCCTCCCGTTCTTCAGTACGCAGCATAGCTGCACTGCCTCTAGGAAGGGCTTTAAAGATCAACCTCACTGCAGTTCTGGCGGGGCGGGGCGGGGCGGGGCGGGGGGGTGGCGGGGATCTTGTGCCCTTCTGAGGCCACTGAGAAGCAGCAAAAGCCATATTCCTGAGCCTATAATAGATGCAAATTGTGCAGATGGAGAGGAAGCTCTAACAGCCGTTGAATACAATCTGTGAACACTACTGTTTCATTTATAGTGATGCTACCTAGGCATTTGCACTTAAAAGGAACAATAGAGGGGTGTCAGAACAATTGAGAGGCTGCAGGATTCAAACTGCGGCAAAGACGTTTTGAGCCATGTGAAATGTTGCCTGAAAAAGATCTGTTTTTTCCGTTAGTTTTTGTTATTACTGAAGGCTGTTCTAGTTCTCCTTGTTTTATGACACCGAACGGTTCATTTGCCTTCAAAGACTCAAGATGCAAAGAGGGAGGGAAACAAATTAAGTCAAAACTGCAATGACTGGTAAAAACTGCACAAAGTATGTCAAAGCTCTTATTTATTTCTCTATTTAGTTTCAAGGTAGCTTTGCTATGCAACTAGATGTTTGATTCACGAACTTGCCAGCCAGCTTATAGCAGATGGAAGTAGAGTTGCTGTAATGTTTTGGTGTTCTTGTTTACAGGACAAAGGGCAAATTCTCAAATATGCAACTTTTGCAGGTGTGCATATACCATGTTGAGGATCTGAACTGCTGTTGCCTTTTTAGTCTCTTGATTTGGAGAGGGGGGTTGTCATAAATAAGAAATTGCACACACAAAAAAAAAAGGGGGGGGGGAATCTAGTGGCTGTCAACCAACAGACATCTACTGATTAACAAGAATAACAGGCTTGCATTTAGTGTCCTGTTAAAAGCACAGTGAGCTGTGATTGTGAGCACATTATCTGTGAGTGTTGCTACTTAACAGCTGCAAATGTGAAAGCTATGTGTGCCTACAAAAAACAAGGGTACAGAAGCATTTGTTGTTGTACCACAATAGGTGTGTTCAAAGTGCCTTAATCCTACTGAATAAGGGCAAATAGCCCTTGAAAGGGAATGTGGAGTCTAAAAATGAATATATTGATTTTGTAATAAAAAAGAAAAAACGGGGGGAAAAAAGAGTTGGAGTAAAGCTATATGAATGTTAGGGTAAGCTTAGCTATGTAGCTACGGCAGAAAAAAAATGTGTTATAGGACCTGTTGTCATTCTGGATCTGCTAGAATTCCTATGGGATACTTTTATCTGATTTTTATTAGTATAATTCATTTGAATTCTATTGGTGTTCAGAGGCCCTGGTTAAGAGTCAATCATAGTAATATAGCTGTATCCCAAAGATCTCATGGTTTGTATAGACAAGGTAGGCAATTAGCAGGTAAATGTCCCACAACTGAAGAACATCCAGATTGCCTAAGACCTTGTCATATCTTAATACTTGTTTGGGTTTTTTACATCACTCAGTAAAATAAGTAATCTGCAAAATGAGATCATGCTATTCTCACCTTTCAGAAAAGATATAGCATAACTAATGGTAAATGCTCTAAGAGCTTTCTAATTGATATATTAGAAGTTCAAAGTGATGTTTTTCATATAATATGGATTTAAACTGTGTGAGTCTTTTGAATCAGTAGCTTCTAGTGAGAAATATATCTCAGGGAAAAGATGGGGGGGGAGGGAGCAGCAAAAGTGTTTGTTTTAATAGTTCTGTCTGTGTGTCTGTACATGTGAGTGAAAAGAGATCAGCAGGGCAAAACGTACCATAAATGCTGTAAAGTCTCCTACAATTGTGTCAAGCAGTAAACCCAAATGAACTTGCAAAGTCATGCACTAGTTCAATTTTGGAAAGGAAAACCTGGCTTTGAAGCCAACTAAATCAATCCCTAGATCAAATTAAATTTGGAGTATCCTGTGAAGCTCCAATACACAACTCCAATAACAATCAGCACTTAAGGTGCAGGCAAATAATGTTTCATTTAAAAGAAATTGAATGAGGATTACTGACAGAGAAAGTTTTTGATGCTGTTTTGTCATTAAAATCAAATTATAGCCTTATTGTCTTAATCCCATATGTCTCAATCATCTCTCACTCCTTCTGTCTCTCTTTAATGCACAAAAAGCCCTGTGCGTGGTTGGTCTTGTGTCTTCATCTCATTAAAACCTTGCCATGCAAATGTATCATAAGTGTTGCCTGAAGACTTCTGTCTCATGCAAAATTTAGCTTAAACTCTACTGGCATCAAATAATTTGTTATGCACAAACCTTCTGTTTGGTTTGCTGACATTTCTTCTTAGCTGGCTCTCATGGTGATTCATTATCTTGTGATATAGATTTCCAAGTATCATCTTTGTATTGATTTTTATATCTTTAATAACCACTCCACAGAAGATGGCTCCACTTGGTGTCATTGATCGCATCAAAAATTCAAGGCTTACAGAAATACTAGAGGGCTAATTGGTAGCAGAACATTTCAGACTTAATCTTAATGCAGTCTTAATCTTCTGCACTAACCTTACTTGAAGATTTTGTTATTGAGGCTAAAGGGAAACTAGTGAATAACTGAAAATTACCTGGTGAGAGCAGGTAAAACCATGAAGACTGTAAATGTGGAAAGTTGAGATAACAAAGATTAGATCTGGAAAACAACTTTCTTTTGTCTCTTCCCTTCCATCTAAGTATCCTCCTTAAGGAAGAGGCAGTACATAATTCTCTTGTTAGGTATGTGGAAAAATGCATGTGCACTGCATCACATATTGTGCAGTGGGCCAAATTGGATTGAGTCTGTGACTTGAATTCAAGAAAACTATTACGTCAGACAAGTTCAAAAATGTGTTCTGGAGGTCACTTTTGAAAAAGAAGTGGTCAAAGGTAGCTAATTTTGATCTTTCATTTCTTATGTAAAAATTAAGGGCTCTATTTGCAAGCTTAAGGCTTTAGACAGTCAAGTCTTGGCTAGGTTTGAATTTAGAATATTTGAAAATGTGGGCCAGAGCAACAATCTGGGAGTCCTCCTTCAGTCTGTTTAATTTGCTCTAATGTGTTGTTTAAAGCTTCTATCCCTTGTTAGATTTTTCAGCAATGTGATCTGTCAATGACAAGGAGTGATATGTGTGTCCATATTTTTTCATGACTGAATTTGTGACACTTTTTCACCAAGTTGTTTTCCAGGATTTTGCACTGCTGAGTTATATTCTAAAACTTAAAAACAACTGAAAATAAACCACGCTGAGTTACAAGGGACTGGTTTTTTTAGAAAATCCAGTGATAGACGAAGAATATGTAGAGACAGAAACATGTTAAAACCAGGAAAGATAATTTCTCAAAAAAGCTGCCCTTGTAAATTGTTAAAAAGCTGTTAAAAAAAGTGTCTCCCAAAGCCACATGGTCTGTGGATTAAACATAGCAAGGCAGATTGTCCAGCTAGTACTAAGAGTATCAATCAGGGCTACTCAATCAGCTCTTGCCAGTAAAGGCACTGAGACAGCGTCAAGTCTGCTAGTTCAGTCAGGCACTGCATGCCATCTGTGCAATGGAAACTGCCTGGTATACTTCCTAAAAGATTAGAAGAATGGTTAGAAACATGGGATCTCCCATAAGAATGTGAGAGACATCACGTCTGGGAACTTGGTAAGAATAAGAATTAAATATATACATAGACTAGGTTAGCATAACCTTGGTCACTTTTGACCTCTGTGGTAAGCAGACCTCTTTTTCCACTAGACCGTGTCAAGTCTGTCAGCTTAGCAGTAGTTTCTTTATGAACATCCTAAATTTAGAGCTGGCTGTAAGAAACTCACATTATTCTCACAAAGTCCAATCGAAAACACATTACATGGTTAATGCATCCATACACCCTTCATGCCTTTATTATGTTTCTGTTTTCACTCTCAAACTGATAGGAAGTCATCCACATCAACCAAATCTTCTCAAATAAGAATCTAGCAGCTCTTTTTGTTTCAGATTTTTACTGTGTTCACCAGTACAACCCAACTGAGGAATGTATTCATTGAGTAAACTGATCAGTCAGGGAAATGCTGTCACCACATTTCCAGGGAGAGGGCCAGAAAATACAAGGTCAGTCTATACATTGCTTATTCATAGTGGTGATCCGTGACTCACAGAAATTTTGTCCAGTCCCTGAATAATTATGTATGAATATATTCTTTAGCCATCAGCATGGTTTGGCCCAGGGTTGACAAGTAGGCTGTTTGATGAGGGACAGTGATACAGCTGGAATATACTCTAAATCTACTAACTTCCAGCCTTGTATTTTTCCTTTCTCTTAGAAAGGAAATTCTCAAAAATTGGCTTCCATAAAAAAAAAAAAAAAAAAAAAAAAAAAATTGCGTGCATTCATTGACATTTTTTTATGGACATGATATACAAGATGCACGCTCTATCTACCAATAAATAGAATTGGAAACTACAATATATTATGGCTAAATACTTGTATCTGAATTCACACATAAATGCAGGGAGACCTCTCCTCTTTGCCACCCACAGCAACATTAATACAAAAGGCTCCTAAAAGAGCAAACGTGATCCAGATGTCTATTTAATCTGACTTTTTCCATCTTTTTTTTTTTTTTTTTAGTTTACTAATTTTTCAAGGGTGGAGAGAAAGTGAGCAAAAAAGCCACTGATGTTTCCAGCAAAAAAAAAAAAAAAAATAAAAAAAAAGAAGAACTGCAAAAGCTTGAGAGAGCACTTGTTTGCTTTCATTTCTACACAAAATGTTTTTATTCCATTCATTGTTTTGTTTTCAAAAAACTTCAGGTTTTGGAAGAAAAGACCTGTAGTTTCATGCCTTAGTTACATGCTATGAGAAAAAAGAGTTTCAAAGTATTACTTACAGCTTTTAGTAAGTGTCATTCTTCAAATATATCCCTCACTTTGTCCACCTGGCAGCGTTCATAGTTCATGACATGTAGCTGTGAGGCCTGGTTGTGCTGCAGGACAGAAGAGTAATTCCCATTGATTTCAATGGGTATTACATGCGTCCTGCAGCGGGAGAGTAGGGCCCTCAGGTTTCACTGAATAGCAAATAGTCATGTAAAATCCACGGGTCCTATTCTTTCACTGCAGGGTATGTTGAAGTCAATGGGAGTTACTTGTTAGATGCTGTGATGGGAAAAACTTATCCTTATAAGATAAAGCTGTCCATTCATTGTTGCAGTTTGATGAATTTTTTTACAATGACCCTAGCGATCTCATTTTTTCTATAGAAAATACTAGCTTCTGACCACCTGTATTCCACTTTATAGTTGAAGCTAAACCTAAAGAAAACATGTATGAAATAAAGCCCATGGAAGAATTAGGAGAAAATTGAATTTATGAAAAAAACATGATATTAGCGTAGATGCTAAACAACTCTGTGAGGCAGTGAAATATGGTTATTCTCTAGAAACAGTCTCTGCTGACACCAGGTATCCCAACAAAAATATCCAGTGTTGATGCTATTATGCTAAAGTGATCTAAATAAGGAACTAGAAGTTGGCAACTGATACAGTATTTGGAATCTGTTTCTCAAATGTTTTCTTGGATTTTGAGGCTGAGCAATCAAAGTTTGCACCCAAAGCAGAATTCAAATATCTCCTACATTAACATGTAATAACATCGACTGAAGGAAAGGATTTGTTCCCCTCCCCCTGCCATTTTCTACTCGTCCACCCCCAAGTGCTCTCCTTGGTAGTTTGAAAGCAGCAAAGAACTCAAGAAATCTGGGCAGTCTATCAGTTTGCTACGGTTCATTTTAGCTAATCCAGACATCCAGCGCAGCAGGGGGAAAACTGCTGTATCTAGTGAAACAAGAGCATGTATAATTAAAACTCTGTTATTAATGAACTTCCAGTCGTTATGTAAATGAAACTGATTTCAAGTCTAATTTGTCAGCCTGAATTCTTTTTCTGTTCTCCTTTTGTCTAGGACAAGAACTCATCATAATGGACTTGATAATAAAACACTGGCAGACATGCTGTGTGCAGTGCCCATCTGAGTTAGGGCTTTTAGCATGGTTAATTGTTACAGTTACTGCAGGATAAGTCTATAAGGCATTTTGTATGGCTTTACATTTTACAAGCTTGCTTTCTCTTTTTTTTTTTTTTTCTCTTTTGACAGTGTTAGCTATTCTTTGCACATTCCTCATTACCCTTACCTTTACATGAGGGGTGGCTTGTAATTACTGACTGTTAAATACTTTTCTTCTCATTTCGTGTGTTGTTCAAAGACAGCAGAGTTCAGAAAGGTCTGTGGGAAGGGAAGTCTGTAGATATCACACAATGGCTAACAGTCATCATGAGAAAAGGCCTGTCAAAGCGCAAGGCTGCCATGCACTGCCTCCATACCCCATTGTCTTAGATCAGGTGTCAGTCACCATCCTGCCCACTGCATTTGCTTTGATATGAAATAACCAGTACTGAAGTTATGTAGAAAGGACAGGCACTCCATTGGGAAGGGTGAGAGTAGGATCCAAAGAAAACCTGGAATGTTAACTTTTTCAGTTCCACCAAAAGGAGTCAGGATCCTTTGAAATAATCCATACCCTGTATTAGTCAAGCCAGTGGTAGACAGCAGAATTAGTTGTGAAGTTGATGGGACTGAAGGGCTGCCTCCAAAATTTAATTTTCACATAATAATTTTTCTTTTATAAAAAGTCTTCTTACTGGGTGTCCTTTAATTTTCACCAGCTAAGTATTTTTTTTTCTTCTTCTTCTTGTCAATATATTCAGTACATTTTGGCTTATTAGTTCAGATTTATATTCTTCTCAGGATCATCTGTTTAACAGGTAAAAAGTGCCAGTGAAGGTTCAGGAAGAAAGGAACAAGAGGAGCATAAGCAAGTATTTGCATATATACCTTGTGCTAAGAAAGGAGAGGTTAACAAAATAATAATCGAAATAGATATTAAAAGAACTGAAAAAAAAAAAAAAAAAAAAAAAGAAGTGAAAGAAACAGTATCTGGCACCAGCCTAGGTCTGGTATCAAGGGGGCATTGGAAACTGACCATTTTACTCACAAAAAACTGTGAAGTAATAATTGTTTGTATTATCCTGTGTCAGAATCAACCCATCGTTTTTGTTCTTTGGGACTTTCTCTTTTCCTGGTATATTAAGTGTGCTATTTTTGTGCCAATTTTTTTTTTTTTTTTTTTTTTTTTTTTCCCAATCAGCTTTCTTTCTTTAAAAGGGGCAAAAAGCAGGGAAGGATCACTGGTTCTACTCATAGGAAACTGAATAAGGGTGAAAAATTCCTTGTGTAGAAGTGGCAAAAAATATCTTAAAGGTTTCCTTCCTGGTTGTTGGTTTTTTTTCCCCTCCACTTTAGGCTTTCTCTCTGTGCCATCTTTGTGCAGAAGTCTAACTAAATGCATACAGGTAATGTTTAGAATTACTTTCTGAGGGTTTTTTAGAGTAGATTAGCCTATTGGCTCTTCATTAGCCTGGTAGGCCAAGTCAGAGATCTCTGTTGTGGGTTTGGGACACCTGAGCAAAATGTGGAGGCCTGGTTGCTGGACAGAATTAAGGCAAGAGGAGGACAAAGGTGATGAGTGTAGAAGAGAGGTAGGTAGCATTTCCTTCAAATGGTAATGCTGCAACAACAGCAGTAGCAGAAACCTGGGAAATTATGAGTCTATGGGTAAGGATAATAGGGAAGCAGAGCTGAGGCATACAGGAAAATGGCATTAAGCAAACAGAAGGCATGGGAAGCTAGTCAGGCAGTGAGCCTATAGCAGAAATTATTTTTGCAGTGGTTAAAAACTGATAGAGATTTTACAGGAATGGAGACGTGAGCAATTTCCCTTATTCAGCTTCCTTAAAGATACTCTTGAAACTGCAGATGTTTTTGTGAATGTTATGTTAGGTATTATAAGGATTCTAAATAAACTGCTGTTAACTGGAATTATTTTTAAATAAAGCTTTTGCTCTGAAATCTTGGCCACACATCTTATTAGTTCTAGCATACAAAGAAGCTGGATGTTGACTGCTATGTGAAAGTGACTGAAAGGTCTTTCCAGGCTTTTTGGGCATGTCTCTTAGTTCTTGGGTCAACTTGCCTAGCTCAGTCTCCAAAACCACAGAGCTCACCTGGAGCCTGCAAAGGGGAATGCCTATCAGCCAAAACACTGTGTGGTTGGGAGGGCTTCTAAGTGTACCCTTAACCCACTGTGTCACACACTAAATTGCGATCTATAAGTTCATGTCCAATGAAACTCTGGCCTGCTTGGAAGATGTGCAAATGCCAGGAAGGAAAAATTCAGCACTTTCCACCTCTCACTGGGTGGGACAGACACTCACCTCAGGCTTTGCTTCGGATAGCTATTTGGGACATATCAATTCTCATGCCTTCTTTCTTTTCCTGTGCAAATTGTAAAATGTAGTCAGGGAATACCATGCAGTCTCTGTCAAAGAAGAAAGAAGTTTTAAAAGGAGCACCTTTCTGTCACACCTTGAGCTGGGAACTACGTGGTGCTTTGAGCATTCTGTTGAAGAGGTTTGGTGTACTCAGGGTATGTGTTGAAATTGCTGTGGAGATATTACTGGTTGAGAATATGTATTAGATGTATACTTGGAGGGTGTCTTTTAATATCTGCTAGCCTGGCTTTATTATTTCTACAATAATAAGGCATAAAATAAACTAGATACTTGCTGAAGCTTTAAAACGTTCTTGCAACATAAACATAATGTAAAATCTAATTTAGTCCTAAGGCTTGTGCTGAAAAGAAGCAAAAAGAGAAGGGAGGGAAAGAGGTTCCATGTTGCAGGGAAAAAGGTTTTGCACAACAAAGCAGGTGTTTATGGAATGCTACATTTTAATTCAGTGCAGCTAATATCCCATGTTATGTTGTTTGGAGTAATGACAGTGTAACACAGAGCTGTTACAAAGATTTGCAGGTTTCCTTTTGGTCAGTAACAGTTGCTATAAACACGTGGGGCTATTTTTTTTATTACTATTCTGCTCCATCTACATCCAGCGTTTGGAGGGGAGGGGAGGGGAAGGGGAAAGGCTTAACAGTTTTTACAGTTTAGAAGGCTTTTCTTTTTTGTCACATTTAGACTAAATATACACAGGTGGCTAGGTGGCACTGTGGATTAATGTACTTCTGAATTAATGTGCCTAGAGTGGCTTGTATCACAACTTCTGAAGTGCAAGCTTGCTTCCCCTCCTGGTTCACCATGTGTACAGTTGTTTGAGTTGCACTTATACCAAAATCAGAAATCCAAAATGAGCACTCCAGTAATGCAAGAAGTATATTGATGAACCTCCTATGTTTTGGAGCTACATACTGTTTTGCAGTCACTTGCTGTTTGTTTTAACTCTGAAGAAGTCACTCAAACTGCAAAAACTGGTTTAGAAAAAAAAAAAAAAAAAGAAAAAAAGCTTTTCAAATGTTGCATATTGAGTAAAAAATAAATAAACCAAGTACTTCCCCAGCATTATGAGCACCAAGCATGCTGAGAACTCTCTAATGCTGGGAGCTGCGAGTTCCTGTTGAAGCAAGAAGTGTTCAGAATCGCAGGCTGTAAAACGCTACTGAAATCCAACTATATAGAGCAGACAGGCATGTATTGCACACAGCCATATACAAATTATGCTTCTCTGCAAACAGTTTTTAATGTAAATTTTGTCAGGGGTGGCCCTTCCACTGCAATAGTCACTTATCATAGCTTCAACAATAACTTTTGTAGAAGCACCTGGTTGCAGTACAGTCTACATGAAGCTAGTTTCACTCATTCAAAATATTTTGTTTCTCTAAGAATTCAGAAGTAGAATGCATATAACCAATAGATATCAATTATTGCACATTCTTAGCCTCCTCTACTCAACTCCAGAGGTAATAATCACTATAGGGATTTCTAAAAGGTAATTACTGTATATTGCTTAATTATAGTTTATTAAGATCAAACATACTTCAGTATTTAGTTGATGTAACAGGAAAACACAGTCTGTGTTTATAGTTTTAAATGCAAACAGTGCAATCTGCACTGAGTCTTTAAAAAAAGTGGGGTTTAGGATACAGCAGTTTAGATGTCATGACTGCTGAATTAGCCACCTTCCACTTTGTAATATAAAATACAGTTTCTGTGACCTGAGGCAACAGTTCTTCATGGTGCATGGTATATACTCGTTGTTACTACTTCTTTCTACTTAAAAGCTGAATGTTGTAACAGAGGGGAACTAGTCACGTACAGAGTATTAACTGCGAGATATTCTTTGATGCGTATTTTTAGCCAAAGATGTATACAATTAGTTAAAGAAATAACTTTGCAAACAACTAAGTGCCTGTAAAAAGCAAACTGATTAAGAAATGAGTACCTAACATCTAACTAGATTTCTTTTCCTTAAATTGAAAATGAAAGCTGCCACTTCTACTAAAGGCCCTTGCAGCCAAGAGATTTCACAGCAGTTCAGTTAAAGCCTGGCTAATGAATATAAGTTACTTTGGTGGATTTTAGCTGACTTTGAAATTAAAGTCTGAAACCATTGGATGCTGCTAGCAGAGCTAGACTATAGCAAAATGGACTTAATAAACTCCATTGTGCAGTTAGATCCCTAGTGAGATTTGCCTTCCATCCATGACCAATTGGTAGTATTTTTTTGGTGACTGGTACTTTTGTCTGTGAGACTGGGATTTCTGGGAGTGATTAGCACTTTTCAACAGTGATTGACAGGTTGTAGCAGCAATGAGACAATAGGAGGAATCATTAGGAATTCAAATGCAGATTTTTGTTTGCATGCTTTAGAACTGATTTGAGTGGAAGTGAAATCTAGATATGAGGGCAGAAATCAGCTATTATTTCATCCATTTTTTGTAAAATACAAAAGCAAAAAATGAAAATGTGCAGAAAGAAAAAATTGAAAAGAGGATAGACAATAAGGCCACATTATTGTTGAACAGGACAGAATTCTCCAAAACCTTTTGGTTGGGTTTTGTTTTTTTGGTGGTTTTTTTAATCTCTCATACATGAGTTTTGAATACATGTCAGAAGTAACCAAATGCTGCTTGAAAGACTTTAGAGTTTGTAGTTGATACAGTTCTCATACTGAAGAAAAATTACATATAAGGCAACAAAAAATAGTGGAGGAAATGTCTATGTTGGTCCTTTGCTCAGGCTTGATAAAACTGTGTCGCATTTAAGCAAGAGGCCATAGGGAAATAATTATAGTGACTGATTCCAAGCATTGACCAGCAATTGATAATTGGCCATAAATAATTAGGAAATAATGGCATGTCAGTAATGTAAATTATGTAAATGTAGTAGCTGTGTCCCTGGATACTGATTCTGAGTGTCTTATAAGTGATTTTTTTTATTCAGATTATAAATTTAATATACTGTACATGACAATTTAATCTTGTTTGGCATCAAAGCTACCAAGATAATACAGAATTATACAAGCCTAATCAAAGAGGGAGAAATCAGATGAACATCATTATTTTGGAGAGCTGGTTTAATGGGAGTTGGCATTTTCAAAAGAGCATGGATTTTTCTTTTTTTTTTTCTTTCTGAGACAACAATTAATCTGAACTAGGTTTCTGAAGGGATAGGCTAACAGAACAAAACACTGACTGAAACTGCAGATGTGAAAGTGTGCTTCATATCTTATAAGGTATTAAATATTTGAAGTATGATTTTTGTATAGTCCATACTGTTTACATAAAACAATCATGGCTCTGGATTTTCAGTCCCAAATTTTGTGCCCTTCTGAACTTTTCATTATCTTTTCCTTTTCTGCTGATATCAACAAAGGTCTCTAACTTTTATATTTTGGATTGTAATACAATCAGGTTATATTGAAAAATGCATTACATTAGCTAGCATAAATTGCACAGAAACGTTTAATGTCCCCCAAGAATAAAATTTATAGCACAAGGGGAAGGGCTTCAGCTTTGTGTAGTTTGTTGTTTGTTGGACTTGTTAGCATATGGTCTAAAAGATACTTTGGAATTACTCAGTTATTGGTGAAGTTCAGTCCTAATAGTATTTTATCCCACAAACTACATACTGTTCACAGGGTGATCACTTTGCTACACAGTTTACAAGATGCCTAAAATTAATAAGGAACATGCAATGCTCAGTTAGTCAGTTAGTTCCTGGGTATCAATGCAGTGTAATTTGAAATATCTTCTAAAAAGTTCCAGATATGGTATTCTGATGCCAAGCTGATGACCCAAATGTATGTGGCTCTAGCATACTACATACATATACAGATTAGTTGATGCTGTAGTGTCATGCATCTGCATTAGCATCTGCATTAACATGGGAACGGTTTCAACTCTCCTCTCTACCTTCAGATTTTCTTATTAATTGGATTTTGTCACCTGGAATAAAGAGAACCTTTGAATTTGCTCTTAACATTCAGCACGTATTTGTTTCCCACTGAAGCTGGTAACATGTGCTGATTCAGGACCTGAAGGGATGTAGTGATGCTAACATTTGCTCAGTGAGGACAGCAATAGTTAGGATGAATAGATAAGGTGGAAGAAAGGAGGAAATGTGGGGTGGAGGGAAGAGCAAGAGATATATTTGTGAAAAGGATGTAGTTACCTTCCAGTGTCCTGCCAGCCCAGCTTGGAGCACCTGCTGTTGCTGTGCGAGCAGTAGCTCCTGCTGTTTCTAGAAGTGAAACCGCCCTGCCTATACTTGCCTGTCAGCACTGTTAAACATTTCTGCTTTCATTCCAATTAGAACAAGATACTCGCCAAAAAAAAGCCTGCGCTTCAACATCAACATTATTTAAAAAGAAGAAAAAACCCATCAAATTTTCCTGCAAGCTAAGGCCTCCTCCACTGCCTTTCTTTTTAGTGAAGAACAGTTCTAAACTCAGCCTTATTCTAAGCATGATCTTTATTCTGTTTTCTTTTGTTTTGTTTTCATTTCAGCACATTTCCTCGTTTTTCTTTCTTCTGGTCTTATTCATATCTCTAATTAAGACATAGGTATTTGCTTATTCTCACTTAACATTGGAAGATTTTATTTATTTATTTTTTTTCATTATGAGAATTAGTTGTAAAAGGCATCTTTTTTTTAAGTCTGATTGCTCCTTCTGCAATAGAGTCTAGACATTCTAAGAGAACTAACTAGGGGAAAGATATATCAGCATTAAAAATAAGGTAATTTTTTAATAACCCTAAGATAAAGTGGACATATGGTATGAGATAAAACATGTAACCTAACCATATAGATATTTGGATTCACACTGCCTTTTTCTGGCTCTGTCAGTGCTCTGTATGGGGAGATAAGGGCAGACTTATAAGGCTATGATTCAGTAGAGGCTATTTCGACAAGTTTCCACTCAGAGATTCTGTTCATCAACCTCTAATTAGCACTTCATCGCTTTCAGCTTTGTGTCACCCAGCTGGCTAGAGGAAGATGACACCTCCAACTTGAACTGGGCTTTTTTCCATTTTCTTGGAGCTCATCAAGACATGTGGTGCTTTCTTAAAGTGCAGCTGGTGCTGGCACTTTCATTGTAAATTTAAATCGCTGTGTTTGGAAAAAGGTGATAAGAACAGTTTGTTTCATGTCCCTGGTGTTTAGCCTGAGGCAATTCCCAGCAAATATATTCAAGTCTCCTTCTGGTTTGATCTGCTTCACTTTTTTGTATTATTATTATTATTAATAACAATGCTAGAAAATATGCACCTAAAAGAATTACCCTGTACAGTGCATACATTTTTTTCCCACAGTCAATAAAGTTTAAAGTTTAAAAGAAAACAAAAACACTTTAAGATTCAGTTTAGATAAATAGCAAAAATATTAACTTTGTATATATGTTTGGAGAGTCAGGGTTTTGCAAGGGTTTTTTAATTATTTTATTAACACATGTTTTGGAGAAAAAGATGGTTAATTTTTCTTGATTTTACGTTCCACTCTATTGCTTGTGCTGTAGATAATGTATAAATGTAGTTTATAACACAGTATTTTCTGCCTATGCAGTTATATTACTTATGAAAGAATATGAATAACCAATGGTATGTATTTATGTTTCCTATAAGAATCTCAAAGTACTTATGCTTATAGAAACATGTTTAGAAAGCCAGCTTCCAACGCGTTTAGCTGTGTCCATAATACTTTATTCTTATATGTTTATTTGTGCACATTTACACTGTTCAGGTCTGAAGGTATCCTGCATAATTGATATATTTTCTGCTTTTTAAAGTGCATGCCAAAATGGGCAGTGCTAAGTAAATGGATTAAGAATTTGCGCATCAACTTCTATTTTCAAAATTCATATATTACTATGTAAAGCTTTATTCTGCATATGTAACCCATATTCTCAACTTAGTTATAAAATCAACAAAATTAGAGAGATTCCATCTCATAAGAGCATCTATAGTATATTTGCTTTGGGAAACCAGGGTAGTTTTCAAACCCACAATTAAAAATACTGAGGGATTTTTTGCTATGGAGAAGGAAACAAAAATCATGGTTTCTAGTCTTTTTTCCTTTCATTATTTTTACTAATTCTTATCAAACACCAACATTACCTTTAGAAACAAAACTCTTGTGAACAAAATTTCTATCAAATTTTTACTGGCTTTCCTGATTTGCTGCTATGCATTTCAATAGTGTGTAAGACCTAGGTCATAATTACTGCTGCACCACAGTAAATGGCATTAAGAGTCTTAACAACCTTCTATAATGACCTTACAAGTGAGCACAGGATTGTGCTTCTTTTCTTCCAGTGAGACAGAAATGAAAGCATACACAAGAAAAATTTAGCTAGATCCAACTTTCAAAATCTGAGCCACTGCATTGACTTAGATCTAATTTTACATTCTGACTAATAGTTCTGGTGTAAATTGCTGTATTTCCACTGCTATAGAAATTAAACTCTGATTTCTGTATGTATGGAGAAATGCAACATATGTAGATAATGGCACAATCCTGTATTTATGATATTCAATTTTTCTATAAATATAGATGTTCAGTGATTATCAATAGAGCTGCTCATTAAAATTCAGACTTAGATGCAAAATGATGCCATCTTGTCTTAATATTTGAAAACCTAAAAATATCTCTCTAGCTCTCTGAAAATCTGTATTTTAGCATTTACATTCAGCAGTTTATTGCAGTAGGAAATATTTCAAACAGAAGAAAAAAATTGTCCCATCAAAGTAGTCTAATGATTCAGGAGACTTTTTTTTTTTTTTTTTTTTTTACAGCAAATGAAATATTAAGAATGAAGTTTAATCAAAGAGGTAGTGCTGCATTCCCTCTGAATGTGGGAAATAACTGATTATTGTGCTGAGGTTTTGCAAATCAGCCCTGTTAGGAGCAAGATCAAGCTCAACTGCAGTCTTGCATAATTGATGTCGCCTTTACGGCATCTATACAAATGGTTTTACATTGTGAAAGTCTTCCTTTAATGATTGTTTGTTCCTTTGACAAACTAGCTAATTGTCCACTGCTCTATTCGTCTTAATTCAGATTCATTACGCTTCATTTTTCCTCTCTACCCTTCAGCAGCTACTGCTATGGCCTCACACTGCTATCATATCCAGGAATGTAAAACCACTTTGCTGTAGTGCCACAGGGAGCTTCCTTGTGCTACCTGCCAAGCAGATATGAAGTAAATGGACTATCTCTATTCCACATACTTTAGAAGCTCTTCCTGGAGCTTTCAGTTACCTTCCCACTGTAATACCCCAAATCCCACTTTGGTGGTCTCCTCTGTCTTTTTACTGACTGCCCCTGACCTGAGCACTGCAATACCCCTAGGGCTTTCAAATTAATCGTCCTCATCTAGCATTTGAGAAATTTGGTATGGGCTGAAGTATATGCTAGAGAGACACCTGTGACACAGGATGAGGTGGTTTGTTTTTTTTTAGTTTGAGCCTCTAGCTTCTGCCTTCTGCTGCACGATCCCACATGCCAGGCATAGCTGATCTGGTACATGCAGGCACACGGGAAGCCTCTGCACTGATTAGCAAATGCATTTGATAAAGGTCTACATACAGGGATTTTCAGGCAGTCAGGTGCATGAATCTCACATTCAGTAGATGGGACTTGACTGATCTGCATCTCCTTGCCTCCGTATTGCCCTGGTTTTCTGCCGCTGGTAAAAAAATGTAGATGCTAATTCTGAGTTTTTTCCAAATTTCCAAACAGAAGATTAGTTCCCTGAATTTGTGCTACTTTTACATTTTCTTGTAGCTGTCAGAACAAAGGCATTTTATAACCTTTGGCTTCATAGTTACGCAAATAAGAGTTGCTAGCAGTTTTCACATATTTTGACTCTCCCTGTGTAGTGTAGAGCAGTCAGTCTTCCTGAGACTGGCTAATGCATAGGATTGGATGGAGAGATCTGTATGAATTGACAATTGGTGATAAACGAGGATCTTCTTATTAAGTGGGGATAAGAGATGTTTCCTGGTGAGGGCCCAATTCTTCATGTAAATAAAGACAAGAAAGGAATGGTAGTGTGGACTGTTAGTTGCTAGGCACTTAATTCATCCTTAGACCTCAAGGACTCAGTATGGAGAACAACTGAGATAAATAATTTGTGTTGGCTGTGTCATCTCTTGCTTTTGCCAGAAATTGTTAGTTTTTCCTTGTCTAGTAATAGCACTGATGGCAATTATTACATTCTATTATGTTTGATACAGAATAACCATGTATCTGTGTATAAATGTATATTAAATAAATGGTACAAAAAAGACTATGATCATGAAAATATTTGTGTGAGCCAAACCCTATCAGATAAACAGATACGTTTTTTTCAGTGTAATTCAGCACCATAATGATAACCCAACAGTAAAACCAATATAAGTACAGATATAAAGGTATGAAACAACATATTGTCAGCAGCAATAAAAGAGATTTAGCAATGTGTAAACAGGATAGATACACAAGAGGCCAAGCATGGCAGTGGGTTATTATACACACCTACGTACTGAAAGCCATACTGAGCAGAATGTAAAAGAGAAAGAAGTGCTAAATTTGTGATGGCTGGTTTTATTATTCTGCTCTTTAAGAGGGATCTAATTTGGAATTTGCATTCCACAAGAGTTCTGAGGTTTTTGTGAGTCTGATTTTAAGAGCATTTAGCATTTATGTAACTCTTAATTCTTCAGTGTACAAACATGAGGTCTAAATGGTTGCAGTAGTGGCTCAGATGAAATACGTGAAGATGTGCTGTTGTGCTCTGGGGTAGTACAGTGCTAAACATGGAATGGGAATGGAGATATGTACTTGTCTGCTTGCATAAGAACCAGCTTTGCCACAGTATATGCAGCCACTGTTCACTGCTCTGTATTAGCAGCAGCAACCTCCCTAAAGCCATCGTAGAGATATGAGACAACAGTAAGACAATTGCTGCTTTTGCTCTCTCTCATGTGGTGAAGCTAGGTTCGTGTTTTAAAAAAAATTAAAAATTATAAAAAAAATCCCTGACTGCGTGCTTTCCTGAAGCTCTTTCTCAGCATGCATTTGCTCAGAGCTCCAGGAAACAATTTTACCAGTCCCAGCATTAGCAAATTAAGGTGACACGTTTATGCGTTATGAGCTTGGCTTAAAAAATCACAAAATTAAAGAACCAGAGGAGGAAAAAAAAAAAAAAAAAAAAAAGCTGTATTCCTTTTATTATTGTTTGCTTTTGTTTTTATGAACTTTTAGGATAGACTAAGATCATATCTTTAAGCATTTCCTGAGCTGATCTTTTAAGAAACTGAAGCCCTGATGAATAGTATTGTGAAATCTCAATAAAACTGTGAGTTGTCAATGCACACTGCCGCTGAGCTGGGCCAAATGCTCCTGTAGCTTCTGGGGTAGTGCTGGCTTCTAAAGAATTGCTGCCATTCTGCATCATCTAAGCAGGGCTGTGGATTTCTGAAACCTTTGGGGACCTCATAGAAAACCTGAAACTTACAGTTGTGCTCGACAGAGTTATACAAAATCCACTGAAAGCATAAAATTGCCATTATTTTTCTCTTACAGCTTGCTGAGCATACACCCAGTAGTAAAGAATCTAGAGTAAATGGGTATAGTTGAGCCACATAATAGTAATATGGCCTTAATTGTAAACTTTAATGAATGACAATTTTGGAAGAATTAAAGGGAAAGCAAATATGTTTGACTTCTGGAGATTCACGGTACTTAGGATACTTTATTTAAAACCACTGGACAATGTAATCTTGTTCCTGTTCAAGTCAAGCATATTGATTCCTGTGGGACCAGGATTTAATGAATAAGCCTTCTAACTGATTAATCTTTTAAAAAGTTTAGAACCTGTATTATTTTATTCTTCTGCTTGTGGATTATATTATACTATTTTTACTGTGATCTGGGCTGCAGGAAACTTTATTTTCTAAGAGGGGGATGAGATGTTGTGTGTGTTTTCTCTAATAATACATAGCATCTTAGCACAAACTGTGCTCTACTTAAACTTGATGGTCTGATATGTGTTTTACATATATACGTCCTACTGGGGAATTAGTTATATGTGTACAGATGAGGATAACTCCTCTCTTTCCATGCATTGTTTTTCTTTTAGTGAAGCTAAGCTTCTGCAAATAAAAACTTATATGTTGAGTATTTAGCCATTATGCACATTTATAGTCTGTGTATAAAGATAAGTAGTCTTAATTCTGTTTCATAATGTGATTGCCTTACAAACCAGAAACAAGTAGTAATGGCTTAACTGTGCCAACAAAGTACTTCACATGGGGCACAGGTTTGGAAATGAACTTCAGCACAGACCTTGTAGACATCTGAACTCTATAAATCCACAGGTGTTTAAGTAGCCCTAAGGGCTAGGTCAGATAGCAGACTTGTTTCAGTATGACTTTACAAGGATTTAGTACTGTGTAAACAACACTTGCAAGGTTTTCTCTTTACTGCTGAGTAAAACCAGTAGCAGGAAGAGCCACCTTTGATATTTGTACCATGAAAGGTATAGTGTTCTTTTATTCTATAAGCACTGTTTGCTAGGATGTTTTTGAACAAAACTACATACAAAATTAAACTTTCACAGCCAGCGTGTTTTGAGAGAAGATGACATCAAGTGTACCATTCTTGAAAAGAAATTGCGGGGTGACTGGAGATTTTGGTTTTTGCTTTCTTCTTGTTGCTTTTGTTTGTTGTTGATTTTAGTCTTTGTTTTGAAGGAAGCATTCAATTCATTCTGGAGAAAGATAAATTAGTCTGTAGGTTTATATGCTCATGCAGCCTGCAGATCTTAGGTCTGTGCGTTTCCACCAAAAGTAATGTTGTTAAAATTTTGTAAGCAGATGGGCTTATTTCTCAGCAAAGTAACCCCAAAGCACAGCAGAAATACTATTGAATTGATGGGGGGGGGGGTGGGGGGTGGGGGGAAGGAGGAGGAGGAAAAACAAAAACCAAACCAAAACAACAACAACAACAAAAAACCACCCAGAGTGCTGAGAACAGTGTTCTATTTTTACCCCAAAATCTGGTCTGCTAGGAACAGTGAAGGATTTCCATCAGTATCAGGGAAAAAAAAAAGGTACTAAATGACTCTGCAGAATAACATGTAAAACAGCTTGAATGGGGAAACTAGATCCTAAGGAGGGAGGAGTAAGGAGCTGAAAGGAGTAAAACAGAACTCAGAGAATGAAAACAAGATAACCGGAACCCGAGTGGAGTACAGTAATTAGGAACTGGAGAAGGAAATTAAAATCCTTAGGGAATTCAGCATCTGAGAAAGCAACAGAGAGAAATCTATTGAGGTTTATGAGAGGACAATTACTCCAGAAGCTTAATTAACTTGCATACAAAGCTTGGTTGAGGCTCCTCCTTGTCCTTGTTTTTACACTAGTGTATGACTCAAGAAAATACAAACCATTTCTTCAACAGTTAGTGAAAGCTTATGGATCAGTATATTAATCTACAGGAATGATAGCTAATGATTAATTCAATCCTGTTTTCCTGCAGCATTTTGGTTTCTGCTCCTTTGCCTCTTATTTTTTGATTTAAAGCTATTTTGAGCATATGGCTGGGACTTAAAATGCACCTATTGCCTAAGTTAGCTAACCACAGTATTTATGATATGAGGGCTTTTGTATAGTCAGCATAGAGATTTTCAAGAATATATTGTAGAGATTGCTAGATGTTTGATAAATTGAGAGGCACAGAGACACTATTCATTACCTTTACTCTGCCCCAAGTTGTGTTTTCTTTTAACAGAAGTTTCATCAAGTTTGCAATATGTGGCCTTTTTTGCTGGACTGAAGTTTTTTGCCACAAATGTACACAGGGTGTCTGGTGTTCTCTGTGTCTTCAAGCTGTCAGTGATCCTGACATCTGTCTACTATTCCCAAAGTCAGTTTCTTTTCTTAGTCAATGACTGCCCGTAACGTACACAAAAATATAACTTCCATCAACTCAACTGAATTACTGAATACTTCTTGGAATGTGATGAGGAGAAAATCTTTGCACTTAACTGCATAGTACATAAATTAAGTCTATGGAAACATCTCTACAGCTGCATAAACCAGAAAATCTCAGTGCTGAGAGATGTCAGAAATTTAAGAGCATAGTATATACATCATGCAGAAATTTTGTCCTTTGTCAGGGGAATTGTCATATTGAGGGTCCCTCAGTTCCCAAAAATATAATGTGAGAAAATTTTTATCTTCTCTGAACTGGACCCAAATCATGAGACCGTTCAAAACATTCTGAATTAAGTCTTATTTTTGTCACCAATTCATAACTTTTTAAAATATAAAAAAAAAAAAAAAATAAATGTATGTTATATTGTCTGGGAAGCATTTCTTTTGAAGCATTGCAAACCAAGAATTTTATTCCTGTCTTTTTCCCCCACCTTCCATTCTTCAGGTTATTTGAAAAACTGCCTCTTTTACAAATCACATTTGGTTTATTGTGTGCATTAAATGAAAGGCTCTCAGAGCAGAGCAGGCTGTATGAACAATTGCCTTGCGTGTACATCAAGAAGCATCCTACCTAAGTGCAATGAATTTGGTTTGCGTTAATTACAAGGTGCATTTGACTGTGTCTATATGATAGATTAACAGTTCCAAATAACATCATATGCAAAAGAAAGGAAATTCTTTTTCCATTTTATAGCAAAGATGAGAAATACAGTGTATTCTGAAAAGGAATATAAATGTAGCTATGCCAGTGGCTTGCTAGTCTGTATATATACACTCTCACAGATATAACAAAACTTACATGAAGATGAATTATTACAATGTTAACCCATGGTGGCTATAATGATATATGATAATGATATATGATAATGGCAATGATAACCCATGGAAATTTCAAAAAATAGTTCTCAAACAACAATCTGAATGCTAAAGAATTCACAGGTAAGCATAAATTAGTACATACCATTTTAGACTGGCCACAGGAACATTATTTTACAATATCTAAATATATTTATGGGGACACTCAGAGAGCAAGTATATCTAGATCTTATTTGGGGATTTCAGGAGAGTTTATCTGAATGTTTTCTGGTGCTTCTCTTGGTATTGGATTTTTTGTTGTGTTTGGGGTTTTGGTGTGGTTTTTTTTTTTTTTTTTGTTTGGGTTTTTTGTTGTTGTTTTGAGTTTTGGTTGTTTGTTTGTTTTTTTTTCATTAATGGAAAATCCTCCTCATGTATTTACCTCAAATTCAAGAGAAAAACTGTAGTAAAAACAATTAACTAATATTTGCTATTGATAAAAGTAAAAGTTTGGATTCAGCAGGATTCATTAACAGGTAAGGTCTACAGTGGGACCATTTTTCTTCCCTCCCTGACCTCCCCCTTTTTTATTTTTCAATTTCTTTTGTTTAGGTAAATTATATAATAAATATAAAGCAAAAATGGATAAAAAATTCGAAGTCTTATTCCTGTCACTGTCATTTCATATGCTTGAGTTAATAATTGTAAAGATCTTGATGGGCTCAAATGTTAATTTGATTATGACTATGTAGAATGCCTACAACAAATTGTGTATTAATGAGCTGAGTGTTTTAACAGGGGCCAAAAGTTTTCTGTAGGCTGTCTTTGCAGCCTATGGAGAGATAACAAAGGGGTTTTTGCATTTTCGCCCAGATACCCCAAAGCTGAAATTTGTGCAGTTGTCATTGCAGGAGTGTAAATGTGGTATTTTTAATGGGATTAAATGTTGTTGGTAGACCTTCCTGGATTTGCCAGCCATTAATATGGGAGTGGGTTGGGCTTATTAACTGGTGTTATTACTGTACCTTTCAGTTGGATATACTCTGCAGTTCTCTGTCAAGAATAAACATACTACCTTCTCCTCAGCTTTTCAAGAAGACTAGCATTTGGTACTGTTTTTCAGAAACATCGTGCTTGGTTGTAAGTTATTTTTTTAGTAGAAATAAAGAGCCTAAAACTGCTTAAGACTACAGAGACACAGTGAGGAGGAGATTAAAATATTCCTATTGCACTGTGAGGTTGTGTACTTAAAGAGCTAGAGCTTCATGTGGTAAGTGGCTTTAATCATGAAATAAGCAAGCTGTATTGCACAAAGTTTTAGCAATAAGGTACTCTTTCATTAGGAAGAAAGAGAAATACTAATGCAAGACAAGAGAACATGTTTCTCAATTAAAAGGATTTAATATTGCACTACATGTGCTTTAGTTTTAGTACACTTGACCAGCAAAATAGTGAGGTGTCTATGCTGTTATAAAAAATAGCACTGCTGTTTCCATGATTTCTTCTCTTCTGTATTTCCTTACTTGCCTATCTTTAATTTTGTGTTAAGAATTTTGCCTTATGAATAATTAAGATAGAATTCTGCTCTTCTGTTTTTGTTTAGGTTTCTCAGAAGTGTTTGCTTTGTACAATACATCAAAGTAAAAATAAGGTTGAGACCAATCCTTGAAATTCATGGAACCACATTGATGTTGATTATAAAAACCACCGTAAAAGTTAAATCTGGATTTTCAGTCCTCTAGTGAGATATGGAATAGGGAATTTCAGAGATGAATACATCTTTAAACTAAAAGAAACTGTAGTCATCATTCCTAATCTCCAGGATAACCAAGTCACAATTGCAGTGAGCCCTGTAATTTATGGTTTAGTTTAGTTGCACCTCTAATTAAAAGCAAACACAAAGTGTGTTTCTAAGTTCCCTTCATTTGAATGAGAACAGAAAAACCTTTCTCAAGTAACTACACATTTTCCACACAAGTTGTAGCTCTCTGAGAGCACTGAAAGGAGTTGAAGTTAGTTGATAGAAAGTGGCTCCTGATAACTAATTCTAGCAGGAAGGTCACTGCCATTTCAGGTTTTTGCATTGTCATTCTATTTTTAAAAAGATAAGGAGAAATCAGAATGCTAATCAACAGCGGCTTCAAGGAAACTAGTAGAAATGTTAGGCAGAGGTTTTAATGTGGCACCTCCAAAGAAACTGGAAAACTATTCCATTTTAATAATAATTTTGCTTTAGTTTTAGTTTCTGGTTTCAAAGGTAACGATACATGTCATCTTGCACTTTGAAAACCATTATATGCTGCCTGCTAATCTAAAGATTGTCTCTACTTTTTTCAAAGGGTCTCTATTTTTATAGGCATTATGAACCGATTAGAGAGGCTGTCTTTTTGTGTTCACTAACAGTTTTTCTGAAATAAATACTGTAAAGAATTTTTAATTCCAACCACTAATTTTTGTTAGCATTTCAAAGTTTACTTGCTTATGAAAACACTACACTAAAGCATTCAATACAGGACTCTGAATGCTGTCTCTGCATTTGTCTGTGCTTAATTCTGTCTTGCTACAATGTCTTCTTGCTTATTTTCTGTTATCGCTGTACAAACGGGCCTTTTGGCAATCAGCAGTGCTGCTTTAAACCTGTCAAGTACATATAAAGCAGCACAAAACTGGCATCCTGTAAAAAAAACCTAAAAAATAAAGCATGCACATCATTATCACTGTGCATGGAGAAACTTGTTATATGAGGCCAGTACTTCATTCGAGAGAGCAATTTAATTGAATTTTGATACAGCTAAATAGCACCTTTTGTTAAAATCAAAATGACCTTGTGTAAATGTGCTTCAGAAATTCACACAGGTAAAAGAACAGGTACAAGAATTCAGTAAATGCTGTGAATTTTACAAGGTTGTATTTTCATTAAATTGATCACAATTTTGTCCTCTATTTTTTTCCAGGGGGGGGAGGGGGGATTAGATTAAAAATTTCCATCTTTAAAATGTTCCTGCTTTATAAATTAGTTCCCTTTCTTTCAGCTTCTATACTCCATGCTCCAGATAATAAATGTGCTCACAAAAGACTTGTCTGAAATAATGAAGCTGTTAAAGAACATTGTAATTTTTTACTTTAATAAAATTAATCTGCCCCTGTAAACCATTCAAAGGCAAACTTGCTCTTGGAATGCATTGCAGTACCACATTTGTGACACTGATAGATAACTATTAACTCCTTTTAAGCTTTAAAATGCTTCAGAATGCCAGAGTAAAGAATCTAAAACTGCAGATCTTATTCAAATGAATCAGGATAGAGCAGATGGTTGAAGAAGGCACACAAGCAAAAAGTAAATCTCCTGTTCTCTCTTTTTGATTGCTTTGCCCACAGAGGAATAATGATTCAAAGAAAATCAGTAATCATGGCGGATGTCATTAGCATATTCCCAATAAGGGAGCTTACACAAAAATTCCCAGAGAAAATGAATGGCTGCTAGTATAGATCAGTGTGCAAACAGTGCATTTCTAGCAGCCTTCCAAAACATAGATTTTCCAGGACTTTTAAGAATGAAGTTTGAAAAACTGAATTAAAAGAATCACACATTTGCTTAGAGAAGGGGCGGATATTTTATTAACTAACTAGTACAGCTCTATTTAACACTCTTGTCAGTTGTAAGGCTGAGCTAAATAGTCACAAAAAAGTTATGTGCTTAAAATTAAGATATCAGCAAACCTTCAATAAAATATAGGGAGAGCTTTTTTGCTACTTTGTTGTTTCTTTCTGGAGAGGAGTGTGCAAACTGCTGTAAATCCTTTTTCCGACATGTTTTCTGATTGCATTATTGTGAATGCATGTGGTAAATGTCTGCTTCTTGTTGGTTCACAGAAGTTATTAAGTTGTTCACAAATCAGTGGCAAAGCAAAACATTTCTTCAAAGTGTTGCGGAAGAAGTACTAACCTAGACAAATGACTGTTTTCTTGTCTGTCCATAAGCAATGGGAAGCCCATTAGCCAGTGTAAATGAGCATAGCGCTATCTGAACAGTCAAGCTGCCACCTTTCATTTATACAGAATTAAGATTTGGCCTCTGATTTTCAGCTTTTTGCTTGCCATATTTCACAATTTATTTGGTTGTTTTTTTTTTTTAACCCAGTGAAAATGAGCACACATTCAAGAATTGTGGGCAGGATTGTCACAGTCTCCTACTTAATATAGTTCAGAAAGAAATGCGATACTGTCTTATTCTCACTCACTTTCATTCCATAGTATAGGCAAGGTCCAAGAGTAAATCATCACTGCTCTGGCCTCTGGATTAGGCAGTCAGCTGCCATTGTTGCAACTGGAAAATGCATGGCTAATTTCTTGTGTGCCAGACTGAATATTTTTCTTCTATTGGTTCCAAATACAACAACAGACCAACAGTCACTATAATAAGTGCCATCACCTAGATGGTTGATAAATCTTCTTAGAAGAGCAACCGTGAGATGTGGTATTGACAGGTTTTGTTGCTGAAATAAGAGAAAATCTAGGTAAGGGTGACCATGTCCCTGCAGACGCCATCACTGATTGTGCCAGCAGGAGGCAGATGTTTAAAGGATACAATAGGAACTGTCACAATAGTTTCAATTTTATTATTGAAACCCAAACTTTCAGTGGCAGCGGACAGATTGCCTTCATTTTTCATCCATGAAACATCTTCAACATTTTCTAAAAAAAAAAAAAAAAAAAAAAAAATTCTTTTAAACTAGCACTGCAACCAATAATGCCTTTTATATATACTATGATGGTAGAAACCATTAATAAAATGCCTGTCAACAGCACATCTCCCTTTTCTCTTTAGCAAAAAGGGAAGAAATCATTAATTACAGTTTCTGTCACACACAAAAGACATAGGTTTTGTTCTGGTCTCTTAGCACTTAAACAGCATGAATTCACCTAGTGGCCACCTATTCTGCAAAATTTGAAAAGGGATGTGTCCTTATCCATCTACGCAAAACCTTCTGAAGACATTGCATGTGTCTGCCTGGGCAACAAATGTGGTATTTTGGGTTGACACTAAAAAGAAGGATTATGAATATGGATAGGATGCAAATACTCCATCTATCTTAATCAGAATACAGGAATTCAAGCTGTTGTACAAGGAGGGGGAAGGAAGGGGGAGAAAACCTTAGAAACCTAAACTGTAGGCGCCTGATTCTGCTCTTACCACTATCAGCTGGATTTTTACTACTTAACTTAAGGTCAGGATTGGGCTGTAAATTTGTAGTATCTTTTCTGAGGTTTGTATTTTACACACATCTCTGCCAAACAGGTTGATTTCGATTGAGATTGCTTGCTCTATTGAATTTATATGTATTTCAAGTATTTGCTGGAAGGTGGACTTAAAAATCACTACTACTTGGTAATTTATCACATCTGAAAAGTGTATAATAATGTAGATTTTTATGCATAAAAATGGGAAAACCCCTACATATTGCAAATCTGAAAAGAATGCATAAGGAGATGTAATAACTGTTTGTTGGGGGCAGACAGTTGTTATTTCAATTTACCTAACCATGATAATGTCAACAAAAATGTCTTAGTTTCTAGGTTTTTCCCAGCTAACCGTTTCCTGTGAGTTTTAGTAAATGCCTGTGATGTTTGTAAAAGCAGAATGCTAAAGAAATAGCTTTTTTAAGATTTTTTTTATTATTATTATTATTTATGTAATCTGTGAGAATTGTATTTTTGTAATTCTCTGTAATGTTACCTGTATATTTTACAAGACCTATACAGAGGATTCCTCCTTCTTTTGAAAGAAGTCATCACTGCAACCTTGCAAAACATAAATCAAAATATGTTTTCATTGTGAGCATATGAGACTTTTTTTCAGCCTTGAGATCTAATGAAACAGAAAGCAAATACAATACTTTCATTCACTCAGAAGGTAAACATTTGTCTATTAGAGACTTCTGAAATGTGTCATTTATGTGTTTCAGTTTCAATGTGTGTCACATCACTTGTAAATGAAAGCCCCAAACTATCTATTTGGGTCTTATTCTTTTGCAAAAATATCAGTTTGGGAAAAAAAAAAAAAAAAAAGGAAAAAAGGAAAAATCTTATTAGAATAGAAATTCAAGATCAGATCCTCAGCTGATATAAAAACAGTGTAGATTAACAGGTTTCAGTATTTGTTTTGCATTATAGATGCGGTATATAATTCTAGAAATGGGGAGTTTTGTGCTTTATTGCCCTGATGTTTGGTGTCATCACTTACAGTTCCTTGATTAAGAAACATTTAATTTTACATGGCTTCTTTCTGATATTGTGACTACAAGTAGACCAATATTTTTTAGTCCAACATATGAATATAATACCTACTAGAACAAAATCCATTCTAGTATCTGGCAACTTGAATCCCAAAGTTAAAGGGATTCCCAGTAAAAGCCATAATAAGCAGTTTGGGCCTTTACTTTCTTGCATGCTTTTGTATGGAGAAGGACAGTGCTTTAGGTGACCCTGCTTGAGCAGGGAGTGTCATGGTTTAAGCCCAGCCAGAACCATGCAGCCATTCACTCACTCCTCTCCCTTCCTCCCCCCTGCTCCCAGAGGGATGGGGAGGAGAATCGAAAGAATGTAACTCCCACGGGTTAAGAACAAAACAGTCCAGTAACTACGGTATAACACAAAACCTCTACTGCTACCACCAATAATAATAATGATAAATGAAATAACAAGGGAAGAGAACACAACTGCTTACCACCCGCCAACAGATACCCAGCCCAACCGAGCAGTGATCTCACCCTTCCAGGTAACTGCCCACAGTTTATATACCGGGCATGATGTGCTGTGGTACAGAATACCTCTTTGGCTAGTTTGGGTCAGGTGTGCTATCTCTGCTTTCTCCCAGCTTCCGCTCCTCCCTGGAAGAGCATGAGACTCAGAAAGGCTTTGGTCAGAGTAAACATTACTGAGCAGCAACTAAAAACATCGGTGTTATCAGCGCTGTTCCCAGGCTGAAAGTCAAAAACACAGCACTGCGCCAGCTACTAAGAAGGAGAAAAGGACTGCCAAACCCAGGATGAGGAGTTTGGACTAGATGACTCCCAGTGGTCCGTTCCAACCTCAACCATTCTGTGACAATCAAGACCTTTAATCACCCATAGGAGTGTAAACTAGAAGTTTTAGTTCACATGGTCCATATTATCTGTTTCTAGTATTACGACCCAGTTTAATACAGCTGAAATCAGCAAAAATCGTGCATTCCAAAGTCATGGAAATTACAGCTCTATGTTTTTTTTTTTTGTAATTGTCTGACTCTGAAATGTGTCGAGTTAGTCTATTCAAAATTTGCCTGGTCTATAGCCTTTTTACGTAGATGATTGAAAGTAGATTAACATTTTTTTCCTTGGTAAAAGAGTCAAATCAGTGATATTCTTGCTCTGATATCAGTGAGAAAGTTTTGTCAGAGGATTCATTCATTTGGGGGTTGTCGTCTGAGTATGGATGAGCTATGCTATAGGTTTTGATCCAGTAAAATACATAATTCACAACACTGAGACATAGTACGAATGCAGCTATTAATCTGTCGGTTCTGAAACGTAACAACAGACCAGTCTGTGAGCTTCTCAGACTATTTTTACCCTAAATGTTTTTAAACCTGTGGTGAACAGAATATTTTAGTAGCATTGGTTAAAAATGTCATGTCTGAAAAATCTGGCAAGTATTCAGAGTCATTTAATCTTTCACCAAGATTTAATCAGGATTGTCTTATATCTCTTTTGTGCATTGTCAAATGCTCACCACAATTTGTCTCCCCCCATGGTGGACTGACAGACTGAGCAAATAAGCAAAGAGCCGGAACATTTGACTGTAATTGCAATGTCAGCACTGGTAAGCTATATTTATGAGAAGAAAGTTAACACTGTGACATTAGTAATTTCATCAGTTTTGCATATGTTTTTTTCATAAACAAGATATTTTTTATAAATTGTCTGTGACAAATACTTTGCTCTTCTAGAAGAAGGATACAAATTCCAGTTTTGAAAGAAAAACAGGCACAAAAAAAAGAATAGTTTTGGCCCATATTACTTGGTTTTGGGAAGAAAAAAAAAAAAGTAAGAACTTTTAAATATCTGCCCTGAGCCAGACTCTGTAAATTGTGGGTTCCCTGTCAATAAGTAAAAACATTATGGCTAGAAACAATACTATAAGCTAGCATGACTAGGAAGTGTTGTATTTTGTCTAGTTGTACTGTAGCTCTAAAATTGCTCTAGGCAGATACATGAAGTCTTTTAGTTTTTCTTGACTTTTTAAACCGCTAGACGCCCACCTGCACTTCCAGTGATTTATGGCCCTATACCAAATGTAGTGGCTAATAAAGACAGTTTGTTACTCTCTAATTTTGGAGGGACATAACACATGAAACTGTGTAGCAATCTCTTACCTACATATTTCATTCTATAAGGGGAAACAATAAGAAAGAATATGACAAGTATTAAAGAAGTAAATTACAATGTTATACTCCTTGGTCCAATAAACCACTGCTGGCTGTCATACCTCTGACTACTGAGGTGTTGTTTTGCACTACAGCTTAATCAGCTGGGTCTATGCTGCTCCTTTGTGTTCATGTGCCTTAGGCAGTATAAATGCTGTGATTCACATGCACAATCACATGAGCCTGTGTTGTGCATTTTATACAAAGTTGAATAAAATTATTTGTTAGAATGATTGATCACATACTCTCAGCTACTTAAATTATGAGAAAGGAGAGTTTAAAAATACATAAAGTGATTCACAGTGTTTTGAAGTCACTTGCGTATGTACTTAAACCCTGCTGCTTGTGATTCTAGCACAGGTGAGATTGGCTAAATAGGCTTCCTGGCTATGCTGGAGAAAAATGCAGCTGTCCAAACTATAGCACTATGAGGTGGTAGCAAACATGCTTCAAAAATGAAACAGTAAGTGATGATGTGAATTCAGTAGTCTCACTGATATTTTAATTTGTATATAGATGTGTATATATACATACAAACCCCATCAACTACTTAACACGGTGCTTCAGCAAAGTTGCTAAAGTTCTGGGTTCCTGGGCAGGGCAAAGGACCCGTCTCATGTCTGTTCTTTTGCTGTGTCCTTCCCTAATCAGTTATCAGAAGTGATTAATAGAATAGAAACAATGAAATCAGAAAAGGAATAATATTAGGTGGTCATGTATTACTACTGTCTTCATTTCACTAAGATTCAGTAATTGTACCTCCCTGTGAAGCTTCTTACCCATACTTCTGTCAGAGGAACAGGTAGATGGCAAGATTTCTAGGGCAGTGTGCAAGAGACCTGTTTCCATTGGATCCATCACAGTTCCTTAGGGCTTTAAATATGCTCAGATGGTATGCATCTCCTTTAAGAGATTCAGTAGTGTACTGTGATAGACTGAGTCATCTGGACCCAGCAACCTCCTGAGGTTCCTACGGTGACCAAAGCACTGTAAGATGTGTGGGCTTGTGTGATTGCTGGCAGATCACACACATGGAGAAATTAAGATTTCTACTCTTTCAGCACTAAAAATCACTAAAAACCCAGGGATGCCTGAATATTAATGGGGCATCTAATAACAATGGTAATACGCTCACAGAAAGCCCATCTCCCACAACCTGAAGACTGTGCAAGACCGAGCATATCATCTCACGGCAACATGATCCTCCTTGGCAGCTAACACATCCTGAGATTGCTTTGACTTTTTCCATGGCTATTTCAAGCTCTTAAGCTGCCATATATTTCTTCCCCAAATGTAAGTCACATGCATGTCCAAGATGGGAGTCTGACTATAGAAAGGAAGAGAAATAAAAAACTATGGATTTTCCTTTAGCAAGCTTTCTCTAGTGAATTAACATTCTCTACATTTGTGGAAAGGCCAGATACAGTATGCATCATTGATACTGACAGGGTAAGAATAAGTAACATTATGCACATGTGTATCTTTTACATCTATATGAAACCTGGAATAGAAATTTCAGCACTAAATAGTCTGAGAAAAACCCAATTCTATAAACTGAAGAAAAAGCCTTCCCAAAATTAGTATGAAAATCCGTATCACTTTGCACAATTGTCAAATTATAAAAACAGACACAAAGGATGTAGGATAATTCATCGAGTGGACAAGTTACAATACACTTACTCCAAGGGCAGGATGTCTTGCTGGATAAAACAACTATCACTTGCCTTTCAGGTCTCTGGAACATCATCATCTCTTTTAAGTGAAGACAGTTGAGCTGTCTGAAAGTCGACCACATCACAAAACTAGGAAAGCTTTGCAGTATTTGGTGCAATTGATGTGCTTGGGTGAGGTCAGAACTGAGTAAGCATGACGAGTGAGTCATTTGTCGCTGAGAACAGATTCCAGTGGGAAAGTAGAAATGTGTTCAGTGGGACAGTAATGGGGAATTAACATTACAGATGCCTGCTTTGTACCTGGTTTGTATATAATTTGAAAGCTGCTGTGTGTATAAGCTTCAAAATCCTCAGGCTTACTCTGTCCTTTCAAAGGAAGATGGGTTAGCAGCCGGTTCATTGGAATACTTGTTAAACTTTTACAGATGAGTCTCTCTCTAGCCAAGCAGTGAGTTCACTGGCAGAGCAGTACACGGAAGCTCTTCCTGAGACAGTCTTCATTTCACTTGGCACAGTAAACAGGGTTGCCTCATTTATTTCCTACTACTGTGTCTGTTACTGGCATAACCTTTAGAAGGTGAAATATTCATGTGAAATATGAAAACAAATTAGTTTGTAATTAGTTTCAGATCTTGATGTGAATAACTAGAGTCTCTTGAATATACTAACACATAATGATTGAGCTCACTGAACTTAATCTGGATTTGTTATGTGTTCAGTCTAGTCGGACCAGTGTATATGTACAGTGTGCATATCTGTAGTATGAAGTTCTTGCAACAGTAATGGTAAAATGCCTCACTCTTTTCTCTCTGCCTTAGTAGAATAATTATTATCAAAGCTATATTTTGGTTATGATACTTAGCAGACCAGTTCTGACATTTCCACATCTTAATCTTTCAAAACAAACACATGAGAAGTAGATGATGGTACATGAATTCTCAAAATCAGGACTGCTGAACACACTGCAGTGGATAATTTTAACACAAGGCAGAATGACACCTGTCCTTCTTCCTGGTGCCATTGCTCCATCCTCAAGCATCATTCAGCCCTTTTGCTGTGCTCCGTGTATGTTGTCTCTTGTTTCATAGAAAATTGCTGAAATGGAAAATGCACATGACTTGCAGAAGTGCGGGCAGGCAGGAAGAAGAATTCATAAGAGGAAGCAAAGATCACCCCAGTGCGTTTCTTTCACTGTCCTATTGCCATCATGAAATCACATTGACCTTCTGCCCCATTCAGATAACTGCTTTGTAAAAGATACAGAATGAATAGCTTTTTGAAAGACAGGTTTTTTTATGAGAATTTACTGCAAATCTGTCTACTTCCATTGTAGTAAAAGCCAGGTAGCCAGGAGGACCTAAGCAGTGATGTTTGGTGCTGGTTTCCCTCCTTTGCTGCCTCTCTCCCCCAGCTGAGACTGTTTCCACATCCTATGGAAGACCATTCAAGCAAGAAAGCCCTTTTTAACTGTCATTCATGGAAAGAGTATTAGGCCACATAGAGTGGGACTGGCACACTCTCTGGCTGAGCCTCACTGATCAGCTGAATTGTTTGAGCCAGCTATTTCTTACATGCAAACAGGGAGAACTTGTTCAGACAGTACAGTCACCCTAGAATGGCATGCAGGGATTTAACAAAGTGCATGCATAGGACGGCCTTTTTAATCCTTTAGGCTTTTTCTACAACAGAGCACATTCAGGAATGATGAGAAATGGCTCTTAGTCTTTCACTGCGTGAAGAAAGAAACAGAATTTTAGAGTATGTTGGGGTTGCTGTAAGTGTGTTTTATTTTCTTTATGTTAATTCCCCTATTGAAATAAAAGGTTTCTTTTAACCTTTTCCTGTAGATGAACAACAATCCCATGTAAAACACTCAGTTAAATGCTTTCTGACTTTTTTAGACTGAGCACAGGGTAGTGACTAATGACCCTACAGTAACAATTTTATGTACTCTGGTAGTAGTATCTTTGAGAAATCAATATTAATGTGACCACAAAATACACAGTGATAATTGTATTTAGGAGCACCTGTCTGTCATCTGAAAATACAAGAAAGGATACTTCATGACTCTATATGTACTCCAAGTAAGCAAAAAGGGTATCGGAAAACTCTCTGGAAACAGAGGGACGAATGATAAAAATGATTTCATTCACACTCTTCATACCTGGGATTTCTCATTAATGTATGTAGTATTAATTTTCTCTTAAACAACAACCACAAGGCAACATGATATTCTGAAGAATATATGTCTGAGGTAGACATGCATTTTTGATCTTATTGATTTAAAACAAAATACACAGACAGCAGAAAGACTTGCAGCTGAAATATCATGATTGCTTCTGTGTTTTGGTAACACTGAAAAGTAAGAATTACCAATAATCACAACAGCTCATGGTGGAGCTTTGTTGTTCAATTCTGGCTTTGTCGAGGTGCAAAAAGAATGAAAAAATACTTCCACGCATTTGCTTTTCAGTGTATTAGAACAGTTCAGCTTCACAGCTGTCTGGCTATCTTTGTTCATAGCTGGTGAGTTCATTCAGGACATACAAAACAGTTCATTGTGAGAATGAAATAATTTGTTTATTCTTTGCCAAAATAAAGCAAGAAAATATAATATTTTCAAAATAAGTATTAATAAAGTTTATTTTTAAATCAAATATAAAAATACCGAATGGCAGACTTAACCAGCTGCATTCAAGTACTTAGAAGAGAAATGAGCCTTTTCCAGCAAAATGTATAGAGTTACATTTTGCTCTTTGATCCAAACCCTGTATCTTTTATAGGAAGTGAAGCACTGAAAAACATTATTAATTAATATCATGTCCAACTCAAAGTTATGCTCAATATTTTATTTTACTGATAAACATTGTTGTTCCAATGTTTTGAACATTAAATCAATCCTTTAAACAAATTACAGTAGCCAGTCTCAACTGTTCTGGTTCTGTGGGAATGTTAATCTTCGGTTGAGTAAAGGGAAATGTATTTATTTGGAGACTGTGTGAAAGAAAAAAATGGAGAGTGAAAAGTGAAAGAAAAGAAGAGAAAGTGAAATACAAAGAATGGAGTGTCAGTTCATTTATTAAATTAATAAGCAAGTTTTGTTGCTGGTTTCTCCATTTTTATTGAAACTTTCAAATAATACTCCTTATATTGGCCATAGTCTTACATGTTCTGTAGTTCCTTGTCCAGCAATGCCAGAAATTAAGCAGACTCATGAGGATAGCTTTTCCATTCTTTAAATTAATTTTTAATTTCAGCATACTTTTCACATGCTGTTTTTGTTCTGTCACAGTAACTAAGAAAGTCAAAAGAAGTAACAAAACTCCCCTGATTCGTGTCAGCGCTACCTGGAGTGCTTTTAAAGAACTATTTATCTGAAATCACTTTTTGCTATTAATTGTTTAGGGTCATATCATCAATTATTATTAATTACCCTAGATTTATCAAATTATAAGGGTTGATCTGAGTTCTCATAGAAGAAAATCTGTTTCTACATCCTTTGGCTGAGGTCCACAGCTGTGCGTTGACTAGCACAATAACACTCAGGTGTGCCTTTGTTGACTGGCAATTTATTTTAAGAGTTGAATCAATAGGAAGATTATTTTGATTGACTCCAGTATAGTCTGCTTTCATAACTGTATGGAATATCTTCTTATTTTATGCTCCTATTTTGATTTCAGCCATTCCTTTAGATATACCTTCTCATTCTAACACTTTTGGCAGTACCATATCACTCTACCAGTAACCTAATGGCTCTTTGGACGTCCAAAGGAAAGATCACAGCATAAGTTCTGACCAGGTGGCCCAAAATCCCAGACAAGTGGCTGCAGAACATGCACAGTTTGATGCTACACTGTGTACACAACTAAGTCCAAGTCAGATTAACGATTACAGAACTGCAAGATTCAATGGGGACACTTTGTAGTTCCTTCAGTTTAATAATTAAGGTGAGCAGCAAATATTGTGTATATATCCAGAAAACTTCCAGTGTGTGTACTACATCTCTTTCTGTGGAGGAGGATTTGCTTCAGCTATGCATTCTTTAAATGAAAGTGAAATGCCACCTGACATAGTATGCTCCTTGTTTAGTTCTGTCCTACAGTTTCTAGTGCAATGTTCTAAATCAATTAAAAACAGATGAGAGAATGGTTTAGCTGAAGAGTTTGTTTCCTTGTAATCAACTGCAAAAAAAGACCAAGGTCATGTAACAGATTTCTTCTTCACTCTCACTTAGCAAAGAAGGCTGTGTGAATGCAAATTGCTTTATTGGTGGAGGGAATTAAAATTATAAAAAGCTAGGCTTAAAGAAGTGCAAAATCAGGACTGTGTCAGAACAGGGACAATATAATTGTGGTATGGATTCCCATATGGGACTAAATTATCTAGATTTTAGTAATGTCAGCAGTTCTATGTTACTGCTGGAATGCAGCCAATGTGCCACATTTGCCTCATTTTTTAAGATGGTTCTGATTCTACACAACTTTAAATATGCAGAACGCTAAATTTGCTCTAGGTGTCATAGTGGCACTTCTGTGCTGAATAATTTTGCATGCTAATTTTATTTAATAGAAACATAAAAGTAGCCTAAAATGTATCCTAATCCAAAGTAAAGTTACAATTATTTCAATCCAGTTTACAGTATCTTCAGAAAAAGACTGTTTATTTCTATGGCACATATCAAGGTTGTCTCCCTTTAGAGTGCATTCCATTCAGTAATACTGTTTTGTAGCAACTCAATAAAGCTGATAGTTTTTCTGGGTAATTACCCACAGCCCCCTGCAGGACAAATTAGCATTCATGACCTGAATAATGCTTACTAGAAAGAGTTCAATGGAATTTACTTAATCAGAATCATTGCTTTCTCGTGGCTACACTATTTTTAACCTAGTCCCTATTGTCTGCTAATAGCAAAAATCTTGTCAGTGCCAGCTCCAACTTGGCACAGGGTGTATAAGGAGAGAAAGATTATCCTCCTCAAAGCTACACAGTGTATTTTTAAAGCTTATGGACTGTATTCTGCAGTCTTTACTCAGACCTTGCTTAGGTAAAAGTGCATTGAAGTCAGTGGGAGATTTGCCAGATGACAGAGTGTTGAATCAGACATTATGAAAAGAAGCGTGTATATGTTTGCTATGCAGTCCATGATTTATAATTTCTGCTAACCATGAAAGGCTGCTAAAGAGGACTTTCAAAGGTGATTTTTCTTTTCTGGGCTTGCGAGAGGAGGAAAAGTTACTGCCTGTTTCAAGCCATTTTGTAGGGTTGTTTTTTTTAATTACCTCTGATGCTTTCCAAATTATATAAAATATAAATAGCTATTCCTTTGATGGTTTTGATGGTTTGTGTTTTGCCTTCCACTTCCTAAGACTGTGTAGCATGTCAAGATTAGTACAACACGGGTGAGCCTTACAATGGCTTAACCAGATGCTCACTAAAGCAGGCCAGGAGAATTGGAGAGAATTTCTGAAATATTACAGAAATGAGAAGCATGAATGCAGACACACACACAACCATAGCCACCAATATAACCAAAAAAATTACACAGCAGGAAAGTTATGTGAAGTTGAGCTGCTGCTTCCCATGAAAGAAGTCATGTTTTAGCTGTGTTGTCCTTGCACAGTATATCAATCACAGTAATAGGAAATAAGAGTTGGACCTAATTTGTATGGAATTCAAAGGTGTTTTGCCAGTGTTGTTTGTCCAGTGGCTTGAAATTATGGCCAATTGATTTTCAGTTCCTGGCCAAAGCTACAGTGTTAAAGAAGTCATGTGCAGAATTGTAGTCCTTTGGTGTTCTGTGCCTTTTTAAGCAAAGGTCTTTTACTGTTCCCAGTGTGCATTTGCACAGTAAGATGTAGCTAAAAACAAATTTTAATGACTGATTTAGATGTTGACACTAGGGATTCTGGAAATACAGAAAACCTTGACAGACTCTTCAGGGCAATAGGCTCAGTCAAAGAGGGTATATGAGTGAGTATCAATATTCCACACACAAATAGCATGCAGTACACACACACAAAAAAAAAAAAAAAAAAAAAAGAAATCTCCACTTTGGAGGCTCTCTTCAGTTCAACCTACAGGAGTCAGAATAATCCCAGGTGAGATTAAGCAAGAAATGGGACAAGCTGAATAAAAACGGTGTGAACTGTTGAGTAAAGAGAGACTCATTGAAGCCAATTTTATCCTCAGCTGTGTGTTAGCACAATCCAGTTCAGGATGATCCTGACTTACTTGTTTTTTGTAATTGTCAGGAGGTATTAAGTAGTGCTGCTCTGTGAGGAATGAAGTAATAGCATTGCAGCCAGCAGTACATTTTATTGTTCATAGGCGCAAAAAAGGGAGTTGTCCTTTAGATTTGCATTTCTTTTACTTTAGAAGTAAAGACTATGCCAGGATGTTGCAGGCAGAACATTTCCTTTCTGCCACCATTGAATAAATAGTCTGCTCAAGTAAAACAATTGTTTCCTCAAAGAGAGTGAGTGCTCCAGTTTCAAATGCATTAGATGAAATAACAGGTTAATTTATTTTAGATGAGCATCATATTATTTATTTGAAGAGGAGATGTAATTACAATGGAAAGCTTAACACTAGCAGAATTTACAAAGAAGTCTTAGTCACTAAGGTGGAGTTTGTGAAGTCTGTTTGGCTCTGGTTGGACTGACTCATTCCCAAAGCAGACTGTGAAGTCTTCCTCTTGGATAATATAACCCTATCCCACACCCATCAATTATTTAAAACTTTTCTGGATCTTCACATCCATCCTTGAATTAAAACCTTTGCAGAAGAAGGTTCTAAAATTCTAAATTGTCAAGTTCAGGTTTTACATTTAAAATTCCTTTAATAGATTTATCTAAATTTGAGTCTAAATGTGGTTTCCCTCAGATTTATATCTATATGCAGAGAAGTTTTGAGAGAATATCACAATTGGAAAGAGTTTGGTTGTGAAAATATTCCTTAGGAACTCTGAATTTTGCATTTCTGTCAAAGTGACTTCTTTTACCACTAATCTGGCCAGGGCTACTAGACAAAAAAAAAAAAGTGGGTAAGACAGCTTCATAGGAATCAATTTTGCTGTTTCACAGCAGTATTTTCTCTCTTTTTGCTTTCATATCTGCTTTTTTATAAAATGTTAAATCAGTCTTTCACACAGACTCTTGGGCAACATGGTCTAGTGTGAGGCGTCACTGCCCATGGCAGGCAGTTGGAAGGTCCTTTCCAACCTTAACCATTCTATGATTCTATGAGTCCACCATGATATTGACAAAAATTGTAATCTATAATATAATGCACTTTACATTCTTTTGATTTCTAGTTCATACATTTCTAGTTCACATGGCTAAAAGAAAACCTTAAACCGTTTTAAAACCAATTTTAAAAAGTAAAACAGAGCCAGCAGATGGGCAGGCTCCTAGAACATCATTTTTTTGTTTAGTGCCAGTGTAAGAACAAGTCACCTACGCAAAACATTAGGTCAAAGCTCAAATTCATTTAGTAAAATAATGAACTTGATCAATCACTTCCATTCAGGGTTATTTGCTGAAGACGGTACTACCAGCAGACTTGTAGATATGTTGGAGGAACAAATAATGAAACTTCAGCCATTTCAGATACTCTGTTTATTGACTGTGGACTCAGAAAAGGGGATATTGCTAGTGTTTAATATAAAACAATTCTAATTATTCCATAGAAACATAAAATCATAGAATGGTTTGGGTTGGAAGGGACCTGAAAGACCTAGTTCTATGCCCCTGCCATGGGTAGGGATACCTTCCACTAGACCAGGTTGCACAAAGCCCCATCCAACCTGGGCTTGAAAACTTTCAGGGATGGGGCATCCATAACAGGGCCACGTTCATCTTATGTTGGGGGTCCCAGAGCTGAATGCAGTACTCCAAGTGGGGTCTCATGAGAGCAGAGTAGAGGGGGAGAATCCCCTCCTTCCACCTGCTGGCCACGCTCCTTCTAATGTAGCCCAGGATACAGTTTGCTTTCTGGCCAGCTCACGTTTAAACCACACCAACCAACACCCCAAATTCTCCTCAGAGCTGCTCACAATCCATTCTCTGCCCAGCCTGTATTTGTGCTTGGGATTACGCTGAACCAGATGCAGGACCTTGCACTTGGCCTTGCTGAACTTCATGAAGTTCACATGGGCCCACACCTGAAGTCTGTCAAGGTCCAGACACCCCTGCCCTTCACCGTGCCATCCACACCACACAGCTTGGTGTCACTGGCAAAGTGCTGAGAGTGCACTTAATTCCACTGTCCGTGCTGCTGACAAAGATCTTGAATAGTGCCAGTCCCAAACCAACCCCTGACAAATGTCAGTGGACTGCACTTGACATGGAGCTGTTTACTGCGACTCGTTGAGTGCAACCATCCAGCAGATTCCAGCCAGATACAAGTGAACAGTGCAGAATGCTTCACACAGTATTCAGCAGTATCTGTCTGTATGGGATCATAGTTCTTTGCCCAACAATTGTTTATTCCTTCTAATGCAACAGCAGTTAGAAGTCACCCATAGGAACTCTGAATGCCTTGACAGCGATTAAACTTGCAGTAGCACTGATAACTAGCAGTAACTGTCAGAATTTCTTTGATGAAATTCCTAAACCCATTTTGCCTAGATGTACTGACCTCTTGAATTAAATTGAAAGTTCCCTGCTACTTACAGTTTGTGGATTACCACACTACTTACATTGGTCCTGAACTGAGGCAGCAGTACTCTTATACAGTCAGTGTAAGATCATAATTCTCCACTGTAGTCATGTGCAAAGCACAGAATTAAAAAACTTCTTAACCACCTCAGAAATATTTACAATTCCAAGAAATAAGGAACAGGAAGGTATCAAAAAATACAGCATTTTAACTTGTAAATTACTGCAGTAGTTTGCAAATACGTAAGAATTTCTCTCTGACATGTGCCAATCCTGGTTACATTCAGTATGCTAGGTGGAGATAAGGGACTGATTTTGCTTTGCTCATGAAGGAACAGGAACAGCAGGAACACTGTGCTGGCTTCTCAGGCAGCCGAAGTCTGGGAACTGAGATACAGCTGCTTGATTAGAAGTGAATAACTGAGAGATTGATATGACTTCAGCCTATCTTCCACCGCAAGGTGTAATGGCGTCTGAACAGACTGAAGCAAAAATTCCATTGTGAAGATACTGTTGTGTTTGCTCTGCATTTCAGGAGAGAAGTTGACAATATCCTGCTATCCAAATTGGCCAAGATCAGAAGTAGTCCAAAAGGTAACATAATATTTGATGGTGAGCAGAACTATTCATCACAAACCAGAGTTATGCTGTTCATTTATTACTGTATGTAAAGGAGTGGGAATTTGTACAAAAGAGATATTGTGGCCTTGGTTGCTTAGGGATTTATATTGGCGAAACCAGCAACCTGGAAGTCTTTTATTTGGCTTTTCCTTTCCACTAAATGTGTATGCTTTTTCAAGAGAGTACTAGCATCCATGTTTATGAATTTTTTAGGAAAAATATGAATGATCATTACTGAAATTCTTAGTTTATCTTGAACAGTAAGCAAATATTCTGCTGTTATGTGGGAGAAATATTTTACCTCCTAAATCAGTGGGAGACATAAAAATAAATATTCAGTAGCTCTCTAACAAGTTTGTTAAACACTTTTACCAGCTAAAACCTCAGCAAAGAAGTGATGTTCTGACTCTGATGTTCTTCATAAAATATTCCCTGAACCTTCAACAGTTCTGTGCATTGCAGAGTGACAGGACATGGTCCTAATAAATTAAATGGTTTTATTTAGGCTTCTATTACCGCTGTGTGGAGATATGGACTCCTGCCTCCAAGTAGTCATGATGCCAGCTTCTTTATTTCCTTGTGGTTATTTCTGCAAATGGGAATTTTCACACCCTTCACCACACTACTGCTCATGCTTCAGAAGGCATGCAATTAACATCCAAAAATGTATTTTTCTAGCCTCCTTTTAACTCTCTTTTAGCATCTTTTACTATGATAACATGCAGCAGTGCTGAGGTTTTTCACCTGCATTTTCGTGCCAATTGTGCTAACCAGTATGATTGCACACAGGCACTCCTTTTCTTTTCTCCAGATCATCACTGTTATGGGGAAGAATGATCACAATCTTGTCCAGAGCTAAAGGATCTGTCAGAGGGGATGATGATGGGTAAAGCCCTACACACTAAATGTTGCATTTGCAGTGGTGGGTGATTTCTGTAACTCATCTTTTCAAAGTATGTTATATTTGGAAGGTTTGTTCTAGTCATTAATAAACTTCATTAGTGTGTGCATTGCTAAGATTTATTTATATTTTTGTGAAGGTCTAAAGACATCTGAGTGGTTTTTAACAGAAACAAATGCTTTAGATTTGCAGACAGACTGACATAACATTATCTTTGAGAAAAAAAAATTATAAGTCAAGCAGTGTAGTATATCTTCTATAATATTTGAGTGGGAGCTTTTTATCAATAATGTAGCTTTGCCAAACACAGAAGTATGCTGGTGACCATGACCTTTGGAAAATAATGTTTAGTGACATTCATCTACATCTAGTAGAGGGTTTTGTATCATCACTTTGGTTTATATCTGCATTATTGTAGCACATAGGCTGTCACCTGCATTTATATAACATGAGACTGATTATTCCTTATCGTGCTCAAAATGCAGACCTCAGGGAAGAGATATTTTGGACCATTGCCAGGGGTATGTGTAACATGTTACATGCAGAGCACTGCTTTTAAGGCTATCGAGTGCAATTTGCACTCTTTGTCTCTTCAGTATGTCTTATGCTTGACAAGATAATTGCTCCCCATAACACACATCCTAGAACACATTCATTACAAACCCATTGTACTGACATATAGACACAGATATTGGTGAAGGAATGTAGTTGATATTCTTTATACAATATGATATATGCGAAATATATTTTCGTAAGAAACAAGAAGTTAACTATTGTAATAAACCAAAGATGAAGAAATTCAATTTGTGAACCTTGCATGCGTAAGTGTTCCACCTATCAGAGAAAACAGAATGCTTGATTTCATATAAATGACTTTAACGAAAGAGTACTGAAATATCATTTCTGAGCGGTTTATTGCTTCTTATTATTCTATACATTAGATATAGAGAGAATTTACACCAAAATATAGAAAGTAATCTGTCTTTGAATATTTGTAAGTTACAGTTATATATCAGCCTCATTACTGAGCCTTAGTTCAACACACTTCAGAAAATATGCAAAACTTTCTTTTAAATTAATTTTGTTGTTTCACATAAGTTGGTAGGGAGACTAAGTCTGACTAGGATTATAAGATATTATTTGTTAAATTTACTCTTTTGCTATCACAGTTACTTGATGACATTTTTTTTCTCTTTTTCTTTGTCAGAGATTGTAGTCCATATCTTTATGACTCACAAGCAAAAAAAAAAAAAAAAAAAAAACCAGGCTAGATGTCTCATATTGGACTTTCCATCCTTTATTATGGAAATTCTATGTGGGTCTTAATTTTCATGCCCCTAATAGAGGGTGCTGGTCCTTTGATGTGGTAGTATATAATATTAGTAGTACACAACTTAAATATTGTTAAAATGTTATAGAAGATCAGCTGTGCTGACACAGTTTCTGGCTATTTCTTAAACTGTAGCGTTTATTGAGTGATATAATTAAAGAAGATCCCATTATGGCAGCATCTAGATCTCTCATTCCAGTTTGGTGAGAGCAATATATATCACAAATAACAGGGCAAGGCTGGTCATGCAGAAAACCTCTGTGATGAATCATGTTAGGTAAGCTGTGACCTGCTCTTCCTTTAGAAAGCAGTTCACTTATATCCATTCATGACAGTAACAGTATATCCTGTGGGAAACATTATTTTACATTATTTCTACAAAAGTAGGTTCAAGTAATGTGAAATAAACATATATCAAACAGAATACCATATGGTATTGTTCTACTGAAACTCATATTGTACAATTCTGAATGTGGATGGAAAGAAACCTTTCTTCAAAAAGGGCTGCATTTGCCTGTGAGCTCTGTTTGGCAGTTATAGGAATTATACCTTTGCTTGGTGGCCTTGATTTGTAGCTGCAGCTAAAAGCAACTCTGTTCACTGAAGGTCATTTTTATTCTCTCTTAAACCTAATACAGCATGTATAAAATCAGTGACCCAACATACTCAACAAAATTTGTGTTATAGTAAGGAGTTCCCAGCCAAGCAACTGCTTTTCAGGCCCCGCATTTACAACACCAGCTGTAACAACAATGAGCAAGTGTGTTCAGACACCATTCTGCTCGCTTAGTGCTACTGAGTGACAAGACCATGGTGAATGATGGAGGGCTTTGAGGTTGCATTACATCAGTCCAGCCAAAAAAGTCTGGCTAAGCACAAAGTGAAAGTGAAAGGTTGATGTTCTGGTGCAGTGACTCCATGCTCTGCTCTGTTCATTTAAATCCATATATAAAATACAGAGCAATGGAAACTGGGGGGAAAAGAATATGTTTCTTACATTAATGATGAAGTCCATGTGTAAAGTGAAAGCTTTGCAAAGACAAAGAATAGTTAATCATTTTGGTTTTCAACACTGGCATCTTTAGATGGCTGTTTCTTTCAGCCAATTCCTTAAAACTAGACCCTTTTTCTGACTGGTTATGTTCCTGAAGTTACTGCTCTACTTCCTACATATGCAATCAGCTGGATTTTCCAACACAACCTCTTTGTGCTGGGCCTTCAGTTGAGTTTGAGAGAGGATGTGGTTTTTCTTCAAATTTAAATTTACCCGTTCTAGCCACAAATACTTTTTAGTCTATTACTAATGTTTCTTTCCCAACCAAGCCATTTTTTCTGCATTAAAATGTGATTTAAAATTATATTATTGACGGAAATGTGAATTAATGATAACTCCAGTGAAGCTGGAATTGAAATACTGAGAGTTCACACACACAAATAAGCGACGTGTAGATGTTTACATCCACAGACTATTGATGGGTATTAAGCGTCTATTTGTGTGCACTTAAACTGTCAAATCCAGGTTAGGTTAGCCTGGGAAGGATAAGGTCCCAGAGAAATTTCTTAGTGAAATTCGGGGCTGTGAGGAACATTAACTAGTTTTTTATCTTGCTAGCTAGAGTATTTCTCAGTTATAATACAAAATGTGTTGTAGATCTACACTGACAACAAAGATCTGGGAATATACAAATAGTTCAGTACTACAGTTTGTGTGTTCAGTAGGTTTTGTGGGACAAGTTAGGTATAAAACTGGATAGTAACATTGCAAAAGTAGCTGAATTGCATGTGCATGTTGCAGTAATTATGCATGAAAATTAAGACTGTGCTACAAATTTCTTTTTGTACATGTAGATGCATGCATGAAGTTTAGAAAATCAGTCCAAAGAATTTAAAGCACAAATGAACCACATGGATCAGTAAGCAAACAGCCTGAAAATTCTGCTGTATATGATGTCATCTCTTTGCTGTAGGTCAGAACTAACTTCATGCTGTTAATTATAGGTATTTATCATAGCTCATATGATTTTGTGGGGCCTTGTCAGTGATCAAAGGTGGTTCTTTGGAGGCCTGTCATCAAGTGAGTTAGTAATTGTAGAATAGCTTATTTACTGAATCTAATATGCCATTAAATAGACTCATTTTCCCTTTTTCAGCAGTTAATATTGTTGATAAAAGGACAGTTCTGTTTTAGTAAAGTTGATTTGTTGCAGCTAGATATAATAATTATGTGCTCTTATGTATACTATATGTGCATTAACACATGAAAGTTATATTACAGCACCTTTAAAAGTCTATCTGAAACTGGTAATAGGAAGGGAGATACGAATTAGGTGAAATGGCCTATGGAAACAAATATAACAGAAAAATAATATGATGAAATCACTATCATATTTGGTTACAGTGTGCCCAAACTGATTCTTGAAATTATTGTAAAAACAAGCTGAAATTTTAGACTTCAAAAATATACCGCATTTGAGAGATGAGGACTGCATTTATAGATCCTAATGAACATATGGAATACAAAACCAGAAAAGGACTTGAACTGAAAGTGAAGTAAATAGAGCTAATATTAGGTTGTATTACAGGTGGGAACTTTTTTTCCTCCTGCTCTTTGAGCCTGAAAGTACTTTTTCTCTAACCTTGCACCTGGATTCAACCTACTTTCTTTGAGTCGACTTGTATTCTGCCTGGGAAAACCATTTATGTAAAGAATGACCTCTCTCCGGGTTTTGCAGCTTGTTTGTGGTGTAGATGAGTGTGTCAATTCAGAGCCCTCTGTTTGGTGTTGACTAAGACCTTGAAGAGTTCTTCAGCCCCACTAGGCTACAGAAGAGCCTATTGAGACTGTCAGCCTTTTTTCCTGCCAGCTACTTTTTTTATTAGGCTGATAAACTCCTGAATTGTTGAAAAGCAGCTGCTCTGAGGAGGATTTAGCTAATTCTCAGGGCGCTTCTGGGTGTGTGGGAGATATATTTACGTCTGGACTATGAAGGTCCCTTGCATTGTTAGACCTAGGTGACCTCTTTCTAGATCAAAAAGAGGTTGCTGGAATGCAATTAAAATGCAGTGTTACTTTCTTGTAAAGCCCCGGTAACCCAATCAGCAGTTCTCTTCGCCCATCTTTTTGTCAGTTTCTCTGCACTTTGAGATTTTATTCCTATTTCAGACTTTGACTGTGCCATAATTTGGTTTTACCTTATTGAAAAAATGCCTTAGACTGTATTATTAAAAGAATCTTTAAAAAAAAAAAAAAGAAAAAAGAAAAAAAGCAGAGAAAAAGAACAAAAAAAAGTGTCCTATCTTCTAACAGTTCTGCAGAGGTTCAAGCTATTAATTTTCACATATTGCTCAAGTAAGCAGAACTATATGCATTTGATTTTTCTCCTTAATAATCTCAGATGTAGTTTTGTTGTAATGTAGTACACAATTCATATTGATTAACATGTCTGTGAGATATGCATTTTACAGACACATTCCAAAGTGAAGCATGAAATCGAACTGTAAATAATTACATTTTTTAAAAGGGTGAGGTTTTTTAGTTCTGTGGCAAAATTTGTACTTACTGAAACAAAGGTTTGATTAAAACTAAAAACAAATTTACATTTGTAGGAGTTTCAGCACTGTTGTTTGCAATTTGTTATATGCCTTTACCTGGCATGCTATTTCACCCTTCATGACACACATCAATACCTTCTTTATGTCTGGCTATTACCACTCATTTAAAAATCTATTTTACATGATTCTTTCAGCCAAAAATGGACCATAATGACATAGAATAGAGCCTGTGCTTCATAAATTCTCCAGGAATCAATACTTTGGCTGGGAATTTGTCAGTCTCACAAAGCTATGCATCATTAAACTTTACTATTATTACAGTGGACTCTGCTTCAAAGTTCACTACCTAGCTGATATTGGATGAACCCATTTAAAACAAGGAAAAGATATGAGACACAAATGCTTCTGTACTGACATGTATTTATCCAGATAATGTTTAATTTATGAAATATAAGTAGCTCTTAAACTGCTTATTGGTTTATGGGCAAAGTTCAGCAATATCATCGTTAAAGATTATATGCTGATTACAAGTTATTGGCAAGTGACTTCAAACTAAATCCATTCAAATTATTTCAAATATGACTTATTCTGCCCATAGGATCTTATACATTAATCACACAACAATGAATTTATGAGCACAGACAGCCATTTGAATTCAGTACCCATATCCAGCAAAACCACATTAGCAGGAGATTTTATTGCTGTTAGATTATAAACAGTTCTTTGTCACTGTACATATGTGTAATATGGGTTTTTTCTCAGTAAAAACATAGGTATTTGTGAAAACAAAAGTATTTGTTACACACTATTGATTATGTGGTATGCATTGGTATTTTGTGTGAAATATTTTAGATTCTTTACTGAAGAGTGAGGACTTTTACATGGCTTCCAGACAGAATAACAAATAAACAATGAAATTCAGGAATTTATGGATGACATTTAGGTGAAGAACTGTTTATTTCTATCACTCAAGCTTAATCTTGACTACTGAAAACATATCCACAAATCAGGATTAGCTTACAGAATATAACCCTTGTAGAAGGGTTATAAGCAGAATAAAAGCTCAATTCAAAAGAAGATTACTTATGCTATAAATGAAATGGGCTGTATATACTGCCTGCCTCACACACTTGATTGACCAGTTCCTGAGTCTATCAGACTGTTTTGGGTAGACTTCTTCTCTTTCACACTGCTCCTGACCATGGGCCAAATAGCCGTCTGCTTAGCTGAGAATACTCATGCTGGTGCCCATGGGTGTGTCACTGTACCCACCATGTGCAAGTACTTGAGAAAATACTTATAATAAGGATTGACTAAGTATTTTCTCAAGTGCAAGGATCAGGATTACGTGAATTTGTTTAAGGGGCTCTTGGTTCTTCCTGCCTCAAAGAAACGTGGATGCATGCAAAGCTCCAGTGATATCACAAGCTTCTAAAAGTGCAAGTATTTTTGTTAGTCCCACGAGAAGTCACCTGCAAAAAGATAAAGGACAAAATCAATGGTTTGTTGGCAGACACACGCACAGGCACATGTCCTCTCTATCCTCTCCTTGGGGTTGCCACACCTGCCTGTCTGCTGTGTCAGCATCATCTCTCACACTCAGGAGATCAAAAAAGGAGAAAACAAAAAGGGTCATTAGTTAAGAGGCGCAGGTGTGAACAGACTTTCTAAACCATAGACTTTGTGCACCTGCTCCAGGGCGCATTGCTGGGAATTGGGACAGGTGTACTAACCTCCAAGCCTTGCCAGGCTTGTGGGGATTGCTGGCTATGGACACTGAATGTTGTGTATATGCAGGAGAAAATGCTGCTCTCAGTGCATCTTTGCATTGTGATCCAGTGCATTTGCGATTCTGGGCAAATTACGGTACTGTGATCATTTGCAAACCTGTAAATGATTTGCAAAATGAGCTCTGGTTTAGAGCTAGAGCAAATTCTGCATGTCTCAGATCAGCTATAAAACTTGCATTTTAGAAAATGCACTCCTGTTTTGATTACCTTGTCTATTTCTCTTCTTCAAAGTCGTAAATACTGAAAAGAACAAAAATACATGAGCAGACTGGAATATTGCACTCAAGTTTACAAGGCTTCCCTCAAACATGTTCATTTCAGTTGTTTCTTTCAACAGGTATTTGGTTCCTCTTACATACTCTTCCCAGAGTATATTGGGTTACTGGATTGTTTGCCAGTGTTTGATAGTATCTTAAAGGTATCCACAAGATCAGGTTTATCATTTTACGCCCAAGTTTGTATGGGGATTTAGTCAAGTGCCAAAGCAAGTAACTGTGCTGGAACCCATGTTCCAATAAAAAAATCTTAAAGACGCTGTTTGGAAATCATTAATGCTCCACCAAAACCTACAACGTACCTTAGTTTGAAGTGTTCTCACAGCCAAAAACCACACATATCTCTGATCTGTCATGCAGGCACTGTCTTTATATATATCTGTACACACAAAATACCTGTCAGACAGACTTCTCATCACAGGGGAGAATACTTGAAATAAATGTAATTAATACAGTGGAAATTGAAAGTAAAAGACAGAAGAGACAGATACAAAAAGAGGATGACTCTTAAAACAGGATGCTTGTGGCATGGCCGATAGAAGATCCCTAAGATTTTAGAGAAACTATTCAGCTTTTCATTAGCATTGAGCACTTCCTCAGGGACACCAGCTACATGGAACTGGAAAGATAAACTTACCCTTTCACACACACTCCCATTCAAAATCTTTCATAGCATTTCCAAGTCGGAGGATATGAAAAAGATGCAACTGCTATCTTCACTATTGTCTTAGTATTATTTCATTTATAACACATACTTACATGCCTGGCATTTCACAGATAAAAGGCAATCCAAAGCCTCTATCCTTGGCATTTTACAATCTAATCTAATCAGCACAAATCACATCTGAAGCAAAGCTACTATAAACATATCTATATCTCTTTGGGGGAAAAAAAAAAAAAGTGTGAAAACAAAATAAAGGTTCTTCAGGAAATGTTTTGGTTTAGTTTGGTTTGGTTTTTGTTTGATTTTTGTTAGCCTAATTGCTTTAGTATTGCTGGCCTGTTAAGGAGAAAAGAGTGACACTGGGCTTTTCTTAAGCAATGATAGGAGGTGGAAAGGGAAGATAAAGAAAACTGAAGGAAGAAAATGAGTTGAAGGAGGGGGAATGAGGTCATTGGATGCACTAGGGAAATGTGGAAAGGGGTTGACTGCTTGAGATGGAGGCAGCAGCCTGGAAGAGAGTACGAAGTTGCAAAGAAACAAAAGGAGCATAGCACAGGGCAGAGTCTGCAGAGCAAATGCGGAGTGTCTGGGGAAGCAAATAGGAAGCCAGAAAGGAGAGAGACGTACAAGAATTAGAGTCGTTACAGGAATCCCTGAATGTGAAGAGCAAAAATCACTGATTTTTAAAGAAACAGAAGGATATTTTGTAAGGTATGTGCTGGTTGATGTTTTGAGGTGAGAGTGCAAGAAAAGGCTTTGGTAGCTTGATATGTGTGGAAGTTTGTCAGACAGATTCTTCCTCCAAAGCACCTGTATAAATGGTGCACAACTACTGCTAAAGGCTTTGGGCTGAAACAGCAGACATGTCTTTGCATCAGCTTTTTGAGTCTAAGATGCTTTGTGACACATGCTGAATCTACACTGGGAGAAGCCAAAAGAAACAGCCCTGCTGTCCCTCCCATAGCCTACTCACCCATTTGGTCCCTAGCTGCCTAAGAGATGTGACTTTTGAAACTTACTGTGAAGGTCACCTTTTTATGCATGAACAAGGTACAACCCTGACCCATTTGAACAGTAATAGTAAGGTTCCCATAGATGTGGTGAAAGTAGAGTTTCATCCGGGCTGTCGGTGGCTACCAGCCGTCCCAGTGTTTTAAAGTGGTTTTCCTTTAATGCTACTACACAGGGGATACTGATGTACTTCAGCTTGACTCCAGCATGTTTAGTTATAGCTTTCTGCATCTATTATAGTAGGCAGCCCTACCAATGTTGCTTCAGCTTCAGCCTTCCAAAGTTCAGAATTAGGAGTGATTTTTCAACTGTCTCCCTAACAATCTGTTGTGTTGACATTTGAGGAACATCTAATGTATTTTAAGCAAATATAGTCTTACAGAAAATTCCTGTTGGACTGCATGAAGAATAATTTTTGTAGAGAATTTTCTATATTAAATGCTCTATTGTGGCTTTAAGATTTCATATATTTGATATAACTCTATATTTTATTTTATAGGGTTTTGGAATCATTTCTTCTCAATCATATTCACTGTCCCTACAGCCTTGCTTTCTTCCACAAGATACTTGTCTTTCAGGGTTTAGGCACCTGTTTCTATGATAAACGAAACTCTTTTTGCTTTCTCTTTTGTGTTCAATGCACTGGAAAAACAGGGAGTGATAGATGCTGCATTCTTTATGCAAACATCTGAGAATTTATAAATCCTTTTTAAAGTGTCAGTCAGTAAATAAGTGATTTATTTCTCTAAAATTCATTAAGAGTAAATGGTTAGTGGAAACAATTCCTTCCCTAAATCCATAGTGCATGAATTCCTCTGTTGCCTTTATCATCCTTCCAGAGTTCAATGATTACATATTTGACTTCAGTTTACAAAAGCTTACCACAGGGGTAAAGGTAATATATTTGGTGTTTTGATATAATCTATTTTGTGAGTACTACTGTCAATATCTATAAACTTCTCTCAATACACCACACGAATGTTAACATTTTCCTTTTGACTATTATTACCTCTAAAGCAGCAAGGATGTTCAGGAGGGAAGAGGGAGAGGGATGTTTTCGATGATTTGCCCAATACAACCCAAGGGACTACAGATGCGACTAGTCTTATTTTTATATTTCTTGTAAAATTAAATGTTGACATAAGGTCTGAGGGATTTGCATGAATACAACAACGTCATTATTAAACAGCTGGGATCTTTGAATTTTTCACAACTAATTCCAGGGGAAAAAAATGAGAGCAGAACTCACATGATAGAGCGTAATGAATACTGCCTCTTGTTTTCTCAAGAGATTATTCTGCACTCTTGAAAAATTATCAGCAGTGGTAATTTCAGTGCTTCTTTCATTTAATACTTTTTGCATTATTCACATGAAGTCTGTAAAGCCATGTAACATGCACATTGATATCCTTTTTGCAATACCAGGTGTCAATTTTATTGCAGAATATAAATGTGTGCTACACAGAGACCCATTTTTCTCCTCAGACAATAATGAGATATGTTTGTGTTGTTTTAAATAGCATTGGTTGTATTAAAACATCTGGTTACAGAGGAGGGTTGTATTAAGCAAAGGGTTATGCCTGTCTCTCCTGGCATATTCAGGACACAAGGTCAAATTTTGCATTAAATGGGTGAATGAGGGGTGAGACGTCAAAGACAGGTGTCCCTGTCTGTGCTGTCAAATATTTAAAACCTAACATATGCTGGCAAACTCCAGCCAAACCCAGTAATGGACCAGGGCTGTGTAGTTAGTGTATGTGCTAACTCCTTCCCCACCTAGTTGGTGTGTCTTTTATACATCAGTCCATAACCTTAACTGCCGTCCTCTGGTGGAACCACTGGGCCTTAGGGAGCTGCAATGCAAAAACCTTTTGCTCTTCATTAAGGCAGAGGTTCTCCTCAAAGGCCCAGCACTCTCACCCGTTTAAATAAAGCTGCATGAGCCGGCAACTTTGTGGTTCATACACTCACCACAATAAGCAGCTGTGCATGAGCAAGTGCGTATATGTTAAATGCATGTACACTCATTGACTGAAATTCAGAAAGTCTAGTAAACATCCTGTCATCCAGACTGAAGATAACATATAATTAACCTTTTTATACTACATGCCACCCAAATTGTGGTTGCATCAGTGAAGGTAGTTTCATTAACTCCTGAAACAGTCCTGTTGAATCTCGTACCTTTTCATTAAATGGGCCACTGAAGGGTCAGTATAAGTGAGAAGCTCAAGACAGGTGCTACTAATTGTGGAGTCAACTACTAGAAATAGAAACTCCTCTGTCCTGGAGCAGGGAGGTAGATTGATGTTCACAGCTGTTTCTAATGCTAGCAAACACTCTTACCACTAGCACACACCTTATTCACTAAGTGCTGCATACAGAATATGGATAATAAATGGTTCTTGTTGTCAGTAAGACATCTTTAGCTAACATTAGTAACCACATTTCCAAATTTCTGTAATGAAAGATTTGTCAAAGATTTGCAGAAAAGTTTACTTCAAAGCCCTTTCTCAATTTTCAAACTTACATTTCTTCTCAGTTTACTAAACTGGTGCAGGATGCCAAATTGCTATTACAAATCCCAAAGGAATGGGAAGAAGCAGTCTAGTTTTATTTTTTTTTTCTGTCTGTCTGTTGTCAGTCTTTCTCTCAAGCATGGAGTTTCAGTGTTAACATTTGGAAAGCAAGGTCTCCTGATCACAGCTTGCTGGATTCCAGTGAAGACTTTGCAACTTGACATTAAGCTCACAAAGTGTTGGAGGCAAGAGAGTACAATGCATCAACATATTTCCAAATTTCATTCATTCTTTACAGTTCTTAGGAAAATGAAAATTACATCCAAATTCTTGTCATATCCCTTTACACCTAGTCTGTATGTCATGTACTCCTGCTTATTCATCCAAGTAAGGGAACAAAAGCTAGTGCTGCTCACTTACTTCCTTGTTCCAGCTGTCCAAAATAAAGGCTGTACACTGAGCCAGGCTATTTCCTCACATCCATTTCTTTATGTGTAACTGGGTAGAAAGAAGAAAGCACAATCCTGCCCTTTGTACCAGTGCTCTTCTCTCTTCCCCGGATAGGCCGTGTTCTTCTGTATCTGATTAGGACAGCTCGCAAGCCAAATGAGGGGAAAAAAAATTACTTTCACAACTGCAAGAATGAAGCTTTTGGAGCAAAGGGAGGAAAAGTGAAGAATGATTTATTTCTTAGCAATGGAAAAGTTTCATTTCTGTGTCAATTATGGAACTAGAAATGACCACTGTAATATCCTATGTAACACAGGCTATAGACTGTCCCAGAACTGATGCCTCCTTAACTGCAACAATTTTTTCAGAAACCTGTGATCTTTTATTTCTAAAATTTCAGTCTTGGAAAATAAGCTGCTATTACATGTTATGCCTTATTCACAACTACACTGAAAAGTTCAATCTTGCTTTTAGGGTCTAGGGGACACATTTATACCCCTTAGGGGTACAGAGAACCTCTAATAAAGCAAATGCTTTTCCTTCACTGAGCAGAAGGAAAAAAGTACTGACTGGAAAGGGCCTTAGTGAATTGCACACAGTTCCAGGGAGGTCTCCAAGCTTCAGTAAGCAGAGCTGAGGAAAGCTGGGACAAAGTTGATCTAATGAGTGCATCATGACCCAATGAATCAATTGGTTGTTCCAGCTGTGTTTTGCCTCTATAGCTTATCTGAACTGATTTGTTCTGCCAGTTTATTGGTACAACTGAGTGATTTTCAGAACTCATCCTTGTTGTTTAGACTCTAAAATTTCACCCTAATTATGTCATCTCTATAGTCATCTTTATAGTTTTACCCCCAGCATGACTGTGTTTACCCCCTTTTCTATTGTGCAAAGTGGTTAGACCCCTGTTTATAGCAATTTGTATCACTGATTGTAAAACTGGAAGGTCTAAGTGAAAAACCAAGCTGTATTTTACTGAGGAGAGTACTTAACGAATCATGATCTTTTGAGTGCTGATAGTCTGCCTCTGTTCAAGAAACCTTCTGGCCAAGACACCCACAGTAGAACTAACTTTCTTAAAGGGAAAGAATTTTAGAACATTTCATCATAAACAGCAGTTTGGGGTGCCCTTGAGAGATATGGAAATAGCAAGGATGTATAACACAGAAAGGCCTTGCTGTGGGAATCCTTAAACTTGGGCTGAACTAACCTGTGAGTTCAGATGTAGATGCTAATCATTTGAGCTAACTATGCCACATAAATATCCTGGGAATTAAACTACAAGTGCTAAGGCACATCCCAGTCTTTTTCTGCAGGCTTCAATTTCCACTAACTCCCACCCAGTAAAATTCTTAAGATATTGTTACACTCACATGCATATTGAAAGCTAAACAAACTGATCTCTCTTTAAAAAAGCCAGACTGATAGCAATGTGTCATAAAAGATATAAAAGCAACTAAAATCTAAACTTAAGATGAAAATTAAAATTAATGTCATCATTGGGTTTTTTTCAAGTCCTTGCTGGAAAACCAAAGCAAAGAAAGATTTTTGAAGTTTGAGGGTCCAATGTTCTATTCTTGTTTCATACTCAGGCATTTTCTGGAAATTCACTGTGAGTGGTGTTACATAATTTTGAAGGTTTTGATACCTCAGAATTAAATCAGCACATCATACACTTCAGGATTGTCTTAAAACGTTGCAAAGGGTTTCTGTACCTTTTTAAGGGCCACTCAAGCCACCTCTTACATGTGTGTGAACTGTGACCATCCCCATGAAATTAACTTTTCTTAGTATATAAGAAGTAGAGAATATTGAAGCAGAAATAGTTTTTTGATTCTTAATAAGTACAGCTCTGAAGATAATAGGATTATTCAAAATGCTAATTACTCTAATTTGCTCCAGTCTGATAAGAACTAAAGTTAGGTATTGGTTCTTTCTTTTTCCCAGGAATAGCATCACTAATTGTGTCTCTGAACTTTTAAGCATAAATATTTTGTTGTTAGGATTTGTAAAAGCACTCTTTTACAAGGTAAATGGTATCACCGATGTCTTGTTTGAGTTCACAGAGAGTGAAGAAAAGGGAAGAAAAGGAAGATTAAATGATTGATTTTTCAAATCCTCCTTCAATGTCCAAAACTACCAACTCACATTGACAGCCAGAGTCATTATTTAAATTCTATTAAAAATGTTTAAACTTAGATTTTTAAGGTAAACACCTGAACCCATGCTTAATCATTTGGGGAGGGAGAGAGAGAGGGAGTGTGTACATGATCTGACTGCCTAAATACCAAAATTTTCCAGCCTCCTTTAACTTAAAATCAGCGCCGTTGAAAGCAATCTGGTTTTGTTTCAGTGCTAGGATGTGGACTACATTTAAATTTTGTCCGTGAGTTTGGACTTGGCTCCTCCAGCATACTCTTTTCTTATTGCTTGAGCTCCTTGCAGCTTCATAATATTGAAATATAACGACTTGATGAGATAATAAAAATTCCAGTTAGGTAATTTTTTTTAATTCCCAGTTTTATTTGGTTCGATATGCAGTTCTGTCTTTTGGTTGTAGGAGGAGTTAGAGATCCATATCTACCACTCACTAACAATATTTTTGTTCAAGCATGATCAGTTGTTCCTGGCAGTGAGGAATTGTTTACATGAATAAAAAAAGACTACCACATAAACTGGAGGAGGATGTTGCAGGTCATTGACATTCCTTTGAAACTTCAGAAGCTTCATATTTTAAGAGCTGATTAACAGAGAAATTAAAATCTTTTCTGTCTTTATCTGCCAGATATACAACTTTTTTTTTTTTTTTTGCCTCCCCCTGCATGACTGAGGGGATCTGTGTCAGTTATTGTAGGAGCACATGATACAACAACTGATGCTAATGAGAGAAGAGACACGAGATTTAAGGAAGGAAAGCCATTTAAGCCTCTTTACCTATGAATGCTATTTTCACAAATGTATCAGCAATGTAAACTTCTCCATATTTCATGCTTTACATATTTCAACATTAGTCATTTCATCTCAAAAAAAAAAAAAATCATTGTTAAAGGTGCAGAGTAATTAATTTTTTACTTTTTAGAAGACAGCAAACAATCCTAATTGTGTGATGGGTGTTTCTATGGTGGGAATGCTTATTTCCTGAAGTTGGATTTTGATTGACAAACTCATTTCATGTGAAAATATCACATAGCTATCAGGTGCTTAAAAGCTTTCAGCTGTTTCTAGCCTTGCCTGGATTTGAACCAGTGACCTAAAGGCAAAAAGCTTTGTATCTCATTAGCAAAACCTTCAGCTATGCTGGGCAGCCATTTGATTCAATTCAGTTCAATTTAAATGAAAAAAGTTAGCTGTGATACAACACACAAGAAAAGTATTTTACCTTTAATTTTTGGGGGAGCAGGAGCTAACATTGGTAGATAGAGTAAGTTTTGAAAGGAAGATGATTTTAGAAAAATTAACATGTAGCCACTGTCGTAACTGTTTATATGTTAGAAAACTCCAATCTAAGCAGTGTTATTTCCTGCTGTGACTAAAGAAAAAGCAGAAAAGAACAACTTTGCTTCTTTGCTGTTCTAACTTATATCTAATAATAAAGATCATTGTCTTTGAACTCTCCCAATTTCACTCTGCTCTCCTTTGCTAAAGCCATTAAAATTATTAGAATTTCAAACAGGGTTACAGTGTTAAAATGCTTCACTTTTCCCTTTCTCCAGACAGAACAGGCTGGTTTTAAACATGGCACACATCACAGTAATCCAGTCTAACTCTTCTATCAGACTGGCTAAATTTCTTCAACAGGTTTGCCCAAAATTGTGTTAAAAAACATAAATCACAGGATTAAACTCATAGAGAATGATGAAAGCTAAATTCATGTATATACATGTGGTAGTACAAATGGCCTCTTTATTATTTAACCTGAATGAAAGCAATAAATTTGAAACAGGTTTAACCGATGATATTGGTAATCCACAACAGATTTCATGAATGTTGTTGAATGAACATTGGTTTTGTTGAGTAATCTCTAAGATTAAAGAAGGGACAGATAACTGAAAGAGTCTGTTGATATTCATATTGTTTTCCTGTTTAAGTTTTGTTCGGAATAAAAACGATAGTAGTCACTGCAATTTTTAGTTATTAATAAATAGAGTATTTGCTTTAAATGCCTAGCAAAAGTCTAGAAAGCCTATGTTAATGCTCTCCAGAACAGACATTCTCAAGAGCAGAGAACCTTTTCATTGAAGTAATCTTAGCTCCATTTAAATGTGGAATTTAAATTCAGATTCGTAATTTTGGGGAGTCTTTATAGACTGTGTTAATTCCCCCCTTGGACTGTAGGGAACATGATTCTCCTATAATTTATTCTGTCCTATAATTTAGGAAGTCCTTTCCTGGCAATTATGTGAAAGCAATATTTAGCTGCAGGGAACCGTTACAATGATCTGAATTTTCTAGATGAGATTTGAGCATAAGCAATTGTGGGTGTGTGCTGACAGGCATCATTACTACCTTTGTCTCCATTTGATAATAATGGGACATGTAATACAAATACATGGCAACAATATGCTAATCAAGAATATTTCACCAGTGGGGAAAAATATACTGAAGAATGAATTATTATATCAACAGTTTACTGAGATAACCAAGCTGGATTGAACACTCAAACTGAAAACTTTGAAAAATAATGGTTAAGACTTGCTCCTGCTGAAATCAGTGAAAGCTGGAAGCAACATTTGCAATGACTGCAGTAGAGCCAGGAGTCTTCTGAGTCTTCTGAGGTTCAGAATCAGACCTATGAAAGTTCATCTTAATAAGGAGCTGTTGTGACATTCCTACCCTTCTTTGTCATGTTTGGTTTTTTTAATGATATACCTAATACCATGCTTCTGTTGTTGCACTTGGCTATCGCATCTGAAAAGATAGGTTGTTGTGTAATCTGTGGAAAAAGCAAGGCAGATTGATTACTAGCAAAGTGTACATGGATATGTACACATATTCATGCACACTGCAGGGAAATCAGGAAAAAGAACTGCAAACATGTTTGACGTATTGAGCTTTTAATAAGTATAGCATCACATATTTTATGTGCTACCTTAGAATAATGTTCTGCACAAGGTCATTTGCATGCCAAATATCATTGATCTATATATTTAACATGTTTGGTTATGTAGATACATGCTTATTTGATGAAAGGAAAATCATTTGACTTTATTTTTGGTATTTCCAGTACCAATTCACCAATATATTTGTCTGCTTAATTTGAAATATCCATGTTGTCTCATCTAGAACAATGAGAATCCTCATATGTTTTAAGTTAGGCAGGTGCTTAAATATCTTCATGAGCTCAGTGATAACTATGTAACTGTGGCACAACATCTCCAATGTCAATGACATTCCTTAAATTTTACTTGCCTGTCACTAGGAGTAAAATCTGCCCCATGCTGCTTCTTCTCCTGCTGTGTATGTTTTAATTCCTGAACCACACTCTCCACATTAAATATTTCTCTATGACAATTCCAGTAACATTTTCTAATCACAAAATAATATTTACCATCTTCCCCCATGTGGTTTTCAGAACAGAGGGAGCTGCTGCAGTTCTGTAGAGGTCATGAACCTGCTTGATGAAGCACAGATGAATATAAAGTATTCTACTGAGCTTAACAGGCTTTATTAATGTACAGATCCAATACACATTTTTCTTTAAATTCATCTAAAGGCTAAGGGACACATTTTTCAATTGTTATTTTGCATTTAGTTTTGTGAGATTAGTTTTGCGTGTTTTTAAAAAAGAAGTGTGATTAGAGATCTACAAATTACTTTCCGTTAATTATAGTCACTGCACCTTATAGTGCCTTTGGATTTTTAAGGGAAGAAACAACTAGCAATATAATTTGAAATAGATTTGCAGAAAATTCCCTGCTTCTTGCTCCTAATCCATACATTGACTCTCAGTTTTGACTAAGACCCAAAATTTACATTTCTTTCTCTTTGAAAGGTCAAAAATAATTCTTTGAATATAATTTATTCCCTTATTTTCTACTTCTCATCCTCCAGTAGGGCTCCGTCCATAAACAGGAATATTTTCCCACATTGCCAATGGGGAAAACATTTTCAAAAGGTCTAAGTCAGTTCATCTGAGCCATAGTCATTTTCATACTTGATGTGTGACTAGTTTTTTCAGGGTACTTCAGTAACTAAAGATTTAGAGAAGTGATCACTGTGATTTTTAATAAATATATGTTGATTTCAGTGAAAGACAAATGTTTGAATTCAAGTAGACAGTTCTGTAAATTCTCGTATTAAATGTATTTTTAAGCACGTAAGCCTTTGGCGCTGAAGTCTTTGGCACACATTTCCTTTGCAGTATAACTGCTGTTTGAGATGTTATCTTCTACTATTTCCCCACTTCTGGAGATTGTTGCTCCCAGTGGAGAGCAGGCAGGTTGGGACACACACCCACATCTCAGTCATGTCAGTAAGGAGTCTAAGGGCTTTAGTTTAAACTGCTGACCAAGATGCCTTCAATCTAGGCTCTGAAACTTTGCATTTAAGCAGCTGAGCACGTATGCATTCCATTCTCCATACTCAGCAGAGGGGCAAAGCAGATAGTGGGAGAAGGTGTCTGGCAATCTTCTGCAATTACATTTGCTGCAGCCTATTGGTAAATGCCCTTAGTCATCTGAATTCCCATTTTCAAAAATATCCTAGGCATTCCTAAGGGATTGGCTCTTAATATATTTAGGTGCTGAAATTATAGCAGGTTGTTGCCAAGGAGTGGCATGTTACAGACCATACCCGTAAAAACACAGCTGAAGAGGCTTTAGCTGCTGTTTCTCTCCTAGTGTTCAGTCTTAGAAAGAAATGGAGCATTGCTTCCTGAAAAGTAGTAGTGAGATGCCCACTGAGCAACTCTGCAGATGCCAACCCTGCCATCTGGCACAACCCCACACACTGCATGCCAGCAATATATCCCAGACACAAGCTGAAATGAATTGCATACAGCATTCCAGTGCTCCTTTCATTTACCAGCGGAGAAAAGATATGTGTGCCAATTACGATTAAGCTGTTGTTTCCATAATATAAAGGAGCCAGGCAAAACAGCAGGACTTCTGCTCTATAACCAGAGCCATTTTCTGAAACTGAAGCTTCAGCCTCTCACCAGCTCCAGCAGTCCATTTTTCCAGTGCCCTGCTAGGGACAAACTGGAATTCATTTAGCTTGCCCCCACTGCCTTCTTATTTGTGCTGAATCTATTGCTAATAAGCATACTTAATTTCACCATGTGAATGTTTCATTTCATTGAAGTTTTTAGCTGCTTGCACTTTAAATCTCTACTTGTGAACTCTTGGCATTGACATCTGGATACATTGCTTATAGGACCAGATCTTGAATTGCAGAAGGAGTTGGCACAGCTTCGGGATTTCAAGTCATCTTTATACTTCTTGATCTTGAAGTATTCTAATTATGAAGCATGTCAGACCTGTTCTTAGACTGCTCTGTGGCACCAAGCAGTAATTGCATCAGCCTGAAGCCTGCATAGGTGCAAAGTCATCCTTCCCTCTAGCCTTGTCATGTTTGCTAGTTGTAAGATTTCATAGTGAAGTAAAGAGGTTTTGTTGGTGGTTTTAGAAAAGATTTTCATCAATGTAGGAAAAAATCTTCCTTTGTTAAAAGAATGTCCAGCATTCATAATTGATGTTTGTTATGCTGCTACGTAGACTTCAAGAAAGAAGTAGAAAGCAACTGCATGTTGTTGCATATAACCATTGCAAACAAAAACAATTACAACAACCTTGCCAATCTGATGAGGAAGGCTTTAAACTATGTGGGCTATGGTATGGGGAAACAATCTCATCGTTAAGTGAGGGGACAGAGGTTGGGGTGGTCAGTATATAGGGTAGGTTAGTAGGAGGAAGGGAACCACCAGGAAGGCTGTATTCCACCCTGAGGGCCAACCTCAAATGCCTGTGCACAAAAGCACACTGCCTGGGAAATAAACAGGAGGAGCTGGAGCTTGACACGTGGTTGCAGAACCATGACATCTTTGGGATGATTAATGCAGTGGAATGGCTTGTAGGGCAGGACTACAGCTAAGGTGGATGGTAGAGCGCTTTAGGAAAGACAGGCATGGAAGAAGGTGGCATTTACATGAAGGAGCAGTTCAAATCACTCTTCAAGGAGCTTTTCTAAGGAAGATGTGGTAGGCTGTTTGAAGGAAGACTGCTTTGGGGAACTGGTAGGTAGGGTCCCACGAGAGCCAGTGTTGAAATACAAAGTTGCTCAGGAAAGCTGGCACATCTCTAAGGACAGCCTCTCAAAGCACAACAGCACTTACTCCAAAACTCAAAAAAATGCTAACTATAAGGAGAACATCTTGGTTAAACAAGGATGACTCAAACTCATGTCTGAACTCCAGTGCAAAAAGGACATATACAAAAGGAAGAAGATACTAAGCAGGAATGTAGAAGCCTTGCCTAGACAAGCAGGGAAGGTGTTAAGAAAACCAAACCTCAGCTAATATTAAAACTGGCAAGTGAAGCTAGAGTTGGACTTGGCAAGGGATATTAGAGTAAACAAGAAGAGCTTCTACAGCTGCATTATTAGTAAACAAGGATAACATGGACTTGCTGCTAAAAGGATACTGCTAAATACTCACAGCAGATGCAGATAAGGCTGTAATTCATTGCCCCACTCTTAACTGACAAAGCCTTCTGTGCTTCTGACTAGACACACAGGATTGAAAGAGGACAGAAACCACCAGCAGCGGGAGAGTTTTCTTGAGAAACCTTGGCCCACACCAGTCTGCGGGACCAGATGGAAGACAACCAGAGGTGCTGAGGCAGCTTGTTGATGAACTGGCCTCATTGTGGCCAGTGAACTGTCTTTTCTCCATTATCTTTGAGAGGTCATGGAAATCAGGAAGTCAGCAATGACTGGAGGGAGACAAAAGTTGTATCGATCTTCAAGCATATCAAGAAAAACAACCCAAGGGACTATAGGGTGGTTGACCTTACTTCAGTCCCTGGGAAAATAATCAAGTGATTTTAGAAGCAATTTGGGGGCACATGAAGGAGAAGAAGGTGATTGGGAATAACCAACAGGAATTTAAAAATGTTAATCAAGTTTTACCAACCTGCTTACCCTCTGATGAAATCAGTAGATCTGTAGGTGGCAGGGGGCAGAGCAAGTGTCTTTGACAGTGATTTTAGCAAGGGTTTAAAAACAACTTCCCATGTATCCAAGTTGGGACATAATAGTTTAAATGAGTGAACTATTAGGGTGAAAAAAAAAAGGCTCAAAAAAAAAAAAAAAGCTCAGAAGGTTAAGGTCAAAAGCTCAAATAGCCCACGGTTACTACTCTGCTACTCTGCTTAGAAAGTGTAATTCCTCTGTGACCTGTACCAGCACTGTTTTATATATCTTTACTGGTGACCTGGAGGAGGAGACAGTCATCAGTTTTGCAGGCCAAGGAATCTGGAGAGCCTAGGAACCAGGACAGGGGGACCTAATTAAATTCAGCAAGAGCAAAGGTAAAGCCAAGATCCTGGAAAGAAATTACGCTCCTGCATCAGTATAGGCAGTGGACTGCTACCCAGCAGCTCTGAAAGGGAGTTGGGGATTTTGTTGGACAGTCTACACCAGGCTACACCAGAGTCATCAGTGTGTCATGGCAGTAATGAGGATTAATAGCGTAAAGGGAAGCATAACCAGTAGATCAAGGGAAGTGATTATTCCCCTTCAATTAGCATTTGCTAGACCAGTTTCAGTGCCTCCAGTACAAGACAGACTTTGGAAAACTGGACAAAACACAGTGAAGTGCCTATAGGATGACCAGAAACTAGAGAACTTGGCCTATGAGGAAAGGCTGAGGGACTGGGCTTGCTCATCCTGGAGACGGGATGGCTCTAAGAGGACCTAACAGCAGCCCTCCAGTATCTACAAAGACGTTATAGAAAATATGTAGCCAAGCTCTAGGGAGATGTACAACAGGATCACGAGAGTTAACAGTCATAAGCTGGTATACAGAAGGTTTTGACTGGATGCAAGAATTACTTAATTTTTATTTTATGTTATGAAAATAATTAGGTTTTGGAGCAGGCTTCCCAGAGAGGTTGTGGAATTCTCCAAGAAAAGATACTGAAGTCTAAATTGCTTAAGTCTGAATTTTCATTTGCTTGGTCTAAATTAATTTTTGAGACCACTTTAAGCAGTAATTTAGACTAAGTGACCTTGTCACTTCCTTTCCCACCTGAATGGTTTTATGATTTTTGATTTTCAAAGGTTAGGCTTGAGAACTCAATTAAGCAAACTGTTAATCTTTACATGTTGCGGACTTGTAGGGCAGATCACCTGTAGAAAATCTGTGGGATCTGTTCCACTTTGCCTAAGTGCAAATGCACACATGAGAAAAGAGGTAAAGAGAGAAATAAAAAAATCGAAAGGCAGTAATGTGGTCGTGTTTCAGCCTACCTGCTTCTCTGTGCTTAATCATTCAGCTACCACATGCTACCATTGCATTTCTTGACATCAAAGAAGAATTGATATATTTCATTGACTTCTGAAGTGCTGAAGATTTTGCAGTAGCTCAGGAAGGAGAAGCTGTTTAGCACAGGTGGTTCTGTAACTGTGATGTGTTGGAAGAATTCAGTGTTAAATGATCCTCTGACTAGCACTTGCTCATACGTGCACTATGATGAGGTGTAGGATTCAAATTAGTACATTCTCCTGGAATATAAATTATGGAAGAGCAAAGGCTGGCTCAGGTGCCAGATGGGTCAGATAGATTACACTTGATTAGCCACTTGGGTCAGGTATCCTGGTACAGATCCATTCTTAGCTGCAATACATATGAGAAGAAGTTGAATTCACAGTGGACTGGGGATCTTACATTGCAGCATCCTGGTTACCGTCGGTTTAATTCAGACCTGAAGCATTGTATTATTGTGATTTATTGTATTTATGCTGGAAAACACAAGAGGGTGATTTAGCTTGCTGTTTGTGAAACTCTACTATTAGGAAAAACCCCAGCTTTGTGGCTTGGAGCAATGTAACGTTCAGTAGCCCTTTACTACGCAGACCTTGAAACAACTAAGTTTAGAAGTAGCAAGAGGGAGGAAAACACACTACTGAAGTTGTTGCTTCCCCCATATTCTTGACTTAAATGGCGAGTCAGGAGCTGCCAGCTGCTTTGTGTTGCTCGTTTCGTCAATTTCAGTTACGTGGGCATAAATCCATAAAATGTCCAAATGCTAGAGGAGCGTTTTATGTTCCACCAGCAGTTTCAGCTCCTAATTTTCCATTCTGTGGCTGAACTAGCTACCTCACAGAGTTGGTGCATACAAGCAAGTATCTGAGGATATAATTTTTAGGGGGAAATACTGCCCTATCTTTGTATGTGGCAGAAGTAATAGATACTACGAAGAGCACAAAGGAAAACTGCTGTTCTAGAATCCACATCCAGGTGTTTTTTCTCAAGGCAATTTTGCACTTCAGAACAGCAGCAACTTTTACTGCTCTGGCATTCCTTTTTTTGGGGGGGGGGGGGAACATGTGCATCTGTCATGCAAAAGAAGTTCTGAGTTCTCAGGCTCATGAAGCTTTCAGAGATTTTGCCATCCATTAAATCTCTGCATAATAAGTGAGATGTAAGTGCTGAGTTTGGATCATGGCACCAAACATAACTGATAGTAGCCCTGCGGCTATCCACTGACTTTAGCTAAATTTAAAACTTTCATTCATAAATACAGATTAAGAGAGCATGCAGACTGTTATAGCATAGCTACAGTTCTGGCACTCGAATGTGTGCACACGCATGCACACACAATTAAAAGGTAACCTCTCACTCAGGGAAGTTTTATACTCAGAAAGCTCTAAAGCATAGTCCCTGAGATTGTAGAGCTGAGTATCTGCCATGGTGTTTTATCCAGCCACTCCAGGGGAATCTTAAATGCATGCGGAAAATGTCTGCCTACACCTAGCATTCTGACTGCATCCACTACATGAAAATGAGGATATTCAGTCTTAAACAAAGCATTTTTTATTTTTATAAAGAAATCAAACCCAGTTGCAATTAAATAGCAAACAAAGGAAGAACTGGAATCCATAAAACATCAGGGGCAATATTTAAAGCAACAGAACTAAAATCAGTTTAGTATTTTCTGCTGTATTTATATACAAAGTGCACTTATTTTTAAAGTACCCTAACACTTAATTTTGCTTTCAGTTGTATTTTTTTATTTGGATTACATATGGTATTGTGATAGGATGTTTCAGAAAGCCATAAAGTGTTCTTGCCTGTAAAAGCAATGTCCTTTCTTGTTAATGCCAAGAATGCTTTTCCCAAAACACTCATTCCCTGCTCAAGACACTGTAGCTGCTAATGAGGAAAACACTGCATGTTCCTCATTGAAATGTTTTCTTCCGTTTATCTACAGGGAGTTTGCTCTGTAATAGTGAAGAATCCCTAAGTATCAATGAGTCTGAAAGTACTCATATATTGCCAAGAATAAAGTTGTAAAGCTTTGTGTGCCAATACTTTAAATTAATCTAAAATAATGCAAAGGGGACTTCGTCATCTAGGAAGTCTTTTTAAAGCCTCATCACTATTGTCTCAATTAATAAGAATATTCCATATCATTCATATCATTCACATGGCTGCCTGCCTCTATTGTGAATTGCAGTTTCGATGGATGGTGACCCTCTAAGGATGTATGTCAGAACAGATACAGTCTGATATCGGCATGCAACAAAATATACCTTCACAGCAGCAGCTTTGCAGCAGGTTGCTAGTTTCCTAGGCAGCTCTGCTTACTCACAACCTTCTTTCCTAAGCATCACTTAGCGCTCAATGCCAATCAGTCCCTTTAGAGGGCTTTTACAAAGTAGAAGCGCATTAATTCGGCATACGAATTGAGAGACTATCTTTGATGGTGAAACAAGATTAAAATGCCCATGCTCACATTTCAGTTTCATACGTAAAACATAAATAATGCAGTAAGCCTCCCCAGCACTACAGACAGCTTCACATTTTCTCTGTTGAACAGTGTTTAAAATTTACATCTATCACAAACTTTAAAAAAAAAAAAAAAAGGAAGGAAAAAAAGGCCATAAACAAAATGTCATGCCTGCCAAAAGACTTTCTTTATGTTCCCATCCACAGGGCCCTTACTCACAGTTCTGGCCCAGAATTTCCTCATGAGATGCTGTTTAAGAGCTTTTTAAAAAAACACAATGCCATTCCCATGATATATGCAGTTTTAAAATTTATATTTCTGTATGGCCAAGGCTGCTGTGTTCTGTTATAAATATGCAAAATCAATAGATTGCACAGGTCTCCATTTTTACAGGGGATACTGCATCATTAAGTACTGAAAGAATATAATGTAACTATTCAAACTGCTTAAAATATTTTGTAACCATAAATTATTATCCAAAAATATTTTTTGAGTAGATAAAAAGAGTTGTCAATTCTGCATAGTGAATGCCTCATAAGGGGCTCATTTATGGTTGAAAACTGAATAAAAGCAGTAAATTAAGAACAGACGTAACCATAGAGAAGCTGTAATCCACAGCAGATTTCCTTGGTGAATGAAGTATTGTTGTGTGGATTTATCCTCCTTGCTTGTACAGTTAACCAGTCACATCTGTGGTCAAAGTGCTGTCTGTGCACACAGACAAGTTGGGTTCAGTAACCCCATGGAGGTAAGCACATGCTGGTTTACACTGTATTGATAAAGTGCAAAATAAACTTCACCGGCTGTTTCATTGGGGCATGCTATGCTGAAGGGCAGATATAATATTGAAACTGAATTCCTGTGACTTGGAGACATAAAAACGCTAGGACATTCGAAAAACTGGAAGCAATAGCACGTTTCTCCTAGATTTTCTATTAGTATTGCAGGCCTCGTTTTCTGGCATGTTACAACAGAGTGTGTTGCTGACTCAGAATTAGTGTTTGTACTTCCTAAATACAATAATGACTGGGAGCTGCTTGAGCTATAGTGTTTGTGAAGGGAAAGCCACTTGTTATAAATATTCATTTGACAAAATGTAAATAGTTTTATAGGAGTGTAAACTGTTGCATGTTATTTGATTCAGTACAGTTGTCTCTTCCGTATTGTCACAAATGCATGTAATGAACCAGCCAGGGTGACATGCAGACTTGACAGTGAATTAGTTTAGCCTTACTGCTGTTTGTTTAACTTTGTGATTACACACCAATCAGATAACTCATCTCCTTTGTAAAGGAAAGCCACAGCAAGTTTCATATTTCTTATGCCTCTCCATTTCTTTGCTTGTTCCGGTATTTCAATGTATCATTGGATGCTAGTTTCAATTTTACATCAGGAGGTTGTACCTATTGCAGTATCACTGGCTTATTCATTCAATGTTAAAACAAAAAAAAGATGCCTGTGAATGTATTTTCATTGAGGGCTTTTTTTTTTATTTTTAATGCATGCTTCCCTAACAATACATTTCATTTCAAACAAATAAGCTTCTTTCTACCTGTGTCTCAAACGGAATTTAAAAAAGATACAGTAAAGACAGCAGCAAATGTTATTTAAAATTTGTCACACCGCTCATTTAGAGCCCACTGTCTTTACAAAGATTTTATTTTAAGTATAAAAGCATATCAAGATTTATGTTTCCTCTTCAATTCATGTTGTAGAGCACATAGTAAATAATTATGATCACCTCAACATCAAAAGTGAACTGTAGCACTTGTGTCTTACAGAGTATGGCTACAAAGTTTTGTAGTCTTTATAGATTCATCCTGTGTGTGAACTGGAAAAACATATGCATAAAATCAGTCTCTTGCTGGTCTGAAGTGTGTGCTCATATTAAGCACATGCTTAACCATTATTACTGCCTACATGTGTGTAGACAGAAGCTTACTAAATTTCTTTTTATGATTAGGAAACATTAACTGTCTTAGAGGTCTGATACTTGACCAGAGTGAAATAGAATTTGCAAATGCTTGTGTCACTTTAAATTAATCACAGACTTTGAAGGTAGTATGTATTCTGTTTGATTTTGCTCCTAACGTAAGTTTCAGGCATGTTCCAAAGACTTCAGCAAGCTTCCATCAGGCACTTAGAGACTGCTGGGAAATAAAAGATTGTTTTTTAAACAAGATTTTTTTTCCCTTATGTTCACTGAAATTTATCTGAAAATCTTATTATGGAAGATATAGGGCAGCAAACTTTTCCAGTGCTCTGAAGGATAATCTGAAATGGTTGGAGATTCATTCAGAGCTATCAAATGTAGAGGGATTTGGAATTTGTTTGGGTTTATTTTTTCATTTAGTAAGATTTCTTTCCAAAGAGGTCAGCAGAACTTTTCTGAAGGGACTTAATTAAAGTTAACAAGTAATTTTGTGTTCTGCAGCATGTTACATATTGTGAAAAGGTTATGGATTCACCCAATGCAGTGCATCAACAGTGTAAAGGTGATAGGTGAAATTCTTTTTGTTGCAAGTGCTGAGATATAATCATTTAAAAGGTCAGTTGCTCTCAAGAAGAGCATTTATTTAAGAAGTAAGTTGTTTTGGGATATGCTGCATTTTTAAAGGTTAAAATAGTGTCTTGCTGACCAATGTGATTAGCAAAAAGCAATTTTTTCTTTCTTTTAAAAAATTTCTGCATGTTACTTCACGATTTAGGCTGTTTATTAACATCCTATGCAGTGCATCATTGATTTGAAAGTTGAAAATACTAATATTTTCCACAGAATTACTGAAACTTGATACACAGAAGCTTTGAGATCTAGAATTAGTTTGTTCATATTATTATGTACATTTCTATGGCCATAAAGCTGTAACAATTCCAAGTGTAAAAACAAAGGAGACAGGGTTTATCATAGTGCAGAGTGTGCTACCTTGTGTATAAACAGTTCTTCTGATAGGAAATGTCCATCATCTAAAAGTAAGGGGGGAAAGATTGATTTTTATTTTTTATTAAGCAATTTGAGAGTGAAATATATTATGTAGGTATGATGGATAGACAGAAGTGAATTATATTTTAAGTGATAATGTGAAAGACCATAAAATCGGAGAGGACATCTAGGGAGCTGAAAAAGAAGATTTTGTTTAAAACAATTATTTAATTTTTACTGTGTCTATGCAGAGAGGTTCATATGCAATGAAAATCATGTTATTTGTTTAGCTGAGTTTTTCCTTTTTTTTAAAACAACATTTCAAATTGGCATTAAGTCACAGTGTTCTTTCTACTCACACTGTTCAATGATCCATTGACATCAAGGAGGAAAGAGATCTTTTGTAACTGTTCTTTGCCAAGTAAGATGTTCAGTAACTCTTTTCCTTGATCTTAAAGATTGCCAGTACAGAGCAGCATTTTGTTCTTAATTTGTTTAAAATGCTTTGGTTGAACCGTTACACTATATAAATTATACTAGCCATGAAAACAAAAGTATTTTAATGAAATGGTGTTGATCACTGTATCCACTGAAGACTGTACCTTCCAGAGTAAATTATGTGAGCAGGAAATGGGGGTGGAGAGGAAAGTGTACGTAAGAAATTAACAGCTAAAAATGAATGACTTACATTTGTTTCAGGATAATTTTTACTCAAATAAAGCCATCCTCCTTAATTTGCCTTGCCTTCCATTTGAATGAGGGCAAAATCTATTTCCTGGGCAATTTTGCACAGCACAGATATTAATACTTTGGGGTTTAATTGTATCCTGTGTTTAAATACACTGTGGGTGAAACCCTAGACCTCTGCTTAATTGCTGTGAGAAAATAGCCTGATTTCTCTGAGATTAGGCACACGCTTATGTATACTTTGACCCACGAGTGCCTCCTTCAGAATTAATCTTCTAAGGTAGTGGGATTTGCTTTTGTACGTGCAGTAGACCCATTCATGACAAACGGTGCCTAATAAACCAACTTCACCCTCCAGACCTTTCTTTTGCTGTCAGAGTTTTTCTTCAACTATTCATTTCACACATCCCCTGTCCAGTTGCTTATTAGCAAATAAACTTTAAAGCAGGCAATAGGAATAAATTTAATGATTCTTCTTAATTAGAGAGGCTTAAGGTTTAAATAATGTGCTGCGGAACTGGAAATGTAAAGAATTTCCATTTAATTGCTAGGCAAAAATATTCTGAACCTGATCCAAATATGCTGGCTGTTAGAAGACAAATTTCCTCATATTTATTTTTAAAATTTCCTCTGTGCTATTCTTCAGTTGAACCATCTATTCCATAAAAGCCCTTTTCCCTCCATCATCTGCACTAGGATTGTTTCTATAAGATGTAGCAAAAAGTTCTGGTTTTCAAATATTTATATTAGTCAAAGTTAGTCCTGTTTATACTTTTTGGCAATATAACTTTTTCCTTAAAAATGAAGTACTTCAATTTAGCTAAACAAAATGTGTTGAAATGGATGGTCTTATAAACTTAAGTACACTTGGCAACAGAAAGGACTAAGACTCCAACCAGAAAACACTGGCTCGAGTAGCCCCCACTCATACAAATATCTCATTAACTTCAAAGGAACAATCTGTGTGAATTGGAGTTTTCAAAGTCTGGCACTAATGCACCCATCCTGACTGCAAATGCTGAGACAGATGTATAAGTTTCCTTCATTTTATTAATGCTATTAAAATCATGAATAGGGACCATTAGCAAAATATTCCTTTATGTGTTTTTCTACAAATAATATTAATGGTTACAGGAGTATGCCCTAAAATTAGAAGATATAAACATTTTTTCAGTTTTCAATTAGCTTTAGACAAAATCATCTATGTTTTCATAGTTCCACAAAGCAGAACTATGTATTTGCTTTAGGGATATTAAATCCAACATCCATATACTACATTTGTAAGAGTTTAGGTGAAAAGTGTTTGAGTTCACTTTTTGAAATCAGTAATATTACAGTAGTAGAAATAATGATCGAGTATAAGAAGAAAATCCCAGGTGAACTGCTTCTTTTAATTAAGTAACTGTATTGAAAATCATATGAATAAAATGTTATTTAACTTCTGTAAGTTTGCATTTGTTCAACCAGACTTTTTGCTAATTATCAGTTACTTTGATTTTTTGCCTGTCATTTCCTAAAAAACTGACCAGAAACAACCTGAAATTAAAGGCTGGGTTTATTTGTTTAGCTTTTTTTCTTTTTTTCTTTTTTTTTTTTTTTTCTGGTGGGTTTTTTTTTTCTTCTTTATTTTTTGTGGTAAACCCTCTAGCTATTGTTACGGCAATAAGCCTTGGTTGGCTGATACTGAACTACACAGTCAGTACTCTTATAAGGGAAATGCAGTCTTCATTAAACAAGCCTTTTAACAGCAAGCCAAGCTTGATTAAAATCATATACAGATGAAATCATTTCTTTACAATTCCTTTGTAGTTTTGTGCATTCCCAATAACTCTTTAGGCTTAACAATACTTTAGAGACATCTGCGTTACTACTTAAGATCCTGTTGTTACTTCCAATTACTGCTTAGAAGTCAAAATACATAGAATAATTTCTGTTCAAATAACTGCAAGTGTATTAATGTGATATACAAATGTGAAATGGGTTGGGCAAAAGTAAACATTACAGAAGGCAAGGAATTAGGGCTAGCTGTCTTATACAGAATGCCTCTGCTAAAACCTTAAGGGGCAAAACTTTAAAAACAAACAGGAAACATTCTGTGAGCTTTGTTATTGTTACTCTAATCAAGCTGCGATAGCATACAGCAGTCCTAAATTACTTTCTATTGTAAAACATAGCCACTACTTTGTCTGCTTAATTTATATTTGGACAGTCATTAAGAGTTTATGCTTCCTAAATTTACATGCACAATGTAAAAAGAAGCAAACTTCACTAAAAGGAAAATAGGAAATCTTTTTTCTGGCATCTAGTCAGAGGGAGAATATTGTTGGTAATACTAAACAAAAGAAAACAAAACAACTCTCTTCTATCTATTGGTTAATTTTATTAGCCAGAGTCCAATTAAGTAACTATAATCCTGTTGATCTGTATTACTGATGTGCATTCCTTCCACAGCATAAATAGGGGAGAGCTTAGGACTTCACGGATGGCAGAGGCCGTTGCAAATGACAATTCACTACTAAACAAAGCAAGAAAACAACTCAATCAAAAGGTCAAATTCCTTTCTATGGGTGATGACAGAAGGATGATAAGAGGAAAGCCTTTTTCTTTCCTTCCTTCTTTTAATGCATCCCTTCCTCAGTAAAGGGAAGTCTTTAAACTCCCCCTAATCAACAGGATCTCAAAAGTGGGTCCACCCTACCCTGCCAGCTAACAAGACAATCCAGGACATTAGCCACTAGTTGTCAGAACTAGTAGGATGAGTTGATATAAAGCTCTTTTTTCAAGAACTTGTAATATCTGACCTGCACTTTTATTCCCAGCCCACATGTACATACATATCTTCTTCACCTTATGTCCTGGGTTGAGCAGCAGCAGTCATTTTTCTCCTTCTTAGGAGCTAGTACAGTGCTGTGTTTTGATCTTTTGGCCTGGGAACAGTGCTGATAACGCCGATGTTTTCAGTTGCTGCTCGAATATTTGGTGTGGCCAAGGACTTTCTGAGCCTCATGCTCTGCCAGGGAGGAGGGGAGGCTGGGAGGGAGCAGAGACAGGACACCTGACCCAAACTGACCAAAGAGGTATTCCATACCACAGCACGTCATGCCCAGGATGTAACTTGGAGTTACCCGGAAGGGTTGGGACTGCAGGGTTGGAAGAGGTATTGGTCGGTGCTCGGCTGGGGGGAGTGGGGCGAGTTATTGGTCGGCTGGTGTTAAGGTGTTGTATTCTTTCCTCTTGTTATTTCCTTTATCATTATTATCATTGGTGGTAGCAGTAGTGATCTATGTTATACCTTAGTTACTAAACTGTTCTTATCTCAACCCGTGGGAGTTGCATTCTTTTTGATTCTCCTCTCCGTCCCTCCAGGAGCAGGGGGGAGGGCAAGAAGGGGGGGGAGTGAGTGGACGAGGTTTGTGGTTGGGTTCAAACCACGACACCTTATCAGCTGGTTAGCTTCCATATACTGTTCCAGTGAAACAGCTTTAATGCTTAGGCATGAAGAGCATCATTCTGTGTAGTCTTTCCAGAGGAAGGATTCTTGTAACTTATCCTTAAGACTTACAGGATTTTGTCCATACCTGTTACCAGATAGCATATTTGATCATGCAGAGTGCCTGTGTATTTGCAAGACAAGTACCCCTATTTTCTCTTTGGTAATCCAGATACTGAGCTGTTTCTACCATGTGTCTGCATTCCACATTAACTCCCACAGAGTGGCTATCCCTGTCTGACATAGAGTAAGGATTGCACCTATACTCGTTTGATTGAAGGACTCTGTATGCAGTTCAATTGGTTGTGGGTGCGTTCTTTTACTGTGTGGAAAGAACTGAAGACTTGAATCATGTCTGTTTCTGTGCACTTTTCAGCGGGATCAGAAATAATGCTGTTCTACTGCATAAACTCTTGTGAATCCCCAGAGACTCTGCTGAAGTTGTGAACAACCAGTAGCAAGCCACAGCAGTACAGACAGCAAGTTATGAATCACTGCAGTCCCACTGTTCAGTATTTCATGTATTATTTCCTTCCTCCTTTCTTCCTTCTTAAAAAATGTAGACATGGTTTTGCATCTACTATGCCTATCTAATCTATACACTGCCAGAGTATACGAATGCTATTTCACTGGCATTGCTATTTGTGTTTACAGCCAAAGCAATCTTCAATGAAAAGAAACAAGTAAAAAATCAAGAATGAAAAGGAAATATTGTGGCAGCTTCTTGGCTACCAAAAATCAGATAACACCGCTAAAGCCAATGGAGCTGCACCAATTTATATTTGTTCTAAGTCTGACTTAAAGTTTTAGAAAATAATGCTTTCTGATGTCTTCCCTACAAAACCTTTCTATATATTCCATGTTGCATGCATGTGTGTGCAACAAACTGTCTTAATCTTTAAAAAAGGAAACCAGGCCAGGATAAATATAGATGGGAAGATACCAGTAAATAAAAGTAATGTGATCTTTTCAAATAAGTAATATGCCCTCTCTAATGCTAATTGAAAACCAAAAGAAGGGATACAGACCATTCAAATATAGCCCCTTTTTAGAGGGACGTTCAGTTTATCAATAAATATTAATAGCTACAGTTTAAAGTCATAACCCAAGATTTATAGTATTTAAATTAAAACTACCATATTACAGAAACAGATAGGGTAAGGCATCTGCAAGTAGGGAGCAGAAAAATATCATGTAACAATAGTTATCTATCTGTTCAGTATTCAGGAAGTTTACATGTTCTGTTAATTTTCTTTTACATCTTTAACTCACTTATTTGACTTTATTTCTAAATTGTCAGTTTCCCTAGATATCTAACCTATCTAAAATCACCACCAGAACTTAATTTTTCCCAAGGAATAACTTTTCTGAAGAAACAGTCTTCTTTTGATTTGTCTATATTATTCAATAGATTATTGTTCATACAATTAAAACTCTGGACTTTTCCTTCCTTGACACTTATTTATTAATGTAGGCATAAATATCACTGACCCAAGACAGTATTGTTTCATAACACCTTTCTAGCTATGTGGTTTAAGTGATGAATATACCTGGGTTCTAGCACAACATGCTCTTTCATTCATTGTCTTTTTAGGTTCTTAGTTTCACACTTCAAAAGTACCATGACCTTTTGTCAGCCCACAGTGTGAGCGTCTTCATCAAAGAAGTCCCTGAAATGGAAGGTAGATTGTTAATTGTCAGGCAGTCTTAGACAAAGAACACAATGGGGAAGGAGTTCTGAATAAGATGGTCTTTCAGTAAAAAAAAATAAATCTTTTAAGTTCATTATAAAATTCCAATAAATTAAGCTGATAAGATCTAAACAAGAGACTTTGTACAATTCAGTTTGCCTTTAATCACACTTCAGTCTGTCATCAACTGGCCTTATCAAAACTTACAGGTGTGATATTTACAAAAAACATCATTATTCTTCTATGTGCAGCATGTCAAAGCCTAGTATTATTTCATCCCACAGCTGAAGTATTAATTTAATTGGTATCTGTTTGCTCATCTGTGAAAAGTGTCCATCTCTCAATAACATTGTTACAATTTCTCCTAGTGTATTGATAGAAAAGTAAGACTGAGTTCTATTTGCCATACTTTTTTATGGTAGGTCAGCTCAGCAGCTCATTGTTAGCTAAAACAAGATAGCACAAAGAATGTTGCCATTTTGAGAACAGAACTTTTACAAAATTATTCTTTTGTAGAAAATTGCTTCATTTCACACAAAAAAAAAACAACTTGGAAACTGTGTTTGAAACTCCTTCAGATCTTCCTCCTTCCAATAGGTAAGGCAATAGGTAAGGCTTCTTATAGTTTAACTTACAGAGATGCCGTAACATCACTGATATCTCCTTGTATGATACCATAATGACAGTCTACGTGTAATTCTTGATATTTAAATGAACAGGTTCTAGCGATAACATTTCTGAGCAAACCTAATAATGACGTCCCTTGAACAGGACAAATTTTTTTACTATAGTAAGATCAAACTTTTATTTTGACATTTGGAAGTTCCTTTTTTTACTTAGGCTGTGTCTCTCCTGTTTTTTATCAACTGAACCAAAAATTTCCTAGTCTCCTTTTCCTTTTCTCCATTTTTCACTCTTTAGCATGCCTTATTTCTTGAGGAGATTATATCATGCTTTAAACATCCTTCAGTTATCTATGAATAGCAAAATTAGAATAATGACATAACAGTTTTTGCTGAATAGAAGCACTAAAGTTACCCTACACATTTATAGGTCTCACTACATTAAAATTTGAACAGGGCTAACAAACAAACTCCACTGTGCAGACATTATGTTGTCTGGCACTTTGAAAAAAAAATACAAATTTGGCAAAAGAGAATATCCACAAATTTACTTCCCATTTATGTAGACTTAGCTAAATATTACTCTTAACAGCCATTTACTTTAACTGCTCTATTATCTCCAAATTCATTTCCATTGTAAAAGTTTATCTATGTAATATTATTGAAGTTCAATTTTATAATTATATATGAGATCTAAATTAAAAGCATAGTAAGATTTTAAGTATTTTTTTAAAAGCTTACTTCAAGAGCTGTGATTATTTATCTGTGACATCTTAATTCTCGAAAAGTAGGAATATCAAATTACCTGTTGAAAACAAATGCATTGAAACAACTTGTAATTACATGCCTATTTAGTCTGCACTTGGATAAAACATTAGCTTCTCTTGTTTTTCTTCCAAGACTGATAAATTCTGATCAAATCCATTCTGACCAAACTGCATTCAAATGTCCATAAAAGTAAAGGAAACAATATAAGGCACATTCTGGCTGGGGTGATTTTACCATTTGTTTCAAGTTGATTTCTTACAATTATCATCATAATTGCAAGGTTACCAGAAAGAATGTGGAAAACAGGGGCAACTGCAAAAGTGATCCACTTCAGGGCAATATGAATACTAATACACTTCACCACTAGGTGATCAGGAAAGATCAGTTTCCCTGGAACACTGTAAAGTGTAGCACATGATTTGTAAACTAGACACATTAGTTTAAAAGAAAAGACATTAACTAAACAATAGCTCATGATAGTCCTTGTTCCCTCTTTTACATCTCCTAGTTAAAAACACATGTACTGCTTCTAATACTGTACTGATAACCCTGGTGTTATTTGAGGTTATTTGTTTATAATGTAGCTCATCATTTGTATGTATTGTCTGTATTAGTAAGTATTGTTTCTCATTTGGATAAAAGTGGCATCCCTTTAAGTTTCCCAACCAAAAGCTTCCAGTGAAGGTGGTGAAGGTTTTTTGTGTATTCTGTAGCTTGTATGTCTGCTGGGGCTCCAAAAGTTTGAAGCTTACACTCAAATCTGCCTTAAACGTTCTGGTAGAGATGGGCACCCACAATACTTACAGCCACTCAAGTACTCAGTATTATCAGACTATTGAATTGTAACTATGGAATAAACAAACTTAGAACTAGTGTTACAGAGAAGCAACAGGTGAAATTATGCAGGACCACACACCACAAGGTCTCCACCAGCGTGAGGCAAATTATGCCTTGAGTCTCCCGCATGTGAGGAAACATACTCATGCTTTTTCCTGTGCCTATATCCTTTTCACAGGGTAGTGCATCTCTGAAAGGGAACTGGATACCAAATCATTTGGGCCCTACACAATTGTATTTATTTTTTATTAAAGCACATAAAATACTTTGGAATAGCAGGGACTACCACACACAAAAAGAAAGCCTGGATATATGGTATTGAAGGGAACAGGGAAGGAAAAGAGGAAATAAATTGGTGACCTACTTGAGCATCAGGTTGAGAAGTCTCTGTCAATTCCCATTTCCACGTCATGGAGGGAAAGAGTTTAAGGGAAAAGTCAGGTAAACAGCATGCACATCTAAGCTCTTGCATTGAGAAAGGTAGCTAGATTTCCACTGAGACTTTATCGGGGGGGGGGGGGGGGGGTGTGGAGTAGGTGGGGGGAGTGTGGCTTAAGGAATGGATTTGCTACAATTGTCATTCTAAATTTTTAGAAGGATGTTCCACAAACTGCTGTCTTACAAGTGTAATGCTTCTTAATAACTACTTTGTGTTAAGGTTTTCCCAGTAATTTTCTCCTTACAACACATCTGGAGCAATGTCTGTTATAGTTAGATTTTATAATCCTAGGGGGAACACTGCACATTATCAGTAAAATGTTTATGTTTAAGAACAAGAATTAAATCCTTTCTTGGCCAGTACTCTGAAGTGTATGTTCAGACTTCCAGCTTCTTTTAATCACTTTCCTTTTAGAACTTTAGCAAGTGGCATCCCCTGCCCCAGCCCCTTTATTAATGGCCAGTTGTAAATGACTTTAGCAAATGGAGCACCATTTGTCACACTGTAACAAGTGACGCACTGTACTGTATTTCTAGCCCTACCACTTAATTTAAACATTGAGATTTATAGCTCATCATCATCCTCTCTATCTTTCTGTTCCTTCTTTGTGTCTTTCCAAGTGCTAAAACAGGTTGTTGGGAAAGAGGTTTTTAAGTAAAAGCATTTCTACCTTGGCTCAGAGCATCAAAAACCACTCATTTGACTCTTTTACCTGTATAGTGAATTCTCCTGGTGGTTTTTCTTCTTCTGTTTAATTGCTTCTCCACATTTAACTGATATTTGATTAAAAGATCCCCCTATTTTACAATTTCTCTCAAAATAATCCCACTGTAATTCCATTGCAGTCACCTGTGTATACACTATATTTGTTTATTACTTTGAAAGACACATATGGTTCAGTCAGCAGCGAACTTGTATTGCAAATTAAAAACTTTTATTTGAACTTGAAATTAGTTCTTTCTTCAGTGTGCCACTCTGCTCCATGCCATCAGCAAATTTCCCTGGGCTACAAATTTGTAGCCCATTCCTCTGTCTAGGCTATATAGATTTTTATATAGATTACAGACTCTGTGTGTGATTTATATACTGCCACATGGAAAGTGGCAGACATCCAAGAAGTGACCCCACCGGTTTACAGCTCCTATGAATCAAACATCTGTTCTGTGTTTGTGTGCATTTGTTTGTTTGTTTACTTAAGAGCACTGAGCATTGGCCTTGCACATGCTTACCTTATCTCTTCTAACAGAGCAGGTAGGTTTGGGGGTTTTACTTTTAATTATAGTAGATAAGCATACCTTTTTTCATGTACTGTTAGCAATCAGCTGCTCATTTCCTTCCAAACTGGTGAGACCACTGGTCTCTTGGTCAACTATGAATTCCTAGCTGAACATGAGAGCCCTGAAGCAAATGTTACATCTGCAGCAGTGTGTAGATTTAATACTTCCAGACTGCAGTCATTTGGTCTGTTTTCTCCACTGTCAAACATTTTATGAAGTTATTTCACCGATACAAAGTAAGTGCAATACAGAAATTCAGTAACACGCATGCAGAATTTCCAGGTACACTAATGCTGATATTTTGCACTGTTTATGCACCACTGTAGCTTATCAAAAACGGCACAGGTTAGCAAATAACCAGGACCAGCAACATCTGTTAGGCACGCTGTCTGCCAGGTCAAAGACAGTGAAGTTAATAGCCTATGTTTCAGTCTTTCTGTAACAGTTGTCACCAGCTCTGTTTTCTGCACTAAAAGAATGCTGAAACCATTCCATTGCTTCTTTCCTGAATCCTTGCAGCTACAAGCCTAAGCAGGGCCTTGTAATGTGAAATGGTATTCAGCAGCTTTCAGAAATTCCATATAAATAATGTCATATGACTGTAACTTCTCAGAAAAAAAAGAAGAGTTAAAAATCAAGCAAGTTGTTTTAGCTAGAATTCCAGTTGCATGTGTCTACCTTCCAGGAGCCAGAAAGGCAGTCAGGATCTGTCTGTGCTGTGTGCCTGCACTACCTGCAGCCTCAGCTGAGACTGATGAGGTCTCCATGTGTACTAGTAAGGCTGTTCAAGTCCAGGAGTTGCCTTGCCTACAGTCTTTGAGCTTAGCTAAGGGTTGGCCTGAAACATTTTCAGTTTCCCAAAAAAACCCACCCTATCTATAAATTGGGAAATGAACTGAGAATAGAAAAACTGGAAAACGATTCATCAACCTGCTGCTCGCCAATGTGGTCTTCTGTAAAACTTCAGGAGGAATTCCAAGGAGTCTGCTAAATTTAAGGGAATTAAGAAGCCATAGTTACTGAACAAAATGAATCAAATTCAATTCTAAAAAAAAAGGAGGTAAATTTTTATTAAATTTTATGAAGCTTCACCTGTTCACATAGCTTTAAATATTAACCCAGTAAATCACCTTGTATACACCTACATTAATCCATTGTTTTCTATAATGTATTCTCAAATGCTTTGTCTCCTCTGATGCAATCCCCACTCACTTTGAATATGATCCGTTTGTATATGTTGGCCAAAATCGTATGTTTGTTTTCCCAGTGCTGTGTCACATTGCAAGCCCTTATTTAATTTGGTGTTCACTACTAGCCTTAAGTCCCCGGGTTTTTTTTTAGTGCTTTCCAAACGCTGTCTTCCTTCCATAGTATATTTCTGCTACAGATTATTTCCCTTAAGTATTTGACGTTTTAGTTTTCAATACAGAATATTTTTTTTTTTTTGGTTTTCGGATTTACTCCCCAGGTCTTGTAAGTTATTTAGCTCTCCCTATCATTTAACACCATTTAAATAAAGCTTCATAAATAAAGCTTCATAAATAAAGCTTCATGTGCAATTAAGTTGTATTTCCCTCTTCTCCCTTTTTTAATTCATTTATGGGTAAGTAAGGGCGGAAATGCAAAAAGGTTACAATGGAAAAAGGGGGGAAAGGTTACAGATGGAATTAACACCAGTGCCCACAGTATCTCGCTGGGTACCTCTAATTCCCTTTGTATATATGAATATTAAAAATTAGTATGATACCTTTGCATATCCTCTAAAATATCTTCGTAATTTGAAATAAGCATGTTTTCTATTGGATGGAATATACCACAATAATCTGGAATGTTTTATCTCTTTTGAACCTCAGCATTATTTTTTTCTTTGTATATGAGTGTATTCAAAAAGTCATTGTGTAAAGCAGTATGATTCCTGTTGCACAAAATGAAAATGCCAGCATTTTACCTCTTTTCAAGGCAGAGCTGTGTATTTTAGTTGGTGACTGCATTAACTGTGCACAAGGCTAGAATGAAGCTTCAGTGCCATCATGATGTTTCTTTAAGCAGTGTTTTTCCAATTTCAGACACAATTCTAAGAGCATAATCTAAGACATTCCCTCTGGAGCTGCCTCCATACACAAACACACTTTAATAAGTGAGACCTCTGCCAGGGTCATCAAGACTGAAATGAACAACAACAAAAAAATCTTCAGCACTGCTCTTATTTAGTTAGTGACCCAACCTTACCCTTTAAATATAGTAGGATCAACATACTGGGGCATGACCTCAAAAAGCTGTCGTGTCGCTTTTACTCTGCTTTTCTTTTAAATTGTTATGTAAGTTGGGGAACTCAGCTACAACGTGTGCTGTATCATATATCTAGATTTATTTCTCTGGATTATGGGAAATATCTGTGGAGTGGGTGTGTTTAATTATTTGCAGATTTATATTGGTATTTTAGGATTGAAATGGCAAAACTGAAAAATAAAAATGTCACCAGTAATTTTTTAGCAACTGAAAATGATCACCTTATTAGTATTCAGTAGTTCTGTCCAAATCAGCCATTCTTTGTTACTGTTTTCATTCCACCCCAATTTGATTCAGACTTGGACAAGTCTTTGGCTGAACAAAAATTATTGTAACAGGACTGACAAAGCCTGCAAAAGTAACTCACAATTATCCCATCTTGCTTCAGAATTACTAAATATTAGTTTTAATGTCACTAGTACACAGCTCCTTATTCTGACAACAGGCAGAAACACCATTTGGTAGCACGAGGAAGTGTTTCATGTTGTTTTAATGTTAACTGATATTTCAAGGATAAAGGCAAAATTCCAGCTGTGAAATAATACATTTAAAATTATTTGTCTTTTTTTTTTTTTTTAAGTGACACTTTATTCTTTTATTTTAATAACACATGGTTTTTAAAACATTGCTATATAACCAAAGCCAAGCACCTGAAGGGAAACAGAAAGTGTGAAGTATAAACTTTCCCTAGTGTGCTTAATGTTTTTTAATAGTAATTATAATAATAATAACAACAGTTCTAAGACCACATTAAAGCCCCTGTTCTGATACTATGGCCTCTGTCATAGGCCTGGTACACATTAGGAAAGCATACTGTAACACAAAAGATATCCAAAGGGATGGGAGAGGATGACACAATCTAAACATAAAACAAGAGTGGGGCAACACCTGCACTTCCTTTCCCAGGAACGCAGCAAGATCTAACATATGAACATTTTCTTTCAGAGTTTTCCCCCCAGTATCTTTCTCAAACAAAGCCCATCTACAAGTTATGAAAAGGCAGCAATTAACTCCATTGTTCTACATATAGTATTAAGGAAAAGTTATTTTCTGTAAGGAAGGGGAACAGACCAAAAAAGAGCCAGAGTACACTCTGGTATGATTCATAGCACTGCATGGGAGAGATGATGTTTCCATGTTTTCCCTGGCGGATGTGAAAGGCCACTGACATTTGCATCTCTTAGGATAAACCAAAACAGACACAAGTATAGTTTTGAGAGTTCTCAGTTTGAATTTGTAACAACATGGTATTTCATCAGTTTTTTCTTAGGAGGCCTTTTATCTTTAAACCACAGATCAGCATCTCAAACCCCAGCGAAAGATTGGAATTCCAAGTTTAGAACATGTTGTGTTTAGAACATATCTTTTCTTCCTTAACAATAGTTTCTAATTTTCTTTTATAGCTAAGTTTTCACATGAAGTTTGGAGTCATTTCTAGTTTGAAATTTGTCTACTTCTGCTTTTTGAAGGTTTATTTTTCAGAGACACTGTAAAAATGGTATTTTTAAGTGCCATGAAACATCACATAAAATGTAATAAGAATGGTTAGGTATTTTATCGGAATCAAAATTATGGCTGTGATTTTATTTTTCTTTTTTAATATAAAGAATGAATCACCTTCAAATTTCAAAACAAGAATGACAGATGCTTCTTTTATCTTGCCTTTGTCAGGGAGATGAACTAGTTGTGTTTTTCTCAATCTTTTATAGTCAAAGCATCATCCAACCCTGTTGAAAAAAAAGTGTGTGGACTACAGTGTCTCCAACTCTTATTCAACAGGTAGGAAAGAGGGGTAATAAATAAAATATTCAACATTTAGATTAAACTGTACTCTGTGATTTAAAAAATATATAGAGAGATAGATATATCTTAATTTCATTGCAGTAATTACAAATATAGGTTCCCAACTGTGTCTGCCTGCAGGTACTGACTGCAGTGGGAAGCCAGCTCCCGATTATGCCTGCCTGTGGGTATTGACAGCAGTCAAGAGCCAGGTTTTGCCTCTGCCTGCCAGGAGGCATTTGATAACAATTGGGAGGCAGCTCCTGACAATGCCTGCTTGCTGGCGGAAGCAGCAGCCCTTCGCAGCTCACCAGTGGTCTGCAGGCTGTTGAGTTATACTGGATCAGATTAACCTCCGGAGGTCCTTTCCAATTCTGTTTTCTAAAATAGTATGATATGACTTGCAATAAATTTCAGGGATGTCAACAGGATTTTAGGAAAGGCTTTGTTTTAGAAGATGCTAATGAGCTCTGCTGATAGATTATCTCACTAGAGAGGAGAAAATGAATTTATTATGTCAACTAGAGACTTTCTAGAGAAGTTGTATTAATTTAAGACCTCTGTGAATTATCCTCTACTAGTACCCTGAGAAAGGACTGTTAACAGAATAAGTTGTGTAGGAGTCTCTTATGATGACTACGGAAAAGTCTCTCTATACCCACCTCAATCATAAAAAACAATGCTGCACCAGATCACTGGTGATGTGATGGCTCATGAAGGCCTACTCAGTAATTTAAGATTGGAATTAGCTTCACAAAGTCAGTCAGAGATGAAGTGTGAAAGAGTGGTGGGGGAATACAGGCACTCCAGCTCTGCTCCCTCTTCCATCTGCCATACATTTTGTTGTGGAGTCCTTAAACGAAGAGGAAGCAGGAGGAAAACTTGAATTTAGTAAATGGCAATGTATTTCTTACCTTGGGAGAGCTGATAAAAGGCATGTTTACACTCAGTGTCTTGGAGCGTATACTTATGAATCCAGACAGTTTTTAATTCTGCTTACTGTACATTGGAGTCTAAAGAACAGATGTTCTTGATGGAGGGTACAGTGTTGGTTTTTGCTTCTTTTCTGAATGATAATCAGTAACAGTTTTCCCTCAATTAAGTGTGATCAGCCTCCTGTTTTTCAAATGTAAATGTTCTGCAAAAGCTGACAGAGTTGAGATAACTGGACTAAATGCTCTCCTCAGGTCCCTGGTTTCAAGACAGCTAACAAGCTGGGTTCTTCAGAACATGGACAGAGAATAATAAGCAAAGTTTGCTTCCAGCTCTTTAAATTCATCAGTGGTATCTCTGTGGTAAAAGTCACTGAGGGGTCAGGATTTGTTCCACAGAATATGTGGCTCTCAGCAGTTGAACATCAGTATAATCAGGTGCTTCTTCAGTTATGAGTCTGAAATCTAGCGGAAAGTCTTCTAGCAGTGGAAGGTTACAGATAGCAGGTTTTATGTAATCATATTCAGAATGAGAGGATAATAAACAGCAATATTTGAAGGCAGGATTTCTTGCGAGAATAAATTTTGTTTGAAAGTTTTACAGATTAAATACTGGAAAATACACAGGGGAAATAATAGTCTTTAATACATAAAAGGCTCTGAGTAGTTGAATGTACAGTTGCATCTTGGAAAAAGAGTAAGGTTACAAGACTGAGACTAAGGACATATATAGTCATTAACTACTGAAATTTATATGAAGTCCAATGGTGCCTGAGCCTATCTGAAGATTAGGAAAGCTCTTTTTCTTAGTTGTGTATTGACACATTTTCAGAACAAAAACATTGTATGCAAAATTTTGCTTCTAGAGTAAAAGAAATAATTAGTTGCACTGACTGTGAGCAGGTTACAGGTTATAGATGAATACAGGTTATAGACTGAATCAAGCTTGTTTCTTGTCAGGTTAATATTAATATTAATACCAATTTATATTCACTGCTGTGATTTTTGACAAGCCATCAGTTCTGTGCAGGCTTTAAAGAACATGGTTGCAGGAATTAAACTACACATCTGTTGCATTTTACTCTTTAGAAGTGAGACTCATTTTATTGTTTAGAAAAAGTAGAGTCTTAAGTTGTCTTACTCCTTCAAAAAGACATACCCAGAGTGTTTCAATCAAGTATTAAAATTTCATTCTTTCCTTCCTTGAAAGTTTCTTTGTAGCAGCAGTTGCCTATGTAGTCTGAAAACACATCAGAAAACATTAAACCAATATACCCCTATTGGCTATAAATTTCTTGGGAGACTTATGATGCTTAATAATAATGACATGAATTATAAAAGATCTGCAGTAACTGGCTTAAAATTCTCTTATGCAAAAACTGTCGAGAAGTTTCCAGCAGAATTTGGTGTCTTTCCTTTCTATCCATTGTGACTGTGTTCAAGACAAGCCTTGAGGGCATTTACTTTCACATGTATTAAATAATCATTAAGTATTTTGAAAGCAATAGAAATAAAAAGCAGTTAAGTTCCACAAATACAACAAGTATTTATCTCACTGAGTCCAGAAAAGAAGCAGATGGAATGTATTTCCAGTATTATTAAGCATTACAACTTGTTTAAAAGCTCCCAAATTTGCAGTGCAGTGTACCTGAATCACAGATTGTATATTACTCCCCAGTCTCATTAGAGCTTTCAAGGAGAAAGCCATCCTTACTTCTGCAAGCTACTAGTGTGTCTGCCAATGCAATTTATGGCGCAGGAGTGACCATTAACTCCTACTCCTTTAAAACGTATTTTCTCTTAGAGACCTTGACAAGTTAGACATAGGACAAAAGTGTAGTTTATTGACTTCTGATTGAAGAAGATGGAAAAGTCTACTAAAAAAAAGAAAGTAACAAAAATAAAGCTTGAATTATGTATACTGTAAGGTAATAAACAAGATGTCCTAACCACTAAATCCTCCCATGAGAATATATTGTTATTTATTACTTCTAGTACACTGGAGAAGTTAAAGAAGGAGCAGGGCACTGTTGTGTTCAGTGCTGTATGGACAGAACAAAAGCCTATTTGAAAGAATTTACCAAATATGTTTTCATTTGAACATATATTCATAATCCTAACTGTCATATATTTAAAATTTAGTCACAACAGTCATCTATAATTACCTATCTAAATAAATATGTAGCTCACCTCTCAAAGCAACATTTGCTTTTCATTCGTGCCCACAGACCCTAAACAAGATCAGGGCAGCAATGGGCTGTCCTTGCACTGTATAAAAGTGTTAGCTTGTCAGGAGTCAAGAGAAGCAAAATGAGTGGCTAAGCATGCCGGAGTAGAGCACGTCAGAAGAAGGTAAAGAAAGTTCAGCCTTCCTTCAGATCAGTTTCCTGTTGTCTAGATCCCTTTGACAGTAATGAAGCCTTGCTTAGACCAACAGTCATTTATTTCTGCAGCACTTGCTCATGGCAGTGGCCCTACTCATTCCAGTTTGACGGACTGCTGCCAGCACACCATTTAGTTATAAATATTTGCAGTATCTGGCTTTATTCATAACTAAATTAGTTTCATTATGATGCTAATTTTTATGATACATATTCTATTGTAAGTGTTTCGACTGCTATAAGAGGGGATAAGAATAGATCTTGTTTCAATACCAGCCCAGAGAACATGACTTCATTGCTGAGTTACAGCCACTAACGTGGCTGTGGGGGTATTTACAGCATACAGTAGTATTTCTAAAGGCAAATACAGAAAATATAGTAATAGACAAAACAAAAAAAAAAATAGAGTATAAGGTACACAGTTTGACAAAGGTGTGAAGCCCAAAACACTTAGCTATCTGATCCATTTTCACTGGGAAGTGTTTAATGCTGCTTTCAGTCATAACACATGGCCTCCCTGTGCTTCTTTGTTCCCAAGCGTAAGACTGTTCATAGAGAAGTCCAAAAGATTCATTGTCTTGCAAGCAGTCTGATTTTGATACTGGACAAGATGGTGAATCCCGCCAGTCTAATACTTATTGTATGACTTTGCTGTCTCTTCAAATTCATTACATTGCAAATTCCTAGTGAAATGTTGATGCAGATTCTAAGGAAATGGTCAAAAACCTGGGCTCTGTGGGTGGTAAATGACATCTTACTTCTCTCATTCAAAACACAGATTTGGCAACCTTGGTAAAGGTTTAATCAAAGCTTTGAAATTAACCAATAAGAAATTCCGGGCCCATATACTCTACTGCTGTTATGTTGTATCTCAGAAGCACAAATTAAATGTCAGAAAAGAATTGATTTTCCCATCTTGGAACCGACAGCTACTTAATTTTTTTGATATTAAAGTTAGTATTAAAGTCATAGGAAACCCACAAAAACTCCTTAAGATTCACAGAGGTTTCTTTTTCTCTCTATTTGTTTTGCTTTCCTCTATTCTTTCTAAGCAGTAAATGGGAAACCACAAATCCCACAAATCATGAAAGATCCATACAGATCTTGAATATTGAAAGTCTTGTTCCTGCATCCCAACTCAAGGGCACATAGGAGAATTGCAGAATGCCTGAGCAATTGCTGCTAAGGAGAAGGCCTTGGAATTATAAAAGTTAGCTCCTTGAAAAAAAGATGTGAAACAAAAAACAACATCAGCGACAAAAAGCAACCCATATCTCAGTGGTCAGTTGTGAGCAAAAACCACTAAGAGAGGAAGAGAAGAATCATTACACCACATATGAGTCCATGGCACTATCCCAAGCCAAAGACTTTTTAGAGACCTTCCTACTTTCCCTTGGTTTTTGTTTGGGTTTTTTTAAGTGATGTTAGAAACTGAAAAGTTACAGAGAAAGGCAGGTAGGATGATCAGAGATGTGTAACAGTTTCTGTACAAGGAATAACTAGATGCTTTTCAGTCTGGGACAGATGACTGATGAGGGATATGAAATAACTCCATAAAATCAGAGTAGCATAGAGAAGGTGATTAGGGAACAATTAATCACTGTCTCTTGTAACACGAGAAAAGTGGGCATCAGGTTATATTGTCAGTAAGTTAAAATCAAACAGTACATTATAGTACATAATCATACCTAAATATTTCTGAGGGGGCTGTAGATAATAGATTTTGCATGGATTCAAAAAGCAATTAGACAAACTCATGATATCTACCAAGAACTGAGTCAGAATGTATCTGACTGCAGGTGACTGAGAGGTGGAATATTATAGTAGGGAGGCATCATTAGATGCCTGTCCTGCTTTTATACTCTTTTCTAAGCATCTGCTACTGAGCATTGGGCTACAGTTACTTTTGTTCTGAAGAAATACTATTCTTACATATTTGCTGGTGTTTCCAGAAAATACAGAAATGTTGGAATACTCCTGCTAGGATCTTTCTTTTCTCTTTATGTCTGAGGCGCAGAATACCCACAACTTCACTGAAAACCATGGTGATGATATTCAACACACCTGAAGACCTGTTCCCAACATCTTTTAATAGGTTTCTACACACAACTGCACGAAAACGTGGTCACTCAGTCTTTTATGCTAGACCCAAGGGACCACCTAAGTTACACTGTATTCATTAATTTACAGTAGCAAATCAGATGTGCATTAACTGAGGTAAGAAAGAAAGCAGTACAAAGAATCAAAAGAGAACAGACTTTTTCTTTCCCCTGTCAGTTACTGACCATACAAGGCTTTGGAACCTAGTGATGTTGCACTGCAGCTTCCCTGAAACATAACCGACGTCAGAACAGTATCAGATATATCCATAGATGGGTTTTTTTCTTTTTCAAATGGTATAGATACTGTTTTGGTACTTTTTACCAATGCTTTTCTGGTCGGTTGATCCAGGACATCAAAAATCTTGAAACTAAAAGGGAAAGCTGAAGTAGTTTTTGAAGTTGTCAAGCTAACCCTTTGGATTTGTGTTGGTTCTTTTCCCCTTCCCTCTCTCCCCCTCTGGAGTCGGTGCCTCACAAAAATACTATTCTCCCAAAGGCTGGCGTTTTTGTGTTGCTACCACAGTACTCATCCCTTACTTTGGTTTTGCCCATAATGTACCATATTGTGTATATGACAGAAAGTACTTTTCTGACAGGAGCCCAAATGCCTTTCAGTGAATGAACACTGCAAACCAAGTTATATTTTAATTCTATTACTGTAAGTGTACAGAGTTGAAGAAAATTCTCTCTTCCAGCTCTTTCTCTCTTGCTGTAATCTATCCTTGTTTCTCACTTCTTCCAACTCCCGTCCAATTTGGCTTGCATTTTTAAGGTACGATTTGGTAGAAAAGTGGGAAAATATTGAGAGTGCATAATTTAAATTAGAGAGTGTGCTGTACTATGCTTTCATTAAAACTACAGGAAAAAAAAACCTGTAGCTGTGTGGAGTATAAGATCAGAAAAATCCCAAATCCTATCATTACATCTTACCTTTTTTTAACTCTTGTGCAATAAAGCAGATGTCCTGAATTTTTAAGACTTCAAAATGTCTGTAGCAACAAGAAAAAAGCAGACATACAAGGGTCTTTTCCCATTCCCACATTTTGCGTCATGTTTTCATAATACTGCATCTGTATTTCTTCAAATAGTTCTGATTATACACTATAATAAGGTTCCCCTGTCTTCTACTTCCTTTTACGATTCCCTGAATAGTAATGGGAATTTACTTACTGGCTGAGAAACAGGTCCAAAAGCTATATGAAATTTTTAGTGTCTAAAATGATATACGAAATGCTGAAGATTAATTTTCTTCGAATTACAGAAAAATATAGCAGTTATGCCTTCTCTTGTCTATCAAATATTCCATGCCTGTCTTTGGAGACAAAAAAGTTTGTAAAGCTTTTGCCTCATTGGCAAACAGAAATAAATAAACTAAATAAAGCACACCACGAGAGCCCACTCCATCATTCCTAAATCCACTTTCTCTACAAATAGGCAGGTGTTTGCTCTGTATACTCTGTCAGGCTAAACATATTGCACTCTAAAAAAGTCTAAGGTACTGTTCATATTCCAAATATACTGTAATGCCTGAAACACAAACTGAGAGGGAAAACACAATCCAGATTCTGCTGACTTTTGTGGGGATAAATATATATTCTGTAATTTGCACAGCAGCACGATTTCACCAATCTTTTCAATATAACTACAAGAAAGAAACAGGGCAGAAAGCCCTGTTCAATTTGGTGTCACAATGGTCCCCTTAAAGCATCCTTCCTCCCGACATGTAGCATAGGTATCAAAGCTTCTGTATGTCTTACCAATTGCCAGCTGCTCATTCAATTGCTTGTTGCCTTCACAAGCTATTACTTATTCAAAATTATAAGCCCACCATGGAAGAACTCAGGACCAAAGAAACAGAAAATTTTTCTTGTGTTGCCCCTCACAGCAGGTGGTGTGCCACTTAGATGTTGTCGATTACTTGGATTCATACCTTTATATCTTTTTAACTCACTGCCTCATGCACATTTCTTACACACTGGCCAACTTTGTTGCAGCTTGTTATGTCTCATCATGTTTTCTTGCAATTCATCACTCTAGCTTCCAGCAGCCTAATCGGATGCCATGTAACTGAATTTAACGCAACAGAATGTATAAAAAATATTTTTTTTCAGAATCTTTTCATCTGCCAGCATGCTAGGTACTGAGCCATGAATCTGTGCGTAATGGGGAAATAGAAGATGTATGCCCAATGAAGTACGTCTGCTGTTTGTGAATTAATAAGCAGATCTATCCAGAGTAAATCAGTATTTCAATTTACAAACATTTGCTGTAACTATTGGCATGCCATGCTTCATATTGCTTATATTCACACATCTTCAAGCTAGTGTCTCCTTCCTTCCTTGCCCATGACCGAAGGTATGTATCAAACATCTCTTTTCTGAGGGGTGGTAATTTTCATAGTCCATAGTTTTGATTTCCCTTTATTTCCATAAACTTCCATTTTTAATTTGTTCATTGTTTCAATGTTTCTGATACATATTTATTAAAATTAAGATGTAAGTCCTGTTACAAAGGAGCAAATTGGGTGCAATGCACAAATTAGCTATACTTAATTTTTTTACTAAACACACCAAGTCTTGGTGGTGCAAGTCTTGAGGTACTTAGATTTTTGTAGTTGTTGTCCACTTCACTTTGTAATGGATTTTTCTTAAAACGGGGTATGATAGAAGTACCACTCTTCACATTTTAGGAGAGGAGACAAAGGTAAAGAAAGGCTTAAGTGTCTGAATAAAGAGTATACATAAACTTTGTGTCACAGGATAGAAATAAATCCAATACTTCTGAATAGTAGTTAAACAGCTCCTGGAACACATTTGCAACCTATCTTAACTCTAAGTTTCTATTATACCCTTTCCTGATCAGGTCTCTTAAAATGTTTGCAGTATCAGAAGGATGAAAACAGAGCAGTTGTTTGGTCGAGAGAGGTTGACAATATCTGACTTAGAAGGAGAAAAGTTAATAACAAATTAAAATATGAGAAGCCCACAAAAGGAAGGGAAGGCACAAACATTGGGAAAGTAAATGAAATAACACAGGAGAGGAATTAAAAAAAAGTAAAAAAAGGGAAACAATTGGAAAATACCAGAGCTGATGAGGTCAAGGCAGCAGGTTGATTTCAAGAGCTGCCCTGAAGTTTGTGGTGAGAGGCATTGAAATAGTTGTGATGGGAAGAGTGGACAGAGCAAAGCAGATTTCCCTAGACAGAATAAGAAAAGGCTTTAGACATGTTTCAGCTGGAATGAGCAGAAGTGTGTTGGTATTTTGAATCTACTTTGTTTTAAAAAGCAAAATTTCACAAGAACCTGGAGGGTGTGGAGAAAAGAAAAGGAACAGTTGAGTACAGTTTCAAATCTAAGTGGTGCTAGCAGCAACATTTCCTATAAAAATGGAAAGTGAGAGCATTCTCAGCAAATATCAAGCTAATCTTTACACCCTTTAAATGCCACATAGGTTAATACTTGTGAGAATTATACCACATTTGCTGGTTTTACATATATTACCCCCTTTATGCAAAAATACAAACAATAGAGAGCCTGCATATGTACGCAGCTGTAGATAAGTAGTGGCCCCTGGACCTGTTTTATCTTTAAAATTAGAGTCTCCAGCACAAATAGCAATGCTCTGTGCTATTGTGCCTGTTAAAACACATTTACTTCCAGCAGCAAACAACAGGAAAACTCTATGTGGCACTTTGATTACAGAAAGAACCCAAATCACTAAAGAGATGTAATGTCACAAACAAGTATTTGTAAAGGTTTGTCAGCTCTAATGAATTTATACTTTTCTAGACTCTGCTTTTTCCATGCACCTCTGCAATTACTCACTTCACCGAAAGAGTATGATGCTGCTAAAATGATGAAACCTTAATATAACCTTTTCAGCAAGAGATAAAATATATTGATTGGTAACTGCTGAAGGACATCATTAAGCAGTTCAGCGTTTGATTTCATTTCTTCTTTCTTTCTTTCCTTTTTTCTTATTTATTATTTGGTTGCCTGGCAGGCATCTCTGTACTGACTGACCCTGCCAGTTCAACTATTAAAGAATTTATCTCTCTGAGGAGGCCTGATGTAAACATGATAATCTGTTTGGCGGCCCTTATGATGGCCTATGAATAAAACATACGACAACACAGTTTGAGCTGAAGAGCTTACTATCTGTTACCAAAGAGAATGTTTGGAAGCTCCCTGATGGCTCCGCCATTCTGAATCCCAAAGGTGGTTTACTTTATACTCTTAACTAACCCACTCAGACTACTCACAAAAGGTGTAGTTAACTGTTTTGTTTTTCCCTGCCAACATCTATTTTTCTAATGGCTTATTAAAAAAGAACTAATGCAAGAGATTGGGGATTTCAGCTCCATATCTGTCCAAGGATTTTCTTCAAGCCTTTTCTTCTCTCTTGTGAAAAAAACAACAAAGAAAGAAAGCAAGCCCATTGTTTTTCTTTGGGCAAGATCCTAAATTCCTTATACTGTAGTTTTAAAATAACCACTTGAGCTTACCTATAGAGTACAAGTGAAAGTATGGCAGTGGAACTCACAAAATGTGTTGCTCAGGTGCATTTTATTTGTGAACTACTATAATGAGCACACCTTTTCCTTTGACTACCTGTTGAAACCAAGGAACTCTGATTCATCGTTCGACCCACAAGGCTGGGAATCACATCTTGGCAAGTCAAAGAGGCAAAACCTGTTCCTATTTCTTAAGGCAGATAAAGCCAGTGTGGGATTGTTTAATGTGACCTTTCCAGCACAAGAGAACTGTTGTTTTTCAATTTTCAAGTTTGTTTTTAAAGCCTAGTCATTAAAAAATGCTTATAACACACTTTTTTTCCTGGAAATCTTTCCCTTTATGTAGAAGCTTTCTCCATTAATCCTTTAATTACATTCCTGCATGCATTTAATTTTTGATCTTCTGCGCTAGGAACCATAAAATGTGCATTTTATATAAAGGCTGTTTTATACTACTGCCTAACAGCTGCAATTGGCCAAACAACTTTCCAGGGACTGCCTCTTGTCCATCAACAGTTTTTCCAGCAGCAAGCAGCACACTGTGCAGAGCACTTTTTACCCTGTAGCTTCCTTATTTCTTGTTAGTTCTTATCACATGCCACTGACTCCTTCATGGTAGTAATGTCCATATAAAACATGAGTAAAAATAAATGGGTTAAATAGATGAGGAGGTTGGGGGTTATTTTAGTAAATTCAAGCCATCAAGCTGTGCAAGTAAAAAGTTATTAGAATAATCAGTGCAACACAGTAAGCGAATGTCAAGGAAATGTCTAGTTTAAAATAAATAAAATTAATGCCTAACTAAATTTGGTTTTGATCACCTTCCTGATGAGTCTAATTTATTATATGAGATATTTCTGATGTTATAACTCTCCAATTAGTGTTTTAGATGTAAAAACTTTTATTCTAGATTTTGATTTTAGGAACATACATTAATATCGAAAAGCTCTAACTCCAAAGCTTGCAGAGGTAATTATTTTTAAGGAAAACATAAATGAAAATGGCATATGATTTGATTCACCTACATGGTTTTTTTTTATTCCATCTTCATTTGGATCATGAATGGTTAGAACCTTAATTCCATATTTATTATGTACTCTCTAATATCTTGCAGAGTCCAATGTTGTGGTCATTGTTAATAATTTACATTAACATACAGCTCGTTATCTTCATCAGGAGTTTTGAAATCAGTGGGAAATTGCTTCAATTATGAATAAGCAAAGAATATTTCCCCTCAGATCTGAGTCTGCCATTGATTTCAACAGTATCAGGATTTGATCCTCAGGGCAATTCACAGCTAATATATATTGACATTAAAAGAGCTATAAGGATTTAAATCAATAGAGAATCAACACTTGTTAAGTGTTTGAAAGCTACTGGGTTTTACCTGTCTAGCTTTTCCATAGCTCTTACTCTCTCTTTGTTTTCTTCTATCAGGTGTATTTATTTGTTCAGAAAATATGGACTGCTTAAATTGTGCTTTGGAGTATTGAAGGAAACAGAAAATAATTTTCTGAATCTTGTTTGCCAAGTGATCAGGGACTTCTTTAGGCTTTTTTTATTTTTTTTATGAAAGTCTGTCTCATCTCCTTCAACTCAGGAAAATCACTGTTTGTCACCTTTGTAACTTAAGTCCCCCTGCTTCTCAATTTCAGCCAAAATCTTCACTTTGACTCATGCATCAAAAGAAGGGCAATAACTCCCTCAGCACTGTGCTTGTCTGCTCATAGTTCTGCCTGAAAAACTGTTTCTTTCAGGATATTCCCACATAGTTTTTTCAAGTTATTTCATTGTAAAAGCAGACTAGAACTGTTGAAGTTTATCACAATGGTACTCCCCCTGTAGTCTCAACATCATGTGCTTGTAAATTTGGTGCCCAGAACATTGTCCCAAGATGCCAATTACAGGTGTCAATATGAATTATTATAATTACTATTTCTGCTATGCACTTTATCTGCAAGTAAAAATGGTATGGTAGGGTAAGTGCATTCAAAGCTGTATTAGTTTTGTTCTATTTGAGAATTAACTTTTCAGACTTTGAAAATTATAAGATAACCATGCTTTGGTACAAAAAAATTGAGGGGGAGACATAAAAGAGAGTATCAAACTCTTTGCCTCTTTACCTCTTTCAAGTGTGTATAATCCATTTCACAAAGGAAGGGTCAGGTTAGGTATTGGGATAAATTGCCTAAGCGAGAGCTATGGAAGGACTGCATTGTATTGCCTCTGGAACCTCCATTACAGGAACGATTTAAAAGCAGATTGGGCAAACATCTGTTGACAGTTACAGAAAGCATAGAGGATCCCACCTTGGGCAGAGGGTTGAACTAGATGAGTTGCATAGGTTCTTCTCAATTTTCTTTTTAAATCATAATTTTCTAACAAACAACAGTGAGACACATACAGCTATATATGGTAATACATTACTTTCATTTTCATTCTGAGATCAAACTCAGGCTCAAAGATAGGAGACCCTAGATCCACCATTGGTGAAAGCTAATTTTATAAGCCAGCAGAGCTGGAATGTGACCCTGCAGAAAAGAGATTCCATTTTGTATGCTGTCAGCAGCAGTAAGGTAGAAAAAAAAGATAGAGAAACTGTTTCCATTAGTCTACATTAATCTAACTAACCCAATGCAGATAATATTGTAGGCTGGATTAAGAACGAGGCATTCCACTTCACATGTGGCACTTGCAGGTATTGTTGAAAGGAGTTTCTATGCTCATGAACAATTTGTGGACTCAAGATTTCCTTGTTTGTGAAGTTTCTTAACATCATGGTAGTAAGACCAAAAAGTGAAATCCACTTAACAATTAATGTTTTAAAAGAAATTGGAGCGAAGGAAAAAACCCATAGATTTTATGCTTATCATAACTCAGAAGAAATGATTCAGCTCACTTAGAGCTTACAGTATCTGACAACTGTCTTTTTTGTCTTTCTCTTCTACATATTAATATACCATCCGTGATGTAGCAGAATATTTCTGTGAGGACTCTCATGAGGTGCTTCAGTGATGCTTTGAGACATAGCAGATTTCCAGAGTATATATTACAGTCAAGTTAGGAGTAAAAATTTCATGGAACAGAAGAGCAGTGGGGTTTTTGATGAGATATGAACAGCTGTCACCTTTGAAATTTCCCTCTCCAAATAATTTTCAGATCTGAATATGCTTTACACAGGCTGATCGAGGCCGGTGCCACATATGTAACTACTAATGTTAGGCATGAACTGCTGCAGGGAACTGACACTTAACAAAACTACTTAATGAGCATCATTTTTTACAGCAAGCAAATTAGTCTTTGAAAATTGAAGAGAATCCAACTTAAATCTCAGAAAATAGTATTGGGTGAAAACATTAAATATAAATTAGAGAATATTCAGTTAGCTTTACAGTCTTGTCCTTCATATACACTCTAAGTGTCATATTCAAAGTGCCTGACAGTAACAGGAAATTTGCTGGCAGCATATGCCAAACACATGCACAGCTCCTCCAGAGAAGGGTTTAGTCAGGAAGCAAGCCTCTTTACAAGACATTACATGAGCAGTCAGGCCAGCTCCACTGCTTAACGCGAAAACAGGGAACAGGCACAAGAAGTCTTTGTGCTTATTGCATACTCAGGAGAAGTTTTGTCTGAAGTCATCTCAGCTTTTTCTAGCTCTTTTCAATTTTTTTTTTTTTTTTTTTTTTTGTGACGGATCCAGTACAATTTTCAGTGTTACACACTCAAAATTCAGGACATTGACATTTATTTCATTCTATCATATTAAGTACCAATAGAGACTTTACTGGAAGATTTACGGTAACTGTTAGCCTATGGTGTACTTTTATGATTCATGCATAAAAGGCAAAAAGACTTGCTAGCATGTCAAAATCAGTCTGATCAAGATGATTTGTCCAACCTACAGACATGCAGTTGCTAGCGCCCCAAAGCTACATACTATTTTACAGACACACAACTGTGTGGACAGTTAATGGGATGTTTATTTCAGAGTCACCTAAATAAGTTCTTTATAAAAGCCTTTATTGCAGATTGCTCATACATTATATAAACCATCCATGTTAAGTGATTTATACAATTGGATTTTGGCTGGTTTTTTTCCAGTGTTGACAACTAGTCAGTTTTTCATAGTTACTCTGAGAAAAGTAATATCCAGTCTTTAGACCTGGCTGGGAAAGTAACACCTGCAAAATATAAATCTAGGACTAAAACCATAGTAAGTACTATGAACACCTGAGAATGTTTTATTCTAAAAGTACCTTACTTTTCTTTCTGTGGTCTCCTGTATAAAAACTGGAACTGTTTATGAAAATCCTAAAACTTAAAATAATTCTGTCACAAATTATTTTGTCCTTTTCATAAGGAAAGCACTGATTTTTTTTGTCCCTTCATCTTGAATAGACTTAACATCAATATAGTTGTTTTGTCTAACTTCAGCTTCTTGAAGCAATCACCTTATAATGCCAGAAAACCATTTTTCGTTCGTGCACCTGCACAATGATTAATGGAGGTACAACTCTGGAAATAGCATTTGGCAGTTAACAGCTGCTACCAGCACTCTGGAGAGTGCACAGAACCTTGCAAAATTAAAGCCGCAGATTTGTTCTCCTCTAAAAAGCCAAACAGAACTCCTGAGTCATGTGTGAGGTGTAGACTGTGCATCATAATTTCTGGTATGCTCTTTACCTCTTTGTCCAGGAGTGACAAGTTCAAAGCCAGCTGATATATTACAACAAAAGACCTCTCAGAAGTGTCAGCACACACCTGGAGAATATTGCCAATAGAAGCTAAAAATTTTAAAGCAGTCACAATAAAGCAAATGAATAAAGTTGGAGTATGAAACATAACCAACATAACCAACTGGCACATCACAGCCAAGATAAGAGCAACTAGTTAGTTTCAGAAGAAAATATATAAAAGATGACAAAATAAATGATGACTAATACCACAGCACTGAACAATTCTCTCTTGCCAGTTGCTGGTAACATCAGTTAAGTATTGAAGCCACGGCGATACTGCTGTGCGATGAATGACCCTATTGACCTACACCTGTGGCAGAACAGTTGGTAACAGCTGGTAAATGACAGTTAGGCTTTCTGATTACATGAAGTATGTATGACCAAGTCTTGGATTTCCTATGTATTCACTAGTAAATGTTCCATCTTCAGAAGAAAACTAGAGCTATTCTTCTTGACCCTAAAGTGACCTGTAATATCATTTGCCACAGTAGCACACTAGGCAAGATACCAAGAAAACTCATATATAGATTATGATAACTTATCTAAAGTAAATATTTTCAGGCCACATATTCAGCACCTGAAGGTTCTCTAGAAAGTTTGGATTTGGCACCAATTTGGTTCCCATCAATTCATCAAAGGCTTATTGACCTAGATCTTCAAATGGGTTTACATATGTTTCCAATATCCATTTAGCCTCAAGGAATTTGTAATTACCAAGGGACTGAGGGGAATGTGAATGCTGATGTAAGTGCCATAGGTGACTATCTCAAGAAGTAAGAGACTAAAGCCAAGTTAATCTAGTTTTGATCTAGCACAGCTACATTCTGAGAGCTCTGTGCCAAAGCTGCCTATGACTGTTGATATGGAGGATGTTACATACATGTTAGATACTGATGTCAAACTTGTGTTGGACTCCCTGGAAGTCTGTTCACTGCTGGCTCAGAAAATTTAGCTGTTTTGTATTAAACCTGGCCCGCCCTGCCTTGCTATTCAGATTGCTATAAATAAGCACTGTTGTTTATTCAAGTCAAAATGTGGCCATTCTCAAACAGCTTATGTTTTCCAGTTCTTCCTGATCCCTAACTGGTAGAAAAAGGTTGGAGAGAAAGCTGGCTCTGTGCACTTGTAGACATCTCACTCATGCTCTGAAGCTTTTTGTGGTTTATTAAATAAATGGATTTAATGGATATGCTGGCCCTCTGTTCCTTCTTTATCTAATACCTTTGAAGTACTCTCAGTGCTAGCTGTCAACTAAGAAAAAAATATCAGTCAGACTAATGAATAGGCCTAAAGTTTCCCTCCCTATTCTTCTCCCCTGAGAAAAGGCCATGGCATATTGTCGAGGCAGTACAATCCAGATTTACTATTCTCATTCACTCTCAGCTAAAAAAAGCTGCACCAAATTGCAGATTAGTAGAGCATCTGAGAATAACTACTTCTCACTAAGAGAACTCAGAGTAAAGACTTGGCCACAGAATCTTTTGGAAGGGAAGGGAAAGGAAAGGAAAGGAAAGGAAGAGACCCTGCTTGAGAGATCAAATTCAGAAAATGTCTCTGCTAAGAAGTTTGTGCCAAAGGGATAATGGGAAGACACCGAGTTACAAAAGGAAATCAAAGGCTATCGACACTGAAAGGAGAAGCGTCCCACTGTGGAATGACTGGAATGCCCTGAAAGGGAAGACTCTGTATTGACTATCTTGCTTGATCTGCAAGTCAAAAGCAGCTTCTGCCATATAGAAACATACTGCTGCTTGGAAAAATGCTGTGATAAACTGGAGGCCATGCCATTGTCCTCCTCCCCCATGGTTTTCAGGACAGGTATATGGCATAAGATAGTCTTTCAGAAAATCCCATGCACAAACAGAATAATGAAAGTAAACAGTAATGGTCACTTTGTGATAACTGATTCTATAAATATGAGTAAAGCTCACTAATGTACCATCATATTTTTTAGTTGCTAAGTCTCATAAAACTATACATGATTTCTCAAATTATCTTACAGTTTCACGGAATTCTTCAGGCAAACTTAAAAGTATTTGAGTTCAAACAGGAGAACACCTTCACTAAAGAACAGCTTTCATAAATTAACAGGTATTTTTAGTGTAGGAAGAATGAAAAATGCTGGTAAACAGACAACCCTGGAAAAATGTTCTGTTGCTTGAATTGTCCAAACATTTACTGCACATGATGAGTGCTTTTTGAGCACTTCCTGACATACAGAAAACAACATTGCTTTTGGAGATATGCTCATCCGTTAAATAAATATACATCCCGGTTGTTACGATGAGAGGATCCATTCCGCAGAAAATTTAGAAACATACTGACTTTTATCATTCTGCCTTCCAGTTGTATCCACTCACACTAATTAGTTCTTCTCTATTTCATACTGTGTCATATAGATTGAAATTTGTGAGAGAGTGCAGAGTAATTCCAAAGCAAGTACTCTTAGGTAATTTATTTGGGATGAAACTTTTCATTTTTTACTTATCAGTTCTGCTTCTCTTTCTGCTTTTCAGGGCCTTGCACTGACCCCATTAGATAGGATCTTTGTCATTGGCTTTAACAAGAAAGTTATCATCAAAAAGCAATGGATTTTCTACTTGTCTACTAAGGAGCTTTGTCGGTTTCAATATAAGTGAGTTTGTGCTGTTAATCACAGAATCAGCAGCAAATTGATCAATGAACCATCAACGCAGACATAGTTTTGTGCCTGTTTCATCCATATTTGTGTCTAAAGGATAAATCGGGCCTAAGCATCATTTAATTTCCACTGAAGGTTTCTGGTACCAAATAGGTATAGATATAATTCTGGATACGTACTGTTTTCTACTAATCAAATGAAAATGTCTTGAAACTATTAATTCATTTACTGTAGTTAAGAGATGAAAACGTTTGCTGAGATGTTTAACTAAAACTAAAGAAAAAATTTGTCATTCAAAGGTGAGTGTTTTAAACTTCACTGACTGGAAAGCCAGTAAGCCAATTTAGAGTTTTTTCAGTGTGGTTCGAATGCTATAACCAATGTTAACAAGAAAAAAAAAGCTTTGTACTTGTACTAGATTGACATAAGATATAATTATCCCTGCAGCATCTTTTTTCCCCTCCTCAGAATAAAATAAATACTAAAGAAATAGAAATTTTGATTTCAGAAATAGGGATTGTATTAATAATTATTTTGTAAGCAGAGAACACAACACCATCTAATGACTGATTCCAGATGTTACTGTTAGAATACTGAAGGCTGTGGTATCGTGAGCTGCTGTGCTATCCAAATTTTCCCAAAAAGTGAAGCTTGTGAAAGCATAATTTCCGAACACAATCCCATAAAGGTAAAGCAACTAGTATTCATCATTTTTGGTAGGCATTATGGATGTGTCTCGCATGGAACTCATTTGAGAAGTATCATTTTCGACAAGAAGGCACCATGGCTGCTAGAAGAGTGAAATAGATGATACTGTGTAAAATGGCATCTCTGAGACTGTTAATTTTAGAGGCTGATTTTAGATAGTCGGGTATGAGCTCTGGAGATGATGCATTTGGTGTGATTTGAAACACTCTTGACTCTTGGTGAGAATCAACCTTTAACATTAAAACAAAAAATTAAAATTTTTACCATATATTATATTTGTTTCTTATCATGAGACACAGTTTGCTAGTCTCCTAAGTTCTGAATTTGGCAGAATCCATCTTTGCCAGCAGCTTGTAGTAGTTGCTTTCATGATTAAGTTAATATTCATCCCTGAACTACCACATTCTTCTAGGCCTGGACATTCCCTTATATGAAATGGCTTTTCAAATTCAGAGGGACAACTGAGGTTAGGTTTAACAACATGCAGGGTCAGTCTCAAACCTATCCTTGGATTAGTGACGCTCTCTGCATCTCAGTTTGAAGCACAGAATGTGAGGCAGTGACACTAGACTAGTAGCATATGTTTTTCACACCCATGCATTGTAAGTGCTGGGCTAAATCCAGACCCAGTATTAGTGAATTCATCTCCTCTTGCCTTCAGTGCAGTCACATTCACATTGCCTGGTGGGAATTTGTTGCAGGGCATTAAAATTTTCCAGAAAGTAAGACAAATCTTTAAAAAGAGGCAATTTCGTAGTAACTTGATAGCCAAGATATCAAAGCAAGGATATTTTGTATTGTATGTATTGTTGTTAGCTGAACAAAAGCAAATCAGACAGACTTAAGTTAAAAGAGGAAGCTGGGAATGATTGTTTGTTTGTTGGGTTTTTTTAAAGTTATCAGTCATTACACAGAAACAAACAAACAAAAAAAAAAAGAATCACAGTGGGAGACTTGTAAAATGGTTCTTCTGATCCTCAGGGGCATTTCTTTCAGTCTTTCAACAACAGAACTGGTCTATATCATAAGTCTTATTTATAAAGAGGCTTTCAGGCAATTTCACACTGCTTTTCTCTGATGCCGCCCAAAAAACCATGTAAACCCAAGGGATTAGTGGTGACTTAGAGGGAAAATAGTGTAAAGTTACAGGATGAACTGAGCCAGTGCAGCTGGCTTGATGCACTGTTCCCTTGGGCTACTGCAATGAATGAAACTTAGATAAGTGCCCCAGTCCACTCCCACACCACCAGTGTACTGACTCTTTTGTTATATTGTGCACTAGAATTACTTGGTCTCAGGGGGCCGTCAAGTCTTTAATGGCCAGTAGTATGGAAGGAGAGAGGAGTTCACTATCTGGGAGCTGAAAGTTGCACCTCCTTTTATATTTTTTTTCTGAGAGTAACAATTGGGAAGCACAGTGAACAAAATGTTTACTCACACACTGCAGTTGGTAGCCTGGTTTGATTCAGTTATTTTTATGTTATAATACCTTAGCATACAAATTAAATTGTGACATTAATTAACCATTCAGGGTCCGTCCTGAATTACAGGCATCAATTATTCTGTGTTGCAACTGGTTAATGACTGTGTTGCAACTGGTTAATGTCACTGTACATCCCAGAGCCTTTTTTTGACAGCATATTTTCTCCTTTATTAAATTTTATCTGCAGAGGAGCTGTCAGATACATAACAAGACTGTATTAGTTTTCACCTATTCACAGAATCACAGAATCCCAAGGGTTGGAAGGGACCTCAAAAGATCATCTAGTCCAACCCCCCTGCAAGAGCAGGGTAACCTACAGTACATCACACAGGAACTTGTCCAGGCGGGCCTTGAATATCTCCAGTGTAGGAGACTCCACAACCCCCCTGGGCAACCTGTTCCAGTGCTCTGTCACTCTCACAGTAAAAAAGTTTTTCCTATTGTTTAGTATATTAACTACTTACATCTAGTTAATCCATTTTACATTGAAATAGTTACTAGAAGTCTCATATAAGCATTTGTCTTTTTTGAAACACAGAGAATGAAAACCAACACAAATTTCACTTCAGTCTTCAATATGCATAAGCTTTATTTTTAAATTAAGGTCTTAAAAACCCACCACCTTCGGAAAAATTAAGTCTATATAACTCCCTTCCATTGCTAAATGAAGTACTGATTTGGTTTAGGTTTATTGTGTTTACAGCTGTGCAGACACTTCCAACAATTCTATATGCTGGAATATTTAGCATTCACTTGACAGAAAGAAGTATTGTGAAAAATGGTAGGAATATATATTTAGGCCCTTCTGCTATTGAAGTCAATAGCAATATTCTCTGTCACTTCAAAGTTGGAGTTGTAATATATTTTAATATCTCTGTAGTTCTTGTGATCTATGTTGTAATGTTCCTACTTACTTGGTTAGTGAGTAAAAGGCTATTGAGGCTGGGTAAGAGTAGAGTTTTGCTTAGTAAATAGTGCAGGATCAGACTTACTCCTTTCTCACTGAAATGCCGTAAGGATTAATTCGTTAATGTCAGTGCAGCACTTTGAAGACATAATAAAGAAAATAAAGTTACTCTGGTGATGAGTGCCACAGAAGTGTCTATAAATGAATAAAGTGCTGTCTAAGTGCTAAGTATTATTATGATTACTGCCTGCATTTGCAAAGAAGTGGTTAAATACAGTGGGATGTGGGTGTAAAATTACATTTTAAATGGATCTATTTTTGAGATTACTTATCAGCATGATTAGTGTGATAATAATTACATTTATCATTAATAATACATTTTTTAAAAGTTAGGCAAAAAAAAGCTAACAAGTTTGATTTTGATTTTGCCAGAAATGCACAGTGCTTTCCAAAAGCAATCTGTGGAACTTGTCTCTGGAATGCAGCTGTGTAAGATTTCACTAACATCTTGCAGGTGGAGCCTAATTTTAGTTCAGCCTTGAGAAGGGGGAATTGTTTTCTCTGATATGCACAGCACCATAACAGCAGCATAGCAGGTGGAGCTTTAGACAAGTACTTGTTTACTTTCCTGTTTAAAAAAAAAAAAACCAACACAGATGATTCATATCATTAATCATACAGTTTCGATTTGATTTTAACAAGTCTAACAAAAAGTCTGCAGCACATTTGACCTACTGGTTCTTAAATGTGTAACAAACACAACAGAATGGAAAATGTTTAGAAAATGAGCATTCAATCCTAAATATAGTGAAGAAGGAGCTGGTAAATGATGGGAAGGAAAATTTAGAAATACATCTGCTCAGTCATAAAGAGTGAGCTACAGAATCAGTCTCAACAATTTCTCTGTCAGCTTCATCAGCCTCATATTAGGACTCTGAAGTTAACTTTTGTAGAGAATGGAGATTCTTGAGCTGCAAAACATGGAAATGAACGAGGAGATAAAAGCTAAGCAGCAACTTGCTGCTTTTAGTCAAACTGGTTATATAACTCAGTATAATACATCACATTCATTCATTTTTTGATCAGTTTATACTTTAAGTAACCAAAAATCCTTATTGACTGAATGATCAATAACTGGTGACTTTTTCATCAGTTGCTATGAAACTTCTCAGTTCGTACCTAGCATGGTAGAGTATGCCTATAGTTTCCATGGGGTGAACAGTGTATTATTTGGCTAGAAAGGCTGTTTTGCTATGCATACTTCTTTTCTAGGCTTCCACATTGTGGATTAATGTACAAGCTATATTGAAGGTTTTGATTTATTGCCTTGAAAACCTCAAGGTCCTTTCCAAGCCTATGTTCCTGATTTTTTTATGTGTATACTGTGGAGTTGTTGATCACACATATAGTGTATCTGTTTGTTCTTGGTTGTTCTTTTCAGATGGCATTAGCTGTGATATTTACACCTCAAGTTAACTTTATGCATCTCACTTGTTTAAATTCATTCACTGTAAAGTTAGAACAATGTAAAGTTTTTCAGGTTTATCATTGAATAAACAGTTTAGTTCTAGGTCATTTATTGTCTGTAAGGAAATGATGGCTACTGGATTAGCAAATCTGTAGCTCTGTGCCTCTTGATTTCTAATAGTTTTGGGTTTTTTTTAGTTAAGTGAATGTACAGGAACTGGATCCAACAAAGTGTTCTTATGTCCAAGCATCCTTTTGGGGAGTTCATACACTCACTACTCTTGCCTATATAGAACTTGCCTTCCAAACATCTCTTCTAATGAAGAAGAGATGAAAATTTGTCTCCAGAATTGTTGTTACTTTCTCAAGAATCATAAGCTGCTCCTGCGCTAACAATTAAATGGGCAAGTTAAAGGTCTATATTCAAAGTTCTTTTCTGGTTTTGGGGTTTAGACACACATGGCATAGCTAAATAATTCCTGAGAAGGGCAATAGTTCACTTAATCAGTTCTTCATAACAGTGATAATAACATAATGTATTTTATCCAGAGGTCCCTTAATGCTTATTGTTTGGGGTTGTTTTGTTGTTTTGGTTTTTTTTTGTAAAAAGGCACAGCCATCTCAGAAATGGAGCACACTGGAGCACAACAGCACAGACTGCTGACTTCTCTCCAAGTGGTTTTAGCATGAAATTGATTGGTAGTGACATGCCTGTGAAGCTCAGAGATATTGAACACAGCTCATTCTATCTTGTCTTATATCTCAACTTATCTTAGTATTTACAACAGGTCTTCCAGACATCAGAATAGAAGAGCTCCTTATACTGAAGGCATGTTTTGTTGAGTTGCATCTGTCATCACCTTCTGTATGTACACAGCCTGTGCAATGGGTTAGGAAGAGGTCTGGGCACCAGTGACTGACCTGTAGTCTCATTCCTGTTTATTCTAATTCATGCAGTTGCACCTGGCTAAGAATGAGGTGTGTGCTAATCTGAGGATCCACTCTGAAGTGATCCTGTTGATGGAAGTCTGTGAAGTAAGACCTGGCGAGGATTAGTAGAATAAGGATTTACATTCACTGGCATTTTTGAGGAAGCAATAATACCCCAGGAAGGATTCTGTGATCAAAATCCTGTTCTTATTCTGCCACTAAAGCTCATCTTCTGAAATATTTAGTGGAGATTAAAGCATTTATAGCCATTACCATAAAACTGAATGTCCAAAAGCACTAAGAATGATATTGCCAATGTTGAAGAAGGAAGGTTGCGCAATAATTCGCTATCCTCTGTCACTTTTTTGCATTGGTTTATGCCTTCCTTGGGAGCAAATTCCAGCTGCATGTGTAAAAAGGTTTACTCTCTCAATTGGAGTACTAGCAGTGTTGGTACTTAAGCCTGTATAGATTAGAATCATAGAATCATAGAACCATAGAACAGTTAGGGTTGGAAAGGACCTCAAGATCATCTAATTCCAACCCCCCTGCCATGGGCAGGGACACCTCACACTAAACCATCCCACACAAGGCTTCATCCAACCTGGCCTTGAACACCGCCAGGGATGGAGCACTCACAGCCTCCCTGGGCAACCGATTCCACTGTCTCACCACCCTAACAGGAAAGAATTTCCTCCTTATATCCAATCTAAACTTCCCCTGTTTAAGTTTGAACCCATTACCCCTTGTCCTGCACTTCTCTTTTGTCATATTTTGAAGGAATTGACTCTGTATTTTCCTAGGGTCAGGTGGAGATAAGATCTGATCCTACTTGGGAGTGCACTTTCTAGTGCAGTGAGAGAGTTAGATCATTTTTAAAAGTTGCTGGTGTCCCTTGCTATGTATTAACCACTGCAAAATACCAGTGGGCTTGATTATATTGTTTCTGTTTGTGATGAATATAGGAGAACGGTCCTACTGCAGATATGTTTGTGAGATAAAAGATCTCTGTAACATTTTAATTTCTCAGAGGAGACCTCTGCTAAAAAAAAAAAATTAAAAAAACAGCTGAATTATAAAATCAGAGCAGACGACTTTATAATGAAAAAGGCTGGAACTCAGCACTGCCCCAGAAGTCAGCATTTATGGATCTATGCTGCAAAGAACTGTCTCTGCTACAGTTCCACTCTATTTGATGAGGATTCCTGAAATCTAACTGTCAGCTCTTCTGCTTTGCCTCCCCCATTCCCTATTCTTGATCAGCAAGAGACTGCCTTTTAAAAATAAAAAGCCATTACAGGGAAAAAGAGAAAGAGAAGGAGTTTCTAAATTAACACTGAAATTGCAAGAGACTAATTGTATGTTAGCATCAAACAAACACTGTTGATGTTGGTTTTGGGGTTTGTGTTTTATAAGTTTTGTGTAACCCCTAATCAAACATGGGTGAGTATCTGTTGAAACAATGTATGTAATTTGTTTACATTGTTAGTCGAGATAATTACAAAGCAAACACAATGGAAATAACTGGTTTCTTACTTTTATGTGGAAAGTGTCGAGGGGAGGGAACTCAACAACTAACCAGCGGTTGTCAGCTGCTCTCTAAAATACTGCCTAATTTACAGTTGTTGCATATTAGCATTGCTAAGAATGCTAGGGACATAAAGTGTCATGTTGAATATAGGGTGATGACTTCATACTAGAGCAAGTCTGGGGATATGACCGGTTTGCAGTCACAGAGAAATCAGCTTTAATTAATTTGAGTGCCAGCACTGTGTATAATTACACAGCATGAGAGTTTGCATGCAAATTCTAAAAAGCTGATCGTTGAAATACTTGCACTTACTTATTAATACATTGGGACTAAGCAATCCTGGCCTGTAAGCAAGGTATAGAAAGAACACAGTCCTGTCAGAGTAATTTGCACTACCTGTGGTTAGCAAGCAGAATTCAGATAGTTCTCCCTCTTAAATGATAAACATAACATCTTAGTCATTCTTGAAGGTGACATACCTTGTAGCCCACTCTCAGTGCGCAACTAAAACAAGATGATCTATGATTATTAAAGTTGTCAGAAACATAACAGCAGGATTTGAGCTTCATTTATTGTAGACACTAGCTACAACTCAATCTTGCTTTTCAATTTCATTTTTTATTTACTTATTATATATTGTCACTATTCTCAATTAGAAAAAATGGCTTGCAAGCAAATAAAATGTAGAAATTGTCATAGCAAAATTAACCCTCGTGTGATGCTTTGTACCTTTCAGAGACAATGACAAACGACCATATGTATCTTTTTCTCCCCTACCCCAGAACTGCCAGTGCAAGGCTTTTTCCTGGCTTTACAGCTGCTAGTATTATGTTCTGTGGCATCAAAACTGGTAGCCCAAGAAACGGAAGTTGTATATAGTCCTGTCCAGGTTTTAATCAGTACATTGGTCTTAGCCATGTGTGACTAATCCTGTTTTCGGACAATTTATTGCAGTATTTTACTGCGGCAATGACTTTCACTAATTAATTATATGCTGAATAACAAAATAGCAGGAACACTAAAAACACTGTTTCTTAATTTGGATGAAATTCTTTTGTCTGTTGATATACACGGAAAAATTCAGAGGTCTTTTCTTGTCATTCATTAATTTATACATCAGTAACATCTGCTGCTACCTTTCTCCTTTCTAAACTTAGGTAGTCCACTCTTCAGTATCTCACCATATGGAAGCTTCTTCATATCTTTAATCATGCTGTTGACCTTCTCTGGGTCTTGTCAAATACATTCATAATTCAGGAAAAAAGTTTGAATGTACTTGTTCATCACACAATGATTTTTGTAGACATCTAGGCTGTACAGCAGAGGTTAATATAGGAGCTTACTTTGTATGCATCTGAATATTTGCTGTTTGTTTCTGTTGTTTCTTAAAGAATGTTTTTCATTTGCAAAACATTAACATTTGTCAGGGTTATTTCCAGCCACACAGAAAAATGTTCCTTTGTGTATTTTGATTATTTAAAGCAATTTTGTTTCTCTAATGCATATGTGCATCCAGCACAGCATGTTCACTGCTTTGAATGAATGTGGGGAATGCTGTTAATTTCCTCATGTGCATGTACAGGGATGCTTTTACTGTCTACTGCGTATGTTGAGATGGGGTTGCTTTGTCTTCTATTTCACATTATTTAGTGCAGACTTCTTCTTTATATTTGAAACATAATAACTACCATAGATTAAAAAATTGACTATAAACTGTATATGCTAGGCACAGTTATGGTTTGGGGCTTCCCAGGGTCCCTAAATGAATTCCAGAGTGCTCTGTTTGGGCACAAGGGGTATTTACCATGCTTAAGGTGCTGGATGGTTTAGAGGGGAGTCCAACATAACTAGATGGCAGCTGGAAGTTTTTACTTAGATTACAATGAGGAAAAATACTGATCTATAAAAAATTTTTTATTACTTGATTCCACAAGTTTAAGAATGCTCTAGATAGCATTATTTCCAAATCCTTTCCCTAAGACATACATTTTTCTGAGCAGATTCTGCTGCATTGACAGCAAAAAGTGCTCAAGGAGGTTTACACCTCCAGCGTGCTGAAAAGTCATCTCTCCCACAGACCTAGGGTCTAATAGCTTGAAATGAGTGTCACAGAGACAAGACTGGTAAGGTGTTCTGAATTGTTGTGTGGATGTATGTGTTTTCGCTCACCAAGCTTCAAGTACAGCTTGAAAAGATCATGTTGAGAGGATTATGTGCTTCATCCTGCCTTATATTTAAGTATGTGTCTAATTTTAAACACATAAATAGTTCCATTCACTTACTGGGATTATTCTTGTGCATAATTATAAATATGTGCTGAAGTGATTTAGTAAATTGTATTCACAGAAGGCATCAGAGGCAGCAGTAACAATGAATATGATGGGCCAGCTGGAGACCAACTGTCCAGTGGAAACATCTCTCTCTCTGTCAAAACCACTAGGTCTATTCTTCTCAAGTTTAAAGAAAAATCATAATTTCTCAGAATTTCTCACATCTTTCCATGTAAGGCCTTTGTAGGCTTTTTCCTTTGGAGGGAATTCTTCCAGCAGCCCTCATGAGCTGTCCTAAGAAGATGTTTTGTGATGTGGTCTCAGTTCAAGTCTTACCAAATGGTTCTATCGTATTTATACTGTCCCTCACTGTGTATTTCAAGCAAATGCAGGTATTTTTAAAAACAAACAAAAAGACATTTCTCCATCATTTTCAGGAGATTTCAGTGGAGCCCAGTGCTGAATAAGTAATTGACAGTAGAGAATATACATTTTTTCTTTTTCTGAAACACAAGTCAAGCACAAGACTACAAAGCGGATAGCTATGATTTAGAAAACTATAACTCAGAATTAATGTTTAATGGATGTGGCACATTCCTTGCTGTAAAATGATATAAATCACTCATTGAAAGAAAACAACAGAATATTTGAGGAGCATGTCGACAGTTTTGTGTGTTTCAAAGGTGGTATGGAAACAATGACCACCTGAAGACAGTATTGTATCTCTGTGACAAAGAGCAACTCAACTCTGTTCATTTCATAAACACAGAAAAAAAAAAAAAAAGTGGATTTTTTATTGTTCCTTTGATTCTACTCTATCTTGGGTATGTTCTTTCTTCAAGCAAGTAGAAGTAAGATTTTTGATCCCTCTTCTATCATTCTTAATTAGAAGTCTTTTTTCCATCCCAGTTTTCAGTCTGTCGGACATGAATGCTCTTCGCTGTGTTTGACGATAGCATTAAGTGAACTGGCTGTGCCTAGAAGACTTGATTCTGCCACCCTTATTCCTGTTGAGATAGATTGATTTTGATACCAACTTTACCCATCCTGAGATGCTTCTTTCTTCTCAATAATTATATTGAAATCAGTGGGACTATTCATATTAGTAACTGCTTACTGTGTAATGATGTTTAGTGCAGGGCTCAGGAGGACTAACTGGTGGTTAGTATATTAGTGTGCATGAGTATAGGTAGTCAAATCTAGTCCACTGAGTAGTTAGTTAGCTTAATTGCACTTTCCAGAGTACTTGCTGCTTAGTGTAATGCAGACAGAGCTGGATCTTAACATGTTTTCTCTCCGTGTTGCTTCTCACATTCTTTTTTATTCCTGAAGTTACTGTATTGAGCAAAATGTTTCCCTAGAAAAAGCAAGGTATGTGATTATAATCAAGTGAACAACTTGGAACCACAAACCCCCCACAAATCACGTTTGTTTATAACTTGTTAGTTCTTTTGTTTGTTTCAGAAAAGCCTATTACATTTACTCTTAAATGATACAATATGTCCAGTGTGATCTTTTGGTCTAAACAATAAGAATAGCTGTTTCTCAGATTTTACTCTCTGCAGCTTCTCAATGTTTTTCATTAAACAACAGAACTTGTAAACTTTAATTCATAAATTCACCTTTTAACCTCATTGATCATCGTAATGAACCTCAATAGCTAGATATTCATATTACACAAACTCCATTGTGGTTCAGATCTGGGTTGATTCCCTTTTTGAAAGATCTTTGGAATACTGGTTTCTACTTTGATTATATGTGTTGAGAAACTTTATTGTGAATATTCCTTTTTATTTAAATAAATAGATGCTTGTTTGAAAGAAAACTTACACCAAAAGATGATAGGAAGCTTACTATTTTAGGCAGAAATGTCCCTGGTATTTTGTAATTTCTGAATTTGCTAACCTTTCTACATGTGTAGTTTAGATAATTGCTAATAATTTCCTTCTTTCAGCTCCTAAAAGTAAGCATTTTCCCCTTTACCCTTAGAGATGAATTTATATCAATAGGAAAGTCATGAATAAAACCACAGAGTACTACCAGTACTAGCAGTACAGTTTTGCCTTGAATGTTGCTACTGAATAGATATTCCTGTTGAGCACTGTAAACCTATCACTAATAATAGGTTAATACTAAAATTAACTTGCAGAAAAACCCAGAAGTATTGAAAGGCCTTGCATAGCTCTTAGGTAGTGCATATGTATTATGTTCCACATTGGCTCTCTCGTGATGTCTTTTGTCTTTCTACTATTTAAGCTAATAGATAAACCTGATGGAATGGGTATTTTTCATGTAGCGGAAGCATTCTCACTGCATTTTTGCACCAGAGGATCTCATATCAGCTGTACTGGAAGAACAGCAGAACTCAACATTGTGAGTGTATTTCTGGTGTAAAGATGCTTTGTGTGTGCTCGTGCACATTATATTCACTTTTACAAAAATATACACATTTTAATTTGGGAATCAGTAAGCATACCAATTTGAAGAAATATCAAGACATCCAGGTTTCAGTTCAAATACACTATGATCCGAGCAAATACCAACTCTAACCATTCCATGATTCGATGAAATTCTATATGTTCTGCAGGAGATCATGGTAATGGCCCCTCTTGACCCCAGGCTCTTCTTATTTGAAGCTTATTGATAACAAGTGCTGTGACATATTCACAGACAGTTGTTCAAAGCTGTTGACTTGAAAATATTCTTTTTTTCAAAAATATTTGGCTGATTCTTTGGTAAAAGTTGCCTTCAGGCAAACACATGGAAAATTATACAGCTTATTAGAGCTTAAACTGAGAACAGCTCTTGGTAGCTGATGTTCACACATCACTAATAGCCTGAAAAGCTACGGGTTTTAGACAGTGGTATTAAAAGTAAATTCTATGTGATACATTGCACAAATGCCAGTCCTATTCATAAAAGGGTCCAAAAGTAAAAATGTATCAAACCAGCTTTCTGAATGCCCCTGTTCATTATTTTGCTGACTTGGAAACCTTGGAGTGTTTTGTATCCATTTCATTATCTCCAAAAAGCATGAATTGTAATGGAATTTACATAAAAATCCTGCTGGAGAGTGGAGACTCTACTGCACAGTCAGCTGCCCCCCTAATCCAATCTTCCCCAATGCAGTTGTCCCGACAGTTGCCAAACTCTAACAGTGGGGATCTCCTTTGTTAAGAAAAGTATGAATTTGAGCTTGAAAATGAGCAGAAGTCTTTTCTATTACTCTGGATGCCTCCTCTTGCTGAGTTTACATGAGATGTCTAGCAGGAGGTGTTATTAAATAGCCTCAAAAATTAGGCAAAAAACCAATTATCTAGAAAAGGGACACAAAAGGCTTAAAGAAATGAGCATTTGAATTTTCATTATTGAGTATCCATGGGACACCACACCACTATTTGAATTTTAGTGTTAACCCTTTGCATAAAAACGATTTAATACTTTTAATCAGTTTTGAATTACACTTTGAGGAAAGCACAAGTTGGGAATTTTAAAAAGCCTCCTTCATTTCTTTCAGTGTTATTTCAGTGCTCTCATGTTTGCACTTATCTCAAAAGAGTTTTAACTTTGTATTAGATTTTTTCTGAAGGTTGATTACATGGGCATTTCAGTCTCACCTTCATTCTTTATTTAGCTGAAATTCCTAATCACTTCAGTGGGTGGTAGACAGGACTGAAGTGTTCCTTTAGATGAATTTCAGCTTCTAAAAAATCTTAGGGGTTGAGTAATGTATTCTTGTTTATTTTTTCCACTTTACAGATAAAATCTAGAGGTCATTTATCATCACCTGGATAGAAGTGATTTAAAGCAGTTCACAGTTTAGGCTGGCAGCCATTTTCTGAACTTCAGCAAAACATCAAAATCGGAACAGCAAGAAATAATTTCATAGTGATTTCATATGACCCTTGCAAAAGGGATGCAGGTAAAGGTATACATACTGCTAGGGAATTCTATTTTTGCTTTATTAACAAAAAGCATCCAGCTGCTCCTGCCTCAGGAAAAGTGCTTTTCAAATTAACATTAAGGAGCCTATGCTCTTTTATTCTCCTGAAAGTAAGGTTTTGTAACAGGTCAGTCTCCTTTTTGTTCTGAAGGATCCACCCCGGAGTCCACGTCTGGTTATGAGACTCTCCCCACTTTCCTGGTCAGTTTACTCTCCGAGTTCTGCTTATTCGTTTCCTTCTTATTGTTGCAGTTTTCATGTCAGGTTTTTTTGTATTCTCTTTTACATTTCTTTTCATAAGCTTTTCTTTGTTATAATCCCTCTAACAGTGGTGTTCAATTTAAGTGTCATGGAACAGTAAAACCAAGCTATTATGGCAGAACATGTGTAAGCTTAGAAGTCGTACAGTCACTAACAGAAATCTTCATTTGGTTTCCTTTGTTTTCACTGAGTTCTATTGATTTCTACTGTAGTACCAGTCTTCCCAAGAGCCAGTAGGAGAGCAGTCCTTTGGCTTTCTTCCAAAATGCATTTTCCAAATAATAGCATTAGAAAACTCCTGGACTTTCTAATAGAGAAAACAACAGCAGTATCCAAGAACTGTACACCAGGATCCTTTGAGTCTGCCCATTTAGCCACTATGCTGAACTCTACACTCATTTAGAGAGATCTGCAGAAACCTCTGGCATCAATGGATTTACAAGGGCAGAGTTTACTTGACACTAATAGCACTGATGAGAATGACAAGCTACTATAAGCTTTCCTTAACTGTTTTTAAAAAAGTTCAATTTCCAGGCAAATATGGTATCACTTCACTTCAGACCTATGTAGAAGATACATCTTTGGATGGTTTGGGAGATGATGTTCTCTCAATGACCTACCTTAATTTTTTAATACGCTTTTACATGGACAGTATTTGTTTCTCCATCTGAAAGGAATTCTTATAAATAGAGTACAGCCTTTTTTGTTGAGGTAAATGCAGTCTTGGCATTTGTCTGCTTATATTATGACATTGCAGTTAGTTTTTGGAGGAAGGAATGAAGGACGCAGATGGCCATGCATGGGCAGGCCCCCTTGAACCTTACTGACGAGTGGTAGTGAACTGAGGAGGAACTGAAAGGACTGCCAAATTTTTTCTTTTTTTCTTTTTTTTTTTTTTTATTACTGCAGTGCTACAGAATCAACAAGATCATGCAGAAGCCAATTGCAGAAAAGCACTGTTTTGAGAGAAATCAAGTATTGTGGGGCATTCAAAAACACTCTGAAGAAAATCAGACTCAGATTTACAAAATCATTGCTTGGAAAAAGCTCTGTTTGGAGACTTGTGGAAGGATTCATGATTGATTCTTGTACTGAAAAAAATATAACAGTGGAACCTTTAATATTTTTGACCGCATCTTTAGCTAGTGGAAAAGATGCAGTTCCATTAAGGCAATGCAACTGTCCTAATTTGTACCAGCTGAGCTTTTGCTTCTTTGTTTGTGTAGCCTTGTCGGCACCCCTTCCAAGGGAAAGCAAACATTCATTGTTCTTTCTTGGGTCAAAGAAAAGTCAGCGCAGAAAGATCCCAAAGTTTCCTTATCTCTTCTTTTTTCATTTTCCAACCAGCATTATTCACGTACAAAACAATTCGAACTTACAGTGCAGGACTCAATGCATGTGCTTCTGAATGTACCTGACACTGTCTGATGGATGAGTAATTTCCTGTATTATCATTATTTTATGCAACATAATTTATGCTACATTAATTTAAAATGTGTAAACTGAAAACATAGCACAATCTAAATCACATTCCCTTAAAGATTTACTTCTTGACCATTTATTTATTGTAACAGTCATTTTAGACCCTTTATTATTTTGTCCATGTGATGTCACAGAACCTATTCTCTGTAAGCTGTTTTTTCAGTCTTAAGTGGAGACAATGCAATACCTGGATCCATGCAACACTGTCTGCTAACTATTGTGACTGAGGCATGATCATAGAGAGAGACAATGGTGCTTTCATTTGCATTCACATATATACACTCTTATTGCGCATTAAGAGTTATATTGCTACCTATGGTTTCATTAATTCCCATATAAATACTTGCTCATATTCTCATAGGATGATATCTGTTCATTACAATAAGGGTAGCTCTCTTGATTAAGTTGAAATCCTTATCATGAAGGGGTTTGGAAGTTATTGAAAAAGGTCTTTGAAAGCTGTTTTCCAGGAAGCAATTGAGAAGCTCCTTTCAGATCCTGGTAGGTACTTCCAGTCATCCAGCTTCTTTCAGAATTAACTGGGAGGTCAATACTTAGTCATACCTTAATTAGTCACCATTAATTATAATGTAAGAAATATCACAGCAAAACTTTAGTATTAGGATCCATCATCTGCTGAGACATTAGAATAATTTTCAGGACTCTGTTTGAGGGTTTGGTGCTGAATATTTCTTGTGACTGTCTCAGAAAGGTTTGCAAATCTCATTAAAATGCTGTAACCAGAATGAAATGTGGTTTGGAGCAATTTCCTTGTCCCTGATGGAAATCACCCATTCCCAGGATGCTACTATCTCAGTTTTGCCAGGGACAATATATCCCTAAGGCTCACAAAGCATTTGGGAGTAAGGAAAATGTTTGGTCTTTAAAACAGACAAGGTTGTGTCAAAAGTCAGTTATTTTAAAAGAAAAAAAACCCGAAAGTCCCTGGAGTGAGAATCTTTGCAAGTTTAAAAACTTTCCCCTTTTCAAGTGGTGCAAGCTGAGCTCTCCTTGGCTGTACACTCGGCACTTTATCCATGAACAAAGTATAAATATTTCCAGAAAACCCATTTCTATATTTATTTTCAGAGTGATGTCACTTCCCCACTTTGTACAGCTAGTAAGAGAGCATTTTTATTTTACTGGAGGACTTCAGTCCAAAGCGAACTCTATTTTCAGAGAATATAGAGACACACAGTCAGCGTGTTAGCTCTGTAACTGCAGCGGTTTTCACTGTAAAGGAAACAATGTTTGTTTCAAGTTCCTCACCCGAATTCTCTGTATTTTTTTTTTTGTTTAGTACAGGCTAAAGAGCACATTTTTTTGTGGGGAGTCTCATGTGAAAACATTGACAGCCAATCACCAGGCAGACTCCAGTAGCAATTACTGTAAACTGTGCTGTTCCATCCATAACTAATATTTTTAACAACCATCTTTCCAAAAATAACTATGCTTTGTGAAGATCAAAAATGAACAGAACCACACAGTTCTCTGCTGTCTTCAAAGTATTGTCTGAAAGACACCATTATTTAAATGTATTCTTTAGCACACAAGTACTATATAATTGATGCAGTAAGTTTATCTGAACCTTTGACCATACTTTTATCAGTATCAAAATATGGTTTATTGTATTTTATAGAAGTGTGTTGGATTTATGTACCTTTTTGTTTACTTTCCACCACTTCACCCCTGAGAAGAGGGTCTTGTGAGGCAGGGTGTTTAGCAGCATCCTACCCATGTTTCAGCTTAAGGATGCTCTTCCCTCAAGGAACAGAAGGCTGCTTAGTTTATAAATATCTTCTCAGCCTCTTTCTGTTTGAAAGGCCAGTGCTGCTGGGGCTCAATCACTGGTGGATAGGCAACCTTTACTGTCTGGCTATGGTAAACAATCATGAGACTCCTGCAGGACTCTAAGAGCTTTGGCTGTATGATAGACCTGTGCTCAGAAAAGAAGGGATCTGTCACTGCTTTTATATCTGCGGAGTACAATTAGCTGAATTTCCTGACACCTGGATGCCTCATTAGTAATGTTCTTTAGAAACATTTTACAAAAAAAAAAAAAAAAACTTGTTTTCTCTTCATTTATTTACACCTAATGCTTAACTTGGATGGTATAGCCATGGTTTTCAAAGCAGGGCTTCTTACCTAGCCCAGTAAATGGGATGATCCTTTAAGGAAGCCAAGCAGCTCCTCAAAGTCACACATTCCCCTAGTGGCTCAATCGGGATTAAAGTAGGTTTCTCTTCCTCCTTCCTTCTCCCCATTTAATCACGTGGCCTCCCTCACTGCTGCCAATATGCATCTGAATTACATTGGCTGGGAAAACTGCTGCAGACAAGAAAGAAAACAGTATATATTGCATCTCCATAGCCTTGGGACGTAGAGCAGGTCAAAGCAGGGTTAGCAGCTCCTTACAGGTATTGCATCTTTTCAGCAGTAAAGGTCAATTTAATGTGAGATCCTCATCAAAAAATACTAATTCAATGCCCTAAAACTCTGCTTTGAGCTCCTAAAGAACAATTTCTGTAGGTAGATCCTCAATCTTTAACATTTTAGTGTTTGAAAATACATTTCTTGGAGGTTTAGATAAGACACCAGATACCTTGGCTCCAATTCAAACTTTTAGAACTTGAGTTGATATGGGAATTTTGTGTTGTGCTTTCCTTATTTTGTGTATTGTTAAATTATACGCTTTGAGGTGCTCTCATCTTTAGTGTCATTTACTCTCAAATTCTTATGAAGGTTATTTTGAAGCACTTCAGTATTTTAATGACACATAACGATAACTACAATTATTAAAAAAAGACATCCCATGCAAACCTAGCATATTCTTAAGAATCCTGGAGTTCCTTAGAAAAGCAGTAAGACAATAAATTAAAATAACATCTAGGCTAATTGTGAGCCAATTTGCAATACAGCATTTTAGTTCACTATTTAAAAGAAAGTGTTTTCATGGTCTGATGCCTAAAGGGAAATAATTCCATTGAAAGAGCAATTTCAGAGCACAGAGAGCAAAACCATGCAGGTTTTGGTAAACCTTTGGAACAGTTAGCAAAAGCAGTGCACAAGAAAGAAAGAAGTAATCACTTCCGTAATATAGAGAGCGCTAAGATCATGTACTAGCAGTACCCTGAATGTTAATTACAGAATCTTGAAGTCTATTCAGTATTACATAAAGAATCAATTCAATGACCTGAGATCAGACAAAATATGAAAAGGCTTCTTAGTCTGCCTTTGTATACTGATGGAGGCACTTTCAATCAGCGGAAACCAGTACTTTCATTTACTTATTAGGAAGTTATTCAAAAAGAGAACTCCACTGTGAACCATTTATAGGACAAACTAATCTGGTGTCTTTCCAGAAGAAGTGACCAAATAATGCCTGAAATTCACAAAATGAAAGAAAATTTTTGTGATGTGTATAGATACATGCTGGTGCCAAATGACTCTTAAAAGATAGCAAGGATAAAAAAAATTCACCAGAAGCTTCTCCTGCTGATAGAACATGTGTTATGTCAATTTTGGGTAAGCAAAGGGGATGTAGGGGGAGCAGGGTGAATCATAAAACTACAGTGTTCATATTATGGATAACAACTGAAATACACAATGTTATAAGAAACAACTAGAAAAATACAGCAAATCTATTAAAAATTCCACCTAAATTCAGAAAATCATTAGAGCGTTGAAATTATCAGTGAATTTGCCCTAATCTGATGTTCACACAGTATGATCTCAGACTTGCCAGTGATTTCATGACTTTAAGCAGATATGTTTTGTAACAGCATTTTAAGTAACCTTCTGTTCTAAGAGACCAGCCAAGCATCTTAATTTAGCTTTATCTGCAAAGTTTCTAGATTGTTTTGTTCTGTGGAATAGCCAAAAAAAAGTTTAGATAAGCATTAAGTTGTAGAAATCAGATATAATTAAGGGATTTGTTGCATTCAGCTCCCACATTCATCCGGTTGAGTTCATGTTGAGCTTCCATATTCAACCAGTTTGACAATGTACTTGAGAGACCTTAAATATGTCACTTTGACTGTCACTTCAGAATACGGTCTTAAATATTTTCTTATCTCCTATCTTATACAGTATCCTCAGCAATTTCTCTGAAGAAAACAAACCCAGGAAAGAGGCAGCGTTGGCAAGTGGATAGAGCAGCAGGGTGGTAGAGTTTCAGGTTTTGTACCTGACTTTATGGCTGGGTACCATTTTACCTTTCAGTGGTGCCAGTTCTACGAAATTTCAGTTAACTGATTTCTTCAGTTAATTGAGCATTGTGATCTACATATGGAATACACTATGAAAGATAGTTATTATTTATTATTAAGGATATGTCTACACAGAAATTAAATATTTCCATTAAAAATGTGAGCTTATATTGTACAAAAATGTTTTCAAATCCCTTTTTTGATGTTCTTGCATTGATCCCCAAGTGTCTGTTTTCAATTTTGCTTAAACCGATTAAAAACAAGTTAAGAAGCTAAACCAAAATAGATCATTCTTTAACCTGGCTTGTACCTTTTTTAATCAAAGCAGCTCACTTTTTTTTTTTTTTTTTTTTTTTTTTTTTTTAATCTATTGAGGCAGTTGGTGAACATGAAGCAGAAAGAAAGAAGGCAGAGTACAGGACAGTAAAGAGGTTAATCATAGGAAAGTCTGAGAGACTGATTATGGCAGACCATCTAAGGATGGAAAGAGAAGCTTATAGACACAGTAAGACATGAAGAACTTTTCTATTTAGAAATATAATTTTCTTCTTTTGTGTGTGTGTGTGTAAATGACAAATGGGAAACATAATACTCAGGTCTAAGCTATTGAAACCTTGAAGTATGCAAAGCACCACTGGCAGAAATTATGTCCAAAAACAAAATTGGAAGTAAGAGATGTGATGAAAGAAGATATGAAACTCAAAGAAATTATATGCATATATGTTTATGTTTGGAAAGCCAGATAGAAAACAACGAAACAGAAACAAAATGTGTATGATTTGGAAAAGCTGTTCTTAATTGCTAAAGCAGAAAAAAAATTGAAGGGGTTTTGTTACTATTTTCTTATATAAGCTGAGTAAACTAGTTCAAAAGGAGCAAGAATTTTTTTGGGAGCAATAACTTTTCACAGTCTTGTTTTCCTGTTTCATTTTGGTTTTGTTTGTTTGGGTTTTTTTTTCTTCCTGGTCTAGTATTTCTTAACTCTTTAGCTGTGTAGACTCAGAATAAATGCTTGCTATTTTCGGCCTTGAAAGTCACCATCACTACATTTTAATAGGAGTTTTTTATGATACATACGGTTAATGAATGTTATTTGGTATAGAATCATGAAGGGTTATAACTGAAGGAAAGTCATTCTGTAATTATATAAGGGTTATACTTATTCTTGAATGGAAACATACTGCTAGCATTTCCTAAACAAATTATTGCATGGCAAACTACTGGGAGTCTATCATCAGCACAATGTTTACCAAGAGCTCCCTGGAAATACCCCAGCTGATTACAGGTATTCAGGTTGAGGCTTATAGCACTGTTTCTAGTTTGCAGGCCTTGCTGTGTACCTGGTATATGCAGCAAATGAAAACTGCTTAAGTTATATTTGTAAAGGTTCTTTGCTTGCTTGAGATTTCCCCATGGAGTTAGCAAATAATTGGCAGAGCCTTTTATGTATTAGACAAACCACATCTCAAACCACATTTCATATACAAATTTTTCAGCTTCTCACATGCACTCTATTTCTGCAATATGACTTTGTCTGTATAGATACTTTTGTCATCAGGAGGAGTTGTTTGATTCAGGTTTCAGGTTTCAACAAGAGGGTGAGGTTTTAATCTTTAAATGCTTGGGGATTCTTCGTATTCTGTGTTATAAGAAGTTATTGTATAGCTAGAGCACTATTTGTAAACTCACTGCATTATATTGACATGTATAGGTATATTAGGTATAATGTGACTGCCTACATCTGAAGTGAAAAAGTAACAATATATCTGTGGGTATATCGTCATTGGGATAGATGGAACTGCGAACATAGCCATAAGCATAAATTTCATCTATCAAGGAAAAGCCTGAGAAAATTTATGCGGCTTTTAACCACAAAGAGTTCAATGCGCTTTTACTAAAGTTAACTCAAGATAGCTCTGAACTTACGAGTTTCTATCCTGCAGGGACTTATGATGTCACAACAACACTGCGTAAGTGAGAGAGCAGTCTCCACGGAGCTGCTTCAGTCTTGGTGGTATAAGGCAACCAGCAGCAAGGGTGGCAGTGGGCCTCCCTGGCACAGTGTCCTGCACAGGAGATTTGAATGATACGAGAACTGCTCAGGCCCAGCTACAGGTTCTGTGGCAATTTACTGCATCTGTGACAGGAATCATGAATCTTTATCTGTGAGAAGTGGAGAAATAGCAAATATGTGTCCTATATAACGGACTGAAAAATTGTAAGTAAGAAATTTAGGTTAACATTACTGGATTTAGTTAAAACGATTAGTTAGCATGTATATTTACAATATTCTTTAATGCTGCACCTGTAACATAGAAAGCCCACAAGCCAGGTGAACAGTACGTTGGGGGTCATTCATGCTTAGATTATGTGATTTCTTGGTGATTCTGTATAAGTGTGTTTAGAATTATTATTTGATTAAGACAGGATTTACAGTGATCTGGATGCTTTCTCAGCACTGAAGATCTTACATACCTTGTAATTGCCTCTAATGTATTCCAATTTTTGTGTGCATTTGTAACTGTGACATCTGGTTCTTTGCCAGACTTTTGGGGTGGCATTGCTATACGCTTCATTCTCAAAGTGCTGAGTGATACGGTCACGAAAAATACCTCCTTGTTGCCCATAAAAAAGCCCAATCATATCAGGGATGTTAAAATTTATGCTAAGTCTATTCAGTGAAACATAAATAGTCATCACTTGGAGAACTTGCTATGCAAGGCATGATCCTGCAATATGCTAAGCTTTTTCTAGATATTCTCAGCACCCTCAACTTTTAGTGAGTTGCCTGATGCTCAGCACCTTGTAGGATCTGTCCTTAGAAAAGGAGCATAAAAAGACCTAAAGCAAACTGGCAAACATTCAGCTGTTCATTGCACAACTTTTCTTGTCTCTCAAAAGTAACAGTTCAAACAAAGGATTAATTTAGAAAGTAAAATAATAATTAAAATTGAAAGAAAAGGAGGAAGGAGAATGTGTGAAAAAGAATGCTAATAACAGTATTTGAAGAGGCAAAGAAATTAAAGAGATGGGAAACCTGATTTTTCTTTTAAATAACATTAGGAAGGCTGTAGTTGTTTAATATTGTCCTTGAATATTTTGCGAGCGGCACAGCCACTTCACAAGATGCCAATTGCTGAAATACAGAGTTGTGATTTAAAGTGACAATGTCACCTTAGTTTTAGTCCAAGTGATGGATTTGTCTTTGAAATGTTTTATACCAAACATATTATGTAGAGATGTGTTTGCATTTGTTTTAATTTCAATTAAAATTACTGTATTTAAAATTACTCTCATAACTTTCTGTTAAAATTTTATATCTTCTAATGTGAACCTCAAATGGGCCTTATAAGATACTGAGTACTCAGGAACAGAGCTAATGCATCCAGATAGCCAAGACAGACACCAAAATTACCAAACTGTATAGATTAGTTTGGGCATTTCTTTCCTTTTTGACTGAATGGCTATAAACAAAAGGCAGAAAGAGGCTTTTTTTAAAAAAGGGGGAAGCATATTCTTAATAGCTTGCACCTGGTTTATGTGAAAAGCTAATCTGGAATCCTGCAATACTGACTGATATTACTTTCTTTTCATTTTTTATTATGATAAAGTATAAAAACGGCAAGATGGTGGAATAGGAAGCTGTAAGTCTTTATTTCATTGTTTTTTAAGTAGCAGATTGCGTAGTAAATCAATTTAATTTATGTACCATGTTTATTGTTAAATTCTGCAGATTCATTAAAGCCCTGGAACTGCATCCATATAACAGAATATGGCCTCTTTTCCTGGCTGCTTAATCCATTTTCAAGCTGCATACACATTTTTGAGTACGTGTTAAAGTAGCAGCCTCATCTGACAGGGAGATTTCATAAAGCTTTGAAGTGTATCATTAAAAGGGACACTGTCAATTTGAATTTTTTCAAGATGACCAATTTAAAAAAAAATAATCTTTTAAATGTTGGAGGGTTTTCTCTAATTCCATAAAAATGCCTACAATTTTTTTTCTCTGTGAATGTTTGGAAGCATCATTTAGAAGACCAGAGAATATTACTATCATTATCATCGTTATTAATCATGAGCACTTTCATATTCAGTCCCTCACATCCTATCCTGTAACAGGAACTCAGCCCAGTGGATACAGCCAGCCTGAGTCTTGTGACTCATTTTAGCATTATTTTAAAACTTTGAAATAGGACTTTACTACTACATTTCTTTTTCCTGTGCACTGCAGCTATTTTCATTCTTTGGCTGCTGCCTGTTGTTTGGAGAGGTTTTCTGGTCCTGAGCTTTCCAGTGCCTCTCTCCAGCAGACCCCTGCCTGCAGAGACTGCACTGCCAACCAACCTTTCAGTCATGGGTCTTTGACAGACAAGCTCTGCCAGATGTAACTGCCATGATTTCGGATATTCATGCTCACAGCTGTCCATCTTACAGTTCTGCTGGAAATTACTGTCAACCTACAGGGACAAGAGAGAGAAGCATGTGCCTGTACTTGAGCCACTTACATTCACTTTGCCTATTAATTTAAACTGCCAGTGAAAAAGCATTTGCCCTAATCTTCTGGTCTGTCAATGGGATTGCGATTTTCCAGCGGAGGGCAGGGCATAAAGCTGGGAAGTAGCAACATCCAAAATTGTGGCAGCTTTGTAATTCAGTGTATGTGAGCCAGAGCACAAACTACCTGTGCTAAGTAAACAAAAAAATAGAGCAAAAGAAGGTCAGCTACACTGCATGACAAGTTTTTAGATGAGAAAGTGGCATTCAAGCTCTCAGTGTCCTTTTAATGACTTGGTGAAGTATATTTTATTTTCCTAGTAAAGTTGTTGAACTATGAATATTTTATCCAAGCGATTAAAGTTACTCTTTACTCTTACAAATTCAGCACAGAATATTTAAATATAAGAGGGAGAAGGAACACTCGATATGATAGTATTGGAAAGTTTTATGGGAATGTGTTTCAAATTACAAGCAAAGCTTGTGCGTGCACATATGAACACAGCTGTGGTTTCTCTTCAGCATTAGGTAATGTTCTTTCATAAAAGAAAGGAGTGAAGGCTCCTGCTATTCTGTTCAAAGGAAGAACGTTTATATATTTTATATAGCACTCTTTATGCTGCTGCGTTAGGGTATGTAATATGTTGGAAGTTCTCAGTCTGTGATAGACCCCCAAAGGGTAGACATGTAGGTCTGAGAGATGAAAGAAATCAAAGACGTGATCTCTTGACAGAATTATATAACCTTCTCACACTGCCTCTGAACTCCATTGAATCCTCGAGGTGACAGAAAGCTGGCAAGCTAAGTAGAAGCAGCTGCTTGTGATGGCATGCCTAAGATATATGAATCTATTCAGAGTGATCAATGGCTGAATGCTCAGCCGCCCAAGTCATTGATCACCATGATGACCCCAGTTCCTGCTAAGTCCATCAGGTTGATGGACTTAGGCTTTAAGAAGAAGGGAGTGGAAAACGCAAAGCAGGACATAAAGAGCAAAGGGAGGAGAAAGACAGAGGCACGAGCCCCCCTCGTAAAAGCTATTCAGGAAATTGCAAAGCTCATTACTATGTGTGCGGTACTTGATCACACTGAAGTTTTGCTTTAAGGTGCATACTTGAATAAATGCTGAGAAATTCTGTTCTATACGTAGTCTGGGATTGCCTCAGCAAGCCTGCCTTCCATGGAATTTCAATCAGGACAAGGAGTCCAAGTCGTCCATGCTCCTTTGGCAGTCTCAGCTATAATATGCACAGGCACCATATTTTTTATATCCTTTCCACAAATGTTCTTTAAAATAATGCATGTAATAAACAAAATATCAACCCACAGTATACACCAAATTTTGCCAAAGAAAGCAACAAGGATATAGTGCAAGCAGAGTGTTTATTATGTGAACATGTAAAAAGGGTACAAGTGAGTTTTATTAAATGTGTTCTACTCATACGCAAAAATAATTTAACAATTGAACTGTTTCATGAAAGGAACTGTTTTAGTGCAGTTGCATCATGAAAAATGACTTTGTTAGAATGGTAGAACAGGTTTCCACATGCTTTAGGTCTCAGAGGATTTATCGAATTTTCTCAGTTCACTAATAAAAATACCTTTTACAGCTTTTAACTACAAAACTTGGAAAACTCAAATAGGCTGCAAAAGGCCAAGCTGGGTTCCTCTTGTCTCATGCATCCTGTTATTACTAAAGATGCTCCCCATTAAACATTACCAGTTTTTCTGCTACTTTTCATTGGGGTAGTTCAGTTTTAGTATAGCACAGAATTTAAATGCACTGAGAATGCATAAATCTCATTGTTGATACAGTAAGTAATGCCAAAAGAGAATTCAGTTCACTCCATCAGAAGTGGGAATGAAAACACTTTTTCCACTAAAGTAATCATACATGAATGTGAATATACACAAGGGGCCTGATCCAGAAGTAAAAGTCCCTCCCAATAACTTGGAATCTGGATTTGGTCCAAAGGGCAGATCTGTTGTACAAAACCAGTGCATTTTACATCGGCACTTTTAAGCATGGAAGTGCCCTATAAAGTCAAATGTCTTTGAGGCTGTTGTTTAATTTAAGGTTATATTTGTTTCACAGAGCTCTACTCTGAAGGAAAAATAGTCTCACGTATACAAATTGTTTAGTTTCATATAAAAAAAGAATATGAATCTCAGCTACTTGCATTTAGTATTCATGAAGTGGCAGAAGTGCTCAGCAAGCCACTTTCAGTCACTTATCAATAGTCCTGGAAAACTGGGAGGTCCCACTTGACTGGAGGTTAGCAAATGTGACATCCAACTACAAGTAGAGCCGAAAGAGGATCTGGAGAGCTACAGGCCTCACAGTCTGATCTCAGTGCTGTGGAAGGTTATGGAGCAGATCGTCTTGAGTGCCATCACACAGCACATATAGGACAAGCAGGTGATCAGGCCCAGTCAGCATGGGTTTATGAAAAGCAGGTCCTGCTTGACTAACCTGATCTCCTTCTGTGACAAGGTGACCGACTTAGTCAATTAATGAAAAAATGTGGATGTTGTCTACCTAGACTTTAGTAAAGCCTTTGACACTGTTTCCCACTGCATTCTCCTGGAGAGACTTGCTGCTCATGGCTTGGATGGGTGTACTGTTTGCTGGGTAAAAACCTAGCTGGATGACCAAGCCCAAAGAGTGGTGGTGGAGTTGTGGAGTTATGGAGTTACATCCAGATGGTGGCTGGTCACAATTGGTCTTCCCCAAGGCTCAGTACTGGGGCCAGTTCTGTTTAATACCTTTATCAATGTTCTAGATGAGGAGATCAAGTGCACCCTCAGTATGTTTGCAGATGACATCAAGTTGGGTGGGAATGTTGACCTGCTTGAGGGGAGAAAGGCTTTACAGAGGGATCTGGACAGGATGGATTGATGGGCCGAGGCCAATTGGATGAGTTTCAACAAGGCTCAGTGCTGGGTCCTGCACTTGGATCACAGCAACCCCACACAACACAATAGGCTTATGGAGGAGTGGCTGGAATGTTACCCAATGGAAAAGGACCTGAGGGTGTTGGTTCAGCTGGCTGAACATGAGCCAGCAGTGTGCCCAGGCAGCCAAGAAGGCCAACAGCATCCTGGCCTGTATAAGAAATAGTGCAGCCAACAGGACTAGGGAAGCGATAATCCTCCTATATTCGGCACTGGTGAAGCCACATCTTGAATACTGTGTTTGGTTTTGGGCCCGTCACTACAAGACGGATATTTTGTTGCTGCAGCAACAATTGCAAAAGGGCAACAAAGCTTTTAAAGGGTCTAGAGATTAAGTCTTATGAGGAGTGGCTGAGGGAACTGGGGTCATTTAGTCTGGAGAAAAGGAAATTCAGGGGAGACCTTAGCACTCTCTACAACTACCTGAAAGGAGGTTGTAGTGAGGTAGGAATCAGTCTCTTCTCCCACATAACAAGTGGTAGGACAAGAGGAAATGGCCTCAAGTTGCACCAGAGAAGGTTTAGTGTAGATATTAGGAAAAATTTCTTCACCAAAAGGGTTTTCAAGCATTGGAACAGGCTGCCCAGGGAAGTGGTTGAGTCACCATCCCTGGAAGTATTTAGAAAAAGTGTAGATGTGGCATTTAGGGACATGGTTTAGTGGTGGACTTCACAGTGTTAGGTTTGGGGTTGGACTTGCTGATCTCGGAGGTCTTTGTCAACCTAACTGATTCTGTGATGTACCAATTAGATTATAGGACTTGCGCTTACAGACAAAGCCCTCAAAGCAGAAAAGAAGATTCATTTCCATTTTCACCAGGAGAAAGCCACATCCCTATTTGTTCTATTATTCTGATGCATGCATTAATATTTCTTTTTTTTTTTGTTTTCACGTATTTCCTTTCATGATGCGCAAACTGGACTACAAATATAGCCATTATTAAGATACAATTTCCAAGTACATAGAATCAGAGAAAGAGATGCTTACATTTGTCCTGATGCAAACTGGGAGTACTTCCAGTGGTACCATTGGGATTACAATATTGTAGAAATGAGGCAATTATATTTTAAATCTTCCTTCCTACCATGTCTTCATGTGTCCAGGTCCAGATGCTCTTTGATTTTTGAGCACTTCTGAGTTAACAAAGATGTGTTGTCATGGTCAGAAATGTTGTATAACGCTATCATGAAAATAACTGAATTAACTGATTAGTGTACAGTTTTTTATTTCATTATGTGAGTGGGATATTGAGCTGTCTTACTCTTTTTCATTGCAACACATGCAATAATTTACACAGCAAATTCTTTCACTGTGACATACATTGTACTGGCATTTGTACTGGCATTTGAATGAAGGGAAGTTGTAAACCTAACAATTTTACCCACAAAGATAAAGGATCTATTCAGTTTGTTCACCTTCACTTTTAATGAGTGCCTCCATTTGCACCTGCATAAAATGTGATTTGCAAATCAAATTTAGTATGTATTTAATACATACTACTACCACTGGTTTTTATGATTGCGTTTTTGATTTCCATATGCAGACCTTTGGTCATGTCATTTCTGCACATCTCAGGTATTATACAAGGGATTTCATTCAATGCCCTGTACAGAGGCCCTGTACAAACAAAGGGCCTCTTTTGCATTTAGTTTAGGAAATACTGTATCAGGATAGATTATTTTATAGAAAAGTTCTCAGAGTTGATCTCACATACTTCACTGATTCCAGATGTTGTTAGATGTGCTTTTCAGCACAAATACCTGCCACCACGTTTCTGACCTGGGTAGAACTCTGGTTTACCAGTTCTGGGCTCTTCTTTTATGTATTCCCATCATCCCTCTCCATTCCGCCCTGTAGCTTAAAGAGTTTGACAAAAATTCCTTCCATTTTTATCTTGAAGGCAGAAGAAAAAGCTGTGCATGTCATTTTGTGGATATCACAACACCTCTATGATTTTTTTCTTTTTAATTGCATTTCCTGCAGTAGAAATGGGAGCACAGTCAGTCAGCCCAGAGGAACTCCTAGACACACACAGCTGGATAAATTCCTGCTGTTCACTTTTGTCATGCCTGTAGGCATTTCTTAACAGTTTTCAGTTCAAGTGCACTTTTACCTCTTGTTTAATTTTAATTTGTCTAACAACATAATAATACCTTTAGGGAGTATAAGTGCTACAGTAAGAGCATACATAAATTCTGTATATACATATATGTGTGTGTGTGTGTGTATAACATACATAAAAACTGAGCAGTGCCTCTATAGGATTTCCACTCGCCAGCTTGGTTAAGCTGTAAAAAAAAAAAAAAAAAGGTCACTTCTATAAACAAGAGAAATTGGACTCTGCATTGATAAGGCTTTATAGAAGGGTTCTTTAAAATCAAGTAGTGTTGAAACTAACCGACTAGAAAACTGAGCAGAAATTGCTCCAAGCAATATACCAAGCAGTGAGTCTTTACCCTGGGGAGAGGGAGAAGGAGAATATGTTGAGCACCTGGAAGTGGGAATCAAAAAAAGGAAACTCTGGAGAGTTTTACTCGGCTTTTGAATTTTCCTGTCATGCTACCCTGTCTCTGCCACACCAATTTCTCCCTTCCTTGGCAACCATGTGAAAAATGGAGCTCAGCAGCTACTGGTGCCAGATTCCATGTCCTCTTCCCGAGGCAAAACATTCAGGCTGCAAAGAGCCGGGATCAGGGGAAATGGGTGGTTTTCCCAGGAAAATGTCTGGTTTGGTGGATCGGGAAGAGGCTCTGCTATGGATACCTGGAGTGCAGCAGTTCTTGGAGAAGGCGCCTGCAGATTGCAGGGTGGTGCTGGGCAGTGAGTGGCAGGATGCCAGGAGCTCTGCTGGAGCCAGAGGGAAAGGGGGCCCTGCTGGATTGCTGAAGAGAGTTCTTGTAGGTTATAAAAAATGTAGTTTATTATACTCAAAATTAGGGAAGGGGTGGGGTTAGGTTAAAACAGAGACTAAGGAAAAACTTACTTGGAGAAGAAATGAAAGGTGGGGAGGAGACAAACTATTACTGAAAATTAAAGGCGACCCATGGCAAAAATTTATAAACTGCTGATAAGAAACCTAGTAAGAACAGTGTGTCCCCTATGGAACTGTGTGGCATGCCTTAGATTAGAGATTACATTGTGTTATACTCTATTGTACCCTGCGGAAAGCACACCCTCACCAAAATACTGTTTTGAAAATGTTTAACTTTTATTACAAATAAGCACAAACAAGTAAAGTGCTTGATAAAATTGAAAATACTTTAACAAGTCTGCTTTTTTTTTTTTTTTATAGGTAACTTATTCCTGATATTTGTTGGGTACATCTTTCATATAATTCTAGACAAGAATCAAAAGGATAGAAAAATACGTTCCAGAACTGGAATATTTATACTGGAAATATACATGAATGAACCCAAGTATATCAGCCTTTAACTCAGTTATATCTCAGAAATTCATAAAATTAACAAATTCACCAGGAATGTGCACAGAGGAACATATAATAACTGTCCATTTCCATATTTTCTAATTATTTCTGTTCCATGCATCTTTCTTCATATGGCCTTTGAGCCCATAAAGAAGAAAGTCAAATTTCCTCTCTTCTGTACTGCAGTAAAAACCCAGAAGGTCCAAAAAGCATCCTTTGATGACAAGGCACTGTTCTGTGGGGGTTTTTGCAATATCTTTTATGAAAGTCTTGAGTTTATGAACTATTCAAACAAGGAATATATTGTTTGGCATAGATTTCCAGTTGTATATGGCATAGATAACTTCAACACTATAAAATTGTTATTATAAAGACTATGCATCAGATTCTCAGATGGTGGAAATCAGCATAGCTTTTCCCATGTTACATGAATCAACTTTCAAATGAATTCTTTAAGTGGTCACAAGTTATACTACAAACATTTTGTAACCTCTAGCTATGCATGGATATTAGATTCTTTAGATATAAAGTTTTGGAGTTTTTTAAGTTTTAATTTTAGTACAGAATTGCTAACTTTGAACATTAAATGATCTTTGCATCCTCTATGGCACAAATGTTTGTAGACAGTATTAAAACTTACAGTGTATAGTTATATATAAAGCTTTTATTATATATATAAAGCTACAGGGAGATACCGCCTTTAAACTACTGGGACCGGCCCTGCAAATATAAACAGTTTTCATTTATAAGATTAGACTTATTGATTAAAAACATATATGTGTACATCTTCGGAAGTACTTATGTGAAAAAGCATTGTAGATTCTGTAACTTGTAGCTTCTCCCTCAGACCCTTAAAAATATGACAACATCACTGATGGATTAGGAGACAGAGCTGTCATATGACATGGGCCCACAAATGTTAGGCTTCAGCATCTTACCTGGAAAAGTCTCCCCAGATCCTCAGGAGAATCATGACTTTCATGTTATATAAGTAACATGGACTTTCATGCTATATATCATTAAACCCTTTGTCATGTGTGAAAAGAATACTGGGCACATTTTTTCCTGTATTTTCTTTGTAAGTTGATGTTTTATTTTCCTTTTTTTTTTTTTTTTTTTTAACATCTTGAGTTATGAAACCTCTGGAAAAGCTGCTGTGGCTCACATAGAAATAAACTGTAGAGAGTGACTTTATACTACAGGGTCGGGGAGGAGGATCAAACCTTGTTGTCATTGACAAGACATAAAATGGTTCTGACTCCATTATACCTCTTGGGGACAAGAGTGGCCCAAGTCAACCCTCTACTTACCCAGGGTTTCGAAAAAATCTTTAAAACCAGCAGTAATCTGAGATCTTATTTGAAAATGAGCTGTGATAGTTCATTACATGTGAGCAGATGAACAGCGATGAAAAATGAATGTAGAGGCAAGAAGCAGTGTGGACTATTTTCTTTAATGCAAAAACGCAAACTCAACTAACTATTCAAGCACAATCTTCAGAATATGCAGAATTACATTTTAATGCTTTATGTCTATTATTCTATCCTATATGTCTAACTATAATCCAATCTGATTCAATCTATCTAATGCATTTCTAATGTGTTTTCCACCATAGAAGCTAGGCACCATTAGGAACTTATCTCTGTTCCCACTTTACCTTGGTGGTGACGTTTTCAAACCAGACAATATTCTATGTCAGAAATATCAAGACTTCCTATAATGTGAATTTAGTAACCCTTGTGTACTTTTAGCTTCCTGACTCTTTTTACCGTCTGCATTTCAATATGGAGTCCCCAGTATCTGCTCATCACTCCTAATTACTTTTATTTCAGCCTATGTTCCTGATTTCTGGGCCAAGAAGTTTAAAGAACTATGATGTACTCTGACGAAGCATTTAATCATGGCTGAGTAATCAAACAAAAAGCTTTTCAGGGCAGGGTGGAATATGGGAGGAGCCATATTGTCTGCCTGATTATTGTGTTTCCTGTTCTCAGCCCTGAAACAGTTCCTGCAAGGACAAGAAGACCTGCCCATAGCTTGATGGGAAGAGTTCCTGAGTAAGTAGGAGCCATGTAAAAAGGGAGTGGTGGCAGAAAACATCATAAAATTAGTGAAGTGGAGAAGATTTAAAGTATGCACACTTTCCATCTCCTAAAGCATTTGTCATTAGGGTGCAAAATTCTCTAGAAATGTTTGTGGCTATGGGTGAGGGGCAGGGGAAACCTAGCCATTAATTCCTAAGAGGTGTTATCAGATGCATCAGGGTTTGGTTGTAAATTTGACTACATTGCTGTGGTGCACAGAGAAATGAGTGAGGAAATATCTGATTAAAGTGTACATTGCTGCTGAGGCAACTGAATGTTGCCATAGCAATTGAGATGAAATGTGCAAAGAAGTGAGATAATTAAATCTAACCCCTTTAGTAGTTTTGATAGTCAGTGCACTGCCAATAGGAAAAGTTATCCATGGTGTTAAAGATAAAATATATTCCTCGTGGAGGTACTCCTTGCTGGTATTTTGTTGCTCTCTTTCTAAATGCATTGTTTCAGGTAGCTAATTTGAATGTTCTCTTTATTAATCAAACACAGTTTTGACCTTGGTCTGTAACAGCCTAGAACTTCTACTGACTTACTGTATCATGGGAACTCTCTGCACAAAACATCCACAAAGTTTTTATTCCCCACTTCCTCTGTACGCAGTACAGTAAAGCCGGGACTGTCATCTCAAAGCTTATAGTTCAATAATATCTAGAACGTGCTGCCCTCTTCAGGAGCTGGAGATTAAAAATAGGTGATTTTGTTTATTGATTCAGAAACTGAGCAAACAGGAACTATAGAACTGAGTAAGTTGGAGTTTGGGGTTTTTGGGTGGTTTTTGTTTGATTTTTTTTTTTTTATTTTTTACATTTGTAATGCTAATGCCAGAAACACTGAAAGTATTTACAACATTAATAGAAAAATCTGACTTTTAAAAAGGAAATAAAAAACTTTTTGGCATTTCTCAAAATTTGAGAACTGGGTGGTCATACTCACACCCACTCTGATTATTTATTTCAGCCAGTGAAAACAAAAGCTAGGAGAAGCCTTGACTCATTTCTAAAATAATAATTCTGTATTCTATATACCAGCAAGTAACCTGTTATTAAAAATTGTTTGTGTCCAAAAAGAACTCATACATTAGCTGTCACACTAAACCTATTTTACTTTCAGCTGCTCTGCTCATTTGAATCCATGTAAGGATTTAAGCCATGATTTAGCAGAACATTAAAACATACACTTAACTAAGCACAAATTTTACTACTATGACTTCAAGAGGATATTCATGTGAAAGTACTGAACAACTTGTGTATCAGTCTGGGGGCTTGCACACATGGCTGATATGCGACAGGCTCACAATTTTCAGTTTGTATCTTGCAACATTGTAAGTCATGTTGTAGAACCTTAATTATTAAGCAGTTAAGAACTAGAGACAAAGTCTACCCATTTGTGAACATAATTCCTTTGAAGTCAATAAGAACTTTTGATCATTTATGAAATGGTGACATTTTATTGGTTTTCAAATAGCTTTGGAAAAAAATTGTTACGGCTTTGTGTCAGGGGGACTCAAAACCTGAGAGGAGGAAAGGCAACTGCTGCCTTCCTGAACTGAATGGATTTTTTATATAAGAGCCCCAGACAGTCAGTGGATTAATGACTACCTCACCCAAACAGCGCAGTTTGTAAACTGTGAGGGCTGAGGAGTAAAGATCCCTGGGAAGGACACAGAATCCAGCGCGTCGTGGGAACCTGGCTCAACTGAGATGATTGGTCAAAGGGTTCGTTTTAAGCTGATGTGAAATGCTGTTTCTTCAGCTGAGGGGAGCCTTATTTTCCTGCATTTCATACATGAAGCAAAAGAGATATTCTGTGCTACATCTTACATGAAACACCATGCAGGAGATGTAGCCCACAAAGAATGGAGCAAAAGTGGCTTTAAGCCATTTCTGTAGATGCTCAGATTCAAGGCTGGATACAGGCCAATGAATCTCCGTGTAAATTAGAGCAGCCCTCAGGGACTGTTCTAATTTACATTAGTTTTATCCAGGCTCTCTGTATCCTGTGCTGTGCTGCAACCTAGTTTAAGTCTGAATTCTGCAGCACTGAGCACCCTGGAAACTCCCTTTTTGCCCAAGGTAAACTTGAACGGAAATAACTCCTGTACCATACTGGGGAATTCTTCTCGATCTGGACACTCCCTTACCTGTAAATAGCTGTATTTCATCCAGTGGTATATGTGGTTATGGTGAGAACCTGCAATCAATCTATCAAAGTTTCTGGTTTTCCTAGGTAATAGCCCTACCTAGAGATCAACATTTTTTTTTAAGTGGTTTGTGACTGTATCTCTTGGTTATAGTAAAATTTTCTAAATATATATTTTTAATGGAATTCCTTAATTCTCTCCCTTGCATGTTTAGTTTAGGATTTAATTTTCTTAAAGAATGGAAATAGGAATAACAAGTGTGATTTAAGTGTTCTCCCTTCTTTGGTATAAAACTCTTAAAATTACATACGAGGCAGATACTGGCAGATTCTGTACCTATACTCCTTCTGAACCCTGGCCACTTCAGCAGGAGTAAAGTTGTATTCTGTGTGAGAAATGATCGCCAAATTCAGCCTATTGTCCTGATGACTTTTTATTCTTGAACTGCACAATTGGGATACATAGCACAAGGATGTTATAGAAAAGTTAAAATCCTCTCTGGGTAGATAGTGAGTGAAAGTGATCTCTCTCTGTTCAACCTTTAGTTAAAGGAACTGGTAGCAGTGATTCATTTCTTTCTAAAGAAAACAGAATAGCTATGATGTCAGGTATAAAATAGACTGAACGGGATAATAGAAAAGAAGGAAGAAAAGAGAGTTAACTAGTAGTCATTCTTTCATTTCTACATCACAATTAAAGCATGCTGCTGAGGTGTATGGTGCACTTAGTACTTTCTCAGTACTGTGGTCTAACCATTGCAAACTTCTAACCCATAAGCAACCTTTTTCTAAAGCAAAATGTAAAGGCTGATTAATTATTTTAATAACTGTGTAAAGATCACTTTTTTAACCATGATACAAATTTTGTTATGCGTTAAGAAGAAAATCTTTAACATTTAACTTATAATTGTCTCTTCTTATCTTACCCCTTTAATGCACATGCTTTTACCCTTTTTTCTCCCAATCCATAGCAGAGTGACAGTGAGGCCATGTTTTTATATGCAAAAGCACAATCACAAGTTGGATGCCAAGATCCTAAGTCTGTATTCTAAGAACACTATGCAGATAAATTCCAGCTGGCACACAGTTCTAAATACAGATATACACAATAGCCTGTGATTTTTTCTAACCCAGTACCTGCTAAGTACATGTACTATATATTCAGAACTGCATTAAACTATTGATCTATGATTTGTACACATATATTCATTTTTTGTTTTGATGCTGATGCATTGTTAGGCAGCTAGAATCCCTGCAGATAAGAGTATAATAACTAATAACATTTTCTTTGCTTTCTAGGGTCTTTATGGCAGAATGATGAATTCCATCCTTTCCAGAATGGTAAGCAGAAAGCTATTTCTGTTTCTTCTAACAATGAACATAAGGTAAATTTGTGTAAGAAAAGATTGCCAAATTGCTTGAGAAATAACTGTACTGTACAATTTTATAATTATATGGCTTATGCAAATAAAAATATTTGAATATTCAAATCCTGTAAGCTACCTAGAAAGAATTGCAGAACATTATGCTAATTATTCAAAATAACATAAGTTAGGATTTAACATCCTTGTTAGAAATGCTGCTGACCCCAGAATGCTCAACTTTTAATTTTTCTTAACAATTTATTACAATGTATAAATTCCCATAAACATAAATACAGTGTTCTATCAGTGAAAAACACAAAAAAATATCTCTCTTCTTTAGGCTGAAAAAGGGTGAGTTCCATAGCATGCATGGCTACTTGAATTGTATAAAATTGATCTTTACTTATGTTTCAGTAGGGCTTTGCTGTATCTGTGAATTTAAAAATATAGTAGTTTCGAAACGCAGACATCACTTCTGCATGCTATCATGTTGTTTGGAAAAGATGGTTTCATTTGTCGCTCTCTTTTATGGCTGAAAAAGGCAATATTTATTTTGCCCCTTGATCATAACATCTTTACAATCAAATAAAAAGAAAAATTCATCATACCGTATGTGTAAAGGTCATCCTAAAATAACACTTCTGAGCAAACTATACTGAATTCTATGAGTATGTTGCTAAGGACAAATGTTTTTCCAACAGGTTTTGTGCATTCACTTGACAAAAAAAATTCTTTCCCACTACATAAAAATGTAGTCAGAAGTCAACATAAAACCATCATGAAGTGAAACTACTGTGATAGTGGAAAGAAATATTACTCAAAAAATATCCCATCGGAGCACAAATTCTGACTTGAAATGTGACTGCTTCTTAGTATTACACTTGAAAGATCCTCTATCTTATCCCAAAAGGAACTCAAGACCCTCTAAAAAAGGAGATTATTCACAAACTTTAATGCGTTAGAGCTTAAAACAACCACAGATTTAAAATATGTGAGGCTGATTTTCTGCTGCCTTTGATAGAAACAGTATCAAAGTTGCCAGTGTTCAAGAAAACCAATAGCAAAACACAAGTTTTATGTTGAAACTTAAGAATGATGACTTGATTTCTGATGAATATGGAGGTTTGTTTTTCTTTGAAACTTTTTTCTAGGAAGGTAAAACTCCCACGTTAAGCTGTTTTGAAACACTTGGTTTTGACCTGTAGATTTAGTCCTCTGATAGTATCAATGAGGTCTGCTTTGGCAAAGTCTGTAAAATATTTTTACCTGCCTGCTAACAGGGGGTATTTCAGAAGCATCAGGGCTAAGGATTCTTTAGGGGTCTATCTGTGGTTAAAGAGAGGGAAAAGTCATGTTGAACTAAGGGGGGGAGGGGGGGAATAGTTTAAAAGAAAAAAAAAAAAGAACAGTCCAGACAGGCACGAGAACTACATTTAACCTCCTTCATCGACAAACATAAAAATGTTCAAGAACTCAAGAGTCATTTTTAATCAAAGAGATTAACTATGTGACAGTTAAGTATGTTTGGGATTAAACCATCAAAGGGCCTGTCTCTTTTGTGTATATTTGCCTACTAGCAGTAGGTCCTTGGCACAAGGATCGTATATAGGTTGCAGCCACAGACAGACACTTGCACTGCATACACCCTTTTCTGCAATGTTCATTAGGCAATAATATTGTCAAAGGTAAGTGTTTACCACCAGCTTTAGTCTACTTAAAACCATTTTAGCCTGAGGCTGATCTTGCGAAGAAGGCTTGGGGGAAGGGCAGAAGAGAGACAAAACATTTCGTTTTTCATGAAAACAAATGTATTCAGCCAGTATCCTGATTTGAGGTAATTTATAACTCTAAATTTGCATGTTAAGTGAAATTAGAACTATTTTTACTTTGAGGCAAACTGTGTAATTTATCCTATAAGCAAAGAAGATAGGACAAAGGCTTGGACCTTAAGGGTTACTATAACAAAGACAGTAATAGATTATTTTGGAGAGAATTAATTTTTATATGTATAATCATGTACACCTTAATGAATTTCCCTGAATACAGGTAAATACAGGGTTATTCTGTTGATTATGGATTTTCTTTATGTAAATATTAATTCAAATATAAATATATTTTTAAGTTGGGTGTCTTTAATGTAAGGAATGGGAAACTGAGCTTCCTCATATTCTTCCCTTTTAATGCTGCAAGGCTTTTTTGAATCCTAAAACCAAAATAAATATGAAAATAAACATTTAAGAACCTAAATGTCCAGGGAATTACAGAGCAGTCAGTCTCACCTCTGTGCCTGGCAAAATCTTGGAGCACATTCTCCTGGAAGGCAAGCTAAGGCACATGAAAAACAACAAGGTGCTTGGTGACAGCCAGCATGGCTTCACTAAGGGGAAATCCTGCCTGACCAATTTGGTGGCCTTCTATGATGGGGCTGTGGAACTGATGGATAGGGGCAAAGCAGTTGATATCATCTACCTGGGCTTGTGCAAAGCGTTCGACGCTGTCCCACATGACATCCTTGTCTCTAAATTGGAGAGACATCAATTTGATAGGTGGACCACTCAGTGGATAAAGAACTGGCTGGATGGCCACACACAAAGAGTTGTGGTCAATGGCTCGATGTCCGGCTGGAGACCGGTAACGAGTGGTGTCCCTCAGGGATCGGTGTTGGGACCGGTCTTGTTCAACATCTTTGTCGGCGACATGGACAGTGGGATTGAGTGTGCCCTCAGCAAGTTTGCTGACGACACCAAGCTGTGTGGTCCGGTTGATATGCTGGAGGGAAGGGATGCCATCCAGAGGGACCTTGACACGCTTGTGAGGTGGGTTGATGCCAACCTTATGAAGTTGAACCATGCCAAGTGCAAGGTCCTACACCTGGGTCAGGGCAATCCTAGGCACAGCTACAGGTTGGGAAGAGAAGAGATTCAGACCAGCCTTGTGGAGAAGGACTTGGGGGTGTTGGTCGATGAGAAACTGAGCATGAGCTGGCAGTGTGCGCTCGCAGCCCAGAAAGCCAACCGTATCCTGGGCTGCATCAAAAGGAGCGTGACCAGCAGGTTGAAGGATGCGATCCTGCCCCTCTACTCTGCTCTCGTGAGACTTCACCTGGAGTATTGTGTGCAGTTCTGGTGTCCTCAACATAAAAAGGGCATGGAACTGTTGGAACAAGTCCAGAGGAGGGCCACGAGGATGATCAGGGGACTGGAGCACCTCCCCTATGAAGATAGGCTGAGAAAGTTGGGGCTGTTCAGCCTGGAGAAGAGAAGGCTGCGTGGAGACCTCATAGCAGCCTTCCAGTATCTGAAGGGGGCCTATAGGGATGCTGGGGATGGACTCTTCATTAGGGACTGTAGTGATAGTGCAAGGGGTAACGGGTTAAAACTTAAACAGGGGAAGTTTAGATTGGATATAAGGAGGAAATTCTTTCCTGTTAGGGTGGTGAGGCACTGGAATGGGTTGCCCAGGGAGGTTATGAATGCTCCATCCCTTGCAGTGCTCAAGGCGAGGTTGAACAGAGCCCTGGGTGAGATGGTTTAGTGTGAGGTGTCCCTGCCCATGTCAGTGGGGTTGGACCTAGATGATCTTAAGGTCCTTTCCAACCCTAACTATTCTTTGATTCTATGATCAGGGAAGAAAATAAATTGTTGAATAAAATTAATATTACTTACAGAAAAATGCACTTTCCTTGTCATTTCTAACTCTAGCTGTGCTTAATGAATGAAGATTAAATGTGCATTACTATGAACAGTTGCAACAACTAGATTTTAATCTAAAAATGGATTTTTTCTATATATGTTAATAAATGATCTGTTACGTCAAATTATTCCTAAATATGTAACATTTAGTGGTAGCGTTTTGTTACATATATAACCATTTTCTCGTGAAGTTTTAGTTCCACAACTTTTAATATATAGAAAGTCATGCTAGATAAACTGAGACATAAAAGATCTACTAACATAAGTGGAAGACCATCACAGCTAAAAACTGAAAATGACAAAAAATAGTTCTCGCTTTCTTCTCAATTAAAACTCCGCAATTATTCTTTTAGATTATAGATCTCTTTTGGGATTCTGGTTACACAGAACTTTTTGGTTCATTTCACAGGAATAATATTCATCTTAATTAGCAAAAAACTATTGATGGGCTTTTCTCTTTTTTACAAGAGGGAGTTCACTCGGTGTACTGATTACAAGTAGTAGATTATCCTGATAAATGAAAAGTTCTTGTCTTTCTGAACAGCAGCTGAATATGTTATTTGTCTTCAGCCTTGTAGCTTCTTTGTTAGACATCACCTTGTTGAGACAGAATGACTTACTTGGTAAGTGGTTGACCCGATTTTTTGTCTGGCACCCTAACATTGCTGGGCATTATGCCAAGCTGGATTCTGCAGCTATTTATGACTGCATTCAAGGTTCAACTATGCAAATCACAACTATTAGCCAAAAAACATAGCAGATTTGTTTTTTAAACATTTCCATAGCTCACAAGGTCAAAGCGTTTGTTTTCACAATTTTAAAATATAGTTTTGTAAGTAATGATCAGTAATGTTTAAAGAGATTGTCACCTTTTAACATTTTATTTAGATTGAATTAGACAACATAAGCATTTTTCCTCGTGTGCTACAAAATAACCTTATGGAGCACAGAGAGAACAGGCATGAGATGAAGTGAAAAATATATATCATTTTATCTGCTTGTCAACATATTAGCTGCACAATACAGAATTATAATAAAATAAAAGGCAGATGAACTATGACAGAAATCTTTGAAGAGTGCAGTCTTCCTCCTGAAGGCTGCCCAGATAAAGCTAACTGGAATGAGCTGCAGAGAAGGGCAAGGCCCAAATGCCTGCCCTGCCCCACGGTCTAGGCAGCTCCAGTAGCCTGCACAACTTCCGCTCCTAGCTGGTGTGAAATCAGACCTGGATCCCAACCAAATCCTTAGCCAGTATGTATTCACAAGTATTTTTGCCTCTGTTATTTCCCAGACCTAAATCCATCCAGCATCTTTTTCTTGGACTGCAGTTGCCTTTTAGACCTGTTCTTGCACCACACACTGAAACTGTACTGGTTGCTAGGCTTCAGTCTGGGAGATGTCTGTTGGGTTTGGCTTTGGTATCATCAGCACTCCCCCGCCCCTTCCCATGACATTTGAGCAACACCGAGACTGAAAAGTATACCTTGTGCAATCTCAAAATGAGGTAGCACTACAGAAGTTCTTTGGGTTGGGTTTGCCATTTGCTCTGTATGTTGTCCAGTATCAATCCTGATTTGAAACCTTTAATAATCATATGCATAGGCTGTCCGTCGCTATCATCCTGTAGATTAACTGTTGATTTGTCTCAGTTCTTTGAAGCAACAATGAAAACATATTTACAAAACTAGTAGCAGTGCATTTTATGTGGTAAGAATTGTGTCTACAGAAAACAGAAATGTGATTTAAACACATATAAAATGATTACTTGTAAGCAGAATTTTAAAGGAGGCTGTGTGCACAAAATGTGGCAAGACAGATTTTAAAGATGTATCTATCTCTCTACCATATCCTAATTTCCGGACAAACTTCTCAAAAGCAGTGATAAACTTTACACAATCTTATCTATTAAAAGTACACAATTAAAAAATAATAATTGTATTAACCCAACACTTAAAGATTCTTTGACAATATAATACAAAGACACATTAGATAATGTGTAATACAGAATATAGAGAGATGGGTATAATGATAATATATTATGGACTATATATAGTAGACAATAAAGTAAAATGAGACATTTTCTCTTAGAGAAAAGGGAAGTAGATTTAAGTACCTGCAGTGCAGAGTCTGTTTTCTAAACCAGATTTGGGCATACTTTGTATTAAGTCCAAATTTTGTGACAGAATCCAAGGTGAGAGCACATGCTCCTTCACCAGGTGAGAATCCTTCACACAACACCAAGTGTGGATAAATGTTGCTTAATTTATTGATTGTAACATGAGATAATTAACAAGGCTGAACCTCTGGTTCAGAGTATTTCTTCATCTGAAATAAAGGATTAACACTGAAAAACTAAAAACAGTTCTCTGTTTTAACTGTTTGCCTTATCAGTCAATAGTTTTCTTTACAGTTTTAATGCAAAACCATTTTTTAAAGATTCTTTTGACTAAGAAAAATAATCTGAGTGTGAGCTAACAGTGGCTGAGTGTGTTTTTAATTTGTGAGATAGTTTTTATTAATTACTTCATTTTTGTGGCTGATAGTAAAATAATGTGTTTCAACAGAAGTGAAAGAATTATGGGAGAAATGATGTGAAAGAGTGCAGAATAAAGCTAATTACGATAAACTAATTAGTCTAAGTCAGTTTTCTCTGTGTTAGTTACCATCCACTTAGAGCAGAAGAAAGACTCATTGATCTTAGTGGGGTTTCTTCCCTTTGTTAAGAACTGCAGAACTGAGATTGTAGGGCTTCCCTGAATCATCTATAACAGTATTTCCCATACTTCTCCTAATAAGGTGTGCAAGAAGCTTCTAACAAATAGGGAAAATACATTAAAGGGGGGAGAGAGACTGAATTGGAAATATGGAGATTTTTCGTCAAATTCATAGGGTTTCTAGAAAGTAGTAAGAGTTTGAGCCTTGTTAATACAATACAAAGCCCCAGAATTTATTCATGGTTAAATTTATCTGCTTTACCTAGTCCTTTTTTAAAGAGCCCCCTCTCCAACAAAAGGCACAGAGCACTGTGTTAAGGTAAACACTAGCAACTCTGTCCACAGTCAAATCTAAATAATACTTAAGAAACTAAATCCAAGACATTACCAATAAAAATACTTAGCATGTATTTCTTCCCTGGGAGCCCACATGGCAATTGAATTCCACTGAGCTGCACTTACACGGAACAGAATTCAATTAAAAAAAAAGTCCTCCTGGATTCCATGCTGTGAAAAGCCCTTGCAAATTTATTTTAGGGACTTTGGGTGTGGAGGCTGGACATAGTTTTATTTTATTTTTTCAATAGAATCAGTCTTAATGTCTAAGGTTATTCTTTACTTGCCTCTGCTGCACAGTTTTCACAAGAGTTTTCACATATAAGCCAACTGAGGACAACTCGTTATTAAAGAAGTCGGCAGGTGTCCTGTGCTCTGAAACATATTAAATAAAGAACTCAACGGGATCATGTTGACTGTAAGCTACACAAAGAAATTAAATAATGAAGACAGAAGCTCTTCAACAAAGACCAGTTCTGCATAAGTAAAAAATGTCTGCTCAAAAAAAAAAAAAAAAAAGTTCCCGTACAGATTTTTACTAGAATCTCCATTTTGGTATCTTCTGAAAACAGGCAGTCTGTGTATTTTAGACACTTAAGCTTCTGACCTGAGTCTGATGCAATTGAGAGTGACCAGAATGGCAGGAACTGGATAGTCAAAATCTGCCCTTCCCTACACAGCTTTATTACTCATCAAAAGAGCCATTGCAAATTGGCTACCTTATCCCTCTGAAGTTTGCTGAATTGTCTTACCCATGCCAATATTAGTATGAAATAGCTCTAGGAAATAAAAAGAAAACAGCAAAAAAAGAGTCCCCTGTATTTTTAGTTAATATTTTTCTAGTGTATGAAGCCTTCCAGCCACGGAAACATTTAAAATACAGTCCCCTTTGAGATTTAAATGTATTTTAGGATAAGGTAATTTAAAATCACATTACAAGAATTCAAAACCAATAGAAATACAGTTTTGAAATTCCCACTTATTCTGAGTTGCTGAGTAATTGCACCAAATAGTTTTAGAGTGGGCTTTAATATAAGGAATCACAACATTTATTGGATTTTCATTTATTAAAAAAAGTTCTCATGCAGTAATTGTTTGAAGAAAACTGGCAATTAAGAAATCTAACTAAGTCTCTTTTTGAAGAAAAATTAAACTTGATTTAATTCTCTTCGGAAAAAAACAAAAAAAGTTGACTTCAATAGAAGTAGGTCTGTGCAACTCAGAGTCAATTGGAAAATAAATTATGCTAAGTGCATCCAGACTCACTGAGCATCCTTAAGAAACAAGAGTGTTCATAATGAACCAAAGTCTTCCGACACCTTAATATGACTTTAAAATAGCTAATATGAAAAAATATTGCAAAACCTTTGCTGACCAGGTGTTTTCCCTTTTTATCAATACAATATATTTCTATAATGGGCATCCTGTGCTCTGTCATTAAAATGTGAGCTTTCCTTTCAGGTGCTTTGCCTCAGACATATGGAATTCTCATCTACAGTTTTTACCTCCACTCTCCAAGTTAATCACACAGGGCTCCTCGAACAAGTTTGTTGTAAACACAATGACATACTCTGGGACTCTGAGTTAGTATGAATTTACTGGGACAATTAAAAACTGCTTCTCTGAAACTCAACATCAATTTTAATACAGGACATAAGACGACACATTTCCTGTATCTGTGATTTCAAAGATAATTTTGTCAATGAGGTTTAACAGGTATAAGTGTTTGTAGGACTGGGGATATGACCTTGGTTCAGCAAGAGTTTGCTCATGTAAACCTGTGCGTTTGCAGAAGTGGAGGTTCAGATTATGTTAAGTTACAGGTGAAAACTAAGTATGAGGCTCCAGTGTCCTGATGCCATTCACTCCTACCGGTAATTTATCCATATCCTATTAATTTTTTCAAGAAGGAAACAAACAATTCTCTAATATTAATTCTTCCCCAGACACAACTTAAACTTGAGTTAATTGCTATGCTTGCTAATCTCTTGTCAGCCTAATGTTTCTTGTATGGGAAACTATGTGTTTAATAGAAAAACTTCCTGGAAAGTTCAGATGAAACCACAAAACTAGTCCAGTTACATGCACTTCAGCATCAATGTGTGACAGAAAATTTTTGTCCTAACATTTTTTCTATTTTAGTTGCCATTGTCAGATCCCCTAACAAAAGTTCATAGTGATCCTGATCCTTTCTTAAAATGAAGTATGTGCACATCGGTCTGCCTGGGTCAAAAATTCTACCAGCACTGCATTACACAAACACACTGCCAAATGTAAAAATACCTGTAACAGACCATATGCTATAGCTATCAGGGGGTGCACTGGTAAAACTGAATTTGGAGCATGATACAGACTGAGAGCTATGATTGTGGCTCAGTCTATATGACTGTCCTGCATTGCAATACCAAGTCAAAGAATGTGGTAGGAACATGGGAGCTTACCCTTGGAGATCTCGAGTGAAGCACAAATGGCAATCTCTAAGTGCACTGAAAGAGTGAATGACCAAATAAATTGAATGCGTTCAATCACTTTTAAGACATCCCATCTGTGTGTAGCATTTTGATCCCGTGCTTGAGTAAATGTATGATTAAATTTTTATTAAAAGGTAATGCTCCTGTTCTAATGATAGTTAATTATATATAATTAAAATGAAAGGATTAATAATATTAAACATTTCATCAGAGGTAAAGATAAATATAAATACATATATTGTAGTATGGTTAAATACGAATATATAATATTGAACCTATATTATCTTCAATGGATTATGTAAAATAGCACATGAATACTATAATACATTACATAATAATATTACATTCTGGGTACTAAGTAAATTAAAGGCCTGTTTCAGTACTTCAACATTGACATAGGTTCAGCTTAAACCATGGCAAATGTTCATAAAATCTATTTGATTTTAGGGGGCAATATGCAAAGAATAGTTGAGGTAGCCTTAAAAATTACTATACAAAGTCCCTAGGAAACAGATGCTTACACTTCATTGCTATGTCACCTTTCCACGTGAAAAGTAAATGACAATGCTAAATGACACATATTTTAGCCACAAAAGAAATCGGTTTTAGAGTCATAGATTAGAATTTGGAAATACCTTATGTCTAGCTAACCCTGAATCCATATATCTTTATAGGCCTAACTTCCGATTTTCAGAATCTTTGAATTAGGCCTTAAATACTCATACATACGGTATTCCTCTCGCACATCACTTGCTTATATCTGACGTAATCATAAAAAAAAAAATCAGTATTTAATGAAGCAACTACACAGCTTGATCTCTTCCCATAGATACACCATGTTTTAAACTGTAACACTCATTCCAGTTGTCAGTTCCACCACTAGATACAGTAAATCTGTATCTCCAGATGTAAATTGCTATGAAGCCACTGAACTTTTGTCCTGTAAATTTTTGTGCATTAACATTGTTTAATTGTGTTAGCTTTTTAAATGGATCTTAAAATTGTGTAGTTTTATATCAGAGAGATCTTTTGGTCTCTAAAAACTATAAGGAACTAGTATTTTTCTAACAAGACCTTAAGACCCACGCAAGAATTTTAAGGATTTTTATGAACCTCTGTGCATTCTTTAGCTAGATTTTGGCATTGTTTCAGTGTAACTCCAGTACAACTCAATCGGTTTATTTTATAATTAAAACCAAGGAAATAGTAACAAAAATACATAATATATGGTACTCGTGTTTATAATAGAAACATCCATAAAGAAAGAAACATGTTCTGACTCTTCTCATTACCCCAAAGGGAATTGCATCTTTAATCACACAAAGCACAATGGCTTTCTAATTTTGTTTAAAGTGTTTCAGTACTTACAAAAACCAGATCAGGTTATTGTAAATCTAGAGCAAATTAGAATCATTGGCCTCTGCTCAGCTGTATTCAAGAATACTATGTAAATCATAAATTTAATGGCATACTAAGACGCACATCTGTTTCTATTTTGTAGAAGTTAATAATCTAACTTCAGAGTATTTAAACATTACTTTCATTAACTGGAAAATTGTGAAAAATAGAGACTGCTGTAAGTCAAAATGTGTTGCTGCGTTATGCTAAGGGAAATATAAAAATTGCAAGTCTATACAGTAGAGCATAATTTTATGAGGGATATGTGCCACTGCCTGTTCCATGACCTTGCAGCTCCTCTGTTTACTAGGGAAAACATCACTTACACAAACAGAGCTGCATTGCTAAGTAGAATCTGCACCTGCACATAGTAGATTTCAATTTATATTTTTAGTAGCAAATGTTTTTCATGACAAGGAATAGATGATGCCTTAATTCCCTAAACCTGTATAGATAACGACCTAATGACTTTTCTTACAGTCAGCATTCTATAATCCAGGTAAATAATCTGCAGATCAATATGCATATTGCGACTGAATTTAAAGATATTTTTATCACTAGAACTAATAAAAATGTTGTGCTGCGTAGATCAATTCCCAGTATATACTTACTTTTATAAACTTTACTTTGTGGTGTAACATGTACACTATCTTACAAATTGCTTCATGCTATAGGTCTTATTGAAAAATTTCATTTATTAACAGATTAATACCCAATATTATACTGTATCATAAAATAGGTGTCACGCATAACTTACATAATGTGCGAAGAATCAATTGTGTGTGATTCATTAGAGAAACGTACCACTGCTTTTAATTTTTGATTGTGAAGACACTCATTTCCCCAAAGGGAAAAAATGTATTATCCTATATGTACTAACATCTTTGAAAATGTAGTTGAATTCAGTTGCAAGGCAGTATAGAGATGGTCTGCCAATTTTAGCACTGTGAGAAAAGATCTAATTCATAGGGTTTACTATGATATTGGATTGGTACATGGTATAAGGTGATAAACTTTGACCAGTAACTTCCTCGGAAACTCAAAACTAGGTTGCACTAAGTGGAAAAGTTAAAATACGCAGAATATTAAAACTTTATTCAGAACAATTACAATGTCAAAAATGGAATTTCTGTAGATTCTTTTTGTCTTCAAATATTCTACTTATTAAAAGACATTCATTCTTTGGGAAGTCAGATGTCACTTATATGCTGTTTTGCTTGTGCTAAAATTACCCGCGGTAGTAGATACTTTGCATTAAAGCTTAGGGTGCATAAAGCTGAATGGGATTTATGTAAATAACTGTATGAATATGTATCTCACCTTTTACCAGTGCTAATTTCAATGAGCTGTATTTGAGAGGGAATTATATTAATATATACAACTGATAGGGAATTTGCACACTAATTTTACTATCAACAGAAATTCTAAAGAAAGCAAATTAAATCAATGTAGTTTTACAGGGAGGTGACAGAAAGAGAAAACAGAAAGGCAAAACTGGGCACCATAATGGTACAGTGCAAATTTGTGGTCTATTCTTCAGTAAGATTCAGTTGTTGCATATGCAGGAAATTCTCCCATTCCTGTGTAAGCATACCAAGTTAGCACTTTGCTTTCCAAGCATGCAATAAAAGCTTAAGTGTGTTGTCTTACTGATACATTAAATGTGGTATTATGATTTAACAGATATAGTATGAAAATACTATATTTTGGTGTCAATTAGTCAACAAACAGTAGCCAGTGCTCATAGTGAGGTGGGGAATAGTGTCTTAATTAATTATTGAATATATTTTAATATTTATAATTAGCAGTAGAGCTAAGCAGTCAATCGGTGTTCCTCACAACAGGAGCATGGTAGTAATATCATTCTTTGACTGCAGTGTTTTTAGAAAGGCGTAACCATACCTTCAATCAGATTCAAATACTATTTGTCAAAAACATCGAGGTCTGTCAGAAGTAAATGATCATTTAATTAAAGAAAAAAAGGTGTAATATCTTTGATCCCTATACTTTAGTGATATTAATTCCCATGTGCTGCAGGTGTTTGTAATGTATAACAAATCATTACTGAAACAGAGGCTTTTATAGGCAGTTTCAGTGAAGGAAAATGACTGTTCTTACAGCTGCCAGAGTTACACCTGGCAGTGTAACATAAGCATGACAAAATGTGAACTAGAAGATGTAAGCCTGGAAACAAATCTGGGTCTCCTTCTCCATACTCTGCCCAGTGCCATACTCTGGCACTCCATGCCAGCTGAGATGGATTGCAAAGCAGTGCTGATGTACAAAGTTGATGGGGAGGGGGGAGAGACTGAATTTGCTGCTGTTTTCTAGGCTCTCTGACCAGTGATCCATGATGCATCTGTGGTATCTGCTCCAGAGGGAGCCAATCACATACCTGTCAGCATTTCAATGGCAATCAGTACCAAGAGGAAAAAATATATTCTTATAAAAAAATATAAGGGGCCAAGTCCTTGGTTTAAACCTCAAAACAAAATCAAAGCAAGTATAACCAATCAACTGAGGTTATGAGCACTTCCAGAGTGCCATGGGAAACGGAGAAGCAGAACCGGATGAACTGTATATAAAGCATGACTTACACATCATCTTGATTAAAGCTACCAATTGAAAATTCTATATTAAAAAAAGAAAAGGACAAAACCCCCACTTGTTCTTACGGAATAACACCTAGTGGCCTACTGGGAAAACAGTAAATGTGAACTGAAATATGCAAGTTTGGAAGCAAATAGGCCTCATGCCCTGCCTTTTGATAAGGGAATTTGAAAGTTGCAATCATGAAGTGAGGAAGTCCCAGTGGGATATTCTTTTCTGTTCATGATTGATCTTGAGCACCCTGTTCACTCCTGTTCATAACCTTTTACCATATCTCTGAACTTGATTATTTTGACTATGGACCAGATTTTCATGTAGGCATTGTACAGAATTCCAACAACTTGACTCCTAAAGAGAAACGTGGAAGGAATTTAAGCTTTTAAGTTTAAAACCCCCTCTGCTTTAATGCTGCCAACCTGGGAAAGATGTCTCTGTTCAATAGGCACTTCCATGTTTTTATATTAAATTTTCCTACAGTTCTAATGCTTATCATGCTGAATATTGCTTCAGTCAAGATAAACCAGACTAAGGAGCTCTGTGCCTGCATCATTGCTAAGGCTGTCTGTAAAAGAAAGCTGAGCAGTTAAAGATGACAGTCATACTTTAAGAACACCTGACATCCACCAGCACAGTTAGCCTGTCACTAAACCCAGCAGTAATCACTACTTTCTTTTAAAGGTGTAGTTTTATTCTACAACCAGCAGTTAGAAACTGGTCTAAAGTGTGTGAAACAGGATGAGTTCTCTTCTCTGCCTGAAGGGACTCAAATGTGTATTTCTCCCCAGCTAAACTGTTCTCTACCCCACAGCTTGATTGAAGATGGAGGTATTCTCCACCTCTCCCGCTGAAGTCATGCACCAGGCAGAAAATGATTCAGGGCTAGATTCACTGGGCTAGAAAGTGAGAGCACCAAAGGGAACACGACCCTGTAGTTTAACGATTTGGACAATCAATTAGAACGGGGAGGTCTGAGCTCTGGTCAGTAGTCTGCGAATTTGATGTACTTTATCCCATAACTTCTCAAGAAGTAAGTTTAACCTTACCCTCAATACAGGCATCTAAATCTTTATGGGTCTGTAGAACTGTGCAGACAAAAATTAGTATCTCCTCAAATCTTGGCCTACGCCATCAAGAACAAGGATTTTAATAGTGCCTAGGATAATAATATTAGGTGCTTGCGTAACAAGAGAAAAATCTCTCATGGATTCATAATTGCAAATGCAATGGTTTGAGTTTGAATTCTGCATTCTTGGTTCATCTTTTTTGCATCACCTTTCATTTTGTGACACACAAGCAACAGAAGAGAGTCCAGTAACCTACATAATAGTTAAAAACGCTCTGTAATGAATGTAAGTTCTAGATCTGCAGTTTGATAAAGCAAATCCAACCCTAACCATTATATGATTTTATGGTTCTTTAAGAGGTATAAGAGTTCAGTATAGACATCCAGTCTTTCCCCCATTCCATTTCAAATTTTCCTATGCTGTTATATGAAGCAGCAGGGTAGCAAGAGGTGAGGAGAGGTGGTGAAAATACGCTGTAACCACCACACATGCCAGTTTGAGATATGGGATACTTTTCTGGCTGCAAATTACCAAGTGAAAGAGATACAGAGATTTAGCGAAGTTATAGCAAATTGCATAATATAGTTGTGTAAGGGAGAGGAAGAGAAGGAGCTCCCTACCTGCCAGGCAAAATTACATTTATTTTAAATAGAAAAATCTATTTAATTTCTTACCATTCTCTTGGGCCTTTCTTCTTTCCTTAAAAGACATTATTTTCTACCCAAATGTAGAAGTAATGCCTATGCAGACAAGCAGTTGGAGAAAAGGGAACCTAGAAATGTGCAAAACTATTTGGAGAATTGGGATATCGTGACATATCTCTTTCCCCAAAAGCTCAGCACTGCAGTTCCTTCCCTGGTATGATTGTTTCAGCTTCTGTACTGAGCAAAAACAGGGAATTGTACTCATCTCTTTTTAAACATGTTCTGCTGCGTGACTCCTAACAGCTCAATCTTGAAAACTCTTTGGCCTTTATAAATGCCTGCAGCATGAAACTGAAAACTTTTCTCCACCATAAATACCCAAGGCCAAAGTAAAGAATGTAGCTCTTCGATAACACTGAGCTCCATTGCTTCCCCACATTTACTTTTCAGAGATTAGAGAGGCATCTGTAATATCTTAGCATGAACATAAAAAAACTGCATCTGAATTCGCTGGTAAAAATCATATTGATCTGTTGTAATTTATTAATGTGATACAAAAATTCTGTTTCAGAGTATCTAGTTAATAGGGCATATACAGGATTTTGTTTCAAAGCTGCATTTTCTCTGAACAAGGTTGTTTCTAATATTACTTAATTAAACAGAATGAAATTAATTTCTGTCTAAGAAACAAGAAGCAACAGCTTTGTTGAATAAAATGATCTTCATTTTCTTGAAGCTGTTTAAATTAAAACCATGAGTTTCTACAGTTGGAAAAAAAACATCCATGGTTAAAATGTTTGAAGCCCATCAATCTCTTTAACCACACAGCTAATGTGTTCCTTCTGTTTTCTTTGAATGAAATCACCATGAGTGGTTAGATGTTGATTTAACATAAAGCAAATGGAAATGGGTGTTTCCTAGTCATGTGTAGAATTTATTTTAAAAAACAATTAGCAAGTGTTATGACTAAGTCAATGATTTTGTCATTTCTTAAATAATGATATAGATTATGAGTCATTAAAATTGATTACTGAAGTAAACTATGTCAAATGCAAATTCATATTACATTTATTTGTTAGGAACAGCTGCAGAATTCTCCTATTTTATTGATGGGTTTCATTTTTTCCCAAGTGACACTACAATCAATTACTTAGTTTAAAGGACCGGTAATTGTCAAGATATATTTCCAAACTTTTAAGACAATACATTAGATATTTCCTCTCATGGGTTGTATCATTCACACTTTATCTATATTAATTTGTCTGCAAAATTAATTAGATATTTTCCTAAATAAAACAAGCAAAATTTTGGCTTTTCAGTGGTGAAATGGTAAAATCATGTAATGGTTTCTTGCTTTTCCATGTACCATGGAAAAAAATCCATGTCTTTATCTTGCACCAATTAAATTGTGCTTTTATACTACACCAATTTTAGCTGATGCTATTGCACTACGTACATAAAACCTCTTCTGTCAGTCATTGCTAACATTACATCTAATTATAAGTTCATTGATACGTTATTCACTGGAGTACATACAGAGAAGAGGAAATGTCAGTCGCTAGTATTTAAAGTTCTGTCATAAAACTCCAGTAATAAAAAAATAGATTGCATAAAATCTGTGTAAACCATTTCTCATGGGGGAACTGACACTTAGGGCAATATAAAATAGTATTTATCAAGATATTAAAACATTTTAAATTAACCTTTTTAAGAATTGGCAGATGTAAGCTGCAATTCTATGGCAAAAAGAAAAACCTACAAGTGGAGTTTACAAGATCATATTACAGACATCATAATTTGGCCAACTTTTGCCACCAGTTAAATCATCTTTCTCAGATGCACCTCCTTCAGGAACACAGCTGAGAGTTAAATCTTTTCCAGTTGTTACTGTCCTACATATAGTTCCTACAGATGCTAACTGATACACTGTTCTTGTGATTATTTCAAAAATTACTGAGAATTTGCTTTTGGTTTTTCCAAGACATGATCCAGCAGGTTCACCAAAGCAATCAGATGGCAATACACACACAGGGAATATTCAGCTTAAAATTAAACATTCCAAAATTTAACATTAGTGAAAGGAATTTTGCTAAGATTATAATATTTCTTCTGGAGTTTTCAAGCTAGATCTTTAGCACTGTTGCAGCAAAGCAAGATTTTAAGGAAAATCTAGGTTCCTGTACTTCCCTGTAGATTCTGTATGGAATGAGATACATATTGTGTAGCGATATGGCACAAAGCAAATAGTAGGCAATTTTAATGGTGAAAAGAATCTTCATTTGTTATAATTCCTTCTTATATATTAATATTCAAATCTGGCAATAATTGTGGCTGAGTAAAAGCTAAAGGATCAGATTCCAGCATGCCATGGGTGTATTTGTGTACAATTTTCTTGTTTTAAAGAATCAGATGCTCATTCAAGTGAAGTAAAATTAATCACTTGAAAAATTATATTTTACTTGCCAAAACAATATACACCTATGCCAGGTATTCTCATATCTTAATCCAGATTTAATGAGAATTAATGGAAGCATGTCTTTTTGAAACAAATGCTGAAAGGTCTCTGCATTTTTACCAATTGTTTAAAACTCAAGTTTTACAACTTAAGAGTTGTAAAACTTAGAAGAGTTGCAAAACTCCATTTCTGCATGTAGAAAGAAATACGATTCCAGAAGTTTTTGACGAAAAGGGGGGAAATAAACTTTAGTCCTGCAGTTGTATCCATGTAGGTTAATTCACTTTGACTTGAGCAAATATTAACACAAGGCCTAGCCCTGCAGTTCTTTCAATCTTTGGGGGTAAAAAAATAATTACAGAAATCAACAGGCTTTTTGCTCCAAATAGAAGAATTCCTCTCTCTGACGTCCTCTCAAAGGGAAACCGCCAACAACAGGTAATTCTTTTATTCTTGACTGTGTTTGGCCAAATCCTGCGCTCATCATCTAAGCAAAAGGCTGTTAGCTTGGGGCTATTATTGCTTATCTGCAATTACATTTATCTGGAAAAAAAAAAAAAAAGGAAAAGAAAAAAAAAAGATAAGACTTGTTAATGACGTGTTTTAAAACGCTGGTAAAATGATAGACAACCAACTTGTATATCTCTATATTTCTATAACCCTCTTTTAAAGCATATTTCCATAACAGATGCATCCAACCCTTTCAATGAAAATCGGTTTCTAGTAAAATACATTTATGTGCCTGTATGATTTAATTCCATTAGAAATGTATAAGTAGTTATTACGAGTTTATACAGGTATCTTTAAGATTATTTTCAGCAAAAAAGGGCAGTTGGCTATACTGGGGATATACAAATGACTTTAAAAAATAGGGAACTGTGCTCTTTTGCTACATTTGGCTCTCACAGAAACCAATACTTTCAGCTTCTAACTATATATAGTAGGTGCAGAACTGTCACACGGACACGTATCTCCTGTTCTTCCATGCTGAGATTGGTTTCGAGGCAGTTTGCAGATTTAACCCAGTTGTAACCAGCCTCAGGAAGGCGCACCACTCACCGCGGCAGAACTTTTCCTCTGCTTCTCAAAGCCTGGGACTGCTTCCCCATCCCAGTCCCCTCCACAAGTACTCTGGGCTGAGGCAGGTCAGTGTGGCCAGGCTGTGCCCATATTTCAGTGATTTTTAGATACTAATCCCAAGGAGTATTGCTAATACTGTTGGAAGTTTTTTGTGGCTTTGAAGAGAGCTGGCCCAGCTCTATCCTTCATACTGCTTCATGTGGCAAGGTCTCAAGGATCCAGTTCCTTTCAAACATGTAATGTTTCTCATAATGCATGTTATAATTTTCTAAACAGGAACTCTGCACAGGTATGGAGAGAAGCCAAGATAATTAAGCTAAAAAATAAACCATCATCATTAACAAAGGTTATGATCCTGATGTGATGTGGGTGTTTTAAACTGGATTGTCAACACGCTTTGGACCTAAGAAGAGTTGGGCAAGCACGGAGTGGTCCTGCCTTGCACATGCGGTTCTGCGGGTGGGTTCAGTTCAGAAGCATTCCATTCCATTCCAGCGCTGGAGCTGGAGAAGGGAGGGGATGGCTAAGCCCGTGTACGTGTGTGGGTGTCCTCAGGCCCGCTCTGCGCAGCCTTGCTTGATGCCCTCCCCTCCGTTTTATCCCTGAGGCTGCTGCGACACCTCGCAGAAGCTTAGCCCCGGCGGTGTGGGGCTGCTTCTCGCCCCCTCCCCGCCCTGGAGCTGTGCACGCCGCTCGTTCTGGAAGGTCAGAGCGGGTCCTCGGTGCTTTGCATCAGTACAGCGGGAAAACTCCCCATCCCACCAGCGACCCCACACCATGGTTTCAAAGAGCAGGCTTTTGAGAAGAACGCGGCAGCACTGCTGGCCAGTGTTCTGTGCTCGAGCGCAAGAATGAGTCAACTGCGAACCCTTTCAAGCGTTTCCAAGTGCCGTTTCCCCTGTCCTGACATGTTTTCCCTAACGCACAGCCGCGCTCCGGAGCACCGTCCCTACGGGTGCCGCGGGCGAAGCGGCGCAGGAGCCGCGCTGGGCAGGCGGCTGCCTCGCAGCTGCGGTGCGAGGACGCGAAGGGACGGGGACAGCAGAGCCGCGAAGGCGGCGAGAGCAGGGAGCCCCCTCTCTCTCCCCGGCTCGGCTCTCCGGGCCTAGTGACTTAATTTTCGGGCGCAGACAGGGAGGGCGGGGGCACCCGCAGCGGTGCGGTGCGTTAGCAGGGCCCGCGCAGCGCCGCACCGCGCAGCTCTCGCCGGCCGAGTTCGGGTACGCGGTCGCGCAGGAGGAGAGTGCCAAGGAGAAAGCACGGCGGGGACGCCTGCCGGCCTGCAGCGCGCCGACACCCGCCGGCCAAGGGCGAGGGGCGGCTGCAGGGCCCAGGCCCAGAGATCGGCCAGCACCTGGGCGTGAGGCGCCGGGCGGCGGTGCCCAGCTGCTCCGCGGCGGTGCGCGCCTCTCGGCAACCTTGGCGGTGGGGCGGGAGCGGGCAGCCTTGGCGCGCAGTCGGTGCGCTCGGCCTCTGGTGCCGAGCAACCCGGCGTTCGTTATTAGCCCTCACCCCCAGCTGGGAGAAGGGGTTGGGGGGAAGGGAGGAAAAAAAGGCACGAAGGGAGAGATTTTTGTCCTTCGCTGGTGCTGCTCTACGTGATAATATGTTTATATGATTAGCTGAGCCAGGGGTGGGAGCGGAGGGAGAAGGGGTGGAGATTGGAGGGGGAGGAGGCTGGAGGTGACTCCAGTTCAGAGCCGGTGGAGAGTCTGTGTCAGGACTTCGCAATCCCCAGTCACACACGGAGAGGTGCATGAGCAAAAAGGAGGCTGCGATACAATTCACTGGGATTTTTTTTTTTTTTTTTTTTTTTTGTGTGTATGTATTGCGTTTTTCCCATTGCTGCGCGCGTTACAAGCTCAGCGCCCGGCGCCCGGTCTCCAGTCGCTGGCGGGGCAGCAGCACCGGGAGGAAGAGGAGAAAATCCGCGCAGGGGCCGGACTCGCACCCCGCCAGAGGCCAGAATGTCATCCTGGGAGATGTAAATCCGGTCGGTGCGAGCGAGAGACACGGAGGAGGGGGGGGATCCATTGTAACATTCTCGAGTTGTTCCCCGCTACTCCTGCTGCTGCCATCGCCTCCTGATCCTGCACAGAACGGACTCCAACGGCTGGGCACTCGCACTGCGCCCGGCTCGCCCCTCCATTTCGTTGTTTGTTTTTAAATTGCATTTATATTTCTTCTTGTGCCTCCGTGCCGGAGCCTGGCTACATCGTACGTTTCATGCGGAGCGGAGTGTCGGGAACTGCAGGAAAATGTTGACTTAGCCCCAGCGAAGCCTCCCGGCTGGCTGCGTGGAGGAGAAGCCGCCTCCCGCTCTGCGCTGCCCCGGCCCGCCGCGCCGCAGCGCCGGCTGCCTCCCGTTGTCCGCCCGAGCCCGCCGCTTGCCCGCCCGCTCCCCGCGCAGCCGCCAGCGGAGCCCCGGGACTAAGTCCGCCGCGTTCTCCCGCAGCCCTGCGCTCGGCGGGGTGACCCGGCCCGCGGGTCCCGCCAGGGTGAGAGATCCCAGCCCGCCTTCGGCTCTCCGACAGAGGTAAGCGGAGCTCCTCGCTGCAGCCTCGCCGCTCGTTTCTGCCGGCGCCTGCTCCCTACTTCTGGCGGTTCGCACCGAGCCGCCGGCGGGGAAGCACTTACTTCAGGCTCTGCCTCGCCTGCCGGTGCCCCCCCCCCCCCCCCCCCCCGTTCCCTCGGGGTCCGTTGGCCGTCGGCGGTGAAGCGCCATGCCCTCGTGAGGCCGCGGCCCTCGGACGCGAGCAGCGCGGCGCCGCCGCAGCACCGCCGCTCTCAGCCCGCCGGGAGCCCCCCCCCCCCCCGGTCCACCCCCCCGAGCCCTGCGGAGGGGCCTGCGGCAGCGGTGGCCGGTCCCCGCCGCCCCCGCCCCTCCGGCCGCCCCGTCGTCCCCGTGCCGCGGGACCGCGGGCCGGGGTCCTCCCGCGGAGCAGGCCCCGGGGCGGTTCGGAGCTCCCCGGCGCGTCCCGCGCAGCGGGGAAAGTTGCATCCGTTCAGTAAATAATTACCTGTTGCGGGGTTTATTTTTGTAACTCAGCCGAGCGACCGTCCGGCAGCCCGTGCCAGGTGGGGGGTGGCCTCGGGGGGAGGAATAAATTACCCTTGGTGGAGTGAGAACAACTTTTTTCTTTTTTTTTCTTTCCTTTTTTTTTTTTTTTTTTGCTTTGTATTTCTATTTATTTTCACATGTAGAAATCTGGGGCCATCTGGAGACAGAAAACAGTGTGTCATGAGGCACCGTTGCTGTGTCTGGCTCTAAAAATAACATCTTGTTGTTAGTCTGCGCTAGCCCTGCTGGGGTTTGAACATGGTTTGTCGGAAAGTAAAGAGAGCTGCTGGTGCTCAGGTGTGTTTTTCTTTGCATAGAAATGCCCCTGTGCGCGACGGAAGGAGTCCTGCAGAACAAATGTTCTGCTGTTTGCTTTCCTCTGACGCTCTGGCTCTTTCCTTTTGTTGCCTGCCACGAAAAGAGGTGCCATTTCGCATCATTCTGCAGAAATTGTTTGAATTAATGCAAGTGTGAATTCTTACCGTTTGAAGGAGGACATTAGCATATCAAAGGTTTCTCAGCTCTGGCTCAATTGAGAAAACTTCAGCCTGTCTTCCATTTGCTTCCAAGCAGAGGCCCAAAGGGCAGTGGGAATTGTAAAGGGGTAAAATGGGGAGGTGGATTTGGGTGATGTTTCTGAACTTTCGCTGTTTTGCAATTATGCGAGTGAAACCCAAGGTCCCTTCGCTGCAGAGCCCTTGCGAGCGCTCGGACAATCACACTCTATTGATTAATGGTTTGTTCCGAGGGGAAGAAAGTGACCTTTTATGACAGGCACTGTTGCGTGGTGTCTGATGTCTGCTCGCTTTTAGGGGGATTTAGAAAGCCCTTTCTCCCGCACTCATGCCCTGGGTATGGCCTACACGTTACTGCGTGAGGGGACTGAATGGGGAAGACCTAATTACTTCAGAAAACAAATGAAATCTTGTAATAAAAGACCTCTCGGTTCCAGACCTTTGAAACAAATACGCTCCCCTCCTTAATGGGTGGGTAGGCTGGAATAATAGATATTTTTATGGAGAGTTTTAAAAGAAGTTTTGATCACCACCGGCCATATGCTTACATTTCCTTTTTATCCTTGAAGAAGTGAAAATGAGTAATTCTTGTAATCTCGTTTAATCAGTGATACTGTGTTTGCTAAGATAACTTAATTTGTGGTTAGTATTACCATATAGTAAATAATTTGAAACCAAGTATGGCAGAAGTGCTGTTTTGGTGGCTGTGTAGAACATTTATCACACTGTAATTGTTCTACGTGACTATGTATTTGTAGGGGTTTATTCTTTTGTTGCTATTTCCTTGAGTCTGAAAGGGGATGTGGCCAGGCCTACCCATTTATTATGTTTGCAAATCAATATTCATAATCCAGCAACCCAAAAGCCAAGCAAAATCCAGTTATCGGTCAGTATTTTGGGACCTTTTCCAGGGACCAGATGTTTCTTGGGGACTGTATTCTGGTTCATATCTCTGGCAAAAAAAAAAAAGAGCTTCCTATGCCTGCCTTGCGTGTTCCTTCCTTCCAAGCCTTTTACTTGAATGGTGCAGATACTAAACCATACATTTTGTGCTTTTTGAAAAGTTGGTTTAAGTGCTTGGTAGGCAGCATTTGGTCTTTTTTTTTTTTTTTTTTTCCCCCACCTTATGGTCCTCCATTTGGTGGCTTGGGAGAGTCGTGAAAGTGATGTGCCCTTAGAGTAGGATGTCTTCAGTCATGTTTCAATTTCCTTTCATTTAATGAAGGAAGTGAGTATATATGGTATGTCTTGGCGAAAACACTTGCAATTAATTTAATAATTTATAAAGATTTCTGTTATTCTTAAATGGACGTGACCGTTTGGGCATTCTGTAAATAGACGTGTTTAGTGGTCCTAAAATGTGTGTCATTACTTTCAGGTAAATTTCAGCGGTTTATTTACCTAGCATCTTTGGCTGTCTGCAGTAGTGGTGGTGTAAAAGGAACATATTGGTGTAATTGCCATTATCACACTTAAGTTGCTGTTAACTAGTCTGCTTTGAATACAGAATGTTACAAAGAAAGTGCATTATCCTTCCAGCTATTTGGGATAATCTGAAAATTGTCTTGAAAATGTTGCACTTGGGTTTATATGATGGCAACCCCAAATTCTGCAAATCGGTAAAGGTAAAGAAAAAACATATAGTGGAAAGAAGATTTCAACATTCAAATGACAAAATTGGACCACTTAGAGAAAAATTAATGTGCTGCAGCAGCGCTTCAGCTGCCATTTTCAATCACTGTGGCTTACTATGTGTTGGCAACAGCAAAAAAGCATAGATGTTCAGATAGGTCAGGGGGCTGGTTAGTTGGGGAAATCGGGATACTGAATCATGTGGGGTAGAACAAACCAATTACTTCAGGCTTTGACTTGAGAATTTCCAGTAAACATTTTTTTTTTTTTTTCCCTGGCTTTGGCTCCCCTGCTCATTAATAGACCAACATCAAAGCAGGCAACCAAACTTCCAAATGTTATAAAAACTAATGTAAAGATACAGATCTCACATGTAGTCTTGCAAGTCTTAATTTAAGACAAGCAGTTGGGAGTTTTTATTGCTGCAATTTTCACAATCAGCAGAGACATTAACACTAGGCTTCTGGGTGTTTCCCTTCTTAAAATGAGCAAGAGGAGAGCTTTAAAAAAAAGAACAACCCACCAAAGTTTGCCTAGTTAGTTCTTATTTGATCACTTCAGAAGCTTTCTCAATGCTTTATTTATCTCTTACTGCTTTTAATGTGTAAAGTCAGGAAAGGGGGTAAGTCAGGAATGCTAGTGTCTAGTAAGGAAGCACCTTATGAAAATTTAAATAAGCTAATTTAAATACCTAAGACTGGTACAGTCTTAGGAGTTTGTAGCCTTTATGGTTGTTAATATGATTAATCTTATTGCTGCAAATGCAGTATATAGACATGGTGTTTTGATTAATGTATTTTTTTTTTTTAATGGAAGTAGTTTGATGAATCAAACTGCTGCAGTCTTGAGTGACAGCTTTTTAGAATGGTCCAGTATTTTCACCTAAGGAGGTGGAAAGAGAAGTCTCTAGTTAGGCAAAATATTTATCTAAGTTATATTTGCAATACGATTCTATGTCGCATATCATAAATTCCTACAAATAATAAAACCCATTCAATATAAATAATTGTTTAATGTTTAGAGAGGGTAGAAATGTAAGCTTTTACTGTAATTTGGTCTAAAAAGTTTATGTATTTCCAAGCCCTAGCTCATCCTTGTGTCTGGCTAATATGCTGACATACACGTAAGAAAATACTGTTACCTTAGAATATGGCTCTTGCTGAGGATAGCACTATGCCTTAAATAATGAAGAAAAACACTTGGAAATGTTTTGTATGAAAAAGTGCTCTATGCCTCCTCTGCATTTCCACTGAGGAATATCTGTGAATGACTGCTAATACAAGAACTGAAGTAATGATTAATGGTTTTACCTGGTCAGCTGCAAGACAACAAGTTAAACTACATCTGGTGTATTAATTGAAATCATATTCTTGCATAGGCGGAAAAGCAGTCAGTTATAAAGCAATATACTTCAGAGCCTAGGCTAGTGAAATTCCATGTCAGACATGTTACTTGAGGATGTTACGTTAAAACAGACTCTTTTGAAGCATTTTTCAGGATTGATGTTTCTGATGTACAAACACGATTTGGAATTGCAAGAAATCCACCTTTTTAAGTATTTATGTGCAGCTTTTAAACTTAAATGCTGTCTGTTATTAAAAAAAAAACCCTGAATTTGAAACAAGTAAAAAGATTTAAACCGTCACGGTTGTAATTGGGAGTTAAGAAAACTGGAAAAACAAAAGCTATTTTAAGGCCATTCTCAATACAATCATGTTTAATATTAAAATACTTTTCAAAGGTAGCTGCATTTTTTTTCCCCAACAGTTCTTAAAATAAAAGGAGTATGTGGCTCTGTTGGAATATCGGTAACTAGTGAATTCATGTGAATGTGTACCTGGTCTAGAAAATACTGCCAGTGTTCAGTTAACAAATGTAATTCTTTTTAACGCTCTTCAGCTGTTCATTAAAAAGTGAAAGATGACAGGCTTAAAGCCCTTTTCAGTACATAATGTTTTGGAGTTCATGGATTTGGGTTTTTTTCCAACCTGTATGAGATGTGTTTCTACAGCATAGGGTCTGAAGATAGTGTCGCTTACTGTAAACGATTCAGTTATAGAAATACACTTGCTTAAGGTCTTACAGTATTCTCTACATACAAACTGATAGTTAACTAGAAAGTCATTCCTTGGGGGGGGGGGGGGGGGGGGGGGGGAAGCCAGCCTACAAATTCGGAATCGTAACATCTCCAGGTCATTACATTAAATGGAGTATTTTATGGGTTTTAGAAGCATATGTAATCTGCATATGTCATGGTTTCTTCCTTTCTGATTTTCATAAGGTATTGTAATGATGTGACTTACTGTAGCCTGCTGTTTACCCAGATTATTTAGAAAGGCATAACAATCAAAAACATTGCAGCCTGACTGAAGCAAGCACAGTGCTTAACACCTGCAGGTAGAGTGCAGTCTCCAACAAAATGCTGTTGATTGTTGTCCTGGCACAAAGCAAGCTTAAATGCAGTTTGCTTAATTATAACAAAAATTCATTTTTATGAGTAAGGTACTTCATGTTTGGGGAATGTTTTGTTTGTTGTCTGCTAAGTAAAATCCCATCACACTTGTATAAATTTGTTCAAGTATCAGAGCAGCTAAGAGGAAGAAAGAAAAAAAAAAATAATCAATTTACCCTGAAAAACACCAGAAATAAGATTACCTTGGCTAGTAGGAACTTGCCAGCACTGTCTAAATTGCTTAATATTATCAAACATTGCCATTTTTCATGTTCAGTAAGAAGGATATTGACTATTCTACATGTCCAGGTCTGCTGTTTGGCTATTTCTTTATGAGGTATAAGCATGTCTTATTTTTATTCCTACAATAGCAGTTACAGTTAAATCGGAGGACCTAACAATAACTTTATAAAATAGATGGAATAATACCATTCACTGAAGAAATAGTATTTACTTGAGATAAGTGATCACAACTATTTTTTTCTGCTGTCTAGCTTGTTGTTCTTGTAACAGACAAATGTAAATACCTTAGCAGACATTTCAGAGTGAAAGGCAAGAGATAAAATGTAATTACTTTTCAGGGTGGCCCTGACAATGCCGTATTCTTGTCTGTTATACAAAAAAATGATCTTTGCTCATCACCTCAGAGTATGAAGGCCATTGTTACTTCTGAATATAAAAACATTTTCTGATTTTTAATGTTGACCTCAGTATCCATCTTTAGTTCTTCTGTATAAGCTGGAATCCTTACAGCCGTACATTCTCGTTGCTGTTATCCAAGCGAGCATTTAATGGAGCACCTAATGGACTCCGCTCCTGTATTTTTCTTGAATGCAAAGCATCTTGCTTCATTCAGTCACCAAAACTAACTTTGCTACAAGGACAGGCAACATGACAAGTTAGAATCAATGGACCATTTGTAGGTCACAAAGTCAGTTTACTGGAATTTCAGAGGAAACTGGTTGAAAAGAGAGGACAAATGTCACTTTGAATAGAGATGTTTAAATCAGACTTCTGCCTTAGGGTAGAATTTAGGTCTGTTGTAGCCTAGATGTAATGTCTCCCTCTACAGAGCACAGCATTAATCATGGCTTGACAAGTGATCATGGTCTGAGAAAAATGGGGCCCGTCTTGGTTGTGTGGTTATTTTTTTTCTAATCTTAATCTCTTAGGAGCACATTACAAACGCTAACATTTATACAAAAAGATTTAAGTATCAATGTCTGTGTTTCAGTAGTGAAAGTAGCTAGCTTCAGGGAAAATCTAGTTAGAGCTAATAAGAAGCTACTTGGGTTTCTTACGTAGGTGCAATAATAAGAATATTTTCCTTTTAACATAATGCAGGTTTTCTGTCATAGGAGATTTATCTTGTGCCATTTTCTCACACAAATATGGTAGAGTCTAGGTCAGCTTATTTTGTCCCTTGGTGTACCAAGTAACTCTGAAATTCCTGTCTTTTGCTTTAGCAGTGTGTTTCAATGTATTTGCTGCCCAAGAAAGATACTTCCTTTTGCCCAAGCGGCAGTATAGGGGAGAAAGAGAAGCAGTTTTTGAAACGTAATGCAGATTGACTTGACGCTGATCAATATATGTGAGGGTTTTTAATACTGTATTTATGTTTTAGTGGTGTGTCACTTGGTCACAAAGAGCTACAAAAGCTGGAATGAAGTTACAGGAATGAAGACTGCTACTTAAGGCCCTGAATTCTGATAGTGTACAAATAAAAGTGTGTTTAATACGTTAATTTTTAAATCAGGGTCGTCTTGATGCACAGATTATGTGTTGGGAGTATTTTCACCTTTTATGGTAAAGAAGATGGGTAAAGAAGGGAAATCTTGTATTTTTGGGGGGGCTTCTTTGCTGCTTTCTGTGGTGGGAACAGCGTAGGGAGCAGCTGAGCACACCGTGTGCACAGCAGCTAGAGAGGCGTATCTCAATGTACGGTTAGATTTGTATCTGTGACTGTTGAAAAAATGGATAATATCAGCAAAGTAGCAGCAAAACAGTTTATCACTGTGGAATTGCACTTTAGAAATTAGGCTGCTTCTGTTTATTTGTTTGCCTCTGGACGTGATAAAATCCCAAATCTCTCATTTAGGGTAGGCTGCTGCTTTCCTTTGTGCCCTCTATTGGCATTTTCCTATCAGTCAACACCTAAAACCGGTTGTTGCTCTGAATCTAGATGACAGGATAATCTTATGCCGATTACTGTTAAAAGTTGTTTCTGGCAGCTGGGGAGGGGATGACCGACCTTGTTTCTAACTATCATACTTGCATTGCTGTTGATGGGATCCGTTGTAAATAGAGTGAGTGCCTTACTCTGAAATTAGTGTAGGGAGATTGCATGCCAGAAGGATTCTTTAGTTCGCCTTTCTATATATTCCCTTACAGTATTCTGTTTGTCACTTTTTACGGCATAGCAGTCTGTACCGGTGTGAACAGCATTCAGAAACAATTCCCTCGCCATAGGCAGCGTTGCTTCGAAATAAAGTGACATTTAAAGAAAAAAATTCCTGAGAACAAGTTCTGCTGTTGACTCTGCATTTCTCTGGTAAATTCCCGATGCTCGTGTTGATGGAAGGCAGAATTCTTTTCATCTGATCCAAGCATCCCTGTATTCATTCTTCTGAGCTTAATTTAGACTTTTTCTACATGAAGTGACCGATTTGGAAAACTTTCCTTTCCCAGAATGAATAGTGATTGTATCTTGGGTTTGAATAAAGTGAGTGTTCTCCAGAAGACCAATTCATAGCTGTTTTGTTGGTAAATTTGTCATTTAAATATTGAAGGGCAGTGTCTCCTGCAGCTTTGATTTCCTTCAGTCTGATAGGTATTTCTTAAATGCAGACTTTGAATCAGTGAGCCTGATTCTTGTGTAAATCAGTGTAAAGTGCTTCAAGGAGAGAAGGTGCCTCAGCAGCTGAGATGTATCCCTGGCTGAGCTGCTGTGCCAGGAAAATGGGCTGAGGCTGGCAGTTGTTTTGGAAAGGGAGGGAAGTTGCAGGCTGACATAATTTGAAAGTGAGAAGAAATCCTTTTGCCCTTCAGGCAATAATCTGACCTGGTGCTTGAATAGAACATCTCTCCAAAATGTTTAAATTATTTCCCCTCCTCCCCGCTTTCTTTACTTCCTCATTCTTTTCTCTCATTTGAGGAGGTGTATAATAATATCTGATAATAACTGGTTGTGATCCATTTGTAAAAGATACTTCAGCAGTAAAGAGCTGTGTGTGCAGCAGTTTCACCATATTGAAGTGAACACCCCATATTTGTCCTACATTTGTCCCATGTACTGGCTGTAGCTATACTAGAATATCATGAGCTTTTAAGTCTTTTTTTTCCACTTTTTTTTTTTTTTTTTTTTAATGCTGACATTCAGACCTTGAAAGGTTGTATTTTGGAGTTTATTTTTCCAGTGAAAATTAAAGAAAAGGGTATATATGACTTTTCCCTGTGCATATGCATTTATTTTATGAACATTCTGCCTGAGTCTAATGGCACTACTTGCAGAGGGAAAGAAAGTGGGAAAGTAGGATTTGGCTCTGTAAGAGAAATAAAACCACAGGCATACTTTAATTCTTTACATGTTACAAGAGAAATTAGTGTTGCCTGATGGCTTCCCAGTATTTTTGAGTGTGTGCTAAAGGTTAGACAGGATGAAGGCTTAATTTTGATCTGCTTAATATTTATAGCTTCATTCATTGGAGCCTTTTCCCATTTGCGTTGAAGGGATTTTTATCTAGAAAGCTCATGCCGTTACAGCGAAGAAACGTAAGACATTTTAAGGTAAGGATAATGCCTTTTGGAAAATAAGGAGTTTACCTCCAGTTAGATGAAAAACTACATTGTTACTTCACATTTTCATAAAATTGATAATGGCTTTCTTAGTTTTCAAAGTAACTTACCATTCAGTTCATTTGCTTTTTAAACTTCAGTGGAGTGCATGTGTAATTGTATCTGAAAGTGGCATTGGGTTTTATCTCCCAGCAGAAAATAGAATGATGGATGCTGTTGTTTGGTTGGTTTTGGGTTAGGGAGATGTATCAGATAGGATGAATTTGTTTTCTTGTTTGGGGTGGTCTTTCATTTCCGTTTGGTTCTGGATAAGCAGAGAATTTTTCACCTCCCCCCCCCCCCCCCCCCCCCCCGCCCTGACATCATTTAGGTGATTTACGTCATTTAGGTGATTTTGAAAAAAAAATCTGTGTATCTTGATATAGGAAAGACTAGAGCTGAATGTTTAACTTCTCTGAGGGGACTAGAGGCATAGCTGGGAAATACAAGAAAGAATGTTTTCTATGTTAACTCCTCATGTCAGGTAACACAGGAGAAGGATTTTTGAGGGAGTTTCCTTAAGATGATGACTGGTTATTCAGGTTTCTGTGCCGGCTGTTACCCACATCTTCCACATATTTTTGCTCATTCTTCCTATTACCTGCAGAGGGAGCTTGTATATGAGGTAATCAGAGTAATCAAGGCATTCAGAGCTGAATTGTTTCCAGTAAGTACAATTTCATTTCACAGTGCCTTCTCTGTTATTCAGAGCAGAAAGGCTCTGCAAGATAGCTTTTAAAAAGGCTGTCCATCAGCAACAGTAAATAGCACCGGGCAAAAATCTCAAAACATCAGTAAGCAGAGGCTGACTTCAGAAATACTTCATATTTCAGAGAAGTAGCTTTTTTTTTTCATTTAAAGTTTAAGAAGGAACCAAGGAAAACAATTCTTACATGTTGAGGTGCAAGAGGACAGTTCTGGTACACAGTATGACGGGAAGCAAGTTTTTGTTGCGTAAACTGTCTTCTCTGATTCTGAGAATGTCATGTCAGCATGAGAGAGACAGTGCTTCCAGGTCTTCGGTACATCTCGTGTAGTGTGCTAGCCAAAAGGCAATAGGTAAGTCTTTTCTATTTATGCAAGCAAGTGTTATAAATTGTAATGGTGATTGCATGTGCAAGGCTAACTCTTAATTTTGCTTTTTCTCCATTATAAAATATAAAAAGGTGAATGAATTTCATCCAAATGTAATTAATGAATACATACAGTCGGATTGAAGCAGGAAACAGTGGGAAGGATTGCTGTCCTAAGCTTTAGAAAAATACAACAAAGAGCAAGGAATATCATAACCTAAATTTATATATAAATTCTAAATTAAAAACTAGCTTGAAGAATCAGAAATACTCAGTTTAAGTGGTGTTTTTTTTCCTTAATTTGGCTTAATGAAAGAAATGATCTGGTATACTGCAGGTTTTATAATTTGTATTATAGTCTTCTGGATGATGAAAGTGTGTGATCTTTCAAAAAGTTAAGACTTCAGAGAAGAAAATAATTCATTTATAATACAGTTTTCTTGCTGAGCAAGAAGCATAATAGGTGGTACTTAGATGAATTCTGCACTGTCTATCTCTGGGAAAATGGTGGCAATCATTTTACTTTAAAATATTTCAGTAAATTTAAAGATGATTTGCTATGATGCTGTTAGGAAATTAAGCAGTATGCATGCACATTTCATGAAACAGAAACAGCTCTCCGTAACATACTCTTCTGCAATAAATCTGCCACATAAATTGGTTTGAGTTGATTTTTTTTTTTTTATTTTGTTAGCTTAAGGAGAACTTTAAACTTAATATATGTTCAGCCTAACGTAGTCTTAGGGTTTTAGCTTGGATTCTGGTTTTAAACACCAGGAAAAATGTACCATATCTAAAAGAGCAGCAACTCTGTCAATTTTTTATTTATACTGGCTAATCCTTGCTAATGTGAAAAGTCAGCTTGTTATTGTAACACCAAATGGCCCTCTAAGTAGGGAAACAGTTAAGTAGATCTCCTGTAATAGGTTGTTGTCTAATAAAGAGATTTATGGTATTGGCAGGGGCTATTGTATAGGTATTACCCTCTCACAGCATGACCATGTATTATCTTAACAACTCAGTGCCACATTTATGTTGAGCATTTTCATAACAGGGTAAGAATATTAGCCACAGCAATTACACTCCAATAGGATTATAATGGTAAGATTTACAGAAAATATATAAGTGATGTCTTTTGTAGAGATTTTGGAGTACGAGGAGTTGAAAAGTTGCATCATTCTTTTCACATGGGAAAATACTGATGTATTAGTCATGATGAAGAAAGAGGTTTCTTAATCTTGTTGAGGAATTATGGGGAGGCAGTGGACATAATCTTTCTTTACACAGTGTGTCTTTTTCTTTCTTGGTGAGGTAAGGATGTTTCAGAAATTCCATTCAGTGGAGAGTGCCGAACAATATGAGAATCAAGACGTGTATGTGACTTTAATTCTGTCGTGAGGGTAATAACAGCTGGGATTAAGATGAATTTTTTTAACACCTCTGTATTTTGAACAGTGGTAATTTATTTGCTACAGTGTAAGAGCCTGCTTGTATAAAATCGTGTTCCTTTGTTTTAGCTGTAGCGTAACACACATTTTCTGTTTCATTAGCACCAGCTTTTTATGGTGATAAGTAACGTACTTTTATTTGTTGCTTGTAGTAATTTCTAAAAGTGACAATAATGTCATCCTAGTACAGTTTTTCGTGTAAGTGACATTCAAGCTGTTCTTACTTCTTAAATTCTTCCATCTGTTTTTTTTTCTTTTAAACACAAAAAAGTGAGACATTAATACTTAACTTATTTGGCAGAAGCAATGTACCAGTCACATTTAATAAAATGAATTATGTTTTATCAATAAAAAACTTACGGGGACAGATTGAACAAAATACATTAGGTTATATAGTAATTTATGAATAACTGCATTGAGTAGAAGAGCAGAATGGCAAAGTGTGATGAAATAGCCACACATTTTAAGATAACACCTTGAGGTGTAATTCAATAAATACTGTAACAATAAGTGTTTAAACAAGCAACCTTTGTTTTCCTTATTCACTGTAACAAAATTATAGTTAGGTCATTCCAAATGAAGAAAGTTTCTAGATGGAAGTTCTTACTGTAGGAGAACTTCCCAGTACATGTTCCATGTATTGCACACATGCATGGATAGTGTTATTTAAATTTGTAAGACTTGACATTTCCTGGATGTTTTGGATTAATTCCACATATAAGACTTAATGTAGAAAGATCCTGTACCCATCTGTTTTAAATTGCTGTTGATTACCAAAAGCCAGAGGAAAGATGCACCTGTTTCTTTTGAAATTAAATACTCCAGTTCTAAAAAATGTGCTAATTGAAGGTAAGGTTGCACACAGATTTAGGTGTTTTCTGGTGAGTTACTGGAGAATAACTGGATTAAATGATGAATTTTAAAAACATCATTATTTTTGTAGTCATAATAATGTTGAATGACTTGTACGTCTTGTGTTTATCCAACTGGAACAAAATTCTGGAGCTTTGTCTTAAATTCAGAACAAGAATTATGACCCAAAGGATAACATTTTCTATTTTAGAAAAACTCCTGTAAGGTTTTTAGATTGGCTTCACATCTTGTCCATTTTGAACATTCATTTTTGTGGAAAACAATTGTAACTCTTGTCTATAAGTAAAAAGAAAACACAAAAGGACAAATGTTGCCCCTGATGAATGTGGAGCTCCAACCGATTTAAGAGCGTGAACTGTGGCTGCATTGTTGAGGGCAGTTCCTGGCTTGTGTACCCTAACTGAGAAGAAGCAGTACTTAGAATAGAAGGATGGATAATGCATAAAAATTCAGTAAGAGGTAAAGCATTTTTATCAGTGCTTTAAATGCTACCATTATGTATAATTAATTTAAAGTATTAAAAATTGGCTACAGTGGAATTATTTTTTTTTACACATTTATCATTAACAAAGTTTTTTGATGTTTTAGACAACAATGTCTAGGTTTGAAGGAGGAAAATATATTCAGAAATATTCTTATCAAATTGTTAGCCTTACTCACTTTCCTGAAATATTTTGGGGATATGTACATGTAAGCTGTAAGATGAAAATTAACTGTTTTTCTTTTTGTACAGAGGCTGTAATGAATGGCTTCTTAAAATTAGTATTCTTCTGTTTGCAAGACAATAAATCAAAGCACAATCCACACTGTAGTAATTTTACTTGAGTATGCATTAAAAATGAATCCACACTAAGTCATACTTAACTGCCCACAGACAACTAACCCCGAAGAAGGGATAAGTCTGGGTTTTTTTTTTTTTTTTTTTTTGGTGTCTGTCTTTTTTATTTATATCTGTTTGTCTGTTTGGAGCAGCAGTGCTGCTATGACTAATAAAGCTTACATATTTGGCAAATGGGGTGGATGCAAGTAATCGCAGTTCTTGGCTCACAACTGAAAAATCTGCCGAACAGAGCACGTAAAACCGGTATAACTTTTCAAGTATACCTGTGAATGAAATTTTTCCTTGCACTTCTGTCACCTGTGTAGAATTCATACATTTTTACTGTGTCTTCACTTCTAATGTTGTTATTTCTGATTATTGTGATGCTTCTGAACTTACAGTCCCTTAGATTTATTTTAAGCTAATAAGGTAGTGAAGTTGGCATCTTTCTATTACCTATTTAATTAATGGTCAATTTTAAAATTCGGCTTACTTTAATTATATTTAGATTACTGTTTTGTCCAGCTTTGACTGATCTTTGCGTGTGACAGACTGCTGAGATTCTGTAAATGATAAATTAGTTCTTGGTTATTTTTCACAGAAAATCATTCAATACATGAAACAATTCTTTATAACAATTATTTTTGTTCAATATATAGTTATACGTATTAAAAAAAGAAAAAAAGATTGCTGGAGTCCTATCTGTTAATTGAAGGAAAATTAAATAAATGAAGGTTTTATAGCAGGTCTGCTGGAAGATAATCAGTAAATTATTTGTTTATATTTTAAATAGCTATATAATAACTTGTGCACCAGGTAAAGCTGCAGCATTAACAGAGTATTAAAAATAACTGGTAAGGTTTTATGAAAAATATGTGGGGCAGTAAGAAAATGTGTTGCCGTTTCAGTGGTATGGCTAAGACAACTGTGTTCACAAATTCTCTGCAGTTGAGAAGTGCAGTTAATATCTCCTCAGTCACTTAATTGCAGGCATTATTTAAGTTATGTAAAAGATCCACTGTTCAGGGCTTGTGCATATAGGAAATATTAGCTTCTGCTAAACTAACTGAGCAAATACACTCTGGAATTTTATTATGGCTCACAAATGGTGTAAAGAAGTAGCTGCTGGTATTGTGCTCTAGAATTCACTCAAATCCATCTGACCATTGAACAAATTGTGGTTTTACTGCAGTGTTTGTGGAAAAATTGTGAATGCCAATGTGCACAAGGTGTTCCTATCATAAGAAAGAAACAACAACCCAGAGCACTCCAAACACAGGGGGCACCTATTTTTCTCTAAGCTTGTGATTTGGAGGTCTCTTGTGACAGGGTCTGCTATGCAAATGTCGTCATCCTGCATGCAGTGGTGGTTGTGGTCATCGCTGCCAGTCGGGTCTAGGAAAATGTGAGTCCTTCAGTGCTGCTAATCCAAATTCATGGCTAGATGCTTTCAGTTGCTTTGTAATAACACAGAGGTGTAATTAGAACTAATTTAGTTAATCGTCATGAACTGGGGGTAGTCACATCTGCCACTCTCCCTCAAAAATTACCTGCGACATAAAAGCATGATCATTGTGAAATGAAAGAGGGGAGCGTTGTGTGCGCTGTCTGCAGATGAAGATCCTCAGAAACCAGGTTTGTCCTTTTTCTGTTAGTCACAGTCAAAAAGTCAAAATCTCCATTTTAATGAAGACATTTCAAAGAACAGTCAGGTTGAGAAAGATACAGTATTTCTTCACATGCTCCTTCCTCTTAAACATGGAAAAGCCCTTAGGCTATAAATTAAAGAGTATCTTACCCTGTGTAGTTCATCTGAGGCTGCCCAGTAGCAATGAAGAGTTAAAGTTGGGTTTTTTTGTTTGTTTTGTTGTTTTGTTGTTTTTTTTTAATAGTTGTAAATGGCTTGGTGGTTTCATGTTTTTCAGTCTGTGGTTACCTTATGTCCCCCTCTTGTCCTGTTTTTGTCAATATTTTCCTTTCACCTAAGAACTATAGCAAGTGGGAGGAAGAGTAACTTGAAAGAATGTAATTATGCCAGAGATGCATTTTCATGTGGGAACCTTTATAATGTCTTCATGTAAATGACATTCACTATGGAAACTGTAAGAGCACTTATGAGCAGAAAGGTTCATTCTGTCCATAGATTTGCTTATCTTTCTTCCCGGAAAGGTCTCACACATGCACCAAGGCTGGGGGAGGCTTTGACCCTGCTCTATGCTCAGGGCTGTAGGTGAGTGTTGCGGGGACCCTGGGAAGCTTGTGGGAGCATCTGGAGTAATGGCATGTCTGGAGTCCGTGCAGTTATACCAGTGTGTTGGAAATGGAGATGCCACAGAGGACAGTTGTATTTTGCATTTTTAGTTTTTGCATCGTAGGTTATTCTTTTTCTTATTAGAACCAGTGCGTTCTTAGGCATGCTCACTGACGTTCAGTTTCACTGAATGTTTGCTTCTGGATGGGGAACCTACAACAGAACAGCTTTAAGATCAAAAAGCCCTCAGAGTTGTGTTGACAAACCTTGTTAAGTGGTGCAGCACAGTATACATGGTACAAAGTACTCTACTGCTTACTCGTAACAGCAGAGTACCCCAGCCCAGTGACGCTCGTAGCTTTGCTGGCTGACTTCCAGAGTTGTGGTTCCTAGAGTACAGGTTTTTTAACCTGAAACAAGAAGAGGTGTAGATTTATTTATTTCTAAGACTTCATGTTTGTAAGCTTTGTTGGTGATTCTGGTAAAACTTAAAATTGTTCTGTGATGTTTGCTACTATCCCCACCACATTCTTAAAAATTAATCATCTTGTTGAATAGTGTTTCCCTATTCAGCTTGAATTATTGATGTTCTGGTACATAGTAGAAGGGCAGTGGTACTTTTCCCATACCACAGCCTGTTCAACCCCAGTTTAATGAGTAATATTCCAGTACCTGTAATAGAATAACCATAATTATGACTTACTGAGTGGGGCTTAAACTAGAAAGTGGGAAAGGTTCAGGTTTTAAGAAATTGATGTTTTGTGAATGTTGAAGCAGTGGGTACCCACCGCTTGGATGTTAGAGCTGTTAGTGGTCATTGCAAGACCACTTCCTGGAGAGAAATGAAACATTAGTATATTTAAATATGTTTAAATATTTGAAAGTATATTTAAATATTTGAAAGTATTTAGCTGAAAACATTGTTATTTGTAGCTATCTTAAAGATACTATTAGAGGCTGTTTTTTATAAATGTTTTCAGAAGTGAATGGAATAATAACAGAAATTGAACAATAGTAAATGTCTGCTCGTAACTGTGTGTATGATTCAGTACGTGTATGTCTTTGGTATTTATTAATATGGTACTTATTAAAAAATACAAAGTGTGCAGTTTATCACGTAATAAAATGTGAGGCAGGTCAGGAGAAGACATGCTTGTCCAGAGGCACGGACAAAGGTTGCTGCCAGCCAAGAAGAGCGGTTTCCTTCATTCTGCTCTCGGCCAGCTGGACTGTAGATGTACATATTCTAATAGGTAAACAACAACACTGAGGGAAACCTAAAGAGTGATTTTTACTTCATTGTTATGAAATAATACTGAAACAGGGAATTTGGTTTTGTTTTGGTGACCAGAAATTATGTCTGGCTGTTGAAATCTTACACTGTGCTTGCTGCAAGCTCTTCTTGTCCACCCTAGTAATCTTGGGTTAGATATTTCTATTTTTAGAAGATCTGTAAAGCTGCTATTTTTAGGTCAAAACCATCAAATCACCTTTTGACTGAAGAGAGATTAAAATAAAACTCAGTAACTTCTAGAGAGCATGTTGATAACCAGGCAGTGTCAAGTGAAGTGTTCTGTCGTGCCTCCGTCTGTGACTTCTTACGTATCCGAGATGGTCCTTTAGGTTTGGGTTGGGTTTTTTTTTCCGTTCTGTTTTTGTCTGTGTTACTTCTCCTCCTGTCTTTCTCTTCTTCCAGAGATAAAATCTTAGTTCAGTCCCGTAGTGACCTATAAATAAACCGTACGCTTATTACTGTCACAGTCTCTTCTGGATTTGATTTTTAAACAGAAAAAATGCCCAGAATGTGTAATAGATGTGTTGAAATTGTGGTCAGCTTTTTTTAATTATTATTGCACTGTGAAATCATCAGTTATTTATAGAATATAATTACTCTCAGAACAGCAAATGTTTCTAAATAATTTTATGCAGGTACGTACGCAGACATACATCTCTGCAGATGTGTTCTGGCCCTTCTTCTGACATTTATTACTGCTTCGACTTACTCGTCATTCAGATTTGTGGCCTCTGATGTGGGTTGGTTGGCTTTTCGTATGGATTAAAAAGCAGATAGTTGCAGTTAGTGTAGCTTGTGTTTGTGTCCTGGGTTAGAAGTAAGTTTTGTACATGGAGTTATGGAAGTGTGGCAGCTGATCCTAAATGCTGTCAGTCTAGTTGAAGGAAATCAGATTACTCAGATACTTCATACTAGCAAGTCCTTCCCTTTTCTGTACTGTGATGCATGTTTTCTGTTCCCTGTTGACTTGCATTCCTTCATTGTCAGTCTTCCTCCGCTCCTTCAATTGCCTCTTTATTTTGCACAGGCTCCCTGACACATCCACCCATGGCATGCAGGGCGAGCCTGCCCGCGCTGCTGCATCTTTCCTTAGGCCTTTCCATTTCCATCTGCGTGCTTTCCTTCTACACCCTACCCAAGGGCTTTCCCACTTCCCTTGCACTTCAAACTAGCTGGGGGGGAATACCATCTTCCAGCACTGCCTGCTCCATTGGCTTTTTTTCCCCTTCCCCCCCCCCCCCCCCTTCTTTTTTTCCTCTCTCCTTTTTTTCTGGCCCCACGGTGTGACTCTCACTGATTTCTGGTGAGTAACTGGCAGTACGGGGGAGTCTACCTGATGATGATGATTTCATTGTGCATCTGATTTGTAATCTATTGCAGAAGCGCCTGCAATGCAGGCGGCTTGATAGTGTTATTTAGTGTTAGAAATTTGAAATATTGAAGTGCATAGAGCACCAGTTAAATCAAGGTGGCTTGTGGAGCATGTGTATAACTTGCGTGGTTTTGTGAGCGTGAAGGTTTTGCACAGTGTGATATCTTTGGGCAAGCTGTGAAATAGGGTGATCTGGATTAAATTTGGAGTTTTTCAGATTGCTGAATGAGAAGCTGGTAAAATGGCATGCATTTTCTTAACAGGGACAACTTCTCTTAAATTTGCCTTATATCTGTTGAGCTGTCAGCCGCTCTGTCACTGAAGGCTTAAAACTATATTCATGAGAACAAGAATTGCTGGATTTCAAAGAAAATGTGATTTTTGTTAAAAATAGCAAACAGACCAAAAGGTTAGGCTGTCATCAAAGTGTCTGTAAAAATATGCTTAAGACCCTGTTCTGTTCTTGCTATCACAGGAGAAGATGACTTGTAAATTGCCTTTCATAAATGTGAGTTTGATTTAAAGTATTAATAAAATCTAAATTTGTGCATTCTTGCTGTGGGGACTGAAGATTTTAATTTAGTGAAATGCCAGAACAATTTTTTTGTGCTCAGTTTGATGAGTGTTATGCGCGAATTCCATCTTACTAAATTAGGGCAGACATATATATTACAGTGTTTACAAACTGTTATGATTAAAACCTGTTAAATTTCATATTTAATATTCAGTCATCTTTGAGCAAAAGAGTCACCTTGTTTTCGTCTCAGTGCTGTTGAATTCCTATGTTAAAATAGATTAAATTGCAAATGTTAATCTGAGTGACTGTGGAAAGTTGTGACCTGGATTTGAAATAGCCATGAGACTACTACAGCAGCAGTAAATCTTCAAGAACATGTAAGGCTAGCACATGGCAGGGCATACGTCTGATGTGAGAATTAGAGTGCAGATGGAGGAATAGCCTGAAAACAAAGTCATGTACCAATATAATGTTTTTCTATTCTAAAAGAAAAACAGTAAGAATTTGTCGCTTTAATATAAAGCTGTGTTTTTACAGCCAGTAGCTTAGAAAAAAATAATTATTTTAAAATGAAAATCTAAAATTCAAGCTATATATAAGAAAGACTGTTTGTGGCACTGAGGCATCTGGGTTGTTAATCCCCATGTGCTTCCTCCGGCAACAGTGATTCTGATCTTTGAAATATGTATGGGAATTGCAGGTGCAGACTTCAGCCTATAGAAGCCATCAGAAAAAGTAGATGCTAGATGTACTTGCTTTTTTTAATTTTTATTTTTTATTTTTTAAGCTTTTTTCTACTGACCTTAAATGACTGCTGTTTTTTTTCTCTACTAAGCCTGGCTTCAGCCCCTGTTCTGTGTGCTTTAGAGCCTGATAGCATCAAAAGGTCCTGTTAGTTGTCAAGCACTGGCATTGCTGGAATCTTTTATTATCTTTTGCTTTGATTTTCTTCATTTCTTTTCTAAGATGTCAAATAAGAATGTAGGGGCATGTCAGGAGAATATGATAATAGTAATTTTTAAAGCAGTGTTTTGACTTAAAAATAATGTTAAAATGATCATGTTTAAGCAATTCATAATAGGAAAATGAGGGAAAATTAATTGCTAATGAAGAAGGTAGATTAAATATTTTCTGCATACTTATGTGGTCCAGTTTTCTGCTCTCTTGTATCTTTGGATATTTTGGATACAAATTTCTTTTTGTGTAAAAGAAAGAAATAAGCTTGCAGATACTGGCCCATATGTGTCCCCATAACAAAATTACCTTGGAGCAATATAAAAGGTATTTTAAGTGTTACTATATCTGTTACTGAAAAGCTGACTATTGATTCTTTCCAGTTTCTGAAAAAATACTAAGATTATGGAGTTTATGAATGGAGAGCCTGAAATACTTTACCTCTTCATTATTTTTAAAAGCATTTTAAAAACTGCTTTACAATAAAATGGTAACACCAGCTAGAATATGACTTTGTTCATTTACTCACTGCAGAGAAAGGGTGATTGGCAGGCTCTGGCTTTCGGCTGTCCACAGTTGAGCTGCAGGGCTTGAGTTGCGTTGGCAGGGCTGTGTGTAAAAGTTTGTGCCGTCTTAGCCAACTGTGTTCTTGGCTCAAGCTGATGTTACACGTCTCGTGATTCCAAAGCACGTTCATTTGCCAAATTCTACCTAAAAATATATGTTGGAATTCCTAATTAAATAAACCCCTTGATATTTATTTTATGCCTTGGAAAGGCATGCATCCTTTCACAGTAGATGCTGCTCTGGTAGAAATACAAATAAAAATTAAAAAAGCCCAAGGTGGATTAAAAAGCTGTAACTGGTATTAGGGGAGAAATTGTCTTTTGCAAACAGATTAGTAGCTTTGGATTCATGTAAGCGTTGAAATGGTGGTACTTTAGCAGGTTCTACCTGAAATTTTTTTTGCATGCATGCATGTTTTGTTTCTTTTTCTTTTTTTCCCCTTTTTTTAATTGTTCCACTACAGCTGATAATTGCAGTCAATATATAATTTTGTTGTCTTTTCCTGCTAGATAGGAATATAGCTACCTTATCATTGCCGTAAGCTGAAGTTACCATTTGAACAATAAAGGTATAATTTATGCCAAACCAGTCTAGAAGCTTTTTCAGAAGACTGATAGCAACTGCTTTTATACATATTGCTATGTAAAATGCTTATTAATGTTAGCAGATGTTGCACTTTAATCCCCCAGAATGATTGTTTGGTAGCAGCAGGAGATTTATTAAGCTTGAGTTGTGTGAAATTGTGTGTGCATAAGCTGCTATTTAGATTGTAAAAATGCCATTGAAAACTGTTAAAAAGTTCTAACTGTAATTGGCAGAGAGGTATTAGCTGTTCTAAAAGAAGTATATGTGTACTGTTGGCCCTTGTGCTGTAACCTCTTTATCATTTATCTTCTTGTATTAATGTCACTGAATTATTAATTCATGAGCAGGGTTGGATAGGGTGAAGGCACTATTTAAATGTGTGGCACATGTATCCTTATCACTGGAGACATGAAAAGAGTCATTTTGTGTTATCTATAAAATGGAAAGGACGTTTAAAATTTCATTTACGGTAATCCACTTCACTTCCCAGTAAAACACCTAGATTATTACCACTATAATATAATGTTCTTATTAAAATTTTGTAATCTTTCCACTCTGTTCACTTATAAATATTGTTGATAGACAAATGTAGTCTGTATTTTTTTCTCTATAGTTGCACATGAAGTTCATGAACTGCAGCAGAACATATGAAAAACAGTTTTTTTATGAAAAAAAGTTCTCTAATTTCTAGTAAAAGAATAAAAAAAAGCCATTAAGTATTTTTAATCATGAAAGACTAAATAAATTATCATTTAAAATCATAATGTAACCTCATTAAAAATAATGGCTTTTTTTTCAAAGTAGCAGTGTCATTGTCACATTGAGCTACCAAGACCTGTGTTATTTAAAAGAAACTGTAAATGTGTGACACAAAGTTCTTGGTCTGCTTGACAGAACCACAGAATATCAGAGGTCATGTTGCTGCTAAAAATGTGTTAAAATGTATCTTAAATTTCATCTGTGCTGTATGGATGATTTAAAGAAAAATAGAATGTATGGGAGATGTAAGGTTTTTCAGTCAGTCCTGTGAAAAGAGTTCAGTCTTTTGAATACTTGAAAAAGTATTCAGTCTTTTTAAAAATTCTTCAAATGAAAGCAATTTAGGGATACATTGTCCTCAAGTGCTCATGGTGGCTAATATGGCAGTAGTGGAGATAAGCCATATTCCATTTTGTTTAATAGAAGATATCACTTCACACTTCTTTTTTTATAGTGCATGGAAAAGGCCTTCACTGCTTCCACAATGCATCTTTTTTTTTTTTTTAATTCCCTTTTCTTTTTTCCTTTTTTTCACCCCCACCCCCAGAGAAAATACTGTGTAGGATGCTAGGGAGAAGAGTTTTAAGCAGTAGTACCTGCAAGTAGAAGGAGCCTTTCTGTTGAGTTATAATTTAGAACTCTTTTTGCTCATAAATTCTCCAAATGTAATCATTATAGTTATCTGACTTAGCCTTTCTACAAAAGGGATAAAAAAAGAACTGTTCTATTTTCTGTTACAGTTTGAATAAATAAGAAAGCCCACAGTTCACCCCAATTAAAGCAGTGGTACAGCTCTGATGGATGACTGGTAGTCATTCAGCTGCCTTGTACAGTTAAGAATAGTCACCTGAAGGTTCATTGCTTATTAAATTGTACAAGAAAATACTCTTAACTATAGTTGCACCATTAGATGCCTGGGCAACTTGTGCCTCTTTACAGAGCCCATCATCCAGTAACAGAAGTGATTTCTTTGTTTTGTTTCAGAATCAGACCCTTTCTGAATAGGTACTGAAGATTTATTTGCCATATTTATTGCATATGTTTCACATAGTCTTGATGTGCAAGAAATAGCTATGTAATTTGGTTGTATGTTTGTGTGTAGGTGCAAGGGTGTTAGCGCTGTCTGTGCAGTACTGTCATATATGGCTTCTCACCCTTGAGATCTTGCTTTCGCCATGAATGCATGTATGAGGAAAGAGCAGAGGTTTTTTGTTTCATGATTTTTGAGTTTGCAGCCTTCTAAGTGCTGCTGGTATTTAAAACTGGTGGACCTGAAAGATGTGTCTTCTATAAGTGTGTGGGATTTTTTTGTACCTAATGCATGCAGAAGTTCTTCAGTGAAGCTTCTACCTGTAAGTCATACTTGCCTGGAGAATCTGTGTGCTTAGAAACCACTTAAAGACCATTCTTAGCTGCTTATTCTTTCAAAGGTAACATATTTGAGGTCTTCCCTTCTTCCGTTGTCAAAATCACAAATTTTGATGTGACTTATGGCTGAGTGTGGGCTGGTAGCACACAGCACTTCTCAGGGTCCTGGGCTAGACATGGTCTACTACCTTTTAAAAACAAATGGGTTGTGAATGATTGGGAAAATATAGATATGTGGAATTACTTTTAGAAGTTTTGTTTTTTTTTTGTTTTTTTTTTTTTTTAGTGGAACTGAAAAGTGGTCTTCTGAAGCTCCTGACTATCAGGCTTCTGCTTAAGGAAATACTACAATCTGGTCACTTTAATATTAATTGTGCTTCAGAGAAAAGAAACAAAAGCTAGCAGTAACTTAAGGGGTTATTTGAAAGGAGAAAAAGAAAAGTGCTTAAGTACAGCATGTTTTAAAACATAATTAAAAGCATACATTGTTGAAATGGTCTTACATAAAAAACATTATTGTGATACTATAGTAAATTTTAATACTTCAGGGCATGATGGATAAGAGGTATTTTAAAATACCTTTCTGCTGCTGTCTCTGTATTTAGTTACAGGTTTTTCACATTTCTTCATATTCTCATCAGATGTATTTTATCCTAGATTACCTCATTGCTCCCAAGAAATCCCTTTTGGTAATATTGATAACCTAATACATGACAGATTTTGGTCATTATTATTTCATTTAGTGGTCATATGTATAGACCAAGAGGGAATCTGAATATTGATTCGCTGAATGGCTAGTAACAATGATTTATGAGTCAAGGATTCAGTGCAGTGAGCCAAACACAGTAGAGATTACGTCTTATGTGCCACCATTGATTTTGTTTCATATTTCACTGCACAGTGATTAGGCCACTGTCTCGCAGATGTTAATGTTAGAGCCATAGTCCTCTCTTAAGCAAAAGATACACCAGGAATTATACCCGTTGCATGGTGCATATGTATGTGGCTCCTGCTTCTGACCTATTCTTAAAAATGATAAATATTTTTCAGTTACTTTTTAAAGAGTTGGTATTTCTCTGGTACCAGCAAAGGTTTTGGGTAGAATTTCAAAAAATAATCAAAAGTGACTTTGCTGCCCACACAACCATGTTCTTGAAACTTGAGCTGTGTCATTTACGGTGTGGAATACAGACCACATGCACTGACCTTAAATACAACTGATAGAAAATGGGATGCTTTAAAATGGATGCTAAAATGGCACCTTTGTGAATCTTTTTGATATTTTTTGGCACATGCCTAGAAACGAAATCTTCTGGCCAGTAGTTTCTGGGGGATTGATGCTACCAAATTGAAGGTTTGTGTATGAATATGAGATGCTGGGGCTGCAGCACAGCCATCCCTGATCATGGTTCGGTTGCAGGTCCAGTGTATTGCAGTTATACAGTCTCTGATGGCCCACTTAAAGCATGGGTAAAAGTGCTGTAAATGCATGGGTAAAAACATGTTCTTGTCTGCTCTTGCCTGTGATTTGATTTTATTCTGGAAGTTAATAGCTTGTGGGTGTTTTGCTGGTGGCTTTATGCTGGTTTAATGAGATTGTCTTACTTCATTGTGTCAGCTGTGAGAGGCACGTCATCATAGAATGGTTTGGGTTAGAAAGGACCTTATAGATCATCCAGTTCCAAGCCCCTGCCGTGGGCAGGGACACCTTCCACTACAGCAGGTTGCTCAAAGCCCCTTGTAGCCTGTCCTTGAACACTGCCAGGGATGGGGCAGTCACAAATGCTCTGAGCAACTTGTGCCTGTCTCTCACCACCCTCACAGTTAAAAATTTCTTCCTAATATGTAATCTAAATCTCCTCTCTTGTCAGTTTCAAGCCATTCCCCTTTGACCTGTCACTACAGGCCCTTGTAAAATGTCCCTCTCCAGATTTCGTGTAGTCCCCTTCAGGCACTGGAAGCTGGTCTGAGGTCTCCCTGGAGCCTTCTCTTCTGCAGGCTGAATAAGCCCCGGTCTCTGCCTGTCACCACAGGAGAGGTGCTCCAGACCTTGTGTCATCTTTGTGTCCCTCCTCTTGACTTGCTACAACAGGTCTACATCTTTATTATGTTGAGGGCCCCAGAACTGAGCGCAGTACTCAATATGTGAACTCAATTCCTTGCTTCAGCCCAGTGACAAGCGGTCATAAAGCAGATCAAGTCTATTGAAATCCTTGCAGTAAGCTAGAGAAACACCATGCCACTGCACAGGTACAGGCATGTCTGACCACAGTCCCAAGACTTAGTTCTGTCTGTTTTGTTTTTCAGTCTGCTTCCACTTCAGACAAGATCTTGGCTCTGAAAAACACTGGATGGGAGGAAAAAAAGAGATCAGCTAAATGGCATAACAGCTTAGAGAAATATGGGCCTTTGCAAAGCCTTGTCAAGGCTGTCAACAAGCAGTTTACTGTCTTACAAGACTGCAGTGTCTTTGGTTGATGTTAGTCTAGTGATTTTTTTTCATTTTCTTTTTCCAAGGGAAAGAAATGATAACTTCTATTATAAATGGATTATTTTAAGGATTTCTCTTCTGTGAGAAGTTTGAAAAGCCTTTGAATTTTCTTCAGCTGTTACGATTGCTTCTTTTGGTTTGTCATATGGTTCTCCGTGTTTTTTATAGCTGTTCATTATTGTTTATTTTTGATGTTCATAAAATCTGTCCTACATAGGTTTGAAAATGAGAGCTGTTTGTTTTGCAGTTTAATGAAGAGAATGGCAAACAGCCTCAGATTGTGCCTCTGGTGTCCAAAGTGATCAGCATATTTAACATGCTCAGCGTGACACTAAGATATTACAGCCGATAACAGTTGTAATTGACTTACAGCATCCCTTTCCCTCCCTCCTTCTTTGGATGCTGGGGATTTATCTTTGAGACGCCAGGAAGATGTAGTGATGCAGAGGGCAGAAGTGTTAGAAAGGTTTTATCTGCACTTTGAGTGGTGTGCTCTGATGTAGCGGCACGGTGTCGATTCAGGTGAAACACAGGGAATTTGCAATGAGGATTGAGTGACACCCCCCAACCCCCTCCCCTTGATTTCTGAGCATTTAGCAAAGGCAGAAAAAGAAATTCAGACTTGGCAAAAGGAGAGTGCCTGGAGCCAAAAAAAGCCATTCTTATTAGCGCTAGCAAAGGTTTACTTTTCTGGCTTATTGAATGAAAACTCCCTAGAGTGTCCAGGCTTTATCCTGTGTTAACAAGAAGGGGTAAAGCTGGCTTGTCAGGAATGGACCGCCGTGTAACGCGTCTATAAAACACAGGAGTGAAGCCAAGCCGAACCAGAGTGCTGATGATAAAGGAAAATACTCGTCTTTTCCTCTCAAATCCTATTTATGTTCTCTGTGAATAATTGCGGTAGACCACTGAGCTGCTGTGGACTGATGGACTAAATCATGATGCTGCACTGTCAAAAAGAGTGTCAGTGCACTGTTCAGTGTCATGTCTTGCATATGTAGATTTGGTATTTTGAATGATCTGCTGCACTGATGAGCTGGGAAACCAAGCTGATGTGAGGTGGGCATTTCTGTGGGCATCCTCAATTTAGGGTATTCATTAGGGTGAACTGTTTCGGTGCACTATTTCAGACATTCTGTGTTGCTTCAGAGCACCATACAGCTGAATGCATTGAAGTAATGTTGTTTTTTCTGTTGCAAGATTGGATGACCTTGGTCAAGTCTTGTTCTTATTGTTATTCCCTTCCCTAATACTATATTCTTTACATACAACTTGGGAAGAGATGTTTTAGGTTTAGAAATCCAGTGTTCACAGTGACAATTAATAGGTACTGGTTAATCCAGATTTGGAGAGAAGATTGGTACATTTTAAAAATTTAATTGCTTTTAATGGAAAATAAGTCTTTGTTAACCAGTTTTAGACAGAGCAGAGTTAGCCTCTCAATTCTTGTAATTTGCAACTTGTTTAATTGGGACAGAATCAGACATTGATTGTTTACCATCAGTATTAGAAGGATGTTAACTGAATCAGCACAGGTTCTTCCTTGTCTTTGGGTTTTTTTGTAAGATCTCATAACTTTGAAGTTTTTTTGCAATCTGATAATGTAGCACTAATGCAAAGTTGTTAATGTAAGTCGGTTTTTGAAAAAACATATTGAAGACTTAGGAATAACTCCAGTGCATCTGAAGATATGTTTGTTCAGTGTTGAAAACTAGAGCTCGGTCTCATTGAAGGTACGTGTAAAACTAGCTCTTGGATCATAAGCAGCATTGGTCTCATTCTAGTATTTTACTAATGTGACTTAGACAGTTTTACTAATCACACTGCACTAATTAAATTCTTATGTTACAGATTATAGGAAGTTTAACTTTTGGTTTTTTTAAATTGGGAAAGCGTCATGATGGGAAAGCACGTGAATACGTGATTTCTCAGGAGACTAAGTAGTCTATTATATTATATGAATATATATCTCCTCACCCTTGCCTCCTCCTCTTCCCCCTCTTTCCTCTGCAGAGTGTCTCAGATATATTACAGAATTACTTAGTTTCATAAACTGGGTTATGAAAGGCAGTGGGGGTGCTGCATGCGTGGCAAGCTAGGTCATACAGGATTTATAAGAAGGACTGCCTGGGTCCTGCTAGTTCTTCAGTGTGTACGAGCTGTGCAGCTACCGCTGACGTTCTTTACCTCTCTGTGCCTCATCGTCTGTTAATGCTAGTGTAAATTTAATTTCTGTAATAGGGATGTTAAAGCTTGGCTAAGGTTGCAAGTGCTCACAGTGTTTCTAAGATGATCTGGAAAATTAAGCACTATATGGTAAAATACTCCAGCGTTAGTCTGAAAGACTTTCAGCCAAAGAAAAACATCCTTGCTTAGCTGGGAAGATCTCTGTGTTCCCCTTTCTCTTAATTGCCTGAAAAGCTGTATGGAACAGGAGGGAAAAAGCAGCTCTTGAGCATGCTGTGTCAGTTGTCCAGAAGCTCTTAAAAGACTCTTTTTCGGCTTTTGAAAATAAAACCTTGGGAAGGTTAGCAGAGTAGAGTTGGGACGCAGCAGTCCTTTAGAGGTCTTTCTCGTCAAAGATAAAAGCATTTCAAGGAGCATGCTTGGAGCAGCTTTCTCTTATCTCTGGGGTGCTCTTGAGCAATGTTGAGGAGAGAGGGATGGCCAATAGTGGCACATGTTCAGCACCAATCATGTTCCATCTGTAAGAAGTTTCAGAAGTACAGAAGAACAAGGAAGCGAGACAGGGGCTCTAAGATATTCAGGACTTGAAGCACAGCTTATGAATACAGTATGAAGAGGTGTCCAATACCTTTGCAGTGTACGGGTTTGAACATTAACGTTTCCATTACTGATCTAGTCTTCTTTAACAGCATATATGTGAAGAAACCGAACAAGGTGTACCGCGTTGTTTCCAGTGGAGGGCTGGGTTTTTTAATATGGGAGACTGCAGTTTGACCCACAGGTAGGAATTTAAGTTACAGCTGAATTTTTCTGGGCAGCTTTTATTACACTCTGAAATTCAAGCAACCTTTTGCTCTAGGGAGTTTCTCTCTGCCCCACCCACAACCAAAGCAGTCAATGGTCCAGAGAAAAAGTTTATTAAGGTCTGAGGGGAAGTAAGTTACTTGCACGAGGCCGCCGCTCGCCATGGTCTGCTTTTTCTGCTCACAAAGGAGTAACTTAAAACGTCTTTTCCGGGTCCTACTTATTTGGTTAGGGATTTGTTGTTGTTGTGAAATGCCACTGACATCTCTCTGTATTGCTGATAGATGGATGGTCAAAAGGACAAGGATGGCGGCAGTGTCTGTAGCCAGAATGCTCTCTGGCTCCAGCTCATGTCTGGGTACCTTTTTCAGGATTAGCTTTTGTTATGCTGATGAATAGTTGGTTCAGAACTGCACTATTTTTTACTTGGAGCCATATAGAGTTCCTCAAATATATGGGTTGCATTAAAACTTGTTTGCTGTGAAGCTGTTAGTCTTTATTTGAAAACTCACAAAGAAGCAAACTCAAACCCTATTGCATCGGTTTTCAAACACTGCTTATTTTTTTAATGCCTTTTTAGAAAAATGTGAGTTACTGATAATCTGGTAGGGGCTGGTTAGTTTATTCTGAATACTTACTGCAGCAGCACACTGAGTTAAATTCTATGTCTGTAGGCTACAGCAGTCTAGAGGGAACAATGTATTGCACAAAACACTTAAATTTATCCTTAAAATATTTTGCATTTATTCTTAGTTGAATAGTTTCTGCTGGTTTTGGTATCATAAAAATACCAATATCCTTTCTGAAACTGTAGTTTCTTACTGAAATAAAGTAAGTTCACAAGATGAGGAATTCTTACTTAATTTAAAACAGTAACAAAAAGTCTCACAGATTTTGCAGCTATTTCCTGGAGAGATGTTGAGTACTGCAAGTGGTGCTTTGATTATTGTTTTTGGTTTTAACATAACCCTTACCCCTTACACCCTTCTCCTCCCTCTAGTTTAAAAAAAGCCCAGGAAGCGATGAATTTGAGAAAGATAAAGCACAGGTATGTCACTATCCACTTGAAGGTAAAGGAAGTTGTTTCAAACCCCTTGTGTGCAGTGATATATTTTGGAAATAATGATAAAACTTTGAGTCTCAGGAAGTCAAAATCTTCTGGACAGACTGGGAGCAATCAGAAGGCTGGCTTAATTTCACTTTTATCCATTATTGTTCCTCATCTGTTCTCTTGGATTATTCAGATTGCTTGCTGAAGTTATGTTGATTAGACTGTAGTGTCTGTGAAATAGTTTTGTGATTTTTCCTTTGGGTCCTACAGGTAAAAAATTAATCCCAGATCTTCCCAAGCTTTTAGCTGAACTCTTGCCAGGGGTTTGGGTGGTGTATGTTTTTTTTTGGTTTTGTTTTTTTTTGTTTGTTTTTGTTTTTGTTTTTTATATATATATATATATCACAATGGCAATTTTTTCTTCTTTACTCAGCAGGAGCTCCTTTGCAATTGTAATCCCTGCTGAATGCGGTGCATCCTTTGGGAATTTGCAGACTTTTTTTTTTTTGGTTGCAAACCAGTCTGAGTCCAGTGTGAAAGATCACGGGATATGATATTACTCTCTCTTCATAACTGCTTCTGGGTTGTCCTGTAGCAGTTGGTATATCGCCATTTAATTTGAGGGCACATCTTTTACCTCCAGGCACAGGGCCCTCTGCCAGGGTAGGCCACGTTCTGGCTGTCCGGCACTAAAGCACTGTTAGCTATTTCATGCTGTTTGTTGAAATATGTGCAATAAAAGTGCTTGTGACTGAAGAGCACCTGTCTGTAGCTGGATGTGGGAAAAAGGGCTTGTCTTTCTGTATAAATAAACATAAAATCACTTGACCTTAGATGTTAGTTCTCCTTGATAGGACAAGGGGCAGTGGGTGTAAACTGGAGCATAGGAGGTTCCATGTGAACATCAGGAAAAACTTTTTTACTGTGAGAGTGACAGTGCACTGGAACAGGTTGCCCGGGGGGGTTGTGGGAGATACTCAAGGCCCGCCTGGACAAGTTCCTGTGTGATGTACTGTAGGTTACCCTGCTCTTGCAGGGGGGTTGGACTAGATGATCTTTTGAGGTCCCTTCCAACCCTTGGGATTGTGTGATTCTGTGATTCATTTCCGTGTGTGAGAAATCACAAGCACGCTTGTATTGTGGGAGAGGGATGCCCGCACCAAAGCACTGAAGTGGCATTGCTTCTCTTAAGGAGAAGACTGCTTAGCTATTTAGTAATCTTGTATTCTGCCACAGTCATATTGCTTTCATTGAGAGCCAGAGAAGTTGTTCCATAATGTTTTCTCTGAATTCCCTTCTTTCTCTCCTTGGGGAAGAAAGTGAGTGTCAGTCTTGTTGCTGTCTATGTGCTCAGAGAACAAACTTATCATTGATTAATATTGACTAATATAAAAGGAGTACACTTTCTACTTCCGAAAATGATTTACAGTTCATCGAATTTGTCTGGCATTTTGTGATCTTCATCCTTTCCAGTTCTCCTTGCTGAAAGGGTATTTTTAAAGCCTCAACATGCTTTAATACTTCTAATACTCCTAAGTGACCCTTGGATCCTGCCACTTAAATTTTTACATAGTTGTTGTGTGTTTTCAAAGTAACATTAGTTTCAGGTATCAGAAATACATCCATGCAGTCCTGTCCATTGGGCTTGGGGAGACCAAGCCAGTATGGTACCAGACTCAGCTCTTCGGATCTATAATTGCCACGATGTTCCAGAATCGTTTCATACATCTGTAATATATGAAGCCAGCTTTGTAGTTAAAAGTAATTTGGTTTTACATGAATGTTAATTTTTCTCTAACTTCCCAAACTCTGGTAGTCGAGGCTGAAGCATGATCTAGCTTCATACAGTACAATATGGAAGAGGTTGTACATAGTTACTCAGTTGGCTGGTGAGAGAATGAAATTGTTAGCAAAAGGGAGCACTCTGCTGTCAAATCTTCTATCACAGCTACTGCACTCTATCACTGTAATTATGTTTTTTCAAATGCAAATGATAGTTTTAAGAATTCTTCCTTTGGTACATAATTTACAGGAGCAGTTTGGTTCGTATTTCTCAGTTGGAGACAAATCTCATCAGAGGCTAAGGACAGGAGATTTTCACCCATTTTGTTTATACCCTTTTCTCTGACGGGATTTATTAGGTCAGAATACAGCAAACTGTAGGGTCATATGACGAGGCTTCTTCACCAGAGCATTTTGTTGATTAAACTGCTGTTACTGCTTCTCATCTGAGGAGAGCAACCTATGTGTAGCACAAAGGGAATGCTGGAGCAGTGGCAGCTAGGAGACCTGTTGGTCCCTTGTTCTCAGCCACTGCGTGTTTTGAATCCCTACGAAAAATGGCAGTGCCCTAGATTCAATTTTATTGTTGCTCTTTAATGTAGAGAAATGTAGGTTGTGTTGGATTTTGGGAGTGGGAAAAGCTTAACCCAGTCATTTGCAAAATCAATTTGATACATTCAGAGAAAATGTTCTTTCTATTCCTGCCTCCCCTCCTCCCCTTGTTACAAATACATCAATAACATTTGTACTTTCAACTTTAACATGTATCACTTTTTGGCATTCTGTTTAATGATCACTGACCTTGAGAGATTATATCCCACAAACCTGACAAATTCACAGCTACAGTACAGGTATACTGTCAGTTTTTATTAAAAATTTCTGTCTTTATGTCAAGTAAAATTTGGTATTCCAAATTATTGGTGTTCAGCTATTGATGGAATTTTTATTTATTTTCTTCTCTGCTCTTTTTCTTCCATATCATCTGCTTCTCCAGGTATGAAGATGAATAATGCAGACCACTGGTTTCGATGATGCTGGGCTTTTATAACTGGATTCATTAAGGAATACAAAGGAAATTCTTACAGGGATCAATAATGGTGTCTTCTGGCTGCAGAATGCAAAGTTTTTGGTTTCTGCTCATTATCAGCTTCCTGCAGTGTACTGAAGGTAAGCTATAAGTTTTTTTCACTTGATTTTGCAGATAAGATGAATGGTCTGTACAGTTAATTTCTGTTAAATGACTTAAAGTTTTAGGATGTCAAATCAGAAGTACCTGTAGCATGTTCTAGGTTTAATTTTTAAGAATCAAATTATCTTTTTTCAATGAAAAAAGGAAATACATTTTTTGGTTTTGATACATACAGTGTGGTATGTTGAAGCTGAAACGCAGTGTTCAGGCAACTGAAGTGACAGTATTAATATCCTTGTTTGATAGGTGCCTTATTTTTGGACTCATCCTGTTTATTTTTTATTTTTTTTATTCTCACTGCACGATCATTTAGCAACAATGTTTAGATATGCTAAATGTGGTATAAAGTAATTAAGCAGAGCAGGTACCTGTTTTACCTTTGTAATTTGTTTGGCTGAAAATAAAATGGCAAACACTTCATTAAGATTAGAACTACACAAAATAAATTTCAGGAAATAAAAGTGAAAACTGCATACAGAAGTAACATCTACTTAAATTTTTTTTCTTTAAAAATGGGGAAAATACTTCACTGCTATCAAGTGTGGTGTTTAAAACAGCTTTGTATGAAAGAGATGAGGAAGGAAAAGGCTTTTTTAAAAAATTGCATCATCTACTCTTTATCTGGTTTTATTCATAAACTCTATTTTATCCAGTTAGTCTGTCTCCTCGTCTGTTCTTTTGGCCCTTTTAACAGAGAAATGAAAATGAATGATCAGGAAAACATGGTTTGTGAAGTTTTTGTTTTAAATATTTCTGTAGAACTTGAGGCTAATTCTGGGTGTAATCATTTTGATTTTCTAGACGGCAGGTGAAAAGACTGGTTTAGTAATAAACTAGCACTTCCATACCTTCCTGCATTATTCAGTAATTGGTATATTCTTTGGCGCATCTGGGGTGTGATCTCGCCATCTTTTAAAGCAGATACATACCTTACCCTGTCAAGATTTTGAATTTTAAGGCTAAATTTTGAGGTATAACTTAAGGAAAGCTGCTCTGCTTCTCCCTTTTCTTTCCCAAATCTATACGAACAAAAAGGATCTAGTCCTCAAAAATGGCAAAGATTAAAAATTTAAATATTGTATGTGATCTTCCATGTTCACTGTGTGATTTCCTAAGCATTTATTCTAGACAAGCACAACTCAGGTGTTGTGTTGTACTGACAGACAAGCTTTGCTGCAGTAGGTTGTTCATATGTACATGTGAACATACACATGTATCAGGGAGTGTGTCCCTGGAGTCTTCATAAGGTTTCTGAACATGAGGAAGTCTGATTTCACTTAAATAGCTTCAAGAGCCAGTTCACCTTCCCTTCCGCCTTTCTTCTTGAATATCGTCAGGATAAATTATAAAACTGGCATTTCCCACAGCACACTGCAGATTTTGGGATGGTTTCATCGTTGATGATTTGATAGCTGCTGTACTGACTGCTCTCTTGGTGTCTGTTGAGTATGTGGACTTGGGTATAATCTCACTTTTATAAGAATGTAAGTGCCATCAGCTGGGAGGTAAAATGTGTTTCAGCCTCTTTCACAGGTAAGGAAGGTAAATGCACATTAGGAGAAGGGAATTACAGCTCTTATGACTGGCTGGTTAGGTAATAACTTGTGTTAATTATAAATGCTCTCACATTGCTAAAGTAGTTACACTAGTTGAAACCAAAGGTGTAGGAAGTAGAGGCATCTATTTATGCTTTTTCTGAAATTTTAAACTACTAAGGATTTTATTTGTTATTGTATATAATAGTTTCAAATCCCTGTATGTAATACATTTGACAAAGATTCATATGCTTACAGTTTAATGCTGTGTCGTGGTTGAAAACATTTGAAAGCAGAAAGGAAAAGCAGACAAACAACTTAATTTCTCTGGTTTGATTACTGTAGCAAACAGTATGGTGCAAAAAGCATTCTGTGTGCTGAGTTTGGAAAGGAAAAAGTCAGCTGAGAAGTTCTGCAGATTGAATTCTTGCTATTTGCAGGAAGCTAATTTTCATTGTCATCTGTAATATTTCAAGTTCATTTTGTTCTGTCCCTGTTTTTCTTGCTTTTAGTAGCCAGTAGCAATCTTTTGATGCTTCAGTTGTGAATTTACTTTTTTAAAGCTCTATACAAGAGCTGCTTTTTCAGCTAAAAGAAACAGGAAAGGAAATTGGGAGCAGATAACAGAATCATACCAAATTAATTGTAAATTCTTAAAATAAATGAAATACGGTGGCTCTGTATACTGAAAATGAATATTAATATAGAGTTGGCTTCCAGCCACAGAAGCAAAATGAATACCGCATTATTACACTTTCTCACAAGATTACATTGCCTTCTGCTTCAGTAATAAGAGATGCCAAGTGTAACGTGCTTTAGTAGCACTTCATGCCTGGAAGTACGAACATGAACAAAGGTTAAAATAAGAGCATCTAACTTCTGCTAGAAATAAGGAAGTCTTTAGTTCTCTTGCTTGGAACTTCGGGATTTTTATAGAAATTTTGTGTGTATGGAGGTTGTTGCAGTTAGTGGGGGAGATGAAACCTGGCTGAATTCCCTGCTGTTGCATTTTAATGTTTCTGTACAGTTAAACAGGGGGAAGGGGGATGGAGATCCTGGGTGTGGACAAGTGATTCATTTGTTCATATAATGAAACATTTTCCAATCAAGCTAAGTCTCATTACCTTCAGAGTGCTTTAGCTTTAACTCACCAGGGAATTAGCAAGCAGGCACAGTTATCTGAAGGCTGCAATTTTATTCTAGTGTTACCTATCCAGACAGGAATCCTATCTGTGGTTAAGAAAGTCTTGGTTTTGCTTTGGTTTCCTTGGCTAGCACAGTCCAGGTGGGGTTGCTTTTGAAGCAGTTCCTTCCTTCAGGTAAAATGAACCTGAAACAGTTGAATGCTGGAAGCTGGAGGGGAAAACTGCACCGAGTTGTTATAGAGTGGTGATGCATTGATCAACAACAGGTCAATATTGTTGTGTAGAGGCTTGAAAAACATTGTTATTACTATCAACAGCAAGCATTGCAGCCCTAAATAAGGCAAAGATAAGAGGCAGGAAAAAACCAAAAAGTTGAAGTAATGAGCTTGAATATTAATATAATTTCTGAAGGTATTTTTCTAGCATATTCTGCTAAAGGTGTCTTTAAAACTACAGTGTTACTATAAAAGACAGACTGAACAAACTACCTTGGAAAGTAGTTAGGAGTTACACAGGTGGTTGTGTTGTGTGAAGTCTGGCCTTGTACCGTGGCTGGTTGCCTGGGGAATATGGGAGCACCCACTGTGGCTGTACCGGAGTCTGTCCCCATCACACGTCCCATGCCATCCTGGCTCTCTGGTCTTGAACAGGAGGGTATTTGCGCTCCTGTCCGTCAGCCGAGTCCCACACAGTTCTTTACCTGGTTTCTACAAACTGCCGGAAATTAATTACTTTTGGCAGCACTTCTTCCCATACCCCCCCTCCTAATTAGGAGAAATCATCCAACAAGTTAAAAATTATCTGAGAAAATACAGAAAGTCAGAGGGTGAGATCACACATGCCTTGTTTCCATAGCAAAGCAGAGTAAAAAGCTTTTTATACGTATTATTGGTTTCTCTTCAAACAAGTTAAGACATACACTAATATGCATATGAAAAAAAGATGTCAGAGCTAAACATTCTGATTAAGATCGACTTTTGGACTCTACAAGTTTAGATATTTTAAGCTTTATCTTGCTTTCAAAGGCTACCTTTTTGACTACCTTTAGATACCTTTTGTTTTTATTGTCTTCTGCTGCTTGAGAACCACAAGTGTTTGGGAAGCACTGGAATAATTTTCTTCCCTTACATTTTATTACAATCAAGGTTTAATTCTAATTCATTTTCTTATGTATTATTATTATCTATGCTTTGTCCAAAGGAAGAAGCATCATGCTTTCATTATGTGTTTAATTCCGTTTATCTAAATGGCATTAATTAAAAAAAAAAAAAAAAATCCAGCTTGTCTTTGCCTCTGAATGTACATTTTAATTAACATTATGCTGAGAAATAAAAATTCCACTTATGCCAGGCAAGGAGCCGAGTGTTAAATTGGTAGCAGTTTTAAGTGTGTATCCAGTGTTAGTGTATTTACTAAAAGAAAAGCATACTGCATAAAGATAACGTGCATTGGGCCACTACAAAGGTATTTGCTCTTTTAGTGCGTTGTTTCAGACCTTCAGCTTCCTCTGGAGCCACTAGGAGTGTGTAAAGTATATGGCACTGGTACTCAACAAACTGTAGAAACATATCAGGTTTCCTGCACATTTACTAAGAGGCATTAGTAGGATTTTGCCCAGGATAAAAATTGAAAAAATCTTGTGCTCTGGACTTGAGAAGAAATCAACTTCTGTTAATTAGTGGATTTAAGTTCTACAAGGGGTGAAACTCATTGCAGAGTCACGCAAGAGCAAATAGGAGCACTAATTTAATTTCTAGCCAGGGAATTTTTCAGAGTGAGAGCTCTGTGAAGCAAAGTTCATAGGCAACTACTTGGTTTAACAGTGGTTGCAAAGCATCCATAAGCATACCTGGCATGCTAAGGACTGCAAATTATTGCCCACCCCTTGAAGAGTCACTCTTGTAAGCCTTCCAATACTATCTTCATTTTTATCATGTATACCTAATGTGTTTTATGATTTTTTGGTAAATATTTTTTCTTAGTTGGCTAATGCACATTATTCAGAAGGAAATATCTGTGTAAAAGAGAGCAGTTGTATTTCTGCAGAAAGCAACTGCTGCACCAGTTCCTGTTTTCTTTCCTGGAAGAGCATGCTGTTTTTCACTGGGATATTCTGGTGCATACTTATCTGGGACATCTCTTTCCTTTTCTGAGGGAGGTATAGGACCAACATATCTTCTAAAAAGGAAATTGATCTAAACAGTGAGACCAAAATTCTTCTTAAAGAAGGATGTCTGTTAAACTTGTCAAGTACATTTCCAGATAGTAGAGACTGACAGACTGCCTGGAAAAGCCAGATTCTTTAGCGTGCCGGCAATGAATATCCTTTCATGTATTCCCTGAGCAGTGAGGTCTGCAGGATGCTGCACTGTAACGTTAAATTTTTGAAACCATAGCAAAACCACCATTATTTTAAAATGTAGAAGAACCGTATAAAAGAATGCATGAAGAACCATTTTAAATACTTTACTAAATCTTACGTGAGAATTTTCTAGGAAGTGTTAATATAATGCTCTTACAATTCAAGCAAGCAAAAGTATAAATGTGTAATTACTATGAGACAAATAATAGTAGTACTATTTTGATACACTGTTTTCTTCCTCTGTTATTTAAAAGACATTCTTCTTCATGAGGGGAGGTTTTCCATCTTCCTGAGCTCTGTATTCAGAGGAAGAAAAGAACCCTATAACATGTAGAATGATAGAAATAGTGTCTTGTGCTAAGAGCAAATGTTATATTTTTCAGAGCCCTCTAAGCTATTACTTCAGTTTACCATCTTTTGTTGCTGTAACCTCAGTGTGTCTCAGCGGGTGAGGTGTGCCATGCTTCTGACCACCACAATGAGAGGGGATTGCTTTAACCTTCAGCTAACCTGCACTGACACAATTGCCTAAGGGGCTTTTATTAAATATAAATCTGGTTATATTTTAATCAGTTTATTATGGTAAGGTACCTTTCCAAGAACACAATAGCAGAATTCTTTAATTAAAAAAGGGCTTATTAGTATCATGTTACTAAATACAGAAAAATAATTTGGTTTACTTACTTTTATTAACAATTGTATTTTAAAAGTGTTTAATTATTTTAATTTGTTTTCTGTCAAGTGAAAGAATAGTGTTTGTCTTAAGAACAAGGGGTTTTATTTTTAACAACATTGTCTTTATACTGTACTTTTAGGTCATAGTCTAAAATGGAAGTGTGACTGCCTGAAGCATCTGGTATCAGTGAATGCCTCAGCACTGGCATTCTTATTACATTTAGTGTCCTTACGATCAGATTATAAAAATTATCATAAAGTATAATGAGTTTAGGTTTCATATTTGTTGCCAGGTTCTACAAGCACATAATGGGTTTTATACTTGCAAGTAGGTCCATTGTTGTCCGTGGTCTACCCCCTGTGCATAAACAGTATAGAAAAGCAAAATGTTTTGTGCTGTGTAGATGTGTTAACAGCAGCAAGTGTACGTAGGACAAAAGCACTACAGAAAACATATCTATGCAAACAGGTTTAATATGTTTCATGTATGTGCCTGCTTGCATATTTGTGTAGCATTCCAGGTTGTGTTACAGGAGGGAGAGGAGATAAAGCCATTCACAGGGAGAAGTTCTTGGCCAGTTGTCTTATCCATATTCTCATCATAAATGCAATTAATACTACAGGATCTCCCAACATGTTGTTATGCAGTTGTATATATTTATACAGTAACCTTTGTGAAAGAGACACTTAAAAATTACTTGGCTTTTTGCATTAGTGTCATATTTACACATCAACATTGGTTGGTTGAAGAATGTATATAGTTGCTCCTTCTGATTATTGTTTTTATTATATGACCTCATAGTTGGATAATATGGTTCTAAAGCAGCACTTGATTGTGTTATAACCTGTCCAAGTATAAAATCAGAAGAAAGGAAGGTAAGGAAAACCATACATAAATAGTAAAGGTCATGAACAATTTTGTCGTACTTTCAGTTTTACGTGGTACTTACTGTGTGGTACCTCGTACTACATAGTTCCTGTGTTCGTAGAATCACACTGCAGTTTGTTTTTTTATTTTTCCTAATCACATCAAATTTGATCAAATGCCATTCAACACTGAATCAGCTCCAGTTTTACTCATTTCTATAGATAGTACTAGTTTATCCATTGGTGGTTTGTTTGGATTTACATTTTGAATGAGACATATGAATGCTGGATATTTTTCCACTCATTGTTCGCTTTTTTCAGGAATACTAAAATTTTACATTTTTAACGCAGGATGAATTTTATATGGGTGATGCTGTAAATGAGCCCTGCCTCAAATACAAAGACATTTTATGATAAACTAAATATGCAGTTCTTTCTGATGGATAGGAGCTGAAAAAATCCTTTTACTTGAAGGTGTCCCAAATTCCTGCTCTTCCAGGAAGTGTGTTGAACTCTTCCACTGGCTTTCAAAACCCAATTGTGCTAAAGCTCTTTGTGTTTCCGTAATGTCTATCTCCTGGCTTTCTTTTGAAGTATAAAGGAATAGAGTTGTATCAACGTTAGCTCCGTTCATGGATCCTTCATTCAGTCAGGGAGACGATTCATCCATGTCCTGGTGACATTAAGGGAGCTCGTGTAAACAAACATGAGTGTGTTGGCAGTGATAAGGGAGATTCCGTGGTTGTTCCTTCTGAGCTTGGACCAGTGTAGGTTGTTGGGAATTTTTCATTCTTCTTTTTTTCTGGATTTATACCAGTATAACAATCACTGGTGTTTTCTCGGTGTATAGGGTGTGTGTGTGGGAGACTAGTTGGGAAGCAAAATGATAATTTTTTTCTTTTCAACTGTTGCCTGAGCAACACATACATGTGAGAAACCCAGGGGGACCACATAACTTTCAGTTGTTGGATACAGCACTCGGTGAGTTTTATGAGGCATCTTGACAATGGAGGGAGAGCTAGCTTTAGTGTTCTCCCTTGTCAGGGATTTTGATGTCTCTCTCAGGAGTTTGGTAGTTTTGTTCTGTTACAGCAGAAAGTACAATTAATGCAAGGTACTGTTTGAGCAATTTTGCTGTTAAATTTGAATTCAGTAATTCGTTTAGGAAACCTGAGAGGAAGTTGACGCTGAAACCAGATTCTCGTATCTGCTGCCTTTTTAGCTGGAAAAGCAATGAGAAGTGTTTGCTTTTTAAAGACTTTGACGCTATTTTATATCACTTCTGTTTTAACCATCTTCCTGGTGAGCTTCAGTCGGATTTGTCTGTTCACCACTGATCCTGTTTGACTATGCGTGTGACTTGATCTACCTTCCACAGTATTTCACGTTAATTTCTCCCTTCTGAGCTGCCCCAGTTCTTTTCTCTAACTTTGGATTGCCTTTAATATTTTGTCTTTTTTTTAAATTACCAAATGTTACTTTGAGAGTAAAGTTGTGATTTATTCTGTGCCGTAGTTAACATTTACCATTGAAAGTCTGTTGGAAAAATGTGGGTTTGTGGCTTAGAACTGATCATGCTTTTTAGTGGCTTAAGATAAATACACTTCTAGTAAACAAAACCGAACAATTTGCTGCTTATACTTTTGCATCATTTAATTTGCAACAGACAAAGCTGGCATGCATGAAGAGTGAAGCATGGGAAGTCCTAGAGGGCAGATGGGGGGTTCGTGATGTGGATTACTACCTGTAAAGATAGATAGAGTTCACAAAACATCACTTCATCTACTAATGCACCAGCTAGAAAAATAATTAAATATATCAGTATAGCATATCATGCATAAACTGGTTTAGGCCTTCAGTTAAAATCCTGCTCAGTAATAAGAAACTTCAGATCTTTTATATCTTTATACTGTTGTAAAGATATATATATATATCTTCATATACATAAAAAGCATCTGTGCAAAGACATGTTTAAAAACTCAGAATGCAGAAGTCTAAAATTCATCCATATGTAAACTGTCTTGAAGGATTTATAATATAAAGTGTTTTGTTCTGCAGTGTAAACTAACTGCCAATGGAGAAAGTAAAAAAATGCATCTAAATACCAGTGTCTCCTTTACCATTTTTTTTATAGTCTGTTTGTTATATGTATTCTGTATAACAGTATCACAATTAATTTGCAGTATGAATTATTTTGAATTTCACTGTGTGAGTTCTCATTCCTGGCAACAAATCCAGTTACAGTATGTAACCTTACCTCTTTTGATGCATTATTTTCTAGCTCTTTGATTTCCTATGGATCCATTTTAACACCATTTCTATGTTGCCCTCTTTCTTAAAATTTTGTTGTCGCGTTAATGTCGTTTGTGACAGACTCAATGATTCTAACTTCAGTTACCTCAAAGCCTCTTCTGGTTCCATTTTTTTAGTTCTTTTTTTAATATGGTAGATTAAAAAAAAATAATCTAGTGATAATAATAGGGAAAAACTTTACTAAATAAATTCTTTGGTCAAGTTGTGAATGATTATGACCTGATTAAAATTGATTCTCTTGATCCTATTTCAGTTTGGAGTAAAGGATCAAATCCTAACTGTGAAGAAAGAAAAAAAAAAGTGCATTTAAAAGCATTCAGAGATGTTAAGCAACAATAAAACTCTGTAACCACTTAAATGACAGCAGCTGACTATTTGAATTAACTTTGTGTTTGGCTTAATTCGGGGTCCTAATTATTCCTAACTTACGTGAGTAGATTTCAATTATACAATACTGTAGGGATTTGTAGCTAAGGCAACTAAAGGAATCATTTTACACAAAGTACTTTTGTTCAACTGATTAGGCAGGTTAAAATGGAATGATAGAAAATGGGAACTCTAGTCTGATAAGGCCCAGTGAATTGTTTCCAGTGACACTATGAAGAAATAACACGAGGAACGCTCATTACTGAAGATCTTGAGAATTTTTATGCAACGTGTTTATATCTTGATAACATGGCATTAGTTAACTGCTCGCAAATAAATGATTCTCATGAGCATTAGCAATATATCTGTCAATATAAAAGGCAGTTCACATTTTTGTTGTATCTTAGTTTGGTCTTCATGAGGTGACTTTTACTAGAAACTTGTTAACTAAAAATTCAGTTCTTAAAAATAATTTTTAATATCTCATTATTTATGCCAGCTAGTCATTTAAATAGGCAAAACATGCTATGTTTACTGCATGGTATTTCATGTTTTAGACACAAGCATTTTTGGATTTACAACTCTCATCTCTAATATCCCATTTATCAAAAATTGCTGTTCCATGAAAATAATTCTCAATTATGCTACATCGTTAAGATAACCTGGGGGAATTAGAGGTGAAGGAGGTGTTGGAATAAAAGACTCTGGAATCTGTTTCCATTTGTTTTACCCACACAAATGTGTGTTCTTCACTGGGAATTAATTTTTCAACAGATTATAGTTTGAGCTTAAAGAGAGGCATTTATATGTATGTTTATTTTACAGTGTCTACATATATGCTCAGCTAGAATTTAATTTCTATTCTTTGAGCATTTGTAAGGTCATGCCTTCCCACATTAGATCTGCCTCATAGGTAGGTGTCTCCTTTTGATGATGATAGACTAACATCCCTAGACTTAGAATGCTTATTTCTGTTTTTCTCTGGGATTTTCACACTCACCTTTTTTTGTTTCCTTCAGTATTGAAGGTTACAAGAATGCTTATTCTGTTGACTCAGGAGAACAGGCAACACAATAGCATGTCTGTAACCTATACTGATAAGTCTGTTTTTAGAGTTGTCAGATTCGCCTGTGTCACTTAAATATACCCCTAGACCTTATAGTCAGTCTTTAAGAGCAGCACTGCAGTTGTTTTCTCTGTGTTGTATTTAGGAAATCAGAACTCAAAGTTACCTGTAATGTTGTCTAATGATGCTGTTTAAAGGGAGGGGAAGAAAACACCTATGAAGCATATGGTTAGAATGTGTAACAGTAATTTCTAATCTAGATGCCAGATAAATACTTAAAAAAATGTACATAATAAATCCATGTGCATCCCTTCTGTGTCCCCCCCCCCCCCCATCCCCCCAGACAAATTCCACTTTTCTATGGAAAAATCTGTATTTTTGATCATATGTGTGCTGTTAGCATATTAACACTACACACTTTCGATTAGTACTGCTGACAAGTTATTTAGGAAAATCTCTGGAGCATGTGGAGATGTGCACAGCTTCTCTGTGTCAGGTGTTTGCTTTCCAAAGTTGAAAGTGTTAAGATTCAATTATCAGAAGATGTTTGCAGTAGGCAGCATGCCTTTGAGAGACTGTCAAGGGCAAGGGTGTGGGTGCCCTCCATGCACCTGGGCAGGAGAGCATCCACATCTGCTGCGTGAGACGATGTCAAGGGGGTTGGGCATGGCTGTGCTTCAGGGTATAGGTGCATCAGTGAGGTGAGCTGCATACCACTGTGCCACAGTATTTTCATCTGGTAGCGGTGGGGAGCATTGAATCCTGCTCTGTTGTCCCATCATCTCCTCTGCGGTGATGCTGGCACCCATGTAGTGGTGCTACTGTGGACTGATAAATGGATCAGGACTCGCAGGAGACTTCTCTTTCTTTTAGGAAGATGTTTTCCACAGTCACCTTTCTGAACCATGTCCCCTGGGCACTGGGAAAGTGGGAGAGGTATAGAGCTGTGAGGGTGCTCCACCTTTACGTAGACAGAAAAAAAATAGTGAGATTTGTTGTGTCCACTGGAGCTTGGGAAACCACTGTGCCAGATGAATGGGCATTTTATTTTCAGGAGGGAAAACAGGTTTAAAGTGTGTCATTCTTTGTTATAATCTAGGATCAGTTTGACTCTTAACACAATTGATGCTACTCTGTGGGACTCTGACATCTGAAGTCAGAATATCTAGAGCCTGAATCTCCTTGATGGTGAAGGGTATCCCAATTTGTCTGCAAGTGTTTAAAAGTGCAGATATGAAGACTGTCTCTGTGGCTTTGTAAGGGTGCGATTAGATAGATGTCAGAGTGGCATCTGATTTTTTTGTTTTGAAGAGGGAAACAGGATTTCTCCAAAGGGCTGATTTCCCAGATAAGCTCATCCTTTCAAAGGTGCTTTCGGGATTTTAAGATTGCTGGGAACTGAAATTGCCTCACTGTGGCTTGGTCCTTCCAGTTCACATTTTTTTTTCTTTCATTGGTAGTCAGTACAGAAGCTTCAGAGGAAGGTGCCAAAATACTAAAATGCACAAAGTGGCCTGCTTACATCGGACGTTTCTTAACTGTCCGCTGCCAGTGAGTCTCAGGAGATACATCCCAACTTATTGCTTAATTAAGTACTTTTTTAAATCCTAAGTTATATCTTTAGGTTTTGGAGTGCATTGCTGTGGCCATTATTCTTCTTGTCTTTAGTAGACTTCACTTTTAAAAGATTAGTGTCGTGGAGCAGATTTCTGTGTCTCTCTCTTCTCGCCTTATTTCCAGATCATTGAAGGAGTATGCTGAGCGATCCTGTTGCCCTGTAAACTGTGATCCTGGTTCTCCCCCTCCATCCTCCCATCATCCTTTTCGGATGATCTATGCCACTTTGTAAACCTCAGCTGTGCAGAGGAAATTATTCAGCTTCTCTGCATTGTCTTCCTTAAGCTTTAGTTGGTCACCTAATTCAGCAAACTCGCCACTTCTCACACAAAAGTAGACTTCCTACTTTTGTTGTGCTTAAGGAATTTCTGGTTATGAAATCATTGGAAAACCTTTCAGAAAAAAACATCTGTGAGTTTAAGAAGTGCACAGAACATAGACATGGAAAATTATACCACAGATTTAGGAGCCAAAAACAGTCATATTTTGCTGGTTTGGTTAACTTTATATAGTGATAGAAGTCAGAGTGCCAGATACTTTTTAATTTTATATCACAGTTACACATTTTGCTATATCTAATTGCAGCAAACTTCTCCTGTTCAGCAGATTTTTCTTCTTGCTGAGTAAGTAGTGTGCTTATATGAATGATACGTGGGTATATAACTTGGTTTATGGATGTTTAAGGGCTTATAATTTTCTCTTTAAAGTCAAACTTAATTTTTAATTTTGTTTTAATGAAAAGATTTTATGGCCAACACATTCCCCATGAGAAAAGAAGAAGTTACAGATGGTCCAGAGGAGAGGGTCTGCTACATACACAAAAACTTCATGTCAGCATTTCAACAGAGCATTTTCTTAGGGTATCTGTGTTATCACTGACACTTTCACATTGACAAGCATATGGGATGTAGTGCTGAATGTGTAAATTGAAATGATCACATCTAGCATTTCCCTCTACCAGGTGCCAGCTTGCTGCTGCAGCTCTGCACTTAATGTTGAAGGAGGGGTGCTAGGAAGAGTTTCATTTGCTAATTACCTCTTATCTCCAGTACACAGTCCTTGGGCAAACAGCTTACCCAAGTGTTTTTGAGAACACCTATCTGGACAGTGCAGGATTGCAGGTGGTCCTGTGGTGACAGTACATTGTGCAGAACACGTGAGAAATCTCTATCCATCTGTGTATGGCTTTTTTTTTTTTTTTTTTAGTCTTCAGTGAAGTGCAGAAGACAAATTTGAGAGACTCTTTCTGTCTGTAAAATTTGTCAGTGTGAAAAACAGAAGACCGCTGTTCCTCAGCTCAAGAAAAATGTGTGCGTGTGTTTGTTACGTTGGAGTCTTTTTGATAACAAACCTGATTGTCCTGTCTTGTGATTTCAGCAGAAAGGAAAGTATGCACATGCCAGTAAGAGTTTTGCAAGGACCTGCAAGTTAAAATAAATAGAATGTGGTGGTTTAAGGAAGTGGTAGAGTCTAAATTGCCTTTCAGTACTCCTTTTCAAGGATCCAGTTTAACAGGATTATATAATTTTACTAATACCACTTTGATCTGTCATTTATACAAAAAAGGAAGGCTTTCCAAAGCATTTGCCTTACATGTTCTTTTTGGGCTAGACTTAATCACTTGCAGCACTGATAATATTTTCACATTCTTTAAGAATTCATATTACAGTCTTATGCTTAATACGACTGTGGTTTGAGTACAGAATGGTAAAAGGAGCCTTTTAATTCATAATCCAGTAATTCAGACAGCCAAATTATGCTTCTCTTTACCTGATATTTGTTAAAATGAATCCAGAGAAACTTCAAAAGTGTTGATGTCATCCGGTTGCTCTTTTAGGTTTCTGTAATGCTGTTTGTAGAATAGATACATGGCTTACTGTAAGCGCAGCATCTTTTTTCATTATTTCTTCTTGCACTTGTCCGCAGTTCTCCTAAGAGTTACAATTTTCATTCTCATGCATTCTGTAGAGTCCAGAATTCATGATGTTCATGTGAGTGTCTCAGCTGTGTATGCGCAAGACAAATTTATTAGCAGATGCACCTTCACACATGTTTTATTTCTTGCCTCTTGTTTGCAAGTCAATATTTACTAGTGCTCAGGAGTTATTACAGAGCAACTTGTTAATAAAAAAAGGAAAAAAAAACCGCCCCACCACAACTCCCCCTCCCAACAAAATGCCCCCCCCCAAAAAAACAAAGAAGAAAAATTCCACAAAAAAAACCACCACCACCCAAAGTAAAAAGAATAAAACCCCCCAGACAAATGGAAAAAACACACAACAGAACCAGAAATAAACCCATGAGTGGATGACAATGCCTTTCTTTTGAATTGACTCAGACCAGAGTTTTGATGAAAAAAACTTAGCTACTAATGATGCACTCTTAAAAACCAGTTATGAAGAGTTAATAAACATTTTCATGGATAGGTAGTTACAGAATCTAGCAAATGAACAGGGTTTTTTTAAACTACCTTGAAAATTATTCCTACCCCTTTCTTAATGTACTCATGTTGAGTTTATGCTACTCTATGGTAATTTATGTTTGAAAATAGTGGTCTTAAGTGTATTCAGAAAACATCAGTATTGATCTTGGGGCCTATTTTAAAGGATCTCAGGTTGTTTCCAGAGTCAGTTCTCATAATTTCTGTGAAAACATATCCGTGTGCATCTTGCTGTCTTTCTCTTTCATTTTTTCCGTCATCTATTTGGTTCTCAATGTTACTGGAAAACAAGGAGGTTGTGTTTCAATAGCTAGGAAAAACTGCCTTTTCATTATCACATTGAGTAGGAGTAGAACTGATCAAGGTAATAACTCTAAGTTAATACATGAAGCAAGGCTGATAATTGTGGTTGTATTTATGAATGTTAGGTGCCTAACTTCCGTTCCAATCGGGGAGAATTAGGTGCATTTAAAAACCTCAAAAAATAATCATTTGGTAAGGATTCTTGCTTAACCAAGAAATGCTTCCTCATAAATGGATGAGCTGCTCTCTGTTGAGATTAGGAAGACTAATCAAACTTGGGTCACTTTTATGTCATGCACAGATTACGCTGCATTAATAATAGTTTTCTTTCACTCTTGCTTTGGCTGTATTCATGCCCTGCTACTCTGGTGCAACCCCAGGAGTATTTGGAGCTCAGCACAGGCAGCTTGCTTGTGGGGTCAGCATAGCTGTTCTGGGGACCTGACTCCGTAAGTGAATTAAGCAAGTTCACTGGGCAGCGCGGACACTTGGGGCTCAGACACCTTCCGATGTTCTCACCTTGAGCCACCACAAATCCCATTATCTAGTACATTCCTTTTCCCTGCTTCTGTCTCTTCTGTGTAAGTGTCTGGAGAAGAAAACAAAATTTAGATAGCAGAAAAGAATAGCTGTGTGTATTCATTGAGTTATTGACAGATAATTTTAGAAAGCAAAAAGGAGCTTGAAAGCTGGGGAAGGTGTAGCACAGTGTAGCAGAGCTCTCCACTGCACAGTGTCGTCAGAACGTTTCATGAACAGTTACCTTCTAGTGCTGTTGTGTTAAAATTATTTTGTAAAAGAATAAATCATGGAATGAAAAGTCAACTTCTTTGCCATAAAATACAGAGGGAGTAAACACTGGAACCCTGGTGTGCATGCAGAGGTCCTTTCCTCTTAAACTAAGGATGCTAAAGGAAATAGTATCTTAAAAATACATTAATTCACTTACAGTCAAGTCATTTCCTCTGGCATCTGTTGCATAAAATACGCATTCACAGATGAACAGTTTTGACTAAAAACTCAGCAGGTATCAAAAAGATAGTTATAAATCTATATATATGGATGTATCTTTTTGCATTTTACAGGTGGGAAACTATCCTGAATTTGTAGTCCTAAAAGGAATGATTCTGGAATAATACCTGAGCGTGCAGTGACTATGCAAATCAGACTGCCTTGAAAATCAGTGTGTGGGTTTTGATGTCATGGATTAGATCTTTCTCTTCTCTCTGCATATCTAACTACTGGCAGCGCATGTTTCTGTTACTGCCAATCTAAAGTAAAATAAATATTGATGAAAATTGGATCCAGCTCCCTAAAATTAATTCAGACTTTCCACGTGCTTAATCTGTATTGTTTTCTGTCTCTGAGTTTGGAGGCAGCAATTCAAGAAGGTCAGAGAACAATGAAGTTCTCAAGTAATTTTTTTTTTAAATCAATTAGCCCTAATTTAAATCATATTCAGATTCTGGAGGTAAAATCATCTGGCTAATCTGTGAAGCTGGAGCTTACTTGAAACATAACAACAGTGCTGGTCAGTTTTTCTTCGTGGGCTTTGGGACTTCAGATGGGTATCATGATTTCTCAATGAACTCAGTCCCGCAGTGGCCCACCCTGCTGCCAAACGGAGGGGGAGTGTTTCTCCTCTGCCCATCCTGGAGGGCTGTTTTCCCCTCTCCCCAGTGGCAGGGCCACTCTCGGTGCTGGCCTGAATTGGTTCCCAGCGCTAGGGTGGCAAGAGGGGCTGGGCGTTGATGGGGACATGTTGGAGGACACAGGGCTAACCCTTTCTGTGGCAGAACAATTTTACGATGGATCAGATTAACTCTGTAACTATTTCCTCTATCTCCCATCAGTGTCCTAGTTTCAACAAAGCTTTAATGTTCTGTCCAAAGAGCCAGGTATTTTTAAAAGTGTTGATGTGCTTAGAGATAGAGGCAACCACTTCATTGTGAGTGCACGCTCTATGTCCTTTAGTGTTAGGAAAATGTATGTTTATAGATGCCATTAGGCATTGTATCTGCATTTTAGGTGCCTAAAGCATAGTCATGGGAGACTATGACAGTGGCATTTTCCAGCTCTCATTTCTGCTGAAGTGCATTAACCTGAGGGAAATGGGTAAATAACAAAGACCAAATATCATCTTGCACCTAGGAATTTATTTCAGGCCTCTGAAGAACTCATTTACCTTGTTCAAGGGGTCACTTCTTTAGGCGACTCCTAGACCAGGAAAAACAGGATTTTCAGAGAATACCTCCAGGCCAGGTAAGGCCCCAGACCTTTTAACTTGGATTTTCATTTTAATGGTTTCCCCAGTCAAGGTATGAATAAACATCTGGGAAACTGATCTGTTCATTCTGCAATAGCCTGAGCAGAAAGTCAGATCAGCTATTTGTCTTTCTGATATTTATTGTAGCTGTTTCATAAGTTTTACTGTGAGATCTATGAGCTCAGCTGGGATTGATCCTGTAGAAACAAACTGAATTCAGAGGATACTGGACACTTTTGCAAAACCATGATTTTTTTCCCACTCTTTTTCAAAACTTACAATAGAAAAAAAGGACCTCTTAATGAAACAGGAAATACTTTATCTTTGAAAAAAATAAGTGATTTTGAAAGTAATCTTTATGACACAATAAAACTAATTCTTTAATGGTGAAAAAGTTCAGATAAAATGTCAGAGTATCAAAAGAAAATTTAATTTCTATATTCTGTAATTAAAATTTGCTAATTCTTTAGTGCTGTACTGTTTTACTTAAGTACAATATAATTTCTTGAAGGATAGTTTTGTTTTTCCAATATTTTTTGCTACAGTGTATGTTTTTTCTGGATCAACCTTATACCATTACATCAATATACATTCACACAGTATTTTGGAAAAAAAAAAAAAAAGAAAGTATATCTGTATGGAGGTAGGGGTTGAGCTATAGAAATGAACTTTTCCATTGTTTTTATCATACTGATATTTCCTATGGTCAGTATGTAATCTCCTTTGTTTTGTCAGCAACCAAGAAGCATTTGAACACATTCTTATGCAATTCAGTTCTAAGTGTAGTTGTCACTATTTTCAAGTATCTTCTTATGATTAGATAATTCATATGGCAAGCTGTTGATGGCAGGTCATGGTGCTTTTTTGTGTACAAGTTGCCCTGTACCATGCAGAAGAGGCTAGATTCATGCATAAGGCAGTAGATGCCTTCGGGATGTGTACGAAATATTTAAAGCAATTCAAAAAGAAAATCTTGCTGTTATTTTTAAACTGTATCCTTTCACCTCTTACGGTGAGGTACACACTTCACACGATATATTTTCTGTCACTGTATCCTTTCACCTCTTACGGTGAGGTACACACTTCACACGATATATTTTCTGTCATTGGAGCTTAATCTATCTAAATATGAACAAAGAAACTGGTTGTTAGAACAGTACCAGAAATACAGATTTGTATTTGGTGGTTTTGCTGAAGATTCAGCTGGAGGGAACTCCATTTTGTGATGACAAGAGCCCCAAACTGACACAAATCAGTAATGGACAGTAATCTGGAAAAGGCAGTCTGCCTAGATGTTAGCCATATTATTCATATGTTGCATGTGACCTCTATGAAACACTAAAAGGAGGCATCAGGTAATAAATGAGCTACATATATATTGAATAGTTCTAAGTATATAATATTTCTAATCTGGAGTTGTTCATTATAGTAGATCTTGAACGTTACAAGAATGAAACCTGATTCCCTAGTGCAGGGACTATGGTGTCCTACTTCGTTGTGTTAAAAAAAAAAAATAATTTTTTACTCCAGAAAGCAGGAGGGAAAGTATAAATTTCAACCATGTATGATATGAGTAGGGCTGGAAATTGTGAAAGGCAGAGATAACTGATAGGAGACTTAAGATTTCCACTTTGATGGAAGGGGGAGGAAGGTAGCCCTGAGCAAGTGCTGTGGGCAGCCCTTGGGGGACTCCATCTTTAACAGAGGAACAGAGGAAATGTAGCTGCGGGTAACTCTCTGAAGCAGGTTAACTATGGGTAGAGGATGAGCTTGAAAACCCTCCAAGTGAACCAAGACAGTGACAGAGCTAGGAAGGGTTTCCTTGGGAAAGCTCTACAATTTTGCCTTCATATTTTACATTTGTTTGTTATCTCTTCCCAATTTTGTAGTCACATTTCTCATTTTTTAAAAATGTTTATCTGCCTGACGTGTTCAGCCTGTGCCCAAGACATGGGACCAGCGGCCAGGAGATGCATTTCCTGCTAAATTGCTCCATCAGCCTGCCAAGGGGCGTTGTGATTGTCAGGCAGGAGGAAGATGCTCCCCTGGCTGAAGCCCTGCAGGCAGTGAGGTGTCCTGCTGGGCCAGAGGCAGATAGCAGTGAGACAAGATGTTTCTTTAGGGTGGGAGGAGGAAGACACTTCTTAAGCCGGAAAGGCTGCAGCCTCTCAGTCCAAATAATTGTGCACCAGAGACATTTGTAATGAGTAATAAGCAGTTTCTCACATGGAACACTAAAATAATGAAAAATGAATATTGTGCAAAATTTCTAGTTAATTTTTATGAGGTTGAGGGTATTTGCAAGGTGTCTGAGGGAGAGAAAGAAGCCTGTAGTCACCCACTCCATGTTTCTCCGCAGTGATGTGCTTGAGTGGGGTTGAAGCAAAAAAAAACCCAAGCAAACAGGACATTTAAACAAAGAGTAAAACCAACTAAATTAGCACTGCAATTAAAATATTTGCCTGTAATGTTTATTTTCTACATTGTAGCTAGTCAGATTTGTTGGTGCTGTGAGGGGTTAGAAATGGTAACATGTATCTTGCATCTCTCTGAATTGGGTTGTTAGCTGTAATAATCTCATGAGAGATCTGAACCCTCTCAATTCCTTATCATCCACAGGAGTTTCGTGTTCTTTCTAATTTCCCCTTCAGCTGTTGTTCTTGTCTACAGTTAAAAAAAAAAATAAAGTTTTTAGAACTCACTTCTTGTTAATCCATTTCTTTTGCAGTGTTTCCCTTTGGGGCAATTCTTAATCTCCCAGAAGCATCAAGGCATTCAAGTTAATGTTGGTTTAGTGGCCAGTCTGGATAAGAGAGCATATTTCAGAGAGCTTTCTTCAGCGCATGTTCTTGCATCTTTTTTTTCACCCTTCATCCAATAGGATTGTGGATTTCTGAAAAGGTTTGGAGTTGAGGCTGCAGATGTGTTCAGCTGCTAGTCTCTGCCTCCCACCAGCCTTCCCTGTTTCCTTGCCAATTCAAACAGCACTTTCCAGATTTTAATGAAATTCAGTTCACCTTACTCAGCCTAAAGTGAGTAGTAGAGGGATGTGTTAATTTAACCTAGAAACTTGATCTGTGAGTTATCTCAGATGCATCAGCCTAGGTTCTTGCTGAGACTTGGTTCTGACTTGCAGGAATGAAAATTTCTTGCCAGAAGTTTTAGCTACAGTCTCTAGGCATAACTATAGCGTTATCGAAATATGAAAGAATTAAGTTATCTCATTATTCGTCACTTTGCAGAGGTGAGAAGTGTGTCAGCACCTTTCCACAATGAGTGGAAGATTAGGTATATTTTTTTCTTATTACTTAAAATTAATCTTTTCCCCAGGTGCTTATTTTTTGTCATCTTTGCCTGTTTAAGACTCCCACTGAAATAAATAAGAAGCCGTGCTGTGCATCTGGGGACAGTGCTTGGCCCTCTGGAAGTGTTTTGCTATAGGGACTCTACTGCTGTGGTAAAAGTCTCATAATTCAAAATACTTACTCTGCATTTTAAACCACGAGAAGTGGAAAAAAAAAAAGAAGCCATGACTATGAAGGGTTTTTTTCATCTGTATGGAAAGTGTGGTTTTCTCATTAACATTGTTAATGCAGTTAGCAAGGAAAGAGCCTGGCTGAAAGAAAGATACATATCTGTAAAACTCAAAATAATTGGTATCAAGGTAGTAAAATAAAATAGTCACTGAGTTTGTTTTTAAAGTTAAGGCATCAAAGTTTTTTTAAAAAATGTGATTTTTATTTTGACATAATTATATACACGTTACCAGCATTTCAGTGAAGACGACATTTCCTGAAACAAAACACGCCGTTTATACAGGCTGTTGGAAACTTAGCTCTCAAATTATTACGCATATAAGCAGAGCTTTTAGCATAAAATGACTGCAGCACTGGCATCATCTTTCATCTCCTTTCCCTCCCCTGTCTCACACTTACTCCTTTGTTTTCAAAAGGTCATATCTCTCAGTGGAAATCGTCTTGTACACCAGTACCAATAATAATAGAAGGGAAAGGCAAAGGAACCTCTGTTTTGGAGAATTATAAATACTTGTTGGCTTGTCTATATTTCAATTACTGTGAATTAAATTAATAAATCCTTCAACTGCTGAGAGTAATAGAAAACTGAGATTATGCTCATTTGCGATTAAAATAAGCCAACATGACCACTTAAAATAGCATGCTACCTTTCTCCCCCACCCCTGGGACCTGTTTCCAGCTTTTGTTTGCCCCTCCCTACAGAAGTGTGGTCTGAACCCTGATCAGTTAGGCAGCATGGGTGATCTACTTAAACCAAAACAAACCACAGAGCACCTAGCCAAAAGAAGGGGAGGAGCAGCAAAAATGAAAGCCAAACTAATTTACTTTTTTGGTTTTGGTGGTGTTCCTCATTCATGTGTTTTGCAAGGACAACCTTCAGCCTTGGTCTTTCTAAACTCGGTTTGTAGTTGGAGAATCAGATTTTCTCAGTGCAACAGGATATGAGAAGACAAATTGAAGGATAGAATCCATGATATTTTTTACTTCTACTTTTGGGAGGAAATGAGAGATTTTTATGACTCCTTTTATTTAAGGAGAAAAATAAAACCCAGGTTGGATTTGATGTTTTAAGTATTCCCTTGCTTATAGTTTTGAGGTATTATCAGTTTTTATAGGTGGATTTAATTTCCATGGAGTAAAATCGGTACTAATTTCAATGTGGCAGGCTACTGTAGTGTTACTTCTTTCGCTGTTTTGCAATTTCTCTTTCTGTTCTACTGCTTGATTACTTTTATTGTAAACCCACAAAACAGCTGGCATAAAGCGCAGATTAAAATTGCACTTTTACAAGAATGATGAAGTGTTAAACTATTACTCTGGCATTTTGGGCAGCTAGATTTTAATTATTTGATTAAAGTTGTTAATTCAGCTCAATAAAAGCCATATCCACATGATAGATGTAGATGTCAAAATGCCATAGGGGGTTCCCTGCCTTTGATTAGAGGTGTTACTGTGAAGTTAAACCCAGATTACAAGAGCTTCTTAAATTTTATTGATTCTGTCATCCTTCTTTCTAACATGCTGTTCAAAATCAATGTTTAAAAAAAAAAAAAGCAGCAAAGAATTACACTATATTCCCCTCCTAGACCTGGTGTTTTCTCTGTAAGTTACCAAGAGACAGTCCCCTTGTCTTTCAGTCAAGAAATGACTCAGTCAAAGAGGGATTTAGTCTGACTTGGCTGTCTTGCTTTAAATTTCACTTTGTTATACATGCTTCACCCATCTTGGGACATTGTATCAGAGCATCTGCTTGTGGGATGCAGCTGTCAAATGTTATTCCAGGTAAACAGAGCCCAAGCTATATCCTATCAGAGGAACTGTCCGGAAAATCAGATACTGCTTCTTTCAGGGTTAGCTTGACTTTTTCTTATATGCAGAACAAAAGAGTTTACAGAGAGGAAACACGGTCCTTCGCACATCTTGACTAGTTGCAAATTCATGAATACTCTGTATTCTGCCTTTGTTTAAGGCTTAGTCCTTATGACCCCAAGAGTTCAGTTATTCCCTTCCCTTCCCATTACCTTGCTCTTCTTTTCTCAGGGAGATAACAATGGTAATTCTCCTATGCAAATGATACAGTTCTTAATGGCAGTATTCTTTAAAAAAGAATCAGTAATATTTTAGGAATAAGAAGAGAGTAAAGAAGGAAAAGGCCATCAGTGTCTATGGGAGTAATCCTGTGGAGGACAGGTCATCTGAAGTGGGTGAATCTAAGTGGGTCTTACAGCATTTTTTTTGAACCTCAAGGGCATAGCCTTCTTAGAATTAATAGTTAAAGTTGCAGCTTATAGGATAAATACACATATCAACTTATAGCATTTGAAGGTGAAAGTGCAGTTAAGAAATGCAGTGTCTACTGCATTGAGCAGAACATTTTACTCTGCATGTATGTGGCTGTAATCTTAAAATTCTTTGTCGTGCACAGCAGAATAAATATGGAAATCAAATCTTACTCAGTTCACATTGTCCTACTTAAAAGAAAAACTTTTAACAATCCTTTTTTGCCTAGCAAATAATAAGTCCACATGCTTAACTTTTTAAAATTCCTTTTACCCTGGCATTCTGCAGAAGCATAACGTAAATGTTATGTACTGTGTCTTGGCACCTATTGCAATTCAAATCTTATGCCTCAAATGGATGGCTTAAATAGGAATTAAGACAAATTTTTTTTTTTTTTTTTTTTTTTTTGCCATTTAAGTAGTTGCTGGGAAAGAGGGAATAGTCTGAAAATACTATATTGTAATCATGAATTAGAGTGAGTTATGTGAAGTAGCTGCGGAGGCCATTTAGTATTTCAGAAACACAGCAGGGGACCTTTTTTAAAAGACATAATTAAAAACAACAGATGATATAGGCTGTTATTGATCTTAGGTCCCAGGCTTCCAGAATAATTTTAAGTTCCTCTAAAATACCTCTTGCTGTTGTTGCCTGTTAGTGTTTGTGTGGTATTTCCCTTTAGTCAATGTATTCAAACGGGGAGATTTTTGTAGGTCCCAACTGTGTTAGTCACTTCCATAATATTTTAGTCAAATATTGTTTATTTGGCTTTAGATAATAGACTTTTTGAGAGAATAGCATTCATGAGTTTTGATGTTTGAAAATGTCGCCTTAAATAGGAGAAAGACTATACTGTACCACTGTAGGTGAAGTTCCTGCTATTGTTATAAAGTTGTTTAGCTGACTGAAGGTCAGTATTTTTCTTCAGTACTTACTGAATTGTACAGGAATTGTTTACAATCAGCTCTCTACTGCTTTATCCACAGAGCACCATGCTTTAAAACTATTCTGCATAGCTACGCAGGGATCTATCTTAAATTTCATTGTAGTATCAGCAGTTTTTACTGGGGACTGCAGTATTTGGAGGAAAATTTCTTTACTACTAACAATGAAGATTAATGTGCATCTTTGAAAAACAGAGAACATAAAACCAAGCATAACATTTTCAGTGCTATAATATTATTCCTGAAAAATATTAAATAGGATTCTGAATGGAAACCTTATTGCAGCATTGATCTGTAATCATTATATACTGCTCTCTAAATTTCAATGACATATTCACTGCTCTAGACTTGGGTCAGTAATGCTTTGACACCGACCATTGGCATCTTTAAACAGGATATTGTCTAATAGAGTTTATAGCTTCGTTCCCTGTACTATTAAATAAATAAAGCATTCAGTGTGTGCATCAGTGCCATCAAGCATGAATACCCTGGTGGACTGGGAATTAAATGCCAAGTGAGGGTCAGAAGCAACAAAGGCTGAATAACACTCAGCAAATGTATACATATTAGGTAAGGAACAGTGCCCCTGATGCAGAAGAAATTGAATAATCACCTTGCAGCATCTAGATGGAGCATAAAGGCTTCTTTTGTTTGCCTGAGCTGCCATCATTGACCCAAGTAGAATATTCCATTATTGAATGAACTGAACAATAGTTTATTACAGGTAAAAGGAAATCTTGGGATGACAGATTCTTCTGTGCTATTATACAATTTAGGCGTCATCATTGTATAATCTGAAGTCCCTCAGGCCACATGGACTGGTAAAATATATTTTGCATTATGTTCTCTTATCATGCAAAAAATACTATTGTGTTTTTTTTCTAGATTGTCTGTTTTAAAATATACCTATAACTTCACATTCTTGCATGTAAGGAGTAACTTTAACTGTGCTAGTTGTGCTAGTTTCCATGTTTTGGTTCTGTGAAATACTCTGCTTTTTCCAAATATGAAGCGTGTATGTAGGTGTTGGTTTTACATTCTAGTTGACCAGCATGAAGTTACTGCTGAAGCAGCTTTTCCTCATGTAATTCAAACAGTTCTTCTGAAAATATCAATTATGTTTTATGATCTAATATAAATGTAAAACAATGTGTCTAGCAAAAGTTCCCAAAGGCTGAATATAGTTGTTTCTTTCTTGGGTTATGTTTGAACAGTTCCCATAAAGAGACATATTTTTATAAATACTTAAATTGGTTATTCTTCATTATTATAGTTTGACTTGCTTCATATTACCCTGTAGTGTACAAATATCTTAGAAATATTATTTTTGTTATTAAGATTTAACAGGACCGAGTCCTTAAAAGAGTTACCTTCTTTGCTTTGCTTGCCTAGAGTATGAATAATGAGGTTTTTGGTGGATCTAATATAGATCATTTTATTTTAGCATTAAAGTATCCTGTGTAAGCAACTGAATTGAAAAGGCAAAAACTGTATTATGAAACCTGTGTTTAAAACAGAAGGGCAAAAATTAAATAGGTGACTTCCTGGTAAGCTGAATCAAGGAATAATTGCTCCTTTGGATGAGTAGTAACCTGGAATGCTGGAGTACTGATAACTGTCTGTGTTCCAATAATTTTTTTTTTTTTCTCCAGTCTTCATATGTAAAAATTAAGTTGGTTGTTAACTCTGTCAGTGGGTTGGGGAGAATTAACTGCCAATAGTTAGGAGGAAAAAGCATGGTTATGACAGAATTTTCCAATTTTCCACTCAGTTACTTAAATGTATTCTGCACAAAGACATTCAACAGCCAAAAAAGACTGTGAATTGCCTGAATTGATGGGAATTAAATAATGAAAATTAAATGAAATTTGTTTTGGAAATAAAAATGGGGAAAAAATCAATAATGCATCAAACTGTCATAAGAGGCTATTCAGTTTCTTGCATAGTTTTAGTAATTTATCTCCTGAACTAAACTGGTGGGTGTGCTGATATATGATACTACACACTTACCAAATTCTGTAATTTAATCCACACTGTAACTGAATAGCCTTTTGCCTAAGATGTTGTAATCTCTTTAGGATGTGCTTATCCATGAAAGTAGAGCCTACCAGCCTTTGCAAGACTGTATGTGAGCACAGAATTTAGTGCCCATTTAAATAGTCCAATACTCTTTTTGCTCGGTCATTTAACAGATCTCATTTTGTAAGGTTTTGTTTCCTAAAAAAAAAAACACAACTGAAATTAAAGTAAGGTAAAATAATAAAATATCGTGGTAATTGTTTTATTCCTGCAGGTGAGAGATTTCAGGCCAGATCCTCATTAAATGAGAGCAAGTTTAATTGCCATGACTTCACTAGCCATGCATTCAGTGCTAGCTTTCTCTTAAGATTTGTTTTTACAACTTTGTGTTAATACCTCTTGTTTTCCTGAGACTCTGAAAATACACATACAAACCCTAGAATTGACAAGCATTTAGTGCCTCCACTAATTCCTACCTCTGTTTATATGTTCGGAGCTAATGAAAACATAAATAGATATAATGCTGGGTACTTTAAGGCTTTCAGTAATCTGCTTTAATGCTCTTTATTTGTGAATTGGATAACAGCGTGGAAAAGGTCGAGCTATTGTCTTCTGATTACTTAGTAGCACAGTGTCTTCAGCCAGAGTTACAGTAAGCTTGGATCTGGTCATATGAAAGAGCTATCTAATGTTCATCAATCTCCTAGCAGTTTTGAAAGTTTGATTCAGTTGTGTACATCCAGATACTTGTGTAGTAGGAATGAGGGGTGGATGTTGTTTAAAGTTGTAATAAAACTGTAATAAAAAACCTGTATGTTTAGGACTGCTCACTGCCTAAGCAGGGAAAAAATTCTGGTCCTCCATGTTCTCATATTTTAATGATTGTGTTACCAATATTCATGGAATAACTAGAATATTGGAATACGTGCAGTTAAAACTACAATAAATGAAGTAACTGGAATACGGATACTTTCGTACTTGGAAGCAAATTCAGAGAAACTATTACTATTTTGAACACAAAGAATAGTTATTAAAAATACTTTTAGAAGATAGTAAGAATAAGCAACAAATTACTGCTTTGCTGAATGTAAATAAGGATTGCAAAATGATGTAAGCTTATTTATTACTCTATGTTTGTGAACTTCTTTATGGAAGAAGTGATGCAGATGTAACATCTCTTGTGGGAGAACAATATGAGGGTGAGCTGGTGGACATGTCCCCTTTCCAGTTTCAGCAGAGTCCAGAGCCTCACATGGCTGGACTAAAATATTCTTTAATGTGCAGTGAAACTCTAGAGACAGACTACAAAATGGATTTTTAGGCTCAACAATTCTAGGTCAGTAGTATTAAAATGTGTTCTGTCTTCAGTTAGAAATACATTTTCATCTTAATTTTCAGCCTCTTTAATACAATCTGTCGGTAAGAGAATATGCCATTTTTTGAGCATTTCTGTGGAACTGATAACTATAAATAAAAAACTAATTTGTGTGAATTCTCAGCAGCATACTATATGACCCTATTAGATTCCTCAGACCGCTTCATCTATCTACATCCGTTTTTACCTGAAGGTGTTAATTTGTAAAATGATAATTAAGATTTTGTCAAATTCTTGGAAGTTTTAATAAGTGTATTTCACCACTATAATGAACATGCTCAATTTGTGCTTGTATGGCACAATTTCTTCTTAGGCATCCTATAATCTCTGTTTTATTATCCAAACAAGATTTCAGCTTCTTTTTCAAGTACATCCTCATGATTAATTGAGCTATTAGCTAGAAGGTACCTCATGCAACTGAAAGGGTAATGTAGCACTGATGTTTTGGGATGTGTGTGGTGTCATCCAGAGACCAGAAGAGGCACCCCCAGGATTAAGTCTATGACAGACTTGAGATACCCTGTTCATGCTTTAATAAGCAATTGGAATGGGTTATCTGGTAATGTGGCATTGTAAGTACTGAGTAGTAATTGCTAGAAAATAAAATGGGATCTTACAAAACAACTGCATGCATGCACTTGTGGATTTTCACTGTAGGTCTGGAGCCATGAATTGAGGCAATCCAGGTTGGAGAAATGTTTCCACTGAGAAAATAGAATGAAGCTTAAAATAAATCATGTGACTGAGCTTTCTAAAAGTAGTGGTCTCACTTAAGATCAACAGCCTCTGAATTCACGTGGTGTGGAAAATAGTGTAAAACTTTTTTCATTCATATTTTTCCCTATTTTTGGAATAACTGGAATGCCCATTTTTTAAATGCATTTTTTAAAACAGGTAACACTAGAGTGATTTAAAAAGTATTTATGAATCGTTAAGTGTGGTACCTCTTAGTGTTTAAATTTCATTGCTGTAGCTACAAACTACACCAAAATATTTCTTCTGTTAAGTAACTAAGAATGGTTAATTCTGATGTTCATTGATTTGGGGGTTTTGTTTCATGTTTTGTTTTGGGTTTTTTTAACTTCATCATTAGGAATGGTGGGCTCTGCAATTCCACTGAAACATCCTTTTAGTTAATAAAAAAATGCTGAGACTGTTTTAATGCTTACTCCCCAAGAAGTAACCTCAGATCCTGGATAAAGCTGACTATTTGGGTGGTTTGCCCTGTACAGAAGTTCAGGGATTCATATAATACATGCATATGTCACAGCAGGTAGCCTGCATGGACTGGTCAGAAGGAGCTGCTGTGTTCAAAGGAAAGTGAGCGGTCCTTATTACTTTAAAGCGTGCCACTTTTAAACCTGCACAGCTCCTTATCTTGTGTTCTGCTTGCCCCTGCCTGCTCTTGCTGTGTTTACAAGGATACTTACTGGTGAGCTTTCCCCTCCATAGGTACTTACACATAAGTCACCTCTTCACCCTCTGTTGGATTGATTTTGTACCCCATGTAATGGAAATTCATAGAGGCTGAGTCGTTTCTCTAATGTCATAATAGACATTTCGCCTCAGAGGAGCTGCAGGTTTGGTATGCTGAGCCACTCCGCCTCCTGACCCACAGCTACCTGCGAGCTCCCAGGCAACACACTGTGGACTCAGAACCCACCGCATTCCCAGCAGAGGGAAGCTCTCACGCTCTGTTCTCCCTCGCTCAAAATCCTGGCTTCTCTGATCAAAACCGTCAGTGTGGATCCAAGAAAGCGTCTTGAAAAAGTTCTGTTGCCAAAAAGAAAAGATCAGTAAAATTTAGAGTTAAGTGGCGCCAGCCCCTGCTGCATGGCTGCGGTCCTGCACTGCCCTAGCACTCCTCTCCCCAGTGCAGCAGAAATGTGGTGTTTCAGCAGGCTTGTCCCAGTTTTGTAAATGCAGACAAGGTTTGCTTTGATGTTGACCGCAGTTTTATTTGTCTTGGTTTACATGGTAACTTCCAACAGCTGCCGGAGTGTACTATGGCATAAAACTTGAGTGTGCCCAGAGCTGCCCAAGTGTGTAACTGCTCAATGTTATATTGTGCTTCCTCACCCCCTCCCTCAACCTTGAAGTAAGGCAGTATAGTATTTTATAAGCTAATTGTGCTTGATCTTGCTGAACTGTAAAACAATAAAACATAAACACCAATTCTGAAATCTGAGCTGAAGAGCAGGCAGTTTAAATACTGACTGGTTTTGAAACCAGAGCCGAAGAAGAAACAGTTTTGCACAGGCATGCAACCTGGAGTGCTGCATTAATTCATCCGATCTGTTCCCGACTCTTCCCTCCTGAGGTGTTGGGGGCTCTTGTCTGTGTCATGCCAGCTGGTGAGGTACACTTGTTGGGTTGAAGATGGCTCTCAGCCAACCTGCGTTGCTTCCAAACATGTTAAAGTGACTAAAATTTAGAACTGAAGTATTTAGTTACTCTAAGCCAGCTCTTCAAGGTTTTTGTTTTCTCATCCCCAGTGATATCCCCTTTGTTGTTTTGTTGGGGTTTTTTTGTTTTGTTTTTTTTTGTGCTGGAAGATGCAAAACTTATGCTGCTTTGAGACTTGAGCAAAAGTTTCTGATGAACACCAGATGAAGAAAAAGTCGTCTTTTGTCAATGTTTGTGTTACAGTTTAAGAAATCATTTTTCCTAAGCACCTGCAGTTTTAGATGGTAGGGTCCACTTACAGTACAGGGATTTTTGATTTAGTACTTATCTGTGCTTTTGTTCTGACTCTTGGGCTCTCATTGATATGGCAGATGCCTTGCTCTGAAGCCATGTGATGCCTTCCTGGAAATGTAATTGACTCACATGAAAATGATTGTATAGATAGTTTAGTTTGGCCTGTTTTCTTTGGGGTTTTGAGGTTTTTTGGTTTTTTTTTTTTGTTTGTTTGTTTGGTTGTTTGGTTGGTTTTTTTTTTTGTCATATATATTTATATAGCTGATCCTGGCTTTTTTTATTTTCAGTATCAGTTTTTGTTGGTAAGTAGTTGCTGATTTTGGAAGCAGTGATCCCTAGATATTTGTGATACTGGCATGGGAGGTTTGGGCATTAGACATTCAGTCTTGGTCTTGCTTAATGTTAGGTATGTGGGTCCGCACTCTTAAAATCACTGTACTCCTTTTATATTTGGTGGGACTCCAAGTGGGATCTGAAGTCTCTGGTAGTCTGACCTGGAGTTTTCCGTGACTAGCCAGTAGGAAATGTATTTTTTCTGTGACTTAGTTCTGAGTCAACACTCAGGGCTACTTGCAGTTATCTTCTACCGCCTGAGATCTGGAAGTCAATACTTGTTCCTGCATTTATCATTATTCCAAGGTGAACCTGCTAGGAGTAGTTCTGGTTTTGCTACTGATACTTCTTCTCCTTTTACACAAAAGTAACTCCTGTAAATGTGCACTCACACATGGAGCTGGAAATCTGTATTGTCTTCTGTGCTTGGCAGGAGATCTCTTGTGAGGCAAGCCTAAGCTCCAGGCTGAAGAGGTCCACTCTGCCCCTCCTATCAGTTATCTGCTTGGGGAAGATACAGAAAACCCTGCAAGATGCTTTTCTAGCTGGATGTTGATGTTAGATATGTATCTTCCAACCTCGACCAAATAAAAATTGTCTTAAAACATGAAGGCCTGCTGCCAAAGATTCTAACTAGGTCACTTAGCTCCTGGTCATGCTCCTGATCCGATGCAGTAGTCTGTTCTCTATTTTAGGCCAAGATACAGATGTAGTCATAGCTAGAATTATTTCTTTGTTCTTAAAATTAAGGAATCCTCAGCTGCCTTTGGGTTACAATTTTATAATAGGCCTCTGAAATAACCTGGTATTGAGAACTCACAATGCTATTAGTGTGTTACCTAGGAAATGCTAATTAATCCACATGTATCATTTCCACAAAAAGCAAATGCTGAGTGGTTTATTAACCTTTTGTCTGAGGGAGGGGGAAAGAAAATGTAGGCCTTGCCATTAATCTACCCTCCCAGAGAGATGGGCAGAGAAGAGGTGGAATTGCGGAGTTTATTATTTCTCCCCAGTAAGAGTGCCAGTGCCATATACAGAGTTTATTATCAACTTCTGCCCATAGGGAAGTAGGAGAAAGAAAGAAAGAAAGAAGTCATTAGTGTCTGCTTAGCAGTAGTGATGTCAGGAGTCAGAGCTGGTTTTATTAATTCCCCAGTGCCTGGGAAGGGAGGAAGGCAGGCAGGCGAAGCACAGGGGGAGGCCAGGGAAGGGTGGGCAGGCACACTGCTGTGCCACTTGCCCGTACTGTGGTTCCCTTGCACTCACTTCTTGGTTTGCATTTAATAAGCAATAATCAAGCACTACCAGCCTGCTTCTTCCTTCTCTAAGAAAGAGGAATGGTGAGAGCATCAATTTGATCTGGAACAAAAGTCTGGGAGGTGCGAAGCTAGCTCTAGGCATGAGTGCTGTCCTCTGTGGGAGTTGGCATTAATTTGGGATTTATTTTTAAGCTCCATTTATTCTTGCTTATTCCACTTCTGTGACAGGTTTGTTAAAAGTTAGTTATAGGAACAGTGAAAGTGTAAAAATATTTTTTTCTTTGATCTCTATTTTTTTTTTTTTTTTATGTAAGAGGATGAGATTAAACTGGTTTTAAATTTTTGCATGACCTTGTTACCAAACCCAAACAGTTCAGTTTTTCATTCCAGAAAATGCTGTGCTTTTTTATTAGGTCCATTTGTAATGTAAACAGGTTGGACAACTTCTGTGGCAATAATCCACAAGATCTGAAGAGATGCATGTTTTGTTGAATTCCAGACTGTTTTTTTCCCCCCAAAAGGTCTAACACAAACAAGAGTAGGATTTGGTAGTCATTTAATTAAAAAAAAAAAGAAAACAAACAAAATTCGCTTTCTCTTTCCAAGTATAGCAACAGAGTAAGAATGTAAAAATCTCAGTTGAATTATCAGTGAGCTAGATAGATATAGAAATTGGCAAAAGGAATCGCAAATTCAGTTTAAAATTATGTTTTATCAGTGTGATTATCAATCACTAAGATATCCTTTAATAATAACAATGCAGATGTAAGTAAGGATAAATTGATTCTGTAAATACAGGTTTCTTTCAGACAATTTAAGTAATTGAACTTTGATTTAAACAGCAGTTTAAGTGATTCTAAGCAGTTTGATTTACACTCAGCCATTCTTTTTCCAGAGGTGTGGATGACAGTGGCTGTGTATGCCACACATTCATTGCACATGTAGTTACTTATTCCTTGATTTAGCATTTAATTGTTGGGTCAGCAAACTCTTCTTGTCGCCCCTATGTAACAAAGCACAAATGATACAAGAGGAGCACTTTGTAGCAGGAAACTAAACGCATCCCTGAGCCTTACTCAAGGTACCCACATTCATGAATCTGCGGAGCAGAAAAGCTTCCGTCCATGTCCTGGAGTCTTGAGGGATCTCTCAGTCTTGTCTCAGGGCTTGCTAAGGAATTTCTCACCAGAAGGGATCTCTTTAATCTCCTCGCTGGAGGAGTTCTGCTTTCCTGTCAAGTGCCCTAGGGAATTTGCTAAGCACTGTGGAAGTGACCTAAATCTCTGCTTTTATCATACAATTAACATCATAATTTAGGGGTGGAACATGCCTCATTGTTTGGCAGTTATCTTGAATTCACCTTTTAATACCAAAAGCTAAAAAAGACCAGAGAATGTACCTACCAGCAGACCACAGATTTACAGTATGGAAATAAAATGAAACACTGCTTTTGCATAGCAGTAGCTTAGATAAACTTCAAGGGGTTTCTTTTATCTGTCTCAAGATGATAGTGTTTTTGTGCAGCCCTGTGACTGGGCATCAACCTTGCATGCAGGTGCTCTGTCCTAAGGTTTTTCCTGTGTGGAGCAAGACTTACTTGTGAGGATTGGTACTTGGGCTGGGGGATGCCATTCAAATTTACATTGCCTTCCCCTCTCCAGATTTCTGTGAGTGTAACTTAATTAGTAAGTTGATCTTAACCTTTTCTTGCTGCTGCTGCTTAATTTTTAGAAATGCTAACAACCTTTGGGAATGCTTAGGTGGAGCTATTCCTGTCTAGACAGTAAATACAGCTTAATGACTGTCCTGGTCTTTAAACAATGTTTAACTCATTGTGAAGTACAAGCTTCCTTATGCTTAGCAGCACAGGGGGCACCTTCAGCATCCTGATGTCTTTTCAGATAAGAAATCCCCTTCATATAAACAAATATGTGTATTTATTAGCAACCAAGCTTTAATGAAATCTTTAAATGTTTTTACAGATCCTCAGCTCAGGCCAGACAGGGTAGTAAACAAACCCTCTCAGGTTGTAATTGAGTTGTGGGGACTGACCCCAGATTCATCGTTCAGTAATACTGGCACAAGCGTATTATGTTTTCTCCTCCCACTGTCCAAAGTATGGGAGCTCATTTAGCGTAATCTGCAGAGTCTGGGGAGTTATTACTGACCTCTGTGTTGCCTTTCAAAAGACACTGTTCTTTACAGAAGTTTGAAGCCAGACATCAAAGTATTAATTTTGGCGGACACTGAATTTCACAGAAATTGAGGGAGTTGTCAAAATGTGAAAGCAAACATCACAGAGGAAAACCAACCAAATGCTGGTTTTAGTTACTTTAATCTATTCTGGGTTTGTATAAACACATTTGTGATGTTGCTTACTGCTGGCTCACTACTCTTCTGGGCATGAAGATGTCCTTGATTCCCATCTTAGGCAGTGTTTCTTCTCACTTCATCAGAATTTGGTACTGATTGACAACAGACATTTGTGTTTTTAAACTGGTTGTTAGGAATAGTCACAATGCCACAAAGAAAAATAGGAGACATATGTCCCTACAAGTGTGTAGGTGAATGTAATCTATTCAGAGTAGTAGTTCTCAGTGGGCTAGCAGCAGGGAAACTGAAACACATACATCAAAGGATTCAAGAGTCAGTCTTCATCTGCTTGGCCTAAAAATGTGTGCTTTTTTAAAAAAAAAAATTAAAATCTATAGAAGTCTTTCTGATTCTGTTGTTGATTTTACTTAAACCTTTGCAAATAAACTACTTCAGCTCACTTTGCTGAGATGATTGTGTCTGTGACTGTCTTTGCTAACATTAAAGATTAAGGTGCCTAGATTTTTGTGTAAAAGTTATTTTTTAATGCAAATTAAAATAGGAATGAAGTAAGTGCTGTACTTATTCATGTTCTGTTACAGCCTACAGAAAGAAAACAGGGAAGTTAATACTCAAGGACTATTCTATAATTCAGGGTTTTTACTGAAATTTGAAGGCAATTTAAACCACCTACTTATTTCAAAGGTAGTATCCATAGACCACCTGCTGTTGACATGCACTAAGAAAGATAGAAGGATGTAAATGAGTTTTAGTGATTTGCCTGCCTTTGAATACAAATGAGGCTAACAACCTCCTGTCCTGCACTCTGGCAGTCAGCTACCAGAATGTTTTCAGCGTGCTTTATTGGAAAGTGAGTGTTGTCATCATGAGTTATCGTTAGACTTTGTTGTCGTAGATGACTACTTGTTAGCAGTGGATAATTCAAGTGTAATTCGGTTAGAATTCAGGTATACCACTACCTGTATTTTGTAACTGGCATTTGACAAGGAAGACTTCCAGCTGACATTTGGGACGACTTCTCTTACCTGCATGTAAGTGGCTGTTGAATGATTTGTGGTGGAGAGCAAGATTTAAGTTGAATTAGCTGGAAGAGGTGAGAGAGTAGAAGGCTGACTGTCCCTATCCTATGGTCATAAATGTAGTCTTCCAAGCTTAGTCAGAGTTTGCAGTCTGCCTGGGAAAGATGTGTAAACTTGTCTCATGGTCTCTCATGCTTTTCTGTTGAGAACACCAGGAGATTCAGAAATTAAAGATTACAGAAATGTCTGTAAATTTTTCTTTTTAACACAGATGCAGAAGCCTTTGTGATTAATTATTTGATGATTATTTCTTCCAGTGGCCTAACAAAAAACTAGGAAGCAAACGATTCAGAGCAGGAAGAGCTCAGTCACTTTTTGGGCTGATGAGATAAAAATCTGAACAATCAGGACTGTCCCTTCGGAATAGCACATTTGGCCGCTTGCAGAGGTTTTTTGGACTGATTTCCATTCATTGTTTTCAGTGACCCTCCTTGAAGAGCCTGGAAGACATTTTAAAAGTTAGCACCTCTTCTTTCTTCACTTGCAAATTTTGAAAGCACTTAGCTGTGATTCACCTGGGGCTGCAGACTGCCACTGGCTGTTTCTCTCATAGTATCAACCATCCCTTTGAATATTTTCAACCTATTCCTTGTTAAAGCATGGTTTCAAAAGCAACAGTTGTCACAAAGAAATAGGCCGTCCTGAATGACAGTTTTCACTGTCTTTAAACATCATAGGTCAAAATGGAAAATAAAGGTTCTGGGATGATTTGATCGCACCAGATACTATCCTAATGTTTTTGTAAACTGGTTGATTTTACAGTTTAATTCAACACTATAAAACTTCCAAGTCAAAGAAATGTCTGCTTGTCCTTAAACTGGCAGCTATCATTGCAGTAATATGCTTATGAGATACCTTTCTTTCTGGAAGACTAGTCTGTCTCGTTTCCTATCAAAAATAAATCAATTTCCCGTAGAAACTGGCATAAATCTTTCAGATTGTTTCTTGGTGTTTTTGCAGCATTTGTCGGAGTTGCTGTTAGCGGTAGCTGGGTATTGTGTCCTGATAAATTGTAGCAGCAGATGAACAAAACAATATTAATCTGGTTTTGTTAATCCTGTTTTGTAATTAAATACATCTTTCATATAAATCCTGTTAAGATTTGAATGAAAGGGGATTTAGGGAAACATGACTTGCTTTTTATAAGATAGTTTTAGGATTATGAAATCAACACTGGGAAAAAGAAAAGTTTGACTTGCTCACAGAGCAAAAGATTTTCTCTTTGTTATCCTTGCTTTGCTGGTGCTATGAAAAAAAAAGATATAATAAGGGTATTCAAGCTGGGTTGCCTGTGGTTTAACTCTAATTCTATAGGCTGCACACCCTTTCTCCCCAAAATCCCCACAGCAAGTGACCTTGTCAAACAAAAGTGTGGAATAATAGGAGGCAGCCCAGGGACTGTGGCTCATTTACAAGCAGCTGTTTGCTACTGTCAGAACAAAGGCAAATCAAAGTTGCATTAACGGGGTATGACAGGCACAGTGAGCAACTCCCCAGCAATGTTCATCCTCTCGTGTTGTTCTGGTTATAATATTGGTTTGCCTGAAGGAGAAAATGGTCATAAGGTCAAATCAGACATATATGTTTTCAAAAGCCTTTCAGAATTTCACAGATTTTTCAGCTGATCAACTATTTACGTTTTTTAAGAAAAGCAGCATAATGGCAGATAAATACATATTTATGTGTGTGCCTGGGTTTTTGTAGGACAATTAGAGCCACACAGAGAATTAACGGTTACATCTCCACAGCCAGATAAGTGTCATCTGGCCTTTCCCTCTTGTCTGATTCAGCCAGTCAGAAACTAAGGCAATTGTAGGTAATGTTGCTTTTGAATTCCTTCATGGCATCCAAGCATGTTTGAAGAATCACTCTGTCTTCTGTATAGCTTTTGTAGCTTACTGCTTAACTAGAACGTTTGTTTGCACCCGGCAAAATAGCACTGAATTACCTGAATCTCTGGTAAAGAAATAACATAAATGACATACAACCTTCCTTCGGTTTCTATTAAAGTGTACCCTGAATCGTGAGAAACAGCATGAGCAAGGTCTATGTGACTTTGTTGAAGCCTGGTAATGTGTAGTTACTGGGAAAACTGACCAATGAAGAGCACAGGAAATTTCTTATGGAGTAGTGGAAGTTTTTAGGCAAAAGGGCCAGAATCCAGCATATGAGTGAGCAGTAGTCCCTAATCATTTCTTAATGGAGTACTCGGTGAGTTTTTAGCCGTGTGAAAGAGGCTGTTGAATAACTTGAGTGTGGTACCACTCAACACCATTCTGTTGTCCAAAATCATTATGAATCGGTTAGACTTGCTGAGAGTATGTCTGAGAAAGGGCTTGGGAAGGAATGAAATTTAAACAGAAAGGACAGGAGAATTGCTGGACATGAACTTTAAAACAAGGCGCACAATAGGCAGCACATTTCTCAATGTGTATTGTACCTCACATAGGGTGGTAAAAGCTGAAGGCAGAGTGACTTTAACAGTCCCTGAAGTGCAGTATTCCCTGAGAAATACACAGTTTAAAGTGCCTTACTGCCATTATGGAATTTATAAATAAAACCAAGGAAAGCAGTAAGATTTACACATTTATTGGGCAAATAGATATGACTACTGCATCATTAACAACTGGTCAAAAAGATCTATTTGTTCGAAAAAACAGCTGAGAAAGTCTTTTATATTTAGCAAGTATTTTACTATTTGTGTAAATTCCTGAATTGCCTGATTATTTTTTGATAGGGAGACTAGGAAGAAGAACAAAAAAAAAAAAATACTTTAACAGTAAAATATACTGCAGATTTAAGGCAACCGCGGAATACGTTCTGTTAATGGTATTTGACATCTGCTATCTTTTGCAATTTGAGATATGATAAACTCTGTTAGAATTTAACAATTCGAAGTGCAGTTATTTCATCTTCAGCCTAATTTGCAGTTTAGTTAGGTATGTCAAGAAGGTACAGATATGAATAATGTGGATAAAGGCCGATTAAGATACGGCCAGTGTATCTCCTAACCTTCAAGACAGTGTGCTTGAATTCTAAACATTTAGGGTAAAACTTTCAAAAGTGCAGTGGCTTGCATGCATACAAAGTTGTACTGACAACATCTTTTAAAGCGTTAACATGAATGTGAATTTAATTTAATTTATTCTCACAAACTTGCAGTTCTGGCTGTATGTGTTACAGTATCATGTACAGGTGCCAGCCAAGATTACAGCTCCGCTGAGCTCTACTCATCCAAAAAGTTCTATATTTATCAGCATGGAGAGCTTGTCGAGTTTCCTTTCACTGCCATTATCAACTGTTTTGAAATATTCAAAACCTTAAGTGATACTGAAAACTTACCCAGTGTCCAAAGCACATTGTGTATTTTGAAGTGAGAAATAGAACTGTACTTGTAAAAGTATGCTTGCATTTAGCTTAACACTCAAAATAGAAGAACACAATTTGCATAGGAAATCTGATAATACTGATTTGTTGCTTGGAGAGGTTAGGTTCAGATTTCTTGTACTGCTGTAGGTGCCACACAATGTGAAGTATATATACTATAGACAGTATATTCAACAGGAATTAAAGAAATGGAGATTTTATTTTGTTGTGAACCAGTCTGTTAAACTCACATGACGATATACTAAATTCCTTTCAGTTAGTAGTCCTACTCTTGCTGGGAAAGGAGGACATTTTGTGCATTACTTTGCTTGAATAGTGCTAAGAGACTAGCAGATGGTCACTTTCCAACTGGTTTGACTTGAAAAAAGAAATTAAAATATTATAGTGCCGGGGAGAGATGTTGTAATGTGTCCCTTTCAAATTAACAGGTCGTTTTTTCTACTATTTTATGATTGTAAAATAGCTCAATGTCACATAAAAGGTTAAAAGCTGGAGTAAATGGCATCATGGGAAATTTGAAATAAATAGGGTCTCATATGGTTTATGGCTCTATACTTGAACACACAAGGAATATATTTCTTTCCTTGAAACGGCGTTCTATAAGAGCTTGCCATGTTAGTATGAATTGTAGTCACAACAGATTCTATTTAAAGTAGTTTTAATTCACAAGGTGGTATTTTTTTTTGTTTGCTAAATTACTCCTTGCAAAGGCCACTTCTTCAAACTCTTTGCAAGCCAAAGAGAAAATGTGATATTTTCAGAAGAAAAAAAAACGCCCCAAAAAACAACAACAAAAAAAAAAAACACACCCCCCACCCCCCCACCCCACCCCCCCACCCCAGATTTCAATTCATTAAATTATTCTGCTGGTATCTTAGTGGTTGCTTTTCATAGAGCATAGACCTTAAAAACTGATTAAGTTTTATACTCCAAACTGCCAGGTACTTCATATTGGTGCTGAATTTATTTTTCTTGGTAAAACTGCTTCCACTGTGATGTCCTAATTCCAGCAACCCTACTGAGCAAGACTTGAACAAATTTAGCTCCTGTGTCTGTCCCACTGGCTGGTTTATTGCTATGCAGGTGAAGAAAGGTGATGGGAAAAGGCTCATAAAGCTTCTCACTAGCTACCTAGGTGAGATAACCCTTGTTTCTTCTTCTGATACATGGTCACCTGAGGCTATTACAGAGTGACCAAAGACTGAGAGGAGATGCTTAAAATTGAACTGCAAAAAAAGGAAGTGTTTCTTATTTGCAGGTCTGTAAAGTTGTCATGGCAATGGGAAATGTTTTGTCTTTCAAAATCATTAGCAATGCTAACCTTTAAAATTATCAGTCCTGTACAGCTAGGATATTTTTATGTTGAATCTGATAATTTTAATTTTTGTTTTGAATGGGGGATTGTGAACTACAGTTAATTCTGTCAGGCACCTGGAAGGAATGTTGGGAAAGATAAGAGCTACTGGAATATCGTCCTTCACCCAGAGCTTGTTTCTCAGCATAAAGTTTGTGTAATTTTCACAGAGAGGAATGCTGTGGTTTGCCATTTCAGAGCTTGTTTTCAGTCTCATCCTACTCTCCCAGAAGGAGACCTATGGATAAGTTGCCTATAAACAAGCATCACAGCCAATTTGTTTCAAAGTGCCTTTAATTTTTTATTTCTGTTTTGCTTCCAGTCATCTTTGCTTAATATTGTTCTGTATTTCCTCACAGATTACCATCGTGTTGCCTGTATTTCTTGGTAGATGAATAGCAGTGGTGACTGCAAAAAAGAGGCTATTCAGATAGGTGATGAAGCCTGAAGATATAATTTCCCTAAAAGCTAGCTTAGGCCAATTAAAATTAATAACCATTTCTCATAACTACTGCAGGAGGGAGTTGTGGGTATTTCTGCATGAATGCTGTTCAGGGACGTACTGAAATTGCGTCTGAGCTCAGAACTGTTCGGAAACTGCTTATCTACAGTTTAGTGATTCCACGCCCAACCTCGTAAACCAAGATCTGGCAGCAGTCAGATCCAAGCTGGTCAGCTTGGAGCTACCCTGCAGCACAGCTTTTGGCCAGTTTAAAGTACAGTGAGTTGAGGTTTGCATCGGAAGGGAGGCAGCACACCCACTGCAGTGCTTTGTGGGCTAGCACAGACATAATGGGAAGCCTTTGGTTTGCACTGCTATGGGACAAACTGCCTCTGTTTCAGTTCCTACCACATGAGTAACAATTTGGTTTCAGATAAAGAACCAATAATGCCTTGCAAAAACTGCCCACATAATAACAAAGTCTATTGAAGTCCAGGGATTAGCATTGTAGAGAATGAGAGATTTGAAAGCTTTTGTTCAAAATCGTGGAAGTCTAAGCAAAAAGGTGAAGACAAAAGGTGATGGATAGAAACTAGTCAAACAGAGGACGTAAAAATTCTGAAGAATTGACAAATCAAATTGGCCACATGAAAAATTGTCCAGAGGAGAAATATCAGGTTGTTACGGCTTCCTACCAACAGAAGATACAGAGGTATTTTTTTCACAGTGGATTATGATGGAGCAGGGCCTGGGTAATATTGAACTACTTCTCCAGCATGACATGTTGTGTCACTGGGAAAGCGTGCGATACCATTCTTTGAATAGCAAAGAATGTGAAACTCTTGGATGATAGAAATAGATTGTCACAGAGATGTTTAGCCCTAAAGGTTCAAGATCACTGAAATTTAGCAAAAGACATAAACTGGTTGCTGTCATTATGCTCAGGAATCCAGGCTAATTTTTCAAATAAGAATAAAATAGTGGTGAGAGTGTGCCGTAGTAAATTATCTGTAAATCAGCTAAAGGCCTTTTTTCCTCTGATGGATACTACATGCATATTTTGCAAATGAACTTGCTTATACTCAAATGGCACATTCATTTGCTTTTGCGCTCTCTTCTAATGGAAACCTTTGTCTTTTTCATTTTTTTCTTAAGGTGACTGAGTTTTAGAGGCATATATAGTGATACAGATATTAATATGCATTATTGTAATTGACTGTGATTAATTCTTAATTGTACCTTTTTAACTGGGATGACAACTACAGGGGCTTCAGTTTTTAAAATATGGAGGAATAATTTTTATATGTGATTTAGGTTTCACAGCTGAAAGACGTATTTGGATTAAAGAATATTTTGAGCAAATACAAAGAGGCAGGAGTCTATTTTCAGCCTGAATTACCTTATAATGCTCTGATCCTGTTTTGGTCAAAGATGAATTTGCCCAAGTTCTGTTAGATACCAAGCACCTACACTGTGCTTCCTGGGGAGAAGAATATGGGTAGGATTTGGGTTGGGTTTGGAGGAGGGTTCATTTTGTTTTGAACTGAGCCTGCTCTGAAAGCATTTATTGCTTTTTATGCATTGTGTGTCTACAGATCTGTTGAACAAAGGTTTTTACCAACGTACTTACTTTATGTTGGAATAGTTGAATGTTACGGCAGAAATTTGTGTCGCACCATGATGTTTTCTTGAGATGCTTTGGCTTATCTACGAACCAAAACAAAATGAAAAAGGAAGGCTACAACAGTTGTTAATAATAATATTTATTTATAAATTAAATAATAATATTTATTTATCAAGCTAAATAGCTTTCTTTGAGTAATAGTTGGACAGAAGAAAGTGCTGTTATCATGTTATACCCTTTTGAGTAACAGATAAAAATGGTAAATGACATTTTATCATGACGTCAGATTTGAGTAAGTTCAGAAATTATATAGCGGGTTTCCAGAGTGCCCCATTGAAACTTGGATCCTGACATTTTGAATTCTTCAAGTACAGAAAGAAACGAAAGTCATTGGAATGGCATTTAGCAATAGGTTAAAATCACCAGGGTTTATCAGTCTTGTTACTTTAAACGTATTTTGCTAACATGGAATTTATAAAAATATATTGAAGAAATATGGTGGTGGTGGCTTAGAATCAAAATAAGATTTGTCCATTTATTGGTAAAATAGCAAGGAGACAATCAACTGGTTGCAGCTTTTCAAACAGAATCAGTGGCAATTCTCACTTTAGAAACCTTTCTGGTAGTCTTTTTCTCTCTATAGTTCCTTAAGCGAGATTTAGAAGTTTTTTCCTTCCCACAGTCCTTCCCTGTCTCTCTGGATTTTCTTTTGCTTAAAGTCAGCTGGGAACATAATGTACTTGCCTGTTGTTCATCCTATTTCCTTACTTTGAAGATACTTCCTCTAAAACTTGCTTCAGGATTTCTTGAAGGATGAGATAGGGACATCAATATAGCCTTTTCCCCTTTTTGGCCTTCCTGCTGTTGAAGTACTGGGAATTGCTTATGCTCGGTTTGGTGTGCGACCAGTAGTTTTGTGTGATTACACCGAAAGAGAAGGAAAAAACAAGCTTGGATATGTTTATAAAAGGTAATTATCATTGCAGAGGAAGAAGACAATGATGCAGTAAGCTATCTGAATGACTTGGCATGGAGTCAGTTTTCAATCTCTTTTGTTGTGCTTTGAAAGCATTTATTTTGCCCTTTCCCTGTCCATCTCTTTCATAAGCATCTTGCATGTCCATGAGTAAAATGAACTGCTGATTCCTCCTTCCAGGAGGATGTGCTCAGGGGAGTAGGACTACAGGGGAACTAGAAATTCCTGGGACTCATGACAGGCTGAGATAACCAGGCTCAAGATGTTAGCCACAGTAAATTAGGAGTGCCTTTCTAGTAAACACAGCTGCTGAGACCTTCCAATGCCAGGATCGAGCCGGTCAGCCCCATTTCTAATCTTAAGAGTTGATGGCAGTGTGCTGGAGCTCACGAGTCAGTGACCGTCTGCAGGGTGGAGGCGGCTGGTGCTGAATGCCTCTGTGGTATGGCCCTGCTCAGGCGAGCTCACTGCGAGTTACAGGGTTGCATGAGAGGAATAGAAAAGCTACTTCCTCAGTCTCTGACCAGAATGCATGATAAGGCTTGATGTCAAAAAGGGCAAGATTGGGCTCACAGCAATTATGGCAGAGGCATACTGGTTTCCTTGACAACAAGATTGAGGATTCTTTGTGATTTATTATTTACCACTTCAAACTCTCATTCTCTGATTTAATTAGGGAGAGGGATTTCTGTAAGTCCCCGCCCCCCCCCTTCCAAATTTGAATACCCCCTCATTATTGTTATGACCAGCTACACCTGTCCCAAATTGATGTGGCTTTAAACCAGCAAGAAATTAGGTTTGGCATTTAGCGTTTGGAATTTTAGACAGGTTGCTCAGACAGCAGTTAACTGAAATTCAATGGATATTATGTTGGGTGATGACTTGTTAATCTGCGCTTACTAGCAGGGATAATAGACGTCTGCACTCATCACCTCCCTTTCCACCCTTGCCAACTTCCCCCCTCCCCCGCCAATTTTTTCAAAGGCAGGGACAGCAACAAGTGATACTTCTCTATTATCCTTAGAGCTGTAGGAAAGATAAAATAGTATCTGCAACTGCCAGTTTCCCTTGCTTGGGCAATTCACGTTATTTGCTCCTTGAAGGCTTTATTAGCAATACATCAGCCACTGTTATGTAAACAAAGAGTGTATTTTGATACTTGGGAGTTTTTTTACTACTACCAGTTGGATAGCTATTTTGAAACAGAAATCTTCTCCTAAAATGTGGCTAAAGATGGGAGGTGCAGTCAGTCAGCTCCAACTTCATATGTATTTCAAATATGTATTTCCCACATTTATAAAGCGTTGACTGAATCATGATCTGCGGGGCCTGTTCTAAATTTAGTAATTCAGAATAGAATTTTGAACACAATAATATATATAATAGAGATTTTTATTCAAATGTCAGGGGCAAATCGGTGTCATTATATATCAAGACTGAAATTGGGTCCTCCAAAGGGCATTTTTTCTTAAAGTACTTTCCTGGGTTGCATATTTTTTATTTCATATTCAGCATGAGGTGTCTGCTGCATTTAATAAAATAAAATGAAGGTCACAGAAGATCACTAGTTTTCCCATAATGTATCCCAGTCGATGACTGGAAAAAAGGTAGTAATTGAAATGGGTTGAGGATCATCTCTGCAGACTATATAGAAAATCTGTGTCTTTTTTTAAATTATAAGCATGAATTCTAGTTTTAATTGTGTTTATTTCACTATGTATAATCTTTCAGCTGTACCACTCCAGTTTTAATTTCAAAAGTTTATACGTGTTTTGTCAGCTTTACTTCAGGGAGTTCCTGAAGTGAGTCCATGGGTGTTGCTCTTCCCTTAGTAGGCTGAACGTGAAGCTCATTGAGTCAGTAAGACGACTTACAGTGACCTGAACATGCCTGTGTCAAGTCCTAGCTCACTAATGCACCAGTGCCCCATTAGGCTGTTGAGGGAAACTGACTGCTGAAGCTGCTTCTTTAAAATAGAACAGTCTAATGAAGCTCATTAATGCATTTTTCATTAGAACAAGAATATTGAGTGTCCAGGTTAAATTCTAAGGAATCTATCCTGCACTCATTGAGGTTAATGACAAAGCTCCCAGTGATACTAGTGATGCAGGATGAGAGCTTAATTGGGGTAATTAAGATTCTGCTTACCTAAAATTCCCTATTATTTTCAAGTAGATAAAATATTACAAAATTACTACTATGAAGAGTTGTATAATGTTGGATCTCAACACATCCATCAGAGATGACAGCATTTCAGTGAGAGATAATGTTATTTCTGTATTTTGTATTTGATTCATAAAGTACCCTTGTAATTTTCTAGAGGCCTGTGTACCTGAAAGCTGTCATGAAAAATAGGGTTCGTTTTGGTTCTGGAGTTCAAACATTGTCTTTATTTGTGTATTTGAAGATAATGTGGGCCTTACATTGCTGAAACCCAGTAGGAATCTGAACTTCAAATTCAGCAGTGGCAGAGATGGAAGGGATGCTGCAGGAGTATCGTGGGATTGTACGAATTTCAGAGAAGAGTTTCATTAAGGGCAACTTACTCTGTGGTAGTGCAGACGTACTAGAATCACAGTTTGTACCAAAAACACAGCTTGCTCACTGAGTAGATAGGATATCCAGCTTTAGTGCCTTCCAGGGAGTCTGAAGCCTCCGTTATAAATGATTATGTCAGGATGCCTGATTTAAATAGTTACCCTAACACCTGCTCATTCCTGCCTCCTTTGGACACCCCTAACCTTCTCCTTCCCTCCTTGCCATCCCCAGCAGATGAACAACTCCCTCCTCAATTACGCTGCCATAACGGCTGCTTTGATCATGCTCTGAGCTTGCTCTGGAAATTATCTTGATTAATCAAACTCACTGCTGTAAAAGAAACAACAATGTAAATGGATGGACGAGTGGAGGGACCCCATGGGTGCAAGCAGGGGCTGGCAGTCAGCCGGGCAAGGCTGTCTTTGCTGGTGCAGGACGGTGAGGCGGTTGAGCCCTGTGGGAGCCACAGCTTCTGGGGCAGCCCTGTGCTCCCTCCCGACCTGGTGGTTAGATGAGGCACCATCCCCTCTGACTTGGCAGAAGCCCTCTGCCTGTTTGTACACCTAAATAATGTATCAGGAGAACATGGTGCTTTTGGTAGGAAAGTGTCGGTTTAGGTGGTGTGGAAAAAAGCGGAGCAATCAGATCTTTCATACTTCACAGCTGCCTCCTCCTGAAATACTTGCTTTAGACACATAGGGAAAGATTTTTCTAAAAAGGAAACTGACCTGGCACAGTGAAGTACTATGCAAAATACATTAATTACTGAGAAAATTGCCTTCCACATCTGTAGTAACAGTGCAGTGCTTCTGTCTTGCTGTTTACTGAGTTTATACTGTAGCACCTAACGATGATTTTTTTCCCCCTGGTCTGGTGCGGAGCTCTCCTAGTCCTGTCCTTTATTATTGCTTGTATTAAGATCAATGAACAACTTCGGAAGCTATTAGAATGTGTGCTTCTAAATAGAAGTAATTAGCAAATACAAAGTTTTCCTCTCTGTGTTGTGTTACAGTGTGTATTCATCCCTTTTGTTACTTTCTAATGTAAATAGCATTAATTACGGAACTTTTATCACATAATTATGGAAAATTGTTTACTTTCCGTCTTAGTACTCAGAGAGAAATTTCAGGGATCCTGATTTTTCTTCTATTCAATTTGAGCACTCATTAGCTGGTTCTCTAAAAGCTGAGAGCATTCTACCATCCACTTTGTGACATTTGGGGTGGAGGGGGCACAAATTCCAAGATTAAAACGCAGAATCCAAACTCAGAAGCCCCGAATTTGAATCCAGGTGGAGTTCATCAATCTTGTCGCTTTATCTCCCTGGTCTTTCATGTTTGCAATGGGGCATATGGATATGCAGTTCCTTTATAGGTGATTAACAGCAGTTTGAGAGGGTAGCAGAGGTGCATATTTCCTTTATTTACTCTGGAAATAGTACCTCTGTTGCTATTCTTTCTTACTTCCTGTCTGCCCAGGGAGCATGTTAGAACTGCGTATATTCTGAGGACTTTAAAAATAACCAATTTATTGATAAACGATTAAATAGTTTTCTTCATGCAATTTAATACTCAGAGGATGCTCTCAAGTGTCTGCGTAGGATTATTCCATGATTCCCCGAATGTGCCAGAACCTTAAGTATGTTGTAAAAACTCTGTATGGTATATTTCTCTCCTCTCTATAATAGTCTTTTAGGAATCCACCAGTATTTCACAGAAGGTAAGGCCAGGAAGAAGGCCTTTCTCTCTGACAGGCATTTTCTGAGATTGCTTGCCACTGTTGTCTCATATCTATTTGTAGGAATATTTGAAGTGATGGCACATTTACCTTGAAGTACATTCATCACATTGTTCTTCTCCTTGTTTTCAAAAGGTATGACGGTGTATTTTGGTTTAGCAGTTTCCTCTGCAGGATCTTGAGCTTTTATGTTTCCAAGGGTTCTTCTTTCTACTTCTGAGTCCTCAGAAATGTTTCAGAAGCTATACTGAATGAGAAGTGGGATTGCTGTGCTGTTTGCATACTCATAAGCACTTTTTAAGTGGCTTGCCATCATTAAAGTTAACCACATAATTTTTCCACTGTAATTTATATTGTGACAATTGACTCCACCCCATCATTTTACTGGAGAGAGTATATAAACTTTAGATTATTGCATGATTCCACTCCGTATATAATTCTGTTTGTAACCAAGAGGACACCCCCTTTATAATTTTACAACTGTGATTTCAGATATTGCCATGTTGTAGCTATCGTACAATATTTTAAATATGTGATAATTTTTTAACACTAGGCCAGTATTTAGTATTTTAAACTCTGCCACTTGTAGAATAGCATTTTCTTTAAAATAACACAGAATTATCGATGTCCAGTTTCTTCCCCATTTTAGTGATGTGAAATGTTTTGCTTTCTTACACAGGTTAGAGTATAACCTGTTTAATAAGGCAGTGTACGCAGAATGTCAAGAGTTATTATTAGAAGCCAACATGTCACCTGCTGAAATAATTTAACTTTCACCAGTGCACATATTCTCAAGGAAATGGTACATCTGTGCATGGTTTTGATGAACCTCTGAGGTGATAAGGCTTTTTGATTCTTAAAGATGGGAATAAAAGCATATTTCTTTTGTGAGCTGTTGCCTCTGAATACTGCCGATGGAAATTCCCTGTTCTTCCTCTTCCTCTGCCCCTCCTCAGTGCATGGTTTCCAATAAAAAATGATTGAGATAAAAGATGAATTGTTGTCAAGATGCATTTTTATGGAAAATAAAAGAATATTTATTTTTATTCTGCTACCAGTATCCTGTGCAGAGGAAATAATTCAACAGGAAATCCTGTTGACACAATATTTCTGACCCATCAGCCTTTGTGTGTCTTACCTCCCTGTTTCAGAGGTTGTTTCTGATTCAGAAGCTTCTCCTTCCTGACAGGTGGTGTGCTCAGGGAGTTCACAGTTGGTAAACTGAAGATAACCTCCAGGAGGGGGATTTACAGAGACCAGGGGACTTACTTGCCTTGAGAAATTTTGAAGATGCAATGTGTTTAACGGCAAGAAAGGAAAGGGTAGAGTGCTTTTTGCGAGCTGGCAGAGGATCAAGTGTGTATGATGTGAAGGAAAAAAGGAAGGAGATTCTTGCAGCCTGAGAACAGACATCTGGCTGGCAAAAGAAAAGAAATATCATTGACAGATGAATACTGTTTCAAACTGGGATAATTTTAGATCAAGAGGGCAAAGTTTTGCTCTCATGCATGCAGCTCCCACTGGAAAGGGATGGAAAAGGTGCGTGCATATGAGAATAAAATTCAGTTCTAAGTGAGAACTGAACAACACATTTTTACACTAGATATTTAGACTTTCATGTTTAGGTCACGTGGTTTCCATCTGCCACATGCAGGCATTGCTAAAATACTGCCAGGAGCCAGGCTCTGGTTTTGTGACTTTCATTAAAGGAATTAGTGGTTTCTACCCAGTTTCAGTGTGGCTGGATTCGAAGTGCAGAAGCCCATTTTTTCACAATTTAGCATTAATTAGTACTCTTGTGGCAGCCTCGGCAGGCAAGTGAAGGCTTAAATGGGCATGAAGACCAAACTATCTCTTTTCCCATACTGGCAGTTCCTTCGAAATAGGGTTGAGACGTGATGGGCTAATGTGGGGATGCGTGCACAGCTGCTGTCTGGGCTGTGCTTGTTCCAGATGATTGAAGGACTTCACTTTACAGGCCTGTCAAAATAGCACTCTTTTCTCTCCTGCTATTAAAGAAAGAGAAAACCACACAAACACCAACAAAAACACAGTCCAATACAACCCCACCAAAGCACACACCGCACCCCACCCCCCCACCCCCCCCCCCGCCTTGATCCTGATACCTTGGAGAAACATGTTCTTGTCCTTCTGAATGAGGGGTGAGAGCTGTTTAGGAGAACTTAAATGAGAACCTTGCCAGCTGTACCTAGGAAGGATCGACACTGTTACATTAAAAGGCTGAGATGCTCCTGCTCATGTTAGGTTTTGCTGAATCATTCAGCAAGGTGCAGAAAGCAGGTAAGCCCTGACTCTTTTTTTTTTTTGCTGAAGAGAGCCTCACAGGGATATTTTTGAGAATTGCATGGAGACTGGAAAACGTAGAAGGAAAATTCTAATAAGTTTCAGTGAACCTGGAAGGCAGGACCCATCCTGTGTGAGTCAGAGGTTGTAACTCAGGCTTCTGCCCTGACTTTCATTAATCAGAGACACACCGTGCTCTGTGTTTATGTACACTGAATATTAAGTATATAATTAGAAGAAATTACCTACAGCTCTAATTCTGCTGCTCACGCTCAATACTGAAGAACACGAAAGATTTTCTAAATGTTATTTTTGTAAGACTAAATAATGATCTAATAAAACATAGAAAATAATTTTAAAAACCCAATGGTAGGTTAGTTAATATTTCTAAAAGCATTATTGATAGCAGTTGACATTCCTATTTTGTAAGGGATATGCTTCCAGATTTTAGCCAACTAATTAAAATACAAAGCAGTATGTCCAAGAAGCAGAATTCTAGAAACCAGTGTTAAAAATCACCCCTCACAGCTAATTTAATCAATTAAATATTGCCTTGTGTCAGTGTAATTTAGTCAAGTCTGTTCCTTAGGATTTCAGGCCTCTTTGTTAAAGTTCGAATAATGAGCGTACTTTCATGTACCTTGTTTTGAGTTAATCCCATTTTTATGAATGAGTTAAAAAAAAAAAAAAAGGAAGATGTCCCTTGCTAGAAAATAGGTTTCCTTCCCTGAATAATCCCTTGTCTCTAGATGTCCCCTCCTTCCAGCATCTCAAATGAAAATGAATGTATACTTAAAATGGCAAAGAATACAGCTGCTGGAGAATATATTTTAAATGTTCTCTTCCTGCCTAACTTGACCCCTACTGAACAGTGGGGTTTTGTCTGCCGGGCTGCAGCTCCTGGCTGCAGGGTTTTCCTGAAAGAAGAGCTGAGTGCTGTGAACTCCAGACCTCCGTGCAGTATCAGAAGCTCTTACTGTGCCAGTGTAATCTTTTAATAGACATGCTTGCCAGAATGACTTTTTCCTTCAAAGATAGAATTAGAAAGCACAGTTGTCATTTAAATTGCCTCTGTCTTTGTAGTAGTTGGTAGTGATCTGTTGACCAGGATTGGATAATTTAAAAGCTGTTTAACAAAATAGCATGCTTGTCTGTGTGAAATACATGCAGTGCTGAGAGACGGGGAGAAGTCTCCCTTGACAGAGTTCATGGGATTCTTTAGAAACTGCAGGATGCTAAAGCTTTACTGCGGAATTATAAAAGCTTTGCGAAGCCCATGTTGAGAATTTGCATGATTTTCAGATGGCAAAGTATGTTCAGCTGTCTCTCTGCTACCTCCGTGTGCGCACATACGCACTTCACTGGAAGAGGATTCTCAGCAGAGTTTTTGTCAGGCTTTTCATTTGTTCAACGTGTATTACTGAAATGCTGCCCAAGATGCATCACTTCGTCTTGTGTAGAATTTGAATCATCATGTTGCATGATTTGGTAAAATAAAAGAGATTGTGAAAGAGACGACTGTAAACATTCTGTTTGAAAAGATGTGCTCTTTTCAAAAGACCTTTCTGTTAGAGCCAAAAACACAAGAAGCAATATTTCGTTGCTCTCAGGCACATATATATTTGTTTCTGTAAAGATTTGTTTTGGATACTCAGTTCTTCCAGTATCTGCATTCTTTGAAATAATTTTATATTTCCATGTTGACTTTCTCTGTGCTTTAAGTTTTAATCAAAGGTTCCTTGCTTCTGATGTCAAGGAGTACTGATGTTAGCCTGTTTACATTCCAGTGTTTTTCCTCGGTATGTGGTGAACTTTCAAATATGGTGGTGCTATTTACTTTAATCTACCAAATTTAGCACACTCTCTTATTATTGACAGCTGAAAAAGATGGTATGCTAGTGGGCAGGATGCTGTGACTTACTAACTTTTCTTTGCACTTTGACAAATTTATGTTATCTGTCTAAAGACAAATAGTTTCTATAAAGGAATCAAGACTGTAGAATGGTGAATAAGGGATTGCAAACTTACATAAAATGATTTTTAGCCAAATGTGAATTTAGCATATTTCTGAAACGGGGTTCTGAGTTACAATTTTTTCCTAGAACTCTTATTTTCATTTCATAAAGTGTAAGAGGAAAGATTTTTTGTTTGTAGTGTTTCATATAGATTTTTTTTTTTCTCAGTGTGTTTTTCCACATGGATTGATCAATAAAGCATTACAGATTGTATATTACCACTAAAAATCCCCTCTACCTTTTTTCCTTAGGAATGCAAATTCGCAAAAGCAGTTTATTTTCTTCTTAAATTAAAGAGCCTGCACTCAACTAATTTGTGAGCAGATAAAACGTAGAGGAAACATATGTTTGCCAGGAAGCTTTTTTATAATCAAAACAGTCAGCCGGATAGAAAGCACACTATTTTTCTCATTAGGTATTAATCTTCCATTTTGGGGAAAAAAAAAAAAAAAAGCCAAACGGCAAACCACCACATACAACACTGATTTATATATGCAAACGTGAATGAATCAGAGACAGCATATGTTTCATCTGGTAATACACACTTACTTGAGTTAATGTTAAGGCTGTGTTGGAAGTCCTAGCTGGGCAACAGAAAGATCTTCGCAATCGGGAAGCACTTTGCATTCTTGGGTGGCAGACAGCAGTGCCATCCATGGCACAATTTGCCTTGAAACAGTTAGTAGGGAGACAAGGAACGCTGATTTCAACTGCGGGATGATAGCCAAACAAAATAGGTTTATGCAAGGTACAGTAAGGCAAGCAGCAGGCTGAACACAGGTTGGTTGGAAAACAAAGCATTGCAAATATTCATGAGGAATTGCACTGGAGATAAAAAGTTACTGGTGACAACAGTAATTATTGACAGAGCCACATACTTACGTCTAAAAAGCTCTGGAATGATGCAGAAGCAGGCAGTAGCATTCATATGCTGGTCGTTCAAACTTCCATCCTGTGGCATTGCATCTGTTTATCTGGAATTATCTTCTGAATGTAAATGAATTTCAGTCCTAAGTCATTGCACCTGTTGCCAAGAGGTGTTTATTCCAATCACTTGCCTAAAGCGCAGGGAGTTATTGCTTGACGTTTTATAGCTCCAAAAAGAGCTGTCGTTTCAAAATCATTTGTTCAGAGAGGAGAAAATGGAGCAAAACAGTTCATTTTACCCTAAGCACTGCTATTTGGCAGTATTCACATTTGCACGGCACAAAGCTGCAATATTGATTTTTCGCTCACAGGGCCTCCCACAAGTTCTTTCGTCGATTGTCAGGGTAGCAAGATGGATTGAATTACACTTTGCTTGTTGATACACTTATTTTTTCTTTGTTGATAGGAAAAAATTACAAATAAAGCTTCAGCGTAAAGATCACAGCAGCTTTGTTAGTGGACTTTAAACTTATTTAGTTAAAATTCTTCCTGCACCAGAGAAATTCCTTAGAGCAGTCTCCCCACCTAATGCTTGCTGCATTGTTTTGCTTTATCGCTTGCTGCTTTTGCAATGTAACACCTACATTATAATCTCAGGTGTGACCTCTGTTGCCTGTGAAGTGATCTAACCTTGCTCTAGTATTTTTAATGTTTGTCCTCATACAGAACTTCTCATGGATGCCTGCAGGGGGGAAAAATTGCAGGATAAAAACACGTTCACTGTACTTAGAGCAGTTGCCATAGATGATGAAATAAGATTTGCAGGCAGCTGATTTCTGTAACAAACTGCGGAGCTCTCATCTTTGAATTCAAGGTATTTCCTAGTAGACGTGGAGACAGTGCTGCAGGATTTACAGTAAGGGTTTAGTGCTTGTCACAGGCAGCTCAGTGTCAACCCTTGCCCCATAGCGTTCCTGACCTGCTGCTGCATGTGTAGCCACCGACACCTCAGCAGCTGTACCCTATGCCACCCCTTCCCCTCCCCATCTGCCCTTCTACAGAATACCCTTTGGACAGGGGAAGCTGCTGTTTCTCTTCTCAAAACGCAAAAGTTTGGGGAGGGTGGGGGGGTGGCCAGACTCTCCAGGCAGGCCATGGTGGTGCCATGCCCTGGAGGAAGCCCTGCTGTGTGCCAGAGATACAGGCAGCACTGCCAGCAGCTGGCAGTATGAGTTTTATATGGACGGCATTAAATTTGACAAGAGCAGTAGGATGTAGGAATGGCAGTCACTAGCAGCATTATATTTGGTCCCACCGCGGCTGTCGTGATGGTAATCAAAGGAGCTGCTATATGCATGTGTGGTGGGGGCTTTGCACGCACCCCTCTCTATGCCCATTTCACGCCCTCACTGAGCCGTGAGCAGCTTCTGTATTCGTTGTATTAATTTGCTGCATGGGAGGAACATGTAGTGTGTTAATGTGATGGATTCGTGTTTTAGCTCTTTCCATCTTTCAGCTCATGATACTTTAGCACACCTCTAATAATAATGTTTGCTATTGCACATGGTATGTGCAGCTGAACCGACAGGAGTGAATTTGAGATGGAATTGTGGTGCTTTCCATGGCAATATGGCTTCTTCCCATATTAACAAATACTGAAACATATCACCAGAGTAACGGTACTGTTGGATGTGATTCCTCAAAATGTAAAGGCAGACCTGGTTGCTGCATTCTGGCCTTCTCCTTGTGCTGGGGTGAATTCCCACACAGCCAAAGAGCTGGTCCTCTGAGACCTCATCTGCTCTTTTGCAGTGAAGGAGGTTAGAGTCAGACCAGCCTCTTGCATTAGTTTACTATACAAGTTGGACAAAAGCGGGTGCTGGTGCAGAGGGAAGGCGGGGTGTGCAGACAGAGGAGGGGTAGATGGGCTCTGGTTGCCAGGAAGCTACATCCAGACATTGGTGTGATCATTATCAACAGCTCTTTTTTGCAATCCTAACAGACAGTTATCTTCATACAGTAGTTTTAATCCACAGATCATTAATTCAGTAGAAAAACTGGCAGCCTCTGGTTCGTGTGAAAATTTACTATCAAGGGGTTATCTCAAGTTGTTCTTGATCTTCTTAGATCCCGCTTCCTTGCCTCTTCTAAGCCGTCATACTTTTTAAGAAAAGTTTATTTTCTCTGCCTTCAAAACACTGTAGAGCTCCCTCTTTCCGTACTTACTGGTTATTTCTCTTTGCTGTTACAACTTGTCTCCAGCAGCCTGCACTAAAATATTAATGGGCTTGTGCTGTACTGTATTAGGATGACTTTTTAAAAATAGGCATATCTGTAAATCTGGTGAAAATAGAACGGATTTACTATTTTAAAGAAATAGGTATTTAACAGTGCCATGTTACCCAACTTGTCTTCCAGAAGGCAGTAATGCACACATTTTGTAAGAAACAGAAATATTCTGTTTAATACTAATCCACCAGTAGCTGTGTACAAGAAAGTGTGGAATGCAGATCTGCCGTTTGTGGTACTGATCATTTATGCATTTGTTCAGAATCTCAGCTGTTTGTATTTTTGTATTTTTGGTTTTTTTTGGGTTTTTTTGGGTTTTTTTTTTTTTTTTTGTAAAAGGCACTGAAACGCTGAAGTTCAACTAGGTAAAGGATCAGAATGTACATAAGATCTGGTGGCACAAACATGTCCATAAAATAGCTAAGCAAAAGAAATCAACTCTTCCTGGAGAAAGGAAGATACAGAATCATAGAATAGTTAGGGTTGGAAAGGACCTTAAGATCATCTAGTTCCAACCCCCCTGATGGGCAGGGACACCTCCTGCTAAACCATCCCACCCAAGGCTCTGTCCAACCTGGCCTTGAGCACGGCCAGGGATGAAGCATTCACAACCTCCCTGGGCAACCCATTCCAGTGCCTCACCACCCTAACAGGAAAGAATTTCTTCCTTATATCCAATCTAAACTTCCCATGTTTAAGTTTTAACCCATTACCCCTTGTCCTGTCACTGCAGTCCCTGACGAAGAGTCCCTCCTCAGCATCCCTCCTGACGAAGAGTCCCTCCCCAGCATCCCTATAGGCCCCCTTCAGGTACTGGAAGGCTGCTATGAGGTCCCCACGCAGCCTTCTCTTCTCCAGCCTGAACAGACCCAACTTTCTCAGCCTATCTTCATACGGGAGGTACTCCAGTCCCCTGATCATCCTCGTGGCCCTCCTCTGGACTTGTTCCAGCAGTTCCATGTCCTTTTTATGTTGAGGACACCAGAACTGCCCACAATACTCCAGGTGAGGTCTCACAAGAGCAGTGTAGAGGGGCAGGATCGCATCCTTCAACCTTCTGGGCACGCTCCTTTTGATGCAGTCCAGGATATGGTTGGCTTTCTGGTCTGTGAGGGCACACTGCTGGCTCATGTTAAGTTTCTCGTAAGTTTTTCTTATATAAGTTAAGAAAGACTAATGAAGTTGGAATTATGGTTTTGTGTGGGGTGTTTTTGTGGGGTTTATTTGATTGGTTGGATTTGTTGGTTTTGGTTTTTTTTTTTTTTTTAAGTTATTTCTGCATTTGCAAATCCTGCCTCTTCTGCTGCTTCCCACTTTCAGACACAGATTGATTGTGCCCAAACAGGGAAGAAGGAAGCAGAGAGAAAAGAGGTGGGAACAGTAACATGCAATGTAGCCATCCAGACAGGCAGCACTAGCAAGGGTTAGAATAAATGAAGAGGAATTTCTCCTTTCTCAGATTAAGGACACAGCAGCAGTGATGTAGGGATATGACAGTTTCATGAAAGATGCTTCCTTCACTTAACGTGGTACCAGGGCAAACTGTTTAAAGGTGCGCTTCCTTTAGCACGCTGATGAGAACTGGTGCTCATGTGACAGAAAAAGAATAGTGCAATGAATGTATTCTTTAGGCTCAAGTTTAATCCCTTTTTTTCTTCCCCCTTTTTTTTTTTTTTTCAGGTTTCAGCAGAGCAGCACTACCATTTGGTTTGGTTAGGAGGGAGCTCTCCTGTGAAGGCTACTCCATTGACCTCCGGTGTCCAGGAAGCGATGTTATTATGATAGAAAGTGCTAACTATGGACGGACAGATGACAAGATTTGTGATGCTGACCCTTTCCAGATGGAGAACACAGAATGCTTCCTTCCAGATGCCTACAAAATTATGACACAAAGGTAAATATATATATATATATAAAATTTGAGTCCTAAAGAGGAAAAATGCCAGAATTAACACAGTAAGAGGTATATACTGTAGGAAGTACTGAGTCATAGCTGCCAGTTTACTATTGAGGAGTATTATTTCTATCAGATAATACTAGATGGAATTAAAAAGTATCACTTGTAATTAGAGAGTTGGGGTTTTTTCAATTCCATGGGTAAAAGTTAAAATGCAGGAAGATAACTGCAAGGAGAATTTATTTACTTACAACAAGAAACATTTTATTTACTTGGAAATTCCCTGTCTCCTTGTCTTTTAGGTAGTCAAACAGTATTCAAAATGTGTCCAAACAGATGCATTTTTCATTAACTGCTACATTCCCTGGCAAAGTTACACATTTCATATGAATGCAGTAAATTATTGCCATAATTCCCACCTGTAAAATGCGTCCAGTGGAAAATGTCAGAATGATTAAATGCCAAGATGGTAACATACCGTTACACATGTGTGTACAGAAGCATATGTGCATGTATTAGCTCAAGTTTAGAATCACAGAATAGTTAGCGCTGTAAAGGACCTTAGGATCATCCAGTTCCAGCCCTCCTGCCATGGGTAGGGATGCCTCACCGTAGACCATGTCACCCAAGGCTCTGTCCAGCCTGGCCTTGAACACTGCTGGGGATGGAGCATTTACCGCTTCTTTGGGCAACCTGTTCCAGTGCCTCACCATCCTCACAATGAAGTATGTCTTAGTGACAGTGTTTGTCAGTCAGAGAACATCATAATCAGTCACAAGAGTCAAAGAATCTTAGGGTCACTTAGGTTGGAAAAGACCTTTGAGATTGAGTCCAACCATAAACTTAGTACTGCCAAATGGGCCACTAACCCAAGTCAGAAAGCTCCAGTAAGTGTTTTTTGTACAAAAAGTGCATCAGAACTGAGATTCACAGAAATTCTGTGCTACAAGGGTGCATAAAGGCAGCAGTCACCTGGTGCTGACAGTTGTGGATGTGTCAGCACAAATTGGTCACTGGCATTGTTACTGGCTTAAACTACAAGCCTGAGTAAGTTCAGGATTGGTGGGAAGTCTTCCTCCCAGTGCATTTTTCATAGGGTGAGGAATCTGTACGTAAAGGGGATGTGAGTAACCTGGGAGCTTTCTGGTGCATGTGCACAGATGTCTGAAATGAAATATGCAAGTTGTCCTTCATGCTGTACTCCATGCTCTGTCTTCTGTTGGAACATGGTAGCACTCAGTAAGGTACAGTCACATCTTAAAAATAGTTTTCCATTTTGATTTCCCAAATGACTAAAGTTGTCGTGAGTGTGACTCTTATATTTTTTTTTTTATCATTTTAATGGGAATACATAGATTCTCTCTACTTGTGTAGTAAAACATTTTGGCTAGCTCTCAGGCTTCAATTTCAAACATTGGAGGTAAATTAAGGATATCAGGCCTTTTTATTCTTGTTCTGTGTTCAACCTGTGACTTGTTCTATGATCAGTAAAGGAAAGGCTCCATCACTATGCTAGTAAAAAGGTAATATAACTTCTTTAAATCATTTTTGAATTATCTTTTTGTGGTTCTAGTTCGTTGCTGTTAATTAGATCAAGCCAGATTTCCGTTGAGACTGCAGAAGCAGTGTCATCATCCTCTAATCTGTCAACTCCCTTTGAAACCACCTTCAATTGCTTTTGTAAATGTAGTGCCTCTCTGTAGACTTCCTTGTTGTGTAAAATGCATGTTGTGTTTTGATCAAAGTCCTCCTTATGTTCACGGCAAATATACAGATTAAGGTAGTCAGAGACAAATAACAGAGGCACAATCTTGCTTAAAGTGACATCAAACTGTTACTGGAAAGCTGAAATTTCAATCCTCCCTTTCCAATTAATCAACTATAAGTTTATGGTAGCAGAAAGTATTTTTTAAGTTCCCCAGTCTTCCACTCTTACCTTTTTTTCAACAGATTAAGATGAAGTTGTGATCACATCTTTGACATTGTTTCAGAATACCTGTGCTCAGAGAGAATTTCTGGGTTTTGTTCCTTTTTTTCTTCGTGGCCTGAATGAATGGCAAAGATCATTTGACACTTTGCTTTCTATTTTTTCTGGCATTTATAGTAATTTAGAAGTTTGCTTTCATAGTTTTCTCTCTCAGTCCAAAGTAGAAAAGCTGTCACTTGTCTTGTTTAATCTTTTCTCAAAATTGCTTAATTTGTGCTATATTGCAAGCGTAGAAGAACATTGCAAATTTCATATGAAAGATTTAAAGTTCTTGCATCTCATTTATTTATAACGCCATTAGTGATCATAATTTTTTGTTGTCTAAGGCAAACTGTTATTTGGTACTCAGCACATGTCCTTAATCTGATATCTAAAAGTACTGCATCAGCTGTATTTTGATGGCAGCAATTGCATAGAAAAATCTCGCCTGAAAGGACTATGAGATTCATTGGGGATTTTTTTTAACTGAGTGGGGAAAAAAAAAAAAAATCTGTTAGAACATTTGATCGCAAGCAAAACTTTTCTTCCATACCTTTACAAATAAGCAGCAGTTGTTTCTAGATTGCTAATTAAAATCCTACAGTGTTTACTTGTAAGGACTAATGACACATTTTTATCACTTCAGCCAGCAGTGTTTCTACCACTGCGTTTGACCACTCAATTCAGTTTAGACCTGCAGTTAAATGTAGTTCCACAGCAATTATTAAATACTCATTGTTCATTTGCAGCATTACTCCACAGCTTTTGCACAGCAACTACATTTACTGCAGTTACAGCGTGAAAACACTAGCTTAATGAGATCAATACTGTGAAATCTGAAGATTGAAAAATAAGATGAGGTTTCCAGTTGAACACAGAGCCATGTAATCACATGCCCTGCTCCCCTTCCAGAGAATTTGAGATACTAGCACACAAACTTTGCTGGTATCCACCTGTGCATCAGCTTCTCTTTCTCAGAAGAAACTGCTACTTGATCTTTTCTCCCTCCCTTTTCTTTCTTTTCTGCAGTTCTCAAAAGATTTTTAACTTAATGCTTTCCTAGGAAGCCTGAGTAGAACACTAATGACTTCATTGCTTTGCTTTTACCTTTGTAAAGTAGTTATTAAATTTTTAGTCCCTGATTGAAATTAGATCCCAATTATTCCAGAATAAAGTCTTTCAGATGTATTTAGATTCCGTGTAAACTTCAGACTGGCATGGTTAAAATTAAAGCTTTGAAGAAAGAGACTAGACCTTTAGAAAATCCCTCTCCCCTTTCACACTTCTCTGATAATTAACCCCGGCGTTTGCATACAGTCAAGTTGGAGAGATCCTACCACACGCTAAAGTTGAGTTTAGGAATAGGCTTATTAGTGGAATATTTGGTGAGGGAGTAGTGTAAGTGAGAGTGGCAGAGGACCTGTGTTTCAGGCAATTTAGATCTTAAAATAGTCAGGCTCCTTGGTGCTCTGCTGTCCTTTAGCAGGGACAAATCTCCTCCATTTCCTCTTTGTTTAGAAAGAAATTAAATGAACAGGGAAGCAGAAGATGCAAAGCAGCCTGAGGAAATTACTGTAGTCGCTTGCTTATAAAGTGTGATAGTGTGGCTGTAGCCAGAAAACTGTCACAAGACTTTGAAGTTGATAAGGCTAAATAGTACCACTCTTTATAGGCACAGCAGAGGTCTGAAAATTAACATGATAAAATTTACTTACGACCTAGTCCACTTCATTGTAAGTGGATTGCAGGTGAATTTTGTGAGTTATATGCAAACCGCCTACGTGTTTATGAGGGCTTTCTGCCGCCAGTGTCAACTTCAAAGCCACCGCTTGCAGGTGGATGGGCCATACGGTTTTCTCAGGACAGGCACTAAGTATTAAAGAAATACCGCATAGTGTTTGGAGTTCTCTTTTTATTAGCTTAAAATAATAACGTATATTTAAAAGTACCTGTAAATGCTTAAAATACGTTTCAGTACATTTCTAACGTATATTTAAAAGTACCTGTAAATGCTTAAAATACGTTTCAGTACATTTCAAAGACGGAGGCGTGTTATATATGTAATTTATAGTGGAACAATAAGCTACAGAAATGCATTTTTTGCATGCTGGGACATTTCACTTCTGAATTAAAACCAGGCTTTTTTTAATAGGAATCATATTTCCTAGGTCTAAACTTTTTAAGAAAAGTTTCCAATTAGCTTAAAGGTTAGACAATATAACTATCTTTGTGAATCCAGTACAGTGCAATTAGATGATAATTTTGCCCATATATTTAAATAAATACTTTTGTAGTGTGGCAGATAATTATTTTCCATAATATAATTCTAAATTTTGAGAAATGCAGTATTAAAAAAATGTCAGGTCCATCTCATTCTGTATACTTTGTTTTTTGAGTGATTTACAGTTACAGATGTTGGGGGGGGGTGTAGTAAAAAATGAACATTCTGTATTTAAAGAAAATAACAGCTTATTAACTCTGAATCTGTGAAATAATTTACTTAGATGCAAAATTCAGGCATTTACTCTTGACAAACAATTTCATGTTAACTTCAGAAGGAAAGCATTTTTTCCTCCTAATAAAGGTTACTATACCTTGAATTTTTAAATAGGAACTTCTGATCTGTCTTCTGATACTGAGAGCATAATCATTGTAATCATAAAAAGAGGAAAAATTAAAAATCTTTTAAACTACAGATCTTGCAGCACATGCAAGCATCCACATAAGAAACTACGATCTCACAGTTTCAGTTTATTTTTGATCTGCAACAGAAAGGAGGTTACGTGAATCCTGCAGTGGAATGGCCTTGAAATTCTATTTTCATCTACAATTTATACTATAATTGTATCTTTATGTGATCGTTACTAAACATATTTAATTAGTATCGTTTTGCTTTTTATATATGCGTAAAGCAAACCTCAGTATAAATGTAAGCATAAATATTACAAATGTTAGGTATAATAGATGAACTTAGGAACTGCGGTTTTTTAAAATACCCTTCCTTTTACAACATTGCTGCAGAAAAATAAAGTGATTAAAAGAGGAATAAATCCTCTATAGCAGTGAGTGTTTTCTGTTGCACGCATCCTGTCCTATCTATAGCACACACAACACATGTACCTTCAATTACTGTGTCTGTTGTGACACCAGTGAAGAGTTCATGCCTGGGTTTTTGTTACCATGAACTTTTCTCACATGGCAATACTCTTAACCTGTTACGTCCATCATCTTTCTGCAAGACAGCTGCACTTAAACAGAGGGTCTTCAAAATGTAAGTGAAATGCCTCCTGCCCCACAGAGTGATAAAGGGAAAGCCGAAAGCAGCAGTGTATCCATTCCTTCTCCTTAGACTTTATTTTTTCCTTAATCCTTCCCAATACAAGAGTGGGAGAATGGATTCTCGTTCTTTTCCATCTATTCGCATGTCCAACAAATATGTTATTTTGAAAAATCCTATATGTAAATCAGAATGGGACATTTTTGAAAGACAAAAAAAGTGAGTTCTCCTCTGACAAAGACACATCTTTCAAGCCCCCTGTCTTGTTCCTGCCTGTCAGGTCTGCAGAGGAAACACTGTCATACCATATTAGTGTCCTTTCAAGTGAAAACAAGTTTGGTCTGTTCCGCAATGTGAGTGAATAAAGAAAATCTTCTACTGGACTCCAGGCGTGGGTGGATGGTGGATAAATCTCGTGTAAGTGATTAATCTCACTCATCGGTGTGAAAAGGTCTCACCAAAAACAAACTTCGTAACGGGTGTATTTGGTGGTAGAAGGCAAAGCCTGCTGTGGGGTCACTGCAGAGCTGAATTCAAGCCTTTGCAAGACTTCCACAAAGTCTTGCAAAGCATTGTGGTGCCTCAGAAATAGCTTCATCAGGGCCTACCGTTGAGTCTGTGTTTAAACTGTAACACTCTTCAGATTTGCATTTCTTAACGTGACTTAAAACAGTTTTCACGGGCAGAATTTTACCCTCTGCCATTCACAAATGACTGTGATTGAGATAACGGCACTTTACTTCGGGGGTCTGCCAGGCTCAAACAAGGGCTCTGCTGACCCCTGCTGCTATGCTTGCTTTTTCCTTTGCTTTTCCTTCTGCAGCTGAAGATTGCCTCCCTTTGCTAAAGATACTACATAGTGGAAAGTGTCTCAGAATAAGAGAATACACCCTGCCTTTTTCTACTTTGCGGTCATTAAGAGCTTGCATATCTGTCAGAGAAATACAGATGCTGATGACAGGATAGCAGAGGCTGATGTGGATAAGGTACATTCTTGGAATTTATGCACATCAGAGTTGCTGTAGTACTGATGCCGATCTCATGTATGAGGTCCTTCTTTTGATTTGACATTCCAGTGGTTTCTGGTTCAGCTTGCTGACAATTGCTTCACAAGCATTTAAAAAAGATTATCACCATTAGATGTGTTTTTTAAGCATCTTTTAAAAGTGAAGGCTTCTACCCATCTGAAACAGACGTGGGTCTTAGTACGGCAGGCATCCCCGTGAGTATTTTGATGTAGCAGAAGCTTAAAAATGCTTTTTATTTTTAAACTAAGCTTTTCACTATGCTGGGCCATGGCCCAATGGATTTTTGTTTCGTTTTCTCTGTGTTAGTTGCAAGACCTAGTTATAACTCAAACGTAAAGGAAAAAGAAAAGCAGAAACACACGTAGCCTATTTTAATGAACTAAGCATAATCACAGAGCCCAGAATATTCATGAAGCATACCATAGTCCGTGGCTTTATTGGAGAAAAAAACACAGTAATACCCATGACTGAGAAGCATTCTAGCGTTGTGCATTTTCACTACCATTAATTCTTAATATGAAAGTAGTAGGTCTAGTTTACTCATTAAAAATAGGGGTTTATTAATGGGGTTGTTCTGTTACAGCATTATTTCATGAATTAAATACAGATCTTCATATTACAAGGTTCTGACCAGTCAGGTAAGGTGAAAGAGCTGTCAGTGGAACTTGATTATCATTTTGCAGTGTGTTCTGTTGTTATTTTCCTCAGAAGATATTATGTTACAGACGTGCAAGCACCTAACATGCACATTGCCATAGTCATGGCATTGGGCAAGCTACAAAGGAAACAACAAAAGGATCTTTGACACCAGCTAATGACATTTAAAATTTAGATTTAGTTTACTTCAGAAAGTATTGGATTCATTGTTTTAGCAGGGTGTAGCTTGGTATTTTATTTAGTGTTTTCGTGTCTTATGTTTATTTCCTTTATTATTTGCAAAACCTCCATCAAATTCTTTTTAAGTCAGTGTATATCTGGCAGGATAGTATATACATATTCATCAGTCTTTCCTTGCTGCTCGTGGGTGAAAATAAATAACTACACATATGTATACATAAAATTTTAAGTATTATATGCTGTTTCCTCTATATTTGAGCATCATGCAAAATACATGCTTCAGCCTGTGATTTTCTTGTTCGCTTTTTTTTGTGGGGGGGAGGATTTGGGGTTTTTGGTGTTTTTGGTTTTTTTTTTCTTAATTTAGTTTTGTTGGAGCTTGTTTGTTTTGTTTTTGTATTGGGGTTTGAGGGTTTTTTTTCCCGATTTCCGAAAAGGACTTTCCTAGGGTGTGCATACTGCTTAACCTACAGTTAATCATGTACAATATGTTTTGGGTATGTAATTGCCTCTCTTGGTAATTCACTAATGTTTTTGAGAACTTGACCCAGCCAACATTGCTTAACCTTCAACACTTTTCAGTTGAATTTTGTGTTCTCTTGGATGAATTTGTATGAATTCTACATAGTTTTCAAATTTCTAGTCTAGCCCAGATAAGTTCCTGGTTCAGTTACTGTCAGAACTTTATTATTAAAAGCCTCTGATTTACTTATACATTTCTGTGCCAAATTTACTTCATATAGAATAATACCTTAATAATTGAAGGCTATTAATTCCTCCCACCCCACTATATCCTCTATAATACTTAGCCAAAACAGCTACAGTATCTGGTAAGTTGATTTAGGACTTTATACATGTGTTCATATAGCCATTTATCTCAACCCTTGCTGAGGAGACCTTTATTAAGCTGTGATGACTGCTGAATATGAAATGTAACCAAGATTATTTTTTTATTCAAATATAATTTAAATATTCATCAAAGAGGAGTTATGCTTGAAACTGACAGAGACTATTAACATCAAAAAATATAATTAACTGCACTGGGTATCATGAAGCAGAGTTAGCCAAATAGCCGAGAGGTCTAATTGCTCTAGAGTCTGAGAAGCAATAGTTTTATTTTTTACTGTTGCCTTGGAATTAATAGTGATGTGGTTTCCTATGCGAGGCAATTAAAAGCTGCCTGTTAAGGTTCATTGCACGATAGGAGACCCATTGAATATCACTTAGTAAACAGAACTGACATGGAAAAGGTACATGAAGATGGGCAGAGCAGGGTATAGATTGTAAATTAGAACAGATTAATATGAATTAAATATATGTAAGTAAATTATGAGTACTTTTTAGTGTTATAAAGTCAGAAGTAACGATGAAAGTGAAAAGTTTTCATTAGTAACACAAAGGAAATAGAATTTAAAGATTATTATAGTGAAGCTGAGAGGAAAAGAATTGAAGAGTAACATGGGTTTAAAAATTAAAAAGTAGCTACAGAGTAGTATAAAAATGAGCAGATCTCATATTCTGGAAATTTCCTTCTGCCACAGAATAATCTTCTACTTATGATAAAAAAGAACCATCTGACCTTTGTGGCTCAATTAAGCTTTTTAGTTGAATTCAACAAGAAAAAACTTTATGGAATTGCATAGATTCTGCCTGTGCCCAGGGTATACATTCTAAAAGGGGTGGCCATATTCATGGCATTTTGACATTAATGAGGTTGTTGAAATAGAGAAGTTTAAGGATCAAAGATACAAGCAATAACAGTATTTTACAACATTTCTTTTTTTTTTTCTCTCTAATAATAAAATTGCAATCTAATTGCTTAATAAATGGGCCATGATTACTGAAAGACAATTTCCCTCTTTGCTTTTTCCCTCTTCACATTTTATTTTCTACATAGTGGAGAAGAATAATTAGCAAAAATGCTGTGGCCACAAATAAAAGAGGTCTTTATTTTTTTTTTCCTTCATATAAGAACTGTGAATGAAAGAAATTTGCATGTATGTTTTTCAGTTTAATATGATACTTGTATGTGTTTTACATACAACTTGTATGTGTTTTAAGAAGCAATTTCATATTGGTAAAATAAAATCAAGCAAAGAACTAAAGTAGAATTCCTGTTTTATATAAAGATTGGCTGCCTGTTTCATACATTATTTAGCATGCTTACCCTGTTTATATCAGTGACATAAGAGTGCGTGCTACTTTCTCTGAAGAGTACGGTCTTTGCCGCTTCACAGCACAGTGCCTTGTACTCCCAGGCTTGCACATGGTGTTAGCAGATATTTAAAGCACTTCAGCCTAACATTTTATAGGTCATGATGAACTGAGCCTATAAAACAAGTTACTGCAATGAAGTTAATGCAGTCTTAAGAGTGTTACATAGACCGAATACTCAGTATTCAGTATATTTTTAGCCTGCTGTAGACACATCAATGGGGAAGAAGTGTTCATGCATGTCAAACCAGCTTTATAATACACTTGCAGTGCAGAATCTTTACTACAAATTTACTATTGAAAGCCTTTTTTTCTTTTTTTCACCAGGTTTTCACTGTAACATGATAGCTATCAGAACCTTTGAATTTCAGTTTCTTCTAACACACACACACACACACACACAAAACAGAAGAAAAGAAATTAGGCAGCAGAATTATTTCATTGAGGAAATGAAATGACCAAAGTAATACAGTTCCAGCACCCTGGAGGAACTTCTTAATTACTTCTTAAAGACACTGAGCTGTATGTTTTATCTGGCAAGATACATGTTTTGTCATTGTATGTACAAAGGCATTTATATTCCTTTCTGAGTAGTAATCCGTGATCTTTAACCTTACTGTTCATTGCTTCTCACTGTTCATTGGTTCTCAAGATACCTTGTTTCTTGATGTGTATGATGGAGCAAATTGGAAATGTATGTATACACACAATCTTCCAGCAATGTAAAATCGTTGTTTCACCATAACGCAAGACTTTGTGCGCCTTTTCCTCTAATTAATACATTCAGTTTGGCTGAGTTTTAAGTGTAGCAATAACATTACAGTTCTGAGCTTATAATCTTTCCCTGTTTGCTGAATTTCTTCACAGCATTGAACTCAACTGTACTACTACACTCATAGAATCACACAGAATCACAGAATCCCAAGGGTTGGAAGGGACCTCAAACTCATGACGGTGTAGGTGTTTTCTCATCTAGGATGTAGTAGCACAAATACTCTCTTCAGTATATTATTCTAGTGCCAGCATCACTGGTGGGGATGAAAAACATTTTCTTTGTATATTTAGCTTTCTTAGATAATTTTGCCGCCTTTGTGACAGAAATACAGCAAAAAAACACCTCCTGGAGTCACATTTAAAACAGGAGCACTTTGGGTAATGTACTGTAGACAGAACACATATGAGTTAGTGCTCAGTTATCATGAATGCCATCAGCAATGCCTTGTTGCTTTCTTATCAGCCACTTCCTGCTGTCAGTCCAGTGCTTATTTCAATAGAAAAGGATTTGCATCAAATGTAATACAGTATTATGTATGGCTAACATGGGGTTTTTAATTGTGCAGGCACATGAGACTCCTTCAGTGGTAGACGGTTTGATAAAAGGATTAGATCATGAATGTTTTTGACACAATTGAAGATTATCTGTGCGTTGACAGAATCGAGCCAGTGTATTTTCTGATTTGTTTCTTAAAGGGGGGAATCTGCTTGACTTGCATCAAAACCAACCGCAGAATACACAGGATTTTTGCAGATATAAAAACAAGCAAATGAAAGCAGCCCCCTAAACTTTGCTGGGCTTAAACCTGCAGTTCCAGCAGAGTGTGCAGCTCTAACCAGTGATTTAATCCTTTGAATTCAAAATGCAAAGAAGAAAGTGGGATTGTGCTTTCCAAGTTAGAGCAGAAGGATACTTTTGCAGGGGAGGTCCTATACCTGGAAGCCCTGTGAGCTTTCCGGATGATAATTAGATCCAGACTTCACTGTGGGTAATGAATAACAGTGCTTTTGTGACAAGCGTTCCTCTCAGAAGAAAAGAAAGTACTTGTAGTGAGGGCTCTCAGACACATTTTAATAGGAAATGACACCACTGTTACAGAGTTGATTAAAGACCTACCAAGGGACAGCACTTCTGGAAAAAATCAGCAGATAAGAAAAGTTGTAATTTTATTCTAGTTATTGGTTAAATATATGTAACTTTAAAGCCATGAAATGTGCATTAAAAAATATGAGAAACCACCTTGCTAGCAGATTGCGCTTTTATATCTTGTAAAATAACCAAGTTGTCTTTTGGCTTCTTGCTCAGCATTTTGCTTTGAGCTCTGTTGAGCCATAGAAATGAGTCACTCCATAGCCCTGTGGAATTGGTAGATACGCAGCAGTGGGCACATGGCCTCTGTTCATGAAAATTATAACCCAAAAAGGGGATATTCCCTGAGGCAAGTTTACAAAAAACAATTTATTCTTTTTCACCCTGTAAAACTCATCTTACATGCAGGATCTCTTGCATTATTACAAACTCTAATCCTCTGAGTGGGTAATTAACGGACCAGAAAAGCCATTTGTGGAAAGAAAGAGCCATAAGGGTGAAAAATATTTCTCCACTGAATGATCTTTAAGGAGTAAATAATTACAAGAGTGAGAGGTTTGGGATGACCAATCTAAATCTGAACATAATTAGGATGAACACAGTTTGAAAATCGAAGCAGTTGGCATGTGCAACAATTCGCATATCAGAAGACTAATTAAATATTTAAAAGCCCAAAACCCCTCACTATTCACAGAAAAATAACCTGTCACAAAAGGGTCTGTAACTTTGCAGATAATTAGGGAGGGTTACAGGGGGAAAAATCACAGATTGGCTCCAAGGTTCTGCAAGGTCATGTCTTATTATGGTGTATCTTTTATATGGTCTGATAACAAGTTTCTTGCTAATTTAATCTAAGTAGGGCATCCCATAGCGATTTCCCATTTCCCTTGTTAAAAATGTGATCGTTTCTGTATATGCAAACTGCAATAGGTGAACATTTTTATAAATAATTGCTCCTAATTGATACAGGCTATAATATTTTTAATTATTCAAGGAGAATGCATGTGTTAGAAGTTCAGGTAGGGTTACTCCCACCACACCCCCGTTTGAAATTTTCTTCATCCTGTCCATTGTGGAGAGAAACCAAAGGGCCCTATGAAATCATGTTGCCTAAACAGCCAATTCTGTACATTAGTAAGTCTTAATTTCCTATTAGAGCTAAGGCACATTTATGTTGAATAGGCATTTCTGCAAACAGAAGAGCTGTGCTAAACTCAGGAGACCCATAGTGAGCCAAACTGAATTTTCGTTGACCTGAGCTGGAGATCCAGTTGAAGCGTGAATATTAAAAGTATACCAAGGCTTCTACATTTCAGAATTTGCAGTAAAAATCACACCTGCCATTTGAAATACCTCATTTTAGTAATATAAGTGGGCGATTTTTTAGAATGTATTTAAGAGCTGTGCAAATTAACATAAAGGACAAAGCTGTATGTTTTCAATATTGTAATTCCTTAACTTACTCATTTAATAGTGACTCAGAAACTGATTTAAGTTACATACCTTTTAACTACACTATGAATATGCTGCATGCCAAGCCATGGATAAAAAAGATCAACAGTGCTGCAACAAAAAGTGTTAAAGGGTTTTTACTTTTATCCTATGTTCTCTATCTGGGAGTCTCTTCTTCTGCAAGTCTGTTGCAGTGTTATATCTAAGGATCAGACACTGTGCTTCAGGATTTTCACTTGGATTTTCTATACGCTTTACTCTAGTACTGTGCCTGAGAAATAAATGCTCCTTCATAAAGCTCTGATATTATTACCCAACCCTATGTTTCTCCCCTGAAACCTCCTCAACTCACAAGGCGAGATGCTGCACTCATGCTTATTCTTTGAGTGTGAATAATCTGTGTAAATTGCTCAGATATTACAATGCTACACTGCTAAGTTTTCATTAGTAAATAAGCATAGCTGCGGGCTACTTATTTTGTCTAAATGGTGAAACATTTAATTGGATCTTTTGAACTGATTACTTTTCAGCAGTGCGGATCTGCTTGGCTTACTTCGTGCACTAAGACATACACTGCTGGTAATCCCATGCTGCATTTTGCTTGCAAATACACACGCACATAAATAGTATGACAAGATTATGAATATTACTTTATTACCATTTCTTCTTCCTGAGGCAGGATTGCATTGGAAACATTTTCTCTAAAAAGCAGGTCTCTCTTGCTTCATACTGTTAAAAGGTTTGGATTTGCACCTACGCAAACCTCAACAGGAGATTGTTCCATTTACTTTGCACACCTCACTGCATCTTTTGATACCTAGTTTTCCTGTCCTTGCTTTACAGTCATCATCTCACAGTCTCTGGTAGTTCTAGTAGGACTTTTATATATGTGGCAGAAAGTAGTGGGGATAGAAACATGGGATTATAAAAGCACTTACGAAATTACTGAGAGAAGGCAGGAGATAAATATTCCACTGGAACCTGCACTTTTCCTTCTTTCCATTTTTTCCCTTCCCTATTTTATCTAATGCTTCAGTTTCAGATTACTAATAACCCCATAATAATAGCATATATGCCAGTAAACAAAGTACTGGAACAAGGATGAATCATAACAAGAAAAAAAATAACTGTGCTAGCTTAGGTGCGAGTAAGTGAGGCAATTCATGACTGCCATGAACTTAGAGAACATGAATGCTAAAAGGCAAATGGGTCATAACTAAATGTATTAAAATTGTAAGAAGAGGTTTGAAAGCAAGAAGTACTCCATTAAATTACTTTGCCATACAAGTGTGATACACATTCATTGATAGTGAATCAGACCAGGTAATCCTAAAAAATGGCCTGTGGGAGTAGCAGATTTTCTGTTGTGTTTTATTGTCTATTTGGAGTTTTCATCCTTAATGTGTACCCTTAGACTCCCACAAGATTATATTGTATAAAGAAAACACAAATGTTATTGCATATTTATTGGGCAAATGGAAACAATGGTGTGGTGCAACTTCTTGTGCAATATTAATTATACACTATTTAGCTTGCTTATGTCGTGTTTACTCAGTAATTAGGAAGATTCAGCAAGTCATCAGTATTATATTTAAAAGAAAATAGAAACTATTTTCTCATTTTTTTTTCCCCAGAATATTTTTCATCTGAAGCCACCAGGTTTATTGCTGTAGTGGTCACATTGCCAAGTGCATAAAAAATCCCAGGGTTGGGTTGTGAGTTTTCAAACCAAGTTATAGCATGCCTTACTGCTTGAGCCATCACAGGAAGTTCTCCAATATCTAGACACAACTCTTACGGCCAAATTCTGCCATCATACGTGCTCATGTGTCTCCCTTTTTTTTTCTTAGATTACGAAAACCATCACAGCACAGTGAATCTTTTGAGCTAGGTAAAATTGATGCTGTCTTCCTTTTGCATGCTTGTTTCCCCATAATAGTGTTAGGGATTCTAACTTGAAAATAATTTTCAGAAAATCTTAATCATAAGTAAGTAAAATTGCCCATGTGGTATCCTGGCTTTTTGAAAAGCCAGTTGGTAGGATTATATGTCTGTCTTCAAGGAAGCAGGTCTCTGTAGGGATGCATGTTCTCACTCCCTGCATGGGTAGGGTTGTGCTGCTACTGCTCCAGTTCCCTGAGCTATATGGATATTGCAGCGACGGATGGCCAATGCTGTTTCAAATCAGGGATTTATAGCAAGGCTGGGGTATTTTTAGCAGGTCTTTTTTTCAGGGTTTGGTTAGGCCCAGTTTGTGAAATCATTAGGTTTCAGTATGTAATCATGTATTTCTTGTGAGATGAATTTGAAACTCAGAATTTAAATACATTCCTTCAAATAATTTTATCTATTGTGGTATGTGTGTGTGCATATGTATGTATGTATACACCCCTAAAACAAAATCTCCTTTCTCTGGCTATTTGATATATATTTTTTGTACATATTTTCTGAGTCCAGATTAATAATAGCATTTAAGTAATATCTGACATCTTCATACATATGTAACTTTGAGTTTAGTAACAGTAGCGGAGGTCTAGTGAATATGGATACAAAATGAGGAGCACATCTCACATAGCAGTTGCAGACCATTAGGAATACATATGTAAAGACAGCCATTTACTCTGGGTAAAGAGATGCAGGAATTTTTCCATTTAAAATAAGCTGTTGTTAAAAGTCAATACACGAAGTGTAGTCATCCCACATTCCCATCTCTTTTTACTTATACTGCAGCTCACCCAGGGTGAATAAGGAACAAGAAGACCATATGGAGTATGTGGTGTGCTACAACTCAAGAGTTTACGTGCTTCAAGTGGTGGTTAAGCAGGTTGCTGCAGGCAATATGAGGGAACATGTCATCATGCTAGCTTTTAAGTATTTAATCAATATGCTGAAAGAGAAGTATTGTCAGATCTGGCTTAAAAGTTTCAAAACATACCAAGATAGATTTTTTTCATCATACTGACAATTGTATTTAAAATTAATTTTATTAAACATGGCTTTATACTGTATCTGTTTCTTTTCTGTTTTTTTTTCTTTTTAAAGTGAAGTACACATGACTGTTTTCTGTGCTTGGCAGTTTTACCTTACTTAGTGAAACACTGCATTCACAGAAATGCAGCATTAGGAATACCCAAAATTATTTTGATAGCCCATTTCTGGCTAGATGGTAACCAATATCCTTTTTCAAAAGAAACAATATTTGTTTTATGTTACTATCTGTGTCAAAGTTACATATACAAAAGAAAGACATTTGAAGGATAAATTGGCGTGTGGACATTATTTCCTACGTACCTTTATTCTGAAAACTTGAAAGAACCTCTTGGAAAGGAACTGTATGTGACTTTATGTGACTGATGTGACTTCTACCTGGAAAGATCACCTCTTCCCTCAGTCAGTCAGTCTGATCCATATAATGCTAAGATCTTCCCAGAATCTGCTTCTCAGATTCCATCCAGTACTTCACTTCTGGTCCAGTCAAGATACACTGTGTTTTTCATTTTAGTTCTGGAGTATTTGTTCAAGTCCATAGATTTTTGCATTTTTAATCTTCCTTAGAACAGTGGTGAATAATGGCCCTTGGCAGGAGATAATGAAATTTTCTTAATTTATATTTTCAAGCAGAAGCTTCAATTGAAAACGGCATCCTATGGCCTGGAGACATAGCTCTAGTGCAAGTTTCCGGGGAGCTGTAATAATAATGCAGTGCCAGCGGTGACGGGGAATGATAGGACAGTGAAGAAGTAATTTAAGAAAGAAAAGAGAATGCACCAAAGCTTTATTGTAGCATATCTAATGATCTGCTGAAGATTCCCAGTAGCTTTTGGAGCATGACAGGAGAAACTAATGTTATCTTGCCAAAACAGAAGCCTCTGCTTAATCAGCAGAACAAGATTATTGATTAAAACACCTCACACAATAGGTTGCACATGGAATCTCATCTCCATACACTGCACATGGAAAAGTGCAATAATGAGCATAAGATAATAAAAAAAAAGAGCAAAAGCAATTTGTTGGGAATTGTACAAGTCAAGATTAGAGTTTAAATGCAAACAAATTATCGTGGAAAGTACAGCTCTCCTTAAAGAGCACAGAAGGGATGGGATGCAGCAGGGACATGGCTGCGCCATGAACAGAAGATACTTGCTAACAGCCCTGCTGGAACTGCTTTAGTTTCCTTTTTTTCTGTATTCTTCTGAAATGTGAAAGGGCCATTCCTCATTTGCACAGTCTTCTTCCTGAGGTGAAAAGAGTTCAGACATTGTACTGTAACTGTTAATTAAACACTCCATTTGATTTCTAGATTACTGTGATGCATCTGCATTATGAAAATGTAACCTTTCTTCATTCATACATTCATACTAAATTACTGAAAAAATGAATGTTAGTTACACAATTGCTCCTTGCATTTATGAGAATAGTGATTCTTCTTACATTTTCCCTTGCAAAACTTACTGTTGCTGGCACAACCTGAATTATCATCCCTTCAGTGCTACAGTTAGTCTTTTCCTAACTAGAGTTTCCAATTTAATTTATATATTACCTTTCATAAATCAATAGTTATTGAGTTTGTATAGAGTTCTTTGCAGATCTGCTTTATTTCCTTATCTTGTAAATGACAAAGTCATTGTATCATAAATCTTTGTGAATATTGCGTCCTAAGCATGAAGATCTCTCTTAGTGTAAGATAGTATGAATTTTAAGACTGTACATAAAAACCTGAGAATTTGCGTATTTTAACATATGCTACGGAAGTATGCAGTTAAGTAGATTACAGAACACTTAAATGGTGCTTAAAACCTACAGAAAACTTAAACTCTAGATTACAGATACTAAAACACTAGAGTATTTGTGATTTGACTTCTTAAATTTGCAGAAATCAGCTGTTTTGTATCATGCCTTCCTTGGAGCAATTCTAAAGGAGTTTTTAAATAGTTTGACCAAACGGACAGTATATTGTGTAGGAAAAATAATACTGGTTAAAATGAATGAGGGACTTCAAGTTATTTCCAGTTAAGGTTTTTGAGGTTTGTAATTTATTTTTTCCCTCTGGTGTGTCTAGGCCAGTTTTGCAAATCATCAGGGACATTATGTCCAGTACAGTCTTGTTTTGGAGAATCTCATGAGGTGGCTGCACTCAGAAGGGGTTTGCCCATTACAAAAAGAAATGAAAGCAAGTCACATTATTGAGTTGAAGGCTGTAGCAGTGTATATCCTCTTCTTTGGGTATAGTGTTTCCAAGTCTAAAGGTTTCTCAAAGTTATGAAACTCTGCTACAGCAGTGTGGAAGCTTTGATGATCTGTAGCCATGTAGAACAGTATGCTGTTTAGTGCTATGTTATGGAGAGTGCAGTATCTTTTGTCCAATATACGACAGAATTCAGAGCTTCTTGTCTTAAAGAAGCTCAACTGAAATCTTTATCAGTTCATAGAATGGTTTTTGCAGGCAGCAGCGGAACTGTAGGCCAATAACTGATACAGAAGTCAGTATCCCTGGTTTTACAGAGGAAAAAAAGAATGCAGCAGACAGAAGACTTTCATTTATCCAGAGAATAAATTGCAGGAGTGTAAATTCCCTGAATTACTTGTCTCAGAGCTACCTCTGCAAAGTCCTTTTACTCTACATCTCTGTCACCCATGAATTGGGGTTGACAGCTGCTGTAGTTGCTGTTCTTTTTATTTGAAGGTTTCACTGGAATTGCAATATGGCCAGGCTAACTATGTAACAAACAGTTACCTTAATGTTGACTTCTGAAAATGTATCTATCTTAATCAGGTGTCTTTAAAATCTTAGAAGTACATGAAAATCAGAACCTTATAATTACTCAGGTTTTATAAAACACAACCAGCAATGCAGCAAAATCAGTGATTTGAATGTAAAAGCCCTACAATTTAAAGCACAAATCCTTCTATTCATTTAGTTTTCCAAGTAATTGCACTTCTGTAAGGTGGTGGTGTGCTCTGTAGCACTGCTGTTTACTGCAGAAGAGGGCACAGCTTATTGTTTTGGAATCGGGGTGTCCTTCATTTTGGCCAAAGGTAAGCAAAAGGTGATCATATACACAGCGGGTGAAATCTTGCATGCAAAAATAGTCAGAATATTTTAGAAGGTCAGCAGTTTCCTGTAAACACCACTTAATGTCTGAAGTTGGACACTAGCACTGTACAAAGAAAAAGATACTGCATTTTGTTCTGAATTATTAGGCATCCTTTTGGTGCAAGCCAGCATAAAGTTCTTCTCAGTTTCCTTACAGATGGCAACGTTAGGAGTCTTTCACTAGAGGAAAATGAAAAAGAAGAAAACAGCTTTTTGTAGGAAAACAAGAGTCCATCTTTTTAATAAAATTTACAAATACTTCTAATAGAACTTTTTTCCCACAGCTAAATATGACCTTCATCAGTTTCATTCTCAAGCAATTTCTCCCAATACGTATCCATTTTATTTTGTAACAAATCAATATTTCTCTCTTAATTGCCGCTCAGTCAAGTGAAAAATGAAATTTTCATACAGCTCCAAGCTGTGGAAACTACTATGCTGAATGATGCACTGTGCAGTCATTTTAAGGGAATTATTTTGATTTTAGCTTAAGGTTTGCACTAAGGAAACAAAAAAAAAATAAATTAATTACAAAATCTTACATTAGAAGTTTTCTCATACTGGCTAGTCTGGCCTGAGATGTGGGGCATAAAAAACCCCCAAACAGAACAGACTGACCTATGAGGCTTGGACCATATTGCATTCTCCTGCTTTTACAGCCTCCTCCTACACGACACACGAGAGCAGCACTTTGACCTCTGTGTGAATACAAAAAGTGGCTGTATTGTACATTTTCAGTATTACAGATTCAGTGCAGTGATTTTCTCTGCAAGTTGGGTGCACATTTCATCACTCCAGCATCGGTCTGAAAGCTATTGGATGTGTCATACTCATTTCAGACTCTCTAATATACTGGGCAGGCTGTTGCACTGAGTCATAGTGCTACTGGGAGTAGTGCAGCATTACTTGTGCGATAGCTGTACAGGGGACCTGCCTCCTGTGCTTTCCAGAAAGTCACTGCTACAAGCAGCACAGAGGTGACAGGTTGAATTCCTCACCATCTATCTGTATCCATGGTTGTGCGTATATACAGAAATTCCTGGCTATTTCCAAGTAGTTCTGCAGTTAACGAGCCCTATGAGGCTGGAAATTAGTAGGGAAAAAAAAAAAAAAAAAGAAGTAACTGATTAAGTCAGAAGAGTTGTTGTTCCCGCGTTTTCTCAGCAAGAGGCACAACATGTCCTGACCAGCTCTGTGCTAGTTCGATTCGTATATAAAAAGGAAAGTGATATATATCAGAGTTCGTCAAATGTGCTTGCTCTACCTTTTATGAGGTAGCGTGAATTATTCTTATACCTATTGGCAACATACAGCTGTTGAAAGCTGTTGATACAAGATAGATTATTTTAGGTTGGGATGTGGTATTTAGGGAGTGTGGTAACTAGCAGTGCAGTAGAGAAGTTGATGTACAGCTGGAGTCAAAGGCTAGACTATTACTAAAATTCAGACTTCTGTTATTCAGTTTGCTGACAGACAAAACTAACCCCTGAGAAGATCAGCCAAACTCTCTCTCTCTTTTAGTCACCAAACTCCATGACCTTCTCTTTTCTTTTTTTTTGTCTATTTCCTTCTGACAATTTTTTCTGTATTACATTTTGACCATCTCTCCAGGGTTAGGTGATCGTTTTTCCACTTTTAACTTCCAAACTTTTTTTTTTTTTTCCCTGTAAAAAGGAATGCTACTATAAAATTTATTATTATTAAAAAAAACCCAACCAAACTTCAAAAAACATTAAATTCAGTAGACCCTTATGGTTAGAGGCATTATAATAAAGCTTTTCTTTTTATCAATATATGTTGACTTCCATCGTTAGGCGAGTCATATATGTTTCTCATCCAGTCTCCTCTAAAATACATTTTCATTAATTTCCTTGCAGTCGTTCTTTTTAACTGTTTTTTTCTATTTCCTCAGACAGTCATTCTTTACCTCTTCATGTAACCTAATAGAGGAAGCTTAGAGTCCACCACTTGCTCCTCCTAAAATAGTTAGTGGAAATGCTAATACTCTTTGACTACAATAATTATTCCAACAAAAATAATTTCCTTATGATGTTAAACCATTCAGGAGAATATGTATCTCTAAAGATGGAAAGAATTGCTCATTTGTGTTACTGTATGTTATTCAAAATTACACATTTTTTCGTTTCATAGTATCTTTGCATTTTGCTTTGATTTTGTTGACTAGTAGTACCAAATCAGTTTATATTTGGGACAGCTACCTTTATCAGTTTCAACAAGTGACATATGAGATAGCATTCATTTCCGAATTTAAAATTATAAAGCCTGAAATGAGATACTGTCTTTAAGCCTTATTTATGGATTTTGACTGATCTAGTATTAGTTGACTTTGTTGTCTTATGGATTAGACTGCCCAAGTGTGAAGAGAGTTAGCACTGCATATAGTACCTTAGTATGAACTTGCAAATTAAATGTAATTTTAAATTAATTAGCTTGCTTGCTTTTCCCATTACAGGTGCAACAACCGAACACAGTGTATAGTAGTTACTGGATCAGATGTATTTCCTGATCCTTGTCCTGGAACATACAAATATCTAGAAGTTCAGTATGAATGTGTTCCTTACAGTAAGTATAATCTTTTTATTCTTGCTCACTTCCTCTGGCCCTCACAATTAAAGCTGGAGTGCTGTTACATGGAAAAGAAGCATATGTTTATGGCCTACAGACCCATTATGCATGCAGAGCACTTGCAGACTAGGGCCTCCAATTAGCTTCACGAAGTGTGGAAGGGAGCCATGGTGTGATGCTGGCCAAGTGTCTGTCTGTGTTCTTAAGTGTTTGGCTTTTAAGGCTACTGTTTTTCCAGAAAACAAACTCAAATTAGCTATTCAATAGGCCAGATAGAAATTTGTACTTTTGCCCGCTACCAGTTGCTGACAAATTGGCTTGGCTCACAGACTCCTAAAGCAGAGGAATTGACTTCAATTTTAATCATGATCTACTTGAAAGGCTACCTGCTGTTGTGGTGAATTTGGGTGCACAGCAAAACCCAACAGTGACACTCGGAGGCAAATGACCTGGCTGGGGACATGTTAAAATGACTTTGTGCTTCAGGACCACATATAAGTGAACGCAAATTCAGAGTGGATAATTAATAAGTTACTTAAACTTGGTTCTTAAAAGCAATGGGGAAAAGAGTGAGAAAGAAATGTTTACTTTTAACATAAAGGAAAAATATAAGTTGTGCCTTGAATCAGCTGCCAAAATTGAATTTCTCACTGAAAACAAATACTGGAATCATACTGAGATAGAGAAATTTGAAGTTTTGTACAATATTCTGTTGCCAAAATTCAGTAGCTTTAGACATACTTATTTCCTTGCAATAACTAATGCTTTTTTTCATTGACATGCATGCATGTTTATAAGAGTTCTGCAGATTCAACACTTTTAACTGGATTTGCTTTCTTGTAAGGTCATTCTTTGCAGTGACTTCTCCCTCGTCCTGTAATTCAACAGAGAAATAGCTGTGTTTGCAGTGGAATTTGAGCAGTGCACTGATCATTCCCTGAAGTTACTATTAAGTGTGAATTTCTTGATCTGCAGTAATCCTTAACCAAAGTCACATTTTCTGTTGGTACAGGAAACAGGCCAAGTCTGAGATGCAAAAACACTGTGGTGACAGTATATATCCAAAAAAGGGTGGAAATGAGTTCTGACATAAGCAAAACTATGTCAAAACTGTCCATACTGTTTCCTGCACAACTTTAAAATTTAGACTTCTTAAACCAGAACACTACTTTATACTGCTTCACCACACTGAACCTTCACTGTTGTTAAAGGCCAAACACAGATCATCTCTTTTTTCTTCATTTCTGCTGTGTCATTGTGAAATGGTTGCTTGCTGATTTTTTTTCCTGTACCATTTGTAGGATTGGAAGCCTACCGCATACAGTGATCCCTAGTACCATTCCTCCTGTGTGTAGTATCGGTGGCTTGTTTTAACTGTTCTTCTCGTGCCACTTTTGAGGAGTGATGTCTTACCCCAGTCTAACCAAAGTTTTGTTCCACAAAGATCACTTTCACTTTAGCATTATTTTCATTCCCAAATTCTCAGAAAGAGGTCAGTGCATCTGATTCCAAACCATGAGGTCAGTCACATGACAAGAGATTACGTTTCCAGTTCCAGTAGGCTAGCTTGTAGAGAAAAAATGTAATGCAAATAATGTTCAAACATAATTTTTTATGCTGTTTTAGGAAGAGAAGTGTGGATATGTTCTACCGATTGGGTATTGCTATCTACAGGAACCTTTTCTTTTCCAGTTTTCTGAAGTATAGTGCCACAACGCGGCCTACCCTGTGTTCTAACATGTAGATATTCTACTTTTTGAATGTTTATTTTTGTTTACTGTCAATTGCATTGGCCTAGCCTTTGAATTATGTAATTCTGTGTCTATCATAATTCAGGATTCTGGATGCTTCTTGTCCTTCAAAGTCTCTTTAAGTTTTTGAGTTTGTCAACTGCAGCATGTACAGTGATGACATTATGCCAAATTCCAGAATTGTAAGAGGCATCACTCATCATTACCAGAAGTCATCAAAAAGGTCACCAGTTGCTATGATCAGTTTGGAAGTTTGATTTCAAACGACATTGTGCTTCAGTAGCCATTTTGATTGTTGACCATCTTTCTTCCCTGTCCCACAAAGCCTATTCCAGTATTTTTCCAAGTCACTTTTTTCTGATGCCTGATAAATTCCAGTTTACCAACTCTGATTTTTTTCTCCCTTACTTGTTCCAGGGCTCCATATCTAAGCATACGGAAAGACTGAAATTATTAGGTTTGCAAATAGCAGCTGTGCCAGCGTAAGAGACTTGTTAGGAAGATGGGATAGGCTTTTGTGGGCCTAGGAAGGGGGGATTTTAGTGATCACACCATTTCTAACAAAAGTTCAGTGATGGTTCTTACTTTTTCTGAACTTCACCTTCAGTTACTGCAAGACTGCAAATTTTACTGTGTCTCACTGTGGTACATTTCAGTCCATGAGAGATTACAAATAGCAATCATACGAGGTTTTGTGGTGGAAGTTGGGAGTTCTTACATACTGGAGTTGGTGTCACCATTGTACAAAATGCAGTTTATGAGCTCCTTTGTGTGTTGCTGGGCTCCAGAAATACATAGTTCCTTTGCTGATAATACATACTGATTGAGCTTTCTCTGGGTTCTGCATTTGTCACCCTCATAAGAAAGTACTTAATTAAAAATTTCCTTTTTTGCATCTTAAAGTGTAGACAAAAAAATCCTCTAGCTATCTCAATGATACTCCATTGGATCTCCAACAAAACAAAAATTCTTAACAAATTTGATAGGCATCGCTTTGTCCTAAAGTAAGGGTATTATTGATTAAATTACTAAGAAATTGAGACTACCATACTTGACATTTATGTCAATTACGCTGCACAATGTATGTTGACACTTTGACTGAATAACAGAAGTCAGCCCTTTTATAAAGAAGGACATCAAAAGTACCATTTTGTACATCTGTGCATTTTTATTTTAAGCCTTTTTTGGTCTCAGGAATTCAATAGAAATTGTTTTAAAGTGTTTTATTCTCTCTCTGTCTGTATTGATTGGACTTTGCAGCATTTGTTTATTTCAATAAGCCCATCTGTCCCTGAAAAATGTACAGCTGTACACCAAAGCATGCAGAGCAGACATGCCAGTAATGATTTTTGTATCCCTATCTTCTTCCCCCTCTCCTATTACTAATTCTAAGCAGGTAAAATATCAATATTGTGCTTTGGCGAGGAATAAACTCATGCATAGAAGTTCACAAACAGAATCATCTCAAAGTCATTAACACTGATTGTGAAACCCAGGAATTCACCTCAGAATTCATCTTCTGTTTACTTGGATAACTCAAGAATTACAAATTGCAGAAGAAAAAGTATTTTACCTAAAGATGTATAAATGAACAAAGGCTAGGAAAACTACTGCTAATTTTGAGAATATTAACCCCCTCCCACTCCCTCATAAAGTTTTGGAATTGTTCCCTGAAGAAACACCAGATCAGCTCAGCCAATACCATTCTCTCAAAATAATCATATGTAATTTTGTTAAATGAAACTGAAAATCCAAAACTTTGTATAAAACACGCAAATACATTCCGAAGGATAATACTGAAAATGTAATAGCTGTGCAAATAGTTTTGATACATTTCCTTGGTATCGGCAACTACTGTTACACAGATTGGTACATCCGTCATTTTCCAGATCATTTTATGAAACTAAGGGAGCCTACTTCAAAGTCTACTGAGTATATGAAATAGAGTTTATTGCAAATAATTATTGGAAAGCTATTTGCTAGCTGGACTTCAGCTATATGATTTCCTGTAACATGTTCCTTAAAACTTCCTTTGGGAAAAATTGCAATAGTAATATAACTGTGTTAATCAGGTTCATTTTGTATTTTCCATATACCATGTGGTGGGATGCATATTTGTTTACACATTTAGTATGACTGTCCTTGCATACTAGCTTGCTGTTTCAAGCTTAATCGATGGTGCTGGAGAGTATCTGAATGAGCTAAATGTTAATTTTCTCTTCTCTTTTCCTCTTGCTTACTGTGCTTTTGCTTCTTTTTTCTAGATGTTTTTGCTTATTCCTTCTAGTGTGATTTTACAGTCATAGACTAAGAAGTGGCAAAAGTTCTCAAGATTAACATTCAGGAAAACAAATAAAATAAAACCTAAGGAGAGCCAAAGGATGCAAGCAGATTTCTTTACAAGAAAGAGAAGCAGAGGGGTGTCTGGGGCAAAGATGGGAGAAGGTTTAATAAGCACGCATACAATCTATATAAATAATATGCTGCATTTTGCACTTATAATTAATCAATATAATATGTATATGTGCACTCACACATATATGATAATAATATATCAGTGTGGCACTTAAAAACCAACTTGATAGCATTATACTTTGAAAAGAAGAAGAATATATATAGCATGCATTAGTAAAGTCATTTATTATTTATTCAGGCTCACTAAGTGAAACTACATGCCAACATATCTGTATTGCCTCCTTAATCTACTAGAATGATTGATCCATGTTCACTTGTGTAACCGTAGAATCTCTCTCCTGCTAGGTTTTCCTGTTGTCTGTTTCTCTTTATCCAATATAGTGCAGTTCTTATTCTCCCTATATTTAGCGTCTGTTACTAATTTAATCTTTAGATTAATAGTCAATTTATGTTAATCTTCTTTCTTTTTTCCTTGCACTTTTTTATTTTTCTTCCGATGCTTAAAATAGAAGTGGAGCAAAAAGGTAAATAACGTATACAGTCCAAACCCCAGCTCCTTGTTATGTGCCTTATGGATGTTAACCTCTTCCCTTCCCCTTCCCACAACACTCTTATATTATGATAATCAGCAGGATCTCATAAGTACACCTCATAAAGAAGTCGACTGTTTGCAATAAAGTGACTTGGCTGCTTGAAGTAGGTGGCGGGGTATAGTGTCTGAAATACTTGGGCTGGAGGGAAGACTCCCTTGCTTTTTTTCTCTCCCTTTCTCTTTGTCTCTTTTTCCCTCTCTTTCTCTCACCCTTGGGTAAATTCTCGTTAATCAAGTGTCATCTTGCCTGGCTTCCAGAACCCTCTCCATAGCATGCCATGGTTACAGGGTTTCCTGGTCTGTTTCATTCATTGCTTTGGTTGTGTTTTGTTTTCTCTGCTCCTAATTGCTTTCTCTATATACCTGATGATTTGTTTTGTTCCTTTATTTTTAATCGAGGCACCTCCTTTTTCAGCCTCACCACTTCTTAAAGTTCTAAACAAGTTGATGTGATTTTTTTTTGGACTGAAATGACCTAGCGCACTGCTGCACACCAGTTAAAAGCTCTGGAACGTTAATGCGTACTCACTAAAAGTCTAAGATGAAAATGCAGGAGTAGCTCTACATTTTCAGCTGTCTGTGTATGCCATTGAGCCTTGGTCTGTACTAGTGAAAACAGTTCCCATCCACTTTCCATACTGGTACAGCAAGAACATGGTAACTTTAAGAAAAGTGGATGATAAAGGGTGATACTTGCATTAATTATAACATAAGGTATAATCTAGTGCCAATTAAATCAATTTTTTTTCTTCCTGACACAGTCATTATGATTTACCTACCTTTTTTTTTTCCTTATTTTTTTTCAATTTACTATGAGAAAGTCTTAATTTGACGTAATTCTTGTCTTACTTCTTTCCGTGACTGTTAGTTTTTGTTTGCCCGGGGACGTTGAAAGCAATTGTGGACTCACCGTATTTATATGAAGCTGAACAAAAAGCAGGTGCTTGGTGCAAAGATCCTCTCCAGGCTGCAGATAAAATATACTTCATGCCATGGACTCCATATCGCACCGATACTTTGATAGAATATGCTTCTTTAGAGGACTTCCAAAATGGACGCCAGCAGACAACATATAAACTGCCAAATAGAGTGGATGGCACTGGATTTGTAGTGTATGATGGCGCTGTCTTTTTTAACAAGGAAAGAACTAGGAACATAGTAAAATTTGATTTGAGGACTAGAATTAAGAGTGGAGAGGCCATAATCAATTATGCTAATTACCATGACACCTCTCCATACCGATGGGGGGGAAAGACTGACATTGACTTGGCAGTTGATGAAAATGGCTTATGGGTTATTTATGCTACGGAGCAAAACAATGGGATGATAGTAATTAGCCAGCTGAATCCCTACACCCTGCGTTTTGAAGCCACCTGGGAAACAACGTATGACAAGCGGGGAGCATCCAATGCTTTCATGATATGTGGTGTCCTGTATGTAGTGCGGTCAGTGTATCAGGACAATGAGAGTGAGACCGGCAAGAATGCCATCGATTACATCTACAATACCCGGTTAAGCAGAGGCGAGCATGTGGACATTCCTTTCCCCAACCAGTACCAGTACATCGCCGCAGTGGATTACAACCCCAGAGACAACCAACTGTATGTGTGGAATAACAACTTCATTCTGCGATATTCTTTGGAGTTTGGCCCACCTGATCCTGCCCAAGGTAAGAATTTGGGTTTTCTCATTTTTAATCTCTTCATACTTCCATTCAGATAATCGTGTTACGATATTTTTTTTTAGACTTAGCTGTTGTCAGAAAGGCAGGGAAGAGTTGTTTGTCTGCACTGTACAGAATTACAGTGGTGCGAGGAAAATTTGCAGAACCTGTGAAGAGAGAGAGAATTTCTTTATTTGGTTTATGGGCTTGTGCTTTTCTTTTCTTTCTTTCTTTCTCTTCCTTTCCTTCTTTCTTTCTTTCTTTCTTTCTTTCTTTCTTTCTTTCTTTCTTTCTTTCTTTCTTTCTTTCTTTCTTTCTTTCTTTCTTTCTTTCTTTCTTTCTTTCTTTCTTTCTTTCTCTTTCTTTCTTTCTTTCTTTCTTTCTTTCTTTCTTTCTTTCTTTCTTTCTTAATACAAGTGTTCAGCTTTTCTGTGTTTAAGAACGAGTTGAGGAATTGTGTATTTACTGTGTACCATCAGTCAGTCTGACTTATATAGCTAAACTAAGTTTGAGTTCATTCATGCTGAGCCAGAAGCCTGTTCCCATTCGTTCAGTGTTACCTGACTTCTGAATTGATTACAACATACATACAGACCTTTTAACTTCTTGGCGCCAGCAGCTGAGAGCGATGTATGCTAGGAGGTCCCAGAGGAGATGTCGGGGGTTAATGTGTAGTACCAAGCATAAGTATTTTTCTGCAGCCCTATTTTCAGTTTCTAATGCCGAGTTAGACAAGATTATCCAACATCTTAGCAGCTTTCTGTGTAGGTCCATTGCAATTGCAGTTCAGCTCACTTGAAGTTAGAACAACTTAGCCAAAAGGAAAGACACTAATTGCCAAAAGAGGGGGAATAATCAGAGCTTCTGAGGGCTCAGAAATCCCTAAAAATGGCATGATCAGGCACAGCCACATATTAACATCTGCAGAGGAGAGTAGATACCAAGATAAATGCTCCGTGGCAGAAGATGCATACAGCAAGGAACAGAATGTTGATAAGCTCCTTTAGCAATGAAGGTAATACTTCACTTCTCTCGTCTAACTGGTATGCATGTTTAGCAGCTGCTTTTTCTACTTCAAAAATGTAGTAATAATGGCTTCTCCACATGAAAGGCAGCTATCCTGCTTCAGTGAAGCTGATTCAGGCACAGCAGTGCAAACTAAGTAGTGTGCACACGATTATATCAACATACACATAGCTTTTCCAAGTAAAGAAGTACGCAATACACAGCAGAACAAGGCAGTTTAGAACTGATACATGGGTGATCTCCAGAGCCAAGTGATGATCTGTCCAGAATCTGGCAGTACGTGGCCAGGCTCAGGCAGTTCTAAGGTGTCTGGGGACTGAGCTCTGGCTGCAAGGGCAGCCATCCTGGCGAGCCATCCTGTATATCAAGCTAGTCCATTCCTCAGGGAGGCTTTGGGTCTGCTCTCAGCAGAGACATACCCACCTATGTAATTAGAAAAAAATTAAAGCTTTCATTTTCATATATTCTCTTGCATGATGTCACTTATAATTCGGTTTAACTGAGATGAAGATGCATTTTAAATTCTCCAAAGCTGTAATAGTAAGAGGGAAAATGGAGGTGCAGGCTCTAAGGAGCTTTCTCAGTTCAGGCAGCTGCCATGAATGTGGCAAAAGCTAATCTTGAAATTACTGCATTGAAGAAGACGTGTTAAGGAAGGGCAGGGAGGGAAGAAAAGGCTTTATGTAATTCTGCCTTTGCTTTAGTAAATCATCAAAGGTCTCAAATAAGACATTTCGTAACGTTTTACGATGAGAGTCTCCAAGAACCTGAGTTCCAGTGCGTGTGCTGACCATATCCCATCTAATACCAGAAAGAGATTTTAGTGTCCACCAGCACCCCTTAATGTTCCTGGTTTCCTTGCTGGCATGCAAGGAAGGGGAAGAAATGGTTTATTCTAACCAGACCTAGGCAAGAAGGGTTCCAAGGGCACACCACAGGGTGCTTGCCTCTCGTCTGAGCTCTTTGCCCATTCACCCGTGAATGCAGAGAAGGAGTGTATTTTGAGTGATTTATGAGTTTGTTTTAAATTCATTATGACATAAGTAAATATAGTTTGATTATGGCCTTTTCAAAATATAGAAACCATATGAAGGCACTAGGTTTATTTGAATGTGTAATGCATATATTCACAAACAGCATTTTTCCTTATATAAAGTCAACACACATTATTTTAATTTTGTATGGATCTGTACATAGCAGATCTAAGAATACGTTTCAGTTCATTTCCTCTTTTGCCTAAGCCAATTGCCTGTAGTTAAAGACTACTAAATTAAAGGAAAAGTTATCTAATATGATTGTCCTTGAAATGTACTGCTGTAGAAACAAGAAAAGATTCTAGCTTTCTTATTTGTATTATATTCTCAGTTACTCTTTGTTTCAGCGTAAAGTCTGTTTAAAAAATCATTCTTTCTCTTGTTACACAGGTAAAGGACCTATATATATAATACGCATTTGGATTTTTTATTTCATATGGAAATAGACCAGATTTTCAGCACATTTGATAAAGGGCGGTTTTGTGTTTCTTTTGTTATGGTTTGGTTTGAGTTTTTTTGTTGTTGACTCACATTACTTAATAATCTACTCAAAAGACATAGGATAATATTCTCTAAGTCACCTACACAAGAACCTTCTTTTAGTGTCTTTTGCGGTGGTGCTTTAATATCAAGTATTTAATGGTGTCACAAGGTCAGTGCCTCAAAATTGGAAGTCGTGGCCTTTTCTGTTCGAATGGTTAACTTGGGGCCATTGTGGGAAACTCGGCAATCTGTGTTCCCTCTGTTGCCGTGGGAGCAATAATGATATATAGACACACACTGATTCTTTTTTTTTTTCTCATCTTTCTGTCTTGGCTATCAGTTCTTGTCTACACCATAATGTTCAACTATCGGGTGCTTCAAAAACAACAGTCTTTCTTCCTACATGAAAGATGGATTTGTCACATTAGAGTCATACTTTTGAGCTCAAGGGTTTGCATTTGCTCCCAGGGACAAAATCTCGGACTCATCCGTGACCCCAAACTTGCCTTTTTCTTCCTGTTGTTTCTTTCATTTTTAAATCTGCTTATTGAAACCTCTGAAATACCACTGTAATTAACCTGATGTTGGCCTTGCCCTTGCTGCAAACCTACACCATTTTCTCCTCTTAAAACTGTCCACATTATGTGCTCCCTGTACCCTTATTTTCTTAAATCTTCAAGAGAACTGTTCAGACTTCTAGCAGATGCAGCGGCGAGGCTACTGTTTTACTTTGACAATGCAGTCTGCTGCTCTTAGAACCTCTCTTCACCTCCTTCATCATGTGTCATTTTTTCTTCTTGTCCCATGGGAACTATACTGCATAGATGTAGCGTAGAATATTTAGGTTGGAAAAGGCCCTTAAGATCATCAAGTCCAACTGTAAACCCAAAACTGCCAAGTCCACCGCTAAACCATGTCCCTATGCACCGTGTCTACACATCTGATGCAGACAAAATGCTGCAGTTTTCTCAGAGGGGCCCTCCTGTTTCTGCAGTGTGTCTCCTGGCATTTGCAGCATGTCTGCCAATACAGTGCAACATGTTAAACATTCAGCCTCTTCTACACCTCAGTCTACCTCTGAGTCTACATAGATACAGAAACAGTTTTCAGAGCTATGGCTGACAAGTACCACTCAGATACTGCAGAAGAGCACATTTTCTGAGGTTAAGTTTAAAAATTACATTTAAAAATTAAAACCATAATTTAGAAACAAAATAAAATATATCAGGCCCTGCAAAAAGCCACTATGAAAAAACTGAAACAAAACAGAGTTTTTATATCCTTGGTAAATTTAGTGAATATGTTGTTACATTCATTCTAAAGAAGGTATCCCAGGGACCAAATGAATCCTCACTGGAACAGGAAGTTTTAAAAGATTTTTAAGTTAAATGATCAGGAAGAATGAAGGGATTTTTCCCCCTAGAAAGTGAATATGAGCATTACATTGTAGGGTTTCCTTGGTAACAAGAAGAAGATAAATCCTTTTGTTCTGTGTTAGTGCGTTAGGGAGAGATTTCATCTACACTCATCCCAATTTGTGCTAACTGTGCAAACTGTTCAAACTAAAGTTGTCTCCCCTTTTGTACCATGATACCCATCATTAAGTTTTATTGGATCACTGCAGGAAAATACGGATGTTGTGAGTGTGGACAGAACAGAAACTTGGAAAGTACTATCACTAAGGGCTTGAAATAATAGGAAACTAGTACAGCTAAATCTTTATAACACCAAGAATCTGCAATGAAGTCATGCAGCAAATTGTTAAGTAAATTAGATCGTTACTGTTATATTGAATCTGATACACTACAGGTTGATTAAAAAGTGGATGTACAAGTAAGGACAACATAATAGGGACCAGATAGCAGATCTCTTGATCATAGGTATTTTGCTAATTTTGTGGCATACTTGTTATCATTTTCAGGGTATGTATGTATGAATGGCTTTGTAAACATTTCACTGTCAGCTAAATGGGATTTGGCAGGGTCAACAGAGTACTGGCTAGCATAATAGCTGGAACCTATAGATAATTACGTAGTCTTAGTGACTTCCCTGCTGTTCACTGAAGCATGAAAACAGGCGCACAGTGGTAATATGCATTAGGCAGGGAAATCTGGATTTGCACTGGTTTCAGATCTGCATTGCTTTACATGGCAGCTCAGTGTATGACATCTTTTGAAAGCAAAGGTGGGCACATAGATATTTACATGTCCAAATGCATCGAAATAATCTGTCCTATAAGAGTATACTTTTAACTGAAAAATACATGCAGCTGGTTTCTACAGTTACCTATATGCTGGAGATGAAAATAAAAGTATTGGTGTTTTCAGAAGCAGCACATCATCTGGGCATTTCAAGACAATTGTAAATGTAAGGTTAGAGTTGTATTTTGAGTGGGGATTTTTTTTGTTTTGATTTGGTTTGCTTTTTAAAAAATATATTTTATGCCTGCTTAGAATAGAAACCTGTTGGCAAAGAATGCTAGATAGCTTGTGTGCCTTCTCCAAATCTGCTCTTCACTGTCAGGTGGGGAAACAAAGTTAGTATTCCCCTGCCATCCTAGGCAATTGTGTTATGTTTTTTATAGACATCACACTGTTAAACAGGTGTTAAGTTTTACTCCAGTGGTGTCTTCATTTTTAGAAACCAATAGTACATGTAACTGTTTACATCAGCTGTTGGTAACTGCATAAAACAAACGTAAATTAATTACCCCCAACTTGACCCTTGGATTTACTTCCTATTGCTCTTTCTTTTTCTTTATATATTTTTTATTTCACAAAGACAGTCTTCAGCTGATAATGAGACACACCTATTCTTAAAAAAGAGGTTTGGGGATTCTCCTCAGCATGTCAAGCTTAACCAAAAAGTCAAAAATAGAATCTCACATTGTAAAAGTGGGGGTTTTGGTGTTGGACAAAAATTACATATCTTCAGCCTTATAGAGAGGCTCCGTCCTGCTGCTTGGAACAATAGGGTAGTAACCTGGACATGGAGTTTGTTCTTCTTCTTAGTTGTGGTATATTAATCATCACTGTCATTATCTTCTGTTGGCAAGGCGCTCTGCAAGACCTTGCATGTGAGCCTGAAGATGCCATCACCCTCAGCTTTCAGAGCAAGGCACATCAGGTGGTGGCAGCTATCATGGGTCTTCTTGAGGCTCAGGAGAATGGCTTTGCAGGTCATGTTCTCCAACAGGTCATTAAAACCAAAATGATCTGCCTTCTGAAAGGTGGATGTATTCCTTAAAGTGATGTGTTTGGTTGTTTCTTATTTTCTCAGATATTCCCAGATTTCCAGCACTGTCTGGAATTTTCTGGTATATTCTTAAATACAGTGACTTCTTCTTCTTAAAAATCTAATTCAAGATAAAGTCTGTCAGAGATTGCTTATATTTCTTTTTCAGTTTTGTGAGAGGTGGTTTTGAAGTCTTTCTCCTAAAATGTTAGATTACAAATATGTTTCTAAAGTATGTCCTACTATGTAGGTCATTTTTGAATCATAGGTGGTATGCCTTGAAACTGATTTTAATGGATAGCATTCAAATTGTTTGACCTAAAGTAGTGACAGCAGAATATTTTAGCTCAGGGTGCATCACAAAACATGTTCTGAAAATTGTTACCTCACTACTGAACTTAAGAGAGTTGTTATGAATTCTTACGGTGATATTTTGCTCCTGAGACAAAGCTATCCTAAACATTATAGGTTTTAAGTAGTAATTGCAATAATGCTAATACACATTTCAGTGATTAAATATGTACTAATTAGCACAATGTGTTAGGGGATAGATAATAATAATTGGTTGTCCCCCGCATCATTCTCTGTGCCCCCCAGTTCTCCGCTCCCCAGGACCTGATTCAGCAGGTGTTGCCTGACACTTCTGCAAGTGATTGCAAATGCTTTTGACAAATGTTAATTGGGAAAGCACTAGAAAGCTGGATGCATTGTAATCAAAAGAGAATTACAGCAGTTTCACAAGATGTCAGGCAAGTACTTGCAGAACAGATCGGAGGATTTCAATAGGTTCATAGTAGCTGGCTACACCAGGAATTCAGCGCAATTACACAGACGGTATTCAAGCAGCCAAGAATGAGACTGAAGACAGCACTGAAGAAGTTCCTCATTTGTGAGCAAGAGAGGGATGAAAAGCACATCTTTGCATTGTGATGTTCAAAAACTCCATTCTGAATTCATGTGAAAGTAAGATAAATTCATATTTGAGAATCCTAATATAACTGGAACATAATTGAAAAAGGATTCTGAAATAATTGTGATCTGCCAAACTACTGAAAGTCAGTCTTACTCAAAACAGTAACTTAAAAAATATCTGCTGAAAGAAAGTGAGGCAGCACTTCTTTGGTTTTTGTTTATGATTTAACTTACAGAAGATGTGTTGTCCAATAGAAGAAGACAAAAAGAAATTAAAAAACCAGTCTATCCACTGTTGTTAATCATAAATTATTTTCATTTATTCTTGTATCAGTTAGGATTTAAAAATACATGGTATTAGTTTATTTATTCTCAGGACAAGGATCTTCGCTTTTATGTTCTTGTAAAGCACTGTGAATGTTAACTAAGATTTGGAAATAATTAATGATAACTGTTCCAGTTACTTTGCTCACTTGCATTATTTCAGCCATTGCTCAATACGCAGTTGAAGGTGATGAACATGAATTCCAGGCTGTGTTCTCCACTAGCATTAACTGGTATTATCTCTCCAAAGCCTCAGAACCTTGTCAGAGCTCGGGCTGTACCTCAGCAGCTCCAGCCATGCGTTCCCGACGTGGGTCAGTGGAGTGAGCAGCTGTGAGTCCCAGGCAGAAGTGATTTGGCCTAAGCCGATCCTAGTGTTTCATAAAAGATTAAACTAAGTACTTGCCACTGGCTCGAATGAGTTGCGTCTTCATACCTGCTTTATCAAAAAGGGATGCTAAGGCCTGAAGTGTTCGAACATGAGAACACCTCGTACATGCTAGGTACTGCTTCTGTTTGGAGCTAATCGGGCGTGCTGCAGCTCTCTCAAGCAGAATGACTGCTGGGTAGGAAGATGTTATCGTAATTATTTTCCTGGAAGGTGTGTACTGGGTGACTTGAAGTTTTGGGGTCTATTTTTTTTAAATGGTCTCATTAGTTACAGCCCACTACCTTTGTTGTTAAAGCTGGACTGCACTGTTTACGGCACGCTGATTCAAATGATTCTGTCTATTGAGTTACTCCTTCTGCAAAAGTGATTAAGAAATCTTTAATTGCGTTGAGCATGTTTGTTATGTACTGATAACTCACTAGGCCTTTCAGCCTTTAGAAATGTAACTATCAATTTTTATTGCAGAAGAGATTATTTTGAGAATGTGCTGAAACATCATACTGGTATGAGCTGGGAGTAAAACAGAGTATCAGTCAAAGTTATATCTTAGGCACCCAGACTAGCAATAAGAGTAATATTAAGATAAAGGAGACACGAGAGAATCTTGTAAAACTGCATAAATAACATTTAAAGAACTTTTAAATATATAATTTTGAAGTAATTTACTTTATTATTACTCTTAATTTTCTCTGTGCAGTGCCTACCACAGCAGTGACAATAACCTCTTCAGCAGAGCTATACAAAACCACAGTGTCAACCACTAGCACTACATCACAGAAAGGTCCCATAAGCACAACATTAGCTGGAGGAACAAAGGAAGGAAGCAGAGGACCCAAGCCACCGCCACCCATTTCCACAACCAAAATTCCTCCTGTGACAAGTTTTTTCCCTTTGCCAGAGAGATTCTGTGAACCGACTGAGGCCAGGGGGATTAGCTGGCCTCAGACACAAAGAGGAATGATGGTTGAACGCCCTTGCCCCAAAGGAACACGAGGTATTGCCTTTAAAAATATATCTTGATCTCAGGCAGACATTTCAAAAGCAATGTGCTGCTCTCTTATGGTGAATTGTTTTTTTAATCTCAAGCTGCCTGTCACACGATTTTTTTGTTACTTGGAGAATGCAGTATCTACAGGCAATGGTCAAGTTTTAATCTGCAAACGACATTTGAGTGTAACTGCAGAATTACCTTGTGCATGTGCTTTTGAGAATCCAGGTCAAATTTTAGGGCTTTGCTTGAGGACTGTTGTGAAATATGCTTACAGCTGCCTTTCTCATTATGAGCTCTCCTCTGGATGAGCTCCAGGAAAAATCAAGGGCTTTTTGTTTGTTTGCGGAAAACGTCTGGTACTTTTCACTGACTTTTTTATTGCTGTTTGTAATCTGCATTATTTCCTTACGTTTTTGTCAATTATTGTCAGCTACTGCCATTAGTGGCATTCAGAATTTAACATTGCTTAGCCCAGTGTAGCTGATTTCCTGAATGTGTGCAGAAAAATGGTTTCCATTTCACTGTCGTTTTCTGTATTTGTTGTAGGAACTGCCTCGTATCTCTGCGTGGTCTTAACTGGAATGTGGAACCCCAAAGGCCCTGATCTAAGCAACTGCACCTCACACTGGGTAAATCAGCTGGCTCAGAAGGTTGGTTGAAACCTTTTAATCTGCTGTACACTGATGATTAAGGATTTTAACTCTGAGCATTAATAATTCAGTTTGTTGAAGCCCTCTTTGTTATTTTGTGCTCATTTAAAGTAGAAAGAGTTATAGGTACTTTGTGTGCATGTGTGTGTTTTGGTACAGTCTCCCTCTTAAGTTCTTATATTGAATCTGTGATTACGTGTTTTCATCACTATTTAAAGCAAAGTAGCTTTGTTGGTGTTCAAAAAACAAAAGCTGTATTTGCTTAATAAATGAAATATTATAAATCATGCAGCAAAAAACTGTGGTATACAGAAAGGTTTTTGGTTTAGTAAAAATTATACTGTAATAAATAGATTTTTTTTTTCTGAGTGAATTAATAACAGTATGATTAGAGCACAGAGCCATTTTCTGTGTTTTTCTTCCCTACTGAGATGTACTAAGTTTATGAAAACTGGATAATTTGTTGTCAGTACCAGGCTACTTGACTTTCAAATGCCTCAAGCACTAGTAGGAACAAATAGATTTCTTACTGTCTGATAATGGCAGTAAAATAAAAGTGAGGATGAATAGAATATCTAGCCCGAAAGTCCCAGTCTGATTTCTGGTTTTGATGGCTGTTAAGAACTGCTTTTGTGTGTCACGGATCTAAGAACCTTTAATCTTCTGAGATAAAGAGAACGTTATTGGTCTCAATTAGTTACAGATTTCAATGTATGTGCAAATGGTTGTTTCACCACAACAAAGGTACATGGGGAATTGGAATTAGGAGCCGCAAGCAGAACAAGGGACCCTGCTGAGATAATATAAACTTGTCATTTCAGATCAGAAGTGGAGAAAATGCTGCTAGTCTGGCCAATGAACTGGCTAAACACACCAAAGGACCTGTCTTTGCTGGCGATGTTAGTTCATCAGTGAGGCTGATGGAGCAGCTTGTGGACATTTTGGATGCTCAGCTGCAGGAACTGCGGCCCAGTGAAAAAGACTCTGCTGGAAGGAGTTATAACAAGGTACACACCTCCTGTCACCTCCCCCTGCTGGGATAACCATTGCCCTTGGTTACTTTATTTTTTTCCTTGCAGAATTACTAATCTATACTTTGTTTCACATGCTTATAGTACTGGAATAAACATGTAAGAGAAAACAGCAGTAAATACGCAGCAGAAAGTTGCAATTACCTTCTTTAGGGAATATGATATAATTTACAATAGCTGCCTGGTCCTAAAATACATAGCTGTGTCTCTTATTAAAATCTGGAACGCATTATAACTAGTGTGAGGAAATGGGCATTAGCTCTCAGAAATTCTGTAACAAATCAGCATGTTTATCCAGTGATCCTTTTAACCCTGAACATGTAATAAAATCAGTGGGATTCTGCATAGGTGCAGAGTTTTATTTTAATCCAACTTCCTGCAGAATAATAGCACTTTCTTAGCCTTTTAAAGACACCAGCATCACTTTCAGTCGATCTTACAAAAATACCTTAAAGTGTGTATCTAAAACACAAGTAAGTTTTCTCAGGAATGATGCTTAGAGAAGCATTTCAGAGAAAACTCATGTCTTTGTGGTTTAAATACAAATCACAAGTGTTATTACCATTCCTCTTTTTCTCAGAGGAAACGCTGTATTTCTCGGCCTCTTCCTTGCATCAGCTTATTCAACAAGCTACAAACAAAACATTTTTTCAGCCTTCTTGAGAGATCTCCATGTACTCCTCTGTTATTTTGGCAATAGTTTCATTTACAGTCCCTAGCTGCTATTAGAAGACTTTTCCTAGAGACAGATCAAATGTCCACACAAGAATACTCTCCTTTGACCTTTTCACACAAATGACACCTCTTGGGCAAAGATACCTGGGCACCTGTGTAAAGGCTGGGGAAAAATGCTGCCTATGCGATAGGTTTTTATAGTCATTGCTGGACAGAAGCAAGATCAATGTCCAGGCTGTAGTTCAAATTCAGGTTTTGAAGCACCAGACTTAATTTCTTGATATTTTTGAGCTTTACAGAACTTGTCTAACTTCTCGTTTTCTCTTTTTTACTAAAAAGCTCCAAAAACGCGAGAAGACATGCAGGGCTTACCTTAAGGTATCTCTCCTGTGCTGTCACCCTGCTTTCTCCCTGCTTCAGCAACCTGCCACGCTTTATCATCTTGCTGCATGATCCTATGTATTTCAGTCTTTGATAAATGTGTATTGTGCCCCATATCAACTGTACAAATGTTGGCTTTGCACAGGTATAACACTCAAAAGATTAAAGTTCAAAGTTTATACCTCTTTTACCTCAACTTGTTCAAAACTTAAAGAGCAGAAATGGTTATCTGAATTGGAAGTAACATCTCTCTCATAATACAACTTTGTTTAGGGGAAAAAGCTAGCAACTTAACAGAAATTACTTCAGCTTGGATAGTATTTTATATCAAAGACTGTTAAGAGTTAATTTGCTTGCATGAAAAATGTACATTATATAGTCTGCTTTGTTCTTTGTGTATTTTTACATGTTGTGACATCACTCTTTCTTACAGTTTTAAGAGTTGTTACAAAAGCCAGATTCAGTGACTTCAGGATAAAATGCAAAGACAAACATTTCTCTTAACTTTACTAGTAAAATGTGTGACACTTGTCCCATTAACCAGGTTATATGGAAAGCATGTAACACATTGCTAACTGATTTTCAGTTTTTTTCATCTGCTGTAGAATGGTGGTAGTCTGCATTGGCCAGCTTCTGCTCTACAATACAATGCCAGTAACACCACCTCGCACCTCTAAGAGGATAAAAAGTTCTAGAACAAATCATGTCTGTCGGAAAAATCTTATTGCGCATCTTTTCAAAGTTTCTTTTAAAACTACTGATTTTTACTTGTACCCCCTGAGATAAAATGTAAATGATTTTTGAAAAGAACTTTGAAATACTTTGCAACATAATAAAATAATTCAGACTCTTAGTTAAGAGACATCTCTCTATACAGGGCACTTCGGCTTTTATCCTGTATCCCTCAAAGTGGATGGGAGATGTGCGGTTATGCAAAAATTTGCCAAAAAGAGACAAAGATCTGGAAAGAAATTCACTCCTCAAATAATAATAATAGTCATAGCTTTTTATTAGAAAATATTTTTAATAGTAAAGGGAAATCTGGCAGATATGGTTTGAGTAGGCTTGGGTTTTTATACTTCATTTTAAAGAGAAAACATGAATATGAGCAGTAATGGTGTTACTCCAACAGCTATGTGATCTTCCTGCTGCACACTCACCTCCGTCTAAAAGAACACCTCAGGAATATTGGGCAGGAGATCATTTTCAACAGGAAAAATGGAGAGCTAGATTATCCCATAATAAATAAAAAGCATTTCATATTAACAAATACATACTGTCAGTGCTATATGTAGATACACAAGAAACCATAGTGCAACCTTAATTTCCAGCCAGTGTCATTTTCTGTAGGTCTCAAATGGGCTTCTCTGCTTAGATAAGACTAATAAACCTCTTGAAATTACAAATCAAAAGCTGACTTACACTATGCAAATGAAGCAAGTTCCCACTTTGTGACAGAGAATTCATTTGTACCTCAGATTAGAGGCTCCAATCTGTATTTCTTGGTGACTAATGAATCTGGCCTCTGCAGACCAATTTCTGTTCCACTCTAGTTAATGGCTGCAGCAGTATCAGTGTGAGCATTTTGACTATTCTGTCTTCCATTAGAGAAAGAAAAAAGGCTTTAATGCCACTTCGAAGTATCTTCCACCTGCCAGGAAGGTCGTGGTGGCTCACAATACAGACAGAAAGAGGATATTAAAATGGATTGGGTTAATTAATGTTGCTCTGACAATAGCTTTGACCAACTTTTCCTGTTCGTTTATTTGCACAATATAGTATTAGAGACCGACATCTTTCTGTTTGTACAGTGTGTTCTGTTTCCATTCCCATTGCTTTTAAATTGATCAAACAAATTATATATGTGCTTAATGACACATTATGACTAGGTAAATGGGACAGAGTAAACAGGGTGTTTCAGCAATGCATGGTGTACTCAATGCAAAGCATACTCAATGCACAGATACATTATGCATTAATGTAAGAGCCTGCCTTCAATTGATTAACTGATTACTCTGGATTATTTTGTAAAAATAATGTAATCATGTCATGGAATTATTCTTCTTCCTTATTTACTGTTACTTTATATGCAGCTTAATGAGCCTTAAAACATGATCATAGACTTGTTGCAAGAAACACTTTTTTAAATGGAAGGTTTATTCAGTTTTACAGTTTTGCCTTCACTGATAACAGGGACAGCCAATGGACATCTTGTTTGCTCTATTGATTTCTTTTTTTAACTGACCTTTGTGCAGGAATGGGAGTTAGTAATCTTTTTAAGTATCTGTGAACAGGTACAGAATCAGGAGGGGGAGTGGGAATGGCCCAAGCTAATTTATATCCACTGAGTCAGCTTCATTTCATGCCTTCTCTAATAAAGAAGGCAGTTTGTCATAGACAAGTAGTTTATAGTGCTGTGGCTGCTAAGTTGGGCTAAGTTTCCAGAAGCGTATTATTGTCATTGCAGGCTAAACTGCAGAATGCCAATTTGGGCATTAGTATTTTTAAATAGAATTTATGCATTTTGACATTAACTTCAAGATGAAAGCTTCAGGCAAAACTTCTGGCATTTATTTTTACATTTTTCAGCACATTAATAAGACTGTCTTTTTATCTGATATGAGGCAAGTCAAATCTGCATGTTTACCACTTAGAGATCACACAATGCTAGTGGCTAACTGCACTTACCCAGCGAGAGGATGGAAAATATTTTTACTTTGAAAATAGTCTTCTAGTGCCATTAAATCACAGTAAATCATTCTGACAGTTAAGTATTATAATTGTCACCAGATAACATTGGAAATTTTCCCCAGCTGCCTAGGGCAATTGGACCTAATGATAGTTTTCTAATGAATGCAGGCAATTGTGGATACAGTGGACAACCTGCTCAGGCCTGAAGCTCTGGAGTCCTGGAAGGACATGAATTCTTCAGAACAAGCCCATGCAGCCACAATGCTACTTGATACGTTAGAAGAAGGGGCTTTTGTCTTGGCTGATAATCTCTTAGAACCAACTAGAGTCTCAATGCCCACAGAAAATATCGGTAAGTAAATTTCTTTTCAAGCATAAGTTAGTCTTACACATTGCTTTATGCAAAGTCAGGAAAAATACTCCAGAGAGCGACATAATCTTTGAAAGTGGAGCTGCGTAACATTTGGTGGAAAGGTAAATGATCCTAAGCGGGTGAGACACACTTCTCTTGTTTAGCTCTTCAAAATTAGCATTCTTCTTTAGTGTCATTAATACAGTATAAAATGGAAAGTGGTTGATGTTGCAAAGTTGATTTACTACTGAAAAATCGTTAAGCAGAATGTATGGATATGAAGAGTGCTTAAATGGCAGAGTATGGATTTTTTGAGTTAACTGCTTTCTGTAGAGCTTCAGAAATGCTTTCCTGTTATATATAAACTGTTCCTAATGAATTTAAATTACTTTTTTGCAACGTACTCTGCCAGTTAGATATTTTAGGCACTCAGAACATAGGCCAAATGTTTATATTAAACATGACTGCCTTCAGGTAAAAATGTGTTCAGTGAACTACATCTCCCATAATGCAGAATAGCTATGCTCCAGAGACTGCAAAATAGCTGAAGATAGTTGGAGCATAATTTGGAATTTAAGTGGTGACAGAGAAATGAAGGAGTTTGGTATTAGAGATGTGCAGATACTGGTACGCAGGATGTGTTAAAGCAAAAATCATTGCTATGCATAAAATTAAAATTCCTTCATCCTATTACAGAGATTAATGTAGTCTCAGTGAGGCACAAGGAAGCTGAACGTCTGCTAATTTGAGGGGTACTGAGATGGAGACTTGGAATAGACTGCAGAAATGAGACTTTTCACGTTTCAATGTCTGCATATTTGTAACTGTCGAAGATGATTCTGCCTAGTTTTTAATTTGAGTAGACAGGTACTGGGAAAGGATGGGGAAAGGTGTTACAGTCCGTTATCAAAGTAACTGCACCAGTTGTTTCTGAAAGAATGTGGGTAGAGTCACAGAAATCTCTCTCGGGATGTTCACGAGCAGTTCCATGGAGCTCAGTAGACTTGTCTGAGTATCACTTCTTGTGATAAGCTGTCTTGAAGTCATAGTAACACATTACTGATGCCATGCAAGACTGAATTCCCAGCACACATACATATGTGTGGCTTAGAGAAAGAAATAATTCCCTAATATCATACATTTTGTCCATCTGTAGTAGAGACCTATAGTTAAACCAGTTTAATCTAATGCAGATATTTGTCAACAAATTGACCACTCTGACTTGTATGATTTTACATATCCAAGGGAATCCAGCTTTTGGTGGTAATCTCATGAAAGCTTCCCAATATACAATGTATTAGAAAGTTAATAGTTGAAGTAAGGCTGAGTGGCATCTAAGTTTTCAATTTAAATATTTTTTTAGAAGTACCAAACAGTGGTTTTCTGTAAACCTTTATACCTTCCATAACCAATAAACTTTTTCAGATTTAGGAAAAAAGATAGAATTTTTTTTAGATACAAATACTTATTTAGCTAAACACATGGCGTAAGTATACATAGGTGTTCGTTTGCTGACTGTTTTAAAACTTTATATCTAAACCAATATTCAAAGTTTTAATTTTTTTAGCAGAGAATCCTATGTAGACATTAGAAGCTTCAAAATTAACATTTCTCTGCAACGTGTATGTGTGATACTCTTAAGCGAATGTTTTGGGGGCCCACATAAAAACAAAGTTTAGTGTCATGTTATCACTATTAAAATGGTTTTATTTTAGTAGCGTGCACTGGATTTAGTTAAAGAAACTAACTGTGCTTGCAGCATGTGGTACAGATCTGTCTTTACAGTGGCAAATTAGGACAGCAGTGTGAGAAAACTGAATAAAGAGTGGGGGAAATATTGTCATCTGTCATACTGCAATCTGGCCAAGAGACTTTCTGTGCAGCCTCCATTTTTACCACTTTTTTTTCTTTTTTTCCCTTTCCTCGGGTCTGCCTAGTTTTGGATGTTGCAGTGCTCATTACAGAGGGCCAGGTGCAGGACTTGAAATTTCCTCAGGGCAGCAAAGGAGGGAACTCTATTCAGCTCTCTGCAAGCACCGTGAAACAGAACAGCAGGAACGGTGAGTCTTGGGCATGGAATACTGAAACTCCATTAACTTTTATAAAACCTACGTTACCTCCCCTAGTTAAAATATCAAAACAAAACACAACAAAACTTTGTGGCTTTTTCTCAAACATCATGGGTACCTGGTTGCTTTTCTTTAAATCTGTAGCCTGAAAATGTCTCTCTGTTTGCTGCTGCTTTATTGTCAGTTCATTAGAGTACAGCTTGCTGTCTTTCTGTGGACTTCTGTGGCATGATGATGGGATTTTTTTTTCTTTTGTAGGATTAGCAAAGCTGGTTTTCATCATTTACAAAAGTTTAGGGCGTTTTCTCAGCACAGAAAATGCAACTATAAAGTTAGGCAGCGACTTTGTTGGGCGGAATAGCACGATCGCAGTGAACTCCCACGTCATTGCAGCCTCTATCAACAAGGAGTCTAGCCGGGTGTACCTGACTGATCCTGTGCATTTTACACTGGAACACATTGATGTGAGTTATGCTAATGAATTAATGGGAAGGTCATAAAATCAGCAAGAGAGAAAAGCAGTGCAGAAAAATAACGTTTTTTCCATTTGAATTTTAAATGTTGGACTAGGTCAGAGACACAAGCTTAGTTAAGTCTATGAACATAAAATTAAATGAGCCTGGTTCAGTGATTATTAGAACTTAAGTGTATTCTTAATGAAAGCTAATTCAGTAATCAACATGAAAATGTAAATGACTAATTTGTTTCTAACTGAAAATTAACTCTTACCTTAGTAGCAGGGTAGAAAATAGCTGTTAAGATTCGTGATGGTCTGATGTGACAAGTTTTAATGACACTTTTAACTTCTTGTATTAATATCGGACCAAGTCCTGGAAACCTGTGCAAATTGTTTAAATACTTTTATTTGGTGAAGAATAAAGTATTGTATTTTGGTTTGTTATTTATGTTTTCTTCACAGTAATTTATTTGATGTGTTTATTTGCTCACTAGTTTGGTCTTTTCTGTTTTCATGACTCACACGGGGACAGTAAATAATACCTACCATGATAAAGAAAATACAGTTGGATTTTCCTCTCGTTTTGCCTCTTTTTATAATCTGTTTCGACTTTTTTTCATTGAGGAATGAACTTTTTCCTGATATCTGTTCACATGACTTTGGCTTGACCAAAGGTGAGAGTCAAAGGAAAAAGATCATATTACCAAATTCTCAATTGCAGGAAAAATGTCTTCAGAATAAATTCGCAGTATTACTTCTGCAGAAAGCAAAGATAGCTATAATGTACCATCAGTGCATAAAATTGTAAGATGGAAATCGTAATTGTTTAAAATTGGGTCTACAATAATTGAGACTACACTTTAGAGTGTTTCGGACTATAAAGTCCCTTTTAAACTAGATGTCTTCCTTGTATAACATAGTCCACAATTTTGCTGATGAAAAACTTATTGTCCGAAACATGCAAAGTTTAATCTAAATTACCCTTTACACATATTAAACAATTGTTATTGCCATCTTAGTGTGTAAAATCCTCATTTTATGTTATCCTTTTATCTCCCAGCCTGACAATTATTTCAATGCAAATTGTTCCTTCTGGAACTACTCAGAGAGGACTATGATGGGATACTGGTCAACTCAAGGCTGCAAACTTGTTGACACAAATAGAACTCATACAACGTGTGCTTGCAGTCACCTAACCAACTTTGCAATTCTTATGGCTCATCGGGAAATTGTGGTAGGTAATGATGTTACTAGCCATTAGCAGGGAACAGACTTTTAAAGGCTGAGCTTTAAATTTTTAGCAAGATTCAAAGTTGCAGAAGTTTCTTAAGTATTTCTAGCTTCTACCCACTCTTTCCAAAGCAATTTGCTTTCTGTAGCGCTTTTTTTCCTCACCCATAAAGTTAACGAGCAAAATAACAGGAAAGAAAAACAAGGAAGGACAAGAGATTCCCTCGTCATATTTTAGTTACTGACCACCTTACAACTGTTTTACAGACTTCCCCTCAGTACAGCTGGAGAGTATCTGTAGACGCAGCTGTGCAGGCTGTTCCCTGGAATCTCAAGTGCCAGCTCTCCTTAGAGCAGGAAGGTCAGCCCTTTACTGAATGACAGGGGGGCCCAGAACATGCAGTATTTGCAAGGATATGGGGCCTCTCATAAAACCATTGTATTCAGAAAGGTCCCTGGAAAGATAACCAAGATGACGAAAGTGATTCTGTCACAAATGAAGCAGGGAACTTTCTTTAGCTAAATGTGAGATTATAGCTGGAATTAACACATGTAACATAGTCTGCATTTTATCTTAATTGTTGTGTAAATCATTGCTTTCTTCTGTGCTGTGGACCTCTGTAGTAAGGAACGTGTACTCTTACAGCATGTCCCAGGGAAAGCTCTCCTCTTTCTTAGCATCAGAGCCTAGTGGCACTTTCAAAGTGTTATGTTTCTCTACTTGTTCTTGTCTGACGAGTTTATAGCAAGCTGTAGGAAAAGTAAAAATGCTATCTGATCTGGCTAAAATAGTTACATTTTCCTCTCAGACCTGCTCATCTTCTCCTTACCCTAATCTTGCTCTTCTGGAAAGGTGATCTGAGACTGAGAAACTACTGAGTACATTTTGTCCATCTCATGTAATGAACAAGTAACTTTCCTGGATGCTATTAGTGAAAATAGGTTTTTGTTTATACTCATAAAGAGTCATATTAATTTTCTCCATTCTTGGTTATTTCTAGTACAAAGATGGAGTGCACGAATTGCTCCTCACTGTCATCACCTGGGTGGGAATTGTCATCTCTCTTGTTTGCCTGGCCATCTGCATCTTCACATTCTGTTTTTTCCGTGGCCTGCAAAGTGATCGTAACACTATTCACAAGAACCTTTGTATCAACCTATTCATTGCTGAGTTCATTTTCCTAATAGGCATCGATAAGACAGAGTACAAGGTAAGTTTTCTCTGTGTGTACTGATCTTGTTCTCTGAAATGACTGTTTGAAATGGATTTGAATTAAAACATGACAACACCGCCAAGCTTTCAGCTTTCTGACACAGCAAGGCTGAAATAAAAGCTCAGTGTGAAAGTACGACAGCCATGTTCCTAAATAGTATTTTCATCCATCAGAAATATCGCTGTGGCTTCAATTTCCCACTTACTGCAATATTTTTCATTTTCAGTTGAGAAACATCAGCTATTAATGAAGCAGGTGTTAAACTTTTGAAAGAGGAGATTAAATGTTGATGTACTAGGAACTTTTTTTTTTTTGTTACATTCATGTGTCCGAACAGCTATTCACTACTTTTTTGTATGTAGATATATATTAGTACAAAGCCTTGTCTATATATTTATACATTTTTTACACTGCACCTGCATGCAGGATTTTTGGCAGTATTGGAGAAATTATATCTGGAGATTCATTAGGATGAAATCTAATAATCAGTAAAGTTTCATCCAGAACTCAGCCAAAGGGGGGAAGATTCAGACTGATTTCTATTATGACAGTAGAAGCCGCCAAATTAGAGGAAGTAAAAATGGCTTCATGGCTACTTCATAATTTTAAATAAGCAGTATTTCACTGTGCATCTAGAACCAACTGTTCATGTCTCAGATTATCTAAACTGTAAGTCCTAAATCCGTATCAGTTTCAAAATTAATGTGTATAAAATTAAAAAGTCCGCTCTGCAATCGAAGAGTGGAGGGTGAGGGAGAAGTCTCCTTATCTTCGTTGACACACTTTAGCTAATTTACTTTCTGTAACTACTGAGCACACATTAGTATTTTCAAATATTAAATGTATGTTTTCAGGTAGGGAAAATGCTCCTGAATTTGTGAAAGATCTGTCACAGAAGTATGTGCTGTTCTATAACTTACTGTTTAATTGGAGATGAAACAATGTGAAAATTTTGTGGTTTATACTTCTGTTTTTCTTTTTCTTTGCAGATTGCATGTCCAATATTTGCAGGTCTGTTACACTTTTTCTTCCTGGCAGCCTTTGCCTGGATGTGTCTAGAAGGAGTGCAGCTTTATCTAATGTTAGTAGAAGTATTTGAAAGTGAATATTCTAGGAAGAAGTATTATTATGTTGCTGGCTACCTCTTCCCTGCTACAGTCGTTGGTGTTTCAGCAGCTATTGACTATAAGAGCTACGGAACAGAGAAAGCGTAAGTAATTGCAAGTGACCTGAGTGTTTTTCAAGTGAATAATTTTTTAAAGCCTATTAGCTGTCAGAGGGTCTCTGACAGACTAAAATACCATCTGAAAGCTTTATTGGTAAGAGAATGGCAATGCTGTGCACAAATTACAATCAAGTCTTTTGTAATTCTCTAGGTTCAGAGGATTTGTACTCTAGAGAGACTGATTCTAAATTATGGTCTTTCTTTTAACACAAAAGATTGACCTGAAACAAATTGAAAAAGTAAATAACTTTTTGGCCTCAAATGTATATTAAGTAAAATTTTTCAACTTAAAGTCTCTGACAGGCCTAACCACCCAGTTTTAAGCTGATGCTTCATTAGATCTCTTTGTTCAACTGCCCCTCTAGCTAGCTCTCGTCCTGAATTATGACAGTACAATATTTCAGCCCGTATGTTTCACTTTTATAACATTTTATCAGGCAAGTAGAGCAGGATTAAAATTAGCCACTGCCTTTTATTTACAAAAATATGGATATATATAGAAAGTGACAGAAGGTAGACAGAAAATATTTCTGAGGATTTGAGTTGCTGTAGGCATGAATTTGCCTTCTGATAGTGTTTACTTTGTCCTCTGATGAAATTAGTTACAGACTGGGAAGATACTGTTGACTACAAGAAAGCTGCTTGATTTTGCTACTGATGAAAGACAAATAAGAGCAATTCAGCAGGGAACTGAGCTGTATGAAAAATGTATCGCTAAGTCAGCCCTGATAGGTTTACACGTCATCTACTCTGTTATCATATGTATACTTTCTATACTGTTCAACTCCCATTTGTGGCATATTATTTATACCATATTGTTTTTCAGTAAAATATGTTACTTTCTGTCTTATTCCTCAGGAGTAAGCACTTTGCGTATGGTACAAACTTAAAAGCAGATTTTGAAGATTACATGGAAAATGAGAAATAACTTACTGATGTTAAATTTCGTTGTCCATAATAGCACCTGTAACCAAAACTTTTGACTGAAAGGAGAGCGAGTTCCTTTTGGTTTTGCTTCTTATATGTTAGCTATTCCTGATGATGTAGTTTTAAGTTCAATAATGGTATTAAACAGGACTCATCAGAAGAGTATCAGGTTAGGAAAAATTGTCCATAGACTACGTGGTGGTGTGCAATGTTTATCATTGTTTACTGGCAAAATGTTAGCTTAAGAAGTATTTCTGCACTTTCGTTTTCTTGGACTGAGGTACTAATGCAGTTTTTCACTTTTGATTCTCCTTTTTTCCACAATAGTTGCTGGCTTCATGTAGATAACTATTTTATTTGGAGTTTCATTGGACCTGTTACCTTTATTATTCTGGTAAGAATTTTTATTTTAACTTTCCTTTTAGGTTGCCTCACAGCAAAGTTAAAAAGATTGAATAACATCAGTCAGTACCATCCTTATTCACAAGACATTTCATGAAAAAGCTTATAAACAATTTGTAATGTGACCAGTGGTCATATAAATGTTGAGAAATCTTTAAAGAGTGCTGACCAAATGGTTAATTGTCAGAGCTGTGGTGGCGCTTGAGCGTAGCCATTTTTATCTAATGGCTTTAAACACTGAAGGTCATATTGACATGTGTAGTCATATGAAAAATCAATGAAGTACTAAACACATTTTTTTTTCATGGAACCATTATTATTGCTTTCAATTGAGTCACTATTGTACGTGTTCCAGAATTTAACTGCTAATTATCCAACATAATTATCTCAAAAGGGTGTTCTAACACACTGAATAATTAAATAGATCTTATATTTCATTATACTTACACAGTATTTGCATACGTATTTGCATATGCCTGTGCACGTTTTCCATGACTACTTCTATGTGTATTTATGTTACATGTAATGTATGTCATAAATTCGTCTATTTTAGTATAAATAACAAAATATTATGCAATCAGTAAAAAGTATTGCAGTCATTTGAGTGCAGTCATATGCATGCACACCCATATGTACATCCATAGCTGTGTGCCCCGTAGTCCGTTTAAAATGAGATGTTGTGTTCATACCTCAGTTATCCATTCCCTGAGCGCTTTCAAGTAAAAAAAATCACATAGTCATCTGCCAACCCAGGGAAAATGGCTCCCTGTTACTTCAGACTAGTAATACCAACACTGCCGAACATAGGTTTTGGGAAGGAAAGTGAATGCAAGACGTGCATTTTGACTCACCTTTCTTTCCTCTGCTAGTTCAGTATCTTTAAAGCCTGGCTGTACTTTGGAAATATTCTAGAAGGCTGTGCTGGGACATAGCCTGTTTACACAGAGTTTTTCTCATAACTGCTGATAGTTTGGAAATATTAATTCATTTTTCATGCTTTTGAAGGTCCAAATAGCTACCTGTTCCTCTGTGTTTATGCCGTACTAGAGTTGTGAACTGTTAACAGAAATTTGGTTCCCTTGAATTCCCAAATTCAGGAATTGTATTTTGCCATTATTATTTTTTTCAGCCTGAAGCACATGCATCAGGCATAATTTTGAAATTTCTGACTTCTGTAGATCTAAGATCTAATGTATAGGTGTACTGTTATAACACTTCTTGTAGTTCATAGTTTACGTTACTTCTCCGTATAAAAATAGATACTTTGATGATGGAACTCTCTATAGAAAATGTACCCAGCCAGTCTTTTGTAGGTACTTCATACATTCCTCATATCTTCAGTATTGAAATAAGCTTATGTATTTAGGTGGGGTTTAGTCTGTTTATGTCAAAAACTGTTTCAGTCCTTGAACAGTCACTTAAGAAAAGATAGCTGTGCCATGTTCATTGTTGTTTGAGTTCATTGGCATATTTTCTAAGAAAGAGCCACAGATGCCAAAACTCACGTGTGTATGAATTGAATTATAAAAATTACAGTGTTTGTAAGATTTAAACTATAGACCATAATAATTGTACTGAGTTTGTTCTAAATACATTTAAATTAAATAAAGTTTCACAGAATCATAGAATAGTTAGGGTTGGAAAGGACCTTAAGATCATCTAGTTCCAACCCCCCTGCCATGGGCAGGGACATCTCAACCTAAACCATACCACCCAAGGCTTCGTCCAACCTGGCCTACCTACAATTACAATTACAATTGAAAGATGTTCTTAGTATTTTCAATATGGTAGACAGTATTTTTCAAAACAGAGTTGTTTCTTGTAGTTGTTATGATCATTACTAGAAATTTGTTCTAAGTTTCATGCCACAGTAGTTCAGTTACCTCGAGTCTGATTGTGTGGTGATAATTTTGCTTTTTGTGTCTAGCTTTTTATTTTATTGTTACTGGGAGTATTTTGATAAGTCACCTCTATTTCTCTCCCTTGCTTTAAAATAACTTTTCACATGGGAAGCGTTGGGCTTTGCTGAAGGCTTTTTCACTTCCTCATAACCAGGTCAGAGTGAGAATAGAGGTGAAGGACATTTAATCATATTGACCATGTACAGACATAGTTCACTATTATTTACTGGCCATGACATTATTATCCTCCAGCAAATCATTTAGGCTGAGACGCAAAAGGCCTTTGGGAGCAGTATTCCCAACTTCAAAAATATGAAACAGCAGGTAGCAATCACAGCACAGTTCCTGGGAGTAATTCTTCTCTAGCAATTGCTTTGCCCTCTAATCGTCCCAGCTGAGAAAGCAAGAGAGACTGGAGAAAGAAGTGTGAGAAGTATAATGGCTGAAAAATAATATGTCATGTGCAGTGTAACTGAAGAACCATATTTGTAGTGTAGCTTACTTAGTGTCAGTAGCATGTGAGAATTTTACCTTGGTAAGCTTTTAAACGTGTTCATCAAATCACTTCTATGATTCTCAGTTTAATAGTACTGTCAATGCACATAAACTCCATTTTGACAGTATTGCTTACTAGTTTAATTTACATTTTCTCTGCATTTATAAGCATTTGCTCTTGTATCTGTATACAGGTTTCCTCAAAATGAGGATGGGAAATACAAGGGGAAAGTATGAAGTTCCTCTGTACATCTCTTAAGGAACTTTCTACTTCACTATTTCCATAGCCTGTCGTGCCTCTGGGCACCAGGGTTATTATATCTATGAGAAAAGAGCATGTAAGTAATGAGCAGTGGGAAACCATTAGTATGCCTGAAATGGTTTAATGAAAGCTTGGATCATGATACGTCAGGAGCTGTTCTTATCATTTGGACAGCTCCATCTGCATCTTTAATAATTAATTCAGTTCAGTAGGAGTTCAGTGTGCACACTCATTTAGAAGCCTTCAGAGAGCACCTCTCTCCCTGCCAGTCCCAGAGAGAAATAGGCTTCTGCATGGCTAAGAGCAAAGATCTGGAGATACAAGAACAGTTTTAGAGCTGCATTTGCCAGGTAACAAAAGCTCTGGGGAGTTCAAAAAGGGTCAGAACATGTGCAGTTCAGCTAGGTTACTTCAGAGTGGTGTTTCTGTTCTTCTGTCTTATCATATCCATGTCAGCACTGCAGGCTGTGTGGAATGAATTTTAAGCTGCTAAGCTCAGGCGGACGTGATTCAATTGAGCAGGTTCATGGCTATAAAACAAACAGTGCACTCCTGTAATCTGTGGTCAGAAAAGCCCAAGTATTTTGACTTCTATGTAGATCCATTTTCATTCATCTCCAAGGAATGGGTGATGTTGGTTTGAATTTAATTCAGCCAAAACCACTGGAGTTTCCTTCTTGCAGATGGAGCCAATAGATGAGGCTACCGGAGGTTATTTAAGCAAAAATTCCTAGGATGTCCTGTTCCATTAACATAGGAATTAACATTTTTCACTCAGGTTGGGGCATTACTTTAGCAGTCAGTGCATGTGGACATACAGATGTACACATAATCCAGCTCTGCATATGAAAATGGACTGTATCTGTGAGTTTATGTATGGTAAATAATGCACACATATCTTTCTGTAGTAGACACTTGATAAATGGTATTTATCTGTTCTTCACAGGGGGAAATTTATCATAATTATTGCAAAATCTAGCTTTATTTGGCTACTAATTCATTGTACCTGCAACTAATTTGAATCCATTAGTCTTCTGTGCAGGTTATTACATCCACTGTATTAAAAAGTTAATTTGACTTGAAGTCAGTCCCACACAAAACTACATAGGTTTCAGGTGCCAGAAACACCAAATTCCTACTTGCATTATTTTTCATGTCCCATACCTTCTGATTTCCAAACCAGATATGGCCGTCTGTGTGCTGGCTATGAAAGAAGCATGGCCTTCCTGGCTGCTGCATTTGATCATTACCATAAAAAAATCTTCAAATTTTAGATGTTTTAAGTATTTACATTTTATTTAATAATATATACGCAGTTGCCTTTGCTTTGTTCTATCCAAATTACACTTGTCATTAAGAGACAAGCAGGAACTGGTATTTTAAAACGTGCTCTAATAACCTTCTTTACTTTTATATATATTTGTAAAATCAGAGTATAGATTAAATAAGTTCTGTATATAATCCAGTATCCTGTGTGTTATAGTGGATAATATATTTTAGAAATTACAGCAAAAACCTGATACATTTATGAAATCCCAAAAATCCAAGTTTTGTTTATCGTTATCAGCTAGTGTTTTAAGAGATGTCACATTATAGCTCCACCTACTGTAACTGCATGTTCTGTCACAGTATCACAACAGAATCTTCAGATCCAAAACTTACGAATTCCTACTTTTAGCCTTTGAAAGAGCAGTGGTCTGGTTTTCAGAAGTGTGGCATGAAAGAGATTTTTCTGACTTTAACAAAGGTATAATTTCTTGACTGTTTTAAGATGTGTGGAACACTGTTGGCTTGTGTGTGTGTTCACACAATGTATTTACATTTTCTATTACCATTGAAGGAGAGAGGTACTGCTCAGGTGCAGATTTTGGTTCACTTGGGATGCAGCCCAGTTGTCAGGATGAGGTCCAGCCAATCACTAACCTGTTATGTTATATGAAGCGATGAGAAAGTCACCATTGTCAGAGGCCCATGTATGCCTCTTACAAGTTTGCTTTAAAAATCTCATCTTGCCATTCATGTGGGCCTTTATGCGACCCTAAAGTACTGCATGTTTGTGGTGAACATTCCTCTTAAAGGAAGGTGTCCTATTCAGACTATATGTCAAGCTTGGAAAAACATTTATAGATTCATTTACTTAGATCAGTAACAGTTCAGTCCTCACACAGTCATGAAACAATTCAGGATGGAATTGATGTCAGGAGATCTGTGGTCAAAACAGGCTCAACTCTGAACTCAGACCAAGTTGCTCAGGGCTGGAACAGTTTTGCTTCTATAGAGTTGGTACAAATGAATGCAAAAACACCAAGTGTGTTTCCTTGTCCCCTCACGTATTTCTCACCAAGAAAAGTAATTCAACCATTACTTCTAAAAGCAGTTATTCTCCAACAAGTTCCCTTCCCTCACTGCTTAGTGCCTTGTGTAATAAAATGGCAGGATGCCCAAAAATCTTCCAATTCATGAGTTCTTCCAAAACAGTCAATTTCTAGATAAAAAGCAGTAAGGGAGCCAAAAGCGAATCTATAGAAAGGTTTGGTTACATTATTTGTAAGTGGGCAAAATAGGCTTTTTATAATGATATAATGTGTAACAGAGATGCCAGCATGTTTGAACAAGTAGCAAAACACGGTCTTTTAGCTGCTGAAACTGGAAACTAAGCAATATTTCACCGTGATGGAAAAACAGGTATCATATGCTCTGTTGTCATAGTTACTTTGTCTGCAAAGTACAATGTTTTGCTTTTTTTCTTTTCTTCTTGGAAGGACTTTTTCAGCTGCTGTAATACAGCATTATTATTTCTGTGGCTGCTTTTGGGGGTCTGTACCTATATTCATATTAAAGCATCTGTTAAGAAACTGCTGTGTAAAGTTATTCCCTAGGCCCGCAAGGACATATATACAGACAGAGATGAGTCTATACATAAAACCTGCTTAATATGCTGGAGCTTGGCTCAGGCTCTGGGGTAGGGCTGTGTCTGCTTGCAAGTCACCAAAGGAACTTCAGTATGTAAATACAAGCTTTTGTTTTTCGTATGTCAAACCAGCACTTCAGTCATACAAAGAAGCAGAGGATAAAAACCTCTCATTTCATAAGGCAGTCATTTATGGGCTAAGCCATATCTATAAGGTTTTGATCCAAGAATGATGTAGTTAGTACAATGCAGGATACTCCAGGGTAGCTACTTAGGCAAGGATTAATTTCCAGCTGTGCTGTAAATACTATTCTGAACTGGAGTGTGCACTCCCAGTTGCATAGGTTGCAGCCAAAGGTGATTTACATGTTAGGATTGGCATGGGACGTGTCTTAGCTTTTAATCTGTTTGTTTTCACAGAAAGTAAATTGACTTTATTCTAAGCAGGCTGGAGAAGTTCGTGTTATGTCAGCTACCAAAGTGTGCAAGAAACTTTTTCAAGTACAGAAGAATAAAGTTTGCCTACAAAGGCATGGAACTGAGGGCCAGATCATGCACAGAGTCCATGTCCTCTGTCTGGTGCAGAGGCCAGGGAGAGAAGCAACTTGTTTCCTCACCCAAGGAACTTATGCAGTGCAGTGGAAACATAGATAAGAGAAACAAAATGATCACAATGATATAATGAAGTGTTTCTCAAGTGGTTAGTCGTTGCCTATAAGAATCATAAAAAGTAATCGGCAGAGTTGTCAGATATTAACACTTCGATTACATTTTGCAGCAATGGAAATCAGGCTTAACCTATACCATGCACATACCCCCATTTAAAGGTTAAGTATTTTTTGTCAGTTCTTGAAACACAGAAATAAAGTATAAAAGCTTGGTTTTGTTATTTGTATCACATACAATTTTTGTATTAATCTCAAGGTACAGTTGTAAAAATGTTTTACTTTGAATAAGGACTATTGATGTCAAAGGTCTCCAAACACTGTTCTAGTGTTGAAAACTGCATTATAGGTAGTACTGTCCATCCTGATTTGGAGACAGCAACAGCAGTGTTAACTTAAATGCCCTTAGCAATAGGAATTATTTCTATAATACATACGTTTAGTAACAGCCTCTGATCAGAGCCTTTAAAATACTCATCTTTTTGAGGTTGTTAAGACCTGCTCTTTATTAGGAGTTGAGTGACATTTCTGACCGCTGTGGCACAGCTATAGAAACACATCTGATATGAACTGGTATCCCCAGTGTTACAAAAAGAACTTTGATGCTGTCTCAAACCAGAGGCTCCCCTTAATGAGGCTGGGCTTGATCATTCTCCATCAGTAACCAGTTGCAGATATATATGGGGTATTGTAAGAATGGGGTTATAATCTATCTAATTACATGTGTTACAAGGATGTCCAAGCATACTCTCCTATTTAATCTTGGCTGTCAGCTCAGCCACTTCTTGTGGACCATTGTACTAGTAGATAAAGATGTGTGTCTTCTCCTTGGAAGGACATAGCTCTTACTGTTTTCAAGCATACAATTTTATTTGAATTGTCTGCATGATATAGGACAGCACATACTAATTACTCAACATAACTGTATACCACTTTTCAGCCCGTATTCTGCAGGCATCCTTGTTTTTGGCTTACTGTATCTTTGTGTTTGGCTTACTTATGCTCTTCACATGCTTTGAAATCAATAGGAGAAAGGCACCTAGTATCTTTGATACCTGTGATTCTGTTTCACAATAGGAAAACTATAAAAAATTACCTTCGGTATCTTCCCCGTTGTTATCTATATGAATGACACAACAAGAATAAGACAGCATAGTCCTTTCCTTCAAGTCTCATGCAGTCTTGCTTTGACAGAATCCAGACTACAAAGGGAAAGAGGGCAATAGGAGGGTGCACCACCAGCTTATGTCTGTGGCACTGTTAAGTTTGATGTATTTGCTGCATCTTTGTGTTTCTTTTTTTCTTTCTTTTTCTTTAGTTACATTTAAGCTGTTTTCAAGAACCGAGTGGGATTTTTGAGAACAAAAGGGAATAAAAAAAAAGGAAAGGGAGAAACCAGCAGAGGCAAAAAACATTCCAGAAGCAGGATGGGGTAAAAAAATGACAACTAGTATAGTACAGTAAAGGGGTAAGCATAGTCCTCTTGGAGGTCAGTGAAATGGGGAACAGGGCCAGAGATGACAGGTGAATGTGAACAGGGGCCAAGCACAAGCTGGGAGACAGACCTGGACTGACAAAGACATTGGACATGAGATAAATATGGCGGTTCATCATGATGTGTTGAATTTGAAAGATTAAGTGACCTATAACTTTTTTTTCCCCTTATCCATATTTGCAGTCACTTTTTACAGACTGTGTGATATAGTTACACTGTTTCACTACATATTTGAAAATAAACTACGGGGGTTTTGTTTAGTCTGTAACATTATCATTATTCAGCCTATTACTTGAAGTAGTTTAATTTCATTCTTATCTGTTTTGACAGCTGAATCTTATCTTCCTGGTGATCACATTGTGCAAAATGGTGAAGCACTCAAACACTTTGAAACCAGACTCTAGCAGGTTGGAAAACATTAAGTAAGTGCTTTGTGTTCAAGTATGAGAACTATGATTATTTTCTGATTGCTGAACTGATTGAAAGCTACTCTCCATTAGGAGCACATGCCATTGTCTCCCAGCAACTGCAGATGTCAATTAGAAGCAAACAGAGCCAATCCTTCTTTCGTCACATTGTTGCTGTAATGTCACAAACGCCGGTCAAAATTAGATAATTTCGGCCTGGAACTAGTGCCAAGAAACTATTTCACGGAAATGCCACAGCACTGTAGTAATTCCATTTGCATTTAAAACGCAGATCTAAAATGATGTTCCTGTTTGCATGGCTGATATGATTATATTAAGTTTGTTTTGTTAAATGACTTTTTGATTTAGGGATTCTGAGCAGTTTCTACTCGTAATCCTGTTCTCCCAAGAGAATTGACTCTATTATTATTGTTAACTTGAAGATTATCTGCTGTTTTCATGCTAATTTGACAAATGTTTACTTTATCATGGTGCTGCACTTCAGTATCCCTTTTGCAGAGTAATGTTAAGTGTTACACAATTGACAAGGCTTTGACAGCTCTTGCTTCTTTAGATAGTCTTTTACTGTATTCTGTATAGCTATATGTTGTACTGAAGGTTTTTGTTATCAACACTGAAGGGATGATGCAACTTTCTAACACTGAGGGTTGGATGTGGAAGGGTCTTACAGATTTGCTCTGAATGTTGAAAATGGCGAAGGGAGATTTTGCAGTAAGGCTATAACATTGTGAACTAGATGTTCTAGCTAGGTCAGTATCAGCTTCATTGCATGTTGCATGATGAGAGAGAGAGCTAATCTTTAGCATCTCTCTCTTTTCTTCCTTTTCCTCTTTCTGTCTTCTCATCCACACCAGTAATTACCGTGTTTGTGATGGCTACTATAATACGGACTTACCTGGGTAAGATAGAACCCTACATTAACAAATTTCTAGCATGATTTTTAACTTTACAAACTCGGTCAATATTGTGGATTTCCCTTAATTTTAATTAACTACTTTTGAGATACCTGATTTGCTAAAGAACTTTAAACTATTATATGCCTTTATAATTTTAAATTGCTTGCCTCTGCATTTTGAATTTTCTGATTTTGACTAATTTTTATAGACAATTAAAAATGCTCTTATTAATTTCTGTTTCAATTCTGTCTAATAATTTTGTTTCTCTTTTCTGCTTATAATGCTTTCTAGCTATGAAGATAATAAGCCATTTATCAAGTAAGATCATTAGTTAGATGTGGAATTCACTGACTAATTCCCTTTCCCTTTCATTCTGTGCCGTTCTCTACAATTCCTTTTCCTTAACCCGTTCATGATGGAATCTTTTTTAGACTATTTTGTAGAGCAATATCCATATTTTTGTCACATTTCAGCAGGGTTTCTTCATGCGGAAGTTAGATCATCTAGCTTCAGTTTAGCTGAGTTTATCGGCGCATTAAAGATTTGGGCTCTAGGCTTTTAATCTGCTGTTTAACCTTTGTGCATTTGTGTTACATTATTTGGTGTCATATGGCAGTTTAAAATCTATGGTGTGATTAGTGACTAAGCCAGATTTATCAATCTCTTTTCTAAAAGCAGATAAAGCAATGGAGTAGCTGGGGCTTACGCTATACTTCTGAATTTCAAAATAGTTTTAACATCCTGTGCAGTTCTTGAGAAAGAAAAAGGTCACATCTACTCTTGCTGTTTTCACTGGAGACTAAGAGTACTAAATGGAATTGTTCTTTCTTTAATAGATAAAAGGTTAAACCCAAGGAATTTTTACATTTGAATATGAACCTAGTAAAAGTCAACTGCAGGAACTGAAATGTTAATATTGGTTTTGGTGATACGCATTCTCATAAGTAATGTTACTAAAATTAATTTTCTTTTACAGATCCTGGGTCCTGGGTGCATTTGCTCTCCTGTGTCTCCTTGGCCTAACATGGTCATTTGGCCTGCTGTTTATCAATGAGGGCACTGTTGTGATGACATATCTCTTCACAGTATTTAATGCTTTCCAAGGAATGTTTATTTTCATCTTTCATTGTGCCCTTCAAAAGAAAGTAAGTTAATGAAAACACACATGCATGTTCTCTTAACTCCTTAAAAATACCACATATATTTCCTTAAAAACAGAGAAAAAAAAAAAAGCAGTGTTAAGAACTGGAGTATTCTGAAGTAGTTTGAGGAGGGGACTAAGATTCAAAAGCAATTCTTGCTGTATGTTCTTGTGGGGTTCCTGTAACTTCTCTATGGCCTGAGTGGGTTTAAAATAGATGCAGCATTTCCAACCTGGGCTTGAAAAGTTTTGAGGCTTTGGGAAGAAAATTACTATAGAAAATGTACTACTGCTTAACGCTGGTAATGTGGTATGTATTAGTCTGGACTTACAGCCAGAAGTCTTTATATGTGCACAAAACAAAACCTGTCTTAGCTGCAGCACTGCTAACAAAGGATCATTTATGGTATCAGCCTGTCTCAGCCTGGAAACTCTCTCAGATCAAGGCAGAGGACCTCTCCTGAGATCCCATTAAGCTGCCACATAAAGCTACGGGTGATAGGCAGGGATTGTACTATCAGTGCTTGTTCATTACAAAATTAAGTGAGATGTAAAAATTAATTTTATTGTGAACTTCAGCACACTGTAGAAAAAATGTAGTCATTAACACAAGACAACTGCTAACGGGGAGAGGTTCCCAAAGATGCCAGCATGACTACTTTTATTCAAGCGTTTGCTTCCCCCCACAATCAACAGCTTTGTGCTCTCAACTGGAAAAACTGGAATCCCCTGGCAAGAGCTTTCCCTCATAAGTGGGATGTGCTAAATTAGTTCTGCTCCCCTTTGCCCGATGGGAACAGAGGAGTCCAGAAGGAGCAGATCTGCTGGGGAGAGAGAAGGTTTGCAGGGGAGAGAGGAGAGGAGCAAACAGGAGAGAAGGAAGTGAAGGGCACAGCTGCATGGGATTCTCTTTGGGTTCCCTGCAACTCATCCCCAGACTGAGCGGGGATGCCTTAGAGGTGCTTTTCTGAAGGACAAAAGAAAAAAGCTTATAGCCTGTGTTAGAAGGTGTAGCAAATAAAAGTCACAAGAGTTGAGAGGAAGGGTAAATGTTAATCCCACCCCAAAAAAATTCACATAAAATGCAATACAAACTACATTTGGAAATAGCCAATTTGTGATATTTAGATTCTAAATATTTTTACCAGTTTTAGGCTGGAGACATAGCAATTATTAATTCCCATTATAATTAGCACACCAGAGACATAATTAACTGATATTTATAAAATGTTTTGAGACCACTGGATAAAGCATTGCTGTGCAAGTACAAAAATCACACTCTTGCGTGACTCAACTGAACCAGCTCTAACAGTATCAGCACCTCTAAATTTGATGTAGACAGTGGCATTCAGCCATGTTTTAGGAAAAGATCTTGTAGGCAGAGTTTTATCGAGATGAACATGGTATTCCTCTCATTTTGAGAGAATAAAAGCATACTTAGAGAGGAGATTGAGCGTAAGAGAAAAAAGAGATGAAAGAAAATGCAAACATTCTCAAAATACAAATAATTTCTAGATTAGGGTTTCATATAATGTTGCCCTTTCTACCACTTGTATTGGACTTGAAAATCAAAACCAGATTAATTTTTTATTTCTTTTTCCAGCTGTGCATTGTTTTTATAGTAAGTAGAATCAGCAAAAAGCAATATTAAGATACCAGTCAAGTGTGAAAAAGCATAACCTAGAGCAGTAAGGTTTATACCTGAAAGAATGTTAAAGCTGCCATTTAAGATTTTTAAGTTTCGATGCTTTTGACTGGGTATCATCCTATCCTCTGTCTGCATAGCTAATGTAGTCTTTTTATTCTGTTATTACTAGTTGGTCACTAAATTGAACTGTGAAATAGAATTGTGAAAGTGAAAACTATTATGTTTCCAGTTCTGACAAGATGATAGTGCTGTTGCTTCCATCGGTTTCCAACAAGCTATAATTTAGAAATAATGACAGCGGAATGTGCAGTACTGAGAGATAATGTACAGTCACTGCAATATAGGCATTAGGCAAAACCAGCCCTGGAGGGTGGTATTTGGGTAAAAATACAGTTTTGATTGCTATTGTTTCTACTTTGTAGTGGTTTGGACCTTTTAATATCCATTTGTGTTCAGGAATGGATTTTCTTAGGTGTTATACCATCTAGTGATGATACATACAGACATGGGTTTTACAGACTACAGGGTTAGAGATTATAATTCTGTGTCCGTGCACTTTTGTTTTAATTTCCCATGAGTCTTTTTTTGTATTGTTATAGATTGGGGTTCACTTAAAGTATGTACCGTATAGTTTTATAAAAATATGAGTTATTGTCCCTAGCTTGAAGTCAATTAAGGCACTAACTATTCAAATTTTCTTAAACCTTGTGGCCTGTAAAAACATCACAGTATGTATTCCATTAGTGAAATTCTTGTAATATTGGTAACAGCACATTGCACGTGTAAATCCACACTATTAATTTCTTGCATTTTCCCCTCTCTCCTTTCTATATACACGTAACTTTCTGTCCTGTATTTTCATAGGTCAAGCAGACTTTCCACATTAACTGAAAACCCACTTTTCCCAGAAACTTACGAGTCTCACTGATGCAGAGGAGACACTTAGGTTGCCAAGTATCTGGTGGAAGATTTATGAATTTAGACTTGAGCACCTTTCAAAATTTTATCCACTCTGTCCTTTCACTGTTGCTGTCATGCTGCCAAAATGTGTATTCACTTTCCTGTTACCTGAAAATAGTAGCTAGCATAGTAGCCGCAAAAATGACAAAGCTAAATTTTCCTGTAGGCCACTGGAAACAGAAGGTGAATAAATACAGGCAGAATACTAGAATCATTAATTAGTCTTGTTGCTTTGTCAGACAAAACTCTTATATACATAGGTTTAGTCACATTTCTAGGTTCGGCAAAGACCATAATGAGGATTTTATTTTTTGGCCCTGAAGGATTTCCCAAGCTTCATAGTTTAAAATTTGACTCTGGAAGTCTGATGGTGCCTCTATGAGCACAGCAGGCATTCTCCCTAAAGTGGGGTAGTGGCATTTGTGAGCTTTGTACAATCCCAAAGCTAGTGTGACCATATGAACTAGCAGCTGTTTTGAGTTACACATAGTAACTTTGTATGAAAATGACTGTATAGTCATTGCAGGTTTTGTGCACTTTCTCAGAACGGACAACATAATGGGCACTACCGAGCAGTATACAGGCTAGTTACCTCAGCCCTTTTTGCATGCTAGGATGGGAAAATAGGCTTTCTATGGTTTCTGCACCAAAAGCTCAAATAAAAAAGGACTATTTTCAGGCAGCATTCAGTTCTGGTAAACTGAACTATATTAATCTATAGTATGACAAAATAAAAATAATTCCATAAGTAACTCAGTCACAGGATGGTTTGACCTGGAAGGGACCTTAAAGATCATCCAGTTCCAACCCCCAACTGAGTAATGATTATTCAAGCACATCTAAATGAAATGCATATATACCTTGGAAATAATTTGTTCAGAAATCCTGGATAGTTGATAATGCTGCCACTAAATAGGGAAGAATACTTTATTTTGCTAATGGCCAGTAATTCAACAGACAAGAAATATCTTTTTGCTTGAAAAGTAAATAGTTTCTATGCAAGGTTTATGTGGTTTTGTCAGTGGAGATATTTCAGCCTATTTTTTGTGCTAAGTATTGCTTTTCCCTCTGTAGGTCCGTAAGGAATATGGCAAATGCTTCCGACATTCTTACTGCTGTGGTGGACTACCAACTGAGAGTCCCCACAGTTCAGTGAAGGCATCAACAACAAGAACTAGTGCCCGCTATTCCTCTGGCACTCAGGTAACAAAGACTTTGACAGCATCTCTTAATTAACCTTATTTTTAAAAAGCCGACTGAGATGTGTTCCAATCGGAAACACTAATTTTCTTCTCATTATTATCATTTAGATGGCAAATACATACTTCTGCATAGTAGAATTGATTTCTTTTTAAAATTTCCTTTTACTTTGGTCTAATTCAAACACCTTATTTTTCTTGTATATTAAGTGCTTCTTTATAGGAAGGTTTATACCGTTATGTTTCATCTAAATGAAATTTAATGAATCAGAGCTTTAATAATAACAGGAGGAGTTTTACTGTGTGCTAGAAGCATGGCTTGCTTCAGGCCAAAATAAACACAAATATTCTACATAATAGCACATAAGTAGGATAAAATCTTTTTGTAACTTACTATGCTTTTGTCTCACTGCTTTGTTAACAGAGTCGTATAAGGAGGATGTGGAATGACACTGTGAGAAAACAATCTGAATCGTCTTTTATCTCAGGTGACATCAACAGCACTTCAACACTTAATCAAGGTCAGTCACTGGGAACATTTCCGTTTTAGAAGCCTTAAATTTTATAAGATTTTATATTATTTAACACAGAATTGAAAATAATGTTTTGGAAAAAAAAATATTCTGCAACAAATGTTCTCTAAAAGCAGAGTTTTAAAGTCACCCACCAGCATATTTTAAAACTGTGTTCTCTCAACTGGCCGCCTGCTATAGAAGTTGAATTCCTCCATTTGTGAGAATATATTTAAATAAGTTTCATCTATAATTTAACTTAAAAGCAAGATCATAATTTTAAATCTTCCTAACCTTTATAGGTTAAATCTGAAACAGAAATATGAGTGCAGTAACATTTGAAATGCATATTTGACTATGATTTTTAGGTGCAGAAATTTTCCCAGTGAAATCTAATTGATATAATTTCTATGCAAGAGATGTCTGTAAAGCATTTATCTTTTCTATTTCAAAGAGCATCATATCTGTCACGTGGGGTAGAATCCAGATTTTCAGGCACAGAGAAACAAAACCTCCAAATTTCTCAGCTCAAATAGACTTTGAAATCTGTAACCTCATTCTCATGTCCAGTTAGGAGACAAGGGTATTAGTTGAGACAGAATACCGCTTCCTTCGTCCCATTCCCCTGTGTTTTTCTAAGGCAGTTAGAGCTAGCTATGGAGGGAAGACTGCTCTGTGCAAGCCAGGTTCAAAGCCTGTTCTTACACCCAAGTCCCTAGAAAGAACACATACCTCTGATCTTATTGCAACCAGTTTCTGCTTAACTGAGAAACTTTCAAACAGAAAATTCACCACTGCGAGGGCTGCTTGTAAAGCCCTCATCAACAACTACCAAATTTCTCTCCCTTTTTTTTATTTTTTCAAGATTTGGTAGCAAGGACATGTACTTAAGTCACATTCGTTTTGGAAATAAGAAATGTATTTTGTGAAAGAAAGCATTTCAGAAAGCATGATTCTATTTTTGCTATTTGGTGTATAGAATGTGGGTAAGATGTTTGTGTCTCACTGCTAACCCCCATCTGAATCTTGGTATGTTCCTCTAGCAAATCAAAATCGAGTAACTTCTCCTAAGTAGAATATGTATATTTTTCCTGCCTAAGAAAGAACTACATTCCTTTCTAGTGTCTTATTAAAATCCCATAAATACACTAGAGATAGAAGTCTGGGACTTCACCCTAATTGGATGTCTCCAAGTCTTGAGGTTTGCTCTAACCATGCTGCACCCTCTGTTAACTCAGAGTTAAACAGAGGTCTTGGAAGTCTCTTCCTCTTTTGGAGGTCCAGTCACATGTCACTGGAGATGTTCTGCCATGATCAGAAAAATTGATATCATCTTCATTCGGTTACAGTACTGTCACTGTCTCTGCGATACGTACATACAAGCATAGTTTAGTAATTAACTGCAAGTGTCTTTTTTCCTTAAAAATAAAAATCAAGGTTTTAAAATTGTCAAAAATTTTTTGATTGGAAAAAAGAAATTCTTTTAACCATAAATTACAGGTAATGATTCTGAGCAAGATTAAACATAGTATACACACACACAAAAAAATGAACTCAAGAAAAGTGTGTTTCAGCTAGTATTTCTAGTAATAAGTAAATTACAACTGGAAAAAAAGCTATGATAGAATCTTTTTAGTTGTTCACTGAGATGAACTTCCAAATAAGATAGCATAATCAGGCAATAATTCTCTGAATCTTAGAATTTTTCACTAATTTCTGCTGCTAAGTAGCTATAGTAGTACAAAAGCATTATATTTGGAATATATATTTTCCTTGACAAATAAAAATGCCCATACTATAAAAATATAGCTGGCTCTTCAGTTGTCCTTGGGTCTGTAATACACTGATCCTGATATACTGCTGTGCAATGCAATAGGAAAGAAAGTGGAATTTTACCTTAATTAAACGTTTAAAGTAAGTTCTAAATCACAGCATTTTGTGTGGGGTTTTCTTTTGTCATTATTCGAACCCATTTTTCTTCTAATAGCTAGACATCAGAAATTAATTGACTTTTTAATAATTTCTCAAAATATGCTGATTTTTTTCTCTAATTATTCCAAGAGGTGTTAAAATGGCTGGTGCATTAACATGTAAAATGGGTTTAAAAGAATCTATTCATGTAGTGTTTTGCTTCATCTTGCATTGTTTGTAAACTGTTTAAAAAAAAAAATGTCATTTGAGGAATTCTTTTTTAAAACCTGGCAGATAAATTTGCAGCATGAGTGTCCCGGGAGAAAATGTGAATGCTCTGATTTCTTAGAGCAAATATTTTGCTTTCCCCTCAGCATGCATACTTTTGCATATACTAAGATATGCTTCTTGCAGTTTGTCATCCACTGTCTGTTCGAAAACAGCAATTCCCTTCCACTGTCCATGTGTTTTTCATAAAGTGAATAACAGCTCTGATCCCATCATAAGAGATTTTTCAATACCTTTCAGTTCGAGAAATTAATTCTCTCAAGCCTGGACAGAAGTGTTCCATGTGATAATTTTTAAAGTTATAATAGTTTTATGTAGTACCTTGATCTCTACACATTTAATTGCTATTCTTGTGTAACAGTGATTTTGTATACGTTAGTAAATGTCACTCTCACCAGATGTTTACTTCGGGGATTTGGACAGCACCTGTGAATTACTGGAACTTAACTGTGTTTTCCTGCTCCCATTTCAAATACATAGCTCAAATACATTCAGAAATTTTCAGCTGAATTACATTTGACAAGCCCTACATGATTCACGATGAATAAAAACTATTCTTTATTGAAACTGTCAGCCTAAAATTAAAGAACTGACATTTTTTTCTGTTTCTTTTGCTTTAGGAATGACTGGCAATTACCTACTAACAAACCCTCTTCTTCGACCACACGGCACTAACAACCCCTATAACACATTGCTCGCTGAAACAGTTGTGTGTAATGCCCCTTCAGCTCCTGTGTTTAACTCACCAGGTGTGCTTATACTTCCTGAATAAAACCGCTTTTCTTGGCTTGCTCCAAATCCCTCCTTTTCCCTAGATAGAAACTCAAGTTGCAATACCCTAGCCATATAGTCTGCATTTCTGTCAGTTCAAGAAATACAGTGTTGCCAATGTCAGCTTGTAAAACTGCACTATATTATAGTAATGCCTTTGCCATAACAGTATTTACCAATAATTATCCATGTTTTTAACACAGGTGGCATAAATCTTAATATACTATTACAGGACTGACACCACATGGTCCGAGAGCCCATCTTCAAGATAAATATCACTTAGAGGTATCATGTCTATGCAATATAAGGTTGACTCTAAAGCTTGCTGACAAAAACCTGCTTATGGAACTGATTAGATGCACAAGGCATCTTGACCCCTTTGGATACCCCAGTGTAGAAAATTGTATCCAGCGTCAAACAGATACAAACTATAGTATAGTGCAGCTTTATGGTAGATCATTTTCCTGTAGGAAAATCCTGAGATTAACAGTTAGAAGAGTTTAGTTCTGTAGGAATAAAGGGTGTCATCACTTACCTAACATTTTGATTCTGCATTATCTAATTGCTTTTTTAAACTATGGTGCAATTCATCAGTAAATATCTAGCAGTTGCTGTTTGATGAGTTGTAAGATCACTTTAGTGTAACTGGAATGATAAATCCTCGATAAAGAGCTCATAAAACCTTGTTTCCAGTTTTTATTTCAAGTTTCCTCTTTAACTGAACTGTAGTTTCTATTTTCATTCTCTTGTTTTCTTACTTTCCTTATGCTTTCCTCTAGCAACCTACAGAGAGACAAGTATGGGAGTAAAACTTAACTTTGCCTATCAAATGTAAATTTTTTCAGCATGATTTTTAATGGGCACAATTAAAACATAACTAGCGGTCATGAAGTAGACTCAGCGGGCAAGTGGTTCACAATTTGCAAATGAAATGTTTCCACATTCAAAAGTACTTGCATACTGCTTTTTGGGAAACAACATGAGGTCTGTAGCAAACCCTGTTGGTAACAGAAGTTATGCAATGCTGAAATAATTTGCTGTTTAAAACCAAAACAGTGTCAAGCAGAAATGCTTAACAATTTACTCATATTTTTACATTCCCACAGTAATCTTGCTACAGGCTATGGAAAGATTTCAAATGAATTACCTGATTGTGGGCAACGAAATTTGCCTCATCAAACCAATTTGAATATATTCTAGCATGCTTAACTCTGCAGTATATCATAGAAAATTTGTTTTGGATTATCAGATATATTTTGGTATCTGTTTAGCAGAAGAAAAGAGAATTAAAATTATATAATTAAATCATTTCATGAGGGAAATGAATGCCAGCATGTGGTCCATGTGTTGTCTACTTTTATAAATGCCATATGTTCCGCACAGCTAAATCCATTGCAAGAAAAATCTTGGAACATATATGAAATTGCAAAATTACAAAGTTGTTTAATCAAACCTTAAAGAGACCTTTCAAACAACCCTCATCACTGTTTAAATCAGTACACATGGAGAGGAGTCAACAATAACACAAATACAAAACGATTTGCAAATTACTCAGAATTTATTTGGAAATTATTACTCTATTTTTTAAAGACCAACTCTTTTCCTGAGAAAATGCAATTACTTTTTAATTGAAAACAATATTTCCAGAGAAGACTGAATCTTCTAGGATAAGCTGCAGCTTTACTTATGGAAAACAAAACGGAAAAATGTATAATCTTTTCAAAAACAACTTTTTTCTCATACTCCTCCAAGCCTTGCATATAATGCAGCAGCCTCACAGTGGTCAGTCTCATCTCAGTAAATGTCACTTCATTCTTTCTTTACTTCCAGACATATCTGTAGATAAAGTGATTTTCTAGGAATGCTCTAACCATCTGACTTTCCATGGTTCAGACTGTTTAATTTCTTTCAAAGTTTGGGGTTTTTTTTTTCTTTTCTTTTTTTTTTCCTTTGCTTGGGAAGCACTGTGCTGTCGTAGTTTACATGTCTTTGTGTCTGTAGGAAAACCTTTTCTTTATCGTGTTCCCAAAAGAAAAAAAAGCCAAAACCAAAAGCATAAAGACCTTAATCATCATAAGACTTCATTCCTCTTCCCCCTTAAACTTCTTTTCATGTTTCCAGCAGACTTACCCAATCTGTCATTCCTCCAGCAGCTATGAGATATCAGCCATGGCTGATTTCCTTTTCCCATTCCACAACTAATATTTATTCTTTGGTTTAATTTCTGTGACCCATACTTACAGAAATTCCTAACATTTCTGCATTTGACTTCCATGCCCATGGTAACTGTGGGCCTAACTCTTAATTAACTATTCTGGTTCATTCAGTGCTGTCACTGTGACTGATGCAGACTGCAGGCAAACTTTGACCTTTAGAAGCCTGGGGCTGTTGTTGGCAGACAGAATATTAGTGCAAAAAAAATTACATTAAGTGGGAAAAAAAAGCTGTTATTGCTTAGTAATCTAATTTGCTGAACCCTTGCTCTGACTAAGTTGCTGAAAAGCTCAGTAATTCTTCATCATGTTACAATAAATCATTTTACTTTCTTTTATATATCAGCTACTCTTAGGCCAGATAGCCTGAGCAGACAGACATGATGTGAGTTGTCCAAAGTGAGTCATTCCACCTGCTGTCTATTGTGTTGTTGGATGGTGCTTGTGGGCCCTGGTCCCTGTAGTGTGAAAGATGGCTGTCCTTGTTCAACATAAATTCTTTGTATTTATCCATTTTTTTCATTCTTTTCTTTACTTCATCTCAAAAAAAAAAAAAGGAAAAAAATGTTAGAAATGTTGTTGAAGTAGTTGCTTGCCAGTTACGTGGGTTTATGTTATACATTTACCTTCAGTTATGTCTGTAATTTAATTCCTTTTTAATTTAGTGTCGTTTAGGACAAATTCTGTTCATTTGCTCTTTCTAAATCATGGTGGTGTACTTCAAAACATAGATTTTTCCAAATGAATTGCTTTGCATTATATATGCAAGGGCATGGAGTGAACAGTTCCTTGTGGAAGAGTCACAGAGTTGACACTAAATTAAGAAATCAAAATGCCACTATTCCCCACAGGAAACACACATTACTGTTTTTAAGATGCATCTTTCCTATAAGGTGTGCAACTGTTTACATTTGGGAATGTTCAATAACCTAACTTTTCTCAAGTCTTACTTCCAAGTACAACTTTGTCCTGAACTACATTAAAGAATTTTGTTTAAAAAAAATAATCAAGTGATAAAAAGCACATCAGGCAATAACCAAGAGCTGTCCTTTTCCATTTCAGGACATTCACTGAACAATGCCAGGGATACAAGTGCCATGGATACTCTACCGCTAAATGGTAATTTCAACAACAGCTACTCATTGCGCAATGGAGACTATAACGACAGTGTGCAAGTTGTAGACTGTGGACTAAGCCTGAATGATACTGCTTTTGAGAAAATGATCATTTCAGAATTAGTGCACAACAACCTGCGGGGCAGCAGCAAGAACCACAACCTGGAGCGCACGCTACCGGCCAAAGCTGTGATCGGCGGGAGCAGTAGCGAAGATGATGCCATCGTGGCAGATGCCTCATCTTTGATGCACAGTGACACCCCCGGGCTGGAGCTCCACCATAAAGAGCTTGAAGCCCCTCTCATTCCTCAGCGGACTCACTCCCTTCTGTACCAGCCCCAGAAGAAAGTGAAGACCGAGGGAACGGACAGCTACGTCTCACAGCTGACAGCCGAGGCTGACGACCACCTCCAGTCCCCCAACAGAGACTCTCTTTACACGAGCATGCCCAATCTCAGAGACTCTCCGTATCCAGAGAGCAGCCCCGATGTTGAAGAAGATCTCTCTCCCTCCAGGAGGAGTGAAAATGAGGACATTTACTACAAGAGCATGCCAAACCTAGGAGCTGGCCATCAGCTTCAGATGTACTATCAAATCAGCAGGGGTAATAGCGACGGCTATATAATTCCCATTAACAAGGAAGGATGTATTCCAGAAGGGGACGTTAGAGAAGGACAAATGCAACTAGTGACAAGCCTTTAATAGTGTAGCAAGGAAATATTAAAGGCCACGTACAAGTATTAAAAAGACTTAATTGGCCCCATGCAGGCTCCCTCATATCTGCTTGAAGAGACAATTCTGTTGACCCTGTGGTTCTCCAGTAATGGGGATGACTGGACCTCGCAGTTCTGTGAATTTTTATAAAACAAAAACTTTGTATATACACAGAGTATACTAAAATGAATTATTTGTTACAAAGAAAAAAATACCAAACAAGGTATTTTAAGATATCTTCTGCTGCTGAATTTAACAAAATTGTGAAGAAAAAAAAAGAGAAATAAAACACTTCCCAGCCATTTTACTGCAGCAGTTTGTGAACTAAATTTGTAAATATGGCTGCACCATTTTTTTTTCTAGGCCTACATTGTATTATATACAAGGCGTAGGCTCTAAAATCCTGTGGGACATATTTACTGTACCTTACTATTCCTGACAAGACTTGCAAAAGCAGGAGAGATATTCTGCATCAGTTTGCAGTTCACTGCAAATCTTTTCCATTAGGGCAAAGATTGAATACATGTCTAACCACTAGCAATCAAGCCACAGGCCTTATTTCATATATTTCCTCAACTGTACAATGAACCGTTCTCATGAAAAAAAAAATGGCTAAAGAAATTATATTTTGTTCTATTGCTAGGGTAAAATAAATACATTTGTGTCCAACTGAAATATAATTGTCATTAAAAAATAATTTTAAAGAGTTTGAAGAAAATATTGTGAAAAGCTCTTGGTTGCACATATGTTATAAGCTGTTTTTCTTACACTCTGTTCATAGTACGGTAGTATGTTTAAATGCAAGTTCTACCCGTTTTCACTTATTTTTCACTGTAAACAGTGTTCTGCTTTGACAAGTTAGTTTTTATTCTTACGTTTTGAATTTTTATTGCCAAAAACCATAATTTGGGGGGAAAATTGTTTTAGAAACCAATTATACCAAGCCTTGCACAAATTTGGTATAGCTAACAAAGATTGTAACTCAATTCCCTGTTCATTCTTTATTCAATCAGGGTTGGGTGGTAAGGGGTAAAGGGGACACCGGACACTTCTCACAAGCTTTCTCGTGAATAAAAGGTGCCTGTCCTTTAAAAAAAAATAAATAAAACATAACTATTGCTCTTCCATATTCCTTCTGCCTATATTTAGTAATTAATTTATTTTATGATAAAAATCTAATGAAATGTAAATTGTTTCAACAAAATTCTGCTTTTTTTCGTCCCTTTGTGTAAACCTGTTAATAATGAGCCCATCACTAATATCCAGTGTAAAGTTTTAACACCTGTTTGACAGTAAATAAATGTGAATTTTTTTCCAAATAGGTAAAAATGTGCATTATTATGTACGAAGCATAATTGGCATCAACAGTCCTTCGACCCAGCTGTATCCTGCTTAGACTGGCTTCTTTACATTTCATGATTTACTGTTGAGAATACAATAGAAACTGTCTGTATAGCTCTACAGAAGCGAGGTCATCTTACCTATTCATTACTCTAGTCAAAATTGGATAAGATCAAACTCAGACATAGCAGGGTCATTAGGAAAATGTACTGTAATTTCATAATTTACATAACTTTTAAGTAGGCATCTGTGCTGAAATTAAAAATAAGGTGGTAAACACCAGTATCATATTCTCAGCAACAGTAATTAGCAGTTAATTATTAGTGATGAAGATATATTGTTACAGTGGGGAAAACATGAATTAAGCATTTGGATAGCACTCTGAGTGCTATCTAAATAATTAATCCATCATGGCACTGTTTTGAGTTAGATAAATAAGCATGACTGTCCCTATTTTCATCAGACCAGAGAACTGCAGAAGGCAGCTGATGTCCAAGATGTTACTGACCAAATCAGTGGCAAAATTGGAAGTCCGAGGTCTTTGTTCTGTTGATTCCCAAGCCTCTCTTGTCCCTCTCAATCAGGGCCTCTCAAAAGATAATGCCAAGGACTTCATTTGTCACCACTCCCAAAACTGTATTCTTCCAAATAACACTAAAATGAATGCCCTGTCATCACAGGGGCCACCATTTCACATGTGGCAGCTTGTGACTACATGTATGATAACAGCAAAAATTCACTTGAAAGCCATATCAGTTGTTATCTTCTAATGCATTGGAATATATAAAGTCCATGTGGAAAATAAATCAATGCATTTTGAAAAAGTTTAGATTTATGAATAGCATTTTTGGGCAAGACTTCCTGCTGTTGAGACAATTCAAAATGTAAAAATAATAAAATCTAGGTTGGGATGGAACCCTGGGGTTCAGGTAATAATCAGGACTGTGACACTGTAGCAAATGTTCTTGAAGAAAAAGGCATCATCACCATTCACCCTACTGGTAACTCTTGCTGTTCCTTAACAGTTAAAAGTTACTATGCTTGCAGTTCCAGTCACTGGAACATTTAAAATTAAATCAGAAACTTTTAGCTCTGTTGAGTAGAGATGCTTTAAAAATCTGAAGTCTCTATGAAATAAGAATTTGTTCTGATTCAGGGTATACAGCAGACTCTTTGGAGCAAAAATTATTCTCTTGGTCTGTCTGGCAACTTAAAAGCATGCTTGCTGCCTTCTACCTAGGAAGTTGTGTCTTAGGGATTTAAAAATTGTGGTGCTCAAGTAATTACAGTACACATGACCTAATAATGTCACCAACTTCCAACAGAATCTTCAACCCTTGTTCAAGCAAGTACTCCTTTGTGTCTAACTAAAGGCAAAACTACATACTGGAAGAAGGTTTGTAGAACTGTGATCTTAAATATATAGTCAATGGCAAATGTAACAAGTATTCATAAAACAAGAAAATGTAGCTGATGAACCTAAGATGAACCAGCTGAACCTAAGTATCATAAGGGAATTCTTTTGTTAGCTTCTTTGTAACGTAGATGTTGCTTTTTAGTGAGCCTGATTTTTTTAATGTTACGCTAGTGAGTGTCCTGTGTTCAGCTAGCAACCGATTCCTTGCCAAATTTCTGTTGGTGTAACTTCTCAGTGTAGTAGGTTACAGTATAATTATATAGCCGACAGCTTATTGTAATTTTTTATGTTCTCTTCTCACGTTCCTGCCATCTTGTCTTGGGATCAGAAGGACAGAAGAATTCAGAGGAAGAGTTCAAGAATAGCGAAATAATGACAGCAGAATTAATGGAAACAAGTGTTTCTTCAGGGTCATCAGTTAACCAGTTCCTATGATGGTGCCAAGGATATGCTGATATTTTAGGCACTGTCTCTCAGAAGAGCTGTAATTTTCTTATGGCTAGTAATCTCCTGTTAGTATCAGTGTTAACCCTACTGGCTCAGTTCAGTTCTTCCTTGTAACTTCAGTCCAGTTATATTAATTCCTACAAAAGATTAAATGGGATGTGCATTTAGTGAACTGTTGTATAATGGTGCTATGCATTGTTTAATATAAAATACATCTCAATTCTACATAAGTGAACCATAACATGAAGAAATGCAACACTGGTAATACCTTTATAGTTAAAATTAACCTTTATCTGTGAATTCTACAATACACCTTCGCTTATTTTAAATTTGAAATGAAATTACTAATAAAGTTTACATATATTCACTTATGTAGGCAATAAAAGGTGTTTCAAATTGACTTAAGTTATGGATAAAATACGTGTCATATTTTATGTCCTAATTTTTAAGGAAATTTTTTTCTGAACCCCTCAGACATTAACAGAACAACAAAAAACCCGTAAGGAGTCCCCGTGTACTGTTCTTATTCCACTTTGCCTCAAAACTAACTAAACTTGTCTTCTAGACTTGATTATATGACAATATATGCCAGTGTAAAGTTTTTCCCTGAATAAAAATGTCTTAAAAAAGAAGCCACAGGTAGACAATTATATATATGCAACATCTTCAATGGGGTTTTAACTCACCTAAGGGACGATGGAGAATAAAAAATGCTGGGACACAGCAGTAATTCTTCAGTTCCACCTGAGCTGTACCTGTAGCGAAGATGCTTATGCCAAGGAGGTCACAGTAAAGTACACCTTAGATTTTTTTAAAGTAGACAGTGACAGTCACTCTCCCCATTTATGAAGATAATTGCTGCCATCTTAGTAAACGTGCTGTATGGCTGCCCTGTGAAAGAATTCCAGGTTCATGAATGCACTGGTGTGCTTGCTGCCTGCTTCACAACTACATTACAGGTTGGAACCCAGCTTTGCACTGAGATGGGAAGAGAAATTAATTCCATCATGGCCCTGGAAGCAAGATATCTGTGCCTCTTATTTGTATAAACAGTTAATTAGGAATTCAATTAATGGATCCAGCTCAATCACCTGGCTCCAACAAAAATCTGGAGTAAAAGTTCATTGGGGACCTGTCTATTTCAATAGAGTGTTCGGGGTTTTTTTAGTAAAATCCTCCATGTGGTCTTTAGAACGACAACTTCCAAATCCTTTTATTCATGCAGGATAAATTCTCAATGGTATTTCATTAATTCATGCTTAAGAGCATTAATACCTCTTCTTACTGTATTATGTCATCATTAATCTCAGCCATTCCCCATCAAAGTTCCTGGCATGTGAAATGGATCACACCATGCTGCAGCCTGAGTGGTTATAAATGCTACTGAAAAATCAAACAAGCCTCAACTCAGCAGCAAGGAGATTTTAAAGGACCGTCCCATATAATGCACCAGCTGCTGAAGTCATCAGTCCAGGATCCCAGAAGAGGGAAGTCACAGTTGCAGAAATAACATTAGGAATAGGCAGTTCTATCAAGAAAATTCTACAGCAAAGTTATGTAATTCTTAACTGTTTCTTGCTTGGGTGTACACCTCCCTTGTGTTGGCATAGGGGCCCTGGCACGACGTAGACTTTGCACTGCCAAGCAGTTAAAAGTTTCAAGACAGCAAAGCTGAGCACAAAAATATCTATGCTCGTTAAAAGTCGGCTCGACAGATAGGAAGCAGGATCTCTGAATAATCAGCACTGAATAGCTATCTGGAATATCTAACTGTTCCAGTCCTCTTATAGCACAAGAATTGCTTTAAAATAGCATAATGCTGCTGAACTTTTGGCCTCCATGATTGCTTAAGAGAGTAAGTCCCAAAGGTTAATGAGGTTTTCATGAAAACAATTCATTTTCATTCTCTTTAAATATACCACTTTTCTTCCTTTTTGCATTAGCAGGATAAACAGAAACTTTGTAGCTTGTATTTATACCACTCAATGTTTTAAATACTTCATCCCCTATTACTTGACTCCTTTCTAAACAAATCCTTGTTTTCAGCCTCCTCTGTTTCTCTAATCATTTAGCTGCCAGTCCATAAAAATACTTTTTGTCAATATGCTTTAAGAGAGAGGGCAGGAACAAAATTATGGGTGAATCATTATTGTTGGTTTATGGATGGAATTCTATTGTCTATTGTGTGTCCCTCCCCCCCCCCCTTTTTTTCCCCACATAGTCTCACATCATCTTTTGGTTTTAAGATCATCTTTTGTTTTAAACTTCACAACACTTTTCCACTAACCTGACCATAGCAAGTAATGACCTAGATAGTTATGGCTAATTTAGAACCCTGCAAAGCCTAGAAATACTTCCAATTATTCCCCTGAATGTGTCCCCAACCTTGTATTTGTCAGCATTGCATCTGCATCACACATAACACTTCCCATTTATTCACTTTGTTAACCCAGGTCATTCACAATCTTCCCCAGTTCTGATTAACTGAAATAATTCTCTGTTAACAGCAAACAGTGCCACCTTTCAGATAGCCTGCTCATCTTCTTTTTCAGATAGCATCAGTTTGAATACAGTGTTGGGGCACTACCATTAGCCTTTTGCCATGATAAAAAAAGTTGACCATTTAATCCTGCTCTACCTCTTAGTTTCTAATGCAAAACTACTTTAGCTCCCACTTTCTCAATCCTGATTTGTTTAAATGGCTTCTTGGTAGGGATATTTTTACAAGGATTTTTTTTTCTTTATTGAATCCAAATAAATTACATCAACCATTCCTTCTGCTTTCAGCCACTGCACAATTGACTTAATTTTAGTATGCTAGAGAGGCACAGTTTTCTTGCCCTGAGCAGTTACAGCTCTTTTGCAATGTTTCCTCTGCACTATGTGCTCAAACATGGAGCTGCTAGATGTCAGACCCAAAAAGCACTTAACTGTTCAAAGGGAAACTCAGGTGGAATTTAGGGACTGAAATCCCCAGGGGACATCATCCACAGGTAAAATGGGCATTACTTCAGGGGCAGAATTAATTCCTACCTTGTAGACGCATTTTGTCATCCCAAGTCTGGTTAGTGTGCGCGTACGGCCACATCGTCACTGTGGAGGTGAGCCAAGGCAAGCCAGGCACCAGAAGCAGCATCACTGCCTCACTGTGTGTACCAGTGCAGCCTCTGAATGCCATAATCCAGAAATTAGGTTACAGAGGGGATCCTTCCGTCCCCTGCTGAAGCTACTGCACTGACAATAACTGCAATTTGTCCAAAGAGATAAGCCCCGTGTCTGTGTAATTTTGTGGTGTAGTATCACCACTGAAGCTCTGCAGCACTCGCTATCTGGCTGTACTTCAGCTGTCTCCTTGCAGCAAGAGCTGCATTTGAGAATCTTTCCAAATCTCGGTGAGCCCGCATGCATCCCTTTGCTATGGGAAACAGGCTGTAAAATTGCTCCCAGGTCTTTGTTTTCATCACATGGCAGCTGAAGGCTCTGATCATGCCAGGTTTACTGTTGTGTTGTGATAGGGTCACAGATCCTGCCTGTGCAGATCCAAAAACTCCACAGGTTTTGACATGACATACATGATGCGAGGGGCTCTGTGAATCACAGAATCATAGAATGGTTTGGGTTGGAAGGGACCCTCAAAGGCTATCAAGTCCACCCACACACACACTCTTCTTCACTAGATCAGGTTGCCCAGAACCACATCCAGCCTGGCCTTCAATGTCTCCAGGGATGGGGCATCCACCACCTCTCTGGGCAAGGTAATGAGGACAAACAATACTGTGACAGAATTTTACCACCCTCGTTTTAAAATTTTTTCCTCAGCCTGAATCTCCCCTCTTTTACTTTAAAGCCATTACCCCTCATCCTGTGGGAACAGACCCTGCTAAGCAGTCTCTCCCCGTCTTTCTTATAAGCCCATTTTAAGTACTGAAAGGCCACAGTAAGGTCTTCCCAGGGTAAGCAACCCCAGCAGGCCATGTAGTGCCGTGTTCAGAGTACAGGCATGCCACGTGGGCTGCAGGGTGGCCTGCAGATGCTCTGTAGCCAAAGCTGGGCACCACAACACCAAGGTGCACTCACGGCCCTCCATTTCCCACACACAGCTTCTAGCTAAGAAACTCAGAGAATCAAAACCGTGCTGGCCAGAGTAGGTGGGTAGACCCTCAGTGTGCCACTGAAGACCATCTCACATCAGCCTACTTCTTTCAGTGTCTGTGCTGATCTACAGTCATGCTACTGCTGCAAATAATGACTGGGGCACTCAGCACTATTTCTGTCAGGCAGGAGTAGCTCAATGTGAAGGTACTGCTAAAAACCTTCCTGAGCAGAGCATCAACCGTAGCCGAAGCAGCTGGTGACAGGGTTGTCTCTGTGACAAAGCACAAACACATTCAGGCTTATATGAAACAGGGAACAAGCACATTAGAGGCTGCTGGAAGACTATGAGCCTGGACTTTCTTTCAAAGCTGGGGGAGAAGGGGAATACAGACAGATGGAGAAGAAAATAAAAGGATAATATGAATCAAATGAGGTATAGAACTGATTTTGCCCTTGCTCATTTCTCTCCTTTGCAGCACCACTAGCTGCTGCCCCTTCAAGACAAGACAGAAAAGTCTCACTAGTGTCCATCCATCTGGATAATTTGACAAAATACTTCAGTTTAGTGAAGTATTTCTAACTTTTCAGCCTTGTTAATTCATGTTTATGGCCTAGTATTATCAGATCATAATATGCTCAGAGAAAGCATTCTGCAAATTTATCATTACAAACACATCCTGAAATCTTCAGAGCACGCTTTCAAATCTGAATTTAACCAAAAGCTAAATTCACACTTCTCTGATCAATACCAGCAAGGCAATGCTACCTATCCAGAGGTGCTGGTTATACGTACAGTATCATACTCCTCAGCATCCCTTAAGGAATCTGGCTTCTGTCCACCCTTAAAAAGCTATGTATCAGTGTTTGTCTCATACTTAAAGAACTGTTGGCCCGAATGAATACTAAGTAAGCAGAAGTGATACCTACACATAAAGAAGGCTAACCTATCTTTATAGGCAAAACTGCTCCCACAAAGGGCTGTGTAATTTGCTGAGGATCTGTCGTCATCCAAATCATGTCGTGCACACAGAAGTTACTTTTCAGGCAGAGAGTACAAGAAGCTATGTTCTAGATAGTCTGACATCTAAAGTAAGCAGGTAGCTAGTGCATGGAGTTTCTTCTAGGTCTTAGCAAAAGTTTGTTGTAGATTAACTGGCACTTAGGGGACTACTTGGTCTCCCCACGTCAAGATAAGAAAATGCTACAGGCTGCTTATAGCTATAAGTGTTCCAATTAGGTCAACTTGATTATTGTTCAGTGGTTTGATAGATGCTGTATTTAAAGTAATTTTGGATACTAATTTTTCGACCTTTTTTGTGAACTAGTAAATCAAGTGCAATTTATTCATGGAATTATTCTTTTCTTTCTTAATGCCTATTCCCTCTGGCTTGTAACTTTAATTAGAACCTGCTATCTGTTCATACTGGTAATAGTAACAGTTGTCACTTGAGTACAGATGCATAGATTCAGCTCATACTGCCACTTTGATATTATACGTAAAATCTAACAATCTTCCCAGCTATACAACTGAGGATACCATCCAGTAATGTTTTATTTTACTACCACCCTAAACTCCAGACTCTGAACACTAACAGTCTGATTATTTTTTTAACTATCCAATAGTGCTTTTTCTAAATAATAGAAACTTTACAAAAAATAGCTTCATTTGGAGATAAATATCTGCCTGAAAAGGTCATTCAGCCCATCCAGATTTCTTTTTTATTACTATAGATTTTCCCAAGGCAGTATTGTTTCTTGAATAATTATCAATATAAGCAATTGTGTGCTAAAGTAGGCTGATTCATTCATTAAACATACACACCAAAAAACTCTTGGTCACCCTGGTAAAAACAAACAACTCTTCTTTCTGTCTGCTCCTCAACCCTTCCCTAGAATATGATGATTACATTGAAATGTAATCAGTTAATATTTGATTTGCATTGTCAGGAAAAGGAAACATAAAATATATTTCTTTAAGCAAAAGAATTAGGATCTGGGAAATTGCTCAAATAACACTGGCCTTGTTTGGTTTGCTTCTTTACACACTGATTTACAACTTTCAGTAATTTGAAAGGAGTCTTCCACCAACTAGTTGCAATTAGTGAAGTTCTAAAAGCTTGCCAACTTATTATTTAGATAAGTTTTTCCTTCCAATAAAAACTAAGTCCTTTTCTGTTATGTGGTATAGAAAATTGTACATTCCGCATTTTTTCTGATTAAATGTATCAGGAATAGAACAGCTTTTCAAGTCTTTGTTCAGTACAAAGATACGGACAGGCTGCTCTTGAAATGGTCTGCATATTAGCCAGTATGCTTCATGAAGGAGTCAGCAACACCAGCAGAGTTAAGAATGTATCCGTTAGCAAACACCAAAATGAAAAGGACATTTTCCTTGTGGACTGATGTACTCCATGGTTGGTACAAAGTTGCATTCAGCCTAGTAAATCTACCTATCTTCAAACCCCAGGCATCATCGCAGCACCACTTGCTTACAGAAAAGCTGCATTTCTCCTCTATGAATGGTGATGATGCCTAAACAGGCAAGGGGAAGGATTCTTTCATGTCAAACATTTAGTATTTGGTTATTGTCCAAAAGAGGAAAAAGGAATGATCTAAAGTGTCACCACGTGTAATGGCAGATCAACACACTGCTGTCTTCTACATGCCCCAGGACGAAGTGCAGTAGGTTATACTCTCAGTAAGAAAACAGTGGTAGCTCCAGAAAAACATTGTCTCAACAGCTGTGAATCTGCTCAGTATACTGAAATGTGTGAGTCCTGGGTGCTAAAGGCAGCAAGACATATTGAAAGCACCCAGATGAACAAAGACAGTGTAAGGAATGGAATCTAATTCTGTAACTCCTCCATTTGGAAGATCATGAAGATACCTGGTTGGCTTTGGGGAATTAAGGAAAATACTGTAGCCTCCTCTTACAGCTCTCTGTGGATATTTTTCCTGTACTACTGAAAGATTATCACAATTGTTTCATTGTAGTTACAAGGCAGTACACAAACAAGCATTCTTTTACAAGAGGGAGTGGCAGAGCATGCAGGATCTGACCAAAGAAGCTTTGACTAAATTCATGCCAATACAAAGTTAAGCACTTTTTAATTGAGATGTGCAAAATTATTCCAAACCTGCTTCTGTTAATGGGAACAGAGTGAGGTTTGCTGTCTGATACCATGTATTTCCTGCCATTTCTCTCTGTTGCTCATCCCCTTTGTTTTATTACCTTATTGCAAAGCCAGTGCTGTTCCACATCCACGCTCTCTTTCTTGTAGCATCACTGGTAAATTTAATACTCATTACTTAATCACTTCTCTATCAACAGGTAAGGAATAATTGAATAGCTGGGGGGTGGTGAACGACAAGATTTAGTGCCTAATTTCCTCTTAGAAAACAAGAAAACTCACCCATTTATACCTATGCATATTCAACTTCTTCCACTAGCAAATGATCCTATGCTATGCTTAAAGGAATCCAGATCAACTAGTCCAGCTGGTAGAAAATAGCAGATACCACATACTCTAAACCCAGCACTGGGCCACAGTACCATCTTCAACAGAAGGAAAAGTGAACACAACAGAAGACAGGAGCTTTTGCAACATATTTCTTGTTGCCATGGTTTTTTCTGCCGTCAGCACCAGATTACAGTTCATAACAGTAAAGCCTGAAGTGAGGCCCTGGCCCCAGTTATATCAATGGCAAAATTTTTTTGCTGACTTCAGTGAGATTACAATTTCTTTTCTGCAACATTAAGAGGATCCATTTGTTGATTCTTAGACTTGGGTACTGGACGTTAGAAAATAAAGACAAAAAGGACCTTGATGTTTCAAAATGCTTTCCAACCATGGAAAAAGACTTTGTTTCTCTTCACTACTGTTAACCTTGTTCCCCCATGCATCACCGCCAATAAGCACTGTTTCACAATGGAGAATGTATACTATTTTTTTCCCCACTAGATCAATACCTGTCTAAAAGTATTTACTCACCAAAAGGGCTGTGATCCTTTTCTTTGTCACCCTTGAACTTCTGTTCTGCTCTTGATTTTTTGTTTTGCTTTTTGACACGGGTTCTTCTTTTACTTCCTGGCTATTGCTTGTCTCTAATAGGATATTTTTTTCGTCTTTGCTCTTCTTTGCACTGACATTTATTATAGAGTATATGTCACAACTTTTCTACTTGTCTAATCAGAGGGTTGGTCCAGCACTGAAATTGCAGCTGTTTTAAAATGCTGCCCGTAAACACACATTTTATCTTCGGTTCCTGTTCGCAGAAGCTTAAAGGAGACAAGATGATGATGATCAAAGTAGGAAATGGGAAAGACTGATAGGAGACTTGTTTTATTGAAACAGAAGAGTAGAAGGGCAAGTAAGACATATAGGTAATCCACTCTATATTGGAATAGGGCAGAAGTTATTGTATCATACTTCTGTGAATGCATTCAACTGAACTGATTATATTCTGAGTAGCAAAGACTAAAGTGAAAAGAAGTTAGAATAAAGGATATTAAATAAGCCCCAGATAGTTGACTGCAATATTCACAGCTTTTGGAGTCCTTTATCTTTTCTGCAATTGGCTGCTGAGATACCATTTGTCTTTAGAGAAACTCATGCTTCTGTCTGGCTGTCTGAAAAACAGATAAACCATGTTCACTGTCAGTAGGGACTTAAAACCTGTGTTCTTAAAGCAGTATCCAGAGAAAAAAAAAACCCAGTTGTTTACTTCCTGTAGTCCAATTGAAAGCTTCTTACAGAGATGGAGATACAACAGGAAAATTAAGGCAGTCACACTTTTGGCACCTTGGGGTTGAAGTCCCTGCTTTGAATCAGCTAGAAAGGATTCAGCAATGGAACCCTCAGCTCAAGGAAGAATAAGCCAATTACAGAAACACTGGATGCCCAAGACACACTGCCAGTGCCCCCAGTCCTGGGCTCTGACATGAAATGACCACCAGAATGCTTGATTTGGGAATAAGTCTCAATACAGCAATGTTTCCTTTAGTTAGTGGCCCAAATTTGAAGTTTTGCTAAACATACATCCTGTCTGAGAATGTACCTGCTATAGCTTATTCAAGGGTAACTGTTTTATTTCACATTCTATACAACATAATCTTTACCTATACCCTGACCTTATGCTTATTTGCTTCCAGAGGCTGCTAACCTCTGTTCTGCTGCACAAAGGTAGCACCATTTACAGCCCAGGTTTCAACATGAGACACATATATGACTTTGGATTAAAATCTAAACTGAATCTCTGTCAGTACAGCTGAAATAATAAGAATACTTTTTTCTTTCCAAAGGGCAGCATTTTAGCATATATCTGAACTCAACATAAAATGGGAACTTTGACAGTGCTCTCTTACATAATGAAATGTATTAATTAATTCACTTTTTCAGATTCCTAGTGGCAGTTACCTTTTTCAACCTTAGCAACGAGTCAGATGACTGCCATAATTACAAAGAGTACACAGTGCACACTGTATGATCAGAAGCATATAATATACTTGAAGTGTAAAATGCTCCAACAACAAAGCTAGAATAAACATATTGTTTAGTTATTGGCACAACTCATACATTTATAGATGCATCCAAATATCTTTGACTATGAAATTAACGCCTGGGCATAGTTTTTGCCATTTTGCGCATATTATTTTTCATTTATTAAGCTGTAGGTTAAAGTTGGAGAGAGAAAAATTCCAAACTGCAAATATATTGTGACTTATACTATTACTTTCATATTAGAGTGTTTTGGGGTTTTTTAGTGGTGACATGTGAGGTGGGGAATAATGAAAACATTTTACCTATGCGTGTCAGACACCATGCATAGAAATACAACTAAACCAGAAGTCGGCTGTCTTCCCAAGATACTGTACTTTCTGCTCAAAGCCCATTGAAAAATTAGCTAACTTGATATATAAAAATGGAAGTGTCATAATTTATTTTCTTGCATCGCCTTTCTAGAGTCAAAAGACAATTTCAGTTAATAAGTATATTGCTTTTGATTTAAACAGGCTTTAGGGTATCATACTGCTGTTACTGCTTCAACCTCTTTGTGTTCGTATTTGCTATTCACTTGTATACTTCACCTAGAAGTGTTGACTGCAAGCTTTCTGGGAAGTGCCTAATCTTTCCCTGTATGAAAAGACAATAGATGTTGGCAAACTAAGCACAAACAGTGATGTGCTATTATTTGCATTCATTGTTGGACACTCCAACAAGAAAGTCTGAACAGACTCAGTATCTGCTCCAGTCCTCATAAAAAGGAAAAGTTCACTGAGTCAATGACTTGCTAAAAAGGGGCAACATTCTGGTGTCTAACAGCACTGTAAGAAGGCTACATAACATTAGCATAGTGGGGGTTCAAGAATACTTTCAGCAATCAGTACTGTAAAAGACAAGAGCAGACATATCAACATAATTTATACAACCTCTAAGGCTATATTGCTGTACTTATATACTATAGCTGCTCTTTTTTCCAGGTTTTATCATTCATTCCAGAGTCAGGAGCAAACCCAGGTAAATGTTACCAGCCCGAAACATACTTGTGGTTTGTACTATCTTCTCTCTAATGTCCTTCAGCAGCAGTCTCTAATGCAACACAAATGACTTGAATCCCATCATATAATTTATAACATACTGCATAGAAGCTTCTCTCTCTTTGTATTAGTCTGATTTAAAAAGCGAATAGCAAGGAGAACACTATCGTATCAGGGCCTTTATTCTCCTGCTGCAGAAATTAGCCATTGAAGTCAATACAAGTTCTACCAATGTGTCTTCCCTTACAACTTGGTTTTCCACAGCCTGTCTGCCGCAAACCCTCATGCCCCCTGCCCTCTCCGAAGAAATGTTAAACTTCGTCATGCATGTATGATCTGCTAAGAGAGAAATCCCTGATTTCAGAATTAAAGTAGCTCAACCAATTTGATCACTGTAGGAATGAGGCCTGAGACCATGAGATATGTAATGAAGGAACTGATGAGGGAAGTATAGCATCCTGATGGGCTACTAATAGGGGTGATTAGGCTACCAGGTGCAGGCTGGGTAGCCTTTAATGCTGCCTCAGCTGGGTGGAAGAAGGGGTGATGCCAACGTTTCACAGTTTTGTTCTGCCTTTGTGCAAGACCCACAGCCCTTGAGCAACCTGACCTAAGTCAATCCTTATCCCTCATTTACATATAATAAATACACCGAAGTGAGAAAGTTGCTGCCCCCCACACCACCTGTTATGGCAGCTACAGGTAATTCAACTACAGTCTCATTTCTACTTCTCTCAGATGTGTAAATTTCATAGAATCATTGAAGGATTGGAAAGGCCCTTAAGATCATCTAGTTCCAACCTCCCTGCCATGGGCAGGGACATCAAATTTCTATACTCTGAATGCAACAATCACACAAAATTTGACTTAAAAAATAAAATATTCCATGATCTATCCATAGACCATTCAGAGACAAATTTCAGTCCTGCAGTACTCAGGACCACATTATTAATAGTATTCTGTAGGTTACAATCTGATTTGCTCATATTATTTCAAGGTGACTGCATTTTTATGTAGCATATGCCTAACACCATGGGTACAATTACTACTACCATGTAACATCAGTTTTCATGGGTAATTAATTGATAAATGACAGCCAACTCCTTCTTAGCTGCTACATAAGTCCTTTATTAGCGCATTTAATTCAATAAAGAGCGGGATAGTACAAATCATAGTGAAGGACAGAGAATCAGTTTGTTCATTTTTCTACATTGACTTCTGCAGCACTCTGTAACAGAGCATGGCTCATTGCTTTCTCTTACTATGGGTCATCTGCATTCAGGAGAAAACAAAAAGTAAAACCAACAGACACCATTCTTTTCCCAGGATAGCTTAAAATTAAGCTGAGAAAAGGACAGGAATCTCGGAGGCCTGTCCTTTAAGGTTATTCACTGTGGCAGCAACATTACATGAGGAAAAGCAAGTGAATATACTGAATGTAATAACATCAGCCTCTGGAAAACAAAAATTGTCTAAAAAAGAAGCAGGATGACAGCAGAGAAACAAAAATTGCAGAAGAAGAAAGGGAAACAAAAATTTGGAGAGAAGAAAAAAAAGCGTTGGAGTATGTTGACTGTGGAGGGAGAGAATTTTAATGATATCCTAAAATAAGCACAAGTATTTGTCCAGTGAGAGATTTAAGCATAAAGATCCAAACCAGATCCTCCTTTTCAGGTGCAAAGAACAAAGAGCTGGTGTAAATCTATATTGTAGTAAATTTGGTGTATTCTAAAGTAAACCAATCAACCCTGCTGAATAGCTAATAAAAGTAGTCCACTAGTGTCAATATCACAAAAGTTTTTGGTAGAATGCCAGAATGAAAGAGGTATATTTTGTGAATCCAAATTCTAGTTGAACTTTGAAAAGGGGCTACCTGGAAACATTTGTATACTGATGTTGTTGAGGCAAGGTTTCACAACAGTGACATTAAATTTTCATATACTCTACTGTCCTGGCTTTGGCTAGGATAATTATTCTTTTATTTCTAGAGTCTGATGCAGGGCTGTGTTTTGGCTTTAGTCTGAGAACAATGCTGATAACACACTGATGTTTTTAGTTGTTGCTCAGTAACACTTACCATGGTCAAGGTCTTTTCAGACTCTCATGCTCTGCCAGCAAATGGAGCTCGGAGGGCACAAGGAGCTGGGAGGCAGCAAGTACAGGACACCTGATCCAAACTAACCAAAGGGGTATTCCATATCATGCTTGGTATAGAATGTGGGGGGCAGTTGGCCAGGAGAGGCTGGTCATTGCCAAGAGATGGGCTGGGCATCAGTCAGCAGGTAGTGAGCAATTGCATAGTGCATCACTTGTCTTTCCTGGGTTTTATTCCTCCTTTCTTTTTCCTATTATTATTATTCTTTTATTTCTATTATTATTAACTTTTACTTCATTTCAATTATTAAGCTGTTCTCATCTCAGCCCATGGGTTTTATCTTCTTCCAGTTCTCCTCCTCATACACCTGGGGATAATCTTCTGAAGTTAATACTTGTAAAATGAAGTTGCAATTAATATATCCATTTTTAAAGTGTGTTAGAACAATACTCCTGACAATGTTAACTACAAACCATGTCCTTCCCTGAAAAACTTCTAAAGAAAGTCTCCCCTAAACTGTCATTCCATACCTAAAGAATAATACAAATCTTGTCTAACTGTTCTTTACTGTAAAATAAACAGAATTTGGTGATGACCCTGCCAGGCTGCAAAAGGCATATCTCTGACTGGTTTTTGGTAGAATGCCAAAATGAAAGAGATCCATTTTAAAGGCGCCTTTTGGTAGCTAAATACCTTTGAAATATTTACAGTACTGAAAAGCTATTGAGCAAATTCGTGCATGAGGCGTTATTAAAGCCCTGGTACAATATTGTGGCATTATTAATTAGAAATTATAACTTGGCTCAGATTCAGCAAAATTAGCAGCTATCTAACATCAGCCCTGTACAGCTTTTTAATGATTATTTCAATACAAAATAAATGCTAACATAAGGTATTTTAATGTATTATACTTTTTCTTTTTTGCTATACCAGCATTTCTTTGCTGAAAAATGCCTAAGCTCTGGAATGCCTGTTCAAAACAGAATGAATACAGGTGAGCTGCAGTTATATTTTTCACTTCTGAACCCAAATTTGAATTCTTGTTTTACCTATATTTATTGTGATATGAGCCAGACTCTCTTCTCATATACATCCTCAAGCCTATGTGGAGGGTCAAAATCACAGTTATTCTGCTGTAGTAATTCATAAAATACAGAAAAAAAATGAATGTGCACTGGGTGGTTAACTCAGAAGTTAGGACATCTGGGAGAGCACAGTGCTCATACACCAGAAAATCTCCCTCAGGATTTTGGTTTTTAAATACTTTTCCACAATCATGAGACAGATACTTTCAGTTTGTTTGTTTGGGTTTGGGGTTTGGTTTTTGTTGGGGGTTTTTTGGTTTGGTTTTGTTTTGTTTGGTTTGGTTTTGTTTGGTTTTTGGTTGTTGTTGTTGTTTGGGTTTTGGGGTTTTTTTTGCTTTGTTTAACAGAGTGTTTCTTCCCTGGAGCAATTTATCTGCAGAAAAGGGGGGGGGACAACCATGTCTTGCAATATGTTCTAGATCAAAGGCTGTGGCACAAAATCGTTTTGCACAAAGAAGATGGACCAACATAAGCACTAATTGATAGCAAACCGTGGAAGCATCCTCTGGTGCAAGTTCCTTTTAAAACAAGACTTCTAAACTGCTGCTTTCCACCAGGCCTTTTGCAAGCTTCAGCTTCAGGAACAGCTGGGGAAAAGCCACAACTTAGACCTGCACTCTTGGGCAAATCCCCAGGGCTGCCTAATTACATCTGAGATTTCTCTGCCCCTGTAAGACACAAGGAGCAGCCAAGCAATGAATGGTGAGAATAATTCTGTGTTCAAACAACAGTATCTAGTGTCATTTTAGACACTGAGCGAAGACATCTGCCCAGAGAGCAACTCAGATGGGACTTAGGGGACCATTCTAAGAGACAGAGCAATTGCTGTTACATGTCTAATTCCTTTAAATGGAAACCAGAAGTTTAAAACAGAAGTTTACAATGTTTCCATATTTATTAGTTGAGGCCATGATCCTTTGAACGTCGTACAATATTTAATATTAATCACAGCAAATCTATACACAAAGATAAGGACTTGCACTTCTGCTGATTGAAGGCATTAGTAAAATACGTAACACTGTTTGGGAAGCTCACAGTTTTCAGGAAATCCACACGACTTTCGTTCATTTAACTTCATCTTGGAACTACTTGCCTCTCAGATATTTTCCTGTTAGAGATACAAAGAGGTTTAGCAGAAAAAAATATTATTACAACAATTACAACAGCAAAAAAAATAATATTACAACCTTTGCTATTTTGTATTCAAATGTATTATCATTCTACCAAGCAAGGAGATTATAATAATAAAAAGCCCTTGATGTTTGTATTTAATTCTGCAGTTTAAATTGGAAATATTGTGAATTAGGAGTCTTCATCTTTGTTTCAACCACACATTTATTCTTACAGGCATAAAATAGTTACCATACAAATGCCATACCATACCAAACAAATGCTGTGCAATTGTCTAACACATATTAAAGTTCAGCATCAAATGTAAATATAACATATGAATATACGTATCTCTTTTAAAGTCCCAGCCTTTATTCTCAAAACATCAGCATCTCTTTTAATCTCCCTATCCTTCAGTACTGTCACCTGCAAAAGGTCTGTTACTCACAGAAATAGGAACTTAAAGGGTGATGAAGAAGGTGTAGAAAATGGTACAAAAGGATTTATTTCTGAAGTCTTAGTAGAAATGGAAAAAGAGCGTTTTAAAGTTACTCAAAACCTCATCATTTACCTGCTTTAAAAAAATGCCAAACACCTACTTAAAAAAAAAAAAACAAAAAACAAAAAAGACCCAGATCACTCCAGTCTGGTAATAAACGTTTTCATCTACAGAGTTTAGGGACAAAAAATAATCCTCAGTGAATGTGCTTGCTGGTACTTCTGCAGTTCAGGAGCAGCTCAGGAAGGAAACAGACACTATTCCTCTTCTTGCAAGCTGGGTCTTCCTACGTTTGCCTGATTTTCCATACAGTCTCAGGTTACTTGTGTCAGCTGAGTCGTCCTCAATCAAAAGTAAGCATTTGAGGGTACGGTTTGCTATTCCAATCACCCACTCTAAATATAGGGGATTTGGAAGATGATAGCAAGACCTACATGCCTGCTCTCTAGCAGTGTCTGTGAACTACGGCATGGCAACTCCTTCTCCTGTTGCTAAGAGAACAAGCGGGAAGTATTGGGTTGGTCCCAAGCTTTGTTCTTCATCATGGTCCTGTGGGAAAGATTAGCTAGGTGTGCTATTGCCACCTTTCACTATATTTGGGAATGAAATGGAAGCAGATGGACTTGAGAATCTCAGTTTTCATCTCCATCTTCCTCTTCTATCCTAGAATTTTACTCCTTACATTGTGGGAAAAAAAAGCTGGGAAAAATATGACCTGACAAATTTTAAAGCCAGTCTTGGGCTGCAAAATAAATCGCAGGTCAGGACTATTGATTACTTGGCATTCACCGATGACAGTGTCAAATAGACAATGAAGATGAAAACCTATCCTGAAAGCATTGTTTCTAAGGTTATTAAAAATAAAATAAAATCCTGCAATGTCAAATACAACTATAAGAGAATGGGTTGGACTATATTCGATATTGCATTGCCAGTGGACTTCTTGAACCTTGTCAAATGCTAGAAATGAATCTACTTTCAGCTGTAATTTAAGATTCCTTTTTCTAGGTACTTGTGCAACCAGATAAAAGCTGATCCTTCAATTTTACGGGTGGTATGAACTAAGAAAACCAACATTGCCAATGAGAAGGCAGGAGGGTGGATTTCAGGAAGATTTTTCAAGAGGTCTACTCCAGTTCTGAAAGTGTCCATTCATGCTGCAGCCGTTCTATAATAGGACCTTTGTTGTTTGTGTTTAATGTGACACTTTAAGAAATATGTCTGGTTTATCTTTTACTGACTTCTGCCGAATTATCAGATGTACCTATGCCACTATGTGTGTGTATATATATATACACACACAGAAAAATATAGCAGAAGATAACTTACATTTCCAAAGTCCATGAGTTTCCGAATGACTTAGGTGATCACTGTTTGTCAGCAGCTGCTACAGAAGAAAATGCTATGATCTGAGAATCCATTTCATAACAAAGGTACACTGTAATTCTTAGCCACAACATGCCATACCACATTGCTTGAGAGGTGATGTTCATCTCATACTATAGCTGGTATAACTGTACGCAACTTTCCACTCACCTTCAATACAATTAAGTGAAGTTCAGTGGTAAGCAAACCACACGTAGGCTGTTCACACAGGACTAACATTTCTTCTTCACGTAATGTACAAGCTTGCTGCTGAGTAATGAAAGAGGTGAAGGAAGAAGCTACAGCAAAGATCAGAAATTAGGACAGTTCTAATTAATACAACCAAAAGTATAGCATTACATAGAAGAAAAAAATGCCCTTTTGAGACTATGTGTGAGGGTTTATTAGCAGTTTCAAATATGATTTTACACATTAAGATACCAGCTCAGTAGTGTCTAGGGTCAAGGCTTTCACTACTGAGTTGCTGTTTGGCTAAGTGTCAGAGTTTCCAATTTGATCTTGCCTGAAACAGAAGCTTCCACGGTTGGTAGCGCTGAAAATGAAAACTAAAACTTTGAAAAGTTACATTAGTGGAAAACATTCACTTTCATACACCACAGCTTTGTTTTGAGTCAGGCTTCCTTGAACACTCCTAACTTTACCATTTACATCTTAGATTTTCCATTCTCCATATTCATTCTTAAGTGCCACCATCATATGTTCTCCATTGCTGCAGGCCCGAAAGGAATTGAGATGATTAACATAACTGTACCATGAGGAGGATGTTCCCAGGACAAGTATGTCTTACACACCGAATTTCCATGAATAATTGGTACTTCTGAATTAAATAGCTAATTGCTGGGAGCTGTATAGTCATACTGCTGGATACTTAGATGGGCTTAGCAACTCTGATGAGGAAAACAACATTTATTCTGGCAGAGGACCACTCTACAAATATGGTTCTGTTTCATATATCAACACTGTCTTAGTTATCTTTGTACAGCATCACCCTGCGACATGATTATGTCTGTGTGATTATGGAATGGCAAAGGGTAGAATTGCTTTGAAAACTTCCCGATGTCTATCTGAAATTTATTGGTGTCAAATGTAAATTGATTTTTAAAACTGTTTGTCAGAACTACCATGTCACTATGAAAATACTCCCAGAAGAATCAAAATATGATTTTGTATGAGAATAATTCTGAGCTTGCTAACAGATAGAGAAATGTGTTAACACAGAGCAGACAGGGATTGATCTCATCTATCTGGGTCTTTTCTTGTATACTCACTGCAAGTAATTGATAAATTAGGAATATTAATAAACGTATCCACTCAAAAAAAAGTATTTTCAGTCCTTTTCATCTTTACTATGCATGGAAAGATTTGTTGTTAGTGCAAAATGAAATTAAATGACTACCAGAAGTACTCCTTAAACTATTGCAACACAGCCTTTCTTTAGATGCTCCAGACTTCGTGAGGTTTAGACTTAAGACTGTGTTGCCACATTGTCTCTGATGAAATTCAGAGGTTAGCACCATACCCACTGTGGTTGACCCTTCACAGTCAATGAGGCTACTTTATCTTCAGCTTGCTTCCCCTCACAGTAGCAGTGGAAATGGCAAATTCTTAAGGCACAGAGATGCAACCGAAGTAAAATAACTGGCACAGAAGAATGCGGTAAAGTGCTGATGGCAGCATAAGATGTCTACTTGGGTCTGGAAGATCTCTTCATCTTTTCTGAGGTTTTCTAGGCTCAAAGTAAGTAAGTTGCACATAATTTTAGGTACTCATGTATCAAACACAAAGACTTTGAATATAGCCCTCATTGTCATTAAAAAAAATACTAATATATAAAATAATAATATATAAAATATATAATAATTAAAAATAATATACAAACCAAGAGAATCATCAGGAATTCAGCGGATGCTGCTGCTTTCTTCACATTTCTGTATTTCTCAAACAAGCTACTGGATCCTAGCTCAGGCTCTCTTTAAGCTTACCAGGAGCTGGGAAAACAAGTCTCCACTGACCTGGGAACTACAACAACCTTCCCACTCTTCAAAGTGAAGATCCTCAGGAAGATAAAGTTGTACCTTTGAGAATAAGAGGAGGTAAGAGCTCTACAGAGGCTGTGAAATCAACAGGATCAGTGACAGATTGATGCAGGATTTCACCTTTGTAAAAACAGCTGCTTCTGGCTTCCAATCCAAACTGAACTCTGTGGCAGCCCAGCTGCTAAATCTGATTTCAGGACTAAAGTTTCAACGGCTGTCTCATATACAGCAAGCAAAGATCACAGAGCAAATAAACTGTTACACATCTAGCAGCTGTACTAATATGGTTCCTATTAACTTCCCTCCCCTCTACCCTGAAAAAACCTTCTAATTGCTGGATTGTTCTCAGCTCGTAGGGAATTGTACTGACACAGGTAAAGGTGCAAATAGGTACAATCATTTGCTCTCATGCATTGATTTTGCCACAGAGAAGAACAAACTAAGCCTTCAAAGGGCCCAATACAACCACTTGCTGGAACACCAAGCCCATTCCTCACTAAATGCAAAAGTAACACATGTCTAAAGGAAAGGTCAAACATCTGTGCATAAGATGTACATAATCCTGCACAAAACCACCAATTCATCATCCTCAAGCAGATAATATAGATATTTTACTCTTAAGGATTTAATTTCTTAGTTCAGCTAGGAATTTACATGAGTAACCCCAGGAAACCTTCTGGGAGGGAATTGTAAAGGCAATAGCAGAAGATGCATGTGCTTAAACCACTGCCGTAAATCTTCATGCAAACCTATACATGCTGAGTGCTAGGGGAAAGCAACTATGACAAAGAGCATCTGGCCTGTGAGTAGCTGCAAAACAATGAACTCTTTAAAGTAACAATCCAAGCACAGGGAAGAGCATTGCTTAGAGTGTATGATACTGGTGTTAGTAGATATGCTTTATGGAAAATGAAAATTGAACTGAACAGTTTGGCAAGGTGAAAAATACTTTGAAAATTTCTTACTTGTATGCAATAACAAAATTTCATCTGAATATGGGAAGAGAAAATAACTAGAAAGTGGCTTTATGAACCTTCAGGATGGGCCAAACCCTCAATGCTTCTAAGATGAGCAATATTCAGCATTCTGCCATTCCAAATATTCACCAGCTTCATCTCCTCCATCACAAATTTATTAGAAAGTTGCAAGCAAAGGACAGCATTAGTTGTCCATTGCATTAGTCTGGTCCTGGGAAGAAATTCTTCTTGTCATATGTAGCCCAAGAGCACCCACATACAAACAGAAAAAAATCGTATTTGGTGAGAAGTAGTATATATAAAGGCATGCAGGATTAATCAAATTCTGTCTTCATGGTTGTGATTTCCACTGCCACAGGAGGTGATGTAGCCAGGTTTCATAATGTATTTTTCTCAGCTTTACTTGCAGCATAAGAACAATAGCAACAATAAAAAGAACTAGAAAAGAGTCAGAAAACACAGCAATGGGGCAGGACAATGAAGTGCCACATGAAATAAAAAAAGGCCAGCGAGTTAGACCACATCAATAATGTAGGTCAGCAAGAATGTCTAGGGGTAAGCCTGTGTAAGGTTTCTGCAATTAAGAAAAGAAAAATCCTTTGACCCCATGGCCTGTCTTCTGAGATGAATATCCCATGGCTACAATTAAAAATATTGTTTGGGTTGGTTGACCCTCCCCACACATATACCCTGAGCTTTTAAAGTATTTGTTCTTTAAGGTGAAAGGAAAAGATGATAATGGTAAAAGAGGTCTGGTCTAGAACTGAACTGAAATGGAAGTTGCTGCTGGCAAATTTCACTTCAGTTTTTTTCTTAATTGGTAACTTGACTGTTTAAAAAAAAAGAAAAGAAAAAAAGATTTACTTTCAAGGCCAGATTCTTCCCCCCTCTGTTTACCAAAAGATTTAATTTTAGTAATTTGAATTAAATCAGCCAACATATCTCTTAAACACCTTTCAGTGTTCAGAATGCAGATGTAGATGCAACGACTAGTAGGGCTTTCTTGATAGAGGCTAAATGCTCCCACAGCTACTTAGTCATGCCCAGCTTTTCCCTGCAATATCCACAAACTTTGCAAGACAACCATAAAGAAAGCATAAGTCTCAGATCACAGTTCAGTGAAAACCAGTAATATGCCTTTGGTTTCCTCTGTGTATTGTCCATTGACCTGCAGCAATGCCAGCAATGCATGTAGGACTACATCTGTTTGACATACTGCTATGTATTTCCTACAGCCCTCCATGTAATTCTACTCAAACTACTTCCATAGATTAATTAATTGTATCTGCAGTTGTTATAAATCAACATAGCTTCATTACAGTTAATAGAACTATACTGATTTATGCCAGCACATATTTTAATTAAAAGAAGTTTACTGAGCCACAATTTGATCTAGAGACATTGTTTAATTTGTTTCCTTTCTGCAAATTTTCTTCTCTATGAGATTAACAGCAGAATGCTCACAACAAAAAATTAAAAATGGCACGGACACACCAAGAAAAGGTGTACGATGCTTACAAAAGATGCATAATAGTGCTGACCTTGCTCATTTTATAAATAGTCTTTCTAATCCCGCTATATTTCTGCATTCCATCAACCAAAATAACATCACTAGCATTACTTAAGCTTTGAGAGGGGTAGACTTGCAGAGGCCATGGATTTCCTATGATAGTTCCTTTAACCAAAAGCCTCCTCCTCTCTTTCATTATCCTGTGAAATGAAAAAAATCAGGTTGATTACTGCATTGCATCATCTAAACAGTAAAAAAAGAGAAACATTCATCTATTCATCTGGAGGTGTTTGGCCTTCCATTGCTCAGCTTCCCATGGCATTTGACTGTGCTGAAGTAATCACATTTTAGTTTGTAGAAAACTTACCTTTAATTATACAGTTATCTTCAAGACCAAAAAAAGAGAGAAGATGGTTTTTTTTGCCTCTCAGAAGACACCATTTCATGCCCCGATGATTTTTTAAGAGGAATTGAAAAAGTAAGTCTGAATAGTTTGAGAATAAATTACTCCAACTTGAAGTGAGCTCTCATTCTCCAATACTTACAAATAGCTTAAGCAAAGATAAAATAATGTGTATTGTAATTAATATTTTAATTTGCCAAGAAAAGCTAAATAGTGATTAAACACCTTCTCTTCCTCCTTCCCCCTGATAATAATGAAGCTAGGCAATTTCAAGAGAAGCAGAGCAGCCAGGAGTTTAATGTCCTTGATTAAGAACATGTTTCTATGGTGGCTATTATGTCCCTCTTTAAAAGACAAAAACAAAACCAAGCCTTATTTCCTTTCAGAGCTACAGGGTTTCTTCTGCCTTCATAAGACAGACAACAAGAAAATGTTTAGGAATAATTAAAGGCAATTAGGCTCATCAAGGCTCATTTCTGGTCTAGCTCCACTTCTTCTCCCTACAATGTGTGCTAATTGCTGCTTCAACATACCAAGTAGCATGGGTTATTTTTTTTGTTCTTCCACAAACAAGACTCTTTGGTCATTATCAGCTTTGACAGTGTGAAAAAGAGACTCCTGATTAGCCTTTTGTTTGCTTTTTTAAAGATTTATATTACATGTCCTATTGAATAAGAATAATAAATTAATGCTTAGCAATTGTGTAGTACCTTCTGCTAGAGGATCTCAAAGCTCTTTGCAAACATTAATGAATTAATTCTTTCACCAGTTGTATATAATAGGTATCATCATCATAATTTTGCAGACTACTGAACACAGACACAGAGGTGGAGTAGCACATTTAGTGTCACAGTCAACATGTTATGATGTTGGTCCCCTCTTCACACACAATGAAAATATTAGCTTGTTTGCCATAAACATGTCTCCCATGTAACTTAATTCGCTATATCTGGTTTTGATTTATCAGTATTTGGGTAATTTAAGGTATTTAAATATCTATAGAGAGGTTTCTAGTGGGAAATTAATAAAAGGAAGATACACAGAACAAGATATAAAAATATTCAACTGCATCTACATTGTGTGTTGCATCAGAGGATATTAGGTAGTTTAGTTATTGGAAGCAGAAAAGGTTCATTAGCACTGCTCTCTGATTATCAACTGCTGACAGCACAGTCACGACTGCTCAGCTCCCACAGAACACTTTGTGTAAGACTGCAATCCACCTACCCAACTCAACAGCTCTCCAGCCTTGCAAGCAGTTAGATGCCATACATATTTACTTTTTCCACCAGAAAATTTATTTCTCTAGTGCTTCTAAGTCCAGAACACACAAACAGGAAACTTCATGCATGACTTCATGATTTTGAACATGCTTTTATGATACCTCCTCCAACAGTGAAAGATGGGTAAGAAGGATTTGCATGTACACTACATAAGAGACAAGCTGACACATTAATTTCACTTCTTTGTACACATCAATTTGTTCATGCATCACACATCCATATTCATCCTGTAAATGAAACACATGCCAAGACCCCACCACAGTCCAGTCTGGATCCATAAATTAGTCAATTGTTCAATCTTCATATCTTCTAGACCTGTCTAGTAAATATAATCTAATAGATTAGATCTCTCAGAGAACAGGAGTCCTCATTCATCACATATAAAACCTGGATACAATTCTCTGCCTTCAAAGACTTAAGTTCACATGCCCAGTCTCCCTACTTGTGAAGTCATGAGGTGGAGAAAAAGAGGTTTTTTTTTGTTTAAACTCTTGTTTAAAGTGTTTTGTTTCGATAAATATTTAATAACATATTGCTCATGCAACTACATGAGCAATAGCAGTAGCATGTCTGAAATTTGCCACTTAAAATCTGGTTGCAGACCCATCTCTACCACCGCTGGTGGGCAGCACGCTGTTTTGAGAGGTAAGAGAAGGCTGAAATCCACAAAAAGATGAGGAGAGAACCATACCCAGTTTGCCACATGCTGGCTGATTGCTCCAGCTACACAAAAACTATGTACCAGGGTACCACAATGTCAGCCCCTATTCCACTGTCCTGAGAAGAAGTTTAGGATCACAACATTTTAAAGACACGACAACACATGCAATTTCAGGCAGCATCAATGACTGCGTGGCATGTATTCATTTCCTATACCATCTGAATTTGGGTGTTCTTTGAAAATCATCCAATAAGCAAGATCATGCTGCTACTTTTTTGTCTTTCACATGTATTACTCACACCAGCTCTGCATCTTTTAAGTGTCCTGATTTGTCATCTGCTCCCAAGTAACTAAAGAAACTTAGGATTATTACTGACATTAGTTTAACTACACCTACTTATGGTTTCTCTAGGATCTTGAAAGACAACAAAGGAAACAACATGGACACCAGGTGTTCTGCAAGTCCTTTAGCTAGTATCCCAGTGTTCATATGGAAACAGATTATATGCACGTTTAAATAGACATGGCATTACCATTTCCTGTGGTGAATTTCTTCATGTAAAAGGGTCTATTTGGTGCAGAAAAGTACATATTATAACAGATATAGTGTAGAGAAGCAGTTTGGCTGGAAATTTCAAGCAGTAAGCTGTGCTTTTGTAAAACCACAAAGTGAGGCTGAGAGCCACAATCTCTGGCTATAAGCACAGCTGTCTCTGCTGCTATTCATCAGTCTTTGCTCAAGGCAAGTAAGAAAGACCATGAAAAATGTCTTGGCTGTGATCAGACCATTTCTCTCCTAATAATAAAAATGAATGCTCTGCACAAACTTTACTGGCCTCACAAAAATCAAGTCATAATGTAGTTGCTTAAATTGGAATGAATTTTGTACCTACTTACATCCTAGACCTCAGTGTACCTTCTGGACAGTTATATCTCCCCAAAGATATTAGTACAACTGCACATTGCCTTTTACTGAGAAAAGTGGCACAAACCTTGCTTTTCAAGTTTGAATGTGAGAGTATAGTCTATTTACAACTCTCTATAAGATGCACTTTGGGATGAAAATGGAACGATTTTTTTCTCCTCAAGTGAACTTTAGTGTATACTACAGGTATTACGAAAGCAAGAAGCACCCACCTGGATTTTCTTCACAAAAGAAGTATGAGTTAATAAAAGAATATAACACATTTGAAATGATCAGAGATGAATAAGACAGCGTGCTCCATTTTAAAAATAGAAATACTTTCCTCACTTCTCAAAAGATGCTCCCATTCTCAGCACGTGCCCCTCCACACTAATAACATCTTGGTGCAACTAAAAGATTAGTTACAAGGTGCATTGTATTCTTTTGGTGCCTTGACATTTATAACCATGAGACACAGAAGGATTTTTCATATTCATAAATCAAAGCAACTTTTAAAAATCTTTATAAAAAGATTACTTCAAGTATTTCCACAGCCTTTTTTATCAGACCTGCTGAGTACCAGTCACCCCATTTGATATATAAGCAACCTGAACAGAGTCTAATTTAAGTCCTTACTCAAGGATATGCCGCATAAAACCTTCTATATCAAGGATAACAAATTATTTACTTGCTTAAAGTTGTCCTTATATTGAAAAAAAGAAAAAAATAAATCTGGAGCAATGGGGTCTTCCAAGATCTAGAATTTGAATAAATGAAGCAATGCTCAATTACTAATCACAAGCAGTTTGCCTAGCCTCTGCTCCCCAAAGGGAAAGGTAATTTCAGCATCCCAAACATGTTTTTACATCCCCATCCTTTCAGCCTGTTTTTCACACCTCCAGCTATCCATTCAGCGTTACCCCCATGTTGACTGTAAACACCACAGCATTTTTTCTATTCCTTTGACATGGACTCCCTATGGAAGTTTATGATGAGGCATTTTCAAGATTTAACCTGTTGGAAAGCATCACATGGATCTAGTATTCTAAACATTCTTCCCTTCCTTGCCTTTCTTAAGAGTCCAAATCAGGTTTTTTGTTTTTTTTTTTTTTTTTTGTGATTTGTAAATTGGTCTTTCTGCTGGTAGGAGTCTATACCTGTCTCATACTCTCCACAACACAGATCCCAGTACAATTTGGGCTGTGCACAGTAGATATTATTCTTTACAGCCAGTTTCTCAAAAACAATTATTTATAAAAACATGACCTTAGTACTTATGATGACTTAATTTTTTATGCCTTTTCAAAAACCTATCAAATGGACAAGTAACATATTTACATGCTGAATAAAGGCATTTAAAAAGAATGGGGATTTTAGAATAAAGGCCACAGAACATCTGGTGCCTATCACAGAAATAATAACCCTTACTGGAAAAAAATCCCTACCTTACCTACCACTGTAAAAAAAGGGCAAAAAAATTACAATACCCATAAAGTGGAATAGTCGGTGCTTCAGATGTCCGCTTCCAGATCTCAAGTATGGTACTTCCATTTTTAATAGTATATGTTTAACCATGCATTTCTTACAAGTGAATCTATCCTAGGGTCACAGAGGCTGGGTACAATATGACTAGATACATGACAATACAGCAGGAGTGATTTACAGCATGTCATTTGTGTGAAACAAATTGGCACCTAACCTATAGTATCTATGTTTGTATCTGGCTGAAGGAGATAACACCGTTTGTGAAGTACATCACATTTTTTATCTTGCTATAACACAGACTTCCCTTGAAATGACTCACTTCTGTATCTCTTGTGAATAGATGGAAGAAATGAAAGAAACTTAGCATGGGTGCTTTCATATGAAGAAATAAAACGGATGACCTTCCACTAAGATCTCCAGTTTAATTCCTAACATATACAGAATTTCAACTTGACTTCACGTAGTGAAACAACTCTTATCATTTGCAAAAAACAGTTCTTGAAGAGATCCATAGCACTTTATTTCTTAATTTTTCCTTCATTAAAATCCAGATTATGATCCGTGATCATAACTCTGAGTGCTGAAATCACTCATGTGATTTCAGTTGCAATTATTACTCAGTTGCATATGAGTAATTACTCACGAGTGGAAAAAATGGCTGTAAGCATTTCCTTTAATACTGAAGCTTTTCTCTTTAGACTCAGCCTTCAGCTTCTAACTCAGTTGCATGCTGAACTTCTATTCTGTCTCTCCTGTTCTTCCTTGGCATTTGTACTCTTGTTGTTCTTACTGAGTATACTGGCTTCAGGATACATTTAAGAACATTAACATTGCAAACTGGAGAAAGTGATGAAAGTTAAAATGTAAATTGTCGTATGTAAATCTTTCTCCCATTTTAATTTAATGCCAATAAAGGGAAAAAAAAAAAAAGGCCCAGAAATGCCAAATTTAATAACAGTAAAATAAAATTAACTGAAACTGTCTGGCAAGACTTACAAATTTAGATTTTTCTCCCAGATTATTTTCTGGGGGGTTTTGTTTTGCTTTGTTTTGGGTTTTTTATAGATGGAGCTTATCAGTCAAAATTTTGAGGTGACTCCCCACAGAAATCAGAAATAGAAAAAGAAAAGCAAAAAAAAAAAAAAAGAAAAAAAAAAAGTGAGGGAAGGCTTGAAATGGCACAAAGGCATCTCAGTAGAAAGCAACCCACTGTACTTCACTGCGAGTTGGAAATGCCAGCTGCACAGGCACTCTTCTTGTTTGTTTGTTTTTTAAACAAAGAAAGCTAACAGTATTCTGGGCTGCATTCAGCAAAGTATTGACAGCAAGTCAAAAGGGGTGATCCTTCCCCTCTACTCAGCACCCCAGGCCACACCGGGAGCACTATGTCCAGTTCTGAGCATCCCAATATAAGTGAGACATGGACATACTAGAGAGAAGGGCCATGAAGATGATTAAGGAACTAGAGCATCTCTCCTACACAGAAAGGCTGAGAGAACTGGAACTGTTCAGCCTATAGAGGGCTCTGGGGTGATCTCACCAGTATGTATAAACACCTGAAGGGAGGATGCACAGAAGATGGAGCCAGGCTCTATTCACTAGTGCCCTGTGATGGGATATGAAGCAATGGACACAAACTGAAACATAGGAAATGCCATGAAATTCCTGATGTTCAATCAGGAAACACTTCTTACTGTAAGGGTGACTGAACATTGGCACAGGTTGCCAGAGTGTGTGGAGTCTCCCTTCTTGGGGATACTCAAAAGATTTCTTGGACATGGTCCTTGGCACCTGGCCCTAGGTAGCCTTTCTTGAGGAGAAGGACTGGACAATATGACCTCCATAGGTGCCTTCCAATCTCAGCCATTCTGTGATTCTGTAATCTTTCTGATCTGATCTCCTAACCTTTAAAATAGACACTGCTATGCCTCTTCCAGTCAGGCCCATGCAATGACAGTTGTAGGCATATGTGGTGCTTAGCATTCCCACCTCTGCTTGTAATGTACTGCTGGATGTATTGCCATGTACTGTGTTAGTGAACAGTGCTATCTCACTCTTTCAATTTCCATTCTTTTTCTTGGCAGCCTTCTAGACATCTATTCTCTCTTGCCTTGGCATATCTCTGACAGTTAGCAACAGTAACTTTTGTTAGAGACAGGTGCTTTTGCATCTTTATAGAAAATTTTACATAAATTGAATGGGAACTATCATTTTAACTAGAAAAGTTAGTTCACAGATCATAACTTTGGATTTCCAGCATTTGAGAGTAGGAGTCCAATAAATGCGTACAAGCCACAAATTATAGGTAAAATTTTTACTCAAGTAACTCTGGGGGTACTCAATTTTAAGGGATGGGTAAAAACACATCAGCTGAGCATTTGCACACGCCTGTGATTATTCAGGCATTTTATTTAAATTTGCTGCTACAGAGTATTTGCAACATAAGTAGATGCACAGAAATCTGGGCATATCATGCATAATTAAAAAACACTGGCCAACAGTTTCTTCCCTAATGAATTTTCTTTAAGAAGCAACAATCTTAGAACCTGTATTAGAAATGCCTAGAAGCATTACGATTGGAAATCAAACCAAAACAAAATGGACTTTTCTTTTAACTGCATGTTTTTCCTTTCAGTACAGAATAGGCACATCTAGCGTACTTCTTTTCTGCTATCTTTACTGCAAAGCTTTCCCAGGACACTGTATCTAGTCAGACCCACTAAAATAATCAGCAAACAGAAATGTCTTTAACTTAGATTTAAAACCATGGCTTGATCCAGTAAGATCTTGGCCAGGAATTTGTTCCACAGTCACCATCCATAATGACTGAGAGGTCAGAGGCTACTCTGCTACTCACAAGTACAAATGGAACTGCAAATGTACTGAAGTTCACTTGCTGCCAGTTGTAAGGTCAAGGTTTGTTTTGCAATAGGTCATGGAAGATTAAAATAACACAGGAAACTTGCCTGGTGGATAGGTCCAAGCGGACCTTGAAGGAAGTAATTACTTTGTACTACTGTACTCCCTCTTCCTTCCTCTGCTCTTTCACTTCTTTATGTTCTTAATTGTAAATTACCCTCCACTCCTATCACTGTTTTAGTTTTAACTTGTGTCAGTGAAGCGATACAGAAATGCTGGTACTAAATTCCTGCTGTAAAAACAGTGACAATGCTTGGTGTCTATGAGCTTCAGAGCACTCTGAGCACTGGAGCTAGTGACATTACAAAGCTTGTTAACGTAAAATCTTCTTTGTGTTACATTTTTTGCAATACATTTTACAAAAATCTACCCCAGGGAACCAAGGGGCAGTTGCTTCTTTATTACATTTTAGAAGAGACACATTATTAGCGTTCCAGTCTATATATTATGAAATTAAGTGGATACCCTTGGGGTTAATTCCTTGTTGTAATTGTAATGAAAAGAAACAATTTCTAACCCTTCATTTAAGATCTATAACTATTAAAATCCACTAGTCTTAGTGACTCCTGGGGCCAGTGAAGTACTTCAGTGTACATGAAAAAGGGCACTCCTACAGTGTCCAATATCAGTAATTTATAAAAATAACTGCCTCCAAGTGGGAAAACTAACAAATGAGTTTCCATTGTGCCCCTCCCTGCTGTTTACCATTGCATGCTGGATTCATCAACTATGCAAAATTATATGCATATCAAAATTATGGAGCTGGGTTCCAAGATTATATTTTGCCTAGAGTGGGAAAGGTAGAGAAGGAATCACACAATACAGTGATTAAATACAAAGAAAAATCACTCAATGAAGCCATAGAATATCCTCCTAGGACAAAAAAGTTAAAAAGCAACATTTTTCTTCAGATGCGTCTTAGTCATAAATGCTCCCACTTGCTTCAATAAACTTTAACTGGTAAGAAAACTTGGTTTTAAATAGTCTAAGTGTAACCATCTATTTCAAAAACATTTACTTCCCTCTGAAAAGGCTTAATTTATTCAGTTTGGAAGATACAAAGTAGTGACAATGCTATTGCCCATTTGCAATGTCTTTATTGTCTATGTGACTGTACTTTTTGTGAGAATTCCTCCTCACTAGTGTTTTCCTACTGCCTTTAATATGGACAGCTTTTACGTCATCACATGTGGCAAACTTCACTAGCTCACCTACATGCTTGCACCCCTTTTCACTTTTCATAATGCTCAAAAGAGAAACATTTTTGTAAATGAGATGAGAAAAGATGGATTTTAAAACCGCAGTAGTTAAAGGGAGATGCAGGAATACTGCACTACAGGAATCTGTTATTAAATCACTTTTATGGACTGGCTAGGTTTCTATTTGACAGCAAACCTTTAGCATGTAATTCAGCCTGTTAGGAGCAAAATAAAACGTACATCATCAGATACTGTGTTCCAATTTAATATGCTTATTAAGATCATTGTTTCTATTAAGGTAAAAATTCTGCAAGTGCATTATTGGCTAACACAGCATAAATTCCCATTTGGTATGCAAGCATGCTGAACAGACATACTAATTTAATAGTAGGAGAGTTTTCTAGGACTTTGTTAGAGCAGCCTGTAAAAAAAATATCTCTTTAAGATGTCAGAAACGGTCTGTCTTTTTGATAAAGATATTTGTTTAGCTGTGGTTGACATAGCTTTAATATCATTTATTTCTCTTTATTCATCATAGTATAAATTCCCTTTAGAGAAAGAAAAAGGGCCTTGCCAGACATGAAAGAAAGTAATAGTTGTTGTGCTTAAAGATACTATTTTGTCTACTATATCTTCTATCTGCTACACTAAGTACTATATATACTATTATGTATGACTATTATGTATACATACTATTATGACTCTTCATTAGGGACTGTAGTGATAGGACAAAGGGTAACAGGTTAAAACTTGAACAGGGGAAGTTTAGACTGGATATAAGGAAGAAGTTCTTTACTGTAAGGGTGGTAAGGACTGGAATGGGTTGCCCAGGGAAGTTGTGAATGCTCCATCCCTGGCAGTGTTCAAGGCCAGGTTGGACAGAGCCTTGGGTGGCACGGTTTAGTGTGAGGTGTCCCTGCCCATGGCAGGGGGGTTGGAACTAGATGATCTTAAGGTCCTTTCCAAACCTAACTATCCTATGATTATAATGAAGTATCACACAGGTTGCTGTGTACAGAGGAGTTTAGACTCCATTGGTTATTTTTAAGGGAAAGGAGAGATGAGGCATCATTTTATATGTCACAGACCAGCAAAAAATGGGTTCATTTTTATAAGTATTTACTGTAAATTCATGTTAATGTCACCTGTTACTATTGGCAAGCCATGCTGGAGAATGTCCTTATTTTTCAAGAGTTTACAAACCATTTACACTTCTTATCATTCAAAGCTTGTGCATTCTCTAGTCCTCATGCCAATCAGTGAAATTAGCACTGCCACCTCAGGCTGGTATCTTAGTGGGATTTAAATTGCTAGCTTGAAAGGACAAGGTCCTGTTACTCTTGCCTGCTTACAAAGAATTATAGAAAGTATAATACAATAGCTCAATAAAAGACAAAATTGCAAGGCTGAAAAGGAACCACAAATACTTTCATTCTTATCATTGGCACTGCTTAATGTGCTGAATATATAGGTCTTTAGCAATTGATGAGTATTTGAACTTACATAAAATGAGCAGGTGGTCTCCATTTCACCAGACAGATGTTAGCATCACATCTAATGAAGCTAAACAGAACCACTGTCAATAAAAAAAAAGGCTGTAAGTTTAACACTTTTCATGATCATTACATCCCTTTTAATAAACCAAGAGCTATACAGAAAATACATGGCTATCCCTAGGAAGCAGAACACTTTCTGACATTGATTGTGCAGATGGTAGAAAGGGCTGCACTTCTCAAGGCCAGTTGCTAATTATCCTATATCAAATATGAATAGGATGAGTGCTGGGCAAATAACTGAGCAGAATGTTGATACTGGGAACCTCGTCAAGAATTGGAAATCATTAAAAAATTATACAGGGAGCTCTGACCTTTGAACTTCTGATCATTTCTTCCTTATGTCTTCATAGAAATGTGTTTATTCAAATCTATCTGCAAGTCCCTGCAATTTCACTGCTGATCATGCACTGAAGGGAGCTTTTCTGAGTGGGACAAAGCAACACACTAATAAGGCTGGGGTGCTTGGAAACTAATTTGCAATTACAAGTATATCCATTTTATTCTAGCATCAGAAATTATATACAGATTTTTGGCATTAAAATGCTACCAATGAAGCCATGTAAATTCTGAGAAAGGGTCCTTTTTACATGTGAGGGAGCATACAGGGTGAACATTAATTCTGTTTAACAAAGATAATATAATACTCCTGAGATGCTGTGTCTGTGGATTATGCCTATTTACTTTGATAGTTGTAGCAGAGATTTTATTTGTAATGTGTACTGCAGTTAGTCAAGGCAAAATTCATATTAGGAAGTTGAAAATATAAAGCATAGGACGGATGACATCAGATTACAACTTGAATAACTGCAGTATAACTGCCTAGAACTTTCTTGTCATTTCAATTCCATAATGTATCTATTACTTTCTTCTTATTTGTATGCCTTACTTCTGCAAATATAAGCATCACTATATTTGTGAATTTATTCACCATATTGTATTTGCCAGTTCTGAATAGCAAAAATATATGTGTATATAATTATCACTATTGCTTGTCTATTACTGAACAGTAAACTGGCAAAAAAAAATTCAAGCAAAGAGCAGTACTGGAACATTCAAAAAAAAGTAGAGACATGCTTGTGTTTAGTTATAATTTATGAAATAAAGACCAAACCAGAAATTGCTTGTTACAGAAAAACATAAAACAAAACAAAACCCCCACCCAAAACAAAACCCAAACAAAAAGAAACTTTCTCCTTAAGCAGCTTTGGTGAAATTTTAAAACTCGACACCTTAGGTACTGATGCAATCTCTTGACTATATTCCTAACATGATAGCTGCAGTTTGCAGACTCTGTTCTGTAGAACAGGAAAAAAAAAAAAAAAACCCACAAGGTAGAACCACTTCACTTTTAATGTGCACTGTCAAACCATAAAGATGAGAAACACTGCAGGCCTCTTGGCTTGTGATGAAAGTTGGTAAAATGTTTGCAGATAGAAAAAAGATGAATACTCAGCATTAGTTAATTAATTGAAAATCAACGTAAGATATTTCCACTGAAGTGAAATTATTTTTTTCCTCAAAAAAGAATGGAGAAATCACTTTCCTCAAATAAATGAGAATCATTTGCTGTTACATCCTGACTATGAAGCCATAGTTGTAAGAACAAATATTACTCCAGAACCTAACTTGATTCAGCAATCACCTGGGAGAAGGGAATTCTGGCTCCCAGTTTCTGTATCCAATTAATATTTGGATTATCTCCATCCTAAATACCTTGTAGCCATGTGGATTCAATTGTCAAGCACAGTCAGAAACTGAAGCCAGGACTCCCACATTCCTCATGGGCTCTAAGCACCACTGCGCAATCGGATACAATCAGGCACTTGCTAGATAGGTGCAACCCAGCCTGAAAGGCAGACTGGGATTGCCTGATGTCTTCAACCCTTCTGGGAAAACCCCCAGAAAGCCTAACATTATAGGCCAATGCATACAATAAACATTAAAGTCAAACCTGAACTATCGAATCCAGCATAGAGATAATTTACCCATGGGTCCTGTAGATTAGCACCACTGTGACATGCCAGGGTCAAAGACAAGCTATCAAACACTGCAGATGAATTTGCTGTATAAGGACTATATCCTGTTACTTTCTGATGAGCTTTTCTCAAAATGTGACTGCCCCAGCCAGGTGAATGCAGAGCAGGAGGAATCACGCACCATCCGTGCTCACCCTAGTACATCACACCACTCAAGCACAGACAGAGGAGGATTTTAAATGGGCAGATGGAACAGCTAAGCACCCCAAGGAGCCTTTGTGCCTTGTCTTTAATCTTACATATTTTCCATTGTGATTAACTTGCTGCTTGCTTAATCCATGAAGGATTTTATTAACAAAAAAGAGAAAAAATAAAGTTAATAACCTGTCATCTCCTCACTGATGAGGAAATGGTTCTTCAGTGTGGTAGATATTTGGAGCCGTTCACAATGCAGGGATTGAAAATTGAAGAGGTGGTGTGCTAGACAAGTATTGCCTACAAGCACCTCATTCAAGTGCATGAGGAATTGTCTCTCTTCATACATTCTGTTTAGAAAGTGTAATGGTCTGAACTGCTTTGTTCTCCACATATATTAAAAGCAGATTCATCACTGAGTTAAAGAAAATAACCAAGTACTGCCTCTACAGACTTTTAAATAACAGTTCCTCCCCTTTTAGTCTTGGCATTCTTACATATGAATAACAGAATATTGGATGCTTGCTACAGATCCTTGGGCTGTTCCACTGCAGAGAAAATTTGACCTCTTTTAGAGAAGTCTGTAAGAGTTCCAGCAGAAAATATACCACTACTGAAGTTTCATTTTAATATCTGGATAAGTCTGCAGATCTGGGCAGGTTTTGTTTTCAGTTTTGCACTGGAACTGTGAAAGTTTCTCATTTATACTTTGTAAGAAGCAATAAATAATCCTGTGTCTGATCAAGTATGTTAATTTCAAATCTGAAACTTGAAACAATTGATTTTGCTGTGAGGGAAACATTTTGGGGGAAAAAAAATAAAAATTCAGAAATGTGTAGCCCTATGTAAAAGTATCATTCAATTGTAAATTATAAGAGGGGTCACAGTGCTACCAGAAGCTTCATACTCCAGGCAGACTTGTGTCAGTGACACTTAAATGGAGAATATCTATGAGATTTTCCTCCTGGCCAAAGCATGGTACTCATCTTAAACAAATGTATTTAATACTCTTCTTTCAGGCCAGTTATGGATTGAATCATCCATTAACTCTGGAAGCCTTCTTCAGGTTTGCTGAAAGAATTACTCTTTTAGATTTCTAATGATTTCTAATTAGATTACTAATGACTATAATATTGAGTTACTACCACTTTATTTACTGGAGATATTTTTTTTCCTAGCATACACAGTATTTTGAGTGCTCTGTCAGGAGTTTTCAATAGTAGCAAGGGCCAAGTTCAGAACTCAAGAGTTCTTAAAAACTTGAATTAAAACCAGCTCAATACTCCCACTCTTCCAAAACAGGAGAAACATTTTTCTCAGGATCACTCACTGGACAATACATTCCCAACTGCAACTAAAAGATTTGGTACGAAACAAATAGTTTCATTAAATGGAACTGGAATACAGCATGAAACTGCAATACAGCACTAGTCTGGTAAAGCACAGCAACAGAGTGTGAAAACAGTTTAAAAGCAAAATACACCCCCAAACAGGGCCTAGAACACCTGATTGTGGGTAGTGCCCCATACACACTGCAACAGGCTCCTCTCCAGCCTGCAGGAGAAAGCACTACTGCACTACCTTGTCACCTGTGCTGCGTGCTCAGATCTCTCCTGCTGGGTGATGTCTTTAGAAGTGTCATCTCTGTGTGAGACCAGCATAGCCTCAGCACTTCTGTAGGTACGATGCGGGATTTTCATGGTGCTATGTAGGTGTCTCCTGGGGTGCCCACAGAGGCGCAGCCCCTTCTGCAGCTGCAAAATAAGTCCAGGTGCTCAACCCATCTGTTGGTGCTGGAGAAATGGAGATCTCACACAGCTCATTTAGATTCTGAAGTCCTCTGCAAACTTCTCACTACCTCCCACCATGCTGCAAAGTCTCTCTTTTCATCCCTGCCCTTGTTCTTTGGAAGATGCTTAATGGAATAGCAGAGTCCAATCTCCTGAAGATACATTTCTGTAATTAGGCAAAGACGCTGAACTCTTGTTTACATCCTTAGTGCATCCTCTGGGCCATGCCTGGGCAAGTTGGTGTTGGGCATATGTTTCCATTCATTACTCAGAAAAGTAACATACCAAATGCCCAATAGGCAAAATTCAAATGGGTGTTTGCACTGCCACAGAGCTTGTTATGTGTTTTGTTTGTTCTTTCTCTTCTTGCGGTTGATCAATATATGAACAGATTTTCAGCTGTCATCTATACTCAGCCAACTACATCAAATAAACTTCCCACATTTTTCTTTGAAGTTGATTTAGGTTGCATTGTAATAATTTTGGATATACTTCTTACAAGTTTACACTGATCTTTCATATGTATTTATAATTTCATTTTGCACATGTAGATACCATTCAGGAGTTCCTTCTTGGTGACTTTTCATTTTGTGTTTATTTTCTTAAGAAAATGTAACTCCAGGCATATTTGTATTAAGAAACTCAAGAATAATATGATTGGTAAAAAAGTATAATGAAGTTGAAAGAATACAAATTCTAATCATTCAGTAGTGTATTAGTTTGAGAACACTGATTTAATAAAACATGAAAAATAAAATAGATATTGTTCAGTTCTTGATATTTATTTTCATTCCAAATTATTATGTGTGCAGTTCTGGTGTTCTCAACATAAAAAGGACATGGAACTGTTGGAACAACCACAGAGGAGGGCCACGAGGATGATCAGGGGACTGGAGCACCTGCCGTATGAAGATAGGCTGAGAACATTGGGGCTGTTCAGCCTGGAGAAGAGAAGGCTGCGTGGGGACCTAATAGCAGCCTTCCAGTATCTGAAGGGGGCCTATAGGGATGCTGGGGAGGGACTCTTCATCAGGGACTGTAGTGACAGGACAAGGGGTAATGGGTTAAAACTTAAACAGGGGAAGTTTAGACTGGATATAAGGAGGAAATTCTTTCCTGTTAGGGTGGTGAGGCACTGGAATAGGTTGCCCAGGGAGGTTTTGAGTGCTCCATCCCTGACAGTGTTCAAGGCCAGGTTGGATGAAGCCTTGTGTGGGATAGTTTAGTGTGAGGTGTCCCTGCCCATGGCAGGGGGGTTGGAACTAGGTGATCTTTAGGTCCTTTCCAACCCTAACTATTCTATGATTCTATGATCATAAGGTCCTTCCCAACCCTAACTATTCTATGAGTCTATGATTCTATGATTCTATTATATCGTCCATGTGTCAGTCTTCTACCTAAACTGCTTACAGAAAATACTCAAAACATGTTAGGAATATATGTGGGGTTTTTTTTTTACATTTAACAGAGGATATTAAAAGTCTTCTCTGGCTTTATATTTTATGAATATATGCCTTAAGAGATGCTTGTAGTTTTCAGGGTTACATCACAGATACCCATAATAAAATGCACTAAAACCATACTCTGATTCCTTAGTTCTGCGTCAGAACCAGACTGAGGGCTAAATACTGATGGCTGTGCAATATCAATACCAAGATTTTTGAAGAGAGGTAGAACACAATTTCTACAACACTCCTCATATGGGTAACAATGAAATATTAGAAAGTTTGGCATAACGCTGATCTTTTACTTTACTAAATAAAGTCAAATCACATTTCCTACAACAAGAGGGTGACAAGGACAAAAGATGAACTGAAGATTTTTAAAGTTTCAAAGACTGTGAATCCTTGTTTCTTGGAGGTGGCTTGATTTTTGTTATCCTGTTCCTCCCCATAGATTTTTTGATAGCTCAGAAAAGAATGAGGTCTTCAAATACAGGCCAGTACATCTGTGGCCCAGATAAGGAAAGTGATAAACAGCCCGTGATAAATGATATCTCAGGGAAGGATACCAGATATCTTGATGAGTACTAAAGAATTTCCATTTGGAGAACAAACACTATCAGAAAAAAAGGAAGATATGATAAAATAAAAAACATTCCAGGGATATGAGCAAAAGGGGAAGATGAGGAAATGCAACAGTTGTCTTTGAAACTGCACTGAAAGTGATTCTTTCCATGTTAATATTTTTCAGCCAGAGTGTCTGTATTTTTTATTGAAACATTTGCTGTCTGCGTTGGACTCTAAAAATATTCAAGTTAAGATGAATCACAAGTGTTTTCTTCCATTCGAATTTTGATATTCTGTGGATTAAATTGAATACAACTTTACAAGAACTATTAGAAGTGCTTTCCTCCTTTCAAAAAGCATCTCCCCCTCACTTTTTTTCTTTCTTCCCCAACAGAAGTAATTGCCAGTGAAAAGGAAAATAGTTTCGGAACAACAAAGTTTCCATCATATGAACAGTTAATTCAGAATCTGTTGGCACTTGACTGTCCTCACTAAGCATAATTCCCATTTAGAGAAGCCTTAACACTAGAGTTAGAATAGAAGCAGCAGTGCTTACTTTCATATTTTTCTTCCTTAATCCAAGATAAATCTCTATAATTAGAATTGACTGCTTTTTAAAGGAACAGAAATGGCAAGTGGCTCTACCTCAAATTAGAGAGATCTATTACCTTTCGTGTTCTAATTCTTCTCAGCAATGTGTTGTCTCAGGAGGCACTTTCTCATCCTTATGAAAACTAACTTACTGTAAGTGTAGAGGGAAAAACACATCATTGGAGTTATGTACTAAGTGACTGCATAAGGAAGATATATACAAGTTTAGAGCAATGGAAAATAATTGCCAAGTATGTCATATATGAACATTTTATTAAAAAATTTCTGTAGCATAAGATACTCTTCAAATTAGACATTTTTATTGAAGGCTACATTTTCATTCCCTCATGCAAATGGGATACTGGAAAGTAAAAAGTAGAGACTCACCATTTCTGCTTTCATGAGTTGAAGGTCTAAAAGCTTCACGGCACTTCTGGTACACCACAGCTTTGTACAGCCATATCCTAGAAACTCTCCTGGCCAGCAGTACAAAGTGGTATGCCCTGCTGGGTTATCAAAGCATGTATTTGCAGTTAAATGTGCATTCTTCTTGTTACAAGTACTTTTATTTTTCCTGTGTCTTATAAGCTTCTCTTTTTAACTTCATTGTGTTCATGCCCCATTCTGTCTTACTTTTTACACGGCTGTGGCTTTAAATCTGGACCTTAATGATCCTCTGATTTTGTACGCTCATCAGTCTTTCTCTTCCTAGTTAGACAAGCAGCAGATGTCCTAAGGTCTGTCAGATAATTTGAGATTTTTCAAGACCAGTTGTACCTCAGAATTACTGAACACTGGCAGCATGTGCAACAGTAACAATGCTGGAAGCTATCTGTTGCCTGATGCTGTGATTACAAGTTCATTTATATAACAGTAACCAATACCATTTATCTTAACTACTCACAACATTCAGTGGATGGTATGTACCTTATATTAAAAAGATCTGGATCCAAACTAATCCAGATTTCTTTCCCAGGATTAAAAACAAAAATAAAATAGTACCTAACCAAATGAAACATTACCCAAATGCAAAAATTATTTTCTCAGTGGTCTCTCCTCCAAACGCTTAGTTTTACTCATTCTGACAATTACTTCATCTAGGTAACGTAATGCATTCTTTATTTCAATGGTTTTCAGACCTTTAAAATTAGGCTGCACTACCACACACTATCATCTGCTGGCGGGATTTTAGAAGTCATCAACAGGCGAGCTAACTTATGGTTGCTGAACACAAAGTATTTTGACTCTCCTGGCTAATTCCGCTTATTTCAGCAGAGCTGTGCCAACACTGAATCTGAGCCCTCTATCTAAATTTAATCTGTTCATTACCTCCAAAGACTATTGCAAATAAATAGGCAATCAAGTAGCTAGAAGGACAGAAAAGAGGGATACGATGTATAATAGGTAACCTTACAGAAGACAATCAGAGCACTGATTCCTTTCCTTCCAAACAGAAGATAATAACAGTTCAAACTAATCGTGATTCAAATTTTCTTTTCTACATTTAATTGATACTCTGGAGACTTCATTCAGCTCACTCTAAATCAGTCCCTTGATAATTGACTTCACCAATAACTGGATCAACCTGCAGGTAAGAGCTGGAACGCGATCTGCAGAGCATAAAGCCTCTGCTTTATACAGCAGTGAAAGCCACTCCAATACATACACAGTGTAAGCAATTGTTGAGAAAGGCTTCAGATGCCCTGACAATGTATTTTACCTTGAACTGGTAAAACACACTCAATGTTTACCCAGCTCTTGGCTTCTTCACTGCTGCTACATTGAGAGTGACACTTGTGAAATGGATATCTTTCCCCAGGGAATGAAGTTAAGAACAATTCAGTTTACAAACTCTAGGCTAAAAAGGACTTTTCAGATAATGCTTCCCATGAGGACTGACTGGGATGTCTCCTTAGATGCAGTATACAACTCAGCTCTACACTCCTGTGGACTTCTGCCACCTGTCTGCTACGTTCTAGTCATTACCAAATAAAATTCTATTTAGAAAAGTTCAGTAGACATTGCTATTTAAAAGACCTTCCAAAGATGTAGCAGAATGTGTCTGTGGGTCAAAGGAGAATCTTATCTCACTATGGTTTCTAAATCTGCGAGTTTTTCTGACGAATGGAATGTTGAAATCTGATTGCTGAGGCTGTGCAACAAGAATGAAAGCTAAAGAGAAAGATTAAAGATGTTTAAAGTTCAGATATATCTTTACTATCTTTCTCAGCACATTGACATAGGGATTAAATACAGTTTCTCAGAAAAGTGAAAAAATAATTTTAATAGAGTCTAGTCAGAATTAGGTAATGTAAGGCTTGTTATCCTCACACCTAAAGAGGAATATTCTATCATGAAACAGAATAGCCCTTGAAGTAGGATTTTCAATAATAACATTCTTAAAAGTGACTGGTTGTTTTTTATTAGACTTCAGAATTTTATTTTTTTTGTTTTACTCTTCAGGGAAATGTACCAAGTTTGGTGTACTTGTGCTGCTGTCTCTATCTTCCAACTGTTCTCCTTTAGAAACTGTATTTTTTCTTCTTCTGTCCTCACACTAAATACTTACAATGCCACACGAAGCTCTTCCATTTTGCAACAGCAGTAGAGATCAATAATCTAATGTGGGGCATAAGCTTCCATTTTACTAAACCATCGTGGCCAAACCATTTTGTCTTTGTCATGTACATGACTCTAGCATATGGCTAATGACCAACGTATGATTAAAGTTCACTGGAAGGAAACTGTAACTCTTGTCTGCTGCAGCTACTTTCGAAACCTGCAGCATAAATTTCAGTGAGTAACCCAGAGGGGAGGGGCAGGCCTAAGAAGAACAAACTCAGAATGGTCCAGGTCTACACAGCATTTCCCTTAAGCTAATCCATTTTTCTTCATAAGGCTATTAGATACCTTAATATGGGTATTTGATTCTTTGAACAGTTCTATTTTCTGTCTGATGAATCATAACAGAATTAACTCCAAGCCTCTGCCATGGTTGTTTTTAGTGGTTGAATACTCCATCAGAAAAGGTGTGGGGTACAACTGAGGAGGAAACCAGTGAATTGTAAAGAGGGAAGACCATTTTGTCCTAAAATATATTTGCATTTCAGAAGATCAGACTAAATCATGTGCACTTAACTGGCACTTGCTTTTTTAATTTAATTAATGCTAGAAAGACACTTTAAACCATAGTGCTCTAAAGGTGCTTGGAAGTAAAAAAATTGTCCCCCAAGTGTCTGATGTGAAGAGTCCCTGGGTGACACTCAGAGTAATGCACTTTTTGAGCACTTCAACTTACTCGTGTCTTTCAGCGCTTAATCAACATAATTTGACACAATTATAGATATAAACACTTTACAAGCACTTGGTACAAGGAGTGTCAAAAAAGTGATGATCTCCACCAGTTTCTAGTGAAAACAAAAAGCTCTAGCACAGGACTCAAGCAAGTGTTTAGGACTGTTCCACACTATTAATAACACTCCAAGAAGAACCAAAAAAAAAAAAAGAAAAAAAGAAAAAAGTGTTTCCAAAGTGTTCTCTGGATAGATTCTTTAAAGACTTTACACATCCACATAGCAGGCTACTTAAAACAATTAAAATTGTATGAAATATACACTCAGAGTTATTCAATTCAGCTGCTCATTAACTAGCTGTGATGACTGGGTAAGTAAATCAGCAGTATTTGAAAGAAAAGAGGAGAAACAAAAATGGTGTCATTCAGAACAATTATCATCTTATCTATCGTATTTACATGTTAGATCTTCCAAAAGAGGATTGAGACTATGCAGCTTGGGATGTAGCACAGGCCCTCATAAACATAGTGTTAAGGTAAGACTGAGTGCAGGTATGCCATGGGAGCCTGTACCTTAAGAGTTTCTTCTGTTTATTCTCCTAACTTAGTCGAAAAAATATTCTGGAAAAAAAACAACAACCCCACATGAAATGCAGTTTATTTCCTTGCTACAGCTAGTGAGTTCTCCACTCGCTTAATGCACATGAGAGTGCTTCTTTTGAAGAGAATGTTGTTCTCCCAGAACACTGAGGACAGGTTCTAAAAGGCAGAGTTCGGCCAGCAGTGAACCTTCATTAAATGCCTGCCACATACATTCCATTTCTTATCTGAGCAACAGATCCAGGTTTTGTGCTAAAAGTTTGTTCTGTTCAGTGGGGAAAAGAGCAACAGCATAAAGCTTAGGTTTCCTCATAGGACACTGTAATATCACCTCTCCCTCTCTTTCATAGAAACTGTTTTTAATTATTCACTTTTTAATTAATAACTTTTGTGCAGTCCATCATTTCAAATCAGAGTGAGGATTATGTTTTATATGGTAAAAAGATGTGTGTCTAAAGATTTATTTGAAATAAAAGCATAAAAACACAGCAAGCCTTTTTTCTCTTTTCCTTTCTCTTCATATTTGTAATTCAGCATGCATTTACTCAAGTCACAAGCTGTGTTTTTGCAATGCGAGTGAGGCGCATAAACTCTGATATATATTATCTCTTTGTATATGAATTAGGTCAGCTAAATTTATGAATATATCACCTGACAGTTACATTAATCATCTTAACACTTTGCGATCTTTTTTGCTAGTAAAGTGGAATGACAATTTAATCATATTCAAGATCAGTTATCACATTAAGAAGACAGTATCTATGTAAACTAAATAAACAAAATGTAAAAGGTGACATTTTCAAAGTCATAACTTACTTTCACTAGGGTTAGCTCCTAACTGCTTTTGAAAATAACCCATTAGAAATTGTTCCTATTTACCTTGTTAAGTATTGGAAGTGTGTTCTTGCACGGTCCATCCATTTTGATACAGGATATGCCTGATCTGCCTTGAAAAAATCTCCACTGTGTGCAATTGCTGAAACACCGCTTGTCGAAACCAGACCAGAACATCTCTTCTTTTAGTTTTGGAATGAGACAGGGAGTGGTGTATAACTGAGGATCCTAAAAAAAAAAAAAAAAGGAACAAAATAGCTGTAAAAAAAAGGCACCAAAAGAATAAAAGAAAAATTGGAGGCAGTAGGAATTACAGGGTCATCTGAAAAAATCAAACCAATTTTTCAGGCACCTACCAGCAGGGACTGCAAAACCTGTGGCCTTCCTTTCTCCGTCTGAAATTTGCCATCTACCAATTTAAGGCACTCTTGCAACAAAGCACTTAAGCACTGCTCAAATCCTCTTGAAGTCAAAGGGATTTAAGTAAGTGACTAAAATTATGTGCATACTGAAGTACTTGGCTACACTGGGTTGTATTGTTGAATTTGGCCATGGACAAATTTAAGATTACTCCAAGACTGAAACTGCTATCTGTAATTTCCTTGACAAAAGAAGATGCATTCTGTGTTTCCTCCTTTAATACATTTGAGATAAATAGGAGAACAGAAACAGCTAAAATTGGTTATTTTACAGGAGTAGAGAGGAGGAAGAGATATCCTCCAAGAGAAAAAACGCAAGCTGTTTTTTATTTCCTTCCTGGATAAATATGGTATGTTTCAGGTTTTTGATCCATCTTTTCTAACACCAGTGTCTTCACAGTCAAGTGCTCTGTCTCTCTACCAAGTTGCACATTATGTCTCTCAAGTTTTTGGGTGTTGCTGTGCAAAACGCTAACTGTTAGAGATTTTCTTACAACCCTTCTCCCCTGAATTCAACTGCAGCTGAGGAAAAGTCTATAACTGTGATTGAAAAAGCTCCAGCCTTACTACTATCTAACCACAGAGGTATTTCTTTGTTTGACTTAGCCTAATTCCTCTAGGATCTAAGAGTGTTTCAGAGCATGTTCAAAACTATTCCAGTTTTAGCAGTTCATTTAGTTTGTCTTAAGCTTGAAAGGAATCCAAAAATTGTGCAGAGTATTCCTTAAATCCTGAAGGGTGCAGTCCGGGGCAGGGGGGGGGGGTGGTAGTGGAAAATATACATATTGTACAAGAAGAATTTACTCTCAATGAAAGTACGGCTAAATATCCTTTCATAACGACTGCAAGAAGAGGATGGTGTAATAGCCTAGCAGGGAGAGCACTCACCACAAACAGGAAATGTGTTAAATTCCTTCTTCATCCTGAGAGGGTTTACATGTATATCTCACAGCAAAAAACCTCACACTTAGCTATGAGGTTTCTTCTCCACAGGGTACATTTGAAAAGAAAACCGCTAATGTTCTTCATTTCAAAGAACAGTTCTAGGTGTATAAACCGGGGAGCCTTGGGACTGCATATCCCAAGCAGGCAGAGCTTGACTGTAAAAGTCTAGGGCAATTTCGCCTTAAACAGAGGAGTAAAGCAGATTTCTTGAAACATCTTGCCACATAGCCTCATATGCCACTACTTACCACACAGGTGTTTAGACAACTTTTCTTAGGACATAATTCCACCCCATGTTCTAGTCAGGAAATGTAGAAGAGATTGTATGTCCAGAGATTAGACACCTAAACCTTAATTCCTGAGCAAAACCACTTTTGGATGATTATGGTTTATACTTAACTTACCTATCAGAACATAGATATAGTCCTCCTCACGCAACAAAAGGTTTCAGCTCAGCAGCTGATGTGACTGTAACTTTTTTCTTACTAGAAAGAAATGACAGAAACAGGTGGTTTGGATTTTTTGTTGTTGTTGTTTGCTTGTTTGTTTGTTTGTTTTTTCTTTTTTAAACAAAAGTAATGTAAAAAGTTACTGGGTTTTATACTATTTTATTCACCTAATTCCAATAGCAAAAAATATTTCTTCCGTGTCTGGTTAATTAAATAAAACTCTGTGGTGGAACAGTCGATCTAGATGACAACTATCTGTCAGTCCTCAGCTGCCACTATTTCATCAAAACACTCTGGCACTGTGGGACTATGCCAGTTATATGACAAATAGCGATCATTTAAACATGGACCTTATGTATAGCACAATGCCAGATTTCTTAATAAAAGCAGTCCTGGAACAATCAACCTCATCGCCTTGCTAATTTTCAAACGCTGAATTCATCTAGCATATATTATAAATCACTTTCTTCCCCAGACAATAGGCATTTGGGATCCTCTGGCATTCCAAGGCCCTTTACTCACAAAAGGTCTAATTTTATTCCACTCGTAGATTGTTCTTTTTTTTTTTTCTTTCTCCTTGCAGCTTTAGTCATAAAATAACCTTTTACTTGAAAGAAATGCATTAATTGAATACATAAATACCATTAATGAGTAGGAGGGGATGTGGAAATGACAATATACTAAGAAGACAATTATAAGTTAAAATTGCAGATACATAAAGGCACTGATGGAATGATTATTACTGTGCTGAACTATGTATATATACACACCCTTATGATGGAAATGATATAATATTACGTGGTTGGACTATGTATCCTATGACTGTGTTTGTGTTAATCAATGAAAGGGTTATAGTTTGGCATGGATATGACAACAGAACACAGCACTGCAGTGGAAAATGTAAAGCAACACAATCAGTCCCACTTAAAACATCATGCAGTCATTACATTTTGGGAAGCAAACACATTTGTTCAGCATCTATCTTAATATTTTGCATGTGATTAGCTTAGCTCTGTCACACTGTGTAAGCATGCCAATAACATATTGTTGAAGCGATATCAGCATAAATGAAGCTTTTGTTTTGATTTGGTTTGGGTTTTTTTCTCAAGGGCAGTAAGAAGCATGCAGTAAATTGTGCTATATCTAGGCCTGTAGCCTGAACTGCAATCTCAGATACTTATGGAAATCAGGCACAGCTGGAGTTGATTCTCATTTACCTTCTCTGTGCAGCTGGATTTAATTCACAATTACCTTCTCTATGTCATTGTCCAAAAAGAATATACTCAACGGTTGTTGATTTTTTTTTCTAAGACATTAGCATACTCAGGTTTTTGCTGTCATTAGGAGGTTTTGATGATGGTCTTGACACTTATAACTTATTTAAATAGGCTGAGTTTCTTCAGTAAACCTTCAGTTACTTCCATGGTCTGCTTCATTACCTGCCACAGGTACATTCTTCTACTTTCAACCCAAACTTTTCTTAGGTACTGACTGGCCAGTATGGACAAACAGCTGCTTATAGCTGCTGAATAGAAGGCAAGAAAATCCTATCATCCCTTCCCTTAAGCCTGTCATGTGTTGTTATTAAAACTTGATGCTTCCCTCTTGCCAAAGAGGAAACACAAATTGCAATAACAAACTTAAAAATGCTTTGCTGTGCAGATTTTTTCTCTCTACTCAAATCACTCTTATCAATCTACTTGTTTCTTCTTTATTCTCTTCCTCCCCACAACCCTACTGCTTATAATGAAAAGAGTCTGCAGGCACACCGAACAGGGCGGCTGAAGCCAATGTGAGGGAAACAGATTTGTCAGAAGCACCACAGAGCTCAGCGACAGAAGCACAGCGATGGGTGTCAGATATAGCTGCTGCAAATCTCATAGAAACACGATGGTTGGCTCATACTCTGGAGCAGATTTCTGATTGAAATGGATGGGGAAAAAGCTATGCAGGCAATCACAATCAGTTCATATGATGCTGTAGTGTGCCACATTCACTTGTGGTGGTAGGTGAGAGGTGGAGAGCTTCTGGACACCACCCAGAAAAACTGTGGTTTTATACAAAATAGGAGGTTATTTTTTGTTGTCTTAAATGATTACATAATTTATTAAATTCATTACTATATTGATCAAATATTATCAAAGTAACATGTCATCTTTAAACTTGCAGTAATTTTCTTCAATTAAAATATTCTCTCATTGCTATTTTATGAAAATGGGTATGTAGTACGTAGTATCACTGTGCAGCAAGTATATCAGAGTAAGAACTAAAAATTAAGCAGCCTTAAGTGGCATGAAAATCCACCGGACTGTGTTAACGACGACTCTCTAGATAGGTGAGACACGATTTTAAGAGATGATATCAAGGTCTGAACATTGTCCATAGTGATTTTAAATATTAATGAAGCATCACTGTGTAGCTTTGCATATCCAAAGACGAATTAGAGTTTAGTTTTATGTAGCTGAATAATTAATCTTTATTACCTTATAATCAAGGTTCTGAGTTTTTTAACATTTACATGATTGATTCATGCATACAGGATCATTTTGCAGGTCATTCCTTTAACAGTTTGCTCCTCCATTATGAAGAACTGTCTATCTAACCATCCCTCATTGCATTGGAATTTAGCTTTTGTGACTTGGATTAGATAATATTTTCAATATTGAAAAATTACCTGGTGACTGTATTTTTGGTGACAAGTCTTTTGCTATTCTTTCACTTCTTTTTTTCAGATAAGAATAACAATTATCACTTGTCTAGACGATTACTTACTTTCTCAGCACACATAGGGCCATAGCTATTTTCCAGGCAAGCAATACAAAACCTCATTAATAGAAAAAAACCAAAGGCAAATATATTTCTAACCAAAGACTTTCTATCCTTAACTGTTCTATATTTGAGGCACAGCACCTGAAAGTTATTAGGAATGGACATCTTCCTCTAGAACTATATTCCCAATTACCACCTGCCAGAAAGGTTTTCCATTCAGCTTTTACAGTGTTTTTGCAGCCTATGTATACAGGCCACAAGGGAGAAAGATATAATGCAGAAAGGCACTGGCATATACAATACCTCTCAGAAGAGTTTTGATTTAAGGCATGCAAGCATAATAAGATCAACAAAAAAGGACAAGTCTACTCATTAGCAAAGCATCATCTAGTTACAAGACCGTAATCCTTGTGAGCACTGATTTTTACCTAAATAATGGAAAAATATCCCTCATCTATTCCATAGTACTTATGTGAAACACGAAGGACACCACCAAACTCATAAAAGGATCAGCAGCAACATTACATATTGTCAAAGAACTTGGACATTTCCACTCAGAGAGTTATTTTCTTGTAAATCTTTCAAGAAACATGTGAAGCTCTGGAGATCTTTCTGGTATTGTGAACTGTTCCTTTATCTTCAAGCAAAACAACTGTAATAATACAATCCTTAACATCTTGAAGTCAGCAAAGAGTTCACAACAAGCACTTTGAAAAGTATTTTCTAGAAAACATATTCCTTGTAAAATTGCAAAAGCTGAGGGTAGTTTACTAGGGTAATCATGGAATTTACTAGAATAATCAGAGAATTCTAGCAATGTAACTGACTTCTTTGTCTGTACTAAAAAAAAGAAATCTTTCAAACATTAAATCAAATGAAATGAAGAACCAATATTTTAGCTCATAAAAATCATTCATTCTCCAGTTATGTAAATAAATGTCCTAAATAGTGGGAAAGCTCCTACCATCTAAGCTCTACTAAATCTGAAAAAATTACAATATATTATCTAGGTGACTTTGAAATACACCTCACATACATTTGGATCAAGAAGAATTTAACCAAGTATTTGATCTGCTATTTATTTTTATCTAAACTAATAATTGTATGATGACTATCATTCCCAGTGCATTAAGTAACACACATAAAGCTAAGGTAAAAGGATATAGTTTCATACTGAGTGACATGAGTAACTAACTGTTACAGTGGATGAAGACAAAAGCGAATCCTTTGGTTTTATAAGCAAGACATTGTGAAAGAATCAGACCAAACTGCATGAATGCTAGACAGATCTTCAAACTTTGGACTTGAGGCTTATAGGCATTTCAAATCAGTTCTGTACCTTTCTGTGTTCTTCTCTTCAGTTTGAGGGAATATGGTCAAAACTGTGCACATACAGCTGACAAAATATATTCTAAACATAATTGTGAACCTGCAAGGTATTAAAGAGTTAGTGTGGATCAAAGTATATGAAAAATCTCTCAGTTTGTATTCATTTATTCCCCACAGCATGAATTCTGACCCATTGCTTCACTTTCCAAGTTAGTTCATAGTGTAGACTGTTAAAGGCCAACAAAAGTAAATCAAAAGAATGTTCCATCTTACAGAGTATTCAGCAAAATGATTTTGAACAGTGGCTAGTTCAATGAAGTGAGACATAATTTTTGAATTAATTTTTAAAATCAGTGTAATCACTGGTTAATGCAACAACATTTTTCTTTAAGCAATTTGGATAAAAAATTCCTATTACATATGAGACTCTCTTTCTGTAGTCCCTTTCAGACACATCCATCAGAGTAACATCTTTATACTGTTTGCTGTAATTCATTCCAAACAAGTTCACTAACAGTTGCCAGGGAGGGATCAGGTCTAGCCTAGGGAAGTAGGGTGGAACCAAAAATCAAAACCAACCTACCAAGAGAGTCAAATTACAATTGCACTTAGTGCAAGAACTTTATTGGAAAGACGTTACAGACACAGATTTACTTATAGAAGAAAATGGACATTTCTTTCAACTGACCGCACTACTACATGAGCTCCAGTAAATCCTACTGAAATGAACTGGGCAAATTCATCATTAAAAATCATATACAGTAAGAAGTAGGGCTCACCCCTTTCTTGCTTTTAAAAATGTTTCCTTCTTTAAGCTTTGAACTTAGTCCCATTATATCAAACGTACCCACTAAAAAGGAAATCAATCCACATGTTCAAATTACTGACATTTACCCTACAAGGAGAAGAATCAGTATTGTAAACTTGGGTCATGAGCATATTTTTGTTGTATGTTACAAAGCTTTGGGTATCTTGTGATCACAGTTAAACAATAACTCTAGTACACAAGAAACAAAGCCTTGTTATATTATGAAAACATCAACACATATCAAACAATTGAATTAGACTTCATAGGTATAATAATTAATATGTGCAAAAAGGAGAACAAAAGATCAAAACAACTTAATTAAATGTCAGACTTTACAAGCATATCCTCACCTATGATACACAGACTTAAAAGCATGTAGGCAAGACTCACAGTTGGAACCACTCTTTGGTTTTATTAATTACTGGAATAGTTAAATAGCATTTACTGAAGAAAATATAGGATCATTTAATGGAAATGCAGAAATTCATAACAACCTCCAAGGTGTAAAATAAGAAGTGATTTGATCTTGAACCAATTATAGCTGTTAAAAACATTCTTGGAAAACTTCCAAGATTAATTCCAAAAGATTAATTTTTTAAAGAACAAAAATAAAACCTGAGTGATTTAAGCAAAAATGACTACACCATAAAATTTACAAAAAGTACAAAAAGCAATCTCAGATTAATTTTAAATTGGGAAAATATCTCAGATGTGAGTTGTGCAAACTAGAACACTGTGGCAAGCTCTAATTCACACAGCTCCTTAAACAGTAGAAAATGCAAGGCTGCTTTGTCTTGGCACAGTTCTGGGGTAATATTTTCTAAATGTTTTCATTTGGAACTTTTTAAAAAAATATTAGGTACAAATATACATTTCTCTAAAACGTTATTAGGGTTTGTACAGCTGTGAATTCATTTCTTACATGCATGAAAGACTAATGGAATGATTTTAGGGCAGCCAGGTACAGAAGGACATTCCCAAGACTCCTGCTGAATTCCTGTCAATGGACCTCCACAAGCTAAACCTTGGCTTCTTCAGTGAGGAAGCATGCAGATACACAGGCATTGAACATATCTATTGTACTAAACCCAAGACCAGCTGGAATTCCAATTCACAAAACAAATGGCACCTTTCCAGTCTCTTAATTAGTTGTTATAAACCCTTAGCAGTTAGAAGATTCTTCATGTGAAGACCAAAAAATGATAATCCTACTTTATATAAATATCATTCTCATTCAAAAAAATGCTAATTTAAATTCAGTTACAGTTCAGAAATAGAACTGTAAGGGATCTAGCCCCAAATTCACAGATATTGGAAATGTATTTCCATTGTATTAGAGGATATGAATGAAATTTGAGACAGCAAACCTCAGGACATGGAGTTAATTAAGAACTGAGCCGGAACAAAGCTCATGGCTTCCAAATCGGAAGCTAATGTGTTGCCAGCTGGAATGTATGGCCCCCCCATGGTAAGGCTGAAAATACATATTTGTAAACTGTGTTTCCCCATGTTTTCTCTGCTCTGGAGAAACCCAGAAGTGTAAAAGATACAGAGCAATAAATTGCAATTATTGCACAGTTGAAGAGAAGGCTTCCCCCTAACACCCCCTCCTTTCCACAATGTAAGGCAAAAGGGGAAATGAGGTTAGAATAGTAAGTAAAGCCCACCCCGCAGCCCGCCCCCCCCACCCTCCCGGAGTTGTTCTTTCTTATGCAAATAATTTGTACATAAATTCCATCTGCTTCTGCATGGGTCCACCAAAAGTTTTTAATTTCTTAACCAAATTTGACACAGGATGGAGTTGTTAAAGATCATTAACTGCACTCAAATTTCATGAAAATAGCCAGGCCAAACAGTAAAGCAGCATCTATAAAAGTTACGGCATGGCCACAGATGACACCAGATGGAAGAAAGTCTTATAAAATCTCATCAGTGAGCTACACTTTAGCTCAAACTTGTATTTTTGTAAACACGAGTGTCAAACAACTAGAAGACACAAATCCATAGAAAACTGCAGTTAATTTATCCTTGAGCTTATGGAACTATTTGTCATTTCATTGTACGAACAGACTGACTAGCAGATTTTTAAAGTATCTAGGGAAACTGTGGTGGTCATTGTGGTTTATGCCTGTACTAGAGCTCTGAGAAATCACAGCACATGCTACAGAGCTGTTCTAGCAGGCTGGGAATTCAGAATGTTAGTGGATTAGCTGCCTTTTGAAAATGGTCTCCAGGCTTCTCTGACATTGTGTATTATTGCAAAAACAGTCTGATTTTTTTTCCATGAGCAGACAATCGAATGGCCAGAAAATAACTGGTTACTGGTACATGAATCCCTTTGAATATAAACCATTTATATTATTTAAGTAACTAGGGAACTGTTTTTCCAGTTTCCTTTACAAACTCAGAAAGTTAAGAATCAGCTTTAGAAAAACTTCAGAGACAACATGGTGATTGATATTCATTTACATATAGAGACTTGGGCAAAGACATTAGGTGTGGTTTTGATTAATTTGAAACAGATGTATAACTCATGACTGAAGAAAAGCTCTATCTCACAAATTTAATTAAATGATAAGATTCAGAGAAATGTGTCAATAAAACCCAAACATTCTGTGTCTGAAGAACTACAACACTGTTGCACATATGCTAGCAGACTGCATGTTCATAAAATGGGATGTTACCAATATACCATGTTACATTCATGAATCCCTGAAAAAGGTCCTTCACTGTGTCGGGAAAGAGGAAGAGATCAAGGAAATCTACAAGTGCTATATATACCCCTCTCTGCAACAAGATGCTAATTCCACTTTTATGCTTTCACCTTATTCCTCCCAAACTAGTAAACCACTAAAGAGAAAAGTAAGCAGCATTATAGTGCCATGAAAAACAACCATTGCTTCTGCAATTTAGTTTCAGAATAATTGGTGAGATAGTATCAGCAACAGATCTGCCAAGAAATTAGATTTAATCAGTTTTTATAACAAATAAATAGGATTTTGAGAATTATACCAGAATTTAAAGTAGTAACAAATCACTCCAAATACATGTTATACTGTCTTTTGTGCCATCTGGAAATAATATAAACTTTAATGAATGAAGAAACTGAATTCATTTCTAATTTGACATCTTTGATATTCATTAAATTATCTGTTCCAAAACACTCTTTATTGAGAGGTCTCACTAGGAAAACCCACTGATATCCATCCCTTTATTTAAATTAAATACCTTTAATCCTGTTAGGTCAAGTCACTTGCATTTCTGCATTTAGTAACTGTTAGCTTATCCAAAAAGCCAGCAAGGATTTACCAATTCTAGAACTGAATTCCTTTGTCTATCTCTAAACCACTGCAGCTATCTGTTACAGAAATAATTAGAAATAATAGGATTCTTGTTTCTCTAGTCTATAACTATTTAGTAAATTAGAGATAAAACCAATTAGTATTAGATCCTTTTAATATCTCATTTTAATTGGTATTATATTGAATATTCTTATTCTTCATTGGGTAGCTCCACTAGCAGGATTCTAATCTTAGCATGTCTTTTGTACCTTTTAACTATCTGAAATGATTCCAGGAAGGGTAATAATAAGACTTCTTAGACATTTTTTCCATTTACTAGTCAGCTAACACTGTAAGACTAATATTTTATGTTATTAATAATTCTCAAGTCAGGAGTTAAGAACTAAATAAGGGGTACAAAAGATTGCTAAGTTTAAAACACCATTTAATTTTGGTAGAGATATGCAGATCAAAAACTGGAACAATGCCTGGGAGAAAACTGTTTAAACATGCTTGCATTTCACTTTAGTTCTGTTTAACCCTCAGGTTTTTTTCCTGATAAACATTTGTCCTAATGCCTGCTGTGCAAAGAACAATAAGAAAATCACCAAAGCTCCCCAAACCATGTTGGTGACTATTTCTGAATTATTATCTTGCAGCTACCATAAGTAGCATGAAAGTATGATTTCTACCACTCCCAACAGAGATCCAGTGCACAGTATTCAGCGTGATGTCTCACAGGCAGAAATCAAGATCTGGAAGCTACATCAGTACCTATCTAAATTCAGTTTCCAACCTCCAATGCTGGAAGAAAAAAAAACATACACAGTTAATGCATGTAGTTCCATTTCTTGTAAAACTGGAGCTATATGGTCTCTTGTTGCTTTGTTGATAAGCCCATTGACTTCTCTACTAATTGCAGCTGTCAAGGGGAAGATAAAAATCCTAATACGATCTGAAAAAAAGGTTGTCTAGTTGGGAAATCCTATTCCAAGAATGAAAATACAGTGTAGAGTATATGCTAAAACATTATAACTTCATGTAGCACAATAAAACATATTAGCCCTTTTAATACATTAAGTTTTCCTTCCCTGACAAAAACTTTAATCTTAGGGACGTCAAGACAGTTTTTGTAGGCTTTTACAGCCATAAAAACAATTATTGTGAGCCAGTGGACTGCCTTAGGAGTACCTGGTGATTAAGTTCACTTTTTTTTTTTTTTTAATCTATTCTTGGTATTGTTAGCCTGAAAGGATTTTAGGTCTAACATTAGTTAAAATATAGCTAAACATTATTTGAACAGAAACCAAACTTTTTATGCATGTATACATATAAATATATAAAAAGATAGACAACATGGTTGAAAGGATTCATTAATCTCTCCATTGTCCTCCGTACTTGCAAATCCTGATTTCTAGTGAAAAATACTGCCATATTCAACAATTACATAAATAGACACATAGTTTTCTTACAGAATACAGGATAGCTGCTCTTCAGCCAATGTCAGAGGAACAACAGAGGGTCACAGTAAATACTAGTTTATAGCAATACCATATACACCTGTAGTTGTGGCAGGCATTTGCTTTTGGCTCAGAATATAAAGCTTCCTTCAGTTTTCAGATGGCAAAACCTGCAGCAACATTTGCAATTAGTAAATATGATATAGATCAACTCAACATTTGCTGAAGGTAAAGAAAGAGATGTAAACAGCATACACACTTGAAAACTAAAGACTAAGTAAACAAATCAGAGTTCTTCTCTGGAACTAGATTATATCAGTGACATTTTATCCAATTGTTTCTGTCTCCCTTGTTATACTTTGCTGGAGATCTGAAGGTATAAAACTTCAAAAGTCTTATGGGGACAAAGCTCAGGGGGTGCGAGAGAGAAAAATAGCCTGGATAAAAGGTCACAAGTTGTGGAAAAGGGCATAAAGTAGAATCCAAACACAAGTACCATGTATGATAGATTCCTAGGCATATTTCCATTGAAATTATCACTGATAAAAAATTTTAATAACAAGTGCACACATATTTGCATAGGATCAGACAAACCAATAAATCAGTGTGAAAGTAAACACTAATGCCACGAGACTGTGAATGGTCACTGATAACAAAGTATTGAACACACAGACACACAGTACATGCCAAAGACTTTGCAGTTCTTTTGATTACAATTTTTTGAGGTTCAAATTAATTTAAATTTTTGTGTAGTAGGAATCCAATGGTTATTTTAGCCTCATTTAAAAACCTTTTTATTAAATCACATTAGCCAATGCAGGGTGCTGTGGTACATTTTATAGCACCTATATTTCAATTAAATTCACACAGCATATAGATTCATGAAAATGTATAAATATATGTATAAAATTCTATTATTGTCATCATTAAAGTGTATCTGCTTCAATTAATTATGTTCAAAAAAAGCAAATAGTGTTTACATGCATTTTTTGTCAATATGAAATCCAAGAATTGCATATGAATTATTGTTCAGTTGAAATAGTTTTCAAATTGATCTATTCATTTACTTAAAGAATATCCTTTGTTGTTTACAATGACTGTTTTTATAGTTTTTCATTAGTACCTCAGTATATATAAGAAACACTGTGAATACACATTAGAAATTTAACTTGTAACCTATTAAACTTGAGCTAAAAGTTGTCAAATGCCAGGGAAGCCATTCCACAAATATAAGAACTCATACCACCATTAAGAAAATAAAACTGAAAAGAGTTATTGAGCACAGATTCATAGCCACATGAAATAATATTTTCCTAAGGCTAACACATAATCAGAAACTAGCCCATAAAAATCACACATACTTGTTAAGAGAAATAAATACCCATGATTTTAACAGAGGACAAATAATTTAATTTCATTAGTTACACTGTGTAAGGTCTTCATCAAGCAAAGATTTATACATGCATTTATGCACACAAATAACCTCATGGATAAATCTCACATATGTAGTTCATGACAAATTAGCTGTTACAGGATTGGATCCTAAATAAGTGCTTGCTCAGATGACTGGGAAGCTGTTTCTGAGATTGATACTCAGCCATCCTCAATGTTGGCTAAGTTTTAATTGAGTAATCCAACTCAGTGAGTTTGAATTTGATTACTTTTGGAGTTAATGCTACACAACATGGGGAAAAATGGCAGCATTGCACCATTAGAGATGACAATTTTTGGTTGATCAACCTGAAGGTATAATCATGCTGCAACATTAATGAGAAGCCTGAAAAAACCTCAGTGGAAAAATATAAAGAAATGTTTCTTTAATTAAAAAATATGTTTAAATCTGTAGTCATTATTATCATCAAACTATTTTCATGCATTGTTTGCGAGAATTAATGAAGCCAATATTGGAGGTATCACAATGTCTTAAAAGCCTATAAACATGGATCAGAAAATTTAGTTTGTAAGGTTGGCGCACAGAATGAAATTAATCTTATTTACTGAACTTTGTAGCTCAGTAGTTTTGGTCTTGTAGGGGCCAAGACAATTACCTAGCTCAGTTACAAAGAAACTGATTCTATAAAATGCTAACAATAATCCCTAAGACAACAACTGCTCTTAAAAATGTATCCGTCCTGCTGTGCCATTACCAGCTGATGAGTAATGAAGAGCATCAAATCAAAGTAAAGGGTTATATAAGAAAGATGGTGCATTTTAATGACAGGTAATATTAATTATGCTCTGCAAATGTACACTGCAGCACAACAGTCACTGCAGAAAAGCTTATGAGTGGCAACTTATTCTGATTTTGTGAGCCACAGATCAATTAAACTGTGTTTGCCCTCTTAAAGTCCATTAAAACATTCAAATGCATAGTTTTATCTCACAGAACTGTGTAAGGAATTTTATACCAGAAAATGTGTAAGTTTGATAACTGAGTGTAAGGCTCCCCACTACACCACTGAGGGTGAAATTGAACGGCTGCTCCCATGTGGGTAACAACTTCCCAGTCCTTATATGACTGAAAAAAGGGCAGGACATCCTGGGCATGCAGGCCATGCGACTGCTTACAGTGTGTACAGCATTTCTCAACTAATTTTGGAGATTTGGGTCCTTCTACTACTCCTGTTTATTATTTGCTTCATCATATTCATTTTATGCTTTTCTCTTTAAAACAGGTGCAATCAAGGAGAAAGTGCATCACATGACACATCAGTGATCAGCCACACACCCCACGCAGCGCAGAGCATACATAACCCACTGACTGTTTTCAAAATACCGAGTGAAAACAAATACACACAAAAAAAATTAAACCCTGTTGGCTGAATTCCTCACTGAAAACATGACCACTGTCTTCCAGTATACATGGCACGAGTGAAGATGTTTCATTTGCTCTTCATTCTGATGATGATGACTCACGGATAATCATACTACTCCACCAGGGACAGCTACAAGATTCAGAACATATGGGGACAAATTAGTCTGGTTCACATCCTTTTACAGAAGGTGCATTTAATTTAATAACATAAGAATTTAGGATTTGCCTAAAAGAAAAGAAAAAGCTGCTGGCCAACATTTGCAAAGTGTATCCAGTCTAATCCAATGTAATTTCCATATTCTTAATGTTTGAAAAGTATGTCTTCAAATCTGAATTAACCTAGGTTTAATTCATTAAGGTACTTCATACAAAACACATGAGTGTTTCTAAGCAGCAGTAAGAAGATGGACAGCCCAGTCAATTCAGTAGGCCAGTTTCCATTTAAGCCATTTGGGACTAACAAGCCTTCACTAGGTAAAAGAATGAGGAAGACAACCTAGAGCTTTGGTGTGGAAGTCCTGAGATAAAGAGCTGATACAACAATCTATTTTGTCAATGTGATTTAAAATAAAAAGAAAAGAAACTTAAAACTTTAGCTTTTCCCAAAAGAAAAAGCACTTTAAGTTAATAGCCAAAGTGAAAAAGAAAATCCCATATGGAATGAATAATTTTCCTAACACGTCTTTTTTAATTTGAAATAAGATTTGTGATAACAATGTTAATGCTGGGGATTTTAAGTGACAGAATATTATTCTAACTCATTCTTTTAAAGTCTCCAAAAGAAAAAAAAACCAAAAGCTCTTTTGTTAGGCCTAGTTTAGGCCACCTTAAAGCTCCTTTCAATCAAAGTACAGCTTCTCATTAAGGGAAAAATGATTATTAACATCCTCATTTTGCTTCCTCTTGTGAATTATTTGCATTCAAAAATGTGCACGGCATTAGTTTCAGGGTAAATGCAAATATGACAGCGGGATTTCTCACCAAGCTTCTTTTTATTATTAGCTCTTTTTATGCCCTCCATTTATTATTCCCTCATCATTTTTCACAATGTATTAAAATGTTACATTTCCTAAAATAATAATATTTTCCTTCATTTGGTAATTGTCTCAGTCCAGTCTACAAAAGTCTCTATCACAGTGCCTACTGTCTATAATTTGGAATAGTTTATAATAATTGTTCATCATTGCTTAGGGGAGCCTTGGGCATCAGCTATCACAGTTAAAGAATCCCTTCCCTCCTGCTGAGTACGTGATTATTTTGGGTGAAGTTCATGTGACAGGAGGAGAGGGCAGGGGCACTGGCAAAGCTTATACTGTGACTGCCCATGATAGACTCTCAGTCTGTGGTCTGAAGATAAATTGAGATGTTTTTCAGTTTCTTAAACTTCTAGATGATCTTAAGGTCCTTTCCAACCCTAACTATTCTATGATTCTATGATCTGTCCCATGTCTGCCAGAAATTACAAGACCAGCTCTGAAAAGTATTTTGAGATTATTTTAAATAAAACACCAAAATAAAACAAATAAACTATTAATCTGACTCATCTTCCTGACATTTTAAAGGAATTATCTTGGATGCTGAAAATTAGTCAAAACATAGTGTGTTCAGTTAGAACAAAATCAAGTTACCAGTGGCATACTCTCTGCCAGGGCTGTAGTTGATAAACTGATTACAATTACTTCTTTTTTCCCTGGTCATATTAAAAAAATGGAAATAGATCTGACTAATAAAAGCAAACTAATAAAATCATTTGATCATCCTGATTCACCGCACTTCATTGTGCCAAGCTTCCCTGTTGACTCTCAAATTGTTATTGTCAAATTCTCAAGCATTTATTACACTCCGGTTGATTTACATATCCCTTTTTTCTGTCACTGTGTTGATGTCCGTCGTAACACCATCACTACCATCTAACTGCAGCAAAGCAAAGACCAGTCTGATACCACTCATTGAATATGCAATAATTTTGTTTCAGAGTAACATATTCTGCAACAAAATAATCTACTGTGGCCTGTATTGACATGAACACAGATAACATTAAATTCAGAGAGGTATTGAAGTACATTTAGAAAAAGTTCTTAGTTGATATAATTTTAACTTTCTTCCAGGGGAGTCTCTAAGATTTATCATAGGAGCGTTTACCAGCATATATTTGAAACATTGCTACTGAGTTTGACTTACTCATGTTGAAAATTACTGAGAGGAGTAGAACCAATAAAGCAGTTACTAACAGGATGTACGCTAAAAGCAGATCTTATCCTATTTATATCTTTCCTATGGCTTATTCCATCTCCACGTGCACAAATGTATGTACCCATTTTGTACTCATGAATGTCAGTATGAGTAATCTATGCAATTCTGAGTTCAAGTGGCGTAACTTACTGCTTCAGAATTTGTTCCCTCTCTTAAAGTGGTTTCCAAGTTATGGTGGATTAGTTTTCCACAATGTGCTCTGGAAGAGATTTAGGTTAACTTAGGCCTCTTCATGATATGGGACCACCGAGAGCTGGAAGTGCTAAAAAAGGCAGAAACACATCATCCACATAATTTGGTGGTGACCCATCTAGCCAAATTAAAAGCAGCATAAATTAACTCCAAATATTGTTCTGCCCATGTGAAATGAAGACAGACATGAATCTGGGGAAGGGGAGATGGAGAATGGGTGCAGTAGTGAATTCAAGACACTGTACTAAAATCCTTGCTCACCAAGTTTCTGTTAACAAGAATGTTAAGTATTAGCATGTGCACTTCTAGTGTTTGTAATGGCCAAGAGTGAATTTCACATAAGAGTAAGCTTTTGAATCTAATAAATTCTAACACGTGTGCTTATACTCTATTTTTTTTAATAATTTAACTTCTTTCCTAAAGCTTTTTTAAATCTTTCCTTCTTTTTTCCTATTCTGCTGTAAGGGTATGCAGCAATTACCATTATTACATGTTTTTAAAGACATATTTGGCTCACCTACATTTCTCTCTCTTTAACCATATATAATTACATCAGTAACTTATATTAACAGAAAAGATATTAGCTCTACAGAGCTTATTCCCTGTTCTTTCAGGAGGCTCTTCAGAGAGCTGTGCCTTTCATTTGGGCAAGTAGTACAGCGTATTGAACTAAATAGAGCTTAATGCCATCTAATTCTGCAATGATCAGTTAATTATGGACTCCTGTTTAGTTTCTAGTCCAAGACAAAGACCTAAAATCACCACCAGATGATTAGAGGAGCACATTTCTATGATTTAACCCACACTGTAGTACCCTGGTATACTTTAAGTATCTCAGTATTTCAGGAACAGTAAAGGAGCAAAGGCTGCAGCTCAAGGTCGTATTGACTGTTTATTAACTTTTGCCAGTCACTTCTGCTTCCATTTCCTTTACCACAAGATTTTCTTAACAATGGACAATAAACCCATACCTACAGTACAGACAGGTTGCAAACACAAAATCTGAACTCCTGTCAAAACTAGTAAGACGATGCCATTTTCAAATAATCATTGAAGTGACAAGGTAGCATTTGCAATAGGAACTCATTTTTTAAAGGAATTCCACACATTTGATATTTTCTCTTAAAGGTAAACCCACAGAAATTAAACAATCCTTCCAGAACATTTTCACAGTTTTCTTACTTGGAGACTGGTGATTTTCAATCTTGTAATCTGACCTTTCTGTTACATACAGCTATTGTCCCTACTGGAGACAGCAAGGAGTTGCTTCAGCTATATTTCAGAACATGTTACATGTCAGAATGGTTACTGCAAGGAATTATAGGCCATCCTGTGTTTCTGTTCCACAAAGCAGAAAGCCTCACAACATTTTGGTTAGGGAGTTAAAAAAACTTAAACTGTGACAATCTCTGCATTATAGATCTCTCTTCCTTTCCCTCTCCACATTTGCCTTCAGCTGTTCTACCACAAGGACAAGATACAAACCACAGTTGGCAGGATGCCTACTTATATCACATACAGGCTAAGAATATATTGTTATTCTTTAGACCTATGAGACCAAATCGTGACCTACACAACTACTGGCTTTTGGCTGCATAAATATGTTTCCCCTGGACCAAATATATGTAAGTATAAAATCTTGCACAGCTCCAGGCAGAAGTAGCAGCATGAACACTGACTCAGCTTTGCTGAGGTCATAGTCTTTACAAAGCCAGTAGAAAGGACTGCCCATTAATTTTCTCTGGTATGATTTTACTTTTCTCGTCATGTGTAAGAGTAGTGTTCCAGACTAGCAGGCTGTGGCTGCGGGCTGGGAAGAATGAATTTCAGTGAGATAAAGATCATAAAAAAGTGCAACAAACTGCAGTGCTAAGGTTTTCTTGGTTGTAAGGGATGTACCAAAATTAAATCCCGGCACTGACAGTAAGGACACGCACACAGTGCTATGCTAGTTGCAATAGGGCCTCTTATAAACTACATGCTAGGACAGCCACAAAAGCCCAATAAACTTAGAAATCACAGAATCACAGAATCCCAAGGGTTGGAAGGGACCTCAAAAGATCATCTAGTCCAACCCCCCTGCAAGAGCAGGGTAACCTACAGTACATCACACAGGAACTTGTCCAGGCGGGCCTTGAATATCTCCAGTGTAGGAGACTCCACAACCCCCCTGGGCAACCTGTTCCAGTGCTCTGTCACTCTTACAGTAAAGAAGTTCTTCCTGATGTTAACGTGGAACTTCCTATGTTCCAGTTTACACCCATTGCCCCTTGTCCTATCACTGGATATCACTGAAAAAAGCCTAGCTCCATCATCCTGACACCCACCCTTTACATATTTGTAAACATTTATGAGGTCACCCCTCAGTCTCCTCTTCTCCAAGCTAAAGAGACCCAGCTCCCTCAGCCTCTCCTCATAAGGGAGATGTTCCACTCCCTTAATCATCTTTGTGGCTCTGCGCTGGACTCCTTCAAGCAATTCCCTGTCCTTCTTGAACAGAGGGGCCCAGAACTGGACGCAATATTCCAGATGCGGCCTCACCAAGGCTGAGTAGAGGGGGAGGAGAACCTCTCTTGACCTACTAACCACTCCCTTTCTAATGCACCCTAAAATGCCATTTGCCTTCTTGGTCACAAGAGCACATTGCTGGCTCATGGTCATCCTCCTATCCACCAGGACCCCCAGGTCCCTTTCCCCTTCACTACTTTCCAGCAGGTCACCCCCCAACCTGTACTGGTACATGGGGTTGTTCTTCCCCAGATGCAAGACTCTACACTTGCCCTTGTTAAATTTCATCCAGTTTCTCCCCGCCCAACTCTCCAGCCTGTCCAGGTCTCGCTGAATGGCAGCACAGTTCAACCAGACATTTCAGAAAAAAAAAAAAAAAATACTGTGAATTATTTTAATACCTAAAGCTATTATTATTTACTTATTTCGCTATATTTTCCTTATCAGACCAGTGAGATATCCAATTAACAACAAAAAAAAGTATTAAAAATCAAGTTGTTCCAATGCCCTTCTAGTAACCGAAGGATGGTTCCCATTCTTACAGCAATAAGCTGCTTCAAAATATTTTCTAGGGGAAAAACATCTCCCCATCCACTATACAATCTCATATTCAATTTCACGTGATTTCTTCTCTCTTTTATCATGTGTGCTGTTCCACATGCCATAAAAATTGAAATGTATCAGAATATGGCAAAATATATACAGGAACAATAGGTCTCATGTTTTTATTAGTAGTCTTTACTGAAGATACATTCTCACGCATCTGCAGGCTGAGAAGAAAATGATAACTCAAACAAGATTTGCATTTTTCAGTTCAACATGATATGATTGGCATAGGATGATATAAAAGAGATACTGAAGCAGGTATCTCCTGATAGGTAACTATCTATGTCTCAGCTGAGCACAGCTTATCCAGGACAGAGAGATGGAGGTCAGGGTGTTTATCCATTTGAGCCCATTATTTAAGGAGCAGGTTTATTGATAAGAAACAGTTACTTATTATTTGGAAGGGTGAGGGAAGCATTGCATGTCAGAATGGAAAAAAAGGTGAGGAAATTAGTGAAATACAGAGCTGAGAAGACACTCTGTAAAAGGATGGCAGAGTCTGCCAAGCACTTCTTTATCCAGGAGTACTCAAGAGGCCCCAAAATACTAAACATAAAACTAAAGAAACCAAAAATATTTCAATATTCAATCAGAAAATATTACTTCAGTAGTAAGCAGACACAAATTGGCATTTTAAAATCGGACTCCCAGAAGAATTTCTGAGGGTCTTAGCTTAGCCTTTTCACTGTCTGTGCTGGTATAGAACTGACTCTATAAGAGCCAGTTAATTCCTTTTCTGGTATTTAATGCTGCTATTAAGTCTAGGAAGCATTTGCTATAAGAGAATAAATAATTATAATCTTGAACTCAATATGCAACTTCTGCAGGAAGAAGTAATTCAACAATAAAATCCAAAGGTTCATACAAAATTGTTGCTCAGATTGTGTAACAGCGGATCAACTATGTTCTAGTATGGAACTAGAGCAACCATTAAAGTGCGGCAAGAGGGAAATCTGATCTTGAATCACCTTTGGGCTGTCTACATTTGAAGGGGGTAAAAAGGTATTATTTTCCAATTTATCAGAACAACCTGAGTGTAACTGTATTAAAACTGTGACTGCTTTAGCCATCACATTTCCCCTTCAGTCCCCGCGTACTTATTTCTCTTGTACCTTCTAAAACTTTTCTCTGGCCCCAATATGATGCCATATGGTCCCAGCATCATGCTCTATTTTGCCATAGGCCTGGAAGTAGCAGAGTGCTGAAAGCATCCAGTTAGCAACAGACCTCACCCACTGAGCTCAAAGAAACTGCAGTAGCCCCATATTTTGCAGCATTGATTTATTTGGAGAATAAGGCTTTTCTTTTCACTTTTTCAGGCTGTGAGGCATTCTGAGAAATAAGAATCCACACAACTCAGTTCAGGTTTTTTTTGAGGAGGGCTATGAGGCAAGTTACAGAGTGTGTAGAACTCTGCTCAGCAAAAGCAGATTCACCAAGTCTATTATTGCCTGTAAGCCAAAATATGAGGAAAAATAACAAGATACAGACTATTTTGGTTTACATACACAAGATTAAGAATTTTTACAGATTCTGCACTTGCTGGGCAAATCAAAACCTGAAGCTTTGTCTCGACAGTCTTACACAAAAGCATTTATTTCAGCTTTCACATGAATGCCTTTATCAGATGAAACTTTTACTTAGTCATATTTATATTAATTTTAGTAGCCAGTTTAGTGACTCAGCTTTCTAGGGGGCTATCTTCTGCTTTCTTTCCTTTAAAAAATGGAAGCAATTATTTGTGCTTACGAGAGCAATGGGAACAGCAATGCACAAAAGACAAAAATATATGAAATTATCCACAGGAAAATTACAGAGAAGCTACAGCTGCAGTAAGTGTTCCCACTAACTACCCATTCACTGACCTCCTTCTTGAATTACTTACTTGAGTGAATGACACAGCAGAGAGACAATCTGAAAGACCCATTTGGCTACCACCCCATTGAAAATGTCAGCTGAGCTCATTTGTTGAGGAATTCTGTTCATGTTGATCAATTGCTAAAAACCTTAATACAGTAAAGGCTTAGCAAGCACACAGCTGATTTCAATGACAGCATCTACATAAATAAAGCCACAGATTTGCTTGAGTTTCTTCAGCATGTTTCCTTAACTTGAGATTTAGAAGTTTCCATTGTACTGGGAAAAAATAGTTTAAAATGTACAAACCCCTACAATCTTAACTAGGCAAGATGGTATCAGAAGTTTTTCCCCTAGTTTTAAAATAAAACTGTTAAAGCCAGAATTTATTCACGTAAATCAGTTGGCTATTGCTCAAATGTAATTTGACATTCAAAAAAATAATCCAAATATATGGGAACATAGAAAATAAGAGATATGCTATACACTGGTTTTCAAAACCAAGATTTGACTTACAGAAGTGAAAGCACAGTGTAATAAGGTGAAATGCTGCGACTGATTTGAATGAGGGATACTGGTCTTAATATTGTCACCCTGCTGCTGTTGCTAAGGCACCTTTCTTTATTAGTTACACTATTTGTATGTGGATGAATTCATCCAGAAAACTTCTGCATTTAGTAAAAATGAAATGTAAGAACCATTAGAATGTAGGTGAAAAAGGTAGTTTTTAGAAAAGACAGCAAGTTCAACAGAACAGTTGTTCTACCACTTATTAAAACTTTCCAAAATGGTATTTCATCTTGTGTCCCTAATTACTGAACCACACTTCTTGTATCCTGACAGATAAACCTGTTTAAAATTCTTGAAGAGGCTGAAGAGAAATGACGTACCCAGCCCAAAGCACCTTCCGCCACATCTCTGGCAACATTCAGCTCAAGGCACTCTGACCCCTCAGTTGATTACCTGGGCCTTGACAGCGCTGTCTACAAAAAAATGCCAGAAAATTAGCACTTCTGAATGCCTGTTTTACATTTTTCAAGTACATTATTAGAATTCTTTTGTCAAAAGAAGCAAGCTACATCATTGTATTCATAATAAATGCTCTTTGATTTGTATGACTCTGTGTTTGTAATACACCCAAACAAAGATCTCATTTGTTCTGCTGGCAAAAGCTAATCTGTACAAGGATTTTTTTTTTATTATTTTCTGCGAAAACTGCCTTTCTGAGCCTAGAGATTGGGTTAGCTAAAAGCTTCACATTCATTATCTTTAAGGTACCATGTTAATGAAAGGATTTTAATCATTGACATTGCTATGTGAATTATTATTACACAAACCCCTGCTGTTGAGTAAGACAAAATTAACCCAGTGTAAGGGGCATTAAAAAAAAAAAAAATCACAGCTAATTAGTAAGCTAACAGGAACAAAGAGAATGTATAACAAAGATGTTGAGAGGAAGACACGTAAAAGCTGTAGCTTCCATTCCAACATTGATCTTTCTATATGGAAATCTTTTTTTCTGTCCGATTTGTTCCATTAGACTTGAGCATTTTTATGTTTTGTAATTAGTTTTCCAAGCCACAAAGTCTCACTTCTCTCAAACTGTGGAAATCCAAAAGCTCATAATAGAAAATGCAAGATATTTAAAAAAGCTTTTAAATTATTTCCCCAGCGATCTATATCAGAAGCATAAAGTAAGTCTCTGGATTATTCTAGGAAATTATTTCCATATTCTCTGCTGCTCTCCTTGAACTGCAGAATACTTTAACTAATCTAGCCAGGTTCCATTGGAATAAGCCCTTCATTTTAATGGATTGATACTATTGTCCAGGTTGCAATTCCATATGGAGCAGAGAAATGAAGCTATAGGTTTAAATCACTGCATGGCTTCTCTTCTACACTCCTGGTCATGCTGGTTTCCAATGGGCAACACATCATTGTGCTGATGTAAGAGCCAAGGATGAGATGATCAAACCTCAGAGAAGTATTCACGCTGGGTGCCATTTGTTTATAATTGCTCTTTGTAAGTTATAGTTTCAGATAAAGCTCCCAAAATGAAATGAAGAGAAAATAATAATTAAGTCTGTTTCTCTTTTTGAGTCTGACAAAGGCTTTACATTTTTTTTTTTAACATGTTTGTCCTTCTGTTCACTATTCCACACATTACCCCCTTCTCTCTTTTGTTCATCAGCCTTTTCAGCCTGATAATTAAGACTCAAAATATTTGCTGCTGTTGTTTTTTCCAAGCCATCATTTGGTTCGTGTTGTAAATGTGGAACAACAATCATCTAGTTCTCTTGTGTGCCAGTAATTTAGTATTTCAATAATCTCCAGTTGTTGAAAGGTTTAAAACAAATCAACATTTCTAGCAGTTTCCTTTTCTTTCTGGGGAAAAAATATGTGAACATAACATTTACAGCATATACTCTTATATTTTCATTTTTTCCCCTTCTTTTTAGTTGAGATACTTATGAGGGAATTAAAAGCAGGGCAATTTCTGAGTATAAAGCAGAAGACTTCAATAAAAATATAACATTCTTGCACAGGGGCAGTTTTTACAGCCAATATCATCACTTCAGTTCTCTAGTACTGAATAATTCCATCAACTCTTTTTATCCAAATTCAAATAAAAGAAAAGAAAGAGGTAGTATCTATTATATTCTGCAAGGGGCAGTACATCTTTGTTATAGAGAAATTTCCATGAAAATCTTAACAGTCTTTAAAAAATATTGTCTAACTAAGCCAAAAAACTATCAGTCAAAATTGTGTTAGTTCCACAGTGTACTCAATGGGTCCAGGAAGGTTAATGACAAAACTGGGAACTAGATGTTACGCCCCTCAGACCACATTTTAAGAGAGTAATAAAATTTATTTTATTTCCAGAATCCCTGGGCAATGTTCTTCTCTCCAAATTATCAAATCTGTAAGGAACTGCCTTGAGTCACTATTTTGGGGAGAACTGTGGGTGTTAATCATGCCAGTTGTCTAAAATGGATTTAGATATCCAGCTTATATAGCACTGAAACTGTTTGCCAGTGATTGGCCTAGAGTCAAGAAATCAGCGATAACTCCCAGAACAGAACCTTCCTCACAGTCCTCACTCCCAGTGTTGTGGTTTTTTTTGGTTTTGGGTTTTTTTTTTTTAATTCAATATTGACACACTAGGAATGAAAGACAGTTTTTCCTACATTATAAGCTGACTTTCTAGTCCTGGAAGTGAGGAACTTTCCAGGGGGTGCAAGATAACAAAGCTACTCGGTAACAGGCTTTCCCTGCAGTCAGTATTCCTATAATGCCATCCAGTTTTCAGTTCAATTACATCTTTTCTCTTTAAAAATAGTGCTATACAGATGTGGACAAAACTCCTTGGATAATCACATATAATTCACAAACTTCCTTCCAACATTTTAGACTATTCTGGCAAAAAGGCTTCCTGTACATCTTCTCCAGTCACCAAAGTGGCTCCATTTTTCTCTTTGTACTAAATCAGTCAGCTTAATGCTGACCGATTGTGAACTTTGCAATGGGGAAAACTATGGATAGCTTTACTGTAACAACCCCTACTTACATATCATTCATATGATGTATTTGACTAAACATGAATTGAAAATAAACAACTTCATGAAATGAAACAAGCTGAATTAATTTTTCAGATGTCCACAGCAAATCTCTGTTATCTACTGAATGTCATGTTTTTCTGATAGTAGGTAGCTATGTATTTATGAAAATTAGATACAGGTCTATCTATCCGTATGTGTATGGCTTTACATACAGGTGTGTATGTCCATTTGGCTGTAAGAACTGCACGGGAAAACTGATTAGAAAAATGGACCATCAACCCTTTGTGCTTTTCAGTTTCATACGCTACACAATTGTTTGCTCAGGTTTCATACTGATGTCGGTGAAAACTGTATGCAAGCAACAAATGCATGATATACAATAGAAATCACTTATTTATAGCAGAGATTTCTTTTCTTCTTCATAAATATTATTTAAGCAAGCCACTAAAGTCTGAAAATATAGAGGTCCTGACAATACCCTTTTTTAGCAAGTATTCATATTGTTAGAAAATGTTTCTCTCTTTTTCTTGAAAGAACTAATGTATATGCTTCCATTTTAGCATGCACTTGAATTTGTTGCTGAATAGGGTTGAAATTCCACTTCTTAATTTTTTTAGATACACACTATTCTAACAGTAAAAAAAAAAAATAAAAAATTACACCACTTACATTTTATACAAATGATTTACAAAAGTTTTTGAATTTTCATCTTTGCTCTGCTGCACTACAAAGCAGTTATCAGACCCCATTGTGAACACTTCGGAAAAACACAGCCTGGCTGACAAATTAGTAGTATTTGGTGCTAATATTACTAATTCAACATTTGAAAGGGCTGCTCACTGGGGAAAAATAACACGTTCTCTAAATCACAGGAGAAACTAGGGAGATAGTTAATGGCTGTTGGCTGTGCTGCACATATTGTGCACAATACTGTTCACATTGCAGCTGACTGACTGCCAGTAGATGTGGAAGTAATTGTCAACAAGATTTATTGTTACTTTCACATTTATACAGTTAGAGAGGAAAGGTTGAAAGAGTTTTGTGAAGTTCAGTGCTGAGTTCTACTGAACCATAGCAACACACACTGATTATCACTAATGCATGTCACTGAAAGAATTTTGCATCTTTGGAGGCCTTAAAAGTCATTCTTTCTTGTCAGAGAAAATCCCCACAAGTAATTTTTTTCTGAGATCAATACTCCGACTTCAGTTCTAGCTCACAAACTAACAATTTTTCAGTATATAACTGGACTTGGAAACCTCAAACTTTCTTAACAACAGAATTAGGGCACTCAAGGTAATTAAAAAGTAACCACTAGAGAGAAGCAGATGGTTTTTACTTGAAATTAAGGGGGGCGGGGGGAGGCAGTGGATCATCTTTGCAAAGCGAAGACTAGCTCACCAGTTTGAAAGAGCACAACACACTTGTTATATAAATGTATAAATTCCGGAGGCATGAATTTCAATTAATGCTTTTTTCAGCTTCTCTTCCTGTGGTTTATGCTTCTAGAGAATTTTTTTAACCAAGCTTCACTAAGGCAAAACTGTTTGATTTACATATAATTTTATACACTATATATTCTACCTTTGAAAGGACAGATTTATTTTACCAATGCTGCAGAATTTAATCAGAAACCAACACTCAATATCTCAGGCATTTTTGTGCCTATTCAGATAGAACAAAAGGGTTTTGTACTTTGAACTACAAAATTCCTTTGAAGGCTCTTAGGATTGTCCTGCTCAAATCTCTGGTGGCTTTATTTCTGTTTCAGACAGAAATCAACTGAGGTGAACTTGGCCACATTTTTGTTGAAGACCCCCTCTAGCTCTGTCATCTTCTTAACCAATACATAGAAACTATGATACATGAGACAGACTGACAAGAAATAATGATCCATATTCTTTCAAACAAGAAATTTCTGTGAAAACACTCTAATATGGAAGGGAGAGAGGGGCTGCAGTAAGAGGACTTACCCAGTGTTGTTGGTTGTTGCTGCAGTCTGCATCAAGACCTCTGAAAGAAAACAGGGAAGATATTTAGGCCCAGTTATTACACATGAAACATGCTCTTACAGTACTAACACAAATACATGTGCAAAATTACCTCACCTGTGATGAAGATAATTAACTGCTCAGTCACTGAGGTGGACACCTATGTGTTCATTTAGCAGGATATTTTGTCAGATTTTCTGCACATAATTAGCACTAACTCTCCATTTCTATCTTATAGATGATACTGGTACTGATAAAATTCTGCATTTTATTACACTTTAAAAGTTCAGTGCACCTAAAGGCAGCAAGTCTGTTTAAAAGTGTTCTTTTTTTATACATAAGGAGTGCTTCTGTTTAAGCACTTCTTTTTTATACATATATATACATATATTTCTACACACACATGTATATGTGCTCCTGGAAGCATGCTTCTGTTTGCTTGAGGTTCTGTACTTATCTGTTAAGAAGCATGACCCTCATTTCAAATCTAGGCATGCAAACACATGCCAGCCACACAGCTAATAAAAGTCTCTGTAATAAAAGTCTCTAATAAAAGTTCATTTATTTGTTGCCGAAGATGGTACAGTTTATTGTAAACTGATAAAACAAAATATTATCTCTTCTGAAAACTTGATATTGTCTTCCAATTTCAGGTGGCATTTCACAGCATTGTTGCAGCTGTTCAGAGAATCGCCTTGGTAATGAAGGACATCTGGATAATGGACAGAACAAGAGTATCAGGATATGTAGAAAATAGTATCGAAAAAGACTTACAGCAATTTTGCAGCTATTTTAAAGTGTCCTAACAAGTATTAGAAACAACATTTCAGATAAGCAATCAGTTCATCTAAACATTATTTTCATGGCAATTGCAGGGTTTTTTTTGCAGGAAGGCATCTGAAATTGTAATGCCATTTTTTAAAAAAATAATATTTCACTTCAAAAAGCAAAATCAAACCAGTTTGAAACAGTCTTCTGATAATTGGGCAAAAGTTGTTACAAGACTCAATATGTGAAAGAGTCTGTACGTATCCTTTTGAAACTAATGAATTTCAACCTCTGCGTTGAATGTTCCTGACAATTAGATTAGGCCTAAAAGTGAAAACGTTTTATATTTATGTCCCTCTCCGTTTTAGTATTTCCCATTTTCCAAAATACCTTCTATTTTACTCTGGTCTTCAGAACCTTTTATATTCTTATTTCAGAAAAAAATATATGGGAATAGCGTACTTGAAAATAATATAAATTTCATCTGTGCGTAGGAAATAAAACTGCTCTTTTCACATAAGATTAGAGCTCCATGTTCCAAGTCTTGAACAAAGAATAAAACTCAAGAAACACGAGTAATGCATAGTAGAACGGCTCGCTACCCACTGATCAATGCCCAGTCCATTCTTGAGCATCAGTTGGTAGCTCCTGGCCAACTCTAACCCAGTTTATATCCAGAGCATGATGTTCTGTGGTATTCTGTGGTATGGAATACCCCTTTGGCTAATTTGGGTCAGATGTCCTGTCTCTGCTCCCTCCCAGCTTCTTGTGCCCCTCCTCACTGGCAGAGCATGAGAGACCGAGAAGTCCTTGATCAGGGTAAGCACTACTTAGGAACAACTGAAACATCAGTGTGTTATCAACATTCTCACACTAAATCCAAGACACAGCATTGTATCAGCTACTAGGAAGAAAATTAACTCTATCCCAGATGAAACCAGGACACACCCTCAAGGCAAATTTAGTACCTTATAGTCAAATAGTTCCCAGAATTAGCCGAAGTCTGAATAAGGTGAAGTGCTGAGAAATCACTGATGACTGCTGTGTATCTGCATGAGCCAGAATAAGAGCACTCACCGAGCTGTAAGAGAATCAGAAGGCAATGCAAGGATAAAGTAGATTATTAACAAGGGTAATTTCTGAGAGAATGAGGCCAGAGGGCTAGGTACATGCTGCATTTCATAGTGCACAAAAGAGACCCCCTCTGGCCCTTCATTCTAGCAGTTCCATGTTATGCATACAAAATATGGGTACAGAAAGATATACTAAGTGGAGTATTAGGGATTTTGGATAACAGAAATTTCTGCCAATTCCTTTTTCCTGTATAGAATCAAAACCAAAGCTTTACCAGATTTATCTGAACAGCCCTACAGACTAATAGCAGGACTGAAGTTCTGCCTTATCTGGTCCTCTCACCAGGTAAAGACATGAGATACTACTTGAGTTATAAGCAAAGCTATCTTTGTCAAAAGTTAAAATCCTGACTTATTTCAAGGCTCACATCACTTGTACCACCAATATTTATGTGTTCTTGTTCAAAAGGGAAAATAGTTCACTTTTGTAAGAACACTTCCAAGGAGTCAGATCCTGTATTCTTGAACATTACTGTGAGCTAATGGTAGAAACCTAACAGTCTGAAAAAGAAATTAATTTTTTTGTCTATTAAAGATAATTGTGTGAGTAGAGATGCAACTGGCCTATTAACAAAGAAGGCAGGTAAGGCAACACACAATTTAGGAGACAAAAATAACAAGGTAGTTATGCAACAAAAATATTTACCATGACTTTTTTTAAGATACCATTAAAGGTCTCTCTCATCATGCCTAAATGATAGAGGCAGCAACGGAAGAGCTATTTTAATTACAAAGGATCAGTGTAAGCACATACCACTATTTGGCAGCTGGATAGCATAATGCTGAGTAATGCAGAAATTTTCCAGAGATAACATCTTCACTAGCAGGACCATGATGTCCTACACTAGCTTTTTTGCAGGTCCACTAGGCTAAAAAACAAATGTTATAGATGAAACCTTCAAGTATCATGAACAATGTTGTTCCATGCTTGCTGCAGTAAAAGAAAAAAATATCGAGGTATAAAAAGATAATCTGGTGACTGATGCATAGTCATCTGGTGCCCTGTTTCCCTTTCTCCCAAGCATGTCTGAGGCACTCAGCTGTCTGACATCAGCCCCTCACCCCCTGCTCACCTTCCCTTTTTATGTGTCAGTAAAAACCTAGTACAGATAAATTAAGGTAGTTCAGAGCGTATCCCTGGGTTTCATCATCTCCTCAGTTACCAGCCGTAGGACAGATTACAATTTCACAGATGCTAGGAGAGGAGATATTATAGCAAAGCAGTAGTGCCACTACAGATAAGGTTAAGATGGCACTTCCATTATAAACACCTATTTTCAGTGGCTTATAACTTCAGGCTACAAATTTCTCTCAGGTTGAAACCGGGCATATTTGGGTTCAGCTTGGTAATGGCTTTCCCTGTCTCTTCATACCATTTTGATTAGGTGTTTGTGATACGAGAATGCAAACAAATATATATCTCTGGTCATTTCAAATGGCAATGAAATACTTTTCTTTCATGAAAAAGCCTGGAGGGCAGGATGTTGCTCTCATTCCAACACCAATTAACTGTTGGTATTTCTCCCAAAAGACTATTTTTAAAGTGACAAAATTCACATCATTATTTCCAAAAAACATCATCCAGGACAGCTAAGGGGTATGGTCCTTAATGATCTGAACTGAAGGACATGCTGGGTCCCTCTGAGTGGTGACAGCTTGCAGTGCTCACCAATGTCACACAGTCTAGGCTGGTCCTTGCTCAGGTCTAGGATAAAAGCCACCCTTAACAGAAGAGCATTTCTGGGAGTTCACATATTGACCAAAACTTCCATATTTTTGAATGAGTTAAAACCAAGCATTATTATGTAGCACACAAATCTCATTATTTTAATGAGGCATTTATTCTAATTGTCTAATTATTTTGAATTATACCTCATTATTAAAATTCTGTTTTTTTCATTCTGATCTTTAATGAAGGCTGTAATGAAATCCCTAAATGCAGTACTGCTTTTCTTCTGCGGCCTTCTCCTCTCATAATGTTTAGAATTTTTGCCAAGAGTGATAATTTTCCATCAGTCCTCCAAACCAATAAAGTACAGAGATCTACTTGCATGTCTGTCTACCTGTCTGGCCCCTTTTAGAGTAGTATCTATTTCACCAGCTATTTAAAAAAAACAGATAACTGTAATAAACTTGTTGAATGAGACAGTTTTTGTGTTACTTTTTCTTTCTATTTCTCATGTACCAAGATATGTGCTGCATTATTCTATCACAAGCAATGCATATCACTTCTGTGCTTTTAATGAGCTCAGAGGATGCTGTATCAATCAAAGCATATTTTTAAAGAGTCAGAGTCACAGTGGCCAGAGTAGAAAAGGACAAAGATATGAGAACAGGAAGAGAAGATTAAAAAAAAGGCATAGCAACTTCTGGAGAGTTATTCTTGATATTTTTAATTATTTCAAAACTTATTTCTGATTACCCTTGTGAATGTAATTTCTGTCAGCATATCTTGTGTATGTTGTAGCTCCTTTGTAGTTCTGGAACATGTGTGGTATGCACATCCTTCAGGATACTGGGCCAGGACACACCAGGGAGAGGAAGCAGTCGCCATGGCATCATGTTAACTAACTCTCCCTAAAGTCTGTGGAGGCACCATGTTGATATTTATTTTAGACAGAAGGCATTCATTCACATGTGGCATGTACAGACAACAGTATGAAGCACATGGAAGGAGGTAACATACTTACTCCGGTCACTCCAACGCAGCAGAACTGGAAAAGGCTAAAGGCAAAAACAAAACCTGAAATGCTGTTGTGTTGTTTTGAGACAGAAAAATGAGATATGGTAAAAAATATAACAATAACGTCAGAGCAAGAAAATTAGGAAATTCTTACATGGAACATACTCAACAGACACCCATTGAAACAGAAAAGCAAAGATTTAGGTGTATGCGTACACCGTACTGCGAGAGTACACCAGCAACAACTGCAGCTCACCACAGAGGTACTCACCCTAGCTTTAACCTAGTGAGCCTGGGTACTGCCAGCAGTCAACTATGGCAGCACAGAGCTCAGCATGACCTAATTTACCCAGCTTCTCAGCAAAGTAAATTGGCTGAGCTGAGCTCAGTGCTGCCTTGGTTAGATTGTTACCAGTGTTTAAATCTAAATCTAGCTCAGGTTTCTCTGCATTAAACTGCAGGCACTTGAATGATTGCTGGGTAAACCTGCAGAAAAACTTGTAGAAAGACAGTTTTTAAATAAATTGTACACCTATGGAACGCCTTCTAAAATTACTATTAAGTTAATAGTTTAGTGCAGTAAACCTCCTCCCAAAATAGTAGATACATAGGCAGTAGGAACACCCACAATCGTATTACAGAGAACAAAGTAATTGCAAAGGCCATAAGAAAGAGAGAATATTATGCTGCAGGTTTATGCAACCCCAATTTAAAGCTCCCTATAAACTGCTGCTCCAGGTAAGGTTTCCGTGACAATCCTGTATAGGTGTATTTTACATTCTCAATTGGATATCCTGATTGAAAGTACTTTTCCAGTGATCACTGCAGAAGAATCTTTTCAGTATATGTAAGCCATCATTATAAATATTGTTTAAAAGCCTGAGTCCAGTCATTTGAAAGGAACAACTTTTAAAGTCAGCATAGATAGACTAGGAAAAAACCAACCTAACCCAACCAAACCAAACCAATTCCAACCGAAAGCAAAATACCCTAATTAAGGAATATTTACAATTTAGTTGTAACTTCCAACTCACAAATGAGGGCATCTATTTCAAATGTTACTAGTGAAGAGATTTATCTGTTGTAGTTATGTCATATGACTGTATGTCATACAAAATATTCCTTGAAGAGATGGATGCTTTTTCCTCTTTGTGAGAAGGATTTGCCATGGTTCAGCAAGCCTGCAAAAATACTTTCGAGTTAGGTATGGGCTGGTGATAATTGTTAGTGATTGAGCATCAAGGGTGAGAGTGGAAAGTAAAACCATATAATGGCAGATGATGGTATGTGAAAGTGCTGCTTACACTGACACAGTATCACTCTATCAGACTTTATCAATGAAGGGCAAATTAAATTAGGTTAAATATATGGTTATTTAACAACACTCAACCAAACATTTCTTTGCTGGATAGCAAATAAAGCTTGTATTTAACCAAAGATTAGTGTATTCCAACTTTAATACCAATGCAGTTTGTTTTTATAGGAGGATCTAAACAGCACTTTATGTTGACATTTCCATTGCGTATTTAATGAGCGCATATCAAATATGCATGGCAAATAAATACAGTGTTCCACGTAAACCTTTCCTGCACACCCGCTATCCTCTCTGCTTTGAAATACATTTGTTCTCATAAAAATGCATATCACTACAATGCAACTAAATCTTATTTCAATTTTTTTCCAGACAAGAAACAGAAATTTAGATCATTATAAGTACTGCTGTACTGGTGTTTTAAAATGCAGCCCTGAACTGTACCTCTGCCTCCCTCTAACAGTCAGTCTGCTGAGAAAGTACCCTTCTGACAGAACAGATTAAGACTATCCAAAACTTCTTAATCTGCTGTCTATACAGAACAGTGCTGATGCATCACACATGATGCAACCAACAAAAATCAGACCTGGCAGAAGATACTAACTATGTTCTTCAGCCTGCCTAGCAAAATGTTTCTTTGTGCTCAGCTGGAGCAGAGGAACACCTCGTTTGATAGCATCTGGTTAGTTCTACGTGCATGTGGTACATTTCCAGCACAGGGTTCTATTTTTCTGGATAAAAGGTTCATCATTCACATCCCAGTGGATCCTAGCTGAAGTTTACTTCATTGGGAATTCTAGGGGACAGGTAGAAATATCTGGCAAAAGTTTACTATGTAGGAGCCTAAAATGTCTCTTTGAAGCACTGTTTAAACACATTGTGAATTATACTATATAATGAATAAATTAACATATATGTCTATTGCACATATTTTCTGGCTACTTGCAAATAAGTCTAAGGCTATGAGAATCATTCAATTTTTCATTCTAAATGATATAATCTAATCTATCTGTTTATTTTTTAGGTACCTTGCTTAGCGAGAACAGAGAACAGGCAACTCCTTTTTCTGTACAAATATATTAACATAAAGGCATTAATTACTACTTTATTTTTTTCCTTTTTGATTCACAAAGGCTTGCTAAACAATATTTCAGATTTTTTAAAGGATACACAAACTTTCTATTTGCTTGGCACCTTCAAGTCCCGAAATAACGAAAAACAGATCCCTTAGCTCAATAGATTCTTAAATGAATGCTTATTTCTGCACACCTTCAGGTTCTGGTATTTTATAAAGGATCTTTAATGCTAGTCTGCCTAGTAATTCACTATGGGATGTCTTTATATACCACTGACAGTAATATGGCTCATTTTGGGTGATTAACTTAACCCCCAGCATTGCAAGTGCCTTGCTACATTAGCATATCTTTCAAGGAATAGTTGCAATGTGAGAAAATTGCCTGTAGGATTATTTGCAACTAGGAACCTGTGAAATGTAAAATAAAATTGAAGACTATAAAGTAAAACATCAAAGCTACCTAAAATATTAATAGCCAGTACTCTAAAAAGTAATTTAGAAGAATTGCATGAGGGAGTGAAAATTACTAATTTAAAACCAGATAGCCTTGGCAAAATAAAGTCAGAAGTTTAGAACAAACAATAGATAATATAAATTCATTGTATACATAATATGAAAAGAATGCAAGCGGCACTAAGCAGTGTTAGTAGCTGAAGAAGGCTGGGACAGAAATTCCTGACAAAGCAAGCAACTAGATCTGTACAAACAAAGCAACAAAGTTGCATTATATTGAATTTAGGATACTGGAGAGGAAGAAAAACAAGTACTCTTTAATCCATCTAGTTTTCTGTTACATTTTCATTCTAATTGAACACAGGCAGAATTTGTGGGCAGAAGGATTTTCTTTTTAATTGATGCATTTGGAGTTGAGAGCCATTGTCACGCTGTTCCAAATCATGTTTTCACCTGCTCTGTGTTGGGCAAACCATGTTGGAAGTTTCAGTCAGATTTCTGTGGGAGATTACAAGCTTCAAAGCTAACATTGTGAAACCTGTTTCCCTTTTGATATGCACTTTTTCTTTTAATAAATTTCAGAACAAAGAAATAAACTCAGATGAATCATAAAGGTACAGAAAATAGAAGAAACAGTCTTTAGTCTTGAATCAGGCCCCGATTCTGCATGACGCATGGCAGAGCTTCAAGATGGATTCATGTTTAATCTTCTTACTGAACAGTCACCTGAGAGAAGTTCATATGTACTTATGGCGCTTACTGCTCAGAGCACCAGCACTGGGTCAAGAGCACAAGTACAAGCAAACCCTGTGCGAGTCACTGAGGCTGCCTGCCATTCAGGGCTACCCAGCCTCTGCTCTTCCACTTTGCTTTGCATTACAGAGGCCAGAAAGTAGCCTAAAGGCCTGTATGCAATTTACGGCACACTCAAGACTACTCCAAGTTGCATCAGTTGCGTGGAACATCTGCAAGTGAAAGCAATGGGACTACTCTGTCCTTGTCTGATCTTGACTTCATGTGGGGTGATTCCAGGTCAAAGTCTAGTTAAGAAGCTGTGATTCGCTGAACCCCACATTTGACTTCTGAAGCCTTAACATACTGGTGCCAGGGCTGTGCCATAGAGGGTGGAAATCTAAATCTTAACAGTGAAATATACACCATACAGTAAGGCGAGATATTTCTGAAGAACCTGCCACATATACAGAGTCATTCCCTTATGCAATGAATCATACCTGGGCTTAGGAGGGAAATGCAGGTGCCACGTATTTATTTTCATTTTTATCTATTTGTTTTGGTTTGTTTTTTCCTGAAATGGGCAGTCCCCTAATGTAGGAGTCTCCCACGATAAGGTATTAGTTCATGTTCTACAGAAAACAACGTAGGTTTGGTTGAAAGGGAGCTGACTTAATGACTGAAAAAGTCTTTTTAAATCTTTAAAAACTGTGATCTTGCTATTTCCCTAGACATTTATAGACTATAGTACAAGATGATAAAAACGGAACTAGTTTGGGAAGTTCCGGTACTTAAAAATGCAAAGAACTCCAGCAGCTGCTTCTAAAACAAGAAGAGTTTTCTGTATTAAATACTTCAGACTAAATTCTGATACTTGATACATTTCTTGATACTGATTTTTTTAACTGTGATTAATATATCTCAAGACCCTATTCATAATCATACTCACAGATATATCACGATATGACGTAGATAAAAAGATTACAAAAAGAGGGTTGATACTACACTTCCACATTATATTTAAAAGTCAGAGAAGGAAGCTTTTTCAAACTGACCTACCCATCCAAGTAGCACATGAAAAACAACAGTGCCAACAAATACTTTCAGATGACTTACTTTAAATGCCAACTGGAATACAACACCTTGAGCAGAAAGGTTCCTTTTGTTCTTCTTTGAGGTATAACATGTACAGCAATAAGGGAAAGGCACTTTAAAGTGAATGATTCACTTTCCTATAATAATGTGGGGAGTTTCTTCTCATTATGCCATACTCACAAGTATGGCATAATGAGGTATCAGAAATCACCGTCAAAATGAGTTAACTGAATCATAGGCATTATTTTATCAATAACCTACTGCAAGGCTGCTCTTTTTCATTGGTCTTTCCTTCCATTTTCCAGAAAGGGAATGGTTTCTTTGAACAGCCAGCTACCAGGAATCATTCAGAGCAGCATGAAGAGTCTAAGTCAGTGCGGGCTGGGTGGATTATACCCACCTTCTACCCTTCTTGCACTGAAGGTATACTGACTCCAGTTGCAGAAGTCATTAAATAGCAGTTCTTTCTCTTCTGAACTGGACTTTAAGAACAAGGTTATACTTCACTGTAAAAAATCTTGCCTGAGCCAAGTTTTATAGGTCTTACTTAATGGTTTCCCAAAATTCTGTTACAGCTGCCTACTTTCATGTATAATGAACTATCTGACAAAATTGTTTAACCCAGTGAGGGCAAATAAGTGACCTTTATAGAGAAATCTGCAATAACTACACAGTCCAAACAGACAGGGTAATGAAAGAACAGAAAAATAAAAATACCCAGAGATAATACTGTGATTAAATGCGGACTATATGACCACTGATTTCTATGAATTTCACTATTGATTTCTAAAATAATTTACTTAATGTATGCTATGTATGCTAGATTCTTTACTCAATGAATGTATGCACCAGGATTTCCATGTCAGAAGTCAATGCTGACTTCCACACCCTGCTCCCAAGCTTTACATTCAGTACCAGGACTTTACAGAGAGCACTATGATTCTCTCAGCTCTGAAATACCGTGCCTTGGCAACCTCTATTCTGCGGATCCATGATCCTGAGGCTAGTGGCCACACAGATGTCAGGACTGTCTTGCACAGGTTTACAGAGTCCTTTCAGCAGCTGAATATTTCTGAAATGCATCAATATACATTTTCACTGTTTCTTTGGGAGTGGTGCTTTTTGTGAGGCTGTCTGGGCTAGACTGATATCACCTGAGTCAGTGGCTTGACGGTTCCAAGTACTTAGCACCCATATAACCACTGAAGGCAGTGGGAAAGATGAGCGCTCTGAAAATTTAGGTCATCAGCTTTGAAAACACATGCAATACTAATACCTGTACATTACTTTTTCACCAGCTGGGGTAGCTGGCAAAAAAAGGGCTTCAGACTTGGAAGGGTTTTGTTTTGTTTTGTTTTGTTTTCTGAGTACTTCCATTCTATTCAGTACCATACAACTCTGTAAGAAATATCTATTACTGAAGTACATGACACTTCTATAAGAATTTATAGTCACTTGACTTTTGTGCGTGTGTGTTGATAACAGTACTATTTATTACCGAAGCCTAAAGTGCCTCTTTGAAATGAAATTACCAAACGTAATATTTCTCTTTGTACAAAAATATCCTGTAAAAAGATTATTTTCATGAATAGCAACACTTCGCTTCAATTTGTATGTCTGTTTGCAATTTCTAAAGATGCTTTTAGATAGATCTCATTTCTATGAGGATTTGATAAGACAACTCCAAGGAAATAATAAACAGATTCTATTTATAATGGACTTGCTAACTAGCACTCAGAAAAGGCTTTTATGCTTGAGGTCTTTTTCTTTGAATTGATCTTCACTGGGATAAAACTATTATTATAGGATCCTTTTCAGTCCATAAGTGTGCAGGGACTTGATAATGTCTGAACCCAGATCTAAGGAGAAAAATTCAGTGTTTCTTGGAAGAGTAGATGTTGGCAGTATGCTCACATTACTGTTAAAAATATTAAAAAAACAACAACAACAAACTGCTGTTTCCTCCATTTCAGAATTCTTGGGGAGACATCATAATGTTGCACCTACAATGTCAGACTGGTTTCCCATCTGGTAGTATTCAAACCTAACCAATTATCAAGGAAGGACGACCTGGGATACTTACTCTTCTCAGATTTTCACATTGTCCAATAAGGATTGTAGAACTTATATACTGAGACACGGTGAAAAGTTTGGGGGGGGTTGATTTTCACAATTACAGGAAGTTCAAGCTTCCACAAATAATAGCTTAACAGGATTACAGGAGCACATTGATGATTTGCACATACAATATTTAGATATTTAATGAGTAGAGGCTCCAGGAGTAATAGGCAAGTTTCTAGTGCCTAGCTCATGATGGTCAGTAGAAATGGACAGCACTTTTCTTCTGAGATGCAGTGCCCCTGAAGAAGAGGACTGATATGAGACGACAGCTGGCCAGTTTGACTCTGCTGCCCATTCCAATTTAACCATCAAAACTTTTGTTCATTTGAAGCTCTTATTTATCTTATCTGATTCCTACAAGGTTAAAGACTATGAAAAGTCAGTCTTACTTTCCTGTTGCATGCAGAACTCTTTCTGTATTGTAGAGACCAGTGTAACTAGTTTAGACCAACAATAAATACATTACTCTTCTCAAAGACCCCAAGGAGTTTAATGAACGATCTTGAAGACCTGGGACAGGATAATGCAAGCCAGTGGGGGAGAAGAACCATCCTTGATTGGTCCTTTCCTATGGGGAAAGGGTCCTTTCCTATAGTAGGCATCTGTGAGTAACTGAAAGCTTCTAGCATCAAGAAGTCTCCAGTGCATCAAAGGTTACTGCTTTTATCTTCCTGCCCCACACATCTGTTAGCATCTGATCTGGCTGTCTGGGACAGACTCAGGATATAATGCAGAAAAAAATGACAAACATATTCAGAACATTTGTCCCTAAAATATTACAAAGGAATTGTAGTTCAGGGTGTAAAGAGTAAAAAAAAAAAAAAAAAAAAAAAAAAATCTTGACTTTAAAAGCTGCTTTTTACCAATGCAATTTGTTGAAGAAAATAAAAAGTATAAACCACTTTACCATTATTTTAATGGATACATCATGTTCCCCAGCATCAGAATTAAAAAGGCATAATTTGTTGTATTCATAACCTCTATTCTCATTTGCAGTGAAAATCTTGCACATTTTCTTTGAAGAGATTTCACTTGGAATATTTACCTACCTTGCTACTTTGCTCTTATTTATTATTATTATTACATATTTTATCTTTCTAAGAAAATAAATGGCAAAAGACTAACTCATTATACAGCATCTCATAAAACTCACATTTCTTGGGAAAAAATCGTTTATGCTAAGATTGGTACTGACAAGCACTTTTTTAATTGCTAGTAATGTATACACAAAGATAATGGTAGATATTATCACTGATATTGCTGCTGAGGCTATAGTAATCTTCTCAGTATCAGAAGTCCCTGCCATCATCTTGTTCTCTAGAGGATACTGCTTGATTAGGGCAGTACCATTGTTTCATCTGAAATCTTAGCAGATTAATACTTTCATCAGGGCATCAATTTGTCCCACTTTTCTTTTTGCTGCTCTTTGTGAGTGACACAGCCAAAGGAATACACCTCTTTAAACTGTCATTCAGTTTAACTCCTCCTCCGCAATTATACTGGCATGCATAATACATCATAACAAATTGGATTTTGCAAAGAAGCAACAACAGAAATTATATTTGCTTGTGGCATAAGATAGAAGCTGTTGTAATAGGGGAAAGAGGGGGTGAGCAACAGATAAAGAAATCTAATGAATTAAAACCACTACAGAAAACAGCAGCTGCCTTATATTTTCTCAAGGTTTCTTCTTCTTCTTTTGCATAAAGAACAATTGCAAAAGCAAAATGAAAGAAAAAAAATTAAAACAAATTAAATACCTTTACAATTATCAAAGGCTTTACAAAATTGTACAGTGTGCTTGTTGTTTTATCAGGAAGATCTTCTTCTGGCTTTAGAGGTTAACAGTAACTGCCTTACTTCAAGGAAAGTTTTCCATTTGAGCAGAAATTGTTAGAGTGAAAAATGAGGTGAAAAATCCTGCATCATATAGGACAAATATCTTTACCACATCTCGTGGCTGGAATAAGGAACTTCCATTTTCCTTTGTGAGTAAAAGGCCTTCCCTCATATACCAAACTCTGTGATGGCTTTCCAAGTCTCTCTAAGTCTAGCAAGCTCAGTGGCTAATTATCCTCCTCCATGTTTCTTATTGCCAGTTACTGAAGATAAGGGGAAACCCGAAATATCTTTCAAGTAGCTGACTGAAGCCAACAACATATCCCCAGTGTGCATGAGACTTCGAGACAGCAATCAGATCAGTTGTCTGGTCCAGATCCCCCCAAAAAGGCAAAATATGCATTTGGCAGATCAGCAAAAAGTCTTGGTTTATAAAAGAATTTAGATAAAATAAAGCAGAATACTGAAACCATTTTAATGTTTTAACTCTGACATTATTTGTCTTCATGATACCCATCAAGAATTTAAAATGTGTTTTTCCAAACCAATTTCTGTTAGCTTCAAGTAATTTCAATTCTATGTCAGGCAATCTACTTCATTTAAAAAAAGAAAGAAAGGGGTGTGATCAGCTTTGCTGGGACAGGAAGAATACCTTTGTCCTTTGAAAAATACTGATTCTTTGTCCCAGTGTTTAGAAAACAAAATCTTGTAGGTAAAATCTGATCATTTAATATGAAACTGCATTGTTCAAAAGCCCTGTCTTATGCTTCTGCCCCCACCCCCTCTCCATTTCTCATAATGATGTGCTAAGAGTTCTTAATTCAAAATTCGATAACCTAAAAACATAGAATCGCAGAATGGTTTGGGTTGGAAGGGACACCTCTGACTAGACCAGGCTGCTCAAAGCCCCATCCAACTGGTACATACTGGCATGCAACAAAAATAAAAAGAAAGGTCAGGAAATAAATAAGTGGGGACACAATAAGCTAAAGCACAAAGCCCAAGAACATTAGTGAGTGGCATCTTTATGCAATGTCAAGCTTTTTTGCACCCAGTCTTTATAGCAACAGATATTCCTCAGAATGATTCACGTAGCTTGAGGATAGTAGCAATGACACAGGTGGTGACTTTATGTGTTGAAGCTATAAATGATCTAGCTACAAGGGGTATCAGTGATATAAGGTGTGAGTTTAGTCAGTGAACATTTCAAAATACGCATCTTAAAGCTAACACATCTTTATAGATGAGGGATTCATTTTTATCTCATGTAAAACTGCATACTACTGACTTTTGCCTTAATGATGGATGGTAGCTCCAGGACTACTGCAAGGCCTCACAATATGGGAGCATTATAATACCTGTTACGTGGAGAGCAGGAATTAGCAGCGAGATGACAATTTCTAGACTCATCTTTAAATAACGAGGAACTTTCCTTCCTATAATTAAGAACTTCCTTGTCAATGAGCCTGGCAGAAATTCCTTCTCAATAAGACTGGCAAGTAGATATATAGTTATTTTCAACAGCATTATTGTATGTCACAGGAGTAGAAATGAATTAAGAACTGGGAAACAGGAGAGCCTTATGCAAACAGGCAAGTTTGGCTGCCAGTTATTTTGGTTGCATTGACAGACTGTTATCTGTGGCGCAACTACAGTGAAGAGCTGAGAAAAGTAGTACCTTTGTAGCACATACTGTGTTAATCTACTCTTCTTATTAGGAAAAGAAATTTGGTTGCTTACACAATTATTAACATATCCATTTTCAAGTGCCCTTCAGCTACTGCTTCTCCCACACTAACACTGCTGAAACAAATCTCTTGGATTTCACTATGAGTAAAATGAGTATCTTTTGAGAATGATTAAACAGACTCTAAGCACATTTCTGTAGTTTAGCATCTTCCTGTCACTAGTCTTTGTTGCAGTAAAACTGCATTTTCCATAATAATCTTTGTCTTGCACATTTATTTTAATACTAATTACGTGACAGTATTGTTGCACAGATAATTGTGGGAGTTGTCAATTAAATTCTCATTTATGTTCAAGCATGAGTCTGTTCTTAATACCTTATGCACATGCATAAAAGAAGTCTGCCTCTTGTAAACTGCAGTTTTCTTGATATATGCAGTTTTTATAGTTTATCAGATATTATTATGCTGAAGACTTCCATTCTCTTCAGGTTTTTTTCTATAATTCAGCACTGCATAAGAATGTACTCTATATACAGTTTTTTCAGACAATATTTTAAACTTCATTCTTTAAACATAAAAAAATAATAATGAAAAACTCCCAATGGGTTATGTCCAAAGATCATAATCAGGTCTGTATCTGGGTGAATTATTTTTAAATCATTTTAATAAATTTTTCCCTTCTACTGAAGTTAGAGAACGTATTTCATGGCACTTTTTCTTCTTAACAATAAGAAATTCACTTCCAAAAGTAGGGCAAGCAGAGTACTTGCAATGTTAACAGGTAGTGGTGTCCATCACGTAACTGGGAATTTCTCACAGAAAGAAATGTGCTGAGTCTGATACAGCTTTTTATGATTATCATGACATTCAATGTGCAAAAAATATATGATCACAGGTAATGATATCAGTTACAATCATATTTTTTAGGTTTTTAATGTTCTTTTGCATTATATGTGAACCCAAACAGTACAATACTATATAGTTCAGAAGATAACAGGATCAATCCTTTGTCTAAATTGAACAGGAAGTTGACTAGCAGCAACAGGTGGCAAAAAATAAATTGCATGTAGAAAATATCATTAATTTAATAATTTAGGATATAGTTAACAATACAGGAAATACGATTTTTTTCCCATGAGTTTATGCCTGCTGTGTTCTTCTAAATACAAGAGGATCTGCCACTGAAATCAAACGAGGTTTTTTAGTTCATGTCAATGAATCCTAAGACTTGCACGTCAGATTTTGTAACAATAACAGACACACTGATCTGGAGTAGTAAACACGCTGATCTGGAGTAGTGGATAGATAGGCTTTTACTGAAAATTAAAGGCTGGAAAAGATAGGGCATCCTGCCCTGTCAGCCTAACTCACAGGCTACGTTATACTGCCAAAAGGTTAAGTGCCCCTAGACTGCAAAAAAAGCTTTAGCTATTTTCTCATAAAATGCAACATATGATACAGATATTTAATGCTCTCTGCAGATGGTGAAGAGTTAGTCTCAGAGGTCTGGGAGGTTCAGTAACTTCCTTAACTTTTAAATACTTAATGGACCTTCCCAATGAAGCTAGAAATCTTGAAAGACCAGGCTTTTAAAAAATACCTGGTACTGTCTACTTCTATCCAAGAGAACAGCTTATATAATTAGATACATGACTGAGTCTCATTTTCTAAACTTACAAGATACCTTTGCAATTCTACAATCCCAGATGCTGTTATTCAGACATTACTGATTATAGTAAAGATTTAGTTTGAAACAGATAACTCAGAAATGGCAAGAACTTGAGTCACGCTTATCATTGTGTTACACTTAAAGATGACATCAACTGAAAAGCCTCCGGCAAATCCCATGGGCTGCTCTGCCCTCTGCTATGAGGTTGGGGCTGTTCAGCCTGGAGAAGAGAAGGCTCTTTGGAGACCTCATAGCAGCCTTCCAGTATCTGAAGGGGGCCTATAGGGATGCTGGGGAGGGACTCTTCATCAGGAACTGTACTGACAGGACAAAGGGTAATGGGTTAAAACTTAAACAGGGGAAATTTAGATTGGATATAAGGAGAAGTTCTTTCCTGTTAGGGTGGTGAGACACTGGAATCAGTTGCCCAGGGAGGTTGTGAGTGCTCCATCCCTGGCAGTGTTCAAGGCCGGGTTGGACGAAGCCTTGGGTGGGATGGTTTAGTGTGAGGTGCCCCTGCCCATGGCAGGGGGGTTGGAAGTAGACGATCTTGAGGTCCTTTCCAACCCTAACTGTTCTATGATTCTATGATTCTATGACTTGTGTACGTTCAGGTTCTTAAGATGGTCTCGAACCAGACCCTCTCCTAGGGTCTTCATTCTCACAGTTCCTACGTCTGCCTTCCAAGACTTGGGTGGTGCAGTCAGAGCATTTGCCAGTGAAGACCGAGGCAAAGAAGTCATTAAGAACCTCAGCCTTCTCCAAATCCAGGGTAGCCAGTTCTCCTGACAGCTTCCAGGGGTCCTACGTTGTCCCTAGTCTGTCTTTTGTTTGCTACGTACCTATAGAATCCCTTCCTATTATCTTTAAAATCCCCAGTCAAGTTTAATTCTAAGCTGGCCTTAGCTTTCCTAACTTGGTCCCTAGCTTCCTGGACAACAACCCTGTATTCTTCCCAGGATGTGAATTTGTCAAATTATCTAGATGCATGTGTCAATAAAACAATAAAGATATTCAGTATTTACCAAGTTTTACCATATCTCCAGTAAACAAATGCTTATATAAGATCAGTTAATTTATAAAAACACCTGCATTTGAATCTAAAAAAAGACAGAGTGCTGACTGGCAGAGGAAGGCATTACGAAGAATATGAAGAAACGTGCATTGCCCTCCTTCATTAGCCAGTTCAATACATAGCTTGAAGGTATTTGGATTCCTTGATGCAACTGAGTTACACAGTACTATCCATAGGCAGCAGTTTCTATTATCACTGATTGTTAGAAGGCTCCATAACATCTTGGCAGATGACGCCCAGCCTTTGGTTATTTACATGTGTCACCTCTCAGCTGGATTACAGCCATGTAGTTCCTGGGCATGAAGCCATCACACCTTAGGAAACTCCAATTAGTATAACACACTGTAATACATGAGCTGCCCTGAGCAAATCTATCCTCTCTTACAGTGACTTATTAACTCTAAAATCAAGGGACATTCTCAGTTACTACTTTGAAGATAAACAATTGCCTGGGCCCAAGATTTTCAAAAGACTAAATAAAATTATAGGACTCACAACCTTAAAATACAGCTTCATTCATTCAGTAACATAATGCTCAGGGAGTTACAACTTTTCTACCTGGAAAACAGAACATCTCCAAAGACAGAAGAAAGAAATTCAATGCACAGTTCTGTGATCTTACAATCTTTATGAAAAACTGAGTTGTTAAAAAAGAAAGAAAAGGAAAAGGAAAAGGAAAAGAAAAGGGGAAGGAGAAGGGGAAGGAGAAGGAGAAGGAGAAGGAGAAGGAGAAGGAAAAGGATCAACACCAACAATACTGTCAAAATCATAGCCTCCACTACACATGCTTTCTTGCCCCTAAGGAGAGTATTTTGAGACTAAAACAGAAAATGCAATAAGGAAATAAAATAATAAAAATTAAACAGATGTTTCCTAATAATCTACTGAAAGGCACTTGCAAAAGATTAATGAGTGCAGCCCAATGCCTGTATAGAACCAAGAATATGGACTACCATTATTTCCAGTAATCTTGTTTTTCTTCCTGCACATATCAAATCTATGGGTTAAAAGGGACATTATTCCTTTAATGAGCAAATGCCTCACAAAAAAGGTGCCAGTGTAGTGACAAAAGCTTCATTACTACATACTGAGTGTTCACTATCACCTTTCTTAGAAGAGCCCAGTTCCTGCTAGACAGATCTCTATCTCCAAACTGACAATCTCAGAACACAGGCTATAGGACACTGGCACGTTTGTTTTCTCTCCTTTGATGATTTTCCCTCCTAGGGTAAGCAAGTTAGTGCTGGCGCTGGAGCTAGGGCTGCCCAGTTGCTGCCCAGGCTGCTTGTGCTGCACCTATCCCTACATGGACACAGGACTACAGTCTCCAGGGTTACCATCTAGCACCTCTCAAAAGCACTGAATTAACTCTCAATGAGAGATTTCTACTGCAACTGCAACGCATGAGGAAATGATCCCAACTCTACGAATGATGGGTGTTCTGCTTGCCATGTTGAAATTGTCCTGTTGTGCACATCCATAAATTAAGCAGCTGTTTTTTGGCTTTATTTTTTTTTCCAATTAAACACAGCCCTTACAATGCATAATAGGTCATTCAGATGTGTGTCTAATCTGTCTATCCTCACAAAACAAAAGACTAGAGTCAGTGCTTATAAACAAGGAGTCAGTTGTAGCAAAAAAAAAAAAAAAAAAAAAAAGGGCAATTAAAAAAACAAAACCCAAAACAAGGCAAGCTATGGAGTTGAGTTTTAAAAGGATTAACATTGGAAAAATCTCCAGACCAATAAAAGAAACAAGAAGAAGTGTGTCCACACTCCAAACTTGATGGCAAAACTCCCTCCCAATCCTCTCTGCTACTTCAGAGGGTAAGAAAAGCTTATGTGTAATTAAAAATAACCATGTATTTGTACTTGCTAAACTGACCTCCAGACCACATAGGCTTTTTCAATAAAGACTGTACAGAATACTTTGTTAATCTGTCATCGTAGTATTCAGCTGGTATGCAGATTCCTGTGGACCGGTGAATCTTGTGTCATAGGTCATTAATCAGATATCCTTCCCCTTGTATACAAGAAAGCATGGCAATGGATCAGTGATCCTTAAATCTTTTCGAAGTCACTGAGCAGCAAGAGTTCTACTTTTCCTAGAATCTGAGAAGCTGAATTTCATTACAAACCCCCCTCTTGCTGCTGCAAGGATGCATCAGATAACTCAAAAGGAAATGCTGGAATTCCATGTTGTGTGCAGAGTAGCCTACATATTTATTTCTTCCCTCTGCTCCACTCCCCTACTTCCATGCCAGTGAAAGAGCACAACTAACCTTTATAACCTTCAAAGTTGCCTACAGTAATAATCTTTTCTCATCCATAGAATCATAGAATCATAGAATAGTTAGGGTTGGAAAGGACCTCAAGATCATCTAGTTCCAACCCCCCTGCCATGGGCAGGGACACCTCACACTAAACCATCCCACAAAAGGCCTCATCCAACCTGGCCTTGAACACCGCCAGGGACGGAGCACTCACAACCTCCCTGGGCAACAGATTCCAGTGTCTCACCACCCTAACAGGAAAGAATTTCCTCCTTATATCCATATGTAATGTGATTTTCTGGGGGGTCTTATTCAATAATTTGTGACTGGTGACATTTTGGTGCAAAGAGCTCAACAGATAAGGATGAAAGCAACATGTGTCAAGAAGAGTGACCCTTCCAAACTGGTCCTCCAGTCCAGCAGACCTGGGCTCACTAAAGACTACAAGCAGGAAATGAAGACAGAGTTGAGGATAGAGGATAGACTTGGGTTGCAAAATTCAGTGTCATCCTAAAGAGACAGTGACTAAAGAGCTGAAAAGCAGGTTAGCCTCAGCTCTACCTCTTTATCACACACTGCTACTTTTGGAGGGTGACATAACAGTTACGGAACAAGGAACATTTCCAGTCCTCACCTCTCTCTTTGCTGCCAAGGTGAACTAACTGAACCTACCCAATATCTGTGTTATTTAATACCCTGTTTGGCCTGGAAAGTGTTCATGCCATTGCTATGTAATGACCAGCTCTCCAGGGCACTGTCTGCTCACTTCTTTGCAGGTTCTGAGTGGGTAAGGCCCCAAGAGACTGCAGTAATTCAGGCAGAATAGCTAAAAGCACAAGGAAGTCTGAGCAGGTCTCAGATTTCATGCATGGTCTTGGTGTAGTAATTATGTAGGCACTTTTCAGTGGATGAAGTCCCACTTACAGGATTTTATACCACCCTAAGAGTATCTGGTTTATTAAAAATGCCTGAGAGATCACACAAATTGAAAAGGAACTGGAAAAAAAAATAAATCATTAACTAAAATTGAAAAAGCCAGTTTGGTGATATTTTCATGTAAGATTGCTGTCATTGCTGGTTTTTACAGATGCAGACCTTTTAACCTGCCAAAAAACTTTGTCTCCTGCTGGGCAGAAATGGGACTTTTTTCTAAAGAAAAGAAAGGAGGGGAAAAGAAAAACTAAAGACATTTTCTTAAATATATTTTACTGAAACTATTGGGAGTGCTACTATTTGGTGGCAATTGTGTCTGGGAGAATAAAACAATGCTGGCAAAGCTGCAGGCTGTTAGATGACATTTTTCTCAGATGACAATGTCTGACTTTGTCTCCTGGCATTATAATCTTTTCACGGGCTTAGGGACAGTAGAGAAAAGAGTGAACAAAGGATTCTAATCAGAACAAACACAGGACAAAGGCAACTAAATTAAGACCTTCTATATGTATTTCTTCTTCCCCAAATCTTCATTGTCTGCTTAGACTGCAAGGATGTCAAATGGGGATAGCTTCCTGCTGGAGCTGCTTCAGGGCCCTGGTAGGTCTGGGCACCATACCAACAGCCACTTACTCTCGCCACTCATCCTCTTCCACTCTGATAATCACAGCAGCAGGTTGATTATTGGGTTGTAAAATACAAGGGATTTAGTGCTGACTGCAGCACCGAGTGCCTCCTCAAATTCCTCATTGCAGATCATTTTCATAAAATTTGTCAAGGGTCTTGTCTGAATTGTATTTTCACATACTTAATCCTCTGTCTGCACAGCAATCTGGCCCTGTGCTGCTTGCGCTGCAAAACACGCCTGTGGCTGACCTCTGTGTAGTCCCTGCACATTCATCAGGATGCAACTGGCCCAGCCACCCACTTAGCAGGTCCTGACAAATACTGCTACAGACACATGTTGACTGACCACAAAGAAAAGTAAAGACAGTGAGGAAATGAAAAAAAAACTAGCGGAGGTAATAGGAGATTACTGCTGACAGACTTCTCCGAAGTACACCCTGCAATGTGTAGGAATAGTCTGTGGAAGGGAATAAGAGCTATCTCTGACTTCAGGCCCTGAACTTTGGCAGGGTTCACAGCAGTTTATGATAAGGATGAGTTAATAAAATGGAGAATGAACTTAACTGGTGCCTAACAGTAGTAGGTAGAGCAAGCTCTGACTAAGAGAAAATGGAGTATTAAAACACAAGTTATCTGCTTGACCTTAATACCAGAGAGAGAAATAGTTGGATTTTTCCCCATCCATTTTCTGGTCCACCCTGTTCATTTGTGTATTTCTATTTTCCATTCTTTCTTTTTAATTATGGATGCTGAAACTGTTGCACCTCTGATCCCACTTGATTATTTTCAAGGTATTTATACCCTGCAGCTAAAGAAATTTTTTTTTTTTTGTTCTTCTTCCAATGCCTCAGTACTTACAGGGCTGAAAAGTACCACAAACTGCCCAGAAACAGGGACAGAACAAGGGAAAGATAGCACAGGAATGCATTGTGGTTTATCTTGACAGACAACAATACTCTTCTTAGGTCATGTTTCCATTCTGAAAATTAAGTACAGTGGAAAACAATGAGAGTATTTTGTAAAGGAAACAAAGATTGTATTATTCAAGAAGGAAAGGAAGTGGTACAAAAATACCTCAAGAGGAGACAAGAAACCAAATGTCAAGTACTTCAATATTTTTTTTTTGGAAGCTCCATCATTCTGTTTTTAATTAATATCTAGTAACTCTAACAAACAATGCTTTCTTCCATGCTCCCCTTCAAACACAGGCACTTCCATTATGCATTCATTTCCGTAAGTATTTTTAACAGATAATTTTCTTAATAAGTTGACTTCATTTGTGGTGAAAAAAAAAAAGTGCTCACTGTGCAACTGAACTGAGAAACAGGACTTTGTTCACTCACTAACGGATCAACTGACAGTTGAAAATAAAGGTGACCTTTCATCTGAAGGACAGTAAAACTTAGTCTGAGAATTCAGTGAAGTTTTCAGGTGAATTCAACTAAAGTTAATTGAAGTTTACTCTTTAACAAAGAATACAAAACTCTTGGCTCAAAAGCTGTGACAATGTATGAATACAAACATGGTTCAAAAGATAAGAGAAATGTGTAAATATAGACCTTTGAACACAGAGTATTTTTGTTTCTGTAACATTAAGATGCCTGATGACCTGAACAGCAATGCCTCATACAGTCTTTTATACATGGCCAGCTCTGGCTATTATTCCTAACACTTTTTTCTTACATTTTTAAATATTCTCCATAAACTGCAAAGAAATACTGGTAGTTACAAACTTTTGTCAAGTGCTACTGCAAAATAATTTAAAATAATTTCCTTCTTGTGTTCACATCATTGCTTTGTGTTCATAGGGAACATCTGCTTAAGAAGATACATTCATGCTTACATTTCTTCCTTTTGCCTGATCATAAAAACTGGTATTTAGTACACATTTTGCACTGAAATGTATTACTTTGTCACTAATAATCTACCATATTTCCAATATTTTGCTACATATTCATAAGCCCATTCTCATTTCTGAACTACAGGCTTATTACCATATAATTACTTCTGATAAAAATAAGATTATCATTTCACTTCAAATGAAGTGTATGTGATGAAGTTCCATAACTTTTAAGGGGTGATACTCCAGACTTAAAGCATTACTACACTTAAGGTCCAGTACTTAGTTTTTAACTTTCAAGGCTGTTACTAAGCATCTGAGAAGTGCACAGAGGAGAAAAGAAGAAGAAAAAAAAAATCCCTGTTTCTCACTTTTTAAAATTCAGAATGTTTTGGTATGGCAGTGTTGCACTGACAAAATATTGTAAGGAATAAATTCTTTATAAGCACTTTCTATTTAAGATTCTCTATTCTCTTTTTCTTCAGACAGCAGATACTGAAAAAAACAACCCCATATTTTAATACTGAGTAGTGAACAACCGCTATTACCCCCAGGCGTTCTCTATGTAACGTTGTAGGAGCCTGTGTTTAAACACATTCTGAACATTTGACACACACACTATACGATCAGCGTCTGTCATGATGGTGCTGTCCTAGGGCCAAAGACTCTGAAGTACTCTTAACCCACAAGGTATGATTTTCGCAGATCAGGACTGAAACACAGTACCAGTGGGGAAAAGTAAAGATGCTATTACCCAAGGAATTCATTACTGGGTTATTCAATTGTGTCCTTTTCATAAACACTAAAAATTCCTTAAAAATACGTAGAAGTCACAATAACAAAAAAAGCAATAGTTTTCACTACCGAGATAGAGAAGCCTGAAGGCTTGCAACTTCTGGCAACAGGCAGAAGGCTCCTTCTCCACCTGCAGATCTGCAACTGCAAAATAGATTCATTTCCCTGAAAGCAGACTAAGGGAAGCAGCCTATATTTAGGCCAGCATCACTAACAGGATGCAGCCCGTGACAGTAGTGGGAGACCTTCTCCTGCAGGAAAAGTGGCACCTCTGCCACCAGACTCACTGAGCAGGCAGGTTCGTTGCTTACTGTGGGCACCACAAGACCATCTAAGCAGTGGAGCAGGTACCCAAGAGGTTGTGCAGTCTCCAAGCTTCCAAGGAACAGCTGAATAAAGCCTTGAGCAGTCTTGTCTGACCTCCAGCTGGCCCTGCTTTGGACTGGCAGATGGACTAGAGACCTCATGAGGTCCCTTCCAACCTGAATTATTCTGTGATTCCACCAGGCTAGGAGAATATATTGGTCAAATTACAGGCAAACTGTGCAATTGCATCTTCCCTCAGCTATAGTGCTCTAGATCATGTGAAAAAAAATGAATATATTTATGGTAGCCATCAAGGGCAACTAGCTGGCAACAAAAAATTGTACAAAACAGAGGGAGATATAGAGCAGCTTGCCTTAAAAGTATATTACATGTCTCCTTTGTAGCTTCAGGCCAGGACAGTTCAGGTGGTGCAAGAGATTTCATGCTTTAAAATACAGCTGGCATACACATCAGTGACAAATTTCACCCTAGCTTCAGTAAAAATCCCCTTACAATAATAAAGCCAGAATGAAAAGGAAGGACAACTCTTACAGTTGTGGCAGAGCATTGCAACTGTGATGCATGAAAGCAGAGGCAGAGAAAGCAGGAAGCGCAATAGCAGGTTCTGCAGTCCTCCAACATGCAATAGCATTCACTGATGTTAACCATCACTGTTTACATCCCTACTTAACATATTTCATTTATCACCATTCACAAAACCCTTGGTTTACACAAAAACATTGTCTGTGAGCATCCTGTCAAGGAACGAAGGTGGAGACCACCCAATGACTTTCTAGACCCAGCTTTGAAACTTGCTCCAGGCTTTTAGCCAGGAAGCTAACAGTGCCAGTGCTCCGTGAGGGGAAAAAACACCAACCCACACAACACAGGAAAGGCGTGGGACTGGGGTGGCGAGACCAGCACACTCTGTGCCTTTCTCTGCTGCCTCAGGAAAAGGCTAGCTCTGCAGTAAGCCTTGGTGGATGGCAAAACTCAAATCCCAGTTATGGGGAGCAGCAAACTGAGGCAACTGAAGGCATCTGGTGTCAGTGTCAACCCATTGTTCTGATTCTCAGCCCTGCCCTTTTTGTAACCTGCCATTAAATGCTAAAAGGGTCTAAAGCATTTCCAAATTGGAGAGGTATTTTACATGCTCTTTCCTCTACACTGGCATAAAGAACCTGTGTTATGCCCTTTAGAAGCAGTATCAATGATTTAAATTACCCCTTTTGGGGATGAACCCACTTTATCTCCCTCTGCCTTCCTGCTTTGAAATCTGCATGCCCAAAGTTGCATCCTGGACCAGTTTCCCCACTGGTGACCAAACAATATTTTAGACAAACTGCTTCAATGGTCAGACTGTTGAAGAGGCAGAATAAACAACAATTACTCATTTCTGTTAGTAAGCTGCCTTCCCTTCCCATGGAAAGACACAGCGGGAAAATCAATACTAGCTGTACAGAACACTATTGCAGGAGTGCATCTGAAGAAGATAACTGTAGGTCCTATCTTTAAAAAATTACCAGTGTAAAACTCTGTCCATAAATAAATATTTATGACAAAAGAGCTGGATTTAGTTGGAGGTGTTTAACTTACAAGATCTCAACTTTATAATCAAGGCAAACAAGTCCCAAGAGCATAGACTGAAATGTAAACACCCATTTTGGTGACTGACGGAAGAATCCTCTAACACAAACAAATAAGAAAAAAAAATAAAAGAGTATGTGATACGATAAGAAAACACACCAGTAATTTATTTATGTTGTTCAACCATTGGTATAATTGATGAAACACCGACAATCTTCATCTACTAATAACTACAACTGATAATGAGAAATCTGTTGAACCAAGATGCATGCATCGTATTTATTAACTTTCTGCATGACTGAATACTTCCATAAAGAAATTATTCCAGATTTTCCAGGCTTTACTGTATCATGGAGCACTGTGCTCCTTTACCACCATTCCAGGGCATGGCTGAATTGATGAAAATGAGATTGTGACATTTCCCACCTCTGCCTATATATGGAATTGGCCTGGACAGATAGTCTCACAAGCAACACTCCTGCTCAGATGAGACTCAAGCTGGTCACTGTCGCATTTACTAACAAGGCATACCCAGCTGGTGCTGCTAAGAGGAATCTTAGCAAAACGTTAGCACTGAAGAGGGATCCCCCCCCCCCCCCCCCCGCCCAGGATCCATGAATGACTTTATGGCATCCCACCACCTACAGATTTACAAACGTTACCACAGGCAAGGTCCTGGTCCATGGCTAAAACCTAAGCATTCTGGTAATATATCAATATAATATGCTTTCTGCCTCTCTTTTTGAGAAACTTTAATTCTAAACCAGGGACAGCAAAAACCTGTGAGCTCAAAAGAGTGTTGCAATATTGCACTAGCATCTTAAAAGACTTTCACAGTGTACATCAAGCAGAACAGCCTATATATAAGCAAACAGGTCGTATATCTGTACATGTCTACAAATAGCTGCTGGTCACATTATACTCCTAATGAAAAAACGTCAATGTCAGAACACCCACTAGGACAATTTTCATCCTTGCTGGGAGTCCAGGAAGAATTTACAAGGACTAAATGCACATAAAGACTGACTTTTCAGTTTGTAAAAACTCCTTCAGTTACGGCCATGAGGGTGATGATTCCTTCTTTGGTAAAGGGCCTTAGCCTCACATGTTTTCATTATACCACCTGTGCCTACTAAAAATGCACTTTAATTCAATGTGTAAGAACTTTAGAGCATTTTAAAGCTATTGGCTGTGGAAAACATTGAAAGATAGGACCAGAATTCATATAGTATATATTTACCTAGTGAGGTATCTATTTATTGATCTAATGTGTGTGTTTACACAAAACACACAAATGTTATACAAAAAGGGTATAGTAGCAGATGCTTTAAACAGATTAAATGTTATTTTTATATGTCTCTGAAGTCTGTGTCTCATATTAATACAATGGATTGGCAGAATTTTCCATTGTTCCACTTCAAAGCATGCAATTATATTACCTTAATTGGAAGCACTGATGTGTTTTCACCAAGGATGTTTATTTGTATTCTGACTGCCGAGATATAAATATGGGACCATTTGCTATATTTAGTTTTCTACTTACATGAATTTTTGTTCTCTGCAGTTTATCTTTACAAACTATCATACTGAGTTTATCTCTAATGCAAGAACTATGAAATTAAGCTCATATAATCTAAAAAGTTTTTATTGGGATCTCTGATTGATTCTGCATAGTTAAGGAACTCGTTAACTGCAGAGTGCAATCACAGAATAGTTAGGGTTGGAAAGGACCTTAAGATCATCTAGTTCCAACCCCCTGCCATGGGCAGGGACACCTCACACTAAAACATGTCACCCAAGACTCCATCCAACCTGGCCTTGAACACAACAAGGGATGAAGCATTCACAGCTTCCTTAGGCAACCCATTCCAGTGCCTCAACACCTTACAGTAAATAATTTCTTCCTTATATCTAACCTAAACTTCCCCTGTTTAAGTTTGAACCTGTTACTCTTTGTTCTATCACTAGAATCCCTAGTTAAGAGTCTCTCTCCAGCATCCTTGTAGATCCCCTTCAGATACTGGAAGGCTGCTATGAGGTCTCCACGCAGCCTTCTCTTCTCCAGGCTGAACAGACCCAACTTTCTGTCTTCATATGGGAGGTGCTCGTGTGCCCTTATAATCCTCATGGTCCTCCTCTGCACTTGCTTCAACAGCTCCATGTCCTTTTTATGTTGAGGACACCAGAACTGCACACAATACTCCAAGTGGGGTCTCATGAGAACAGAGTAGAGGGGCAGGATCACTTCCTTCAACCTGCTGGTCATGCTACTTTTGATGCAGCCCAGGATACGGTTGGCTTTCTGGGCTGCGAGCGCACACTGCTGGCTCATGTTAAGTTTCTCATCAGCCAATGCCCTGAAGTCCTTCTGGGCAAGGCTGCTTTGAATCTCTTCTCCACCCAACCTGTAGCTGTGCTTGGGAGTGCCTTGACTCAGATGTAGGACCTTGCACTTAGTTTGGTTGAACTTCATGAGGTTGGCATCAGCCCACCTCACAAGCGTGTCAAGGTCCCCCTGGATGGCATCCCTTCCCTCCAGCGTATCAACCGAACCATACAGTTTGGTGTCATTGGAAAACTTGCTGAAGGCACACTCAATCCCACTGTCCATGTCAGCGATGAAGATGTTAAACAAGACCGGTCCCAACACCGATCCCTGAGGGACACCACTCGTTACCAGTCTCCAGCCAGACATCGAGCCATTGACCACAACTCTTTGTGTGCGGCCACCCAGTCAGTCCTTTATCCACCAAGTGGTCCATCCATCAAATTGATATCTCTCCAATTTAGAGACAAGGATGTGGTGTGGGACAGTGTCAAACGCTCTCTTTTTTTATTATTATTAATTTCCATCCTTTTGCATACCAGGTACTCTTAATTTTTGGTGGCAAGTCTTGATTTATGAGGTACTGGAAAATTGGCCAAGTTTTTATTATTTAAGATGTTGAACAAGACCAGTCCCAATACCAAGCCCTGAGGGACACCACTCGTTACTGTTCTCCAGCTGGACATTGAGCCATTGACCACAACTCTTTGCGTGTCGGCCATCCAGCCAATTCTTTATCCTGACATGGTCCTGGACAACGTCCCTGTATTCTTCCCAGGCCACTTGTCATCGCTTCCACTTTTTATAGGCTTCTTTTTTCCACCTCTAAGTTTTTTTCAGCAGCTCCTTATTCATCCATGGAGGTCTCCTGGCACTCCTGCTGCACTTCCTTCTAGTTGGGATGCAACACTCCTGAGCTTGGAGCAGGTTATCCCTGAATATCAACCAGCAGTCTTGGACCCTCCTGCCCAAGATAAGTCTTTATCCCATAGAACCTTACTAAGCAGGTTCCTGAAGAGACCAAAGTCTGCTCTCTTGAAGTCCAGTGCAGTGAGCTTGCTGTGCACCCTTCTCACTAAGGATTCCAAACTCGACCATCTCGTGCTCACTACAGCCAAGCCTGCCCTGGAGTATCACATTTCCAACCAGCCCTTCCCTGTTGGTGAGCACAAGGTCAAGCAGGGCACCCCTCCTTGTTGGCTCTATTACTTGCAGGAGGAAGTTGTCTTCCACACAATCCAGGAACCTCCTTGATTGCTTGTGTCAGGCTGTACCGTCCCTCCAACAGACAGCAGGATGGTTTAAGTCCCCCACGAGAACAAGTGCCTGTGAGCATGAGGCTGCTCCTATCTGTCTATAGGGTGCTTCATCCACAGAGTTGCCCTGGTTGGGCAGCCACAGTAATGTCTCCCATCTCTGTTTTCCCTTTGACCCTGACCCACAAACTCTCTGTTGACTGATCATCTGTCCTCAGACAGAGTTCCACACGCTCCAGCCTATCACTGACATAAATAGCTACTCCCTCCCACCCCCATCTGCCTGGCCTGCCTTTCCAAAACAGCGTATAAACTTCCATTCCAACACTCTAGTCATAGGAGCCATCCCACCATGTTTCTGTGGTGCCAATGATATCATATCCCTGTACACATAGCCGTGTACACATCTCCAATTCCTCGTGCTTATTCCCCATACTGTGAGCATTTGTATAGAGGCATCTGAGCCAAGCTTCAAATAAAGCCGACTCATTGCCTGGAGCAGCTGAAATATCTCTGCATTGCTCCAAGCATTTATTACAGGTGCTGGCAACTGACTGGGAGTGTTGGGATAGATCAATGCCCCCCACCCCGAACACATCTAGTTTAAAGCTTTCTTGACCAGCCTGGCAAGTCTCCCACCACAACCACTCTTCCCCTTGTCAGATCAGCTCCACCAGCCTCCACTAGACCTGGCTTCCCATCAAGTCCTGTGTTATAGATAACCAAACCCCTGACTATGGCACCACTGTTCTAACCATTTATTAACCTGCCAAATCCACCTGGCGTTTTCAAGGTCCTCCCCTTTGACCTGGAGGATCAATGAACAAACTATCTGAGATCCAGAGTCCCTAACCACCTCTCCCAGGGCTCTGTAATCCTTCTTAATGATTCCCAGGCTGCTGCTGTCAGTATCATTAGCACCCACATGGACCACTAGAAGTGGGTAATAGTCAGCAGGACTTACAAGACCAGTCATCCTCTCAGAAACATCCCTGATCTGAGCCTCTGGTAAGCAACACACCTCCCTCAAGACTCAGTCAGGCCGACAGATGGGTGCCTCTGTGACCTTCAGAGTCACCTACTACTATGACCCATGGCTTTTTCCTGGAGGCACCAGTAGTGAGCCTCTTTACTGGTGCATCAGCAGGATGTTCATTTGGTGCGGTGTGTGTACTGTTACTAGCTCCCAGCTTCCTGGATTAATGCCCTCCTCCTTTTCTGTATGCACTATGGTGGCCGCGTGTGGCACCTGCACAGTTTGGGCCTGGAGCAAGCAGTCCAGCTCCCCCTCAGCTTCTCTGACACGTTTCAGCCACTGACAGCGTCCCGCAGCTCAGCCCCTACTGCAGGGGGGCCTCCACCAGGGAGCACCGGGTGCAGCCCTGCCCATTGCGCAACCTCGCCTCAAGAGACCTGTGCGGGCACGTTCTACACCCCCAGCTCTGCGCTGCAGCCTTCCCTCTCTTCGGCTCTGCTGCCGACGCTGTCACCTCCGGCGCAGACACAGCAGAGCCCCAGACTGGGCCTGGCCCTGCGGCTCCCCATACCGCTCCGGCTTCCCGCACCAACTGCCGCGCCACGCGCTGCTTCCGCGCTCCCTGGGGCGGATTTTACCCGCGTCCCTCCTGGCACCGCCCCCTGCTCGCCCCCGCTCGCCTCAGACGTGCTGCCGGCTTCTGGGCGAGACCTGGCGGGGGCTTCAGGTTCTCTTGGGGGCTCTCGCCGTTCAGAACTGAGGCCTCTGGACGCGGTGTTTCCCCTCGGCCCGGGGTTAAGGCTGCTCGGCAAATCCATGGTGAGAAGTGCCACAAGTTTTTAATTTGTGAATTGCTGCAGAATCCAGCAGGTCAGGAATTGATACACTGAAGCACTGGCATCCATTAATCCAAAGGACACTTGCAGCGTTTACGTGTGCTTTGTTATCGGTGCAGTCAACATAGATACCCAGAACATTTTATAGCTTCAGCATTCGTGAAAATACAGTCTATCTTTCTGAGCTGTTCTGAACTGTTGGGATGAGAATATAATCCTTCTTTCAAGATTTTTCCTTAGACAACATTCTCCCCTCATCATACAATATCTGTATCAAATTACACTAATCCTTTTCTAATCCCACAATAAAAATACATTACTTTGCCTTGCACTTTGTTTACTGCAATACGGTTCTGTTTATCCCAATACATAAAGAGGTATGCACATGGCTTGACAGCGCACTGACACTAGTGGTCAATGGCTATGAGAACTGTATGTATTCATTGCAGAAACCATCTTACATTTCACTTAGCAGCAGATGCCATCCCGGAGTGTTTTTCCTCAGATAATTTGCTATTAAAGGGAAAAAAATAATTCAAAAGATCTCAAGATAACTTAGCAGGTCATAGCATATAGATTTATCATCTAATTAAGGTTTTGTTCCACAAAAAGATATGTCTTTGGGCTTCACTTTGACTCATCAAAAGTGCAATAAAAGTATTACTGAGAGTTTAGACTTGCTTGGTTTTTGGTCTCCTGGTGATTTACACTTAAATTTGCATAACAGCACCTATGAGACTGTTTCAGAAATGCAATTCTACAAGTATAAAAAGTGCACATGCAGTATCTAGCTGTAACCTTATACAGTCACATCTGTTCACCTCAGAATTGTCTTATCTGACCTTTTGAATTTAGCTGGTTTTCTTGATATTCACCCAGTGTTAAGTCCAATGAGAAAAACATTTTGGATTTCACACAGTGTACATCTAGAGATGAAATGTCATTTCTCTGTGGGATGATCGGAACATGTTTAGTGTTACGCTTGCATTAGTTGACACATGAGTGCTGATTAGATGAAAAGGTCTGCAGCCATCCTAGGCTGACAATATACAACACAGCGCAGATAATAATCATGCTTCCCCTTTAGCTTGGAGCATAGGAATAAGTGAAGAAGAATAAAGTGGGGAAGAAACTATTCAAAATCTGAAGGAGTTAAAAACACAGGAAGAACTCTGACAGCCCCCTAGCCCACAGAATCAGTATCTACATTCACCGTACTCTCCTGATATTTGGGGGTTTTATTTTTCAGAGGCAACAGGAATGGAATCAAAACACTGTGAGCCAGTATTCTGGACTTCCTAGCGAAACTTCCCTACAGGATCCCAAAGTCTACTTTCTAGGCATGTTCAGAAGATCTTGGCAAATCCTGAAATTTTTATGAACCCTTCTCCCACTGTCTCATAGTTTTGTCATCCACAGAATTGGAAAATAGACTCACAGACAAGGGGGACGTTTTCACTTTTCATGAGAATTGGAAGGTTAGAAAACACCGCTTTTAATTTGGTTAGGAGGGGACTGCTGTTAAAACAAAATTAGAGTACCATTACTGAAAAGCCAGTTTTGCTAATACGCAGATAAGTCAGAGGCTTTTCTCTTAAACAGTGATCTACTTCTATGGAATGAGCATATGTATAGAGAGAAATCAGAAACTTTTGTCTGCAAGTGTCACTGACCCCACAAGCAGAACTCATCTAACAAAATGCTCATGTATTCCCCTACTTTCACTTCCTCTGAGTTCATTGACGTGTCACACAAGTACTGCATGACTGAGGCAGATGACATCTCTGTCACAGACCAACCTGATATGTGAGTGTTTGCCTACTTCAAGATGCCACTAAACTGCTGCAACCAAAATCATTGGTAGTAGCAGTTGTGGGAGAATGGCTGTCATTGAGAAAGAGGAAGTACTTTTGATAATCAGACTCAGACACAGCAATATCATCATAATAAGAACCTTTGGCCTTTGCCAAAGCTCTTATGAAGGAGCAACTACAAATGCAAAGGGTCCAAGCAGCTCAAGGGTCCATGTGCCAAGGTACAATAATATGTAAAGGTAGGTAGAAATGTGGCAATCAGGTGAACAGTAAACATTATCCCTCCCCTAGTCTGATCCAGACCAGCTACACTGTATTGCTGGTCTCACTGCAAGGAGCAGAAGCTAAGGCACCTCTCTTCTCCTTAAGTCTGTATCTTCAATAAATAAAAAGATTTCCTTGTCAAAGAATTTTTGTCATGTTATATCTTATAAGTGTTAGTGAACTGAATGAGACACTAGAGCTGCCTTGCCTTTGCTAGCATTTATAGTGAGATAACTGTCCTTTTGGCAGTAAAGTTTCTCCTTTAGAAGAGCTTGTTCTCATTCTTTGTGCATCACTAATGGCTTCAGCTCACTGGAGAACCGATCCAATCCACCGGAATCAGTTTTCAATGATGCAAAATGCAATCAAATCAAGGTGCTGCCCTAGGATATCAGCTATAGAACGGATTATAAAAAAGGTTTCAAATTTTAATTTCAGTGCAGTAAAGTCTTTTATAAGAGTTTCTCTAGGTGCCCCTGCAGAAAACAGTTGATATAATATGATTCGTACCAATCTCGACAACTTCCTACAAAAAAAGCCCACAATCAGACAAACCCCACAATGTCCTTTCACTATCTGCAAAAGCTGAAAGCAGCAGTACACTTTACAGATGTGACTCTGCAATTCCTTGAATATCCCAGAAAGCCAGGTTATACTGCACATATCTTTAAAAGTAAATGCACTGGAGGATTTGCTATTAAAAATAAAATATACTGGTTCAGATAAGTATGAGACAAGGATTTTCTTTTTGTTTAACTAAAGAAATTTATATTTCTTTAATGTAAATTAAGCAAGACGTGGCAATACATGGCTGTGTGAGACTGTAAGACCTCCCATTTTGTGAATTCTAAAGAGGAATGGTGCACTATGTACTGCTTGCTCTAAATGAAACAAAAAAAGCCAACATTCCCTGTGGAACAAGTAATATGGGCAAAGGTCTCTGCAAGTCCCTTAACGATGGAACAAATCTTTATATTTCAGGCAATAAGGACGATTGAATGGTTCCTCTGTAAAATGTGGAAAGATATATGGGGGAAAATATTTTAGAAGATGCCATACTAAATTAGGAGTTTCACGCCTATGAAGAAAATCTGAAGAAAATCCATCTACAGGATAGATTTTCATTTTATTACAGTAGAACCAATTATACATCCATTAAAAACAATGACTGTTTTATAAAATGTGTGTCTTTCTGCTGCATTTTTCTCATAATGAACCCAAACATATCTAATGCTACTATTAATATGTATGGGGCACAAGCCTGCTTTTGCTGAAATTGTTTGACTGCCCTGTACAGAATCAGGACCTATGCATGTTTTGGCCATACAAATTAATAGAACTGAAAATCCTAATTTTTTAATATTCCCAGGAAACTGTATCTCATAGTACCAGTATAATACCTAACATTTCACTGAAATCATACATTGGTTGATTTAAGTAGCAGTATTCAAGAATTCATCACAGAGAGAGCTTTTCAGGAATTTCTTAGTTGCTTTATAACGAAAATACTCTCAAGTGAAGCTTTTTTTTTTTTTAATGTTACACAATTACATACAATTTTATACTGCAGATATCTCATTTTCATAAGGGATATTTGTAAATCATGCATTTATTAGCCAATATTGTTCTATTTTTTAAATTACTGTCAAATTATATAAGTCTGGTAACTCCCTTTGAAGTAAATGAGTAACATTTTCAATAAAGCTTTAATTTTAACTAGGCGCATTAGATATCATTAGTACAAATTCATTATAAATTATACTTCAGATTTCATAGGGAGTTATTTACCCAGCCCCTTTTTTATATTTGAAAGTTAACTAAGATAATATTAGTTTTAGTAAATGCCCTGCAGTTACCCAGATTTTAATATGAAATTATTTTTCCTTGTTTTCTATTATATTCACAAGGCCCAAATATATAATCTAGGTTTATTTCATAACTATTAAATTAAGTTATATATTTATTTTCATTCTAATGACATACCTAAATTCATAAGTTTAATTTAAAATGATGCATTAAAAACTACTATTTTGAATGTAATTAATTATCTTAAAAGGTACATGAATTCTAAATAATTGCCTAATTATAAATGAATGTAATGTTGCTTTATATGATCCTTCTTTAAAAAGTGCTATCTGCTTAATGTACTGCTTTCAGCTTCATATGTTACTGTTGTAGGACTTACATCCATTATTTTTAGTAAATTCATGGAACGACTTGTAATTTCTGCTCTGCCTCCAGCATGGAGATGAGTACCAATAGGAGCTGTTTTCACTCTGCTGAGCTGGAGGCTCTGTAATGGCATACAGGGTATTCCTTGTACTCAAATCATACTTGTTGTGCTGTTCATTGAAACTGTTAATGTGTCTGATTTGTACACCAGAGCTGTCAAGCACCGCACGAAAAAATACAAAACGAAGAAAAGAGCGGGCAGAGAGAGGAAGAAACCTCAGTCATTCACCAACAGCATGGTTCACTAAGTCACCCTGGCGAGGTGCCTTGAGAAAGATGCCCACGCTTTACTGCTGCACTTGCACGCTCCGAATCTTGCCTGCCTTAGGTTTCCTCCAAGTCAGCCAACACCCACTTGCACCAGGGCACTAATTGGGCTTTGCTCCTGCATCCTTTCAGCCACCTTTTCCCCAGAGGAGAGGTACAACCTTGTACCAACAGTCAGGGGCAGTGTATGGAAGGAGAAAGAACTTGTACAGCCTTCTGCATGAGCTCACATTGTGTTTAAGTAGCTCATCAACTATGCACAAAAGAAGGAACTGTAACTGAGAAAAAATTGCCAGAATTTTTCTGTCAGAAAGATTTATCCTTTTTTTTCCTCCTTTTTTTTTTTTTCATAGAAATGCCAGGAATTAATAATATCATTGAAGCAGGAACAACAGAATAGATGTGCAACATGACCCTTATAATTAATTTAAAGGATGCAAATGGCAAATCTAATGAAGGAGAAAGTACATTGGTGATCACTTTACCTGTTATCTTCAAATGTTTGCTTTCTCTGTTTACGTATAGATATTTTTCCTCTCCTGACCACCCCAAATTAGATAGGAAAGAGGAGCCAGTGTTCAAGTAGGAAAGGAAGCCAGAACTCCAGCTGTGCCTGAAGCTAGAAAAGCAGTATGAAAGAGGCAAAAGAATTCTTGTGCTCTTAAAAACAGCAAAACAGCAACAAAGGACAAACCAACTTCTTCCCTTTGCCTCTCCTTTTTCAATCTTTGTTTCAAATGGGCAAATCACTTCAAAATGACTGTTCTCAAACGATCACCAGACTCACAAGACTTATTCTGTCCTCTGAAAATAGAAGAAAATATCCGTAAAAGCTTAATATGAAATGTATCATGGTCCTATTTTCAAAAGCTGTCAGCAGCCATAATTTCTGAGATCTGCAGGTGTTAAGTATATATCTGCAGCAATTAAGTATAAAACCTCACACAGTTTTGTTAATCTAGTTGCTATATTTAAAAAAAGAATTTATAAAGTAATAAATTCAAAGAGCTGGAGGTTCTAGAAATAAGGTGGGAAGACACAATCAAAGCTTTTGTCAACATTTATTTTCTTCTGGTTCCATCAATATTGCAGAATTTCTTACCCATCCTTAATAAAAACTTGGTCAATTTTCCAGTACCTCAACATCTTCATCACTGACATGGACAGTGGGATTGAGTGCGCCCTCAGCAAGTTTGCTGATGACACTAAGCTGTGTGGTCGGGTTGATATGCTGGAGGGAAGGGATGCCATCCAGAGGGACCTTTACACGCTTGTGAGTTGGGCTGATGCCAGCCTTATGAAGTTCAACCACGACAAGTGCAAGGTCCTACACCTGGGTCGGAGCAATCCCAGGCACAGCTACAGACTGGGCAAAGAAGAGATTCAGAGCGGCCCTGTGGAGAAGGACTTGGGATAATGGTCGATGAGAAAATGAACATGAGCCGGCAGTGTGCGCTCGCAGCCCAGAAAGCCAGCCGTATCCTGGGCTGCATCAAAAGGAGTGTGGCCAGCAGGTCGAAAGAGGTGATCCTGCCCCTCTACTCTGCTCTTGTGAGACCTCACCTGGAGTAGTGTGTGCAGTTCTGGTGTCCTCAACATAAAAAGGACATGGAACTGCTGGAACAAGTCCAGAGGAGGGCCACGAGGATGATCAGGGGACTGGAGCACCTCCCCTATGAAGACAGGCTGAGGAAGTTGGGGCTGTTCAGCCTGGAGAAGAGAAGGCTGCCTGGAGACCTCACAGCAGCCTTCCAGTATCTGAAGGGGGCCTACAGGGATGCTGGGGAGGGACCCTTCATCAGGGACTGTAGTGACAAGACAAGGGGTAACGGGTTAAAACTTAAACAGGGGAAGTTTAGATTGGATATAAGGAGGAAATTCTTTCCTGTTAGGGTGGTGAGACACTGGAATGGGTTGCCCAGGGAGGTTGTGAGTGCTCCATCCCTGGCAGTGTTCAGGGCCAGGTTGGATGAAGCTTTGGGTGGGATGGTTTAGTGTGAGGTGTCCCTGCCCATGGCGGGGGGGTTGGAACTAGATGATCTTGAGGTCCTTTCCAGCCCTAACTATTCTATGATTCTATGATTCTATTCTATGTGAAACAGAAGGTAGGACTTCATAGTATTATTTCATTGAACCTCAATTACAGGGAAATAGGGTTTGTATAATTTGAGCTGTCCTCCCTGTTTTCAAAGTATGTGGCACCAAATTAGGTCCCACTGCTGGCTCTGCAGTAGCTTTCCACCATCAGGGCTGAGCTGTAATCCTTGAGCAGAGGCAACCTGACAGTTGCAGATGAATTCTGTTGCACAGTTAGTCTTTCACCTTCATCAGCTGCATCCGTACTGCTGAGCATGGCAGCTCTGAGCTCAGCTCTCAAGACCATATTTTCCACCCATACCCTCTATTGGCCTTCAGAATCATCATGGCCTCACAGTCCAATCACCTCATATTTCTAGTTAAAATCACGCAGAATGTTGCAGTACTCTCACCAGTAAACTTTGTAGCGTATTTCTAACATGGTCTAGGAATTGTTCACTGTACTTCTCCTGGCATGAAAAATTCTCCTGCTACAAAAGATTCTCCTGGTATGAATAATCTGGTTGCTACACTTCCACCCTTCTTCTGGCTTCTGCTAGGACTTGCTGGCTTAAAACAGCATCAGTGAAATTACCTCCATGTCAGTACGGTCATTATTTGATGATACCTGCAGACTGATGTCCACAATTACAATTCCAAAGTGTGGGATGACATTACTCAAATGAGACTCATCAGAACCTTTAATACCACACAGAAATCATGTTTTCTTTTTTTTTTTTTTCCTTAGGGTAGTGTAATGGAAATATTGGGTATCAGTTCATCTCTTATACAAGCTCAACAATTTTATGATTTTTCAAGAAATCCCAATGTATCCCAACAACTCATGATAATAATGCCTTTTTTTTTTTTGGTCCTGCAGGACTATTATTTGGCACATGTAACCCTTCTATTAGCACTTCTGAAAAAAAGTGTTTTCTCTAATAGACTTATATCCAAAGTTTTCTCCTCTCAGTGCCCTGAATTATCTCCAGAAAAACCCACAAGTGATAACTGACTCATTCATCTAGTTGTTGCCAACTCAGAGGCTCACTGCACATCATCATGTGTGGAGAATGAAATCTTTCTGTGGTGAGAAAACCCTTTATACTGCTATGAGTCTAACTCTGTATGCTGTTTTAATTAATTCACTTTCATTAGCTACTGTTTCACATCTCTTGGATTGACTGTGTCCCACTTTTAACATGGCTGATTCATGTGACCTGAAAGGGTGACAGTGGAAGCTCATCGTCCTAAAAAAGCTCTTGTGTTTTTTAAAAATTCCCTTTGTTTATGAATTATTTAGTGTCAGACTTTTTAATGTTGATTTTTTTTTAAAACAGGGAATTTAAAAGGTACTCAATAAAAGTGTTCAGAAAATAACAACTTGGCTAATGTAAAGTGTCAGGATAACATTAGCCTTACTGTTACAAATTAATTTTGTACACATTATAAAACACAACTAAGAAAATAATGTAAAAAAATACTGTAAGATAAAGTAAAACCAATACATAATTAATGCCATAATAAGAGCAATATGATGGAAAACTGTAATGGAACTAAATACAGCACTGTGAAACGCAGCCCATAAATGTGCATAAAATATGCATAAAGGTGCAACTGCTCTCAGCCTGGTCACACAAAGGAGGATTTCATGAAGTGACTAATGGTTCACTTGTTCCAACCTGTAGTCTAGAAAAGTACTGAGAGACAGAAATTTTATTTGTCACTTGAACCATTGGTATTGACTGAAAGAAAAGAAAAGCACCAGGGAAGTGGGAAGGAGGAGAGGGGCTGCCAAGAAAGCTGAAAGAGCATACGAAGTACTGCAGTCAGCAGTGGAAAGTTTTATTCTGTCATCATTTATTCATACCATAGTAGTACCTAAGTACCATAATCAGGGATCAATGCCCTGTTGTGACAGGCTCTCTGGAAACATTTTTGTTAAAGGCAGCACCACCATCTAATTTTATTTGGTGTATTTTCAATGTCATGCTAATTACCCTTCAATGTACAAATCATCTAGCAGAAAATACAAGAGAAGTGTTAAATGGTATTTTTGCTCTTTGATATTTTAGTATAATAAGTAATAGTAGTTAGGGGTTTGTTTAGATAATTCATTCTGTAATTATTGCCCAATGCCATAAAAACATTATGAGCAGAGGTAGAAACTATATTTTTAATTACAGGCACTGTTCAGAATCAGGGCCTCACTGTATCCCAGATACACACTGAGTACTGTTTTCTACAGACAGATGCCAAGGATTGTTGTGCACATGCCAGACTTGGGTATCATTTCACATGCTGAGCATGAGACTAACAAGAGTTGAGTTTTACTCAATGTGGAGAGCAAAGACTTCCGAGACTGATTGCTAAATTGCCTGTGTTATGCTGGGCTTTTCAGTACTGAAAAGATAACTCATGCTCCCACTTTTTAAGCTGCATCCATTTTCCTTCCCTCTGGCTATTTGCCCATTGGCATGGACAGGTACCTGATTTTATGCATAAAACTGAGATGCACAGCTATCTGTCTAAACTACTTTAAATCCTGACCTTAAATTATTTTGAGAATTAATAGCTGAGATGAAGAGTAATTTCTATTTTACAGAGCTTCTGTTCCAAGCTAAACCAATGCTTTAGTGGATCAGATATGACTGTTTTGTTTTATATTCTTTAGAATAATATTTATATTTTTCAGAATCATAATATGACATATTACTAACCAACTCAATATACAAGCTGCGTGTTAGATACGGAAGCCAGTGTATGAGCAGAAAGAGAAACAGGTTTTGGTTTAGAATGAATTATGGGAGAGCAGGCACTTGAAAAGAAATGTGGGCAGAAAAGCTGTCTTGAGTACTAGAAAAAGAAATTCCTATCACTGAAAACAGTACAGCATATTTTCTATTACTTTACAAACACACTGCAGCATTATAAAAAAATTAAAGCAATAATTTAAAAGAAAGAAGACTGCATTATATAGAATATGATAAAGAAAGAAAACCTGTCTTTGACTAGGATGAATTATGCTTTTCAAACCCACTATGATTATTTGAAGTGGTAAACAAAACAGTGTTTACCATTTGAAATGGTACACAAAATGAAGAAGCAGCAATGAATATGATATGCTTATGACTTTTGAAAGGCTTTTGATAAAGTTCCTCACAAGAGACTATTAAGGAAATTTAGTAACCACAGGGTAAGAGGTAAATTCTTGTCAGTGATTAAAAGCTGGCTAATAGGCAGGAAGCAAAGAGTAGAAGTAAATAGACCATTCTCAGTATAGGAAAGATTAATAGTGGGGTACCTTAGGGACCAGCAGACAGGCCAATATTGTTTAATACATTTAATTACGATGAGAAATGGGCCAAAACAAAACATACAGTTATGAATATTTCTGAACACAAGAAGGTTTGAAATCAGGATCTGGAACTCAAGTCTTGTAGCTCAGACTCCTTTCAACAAAGTGGTCAGAAGAAAATTGGGAGGAACATCCCAGAAACACAGAAGCTTATTTCACTTGCTCCAGAAAATGCAACATTACATGAAACACACTATCCAAAAAGTCTGTATTTCAGCAGTTTCTGATGTTATTTAAATACATGAGGTAAATTGCTTTAGCCATTCAGGATGGAATCAACCAGAGATAAGCTCTTCAAGTTACTGCCCCCTCTGACCTAAACATTTAGTTGAAATTCAGGACTCGGAAGAAATTTCTTTATTCCCCTCGTGTGAAGAAATTGATGCAATGCTTCTTTCTTCAAAGGCATGGGCAAAATCCTGCTCCTCTCAGCACAGGGGACAGGTTTCTTAAACAATTTCTCCCTCAGTTTTCAGAACAACAATCTTCTCAAGCTTCTTTTGCTCATTTAGTTGTTTAGGGCCAAATTAAATAATGCTGAATGGAAAAGGGTTGATTTAGTTTTGGTTTGGGGTTTGGGGCGGCTGTTGCTTTTCTTCTATCATTTCAAAAGTTTCTTAATTTTTTTTCCTTTGTTATTTCTTTGCAGACATAAAATTTCCCGAAACACCCCCAGTCGAATCAGTGATGGCAGATACTTTGTGCCTTTTTGGTTTTGGAAGAATGGAATGGAGAAAAACTGTAACGTCTACTACAGCATGGCTAAAGAAATACAGGGATACCATAAAATAAGTGAACAGTAAATCTTTTGACCATATATTTTAAATTAAATCTGTGGTGTGATGAAAGGCAGGGGACAGAATTCAGTGGACTTGATACGGTGGACTTGATAGACTTGATAGTCAGCCCTGTGCTCTTGTTGCACATCTGACAGTGAATTTATTAGTACTGTCTTCTCCGTCTTTGTGAATTTCTGGAACTTTTGTCTGGAACTTCTACAACAGTGTGAATTGCAAAGTATATATAAGAATTCTGTGTTTTGCACACCTTCTGGACCAACACAGAGAAGCAAATGCTATAATACATTATTAAAAACGGATCTTCTCTCTATTGATAGATCTGAGACAAGATGCAAGATGTAGCACAGGTGAATAAATTAGATTAGTGAGTTATATAACAGGTCTCACTTAGCATGGATTATTGTGGAATCCTATCACTGTATGCTGCATACTGGAACTTACTGTATCCTACTACATAATATTTTAGAGATGAATGAAAAGAATGGGGGAAATCTAAATCTTCGCAGCTCAAGAAGGCTCACTGGCATTAGGAATTTAATTTGGATGTACCACTGGGAGAAAGAAAGGAAAGCCACAGGGCAGTATTGGGAAATGGCAGGAAAAAAGAAATATAGTCCCTTACACTGGGTAGTGCACAGCTCAGAAGTTGGAAGGACTGTGCATGCCAGCAGCAGAGAGTGAGAGCATATTATAGTAGATGAAACAGCTGTTAGTTTCTTTGTTTGTATTTTTTTCAGACATAGTTGAGAGAAGGATGATGAAGAAAAAGAGGACCTGTATCCATAGGCATGGAGATCTATCCAGAAAAGCTACTAAGAAGTAGTTACTGCCTAAGTATTTTAGTTTTTAATACACCATTCTATATAATAGAAGACCCCTGCCCAGTTTAGCCATGAAAGTAATATTTGCAGAGAACTCTGATGTTTTAGAGATGACAGTGAGTAGATATGCTATGTTACACATAGCCAAAATTACATTTGCCTGTGCCTATGCTCAAGTGCACTGGTAAATAAAAGACAGTTTTTTCAAACACAGACTAAAATAGAACAAGGAAGAGCAAAAAGAGCAACAAAGTCTGCAAAGCTGCCTCTTTAGAATCTGGACTGCTGTCCTACTAAAGCAGTTAACAAGACCATGCTAATCAAGACACAACATTACAAATTAAAATTTACATGCAAAAGACTGAAATATCTCTGAAAGATATTCTGTTCAACATTCATTTTGGCATTCATAGAAAATTCAATTTAAGGAGTCACCTGCAACCATGTAATTATAATAGTCTTTAGGACCAAACTAATAACTTAATGATTACAAAATACCTGCATATAATGGAGCCTTCTTGGTCAGAAAATCAATCACCTGCATATTTCAGAGGAATATTTACTTACTTGGAGGTGGAAAAGTAAATTTTTACTGCTTTTCATAAATTCCTCTTACCTCTACAGGAACATCACAGAGAACAACATTTAGGATGGCATTTCTTCTTTGTGTTTGTCTCCTTCTTTCATGGGCCATTGGGAAGAGGAGGGTTGTTTCCAAACTCCTGGTAATAATTGTACTGCTGCATCAAGCCCATTGATTGCTTTCTGGATTTCTACCTGCAAAACCATAACAGATCTGATGCACAGGCCATCACTGAAAATGGCCAAAGACCTTTGTCTCATCTGCAGTATTCAATTTCGCAACTTCACGCTGTAGCATATCTCTTCACAGGTATTCATACTAGTGAGTACTAAAACTGTATACTTGCAACGGTCCAACATTCCTTTCGAGCTAACAGGGTGAATACTTCCCATGTCTCAGTTTATTGGGAATAATACACTGTCATGTTCAGCTGAGGTTTTGCTATCTAACATTGTGCTGTGGCATGGAGATACATAGCTAGCAATAGACGCCAATGCCCTTTGCAGAGGTGAAGAATTTAAGGTGGGGAAAGAAAGATGCATAGTATATACACTGTACCTATGAACAAAAACTTTTTCATTTGTTTGACAATAACAAGGAAAAATTAGCTGTCAGTTCTCATTTTGGTACATGATAGTAGTTAGTTCAGTGTAAACTAAATCAGTAATTTAAATCAGTTTAGTAATTTTTGCATTTGAGTAGGAAGAACATGTTTCATCATAAATAAAGAGCTACTTTACTTCAAAAGTACACTACAATTAAACATAATAGCCCTTCATCTTATGGAATGAATCCTGAGACAAAGCACTAAGCTTTGTGTGTCGTCATGGTTAAGTTTGCAGGGAAATGACATACAAGCTTTCAACACCTTAAGAAAAATTAATTACCTAAAATATAACAGACCAAATGGCCAAGCATAAGGATTAGCATTGCTATTATGGATGAGCTGCTATATAGCAAAATTCTCCCATTACATCTTCATTCAACTATGCTATGTAATTATAACAAGTTCTCTTGAATGTCATCACTGCATGTTTAGCTGCTTAAGGTGTCTTACTAATTGCAAGTCACTCCCATGGATTTCACATGGGAATGACATCACGTATAAGTGAAGAAGATTGGGGTAAACACATGGAGTCATGCTCTTTTTTGACATTCCCAATATTCTGTGGATTTCAATTTACTACTTAGATCAATTGATGCTTTCATCTATTATTAAGGATTTAATGGGTCCTTTTCTCTCTGTTGATTACACTTCAGGTAAGATGCAGGAGATTCTCAGCAGAAGGTATGTTACTCAATAGCTGTCCATGACTTGTTAGTGAAAGCCTTAACAGCAGAACTTTTTTGCATGCAGTTCAGTGTTCTGTTTGGGCTTGAAACTCTAGACATTACTTAGAAAAATACTTGTTCATTTTACATCTCAGTTATCTTTTCAAACAGTAATTGCTGCTTTTCTTCCTCCTTTCTCTGGAAATTGTGCATCTGCTAGGAATACTGTGTGGAAAAAATCTATAAAGCTTATCCTTTTGATGGGTCAGGATCCACAGTACTCAGTTATTTAGAAATTTTTAGAACCTCTTGATATGCATCTTTAGATAGAATTTTAGCACGTAAATGTTATGCTTTTACAAGCATAGAAATACTCCCATTTCTGATTATATGGGACAAGACTCAATAGGAAGCTTTTACAGAGTTTTGGTGGTTTTGCATCTGGTACTTCTTGAATCAAAAGGTAATTTCAATACATTTTGAATGCAGCTGTCATGGTGGTAGTGTGCTTTATGAAAATAAAGTCAGGTGTACCATCAAAAGAACCAACCTGGACCAAAACAGACTCCCTTTTAAATCAACAAGAATCAAACTGCAAATAAGAATTTAAAAAGAGAACTGGTATTACTAGCCTTGGTCAGAAGCCAGAAGATGAATGAAATGAATCCAGCTGCTATTGTACTTAATCTCATATTTTTAGTGCTAACTCACGAGTTCTGGCTGTTTACATTCCCCATGACTATGGAGTCATCTGGGAACCTGACATAAAATATTCAGTTTTTGATCTTTTTCCCCTAGAAAACCATTGTCCTGGGTTCAGCAGTAGCAGCCATTTTTAATCCATCTTAGTAGCTGGTGCAGTGCTGTGTTTTTAACTTTTGGCCTGGGAACAGCGCTGAAAAACACCAATGTTTTTAGTTGCTGCTCAAATGTTTAGTCTGACCAAGGACTTTCTGAGTCTCATGCTCTGCCAGGGAGGAAGGGAAGCTGGGAGGAAGCAGAGACAGGACATCCAACCCAAACTAGCCAAAGAGGTATTCCATACCACAGAATGTAAACTGAGATGTAAACTGAGAGTTACCTGGAAGGGCTAGTGCACTGCTGGGTTGGGCTGGGTATCGGTCAGCAGGGGTATTGTATTCTCTTCCCTTGTTATTTCCCTTATCATTATTATTATTGGTGGTAGCAGTATTGGTTTGTGTTATACCTTAGTTACTGGACTGTTCTTAAGTCAACCCGTGGGAGTTACATCTTTTGATTCTCATCCCCATCCCTCTGGGAGCTGGGGGAGGGAAGAAAGGTGGGGGGGAGTAGACTGCGTGGTTCGGATTTATGGCCTGGGCTTAAACCACAACAATCATCTATTCCTGCAGCTAGCATCACACAGCTGTAGGTGTCACAACTGCAGCTCCCTGTATTCACCATCCTCTGCCACTTTTTTCTGGCACCTTTTGTGCTTCAAAGCATCAGTCTGGTTCTACTCACTGGCTTTTGGCACAGAACCAGATTCTGCACAGCCGCTGTCCATTTTTCCTACTGTCTTCTGCACTGAACTGACTGGCAGTTCTGTCTTCCTTGATGACAGTATTATCATCAGGTATCTTCTAGGACAATAAGGTAAGGGAGGCGGCAGCAGAAACAGAATCAAAGTTTTATTTTAGTTTCTTTTCATTCAAATTTACAAAAAGCAGATTAAAGGAAAATAATCAAGGCATTGCAAACTATAAGAAATCTGCCTATGTCCGTATTCTTTCTTGCTCATAGACCACGTCCAGCACCTGGACACCTTAATGTTTCACAACGTAACTCAAGACAAAAAATATTTTTGTAGCCCTATACTTATCCACCTCACTTAAAAGCTGAAGGGGGTGAGGAAGAATATATCTTACACTGGCCAAGAAACGGGAACTGCTAGGAGCTCTGCAGGTACTATGCTCCATAGCTCCTAATAGTATGTACAGATCTATAAACTTTTGTAATCCAGGTGGAAACTCCTACAGCTTTGCCTGGAATAGGGAGCTAAATAAATGTTATAAACAAACAAAAGCCTCTAAAAATGAATGGTTTCTTTTTTGGTTTGGGTCTTTTTTTTTTTTAAGGGGAAAATGTAAATATAGCTTTAGTGTTCTTCAAATGATTTATTGCTACTTTGTATCTTTAGGATAATACAAGTCCATTTTATTGTTCTACTGGATAGCACTTTTTTCCATGTATGGTTGAGCATAGAATAAACAGGCTCATAACTGTCAGTGCATAACTTACTGCCAATGTTGCCTTGAGGTCACATTAACTTATATACCTAATTTTTCTTTTTTCTTTATGTTTTTTAATTAATAGATTTTCTTACATGTAGACATTTAGCATTTTATTTTTTAGCTGACATGGTCTCCTTTTGGGGTTTTCCCTGTGGGTGTGAGAGAAAGAGATTGATGAATTATAATTTGATGAAGGTAGTTATGGTAGCAGAAACCAAGAAATGGAATATTTGCAAAATGCCAGAGGTGAAGGAACAGGATACACATGATTAAAGTTGCTATAAAATCAAAGCTGTCAAAGCAACAATAGCAGTAAAAGAGAAATATTCAAGCAATGTTGGCTTTCCCAGAACATCCAGTGGTGCCATGAAGCATATTATTTAGGCAAGTCTGTTAGGAATAAAGGAGGTTTGGATTGGTTATTTTTCTCAGTCACTACAAAAAAAATATGCTGAACTATAAACATTGTTTGCTCTAGGAATTTCATCTGGGACAACTGGGGATTGCAATTTCCTAATAGCATTCACAGTGAAAACATTTACAGCAGGCCTGTACAAGGACTTACTGAACAGAAGAAAGGTAAAAAAACCTGGAGACCAGACGCGGAGAAATAAAGTGCAGCGGAAGAACCACAGAGAATCAGACTTAGCAAAGGACTGATGTAAGCAGGGTATATGGGCTCTCTTTAATATAAAGTATATTTCATTGTGATCAAACAGGTACAGTCAGACTTTTGGAGTATTGGTGGCTGAGTAAACCAGCCCCCCGAGTTTGAAGGGGCAAAGGAGCAACTGGAAACTAACTCCTCTCTTAAATATAATCTAGAAATTAAAAAAATATATAAAAAACATAATTTTCTCTTTTGTAACTTTATTTTAAAATTTGTTGACAAGAATTTAATGCTTTGCTAGAAGTTTGGTTCTGCTCTAAAGACTAGGAATGATAGGAGAACGTGTCCAAAATACTTTTTTTTTTTCATTTGTTGAGGCAAAAGAAAAACCTAAATGAAGCTTTGTGCATGCAGATAAAACCCTGTGGGCAACCGTAAGACTGGAGAATCTCAGGAGATATACATATTGCTACATATCAGCTAGCCTTGCTCTGGCAGAAGGTGGGTAGGCAATGGAGAGACAGCTCCCATACAGGATAAACTCATGTTGTTCCTTTTTAATTTCTGCTGTGAATAGCTATTGAGAAAGAACAGAACTATAGTTTATATATTCCCTTCAGAAAAGAACTGAAGGGAATAGCAAAAGAGGATGATGACTGCAAGAGGAAGCATATTGAAAATATTAGAAGTGAAATGATTAAATATGATTGGTAGAAAGATAAGTACAGTGGAAACTGCTTTTTAGATTTACTTGAAGATGCCATTATGAAGAAGTGGCTATGGAAAAATAAAACAGACATGTTTTCAAAAATAGAGCACAGAAGCTGCTGAACAATAATTCAGATTGAGCAGCTTTATCTGCTAGCCCAGGGAAACAACATGTTCCTCACATGGAAAACCTCAAAAGGTGCAGGATGAGGTTGTACAGCAGTGATGATGAACAGATTTGGAGTCTAGTATCACATTTAGTGTTAAAAGATCCATGTCTTATCGCTCTTTTGTTCCAGCCCAGATCTCTGACAGTGCTAAAGTTGACACTGTTGCCAACGGTTTGCAAAAAGGCTGTGAGAAAACTGACATAAACCTGGAACTCAGACCAGATTAGTCCAAAAATGTTTTTAGTGACACATGCCAAATGTTCACCTTGAACTTTTTTCACTGAAACAGGTAAGATACAGACTTTTTTTATGCACAGACTGAGGAATTGGGTGAATTTGACTTAGAAATATAAAAGCAAAAATAAAAAAATGCAAAACTTCAGTAGATACAAAACCTACAGCTGCATTTAGAACAACACAAGCAAAGGACTCACGCCAAGGAAGACAAACCAAATATTTCCCTGCTCCATGTAGTTTTCTAAGACATGCTTACTAAGTACTAGAGACATGTCTAAACATCAGCTTTACTGGTTTACATTACACAGTTCTCCATCTGAAAGTGAACTAAAGGATTTAAGGTTTAGCCCTGAAATCAGCAGAATTATTCTAGTCATACTGCCGGGGTTATTAGCTTACCTGTTTCCCTCCAGTGCAGAAAATGTAGCAATGCATTTGTTTCTATAGTGACGGGTGGAGTTTTCCCTGCTTCAAGGAATGAGTTGGGCAGCAATGGAGAACACCCTTAGCTAATGACAGCAAAAGGCCATCAGAGACTTATCAGAACTAGAACTTCTCCAGGAGCAAGTACTTTGCTTTTAATGTTGTCCTGCCATTCAAGCTGAGATTTCAAAGCTGTCTAGAAATACCTAATGCTAGTGGGACTCTGGGCACCAAACTCATTAGGGTTCATTTTTCAGTTTATCTAAACAGAAAGATAAAGGTGCCAAATGTTAAGTTTTTTCATGAAGACTTTAATGTATACACATTTAGATTTAGTTAAGTTTTTTTGGTTTGCATTAAATGAAGTTTTTATGAACACAATAAGTAACACTCCTAAACACGGCATACTAGCACTTTTGATATATGCTAGACTATTTATGTCCCCATCTGTTCGAAAGACACTGTCTGATCCTTTATACCTTCAAGTACTTTGTTGTGTCCTCATTATGTATCCTTGACACTACTAGCTGTATTTGGACACTGAAGTATTTCTCACATTTTAATGCAGTCTTCATGTTATCTGGTTTTTGCTTTCATTTTCCCTGAAGGCTTTAGCAGACAGTGGCCATCTCACAGAAAGCAAGGTCTGGTACTACCAAACAAAGCTTCAAAAGCTACTTGAAAACAAAGAAATGCTTATTGTTTATCTTTTGTGTTCAATCTCATTGAAACCTTATTCGGTAGAGTGCAGTGATTTGAATCAGGAAATTGAAATTAAACAGCTCCTACAAACTAATTTTTAAAAGGCAATACTAAAGAAAAAAAAAAGTGAATTGGTCTTGGATCTATCCAGTGACCAAATCTGATTTTCTAGTTTCCTTACGTAAACTCTAAATCCAGACAGCTAGTAAGAGGATAAGCTTTTAGTTGAAATAGCAAACTTGCTAAGGTCTAAAGGGAACAGACAGAACTATGAAAAAACAGATCTTTGTAACATATAAAATTCACCTGATCTTGTTTTTACAAACCCAAAGCTCTTCCCAATTTTCAACAGTCTTAAGTATGTCAGTAAAACTCTGTATTTTACAAGTCCTCCAACCACACTTCTGGTGACTAAAAGCAAAGCTATAGACTTTTTTTCATGAACAGTCTTATGATTTTTTTACTTAGTCAAGTCCAGCATATCAGAGGGTGAGAGGTCACACAAGGATTTCAGGAAAGACATAAGATAATGCCTAGTGGTGGAATTCTGCAAACATACTAATTACCTGTGAACATAGGTGAAAACTCAAGATGAAAAGAATTATTCTAGAGGCAACCATACACATACACTGAGCTGCTGTGCTTGCTATCCACAACTTCATTCCTGTATTTTACATACTGTATTATCTGTTACAGCCAAGGATATTTCTCATGAGAAAAAAAAAAATAGTATATACCCTTATGTGTTTGCAGGCACTTGTATCTCCAAGAATACCGTCAGACAAAAATACATTAGTTGTGGAGGAATTATGCCACAAAATACTAGTTCCTTGTACCATAAAATTAAGAGCGTCCATTCTCTACCAAAACAAAAGGAATACTTCAAAACTAAGCATGTCAGTCATGCTCTGTATTACATAAAATGTGTAAAATTGGAAAGCCATCCCACAATCCTAACATAACACCGTGCTTTAAGTATGACAAAAAATAACTTCAAAGACCCAGAGCATACCTGGAATACCAATTCCACAAAGGCAGAGGATGGACTTTTAAGTGGGATTTAATATTTCTGTTATAAAATACAATTTTCTCAATTACTGAATGTTTACATGTGCAAAGAAATCTTTGTAGTCTTTTCTGGACTCTAATTTCTATTAAATTCTGATCTCCATTTTTATCTTTCCTAGCAGAATCTTGTTCCTGTTCAAAGGAAGTAATCTCAGGATGAAAACTCTCCAAAGGAAAATGGATTAAAAAATACACAACACTGTTTTCTCCAAAACTCACTGGTTTAGGTCACTGTAGATGTGATATGATAAGATATAAAATTCCATCTGAAATAACAGGCTTTGGAATACATTTACACTGTTATTTCTGTAGTTCTTAGTGCTTCTGTGGTACTGAGGCTCTTCTTAGACAAAAAAGAGATTTCAGCATGAAAGCAATCTCCTTGCTCCTACCACATCTCCTTCACCTGAAGCTCTTTAACAAAGAAAGGCAGTCCAAGCATTTAACTATAGTTCTATCTAGCACAATGTTCCTGCCTAGAAGCTGAAATGCAGTAACAATTTTTACCCAGATCTAATGCCGAATACCTGGCTTTTTTATTTTAAGAGAAAAGTTTGGGAGTTTTCTTCAGGAATTCTAGTTTTGCTTTCATACATGCATATAAGTAAAGAATGACAGTGCATGGAATACAAGTGCTCCTTTTGCAGGAGAGACATAATCTTTTTATTTCAAAATAATTTTAAAGATCATACAGTGAAGAGAGCACAGACTGTTACTTCCTACAAATAAACATTCATAACTATTCTTAAAATTAGTAAGGAAATCAATTTTACTCTATTTTCCACTGGTTATTTTTGTATTGCTGCACTTCCTGGATCTAATCAGGGATGAAAGTAGATCTGTGGAATACTGGAAAAAAAGCCATACAAGCGAGTCCAGTCAGAAATATTAAGTACCAGGGCCTAAATAACAAGCATATTATGAGAAAATGCTGAGTGCAATAATGATAACACAGTAAGGTTCTGAGATGAGGGACCTGTTGGCAACTGCAGCAAAGATCTAGAGGTTTGCATACAGCTACTGAGGATAATAATGAAAGCAGGAAATCTCTCAGCAGGAAAAGAATTCTTTAGCTTTGCTTTTAGTGAAATTACACCAGCACGTGAAAAACACTTTCCACAACATGCAACTGTCCCATGCAAGGGGAACCTAACTTGTGTAAGAAACAAAAGTCCCAGCCATCTCCCTTTCCAGGTCCAAGGCATCAGGCTCACTCTGGAGCACTTTCCTACAGAAGCAGAACACTTTGTGCCTTTCTCCTAAACGGCATGTTTGACAACAAGTTAATTCTGATGGATTGACGACAGCACCATATAGATTAAATATGAAAACCCTGAAAACAGTGATTCACATTAACTGTGACAAAACTTATGTGCAGACAAAAATGATAATACATGGACAATGATATGAAAAATTTGCTTGGAATTTCTACAGATGAAAAGTGGTAGAAAGGTAGCACTTCAAAGGTTCTAAAATTATTATAGTTATTACAGTGTGTCCTCAACATAAGACTAAGTTTTCATAACATAAGGAGACAGAGATTATTTGTGGTTTGGCACGTGAAGTGAATGTTCCTCAAAAAATACTTCAGAGCAAATAAAACTTACAGTGATTAGGACCTCTGTAGTCCTAATGAAATAAAATCAAATGAAATGAAATAAAAGCAAAAAGCTCTCTTTTTCTTAGGTAAAATTGCTAAGAAAATGAAAGGATGAATTCCCATAACTGAAGATAACCTCTTTTTAATAAATGAATCAGTTGGTAACAACTTCCACCTGTAACACAAGAAATATGGTTTCAACATCTTCCTGCAGCTGAAGAAAGAGAGCTGAACCCATTTTGCTAAAGCACATCCTGACCACCAGACTAGGGGGTAAGCCTTTACCTTAGATTCTCAGTGTAAATAATGACTAGAAATTTTATATAACTATTGTAAGATATGAGAAAGACATGCCTGTCCAAATGCACTTTTATTTCTAATTCTCAGGAACCCATTTAAGAGTTAAGTGTACTTGTGTGTATAATCACACACTGTGTCAAAGCAGAAATAGATTAGGTTTGAATTTGAGTCTTCTACCCTTATAACTGAAAAAATAAGCATCTGAACATGCCCCCATTCTCTTGAACTTCTTATAGAGCCTTTAGTGATTAAGACAACTACAATAACAACAAAAGAATATTCTTCTGAAGTACTTCATCAAGTCTGTGATCTATTGAACGTTGAACTATTTCAGGTAGAAAAAAATTAGCTTAATATCAGAGGGTGGGTAGTGTACATGGTAAACGTCACAGAATCTTCTTAATATGCGAGCTTCTAATCCCCTTAGGTGTTTGTGTATGTAGGTGTGCAGTATATATGCATATATATGTATATACATGCACACGTGTATAAGAACTGACCTTTGATTTTCCACGCCTGTTCAAGGTGCTACTTCTGAACCATATAGGGAAAAGGCAACACCAAACTAGTAACTAATTAAGATATAATCCACATAGATAATTTTTATTCAGATAATTCCAAGCAGATGTTTTTTTCAACAGGGAATGCTTGAAGTTCTCCAAGACTTTTCCATTGGAAAACTAGGGAGGAGTCAGATGAAGCTGATCCAACCCTTCGTTGACTGTTATGATTGGCTTTCTAGCCCTTTGAACCTTGGAGCAGCAAAACCAGGCTGTAATGCAGACCATAATCTGGCTATAAGCCCTTATGATTTCAGCAGCAGCAAATAAGATTAATATAGTTTTGAAAAAGCACAATGAACTTCATCGGCCTGATAGATTTTCAGAGTTAGGGCCAAGTAGTTGAATGTGAAGCCACACATTTCTTAGAGTGTCTGGATTCGTATAACATAGGTCTTAATAGAAATTTAAGTGTTGACAGATAAGATGGAATGCTTTCATGTATTTAATGTCTCTTCCACCCTGCTAAATGAGAACTGTAATGCAACAGTTTCATGTGCTTGTAAAGAAAACTACCTTATAAAAATTTAAAATCAGCTTCATTTTTAAAAATGCAGGAAGAAAGAAACGTTAAATAAACATAAACTAGTGTTATCTAAAGTGTTTCAAAGTTATAATGGTCTCAGTGACTTTTTTTTTCCTGTCTATTCTCAGCATTTGTAACAGAAGTTGTTTGAAATGCAATTAGTGAGAGAAGTTTGAAAGGAAAGCTTGACAATTCTGTTCAATAAAAATATTTATTGTTATTTTACTGGTCTGAGAATGTCATGATTTTTCCTTTGGGGCTCAGAATTGCACTTTAATACCTTGATAGATCATAACTGTTAGGTTATTATAAAATGTTGACAGATAAGGCTGTGATTTGTGAAAGCTCCATATGAATTTTACCTTTAATTTCTGTTAACATTTGACAGAGCTTCATGACATTAGAACCAGAAAGTTCATTGAAATTCAGCGGTAGTTGAGTACCTTGCATACATTTCTCATTTACAGATAACACTTGTACATCTCTTGACACAAAGATTCAAAATTAATCTCGTCAAAAGCTGTATGAAATACACACTGTTTTATTTCATAATAAAACTGAATGCATCAAAGGGCCTCTGTGTTGGTAAATTACTCCAGTTGGGCATAGGGAGGATTTTTAATTGGTTTGCATCTTTCCTGTTCTGACAATGTTATATCAAACACATCAAAAAGTAAATAAATGACTGAGGTTGCCCCCAAGGTGGTATGTCAGCAGCAGTGTTTCGGAAATTTATTACCAAAATCATGAATGGTTCATACTGCCTAACAGCTTCTGGATTTTTTTTGTTTATTTGCGTAATAAAGTATGAACAAGCTTTGTGAGTTATGAATCAATATTTAATGAAGTCTAGCTTTCATAACTGACATATTTGCTTATTAACATAATCAGCTATTTGAAGAAAAATATACCAATATAACAACATAAATAACATGCAATAAATAATAAGTACACAATAAATATGCAAAAATTTTGGTTTTCCCCAGATTTTGTGCTTTAGTCCCACCTTATTGACTAGGGTGAAGTATTATTCAAAACTGCTTCTGTATCAGTGATTCGCGGAAGATGAAGAGGTAGCCTAGAAAGAAATTATGTGCAGCTTTTAAAAACTGCATCGTATCAGAGCACTTCTTCAGAGGTCCCCCAGAGGAAAAGCAACCCATCAGGGAGAACACCACTCCCCAACAGCAAATCAGCTGTAGAAGTTAGAAGTCAAGCTGCTGAAGCCTGGTAATTTACAGACTCTCCCTTAACAATCTGCAATACAGAGTGGATAATCCAGATGCCTTGCTGAATATTCTTTTAGCCCTAGAATGAGCATTTTCATATTCCTGCTTAAGAGCTATTGCAGAGGTTATGATTTTTCGACTTTTTTCACTAGTAAATAACCCAAGGTCTAACTTATTAGATATTTCTTTTTGAAATCCTTGAGATATTTCTCGAGGATTAAGAGCATAAGAAAATGTCTAATAAGAATCAAATTTTCTTCATCTTGTGGACCCTATTGACTTTAACATTGATTTCAACAGAACATGCAGAGTAATGGCAGGTTCATAATTTCATATAATAGTTGCATCATCTTTACTACTTTATTTCTAGTTAATTATCACCTTAACAGAACTGAAAGCGAGAACACCATTTTCACCTTTCTAGGTGGGATGAAGTTAATCCAACTCTGTAACCTATTTCATATTTGAAAATATCAGACAGCTGGTATTCAGATCACAGCAGAAGGTATTTAGTGGAAACAACTGTCAGATTTGATTTATTTAGCATTATTCAGATTTACGACCAAAGGCTTTTAACTGATGTGTGAGTTCTAGAGAGACATTTAAATGCCTTTCTGCTATTTTGATTGTTTGTTATAAAATTTTGTCTTTGACAAATCTACAGAAGTGCATTATCTTTTATCATTGTGACCAGAGTCTTTTTGGTTTTGTTGAGATGTACGTGACTTGGGTTGTGTGTTTATTTAAACTAGAGTTATATGAGACTAGAGTTATATGAGACAGTGCTTTCTGAGCCCACACTTTACTAAGGAGCTCCAATACACTTCTAAGGTTTTTGTTCCATCTGCACAAATATTCACATAAGACAGCAGGTAGCTAGGTATATTCTGGTGATAAATATACAGGGTTGTTCAACCAAGTACTGAATGTGGATTTTCAAATGCCTGAAGTACGGATCTCTTCCATTTCCCTAAAGTAATAATTTTATTGGCTACTTTTATATAAGCAAGTATCTTATGCTGGGACGAAAACTGTAGCTAATGAAATGTAGCTAATGTATTACAAATGAAATGTAATAGCTTGAGACCTGGACCAAGATTTCAATTTTTTTGGATGCTGATCTGACTTGACCTTCAAACCTCCTAAAGCTGTGTTACCAGTATGAAACATAATATTGTGTAAAAACAGGCATGTTTGTTAAAAAAAAAAAAAAAAAAAAAAAAAAAAAGCAGCAAAACGGAATGAGTCATTTCATTCAAATGCCAGTCTTCGATAACTAAGACTTTGGAACTAGCAAAGTACTGCAAATAAGAATAAATGGAACAGTTCTTTGCAACAATATGAATGAATGCTGAGAAATAAGAATTTATCTTTTCTCCAGGTTTATCCTGAACTGTTCAGAGGTGTCATACTCCTTGATGTCTTCCACTGGAGTAATAGCATGCCAAAAAGAAAAAAACCCAAACAGATACGTATGAACATGATCAGCTGGAGGATCCTTCAAATGAGCATCACAGGGATAAGAAAAAAGAGAAACACTATTCATTTTTGACAGAGCTGAATGTACAACTCTGAGTGATTCATCTCTAGATAATCTATTTCAGATATAAAACTAGTAAGACCTTTCTTTGAAACATAATCTAGTCAGATAGAGATGAAACCCTAAAGGTCAGGGTACATTCTGGAATTCAGATGCATACTGAGGTGCCAAACACATTCAACTGGAGAAATTTATCCTTAATGTAATTCCCATTCCTGTTCCCTAGACCTTTGTGAGGAGGAATGGAGTGATTCTTGTATTTTCTTATGCTACCACACAGGAAAACAAGAAAAAAGGTCTGTAAAGGTCTGCGGGTCTAAGAAACAATATTGAAGTGGGATTTAAACCACAATTACAGAATAAAGAGACTAGGGATAAATATATGGCTGAATTATGACCATCAAAGTACCTCTACTCTGGAATCAGATCATATGCAAATCACTAGAGATGCAGCCAAATAAGAATGTATAACCTTTTATAACATGTCCAATAAATTTTAAAAAGGCACATTCTGTACATATTAAATGGGGTTTTTGGTTGGGGTTTTTTTGGTTGGTTGGTTTTGGTTTGGTTTTTGGTTTTGGCGGGGTGGAGTTTTTTTGTTTTGTTTTGTTTTGTTTTTTCTACATGAGTGATTTTTTAGTCTAAATAAAGAAATTGAGATTAAGATTCCTCCCTGCTTTATTTACAGGATTTTCAGAACATGCAAAGTCAGTGCAGTAGCATGGATCCCAGCAACTAGCAGTATTCTTAGGGTAAAACAGAGTATTCTGTCATTACATCTTCAACAAATAATGTTCTTTCAAGCATTGTGAAAAAGCAGAAAACTGATGCATGTGAAATAGCAGCTGGCATCCAGTTATGGCCAGCCACCAATAAAACCATTAAGTACACAAAAGTATAAAATAAAACTGTACAAACAGAAACAATTCCTGACAGTGATCTATAGCCTCACTTCAAAAAGGAAATCTTAGTTGAGTGACACATGAAGAATTGTAATAAAAAATTAGAAGCTCAATACCACAGTCCCAGGCTACATCAATCTTTGTTTCCAATGACAGTTTCTGATTTTGAGTCAAACTCTTACTAGAAAAATCAAGATAAGTTCTTTTGCTCACCAATGTCATAGAATCACTATTCATGGTATGCATAATTTTCCAAACAGAAGAGAAAAAATATCTAGGATTTTTTCCTAACAACGGTTAAAGGGGAGGGTTAGTCTCACAGAGTCTTTGAAAACACTTGGATGTGACTTTTTCTAGATGTCAATAATGTTGACCCAAGTTCAGTCAACAGGATCAAAACAATGTTGTGTATTGTTTTCCATACCATCTCCAGCTTTTATACTTCCTCTCAGCACCTATGAATACAGCACTAAAGGACTTCATCATACTCTCATGTTCTCTTCTACTTCCACTGCAAGATGAGAAAATGGTAGATATAATTTTTCTCAAATTAAAATGATAACATGGTCTTGTTTGGCTGTTACATTTCTATTTTCTTACAAGTTGATTATCACCACAATATCCAGACTCTGCCAAGAATTTAAAAATAAATAATGTCACTCTCTTTCTCCAGAGACTGAAAAAATGAGATAGAAATGTGTGTGTGTGTCTGCATGAGAAATTTAATGAGGGAAAGCCAATTCAGTGAGCTGAGTTTTGCTGAATGCTGTGACTTTGAGAGTCATTTTTATTTATTCCTGTGGTAAGTTTCATTAGCTTAGTTCTCCTCCTTGTGCTAGTGAGATTTCTTCTTCTGGTCACAGCTTCATGATTCCAGTGGAATGTAGCTGTCAGAGCTTATAGCAAGGAGTATATTTAAAATATATAGGACTCTGAATATCAGGGAATAAAACAATCTACAACATATATTCACTAGAGAGCCCGAGTGGAATGCAGAACAGAGAAATGATGTTTTCAGTTTCTTGCGATTTCCAGCATTTTGAACTTTCATCATTATTTGCAGTTTCTTTGCAAAGAGAGGATTATAATAAACACATCTGGAGGTCAGAAACCATCATCGCAACATCTGTGCTCAGGAGCCTGAATTATACATTTGTGGAGTAGTATGTCCCAAAGCGCAATAGAGATTTTGAAGCCATGATTAATCAGAACTCTGCAGTAATATTAAAGGAACCATGATAGCTGTATAATATACCTATAAGATATATACCATGTAACATATTTTTTAGGATTCCCAAAAGAAGAGCAGGGCTGCTGAGGTCACAGACTGAAACATGTGAGGGGGAAAGACTCTGGTTCATCAACACTTCTCTAACCTCTCCATCTCCGTCTGGCAGGCAACAATGTTCTCCTTTTCCTCAGATAGTCCTTTCATTTGTCCTTTCATTGGTTCTAAACTACAGCACAAGAAGAGTAATTTTCACACAGCATAGTCCAGTTTTCGGGCTACGAAAGAACAAGAGCGACTGAGAGATCATATTTACAAGGCACAGCCTCATTGCCACCAAATGACTGGAATGGGAACAGAAACTGGTGTAGGCTCAAGAGGAAAGAAACAAGATCCTCCCCTGAAAACCAGTGGCTCCCGCCTCTCATTTTCTGTCAAGATCCAAGCTAAGCAAAGAGTACACAACTACTATAAAGCACATGATCTTTACTTTGGTGAAAACTAGTTATGTCTGGCTTTTAATTCCTAGAGAGTTCAGTGGTAGCTGAAAAGCAGTGCTGTTGAACACTGCTATCTTAAGGCAATAGGGTGAGGCGTACATGGTCTAGGGTGAGGTGTCCTGGCCCATGGCAGGGGGGTTGGAACTAATGAACTTAAGGTCCTTTCCAACCCTAACTATTATATGATTCTATGAATAGTTTAAACATCCCAAGAACTTGATATCCAGTTTGAAAGACCCTCCAAAATCCAGCAGCGAATGCTAGGTTTGCGAGATATGAGGCACTATATGGAAAATCCCCTTACAATAGTACATAAATTTGACATGGATGTAATGGAGTATTGTTGTGGTTTAAGCCCAGCCGGTAACCCAGAACCATGCAGCCGCTCACTCACTCCCCCTTTTCTTCCTCCCCCCACTCCCAGAGGGGTGGGGAGGAGAATCGAAAGAATGTAACTCCCACGGGTTGAGATAAGAACAGTCCAGTAACTAAGGTATAACACAAATCACTACTGCTACCACCAATGATAATAATGATAAATATATGTCATATGCCATGGTTTACAGCATAGGTAAGCAAGTCATTTGTCCATCTGTCCAAGACAAGAGAAGATTCTAGTCAGTAGTGGATCAAAAGACCCAATATCTCCAAAACAGGCTTGTATTCAAGGATGCAGAATACAAGGGAGATGTAGAGGCATCCAGGGGACATGTTCTATTATGATACAATTGTGTTTGCTGATCTTTACAAACAAATCCAAAAACCTAAGCATACTGGCATATTAGTCACTATGTCAGTTATAAAATACTATCTTAGGTCAAGATGGCTACCAGATCTCTACAGTCTAGAAAACTTATCTTACAAAAAAATTAACTTACAAAGTAATGGTTGGAGAAGCTGGAGCAAAACAATTTTTCAGGTTAGTTAATTCCAGGTTCTTCACTGGAATTCCCAGCCTTCTCAGTAAAAAAAAAAAAAAAAAACCAAACAAAAACACCCCCCCCCCCCAAAAAAAAAAAAAAAAACAAACCAAAAACAACCCAACAAAAAACTTTCCCTCCTCTATTCTTTTTATCTATATTCCCATTAATTCTTTTAAGGTCCATTCTCTCTATGAATTGACCATACATCAAACAATACCCTGAGAATTCTTTCATGCCTTTGCTTTTTCTCTCCCCTCCTCCCTGCAGTTTAATACTTTGCTGTTTGCAGTGAAGGTTTTTATATCTTCTATTTTTTTTCCTTAATTTTCCCCAGCTTTTGCCTAAGATTTTCATATCTTTGTTAAACATGTCTTTCCATTTCATTTCAATCCTTAAATGAATTGGTTGAAGTAGAGTTTATAGAAGAGTTGCAGAGAAAATATCAGGATTAATGGGTTTATGGAGGAACACTAAAAGTAGCTCTGAGAAGAAGAAACAGTCATTGGCTGGAAGATTTTTTTCAAGCACATGGCTGTGAATAAAGCGTTTATACACTTAATATGAACATACATCTTCTGCCTAATCCTGGAGATACTTAAGCTTCACTGGCTCCAATGCAATTTTTTCCAAAACATTTAGAATTGAAAACTCAGGAATCAACAGAACATTTTAGTCTAGACAAGGTTCAACAGCTTGACAAGCTTGACCCAGAAACTAACCTGCTGAATACCAAATGCAAAAGCAGGAATCTAGCAAAGTGGAGAGAGACCAGAACCCAAGACTGCACTCCTGGCAAGTGTCCTGATCACTGAACTGCAGATCTATGTTTCTCCGCTCACCAGCTTTCTGCATAACGGTACAGCTGTACCAGGAGAGGAATGCATGCCACTGCTGCCTTGCTGGTTTGGTAGGCATACTCCCAAGAGGTAGAGATACCTACTTACATCTGCTCCACTAGGCAGAAAGGATTGAAGTACAGCAAAGTCTGTGAAGACACTAAGAATTGAGTACAAGCCTGCATACTAAGTGCTAGGCTGTTATAGAAGAGTTCTTCCACTTTTATGTGTATTTTTAAAGACAGTAATGCTTGAAACTTGTAAGGGGAGGAGGGATGGTAGTATAGGCACCTATCTGAGGAGGAAAAGATGACTCCCTGAGGCTCTCATTGATCAGTCTTTACTTTCCTATAAGCCAAGCCATGATGGCAGCTTTGAATCCCATCCTGTGGTTTTTAATTCCCTTATGTACTAATGCTGGGAGCCTCACCACCCAGCTTCTACCTCTGGATTCAAACTGGATGTCTAATAGATGAAAACAGACAGCAGAACTCATGCCTCCCAGGGAATTTAGCCTTTTACAGTGCATGCCCTAGCGCTCATTTTAAATTGAACAATATTACTTATTGCCTAAATACGGATAAGTCTAAATATGAATATCCTTACACTCCAGTAAAGTAAAAGATGGTGGTGCAGCTTATGGGTACTTCAAATATACTTGCATAAGATGAAGATTTAAATTTCAATTAATAGAATCAACTCAAAGGACTGACTTCAGACCTCAATATTACTCAGGAACAAGAGGCATGAGAATCCAAGAGTCAGTCTGCAAGCTGCCCTTAAAGTTGCCCTTAGTTACTGATTAGCCAAATGAATACTGAGTTATGGCCTTTTCTGGAACTAGCTAGGATTTGAAATTTCAGTCAGCCTTTTCCACTTTTTTTCCCATGTCTGCTTCCTACATTCCAAATATTTATGAATTTCCATTGGGTTAATGATGTTATTCTTTTTGGTGAATGTCATCTGTTTGGTAAATATCACCAAATGTCATGTGTTTGGTAAATAATGTTAATTGTGTGCCCCAGCTAAATAAAGAGGTCAGACTATTTACATGAGTCTTAAACTGTTTATCACATGTAGTACAGAGGAGCCTGCCTGTGCTACAACCATGTGGAAAACAGATACAGGAGTAACAGGCAGTTATGATCATAACCTAAAGCATAAAAATATTCTAGGATTCTGACATAACTCCAATAACTAACTATAGGTAAGTTTTGCTCTGTAGTCCCAGACTGGAAAACCCAGGGTATCGGAAGGCTTTCTAAAGTCACTACTTTTGTCACTTTCTTTGGTAAGAGTCAGATAACAGCTGTAGTGAAGAATAATACTTTTGTTTAATCTGCTTACTATTGGTTAAGCCAAGTCCCTGGTAGGTATTTGGCCAAGAAAATATAGGAAGATATTCAGGTGTCATTGGATGTAATTTTGAAGTTTACACACTTTTTTAGCCTGGCAAGCAAAAATATTTCACCCAGGATATTATGCATGCACAGGGCTGCCAAAAATATGTTTAAATGTTACAGATCTACAGTGCCATCTGGCCAAGCAGCTTTTCAGATATAGTCTAGAGACATAAGAGAGAGACACTGCTGGATATCTCATAAGATACATAAGGGAGTTCTATTTCTAAGGTATCAAAGATCTTATCTAAAATACAGCAGACCACTGTCAAACGTAGCCACCGTTATCTTTTCCAAGAGAATAAAGGAAACAAAGCAGAAAGGAGAAGCATCATAGCTCTCATGAGCGTAATATTTTCATGTGTGTGCTATGGATATATACCTAAATATACAGACCAACACATTTATTTGGATCCGTCCAAAGTGACATGGTTTGCCACTACTCCCACTGATATCAGTGGGACTAATATTAGAACTAATAATGTACAATGCAAAAAAGGAGAAATAAATATCAGTTATTCCTTAAAGGAAAAGACCCCCCCACCCCCCCCACCCCCCCCCCCAAAAAAAAGGAATCAAAAAGGGGAGAAAAAAAGGAGCATCAGAAATATGTCTGCTCAATCTATTTCTCATTCACCTTCTTGATGCTTTAAATACTTTTCATTACCTGTTGTAAAAGAGGTACCAGGTACCATTTTACCAGCTTTCTAGCTTTGCCTTTGAGATCATTCAGTAGTGTGGCCTCCCTCTGATTTTCTGCTTTTGCCAGCATTCATAACCTCTGCAGAAATATTTTTCGAGTGAGGAGGAGATGATATGCATTTCAAACTGAGGAAGTTTAGGTTTTATGCAACGAATGACCTTAACTTGCTGACAAGAGCAAACGTTACATAACAGCAGAAATTAAGAAATTAAGAATTGCTAGAAACTCATGAGATTTGATACAATCATTTAATACTGGAACAGTCAGGGTGGGGGAAAAAAACCCACCATAAAACAACCATAGTCAGCAATACACTCAAACGTGGCTTCTTTTCCTGCTTCCAAAGATTCTCAGCAGACCATCCTTTCACAAATGCATTCATATTTAGTCAATGAATTTTCTGTTTTCATCATTTGGAAAATAATTCTTTTTATTAAAAGACTGAGTTTTATTAAAAACAATACTCAGCATGAAACATTCTGAAAAGCTAAGAAGTGTCATGCCACTTCATAAATAAATTACTATAATTTTCAACCTTTCTTAAAGAACCATGACTTTAAGTCTCCAGGACAGAGGAATCTCTGAGGGAAGGATTTAGCTGGTAAACATGATTAAGGATTTTTTAATCATTATAAACCTTGCCATAGAGGATAAACACAGATTTCATCTCTACTATTGCACAAAAATGAGGTAGACTACTCTAAAACTGGCTAAGGACAGAATCAGTTTTAAAAGCCATCTTAGAATAAGCTGATGTAAACAACTGTACAGGTTATAATTTTGGACAATACAAACAGGTGCCTTCCCAGATCATAGTGCCCTGAAAGCCTGAGTTTTGGGGGAGCAATATTAAGAACAGCATTCCTGCTGCACTAGGAATAATGCAATTTATTAAAATAAATAAATAACCATCCATGCATTCTAAGTTTCTGTCACCAACACAAACTAATTGAGTAGGTGGGCTTGTTATATACTCAGAGGAAGGCATTTATCCTCTTATCTGGCTTACTTAACTGGGTCTCTGCCAGAGCACTGAAGAATCCATCACCGAACAGTAAAAGCGAAGTCTATCCTGTGTCACACATCTATAAATAGGCATGTATGTATATGTATGGGCATGTCTCCATGTATTTCATTTTCTAGTGCAAATAAACAAGCACATTTAGAATTCACTCCAGAGCATTTCCAACAATTAATTTTTGGCAAGTTTTGAACAGCACAAGGGCACTGAAATGTACAGCCTGTGCTCTATTCACAAGAATATAAACTGTATGCATTGCATTCACTTGTTTCAAGTACACCTGGCTGCTAGTCACTCCCTGCCCATGTTACGCCAACACAATGAATGAGTTTCATATTTTCTGAGCTGCCACCTTGACTGGCAGAAAGAAAGAATATAAGTGCTCAACGCATATATATGAAGACACATCTTTATATATGGGTGTCAATACAGTATAAAGCACTAATCCAACACAATCCTCCACATAAAGGACTAATCAAACAGACTCATAAACCAAACAGAATAATTCAGTATCTTTTCTTCACTATCCTTTCCAAAGATGCAGCAAAAGAGAAACAATTCAATATTGATCTTTAAGCCCTCTTGCCCAGCTGATGAGTGGAAAATTCAGTTGCAACAGCCACTTGGGCCTCTACACTTGATGACTCTTCGTCCTTCCTATAACTATCCTATTAGAAGGGTCTTGCCTGCTGCTTTTCCTGAGGGGTGAAAAAGAAATTTAGTGTGATTATACTGGGGCAAACACGGTCCCTGAATCTCTTTCACATCAGCCAAGAAGCTCTTTTCTTGCTTATGGCAGCATCCCTCTCACTCTGCCTGGAAGAAACACACTTTGTCAAGCCCCATGAAGAAACAGTAATCAAAGATAAAAACCTGTTCTTTCCTGTCAGGATTAATAAGAAATGAACCTGAAGTATTCTGCTGACAAGGATGAAAAGGCAATATTTAAATTAGACCAAAACCTAGTATACCCTGTATGTAATTTGATTAAACAGAAATCTAAGTGATCAGTGTTAACAAGGGTCCACTTTGTTTTCTGATAAACAGAGAAACGTTAAACAAACTCTTCCCAATTAAAAATGCGGCCAGACTGCCTGCTGCTGCGTTCAGTGGAACGAGGGTGGCCTTCACAGCGACGGATGCAGCAGCAGCTGGCAGCCGTCCACCGCGGTGCAAGGGGGACCCAGCTCTCCTTGCTCAGGTACTTATCAGGGCTTCCAGCAGTGAGGCCGGCGCCACAGAGCCCCCAGCGAGCAGATCCCCACTGCACCCTGTGACAAGATAGCTGGTGGCTACTCACTGTGTCTAAATTACAAATCCACTTGTATGAAACTGAGCCCGCCCAATGCCAGAAACCAGACAAAGCCTATGCAAAGAGTCAAACCTCAGAAGGGATAAAGCAGCTCCTAGAGGAGAAACAGTGATTAAATAAAGTCCAACAAATGATGCCAATAAACAAGTTTTCAATTACCAAAGGACACCCAGGCAGCCAAAAAGAGGCTGCTAAAAGCTGTAATCACACCACTCTACAGTACCCACTTGAAAAAGTACAGAAACATATAATATATTTTGGCTGGAAAAGAACACGCAGAACAGACTAAGAAAATTGCAACCTGCTACAAAAACAAGCTTGAGTGCCTTCTATTTAAGAGAGTGGGGCTACATTTCAGATCCCATTTCTTCCTTCAGGTGAATTATATCTCTGAATCACACAGCAGTTATCTGCCTGCATCTGTTTTTCTTCGACACCATTATATCCTCCTGTCCTTGACCCCCTCTGCCAAGCTCTGGGGACTGCTAATGGGGCTAAATTTTCCAGGAATATTTGCTTGTATTTATAAATGAATTTACTTAAGCCACATTAATGTCATTTGTGTATTTGCTTTCTGAAAAAAAACCTTGTTCATTTGGGTTTTGCTGGCATGTATGTTTACTAAAGTAAATTCCAAAGATGTAGCCAGAGGTATTAGGATCAGAAAAAAGCTTTTAAAATCTACTGAAGTGTGTCAGTGCATTTATATTTGCACAAGACAAATGCTTCTCACTCAGCCAGCCAAGGAAGAGAAAGAAAATTTGGAGGCTTCCTGACCAATCAGAATTAACTAATACAGCATGAGGAATAAGCGCTGAAAGCAGAAAATTGTTGTTAAAGAATCAAAAGAGCTTCATGTGTTACTAGACAGTATTCATATATTTTTACAGACTAGATACATTCAAACATGCAATATGGTCATATTTGACTAGGTACAGAGGACAAGTCTATACTTTATAAGAGAGTTTGTGGCTAATCATTCATTGAGCTGAAATAACCCAACACAGTGTTTCGCCATCAGGTCATGCCTCTAGTGAGAGAACAAATGAGAATTTCATGTCACAAGGTGGCTGATCAATGGCTTATTGGATATAGCCAAGATCCAGACAGCACTTTTTTGAATCATAATGGCATTTTTTATCATTCATGCTCCCAGTAAAGGTAATAGACTGATGCTGCCCAGATTTTTTTACATTCAATATATCCTCTCTCCATTTTATCTTCAGGCCTTGATTTAACTCAGTAAGCAACAGGCTCCCAAGTACAAGTGTTGGCGACAGTAACAGCACTCCTGCTTATTAAATGGATTGCATTTTGATCTCCTGGTATAAACAATGGTCATTTCATATGGGAATCACAGCTCTGACCATCTAGATTTTGCTACCTTCTTTAATTTTTCAGAAAACTAAGCATTAAAGCTGTTGGAGGCCAGCCCTTGCAGCAGCCAGACTGATGCTGATATTCACACAATGAGTGTGATTCACACAAATACACTCCCGCCTCCCCCAGAACTCCCTATAGAGGAATTTAGGCATGGCTACATAGTCAGATCAGCATCAGCATGCCTCCTCCTTAGCAATAAGGACATGAGACCTAATGTCTGAAAAGAGTTATTAACAGAAATAAGTATATTTTTCTTGGGTTTATAAGAGACTTGGGTAATTCAGGTATGACGGTCACAAGTGACAGAAAAAGTCCTGTCAGACACCAGATTGAATTTCCTTTGCTGTGGGTTGCCTTTAGAACTGTGTATTTTTTTTTTTTTTTTACAGATAAAAACCTTGTAACCCTGTTATAGACAAGAGTTTTAGGGTTTCCTAATAATAAATATTTTGCACAAGAGTTGTACCATTAACAGATTTTCATCACACACTTGGAGTCATAGACAAATTCCAAACAATCAGCTGGAATGAATGGTGCCAAATTGATCTGAATCATTGAGTGGTCTTGGGTTTGGTCTGCCGTTTCCCTTTCTTACAACACCAAACTTCACCATTCACTGGCTTCATCAGTCCTTCTCTTCACTATAATATTAATAAGCTTTGTTATACTCTACAGTTGATAATATTTTGATAATGTTTAGGCTCCTTTACTCATTCTTCATGAAATACCCCTTTTCTTTCTCCATACAACACTCACTGTCTTTCAAGTCTTCATATAATCGAATAGATGCACTACCTCTCAACTAGACCTTTTAAAAGTCTCCTAGGACAGGAGCTCATAATCTATTAGGGATTTATTTGTTTTCATAAGCAAATCTATATTTGCACATACACTGTGCTACACCAGATCTCCTAAAAAAACACGAACCATCAAATTTTTTTCTGACCTATGTCAACCTGGTAAGTTATCTCATAGTAACAAGCCCTGGGGAAGACAAATCTGAGTATGGGTTAGAACACAGAGCATAGGGGACTCAGAAGAACCATTTTTTCTAATTAAAGTACTGTGCAATTCTTAAATTATTTTGCTTTTAATTCCATGTTCACACAACAGCAGACTAACTGTAAATTACACTTTATTTGGTTTGTTCTTTCAGTAATTTGTAACACTGGAAGAAAAGAAGTGCATGTCAGCTCAACAAATTAAAGGCAAATGTGGTTTTAATCATTTTCACTTTAGCCAAGATCATTAGCATGGCACAATTAAGTATATTCTAGGAGTTAGCAGAAGAGACTGCAAGGCTGCCATTCCTGCTGCTGAGCAGTAACTGGGGCGCTGCTGGGAAATTAAGACACCAGTAGCTTCTGCCCTACACCTGGCTCTCCTCACAACAGGCACAGCAGCACCCTTCCTTGACTTGACAGGAAAGGAGCTTTTTTTGTTTTGATGCTCCTACCCAGCCTAACTACATCCTACCCATGGCAAATATCTGTCTGGAGTATTTTCTGCCCTTTGTAGTCACAAAAAATGAAACCACCCTCTTGCTGCAGGTTAGCAAGCTCTCCCAAATTTCCATTAAAGGAGTCTGGAGCATCACATGGAAAATGTAAAGCCTTGTGGAAATCAGAGACACCAGTTTTTCATCCTATTTTTTGCCAGCAACATAGTTTTAAAGCATTTAAATCTGTTTTGAGTGTGCTTGGCTTTACATGATACAGATTTGAACCTCTCTAGTCTGAAAATTAGTCTGAATTCTTCCAGATCAAGTATTTAAAGTACTCCTTATGTGAAGGCAAGACACATAACATTACAAATTATCTCATACACCTTCACTGTATTTTTCAGGTCATTTGTGAGCTAAGCTTTGAGGAAAGACTTTAGTTCTTTCTTAGATTACTGAAATTGATTTGCACTTCACTGCTTTTCTAGACCTTTAGGGGCATTACCGTGAGACTTTACCCCCATTGCAGGTGTTATTATGATCTCGATATAATATGCTGTGATTCCCATAGCTAGTGAATTGCATTTAGGAGGACTACACTGGATTAACTAACAGGTTAATTTAAACGGCACATGTTCTTATTTGAACTATTTGGATGTCTAAACCATGTATTTAGACATAGTTGAACTCAAAGCACATACTGATGATAATATATTTGGCAACCAGAGTAAGCAATGATTTTCCAAAGCATTTCATTTTATCAAACAGACCTTTATAAGGATTAAGAATGTTCCCAACAGTCAGAAATAATGGTAGTCCTTTCTTGGGGATATTTGTACTCATTTGGAAAACAGTATCTCCTTGCATCATGCTACATGGGATTACATCCAGGAGGATATACACGCATGCTAAGAAACATTACTATAGTGAGCAAAACAATTTCTGGTGTACAACCTAAAAACATTGCTGTGACATGCTAGCACCGAACAACTGCAAACTCAGCCTCACTGATGCTGCAAAGATTTCCTCAGCTGTCAAATTCTGGAGTCAGATTTTTCTCCGTGTATTCTGATGTATGTTGAAAACAGACTGGGTACATTACTACCCCAACTTAGCTAAGAACCATGTAAGAACTATATTTGAAAGAACTATGTTAAGAAACACATTTATGTTAAAAGAACTGTATTTCCAAAGTACTGTCTTTCAGAAAGGAGAGAGCCAAGTCTCTGGCTCTCACAGTTCCATGTGCATGATGGAACAAAGCACAAACATGAGTCTGGGGAATCTCCCTCCAGGCCAATTCTGAAGGGAAAATGCTCTCAGACATTCAAACAGACTCTCGTCCATGGTTACAGAAACCTAACATTGGGGAAATCAACTCCATATATGTCCCCTGAATTCTAGCTCTTCCAGGTTTATTCAAAGGAAACCAAACACACAAATAGCACAGTATGGGAGAATTGTCTGCTCAAAAAGCCCAGGTTAAGAACTCTAGTAAACTCTACTGAAAACATGTGATATTAATTCCATACTATCAGGGCGGTATTGTCTTTCCTTCAGTTTCAATTATTGTTTTCCTGGTAGCTGAAGGTAAAAGGCTATTCTCTCCTCTGCTTTACTCCCAAATGTACTGGCTTTTTTGTAACCTGAGCAAGTCTGCCATCTTACATAAATGTAGCAGGGCATAGTTACTCCTCTCTGTGTTGACCGGTGGGAATTTTATAAATCACACATTTATTCATAAACTCTCATATGACACTGTAGTTCTTCATATACATGAACAGATTTGTAACACACATTAGTTACATGTGAAGTAACAAGTGAAAATTCACAGCCCAAATATTCAGCCCTGAGACAATTCATATTTAATGTATTAAAGCCTAGGAAATGTGAGTTTCATGTGCTGTAACAAACAAATCAGTCTATCTGCAGAATTTCTGATTTAAACATATTTCTGTTTATAGAGCAAAACAAATGTAACTTATGATCTTGGAATTTTGTGAACTCATTGGAACATGAACTGTTTTCAAAATGTAGCCATAAATGTTCCTGAAGGAAATGCATTAGGACCAGACCACTTTGAAAATCATCTGCCCCCTTTGGGAGTCTTAAAACAGAATCTGCATCCACCTGAAAATATGTTCCAGTTGTGTGCCAGTTACTTTAAAAACTAGAATGTTATTGAAATTTTCTTCTCGTATGCTTCACTGCATGATCCATGCATAGAATTAGTGTTCATCAGCATGGACTATGTTGAGCAATGGGATTCCTGCTTGTTATCCAGCTGTGAGAAATGCACAAGCTGTAAAATAAGTTAGGAAAGGAGTGAAAGAGACTGAAACCAATGCAAATGAGCATAGTAACAGAGGGAAAAAAGCGTAATACTAGTTCTAGAAGGAAATGGTAGAAGACATCGATAATTCAGGGTTAGACTCTAACATTTTCACACCAAATCACTTGACCTTTTGATGTATATGGTACCTTCTCAGGTCTGCAAATATGACATTTTTCAGGGATGCTTCTCTGTGAGAACAGTTTTGCTTGTGTGCTTATACACAAATTCTTCCCTTCAACTTGACAGTTTTGTCTTTACTTTGTATGGAAATAGCCTCAACATTGATGCAAAATATGTTCCTATTCTAATCTTAGGTTATTAGATTTTTACTTATACCTTATGCTTGTGATCCTTTGAAGACAATAGATTTTACATGTTTATAGTAAGTGCTTACTTATTTAATGAAACAAAGGTTAGGAAATTCCCAGAGTTAAGGAAATTCCCAGAGAAGTTCCAGTGTTTGCTAAGAAATTACTAATACCAGAAGTATTCAATAACCATAGCCATAAACCCCAAATTTATTACTGCCAACTGTGCTTATATGGAATCTACTACACAGCTTTCTGACTTACTCAATACTTGAAAATTTATTATTTCTTTGGAGAGAATGTGTGTATGTATGCTACAGAGACTCATGCACTCTGCAGACTACTTGACAGTAGTCTTTCACTCCGAACTATAAACATATTACGACTAGTGAAACAGGAAAAGTTTGGCTGCAGGCAAACTACCAACAACAGCAACTTCTAAGAGACCAAGACATTATCTCTTTTTACAAGGTAGCAGCTGTTGTGATCATGATCTTTATTTACAGAAAACAAATTCTTTAAAACATTCATGCTTTAGAAGAAAACATGAGTATACAAAACAGTGTAAAGATTTAAAATAAGGATAACTGTTAGTTTGCTACTAGGGTGTTAAATCAGTAGTGCAAACCTTCTTACAAACCTTTAGTTTTAAGCTTGTAACAAAGAACTGTTGAAACTCATTAGAAATATTTTACATTCTCTAATACAGTGCAGAGTGCCTGTAACTGAAAAGTGTTTCCATCTTTCTCCAAGATAAAAAAACCTTTGCTGTCTCTTAAAAGCTTTAAAAATATAACTTTTCTCTATGATATTGGTTGAAAATATTGACTGCACAATAATGGTATTGTGTGAATTCTGAGATGTCTGTATTCAATACATCTAATGGAAACAAATGATCTTTGATCAGATCAAATTAGTACACAGGTAGGTAAATTAATGAGCATTAAGGCATCATGTATTTCAGTTAAATCATGATATTTTTATCTCAAAGTTGTTCTTTAAATGCTTTGTTTGAACTGAGTTGAATATTTTTCAGCTTTAAAGGCTTAATTATCATATATTTCTGACCAATTGTAAATTGATATCTTACAGACTGATAACATACAAGTAGTAATCTACCAGTCATCAACCCTTGAATGACATTGTTTTCCCTATATATAAACTTTAGGAAGACAATATAAAAAAAACATATGTAAGTTTTAGAAACCTCTGTGTTTTGCAGCAATAGACATCATCTTTGATCTCTTAACTATATAATGTTTTATCTATCTTGTGTTGTACTATTTCTTCCAGTAATAATAAAATATTCATAGCTAACAATTGTAATTATTTTACTTTTCTTTAATTATGGGGCTCCCTAAAGGTGCAGTCACAAACCCATGTGGCTAAACTGCTGAGAGCTGTTTCCCTAAATAAGCACTGATGAATGATCTGCCAGTCTTTGTGTATGTTTGAAATATTTTTGTTAATTACATGGAAAGCAACACCTTAAGCACTCTTCCTTATTCTCTCTCCAGATGATTGTACTGAATAATAATAAGCACAGTCACTATAAATAAAAATCTCCTTTCCCTTGATGCCCTTAAATGTCTACTCTTTTTTTATGCTGAAAACTAGGGCGGTAGTAGGCTATGATATTTTTCTTGTTTGGGATCCAAGTCTTATTTTTAGATACATTATTACTGCTGAGGAAACAGAGAAACTCTGCAAAGAGTGTTTGTGTAACACAGTTGCATATTTTTTCCATCTGGGGAAAAAAAAAGATTTTCCTCAGCCTCCTTTAACATATGGAGTTTGTCACATCAATCATTGGTGGAGAACATGTAGTGGCACCCATGTCATACGGGTGACAGGGCTGTTTTACATAGTATCAGTATTTCAGATTCATGCCTTCCCAAGCTACAAAGCACAGATATTCTACTTAGCAATAGCATAGTTCTTCCAGAGAAGAACTGTCTTTTGTCAAGTGTGCTCATCAGAGAGATGTAAAAATGTTACAAACAATCCAGTAGTAATAATCTAGGTACTTCAGCTTGCAGTCCTTGTCTAGTTGCATAATAAATTTAAGCTGGGTGCTTAGTACATATGGGGATCATCACTAGGGAAACCATTCCCTTGGGACCTATACTCATTTAGAAACCTTGTCTTGCTTTTGTGTCTGTCTCAGTGAAACAGTATTTCAGAGAAGATCAGCAAAATTTCTAACAAAATCTTGTCCCATTTATTTCACTTTTAACTTTAAAAATTAGAGTGGAATCGTTTTTTTTTTTTTCTCAAGCCCCAAATGTAATGTAATGGGTCCGTTACGCTCTGCCACTTTCCTGTCACAGATCACCTACTCCCACCATTCTTGTGGCTCATTTTCTATACAAAAATGATGCCAGCTCTGTAGTACCCCTGTCCTCTTGTCTGCAGGCACCACAACATTGTCAGCAATTATAATTTACTCTAGTAAAGCATTCACTGCCAGTTACTGTTCAGTCCATTGGTGTGTTGACCTCTCTGCAAATAGCTAGATAACTAATTTAGGGTATAAGTGGCTGTGATAATTATAATTTAATTTAATTTCCTTTCAGTGATTCACACACAGATGTTTTGATATCACTGAAACTATCAGCTGAAGGGACCACATACTGTAGACTGCCTAGTGCCTAGAAATTTAGTAGTGTCCTAGAGGACTTAGGCAGGGTATGACTGCAAAACTTTCAGTTTCTACAGACTACAATTTCTTAGAATGAAATTGTAATCCTCAAACCTCATCTGACTAGGAGATTTGGCCTGGAAAGCCTGAATTTTTGTGTTTAATTAAACACCACAAACATTTGTTAGGCATGCCAGTGATAACAGCTTTGGCAACCAAACCTGTCTGGTTGTCTCTCATGCATGTAAAACCTGCCAGGACAGTTTTTCTACCCATGTCAACTCTCTACCCTGTTCTAGTAAATGTTTTCTAGGTCAGACAGCCTCTAAAATATAACCTCACAGGTGGAATTAACAGTGTTCATCTTTCCCTTAATGTTTTTTGCCTATTCAATGAACAGAATATTAACATAGGGCAATATGATTCAATGTCCACTTGCCCAGGGGAATTCAAATAATTTCTCCTAAGGAATGACCCATTCTTAGCAGACATCCTCTAGTGCTGAAACTGCATCCATGACACGTATGCTTAAATATTCATTCAGAAAGAGAAAAATCTACTAGTTTAATATTAGAATACTGATAGTGCGGTGCTCCCGGTTCTGCTGATGAGACTGTCTCCTTGAAATGGGCCTTTCACCTGCAAAGTTTTGCTGCCTGAATGCCATGTGTTTCAGTAAATAAGCTCTTCATTTTTAAACGTGGACTGAAGATCTACTATCATAAATACTGAGCAATAAAAATCCTTAGAATAACAAATTCCTAGCCAGTCAGTATAAGCAACAAATCCTTTAAGTTTGCTTCACCGAACTCCTGGTGGCAAGGGAAAGCAGAAATATACTTTGTCAGTTGCAGAAACACAAGCAAAAATTAAGAAGTCATTGTCATATGGGTCCCTGGTGAGCCTGATGACAATACTTGACAAAGCATGTATGTCATTAATGTCCAGGATAAGAATGTATTCCTGTCACAGGTCTTACTGGCAATAATGCTCCTGTAGGAGTTTGCCTAGAAAAGCAAGTTGTCACTGCTGCCTCTGAGTGTCCCTCTCAAAGGAAATGTATCACTTTGCTTTTAGAAAGAGACAAATAAAATAAAGCACTGAGTATGACACAGGAAAAAACCCTAAGAAGCCTTTAAAGCATGCATACAGTTTCATGTCCCTTCCATGGGACTTGTACAAAAAGGACTCAAATGACACAGATGTTTGATAAAAGGAAAGGCAAAGCAACTGTGATGAGTATGCCTATGATCATCTTGATAGGGAAGCACCTTTTGTCCAGTAGCCTGCAAATTTTGCAAGCACACAGCACATGAATGTAAAAAACTGCAAATCTTTCTACATAATGCATTTTAGATGGTTTTCCCTGCTTGAAGAAGTTGTATGTAAACTGTCTGTAAAGGTGATTTGTATCCCTGAGTATAACTGTTTCATTTGGCTTCTGGCAGCAAGCAATTGTTTGTCAGATGTGATGTTCATAAGACCCTTAACTATAGTCATACTAGCAACTGCTTCTATAATACTTAACATATAAAACAAATTATAACAATATCCTTAAGATTAGCATAAAAGTAATAGTGCTACATAAAAACTCATAAAACCAAAATGTATGGCTACAATAACCATATTAAAACAGCCATAGTTCTGCTTTAAATAACCATATGAGCCACATTTGGAAGATATTATAGTATTTACTGATTAAGCATAAGGAAAAGTCTACTGCCATCATCTCAGAATAAAGTAATCAATCCCAGTTTCTGTCTTTCCTCTAGGTACTGGAAGGCCAGCTCATAATAAAAGCCCAACAGAACCACCTAAGAAACTTCAATAATCCTTTTATAGTTTAAAAAGAATTAAAACACATCCTTTTAATGCAATCTTTTTGAATTTTTCCCCAAAAGAGTACAACGATGTGTTACAGGCAGCAAAAGTACAAGATGCATATCATTAAGTGAACAGTAAATCATCTTCCTTTCAGAGAACTAGACCTCTTGACTGCATTGGACTTAGTTAAACATAACACCGATGCTAAAAAGTTAAACTTACACTGATGCTAAACTGGTACAGGAAAGTGAATTGGGGCAACGTATCTCTTTTAAACAGTGACATCATTAAGGGCCATAGAAAATGAAAATGCAGAATGGATTTGTCTGAATGAGTGCTAGAAAAGACAGCACCTAAATGCTGAGAATATTTTTCTCTGGGTGGAAATCTGAAGAGAAAACCCTTGCTTTGTCACAGAACTGTTCTTTCCAGTCAGTGTAGCAGTTTCATTTTTCACTTGGCAGCTGAAGTGCTGAAATCCAGTGAAAATGAAAACAAACAGAAATGTTATGTTTCTGAGACCAGTAAAAGAAAAAGGCAAGAAGATTATTCCAGTAGGTGGGGACCAGTTAAAAGGCCTTCTGCACCTCCACTGAGGTACTCAGGGATGAGCATGTGGGTGTGAAGGAGAGGAGGCACAGAAGACCCATGGGAAAGGCATAGCCAGCTGTCTCCCATGCCCCACGGCCCCTGCCCTTCCCATGGCGTGGAAGCTATCCTAAACCCATTGCACACCAAGGAGGGATGTCTCAGGAATGAGGCAGTTCCTTACCTTTCTACCTTTCCTCCAGCCCTGAGCTCAGTACAGTGACCCATTAACAGACAATCAGGCAGAGAAGAGCAAATAAAAGAAATACCAGTCATTTTTCATTTGCTTATGGACAGGCAACTTATGATGATACTCTGGTGATTACTTTCTATTGAATGAATCACCTTCTGACCCATTCTCCTCAGTCATTTTCATTGTATACTAAATTCTGTTTGCCATGTCAGACCCTCGATTTTATCAGAGCCACTAACACAATTTTCCGGAGCAGCAGCATTAGCTCAGCTTCCTCATTTTGTCTCTGGTGCCTTGTAGTTCAATTTATAGGCGGAAATAAAGACTTGTTGGAACTTGCCTCCTTCCCCCAAGGGTAATCTTAATCCAAACCCAAGGGCAGAATGTGGGCCTAACCTCCAGGCTTTCTCTCCCAAGAGCTATATATCAGCAGATGATCCATATAAGTCATATCACTATCATTGGATAAAAAGCAATTTGCACTATCAAAAGCAGATTTTCAGCATGGAGAGATTCAAAAAGATATCTGAAAAGGGAGCACACTGATTTTCCTTTTGGTAAATATAGGAGGTGAAAAATACACACACAAAAATAAACAACCCTAAAGCACCAAATGATCAGAAAATTACAAACCAGTTCAATAGCAATAGAAATATGTTTGCATAAATTTATTTCTGAGCCCTTCTGCACATTCACATTTAGCAGTTATATACTACTTAAGCAATCAATAAAATATATCAGATATTATAAAATACTATAGAAAATCTTTTATGTTTTATTATAAAAGAACACTATGTGAAAAACAAAATCTGTCAATTTTGAATATAATAGGGGATCCATAAATTTCCTCCCTCTCTCATTGCATGGAAGTTTTAGATCTGCTTAACACTAACAGTAGCCTGATCCAGCACAGCATTACTTTAGTCTGCATGTCTGCCTTGGTGTCGCTTAAAACAACTTCATTGAGAATTAACCATTGCTGAGCTCTCAAAAATATGTACAGGGCAATTTCACATTCAGTTAGCAAGTAGGAACTCAAGACATGACTGTGTCATCAGAATAAAAATGAACATTGCACTCAGTGCACTGACTTGTCAGTTCGTTTACAGAGATCATAAATAACAATGGTCCAAGGATAGATCCCTGAGGTACTTCTGTAATGACATCCATTAAATCTGACATGATGCTGTTTAATAACACAAGCTGTATGTGCACTCCTAAGCAGCTAGCACCCAGTTAATTACAGATGATTCCGTACCTAATCCACTCAATTTATCCTATAAAGGAATATAATTTACAAAATAGACAATAAAAAACAAATTTAAATGCACTCCAAATGCATTCCCTGGAAACAACTCACACTTAATCTGCAGTGTCTGAAAGTATCTGATTTTCTCATTCTGAACTAACTATAAACATTCTAATATTATTCTGTTCAAGACTCCCTTATTATTGGTATGGCAAATGAATACAGAGTCCAATATTCATGCTGCTGGACTGCCAGCAAGGGGTGCTCCACGCGAGCACACCCAAACTGGATCATTGGTGTTCAAACTGTGCCTCTCCAAGGAGTGCTACACAGCTACTGGGTAATCTGCAAGTCTGAGCAGGGCAAGCCTGGCTTCGGCCGAGTCTCACTCACTCTGGATGCAGTCTGTGCTGCCACACTTCTCTCCAGGGAACAGTGAAAAATGCTGAACGAACATACTGGCGCTAAGAGGGCATCAATTCTTCTTTTGGAGATGAAGAAAAGGAGCTGATGTGATTCCCAGTGACAACCAGAAAGTGTGAGAGAGGGAGAAAGGTGAGAAAGAGAGGGAGATCAGAGACACTGCCTTGGCTCGCTTTTCCACTTAAGAATGAAGGGAGAGTAGGATGTCTCCATGGCAACCATCAGAAAGCATGGAAAAGCAGAGAGCAACAATGATTATAATAAGATTAGAAGAGGTCACACAGATCATCAAACAGTCCCCCAAAATCTCAGGCAATCATGTAATAATAGCCACTTAGTCTGGAAGCGATCTGTGGAACAAGTACTTCACACCCACACATAACAAACTCCTTCCCAACTTAGGACTAATTTAAGATTTGTAGTTTAAAATAAAAACATTTAAAAAAAGAAAGAAAAAAGGAAAAGAAAAACAAACAAACAAAACCAAACCCAAGTCTCAAAAGATGAAGATTTATTATAATACTCTGAAGGAAAGGAAATTCAAAGAACGGGTATCCTATATTTCTGTTTTAGGAAGGAATCTACTTGCTGGATCTGCTGGGTGATTTTAGGAAAAGTACCTCACCTCCTGCTATTGAGCAGGCCAAGCACAACAAACTCTGCATATCTGCACTGATCGGTCTGATCTCTGAGAGAATTGCTTCTCAACACCAAATCTAGGAGCCATGTTAACCCCCAGGCTGTGAGCAAGACACATCAGTGAGACTTCCAAACACTAAAAGGAACATCAGTTCACCCCTTCTGCATTAACCTTGTCTCTGACAAAATATTAGTATGGGCTGATGCAGAAGGTACTTGTTTCTTTAAGAGTTATTGGAAAAAATGAGAAAAGGCAAGTGGACCCCCACATCAGGTTTTACTTGCAACACACTGTTCACTTCCAGAAAGTGGCCAGATACCAGTGGTGAACAGATATGAAGCTTCAAAGAGAAGGAACAATTTACTTCTCTCACTACTGGGCGGGTGATATTTTTTGCAGGGCAGAGAAGAAACACATTCACACACTCCTCCTAATGGCCAGAGCACAGGAGATAAATCTAGCTGCAACATGCTAGACAGAATAAAATAAAGATACTCAGTCTGAAACTGAATGATGGTCCACACCTTTAGAAATATGCTGAGTGTTGCCATTTCCCTCTGATATTGGAAGGAAATCTGGGGGAGACAAGAGTGCTTGTAATCTAATGCACTTACACTTGTTATTTAGAGACCAGTGACTTTTAATTTTCAAAAACACTCACATGGTTATATATTGCTTTTAAAACCATACTGATGAAAAAGCAGACAATGCACAGTATAAGTCTCCACTAAACTGACACTGACCTGAGCTGCAGTTCAGGGTGAAAAATCTATAACTAATCCTTGCATGCTCCGTGTGACTGGAGCTAGGAAATAAAGACACTTTTCTTACCTACATCCCTATCCATCACACCTTATTAGAGAGGGTACTTTATGTTTCAGCACTGCAACTTTCAGGAGTTCCTGAAGAATTCCACTGCCCCAATAAATAAATCAAAAAGTCAAGTATATTCTATATGTATTTGTAAGACAGATTCTGAATTGCCATTCTCACATTGCTTGATGGTTTGTGCTGCATTTTGTTACCGTTGCAACTGTTTCTTCAATGGCAGGTTACATCTAATTGGGCAATTTGCATACCCTTTATACCTGTCACATTGCTACCTGTGACACTTCCTCCAGGAGTGACTTGAAAGTGCAAGTTATATGTGGCATTTTATGGCTACAGGACATCAGGAAAGGCAGCTCAGCTGAAAGTATGAAGTCAGTATGCATAAGATACAGTCTTCCCACCCTTGTGTGAAATGCAGCTAAGCTTTATGGCTGCTTTACTCCAGAATGAGATAATCCACATGGCGGAATCAATTTCAGTTGATTTGCCTTAACCTTCCTAAGTCCTTCTACAGACATGGACTTAATTTGTGTCTTACTGACTCTGCCCTTCCTTCCTCTGCAGGTATCTGTCTCAGGCTTTTGTATTTCAGCTATTTGAAGCACCATTCCTATACCTGTTTTCTTTCTGCTGATACTTTCTACAGCTGTGGCAGATTACATTGTTTTTTATTTCCTATGGAAGGGCAGAGGGTGAAATCCAACATGTTAGCTTCTTTTCAGTATGCTTGGCAGCAAGGAATATGCAGTTCTGCCTCCCACACTATCTTCTCCATCCTCTGTATTACTCTTTGTAACAGATGTTTTCTCTGGCCTTTGCTTCTTCCTGTCGCAGAGTCCCTTGCTTGCACCAGGACATTTTTACCCTGTCATTTCAAAGTCTACAACAGCTTCTTCTGCCAATAGTAATGCCATTAGATGCACTAACAAATATGTCACACAAACGTACTGGCACGTATGATACCTGTCCCAGCCACTACCATTGCACCAAAAGCTTATGACACCCACTGAGGTAGGGCCAAGCCCAACAAGTGCATCTTTGTCCCATCCATGCATTATATCAGCACTGGCTTTGCACCTGAATGTTCACACAGACTCATCTCACTGTACTTCTTAATCAATCTTACTGTATTTTCTCAGCAGGACCCTTTTTTCCTCTCTTTTTCATTTTGTTCAGTAAGAAGGAAATATTTCCAATTCCACAGTGGCTAACCAAGTGATAAGTCCACTAATGAGGGGCAAAAGCAGAATGCATAGCATGCCTGGATAAAAAGAAAGTGTTGTTGCCTTATCGTTCTCTTACTTTAATAATCTCTCTTTAGCAGAAAATCACATAGTGGAAGTTCAATACACAACCCTGAGCTTTAAACTTCTGCTTGTCCTACAGGGGATTTCCTGCCCTGTCGGGTGAATTCCACTTAATAATACTGAATTCCTGCAACAGAACAATTCCTTCCTGTGGGAATTTAAAGACTTCAAGACTGTTTATTATATTTTTAACTGGTGATTTTCCCTGCAGCTTCAATCATATTGGGTTTAATTTCATATAAAATGTTTATTCCCTTCTTATATTTTTCTTCCACAGTCTCCTAAGCTCACTTCTACCTTGCCCACAAAGATAAGAAAAGTTACTTTCAGTTCGTATTATCTAACCAATATGTAGAATGCACTTAAACCCCCCCACAGAGAGGTGTTATTTGCAAAATGTATTACCTTTTCTTTTCTTCAAACACTGTGCGTAATCTCTCCCCTGCTCCAGTCTCTCCGGTGTGACATAGGTAAATTTCACAATAACAAAGCATGCTCAACCACCACCTCACTGTACATTACATGCTCTCCAGGAGACTTTAACTCATATACTGTTATTTTGGACCCCAACAAAAGAAGCACTGCAGCTCTACACAGATAAATTCGGGTACTCTTGTTCCGGTTAAATAATATTTTGCTTAAAAAAAAAAAAAAAAGAGAGAGAGATCTGGAGGTATTTTAATATTAAATTACTATTTCAAGTGGTCTAAACAGCAGAAGAGGGTTAGTAAACCCATGGCTCTTGAACTGTGCACAATTTACAAGCAGTTCATGTAGTCCCAGCTCAGACCTCACGTAACCAGCAAGAGAACACAGGAACTGCTGAGAAACACAACCGCCCAGGGCGGGGAAGAAACAAGACAACAAACGGAGTACTGAGCTCAATGTTGCTAATTCAACCTGGGACTTCAGTGAACACCTACTGCAGCACCAGCCTTTGCCACAGCTATGGGCTGTGTTCATCGACAGGCTGTCAGCTATGAGATGTTTGCAGTTGGTGGCTCATGTAAGTAGGAAGCGGTTACCTTGAACCCAAAGGTACTCTTTGTACAGTACAGATTACAGCAAAGCAGCACAAGGGCACGTATAACTCAGCACTTGTCCTCAATAACACTTCAGTTATTGGAGGAGACCACAGCAGAACAGACTAGGCTCTGGGCTTGCATAAGACAAGACAGGGAAAGAGAATTATGTGGTTGAAGGAGATATACCAGCATACCAGACTAGTCCTCAGGTCTGAGCCAGCTTACATTAGGGCAAAGCACGTCTGCATAAGCAGATTCTTACTGCAAGGCTTTCTGGCTCACATTCTCATCTGTTTTAATTTAATGTAAAAAGAAATGTTAGTTCAAGGAAAATATTTATGTAATGAAAATTGTATGTTACAAATGTAATTAGAGGTATAATGAAAAGTGCAAAAGGTCCCCAATCTCTTTTCAGTTCCACATGTGCAAATCTGATGTAACTGAATTAAGTTAGTTTCTCTGGTGGGGATAAAACTGAAGTGCTCAGCAATAAATGATTTGCATACCTCTAGAAACATCTATGATAAAACAAAGTGTATCAGAATATTAATGTTTTACTTATGCTGCATTTAATGTTATACAGATTTCTATTTAAAGTATATTCAGCTGATAATAAAATATCTGTCAAATAATAAATATGTGGGTTATCTGATGAACCACTTGAATGTCTACTTAACCATTTTAACTTTTATTTGGACATCGACCAAAGCCAAAGATCTAAAAATCCACATACTTCAAAAAAGACAAATTTTTGATACTGATTCTGTAGCCTGGACCTATCTTTGAGTTGTGTAAGTAAGTACTCTGATGATATCTGTTAAAATACTATTTGGAGCTAAGCACTTGCACACCGTACATCACTATTTTGTTTGTTTTTTTTCCCCACAACTACATTTTATACCCTGGCAGTTTGTTAAAAAGAAAACAAAACAAAACCAGCAAACAAACACAGCAATCTTATCATGCAGATTAACATACAAACTGTTATAGTAATTTTTTTCTTTTAATCGCAGAGGTAGTACAAAGTAATATGGACCACCTTGTGGCTACATAACATTGCAGTTTTAACAGAGGGATGTGCTCAGTGCTATAATAGTTTTTCCATCTGTAACCTCTTTGATTCTGATGATGCAACCATTTTAATTAAATGCTACAAGTAATAGCATAGTATAACACTTCAAATTGAAGAAACCATTTTCAACATGTGGCATAAGGTTTCGTATTTGGTCCAGACCAACAAAGAAAATAAAAAAAAGTGTTTTATTTAATACTTGAGATTGTAAGACATTTTTATTACCATGTAAAGTTTCAGAAACATTTCTGAACTATAGAAACCAGTTTCAAGTTAACAACTGAGGTTCTGGATCCACTTCAAGGCTAGCAAAAATAAAATAATACTTGAAGTTTAAATCTCTCTGAAGGCTGTGAAAAACCCTTTGATATTCTGACTTTGAAAATAGTTCACTTACAAATTTTAACTACAGCACAGATAACCATCTGATGGCTGCTCAGCAGATCATGTGAAATGAAATCAGCTTCAGTCTATAACATTTAGGTCTCAGTACTTAGTACTCAGGAGCCACATTAGTTAGTGGAAAAACCACAACCCTTTTTATCAGCAATGGAAGCATGCATCTTGATCTGAATGGCTCAGGTTTCTGGAAGCATGTACTTTCCATAGAAGGCATGCCTACATGCTTTCCAAACTTTTAACAGTTTAGACTATGCAAACACAACTTCGCTTTATTTGCATCGCCATCTCCACATATTTTAATTTCTTTTCCCTTAGTAACTGTACCCTGATGGAAAATGAAGGCTTCCTACTTGCAGACCAAATAAGAAAGCAACACACCAGTTGACATCGGCTTGCATGATATCATATACATTACAGAAAAAATCACTTTACCTGTCAAACAAAGCGACATGAGAAAAAAAGCTATTGGTAGGTGTTCTACCATTGACCATCATTATCCTATATGGTAAAAAGCACCATTTTCTATCAATAGCTACAAATATGAAATTTAGAAAAGATAAATTATGATTGTGGAGAGAGGGAAGAAACTAAAAATTATATCATTCTTTTTCTAAGAAATTATAGTGAAGATTATTTGCAATTTTATATCTCTGGATTCATTGTCTTTTTTTTTTTTTTTAATGTAGGTTACGCCAATATATTTAAAGACAAGAAATTATTTGCATCACATTTAAAGTCCCTTTACTGTTACCTAATATAAAGTAGTGCAAATTTAAATGAGAATTGGGTCACTGCCCTCTAAAATTTTATTACCTTCTTAACACGGAGTTAATTTACATTCGTAAAAAGACTTGCAATACCGTCAGCTTTTTACAGAAATACTTTATACATACTAATTTTCCTCCTCTTTCTCACACATGCAAAAGCCTACACATGGACAAGAGTGGCGAAGAAGACCTTTGAAACTTAAATTAAAAAATACCAACTATTTAAGAAATATATTTTTAAGAGTGAGAAGCATTTGAGGCCAGAGTACGAGAATCAAAAGTTCCTGAACAAGGGAGGTTAAGATCAATATGCCATTTTGCTATTTTTTATCCAGTCTCAGTATAATCCCAAGAGATGCAATGGACACTGTATTAACTTAATTGTGGAAAAGAAGATTGGGAAGCTTCAGGAGAAGCCTCAACTCCCTTAACCTGCCTTGCCTGAGGATATACCCTACATGCCTGCAACCATTTTATCTGGCAATTTCCTCTCTTTTATCAGGTTTATTGGCTTTTAATTTTCCTTTCCAGCACTTCTTTTAATTTTACTTAATTTTGAATTTTATAAGAGCTAATCTTTTGTGCTGAAAAGGGGTATTTAAATAGTTGATATTCAAACTATTATTGCAATGCTTTAGCTATCATAATCACAAACACTTCATCTCTGAACTACGGTTTGACTGACACTCTGCAGTGTCTGTAACACTGTCCTGAACTGTTTGCATTCATGAAAACAAAAAGGCTGTAAGAAGTTTGAGGATAGAAAACCTTAGTAAAGGGAAATAACCATGATATTGTTCATCTTCGATAGCTGCTAATTTGATTATTTCACATTCTAGAGTGTTTACTGTTCCCAAATTTCAGCTAACTTTTCCATGATCACCTTTGGTGTGATGGTGGATGAGTAACTGAAGGATTCTATGTACATAAAAGATACCTAACCAAGGCCTAGGCAAGGTTGCGGCCCATAACCTGCTTCAAAGAGGCATTCACTGAGAATAAAGAGGTATCCACTGAGGCTATGGAAAACTCAGGGCAAGATCCACAAATGGCTTAGGATGCAGGTTCAATCTGATGGGAGAATGCCAAGCACTACCAGGCTTGCACTCCTGAGACTCAAACAAACTGTGCACAACTGTGCAGTGAATCTCTGTGCCTAACTTCCCTGCCTGCACGTGGGTAAGAGTATTTCCTATCTCACAAGGTGTGAACATACGTCTGGCCAGTGTTTTCACATCCTACTGTATCATAGTTATGGAGGAGGGGAAGACAAGAACTATAATCTGACATGGATAGTAAGTCAGTGCTCCCATCCTGATCCAGCATTGGTTCTTTGGAGACTACATTTACTCTAAGTGATCCTAAGTCACAAACATTAGGTTACTAAAAAACTCAATCAGGAAAAGGGGACAAAAGAAACTTACAGGAATTTCTTTTCATACTGAAGATGTACTGATGTTTCAGCATGAAAGGAAAAGACAGAAAAAGGAACTTGGCAGTAACATCAACTTGTTTTCAAAAATGTATTTTCATAGTTGTCTCTGCAGAAGAAACCTTTTCAGCATTCATGTGTTAAGCTTCATTTAGAGTCTGGATGGTAGTGTCCATGTTCACTTTCAAATAAAATATTATTTATGGGCTGATCTTACAAATATTTACTACTGAACATATGGGTGAATGTTCAGCTGGTGTAAATCAGCAGAACCACCAATCTCATTTACATTAGCTGAGGTTCCTGCATGTTATGTTTATTACATTAGGGACCCATTCATAGGGATAGTATGCCCTTGTAACCATCTATAGGTTAGTTAATCCAATCTACATGTGGATGATGATTGCAGAATCTCTCCTCTACTTATGTTTTGTGCAATGCTGAGTTTTAAACTGTTGTTTAATTAATATTTTCTTTTACCTCACATACAGATTTAAGACCAATGCTGTGCTCCTGATATTTTCACAGAAAACAGCTGAAAAGTTACAATATTAGTTTGTAAACCCTTAATTATACAGTCACATGAAGCATTCAGCAATGTACATCCCAGGCCATAAAGATGTGAGCCATAGTATAACCCTGAGCACTTCCTGGGAATGGCATTAATTCTTTGGCTGCCATTCAGACCACTCAACACTTTACAGGATTTACTCAGCAACCTTCATGTGGAATCAACAGCTTGTCAGAATATTCTACCAACATCATGTGGGTTTCTGGGACAAGAGAGACAAGAAGCATTTTTTCCTTACATACCTTCCTTGTCAAAAAAGGGAGTTTTATTCTGTGAAGATCTTTGGTAAAGTCACCTACTCTAACACTCAGAGTGATCCATTCCTATATATGAATTAGCTTTGCATCATTATTAAAAAACTCCAAAACACAAGAAACCCCGAGGGGGATCAGTATTTTGCTTTGTCTTTCAGCTGTGGATGAAGTGGAAAGGTAAATCTAAAAATTACTATTGCAGTCTGAACCAGAAGTTATGCAACAATAGAAATTTGATCTTTTGTCACCAGCAGTGTATATAACCACAAAAAGCAGTATTTTATTGCTAGATTTGCCTATTCGCTACACACACAAGCTGTTACACAGCATGCAGGATGACTGGAGGTAAAACCGAATTTTATCCTCACCCCTCTCCCCCCTCTCCCAGCCTGTCTTTTCTCATTTTCTCTCAATTACCATATTTTCCATATTGTTTCCCGAAGCATTTATGGCTCACATTTTGAACTGTGGATCAAATCCTTAAAAAGCACATTTCCCTCTTTTTTATTTTTAATTTTTTTTAATTCCTTCCTCCCTTCCTTCCTTCCTTCTTTCCTTCCTTCCTGCCTGCCTCCCTCCCTCCCTTTATTTCCTTTCTTTCCCTCTTTCTTTGTTTCTCTCTTTCTCTCTTTCTTCCTTTCTTTCCTTTCTTCCTTTCTTCCTTTCTTCCTTTCTTTCTTTTTCCAGACAACTATTCAAAGCTGTTGCTCAAGTACGTAGTAATAAAAGGTAGCAGACAACTGACCTCCTCTATATTTCTGGAAAAGTAATTAGTAAAATTCTGTAGAGACCTGGAGACATAGGTGATATATTACCACCTGTAGGTGGTTTAGAAAGGCATATTTTACAACACCCACACAGTCATAATCAAATTACATATTTTAATGTAGAGGCAGTATAACAATGTTAGAGGGAAATGTGCTTTTTTAAGCAAGGTATTTCAGTTTTCTTGGACTGATACTGTCTCCTTTAAAACATCTATTATTATAGACCCAGTGTCACAAAGACAACTGATGGTGGAGGCAGACATAATCACCTAAAGTTTTCAACCCTCCTTATCTCATTCAACAACCAATAATAGCCTTTCTGCTAGAATTTTGCAATAGAAGAAACAATGTAAACTAGGCACACTCATTTTTCATCTTCTCTTTTGGGGATTTTTGCTTGTCATCATCACTGCATGCATTTACCCCTTCATAAGTGAGACCTAGAAGCTGTCTTCAAAACAATATTTCAGGTAAAATGTTGAAAAGTGTGATTGCTAGCCAGTGATTTCAACCAAGACATCTTATTTCCTCTTTTAAGACTAAATCTAAATCTTAAGTATCCTTGAAGTCACATTCCTTTCAGTACATATACATTTCTAATACTGGCAAGAATTTCAGATTTTCCTACTTTTTCCCTTTAAAAGGAAAAAAAAAAAGTTTTAATTTCAACGACCTTATTTTTACATACTTGAAGTACTACATATAGTGGTACTATTTATATTACTTCAAATAAAAACATCCCCCAAAACTACAAAAATCAAGGCACTAGAAGGAAACAAATGTACCATCACACGATGCTTTTCCCCAAACAAATGATTGAGAGAGTTGATCACCTGAAAAAAAGTAAATAAAGTACCTGTCAAGTGACCTGCAGAAATGAAAGGATGGGATGCAACTAAGCTAATAGAGAGGAATGTGAAAAAGCAGGTACACCTTTTGTATTGCTCATGTCAGAGTCTCCAGATGGAAAAAGGACAGGACAGTAAAAGATAAGTGGTTGCGTTCTCATTCCCTCAGAGCATCTGTTGCTAGACATACTGGTGCCTCAACAGGAACATGACACAACCTTCATATTGCTCACCTCCTGGTTCTGGGGCTAGACAGTGTCAGAGGGGGGATGGAAATGCCTGGCATATGTCAGGTCCAAGATGTAGTTCAGCATAGTGTCCTTTTCATAGGAAAGCTCTCACAGATCCCTGGATTTACACTCAGTCTACTTTTCTAGTGATTTATTGCAACAGAGCAACTTGTATTAGCCTTTATCTTTATTTTAATCAGAAATGGGGCAATGAATGCAAGAAAATAAGCACCAGTAAGTAAATTCAAAGTTCAGTTCCAGAAAAGTACAAATCAATTTCTGATTGCATGAACACAGGACAAAGCTTGGAAATAGTTCTTGATTAATAATGATTATGTTATGAATAGATTTACCAGAAGGAGGAATGCAAATCAAAGATTGCATGATGATTTCTCCGAGAAGCCCTCAGGACTAGAATCCAGGTTGGGATGAATTGGAATCCATACAGAGGTATTGATCTACTATTTGGAACCTGTAAGAGCAATCGGTTTTCTGGCATTAATTATATGAACATTTCCCTTGATGTATCTCTTTCTGTTTCTAAGAGTTTGGGCTTTTTTAAAAAAGAACTAAAAATTATATCCCCAGAAGGAAGACAGGGAGGGAGATTTCTTCACACTGGTGAGAACAACACCAGTTCTGTACAAGCTTCAAGTGACGTAAGTAATTTTCTGTTTCAAAAGGCGCAGTACAGTTGACCTGTCCATTATATTTGTCAGAATGACATGGTAAAGCAGCTATAGACATTTGGGATTGAAGCTGACTTGGGTCTGATCAAGTCAGACTACATCACCTCTCAGGCAAAGGAGCCTGCATACAGTTAAAATTTTCCATCTAGATATATCTAGACAAAAGATAGATCTGGACTGTAAAAATAAACTCAAAACCAGTTCAGGTGTCAGTGAAATCAAGAACTTCTAGCTATTTTAATGGCGAAGATAAGATAGTGAAGTTTCTTGATTTTCTGGATTTGTGTCTTTCTTTGGGTTGTTTTGGTTGGTTGGTTGTTGGGTTTTGGTGTGGGTTTTTTTTTGGGGGGGGGAGGGGGTTTATGTGTGGTGTTTTTTTTTTTTTTTTTTTTTTTTTTCTTCTTTTTGTATAGTGTGCTTATATTTAAAATTGGCTGCAATGTTTATAGCCTTATAGCCTGTTCTGGCCTAAAGACCCTTAATAGATCTCTGCGTCATATGTTGCATTTTCTGATTTAGTTGCCTTAGTTACAATGCAACAGCAAAAAAAAAGGACATTTTTTTATCCATGTATCTTAATTTATTGTCAAAGGGAAAAAAAAAAAACAAATTTACCACCCAGAAAAACAACTAATAGAAAGGTACACTGACCTGCTAAGATGATACAGCAGGTCTGCAGGTAACCTGAGAATAAAATCCACGTTCTTCACTTGTCAGAGCACATGTACGCCGAGACTGTACATTTTTAGAAGCAGCATAGCCCAGAACTTAGCAAAGGATAAAAGACCCAAGTTAGTTAAGCTTTCATAGAGTAAAATTAACGATCCTGCAAGCATGCTATTATAAAGACACATACTATTGATGCAGTGCATCAATGTCTCTTTTCATTTGGTTTGCATGCTTTCTAACCTTTCAGATCTATAACCCCAATACTCAATGACACAGCTGAAAGTTTCAAACATACCTTACACAAGCACATTCATTCCTCTTCAAGGGCTCTGCTTATGCACTCACAACACTTCTGTGGAATTCTAGGTTGGAAAACTTATTATGTAAGTTGGTACCACCTAAAGTGATCAAGGATCATGCATGCTGCTATAGGAAGCAGAGTGCAGTGTAAATACATGTATGAAGCTGCTTTTCACCTCACAAATATTTCCACCTGTGAAAACTGCTTTGAGTTTTCTTTCTAAGCCCAAGATGAAAAGAAAAATGTTTTGCTTTTTCACAAAACTAAGAAAATAGGATTTCCCTGCATAGCTTGAACTTCCCTGTTCAACTGCCACACTGCTCATTTAAATAACTATAAGCCAAATTTTGCATTTGGATTGTACATAACTCTTGCTCATTTTAAATAGGTGTCATCTAGGAGCAGAATTTGAGTTAATCTCAAGAGTATGTACAGAGGAAAGAAATGGGAAGAAGTGATGAGATTATTCACAGCTGATTCCAATTACTGTGGAGCCACTAAATCCAGAACAGTCTCACTAACAGTTTCTTAAAGACGTCTAGTGAAAGGAGCTATCAGAAATGCCAAATATTGCTAGTGAATTCTGAAACTGTGACAGAGTTTTGCTTTGGTTCTACATCTCATGAATTTGTGATGACTTTGCATATTATTTGCTTAAATAGACTTCCTCCTATAATTTTGCCAAACATAGCTGTATGCCAAAGTTATTCAAATCAATGGACGAATTCGAAGAACTGAACCTAAAGGTGAGTTAACTGAACAGGAGTTTTGACTTTGGATGCAATATCAAAAGTTTGGAGGTCTTGTTTTAATTTTTACCAGAGACAGAGCACAGCAGAGGCATCTCTTCACTCACAGATTTTTTTAAACAACAGCATCGAGCCATGTGGCATAAGAGATCTGCATTTAATGACATGGAATAAACTCCTCCATTCACACTTACAGCTCTGGGTCTAGCACAAAGGCTAAATGGAGTTAATAACCCTCCTCCATCTTCCAGTCACTCCTTGCTTACCTATCACAGTAGATGTTTCGTTGAAGATGTTCGTATTCCTGACCTAGTATGCCCTGGGGGAAAAGGAGAAATGTACCCCATACACGTCCATGAAGCAATCAACTACTGAGGAGAGACTTCAGGATTCAGAGACTTTTAAATCTTATTTGACTCTATAAAAAAGCTTCTCAAACCTCACAGTAATATGAGGAAATCAGATTAGTTAAGCTAACAATGGTTTTAAGAGCCCAGACTCATTCTACACTGCTAAAATTATGCACTGCTAAGTAGATTTTGAGCAATTATTATCGATGTTTCTAATAATAGCTACGTTCTTTTCCAGAATCATTCTTTGTTTCTTGCACATATATGGGAGTTATTTTCAAATCTACTAGTTCTTCATTGCTAACCTGTCTTAAGTGAGCTCTCAGAAAGACTCACCAAAGGCCCTACTATTTCCCTAGCTATCCACATCCAAACTCTGGACTCTAATGCACTTAAGTCTGGTGCTCTGTCAAAGTTAATAGTCATAATTGCCTAATTATCTGCTCCAGTATGATGGTAAAACCTTTTAACGTTTCACTTTTCCCCAAGGAGAGTGTAGTGCAGTTTCTGGAATGCTGCCTTACCCTTCTTTTGGGAATACTTAGGCAAAGAATTCATTTTGCTCTCAGATAAGTGAACCTTATGCTCTCCCTCTGTAGCCATACTGTCTCTTTGCCTGGCTATTTCACATGAAGTGATACCTCTATATTGAGATATATAGTAAATTCACTAACATGTTCTGTTTGCCAGATTCATATCTCACAGTGATATAAGTCACAATGTAAGTAATTTTGTTGAGCTAATCAGAATTACCTTAGCTGTTCAATGTTTCAATAGTTTAAATTGCCTCTGATTCGGCCCCCGTCCATGCTAAGGTTGCTCAAGGCTACTTAAATTAGAGGAGCCCTTTGATGGTTCTAAACTTCTGATCTAAGCTACCAAGAAGTGTCACCCTGTAGATGAATTGAACACAGTCTAAGAAATCTAGGTGATTCTCCACCACCTTGCTCATGTGAAAACACCTACATCAAATCATAGTAAGAAGTATTAAGTATAAACGGTGTTGATAAGAATAATGTACTGAATAGGTGTTGAAATAGTTGTGAAAAAGAATTACTTTTCATTGTGGCCCACTGCAAACTATATAAAATAAAGTCAAGTTAAGGCCATTGGCTACTGTAATGGTCTAATAACAAAAATAAAATCAGAAGTAGATTCACTCCAGATTCAGTTTTGTAAAACATGCCTTCTTCCTTTAGTAATTAATTTTACATTTTTGTGTTTGCTGTTCCTTCAGTTCTACTGTCTAAGATCTTGAAAGTTTGGGTGTAAATCAGAATCTACACCTAAGCACCAGTTTTTGTATCTGCAACAGCTTAGACACAATCATTCCAACTGAATGTATCAGGAAGCTAAAGCTCTTTAAAGTGTAATTCCTGTATAGAACTTGGGTCCTCTGTTGCAAACACAAAGCCATTTATGTAGTCACAGTCCTTCCTAGTCCTCCTCCAGATTAATTCCTTCCTTTAGGTCAATCTCTCCATAAACTCTGTTTTTGTTCCCATCTACTTGGTAAGACAACTAATTGTTTATATTTACTTTTTCCTTTAAAATGAAAGTTTTTATTATCCTCCCCTCCATTTTTCATTTGAAATATCGGGATAAGTTTGCACTAATCCACAAGAAGTAGCTTTAAATGACACAGGGAACAGAAGAGCTACAGCAGCACAGAGCTCTGCACGAAGAAACTACTTCTTGCTTTACAGATATTCGCAAGAGAGAACTGGCAAAAGCTGGTTTGCTTCCAAAGCTTGAATTAATTCATTTCTAAAGTAGCTTTGACACTTCTGGGTTTGGGCACACAGATATACCAGTTGTCAGATGTTTCCTTCTGCACACTTATTAATTATTCATTTCATTAATAAAAGCAGTACTTGGTCCTTATTGGCTAAGATTTAAGTTGTGTCCCCATAACTGCAGATTTCTGCTTTTGTCTCCATCCTACTGCAAGACTCCACTGCCACTTGATCAGCAAGATGTATGAGATGAATCCCTGGGACCTAGATATCTACACCGAACGTTTTAGAGAGCAGTTTATGCTACCCCTACCCACTCTTCTGGCAACTGGCTGTCCCAGGAAAAGACCCCACAAACAAGAAAAGTACAGCAAATGATCACACATGGATCACTTTTATTAGGCTAATAGAGAAACGACCTTGAGGGAGGACATCCTTTCAAAAGTAGCTAAATCTGCTAATGACACAGAGCTGAGAAGTAGTAAATACAGAGGAACAGAGCAAACAAAGTCATAATGATTTGGATAGAATTAGGCTTATGGGATGCTAAGTAGTTTATGCAGTTCCATGTAACGAAGTAAAAGGTAATGAGGCTAGGGACCAAAAATAATCACGGAGGCTGAAGTCTAAATTAAAGCACAACATGGAATACAGACCAGGAAAAGGAAGTGGGAATAAGATGGTTTAAAGTGTTTTCCATGATCATGCACAATATTTGGCAGCAATAAAAAGGCAAACAAAAGTTCAGAGCAGGAAATTGGATAAGGTAAAGGGGAAAGAATAAAGAGGGAATTATAATTTATCAATGGAAGGCATTCTGGCACTACATGAAAGAATACTGAGACCACATGTGGGATATTGTGTGCAATTCTGACCAACACATTACACTGCAGAAAGGACATCGGTAGGATGAAATAAAGCACTAGATGGACATCAAAATGTCTTAACAATTTGGGAGGATGGTTATTCATTCTGAAGAATGATTAGTCAGCTTCAGCATTTGCAGGTTTTCAGAAATGATTTACAAATCATCATAGTGTTATATCTCACTCTAAGAGGAAGGTCATGGATTGATGACAGACTGATAGCAAATTCAAGTAAAATGTTAAATTAGATATTAGAAAGTACAAACAGTAATTCAGCTAGACAATAAAATATGCTGCCAAGGCAAACTGCAGCAATTCTGTTTATTTTAGGTCCTCAAAAGCAGGCTGGATTAATTTAGTCAGATTCTGCAACTTTTATCAGGCTAACATCCTATTAACTTAGCAGAGTTCTACATGAAAAATACTTAGAATTGAACTCATAACCCATTTGATTTTTAAGCAGTTGAAAAAAAGTTAAGAGATGTAGTTCATCCTGACATCAAGGGCAATGGCGTAGCTAAAATTCCTGCACATATTATTAGAAATGGTGTTGTAAGAGGCTGTAACTCTGAGTGAAATATGTAACTACATGCTTAATTTGATACATAGTAGACTTAGAGACACTGAAACCACTCACTTAATGAAATGTAAGCACGTGCTTAGGAAATATGCTAAACTGTGGGTAAATGCACAAGAGATTTATAACTATTTGGCAGGATTTTTAAAGTATACAGTCTACAAATTTCTCATATATTCTACAACGTGCACAGACCCAGATACAAAAAGAGAGAATATACATACCTTTATGCTTCTACACACAAATAATTCCAATGTTAAAGTTAAAAATGTTCAAAAACTAGTGTGACAACTTGACTAGGTCTTAATGATGGATTTTTAAGCATTCAAAATATTCAAAGCACCACCTAGCATGGATCAACCATAGAATGCAATAGGTAGTTAAATACCTAACACGTCAAGAAATAAAAAGCCATCATTATAAATGTGTCCAATTTCGCTTACTTCATATGCTTATATACCTTTTAACCTCAGGACACTACAGACTAAAATCTTTCAGAAAATTTGAAAGCACAACTTTCTGATGAGATGCTATTCCAAAGTGTTTTTACAAGAAGTTATGTAAAACATTCTGTAGTATAATATAATTCTAAAGTACCAGAAGTAGATAAAGTGACTTAGATCACACCTTCAATTTCAATTTCAGTCTTTAAGAATCTAGAAATTTTCAGACTTTTTTCAAAGAGAGAAAAAACAAGGATACCATCATATGTGCTTTTCTATTAAATTAATGGCTAGTCCTATTACTAAATGGATGTTCTATTATTTATAAACATAAGATAAACAACTTGCAGAAAATACACAGATAAATGTAAAGCTGTTTTTCTGACATTCACTGCATTGGAAAGTGCTAATAAATCAAATACTGTACAAAGAGCAGGTTTTACTTCTTTTCACAAACTAATAATTGAGAATTTGTGGGCAATCAATAGGTATGAATTAATTTATTTTGAGGGGTTTTAACTAGTTCCTACTCAGTCATACCAAAATCTTCTGACAATAAAGCCTGGATTAAAACAACAGCACTGTTCCATCATCTTTGGTAAGTCGTGGGAAACGGGCGAGGTGCCTGAGGATTGGCGGATGGCAAAGGTCACACCAATCTATAAGAAGGGCAAGAAGGAGGACCCGGGTAATTATAGACCGGTCAGCCTTACCTCCATCCCTGGAAAGGTGATGGAACAACTTATTCTTGACTCCATCACTAGGCATATCAAGGATGAGGGGGTCATTAAGAACAGCCAACATGGTTTTATGAGGGGGAAGTCATGTATGACCAACCTTATAGCCTTCTATGAGGAAGTGACTAGGTGGAGGGATGATGGTAGAGCGGTAGATGTAGTTTTTCTTGATTTCAGTAAGGCATTTGATACTGTCTCCCACAGCATCCTCATAGATAAGCTAAGGAAGTGTGGGCTTGACGATCAAGTAGTGAGGTGGATCGAGAACTGGTTGAAAGGAAGAAGGCAGAGAGTTGTGGTCAATGGCGCAGAATCTAGCTGGAGGTCTGTGACTAGTGGAGTTCCTCAGGGGTCGGTGCTGGGACCGGTGCTGTTTAATATTTTCATCAATGACCTGGATGAGGGAACTGAGTGCACCCTCAGCAAGTTTGCTGATGACACAAAACTGGGAGGAGTGGCTGACACACCAGAGGACTGTGCTGCCATTCAGCGAGACCTGGACAGGCTGGAGAGTTGGGCGGGGAGAAACTTGATGAAATTTAACAAGGGCAAGTGTAGAGTCTTGCATCTGGGGAAGAACAACCCCATGTACCAGTACAGGTTGGGGGGTGACCTGCTGGAAAGTAGTGAAGGGGAAAGGGACCTGGGGGTCCTGGTGGATAGGAGGATGACCATGAGCCAGCAATGTGCTCTTGTGGCCAAGAAGGCAAATGGCATCTTAGGGTGCATTAGAAAGGGAGTGGTTAGTAGGTCAAGAGAGGTTCTCCTCCCCCTCTACTCAGCCTTGGTGAGGCCGCATCTGGAATATTGTGTCCAGTTCTGGGCCCCTCAATTCAAGAAGGACAGGGAATTGCTTGAAGGAGTCCAGCGCAGAGCCACAAAGATGATTAAGGGAGTGGAACATCTCCCTTATGAGGAGAGGCTGAGGGAGCTGGGTCTCTTTAGCTTGGAGAAGAGGAGACTGAGGGGTGACCTCATCAATGTTTACAAATATGTAAAGGGTAGGTGTCAGGATGATGGAGCTAGGCTTTTTTCAGTGATATCCAGTGATAGGACAAGGGGCAATGGGTGTAAACTGGAGCATAGGAAGTTCCACGTTAACATCAGGAAGAACTTCTTTACTGTAAGAGTGACAGAGCACTGGAACAGGTTGCCCAGGGGGGTTGTGGAGTCTCCTACACTGGAGATATTCAAGGCCCGCCTGGACAAGTTCCTGTGTGATGTACTGTAGGTTACCCTGCTCTTGCAGGGGGGTTGGACTAGATGATCTTTTTAGGTCCCTTCCAACCCTTGGGATTCTGTGATTCTGTGATTCTGTGATTCTGTCTGATGTATTTGGAAGATCAACCAGCAGAAATTCTGTGAGAACAGTAACAGTGAGAGATATCATAAAGATGCAGGGAAAAAGTAAAACCCCAAAGTTCCTAAAATCAAGGAAAATAATAAAAAAAAAAAAAACAACAAACCCAAAGAACAACAACGAAACAAAACCAAAACCAACAAAACCAAGAAGCCATCAAGAACTGAAATATATGTAGGACATACAAACGAACAGAGACTCAAATTAGAAGCATGAAATGGAAGTGAACAGAATCTTCTAGAGAGATGAAGTGTAGCCTGGGAGACGTCTCTAGAAAAAAAATTGCATGAATGTATTACAAAAGAAGAGAAAAGGTGGAAAAAGAAGACAGTGAGTAATGAGAAAGCAGGGAGCACACAAAAGCCACAGAGCACAAAGATGAAAAACATTGGGAAAGCATATCCTTTCATTTTTCTCCCTGCTCAAGATACTTTTACCCTCTAAAGAATCATTCTTTCATTTATTTTAATTTCTTCAGAAGCTGGAAGATCAGACTGTGATGGAAACAAGGGTTAAAACCTGTTTTACTTTTATTGTTATATCTTCACATGTAAAAATTAAAAGTCTGAATTACAGAGTTGATTGCTCACAAGCTATAAGGCTGCTTTGCTTGAATGCTTGAAGGTCTAGCATCCGAAACTTCTGAGCAGGGTGGGGGGGGTTGTCAAGTGCGTGGAGTCCCTGACAACCCTGATAAGATGTGCATTTACAGCTTTTCATTAAAAAACACTTTTCCTTTACCTCCCATTCAGTGTCTCCTGAACATCACAGACAGACAGTGCTACGTCTAACACATTCTGCAGAAGGACTTATCACTACTATTGTAAAACATGCTGGAAAAAAATGAACAAAAACTCCTTGATAGCAAGGGGACAGTTTTGCAAGTGTGGAAAACATTATCTCACTTGAAGTATGTTTACTTAAATGAAATTTTTTCTCTTCTCTCCTGCTCAGGAAGCATTCTACTGGCTGCTATTACAATCATTAAAAATGTGACAAGTAGTAGACAGTTTCCAGTTTCTCTTTCCTTACCAGTTTGGACTTTCAGGTTGTGTAAGTTCTCTACATATATGCAGCAACAGATGATAGTGTATGAGCACTGAAGTGAGGAAACCAAACAAGAGAAAATGACTTCTGTATTTAAAAGACTTTTTGGGAAGATAGTCCTAGAAGTGTAAAGTACTTCTCATTAGAGTTCAGCAGTAATTTACGGTCAGTTTGTTGTTTTGTTTTTTTTTTTTTTTCATTAAAAAGGCTTCCCAAAGGTCTCCATGAAAAATCAAGGGAGAGCTCTAATACAGACTAGCACAGTGGTTTGTGTACTTCTCTGTTCTATTTCTGACTAAGAACTCACACCCTATTATCTAGATCCCAGAAAACATTTTAACTACCAAACTATCACATAGTCTGCAATGCTCTTTTCTTTTTGGCCATCAGCTAAATTACTTCAACACAAGTTCAGTCAAGCAAATGAATATATAGAACTGCCACATGCAGTAAGGCAATATTTTCTCACGAAAAAATATTTTAGCGTTAAATACCAGATCAGTACTCTCTTATGGATCTGTTGTAGTTCTCACGTTCTATTCTTTTTGGGGAATGCATCATCAGCTAAGCTCCTCCTAGGTATTTTAGCAACTGTGCTCCACAGAAGACCGAAGTAACAAAACACAGACATGCAGATTAGAAGAATGACCACATTCAGTGTAAAGAAATAATAGTTCAGTTCAATGTACATCAGCTCTCAGATGAAAGAACTGGAAATAGTAACTACATACTGAACAGATCAACTGTTAACATGCCCACAAATGTCCCACACATTTCCTAGGTATTCTCAAGACATTACACAGTGCTACTTGGTTCCTAGAAAACTACGTAATTAATACGCTTATTTTATTGTTATTGATATGTATTATGCCATCTTGATTGACTTCCCTAAGACTTATTTCTGCTACATAAGGAAAGCTATTTCCTGTAACAGTATCATCACTAAGTTGTCTGATGCTAGCCAAATGAAGTCACAGTGTTTTTATGGAAGGAAGAACACCTCTTAATCAGAGGCAACAGAGTCCCTTATCAGTCAGATCTATTGAGCTTTTTGGTTGGTTCAGAGTTACTTAGAAGGCCGAAAGGAAGGGGGGGGGGGGAGGGGGGGAGAGGAGGGCTGTAAAACTTAAAAACACAGCAGCTGTTTAGACCTGAAGCTCCTGAATCTAGTAAAGCTGATAAGAATTTAAATATTTTCTCTCATAAACTTAAATAAGAGAAACAATGTATTCAGCACCTATATTGAAATAGGATGAAATTATATAGAGACTATACACTTTGCTTCAGCTTACTTTCTTTCTAGTTCTGAAGCCAAAAATGCTTCCATTACCAGTTCCACTCTTGTGCAGTACACCAAAACTAGCAGCAAAAAGGAGGACTCTATTTCAGCTCTAAATTTGTCATCTGTATTTGATGTGTTCATGAAAGCTATTCATTGCGTAACTCAAAATCTCTATGGTTCCAGCCATTTTGAGCAATTCCTAAATGGCAGAATGAATTTTCACTATGTGTCATTCTCCATGAGCTTCCTTCTAAAACTAGATTTCAAAGTTTAATTTCGCTAAATGTGCAAGACAGACACTGTGACAGGAAAAGGATATTTTGAAGAGGAACATGCTATAAGGATCCCAAGGCCTCTTGAAAAGTGAATGGTCAGTGTCCCAAAAGGATGAAAGCATATGTTTGATGGTGGATGTTCTGTTTATCACATGAAAAAACTCCTCCTCCTCTGAGACTTCACAAGCTGGAAATGCAGTTGCTCTGCTGTCTGTTACACTTGGGTACTTCTGCTTAAATTATCCATTCCATAGATTCCTTCTTGCTTTAACTTGAAGCTTGTCACAATAAGACATGATGGAACACTAATGCAAGCAATTTTTATCTAACGGATACAAATGGTATTGACTGCTATCTCCCTAAACTTCCTTTTCTACTGGCTTAAGGTAAACATTTCCAGTTAAAACATCTAAAAGTCATAGATATAACATTCATTTCTGAAGTGAATACACAGACCATTTACTTTCCCGGATACTAAAAGCAAAAAGGATACTGCAATCTCACAATATTAATGTCTACATAAAATAGGTCACAGAATTTAATGCAGAAATTCTTGCACTGAGGGTTTGTTCAGCTCACTCAACTACTGTCCCTGAATGGGAAACAGGGATCGTTATACAGATATGCAGGACAACAGTGATTCTCTGCAAACAGAGGCAGAAAACTCTTTCAGGATGGCTAAATGAGAAATTCCACATTATGGCAAGTTTAGTCATAGCACAGAACAGCAGTTATGGCTTAGAACCCTGTGGATGGGAATAAAGATGGATTTCCTCTTACAGATATTATAAGAATGTGCTCCTCCATGCAAGTGAGGCTTACGAAATTTTGAGGCATCTCACACTGCTGAAAGAATGTTCCAGTCTCAGAGATATACCCAGCTCAGCCACAAAACTTGTCCACTAAATAAGCTCCAAGAGAATTGTGGTGACCCCAGCTAGAGAATGATAAAAAGAAGGAGGAAAAGAATTGCATCAAAGGGCATATATGTAAAAGTGCTGTCTATTGACTTTAATTTTACAAAAATATAATTCAAAAGCATTTTGCATTTCATCTAAAGGTGCTTTGGTATAAACACAGTACTCTTTCTATTCCTTCTGCATCGTCAAATCATGATAAAAAGTTGTTTTAGTGGAAGTGGAATGGAATAATCAAAAGCATAGCAAAAACATATATATTTCCTCCCTCTTCCCCCCCCCCCGCCCCCCAAAATTAAGTATGTAAGTAAGATTATCACAGAATTTCCTCAGCCTGTGTGTTTAACTAGACTAGCACTTCTATGTGAATATCATTTGACACAACTGAACTGTTCCTTATTTTATGCTGACACTACAGGACTCATACTATACCTGTTTAAAATGGGACTTTTCAATTTCACATCAAACCAATTTTTCTATCCACATTAAAGAATGGAACAGAAACTGTACAGTATGTATTAGAAATAAACACAGATTCATATACCGATTATAAGAACAAGGTTATGTATTAGCTACGTTTGCAAAAGTGCTGTAAAATATCACATTGTGCTTTTCATTAGGAGAGATAATAGGCTAAAAGTACCACTACACTGATAGTAGTTTCCCATCTGGAGACATGAAAAGTTTTAAAAATAGTCAGACAAAAGTCTAATTCAGCTTCTATTGCTAAAAATTCCAGCCACCACAATGTACTTTAAGTTACTATTTACATTTTTAACAATTCTTTTTAAAGTAAATGAGCAGAATACTTGCATGAAATAACTTGTATAGAATAAAGTATTTAAATATGAGTGGCTTTTTACCATCAAAAGAGCTGGCAGTTTACACTGGCTCAGAAGGCACCATTCTTTATTCCAATGTTGGTCCTTTTTTGGACCTAATTAAACAAGACAGTGCTGCAAAGTGTCTTTCTACTTTGCGCACATGCATCCACTGATGTTTGCATGTATAACAGCAGCTTATAGCTCAACAGCAAAATATTCCAGATTGGAACATGCATATGATTCCAGATATCAAAGTTAGCTTTAGTTTGACTTTGTGAGATTCTAAAAGCAGCTGTGCTTTGTTGCACTTCCTTAGATCCCAATAGTGATTTAGTTCTGAGGTTTATATATTTGTCTCTTATGTGTCAAAAGTCTTATCCCTAGTGACATTACAACTCTGTTTTTGTATTTAATGTAAAAGCATGATAGCTTCACATTGATGATTGTCAGCAGTTGCTATTTATCATCTGTCAAAAGTTTTCCTCTTGGGAAGACAGAAAATCAAATGGATTATGGCTGGTTTTTTAGTTGCTTAAAGGAATCTTACATGACACAGGCTAAAAAGAATGGCGAAACTGCTCCTGACAACCAAGTTAGCATTCATATCAATATGCGATGTTATGTACATAGCAGGAGAACTGTCAGCCATCTTGACAAAGCAGCACATTTAAAAATGCTATGTCAGTTTACTCGTTTGACCTCTCAGTTGCAAGACCACCTGGTACTGTAGTTGCATATTTCTAAAATTACTTACACCATTCTCAAGAAAGAAGAATGTGAAAAAACAAGACAGCAAATAAACATGACAGATGAAATAGTCAATAGTAGACAGCAAAAAATTTCTAATAGTGACATCCCTGCAATACCTTTTGGTTAAGATTTTTAGACCTGGGAGGGATAGGAGGGATATATCCTCCAAAGACAGAAAGAAGAATGAAAAAGCAATAGGACTTGTTTGTGCACCAGAGTCACTTCCCTGTACTTATACAGTAACTAGGGAAGGTATCCTTTCTTGAAAAAGTTACAAACTATACCCTATTAAAGATGTTTTCTCCAGTATGGCTAGAGAAGAATTTAATGACGAGATAACTCGTTTAGACTTAGTCACCTCCCTACTTGCATCAACAAACATACACACAATTTGGTCACAGAGAGAGCTATGAATTTTCAGAAAACTTATAAAAATCATTATGGCTACTGCTAAAAAAATTAAATCACAAAAATTGAGGGAGACATAAAAACTCATCTATTTGCCTGCTTAATGCTTTAAAAGTATGCCAATTTGTATACACAAATGTAAGATAATTATGTGAAACATACTGTTTGTTTGTTATTTACTGTCTGGAAATATAAGGATTCGAGAGCTGAAGAGGCACAATGGCTGAATATCAAAAACATGTAAAGCCATAAGAGTTAACTGCATTATGAAGAGACTCTGCATTCAGCCTGCATTCTGTGAACAACCATGGACCTCGTTCATGTTGTAATGCTGTGAAAAAGGCTATTTTAATGACATTTCATTGGGAATCCGAACTACAAAAGTGGTTTGTTGGTCCAGCATTCTCCATGATCGCCTTAACTTGTTTCAGGTTTGATATCCTTTTATCTTGAACAAATGTACTGAAAGGGATTTGGTGTTTCACAGATAATTACGCCCCACCTCTAATTTCAGTGCATTATAACAGATAGATTAAGGGAATTTCAGGCAAGCAATAGGGATTTAAATGAATAAAATCGAATAAAAGATTTAAAATTCAGTCTTTTTAGTTTCATCTTACATTGCCAGATAGAGAAACCAGCTTTATTTCAACCTTAATGGTCATGTGGAGATTACTGGTCAAAGTGCAGAGAATATAAAGCTCCTGTTATAGAAGTACTTCTTAAAAAACCTGAAGCTTAGATCTGGGCTTCCACCTTCTTTGAAGCTTATTATGAAAACCTGTTCTATGACAAATGTCCAGATAATGACATACTGTAACAATACATTGGTTTTCAAGAGCCATCTTACAGACTTGTACTGTACCACCATGGGAATTACACCTTTTAAAATATTTTATGTCCTTCTAGAGTTGTTAAAAGTGACAAAAGTCATAATAGCTCTACAAATCTGAGTTTGAAAAAAAGTGGTCTATCCAGTATATGGCCACAGAGGGACAGTGCTAATATTAAGTTAGTAAACAACAGAAACCCAATGATTAATTTCATTAGAAACAAAAGTATGTATATCAGTGATGCATTTAAGCAATTGTTTGGATTCATGATAACACTACCCCTCACCCCCTGCCAAAAAAATTCCATCAAACCCCCATCCCCCAAACCAACAAAATCCCAAAAACAACAACAAACAAATACCAAAATACAATTGGGATGGGTCAGAACTATAATTAGGATTTAATACTATGTCTGAGACAGTTGCAGTGTCAGGCTTCCTTTACATTTACACTCACACACTATGGAAAGGAAAAATGGATTTTTATACAAGATAAAAGGAGAGTTCTCAGAAGAGGTAGCTTTTTTCCTAACTTTAGCATAGGTGTTCTGCATTATTTAGGGATGAATTAATTTTACTTCCATGTGAAGCCTGAGTAAGAGTATTCTCTTTCGGTGCAGACAAGTTTTGAGGATTCAGTGGTAATATATGAGGCATATAAACACTGTGGCAATGAGTACCACTGAGAAATGTAAAAAAAAAAACCCAGTGCTGACTTTATTTTATTTGGCTTTATTTACTTTGCCTGCATTTACTAACTGAGCTGGAGGATTTTGGGTTCACTTTTAGGTACCCTAATATTTGTAAACAGGAAGAATGAGAAAAGATGTATCTAAACATAGAATCATAGGATAGTTAGGGCTGGAAAGGACCTTAAGATCATCTAGTTCCAACCCCCCTGCCATGGGCAGGGACACCTCCCACTAAACCATGTCACCCAAGGTTCTGCCCAACCTGGCCTTGAACATTCACAACATCTGAATCTCTTTGGGTGCCAGTGAGAGAAAAGCATTTTAGGGATGAAAGCATGGGAAGCCCAGAAACTTCTAGCTTTTATTAATTCTTTATTTTGAAAAGATGGATCCAATTTAACAATCTATTCAAAATTCCAGAATTGAATAGATCTCTTCTTGACTACCAGAACACAGATTAAACTGATTTTGCTAGCTGTCTAGACTGTTTTTGACTGCTATCTTCATCACATTCACAGAGGTAACTGCACATGTATATTGTTATATACAATGCACAGCCTCACACTAGGATTTTCAAGAACACACAAACTGTGCACTGCACAGAGGCTATGCACCGATGCATAAAACATCGGTATATGTAAGGTCACATTCAACTCATGCATGGATTGAATCCAGCGATCACAATTTTTACATTAACCAGTCATTGCTGGAAGCTCATGATTGCCTACCTATACTCAATACACATTTGTAGGGTTCACTCAGCTCATACGGCTCTCTCAAATGGTGCCTTTCTTTTAGTAAAGCTACAGGCGAGAGAGCACTTATTCCATCCTTGCTGTGGGCTTTCTGCACAGCAATAAAGCTGGGATCAGCACTATGAAAAAGGCTGTGCCTGTGGGTGTAAGTCTGTGGGAATTAGTCCATTAAGAGAGCTACCCCTAGGCAATCTTTTTTTTCCAAGCTCTGTTTTTCATACTGAACAGTTCCTTTTAATGAGCACTAATGTCCACTGTGATCAATATCTGTAGCAGAAAGCATTACTGTCACTTTCTCTGGTCATACCCAAATTAAGAGAGAGTTTTCAGTGGGTTTTTTGAGCAGCATAAGAATTTCAACCAGCCACTTCTTGACAATGAAATATGAAGAAGCAGAATGAACATAAACACTCATGGATCTTTCTCCTTGTGATGGCCCTTCTTAATTTCCTGGCAGCCCTGTGATTGATACTGTCAATATCCATGACACAAGCCGCTTCTCCCCATTTGTCAAACTAGAGCAGAGCAGCAGCAAATGGCTGGGAACACGCGTTATCTGTAGGACTTACTCAGCACAAAGGACGTTGAAAGCATTTTTACAGCAACAGACAAAAAATGAGGAAGAACATTCACCCTCAGGCCTACCGGTTTTGTATGTCAGCTTTTTTTTTAGGAATCCATGCAGGATCATATCTCTTGCTAAAAAAACACTGGTATTTATTTCCTAGTTCTACAAAGACTACCATTTTTTCCCACAGACAGAGGTGTGAGAGCAGTGGGATACGATTCCCTGTCATGAAAGACTGGTTGCTGCATGCAGTAGGGGAAGAAGGACCACCATAATTCAGAAACTTGGACAAGGAAGTCCAAGCACTACCCTGCCAATGAGGACAGGTTTCATCGATCACGACATTACAGAGTTTTGATGGGGCCAGCCCAGCAATGCAATACTGCGGGAGGAGAAATATTTCATATGACAACCAAGAACCTAAACCTTCTACAGTTAGTGGAGTTATGCCATGATCCCGCTACTTCCCACACAGTTCATCAGTTCTTAAGGCAGCAACTTTTCCTCAGGAAGTCTCTGACACAACATAACACTGACCACAATCAGCAAAGAGAGGAAGAAACATGGTCTCTCACCCTGAAAATCAGCCTTAGATTTATCTAGGCCCCTCTTTAGATAATTAATTTTCACCTAATACAGTCTCATTTCCTTTAAAGTCCTCAAATCCATTTGAATTAAAGAATTAAAGATAGGACAGAGATGGAGGATCCTCAATTCTTCAATTACTTCCAGCAGTGAGGACCTAACTTACAACAAAAGGAGGGAGTACGGAAGCAAAGGATATCTCTCTTGCAGACCTAGTGACATCTTTGGCAAACCAGAAATTAATATCCCAGCTGCATTTGGGGGAAAGAAAAAAAGTCCGTGATCAAAGCACAAGTTAGCATTGTCTGAATTCAAATCCATTCATTGTATGTCTACATGCTTCTATCTGCTGAATTTAAATTTAAAGCATGTCAAAGGTGACATATTTTACACTTTTGCTTAGAAAAAGAAAAGGAGAAATAGAAAATTTAGCAGATGCCATAGCAGTTGTAGTTCCTATGCAAAATAAAGCATGTAACCATCTTTAGTTACTGAACAACTTTAACACATGCAAGTTCTCTGTGCTTGGAGTATCTTTCCCAATAATAATGACATTCCCACTCTCCTAGCCATCAGTGAAGGCCAGTAAATTTATATGTTAATACTGAACAGTAAATTCATTCACTTGAAATTTTTTTGAATTAAGTTTACTTTTGCATGTGCCCTGTCTGCAAAGAATTTAAATTAATGTAGTTTGCATAAATAAATATGAATGCCAAGAATTCCAGGCAAGGTCTGGAGTAGTTTTATGTTTTTGCAACACATGCATACTCTTTGCTGCTATATTGTGAATAGACTGTTTTTCATTGTTTCATTCAAGATCAATTTTTTTTTTTCTTCTATTATCAATCTTACCACCTCCACCTTTTAAAGTGTCTGTCTTGCATTGACTAGTGGTCTAACAGGAAAAGCTTGCAGCCTTCTTCAGAGGCTGTTTTCTACTGTTGTTTCAAACAGACAAGAAGCAAATAGATGTTACAACTGCTCCTCCTCTAGCAATCCCTTAAATACCCTTCAGGTATGTTTTGTCCCCCAGCCTAGTTAGCTATTCTGTTGGTGCTTGCACAGCAATGACAGGCTGCCTGTGTAGTCTAACCTTGTCAGCTGTTTCTAATTACTGCAGCAGTGCTGCAGACTATGCTCTTTCTATAGGCCCATGAATGTGGTCTTATGGGATTTACCAGTCCCACCAACAATTGACATAATTCAACCATAAACATTTAGAGAAGCATCTATCCCCTTAAGAGTCACATCTACATATCTTGACACACAATATGAAACTGCATTGTGGGGCTGTATTGAGTTTGCGTGGCTAGGTTTGGGAGGTGGGGGGAGCGGCTTCTGAGAGGCTGCTGGAAGCTTCCCCTATATAGAGCTAATGCCAGCCAGCTCCAAGACAAACCTACTACTACCAAGGTAAGGCCATCAGCAATGGTGATAGCACTGCTGGGATAAGATATCTAAGAAGAAAAAGTTGCTGTGCGACAGCAACCATAGCCCCAGAGAGGAGTGAGAGTATGTGAGAGAAACAGGTCTGCAAACACCAAGGTCAGTGCAGAAGGAGGACAGGAGATGCTCCAGTCACCAGAGCAGCGATTTCCTTACAGCCCATGGTGAAGACCGTGGTGAGGCAGACTGTCTCCCTGCAGCCCGTGGAGTTCCATGGTGGCACAGACATCTACTTCCAGCCCATGGAGTACCCCATGCTGGAGCAGGTGGATGTTCAAAGGATCCACGCTGGAGCTGTGAAGAACTGCATCCTGTGGGAAGATCTCATGTTGGAGAAGTTTATGGAGAACTGTCTCCCATGGGAGGGACGCCATACTGGAGCAGGGGAAGAGTGTGAGGAGTGCTATCCCTAAGGAGTGAGGAGTGCTATCCCTAAGGAGTAAGGAGTGGCAGACTGTGTGATAAACTGACCACAACCTGCACTTCCTGTCCCCCTGCTCTGCTGTGGGAGAGGCGGTAGAGAAAATCAGGAGAAAAGTCGAGGCTGGGAAGAAGGGAGGGGTGGCAGACAAGGTTTGAAGGTTTTGTTTTATTTCTCATTAATGTACTCTGATTTGACTGGTCATATATGAAAACAATTTTTCCCCAATTCGTGTTTGTTTTGTCCATGATGGTAATTAGTGAGTAATCTCCCCCTGTCCTTATCTCAACCCAGGAGCCTTTCCTCTCTCCCCTGTCTAGGCGAGGAGGGGAGTGATAAAGCAGCTTCGGTGGACACCTGGCATCCAGCCAGGTCAACCTACCGCATGGAATAACTATGTTATCCAATAATGACTATGCACAGGATGTATTTATGCATTCCACACTCAAATTATTTTTGTACTATATTAATTGACAAACACAACAAACTCCTTAATGTCTAATTTTTTGGCTCAGGTTTGAAGTTCTTAATTCTCTGCTTTCCCATCTCCTGTGGTTTTACTCTGAGATAGCTAAAACCCCAGAAATTTCTGCTTTCCGGTTTAAATGGCACCAAAGAATGAAAATCTGAATCCTGTGCCTATATAACTTCTACCACATGGGGAGAAACATCTTGTAGCACAGATTTCTATGTTTTGTTGTTACTGAATCTCAACCTTAGTCCCCTGGTCTAACAAAAATTTGGTCATAGTCTTTACGGTAGTGCCCTATGTGCTTAAACATGAGAATCACCAAAACTGGTGGGACTATTCAACGCTTGTATTATTAAACACATGTATTAGCATTTGCAACACTCCTTAGTTGGACGTATTCATTTGGCTCATCTCTACTAAAATCTTAAAATAATCAACTGTCTGACAAACAATTCTGACTGCAGGATGTCTGTAAATGGAATTAATTCTTCATGTGTATTACCAAGAACAAAGGAAAACTTCTTAAAAAGTATTAAACATGTGGCCATCCAAAAAATAATTATTTGTACACAGCACCCCTCAAATCTGATCATGCATTATACAGAAACCAGGAAAACTACTATTTAGGAGCCTGATAAGAGGATAGGGTCTCTTAGATGCATTCTGAATAGTGAGTCTCCCAAAGCTGTTTACATTAATTATGGCCCATCATTTAAGTAACAATATTCTAACCGATCCTGTGACTTAGCAAATATTTCTTGCCATAACAGTCCCCAAAGTGAATTTAGATTTGCTTTTTCTGGCTCAATTTGTATAGAGACAATTTTGATACAGAGTAGGCTACTGTTTTCAGAAGTGTATTTTTATGGTTATGATTTATTAGAAGCAGTAGGGAATTTACATTTATGGATCAGTTATATCAAGTATTTAACTAAACCCATAAGAGTCCCAAACACTATACTGCTAATCCAAAAATAAATATTTTAATCCACTTTTCAGCAGAGTCTTCAAATAATGCTTCTTTCAATATGGGTAATTTTATCACTTATTTTTCTCTGAATAGAGTTCTATGGGAGAATTAGTAAAAAAAGCACAACTTCGAAAGAAAATCAATAATTCTCAACTGAAGACCACTTAAAAAATACAACTGGGTAGTAATTGATTTTGTAGTGAAATTTGCTATTTAATTCTAGTCACATGTAACTGGAGTAAAAGCATGCACAAGAGATTATAATTTGTCTGTGTACTAATGCTCTCAAGTGTGTCACCTCTGCAATGATCATAGTATAACTGCAATGAATTAAATATAATTTTAAATGAGCTTAGAGCTTGCCAAATGCACCTTTTGTTAATGACAAGAAGTTGTGTTTTGGCTGGGATTTACCACTGCCTTTATTGGAGAGCTGTTTCATAGCAGGGGGAAAAAAGGGAGAATAACGATATAAATTGGTTTCAGCATGTATGTGCATAGAATGAGAGAATGACCTAGTGATACCTCAGAAATAATCAGATCCTATATTGAATAAATTAATGTTAGCATTTATCCACAGGAGATTATCTCTGTGTTAATTATAGAGGGAACAGGACCACATTAAACCAATATTTGAAATTAAAAAGAATAATAACCCTCCCAACAAAAAAAAAAAGCAAAACAAAACCAACAAGAAAAAAACCCCCACCAAAACAAAACAGAAAAGCCCACACTACCAGATAATGTTGTATTTGCACTTGTTTCTTGTAATGTTCAAAGCTAAAGCACAAACCAGACAAACGGCTTGCTGCTAGAATGAGTTTGATACAAATTTAACATCACTGGTTTTATAAAAATGTGGTTTTTTACCTAAGTTGCTGTGGTATAAAACACACTCCAAGACCCATCCATTAAGCGTTGCATTATACTATTTCACAATATTTTTGACCATTGCCTGCACTTCTTTAGACTATACTTTGTGGCTCAAAATGTGCCGGATATCATGAAGGTCACTCAGAAAGGCTTTAACTTGGGGTGCTTTTCACAATAAATTAAAATCCTGAAGAAGCCCGTATTTCTGCATTTTTCATTAGACACCATTCTTTCCTATACAAAGCATTAGCAAACAGTCTGTTAGCAATACACTGTTTCTGAAATCAAGTATTCAAAAATATGAGACACTAGAAGTAATGTGGATTCAGCTATTTTGTGTATAAGCATTATAATCCTACTTTTAATTACCTAAGCACATACTGTTTTTTTCTATGAATTCCTGACCCCATGTTTAGCATAACTGATATTCATTTATAAAAGTGGGTATTCTACTTTTTTTTTTTTCATCTTCATGGTTACATGTCAGTACTGTAGGCTAGACCTCACCAATTTATCTTCATGATCAATTTTTTAGTTCTTTCCATCAATCTAGAATTTAAGCAAAAAAAAAAACTTTCAAAATGGTCTTCTGGCTCATTTAATGTTAATGTCCCCCAACAAATGGTCTGCCATATTTTATAGTTAACCACAGAAAATTTTCTCCTGAAAAGCACTGTTACTACAGGCAATGTTACTACCCAGTTATGAAAGAGCTCCTAATAACACGTGAATGGACAGAGCACTCTATTGTATGGACCAAATGATCTTTAGTAATGAACTACTGAACACCGGAAACTTTTCTAACATTGCATGAGTACTTTCAAGCAATTGTACTGAAAAGATTGAAAAGACACAAGTGTTTTGCTCAGCATTAGTGTTAGTGGTTTCCTGTGATGTGGCATTTATGACAGTAGTACAGGTTCATTTTGCAAGTCAGATCTGCTTAGAGGCAGCTCTGACTTAAATGGCATCCCCTGGATATTTGTTGTGAATAAAAAAAAATTAGCCATTTCCCTAAGGAGTCTTTTTTGTATGTACAGAGGTCCAATATTTTTCTCTTTTTCAAATATATAATACTACCAACTTCTCTGGAAGGAGTGACATTTTCCCTACTGAGAAGCAGCTTGCTTGTATTTTCAAGTAACTTGAGCATAAGACCCATGTAACCCGTGCATCAAGTATAACACTCAAAGTTATGAAACCAGAAGTAACAATCACTTCAATGCCAAGAGTCTATTCAGGGTTTTACGAGTTTCACACAAATTCCAAGATAATGAAGTTACTCTTAAGAAAATACACAGACTATTCAAAGAGGCTGCATTTTCACACCCACATGCCCCAAAATGATAGAAAGAACTGGGTTTTGTGAATGGAATCCGGTAAATAGATAAGGACTGTTATAGAAAAAAGAAAAAAAAATAAAGCAGCATGCAGTTATCTTTGCATCAAAATCTATCTATCTATCTATCTATCTATCTATCTATCTATCTATCTATCTATCATATGTGTTCAGATTAAGACAGAGACATTGCTATGCAGTTGATGAGAGTGAACCCCATATAACTCCTCTCTTTGACAATGTTTCACCATGATAAAGGCATTTGATATTTCTACAGAAAAGAAAGTGTAAAAATGTTTTTACATCATTTCAGGGATCTCCCCCAGTAGAGCTATAATTCACAGAATCAGATCATAGCATACCTAGTGGATACCTTCCACTAGATCAGGTTGCTCAAAGCCGTGTCCAGCCTGGCCTTGAACACTACCAAAGGTGGGGCAGTCACAGCCTCTCTGGGTAGCCTGTTCCAGTGTTTCACCATCCTCATACTGAAGAATTTCCTCCAAACATCTAATCTAAATCTACCCTCTTTCAGTTTAAAGACATTAAGGATGTTACAAGGGGCTCCCTACATCAATTCCGGGATCCACTTAGGCGGTGCTAAAATCCGTAATTCTATGAGCTGAAGGAATAAAAAATTACATAACTATTTTCCAGTCTTATAGAAATATGCTTTCACAACCAGTAGTAGAGAAGTTGAGAGGGAAGTGAAAGGAAGGACAAGACAGTAGTATTAGAAGACTGACTTCCAAACTCAGTCCGTTTTCTGGAAAAGTATTCTTTTACTGTAATAAAGCATTCTTTTTCAATGTGCATAATTTGAAGTGTGTTGCCTGGTGTGCAAGGATACACATGAGAGTGAAGGATGACTTTTTAGAAGGTAGTTTGGGCTTCTTTCCCAGGAATTTGAGTGAGTCAGTGCATTTGCTTCATTTAGTTCAGTTGAGCTACACTCTGAAGGCAAAAAGCATCTCTTCAGATAATCACAGGCAAGGGTGATCTTTATAATACCAGAGCAAGGGGTGACCTCTCCAGGAACAGTATGCTTTAAGTCTTAAAGCAGGCTAAGCAAGAGGTTGTCTGAACCACTGGAAACCTGCTCCAGCATATCACTGTGAAGGTGTAATCCATTTCACTGGTGCTTAAAGTTCAACCTGGGTTTTCTGAATTGCAAATAAGCTCTGTGAAAAAAATATTTCATGTATGTATCCAGTCAGGGTGGTAATGTTGTTATTACAGCACTATCTGCAATAACTCAGCTGTCAAATTCACTTCAGGCTGAAATTCAGTCTACATGGTCTCAGCTGGCCGGCAATTTCTTTTTTCATATACAGCATGTTTAAAATGTATTCAGACTGTTATGAGTCATGAGGTGGCACAGAAAATAAAGAGGAGGATTTTTTATTTATTTATTTAAGAAGAAAAAAGGTGTTTGGAAATTTTAAAGAGGAAGTTTTAACTGCACCACTGGATATTACATTAGAAAATAACTTTATAAAATCATGTATTTCACTGGTTTGTTATATTATCAGCATTGATTTTAGGGCCAAACTTCTTTTCATGAAACATTTGTCTATATTACTTTTTGTATTCAGATAGCTTCTCCCTTAACACAGTATTAGCAAAGCCCACATTCTAGTCTATCCACAGCAGATAGACAAATTATGGCCTCTGTACACCCTAATAAATACATTGACAGTAGTTTGAGACCAAAGACAAAACAATGGTTTGTTGCACTGGGTCCTTACAAAAATTCTTTCAGTCTCTAATTTTTTTTTAGTTTTTCAATTTCAATGGAATTTCAATGCATGAGTGCAACTACAGTGGAGTCTGGAAGCCTGATTGTTATACATCTATCAACAAAACAATAAAAAAAGAAATCAGACACTTCAAACAGTACCCAATATCAGTATTTAGTTCTTAAGAAACATATTTCATGTTAAGATCACCATGAACTTTATACAACAGAGTTGATAGCTGCGTTGACACAAACACCTGTTCAGTGCCTACTGTGGCTAACATGAGGCTAGAACTTTGCTACACTAGAGACAAGATAGGAGAATAATTTTACTTAAATAGCATTTCACTCATCAAATCTCATGTAGTTAGAATTAGCCATAAAATTGAAGATATGTCTCAGCAGTAAGAGAAGTTGTTGGATGAAAATGATGGAACATTGGAGAATGTAATACATTATAAATAATGTATTTAAATTTTTAAATACTTAGATTATTTAAAGTATGAAATAATGAAAGGAAAATTAATAGCTAAATCTTATAAACTAAAGGTTAGAAAACAGCCACTGACTGTCATATGTGTTAATATAAACATGGCTCAAAGGTTAAAAATTCAGCAAAATGAAGCAGCAAACCATATTTTACAGTGAACTTAGGCCAAATGTAAAATATTGCAAATACATGACACAAGATGTGGGACTTCCTGTTAAAGCCAGAGCATCTGCAGAAAAAGATCCAATTACATTGCCAGTGATAGACAACTGTGCTCCCCCCACCTCCACTTAAGCCATAATGACCAGTGGGGGTTGTGATGGCTGCATCCACCTTACTCTGGACTTTTGGGGGCAATTATCCTAGCCCATAAACCCAGGGCCTGTTGAGCTGTACTGCATGGCAGTGGGCTGCACACTAACATGTCCCCTTGAGTAGGGATACCTCTCAAGGTTACTCTCAAGGTTGAGAGATTCCTTGCCTCAACAGATTCTCAGTAAGTGGTAATTATGTTAAACTTCAAAATCATAGCTAAGTGATATGAAAGACTGATTGTGCACACACAATCCTTTACACAAACCACTAAGTCTGGGATTGTCTTTATCTGGCTGCACCTAGACTCTTCTCCGAGGAGGAGTTTAGAAAGCATGGATGTCCTTTCTGAACCTCATGACTCAGCAGAAGGGTTTCCCTGATAGTCTGTCTGATCCTGCCCTCTATGCAGTGAGTAATCAAATATACCTTGCCATCAAATCTTGTTAAAACACATTTACCATTGAGCTTAATTAGCTCACTATTTTATATCAAGAAAGTATACGGTTGCATCTCTTTTATGTGTGAAGTGCTTCACTCCATGGGCAACAACAACTCATCACGTCTTGGTACTTTCATCAGTGTGCCGTTAACTGTGCTGTCTTTTCCACACAAATTTGCTTGCTTCAGAATACAGGTACTATTGAGTATTGTTACATCTTTGCATGCTAGGCAGAAGAGCCCTCTCAAATTCATGTCTTCCCTCTCTATAATAGTGTGGAGGAGGTTGATGATGCCCACTTATTCTGTAGCAGTAACTACAGTGTGCACGTCTACAGGGGTATGATATAATAGGCATCACAGAAACATGGTGGGATGGCTCCTATGACTGGAGTGTTGGAATGGAAGGTTACAAGCTCTTTAGAAAAGACAGGCCATCAGGTGGGGAGGGGGAGTTGCTATTTATGTCACGGATAGGCTGGAGAGTATGGAACTCTGTCTGGGGACAGGTAAGCAGTCGACAGAGAGTTTGTGGGTCAGGGTTAAAGCGAGAACAGTGATGGGAGACATTACTGTGGGGATCTGTTACAGACTGCCTGATCAAGAAGAATCTGCGGATGAAGCACTCTACAGACAGATAGGAAAAGCCTCACGCTCACAGGCTCTTGTTCGCACGGGGGACTTCAACCACACAGATATCTGTTGGAGCAACAGTACAGCCTGTCACAAACAATCAAGGAGGTTCCTCGATTGTGTGGAAGACAACTTCCTCCTGCAAATAATAGAGGAGCTGATAAGGAGAGGTGCCATGTTTGACTTCATGCTCTCCAACAGCGAAGGGCTAGCTGGAAATGCGACACTCCAGGGCAGCCTTGGTTGCAGCGATCATGAGATGGTCGAATTTGAGATCCTCAGGACAGTGAGAAGAGCGTGCAGCAAGCTCACTGCCCTGGACTTCAAGAGAGCAGACTTTGGCCTCTTCAGGAGCCTGCTTAGTAAGGTTCCATGGGATATAACCCTAGAGGGCAGAGGCGCCCAATACTGCTGGTTGATATCCAAGGATCACCTGCTGCAAGCTCAGGAGTGCTGCATCCCAACTAGAAGGAAGTGCAGCAGGAGGGCCAGGAGACCTCCTTGGATGGATAAGGAGCTGCTGAGGAAAATTCAAAGGAAAAAAGAGGCTTATAAAAGGTCAGGCAGCCTGGGTAGAATACAGGGATGTTGTCCAGGAAGCTAGGGACCAGGTTAGGAAAGCTAAGGCCCACTTAGAATTAAACTTGGCTAGGGATGTTAAGGATAATAGGAAGGGATTCTATAGGTAAGTATCAAATAAAAGACAGACTAGGGACAATGTAGGCCCCCTCCGCAAGCTCTCGGGAGAACTGGCTACCCTGGATTTGGAGAAGGCTGAGGTTCTGAATGACTTCTTTCCCTCAGTCTTCACTGGCAAAAGCTCTGACCACACCACCCAAGTTCTGGAAGGCAGACGCAGGGACTGTGAGAATGAAGACCTTATGCCCACTGTAGGAGAGGACCTGGTTCGAGACCATCTTAAGAACCTGGACGTACACAAGTCCATGACACCTGATGAAATCCATCTGTGGGTCCTGAAGGAGCTGGTGAATGAAGTTGCTAAGCCACTGGCCATCATATTTGAAAAATCATGGCAGGCAGGTGAAGTTCCCAATGTCTGGAAAAAGGGAAATATAATCCCCATTTTCAAGAAGGGGAAAATGGATGACCCAGGGAATTACAGACCAGTCAGTCTCACCTCTGTGCCTGGCAAAATCTTGGAGCACATTCTCCTGGATGGCATGCTAAGGCACATGAAAAACAACAAGGTGCTTGGTGACAGCCAGCATGGCTTCACTAAGGGGAAATCCTGCCTGACCAATTTGGTGGCCTTCTATGATGGGGCTACAGAACTGATGGACAAGGGTAGAGAAGTTGATGTCATCTACCTGGACTTGTGCAAAGCGTTTGACACTGTTCCACACGACATCCTTCTCTCTAAATTGGAGAGACATCAATTTGATGGATGGACCACTCGGTGGATAAAGAACTGGCTGGATGGCAGCACACAAAGAGTTGTGGTCAATGGCTCAATGTCTGGCTGGAGACCAGTAACGAGTGGTGTCCCTCAGGGATCGGTGTTGGGACCGGTCTTGTTTCACATCTTTGTCGCTGACATGGACAGTGGGATTGAGTACGCCCTCAGCAGGTTTTCCAATGACACCAAGCTGTGTGGTTTGGTTGATATACTGGAGGGAAGGGATGCCATCCAGAGGGACCTTGACACGCTTGTGAGGTGGGCTGATGCCAACCTTATGAAGTTTAACCATGACAAGTGCAAGGTCCTACACCTGGGTCGGAGCAATCCCAGGCACAGCTACAGGTTGGGTAGAGAAGAGATTTAGAGCAGCCCTGCAGAGGACTTGGGGGTGCTGGTCGATGAGAAAATGAACATGAGCCGGCTGCAGTGTGCGCTCGCAGCCCAGAAAGCCAACCATATCCTGGGCTGCATCAAAAGGAGCATGACCAGGAGGTCGAAGGAGATGATCCTGCCCCTCTACTCTGCTCTTGTGAGACCTCACCTGGAGTATTGTGTGCAGTTCTGGTGTCCTCAACATAAAAAGGACATGGAACTGCTGGAACAAGTCCAGAGGAGGGCCACGAGGATGATCAGGGGACTGGAGCACCTCCCCTATGAAGATAGGCTGAGAAAGTTGGGGCTGTTCAGCCTGGAGAAGAGAAGGCTGCGTGGAGACCTCATAGCAGCCTTCCAGTATCTGAAGTGGGGCTATAGGGATGCTGGAGAGGGACTCTTCATTAGGGACTGTAGTGACAGGACAAGGGCTAATGGGTTAAAACTTAAACAGGGGAAGTTTAGATTGGACATAAGTAGGAAGTTCTTTCCTGTTAGGGTGGTGAGGCACTGGAATGGGTTGCCCAGGGAGGTTGTGAATGCTGGCGCTGTTCAAGGCCAGGTTGGATGAAGCCTTGGGTGGGATGGTTTAGTGTGAGGTGTCCCTGTCCATGGTGGGGGGTTTGGAACTAGATGATCTTAAGGTCCTTTCCAGCCCTAACTATTCTATGATTCTATGATTGCCTTGTCTGCTATAATGTTTTGTCATTGCAAGAATGAGATATCGCATCTTTATATTTGAAGTTGCCAACTCTCCCATTAAATAAGCTAATACAAAAGCAACATAAGAGTAACAATCAGATGAACAGCTGATGAGAACATGTTGTTGACTATAACATTATTGATTGGTACGGCAAACCATTTTATGGAAGCAAATTCATCGCATTTTACTGTACTGAAGTACAGATGCAAGAATCTGATGAGATGAAATATCAAATGTTAGTGGATTATAGCAGCCCTCAGTTACTGCCAGACTTCTATAGCAGCTGGCAGTCCTACATAAGTTTGCCATGCTACATTAGTCACCTTTAAAACATTTAAAATTTCCCTTCAATACTCAGTAAAGGAATTTTATGGCAGTGTTAATTACCTGTCTGTCACGCATGCCAACATTTGATTGCTATGTTGCTTTATAATTGTGCTGCTCAACTTCTGTCATACCAAGGGGTTTCCAAGTTTGCTCCTTGGACAGAACTGACCCATCAGAAACTACCTGTATGCTGCACCAAGCACAATTCACAGAAGATGCCAGAAAGCTTCTGAGAGATCTCAGGGATGATTTAACTACGTAAAGAGGATTGAAGCTAAGAAAAAAAAAATTACCCAAGACCTTTTCATATTCTTGTTTCCGAACAGCCAAAGAGGAAAACAACAATCCAGTAACTGGCACTGTAACAGGAGAGCAAGATACCTGTTTTTCAAAATACATCATTTATTTATTTATTTATTTGTTTATTTTTAAAGTATAGAGATCTCCAATCTTTTGATTAAACCTGGCCTGAGTGTGCAAAATTATTGAAGACTTTTGGAGGTCTTTTGAAAAGCTTGGGAGAAAGTTAGGAGTTAAAAAAAAAAAAAGTAAAAAAATAGACACATATACTGTAGATAGGGGATTTCTGTCTAAATGGCAATTCAATGCCTTTTCACGCACAGCTTCAGAAGGTATATAACCATACTGATTATTATAATAAGTAGTACAATGAATTCAGATCTCTGTCTAAAGTGACTAAAGAACAAACCTTATACTGGCTTTTCTATTTATTTTTTGTTTCATATAGATGTACATTTTATAACTGAATGTTGCTTGAGTCTATTTAAATCATTTAGAAATTGCCAGTAAGAGCATGAAGACAAGATTTTTCACTACACTAGTGGAAAAAGATACTGACAGTAAATCGAGAAGTCCACCAGAGATGCTAAATCCTGCCTGTATATTAAAATAAGTAGATAAGTAGAGTCCCTCTTTGGCACTATCCACGTTGAAGGAGAGTAATGAGTGGTTAAAAAAAAAAGAAATTAATCAATAGCAGTATTGAACAGCTATTAAAATATTATTGAATTTCTGTCTTTGGATTAAGCTTTTATGAAGGTTGACATAATGTATTTGGACAAGTAGGCCCTTGTCCAAGTCTTGTCCATTGGAGTCTTCCTACTCACTGCACACCATTTCTGAACAGACGCATGGTAGAAATAGAAGCATTCATATATAAGCCTGAAAATTCAGCATTATTTTATATTTCAACCACTTTATATGCACTTTCATTAATACTTCCAGGAAGTTATATAAATCAATAGTAACTTTATGAGCATTTGGTAACAGGCATGCAAGCATAACCAACCAGTTTTCTGAAGTACTCTTCTTATACTGCTAGAGAGGTAAAACAACATACTGTGCTCTTGGTTGACCTATCAAACACTTCAAAAGCAGATTCAGAGTGCACAATAATCAATAATTTACTTGCCACAAGCAATTCATAAACATTAGCTAACATTCAATGTTCACAAAACTGTTTTAAAACTATAATAGATAGCAAAAACATTCAAAACTCTATAGTTACAAAAAAGCCTTCTTTCTAATGAGTAGCACAAATTCCTCAAATATAATAGCAAATGCCTTTGAGTTCAGAGTACCAAATTCTAAAACAGATCATGGGTTAAATGAATTTCAAAGCTCTTTTCATACTAAAAGATATGTAAATGTGAAGATTATTCAGGCAATATTTAAACAGGATTAAGGAAAGGCATAATCCTTTTTAATATATTATTTTAATTTTTTAATGTCTGTGTCTTCCATTTTCCAACCGGAGTGAACTATTCTCAGTCTGCTTCACAGGAAATATTACCCACTATCTTCCTTTCCCATAACTGTCAACCTCCCCACCTTGATTTACCTGTATAATATGCAGGTTTTTGCATATTCTACACATCATGGTCTATTATTGTTGACTATGAATTAAGTTTTCAAATACTTGATAGGTTATTTAAAATACAGCATGTGCTTGAGATTTTTCATAATCTTTATAATTGATTGCTTCTGACTTTGTCTTTTCATTCTTTTATGTACATGTCCTTCTACGAACATATTTTTAAAGTACTAAAATGCATTTGACAATGTCACTTTAAAACAGTCTTTTGTGTCTTATCTCACTAGCTGTAATCACTCAGGAATATTAAAGCTGTGTCTTGTGCTGCTAAGGAAAATTAACTACTGTGCATGGACAGAAATCTGGTATAACGAGAGCTCCGAAGTACGTAAGAGGTTACACGGTCTGTCATCTTCAGTTCTGAGGTTAATGCCAGTGAGCAAGAAACGTACAATAGCTGTACTTTCAGATCTGACATGAAATGTCATGAGATAGATGAGGTAATCATAAAGTGCAGTTAGCAAGACTAGACTAGTTTGAGTATGGCAGAATGTAAGAATGCATCTCCTGATGAGGCCGCTACTTCTGAAGTACAAGTTCCTCTTGGAAAGCCAGCAGGTGATCAGTTTGCAAAGTGAAAGGTGGCCTGCAAAGCAGACATTGAACAAGATTTGCGTTTTCCTTGGTATCTGGGGGTACTGAAGAAGAATGTTACCAGTGGGCTAAGAAGCAGAAAATAGACTGGCTTGCCTTCCCTTAATTTCTTTGGTAACTGTGATAAAGCCACAATAAGGAAAAACAATAGTTGAAAACATCTACAAAAAGGTAAATGAATGGAAAGCTATTTCCATTAGAGGTAGCTTCCATTCCACTAGAGGTAGCTGACAATTTAATCATATGGTAACAGAACTCACTGCCTTAAAGTACAAGGAAAGGAAAAAAGGACACTCAGAACCAGAGGTGTTCACAGATTCATAAGCAAAACAGAAAAAAATGTGTTACATATCTTCCTGTTATAGAGGTGCCAGTTAGCTCTGATGAGTTTCTGCAGCATTGATAGCACTTTAGGTGTTTTGAACAGATCATCTTTATCACTGTATTAGCTAGGTCCTGCTAATGTCATCCAGCAGAAGAAATTATGTTTCAGCAAGAATCAAATGTTTTAATTTGAACATACTTACAGGAGTCCATTTGGCCACTTTGAAACACCATTAGCTGTAGATTTTAAGGCCTAATGGTTCCAAAACATTACTTTCCTTCTGACAGTTAACTCTTTGTATGAACCACACAGTTATGGCAATATTTGAATTGTAAATATTGAAAATCAGCTACTGTTCATGCATTGCAACTTTTCATATATTTTAATATGCATAGGCATATTAACACCATCAAGGCTCCATATTCGTAAAGCTGATCTTGACAGATAATAATAATTGTTGAATATAATTTATAATACTACTTATTGAAAGAGACCAACCATTTAATAGTTTCTCTCTCTTTCACTTGCTTTAATTCTGCAGGAACATGATGATTTTAAATGTTCAGTATGGTAAGTTCAAGATTAATAATTCAATTATCATTAAGCATAGATTGAAGCAATAGTATTGCCTCGCCTTACAACGTCAAGAGTTTTAGTGAACCATTTAATAACGTCAGTATTCTTCATATGCATGAAGAGTTTGGATTGACAATACCATGCAAAGCTTCAAAACTAACATTTTGCAACAGCTATGAAGGAGCTGTGAATCAGAGGCATTTTACATTTTATCTCAGTGTGGTTTTTTTCCCAATCCATAACTGCAGACAGTTGCTCAGTGTAAAGAATGGGTCAAATTCACAACACAGATATGAAAACTCTCAGGGTTGCTTCACTGACATACAACAGACAATGTCTTGGTCTGAATACCAACCCCTAGCAACGGAAGTATGACTGACAAGTGACAGTACTTTGTAGCTATGCAGCAACTCACCTGCCTGCTGAACCTTTGCTATGGGGTAATATTCAAACAAACACATTTTGCCTCAAAGTAAAATAAATTAAATGATCTCCCTGTTTTCTCCAATTAGACCAGCGTAATGCAGTAGGCAGAAGCCATCTCTTAATTTCATTATGGTTAAATTTCACTAACAATTTAATTTTCACTTTAAAAGGGAAAGTTCCAGACTGAATGATCATCTGAGCTTCCTGAGGAGTTTCCTCAGGTAAAGACAGAAAGACGAAATTGCTTATCTTTCAGTACTCAGTGAACTCTGGCTCTCGGACAGGCGGCCTTAACAGAGCTTAGGTGGACTTCACTCTTCAGCTTTTGATCTTGTCAGTCTCTTTTTTGCTAGCATAAATGATCAGACAGCATTCACAAACATTGCCGGTTGCATATCTTTCGAAAATATGGAAGTCAAAAACCTGTGTTCCTGCCTGTTGCTTTTGATCTGAACCTATTTATGTTTTCCTCAGGTTGATAAATGTGAAAATATCTCCTGAGCTGCACGTATGATGCCTCATATTCACCATTTTCATAGCAAATATTTTGGAAATGTTGATTCCCAATTAAGGGATTTAAAAAAACCTCCCCACTACTTATTATTAAACTAACCACTACTCCTCTCCTTAATCTGCTTGGATAAACTCTTTTGGAAGGACTGCACAGTCACAGACCAATTTTCCAAACATTATTGAATATATGCAAGTTTAAATTAATGACTCAGAAACATAACCTCTCAACTTTGTCTTACTCATAGAGTCCATCATGACAGACAATAATAATTAAGGATATAATTGATAATAACACATCAAAGGTGACCAAGCATTTAATAACATATCCTTAATTCTGTATAAACAGGATATGTATCACAGATCATAAATGTTGAATATGGTAAGCTCAAATTCTATAATTCAATTAGCATTAAATATAATTTATGTCAAAACAATGTTTCAGGTGAATGGCAATTAAATATTACCTAATTCTCCATCAGGAGGACAAGATGTGTTGACCTTATTATGGAAAAATAAATATCAATAAAGCAGCAGGTTTCCAGTAAACAAATACATTTATCAGGATAAACTATCCATTTCTTTTCGTAGTGTTGGCATGCATCTTGTGGTTTGTTACAGACTTCTGTTCAAATTAAACTGTTGAAAGAGAAATGTGATGAGGCATAGAGCGTATACAGATTATCTCAGGGCAAAAGGATCAAAAAATATGAAAACTGATGATGGTGAATGCAACCTAAGATGTGCATCAAAATATACAATGAAGTAATCAGGACTGAACCTTGCCTCCTATTACCTTTCCTGTCAATCTTATGGAGCTTTGAAAGAACTCCCACTCTGTGTCTCTGCAGTACCTGGAAGACCTGGAGAGAAATTCCTACTTCTCCTTTGCCTGTTTTGGTGTTCCTACTGATAGACAAGTCATTACATCCGTCAAAAGTTTGAGGGACTGTTTTTTTTTTTTTTTTGCAAGACAATATCATGGTTTCAAGAAAACTTCTTAATCTCAGTTGAGTGGTACTGATAATGTGTTGGAAAGCTAAATTCTTACTCTGTGAGACTGAATACCCGTTCTTCAGATGCTGGACTGAAAGATTTCTTTTACCTTTGAGCAGAGCCAACATCTGCCACCTGTGTCCCCTGATAGACTGCCATTTGTTTTAAATTTCAGAAGAGAAAAACACACACTTTCTAATAGTGTTTCAGAGCAGTATTCCTAATCACCCTCCAGTCAGGGGAAAGAGGGAAAAGGCAGAGCAACAGAGAACACCCAAGGAAAAGACGACTCAATAGGAAGTAGTACAGGTAACTACACTGTCATCACTGATCATATTAGTTGATTCTATGGTTCTATGATTCTATATATGGTTAACAACCACACTGTTAGGATGGTACAAAACAGTCTTGGAGCTTTCCCCCCCTCTCTTTTCCCAGAGAAAAGGACTGAACTCTAGAGCTGCAGCCCTTGCATGGGTAGTTATCTCTGAGCTACCACACTCACTACTCCTAATAGCAACAGCTTGGTGCTGGGAAGTGAAGGCCAACAACTTTACTCAAAAAAGTTACTGTCAGCCACAGCAGAACCTGAGCACCAGTGTAATGAGAGCTCACAGCAGAATGGTATACTGAGCGAGTTGTGACATTCTGCATTATTTTCCATTTCAAAATGATCTCAGGCTGTAGCCACATGCAAAACAGATTAGAGCAATCTTGTTTCAAGTGAGAAAAACGTGGCTAAATGTGGCAACATTTGTACTGCAAAGACCTTATTCTCACCAGGCTCTGGTTAAAGAGGGAACTCCTGGCCAAGACTGTGGGTTGTGCATCTGGATGCAGCTTAAGATGAAGCACTTACTTATCCTATAATAGCTCTGATGCTTCAAGATGATGTATTCCATGTGTATCCTATTGTATGAGTCTGTGGGGCACATGTACACAACACATGTTTTCCTAGCAATACCAGCACTCAGCATTGCTATGCTTGTACATTTTGGTCCTTACGTTCCCATATGAGAGGACATAAAAGCTACGGTAACCATGCCCAATTACCCTTGCAATGATAACCCTATGCTACGAAGGACGCTAAAGAGCCTGGACAGAAACCAGACTAGAAAAACTTCACTGACAGCTACTATAATGGTAGCAAACAATGCTGTTTTCTGGGGAAAAAAATAATTAACCATTTTAGATGGAGATTTCTGCTTTCTAAAACTCAATATAGTTGCCCAGTCAGTTCAGAGCCTAGAATGTAAATCTAGTGGAGTATTTCCTGCCATTACCTGGTAGCCATCATTGACTTATATGTATCCAGAGCACACAATGACAGTCTCCCTCAGCCAACTATGCTCTTGACATTTGGAGGGGAAAAGTTCAAGAATACTTACGTTGAAGTAATCTAGCTTTCAACTGTAGTACCCTCTAAAAAACAAAATAAAGCCCAAAATGTTTATTTTCCTGTTGATGTAGTAGAACAAAACTCAGGAGTTGTCAAAATATTCTGTTCTGGCATTGAACCTGGCTGAGAAGGTTTAGCAAGTCAGGACAGCTTAGTTCCAAATGCTAAACAAAGTGACACCCTTTACTTCTAATCCTGACAAGAAGGCAAGTGTGAAAGAAGTCTTGAGGTCTCATAGTGAGCCCAAACTGTATCATAAGACAAAATGATTGATGCTTAGCACAGTGAGTGATATTAACCACCCACTCGAGACCCTGTTTGACCTTTGAAGTCAATATAAAAAATAATTTCCTGCTGAGTTATTTGGGCCACTTTCTGCTTTATGTAAGAATTTACTGAAATGGTAGGGATTGGTTGTGTTTTGTTTTATTTTCACAAACCTCCCCATAAAAAAGAGGTTAGTGTGTGTTTCTGATCCGGTGAAAGATGTAGTCTATCTTCAACCTAGCAAGCTAAAAGAAATAGTCTGTTAAAACTAGTTTTCCGGCCCCAGCAGGTGTTATAATTATTTCACTCCACTCCACTGATGCAATGTCAGGGTCTGAGGAGGCCAGCAAAATAGCTACAAAGATGAAGTTTCCCTGATGTGACTGTATTAGTAGAGGTTTATTTTGCTCAGTACATATTCTTTTCATTCCATCAAGTATTTTGGTATCTTGGCACCCAGTCTAAACTCAAGGATGCTAGCTTGTTTTCGGGACCTTCACATGGCACAAATTTAGCCTTTTAATCTGCTGACCAGCTGAAGCTGGAAATAGCAGAAGAGAAGGTCGCAACTTTCTTGCAGGGAAGGATCCTCACTATAGGATAAATCACATCCATCCTCTGCTATACAGCTACAGTAAGGATTACTGGGGAGGTTTGCAGGCTAAGAGGAGGCTGTTTATGGCAATCAGTGCTATACTAATCAACCAATTTGTCCAACACTAGTCATAAAAGATTCAGAGGAATGAGGCTGTGAACCATTTCACATTTTGTTCCTGCTGCAGTTATTCAAGAACCCAAATAATTGCTCATTTTCTCAGTTTTTAAAGTTGGCACTATCAGCCCAGGAGCTATGTGCAGGTTATCTGCAAATGGCAAAACAAACAACCTCCTTAAAGGGCTTCCGCTTCATGTTGAAACCTGTGGGATTCCCATACAAGTTGTGTGGGATTGCACAATGCAAACTCCCTCTTTCCAGTTTGCAGTACCTCCACCTGGAAAGTCAAGGGAGAAAAATTCTTGAGGTCACCCCCAAACTTGATCTCCTGCAAGCAAGAATGTACAACTGTCAGCTGAGCTGACAGCTTGTGCTGGCCCAGAAACTGCAAATGGCTTCATTTCTTTGTTTTGGTTTTTTTTTTTTTTTTTTTTTTAGATGAAGGAACTTTTCCTCTCCCTCTTAAGCTCTTTAGTAGGAAAAAAAAAAAAAAGGCAACCAGCATCTTTTTTTAGCTGCCTTTTTCTTCTGCTTTCACTGTCCTTTGTAATCTACTTTGACTCGCTGACAATACAGGACTTTCTGTGCTCTCACTCTGTCTTTTAATCACAAAAAAAAAAAAAAAAAAAAAGGAAAAGAGAAAAACACACCACCCAGCCCCTGACTGTCCATCCCTCGTGATTACAAACCATCTCCTTTATCTAGTGGACTGGGGAGGAGGAGGAGGAGGAATAGCAAACCTTTTTCTTTCATTGGCTCCTGCCCCAGCAATATGACTTTAGTTGCTCCCAGTTCTCTTTTGTGCTGTATCTTCTAATTTTTAGGTATGTCTCATGGGCAGACAGGCAGGCATACAACTGTGATGCCATTCCCTTCATGTGCATTTTAAAGCAGCTATTGAGAATGTATACTTTATTTGGTCACATGCCTTTCCATGACTGATATATCTGCATTTCTGTTTCTGTTTTGTATGTGTTGATTCTTAAACCTGATGAAACCAGATTTACTGATGCGATAGTGATATTTTGGTTTTTTCCTTTTTAAAAAGGGCTAAAATAAACATTATAAATTCCAAGCTTTTTAAATGTGGGGTTTAAGTGTTCATACTGTGACAATGACTGTGTTATCTGTGGATCATAGTAATGTGCTTTATTTGTGTATACCCCTGAAAAACACTCAGACACTGCAATTACTATAGAACAGTATAGCTGATCAAGAGCTTTTGTCCAGGCTCTTCAATGACATCCACATTGTGATTTGCTGTGACTGCTTACAGATCAGTTAATGTGCTGCAAGATTTTGCTTGGTTGATAGATATAGCTGTAAGTCACACAGGACACGGGAGATGGCATGACTGCCCTGTTTGTGATCCCACTGGGATTTGTCAGGCTTGTACTTGCTGACTGTGAGTAGATGACTGTATCTTGGTATACAATCCGTATCTGAAACCCTTTATCTTCCAAGAAAGATTCAAGACTCTTGCTAACCTCAAGCACTTGAATATGCAAGCAAGCCATAAAGCTAATTACAAGGTTTCATTTTAAAATGCTGGCTAATTTTCCCTTCTGTTTTTGTAGGACTCACAATTCAGATTTTCCAGCTTTCCTCTGTAGGCAGGAACCCCAGCAAAAGAATTAAACCCCATTAAATTCTCACACCCATATAACCCATAGAGCTGGTTTTTTTACTAAAACACAGACATCACAGTAAACCAGGCTGTGATTCACTCTCTAAATACAGGCTGGTATCTCTGTCTCTACAATATGCTCACCTTTGCAATATTAAGGACAATGAGTTGTTTCTAAAAGGGGAAAAAGGTTTTAATTTCATTTGTGACCTGCCATTTGGCAACTCAAGGGGTTTTTTTGTCCACACTGAAATAAGTTCTACCTTAACAACAATAACACAGTAAGAACTGTTGCTTATAAAGCTCTCATTTTGGAAGTAAGGATTATCTTTGGGAGTAGTGTCTTCCAGCTTCTCCATAAACCTGCCATGTGACTGATCAACCACTGACTCCTGAAGCTGAACTGTACTATATCAAAGTCCAGATTCATTATCTGTGAAATGGCTATAATGACATTTGCTGCTCTAGCAGATTAGTTTTTGAGGTGATAAATGCCACACAACCATCTATGGTAAATCACTACAGGTTCACACATTGCATGGATACCTACTTTTAAAAATGCTTTTTTTGTAATCTGGCAGCAGTAACAAAATCCTGATCATACTGTTATAAGGCTCCTCCTGATGCACACTGTAGAGCTAAGAGACAAGACATTTTGTTGAGTGCACTCTTTATGTGAAATTACAGAAGAGGCAGTGTTAACATGAAGATCTATTTATCTTATCTTAGCCATGAACATGCCCTAATGGTATAGCTGTCACTTCTGTGCACTGGTGCTATCTAATCAACAAAATGAAAGGAATACTGTTGGGGACACTTCTCCAGTGCCAGAATATAATTTATATTAAGAGCATTTTTCCCAACTAACGCCAGAGAGGAAGGATGCAACTCTCATCATCTTTCTTTGGAAGCAAAATTAAATTATCAATCTTTAATTTAGTTAGTGATAGTCTCTGCTAAAACATTCCCTTATGGTTTCTACTAAATATACCATTAAAATCTCCATCCTGTCTGGGCTGCCAAGTGCTCTCTCTGCATGAAGATGCTTGTTCAACTTTGAACTGGGTTCTCACTGACTCCTGGGAAAGCAGCTTTCTACTCCAAAAAGAGTTTTCACATTTCACTCCATGACATGAAAGAACAAATCGGTCACGTTGTGTCATCCTATAAAGAACCAAAAACTGTAAGAGAAATACAGCTGTAATCATAGCAGGAGAAAGAAAAAAGGAAATCCTCTGTTAAACTCTTTCATCACTGGGGACAGCTTTATCAGTTTTGCCACAAAACTGCAATTTCCTGGGTTGTGTTTCAAGAGAAAGAACATGTCTGAGTAGCACTCAAAGACAAGGACTGTACAGGCAGCTGCATAACAATTTCTATCTGTTGGGACAGTTCCTGCACGTACTTATTCTTTTCACTTGAGAAGTGGTACCAGTTTGGATTATGAAGAGGAAGATGCTCCTGAATGCCAAGACAAAAAATACTAATCTTCCAAACATGGTGCCAACAGGGATATAGTGTAAATTACTAGGGAGTCAGATTGGAACCCAAGCAAAGTTAAAATCAATAAGACTGAGAGTTCACAGAGGGAAGTAAAGATGAAAGACAGAAGGAAACATTATACAGGTACCTGCAGGGTGACAGTGATGCCTGCTTATGCTTATAAAAAAGCCAGTCCACCTTTTGGCTAAAAATATCAGTTCTGAAACTCCACTACTTCACTCCGTTGGTACAACCTAGCTATATGTGGAAAAGGAAGAGAAATTCTACTACATCACAAAGAAACTGGTCTGATTTCCAGGTTCAAATTATTTCAGACAAATTTTTTCCATGCATTGTTGAGGAAGATATGTCAAAAATGAAAAATAATATCAGTTCCTATTTTGATATATCCAAGATGCATTTACAGTAACAAGCTAGATTTGAATCCATGTGTTTGAGTCCCTTGGCATGGAAGTGATGGAGTGCAGGGTGCTACCTCTGGTTTGTTTTCCCCTTTTGGCTCTGGTGACATAAAAGTGAGATCACTTTTATGTCAACTTCTTGCTACTTTGTAGCTCCTGCTGCGCCTGTCCTTCCTGAGCAGGACAACCTGACAATACTCTGGAAGAGATTCCATCATTATGACCAGCTCAAGAAACCACTGTCCCCACAGTGTACTAAAAAGATGGGAAAAACTGACCATGGTGTGCTATGGAGTATTTACAAACTCCGGAGTTTGGACTTGGCAGTAAACAAATTACCTCTTTCCTGGCACTGTGACAGCAATTTCTTAGCATGCACCTAGACCACCAATTTACTGTCCAGAAGAGCAACAGCTAAACAAACCGAATCTCTCCCTTGTCAATGAAGTCTCTCTGCTTTGTAAGAAAAGCACTTGCACTGGTACAGAGACACGCTACTGACAGTAAAGAAAGATGCTAGATGCTGTGCAGGAGCACAGCACAGATGTTCCTTCTTTTGCTCAAAATTCTTGAGCTTTGCTCAGGACTGCAGCGGATCAAGAGATAACCTGAAGTCTAAAACCACAATCATAAATCTTCCAGGACAGAGCTGGCTCAAGGCTTCTCTGTACAAAGAACTGTGAGAAAGGCTAGACTACTGAGGCCTGGAAAAGTAAGGGATGGAAACAGGACAGTCTCTTTCCTTCTGTCATTGGAAAAGGGGGTACATTGAGCAGAGTGGGACAGAAAGGCAGCCCCTCCTGCCCTTCCTCACACCCATCTCTCCTGCAGCATTAATAAGCCCAGCTCTAGCATGGACAGTGGGCAATGGACTACAGCTTTTTGGCCATATTCTGCCTGGTGTTCTAGACAGACACTTTGATTTGCCTTAAGCAGTTCTTGTACCAGGAAATGCTTGAAGTAGTTAACTTTTTGTTAATCCCCAAGAGGGGAAAGACTGCTCCCAGGGGAGAAGCCTCATATAACTTTACCAAGTTCCAAGAAAATAGAGAAGGCAAAAATGAGAATCTCCAGCCTCACATCCTAGTAAAGAACTACTCTAATGTTCCTTCATTGTGCATGACCACGGTTTCCCAATGGTATTTAAGGCAGAGGAGGCTACTTTTACCCCAGCACTTTCTGAAATGTATGCCTATAATTTCATACTTTTAATCACATATATGTACATCGGTTATGCATATGAAATAGTTAGAATTTTCTGCCCCATTTTCTGCATATCATTTAGAAAGTTGAGTGCTATTACTTATTATACATGCCTATATTTAGTTGAATATCGAACCTACCTCAAATTATATTGAGCTCAAACAAGTTGACTATTCCAAAATATTTATATTGGCATAGAAACTATATAGTCCAATTCAAACTGTTTTCTCATAGTCCAAAATCTATTAACAACCTCGATTTCTCCAATACCAAGGGGTTTTTTACATTTGTAAATGTGCTACTGTATATGAAAAATCACATTGCTCCTACCCCGATCTCTTTAACAGGAAACTCACAAATATGTCATGAGCTGAAAGGGTTTAAGCACTTGAAAACAGTTTAAGCACTTGCTTGAATCTATAGTGGTCACATCAGCACATTCACGCACTCACTGCCTGTAACAGACACTGACAATGCAGTCACCAAAATTGCTGGGATTAAATGGCACTTACTTCACAGCTGTGGAGTAACAGTGCGGAAGGTCTACAGCCTTTGCCCAAAGCCCAACAGCTGTTGTCCACCACTGATTGCTAAGGCCACCTCTATGCTTCTGCCTGTCTGCGTTAGGAATCCAGTTCCAACTGCACAGATGAAAACACTAGTTTTCTATATGCTTGCTACAATCACCTCCTGCGCTGATAGACTATGCACACACATTACACACATATCCATATATAGAGATGAAAAAAAACCCGTAAATTCTGTGTAGCCACTGTACATACTAGAATTTTGACATTTGACATTCTTGACATACAAGAATTGTGACATACAAGAATTGTGACATACAAGAATCCTTGTCCTATCCAAGCATCACCATGGTGCTAGGCAGGTGTAACATTTTCCACTTAATAGCACAGCTTCACCAAGGCCTCACCTTTTCTTTCTTTTTTAAAACCTACCCCACCCCCAATTCCATGAAAGTGTATACCCTGCTCTTGAAATAAAACAGGCAACTGGTTTCTAATCAAGATGACACAGTGGTGCAAGGTGAGTTGTTACACTGCTGAACAATGCTGCCCCTCTCTGCACAGAATGAGCTGTTAAGGCCACTAAAGTGGCTGCAAAACTCATCAGAGAGAAAAGAAGCCTGAAAACAAGTTACAGATGTTAGCCCAGAAATAATGGGAGTCCTGGTCACACGCCAGCTCCTGACTCTTTAGTGTCGCTTAGACACTAAGCTGATGCAGAGTCCTTTCTTGATCCAGTTTCTTAATGTGGAAAAACACAAGGGTAACTACAGGTGTCAAGGAAAAAAAAATGATAAAAAATTAACATGTCTACTGCTCAACCTTCTAACGACACATCAGCTTGCAGTCCTTCCGCTGTTATACATTATTTCACACTTGATCAGAAAAGCAGTTTGTTTTCAAAGAGATCAGGTAGAATGCATTGCTTTATTTCCATTCTGAGATGCCTCCCTGCTCTCTCACCTACTATCTTAAGGTGAAAATACACAATAGCAACATTCTGAAAAAAGTATAGACAAACAAACCAAAACCCAGACCCATTAAGCTCTTGAATTTAATTATACATCGTGGCAGCAGGTTTCATGAGCTCATTATCTACCATGCAGAAAAAGTATAAATTTTTAAACATGTGTATTTATTTTTAAAGCATGTTCTTTTAACATCATAAAGCTCAAACGTGAACACAGTCTATCTAGTCATCAGTCATACCATTAGTCTGCACAAACCTCTGCCATGTATCTGCTCAAGTCATTTTCTTCCTGAACTATCACATTTTTTCCCTTGTATTGTGTTCTATCTAGAGGTAAATCCAAGCCGTCAGTCACTTTGGTTGCCGTTTTTGGCCACTTCTTCCACTGTCTCTTTCTCCTTCCCACAAAATAATTCCAGTCTTAGAAGAAATATAGGTGGCTTTTCACTAATTTAACTTTCCTCAGCTACATTTCTCACTGTCTTTCGAACTGATACATCAATAATAAAACGTTATAATACCCACCACAGCTCCCTTTGCCTGTTGATTCAAATACCCACAAACTAAGTGAAATTTAGTTGCACTGCAAAGTTGCACAGCACCATTATAGATGGGAGAAACAGACTGATTTTCACCAAGAGCTTTTACTTTATTTTTCAGCAAACATCATGAAACAAAATTCTCTGATTACACATCCTGGTCATAGAAGACATTTCTGCCTATACGATATTTCATTTTGGCATAAGGAAGATGTCTTTTTCATGGGTGCCTAAATGTGTATTTAAGTATGGAATTTTACCTAGACTAAATATCTGTCTTAAGGTTTGTTGATGCTCATGTTTTCTTCAGCTACATTTCTGGTTTGTGTTTTTTTTCTTACTTTCATCACAGAAATATAGGATTCTAAGCAGAAGATTTTTGTGTCAGAATGCAGTATATATCCAAATGGAATACATTAAGTTGAACTGGCAGAAGGTAACACAAACAAGTCCAGTATCTGCAGCAATGTACTTCAAGGCTCTGGTACACTACTTATCGTCAAGTAATTTCTAATACATAGTCAGGTTTTTTTTATTTTATTTAAATTGATTTACATGGAAGTGGTAGATTCTCTCCTGTAATTCCATAGCTATTTACATTGTAATTTCAAAATCATTTCTGGATAAAATTACTCTCAGGAACTATCTGAACACAATAGTTGCCTGTACAAAATGAGTCACAAAAAAATTGTGTGAGAACTACCTGGACATGTTTAGAAGTGCAGATTCTGTTTTTAAGGCTGCAAATGAAAAAACCCCAACCAGTAAGAGGACAAAAGTTTCCACATCAGCAATATGTGTTTCCCCAAAAGAGACTGCAGCAGTTATTACATAAATTATATAAATCTGGTACCATATTGGCTGATGTATCAATAATAACTACTTTTTACTGATACTGAAATCAATAACACTGAATGGTTATGGGAAAAAAAAAAAACATCTGAAGAGATTTAGGTGTGGTTACTTGAATTTCAAGATGAAAAAATAAAACAACAAATGGACACATAGATACTAACTAGAGGTAAATTGAGCTTATACTTGAGAACTCTTAAAAAAGTTATTAATCAGAATTCCAAATTGCTAAATTAATATTTTGTCCAAATAAATTTTAATGGCTTCTGTTTTCAAATCCTTCTCCGTTTAGTATTTCTTGTAATATTTAATACACTGTTTATGATGAAAAGCAATATTGTTTTTTCTTCTTGATTGAGTATTCAAAATTATAAAACAGGAAGAAGGAAGTCTGTTGCATTAAACTCTCTGTATTTGATTTACATTAATATTGTTAAGATGTATGTGAACACATGGAGAATAAAATAGCAATTCCTGTAATTGTTCCTGAAAACAGATTTGAAAGAGCAATAGATGTCTGATCAGCACCAAAAATTAGTATAAACACTCAGATATTTATCCTTAGTACTTTGACTAAGAGAAAACATCACGAGAAGCACACTTCACAACTCTTGCAGAGCCCTGCTTTCAGCTCAGACAATACATCAGTTACCACTTTGTTTTGTATGACAAGTTAACACTGTCAGTTCTTCATTGTCAGAAATTTGAATCAAGCCATAGTATCCAATTTACCATTGTCTCTAAAAAGAGAATAATTCTGCACCAAATTCAGGAATCATGAAATGCAGAATAGAAAAGTCCCTGCATGTTTCCTTTTATATAGATTTTCTGCTTACTATGTATACATAAAGCATATCTACAGTCTCTGCACCTACTATTATAGATATTATAGGTTATCAATTTCTAGAGCTTATAGTGCTTGCAGTATGGATGCTGCCACTCTTTCTGGGGTTACAGAGTTTACTTGTGCCGTGAGTTCATTTAAGAATTAAAAAGGTCATCTGACATTTCAGAAAAGGAAATAAAAAAACATAACAGCATGAAATAATGTTTAAGTAGTGAAACTCAGTACTAGTACATGTAAACAGTCCATTAAATTAAGTGTATTTACAGACTTTACAACATGTAAATAGAGAAAACACAAAGATTTAAAGACATCTTGTCTCCACTGCTACTGAATAGAGATACCCTACACTTCACCAGTCCTAACAGTCAGCATTTTTGAACAGCCCCAAGATAACTTCAAGTTAACAGACAGCAGATATTCAGCATGCCTGAAAATTTGATCCAGTCTTTTTACAAATGTCATTCCTACTGAAAGGAGTACGAAGATTCAAGAGATATGCAAAAATCACTTTTCATCAGCAGAGGTGCTCTCAGTGTCTGTGCTCTACATACAAAACCAGCTATCCTATTTTCCAGCATTTTCTAATCTGCCACAACTGGTGACACAGAAATCATAATGAAAAACTTGCATAATACTCAAATCCCTCCCCTGTCCAAAAAAGCAACACCACCTCCACCCCATCCCCAGCAAACAAAAATATCCCCTACCACACCAAAAGACTGCTGCTGTGGGTATGCGCCAAAATGTGACACTGAAATAAAATGACTGGCTGCTTGAAGAAGGTAGAAACGGGCTATCAGACCTCCTGTAGTATCACATACTGAAATCTGTATTTCAACTGATTGCATAAGGGGAGTGGGGGAAAAAAAAACAACCCAAACCCCAATATATAACTTTATATAACTGAAGCATTTTCCTTACTTCTGGTATTTTGCTATTATCCCTATTTCTTACCTAGCTTCAGAGACAGGAATATAATACAAGAGAAGAAAATGCATTTCGGCAAAGAAAAGCCCTCCCCAGGTCTGATACATCCCCATGCTGATTTCAGATAAGCGTGTCAGCATAAGAACGGCAGACCCACAGTAAAAAGCTCAGTGATGAATGTTAGCACAGCAGCAGCCTCCTTTCTGCCAAACAGGAACATAATGGACAAACTGCAGGAGCTTACACATTTGGAGGGGATCTGCTAGACAGAACTAAAAACTATGGTGAACATCTCACTGCCACTCTGCTGAACATCTGTGCTCGCATAGTGCAAGCCACTGGCATGAGTCTTTTCTGAAGAGCATCCCTTCCATGTCATGTTGCATCATTAAATACCCCAAATAAGTCTCCATTATATTCCAAATAGGACTGTTTGTTACAAGCTGTGTTCAGAGTCAGCTGTAAAATAACCATACAAAGTAAGTAACAGGAAGGAGAATGGAGCTTGAGGAGGTCTGTGTTCTGTTCCTGATTTTATCCATAACTCACTGCAAGAAATATTCTGTGGTTCACTGAATTAATTCATGACTCACTTTCTCCCAGCTGAAAAATGGGATTAAAAATGGCTACTTGCTTTTTTAAAGCACTTTCTTTAAAAGAAAGTTGAAATAAAGCCAACATACTCGAAAAAAAAGAAAAATACTGATTTTGTGACTAGTAACAAGAAAGATTGCTGCTCGAAACCTACCTGCCTACCAGTAAATTACTGCAGTAAAAAGAAATGAAATAACAAAAATTGTATAGTAAAATGTATTAGTGTGATGCTGACAATGTTTCATATTAACAACATTCTTGGGTACACAGTGCTTCAAGTATTTTTTATATAAACTCATTGTTACTGTTTTAATGTTCTCCTGTTGTGCCTTAAGATTCAGGGTTAACATGACATGTTCAATCTCCTGACAAAACATTTTATGTCGAGCTTTTCTATAAGATAATAAGCCTGTTGTAATAGGCCAGATATTCTGTTTCCAGCAGTGCTCAATAATAGATGTCTTGGGAAGAGTACTAGAAAATACTCCTTGTGCTGGTTTTTTACACCAGAAAAACAGAGTTCCACCCTTCTGATCAGATGGTTTACTTCTACCTTGCATTTCTCCAATTTCTTTTTTCACCAAAACCTTCACAAATTCCTTTCATAACAAAATCTAGGGGACCTAACAAGGACTTCCCTATCCTCTTCTCTGCAATTTTTCCTTCACAAATGCTTTATAGAGGAGTATAAGGACTTGTGCAGTATACCTGGACTTGTGCAAAGCGTTTGACACTGTCCCACACGACATCCTTGTCTCTAAATTGGAGAGATATCAATTTGATGGATGGACCACTTGGTGGATAAAGAACTGGCTGGATGGCCACACACAAAGAGTTGTGGTCAATGGCTCAATGTCTGGCTGGAGACCGGTAATGAGTGGTGTCCCTCAGGGATCGGTGTTGGGACCGGTCTTGTTTAACATCTTCCTCGCTAACATGGACAGCGGGATTGAGTGCGCCCTCAGCAAGTTTGCCAATGACACCAAGCTGTGTGGTCCAGTTGATATGCTGGAGGGAAGGGATGCCATCCAGAAGGACCTTGACACGCTTGTGAGGTGGGCTGATGCCAACCTTATGAAGTTCAACCATGACAAGTGCAAGGTCCTACACTTGGGTTGGAGCAATCCCAGGCACAGCTACAGATTGGGCAAAGAAGATATTCAGAGTGTCCCTGCAGAGAAAGACTTGGGATAATGGTCGATGAGAAAATGAACATGAGCCGGCTGCAGTGTGCGCTCACAGCCCAGAAAGCCAACCGTATCCTGGGCTGCATCAAAAGGAGTGTGACCAGCAGGTCAAAGGAGGTGATCCTGCCCCTCTACTCTGCTCTTGTGAGACCTCACCTGGAGTATTGTGTGCAGTTCTGGTGTCCTCAACATAAAAAGGACATGGAACTGCTGGAACAAGTCCAGAGGAGGGCCATGAGGATGATCAGGGGACTGGAGCACCTCCCCTATGAAGATAGGCTGAGAAAGTTGGGGTTGTTCAGCCTGGAGAAGAGAAGGCTCCTTGGAGACCTCATAGCAGCCTTCCAGTATCTGAAGGGGGCCTATAGGGATGCTGGGGAGGGACTCTTCGTCAGGGAATGTAGTGACAAGACAAGGGGTAACGGGTTAAAACTTAAACAGGGGAAGTTTAGATTGGATATAAGTAGGAAGTTCTTTCCTGTTAGGGTGGTGAGGCACTGGAATGGGTTGCCCAGGGAGGTTGTGAGTGCTCCATCCCTGGCAGTGTTCAAGGCCAGGTTGGATGAAGCCTTGGGTGGGATGGTTTAGTGTGAGGTGTCCCTGTCCATGGTGGGGGGTTTGGAACTAGATGATCTTGAGGTCCTTTCCAACCCTAACTATTCTATGATTCTATAAGGAGAAAGTTTTCTGTCTTCCAGCCTGAGACCAGACCAGCTGCTTCTACTACCTTTTCATTTATTTCTTATTTTCCTCCCCCTTTTCCTCTGTTTCATCTGGTCTGGCATCTTTCTGTCTCTTTTTCTGAAACATCAGCATTTTTTTCTCCATCTTATGAGTCCCCTTTGCCACATTTAATATTATCGACCAAAAAAAAAAAATCATAAAATCATGTGTAAGCTTTAAGATAGACTTTATTAACAGCTCTGTAAAGTTTACATGATTGTTTGTGAAGTTAGGAGATGCCACTGGAAGCTACTAATTGAGCAGCTACAGGCAAGGGAATCAGCAAGTAGAAATTCTTCACTGAAGCAGACCCTGAATACAGCACTTAATTTCTTAATCAGAGTTGACTGTAGAACTATTATGCGACATTTATAATCTAATGCTTCTTAAAGACCCACCCTGTCTCAGTTTGTGGAACTGTCATAAGTGCATAAAAACAACATATCAATATCCTTGGCTAATTTTACAACTATCTTTGGCTCAATATTTTATCCTCTGTGCTAAGGTTGACTCAATCCATTCCCTATGTTAATCAGATTCTTTTTAGAACAAAAGCTGTTGAAATCATGTCTGGCTTATTTGGTAGCAATTGGTTCAATTCCCAGGGAGATGCTTGTGTACCAACTATTTCTTATTTACTCAGGTTGGTATTTGCATTAGCTTTGCTACAGACAGATTTGTGCTTAAGCTGATCCTGATATGATTCAGGAAGCAGCAATTTGCAACAGCTATTATTTCCATGATGTCTCAAAGGTTTCAAATTAATATTATGGAGGTGTTATCAGCCATCATCACCATGTTATTATCTATACATAGCTTTCTTATCTTATCATATAGTATTTCTTCTTTCCACAGCCTTTCCCATTGTGGTCATCTGTAGTGTGGTCTTATTACAGTCCTTTAATCCTTCTATCTACTAACTCCATTTTGATTGATTCATTGCAGAGAGTTCTAGGCCTAACAGTTTTCATTTTCTCTCTATGAAATGCCATTATTTCTTTCTCATTTTACTTTTAGTGATTAATCTTAATGTATACAGTTTAAAATAATACTTATTACATCCCCTAATGTTTAGGCATACATACAAAGAATTCACAGAGATGGCTTTAGCTTATTGTTTCCCATATTCCTGTTAAAAAAATAAAACAACAAAAAATCCCCCAAACATGACAACAAAAACAGGGTTCTTTAGCATTACAATTTTAGGATAATGCAAAAAAGCAAAGTATATTACACTAGATATAAAGGGGGAAGGGGAGATAACTGGGCCTGTTGGGGACAAGCCCAAGAGAAACATGCTAGGGCTTGAAGGATGGCGTACTAGGGAGGACTCAATCTATTGCTTCATTTGAGGGAAATGACAGTTGTTTAGACCCTGTCCCACAGGGGAAAAAGGGTATCAGGGCCAGAGTCAACAGAGCTCACTCACAGAGCTTTAGGTTAGACTCAAAGTGAGAGGTGGTTGTAGCTGGGTTTGAACTAGTGGTGCATTGTTCTAGTATTAATGAAGACCAAAAGGCCTCCTGCCTCCCAAGGGTGCCACTAACATGCTCTGTGCGCTCCCTGAAATGCTTGTACACCAATGCACGCAGCATGGGGAATAAACAGGAGGAGTTAGAAGTCTGTGTGCAGTCTAAAGGTTATGATCTGGTGGCAATTACAGAGACATGGTGGGACAGCTCACATGACTGGAATGTGGTCATGGATGCCTATGTCCTTTTTAGGAAAGATAGGTCAGCGAAGCGAGGTGGTGGAGTTGCTCTTTATGTGAGAGAGCAACTAGAATGTATTGAGTTCTGTCCGGGGTCGGATGAGGATCAAGTGGAAAGTCTGTGGGTATGAATTAAGGGACTGGCTGGTACAGGTGATACAGTTGTGGGGGTCTATTATAGACCTCCTGATCAGGACGAAGGAGTTGATGAGGCTTTCTACAGGCAGCTGAAAGCAGCCTCACGACTACATGCCTTGGTCCTCATGGGGGGATTTTAACTACCCCGATACTTGCTGGAAGACTCACACAGTCAATCATTCACAGTCTAAGAGGTTCCTCCAGTGCACTGGTGATAACTTCTTAATGCAAATGGTGGACAAACCAACTAGGAGAGGAGCGCTGCTGGATCTAGTACTCACCAACAAGGAGGGTCTGGTTGAAGTGGTGATGGTCAATGACAGCCTTGGCTGCAGTGACTATGAGATGGTGGAGTTTAGGATCCTGTGTGGGAGGAATAGAATACCTAGCAAAGCCACAGTTCTGGACTTCCGAAGGGCCAACTTTGGCCTCTTCAATCAATTGCTAAGGCAAGTTTCATCGCAAAGGGTATCAGGTGGTAAAGGGGCTCAAGATAGTTGGTCAGCATTTAAAGACCACTTCTTCCAAGCTCAGGATCAGAGTGTCCCAATGGGTAGAAAATCAAGTAAGGGAGCTAGGAGACCAGCATGGTTAAACAAGGAATTGCTGGGCAAACTCATATGGAAAAAGAGAATCTATGCATTATGGAAGGAGGGGCTGACCGCTTGGGAGGAATATAGGACAGTTGTTAGAGGATGTAGGGAGGCAATTAGGACAGCTAAGGCCTCCTTGGAACTTAATCCTGCAAGTCAGGTTAAGGATAATAGAAGGCTTTTTCAAATACATAGCAAATAAAACTAACACAAGAGGCAATATAGGCCCACTGTTGAACGAGGTGGGTGCCCTGGAGACAGAGGATTTAAAGAAGGCAGAGGTGCTGAATGCCTTCTTTGCCTCTGTCTTTACTCCTGCAGACTCTCCCCGGAGGCCCAAGATTCCTGTAGCCCCAGAAGGAGTCAGGACAAAGGAGGAGTTTCCTTTGGTACATGAGGATTGGGTTAGGGATCAGTTAAGCAGTCTGGACATCTATAAATTGATGGGTCTGGATGGAATACACCCGCGGGTGCTGAGGGAGCTGGCGAAGGTCATTGCTCGGCCACTCTCCATCATCTTTGGTAAGTCGTGGGAAACAGGAGAGGTGCCTGAGCATTGGAGGATGGCAAGTGTAATGCCAGTCTATAAGAAGGGCAAGAAAGAGGACCTGGGTAATTATAGACCGGTCAGCCTTACCTCCATCCCTGGAAAGGTGATGGAACAACTTATTCTTGACACCATCTCTAGACATATCAAGGATGAAGGGGCCATTAAGAGCAGCAAACATGGTTTTACCAAGGGGAAGTCATGTTTGACCAACGTTATAGCCTTCTATGAGGAAGTAACTAGGTGGATGGATGATAGTAGAGCAGTAGATGTGGTTTTTCTTGATTTCAGTAGGGCATTTGATACTGTCTCCCACAGCATCCTCATACAAAAGCTAAGGAAGTGTGGGCTTGATGATCAGCTAGTGAGGTGGATCAAGAGCTGGTTGAAGGGAAGAAGGCAGAGAGTTGTGGTCAATGGCGCAGAATCTAGCTGGAGGTCTGTGACTAGTGGAGTCCCTCAGGGGTCGGTGCTGGGACCGGTGCTGTTTAATATTTTCATCAACGACCTGGATGAGGGAACTGAGTGCACCCTCAGCAAGTTTGCTGGTGATACTAAACTGGAAGGAGTGGCTGACACACCAGAAGGCTGTGCTGCCATTCAGCGAGACCTGGACAGGCTGGAGAGTTGGGCGGGGAGAAACTTGATGAAATTTAACAAGGGCAAGTGTAGAGTCTTGCATCTGGGGAAGAACAACCCCATGTACCAGTACAGGTTGGGGGTTGACCTGCTGGAAAGTAGTGAAGGGGAAAGGGACCTGGGGGTCCTAGTGGATAGGAGGATGACCATGAGCCAGCAATGTGCCCTTGTGGCCAAAAAGGCCAATGGCATCCTAGGGTGTATTAGAAAGGGTGTGGTTAGTAGATCAAGAGAGGTTCTTCTCCCCCTCTATTCTGCCTTGGTGAGGCTGCATCTGGAATATTACGTCCAGTTCTGGGCCCCTCAGTTTGAGAAGGACAGGGATTTGCTTGAAAGAGTCCAACGCAGAGCCACAAAGATGATTAAGGGAGTGGAACATCTCCCTTATGAGGAGAGGCTGAGGGAGCTGGGTCTCTTTAGCTTGGAAGAGACTGAGGGGTGACCTCATAAATGTTTACAAATATGTAAAGGGTGCGTGTCAGAATGATGGAGCTAGGTTTTTTTTCAGTGATGTCCAGTGATAGGACAAGGGGCAATAGGTGTAAACTAGAGCATAGGAGGTTCCATATGAACATCAGGAAAAACTTTTTTACTGTGAGAGTGACAGAGCACTGGAACAGGTTGCCCAGGGGGGTTGTGGAGTCTCCTACACTGGAGATATTGAAGGCCCGCCTGGACAAGTTCCTGTGTGATGCACTCTAGGTTACCCTGCTCTTACAGGGGGGTTGGACTAGATGATTTTTTGAGGTCCCTTCCAACCCTTGGGATTCTGTGATTCTGTATTTACTGACTTTGGCATGAAGAGATTATTTCACTATTTTGTGCACAGTTTAAATTGACACATCTGATATGGAACATTCTTTGGGCAGCACATATGATTGAAATAATTTATGATTCATCTTTCATTTATCCTCACTTAGCTTCTGAAAACCCCATTATATTATTTTAAAGATATTAGTCCAGCAATTAACTCTGTAATTGCTTGATAGCAACATTGTACAATGACTACTGAGTTGTTACGTTAGTGATCAGGAAAAGCATTGTTTATTTTTTTCTTTTACTGTTACGTCATTCACTGCAGCATAGCAACGTTTGTCAGTAACTGCTTTTTCATATACAAGGCAGAAATCACCTTTTGAGAAGACGCAAAACTAATATGACAACCTTGGCTCTTTCTTGGAGTTTAAGGAACTTAAAGCAGTATCTCTGAGACAGTCTTGTAGATGTATTTTTATACTCACTGTCTGCACTGAAGGTACTTGAAAACTAAGAAGTACTTAGGAGATTTGTGGAAGAGTTGGGGAAAAAAGCCCTCTGTACCATGAATATTGATTTTAGTTTTAAATAAAGCACTGAGATAATGCAAGATTAGAAAAAAGCACATTTAATAATGAGGAAGTGACTCCGTTAGTCCACTGTCTGCACAAACTTAATAAATGTCATTCAGGGTTAAAAAGTAGGTGCTCAGCAATGCTGCACAGTTATTGAGAAACCTAATTCTGGGCTGGCAATAATCAGCTCTGTTTGACCCTCATTTCCAGATGGCTGCAACTGATATCCTCAGTAAATAGCTGCTTTCAGTAAGTTTCTGAAAGGAAGCTCGTTTTAGTGCAGTCGTCCCCAAACTTTTTCTGTATTCTGTATGACGTCTTAATAAAATCATCCATATCTCTCCTCCCATCGGTACCAGAGACATGATCTTTTCCATTCAGTCCTTCAATGTCGCTGGGGCAAGCACAGCAATTTCTTAATGGAACATCTATTTTACTTTACGTAGCTTTTTAGCTGCTTCTGATGCAACTGAAGATGTATTAACAACGAGATGAGATCACATCACGTAACTAACTCATCATCCATAGATCTCTAATAAGTGTGCCCCAAAAGAAAGCTTCCTGAGATGTCATCTGCTACTTCTGCAAGGACAAAGGACATAAATCTACTAAATGGACAGTACTGACTTCCACTCATTCCCATCCTTTTCAGGAATACGGAGAAAAGAGAATGAGCAAATGTGCCTCATTAAATCACAGCTCGTATAACATAATCAGAATGATGTGGAGATAGCAATGGTGAGGAAGGTTTACAGACAGATTCAGAAGTCTGGGGACTTCCTATGTATGCTGGGCTGATACAGGGAGTTGGAGAAAGGGTCCTTTCTCCCATGCAATACACCTTGGCCATCCAAGCCTAGTTCACTGCATATTTTAGTACTTGCTGGGGCTTCCATATCAAATGAGCACGCTAGCTCTTTATCTCCATTCACGCTGAAGCCCATTTTCCTGTCAAGCTTTTGTACAGCTGCTTAGGTTCTTATGGTTCTACACATGATTGGGCCATATATCTGCAGAAGTCGAGACATTAGTTTAAGGGGCCATGACTCCTACATGATGTGATTATTTTGCATTACCATATAGCAATATATCAGGCAATGAAACGATTTATCAAACTTTGAACACTTCTCAGGAAGATGGAACACGTTGGTATAATGGTTTTGGATTAAAGAAAAAAAAGAAGGGGGAGTTGGGTATGTCTCTCACATGTGTCCAGTATTCAAGACCAACATATGACACTTCTCAACCTAAGATACTTGCTTATTCTGCAATGACAGTACTTGAAACATGGAAACCAGGGTTCATCTCAGTATGTGGTATGAGTGCTTGAAAACTGTGCATTCGTTGTACAAAATGCATGGGTGAAGAATCCAGGGAATGATCTAATATTGTGCATCATCATATAAAAATATTTACACTCTTGGCAAACTACAGCAGAATCAAACATTCACATGTTACTGTGTCTCCCTGGGAAGTAGACTTGCTTCCCTACTAACTGATTCATTACAAGGACTCAAACACTACTGCATCTATTTATATGGTCTCTATATGGCTGTCGTACATGAGTTTCTCATTCCTGAAGTGTGGGCGCAAGGAACCTCTCTAGAATACAATACACAAACAGTGTACAGACCCCCTGCACTTGCCACACAATTTCAACATTTTAAAACAAATCAAACCGAGTTATGTCCATTAAAGATGCAATTTAACGGATACTACTTATAGCTTCCTACAAGCAAGTTACTGACCACAGTACAGGATTTGCAGTTCACAAAAGCCACATAGAGTTGGTAAGTTGATTTCACTGTTTTCCGAAACAAAAGTAATTCTTTTCTCCTCAGCTGCTTATGTTTTCCATAAATATGTATTGCTTACAGATCTCTCAGAATATTATTTGAAATTGTAATTCTTAGCAAAGCAAAAAAATATTGTCAGGACTTCTAGCTCTCCAGCAATCATAGAACGGTTTGGGTTAGAAAGGTCCTTAAAAATCATCCAGTCCCATGGGCAGGGACACCTTCCACTAGACCAGGTTGCTTCAAGCCCTATCCAACCTGGCCTTGAATACTTCCAGGGATGGGGCAGCCACAGCTTCTCTGGGCAACCTCTGCCTGGGCATCACCACCCTCACAGTAAAGAATTTCTAAATCTACCATCTTTCAGTTTAAAGCCACAATCTCTTGCCCTATCCCTACATACCCTTGTAAAAAGTACCTCTCCAGATTTCTTGTAGCTCCCCCTCCAATGTATGAGCAACAATGTAAGGGCAACAGGTACTTGGTTGTAATGCTGTGTAGAAAAATCTCAACAAAATATCCTGCCTGAATAAAAATGGGGGTGGCTTGTATGGTGCTAATATAAAAATTATGCATTGCTTTAACAATGAGCTAAAAAAAAAAATCCATCAAAACTTTGAGCTTTATAGAAGTCTGAGAAAATTACCAATAAATTTGCTGTTCTGCATCTCTCAGTTGCTTTTTATTGCCAGGGCCACTCTCGATCAGTTGCTGAGGTGAGTAGCTTGAGAGAGGACGCCTGCAACACCGGAGCGGAGAGGGGAGAGATCAGCGTCCAGGAGCCTCAACTCAGAGCGACAAGAGCCACTGAGGAGGGAGCCTCAAGTCCTCAACAGGACTTGCCCAGGACTCGGAAGCTCAGCTCCCGCGAGGGGCTGACTCACAGGGGGCGGAGCCAGGAGGAGTGGCACCAGCTGGGAGTGGCTAAAAAACCTTCCCAGGGAGCGCGGCGAACAGAGCCGGCAAACAGAGAGCGTCGAGGCAGAGCGTCGAGGCAGTTCGCGCGGCAGTTCGCGCGGGCAGGGGAGCGGGCAGGGAAGCATTCCATCCGCCTCATCGAGAGGACTCGCCTGGAGTACAGGAGGGGGAAGGAGTGCTGAGGGACGTAGACGGATTGATTGACCAGATAGATCATGGTTACAACATGATCGAAAGCTGTAGTGAGTACTAATGTGGGTATCCAGACTGAGCCTTCCTGCAGACATGCAGCTGTGCAGGTCTCTGGCTGCAGCGAATGCCTGAGCCTGGCACTTGTATTGGAGGGAGCCAGTGACACTGCTTGTGTTCGCTGTGAGCAAATAAATGACCTGCTCAGGCAGGTGGCTGAACTGAGGGAGGATGTTGAAAGGTTGAGAGCCATTAGAGAGTGTGAAAGTGAAATAGATTGGTGGAACCACACCCTAAGGCAAGGGCAGAGGGAAGTGGTTCAACAAGCTATGGATCCCCTTCCCTCCTACCATCAGACAGAAGGAGAGAGCTTAATGGACAAGGATGGATGGAGAGAGGTTCCTCCTCAGAGAGGTAAGCGAAAACCCTCGCAATCCCTTCCTCCCTCCCAATTGCCCTTGAATAACAGGTACGAGGTCTTGGAAATTCAGGGCCAGGTGAATGGAGATGGAGAAGCAAATCTATCTAGTGAGTCACCCAGGGCTAGTCACTCACCCCCATGCCTCAGAACTTCCCCAGCCAAGAAGAAAAGAAGAGTAATTGTGGTGGGTGACTCCCTTCTGAGGGGAACAGAAGGGCCCATTTGTCGACAGGATCCACCCCACAGGGAGGTCTGCTGCCTGCCTGGGGCTCGGATTAGAGATGTTAAAAAGAAGCTCTCTGAACTGGTGCAGCCATCTGACTACTACCCGCTGCTGGTTTTTCAGGTTGGCAGTGACGAAATTATTACGAGGAACGTAAGGGCAATGAAGAGAGACTACAGGGCCCTGGGACGGCTGGTTAAAGGGTCTGGAGCGCAAGTGGTGTTTGCCTCCATACCTGTTGCAAGCGAGGGTGAAGGGATATATAAGAAGACTCTGCAGGTTAATGTATGGCTACGTGACTGGTGCCAAAGGCAGGGGTTTGGGTTTTTCGTCACGGGATGCTGTATGGGACACCTGGTTTGCTGGTGACAGGTGGGATACACCAGTCCCAGAGAAGAAAATGGGTTTTGGGGCAGGAGTTAGCAGGGCTTATTGACAGGGCTTTAAACTAGTTATGAAGGGGGGAGGGGATTTAACTGGGCCTGTTGGGGACAAGCCCAAGAGGAACATGCTAGGGATTGAAGGATGGCGGGCTAAGGAGGACTATCAATCTCTTGTTTCACTTGTGGGAAAGGATAGCTTTTTAGACCCTGTCCCGCAGGGGAAAAAGGGTACTAGGACTGGCTCCCTGAAATGCCTGTACACCAATGCACGCAGCATGGGGAATAAACAGGAGGAGTTAGAAGTCTTTGTGCAGGCTAAAGGTTATGATCTAGTGGCAATTGCAGAGACATGGTGGGACAGTTCACATGACTGGAATGTGGTCATGGATGGCTATGTCCTTTTTAGGAAAGATAGGTCAGCGAAGCGAGGTGGTGGAGTTGCTCTTTACGTGAGAGAGCAACTAGAATGTATTGAGTTCTGTCCGGGGTCGGATGAGGATCAAGTGGAAAGTCTGTGGGTATGAATTAAGGGACAGACTGGCACGGGTGATACAGTTGTGGGGGTCTATTACAGACCTCCTGATCAGGATGAAGGAGTTGATGAGGCTTTCTACAGGCAACTGGAAGTAGCCTCGCGACTACATGCCTTAGTCGTCGTGGGGGATTTTAACTACCCCGATATTTGCTGGAAGACTCACACAGCCAGTCATTCACAGTCTAGGAGGTTCCTCGAGTGCATTGATGATAATTTCTTAATGCAAATGGTGGACGTACCAACTAGGAGAGCAGCGCTGCTAGATTTAGTACTCGCCAACAAGGAGGGTCTGGTTGAAGTGGTGATGGTCAATGACAGCCTTGGCTGCAGTGACCATGAGATGGTGGAGTTTAGGATCCTGTGTGGGAGGAATAGAATACCTAGCAAAGCCACAGTTCTGGATTTCCGAAGGGCCAACTTTGGCCTCTTCAGTCAACTGCTAAGGGAAGTCTCATGGGAAAGTATACTAGGCGGTAAAGGGGCTCAAGACAGTTGGTTAGCATTCAAGGACCGCTTCTTCCAAGCTCAGGATCGGAGCGTCCCAATGAGTAGGAAATCAAGTAAGGGATCTAAGAGACCGGCGTGGTTAAACAAGGAGCTGCTGGGCAAACTCAAGTGGAAAAGGAGAATCTATGGATTATGTAAGGAGGGGCTGGCCGCTTGGGAGGAATATAGGACAGTTGTTAGAGGATGTAGGGAGGCAATTAGGACAGCTAAGGCCTCCTGGGAACTCAACCTTGCTAGTCGGGTTAAAGACAATAGAAAGGGCTTCTTCAAATACATAGCAAATAAAACTAACACAAGAGGCAATATAGGCCCACTGTTGAACGAGGTGGGTGCCCTGGAGACAGAGGATATGAAGAAGGCAGAGGTGCTGAATGCCTTCTTTGCCTCTGTCTTTACTCCTGCAGACTCTCCCCGAGGGCCCCGGATTTCTATAGCCCCAGAAGGAGTCAGGACAAAGGAGGAGTTTGCTTTGGTAGATGAAGATTGGGTTAGGGATCAGCTATGCAATCTGGACATCTGTAAATCGATGGGTCTGGATGGAATGCACCCACGGGTGCTGAGGGAGCTGGCGGAGGTCATTGCTCGGCCACTCTCCATCATCTTTGGTAAGTCGTGGGAAACGGGCGAGGTGCCTGAGGATTGGCGGATGGCAAAGGTCACACCAATCTATAAGAAGGGCAAGAAGGAGGACCCGGGTAATTATAGACCGGTCAGCCTTACCTCCATCCCTGGAAAGGTGATGGAACAACTTATTCTTGACTCCATCTCTAGACATATCAAGGATGAAGGGGCCATTAAGAGCAGCAAACATGGTTTTACCAAGGGGAAGTCATGTTTGACCAACCTTATAGCCTTCTATGAGGAAGTGACTAGGTGGAGGGATGATGGTAGAGCGGTAGATGTAGTTTTTCTTGATTTCAGTAAGGCATTTGATACTGTCTCCCACAGCATCCTTATAGATAAGCTAAGGAAGTGTGGGCTTGACAATCAAGTAGTGAGGTGGATCGAGAACTGGTTGAAAGGAAGAAGGCAGAGAGTTGTGGTCAATGGCGCAGAATCTAGCTGGAGGTCTGTGACTAGTGGAGTCCCTCAGGGGTCGGTGCTGGGACCGGTGCTGTTTAATATTTTCATCAATGACCTGGATGAGGGAACTGAGTGCACCTTCAGCAAGTTCTCTGATGACACAAAACTGGGAGGAGTGGCTGACACACCAGAGGACTGTGCTGCCATTCAGCGAGACCTGGACAGGCTGGAGAGTTGGGCGGGGAGAAACTTGATGAAATTTAACAAGGGCAAGTGTAGAGTCTTGCATCTGGGGAAGAACAACCCCATGTACCAGTACAGGTTGGGGGTTGACCTGCTGGAAAGTAGCGAAGGGGAAAGGGACCTGGGGGTCCTGGTGGATAGGAGGATGACCATGAGCCAGCAATGTGCTCTTGCGGCCAAGAAGGCAAATGGCATCTTAGGGTGCATTAGAAAGGGTGTGGTTAGTAGGTTAAGAGAGGTTCTCCTCCCCCTCTACTCAGCCTTGGTGAGGCTGCATCTGGAATATTGCGTCCAGTTCTGGGCCCCTCTGTTCAAGGACAGGGAATTGCTTGAAGGAGTCCAGCGCAGAGCCACAAAGATGATTAAGGGAGTGGAACATCTACCTTATAAGGAGAGGCGGAGGGAGCTGGGTCTCTTTAGCTTGGAGAAGAGGAGACTGAGGGGTGACCTCATCAATGTTTACAAATATGTAAAGGGTAGGTGTCAGGATGATGGAGCTAGGCTTTTTTCAGTGATATCCAGTGATAGGACAAGGGACAATGGGTGTAAACTGGAGCATAGGAAGTTCCACGTTAACATCAGGAAGAACTTCTTTACTGTAAGAGTGACAGAGCACTGGAACAGGTTGCCCAGGGGGGTTGTGGAGTCTCCTACACTGGAGATATTCAAGGCCCGCCTGGACAAGTTCCTGTGTGATGTACTGTAGGTTACCCTGCTCTTGCAGGGGGGTTGGACTAGATGATCTTTTTAGGTCCCTTCCAACCCTTGGGATTCTGTGATTCTGTGATTTACAAAACTCACTAACATTTAGAAACTCATACTTTGCTGGACCTTGAGTTGAGGAAGCAGAGAACACCACTGACCAGTGCTTTTTTTTCAACATAAATCTTCATTATTTTTTTTTTTTTTCCCTCAAAAAAGAATGCTCAGGAGTGATTTTATAGAAATTCTGTATATAAACAGAAAATTTTAACAATTTTTAAAAGACTATATACAGCATTCATATGTTGCATTTCTCTTTAAAGCCTGCATTTTGAACATGCGTGTATTTATTAAAGATAATTGGAGCAAGTTCAGAATGAAAACATATACAATCCATATGGACTTGTGCAAAAAAGTAGAAGTGAGACCTCCTCACCCCCTCATTAAGCTGATGAGGAACTTTGCCTCCTAAGGACAACTCTTGCAAATGTATCTAACACACAGGCTGGAGCAAGAAGCAGGTGAAGGAAATTCTGTAGGTTCTGCATCATTCACCCACTGACAGAACCAATATGCTCTTGTTTATAATAAAGTTTAACCTAAAAAGAAATAATTAATATTTTAAATAACTGAGGTTTTTGGTGGGTTTTTTTTTTTTTTTTCCAAAGGCTCTCTGTTCCCCAGCTCCCCCAACAATATTTCTATAGAAGCATGTATGGATGTATTGGAAAATGTATGACAGCGAAAGCCAAGAGCTTTGTGTATCATCAGAAGGGCAACAGTAAAGCCCAGCAGTTTCAGTGAGTTATTAAAAATATATTCTCCATACAAATCAAGAATTGAGAGATCAAGCTCGAAAGTGAAATTACTTGAGAGGTGTGTTGTAAAGCTAAACTGAAATAAAAGATGAAAGAGTTTATGCTGGTCATGGATATAAGTTATGTTTTTTAATGGACATATTTGTCAACGTTATTGTACAAAATATAAAATATTTTCAATTTATTTGCAAAGAAAAATGGCATGTTAAATATACCCAGGATTTATTTTTATGATTGTAATGAATAACCAGGCAGACTTTCCAGATAAGGAAACATTTGTGGTAGAACACTCCACATTTTGCTGAAGAAGTTTTAGTATTTTATGGCTATGCTTTATGAACCTTGGATGACATCTCTAATGACCAATTTCTATTCCATTTCACTAGCACAAACAACTGAAGTCCTTTAAGCACTTTTGAACCTCAAACAGGAATCTCCTGTGGAAAACAAACAGCGCAGTCTGCTCCTGAAAGCATATTCTCTACTGACTTGCTCCTTAGATACTCCATTGGAAATTGACTCAACATGTTGCATTTTGTAGTATTGGCTATGATGCTTAATTATCTGAATGTATGTATTCCAGATATCTATCTAGATAAACACATAAATAGCTGGTATTGCTATTAGACTTTAGTAGAGTCTTAAATAAAATAGTCTCACCCAAAATTCAAACAAGATTAAATAACAACCAGTAGCAACCTTAAAACATACATATATTTCCTTTAAGACTCATATGAACCTGAATTAACAGCACTAACACAACTGTCCTGCTGTATCTGCTTTTCTCCTGACCCAGCTTTGCCTAAGTCTTGCCATTCCAGACATTATCTTTGTAGAAACATTTAGATGGTGCTCAAAAATGTTTGCTCGCATGCCTAAGCTTGCATACTGTACCAATTCCATTTCCTACCCCTGTCCATGTACTTCAGACTGCTACAGGAGTGAAAGTAAACAAAAAACTTCAGTTCATATTCCCTAATCTGCACCATCACGCATTTGCGTGCATGACGGTGGAGGTATGCTGGGGAAAAATAACGTAGGTAAGTGTAGTCTACAGGACAGCAGACTGGGATACTGGTGCACTGCTCTAACATCAGCAGTAAGCACAGCCGAGTATCTTTGACCCCAAATCTGTCTGCTAAACAGGAACACTGCTTCCGTTTTTCTTAATTTCCTCTGGTCTATTGTTGTAGATCTATTTAGGCAATAAGTAGAAGCTATCTTACTAAGCCTCTGAAAAGGCTAAATGGTCAGAAAACCAATATTACCTGATAATGTCTTTGGTAGAGAAAGACGGGTCATTACTCAAATGCCTTTAATGTCTTGGCTCTCTGCAGTTGCCAGAACAGCAATCCAGGTAGCAGTGTAAAGCACAGAGATGCAACTGAATCAACAAGAGAAGAAAACGTGTAAAGGAAAAAGTGTGAGTCACCTTGTTTCTTTCAGGGCTTTCATTTAAGATTTGTGTTTGTTTAAAACCAGATCAGAACCTGCCAGACCTGCAATGCCTGTGGTAGGAACTGGGAGACTTTGGAGAAACTGAGTATCATGGAAAATGACAGAGAAAACTAATGCTGTCAGGGGCAGTCACATTTCACAATCAATCTGATAACATACAGGCTTTCATTATTATGATTTCTGCATGTACACAGAGACTTTTGTTAGATAAGAGATCACAGCTGAAATAAAATAAATAACCCAAACCCCTTTCTTCTTGGCCTGCAGCCCGCTACAGCTGTTTCCTGTTTCAAAACAGAGGGCACAACCAGGAGCATCCGAGATATGAATGGACTGCAAAAACAGACAAAAGAGCGTCTAGGGAAAGTGGGCAACTTTGATGTGTGTTTGCTATAGCTTTTAAAGAAAGTGTTTCTAAGTAACTAGGTTTCAACATATGCAGTACCAGTGTTTAATACAAGATTAAATCAAACAAAATTATACGCAAATACAGATAGTGGATTATAGAGCATTTTTTTTCCCTTTAACTTAGTCTCAGGCTGATGAGAGAAATCCCCTCAGTTTAAAAGATAACTATGAGACAAATTCTAATGTTTACACTTCATAATTAAGTACCTACAATTAGTTACCTACATGCTTATCAGGTTACTAATAAGTTTAGCTACAGCAAGCTGTTTAGTCAGCTAAAACACTGCTGTAGGATTATTACTTCTTGATCCTTTGATTACTACTATATCCTCTCTAAGATGCCATTTAAGCATAATTCATAGAAATATGAATCCTGAATTATATAGGATAACCATTAAGTTTCTGGCAATTTGCTTTATAAAGAATTGGAGTCTCAATACATTTTACCGTTCTTCATACTGAGGAATGCCCCGCAACTCATGCATTTGACTCTTTCCACATGCAGTGTTTCCACCAGCTGAGCGACCTGAGGCACTCTCTGCTTACACCTGTCATATGCATGCACACAAGTTGTTCCCTGGTCTCACCCGCACCCTACTTCCATTGTACTAGATACATAAACATACAACAAAATTTTGAAAGCTTTGCTTTGCAACCACAATCCATCATGGTTTATCACCCTTGGACTACAACAGAATTCAAGTCTTAAGGAGACAGTGAATTAACTGAACACAATGCAATAGTCCCAGTCACTCTAGCTGTATGTCCCAGCAAACTGCTCTGCTGTTTGTGGATTTAAATGTCAGTGCTCTTTCCCTCTTTGAATATTTCACCAGTGATTCCGTCACGGCTAAATTCCCAGAGTCTGAACATCACAGTCCCTTAGTGAAGACTTCATGGCACTCTTTTGAACTGATTCTTGCCAATAGCAAAGTAGCATAGAAGAGAAAAAAAAACAACAAAACAAACAAACAAACAAGCAAGAAAAAAAACAAACAACAAACTAATGTAGTGTTAGAAGTCACAACTGTTAACTTAAAGAAGCCTCAGTATGCAGGCTACTAAAAATGCAGTTCAGGAAGGAGATTGATAAATTAATGGAAAAACCTGGAAACAAATAAAATGGCCATTAGGGAACATAACTCTTCAGTCCTACTCAAACAGCAAAATGTAGTTTTAAATAATGTCTGCAATATTGGTGTATTTAAAACTAATTGTTCCAATGAAACAGCAGGACTAAGAAATTGTGACAGGAGGACAAGTGCTTTAAAAAGGTAATTATGAAACATTAGATGAAATTAGGAAGGCTGAGTAACTGCTCTATCATCTTATTTAGTACAACTTATCAAAGATTCTCTGGAAAAAGAAAACATTTTCTAAGTATCTCGATCATCTGATGAAAGTTGCCATACTTTCAAAAACATACAGAGCCTGCCCGTGATTTTTCAATGCTTTCATACATTGTTTACATTTATAGTATTTTATTATGTTAAAAATAAGGTTTATTAAAACTAAATGCCTGCCTGTGGGGCCTAAGAAAGAACCACTGTTTGACGTCAAGCAATATAGGATTTTATTTCTCGTTTAAATTAACAATTTCAAAATTTCCAACCTAGTTTATATTTTAGCAGGGCTGAAAAATGTAGGATGTTTGCATATGATTATGTGTTTATAGCACTGCTACCTCTGTTCCCTGTGCCTTGAGACTTTGCAGTTGGTTTTGTGGGGATTTTTGTTTGTTTGGTTGGTTTTTGTGGTGGGTTTGTTTTTTTTTAAACCCATCTCTATAGTTTTAGTCTAAAATAACTTTGCTTATTAAAATCTGAAGTTGTCCTGATTATTCTAATACAACCAAATGACATTTAATTTAGGAGAAATTACTTTGAACGTGCAATCTAGGAAAGGAAGAAATTGAAAAGACTCTCTCTATGAAGCATTTGGGATGTAGTTAAATTGGTTTTGGTTGTTCAGAAGGGTAGTGCAAATTTAAATCCTACAGGCAGAGCCAAACTAGCAATGCAAGGTAGTATAGTCAGTTAATCTTGTGATGTTCAGTTTGTTGGGTCTGTGCTGTGAAATTGCTCCTGAGGCTTTCATGTGGAAAATGAGAATGTTCTTTAATGGCTGATAGGGGAATAAAGAAGTAAATACAAAGAAACTCCTACAAGCTCTTAATATTAACTGCACTAAGTAAGTATAACTAACCGCATTAAGTTATTGATTTATCAGGGTTTGACCAAATAGTATTATCTTTTGTTCTTTTGGGGTAAAAGGAAGAAAAAAGAATATTAGACAAGCCAACTGCTAACAGCTTACTGAAAAAATACTGTTTATGTCTCCAGCTATTTCTGTAAACTATTCAAGGAACAATTAATAATGACCTCAAATGGACTAAAGCTCACTGGCTTTAGCCAACAAAGTGCATCATATCTCAAGTAAGATGTACATTCCTGAAAGGCTGTACCATTTTCCATTAGGCCCATCCTCTTAAAAAAAAGAGTAAGTAAACAAGCACAGGACAAGATGTTACAGGAAATCTACTTTGTTGCTATAATCAGATCAAGGCATCTGACAATTTTTTTATTGCTACGTACCACAAAGACTGAGGAACTAAGCTAACCACATCAGTTTATTTATAATTAAACTGTTTGAATTCTGTGCACTTATGGAAAAGTCAGTGTCCTTAGGACAGAGACAATGTGGAGACTTTTACTGCAGGCAAATTTGGGTCTTTTTCACTCTGTTAAAACTTACAGCCACAGTGGTTTTGTTCACAGGGAGATCTGACAAGAAGTCGCAGCCATGTGTTGGTCCCATTTGAGCTGCAAAATCAATTCTAGTTGGTGATTAAACTTGCGAACCATTTTAAAGGCAGAACAGTATATATGTATGGAAGTTTTAGGGCTTTTAAGCAGAAGTCCCAACAGTGAGTTTCAGCGAATTTGAATTCTGATTACCTTTCCCGTACCTAATTAACAGAAAAGCAGGTTATGTGCACATACTGTAAAATCACTAAAAGCATCTTGTTTCCCCAACTTGATAGAAGTGGTTAGCCTACTGAATGGTACCTGCTAGGTACAGTTCAGGAACTATTTGTTCCATTAGAAAAAAAAAATAAAAATAGAGGACAGAGGAGAAAATCTAATGAACATGCTGTACTGTCTACCGTAACACATATTCAAACCGTATCGGTATGCAAGAACCACTAATTACATGAGTTACTTCATCCAAACAGAATATTCAGTATTTCACATATGCATTCTGGTTCTTAACATAAACAAGGTTAACTAAATAGTTTTCTGCTACTTCTACAGCAACTACTGAATGGCAGCTCTTCATGTCTGCAGTTTAGTACAATTGCTTTCCCATAAAGAACAGAAAGAAAAAACGTATGCTATTTGAAGCAGAAGCCCTTTTGCAGACCACAGCTTAATTTTAATTTCTGAACACAACCCAAACATTAAGTTGTTTGGCAAGCCAATTCAAAGCTTTGGTTTGGAAGGGATAAAGCACATCTGATCATTCTGTTCAATTCTTGTCCATTTGTTTTGGTTAGTAGCATGTATTCTAGTTTTTTGTGTGTGTGTGTTGAAGGTAAGGAAAATTTTTATAGTTGCAAGAACAAAATTCAGTAAGCTTAATTACACAAATACTTTTTTTGTTTCTCTCCAAATTAATATTATACCCTATGCTTAATCTAGACTGAATTTTGTGTCAGGGAAGCATGACACTGTTGAATAATACACTACAGAGATCATTTAGAACAGCTTTTTATAGCCTCACAAATTACAGATGAGAACTTGGAAGAAAACAGAACTTACATTATGTCAATGCCTACACCAATGAAACCATTGTACCTGTTCATATATTCACTTAATACCAGAAACAAGTACTGTCTAATTGAGGAAGAACTATTTAGTTCATACGCAACAATTAAACATGGATTTAGATGATCAATAAAACAGAGAATAATATTGTTTGTCTGAAATTGGAAAAATGAGTAAATTTACATTTAAAAAGACATCCCAAAATCTGAAAGACTTCATAGGTACCCAAGACTGTCTAAAGTAAAGCATCATGCTTTTTGAAATAAATATAAACTAAGTAATGTAAATTACACTAACAGTAGAGCATTTCTGCAATATTTTCATTTTGTAATACTTCCTGTACGTACTTTGTGAAATGTATAAGAACTTATAACAATATTTAATAATATTCAGACAGTTGCACTAGTAACAAGATGAGGAAGTACTGCATGTTACCTAAATATTTCCACATTTTTGTATTTTAATGGGTAAACAACATACTCCTATCCTGTCAATTTTCACTTAATTCTAATTGTTACTAATTAAGGCAAGTATTATCCTTCTTTCTCCAAAAGAACCACCAGTGATTAACTTCTTTCTTGTCTGACCCCCAAAATGTAGTTTCAGTTCAGGTCAGTTAACTGACCATCTGTCCTCAAGAGATACAAGGCTGAAGTGTCATGTTGTAGCCAAGATTTTAGACCTTGTAACCTGTGTTAAGCACACATTTCGACTGTAAATGGATTTGGCCTTTGTGAGAATCTACTTACAGTTCCTTTTGCAAAAGCAGAGTGGTTTTGTTTCAGAGGCAAACAGGATGTGACACAGTATACTATTACATCAATAGTCACACGCACAAGAAAGAACAGCTTCCCCAAGGCTTCCCATTGCTCAAATTGTCTGGTAAACTACCTTTTCACACGCACAATAGAGTCCAGCTGGACCAAGGAATCACAGTTATTTACCGTAATACAGGCTCTGACTTTCTTCTAATACCAGATAATGAAGCCATTTACTGTAAATTTAGATGAGGTTTTAACACAGTTGTTTGAAGTATTTTCATGTATTACTGCAGGTTTAATTATCAAGAAACTCAGCACTACTCAAAATACAGATTTGAAAACATGCTTTAGCAACCAATATGTGCTTTAAATTACAATTTTGATGGTAGAAGTTGTGGTTACTTCTCCCTTTTGTCTCTGACTGACAAGCAATGAGAGGCAAAAAAAAAAAAAGTATATTTTCAAACCTTTTTAACAGCTGAGTGAGAAAGGCTTTGCCAGAAGTTTAACAAGTTTTAGACTAGATCCTCTAACATTTTAAGGAATAACAAAGGAAAAGCATTCCAGCAGAGTCCCAGTAATAAAAAACTGTTATCTTAGGCTGGCAAAAAGAACTAACATTAGGCTGTTTATCTGGAGGTGTATGAATGGCAGCTAAGTGACAGAACAGACTTTCAAGAATAGTGCAATGCTCCTACCTCAGGTCTGGCTGCTGCAGAAGAGCCCAGAAAGCGTAAGAGCCCCCACAGTACCTCTGGTCAACCTTCTCTTTTTCGAGGTTTCTTTTTTCTATTATGGTTGGCGTTTTCAAGTATGTGATCTGTTCCAGAGTATTAGCCTATCACTGTGAGCTGCTGGAGTAAGACTCCACTCAGAGACAGAATACATGTTTTCAATTCTAAGTGAAAAGAAAAAGGATAGTTTCATTTTCAACTGTCTTCTTGAAAGACATTTTTAAGCAATAAAGCCAGGAGACAATTTTAATGGAATATTCAAGGCAAAAAAATGTCTTTCTAAATTTGTTTTAACAACTCTGGGGATAAATTAATTTATTATGTAATTAGATTAGAACCTGATAGTTACAATAAACCCAGTCCTGCAGAGTATTACACTCACTTGGGAGGAATAGAAGTGTAAATAAATAAAACCCTCAAACTAATTCATGTTCAACATTTCTTTAAAAAAAAAAGGGAATTGATGTGAGGCTGTAGGTATCAGCTGTAGGTAATAAGGGACAAAATACCAACTGGAAGAAAAAAATTTGTTCTTCACTATTCTTCTCTAATCATGTGAAATTCAGTCTACTTCAGAATTAGGACAAGTCTTAAACAAAATAAGACTTCAATACCCTTCAAAACATATAACTTATCTTTCTTGTAAGAAGTTTAAACTTTGAAATATTTACCAAGACCACTATTACTTGTATGCTAGTTTAAGATTAAAGTGTCTGAACAGTGCCTTATTTCAGGTGTCTTCGTTTCATTACTCTACTTGCTTATCAGATTCTGAGGTGCCAAAACCTTTTTCAGCTTTTCAGCTATCCAAACATTTATATATAGATGACTAATAACTGTACTAGCTAATGTCAAAACCTGATGATGCAAGTACCAAAAATACATTATTAACTCATAAGAAAGATGAAATCAATAAGATACTTTTAATTGTTTCTAGACAACAGAAAATTTCACCATGTAATAACTAGATTTTTGTTCTATTCACTGAGATAAACTATAACTCACATTCAGCTTGTTTGCTGTAGGGTATTTATATATGTATAGTACTCAAAGTATCACCAAAAGAGAAATTTTCTCAGTAAAAGACATGCATGAAAAACAGCTCTGTGCTCACATTTACCATCTTACCTTCTGCAGAAATGTGAAGACCATCTTGTCACCAATAAAATTATGACATAACTACTAAACCAGTAAAGTATTATGTTTGGCCTTTACAAAGAAAACTAGATATTTTCAGATTTCCATATTTAAGACTGAGATGACAAAGCAAAGACCAAACAGGAAAAGGAATAAGTCCCTGACTTCAACAACAACAGGCTGCACCTGAATAGAGCACAAAATGGTGGTAACAGAAAGCAAACTTAATGATTAAAAAGACAGTTTTGAAGAACAGTTACTCCACAGGGACATATGCACAAGGAAAATAAACAGTATCAGAGGTACTGACCAATTCACTGACTGGTATCCAAATCACAGAATTAGCAATTAATTTTACACATACTGTTGAATTCTTTTGTCAGTCTTTATCCCTTTCTTACTGTGGAATGATGAAAAGAGATACTAAAACTGGCTCCAGCTAGAGATCCTGTCGCCAGATGCCAAGGACAAAACAAAAATGCTAGCATCTTTGCCTAAGCCCTGACAATTAAGCCACCCAGGAATATATGTGTGTGTATGCGTGTGTGTGTGTGTATAAACACACCGCTGATATATTAGCTGTACCTGCTTGTGTATGCAGCAGAAAAGCCTGACAGCTCCTTTAGCTGGGAAAGTGACACATCTAGGATCCTTTCAAAAAGAAACTGTATTTAAAATCTAATTATGTAATTTCTATCCTCATCTGTAACTCTGAAAACAAGACGAGGCTCCTACATAAAGGAAAATCATAACAAATGCCAAACACAGTATGAAAGCCAATGGTAAACAGCTGTAACACTTAAGAAGCAAGACTTACTGGCCACAACAGTCTCTCAGCCCATACCAAATTCCTTGATTTCTGTTGCGATTACTGGTCTCCCTTACAAGATACATCTGTTACCACATGTGCCTGTTTAATCCCTTCCCTCTTTACCCACATCTTAATCATATATTTCCATTCCCTGACAGGTTCCAGGTGAAGCTATCAGGAGTGCTATTTGCAGTGCTGGGCAGTTCTTGACCCCCTACAGCCCACTTCCCATTGGATCTCCACTGCTATTTACAGCCATTCTTTTGTGTTTTCAGTGGCAGTATGGAGTGAAAAGCCAGCACTCCAATGTCTACCTGGTTTGAAGCATCTCTTTAGTATTGTTTGCATATCAGCTGCTACCCCTTCTACCTGATACAGGAGCCTGCCTGCAAAAACAGGAGGGGGTTGTAAGAGTTTACTTTACAGCCTATACTGACCAGAAAGATAATTTTCTCTGATGGTATCACAATGGTTACCAGTAGAATAGCTCAATACCACTGTGCTGCTTTTTAAAACCTGAAATTCAGCCAGAAACGGAAATGCTGATTACACCAAGGGACAATGACGGGTGCTGAGTCTAATAAAAAAGTTGATTTTTCACAAAGCTATCTAACTAGATTGACGGCAATTAAAGTGCATTTGTCACAATTAGCCAGTTGCACCTGACCTAAGAGAGACTAATAGGGCACACCTGACCTAAATCATTTGTTAATTTTACTTCAAATTTGGGTGGTGAAGGGAGGTTAATTAAGTAGCCAGACACTATTTTCAGTCTCACTGTATCTATGCTACAGCTGGCCTATTAGTAGAAGCAGCCGCTGCTTCATGTGTCTGCTCCAAGTTCTGATGCATAAGAAAAGGATAGTTTGAATTTTCCTGTTGTCACATGCAACACTGAAATGTGACTATAAAATGTGCATTATACAGACAGTGATTGGGATTTGAGAGGTACCATGCATTCAACACCATGCAAAGCCAACACAGACTACTTACGGTCAATCAGAGAGAGGCTTTAAAAGAGCATGAGAAGCAAATGGAGTACTGTAGATAAAATATATGTCTTAGAGGAGAAGTCAGAAGGACTCTTAAATGTCAATGGTCTTTAAGATGGGTGTGAGGCTATGTTGTTTTACAACCTGATTACCAATTTTCCTTTCTATACAGGAAAGAAAAGAGATTTTTTCTCAACATCTCCCGAATTCAGAGGTATTTGCTAAAATACCAATCATCTAGTCATTCTTTACATCTGTCATATATACACTGAGTGTATTATTAAGATATTTTAGGAAGACATACACATCTGGTACATGACATAGTCTAAAAGAGCAAAAGAAACAGGACTCCATCCTACAGACTCCATCCTGCATTCTGAAAGAATTTCTTAATAGCCTGTAGTTTCAGAAGGGAGATTCCTACATAAATTTGCAATAAGGATAGTTTAAAACCTCAGAAATAGTCTGTGTATCATGCAAAGATTAAAAAAAAAACCCCAAAAAGTAAATATTTCACGTAATTACAAAGTTCTCACATCTCCTACATTCTGGGAAGAGACTTTAGATTGTTTCCGACTTCTTGCTTTTATCCGACTTCTTGCTTTTATGGCATCCTAATCACCAATTAAATATCTGTTAATGATAAAAAAGTTTCTAAATTGAGAATGGACTTTTCCATTATAAAACCCTGTTTTAAATCATTTTGAATGTAGGCTCTTCAGAGTGATGAAATTCTGTATGTCACTGGGAGGTATTACTGATTTTTTGAACTTCACACTGAAAATTATTGCTTCATTATCCACTTGCCTCACCACCAAATGCCAATATTCAGCTTTAAAAGATGATTATTTCAGTCAGTAAGGCAATTTGAAACTTGAGTTGGCCTGAACATATCACAATGAAGCAGCACTGTCTTTCAGTAACTCTCTTACCCAAGATCTTCACTTTTCACACTAGGAATGTTTCTTTGTGGGTCTAGAGCCTCCTAGAAAGCTGAACTATACTAAAAGGTAATAGATATTTTTACAACCATTTTTTATGTCTATGCATGACACTTTTTTTCATATGTAAGTTTTCAAATCCAAGAATTCATTCACAGATGCATACAAAGTAAGCCTGTACATACAAGCAGTACCAACAATTTTTGAAGCTGATGTGAGGTCTATTTGAAAATTTTACTCTGTTATGAAGGATAGGCTCTTAATTTTACAGATTGATATTTTATTTTATTTGTACCATACTGTACAAATTCCTTGTTAAATGTGCCTCGGTCAGGTTTCAAGTCATTTGAACTAAAATTTTCTCTGCATCCTTACAGAAAAGATATCTTTTTTCCTTTAGTGCGATGAATCTAAGAAGAAAGGCCAAAAACCCACGACTTCTGTTTTCAATAATAAACCCTGTGCTTATTTCACAGGTGTTTCTTCATTTTAAGCAGAGCTTAACCTCTGTTTCTAGCCTTTAAGCATGTATACGAGGATTTTGTGAAGTGACAGTTCAAACTGTCAATCATTTCTTCAGGGCCCATGACTTCATGGTTAGATTTGCTTTTGATACATGTGCAATTAAACATTTCATACTGTTTCAGAACCTTCATCTTACTCCCTTCAAAGTTACTGTACCATCATTTCTGTTTTATACTGCAAAGGAGATTTGAGACAAGAGCTATCATTAACTTAACATGCAAGTCAGAGTCCATTCACTAGATCTTGTGCCCTTCAGCTTTGCTGTATTTAATATTTCACCACAAGGATACATAACTTTGCATTAATTTTTATTAAACATAGCTTGCATTTTTTCAGTACTATTCCTGAATTGCTCGGAACAGCAGATGGATCTGCAACATCAACACTGTTAAAGAAAACTTACTGTTTTGTCCTGATTTCTTTCTACTTATATAGGATTAAAATAAAAATAAAAGTAGAGGTTGAAGAAGCAAGGGTATCAGAGCATTTTTCCACCATCTCATTTGCTGTGCACAGTAAATGAGATGATACTGGATTCAACTTCACAGATCTGAGAATAATAATGGGAGTTGTAAGCCTAACTCAAAGTTTAAGATTGAAATTATAACTGACCTTCTTTTGATTTTACAATTCCAACATTCTCTTTTTCCAGCTCTCCTAAAATAATCTTGATTATAGTGTTTCATGATACCCCAAATGATATTAAACTTATTGCCAAAGGTTACAGCATTCCAAAGTGTTTATTCAGAAATCTACATACAGATATCATGAAGTAATTAGGTAGCTTATACTAAATTAAAAGCTTTGAAATAATTATTTAGATACAGTACACCCTCTCTCTCCATCTTTAATGTAATAGACTAGAGTGGGGTGTGAACTGAAGTGTGTGTCTGACCACAACATACAACAAAGAAACTCAAAAACACAGCTCTGGATTGTGAATTCTCTTGACTGCATTGGTGCACAGTTTCTGCTGATAATAAATTCTGCATAATGGGAAGCTGAGAAAGTCCTTTTTTTTAATACATTGTGGATCATAATTTATCCTTTATTTCTCTCAGACTGAAAACCAATAACTGATCTATTTGAACTAACACAAAAGCCATGAATTTCAAACCCATAAAATTAAATCCTGAGAAATCTTTTTCTAGTTCACTTACAGTGTAATTCTACATTCTTGACTGCTGGACTCAAAGAGACATGCTACCTTAGCCTATGGGTTCTGTCATGCAGCCCATAAGCTGCATCATTGTGTCCTTCTTAAACAAGAGTATAACAGTCTTAACTTAAGCATTTACTGGTGGTCTTCACTCTGAGCTTCTTGGTCAAAGTCAACTAATTATATTCTTCACAGATTTCTTTATTTAGAAAGTATACAAGTGTGTCTACACTATAACTACAAAAGTCACTGCATGTCAATAAAACAAACCAAGAAGACATCTTGATTTCAGTTAGAATCGGGAAGTTACAGCTGGATTCATAGAACTTCAGATTATAACTTCCTGATTTTTCAGGTTATTGTTACTATATATTTTCTTTTTAATCATTTACCTAACAAAATTCAGGACACATTAGAATTCATCCACCACAATTCCATCTGTGCAGGGCATGGTTAATGCTATTGTTCCTCCAAATTTTTGGTAAGCGTCCTATTCATGTCAAAGGTAATTTTCTTTTTATTGAAGACATAATACAAAACAACTATTTTGCATAATAAACAAAGTCTCTATCCAGAGCTGATATACTGGTGGCTATATTTTTTAATGGTTCAAAGGATTAAAACACATTCTACAGGCAACAACCAGAGGCATACACAAGACCCTGGAAACCAGACGAAGTCACGAATTTGCAGCTGGCTAAGCTATTCATCTGGAAGCTCTGACCAGCTGCAGTTGCTATTTTTTTCTTATTTTTGTCGGATCAGCCACACAGTACAACAAAGAGTCCTTGATACTGGAAGGAAAGCCACAAAATTTGATTCTCTTTTTTTTTTAACATACGGAATTTCTATACAAAAAGTTAGAAGTAACTTGCTTTGTAGACATCCACTGCAGTGCATGTGTGTGCCTGTGCTACATACAAACATTATGTTAAGGTAAATTAACATTTAACAATTAAAATCACAAAAAAAAGTCAGGTAAACCAAAAAATAAGTATCTATCAGTATTTATAACTTGGCTCATTTTTCAGACAGTATCTGTTTCTGGGGATAGAGCTAAAGATATAGTCATGAGAATCGAAAATACATAGACTTTTCTTACAAGTGGTCACATTTTCTAGAAAGATTACTTTCCACCCAGTAGCTCAAATTTAATTTGGAAGTATGTTCACAGACTAAGGCACTGATGCTAAGTACACTGCAAAAAGCTTTTACAGAGTTTCACCCATACAAATCAATGCATTACCACGTAAAGTCTATGTTTCTTATCATTTACTAAAAACTGCTTTTTTTTCTCTCTAGCTATAAAGTCTCTTGGAATATAATGATTTAAAATGGAGCAAACCTCAGATAGAATATTCAAGGATTTTTAGAAACTCCTCAAACCCACTTCATATAATTTATAAAAACAGAATGACAGAATAATGTCCACACTAAAGTGGTTTGTTGGTGAAAAAATGTTTTGAAAATGTGATACACATCTAGTCTGATTTTGTTACCTTTGAAGATGGGAGTCAGAAAGGCAATATGAGAAAGTAGTAAATACAATGAGTTAAATCAAAAAGAGGTTTCAAGTACAGAGAAAGTTTTTTTCCCTCTCTTAATCTGCTCATACATTTTAAGCAAGATCACTCACAAATGTCTATTTACATCTATAAAGCACATGAATTGTTATGATTTCTTAATTACCATAATGTTTATTCTGGTAATTTACACTCATTTATTAACATAAACTACATATTTCTTATGGAGAAACCACATACAGATGTCTGTGATATAAACATATATCCTAGTTCAAAATAGTTGCCCCATTACAAAATCAAAAATCCATTAAAAAATTCATTCTTTAATTGCCAACAAAATCTGATACATGTAACAGCTATGGAGTGCACAATACTGTGGTGTGCTACAGAAAACTTTCAAAATGTTAACTAAAAGAATTTTCAAAATATATTGATTGATATTATGGTTGGAATTTTCCAGTCTGTACCATTTCAGTAGTCTTTTTAGTCCTTTTCAAAAATATTATTTTATCCATATGTACATCATGCTTGAAAAAAATATGTCTCAGTAGTTTCATCTATTATAAGAATGATCCCCCCCATTTAGAGACGTGACATTTTTACACCTAAGCAAGCTGTCATTGGACTGATTTTGCCTTCCCTACACTGGGTGGGTGTAATTCAAGATTAAATCCTACCTCCAGTGAAAGAGGAAAGAAGCACTCTAAAAGAAGTTTCATTTCTTTGTTGTAATGTGTGAATCTACTCCAAGGTTTGAAGTGTCAGAGGAAGCCCTGGGAGAGAAGGATTAATGGGCAGAGGGCAGTAAAATAGTCAAAGGTGTGTAACAAATTGGCGTATCACATGGTTACACAATTTATCACATAGCTCTCTATTCCATCACATTTATCACCGCTACATATGTGCTTGTATGTATGTAATGCTCATGGTCACGTGTACTGTGGCCTAATGCTGTGATCACTGAAATCAGTGATAACTTGCATAGGTCAGACTTCATATTTCGAATTAAAAATATTTTAAGTTTCAAGGCATTCAGAAAAAATAGTAGAAAACAATTTGTCCACTTTGTCTTCATCAAAGAGTAAGGCTGTGACATCAAACCTAAATAACCACTATAGCAGAGTAGGAATTTTATAATAAAATAAAATTCACCCACCATTTATACTAGACTAGAATTAAAGAAAAGCAAGAAAAACCAAACTGTATTTTCTGGCCTACTAATCAGTTTTCCAGTGTTTTTTCCCATCCCTTTACAGACTGCATTTTAGGGATGCCACAAAGTACTGATTGAACTTTCTGGGCTAACCTGTAGATGTTTATATCCACTTACATAACAAAGTTTTCTTTGCATTAGTGTAGTAATCTTTTATGCAACTGCTGAGAAATCAGTGTGTTGTTTTGAAGGTATGTTTATTGGTGTTAAAATAAAAAGACTATGTGCAATTAGTTAAAATGTTGAATGTGGAAGACAGTATTTCCTTAGAGAAGGAAGATCAAAGGGCTGTAACTTAAGCAAGAATTTTGATCAAACCTTAGAAGTGTTTGATATTTTAAATAAACAAATATAAACTCCTTGATTAGGTAATGATATGTTTGGTCCTTTCTGATGCAAACTTGGAGAGCTCTTTGCTCATGCTACCTATGTAAATCCTGTTCCTTCTCGTCCTTGCCTGATATTCTGTATGAACTCCATTATCTTCAAGGCTGTCGTGGTTTAAACCCAACCACAAAGCTCGTTCATTCACTCCCCCCCCCTCCTTTTTTTTTCCTCCCTCTTTCTTTCCTTCATTCCCCCCCCCCCCCCAACCCTCCAGGAGGAATGTAACTCCCATGGGTTGAGATAAGAACAGCCCAGTAACTAAGGTATAACACAAATCACTACTGCTACCACCAATGATAATAATGATAAGAGAAGATAACAAGAGAAGAGAATACGATACTGCCACCGAATGAATTTGACCCCCCGGAACCCCCGGAAGAGAGACCATGCCCTTCCGGGTAACTCCCAGTTACCTCCCCAGGCATGACGTGCTGTGGTATGGAATACTTCCTTGGCTAGCTTGGGTCAGGTGTCCTGTCTCTGCCTCCTCCCGGCCTCCCCTCAACCCCGGCAGAGCATGAGACTCACAAAGTCCTTGGCCAGAGTAAACATTACTTAGCAACAACTAAAAACAATTGGTGTTATCAGCTCTGTTCCCAGGCTGGAAGTCAAAACACAGAGCTTGCACCAGCTACTAAGGAGAAAAAAGGCTACTGGTAAACCCAGGACAAAGGGGAATCCTGAAACTGATGAAACTCTTTGTTGTTTTTCTTTCTTTCTTTACATAAATCCAGAAGCCTACATAACCTGATTGGATGGAACTAGAGCCAGACAAGGACACTGAGAAGAAGAGAAAGGATTTCAGCTGGCAGTACCTGTCATCACTACAGACTGACAATAGGGGAAGTTGTTGGACACAAGATTGTTTTTCTGTGTTGTATAAAAAACTGAATACAGCTGATATAAGCCTCCCAAAGTGTATCTGAGGTTATTTTATTGCTCTTATTATATTCATTTCCCCAAAGCAAAATGTTGATATAACTCGTTTAGGAGTTCTCATTTATTCAGAAATTCTCTTCCAGTGCGTTCAGCAAGTGCCACTGCAAGAATGGTGGAAGTTGTAATATATTGTAATATTGGCGGAATTTTCCCCTCAAAATATAAGGAGGGAACTAAAATTACAGTAGAAAAGACAAACTATCATGGCATGATAAATGTTGTCCTGTCTAACATCATCTACTGTGCAGGAATGCATTTATTTTTTCAATAAATACAATTACAGAACAGTTTTCCTTCTATGAAGCTGTCCCTTGACTCTCCCTTATAATACAGGAGACATTGGGAGATGTCAGAGGGCCAGATATCTTCAGAGAGCATGATTATAAAATATTTCTCTAGCTCCTCATTAGCTTCCTGAGGTGTATTTTTTTTTTCTTCTCCTTAACTGTGACTGTCTCGGGTTTTTTCTTACTTTCTGGGCAATTAGTGAGAGAATTCTAACAGTGACATTGTCTCTTTCTTTCCCTCAGTCTATATTGGGCTAAAAGCAGGTTTCTTTTATTCTTTGACTAGAGTGGCTGAAAGAATAGTCTTTCATAGAGCACCTTCTTGTCTTTTTCTGTTTCAAAGCTGCAGTAAAGTAGAAGCTTAGCAGACCTAGTGACTCAGAGGCTATTCCTGTTAATGGTCTAGGGGGGTTTTGTTTACTTGTTTTGAGCTGAAAGGGGCACTAGACAAGCAAGTTGGGGCAGAGGCTCTAAATCCTACTAAGGGAATGCTGTACAGCTACACTGCCGCATTACCTGATGTCATCCTGGAATGCCACAGGGGAAGAAGTTCTATTCCAAGGACCTCTTTCCTGCCTTTTCATGCAAACCTAAATCATTAGTTATATCTTACATGAGCATCTCTTACATGCAATGAATAAAAGCAGATTTATCCCATCCTTGTGTGAAAGCAAAGAATTCTATCCAAAACAAACAATACAAAAGGGCAAGAACTTTCCAAACAAATCAGCTTTGAGATCTGCAAGCTGTTCCGTAATATGCAGTTGCTGAATAGTGACTTAGGTGTCTGTTAGGTAAATATCATGCTGTCATTCTGATGACATACTATAAAACCAGAAAACAACAATTTCAACAACAATGCTTACATTTATTTTGGGGAAATCCATGTGGCACTGCAAGACTTGTTTGCATTTTATCAGAAGACCACTGGCAATGGGAAAAATATGATGATAAAATTTTTGCAATCTAGGTTTGGTCAGTTAATATGAAGCATTCAGAGATGAGGGATTACTCCACTTCCCTAAGTCAAAATACATTATTTACTTAATGTAAAAACAAAATATAAAACATCAACACATGAGCAGTTTCATTACAATCAAGAAAAAACAGGGCTTTTAAAACTCCTGTGAATAGAAAAATTGTCTACTGGCCTGACATATGAAGGAACTTTCCATTTCTCATCAGGAGACAGTTCGGAAGAAGAAACAGCTCCAGATTCATTTTTAAGAGGATCCATTTAAGTTTCTTTTTATCCTAGCTTTTCTATATTTAGATGTAATGTCAATAGCATCACTGTATCCTTATGAGAAGAAAACTGACATACTTAATGGCTACATATTTTGATTCCAGGTTGTGCTGTGTATTGTAATAATTGTTTCATTTTCTTTTGATGCCTTCTCAAATAACATTCCACAAAGGAAGTAAATTTGTCTGCAAGAATCTTAAAAGCAAGAGGGCTGTATTTTCTTACAGAGGTGGAGTGAATTTTGCATGCTTTGTGTTTGAGGAGTAACAGATAAACAATCCCTTGGGGTACTGTAACTTTGGGTTAAAGTAATTTGCTGTGAGATTGTATCTCTGATGTCATTATAACCCTTCACTGGACCACCAGGTCGAAGGAGCAAACCCACAACCAGTAGGTTTTAAAGCATGTACTTCTACTGAGGAAGAGAAACCCTAAGACTGTCCCAGCATCTTTGAGTTCTTTCACTGACTGCTGACATAAACCATTTTAAAGTTTAACACTTAGAATTACAAAGCAAATATTCTCCAAGATTTTAATTCAAACTGGTGAACAGCTTCAAGGCCATTCATCTTTGCAAGCAAACACAGATTATGTGTTTCACATACACATTACATTAAAAATGCCAACTCACAGACTGCAAGAGAAATGTACATATATATTTCATTACATACTTATTAAAAAGACATAAGGCCCAAAATAACCAAACATCTTCTAGAAGCAATCTCGTAAGTGGTGAGGCATATTAATGTTTAATGGTGAAATGACCAATGATTATTAGGAGAGCTTGCATTATATTCTGTCTACCTTTTTCTTTCACTGTTTCATTATAGCCATATTTGGTACATATTCTTACATTATGTTTCCTATTGCGATATTGGTCAGAAGACAAACTATTCTTAAAATTTTGTCATCAACCTTCATTGCCTCAAGCATGTTCAGAGGGTATAGCTGAAGATACAAACTTCTTGTCCTCATCCTATTTTTCTTAATTTTCTTCTAAATTTGAGATGTAAAAGAAATCTGACTACATCCATTAGTTACTTAATGTTATAGATACCAGGAGTACAGTAAAATGCTGAGGGAAACAAGAAAGTAATTGTAATATTTATTCTGTTTTTCTTTCACTTGATATTGACTCATCATATCATACTATGTCACATATGTAGTAGTATAACTTTGCCTGTGGATATTATTAATCTCTTCTGAATATTAAATTAACAACAAGCAACAACCAACAAGGTTAAAATTGTCACAGTAGACAAGAATCACTATCATCACTCTCCTTACATCACTGTAGTCAATTGTTCTTTCTTCAAACTTCAGGGCAGTGACAGTCTCATTCATTAAATACCCACCACAGGTACTCCCTAAACCTTTATGGCTGGAGGCATTTCTTCTTCTACAGGGTTACCAGTGACCAACAACTCAAATGAACAAACTGCACAGGCAATGAGAGATGTATGTCCAGAAAAAAATTAAAAACTTACCGAGTACAATATTTAAAAACAAAACATAGGCTTTTTTCTCACCACAGCAGTGTTCTCAATCTCAGCTGCACCAGAAAATGTCAGCGTCTCCAGATATTCTACAACAATTCCAAGGTGAAAGTCCCTTTATCGCAATGTCAAATTTGTTGTATAATTGTGTGACATCAGTTTTTCATAGCCATTTTCAGGATTAAAACTTATTGTCATGAAGTTAACGAAGATATCATCACATTTTGTATTCCTCTTACAGTTTTGTTAGGCAAGTCAGGCATTACATCTATGGCTGTCCATTAAGAAACTGAGGAATTTATTCTAGCATAAGTTATCCAAGGTGAATTTGTGTCATAATGGTGCATTTTAATTCAGTTATTTAACTTTCTGCAAGATAGTTGGTTTATGGCAAAAAGAACTGTGCTGTCTCACGACATATGCAGACATGACCTTGAAGCATGTTGAAGTTTTGCGCCACACACCAAGGATAAATACATTTTTAGCTATTTGTCAAGGAAGTGTACAATAGGATGTCCATTGTTCCTTCTTGTCATCCACATTGCTATCTATGCTTGCTAATGTGTGGCAAGGTGTGACTGTCACCTTGATATCTTTGACATTAAAGGAAGCAGTTATAAGATAATGACTTTGTCAAGTTCTCTTGTATTGGTCTTGATTCATATTTTCTTTCATGATTCTCAGTCCTATGACTTCTTAATTCACGGATACGATATTTGAGTTTTGACAAAGGAGTAGCATGGACTTGTCTTGACCAAGACCTGGATACAATGCAAAAAAGGGCTGAATGTGTTAAGCCATCACACACATGACAATGCGATGAGAACTGACAGTAATGGGCCTTCATACAGACCATGGATGAACAATGGAAAAGAAAACACCTCCTGAAATACTGGAAAGGTACACAGTGATACCATCAAAGACGGGATGGCATCCCATGAAAACATTTGCCTATGATTATCGGCATTAGAAAGGCAGACTGAGGGGACATTATAACACTGATTTCCAGCTCTGCACAGGAGCAGAGAACTACTTGAAGTGGAACCAAGCCATTACCCCAGAGTCTGGATCTGAAATTCACTGGAGCATCAGGTTTTCCAGAGCTTGACTATCCTGACTCCTAGGAACTGGGGTGAACCTCAGGTGATGTTAAGTGCGTGTATGTGGTGTGATAAGCTTTCCTTGGCATGGCCTACGCCTCACTTGGTTCACTTAATAAATTGAATTTAGCAGTGTAACATTGATGTACCTTTCTTCACCATGGTAGAGCTACATGTTGTTTCTTTTTTAAGGCAAATAACTTTTTTTTTGTGGAACTTTCACAAGAAACTGCAATGCTCACATAACTCAAACAAAACTACCTGAAAGTGATAGTTATGTACTTTATAAGTGACAACCATTTAGAGCCTGTCAGTCAGGAAGAAAATTATTGCTCTTTGTGCATAAAATTGCAATTAAATTGTGCTTCTTGTGTTTCAGTTAAAAGACAAGCATCTGTAGGCCACAATGTAAAACATCAGAGAATAGACAGATTTCCAGGGATATATTCAGATTTCAGTTACATCACTGGAAATTCGGAGCAAGTCTACTGAACTGAAAAGCTTTAAAATGAACTTACAAACACAATAAAACCAAATTTTGGTCCCTTCCTGCTTGTTTCTGTCAGTATTTGTTCCATATTTACCTACTGTCTTATGCTTTCCATTAAACAAAATGAAAATCATGTCCAGAAGAAATGTTTTCCTTTGTCATAGATCTTTTATTATCATCTGATACTCCAAATCAGATAGGCTAACTGAATGGCCTTCATGACGTATTTTTACTAACTATACATCCCTTTTATACACACTTCAAAAACACAAATGAAATAAAAACTGTTTAAAAAAATGTGGCTAAAATTATAGCTGAAGAATGCTAAAGATGTTTTTTTACAGACTGAGCAATTAGAAAAAACACATTCCAAAGCATTCAGACCTCAGACACTAAGACCAAGTGATACAGTATGAAAAAGGAACAAGAGGTCTGTTCTTATTATGCTTGATGTTTAAAAATTAGGGATTGAACTTTCAAACTGGAATGAGAGAAACATCCTTTGCTAAAGAGAACTGATACATGCACCAACAAACAGCTGTCCAAAAAACAAGGTAAAATGTGTCTCACTATTTTTCTAGCCCTCATATGTTGAAAATGCAGGTATACTGAAGGTTGATAAAGATTTTTGAGGTGTCATTCAGGACATATTTTAAGATATTATATTCAGGACCCTAGAACTTCTTAAAAAAGTAATTCCTCTTATCTGAAAAACTAAGCAGGAAAATTAAATAAAGTATAGTACTGGTCATACATTGAAATACTGCTGAAGAGACATTTGCTTTTCAGTGGCCATTACCATATATCCGTTCTGCAGCCTGACACTTCTCAAATGCTGTATTATTTTCAGCTCTACCTTATCAAGTACAGGAGCTCAAACTAAAGCAGCCCACAGAATACCTTTGTGATAAGTCACTGCCCTGTTAAATATGCCAAAACTCTGGACACTTCATCCTCCAAGTAACTGTCTCTTATGGTTATGGTAATACTTTTCTTACAGGAACTAAAGATGCAAAAAAATAAGTATTTCATTGTCTTATATGAAAAATCCTGCTTTTCTTAAAACTGCCTCCTCTTTGCTCCACTGCACTGAAGAAGTACCTTTGAAATAAGCTGCTTTTCCATTTCAGGCATTCTTAATTGTATTTTTGAGATATAAGCTTCAAGTATTGAAAATTCAATTTGTGTTTTATTGTACATAAATTTTGATGATTTTTTTTTTTTCTAGTAGTGCCCAGTGGGAGAACAAGAGGCAATGAAAATAAACTGAAATAGAGGAAATTCTATTTAAACATAACAAAAAGCCTTTTTTATCCCCTTCCTTCCCACTCACTCCACCCCACTCTTACCCCTCCATCAGGGTGACTGAATTCTGGAACAAGTTGCTCACAGACATTGTGGAGTCTCCATCATTGGAAATAGTCAAAACTTGACTGGACACGTTATTGAGCAATTTGCTCTAGCTGATAGTGCTTTGAGCAGGGGGGTTGGACAAGATGATCTCCAGAGATCCTCACCAACTTCAACAATTCTGTGGTTCTGTGACACCATTATGACTATGGGCAAAGGACTAGAAAGGGTATAATACAGCTTAAAAAATATCAGTTTAAAACAGTGGAAAATTATTAGTAAAATGCTATGACAACAAGTGCTGGAACAATCAATCACATGTCAGATTGAACATGAAATACCGTGATTTATTTTGCTAATGACAAAGCTGAAGGAGACTGATATAATCCCAACAGTTTCTTGAATCAAGTTCATAGACAAACAATGGACATTCAGCAAAGGAAGACGAAACAAGAGTTATCTTAACCTTCTAAAGCTGTAGGATCTGCAACTATTTCTTAATGTACACATAGCCTGTGATGAAAGAGAACACACCAGTCGACCCAGGGGATACAGTAGTCAATGTCTTGGCTTGATTTCAACAGAACTGTTACCTACACTGTAACTCAGACCTTACTTTGCCTATAAAACATTTTTTACTTATAAAACCCAGGTTTTATACAGCTTATGGAATATGAGTATGTTGTGAATTTTAGCCTATGCAAACCGTATTATTGACAAAAAGCTGTTATAAAAATAGACAAGATGTATATGAGGAAAATCTAGGCTCATAATAGGACTCAGTGATTTTAGCTATTTGAAAATTGATAGAAAAAAATGAAAACATGCATAGAAATAACATTTGGGAAGAAGAAAAGGTAGTATCTATGTAGTTATTTAATCTATTCATATAATCAATATGATGCTATGGATACAAATAAATAGGACTGGGCAGTAATAGAGTGGATAGTGAGAAGAATCTCTCATACAGAGAGTACTTTGTATAAGATCTAAGGTACAATAGGGTAAGTCTGAAAAGCTCTTTGAAGGCGTACTTGAAGTACATTTCAATAGTTCTGAAAATTCTAAACTTCTGCAAAACAACCGATAACAATGGTTTTTGCAGTTTCCTCACCTACATAAAAAGTGCAAATACAGTGCAAATAACCTTAAGTAAACCAGTAATTGATGAAATATATCACAAGCATTTATTCTTGCTTCAATTTACTCCAGTTAAATTATTACACTTAGACACTTAAATCTGGTGCATTATTTACTCCATAAATGTATTAAAATAGATTTTTCCCTTACATTACCTGCCATCAAGGTCTGCGGGGTTTCTAGCTACTACCCTGAACAGCAAGAAGAGCATCCAGTAGCAAAATAGCCCATTAATATTCTGAGAATTCCTGAGAGAGTTTAAAGCTTGATCATTATAAATTTGGAGTGGCATGTTCAGTTTAGACAGAGTAATTAAAATACCCAGATACCTGTTGGTATCATATTGAATTTACATCTTTTTACACAAAGGTTGCATTAGTTTGATAGAATGATGCATTAATCCTAAGAGGTGCTAATTAGGTGTGAATAAATGTCACAATGAACTTTTCAGGCAAGCTGAATACGACATTTTACTCTAAATAGAAATATTGTCAGTCAGTGTCAACATAAATATTGTCTTTGACTGATAAACACACAAAACCTCCAATTCTGTTTTCAGACAGGCAAAGGATAATTACTTAAAACAAGGACCAATCAGTTTCTCGTCATGCATTGACTACTTATTTTTATGTATTTGGCAAAAAATGATAGTTCTTCAAGCTACAGTAATCATGCTATCAGGCTATAGACATTATTATAGCTGATAGCAGATGTATATGATCAGTCACCTTAAGGGCCTACTATTTACCTGGTAAAATTATTAGTTTTGCAGAAAATCTTCCCCAAAGATGAGGTAATTTTAGGCATATCCTTTTAGTGAAGCAGTTTTTAAAGCATTCTTTCTTAAACAGCAAGAGAAAACAATTTCTATCAGGTACATCAGATATCTAGAAAGTAGAAGTCTACATTGTGCTTACATACTGAATTGTACCTAATTCCTAATGCAAATTTCCATAGCTCCAGCTAGACCTGTAAAAAACTACATGAGCTACTTGAGCTACATCAACAAAAAAAGAAAAAACCCAAGAAATGTCATGAAAACCAGCTGTAAGAACTGGCACCCTGCATTGTTAAGTGATCTCCTCTCTGGTGCTAGATAAGAATTTCAGTATCTGGAAATCTAGAAAATACCGATCAAATATAATATAGATATTCACACATAATTTACATTTTACATTTTGTGCTCATGAAAATAAAGGACTGACAACACTATTCAAAGCCAAGCATAATAAAGACAGGCACTGCACAAGTTTCCTCACATAACTTTGCCTGTGAGCAACAGCCTTGAATGGCAGCCCTTTCACTATTTCAGTTCTCAGACTTTCTTGACTAAAGACTGCTAAGTGTGTTGAAGTTAGCAGACTGCTAAGTGCACTGTTTCTTGACTAAAGGCTGCTAAGTGTGTTGAACTGTGTGATGTGAACAAATACCTACTGGGCACAGTGATGTACTTTCAGCATGTTAAGTATTATTTGCGGTATATTAATGGTTAGAGCCATGAGAGTCAGTACAATCCCATTTGGCAAGCCAGCTCTTTTACTGTCTTCTTAAATTATTTTATTTTTAAAAAATCGTTTAAAAGTTACTGCTTAAAAGGAGGTAAAAGTACTATTTAATACTACAATTTGTTCACAAATGCCTGCTTGTACTCTACTGCTGAATCCAACTGATATTCCCATTTACGACCTCTCCTGAGAGGCACGTACACTAATCGAAAGTTGATTCGTTGATATTTTATTGGAGAAGACTGGATAATGCAGAGTATCTCAACATACAGACTTCATTAGACGACAGACATTCTGGACAGACCCGTCATTTCAAAATCTGTTTGCTTGGCTGCTTTCACTTTGGCTGTTCTCTTTGAGGCTCCTTCTCCAGAGCCACCTAGAAACAGTGCAGGACCAAGAGCATTTTTAAAATGACAGGTCTAAGGAATCACAGTGCTCTGAAGTAAATGCTTGCATTTTTAAGACTGCTTTTATTTTTAAGGCCATCAAGGGGCTTTCTCATCTGGTTTCCTTCCATTGAACTCCCTCAATTCCAAAAGGCTAGGCCACGAATAAGCAAGCCTCTTTAGGTAGCATTAATATGAGCCTTCAGATTGCAGATGCCACAAGACAGAAGTGAAACCCAGATTCAAGCTGTTGTATTAATACTTAAAATTCAAGCAAATTTTTTTAAGTACCATTTATTTCACATGCCTTAAGTAACAGAAATTCATTTTTCTTTCCTATAGACTTCAATTACTTCAGACACACTGTTATATCCAAAGCAGCATCCAGTTACCCAGACTGATAACTCACATAAATGAATTAAAAAAAAAAAGTCTACAAATTATATGGCAAAGAGTTACCTTAGAAATTTTCTGTCACATCTTCGTCATGTTCAATCACCTTTTTTAAAACTATACTATGGAATTTCCACTGGAAATTTCCACAAGGAAATATTAGGAATGTGATCCAACACTAAATGGGAGAGATTCCCAACTGACTTCAATAGACCTTTTTGGTTGATATTCAAGGATCACCTGCTACAAGCTCAGGAGTGCTGCATCCCAACTAGAAGGAAGTGCAGCAGGAGGGCCAGGAGATCTCCTTGGATGGATAAGGAGCTGCTGAGGAAAATTCAAAGCAAAAAAGAGGCTTAAAAAAATGGAAGCAAGGACAGGCGGCCTGGGTAGAGTACAGGGATGTTGTCTGGGAAGCTAGGGACCAGGTTAGGAAGGCTAAGGCCCAGTTAGAATTAAACCTAGCCAGGGATGTTAAGGATAACAGGAAGGGATTCTACAGGTACGTAGCAAACAAAAAACAGACTAGGGACAAAATGGGCCCCCTGAGGAAGCTTTCGGGAGAACTGGCTACACAGGATTTGGAGAAGGCTGAGGTTCTGAATGACTTCTTTGCCTCAGTCTTCACTGGCAAAGGCTCTTAGAAGGTAGACGCAGGGACTGTGAGAAGGAAGACCTTGGGCCCACTGTAGGAGAGGATCTGGTTCGAGACCATCTTAAAAATCTGAACGCGCACAAGTCCATGGGACCTGATGGAATCCATCCGCGGGTCCTGAAGGAGCTGGCGAAAGAAGATGCTAAGCCACTGGCCATCATATTTGAAAAATCATGGCAGTCAGGTGAAGTTCCCAATGTCTGGAAAAAGGGAAATATCACCCCAATTTTCAAGAAGGGGAAAATGGAAGACCCGGGGAATTACAGAGCAGACAGTCTCACCTCTGTGCCTGGTAAAATCTTGGAGCACATTCTCCTGGATGGCATGCTAAGGCACATGAAAAACAACAAGGTGCTTGGTGACAGCCAGCATGGCTTCACTAAGGGGAAATCCTGCCTGACCAATTTGGTGGCCTTCTATGATGGGGCTACAGAATTGATGGACAAGGGTAAAGCAGTTGATGTCATCTACCTGGACTTGTGCAAAGCGTTTGACACTGTCCCACACAACATCCTTCTCTCTAAATTGGAGAGATATCAAATTGATGGATGGACCACTCGGTGGATAAAGAACTGACTGGATGGCCACACACAAAGAGTTGTGGTCAATGGCTCAATGTCCGTCTGGAGACCAGTAACGAGTGGTGTCCCTCAGGGATCGGTGTTGAGACCGGTCTTGTTTAACATCTTCGTCGCTGACATGGACAGTGGGATTGAGTGTGCCCTCAGCAAGTTTGCCAATGACACCAAGCTGTGTGGTCCAGTTGATACGCTGGAGGGAAGGGATGCCATCCAGAGGGACCTTGACACGCTTGTAAGGTGGGCTGATGCCAACCTTATGAAGTTCAACCACGACAAGTGTAAGGTCCTACACCTGGGTCGGAGCAATCCCAGGCACAGTTACAGATTGGGCAAAGAAGAGATTCAGAGCAGCCCTGCCCAGAAGGACTTGGGGGTGCTGGTTGATGAGAAAATGAACATGAGCCGGCTGCAGTGTGCTCTCGCAGCCCAGAAAGCCAACCGTATCCTGGGCTGCATCAAAAGGAGTGTGACCAGCAGGTTGAAAGAGGTGATCCTGCCCCTCTACTCTGCTCTTGTGAGACCTCACCTGGAGTTTTGTGTGCAGTTCTGGTGTCCTCAACATAAAAAGGACATGGAACTGCTGGAATAAGTCCAGAGGAGGGCCACGAGGATGATCAGGGGACTGGAGCACCTCCCATATGAAGACAGGCTGAGGAAGTTGGGGTTGTTCAGCCTGGAGAAGAGAAGGCTGCGTGGGGACCTAATAGCAGCCTTCCAGTATCTGAAGGGGGCCTATAGGGATGCTGGGGAGGGACTCTTCGTCAGGGACTGTAGTGACAGGACAAGGGGTAACGGGTTAAAACTTAAACAGGGGAAGTTTAAATTGGATATAAGGAGGAAATTCTTTCCTGTTAGGGGGGTGAGACACTGGAATCGGTTGCCCAGGGAGGTTGTTAGTGCTCCATCCCTGGCGGTGTTCAAGGCCATGTTGGATGAAGCCTTGGGTGGGATGGTTTAGTGTGAGATGTCCCTGTCCATGGCAGGGACTAGATGATCTTGAGGTCCTTTCCAACCCTAACTATTCTATGATTCTATAAAACAAAACAACAACCAAGCAAAAGAAAACAAACAAACAAACAAACAAAAAAAAAAACCCTTTAAAAACTGACTGAAAAGGTTAATGTGATTCTTCCATCCCCTGCTGTTGAATCAGTCATTGTGCATAAAGTAAAACAAAGACCTGGAAGGAAAATGTGCAACTAAATGTGTCTCCATTGCAGAATGTTATTCATTACAACCAAAACACTTTCAGGGAATGGAACTGACCTACACAAAACTTTCCGAAGAAACTAGAAAAGCTCCAAAATGAATGGCTTTGCACAATTCTTAATATTTGAAATGGGAAAGCAATTCTGTTTTATCATTAGCACTCCTAATTTCACAAAGCAATTGAAATTATGCAATTTAAGGAACGTAATTATTACAATTTTTAAAAGAAGTTATAACACCCTCTCAAGGATGCTGTATCTTTACTGGTATTTCCACTAAGTTTACAAAAAAAAAAAATTAAAAAAATTAATGTCTCTAGTTGTGTTCCTAACACTTTAATCAATGAGAGCTTAAAGTGCCCAGCATAAATCATATGCTTTGCTTCATTGCTAAGAATATGGACATGAATAAATAATACTGGAAGTAATGACAGCTTTTAATACTGGTCGTTATTTGCCTTCACACATTGAGTGGATATTGGCTAACTAGCTATATCACAAGTTTCAAATGATTCTGCTAAAGGAAATAATGTTTTTGAAATTCAAACTTCATTCTATTTCACACTATTTATTAGGTGGTGAGGACAGATTTTTGTATTGTATGGCTTAGCAACTTTAGTGACGGGTTTAATTTCCAGTTATCTCTGCTACAACAGTAAATAAATTTCTCAACTGACAGTGTTCCTATATGCTTATACTTCGTCCTAAAATGAGACATATTCCACCATAACTGTTCATTGGCCATTCAACTTTAATTGACCAATTTTCAGGCAGTTATCAGTTGGCTATTTTCTTTAGAGCAGATAACGTTCCTTACAGTCACATTCCTCTTCCTTCCCTGTCATCAAGTAGTAAAATTATGCATTTGTGAAACTTTATAAAACATTTCCTTCATCATCTGAATCATGGAACTGATGTGAAAAAGAACAATCTCCTGTGACTGGGGCAGCATATTTCCTCTTTGAATCATCAAGCAGTTTTCAGCAAAGTAAGAATGAGTATCTTCAAAAGAAAGCAAGTGCTTCTCCTTATTCTAATATCACAAAATAAAGTAAAATTTTGAAACCCAGGCATCTTTTACAAACCCACAACATCATTTGCGAGTGCCTAAAATCCAAATAAAAAAGGACCATTTACTAATATGACAACAAAGTGAAAAACAGAAACCAAGAATTAAACTCAATTTTATATTTTCAATTCATCAACATTTTAACTTTTTTTTACGGTGGCCAAAACATTTTTAAGAAGATATCTTTCATGGAATCCAGCAGTCCTACAAAATGTCAGTAGTTTAAATCTGTGTCAAAAAGTAGTGAAAAATGTATGCTTGATAGTGATGGCAAAAAAAAAAAAAAAAAAAAAAAAAGGAGTAACAGAAATAGATTTCATTTTTAATCCACTGCCAAAATCCATCTGACAAACATTTGGCCTTTGGCCAATCACAGTTGAGGCTGACATGAAGATTTGTCAAACTGGGTTAACATTACTATTGAATTAGTATATGAATTCTATTCTTTATTCTGGGAGGTTGGCAAGGAGACAGTAAAATTCCTAGTAGAGATGCTAACATTTTGGAGACTAGCAGTAATCTATTGGATGATGCCTTATGGAAATGAAGTAGATGAAAACCAAATACTATGTCAGTATATAGATAGCCATCTTTACCAAAGAAAACAGCAAGTATTTCGAGAAATACTGAAGCATGCATAGATAATAATAGACATACATGAACATATACAACTAATAATTTTAAGTTAAATAGGCATTCTTCAGCCTTCATTAGATCCTGCTTGGTATGTTGTACCTTATATCTTTAGTAATGTGAAACAACAGAACATAACAAATTCCATACTTTTTTATATTACGCCTGATCCTGAAGAATGGCACTCTTTATGCTATATTCTGCAACAGCAGGAGGGAGATTAAACAAGTTCTTTGGATCTTTAAATCCAGTCCCTAGTCACTGTAGTTAACACACCATAAACTCTTTCTGGATATTTTGGATGTTAGTACTCTTTTTAGAAGGTTCTCTCAGAACCTCACTGCTCTGGTGGTTCCTGTAATTTTCAAACTAAGTTTATACTTGATAACATTTTAGTCATGCCTAACAACACTCTTAGTGTTACAGTTGTAGCTTAGAGCTTTTTCTCCTTTTCCTAGTTCCTCTTCCTTCCTTCTCCTGTACCCCTTTCCTTTGCATTTCCTAATCCAAGGAGCATAACATTTTATTGAACTTTACAGTTGCACCAGTAGTTGTTAAGTGATGTGTTATTAAGTAGAAGGCAGTGAGCAACCAAATATTCTGAAGTTCAAATCATGAGAGAGCAGAAAGTTTGGCAGAGCTATTCTGTTCAGAGATAGTTGTTTAGTTGAAATAAGTTTTAAATAGAGTAATTCACTTAAATTTGTAATATTGTGTGGTTTAGTATGCTGCTTGCTTAGCTTTACTTGCTTAGCATGAGTAACTAGATGTCCTGAAGCCTTAGCCATAAGCTGTGGAGTTTCACCTAGATATGCTTTTGGCTGGAATAGAGTTAATTTTCTTAGTAATTCTCCCAGTAGCTGGCACAGTGCTGTGTTTTGTATTTAGTATGAGAAGAATGTTGGTAACACACTAATATGTTTTGGTAATGTTTATTCTAAGACTTCAGTTTCCCATGTTCTGCTGGAGAGCTAGTACACAAGAAGTGCAAATGAGAAGATGAGGCTACAATCATCAGCAGAAGCTGGAGCTCGACAAGATAGGAACAGTTAATGGCCTGCCTGTACAGAGATGGAGAAAGAATCTAATAAAAGATGCTAGAAGACCCTGGACCAAAAATCACCATTGGACTAAAAAGGCATGTGAAGGGCACATGAGGGATGAGTGCATAAATCATAAGGATATAATTGCCAGGGGTTTCTTTGCCTCTCTGGAGGCACACAGTTTGAGCTGTCCCTATTGCTGTACTACTCAATTATTAAATTATTTCTTTTCCTGGACTTGAACATCTGAAACAGGAAACCTAGGGTCAAGCCTAAATGAGGAGAAAGCATGCCCAAGAGTGAGTGTGCGTGAGAGTGAAGATTTGAAAGGGGCACCCATTGGTTCACTAGAGCCCTTCACTGCATAGGGACTCCAGTCCTAGCTGTCAAAGTTTCAGGTGAATGCTGAGGCAGTAGCTTCTCTCCTAACAGCTCCTCAACTTGGGGAAGTCCCGTTTTTCCAGAAAGGACTATTTTACTTACCCTACCTAACCAATTATATGTTCTTTTTCACTTGCTTCTGGATATGAAGATTAATTATGACACTTGCTGCAGTCAGCATCAAGTTCACTTTGATTTCAAAACAAATAATATGAAGGTCTCAATTCAGCTCAGGTTTGGGGGTTTTGTTTGTTTACCTTTTCCTACTGGAGTTTTAAAAGCATGTCAAATGTTTTATTTTACTATAATAGAATTAAAAGGTTTATAATGCTGTTGTTTAATGTATTTTGTTAGTCTTTATGCATATCAGATACAAAAGATGAGAATAGATTTTAAAGATACAAATTTGAGAAGAAAAATGAGGTCCTGACACTGTTAATTGTTGTATATTGACATCCTCTACATATGACCAGTCCCAGTGAAGGTGACTGGACTTCTAATATGTAGGCAGATCTATACACAAAAGTCTAATTTAAGGGGTTCTGGAGATCAGTGAGAGACATGGTTTAAATTGTGAGCTCATAGTAGAAACAGCTGAGCATTTTTGCATCTGGAAACTGGTTGTAGCTATAAATGATATGACTTTGGGAAACTTTTTTGTTGTGGTTCTTTAATCTTTTAGTTTTCAACTGAAACTTGTTTCATTAAAGTGGGGGATGCTTATTCAAGAAAAGCCTTTATAATCTTGGTTACTACTTCAGATGGAGATCTGGTTTATGTGTATGATTTCTGCAGTGAAGGTTTATTGTATTTACTGAACCATATGTTTTTCTATAGCCTGCTTAGAATTTATGATGACATTGTTTTTCTTTAAGTTGACAACTACAGTATGTTTCAAGTTAGCTAATTTCCACTGATAACTCTAGTCTCTAATGAACTAGGATTTTGAAAATTTTCAGGCAATTACAATTTTCAGTTTTGGTGATAGACTTCTGATGCAAGGATTTGCGTGCGGGTTTTAGTTTGCTTGAGGGGGTTTTGTTTGGATTTTTTTTTTTTCTTCTCTCTCCACAATTTGATAAAATTCTTGGAAAGGTTTCATTATTGCCCTTTGGAACAAATTCATTACTTTGTGTAGGACCTAGAAATCAAGACCTCTGTATCTGAAAAAGTTTATTTCATTAATAGAAATAGCATAAAACCACATTTGGCCCAATTTACAAACACGTTCAAGCACCCTTTATTTGCCTGAATACTCTAAAATTGGAAACATGTCAAATCACTATTTCTGAAGAATATTAGCTTCTCAAGACTAGCACAGCATTTCCTGAAAAGTAGGGCATGTCCATACAATGTGGAACAAGAAAGACTATCCAGATGGGCAGAGCAGACTGGCTTCTCATCCACTTAATATGATATTTGCTGAAGTCCTTCGATTGGTTGTTTGAACCACTAACATGACACAAGAGGAACATCTGCACTCCATAAGACCCCGATTTCGAATCTTGATTTTGTAGTTGCTGCTCTACAACTTTATGAAATGAAACAGCAGTATTCTATGATGCATACTTAGCTGTAATCTTTAGATCAACACATACAGACACACTCTGTCTCAGATTTGCATGGATACTACAAACTCTAAATACTCCATATTTTTAAATATGGGATATTCTGAACATGTACCTTTTGAGAGGCTCTTTACTGCTTCTCTCATCATATGCATCTTATACTATGTGCTGACATAGTTGCTTTCTAGACTACAAATAGTATATAGTAGTTGTGTTAAAAAACAATTGAAAAACATGCAATTCTCATCTTTCAAATCTAGTATATTTCAACTAGAATACAATATCACATCAAATGCACATTACACACTAAAAAAAACCTTTAGCATTTCCAGGATGAATGGGAAAGCTGTTACTAATAAGCCAGTGCATAAAGCCTATCTTATCTCATTTCTTTTTACTTTTCAAGACTGTCATGTTTGTAACAACTAAATATATTATTTACTAAATAAATTGTATTCTCAAATGTATCCTTGCTTTTAATTGGTCAGGTGACACAGGAATCTCCTTATAAGGAAGGAGAAGAAAATATGTAAGATCTATTGATAAGCCCAATGCTTACTTTCCTCTTGCTCTGGCAAGCTAAGCTTCTTCTCTGACACAAAAAGCCTAACCTGGTAGGAGCCGCCATAAAATGGCTCATCATTAGAGGCACTTTACAACACACAGCTTTCTTAATCTTCGTGAATATTTGGTCAATATTAGTATATTGGGTCTGGCTGAGTGGGAGTAAGCTTCATAGCGGTACTATCATGCCGCGCTTTGGATTTGTGGCTAAAAAAGTGCTGACAATACGCCAGTGTTCAGCCATTGCTGAACTGTGCTTGCACAGTGTCAGTGCTTTATATCTTTTCCCCCAACCCCAGTGAGTAGGGCTAGGGGTGGGCAAGAGATTGGAGGGGACACAGCTGTGATAGCTAACCCAAACTGACCAAAGGGATATTCCATACCTTATGACATTGTGCTCAGCAATAAAATCTCAGGGAAAGGAGAAGGATGGAGGAATGTTTGTGGTTACAGTGTTTGTCTTCTCAAGCAACCATTATGTATGCTTAGCCCCCGCTTTCCAAGACATGGCTAAACATCTGCCCACCTCTGTGTAGTAGTAAATGCATTCCTCTTGTTCCTTTGCTTGGACCCACCACTTTTGCTTTCCCTAGTAAACTGTTATGTTGATTCATGAGTCTTCACACCTTCTTTCTATCTTGTCCCACTCTCATGGGAGAGTGAGTGAGCAATGGGGTGGTCATTTGGCTGATAGCCAAGGCTAACACACAACAGCTATAAAATCAGGAATGCTGATCTGTATTAATTTATGTTAGTAGTCAAAGAATGCAAGGCAGTTACCAATTAAGTGCACTCTTCATGGAAAATAAGAAAATGCTCAATTTAAACTAAATTTTGGCTGAGAGGTAAGAATTTAATAAACAATCTCTATGATGAGGAGTCCAGTACTTCTGCTTCTTTCTAAAGCTACATAACTGACTAGGAACAAACAGGGACAGACCATCTCAAATATCTAGAAGTCTTTCTCTAAAAAAGAAGCAGCAGCCCAAAGGTACACAGGCTGGCATAAGGATAAATTCCAGTTGAAGAGTTTTTAAAGAAACAGCTAGTAAAGGAAGTGTTAAGGTTTTGGTGATGTATTTTCTAGTTTACCTACTTCTTCACATTAGATTGTATCACTCCTAGTAAGATTAAACAGTTTTGTGATTCATAAAATTCTCAACGACTTAAAAAACTATTTACAAGTTCTCAAAGCTTATATTGAATCAACCAGTGAAGCAAATGTGAGATGTGTGTGTATAGTAGGCAAAAGGTCTATAATAACCGTGATCTTCCACATCTGAGCAAAAGCAAAATGGCAAAAGTCATTTCACCTACTGGCAGTAAGGTATGAGTTAATATAACAAGTACTATAGGAGACAACTACTCCTAACCCTGTAATCAATGCAACAATGTCCATATTCTCCCAATTCCAAAGGATTAGGCATTAAATAAACATAAAATAAACATCTTTTTCATATAACACACTCCTAATGACTGCAGATCCCACATTAAAATTCTGTGTAACAACATCAAATCTTACTTTCCATTCTGTATACCTACACTGCATTATTGCTTTCATTTCCAGAGATGCATTTTTTGGCATGCATTTGTAATGTAAGAAACCAAAGGCTTTTTGGCCTATGACCAGAACTTGACATGATAGGGTACAGAAAACTTATAAGAGCCACATAAAATGCTTAGAAAATACTTTTGGAAGATAAAGGCATACCACGTGTAGCTATGATTATTTTCCCACTGGACTGTTACGTGTCCATGGCTGGTATGTTGCATAGGAGATTGAAAAATAATTTTCCTGTTAAAAAATACTTAAAATAACTTGAGCATGAAATATATTGGTAAAATGGCCGACTCATGTCTTAAAGAAGTTCTTCAGGAAAACCATGCTTAATAGATTTTAACTGATTAGTTGTGCTGTTCATTTTACTGATGAGCTATCATGAAATGCACATGGATGTGCTGCACTGAGCCCGCTCAATTCTTTGCAAGCACATTTAATACTTTATCGGCTGATAGGGTAGGAGAGATTTCTTTTGAATTTTGTTTCTGCTATTTTCTTATGTTGACCATATGGTATATCTCTCTCAAGCACATTTGACACTAGAAATCAATAAAGCCTACTCTCACTTATGTCCAAGTATCATTTGTGAATGGCTTTAACTGTACTTTTATTAATTCAAGTGCTATGATCAGCTTCTGATCAATAAAGAGCGAGTCATGAGATTCATAAATCCCATCTGTCATGATCCATTATTGTGTAGAGTTGGATAATATTTCATCTTCTTTTTTTTTTTCCCCAGATGTTTGTGGAATCTGTGAAAAACAAAGTTACGAGGCTAGTTCCAAAAGTGACTTGAAACTTTTTTTGACTTTCACTTTTTGGTATAATGATTTCAGTGCATTGTGTGTCATATAGAACAAATTATAATTATGCAATCCCATAGAGTGTGAATTGGTTTAATTTACCAACAAGTTACACAACTTTAAATTGGATTTACCTTTCTAATGATTAAGTTATATTGGCATAAAACTGAGCATGAGTTTAGTAGCTTTCCAACTTTAGCAAGACACAATATTTACAAGATGACTCCTTTAAATTTACCCTCCACCTCTCAAATTGTGATATCATAATCCAAGTTTCAGCAGCAAATATAGTTATCAGATAATTATTTTCTAATTATGTAAAATTACTCAGAGGTTAGAGATAAATAGGCACTGTACAATATTTCTCATAAAGGATAGAAACACTTAGTTTGCATTCCAGGGCAGGTGCTTGCAACTTAACCAGTATTTCTCAACAACTTTCTGTCTGCAACAATGCCCTTTATGAAACCAAACATGTTAGAAATTTTATTTACTGTAACAAGACCATTCTACTCCAAATACATATTTTATATTTTATCAAGTCTGAAGATTTGGCCCTCTATTTATTATCTGTATTTTATCTTTGTCTTAATTCATCTTTGTAGCTATCAAACCCAAGCACACTATATACTGAATCACATTTATATTTTAAACTTACTTTTGTCTTTATTAAATCTGACTCCTGGCTCGCTGGCTGTATCTGCCACTTCCTCAAGAGTAAATATTTTTCAGCTAAGTCTTTTGAAATATATATAATTTTGATAATTGAATATGACTAGGATATCTCTTATTTCACTGAATAATTTTAGCACTTGTTTTCCCTCCTTAATGAAGTTTAGAATGAAGCTGATTCTTACTAACATTTTAGGAGTAATATCACACAACAGCCCACATCAAGTGTGTAACTCTACATTCCCTTCACTCACTTAAGGATGCTAGCACATACTTCACTCATCGAACAATATCTTGAGCAAGTTTTCTTCCTGTTTTATGTTCTTTTTGCTACAGTTGGGAAGATTTTGCAATTGTTTCACATTTTAGTTCTATTTTAAATTGTCAAAAGCTACATTTAGTCCTAGAAACTGTTCAGTGTTTTTTCAGCTTTTTGGGTATGACTTAATGCTGATCCAAAACACTGTCTAGGTACCAACTCAGAACAAAATAATATGCCTAGCATTTTACAGAATTGTTGATAAGATGCAATGTTACTTAAAAATATTAATTTCTTAGATAACTTTCTATTAGAGCCATGCATGTACTACTATCAATAAAATCACAAAGTGAGGCTTTATTTCATATTTATAATCTTCACTAATCCTCTAAAGGCACACACATTAAAAAAATATTTTTTTCTTAAATCACAATACTCTGTCAATTCTCATCCAGAAATGTCTTGGTGAATATGCAGGTTAGTAATATAACAATGCACTGCATACTTCCAGAACATGAAGGTGATTAAAATGTCAGTGGACTGGCAAGCACTATTTAATACCGACAACTTACATATTTTCATGCAATCCATGACATAGAAATGGACAAGATGCCCTGATAACTCCACACAATTTTGAGAATTTTACCACACTGGATAGAAATTAATCACCGAAAAAGAAAAGATTCATAAATACTATTTTAAATCTTGAGGTTTCACTTACTTATCTCCTTTTTACTTTTATGTAATATATTTTTGACTTCTAAGAATTGCCAGGGTTTGTTTTTTTTTTTACTTGGAAGTTTAATTTTCTGTTATTATTGTAATCAGCAGTGCCAGGTACTTTACCACAACATAGACGTTTAATACAGAGCACAGGATTATTCTCCACACTCTTCCCTTTACCTTTTTTTTTTTTTTTTTGGAGCAGGCAGGCCAATGACAGCACAGAAATATCTCTTCATCTTTGAATTTTGTTTTACCAGCTTTCTGAATAAATTTTTTTGATCTATTACATCATCTTGGATACAATTTCATATCTAGACCAATATCAGCAAACAGTAAGTAGGAAATATGACTCCTCCAGATATCCTAAAAACAGGAAAATCCAGAAGCCTCATTTTCTGCACAACTGATAACAAAGGACATTTGCAAAACCTGTCCAAGGAAGCCAACCTTTTCTAGACAGCTTTGATGAGATTCTGTCGTTTTGCGTCATCTGAGAGATGATAGCCGTCCTATCATTAGAGCTTTCAGCAATATTATAGCAAAACTAACCTGTGTGTTACCAGAAGCATCACATGAGCAGCCAGTTAATAAGAATTATTTCCTGCCTTTTTTATTTTTAATAGAGGAATTATATTATTTCTTGTTAGAAATTAAATATTGCATTCAAAAAAAGCATTGCAAATCAAGTATTTGGGTTCCACTCAGATTCTGTTAATGAACTACATTAGACCTGAGGCAAGACATTTAGCCTGTTCTCTATCCCTTTGTAGACATGTAGCCGAACCTAAACAATAGCAGAGAGTCTCAGGTTTTTTTCCTTATGAGAATGATTTGGATTAATGAATGATTTATCTGTTTAAATAAATAGGTCCCATGAAGAAAGTCTGGCAGTGGGCATAGCTGGTGCATTACACTCATACCTATATCTTCTAGACATTCCCATGCCACCCAAAATTTGCACTCAGAATTCATCATTCCTCATGTTTCAGCTCTTTGTACAGGGCAAACCTGTGGTCTTTCCTGGAAATCTTGCCTATATAAAGTCCTTCTCCAAATATTAGTGTACTCAGGGTGCATGTTAAAAGCACTGTTTCTTACTATTCAAACTGTTTATTCTCTCCTTTAGCTTGGATCTCATTGTACAAAATCTTTTCCCAAATACCTCTTCTTTCACTACAAATCTCTCGCTAGAACATTTGCCTTCTGCTAAGACATCTGCAAACAGTTTGCTCAAAAAAGGATAGAAAATGATAAAATATAAATTAGGAAACTGATCCTTGGTATATTTCAAGATTAAACCTTTGTTAATATTTTGTGTATTGCTTGGCTTTGACTCTAGATTCAGTGATGGTTATATTTGACACAACTTTTGTGTACAATTCAGAGCACTGCATTTAGACACATGGTATAAGTTTGGAGCTTTAATGAAAGAAAAAAAGGAAGATTGTTTTGAAATCATAAATACAATAGAACTCAGTGGACAAAGATTAAGGATTCGGTGTGGCTTTTAGAGAGCAGTAAAACCTCTACTATAAGGGCTATATAGTTCATATAGTGTACAGGAAAAATTGGTGTATGGGTACAAATACCATTGATTTTCACATATCATACTGGATTTATAAAAAATTGTGACAGTATGAAAAAGGTATACAAAATTACTTTTCGCCTGTAGGTCAGCTACTGTGGCCTAAAGTAATTTGTTCCTATTTCATAAGTTTATATGCATTGCTAGCTATTTAATCATGGGGAATATTCTACTTTTCAATATTTTACTATAACTACGCAATAAAAAAGAGGAAATAAAGAATATCTAACATCCATCAAAAGTTATTATTGATTATTAACTGCATATTAACTGTAATATATCAAAGATAGAGCAAGTCTTTTATTAAGAATTACTCAAATTTCAGTCAAATTATTACAATTAGAAAATCTATGTTTTTCTAAAACAAAATAACCTCAAATACATAGAAGCACTTAGTATCCGATGATTTTGCCACACCTTTCTTTCACACTTAACAAAAGAGAAGAAAGCTCAAAAATAAATTTCTGAATGACTAGGAAGCTAGCCAAATATTCCATATCTGGAAGAAGGTGTAATGAAAGATAATTACACAAAATATACAGCTAATTTTCAGAAAACAATATAAACCATAATACAATTATTTGAAACCCTCCCTTTGCCTTCATTTTAAAACAAAGGAAAAAGTTTGACAAAAGATTGAACTACTGGCCCAGTTACATTACTCAGTATGGTGAAATTCACTTTTCACCATGTAAAAAAAATAATCCTGCTTAGTACCATCCAGTCATTCCATTCATATTCCTCCAAAAACATAGAATGCATTTGGACTATGAGAGAAACAGCTATGTAAAATCTTGTAAAATCTCTTATCCCTAACATGAGTAGCATGGTAAGATCACAAGCTGAATAGATCTTGAAATATTATTTTAGTAGGCTGTAGGAAGTCTGTAAGTTTATCACTGCGATTAAACATAGCCCAGTGGTCTATTTTTTCCCAAGACTGCTTAACATATCATGCTGTTGTGTTACAACTTGGGTAGATTGCAGTTTCTTACAAGTCTGTATTTTTTGAAGTAATTTCTGGCCCTAAGAAGTGACTGCTTGTCACTTTCAGCTCATCAATTGCTCACTCCTATGACATCCAAAGAGATAGTTTAGCCCTTTGCATGCCATTATTCAGTTTGCTTTCCAGCTTTCTGAGCAGCTTTCTTCAATAGAGTCTATTTCTAAACAAGTGTTGTGCACGTGCAGTGCAGCATCTGCCTTCTTCTTCCCTACTTAGTCCATTGACCCACAATGTGATGGTCATTTCCAAACTAAAGTTTCCATCTGTGACTGCTGTCTTGCCTTTAATTTAAAAAGCTTTACAGTCATTCCAGTTGCTAGATTCTGCTATTTCTCAATTTTTGTGCTGATAAAGATATTACATTTCTTAAACAGTTTATCTGTGATTTTAAGTGAAGCATACCAGCTCTTGGATCTCTAGAAATGTTTCCAAGCTTGAGCCTTCTTTGCATTCTAGACCAGCAGAATCCCCTTCTCAGCAGTGAACACTATCATACACTACATTCCATTTTCTCAACAACCTTAAGGCAATGGGCCCATATCCTGACCTGGTATGAATTACATAGCCTCTTTCTGAGGCCAATAGAGCCTAATAATCTCAGCTGAGAGAGTAGTTTAAATTCTTGGTATCTATCTTGCACAGAATAATGTAACCATAGAATCACAGAATGGTTTGGGTTGGAAGAGACCTTAAAGATCATCCAGTTCCACCCCCCCTGCGTGGGCAGGGACACCTTCCACTAGACCATGCTGCTCAAAGCCCCATGCAACCTGGCCTTGAACACTTCCAGAGATGGGGCAGACACAACCTGTTCCAGTGTCTTACCACCTTCACAATGCAGAATTTTTCCTAATATTAAATCTAAATCTGCCCTCCTTTAAGCCATTTTCCCGTGTCTTGTCACTACATACCCTTGTAAAAAGTCCCTCTCCAGCTTTCTTGTATGCCCCCTTATAATCTCTAAGCAATGAAAACCATGATTTAAAACATGCCCACACGTGAAAATGTAAATTGTAGTCACTGCGATTAACACAGTGGTCCTGAAATGCCTTTTTAAAGTTACTGAAGGAGCCATAGAACAGCTACAGAACTGAGAATACTGGTGAATGTGAAATGCAGAGAAGTTGTGTAAGGTCAGTATTGTGTCGTGGGCTAACTTGACAGCTCCAGCAATAATCATCAGGGTGCTTATGTGAAATAAATGTTCCTCTGAGAATCCTTTAATAAATTAAAAAAGAAATACAATCTATACTAGTTTTGTTAGTCTGATTTTACTTCAGATCTTGAACAGACTTTGATATGTGCCTGCAACTTAAATGAATAAATTAATATTCTTTTAGAAAACTCTTAATAAAAGATCCTTTTTCCTCAGGACAGAAAAAAAACAACCCGACACTTTAAACCAATGAAACATGGATAACTTCCAAACTCTTAATTATAGCTTGCAAGTCTCTTCAAGACAATTTTGTATTGCCATATGACATGTTATAAAATCCAGAGAAACGGCTAACTGCTACAAGAAGAATTTTATGCGAAAAAAAAGAGAAAAAGAATTTAACAACTTGGTATACATTTTCAGGTTTCAGAGAATGGATTATTTTAATCAAAATTCATCTGGACGTTAATGGCCTGTTTCTCCTCTCACATCACTTTCACACTGACATAATTCAATTAAGTTCAATGGGGTTATTTCTGATTTACAATATAGTATCTGAGAAGGATCAGACCCTGAGACTTTAATGTATCTACAGTCACAATATAAATAAGCATATGAATCCTCACTGTGAATCAGAAACATTTAAAACAGATAGGGAGCTTAGTAGAGGAGTAGGGTAATGTCAAGTCTTTGGAGTTTGGGAGGGTTTATTGGTTTAGTTCGGGGGTTGGTTTTTTTTCTTTTCTTTTCTACTTTTTCTTTTTTTTTTTTTTTTCTAAGAAAAGAAATCAAACCAAAGCAGCAACAAAAAAAAAAAAAAAAAGAAAGAAAACCCAAACAAAACAAAAAACAAAATTCTGCAATGCTACACATAGTTGTAATAACCTTTCTGGATTACTTCTTGGTACGCAATTTTAATATCCATTTCTCTTTGACAAGGTCAGGTCTGCTTTCTCTTTTAGGCAGCTCAGAAGACTCAAGTTATAGCTAATTGCTTTGATTATTTGCTCTGTAACCTCTAATTCCCCATGACCTTTTCTAAGCCCATTTTCAATTTAATGAGTCAAACTAGTAAAGTTTATACTGGACTTCTGATGAAAGCTGCCAGAATGTCTTGACAAATTAAGTGTTCCACATACTAAGTTGCTTTCAGACCAAACGAAACAGCAGAGGTAATGTTGTTATTTTTCTTTTAAGGTATATCATTTGTCTGTACAGAACAGATGCTTTTCAAAGAAAACAAAAACCAAACCCACAAAATAACCCAATACATTTTTCTGTACTATTTTCTGCAACTTTAGGTTGGTCAAACTATTCCTTGAGGCTGGTCCCCCAAGGATTAAAAATAAATAAATAAACAAATAAACAAAGTTGCATGAATCCAATATTGTAACTTTCAATATTTTCTTATCCATTTTTATATTTGATTAAGCTACACTGACTTATTCAATAATTCCACTTGGGTGGACACTGTACCTAAGATGGAAACATCCTTCCAGAGGTCATTAAGAAACCTCCATGGCCACGTCCAACAAAAATGCGGTTAAAAGCATTTTTATTCTAGCTAGTTTGTAGCACTCTAATTGTATCTGTGATAGTCAGGGCTGGGGGTTTTGGCAGCTATTTACTGCACTTCAGCTATTAAACTTTCTTGAAGGCTGAATGTGGCTGGAACTAAGTGGATAGTGCTCAAAACCACACTGCCCTGCCTTCTGATTTTTGGGAGGATGCAGGATCAATAAAAAGTTTTGTTGTAAGCCATAACTCAATTAAATGTAAAGAATAAGGCACCTGTCCTTCATGCTTATGTTGGCCATGGTATTTCATGCTCCCTGTTTCTTTAAAGCTGACTTCTGTCCATTATTCTTTGTTTCATGATGATCATGTGCCTATTTATTCTTTTTTCATAAACAGTACAGTAGTATTCTGTTTACCGCTGCATTCAGACAAAGCAAAGGTCTAGTCAATATTAAATTAATCTAAATATTAATCTACTAGCATTAACTTTAGAAAACAAAGATCTTTATATTGCCAGCCATCCCAAAATCTCTCATGTATACCCTTGTCTTTTCCATCTACTCGAGGGATCAGAAACATTGTAATAAATCTTAAATATTCATTTGCCGCATTTGAAAATCTGACCCTATAAGAAGCTTAGGCACCTAAAAGTTAGTATGTATCTTTCAGTTACCCAGCCCCTGAAGTAGAATCAAGACACCTCCATCTCATATTCCATCCTTTTCTACATTGTGGCACCCAGAATTATTTCTGTCTACTTCAGATCTGCATCTGCCCTTCAGAAACTGTCAGCTATATAAACATATTTCTAATGTGGTGGTCATCTTTTATACTATGATCTTGTTACTGACATAGTTAGCTACCTAAGTCCCACCAAACTGGTGGATGCAATTCCTTCATTAAATGTAAGGGACTCCAAACCCCTTCATTTCCCCAAGAGTTCACAAACCCTCTAACGGCTGAGCTACTACAAGAGATCAGCATTTTCCATTTCTCCTAGAATGAAGATCCAAAATAAAGGGAGCATGTCAGGCAATATGATCCTGCAGCCTAATGCCTCAAGCAGTTAACAGATTCCTTACAAAGAATAGAAGTATAAAGAGCTAAAGCCTTAATAGTAAAGCAAAATATTAAGCAAAATTTACAAGTAATGAATTAATGATCACTACTATAAAACTCCTATACCTATTAAACTTTGGCCTGATCAGTGTACTCAAAATAACGTAAAGTCACCTTCAGCGGAAGCATGAGCCTTACATTTAGTGGAAACCCTTACATTTGAGTTTCCACTCCCCAGCCTCATTTGCTGTCAAGAGATTTTCTTGATACCAAAGTTCCAAGTAAAGAGTTTAATGAAATGAAAACCAATTCTAATATGGAAACACAGATCAACAAAACCTATATTTCTCTTAAAGTGAGCCATCATTATCTGCAATAATCATAATAGAGAGTCATTAAAACAAGAGACGTTTAAGTGGCCCAGCAAGAGACTGAAGAGACTTCCAAGTTTTGGTTAAGCACTGATTTTTGCTTTGTTTTTAACCTTTTTCAGATTGTTACTATTATGTTAGATTTTGAATGATTATATTGATTTAGAGATGTATGTTACTCTTACAGCGAATAAAGCTCAAAATAAAAACTGAAGCTTAGCACCTTGTAGAGTATGAGCCAGACTTGTGCATTTCAGGTTAATTCTAGCCATTGATTTCTTTTATAAATTTCTTTCCCTTAAGTGAGATACCAAAAGCTCGACCCAGCCTATGTATGGTAGCCACGTATTGTGCTGGTAATTTTTTTTCTTTTACATTAGAGTGGTATATTTCTCATTCCTAAAAGACGTACACTGTTCATCAAGATAAGGAATTATCAGGGTATTTCCAGAGCAGTTAAGGCCAGATTATAACTGGAATGAAAAGTAATTTGATATCTGAGATTGTACAGTATCAAAGGACACCTTTTTTTTTTTTTTGGTGTTTACAGAATGATGTGTGAGGGCAAAGGATAAAAAACAAGACAGAAAACAACTGGCAAAGCAGCACAGTGACTATTCTCAGCACACATGCCTATCCACTGTGCCATGCTGCATTAGGAAAGGAAAAAAGTGAGGGGACTATGCACAACCATCTTTTCTACTCTTGATGTTATTCAGTCAGCACTAGATGGAGGCAGTAAAGTGACTATACAATATACTGAGCGCTCATCTGGCTCACTGGCAAGGCTGCCAGCCTAGTGCTTTTGCCCTGAAGGGGCTGAAAATATTCGACATCAACAACTTGATCTACTGGGATAGTGACAGCAGGTCTGCATCTTTTTAGAGCAGCATGTCAAACTGAAGAAAATAGGGAAAGCAACATGGGACAAATGTTTTGACCTTACAGTGCTGTGCTATGATGATAAGATACTATGAGTGTTACCATTTTCCCTGTTAACACTTGCCAGGAGCAATACCTTCTGCTGTACTTATGACTGGTCTTGTTTATATACATATTCTGTTATACATTGTCAGAGAAAGCTATTAAGAGCTTGATTCTAAAAATTACATCTATTTTATTCAGAAATGTACAAATCATTAGAAATAACTTTCTTAGATCAGATAAAGGATATGTAAACTTAAAGACCTTTTTTTTTTTTTAATTGTCAAAGTAATTTTGAAAGGACCTTGAGATATAATAATTTTCAAGGAAAAAATAACTCCAGTGTTCTGTGCTCAAATGAAAATCACAACAGTTACCTTAATACACAGAACAAAACTGATACTGCAAGGGTCAGACAGAAGGTTCATATTTTTTAAGCAATTCTCCTTGTTCTTGTAATATTTTTAGTAATGACAAAGGCCTGCTGTACAGTGAAATAAAAAGTTAGTGAAATAGTGTATTTGATTAATACAGAGGCTTCTCCACACCCTTACCCCCCTAGAAGCTCACTTTTATTCCTGTTCTTCCAGAACAGAGGAAGTCAAACACCTGCATACAGAACTGTACAATAATTTGAGTTGAAAGGGACCATTAAAGGTCATCTAGTACAACTCCCTGCAATGAGAGAGACATCTTCAACTAGATCAGGTTGTGCAGAGCCCCATCCAGCCTGGCCTTGAATGTTTCTCAGGATGGGGCACCTGCCATCTCACTGGGCAACCTGTTCTAGTGTTTCACAACCCAAATCATAAAAAATTTCTTATGTCTAGTCTAAATCTACCTATATATCATATTTCTACCATATCTATCTTTGTTGCAATTTCCAGTTCAGCAAATTAAACAGAATTATAATCACATTTTTATTTTATATTCTGATGCCTTTGTTAATGTCTAGGCTTATCAACACAGTCAACAATAAGAAAAGAGATATTACGAATCTCAGTAAGCATCTAAAGGTTTTCTAACTAGGATTAATATGCAAAGATATTATAATATGCATAAGAGTAATTGGAGTACACAGTTAAAAAAGTAATAACGCTAAGCTAGTCTAAATTCTTACATGTATGATGTGCCAATGTCACAACTGTACCATGGCATAGATAATAGGAATTTGGGGACAGAATAGCTGTTTTCTGGTACCTCCTGATGAAATATGTTATTTTCAAAACTCTTCATACATCAAATGGATTCTATTATGTAACTAGATCACCACAATTAATGTGATAAGTTCAGAAACCCAAATCTGCTAATGGAAGTGGGAGAAGATAACTGTGTGATATTTACATGTCTTTTGAAGAATTATATTGAAAGAGCAGCATTCACAGAAGAGCAGGACTATTGAATATTAATAAAAATATGGTGCTCAGTTTTCTAGATACATCTAGTGAGGTGGTTCTACTACTAATTTCAGTGTGAAATAATTTGTTAATCATGAGCATACAGCCAAACATTCAGCACCACAACAGAGTCTGCAAGTGACAGGAATTTATTTTGAATTTTAGGTTTTTTCTGCCTAAATTAATCATGAGAGCTCTTAATACATCATTTGTGGTCTTCTAGCTTAAAAGGTGTCATACAGCTTGTCACAGATCAGAACACCACAATGTAACTTAAGCAATGAGTCACATGCCATCATTAGCATCCAACACTAAAACCCTACAAAAATGAAAATTATTCACTCATATCATTAAGTACTTTCTTTGGAAGTACTAAAGGAAGTACTTCCTTGGGGAACAAAGACTTGAAGGCAATGTTTGGCAAAATGTCTCTCAAATAAGAATCTGGGAGTTAGACCTGGTATTTGCAACTAATAATTCAACCTCTTCTAATACAGAAGACTTTTATCCCACTCTCTCAGTGAAACAATGTATTTTAGTAATTTTGCTTTCTATCACAGTGAATAGTTACATGTCCTGACAATGTGAAACACAATTTTTCTTCCCTAAGAAGAGAGCTATTCTTGCTATTTACCATGGTTTTAGATTGACATATTTTATTTACATGTTGTTTCTCCCCACCTGAGGTTTTACACTGATGGTCCTTTGAGGAAGTTAAGTACCCCAAAGCACTACCTCTTTCAGTGTTTTGTTGAATTTGAATTAAGATTCCCTGTAGTAAGTTGCAAAATTGTTCAAAATTGACTCTAGGCATCCTAAGAACCCTAAAGCTTCTAAGGGACTTGTTTAAAACTAAAAACTGAATATCTCCTGAAGGAAAACTACATGTCAGATTTATATTATAATGTGTTATTGTGCTTTTTGTTCTAATTAGGTTTGAAGCCAAAATGCTGCTGTTTTGCAAATGCTCCTGAAGTATTATTCTGTATTATTATTTCCACACAAACAAACAGCATAACAAATAATAGCACCAGAACAATAGCAATTCTGGCAAATTTTCCATCCATTATCCATATTATTTAATTATACAGTTTTATGTTGCATATGAGTAAAAAGTTTTAATATTAATGGTGAAGCACAGCGACAGGTTACATTTTTATACAGATGACGTAAAATCACTTTAACTGAGTGTCTAAGATGACAATATATTCTTTTGAAAATTTTAGCTTAGCCTCAAGAATTAGCTAAGGAATATGAAAAATTAAATAATATCTGCCAATAAAGGATATATAATAATCAGTAATGTCCACCATTGCTTTGCACTTCAGCAATAATAAAATTCTCTAATGCTAAAGAAAACAGTGAAAGCAGCCTAGATACGAGAAGCCTAAGTGCAGTATCTTTAATCATAGAAATTTATTGAGAAACATATTTCTGTAACAATAGAAAATCTTTCACCTGTGAGATGTAAACTTTTAAGACACAAAGATGACTTAGCAATTCATATTACTCTATAACTTGAAAAAATTTCCCTTTAAAATGATGTCATATACTCTATATAGGTCTATAAATGGAAATGAAACAGATAGGTAATGGTAACTTCCCCAAAGCAAACAAAAATGACAAAGACTCACAAAAATCCTCCACCTTTTAAAGTAACACTATCAATACTTTAAAAGTGTCCTTGGTCTTCTATGTTGTAAAAGTTACTAAAGCAATAGTGTGTCAGAATGATATATGCATTAGATATACCTGTTAGTTCAATAGATTTTTCTGGAGACTAAAAAAAAGGAGTCTCTGTTCTTGTTTATCTTAATGAATCAGAGTGTCCCAGGATTCCTTTATGGCTTTGGTTAAGATTTGTTTTAATATAAGCAGTGTAAGATCCACTTTCACCATCAAATTTCTCCTCTGCTGATTTAGTTTCAAATCAGCCGTTTTGATTTCCTAGTGCCCCAGTGCACTCTACAAAGCTAAATCAAGCATAAGTAAACTAATCTAGTTTAACACCATATTCATAAAGTTATTTCATAACTGCAGTTGGTACTTGATATGGTATCACACATACTTCTTCTGAAGTTTGTTTCTTGAGAGTTCAAAATTTAACAAAGCACATTTAAATGCAGGAACAGCTCCATTCAGATTGAAGAACCTCCCAGTTGTTGTGAAATTGAGAGGTTAATGACCTGGATTCTCAAAATGGCCAAGCCTTCTAGAGTAAAAGAGCTAGCTGTAACACAAAAGCTGTGTATTATATATACCTGTGAAACAAAATGGTAGGAGGTTCAGTTGAACACTCCTTACCTTCTACTAAGAAGGTCCTCCCAAGGAGTGATATGGTTCACACCAGATACATGTCCCTCACTCAAATGGCATCTGATATCTGGGTATCCTCAACAAGCCTGAAATGGTGCCAGTACAGGCATAGTGAGTCTGTGCCGTACTCCATTACTTTGAGATATATCATAACACTCAGACTTTAAAATGCAAACAAGCAGAAAATCAGTGCACTCAAAATTCCAATGTTGAAACTATTCAGATTCTTAAACATTTAAATTGCAGTTTACTGAACATATTAAAATTCTGTTCTCTCAATGTCTACGTGTCTCTGCACTACAGGAAACAGATGGCCTTTGACATCAACCAACCTTTGGAAAGAAAAAGGAAGGGAGTTCAAATACGAGTCAAGTCAATGTGCATTTCAGGTTGCCTGTTTACCCTTAAATCCTTTACAAGCTTACATCTCAACCCAGCCCACACACAGGAATACTTACTCTATATTCACTTGCATTTTACTTCTCAGTAGGAAAATAACAGAAGAAGGTCAACTACAGTTATACCAAAACAGTAATGTATTTCAACTGTATAGAAAAGGCAACATTAGAGGAGATCAATTTTGGTGCAGTCATCCATTCCAGTTACTTCACAGCACAGTTAAAGAATCCATAGAACAGGTAATTGAAAGCATTTGTAATCTAGGTTATAACTTCTAGGTACAGCATTTCAAGTCATTGCACAGTGGCAAGCATAGATCCTGAAGATGCTTATTCTGTAGGCTACCAGTATTTCTCAGTTAATATAATTCAGGATGTACTCATTTTCATTTTAACATCAGACAGTCTTCATTAGGTACAGAAAAATGTTTAAACTATAACATCAGTTCATATTTTAGTAACCATATAGAGAACAGATTGTATGGCATGCAGGTACCAGTATAAAAGTTCCATAAGCATGCCAAAAAAAGCTTCTTGCATTCATCAAGTATCAGTGGACTATAGAATCCATTGATAATTATATCTGTTATGAGCTGACAGGATTTCCACATTTTCCATGTGCCCAGGTATTTATTTTGAAAATGCAATATCACTAATCTAGAAACAGAAGATGGGTTTCAATGTATTTAGATGATTATGCATTAGTAACAGAAACATGGTTAAACAAAATTACACATATGTATACACACATGCAGATACAGGTCCTATGTCTAATTTGGCACCTTCTATAAAATGCTTGTTACTTCATTTAATTACCACAAAACTTGTCTTCCTTGTCAACTTCATGCAGTTAGAATAAAGCATGATTCCTTATGATGATTCTTTTAACTAAAGTACAAAAGGACTTTTCTCATTTAGAAGCTAAGCACAATAGGAAAAAGGAAGTTTACATGCTTGCAATTTCAAGCAAGGATCAAGACATTGTTCCTTAGTGTGACTCATAACCAGGAATTCATATCTAGATTCCTGTTAGCTTGCACATCTGACTCATGTCCTCTCACAAGGTGTGGTGCAGAAGCTATTCTGAAAGTTGTAAGACAATAATTTTCAAATATACAAGAGTCTTATAAAAATGAGCCATTTCAGTCTCCTGGAAATGACTAATGAGAACTACTTCAGCCATTAATGGCAACTGTTTACTCTCCAAGGCAGAAGGCCATAATTAGCAAGGGTTTAACAATAGAAATACTAGGTAGGTACACTTCCCAAACATTTTGGGCTGATCCATGTTATGTGTCATACAGCCAAGCCAAGCCATGACTGCAACCTGTATGTACTGTATTTTAATTAATTTAGTAATCACCTTGAATTTCTAAAAAATACCAAATTACCTCCCCTTCCCCCTTTTATTTTATGGGTTTTTTTTTTAATAGTCTTCATTAAGACAACTACAAAATTTATTCTGGAAGGTAAGAGAGAAACCAAACTCTTCTGCAGAATGGGAACTAGACTCACCTTTTACAGCCTGCCTGTGAATATTTTGGACATCGAGAGTTCCACAAACACGTCTCCCATCTCCTGAAGACTGCATCTACCTATTTTTCTCTTGCTTTCTTGCCTCTATATGTATGTGCCTTTGTACAGGACAGGCTGTCCCGGCATTTCAGTCAAATCCATGCTTGGGAACCTTCTTCCCTGTTCCATATCTCACTCATTGTTATGTGTTTCAAGCAGGCAGGTGAAACAGGCAATTTTGGTCTCATGGGCTACCTGTCTGATATAAAAACTGATTCTCAATGGAACTCAAAATGAGAAATGGGCTTGAAGTTCTACACAGCAATCCAGCTTCCACTGTGCTACATGCTGTAAATTCCTGGAAATGAAAAAGATACTCTCTGCCCTAAAGAGCATATAGCCTTCTAACACACATATACCACAAAGACATAGGGAGGAAGAAAGTCAAACATTACAAGGGGAAGAATAGCATGAGGAGAGCTAAACCCTGAGTAAGTGTTTTATCCATGAAAACAATCTGACTGATACTTTCTAGCTACTCTTCATAGGCCTCTGAAAACCTTCCTTTCTCCTCCCTTCTATATAAAGTGAATATCTGTTCTGGGGGCCTACCACAAGAAGCAAAACAGGGAATAAACAAAAGAAAAAGCAATGATTATGTAGAGAGCAACAGATCTACATCTATGCAAAAAATGTAGAAACAGTCCTACTGTTTTTCATTCTGCTACTCTCAGAAGGTTTCTCTAGGAAGCAGAACACTTATCCCTCTCAGCTTTAACCCCATATTTAACTCCCCCCATCAACAGCCTCTTCATAATGAAAACTCAAAACTGTAAATTATGACATTATGTAATTTCTTTGTCATGAATGGTAATTCCTCTTGGTAAGGACTTGAAGAGTGTATCCCAAATGATGTGAAAATATTCTCTCTAACACACAACAACAAAAAGTTATTCAATACAGTTAAACAAAAACTGTCTCATTGGAAGTCCACCTACTTTCAACGAGGTTACATAAGGCTATGCTTCATTACCATTACCACAATGTAACATGATAAAATTTCTTTCTTATGAAATTTAACCTTTGGTTCCTAAATAGCAAATGATGCAAGACATAAATTTCAAAACAAGTCACACCAGAAAAGAAAGTAAAATATTTATGGTAATACTTTAACTGTGTTTACGATATGACCAATCATTATAACCATACTTTCGCAAAATGTATTTCTCTTCTAAGGATTCCCAAAAGAAACAGCTTTTCTAAATCAGAGGCTGGTTTTTCTCATCTCTCCCTGCATTCAAGTAAATAGGTATCTGGGCCATGAAGTTCTCTGTGCTTTGTTTGCATTCTAAGGTCAAACCAATTGATTAAAATGGCAACTAGTAAGTCCATCTAATGCAGTTACATGGTGGCCCAATAGTCTCCATGTGCACCTCATTAGGTCTAATTGCATTGAAGTGAACTGTAATTCACTGTTAATATAAAACAGCTGAGAGGATGGAGTTCTTCACACAAAGCACAGTCAGGTAAGTAATTTCAAGCGTGCTTTGTGTCCTTGCAAATTACAGCAGAGTTAAGAGAAAGCTTGCATATTACTGAAAAGGCTAGTAATCAGTAGATCAGTCTTGAGAGACAAAGGCTTAGTATGCAAGTGCAATACGTATTTGCCAGCAAAAACTTCAGGAATGTACATGCATTAGACATCCATGGTTTTGATAGAATACTATTCATAGAATCATAGAACAGTTAGGGTTGGAAAGGACCTCAAGATCATCTAGTTCCAACCCACCCCGCCATGGGCAGGGACACTTCACACTAAATCATGTCACCCAAGGCCTTGTTCAACCTGGCCTTGAACACTGCCAGGGATGGGGCTTTCACAACTTCCTTGGTAAACCCATTCCAGTGCCTCACCACCCTTACAGGAAAGAACTTCTTCCTTATATCCAATTCTAAACTGCCCCTGTTTAAGATTTAAGCCATTACCCCTTGTCCTATCACTACAATCTCTAATGAAGAGGCCCTCCCAGCATCCTTACAGGCCCCCTTCAGATGCTGGAAGGGTGCTATGAGGTCTCCACGCAGCCTCCTCTTCTCCAGGCTGAACAGCCCCAACTTCCTCAGCCTGTCTTCATACGGGAGGTGCTCCAGTCCCCTGATCATCCTCATGGCCTTTCTCTGGACTTGTTCCAACAGTTCCATGTCCTTGTTATGTCGAGGACACCAGAACTGCACACAATACTCCAGGTGAGGTCTCACGAGAGCAGAGTAGAGGGGCAGGATCACCTCCTTTGACCTGCTGGTCACGCTCCTTTTGATGTAGCCCAGGATACGGTTGGCTTTCTGGGCTGCGAGAGCACACTGCCGGCTCATGTTCATTTTCTCATCGACCAGCACCCCAAGTCCTTCTCCACAGGGCTGCTCTGAATCTCTTTTCCGCCCAGCCTGTAGCTGTGCCTGGGATTGCTCCGACCCAGGTGTAGGACCTTGCACTTGTCATGGTTGAACTTCATAAGGTTGGTATCAGCCCACCTCACAAGCGTGTCAAGGTCCCTCTGGATGGCATCCCTTCCCTCCAGTGTATCAACCAAACCACACAGCTTGGTGTCATTGGCAAACTTGCTGAGGGCGCACTCAATCCCACTGTCCATGTCAGCAACAAAGATGTTGAACAAGACCGGTCCCAACACCGATCCCTGAGGGACACCACTTGTTACTGGTCTCCAGCCAGACATTGAGCCATTAACCACAACTCTTTGTGTGTGGCCATCCAGCCAGTTCTTTATCCACCGAGTGGTCCATGTATCAAATTGATGTCTCTCCAATGTGATGACATGACAAGGATGTCATGCAGGACAGTGTCGAACGCTTTGCACAAGTCCAGGTAGATGATGTCAAATCATTCCTTATCTGTTTGAGGCCTCAACCCACTCCCCAGTCTTCATACTACTGAAAAAGCAAATTATCTCTGCATTAAGAATATGCAGGAAGACCATGAACTTCTGTTTAAAACTCCCCTGTGTATTGTACAATGACAACTTTATTGCCAGCTGTCTGGGAAGCTTTATGTTCCTGAAGAAAGTTTTGTCCAGATTAGGGGAAACGAAATATAAAAATCAAATCAAATCAAACCTGTAGGCAACTCCTGAAAAACAAACTGTAAGAGAAGAAGGAACTTGAAAGAACTAACAAAAGGCCAGACATAAAATCTAGTCTTTGGAGAAGCATGAGATTGTTACAGTACCCACCTTTCACATCTGGCTTGCAGGGCAGAAACCATGCTTGAAGGGTACAACACAAGGTGTAGTGGCAGTGAGGGACCTTAGAAATGGATCCACCTTGGCTGACATGGAAGAGACTGCTACAGGGAACACCTCCAAAACTTCACACCCAGACAAAGAAAGGCAGGTCTCAGAGGAAAAAGCACAGATGCTTACTTCAGCTAGTATCTGAACACTGTTTCAGGATATGTTCCAGATAGGGCTTTACAATTTACCTATCTTTATGCCAGGTGAATCCCATAACTTAAGCTGTTCTCATTTCTGCCAGAAGTTCCTAAGTCTAACTTTGATTATCCAACATAAGCAGAACAACTTAAAAAGACAGAGAAGATCACTTCAAAAAAGAAAACAAATGCCATCACATAAGCCCATTTTGAGCAAGACTGATAATCTTAACCATCTCAAATTTTTGAACAGTCTCGCTGAATATCCAAAACTTAGTTCCTAACTGTATTACTTATTAAAACAGCACTTTAACCACACTGTGAGACCCCAGATCACAGAGCGGAACACTGCTGTGCCTGGCAGCAAGAGGACAAATCCAGTCACTTCCCAGGGACTGCAAAACAGAACATCAGGCTGAAGAGAACAAAAGAGATGCAACCTGGTGCACAAAGAAACCAGGAAAGTAGGAAATACAGCATGCACAGAATGTCCACAGCCTGATATTTCTTCTCATTTCTTTCATAGGCTTCATAAAAAGGGAGAGTTTTAAGGACTTGAATTTAATGAAGTCATCTTTCAAATGTTTATGGCAAGTTTCAAGTACAGGGTCAACACAGAAGAAACTACAAAAGCGTTTGTTTGAAAATCTAACAAATGGTCAACAAGGGCATAACAGAAGGCAGGAGCTGACATCTCGAAGGGAAGAAGGGCAGACTAGTATATGATACAGTAGAGATACAGACTTTGTTGCAGCATTTACTTGGACATTATGAACTTGTCAATGCCAGGAAAAAAAAACCATTATGGCAAATGAAATATGTTTAAGAGACAACAAGTTTTAAGTGGTTTCCTCTAAATAAAGGTTAACTCCCAGACTTCATTTGATCCAGGATGCAACACTCCTCTGTCCATGTTTCTTTGCTTCAATCACATGTCACAAAATAACCAATGTTTCTCACTGTTTTTGATCAAAGTCAGCATAACAGTCTCACCTGATTTCTGATAAGCCTTCTCACCCTGGGGATTCTCTGTGATGACCTATAAAGAGAACAAGGAAGAGGTGAATAAAATTAATTTCATTATTAGTGGGAAAAAAAAAAATAAAATAAAATAAAATAAAATAATAAAATAAAATAAAATAAAATAAAATAAAATAAAATAAAATAAAATAAAATAAAATAAAATAAAATAAAATAAAATAAATAACATAAAAGAAAAAAAATAAATCAGTGTCACCAAAGTAACCACAATTGTCTGATGAAGGAAAGAGACCCCTCACTGCAACCCTCCTAAAGTGCTTTGATCTACACTGCTTTGACTGACCATGTTAACTCATCTTTCACCTGAGAGGAGGCTCTTTTATGCTTATGGGAGAAACCACACTGTATATACTGAAAAGCGAACTGACCCTGAAGAGTAGCAATTGCTAATGGTGGGAAGTTTAAGTGGTTAGTATTTTCTGAACCCGCTGCTCTCCTTTAGCTCTTATTTAAATTAGTGTCAATTGCATTACTTTAGGAACAGACAGAGAGAAGAAATTTGATATATCACTGTTGCTGCATCATACTACAGTTTCTCTATAATTTTCCCTGCTCTGATCTTTCAGGTACAGATGCTTTAATTGTTAAATGTCCCTGAAGACATTAAGTAGCAAAATAGCTAAATACATAGTTACCTAGGCAGTCCCCAGGAAGGATGTGCTTTGCATTAAACACTTTGATTACAATCTCCACATTCATGATTTTGTTTCTTTGTTCCTGATAAGCAAATTGCCGATACCCAGTAAGACTGCTTCATTAATAACTTTAATTGCATATAGAATAATCAAATATTCATATAATGAACTTATGATTATGTTCATATAGCTACTACTAGGATTAGCTACTCCAGACGGTGTAAAACATTAAAGCAAAATATTATGCAAAAATTATAATTTAACTCACATTGTACTCTGGGAGAAGCAGAAAAAACTTAGGCACAAACTGTATTGCTAGTTGAATCCTACATTGGAGTCAATCAAACCTCTCTTGCTTCCTATTCCATTTCAGAAATTCAAAAACTTTAACTTAGAAGATACTATTGTTCCAGACTTTTCTAAGGCTCTTTTTTGACCCCCTTTGAAGGCTGTCCCTTCTACTCTTTAGAATCCTCATCTCTTCCCTAGCTTCTCCAATACCTTATTTTTGCTTTAAAGGCTTTTTTTAAAGCAAGGAAAAATTACATGATATCTAACAGTTTGGCTAGTGAAGTTCTTTGCCCTGCAAGTTTACAAACATCCTATAGTTGAATGCTGGGCACTTACATGCACAGAAGACTTGTGTAACACACAACCAACACCAACATAGAACTGATACTACAAAGATATTGAGAGCATTTATATATGAAGAGAAAATATTGAAATGACCGAAATAAAAATAAATTCATGATCAGTTTGTGATTTACTTTGCAAGTGCCTGCTTTTTGTAGTCAAAGGTAAAGCTATAAATTCCTTCCTCTTTCTGGGAAAATTTACAATTTAATATCTTTTATTTCTCCTTTTTTCCTTAATATTAAAGAAAAAAAAAACAAACCCTGAAATGTCACTTGATTGATTGTAATGGCCAGCTGTTACAATCTCAATGGAAGTATAAGAACTGCTGCCTAAGGTGCACTGAAGAGTGCCAAGCCTCATAGCAACTCAGCTCATCCTAAACAGCACCACAGACTGGCGTGAAAACTGCAATTTTAAATTCTCCCAGAGACCCATTATTTGCAAACCATTGACACAAACAACTCCAGTCCCCCCATCAGTGTATACCTGGGGAGCTCTTCATCCACAGAGCCTTGCATGCTCAAAAGCTTTACATACTAGAAGTCCTCGTGAAATTTTATTCTTAAATGTTTTTTCCTCACCATCCAAAAATATAATCAATATATTAAATTATACACTCAGCCCATCTTGATTTAGGAAATTTTCATTACAGAAAACAAGTCTGGTATACAATAACTTTATGAAAAAGTAGAAAATCCAAGACAATTCACCAAAAAATTCGAGGTAGTTTTAAAGAACAGACTGGTATATTTTTTAATGGTTGGAACTAAGGTGGGGAAATTTATCTAGAATTTTGATTTACTGAAAATTTAATCCCCAAGGATTTGGTTTTTTTTTTTCTAGAACTCCTTGTGTTTACGTTTAAACACTAGAACACTAATATTACTGTACAATGGAACCTGCTGTATGATTTTCCTTCATTTATACTAACCTTCTGTAGAACTTAAAACCCCCGAAGTGTTTAAGGACAGATTGAATCTAGTATGATTAACTGATGATAACCAACTTTCAACATAAACATCTGATACGCCTATCAGTGGTGAGTCTAGTGGATATTTAGAATACTGCATTTTCTTGCCTTTTTACCCATTTTTTTAATTCAATCTGGGTCTGCTCCCCTAGCTTCTGTAAAATAAAAACAAACTATAAAAATAATTATTGATATATCATTAGCTTTAAAATTACAGAAAGAATTCAAGATGGAGAAACTGAAGATTTTTGATACTTTGCAGACTAAATCTGTACTCTTCACAGTTCCACTCAGAGAAATTTCTATTGCAATATAACTCCTAAGCATCTTATATATACCATCTATTACATTATTTGATACGATTCTATTTTCTTTCTTATTTTCAGTTTTATAGGGGTTTGCTGCTCCTTTCTGCTTTATTTTTAGGGAAAAGGTGTTTAGCTTCTCTGGAAGAATATTTTAGCTTTTATTTTTAACCTATTCTGTTTTTCAAAAACCAGAATGTGCCTGAATGGCAAAACACACTACTCTTGTTCAGATTCTGCTGCACAAGAAATTGAGCTGTAGGCTCCTTCAATGCACCCAAGAGGTCAGCTCAATTCTGTAGAAGGACCAGGCAATATTCACACCTTACAGTGTGAAGATTTTGTATGTTATTACATATAGCTTAAGTAATTCACCCATCCTTTACAATGTATTAGTATTCTTAGTGTATCTAGAAAAGTTTCTCCTTATATATATCAAAACCTCTTTTTTGTCATACCAGTCACACTTTATCTTCTGAAGGTTTTTCTAATAGTAGAAACGCTGCAGAAAGAGGAACATAATAGCAAAGAATCAATAGGCTTATTCATATTCACTGACACTCCAATCACTGCTTTCTTTACAGGGAAACTGGCACTCTTGCCCTACAATTAGAAACTTCTCATACCAGCAGCCAAGGTTGTTCCAAGCAAATCTGAGAATGAGAAGGAAAGGTGGAATTAAACCGACTCCAGGATGGCAAATAACAAACAATAAGAGAAACATAAAACTCATGCAGAGCCGAAACATTGCAGCCAAATCCAAGCACACAGTGCATATATGGTATTGCACACACACACACTCTGTAGCTGTTGCAGCTGCAGCTGTAGCAAAATACCTACTAAAATCCAACTGTGAACAAGTATTAACAGGCTCATTGCATCAATCCCATGGCAAAAGTGACACTGAGACTTGAAGTTGTTGCTAATTATCCACCAGCCATTAATATATCTCCTGCTGCTGAGTTTTATCTCCTAACATTCCATCTGTGATGCCTTTTTACCTTATTTCCAATTCAGCTACTGAAAATTTCATATGTAAGATATATTTTTTGGTCAAAGCAAAACGCAGCTCTGAGAAGGCTTCAATTCACAGAATCACATAGCAGAGTAGGAAGAATGTTCATTGTAATCCTTAGCAAATATCTTCATCAAAGAACCATCAAAAGATTTGCGATGACAGTGTGAAGCTTTTCAGTTTCTTTTTTCTCTACCTTCTGTGTGTGTGTGTGACAGAACAAGAGAGATCTTGTAAAATTAGCAACAAAATTAACTTTTACTGGGCAAACCCATTTTTTCTACCATAGCAAGAAATCTTTCCATACTATTATGTTTGCTTTTTTCCCTTTAAGCATGAATTAAAGATATTGATTTTTGAATACACACACAAAAAAAATTTTTTTTGGATAATATATACCAAATGACAATAGTAAAAATGGGAAGGTTTATTGTAGCCTAAAGTATTTGTTGATACTTAAGGGATTTTACACAATATATTTAACATTTTTGCTGTGCTGGGAAAACAGAATAAATATTAATCTCTTCCACCAGTTAATTTGCTCAACAGTCAGCTTCTGCTAAATGAGCTTTTGCACAGGCTTACAACACTATGTCTAATGAAATGGCACCCTTGGTAACCTGTACAGAGAAAATATGCATGTGATGATAGAAGTTTTCTTTGAGGTTTTCTTGGAGAGAAAGGAAAAAATATTCACGATACCAAACTCCATGGTACAGAGGGAATGTACAGGTTTCTGATCTGTAAGGCCAAAATGGACCTAAGGCCAAGTTAGTAACTATCAGAGAGATTACATCATCATACAGATGCAAATGAGAACAACTCCAAATATGCTACAGCTAGATGCCTGAAGCATGAAGAAAAGCCAGAATAGAAGATGTTTGTGGAAGACATACGTAGTCCTTTGAAAGATAACACATATCCTACGCAGCAATTTCTTATAAAAGATTGTAGCACTACCATATCATGTACTCCAAACTGTATGTTCACACTTGGTATTTTTCATATTTGTACCGTGCAGCACAATATGATGGAATGTTGTGTTTTATGTAACAGTTAAATTTAGCTTTTATCAGTTCTTTCCACACCTCTAGATTTCATTCAGACATTCTGTTTAAAACCATTGGCAGAGGTAATTCACCTACTCTACCCATTCCACTCATACTTCCAAAATCTCCTCTAGTCATCTGTTTTCATGGTAAACTCTCCTTATCTTTCTCTGAGTTTCTTAACACTACTCTTCCACCTGCCTTGTCTTACATATTATTGAAAGGCCTTTCTTACAGCACCCATAATTTAGCCTTTTTAACAGTAAAAACTGTGGAATGTCCTTAAATACATCAATAGCACTAATAAGCTTATTTCATTTCATCTTGACCTTGTATATTTTTTATTTTTTATTTTATTATAAAGTTCTTTGCAGCAGGCTCAGAATACCCAGGCATGGCAATAAAGCTGACAATACACAAATGAGCAACATTAAAAAGCATTTTTATATTTTGGGCTGTACCTTGAAAGTATTGAGTTCATCAGAAAAATATATTCCATTGACAAAAGCAATGAACAATCAGTTCTAAACCAGGCAATTTTTCTAGTTGGAGAATGAGGGAGTCTGAGTATTTATTATTCAGATACAATATGCTAGAACTGATATAAAAGATCAATGCTTAATATTACAAAAAAGGACATACTGAACATTATCCGTAAGGTTATCTAGATAGTATGATCATGACTTTTACAGAATTTTTGTGACTCTCCATCAGTAAAGAGTCTACCCTCATAACCCACAAGTAGAGAATCTTCTATTTTAGGGGCGCATGAAAATACAGGCCAGAATTTCAGAGTCCTTACCTCTTGTCCAAGTTACAGGTAAGACTGGTATAAATCAGTCTGCTGCTGTAGCAGCTACCATCAGAAGACTAGAGAGACCAGGATCAAATAAAAGACAATACAGATGTATCTGACTTAAAGATTTCAGTATATTGGTGTCTTCAATATCTTTCATTAGGTACATGTATAAAAGACAAAAAAACCCAGGTTGTTCATGAGGTTAAAAGTTAAATTTTACATTATACATTTTTGATAGACTTCTGACATTTTGATGAACTATTGAGCTGGTATTTTCTACACCCAAGTATTCTAATTGGCATTCTTTATAAGCTGTTGGCTAGGCTTTGAATTTCAAAATGCAAAACACAAAGCATTCTTGATACTAAATGATATTGTATGAAATTTTGGAGTGCTATTCAGAATGGAAGCAGGACACTAAATATTCTCCATTGTTTTTAGTAAATTCCTTCCATAAAATTAACTTCACATCCACTACTCTTGTTTCTGCACCACAAATGCTTCTTTGGACAAATGTTCTCACAGCTGGCCAGAGAGAAATAGAAAATGAGACCCAAAATATTTCTATTTGGTCATAATAAGGAAGTCAATGCCATTATTTAAACAATTTGGAGGCTAGAAGCACAAGATTTAATCAATATACTTATAGTACATTAGCAGATCCACAGCTGCAGAGACCGTTCAAAGACAGGTATTCATAATATCTCATATGTAATGCAAAATCCTTGTAAAAAAAAAACAAAACAAAATGTTTTTTATATCAGGAAACACCGATGCTGTGACAACCTTCTGCTGCCATTGATCATTGGTTTTAGAGGGTTTGACAAACATGTAAACAAAGAACAGATCTTTGTGAAGGGTTTTGCTAGAATTCTTTATATTAGTTTATAGTACCCCTGGTACTTTCATATTTGATGTAAGAAGTTGTACATACAGAAAAGTATTTCAGATAGAAAGAGGTGGCAGGATTTTTTGTAGCCTTGCACAATATTTACTCAATAAAGACATAATAGACTTTTATAAAATAGAAAAGCAGGCAAAGAACTGATATACTGGGTGGCTTCTGGGTGAGATAAATTTCACTGGGACAAACCTATCCTATGAAGTTACGAGTGCTAGCCATCAGATGCAAAGTAACCTGGATGTATAATGAGGCACCATGGTGCCCCACAACCTTGTACACTCACATTTCCTTTAGAAAGAAACCTGGACTCTCCTGGTATGGACAATAAGAGCACCAGGACAGAACCAATTCCTCTGGAGCATACGTGCCTCAAAATATGGAAATAACCAGAGAAGTTACTCTACACTTACTGTAGCAGAGCCAAACAGATTCTATTTCTTAACACAATTTCTGTGTATAATCAGTGTGCAATCACTATGATTGCAGTATCAAAATCCCATTGAAATTGATTTTTTTTTTTTCAGTTTCAAAGCAATGTACTAAATTTAGCCCTCATTATTCTGGTATATAATATCTTAACCAGAGAAAATGGTCTGTTGAAAAGGAGGTTTTACAGGATGTGCTGTCTCTTTTGTAATTTTTTTAAGAGTCTTTGAAATTAATTAAACAGAAAATGAATTGTATCTGATGCAGTAGTACAAGTGCAACATATATGTAAAATAGGAATCATTAGCCTGTAGTTTAGATGGTGGACTAATTATACACAGATTCACTAAAAAAAAAAACAAGCCCTCTTTCATAGACAGAATCGGTCACCATATACCATATATATAACCAGGTGAAAAGAAGAAAGCATACTGTAGGCTAGACTTCGTTGCCTCTCCTCCCAAGTGCTTTACATCATTTTGGAGGTTTTTTTAAATTATGGGAGACAATTTTTTTCCATTACACTCTCCACCTTTCTCCTTCCTGAGTACAAACATCTCGTGCACACACAGACCTGAACCTAGGATGAAGCCTTTGCAAAAATTTGCCCTCTGGTGTTTAAACACAGACACTGAAACTTCACTTTGCCACTAAATACAAGAAAACACTGAAGGGCACGACTTCAAACATTAGAAACTACATACTCACCATGTTCTTCTAGTTCCAATTACCTCATTAATATTTGTTCTCATGCTACAGAGACTATACTTTGGAACATCTGCTTGTTGAACTGGGTACCACTGAATCACAATTGGCTACTAATAGCTGCAACAAAGAAAATTATGGGAAGATTGTTTCTAGAGCACAAATGTTTGCAGTTGCTGTTTTCCAGCAGTGAATATGCTTTTGGAAGAACGAAATAAACATTAAGAAGGGAAGCACTGTGGTCTCCCCGCTGTCAGTATCACATATTCTGTGAATGGGAGCATCATTTTGTTACTATGTAGCTAAACAACTGCTTAAGTGATCGATAAAGACCATTATCTTAAATCATAGCATGAATTCCCAATATCATACATAAAATCAATAAAACATACAAAGAAAAGGACTAAAAAATTCCACTAAAACATAGCCTGCTGCTTTGGAAAATAATATTTAGTAGGTTGGGGTTTTTTTGTTTTACTAATTATGAGCTCAGTGGCAGTTTATTCTGCAGTAAATCTGCTGGTGTGAGATTAAACCTGTTATTGAACAGAGTTTTGAATCTACTGCAAGGCACTCATCACTGCTGGAGAGTGAACATTGCTGTTATCTCATTTAAAAGTTGGCCAGCAAAGCAGCCCATTTGTTTAAAATGCAATTAAGCTGGTGTCTTGAAGAGAAATTAGCAAGGAGTACTTCATTCTAGAGGCATAAGAGGTCTGTTCATAGACACATTAATCCTGTGATTTGGGACATCATTACGATTTGGGACTGTGTTCCGAAAGGATGTGCAGTATACAACAAGCACAAAAGAGAAAAACTGTTGACTGAGACAGGTCAGCTCTGTCAGATCTTCTCCACTAGTTCAGACATGTTGCATGTGCTTGCTACAAGGAAAAAAAAAAACAAACTGTAGCTGATTGGACATTTGGGAGTTTACAGATCACCAGATTACGTTAAAGAAAACACAAGTCTATTTTATAGAAACACACAGTAGGATTATTTGAGTCTTATGGCAAATATTCCACTGTTACTTGATTTGTAAGATGCTGATCAATATTACATGTAAACAGCTAATTAATTATCTCGGGCAGAAAGACTAAGTAGAAATACAAAAAATAAACTAAGAAAAGTTCTCTTTAACTACAGTTCTCCAGGAAATAAACTGGGACCCATGCTCTCAGCAAATTCTTCCGAAAAAAAACAAAACTCTTAAGTCTCTAAAGTGGAATAGCAGAGGACACATTCTTTTCTGATGTAACTTGATCAAAGTCAAATGCCAACTTCAGTCTTCACAGAAGTCAGCCGAGTTACAGCAAAACAACTTTTTTTTCCCGCTGACCTGTGAAACATGACAAGACAGTCCCACTCTGAAGAATAAGTAAACAAAGGCAGGCATATTTTCAAATACAGGCATGTCTGAATGCCCACATATTTTTTCGCTGAAACAATTTATAGGTATCGACCTCTGGTTCACACTACAGGTTCTGTCTGGACATACTTGGATGTTCATGCACATTTTATAGATACTAATCTAAATAAATAGGGAATTACAAATTTATTTTCGGTGTCATTTTCTCAACATGCTAATCATGGGAACGCAAAAAGCAGTTTTGGCCAGAATATCTTCAAGGATGCCCTAAATTCTGTTTCTTGTTTTACCGGGACCCTCAGGGCCTTTCCAAATCCAAACTGCAATAAGAGCACTCTCCTCATTGTTGTGCTTTTCCCCAACTTCATCCTGCAAACAGAGACTGAAAAGGAGAAATTTTGTATGCTGTGAGCTCTGTGTCAGTTCCTTATTAGACTGGCACCCTCCTCCAACAAAAAAAAATAATACTCTCAGCTGGCCAGGGTTTGCATTTGTTTTTTGTTTTCTGCATTGCTCCATGAGGTTAATGAGGGACCAGGGCCTGAGTCCGGCTGAATGTTTATTTTTATATTACTGTGGTTTCAAAATTTTCTACCAAACTTCATTTAGCATTTTCAGTGAGGTAACAGCAACGAGATGCTGGTAGCAGAATCCAGTCAGTATTTGCTGCTACTGTGGACAGGAATTAAATTTTAAGTTGCTGGTTAGAAATAAACTCAGTGACCTATTATTAGTTTCTGACACCCCTCGTGATTTAGCTTTGGGAAAGCTTGATGAGACTTGGACACTGGATGAACAGTTATTTTGATCATCACCATTCACTCTTTCGTGTTCATAGAGCTTAAATCTGAGCATAGCAACATCTGAAAGACAGCAGACCCTTACAACATGTGCAAACTGTCCTGAGCAGTCCTGATTGGCAAATACCAAAAAGTGCTGATTGGCAAATAACCAACAACAACAAAGGAGCAGTGTGCTACCAGGATTTAAGCAGTCCTTCAAAAAAACTCAATTTCTGAAGAAAATAAATATCAAAACACAAACTTTAGCTGTCTTGGGATTTTGTCCTGCTGTCTCTGTACTAAATAGACTGAGGAGCAAGCTCTGAGTGAGAAGTAGCAACATACTTGGAGAGGACTCCACTACACTTCTACTTACTTCTGACCATCATTACAAACTAACACTGGACTGTAAGCTGACTGAATTTTTAAAACTTCAGATTTTCTCATACTGAGAAGAGCTCCTGTGGGGATACTTCAAAGTTTTCAAAAGGTAGGAGAGTCTGTGGAGAGGGCGATGCATACCCTTTCTGTGCAGCCTACAAGGATGCTAGTCAGCACAGGCAGATCCATGGTTTTAAGCACAAGACGTAAATTCTACTTACTGGCAAAAATTAGTCTGTAGTGGCAGTGAGGAAATATGCAGAATCAAAGCCGAGCCTCTCAAAACAACTGTTTTTTCTCTGCCAAGGGCACTTTCAGCCCCAGCTGCATTTAGTTCAAAGACAAAAGAGTCCGCAGCTGGGGCTCAAATCGAAAATGCTACTTTCAAATGACACTGGAGGCTTTAGGTCCCCAAGGTTTTTTATTCATTTAAATGAATAAATAAATAATAAGAGAACAGAAAAATGTTTTTCTTTTTTTCTGCTGCTTTTTCCTTGGACATAATGATTCAGCTAGTCTGAAATAGCAAACAAGTTCCAGCAACATCCGTACAGGCTAGAACCTTCATTAGTTAATCAAATCATTCCTTTTTTGTATTCCATAATACAGTTCTTCTACTGATTTCTTTAACCTTTCATTTTGGACACAATTAATGTAATCACACTTCTAACAATTTGGAGATGATTTCTTGCTAGCAAACTGCTACATACAGCGACGTGCTTCCTATTTCTGGCTTGCCTCTCAAACAGCCAACAAAAACGGGAGTTAAAAGTTAAGTTAATTTCTTTTTAATTATCTTTTCTTTCTTTCTAATTATCTTTTGATCACAGATAAGACGAAGAAATTACAAGTTTTTTCATCATCCACAAAAGCTGATGATGTCTGCATGTCTAGTATAACATCTTGGTGACGCTTCTTGTTTCTGCAAGATGCGGTGACATCATTTTGGAAGGAAAGTCGGTATGTTACCCTGGAACAAAATAACTTTTAAAAAAGCATACAACTACCAAGATCATGAAGCAAAGTAAATCCATGAAATGACTGACTGATTTTTTGATTAGAGACAAGTCAGACAAAAATTATCTTTAACCAACATTGATTCTCTAATCTTTCCTTTATGCCCCATACAAACAAGCATAATGCAAAATCTAGTTAAATATTCTAAACTTACTCTCAAGAAAGCTGTGACATCCTTATCTAATTCCCCTAATTCTGTGTTTGTAACAGAGTAAGTCACCACCTCACAAGAGTAGCACATCTCTATGGTACGTTTTCTAGCTTTCATCCAGCTTCTCTAACATGCCAAGCAATTTGGCATCTACTTCTGCCTTCGGGAGACTATTCCACAATCTAATAGATCTCATTGTCAGGAAATTTTTCTGCACTGCCAAGTAGTTCCCAAGAGTGCTACTTTTATTTAAGGGAGGGGAACTGATTCTGGCAGTAGTGTAGTTGCTCCTCTGATATTTTCAGTTAGTGGGTGCAAGTAGCCAAACACCATCTGGTACCCAGCTGGTACAGTATATTTAGATGCACCTAAAATCTTTCCAACACTCCCTGGCTCATCTTTGCTTTTGGAATCAGCTTCTTAATCATTTTTAATCATTGTATTGTTTTGCTATCTAGAAAATTCCTTTGTACGTATACAATTATTGGAAGGAAGAATTTAATTATAGTTCAGAGACTATTATTATGAACAAAGCAGTGAGGCAGGTTTGGGGTTTTTTTTCCCCCTCTACTTCAGTTTAATTATCTTTAACAAGTTTTAATTGTGTATCTTTTTTCAGTTTACAGCATGCAAAGTGTCTCATGAGATGAACAAATCTATGAAAGTGGGGCAAGGTTAGTGGCCACACTTGTACATAAACATGAGCAATACTAGATCTTTTATGATATGTGCAATAAAAACATGAAAAAGAGAATCTATATGGCAGCTTTAGCAGCTAAATGCTTTTAAGTATTCAGAAGGCATGTTTCAAAGACATGCTTTTGTACAAGACCATACACATTAAATTATTTTCAGTATAATTAGACTTAGGAAAAAGGTAGACAAGTTATGAGTGGTATCTTTTAAATGAACAAGGTGGTTAATGACTGCCCTATTATAGGTCCAAATGCAGTTCCTCCCAGAGACAACCCCTTTTTAATATTTTTCTCAAGACTCACTAGAGTGAAAAATGTGTTTAGTCTGGGGCACGCTTCTGCAACATAAAACCACTACCTATCTTCATGGACTGATTCCCAAGCCTACTGAAGTCAGTGAGAATCTTTGCCCTGACATGAGTAGGTTCGGATTAGACCCCAATGCATAGCTAATATTTTTCAGTATTGTAGTAAAAATCTTCAGTAAAGTCATTGGAGTGATATCATGTAAACCTAAAAGTGTGCTTTGTGCATTTGCTATTTAAGTCACTGGGAGTTTTGCCTCAGAATTAGATAAAGGCTATGGATCATCCTCAGTCTGCTTTAGCAGTACAAGCAGAAAGGTAAATTTCTTTCCAACAAAAATAAATTACTTGTCTGTTCCAGAGAATACAGGAAAGCAAATGTAGTCTCCATCATCTTCAAGAAGAAAAATGAATATGCAAAACAAAGATCAGACACTACTGAGAAAATAGCTTATTTCCCCATGTGAAACCATTTAAAAGAAAAGGAACTACCCAAGGAAAACAAATCTTGCCTTTCTCAGCACACACATCTTCCTCTGAAGAAAGTAGGTTCCAATGACTAGGAGCAAACATATACAATTCTCCACAAAATTATCTCTAAAAAGTACATTTAAAGCAAATATTTTGATCCCACCTGTCAGAGTAGCAAAGTGTTCTGCTGAAGTCCTACTTCTCAATTGGTACCTATGTTGCCGCACACAGGGTGCGCATTCCCAACACCTGATCCAGGACCTGCACCACTCACGTGAACTGAGATCCCAGAACCCACCTGTCCCAGTTTTGAAGGCCTGAAGAGATCAGTTTCTTTCTGTCCAGGATGAATCAAACATACTGCTATGATCAAAATCTGAATACGTATTTTGCTTGCCAGGAAACTGGGGCATGTATGCATGAACAAAAGATTTTCTGTAGACATTTTGCAATGAAAAACACCGACTGCAAATTCAGTACTCAGATTCAGAGTTTGGTTTATCTTATTCCTTTTATGTACCAAAATGAAAAAAAAAAAAAAAAAAAAAAGAAAGAAAGAAAGAAAGAAAGAAAGAAAGAAAGAAAGAAAGAAAGAAAGAAAAAAACCCAAAACATTTCAAAATGTGAAGAAACTTAACCCTGAAAAGTTAAATACTCCCTTAAAATTAGAAAAAAAAAAAAAAAAGTTACTATCAGAGTTACTTGGCATGCACTTCATCCTCTTCATTCCTGTGGTGTCACCATTCTCAACAGGGCATATTGCCACATTTGAGGTGCAGTCTGTATGTATGATCTTTAAGATAAGTACCCATAACCTAAAGGAAATCTCCAGTGAATTAACAGCTAAATTCACCAAAATTCTGTAACATGTGTGAATGGAATTTTTTTCCAGAGCCTAGTTTCAATGACTATTAATTGGGGGAATAAAAAAAGTGCTCCTTGACACTATGTTTTCTCCATAGTATGGTGATACCATACCTTCCCAGATGAATCTTAGAAGCACTTAAAAAACCTCTTTCGCTAACGCTAAGATTGTATTCCCTAATGCTGATATTGCATTAGCTGCCACTTTCAGTCACCAGCACTCTGAGACAGAGACCTCTGTGAAACATTTCTGCTGAACTCTTAAATGTTAGCAAATTTACATGCAATTGAAAACCAAATCTTGTAATAGAAACTACTAGGCAATCATAACTATGGACAATAATACTATGTCTGCCTATAACAGAAATGAAAGAAAAGGAAACAGAAAAATATGATTAAGAGGAGAATGAAGAACAAAGCAAATGGAAGTGCTAACTGCACACTGGCACACATTGAAAACCTATGAAATTGCTACAGCATTCATCTCAATGGCAGGAGAGAGAGAATCTGTCCCCATCAGAGCAGAACTGCAAATCTTACAGCAACAAGACCTGCTGGCAGCTGCCAATTTTAGTGCTGTCATGAGGCAGTGCTCCTCTTACCTCAAGTACACTGTACTTAAAAAAATTAGTCATATTAGTAAAATGAAGTATAGTTGCCTGCCATTCTCATAGGCAGGAATATAAACAGAGCACCTCGTAATCTACTAGATGTGTGACAGATGATTGCTCAACTGATTTCATCTCCTCATTCACTCCTATTACAAACTGCAGGCCTTGTAACTGCAGCATCTCCTGCCAAGCACCACGTCAGTGAAATGAAGAAAAGACTTGTTCACTCTCTTGGCTGGAGGGAAGACAGCAAGGCAGTCAGATGCTGTTGTGATGGCGAATGCCTGAATTTATTTAGTTAAGGCTCCAAAGGATAGGAGCTATGGAAGGGATGGGAGTCAAGAAGCCTGGGAAATTAAATATTTTAAATGCAGAAGCAGCAGATTCTTGCCTTTTTCGCGTGTCTTCTGTTAAAAAACTGACAGGCCTTTTATCTTACAGTCAGTCACAAAGCAGAATTCTTGATCTCAATACTGCTGAATCTGGGAAAAGTGAAAATGTAGGTCTGAATTTATTCCAGCCCTTTCTCTGACCTCTACTGGAGGTCTCTCTCCAACAGTCACTGCTCTCAGCAATAGGTCTCCATGGCTTATGCATTTCCTTTCATTATGCAGGCCCATCTCATGTTTGTGATACCCACCAACGTGAAATATAGCTAATGTGCGATACTCATTTTTCATTTATTAATGCTTAAAAGAACACAATGGTGCTTAATTAAGACATAACTAAAAGACATCTGAAGTCTGAGAATTATTTTACACTGCTCACAGTCTACATACACGTTTAAGTTTCAATAGATTCTGAAGTGCCAAAACCAGAATTTTATTTGGCACTTCTTATCAATCTGTGCCTTCTACTGTAGGACATGTACATTACAGTTTATATGGGAACATTCTGCCCATTAAGCTATATCCAATTTTCATTTTTTAGACACTCTATAATGAAACAAATCTGATTAAAAGCAAAGTAATAATTTTTCTCACTTTTAAACTCTCTTACATTTCTTTTCTTCTTTTAGATATGTTCAGCAATCAAATCCATTTCATACACTGAATACATTAAAATCTGAAGTTCTTTTTCTGCCCTGGCAAACAATCTTTAGCAAGCAAGCTTTTCCCTTTGGAAGAACTTTCCTTCCAACCACCATATTTATAACTGTATACTGTCTGATATACTAGAAAAAATCTAAAGGATTTGACAGACTTCGTAAATGTAAACAATACTTCTGAGAGAGTAATGGGCATTATCTACTGATGGTCCTTAAGATATTTTATCTACAGCAGAAGAGACTTATTCTAGATGTAGCACATATTGCCTTGGCTGCCTAGGGCATCTACTTTACTTTGTTTTCTGACCAATTTCTATTAAGCACAGAGACTAGCTGAGGATTTATGCACTTTCTGCTCACTGTTCGCTTTGGAACCTCAGATCTATGCCTCAGTAGGAATGTCTGATGTGTTGTATTCTGTAGTCAAAAATTAGAGTTTTAGTTACAGGCCAATATATGAATTAATAAGCAGTCCTTCAATCTATAATGTTCTATTTGAGTTTCTATTAAAAGCTCCATATCAAACAACTTAACATTTGGAAGCAAGAATTTATAATAGATCAAACATTTCAATTATGCCAATGCCTCAGTCAACCAATCAATCAATCAAAATAATAAATAAAATTCCTTGTGTCTGTTTCAAAACTGACAGTAGAAAAGGAGTGAGGGAGAAAATAGCATTTGGACACTGGATGTCCGTGTGTTTCTAACTGAATTTTTCAGCTGGTACTAATATTTATGGTTTTCCAAGAAAAAAGCCAAATACAAAAATTAAAAAACCCTTGATGCTCTTTAGTAAGTTTTCAAGGATCATAGTCCCAAACTGGTCTGCTCTCTGGAGTCCTCTGCAAAGAGGATTGTTACAGGTGTGATCTGTGGTTCCTAACAGCACATTACCAGTAAATGTTTCTATACTGTCATAACTTTTAAACTGAACTTATCTAAGAAAAGTTTTAGTTAGAAATAGAAAGCAGGAATGAATATAGAGACCAAGATAACTTGAATGCTTTCACACTGTTATCTCTCATAAATTGTGGCATTTGGTATATCAAAAATAAGCTAAGGAAAGTGAGATTTGATAGGTAGATCATAGCACAGGAATAGAAGTCACCTAAGAAAAGTCATATTATGGAAGAGGATTATACACAGCTTTTGAGAAGAGGAGGGCAAGGGAAGTCTTGGCTGTGGAAACATCACTTAAAGAGATGCTACTGCTGGAACAAGAATATTGCAAGACAAGATCTGACTGAGAGGAGAACATACAACAATAAAGCAAATGAAGTCTTACAGAATAACCAAGACATAAATTCAGTAAGACATTTTCTGTTTATTCATCATAGAGATTATTTGGGTTTGTAGCAGACAGGCTTGTTCTACAGAAAGAGACCATAATGAATATAATTCATCCTTTAATGAATGCTTAATCCTTAGCCTTTAATACCCCATACCACCATCTATGTGCTAGACAGATTTTATTTATAATGCCAAGCAGGGACACTGAGTATCTGCTTACAGGAAAGCAGTTCATTAAGCTATCAAAGAAGCAGTCAAAGGGCCATAGAATCATAACTGTTCTGCTTCTCCTGGAAAACTGTTTCTTTATATTGAAATTGCAAACTTAAGAGATAATATTTAACCTGTGGCTCTAGGCGACACATAGGCACAAAAGTTGAACTTTCTGTTACCATTACTTCAGTGTGTGTAAAAGATTTGGAGAAGCTAATTCTGGATTTTTTTATTTTTATTTTTTTCTAACTAGGCTCTAAATATGCATGTATTACAGAACTGACCACTCCTGATGCCCTCCTTTTGGTAATGAAAATAGGTGATATTAGATTAATCTGGAGACTCCAGGATAACTGCACGCTAAAATGTAATCCAGAAAATATCAAAGTGAACCTAGAAATAGCATGACAAACCTCACAAAAGAAAATGACATGACAGCAAATATGGAAAAGTGAGCATGGTCCTTCTCAAGGAATTAAACATGTAATTCCAGATTAGCAAGTGGTCTCACTCAACTCACTATGTGAGTGACATAGGTTGCAGCTATGATATAATTTTTAGTTCTCACAAATATGGAGGAGGGAACAAGTGAAAAAGAAAATCACAAAACAAAACAACAACTAGTGTCCCTCTTTTTATACTCTGAAACATAAGGGGTAGCGCATTTCCTGGGAGATCTAAAATAAACCCCTTTCATGCCACTCTTGAAGAGGTATTTGAATTCAGGCCTGCAGCTTCACAATGAGCATCCTCAAGAGCCAAACACAAAGGACTTTCAAGTAAGTTGTTACTACTAAAAGTCCTTGTCCAGCTCAGGCAAAGCAGGGTTTTGAACACAGCTGTCCTGGAGTGTGGCATGTCACAGGTGAGGAAGGATACAGGAAAGGAAGGAAGCTAATCCTCCAGGAACTTTGTGTTTTACAAGCTTCTAATTAATCAAGCCTCAGGTGCAGAACAGGCAAGGGAATGCATCCTCTCTCAGCAACACCTGGGAGAAAGGGAGAAGCCAGCTAGCAACATCAGGACTCAGGGAATTATGGCCATCAGCAAAAACTTAGGCACAATGGTGAACCGTAGCTTTAGGGTAGAAGTGGCACTGACACAATAAATTTAAGCAAAACTGAGATGTCTGAATCTCTTTCGCTTTAGCCCCTAAAATAATAAGTAGTGATATTTTTAAGATTCAGAGATTACATGTAAAGATCCACAACTGAGTCAAAAACTCCCTTCTATTTAAAGCAGTCTCAATTTCTAGAAATCAATATATAGAAATGAAAGAAAATCAATACCTTCAAAATAGCCTTTGAGATCTAAGTGTTTGAACACCAATATACTGCACCTTGTAAAGCATAACCTACACAGTTCCAAGAGAGGCCAGACCCCTTGTATTATGAGAGTAATAGGCTATCTTGAGCTCCCTCAGACATCTGGGAAATTCAACAGAGATACTCTGCACTCACTTATAAAAAGGAAGCAAACTACTTACAAAAGTAAAGTTGACGGTTTTAAGACATCTCTAAATAAGTTTTAGAATCACCTTTGAGCTTTCTCAAACTTTCATTAAACCCTTTTTTGTCAGGGTTTGTGTACTGGGTGCGTGTGTGCAGGTATGGGCAGGGGGTTGCAGGAGCCTCTGTTGGGGAGATGTGGGCGCTGCCCCGCTCCAGACACAGCCAGTCCCACCTGCATCTGCAATGCACTCACCACAGCACACAGACGGGAGACGGGCAAAGCACCTCTGTGAAAATATATTTAAGACTTATTTAAGAAAGGGCAAAACACTGCCCAGGAGAGTGAGGAAAAAGTGCGAGAAACAGCCCTGTGAGCAGCCACGGCTGAGGAGGAGGAGGAGCTCCAGGAACCACAGCAGAGACTCCCCTGCAGTCCAGGCAAAGACCGTGGTGGAGCAGGTATTTCCTGAGAGGGAACGTATCTCTAACCCCTCTGAAGGAAGCATTTACCACAAAGTGGTGAAGTTTGGCATACAGACACAATCACAAGATGATAAACAAAAAAATTCACCTTTAAGTTAATTCATGGGTTGGTTGGTTTTTTTTTTTTTTTGTTTTTTTTTTCTCCTCAGGGAAGTTGTAAAGATCTATGAATAATATAAAGAAGAAAGAGAAAAATATGATCATGATTTCTTATGTAGTTAACTGACAAACATTTTACATTCCAGAATCTGCATCTGATTCAAAAGCATTAAGGGTGAGCAAAGCCTATTGCAGGTTCAAGCAAACACAATGGTTTGATGACATCTGTGAGCTCCATCAGACTGACTGTCCACATATGCTGCACTGTTCACCCCAGTTCTCCCTTTTAAACCCCTGTACCTTTGTACAGCATCTATGTTTTAGGGTCTCACAAAGATTTACTCACTTGCACATCAGAAAAAAAAAAAAAAAGAAAAAAGAAAAAAGTTTAATATATTTTGTTAGAAAAATGAGAAAAAAAAAAAAAAAAGATGCTGCAGGCAAGTTCCTAGTGAGGCAATACCTCATCCTAAAAGCTCCTACTCAAAAGGCAGACTCAGAGCTTGTTTCTCTCCAGGTTACAAGTTCCAGCTGTCACAAAGCATAAGATTAACAGTTATAAAAACTTGAGAATGGTTCTAAACACAATGCTGGGACAAAAGCCTTTCTACATTGAATACAGTGGTGCCCCAAGCTAGTTAAATGCCAGACTGATATGCAGCTACTGAGTATTTACTTAGCATAGCCATGTTTCTTTTCCTATGGGTGATGTACCCACCTGGAAGTTGTTCCATAAGGGTGAGAAATCTTCTAATTCTTTCCTTCAGTCCTGAACTAAAAATCTTAATAGAGCAATATACTAAAATATCTTTACCTGATATATTGTGTAACCTGATGGCTTTGAACATCCTAGTTCAATTAAGAAGCAGCTGACACATTTTAAATTTCAGTTCCAGTCAGTTTCTCCTGGATGAAATACTGAACAGTAGCAATGAAAGAGTACAAATGACAATGTCAGTAAATCCTCAGCTTTAGCACCAACAAGATACAAGAAATCATCTACAAAATGTGGCAGTAGGAAAAAGGCTCAATGATTCTAGATCAGTGTCCTGCTAGTAAAATGTGGGAAATTATGCAGAACACAGAGAATCATGAACCCATAAGTTACAGAAATAATTAAATACTGTCTCACTGAAATCAGTGGCAAAACTCTTGAGGGCAGCTCACCATATCCTACACTAATTGACCGAAAAAGTAGAAAAAGTGGAAGAATAAAACTTGTACCAGAATAGGAGAAGCCAACAGGAGACAGAAATGCCAGTATTTCTTTGTTATATACTATTTTTTAACATCAACTTATTACAGAAAATAAAAACATCAGAAAGTCAGTGGATGATGTGCTTTACGCAAATGATTACTTTCTGCATGAATATAAAAAGTAAGTTTCACAATTGTCTGGCAGAACTTGTCATTTCAAGGAAAACACAAATTACTATTTGAATTAAAGCATTATTATTTCACAGTGTAATTTCACTCCTTCTTTCCCAGTCATAAGTAGTGAACTGAAAAAGTTAGATTCATTCTGCATGTATCCACTCATTTCATATTCTTTTGCTCCAACTTTTAATCACCAGCAGGAAAATCTCATCTCTCCCTAGCAAACAAGGCAACATTTTCATCTTCAAAACCCCAGAGAACCTAAATAATTTTTCATAAGATTGAGAAGTAGCGAGAGATTCTCTGTGTGGACTGATTCTTTCTCCTATTTTTGCACCTGCATTATCCTCCTGGATTATCCTGCTGTCAGCTGCTTCTACACAGAAAACACTATTATATATGCACACCACTGACTGAAATATTTTGCTTTTTCAAGCCATGCTCACCCACTTCAAAGTTGATACTGCACTATCAGCACTTATTTAGTACAGGTTTCAAAAAACATTTCATTATTTAGGCTTCTGCAACAAGGACACCTTGCATACGGTGGCAAGAGAGGTGTAGGACAGAAGTAAGAATAAATAGCTGACTAGTGTAAAGGGAGCAGTGACGAAGGTTCCTGCCTTTGTTTGCAAAGAAGTCTGAAGCTGAATGAATTATGGTAGTGCTCAGAGTTCTCCTGTGGCACCCAATTCTTCTTAACATGGGCAAAGAATAGTTGGCATCTGTAAATTTTGTTTACCTAGATACCGCATCAAATTGATGCAATACTTTATCTTTTAGAATTGCTGAGGGTTAAACTGTCCCTTTAACATGCACTTGCAAGTCTATTTCAGAACACAGACAGGAGTTTTCTGGAAAGAGTGTATTATTTGGAAATAATGAGAAGGCAGCTGGTGTTTGCAGAGGTCAAAGACATTAGTGAAAGTACCTAAAATTTTCACAAAACACTAGGTGCTGCAGCAAGGAGAAATTGTAAAAAAAAAAAAAAAAAGAAGAAGAATAACATGCTGGGGGGGGGGGGGGGAATAAAATTCTGTGGGGCACAAATAGAAGATCTGACATTTTCTGACAGTTTAGCTAAATCCATTGTAATGAGAAAAGAAAGATTCTGTATGAAATCAATTCTGTTTGCAATACTTATCCTTGGATGTTGTGAAGAACCATTTCACATCTCAGAGATGACATCCTTTTCTTTAGGGCCTAATCCAAAAACCGTTTAAGTTAGTGGGCTGAAAATGACTCAGCTCAACTGGGAATGATAACATCTGCCATGAGATTTGTTTCACATCTTTACAGTTTTCAAAGCATCACAGACATAACTCCAGGAACTGGAGAGGAAGGAGGTATGTGTCCAAATGCCCCCAAATCTTTGTTTAGCTCTTCCACTGTTTGAAACCTTTCCCATTAGGGGTTGGGGGTTTTTTTAATGGTGGTGAAAACTTATCCACCCCATCACAGGACACCATGAAAAAGGAAGCACAAATATTGGTTTTGCAATGTGCAAGCTGCATTAGTATAGCTACATTATCATTCTTTTACAGTTAATTAAAACATTGTTCTAAAATGTGTAAATAAAATAGAAGATACAATGGAAACACATATAAACATGTCACATTAAAGGGTTTCCTTGAAAACGAATAGACTGGAGAAAAAGGAAACATGATGCATATGGAAAGAGATAAAACGAGCAGAAAGTAAAAACTAAAACACTCAAGCCAAGGCTCTTACACAAACAAATATACTGTGATGGAAGAGAATGTGAAGTTTTACATTTTAAGTTTTAGATGTCATTTTATTTTGTATATTTAAACAATGAGGAAACAGGAAACTTCTTCCACAGTACAATCTGGATGGCACTTTGCTCCACTGAAAGCTAGGAAGAAGAAAGGATATAAATACTGCCATAGTGACAGTTTTACACACAGTTTTGTTACCAGTTTGAAAGTCAAACAAATCAGAGGTGCATTTGTGAAAGAACTTATTGAAAAGATGCCTGGAAGATTAGCAAGGAATTTACATACTATTAGTACCAAATGTAGGAAGAGAAATTATATAAGTTTAAAATCAGAAACAAGTAAAATGCCAAAAAAAAAAACCCTCCCAAACGCAACACCAAAACACAGTGCTGAAGCTGGTGCTGATTAAACTGTGGAATCCTTTGCCAACCAGTATGTCAGATGTCCCATAGCTTAAGATAACAGAGGCTTGAAAAAAAATAATAAAAAGCTGAGGGAACTGCTGTAGGAAATGGGCTGGAGGATGGCCAAAATGACTAACAAATCTTTACTGCTACTAATCCAAGTAAGGAAGGAAAAGAAAGATAAAGGAGAATAAACAGTGCTCTCCCTTCCTTCTCCTACTTGAAGAGCTAGCAGTATCCTCCCACAATGCTGCAATCACCACATCTTTCCTCCTCCCACCCTGTTACTGAACTACGTGTGTGCTCCAGGGACCTCAGCTGGACAACAGCAAACTTCCCATTTATGGCAGTTTAGTGGGATTGAGTCCCAAGGGAAAAAGCTGAAGAACAAATCTTATCCCCTATACCTTACTGCATGAATGTGTCTGTTCATTTCAAATCTTAACAAAACTCTCTTCAGAATGGTTTTGTTTTTAAAAAACTAATGGTTTGGGATGGAGAGGAGAGGGAGAATGAGCACTGACTCCATGATGTGCGTTGTATTCTTACACACTCTTGTGTTCCTTGGTTAGTTGTTGAAAGTCTTTATGTGCTCCATAAGGAGAGAAAGTGCAGCAGCACAACTTTCTTTTCAGGTAACTACGGTGGGAAATGGGTCTGCTTACTGTTTGATATGATAGCTTGGTGATTAGAGATCTTGCCAAGCAAACTGGAAATCCAGGTTAAATTCCTTCTGCTTTGGCATATTTAGGATCGCATCTTAATTTCACAAGCAACATACATTAATCCCATAGACTGCTTGATAATGACACATCAGCAACAGCTTTTTTTAAGGTTGTATCACTGTACTGGGAAAATGAACTGAAAATATTTGGGCCAGAAATGGAAAGACCAAGAATTAAGATTAAGACACATAGTAATATACAAGTGATGGGCATGAGTCCTAATTTCCAAGGCTTATACTTAGGATTGCTTGCTTATTTTATTCAATAACCATTTAACACTGGGATAAGTAAAGAGAATTTAGGGAGATACCAGTCTTATTTTGTACTATTCTTATTATTTTTGTTTTCTGCCTTTATTAAGTCCTTGTCGGTTTTCCAGCATCAGTGGCATTCAGCTGTTACTGTGCTGACGCTATAGCAAAGCATTAGATGAAAAAAGGGGCAGAATGTTTAATAGCTAAGGTTACTTCCAGAACGCATTTTCGGGGAGAGAAGGACAGGAGGGAGAGACGGAGTGAAGACACAAAGAGCCCCCATTTCAATCAAGAAAAAAATTCAAAAATCAGCTTTCACTCCCATCTTTACCTCTGCACTTAGGGAAATGTGTATCGCTGACTGTAAATAAACGCACATACTCCATTTCCCTTTGTTTTCATTGTCTCTAGTATAAACCGTTAATACATCTAGCAAAGTTCCCTGAAATCACTGTCCTAAATAACACTTTGAGGGCAGAATCCATGTTTTTAACTGTTTCTTATATATCCCTCTTTATTACTTGCCTGGTTGACAAAATTCCTCAAGAAAACTCCTTAAGATTGTACTAGTCTAAGACACTTCAACTTCCCCCCCTCCCAGCCCCTCCTCCATGTTCAAAGACAAGATTGGCTTTTTTGGCTTAAACTGGTTTCATACGCATTCATTGTTCTGTAAGTGTATGAAAGTTTCTTAATAACTAATAGTTTTAAAGTAGATAAAATACCCAACATATACAGAGTCTACTCATGAAAATCTGATGTCAATTTTTTTCATATTTCCTGCAATCTGTACATATTTTGTCTAATTATTTTTGGAAGTACATCTGCTCGGACACCTGCAGAATTACTGCAAGCTGTCATTTTTGTTCTTGAAACATTATTTAAATTTTAAATTTGGCATCTGTCAAAATCAAATAAAAAACTGCTATTGGATATTATAATGCAGCAGCTAATATTTGCTGAATTTTACCAAATCACACAGAAAGATAGAAAATTCTTCAAACTGTATCTTTGTCAGCACTATGGAGTAGAAGTAAAATCACTGTGAATTAATCTATTTCTAATAAAATATATTTTATTCTGATTAAGTCCCTGCAAAATTGATTGGATAAGATAACATGTAAGCACTGACAATGTTTTTCCACCTCAAAGTACTGTCAAAAACTTTCACATTGGTCCCAGTAATATGAGTCTCAGTAACAGGCCCTGTTTGACAGACTAGGACACAGAAAGCTGTCAACCTAAGAGTAGACTGAAGATGATTGTTAAGGGGATTTGGTACTTCGTGTATTTTGCCTAATAGGGGAGCCTGTGCTCAGCATTTCCTGAAGCAAAAGAAGACAGATGAAATCTCTGGGCACTTCATTGCTGCTGCCTCTCAAAGATTTCCTGTCAAAATGGGCCTATAAGGGAAGAAAGGTTTTCAATAACATTTTTTTTTTTTTTTTACCTGGCAGGATTTCCAGTCTTGCTATGAAAGAGTTTGAAGGCGCTGTCTTTGTAAAAACACTGCTGCCAAACTACCGTATCTAGTTGTGCTTAAAAATAAAAAAGCAATATGACTCACATTACCATAGTGTATACTGTAAAACCAGCTTTGATTGACACTCTATCCATATTTTATATAGTGCTTTTTTTCTTCCGTCAAATGGAGCAAGTGACCTTGATGTTAGTGTGCTTTGCAACTTAAACAAGGAAAGCATATTTGTTGTCAACTTCTTTAGGGATACAATTTTCAACAGAGTACATAGGGAAAAGGAACACAACTCCCGTTATTAATAATAGGAGTTATTCATGTAACTCCCTGTTCACCTCATTGAGAAATTACCTTTTATGTCAGCCGCCTTAGGTTGCACATATGTAAATTTTAGCTGCACAGAATTAAAAGGCACAAAGAAAAATTACAATTCTTTTCAGTATCAATTATAAATAAAAATTACTACATGTTACTGAAAATCTACAATTTCCCATGGAATTTAATCTTGGGTGCTACACACAAGTGAATCAGCTGCATTAAAAATAGCTGCCATGCCCAGCATGTAAAACCCAAGTGCTTTCCCCTACCTCATCATTAAAAATGAGCAAACAAACATGTCATTTTCAAAACTATCTAGGAATCTGGAGACTGTTTGGAGAAAAAAAAGAGGACATTCAAAATGGCCAAACTGCAGCTGAAGTACAAAGAATGCTGCTCTTTATTTAAGGCAAGTGATGTGGCAGCATCGAGATACAGGACTTGTCCCCAGTATAACAACCATCACCTCTTTTAGGTTTGGGTTTGCAGTGGTCTTCCTGCTAGTAAAGAGCTATGTACCCTGATCTCATGTGAGTTTTTCTCCTAGAACTGGAGCAGTAAATTCAGGTTTTCAGGTTTGAGGTGTTAAACTAACTTGATTTATTAGAGACTATATGGAGGACTATATGGAGGATTTTACTTTGTGGTCTGACAACCCCCTGCTGTCTTGAGAAAACTCAAGCGATGCACCTTAACTATGTCTAAACAGGCCGAGGAGGACAATTTAATTTGCAGCAGAATGGTTTGCTCCAACAGGGGTCTTGAATGAGTTAAAACGGGATATAAGGTTCACTGTCTGCTATAGGTAAGGAGAACTTATCTGATTGGAAAATGGGTAAACTTTACTGTATTTAAATGAGCAAGAGGAAGGCCGAAACCAAGAAAATTCAGTGAACAAGCTGTTAGCAAGCTGAGCATGAAGCTTCAGCAGAGGTAGATGCAGACTGCATAGCACAGCCCTGGCTAACAGTAGACTTGTGAAGTTTAGCGTTACATTGTAATGACTGAGAAAAACAATGTTCAGAAATGCTGCATAACCCTGAAGCCAAAAAAGGAAATCGGCATGCTATCACTACATCTGGATATGTAGTAAGTTAGATGGAGTAAGTCATAGATACATTTGAAGATATTTCACTTTTTATTTATGTAGAAGACCTCTATGAAAACAGTCAATAAAGAGCCACACTGAAAACAGCATATAACTTCAAGGGGGGGAAAGCCTACATTAAAACATTACAGAAGGTGTTAAAATATTTAAAGCAAAGAGCAAATTTAGAATTAAAGATGCCACATGTTTGCAAACTCCCTCAACCTTCTCTCTCCTTTCCTTCAGGAAAAGAGCCATGCAGATATAAATAGAAAAATATTCCAAGACAGAGCAAAGAAAGCAGAAGCTTTTCTGCAGCCTCACTCAAACACTTAGTACTCATGTGGATGCCTTAGCATAGTTTACCAATAGCTCAGGGCTTGTTATTGCAATGTTCTGTCTTGGCAGGAAATCTGGGATTCATATTCCTCAAAGTAAGACCATTGTGGAGACTACTGCATGGAATATTTTTAAAAGTACTCTCCAAACACATGTGAGGATATAATCTTTTTAGATAAGTAATTACTTCAAAATATTTCAATAGCCTATTAAATTATGCTTGACAGGAGGGCAGGCCCTGAGCTGGGTATATACCACACAGCTGCAAGAGAGCTATTGAGCAGCAGAGTGAGCTGCAGTAGTGCAGTGGGAGCTGTTAGCTCTTTCCTTCTTCATTCCCCCACAGATCCACATTTTGACAGGTATCTGTATGTATTTCTGGGGCAAAGAGCTCAGCTACAAGCTTTTTTCTTGCAGCAACTTTTCATCAGGTAAACCTCCTGTAATTCATCTGCAAAGAATCCCAGTTTTACGAAAAATAAAAAAAGAGGGGAAAGAATAAAAAGGTAGTTCACCAGACTGGAAAGACGGAGAAAAGTCTTTGGCATTACAGCTCAGGCTGTAGCAGTTCTTCTGCTTTGAGACTTCAGATAAAGATGTAAAGTCAGGCTTTCCCTTAATAGACTGCCAGAATTTCACATGATGATACTCTCGAAAGTAAAGAATTGATGCTCAGGACCTAGATAGGCTTCTCTCACTGTGACTTGGCATAGACATGGAGTTAAAACTCATTTAAGCCAGAAGAGATTAATTCCACTTGTGACATCTTCTTCGTCCAGCTTGAATGCTGATATGCTGAATAGTGTATGATGAGCTACAGAAGTAGCTGTGAGAACAAGTCACACAGCAGGACTTTTTTTTTTTTCTCCTTGCATAACATGATTGGAAATAAAGCAGAATATTCAAGAAAAAAGAATGAGAAATCACCCGTCCCTCTTCTCTCCAGTCCAACTTCTGACTACTCAAAATGAAGGGACAGAAAATGTCTTTAAAGCCACAGTTAATGCTTTGACTCATGGGCTCTCTAATACATGTCCTACAATCCTACAAGAAGGTTTGAATTAACAATCAAACCCAAACTTCTGTTCATGGCCAAAGGTAACCTGACCCTAATGCCATAGTTTAAAAACAAAACAAAACAAAAAACCAAAACCAATCAACCAAACAACAACCCTCCCCCCCCAAAAAAAAAAAAAAAGTAATCATTTTGCCTCATAGCATATTTTTTATACAAAATGTTGGATGGAAACACAGGCTCTACTGAGACTCACTTTTAAAATCAACATTATATTATTCACCAAAACCAGATGATGCACTAGAATTCATTTCTAAAACTATCTTCTCTAGGAAAGACAGAGCATGTTGATGAATCCCTGCCTCCCTTTATCATTGTGAATCACAACAATAAGTTCCACCATCCCAGAGAATGACATTATCCTGTACTACTCTGACAATTTAATACTTTTCTCATTACCTGGATTCTTCTTTCAGCAGTTATTCCTAACTTCCTTTACTTACAATGCAATATAGTCCCACAAACAACTTTTCCACATCATCATGCAATATAGAGCAGCTGACAAGAAACCAATCATATCATTAAGAATTTCCAAGCCAACACCTGCTGAGATCTGCAACCCTTGCTAGCACAGGGAATTGAGAAAGAGGGAAAACACAAGATGGGCTGTTAAAAGCAACCTATGTCTTGTTACATCTGAAGCTGTAAGTGCGTTATTCTTTTCAAGTATTGACATTGCTGAAAATTTTTGCTTAGAGTCATAAAAGTTTTACCCATTTAGACATTCCAGTTTTCAGACCCCTCTTTAGGTTTAACAGTTTACCTATCTACAAATTACAAGCAAAACAGCAACTTGATGGATCTTGCTTTTCTCAATTATAAGAGTACAAGATGCAGCTATAGCAAGATGTCCAGGACCACACATCAGAACACATGAACACTGAACAGGAGCTGATCTAACAACAGTGATGCAGAAGCATTTTTGTCAGATGTTGTAACCCTCTGTCCTGGGTTCACAGGGGACACCCTAGAGGAGCAAAGTACAGGGTGGTACTCACTAAACATCACCTCTATTTAGCATTTAGGAATTGCATGAAAATCTTAACATGGACACTTTTTAAAGGGGGACCTGACGTTTTAAGTTTAGAAAGTCCATAGTTCAAACAACTTACCATCTTGTTTTTTTTCAAGAAAAGAAGCAAAAGAAGAATAAGACTGTGAATCACAAGGGAACAGTAATGTTCAAACATGCAGAAATCTGTTCTGCAAACAATGATTGCAAGTTCAGTCCTTGTCCTAGAGAACAATATGCCAGACTATGCAAACATTATACGTTGCTTTTTACGTTTGTGTAGACTTCTAAGCTCTTTGATGGTCTTGGTATATTGTTTTCATATAATTTCCAAGTATTGTTCTTGTCCTGGCTTTGTTTTCCTTTCTTCTTTGTCTTTGCACTAGTGTCTCTGAGAATCCAGTTGGTAAATTTGTGGTGCCAAGAACACTAAGGCTGCTTTTAGAATAAAGTCAAACTCCAAACAAATAAGTTTGCAAATAAGATGCAGCATTGGCATCTTTCTTAACCGATGTAATGGGCTTTAAAAAAATAAGGAAAGAACCAAAATACACTCCCTTCTAAACAGCAAAAGCAGAACTGTAGCAGATAGCTGGGTCCAAATACTTAGCACACACTCTCAATTTTTTTCCATCTTCTGTCTCCATCCCATTTTTTTTTCATCTGAATCTATGATTGACTGCTGACTAAAGCCAGGTAGTAAAGCACACTGTTATCAACTGCCCTCCTAGTCATATACAAGCTGTTTCAGTTTTTACATAAAATACTGTATATCTTTATATAGTAAATATCAGGGACCAGAATAAATATCTATTATTTAGTAGTCTTCACTATCAAGTCCAACAGGCATTCTCACCATACTGGAATACTGGAACCATTGCCCCACATTCTCAGCTCTCTAGTGTGGCCAGTATGCAACAAATAGGCAGTATTTGGGATACCAGGGCTCTCTTTTTGGCCTCTAAAACCACCTACTTGTAATATTCTCAAAGCAATGCACTCAGTTGATTAAAGTCATGCTTGCCTGTGATGTAAACATCACAGCACTGCCAAAGTGTCAACATCGTCAAACATTAATTTTTGGAAGTATTTCAACATAGTCTGACTACACTAACCATTCATCATAAACATCCTTGTTTATTTCTACATATATACTACAAATTAACTAATGAAGACACTATGAAATCTATTGCCCTTTTTACACCATAAACAGAAACCACACATTTTTTTCTCCTATGAAGGTAAGCCATTACACAGTTTCATCCAAATTCCAACATTAGTTTCTGAAAATCTGAAACATCTCAGCCTGTTATAGAAACTAACAAAATAGTTTCACTCAGCTTCTCAAGACCATAATGAATCATAAGCACCAAATTTCTCAAAGCTTTACTGTGAGAAACAGTACATGGGAAACAAACAGCGCCAGACTGGTACCTTTGACATCAGAGTACAGAATGACAGGGATGACAAGGTGAAGCAACCCTCAGAGTGAGCTGGCAGCCATTACAACCCATTAGACATCATAAATCTTCATTCAACTCCAGTACCTCAGTGGCCATTAAAGTAAAACCATACAGGGACAATGCTCACTCTGACATCGTTGAGAGGGGGGCCTACAAAGACCTGTTAGAGTGAGACAGTCTTTCCTAAGGTCATCACTATAATCATAATGGGAAACCTTGTGGCCTTGTTTCGTGAACAAGCAGGGTAAAGGAGTACCCCTCTGTTTACATCATTTTCCTGTCTCCAGTAATTTGTCAATTTTTTTTCCAATTTCCCCAAGATTGGATGTAGCCATATAGATACTAAGCTTCCTTAAATGTTGTGTGAATAGGCTGCTGTTAAAAGAAAAAAGAAAAAACTCAATTAGGGCGTCTGCTCTGGGAACAACTGCAATATGAGCTCATCTTTCCATAGGCACCAGAGATTCCAAGGGACAGAAGGGACATTACACATGTCCTAATTTCAGGGAAATCTTCAGTTTGAGTTGCGCCTTATTAGTCTTTGCAGAATCCCATCACTAGACGCAGAGCTACAGCACACCAGGTTTCATTAGTTCCACTGCTTGCAAACTACTTGTTTATTTTAATAAAACATGAATAACTGAAAACAGAAGCTTGCCTGCCAGGTGGGCTTTTTTTTTTTTTTTTTGTTTGGTTGGTTTACTTCAAGAGCTTTATATAAAGCCATAATATTAAGCAGTAATTTTCTCTGTGTTTTAAATCACCCTATCAAGAGTGAAACTGCAGATGGGAGAGGTAGCTAAAATGATTGCTGATGCAAAATGAGTAGAGCTTACCATCCCTACCCAAACCTGGTGCAGGCTGATGCCTGCCCTAATCAAATTGTTTAGGTTATTCCAGATTCTTACATTCAGTACTGCAGAAGTGAGTTTCCTGGTTAATACTATAAAGCAACACTGAATAAATACAAATAGTTTAATCTTCCTCTGCAGTCATATCCTCCCACACTGGTAAGCGTAATTAGGAAAATGCTACATTGCATGTCTGAATAGTGAATGTAGGTGATTGTTAATCATTATATTTACATAGTTTATATGAAAAATATTTAAATTCATGAATGCTCCAACTTTTCTTTGCCATAACGTTAATACCTGAACAGCATCTGAATGTATAATGGTGCATTTGTAGCTTATTGATTCTTCTGCAATGTCCTTGTAAGAGAACTGTTGGACAATGAACTTCCGGGCATAGAGAACATCTGAGATAAAAAAAGGAATACTCTTTGATAAAAGCAACATATGCTTAGAGGGAGAGAGGGGAAAGATACACTGCTCCAAGCTGACATGAAAGTATGTTCACATAAGCAAAAGGTAAACTGTAATATATTAAAAGATTTGGGGAAGTGCCTTTTATAAAATCCTATTTTGCAGAATGAATTGTGACTAATCTTTCATCTGTATTTAACATCCATAAAATAATGATTTCCACAAAAACACAGTGATAAAAAGGTTCATATGAAGCATGGAATTACATTTTGCCAACAATAACTGTCTTGTATCTGTTTTATCGAAAACAGACAAGACAGAAACATATAATGCATTTTGAGAATATAAAAAAGTCAAGAACATTATTTTAATAAACAACTCTTTAGAAATTTGACTAGGAAGAAACTTATGCTTGCTAGCAATATCTCTGATAAGACATGTTAAAGGATAGAATGAATACATAAGGTATTATTACAACATTTTTTTAAAACCCAAAGTGGGAAAAAATGAAACTAGTATTCCACAAAATCTGTTTTTTTTAAACCAGAGCATTATTTAAGAATCCTCAGCTTATTTTCTGGGTTCCCAGTCATGGCTACCATGGATTTAATTTTCAGAAAATGAGTGTTCCTACCTTTAAGGAAGTAGGTTAATTTAGCAGTCAAAAGCTAGAGCACTTCAAATCAAAATACTGGTCCTTTCCACACACACACACAGGGTCATGTAAATACAACCCACTGCCCATTTGATTTGGGCATTCAAATTTGGACATGTATATGTGTATATACATATATGTGTATACTTAGCTATTCAAAATACATGCATAAATGAGAGCAAGAGTGTCCACTTGCCAGTCTTAAGAAATGATTCATCCAGGAATACTTTAATTTCTCCTCATGAATAAAATCTTGACATGACCTTAATGCTTCCCTGTAGGTGTAACTATTTACAGTTCTCTATAGCTCTTAATCTGTATTTATCACATATTTCATGGAGGATTATTCATTAATCTATGAGGTACTTTATACACATTCACTTGCTAAACACATTAAATGCATTCTTTTATGACCAAGGTATACATGAAGATTTATTTCTTGATAGAACATAGAACGCTGGGCATGCTTGGGCATGATTAGATTATTAGCAAAGTATTTAAAACTCACAAACACTGTGAAGTTGTGGCTGCCCCATCCCTGGCAGTGTTCCAGACCAAGATGGACAGAGTTTTGAGCAACCTGGTCTAGTGGAAGGTGTCCATGCATGCGGCAGGGGCGTTGGAACTAGATGATCTTAAGGTCCTTTCCAACCATAATCATTCTGTGATTCTCTGGTTTAAAAGTTGATGATTTTTCAACAGTTTCAGGATTTACACAGTGAGATCATTAGAACTAACAGATTTGAGACCATTTCACGATATATACATTGTGTGCCTTAATATTTCCTAGAAATACATGAAAATCCAGCGCCTCATGCAAAATCAATTACTTTTTAGTTCAGGATCCGTAGTCACTGAAACACGATATTATTTTGTGTCCTGAACAATATCTCATTCCAGTTTCTAAGGAAACCAGAAGCAAAAACTAAGTTTACAATGCTGCATCCTCCAGAAACTGACAACGTCAGTCTCCAGGGTATTATTACCAAGTCTTATTTGCATTTAAATTTCTATAACCCTTAAGCAATTGGATTGTTTGTTTATATTCGTGGTTACGATCTACTAGGTGTTATTCCTCACCTCCCTGTATGAGTTCATAGCCTATTGACGTTTAACAGCTTCTAAAGCTAGATTTCAAATCAGAGGCACCATTTGTGAATTTTTATTTTAGAAATTCCTTTCTGTCACACTCAGTGAGGCATCTGTTCAAGCCTCAGTATGGCCTTCATTAATGGATGTTACTCATTTAGTTTCACACATGGAAGAAACGGGCAAAGTCATGTTGCTGCATTCTACAAACAGCCAGAGTCTAGAGGAATGGTCTGTCTGTTTTGCACTGAAGGGTTTGGGAACTGGCCTAGGGGAACTAGACTACATGCTCCTAGGGGAAGTCAAGGAAAACTCCACATTTTTCCTGACAGACATTTGCCTCTTTGTCAGAAAAGCCCAACAAATATTCTGATGAGTTACTGATGCTTTTATAGTTGAAAACTCTCCTGACAAACTACTCTACTGACCAGAGATGACAAGGCACTGACATCAAGTTTCTGTCTTCAGAATATACAGAATTGTTATAAAATCAGTTCACAAGGATGCCACAAAAAATATAGAGAGGCTGTATTTTCCCACTGAAATCAACATCAATTCATCACTTGTAAAAAACCCTCTTCCTTTCTACTGTTTTAAGCCTCTACACTTTTTTATTATTTCTCATAGAAAAAAATCTTTCATGAACTTCTATGAGCCCTAAATTTATTCTGTATTTAGTGATATAGAACTTAGCAAATAGGATAAAGAGGCTCTTCTAAACAAGTTATGTTTATGACTAAGCAATCACTTTTATGTAAAGAAACAGAATATGAATATAAGAAACAAGATTTCTGTTCTGAATTGTAGACAGATATTTGCAAATGCAGCCTTCCACAATCAAACAAACTTAATTAAATAAGTAATCTTCTAACCTTGGCAGCTGCAGTGTTAGTTGGTCTCTTTTCTTATACAACGCTTCCCTACTCTCTCTTCCCCTCCCCTTAAGACCATGTAAAGCAAAACAAACCAAAATTACTTTTTTTTTCTTTTCTCCAAACTCTTCTAATATCTAAAACAAATATAATAATATGGAAGTCAAGCATCATATAGTAGTACAGAAACAAGAAACACACACTTAAAATGAGCTCTGAAGATATCCTGAGCTCCATAGCAAAAAGTTGCTTACTATGTGCTTGCTCTGCTTACTCTAAGTAACTTGCTTACAGAGGTTGTTTATGGTATTTTCAGTACAGCATAGATGTGTTATTACCATAAACTGCATTGTTTGATTGTTACATGGGAAAATCATTGAAGAATTCAAAATATACACACATTTTCAAGTTATTAGGCCTTAAAATGAAGCTCATACTGTGTTCAGAGTAGGAACCAAGGCACAACATTATTTAATAAAAATATAATTCATACAAACTTGAGATCACCAAACAAATGTTTTTGCGCTATGTTTTTTCTTCATTGTGCACAGGTAACAATAAAAGCAAACTTATACCATACATTTATAGTCAGTTACACTTTTTCTTGGAAGCTTTGCTGAGTTTCCTAAAATCAGGAAGAAAAAAACACAAACCAAATGTGATGGTACTATGGGGTTTTTAAGCCAAATGAGCAATAAATAAAAAAGAAAAAAGATGTTGAAACCACTAAAACTATTTAAGAGAACATTGAAAATTATAAAATACTGCTTAAGGTGATAAATTCACATTCCCTGTTGCCTGTATGCAGTACAAGCACATCTTTAGTTAATTACATACTGCCTTCCTTTCTTTGATGTTATATCTTCCTCTTATTGTATATAATTAGGGTAGGATTACTTGCAAGATGGATTACTATTTCACATCTGTTGAGTTCACTGGGCACTGCTGTTGATTCTATACAGTTAGTCACTGGCTTGACAATAAAGTAATATCCCCATTACAGTCTCGCCCCAAGTAACACTGAGCGCCTCTTAAGACACAATGAGACCTTAAATCAGCCAGTCAGTTAAACAGAACTTGTGGATTCTTTGTATCTCATAAGATCAGTTTTCAATTACAAGCGAAAGGCCACATACTGTACTAAATCATTCTTTGACATTAATGAGCATCTCTCACATACAAGTCAAAGGTTGTGTATCAAGGACAATGTTTGACTAGTCTGTACTCTGGAAGCAGAGTGAGTGCCAATTCATTTGTCTACCAAATAAGAAGCTAAGACAGAAGCAGTAACGAAGATACACCTTGACAATGTCACACCTGTTAGGTATCGATTCCCAAGGCTGCCCCAAGCACTGAGCCCCAGCACACAGCCAGGCTGCCTCTGCAACCCTATCATTTCTGTCATAAACACTTCTGGCTACATGTGTTTTAGGATGTCAACTATGTCTTACCTCTCCAGTCAACTGAAACAGGGTAATTCCCTGAGCACAAACAAATGAGAAAGAGAACAATCCAGATGAGGAATGCCAATGGCTGATCAATCCCTACCTCATAAACTATACAGAGGAAGACCACAGACATTAACTATTGCAATATACTTGGACATTCTTGAAACACCACACTGAATACTGATGGATGTTGCTGAAGACCACAGGTGAAACTGAAGAGGGGGAGAAATGCAGAAGTGAAACAGAGTGAGGATATGTTTGGAAGTACTGTTTAACTCATGAATTAATATTTTTTAGATGGAAAAGTAGGGTTAACAGGAACAAAAGTTCAGCAAGAAGTGGCTATTCTAAGGGTGGGAGGGCTACATGGCTGTTTCCCAACCTTGTACCACAATGAAAACAATGAAGATTGGTCCAGAGAAGGGAGAAGGGCTTTGACTCTCTCAAATACTTCCTTCTGAAGCGTTTTAACTTTCCCTCAGAAATATCACTAAAGCCCTACAGCCAACAAAAAGCCAGCCAAATTCTGATGAGATATAAAGCTAGGCAAAGCCTTTATTGCTTGCACAGAAATAGAAGTTGTTTTGAGTATGCAGTTAACAGGAGAGTATTACTTAAAACACAATAGAAATAAGGAGAAACTAGGCATGGTGAATGGATGAGTATCTTCAGAGATTAAAATATACTCGGTGTCATAAAGTATGACTAGAAATTAAAAGTTATGGAAAATAATATATCTGGAAAGGCAGAAATGTGATAAAATAGAACTTCCAGGTAGCAGAAACAGAGCAAGCTCTTACACCACTAGAGAAAAGATTGCTGGAAACAGGTGCTACAAGAACAGCACAACTAGAAAAAAAGTAAGGGAAGGTCAGGGACAGAGATGGGAACAAGACTACTCAGGATTTAAAAAATAAGGTTGTCTTAAACAGATGTGAAATGAAACCCCTGAGTATTCAGCACAGCTACTTTATTTCTGTGTCACAGCTGAGCCATCTATAGGAAATACCGTATCACTAGTATTTAAACAAATAAAAAGGAAGGAGAGTCTAACGTAAAAAGAAAGAGCAGGAAGTCTTCACCACAGAATGAAGAAGCGCTTTTTATTTCAAACTCCTCTTTATTTCTTCCCCTTCTATTTTGGCAGCTGCTGAGGGGTAAGCCCTGCTCCTGTGACAGGGATAACACCCAAAAGCAAAACACTCTTCAGCTACCACATTTCCACAGAATCTCCTTGTGGGGCTCCTCATAAATGTCTGGCTACTTTACATACTCATGTCAGAGCAAAATTCAAGCTCATAAAAACAAAACAAAATTGTTTAAAATGTTTTGAAGATAATCCCTAAGAATGAGATAATCATTCATGGGAATTGATGCAATCCTTACAAGTAATCAGCTCTTGGCAAAGACTGAATTAAATTAGAGGGACAGCGTTGAAGCCTGCATCCTGTTAAGAATATACAAGAGGAAAATGTTTCAGACATATTTTGCATACATTTTTCCACTGTCTAATTGGGCTGGAGGAGTGAGATAACTCACAGGCTATTGTTCTGGCAAATCACAAGTGTAAAGAGAGAAGGGAATTGTTAACTAGCTAGTATTAGTCCAGTAACACGACTTGATCATTTTATTTCTATCTGTTGGATGGATGTCACAAATTCTCATGTAGGAAATTTGCTCCTCCTTTCACCACAAAGATTAGCTGCAACCTGTGATACCAGTATGTTGCTGGAAGGAATAGTACAGGAGCTTCACTGCTGTGTTATTATCCGGGATCTATCATGTTTTACATTTTTCAAAAATCTTTAAGCTAGATCTTTGACATTCAACTGCTTATAAAGACATACACCACCCGATGAGAAGCTTTGATGTGCATTTTGAGGATTAAATAATCTAGATGGAAGGCAATGTGTTTCCAGCCAAGAAGAAAACTATGGAGGAAATTTTGCCTCCTGCCGTTTAGCACTGCTGGCAGTCAATACCTTTTAGCCTACCCTCTAAATTTGATTTCATACATATTTACAGACTATTTTTCCTCTTACTACTAATTCTTTTGAGACCAAATTAAGAACAAAGATAGCAGGAACAGGCTTCATCAAATAAAAATGTAAATATGCTGCATCTCATTTTTGGATGAAGAAAGTTTATTTAAATATTTTCTCCAATGGAATATCTTTACAGTATCATTATTGCTTGCAACTGGAAAAGTAATGGTCTTAGAAGTCAGAGTAACCCATTGAGGCTTAAGCAAAAGTATGCATTTAAATAATGTAGTTTACTTAACAAAACAAAACCAACCTAGAATTTCCTGCATTTTCAGACAAGGGAAGAATACTAATAATAAAACAATTAGATACTGGAGACAAGACAATCTTAGTTACCATAGTCAAGGTACATTGCCAAGTAGCTCAATAGTTTTAACTATGAAAGAAACACTGAAGTAGTTACAAAATTACATTGTTTTTCACATTTTTGAAAGCAAAGTGAAAAATCTAAAGCTAAAACTGAAAATTAGGTTGCTTCTACAAAGTGAGCATAATCCACAACATATTTCCAGTTTTCATCTTCTTACAGGAGCTCTAAAACCTATTTGTGGTTTGTTTGGGTTTTTTTTTTTACATAGCAGCCCACCTTTTCTGTCTGATGGACTTTACAGGTAAATAGACACATATGGCAGATACAGGGCACTATCTTGATGAAGCCGATAGATTTACAGCAGTGACTTTAGTGGAGTCAAAATTTTACCGGAGTTGTTTGATCTCTTTTACTTCCAATTTAAATTTAACAACAAAAAATGAATTATATACCTTGCCTAACTGAATGATCTGATACTTTTTCCTTGGTTACTCCCTCTACCCAAAACCAAATAAGTATTCTAAAAGGATTCTGAAAAAGAATAGCAATAATTGTTGCTATAAACAGATGGCATTACATTCCATCACCTTTGTTTTTAAAAAGATATGACATATTCTCATATATAGTGACAGGCTTCAGTAAAGTTCAGTACAAAAAGTAATGTGTAAAGCCAGAAGAGAGTAACTAGACATGTTTTCTACATGTTCTTCTACATGTCCATCATGAGTAATTCTGACCTCAAGATTGCTCTTCATTTTAAGGGTCTTCCATTCCATCCTACGCAAAAAACACATAGAAACTTCTATATGGGTTTTGCAGGACTGAAGTAGCACAGGAACTTGTGATTCTAGCTTTAAAACATTGTTAAGCATCTTACTGCATCATCTGCTTCCCTACATATCCTACCAGGCATTAGCTACATCTGCTGTACTTAGAAACAGACATAGTGATTTTTGTGAGGCTTTAAACATCATGTGTGTGCTGTTAAGGGGTCTCTGCAGGCCAAACTCCGATTTATTTTAGACACCTAGGGATGTTCTGGTAACCAGGTTTGCCAGTCATAGGCACACTGTTTCTGGTCATAGGCACACTGTTTCTGAAGAAGCTGGTGCCCACAGTGCCAAGAAGGATGTGTAGGAGAAATGAAAGTTTGCAACGAGAAGCCCACTGGGTTTTCTAGGTTGCATCAAACTTTAGCTTCCTCTGCACTCTCCAGCTTCTAAGGAAAGCACACAAGCCAAAAATCACTGAGGTAAGGATGTCAGGATTTATGTGGGAACCTGTATATTATCCTCGCCTGCAGGTATTCCTTCACAGAAGAATATATTAGGGACTGCTACCTTGAATCATTTTCTTTTGAGAAACCGCATCACACTTCTACTTCTGAAGTGTCATATATTCACAAGACCAATATTAAACGTTTGTTATATAGTATATAGATATCCTTTGTTGATGCCTCATGTTATTTCTATATAGGGCAAGATAAAATCTACTTGAAAGAAGAACAAATATGTTAACTGTTTTTCTCAAGAAAACTCATGCAGAAAGGAAAGAGAGATTAAACTTTTTGTAAATGCTGGCAAAATTTCAGGGACGTATCTACAAAGATTTGTGACAAGTTTAACAGTGACATTATGTAGAATAGTGAGGAGACAAAACATGAACTTAAAAAGCCAAACTTCCCCATTAAGTCTCTGTCTACATCAATCAGTAAACTGCATGATGCTTAAACACAACCCCCTAAGCTGGCAGACATGTTCATTACCTGCAGGGGGAGACCCAAATATTCTTAGTTCAGGTTTATCCCCTATGGCTTTACTTAATTTCTCTGTTTCTTGGGGAAAAAAAGTTGCACCTCACTCTCCCCAGCTGCTGTGCCTACTGTTTGCCCCTACAGGTTGTAGGGCAATGGTGAAACAGGTCCTGGGAATGAGTCCCTGCTTGGTTTTGTTGGCAACTGTCATGCAAACGGCTTGACATTTCTTCATCTCTTGAACTCCATATGTATAAAAACATTAACAGTACACATCTTCAGGAAATTTTCATTTTTCCCCAGTGTCCTGGAGACTAGCAACACCCAGTTTGAACATTTGTGGTGTAATACTAATCTAGGGAACGAAAAAATATGTTCTGACCCTGAAAAAGGGGAACAGAAAGATTTAAGATTGGCCTTTAAAATAAAACATTTCTTTCTAAATGTTTTTCTTGAAAGGCCTGGCATCTGATTTCTGCAGATAAAATGTGCTCATGACAGTGAGTTTTCTTAGAATTATAGCATATAATTTCTCAGAATTTAAAAAAAAAACAAACTTTTTCCTATCTGAAAGATTATATTCAAGAGAGACATTTAGCAAATTCTCCTGTAAGGACTGTACACATCAGAATTATACAAATGAATGTTTTCACAATCTCAGAGGCTCCACCACTGTAATTAAAAGGTGAATTTTTCACTTTTATTTTGTTATTCATGTCTCCTGGGTCTGATTTATAACTTTTGTTACATGATTATATTCATTTATTTCTTTGTGCCATGTTGTATGTTATTTCAAAAGTAACATCTAGGGTGTCCTTGCTTTAAAATGTAGATTTAGCCTCTCTGGATGAAACTTGGTAGAACATCTGTGTTTGAAAGTATGAAAAATTACCACATTTTCTGAGTGAACCAGGCTGAGTGCTCACATTATACTGTCTCTAAGAGAAAATTAAAGTGCTGCTGATAGCTGAGGGACTGGATGGCTCAAGGGAATCGTAGTGTGACACAGTCTTTCATCTGATGAAAACCAGCATGAATTTAGCCCATGCTGATAATGACCAAAAGTCATTATCATTTGTTCAGTAATTTATTTAAAATGGGTTAGGGGTCTGGCTCACATCTTGGTGGTAAAGTGTCCGAATTAGAACTGAGCAAATAATGAAGACGTGTCTCTGCAAAAATATTTTCATATTTCTAAATTAATATGCTTAAACTTATGTTTATTACCTTCTTAATATTTTAACAAACAAGTCTAAGATGAGGGATGTTTGCGAATATAAAAGATGTATCTGTAAATTCTCATGGTGAGCAAATCCTGAATTTATGAAGGCAAGCATTTGCACTAAAATACAAAAATAAAAAAAAATCTATTTTTTAGGATTCTGCTTATTCAACTAAACACATTAAAATATGTTCTGTGTGGCCTCTGTGCCTGGTCAAAACTAACAAACAGCTATTTTGTGAATCAGATGCTAAGAAATGAAGTGTTTCCAAGACAGCTTCAGAATCACAGCTGTTTACAAAAAACATTCAGCAAAGAAAACCATCTCACAAGTCAAAGAGAAAAAGACTCCATAAAAATATGTGATGTCTAATCAACTTAATCATAGAATCATAGAATCATAGAATAGTTAGGGTTGGAAAGGACCTCAAGATCATCTAGTTCCAACCCCCCTGCCATGGACAGGGACACCTCACACTAAACCATCCCACACAAGGCTTCATCCAACCTGGCCTTGAACACTGCCAGGGATGGAGCACTCACAACCTCCCTGGGCAACCCATTCCAGTGCCTCACCACCCTAACAGGAAAGAATTTCCTTCTTATATCCAATCTAAACTTCCCCTGTTTAAGTTTGAACCCGTTATCCCTTGTCCTGTCACTACAGTCCTTGACGAAGAGTCCCTCTCCAGCATCCCTATAGGCCCCCTTCAGGTACTGGAAGGCTGCTATGAGGTCTCCACGCAGCCTTCTCTTCTCCAGGCTGAACAGCCCCAACTTCCTCAGCCTGTCTTCATACGGGAGGTGCTCCAGTCCCCTGATCATCCTCGTGGCCCTCCTCTGGACTTGTTCCAGCAGTTCCATGTCCTTTTTATGTTGAGGACACCAGAACTGCACACAATACTCCAGGTGAGGTCTCACAAGAGCAGAGTAGAGGGGCAGGATCACCTCCTTCGACCTGCTGGCCACACTGTTTGAGACAAACTGAGGCCTGTTGGAAATGAGAATGGAGAATGTAAATCTTTGCAGGAGTGGAACAAAGTGTGTGAAGTCATTCTGCAATGTGGCCAGGGGATAAAAATCAGATTGGTGTATGAAAGACTAAAAAATCTAGCATAAGCATTTACTGGGCTTATGTTTCCAAAAAAAAAAAAAAAAGTTGTATGAATAAATCCAGATATCTTGCATGAGTACCCCCAGTGAAGGTATCTGGAGCATGCTAGCAAAATGTGTAAGTATAGATAGAGCAATATTTTGTTAAAAGGCTTATTAAAAATAAAACCAAACCAAACCAAAGAAACAAACAACAAAAAAAAACAAACAAAAAAAAATCCACCAAAAAGAAAATTAAAAGCCAAAACCAACACACCAAAAAAAAAAACCAAATCTAAAACCAGAGAAAAACAAACAACAAAAAAAAACCAAACCGAACAACACACAATCAAACATCTGCAAAGATACAAAACTCTCAGCAGGACCATGAAGAAGCAGGACTAAATCATTTCATATTGACGTTTAGCATATGCCTTTACAATGTCTAAGTATCTCCATCATATATGAATATCTCTTTGCCTGAGTAGCACAGAGAGTTGAAGACTGCACTGCATAGAGGCAACTTATTCTCATGGTGGATTATTTTGTGAAAGCAAGATCTGAATGTATATTTGGATCTCATAAACAGGGGTATGGGTAAGAGATTCACAGGCACACGGCCACTGAGGTTGGCAGGGACCTCTAGATATCAACTTGCTCCAGCCTGCTGCTCAAAGCAGGCTCAACCTGAGAATGTTGCTCAGGGCAATGTCCATTCAGATTCTGAACACTTTCAAGGATGGAGATACCCAAGTCTCTTTGGACAACTTGCTCCAATATTTGATCAACCTCGCAGTTAAAAAGGTTTTTATTATGCTTGCATGGAATTTCCTGTATTTCAATTTGTGCTCATCACCTCTTGTTTTTTCACTGTGCACCACTGGAAAGACTCCTATTATGTATTTATAGACATTCATAAGACCCCGGGCCTTCTGTTCTCCAGGCTGAACATCACCAGCTCTCAGCCTCTCTGCTGAGCAATTTCCAGTATGTCCATACATCTCTTGTACTGAGGAGGCCAGAACTGGACACCATACTCCAGATATCTCACCAAGACTGAGTAGAGGGGAAAGATTACCTCCCTCAATGTGCTGGAAAAGGTGCTGCCTCATGCAGCCCAGGAGGCTGTCGACCTGCTTTGCCACATGAGACAGTGCTGGCTAATGGTCAGCTTGGTGTCCACCAGGACCTCCAGGCCTTTCCTACAGAGCACCTTTCCTGCAGGTCAGACCCAGCTTGTACTGGGATATGGACTGAATCCTTCCTAGGTGCAGGACTTGGCATTTACTACGTGGGGGTTTTTTTGTTTGTTTGTTTGGTTGGTTTGGTTTGTTTTTGGTTTTTTTTTTTTAATATAATTTCATGAGCTTTCTGTTGGTCCATTTCTCCAGGCTGTCGAGATCTCTCTAGATGACAGCACAAACTCCTGATGTATCAGCTGCTCCTCTCAATTTCGTATTGTCTGCAATGCAATTTTGGATTCTCAGCAACAGATCTCTCAATTTCCAAAAGAATGCAATCAAAACAGGGTGAAACTAGTCACAAAAAAAATGAAGAATCAACTTTTGAAATCTGAGTGATTTTTGCTGCAAGCAGGAAACAAGAAGAACTATGTGGGTATAACTACAGAGCTGAGCTGATGGCCTTTCATGTGTAAACACATGAAACAGACTCAAATTCTCCTCCTATTTTAATAACAAAGACATTATGGCTTCTGGTCTCAGCCTTTAAAGACAGACAAGAAAGAAGATTGCAAAGACAATAAAGAACAGTGCTTTGTTTCCCTTGTGTTCTACACTCTTGGCTGGGTTCCTGCTCCCTGAGAACAACAGGATTCTGCTACACACCAAATACACTTGAACAGTGGCAAAGGGGAGAACTTATACCAATGATATTTCTAACAGTGTGTGCAAGCCCTGTGAAGGCCTGGAAAGACTGTTTTAGATAGCAGATTCTCCTCACTGAGAAACACCATCTTTAACTAGAATAAATAGCATTACTCCTTATTTACATCAGCAAGTCTGAGAGGAAAAAAACACCTGGAACAGCTCACCAAGAGAGGACCCATAAGCTTACATTTATTGTTGCTAAACACAATGTCAGCAACAACATTTCCAATCAGTAGTTTGTACTACTCACTATGTTCACCTCCATGGCATAGGGAAAAAAGATGCTTAAGGCAGAATGATTACACCACACTAGCCTTAAGCTAAAATGACATCAGAAATAAACAGTACAAGAAATTGTAATAATAACAGCAATCAAGACAGATATAAAAATCCAAACCCAACGCAGAACTGTGGCAAAATAATTCATCCTCAAACTTATAAAATAAAGCTATCTGGGACATTTAAAGATCCATTTAGAATAATAAAGAGAATAAATGGCAAACTAAAATCTACTATAATGCTTTAAATTGTCCTTTTAACCTTTATTTAAATTAGCAAAAGTTGCATGTTCATACCCAACGGCAAAATATAGACCTTTTCTAGCAAAACATGGAAGTTTGGTATTAATGCAGAATATGTAATATTAAAAAAGTCATCAATTATAAAATCTTAGTCATGACTATACTGCTAAGTATTGAGCTTAGCAAAGAAATAATAATTCTGCTTAAACTGGTCCAAAAGCCAATAAAGCTATCCAATACAAATTTGAGCAAATTGTCCATTTGCAGACCAGTAGCTACAATAAAGGAGACAATGTCTTCACTTGTTGAAAGTAATATCCATTTAAGTTCTGAACACAAGCATCCTCTAACAATAAACCAAATGAGCTCTCAATATAAAATGTCTTCCTTCTCTGAAAATCTGTATAGCAAATACAGCCTGAGGGAACTTTTAACAAAATGTTATAAAACTGAAAACTGACATTAATAGGAAGTACTGATATATCCTTAGTGACAATGAGTTCAATTCTCCTGCCACTGCATAATGGAAACACCAATTGGCTCCAATTTGCTTCGATTGGATTTGCTCCGATCAGTGACAGAAGAATGAGGCCCAGTCCTGCTGAGACATCATTATGATAGACAGATTTAGCAGAAAGTATTGGCTACAGTTGAAATATGTGACTCTTGTAACATTACTCAGGCTTTGGCTGAAATTCGTGGGGGTGGATAGGACACAGTAAATGTGGTCAATGCATTCCCTAGAGTCAATGACTAGCTCATGTCATGAGCTCCATTGATAGAGGTAAAGCACGTGGTGATGTGCCCTCTCATAGCATCCACCAATCTCAAGTCTCCCTTTGTGCAAATTTATCCTAGACTGATAAAGGTCCTCAAAAAGTCCTTTGGTGCCTCCCACCTCCTTAATTATTGTTGTGCCTTGCACATATTTTTCTTTTCTGTCTGCCTAAATACACCTTATTTTCTTTCTCATCCTTGCCTCATATCTTAGTGTCTTTTCCCTTCACTGTTCCCCATCAGATCTCCTTTACTCCCTGCATGGCACGCGGTTAAGGTGAGAGTGCTCTCCCAGAACATCTGCCCAAAGCTGCCCAAAGTTCAGACCCTACTAAAAGAATCTGTCTATTCTATTACTCCATCTTTTCTACAGTATGCATGAATTTTGAAGGGAATTAATAAGCACTGCAGTCCTACTTGTGAAAGCTAGGAAGCGGAAATGCCATCTGTCCCTTTACCATGAGATGCTCTGATCAAGAACAGATATACTGAACCAAGAGAAGGTGTAAGAAGGAATTTACACTGTGCTAGAAATATGCGATTAATTTTATACTGAATCCAACTTAACGTTACAATTGATTTTTTTTTTTTTCAACTCAGGACTGAAAGCCTATTATAATACTACTTATCAATAAAGAATGTTAATTCACACTATGAATTAAGTGGCTAAAATGGGAATTTAATTTAGACTTACTAAGACAGCAATTGCATGTTAATTAAATAGCAATTGATTATTAAAATATTTTTAGAGGTTTAACAGCTCCACTACATAAGAAGATTTGCTAAATTACTGTCCAAATTGTGTCCTTAGACAGTAGCAGTGAATTCAGTGAGGTTGCACAGATGCAAATGAAAACAAAATTTGACTATGCAGTTGTTTTCTCTCAAGTTAGTCTTTATTTCATAGACAGTAACTCACCAAATCTAAGCCAAGTCTTAGCTACAGATAATTAAGACAGTTAAAGTGTTAAGGAATATTAATCAATCATGTTATATTTTTTGAAGCTGTAAAACACAAGAGTAAATGCCTACCAGCATTTATTAATTGCCAAAATAATTTAGTTCAAAAAGAAAAAAAAACTCTTGATACCTCTGTGCATACCTCTGGCACCAGACATATAAGATATACATTAATGTGATATATAGCAATGCAGGCTATTATGGCAATAACGCAGTTAACAACAATGTGGGAAGCTGAACTGGAAAGTGAGGACCAAACCAAACTCAGTTATCCATCAGCCAAGCACGGAGAGGTAAGAACTCCCTCATGCTGCTGGATGGCGCCCAGGCACACAACACTAAGCAGGTACTGTGTTGAACTTTATTTCCACTTGATGCTGAAAGCTGGGCTCAGGATGTGCATGAGCATAGCCTGGGTTCTCCCTCTGCAGCTGAGGCAGCCCAAAGGGGAATGCCATAATTTGCTTGCAGAATCCTCACTAGCAATTAGCATAATCAATGGAGATCTTTGCCAAATTAGAAGGGCAGGATAGAACACTACAGTGTCATTAGCAGTGCCCTGTCAGAATTTAATCCTGCATGTGTAGATGTTTTGGGTGTTTTTTCATCACTATTTAAGAGGATGGCACCTCCAAAGAGGAGAAAAACAACTATTTTAAAGCCTTTACCTAGCAACACAGTACAAGAATAACTGATTCTATAATCACTTTTATACAGTGATATACACTTTTTTATACACTTATCTTATATTCTGACCCAGTTCTTCTCTCTTAAGATAGCTCTTTTCTCTCAAAACAACAAAATGTACTGTTCTTTCCAGTGTGCATGTGGGTAAGAAGCCCTTGAACCCCAATTTAGTTTTTTTTTTCCAAATGTGAAACCAGTCACATTAAGCTTTTTATTCCTGACTTAAATGCTTTTATCACCCCTGTCCATTCCCTGTTTCATCTGCTGCCTTTAAGCAGTTCCAGCTCTTCCTGGTCTATAAAGCACCAGTACAAATTTCAGCAACTCTGCTCACTGCCATTTTTGCTTTCAATCCTTTATGGACCAGAACTACCCTTCCAGAATGTATTCTTCCAATCCCTGGACCTGTCCCAAGTCTTGTGATATGAGATAAATCACCATTTTCTTTTGTGCAAGGAATTCTATTCCTTATTTTGTATGAAAATGCAGTTATCAGAAAAAGGTCTTGGGCAGTTAGAGCCACTATTTTTTTCCTCCCTTACATGGTCACATAAACATAAGCTCATGGACAGCAGAGTCCCAGACTAATCCCCTGGATGTCGTCTCCCTTCCCCCAGCTCATCTAGTACAAACCCCCATTACAGGAGGTGGGGGGGAAGCTAAATCTCACTGTAACACCCAAGCCAAAGCAGGATTTTAAGTCAATATCCCTTCTTTCATCAAACACTGTGTCTGTGTCAGACAGACATACCTTTATCCTTTTTCTTTCATGGCAAATTGCCTGTGTCCAAAGAACTCAAAACCTTCCTGTCAGCATCAGCCTCTGCCTAAATTTTTATTCACAACTGAGCTGACTGACAAAAAGAATTCCCTGCCTCCCCACAGAGCCTGAGGACTTGCTCAGGGTCACACCAAACACTGCCACTAGGCGTGCCCAGGCTCTGGCAGTGGTGGAGAGGTTTGTTCGTGGTTTCCTGAGTTACCGGTTCCAGCTCATATTCCTCCTCTTTTGATGCCATTCCAAAGCAGGTCCCACCTGAAAACAATGCTCTCTTTTCTTTCAATCCTTCAACTAAACCTACAAGGGAAACTCTCCTGCACTGCAAGTTCATAATCTTAGACAAATGTTATTTTGTAGCCAGTAGCTAATCTTCCAATAGAAAAAATGTAAAATTAAGCTATTTAGTTTCTTACAGTAAAATATTCTGAAACCACATTAAACAAAAACATACACTTCGGTGCTTCTTTTGAACTTCTTGTGCTATTATAAACCAGATACAGGGATTCAATGACTTGCTCTCCATATAAGTACTTAATTTACCTCTTTAGGGAGGGTGTAAGGGGACAGCTCAACTGCAGATGTACAATGTCATGTTGTGATTTTCATCAGTAGTCCCACTTACTGGACACAGGCTACTCTGTCTCCCAAGGAAACAGACATTCAAAACATAAAGCAAATACAAGTTGATATCACTTTTATCTCTGTTTCTTCTTCCTCTGCATTCACACTTGTGTGACTGATTTGTGTATGAAATGGTTTCCAAGTTTTCAAGCAAGAAGCCGTTATGAAACAAAATATTTATACTCTTCTAACTTGTGCTTCCTGCCTAGCTAGATCCAATACAGATGCAAAGTCACCGGTCTGCAAGAGCCTTCCACAGACCTATAATAAAATAATTAAATTAGTGAGTTGTGTTTAGATCAGAGATTCTTGGCTGCCAGCTCCTAAGATCTTGGGGAATTCAGAACCGCAGAAGGATCATTTGGAGTCCATTTGGCAGAAACGTCAGAAACTTGCTGCTCCTGGGAACATCCTTTTCCAATAACATTTATAGCTCTAGATGGAAGTGAAAAGCACCATATGTTAAGAGTTTCCTGCAAAGCTTCCTGGTAAGAGAGGAAATAAATTCAACTTGTCACATCTGCTCATGGGCCAGTCAAGTAGGATTTTATCACAGCTTTAAGTGGTTTACAAAACTGTCCTGTTATCGACTGAAGGGAGCTTTACTTCTCAAAGCTTTTTTTTTGCCCCCCCCCCCCCGATATGCATGTTTATATAATATCAATCATTTAATGATTTATTTGTCAGTGGAATTCAGTAACATGTATTATTATTTATCTCTAAACAAAGATTACTCAGTTATTCAGCTAACAGTAACAATTCATTTGGGAGCCAATTTGCATGGTTCAGCTGAATAAAACTAAGCAGTCCCATTCTGCCCTTCAGTTTTCTGACCCCAGCCCTGTATATTGTATCAAATTTTCCATTACAAAGCACATTTAATTAGACAAAAGTCAAGCTTCTACCATACTCAGAAATCCTAGGTCCTAAGCATTGTAAATGCAACGCAAACAGCTGGCTTTGAATTCCCAGGGAGTCAGGGATCCCAAAGAAAATATTATGAACCAATACATATTGTCTCTGCAGTTGCTCAAGAAATCATTACTCCCTTCACAGAAAGCAGGAATTCGTTATGTGAAGTGCAAAGACAGCACAAAACAAGGCAACAATATTCTGTGGGAGCAATTTTTCCAAAATTCACAGCGCTATGAAATTAGGCATAGCCAAACTCCACAAGCTACACGCACGGCTTTTGGCACCTTGTCCAGTTCTCACTGAAGTCAGTGGGAATTTTGCCACTGACTATACAAAGAAGAGGATTGGGCCCAAACTATGCATCTATTTGCCAAAATAATCAAGTTACAGGAAATTGCTCCTCAAAAGGTAGACGTGTTTCAAAATTCCAGATGCCTACATGGGGCTGATCTAATTTACACATGCTGGGCCATACACTGTGCTCTGCCTCTGCCTAGAGTTCGCTTTGATGTTAATGGGAATCTGATGCTGCTTCAGGGCAGTACAGTACACATCCCTTGGAGTCCATTCATTCCACTCTATCAGTAAAGAGTGAGCACAAAAGAGAGTGGAAGTAACACATCACATTACATCCAATATTCATGCAATTATTGAAGAACACTGTATGTATTACATTTGCAAACTGTCCATAATAATTTAATTTTCACTCCTCAATTTATAATATGTTAATTAGGCATGAAATTAAATGCTTTTTAACATAGAACTGATTATGCTATAATGTATCCAACAAAGATTGATTACTGAATAATATATCAACATTTGCATAAATATTTATATAATTTATTTTTTAAAATTCCACACTGCATAAACAGATAACATGGGAAAATGAAAAGTGCTATGGCAGAAACTGTACTTTGCCTTTTAGAGATGTTTTTGCTTCAGACTCATCAAGACTTTGCTACCTATTAGGGAAAAATACTGTACTTCATTCAATAGGAAGCACTGCAGTTCTTAAGTTACCATAACCTCATAATAACATAGCATGTTATTCCTAACATGGACTAAGAAACAAGAAACTTACCAGAAAAAGAGGAAAATTCCACTTTAACTACAATACCATGTATATTAGCTTTACCCAATGTGAAATTTTCCTAAAAACCTGATGTTTTATTTGGAATCCAGCCTTGCTCTTGCTCATATCAATGGAAAAACCTCTTCTTTCTGACCTCGTACCCATCATTATCATACCTGACCCGCACAAACTCTTACTGCAATTATTGCAATCTAGGTTTCTCTGAAACAAAATGACAGTTGTACTCATTACATTGACAGGGAGTTAAGGGCAGATAGGTTGTGTTTACAAGATAAAGAATAATTTTTGAATATGACAGAAATCTAAAGAAAATCCATTAATAGTTCTCTGCCTAGAACTTGCTCAGCAGATTTCCCAGCATTTCTGGCCACATACTGCCTGCCTGAGAGCAAAACTCATGATTTTTTATGGACTACTTGTCCTTGAGGAACATTCCACCAGCAACAGCTCACATACCTTCTCTCTCCTCCATGTAGCGCCTGTTTCAAAGTTGACTGAGTTAAATGGAAAGACTCCCCCAGACTCAGAATCACAGAACAGTTAAGGTTGGAAAGGACCTTAAGATCATCAAGTTCCAACCCCCCTGGCCTTGGGCAGGGACACCTCGCACTAAACCATCCCACACAAGGCTCTGTCCAGCCTGGCCTTGAACACTGCCAGGGAGAGAGCATTCAGAGCTTCCCTGGGCAACCCATTCCAGTGCCTCGCCGCTCTAACAGGAAAGAATTTCCTCCTTATATCCAATCTAAACTTCCCCTGTTTAAGTTTGAACCCGTTACCCCTTGTCCTGTCACTACAGTCCCTAATGAATAGTCCATCCCCGGCATCCCTATAGCCCCCCTTCAGATACTGGAATGAGCTTTGGATCAGCTTCGCATTTTGCATGATCATCTCATAAACCAAAGACCATTTAGTGGCTAGTCTCAACATTGTATTTTGTCCTGCTGACGCTGATTGGGAAGGGAGAATCCAGTTTGGAGATCAGCAGGAAAAAAAAGACAAACTCCATGTAACTGGATGAATGCCTCTACCTTGGCTGTGCTTATGCTTCTTGTTGGCCTATTTAGAAACGTCAATGATATTTAAAAATAACATTATTCAAAAACTGCAGCCAAAACAATAGAGTAAGTTTTCTTGGACATACTAACGTGCTGCTTACAAGCCAGGAGCAAGAAAGAGTTTGGGAGCAATCACACTTGCTAGAATACAGAATCGTCTTGCAAAAAGAAAACTGAATTTAACGCCCAATTTAAGATGACCAATTAAAAACAAACTTCAGTGATACAAATAGGAAAAGGTTTAATGAGGAAACTGCAACTGCTTTTTTTCCACATGTGCTTAAAAGTCACCAGCTAGCCAGAACAAACTGCCAAGGAGATATATTCCACACAGGGAACAAGACCGAAATAGCGCCCAGCTTTGGGTCACTGCTGCAAGCTGCTGTGCACCTCTCGAGAAACATTTGGTTCTACACAGAAACCAGTGGGAGTTTTAGTGACCCAGACTGCTACAGCATCAGATCTTTGAATATTAATGTGGAGATTATGTTCAAAAAGTCTGCTTTCTTCCCAGAAATTGTACTGAATTTGATCTTTAGGACGTTTTTGGAAGGTACTCATCATCAGTGGAAGGACATCGTATAATATCAGCTTTCACAAAAAGTTTTGAGATTATACTTCCCCTGGCTGCTGCAACCATACATTTGAGAAAGGAGGTGGGAGTCTCTGCACAACTGAAAGCCTATGGGAGAGGGGGGCCTGACAGGCTACTGAAGAGCTCCTCCTGGACTCCTCCCAGGGACCACCTGGAAAAGCCCACAAAACTGAGTTTTACAGGCAGTTTCTGCAGAATTAGTTTATTTTTCCTTCCTCTGTTCTGCTTCTTCCTACTCCTCTTTCTTACTGTCAATTACTTTCTCCTTTTTGTGTTTAAGATACTGTGTAAGAGGATTTTGTTAAGTGATGCTCTCCCGGTGGCTGTTCCACATCACAAGTGAAGAACACCTAGCCACCCATGTCTGCTAAACCACATTCCACCTCTTACTATAGTTTTGTGCTTGGCACCAGCTTCAAACCCCATTTCTTAAAATGCACAGAACTCTGCAATCCCTCAGGTGCAAACTGGTAATGCTACTCAATACACTGAACTATAAGAGGTTTTTTTTCTGTCATCTCAAACCACTTAGAAGTATCAATATTTCTTCTGCATAGAGAAAACCTGGGACACAAGCACATGAAATGGCTTACAAGTATACACCCAGTCAGTGACAAAGCTGCCCACTGGTCACCCAGCTGGCAATCCACTGGATCATCTGACATCCCTGAAGTAACCAGACCAATCTTTCCTTCCTGACAAGATGTGACTAATCACCTCATTCAGGTTATAATTGCTGTATATCTTCCTTTTTAAACTTTTTTTTTTTTTTTTTTTTTGCAACTACTGCAAGATGTTCTCACCCCAATCTCTCTTCCACATCCCACCCCACCCCCCCACCCCCACCTCCTCTCCATTATCTAAGGGTTTCTCAGCCAGGTAAAAGAAGGGCAGTGCATTGCCCTCCATGCTTCAACTGTTGTGTTCCACACTTCTAGCACTTGTGCTCTTCTGCATCTGTTTTTTACTACCATATTTCTTATATGCAGCACACTGTGAAAGTGATACAGGATGTTACATGAGGTGTACTGAAATGCTTTATTATTAAATATTTTAAATTAATCATGTGTTATAGTTAATTATTCATTCAAACAAACCATGAAAAATAGGGACTGCAGCAATTTCCTCTCCAGTATCAGATTGCTGCTAAATGTAAGGCACAATAAAACACTCAAATTAAAACTTCCTGATGTGACACCAAATTACTAAATATCTGAACTGCTGAAAAATTAGGAGTATAACCTTTGCACAACATATTTATTATGTTCATGTCCTACTTAAAACTGTATCTTATTTGGAAAAAAAGAATATTCATGATCACTCTTCTACAGATTGGAAAGGAAGTTTCTTGATTTGCCTGAAACTTTTGAACAACAACATAAGCAAACATTAAGGAAGGCACACCACATGCAAGCAGTTGGTGGTGTATGCTGAAATTAAATAATTACATACTATAGCATCTTGAAGCCAGTCTTTCCCACCTGAACAACTTCATTTTTATTGCTCCTAATTATTTAGAGCACCCTTCACCAACAGTGCATAAGAGCAGTTCACTGCCCCAAAGAACCTGAAAATGAAAATCTTATTACAACCTCCTTGAGACAAAACCGATGCTTTGTGGAACTATTCCTTGTAACAAGCAAAATGTAAGGTGGGAAGAATTTGCAAGAAAGAAGCCTGGAAGAACAAAGGAAAAGAAAGACACGTAAGTAAAGTCTCTAAAGGAAACGAAGGGTAAGTTAACAAAGGAAAAGCCAAAGCAAAATATGGTACATACCCTGTTAGTTCTCCAATGCTATCTTGCATTTACACATTCACACCTCTCAGGCACAGACTGAGTGGCCCCTCTCCCGACCCTCCCTAACAACAACCAAAGCCATGAAAAATGCCACAAAGATAAAAGCAGGATAGAAAAGATGAAAGAACCCAAATCCCAATCTTATTTTTAATCATGATTTTGTTTTAATTTTGTCAGAAGCACTCTGCTCTATAAATTCACCTCCTATATAATTCCTGAACCCTTCACAATACGTAAACATAAGATTTTTCACTGAACTTAATGATTCTATTTTGAACTGCCTGGGTTCTGGCAGAGATATCATTATAGTATATATTGCTGAAGACTCAGTGTAACGATCAAAGCGCTCTCAAAGTACAGCGATCAATGGAGAGCTGTTTGTCTGTCAATCCTTCAAGAGAAGCAGGAGTGCCCGGCTCAGCAGAACAGCAGGAGAGCATGCTGTTGTCTGAGGGAATCGCGGCTTCATCATCATCTCTCCAAGGTAATAATATTTTGTCAGTATTATTTCTTTTCTTTCTATAAAAAGAGATCTGTCTACTGTGAACCCATTTGTTAGATTGCAATTTACAGGTTTAACCTTTCATTAGTCTCTATCCACTTTCATTAAAGCCACTAATTCGACAAGTGAATGACTTCTTTTTGAGAGGTTTGTCCTTTCCTTTCCAAAGAGATTTTTTTTTCACCTTGCCTATCAGCATGGCCCAAGCACCAGGTGTCATTACTACCTTCCCTGATGACAAAAAAAAAAGGTTGCAACAGTAGAGTGCCTAGGCAGAGGCTTGCAGAGGTGCAAATATATTACATACACAGATGGATTCTAATACTGGTTGTCTTGTTACCACATTCAGCCATCCTCTCTTCTTTCTTCCCACCTTTCCCCTCCAGTAAAAGCCCATGCTCACCCCTCTCCATATTACTGAGGCATTTCTAACAGCATCTTTGAATCTTTTCCCCCTTCTAAGTCCTCCTTCTACACTTTCTTCTGCTTTGATTCTCTTTTGCTTTCTTTTGTTTCATCTTATTTCCAGTCAGGTCTCCTATTATTTGTTTCATCTTTTGTTGCCTCTTTTTTTCCATACAGTCACCCTTTCTGTGTGCTGCTGACTTAACTGACTTTCTTTTACCATGTCTGGAGACCGTTCTTGGAAACTCCTTTTTCTATTTTCTTTTTCCCTTTAAAAGTTTTTATTTCTTTTTTTTTTTCCTTCCTCTAAAACACAGCAACAAGCAAATTACAATATTTTTTAATTTAATCTAGCACCTCCTCAGTGTTGTTTCTTTTTTGACCATTCTGCTCTCCATTCTTGCTTTTCTTCAAGCAAGGACAGACTTTCCTGATAAAGGTCAGAGAGAGGAAAAGACCATGAGCATGCTCTCCTGAAGCTGTCACGATGCTTGCCAGAGGTTATTTGCTAATTTTTCTATTAGTTATTTGATAGTTGCTGCCACCATAAGAGCCTTCTTTAAGCCTCCAAATGAGTCAGATTACAGCTTTTCACTATTCTCTATAATTTTATGGCTCTACAGTATTTTTGTAGTAATAATCTGGAAATATATTCTGCACAATATTATTTGTAAGCTTCCCTCTCCCCATCCCTTTCAGGTTTTTAAGCGTCATTTAACTTAAGAACTGTCAAAGCTTGGGACACTGTATCTGAAAAATACTACTCCACATCTCTGCACTGGAAGGCTTGGGAGAGAAAAGGAAGTACAGACTCTTCTGAGAGTGTTTGTGTTCCCTGACAAGCAACACGTAGAATGTCTCAGAGTCATTTGGTTTCTTCAGCCATTGCAATATGGGTGAAGTTGGCCAATACATAAGAACTGTTTGGAAATAGCCATCATACGTGTGGTCAGAGAGGGAATGGACACTATTCTGTACAGTGAGGTTTGTTCCCATATAACCTCTGATTCACACCTGCCAGAATCAATGAGCTGTGACAGGTTGTTTCTTCACAGCTCAGATTGTACATGTGGGGAGTAGTGCATGAAGAAAGATTGGTAGAGTCCTGAGGTTATTATACAGATCAGCCATAAGCAACTGGAAAAAGGAATGAAATGCAAACTGCCATGACAAAAGGAAAATATAAAACATAAAATAACAACATGCAGAGTACCAGGCCAGACAATCGCAACAGATAGAGAGAAAAAGAGGAGAGGGTGGGAGGTAAGACATTTTAACTCCCATCCATAAGTAAATCTCCTCAGATTACTCATAATATGTGAAATTATACATAATTCTCCTCAAAATTGTTGGCAGTAAATCTACTTCCACCTCAGTGAGGTGATTTGCTCTTTACAGATATCTATCAACATGAAGCAATAGTTTTTGTCTATGATTCATTAAAGCATAGTGTAACGTATATATGTATCCAGCAACCTACCCTGGGTTCAGCAGTAGCAGTCATTTTTCTCCTTCTTAGTAGCTAGTGCAGTGCTACATTTTCATTTTTTGGCCTGGGAACAGTGCTGATAACACTGATGTTTTTAGTTGTTGCTCAAATGTTTGGTCTGACCAAGGACTTTCTGAGCCTCGTGCTCTGCCAGGGAGGAGGGGAGGCTGGGAGGAAGCAGAGACAGGACACCTGACTCAAGCTAGCCAAAGAGGTATTCCATACCACAGCACGTCATGCCCAGGATGCAATGGAGAGTTACCTGGAAGGGCAGGGACTGCAGGGTTGGACGAGGTATCGGGCAGTGCTCACTGGGGGGAGTGGGGCGAGTTATTGGTCAGCTGGTGCTGAGGTGTTGTATTCTTTCCTCTCATTATTTCCTTTATAATTATTATTATTGGTGGTAGCAGCAGTGATTTGTGTTATACCTTAGTTACTAAACTGTTCTTATCTCAACCCGTGGGAGTTGCATTCTTTTCGATTCTCCTCTCTGTCCCCCCAGGTGTAGGGGGAGGGCAAGAAGGGGGGTAGTGAGTGAACGAGTTTTGTGGTTGGGTTTAAACCACGACACAACCTCACCCCAAAAAAGATAAGCACTTCCTAAGAAAAAACACCCAAATCCCCAGTTAAAGGCAGTATATTTGTTTTTCTCTCTAATTACACATATGGATGCTTTCAACTGAAAGTGTGAAGTCTTTGACAAAGTAGTGCAGAAAATGAAAAGCAAAACCAGGAACAGAGATGCATCCTGCTTTCAAAGCCTGTCTCTGAGCACCACTCACCCTTTTCCAAAATTGGGCATTTTGAAGAAAAGACTTAAGTTATAGCAGACGCTAACAGAACTGGACATGTATCCATCAGGGAGGTCCTGAAATGCAACTGTGATGGAAGACAAGGCAAAGAAATAGTTTGTTGATATTTACTTGATAAATATTGGATGTCGGTTTTTTTCTCAGTACTAAAGGTACAGGCAAGTTGAATCTTGACTATGGGGTTCTCTGCCTGGGAAAGTTAAGTTTCCCAAACAGACAAGCCCTAACTGACAAGTGATCACAGCCTGCTGAGATACCAGAAAAGCAGCCACACAACGAACACTATATAGACTCATGTGAAGAATACCAGGAAGCTGCTTCACTTAACATCCAACAGCCCCTTTTGCTCACTAGAGTGTGTGTATCAGTGTTTGAGCAATCTGATTTGGAGACTTGAGCTGCAGGCTGATTAGATTCGCTTTCTACATCCATAAACAACCCAACAAGTTGAGTAGGGTGCTCTGCACTGCAGCAAAGACAAGATTCCTTGGTCTGCCTTGAGCAGATTAAACTTTAGATAACCCTAAATGATTATAAGTAAGAACAATCTTTAAATAAATTAGTAAAGAGACTTTATGGTTTGTGCTGTCATTGCTCTCTTTTCTAAGGAGAAAAAGTTTATTTTATTTTTTAAATGATCAATTAAGGGAAAGTTGTCTGGTGACAAGAATTCTTCTAATTACTAAGTTTTCACAGTATTTAATACTTTAAGTTAAATCAACCAGCATTTAGCAAACTGCTGCTCCCCCTTCTTCCCCCTTCCACATACACACTTTTTTTCCTTCTAAAAGCCCTCTACTGAATTAGCTGTTAGGTGCTAATTGCAAATGATTAAGCACTCACCAGTCTTACACTTCTTGCTTTAATATTAATGAGATGTATTAGCATGGAACATGGCTTGTATTAATATTATAAATAGAAGCCTGCATGGATCACTGCCTACTGTTTTGCATTACAAGGAGCATGCAGCTAAAGAAAAAAAGTCCAATTTAGACCAGAAAAAGCCTAGTATACCATGTATTCCTGTTGGCAACAAAGAAGTAAAAGGACTGAAGAAAAAGTTAAATACTATCTATTTATATAAACAGCATATAATTTTTTCCATAACCAACAGCATCAAACATATAAAAAGTCAAATTTCTCTCATCTGCTTCTGAAATAACTGAAATATATGAAACTGAACTTAAATTTAAATTACTCCATTAGGCAGAACCATGCCACAGAGAAATACCTTTTCTGCCTTCCTCTAAAGAGGTAGCTTGAAGTTCTTTTTTCCTCTTTATCAGGTTCAAGGATTGTACTCCATTCAGATATCTTACTTGTGCTTTCCTATTCATACAATGACAATGTGCACGTAGTGGGTTTTTAAAGCATGTATATCTGTAATTATTTATTCTTCCTCCAAAGTAGTTTTCCCTTTCTTCAGCCACCACGGACATGTAAAACATAGGTCTGTTAGCATGTGCAACTTAACTAGCTTGCCTTGTATTTGTTATACAAAGCAAGTTGTGTGCTAAATTGAATCAAATCTGTTAGAAACAAAAAACATTGTTTTCATTCTTCTTTGCTTTGTGCAACTATAAATGGACAACATATGTTTAGATGATAGGCAAACAGCAGCTCTCTGCACACACTGTGTCAGTTCTAAAGACAAACACCTTATACAAAGTTCATGCATTTTCTGGGGAGCCTAAAGAGTCTCTCCTCCAAGATGAGATTTTTAATGCTAGCTATTGCAGAAGTATGGAAAGTATGATGTGAACGCTTCAAAATAAGTGACAGGTTTCCCTCATCTGGGAAATACAATGCTTCCTTTTTAGCTTTTTTCTTGAAGTTGGTCACGAGAAAAAGCTTGTGGAAGGGAAATTATTTATACAGTATTCTTATAAGTTGGAAAGATCGATACAAATGTGACTTTAGAAAGAGAAAGTCTAAGAACAGAAATGTAACCAGCAGCAGTATCCTGGGACAGTTCTGCTATTGTAATAGTACCAGGCGTGCATAGCAACAACTAAGAAAGCACTGATATCAAAGCTCCGGGTTAGTGTCCCATATGCATATGTTACCTCTGTTGACATAAGTGAAAGGCATTCAGAAACAGCGACAGGCGACTGTAGTGCAGAGGATGCTCTGGAAGAGAGCAGCAGCTCAGACACATCACACCATGTAACACAGGACAGTACCACTCATCAACCAACTCCCATGGGTGACTGGTGCTCCAGTAGCCCCTACTCATTAAAAAAACTATGCCTGCAATACCAACACAGAAGCACAGTGGAAGCAAAACAGGCGTGTGCAAAAGCAACAAACAAACTGAGCCTAGAGGAGCAATGCAAGGGCAGGACCCTCCCTGGCAAAGCACAATCACTTTGCTCCCTCCTCGACACAGAATCACAGAATCACAGAATCCCAAGGGTTGGAAGGGACCTAAAAAGATCATCTAGTCCAACCCCCCTGCAAGAGCAGGGTAACCTACAGTACATCACACAGGAACTTGTCCAGGCGGGCCTTGAATATCTCCAGTGTAGGAGACTCCACAACCCCCCTGGGCAACCTGTTCCAGTGCTCTGTCACTCTTACAGTAAAGAAGTTCTTCCTGATGTTAACGTGGAACTTCCTATGCTCCAGTTTACACCCATTGCCCCTTGTCCTATCACTGGATATCACTGAAAAAAGCCTAGCTCCATCTTCCTGACACCTACCCTTTACATATTTGTAAACATTGATGAGGTCACCCCTCAGTCTCCTCTTCTCCAAGCTAAAGAGACCCAGCTCCCTCAGCCTCTCCTCATAAGGGAGATGTTCCACTCCCTTAATCATCTTTGTGGCTCTGCGCTGGACTCCTTCAAGCAATTCCCTGTCCTTCTTGAATTGAGGGGCCCAGAACTGGACGCAATATTCCAGATGCGGCCTCACCAAGGCTGAGTAGAGGGGGAGGAGAACCTCTCTTGACCTACTAACCACTCCCTTTCTAATGCACCCTAAGATGCCATTTGCCTTCTTGGCCACAAGAGCACATTGCTGGCTCATGGTCATCCTCCTATCCACCAGGACCCCCAGGTCCCTTTCTCGTTCACTACTTTCCAGCAGGTCAACCCCCAACCTGTACTGGTACATGGGGTTGTTCTTCCCCAGATGCAAGACTCTACACTTGCCCTTGTTAAATTTCATCAAGTTTCTCCCCGCCCAACTCTCCAGCCTGTCCAGGTCTCGCTGAATGGCAGCACAGTCCTCTGGTGTGTCAGCCACTCCTCCCAGTTTTGTGTCATCAGCAAACTTGCTGAGGGTGCACTCAGTTCCCTCATCCAGGTCATTGATGAAAATATTAAACTGCCTTTAACTGCTGCTCTCAAGGCACTTCAAATTGAGCATGGATCCCACAGCAGAGCCCTGTGTGCCTCAGGCATGTAAACTGAGCCCCATCAGCTTCAGTTGCCAGCACAGAACCTGGTGCAGGCCAGCAATGAGACCACTGGTTCAGTACAGCCATGAGGGCTGACAGCAGCTGCACAGTATCGCAGTAGTCCCCCAGCTAACTGATGCATCACCAGCTTGTAGCTAGTTACTTGTTTTGGCTGTTTTACTTATTTGAATCATATACACTTATTTCTGTTTCCTATTACTCGTTTATTTTGACTTCAGAACATGGTACATGGGAATGAGGAGGTTGGGATCTCATAGCTGCTGATCTCAGCTAGAGGTTGGGTTAACTGGAATTTGATTTGCACAGATGTTACAGTCAAAGGCATTTGTGAAACACTGCAATTAGAAATGTATTCCTTTTCCAACAATAAAAAAGTTTGAATTACTGTTTTAATCATTATTAGATTTCATAGAGGATTATGAAGATTTGCCCCTAATTAGTCTAATGAATACTTAGTTTTTATTTTGTTTTCTGTTGTATGTCATTACAGAAAAGCAGCAACAATGGCACAGTGTAACCTCAGCTTTTAATAATTTCTTCTGTCATCATCGTGAAGCACCTTTTACACAAGGGAGACTGCTTTCCAAATATTGCTTATTCCCTACCATCCACCTGACAGGAACTGACTGAATTACCCATTGTCACAGACTGATTCTGTGGTAGATTCAAGTTGACCCAGTTCACTTGAACCCTACTGACTCACTCTTCTGTCACAGAAGCATACATTTGTTCATATAGGAGGGACAGAGACACACCTTACATATGTACCAGACAGATTTTTCCGAGATGAAGGCTGATGAAAATTATTCACCTCCCTGTGAAAAGAAGAATGATGGGTTGTTTGACTTTAGCTTCCTCCTTAGTCCAGGAGTGCAATATAAGTATGGCTTAATTTATGGATATATATCAAAAAGGCAGAACCTTTGTAAAAATAGTTATTAAAAAAATCATCAGATTACACAGATTCTGATACAATACTAGTACTGAGTTAAGGTTGTCCTCCAAACCTTGAATTCCAGCTCTTAAGTTATTGAATTTACAGCCTTAATAATGCCTGGAATTTTCGATGTATAGCTTTGTTTTGACTGCATATACATAGAACCGTCACAGAAATTCAGCGTTTGCCCATATTTATCACACACTGTCACAGAAGCTTCTCAGCCTTCTGTTCTTAGAATTGGAAATAAAACTATTGCTAAGAATATAATTTTCAATAGAAACTACTTCCTACAGGAATACCAAGACTGAGCATTCTTTAGAGTAAACACTGCCATTTCTGCCCTTGAATCAATGAAACTGAGCAGTCATTTCAAGTCAACTCTGTATCTGATTATTATACAACTTGGCTTTAGTTTCTCATGCAGTATAGGAAAACACAACAGCAGGTTCCCATCTCCAGTGAGGGCTGTCCTCTGGGAATTATGTACTTCTCACTACCAGTATCTAAATCTTCTTTGCAGCTGCAAGACAACCATTTATTCCTCATTGCCTTAGATAAAAAAAAAAAAGTGATGAGCGTCACCCAGATGCCATCTTCCTGCGAGCCACAGCTCACCCATGTAAGACTGCCACAGCTCCTTCATTTCTTTATGTTCTCTGCTGCACTGAAGTGATTTGGGATAATTGACGGTTGAATTCTGCTAACACAAACTTTGGGCTGAATTTTTTAGGTTAGTGCATGTTCCTATTGCACACTGGTGACTGCCTGGGCAAGCATTTATTTTTCTGATATGCTACTGAGGCTTTTTCTCTTAAAAAGCATGTTTGGAAAGAAAACAAAGGAAAAAATAGAAATAAACTGTAAACGCAGGAATTCTTGTGGCAGTATGAGAACTGGGGGAAGTAGTCAGTTGGTATTTGTCTACACGCACTACTGAGTTCAAGGATTGTGCTGTAACTCTCTTTTAAATTTCAGTTTCTGCTGAACCTTCACAGGAGATTTCCACTGATTTTCTTTTTGGGGAAAAAAAGGGTAAATTCACCAGCAGATGGTAGAGGACCTGGCATGGTGTATGGCTTTACCAAGTAGGATCACTACATCTACCTCTATGAGTAAGTCTCCATGGTGTAGAGAAGCTACATTGCCTGAACATATGTCACAGTATGGCAAAAAAGAAAAATAAATCCTGCTAGCTGCCTTCTAGCCCATGGGATGCCCATCTCAGCATAAAATATGCTTCAAATACAGTATTCCTTATCTTATAGAGCAGTGACTTGATGAAGAATTACGATATTGTTCTTGTTACAACAGTTCACTTCCAGCAGTTAGACAAGGTTTTATTTTTTGCTTTGCAATTGTGTATTAATTTGCAATTGTGTATTAGTGCTGAAATGCATTTCCTCCTGCAGTGTATTTTATTCCTTTTCCAGGGTAGGAAGCAATAGTGAAAGGCATAAAATCCCACTTTCACAGTACCAAGTGAGCAATGGTTGGTTTTGTTAATGCATGTCATGGTAATCTCAGGAAATTTTCATTCAGTATTGTAAACTGTACAGCTACACAGATTTCCCATATAAATCACAACACCTGTATACAAACTGCATGTCCTGTGCTACATGATTCTGGACAGCAGGACACTTGGAAAAGAGAGATATTTGTCTTCAGTACTAATTGCATTAAAGTGGAATCACTTATCTTCTATGCTGCCGTAGCACTACTGCCTTCTCCAAATACGTGGGGAAGTGGGAACAGAGCCTCCGCAACATTAGGTCTCTACAAATATATAGTGACTTGATCTTAGACAGATCTGAACTGCCAAGCTCTAGCTCAGGAATACATTTCAACCCTTGTTTACCTTTAATTCAGTGAATTACCTAACTGAAGTCCACTGAATTATTTTGGTGTCTAAAATTAAGTGCAATAAAGCACTAAAGCATGCACTGGGACAAACTGCTCTGCACTTCGGAAGCTTGTACTCCTAACTCACTAAGTCCTACCTGAGTGTCATGCTTAGGAGTTGTGGAATGAGAGTATCACTTGGTTTATTTCCTTTTGTCTCAAGGCCTTAACAACAGGCACATTATCCAGGCACCTCTTATTGCACCATTTCAGGTCTGCAAGCGCTACAGCTTCAAAGGGGCAAAGTGCTAAAAATGAGGCAGGCTGATCATATGACATCAAAAATATGCAAGAATTTGGGTAAGGAGGTAGAGGGGGTGGGGTGGGGAAGGAAAGGGGAATGAAAGCATGTGCTTACAATCCCTGGACAAGAACTACTCTCTTAAAGAAAATGTACTGTACATATGTTATTTATACGCCACCATTTTAATGGCTCTTCAATGAAAAACATCTTGTTACCATAGTAACTGCCACATTGCATGCTATCTCTGAGACTACTACATCATACTAGACACACACAGCGTTTCACACCGATAAGTCATGGGCATGTCTGGTAATTTCTGAAGGAATGGCATGCACATATTTTCTCTACTTTAACCCGTTATTCTGCATACGCACCACTGATGTACATTTATCAATATGAAAAAGGAAAATTGTATTCTTATTATTTCTTGTGATGTTTTGGCACATAACAACATGTGCTCATAATGGCAACTCACAATAGCAGGAAAAATGTCATTTTTCAATTATTATTTTAGCTCTCCAAGCATCCGCAATCTATTTACAAGTTGAAGAAGAATTTGTGGAATTGTTTCATCTCAATTAAAAACTGCCTACTTCATCCCTTTTGACATCTTTATAACATTGATTTTTCAGTATACTTTAGAGGGAGTTATGCTTGTTTGCAAGAGAAATTCCCTTCAACGACTTTCACTGTTAGGTGCAGGAAGATGTCTGTCTCCATCCTTCACTCCATCACTGATACATTGTAAGATACCGTACATCTTACCAAAGCCATTGAACAAGTAATGTCTGTTGCCCCAGTTGCTTCCATATTTCTATCCAATGCTATATTCTTTGTCAGTCATAACTGTCTCAAAGATTTAGAAGTAGAAGAAGACTGAATTTTCCCTTTGGGAATGCGCACAATAAAAATTCTCAGCCGTGAACCTAAGGAAATGTTGGATTCTGTACATAGTCTCCACAGGTAGAAATTCAGAATAAACTATGCAAGCGTGCCTGCACGCTGCATACAATAACAGCTCTGAAACCTGTGAACTAACGTCCGTTCACAGAATCACAGAATCACAGAATCCCAAGGGTTGGAAGGGACCTAAAAAGATCATCTAGTCCAACCCCCCTGCAAGAGCAGGGTAACCTACAGTACATCACACAGGAACTTGTCCAGGCGGGCCTTGAATATCTCCAGTGTAGGAGACTCCACAACCCCCCTGGGCAACCTGTTCCAGTGCTCTGTCACTCTTACAGTAAAGAAGTTCTTCCTGATGTTAACGTGGAACTTCCTATGTTCCAGTTTACACCCATTGCCCCTTGTCCTATCACTGGATATCACTGAAAAAAGCCTAGCTCCATCATCCTGACACCTACCCTTCACATATTTGTAAACATTGATGAGGTCACCCCTCAGTCTCCTCTTCTCCAAGCTAAAGAGACCCAGCTCCCTCAGCCTCTCCTCATAAGGGAGATGTTCCACTCCCTTAATCATCTTTGTGGCTCTGCGCTGGACTCCTTCAAGCAATTCCCTGTCCTTCTTGAACAGAGGGGCCCAGAACTGGACGCAATATTCCAGATGCGGCCTCACCAAGGCTGAGTAGAGGGGGAGGAGAACCTCTCTTGACCTACTAACCACTCCCTTTCTAATGCACCCTAAGATGCCATTTGCCTTCTTGGCCACAAGAGCACATTGCTGGCTCATGGTCATCCTCCTATCCACCAGGACCCCCAGGTCCCTTTCCCCTTCACTACTTTCCAGCAGGTCACCCCCCAACCTGTACTGGTCCATGGGGTTGTTCTTCCCCAGATGCAAGACTCTACACTTGCCCTTGTTAAATTTCATCAAGTTTCTCCCCGCCCAACTCTCCAGCCTGTCCAGGTCTCGCTGAATGGCAGCACAGTCCTCTGGTGTGTCAGCCACTCCTCCCAGTTTTGTGTCATCAGCAAACTTGCTGAGGGTGCACTCAGTTCCCTCATCCAGGTCATTGATGAAAATATTAAACAGCACCGGTCCCAGCACCGACCCCTGAGGAACTCCACTAGTCACAGACCTCCAGCTAGATTCTGCGCCATTGACCACAACTCTCTGCCTTCTTCCTTTCAACCAGTTCTCGATCCACCTCACTACTTGATCATCAAGCCCACACTTCCTTAACTTATCTATGAGGATGCTGTGGGAGACAGTATCAAATGCCTTACTGAAATCAAGAAAAACTACATCTACCGCTCTACCATCATCCCTCCACCTAGTCACTTCCTCATAGAAGGCTATAAGGTTGGTCATACATGACTTCCCCCTCATAAAACCATGTTGGCTGTTCTTAATGACCCCCTCATCCTTGATATGCCTAGTGATGGAGTCAAGAATAAGTTGTTCCATCATCTTTCCAGGGATGGAGGTAAGGCTGACCGGTCTATAATTACCCGGGTCCTCCTTCTTGCCCTTCTTATAGATTGGTGTGACCTTTGCCATCCGCCAATCCTCAGGCACCTCGCCCATTTCCCACGACTTACCAAAGATGATGGAAAGTGGCCTAGCAATGACCTCCGCCAGCTCCCTCAGCACCCGTGGGTGCATTCCATCCGGACCCATCGATTTACAGATGTCCAGTTCAGTGGTGTAGCTGAAGAAAACTCAGGTAAACACGCTGCTGTTTCTAATTTGATCAGTATAACACCTTCAGACATTTTGTTCAATTTAAATGGGCAAGCTTATTCATTTTGAATGCCTTATTACATAATAACTTTTTTTTTTTATTTTTTTTTTTTAATCAAAGGAGAATTAACCCTGGAGCCTACCTGTGGCAAATAAAATATCAGTGTTGTTGGCTACATTTATGATACAATTAGCAAAAACACCAAGCTGTTAAACTTCTATCATTACAGTGTTGTTAAAGAAAATAGCATATAACACAGCAGGACATTGCTTAAAGATTTCTTGAGACAGGCAGGAAGTGTAGGAACCATCATTGCCAGACTTCAGGCTCCTGCTCTGCTGTGCAGCATATGGGTGATACAAAGAAATGGCCGTTTTTCACTGCAAAAAAACCTCCCTTGCAAGACAACAAGGACGCCAAAATTCAAGCCAGTTTCTTGCCATGCCTCAATGTTAACAGCCCCAAAAAGCTCCTAATTTGAGGTTAGATGAAAGTCAAGCAAGCTTACTATGTATTCCAGGAAACAAGCTAGAAGACAGTTATACAGACAACTGAAGCTCCATCATGGGAGGACCACTGCCAGGTCAGCCTCACGTCCTTCCTAGGGCTCTGCCTCATAACAGAGGCTCACCAAGAAAAATACATTTTTGTGATCATGTGACTTACAATCACACCAGTAACTAGTGTTTTCCCCCAAGTTACAGAAAACACATGCAACTAATATATTAAAAACATGATTCATCTGGAGAGATATTTTTCTGTGATTATTCAGGGATATCCTGCATTGTTACTAAAAGGGACAAAACTTTCTCAACTTAAACTTTTTAATTGACTAGAAGTCTGGAAGCCCTGAGGCCACATATGCACACTGCACAACAGACTGTTTTGGCTTTCCCGCTAAGAATCAGGACCAGCCTTGCAGTATTTTCCTCTTACTCATGAAACTGGAACTGAAAAAACAATGAATATCTCACACTGCACGGAAATGAGCTCAGCCCCAAGACAGATACTGGGAGCTTTAAATCCTCACACCAGAAGTTGTTTCAGTCCTGACAAAATATACATGTTTAGAATATTAAGCATAGGCTCTAATGGCAGGAGTCAGCATATCTGCACATTCTAGGCCACATTGCTGCAAAAATGTTGAGGTGGGGTTTTTTTGTTGGTGGTGGTGATTTCTTTTTCTGTCCAAAAAGTTGGAAGAATGGTTTCCAACAGAAGTTGGCAAGCAGCTCTTGTTACTTGTATCAGGAAGTCACTTGATGGTCTGTTATTCAACCACATCATAGATGCCATGAAAGAAGAGCTTAATATAAAAGTTAAGGTGCCCATACAGCCTGTCTCTACTACCAAGTTTCAGACAAAAGTTTTTTTTTTTTACATAGAAAGTCACGTAAAAGCTACATATAATTGCAAATATTGCCTGTTTTGAAAAAGGCTAAGATGAAATAGCATTAAGGGTTATAAAGGGGTTCAAATCTTCCCAATTTGAGCACAGAAGTCAAGAAGAATAAAAACAAATTCTTTAACATTTGAAAAGATGTAGATATTATATTAGTAGAATTCTAAGTTTTACTGTCCTCTCATCTCCCCAGGTTTGGCTATTTCAGGCTTTTTTAATGTCATTATTTCTCACTTGGCTCTGTGGTCCTCAAATTCTTACATACCCTTACACTTTGATCCCCCTTGTAGCTTTCTTCACTAACCTCCTACTTCCTATTCTACTGAAGTACTGAGACAACTTTTAAAAGGTTATTGTACATCTAATTGCACAGGCACCAATGATGCATTTCTTTGCTGTTTAATGTCTTTAAATTCTATGCTTTAGACCACAAAAACCAAGCCAGTTCTGCTTGCTCAGAAATCATTATCTGCACTGTTATTGATACTAGCAACAAGGGACCAGACTCCGCAACAGCAGAGCACAGAATCTGTGGCAGAGATGGAAGAAACTGAAGGAACTCAACGTCACTTTGGATTTGGTTCCTTTACAGTTTCAAATTGTTCTATGTTGCGCAGGAGAAATATGGTTTAAAAAATAATAAGGAAAGACAAGTAAGAGACCACTATTTCCTGTACTTTGGTCAGTTCAGTACATATTTTTTCTGCCTACAACCCACCAGTGGCGTATGGGAGAAATAAAGCGAGTGTGGGAAAGAGATGGGAAAGGGAAATGTACATTGGTTATTTTAGAAGGCTCCTAATAGCTGCTAGCAAACTATCTGGAAAAAGAGTGAACCAGTTCCAAACCTTCATATGTTCTAAAGCCAACTTGTAATAGAGGTTTTCAGCACTGGAGAGAATTAGTCACTAATTTATGCATCCAGGATCCATATGACCACAACTTTATGCATCTTGTTACTTTTCTTCAGCTACCCTTGTTTCTGAAGTGTTTTCTGTATCTCATTGAAAAGAATGAAAACTGTAGATATGATTTCAAAAATTGCTGAAGCAGCACTTACTAAATCATGGACTTGGGACTTGTGTTTGAAATCTGCCATTTTCTAAATTTTAATCCCACCTTTACAGGCATCACTCATTATCACCTGAAATTCAGGACCACAGGCAAGGAAGACTGTCTGAACACATGGTTACAAGAGAATGATTTTCCTAGCAAAGACAGACATGTGAAAGCTTTCAGAACTTCTTTTCCAACTCTTGTGAGTTTTTAATGATTTGGATAGCGTGGGTAGTGGAAACAGATGCTATCGTCTCTACATTTTTGGCAGAGGATAAAGCAGCAAAGGCTAACATATTCATGCTGTTTGCAAACTGATGTATACCACAGATCATCTTTCCAAAATACATTTGGGTAGGACAGAAAATATTCAGTTCTTGACGATATAAAATTATACCATTAATGTCCAAATATATCATTACTTTTTTTAAAAGAAAATTCCACCCCCACATCCACAATGCATAATCTTTCCTGTTCTCAAATCGGTAAAGGATACATATCTGGGTAGCCATTTAGATTCCTTCCCCTCCCTTGAAAGAAAAATCAGGCTTCCGAAGTGCTTTAGGATCTTCAGATGGAAGACACTTTGTATGAGTGAATTCCATTATTTACAGCTACCACACAGCATTCAGTACATCCATAAATAAGGCTTCCTGCAGTCTGAAGACTATATTAAGAGCCAGTGCAAGTAGATGTAACTTCACTGACATCAGCAGAGCCGCACTTACATCAGGCCTCAACATGATCTAAACACTGCTGCCTACAGTTTATACATTGTCTATTCTTATCAGAGAAACTTCTGCAACTTAGTAATTATTGTCTAGATCTGATCTGGAACTCAAGGCACACAAGCTACTCAAAGATCATAGACATAGAATAGAATCATAGAATAGTTAGGGTTGGAAAGGACCTTAAGATCACCTAGTTCCAGCCCCCCCTTGCCATGGGCAGGGACACTCACCCAATTCCATGTCAGCTTTCCATGATCCAGGCCCTAAGGAAGGCAAAGCTTACCCCTTCCCCATGGATGAGTAATACAAAGAAATCACCCATCTTAGTTTCACCTTAAGCTTCACCTCTCCTAAAGCAGATTGGTTTGAAGCCTTAAAAATTTAACCTTTAAAGATCACAAAGCAATAAAGCAGTTAAGTGTTAAGGAGAGCTGAAAGGGCTTGAAGCATTCCATCTTTCCACATAACACAACACATTACACCACAGCCTCTGCCACACATATGTATTCCTGTCCTTTGTGTTATCCCCTTTTAGCTAGTTGTAGGCTGTATGACTGAAATGCATCATGTAGCATATTTAATACACAGCATTTGTCATCCCATGACCTGAAAAATACTTCAGTTGCATTCCTGCAAGAGATTAAATTGCATTTTAAGTGGTGAAAGAAGAGGAAAGCAATTCCAGAATACATGCCACATGCTATTATCTGAGAACTTAATTCTGTAATTCATTTTGCACTGGCAGATTATTGTGTGAGTGTGTGTCAGCCTTAGGGCCAGTATGACTATACGGGTAAGTATGACCCAAAAAGGGAATTGGTTTCAGGATGAGATTTTCTACGCATTCCTATAGCACTGAGGCTCAAAAGAGGCACCAACTCCTATCAAGTAAAAGGCCACTCAGTTTGGACTGAAGATTACTTAAAATTGACAATAAAATGCAGGATATTTGGGGTGAGGGTGGTTCACAGATAGTTAGAAAAGAAACTACGACTCAAGATTCATTACCTCACCTTTGATCTGACCTTGATCTCCTACTGAAGAGTACTCTGGAAAGCACAGGTCCTATTGCTAGAATCAAGCTGATGTCATTGATGAGTAAATCATACTAGGGTATGTACTATGTTCAAGGCTGCATAGAACTGTACAAGAAACATGGGGGAGGAAATATTTTTCACACTGTGGGAAGCACAAGGACACTAAAAGGGAATGTTATTTTCTTGTTTCTATTAGCCATGTCCAGTAACAATTAAAAAACAAGATACTTATTATCATCTCTTTTATAGTGTGGTGAAAATATTGCACTTTGTTTAGTATTTTGGCTTTTAAAAGTGACAATTTGATTTTTCTGATTTCTGTATCTTTAGCAAAGTAATTACATGAGCTTTTACATAGCATCTTTTCAGAACAGCATGTCATAGGTTTTTGAAAAACAAATTTCAGGCAGTTTAAAACCAGACTTGCTTCACACCAGACTAATATGTAAAACATGTGGTGGTAGGAAAAAAAAAAAATCAAGTAGGCAAAACCCAAGTCTAAGTTGTATATTTTTTTATGTTTAAAACTATCAGAAATCTCCCCTCTTTTAAACTCTAAAGCTATTTCATATATACTATAGCGTAAGAATTATTAGGCTAATCCGTCATGGATCTAGGATCCTAGTCAGTTACAGTAAGAATCCTAAAATTCAGTTCAATGAATTTTACCAATAATTAAAGAAGCCACTAAAGAAGTTAAGTACACTTAAAAACATAAACATGTCATTGTTAAAAAATGTTTGCAGAATTGCCAGAAGAAGACAATTATGTATTACAGTGAGATGTTCAACTAGAATGGCTCAGCTTTCGGAATAAGCATTAAAGCAATATACAATATTTCCTTGTTTTCTCTCTAATAAGTAACAGTAGCTGAAGAGTTTAGAATGGTGGTAGAATCTTCAAGCACTCAGCTAGTCCCAGTTACAGCAGTTGCTCTGACAAACAGTGACTATGACCTGATGCGTTGGGGTCTTTAGAGAAAGCTGTTTTGGTAATAACTGCCTAGAGAAGGTATGACTGCAATAGAGAAGATGGGGAAAATAAGATGAGCTTTTTTTAATTTAATTACTGTGTACCATATCTAATACTTCTTATTCCACCTGTACGCTGGAGGCAATAAGCCCTACCAGTAAACCTTTCACCTTTCACATTTTTTATTCAAAGACTGTCAAGACAGATGGCAGTAAATGCCATCTTTATTGAATTATGATCTATAGTACTTTACCAGAAATAAGCAAGTATTAATCAAAGTACAAAGGTTTGAAAAAGGTAGAGCTGTGAGAGCTTTGGGAAGAGAACAGCTTGGCAGGCATGCTCTCATTTTTGACAAAAATTAAAATAAAGAAATATTACAGGAGTTAGAAAACTTGCCAGATATCAAGCAGGTTTGGATGAGGCATCTCTCAGACTCCCTATAAATCTTCAGAGCATTCCCTCTTTTGTTCTGTGCCATGTCTATGTGCTTAACATGACTGTACTCCTTGGTGAAAACATTTTTTTTTTTTAACATTTTAATTTCTTTTGTTTTCATTTTACTTAGTCACCAAACCTTTTCAATTACATATGGTTCTCCTTGGGCCCCTTAGTGGTCTGGGGTTTTAATTTTTTTGTGCGTCTTGGTTGTGGGTTTTTTCTAGGGGCTTGGGTTGTTTTGCTTTGGGTTTTGTTTTGGTCTTTGGTTTGTTTGGGTTTTTTTAATCTTTTTGCCTCTTCTTGTGGTCTTGCTGGCTCTTTGTCATCATAAGTTCATGCTTCTGCAATTCATTTTGGCCAAAGGACAAAATCAGCTCTAGCCTCTCAGAGCTGCTTTCTTTGCACTGCAGGTTGGAGAAGGGACACTGCAGTAAAACTGCATTCATGGGCTCAGCACAGATCCAGAAACAGTCTGCAATTTGACCCCTGCCTAGGAGGAGTTGTGAGCTAGTAAATAATTTGGTAAACCAAAAGTATATATTAGAGTTTGAATCCCTTAGTACACTGCAGCACTGGAAAGCTGAAGCTATTACTTCTAACAATCATTACTATTTTTCTAATTGCCAAAGGCTATTTTCTGTAATATAATAGAAGCTCTGAGAAAAAACAGATACGTAATGTAGTACACTCACATACAACCTAGGTCTAGCCATGACCAGAAACATGCTAATGGGGCACTGCAGCCCTTTTAGTCCTTTCACCACTCCCCATAAAACCAAACATGGCAAACAGTCCCAGCTACCCCATAGCACATCTACTGTTAGTGCCACAGAAGCAAAAAGGCTGACCTGGCTATAGATACATGGGAGGACATGAGCACACATTAGAAGAAATACCTATGAACGTCCTTTTCTCATATTAACTTTCTTTTATGAGCATGGTTTAAACACTAACTAGCAGGTAATTTGTTCATGCACTTGCATGCTGAATAGTCTGAATCAAAGACATCAGTTTAAACATACCAGACTTTGAGGAGAAAACTCTGACTTAAAAATTGTTTGGTTCAAATTGAAGCCTAAAAATCTGTCCACATCTACCCTAGATAAAAGCGTTTTCTCTAGTGAAATCCCACTATGAGTTATTCCAATAGCAATGCTCATTTCACAGTGCACTCTGCCATGCAGGTGGGACCTGTTAGGAGCAACAACACACTGGAACGTAAGCCTTGCGTAATCAATATTTATTGCTTACTAATATTAATTTTATTTATGTGTTCGTAGCCAGCCCCACGCTCTACAAACCAGCATGGCAAGAAAGTAGTAAAAGTTTTCACTGGCTATATGCATCTTCTATTGTATAAAAACATCTCCAAACACCTAAATACATGCATTTATGATGATTTTTAAAATTAAATAGAACAAAATACCAACCAATTTATCACTTGACATAAAACAAAACAGTGAGTGACTCCAGATGATGGATACACAAAAATGTCAATATGAGGCAAATTACAGTCTGAATGAGCAGCTCATGGAGCTGATTTGCCCAATGTACATATTACTCCATAGTAAACTTGATGTGAGCTTGCTTACCAACTAATAAAAGTGACTTACCCTGCAAATACAGGTGGGCAAAATCAAATGCAGTTTACGCAGAGGTCAGAGCGGCTGGGAGGCTGCTAACTACTCGCAAAGTTACCCTGCAGTAACTTAGCAATGTGCTTGCATTCTGGACTCCGAAGCATAAGCAGCTCGAGGCACCACAAAGCCTCTCCACTTATTAACAACAGGCAGTGGCTTGTAACACTGGGTGGTTATTTACAATTAAGGCTGGTTCTTTTTAAGGGAGCTAGTACAAGACCTGAGGAAAACTTAATCTTATAGGACTCAAATTTCTGTATATACCTAATTTGACACCTAAATAGCATCTTAAACTTCTCTGTATCCTTTCTTACTAACGTGCTACACTAATTATTATTCTCCTCTTTTCCCATGCAATATCCCATCCTGTTCTTCATAAAGAAGAATATTGATTTACCTACTGTTCATTGTTTGTTGTTACTGGTAGCTTCCTTCCCCTAAAAGCACTTTTTGTGACATTTGTCTGGTATGTTGGCATTTAAAGAAACTGTGGTTCTACTCTGCAAAGCACTTAACTACTTAAATTTGGTTCTGCTGCAATCAGTGAAGTAAAGTACTTGTGTAAATGCTTTGCTGAACTAAGGCATAACTAAATATCATGAATTCTAAAAACCTAAATTTCCATTTTGTCTCCGAAAGCACAGTAGTTCTCTGAAAGGCCAAAATAAATCTTCTGTACATCCTACTACAGTGCATGATAAATATTTTTACTTTTCTTCATATATATGTAAATGAATGAATATAAATATATAAATACATACCAAAAGATACAGATATTTGAGAATTAACACTGGCATGAAACAAAATACCTGGTGTTTGTTTTCTCACTTGCTCAACTCTTCTTATTTTAATATAATTTTTCCTAAAAATTAACATAGATATACACTATGAAAAACACCCAAACATTTTATTTATTAACACTTATTCTACCTTTTAAGTAGGATATTTTAAGTACTGTAACTACAATTTGGACTTTAGATCAATATTGGGTACCAAACCACCCAGGCACTTTCTGTATGCTTCTGTCTCAGATAGCAAGTTCTATCAGATCACTACCAGTTTCAAATTGTAAAGAACCTCTGTAATATATCTTTAGTTCTACTATTAATTCTGGTTGACTTTTGCCAGACCTGTGCTAAGTGTAGAACAAATAAAAATTTTCATTATTTTTAAGTCATGCTTCTGCAGTTTTTAAGACAAATATTTCTTTCAGAAATTAGGTAACACCATTCTACTGGCAAGATTTGCAAAGCACACATGTTAATCTGTTCCATAAGGGTTTAGAAACTGGTTTCTTCCAGGACATTTTTATCTGTGGGAGGACAATGGGTCAAGCAGCAAAAGCTAAGCAGTTACTCCAATGTAAACTTATCAGTTATTCGCCATCTGCAGTTATTTGCATTCAAAACTAGAAGCACAGATGACTAGAATCTAGTCCATGGATAACTTAAGAGATAATTTACTTGGGCAATGCCATGTCAGGGCTGCAGCAATGAAAAATGTAGAGGAAAGAAAAATAAAAATCCAACAATAAGAACTTGAATAAAACAGTTTGTAATGTCTATTTCTCCCTTTCTCCTCCTATTTCAATCCCAGGTTGTTTATTACTAAATACAGAGCACAGGAAATCTGATGCACAGTAATGTAAATTCAAGTTTAATGATGCACTGAAAATATCTTATTGTTACCATGACCAGTGTCTTTCTGGATATAAAAGAATTTATAGGATTCTAAAATAAAACCCTAAATCCATTATACTTTTCCTACAGAAAAGTAAAGACTGATTGTTAAGGACAACAGTAACAACATTTTGGCGAAATACAGACCCCACTTGTCATTAGTGGTCAGAAACTAAATTAGATCTCCCAATATATTTTTCTGTATACATTCTAAACAATCTTCTTGCTATTTGACCCATGTAATTTCAGAAAATAGGCTGAACACTGGTAAGTTTGACAAAGCTGCTGTAAAACAGACCGCTCTACAGCTCTGTTTCTGATATATTCCTAGATTAAAATAGCTGGTAATTTACATCCAAAGATGTAAAATAAACAACTCTTGAGGCATTCAAGTTGGAAGTACAGCTCCTTCTGCAAAACTATGAATAACTTATTCACTGGCATCAACAGTAATTTCATCTAGATTGCAGTCTTTACACTGTACACACTGAAGGGATATTAAATACAACAGTATTAACTTCTACCTTTGTTATCAAGCCATACCTCTCACTCCTTGAAACTGAAAACAATAGCACAAAAATAAAAGTAAAGAAAGAACAACATGACCAAAATTAACTCTGCAAATCCAGAGGATATGGATAACTGTTTGTGAGTCTATTGAAATGCTTAAATGAAAACCCCCATAAGCCTTAAAAATACAGCTACATGGTAGCCCTACTTATAAAGCAAGAATGACATTTCTGATGCAAAAATATTAGACCACGCTGAGTGAAATATATTACACACTTGTTCCAGGTTGGAGGTCCATAAAGACTGTTTATTCTTTACCTTGTTCAGATACTTTTGAGAACTCAGATTAAAAGGGGAAAAATTGAGCGAGAGACAAACATCACATATTCAGTATTTTACTATCAGTTGCTTGGTTTCGTTTAGCGCTAATGCATATATACTTTGGTGCTTACAAAGAGAGTTCCAAGGAACACTAGGTGTTATTAGATTGATAACCAACTCATATCCCCAGCAGGTGGCTCATAAATACTTAAACATATGCAGATTAGGTGGGAGAAGATAGTCTTCATTTGTGGTTTTAGGTCATACTGATATGATTATCTCTTTCAAACAGAACTAAATAGATGTATCAGAAGGGGTAAAATTCTTAATGGAAGGAAACACAAATAGTTTCTAACCTGCTGGTAAGGTTAGAAATGTCACGGGTTGTTGTCATTGCCATGGAACAGAGAGTTCTTCATCTTTTCAAAAGCCTTTTCATATTCACAGGTACTCAGATAAGTGACCATTACCACGTGCAGGAAAAGGACAAACAAATAGAATGTAGCTCATTCATTTTGGCCTCTCCTGTACACTTCTATTGTTTTCTAAGTTTGCAGTCATCTGTTAATTGTATAATGGGAGTGTATCACTCCTTTGCTCACTGAAAAGACACTTCTATGTGCACCAAGAAGTATCATGTCTTTTGGGAAGCTACTTTCTCCAAATTTCCATAAACTCTGTATTCATATGGGTGCCTGGCACACTATTAACGCAGGCACAGTTCTGTCAGAAACTGAAGGCAGAATCAAAAGGAAGATTTGAACGAAAAAAAAATTAAAGTCTTTGATGATGTTTCTCCACACTTTTATTTTTAAGCAAGACAAAAAAAAAATTTGGTAAGTGAAGCAGTGATATAATCAGCAAATTTATAACACTGACAAATTATATCAGTCTATCAATCATGAGTCATGATATGACCAAGGCAACTGACCTGATGTATCATTCAAAATATTTTAAAGAAAGCTCATTATGTTCAGTAAATCACAGCTATTAAAATAAAAGAATTCCTAGCAAATTAACATTTTCAGACATCAAATATGATCTTAGTCGATTTTTGTGTACAATTTATGCAATGTGCCTGATATGTGCATAGACATTCAAATAGCATGAACAGGTAAAGCACAATGAGCTTTGTAATGTCCAGCATAAGACCGCAAACAATTCATCTCTCTGCACATCTGGTTACAAAATTATACAGCAGGGAAGTCAGTGGTGTGCATAGCTCATACCTATGGTTGATGCTGCCTATGGACAGACAAAAGCATCTCTAACTAGACAACTGGGTTCCTTTAGGCACTAGCAGCATGCCTTCATTTAGTTTGATTTCAGTAAGCGAGCTTTCAACAGTGACTGCAGTGCAAGGTTATAATTACATCAGGAGTGGAAAGACACTGAAGCCTAGATTCTGCAAAGACAGACATGTGCTTAGCTTTCTGCGCTGTAAGAAACCCCATTTATCTCCATGAAAACACTGCTCCCTGTGTATGCAAATACATGCATACATGGGGTGCAGGCTGGAATTTTATTTCAATCATTTAACTGTGCAAACCTGCCAATTTTGATCAAATTTTATCAGTCTACTGAAAATGAAAAATTGCTGTCACCCCTGGCTGAGACTAATGCTATGAACCCCTCATTGTTCTTGGCCCAGCAATAATTCTAGCCTAGAATGACAGTTTTCGTATCACTAAAAAGACAGGTCGATGGAATGATATTCACATTGGCACAGATGGCCAGAGAAAGGCCTAGTGCATGGCAATTACGGGCATTGAGGTTTGATATGATCAGCTGTTACCAGAAGCTCACACTGGAGCTGCTATAGCAGAGGACGCAGTCATAGACACAGAACAACCAATAGACACAGAACAACCAATCTGTTAGACCTATACCAAATGACAGAAGGAGCCAGAGAAGTAGGCTGCATAAAGGGACACACAATTTTAAGTCATACAGGACTCACCGTTCCTACCGCAAATTGGTAGATGAGAGTATCCCACTAATGGAAGAAAACTGTCAAGCAAAACAGGATAGGATAGGAGGTCATCAAGGAAGCAAACTGGCAACAGTCCTATTTTGTCTGTGCCAGAGCTCTGCTGCTGCCGTGACACTGAATTCACTTCAGGCTAACTAACATTCATGAGCCTGAAGTAACAATTACTTCAGCCCCTTCCTGTATCCACAAGGGTCTATTGCAAACCCATCTCTTCAGGTTTCCTCCTTTACCCTAAACTGACTTTCTATACCACACTGCCTATTCTCCTTCCTTTTTCTTTATGCAAATGATGCAGCAGCAAGTACCTGGGAGGCTCCCATGCATGGAGATCAAAGGGAGAATCCTGGGCATCAAAACGTTTATTGATACAAGTAAGAAACAACAGCATTTTGCCTATAGACTTATGATGCTTCTGTAAGCTCAGAAAAGTGCTCAACTTATAAATAAAATATCCTACCAATATTCCGAATATCCTGCTAACCATGTTGATTCTCACTGCTGAGCTTCTGCCTGGACCTTCCCTTGCACATGTTCTGCACAAGGCACAAGCACCATGCACATCCAGTAGCCTCCCCATGAAGGCAAGTTATTCCATCCTTCTGTGAGGAAATGGAGGTTCATTCCTAGGTTTTAGGAGGTTTATTGTTATATCAAGAGGAGCACCCAGCAGCCTGGATTCCTCTATGCCAATACAATGTACTCCAGAGGATGCAGTATTGGCATAGAGGAACAAATTCTGGGAACACTTTCTCCTAGGGAAAGCTGAGAGTTTACCCACATCAGCAGCTAAATTCTGCCTACAGACACAGATTTCTCTTAGTATGAACTGCTCAGGTGTTATACTGGAAACTGTTTTGTGAGGGATCCTGTCACTGAGAGAACTCAAAAGTAACATCACAGCCATATATAAGAATATGCTATGAATTAAACATTTCACTGAAGGTGAACATGCATGCAGACTGATGCATACAAGATCTTCCCAACTGATTCTTTAGAGGCACTGAACTTTTCAAAAATATGCTAGTTTTGGAATGGAAATTGCCTAGCAGTGGTACTTAAGTTGCAGCTGGGCCGCTTATCATGTCCAAAGCTTTCCTAGTACACAGCAATGTAGCTAAATTGGAATCATTATTCTAGCTTTCATAGTAGGCAGCGCTATCATTATGGTCACATCTAGAGTTCCATTTAAAAGTTCTGTTTTCAATTATTATAATTTGCTGGGGAAGATTATATAGGGAGCTGAAAAAGCAGAGGCACGGATGGTGACAAAATTTTGATGCTTCACCTCTGCAAGTATATTACTTATTTTATTAATTTGGAATACATATCTTACAACTGCTTAATTTATAAATGTACAAGAAAAGGATAATTGTTCCTGTTTCCCTCCACTACACCATCATCATCCATTACCCACAATACCCTTTTAATTTTCTTATTATTATTAGTTATAGATAGAAGTTATACAACACAATGACAAAATAGCAAGTAAGGTAGCTCCAAATATAAGTAATTTATGGAACTGGTATTGTACCACTACACCATCCTAAACTCACAGATATAAATTTAACATTCAGAAAACACAAAGAAACCTATTAAATTAAAAGTTTAATGTAAAAACCTTAGCAGACCCTTACAGGTAGCAGTTAACATCTTTGCACACACATCTCCTTTTACAATACCTCTAACTTTCTCCCCCTCCCCCCCCCCCCCCCCCCTTAATTTATGTGATTTCATCCAGGCTATAAGGAAAAGAGCTGAAGCTCTGCTAAAACATTCTAATGGCTTGTAAGATGTTGTTTTCTGTTTTACCTATCACCACTTATAAGTAAAAAGTTATTTTATGCTGGTCATGTAGAACACATCTCCATTGCACATTTCCTGCTTTTCTCTTCCTAGCTAATAACTTGTAGTAGGGATTTAAGTTAAATGGTTCTACACCTTGACCTCCATCTTGATGTGAACCATAGGTGGCAGAGACTGTATTAGAGCTGTCTCTGGGGTGTTATGCAAAAGATTTCAGTGCTTATATAGTAAAGAAAATTGGGCTTTAGTGCTAGCCTGCTGAGTATGCACTATAATTCTTTTTTTTCAGCAAGGTGTTTTATGGGATTCAGTGCTTTCAGATGCCACATATTTGGTACAAGGTGGCATTACATTTTTCATGAAAGGTTCATTAGCTAGGTATACATGTTAAATTTAAGACTTCTGCTTTGTAGATAAGTATGCCAAGTGGCTGACAGAAAATCTAAATCTCAGAAACTAAATCCTTTCTTTTTTAAAAAAGAGACATTGTCTAAACAGTGTGATTCAATATAGATGTGCTGGGAAAAAAACATCACAGAGGAAAATATTGCCTCTTATAAACATACAGACTGTACAAAACCAGTAAAATCTGCTAAACCCATTTCTGTTTTACTTAAGATCAGTCTGGTGATATTGCTCCAGACCCTTATACAGCAAAGACCTAACTAACATAATGGATTGCAGGGCTGGAGTTACTCTTCATAAAAGAGAAACCCTTGTTGAGAGCTGAAACTTGTCTTGTGAGACAGAACTCATCATGCCCAATGTTACCTCATCATAACTCCTTCTTTCAGTCATACACAGGGGAAAAAAGCCAGCTCTTTCCTTCTAGTTATTTAACTTCAGTCTGTCACTACATATCATCAGACTACTGAAGCGTGAGGTCTTTGGGGCAGAGTCTGTGCCTGGGGATATACCACTACTGAGCTCAGACCCCTGGAACCAACAGTTCAGGTTGAGATATTTTATTACATCCTGATTTACATAATACAGATGCTTCCTAGATCTACCTATGTCTGTGTATATATATATACACATTCACAACACATATACATACACACACAAACATATCTATATATTCACACAAACATCAGGCCAAATACACACGAGCAGGAATTCCACTGAACAGAATCCAAAATCATGATTCATTGTGATCCATCACCAGTAGGATTTCAAATTTGCTAAGAGCCTTTTCCTGAATTATCCTTCAGTGTCTTTTAGTACTTAGCTATTAATATACAAATGAAAGTTAAAGCTTCATGTACCCCACCCACACAGCGGAGCTGTACTCTGCTTGCTACGGCATTCATAAATTTTTAAGTTACTTTTGATTCCCAAAGCTCTTATTGTGAAATGCAAAACAATCAAAATCAGTTTATTTAGGATAATCTTGATCTTACCCAGCTATGAGAAAAACAATTTTGGTTTTGCTCGAGTTGAAGAATATAACATTAAGCTAGTTCAAGAAAAGAAAGAAAGAACATTCCCTTTTTTATTTTTTGGAAGTCAAATTAGAGCTATCTGCCATTCATAAATTTTCATGCCCTTTTTATATATATAAAACATTATTAAAATGAGTTGCACATATAATCCCTCTTAATATTCCATTAGGCAACTGTGCTGAATGCAGTTTTATTTGCATGTGCTATTTACAACCCACATGTACCAATGTTCTCTTCAGTTCATTTAACACACATTTAGACAGGAGATAAAACATTACAACTACAACAAGACAGTGTATTTGGAGAACATATACAACCTACCCAGAACAAGTGTACAAGTCTACCCTAAAACAGTTTAAGCTGAGAATTTAATATAAGAGAAAAGACCTCGGGGAAGGGGGAGAAAAACAGGGGTTTCTTAGACATTAATGATGTATTTGTTCAGCTAAAGTATTATATTTTCATTTTGCTTTTGATACAATAATTCCTGTCATGCATTACCATTACCCTAGCAGTCTGATCATAATGAAATAATGAAGTGGGCTTATGAACCTCGGCTACAGAATACTGGATAGTCATCACCATCCTTTGTGAATGGATACCACAAAAAGAGCTTCGTTTAGATACTGTCAATTCTTCCTGTGTTCATATAATTAGTATTTCCAAGGAACAGTATCTCTACCTACCTAATCTTCTCTCTTCATCAACATTGTTTTTCTCCTCTCAGTTACCATTGTTTCCCCAACCTTTCCTTGCTTTGTCCTGTGTGTTCCAGCAATATATTCTTTCATCTACTTTTTTAAAAATGTGATTGCTAGTCCAGAACGTTTGGGTGTTTTATATCTAACTCAGCCACTTCCTGGCATACACATTTCAGAACTTGTCTGAGTCATTTTTAACCTTTGTTCAGCTTTTACTGCCAGGACATAAGTCTCAATACGTATCAGATGTTTCATGTATCATTAAAATACCATACTATCTTATTAACTTTCTTTATCTGAATGCACCAGTATTTCAAACTGCATTCCACATGAATAGTAGCTTTTCCTGTCTTCTCACCAACTCTGCAAGTAAGAATTTCCTCCACCATCCCAGAATAGTTGCATCTTGGGGTTTGGCTCAAGCATGCACTTTGATATTATATTATCCCATTACACTGGAATGCAGCAGCCATACTAAGAGGGGAAAAAAAAAAATAATTAAAAACCACACATACTACAGGTAGTAGCAAATAAAAAATTGAAGAATCTCCAGAACCATGATGGGGAATACTGAATTCTAGTTATTAAGTGAGTTTAAGGTTATCTTTCAATGCCTCCTCTCACAAGGCACCCAATTCTGGGGAGAGAAGGAGGAGACGCACTTAAGCAGATGTATGCCAGTGACTTAGAACAAAGCAACAGACTAACTAAATATGCCAGTTTTAGAAATAAAAAACACAAGTCATGATTGAGATATAAAAAAAGACACTTTTAACTGTTCCATTAAAATAATTGTAAATACTATGCATAACAATTTTCCGTAGTTAGCTAAGACCCTGCAAAGCTGTGTCCTTAATAAATGAGGTTCATCTGTAGTAAATGGCTTGGTACAACTCTGGCGTCTCTAATCAAATTTGGGACAGATGAGTTCCATAGATTCAGTTTATTTCATTAATTTACAACTGCTTAGTGCTTATGGTAGATGGTCAAATGATATTATTTGTGACAACACTAAATAAAAGCAGCAAAGGAAAATGAGGCACATGATATATTACTAGGATAAATCATACCACAAAATGTAGGCAGATGAAAGCCTACAGCAGCAACACTTAGCACACTTCATTTGATTCCCATTCGTCAGCTTCAGTGCCAGTGGCTCAAAAAAGAATGCAAAGGTAAATGAACACCAAAATATGATTTACAACACTTGAAAAAGAATCGCACAGAAATAAATCAAAATTCTAGTGTTGTTTTAAGCCAAGGTTTATTCAGAATATAGGACTTTTATAGTAATATACTGCTAGTGTAAAACCTTCACAGTACAAACACAGACATAAAAAAAAAAAAAAACAAATAAAATAAACCCTATCCACAGCTATGCCTGTCTATGCAAGGGTTAGATTTTCCTCTTTTTCTTAATTTTTTCTTTTTTTTCTATTTTTTTTTTTTTTTTTTAGTAGACAGTTATATTCATTCCATCCTAAGGAATATGCACCTAGGAGTCACCTAAAGTTTCAAGTTGTATGCCTATGGGTCATAGCTCAGAGGTGGTGCAGGCAAGGGGACTTTGCCAGCTAGTGAGGTTTCCCAGCCCTCACCAGTTCCTGTGTAATATGGTGGCTCCCCTCTTCAGCAACACTTCATGTCAGATGTAGCTAGTTGACAGACTGGTCAACTGTATGTCGTGCATGGAACTACTACTGTTGGAAAAAAGTTGGGGTGCTCATTGCTAAGGGGTGAGGTATGTGATCAGGAACAGATCAAGAGCTGCATAAAACACAAAGCCTGAAAGATCTCAGCATATACAAAATGGAATTTTCCAACAGCCTGATTATCCTGGAGCAAACTCCAGGACTGGCAAGAGTTGTATGTAGCAGCACATAGCAGGACTGAAAGCAGCAAATATTGCCCAGACGTGCAGAAGTGAGGAGCCATTTGTGCAGTAGCCTGCCCATTGTCCACCTTGCAAGAGACACCAGCCCACAGTATTGGCCTACAAAAGTTCTTGCACATTTGCTCTACAATTCATGGGGGATGTTTTCTCCATCTCTTCTGACACTGTATGAGCCACTGTTGGGACACAGTAGGTTGATTAAATGCATAAAAGCTTCAAACAACTAGACACATATTGCAGGTTTGTCCTGTGTGAAACAGGAAACAGAGAAAATGAGTCTTAGCATGCCACACCGTATCTAGGTCAGTCCTACCTGGACTATCTTCAAACAGCCACGCTGTATACTGTTCTTCGACTAGTAATATTTCACAAGTATATCAGCATTTGTTATTACACTAACCTTACAGTGTAGATTGGTTTTGCTTTCACTAATTGGAGCTGTTTCTCAAGTTTAACTAATCCACAGCTCCAGCTTTAATGTTTGGTTTCTTTTTTTCTTAATTGCATGTATGAAGGAACATATTGGAATGATTTCTGATCACCTACTGTTATATCTCCTAAGATTTATATCCTGTATTTTTACTAACAGGCTAAAAAGCAGCAGCAAAAAAAAAAAAAAAAAAAAAAAAAAAAAAGCTTTGATGATAATAATAAAAAACAACCCTAACCCTTATTTCATAACTGTAACATCATTCCCAGAAAGATGCTTTCCTGGTGTTTGCTCCACAAATGCTTTTTATACTACTGAAACTTAAACTGTAATACTGTTGCAAGTAGGGATGAAACATTAACAAATTTAGGCTACTAGAGCTGCATGAAGTTAAGATTATACATTCCAAAGGCTTAAATAGGTGTTTGCCTAAGAGCAGAAATCTCTATGGAAAACAAGTCTGAGAAAGAAAACACCAGTTGGGTTTTCATTCTAGTATCACTGAAATGGCACTGGGCTTTTTCTGTTAATGACTGAATAAATCAGAATTTCAACATTTTTTCCCTAGTTATTCCATGTTTGAGGAAAATCTGAACAGCAGCTGAAGAAATAACTCTTTACAAAAAAAAAATGTAGAGTCCTCAAATTTGACTTGGTCAGGCAGTTGGACTAGATGATCCTTGTAAAGTCCCTTCCAACTAGAATTTTCTATTCTATTCATATCAGCTGATTTACTCCCAGGAAAAAAAAAAAAAAAAAATAAATGTGGTTTAATTTATCATTACAGCTACAGTAAGAATCTGGAAGGTTGCCAGTGTTCTTATTGGGGTGGGAAAGATAAGGGTGATCCAGGGAATTATAAACTTACGCCCCTCATTTAAGTACCCGAGAAAACTGTTGAGAAAGTCATTACAGATGTCATTGTACAGTACCAGAGGCATAAACCAGCTTCGTTTTCTGTAAGTGTAAACTTTGAATTCTTAGAAAAATTAAAACAGTGAATAATGGGAGAAATTATAAAAATAAGTTACAGAAAACTGTAACCTAAGCAGTTTGCGGTGAAACAACTCTCAGCTTTTTATGGTGAAATAAGTGTAAATTTCACAAAAGAAAAGAATTACAGAATGAATCTTACAGCTTTTGGCATGAAAGCTATTAAATATCATTTGGTGACTGAATGCACAATTAACCTCTTTCCCTTCCCCTCCTGTCCTGAAGCAGGCAGTCTCAGCACTGTATGGTTGAGCCACTAGGTTTATCTTACATTTTTATAACTAAGACAACTTTCCACAATCTTTCTCTAACAGAAATGCAAAGTCTTTTCCTGCTTGCTTTGAATTTGGAACAAATCCTAACACAGCGCCTTTCCCACCAGCAATAGCTCTAATAGATTTTGAGAGAATCAGGCATAAAAAGCACCCTACCAACACACCACGCCAGCACCACCATAGATATAAACAGAAATGTAAAGTTTCTGGTTGGTGAGAGGATCTCCTTTAGTGCTCATCACACACAGTATTATTTCCCACCTGCAAAAAAAAATTAAAAAGTTGAAAAGGTAATGTTTGATGTCTATGATTCAGTATTCCTGCCATTGACTGAACAGGCAATTAAGTACTGCATCCAAGAAAAATGATCTATGTATACACAAGGACTGGTAGAAGTAATTGTGTAGTTGGTTAAACTTAGAGAATGTAAAAAAAACCTTCTGAGGTGGTTAATGCAGTCTGCAGTAGGCATCTGACAAACATCAGCAGGCTGGAGCTGTTGGAGCCTGATTCTCAGCCCCTCCATAGCTTTTGTGATTATTCACACCTGCACAAGGCAGGTGTAAAGCCAGTGTTCAGATCTGACAGTGTTTACATGCACACAGCACAGCTGTGAATGTTGACAGAAATCAGCTTAAAGCACTGTCTCATCCCAGCTCATCTACTCATGCTATTTTAAGACTGAGAAGCTGCAAAAAAAATCATGTCTATTGCCTTATAATTCAATGTCCATAAGAAGTTCAGAATATACTTTAATGTCCTTCTAACTGGTTTAATAAAATCTATAATTAATTAAATGAGGCTCATAAATGTTTTGATGTTTTAGATATAATGTGACCTGATCAATATATGTAAATTACTTGTCCATTTTATTCTTGGAGAAAGCATTTGATGTTCATAAAAGTGTCAGTAACTACAGCTTCCAACAGAAAATTCTGAATTCTATTTCATTATTTTAACCATTAACAAGATATGCAAATAATCAGCCCAAATAAAACAAGCAGACTCTGCTCTATTTTAATCTATTGCATTAATAGTCTGAATGACATTCAAAAGTATCAGACTGGCAACAGCAGCACCAGAAAGACTGGCAGGGTCCTAAGAGTTATATTTTCCCCGTGCTCCTACTGTGGCTTCCTCCACAGGGCTGAGTCTGGAAGGCAGAGCTACTGGTGTGCTTCAGCCATCACCAGGACTAGATGAAGTTGGAGGTCGGCAATGAGAATTCATGCTTTCTTGCACCTCCTTGGCATCCCAGGTTACACCCATGTATGAAAGCAAGCAGCAAGGAGAGGAGGAAGGGATGGCAAACCAGCAAAACTCATTGAAAACCCTGTGAGTTTCATCACTGGGAGCTGGAAGTGTGGAGTTGAGTGCAAGCAGAGAAGCCCTCTGCTCAAAGCCATGTAAACCTTCCAAACTTAAATTGATGACACCTTCATGAAGAATGACAAATCCTGAACAAACCACAGGTTGAGAAAATAACTCATAAATTTATCTTTGTCAAAATATTTATCTCTGTCAATTCAGGAATTTTTACACACGGCTCCATACAGTAATCGTTTTATTCATCACTGCTGTCAGACTACTGTCACCTATACCTTGCTCATAAGTAACTGTGCATCCAAATTCAATATTAAGAAGTCAAAGTCATATGGCACCTGCCTGTCGTTAACATGCAGGAACATAAGTCTCAATCTGTTGCAAATGCCTACTGAGAACTTGATGGTTCCTGTGAATGTCTCCCATTTTTTTTTTTTTTTTTTACATTAATTCTTTAAAAAGTTCAAAGGGGAAGAAATTACAAAAACAGCAATGAAAAAGTCCTTATGAAAGTCAAAGGATTTGCAGGTTACACACAAATTAAAGATAGGGGCTGTCCAACTCCAATGGAAGAAAAAAAAAAAAAAGCAACACGTGTTCCTATGAGTGGGAGAGCAAGGTACAATGAAAGGAAAAGGAAGGGAGTGAAAAATAAACAGTAAATATTCATTAATTCAACACATAATTTTGGAAGGGAGGAAAGGAGCAGACCATTTTAAAATAAAGAGATTATAAGAAACTGTTATTGATCCCAAGGGATGGAGAAGAAAGCAGATCAGGAAATGTTTACATAGATAAGGGAGTTACGTAAAATGGCTGGTCTATTGCCCATGAGAGGTTTCAATTAATTCTCCAATCATCACAACAGTAGGATTACAATGAAAGCATTCATCTTCCTGGGGTTGGGACAGAGTCAAGAGGTTTCAAAAGCCATTCTGGAGTTAGTTTAAGGAATTAAACTAAATAAAATGGGCAAACATCTATAGTTTAGCATTGAGAATAAAGTTTAATATACATGGCTAAAACCTCCTCTAACCAAATGGTATATAGGTAGTAAATTTTTAACAGATAAAAATATACGAAAAGCTTGTGTAGATTAAGTCATTTCAAACAATTCCTATGTAAAATTAACTTTCAAAACCAGTAAAACTGGGTGCACTTCAGTTACAAGAAAGCTTATAACTTGTACATTGCTTTTATTCATACTCATCCTCGGTACAGTATTTTACTTAAATGAGGAACAACACACTGCTGTCAAAAACCTTACGAATACCTGGTACTCTTCAGCAACATTAAAGCTGTGTCACCGATCTTCCAATGCTAAAATAAATGAATGAAAGGTTCTGCTGCTCTGAGGTCTCAGTACATTAGCAGACTTATGTGCGTAATGTGATGCAGTCTATATATTTCCAGGAGGCTTCTGAAAGTACCAACCTTTACAATATTATAAATAACACACCAGCATCTTAGCTGAAGGCAAAGATATAAAATGGATTAGCTAACCTCACGCTAAGGGAACTAGGAGCATCCATGCCAGGCAGTACCCAAGTTGAGGGGTGCTAAATTGAGGGGACTATCAGTAATTTCTTTCAGCTCTTCCTGTTGAGATTCACAACTCCATCTACGCTTTGCAAATACTTCTAAACCTCAGTCAGTAACTCCAGGAGACTCAAATTACATTCTCTTTCCTTCTTCCCCCAGACTCTCACACATCCATCCACTTAAGTCCACTCATTCATTCTCCTGCCCTCCAGACACACTTTTTCTTTGTCCCATTTCCACCCTGGATAAATCAGTCTTGTACACACTTGCCAGAATTATACTGCATATCGACACCAATCAAGCATGCAGTATTTCTGCTGAAAACATCCAGTGGTCCCAATTGGCAAATCTTCCCTAATTATCAACCTCTGTTACTCCTTGCCCCTCTTCATCCTATTGCCTAAAATCGCATTTTGAATGTTTATTTTTAAATTTAACTTCAGATTGAGTAGATATTAATTTAGGTCTCTTATTCCCTACTTAGATAAACTCTATGCATTTCTTCTAAACGCCCAGCACAAGACAATCTTTTTGTTGTGGTGTTTGGCTGCTTACTAGGTGAGCTGGCAAAGACTAAGAAACCCATCAAGGGGAAAAGACAAGCAGAAATGAAAAATAAATAAATAAATAAATAAATAAATAAATAAATAAATAAATAAATAATTCAAGTAACTAAATAACTAACATTTTCTCTGGCTGATGCACTGGCTCATCTCCGGCAAAGTTTGTCACTTCATAAACTGACCCAAGGCCATTAGCTGTGGTGCTGAGTTTCATTTTAAGTTCAGACGGACACCTGGCTGTTACAGGGAGAGTGCTACAGCATCTCCAGGCCTACACGCCTGATAGTTGGGGTTTATATTTATATATATATATATATGTATGTATGTACAAGGAAAAAAAATAAAAAATAAAAAAAAAAAACTAAGATAGGAAATCAAGGATTCCAGGTGTAAGTAGTAAAGAAAAAAATCCAGTTCCAAGTATTAAAGAGGGCCAATTCTGCATTGATACGAAACAACGTAACTGGTTTGTTTTTTAAGCATCATTTTACTTTCAAAGTTCAAGGCCAATTCCCTACTTGTTTTGGTAAAGTGAAGTGATAAATTGGGTTCTCATGGGTTGTGGTGATACATTTTCAGTTACTGGAAAAATCTTATCTTGTAATTTACAGCAACTAGGATTCAATCTCCCTCTGCCTGAAATCCTGTAAAATGCGCTTAAATGGGGCTGTCAGGGCTTTTCACTTGGCAGCTCAGGGGCCATATCCCTGCTGCAAAAAGGACAGTCAGGTAATGCATGGACAGTCAGTGAAATTATAAAATTAACCCAGCTGGAGCCTGGGCTGGGCTCACTGCCAGGGCTAGAGGCACCCTGGCTGCGTGAGGGCTGAGAGCTACTGGCTACAATTGTGGTGACACTGGTTTGCAATGGTAGCGTGGGTCATGTCATGACCGGGGGTGTCAAAGTGTCCTGTAATCAGGTGCCTCCAAAAGGTATCCCAGGCCCTGCCTGTGGCAGCAGATGAAGAGCTGGCCTGCTCAGTGACCCCAGCACAGATGCATAGGGCTTTGGGAGGCAGTTTGCAATCCAAGTCATGGCAGGACTTAGGGGCTAGGTGTCCTGTTACTTTTCTGCCTTATCCCTCCACTAGAAATGGGGTGAGCTGGGGCAAGATTCCTACTTCAAAATATACAGAATAAGACACCTGTGGTTTGTTTGCCGGGAGGGGTGGGGTGGTGGAGAAAAACCAGAAATTTTCAATATACTCAATTCTGTTCAGGTCAAAGATCTTCATGCTGTTTCACAATTTAAGCCAATTAAAACAGTCATGAGTTTCTCAGGGCCCAGCCAATGTTGCTAAGCAGATTCAGGTTTAGTTCTTAGGTGCTCCCAGAAATCCCCACTTACGTGGGAAGGAATAACATGAAGGGCATGTGCAACTTCTAATCTTTCAGTGTTTTTCCAACATTGCATTTTTCAGAGCTTAGACCACTTTTCCAGATGCAGCTGCACCACAGGCAGGAATGACTGACTTGTTCCTCCTGTGATGGAGTGTTTTTAGATATACTGACCAAAACTCAAAGGACTCTCTCTATTCCTGGTGCTCGCTGAACTCTTAGACAAGATCTTCTGTTCATTACTGCACCCCTTTTTTCCTCATTTTTTTCCACCCCCTTCAGTATTGCAGGAAAGTTTCAGCTTTTCAAAATACTTTATGCAAACATATTGCTTGCATACTTCTAAGATGAAACTCATTTTGGTATTTACAGGGCATGGTTTGATTCTCTGTAGATGATATTTCATTATTTCCTTGTCTTTCTGGTATTTGTTTCTTCTTTCCATTTCAGCATCTTTCTCAAATTGAATAAGAAAAATGTAGATTTATTCCCTCATCTCTGATGAACAAAGACACTGAATATGTTCTTGCAAGAAACTGTCATCATATTACAAAAGTATAATCATACAAGTATCAGAAAAAAGAACACTTAAGAATTAACAGCTTTTAATGGGTACAAGAAATAGCTTCTAGAAAACAAACCATAGTTAAGAATATCTTGACCATAGCCACATGAGAGCATATATTTTCCCTTACATCTAAATGGTATTCAGTAAAAGAAAACAGATTTTTCCTGAATTACAGACAGATTGTATTTACTCCTTCTCACCAGTTATGTTGTTTCTCACCAACATGTTGCTTCCCCCACATTTTATTCCAAAAAAAAGCCCAGCTGTTTATCGCAAGAACTGTGACAGTGACTTATGCCAGTACACTTCTCACAGGCAACTGCAACTTGGATTTTTACACCATAACTTTGACATTTACATTGGTCAAGATGTACTTTTCACAGAGAACAATGAAAAAGGTGTTGATAAAAAGACAGAACATCTAAATAGGATCTGAGTGACAAAAGAAAATCCAACAGAAAATAGTCATGAGCTCAAATAAAAGAAATTAAAAAAAAAATAGAAAAAGAACTTAAGACAAAAGCCTGGATCAACAGATTAGACAGGCTACCCTCCGGTGTGCCAGTCAGCAAGATCTCCCACAAGGAACCTTGGCCTTACCCCAGCTCATCACTAAGGGGGGCTAAGGTTGCCTTGCCCTTCCCTGCCCTTCAGAGTAAACCTGCCCAAGGAGAGCCTTGGTATGACTGGCACTGTTGAGAGCATGGCACAGGGGCTCTGCAGTAGTGATGTGGTTGGGGTGACTGAGGATGTCACTAATCACTCCTGCCTCATGGCATTTCTCATTCACAATTAGGAAAGCAAAATTTAACCACCACCACAATTGCACTTACAGTGAAAGCTATGAAAGCTACCCTGTAATACCTAGTACTTCCTTACACAAACAGATTTACAGTGTGGGGACAAGGACTAATGGTATAGGAGTGCAAATCCTTTTTAATAGTATGAGGTATAAACAAAATAAAAGTGAAGCATGTACTGTGCTTTTGTTCTATGAAGAGGACAGGAGTTTGCTTTTGAAGGAGGAAGATTTTTTCTTTAAGTCTGTAATATCAGTAATATTATTAAGATAGTTAGACAGTCTTAAAAATCATGGCCAGACAAATACCCAAATGTGCTAAGGAAGTGGGGAGAGAAACTAAGGAATTAGCAGGCACATTCACAAGTTCATTTAGTTTAAAAGAGACCCCTGGGGACTGGAAAGTGGCTAACATAACAAAGTTATTTTAAAAGTGCCTGGAGACATAACAGGAAACCATAGACCAGTTAGCTTGATATAGAGTGGGGAGAAACTCCTAGAATATCAAATGGGAAAACACTTGAAGAAGCACAGCTTGATTAAGGGTTGACGGTATTAGAGTAGAGAGAGGAGGGAGATAGGGGTTCATGGCTCGCTAACTTGCTGGGATTCTTTGAGGAGATTTCTGCCACAGTAGTCAGGGAATGCAGTAGGCACCACCAATATAAACTTTTCTCTCTATTAAAGAAAGCATATGCTCTATTTCAGATGAGGATTAACTCTTTCCTTGATGGCACACCACCCCCCCTTCTGAGCAGAAAAAACCTGATCATGTCCATACACACCAAAATATTCCCTGACAACTACCACATTTTGTGAAAAACTGGCCCTTCTATAAATATATTTCTTACACAGAAATAATCTAAAGTGAATCTAATGAAGAATTTAATGATACTTTTCAATCAGCTGCTTCTAATAATGTTAGTGGCAATGCTCCTTATCAGACATCCTTACTAAATATTGCAAAATAATTTGGAAAAAAATAGAAAAAAAATTAAAAAGTGGGTCCTGTTTTTAAATTCTCAAAGTGGAAACAGCTTGAAGCTTGATTTCTTTATACTTTACATGAAAGTAAGCACATTCTCTTGATATGCCACAGTCTGTAGATAATGAACCAGGCAGAAAAAACGGCACTGAAAGTGCTTTGATTCATGGGCGAGACAGCACAATAAAGGCAATGAATATGAAGCCATCTACCACTCAGTAAGCATTTCAAATCAGTTTCATGATTATAAATAATTGTTACCATATTTGTAAAACTGAACACTAAATTCCTCTTTTCTTTAAAGAGATAATTGTCCAATTCATGTGAGCAGAAGTTACTCTCCTTCTTCTCCCCCTTTTAAGTAGCTGTTACTTGTGCTAAGTTTTGTTACATGAAATAAGAGAGCCAAGATACTGATCAGCACAGTTAACTGAACTGAAATGTTACCCAAAAATGAAGTGTTCCTGCAAAGGAAACATTTGGCAAATGCAGAAGTCAGATTGTGGTCATGCAGGAGCATTTTACGATTAGAAATATCACATCCTATTTTTCTGCCTGCCCTTGAGGAGCTAAAATTAACTTGGATTTCTGGCTACAGGTTGTGAGCTCCCAGCCTGGGATGACTGCTTATATGTTTCAGTGAATCGAGCTGGTTGACAAGACTTGCCATTTTCAAACAGAAGTAGCCTGGATATAACAGAAGATCCAACACATACGAGTTCACATGACAGAAGTATATCTGCATTACCAGAAGGAAGGCTGTAAAGCATGAACTAGTTTACTCAACAATGAATTTGGTGCTACTACCCTTACAATCAAGAGCTCCCACATTTAAAAAAAGCATATGGTGAAAACTATTTTAAGGATTTATTTTACCAAATTTGCATGACAATTTACTGAAGACCATGAAATTAAAAATAAACATTTAACTTGCATCATTGGCAAAGCTCATCTGAACCCAGTTCTGGTTGCAGAAAGGTGAGACAAGCCTGACATGTCAGAATTATACACAAAAATTCTCTGCTTTGCAGGCAACTGATGAGATTCTTGAACAAAAGGCAGCAACTCTAACAGAAGAAACTCAACCAGCAAATGAAGGATCATAAAGAGATGCCAGGTTTTGAGACCAAAAGCTGAAACAACTGTAAGAGTTGGAAACAGCTGATTTATAAGATCAGTTGGGAATCATAGAATCGCAGAGCTGGAAAGGATCATTCACTTCTAACCCCCGTTCCAATCCTGTGAGCTACTTTCTGTCTTGCCCTGACTAAAAGAAGGATGCTTGGGAGTGAGTGCAATGCAATCTGTGCTGGCCATCAACCACGTGTGGCTAAAACCAGTAAATCTACCGTGGGGGTAACAAGGTAATCTGGAATAAGAAGCTCCGTATGATAGTTTATATGCCTTATGCTGTAGCCCACCAACGGCGACTTATGCCACAAAAAGACAATTAAAAAATGCAGCACAATCTGTGATGGCTTAACTCCTGTGTCTCAAGCACTTTGAACACAGCAAATGGAAAGAAAGATTTAAATATCACCTAAAACATGGCATTCACAGCTACTGGCATTCATGCTTTTTCTCAGGCTTTCCTTATTCTTTCACCAGCCTGAAAAATGTCTGGTTTCCATTCAAAGAGCAAGTGTCATCACCTTCTCTATATACATCAACAGCAAATCTGCACGTATGATACAGAATGCCATGGTGTGCTTTGCAACAGTTTTTGCAGCCAAATATTTTTTGCTTCTTACTTTACATCTGCTCACAGAAGTGCCAACATGGCTTTCTCCCTGCTCTCTCTCTCCCTCCCTTTCTCCCTATATAACAAAGGAACAAAGATACCGTAGAGATTCTCCTATTATTAATATAAATCAGTTCTCAGGACAATGTCTGTCAGTCAAATCCTTTAAGTGCTGCTCTTCATGATGGACTAAAGTTACCTGGTTTCTTTCCTCCTTTTTGCAGAAAAACAACAAAAAAACAAACAAACAAAAAAAAAACACACACACAAAAAAACCCAGAAAAACCAAACCAAACCACCATGTCCCCAGTCTGATAAAATAATAGACTCACATAATTATTTAAGTTGGAAAAGACCTTTAAGACCATTGAGTCCAACCATACACCTAACACTGCCAAGTCCAGCACTAAACCATGTCCCTAAGGATCACATCAACATGTCTTTTGGATAAAAGGAAAACTAATTGCTTTTGGCTGTACCTGTCTCCAGATCTCTGGATGTCACTGATTCTAGACGTTGCTGAAAAGAAATGAGAAGTAAATCTACCTCAGGCCAAGCTCCTTAGAGCACACAGACCAGTCCAGCCAAAGACAGCTTGCTCATTCACCAGTTTCCATGGCACTGAAAGCATGCCTTTATCTGTTCCTCTTCCCTCTTATATCCAGAGCATTAGCCAAACACCTTGGTATCCATAGCATTGTCTGCTTGCAAGCAGCCACAAGCCAGTCTCCAGGTCCTATCACTGTCTGCAGGTTGACAGAATCACAAGCCTTCAAACCAGTTTTTGTCACTGCCTGCGGAAAAATGGAGACAGTTCCTAATTTCTGTCTGCTTGTGCAGGAGTTGCTATAAGCTGGAAGCAGACTGCCAGCTCTGCCCTGTACCTTTCTGAGGTGATTTGTATAGTTCAGCCTGAAAATCTGTAATTGCAATTACTACTAGCCCTAGCTAAATTGCTAGTTTGAAGGCTTCCCCCCCCCCCCCCCCCCCCAATTACATTCCCACAGCTCATCGCCAAATTATACAATATTATCTGAAATGTCATCTAAGACTTCGGAGGCTTATCAGAGTTGGCTTAACTGGTTAGTATGAGACCTTTTTAATGAGATGATCAGCTACATAAAGCAATGACAAACCTTGAACCCTTGTATTTGCCTGATAATATATATAAAAAATGTTAGTAAGAGTTTTACTCCTGGTAAAGTGGTAAGTGGATAAAACTGGCAGCTGCTATAATGAGATAACCACCTAGCTGAGTCTTCTGAGGAACTTTTAAATACAGACTATGAAAATACCACCTTTGTTACCTCCCTTCTTTACCCCTTCTTGCAAATCTCCACTTTCTTCCAGGTCCCAGTGGCAGCAGATGGCTTTCTCTGCACAGCTATCTTCTGGTTATAAACTTCACACTAAAGAACTCTGAGAACAACCAGAGAGCCTTTCCAGACGTAGCAAAAGGCACCCATCCTTTCACAGCTATATGAAAAACAATCCCAGGGCTGCTGGGTCAGGTTGTTTTTCAACTGCTGTATTGTAAATAAAGTAGTAAATCAAGCAATATTCAAACAATGTAAAACACTACATTTTTTAGACTGGCATGTCTCATAAACACCTTGTCCAATTCATTTCTCTCACCATCCTCTCTTAAAAAAAAAAAAACATTAAATGTAAGTTCTCCTGTGGCAGAGGAGAACACATGAGAAATGTCTTGGCTACATGGTGAAGCTGAAAATTAAGTCTAACTCAGATTTATGGCAAAAAAAAAAAAAACAGCTAATTACTAGTTTAAACATGGAAACAATTGTCTCATATAATATACTGTGATGAATCAGCAGAGCAGCCACAGGTCATTGGGGACAGTGTGAGGAATGAGGCTGATGCTTCTGTCAAGGGGTTACACATCATCAAGAGACAGATTATGTGGAGGAGGCCAAATAGTCCTGGAGCAGCTGCCTGAAGGAGCTGGCCAGTCTGCAACAGGGACAGGACAGGCCCACCTTCAGAAAGGGACAAACCCAGAGATCAGGGAGGAATGTGTGGCACCGCATGTTGTTACCAGGACTGAAGTGAAAGCCCCTTGTACTGCCCTGCATACCCTTGGCATAAGGTTGGGCCGACATGCTGGAGAAGCCTCATGAGACCCCCAGCACCAAATCCCAGGTGGCAGAGTCATGCAATGACTGCTTGCCTTGTACAAAAGAACAGACTGATGGAGGATAACCAGCCCTTGGTTGGCTCATTTTGGGCTAAGCTGTAAATCTATCAATTGCAACTGTTAGATCTAGCAAGACAAACTATATCTGCAGCTGTGGCAGCTCTATTTTATCATCTTCCCTTGAAGACATGTTCCAGGTAATTACCAGAGCCCAAAAGACTGTAGAAACTCCGGGCCTGCCAGCTGCCTTCCCTGCATCACAGTGCACACAGGTGTTTAACAAGAATCTGAGAAAACGAGGCTGGCATGTCCTGCCAGTCCACCATCCTCTCTGAAGAAAATGACTGTCTGCATAGCTACACACAAACACCAATATAGTTACCACAAATATTTTGCAATAGGAATCTTTTATGAAAAGAAATAAAAGAAAAAAAAAACCTTCACTTTATGTTGCCAGTTTGTTTTCTTTGCTAAATGTTGCTTATGATACCCTCATCTCCACTGCCAGGGACATTTACGTACAACCCATCTAATGCTATATGCATTTGGAAGCTGAGATCTATCCCCGATATCGCAGAAAAGCCCATTTTGGGGTCTGCTTCAGAAGGTTATTTGCTTTTTTCTGTTTGTAATAAAAGCTTTGTCATTTGTCAATGTCTGTTTTTTCCATTATATTTTACTGACTTTCAGTATTTGCAGCTTTTTTTTTTTACAGGTGCAGTGGTGAATGACTAACAAAAGTGCTCCCTGCTCTAAAATTGGTTACTTTCTCAAGGAAGTCTTACTTTTCCATAAACAGTAATTACTCCTTAAAGTGCGTAGCATCCTGAAACTGTGCAGCATCACATTCTGCAGACCCCACTGATGTCTAATGGTATCGCAGCCTGCACAGAGTACAGCAACACACATGGAGGAGAAAGACTTAGAGCAGAATGGGTGAGAGGTTGGTATTTTATAAGGAGGGTGTTTCCATGCCTGTTCACACACAGCCCTATCAGCTAAAAAAAGTCATGCCCTGTCAGGAGACCTACAGAATACCTGAATATACCCTCTTTTCAAGGAGCTGAGCAAGCATAGCTCACCAAGTACGGCATTAGGAACACCACACTGCCTGATGAGCTTTGCAAGCCTACACAGCTTCCAGTCCTCCAGCTCTTCTGAACATTGCTACTTGTTTTTTGTTGTTTTTTGGTTTTTGTTTGTTTTGTGGGTTTTTTCCCCCAGATAATGTACTTTCACCCCTCTGTTACATTATTTTCTTTTACAAGTCTGCATTCATTTAAGGATGCTTTATGAAAATCAGCTCAAACTTTGGAACTTGGTTTGTTTTCAGCCAAAGGAATGCAAAAGACTTGACACCAGAACTGCAGCAAGACCTCAGGTTGCTAAGGAGAAGCTGTGTCAGGCACAGGTGGTTTTTTTTTTTTCCCTGTGTTTAATCCATTAAATCCACCCTGACATTATTCTTCCCCCATTCTTTTTTTTTTTTTTTATACCCTTTAGCTTTCTCTTTTTTTACATTAGCAGGAAATTCCCATGCCACCAGGAAGAAAACTGTGCTCTTCATTTGGTCTGCTACAGAGTGATCTCTCACAGTGATCAGAAACTCTGGGCTCTCTACCTAACTATATCTGTATGAATATTTGTGGTATTGGTAGTTACAGGAGACAGAAAAACTTTAATTTCACAAAATTTTTGGGCAAAACTATCATCTCAAAAAACAGGTTTTTCGGGGCCACATTTTTGCAGGCAGAGAAAAACCTCATCAGCTTCATCACATCTCTCTGTAGAGAGTTCAGTGGTTTCTAAACCATAGACATTCCTGATGGAGAAATCAGTCTAAGTGTGCTCCAAACCTATTTTTCGAAAGAAGACATGACATTTTGGATGAAAAACTAAAATGAAATATTCTGGACAGCTCTTTCAGGCAGTCACTGCTCTAATACAGCTTAAAAATTCATTCTCTTTAGAGGTCAGCCATCGACATGCTCCAAAATCTACAGCTCTGAAAGGCAATGTAACCACAAGAACCAAAAACAGGAACATCCCAAACTACAGTCACACATACCTCCCCCAACCAAAAAAAAAAAAAAAAATCCCACAGAGAAGTATTCCTAAATATTTCTAAAATAATGGAGAACTGTTCCCAAAAGAGTAAAGATCTCCTGCTGCAACACTAGTACAAACACATTAATGCTACATTTTCACAAACTGCATAGTTAAAAGGATTTCCAGTCATCTAGTTTGCTCATGAACTGGGAAGGAAAATGGGAGTTTGCAGGAGCTACTGCCCATACGGATTAATCTTGGGAAACAAAGAGCAAATACCTAACACCACTGAAGTATCTTACATGATAATTAAAATAACATAAGTGATTAACAAGAATGGACATTCATGTGAAAACAAAAAGGGAAAGGAGGCTGGAAAAAGTGATGCAGCTTAGCTGCTTTATTAACAGGTGAGCTTGCTTGTTGGTGCCTTCTTACTTCCTCAAATTAAAGCTCACAACAATGCAAATTTATGGACTATAGACAAGAACAAACTGAGGCATCACTGACTCATAACACAGCTTCAGTTCCACTGATCTGTTCCACATATATTCACCAGTATTTAACACGTACACAGAATTCAGCAGGAATGTTTACACACAATCCTCAATGACTACAGTCACCTCCAGCTCCGAAATTTCATAACACTGGATCACTAGTAGCTGCACTGACATCAAATTCCAAGCCATGCTTTAATGGTGGACTTGGCAGTGTTAGGTTTATGGCTGGACTCTATGATCTTAAAGATCTTTTCCAACCTAAATGATTCTATTCTATGATTCTATGACTCTCTGGCTTCCTGCTGGTGTCTATCACAGTTTTCCACTTCCTCCCTGCATCCTATTTACTCACACAGCATCTCTTTCTCTGCTTGTTTCTCATAGCTACTGTATCCAAGGGTCTTCATTTCTCTACTCCATTTATTGGAAATAATCTTACACACACACCCCAGCATATCATTTTTCACCAAATACATTTTAAAGCTACGTTTTGCTTACATTTAACTTCAGCTCTCACAATTTTCTGCAGTCTATCCATCCATCCCTTCCTGACAAGGCAAGCACTAACACTGGGCTGTTACTGTCCTGCCCCAGATGCTCCCAATTGAGGCAAAGAGAACTGAGCAGGCACAGCAACTTTACCAGCCTCTCTTCTCCATTCTTTACTGCTGTTCTTTTCTTCACCACTGGCTTCCACTGGCTTCTATTAATAAGAGAGCCTTGCTTAGACAAAAAAGATCTTTGTACGACACTGACTGCTCCTCTGCATTATTGCTGATGCTAAACTGTACTACAAGCAGAAAGGCAGCTAAACCACATGTAGGCATGGCTTGTTGTATTTCCAGCAGACAAAAGACTGTGAAGTGGTGCCCTTTACCAAAAGTGCACATAAAGCTGGAACACTTATGTCCTATTTTCTGTCCATGCTGTTGCTTTGTTTACATTTTTGTCTGTTTGTACTTTCCTGCCCTCAGGGAAAGAGAATTAGACATTAACACGGGCAGCAAAAAAGCTTCTGCTCTTCTCAATTACATATATCTTTCTCCTGAAAACCCAAAACCCTATTATTTTTAATGTCATTTAGAAGACTAACAGATGGTGAAAGGAAAAGTGAAAAAAAGATGTTTACACTTTTATTTACTACTTACATTTCAAGCAGTAGAGATGTCATTGCCTTGGTGGGCTAAGGATACAAGCAACACAAAGTTTTGGAGAGAGAAACAGCATCATTCACTAATGCAGCTAAGAAAAACACAGAAGCAATCCTGCAGACTTAAAATATCAGTAGAGAACTTCAATCTAATGCTCCTATTAGGAACAGCTGCTCTGAATTAAACTTACCTATCCTAATGAAGTGGCTGATTCCAGGCTGTCCAGCACCTGTGCCTGAAACAGGTTTTTAAACATTTTTAATAGCCTTTTTTTTTCTCTTTTTCTCTGTACTTTTTTTAAGAGGTGGGAAGGCATTTAATGATGGGTAGTTACCGTGGAATTAAGTATGCAAAGACTCTTGTGCTAGAATTTTTCAGTCTTATTGTAATGCCCAAGCTATCATATTCTTGGCTTTGACTGTTCAGGCTCTTTTGGACCATGAAAATTAACACATAGACTTTTAGAGAAAATCCTAACTGTTACAGGAATACAGTGGTCAAGCTGAAAACTTGACTTTAGGAACAACTAGAAGAAAATCATATGCCAGACGAGTTTGATCCAGTGTGCTATTGGAAACATCAACTCTCCAACAGGATGTCTAAGGTCTAGCAAAGGACTAAATTTTTCCCCTGTGAATTTCAATATCAAAACTTCTCCTGCTCTTGACTGGAGCTGTATTAAGTCTGTTTTTGGCATGTTAGCTAGTATATGAGCAGATGACTGTTTCTGCACACCTACATTTTTCCACGCACTTTCAATCAGAACAGCTGAACTACAAGAAGGAAACAGCTTAGGCATCATCTTTCTAGCAGTCCATAAACCACCAAGTAAAGTAGGAGAAGACTTAAGAAGGAAATAAAGCCCTCTGAGGAAGGAGATGGAGGGGACTGAACAATTCTCTGAAGACATATTTTTATTGAAGTACACAGTTATTGATACAGTCTGGAGCACACAGCAACAAAATACATATGTGCTGTCTATGAAGTAAAGTGATCTTTTGAAGGGATTGCTCTACTGTATCTGAAGCAGAGGATAAATTGAAACAGATGCAAAAAAAAAAAAAATCCTTTCTGCTCCACCTACACTATGCAATTATGATATTACTGAAACAAGTTTCTATTTACATGTATTTGATTGAAAAGCTTCAGTTACTTTTTTTTAAATTGGATTTTATAGCACAGATTTTTCTGTATGGGATTAAATTCCTTCTCTTTTCCTTTCTTCACTTATTTTCTTCCTTTGTCCATATTATTTTGCCTCTTTTTGTTTCTGTTTTCCATCTTCTTTCTGTCTTTCATTGCTATTATATTGTGAATGCCATGATTAATTTAATTAAAGCCTCATCATCTAGACTGGAGTGACCACAGGATGATCTAAGAGTCCACCTACTATAAAGAAAACTGATTTCCTACAGTTCTGTAACTCTGTCAAATCCCTACCCACAAAAACCTACAATAATCCCAAGTTCCCCTTTAAACTTGAAAACACGACTGGGGAAGTGACAGCAGTACTGAGACTAACATTTGGCCAGCTACTATCCAAAAAAATCTGTTGTGATTGAGCACCGTCTGCTTTCTTCTCAGAAAACAAACCTTAAGAACATTATCATTGTTGTTGTCGTTGTTATATTGTTATTGCTATTGTCATTATTAGTTCACGTGTATAACTCGGTTTTTGTAGTGAGAGGGAAAGCTTGAAGAAAATGCAAACTATAAAAACCACGCCACAATTCTATGGTATCATCATCTGAAGAACAATTTCTGAGTAAGTAGGATTCATAGTGTTACGTGGCACATTTGTGTGCGTATGGATACAGATACCCTCTTTACTCACCATTCACCAGTGTCAGAAATATTCTGCCTCTCAGTCTCACAGACAGAAATCTCCCCTTCCCTTGTACAGGTAAGTACTGCTTCCTGCTCAGCCTCTCAGCAAGGAAAAGAAAGCTCCAGGGTAGGGAGGGCAGAAAAATCTGTTCTCACTCTGCAAGTAAACTCAGGGAGTGTAGCCTTCCTTCCCACTGACATTGCACAGAATAGTCACCCCGTGCCTCAAGCAGTAAGACAACCACAGAGCAAAAAAGTGGTAAGTAGGGTCACAAGCTCAGACAGTCACCTATAAGTATCCTTTCTCCACCCTCTGTGTCAGGTGGCTCATACATATGTCCATCTGCAGATGAAAACATAGTGACAGCCCTCAGGTAAAAAACAGCTCTACCTTGGAACACGGGATATAAATGTACCCATCTGTTTATCAAGTCCTTTTGGATATTCTAGAAAGAATGGTGATAAATATATTCATACACAAAATAAACTATTGATTATTGTCGCTGCTATGAAGGTTAGTTTCCCTGTATGAAGAATACTTAATAAACTGAGGAGTACATTTTGATTCTCAGAAAAACAAAGCAAAATCCTGCATGAAGCCAAGGTCCCCTTATCCTATGGAAAGCACAGTGTAATACAAGTTTTACTTGTTCCACTGCATAGATTTTCAACAATGAATTAATTACATCTCACATAAATGATAGTAGAATTCGCAAGGGAAATCAAGTAGTCCTTAATTTGTTGACTTTCCCCACTGATTATAGCACATTCCAGTGCTATAGTAATTCTCATAGTGAGTTCGTAAGCATTTTTCAAGCCAGAACAGCCCTCAGTCCTGTCTTGGTTTAAGGAGAAAAAGTAGGAGCTTGTTCTGAATGAAAATTACTGTTAAAAGGAAGAAGAAACTCCAAAAGATAATTCCAAACAAAGAATACAGGGAAGTAATAATAGTCGTAATAATCTGCTTTCATTTTTAACACCTTTCACCTTGAAACTCTCTAAAGCTCTTTCAAAACTATGTATACAGGAGTAGCTTTACGAGCTCCTGAAAAGGAGTGGTACCTGAGAAGGAACACAGCTCCCTGCAAAAGTAAGTACTTTGTGTCTTCCTCACTGCAACCTTCCCTCCACAACACATATCCCATACAAACACCTTTTATGAAGTATATTTCAAGGCTGCTATGCTATTCTCTAAACTCACTTTCAAGATTTTTCAACATTCTTTACAAGTATTGGACGACTCAAGAGAGATAACACAAAAATAAAATTCCCTTTCCCCTTCCGATGCATACACTTACATCATGGTGCTTTCACCATGCAGCCACATTGTCCCTCACCTGGCACCTCCCCTTGCCCTCCACTGAGACCACCTGCAGCAGCAAATTCCCCCAAGCATCTGGGAATGCACTGTCTTCCTTGGAGGCCCCCATATGCTCTGGGATCTACAGGCATTTTTAATAGTAAGGTCTAACTTGCCTAACTAACCTAAGCCCAATTTACCATCTGGGCTTTTGAACCAGCTCATTATGGCATGCCATTGGACATGGTGCAAACTTAATGAGTACAAAGTCAACAGATTAATAATAAATTAACACCTAGCTAATGTTTATATGTAATATTAGGGTATATCAAGGTATTTCTTCATACAAAAGAATCCTGTCCTTCAGTCCTTTGTCAAAAACAAAAGGGTTAATTTACTGAACAAAATGTTTTCTACAACGTTTACAATAATACTGACATTCTTTTCATGCAGAACTATTAATATTTTATTTATATCATACTGCCTTCAAACCTCAGCCAAGAATCAGGTTCCCATTATGCTTTCTCAGCAAATAAAGACAATCCCTGCTAGGAATATGTTCCAGGTAATTAATATTTTTAGGGGCTTTCTCCTTTTTTTCAGGGTGCCTTTGTAGAAGTAGAGCCTCCCAAAGACACTAACCTGGATTTTCTCTAAAGCCACTCAACTCTCTCTGGAATTCATTTTGCTTCACAACAAGAAATTAATCATTTGCTCTTTTTCAAACTTAGATGCAAGGACACTTCTCCTTTCCTTGTACTTTTAACCGCACACAGCCCATGAAGTCAACACACCAAGAAGCACTGCATTACCAGCCAAATGCAGACTAGGGAAAAAAGGAATGATATGAAGAACAGTATCATATATGATCCCTCACCTCCTACTTTGTCACTCCTGCCACTTTTTAAAGTAGAAGAGAGGCTGGCAGTGAAAATGTCCCAATTTCCTTTTCTTTCCAGCAGAGGCTTTTCACAGCTTTCCTCATAATTACACATGAATTATGTACTTCCTTCAAAGTCAAGCTGTCCAAAAGACCACATTAAGACCTCCTGCATCTTCTTTTCTTTCACCTGCTGTGTTCTTCTTTGGACCAACATTTACCTCCTAATGTGATAACTACACAGTGTTCCTTTCTTGGATTTTTTTTGTTTGATTCAATCTCTGTTCCCTACAACAATATTTCCTCTTCATTAATTATGCTGAATTAATGGCAAGTGGTCATAGTGTAGTACCCAGGGTCTATCATCAACAGTGAAGCTACAACAGGAATCCTGGCTTCCCACACACGCCTCTTACAAGATACAAGAAAGCAGAAATCTAAATAAATTCTTTTGAAGTTATGCCCACATGCAGCAGGTCATGGTGCAAAGACCATAAGGACTGAAGTCTTGCTACAATCAGTTGCAGCAAATATCAGTTCATAGTAAAATTTTATTTAATTTGGCCATGCTTTTGACATACCACAGTGTGGTGTCAATATGTCCTTCTTTTGACTGCTGATTGCTTTTTTAATCAAGAATTGGTGGCACAACTGATTTTCATTGGGTCTCCATCATGGTTTCTCAGGTGAAGCATCAGGCAGAGAGCAACTCCACTCTTTCTCCCCTAGCTTAGATTTGGAGATCTTTCACGCAGCCTGTTGCCTGGGAGGCTAAGGGGGGCAAGCAAACTCTTGACAGCTCCAGCTTAGAATTTCCTGGAATTTCTTCCTCCAGCACAGCTGGATGTCTGCTTCCATATTACCTACAGCAAGTCAACATGGGACTTTTTCAGTACATCATCTACTTCTGGACCAACATATCCACTGTACACAAATCAGTACCACAAAAGGAGGGGACCTGTCTAATCTTCTTAGCATGGACTACATTATTTGAAATGATGAGGCATATATCACAGACAGTGAAAGCTAAGAAACTTACCTAAATTACATGCAGTCATGAACCAGTTAGATTTCCTCCCAAGCTCCTTCTGAATTTAAGTCTGAGAGTTTGGAATTAAGTATTACTTTGGAAACAGGAAAACAACATATCAGAGATTCTAATACAGAAAAATCAATGGTAGTTATCATACAATCATGCTTTCAGGAAAATGAGCCCTCCATCTCCTGCTGCATGTAATCAACTGTTAGATATGTAGCAACTCTCTACTTAAAACATAGCCAGCCAATATCAATATTAATTAGAGTTGAGAAAGCAGCTTGTAACAAAGAATTCATTTGATGAGTTCCACATATTTTGCAAATGTCACTGCTCTCTTAAATTTATAATTTTTCATTATTTCTCATATTATATACTTTCTCACCAGCTAACTAGTGTTGGAATTGTTACTTAATTAATTGTGGCTTGTCACAAGGACCATGTGAGAAATCTTCTCTTTTAATTTTGTTTTGTACATTATAAACAATTCTCATGGAACACAAGTTTTAAATGAGCTTATGGGGAGAACAGGAGCTTTCAAGATGAAAACGAACATTCTGTGAACATCTGCATACACATATTTTGAGTAATTGGGGAAAACACACAGAGAGCAGAATGATATGACTAAAAACAATACACCAAAATGCTGTGGAACATTTTGAGGAAATTTTGATTGCATTTAATAGTATCAATTCCAGCTATATTCCGATGAACAAAAATTAAACTGTCAAAGGAAGGAAATACCTGAAAAATAGTGTTTCTCAATTGCTTTACTGTTTACAAGGTCTTTCAGAGTCTCTGAAGTCCTGCCAGGGAATCTTAGAGATTGCTGGGAAGCCAGAGGCAACTGCAGAGAAGACCCTTATATCTAGGCCAGTTCTTGGTTGCTATCATTTGCTAATTGACATATTCCCAAGCGATTCACACAACAGATTTTGTAAATGAATTGAACATTGCTGATTAATCATGCTGAAACCACAGAAATACTTCCAGGCAGGGCTTGGAAAACAGTTAAAGACTTATGTTGCATTACATTTCCTAGCAGACCTCATTTCAGTAGAGAATGGGCATGTCTCACAGAATCACAGAATCACAGAATCCCAAGGGTTGGAAGGGACCTCAAAAGATCATCTAGTCCAACCCCCCTGCAAGAGCAGGATAACCTACAGTACATCACACAGGAACCTGTCCAGGCGGGCCTTCAATATCTCCAGTGTAGGAGACTCCACAACCCCCCTGGGCAACCTGTTCCAGTGCTCTGTCACTCTTACAGTAAAGAAGTTCTTCCTGATGTTAACGTGGAACTTCCTATGCTCCAGTTTACACCCATTGCCCCTTGTCCTATCACTGGATATCACTGAAAAAAGCCTAGCTCCATCATCCTGACACCTACCCTTTACATATTTGTAAACATTGATGAGGTCACCCCTCAGTCTCCTCTTTTGCAAGCTAAAGAGACCCAGCTCCCTCAGCCTCTCCTCATAAGGGAGATGTTCCACTCCCTTAATCATCTTTGTGGCTCTGCGCTGGACTCCTTCAAGCAATTCCCTGTCCTTCTTGAACAGAGGGGCCCAGAACTGGACGCAATATTCCAGATGCGGCCTCACCAAGGCTGAGTAGAGGGGGAGGAGAACCTCTCTTGACCTACTAACCACACCCTTTCTAATGCACCCTAAGATGCCATTTGCCTTCTTGGCCGCAAGAGCACATTGCTGGCTCATGGTCATCCTCCTATCCACCAGGACCCCCAGGTCCCTTTCCCCTTCGCTACTTTCCAGCAGGTCAACCCCCAACCTGTACTGGTACATGGGGTTGTTCTTCCCCAGATGCAAGACTCTACACTTGCCCTTGTTAAATTTCATCAAGTTTCTCCCCGCCCAACTCTCCAGCCTGTCCAGGTCTCGCTGAATGGCAGCACAGTCCTCTGGTGTGTCAGCCACTCCTCCCAGTTTTGTGTCATCAGCAAACTTGCTGAGGGTGCACTCAGTTCCCTCATCCAGGTCATTGATGAAAATCTTAAACAGCACCAGTCCCAGCACCGACCCCTGAGGGACTCCACTAGTCACAGACCTCCAGCTAGATTCTGCGCCATTGACCACAACTCTCTGCCTTCTTCCTTCCAACCAGTTCTCGATCCACCTCACTACTTGATCGTCAAGCCCACACTTCCTTAGCTTATCTATGAGGATGCTGTGGGAGACAGTATCAAATGCCTTACTGAAATCAAGAAAAACTACATCTACCGCTCTACCATCATCCCTCCACCTAGTCACTTCCTCATAGAAGGCTATAAGGTTGGTCATACATGACTTCCCCCTCATAAAACTATGTTGGCTGTTCTTAATGACCCCCTCATCCTTGATATGCCTAGTGATGGAGTCAAGAATAAGTTGTTCCATCACCTTTCCAGGGATGGAGGTAAGGCTGAGCGGTCTATAATTACCCGGGTCCTCCTTCTTGCCCTTCTTATAGACTGGTGTGACCTTTGACATCCGCCAATCCTCAGGCACCTCGCCCGTTTCCCACGACTTACCAAAGATGATGGAGAGTGGCCTAGCAATGACCTCCGCCAGCTCCCTCAGCACCCGTGGGTGCATTCCATCCGGACCCATCGATTTACAGATATCCAGATTGCATAGCTGATCCCTAACCCAATCCTCATCTACCAAAGCAAACTCCTTTGTCCTGACTCCTTCTAGGGCTATAGAAATCCGGGGCCCTCGGGGAGAGTCTGCAGGAGTAAAGACAGAGGCAAAGAAGGCATTCAGCACCTCTGCCTTCTTTATATCCTCTGTCTCCAGGGCACCCACTTCGTTCAGCAGTGGGCCTATATTGCCTCTTGTGTTAGTTTTATTTGCTATGTATTTGAAGAAGCCCTTTCTATTGTCTTTAACCCGACTAGCAAGATTGAGTTCCAAGGAGGCCTTAGCTGTCCTAATTGCCTCCCTACATCCTCTAACAACTGTCCTATATTCCTCCCAAGCGGCCAGCCCCTAGTCCTCTGTCTTCCCCTCTTGCTCAATGCTTGTTCCTTCCCCACAATCCTCTTCCCCATACTTGGACTTCAGACTCTGCGGTATGGGGAGATGAGTACACTTCCAAAAAAAATATCCATTAGACTTACAGACGGGAGAAAACAAAGAAGTGAAAGATAATATAATACCTAAGACTTCCACTGATTTCAAAGAAAAAGTAAAATACGCAGCAGCAATTGTGCCAGAGTATAAATGCTTTAGCAATGTAGTCTTGCAATCACAGCCCACCTTACTATTTGATTTGTTCCAAGATTTAAATAAAAATACCAATACCGTAAATGTTTTTTGTTCTGTTTATATTTGAGAACACTCAGCAGCATTTTGACATTTAGAAAAACTAGTTTTCAGTCAATTTTTATTTAGAATAAAAATATCCTGCATCATTCAGCAAAGATTTCTCCTCCACTATCAATAAAGTTTTCACAAAGACAACTACCATTTATAAAAAATGGACTTGAATATATGTATTCTTCTCAACTCCTCACATCCTAAAGCATTCCACAATTTATTTCCCCACTTTCATCTACCGAGATTCAGAGCAGCCATGGTGCGATCATATGTTTTTTCAAGAATAGCTGATGAATACCTGAAAACTCTCCCACTGTGGGACATTCTGTTTTCTCAGAAATGAAGAAAGCAGCCAGAATGACACATTTTCTATTTCTAAAAATAAACTAAAAGGCCAGAGAAATCAATGGGAAAAAAATAAAAAAATAAAAAAAATCACTGCTAACAGAGCACAAAACACAGAATACCAATTACATTTTGGCAATGTGACTAATGACATAGCCAGGCAATTACCTGATTCTGATAAACTTTTTAGCAAACAACAATCTTACAGGCAATGCTTACTTCCTTTCTAACTATTTTTCATAATGAAAAAGCCTAACATATATGATAAAACCCCTCCTTACCTAAGTGAGGTTTTGATTCTATGCTGTTAACCATCTGAAGACTCAACTAGCAAAGTGGATTATAGCTGGATAAGGAAACTATAAGAAGAGGGTTGTGTGGGAACATGTTGATCTTTCCCCTGTACTGCCTTACATGAGAAGGTAATTTAATTTACATAGCCTTCTCTACAAGGATTTCCTATATTTCCTTGCTCTCCTATCTAGAACCCTCCTGGAAGGCAGGAAATGAAAGGATTTTTCTGTAACCTCCCTTTTTGCACAGGAATTCACTTCCACATCCAAGGCTTCCCTCCTAATTTGATAATCACCAAATACCACAGAATGAAAAGCAGGTTAATTCAACCAACACATGCTGTTCCAGAGAGATGAGAATAAGGGTAAGTTTTGCTTTTTTGCAGGTCCCTGTGCCCTACTCTGATCTATAAATTCAGATGCATAGAAATAGTTCCACCAGTTGGAGGATTTTTCCTATCACTGTGGATATCAGATCTGCTGCCTTCACTTCTACAGGTGTTTCAACACTGGGGTACAAGCTTTATTCTGATCTTGAAAAGAATAGCTGTTATCATGTCCCCTCCAAAGGCATAAAATCAATTCTTCTGAATAATTCGTCTCTGACATGGATTGATTCATCACTAATCCACAAGCAACACTGCCCCAGCCCAGGAATATGTATGTACCAGCGAAGCAGGGGGCCAAGGCAAAAATGGTTTGAAATCTAAAGTCTTGAAATCTGAAAACCTCAACTATTACAGGTTTCTAAATACTGTTAAGATTCCATCTGACTCAAACTGTAGAAAGGACAGGTAATATACTTTTAAAGAATGAAAACCTCTTTGTAAATAATATAGTTCCATCATTGCTCTGTAGCCCTCTGTCTGTATTCCCTTGCTGCCTTTTGGAAGTTTTTCTGCATGTTTGTACAGCATATATAGCATTCTGGGATCCTGGTCTGTGACAGGAACATCTAAGTGTTTCACTAATACACATCATAATATGGCTTCTTGGATATCTAAAGCATGCTGCAATTCTCTTTTATTTCTGTCTGTCTTTGAGATTGCACTGAGCTGGCAATATTACAGATCCATATACTTTTTTTTATCATGATAGAGATTCCAAACAACAACTGTGCACGAAAGGTAAGAAACTTCAGTAGAAATCTTGCCCTGCATGATAAACAAACAGCTGTTTATCATTGGCCTAATTACCAAGTTAATGAGATACTAATTTCTATATTCATAAAGTATGCATGAGCAAGCATAAGCGTATGCAAAGCAGAGCATAGTGACAAATTTAATAAATAAAGTAACAAGGTATTGGTAAATAAACATTAATGATCTTAAAACCTAAGAATCAGGTTATGTTTTATGGGAAGCTTGTGTTAACAAGACTAGTAACTCTAGTAAGTCTAGATGTTTGTATATTAACTGTATCTAACAAGTATAAAGTATTAAGAAACGAAAAATAGCAAATGTACAAATATGGACTGAGGAGTAACTGTGCTGGCAGCAGCACTGAAGAGAGGTTTGGAAGCTACGACAAGCACCAAAATAATTCAAATTAATAATACGCAGGTGCTGCAAGAAAAGGAAAATTTTCTGGGAGTTCACTTATAAATACAAGCAGTAATTCTGCTCTCCTCTGATGATGTCATGGTTGAAGTGCTTCATTAGGAAAGAGACAAAGGTATTAGAATCCAGAGTACAACAAAAATGCTGAGAGGTTTGGACATTGTAAACTTTGCAGAAAGGTTTAAACTTTGCAGACGGAAGAAAGTTGAATTCTTCCATTTGGAGAGTAAAATACTGAAGAGTACACTGTAAATTCCTCCATTACATGAAGTATTGCAATGAGGAGTATAATGACTGATTTTCTGCATGCTTCCCTGAGGAATTATGAAGACTCGATGACGGCAGTGGGGACTTTATATATTAGGAAATCTTTCTCAATAGTCAAGCCCTGGACATATAAGCACTGGAACAGCCTATCTATGAAAGCTCTGAAACCCTTGCAACTGGCAGGATTTTAAGAAACAGCATGACAACCATTTCCCACAAGATTCTTGCTTTAGAGCAGGAGGATGAGATAGAATAGATGACTCCTGCATTTTCTTTCCAGTCCTTCACTTTGGTGATTGGCCACTCTTTGCTGATTCTGTACGCATGAAAATTAAAGCAAAATAGTTCCCTAGCATCCATCCTCTAGAAAAACTGGAATATACCAGCTTACTCAGCCATACATCCTTCTGTCCCACCTCTGAGGAAGCAGTGTATCTTTTAGGAATACTGTCTGTGAGATACAATCTACTCCTTGCAACTACAAATGCCTGCATGAGCCACATCACTGAGAGAGCAGAGATATCAGTTCAGAAGTCTTCTCTTGCTGACTGCTGCAGGTGTTTCAGTAGGATGATCAATGTATTTCCACAATTGTATTGGAGACCATGAAAAATGAAGAACATGAAATCAAATGGTGTGAGAGCTCAGGATCATGTCAACCCTGGCAAAAACATGATAAATAGCAGCTCTTAAAAACTGTTGCTGTTTCCCTTTTCTTTTCCACTCCCCCCAATTTTTTTTCTAAAATTAATATATGACAAAACTGACACTGTGCACAACATTACAAATCCTGGCCTGTCAGTGTAAGCCTGACAGCAGCTGGCTACCAGATGCCTAAAAATAGCTTGGAGTTCTAGAAAATGCTATAACTGGGGCTGGTTACATCTTTGTTCTTTTCCTTTTTATGGAAGGATGGGCCGCCATAGGTCCTGCTTATGTGGAGGTGGTAACTGCCCCCAAAAATTGTTTAACCAAAAATGAGATTTCAGTTGCATTGAAAATGATGGATTTGACCTGATTTTCTCCAGGAAATCCAGAGCTCTGCATCATCCCTTCCCATTCGTTATCCAGGTTTAGCCTCCTTCTCCAGGACAAAGGAAATTCAATTCCCTCTTCTGCTCCCAGGGGAAGGGGAAAAGAGGCTAAGTCTGTGCCTCTCACATCATGCTGAGGTGTTAATGGAATATCAGTAGAAAAGTTCATCACCTCAATAATCTATTTCTGTTTTGTTTGGGTTTTTTACCATTTTTTTGGTTTGTCTGCTAAACTGAAAAATATACTACACACACAGATCTGTAAACTGCAGGTCATGGATTCCCACATAGTTAGCTGCCTACTTACAAGTAGCTGGATTTTTTCAAAAGTTATATGACTAATTCTAGTTAATAATGGGGTGTTGGTAATTTCTTTACAGCTTCAGCTGAAACTAGCTCTGTATTATAAACCTTTTTACTCCCTGTCAAATTCTCCCTTTATTAAAAGGACATTGCATCTTGGAAAAAAAAAATCTGTAAATCAGTCAGATTTAATTTTCTAACCATCATCCTCATTTCAGTCACAGCACTATTTAAAGTAAGGCTTAGACAGTGCTTTTTTTTTTTTTTTTTTTTTCCTAAAAACTTAGAATCTCTTTTTCAGTACATATTTTGACTTGTATAAAAGATTTAGATGCAGAGTCCTTACACTATACAACAGCTAACACATATAATGCATTTACTGCACTAGGAAAGTCTCACAAATTTCTTAATATCGCACCAAACTTCTAATCTCTATTTCATTAAGATTTTGCTTATGGGAAAAAAAAAATAGAGATGTTTCTAGTATTTATACTTTGCATCTATACTTATGCAATATTTAGTCAAGCAGTAAACAGGTGGATAAACATCAATAAGCTATTCTAAACATTTTTACTTCCTTTTCAACATTTAGGACACTTTTTATCTTAAGTGAAAAAAAAAAAACGTATAGAAAAACTCTTCAGATTCATATCATGCTGTTAGATAGAAAGACATTCTAATTTTTGAAGAACAGTTCTGGTTTCAATATCATGGTGTTCATTCTCTATGTTTTGATACATGGAAGTCTTCTTTTCAGCCATGCTACAGCTTTCTTGACAGAAGTTACTAGAAATATTTACTGGCAGAAGATGGAAGATACTTTTACCTCCACTGGCTGTTGCTGCTGCCTGGGTTTGACGGATTTCTGAATTTTTCTTTTCCCCTTTCAGAATGTCTCTAACACAAAGATTTTATTAAAAAACAGTGAAGTTATTTTTTTTCTGTGGCTGATGGTTTGTTCTTTCTTTCTTTACACTGCCTCCTACTGACCAGAAGTTGCTTTTCTTGCCCATTTCCCTCAAATTTCATTTAATATAACCAGTTCTAAACTTGAAAATCACCTATCACAATATTTCACTTTCTTTTTTCTTTCATTTATTTGCTCCTCCATCCTAAATAAACTGTTGAAATTATAGGGACTATCTAATTTTAGACTGAATTCCCGAAAAAACTATTTACAACATACCTAGCCTTCAAATCAACAGTCAGTACATTCCTGATATAATTCTTCTGGCTCTGAAGATGATGAAATTTCAGAGCAGTCACATTTTCCAGCTATTGCTATGTGTCTCACATTTTCCAAAGTCAATTTTCATAGTTGTATGTCTTACCTGAAATTTCCTGGGGAATGGGCACCATCTCCCCACTCAGCAGCAGTAGCTCATTATTCAAGCTATTTGCTCTTCAGTCTCTAAGCTTCCTGCCTCAGGTTAGTACTGTGAAGGATCCTGCACAGCCTCACTAAATTCTCCTAGCTATTAGATTGCTTTCTGCTTCTTACGAAAGTAAGGCCTATCATCAACCCAGCACCACTTCCATCTTGACTCTCCTTATCCTGCCTTTAGTCGAATGTCAATCTGCTGACATCTCCTATAGCCTAAATGAAGCTCTCAGTTTTTTCCCTATGAAAAAAAACCGAAACAAAACCAAACCAAAACCAGTAAACTAATTACTTGACCAGAAGCTGAATACAAAGTCTAGTAGTGACTATCAATCACTGCTTACAATTTATTAATTCTGTTTATAATAGTCTGTAATGCTGAAAGAGCAATCCTGACTCCATTTCATAAGGCTCACAGCAATGTGAATTGTTCTGAAATGACTGGGTGTCGCCAGGAGTCAGATGCAGCCCCCTTACATGGGTATGTGCCCCCTTGCACTCTTCCCATGGTAACTTGCATGAGAGGCAGAATTTGGCCCCTGGCTCCTTCCAGGAAGCAGTTGTGATATTCAAACCCCCTAAGCCAGCTTCCCTGACTCCCAACTTCTATCCTGCTAATTAAAGCCCAAATATTTTGTGGCAGTCAAACAGAAACTGTGGTGCTGTGCTGACATGCTGAGAGGTGTTCGCACTATAGCATAGGAGGAAGAGATGGAAATATGTAGATGGGCCTTCCCTCACCTCAGAGAATCAACAACGGATTTGTTTAAGCATGGATCAATATTCAATCTTCCACAAGTGTCTGGTGGCTTATTCAGACCTTGGCAACAAAGAATTTCCCTCCCTTGCTTTAGGGAAAGTGTTGATATAAAAATAATTATCAAAACCTCATCATCCAACCATTTGATATTAATCCTTCCATGTCAGCCAGTGCTCTTAATTCTCCAGAAAATCAACAAGCCGTTTCTAACAATTGATCCTACACAGTATAAAACTACCATGCCAGCCTGTCTTAAAACATACCTTTTCCAAAATGTACAGGAATAAAAGTCCAGGTCCCTATAAGGAAAGAGGAGGTCTAAGAGGCATTCTTCCTCTTCCAAATTTTGTTTGGAGAGCTCGATCATATTTGATTCTCCATAGACCTCAGTGGAGCCTAATGAAGATACAGTGGTTCACAGGACTGGAGCAGCTAGCGTAACTACAGCCTTTGCAAACCCTTTCAATGATCTCATTGATCAAGTCTTGTAAAACACCTAGAGCTTGCTACTTCACTCATCCAACAAAAATTGCCCTTTGTCCTCCCTTAAAATCACATAAAATTAATTCACAGGCAGTATCCTGATCTTAAATCTGAGACCTCCACAACAGGGAAAAATATTTGAGTAATGCAGCTCAATCCTCAAAATCCTTTGTCATAGTAACACAAAATAGGAGAATACACAGACTGTGAGAATTCTCACTCTTAACCTTCTCCTGACAAAATAAGCTAAGCTTGATGGCCCTGTTGTCGAGAATCGCATTTAATAGGTATCTGAAGTGAGGCCTAATGCCAAGAGCTCAGGATGACACTTTTCAAAGCGCATGTATTTTCTGCATTTTGGCACAAAGGAAGGTCCATGTACCTATTGTCTTTTGATGGCTGTTTAGCTGTGACTTTAAATACCCACTTTTCTCTCTGCTTGCAGCCTTTTGCTCATCTCTTAAATAGAGCAGTGGATTTTTCATAGCCTCCTGTATGTGAAATAGCCTTCTCTGCTACTCTATCCCTGTGTGGTAATCTCGTTTCACTAACATTACGATAATCCAAAGTCATACTGGTAAACCTTCTATTAAATACCTTGACAGCTGAGAACAGACAACACAATGATAGTAAAGTCTCTCTGAAAAAACTAAAATCTCTCTCAGATGTGACAATAACTAGTAGTTAATTTAATAATCTTTTTAGTAGTATGTCCAAGTCGGCTGCCAATCAATCAAGCTGCATTTGAAAGACTGTTTAATTTCCCAAATTCAATGAGAACAGTCCACAAAACGGAAAGAACAGTATTCACAAATTAAAAAGGAACCACACAGAAGGCATGATGATATGAACAGGTTAGCAAAGGCTTGCATTTGGAAAATGCCTAAAAATTCTGCATTGAGTGAGATAAGCAGGCAATGTGATTTGATTGTGAAGCAGTCTGAAGCTGCCATAAATTTGCAAGATTGTCAGTTTTCATTTCCCTAGCATGGAAAGTTTGGAAGATCATCTACAGAATCACACGATCAGTTTGTGTAGGGCAGGAAGATGCTTTGAGAAAGATCTGAATTAAAAAAAAAAAAAAAAAAAGAAAAAAGAAAAAAAAAAAAAGAAGAAAAATGACAAAAATCTCACCCCAAACAGTCTTTCATTTTCATCCTTCATTGTTAAGAGTTTGTTTAACTTAGTAAGAACCCTTGAAATTGCATGCTGAGACCACTGTGCCACAGATGGGTATACCCCCTGGCCATGCCTGTAATGACCATTTCACTCTGCCTCCCATTTGGAAGAAAAGGTGTCCTGATGCAATGTCAGAATCTCCAAGGGCCCAACTATCCCTATAGATGTGTACAAAGGGCTCCCAGTGAAGCTAGTAGTAGCTACATGTGCTCAAGACTGAACTGAAAGTCAGTTCACTTTTAGGCACAGATGACTTGAGGAACTAGATAGGAACTTCAAGAAACTAAATCTGAGTATTTGGAGCTTGGCTCTTTTATGAGACAAAAGCCAAGGAATAAGGAGGAGGAGGACGAAGCCTGAACAGGTTACAATAAAAAGTATCCCCATTTATCTTAAAAGTAGGGGGAAGTGATCTAGTTTTTAATCATCTCTATTTTTTTTTTTTTTTCAGCCAATGCTCAGTGGGGGCTTAATAATCTAGAGGGAAGCCCTATCTAGCTGTGGTGCATGAGCAGTGTCCTGGAAGACACAGAGCAGAAGTGATGGGAGAGCCATCATGTAAGGTGGCAATTCAAAGCTCAACCAGGAACAACAGACACAAAGACACTGTTACATGCCAAATCCCAGCATACTCCATCAAAGACAGGTTGTGTGCAAGTATGAATTACACAAAAGGAAGTTTATCCCTGTTTTCTAAAAATCTCTCTTACCCTATAAGCTGCTTGCAGTCCCTGGAACTCGCTCTGTGGAGTTTACAATTTATATACTTGCAAACATGTTGGTTATTAGTTTTACTTCAAGAAAGCCTTCATCTGTCACACTTGTTCACTATAAATTAAGTTAGCATGAGGAAACCAAGTGCATCAGTAACAATTTGGCAACTGGTCAATAACTAATCCATGCATAAACCATTTCTATTATCTGATGTGATCCATAGATGCTGGGATGCAGGGAAGCCTATTTTCACCATTCTCTGGGAAAGCGGTAGCCTTTTTGTTTGTGAAGAAGAAGATGACTGCTATGAATGGTTCTAGCTATCCTCTCTGTCAAGCAGGGACTGCTCCCTATCCCTGTGGGCACATCAAAAGGACTGCCTGGGCAAACTTTTTTTTCAAAGACTGTTTATAATCTGTCATGAGGAACACAGCTCTTTTTCCCTATGGACTGTAAGAAAGGAAAGACACTTCTCAACAGCCAAAAAAAAAAAAATTTGGCTTACACACAAAGTTTAGGGGAGAAATATTTTCTAAAGTCGTCCTTTTCTCCTCCTCTATGCATCTTGCACAACACATCTTGGTGAGTAATCTTGTCGATGGAGTTACAATTAGAAAATTCCAGGTTAATAAGTTTATCCTGATCACTGCATTATAGCACACCTGACTGTCACTTACAGAGTTTTCTGATTTCAGATTATTTCTATCTGTTGCCACATTTGTCAGTGAATTTCAAAAGACAGTTATAATTATTTATAGGAGGTGATGGCTTACCGATTTATTTATTTATATTTCTTTTTACATTTAGCTTGCCAGAAATCTTGAGAGTTTGTAAAATTGCTTTTAGACCTGGCTCTGGCAATACAGTGTTTAGTATGGGTTACCTGAACATTATCTAAACAATAACAGTGGATGGTCTGGCAAAAAGCCAGCAAAGGTAATGAAGGCTGAGCCTGTCTGCAGAGCGGTACTGGTCTAATGACTAAATCCAAGAAATGCAGGGAAAATCTGGGAACCCCAGATACAATTAAGGAGTAAGCTGGCTGAGATGTAGAGGAGTAACCCCAGAGGGAGACAGGAAAAAGAATTATGATTAATATCAGCACGCGATATGCTTGATAGGACTAGTCATAGCAATTACACCAGTGATTCTAAAATGGGGGCAGGGCCATATGGACGCACATAAGGCTCAGAAGTGTTATTATGTCCAGATATCACCTAGATCATTGTAAAATAGTACCTGTAATGACTGTACCACAAGCTGTCTGAGAATACACACGCATGGAAAGCACTATGGCATTTGTTATGCAAATATTGCTGCATTGCTATTAAAGATACAATTTTTACAGTCCAAATTCATCCCTGGCTATTACAACAAAAGCATCTGCTCAGTGTTGCTACTCAAGACAAGACTGCCTGCCCTTTAAGTGAATGGGATTTTTGAAATAAACAATCAGGATGATCATGCTTTCCACTGCTGTAGGGATTTTTATTTACTTCTGCTGCATATTAATATAGACAAGGAAAAAAAAAACCAAAACCCAGATAAAAATTTTTTTGGTTGCACTAGATGGCGAAAGGATATAATTACATCACTCAGAATCTCATCAACCCACGTCAGTCTAAGCTACTTTATGAACATATTTATAACTGCCTAGTATACAGCAATTACGGGAAAACATTCTGAAGGCATCTGCACATTTAGAATGGTCTGATCTAATTGAAGTCACTTCCATTAAAGTCAACTGCAATATTTCCACCCAGGTTAATGCAAAGACACCATAGGCACAAGAGGACCCCAGTTTTTACAGCCAAATCTTCAATGTCAACCAAATAAGCATAGCTCCAGAAACAATCTGAAACATGACCTGAATACAAACCTCAGCTGAGGCAGCAAGTTGTTTGACTTTATTTTCTCAGTAGGACTCAAACCCTTCCTATTTAGTGTGGGGTATCATGCAGGAAACTGTTCTCTAAGCAAACACCATTTGGGGACAAGAAATTAGTGGGAAAAACAAAGATTGAAGCTCCATGTTCCATTATTTACAAGCAGCTGACGCTGATATCGATATTTCTTTCAAGTACTTTTTTTCTGAGACAAACAGTGATATATTTAAGGGTCTCCTGTGACCTAAAAGCTTTATCAGTGCTAATGCCTGGAAGACAATGGAAAGAAGTTAAAAAAAGAAAATAAACCCTGTGTGCAGTTTGATAAAGCTACTAAGACAGACGACCTGTTTTTAATGGAGAAAAAAGAAAACATCTGAAACACTTTAAAACTGAAAAGTTAACATGACTTGCAAGTTTAACAGTCTTAATTCATAATTCCATATTAAATTCATATTGATTTTTTTCCCACCAATACTCTCTTTATCTAAACAACTTTTGACTGTGACAAGCCTGGGGAGCCTGCCAAAGACTATTTCATTGATACATTCAATAGGAATTGTTAAGTCTCGCAAATATAACTAGTAACTAGTTTATATTTATTTTGGGACAAAAGGCGCAATTAAATATTTCAGCTTGAGCTAGTTTGGAAAAAAATTATTTCAGAGATCTGTCAAGAGGCAAAATGCTTGTGTTCACATACCAAGAATACTTAGCAAAAATTTTTAATAGCTGAGCAGAAACTACACACCATGTCATTGACTTCAAAGGCCTTTCACTTATTTATGTTGAAGGAGAGGCTTTGTCTAACAGGCTGGATTTGGTTTTCGTTAATGGAAAATCCATGGAATGTGTCTATTGACCAAATGTCAAGGTAAGTACAGACGGAGATTTTTTCTTTACATTCTAAGCCAGATTCTTCAATGATAGACTTAATTTTAAGTGTAATTAGAACAGGGTAGTTAGTGACAAAGCAAGTCCTTTCTCTTAAATAACTAGATTGGTGAGTATCTTTTAATGAAGCCAATCTGATCTTTAGTTTTCAAATTTAGGAAGATAAAGTGCATGTATGGGCTGAGCACAGAGATTTAAAAAAAAGAAAAATTTTGGATCATGTTAAGAAGACTGGGTAATTATATTTTAGAAATTCAAACTTGTAAAGACTTTAGTGACAATTTAACATTACTTTCCAGGACATTCGCTTATTTTCCATTTTCTTTCTCTGTACACTGCTAATAAAACATTTGTAAGATTAAGTACACAGGCAGAATTTGAAGGAGAGGCAATTAACTGCCTGGCATACCAGGAAAAGCACAGCTTCTCTGGTTCCTCCAGAAAGGAATGCCCAACTAATGATATAAGTAGGCAGTCGTGAGCACAAGAAAGCTACTTATCCTTGAGAACACCACTGCAGAGTAAACAAGAATTATCACAGGAGTGACACAGTCTGAATATGCCTAAGAAAAACCAAACATTTCACATGGAACAAGCCGGAAAATAAAGTTACCTTATGAGCACCAAGCTCCAAGATGGAGATATGTTGATATAGGCGTTTTACTGACAACCAGAAGCTCCTTTTCCTCTTCCTGCTTGTCCCATTTATTCTACATTTGAAGGGATTTACAACTTTTTTCTTTTTTTTTCCTTTTTTAGGTGAATTTATGACTTAACAACAAATATTAGGTACAAGATACGTAATAAGACAGTGAGCAGTATGATTTGCATTCTTATACAATCGCATTAAACAAGCCATATTTACATTTAAGCACTTCAAATAAATAAAACTGAATATGGAAAGACATACAAAGTACAACTGGAAAGCTACCTCCCTCTTCTATGCATACACACATACTTCTACACACCTAAAGTTTCTCAAAAGCTTTGAGTCATTACTTTTTAGCAATTTCTCTAGCCTGATTATTTTAGTTACACACCAAACTGTCAACTTTTCCACAATTTCTAAGTACGGTGAGTTCCTACAAATTTTCACCAGAAGAGAATGTAAGTCATGAGTGTTTACAGAGGGAAATATCCTTCTCTGACATTGTCAACAATTACATAAGACAATTTTGCTCCAAGAGGAAGGCTATGTCATGCTTAAGACTGGATTGGTAAAAGAAATTGGGTTGAGTTTCTGACTATTTCACAATCTTTCATTATGGCCTGAGGCAAGTAGTTTAACCTCTGTGTATCTACTTGCTACGACTAGAATGAGTATAATAACTTTTGTTTTTCCTTTATTTTTTGTCTGCCTTGCCTTTGGGTACTCTCCAGCAAGGCATGTTTTTCACTTTGACTTCAGTCCTGCAAAAGTGCACACACTTCAACAGAATTACCTACGTACTTACTGTTGCACACATTTAAGAGCACCTACCATAACAAATCTTCTAAAATACTGTGAGACATATATAGATGAATAATACTTACTTATAGATACCCTTCATGGTTATCATGTACTGATTTTTATCAAGGACATACTAAAATATTTATGCCAGTGATATTCCTATATTCTAAAAAGGAGTCTAGAATTGTAACTGAGAACTGTGATATTTTAAAAGTACTCCAGCTTAGTTTCAGTGGTTTCAGATACTGTAGAAAAATTACATGGGCTTTAAGTCTGCAGAGCCAAGGTTCTTATAGGTGTAAGAGCTAAATATCTTAGAAAGTGACCAAAGAATCATTAATTTAACAAGTCTAAAATGCCTTGCACCAAGGCACCTTGCAAAATAAAGCCTAAAAGTTTTAAGTTTGGTGAATTATCAATATGATAGAAAATCACCTTTTTATAGAGAAAGAGTATTGCTAAAATGTAAGATTTTAAGTAGTTATTATTAGTGTAATACTGTTAATTTTATTGATATGACTAATTTAATGAGTTAAAAATAATACATTGTAGGAATAACTCAGCTCCTGCAACAGCAGAAAAGGTGTTTACATGAAGGATATGTTTTTCAGACTAACAAAAAACGAGTAAGTGGCATATCTCTAGCCTCCAGGTAATTCCTGATCCAGAATATGCATCACTTTATTTTTATTCTTCTTTTCTTACAATCAGCTTAGTTTGTAAACAAACAGCAATATCACTATGAACAATATTTGGCATTTATTAAATAACACCTGCTCAGAAACTGCCTTCCTAGTTGACAGGGGCTCTACCACTGGCCATCTCTGCTGCTATTACCAGATTCCTCTAGTGCTTTACTGCTGGTTTAACCCTGCTGCCCACACAAGCATTTTTTCCTCACCCTCCCTCTCCTGCGCTACCTCTGACCAAATGTCTTTTGTCTCTCCATTTTCAGTGCCCCATAAAACAAATCTGTTGTCAATCTGAGGACACCTGGAATGAACTTAGCAGTGGATTCCTTGACCTTTTTAACACATGGGGGTCAAAAATCACCATCAGCAGTTGGAGAGAAAAATGTGAAAGATCAAAGCCTTCCACTCCCACTACTGTTCTTGTTTTCCTTTGTTGATATGTGCACTGCTGACAGAAACCAGCAATTTTTATCTTGAAAGTGCAAATATTTAATAGGAAACTGAGGCCAGATGTATAAACCTAAACCAAACAGCAAATATTTCTGTGATTCTTTTAGCGGCACTGGAAAAGGTCCTTTTTAACAAACAAAATCTTTCTCCTGGAGGGTTTGTAAATCAAACATTGTAACTTTTATTAGTTGATAGACTGTTGATACTAAATAAGAGCTGACTTTAAGCCCGAGAGCGACTGCATAGACTACTTTCATTGTTGAGCTGAGATATGCAAAAAGTAAACACCATAAATCATGAAAACTTTGCTTTGTACAAGTATTTCATAATAATAATATACAACATTTTGTTAGACTAGGCAATGTTTTCTTAAAAAATACACTTTTAAAAAATCAGTCTCTCTGCAAATCTGTATCTTACAGAAAATTACTCTTTTTTTCACTTCCTTGAAAAAAAAAATTTCTCTTTTGTTTTCCAACTACTATTTTTCTCTGCTGACCTTTATGTGGCCCAAATTTTAGAGCAATGTAATGAAAATGCCTCCAAGCATCTTAACAGTTCCAAATTGCTTATATTCCGAACTGACTCCATCCCAAATCAAATGTCAATATATATTTGGTCTTTTAAAAGCCACAGCATTCGTTTTGAAGTATGTTCAGAGAAGTGTTAAAGAAAGAGAAGAATAACAGTGCAGAATTAAAAGAACATGGATTTGGTCCACAGTTGTACCTAATTTGTCTTCTAAAGTCAGACACTGAATTCCCTCAGCTGTTCCCATTTTTTAGCAACTCAACACAAAATTGAACGAGTATACGGTGTGAAGTTGCCACTGTGAAAGTAGCTGATAAAATTTTAAGGCCCTTACCACAGCAAGGTCCCCTCTGACACAATTTTAACATAAAGCCCCTTATTTCCTTATACCATTTTCCTTTGCACCACTGTCACATGGAGTGTCAGTCTCTAAATGTGCTAATAATCCAGGGATCTTATCTATGTTCAAATTAGAATCCTACCCATGCAATTACAGTTAAGATGACAATGCATAAAAATAGCATAATCGACAACTGGGGTTTGTTAAGGATTTATTATTCGGTGGCACAAGTATCCTTGGAGAAGCCAAAGCCTCTGTCAATGCCCTTTACCTTCTTGATACAGAAACTAGGAAGATGCTGCATGCCATCCCCTAAGCAATTTAAGGAGGGACTTGTGTTAAAGACCAAGGCTTCTGTCTCAAGAGTTCTTCCACGCAAGTGGACCCAATACCAATGAAGGAGTCAGAATATGAGTCAAATTACTTATAAGGGCACAATCCAAGAAATCACTCAGTTGTTGAGTTCCCTTTACACACTGCATACATAATATCTACAAAATCAGGCAATGTGTGTTATAAAGAGCTAACTCTTAAAATGCATGGGTTTAAGTTAAAGTATCAAAACACAGCACATGTTGAAAATCACTATACGATTTATCAACCAACCAAAACATCTGAACTAGTCTTTAGAGAATCTTAAGGCAGAAGCAATTTCCACACCAAGTTAATCAATCCCTACTATGATTTCCATGATTTGATGTTTTAAGAGAATTTTGATCCAGTCTTAATTCCCATAGCTTTACCATCTGCACAGCATTTTTACGAAAGGTAATTTTATCCCCTCTGCCAACCTGTTAAATATTGTCATGGGAGGATTTATTAGTTTCCATGACTCCAGACAATATTTTATTCTCCCCGAGTTTTCAGCTGGCAGAGTCAAGTTCCTAATTTTATCAATTGAAAGTACTGAAACCATTCATTAATAAAAGGCTCTAATCTATCTGCTCCGTGACTCAAGAACAACACTTGCCTTTCAGCCCACAGCTGACAACCTCTTTCAGAAGAAGAGGGAGAGAAAAAATATTTTTCTGTGTGATATAAATCTCTGCAAGTTAAGAACTCTAGGTAGAGCTCCCCCACTTTCTAGGAAGCAAATCCTTCAGAAGTAAGAACGTATCAGAAGTCTAATCGCTGCAATGTCTTGGAGAAATATAATATTCTATTAAGCTCTAGGTTATTTTAAAGCACCAAACTCATTTTACTTGTAAAATTCTACACACACTACTGATGATCTCTAATTATTATAGTGTGGTGATTAATAAGAGTAGCAATGCACACAGCAGTCTAAGCACACACAAACTCTTTCTGCTTTAGGGAAGCCTGAAACGCACGACAGTGGATTCTTTCCAAGTGTATTTACCATAAAGATGTTTATCGTCTGTAGTAGAGCTTGATTCATAGTCATTCCATTCGTGTCAATGAATGCAGCACAAGGCCTTTAATACTCCCTGGTTGGAAGCTAATGCCTTTAGCTTTCCATTAGGTAATTTGAAAGACCAATTCATTTTTTTCACAGTCAGCTAACTAATTCTTTAACACTTCATTTCAATACCACTAACACTTACTAAGGGATTGACTTCACTAAGTGAACAATCTCAGCTGTCTCAACATTTCATCGTTACCTGACATATATAGCTGTGTCTAAATCAATGAATCACACTGAGGTAGGTCTATCCCCTTGAGCATTTTTTCTTTTTCTTTCTCTCTCTTTTTTTTTTTTTTTTTTTTACATCTAATCTCAGTGCTCCTCTTTATTGCTCAATGGGAAACTTCCAAGATCTATGGAGAGTATATGCTTGCTTTTTTACTGCCATTTCTATACTGTTCTTATACCCAAATTAGACCATCAACTCTCCATTTCAAGAACAAGGATTGCATTTCAAAATGCTTTCTTTCTGATGTACCTCATGGCAAAGGTGGCAAGGAAAAGAGTAAGTTTCTTCCATCCCTTTAGCCTGCAAAGACAATCAGACATCATGTTGACAGGCAGAGTCTTGAAAATGTGAATTGGGTTCCTTTTTTACCCCTCAACTTGTCAAAATTCTGTTCCAGAAAAACTTTATCAAGTACTCCAAGGAAGAATATCAGGGATACATTAATCAGTGTTTTCAAGATGAATCAGTGAACACATATTGAGTTTAGATTTCTGTTGGCATCAGCTTTGGCTATAAAAAAATAACAGATCAAGAGGTAGTCATTTATTTATTCCAGACATGCTTTAGAAAGTGAAAAATAATAAAATTTTATCTCCTGGTGTGTCTACCCCACAAACAGCAGTATAAGGAAGTTCCTAGTAAAGGATAAAAATGCACATCAGAAACAAAACATTATGAAAATTAAGTTAAGCTTTCAGTGCTTTCACTAAACACTATAAAAGGGCCCTACCAAGATCCAGAACAAAAGGTTGCCAGCCTACAGCTCATCAGTAGTGCACAGGTAGGATATACCCTTATTTTTAGCTTAAGTAGGTTTGTATTGCACTGTTTAAAACAAAACCCACAACCTACAGAAAAAACAACAAAACCAACACAAAACAAAAGCCACTAACAGTCTCCTGGAAGGAAAACAATCAGATGAGAAAAAACTGTCTCTGAAAGCTTTTAGTATTAGCTTTAGTCATCTAAAACATCAAGTGAGCTTTGTCTTTCCTGAGGAATGTTAGCTGAGGAAGAAAAGCTGGTGTTTGCCTGTCACTGTGGTCTCTCCAGGGCAGGCCTAAAAATCCTTTGAAAGTTTCATTTCTATGAAAAGCAGAAGGGGACCAAATCTTAAATAATCATTTGTTTTCATATGCTGAGGCTGAACAGTCACCTTTCTATTCAAGTCTGAGTGTATTCCCTTGCCAGCAGAAAGCAGGTGTCAACTTTAATCCTACAATTTCCACTTCTTTAATGAATCTTATAGCAGATACAGTATACTTTGATGTTTTACTGCCATACAAAATTATGCCTTTATACAATTTAAAGCTGGCTTCTGCACATTTAGAGCTACAACATACTATTACAATAACTAAATAATTTTCAAACTTTGGTACTTTAACTTAAACCCCGTCTAGGTACCTAAAGGCATCCCCACTTTCAAAGATAACTGAAACCCTACTTGAACAGGAGTGAGTAAAAAAAAAAAAAAAAAAAACCCAACCCAAAATTAAATAAATGCCAATAAATTACATAAGCTTTTTTTGAGTCCAAAATAAACTACTACTGTACTGAACACTGGCTATATGGGTACATTATCTTGGAATCTCACCGTTATGATAGGGTTTCACAGTGAAAAGGCAATGAAGTCTCATATAAATCTGAACAAATTCACTTTCTTCATGACTATAAAGTCTTTTGTTACTTTTACTGTCAGAAAAGAGAATCACTTCATAGGAAATGGCAGAACCAGATACATATGTTCAGCACTGTAACACAGAAATCACATTATAAAATTACTATTGAGTTCTTTTAACTCAGACAAAGCCCTCTTGTTAGCAAATGATACTTCGTATTTGGCTATGGTTTGTAAAAGTGGATAATACTTTCCATTTGTAACATAAATTTCATCACTGGATATGAAAGTCAGCTAGAGCTTATTGGCTGCTTATGTACAATATGATTCTTCAGAGAGTGTCTGGCTTTTTGGTAACAGAGATGGAAACACTGAATTAACTGATATTCCGCAAATATTCTCAATGCCTCTGGATGAACAGGGTAGGAAAGCCAGGCACCTTTGTTACCATTTTTCAGGTGAGAAGGACATGGAGGAAAAGATCAAAGAAAGCTAAAAAGAGATGTTATGCCTTAGTCTAAATATTAATGTAAGCCAATTTTTAGTGAGTGTTGATTTATCTCTTCACAGACCTTATACCTTTTCAGAGTACATTTTAAGAAATTTCAAAAGTACCATCACTGTGATAGTCTTGGGAAGCTAGTCCCCTTTCACCAAAATGCACGGACCCAGAGGATCAATACAAATAACTTAGTTCATTTTATAGAACTCTTATACGAATAAAAGGGGTTTAGAAGAGAATGTGTAACATCAAAAATCCAGCCTCTGGTCTCAAATAACTCGGTACCAGTAATTTTGAAGACTTTCATAAAACCCAAAAACCAAAAATGAATCTCTATTAAGGACTTCTGAAGGGAGAATGGTGTCCTATAACACTGACATCTGGACTACTGCTAGCGCATGTAATGTATATCTGTCACTGACAGCTTATCAGGTTATATATCATTCTGAATCATTAGTCATGTCTTTTTCACCAAGCACAGGAATCTGCAAAACCAACATAGTCATAGAAGAAGTACCTTTGGAGGACAAACTCACTTATATGTAATAATATTAGAAGGTAATCATAAGGCAATAACATAATGCAGGCCATAAATGCCAATACAAATAGTTAAGTGCTTGTCAACAAGCTTGGTGTAGGCACGACTGACCTAGACAATCAACTTAATACGGCAAATAATAGTTTTGTAAATATGTCCAGCATTGGATACACATTTAATGTCCACATGCTAAAGATCCAATCAGAAAAAGGCCAAATCCAACATCATTTCATAATGGAGGGGGAAAAAAAAAATAATCTGTTCCTATTTCCATAGCCTTGTAAAAGAATGTCTGAAAAACATCCAAAAAGAATGCAGTGTGACCCAACACAAACTTGTTCAAGATGTAGCTAGCAGATAAAACCTTACACGACACAGACTGATTAAACAGAGGCAGGCTCTACATGCTCTGTCATTTGATCATGATATAGATTGATCATTTCTATTACTGGACTAGACTGCAATGAAAAGCCTCGTGAATGTGCTAAGCCCATTTTAACAGCTCACTAGAGACCCAAGTGTGGAAGGAACATGCCTAAGCCAAGTTCTATATGCAGTCCGTATACCACTATAAATAATGAAGTGTTTTAGGCAAAAAAAAAAAAACAAAAAACAAAACAAAAGAAGATATTACAATGAGCATAATTTTCTGTCACTGAGATTTTGTGGAGGAATTCTACTGACAACTGATTGGGTGTTTTAGGACTGGGGGATATGCTTAACCATTTGGTAGAATCCTTACCCATAAACTGCTTTTCTGAATTGTAACTCAGCAGAAGAGGCATGAATTTATGTACTTTTAGGACTAAAAGCAAAATAAAAAGGAAAGAGCCCACTAAAAGACTGCTGTTGAGAACCACTGTTTGTAAACAGTTGACTAGCACTGCTACTAATTCTTTCTAAAACATACCAGTGAAATTGTTGTGGAGAAATATACAGTACACAGTCTTCCCAGGTACATTGGGAGCATGACAGATTTGAATATAGTTTAGAATAAAGTCAGAAGCGACATCCTAAAAATGCTAACTCATTTATGTTCATAAGAAACTGCAGTCCTAAATGCATTCAATTATTAACATTTCCTGTGAGCATCTGAATAGTCAAATAAGAATTTCAGAAATTACATACAACTGTACAATCAACTTAGAACTCTGTTCTGCTTAAAAATGTCACTTTTGAAGCATATGCTTTAAAAAAGAGCGAAAGGGGTTATCAGAAGAACAAGACCTCCCCGGCTCTATTCTCTCAGTGTCATTATCAGCTCATACCCATGACAAAATTAATTCCTCAGTTCTGCCAGGAATAGCAGTATATTTGAATGATGACAAAAAATAAGAAACTGTAGGGACCACTGAAAATTCTGAAAAATCAAAAACTGTTTCTGGGTGAATAGTGTTTAATATAAGTCTTGAGAACATGTTATTACTTTATTAAACAAAATTAAATGTTGAAAAGGTTTGAGGGGTTTTTTTCATAAAATATCTTTAATAAAAATACTGTGCAAGCTTTTTAATAAATATCAAATGAGCTATTTTATGAAAATAATAATTATTTTATTAATATTAATATTAATATTATTTTGTTATCATTTATTAATATTATTATTAATATTATTTTTGTTATTAATATTATTAATATTATTTTTGTATTAATATTATTTTTGTATTAATATTATTTTTGTTATCATTTTTATGATTTTTTTTAATATTTGCATGTAGCCAAAACTATTTTTCTCATTGGAAATGCTAAAGTAGAAAAAATTTGTCCCACTATGTTCTGACTATAGTGTGGAAGCAGTTTCAAAGCAGCCACATGGGCCCATGGATGAAGTAGATTAGCAATGCATAATGGTTCTGGAAAAATCAAAAGATTGACTGCAGTAAATGTACAAATCTCATGATACAATCTCATACCTGGGTTGGAGCAATCCCAGGCACAGCCACAGGCCAGGAAGAGAAGAGATTCAGAGCAGCCCTGTGGAGAAGGACTTGAGGGTGCTGGTTGATGAGAAAATGAACATGAGCCGGCAGTGTGCTCTCCCAGCCCAGAAAGCCAACCATATCCTGGGCTGCATCAAAAGGAGCGTGACCAGCAGGTCGAAGGAGGTGATCCTGCCCCTCTACTCTGCTCTTGTGAGACCTCACCTGGAGTATTGTGTGCAGTTCTGGTGTCCTCAACATAAAAAGGACATGGAACTGTTGGAACAAGTTCAGAGGAGGGCCACGAGGATGATCAGGGGACTGGAGCACCTCCTGTATGAAGACAGGCTGAGAAAGTTGGGGCTGTTCAGCCTGGAGAAGAGAAGGCTGCATGGAGACCTCATAGCAGCCTTCCAGTATCTGAAGGGGGCCTATAGAGATGCTGGAGAGGGACTCTTCATTATGGGCTGTAGCAGTAGGGCAAGGGGTAATGGGTTAAAGCTTAAACAGGTGAAGTTCAGGTTAGATACAAAGAAATAAGGAGGAAGTTCTTTACTGTGAGGGTGGTGAGGCACTGGAATGGGCTGCCCAGGGAAGCTGTGAATGCTCCATCCCTGGCAGTGTCCAAGCCAGGCTAACAGAACCTTGGGTGACATGGTTTAGTGTGAGGTGTCCCTGCCCATAGCAGGGGGTTGGAACTAGATGATCTTAAGGTCCTTCCCAACCCTAACTATTCTATGATTCTATGATTCTATACTTGTGATACATGTACAAATCCAGCTGCCTGTCTCATTTTCCACAGAACATATCAGACTCATTGTACCATATTTTTGTAATACAATGTGTTGGAATTGATGGCTTTAAAGGACTGACCCATTTGAATTAATGATCCTTATCACACTGTTACACATTTGAACTGCAGCAGCATGCTTTATTTGCTGACAGTATTCAGAACTGAGATTGTGATTTAATTTTCCCTAGAACATTTATTACAGCAACAGAAATGTTAAAAGAAAAAAACAGCATATGGCTAATTGACTGGCCAAATAAACAACTGCCCTTTCCTTTTAAGAGGCTTCTACCAAATAGTCACTTGATGCCTACTAGCAGCAAACATTCATGGAGTCTCTGCTCATGGCATCAAAAAGAATGCAGGAAACAAATGTTAACACTTGCCTCAGTACAGGGGAAGTGCCATTCTCTTAAATTTATCCCATAATATCATGTGGATTAAAAGACAATTCAATACATTTTCATATACATCCAACAAATAAAGTGTAAACCAGAAACAGAGACACAGGATTTGGGCCAGACCCCTTTGATGAGGAATGTCTTAGAAATGACCAGTAAGAGCAAAGGAAACAGCTTAAGTGTGGGTTCCCCTAGCCAGCGGGAGTCATTCATTAGTGGCCTTCAAGAGATAAGAAAAGTACTGCCCTGCTTGGGGAAAGCAGCTCAAATTACATTACGCACTCTGCACTCCTCATACATTTGCCACCATGAGATGCATTTGTATTAGCGATAACAAACCACTTACCTTACTTGACTATTTCAAACACCAGTGGATCTTAAGGAATATCATAGCAGTGTATAATGTTTCTGCTAGAGAAAAATTGTATCACAACTGCAGTGGTTTCAGATGCTATACATTAAATTGTACAATATTTGTCTTCTCCCATCTCCAAAGAGAAAGTCTCATAACTGCCACACAAATATTCTTTATCACTTAAGTGTAATAAGGTGCTTATAATACAGTGATTAGCTTGCTGTACAGTTAACATGCAGCAGAAAAATTTGTATTTTCCAGTGGGAGTTGATGATCAGTACTTTAGTTGTGCCTTTTCATTGCTAACTTTTGAATAATTCCTAATGCTAATTCCAATATTCACACTTTTTCTGAAAAATGAAATCAACACACACAAAATTTAACACATTGCAGCTTATGCCAGAAACTTCCCTAAAATTTTGAGTAAAGTCAAGCAAAAGTGTATTTGAGTGACAAGGTTTAAAATTAGAATCAAAGCATTTGACTTCTCACATTTCCAAAAGGATCTTACCTATGAACACCAAACAGGATTTTTTAGCCTTGCAAGATATATAACAAACATTTGTTGAAGAAGTTTACCTTGTAAATTCTTACCTATAAAGCAAGTTTGTTATGATTGTGGGAACTTTATATTTACAAGGAAAAAATATAGTTCACTTTCAAAAAATCCTTTCAATTCAAAAATAAATAATGTGCACACAAAGTGTCTGTATGGTCTAGAGATGCTCTATGCCTTTAGTATTTGTGTGACATTTCCTGTGTATTTGCTTACTCTAAAGTATATTTGAAAGTTGGAGGTTCTACAGTGTTCTCTTAAAATGCCACTAGTATGAAAAGTGACTTCAAAAAATTGGATTGTTTCATGTTTATTGTTTCTTAGTGGTTTTGGTACCAAATAAGTCCAGTTCAAAGTTAAAAAGATTACTTGCTTGCTGATTGTTAGATCTGCGAATTGGTCCTAGTTCCAAAAATGTCAAGAGGCTCCCATTGCTAAAATTTCTGTAGCATTTTGATATTCCATATTTTTTTGCAATTACACTAATTAGAATGACACTGCCACTCAGAAAATGTGCAATCTATTGTGCAATACTATTTCTTGACAATGCAACATAAAGAATAATATCTACTCCATACCTCAAAAATCTGTTTAAAAAATAGATGCTGTCAGTAGTCTTCAGCAAGCAAATGCAATTATCTGTACTGCAATCTGTGAAGTGAAAAACCACAAGACTTAGAGGTAACTGACGCAGCTCCTAATTTTAGGTATTTTTCAGGGCAGCTTTTAGGCAAATGCACCATGAGATTAAGACAAAATTTCTTTCGCTATTGATTTATGGATTAAACGGAGGGGTCTTGGACATAACCCAAAGAACAGTTAAGGGGGCTTCCAATGCATCCCCCTCAGGATATGTCTTCTTCACCTTTGCTTTCAGGTTGCCCCATGCTTCTCCAACCACATCCGATTTCTCAGGGCTAAAGTAGAAAATACCTAATTATAAAACTGTTTTTACTGTAATATTCTTGGACAGAAGCTTTATAGATATAGTCAAATTCTGCTTATACAAAGAAAACAAAGTTTTGACTTACTCTTTTTCACCCTCCAACTTTGATAATTGAAAACTGCAAGAAAATAAATCAAGACTGTATGCTGGGACAGCAGATCACTAGGGCAGCACGTTACCTCGACTGGCATAGGAACAAGAAAAACAGCACAACTGAATTTACACTGTAAATGACTCTAGATTTGTCCTTGATAGCTACACTTTATCTAACATTAATGAGCTGCTTACTATTTGAACAAAGCTAAAGTACTCAATTTACATATATAGTAAACATCTCTTCCTTTAGCAAACAGATTTGACTCAGTCTGTCCTAGACTGCACTAGACTACTTAGTAGACATAGACTCTCCATTTTCTATTCAAAAGAAGGTTAACCTCTAGATTCTATCTTTTTGGAACAAAACCCTGTGTTCTTTAAAGAGCTTAAGTATCTCATTCTCTTTGGTAGTCTCAATGTAATTTACAATTTTTATTACTTGGGCTCTTACAAATGAAAAAGCAACCCAATCAATTTCTGTAAAAAACTCATCTTTATAACATGTTTCTTAGCAGAGTTCTGTGTCTAGAATTGTCAAACACACATTCAGACTAAAATTCCGCTTGATGACAATTTTTTCCCTCCTAACATCTACAGGGTTCTGCTAACTCTATTCAAATCTCTGTGGCAAAGTTGAAGGTAATTCTTTGACTCTTCCTTTTAAACAGTAAACCCAAACCCCTTTTGCCTGCTTTTCAAATTTTGGTGTCTAGAGGCAACTAGACTTCTCAGGTACATAACTTATGGTTGACTGGATGATTTTTAACTTTTTCAGCCTAATTATGCAGGAATTTAAACTCCTTATCCTTATGCCAGACATCCATGATATACAAGCACACCCAGAATTTTATAGAAGCGAGAAGTCAGTTACAATGCAGTTACTACCCTCACTAACAAAAATATAAAGAAATACTGTGATAAGTCAAGGTGTTTATCAGTAATTTAAAGATAAAAGTGCCTATGGAACAGTTGAATCAAAAGAAAAGATAATCCTACAAGCCAAAAAATTCAGAGTTAAGTTTAACCTGTATCTGTATTCCTATCACCTAAGCTTTGTTTATCATTGTCACATACTTGAAATTAAAATGCTAAAGACAAATCTCAGAATGCAAATAATTTTCCAGAAGATAAATTCAAAAGGAGTGAGAAGAATTAAATCAACAAGTTAGCTACACTCATTACTGCCGGTGCTATTATGGCAGTTGCAGGCTGCCCAGCAGTCTTTAGGAGTGTAAGAAGAGTGGATAGAAATAATATGCAGTTACTCAGTAAGAGAGTATTTCTTGTAGGGTTGCTTTTATCCTATCCATTAAAACTCATACCCACTGAACTCAGATTATGCTGAACTAGGATTACATTATATCCTTCCTTACTTTATGAACTCTGGTTCAGATTCCCAGTTAGTGTACACTGTAATACTGCTACTGACTTCACTGGTGCAAACCAGCTCACTTTAGCTTAGGCTGGCTAAATATGTATTAAAACTCTGTTGATTTTAATACATTATTACTCTAGAGGTTTTGCCATATTCCCTTTTCATCTGTTAATTGAGATAATTTTTATTATCTCTTTCTAGCTAATGACTCAGCACCCCTTTCATTCTCTTCCCATTAACGTTTTATTGTTGTGAATATTGACAGAGAACATGTTCATAATTGTACAATAAATATCATACCATAAAGAAAAAAACTATACAAATAACTTCTGGGAAAGTAAAAGACTACAACTCCGTTATGGAATCTTATTTAAAATGGATCACAGCGTCCTATTTTATCCTGTTACAATATCAAAGGCATTACACTTAAAGAAGTAGAAATAAGGAAAACCACCCAGATGAGTGAAAATACTTGCTCAGTAATAATAAGCTTTATTCTAATCCTGAAAGTATATATATATGAAAATGTTCATTATCAAGTAAAATCCTAGATGCTGTTACAAGGCCTCTTCTAGTAATCCACAAGTGAAATGATTTCTGGTAGTCCTCTGGGTCAAAAGAGGCCCCTTGGACAATTTATGTCATAGAAGCATGATCCAGAAAGAATGAAGACTTAGAGGATTTGAGGATTCACACTGCTTTAGTAGCTGTACACCTTAGCTTTGTTTTCCATGTCATCAGCTCTGAGAGACTAAGATTCATTACCCTCTGTTCCTTTATTAACTGTGCTATCAAAGGCTTATGATCCCTGCATGACTTCAAGATTTCACTTCAACATCAACTTGGTTCAAGATCGATTCCACTTTTTGTCAATATTATTCAAAGACTCTGGATGTGCATCTCATCTTTTATTTAAGACATCTATGTACTTAGTCATACTGAGGTAAGTACAGGTCTGATAAAATCAGGTACAGCTCTACTACTAACTTCAGCCAACTGAATCTACTGAAACTGAACTCAGTCAATTGGCATCAACCAAAATCCACCTATATGGGTAAAATCCATGCATATTCTATTGCTATCTCCAAATAATATGTCATCAAGTATATTTTAATTAGAAAGATCTTTTTATGCTAAGTATAATTGGAAGGCGTCATAGAATCATAGAATCGTAGAATAGTTAGGGTTGGAAAGGACCTCAAAATCATCTACTTCCAACCCCCCTGCCATAAGCAGGGACACCCCACACTAAAACATCCCACCCAAGGCTTCATCCAGCCTGGCCTTGAACACTGCCAGGGATGGAGCACTCACAACCCCCCTGGGCTACCATTCCAGTGCCTCACCACTCTAACAGGAAAGAACTTCCTCCTTATATCCAATCTAAACTTCCCCTGTTTAAGTTTTAACCCGTTACCCCTTGTCCTGTCACTACAATCCCTGACGAAGAGTCCCTCCCCAGCATCCCTATAGGCCCCCTCCAGATACTGGAAGAATGCTATGAGGTCTCCACGCAGCCTTCTCTTCTCCAGGCTGAACAGCCCCAACTTTCTCAGCCTATCTTCATACGGGAGGTGCTCCAGTCCCCTGATCATCCTCGTGGCCCTCCTCTGGACTTGTTCCAGCAGTTCCATGTCCTTTTTATGTTGAGGACACCAGAACTGCACACAATACTCCAGGTGAGGTCTCACAAGAGCAGAGTAGAGGGGCAGGATCACTTCCTTTGACCTGCTGGTCACACTCCTTTTGATGCAGCCCAGGATATGGTTGGCTTTCTGGGCTGCAAGCGCACAATGCAGCCAGCTCATGTTCATTGTCTCATCGACCAGCACCCCCAAGTCCTTCTCCACAGGGCTGCTCTGAATCTCTTCTCTGCCCAATCTGTAGCTGTGCCTGGGATTGCTACGACCCAGGTGTAGAACCTTGCACTTAGCATGGCTGAACTTCATAAGGTTGGTATCAGCCCACATCACAAGCGTGTTGAGGTCTCTCTGGATGGCATCCCTTCCCTCCAGCATATCAACACTTAGAATCATAGAATCATAGAATATTTAGGGTTGGAAAGGACCTCAAGATCATCTAGTTTCAATCCCCCTGCCATGGGCAGGGACACCTCACACTAAAACATCCCACACAAGGCTTCATCCAACCTGGCCTTGAACACCGCCAGGGATGGAGCACTCACAACCTCCTTGGGCAACCCATTCCAGTGCCTCACCACCCTCACAGTAAAGAATTTCCTCCTTATATCCAATCTAAACTTCCCCTGTTTAAGTTTTAACCCGTTACCCCTTGTCCTGTCACTACAGTCCCTGAACAAAGAGTCCTTCCCCAGCATTCCTATAGGCCCCCTTCAGATACTGGAAGGCTGCTATGAGGTCTCCACGCAGCCTTCTCTTCTCCAGGCTGAACAGCCCCAACTTCCTCAGCCTGTCTTCATACAGGGGGTGCTCCAGTCCCCTGATCATCCTCGTGGCCCACCTCTGGACTTATTTCAACAGTTCCATGTCCTTTTTATGTTGAGGACACCAGAACTGCACACAATACTCCAGGTGAGGTCTCACAAGAGCAGAGTAGAGGGGCAGGATCACCTCCTTCGACCTGCTGGTCACGCTCCTTTTGATGCAGCCCAGGATACGGTTGGCTTTCTGGGCTGCGAGCGCACACTGCAGCCAGCTCATGTTCATTTTCTCGTCGACCAGCACCCCCAAGTCCTTCTCTGCAGGGCCGCTCTGAATCTCTTCTTTGCCCAGTCGGTAGCTGCGCCTGGGATTGCTCCAACCCAGGTGTAGGACCTTCACTTGTCGTGGTTGAACTTCATAAGGTTGGCATCAGCCCACCTCACAAGCGTGTCAAGGTCCCTCTGGATGGCATCCCTTCCCTCCAGCATATCAACCGGACCACACAGCTTGGTGTCATCGGCAAACTTGCTGAGGGCGCACTCAACCCCACTGTCCATGTCAGCGATGAAGATGTTAAACAAGACCGGTCCCAACACCAATCCCTGAGGGACACCACTCGTTACCGGTCTCCAGCCAGACATCGAGCCATTGACCACAACTCTTTGTGTGGGGCCATCCAGCCAGTTCTTTATCCACCGAGTGGTCCATCCATCAATTTGATGTCTCTCCAATTTAGAGAGGATGTCGTGTGGGACAGTGTCAAACGCTTTGCACAAGTCCAGGTAGATGACACCAACTGCTTTACCCTTATCCATCAATTCTGTAGCCCCATCATAGAAGGCCCCCAAATTGGTCAGGCAGGATTTCCCCTTAGTGAAGCCATGCTGGCTGTCACCAAGGACCTTGTTGTTTTTCATGTGCCTTAGCATGCCATCCAGGAGAATGTGCTCCAAGATTTTACCAGGCACAGAGGTGAGACTGACTGGTCTGTAATTCCCCGGGTCTTCCATTTTCCCCTTCTTGAAAATGGGGGTTATATTTCCCTTTTTCCAGTCATCAGGAACTTCACCTGACTGCCATGATTTTTCAAATACGATGGCCAGTGGCTTAGCAACTTCATTCGCCAACTCCTTCAGGACCCGTGGATGGATTTCGTAGGGTCTCATGGACTTGTGCGCGTTCAGATTTTTAAGATGGTCTCGAACCAGATCCTCTCCTACAGTGGGCCCAAGGTCTTCCTTCTCACAGTCCCTGTGTCTACCTTCTAAGAACTGGGTGGTGTGGTCAGAGCCTTTGCCAGTGAAGACCGAGGTGAAGGAGTCATTCAGAACCTCAGCCTTCTCCAAATCCTGTGTAGCCAGTTCTCCCGAAAGCTTCCTCAGGGGGCCTATTTTGTCCCTAGTCTGTTTTTTGTTTGCTACGTACCTGTAGAATCCCTTCCTGTTATCCTTAACATCCCTGGCTAGTTTTAATTCTAACTGGGCCTTAGCCTTCCTAACTTGGTCCCTAGCTTCCCGGACAACATCCCTGTACTCTACCCAGGCCGCCTGTCCTTGCTTCCATTTTTTATAAGCCTCTTTTTTCCTTTGAATTTTCCTCAGCAAAAAATTTAAGTTAACAATGTTTAACAATCAGCAAATCCAATCAATTGTTGTCTTTTCTATTTACAAGCTGATCACAAATAAACAAAAAATATCTACTGATCCATATTATTCAGTAGTTTCAAATCCTTCTTTTTTTGACTCTATGCATATAATGCTTGTTTAATATACAAAATAAGAATCAGTCAAGAGGATTTTGCCTAAATATACCACTCACACTAGACTTTAGATTTCTGATTAGAGAGCCTCAGAGTAAAATTTTCAGCATATGCTCACATTCCCAACTGTAACATCATTCCCAGCATTCACTTCACACTGGCCAATTCCTCTGCTTTTCCTGGTAGAGATCAGTTTCACTGTTACACTCTCTTTCAGCAAAGGACAAATTATGTCCCAAAACACAACCAGCAAGTATGTCAAAAGAACAATAAAAAAGTAGAACAAAATCAGTTTAAAAATTCAAGTAACACTGTCTTGCAGCATTTGCTCAGTTCTTGCAACCAGATCTCAGGATCACACGCGAGAACAGTGTGCTCTGAAACTATATTAAACAGAGGGATTTAATAATGCAGATGCTTAGCTAGAAACAAGCCCCTAGAATCTTCCAGCTGGCTGTTGTTAATTTAAGAAGTTTTGCTCTCCATCAGCCTTGTCCGGCTCTACCCCATCGTGATGATGGGATAACACAAGATGTGAGGCTGAGAGCTTAACATCTTTCACAGCCAGCCCTCCCCTGCTCACTCCCACACTAGCCTCTTCATTTCATCGCTGTCCACAGATGAAGCACAGACTAGACTGTATACATAGTCTTGGCTCCCGTCCTGAACCCTGGACCTCTCCTTTTGTGCTTAGAAATTAGCCATCAGCATAATGAAATCACCGATGGCATTTCAAAGGTTAAAACAGCACTGCAAGTATTCCCTCTTACTGTCTCTCATCTCTCTAGAGAAGACACCACTAGTTCTTTGAAACAGTAAATAAACCTTCAACCTTTATGTGTTCAAAGGAAGAGCTGGCTTGTCTCCGAGAGCATTCCTTTTGACACAGCCTCCAAAAGCCTGCTCCCTGGCAAGTTCATCCTGTTCCTCAGGCAAGACCTTGGTATTCCCTGCTGTGAAAGAGCAAGCCCTTCTTCCCCTTCTCCCTCAGTGGAAAGTACATCTTCTTTCTAGCCAGGCTAACCTCTGACTTCGTCTAGAGCATAACAATATTCTCTCCTTTGAAAGCTTCCTGGAGGACTTCTTCCCTTAAAGCACAGAATTGCCCTAATTGGACCTCCAAGAATGACTGCCATCTTTTTCTCATTCTTTTACAAACCCACTATCCTCCCCACCTCTCTGCTCTGTGATGTTAGATTTTGTTGGGTTTTAGATTAAAATAAATTAAACGCAACTGCATGAGATTAAAGGCACTTTCGGGTTTAAACCACTGTTACTGCAGCAGCTCTCTCCCTACTGTGGCACTATCATGTATCCATCACATTGTCACTTCTCCTTTCAGTGTACAATTGACAGAGAACAAGATGGAAACAGTCCATCAATCTCGTGTCACAGCTGTAATAAAAGTCTACAGAAAACCTGTAAAACTGCTTATGCTCTCAGCTATAGCATCAGAGTGCTGCTGGTGTAAAGTATTCTACAGAACTGCAAAGAGGTAGCATGTCATATGGAAAAACTGCCATTTGAGTAATTTTCAAGTACTAACTGCTTTCAGAAACCGTCACATCACACCAGGAATGAATGAGGACCACACCAACAAACAAACACTTCTACAGTTCCTGCACTAAAAGCATAGATAATTGTGCTATGCTTTCATCTATCGGGCTAAATCTAGTGTACACATTAATATGCTAAGGGACATAGTCACCCAGGTCACAAAGTCACTTGTCTGAGTAACCAACTAGTTCATAGTAAGCAAACATATAACTCTTCTCAATGAACAGAAAAATTTTGTGGGTTTTTTGCATGCACTCTGTTTTTTTCCCCCTTTGTTAAATTACAGACAAGAAACCTGAGCGTGGAATTCTTGTACAAAAATCCTGAAAGCCGCAGTAAAGAGAGGACCGTAAGCCTTCAGAATAAAGAACATGTAACATGTAAATCCTTACTTATACTTCACAGCATACAAATTAATTTCACGGAATGCATGTTCTAGATGCTCTGCTGACAAATGAGAGGTGTGTACAAGAAACATGAGGCACAAGCCCTGCTGTCTAGTACCATTCATTCCATTCCTGGGAATAAATATGCTAATACAAAAGTAAATGCAAGAAACAGGTAAGTGAAGAGATAAAATCATCAACAAGGTACATATTTAGAAGGGATATACAGAAGCATTAGAAAAGAAATACACAATAAAAAGATGTCTTAGGACACTGAATCTTAGGAAAAATACATGGCATAAAATTTTACTTGAGAATACAGTAACTGTCTAGAAATACATATGCAATATGTACTGATTTTTTTTTTTAAACATTAAACCTGAGAGGAATTATATTTAAATTAAAGGAACTTCCTTTCTTTTAAAGAGGATCAGGAAATACTCCCATCATCCTATTCACTCAAATGAAGAAAGTAGTCAGTATATTAAATTGCTCCTTTGCCAGAGTGAAAACCAATCAAAGAATATCTTTAGACATTCTAACAGATTACTTTCACTAATAAAATAGAGACTAACTCTTTAAATTGTTTATTTACTTGTTTTTTAAGTGACTGGCCCTTTTTTCATACCATGATCTAGGACAAGAAGGGGGTTACAAAGCAGCTAAATGCCACAGTTTTGTCCAGCTTTCTTCATAGCTTCTTTGTTTATCAAATTATAATCAGATGCTTGCAGGGTGACCCAGAATATGAGCAATGGCAGATGTGTCTCAGTCTTTGTGTCACAAGATAATGATTTGAGTTAACAGAAATTGTTTCGGTGAGGTCATGGATCTTTCTATCATCAAATAAGAGCTCAGCAACCTGGGTGATAGCAGCAGCAGGAAGAGCAAGTGAGAGAATATAATGAAAAATAAGATTTCTACTTTTTTTGATTCATTGAGACTAAGCCTTTAACTGTTCTAAGAAATAAGATTTTTCTTCTCAGTTTTAAATAGCAGTTGCACTTCATCATTTATGGGGACACAGAAAAACGTGCTATAAAGCCATAAACAGAGAACTGCTAAAATCTGGGATTTAGAATAATTCTTACCATATTGGCAATTGCTCTCCTTCTGATAAATACGAAGGCTTTTCCTGAACAGGATAACCAAGAATGACAAGAGGGAAGGTGAGGAGTCTTTTATCATCTCAGCAAACACAGTGGTTAACACGTTAAAAGACCCATGAAGCAAAGAAGCCATCTGCAACACGAACAAAGCTCACACTTGCGTCATGGAACTGACTTCTACACGTAATCCTCCCCTGCCAGAGCCACACTGGAGACTACATCCATGGTCTTGCCCTGGTTCTTTTGCACTGTTAATCACTTTTTCAGCATTTTTTTCCCCCAGGATCAAGAGCCCTTAAGTGCTGCAAAATCAGCTCTATGTCACACCTCCAGCTGCTTGAATAGGCATGGATTTACTGGAGCAATGGGGATTTAAGGGAATTTTAATAGGTTCATCTACTATTAGGTTAGACCACGTGAATACATGGCTGTGCAGGACCCTACTTTAAATAAGGACTGAATTCACCTCCCCTGCCAACAAAGATGCAGTGGCTGCAGCATAAATTTATTCAATGCTTTCATAACCAGGACAGTAGTAAGGGTGGAATGCTATTTTGTTAATAAAGGCATTCAGATGATGAAAAGAGTTCACTAGGTTAGTTAGATGATGCAAGATTTCTCTGATACTGCTGCTTAATAAGACCACGAAAACAGGCGCTTCACAGGTGCAGGAAGAATTATCATGCGTGGGCTTGCAGAGTCTCTGCCTGCCTAAATACCCTCCAGGTGTCCAGGTTTGTGACCTGGCACTCTAGTTTTGTGCTTTAAAGTCCTCTTGTCTCTAGTTACTGTGACTGGCCCCAGTCTCTCCAGTACAAGAGATCCTTATTTATTCTAAGCTCTAAGGGAAACAGTACTGATCTCCAAGATGTTGCATGAGCTTAAGCAAACTCTAAGAAAAACAGCACCAAAAAAATTACCGCTTTTGCATACCTCTCAGAGCTGAACCACATCCAGACACACGTGTGCCTTTCAAAGGTTATTAATTCCAGTATAGCTTCTCTTAAAGAGCAAAAGAAAGAGCACAGATGCGCTAAAATCAAAATTATTCATCCATGCCATATTCCTTCCTATTTTCCCCACTTACCTTGAAAAGATCTCTGGCTTTAATTGAGTATCCTGCAAGGAATCTGAATATTCTTTCTGTAGCTTATAACTTCCCTGATCATCAAATTTATGCTGTTTGTCTTCCCAGACTGGCCTCTACTAGCCATGGCTGGGCCTCCCTGTTACAAAACCACGCTTCACTCTTTTCTGTCCATAGCCTCCTCATCTTTGTGAATTTGCCTTCCTTTCCTCATTTCCCCATTACCTGTGGTTTTAAGCCCAACATTAATGTACTGTCCAACCCTCTATCAGTGAATCATATCATAGAATCATAGAATGGTTAGGGTTGGAAATGACCTTAAGATCATCTAGTTCCAACCAGAAAAGAAGTTTTCCCCTACATATGTCAAGGATACAGTTCTATTTGTTATGCTAGGTAGGATTTGGCAACCCTTTAGATTGACCAGGTTAGGGCTAAGTGCACAGAAACTATTCCATCTTCTTAGCACAAGGTGCCTGAGATGCTGTTCAATAGAAGACAGTTCTAAGACACAAGAATGCAAACGGATGAAAATAAATTGAAAGAAGTAGCTTTGGATACAGACAAACCTTGCATATTCATAACTTTCAATTCCTACCAAGATGACAGGCAGAGGTTTGACATTTTGTAAACAGGATAAAGATCTAAAATGTTTGGCCTACCTTAATTCTGAGCAAGTGGCATTACTTTAAGCATTTAAACAAGTATTACCTCTGAAAGTTAACTGTGCCTGTCCTTATGGGAAGTTATTTTTCATTAAATCCAATATACAAGAAAATTCACAGCAATTAGTGGATATTGAAGACTTTGTGCACACATACTGCATTATTTGGTGATTTTAATTGTTAAGTCTCACCCAAACAGGATTTTTCAATTAGTCTTTTATCTATCTGATGCATTCTCAGCACAGTGTTAGGCAGGACAGCTTTAGATAAAGAATGTTCAGATGTTTGCCTTAGATTAAGTAGGAGGGTGTTAACTGGCAAAATATACCCTGATTTTGATATTAAATATGAGTTTCCTGTGGCATATTTTCAAGTTTATAAGGAAGCAGCACCTAAGTTCTGCACCCTGTTTACTTTGCAGGTCTCGAAATGAATGATATATGTTCTTGCTAGTGTACAGATGGTCATTTATTTCCATGTCAAAGTAATATTTTTTCCCTAACTTTTAACATCTGCCCTAAATTTATCTATTGTTGTGCTACACTTAGCCTTCTTAATTAGAGAAGAGAGCGAGTGTAATCTGAAAGCTCAGCTGGGATACATTTTTCAAACTACCCCATAAAGTCTCAATCTTCTTGACTCTCAGAAAATCCAAACAGCCTAGTGTTACTTTGACAGCTCCTGTTTTCTATGTTTCCCACTTTCTCTTTTCAACAGACAATGTCTTCCTCCATGTCTCCTATATGGACAGTAAATTGGATGCTAACACCCTGTATGTCCGCTAAATTCTAGTTCACTCAGTGCATGGGAATGTCATAACTGCACACCTTTATCCACGTTTTCAAAGGTCTCTGTGACAGTCCTTAACTCAGGACCAACCACTAAAAACAGGTGTCAGTGATCTCTTCTGTCCATTATGTTGGAAGATTTCAGCCCCTTAATATACTTGTTTGATTATAGAGATATGGCTTTTTCTATTTCCAGATTTTCTATTTCAGTTGGGTTTTGTTGGTTTGGTTTTTTTTTTTTTTAATATAGCTTATTAATTCTCCCCATGTTCCCCTTTAGAGCGTTAACTGGTACCTGCCTGATAACTTGTGTTGACTTACAGCCCCAGGCTGCTGTAAAGAGTATCCTGTGAGGACATTCTGTTTGGTTATTCATGGAGCTCTGTGTTCTGCAGATTACTCAGTCCCAATTTTTCAGATGATAGTTTCATAAACTACATTAGAAAGCTCACTCTCTACTGCAGCAGATGATTTAATGCAAATTATCAAGATATTGTGCAACATTTATGAAAAATATTTAGGAAAGAGAAAAGTAACATCTTTCCATCCAGCTTATAAAACATTGCAACGTCTACTCAGAGGTGTAATAGACTTCTTGAAAAGCCTTGACACCAGCCAATTTTGATCATACATTCCTGCCCACATGCCACAAACCTAAATGAAGAGATTTTGATCTTTGCAAAGCCAGTCCACTCTGATTTACATTAGAGGTATTGAAAATGTTTATCTGTATCAGTTTGCTGTTGCTGCTTATTATTGTACTTAGATTTATTTAAAGTGTTCGTCCATAGCTCTGTTACATTATTCTGCTATTCATTTTCCTTAATCAGAACATTCAGTAAATGGTGTTGCTATAGCAATACTGCAACTTTTCATATGACCAAATTCTTGTCTACTGCTTTCTGTGCAAAGAAATTTAAAAATAATACTATCAACAGCTAAAGTGGTCCAGGCATTCACCTAGAAAAATAGTCACCTCTCACTTTGAGAGTTGGCTTGCACTCTGGTAACAATTAAGGGTATATGTAAGATATACTGTTTACTATTCACTTTGATATATGATGAACTTTAATGGAGGGTTAATAATGGAGCATGAAAGGAGATTTTCCACCTTTGGAAAAACATCACATAGGATGTTTTTCATCCTCACGTCTTCAAGGTGGACTGGTACAGGCCGGTGTTAAAGGCTAGAAATAGGTCAGAGAGTCTCCATTAAATATGCAGTGACCCAAATTTCTATGCAAGTAGCGCAGTGAAACAGTCCCTGTTAGTCCAGACTAGCAAGTAATACAGAAGTACCACTCTTTGGACATAGGCTCACAGGATAAAATTTGTTTCCCCATTTTCTTCGTGCTTGACCCACATAAAGCCTTCTCAGTAAAGATTTAGTATTTGAATTAAATTCACCGATCCACAGTTGTATGTCTCCAGTGTGAGTTACACTGACATAAAACGAAGTGACGAATTTGGCCCTAAGGGCTTTCATAATGATGGGGCCTTCTGCAGGCCTTTTGGCTTGGGATGATTTTTTGCCCACAGTGAATACATAAAATAACTAGCAAACTCTTTTACTTTGAATATCAGTTACAAGACCAAGGAGTCTTCATTACTCTACCGGCTGGGGATTGAAACTTCCAAAATTAGAAAAGCTACTCAAGGAAAAAAAAAAATAAAAAATCTCTGCATGCTATAATTGAACTGGTTATGAAAAGAGCTGTGAAGAGACTATACAAGTGAGGCAGCAAATGTACCACTCAACAGAACAGCAGCAGCAAGAGGAATAGACACCGCAAGCCATTTCTAGGCCAACGAGGCACAGAGGGGGATAGCAGGCCAAATAATGAGAACAAAAGAGAATTAAAAGTGCTTTACCAAAAGATTAATTTCAAATGTTTATAATAAAAGTTACACAAATATTTCAGTTCTAGTTATTCATTCTTAAAAAAAAAGCAAATTAATCATACTTTAACTTGGTATCAAATGCTCTTTTATAAAGTTTGTGGATTTATCTTTTTTAATAAATTTATCTTAATGCAGAGATTCAGATTAGGTCATTTTACCTGTGTCCATTCCTTCTAGCCACAGAAGTTTTACTTCCTTTTGTTCCCATGTAACTCTCTGGTGCTGTGTGACTACTCAGGGAAGAGGGCAGCGAAGGAAGAGTAATGTCAAAAACCCTTTTTACCCATATGGTGCCTCTTGAAAAAATAAAATTATTCCAAACAGAGAAAAAGTACAACTATGTGCACATCAGAGGCAGATGATGACAGTCCCATCACACAGATTTCATGTCCTGTTCATAACTCAAATGACAGAGGCCTCCTCCCCAGCTGGTTTTCCTGACAGAGCATTCTAGAACTTGTTCCAACAGCTTGGGAACTGGTAGTATCATTTATTAAAACAAACAAAAAATGTATTTGATGTCTCTGTGCTCCCTTAACCTTGTTATCATCAATTATTGTGTCAGAAATCAAAATGTCATCTCTCTTCTTGGATTAATTTCAGAGACATATCTAAAACTGGGTAGTCTGCATGTATTTCTGCCAAGTTACTTAGCTCAGCCTAGAGTAACTTTGTTGCAGAGCAGTAGTCTTTGCCACTCAACCCTCCTACTCCATCCCAGCTGAGTATTTCCTTCTGTGTAACAGTTTGCTTTTTCCTTTGCATCATCTATTTGCTATTCTTTGTGATTGGCTTAAAGGCAAGAACACATTAATCAAGTCATTATTTTCTATAATAAAAACCCCAAAACATGTTCTTTCCTAGGCTTTAATTCCATTACTAGTGAGTCTACATGCAACATCTACTGCACACGCTCCTCTTGGCAATGAAGATGCTTGCAGCAAGCTAAGTCACCAATTTCAGAAGCATTTTTGGATTCACTCTACCTGCCAGACTATGCCAGGGAATGAGTCTGTGCCCACTTATGGCTGCCCATGTATAATGATTTTCCCTCTTGCTTATCTGCATCCTAGAAGCTATGTTGAAAACTTCATTGGTTGTGTACAGGGTATATAGCAACACACACTGGAGCAATCTGGGACTTACATTCCATTTGTCTTTGGGATTTTAGTGTATTAAACCTAATTTCATTAGCACTGGATCCCCTGACACAGACACAACTTACTTGCTTCTCCTGCACATTCTAAGTACTTACAAAGCATAAGCAGTGCAGCATCTGAGCACCACACAACTGGCATATGGAATAAATCTTTTGTTAAATATGAGACCAGCAATCAGCACAGAAAAATAAATGCATTCTGAAGCATAACTGTAAAGCCCATCCCACAGAGAACACATTAATAGTTGTTAAATCTATCAGTGTGCGTATATCCCATTATGGTGGATCTAGTCTTATTAAATAGCTATCCTTCCCCCTATCAGTTAAATCAATCCCTCTTTCCTTTTTCTGAAACAAAGTATTCCACATTCCCTGTAGCTGGCACTCAGCCTAATTTTATGCAAATCTGGCAGACAAAATAACTTCATTTTCACTATGTACTGCATACAACAAAGGCTTTGGGCTATATCTGGAATGGCAACCCTCCCCCATGCCCATTCATTCATAATCTGTTTTCCATAAATCTTGCTGCATAAATAATTTAAGTTCATTATGATTATAACTAATAATGAATCCAGCTCCAAACTGTGAATAAACTATGCTCTGGAGTTTTTCCAGTATCCAAATAATAAGAATTTTGTCTGAGAAATGGCTGAAGAACCAACCAGTTTGATCTGACACAACAGAAAATTAATATTGTTATACGAAATTTCTAAAATCAATATAACAGACAACCTCTGCTGGATGAATATAAAACCCCTGAGTTAAATGACTGTGTCACTGAAGCACTCAGAGACAGGGGATGGTTGGAAGCCCAGCATGTGTTTGCTTCAGTACTCTGCTGAAATGAAGCTTTTATTAAGCCACATATCTTACGGGAAGTTTCTTTATAGCACTTATTTTTTCTTTGTCCTAACTGTGTTCCAGAAGAACATATGCTCAGATTTCAGAGGCTGAGAAAGACTACTAGGTAGGGGAATAGAGAAAGCACTACATGTCCCTTTACCAATATCAAATGAAGCTTTGTAGTTGGGAGGGTTTTTTTCAAAATTTAATGAAAAAGTGCTGCTGAGAGAGTACTTTCAGAAGGCCTATCTGCCTATTTATGTTTAAAACACCTAACTTTGGGGATGCCAAAGTTATCTTGCAATGAAGGATGATTCTGAGGGTTGCATTAGCAAGTAACAAGGATGAAGTTTGCAACTCAGGCTCAGAAGTTTTTCCTTTCCGTACATTCAGAACTAAATAATTACAGAACTTGCATATAGTTTATTCTGAAATACCACAGTTAATAAGAGATTCTAGATAGGATTAGTATTCATGGACATCAAACAAAAAACTGGCTGAGGATGGCATATTTCCCTTCTAACAGGAAAATTGTTGTGTGAAACTGTACATAGTTCAAACAACTTCAAAAATAATGTTTAATATTTAAAGAAAAGTACTAGTCAAGGGTTCCATAACTTCAGTAGATTTTATCATGTATTATTTACCTATTGGAGACTCTGAAATCTGCTCTATAACAAAAATGCAAAGATGGGTGCTGAAGTAGCCCTTCTACCTCTGAAAGAACACCTGAAGGAGGGGGCTTGAGTTTATGGTATCTTAATAGATAGAAAATCTGTGGATTATAATGTTAGCAAAAAAAAAATATTTGATGGCATTATTATGTTATTTATTCCATTAGAATTATTTTTTTTTTCAGTCCCATCTGACCGAGTTAGGTACTTCTGAACTGAATCCTAAAGAACAGAGAGAAAAGGAAAAAATGTCCCTCCTCAACACTCAGGTACAGAACAGCTCTGTACGCTGGCTGCTTTCAGACTGAAAGAGAAGCCCATCAATTACACTGCATTAGCTGGACAACGTGTGGTGATAAAAAATCAAAATATGTGGAATTACAATTGATTTCAAACTTGCATTCATAACTATCCAACGAAACAGCACAGTATCTTAGAGTGAACAGAATACAAGAGAATTTCCAAGCCCTCTGGCCAGAGCTGACATAAAGAAAAATCAAACAGGACAGGGGCATACATTCTCAAGTGTGCAGCACAAAGTTCAGTTTAAACTTTTCTGCATGGTCTTACAAAGGTATGGTCTGCACTTATTTTCTATGAAGGATTCTCCAAGCTACATGTGCCAAAAGACCCACCTGAAATAAAGTCTTTTATCTTTCTGCTCTTTCCCTGGCTGTTTTGCTCCCACAGCCCACAAGCCCGATTTGCCTGGCAGGTTCCAAAAGTAGCATCAGAAGATGCCTCAGACACACGGTGGGGAGGGGGCAGCCCCACCAAGCCCAGGTAGTGCTGCCGTCACCGTCACTGGGGCAGAATGCAGTGGTGTACTCTGACGTGCAGGCTGCATTTTTTTCTGTTGGTGAAGGACTCCTGAGCAGCTGGTTTTAGCTACCACAGTAGCATGAGGGATACTGTAAACAGCAGATCTATCACAACACCAAAGTATGATAATCTCACCTCACTTGAAATGTTATACTTCCTCTGAAGTGGAATCAATAACAGACATTTCATTTGCAACTAATCTTCAGCACAGCTTCAATATGGAATATGAAGCGGTGAGAAAGGAATAGATTTGCTATTCTTAAAATTATTCAAAAAATATCAAATAAAGCCTGACTTTTAAGACTTGCTATTTGTTCATGGTCATCCTATAAGCAGAAAGATTTATTCAGCATCTGTTCATTGAGTAAACTGCTGGGATTAATTTTTCAAGTCATAAGTGTCTTTTGCACTAAGAGACATTTAAAGAGCATGTGCAGTGAACATTTTATGAGTTGCATTTTATTTGGCCAGGAAGTTGGACAAGAGGAAGATGACCTTGCCTGACACAATTTTTTTTATGAGACCATCTTCTCAATGATCTATGGCTTCACCGAGCAGAATTATGGTTTCAATGCTGCCCTTGGAACATGGGTCAAGTAATGTTGTGAACATATATTCTTCCCTGTCAAACATCTAACTGATCACACAGTTTGCAGAGCCACTATTACTTCCAAATTTGATTTGCATGTTTTCAGCAAAGAGGCGCCTATGCCTGTACATGATAAGTAGCTGCACCTGCCTCCAATTTGCTTTACTACATCTAATTTCCTAAGTGAACAGTTCAAATACTGTAAGGCAGCAACCAAAGACTAGCAAGATTCCAGTAGTGGAGGTAAGGACTGAATTACCCTCAGCCTTCAACCTATGTTTTCCTGGACTTGTCCAATTTCTTGACTGAAAGTGGGACATAAAGACTCAGCTCCACTATAGAGAGTTGCCATCTGTGCTCTGGGAAGCTGCAGGGTAGAAAAAGGTTTTATCAAGTTATGATGTTTTATTCTGGTAACTTTGAGCTTTCTGACCATTGTCTTAAAACTGACAGAATTTATTCTAACTTAATAAAATAAACAGAGGGCAAGTACAGTTAGCATATAATTGCATGAATCCCAGAAAATGTCTGCTGTTTTGGTTTTAACCTTTATTTATTTGTTTGTTTGTTTATTTATTTAAATGAGAACTAGTGTTTTTGTGGTTAAGAACAAGCATAAGAGAAATAAAGCTTTGATCTCTTTTGTCCAGTTCATGTCTAATACTGGATTCAGTCACTACTGCCTGGTTGACATTACATGTTTGAGTTTCACTTGGAAGCATTGTCGATCATCAGGAAGAACACACCTCAGAGGATCAATACACCACAATACAACCCATGCTGGTGCATTAAGCTTGGTCTTCTGAGGGCAAAAATGTACTTATGTCCAAATCACATAAGCAATATGCAATTTGAGAAAATGCGAAATATTTTTTTAACAAGAAAATTGTACTTACCATTTGATGTGAGAAGATTATTCCAGTGGAAATGGAAAGTTCAATAGAGCTTTCCATCATGAATATATAGAAATGATATTCCTCTCAAGATGTTGTTTTAAACTATGAATTGTTGTATAAATCATATGCTTTCTTGCAAAAGAAATTTCGCTCTGAAATAATCTAAAGAGAATGTATAGAGAATTAAAGCCAAAATACAACTAGTAACATGCACGGTCCATAAATAGAGGGCCAAATATAATTTCCTCTTATTTTATATTAATATATTATCTTCTTTTTTGACATTATAGCATTAGCTTACACCACACTTTCCCAGTCTTCATAATTTATTTAAGCGGGCCTGAGTACTTGATCTATTTATCAAATCCTGAATTCTGTCATTCCATCACAGAAAAGAGGAAGAATGATAACAATATATTTTGGTGCCACTGAAAATTGTTACATTTTGTTACATTAGTCAGGAAAAGATAAAATTTGGAGGAATGAAATTAGATAATTTATCTAGTTTTGATTAGATACAGTACCCAGTAAAAATGTACCAGTTTTAATATGCATGTCTTAAAAATGCAGGTGTGCAAAGACAAGAGAAAACATTTAATACAAGTTTGTCCCTGGTATATGAAATGTCTTATTAGTTGTGATTAATTACTTTATTAATTTTTCTTCATATCATTTAGACATAGTTGGGGCAATCCCAGGCACAGCTACAGGTTGGGTGGAGAAGAGATTCAGAGCAGCCCTGCAGAGAAGGACTTGGGAGTGTTGGTTGACGAGAAACTTAACATAAGCTGGCTGCAGTGTGCACTCACAGCCCACAAAGCCAACTGTATCCTGGGCTGCATCACAAGGAGCGTGACCAACAGGGTGAAGGAGGTGATCCTGCCTCTGTACTCTGCTCTCATGAGACCTCACTTGGAGTACTGTGTACAGTTCTGGTGTCAACATAACAAGGACATAGAGCTCTTGGAGCAAGCCCAGAGGAGGGCCACAATGATGATAAGGGGGCTGGAGCACCTCCCTTAAGAAGACAGGCTGAGAAACTTGGGGCTGTTCAGCCTGGAGAAGAGAAGGCTGCATGGAGACCTCATAGCAGCCTTCCAGTATCTGAAAGGGGGCCTACAAGGACACTGGAGAGGGACTCTTCATTACAGGCTGCAGCAATAGGGCAAGGGGTAATGAGTTTAAACTTAAACAGGGGAAGTTCAGGTTAGACATAAGGAAATAAGGAAGTTCTCTACTGTGAGAGTGGTGAGGCACTGGAACAGGTTGCCCAAAGAAGTGGTAAATGATCCATCCTTGGTGGTGTTCAAGGCCAGGTTGTAAAGAGCCTTTGGTGACATGGTCTAGGGTGAGATGTCCCTGCCCACAGCAGGGGGTTGTAACTAGATGATCTTAAGGTCTTTTCCAACTGTAACCATTCTATGATTCTATGAATAGTCACAAAGAAGTAGCAGACAAGTGATAGAGAACATTCTCTGCTGTCTAGAAGAGCTTATCTGCTTTTCAAGATCATGCTACCATTTTCAAGACCATGCTAGACATTTGTTACCCTTAAGCTGGAATACAATATGCAATGTTTCTCCCTTAGATCATCTCACATAGTATCACATCCAAACTTACAGCTGAAGTACTACTTTCAGAATATGGTCTCTAATGCAACCTCAGTGCTTATAAATGGACTCTCCTAGCAACTAATTCTTCAAAGACACATAATGCATGCTTGATCAGCATTGTTTTCTAAGGGGCCTCATGAGTCATTCAAGTTAAAAGAGCAGAAAGAGAAAATCCACTTGTTAAATATAGTCAGAGTAGCAGAATAAATTTACTACCCACTAAATTTATCATTTTGTTAGTAATATGACTCTTTTGTTAATTTCTAGTATAAGAACTGCACAATGGCATAAAATGTTGCTGAAAAATATTTTTGATTTGACAAACTTTTTAGTTTCATCGTCAGGTACCCACAATGATAGAAGGTCAGTACCTAAGACTTTAATGCAAGTTTAAAGGACAGAATGCACTTTAGTATTGGGCAAGCTAAAATGGGCCTGAAGAGCCTACTGAGGTAGTAGCGTCTAGAAACTGGTCTTAACTTGAATACCTACAAAAGTAATTCCAACTGGTGATTGTTCATTCCCCCCAAAAAGTTATTTGCTAGTTTCAATATAAGAACCATCACCACAGACTGGCACTAGTACCTATCTTTTTATCTTGGAAAAGCAAGCAAATCAGTTAAAAACAAATTTTGCAAACTCTAGCCAGCAAAGTGCCTTTTAACCTTCTAAGTAGGTGGGCTGGGGTATTACCAAATCACTGACAGTAATTTTACTGTCAACAATAAAACACACATCACACAAGATATACATGGACATTTTCATGACAAAGTAGTTGTTACTCAAGCAAACATTTGTCCCCAAAAGATACAAACTTACCTCTTTTATATTCATAGTAAAAACCAACACTTGATGTCTCACAAAGTGGTATGAAGGAATTAGCAGTGAATGCTTTATTTCAGGAACTGATCACTAAATGCTTTGCCCAGCACTGCCAGTCAGAACAGAGCAAACCTGCCACAAGCTGTCTGGTAAACACAGGCCCAGTCACTTGGGCAATGCTACTCATGCTCCAACAGAAAAAAAAGAGCAAGATGTTTTACAGGCACTGGCCAAAACACTGGTTCAGGCTTTTGTTTCTAATTAAAACTTCATAAAAGTATATTGATATTGCTTTATTTGCAATTTCTTTCATCCCACTATTTTCTCAAATGTCAGTTGTTTGAAAGAGAAAAACTTTACACATTATCAGCTCTTTTAACAAATTAGAAAAACAAATACTATATTCCTATATAATGAAAAATTGATTATAAGCAAAGAATTGCATACTGTGCTAGTGTAGTAAATTACTTCCTCTGTGGCTTTTACAACACTGCCTATGAACATAATTGAATGTCACTAGTTTATGTTTGCAAATACAATCCCAATGACATTGCACCTGGGAGCGTGTACGCACAGTCATCTGTTATGGAGAAGGATCTAAACATATGGCCTGTTGATTGGGGTCTGGCCCCAAAGCTATCACAAAATCCTCCAGCCAGTTTTCTGCCAGACTAACCCATCACAATAATTCAGCTCTATCAAATAGAAGCTTCCCAACAACGACCAAGAAAGTGTATAGCATTTGAAACAGCCACTTCAGATCTAAACACTAAACATTTGAGAAAGCAAAGGTCAGAGGCATACATCTTACCAGGAGAAAACTATATTTGGTCCTATCCTGCATTTTTATTCATCTTACTAGACTGGCCTGTTAAGATACAGGTTTTATTTTCCCCTTCAATTTTCCAGGAACACCTTTCTAGAGCAAAGCTTTAACAGTGAGCTTATCTTTTGCATATACGGGTAGCATATGTATGTTCAAAGTTAAGCTTATTCTTTAAACATAGTCAGACCTCATCCGCATGGTTCCCATCAGCTGTCTGTAGGAAAATCAGTTTTGGATGAGGCTTCTGTAGCTCACAAATGCAATGCACATGCTGTCACTTACACGGGCAAAACTTGTGTCTTTTCCACATTTCTGCATGTGTTTTTCTGAATAGGGTGGTAATTAAAAAAAAAGGGGGGCAGAAATTAAACTCTAAGTTTCAATTTGTGGAAATGAGCAAACATTCCTGGGAATTCAAATAGGATGAGATTTTTAAACTTTCAATAAATACCTTTAGAAAGAACATTTTCCACTGCTAAACATAGGAGTTTGATGTATTTGAAATGAGATATAGCTTTTGACAATCACTAAAGCTTACTGCGGGGTTCCAGACTTTAAAAATAAAGGTCTACATGTACATTTTTTTGAAGAAACAGCAATCAGACTAAGAACTAAGCACCTGTTGGCAATGCCAGAATCTATAAATTAGGGCAGTATCTGTTGGTGTCTGTTATTACATTTGAATATGAAACATCTACCCAAAGTAAATTGCAGCATTTGGGCTGCTTCCTTTGTCATACCTTCCAGTAAAAGCTGGTTTACCTTGATCCTGAAATGCTTTTAAATTGATAACTGTAAGTGAATGTGTGCAATGGCCATGCTCATGCAATTTTACTCTGTATAAAAGAAAATAGTCAAAACTTGGTACTGTAAGTGATAGCCTGCTGTTAGAACATATTGAAAAGAGAAAGACGTTCTTTCTAATGAACCCTTAAAGTGAAATGTTTGGGAGGACAAAAATATTCAAGTTACTAGCTGACCTTTAGAGTCATACAGGAGAGGATGTGCATAATGCATTATTCTGTCAGATATGCATTACTTATTATAAAATAATAGAGGCTTCAGTACTTTATATGTGACCATTAGAAAGATCAGAACATAACCCAGCCTTCATAATATAATTGAGTGCCGCAAAAATATCTCTAATGATTAATATACCAGACATTATGCAATGCTCCTACAAGGTAATTTTGTCCTGACACAGAATAATGATTGTTACAGTCCTTCTGTAGCTTAAGACACATTAGGCCCCCAGGCTTCCATGGCCAGTCATAAAGCTGCACATAGGTGTAGAAATTCCTCATTAACATTATAATATCTCTGACATCTGTTTACATTAAGTCAACAAAATTTTAAATACTTGTCTACACATAACTGCACAATTCTCCCTTCAATGTGCAAGAGGATGAGCCTTCAAAGCTGAATACAAGCACCCTCATTCACATAGTGCCACTCACAGACTTGCACAAGAGGGAAAACAGAAACAAGATTTCCCCCACTCCTCTCTTATTCCATCTGTCGGAAAGGACTGGTGGAAGAATCCGATGGTTTGTAACAACTGTAAGTCTACTTCAGCTTAGACAGGGGAAGCTTACGGGCAGAGACGAGCTATGATGAACTACACTCCACCCTGTCAGTGCTGTCCATTTGACCACCTTGAGTAGCAGGAGAGCTGGAGCACAGTCCTCATCTACCATCTTCTTTCCCCCATCCACTCACAGCACTACTCTCAGCTGCCACTGATCTTACTCTGTTTGTAGTAACGGGGAGGAATGAACAAAGAAAACAAGGAGGTAATGTAAAATAACTGCAGGTAAAGAGATGCAAAAACATCTTTTCTTGTTATGACAATTTGAGAAGCAGCATTAAACAATTCCATTTTTTTTTTAATTCTCTACTCCCTTACTTTGATATTAGCTAGAAGGCATGAACATCGGATAATAAGACTTAAAGGCCAAAAGGACAATGTGTTTCATAAGACCACACAAATGTCATTAATAGCAGATGCATTTAATAAGTGCTTCTGCTTCTTTCTGTGAATCAAATGACTGCAAAATGACAGAAATCAGAAATGTAACAACATGCTAATATAAGAAAACATTTTCAGAAACAATATGCTCTAGTTTGGAAAATTTTTACAAAATGTTTTAGCTGGTGATTTTTTTTTTAATTTAGTTTGAAAATCAGGGGAGTTGAATCAGTGAAGAAATCATTAAAAAGAATGATCATTTTAAAAAAAATATAAAACCTCTGTGCTCAGCTATCAGGGCTGTATGGTATTCCCAATGATCAGTCCAAGTAATCAGAAGGAGGGAAAGAGAGAAGCCCACCTTACCCTGGCTTTTCACGGCTAGATCAGCAGCACTTTGCAGCAGATATTCTAGCAGCTGGATTAAACCTATAGACCTAGAAACACTGCCTCTTGGCTACACTTGGGGAATAGCATTTACAGCTTGTGAAAAAAGAAAAAAATATATACCTAAAAGCAAAAAAAAAAAAAGAAAAAATAAAACTCATTTTATTTCTCTTTTTCTGTGACAAGAATATACTGAAATATTGCAATTTGGGGAAAAAAAGGTAAAGTATCTTAGAGGCAGCTTACTACAGTGTCACTGTCCATGTGAGCTTTGTTCTACAACAGGAACTCCCTTCTCAGTTTCTTATAGAAGTAGATTCTCATCAGCATTTTAACCAGGTCTAACGGAGATCCTTTATATTGAAATTGTAAAAGTGCCAGTCCAAGAAAAATAAAAAGATACTGAATGAACTTCGCTTATTTTCTTCCTAGCTGATGGGAAATTGTGCTTATACTTTAGCATAGGAAAGTCCATTTAGGGAACTTTCAGACACCATCTCTCTTTCTTGTTTTTCACTTGAAGATTTTATTCACTTTTCCCCTTTTCTTGGCTATACAATGTGAATGGAGTCTTTCAACTCCATCTTTTCATGGGACTAGATCCCCCAAAGAGACAGCAACACAGTTATGGACGGAAGCACAAAGGAAAACTTGCAATATGTGATTAAAATAGAATAAAAAAGTGAAGATAAATACAATGTGGAGACTTCTCTATTTACAGAAGCCACTTGTGGGGATGCAGAAATAGCTTGGGGATATTTTGCACAGGTCTACTTTTATGTGCTTCTAATATGGACACATTGGTTATATCACATTTGGCCTTTTCTTCATTATCTGCAAGTCACAATGCCATGGATGCTCTTTTACGGGTGGGGTTTTTGGGTTTGGTTTGTGGGTTTTTTTATTATTTATAAATAGAACAATGATTAGAAACTTACAAAATGGAGCATACTGACAAATTAAATTTTAATTTAAAGGTGAATTTTAAAGTACTGTTTTCTTGTATAGCTGATACAGAATATGCTATTAGCATTTGCTTTTCAAGTCTGCAGTTGTTACCACATAAATAGCAGCTATAGCATACTCCCTTCTTTCATTAGCTTATTCATATCACTCTCCTGTAAAAAAGCTGCTGCATCTTTGCTTCTTAAAGTAAATATTTTATGGTATCATAGTCCAAAATTGAATTCCAGTATTGATTACAAGGTGTATTTCATTTCAGTTCTGTATGCATAGAATAAAAACAAAGATCTCGAAGCTGAAGCACCAGAAAGTTGAAAACCATGAAGTCATGTCCTGTCATAACGACAGGGCTGCACATACTAGAATACTGGTAATAGGCATAAGTTTTCTAAAGATTCCACTGTTCAACATTTACCGACTAATCCTTTGGATGCATTTGTTGCCTTTAGTTCGCACATTGCCAAAACCAGATCACAATGGAAATGTTTGGCAACAGTAAGATGATATGTTTACACTTGCATTTATGTCTTAAGTAAGAGAATTTTTGAAATAAATCACATTAGTAAATCTCAGACTGCAGTTGTCATCTTCTGTCCCAGTGCTAAAACCAGCGTAGTCACTTCACAGAAGAAAGCTTAACCGTTACTTTCTTTTCAGTCATAACAGCTGACAGGGCTGACTTATTTTATGCTGTTCATGTGCACTTTCCTAGACAGCAATGCTAAAGAGTATATGGAGAAAGTTAAAAGGAACCACGAGACTATGTCACACTTATAAGGTGAGATACTAGGTCTTGAAAAGCAGGGGTACAGAGGACTGGACTTACGGCGATGGTAAATAACCAACAGAACAGCATCAATGATGCTTTAGCTAATGCACAGCAAATGCAGTCCTTAGACACACAACCAGAGGAGAACAGAAGCTCCCACACGTCACTGAGTCATGCATCCCCTTCTAATAAAACCAGTATTTGTGTTATCACGTTTGTTTCTCTTTGGGACTATGCACTTTAGTTCTTGCAGTTTCAGTGAAGTGTTTCTAGACTTCTTAGTGAAATATGTGTCAGAGAGGTTTAGCCTAACCAGGGCTTGCCAAAACCCAAGATCTCTGCCTCTATTAAAATTAAAAAATCAATGCAAAAATAGATAAGTAAGTATATAAAAAAAGGCAAACAAACTGGGAGCAATCTGATAACAAAACCCAGAAACCAGAGCTAAAGGAAGATGGGTGGATTTAGATTAGACATGAGGAAGAAATCCTTCATTGTGACGGTGGTGAGACACCGGCACAGGTTGCCCAGAGAAGCTGTGGCTGCCCCATCCCTGGCAGTGTTCAAGGCCAAGTTGGACTCAGCTTTGAGCAACCTGGTCTAGTGGAAGGTGTCCCTGCACGTGGCAGGGGAGTTGGACCTAGATGAGCTTTAAGGTCCCTTCCAAACCAAAATATTCTATGATTCTATGAATTGAAGACAGCCAAATAGCAAATTAGCTGTGTCACTCAACATTTTACTGGATCCAATTAGACAGCTAATACCTAAACTGCTGTTTCATCATTCTTATTTCTGGCTCAGAGAAACTCTCCCACTGGAAATTTCGGCTAAACAAGGATATGTCAAAATTATAAAGTATGGTTCTGATGGATCAGTATTTTTAGAAAAAAATGTTTCATCAGAAAGCTCCCTTTTTAGTTTAGTTATACCTGTTTTTTTAAACACATCAGGATTTTAGACAGTGAACCAGGGAAAAGACAATATAAAAGGTATTACTATTCTTTATGTGTTACAAGAAAAATATTAAAATATATCAGAAAATATTAAGGTGTTGTGCTGGATGACTTTCAGTAGATTGCCTTATTTATCTAGACAAATATTTATATTCTTACTAACTCATATCTAGGTAATAGCTGAATATGAACCAGAGTTCATTGTATTTAGGTGTCTACAAATTCAAATCAAGAGAAATATAAAGCATTTATTATTTATCATTTTAGTAATGTACATATGCCAGATCTACACTCTGGAAACAATGTGCTCATGTATCATGATGAGAAGGCTCCCCACACTAAAAGGATTGCAGTGTAACACAAACAATGGTCATGAGTGCTTATAATCCAACTTAAACAGCATATGTGCCTACTGTACCATCTAACACCATACTCTAAATTTACAGTAGGAATTACTGAACAAAAAAGAAAACAAAAAATGTAAGTGAAATTGTAAAATATGTCACAGGAAAAATCAAAGTAACTCCAAAGTGAAAAAGAGCAATGTAGTTAATTTGAAGACTGGGCTAGCTCAAAAACGCTGATCTTCAGTTGTGTCTACTAGCCATTAGCAGATGGCTAAGGCTGTTATTAGAGCTCCAGAACAGTAGACTGAAGGCCAAGTGCCCAAAACAACCCACCAAATGCTTTTATTTACTAATTTCTAGTCTCTGCCACACTACGGCCAGAGTGAAGATATTAAGTCACCATGACGTAGTCACAGGCAGATGAGACTTTAGAAAAGAACTTCAGCTCACCACAGTAGCTCAGCAATGTCTTGAGTATGAAGCTGCCATTGAAGAGTCATGCTGCTGTGAGGTGAGAGGATGGGTGGCCGTGAGGGGAGATAATGAAGGGAAAGAAGGGGCAGTCATAGAGGAATATCATGAGGGGAGAGAATGGGTGGCCAGGAGGGAAGATCATGGTGGGGAGAGAACAGGAGGCCATGACAGAAGATCATGAAGGGAAAGGAGGCATGGCCATGAGGGGAGATCGTGAGGGGAGAGGAAGGGCAGCCATGAGGAAAGATTGTGAGGGGAATGGAAGGGTGGCCTTGAGGGAAGATCGTAAGGGGAGATAAGGGGTGGCCGTGAGGAGTGAAGGGCGGTTGTGAGAGGAGATCATGAGGGAAGAAGAGTGGTGGCCATGAGGGGATATCGTGAGGGGAGAGAAGGGGTGGCCATAAGGGGACATTGTGAGGGGAAAGGAGGTGCGGCTATGAGGGCAGATCTTGAGGGGGAAGAAGGGGCAGTCATGACGGAAGATCATGAGGGGAGAGAATGGGTGGCCATGAGGGGAGATTGTGAGGCAATAGGAGTTGCAGCCATTAGGGGTGAAGCGCAGTTATAAGGGGAGATCATGAGGGGAGAGGAAGGGCATGCATGGGGAGAGATCGTGAGGGGAGAGGAGGAATGGCCATGAGGCAAGACCATGAGAGGTGAAGGGTGGTTGTGAGGGGAGACTGTGAGGAGAGAGGAGGGCCAGCCATAAGAGGAGATTGTGAGGGGAGAGAATGGGTAGCCATGAGGGAAGATCATGAGGAGAGAGAAGGGGTGGCCATGAGGGAAGATTGTGAGGGGGAAGAAAGGACAGCCATTAGGGGAGATCATGAGGGGAGAGCAAGGGCAGCCACGGGATGTGAGGGGTGGCCGTGAGGGGGGAGAGGCAGTCATGGTGGGAGATCATGAGGGAAGATCATGAGGGGAGAGCAGGGTCAGCCATGGGGAGTGAGGGGGGGCCATGAGGGGCAGGGGCAGCAGATATACAGTGTGGACCACTATGTGGGGCAGATGCGAGGTGGCTTTGAGTGGACATCATGAGGGACAGCCATAAGGTGAGGTCTTGAGGGTAGAGATCAGTTTACCCTTAGTGACACAGTTTAGAGGTGGGCTTGGTAGTCCTGGGGTAACAGTTGGACTTGGTGATCTTAAAGGTCTTTTTCAACCTAGTTGATTCTATGATTCTATGATTCTGTAAAGGCAAATACCGATATTATTTCTTGAGACCACATTTGCTGCTTTGGGTTACTCTGAGTTACTACGCATTAATCTGTTTATTACCTGCAGGCTGCTCAAATGCCTCAGCTCTTCAGGGCATCACATTCATCAACTTGCATGCACTGCTTTTATTTCAAAACAATGGAATCTTCTTGATTTTATTCAATGTCACTGAACCACAACAACATCTCAGATGTTCTCATAACACAACTTCCACTGTACATATCTCATGGGCCCTACAATGATGTTGGCCTGCTGAGTTTAATGGAGACAGCACATTCAGAGAATTACTGAAGAGCAGAAAGAGTGGTTTGCAAGTTTTGTAACACTGTGTGTGTTTTAAGATAAAGTGTATCTCCAGCTTTTGGAAAGAATGACAGGGAAGAGATTTTAAAAGACAATGTATTTAAATCTTTCAACAATCAGAACCTGGTGCGGAAAAAGCTAAGTCAAGATTCTTACAAAATACCGTAACTCTCAGTGCACTAGATAACTCGCTTAGCCCTCTTCAGAGCATCACTGGTAACAGTTTAGAAAAGACAGAGTGAAATACAGACTTTGTGAAGCTCATGATGTACATGAATTTAGCTTCACTGATGTTCTCATCATACAGAGTTCAGTCACATTTACTACTTATGAAACTAGTCTGATGAATTCAATTACTGAAGGAAGTCTGGTTTTAATTCTTAGAACTACTACTTCTTTCAATTTAAATTGATTAATAATAAAAGTTACAGCATTTCAGAGGAACAGCATATAAATTAATTATAAACTGAAGCCCTAGCCTATGGCAATAAGATACAAAGCTCTCCTTCATGTCAGCTCAGATGCAGCTTTCAAGTGTACTCTAAAGGTACTTCTTCTGGGAAATATTTTACTTTATAGATATAAATTACAGTTTATTGCCAGCTGTTTAAAATATCTATGCTTTGGTAAGATGAGTCTTGCTAACCCCCAGCTGTCTCCCATTTACTTGAATTGGAAAAACACTGGGTAAATTGCTGCCCATGGAGCACAAACATAAGCAACTGAAGTACCCATAATTTGTTGGAGTTTTAGATCATCCTAATTTAGATATTTTTCAAAAGACATAATGTAAAGTAGACTCTACTTAATCACCACCCTGATAAATAGCTCTATTGGGAATATAATAGAGTTGGTAGAAGTGTAAATTAAAAGTAAAATGCAAAAGCCATTCTGCATCCATGACATACCCAATGTGTTTGGAATGAAGTTATTTGATGGGCCAGTCATAGAAAGGTACAGTGAACTCCCACTATATATGACATAGCTGTTTATTATCTTCAGGGGACTTTCTCATACTCTTGAATTGATATTTACACAACTACATAGATATAAATAAAGAAAAACTAGAAAGTTTCTTACTTCACCATGCTCTTGGGTAACAATATGAACAGCGAATATTCCATGTGCTCTCAATGGGGCATTTAAATATCTTTCTTTTCAGGTTTTATCATATGAAAAACTACAATAACTGGGGATGTAGTAGACAGCCAGGATATGTACCTGAATTATATGCCAAGGTAACAGCAAGAAGGAAACCTCAAGAAAAGATAATTGACAGCACAGAAGAGGATATCTTATGTCTCAGCAAGCCTGTAGCTTGTCTAATTATTTATGGTATATTTTATGGTTCTTATTTCCATGTATTAAACAGAGACAATATATGGGGTGAATACTGATTCATAATATACTATCTGTCAAAGGTAACTGTAGACTGGTAGGTACTGTCACCACTAAGCAAAAACTGCAAGCTCAAGAACTGAGAAATGCGCAGCTTTTCAATGCATTACAGAGCCAAGTATTTTATTCTCCATCAAAACCACATTTAATATTTCCTTTTGAGGGCTATTTATAACCACAAAGGCAATTTTGTCCTCTTTGACTAGTTAAGACCTTAAACTCTGGCTTCCTGGTTCAGAAGATACTCTTCATAGAATGATTTTCAAATGCGACAATCTCTGACTCTTAGCTGGGGCTGAGCCTTTCCCCTCTTTACAGGGTGCAGTGAAGTCCAGACTAGGAGAGAAACAGAAGGCAGCAGTGGCAAGAGACAAGCAAAGGAAGAAAAACATGCAAGAAAAAGAGACAGAACTGCAGAAGGTAGAAGTGTGGCTGACAGCCCTAGAATCCCCCAGGATAGCAGTGAGTAGAGAAGAGAATTACCTTGTGGAAAAGACACATCTGGCAGGAAAGATGTCAGCCGCAGGAGGTAAAGAAAAATGCAGGCAGGAGGAGAAACAAGTGAGCCACTCTGTGGACAGGAGTGCCTTGGGAGTAACACAACATGGGTAAGATGGCCAACGACTAACAAATGTGCACGCAACCCCCAAATTAATACAGCATTTGATTACCCCTATCAATCCAAAATGGTTTCCTTGGACACCAATCCAAGTGAACACTCAAATTGCCTCTTCAGTCACTGAAAGGAATGGTTCAAGAGCAAACACCTTACACCCTCACACCCAAGGGTATTAACCAGTCATTACCTCACATTTCCCTTGTTTCCCTAATAAGCCCCATTTCATCTCCCTACATATTAAAAGCTGCTTCATAGCACATCCACGCAACCAATCAGTAATAGTGCACTTAGCCAGTCAGCAGGGATACTGAATAATGAGCCCTTCTGTACCGTCCTCCCAACCCTGTCCTGAAAGCATCAGTAAGCTCAAGGAGCAGTATTTTCAAGGTACCTCCATCTAACCAAATTTCTAACAAAGGAGTATTCTTATTGTTAGAGTGTTTCTAGTGCAATATATAAAATGAGATTTTTAGTGTTCAGCAAATAAAAAGTATTTCACTCATTTTGTGTCGGCTGACAACTAATAATAAAATATCTACTTACAATAACACCATTATAAAATAATAACAATCTTCATTCTTTCCTCTTCTGTGCAAAACACTTGATAATCCCTATATAGTTGCACTCAGATTAGAACAAAAAGATAAAATAACAATTTGGTGGAGAACTTTTTAATAGAAGCATCCAAGACTAAGAACCTTCTGAGTTCCGCAATGAAAAAAAAAAAAAAGATAAAAGCATTCCTCTTATACTGTAACACCTTCCTTTTCTCTGTTCCTGCAAAAGGAAATGCAGTTCTTTTTCACACAGCAGGAGTAGCTGGAGCTTTATACAAATTCAATGTGCATGAGTGAAATCTATCTTCTGTTCTGGATCGAGCCACAGGTCAAAAAAATTTCTGACCAACAGGAAATAATAAGCACAACCATATTTTCACTTGCCTCAGTTCCTGCTAGGATCAAAGCCAAGGCTGTCAATCTTCATTTATCTTTAGATATTTAGAATATTTTCAGTATCATTCTGGATTTTCTAAGCAGTTGGCACTGAGCAATATCTGAGACTGTCCTACCTTACTAAACTCTGGCAGTATTTTTCCCATCAGATACTAGTATGGCAATCCCCTTCACGTCTAATTCTTTGACAGCAATTCAGTTTTAGATGGCTTATAATAGGCTCTGCCTGAATTCTGCCTGGATTGAATTGTTATTGATTGGTTCGAGGCAATGGTGTAGAAGGGTGCATTTCCACAGCTTGTATTCGGATGGGTCAGATCTTTTGACAGCTGATTTTGTTAGAAAACCTGGGGTCATTGTAGGCACTGATTATTATACACTCTTGCATTTTTTTCCATCACTGCAAGCTCAGCTTCTTACTCCACAAAAGACCCAAGTAATTTTCTTTCTAAGGTCTATAAAGGGGTTCTTTCTTACATGACATTATAATCAGTCTTTCTTTGTATATAACTTTGCTTCATATTACTCTGAAACAGCACATTAAGTGTACAAAAATGTAACATCTACTGTTTTAGTTTTTGATCATATTACCCTACCTGGGCCAAATCCAGCCATCAGCGAAGTCAATGAAACTATCCCGCAGGAGTAAGACTGAACCTGCCAGTGACCTTTTAATGCTGCTTTTTCGCAGAAGTTTCCATGTGTCAAAAAAGATCAGGTCAAGAACTCCAAAAAAACACCAATCTTACTATGCAGGCAGCAACTTACTGTATTTTTTGGCTTCTTTTCATCTTCAGTATCAGTATTGTTCTCATTTGTTTGAGGGACATATGGCTCTACCTAATCAAAGTAATGCCCCCAAACCTCCCTGGATTGCACAATCTTAGGTTTTCAAAACAAAGAAGGAAAGAGGGGGGAAGAAAGAAAAGGGAAAAAAACCCAAACCTCCCTCTACTATTTGTCTAAAAGAATACCGTTCTATTTGAAATAAAAGCTGTCACAGACCAGTTTTAACATCATTGAGCTCCAATTCTGTTGTTGTCAGTCTTGATGTAGAAAACACTAGCAATTATCAAACACAGCCTGAGTATATCAGCTGGGAATTTTAATCAATCCACTGTAACAGAGCTTAAGAAGAAGAAATGGGTTGCAGGCAATGGATGCCTGGCAATAGTTTCCTACCTCACCACAGCCTACTAGGCTGAGTGAAGGTTTCTTATAAGCATATATTTCCCCCATCACTGCATGTTCAGCTTCTCACTCTACAAAAGATGTACTTCTCTGTGCTGCTGCGTAAGTCAAACCCATTCATGTCCCATTTCTACAGTTTAAAATGCCAAAATACACTAAGTCAACAAAAATTTATCTTTTTTACTTTGAAAGATGAAACGATGTAATTAGTAACATTACACTTATTTTATTACCATTGCTTTGATTTAAATTGTTAGTGGTTCAAACATCTTAATTTCAGAGTGCATTATATAATTGTTTTTGTTGCTTGTTTATCGATATTTTTGTATAATTAGGATGCAGTAATTTACTTTATATCTCTTTAGTTTAATTGAGTTAATAATGTCTGCTGAGAAGCATGATGTCCCACTCTCAGCTACTTGGCTGGAAAGCACAGAGAAGAGCTTTCACTGGACTTAAGAATTTCAAACGACAACTTTTCTTCCAGACCTGTAACTCTGCCAAAGTTAGCTTTCTGTTGAAATGACACAGATGCTTCCATATTTTTGGGCTTCTGTTATTGCTCTTGTGATAGATCATATTAAAAAATCTTTCCTGACATGCTACGGTTCTCCCTGATGATATTGTTATCACAAAACACTATCTACTGTATCAATAACAGCAAATACGAGCAAGGACAGTCTGTATTGAAAAATAAAACCTTAGCTCTCAGTTAGTGTCTAATAACTGAAATTGCTTCCCTTGAACTCTATCAATGCAGCCAGTATAGTGCATCCACTGGGGAGTACCACTTCATCAACCCTGACCCAGCCACTCTGGAAAAGACCCCATCTCCACTTGGACTGTGTCAGGGAGGACAGGCTCACCTGGGGACTGGGTCCCACAGTAATGGAGAGTGTCTTCAGCACAAGGCTGCAGATAAGGAGGACACTCCGGTTAGGACTGCGTGGCATGCCAGGCTCTCCCCAAAACTGAAATCCCATTTGGTAGGTACCACTTAACAAGAGATCACACAAAGGCAGCTGCACCTCTGGCTAAACAGTGTATCACACACAATGAACAGGATTTGACTGATCTGGTGTCAACAGCATAAAGTTATTATGAAAAATCAAATAAATGCCATATATTAGGATAAACTACCTTAATGACAGTAAAACAGCATCTGCTCTAGGGGTTGTTCCACAAAAAACTCACCTTAAAACCAGCCACCATTAGCAGAGTAATTATACTCACCAGACAGCCTAGCAGCCTAAATCAACTTCCTCTAGAAGTTAAATCCAGTAAATAAAGATTATGGTTAATAATCCCTAAAACTGGTGGAGCTAGTCAACAGTAACTGAAAGAAGTTGTATAAGAAAGCCACATCTATTAATAGATATGTATCTAATATTTGCTACCAAATGTTTGGCACATGTATGAGATTTCCATCTCCAACTTATGGATAAATATTGATTGATCTTTATATATCACAGAGAGGGAAAGTTCCATAACTGCCATTTTGCAGCTGGAACAATAGAGATGTCAAAAATAGGAAAACAAGGGAAGAAAAATGCAGTAACAACTGATGTAGCCATAAAACTTCATAAAAATGCCTGTGACAAAAAAAGGAAGCACCACATGGTATAACACAACATTATAATATTTGCTGGGAAACACAGGACTAAAAATGTTAATTTATGGATGGACCATTTAAATAAATTAAGTCAGAAAAAAATGAAGCTCCATGAGGTGAAGAAAAAAGTTCAGTATAATTTCTGTCATTCCAAGACAGAATCACTGTCACAGCGCTTCAGACATAATTATGGATACATCCATCCTGCATCTACAGCCCCCAGTATGCCCTGCTGACTCTGACCTGTCAGCATGTTTGACATAGGTAACCTATGTCCAGAGCTGCCTGCATTTGGAGCAGGTACAGGCAGCACTATGCCTCCTAGTGAGAATTCATGAGTGCCCAATAAATGTAGTTAAAGGAGTTTGTTTAGAAAGTGATTGGTATTAGCACTTTCTGCACCACAGTGGTTAGGTTCTTAACTAGAGAGTAGAAGCAGAAACAAGTAGAAACAGACACAGGAAAATAAAAAAAAAATTAAAAAAAAAAAGGAAAAAAAGAGCAAACCCAGCCTATAACTAACTGCAAAAAAGGGTATTCAGAAGACAGCAGCCTTACTCTAGACCAATCTGCTGTATAAAGGGCCAAGCACAGTTTTACCCCTGAAGAAGCCGTGGCTTTTGAAACTCAAGATACCAACAGTCTGAGGCTGAGATTCATCCATTAAATGTAAGAGAATACTTAAGTCCTGTATTCTGGCTCATTGTAATATTCATTTTGAAAGTGTCTGTACAATTTAACCTTCCAGTGCCACAGCCAGCAGCAAGACTTCCTAAATTAGCAAAAGTAATAAACAAGAGCCTCATTAAAACTTCCTCTTCTCTGTTTTTTTATCCCTCTAATGAAGTTCTCTGTCCTGTAACTCCTCTCATTTCCCTAATTCTCTCTTCATCACCGATTTCTTTATCCTTTGATATGATGGAGTCTCCTGTCATAAGTAATGATAGAGATGTGTTTTCTAGAGGGCAGAGTTTGAAAAGGACAGGAAGGCATGGTTGCTCTTAAAACCATAGCCCAGCAGGGCAGATGGCTCATTAATGTACCAGTCTTGCCCTCTCAGCAAGGAAGAAACACTCACTCCCTTAAACAGAGGGGTCAGCAAGTGAGGCACGCTCCCTCTACTACCTCTAGCCTGGCTGCTTCTGTTCAAGCTGTCTTCTGTACTACTTAGGTTCACCTTTATGCAGCAATGAAGTGAAAGATTTTTCAAAAGATGTCGGGACAGCTCTTGATGCTCTCCTTACAGCTTTGAGTCTGGCAAAATGTGAAACTTGAGAGCCCCTTGAGATCAGAAAAAAAAAAAACAAACCTCCTTGCCTCCTTGGTATCATGTTTCTTTGCAGACATCATTAACTCAATTAAACAAAAGAGAAATAAACTAATTTACTGCTTGCTAATTACACACACACACACAAAAAGTTTAACACAAGCAGGCAACAACAAAAACCTAATATAATTCACTCTGAAATTAAGAGGGTTTAAAAAAAAACCAAACCCTCAGCTTCTATCAAAGTAAGTAATAAAATAAGTGTATTGTTACTAATTATAGCAGTTCATCTCCTAAAGTCAAATCCTGTGGTGACCTTAGGTATTTTGACAAATGCAACTTGAAAGAACAAACACGGCTCATCAGATCAGTTTCCCCAACAAGGAAACAAGGTCAAGGCTATAGGCATATAGTTTTCCCTGCTTTCCTACCTTTAAAGAAGGTGTCAAAAGCACATTGACGGAGTCTGACAGCCACAGATGATCCCAGGAAAGGCTTTGCCACTTTATTTTTCTTATTGTCATTTGAAGAACGGAAATAAAATCCTGTTATGCCACACATTGCCCCATCAAGATTCCATCAACTGTTTGTTAATGGGAAGTCCATTGTTCCCTGTTTTGCTGCCCCAAGGCTCTCCTTCTGCAGCACCTTGGAAGCAGGTAAACTACTTCCATACTTTAATACCACCATCTTTTCCTACAGGATTTTTTCTTTAGTGAGGTTTACTTGTACTGTACTACATAGTAGGTACTCCAAACCTACTTCAGCAACAGTAAAGACAATGGCAAATTGATCTATCCCTGAAAAGCTAAAAAGCACATTATGAGGGAAAACACGGGGAATTCAGGAAGGAGAAAATATCGAAGACTTCTCCTATGTGAAGCTAACTTCTCAATCCCAAAATTGCCATTGGGCACCCCAGACCCTCAAGACTGGGATGGCTTACCTCTCCATTTACCTCCCCAGGCACTGCATTAGTAGGTATCATGCATCCTGGTTCACAATGTCATTTAATACCAATTTTTCTCTTGATTTTATGTATCTTTTATACATTCTTCTTTTCACAAATTCAACTTTTAATGCATTTCAACTGAAGATAAATTCATATCTGTCATGCCGTCTTCAGCAATCATAGAAATAAATGAATCTTCAATAAATGAAGCTTTATAAAACTCTCAGAAATTATGAGATGCTGTCTGAGAAATCTCTGTGATTCTGAGGCCATTAAAAATTGAAAGAATCATTCTAGTTTCTAATTAGAAATTCTTCTGAAGCTCCAATGAGATAGGAAACAAAGGCATCAAGGCATAAGGCCTGTGTTTCTTATAAGTGTTTCTACAGATCCCTTATCTATGGATCTGATCCAAGGGGCAATGCTCAGGATCTCCTGAGTTCCACAGAAACTGTGAAGGTTTCCAGCATTTTGCAGGAAAAGGCTGTTTGGGGGATTTTTGGTTATTGTTTTTAAATTAGCTCAGCTTAGTAATGAAACCAATCCTGCCTACCTTAGCTTCTGCAGATTAGGATCCAGACACATAGGTAGGATAGTGGGTGGGGGAAAAAAGAGAGAAATGGACATAATCATTCCTCCCTCTAAGGTCACACAGATCCTATGTTCGCTGGATCGCAGCTGAGACCCTACTTCCTAATTGATTGCCTTGCCCAGCAGGAACCTGACTCTCAAGGAGCAAAAGGAATGGGAGCTGCACTTTTTAGCAGTAATAAGCGTCGTTAAGGCAACTCTGCCAAGAGGGTTGAAGACATCTGTTATTTTGTAAAATACTTAGATGGATGATACTGTACTTGTTTAAGTGTGTGCACTGACTCTTATGAACGTAATGTATCAAAGCTGCAAAATTACTGCCCAATAGCCCCAGACAGAACTCTTGGGCAACAAGAAAACTGATCTTATTTCACTCTGAGTAATCAAGAACTTCAGAGCCCTGAGAGCTGCAGAAAGGGACTTGAGCACAGGTTATGTTTTCATCAATCCTCCCAGTCAAAGGGAAGGGGTTTGAAAGGGCCAGTCAAATCTGGCGAATCACAAATGGTTACAGGACTGATGCCACAGCCAGAGGCTCAGCTACTTAGACCATGGGACACACTTTGAGAAACTTTGCCTACTGGGGACTAATGGGGTCCATTAAGAGAAAGGGAAGAGCACCTTTGGTGGTCACAGGCTTGCCAAGATGGTGAAGAGGGCTATAAACCAAAGTTGCCAGGGGAGGGGAACCTCAATCCATCCCACTGCTACGAGTTTGATGCCAGTGCCAGCAAGAGATGCCCAGAGCCTGGAGAGGAACTGCAGGTCAGCAGAAGAGCATCTGAACAGCAGCAGAAAGAAATTCCAGCTACTCCTGCCAGTAAGAAAGCTTCCTCAGGGGTCCAACTTAAATGCTTTTATGCACACACCACAGGGAATATACAAGAGAAGTCAGAGATGTGCGCGTGCCTGCAGGGCTGTGATCTTACTGGCATCACAGAAACATGGTGGGATGACTCCTATAACTGAAGTGTTGGAATAGAGAAATACAGGCTCTTGAGGGAAGACAGGCAGAGCAGACAAGGAGGGGATGTTGCCCTGTATGTCAATGACCAGCATGGAGCTCTGCCTGGGGATGGATAAGGGGCCAACCCAAAGCTTATGGGTCAGAATTAAAGGGAGGGCAGGGAGAGGTGACATGGACCTGCCTGAGTGAGTCAGAGGAGGGCTGTGAAAATGCTCCAGGGGCTAGAGCACCTCTCCTATGAAGACAGGCTGAAAGAGCTGGGCTCAATCTGGAGAAGACTCTGAGGAGAGCCTGACAGTGGCGTTCCTGTACCTAAAGGGGGACAACAAGAAAGCTGGAGAGGGACTTTTTACAAGGGCATGTAAGGATAGGACAAGGGGGAATAGCTTTGAGCTGTAAGAGGGTAGATTCAGATTTGATATAAGGAAGAAATTCACCACTATGAGGGTGGTGAGGCCCTGGCACAGGTTGCCCAGAGAAGCTGTGATTGCCCCATCCCTGGCAGTGTTCTAGGCCAGGTTGGACAGAAGCAGAAGGTGTCCCTGCCTGTGGCAGGGTGGCTGGAACTAGATGAACTTTAAGGTCCCTTCCATCTCAAATCATTCTATGATTCTGTAATAGCTGACTTTTTGTCTATTAGTGTAGCTTTTGATGTTATAGCGTAATTAAATCTGAACCCAATGTGCCCAACATGTGCAACAAATGATATATATTTCTCTTTTTTCTCTTTGTGTTGAAAATGTATCCTGGCTGACTGGAATCACTGTGGCAAGCTGTAAATGATGTATGAAATGAAAAATCCCTGCTCACTGCAAAGAGAGAATATAGACAGGGCTCAGCAATTGCTGCTGGGCTATGCTATTTGCTGAAATATTCAGCTCAAATGCAGTCACACAAGCTTGCCAGTGCTGACACTGGGCAGCAAGTTGCATATATAATTTTTCAATCTTATTCAGGACCAAATGACTAAGTGATAGCTGGCATGATAAATTCAGACAAAAACTGCAAATACCTTAAACCAACTTCAGTTGTTGGGTTTTTTTATTTACCCAAATGACTAATGTTCAACTGCCTCTGTCTCACTAATGCTCTGAACTTTAGAAATTCACAAATTGACACCAACAAGGACTGCACAGCTGGAAAAGCTATTAAACAACAAATGGTTTGACCACACTGGAACTATTTGTAGACACTGTTTAACATATACTGAACTGGTGCCATGTTTATTAGGGTTTACTGCAATGACAAGGGCTCTTTGAACATCTTTGATCCAAGTCAAGAGGCAAAGACTCTCTCCATCCTATGGTATAAAAACATAAAAATACATTTGTATCTCCACACAAGTGAAAACAACTTTGTATGCCTGCATATAACTGCTTGTACATCAGAGATATCTGTGTTAACTGTTGGGACTGAGGCTATGATTTAACAATAGACAGATTTTTGCAGATTATGGAGTTTCTTCTAACTCCACACCTCCATTTGTTGTCACCCCACAGCTCACAGTGTCCTCCATTTTACCAAGGCAACTGAAACATAGCCATGCTGTGAAATGAATCAGGAATCTGACCTGACTTTAACAAATTCTATCTAAAGAAAGAAAAGAAGAGAGACAATTATTTTTGGTAAGCTAGATGAGTTCTCCCTAAACAGAGAGAAGAAGATGAAATGTGAGGCCCTGCACACACTCAACTTAGGGGAAGATTTGGGCTATTCTGTCATTAGAAGCATCAAGGGTAGATACCCAAACACCACAAACAACTGTTTGGAAGAGCTGTCAATTACAAACTTACGAAAAAGAAAGGGGAATGGAAAGGTGCAGCAGCTGAAGAGAGGGATGACTTTCAGTAGAAAATCTGTGACTTCTGTCTCCTGTGATGATTGTAGCTTCACTGACAAAATGCAGATCATGTAGCACCTATGGGGTTCTCTTTGAAGACTTTTATTCTTGAAGCCCTTCAAAAATCACAAATGTTGAAATTTGAGATTTATTTCTGCCTCTGTGTTCTTCCTTCCCTCTCTTCCATTGAGCTGGCTGCAAAGGTTAGAAACTTGCCTCACCTTCCCCGAAGGCAATCAGCAAAAGGGAACCTCAAAAAAGGCTTTAAAATCCACATACTTTAAAATGCATTAACTGTCAAACTTTGGTTTTGTTCAGGCATTTTTTACATACACATTTTCATGCATTATAGAAATTTGGAACTTTAGTTTACATACTTAATATTTAACCTTCCGGGCATATTTTTGGCTTTTTAGCCCCTCTAAGTGGGTGTTAATTCAAACTAGTCAAGAGGGCATGAACTTGAACAGAAGATCTCTTTTCCAATGTTATTTTCTCCAGACCTTTCAAGGATAAGGTTAGATATATGTGTCTGATCCAAATGTGGTGCAAGCAGTTAATGGCCCTCAAAGCACTAGTATAGCACCTTGAGGCCAGAGTTGATGAACTGAAGGAGCAGAGAAATATGGATGTCCCTACAAAAACAGCAAAGCTTCCTACATCAGAGGTGGCTATCCCTGCCATGCAGCAGGGAACACAGCACATATAGGGGAGTCTAGGGGGAAGGACATCATTTTAAACACATAGAATATAACAGAGAGAAAAAGAAGACCACACTGTAAAATCTACTTAAATCAATTACACCCATATGGATATAAGCCCAAATGACAAAAAACAAAGATGCTGGAAGCATCATTGTGTTAATCATCTCTTGATCAGGGAATGAACTCTGACTGCACAATGTATTTTATCTAAGACCTTCTTCCTCATGTGTTTAAACAGTGACTACTGCAATGACAGCATGGTCTGCAAACAAGGCTGCTGTGCATTACTGTAGTCTGAATATTTTCCCTACACATTATTTATTCTGAGCATTGTTCTAACATCTACAATCAGCAGTCATGGGGCAGGACCCCACTGAGAAAACCAAGTCTAATAAAACAGCAGTAACAGGCAACTTCAGCCCTTTGTATATAAATTAGATCGCTTAATACTGTTACAGCCTGAAGACAAGGAGAACTCCATCTGTGCACTGCTTTCTGCATTTGTGTGTGACCAGGTGCTTAATGCCTGAGCCATCATTCGCTGACTTCCTGCAGCAGGAAGGGCCAGCTGGGAGCTCCCACTGCGACTTCAGTGTAGCTTACCAGGGAGACCTAAACACTGGAACGCAGGCACTGTGGCTAACAAATTTGAACAAATCCAGCTGAATGTTCTGAGAGGCTAGGAAAGCGGGATTTTTGAACTGACTGCTGTGGGGACATTACTGCCTTTATTCATGGCCAGCAAAAAAAGTGCAAAAATAGCTGATACAGAAAGATGGACTAAGATCAAATTTGAGTATGGAAAGCAAAAGATGTAAACCAAAACAAAACAAATCAAACCAAAATACTTAGTTCTAAGAATTAAAAAACCAAGGAGGCTGATGCTTTTAGAATAACAAAAAAAAAAAAAACAAACAGAAAAGGGCACCAGAAAGGGACAGAAGCTAACTCCAAAACAGCTGAATTACTTTTGGCAGGAGACTGCACTGAGGCACTAAGTGGCCCAGCTACCTCTCTCTAGAGTAATTAAAGCAGGGTGTACGTAATGTGTGAATGTCAAAGAGGCGTATTTGGGGCTGTGATCTGTCTCTCTCCTTTTCTTCTGCAAGAACAGGTAATTGACAACATAAACCTTTGTGGTGCTCCTTCACACCTTGACAGGAAAGATACCTCAGTAGTTTCATGAACCATTTTGGATTTCCACCCTCCCTAGAGATGAGAGCACTCCAAGTTTGCAACTTACACTTTGATTAAACTTATTAAAAAAAAAAAAAAAAAAAAAGAGAATATTCACTGTAAAATAAAGAAGAAAATTTATTACCTAGTCAGAAGATCAGACTGTTAGCTATAGCACTGGATACAAAAGGTCACAAGTAAAACCCAATTTTAGTCTAATCTTGCTTCAATTAAAGTTTTCTATTTACCAATGGAATACTTTTCTAATTGCTTACTCTCGTTATATGGGATTTCAAGATGTATTTGACACACTGGAGACAAAGGTTAAGGTTAACAAACATAACCCGTCTCCTGAATGCCACTGCCAGTGATCGGTAATTTTATCTTACCTGACCCAAGAGTATGTTCATTTTGAATTCTAATCTGAGACGCAAATATAAATGTTCTTGCCGGCTCTGCTGACCAGCTGCCTTGCGTATCAACTCCACCTTGTCACACCCATCAGTCAAAAGACATGCGGGCTCTCAAAAACGTGTTAGTGGCTTCTTCCTGAAAATTCCAGGAAAAATTATTCCCTCTTTATACCTGACAACTGGCTGTTTACCCTCAGTCTGATCTGTTCAGGTTATTGATTTATTTGTATTGAATATCAAGAGATTGGTTATAGCTAAGATACTTCGGTTATTTATTTCACTAGCTTTCCATACTGGTATACATGACATTCATAAGAGCTATTTTTAGAGTGCAGTGCAAATGCATTCTGCAGCAGTCCCACAGTTCTTGTCCTCATGTTACTCATAGGTTTCCAGCCTATGAAACTTAGGATGGTGCCTGTCTGGTCAAGGTATATACCTGGGACACAGTCAACTAAGGTTCTCCAGCTGGGGATAAGGACACTCTCAGAAATAGCCATAGCTATATACTGGGGTTGCTTACAGGAGGAAATACATATTAAGTGCAATAGCAAGCTAATTTCATGCAGATATCCTAAGGGAACTTCAGAATAAAATGGCTGAGCTGAATACAAAAAAGTTATCAATCTAAAATTACCTACTACTGCAGAGGACATGGAGGCATTGCTAAGTTGTGTTTATCCTTCAGAAAGGTATTGGGGTGATTCTGTAAGCCAGGCACTAGTAAGGTATCCTAAAAAAAAAAAAAAAGTGTTGAAACAACAACAAGAATAAATCACACATGTTAGGGACAAACAAGCATGGCTCCTACAAAGGAAGATGTGTCACTGTCATCTATTTAGCACTTTGGGGGTTGTAAACAAAACTGAATGGGAAAGAAACACCAAATATTTATATGGGCTTCTAAAGCTTTTGACAAAAGAAACCAGAAGTTCAAGTCAAACAATGTCATACATCAGATATTGTCTTGAAGACAAGAAAGTATAAATAAAGGAAGTTTTTAATCTGATAACTAGATGGGATTGAAATTTACTGGGGTTTGTTGCTTTCCTTAATTTATTTTGTAATAAATCTGGAATTTCCATATGCTTTCAATGAGTGAAATTTAGATAACTAACTTTAAATCTAAGATTTTATAGTTACTGAATTTTTGTGCTGGCAAGGAGAAATCTTCTCTATCTATGAAAGTCACCTTCCCCTTTTTGGAAGTACAGTCTTGATACCTCCTAGAAGTAAGGATGAGCAGATGGAAAGAGTAAGAAGTACAGCCAGTCATGAACCAAATGAATATTAGAAACGGAGTTTATAGGTTGATCTAAGTCCTGAACATTACAGGAAAGACAAATCCTTAGGTAAAAGCAAGGCTAGAGACATAAGAGTTTGTCGAATTTTTTCTAGACTGTTTTGCTAATCTGATGATTTTTAGTTTTTCAGATTGCCCTAGGTGTCTGCTTACACATATATTGGCCAAAGGACTTCGTAAAACAAGAGAGTCATGGATACTTTCTAAGGAAGGAGCAGAAATAGAAACTCTTTTTCCCTGCTGTTGAAAGCATACCCATTTTTATATATGAACCATGAGAATGGAGTGCCAAAAAGCCATGTATCAATACTGTGGTGTCTGGAAATATATTAAGCCATTTATGATAATTGATCACTTTTGTCCCTTCAACTTTACCATCTATTTGTATAAACAATAAAAAACTTAAACTTCCTAGAAAAAGAAAGACCAAGACACTTGTGCTGAAAAATAAGAATTCATCCTAAGTGTTGTCTTCTGTGTCTCAAGCAGTGCAAAGATACTCGCAGAACAGAAAGAGCAGGACCAGACAAGTGCTGCACAGCAACTGCAAAGGCAAATGAAAAGTAAACCAGAGCAAGCAGCAGTAACTGTGAACTGAATGAAGGTGATAAACAATAGGGGTGCCTCCAGTACTGTTATCATTAACACAGCAAAGAGGAGATGATGTATCTTGGAACTGTGACTACACGAAACTATTCAATCAGCAGGCCTGAAACATTCCCACCAGCCATACGACTGTGTTGCACTTATCAGCAATACTCACTGCTGTACAAGAGAAGTTCAAAACAGTCAGGAGCATATTTTTCTTCTCTGCGTATGCAACATCAAAGCGCTGTTTCTCACTCAGTAAGCCAAACACTGAGACAGACTGGGACCGTATTTCCAAGATATGCAAAATATGGACAAAGTGGTTAGCTTTTTTCTGTGTTAGTATTTTGGCTTTTCACCTCCCTCAGCAATTGATAGTAACTTTTAAAAATAAGCTAACTGTTCTTTACACTTCTGGATAACAAAGATCACATATCAGAGCTTCATGACCAAGTTAATGTGAGGACTAGCCCCTTCCCCAAGGCCCCTTCCCCAGCATTATTATTGCTGCTAATATTGTCAGTGTAGTGTGAAATGGCCAATTCACACATGTGCCATGTTTTGCACATTCCCTGAACCTGCTGGAACATGATTTTCGTAAGAATGATGAGACTAATAAACATCTTCTGGCAGAGGCTTGCAAAATCTGCACACATTTTACTCACGCAGTTATGGGCCATAAAACTCTCAGAGATCTGCAGGAGAAAAGCAATGTACATACACATGCATAAATTAAAAGGAGAAATGTGAACTCAGTGGAACGCTGCTCTTTTAGGCATTTATAAAAGACATGTATAGCAGGAGAAAGCTGCATATGTACTCAGCAGCATTTCTAACAGAGAAGTTAGTTAGAGGTTAGTCAAAGAAAATAGTCAGGGTGTATTAGTTTTTAAAGCCAGATTTTATGGGAGACTGTTCAGGGATCCAGTCTCAGCAGTTGCCTCAGCTGGATCCTAGGTCTGAGTCCTCCACATGGGCTGTAGCAATGCTGCAACAGCAACTATGCACGCAGAATAGTCTTAAAAGGTACTCTCGTTCGCCTACATGCTACATGGATTGCTTGTACTTCCACTAGATGACCAGTAGGGAGGATCCTTAGTATTTACTCTGCTTCATTAAGCAAGTCTAAACTTTACTGAGAGGGTTTCAGATTTTTTGCAGCCTTTAGAGAAATGTAGAAATCACCTGCCTGTCTGATATCAGTTAAAGCTTTCCAATTGCCTTCTCACTAGCACTGAAAACCACCAAAGATGTTAGAGTTCACAACTACTTCTTTGCTGCATACTACTCAATGTTTAATGTATGATGACAGCATGGGAAGTCCAATTCCAGAATGTTCTCCTTGGAGTCTTGTCCTCCTCGTTTGGTTTGCTTTTGGAAGAGCTATTGCTAAACTGCTGTGGTCCTTCCAGAAACACAGGTAATAGGAATTGCTTTCATGTAAAGCTGATTTTCTGGGATAAGGAGGTATCTGCATTACGTTACTGACACACAGCTGGATTTCCTCCAAACCAATGTACAGTCAGAGGAAAAATAAAATTGATGTGGATTTTCTAAAGCTGAGAGATGAAATTCAACTTTTATGCTAGAAGAATTCCACTAGCAGATCAGGAACATCTTGGTAACCTGTGTGTAAGACAAGCAAGAGTGAGGAAGAGAGTTTTTAAAGTGAAAGCTCCGATCACCTCTCTCAGTTATTCAGATTACTTACTTATACTGTCAGTGAAGCAGGGCAAGTTTTTGCTTACCAAGGAACCAATTTGAAGCCTGAAATTGTAAAGTAATTGATATTCTGCATGCTGCTGGTGCTTCAAAGAGACTGGGGGCCTGCAGCTCCTGGTGTTGCCAGCAGCATGTAGCAAGTATTTCCTGCATTTGCTGAGAAGCTCTGAACATGCAGAGAAACACCGAATGGTTGACAACTAAGGTATCTGGGGTAAAAAGCACAGTTTTGCTATGAAGTTAATGAAAGCACAGTCTTAAGCACACAGGATCCTGGAAGTAACAGTGACACTTAAGCAGGGTGAGCTCTGAATCAGAAACAGTAAATGCATGGTAGAAAAAAAATGGAGGAAACCAAACTTTTTGCAACTTGAAATGAGGTCAATGAATAGGGCACCCCCCCCCATTCTCTTTTTCTGTGTTAAGAGATGAGGTGTTCAGCCATGGCCTTCCTTCAGTGCTTCTGAACAGCTTCTAGTCCTTGCTATCTCTGACAGAATTTTACTTTGAGAGTTTTTAACTACTAGTGACTAGCAAAAATTCAGGTAAATAACTAATTTCTGGTGTAGAAACAAACTAGATGTGTCTTCTTCAACACAAAGGTGGACAGGACACAAAAATACTTCGTCCTGTTTTTTTATCTCATTCCTCCTTGAATGGTGACTACATTAAAATCCCCTTAACAAGTTTCACACCAATCTCTGCTAGATGGAGGAACTCTTCCACACATGTTTTCAGACGTTCCTCCAGCTGCCCAGTGGTATGTGTGCCATAGTGTCATACAAACTGTCAGCCAGCAACAAAATATAGATCTTTCATTGTACTTTTGCTGAGACGTGCTGTGTCTGGTTTTAATTTATTCATTTGCTCTTTCTCTTGCAATAAAATTGAGGGCCATGCCATGTAGTAGAGATGACAGAACTCATTCCTGTTTGACACTACCATGACACTGAAACATGGGCTCTTTCATGCTCATATGAACTCCTGATCATGTCTTTTATTTCTCTTTAACATAACACAGTATTTTAAGAAGTTCAGTTATGACAGCTGTGAAATATTTTCTTTAGATACGTGAAATGTACAGGTAGATTTTGTCTTTCAGGGATCTTTCAATATCATTCTTAGAGTGAAATCAGATTAATATATGTTTTCCTGAAGTCAAATATATCTTCCCTTAAGGCCTACAGTAGGGTTTGTTTTAGTTCATAATGGTATTAGAAAGAAGTGGTTAACATTGAAAGAACAGCAACACTTTCCAACACTGCAATCTTTCCAACAACTTGGATCAACTTTTATTTAGCACTTTGATTACAAAGACAGTATTTCATTATTCTAATAACTTTTTGCAGTCCCCTTCTTTACTGATGTGTTCTGGGAACTTAGCAATGATGAAATTATCTCAGACAGTCAACATTTTCCCAGTGACAAGGCTTCACTTGCACTTTTCCAAAGTTTTATCTTTTTATTGCATCTTAAAAAAAAGACAACCACAAACCAAAAAACCCACAAAAACTATTAGAAACCAATATCAGCTGAAAAGTAGAAATGTCGGCAACAGTCCTCCAGAGAACTTAGTTTATCTTCTATGGGGCAGAAGAGCTCTGTATTTTATGAGTTTTGCAGGTTCAGAAATAATTTCCTCAAAAGCTTCGGTATCCTGCCCTACAAGAACAGAATTCTTTTGGGGGTACTGTGATAGGTAGGGCCATACACAGGAGTTTCCCAAGAATATATGGATGTTCAAAAGTTATTGAATGGTAAAAAACCAAACCAAAACAGCAACAACAACAAAAAGTTTTCCAGATTTAGAAGAGAGAAGCAGTTGGGTATGACTAAAGATCTACCTGATATTATAGATTACTAATTGTAATATCAGAATGAGGAAGACACAGACTGACAATAAAAAGAAGGAAAAAAACCCACATTTTTCAGCATATTTTTAACTATGTGTTTTTGCTACTCTATTAATATTTAATAATAACAACCACCATATTAATCATCTACAGAGACTGCTCTGAACTTTCTCAAAGGTGGGGTTTTGGTTCTTATGCTCTGAGCTGCTCAGTTTCTTTGTATTTCCACTGTAAAATTTTCTGTCTCCAACTCTCACACTCCATTTTGTAACACAAGAAAGTTCTGTCTCATGGAATTTCCAAAAGAAAGACATATATTATTTACATCTGTAGCTACCATAAGAAAATGAACCCCCCACCACCCCCTTTTTTTTTCCCCAGTATCTTTTTCTTCAGTATTTTCAGTGCAAAGTTTCATGAATAAGCACACTATGAAAAAGACCCCTACCAGGAAATACCACAAGAAAGCAGGAAGGTCTTTTCATGTTAACTAACTGTTAAGCATGTTTAGTCAGAAACAGAAAAAGCCCACAGGAATGCTTTTTGTTGTGGCATTCATTAAGAACAAAGGCATAAGCCAGTCTCTCAGAAAGCCTGGTTTGACAGATTTGAAACCCATGCAGTTTCATTAACCCTGGCTCCTGCAAATTTACCCATTGCAGTAATACATAGTGTGGTTAAAGACTATCCATCAAAATGATGGTATGTTTAAAACTGGATCACAATTCCTTTACATTAAGAGGTTCCTTTATACTGCAAAGTGTTCCAAAGTCCGAAATGAGAAGTACTGCAAGTGGATTTGTTCTAAAGTGCTTTTAAATATACACTTTAATTGCTATTCCTACTTTATCTAATCATCACCAGAATTACTGGATCTCAACACATTTGATAACGTTAAGAAGCCTTGTGGTAATGAACCCAGGTAATGTTTAATCTAAGTCAGAAAGCTTGTCAAAAGGCAGTATATTTGACCATTAATTTAACTACAGGGTAGTTAATATATTGCAGCTTTCTGAATTTCCATGCCTAAAATAAACACAATGAAAGAACACTCAGTTATGCAGGGGTGAGTTGCCTAGCAAAAGTGTCTGCTGTTAATTTCTACAGAGGTATTGAAACAGTGATACTTTGAATCCCTACTCATAAATGTTAAAATAAAATTGTCTAGCTACTGATTGAACACCAAAATCAAGTAGGCTGCAAATTATATGCACACGTGTCAAAAGTACAAGAAGTGGAATTGAATAACCCTACATATTATTCTTCATTCAACAACAGCCAAGCTGAACCGAAAACCTTTGGCTGCCCTAAATGATGTGACATCACTGAAGCTATGCCAGTGGCTATGTAAGATCAAGCCCTTAATGCTGTAAAATGGTAATTCCATCTCTCAAAACAAGAAATACTGCCTCCTCAGAATTGTAGGGAAGGAGAATACTGGGTCTCCAGTACGTTCATAATATAGATAGGCCTATACTCACACTGCCTGAAGTCCTTTTAAGTCATTGTGTCTACAATTTCCCATGGGCTCAGCACCTTTTAAAGTCTAGATAAGAGCCAATAGGTAATGTAAGGCACAGGGACAAAGTGAAATTTAAACTGTGTGAATGCAGAGACTATTGAAAACAGGTGATATTATTATCTTCTTTTCACCTGTGTAATAGAAACATTTTCTATAGCTTGTTGTTTGACATTAATGGATAACATATATGAGAAAGCATACTCCATCTGTTTGAGAGTTTTCTTATTATATGTCCCAGAGGTAAGAACTGAAAGCTACAGCATTTAGTCATTATGGTTGCAGTGGCTGGAGCATGGTAAAGTGTAAAATACAGACTTAAGAACAGACTCCTGATAAAGAGATATACTGGATCTAAAATACAATATGGCCTAATTCTAATACTGTCGAGCAAAAGATTTTTCTTACCATGAGACAAATAAACAGAACTATACACAGGCACAAAACCAGCCCATTTTGAAACACACGTCAAGTATTTTCTTAAGCTTCCAAACCCTGTAAATTTCAAAATATTCCTGAGGAAAAATAAAATTTACCACACATCATTTCCTGCATAGTAAATTTGTAAGCCATTACTTTTTATAAATTGAGATGATTTTCTCAGAACACAATTGTTTAAATTTTATGCCTGTATACTAGATCCTGAGAGATTCAGGGAATACTTCAACTTCTGGAAAGGACCGCTTCTTTATAAGAACTATTTACTGTAAGCAGATAGCATGGTTGGTTTTGTCTTTTTTTGCAAAACATCAGTGAGCAGGTTCTTGTTTCAAACTAAATATTAATTGTTTACAAATGTCTGCTAAATTAAACAAAAACCAAACAACAACAGATATCAGATTATACCAATGAAAGTTTGCTTCAGTACATGCTCCTTGTTATTCCAGTCTCCCTGGACAAATTTCCAAAATGGGAAATAAGGACAGATCCTGAAAGGCCAGATGTGTGGTAGCTTGTTTTTGTTTAGAAAACAGCCTGGAGAGTACCAAATATTAAGCAAGGAATAACCAACAGGGATTTTCTATCTGCTGCAGAAATATCCCTACTTCTGTATGAAAGTCAGGATCCAAATAAGGTAAAACAGAGTCACAGCCAAAGACCACACTTCAGTCCCTGAGGTAAAGCACTTCAGTGAGATTGGAAGGCTGCAGAGACCACAAAGGACTTTATGGCATTGCTGTTTGCACGAGCAAAAAGCAATTTGAATGAGACCAAGAATATAATTAAACTATAATCACAAAAATCTTTAATGAATGTATGAGTATTTGATCAAATCCTATAAAAATGAGACAGCATCAGCTGCCAGCTTCTCTCTGGCAGATCACTTGATGTGAAGACAACAGCCTGAAGTAGCTTTACGAACCTGAGCTGTCATACTGGCAAATCACAAAAACACTACACTAACTTGTTATGAATAATGCCTTCCAATTCACAACAGAAAATGAATAGTCCCTAAAAAAAAGACAATATCTTACTCTTTAAATCCTCTGATTACTGAAACAAAGAGTCTCTGCCCTGTACTGTGGCTATTAAAACCTTTCAGTTTTATCTGCATTGCCCCCCATGTTTGTGTGATGTTTCCTTAACATGTCAATTTCATTTTATTTTAAACATTACTTTTATTTTAAGCACCACTTCTATGACAGTACATATTTCTAAGTGCCGGCTGAGCCAGTTAAAGCATTAGCAGGTGATTGATTCCTATCGTCATGAGACTCACTCTAAATACATTTGGTATTTAAATAGGAACTAGCCATTGACTCTATAATCCCTTGTGCCATGCTTGTCCTATGAAAGGATAACGACAAAAGGCTAGCACAGTATTTGTCAGGATACCCTCACCATCTCCTCTATCCCCAAGGCAGTGACTGTAAATGTCTGTGACTTCAGGCGAGTTCGTATTGTGATATTACTGTGCACATTCCCAGAGGGAGCTCTGCAAAAGGACATTTGCATTCATGTTAAGACAGAGAATTCAGCTGCCTTCCACAAGCACTGACTGCCCAAGACAAAATGACTGACTGCTACATGGAGAGAAAGCTGAAGGACATAAACATACCACAGTATGTTTGGTTACAGATTAAGGCCCTTTTCACAAGGGACTGAACAAAACAAATAACTGAAATAAGAGATACATGCACTGAGGCCTCATTGCTCAGGTACATGCAGTGATTCTGTGTCTCCAATCTTGCCAAACGGAAATTTGATTTTCTCTCTCTCTCCTTTTTCTTTTTTTTAAATTCTAAAAAACTCATGGAGAAGAGTATAAATGTGAGGTGGTTATAGACTGCTGATCTTGATGAAGTTCTGGGTTATTTGCAGTTCTGGGTTATTTGCAGTTAAGGATAGCCACCTTCTACAGGCTTAGGCACCATTCTTTGCCCCTCCAGAGAGCAGTTTGGTAGCTGAACTACAACACCAGGACTTACTTGACATTGCAATGTTGAGCCATGTGATCAACTAAAGGATCTCTGAACTGGCCTCCTCAGGGCCACAGGTAGAGAAGGGCTTAGCACAGCAAGATGCAGGAAGCCAGACTGAGGCCATCACTGCCCTCAGGGCAAATCAAAGTGGGTATGCACAAAACCAGCTTGGATATATCAGGAATCATTAGCCTGGGCATTCCTGCCTCCATTTTCAGCATCACAAAAAAGGCACATGCTCATCACCTGAAGCACAGCTAACTATTTCTGAGCCAGGGTCTAGATCCCTGTCACCCTCTACCTCTGCCTGTGTCGAGCTGCTTCTCCTTTGCACACCACCCACTATATATTTCCTCACCTCTGTGCTTTACATCTTCTGCCACTGCACTCTCTTGTATTATTTACTATCACTCACAGTGTAAGCTCCAATTTCTCATCTCTTCCTTCAAACACCTGCAACAGAGCAGCCCAGCACAGAGAACAGACTCTCAACATTCTGGGGTGAGCCTCATTGCCATTATACCACCTACCTGTCACTCAGACTCTGCTTTCTCGCTTACCTGGACGCATAGGCTCTGGCCTGTGCTGCTCCTTTTCAACCTAGAGCCTGTGGACACTCGTATTCTCCTTTGCAGTTAAATGCTTGTATCTGTCCATCCTACTGGTGTGGCTTTTTTAACCTTTCTAAATGAATATAGCTACAACTGCATAAACCTCTTAATGAAAATGTTGCGTTTACTCACAGAGCTGGGCTGTTTTAGCAATGCAACTGCTGTATGGAACAAGGCCTAAATATGGTAATTTTACAATATCAATGAAATCTCAGTAAACTAAACATTATTAAGATTAAAAAAAAAAAAAACAAAAACTTCGCTGACAAGTGACAGAAAAAAAAACAAACACATAAAAGCACCTCAAATCGTGAAACCAAGCAGCCCTGAAGTACCCCACTGTGTGGAAATAGTAGTCTTAAAACAGCAGAACTGTTCTCGGTCTTCATCCTGTAAATACAAATGTATTTATGTTTTACATATAAGAATTTTAAGATGCAAGCACATAGAGCCGGTAATGATTTTCGTGATCATTTGATATTTAAGAATCATATCAATATCTGCCTTGAATTATGACTCGCTATTTAGCAAAATTCCATCTTATTTCCCTATAGAACAGAAAGGCTGATGAGAAATTGCTTGAAAGACCATCTCCCTCTGTAACCAGTTCCAGACAGCTTGTATGACATTTCCCTGGGAATGCAAAGGAAAAAATGAAGAAGAGAGTAAATTCACTTGGGGCCTCTCCTCCAAGCTACAAGCAAATGAATTCCTGTTTGTGGTTCTGCTGCAGGCTTGGAATATGGTAAAGTTGTGGGATTAGCAGAAATCAGACATTCCTGTCTCAGAAATGAAAACTTTACTTAGTATATTCAGAAGAATAAGAAGACGACGACGCAAGTAGAAAAAGTTTTGAAAAATTTAAACTCTGTCTGGTGTGGTCTAAATACACAGTTCTGGACATTTTCAAAGAATGTCAGCATGGGTACTTACCATGGGCACATCTGCATAAGATTATACACAGACAGAACAATCTTTTAACTAAAAAAAAGTGTTATTATCATCCTTTAGATATATTTTTGTTCTGTATTAAATGAATGTAACAAAACACTAGTGAAACCTCAATAAATATGCACACTTTAGATACAAAAGAAAAAAAAATCATTTCTGAATTAATACAGAAACACAAGCCTGTGGAAGAAAAAAATATTGCTTTGGAGACTGCTTTTTGAAGGACAATCAGCAAGTCATTACTTTTAAACCTCCAGAAAGTACTGTTAATACCATATAAAGCCAAATACTGAATGGCTTAAATGACACTACAGAGAACAAATAGTAGCATAAAAAGCCAGCATTTACCAATTAGTCAGTCTACATAAAAGCATACACTGTGATATGGCAATTACAGAAGTACTTACTACAAGGGATGTAAGAGGGATAAAAACAGATGAGAATACAACGCTAGAAAGTATGAGAAAAACATTTTAATATGTACACCTACAGAGAGTAAAATATACACCAGAAGTACATAATCAAGTACTGTTTGCTTAAGACAGCATACTGAACAGACCAAGGAAGAAGAAAACCAGGAACTAGTATATGTAATCTGACTATATAATAAACATAATGACTAGTGTATTTGATATTTGCTGTTATTACCTCTAATTTGCTAGCCAGACTGTCTTTTCTCTAACACATTCAGTATGCGACACTACACTGGAAGTATGCAATATTGCAATCCTTTTAATGGACTTCTTGGAAGTTTCTTATAAAATCAGAAACGGGGAACTTGGATTTTAATTAATATAGCATAGGTGTCATATCTTTCCCACAGACTCAGGCACTGGCAGGAAATTCAAGACGACATCTGACTGAGTTGCATTTTTTCAGTTCTGTACCACTGAAAATATTTGGGTCACAGAAGTCTTTTTTTCTGGATAGCAAAGAATTTAATTTTAAAAAATTAGTTTTAAAATCTTTCAAATATTTACAGCTAAGAGAAAACATGTTTTGGCCAAGGCCTTCAGCAAGCTAAGCCATTTTAAATTCTGCAGGCTTGGTATGTCATTGCAAAGACATCAGATTTGATTATGTTGTCGTGTTGCATCCCTCAGCAGTTCATTGACAGACTACAGGCTCTTGATCCAGTTTTTGTGTTTTTTTCTAAGTTTGTCTTTGAAAGCTCCAGGGCCAAACAACAGTGGATACTGACAGCATCTATTTTCATGTGAATAAGCTCTTCACTATTTAACTGAGTCTTGGACCCTGTTTTGTGGAAGACACAGGACAGGAAGAGCCAGCCCCTCAGTGCCACACAGTACTTACATTATTTGGTTCCACCAGTATTCAGTTACATCAATTCTCAATACATGAAGACTGACATGAAATGCTCAGGGTGAACGCCCCCATCTCAATTAAACCAGCAGTATAAGAAGCTTCTTTAGGTTAGGATTTTCAATTCTATATAAAGCTTACTCTCGATCAGGCTTTAAAGAGTATCTACAGAAATCAACCCTTCAGTATGCTTGTATAGCCTGTTTTAAATACTTTTGAAGTTGCAGTCAGTTTACCAGCAATTAATTTTCATATGAAGCCAGTGACGATCATCCAAACATCCCCACTGATCTCTGCCTAAGAGACATCACCCTTAATGAATTGTGATTGGATGGGTTCTCTTACCCTGTGCCATTTGAGTTACATGAAATAAAACCAACATATCTAGGTGTCATTATTAATTTCAATATAGTCAGGACACAGAGGCAAGACGCTGCACAGGCAGGGCACAGGTAAGACTATTGTAGCCCTGCCCAAAACACAAGCATGTTATATTTTGAGACACAATTTATTCCAAACTAATGTCGCACAGGTTGTTCAACATAAATTAAGGACTGACATCTTCCTTACGTTTCTGGGTTTTGGTTGGTTTTGTCTTTTGTCTGGGGAATACAGCTGATATAACTACATCTAGATTATTTTTAAGCTCATTTCCATAGGAACATGAGCTGTATACCTCCCAAAGATCTTTCAATAACAAGATGCAGGAACAAAGGGGTCAAACTTCTCTAGCTTTTTCTTAGATTTTGAGGTCATTAAATGAATGTGGGATCCTCATCCAAACTTCCTCTGTTGATTAGTAACAGTTCCTAGGGAGACTGCTCTTCAAAGGGGCTTTCAGTTTTCCTACTGTGCCTGAGTTTTGATCAAAATCTAAGAGTACGAATGCTGCTATTAAGCCCCTGCTATATGGCCTTAATGTGTACCACTCTAGCTAAGCAGTATCACCACACTAATGCTAGCATTTACATTTATGCAGCAGGATGCTGTTTTGTATCTCTTACTACAGCCCCATTTTAGAAAATAATTTTGCCAAAATTAAACTTGAACGTAAAGAATTCTTTTAAAATGCATTAGTTTCCTGGTTCTTCTAAATGCAAAATAGTCAATCAAGTTTATTTTAACTTTCTGACATTTTGTATTTCACTTTTTTTTTTCATTCCAATAGTTATCATTATGTACCATATCAACTTGAGGCCTGCAGTACTTTGTGTTAGAAATCAAACAGTATCCTGGATAACTCTATTAATAAGGAAAAACTTGACTTGTGGTCAGACCCCAAAATTGAACTAAATTCATCACCATGAAAGTTTAGAAAGAGCTTTATCTTTTCAGTCTATCCCAATGAAAATATTTCATTCAGCTACAAGATATTCAGCTTTTATATGATTGCCATTCTCAACGAACCAAAGGCTTACTGAAATCTGATTCTTAACAGTACGTCTTATAGAACTGGGATATTTGTCCTGTTTCACCAGCATCTCTAGTATCCTTGCATAACCAACACAAGTGTGCTCTCATCTTAAGCACACTTTCCATTTTTATTATCCTTGAGTTCAACAACACTTAACAAAAAAAAAAACAATGAAAAAGTTGCAGTAACATGTAGTGTGGAAAAGGAAACTCTTCGGTCTATATCCCTGCAGTCACATCATCTAAACCCTTCCATAAAATTCCTCTCATCTTGAAAGCAGTCAGATTTCTTCCTCCCACTGCTGTACTTGAGCCCATTTCTTACTCATCGGGTTGTTAAAAACCTCTTACTTTCAACCTTACATGGCTTGTTTATGTATGCTTGTTCTTCTACCAGCATCATAATTCATCTTAAAAACATCTTTCTGACCACAGCTTTATAGGTCTTCCCATGTAAAATTCCTATCTTCACCTCTACTGCTGGCTGATGATCAACATGCAGCTTACACTGGCAACTTGCCCTTACACTATCAGTCAATTTCAGCAATTAGCCACTTCTTAATTACACTGAGGACTGTAACAGAAGTCAAAAAGTTACAACAGATCCAGAAACAGAAAGTTACAGTATTCAGTGTGCCACAACTGACCCACAGAAGTAGGATCTAATCATACCAGTGATGCATTTTTATCCCAACATACAAATTGTTCTTGTCCTTTACCACGAGCAGGAAACAAAGCTGAATTCATAGCAGAATATTTGATTCCCATTAGTCAAAATCCTTACTAATTTCCACCTCCTGGGTTCTGCTCATTTTTTTTTTTTTTTTTTTTGCTGCTCATTGGCACAATATTAAGCCAATTCCAAAAGACTCAAAATTTATTTGTTCCAAAGGCAAAAAACAGCAGATAACTTTCAGATACTACTCAGCTCACTTGAAGTGTCTACCACTGTCCATTTTGTATTGTAGTGCACTGTGATGTTTTTTTCTCATTTGTCTAGAGGCTAGATGACAATGTCAGATGTTAAGGTGCAAATACAAACATTCATGAGAGACATGCACTACAAGATTCTGCTAGAGTTCATTACTACTGCAGAATTATTATTATTTTTTTATTATTATTTTCAGAGCAGTTCAGCAATTCAAAATTGATTTCAAACACTGAGCCCTTGCACGACTCTGAGCTCATCTAAAGTTTAAGTACTGAATGAGGTGGAACCGAATAAGTGGAACTGTATCTTATCTCCAAAAAATATTTAGAAGTCTCGTTTGGACTTAACTTCTTACCTAAACTTTGAAGTGCTTAATAAAGATTAAATTAACAAATGGGGGAAGTAATGACAAGTAAGTTACAGTTTTGCACCTATCTGCAGTCTTGGCAATACTCATTACTTCTGCCATAATTTTGGGGCTCAATGTGTCTTCCTACAATGTCAATTTAACTAAGCAAGCTATCCAATTCATCTGGCTAAGATCCATCATCTGGTTTTGTATATTTGGAAAGATGTAAGAGTCTCTTATATGCTTCCTCCAACTCTTTCGTATATAGACCATTGGCTATACTATCACACAAATTAGGCCTGAACTTCTGAATGCAGGGAGTCTGAATATATTTGAATTTATCTCATAGAAAATGGCTTGGAATTGTGAATTCATTTGTGTAAATCATTTGTTTCTCCATTTCCATTAGTAAGTATTTCACAGTATCCTCTCTAATCTGGGTTCTTACCCTTCTGGTCTCCATATATTACAGCAACATAATTAAAACAAGAGCAGTTAAAGTTTTTGAAGGTTAAAACATGTAGCATCCACTGATGAGAATGAAATAAAACTTAGAAATCACTATATGCACGTGTGTAAATATATATTATACACACATATATATATGTGTTTATGTATACATGTGTGGAGAGAGGAAAAGAGATATATATGCTTATATATGTCTCTGTGTGTATACATACATTGCTAAGTACAAATAGAGAGCTAGTTGGTTGTGTGTGTCAGATCCCTTGTACTTTATGCAATATAATGATATATCTGAAATAGTGCTCTGCAAGTCCTGACAAATAACAAGAAAGCATGTTTTCTTCCTGCTTCATTAGAGACACTAGTAGTTAATGTTTATAGAATATCAATAATGCAGTTTGCAGTTCTGCATAATTAAAGACACCCTATGTTAATAAAATAACTTGGAAAGATAATGCAAAACACCAGACATAAATCCTCTGATGCCTTTAGCCTAATCTTAGACAAGTTTAATTACAAAGATGTCACTATACTGTACCCTACAAAAATATTTTTTTGTCACTTAAACCTACCAAAGCATACACCATTTACGACATTTGTGAGGAAGAACAAACAATATAACGGCCCACAAGTGGATACTTACAGTTTATGGATTACTAGAATACACATTCACACTAGAAGCTCATGGAAATGGCGGAAGCATTCTGACACAGAGAGCCACAATTCATTATTTTAAGGTTCTTCTGATAAATGAAAGCCAGGAAATTCAGACACAGGTATAAAATTCCTCAGACTCTGATGCTTATATAGAGAGGCATCTTCTTGTGTGTTTTAAGCAGAACTTTGTATTGATTTCAGGAGTAAAATTTGTGTCCAATAGGAAAGTGACTGGCTCTGTCCCATGGAAAAGGAAATAAACCGAGTTTCTGCAATTCCTCAGTAACGATAATGTGCTATATCTTGGTACAATGTTTTGTAATTTGTTTGCACCAGTGCTATTCTATTCAGTGAACTATTACTATAGACAATAATTCAATGTAGCTTTCTGGATCATTAATTATAGTTGGGCAGCTCACAGTTGTTTGTTGGGTTTTTTTTGAGGAAGGAGAAAAAAAATAGAACAGAGAGAAATGAGGTTTGCTGTGACCTTCTGTCTGCTTCTCTTAAAAGGAAGGAAAGAAAGTCTCAACAAATAGCGAATCTGAAAGCCAGTATTTTCGAGCTATACTTTGTTCATGTAAAGCTCAGTCCACAGTCTCCATAAGTCACTAACAAGTAACCAGACTTTACTAAGAAAGTGTCCAAGCTCCAAGTCACACAAAGCAATATGATCACTCCGATGATAAAAAAAGCTAAGTACTGTAATAATGTTATAAACCCTCACATGTACCACCATCAAAGACATAAATAATAGAAACTGTCAAAATAAAGAAAGGGGAAGTGAAGGAAGTTACTATGCCGATGGAGGAAGAAATAAGGAAAAAAATCATGAACAAAAAATAAGTGGCTCTTTTTTACTGATGAGTAGTCGAAAGAAATTTACTGAAGAAGCAAAAGCAAGCTGCCTTTTGATAACATGCCCTCATAACCACCAAATGGTACAATAAATTGTCTATACAGGCCCGTGTTTCTGTAACTTATCTCCTCATTCTCACTTTCCTAGTTTCGTCTTACTGTTTGTTACAGCCATTTGTTAGATTTGTATTGTTAGTCTTGACCTCACAACTGAATTTTTAAGTCTACCTACCCACCGCTAGCTGCAGGCACTAAAACCCAGCCTGTGTGGTCTTCAGGTAAAAATTCAAGTCTCCAGGACACCATCCCATAAGGTCCTGTCTCTAACTGGGACCTCTGGGCAATACCGCAAAATGCACATTGGCAATGCTGATGGAGGCCCAGTGGATGGGAAGATGTGTTGAACATAATGTGGTTACCTACCAAAGGGATTTCACAGAAAACAGTCATGCTTAAACTGGAGGGAAGAGGGGCTGCCTGAGTAACCTGTAATGGTTCAACCCTATTGATCCACAAAAGTAAACTCTTGCAGTAAATGTAAGGGTAGGTATAAAAGAAATTCACTCTACTAATTCTAGGGAAAATTTTACCCTTATGAGGCCTCAGGATTTAAAGCAAACCTAAGAAAGCAGCACATGGAATTGGGAAGTGGAAACAAACTGCAAAAAAATAGCTATTAATAAATGACAAATATTTAGCAGATAGAACTCCATTCTGGCCACAACATTTTTTACAACAGTGAGGATCTTAGCTCTCTTTCTAGGTGTGAGTAGATCTGTAAGAATGATACAATTTTTGTATTTTGGATAACAGGCAAATAGAAGAAGAGGTAGAGATGACAGAATTGCTGTTTCAGGTCAATGTGAAATTGCACCTTTTGCCAAACAAAAGGTTTTGAATCAGTCAAACTGTCCAGTTGAAACAACTGGACATTAGATTAATGTTTCTTAGTAGATGATAGTTTAAATGGCAGATGTTTTTCCTCTTAAATGTAGGTTGATCCTGAAAAGGTGTCACTTTTTGAAAGAAAAATTTATATATTCATTTGAATAATATTAATGCAAAGCTTCTATAAATTCCCCCATTTGTAATTTCCTGAAACTATACATGAATTTGGGTCAGATTTAATACTGGGTTTATTTTCCTAAGACTGCATTTTCATTTTCTATTCTACAATTTAATACCTGCTGAGGAAGAAAATTCACTTAAGTGTACTTATGAATGGGCAATGAAGCTATGCCTTTCAACATGACTCTGCCTTACTCACCTACATACTACTCATAGATATCCTTGCTTTCCAGGAAGATACACAACCATGATGGAATACAGAATTCAGGTTAATTAACCTTCTATACCACACATGGTGCTACATAACTTTTTCTGATGCTTCTTACCAAAAAACAGGCTAAGGCGATTAGAGGTTTGACCATGGGAAGGAAGGTTTGTAATTCACGCTGCTTGGCCTTGCGGCTTTAGCCCAAACATACACATGGTTTCAAAAGCTACTTCTGTACTATCTCCAGCTCCATCCCATAGCTCTGTCTAACCACAACAGTCAAGCTGGTCTCCTCCACCTTGGATAAAAAACTCTCTTTTCTGTACTGAGTTGTCAAGCTGGATGCAGATTATGTAAAATCCTTCCCCTGTGCCAGGAAAGAAAGGGATACACCACAATTAATGTTGAGATTGTATTTTCGCCTTCAGTGAAAATTTAGTATAATTTTTTTTTTCCTTCATACTGATCTGTCAATACTGCTGGAAAGTCAGTCAGATTTTTAGTGATCTGCCATGCAAGTAATACAGGATGAATCTGTACAAAGGAAGTTAACCTGTTTACTGGTATTTTTTTTCTTTCTTTTCTAAGCTTTCCCTGAACGCATTTGGGTAAGCAGTTGTTTTATGGTCGTGCTTTCTTGTTTTTTCTCTTACAACATAATCTCCTATCAAATGCAAATCATGGGAATGTCCATTAGCACAGTAAGAAATTTTCAAGGATAACTCTAAGGCATTTATATTGGTTAGTGAAAAAAACCCACATCATGCAAGCCTTTGGGGCTATTTACATGAAAATAAGACTTATGTGAAGGAATTGAGTTCACAAACAGATGATAATGAGCAACAGAAAGAAGAAGTTTTTTTGTTGGAAGAATGGATAATACCCAGAATATATACCCTCATTATCATGCTTTTATATTACAAAGCTTAGTTATTTTATATCCTTGAAGCAAAGCACATATGTTTACAATAGAGTATTCCAGAATTTATTGGTAAATGCACTTCTACGATTAGAGATTTTATGCCCTCCCTATGCTTCCATTGTTGAAATGACTGAGAAGAATATTGCTTTTGAGCTAAATGTCCAAAGGAACAACATTTGCTTAAAGAGCTAGGTTGATGTTATAAAGACCAAGACTTATTTGTGTTTGAACTGAAAGTATGGAAAACACTGCTAATCCAGAGTCTGATGGTCTTTGTGAAATGTTTCTAACTCCTGACTTTTACAAATTAAGAAACCTCAATAACTGTTGTAATTATTTGAATTCTGTATTTTTCGACATAATCACTAATCCTCAAGGACCTTAAAGTTTGCTCACTGAAAGAAACAATTTCATGTTTTGGTGATGTGGACTATAAAAGAGGATTCATATGGACAGCTGAAAAAAAAGAGAAAGATATAAAATTCCTGATATATGGAAAAACAAAATGAAGAACAGATCTTTAGCAAATCACTTAACCCCACCCAATCTTCCAGTATGTAAAGTTCTGGTTTTATCCCTTCTTTCATTTTACAGTTCGTGAAGTGCTGTAATAGCATAAGATATTCTAAGATACAACACAAGTGATTAATGAAATTATATTTATGTGGCATGGAAGAATTTATTTCACATATTTTCATCCCCAAAACATTTATTTTTATTTCTGGAAATAAATATTTATTATACTTCCAAGAGAGATGAGAGGGAAGAAGTGAAAACTGCTGGAGTTGATTCAATGAAGCAAAACATATCAAAGTATCTGAAAAACACATTAAAGAGTGAAGTCTGATCTAGGAAACTGCAAAACACTGAACGTCTTGTGTTGGTCAAAGATAATCTAATGAAATTGTATTTCAGGAATTGGTTTAGAGATGGAACAATTCAGCCAGCGATGAACACCACACCACCTTACCGGTTCCACCCATTTTATTCTTTTGTTTTTTCTCGGCACTTCTTTCATCTCCCTACTTTGCCCTCTCAGCATTCCCTACATGCCGTCCAAATACATGTTTCTTACATAAATGAGGTGTGTCTTTAGAGAAAACATTTGTGAAGTGCTTTATGGCCACAGATGTCAAAGCACTTTAAAAAAGAAAGCAAGCATTATTAGTGTTCTCGTCATGCAGAGGGGGGAAATGAAGCAGCCAGAGGTTAACTGATCAAGTAAAAGCCACACAGCAAGCCAATTTCCCTCCTGATAGAGTGACAGCATTTTGTAACCCATGACAGTGACATCCACATGACTCCTCTTAATCACTTATACAGTCTCATTTCAACATTGTAGATAGCAAAAGCGGAGCTCACCTGGGGAAAGTTCAAATATTATTCTAGAGGTACAGACCTGCTCTGCACATTCGCCCACTGCAACAAGCAGATGTCATGCCTGCCTCCCATGAAGTCACAAGAGCAACTGTGCCATTCCACAGCATCTACCTAGACCAAGCTGCATCTGGCCTTGTCTTCTGCTTTGAAAAACAAAATGCCCCAGATCAGCATTAATCACTCTTAGTGTCTGACTAATAGTGATAATAGTTGTCAAAGTGTTTCCATGTTCACAGAGTTCCTATGAGAAATATAACTATTCCCCAACACACACTGACTAAAAATTAGTTGCCCACTTGAGATTTAAATTGAGTGAAATGATACCACGTCCTGGAAATGTTTTATACTAAAAGGAGACATGCCTCTCCCTGATCACATCTCTATTTGAAAATCAAGTTTTACCATCACTGGAACAAACTCCTGAAATTATAATATAAAATAATTTATCATATTATAATCTAGTGCTTCAGGATTTTACCTCTACTGCATCTGTCAGTATTTTTTTCCATACTGAAGTTCATTCACATGAAACACATAGTGCTAGGGAATGCATCTCATCCTGACATTAGACCTACCAGTAGCAGTGATGCTAAAAGTGAAATCAAGGAGAACTGCATTCTTGACAAGCAGGAGAAGTGAGCTTTTGAATGTTTGAGCAGCATTCTTTCACTCAAAGCATCTATATAAACATAGGAGAGGACCTGGAAGTTACTTTTCCTTAAATGAAAACGAGAAAAGCCTGTACCAGTCTGATACAAATCTACTATATCAGCTATTTCTTTTTATTGAAGGAAAATTTCAAATTTAGCTCAACTGAATTGGGTACATCGCAGTAGAAAAAACACATTGCATACCTCAAAATGCATGCAATCACATGTAAAAAACAGTGGGACAGTTTCTGTTACTATAGCAGTCTTTGTATTCCTTTCATAGTCTCATCAAAATAACAGAATATTCTGTCCTAAAACCATGAGGATAAAAATGTACACTTCAAATTCTGACCTGGCGATTTCTCAAGGGTGAATCCCCCTTCTCTTTTAAGCACTGTATTACCTGAAAGCTTAGCCTTATGCTCATCTTAACGATCAATGTTGCATTGTTTGGAATTCTGTCACAAATCTGTACAATTCTTTGCCAATTCTTGTTCTTCTCCATGCATGGCATGTCAGGCTGATGAAGGAAGGCTTGTATACTGGGAAAAGATTTTAATTAATTGCAAGATTAAAGTATTGTCATGAAACAGATGAATAGTTCTCATGAGTCCTCACTAAGCTTCCAAAGCAGCAATGTCAAGCAGAAGCTTTCCTACCTTCAGTACTTCTGCTCAATTTCTCAGAAAACATGACCCAGCAGTGCATCCTGTTTGTACTGCTACCAGCCAGCATACTGCAAAAAATATCGTGCAGGCTGCAAGCAGAATCCTAACCTGGACCTTTCCTGCACGAATTCGGACAAGAAAAAATACAGTATTTTTCATTTAAAGGCATAGTACACTTAAAAATACAAATCCAGTCACAAACAATATCCAGTCATATTGTACTACAGTGAGTTTATTCTAGCTATGTTGTAATAATTCCCAGAATAACTTTTTTGGATTAATGCTCTCTTCATGCACAAATGCCCTCCTCTCTACCATATGTATTCTTACAAATTTTTTTTACATTCACTTATTTTACATGTTTATTACAGGATGCATAATTCAATTGGATGACAAAAGGATTAGAAAAGCATTTATTCCAAAGAAACTGAAATCATTCTATCAACTGCCTGACAGAAAGTAAGGATGAGAAGGAGGGAGTTTCAGCAGTGGGAAGGGGAAAATCAAAGCTGGTTATTCACCAGCTGATCTTTTTGTCAAAGGGGTGAGGAAGATTGTATCAGCACCTTCCTTCCATATTTTGAGCACAGAGAGAACAATATTCAATTCATAGCAAACAAACTAGTTAATCATTTCCTCCCTGACACAGATAAGCTTAACAAAAGAAGTGGTACCAATGGAACCTATATTTCATTTTATTTTAATTATCTCTAAAAAGGTCAGAGAAGCTCTTTGGCTGGCTTTTTCTGCTAAATCTATCAGCTGTGATATAGTTAACAACAGCGCTTGTGTTAGTCTTCCTTCAGAGGCAGCACCCATTGCAATGAAGGGGGTATCACAAAGTATCATTTTCTTGAAGCTACTGTTTCAAGCTGTCTGCAGATGCAGACAGACATCACCGCATCTGCTTAGGTTCATTTGACATTTTGAAGGTTATCTTTGTAACCATAACGGCTAGAGGCTTAATTACTTCTGCAATGAAAGCTTAGATTCTGAAGCACTATTATATGGCACATTCAAAATGAACTAGAATTATGTACGAATCTAGGTGACTGCATAATCACATTACACATTGGTCCTCTACAAGATGCTAAATGTGTATCTAAGGTTGTAGAAAAAAATGGGTGGTGCCTTTCTAATGTGTGTGTGTGTCCCAGCACACATTGCAAACTACAGGACCACAGAGCTAAAGACTACCTTTTGCAATGCATACATACAAGTATGCAGAGCTAAACTTGGACATCTCCTGTGCATTTTAATGTGAAAGCTAAACTTTCTATTATTGCAGCATTTCCTAGGGTATTTAACAGAAACTGCTTCTGAGACTCATTCTTTGGAAACCTGGCAAGGCTCAAGAGGACTCTTCAGCTGTTTCATGACAATACTGTAATTGCACAATTAATTAAAATCCTCTCCTCAAAATAAAACTTCTACAGCATGTTTCCCAGCTGCTGAGTTTCCAAAGCATACTTAGCAGACTTTGCTCAGTTTGTCTGCTGGACAACAAAGCCTTCAGGGAACTATAGGCTCAGGAACTTCACTTCTTCATGTGAAGACCTTTAGGTGTCAAGGAAAGCCCTAAGGAATGTAGATCACACCAGCAATCTGTGTTACCTACCAGCCTCCTCAAGGACCAGTGACGCAGATCTCCTAACCATTCAGACGTACTGGCTTCTGGACATCACTGTGATGCCCACCAGAGGTTTCCACAGTCCTCAGGTGTGCCTTGAAATTTGATCTGTGATGGGAACCAAAGCACGTAAGTGGGGATAATCAGCACAACTCTTCTCTAAGCTAAAATGCTAATAGAGGTGAATGCATTTAGATGCTAAATTGTCTGGGAAGAGTTTGAGGTCATATGCCTACATAGCACTTAGTGTACTTCTCCATGACTCCTATACTACAAGTAGTAAAGTACTAGTAAGTAACAGAGATCAGACTGGGTTTATTGTAGGATAAAGACAGGCACTGCTTCCCAATCAGTAAAGAACACAGTTTATTCCAAATTGCAGCCTTCAACTTCTGCTCTGGGAATATTTTTTATAAGATTTTCTTTTCTCAGTATTGATCATAATCTCATGTACACACACTGTGTTTATGAACACATCAAATTTAAAAGTGAAAATTTTAACTGTTTTTACACAAATGAAGAAGGACATAGAGTAGAAACTGTCATACAACCTATTCTGAGAAGTTTCTAATGCTCTAGTTAGAAAAGGAAATACTACTGACTTTGAAAGCTATTATTTCATATTTCCTTAGCATCAGCCTAAATGTTCCATAAGGAATTGCGTCTGATACTAACAAGCCACGCTTTCTGAGGGCATTAAATGGATTACCAGGATCAGCTTCCTCATACAAGAAAAGAAAGAAAAAGAAACTACTTTGTATTAAGTTGAAATACAAGAAGTGTGGGGCAAGGGATGCTGGTTCTTTTAGTTCTTATACTCACTGTTTTGCTCTATATAAGTTTCAGCCCTACATTTTTATGCAGCACTGATAAAATGACTATTCATTTACCGTATTTTAATTAGTGGGTTTCAGTATATTATTTTTAACTAACCAAATTATAAATGACATTAAATTTACAAACTACTTCCCTGAACGGGACAGTAATCTCTTTTTTAAACTGAATATATTTTTAATCTTTAACTTTTTATTTACTCATAAAAATAAATATCTAAAGAGATAATAATGCAAACTGTTCTCTACCAAAACACAGTGTAAGGTTTGACTCTCTTAAGCTATACAAATTGTGTAACTTAATGTAAGTTAATTTTTAAAGAGAGTTGAAAAACCTACAGCTGTAGACAAAGTTAAAGAGATGGATGTTAGTGTTTTTTCAAGTTGCCACCTCCTGGCTGGACTTTGACTGATTCTTTCGTTTTGTTACAATATTAGCAGAACGATTATAACAGCACAAAAAAACCATATAAAAGAGTAAGAGGAAGAAGATCAAAGGCAGCTCATATGTAAGATAAGATGGAAGGCTTCTAAGGTTTTGTGTGCTCTGATCATTCACCACTATCCATAAATCTTTTAATATTTTTTCTGCTCTTTTTGATATTGTGTATTCAGTTAATTTCAACAAAATGTGTTCTAAACACTTCACAGCCGTTAGGAGGGTGCAGTAGTACTGAGCCTGAAGCATCTTCAGGTAGAAGAACGTTTCCCCAGGATGCTCAGTGTGCAGGTGCAGAACTACCAGACTTCTTGGTGAAGCCATCATAGTACTTTGTTTGATCTTCAGATTTGTTATGCAAGACTTAAATACTAAAACTTTACATTTCAAAAAGCACTATTTTTTTCTGTTGTGGTCAAAGATGGGCCTCAACACATAAACACACAGTCAAAACACTTTAATCAAAAGTATTTGACCAGCCATGATCTTAGAACTAGTTAATGTCCTTATAGATGCAACAGTCCTTTGTGGGGGTTGCTCATTTTGTTGTGATTTTGTTCTCAGTGCATGCTATCCTTCAGACCTTCACTTACAGTTATCTTAAACATCCTGCTGACTCTATGGCTCAAATTTCCATTACTTGTCTGGTTTTACTGCATCGTATCTGTCCATCACCTACCCTGCCACTGGTTCTAGAGCCTTTATTCCTCAACCAAGATCAGAACTTGTTTAACATTTAAAAAGGAACCAGTCATTTTCAATTTCATATTGACAGTCATGTAAGTACTGTATGGAATTCCTATGCAATGTCAGTTGTACCCTTTAAAAGACTCTCACATTCTCTCCTATAGTATAATTTAAGATTCAGCTGGACAGGGTGCTAGGCCATCTTGTCTAAACTGTGCTTTTGCAAGACAGGATTGAGCAGATGATCACTGAGGTCCCTTCCAACCTGGCACAACCTGACATTCTGACATGGTGACATGAGTATGTGACAGCAAACACATTACTAGCAGTTCAGATTGTTCAGCATGGCAAGAAGCAAATGAGAACAAGGAGGCAGCTGTACTAGTGGTAGAAAAATTCTTGTAAAACCTTCTGAAGGCAAGAGGGGTAGGTGTCAATTAGCCTTTGAGAGGAATGTATAGCAATGTTACAGATCTCATGAAAGTACAACTACTCAAAAAAAGGAGAACGGACCAACAAAACCAAATACCTATGCAGTAATAGGATAGAATTGATGTTGCTCTTATGAGGTTACAGTCTTTTCTACCTAGCAATGCAGGCTTTTTATCAGCACTAACATCTGAACATTTGAATAATATGATCTCTTCTGATATCCATCTGGAATATGAGACGAAGGAAAGCTACCTTTGGGTGCAAGATGATCACCTTATCCTAGGATATCCAGTAGCAGTTATAGTCTTGGAAGGTAAATCATCAAGAACATTAAGCCCTGCTTAACAGTTTTGCTCAGGCAGAAGCTATTATGATAACATTGGCAACATCTTGTCTGGCCTTTCTCAGCAACCTGGAAATTGGAGTAACTCATATCAGCATGTAACAGAGCCAAGGGCCAGTGAATAAAGAAGGGCTTCTTCCAGCGCTTCTGGGACTTGAAGGAAAATTCAAGGTAGTAAAAATATACGAAAAAAGACACACTGCAACCTAGCGTGAAGTGTTGCACAATCTCCCACTTTTTCCATGAATCCTCACATCTGCCTCTCCTTCAAACAGGCGCTTTTCCCTGTGGACTTCAGGTTGAAGGCAAAAAAAAAAAAAAAAAAAGAAAAAAAAAAGAAAGAGTTGAAGATCACAAGGAATAGCCTTTCTAACTTGCTACAGCAACTTTCCCTACATAAGCCAGACTTACTTCTCAACATCTGCAGGACCGCAAAAGGATCAAAAGGCAGAAACCCATATACCTCTGACAATTCATGAATTAAATCATTATGGGGTTTGTATGTAAACAGCTACCCTGAACCTCTTCTGCAGCAGGATAAAGTTTTTAGAAGGACTTCCTAAAACTAAACTTACAGTCAAAGTAACAGTATTCAGCAAAGTTTTCTAAGTAATGGGTTTTAATTCCCTGCAAATTTAGAATGGGAAGTTTTACTGTTTCCAAGTTAAACTGCCATTTTTGCAACAAGTTACTTTAAAGTTTCATTCTTTCAAATTCCATTCCATGCAGCCTGCAGATGTTCAGAGCAACTAAAGCAACTTCACCACCCAGAAACAAAGCTTGAGTGATTCACCTGAGTTTGCTCTGTGTAAAAGCCTTTTTCTTTTTTCTTTTTTTTTTCTTCATTAACATGCCTTTTTTATTATTATTATTTATAAGGTCAGCAAACAAACAGGGTACTCTGTTTCCTGACAATGAACAACACAAACATACCTTTCTCTGAAGATACAGAATTGACTCATAAGGCATCTCATTTACCAGTGTTCAGTGAACCAGAAACATTGGTTTGTTAACTGATGGATATTGACAGTTTAACAAACGCCCATGACAATGTAGTTTCATAACAGCCCACATTTACACGGCATTACTCACTTGCAGCAGCATGCTCCCTAACAGCCCTTTGTCTTTTCCTCCACTCCCTCAGTGAGCTGTAAATCTGTCATTACACAAGTGTTTCCAAATTACTGTGATCTGCCATGATCTAGTGAAGATGCCAGTTATAATGTGGGCACTTAATTTGTCAGAGCTTGTGGAGATGCACTCTACTGCAAGGATCACCAAGTTTTGCTGCCCGTAAGTATTCAGTGACAGAACTTAAATGATAATGTGAATTAATTCCTTAATCATGCAGATATACGTGACCATTACAGGGATTATTCTGCAAAAGAGCAGAGGGTTGTTCTCAAACTTACTTTCCTCCTTCACCATGAAGCCTGTTAAATTTCTTTTTTAAAATGTAATTCCATCATTTCCTGTGTTGAGGTTAGACTAAGTATTTTATCACTGTAAGTAATACAGCTTCTTTAAAAATAGTAATTTCTGGATTTATTTTTGTAGCATTATATGCAAGCTTGCAACTGATAAATGCTCCGGGTATTTTTCCCCACATAAACTTGGTGATATGAGAACATTCAACAACTCCCTTGAAATAAAGAGAACTATGCCAGCAGTAATCTTCCAGAGACATTTTTAACCATCTCATACTCCTGCCTCTCAGGTCCTGATGCAGAGGGGAAGGGAACTTGTCAAAAGCATCAGTTCAGACGAAGCTTCCATTTAGATGGGAACCACATGAAAGATGGATTGGAAAAGAAGTACTAAAACCCTCTTGATTTTTATCTCCTGCTACCTCATTAACCTGAGTTTTGTCAAGCCCATCCATTTCAGTTAGAAAAAGAAAAAGGAAAATTAAATCCCAGAATAAGCATAGATTACATTTGTTCTATAGTGCAATCTTAGTGCATCATGAAAATGGAAAAAGATGTTAGGTTACAGTGTTCCCAGTGATCCTATTTTTACCATTGTTATACTTTAAAACTGTGCTCTGAACATGAGACATTCTGCTGTAAAACATGCAGAGCTGTTTTTTATCATGAACCCTGCTGAAAGATAAAATAACTCACAGTATTTGGATTTATAAGCAATAACGTACATGCTTGGAAATAAGGTGCATAAAATTTGTTTTCATTCAAATTATATTTGGTAACATGCTTAATTCTGTCCTACAAGCCACTACGAAGTGTAAAAAAGAATATGAATCAAGTATAATACGAAATCAGGATTTGAGGGGGATGTAAGAAATATTTAATGATATTAAATAAATTTGATTTTCACACTCCTAGACCTATAAAATCTTATGCACTGTGGAATTAAACTGTAAATACTGTACAGTGGCTATAGACTAAGGGATCCCACTAATCTATATAGACTCTTCCTTTTGAAATAATACCATAAAAGCAAAAATATGCACAAAATTATTATGAAATTATTTTTAATAATTATAATTACTACAAAACTAAGGTGAACAAAAGCATTACAGACAAATCTATTATGCTACACTCATTAAAATTGTGTTTTACTGGATAGTCTATTTTGCAATACAGAAAAATTAAGCCACAGTTTAAAAACAGCATCTTCTAAAATTCATATGTGCACCAGATTAATTCTCTAGAGACACTGAAAAAACACTTTTCTTCAGACATTCTTCTGGCAAAAGTGGAATGTATATGTTTTATGCTCATTGCTGGAAGTTCCTTCAACTAATTTCGGCAAGGATATAATCCTTGCAAAATCAGGATTATACTTCACTATGACCTTCTAGTAAATTATTCTTAAAGTCATTTGAACTTTATTTAATTTCCATTTTCATTTTAAAGGATGATGGTTCCCAGCCACTGGAATGTTTCAATTGATCTGAACTGTATTTTCTAAGATGCAGAAGCATTTTCTCCAGAATTTAATCTAATATTGACACGGCTTGTGGCCAATGCTGAATTGGTATATATTTTTGATTAAAGAAAAAAAATGGATAAAACCACCCTTATTTTTTGTTATTTTAAAGATTAAACATTTTTTGTTTCCAAATGAAGATTCAAAACATTTACTTAATTCGAGTTAAATCTGAATATACATTTGTAAGAAGCCAGAAGAAAGTAAAGAGGAAATTCAATAATTTATCTGAATGAAAATGAAATTCTGGGGTTCCGTATAGATTAAAAAATATGATTACTGTTAAGGTGACCACTAGCAAAATTATTTTCAAGTTCTCAATTCATCTTTGAAACTAAAGATTAACCATTTGTACTATTTGAGTTGGGAGGCTTAATTACTGATTTGAACTGGGTTTTTTTTAATTCCTATGTGGTTATGTAGGTTTGTGCAGGAGCTTTCTCCAGTCATATTTTTTATCATCTAGCTGTGTTCTATCAATCAAACTGAGAGAAGACAAAAGATTCTAATTCCAGCCTATGTCAGGGATTTTCCAGATGAACATTTTAACTCCAGTTCACTCCCCCATACAAAGGTCTATAATTATTCCTGATTTTTTCTCATTTTCTGGAAGTGTTACAAATGATCCGAGCACACAGCACAAGGCTTTTACACTAACTTCATCTGAATAAACTGGATGTGCAGTCTTCACATATTTAAACCTATTAATATATATTTTTAAATCCTTTCTGCAAAGGTGACAAATATCATACACACTGTGGATGCGTGGTGCTGTCCACTTCAGCACAAATTTACCGAGGCTAAAACCAGACTTGTGAAAGTGAAGTACCTACTCTAATCAAGTCACCTACACATCCTCAGTGAAGAAGCAAGCATCTTTGGAGCAGGTAGGTGATAAGAAAAGATCAGCAGAATCCGAACATGTCTTCCTCTCTCTATTGACTACAAAAGGTGCTTTGGTGACAAACTATATGTTTGAGTGTGTTCCCTTTCAATGGCTAAAGACAGATAAGGTGAATCTAACCCCAAGCATCTGAATCAAATCCACTAAGGATGGCCATGGAGTTTGGAAAGGTAACTGCAGAAGTTAAAATGCAACTTCAAAGCAGCTGGCATTCTCCTGAACCTTGTATAATGTTTCCGCTTTTTTCATTCTGCCCATCCACAAATCAATACTTATATTTTAAAACATTTTAATAAATATTTCCAAGGCTGTATGGTTTTTATTATATAGAATCAAAGACACTTCACCATTAGAACAGCTACATTGTAATTGCCATAGCCATAGATTTCTTTTCAACAAACAGGCCTTTGCCTTGTGTGAATCACTGGCATAGTGTACATGAAATCTGCAACAAGCATCCACACATGCTCTTGATTTAGATAAAAGAAACCCACTGGAATGGTTTGGATGACTGCTAAGCAATATGTACCTCACGTGATGTCTTTTAATAGAAAGAGCACTCCATAGTACATATACAGAGAGCAGGTATAAAATTAGAGACAGACTGGGGCTGAAATGCTAGACTATAATCAGAGTTCACACAACTTCAGACATCAAACCCCAACTTCAAGACCCCACAGTCTTCTTCAGTTTTCCATATATTTGCCCTGAAAATACATACTCAGTTATCAGAGATTCTAAGCAGTGACTGCAAGAACTTACGACATCAAAACAGCTTCAGGATCTGATACATATTTTTGTGCACATCAGTGAACAGCATATCCGAACAAATCTTTTCTCTGTGATTTACCCCATTCTCAATCTCTAATTTCTAGACAAACTATTTTTACTTTATTTCGGATCAACCACATCCAGGCAGTATTAAAAGACTTGTATAAGAGCTCATTCTGTGAGTCAGTAAAACTCCACAAATTGAGGTACAACGGTAGGAAATGCAAAGATTTAGTCAGAATGAAAAAGGCTAACCTCTGGAATTTTTAACTCAGATATGTAATGCCTTCTACAGAAATGCTTCTCTTGAATTCTGACAAGAAAGTCTGGTGCTATGCCTGACATATGAGAACCATGCTGAACCCCCAGACTGACTATTTTAATTGGGCTAGAGATGTGACAGTTGAAGGTGGGTTACATAATTCACCTCCTACCTGTATTAGCTGTAGCATGACATGAGATTAAAATCTGAGAGTTAAGGACTATCTATTCATTTCAGAGTACATGGCAAGAACTCTCTTTGTCACCTAGCAAAGGACACACCTGAGTTTCTTCAGTTCATTCCATCATGATTCCCTTTGCCCAGAAAGGGTGAATGGACAAAATAACTATTCTGAGGGAATGTAAAAAAGGATTCATTATCTATCACTGCCATGCCTGGGGCAGCTTCTAAGTGAAGACCTCATGAAATAAAAGTGTCCATAAGGAATGGGTTTGCATATGATATACCCATCTAATTAACAAAGGGAGGAAATTCTTGTTTGTTACTTAAGCTGGTTCTGTAACATGAAAGTAAAATTAGGAATACTGTTGCTAGGGGGGTTGAGTTTTTTGAAAGCAATTTTCAAAGTCAAGTTTAGGAAATAATCTGCCCTTCATTTCTTCCAGATGCAACCAGTTGCTCCTAGGCCTGCTATTGTCAGTCTCTCCTGCCTCTGCCTTTCAGCTACCTGGTTGGGGTCTCTCAAGTCCTACAAATACGCCTCTTAAGAGTATTTCATTCCATATATCAGGTACTCCTATTACCATCTCAGAAGTATTTAACACACTGTACCTCTTTCAGTCCCCATACAGTTGTTTTCCTGTTGTTACATGTCTGTGTTGTCCATTCCTAAACATCCATTAATGGAACTTACTCAAAGTTCACCTTGTAGCTAGTTCAAGGGTACATATCCTTTGTTTTGGCTAGCACAAATATTCTGTAAACCTTGTAGATGAGCATCTGCTTTACTTCCACTTCGAGTATTTCTGCCTCTTGTCTATGTTCAGTAGTTTCATGTCATTTGATTCTCTTTTAGTCTGGATAATTTGGGATTTTGGTCCTTTCTTCTTAGGGTACTGGCTTTTATTTATTTATTTATTTGTTTATTTATTTATTTATTTATTTATTTATTTATTTATTTTACCACTGAGACTATTTTATAGCACTTTATTCTAGTCTTTTCCCTCACTTTTTTTCTATAGATCTTTTTTTTCTTTTAAGACTCCCTTTTCTTATCTTGTTCTTGAATTTAGTCTTATAAATTTGTAGTCTTAAAATTTAGCTTTCCCTAAAACAAGCAAACAAAAAACCCAAAACAGCAAACAAAACCAACCCGTGAGCTCACATAGCTTCATTTACCACTTGGGGCTCATACAGCATTTGCTGCCCAGCTGAGTTTCCTTTAAGAACCTTTTCGCCTAAGAAGTATGCAACAGCATACGTTAGGACAGAGGATTATATTCCCACATGAAGCAAGGACTGTGAAAATATTTAGGAACTAATCATCTGATACACACCTGTGGAGAGAAATTTCTCTCCCAGATGCATGTCCTTCTCTATTACAATGCTTCCTTCTTAGTGAGCATATAAACAGATTTAAGCTATATTCATTCTTTCAAAATGTACTTTTTTTTTTTTTTTCCTGTAAGGCAACATCTGACATAGATTTTTTTGGCAAACAAAGAACCATTAGAAATTCAACCACTCCTTGTATTTGTGGCCCACCTGTGTGATTTATTTTCTGTATAGTTACAACAGATATTATCTCAGCCTAACTGCTGATCTAATTTTTTCTGCTCAGAATTCCAGGATTCCTATTGATTATTTTGGGGAAAACAAAAGGTAAAGCCATATTTGGTCTCTCATTCTTTTCCTTCCACAATGGTTCGCAGGCTAGCAAGTCCAGTGAACTCTCTGTGCCTTTTGTGAAGATAGAATCTGTTAAGCATTTACTGCTACCTTAGAGTCAGCTAGCCCCAAATAAACTGCTCTCTGTAATTTCCTCCTACCTTTTAAGCAGGGACGCATTCTAACTTGGAAGTGATTGTCTAGGGAAAAGTGTAATTTCTGGTGTCATTTCAGCTACTTGCAAACTAACCCTTAAGAGTCTCCTCTATCAGTAATGATAAGATAAACAGTGTGACCTTGGAAACATTTTTGTCAAGAGAGTCTTGAAGGTTAGTTCTTGAATGCTTAAGATCCAAATGATTCTGATACACTTTTTCAACATTTATTGCTATTTCAGGTTGCTGTTACAAGTGGGACATCCTAGTTTGTTATTCTGTCTTTCTATCTCTCACATGAATAAATTACAGGGTTCTGCTTCTTATCACAGAAAACATTCCACTGATCATCTGGGGAACACAAACTATATTTTTTTCAGTCTATAAATTATTCTTAAAGAAACTCTCAGAACTAGTGAGACAGTGAGTTGGTTTTGTTTGGGGTTCTCTGTGTGCCTTTTTTGACAGCATTTGTCTAAAATAATCACATGTGGTCCATCAAATTTTAGTTTTGTCATCACAGCTGTCAGTCTTTCACAAGACATAATTTTAAAAACATATGCACACACACAATAAACCCTTTGCAGTGTCTTGGCCAATGAGTGTGAATGACAAATATACCTGGCTGCTCTCCTATGGTGTTTTCTTAGTGCTCATTGGCAGAGAGAGTGATTTCATGGTAGAAGGTTGGAAAATGACCTCTTGTAATGATGAAATTTGCATAAATAAATGCTGATTGCACAAAACGAATAATGTGCAGCGAGTATCATCACAATAAGTTGTCTCCAACTGACACAGAGTCAAAGTTAGAAGCGTACAATTATGCAAATCAAACTAATGCCAGTTTCTCATTACTGTCGTGGTAGAGGCAAACATATATCCTCCAAAGACAGCTTGATGCTGGGACACAAGCCAAAATGTTTGGTTTTGCTGACATAGTAACTGAGTCAACAAAAATAGGATATAATAGTAATACATCAGAGGAATCCATATCAGGGCAGACCTGAAACTTAATGGACTGTGAATCTTCTGTCTGTAGAGAGGCCTTTCACTGGTATTGACCCATAGTACGTCTGCTTCCACTTTTGCCGATTTTATAGAAATAGATTACAGAAGCAATTGCTTTTTGGAGCTGAAATGTCTGCAAAATAGTCTATTAGCTTTCCTTATAACAGATGAGATGGCATTTATAAATACTTAAATAATGTCATAGATCCCACGTTTAAAAACTTCCCAGAATAATTCACAGACTGCTTGTGGTTGCTTGATCTAATGTTTATGTGAAGTCTCATTATGACACCACTGGGATTTTCAAACAATGCCACTTTTCTTTTGCCATCTTAGAAATATTCAGACAAAAGATATTTTATTTTTCTTAAAAAAAAAATAAAATGCTGCAGCAATTACCATTAATGTGAGGGACTGAATATAAAAAAGATGTTGATAGCTCCACTCAGAGCACTGCTAACCCTTGGGAACATGTACAACATTGGTACTGTGAGTCTCTGAAGAAGAATCTAGTGCTCAAGCACTTCAATATCTCACCCTTCTTATTCAGGTAATTACTACTTGTTTGCCCTTATCTGCATATTTGCCTATGCTATTGTACACTTCCAGATACACGCTGGCATGCAATTCAGAAATACCAAGCAAAGACTGAGCTCACAGGCTGATATTAACACCACCTTCCACAGTGCATGCACAGTTCCAGTACAGGAAGTTGCCCCTCCAACAAAATTCTGCATGAGGGGTAATTAAAAAAACGTTGACTTGGCTCAAAGACAAACCAGAACATGCTCCATCTGATGAAAAAAAATAAATGGGGGGCTGGGGGGGGAACCCCAACACAGACAGAGAGAAGACCCCAGACGTTTTATAAGGTGATTGTATCAACTAACGTCAATGAAACATGTATTCTGTGAGACCATGCTTCTCCTTGGAAGAGCCACTCCAAGCTACCTGTCATGTACACAAATTTACCTTGAATTTCAGCTGCAGATAATCTCCTGGGACAGAGCAATTAACAGCACCTATAAGAACTGACAGTTTAAACACTTTTGAAAGTCCCTCTGGGATAAGATTTCCACTGCACTGTTGCCTTTGGAGGCAAAGAAAGACGATTCTGTAAAACATAATTTCTTAAGAAATCAGTTAAGTGACAGAGGATTGGGGGAATTCTTTGTTGATAGTGTGGTCTCTTCTGACATGCTCCTCAAACCATAAAAGTTACACTTTGACCTTTAAAAATACTGTTGCTAGTCTTTGGGAATGTATCAGATCGCAGGCAAGGTCCTACATCTGTGTGGGAGCAATGCCAGGCACAGCTACAGGTTGGTCAGAGAAGAGATTCAGAGCAGCCCTGCGGGGAAGGACTTGGGGTGCTGGTCGACAAGAAACTTAACATGAGCCGGCAGTGTGTGCTCACAGCCCAGAAAGACAACTGTACCCTGTGCTGCATTAAAAGGAGAGTAACCAGCAGGGCGAAGGAGGTGATCCTGCCCCTCTACTCTGCTCTCGTGAGACCTCACTTGGAGTATTGTGCGCAGTTCTGGTGTCCTAAGCATAAAAAGGACATGGAACTGTTGGAACAAGTCCAGAGGAGGGCCACGAGGATGATCAGGGGACTGGAGCACCTCCCGTATGAAGACAGGCTGAGGAAGTTGGGGCTGTTCAGCCTGGAGAAGAGAAGGCTGCATGGAGACCTCATAGCAGCCTTCCAGTACCTGAAGGGGGCCTATAGGGATGCTGGGGAGGGACTCTTCATCAGGGACTGTAGTGACAGGACAAGGGGTAACGAGTTAAAACTCAAACAGGGGAAGTTTAGATTGGATATAAGGAAGAAATTCTTTACTGTAAGGCTGGTGAGGCACTGGAATGGGTTGCCCATATGAATGCTCCATCCCTCGTGGTGTTCAAGGCCAGGTTGGACGAAGCCTTGGGTGGCATGGTTTAGTGGGAGGTGTCCCTGCCCCATGGCAGGTGGGCTGGAACTAGATGACCTTAAGGCCCTTTCCCTAACAATTCTATGATTCTATGATTCAATAATGGGTATTTAAGAAAAATCTGATGAAAGTAGGACACCTCAGAAAAAAAACAAAAAAATTTTAAACTCTTTTCATGCACAGTCTTTTGTTTTCACTCAAAATGAACACTGTGCTCTATTATCCAACAAAATACTAACTACATATTTTTCCAGGGCAAAGTATGTTCAGCAAGAATATTCAGCATACATTTATTGCTCTATTACTGTAGTCTTTTTTATGATTGCTATTCCAGGAAATCACAGCTGTAAATGAAAAGAAAATACATAAATATCCAGTTCCTGAGACTTTCTTCAGCTGTTAGTGCACAAACAGAGTTCATCACAAACCGAGAGGTAAAACGTAGTGGGCAAAGTTCAAGCCAAAAATTGGTGACAAACCTGTGAAAAAACGTAAACTTTGATAAGGCCAATATTATACCTATTAGCACAATAATTTCATCATTGTAGGTGTGTATCTGTGTTCCCTCTTCATCATTTTTCTAACTGTTGCCAATTTCGAGAAATTGACAGAATGTCCAAGAGATTTTCTAAATACTTCATGAGGCCAGGGAAAGTAGTCCTGCGAAGGAACTGATATTAAAGAAAACCTTAATATACATCCTAATTTTAGGAAAAGCTTCAAAATTGGTCTTATACTTTTTTGACCCTAAAGACAATGAAAAGGCTTCATCGGCTGCATTTGCAGCCCTGGCATGTGCAGCCCATGTTGTGCCCAGGAGTATGCTTCTGCCAGCACCAGACTACACAGGCGCACTAGCTTCCTCGCCTATCCAGAGCAGAAAGTGGCCCCAGGGTATTTCTTTATTCTGCTGGACAGCTTCATAACAGAGATTTTATTATGGCAATTTCCACTTGTGCTCAGAAGTTCTGAAGTCTCCTCACAGAACCCATACTTCTTTATTTTCACGCTATAAGTTTTGAAATGGCAAGTTTCACCCTGGCTTATAATAAAGTTTATAATAGAGCACACATACTGCAATTTTCTCCTGTTAGGATACGGGCATGTCAGCACTCCTGTCTACTGCCTCCTTCTCACAGCAAACAATATCTACTCAGTGATGTTGAATGGCCAAGAGGATCTCAAAATAAAGATGTCTAGGCATGAATGTGTTGGAGGAAAACTAAAAGGAAACTTGGGTTTACCTAAAAGGAAAGCACCCTTTGTGAGGCTTCTGGAGGATGGCATATCCTTTCTATCCTGAAATAAAGCTTTCTGATGTCTCAAGCTCGTAATAGACATGTACAGCTAACTGACTTTTATCTTGCTTGTGTCATATTGATCTATCAGTGAATCCATAATAAAACATAGCAGTCTGAAACAGTAAAAAGTAATAGCCACTGAGATGGATAGCCACAGCTAAAATGCAGTTTCCTCTGGACACGTAGTGCAAAGAACTGTGGATTCATGTCAGGCGGGGCATAACTATCCCCTTCAAAACTCACTGTTACAAACACCCAGTGCACAGATGACCTGCCTCCAGAATATGTTTCTATATTGATTTTCACAGTTTCAGAACAACAGGAAAAGCCAAGTGAAAGTTCCTTTGCAGAACACTAAAAGTAATTTACCTTCTTTTTTTTGATTCCATCTCTGTATTTTGCTTAATGGTTCACAGTACAAGTGCTTATTTTAAAAATTCAGTTGTGACTCAGAAAGGAAGCACAAAGTTGAAGCTCTTGGGGAACTCAGAGCAAGAAATGAGCCACAAAATGAAATTAAACAAAACAAAAATGCATTAGGATTTAGTGGTAAGTCATTACACAGCAAAGTTTGTATTTTAAACACAGACACACTGGTTCTTCTGGTAGCTCATGATATTATAAATCTAGCAGCAATATGAAGAGGAAAACATGTTAGGAAGATCCTCTTATTACAAATATGAAAACACTAGCTTCTTATGGTCTATGCTCCCAGTAACCAACTACCTAAAATAGTTCTACTGTGTGTAATAAAACCATGACTTTAAGATTTTCCAGGGTTATTACCAAGGGCCTTGCTTAAGTGATATAAATGCAAACACCCTTCTCCTACAGCATTGTACTTCCAGCACTATACATCTATTTTGAACACTTAGTTTTCCTTCTCTCTTTAAAAATTAAAATTATGATAAAGAAAGAGGCACAGCAGTTACTCACTGTGAAATGCCTACATGTTTCAAAAGGTTCTGCCTGCCTCTGCCTCCCTGCAATGGAGTCTCTGAAGGTCTCTGTTGGACAGAGGTGCTGAAGTAATGGGACTTGGGAATTAAATCTGAGTTGCCTGGTAAAAAACACTCTTATTTGGGATTACTATTTCAGGCTATCTTAAGTCAGGCAAATATAACCTAATTTGTTAAGGAATGCTTTACAGTTTTAAGCATTCCTTCATTCTCATGACACTTTATTTAATTGGGGGGGGGGGGTGGTAAATAAAAAGATAAAACATACTGTGGTTGTCACCAGCCAGCAGAATAACATCTCATGCTGTGACAGCACTCCAGCCTTCCTTAAACACTTACAAGAGCAAGAATTACTCCAAGAGCTGAGATTAAATATACAAGCTTGTGTTTCCTGTGCCTACCACCAGACGCCTGATTTGTTGCAATAACGGAGCCAGTTATATTTTATAGCTAGTAAACCGGCTGTCCTCTCTGAGAGTAAAGCTGCTTTTTCAAAAGATGAAATGTTTGAGGACAATTTCTCCTAGTAGTTCTAGAAGGATTGTTCAGCATGACTGGCTTGCCAGCAGGTTTTGCCATGTGGAAATTGAAGAACAAACTAAAAGCTCTGAAAGAGTGAAAGTGTGATTTCTCTTGAAGCTGCTAAGGAATAGTGTGCTATAAAATTGTGGTTTGTAAAAAAGTGTGGGACTTCTCCTCAGTTCCTGCTAGCATTGGCAGAGGACTATACTTTAAGCTCCTTGTGGTCTTTGCAGGGTAACATTTTTACCACTCTTCTACTTATGATGGCTTAAGCGCTCTTCAGCATTCAAACATTCAAACCCTTTACTCTCAATTCTGTTCACCATAGAGATCTATAAAATACCTTCAGAAGATGTTCATAGAAATTGGTATTCATGACTACTGTATTGAAAAAAATAATCACAGATCCACCTGAGACACTGGTTATGGCCCACCATAGTCTTCCTCTCACACATTTGCTTATAGTCACCCAAAGTTGTCCACTCACACACCTTCTCCTGCTGACAGCCTCTTACTCCCCTGTTCCTCAGCTACCTAGTTCTCTCTCAAACTGTTCAGCTGATCCACATTTCAAGATGTCGATATGATGGGCTAACCCAACCAGTCTCAGACCCCAATGAATTGCCTGAGCTGATCCAATGCCTGGCCATGGCTGAAGGCACCCTGCTCTGCCAGTGCCCTGCTCCTGCCTCACGGCCCACTCCTGTCATCCTTTCCCATCTTCTCAGTGCCTGCAGCATGCACCCAACCATGCAGGGAACCAAATCAGCTCAACAAGTCATAAGAAAACTAAGCTGCTAAACTATCCAAAGTTTCCTGTCATTACAGTAAACTGCCTCAACACAGTATGGAATTCAGAGGAGCAGGAACAAGGACAGAGGCAAGGCCACAAGCCAGTGGGGGACAACAGGACCTATCAGTGCCAGAGCTGTTACACTGACTCTGACAACAGTTGTGTCTAATGATACTTCACTGGGGAGTTTATTTCTTCTCCTTCAGACTTGATAAAAGGTCCAAATAAAACCTATTAACTTTACTTAGAACTTTTATTTCTCTGGAGTACTCCAAAACCCTTTTCCTTCTCTAATAGCATGCAATTGTTGGTTATCCAGGAAACTTTTGCTATTAGAGCAAATTCAACATCTGAGAGCAGAATGTGGAAGTATAAGCCCACGCCAAAAGGCTCCTGCAGTCCTTTTGGGGTTTCTACAATTTAAGGCAAGCTATGACGGTACAGGATGCTATTTTACCATCTAGTGAACTCTACACTGAGGAGGACGGTGTCCTCATAGCAACCATTTAAAAACCAATTCACATATTTTTGCCAAACTAAATTCATATGATCAATAAAAAGGAAGAATATAGCTATTAGCAGGAAAACATTTTCACAAAATGACCCCTCCCCAGTGACCTTTCAGCCTTCACCCCCACACAAGATTTACAGAATACCTTCCAGAGCTAATCCAGGAACTCAGTAACTAATGGATAGTAAAAATCATGGACTCAATAAAGACATTAGTTTTATGGGCCATTACAGTCTTCTTACCGTACATCCTACTGATCTCTCTCCACTCACTGGTGCTAAATTGCAGTTTCTGTCTCCACTTCACAGGAATTCTCTCCAGCTAACACTCATCCGTACAAAAACCCTTTCTCTCAAGTTGTCAAATCAATTAACATAATTAAGTTACACTACAAACAATTGTTTCTGTCATTAGCTTGAAGTTTACTGCTTCTACAACCATACCTCCACACTACTTTAACCTACCCAAAGCAAATGCTGCACTGAAATGAGCTTTTTTGTTTTGTTTTTTTTTTTTCTCCCTCTGCTCAATTTCTTCTATTTCCACTTATCCCACAAAATTTCATTGTTCTGGGTAAAAGCTATGTGAGAAAATGAGACAGTTCACAATAGCCCCTGTCTGGCCTGAGAAAGACCTGTGAAAAACAGAACACTGGTCAGGCCAGCTAGAGAGTACCCCAAGCCAAGGAAAGGAAACAAAGTTCAAGGCAAGAGAACCAGTGGCCACCACGGCTCTGCAGTGCTCCCAGTGCACAGCCACTTTGTAAGCTGACACCCGCAACCCACACTGCCCTCCTCTGCTGCTTCCCCACTGCACTGACTCAGAGCTCATAACGCAAGTACCCACTGAAGACTGTTTGACAGGCTTGGATACCTTCAGTAATGACTTCTCTCTAAAAGAGAGACTTTCATAAATTCCAATTAAAGTTTATTTTGCATACCCATTCATTCTGAATTCCAAGATGCTCTATATCCAATTCTCTCTCTACAGAACGTCTCAGTTCAAAAATTGTCCTAATTTCAACATTAACACTCTAGTACTTTTCCCGTGAAGCTATGCTGGCCATGTTTTTTCAACTTAAAAATTCAGAATCCTTTTTTAACGGCTATACCTTGAGAGGAACACATATAGCCTTTAAGTAGGCTCATTTCACTTAACGTAACACATGCTGACCTGGTTGACATGTACATCCAAAATGCAAAAAAGGAGGCAGAAGGGGAAAAGGGAAGGGAATGTAATTTTAGGATATGAATTTCACTTGTGTAAGGAAAGAAGAAAATTTAAATTACATTTTTAATTAAAAGGGGGTTGGCTGAGAGTATCACTTCTGAAGGCATAGCCCTAAAGGCTATGAAACCATGGCCAAAGCATATCAGATCATAATATAGTAGCAACATCTGTATTTAATCACATAGGCAGGACCACTACCTCATCTGTGTCATTCAGATAAAGTTTGTAAAGGTCAAGAAGTATTTTGCAAAAATTGCTGGAAAACATCTAACATACCCTGAAAGATCAAAAGTGGCATAGATATAATTTTAATTGCTTCTCTTACCAGGTCTAAAAAAAAAATCACTTCATTAAAATAAAATACCTGAATGATATATATACTGGCCTCACTGTGGCTGCAGAACAACTCTGGAAATTGTTGGTGCTGTCTACCTCTACTTCTGTAATTACACAAACATTTAATTTTAAGCATTTTACTCATGACTGAGGGACCATTGACTTGAGAATTCAGCATAGAAAGAGAGCCAAGAACAGCCTTTTCAGGAACAGGGTCTAAAAGATTAGTTAATTTTGATACACCTACAAAAAATGTACTAAAGTACCAAGATATGCACAAAAGGAAGCTATTGGAAATGCATCATTTTGGCCATAAAGCATTGTTAGTCTCCCTCCCTCTGCTTCCCAGAATTCTTTTCCTCTAGGAAGGAAGCAGAGGACACAGAACAAAGCATCTTGCATGCTCAAGCTACTGAGGGATAGAGCACTTTATCCTCTATTTGGTACATTCTCATACATTACACAAAGTACACCTACAGCATTTTCAAATAGAAATTCAGAACAATTCCTTGAACTTGGAAGTTTGGTAAGTGCCTAGCACCAGTTAGAAATGATCCACAATATATTCAACATATTATTACTATGAGAATTAGTGTCAACAGAGCTTCAAGGCTAGAGTTGGTGCCCTTCCAATTAAAAATATTTCTCCACTGCTCTAAAAGTCTCAAGAAGCATCCAGCCTATCTGTCAACACCTACACTCACATGCTATCAGTGTATTGCTAGGAGCATGGAGTTCTTGGTGGCAGAACTGAGAAGAGCAACATCAGAATGACCTTTTATAAGATAATATATTACACCCTTCATCATCATCCTCACTGCTGGGATTTCTCTCAGATGATGCATCAAGGTAATGAGCCTATGTGTCCACACAGCTATGTTTTCAAGCATGTTACTTAAATTATTTAAAATAAAAAACCAATTTAAAATATAGGAGAAACAAACAGAACTACAAATCTGCTCAAAAAACTGAAACTGCATTATTTGTATGATGTGTAGTACATCATTATTAAAATAATTTATTTGCTGGCCAAGCACTCGAAAGAGGTGGTACTATAACCAGGGTAATTTGAGCTGCTCTTAATGAAAGAAGCTTAACATGATATAAAAAATCCAAGCTGGGAGGCTAAGGCGGAGGGAGGCAGAAAACAGACAGGCAGATAGAAACAGAGAAAAAAAAATGAAAGAGGAAAATATGTTACCCACAAATTCTTCCTGTTTTCTTCAAAATAAAACTGATTTAATCACATAGCCATAATTTTTCTCTCTTGAACTGCTCAAACTCTAGACTAGAGGATAATTGAACAAATTCAAAGAGAAAGAGTATCTCAGCATTGTACTGTCTCTTCCTTAGTCCTTTCACTCCTCTTTCTCTACCAGCCTTCATTTGGTCACCTGAATTCTCCTCCTGACTCATGCTTCAGTCTTAGCTTCCATTAAATTAACTTTTTGCTATTCCCATGGTCCATTACTTTCTGCGTGGTTCCTATGAAGTAATGATGAGGCAGTAGTGAAAGGGAAAATAAGCAATCAAAATTAGAACTGCAAGCACATGATGAGCATCAAGAAGATCTTTCTTCTTTTTCTTGCTCTCCCAACAACTCTCTATTACTTTCTTATATTCTAGTTCCACTGGATGATCAAGAAGACACACATCTAGCTAGCCCTTAGACCACCATAGTCCTGGAAAACCCTGGCTCCATTAATTTCAGTCCTTCACAGAAGTTATATTCATTTCACCCATCTCCCTGCAGTTTCCCAACCATCACATTATGACGAAGGGAAAAAATGGGGAGAGGAAAAGGAAAGAATAATCTCTACCTCTTATGTCATGCTCCACATGACAAATGAAGAATTAAAGACCACTTATGCCAGAGCAAGGCCACCAGAAAGAGCAGGGCCACCTTCTGTTTAGAATATTCATTTAACACTCTCAACTCAGATATTCAGATATTCAGAGCTGAGATACTACCCAGCAATCTATGCTCAAAAAGAATATGTATATTTAACAACTGTCACATAGAATTGCCACTGCCACGAGGCTGTGACTGAAACCAAGAGTTTCCCTTCTTTTTGGCAATGTCCAAATTCCTAGGTTTCAGAGCTATGACCTCCTAGGCTTCCTTGTATTCAGTCAGTCTTTTAACTCCCTTTCGGTTTTTTTTCACCTTACATTAACAGACTTACAAGACATCTCTCTCTACAACAGTGTACAGTCTCAAAGTTAGGTCAAGTTCCACGCATGTAAAAAGATTTGGATGTGAACTCAGATTCACAACCTGCATAAGTGCACTAACCAATAACGCATTATTTAAAAGGGAATAAGTGACCATCCACTTTTAAAAAGGAAAATACATCTTAAGAGAAAAGCATAGGCATATATCTTAGAGTCAGTACTGCAAGCTGTGAAAACTACATGGAAAAAGGTATTTAATATATATTCACTATCAATCAATTCCCCTACTGGTTACTTTACATGGCTTCTTGTTCCTTCTGCATCCTATTAGGACCTGTCTGACTCCGCAGTCACACAGAATTTATGTTTCTACTTAGAAGATTCTAGCTAAGGGGATCTAAATGGGTTTTTTGCATTTTAGATGTTTTGCTTTTGTCTCTTCATTGGTATGCCTACTCTTAATTCTTTTGTGGTTTTTACTGATATTTAAGAATCTGTACTTCTGGATGCCACTATGCCAGATGAAAGATGTTGAAATCCTTACCTCAAAGAAATCATTGCAAATTGCACCAAGGAAGCTTGAAAACTGTCAGCTTAGAAAAGATGTCAAAAGGATAAACAAAGATTGTAAGGATAATAAAGTGGATTTTGAGCTGCAGATTTCAGTTCCACAGCTTACACAATGTTGAGTGCAGTTGTTCCTGATTTATACCAGTATAGGGAAGATAAGTATAGCACCTTATAAAATGCTTTTCTGGTGGTACTTTTAGGATTGGAAAGTTTTTCAGGATTTTGTCTCATTAACATCCATTCTAAACAGAAAATCTTGGCAGTGCTTCAGAAATATGATATTACCTGTATTCATTTGTGTCTGCTTTTCAAATCAGCCTGACAGCCACAGAGAGAACACTCACTCATTTGACACACTGCATGTAAAGTTGGTCAGCTAAATATGTGAACCATGAAACACCGATGCCTGTTAAAAAAAGCAGCATGTGCTTCAAATTAATCAGCTGAAATCACAAATATTGTACTTTGTTATATTAGTACATCATAAAGAACAGCCACTATTTCTAGGCAATTTTTCCATGCAACTAGAAAATGTCATCAACCATGTTTTGGCGGGGTTCTTTGTCTAACTTCTACAGCTAAGGTGGCAAAAAGGTTATTACAAGTAATAGCAAATTTAAAGTTTTATTAGCAGTAAACTGCAGAAGCTAATGGTGATGCCAACGCTAGATAAAATCATTGTCACAGTTAATTCTGAACTCTTTATTTCAAGCTTAATAATAGGAAACTCAATGGAGAGGATATTACACGGCCCATATCACTCATGAGTGCCGCAGGCCTGAGTAACTTGTTATTTTGCTCATGAGTGAAATAAAATGCAGATTATACTGCCTGCTATCAGGGGCACCACTTTAATTGAGGGTGCATGCATGGTGATGAAGGAGTACCAAGTAGGTTTCATTTTCTCAACTGTTAGGGGAATGATCTTTGTGGCTCTAACTCTGACTTGTCAAATTGCCTCTCCATAACCATTGAATTTTTAAAGTTCTTTCTGTTTCTTCTTATATCTTGAAAAGGGACAGGGTAAGTCTGTCCCTTTAGTAAGGCATTGTATGGACCTGCTTCTGTAACATCCTAGTGCCTGCACCCTCCACCATTTCTTTGATTCAGAAGAAGAAAATGGAATATCTGTATCTTAGTCAGATTTCATCATGCATGCCAGCCAACACAAACTACTTTTCCACCCTGAGACATATTCCCAATCAGAAGTAAATAATACAAGATATAAGGATATACTCCTCCTTACCTTACATTTACTCAGAAAATAGGTGTTTCCAAGAAGTGGTAGCACATGGGAATTTCTGTTCTTTTTCTAAAATAGATTTCTTTTCTATTCATCCACTTGTTGTGCTAATGCACTGGATGCCACAAATCACCTAGAAATGTCTTCCTGTCAATTGGATGTATTTATGGACAACCTTTTTCACGATGTTCCCTGTCTTGATTTGGGAAAGCAATCTTCACAATTACCTCAAAAATAGCTTTTTTCTTTTCTTCATCCTGTACTACTAGCTAGGAAAGTCCGATTTCTAACCAGATTGCACCTTTTCGCAACTATTTTTCTTCATCCAGAACCATCCGTGAAATACAATCCAGTAACTCACCTATGAACGACATCAACAGAAGAACTTCTATTGATATTAGCAGACCTCAGGTGAGGCCTTTAAATATAGAGGACTGTAAATTTTCTTTTTATTTATGAATATGTAACAGAAGAAAATGCTCTACACCTTTTAATTAACAACAGTCAGGATTATCACCATTGCAGTTCTAGGCAATTGCTGATGGCATTCTTGCAAGGATGCTAAGGAATTACTTATGAGCATTCATTATCAAGCTCCATATCCAGCACATATTTACCAAGAAGTAAAAGCAGCATTATGTGGCTGAGAGTGTTTGACAAATGGAAATCCTGACAACAGAAAACTGTAAACATAATGCACTGCCATGTACAGATGCTCAAACTAGCTTTATTTATAAGTAGTACAGCTAGATTACTGTGGCCTTCTACTGAAACTAATTCAGTCAACTGAAAAAGAGACAATAGCTGCTATCTTAACATTGCATTACTCAGTGTAGATATATGTTTTGAGGGACAACTTCTGATTTGCTGAGAGTGAGAAACAAGATGTTGAGCTAATGATTTTTTTGTTTGTTTTGGAGTTTTCACTTGAACTATTTCTCTAGTGCAACCAAAAGCAAAATCTAGTAATCAAATCCCACACTTTCAGAAAGGTACACAATAGCAATACTGTAATAGCTACTTCCTAAATCTCTGGGAGCCTATGCTAAGTCACTAAGCAATTAAGTGCAATCAATCCTTGATGGCTAAATTAGTCCTTACAATTCAGATTTCCCCAGAATTAACTACTAAAAATCCATTTTTACTGAGGAAATATTTAAAGTCCTCTACTAAAGAGCCATTATGGAATTTCTACAACTCAGCACATGTGCACTGAGCCAGGCAGACCATCATCCTTCTAAATAAAATCTTAACATTTCTAATGGCATGAAGGACCATCTTCTGTAGCCATACCACTATAAGTCTCTGGCAAATGATTCACATGGTATGGGTATATTCCATCTTCCCTAAAAAACACTCTTTCTCGCCCCAATGATGCATACAAAACTTGATGAAGAAGATGGCTCCTTTAAAGCATCTTTGTGCTAAAAGGAGACAAGATATTGACACACCTGAAATCAAAATTTCTCCTTCTTCAAAACGGGACAGAACAGTGTTTAAGAGGTTACCATAGCTTCACTTTTTTTTTAATTAAGAGAGAACTTAGTCAAGAAAAAAAAAAATAATCCGTTCTTAAGAATTCATTTTACTTTTTGTTGGTGACATGTGCTGATACAGGGGCTTCGTGCTTTCACTGCTTCGTTTCTCTTGGGACCTACTGTAGACTTCAAAAGATAAAAGAAACCTATTGTTCAGTAAGCCACTGAACAATGTAAAATCGTATTGTAGTATAAGTTTCTTTGACAGGTTGACCTCATGAAGAGATTTTAGTTATTTCTTTTTATTTTCTTTACTGTGGCTTTGGTGAATTAGGCTAGGATATTGATTTTGTGGCAACACTGAAATCATAATGGCTTTTAATTTCAAAGATGACTGTCTTATATTACATGTCTGTTTCTGAGCAGTTACATGAGAATTTCAGCATTACTCCCCTTAAACTTTACATCTGCTGCCCACTTTGAGGTCTAATAAAGCATTTAACTCATTCTCCTTTCCCCCCCCCCCCCCCCCCCCAATCTCATCTAAACATGTGCTCAAGCAGACCACCTCCTTTTAGGCCGGACTTGATTTAAAGCACTTGCCATATGCATCTATTCAGTACAGAACACACTGTCCTCTAACTTGTGTTTATTAGACACCCATGCTCAGAATTCCTCCAAGGGTTTGGTTTGGTTTTTTTTTGTTCTGAATATCCTAAGCCAGACTACATCAAATATTTCAGACAAAAAAAAAAAAAAAAGGGAGAACTGGCTATTATGCAATAAGAAGTTGCAATCAAATAGAAAACATTGTTGTACAACAATGTTCAAAGAACACTGTTGTACAATTGTTCAGAGAACACTGAACCACTCCACAGTGTTCTACCACAAGTTTCACAGTCTTGGTCATCAAAATACACATGAAATGTTTAACTGAATTTGTCAGCCATCTTTGATCTATACAAAACTCAGAAGGTGGATGAGACAGAATGCAAAACAAAAAAAAAAATATGCAAGGCAGGATTTAGAAATACCATCAGGAAAAATTCTGTGGGCAATACTGAGGCATTCTGATTCCCATCTCAGCATTAAAAGTACCTGGAGTATTGTGTGCAGTTCTAGTGTCCTCAACTTGTTGGAACAAGTCCAGAGGAGGGCCACGAGGATGATCAGGGGACTGGAGCACCTCCCGTATGAAGACAGGCTGAGGAAGTTGGAGCTGTTCAGCCTGAAGAAAAGAAGGCTGCATGGAGACCTCATAGCAGCCTTCCAGTACCTGAAGGGGGCCTATAGGGATGCTGGGGAGGGACTCTTCATCAGGGACTGTAGTGACAGGACAAGGGGTAATGGGTTAAAACTTAAACAGGGGAAGTTTAGATTGGATATAAGGAGGAAATTCTTTCCTGTTAGAGTGGTGAGGCACTGGAATGGGTTGCCCAGGGGGGTTGTGAGTGATCCATCCCTGGCAGTGTTCAAGGCCATGTTGGACGAAGCCTTGGGTGGCATGGTTTAGTGTGAAGTGTCCCTGCCCATGGCAGAGCGGTTGGAACTAAAAGATCTTGAGGTCCTTTCCAACCCTAACTATTCTATGATTCTATGATTCTAAGTAAAAGCAGAGATAATTCTTTTTCAGTTCTTCAGTCATTCATATCACTGTTTATAAACTTGAAAATCATAAATCAAATTCAGAGAACAATTCGAACTACACATGCAATTACTATATGGTTTTCACCAAATATTTCTTCTTCGTCCTTGGAAATACTTTCCACTTTTATATGATTTGATAATCACTCTGCAGCCCAGATTTTTAAAATGGCAGAGGTTGTGTTTCTTACAGGGACCATATGCTATGTTGATACATTTTCAAAAAGACAGGACATCTAAGAGAAGAAAAACAAACCAGCAAAACAAAACAAACAAAAACCCTAGTTCAGCGGAAAAAGCACTGAAATTCTTTTCAAAGGGATTTATTTTCACAGGATCACTGAATTATTTTTTACATGCAAATAAGTCAACAATGCAAAATAATACTAATACTAATCTAAAAAAGATTCGGTAAGTGACTTTATATGTATCCAGAAAAGAGTGGAATGGTGAGTAACAATGATTGTTACAAAGTAACACAAAGGTCTGAATGTTGCGAGTAAAAGCAGAAAGACATGAAAAGGATCCTGTTTTACTAATGTCAACAATTCCCTTCAAATGAAAAAAAAAATCCAGATAAGTACTTTTTTTTTTTTTCCTGCATAATATCTGCAAACAAGGAATTAAGACAGAACGCTCAAAGTTGTTGATTTTGGAATGGAAGCACTGAATTATTTTTCTTACATTTTTCTGTTCAGAGAATGCAAGATAATTAAAACATTAGAATTCTATTAAAAGTTAATTTCTTGAAGGTGTCTGTCTTATCTTTCAGTTGTAAAAACACATTATTCCTAGTGGACATTTATTAAATATTTTAACTAAGAAAAAAGAAAAAGAGAGCTCTTTTCTTGTACTTACGCAGAAAAAACTACAAAATACATTTCAGAGCCCACTACTTCTTCAATCATTGCCTAATTTACTGACTACAGTGAATATTTTATACCATTAAAAACAGGAGAATATGTTTAAAGGTTTAGATCTAGATTTCTGTTAAGTTCAATGTGTATTATAATAACTTATTTTGCCTGAGGTACTTCCACTGCACAGGAAAAGAAAGTTTATTTTTATTTTTCACTATAGCTCTTCTATATGTTTTTGCATTAATATTGAACATATCTGTCCCAGTTTCCTCTCTACTATTCTGTACTTGCTAGTTTCAGACTAATAACCCAGGTTTTCGGGACTGCTAGAGGGTTATTTGAGCATCCTACAGAATTTTAAGCCAGGTTACTCATATGAATCTTAATTATCATGTGTAGGAAGCTGATACCTCCCTATGAAATCCCTTGTGATAGAAACAAAAAGAAGTCTAAAGAAAATTTTAGCTGTTTCAGTTCACAGTTCACGCAAGCTTTTCAGTTTTTGACAGCAAATAATTTAGTATTTACTGCCTTATGTTACTTAGATATGTTTTGAGTAAAACAAATACATTTAAAAAATGGGGAAAGAATCATTATCATGTTAATTTTTCAGTTGGGAAACTGGGGCAGAACGTTTGAGAGTTCTCAACAACAATGCAAATACACAGAAACAGAGCTGAACCCTAAATCCCTATGTACTGATTTATCTCAAATTTATTCTCACATTGAAATTTGTTCCAGGCTTGTATGCATGGCCAAAACATCCCTGAATCACTGGGAATCAAAACTATCTTTGCAATGAAATACAGGGGTTTGGTTTCATCTCTAATTTCAAGGAACAATTAAGCGGCAACTAACTGGTTAAAACAAGATGTGCACAGATTCTGGGAACACTTGGCATACATACACTTTACAGCATTCTGTGGTACGGGGTTAAGCAACAGCTCACAACAATGTGAAGATTTTCTGCATTCTCCTCACAAACAGTTTGCAGTGCATTAATTTGTTGCAGTACTCCCCAGTATTTATGTAAGTTATTAAGAGACAATTTACAATACCCTCTGCATTACAAAAGATCATGATTTTGTTCTCTGCTGACCTAACAGTTTGTGTCATTATCAAGACGCCGTGCCTTCACTGCACTAGCACTGCTGAATTCCAGCCTCTCCTAATCATAAAAGTATTTCCTTATTCAATCATCAGCCCCCAGGTAACATTTGTGGATTGGAATCCTAACAAGTCAGAAGCTGATGGTTCTTAGCCAGTCTGGTCATTATCACATCCTTTGTCAAGAGCCAAGAAATCACTGATTCATGCTCTGATTTTCAGGCAGGATTTGTTCTACTCAGACATCAATGATGTCCAATTCTGTGGCAGTTTCAATCACAGCCATCCATCTAATATCCAGCAAAAACCATCCAGCTCTGCTACTAACGCAGTCGTTAAGTGCTGCTCTCTGCAAGGTGTCCAGACCTGGATTCATCTTCAAGTGACTCTCATCTGTGCTCAAATACAGCAGCTGACCTCTTGGCAGTGAAATATCAGGGAGTCAGCATAAATGATACTCAGACACTCACTTAGTGAAAACTCACATTGTTTATCATGATGACGGAGTCCCTGTGCATTGCTGAGAGCTCCGAATGATCCAGGGTCAAGTGCCATCTCCTCTCTGCCCATTTTGAAGGGTGCCTTCAAATATCTTCAACACATAACCCTGCTCTTCCTTGGATTTGAGCTAGATGCAATTTAAATATATCATGTCTCTTTTTCTAAAACAGTTTGCTATCTTTATACTTCTAATAATGGTTCATCATCATTTAAATTCCTGATTTTTTTTCCAGTTTTGCCTTTTTTCAGTTATCCACTTCCAGTATATAACATTTTTGAATAGCAACATTTAATAGCTATATATTGATTATGATTCTCCCTCACCCTACCCTGTCAAAGCCACCATCAGTTCTGAATCCTCATCATCATTCTAACTATCATGTTGAGCTCCACAGCAAGTCTGGAAATACACTGTCTTAGGGTTTGGACAAACTGTATATTTTAAAGTCAGCAGCTCCTGCTAAATTCCTCTTTGTACTCAGTTCCTACATATCTAAGCTAGAAGTCTGCCTGAGCATTTTGGAGGAACAAAAGAAGTTTGGTAAAAAAATCAGAGTTTTTGATTAAAAAGTTAACAATAATACAAGAAACCAATACAGACCATTGACTAAAGATGTGACGCATCAGTTCCAAGTAGCACCAATAATCACACAACTTTTACATTGATAGAGGTGCAGAAATTATTGGGAGAAAAAAAAAAAATGGGGAGCAGACGCTCCCTCCTTAGCCCAGCCCTGCCACACTTCCATGACTGTGACTGCATGGACATTGACACAATCTACATGCATTCAGGTGGAGATAACTAATCTCTCCAACTGACTATTAACTTAAATTCTCAGTCAGTATTCAGACATCATGTGTTGCTGATGTCCGGCTTCCAGATGACAAAAGTGAACTTTAGTCACTCCTCTCAACTTCTCCCCCTCCCAAAAAAATTATCAGCTGGAATAAGTGAAAGCAAATCCTATGTCCCAGACTTTTTATGTGATAGGATAGATTCACAATAGCAGTGAATAGCAGTGTAATTTTGTAATAGCAGTGAATTTTGTAACAGCAGTGAAACTTCATCACAAAACATCAATCTCAACAAGATACAAATGGTGACAAGTGGCGATTTAAACTTCAGTGCCATGCCAATACCTAAAGAGCTTGTATTACAGTTTCATCTTGGTGATGCTGGGCTAATCACATATCCTAAACAAGACTGATGAATATGCTGCAACAACATGTTTAGTCCACACAGTGAAAGCAGGGTTTGCTCCCTTAAGCTGGGTGCTAGAGGAGGAATTGATTCTGAATTGCTCACCCTAACTGGACAGACTGCTTCCAAAGAAAATGAGAATGCCAAATAAATAGCAACCCATGCAAAAGGAATGCACACACAGCCTCCAATGAATAGAAAATGCATGGGCAAATATTGGTGGCAACACTGAAGAAGTCCTTGTTTTTGGAAAGAGCAATGTCAGACCCATCTGAGCTATTATACTTAGAAAATGACAGTGGAAAAAAAAGAATTGTTCTTACTGCACGTTAAGATGTGTCTATGCAATATCCCAGAAAAAGTTATTCCTGAATAATGTCAGAGACCTTTCTCTACTTAAATGAAAGCATTATTATACTGTTTTGAGCAATGTCATTGCAGTTACTTCTTGGTTCTTCAAATTGATGTCAGGATAGGTCAGGAGCAAAAGGCAGTTTTAAGATTATGGATTAAACCACAGAATGCCAAATAAACCTTTGGAATCCTCAAAGGACAAAAATATTATGGATATATTAAGAAGGGAGCCAGTCCCTCTGATTCTAAAACCTGAAGCCCAGAGTCCATTGACAAATACGTATTTCTTCCTCTCTCCCCAGGTACCACTTTCTAATGACCGTGGTATATCACAAAGACCTGTGCCATCATTCTGCTTTATAGGAGACCAGAGACCAGCACAGTTTGCGTCCACATTTCACTTGTACTGCTCCCTCAACACACCAGAAACCAGGGATGCTCCTGACCCACCTTAATATGCAACAACAGAACACTACATTTAGTTTCACCCAAAAGTAAATTTTGGCACAAAGAAAAATCTCTGAGTGCTTCAACCCTCTTTTAAATACTAAGCACAATAAAGGCAATAGCGTTCTCCAGGCACACAATATAGCCTGCTGAAAGAATTTTCACAACAGAATTCAGTCAACCCAAGCATGAAATAGTATAAAACCCTAACAAACAAAAATTCTATCCTTGCTTCATATAGCAGAAAAAGCTATATGCTTACACAATAATAAGGATAGATAAAATTTAACTGGTAAATATGCATTTTGAAGGATTCATTCCCAACCTCTCTAGGTTGACTTACTCCCAATGAGGATTTCTTCCTGAAACTACATTCAGTGCTGTAAAAACTGCTGCCTCAAGCTGTATTTTTTCAGAGATCATGATCATATAATTCATCCAACAGTTTTTTCAGAAATTAAATTTAAAAAAAGAAAACAAACAATACCTCCTTTCCTAACAGTTCTGTAAACACTTAAAATATGTCACTTTAAGTCACTTTACTTAATACTAACTGTCCTTGAATTTTTTTCTTCCTGAACACATTTTACATACCACTGCCACAATTATCAGAAGAATTAAAAGTCATCTAGGAAGCAGACTTTGAGCCTCATGATTCTGTTTCAAAATTTTTTATTTTGATATGAAAACATAGGCTGTAACATAAGCTTTCCTTTTGCAAGCAGACATATAAGCAAATCCCTCAACCTCTGCACTTGAAATCTCTCCTAGCCAGCAGCAGTACCTTATGCTCCATTTTCAGTCAATTTATATCAATTTGTCACCCTTCCTTAGGTCTTCTTTACCCCCCCACCCCCTACCCCCCCACACACACACAGAACATAGTCATAAGGTTCATGGCTCTGTTCCACGTCATTAGTCTTTCCTGAAGTTGTACTGAACGCACTGTCCTGAATGGACTTCAGAAAACACTACGGATGTTCTCAAAAGACAGGTATTCTAAATTGTGCAAACAAATGCATCCCAAATATGATCTCATGACTATCTAAGAGTTGAAATTGAACTGACTGAAAGAAATCTCTCACACTAAATCAGTTTTTTTCTGATGGTCCTATGCTTATTTAATAGCTTTTATTAAATAAGGACATTGAACTATCTTCTAGAGAGTCTTATGGCCAGTGTGTTTTGTGATCACAGCAGATGTGTCAAAATAGAAAAAGCTTGTGAAATTTGGAAGGGATTTTTGTGTTTGAAGAAACTCTAGATGAAATACCAAAAATATACAGGCTCAAGAAGCAGCTCATAAAATATGATAAACTCCTCTCTAAATAGCTGGGACTCATAGCATTGCAGGATTGAACTGGAAGCCTCAGATAGATGTTTCTCTTAAAGGATTCTTAGTACATCTTGATTGTAGACTTGAAAGAGAAATGCATTCTATTTGTTCATTTTCTTTGAAGTGTTTTAATAAAATGAGATAAAATCACTATTTTACAAATAGTGAAGGAGAGCAAACTATACTCTTGATACAGTTTGCGTGTGTTTCAAAGGCAGATATTATCAAGATATTCTAAAAAACTTTTAGAATAAATATCTGAACATTTCCAAGCCACAAAAAGCTATATGGATCTGCATCACAGAAGCACTTCTGTGGGTTTATTTTGAGGCTTTTTCCCAGAATAAACAATATTTGCATTGGCAGACTTCATTAATCAAGCCACAGTGGTCATGCATTTGTGGAATTGCATATTTCAAGATCCAAATGTTAACACAAACTATTTCACTGGCCAGAAAAAGATAAAGTTTTTGTACAGAAGCAGATGTTTCCCAAAGATAAAACTTCACCTAAATACAATTGTGTCATTTCCACTACATTTGAAGGTTAAGTGGAAACTGTTTTCAACATCCTTTGCGAGAATTGCTCCTCCACAATTTCCCTCCCCGTGTATCTGAATGTAATTCATATCATAACCTAATATCAATTGTAAATCACACAATTTCTGACAGAACTATGATGAATACACGTTCAAATAAAAGAAAAAAGCAGTGGAGTAATATAGTCCTTGGAATTTAACACCATGTGGTCAGAAGGTCACATATGTTAAAGTTTCTTATTTATATCCCTATTAAAGCTCTGATCTGTGGGAAGCAGGATAGAAGCAATGTGACTCATTTTACAAATAAAGAATGTATTGTTGTTGTATGGTACATGTTTTGTTTCTGGGTACTTAAAGATAACAGTGTATGAACTGCAGGTGACTATAATAAGGGGAAAAAAGATCTTCATCAGGAGACATAAATATTTGTTCCTACTACTTCTCTGGTAAGTGCTTAGCTGAAAGAATAACAAAATACATACTTGGCGAATGAGTCATGCAAATTAATATTCTTCATAATTTTTTCTGACTTCTATGTGCCTCTCCACATCAAATTATATATAGGCTGACCAGACATTTTTACTGCAGTTATGCTGAACAACAAGCTTATAAAGAAGAAAATATAAGGAACTTATGTACATTACATACTTCAATTTAAAACAGTGAATTATTCTGATGTAAAGATTAACCCAGATGACCTGAAACAAATCGAGCAACTTTTTTTTCACAAGAAGAGCTTCTCCATGACACTCAGCACAAACTATACTGTGGCTTAGTATTTGTTCCAACTATTTTCACCTGTGATATTAATATTTTACTGCTGTACATCACTTAAACACATAAAAAAATTACAGTTTTGTATCAGCAAGGTATTAACATCCTCTCCAAGAAATTTTCTTTGAGAAACAATCAAGTGAACACATGTTCTTAATGACCCAGAGGTTAGACAATAAAAACAAGTAACAGCAGAGTACAAAAGAACATGGACAGATGATAAACTGCTGAGCACTTTAAAAAATAAAAGAAACAAAACACAAACCACAACAATAGCTGAGCACTTTTTAATGAGCGGAAATATCTGTTTGGGAATTGGGCTTGGGTGTTTTGAGGTAGGGTTTTTGATATAAGGATTGTACCTCTGGCCTAGTATAGCACAAAGGCCACTATTACATGTACCCAGGTACCTACATACCTACACAGACTTGTCATAGCTAAACATCTTTCCACTGTTGTTTTTTCAGCTTAATCTATATTGAAAATGGATGCTGAGGAAGTGTTTCTTCTTCTCACAGTTTCATACCATAGTTGTAAATGCACTTGGCATGGGTTTCATAGGACAGCATTATCTTGGTTACGGCTTCTTCTTTCTGGCATAAATATACTCCCTTCGAGCATATTCATTTTTAGTTGCAATAAAAAGTGTGAGTCTTACTGTTTGTTTGTTGTCTTTAGGAGAAGCAGCTGCAAAGTCACAGTAATGTTCACTTCCCACACTGGCAACAAGCAAGCGTCATACTTTTGTGGATTTGAAATCACCTATAGGGAGGTGCTGAACCACTTCCAGATGGAGGTTTACAATTTTTGCAGTACCTGAAACATATCACTATTAAAAAGGGCTTTTGTTTCATTTTTAATTATATTGATACTATAAAAGCTAATAAATCAGGTTGGAATATATTTAATAATTAAAAGTGCAGTATCAGTGGAAAGATACAGCACTATATTAATGCTACCAATGCAATTATTTGCAGAAACTCAAACCGTGAAACACAGCAAGCACGACTGACTGGGTTTTAGACATCAGGAGCTACATAATGACAACTCAGTCAACAAATGGTCTTTCAATAAAAAAAAGGTGGAAGGATGAGAGTTTGTGAGGAAAAAGAATGGTGGCAGAGAACCTGGAGTCAGAAATGCTGCAAAAGCTTCAATGCTCACTCCGCTTGTACACCACATACCTCCTTATGCCTTCTGCTTGTCTTGCCCACATAAAACTGGGTTTTATAACAGGGCCCATCTCTTGATAGTTGGAGTGCGTGACAACAGTTAATGTCCTGCTTATTCGTTTTTCAATATCCAATAAGCAAACATCATTATTAAAAGAAAGTGCATCACAGTTGTGACCTAAGCATCTATCCAAAATTCAGGCCCTAAGTCCTTGTTTCTCTCAAGAGGAGCAACTGATGATGGAGTCCAGAATTTCTTAAGTGCAATCTACAGTAAACTGTATGTTAAAGCCCAATTTTCTTGAACACAACAGGAATTAAGCAGCAGGAGATAGTTTCCTTGCTCACAGCTTCATGCCTCTTTTTAGCAACTACTTTAAGTAAAACTCTTAGCTCACAGTGTAACTGCTTCTTTGGTTGCACCTGGAGCTTCCCTGTTCCTTTTTTGTGTGCTCCTGTAGCGTGTCTGCCCTTTTCCTCACACATACTGACACACAGCTGCAGTCAAAGCCCTTCACCTACCTCCACATTTAGCTTCCAGCCCACCAAGAAACTGTTCCAACAGAATAATGAACAGTATTACACGTGAATTCAATTTTTAGGGGTTGTTTCAATATTTTCAACTATCTCTAAACACAGAAGCATTTAGCTGTTCCCTCATTCAGCTTGAAGAGAATGTGGCTGCTACATTTAGCAGCTGCACCAATGTTTCTTCCCATCCCTAATGACCATAACAATACCACCCCACCATTTCATTCTTTGTTGAACATTAGTATTTCGCCTTTTTATTTTCTGCTCTACAAAGAACAGTCCATTTAGAATACTCCTTTTATATTCATTTTCATAACTGGGACAATCTTTCAAAAATGACAAGTTTTTTTCTTCTCATTTTTCTTTCTGTGCAAGATTAGCACACACAGAGAAGCTGGGGGCATTTTCTGAAGAACTAGAAATGGCTTGGCAGGAAACAGATCATCACTTACATTGCATATTTCCACACCTGTCCACCAGGTCTTTTTTTAATTTTGCTGGAAGTAGACTGCCACCCTCTATACCAGCAGACTCACACAGCTCCCTAGAGAGTCTCTCCAGAGCATCACCACCACCACTGTTTTTCACGCTTGGTAATGAGTGCCACAGCCCAACTCCTAGAACTGCTTTCATTTGACAAGTAGGCTCAGCCCCTGTGGGTTACAGAGTTTCTAAATTTAGAAACTCGGTCAATTTCAAAGCCATTGGTGAGAAGCCATAATCTTCTAAATAGAAACTAATCTTGTTTAAGATCCTTCAGCCTACCCATGGAAGCTGGCCAAAAATACTATTAATGAACGTTCTTCAGTTTCATGGGGACTTTCAGAAAGGTCAAAATGGAGCTACATTATTTATGGTTTATGGGAAGATGTATTTAATGTTTATAAATCCATTTGGATAATAAGACTGACTTTAATGGCGTGATAGATGTATCTTCTAATGTACATTACAAGAACGATCACCTACAGCATTTCCCTGTTGATGTCTTATTTGTCTGTTACTTAACAAAAGTTTTCAAACCCTCAATAAAATGAAACTGTTTTTCTTAAATGTGTTAACAAACCATGGATGTCAGAAGGGCACTTTCTCTTTGAGCTTTGGGAATGACATATATGAAACAGCATCTTCAGTCTTGTGGCTTCTTGAATTGCTGATAGGTCTCAAAAGAATGGATCTGTAGTCACTCTTAGATACTGTAGCAACTTTTGGCAAGCACCAGTTTTAACAAGCCTGTTACAAAAGGGAGTGTCTATGCTAATGACATGGTGCTAATATGAAAATGACTGTTTTAACAACTATGCTAAGTCTCTGAGCACTGTGTGCTCTGTATTTTCCATGGCCACAAAAGCCTCATGAGCTGGCAAACTGGGAAGTTAATAAACATAATGTCTGTAGAGACACATCAAGGATCTAGGCAGAGCCTTACAGAGGCAGCAGACTCTAAAGCTTGGCTGAAAAGATGCAGCTCTGCTGGATGACCTGTAAATAAATAAATAATGTGAACCATCTGTAGACAGCACATCAAGCAGAACCCACAGCTAGCACCAACTCTGTCCCAGCAGACTGCACTGCTTCCTGGGTGCTTGGTAAGTGCAATAAAAGAGGAAACTGAAATCTAAATCTCAAATAATGGCAAGGAAATACAAGGCACCTTTATTTTGACCTCAGTGGTGTTGAAGGGTTTGAAAAGTACTCAAGCACACCTATGAGACTGATATTTGTATTATAGTCAAATAAGGATTACAGATAAGAATCTTTAAATGCTACGTTTAAAATACGAAAGAATTTTCTTGGATTTAAATTCGTTTCTGCATTGATACATTGTATATGTGGCATTATCATGGACTGCACGATACTACCAAATACAAAATGGAAATTATAGACAAAACACAATGGTAGGCATTAAGAAATTCTAAATATCATTGCTTCATTTTTTTTAAGATTAAAAGAGAATAAAGCTCACCAAATTCAAAGTGAATGTATATATAATAAGACAAAAAAAAGATGTTTCTATCAGAACTGGAAACCAGACAGAGAGCTTGGTCAGAAGATGTATAATCTCTGCTGTCATAACACAAAACTAATGGTGACAAGCAATCTATACCAGAAAAGAAACACACTGAAATGCGTGCTGTAAATATGTGTCAAGAAGGATATAAACGAATCACAATTTCAAAAAGAGGACCAAATCTCTGCAAAACAGTCCAAATTGTTTCTATGCTGGAAGTGACCCTTTCTACATCTGCTAGCAGATCTGACAGCTCCAGTTGCCAGGATAATATATCTAGCATAAAGAAGGATTTTCAGAATCATAGTAATAATCTCTTCACAACTATCAACACCCACAGAATTCACTTTTTGACATCCACACAGGAATACCTAAAGAAAATAGGATTTACTTAAAAGTAAAGCAGCAGTATCCCTATTTATGACTGATTCAATGTTAAAGCATGCTAAGACAAATTAAGGGAATGTTTTTAAATATTCAGAACTAAAGAAATGTGAAGCCACTTCTGTAATTTGACAAGTCTTGGCTACAAGTCCACAATTTACTTTATAGGAAAGTAAACACGAACAAAACATTGTCCTCATTCCCATTCCTAAGACTTGAACCCAAATGTTTTGAGATGTCTGAATCAGAACATGGTTTAATTCTATGTACAAATACTAATGCCTGGTTTCTGCACAGCTTTCATTATAGTAATTATAAATGGTATGATGACTTGACTTTCTTTAACAAATCATCTTACATATATTGCTATACATGCATGTCCTGGGTTTACCAGGAGCCGTTTTGCTCCTTCTTAGTAACTGGTGCAAGCTCTGTGTTTTGACTTCCAGCCTGGGAAGAGAGCTGATAACACCGATTGTTTTTAATTGTTGTTAAGTAATGTTTATTCTGGCCAAGGACTTTGTGAGCCTCGTGCTCTGCTGGGGACGAGGGGAGGCCGGGAGGAAGCAGAGACAGGACACCTGACCCAAACTAGCCAAAGAGTGGTATTCCATACCACAGCACATCATGCCCAGGGAGGTAACTGGGAGTTTCCCGGAAGGGCACGGTCTCTCTTCGGGGGGGTTCGACCTCGTTCAGCAGTGGTATCGTATCCTCTTGTTATTTTCTCTTATCAATATTATCATTGGTGGTAGCAGTAGTGATTTGTGTTATACCTTAGTTACTGGGCTGCTGTTGTCTCAACCCGTGAGAGTTACATTCTCTTGATTCTCCTCCCCATCCCTCCGGGAGCGGGGAGGGTAGGGGAGGGGGGGTGAGTGGACGAGTTGTGTGGGTCGGTTTAAACCACGACAATGCATTACCATAATAATGCTATTGTTACCATGGTCTTAAAGCATATTTTGAGACCAAACAAAATCCTAAAACCTATGGTATATTTACAGTACATCTGTCACTCCCAACAAGTATGACTCAGCTCCAACAGCTCATTACTTACATACAACCAAGTTACTTACTTCTCTCAGGCAAGCAGTCAATAGAACCACAATAAAGGATTTACTTCCATTTTCTGAACTGGTATTAGCATGGAAATATACCTATTTTCAAACACGATAGCTACAAAATTAATAACATTTTGCCATAGTTTTATTTTTAAAGCACATATAATTTCTTCAAAATGGTACTATCTCATTTCTCGGACAGTTTAAAATTCACTGCTAATATTCCTAATCTGTTTTTAACATCCCATCCATTAATAAACAAACAAAAAAAACAAAAGGCAGCTGGTTTTCTAAAGTCTGAAATTCTTTCTGTCTTCACTATGATTTGTACTGTAAATCTAGATGTACCTCTAGGTACACATCAAGCCAGCTCATTTTCAGTAAGACTCCTCCTTAGGACCATGCCTTTTGTCTTATGCTTCCTAGTGCTCCTAAACAAGGATATGCAATAGGAAGAAGCAGGAACTTCCCTTTACAGTGCAAAGGCTTAAATGCCTGAGGACACCAAAACCAAAATCAAAAAACAACAAATCATGGGTACCACAGCAAACACAGTACCTGAAAGAATCAGAACTAATCTTAGGTAAATAAACCCTCCTCAGGGACTTAGCCATTAGGTGGACAATGCTGGTTATGTTCCGGCAGACTACGTTAGGAAGTCTACCAGCAAGCTGATAACAGTGGTGACATGGTGCTACCTATTTTGGAATTCTTAGTGGGAAAACAGGTTTGTGTTCAGAATTCTGCTTAGAATAGGCTTGATATGAAGGAAGAGCAGAAGGGAAGCTAACTGGTTGCCAAGGCAGCCCTGTATACTTCTAGTGTGTGCAATTCCTATCTGTGTGCCAGAGGAAGCTTCTGAATAAAGACAAGTCATCTTATTACAATGGAATATAACCGATATCAGGGGTCTTGACAATGGGCAGTATGAAACTATTACACGGGCATTTTCAGACACATTAAGAGGTTAAAGGGATACTCTGTGACCTTGAGAGAACTAAGACTCTAAACAAGCTCAACATTTTCCTAATGATTAAATATGAAATAGCCTTCCAAGAAGCTTCAGTATCATAAAGCAAGAAACAAATGAACACAAGCCTCTAAAATAAATTTACATATTTAAGCTATTATGATGTAGACCTTAATGTTGCTTAATATGAGGTTAGTGTATTTCAAATTCAATTAATATATAAGCCTATTCAAAATAAAGACTTTCAAAAATCCTAGGCTATGCATGATCTAGCCATACCATGAATTCTTTTCAGGTTTGGCAGATATTTTGCAGACCTATCACAATTTCTGGACCTGTCACGAACAATTTCAAATCATGGATCTTAAATGCTATTTTCAGGGATAAAACCTACATAATGTGGGTGGTCACAAAGCTGGTTTTGCACAAATGTATCTAGATAAGGGAACTAAGTGCTTGATTTCTATCACTGTCCCGTTAGACCATAGTTTATTGAAAAGTATGACACAGAAAAGACGAGGAGAAAGAGCAGCTCAGTGGCATGAAATAAGTTTATATATAAAGACCAGCAAAGGCTCGACAATAGCGGAGCTCTTCAGGCCAGTATAAACTGACACCAGAGTTATCAGTGGACAAACTGATGAAGATAGGGCAATTTTTTTTCTTTTAGGGAGGTACTAAGTTGTTCCAAGTGAACTCCAAGTTCTCTGATGACTTCTGTAGCACCTTCTTGAACTTGTATGTACAAGAACATATATGTAGCAAGAGTGCTGCTATTGAAAGAGGTATAACTGTGGGCAAAAAGCAAAGCTGTTGAGTATTCATTTTAAACTGAATGTACACAGGAAAATGCACTAAAGTTTGTAATCATCTCTTTCATTATTTCCATGGAAAAACACATGTAATATTCACCTCAAAGAACCTGTGGTAGATCCTTTACCATTTGGTATGCATATGTCTGCCTCTGTTTGCATAGCATGCTCTTCTGTTAGTTTTAAAAAGCGAACCTCATGTCAGAACTATACAGAGACTGAGTTTCTGAAAAAAAAAAAAAGAAGAAAAGAAAAAATTAGAGAATATTAACTATTCAGAGATTCTTTAAATGAAGGAGAATTCTGAATCTTTCATATGTTTTGGGGGGAGTTCACCTAGCTGAAGATTTAGAGCCAGAAAAAAGCATGCGAATTATTAAACCACAAAAAAACAAAATTGCACTACTCTGCTCTTCACAATAATTATCACCGGGGTGATATAAGAGGCACTAGCGTTAGGCCTTCTATAGATTACAATATTCCGAGAGAATGACTCACAAAATACCAAGGATTCTCATGCAGAAAAATGTCTTTATACAAGAACACAGAATATGAAATGCACAGACACAGTTCAGAAAGATTAAGATGCGAGAAGTTCAAACCTAACAAAAGAAACACCAATGGGATAAAACCATACGAAAATTTTTGTCACCGTACTATACAATGGGAAAAGGCAGCAGTGACTTGTATAATGTATTTATCTGAAACAACAGAGCTCCCTGCACACACAGGAAGGGCAGATACAGTGGGAACTTCATTGGACTCCCATGACTTCTCAAATATGATGGGTAGCAGCATAGCCACTTCTTCTGCCACTTCCCTCAGGACCCTCAGATACAACTCATCAGGTCCCATGGACTTGTGCACCATCAGGTTCCACAGATGTTCTTAAACCCGATGTTCCCTTGCAGTAGCAGTTCTTTAGTCTCCCAGTCTCTTACAGAAGACCCTGCCTTCTGTAACTTGGGCAGTGTGGCCAGAGCAGTTACTGAGGGAAAAAAGTCATTGAGTAAATCAGCCTGCTCCATATGCTGGGTAGCCAGGTCTCCTGCTTCCTTCCAGAGTGGGGGGGGGCACATTTTCCCTTACCTTCCTTTTATCCCTGACACCTATACAAGCCTTTCTTGTTACCACTGACTCCCTGGCCAGATTTAATTCCATCAGGTATTTAGCTTTCCTATCCTGATCTCTGGATGCTCAGACTATTTCTCTGTATTCCTCCTTTTTTTGTCTGAGTTTGTCCTGTTCTTGTTCATCTACGCTGTTTATATCTTGTCTCCTTTCCAGAAACAAATATACTTGCAAGAGGAATGGACAGGATGAAAGTGGAATACACACAGAGCAAGGTAAATTTGAGCTTATCATGTCTTTTTTTTTTTTTGGGGGGGGGGGAGTGGGGGAGTCCCATATTATATGAAAATATATCATGACAAGATATGAAGGGAATAGAAGGATATTATAAATAATTGTCTCTAAATTGGAGACACATCAATTTGATATGTGAACCACTCGGTGGATGAAGAACTGGCTGGATGGCGGCACACAAAGAGTTGTGGTCAATGGCTCAATGTCCAGCTGGAGACCAGTAACGAGTGCTGTCCCTTAGGGATCGGAGTTGGGACCGGTCTTGTTCAACATCTTTGTCAGTGACATGGACAGTGGGATTGAGTGTGCCCTCAGCAAGTTTTCCGATGACACCAAGCTGTGTGGTTCAGTTGATACGCTGGAGGGAAGGGATGCCATCCAGAGGGACCTTGACACGCTTGTGAGGTGGGCTGATGCCAACCTCATGAAGTTTAACCATGACAAGTGCAAGGTCCTGCACCTGGGTCAGAGCAATCCCAGGCACAGCTACAGGCTGGGTAGAGAAGAGATTCAGAGCAGCCCTGCCCAGAAGGACTTGGGGGTGCTGGTCGATGAGAAACTTAACATAAACCAATAGTGTGCGCTCGCAGCCCAGAAAGCCAACCACATCCTGGGGTGAATCAAAAGGAGCGTGACCAGCAGGTCAGAAGAGGTGATCCTGCCCCTCTACTCTGCTCTTGTGAGACCTCACATGAAGTATTGTGTGCAGTTCTGGTGTCCTCAACATAAAAAGGACATGGAACTGCTGGAACAAGTCCAGAGGAGGGCCACAAGGATGATCAGGGGACTGGAGCACCTCCCGTATGAAGATAGGCTGAGAAAGTTGGGGCTGTTCAGCCTGGAGAAGAGAAGGCTGCGCGGAGACCTCATAGCAGCCTTCCAGTACCTGAAGTGGGCCTACAAGGATGCTAGGGAGGGACTCTTCATTAGGGACTGTAGTGATTAGAACAAGGGGTAATGGGTTCAAACTGAAATGAGAAGTTATTTTCTGTAAGGGTGGTGAGGCACTGGAATGGTTTGCCCAGGGAAGTTATGAATGCTCCATCCCTGGCAGTGTTCAAGGCCAGGTTGGATGAAGCCTTGGGTGAGATGGTTTAGTGTGAGGTGTCCCTGCCCATGGCAGAGGGGCTGGAACTAGATGATCATAAGATCCTTTCCAACCATAACTATTCTATGATTCTATGATAAAGCTAAAGTGAGAGATTCACCTGATAAAACAAAGATCGACATGGGCTGGTATCAGACAAAAAAGCATTCATATCAGCAGTTCAATTGAACTTAAAAGGAGTATCTGAAATAAAGAGTTGTCTGCAATACCTTATTCAACTGTTGGAACACACAATTGGTTTTTTAACACTTTTCAAGAAAAAATTAAGCAATGCCCAAAGAGGATAACATATCCTGAAGAGATATACTAAGAAAAAACTGTATTAGAAACTAAAACAGTGACCACTGGACAATTTCAAGTACCCAAAGAAGTACTAATGAGGTGTGCCAAAAACCAGGAGATTTCTATTAAGAGTAAAATGTAGATAAAGGTACATTTGATCAGCCTTGAAGTATGATCAGACATCAGACTAAAGAATTTAAAGTAATTCATGTTTTAAAATCTGTACTGAGATATGAATGTTCAAATAATTTAAAGTGCTTCCATTGAGAAATTAAGATAAAAGCGTACAAACTTTTACAGAGGGTACTTGAGAGTGATTTACAGATCACACGCATGCACAGGGAGCTAATCTCATGAATGTGTTTGCAAAGTGCACAGCAGAAAAGAGACTATAGAAACTAAGATTTTACATCTAAGTTTAAAAATATGTTTGTTGTGATTCAAAGCTAATTTTATTCATTACTCAGCCAACATATTAGTGCAGACAATATTCTCTCACTTCTTCTGAGTCTTTTTTAATCTTATCTGGATTTATTTTTGAGTAATCAAAAGTTATAGACTTGATATCTCATGAGTTAAATATATGCCTAGTGTCCTTGTTGTTTGTTTTGTATATATTCAGTTTTCTAGTGAGTCCCTAAAGCAAGGATTAAAAAAAAAAAAAAAATCTAAGAAAGTTATTTCAGTAAGAAAGAATCAGCAATTTGATTTCTTCCAATGTGTTAAGTAAACATTCCCATTCAGATATCAATTGATCCAAGTTGGTGTTACTAAAGGTAGCTGAAAATTTAATGTTAGGCATTCCTTCAGCAGATGTACACGTTCAGGTCCAGGATAACAAAGCAAAAGTCAAGAGCATTTAATTCATCTTCCCTTTCAATAAGTAAAATTATTCAACAAAACTTTAATTTGAATTATATACCAAAAGAAACCTAAAGATACCCACAAAACATTTATAAATAGAACTGCTGGGAATTTTCTGACTAAACTGAAGTGACAATTTTTCAAAGTTAAAATGTTTTGCAGAAATGTCACTGATTCAACAGGCGCTCATCAGTGCACTGGCAGAGTACCCACCAGGGCCTGGCTGGGTCCTGGCTGGGACCCAGGCTCCTGCAGCTCCAGACAGACATGCTATGTTCAATTTTCTGAGAGCCAGGGCATTAAAAATCTTCAGTGGCTTATAGTAAAATTCCAAAACCTTGAACTTAAGCTAGCCTGAAGCTCTTGGAGTCTCCAGACTCAATACTGTGGAGCCAGAAGCCTGGACAGTAGGACACACCAGCCTCAACCCAGCGCAGCTCCTCTTGTACCTGAAGCAATGCACACTGTGGCTCCAAGAGCGTCAGCTGAATTCACTGCTACAGAGTTTTCAGATTTCATGTACTAACACTGGAAGCCTTGGCTTTTGGGGTGTGCTTGTAAGCACGGCTTCACAGATGCAGAAATTCAGCTGGAAATTTATTTATGACAGGCATTTTTTTGAGTTACGTTTAAAAACATAAGTCATGTCCATGACTGTAGCATATTCTAAGTGCATTTGAGCTAGGTTTAAACTACCTATATCAGGAATTGCTAGCAATATAGTTATAGTGCCACTAGCTGACCATCCAGTTAAGTACCATCTTCCTGAATGCAATTTAGTCTGCTGCATAGCCATGAAGTACTGAGGCTGACTGACCAGCTGACTGGTAAGAAAACCACAAGTCACTTTGTCTTGACTGGATTTCTATTTCTTGCTGATTAAGTCAGGATGGCTAAATCAAGAATACACCACGCTTCCAAGTGAAGGCAAAACTTTGATCTCTAAAGGTAAGGCTATTTTTTTTACGGCCAGAATAAAAATGCACATGGAAAAAGCATGGAATTTACTGGCAGGTGTGAGGGGAAATGAATGGTAGCTGCACTATTGACTGCAGAAAAAATATATATGATGTGTCAACACATGGCCAAGTGTGAAGAATGCATGCCTGCATGCATAAAAGAATATATCTATTCACAGTACTAAGCAATTTGCAGTTTAAGGAGTAGCTATAGTCATATCTGTTGAACCCATAACGAAATCCCTGGTTGCTGTAAGGTTTGGTTAAATTTAAACTTAAAATTAACCTGTAAATACACGCCTATCCTACCAACTTACTCATTGTAAAGAGAGTTGACAGCCTTATGATGACATTCTGTGGGACCAATGCTAATACCATAAGTACTTTCTAGTTTCCTACTAGACCAAATTACAGATCTTGCTTAGGACTTAAACTTAGACTTTGTCAGTGAGATAAAAGACAGGCATAGAGAAATTCCAAAAAACTTTCATTAATTCATCTTTGGAAAAAGGATGTTGTTGCATAAATATCAAATGGAATTTCCTAATGGCCCATGCTACTTCAATATGCTTTTAAAAAATCATGTATTTGAATCGTTATAGCAATATAAAACTTTGTATCTCTTTCAGAGTGGAAAGTTGCAAGCACTGTAATACTGTCTGGGATTTAAGTTTATTTTATTATTTTAGGCAGGCAAGGTTTGAGGGCTGGTTCTGTTTCATTGAGTTGCTTTGTTTGTTTTTCCCCTTTATTATTTCCTGGGACCCTAAAAGACTGACTGCTTGACAGAGATACTTGGTTCTGGGCACTTGCTTTCCCTCATTATCTCTGAAGAGGAAAAAAAAACTCTTTTGTTCCCCTTATCGCTTCACTAACTTATCCAAATGTTCATTTCTCTTTTAAGAAGAAAAAGACTACTGAAATCATGCAGAAACTATGCCTTATATATTAAGAAAAACATTACCATTCACGCAAAGTGCTAAGCACTCAGATAATAAAACAGAATCATCCTATTTCTGGGGTTTTCCATTTCATTTTTTTTTTTCATTTTCAGCTTAACTTGAGCAATTTAAGACAGACTTTGTGTGATATAAAAGAAACATTTTCTACACCAAACTCCAGGATTATATTACAAAAAATTTATCTGCCTTCAGTCACGACATTTTTATACAACATCATTAGAAAAAAGCAAATAACTGGTGACACTTCAGATGGTTTGAACTGGCAGAGCTCTTCTACCTCCAGTGAAGTTCTGCCAATTTCCACACAGTCTGAGTCTGGACCTTAAACTTATACCATAAAATTCAAAAGAAATAAATTGCAAATTTTCTCTCCCTAAATAACACATGTTCAAGGAAAACAAAAGTCCTACACTCAAATAACTTTAAAAGCATGTGATAAAGTTTACTTATTTACTGGTAACTGCACCTGAGTTACATTACTGGCAAGATTGATGTCAGAGGTGAAAAATTCACATTGTGATAAATGCAATGAGGCTTTTCAGTTTGAGAAAGATTTTTAAGAAACTTGATTATTTGACTAATTTTTCCTTTCTTCTTGTCCATAATGAAGGGAAAATTCTACATTCCCATGAAACACACATAATTGTTTTCTTTTCTCATCTGTGTCCATATGGTACGACAAGCTTGAATCCAAAACATTTTCTCATGAGGAAGGGTAAATGCCTTATCATTACTTTGAGCATATGGTAACATTTTTTATTGTTCTTCTATTTATAAATACTTTATTATAATTCATTAGATGATATAGAGCATGCATCCAATCTGCATATACAACAAGCAGGCATTCTATGTACCCTGCTTCAGCAAGCTGCACAGGTATAACAGTCATTAGAGTCACTTACAGCAACTGCATCTGTGAATTGTTAAAAATAAAGTGTATTGTGCAATCTTAATTCCTTCTTAAACTTTATAACCGGCAATACAATAATTTTTATTTCCAGTTCTGAATATTTCAATCTAAAGCAAACCCTGTGTCTGTTTTCAGTGCATGATATGCACAGTAATTCTCCACTAGCACCACTCTGTGACGCTTCCCCTTTCAGAGGACATCACTTCTCATGAACCAGCAAGTCCAAGATTTTTTTCATTAAAAAAGTGTACCAGGACTTTCCTTCAAGGCTTTCTAGTCAAACCAACAGAATTCCAAAGAGCTTTAAGGCTTTGTTTAAGGCCTCTAAGACGATTCAGTATAAGCCCTCAAATCAAGTGAAATTTGTTAAATGTAAGAGACAGAAGCATCACCTGATAAACCATGATAATCAGAGTTGCTGCACTTCATTATTTATCAGTGACCTGCTTTAGCGAAAAAAGACTACTCAGTTTCTGTACTGTCAACGCAAAGACTCTGGCCTGCCCTTCAGAGACTGTCCATTGCTCTCACCTAGATGGCAAAAGGAACCTAAGGCACAGGTTAGCCAGCTTAATTAGATGGAACATATGGGGTTATGCAATTTTTCCTTCTACATATGAAAACATATAGAATTTCATTGAAAGAAGAGTTGCCTATTTTTTTTAGAGATCAGGAGAAAGGCAAGAAAAGTGGTTAACAGCAATGGCCCGGGAAAAGCAATTTTGACACTGCACACAGAATTGTCAGCTAATCTAAATCAACATAGCACTTACTCTTTCACAGAGCTCTGCAGACTTGTGAAAGCTAAGAACCTGGCTATATATGCAGCCAGGAAAAACTATGATTAACAGTTAATCCAGGAGAATAGTTATCTGGAAGAGGAGGTGCCTGTAAAGAGGACAGATCCACCTAAGGTACATTCTAAATTGTTCATCTTTAAGATAAATGAGTTCAACATTTCTAGTTCTGAGGACCCAGCAGTGGTTTTGGGACTGTCCTTACATGTCACTTTTCTAGATAGTTTCAATGTGCACATTCAGTCACAAGAAAGGCATTTGGCTATTGGACTTCATAGGCTGCCATTCTGCATCTCAGCCTAAGCAAATAAGGCCGAAAAAGAAAATTTTCTTATGGGCTCAATCCTAGCCACAGGCAAGAACCAGAAAATGAGGAACATGGGAATGCATCCATACCTTCATTGCTGCACACCTCCTGTAACTACTCTACCTAACAGTACAAAGACACAACACTCCTGTACAGGGTAGCCCAAGCAAACTTCGTCAGAGAATGGAAAAAATCTCAGGAAGTAAAATCTATTAGTCAGGTATCATTAGGTAACACAAAGGCCTTGCTCACCACTCTCAAACCCTCATCTGCTGCCCACAACAGTGCAATGGCATAGAATCAAACCAAGTAACCCAGGCTATTTTCCACCTCTAATTTCCATTTCTTTTTTTTACTTGAATTCTTGCCTTTTGGAAGTTTATTCCCATTCCTAACGAAAAACAACTTCTGGAGGTATATTACAGATAAGCAACAAAAATGTTGGCAGCCACCATAATCAGAAGGGAAAAAATTAGTTAGCTCTTTGAAATAATACTTAAAAACAAATAAAACTAAACCACTTAATTTTTTCAAAGGCCCACAGCAATTTCAGGGTAGCTGCTGTCAAGAAGAGTCATACAGGCTGTCAGAAAGCAAATGTACCTTCTGGCTGTGAAGATTGCTGGTCCCTAAGGAAGCCATGTTTCCAAAATTATTTAAATTTGAGAAAGACATCCTTTTTTATTATTATTTTTTATCTTTTATTAGAATGGCAATGTATCATCTCAACATAACTATAAGTCCTTAGCAGTAATAACTCATATAATAGAATCTCACTAGTGAAAACCTCCAGCTATCAAGGCAAGTTTTACAGGGTGAATTTCTCAAGAGCTTGGTTCACTGGTTTGATATCTGCAAGCCAGAGCTATTTAGGTTTACACTCAGTGTCTGACATGTTGAAGATTTTATTGCATTCAGAAACTGGCAGAGCACAGACTGAGAAAAATGTGTAACAGGCAAGTGGAGAGTGTGTTGTCAGAGTCTTAGTTCATTTAAGGTTACAAGAAGAGTACTTCGACATCTCAGTCAAGTATGTAGAATTCTTAACTTTCAATTCAGACTAGTATTAGGAATGGCCATATGTAAAAGGTTTGAGAAAGTAACTTTTTTTCTTTTTCAGATTTCTCATCCTGTTTTGTTTTTAATCTTCATTTCTTATTTTAGTCCACTGCAGTTATTTACATAAATATACATGATAATGTTACTATTATATTTAGGTGATTACGTTAACAGCATTAGAGCTGGCACAGAAAAAGAGAGAAAATCGTTGTAAATTATTTTCTTAAATTAGAAACAATTGCTATTATTTTACTAAAGCATTACCTATACTTTCAATTTTTGCAAAAACTTGTGCAGCATTCCAACAACAGCAAGTTCCCTCCTAAGTTCTGTGGGAAATTTTTTTCTTATAAGCAGGCCAAAATATATTGCAGAAATATTGCCCCTTTTTGGTACAGAATTCCAGCAACGCATAGTTCACATCTTGGACAGATCCTGGAAATGCAGAGGGGCGTGAAAATGAAAAGTAATGAGGGTGGAGAGGAAGGAAACATTCCAAACTTGTCAAGCCTCAAGAAATGTTAAGTTTGGGTCCAGTTCAAGTTTTGGTTGAAGATTCAACTCAGTTTTTATTTTCTTCAAAATGCCTGAGCACCCTTAGGGAGTATTCTCTTCCTAGAGAGCTCTTAGAAAAGCATATTTTTCACTGACAAAAGGATCAGCAAATGGACTCTGATGCCAAAAGTTTGAAGTTAAACCAGTTACTGTGGCAAGTCCCACTCATATGTTTGTTCCTTAAAAAGGCTTTTTTCCTTAAAAAGGATTTAAGAGATTATGCAGAACTTGTATATTTAGTGATTCTTCATATTTCCAAATGAAACAGAGGCAGTTGTCTATTACACTACAGGAATTGAAGCAAAAATTACTTCTTTATGCTTTAGTTTCAAAGTTTTTTACACACTGAAGTTGTTCCTTTAAAACATATTTTCTAAAGACATTTACAGCTAGAAATGTGCTGCTGATCCAAAACATCAAGAAAAGGAACAGAGGAAGAGGGAGGATCTCTGAATAATTTAAAGCAGCCTCCTCATTCAAAAGTCATTCTCTTTTTAATCTCTTACACTTTGTAGCCAGAGACTTTATGTTGGGCTCTGGCAGAAAGTCAGGAAACAATATATCTGCAGCTTTAGAGCAGGATGAAAAGAAACAACAAAAAGTACAGGAGACCTACTACAAGTTCTACTTTTACACAAAGTTTGTTTTCCAGATATTTGTCTGCATCCACACAAAAACTCCACTGCCTGAGGACAGAATCTCTCCACCACCTGCCCTCTATCTATACAGGACATGAGCATGCATGTACATGCATGAGCATGAGTACACAATTTGTCTGCTAGGAACAGATGCCTTTGATTAACCGTTGATATTTCTGTTATTTTTGATGAGTTCTCCTGGAATAAAAACTTGAATAAATTATTTGCATCACTGAAAAAGACAACAATTAAAAACTGAGACAGGCTAAAATTTCCCTAGCCAGAGTCTATGAAAAACAGGCTTTGATAAACTCCAATACTTCCCTTTTTTTCCTGCCATAATCACTTCTCAAAAGCCCAGACAGGCCTATTTTAGAAGATTCAATATGGGAGTAACAGCCACCTGTCTTGAAGGAATACTTAACAAATATCCCTAGGAAGAATCAGATAACCTCGAGAAGAAAAGCTTCTCAGATACAACATACTTGAAAGCTGACTATAGAAATTAGTAGTGCACAGAATTATCAACTTTTCCAACCCTTAAGGCACAGCGTTTAGGACAGCCACTTGTCTTTTCTATACCCTGAGAAATATTCTCAAACTTTTGCATTATATTTGCCATTTACAAAAGACTTCTTGTTCTCCTACTTCCCCCTCCATTTAGCTCTTCTTCCATGATATCTTTAATTGAAATGCATACAAAGAGAAACAATATTAAAAACTAAGATTAGTTTCTTTTGCTTCGAATTAGCATTTAGAACACTGCAACATCCCATCAACATTAAGCTTCTGAGAGACCACCAATAAACGTTTCATGAATGACAGTGTGAGAGTCACTAACACCTTCAATCATTGTTGTGGAATTCTGATCCTCTACAGAAGAGATCACATAACTATTTACCAGTGAGCCTGTGACTTTATTCTCAAAACTCACGCAAAAGATGTCTAAGAATAGGGGATTAATTGCCATGCCATGCTTGTGTGGCCTCAACTAAAGCTTCCATTTAGTGCTTGCAAATCACTTCAGTAAATGCCTAATTGTGAAGTTCTAGAACACCTCCCATACAAAGACAAGCTAAGAAAATTGGGGCTGTTCAGCCTGGAGACCTTATAGCAACCTTCCAGTGTCTGAGGGGAGCCTACAAGGATGCCAGAGAGGGACTCCTCATCAGGGACTGTAGTGATAGGATAATGAACAGTAATGGCTTCAGACTTACACAGGGGAGATTTAAGAAAACATTCTCTACTGTGAGGGTGGTGAGGCACTGCAACAGGCTGACCAAGGAAGCTGTGAATGCTCCATGCCTGGCAGTGTTCAAGGCCAGGTTGGACAGAGCCTTGAGCAACCTGGTCTAGTAGGAGGTGCTCCTGGTCATGGCAGGGGGCCTGGAACTAGATGATCTTAAGGCCCTTTCCAACCCAAACCTTTCTATGATTCTATGATTCCAAGCACAGAATTCACTTCTGACTGTCACTGCTCATGACTACAACTAAGGGCACTTGCGCAGATAGGCATACATTGATGTGTATATAAAATGTAGGACTGGCTTTCAAATCTGTCCGAGTGTCTCTCATGTTGTGCCCGTCTCTCAGGTTAGATCACAGGAAAGAATCCGAGAAGTTCAAAACATGAAGCAGATAGAAAACTGTAAAAAGAAGAAGGGGAATGTATTTAGATATGAAGAAAGGATAGCAAGTTCAATCATTTCACAGGTACGTCTATTGTTGCTAAGCACATATCCTGAAGCTAAGCACTGTAGTTTAAAGACAGGCCACAGGAGGAAAGCAAACTTGGCAACCTGACAAGCTTTATTTTAAAAAGAAAATAATTCTGATTGTTTGGTAAAGTTACTGCTCACTGGCAAAGTTATCCTCTCATAATATACTACCGTTATCACAGCCACCTGTTGTCTTAGGCACAAAAATACATTTTTAGCCTGAAGATTCATGAAAAACAAATTTCTACAAATCAATACAGTAAGGAGCATTACAGTCAGACAACACACACTCCTTAAGTCATGGTAGACTCTAATCCAGTCAAGAATATACTTGACCACCCTTTAACCACACTCTTCCAGGGTAACTTCTTTCAGTCACTGCCCAATGTGGCAACCCTCTAGATGTCATGCAGAAAGGCAGAAAATAAACTACTCTATTCCCTGGCGCCAGGCGGGGCTGGGGGCTCAGAGGGAAAAGCTCCTTTGCAGTCATGCTTTTCTTTGCAATCCAGATCCAGAGCAGAGCAAGACGGAATGTTCTGCTAAAGTTTTGCAAAACATAAGCAGAAACAACCATATGCACTTGCAGGTCCTCACATGTTGCAGCCAAAACAGACTACAGAATAGGAGGCATCTTAACCCACAGCAAACCATCACAACAGTAACACTGTCTTGAACTGCAGCCGCTCTCGGCACCCTGAGTACAAGCAGGATATGCAAAGAACTCAGTAACATCATAACAATTTAGCTGAGTGTGCAAAAAGACCCATTTTCATCTTTTCAGGGAAAATCCTGGTTTCCTAAGAAGCTGGAAGTCCATGATAAAATATTTTAACTGATTGTACATTACCGTTAAACTGGGCTATACAGAATATATTTATCTTTCACAGACATTTTTTCCTTGCCATAATACCTTTTTCTTCTCATCTTTACTGTAATTCCTGTTAATTAGAGATTCAAAACAAAACTACTCAGGGTGGAAGGTGCATTTTCCTTTCTTTTGTCCTTAAGGTGAAACATATTTTCTTTGACCATAATCCATCTCCTCTATTAAATTGTTTGAAACTGTTTCCTCCCCTTAATTGTTGACACAGTTTACCTATGCCTATGTAATTTGCTCATTGAAGTTTTTAACATTAATGTGCATGGTGTTGTCTTTTCAAGCCCACTCGAACTTTTACAAGACTGCAATCCTTTTTGGCTTTGCTTTCTCTTCAGTGGTCACACAGTAGCACATAGTACGCAGCATGAAGAGCTAAACTATTCTCCCAATTCTTACATCTGGCTTACTGTATCCCACGCATCTTGCATATTTTAACTGAAGGGCACGAAAGATCTCCAGCTGATCATTGATACTTTTAAACTGGCACATAATGATAATACTGAGTTCTGAAGGGAGTCCTTCATAAATCTCAGCATATGTCTTTATGTTGAAATAATTAAGCTGCATCTGGATACAAGAAGCAGATCAGAACACCTCTCAGTGGACTGTGCAAGGACAGTGGACTGGGTTCACTGTCCTGGGTTCAGCAGCAGCAGTCATTTTTTCTCCTTCTTATTAGCTGGTGCAGTGCTGTGGTTTTGACTTTTGGCCTGGGAACAGAGCTGATAACACCTATATTTTTTTATTTACTGCTCAAATGATTAGTCTGGCCAAGGACTTTCTGAGCCTCATGCTCTGCCAGGGAAGAGGGGAAGCCAGGAGGAAGCAGAGACAGGACACCTGACCCAAACTAGCCAAAGAGGCATTCCGTATCACAGCACATCATGCCCAGGATGTAACTGGGAGTTACTCGGAATGGCTAGTTGACGGTGGGGTGGGGTGAGTTACGGTCGGTGGGTGGTGAGGCGTTGTATTCTCTTCCCTCGTTATTTCCTTTATCATTATTATTATTGGTGGTAGCAGCAGTGATTTGTGTTCTACCTTAGTTACTAAACTGTTCTTATCTCAACCTGTGGGAGTTACACTCTTCGATTCTCCTCCCCATCCCTCCGGGAGCAGGGGGAGGGAAAGAAGGGGGGAGGAGTGAGAGAGAAACTGCTTGGCTGATTTATGGGTGATGGGGTTTAAACCACGACATTCACTGTTATGGAATCACTATCACATCCTCACACATTTTAAGATAGAAAGATTGAATATTTAGGCTAAATCTTTGAACAAACAGGAAGAAGAATAACCAAGCCATTTTTAATTTGCATCTCCCAAATTTATTATGAAATTAAATTACCCTCTTTTTATCTTTTTTTTTTTTTTTTTAAGTAATTTTCTGGCAGTCTCTAAATAAAAAACATTATAAGGAACCTAAGTCAGCCAAAGCCACAAAAGGTGCCCTTTGCTATTAGTTGCACTATCTTTGTGCAAGTTTGTATGAGAATCATCTTCGCAGATGAATCAACAGTTGGATCAAAATCTAAAAATTGCTATGCACTAGGGTGGCACACTCAACACAAAGCCAAAGAAACATGATAACAACAAGAATAAAAAGCAAATTTTAACTCGTTATATAGTAGAAAAAATTACATAGAACATTACAAAATGCTTCCGCAAAGTTCCTAGCCATTGCACTTGAATCTAATATAGAATTGAAAGTTACCATAATCATGGTTGTCAGTAACCAGTAGCATGGTTTGGGAGGAGAAATTGATAGCAAGTGCAAATGTAGGCATCAAATATTTCAAGTATCTTGTTGTTGCCAGCTTTGTCTAATATTTTATATTAACTTTATGGTACTAAATAACAACAAAAACTTCTTGAAAGAGTTCTTTAAATAGCAAACAAGAAAAACTTTGACATTGAATTAATACAACTAAAACAAGCAAGTCAACTGGTATGTGCAGTGTAACCAGGTGCTATATCCATGCTTAGAGAATAGTTTTAATCTTTGAAAATGTTTTCTTTTTTGGCAAATTTGATTAAAAGTTTAACATATTAAAGGTTTAATACAGTTACTTCAAGGAAAGCAGAATCTGGACTGCACATCATTAATGACAATAAAGTACAATGCAACACCAACCCAAAAAAAAAAAATATAGGGACACCAGATAGTAGGCAGTAACAACCAAAGAGGGATAGATAGAACCATAAATTCAGTTGAGTTTTCAGGTAACGAGTTACCTTTTAAGCTGCATGTGGTAGGGAGATATGCTGATCTGAAGGGCAGCTTTGCCAGAGTGAGGTTTATGCATTGGTCCTGTGCACACCCATCCCTGTTGTGCAAACTTCAGCTGCGCTGAGAGTAGTTGAGGACTGAAAAACAAAAACCAATAACACAAAAATAAACAAAAAAAACCCCAGAAGTTGGAGGAATTTGAGTATGCAGGGTGGTTTGTGGGCACCTGAAATCTGAAACCCACCAAAAGACTAGAAATTATTTAGAGTCTTCATGCATATGCTTCCCAAAGCTATTCCAAATACTAGAATGGTACATAATCAGGCCCACCAGTTAGGAAATGTAACTAAACCAATTGTAAGAGACTCACACAAACAGCACAGCAAGATAAACTGTACTACACGAGTTCTTAGGCTTTACAATCAATAATACAACAAAATTTAATAGCTCCTTCACTCCTAACCATGACATTCAACAAGACAAATCCATGTCATATTAATCTAAAAGCATACAACTGGCTTTTCAGATCCCATCTGTTTGGTCAAAATCTAATTAAAGATTTTTTTAAGTAGAAGAATAATTTGCTAACTGTAAAGACACCCAATGAATTTCAAAAGATCTGTGTATCAAAAATTCAGCATTATTATTTATCGATTTTCTATTTCTACTTAAATCAGTGTTGTCAAGCTTGAGTCCTATGACAGTAGAAAAACTGTTTTATTAAGCAAATTAATATCCATGTCATGTTGGTGGATTTTGTTCTTCCATGGAATTTGGTTAAACAACAATATTGGCCAGTCACAAATTTAAGAGTTTGCAAATCTTTAAAAAGAAATCCCCCAAACTATTGGAAGAATGCAGGATATTTTATTTTTATTTCATTCTGAAAACTCACAAGTAGAAAAGAAGTCAAAGTCTGCGTTAAGAAGAAATTAATTTCTGAAATTTATATATTGCTTGCAAAGATTCCTTTCATTAAGTCTGCAAGTGATTCTTTCAGCCACTAGGAGAATCCCTGAAAATACTCACGGGACTTTGACTGGAAATGGTACCCTACTTTCAAATGTTGATTTGCTGAAATTACAAAGTGAAGTATTTTCTCCAATATATCTGTCATTTCCTTGTATTAGTTTTCAGAGTATAGATATAGAACAATGAGAAGCAATTTCTGTATTATTGTTATTAACATTTAATTACAAGATATATTAACACTGTCTTTGCAAATTCATGGCATCTAGGAATACAAAATGAACTACAGTGAATAGAAGTGACATGCAAATAAAAATTCATCCCATCCAAACAGACCCATATACAACTGACTAAATGACACAGATGCAAAGGAAATTTTAGTCTTGTGCCCTCCCCTGGAAACACTATCCATCTACCCTGTCAGACAGAAAAAGGAGGCCAGAACATCCTGTGAAATCACTGTTTATAGTCTCTGGAGATAGCCCACTTCCTTCCCAAGACAGGTTAGTGGTACTAAACATTCTCACCCTATGTTATAGGATGACTGGCAAAGTTTAACTAAATTTAATATTCATGTATCTTTGAGACTGGGATCCATCAGCAGTTAATGCATCAGCTGGTCACTAGCAGGAATGTTACACAAGTTACTCAGAGAGGAAAGAAGAATAGTGAATTCATTCCACTTCACAGTGGTAAAAATAACTGCATGTGAGGTGAGACAAAGGAGTACGTGATCCAGAACTTGAAAGTCACAGAGTAAACATCCAGAAGGGGCACATAGTTATCTATTTTCTATTAAACCACTTTGAGTTGTGTCATTGTAACAGGCATTCCAATTTTGCCCAGTAACTTTTATATTGAGCAGAATAATTTATGTTTTGCTAGACAACACTTTTCCAATAAAGTATCTGATCACGATTTGAACACACAAATCATATGGAACTCCACTTAGTGAGTTGCACCATTGTATGGCGAGGGCCATCTGTCTCACTTCAGCTTCCAGTCCATCATCCAAGCTACACCTTTACAACATCATACTTTTGTCTGCACAGTGAGTCACTCCTAAATCCCCTTAAAAAAAAAAAAATACATATCAGGCTTTCTAAAGCTCTCAAAGTAGCCATTTTCTTCACTACTGGCATAATCTTGGCAGTTATTTTCTGTATCATCTCCTACATTTCCATATCTTTTAAGTAAGTGATATCAAAATTGTATACAGTAGTCTACTAATGGCATTTTACAGGGATTGAAAAAAACTTTCAATTGCCAGCTCACATGCCTATGGTTGACACCAGCCTCTACCTCCACACTGATCTGGGGGCTCACAATCAGATGCTCATCCACAGTAACTATCTTCTTCGCCAGAAGCCCCAGTTTTCAGACCACCATTCCCCATTCTCTCACCTTGTTCCTAGCTATAAGCAGCATCTGCTGGGATTAATGCACTTGTTATTTTAGAGGACTACACCAGCAACAACCAGCATTTTGGTTTAGACGACTCCAGATGATTGTCCTTGTCATGCTTATTTCCCAGTTTGTTAGCCTTTTTGCCATCATGTATTTCAGCAGCAGCTATAGCACTGAGATATAGACATGGCTTGTGACATTGTCAGCTAATTCGCAACTGTCAGAATGCCCAGGAAATATATATGAAAACCTGTCTTTATGCATATTATCATACTTTTGCTATTTAAGTCTTAGTAAAGTCATATGAAATTAGTCATTATGATTGGAATAAAAGTCCTGGCAGCTGGGAACTCTCTTTTTTTACTTTTAATTACCAGGTAACACAACCATCTATTGGTATCGTGGTCCTTCTGCACAGTCACATTAATAAAATTGTTTAATTTGGGAGGCCACTTGGCCTTTCCTTCAGTATCTTGTATACGTTGCTCATTTTGACAGTGTGTTTGTTTCACATTTGCTTCTGAACACATAATACTTATTTCTCTAAGTTCTGCTTTTATAAATAAAGCAGGAAAAGCAGTTTTGCTTGATTGAAATTGAAATTTACATCAATAAAGCTCTTTGGGCACATACAAGAATAACAATGTTTTGTTCATGCCCTCAATTTCTTTTATATGCAAATTATTCATTTACTTACACTAAATGTTTGAAAGAAAATATGCAATTAATTGGCCTGCAACAATATCTTCATTGTGAAATTTATTTCCGAGGTAGTTAGGTGTCGTGGTTTAAACCGATCCACACAGCTCGTCCATTCACCCCCCCACCAACCCTCCCCACTCCCGGAGGGATGGGAGGAGAATCAAGAGAATGTAACTCCCACGGGTTGAGACAACAACAGCCCAGTAACTAAGGTATAACACAAATAACTACTGCTACCACCAATGATAATATTGATAAGAGAAAATAACAAGAGAATACGATACCACTGCCGAACGAGTTCAAACCCCCCCCCCCCCCCCCCCCCGAAGAGAGAGTGTGCCCTTCCGGGAAACTCCCAGTTACCTCCCTGGGCATGCCGTGCTGTGGTATGGAATACCTCTTTGGCTAGTTTGGGTCAGGTGTCCTGTCTCTGCTTCCTCCCGGCCTCCCCTCATCCCCGGCAGAGCATGAGGCTCACAATGTCCTTGGCCAGAATAAACATTACTTAACAACAATTAAAAACAATTGGTGTTATCAGCTCTCTGCCCAGGCTGGAAGTCAAAACACAGAGCTTGCACCAGTTACTAAGAAGGAGCAAAACGGCTCCTGGTAAACCCAGGACATTAGGGTAAAATTGAAAGAAAAATTGGGGGCCGTCAAGGCCACTGTTATTCTAAAACTCTTAAGTCTCATTTAACTAAAGAGCAAATAATGAGATACATGCATTCACAGCATTTAGATTTATGCAAAATGTGTGATTATTAACATAAAAATTAATATGAAATATATTGTTCAATGGCTAGAAATAGTGGACACCAACCCTGTAATTTCACACGACAAAGAAATCAATCCTTCTATGGGCTCCCAATGGGCCAGTCTGCCACCCCTACTTTTTCCTGCCCCTTGCCTTGCATAAGCTCCACTGCATAAGGCGTGACATCAGTGAAATCTGCTGAAAATAGGTTTTCCTTCTTTTTGGCACAGTAATTTCTCTGATGGATCAGTGGGTTACGATTTAGCCCACTCAGCAGTAACATGACCAGTACAGCAAATGCAAGAGAGCAGCAGGAGCATCCAGCTTGGAAAATGAGTGATCACCTCTTGGCAGTGCAGTCTCAGGTCAATAGGTAAGCTAAAGCTTACTGTGACACTGCATTTGTAGAGAAATAAAAAACGATCTATCTTTTAAAGGGAACAGCAAAGCTATCTCCTGCATAACAAGGACTTCAGGAGAGCAGACTGTGGGATCTGCTTGATAGAGCTTGCACCAGTTACTAAGAAGGAGCAAAACGGCTACTGGTAAACCCAGGACAGGTACCATGGAATAAAGCCCTGGAGGGAGAGGACCCAAGAAAGCTGGTTATTATTCAAGGATCACCTCCTCCAAGCTCAGGAGCGATGCATTCCAACAAAGAGGAAGCTGGGCAAGAATGCCAGGAGGCCTGCCCGGAGGAGCAAGGAGCTTCTGGAAAAACTCTAACACAAAAAGGAAGACTATGCAGCATGGAAGCAAGGTCATGTAGCCTGGGAGGAATAAAGAGAAATAATCTGAGCAGCCAGGGATCAGGAGAGGAGAGCTAAAGCTCTGATAGAATTAAAACTAGCCAGGGACATCAAGGACAACAAGAAAAGCTTCTATAGGTCCATCAGGGATAAAAGGAAGATGAGGGAAAATGTGGGTTCCCTCCAGAAAGAAACAGGAGACCTGGTTACGAAGGCTATGAAGAAGACTGAATCATTCAATGACTTTATTGACTTGGTCTTCATCGGCAAGAGCTCCGGGTACACTGCCCAAGTCGTGGAAGGCAAAGGCAGGGACTGGAAGAGTGAAGAACCACCCAATGTAGGAGATCACATTAGAGAACATCTGTGGAACCTGATGAGATGCATCCATGCATCCTGAGGGAAGTGATGAAGTGGCTAAGCCACTATCCCTCATATTTGAGAAGTCATGGCAGTCAGGCAAAATTCCCACTGACTGGAAAAAGGGAAATATAATCTTCATTTTTAAAAAGGGATAAAAAGAAGACCTGAGAAACTACAGGCCAGGTTGTCTCATCACAGTGCCCAGCAAGATCATGGAGGGATGTGGACCTGTTGCAGCGAGTCCAGAGGAGGTCCACAAGATTCTCCAAGGGCTTCAGCAGCTCTCCTATAGAGACAGGCTGAGAAAGCTATGCTTTTTCAGCCTGGAGGAGGCTCTGGGGAGATAACAGAGTAGCTTCCAGTACCTGAAGGGACCTACAGGAAAGCTGGAGAGGGACTATTTACAAGGACATGTAGGGATATGACTAGGAGGAATGGCTTGAAACTGAAAGAGGGTTCATTTAGATCAGATATAAGAAAGAAATTCTTCACTGTGAGGGTGGTAAGGCACTGGCACAGGTTTCTCAGAGAAGTTGTGGATGTCCCATCCCTGGAAGTGTTCAAAGCCAGCCTGGTTGGATGGGGCTTTCAGCAACCTGATTTAGTATAAGGTGTCCCTCTCCATGGCAGGAGGGCTGGAACTTCAACATATCTTCCAACCCAAACCCAAACCATTCTACGATGCTATGAAATTATTTAGAGTCTTCATGCATATGCTTCCCAAAGCTATTCCAAACCATTCTACGATGCTATGAAAAATGCAGGTGAGTTTGAAGAAGAAATAATTAACATTCTTTAACTCCCCTTTGTCAACTCCAAATGAAAGAGGCTGTAAAAACTAGTACCTTCCAACAAGAATTTCCTTCAAGCAATGGAGGATAAGCAAGATATGAAGAAACTTCACAAACTGAACAACATAATCCACCTTTGAACAGTACTGCCCCGTCTCCATGGACACCATTCTGCGCAGTGTTATCCCACATGACAGCCAGCCTTAAGTACCTAATAAAGCCAATACTGACTTCTAGCCTCAATGCATTATAAAAGCCATACATTTTACCTTAATAAAAAACGTCAATTTCAGCTGGTTATGTTTCCTCTAAACCTTACAAACAAGCACAAGCATCAAAAGTCCATTCTACCCATAAGTCTTGCAACAACATAGCATAGCTAACCAACTAACCCCTTAGGTACAATACCTCAATGATACCAGACCTTTTTTTGATGCAAAGAATTCATTAAAACATTATTTTCTGATTACAATGTTCACCTTTATCTAAGTAATTACATACTGTAAGCAGACTTTTGGCTCTTGTTGTTTTAGTTATGTTTTCACCTAATTTAGTCATATTTTATCAAGTATCTCACTCAAATGTTTTAAAGAGCTACAGGAAAGGACTGCTAAAAAAGGGTGCATAACATAGCTAATTTCTGGAAGTCACTGAATGCAAATGATAACATGAATATCAGACAGCATGAAATAATACCCAGGAGACAATACTGTAAGATAAATGGCAAACAAGTTCTTGATAAGAAGGCTAGATATTGACCATATCACGCTAGATATTGACCATACAATTCTTCTTTCACTATGCAGATAAGACTGAAAAGAACAGAATATTAGCTATTAGAACGCCTTACTGGCCTCGTTAGGAAAGGTTTGTACAGAGCACAACACATCGTGCAAACATGGCACTGTAACACTTCTGACATGCAGCTAAGTTTTTTAACAGCAGCAGCAGATATTTGCAAGTCTGTATGGTATGTAATGTGTAAAATTTGCCCAAACTGCCATTAGAAAAACAGAAAAAAAAATTCTAACATCTTCAAATGTATACTGTTCAGAAGATCATTGTTATTCATTAGTTACACTGAAAAACCATCAGATGATAAATGTTCTCTCAGATTTGCATTACAGAGACCATATAGTTCAGTTCAAATGCATACTCTTTCATGACACTTTAAGAGAATTATTTATTTGCAATTACTGCGCAGAAGTATGAATATTCTGGAATAACCTTTCTGAAATACATGCAAATTGAAAAAATCTTCTGGATATTCACAACTATTAGTAACTTAATATTATCAGGGAAAAAGAAGATATTTCTTCAGCTCCTTTTTTGTCCCTAAAATATAACTTTTTCACAATGTTAAGAATCTATGATGTAGTTAATACAGAATACAGATCGTGATTATAGCATCCTGTTATAAGAAAACACGTACTTAAAGTTCAGTTATAGATCTGAGATGTCCTCCTGAAAATGTCTGAACCACTATCACCATTTCTGAAAATGACAATTCTTGGTAAAATCCAACCCTACAATACTTTGACATAACAAATACAGTAAGAGGGGATGTTTATTTACATATTGATTAGCCAATTTTTCACACTCATTTTATCAGAAGAATCTAGTCATTGATCATTACTACTTAGTGGTATAGCCAACACAAAATGGGCATCAGGAGCCATCTTACACATGCAACTTCCCCAGAAGTCATAGCCTATAAAGCCCCTAAATCCTTATTCAAAGCCATAGGTTTCAAAGCACAGGTAGCAACATAAAGTTAGATCAATGTGCCTACAACACTCTTGCATTAAAGTTATTCCCAGATGGCTCAAGACTTCTTGGGTAGTTTCAAGTGAAAAGTGGCATGCGAGTGAAAAGAACTAAAGAATTGTAAGTAAAATCCAATCCCTTACACAACTTAAATGACCATTCTTGTCCAGAGCTACATCTAAACATGTGAACTGAAAGAAAACTCAAGTTACTTGTATCTAATTGCAGCATTTTATTGAAACTTTTATCATCTGGAATCCATATGGGTCACACTGTCTTAATAAACAGTAACACATTTTATTTTGGTTTACTGAAAATTAACAGGGCATTTGGGAAAATACCATTATTGTAAAAGCCTGTTTCACATTTGTTTGGCAATACAAGAGCTATCTAAGTGGAAAACAAGAGAACCATTTTGGGTTTTTTTTTTCTCTGTTATTGATATTAGGAGAAAACAATGCAGATGGTAACATTAATGATACCCTATATCCTAGACAAAGATGAAAGAGGTCAAACAAAGTTGTAATGGGCTTAAACATATGAAACAGCCATACTGAATTGATTAGCTCAGTATCCAGACACAGTAAACCCATTTTTTTCAAACAATATTCCATGCTATAGTCCAATAGGTCTGCAAAGTCTCATGGGTTTGCAAAAGGCAGTTTTCTTAATATAGTCAGCCCTACAGCAAAACACACTGAAGGGCTATTTCTGTTTTGGCCTGGCAGACTTGGAGGGAAACTGGGAGATGGGAGTGCAGGCTGTATCATACAGCGTGTATCACAGTATCACACTGGCTACACAGTTGTGAGAGTACTGGCAGCAACCTTATTATACAGTCCTGTTTTCAGAGATTTACAATTTAAACTCCATTATAAAAATGTCTTCTTGGCAAAAATGTAACAAACAAGCTTGTTCCAAAAGGGATTTATATTTTAATTAGAGAAAAATCAGTTCAGCTGTCTTTCTGGAGAGTCAGAGGGTTTGGCTAAGGAAGACAAACAAAACCAGATTTTTGGTGGTTTCTGTAGTTCTTTTGTTCTTCTTGAGGAATCAGTACTATGTCAAAGTAATAACCATAGTGTAATAAGATCCATACCAAGAAATGAGGATTTCATTTGACAACTGATCAACACTGTCTTTAAACATAGTTAACATTATTCCTCTCTAAATCTGTAATCCAGATCCCTATCTTTCTTTTCTTAGGTTTAACAAAAAAACCCAAAATCTATGATCCTGGAACGTAGATTTTTTTATATTTTTAGTTTTCTTTGCCCTTCTAGGGCTCATGACCTCACTGTTCTCACTACTGCTGTGTTCATCAGAGTGCTGCAGATGCTAAAAGGCATGAAAACTCAGTTATCCTTTCCTTTAAAATCACAGGATTCCATAACACTGGGCTATTACAGTACAGCTGATTTCACATTGACTAATTAACCTGAGGAAAATATAAGAAAAAGTGATATTCAACACACAGTGATCCATAAGGACAATTCCAGGATTTTTATTACACTTTACAATACTGAAAACAACTTGATTCAGCTTGAGACAATTCTCTTTACCCTGTGAGAAAAATTCCCATAGCTAATCGCACTAAAGTCAGTAGGGTTGATACTGAGTAAATATTATTTTGTATGCTTCAGGTAACTATTTCCTTGAACTCAGGATAAAAATAGGACATGAAAAAAATATAGGGAATGCAGTGTCCATTTTCATGCCGGTTTACCATGATTTCTCCCGTGTCTAAAGCATAATTTGTGGTGTATATTGGCTTACTCTCCCATCCATTTAGAATCTTCTTTGAGACTATTAAGAACAACAGCATGAAGGCATCTGAGAAACATACTGGCATTCAACTGTCCAGCTTGCACCTGCTGCAAATAGGCGCCACTAACTCTTAAAATGACCCACAGGTCATAAGGGCACCTATTAAGGCATCTACATGATACCCTAAGAAAATCAAAGGTTTTTAATGGAAACTTTTCAACAGTATATTTCTTTAATGCCCTAGAGCAATTTAGCAAAGAATTAACTTTTCTTCCAGGTAATGTAACATGCATGTTGGAAATAAAGGTATTGAGAGTGTCAAGAAAGGAAATTTTCTTTCATCTCAAAAAGGAAGATGAACAAAGAACTTTTAACCAAGAAACTGAAGAAACAGCATTATTTGCATAAATTGAACAAAAAACTCCTGACAAAAAAAGAAAACAAACAAAACCAACCAAAAAAAACCCCAGATTCTCAGAAGTCAAAGTATCAGTGCTTTGGGTTCTCTGCTCATTGCTTAAGTTCAGAAAAAAGGCATGAAGAGGGTGAAATGCTCTGTCATCATCTATAGTAACTTACAAGGCAAGAGAAAAAAGAGAAAAACTGTCGTAGCCCCATAACTAGGTAAAGCTTCACCTTACCTTACATACAAAATACCTAAATATATGTATACCAAAAGCTGACAAATTACAAGCAAAAATTTTAGAAATGAATGTTTATTAATAAGTTTTAAGCTGGAGGGATTTTTTAATACTTTTGTCATATGTGCAATGTGCGATCAAAGACATTTCCTTTTCCCATTTCTCAAATGTTAAGTAAATTTGTGGGCTTAGGAAAGAAATTCATCTAGTTCATAGCAGGACAGAAAGTAGTACTTGGTACATCATATAATTAAGGCTAAAGTATTAGAGATGGGAACAAGGGGCACAGAGTCGGATTTCTAAACAAAGACATGATGAAATTTTTTGAAGACTGGAAAAAAATTCCCCAAACCATTCCTCTCTATGCATTCAGATGTGCCAACCTCTTAATGCGTTCATTAATTTTATTGGCCAGCATGTTTCCCATCTACTTAACAACAAGCAGAATGAAGCAAATTAATCCATTTTCTGTACTGGGGCACCGTTCTTCCTCCCGCCCACCTGAACAGTGCCACCAAAACTGTGCTGTTTCCAGCAGAGGCTGAGGACATGCCCTCTTCTTGCACCAACAGCCACTGGGCTTCTCCAGCCAGCGGTCCCTTGCATTCAGGGCCCCAAGGCACTCACAGGCTTTAATGGTCCTGACCAGGCCTCCCCACCATGATCCCCACCTATGGATCTGGGGGCCCAATTCAGACCACCCGGGGCCTTCAGCTGCAGCGGTGCCTCTGACTTTACATGGACCATGCTGATCCTCACCCCACAGGCTGGCATCCTGCCTTGCCCTTGGACCTGTCTCATCACTATGGCCTAGCCCTAACCCTGGCCTGCAGAGTGGCCTCCCATTTTGCCTTCAGACCTGCCTCATCACCGTTAACTTGCCTGACAGACTCTGGGCTGCCCCCAGCCTTCCCTTCTCCCTGACCAGAGCAGTGGGACTGGCCCTGGCTGCCATGTTCTGCGCCACCAGCCCTGGGGAGTCCCCACCACTCCCGACCCCACATCCCTCAGGCAGCTCAATAGCACCCTTGCACTGAGCAGGTGCCTGCCGCCATGAGAGGAACAGCCCGGCCCCTGCCCACAGCCAGTGCAGCCGCCCACTAGCAGTCAGTGTCAGTTAGCACGATTATAAATCCTGCTCGCCACACAAACACAAGCGAAAGAGTAGCTTTTACTTGGTGATTTACACTCTCACACCAGAAAAGGAAAGGCTAGCAAAAGCTGAGGGAAAAGTGCCTTTGAGGCAACACCAGAAGCTTCAGGGAGCTCTGCCTAGTGGTCTAGCTACTTGAGAAAGCTCCTCCATGGAGAGATGAACAGGATTTACCTCAGCTGCGGCGTGGCCAGCCACCAGCTGTGCAGGCAACTCTGACAGGAGAGCGGAGGCAAGACAAAAGCTGCTTGAAATAATGAGGCACCGGAGCAGTTGCAAGTCAGCCACCTCTGGGTGTACTCCTTTTTATGTGGTAATTATTTCACTACTGCAATGCAGGAGTCCTCATGTGATCTAAATAGGCTCCAGTTCTGCTTCTCCCACACCAACAACATACCTCCTATTTTGACTATCACACATCCTGTTTCAGAAAACCAGCACTACACACAAGGCCGTAGGAGTGTCAGTGGAATGAGACAAAATGCCAGGCTGGCAGGGCATGCACCAGCAACAGGGTATTAAATCTATGCCACTGATATTCAAATGACAGATCGGACCCATGAGATGGAAAAAAAAGATAGGTGTATCAGGGCAGCATCTAGAATCATAGAATCATAGAATAGTTAGGGTTGGAAAGGACCTCAAGATCATCTAGTTCCAACCCCCCTGCCATAAGCAGGGACACCTCACACTAAACCATCCCACACAAGGCTTCATCCAACCTGGGCTTGAACACCGCCAGGGATGGAGAACTCACAGCCTCCCTGGGCAACCCATTCCAGTGTCTCACCACCCTAACAGGAAAGAATTTCCTCCTTATATCCAATCTAAACTTCACAGAATCACAGAATCCCAAGGGTTGGAAGGGACCTCAAAAGATCATCTAGTCCAACCCCCCTGCAAGAGCAGGGTAACCTACAGTACATCACACAGGAACTTGTCCAGGCAGGCCTTGAATATCTCCAGTGTAGGAGACTCCACAACCCCCCTGGGCAACCTGTTCCAGTGCTCTGTCACTCTTACAGTAAAGAAGTTCTTCCTGATGTTAACGTGGAACTTCCTATGCTCCAGTTTACACCCATTGCCCCTTGTCCTATCACTGGATATCACTGAAAAAAGCCTAGCTCCATCATCCTGACACCTACCCTTTACATATTTGTAAACATTGATGAGGTCACCCCTCAGTCTCCTCTTCTCCAAGCTAAAGAGACCCAGCTCCCTCAGCCTCTCCTCATAAGGGAGATGTTCCACTCCCTTAATCATCTTTGTGGCTCTGCGCTGGACTCCTTCAAGCAATTCCCTGTCCTTCTTGAACAGAGAGGCCCAGAACTGGACGCAATATTCCAGATGTGGCCTCACCAAGGCTGAGTAGAGGGGGAGGAGAACATCTCTTGACCTACTAACCACTCCCTTTCTAATGCACCCTAAGATGCCATTTGCCTTCTTGGCCACAAGAGCACATTGCTGGCTCATGGTCATCCTCCTATCCACCAGGACCCCCAGGTCCCTTTCCCCTTCGCTACTTTCCAGCAGGTCAACCCACAACCTGTACTGGTACATGGGGTTGTTCTTCCCCAGATGCAAGACTCTACACTTGCCCTTGTTAAATTGTTAAATTTCATCAAGTTTCTCCCCGCCCAACTCTCCAGCCTGTCCAGGTCTCGCTGAATGACAGCACAGTCCTCTGGTGTGTCAGCCACTCCTCCCAGTTTTGTGTCATCAGCAAACTTGCTGAGGGTGCACTCAGTTCCCTCATCCAGGTCATTGATGAAAATATTAAACAGCACCGGTCCCAGCACCGACCCCTGAGGAACTCCACTAGTCACAGACCTCCAGCTAGATTCTGCGCCATTGACCACAACTCTCTGCCTTCTTCCTTTCAACCAGTTCTCGATCCACCTCACTACTTGATCGTCAAGCCCACACTTCCTTAGCTTATCTATGAGGATGCTGTGGGAGACAGTATCAAATGCCTTACTGAAATCAAGAAAAACTACATCTACCGCTCTACCATCATCCCTCCACCTAGTCACTTCCTCATAGAAGGCTATAAGGTTGGTCATACATGACTTCCCCCTCATAAAACCATGTTGGCTGTTCTTAATGACCCCCTCATCCTTGATATGCCTAGTGATGGAGTCAAGAATAAGCTGTTCCATCACCTTTCCAGGGATGGAGGTAAGGCTGACCGGTCTATAATTACCCGGGTCCTCCTTCTTGCCCTTCTTATAGATTGGTGTGACCTTTGCCATCCGCCAATCCTCAGGCACCTCGCCCGTTTCCCACGACTTACCAAAGATGATGGAAAGTGGCCTAGCAATGACCTCCGCCAGCTCCCGCATTCCATCCGGACCCATCGATTTACAGATGTCCAGTTTGCATAGCTGATCCCTAACCCAATCCTCATCTACCAAAGCAAACTCCTCCTTTGTCCTGACTCCTTCTGGGGCTATAGAAATCCGGGGCCCTCGGGGAGAGTCTGCAGGAGTAAAGACAGAGGCAAAGAAGGCATTCAGCACCTCTGCCTTCTTCATATCATCTGTCTCCAGGGCACCCACTTCGTTCAGCAGTGGGCCTATATTGCCTCTTGTGTTAGTTTTATTTGCTATGTATTTGAAGAAGCCCTTTCTATTGTCTTTAACCCGACTAGCAAGGTTGAGTTCCAAGGAGGCCTTAGCTGTCCTAATTGCCTCCCTACATCCTCTAACAACTGTCCTATATTCCTCCCAAGCGGCCAGCCCCTCCTTACATAATCCATAGATTCTCCTTTTCCACTTGAGTTTGCCCAGCAGCTCCTTGTTTAACCACGCCGGTCTCTTAGATCCCTTACTTGATTTCCTACTCCTTGGGACGCTCCGATCCTGAGCTTGGAAGAAGCGGTCCTTGAATGCTAACCAACTGTCTTGAGCCCCTTTACCGCCTAGTATACTTTCCCATGAGACTTCCCTTAGCAGTTGACTGAAGAGGCCAAAGTTGGCCCTTCGGAAATCCAGAATTGTGGCTTTGCTAGGTATTCTATTCCTCCCACACAGGATCCTAAACTCCACCATCTCATGGTCACTGCAGCCAAGGCTGCCATTGACCGTCACCACTTCGACCAAACCCTCCTTGTTGGCGAGTACTAAATCTAGCAGCGCTGCTCTCCTAGTTGGTACGTCCACCATTTGCATTAAGAAATTATCATCAATGCACTCGAGGAACCTCCTAGACTGTGAATGACTGGCTGTGTGAGTCTTCCAGCAAATATCGGGGTAGTTAAAGTCCCCCACGACGACTAAGGCATGTAGTCGCGAGGCTACTTCCAGTTGCCTGTAGAAAGCCTCATCAACTCCTTCGTCCTGATCAGGAGGTCTGTAATAGACCCCCACAACTGTATCACCCGTGCCAGTCTGCCCCTTGATTCGTACCCACAGACATTCCACTTGCTCCTCATCCGACCCCGGACAGAACTCAATACATTCTAGTTGCTCTCTCACGTAAAGAGCAACTCCACCACCTCGCTTCGCTGGCCTATCTTACCTAAAAAGGACATAGCCATCCATGACCACATTCCAGTCATGTGAACTGTCCCACCATGTCTCTGTAATTGCCACTAGATCATAACCTTTAGCCTGCACACAGACTTCTAACTCCTCCTGTTTATTCCCCATGCTGCGTGCATTGGTGTACAGGCATTTCAGGGAGCCAGTCCTAGTACCCTTTTTCCCCTGCGGGACAGGGTCTAAAAAGCTATCCTTTCCCACAAGTGAAACAAGAGATTGATAGTCCTCCTTAGCCCGCCATCCTTCAATCCCTAGCATGTTCCTCTTGGGCTTGTCCCCAACAGGCCCAGTTAAATCCCCTCCCCCCTTCATAACTAGTTTAAAGCCCTGTCAATAAGCCCTGCTAACTCCTGCCCCAAAACCCATTTTCTTCTCTGGGACTGGTGTATCCCGCCTGTCACCAGCAAACCAGGTGTCCCATACAGCAGCCCGTGACTGAAAAACCCAAACCCCTGCCTTTGGCACCAGTCACGTAGCCATACATTAACCTGCAGAGTCTTCTTATATATCCCTTCACCCTCGCTTGCAACAGGTATGGAGGCAAACACCACTTGCGCTCCAGACCCTTTAACCAGCCGTCCCAGGGCCCTGTAGTCTCTCTTCATTGCCCTTACGTTCCTCGTAATAATTTCGTCACTGCCAACCTGAAAAACCAGCAGCGGGTAGTAGTCAGATGGCTGCACCAGTTCAGAGAGTTTCTTTTTAACATCTCTAATCCGAGCCCCAGGCAGGCAGCAGACCTCCCTGTGGGGTGGATCCGGTCGACAAATGGGCCCTTCTGTTCCCCTCAGAAGGGAGTCACCCACCACAATTACTCTTCTTTTCTTCTTGGTTGGGGAAGTTCTGAGGCATGGGGGTGAGTGACTAGCCCTGGGTGACTCACTAGATAGATTTGCCTGTCCATCTCCATTCACCTGGCCCTGAATTTCCAAGACCTCGTACCTGTTATTCAAGGGCAACTGGGAGGGAGGAAGGGATTGCGAGGGTTTTCGCTTACCTCTCCGAGGAGGAACCTCCCTCCATCCATCCTTGTCCATTAAGCTCTCTCCTTCTGTCTGATGGTAGGAGGGAAGGGGATCCATAGCTTGTTGAACCACTTCCCTCTGCCCTTGCCTTAGCGTGTGGTTCCACCAATCTATTTCACTTTCACACTCTCTAATGGCTCTCAACCTTTCAACATCCTCCCTCAGTTCAGCCACCTGCCTGAGCAGGTCATTTATTTGCTCACAGCGAACACAAGCAGTGTCACTGGCTCCCTCCAATACAAGTGCCAGGCTCAGGCATTCGCTGCAGCCAGAGACCTGCACAGCTGCATGTCTGCAGGAAGGCTCAGTCTGGATACCCACATTAGTACTCACTACAGCTTTCGATCATGTTGTAACCATGATCTATCTGGTCAATCAATCCGTCTACGTCTCTCAGCACTCCTTCCCCCTCCTGTACTCCAGGCGAGTCCTCTCGATGAGGCGGATGGAACGCTTCCCTGCCCGCTCGCCTGCCCGCTCGCCTGCCCGTGCGAACTGCCGCACGAACTGCCTCGACGCTCTGCCTCGACGCTCTCTGTTTGCCGGCTCTGTTCGCCGCGCTCCCTGGGAAGGTTTTTTAGCCACTCCCAGCTGGTGCCACTCCTCCTGGCTCCGCCCCCTGTGAGTCAGCCCCTCGCGGGAGCTGAGCTTCCGAGTCCTGGGCAAGTCCTGTTGAGGACTTGAGGCTCCCTCCTCAGTGGCTCTTGTCGCTCTGAGTTGAGGCTCCTGGACGCTGATCTCTCCCCTCTCCGCTCCAGTGTTGCAGGCGTCCTCTCTCAAGCTACTCACCTCAGCAACTTCCCCTGTTTAAGTTTGAACCCATTACCCCTTGTCCTGTCACTACAGTCCCTGAACAAAGAGTCCCTCCCCAGCATCCCTATAGGCCCCCTTCAGGTACTGGAAGGCTGCTATGAGGTCTCTGTGCAGCGTTCTCTTCTCCAGGCTGAACAGCCCCAACTTTCTCAGCCTGTCTTCATAGAGGAGGTGCTCCAGTCCCCTGATCATCCTTGTGGCCCTCCTCTGGACTTGTTCCAACAGTTCCATGTTCTTTTTATGTTGAGGACACCAGAACTGCACACAATACTCCAGGTGAGGTCTCACGAGAGCAGAGTAGAGGGGCAGGATCACCTCTTTCGACCTGCTGGTCACACTCCTTTTGATGCAGCCCAGGATACGGTTGGCTTTCTGGGCTGCGAGCGCACACTGCAGTCGGCTCATGTTCATTTTCTCATCGACCAGCACCCCCAAGTGCTTCTCTGCAGGGCTGCTCTGAATCTCTTCTTTGCCCAGTCTGTAGCTGTGCCTGGGATTGTTCTGACCCAGGTGTAGGACCTTGCACTTGTCATGGTTAAACTTCATGAGGTTGGCATCAGCCCACCTTACAACAATTTACAACAATTTAACGAGTAACTCCATTCTGCACATCAGAGCAGATCCTGAAACTGTTCCCATTCCACATTCAGTGCAAAACTTCAATTGTCAATAACTTCCAACTGATGAAAATCCCACAGATTCAGGGAAAAGAGATCACCCAGCTACAGTTACACTGAAGGAGTGGCTAGGAAAGAGAGGGTCTGAAACCAAACCCAATACAGGACTTTAATGTGAATGACTCTAAACATCATAACGCCAAGATACTACTAGGAAAACTCAGCTGAGACTTTAGCAGAAGCAATTTCAATCAAGCAAAAGGACTGGCCACCAAGATGAAGGTGACCCAGGAGAGACTGAGGTTGGATTACCATAAAGGAGCTTGTGGCAACAGCTGTGAACATCATGCTCAGTGAGTCTGGATATATAACGTAAGGGAGGAACAGCAGGATAATTGGGAAGACAGAAGAGTTTTTACTTAATGAATGCAAGGGAGGAGGCTGTGCCTACTTTATGACAGGGAATAATCCAAAATAAAGCAAGAAAACTAAGAGAGATCAGAAAGTAAGCCTAAATGCAATCCATGGCTGGAATAGGAACTACAAATGAATGAATAAATTAAAACAAGAGAAATCTCAAAATTAGCAGTAAGGTAGAAGAAAAACCACTGCAGAAATATTTCACATCTGCCATCAACATAAAATATACAGACTAGTTACAGCAAGAATATTAAAAAAACAAAAGTATGCATCGCGTCAACTATAATTAAATGGCAATGAACATAACAATAGGCAAAGGGACGCTAAATCTGAAAAACAGCAAAAAGAGAGAAGATAAAATTTCTTTTTAATTAAAATGGATTCATAGTGTCACCAAGTAACTTGCTCTTTAAACTTTACCAGCCACGTAATAATAAACCGCAAGAATATCAACAGATCTCTACTGTGCTTCAAGCTTTTACTCTTCCTGCTCATCATTACAAGCTGGGAGAGACCTTGAAACAGATCATTATAGCTGAAATATTTAGCCCTGGTTTTCTTTACCTACCTCCCCCCCCCCTTTTTTTTTTCTTAAAGAACCCTGACTTTCCCCTAAATTGTAAACTAGTCAGAATATCTAAACATGCACGTATTCTCCTTGCTGCTAACAGACCTGAATTTTTTCTCACTTTCAGCTTCTGCAGATTTGTACTTCACTCTTATTTTCTCCCTGAAGCAACATCAGCATTGTCTCTGTTTCCCAACCAGCCCACTCCTGAATTCTTAGCACCTCCTTCTCAGGCAACAGCTCACACTGAGCCTTCTGCAACGCTGCAACATTAACCTATTTTTCCCCTTTGGCAAAAGAAACACTGGAGTTCTCTGGAGAGCACTGATTCAGAAATTTGCTCTGTGAATGACTTCCTGAGGTTCCTAATTAGGTATGTTGGAGAAGTCACTGAAATGGTGGACTTGTAAGTCCCAGAGAAAACCCAGGCCACTCACGTTTCAGCCCACAGGAAAACCCTTATGAAGTGGAAAATAAGTGGCTCAAGAAGAAAAGGCTTTTTTTTTTTTTTTTGAGTTGCTACAGAGATATACAGTATAGCTTGTTTGTTTTATACTGCTGAAGAATAAGAGATGAGAATTCAGCCGAGTTGAGACTAGCAATTTTCGTAGTCCTCTATGAGTATTTTAGAAGCTATTACAGACAGACATTAAGTATGATAATATATATTCTGCATCAAAAGGCCAACAGAAGGATAAACATGACTCATTGTGCAAGAAGGAGAAATGTTAACCATTTTTTCTTCAATAAAATGAGTTCCTGTCATTCTGGGGAAGCAAGAAGGTATATGAATAGTCAAAGATTCAAGAGCAGCAACAAACTGGTACCAGAGATCAAAACAAACAAGAAAAATTTTAAATTAGCACGCAACAATCCAGCCAGTGTTGCTGAAGAAATATTGCAACAGCAGTTAATCTACTCAAAAAATCTCCTCTTCTTGAGACTAATAAAAATGGCAAAACTGGGCAGTTTCACACAGGATTTACCAAAAAAAGCAGCCATGGCAGGTGAATGCTAAAGTTAATGCTTAAGATCTCTTTCTCCCCATCATCACCAAGGAAACCACAGGATACCCTCATGCCTGCTAACACAGCACCTTTTATAGTCTTGCAGCTCACTCCATTTTTCTCTGTAAGCCGAGTAGGCTTTTATGCTCTCAGACACACTGGTAGGGATTCTGTTTCACTCTACAAGTACTTGGTAGGCCAAAGACAAAGCTTCAAAACTGTTCCAGGATGAACTGCATTTCTCAGCTGCTGTTAATGCCTTCTGATTAATCTTCTTTGAGCAAAACTGCAGTCAGCACTTGTACCTCAAGGGCAACAAACTCTGTTAATGCACTCTTTCAAGAGACCTATTATCAGCTTGAAATCTCAAATAAGAGACCCTCTCCCTGAGTAGCTCACATTACTTTTGGCCTTTCAGGCTCTAAGGGTGTGGTTTGATGGTCAATTTAAATTGATCTAACTGTGGACCACTGCCAGGCAGACAATCCTGTAACTGTGCCTATGCAATGAGTTTGTACAACCAAGCAACTCGTTTGCTGGGATAGTTTTAGTCAGATCATTTCCAAGCCCAAGACATGGCAGGACAACAAACAGAATGACACTCCAGAAGAGGCAGAAATGTACAGCTGGCAATAAGGCCAGCACATACAGCCCAGACTTGGATCTGCTTGAACTTCCCATCAAACAGCACCCTACACTGGACATCTGGGTGGATTATTAACATGAGATGGAACAAAGTATATTATAAACAGTAGAATCTGTGCCTCTTTGTCCCCAAAGGATCTTTAACGATTTCATAGCAGCTTTGAGCAAAACGGTAGTATTATGAGCTGACAGTGCAGAACTGGCTTTCATTATATGCTTCTTAGGTCAGTATGCAGAATGTTTTAAGAATCTCTCTCCCATGACAACCCTGAGAAAAGCTCTGCCCACAGTACACAATCACACTACAAATCACAACAAATGGTACTTAAAAGTTCAGCTGTTCAGAATCTGTTTTGTAGGTTTCTTTATTCATTTGGACATGCTGTCTTCTTTTTGCTTCATATCACTTTTTTTTCCCCATTTTACCATGAAGCAAAGTCAATGCAGTAAAAAAGCTTTAGTCTATTTGCTACTTGGGAATTAATCAGACAAAGATAACGTGAAAGTTTTTGGATTAGCTCTTCCCTAAACTCTTCTTTAAATTTATAAAAAAGGTTCATATTGTCTACTTTTACAGGAATTAGCAAATGATAGAATATGGATATATCTGCTTCATTCAGTACCTAGATCTCAACTACGCACCTGGTAATTATGAGAAAGAGAAGTTTATCCATATTTTTTTATTATTTATTTAGGATATTATCAGGATTTTTTCCCCTAATGCAGCCAAAGATACGATGATTCCAGAAGTCTTTGCATATGGAGTTAACACATTGCCTGACAAGTCATCAAACAGAAACAAGTAATAAAGCTCCAAGTGTTTAGTTAAATTTAATTTACAACTAAGCAAAACAGTGTTTATTGGAACAAAAAAGGTCATTAGTGCCTTACTAGGAAGCAATTAAAATAACAGATCAAAGCCATTCATCAAATCACAAAACAGATGCTAAGCTTTACTGTGAGAGATTTAGAAGCAATGGTGTATGTAACAGTGGAAGTCCACAAACTATGTTGCACCTTCTGTGACCATACAGAAGTTGCTGAAAAACAAGATTTATCACATACTAGATTTAACTGTGATTCTCCAGCACTCCAAACTTGCTCATCCCACTCATCTGGAGACTGAGAGTGAAGGCAATGAACCAACTGAGATTTGGTTTCTATATTTTTAAGATGAAAATTATTCTAACTCAAAGAAAATATTTATCATGCTCTTGGCAAACTGTTCCAGCAGTGTGAACAAAAACCTGTACTTTACATCTTCTCTTCAGCAATGGACTCAACTGAAACACTCTTACACTCCTAAGCAACAGATATAGTTTAATTTGCTCTACAGTTTTAAATAAGTAGTGAAAAATAGCTGCAAATTAAAAGATAAGGCAAGGTCAATATTAGAATTCTGTTTCTATCAGAGTCTCTCTGTTTCATACAGGAGTTGCAGTCCATTGTTGAAAATCCCTGCTAATTAATAGATATTCTCATGTCATGGATTTAGGGAATCTGTCTATAAAGATCATAAAACCTCTGCTTAGAATAACACAGAATCACAGAATCACAGAATCCCAAGGGTTGGAAGGGACCTAAAAAGATCATCTAGTCCAACCCCCCTGCAAGAGCAGGGTAACCTACAGTACATCACACAGGAACTTGTCCAGGCGGGCCTTGAATATCTCCAGTGTAGGAGACTCCACAACCCCCCTGGGCAGCCTGTTCCAGTGCTCTGTCACTCTTACAGTAAAGAAGTTCTTCCTGATGTTAACGTGGAACTTCCTATGCTCCAGTTTACACCCATTGCCCCTTGTCCTATCACTGGATATCACTGAAAAAAGCCTAGCTCCATCATCCTGACACCTACCCTTCACATATTTGTAAACATTGATGAGGTCACCCCTCAGTCTCCTCTTTTGCAAGCTAAAGAGACCCAGCTCCCTCAGCCTCTCCTCATAAGGGAGATGTTCCACTCCCTTAATCATCTTTGTGGCTCTGCGCTGGACTCCTTCAAGCAATTCCCTGTCCTTCTTGAACAGAGAGGCCCAGAACTGGACGCAATATTCCAGATGCGGCCTCACCAAGGCTGAGTAGAGGGGGAGGAGAACCTCTCTTGACCTACTAACCACTCCCTTTCTAATGCACCCTAAGATGCCATTTGCCTTCTTGGCCACAAGAGCACATTGCTGGCTCATGGTCATCCTCCTATCCACCAGGACCCCCAGGTCCCTTTCCCCTTCACTACTTTCCAGCAGGTCACCCCCCAACCTGTACTGGTACATGGGGTTGTTCTTCCCCAGATGCAAGACTCTACACTTGCCCTTGTTAAATTTCATCCAGTTTCTCCCCGCCCAACTCTCCAGCCTGTCCAGGTCTCGCTGAATGGCAGCACAGTCCTCTGGTGTGTCAGCCACTCCTCCCAGTTTTGTGTCATCAGCAAACTTGCTGAGGGTGCACTCAGTTCCCTCATCCAGGTCATTGATGAAAATATTAAACAGCACCGGTCCCAGCACCGACCCCTGAGGAACTCCACTAGTCACAGACCTCCAGCTAGATTCTGCGCCATTGACCACAACTCTCTGCCTTCTTCCTTTCAACCAGTTCTCGATCCACCTCACTACTTGATCGTCAAGCCCACACTTCCTTAGCTTATCTATGAGGATGCTGTGGGAGACAGTATCAAATGCCTTACTGAAATCAAGAAAAACTACATCTACCGCTCTACCATCATCCCTCCACCTAGTCACTTCCTCATAGAAGGCTATAAGGTTGGTCATACATGACTTCCCCCTCATAAAACCATGTTGGCTGTTCTTAATGACCCCCTCATCCTTGATATGCCTAGTGATGGAGTCAAGAATAAGTTGTTCCATCATCTTTCCAGGGATGGAGGTAAGGCTGACCGGTCTATAATTACCCGGGTCCTCCTTCTTGCCCTTCTTATAGATTGGTGTGACCTTTGCCATCCGCCAATCCTCAGGCACCTCGCCCATTTCCCACGACTTACCAAAGATGATGGAGAGTGGCCTAGCAATGACCTCCGCCAGCTCCCTCAGCACCCGTGGGTGCATTCCATCCGGACCCATCGATTTACAGATGTCCAGTTTGCATAGCTGATCCCTAACCCAATCCTCATCTACCAAAGCAAACTCCTCCTTTGTCCTGACTCCTTCTGGGGCTATAGAAATCCGGGGCCCTCGGGGAGAGTCTGCAGGAGTAAAGACAGAGGCAAAGAAGGCATTCAGCACCTCTGCCTTCTTCATATCCTCTGTCTCCAGGGCACCCACTTCGTTCAGCAGTGGGCCTATATTGCCTCTTGTGTTAGTTTTATTTGCTATGTATTTGAAGAAGCCCTTTCTATTGTCTTTAACCCGACTAGCAAGGTTGAGTTCCAAGGAGGCCTTAGCTGTCCTAATTGCCTCCCTACATCCTCTAACAACTGTCCTATATTCCTCCCAAGCGGCCAGCCCCTCCTTCCATAATCCATAGATTCTCCTTTTCCACTTGAGTTTGCCCAGCAGCTCCTTGTTTAACCACGCCGGCCTCCTAGATCCCTTACTTGACTTCCTACTCATTGGGACGCTCCGATCCTGAGCTTGGAAGAAGCGGTCCTTGAATGCTAACCAACTATCTTGAGCCCCTTTACCGCCTAGTACACTTTCCCATGAGACTTCCCTTAGCAGTTGACTGAAGAGGCCAAAGTTGGCCCTTCGGAAATCCAGAACTGTGGCTTTGCTAGGTATTCTATTCCTCCCACACAGGATCCTAAACTCCACCATCTCATGGTCACTGCAGCCAAGGCTGCCATTGACCGTCACCACTTCGACCAAACCCTCCTTGTTGGCGAGTACTAAATCTAGCAGCGCTGCTCTCCTAGTTGGTACGTCCACCATTTGCATTAAGAAATTATCATCAATGCACTCGAGGAACCTCCTAGACTGTGAATGACTGGCTGTGTGAGTCTTCCAGCAAATATCGGGGTAATTAAAGTCCCCCACGACGACTAAGGCATGTAGTCGCGAGGCTACTTCCAGTTGCCTGTAGAAAGCCTCATCAACTCCTTCGTGCTGATCAGGAGGTCTGTAATAGACCCCCACAACTGTATCACCCGTGCCAGTCAGCCCCTTGATTCGTACCCACAGACATTCCACTTGCTCCTCATCCGACCCCGGACAGAACTCAATACATTCTAGTTGCTCTCTCACGTAAAGAGCAACTCCACCACCTCGCTTCGCTGACCTATCTTTCCTAAAAAGGACATAGCCATCCATGACCACATTCCAGTCATGTGAACTGTCCCACCATGTCTCTGTAATCGCCACTAGATCATAACCTTTAGCCCGCACACAGACTTCTAACTCCTCCTGTTTATTCCCCATGCTGCGTGCATTGGTGTACAGGCATTTCAGGGAGCCAGTCCTAGTACTCTTTTTCCCCTGCGGGACAGGGTCTAAAGAGCTATCCTTTCCCACAAGTGAAACAAGAGATTGATAGTCCTCCTTAGCCCGCCACCCTTCAATCCCTAGCATGTTCCTCTTGGGCTTGTCCCCAACAGGCCCAGTTAAATCCCCTCCCCCCTTCCTAACTAGTTTAAAGCCCTAAACACAGACGCTCCATATATACAATTATGTCAGACTGCAAATGCTGTTTCTCACATATAGCTCAACCACTGCCTTCTTGCCATCAGATTTGTTCGGAAATTGCAGTGTCTACCCAAATTGAACTGAGTTAGCAGTAGTGTCAAGAACCAGAACTGAGTTGCAGTTAAATAGCCCCAACTCGACAAACTATTGCTGCCCATAAGCCGGTAGCTCTCTTTTATTTGGGGGCAACTGCCAGCCCAATGCCCTGATTCAGCTCAGGTTCAGCTCAGGTCTGGTGAACAAATCTATTTGAAGAAGTGTCTGAATGGCCGAATCAGTAACAGGCATGCCAGAAGGATGGTTCATATTATTCATATTATTGGTTCATACAAAGCCTTTTGGAATTTATTTTCCAGCACTGACACTCTCTGGATTCTTCCATTTTTCAGTGTATCCTAGACCCCAGTACCCTGAATAAGACAGCTGACTGCCTGAGAGGAGAAAGAGACCTCAGAGAAGCAGTGTTTACACAAGGGGGGGAGAATATTTTCTCTTAGTTGCTGGGGTGATCAGCACAGTCTAAAGCAAGTTACTTGATTGCACCTGTATTTATCATGCAAAGTATAAATATTACTACTGGTCATAAGGTTATCTGATAGCAGCTGTTATTTTTACCCTTAGGGCAGCTCCTCTGTCTGTACCAACAGCCAGCTCAAGACCCTCCTAGTGAAGATTCCCTGCTGTTTCTCACAAATTTTTAAAATCAAATTGGGAATTTGCTGAAGAATGCCCTTAAGCACATCAAGTGGGGATTCTCATTAACAAATATCAAAGGGAAACTCCATATGGTCTGCAAGCAGCTTTTAACCAAGCACAGGATTACTTACTGACTAAGAGAAAAGAGTAGAAGCTACCAAATTCCTAACACCACTACTATTTCATCTTGATTTTCTCTGAGAAATCTTAATCTATATTCTAACCCTGCAGGAATGAGATTAACCAACAGGGCTACACACACAAGACACTTCAGTGTAATAGAAGGACACCTGACCCGGTATCGGATATCTGTGGGAATTAGCTTGGGCATCAAAAGTAGTCTAAACATGACAGTGTAAGTTCCATATAAGTTAATGTATTCTATTTCTTAGAGAAATCGATTAGACTATGCTAAGCTGAGTGCTGTCACAGGCAGACCGCTTCTAGTATCCAACCTGACTTGTTTAAAATTAACTTGGGTATCCCTATACCAAATTGTGCTGAGTAGCAAGATGAAAAGATAATATAGTTGGACTGTTATCAACGTAATGAGATATTTAACTTTTACATCACAGGTTCTCAGTAACCTCATTAATAATAGTCACAGTTTTTTAATTTCATTTTGTAGCACTAGGAATTAATTTTGGTCTGCATTAATGTAATCCATAGGCAGCAGATATCCTTACCTCTGTATCTTGTTACCTGTGGAAAGAGAAGATGATACAACGGAAGAAGAAATACCTTGCAGTAACCTAACTTGGGTAATGACCCACTTGATTGAAAGTCAGTGGTGAAGAAAAATGCTAGGGAAATATTGAGCCACATGGCCGTTTTGCATGGACCCTCATTTTGACAATGTACGCCAGCATCTCATCCCCAGAGAAATTTTCTCCTAATACTTCTTAAGCTTTTTGTTCACCCCATGTGCTTTCTATACAGGATTTGGCATTTTCATATGCATCTTTTAACCAGAAGAGTCTATGAATGGTAGCAAAAGATGGGTTAAGAACATAAGTTTGTGTTGTTCTTTTAGAAAGGTTACCAGATTTACTGCTTCTTAAGGATTTTGGTGTTTTCTGCGTGCAACTGAAGCTTTCAGATTATTTTGTTCTATCTGTGGGATCCCAGTCCTTTTGCTTATTGACTGTCATCTTGCATTTCAGCCCACTGATTGACAGAGCAACTAGAATGCAGAAGCAGAAAAACAATAATGCAGGACCTCCAGACAGACCACTGCTGTTCCTAGAAGTAACTGGTTTACTGGTCACAGTGCCAGTCACTGATCAGAAAATGTAAAACTAGCCAGGCATTAATAGAAACAATGTAAAGACAGATGCACTGTTTCTTTGCATGAAAGGTTTGTTATATTGGTTTTCTACGTTTAAATTTTCTTGTATTTCTGAAGGCAGACTGTGGAAAGGATGAATGGAAAAAAAGAGGAGGGGGAGGGAAAAGAAAGGTATTTTGAGAGCTGTGCAGATTTGTTTTTCTATCACCAAGCTAACCTTCACCACTCCTTAAGCTTTAGGGATTCTATATGTAAATTTATTCTCTAACATAACATTTCACTTGTTCTTGAATGAGTGACACTCCTGAAGAATCCAGATGCACTACTTACAAGTTAGCATTTTACTGCTGATACATTCTGCCACCCTTTACCTTCTAGTTCTACGGTACTCTAATCACAGTCTACAGGCCATCAGTGGTCTTCTGCCACTGCAGCTGGAGGTCAGCTTCCAGCAACCTCTATCTATTAAGACCTCCTGCTGAGTTACTAGTTATTAATGAAATGCAACTTTAGTATAGAAATAGCATAGAACTAATAGAAAGAATAACTTTCAAGGAGGGGAGAAGACTTCCCTCACTCAAATGCATCTTCTTTAATAACGGTCCTTGTATTTGTATGTTCCTACTTCCTCTTAATTAAAAAAAAAATCTGTAGCGCTTCATTGTGAACAAAAATTCTTAATATATAAAAAAGCAAAACAGTAGATACAGAAACAGTGTTTTAGTTTTCTGAGAAAAATGTCTTTCTACAGATTGATAGTAAGAAGACATCAGTGCAAAGATTTCTCAATAGTTCTATTTTATCCTTTTATAAGTTAAAATAGGCAGTGACCTTGGTGTTAATAAAATGTTCTGCTTATGGATATTTGATACGTAGAGTGAAGAACAAAAGGAACCAGGAGCTAAGGGCGTTTTATTAGACAGAAAAAAACAGCTCAAGGTTAGTACTACAGTAGCATTTCTGACTTCACTCTATTAAAGTCCACAGAAGGTAAAAGCATAAAAATGGCATACAGGAAATTGAGTTTGTTGAATAAGTTGCTGGCAAATAAGCCTTTGGTAAGAACCCTGTTACTGAACAAACTTTACAACTGAGTTGGCTTGGAATTTTCTAATGAAATGTTGGGGGATTTCCCATCATGGGATATCCATTAATCAAACTTGAAAGCATACACAGTTACTTTTAAGAAATTTGCCACAATGAAAGTTTTGGGGACAGGCTGTTCCATTTCATCATTTTCATGATGAAAAGTTGGGTTTTGCAGTTGAGAAGAACTTTTTGTTTAAAAGTAAATATTTTTAAATTAAAAATTAATTACATGGAAAATGATTTAAATTAATCATATGTAAAAAGGTTTTAATATGGGGAAAAAAAAAAGAAAGAAAGTTCTAAAGGAAAACAAAATATTCCAAAGACATTAATCAAGGTTTGGGATTGGCATGCTGTTTGTCTCACTTTTAAAATTATCTTGGATTGGCAAGGGTAACATAACATGGCCATGCTCTAGGAGCTTCTGGGTCAGTCACAATGTATTAAGACATATTTTTTTTTACCAGAACTTTCTACTCACAATACTTTATCCTTTACATAAAATTCCCATTCTATACCCTCAACTCTAGTTCAACAATGCATTCTCTGTCAATCAGTTTTACAGGGACACTGCAAAGGAACTCATTCGTGCTTAACATCTAATCTAATCCTTTGTAAGATTATTTTAAATATTTGTATACCAATGTAAATTCAATCCTTGAGCCACAGCTGTTGTGAGAAACAGCTGAATCTGGTCCTATCTTTGTCACTGCCTTTGGCAAACTGACATGTCCTTACCATGGTAGAATTTACTTTTACTCAAGTTTGCTTTTAATAAAAAGAATCATTTATATAAATAGAAGCAACATCTCTGTAGCAGAATTATTAATGGCTCTTGATTAAAAGCTGCCTTTCTTCTGAAAGCTGCACATACTCTTCCTTCTAAATGATGCATTTACTTCTTGTTCACTTACAATGGACATGCTTTATTTAGTGTCTTTGACCACAGGAGGATCACACAGAAGTTCAGCTGAAGGCAATCACTCAGGCTGCTTCTACCATAGCCACTGCATGTCAATTCTTATCGCCAAAAGATTAAAATCTTCACCACAATTTGTATGAATTCACAGCAGGTGTTGCTTTGCTGTGCCACACTCAAGTAGCAATACTAAATTACTTGGTTTAATTAATTATACATTAATCAAAACCACCAATTTAGCTGCAGTATCACAGAGCTTGTCATAATTTCATACATCCCTGAGACACACAGAGGTCTCTCTCCTCAGGACTGCAACATTGTTCTGCTGCTTGCAGTGAATAGGCTGAGAAAGTTGGGGCTGTTCAGCCTGGAGAAGAGAAGGCTGCAGGGAGACCTCATAGCAGCCTTCCAGTATCTGAAGGGGGCCTATAGGGATGCTGGGGAGGGACTATTCCTTAGGGACTGTAGTGATGGGACAAGGGGTATTGGGTTAAAACTTAAACAGGGGAAGTTTAGATTGGATATAAGAAGTTCTTTACTGTAAGGGTGGTGAGGCACTGGAATGGGCTGCCCAGGGAGGCTATGAATGCTCCATCCCTGGCAGTGTTCAAGGCCAGGTTTGGCAGAGCCTTGGGTGGGATGGTTTAGTGTGAGGTGTCCCTGCCCATGGCAAGGGGGTTGGAACTAGATGATCTTAAGGTCCTTTCCAACCCTAACTATTCTATGATTCTACATAGACTACTGCTTATCCACATCCCTTTAAACTACAGTTATATCAAAATACTGATCATCACATCTAGACCTTTATGAAAATTATATACAGACTGCTCATTCTAAAACTTTCCCTTATTATACAAAAATACATATTTTAACATTGACCAAGAGTTGAATGCTGTAAGTGAAAAGTATCTTGAGACTGAAATTCAAATTACAGTGGAATATACTGTGGTTAGAAACACTTTTTAAATCTGAAGATCTATTAAATCAGATCCATGATAACTGCTAAGAGTTAAGAATATTGTATTAAATGCCACAGAATCCACAGCCAAATAAAAATTAATCAGCCTTAGGAAAAAAGACTTGGAGGGAAAGGAAAAGCACATGTAAAAATAAATAATGAAAGCAAAAAAGGGAACACTGATAACAACTAATATAAAATTAGAGTCAGAAGATTGCTAGAATGCTTGAGGCTAACGTCAATGAGAAATCAATGGCCAACACAATTAAGGACAATATGATTTTTCAAAGTACATTAGCAACAAAATGCATACTAACAGCAGTATTACTACAGTAATAGATTAATATAGTCGAATGGTCATTAAATTCAAGCAACATGGAAAGGCTCACAAACTAGCTTCATCCTGATTTTGAGAAAATTCCAATATGAGTCAATACTGTCAAGAAAATATACTCCGATCCAAAAATGATTTAAAGAAGTAATACTGAGTAGCCACCACGCTAAGACTGCTTTCTTAGATGAACACAGATAGAAAAGTGTGATCCAAGAGCTGGAGACAAGTTTATTTTGCTGTTCTTAGCTCACAAAATTCAGGGAACTTCCCAGAGAAAATTACGACAACAAATACTGCACCTGTATCCTAAAAAGTCAAGTGGTATGATCTAAATGAGCAAGTGGATATGACCCCAGTCACAGCCACAAGTAATCCTAGAGCTGCTTGTGTGTCACTTAATAAAGATTTAGAAAACTTCAGTGGAAGATCCAGGATTTATTAACTGATAGCTGTTAGAATATAATTGCAAGTGGAGAATCCTCATTGTACATGTGCTCTGACTTGAGTTCCTACAGAGGCCAAATTTTAGTCAAATTATTATTTAGCATTTTTACCAGTCTCCTGTAGTAAAACACAGAATCTTTACCTATAAATCTGACATGCAAAGAGGATTTTGGCACAAGCTAGCAATGAAGAGAACAGCTCATTGATACAGAGCAGATCGTTCTAGTGAATGGGGCACAAAGTAATATTATTAATTTCAATATGGCCAAACACAGAGTAATAACTCTAGGAAAAAACTACCATAGGACACCTCTGCCTACTTCTGTTGAGCAGACAGACATACTACACACAATCTACAGCTGGAAAATGAGAGCAGCAGCTTTCCACTGGTGGTGGTGGATTCTCCATTGCTAGAACTAGTCAAATCACAGCTGGACTCTTTGCTTTAAGGCATAGAGTTTATTCATAATGAAAATTAATTTAGGGAACATTTATGCTGTGCTGTCACCTTTCATATAATCCTCTTCCGAATACAAGGTGGAGTCAGGAACAGAAACACTTCTTGCCATTCCTGGGCACACAGCCAATTCAATGGTCTTGATGGGATAAAAATGGTGTGCAGCTCACAGCACTGGGCAGCATTTCCACTGCCAGTTTTATTTATAGCCTTGCCACATTCATTAAAGAAAGTCAGAGAACATCTCCGGCACAAGGAAAAGGGAGAGAAAAACTAAATGTTAGCCAGTATCACCCTGAAAGCTTCTTTTCAAACTCTTGCAATGTTGTATATGATACTGCTAGTCAAGAGCAAAATTCTGCCATCTCTACTTGCTCTTTCCTGAAACCAGGGCCCCAGATAAATTGTGTCTAAAGACAAATGAGTCAGTAGTTTACGCCCAGTCACCCAGAACTGATGAAGGCCCCATCAGCGTACAGGAAGGGCAGACAGATGTGATTAAGGATTGCTGCAGATTCAGGACCCACATGTGTAAGGAACAAGAATTTGAAAGCACATTTCTACCTTCATGCTCGCAGGGCTTTTCAGAGCAATTTTGTAATACCTCTTGCCCTCTGAAATCCACATGACTTACAAGCTATTCAGTAGAAAACACCTAACATATTAAAATCTGGATCATGAAACATTCTTTAGTGAGGAGTGAGAAATGAACAACTTTGTGCATGGTAGGCCAGCAGCTGCCCTTTTGCACCACACAATAACAGCATGAGAGTCTTTGTTCTGCAAACAGCTTTGAAAAGTATAAACTAACATCCGCTCCACTGTAATGCTTACGTGTATTCTGAGGTACACAACTGGGAAGTTTATAAACTGACTGAGGAACACAAATTTGTGTTTGCTTTACAAGGAGGTAAATACTATTCAGTAAAAGTCAGCCTTCAGGATAAAAACACTCTAGTGACATGCATTTTAGACCTGTTAATCTCAGTGCACTCTGAAGACAATCAGCAGTTTATGGAATCTGTGTTCTGTGTTTTACAAGAGTCATCTGATAAGCTTCTTAATTCTGATTTTCTGAGCCATCACTGAACCATTCACCATTCAAACTCTGTTTAACACTTTGATATTAGACTGTGCCTATGGGTATGTGCCAATCAAAATTACAACACAGAAATAGATAAACCACAAGCACAAAATATTCAGAATCCTTATTACTGTAATTATTGTCGTAATTGTTTTAACAGATGTTAAAAAATAAAACACAGTAAGAGTTGGAAGAGTAATAAAGGGATTAGATTTCACAGCCATATTCATGAGCCTTACATAACGAGCAGAATCAACAGAGGATACGAAAAAAAGACAAAAGAAACATCCTAAATTTTTACCGAAAGAGAAAAGGCCAGAAAAGAACCATCCTGCTACATCTTATTTGTTCCTGCCACTAAAATTTCATCCACCTTGAATTCTTCTCAGCAGCCTTAAAAAGTACGTCATTGCTACCATTACATATACTAGACTTCGGTCAACTGAAGAAAAGTGGAAACAGCCAGTAAAAGGCTTTTTCAAGCATTCTCCTTTCTCAAACAAGCATGAAGTACTGTTCAAATCTACTGTACCACCCTTACTGGCTATGGTAACAAAACATTTAATTCCCCACAGTTGTCAAACAACATGTTTAAGACGCATGAAAGCAACAAATGTTAAAAAGAGAAGTTCTTTACCGACAAAAGGAGAAGCTCAGCTGTGAAGACCTTTGAAGGAAATGCTGCACCTCAGTACCAGTATCTTTGAACTGCGATTGGTACCTCTAACAGAGGTAAACTTGACACTTTAAATATTGATGAGATATTTGCTGAGCTGCCATTAAAAGCCAAGGCTTCACTTTCTAGTGAAAGAAAGACACAAGCTTCAAAGACTCAGTAGGGGTCTTGATCTCAAGAGCCTTTAAAGAAGCTGAAAGTATATCAAACTAAGGAAAGGGGGATCACCCCATCTTGGTTTGATATGCTATAACACCAGTTGTTATACACAATTGTTTGAAAGTATTATAAAGTGTGAAGCCTGTTTTGTAGTTACCATGCTCCTACCTAGGGTGCTGGAAAACAAAATCATCCTCTTTATATGAAGAAAGTACATACTAACAGGTAGTATAACTTTGTAGGGCTTTGTTCTTTGGTTGTGTGGATAACTGACTTACGTTTTGCTATTTCTGAGACACACGAAAAAATGCTCTGACAGATTAAAGTCCAGCAATCTTTACGTCCAAGTCAGTCAGTAAAAGGTGAAATTTCACAGTCATATTTTATATGCATCAGCATATTTCACAGTCATATGATATGCATCAGCACACTCCATGTAGATGAAGTAAAAATGAGCAACAGAGGGCAATAGAGCATTCAGTTGCATTTTCTGGCCTATTCCAGTGTGATTTCATTCATACGTCCATCCAAGCTTCATTATTATTATTACTGTACCTATCCGGAAAGGTATGCTACCTATGGAAATACTATCTAGGATAATGAATGGAAGATAAGCTACCAGCTAACTTTTTGTCACATGAAAGCAGTCAGTTACCTTAATAGGTAAAGAAAGCACACAGAACTTTGGACTTTCTGTCTCAATTGTGTTACAGTTTGCAAGTCTACTGAAAGAAGTTAGGCATCACTGTCCAAAAACTTAGTGCATCTAGACTTGCATTGCTCTCTAGGGAAACTGAAGCGCAAGTAGATGCTTAATTGTATTTAGCATTCTGATCAAGTGAGCAGTAAGAAGGGTGAATTTGTAGCCATTACCCCTGTATGTCCAGTGAGCAAGGAAGAACTAGAAAAAGCTTATTTCTCCACAGATTAAGGGGAAATACGGGTGAACTGCAACTCTGCTTCATAAGAGCATTGCAAGGTGCTCATTCAACCATGTATGCTTTTCTTAAAGAAGTGAATAGAGAACAAATCTCTTCTAATATGAAAGACCAAGCGGCAATCACAGAATGCATCTTTCTAATTTTTAAATTAGTTACAAAAAGGAAAAATTAAAAAATAACCATTTGAAAGACATTTGAAAGTTTGTGAAATGCTTCTTCAAGCATCACAAAGTACATTCAGCCAGGAGACCATGACATTTTCCACAGCAAGAAAAGGCAGTAGAAAAGTCATATTATTTCCCAACATTTAATTTCACATATTGTTGGGGGTTTTTTTTCTCAATTTAAAAAGGGTTGGAAAAAAATCAGAGCACTGACATCCAGTAAACTTAGAGCTTCACTTTTTACTATAATGCTAGGAAAAGACTTATGGAATAAGTTCTGAAAATAAGATATATTCAAGCAATCAGAGATGGTATTCCAAAGACTTTTATCCAGTACCCATATCCAAGCCCAGATATTATACGTGCTCCTGCAGCAGCAATTTGCCTAAGTGCTTATGCATAGAACTAAGCACACATTGTAGTTACGTTAAGACACTAGATCACAAAATAAAAATATCAGCTTCAACATTAACGGATAAAAGTAAGATAATTAAATCTTTTTGACTGACATTAAATTAGAAGTCAATTGGGTAAAAAACAAAAAAAAAAAAGGAGTTCAATTAATAATTTACTTGATGATAAAATGAAGATTAAAAATTATTTAAAATCATACCAAAGAAGAGAAAATATTATCTGCATTTGATATCAGGGTGCTATGAGAAGTTACCTGAAAGAGCCACTTTAGTTAATTTCCTCTGTAGAACAACAGAAAAATATGGATGTAGTATAGTAAGAGCAATATATTATGAATCCTTGTACATTCAGAAGTGAAACTTGTTATTCTGCTTCCATATCCATTTTTACCCCTAAAAGCTTTTTCTTTAAAGCAATTGCAATTTGTGTGAGAGCATATTTGCATTTAGAAATGGAAACACAGGTATGTGTTATTTTACAGAGCAGTCGAGAAACACTGCATATGTTTTCTTTACAGTATAAACCAGCTGCATTTTACCCTGAGTCACACCCTGAGAATGGCTGCTCACACTGAAAGTCACACCAGAGGCATCCTGGGATTTTTGAAAGGGCATTCATACCATGCAATTAGCTTTTCAATTCCAATTGCACTAATAAAACCAAGAGCAAACAAGTGGGCAAAACTCACTTTTAATGTGCTAATCTTAAGAGCTTATCTTATTCCAACAGAAGACCGTGCATTTTGGTAAAGATTTAGAGGTTTTTAAGAGATCGCCCCTCTACACTGGAAAACCAACTTCATTAACTCTGCTTAGCTGAGAATTAAAAAGTGGATCCCACGAAATGGATATCAGCCATTAGGTGAATATTAGACAATATGTGCTCAGCAGTACTCCGATCTAATAGCCGCCCCAGCTGAATCAGTATAATGCTTTCTTTCACTGTGTTATCTCTTTAGTAATATTACATTATTATGGCCAGATCATCAAATGGTAGAAACTGGCAGAGCACTATTGATTTCGGGAGAGCTATACTAACTTGCACCAGCTGAGATTCTGGCCTTCTTAACATAAGTGTATTATAAACTTAAACCATAGCTACAATTGTATGGATCAGCTACACGTAGGCAATATACAAAATACCAGAACAGCTGTAAGAGGAACAATATAAAGAAGTACATATGACAAGGCTTCCACTGAAGAACAGCCAAAGCAGCTCAGGAATCTGTTGTTTTAAATACAGGGGACATAGTTTGAATGGTTGAATGTTGTTTCAGATTGCTCAAAAAGATTATCCTCAAATAGAAAGAAGGATGCAATTCAAAGTCAGAGCCACCTGCAGCAACAAATTACAAAGCGAGGAGCAAGCACCACCGAAGTAGTTCATTCAAACAACTAAAACTATCTGAATACCTTTCAAATACAGAGAATAAGCAGCAATTCTGTTGATACAGAACAATTTAAATATAGACATTCAAAAGAAAAGTTGCAAACCTTTTTTTAAAAAAAATGAAGGTGCACACAGTGCAATTTCAGAAGATATCTCCGTTTCTATACTAATTTTGAGTGATTTGGTGGATCCCACACAGTTCCGGTGCCATTTAGACCGTATAGAGCACTCAAACTCTTACTGAAATAAACAGCATTGTTCAGCTTTCTCTGCGCCCCATTCTAGCGCCTTTGCCCACATTAATGAACACCAGATTTTGCAGGAATTTCTTTGGTGCCCTAAACTGAGGACTTACATATCTCAATACATTAATGCAAAAATTCCTATCACTACTGCTGGAGCTTTTAAAGTATAAATAAGCTTTGTGAGGTTGGTGGACGCATTTCCATGGATGTCTAAAAAGAATAATTTGTCATGAAATGTTTCACTTCATCTCCACCACAGGGTTTGTTAAACAACACTATTTACTGGCTGTACATGAGATTGATATTTTGATATCACAATATGATTGCTGTTTTGAAACTGTGCTACATACCACAAATACCAATGGTTATTGAAAAGTCCTAAGTATAATTTTGGGTTTCCAATCTTGTATCAGTAAAATCGGATAAATGTATTGCTAGGTCACAGAAAGATCTTTTCAGCTGTTTGCAACTCCCCTAGTACAAATGAAAAAGCAGGACACATTTTGTACAACTGTTAACATCAGACATGCCTAGAGCATCATGTGTGGCAAGAGGCCAAAAGATGTATCAAAATAGCAAGAGCCAGCCCAGAAGAAGCATGGCCAGAATCTGTCAAGATTTACTTAAAATTATACATAAAATTGTACTAGGAACATTAAATCCCTCCAGTTTCCTCTTTTAATTCAAACTATACTTCGGAAGAACAGAGCACACATACATATATACATACACACAATTAAAATAAGAACCCCAAAAAGCTGAAAGCCAGGACAAATTATGATCCGTCATCCTTCCTTAGAAAGGCATCAGAAGAATTCGGCACTAATTCATGCCACTTACAAGTTCAGCTCCAGAGTCAGTGCTCCTTAGGAACAGTGGGTACTGAAGGAAGCATACACAGACCACAGTGATATAAGTGAAATACACACAGTGCCAGGAAGGGAAACAAATGGCAATCTTACCTAACTCTGTGGAAAAAATAAAAGTATATAAATAGTAACCATATATTAAATACCTAAAAAAATACATATAAAATGTAGAAAAACATTTTAAAGTATGTTATCAAATTGAGGAGTAAAGTAGTATATGGGGAACGCTGTGTGGTTATATGCCCGTATGAAGAGCGTTGTGCAGTGGTACGGCATATTACATATTCCAAATGTATTACAGTTAGCTGACCATTAAAGGCATTAAAGAATGGCACCTTTCTTCTTTACATATTTTTAGGTAACAAGTGCTTTTTCCTCTGCTAAGTGAGATATTTTTTAAGGAATGTGGTTTTATTTTTATGTAAAATGAAGCTATAAAAGAATCTCATTAGCAAAACCAACTCCTCTCACAGCGGCTGTGGTTTGACCTTAGCTGAAGCAGGAATTACCGTTGTGCTCAATTCCATTTGGGCCTTCCTGAAGTCAAGTAAAGACCTTCTATTCCCTCCATCAGATTCAATATATAATACTGTTACCAGGCCCATGCCATTAAAAGATGCCAGGAAAAACAAAATTCAGCTGGTGTACATTAGTTTCAGTGGCACTGAAGAGCACTTGGAGACATGATCAAGGACAGCCTAAAGCTGACGAGTATACATGGCCAACATAGAATCATAGAATCACAGAATAGTTAGGGTTGGAAATGACCTTAAGATCATCTAGTTCCAAACCCCCTGCCATGGGCAGGTACACCTCACACTAAACCATCTCACCCAAGGCTTCGTCCAACCTGTCCTTGAACACTGCCAGGGATGGAGCATTCACAAGCTCCCTGGGCAACCCATTCCAGTGCCTCACCACCCTAACAGGAAAGAATTTCTTCCTTATATCCAATCTAAACTTCCCCTGTTTAAGTTTTAACCCATTACCCCTTGTCCTGTCACTACAGTCCCTGATGAACATCTGTCTCCCTACACCAGTACTGCTCATATCAAAAAGCAACCAGCTGCAGGCTGAGTAGTCAAGGATCTTATGATTGAAGATACATCTGCAAAGAACTTTCTTAACACAACAGAAAGAATAAACTTTTTCAGCTATGAAAAAATGTTTTCTCAGATAACCATACTAGTTACAGTGCTCCCTAGAATCCATTAAAAGTATAATGAAAAGGATATAAAGTAACATTAACATGAAATTTAAGCATGGCATATACTGGTTTTGAGGACTAATCACAGAATGAAGTCCTATTTTGGACAGAGTGTGTGGACCACTCCACTGCTGGAAGAATGGACTGGCTCATTCAGGAGCAGAAAAACAAGTGAAAAGTTACGAGCTTTTAAGGCTGTATTATCTGTCTTCTTGCTCCATAAGACACTACGAAACTTACAAAACCCATTCACAGAATCACAGAATCCCAAGGGTTGGAAGGGACCTCAAAAGATCATCTAGTCCAACCCCCCTGCAAGAGCAGGGTAACCTACAGTACATCACACAGGAACTTGTCCAGGCAGGCCTTGAATATCTCCAGTGTAGGAGACTCCACAACCCCCCTGGGCAACCTGTTCCAGTGCTCTGTCACTCTTACAGTAAAGTTCTTCCTGATGTTAACGTGGAACTTCCTATGCTCCAGTTTACACCCATTGCCCCTTGTCCTATCACTGGATATCACTGAAAAAAGCCTAGCTCCATCATCCTGACACCTACCCTTTACATATTTGTAAACATTGATGAGGTCACCCCTCAGTCTCCTCTTCTCCAAGCTAAAGAGACCCAGCTCCCTCAGCCTCTCCTCATAAGGGAGATGTTCCACTCCCTTAATCATCTTTGTGGCTCTGCGCTGGACTCCTTCAAGCAATTCCCTGTCCTTCTTGAACAGAGGGGCCCAGAACTGGACGCAATATTCCAGATGCGGCCTCACCAAGGCTGAGTAGAGGGGGAGGAGAACCTCTCTTGACCTACTAACCACTCCCTTTCTAATGCACCCTAAGATGCCATTTGCCTTCTTGGCCACAAGAGCACATTGCTGGCTCATGGTCATCCTCCTATCCACCAGGACCCCCAGGTCCCTTTCCCCTTCGCTACTTTCCAGCAGGTCAACCCCCAACCTGTACTGGTACATGGGGTTGTTCTTCCCCAGATGCAAGACTCTACACTTGCCCTTGTTAAATTTCATCAAGTTTCTCCCCGCCCAACTCTCCAGCCTGTCCAGGTCTCGCTGAATGGCAGCACAGTCCTCTGGTGTGTCCGCCACTCCTCCCAGTTTTGTGTCATCAGCAAACTTGCTGAGGGTGCACTCAGTTCCCTCATCCAGGTCATTGATGAAAATATTAAACAGCACCGGTCCCAGCACCGACCCCTGAGGGACTCCACTAGTCACAGACCTCCAGCTAGATTCTGCGCCATTGACCACAACTCTCTGCCTTCTTCCTTTCAACCAGTTCTCGATCCACCTCACTACTTGATCGTCAAGCCCACACTTCCTTAGCTTATCTATGAGGATGCTGTGGGAGACAGTATCAAATGCCTTACTGAAATCAAGAAAAACTACATCTACCGCTCTACCATCATCCCTCCACCTAGTCACTTCCTCATAGAAGGCTATAAGGTTGGTCATACATGACTTCCATTCAAACAGATCTACGCAACAGAAGTATGCATGTTACTCATGCACAGTAGAAACTGGAAAAATTCATGATGGTATAAATAATGTGCTTATGCAAGCTTACTAACTGTCATACTGCACTTATTTTCAGTTGCAGGTGAGGAAAAATTTATTATTTCTTTCTGCACCCAATCTAAAGAGAGACTGACTTTCTAAATTCCTCTGGAGGAAAATGAGTAAGAATAATTTTGCACTATTTTTACAAACTCTGATTGAGAAGACAGTAACTCAAAGCAGAAAAGACTAAATCAAAGTATTCAGAAGGTCTGCATACTAGTTTTCAAACACAGAGTAAATATTTTTCTAATATTATTGTACAGGATGTCATGTTGTAGCTACCTTATATAAATGTTATTACTTGACTGAAGCATGATAATTATCCATTCCTCCAACATGGTATTTATAGGGTCCAACAGTTCTGCAGATGATTTTTTTACCTATTTTATTAAGCACAAAGGCTAATAATTAAAAATTGAAATAAAATGCAATGAATGTCTATTCAGATAATTAATTCATACTTCTAACATTTTTTCTCTGCTAAATTTTCCTTCTTAGTACTACTGCATTTTCTGTTATACAGACAGTTCCCCACATACTTAAAACACAGATAGCAAGATTTCTATTTTTCTCTGGGTCATGATCATATAACTACCAGGGAGATGTCCTTTTGATCAAATTCTGTAATACACAATGGATGGGGAAAGGGATTAAGGAAAGGAGTAGTGTCTCTTTTCTATATGCCCCATTTGAACTTCCACAGCAGAAGATTGCAAAGATGTAGCTCTCTCTGGGACCTTGCTCAGAGTTATCCTCACAGTACAACATAGTAATGTGTCGCACTGAAGGCTGGATAGCTACACTCAACAAGGATTGCATTGAACTGTATGTGAGTTTTTAAACTCAGTAGCCTCCAGACATTGATAATGGAATGGCAGTTCTCCCTAAGTCCTTCCTGATGGTGATATGCACTTTTCAACATACAGGGCCAAGATCTTTCCTACAACTGCACAGAAGAAGTTAATGTATGTGAGGAGATGGCAGGATGCAGGGAAGAAGGAGCATCTACCCTTTTTGCCAATAAACATGATGTCAGCACAGCAAAATGCACTTCTATGTCCTCTCTCAAAGGAGCTATTACAGACTTCCAGTAATAAACTTCTCATTTGATGCTTAACGGTTATTTTTTGTATGACAAATAAACGTCTCCTTCCCAGACTGCTATGAATCAAATCATGCAATATACAACCAGGATTGGAGATGACAAAGACCCATTAGGTCATCTACAGAACATTCCTTTGCCAATACAAGATTGCTCCCTGCAGTCTTCTTGTCCCTTCTTCAATTTACTTTGAACAGTCTCCAGCAGTGGAGTTTTCACCTCTTCTTCAGTAAACTATTCTGGTGTCATAGAGATTTGAGTTATAGAAAGGCATTCTTGCCAGCTATACTATCATTTCATAGATGCTAAACCCCATTGAGAGTGGTCTATTTAGAAAATGACCCATGGAAGTCAGGAACTGCCCTTAACTATACACATGCTCCCTGCTTAGTACAGGAGAGAGCCAGCCTTGTTTAGGCTCTCTAGCAGACACCGTAATCCAAGTAAGCAATAACTGATGACTTGGCTGTGAGTTCAAGAGGATTATAGCAAAACTCACTTAGGTTGCACTTCCTCTTGGATGTTTATTATTGCAATTATTATTGTCTTCTCCCCTTGCTTCCCCAATTTTCATCTGGGACCTTTACTTTCAGTTGGCTTGTTTTATGTTGTGCCTTTAACTTGCAATTTCAACTGACTGTTTTAGATGAATTCATACTGGTTTATTTTAGTATAATACCATGTGGGAGTCAAAATGGGGCATAAGGGCCTCTTAAGACCCAGAAAGGCAGCTGACTCCACTTGAAGAAACAAGCAGCCACATTGAGGTGGCTGAACACGAGACTCATTTTAAACCAGAGTTTTAAATGGGTTTTTGTTTTCCATCTCAGGAGAAACAGAAAGAATGTCTAGGTGAGACGAGAGGCAGCAGATGTGGTCCTGTTACCTTATAAAAAACAGGAAAGGAAACTGTTATTCTTTCCTTTACCCTCAGATAAGAGGTCCATTATGAAATTCTACACCTGTGTGTCTGATACTTGCCATGGCTGGTGAGGGCTAGGACCAGCTGTACCAACATGCCATCATCCTTCCAAATGGCCAGGTCTTGACTGACATACCGGTCAGTTGGGTTTTGCAGTTTTCTAGTTTGTGTTTTACTTTTTCTTAAAGCAAGGAGCATTAAGGCATAAACACAGATGTCTTTCAAATATACCTAAGAAAGGGTTTGTTAATATTTTTCTCAGGTATACTAGGCTCAATATACTGAACCTCAGCCATTTATTCCTTCCCTTAAATAAATATACTTCTGCCTTCAAAAGAGAAGGAGATGAAGTCAACGTGTTGAAATGTTTCTCATTTCCATGCAGCATATACAGTATGATAAGCAGTTAAAACTAAAAGTAATATTTGGTATTTGGTATGTCAACAACATCTCTTTCACTGCCAAAGACTTCAAAGTCCAACATAACAAGAAAAATTAAATGGGTTCCAAGATGTAAATATCTTGGGACAAGGTCAAACAAGGTGGCAAATATTTGTGTGTACTATATAATTCCATCTGATGAAAAATAAACAGGTGTGGATATTTATTTTTTTGTCAATGCATAGTAAAGGGCAAATGTGGAAATCCATCCTACACACAAATATTTGTAGCATTAAAAAAATCAGTATGTCTTTAACCATTATACCAAGGCTCCTTTTCTATTAGCTCAATACCTACTGACTTCTGATCTGGTGTCTTGTCCACCTCCAAGAATGGAGGCAGGCAATGGTATGTACACGCAGTCTTATATTTCTCAGATTCTGGGAAAGATCCATGCCCCATTAAAACCCCAAATCGTAACACTACCTTCAATAGCAGGGCAAATATTGGCATGCTTTAAGGGAAAATCCTGTGTTTACCAACATCACAATGGGAGGGGCTGCATTACGACAAAAAAAAATCTGGGTTTTAACATAGCAAAAGCTCTGTATCTAAGATATCTATTGTACAAGTGGTGGTATCCGGCAAAGGAAAGTGGCCAGTACCTGTTGTGACACCTGTGGTTCAAACAGTTAGTTACTCAGCAGACATAAAGCAAAACTCCTTATTCATAGTCCACTGGTAAAACTACGCTGCAATAAATAGGATTCTTGCCAGAGGTAGGACAAAGCTGAGCCCCATAATCTTTTGAAGAACAACATCCTCTCCATGACAAATGTTTAATTTAAAAACTAGCGGACAAAATATTAAGTGAATTGCTCTGATAGTGCAATAATAATGTTCAATATGCCCACAGCCATACCATCTCCAGCTATGATCCCACCAGGTCACACAAACTAAGCCAGGTCAGCTTAGGTCAATGTTTGAATCAAACACCTCCAGAAGACTGCAAGAGCTGCAGAAGGGTTACTGTGATTCAATTCATAATAGAGATTTTTTTGCTAAAATCAGGCTACGTATTCACAGTAAGCTAACCATACCTGAGTGAACTCTTTTTAACTTAATTATTCTTTCTCAAGATACATAACATGGCAAACTTTCTAAAACTGTTATTAAAAATAGATGTTATTATCAAAGACTGCAGAATCAGATTAGATTGTTCAATTATTAGAGGAACTAATGTACCAGAAAAAAAAAATCTTATTTTATGAGCTGCCAAATTCTGCTAACTATAGCCGCTGTGTTTACTCCCCTTCAGTTAACCAACTGAAATGAGAATTATTAGAACATTCAGCATGAAGGTTTCATGCTAGATCAAACTCAAGTTAGAGTTAATATTCAGGTAGTAAATGAAGTCTGTTCCTCAATGACAACAGGCTTTCAGTAGCAATCCAGTATCTAAACAGAATGCTAAACAAAACTGGAGACAGTCAAAGATGTCATCTTCATTTTAATCCTCAGCTTTACCACTTTGTTGGTAAAAATTATACACTCTATGTTATGCTAAGCCTTTCAATCTGTATCAAAGCAGAGATGAAATAGCCCACTGATCAAGTTCTCTAATAGTGTTAAAGTGAAAGACAAATCAAAGCTTAGGGGCAGCTTATGGAGCTACTTCCTAATGCCTCTCAGACACGAACAGCCACATAAATCTCTGCTGAGACCTGACTGCCTGCTGGCATGTACCTCTTCCCTGCTCCCAGAAGGTGGCAACTAATAACAGCCGTTTGTGGCTGGTAAGAATACCTGCCAGGAGTAAAGAGAGGAGGCAGACTGAAGCAGAGAGTTTTTAACCCCTCCAAAAGGCATTCCCAAAACCACCACTTTTCAGCTGAGTCAAGAGGGCCCTCTCTAACCTGTAACAGCAGGAGAGAACGCCCAGGTTCAGACTAGCAGCAGTGTCACTAGCAGGTGCCTGGACAGAGGCATGGCACAGTGTGGGTTAGCTCGTTTGGTCATACACCATAGTTTAGGCTTAACACAAAATCATGTTTACTAATTGCCAAAGTAAGAAGAGAAGTAGCCTCCATGAGGATGGTGCAACAAATGCAAATTACATTTCATTTTCAAGCACAGCATAAGATTACACATATCAGGGGAAACAAATTACAGGTAACTCTGATTTACCCATGCCAATTCATAAACCACAATCAAACTATGCCCCCATAGCAGGCAACAGAACTAGACCCAGCTAAGCTAGATGTGTTATACCTGATAATTTAGCAAAAACTAGTAATGCATTTCTCAGTAGAGACTGTGATAAATATTGTCAAGGTGTCCCAGACACATTTATGTTATAGTTTCATTTTAGCATAAAGAAGAAACTGAGTTTCATTTCATCATTCTGTTACAGTACCACCCAGATTCTAAACTACTTCGGGATCATCAAAATTCAATGTTCTTACTGCTGCTGCACCCTGCTAAATACAAACCAACAGTGACTCTTAGAATTAAGTCCATTAATAGCTGACTTCCCTGCATTTACAGGAAGATGAAGAAAATTGTCCTGATATTACCCTCACAGGAGAAAGTTGTTTGTCTCTTTTCAGACAGTCTGTCTGCAAATATCACCCTGCGGTAAATGAAGTTGCAAGTATGTTTTCTCTGAAACTATGTAATGGCAGTTTCATTTAAAATAGTATATTTTGCTTAGATTCACTATTATTATTTCTAGTCAGAAGAGTCCTCTTCTGCAGAGGACAGAGAACTTTCATTTCAGTCAATACATGTGCACCATTTGAAATCAATATCTACAGAAGATACATTAAACTTCACTTGAAAAATGCCAGTAAATAGAGCCAATTATCAGATTTATTTTTTTATATATATGCATGACACAGGAATAGTCATTGTCAAGATAAGCAATCCATTAAATGAATGACTGATTTGTCTAGTAGCTGGAAAGATTTAATCTTTAGAGCACGGGAAATCTATAAAGGCTGTGAAGTCAACAGTACATGCTGACCATAGAAATTTATTTTTAGGGAGACAGCTATTCCACAAACAGAGCAGCCTCCATACAAGCATCCTAGTTCACTTTATAAACAAAATTAATTACATTGACCTTGAGATATTTATTATGGCCCTAAATCATATTCTAAAATTGAAGATAAAGTAACCGGCTAGAAAAAAATATTGATCTCTAGTTTTGAAATGGGCAAGTGCTTGAATTTCTTGGAGACGGGTGGCATCCTCTCATTTCACATTCTTGGTTTTGCTTTTCCTAGTGTTTTGTGGCAAAAATGTTGGACTGGTAACAGTAGTGCCAGTGACATTAGAAGACAGAGAATGCAAGCCAGAAGCTGAAGCTGTTGTTATTCACCCTTTCAACAGTACAGTCCTAAATCTACCAGTCAGTGTAGAAGCCTTTCTACAGCAGGACTTTCCTCATTTCTCTAGTTTAGTGGAGTTGCAATACAAATATGTTTTAACCAACATCGAAGAGAGAGAAAGGAATGAGATTTTTTTCTTTTATTTCCTGTAATCAGTTGTCAAGTGCTGCTGCTACCCCTTCACCAAACGCAACTGAGTAGCACTTAGCCATCACTATGAAACGTAGTTCTTAAGACACTTCATACCTGCTCACAGCTTTAAACGATTTTAGGGGTCTCTTCACCATAAAAGAGCTGCAATGCTGCTTGCTAGTGCAGCCTTTAGAACGACTTGAAGAAGGAAGACTCTTGCATCTAAATGAGTTATTCTGTATCAGCAATATTGGCTAAAAAGTAAGTAGTCCCAGAGCATGAGGATGAAGGTGGGTAGCACAGTGCCAAACCTGACTCCTTCTAGAAAAAGAGCCAGTATTTCCAAGTGTGCCTACCTGCAGTAGGGGCTCAGATTTGTGAGCTGCTGAGAAAGCACAGCTGCCTTGGAGTCACGGAGCACAAAGGGTGCTCAGCACCCTGTAAAACCAGGACCTAGCCTGCTTCCTGCCAGTGCAGAATACCTGCACCAGGACAAGTTCCTATTGGTCTTACTGGGAACACCCTCTAAGAAAACATAAAAGCATGGGTGAAAAAATGGACACATCTTGTCTCTCCTCAGAAGCACCTAAACGTGCAGCATGCACTCACACTTCAGATATGGCCTGATTTTCACAGACACTGAGGAAACGCCTACAGCTCAGGTCTGCAGTCCTGTACTAAAATCTCCACAGGTCACAGATACTTCATATTGAAATCCACTATCAGTGACCACAATCAGAAGGCTGGGTCTTTTAAATTCAGCACTATGATTAGAACAGCCTATAAAGTACATTTTATTTTAATTTACTTTAAACGATTCTCTCCAGAAGCCTTCTCTGCCAGTCACACAAAAACCACTATGACTGCTTGCTAGAAACAGTCACAGGAAAGAACTGGTTAATATCCTAGGCCGTATACCTGTTTCTTAAAAGAGTAGTCTGGAATTCATACATGGATCTAAACACTACCACTGATGAATTAAAAAGAGAATTGGAAATAAATTTATTCATAAACAGAGAGAAAAAGAGGTGAAAGCTGACCACTACTTGTCCCCTTGGGGTTTTGATTGAACAGAACAAGGCTCATGTTGCAGGTAATTACATACACAATTGGCTCCCAATTTTACTAGTTCTTTGCAATTCCTTTATAAATGCTGTATATTTTGTGATGGCTCACATTTAGCAAAAACAACTTTCATGTAATCTCATGTAATTGACTAAACTTTAGTTCATGGGTTTAAGCAGACTGGACATTCACAGTTTTTTGCAGAAGATTCCTATAGCTTGTGTTAGTTTGTGTTGTACTATGGATCTGGTCTCAGCAGATAACCACTTCTCAGACAAATATTTATTGCTATGGTATGCATTTTAGTTGATTAGGTACCACACAGTACCAAGAAGTTATGACATAATGAATAAATTCTATTTTTCCTCAAAAAGCAACTAAACATTGGGACATTTTCCTGTTATTATTAGTGGTACTTTTTTCCTGCAATAACAGCTTTATGCATAAAAACACTGCCACTAACTTGAGTTCAGGCTACATGACCCTCATGCAAAGGAACTACACATTAGGATTGTTTATGAGAAATGCAAAACTTCATCAATCATTTAGAGGGAATATTTGGAGGTGCTGCTGCACTAGCACTGTCTGCCTTCGAGGTAGAAAGCAGATACAAACTGATGAGACCCATTCATTCAGCTCTTACTTATGTGCAAGTGGGAAGAAAAACACGGCCAAAAAAATGTCACTCCTCAGAAGCACCCAAAATTCCACTGCTGAAAGCGTATGACAAATGCCTTGAAAGGACAATGGAATATGAGCTCCTTACTCCCTCTCCGCAGAGGTAATTGAACATATCATGTGAAAACAGGCACTGTAATAGCCATTATTAACTCTGTATTTTAAAACCTGTGAAAAATAACGCAACAGCCTTATTCTATTATGTCAAAGACAAATGTTTGAGCTAGTTCATATTTTTTGACCCACTCTGACATGCACATATTGATACAGATCACAGCAAAAGCAGCAATAGGCATGCCTGTATTATAGCTCCCTTCCTGCTACTGATAACCCCATTTAATATGGCCAGTTTTCTCTTTATAAAAAGCATTACACAATCAGAACAGACCTGTTCTATACAGAATTTGATCAGCAAGATAGCACTTTGCCATGAACTCCAATGAGCATCACATTTTCTTTGCGAACCATAACTGCATAAATACCAAAAATGCCAAAAGCACCACCAGGTGAAACATAACCTTGAAGCACAAAGGAGTGTCTATGATAAATTGTATGCATGCATCAAATACAAGTTTTTACAAGAGTTAAGGCCTGAAAAAAATCCAACTTGTTCTTTTTTTAGCTATGTTGGTAACAAACCATTGAAGTGTCCCAGCAGCACTAATGGTGGCCAGTACAAACAACATGCAGTGGAACATGCAACTCTGAAGTCTGATAGATGGCCCGATTCTCAGCAGGGCAAAATTCCCGGCGTTGCCTCTACTGGGTGGGGGCACAGTGCTATAAGAGCTTTCCCAGATCCTACTCAACCTTTACTCTAGCTCCAGCAGTATCTCTGTCCCAGTCCTTCTCCAGGTAGCTGATTTTTGTTTACATTCTCTGTAAAAAGAGAACCACCTTATAAGCCAAAGTTCTGTGACATTTTGACCAATGTGGTCTGGGAATAATTGGGATCAACCTGAAAGAAAAGCTTCAGATGATGAATTTCTTTAGTGCTCCATATACCAGCCTCTCACCATTCCTGACGTCAGGTGACTTACAATGCAAAAGCTATGGCAAATGATCCGTATGCAATCATTTACTGAATTATGAAGTTTTAAGACAATAAATTCATAAATGTATTCTATTGTCTTTTCATGACTTTTGGGGGTTTTGGGGTTGTTTGTTTGTTTTGGTTTTTTTTTTTTTTGTCTTTTGCAATATGACTTTAATACCATTCATAACATGGGGGACCTACACATGTTCAGTTCACTGCAACCTACTGTGAACTATACAGCTGAGCCCTGGTAAGCAGCCATCTGCACACACCTTGAAAATGTGAAATAACATGTATTGTCTTCTACTATTTTCCAGGTAGTTTCTCAAAAAATGAGCTTACTGCAGGCCAATATGTTTTACCTTGCAATTGCTGGGAGGACACATAGTTCCTGCTGCTTAGCTGGCACGTTGCAATTTGTGGCAATGAAGTATGTTGGGATCATTCGCACACTATACCTCTTCTCTGTAAATGTATTTATTTGCTAAACATTATCAGATCTCAACCTCAATAAATTTTACTCTATGATTTAATTTGAAATAAACTGCCCTTTTAAACAATGAATCACTTGTTAAGTGTAAGTTCCACAGGTTGTTTAGCTTTCAAGAAATGCTCCCCTTTCGAATCCAAAAAGTCTGTGGTGGGGGACCAAACACACACCTAATGAAGGCCTTCCCTTGGGAACAGAGCTGAAATAACAGTTATTTCTACCCACAGGAATACAAGTATCAGGATTCAGCTCTCTCAGCAGATACATCTCTTGGTAATGAGTTCACAAGTTGGCCTTTAATGTCTGTGTTTATCTTCAGCACCTCGAGTGACTCCTTTCCCAGAGACTGACAGACTGCAGACTCACAAGGCAAAAATTGCCAGCAAAAACTTCAACAACTTTTTCCAAGTCTCTCATCTACTATATCCCACTCCTGGCTTTCTCTTGCTGAATTGCTCTGCAGACAAAGTCTTCCAGCCAACAAAGTGATTCCTTCCCATTGCAATCAATGCTCCCATCTAAAGTATGTCAGTTACAGCTACATTGATTGCAGTGATAAAAAGATTCATGTCTTTACTCAAGCTTGCTAATGAGTCCAAGCAAGAGTTTAGAGCAACAAAAGCCATTTTTAATGGCTAAAGAAAAATTGTTTTTTGCTCCCTGCACTCTTTATTTCTATAAATGCCAAATAACCATCAATTTACACAAGATCTGAAGCTCAAGAGGAGGAAGAGTGCAAGAAAGCTAACGTGAAAGGGCTGCAACATTACTCTTTGCTACAGACTCTACTTAACGCAACACACATAGCATAGCATCAACGCCAGAGCCTGCCAAAATTCAAATGCCAAATAGCAACATCCATTCATTTACTGAATAAAACTATAACATAAAAGTTGCAATTCAGTCAGTGTCTTTTTGAAGGCTGGATGAAGTTTTTTCCTACAGGCAGCCTTATAATTAACATCTAGCTTCTGATTTTTCTTTTTCTCCCTGATTCATTGAACCACTGACTTAGAAACAGGGACAAATTTAATCTTAGAATACCACTTTTATTTAGCCAGTCAATTTTGAATGCAGTGTTGCTGCAAATCATTCAGGATTTCTGTACAAGTTCAGCTTCATTCCATAAAAAAAAGAGAAAAGCAGTTAGAATAGGGGGATTTTTTCCCCCCTTTATGGCTGGTACATTCTCAACTATTCATGGAGAAATTTCAGAGCTGCACTATCAATATTCTGATGATGTGCTCACATAAGATGTTCCTTTCCTTGACTGTGACAAGCATTGTGCCATAAAGTACAGGATTAAATAAAAATAAAAATTAGAGACAGGAAAATCCATTCATTTGTTTTACTATTTAAGTAAAAGTGGTTTTCCTAACCATATCCCAGAAGGAAAGCAGCGCACCAGTTGAACAAATGCATATTAAGACACAGTTCTCTAGGAAATAATACCCTTTGCTCCTGAAGAAACACACCAAGTGCATTGCTTTTGACTTTTACACTTCCTAGTCACTGACCATCAAATTTTTAAAGTGCTGACTTCTGAGATAAGGGCTCATAAGCTTTTTGACTGCTTTTGGACCTGTGCTTAGACTTTTCTAAATCTATCACCTTATTTAGATTGGCTCTTGGCCTTTCACCTGTCTCCATGATTTGCTTTCTCAGCGAAGAGGGGCAGTTAACTCTACAAGAATATCAAATGCCGAGTTACCTCTATTTCACAAACTATTCAGAGAGAAAAAAGCATTATATACACCTTGTAGCTAAGAAATCTGTGGCAGAGGTTAAGGACAAACTTTTCAAAACATGCCCTCCTAGTTCTGAGATTCCAACAGAAGAGTACAAGCAGTCCAGCGCATACAAATGAGTAATGCCTGTAGTGGAAATTACAAGTGCTCGGACACCTTGAGTTGGGTTCACAAATATACAGAGCCACAAGATGACCTATTTCCCTCACAAGTTTAACAAGGTTGCTCAGATGCAAGTCAAAAATGGAAACCAGAACCTCAGATGTTTCATTTCAACTTTTTCAGACCAAACCACCAGGACAACAAAGGCAGATAGCATCCACAGAAACGCTCATAGCAGGATGTAAAACTATGTAAAGAATCTGCTTCAGTTTCTTTACAATGCTGCTGCATGCAGGCAACACAAAACATATACAGCTACACTGCTTCCTCCTGTGCTGCTTGGTGATACCACCTGCCAGAAGAGGTGCCAACACTGTACAAAATCTCCAAGGATTGCTTTAGCTTGTGCCAAGATCCAGCAAGACATTTGGCCAGACCAAAGGTTTTTAGAGTATGTGATTGCAGCTACTTTTTGACTCAATTCCTGACTGGCATTTAATTTCATACCAGCATGCACCTCAGAAAACATAACCCCACCCTCTTGCATATCCTCCTCTCCCCCCTGCATTTTAAGCAAAACTCACATTGCAATAAAACTGCACACTCTCCTCTCCCATCCTTCTGCCTCTGCTCCACCTCAGGGGGTAAATGAATGCAAAAGGCAAGCGACAGGGTTACAAATTTTCTCCTTTCCTTTGCAAAGCTTAAAATCCTTCAGAAATTCCCTAATTTCATTCTTCTCCCCCATTTCAGCCATACGCTATTTACATGCCAGATGGATTTTCCCCAAGCTCTCACACCACTAAGAAAACTGCAGCAGTTTTCGTTAATTTATCACTGTATTAAAATATAAGTGAACCATACATAGATAAAATGAATTACAGGTATACCTCCCATACATTCTGTACATCAGGCTAAGCAAAAGCTGTGTTGTGCTAACTGTCAAGCTGAGAAATAGCTGACATTTGTTATTTTAATTAATAGTTTACTTTGCTGAAATAAGCTTCTATGAGAAGCTATGGCTTTTATTAAACCTTCACTACAGCATTATTCTCACAGATTGGGAGGCAAAAACTAATTTTCAAAACCGCTTTGCCCTACAAGGTCACTGCCAACAGCTTGAATGCACATGTCAAAGAGACATCTGCTCCAGAGATACCAATCTATGTTAAATGTGCATTATTTCAAAAATTTAAGATACTTTACGTTGAAAAACAAAATGCTTATTCAGTAATTATGAAGTTTTTAACTGGTTTTAGTAGCAAAGATTTTTATCCTCTGTGGATTATTTTAGTATTTCATAACTGCCACCCTGAATTTTTAGACCTCAGCATTTGCTTTAGAAATCACAGCAAAGAACACCCATGGATGGATTCAGACAAGCTGTCTGTCACTGATGTAAATCATTATACAATTACACAGTAAGTTTATACATTTTCTTTGCCCAAATATTCTGAGGTCATCGATGAGGCCAGAGAATTTCTCATTTCACTTATGTATGAAAAGAACGATCTTACTATCAACTAAGCAAATTTATTCTATTTCAAGCCAGTGCAAGTATGCTTGGCAAACGAGAAAACTTTCTGGTACACTAACCCAGTGATTCTCTGGATGTAGTTCTTAAGTTAGAAGTTTCACAGGCTGTATTGTCTCTGGTTTCAGAACAGCTCATGTGTAAAGCAGACACTGTGTTCTAGAGAGCCAGACCTTTTCTTCTGATTCTTAATCCACTTGAAGACTGTAAAGCAGGATTCTGTTAAAAATAGCACAATCTTTTTTTCCTTTTTTGACATCAGTGTATGAAGATCAATAAATCAATTTATATCTATGAATTATATTTCACTTCATTTTTTTTTTATTTTTTATTGAAGTCTAGCCTTACAATGAATAAAACTTGTGCTTTCAGGATTGATCTGTTGCTTCATATTAATGGAAAGATTCCCATTGACTTCAAGCTCTCAGTGCTAGAAATAACAAGCCTGAATGTTTATGACTATGTAGTGTAACTGCAGGCAGGTAATAGCTCGCTGTGCCTCCACTCTGATGTGATTAAAGTTCCATCGTCAAGATTAAAATAGACCTGTTGGGTTTTATTATTATTATTATTATTTGTTGCTATATACATGCTATGCTTTGAATTTAAGACGATGGAAAGCTCTGCTCATCACTTAGATATTTTGGGGTTATTTTTTGAAGAAAGGAGAATTCTTTTCTTGCTGTTTGACAGTATAGCAGTAAAGCTGTTATAGTCAACTTTGTTCTTAAGGATCCAAGAGCAGCACAGGTTATGGAGAGAAAGAAAACAATTATTACACCTATAATGGAAAAATGGACAGGGTTTGGGCTAAAATCCTTTCATTAGGGTTTCTACAATAGAAATATACTAGAAATAAAAGAAAAAATATACATTTGCTTGAATATAAACTCACTCACAGGCATATATGCAAGAGACTGTTTCTTTTATGCTTTCCCTCATGGGCAATGAATTCTGCTGATACTGTGTGTTCTCTTCTCCCATGGGCTTCAGTATTTTATCACTGACCCAGTGGGACCACCCAGCAGCTGTCAGTAGCCAGGACTGGGACATCTAGTACATCAGTGTTTACATTTTCTTTGCTTACGCCTGTCTCTCTTTTCACATTCCATAAAAAGAACTTTCAAAATCCTCCTACAAAATGCTTGGTTTCATAATGCACCTTTCAGTAAATAGGTATTTTGCAGCAGGTATTATCTGATTCCCCTTTCTGAAGGAATTCTGGGTTTAAGGAGCAAGCCAGATGTTGCAAATGGCATGGCTGACCTGTAACTGCACGCCTTCGTGTAGTTTCTGTAGCATCCCCACTGCACACGTTCATGGATGAACTGCACTGGTGACAGGTCTGATTTTGTTTCTGCAGGAGTCAGCTATACTGTCCCGCCTCAGGCCTGAACCTGCTGCAGCTTAATCAAGTATTTGCTGAGCCCTAAGGCCGCAACCTGCTGCTGCTGCCTTCATCTTTTATTTGATAACTGCCTGATGCCACCTGTCTACCTCACATGATACAGCAATTGGAACCAGATTGTCTCCACCACACAGAAAGCTGGAAATTAATGTTCCTCCAGTGTGTTTATAACTCCACTGATATAACAGGAAGATATTTTCTCTTGGAACTGAAGGAGCACAAAAACGCTCCCATCACAGTTCAAACGGAACTTGCAATTCAGGTATCTCTGGAAAGGTAGAGAGATCAGGTTTGCAGCGTATTAGGAGAGAGTCAAACAGCTAAGTTACATGGAGTTGAGGGACATCTGAGCCATGCGATCTCCTTCCTGACAAAACTGTGTGATAATAATTCCTCATCATAACCTGATTTATCAAATGCTGTACTTACTGGGTGGCAACAACGCAAAGAGAGACCTTCAGAGGCAAACAGGATCAAGAGCAAAGCCTTGCTGAACCCCAGCAAACCATCTGTACTGACCTCATCACCATAAAACTGATGCACCAAAGGGAGCTTGCAACCCTGATCAACTGGCCAGCTCAAAGAGTTTTAAGGAACAGGAGTGCAATTCTTCTCTAATTAGTTTCTACAATCTACATCCTATGATTTCCCATAAATACCACTTATTATAATCTACATTATTGCAAAAATGTGGGGATTTTTGTTTTACAAGAATAAGTTAGGATTCTTTTACATTAACAATGTCAAATGTTTTATTTAAACTTCCACATAATAAAATATTATCACTGCTTACACACAAACACTGCATTGCTGTCTATTCATTATAGTATTAAAAAGTAAAAATAGAAATAATAATTAAAATTACAAAGATAAAACAAAAAGTTCAGTGATTTTTATTGACTGTAGATCCAAATTTGAAATCTGGGATGGGCTTTAAATAAATAAGAGTAATAAAAGGGTTTATAATGCAGGGAAAACATTACTTCAGCCTTTTATCTTTGTTTGGCCAGGGAACAACAATATATACATTTATTGCCTATTAACATCTGCCAACAACAAAACAAGATGATATCAATAAATTTTATAAGGTATATAAAGATATTTATTGAAGTCGTGTCATTCATTTTCAGTTCCTGGCAGTTTATGAAAATTCAAACTGTACATCATTGGTTAGCAATAATCCCGAATACTGGGAAATAAATATTACAAACCAGCGCTAAAGGAAAAGATAAATCTAATAGCAAATAATTCTGACATTTGCTTTTAACTGCATTTTTTGCATAATTGCTGTGTACTTTCCAATAGGATAAAAAGCAATATACAACATATAACTTTTCTAATGTAGAAAGGCAATCATCTTTGAAGTTTTCCTAAGAGGTAACAGAGTGGCAACTAGCAAATATATAGATACAAAATATATGCTTACAAGGTAACATTCAAACTGCATGCAGGGAAACAAGCAACCCTTGAAGGGTTAATCCCATGTATTTTTAAAGAAAAAATATTTACTGGTTTTGTTTTCTCCAGTTCTATCATTAATAATGCAACCCTGCTTTGTTTACATATTTCTTACAAGTCACCTGGGCTTTATTCTCCTTCCTGTCTCCTCTCCACCCTACATTTCTAAGCTCATTTGTTTTGGGGGGAAAAAAAATACACCACCATCAAACAACATAATATTAGGATCTTTTATGGCTGAGAACTATTAGGATGAAATGCAACAGATATTAAACATGGGGAAGTTGTTAAAAATGTGCTAACACAAGTGAAATCCAAAAAAACTAAGGTGTGTGAGAAGCATATAAAATTATTTTACGCATGTCCTTCAAAAAGTTTAATACATAGTCAGGTCACATTATTACACATCAAATTCTCTAGGTCTCTAGCTGCCAGTAGCAATTATCTGTAAGAGAACATATTTTCCCTCGTGACTAGCTATCGGGAATTTTTGACTATACCTAAGCATAGCCTTGAGCAAAACTCCTAGGGGGCATATTTGGAATAGAGTATTTCATTTGGATGAAATATTAAGGTTTCCATGCAATATGTCTGTCTATATACATCTGTTTCAACATATTGATCTGTTTATCTGTTTACTTTAATTACATGAAATAGTTGTATTAAAATGTAAATAGTTCTGAATCTGTGTATTTCTGTGCAGAGTTTTAGAAAGTATGGCTTCCTGGCTCCTGAAGCTGCTGCCTGCAACAATGCATCCCGCACCACTGGCTCCCACCAGGCTGGGCTGCTGGGAGGGACCCTGGGGCTCGGCCCTGGGGCTGCATCGCTGCCCCCCTCGGCCAGCTCAAACACCCCTCATGCTGCATCAGCTGAGGGTAATGGGACATGATGGTGCTTGTTGCAGCAGGATTGATGATCACACATGCAACCGGGTGGGGGTGGAGGGTAAAGAACAAAACCAGAACCTGAAAGGGTGAAGTCTGTAAGGAAAAGGAACAAATTCCATCACTGCAGAGGGAATATAAAGTCCTATAATTGATCATCTTTAAAAATGTATGAGTTAATCCAGCTTGCTAGAGGACTTTAAATAGTGCCTGCTGTGGTGGTTTACAAACCCCTGCTTACCACGGGGTCTAGTTTGCTCCACAGGTTTTCACACTAGTTTCTGTTTTCACTGTGCACTAGGTGGAAGCGTGTTCTGAAGTTTTCTAGAAATATGGTGCCTATAAAAAGCACAGGAAAAGAAAATTGTGTAGCTGGATGATAATGGTCCCACAGCATACAGGAACCACTGGACTCCGCTAATAAGAAACACAATGCAAGTGTGTAGTAAACCTACTAATGAATGAGGTGAATTTAATTTCTATCTTGTGAATACAGGTGCAGCCACCTGCTTTCAACTGAGATTATGTTGGTTTCAGTTTGATATCGGCTGGGGCTCAACTGCACATTAACTGTAAGAACAATTACTTGGTCTCATACTACACCCACTGAAATCTACAATAATTTTTCCATTTATTTTAGAAGCAGTCAGATCAAGTCCTTTACATTTATGCATTATGCATGTATATTTATTGTATAACCACATTTAAATGTATGACAATATAGCTGTAAAAATTAAGAGACTATTATTCAAACAGAGAGAGTAAACTTTATCAGGAGGCTAGTGAAAATTTTCTAACAGCAACAGACAATCACTAATTTTCATCAACACAGCTGTGTGAATAAATGCAAGAGCAACCATAGCAAAGACTTTGATAGCTTTTATATGCACTTCTATTACTATTACTTCTATTACTACAAAAGAAAACAGCATTACAGCTTTGACAAATGAAATATTCTGTGAGTCTTTATAGCCCTGCTAGAACAAGAATTCATACTGTCAAATGACCATGAGGTGTATGAAAAAGCAAAAAAGCAGAAATTCTCATCTCTCCTCTTAATAATACATTCACAGCCTTAAATGGTGCTCTTCCTTCCTGGATTTTTCCAAATCTACCCTATTTATCTGATTGGATTTCTGTCCCATCTTTCCACATATTACAGCTAATTAGTACCCCCTGATGAGAAACAGTCCACCGATGGAAAAACCAGTTGGATAAGATCTACATTAACAAATGTAGTTCATTTAATATCATTTGTACTGCTGCATTATTAATAATACATAATTACCCTGTGCAGGCTGCAAGTGGGAAGAATAAAATCATTCATTAATTTCTTGGCCTTTACAAAAAGAGTAGTATATTTGCCAGGAAAAAAAAAAAAAGAAAAAAACCAAGGTAAAAAGTATTGGACTTAGAGGCTGCCATCCATCAGCTTTGCATGTCACACTCAAATGTTAACTTTTCTGCATGGAAAGTACTGCTATATTCAAATGAGATCCTTACACTAGCCCAAGATACGATGTGCCATGCTGCTGCTGGAACCCTAACTTGTTATTCTGAAAGCACTGAAAAAAGAAACATGACAGCCAGCTTCTGAAAGTAGAGATTTCCAGACAGCTACCAAGGGATCTTTTCAATGCATACAAATTCCAGGACAAAAAAACAAACCCACATAGAATTTCCCATGACCTACACTGGGCTATATTTGTTGCCCAATTCATTACTTATCTAATAATATATTTAGAAGGTTTTTTGCAGTTACTTCAGGCTTTGCACACTGCAGGAAGCAAACCCAGACCTGCCTTATTTTTGTCACCCCTCTTTAGTCCAAACCAGCATAACATTTTACACCAGTCACAGAATGATGTAAGAGCCTACTAAAATGCACACTAAAAGTACCTTTTAGGATATAGGATAAATTAATCCAAATGTGAGTAAAAAGCTGCTATTCTCACTCCAGTCTCAGTGTTGTTGTGAAGTTGTTGTGTTTGCCTGAAGAACTGATACCTTTGATTTCTGACCCTCACCATAACTTTATCAGACATACCAAGTTATTCTGCATAACCACCCTTTCTAGAACACTCATGTTCTTTGAGAAAGAGAGAGAGAGAAAAAAAAGAGAGCATGCTAAAACCCAGAACTATGTCCCTATATTTTTCCTGGAAGCAAGAGTCCAGTTGTCTACTAATGCTGTAATACACATGCCTGCATTTATTAGAGGAGTAAGGTTCATGTCTCTAAAGCACTTTCCCTCTGACCAGACGTGGGAGAGGTGAGGCAGGGACACATGAAACATCTAACTCTCTTTTTCAGTAAGATTTTGGGTCACAATCTGACTTGCTCTCAGAAATGCTTAGCTCAGCAGAGACAGTACCTCAGAAATTTTGGGGAGTATTCCTATATTCCTAGTACTTCCTACATACTTCCTAGAATAGACTGTGATTTAAAGACACAATTCAGCTGTGCCAAAGTAATCTTCTGTAGGATACCATGTTCATATTTAGAAAGGGCTACAAAACTGAATGCACTGCTGGAGCTGCCAGATGGGAAGGGCCATCTCCAGGTTTGGGCACAATTGGGACCCGCCAGCTCAAACATGTTCAGCTCAGGAACGTAAATGGAAATGCAAAATATTACCAATGGATCAAAACACAGTGGTATGCTAGCACTAAAACAAAGCATAGAAGAAGAAGAAAATATTGCCAGAAACAAAAAAAAAGTGAATTAATGTTTTCTCATATAAAGGTAACAGGGTTGAGGACCTTAAAATGAAGACAGAGGTATAAAAATGTGAGAAGAGAAAAATGTTTGTAAAAAAAATAACTAAAAGCTCTGTGTGTGAAAGGCAAGAATATTAGCTATAAAAAGAACTGGCTGGATGGCCACACACAAAGAGTTGTGGTCAATGGCTCAATGTCCGGCTGGAGACCAGTAACGAGTGGTGTCCCTCAGGGATCGGTGTTGGGACCGGTCTTGTTTAACATCTTCGTCACTGACATGGACAGTGGGATTTTGTGTGCCCTCAGCAAGTTTGCCAATGACACCAAGCTGTGTGGTCCAGTTGATATGCTGGAGGGAAGGGATGCCATCCAGAGGGACCTTGACACGCTTGTGAGGTGGGCTGATGCCAACCTTATGAAGTTTAACCATGACAAGTGCAAGGTCCTGCACCTGGGTCAGAGCAATCCCAGGCACAGCTACAGACTGGGCAAAGAAGAGATTCAGAGCAGCCCTGCAGAGAAGGACTTGGGGGTGCTGGTCGATGAGAAAATGAACATGAGCCGGCTGCAGTGTGCGCTCGCAGCCCAAGAAAACCAACCGTATCCTGGGCTGCATCAAAAGGAGCCTGACCAGCAGGTCGAAGGAGGTGATCCTGCCTCTCTACTCTGCTCTCGTGAGACCTCACCTGGAGTATTGTGTGCAGTTCTGGTGTCCTCAGCATAAAAAGGACATGGAACTGTTGGAACAAGTCCAGAGGAGGGCCACGAGGATGAGCAGGGGACTGGAGCACCTCCCATATGAAGACAGGCTGAGAAAGTTGGGGCTGTTGAGCCTGGAGAAGAGAAGGCTGTGTGGAGACCTCATAGCAGCCTTCCAGTACCTGAAGGGGGCCTATAGGGATGCTGGGGAGGGACTCTTTGTCAGGGACTGTAGTGACAGGACAAGGGGTAACGGGTTAAAACTTAAACAGGGGAAGTTTAGATTGGAGATAAGGAGGAAGTTCTTTCCTGTTAGGGTGGTGAGGCACTGGAATGGGTTGCCCAGGGGGGTTGTGAGTGCTCCATCCCTGGCAGCGTTCAAGGCCAGGCTGGATGAAGCCTTGGGTGACATGGTTTAGTGTGAGGTGTCCCTGCCTATGGCAGGGGGGTTGGAACTAGATGATCTTGAGGTCCTTTCCAACCCTAACTATTCTATGATTCCATGATTCTAAAAAAACCCCACACTAAAAAAATCAAGAAAGAGAACATTAAAATGAATGCACAAGACAGAAAGCAGATTACGACTAAAATTATCACTAAAATCAGAGATTTTCCAGGCTGAGTTCAGAAGGCAGAGTTGAGCTTTTCCTGAGGAGAGGGGGAAAAGGTTCATTCTGTATGAACCGAATTAACATACCTGCATGACAGAGGATGTGGGAGAAGGGACCAGCTCAATTAAAGATGATCAGCAGGAAAAAAACAGAGTACAGTGAATAGCTGTTTGTCCCACTCAGTTAACCACAGAAAAGAACAGGAGTCATTGTGTCTGCACTACTGTAACAGAGGGGGTAATTTGGATTCGGGTTGTTAAATGTTACAGATTATTTAGCAGAATGCTTAGAAACACACTGCCAAGCAAAACGTTACAGTGAAGCTGCTTTCTAAAGGGATGACCTAACAGTGGACACAAGGTCACCTGAAACCGTTTCTATCATTTGGTACAAGCCTGAGGGGAAAAAAAAAAAATACAACAAACCTCTAATATTGAATTATAGCAGAAGGAAGTGTGGGGGTCACGCTTTACACTGAGAAGTCAGGACACAGCTCTCCCCAGGTCCCCAGTTGGAAATGAGACATGCGGAAGACCATACAGCAACAGCAAGGAGTCGGATCCATCTGGACTCAGCAAAAGTTACACAGCCAAAATTATAATGCTTAGAGACTAACTTAAAGTGAATAGCCTTCTGTCTGGCAGTGCTGAGGAGGGAAACTTTAACCCACCCTCTGGAGGTACTGCAGATCCTTGCAACACCTGCATCCTTTTCAAATCTCCTCCATCACACGCTCCCCCCATTGGAAAAAAAAACCAAACCAAAAAAATCCCAAAGCCTCTCACCTAATAGAGAGACAGCCAACAAGAAAACTGTGCAAGAAAGCAGAAGATCCTTTTAAAGGACTTAAAAGATGTATTTCTAAAAGACAAAACACATTGAAGCAGAGTAATACAGACCGACTTGAAGTCTGGAGTATAAAACGCATTCCAGAAAGATCTGAACTGTTAGAAATGAAATGGTTTGTTTGGTTGAGTTCTCAAGCTACTTATTTTAATTCTATGAAGTGTGAGCAATCCTAAAGGTTTCACGTGATTATTATGTGTTTTAGAAAAAAGAGTATTAACTAACATATGATCAAACAGGACTTTTAGGATTGTTCTGATTACTGTGTGTCTGATTACGGTCGGGGTTTTTTTCTTAAGAATCACAACATTAAGGCATGTTCCTCATCTGGTTTTCACACAAAGCTAAACAGTGATGTGTGTGTCGATAGCTATGCTTTAAATTAATGAAACCATATGGTCTAAAATCTCCAAACTAAGAATACTCTACATGCAGAGCCTGTGAATTCTGAATTATTTGGAAGCCATTATCTGATCGATACAACAAATGAAAAAGTTATATCTTATTAAATAGTGTAGGATTCTGCAGTGCATGTTTCATCTTCGATTTTGAGAAGTCACAAAATTTCATTATATCCTAAGTATTTTCTCAAAATGTATTCAATTGAGTATATTCTATATATGTTCAATATTAATAATATATATCTAAATAAATATAAAAATATATGTGTATAAATAATGCCATTTTAAAGGACCAGAAAAGACTTCTAATCTATTTTAAGTCATACAATACAACCAAATTCAACTTTATCCTAAATAGTGTTTGCTGCCAAAAAGTCCTGGTTTCACTGTATTTACTACAGGATGCCACACTGAAGATCTATCACAATATAAAATAGGTGGTAACAAATAGGAAAAAGATAGAAAACAAGACAACTAAGATAAAATGAAAGAGAACCAACACACAACAGAGGACATTAACTTGACAATCAGTCAAATTTCTCCTCAATATAAATGTCCCATAACTAATCCATCATGATTCACACATGTCACTAAAAGCTGTGAGAAGAGGGGCCTGACAGTACTTTCACCAGCATAAGCTGCTGGCTCACCACAAGCAGAGTTTCCAGGCACCAGAAGCTCTTTTTCCACACTGGGTATTCTAGCATAGCTGGGTATTCCTCCCCAGTTTCCTCCAAGGGTCGGAGACCTTTATTCTGCTCAACCCACTTGCTGTACATGATGATCAGGAATTCTGGAGAGAGGAAGCTCACAGGATAAATTCAGAGAAGCTGAAAATGTAACTACCTTTTATCTACTTGATTAAAGATTCCAGAAGAATATTCGAAGTATTCACAGTTGTTATCTACTCCCTAATGATCAGAGATGTTTTAGAAGTAATTCGGGGGGTGGGGAGGGAGGAAAGAGGTTACCACAATTCAGGAGTTCTTTCCACCTCCCTTAATCAAGAAAAGATGGAAAGAGCCAGAAGTCATTCAGCAATTTGTCATTCTCTCGTTCTTCTCCTTACCAGTCTGTGCTGAATGGCATGTGGGGTTTTGTTGGGTTTTTTTAAGATTTCTACAATGTTTAGGTTCAGACAGATTGTGTGAAACTGAAGCACACATCTCATAAGCATGCAGCTTAATGATTCAGATGCTCTTGAAAAAATGGGCATGTTTATTTCTACAAATGATACACTAGCATCCAGAGCTTGACAGAGGCAGCTTTAATAAATTAATATTAAACATTACATGAGTAACATGTTTCCACACCTCTCCTCCAGGTAAGGCTGAACATTGTACCACATCCCACCTCACCATTCAGCCTTTGCTTCCATGACAAGGGAGACCACACTCATTGTTAGCACATCCATATTGATGGGATTTTGGGCAATCCATGGTGACCTCTTCGTAATGACTATATTACAGCCCTGTCTGCCAATGAACTACTGTTTGCACTAAGTACAATTTGTTTCTTTCATTACAACTGTTGTTAGCAGTATACACCAGCAATAACACACTGCTGAAGACACTGCAAGGAGTAAAGTAGCAAGCTGTCCTACATGGATGTGTATGGTAGGGATTTGCTGACCCCACAGACCCAGTCTCTGAGCTATCATCTATAAGTCACTGTAACAAGTTTCTTCATTCTGCCTTCACTGAGATACCAATTCCTTTGTTAACTGAAAATGCTTTACACCTGAGATTTTGTTTCTCTAAAACCAGAAGGAAGAAAAGGAATGCAAGACCTAAAATTGCATTAATGAAATTAAGTCCCCTAACACATACTGCAAAGCATTCACACCATGAAGTCGAAACTTGCGTACATTTGGTCATGTTTTTTAATTTGTGCATTACCCAACTGGGATAACAGTATTTTTAATGCCCTTGAAGTGAAAACATATTTTTTACTCAAAATTTTTAAAGCTGACACATATCTAAACCATAAATGAGACATGGTCACTCCATTTCTCTTCCTCCCCACCAAAGGCAGGCGCAGTGCTTTGTGCTTCATCTGCCTCCAGCAGCTCCCTGCTCCTCCTCTCCTGGCTTACTAGCAGCTAGGAACAGCAAGCTTTCTACTCGCTACAGCTTCAGACCAGGGCTTGTAATTCTATCCTACTAAAATGCAGCATCCTTTCAGCAGGCAAACTATTACATGGAAATATTTTAAAAGTAGGATTTTTTTTTATTATACTTTTTTTAAAGAGGAGGCCAAAATTCACTGAAGTTTGCTTATAATGAAAATATTTCAACAAGTGAAGCATAACAATGCAATATTAAGTCTAATATTGGTGACATTTCACAGATCTTGTTAAAAACTAGGGAGCAGGCTTTATTTGAACTTTGTTGCCCTTATATTAGATTTCTTTTTTAGAATTAATTTATTTCCTTGTAGTTCTCATTATGTTTTTATTGCATTCATGGAATAGTGAAGCATTTCTCTAACTAATTTAACACCTGTAAATTCCCATGGCTGCTAATGAAAGACTGTGTAGACTACCAGATAAATTTCTAATTCATATTTCAAAGGTTGTGAGTTCAAATCCTATTAAGGTTGTACTTATTAATGTTTCTATTAACTCTTTTCCATATCTGAAATTATAGATTGAATTAATATTTCCAATTTTTCTAAAGAAGACATGGCTGCTCCAAAATGTCACACAAAGAGAGGACAAGGAAGGAGAAGGAAACAAACTTAGTAAAGGGACATTTCAGATGCAACATCTGCACTTTCCAAAGGATAATGCCATTCTTGCAACGAAAGGCAAAAACCACTGAACTGCACGTCTTGAATCCTTCAAGTAAAAATAAATTCTGGCATATATGAAATGGTGAAAATCCGTAGTTTCTTCCATATAGTTCAACTGCATTGACTGAAGCTTTGGCTTCCATTCCTGCCTTTCCAGTGCACTTTTCTTTCCAACATTCATCATTTAACCTCCCACTGCCTCAGTTTATTCATCTGTAAAATGGATGCAATACTTATTGACCTCCTAGTTTAATAATCCTTAATCCTTTGCACATCTATAGCTATTTCCATTAGAATTTTAAAACTAATAAATTAAATGCAACTCCAGTGGGATTTTGTCAGATTTAATTCATTAGTTATGAGATTCTTAATGGAACAGCAATAGATGTTCAAAGGATTAATTATAGCTAAAAAACAAGCACTTAGAAAACTGTTTCGCTATATCAAAAAGAATATATCTCTAGAAATAACCCTGCCCAATGAGACCAGGAGCTAAGCAACCTCTAATATTGTCCTTGACTGACATATCTTTAAATGCAGCAGCATTCTGGAACAATGCTCTAATTTATGCTGACACAGTATCTACATCTGTTATCATAAATAATTATGCAAAAGGTTGGAGGATATTTTTTTTAATATGTTGTTTTGCATATTTGATAACATCTGAGGAGCTGTATTTTGAGCAGCCATTAAAGAAAATAATTTGAGATTCCCTTCCCATTTCTTGAACAGTAATTACTTTTTTCAAAACCAGATCATTTTGTCAGAGTAACATCATATTATCCCCCTGTATTTGCAATTTACAACTATCCACTGTACTCTTACACTGACCTACATGTCACAGGGCAAAAGAAGTGGGCTGTTATTTCCATTCATTTCTCTAGTTTATTTTGCTTCTCAATCACTTCTTAATGAGTTTATAGCACATATTTTCAATTAATGCATACAACATTCTATTGAAATGTCAAAAAATCCATCTGGACCCAAAAATCTGCACCTATAATTTAGATCGGTTCAAAAATCCCACCAAAACAAATTTTCAAAAAAAACACAGGAATTTTTGAGCCTGAATCTGGATCATCTCTTTAAGAGAAAAAGTGAACGTATAAGCATCAGAAACACCTTTATTTATCTGGTAATTTAAAATGCAGCTTGTTCTCCCATTTGGCTTTCTCCAAATCGATGTAAAACTGCTCAGACCTATTAGGCTCCAGTTCAGAGACAAAAATACCTATTTTCCCTACACATGCTATGATAGCATGAGTCACCAAAAACCCCAAAGTGTACAGTTTCTGGTGGAAAGGTTTGTGAGCAGTACCCCATAACTGACAGTACCGTATGTTCTGATTCACAGCAGCCACTGTGCAAGGTCAGAAACTTTTTGACTAACTTCTTCCATTAATTTTAGCACTGCTTTGTACTGTGCCTCATGTTTGGGCCACGTTTATACCTTTAGCCCAATGACGGCTGCAGACTGCAGCTTCCCTGCCGGAATTTGCTTTGAAAAACACTGACTGACAAGTTCCCCTTTGTTCATTTTCTGGGAAAAAAATAATACATATATCTGAGGGTCATGCTCTTGGTATTTTCAGAGCTCTGAAAACTCTAGAGACATAAGGGAGACAGAGCTGACTTCTTACCGTTGATCACAAACTCCATCACAAGGAGAAAGAAGATTGAGGCCTTGATGTAGACTGTCAGGATTTATACCAAGGGGGGCTGCCTTCAAAAGAAGGCTGTGGATAAATAAAAAGCCGGATACCAGGCTCTTCAGACAGAGCATTAGAATCAAGGTGCATGTGCTGAGAAGCCCATCAATAGTATTTCTGCAACAACAACCTGCCAAGAAAACTAGGGAGGCTCTGAAAAATGAGTGAACGGGGAATGGGAGAAAGAGTTTGTTTATCCATATGGTAACAACATTCACACGGCTCCTAGTAACATGCAAGATGTAGTAATGTACTTGAGAGGAAATCATTTTAAAATATATTGTCTCCAAATTCTTATGATTCATACTAGCTTATAAAATCCTTAGGGCCAAATACCACAGTCCCTCCTCAGCCCTCATTCAAGGAAAATCTGCTCAAAATCAATAAGAGTTTGCTTATATAAGGAAAATGTGAAAACTAAGGATAAACTAGGGCTATGATTCACAGTACACATGAAAATTATTTTGCTTGTTTCAAAATACATCATAATAAAAAGATGCTATCCCACTGATGACCTAGTCTTCAAAATCTTTACACATTTATTAATGTAACTGAACACCAACTTCAGCATACGTGCAAACCCAAAGTGTTTCTATCACCTGGCTGCCAGTTTACACATCTGAATGCCCTGGTCCATTCTGCTAAGTGTCCAGAAACCATCAGCCCCCTATACTGTATGAGCTTTCTTGTTCACGCAACTCCATAGGAGTGTTTTGAGAACAGGCTATATGTGATGAGGATGGGATATGTACATTTTTTACAGTGCCTCTGCATAAAAATAACAGTCCTATCCATTATTTTTTTTTTTTATTTTACCTTCTAATAACACAATCTGGGATTTGTTTTGGAAGATTTGAGTGCTGCAGAATAATTTATCTCTCACAAAAAAAAACATTACCATGACAAATATTTAGCTATTACACAGGTCATGTTTAATTCATTTTACTAAGTAAGAATGTTATTAGTACAGACGCTTATGAAAATAAGTAGGATTGGTTTATTATTTGTAAATAATCTCTAGTGAATTTTCCTAAACATGAAAAGGACAAAGGCACTTCGCAAAAGATGCAAATCACACAGCAAATTATTAGGCATACTCTTTTCTTACTTTTAAAAAATGGAGACAGAAAAGTCTGCCCAGCATCAGACACTGATGCAGATTTTAGGGTTTCCTGCATTTAATCATCTCTGTGGAGAAGTGTGAGCCAGGGGATTTCAGCCAGTTCTACACCACTTCTCTCATTATATTTTCACTTCTTTCATTCACCCTAACTTATTCCGCTCACTGATACCAGATTCTTGGTTTAGACTACAAAATGCAGGGAATAACACAATAAACCAAAACTGCCCAAATTTTAGTAGTATGTGTACTTCTGCTTTTCCTCTTCCATTATTTCCTTTTATTTTGTATTCATTCTTTATTCCACCCCTTTATCATCATTCTCTGATCAGACACACCATTGCAAACCTCTCCCTACCCAATCACTTTCATACTTTTAATTTTCTTATACTCTAACCTCCTCCTACCAGCAGGTCTATTTCCCAAACTGTTTCATGATACTTAAGGCTCTCCTTAACTCTCTCTTTTACCATCTTACCTCTTTTTCAGTTTTTGCTCCTAACAGCCTTTACATCTCCATCACTCACATTCAGCACAGCACATTTAGGAATTTAGCTTTTTTTCCCTCCTTATATGTCTTTCACAATACCTATACTCTCTGCTGCACCCTGATCCCTCCCCTGCTGCAAAATTTCCCTATGAAGTGAGTTTTTCGCACCCTCTTTCTCCAAGATGTTTTCTGAAGACAAAGCAAGATTTCTCATCAGCCTCTTTGCTGACACATTAGTACATCTCTCCCTCTTACTATGCAGCAGAACAGCCTGTGTGTGCATAATGGAGTATATATTCTAGCAGATTGCAAGGATGGTGGGTGTTAAAAATGCATAAATGTGTGTATATGTGCATGCTGGTATGTGTGGGTGCGCATATAGATGCCAATTGCCAGCTACATTCCTAGACTCTATGAATGACTGCAACATGCACCAGAACTTTATCGTTATTAAATTCTACTTCCAAATCATACTGTAAAAATATTTTGCCTTAAGCAAATTAAAGCAGATACAGAAGCATAGTATGAAATACAAAATGTCTCCACCTGATATCCTTGAATCTGTTAGAGAATCTGAACTCAAACTAGAACACAAGGACAGTACAAGTGACAGGATTATTATATTTTTTTATGTAATAAAAATAGAAATCAAAACTGCTGAGTCTCATTATGATATGATATGATATGATGATATGCTATTTCAAAGGAATTATTCTGCTACTGGACTGCAGAAGTTAGAGAAGCAGCTGCCTGTTGGCATGAGGCAGCTATGAGCACAGGGGACAAGAATCCATGGGAATGACGCAGACTCTGGCTAAGAACAGAGGATAAAGGAACAACAACATCCACCTAATAGGCAAGGACAAGCATGCAGATGTTAAAAACTTCTCCTGAACCCAAGTGAATCTCTAAACTGAGGAGCCCCATGGGTCTGAAAATACACGTTCTCTTTAGATGAACAGAATGTATTTCAAATATTGAACTCTTTCGTAGAACTAGATATGAGCACGTCCATACAACTTAACTTGGCAGTTCCTAGTGCACACCCATGAAAAAAGGTTTGTTCCATGAAGGGAAGTGTAATGAGACAGGAATCTCAACACGTCATTTTCTAGATTCCTGAAGACATTTCAAACAACACTCAAACTATCTCAGTTTCACAAATGAAATATAAACTACTGACATATCTGTTTTCCAGAAGCCTATTTTTTTCATACGATTTCTTTGCAGTGAAGCACCATGACTAAGGAGACTATGCCTCCTGCTAACCTCTCACCTCCAAATTCTGCTGTTGCCTCTTTATTCTTCTTTTATACCTGTTGTTTTTCAGTGCAGACTGATAACCTGGAGGTCACGTTAATCCTCATGTAGCAAGCCAACTGCATTTCATCTGAGTTACTAACAAGAGAGGCACTTTAGTGCTACCGCATCTCTGAAAGTACTACCCGGATGGTTCTCTACACACGTAAGAGGTTGCGTTTCCCATTCATTAGAAAGCAAAAGCATGCAGAAAAAAATCTTTTTTTCACTTGTAATATAAGATGGGCTACTACATCATATATTAGCCCAGTAATACATCACTAACCACTAACCATCACTGGTGCTGAATTGCCATCCCTTTGCTCCCCAAGAGCTTGGTAAAGCAAGTTCACTTCTCTGTGTATCTTGATTCGACAAACATCAAAACACGCAAGCTTTGAGTACTCCGAGATTTAGAGGCCAAAATTTTCTATTAGGCAAACAGCTTAAAAGTGCAAGAACAGTTTTACAGATAAGATACACTCAAGTAAGCTGATTTTAATCTGCACCCAAAATACAGGAAAAATCTTTTCATCTCTCATGTAATTTATTTAGAAATATTTTTTCTCTTTTCTGTTTCTCTGTCTCCCCACTTTCAAAAGGCAAATGACAAAAAAAAAGCAATGACGCTCACTGCTGACACTCTTCAAAAAGTGTAAGTGTGATAACCAGAATTAAATGCAAACGTAGGACATTGGCAGAATAATACCAGAGACAGGAATAATTTCACGAATCACCTCACATTTACCTACTCATCAGTTCTACAAACTGGAACATGCTCGGTTCTCTATATTGAAAGACTTACTTATTTTCAAAATAAAGAAAATACACATAAAGGTAAATGCAAACCTCTCTTTCACAAGATATATATATATATAAAATAGTGTTAATGTTTGGTGGCATTTTTTGTCATTACTGCAGCTGTGTGCTGACTACATTCAATTTAGTCCTGTCACCCTACTTCAGTTCCACAGACATATAATTGTTATTACATTTTCATCAATACCTAATTTACTTTGAAAATACAACAGTCTCTGTCCGTCCACCTCTAGATAGGAAATTATTTTTGTTTCTTATCCACTATTGCTGCAATAATGAAATATCTCCAGAATTATTGTCAGATACATTTCTTTTTTGAAATGACATCATTACCCAGTGCCCCATGACAACCAGAGATGAAGAAAGAATAACTTTTCAGAAGTCACATTTCTCAATCAACACGGGCTTACAATTTTAATAGTGCCATCAGTCAGATGGACATAGAAATGATTGTGTATTTCATAAGGTTCCAGAACTACCGTCAGCCAGGAGTTATGTGTCACATCCATACAGGAAAAACACTGGAAATATAAATTATCCTTCTGCCTTCTGTAATATATTTATACACTGACTCTACTGGGCAGCATATAATGAAGAGACTTGTGACTAACAGAACAACAGTATGCTCAGTATGTGCAAAATGAGGCAGAAAAGTGTATTTTTTGTCATTTTCAGCAGTAGGGAGACACCTAACTTTTCACCTACCAGTTTCACCAATTTTGTCAGAGCTGAACAGCAGTTCAGGCCACCCAGCCTTACTTCCTTGATCTTCAAGCCATCACCAAAGTGTCCTAGCTCAGAGGATGGACACAGTGCAACTACGACACACCGCAGGAACTGGAATCATCACGTAATGTCACTACCATGACCACTAGAAGTTACGGTGGCTCAAGGCCAGCCAGCTGCTACACATAAAAGATGGAACCATCACATCCACTACTCCAGTGTAGTGGGTGAGATGAATCTTGTCAGTTTGATGTTTTTATCCACGACGTGCATTTTGTCAGTTACTGCAACCAGAGATGAGTGGTTATGAACTCTCTATGAAATGCGAGACTTAGTATTAATGGTGGTTAATAATTAGCTTGAGATGAGAGATGCTATTATTCTGATGGAGGTCTCGGCCTTTTCCAGAAGCTTCTCCTGTACACTCTGTGCCTTTGAAAGAAATTATTAGCCTATGCTCTGTAAAGAGTGGGCAGAAAGTGTCAAGTTTTCTGGAGGCAGCAATCCAAACCCTGCATTACATGATCACATTCCTAAATCATTTCTATCTGTCCAGGACTTTGATCATACTGCATTGCTCCATAACTGCTACAATGACCAGTGTCTCTCCTCTTTGCACACATTACTTATTTGGACTACACAGAACAAATTGACAGGCCTATATACTGTAACATACAATCATTTCAAAATGAGCATTAAAACTATGAATGGAACTAGTACACCAGAAGAGCATGAGAATGCTACAAGCAGTGAAGATCCCTTCTAACTTCTCTGGCTCCTCACAGGCATGATAGCCGAGTGGTAAATATTCCTTTATTTCATACTTAGAAAGTACTAAAAAAATATATTTTGCCTTGAAACCCATGACTGGATCGTCTGTAGGAAGAAAATACAGAGTGTGCCTAATGCAGTTCTTTCCAGTTGCCTGCAGAAAACTAAATGTTGCCTTTTTTTCTTTTTAATGGAAGCATAGCAAGTTCTTTTTCTTCATCTTGTGCTTATCTAACTTACTGCCATTAAACTTGTAGATAATAAGTCTTCCATCTTCTTCTCTATGATAGAAATAAATAAAGTCATCCCACTTCAGCACTGCTTTGAAACTCTCCCTTCTGATGTGTCATCAAAGCAGTCCTGAACAGGCTTTAAAATGAGAGGGTTAAATGAGCTGCGATTCTGCCATTCTGCAATTCTGCTTCCTCCTCCCACCTGTTGAATCCCATGACCTACAAGTGAAAAAGCCACCTGCATCTGTACCTGTCAGCTCAAACTGCTCCTTGAGATTACTGCAACTGCATTCAGGATGCAACAGTGGGATGCAGACCACAACAAATAGTACTGAGACAACAGCAGAACTAACTGAAATTCAGAAAAGCAAACAACATAACTGGGGGCAAGGAAATGGCTGCCTGGACAGAGAGAGCTACCTTCCTCAGTACAAATCCACTGTAACTGACATACAACTGTTAAAGTCTGACCTGGCAGCATTTCATCTCATTAAAATATCACTGTTCTTAAATTAAGCCAAAAGGACCCCAGGTCCGTAATTTTTCTTCCACCCAAAGGATACTGCTGTTTGGGAAAACATCCCAGTCTCCAGTCTCCAGATTATGAGAAATCCCAATCCATTAATACTCTTCCTTAGGAGTTAATTTCAACTCTATGTAAGTCCATAAAAGGGTTCTTACATGGAGGGCAATAGAGTTGAACTAAAGCTGTGCAAAATGTTCAAAGAGCCACATGAACCTATATAAAACTCACCAGGTCTGAAGAGTGCACTAATAATTTGAACCAGCAGGGCTTTGCTCTAAATTTTATTGAGCCAGGACACCTTCCATTAAAATCAGAAATGTAATATTGAGCACTATCTGGAATTGTACACATTTCCGGAGGCTAATTATTTCACTTTTGTCCCCCCCCAGTTCCCCTTCCAGGTTGAATGCTGTGGCTATTGCACAAAGCCACTGGTCTAAGTTTCATGGTTAGACTTCTGGAAGCCTAATTGGCTCCATGTGACCAGCATGACGCTGGCTGCAGCTAAGTGGAGAGTCTCTCTGTAGCTATTTACAAAAAGTGAAAGTTCTAAAAAACTCTTTCAAACACTAACACATTGTATTCCTGTCTCCCACTGCGACTGCCCCAAAGAGAACTGCCACCCGTCGCAGCTTGCAGTGAGCATGTCAGTTCTTTGGCTCAGCAGCAGAAGTCTGCGCTTTGGAGGGAGAGGTCTCAGGTTCACTCCCTCTGACAAAGCAATTACGGTGTTACAAACCTCTACCAGTTTCCACACAAAGTTTCACTACCTATTTGTGTAACCAGGGAGAAGGAAGTAAATCAGTGTTAACTCTTCATCTGGCAATCCTAAAAAACCCTAGAATTGGGATTCAAATTTGAAACAAAGTATTCCTTACATGACTCTTGTCATTTCATTCAGTTTTCAAGCCTATAGCAAATCCAATGGCAGAGCGTTATGAGACACTTGTTTCCAGCAATTCTTTTGTTAATAACTCTCCTTTCAAGTGTTTAACATATGCACTCCATTTTCTTGATTACATATGCAGTATGAGCACTTCAACAGCCAAAACCTGTTTATAAGTATGCAAGTTCCAACTTCATGCATACTGATGAAAACTTTTTGGATACACTTTACTGGGGGGAACTACAGCTTCATCAATTCTCAGCTTATGTAAGCCTGGTTATCACTGGGCACATACGAACAGATGCATAAAACAAGAGCAGTAGCAGAAGCAACTCCTTATATATAAAAAAATAACATAAAAATGGAAAGTTCTCCTTGGGAAGGGAAAAACTTTCACAGAAACACTAACCTGGCCAGGTAAAGTGTGAAAGTCAGGGGATGAGCTTTGGCATATCATTCTTATCACTGTTATTTTTATTTAAATAGTTCGAACTCAAATTGCAGGAAACTTGCTCTATTAAAATGTAAGTTGAACTAAAAATCTTGATAATAATTGAACCTTTTAGACAAAACAGGATCAAGGACATGGAAATGCTGGTATTGATTTTAGTGATTACAAAATAAGATACCATTGAATTTGATGAGGGCAATCAGAGCAAAAAGATGCAAGATGTGAAAGAAATAAGAAAGATTAAAATTTAATAAGAACTGGATGACCTTAAGAACTCCAGAGAGATGAAATTGGATAATAAGATGTTATTAAGCTAAAAGGTTGAAAAATAATAATTAAAGATGACCAGAACCGACAGATGACCTATGGCAAAGTTAAGCAAGCATGCTGTGCTGCAAAGCCATGGTGTCATGGACTTCCAGTACCTGTGTATCAGTGTAAGGCCAGCTTTAAAAATAAATAAATAGATAAAGGAAATTTGTTGGCAATATCCTTTATTGACCATGGCCTAGCAGTAGACATACAGCATTCTGTCTTGCCTCCTGAATATTTGGAAGTAGTAGACATCAGGATTTACTTTGCTTACTTTAAGGATAGAGCATTCAGCATCTGTTTAAAAGCACAAAATTATACTAGTAAACAGCTCGTGATCAAAGAAAAACCCAACCATACTGTAGTGTGAAAATGACTTGAGAGTCACCAATGAGGAATAAATAATTACGGAGAGTAATTAAATTCCCATCTTTGTTAGCACTTGGAAACTATTTTTTCCCCCACAGACATCTGAAACACTGAACTATCTTCATTTTTCAGTCATTGTGAGGGTCTTTTTGATGTTTTTTTTTAAATAAAGTCTCCCTTTAACCTGAGCAACTGCTCACAGCTTTCTTCTGGAACAGGGCATTTTGTTCCTTTGCGTGCCCTACACCCTCCTGAGACACCATGAAAAGTAATGCTGAGAACTGGGCACAAGCAGCATATGTGCTAATCATCATCTTTTCCTTTCCCTTCACCATTCCAGAGGCAAATTTTTACTGTAAACCACAGAAAATCAAACTCCACTGTGTCTTCTTTCCTTCCACCCACAGTTTCGTTTCAAGCCTCAGCTCACAAAAACATTTTGCAGAGAACAAAAGAGAGAGAGAGAGAAAAAGAAAAAAAGCAGAAAAAGCAGGAAAAAAAAAAGAAAAGAAAGAAAGGAAAGGAAAGGAAAGGAAAGGAAAGGAAAGGAAAGGAAAGGAAAGGAAAGGAAAGGAAAGGAAAGGAAAGGAAAGGAAAGGAAAGGAAAGGAAAGGAAAGGAAAGGAAAGGAAAGGGAAAAGAGAAAAGAAAAAAGAAAAAAAAAGAGAACAGAAAAGAAAAAAGAAAAGAGAAAAGAAAAAAGAAAAGAAAAGAGAAAAGATAAAAGAAAAGAGAAGAGAAGAGAAAAGAAAAAAGAAAAGGAAAAAAGAAGAAAAAAGAAGAAGAGAAAAAAAGAAAAAAAGAAAAAAGAAAAGAAAATAAGAGAAAAGAAGAAAAAAGAAAAAAAGAAAAAAGAAGAAAAGAAAAGAAAAGAAAAAAGAAGAAAAGAAAAAAAAGAAAAAAGAAAAAAAGAAAAGAAAAGAAAAGAAAAGAAAAGAAAAGAAAAGAAAAGAAAAGAAAAGAAAAGAAAAGAAAAGAAAAGAAAAGAAAAGAAAAGAAAAGAAAAGAAAAGAAAAGAAAAGAAAAGAAAAGAAAAGAAAAGAAAAGAAAAGAAAAGAAAAGGAGGGGAGGGGAGGGGAGGGGAGGGGAGGGGGAGGGGAGGGGAGGGGAGGGGGAGGGGAGGGGAGGGGAGGGGAGGGGAGGGGAGGGGAGGGGAGGGGAGGGGAGAGGAAAAAGAAAAGAAGAGAAGAGAAAAAAGAAAAAAAGGAAGAAAGAGAAAAAGGAAAGAAAGAAAGAGAGAAAAAAAGAGAGAGAGGGGAAAGGAAGAGAGAGAGAAAGAGAGAGAGAAAGAAAGAGGAAGGGAGAGAGAGGAAGGGAAAGGGAGAGAGAGGAAGGGAGAGGGAGGGGGAGGGAGGGGGAGGGAGGGAAGGAGGAAGGAAGGCAGGCAGGAAGGCAGGAGGGAAGGAGGAAAGGTTGGGGGGGGGGGGGGAGGAGGAAAGGGAGAATCAACTTTTCCCAGTGCTTTTTTTTTTCCAGTTGATTGCTACTCCTTGGCACCAATTATAAGTAACTGCTTCACAGCTGAACCAAAGCAGCACAGTCAGCAAAATCACAGCCTCTCCATCCTCAAGCAATCAGAGAGACTCGATGCAAAGGAACAAAGGTGAGACAGACACCAGCCTAATAGGCCAAGGAGGAATATGCCCCTAGCTCTCCCAGTTGAGGAAGCCTGGTTGGTCTGAATGTAAATTTGTGGTAAACAATTTTACTGCCTGTCTGATAAAGAACTGCAAACTCAGTAGACAGTACAAAGCTGCTGGGACAAGTTGAAATGCAGATCCTGACATGCTGAAGCCAGTGTTAGTAAAACCAAGTAATGAACTTGCTGCCCAGCTGTAGTGAGGCACCTCTGGTCACTGGTCAGTAGTGACAGAGGAAACAGAAAACAAAGCCGATACTCAATGCATCTGCTTAATGACAGGAGACATCAAACAGCTGTCTGTACAAGCAACCCCCTGGGAACCTGCAGTCTGCCTCAATACCATACTTCACTCCTTGATTCCTGGCTCTGGTCCTTGATCCTGCTTCCTTGCTGCTCAGCCCTCACTCCTCTTACATTTCTATAAACCTGTCCTCTGTCCTCTCTGAGTTAAAGCTTATCCCTGGCTGGCCTGCTTGACCAGCTCCAGCACTGCATGCTGGCCTCTGTCTCACTGCCTGGAGTCCTTGGCAGCTTCTCTGAGAGCTAAACAATTCCCTCAGCCCTGAATTGATGTATTTTTTAATTACTGTGGGTCATTAATTATGACCCCAGAGCTGATTAGCTACTCTCCCATCAGCCTGGTCTGCCTCAGAAGCACAGTCATCCTATCCAGGTGATGGAGGATTTGGTTCTTCAGGTCAGATTTTCTTTGAACTCCACTAGAAGCCAGCACCACAGCATAGGGGGTCTCTTCACATCTCTACTGCTTACAAGCCTTAGCAGAGAAGACAGCTTTATTAGGTTTGACTTAGTCTCCTGCACAGTACTCAGTCCTGCTTGGTCAGGTTTAACTGATAAGTACCACAGAAGGGGAACAAAGAAACATGATATAGATACATATGCGTAACACAGAAAGCAGCTCTGATCACTTTGATACCACACCCTGCTAACTGTTGGCGAGTGATTTAGGGTTTTAGCAGTAATTTTGGATAGTTTCTTGCACAGATCACCACAAAAGTGCCTGTCCTTACCATTAAGTAATGTCCCTGGCTGAGCTAGTAATAATATTAGTAGATGTCAAAGTAGATTATATTTACCTATTTATCTGTATTCATAATGAAGTGCTATGTGGTCTGCCTTAAAAGACAGTAAAAAATAATAACCAGTACACAGCAAGAGTTATAGCACAAGCACGAAATCTGTGTAGGGCAGCAGGCTGGTGCAGGCACTAAAGTCTCAAGAGAGAAATCCCCTTCTGCTCCCATAGCAGTACAGGTCTCCTTCAAGCTGGCTCAGCGGCAGCAGCAGGGCACAAGCTTCTTGGAAACATGTTACATAGTACCAGTGAAGGGACACTGATCTGTTGGTACCTCTCAGCCATCAGTACCAACGCTAGCTCCTGGAAGCATTTAGATACACTAAAGGGAAGAAGGAACTGACAGAGCAAGATAAAAATATCATGGGCAGATGTAGGGTGAATACCAACTACTAGAGAAGGATACATGCAAAAAGAGAAACTTTGAAACTACTTGTGACAAAATTATAGTCAAGGCATTTTCAAACAAGAATGTGACCTGGGAAATCTAATTTAAACAATTTAAATTTAATTTAAGCTCACCATGACCCAGCAGTGTGCACTCACAGCCCAGAAACCAACCATGTCCTGGGCTGCATCAAATAGAGTGTGACCGGCAGGTTGAGGGAAGGGATTCTCCCTCTCTACTCCACTTCTCTAAGACCCTCCCCCCATAGTCCTGTGTTCAGCTCTGGGGCCCCCAACACAAGAGGGATGTGGAGCCGCTCAAGCGGGTCCAGAGGGGCAACAAAGATGATTAGCAGCCTGGAGCACCTCTGCTATGGAAACAGGCTGAAGAGCTGGGCTTGTTCAGCCTGGAGAAGAGAAGGCTCCAGGGGGACTTTACAGCAGCTTCCAGTGACTAAAGGGTGCCTACAAGAAACCTGGAGAGGGACTTTTTACAAGGGCCTGTAGTGAGAGGACAAGGGGGAATGGCTTTGAGCTGAGAGAGGGGAGATTTAGTTTAGATTAGATATGAGAAGGAAATTCTTTACTATGAGACACTGGCTGGTGAGACACTGGCACAGGCTGCCCAGAGAAACTATGGCTGCCCCATCCCTGGCATTGCTCAAGCCCAGGTTGAATGGAGCTTAGAGCGACCTTACCTAGTGGAATGTGTCCCTGCCTGTGGCAGGAGGGTCGGAACTGGATGATCTTTAAGGTCCCTTCCAACCCAAACTATTTTGTGATTCTATGAAATAAATTCACTGTCAGCCAACTCTAACTACAGCATCACCAGACGGATGAGCTGCCTGTCATTGAGTGACCAAGGATTGCAAGATCCTCTCTAGCACTGTGGCCAGGCTGCTCTGCAGTCCTTCAATACTTAATTAACAATAACTGTTACTTTGTTGGTGTATATAGAGGTCAGTAGCCCAATATCTGGTGCAAGTCTTTGTCTCATTCAGTATTTATACACTGACCTTGCTGAAAGTCCTTATTCTCTCTGCTAAAAACAGTACTAGCTGTGAAAGGCTACAAACTGTAGAACTCCCCTTTACCCCCCAAAAAAGAAACCCCTTCCTCATTTCCTTGTTGAACACTCTAGCAGACATCGACACCACCTGCACTACTCGCCGATTTGCATGTACCTGATTTTCATACAATCCTCCCCCAAATTTAAGATAAATAGATAAAGCTTATCAAAGACATGCCCACTGACCATCTCCATGAGCAGAAGTTCAGGGATGATGATCCAGAAAGCCTGTTGCAAACATGTCATTGTTCGCCTTGCAACTGTGGAGAAAAGTGGGGTTGAAGCACATGTCCTATGTCACACAGGAAACCACAGTAGAGACTGACAGTGCTCCAGGAATCAGCACTGCTTTGACAGGTTAGTCATTTTTAGAGGACACTCCTGCATCCTCTCTAAGGTAGCTGAATTAAATTATTGTAATGCTTTTTCATCATAAGAACTGCATTTAGAATTCTTTTTAAACATTCATATCATTTGACAATGAAAATTCCCATTAATGCAGAAGTCATAAGCAGTACTTAACACGATGCTCTCTTCCAGGGGTTCCTCATTTCTCACAAACATGAAAAACTACACAACAACCAAACTAACAAACAGTATTTCATCACTTTTCTTTCACTTTCAATAATTCATAGCCCTAATATTTACTCTATTACCTGTGTAGCATAAATATTAATGACATGCCACTACAAACTTTAGACTACTTTCAGACTATATCAACCAAGGAACTCTCGCCCTTGGCCTAAAGACAAAAAGATTGTCACTGTGATTAATACCAAAAGGGACAAAATCTTGTAACCACAATCAAGAAACATTTTATTCTAGAGAAATATTTCACTAGTTTCTAAATGCATTTCACAAATACTTGAGATGTGTTTTAAAAAACATCCCAGAAACACACCCTGAAATTATTGTACTGCATGGAAGTACTTGCAATCTTATTATTGCATTGAAACGTTCCAAAAGAGTTATGCCTCACATTTAACAGGTCTTCCATTTCACATATTTAACATGACAATGCATTAGTAAAAATGAAGATTCCTTTTCACTCCTCTTCCCCTGAATGACTAATTTCACCTCAGTTCCTCAGTTTTAGAGGGAAGAAAACGATCCACCTATACACAAATAAATTAAACAGGGCTCTTTCTTCCAGTTTTCCCTGAAGTAAAAACAAGACTTGTCTAGATTTCACTGAGTTCATCTACTCAAAACCTAGAAGCTTCTTATGACACATATCTGCCAGAGCATTCAAAAGGTTCTCACATTTCCCTAATGCTACTACTAATAATGCTTTATCTTAAATGTCTTTGATGCACAAAATTCTATTCAGTGCAGTATTATCTACTGCCTCTTGATGAGCCATTTAGTGTAGTTCTGCCACAAACACAGCCAAAGTAGACAAATCTGAAACTGTGTCATTCTTTAAAGAGTTGTGTCTAGTGAGAGACTGTCACCATGTACAGTCAAAGTCAATCTGGACGGCTGGACTCTAAACAAATACTCATTCTAGTCCATGCTCATTCTAGAAAAGGACAGACAGCGTCCTTTTCCCCCCTCTGAGGTACCCCCTCCCCCAGATTTTCTCAATTTACCAAAGGAACAAAACAAGAAGATATTTACACACACACACACCCCTTGTGAGGCTGCAAATCTTTAAGTGCATTTCTGACATTTGGACAATTATTGACAGTCCTCTATTAACTGGGGGCTACTTGAGATGGGCAGCTCTCTCTTCCACAACATTCAGGAAGAACTCAATACAAAGTCAGATATTTAGTAGCAGATGAGTGAAGTATAATGTTTTGGCAACCTGCTCCGCTCTTTGTTCTTCAATTTTGTTCAGCTCTTCTCTCCTGTGTTTGGCTTGCTGATCAAAGTCCAAAATGTGAGGGCTACAACATGCCTAGTTTAGCATGCAAATGCAAAGATCAAAAGCACCCCTCCTTTTCATGGACACACACACACTCTCTTAGTCAACAACAATATACATCCCACTTCTGGTTTTGCCATGGGAAATATGAGATCCAAATTAGATTCAGAGGACAGGAGAGAGAAAATTAGCAGTGTGTCAGTTCCACTCATTCTAGCACAGCTAGCCATGAGCTATGGCATAAGCAATAATTTATATACTATGAAATTTCAAAGAATTACAGTCACTCAGCATGTAATTCCAGTGTTTAACTGTTTGTTTACTTTGGCCTTTATGTAAATACTACTCTGAGTATAAAATAATTTTCTGGATTGCTCAAGCATATGGAGGCAGGGATATCTGGACCCATCATTCAGGTAGAGAATGATCTGTGCTCCAAGCATGGACAAGGAAATTCACTTTGAGTAGAGAGAAAGCGATACCCAGTGTCATCCCTTAATGTCATTCAGCTCTTAGATTTAAAACCTAGCAATTCAGACTCATGAGGAACTACTTCAACACAAGAACAAGACTTCTCTCTTTACCTTCCTGTAATTTATAAACCTTCCCTACAAATGGTCCCATCTGGTTCAGGGAACTCATCTGAAGTTCTCCCTGGTTACATCCATCAGCGTCTGTACTGAGTTATATTCATGATCAGAGTTTGATAGCGTTTTAAGTAATGTCAGTTCATCTCTGATCCTTTTTTCCACAAGGACTTCCTTTTTTGCTTCATGCAAACATTGTGTTTCTACTGCCACAGTGACTGCTTTTCCTCTCTTAAAACAAACAAAAAAAAAACACAAACAAAAACAAACTAACAAAAAAAAAAGTTAGAATAGAACATTTCAGTTGGAAGGGACTGCAGTGATCATCTAGCCCAACTGCCTGACCAATTCAGGGCTGACCAAAAGTTAAAGCATGGTATCAAGGGCATTTTCCAAATGCCTCTTAAACACTGACAGGCTTAGAGCATCCACCAGGAGCAATAAGGGAGCCTGTTTCAGTGTTCAACCACCCTTTCAGTAAAGAAATGTTTCCAATGGCCAGTTCAAACCTCCCCTGGTGCAGCTTTGAAGCATTCTCATGCATCCTGTTGCTGGATACCAGGGAGAAGAGATCAGCTTGGAACAAATTAAGAAAAGCCACGGAACAAATGAGGAAAAGCATTGGAAAGAGCAAGATGTACAGTAGTCAACTATGGAGGAATTACATGTATTTAGGAGTCTGAGTCCCATTCCTGCCACTCCTCTCCATCAAATGAATTTGAGGGAATAGAGTAGAACATTCCCCCCAGGTCAATGTTTTCACTGGTACTGAGTCGGAGTCAATACTTATAGAGAATGAAATAATTTCTACAGAAAAGCTGGAGATTCAGTGTTACCCTAACCTGGTCATAAAGCAGGAAGAATTGTTCAATATCCCCTACTAAAGAACCCGGAAAAAAACCCAAGCCGTTAGCCTAGTCTACCATTCAGTGAATTCCTGAGTGTGTAAATAAAAGGATTAGATCATTACAGGAGGAATGTGGACAGTTTCTATTGATCCTCCCAACGCCATTTAATTATTTATAATTTCCTTGATTACATGTGAGAGGGGTCAAATCACTTTTGTAACATGTACGGTTTTTATGTCATTTTTCAGCTGCCAAGGTAAATGATTATGGCTTTTTCCCTCTAGCTCCAGATGGGCTATTGTTGTTAGTGTCCGTTATGTTAATAGAGTATGCAATATTAAGGAATATAAGATATTTATAACAAGTTATAACAGAGCTATGATCCCAACAAATCAGGTATAAAATTTTAATGAATTGGTCCCTGAGCCTATTAATTTAGTTAGAGGGTAGAAAGCTAGCAAATATATTTTGCCTCTCTCAGGCACTGCAACAGGAGCAGAACATGAGCTAGGGTCAAACACTGTTGTACACCACTAAAAGAAAAGAGTAAGTTCGAAGGTGGAATACAATTTAATTTCAGGAAAATTCCCTAATAACATCACTAACTCTAAACAAAAAGCTGAACTACTTTTTCCACAAGATGATCCTCTGTATCATACAATGTTGGAAATACACATATATAAAAACCCAAGATTACAAAAACCTAGCAAAGGTCCCTGTTGGATTTACCGTTATTTGTAGTGATGTTATACCTGCAGTCACAATGGTTTCAGTTCCTTCTGGGAAACAAAGAATGTAATTTTGCATATGTGAATATATACGCATATAAACACATCAGATACACTGATCCCAAGGAATATTTCCTTGGGATACATTCTTCACGAATTCCTACAGGCTAGCTTTACAAACTGCTTAGAAAGTATGTCATCCTTTTTCTAGAAAAATGCATTCAACTTCTGTAGAATTCTTCTCCAGCTTTTTTATATAAAGTTCTTCTGGAAGAATCCTAAGAAAATTATTAGTGATTAAAAAAATGCATTCTACAGATCAGACTGTAAACTCTATTTTCTGCAGCCTTATTAAGCTACTGGTAGCATTTGGTACCAAACATGAGGTTTTTGCCAATAAATCAATGAATCAACCAATGAAGGGGGTTTTATTTGTTTGTTTCAAGAGTTTGCTTGCTAACTTATAACCAGGAATGTGTAATAGCTGCACACAAATTCACTGGCCTAATGTATATCAATTCAACCATGTGACTTGCTGTTACACAAGGCTTTAAGCCAGACATTTCATTTTGTTCCTTTCTCTCCCTCTCCTTCACTTCTATACTCAAATTTCTCACTTCATCTTCACCTGACTCAATTACCCTTCAGGATAATCTGTCCATACTTTTCTCTATATTCAATTAATAGTTCTGCCATTGCATTCTGACTGTCAGAAATGTTACATTGGAAAGTGTTGGAGGTTATTTAATTACACTGTATTAAACCATTCATTCCCATCAAAATTATATTCCTGTACGCCCCCATGACTACAGAAATAAACAGAGGAGATTTAATTCTCTCTTTTCTCTGACTCTTGTCCACAAACGTCAGTGCTGCATAACTGAAATTACACATCCCTGAAACAAACCAACCCAACCCAGACCCCTCCCAGAAATACCAGCAAAGCTACTGCAAATGTAACCCCACTGCATCACAAGTGACTCATCTGCAACATACTCGTGCTTCTTACACAGCAGTGACTTCAAGAACAGTTCTAGATGGCTGCCAGAGAACAATGTGTCTGGCATCCACCACTAAGGCCCCCTGCCAGCTCTGCACCAGTAAAAGCTTAAGCAGATAGAGTCAGGGCTCAGTTTGCCTTGCTGGTTTGTCGGTTTGGGTTTTTTTCCCTAACATATTTGTTGTCCTTTGTGATTCTTAGCAGTCTCCAGGATTTACGTTTTTTTATGTTTCAATTGCCATATAAACCATTAAAAGCCCCCATAAACACAAATATTAATGTACTAATAATGAATACTGATCTACGCTGCAGAATAACTTACTTTTACTACAGTTCTGCTTTGTATAGGGTGCAATAAAAACAGCATCTTGGCATTTTACATTCATATCCTCTCAATTACTTTAATATCATTAATTAAGTTCTAAGTTTACAAGTTAAATGTTGTTTACTTTTCTGCTTGCCAACATGCAAATATGATATCAAGTCTGAGAGTCAGGCTAGGTCATCTTCCACTTCAAGAACAACAGTCAGCAGAAGTTGAATCTATCACTTAACTCTTTGCTTAGTGTTATCTGAGGAAATTCACAGAGCATTTCCAGCTGGGGCACGCTATCCTAGAGATTTTCCTAACTGGAGAAAACCAGAGAGGCAGGAAAAATTCCTAACAGCTGCTTTTTTCACTTGGTCAAAAAAGTATTAAAGAGATACCGTGGTTCACAAGATTCAACATTTGGAAGCCTTGACTTGTGACTGCTTTCTGTGAAATAATTGCTTATTGATATCTCCGCGCTCTGTTTCCCATTTCTCTTCAAGTACTTCCCCAAGCACACAAAGAATCGATCCCAGTGGAATCAAACCAGTTGAAAGCTTCTTCTGAGAAGTGCTCAGAAATAATCTCTCACACTCATACAACATGAAGAGCCTTATTCAATGGGGGAGATGGGGAATCTATTCTTAGTTACACCTTATAATGAGATATATTCATTTTTTCCATTGTATTTGGAAAAATATCAGAACAATGAGGATTTCCAGGAGAAACATAAGTCGAGCCTGTTGTTTGGATTCACTGCCTCTAACCTATGCCTTGGTAAAAGTTTAACTCAGGACACCAGGATCCAGTCATCTATGAAGAGACTAAAAGGGAGGACCAGAAACTAACCAACATGGAAGGGCTCTGGCTGATCTATTAACACAACTGCTACATGACAAACAAGATCGCTCTGCAGCAGCAACTTACGGCAGCAGCAACACAGAAGCATAACACGATTTAGTGAGAACAATATCACACTCCACTTAGCACACTCCCTTGTATATAGCGTGCAGGACTAGGACTAGACCACAACACTTACCACAGTTGATTCCACACAAAGAGCAAGCAGGAAGTCAAAAGTCACCCTTAGAAGACTCATGAGCAATGAAGAGAATATGTTTCTCAGGATAAAACGGGAGCACTTTGGCTCACACTGGGGCTAAACTGCTGATATTCCACATCCCATGCTATGCAGAGGGAATTTTAAAGCATCTTTCTAAGTTAATTTCTCACTAACAAGTATCTCAGAATTCAAGACACTGCCTATATTTCACAAACAGTTTACTGAAAACTCAAATATTTAATTGTTATCAGATCACAGAGCTTACATTCTTCTCCACTCTGAGGCAAGACATTTAGCAAGGAAACCAAAAAAATTTTGTGAATGCTGAAACAATAAAATAACAATTAGTTTCGCTAGATATCTCATTAAAAAAAAATATAGCCTGATAAAGTAGCAGAAAGGGAAAACATCTAGATGACAATTTAATTTATCAACTGTCTTCTATCCATTAATCTCAGGGCCTTTGAAATCTACTACAAAGTTCATCCCTGGACAGCAAGTATTATAACTGTCATGTCACTGAGAGGTAAACTGGGAAAGAGAGATCTTTTTTATATCTCACGTCTCTAAAAAGAGGGAAAAGAAAAAATCATGCCAAGATAAAACAGCAGAATGAAATCAGCAGTTTCTGTTCTTTTAGATACCAAACCACCCTTTCTCTCAGCTTTATCTGAACAAAACAAAATAATATTGTCCTTATCAACAGCTACAACTGCCATCCTGCTCTCTCTTCCCAGTCATACAAGAACCAGACCTCCCACAAATAAATACATGAGGGGTGTAGGAACTGTGCAGGTTCCAACGTCCAGAAACTCTTCTCACTCAGAAGATGCTTGCACAGAGCTTGTATGCCTTCAGATCTGCAGTTACCTCTGCATAATGGCACACACTAGTACTTCTGTTATGTAAAAGAAACCACCCAGGTGCATGAAGCTAAGTAATAGTATAAGCTTTACATAAAGAAATAAATTTTCTTGATTTATCATTATGCCAGTAAACCACTGAAAAACATTCAGACTGTTCCTAATGTCTGAAGATTTAGTTCTCAGGGAACAATGGGCAAGGATTTCTGTTTATTTAAAATCTTAAATATATGCATGCAAAGATTAGTGACAGGATGAGGGGTAACGGGTTAAAACTTAAGCAGGGGAAGTTTAGATTGGATATAAGAAGGAAATTCTTTCCTGTTAGGGTGGTGAGGCACTGGAATCGGTTGCCCAGGGAGGTTGTGAGTGCTCCACCTCTGGCGGTGTTCAAGGCCAGGTTGGATGAAGCCTTGTGTGGGATGGTTTAGTGTGAGGTGTCCCTGTCCATGGCAGGGGTTTGGAACTAGGTGATCTTGAGGTCCTTTCCAACCCTAACTATTCTATGATTCTATGATTTCCAAACTCTTCTTGATAAAATGCACCACCTAACTAATAATTACATAGAGAACACACATGAACTTGTTGTAAACTTGTTGTAAACTTCTTACTTGAACTTGTAAGTAAACCAAATACTATGTACAGCTCCAGCAAGTGGAAAGAAGAAAAAGCTCTGTGTGTAGTGATCAGAAGCTGGCAGCTGTGGTGGCTGCCCAGAAAAGCCAAATCCTATAGCTGACAGTACCTTTCCTCCACTACCTGTGCCACTCTGGAGGGCTGGGAGTTCCAGCCTGGGGAGCAGAAGAAGGCAAAAGTGGTCAGTAGTGGCCACTGTGACACTAATTTTCATTGGAAAATATTCATTACTGAAGTACAACTTTTCCCCACTTCCCCCCAGTGGAGCCCAGCTACAGAAGTCCGGAACACCTCAGGGCTCTGAAATGGTGCAGAAGTGCAGCGCATATCTTAAATTCCAGATTTTAAGAAATAACTTCTCTTTTTGTTCTCAGGCCTCAGGCTGACAGGAGATTGGGAGAACTCTGCAGTCACAGTGTTCCAAAAATCCTCCACACCATCCCGACCCAGGGATAACCCTGAGCACTTGAGCCGCAAGATTTCCCTCTCCACAGCTGCTGGGGCATGGAATACGGAGGTATAAATGAATACTCACTTCTCTTTCTCTCCACTCAGCACTGCCATTCTCATAATCACTACCTGCTATATTCAGGTTTAATCCTAATTATGAGAAAACAAGCAGTCGTCATATCAAAAAAGCAACTTTAACGTATCAATGCCTCAGCTCAACAAAGTCCATTCTATGCTTCTGAAAAAAAAAACCCAACAATTAGCAATAAACAAGCCCACAGACTATGAGCTTCATTAACAGCTGGTTTTTTCAGGCATTAACAGGACAAAAGTATAATACTACAGAAATTTTACTGTAAGACAAAAAAAAAAAAAAGATTTTGTGGAAAAATTGTAAAGAAATTCTATATTAAAGCAGCAGGGGAAAGGATTTGGAAGCTGTATGGTAGCTGTTTCAAATAACCATAATTTGCAACTATACTACAGATTTTTTACTTTACCTTGATAAAGTAACACAAATCTTTATGAACTGCATACTGTTGAATTTTGGATTAAAGCATTACAGTTAAGGCTGTTTATTTCAGATATACAGAAGACAGTAAAGCTCGTTTTCAAATAAAATTACCCATGGATCAGAAAGCTATGTAGAGATGAAATCGTACTGGGAAGAAATTCAAGCTAGAAGCAAATCACAGAAATATTGCCTTACTTGTGTAGAGTCTAGTACAGTGCATGTATACACAGTGTGCCTTTTTGTATTTAGAGATTATCATTAAGAGTTTTATGAGCATCACAGCTCTGTTAAAAAGCACTTATTTTTTCTTGAAAAGCAGACACATTTTCCTTCTGAGCCTGTTACTTTGTTCATTTTTTAAACAGCCCATCATGAAGGTACTGTATAACTAAATACAAAGTGATAGTTCTCATTTCTCTTGTTTACAGTGATGATGCCACTTTTCAACAAACAGTTGACTTCTGGTTTACATCACCCTTTCATTAGCTCATCTTGCTCCTCTAGGTTACCCTAGCCATTCATCACTCTGAATTACATGCAAAAATGAGTCCAAAAATCATCTGATTTGCTATCTTCTCATACTTGCACAGCTTCCACCACAAATCATGGGAGCACAGGCTTTTAACCATTAAGGGGGCAGAAGGAGGAAACACATAAGCTCAATTATGGTTCTATTCCAAGCTTTCACTCTCCCTAACCTGTAAGAAAAGCATCAAATATTTTAGGGCATTTGTCTGTTTGCAAGCGGCTTCTGTACTTGTGTGAGAAAATTAACAAGAAGGAGCTAATCTAAAGTGACAGATGTTTTATTTCCATCTGAAGCTTTTTTCTGTAGCCTGTCTTATCCATGACAATGATGAGCTCCGCACCCTGACACGTGTTGGTCACTGGAGCTCTCCAAGCCTCTGGTCGGGGGCTGCTGCCAGCAGAGCCAGGCTAGAGAGCCCTGCCACATCTCTCAGGCAGCTGCAACCACAGCCAACGCGTCATCTTCCCCTCAGGACTTCCCAAATCAAACAAGGCAAACCATTTTGAAGCCCCTATCCATCTTAATAAATATTACTGAACAGGAGGTGCCCGAGACCATGCAGGGATCAGATCAAAACTTGTCTGATCTCAGCTCTCTGAAAGCAGGTCATAAAACAACCCAACTGCCCACGGATGCCTCAGTCCTCCCCTGCAGGTATCTGACACGTGCTCTACTAACCCACGTGACTTCACATTTCTCCAAAGCCAGTTTTGGGTTTGACATGCCCAGCCTTTTCCTCCTAAAGTCTACATTTACTACAGAAAATGGCTTTTTAATGTCCTTTGTGCCATAGTTTATCTGTTATAAAGGTAAAATATTTCAGGCAGCAGCATGACTGACATTAAGAAAATACTGAGCACAGAGCAGCAAGGATTCCAGTCAGGCTAGCTTGTAAGAGACAGAAGTATGTGTTTGCAACGACAGCAATATGTGACAAAAATAAAACTATATTTTCCACCAGTACTAATAAATGATGCGTATTTCTTTTGTCAGCAAGCTGTAATTTTTTCCTTTTAAACTTTTATAGCATTCGAAAAAATATCTTAGACCGTAACTCAAGTTAGGATAAATGATGGGCCAAGCAAAACAATGACTATAGGCAACCTGGTGACTTGCAGCTCATCACTGACGAGGACTGCCTGAATGCAGTGTTCTGTAATTGTTGCAGATTTTTCACACTTCCAAAGCATGCCTTTTTTAATGCTTGTTTTATGAACATTTATAACCAACCAGAAGTGTTTAGTGGTTATGAAGGAATCAGAAAAAATGTAATTGAAGGTTATGGGATAAATTAATTTGTACCAAAGTAACTACAGATTCCCATAGCTTTTGCTTTGTTTAGTTGGGTTTCTCTTCCCTCCTACAAAGCTATTCCAAATTTGTGATAACATTAGTGAAAAAAAAAAACACATGAGTAGGAGGAAATAAAAGAAGGATCAGCATAGCTCTTGCTGAGTTTGTACAGCCTCTACAGATGCACTTACCAGCCATACAGTGTTCTCTCTCAATAGTGCCTACCTTTGCTGAATTAATATTTCTCTTCCAACAACATACACTTTGAAACAAAAATGGATTAAATGTGTTGCTTGAGTTTCCAAAGAGATATAACAATTCCATTAATAGTGACCATATTTAGGGAAAAACACCAAAAAGGTTATTTTTATTTGTTGCTCTTAAGGAAACTTGGAGTCAAGATCAAAGGGCACTTTGATTTGTTTGAAAGTTTTAAATGATCCATTTCCAGATTTTATGTAGTTAGTGTGCAATCTGTGAGTACTTGTGCCATAACGGAGAAGGAAGGCTCTTCAGCTTCACATGTCAGTGCTGTAAACATGTAAATCTGGAAAATATTTTCCGAGCAGGCAGCCATGTGTAAAATTTACAGAACCTGTCATGAAAGAACTGCAGCTGCAGAAGTGCAAACTTCTCGCTGCATCTTGAAGAATCCAGATGGGGGGATGTGAGAGATTTTTTTTTCCCAATATGGAGGGTTCCAGCTGGATTGAGTTGCTGGTGCCATCAACTTTTAAAGCAACACTTCACCCAGTAATGAAACACTGATTATCCAATCACAAACAACAGAACAGAGGAATCTCTTTAAAAATAAAATGGGAAAAAAATCTTAAGTTAATTACATCAGTATGTGAGAGACTGTGGGCTAATTTATGACCATTTTACAGCATGTCCAGATGTCACTGCTCTGAGACCACCAAAGTTATACTACATGAAACCAGAAAAAAAAAAATGAGGAAAAATATCAATTCAGAACTGAAGAGCAATCCAGACACACTCTTGAAAAGCAAAGGTACAAAACTGAGATTTGGAATATATGTATTTGTATTGTATATATATATATATACACACAAACACATTCAGTCTCAAAATCACCTCACCTTACAGTCCTTCTATGGAATCTTAGCTAGCATAAAGCTTTGACCACCTCTTTACCCAAGTACTTTCATCACTGTGGAGAAATGGGAGAGTAGAGTCATGTTGCTCCCTTACTAACTCTGTGGTTTCAGCTACTTGGCACCAGACCTCTGTTCATCCACTGCCACTGCCAGCCTGTTTGAAAGTGCCAGCACAGATTGGTGGTCACTGTAAGCTCACACAACAAGGAATAATTCTGGGAAGGCTGAGGATACTGTACACTACTATATACCAAAGTTCGGTGCAGTAGGAAAAGTTAAGCAGAGAACCCCATGATCAGTTTTCAAAAAGAAAGGAAAAGCCCAATCTCCAGTTGAGGTAAACTACCACAGTCCTACGGCTGCTGTATGCATGTAAGAATGTAGCTGAAGAACATACTGAACAGTCTTAAACAAAGATCACTGTTAAATCACATACCTACAAAGATAAAATTGTCAAATTCAAATCCATGACCTCCATGTAACGGTTCAGAAAAGTCTAGACTTTTGGTTTAAAGTTCATCCCTTGACACTGAAGCCAATTTGGGAGATCATCTGTGTCAACCATCTTTTAAAATCTTCACAGAACTATGCAGTAGTTGCTTTCCATTTATAGGTATATTAAAAACCTCTTAGGATATATTTAAAAATGGCATGTATAAACTACCAGATGGCACAGAAAACAATGACAATTTGATAAATATAGAAATCAGTGCAACTATTTCTAACACTACTAATATGTAATATTTGTGATATGTAATAATCTGGTATAATATACACTATTTCAAAATGAAATCTGCACTTAAATGCCAATATCCTCTCCTTCTGGCTTCTCACTTTATGACACTAACATAGGATCTCATTCACGAAGCCAATTGAAATTTTAATAAAAGAAAGCTGGAGTTTCTAATAAACTCCCGCAGCGAGCGGATAATACTAAACATCTTTAGCAGCATGGTGTTTTTTATTATTATTTTAGCTGTATATTAATATGCTAGTATTTGTAAACTCTCTAGTGTCACCAGATTTATTTCAAAAGGCTTCTCTGCATTCTTTTGTGAAAAGTGTATGTGACAATGAAATAATAATTTCTGTGGGTTTTTACTATATAGATGTCTAAACTGAAAAAGAAGATACATCTCCCCTTAAAAAGGAAACCTTCGATATTACTTATTTGCCATCTGGGAAGACAGTATATTGAATTTTCTTGTTGAGGGTAAAATTATAACAGAAAGACTGGCAGCATTCACTATGTGAAGATTTATTACAGATTTTGACACAGATAAATGCACAGGCTTTCTCCTGGCTCAGTTCTGCATGCACAGCCAGGTGGAATGTGCGTGGGATACACTGCCCAAACAAACACTGCCCAAACCCATGACTGCTCACAGCCAGCAGCACGCCAGGCAGTTAAGAGAACAATTGCTTTACATATTTCTCAGACCTCATCAGCGTCACTTGCAGCCCTGCAAAGCACAGTCCATCCACAGAGAGCACTGGAAGGCATCAGAGCGCAAACCCAAGCTTTTGCTTTCACCCTGGCAACAAAGCTTTCCCCTATGGGACCCAGGCTACTAGTCTGTTCAGCCTCCTGTCTTGTCCCCAAGGCTTCTAGGATTTTAACGCCACTGGCATTAGTAGATTAGTAGTTGCAAGAGACCTAATAGAGCTTTTAAATCAATCCCCAAATGGCCTTTTGTCTTCAGCAGACATAGGGTAAGACATCTAGGAATCAAGTTCTCCTCTTTCGAGCACACAAATCTGTCTACAGTGTTTAATTCAAGCAGGTTGCCTCCAGTATTTGTGTGGCAAATCAATTAACAGCATGTTTAACAACATTTACATAAAACCTTGTGCTGATTTTCATAGATATTAAATTTAGCTTTCAGTTGCTGAAAACACACATACACAACTTTCTTATCTCATTTCAGGATAATAGCTGTGATTGTCATTGACAAAAAAAAATCACTTATTTGATTCCTAAACCGCCTGTACACTACCATTAATTCATTATCTTTTTCAACTTATTAGTTATGTTTTCAAGCTGTACAGTGTGCAAACACTAATTTGAACAGTCACCTGCCCTTAAAATGCCAAAGTTTGTATTAGGTTTTGGCAACTTAAAAAAAAAAAAACTGCATTCATCGGCTTGCAAATGAAATGTAGTCACAGAAAAAATCCTCCCATAAGCTGAAGCAGCTCATCATTAACATTCAAGGAATGTGAACACAGGCTTCATAGAAAAACCATTAAAATATAAGGCAGCTTTCAGCCTATTTTAAGAATTTCAGAGAAGTTTTGCATTCCCTTTCCCATGATGCCATGGTGATGTCAGGCTGCATTTCAAATAAAATGACAATGAAATCATTTCAATTCCATGCAATGTGCAAAAAAAAAAGTCAATTTTTCTCTTGGCAAACCGAAGTCTAAAGTAATTAAGCACTGCTGTGTGGGTGGCAGCTTCTTCCTCTGAAGTCAGCCTGAGATAATTACCATATTAAAGTCAAAACATCATGTGCTGCGCTGATAGATAGATGGATGGAGAGATTGGGCATCTATTAAATGATCCATTTTGTTATGCTCCCTGGGAAATGTGCCATTGATGCCAATTAAAAATATATATTCCAAGCGAGTATTTCTAAGTGACAAAACTTCTACTCAGTAAACTGAATTTATTATTTACTGATCATGAAGTACTTAAAGACATAAAAAAGCCGGATAGACAAGAACCTAGAAGGAGAATTACATAAGCTACAAAGTTTACATATCCTCATTACCCAATTGCCACATTCACATAATGTGCTCTACAACACCATTTTTAGCTAAAGTATCAAGCTATTTCTCTTCCATCATAAAATCCTTACTAAGGTGGAAATACTATACAGTAGATACAACAAACATCACCTAAGACTTCCAAATTCACAAATGTTCTGTTGTAAAAAAACATTATTTTTCACTTTTAATACTAAAATATCCCTCAGTACATTTCATAATTAAATATCTTCAAGTCTACATATTTGGTGTCAGAAAAGTAAATGGACCAAAACTAAGGCATACCAGCAGTGATTAATCGGTGCTATTTGTTGAGATGTATCTCTGTGAGGCTTAGCATGATAAAAACACCCCCAAAATTTCCATATGGAACTAGTATTAACTTGTATTACCAACAGTCTTTAGTGCATACTACTGTCACTGCAACAGTGAAATGTTTCCTCTATTAGGATGTGAAGAAAATGCTTCCAATAAAGCTTAAAGGTAGCACTCATTTTTCTGCATTAGGTTTGGATTTCATTTGCAGCGATTTCAGAGCACAGCTGCTTGCATTCACACTGAGTTAACCTGGTATCGTAACACATTTATGTCGTGCTTTAAGGGCTAAAGGCAAGGGTTTGCTATTAGAAGCATTACAAAAAAGAGCTAAATCCCCATTCTATCAACTGTGCAGGTTATATTTGATCTCATTTAAATGCTCCGAATGAGATTTACTCTTCACTGTTGCTATGATAAAGGTCACAGAACTAAAACTATATCTCTTTAAAACTAAGGATAGGAATTTCTGAGGCTCAGAAGAAGGGCTTTTTCATATTGACCAAACATAAATTAAAAGAATGTCATATGAAAATACACATGTGCTGATATTAAAATGCAAATAGGTTTTCTCAGCAAGAAATCAAAACAATCCATATTTTATCTTTAATATTAGATTCAGCTCTTGCTCTGAAGCACCTTGCGCAAGGTAGTCAGATTCCAGAGAGGCCAGCATTTGAGTAAGCCCAGTATTCATGCTACTGTCTACAGAAAACTCTGACAGTCAGTCTTAAGACCTTTCTGTTTAACAGATTTAAGCTAAAACCCTAGGCTGAGTGAAGCTTTAAAGTGATCCTGAGAAAAGTTTAAGAATCTGCAAGGGCTCAGCCTCGCAGCAACTGCATGCCAAATATATGATTTGTAACAGCACAATTTATTCGCAGTTTGTATTGTATTTTCAATAGACAATTTGCAATACCAGCATACTTCAATTTTTGATGCACAATATAATACACATAATTTTTGGTATACTAACATGCATATACCTTTGCTACCTCTTATAAGGTATTTAGCACAATGGCACAGAGCTGTGAGAATGAAAAATCTACATGTTCAAAAGAGAAAAAAAGGAAAAAAATGGTCCCGTAAAATACTGCAAGTGGGACAGAGCAAACAGAATAAGGAGGACTTTTCTTGCCATCCCCTTATTCAAAATCAATGGAGATACTGCAGAGTTACTTTAGTCTAATGAGAACAATTCTATCAAATTCTGACAACAAATGCAAATCCTTCCAAAATTAAGATGTTAAATACTAGCACAAGTAAACAAAAGTTTTATAAATAAATAAAAAAGTATTAAAAATTAACAATGAACTGGCTTTAAAAACTGGTACTTCAAAATAACGTATGTAAAGCTAGTTTTACATGGTTCCCCATTTTGACCTGTTCTCGTTTTTCTTTTTTGAGCATTTTTTCAAGCTTTTCTTTGTAACCTTGAAATTTTCCTTGCAAATAATGAAATTTCAAATTTTCTAATACTAATATGAATTCAAGGGGTAACATTCTGAAAACCAGAAAGATTGCATGAGGTGAGAAATCAGGCAACGGGAGTGCATTTTCTGTAGAAAAAATCAGCCTTTAATTTAAAAGGCAATTATTGCCAATAGCTTCCAACACACACTCCCTCCACCCCAGTCATCCTTGACAGTCAATTTGCTTTTTGGTTCCCAAGTGCTGCCGATCAGCTGCGGTTTAAGAAAATGCAGAATACTTAAATCCTTTACAAGTTACAAGTTTTATTCTTATTTAAACTGCATTTTTAGAGGTAGCTTAGGATACTTTCATTAGTTTCTGCATTTTATTTTAGGAATATTCAAACGTAAAATGTAAATAATCTTTGGTAATTAAAATCTAGAATTTGTACAAGAGCACAAGTTTCATTTACTGCCATCCCTCTCACCTTCCTCTCAAGTTTTATCCACAATCATAATACCCAATTTAAAAAATAAAAAATAAATCAAGAAGCAGTTCTCAATCCCCAAGAACATTCATCCTCCCATCATCGTAATAAACAGCACTTGATTATAAATTTTGAGAACAAATGAACATAAAATGACATCTTGGCACATCTACTCTTCAGTCTAATGTGAAGTCACCTTCCACAGGAAGCAAAACCACTTACAGACCTGTAGGTGTCCTTCTAATTCCTAATAAATCTCCCTTCAGTTCCTGGCATTGCACCTGCATTACTTATCAACCCCTTCACAGAATCACAGAATCACAGAATCCCAAGGGTTGGAAGGGACCTAAAAAGATCATCTAGTCCAACCCCCCTGCAAGAGCAGGGTAACCTACAGTACATCACACAGGAACTTGTCCAGGCGGGCCTTGAATATCTCCAGTGTAGGAGACTCCACAACCCCCCTGGGCAACCTGTTCCAGTGCTCTGTCACTCTTACAGTAAAGAAGTTCTTCCTGATGTTAACGTGGAACTTCCTATGTTCCAGTTTACACCCATTGCCCCTTGTCCTATCACTGGATATCACTGAAAAAAGCCTAGCTCCATCATCCTGACACCTACCCTTCACATATTTGTAAACATTGATGAGGTCACCCCTCAGTCTCCTCTTTTGCAAGCTAAAGAGACCCAGCTCCCTCAGCCTCTCCTCATAAGGGAGATGTTCCACTCCCTTAATCATCTTTGTGGCTCTGCGCTGGACTCCTTCAAGCAATTCCCTGTCCTTCTTGAACAGAGGGGCCCAGAACTGGACGCAATATTCCAGATGCGGCCTCACCAAGGCTGAGTAGAGGGGGAGGAGAACCTCTCTTGACCTACTAACCACTCCCTTTCTAATGCACCCTAAGATGCCATTTGCCTTCTTGGCCACAAGAGCACATTGCTGGCTCATGGTCATCCTCCTATCCACCAGGACCCCCAGGTCCCTTTCCCCTTCACTACTTTCCAGCAGGTCAACCCCCAACCTGTACTGGTACATGGGGTTGTTCTTCCCCAGATGCAAGACTCTACACTTGCCCTTGTTAAATTTCATCAAGTTTCTCCCCGCCCAACTCTCCAGCCTGTCCAGGTCTCGCTGAATGGCAGCACAGTCCTCTGGTGTGTCAGCCACTCCTCCCAGTTTTGTGTCATCAGCAAACTTGCTGAGGGTGCACTCAGTTCCCTCATCCAGGTCATTGATGAAAATATTAAACAGCACCGGTCCCAGCACCGACCCCTGAGGAACTCCACTAGTCACAGACCTCCAGCTAGATTCTGCGCCATTGACCACAACTCTCTGCCTTCTTCCTTTCAACCAGTTCTCGATCCACCTCACTACTTGATCGTCAAGCCCACACTTCCTCAGCTTATCTATGAGGATGCTGTGGGAGACAGTATCAAATGCCTTACTGAAATCAAGAAAAACCACATCTACCGCTCTACCATCATCCCTCCACCTAGTCACTTCCTCATAGAAGGCTATAAGGTTGGTCATACATGACTTCCCCCTCATAAAACCATGTTGGCTGTTCTTAATGACCCCCTCATCCTTGATATGCCTAGTGATGGAGTCAAGAATAAGTTGTTCCATCATCTTTCCAGGGATGGAGGTAAGGCTGACCGGTCTATAATTACCCGGGTCCTCCTTCTTGCCCTTCTTATAGATTGGTGTGACCTTTGCCATCCGCCAATCCTCAGGCACCTCGCCCATTTCCCACGACTTACCAAAGATGATGGAAAGTGGCCTAGCAATGACCTCCGCCAGCTCCCTCAGCACCCGTGGGTGCATTCCATCCGGACCCATCGATTTACAGATGTCCAGATTGCATAGCTGATCCCTAACCCAATCCTCATCTACCAAAGCAAACTCCTCCTTTGTCCTGACTCCTTCTGGGGCTATAGAAATCCGGGGCCCTCGGGGAGAGTCTGCAGGAGTAAAGACAGAGGCAAAGAAGGCATTCAGCACCTCTGCCTTCTTTATATCCTCTGTCTCCAGGGCACCCACTTCGTTCAGCAGTGGGCCTATATTGCCTCTTGTTTTAGTTTTATTTGCTATGTATTTGAAGAAGCCCTTTCTATTGTCTTTAACCCGACTAGCAAGATTGAGTTCCAAGGAGGCCTTAGCTGTCCTAATTGCCTCCCTACATCCTCTAACAACTGTCCTATATTCCTCCCAAGCGGCCAGCCCCTCCTTCCATAATCCATAGATTCTCCTTTTCCACTTGAGTTTGCCCAGCAGCTCCTTGTTTAACCACGCCGGTCTCCTAGATCCCTTACTTGACTTCCTACTCATTGGGACGCTCCGATCCTGAGCTTGGAAGAAGCGGTCCTTGAATGCTAACCAACTATCTTGAGCCCCTTTACCGCCTAGTACACTTTCCCATGAGACTTCCCTTAGCAGTTGACTGAAGAGGCCAAAGTTGGCCCTTCGGAAATCCAGAACTCTGGCTTTGCTAGGTATTCTATTCCTCCCACACAGGATCCTAAACTCCACCATCTCATGGTCACTGCAGCCAAGGCTGCCATTGACCGTCACCACTTCGACCAAACCCTCCTTGTTGGCGAGTACTAAATCTAGCAGCGCTGCTCCCCTAGTTGGTACGTCCACCATTTGCATTAAGAAATTATCATCAATGCACTCGAGGAACCTCCTAGACTGTGAATGACTGGCTGTGTGAGTCTTCCAGCAAATATCGGGGTAATTAAAGTCCCCCACGACGACTAAGGCATGTAGTCGCGAGGCTACTTCCAGTTGCCTGTAGAAAGCCTCATCAACTCCTTCGTCCTGATCAGGAGGTCTGTAATAGACCCCCACAACTGTATCACCCGTGCCAGTCAGCCCCTTGATTCGTACCCACAGACATTCCACTTGCTCCTCATCCGACCCCGGACAGAACTCAATACATTCTAGTTGCTCTCTCACGTAAAGAGCAACTCCACCACCTCGCTTCGCTGACCTATCTTTCCTAAAAAGGACATAGCCATCCATGACCACATTCCAGTCATGTGAAGTGTCCCACCATGTCTCTGTAATCGCCACTAGATCATAACCTTTAGCCCGCACACAGACTTCTAACTCCTCCTGTTTATTCCCCATGCTGCGTGCATTGGTGTACAGGCATTTCAGGGAGCCAGTCCTAGTACTCTTTTTCCCCTGCGGGACAGGGTCTAAAGAGCTATCCTTTCCCACAAGTGAAACAAGAGATTGATAGTCCTCCTTAGCCCGCCATCCTTCAATCCCTAGCATGTTCCTCTTCGGCTTGTCCCCAACAGGCCCAGTTAAATCCCCTCCCCCCTTCCTAACTAGTTTAAAGCCCTGTCAATAAGCCCTGCTAACTCCTGCCCCAAAATCCTTTTTTTTCTCTGGGACTGGTGTATCCCGCCTGTCACCAGCAAACCAGGTGTCCCATACAGCAGCCCGTGACTGAAAAACCCAAACCCCTGCCTTTGGCACCAGTCACGTAGCCATACATTAACCTGCAGAGTCTTCTTATATATCCCTTCACCCTCGCTTGCAACAGGTATGGAGGCAAACACCACTTGCGCTCCAGACCCTTTAACCAGCCGTCCCAGGGCCCTGTAGTCTCTCTTCATTGCCCTTACGTTTCTCGTAATAATTTCGTCACTGCCAACCTGAAAAACCAGCAGTGGGTAGTAGTCAGACGGCTGCACCAGTTCAGAGAGCTTCTTTTTAACATCTCTACTTCTGTAGACAGGTTTTCCAATTTAACACAGAGAGAGAAGGAACTTGTCAGGGGCCTGTCCACCAGTAGAATTTCTGGAAGGACTATGAAAACTGAACTTCACAGGTCTGACTTTCCCCTCCCTAAAATCTGGCACAAAGAAAGCCATTTTTGACTTGTGCCATCATCAGGCACACTGTTACTGTTTCTTTCATCAGACCATCACACACAGCCTCAGACTTACCAAATTTCACTCTTAGTCTCTGCAGACACAATGGTCTTGACATCAGAGCTCTAGAAAAAAAATCTGTAATGTACTATAAATGCAAGTGTGTACATTTTCCAGTTCTTTCAAAAGAATACTACCCCACCTCTAGGGAAGCTTGAACTAGGATTTCATATTCCCTCCAACTGTCTCTCAACTGATCATGAAGCAACTGAGGCTGCCAGAGACCTCTGTGTGAGTGCAGAGACCACTCTGCACCTCAGGTGCGAAGAATGGACCAGATGAAAGCCAAGTTTGCAAAGCCTTCCAGGTGCAGCATTCACTGAAGCCAGAGAACTGCTCACTGCTCTCTTTAGCAAGTTCCCTTTCTTTTCCTCAATAGACATCTACTCATCACCCACTTGATGGGCCATAGCCCTATACGGTTTTATAGTAGATGCAATAATATATTCACTGTGTGTCATCATCAGAACTAATCTGAGGAGCGCTACAGTGTCTGCAAAACTTGTGTTCCTACAGCATTCTGTCAGTGAAATTCCTTTTTTAAAATGCAGAAACATTTCCAATTTATAGAGAAGGACACCAATGCTCAAAGAAACAGCATAATTTGTCAACTGTCACAAAGGAAAAGTCAGTATGTGAAGTAGGCAAACAGCACAGGTGTCCTAAGTGCCAACCTCCTTGACCTCTTCCAACCATTGGTCATGGTTCCTTCCCTCATTTATCCACCTGAAGCCCCTCAAGTCACACCAGCAAAGTGGACATCACAGCAGATCCCAAGATCTCTTCCCCTGCCCTCCACATGTTGCAGATGTGCATATAAATGTGTAACTTCCTCAGCTGCCAGAGGCACAATTCTTTTTTTTCCATTTTAAAATCCAACACCTTTTTGCAAAGGACAACATTACAAAGTAGAGCATTGTCCAAAAGCTCAGGGATTAATTTAAATCATGAGTGTGGAAAATCAGGACAAGTAACAGGTTACCAGGTATTCACTTGCCTCTAGCACATCCTATTAACCACTTCAGTGTTGAAAAACACATGAGAAAAGGGAGGCAACAGATGTTGCCCATCTGGGGTGAAGACTGAAGGAATTCTCCTGCAAACTGAAGCAGAGGACCAAAAGAGTAACCAACTCAGAAAGAAAAACTGAGAACTTCAGATTAATGTACTCGTATATAATCAACACTATAGGTTGTTAGTAGTCCTATTTACAACAGCAGCAATACAGGTGCTCAGGAGAGTGTTACTTTGTTATGTTACTTGCAATTATGTTTTGCTGTAACCCATAAATCTGTCAAAACAAAGAAAGCAATTAGGAATTTCCACATGAACAGGCAAGGTTTCTCCTTCCCACAGAAATGGCACAAGTAAACACCTTAACCCATGTGCCGGGTGGGGATTAGGCACCGAAACCTCCTCTCGCCTAGTGCTGCCAAGTTTTGTGCTGCTCCATGTGCAATGCTCTTATGCCAATTATTAAATGAACTGATTTGCAGTTACAAATAACATGCATATTAACTAGGAACTTCAATTTACAGACTAAGTAAAAAGAGATGTAGAAAAAAGAAAAAAAAACAGAAGGAAGGAGCATATGCACATTACAGAAAGGCGAAGGACAGGAGGTAGCTAGAAGGAAAATGTCTTGGGGGGAAGCTGAGGTACAGCCGAAGGTCTCTTGCCATCATTGCTCCTCTCATGAACGTAGTCCCTGTTTGTCCTTGGTGTCAGCAGCTGGTCTTTCTTCACTTGCAGCTTTCAGGGGAGCAGCAACAGGAAGAGCAGAGGGAGAAGGCCATATGGCTTCCAGCACACGAATCATCAGTGAGCTCCCGATGGCAAGCTGCAGTGATGGCAAAATGGCTAGCTCATGGTTTCTCTGCCATAGAGACAAAATACAACTTTCTGACAGCCTGGTTGCAGGGAACAGAAAAACTATTATTCTGCTATTCATTAAAAAAGAAAAAAAAAATATATGAAAATGTATGTGAATTCTTAAAACTTGGGAGCCTGGAAGGGTGGAAGACAAGTGCTTCAAAGCACTAAGAGGTCAGGTATAGAGGAATAAACAGCAAAATGTTGTGCTGCACCCATTTTCAAGATATTTTTTAAAATTGCAGTTATCAAATAGAAACACACAGCCAGGTAAAATGGATAGTTTCACCCAGCTTTAGAAAGCTCCAGATTACTTCAGACAGTCTAATTTCCCATTAAAAAGTTGGTTTAATAGTTAAAAAGAAATGGAATCCATTCCTTTCTGTTTATTACAATATGCAGTGTTCAAAATAATTAATGAAGCATTTTACTTTGATGACTATAATTTAGTTCGTCCCTTGTCATAAATAGGGTAAGTACTCAGAAATGTTTAGAAGTACTGTATCTTTTAGACACTACAAGGCACAATATTTGTATTCTTGAAGACAGAGTGACATCTAAAGGGATTCTGAAATACTCAAACCTTGTACACTGAATCCAAACTGACAAAGTCAAGGACATGTCATATTTTTGAAAACTGATGAGTTTTCAGGTTTGCTGTGGTTGATTGTCCCAAGTAACCATGAAAAGAGGATCAAATTCCAATTTTAATGACATGCCTCAGGGTGCCCTGAGGACAACTGCCATTTTTATCTTAGATTCTGCAGGTCCTCAGTGAACAAAACAGGGAAATCAGCTTTGAATGGATTCCTTGCACTGTTGTCAAAAGTAATCCAACTGCTCTAAATATCTATATCCTAAAATATTTTCTTACAGCAGTTTTTATTAACCTGAAGCATTAACAGAGGAGAATATTTAAACAGCATTTTTAGCTACCAATTCTCCAAGCAGATCTCCTATTCCCTAACCAATAGGTATTACAACAGTCTTTCATAAATGGAACCTCTCTCTTCAATATATGCACACACACAAAGAAAGAAAAATCAAAATACAGTATCTAATAGCCAGTTTTTGGATCCGGGATAGCATTCTCATGCATATAAACAGATTTCTAACATATGGTAGGAATATCCTTTAAATTCTATCACTCTAGATATACTCCTGAATATAAAAGCTGATTTAGGGAAAAAGAAAAAAATCAAGTTTATAGTATCAAAGACAACAGTACAGCAGAAATGTGCAGCGTGCATGTGGTAATGATGAGTTAGGTGCCTCTACAATGGACCTTTATTTCATCCTCCTGTTAAGTATCTTCCTGAACTCACTGACAGGGGGAAAAAAAAAAAAAAAAAAAAAAAAAAAACAACTACATTAAAAACATATTTTCCCCTCTTGGGCTGGAATCATAGCAAACTCCAGTGAATTTCTTTCTAGGGACTTGAGGCAGGGAGCGGACATGGACACTATCTTTAACTGTCTATTCCTTAGAAGTAGAACATCTTCTGATGCAGTTTTATTTATTTATGAAGAAAATCATGAACAGTTGTCAGGATGCTATATCTCATTTACAGTCACAATGCCCCAATGAACTACTTAAATGTGGCTCAGCAGCAAAGCGCTAGCAAGCTGAGTTAACTCTTTCCAGCTAAAGAGACAAGATATCTCAGCTTTGAGACTTGTAAATACTTGATGACAAGTATTTACTAGAAGAGGGAAAACCAGGCATTTCATCAGCAGAGTAATACTCATAGCGAACCTGGGGTAAGAAGACAATATAGAAAACAGCTCTGAAAAAAAAAGCTGTTCAAAAGAGTATTTACTGTGTATCAGTTGTAAGAAAGTGGTGTCTTCTGTCTTAAGATAAAATTTATTAATGCAATATTAAGATATGCATAATAATATTATAATAAGGTTATTTTATACTTTTTATTATTATTTGGTTGGTTTGTTGGTTTGGTTTGGGGGGGGGAGGTGTGGGTTTGGGGTTTTTTTAAAAAAAGTCTCAGTCCTATTAAATTTGACTAAAATTACACTATTTCTTTTTCAAGCCAGAGGCAGTTGGTGCAGCTAATGTAAAACAAAAAGTGGGACCTGAGGCACTCAGACAATAAATAATGACAGACCCTCTCAGCAAGTCTTAATCAGGGAGATTAAAGCAACATGTAACTCTAGATGCATGTTAATAAAACAAGTGGTGAAAAATAATAAATGGAACATACAGAAAGATACCTATCTCTATGCTTCAATTAGTCTTGGTGAATACTTTCTTTTTCCTCCCCCAGCACTTTCAAACATATTGTAACCGTCTTAATTTTTTGATGATTTTCAAAAGAAAAGTTCACATAAAGAGGAACATTTAAGCTCTTGTTTAAAATATTATTCTTTTATCCAGTCTGGGTTTTTTTGGAAGGCTATTTGAAACAGCCTGTGACTAGGGCTGGGTTTGGGCCCCCTTCAGATCCTGACCCATTTCCCAGGGTGATCCATATTCTCACCCCATTTGCTACAATTGTGATAAGGATTCACAGACAGACAGACAGGGCTCTAAAGTCTTGAAGAAAGGACGGCATTACCATTAGACTGGTCTTTATCAGACCACGGATGAGTGTCTATGGCTGCAAAGAAATTCATTTGCACTGTATCTACAATGCAGTTTGAACTTTTCCTTCGTTTGGCAAAGCACATCAAGCCTGATTTAACAATTCTCTTTGTGGCTGCTTTTCTCTCTACAGCTTCATATATTTACAAAAGGACAGATGCATGAAGACTTCTGATCAAGTATCAAAAACTATAGCCAATACTATGCTACAGTTGTACACACCTAAGAACCATCACCTTATGAGGAAAACAGTATTAAGAGGAAGTATGAGTTGTAAAAATCTCTGCATATCAGTATCATTTACTGCACTAAAGTAAAACACAAACCTCATTTTGCATTAAGAAAGCGTCTAGCTTTCCAGCTAACGATGTGAAAGGAAAAGCTGGTTTCCACAAAGCTGAATGAGTCTCTGGTGTGAACTGCTTACAAGTAGCATCTACCACACAATTCACACGCTGTCAATACTAACATTACGTTTTATTCCTGAAGCATTTATAGTTAACAAAACAAAAAAGTTACAGTTTGTTCGGCAGCAGCAACCTGGAGTTTTGATACAGGAGAGAACAGGAGTGCACTGGGAAAGACCCTCTCCAGACAAAGGTAAGGGACAGTCCTTGTATTGAACACATCAACATGGAATTAGCAGCAGCAAGTAATGCAAAGCAGAGCAACAGGTTTGCCCAAGCTCAGCGACAGCGAAGGGGGCTCCTGACTCCACAGCTGGTCATGCAGCCTCTTTTTGAGTTCACAAAAGGTAACACAGGATTTACCTAATGGAGAAGAAATGTAGCCCTGCAGGCAATGCAAAATACACATCTATACAGATTGAAAGTACTTTTTCAAAACCAAAAGTTAAGTTGGGCAGATTTATTTTATATCAATTCTGCATTTTGTTTTGTTGTTCTTCTCTTTTGAAATTTAAAGGAATTATGTTGCTTATGAAGTAGATCAAGTGGAGTTCTGAATTTGATTTTTAGGAGGATGTACACAGAAAAATATTCACCACTAATTCACTGAAATTACCAAATATTAAAATACAAATAATAAGCCATAGGATTTCATTTTTTTTCCCAAAAACATTCTTTAAACCAGAGGCAGGGTTTGTTCATTTAATGGAATATATATATGTATCAATGCTTTTCTAAAGGGTAAAGAGCATAAGAAAATAATATATTCAGTTCACAGTAGAATGAGTCACAGATGCAAAATCTCCAATATTCACCTATCTTTGCTACAGCTTATGCGCATATCAGTTTCAGCAGAAGAAAAGGCAAGCTCAAATAACAAGAAGATTGATCAGGCAACAAAGGAACACAGAAAATGAGACAATAGCAAAAATTAATGAAGTAAATATACCTGAGTACATCTCTTGTGTGCATGTAAGTGGAAACAAACTCCATTACTTCATGAATGTCCAGTTGTCTGAATGTCTGAGTAGTCATCCTGCTGCCCCTGCAACCTCCTTCCCCAATTCTTCTATATAAATATTCACATTATAAATTACCTAGAGCCAGAAGGAGCTTTTCAGTTTCTCTCAATTACACATCCCTGAGTCAGGATGTGCAGACATAGCGGGCAGCATGGACTGGCATGTAAAACCATTGCACTTCAGAAATATTTGGAGAAATGGGACAGAAATAGACACTCTTTGCTCAATTTCCTTTCATTTTTGTGGACCCCTGTTGTGTCCCTGAAGCATAAAAAGAGAAGAAGCAGAGGCAGAGGGTACTCACACATCCAATGCATGTTCCAAGAATCTGACAGCACTGCCTCATTCGGTGCACTCCTACCTTGTCCCTCATGAGGGGCAACCCTTCCTTCAGAACCAGGAGCAGGACACAGATAGGGCCAACACTTGGCTTTTGCCAGAGCCACAGACCATCTTCCTAAATATCCAAGCTCTTCTTCTCTCTATCATCTTGGTGCATAATCTAATAAAACACATTTATCAGGAAGGACTGTGAGAAACCCATAACAGAACAGTATACCACAAACAATAAATGAAGGTCATCTTGGAAAGTCTCCAAACCAGAAACATCCCAGTTAGTCAAAGAAGAATGTCTCTAATACACATGAAAAAGGTGCCAAGTTTCCCCCAACTTCTGTATAGAGCTCAGTTCAGTTAAATTTTCAGATGTGTATACTTATTCACATCAAACACCAACAAGAATTAAAATCAAACTAAAGCCCTCCAGTGACACTCCAACAATTCATTTAAAATGAATGGGTTCAATGGATAGATTAGCAAAATCAAAATTTCCCAGTGCCCCCTTCTTGGAATAATCAAGACAGATGCTTCTAACTTCTCAATTAAATAAAAGAAGTAGTCAATAAGACATGACCAGTAATTTACACAAGACATTTTTTCCAGTATTTCATGCTGCTCTTTTATAGTAGGCTCAGTAACTCTGGTGTTTACAGATCAAGAGAAAAGTTAACCAAAACAAGCTATTCAAAGATTCCTAATCCTAAAGCTGCTCTAAGTTACATATGCATTCTAATTCACATGCTCAGTCTTTGAGATCTAGAACATCACTCTGACATTTCATCCCAGTTCAAGAAAATTACACAAACCCAGATATTTAGGAACAAATCAGTATAGGAAATATACTGGAAAGGACCTCCTACATTATTCTATGATAGTTATACCACAGTATGTCTTATACCACCATATGGATATGTGCACTTACCAACCATGGTACGTGATGATAAGAAACTTTTCATTTCCAATTTAACTGCAAGCATTCCACATCTATTTGTTGGCATTTGAACATTGCCCTTCAGCTTCCACAACTTTCTCCTCTGTGTTCTTTGTCATAAAATATGCTCTTTATTGCCTTAAGCACTCCAGAAGACCTCTCACCCGTCCTACACTCATTTAGCATTCTTGACTAGGGCTAAAGGGGAAAATGGGTGATCCAGGGAACTACAGACCAGTCTCACCTCTGTGCCTGGCAAAATCTTGGAGCACATTCTCCTGGAAGGCATGCTAAGGCACATGAAGAACAACAACATAGGAGGCCAATTTGGTGGCCTCCTATGATGGAGCTACGGAACTGATGGACAGGGGTAGAGCAGCTGATGTCATCTACCTGGACTTGTGCAAAGCGTTTGACACTGTCCCACACGACATCCTTGTCTCTAAATTGGAGAGATATCAATTTGATAGATGGACCACTCGGTGGATAAAGAACTGGCTGGATGGCAGCACACAAAGAGTTGTGATCAATGGCTCAGTGTCCACACTCAGTAACAAGTGGTGTCTCTCAGGGATTAGTGTTCAGACCAGTCTTGTTCAACATCTTCATTGCTGACATGGACAGTGGGATTGAGTGTGCCCTCAGCAAGTTTGCCAATGACACCAAGCTGTGTGGTTCGGTTGATACGCTGGAGGGAAGGGATGCCATCCAGAGGGACCTTGACATGCTTGTGAAGTGGGCTGATGCCAACCTTATGAAGTTCAACCATGACAAGTGCAAGGTCCTACACCTGGGTCAGAGCAATCCCAGGCACAGCTACAGGCTGGGCAGAGGAGTGATCCAGAGCAGCCCTGCCCAGAAGGACTTGGGGGTGCTGGTCGATGAGAAAATGAACATGAGCCGGCTGCAGTGTGCGCTCGCAGCCCAGAAAGCCAACCGTATCCTGGGCTGCATCAAAAGGAGCGTGACCAGCAGGTCGAAAGAGGTGATCCTGCCCCTCTACTCTGCTCTCGTGAGACCTCACCTGGAGTATTGTGTGCAGTTCTGGTGTCCTCAACATAAAAAGGACATGGGACTGCTAGAACAAGTCCAGAGGAGGGCCACGAGGATGATCAGGGGACTGGAGCACCTCCTGTATGAAGACAGGCTGAGGAAGTTGGGGCTGTTCAGCCTGGAGAAGAGAAGGCTGCGTGGAGACCTCATAGCAGCCTTCCAGTGTCTGAAGGGGGCCTACAGGGATGCTGGGGAGGGACTCTTCATTAGGGACTGTAGTGATAAAACAAGGGGTAATGGGTTAAAAGTTAAACAGGGGAAGTTTAGATTGGATATAACGAGGAAGTTCTTTACTGTAAGGGTGGTGAGGCACTGGAATGGGTTTCCCAGGGAAGTTGTGAATGCTCCATCCCTGGCAGTGTTCAAGGCCAGGTTGGACAGAGCCTTGGGTGACATGGTTTAGTGTGAGGTGTCCCTGCCCATGGCAGGAGGGTTGGAACTAGATGATCTTCAGGTCCTTTCCAACCCTAACTATTCTATGATTCTATGATAATCAGGAATGTACCATGGCTTTAATACTTACCTGTCCTTACTGGAAATGTAACACCTAATGAATGCTATGACCACTTTTACTGTCCTCAATGTCGGTAAAAACAGCTGTTTTCACAGTCACCCTTGCGACAAATTCTCGTATTTATCTTTGAGAAGGGGGTGACTGGGAGTGGGGGTTTAGTTGAATTTTTTTCTCCTTTTTCTGTTACACCTCACTTTGAAGCCCTTCAGCTATAAAGCAAACAACCTGATTTCAGCCGAAGAGCATTTTGCGTCAGAACACCAGACTCTAGGCCAGGGCTCCCTTTAGTCTGTGTAAGGAAGGCCAGGGGTGGAGGAGGAAGGAGGAGAATCAATGACCAACTGAAGGTGGCTTTTAACTGGAAGAAGAAAAAAGAAAAAAAAAAGAACAACGTTTGTATAGGAAGCCCTGGTACTATCTTAAAGAGGTCAGTTAAGAAATCATTCTGAATATCAGTCTTTCCAATGTACAGTTTTCACTATATATAGCAAGCACAGTGCCGTATAGCTGGGCTGCTTTGTCAATGCTTTGCTTTCAGAAACCAACTCAGATCTTTAGAATTGCAGTATCCTTTAGCCCAAATTCCTCACATTAACTACCCGCTAGTAAGTAGAGCCTTTCTATGTTAATAAAGGTTATTTCTATTCACTGCCCATATCTACTTGCAAGTATTATAGCACCTTTTTTTTGTCCCTTCTGAAAAATATATCAATAGGAAAACTCCAAAGCTCTCCCCCCGCACCCTCCAATCTCTTTCACAGTACTAAGAATTGAGAAAATCGCTTTATGTAAAAAGTCTGGAGTATTCAGTCTTGTAGAGAAAAGCAGAACATAGATAAAAGTTCATCTGACATAAAAAAGAAGGATGGTCAAGATAAAGTGTGCTTTGTGAACAGCAAGCCTCAGCGGCCTTCTGAATGGAGAATGGTCCTTCCCGAGGTTAGGAGGCATCTTTTTTCACTGTGGGTGATCCAGGATTAATCTCAAGCAAAGTAGTAATGATTACAAATTACAGACCAATTTCTATCTTGCCTGCTGTGACAAAGATTACTGAAAAATTGGTTCACTCACCAATGATGAGCTCTCCAACATGGTACACACTAAAATTATACAGAACTGCTATCCAGATTTTTGGCCCCTGATGGAACTCAAATGGCCCTGGAAATGTGACCAGTAGTTTCTTCTGCACACAGATCAAGAGCCACATTTCTGGGCCTGTGTTCACAAATTCACAAGCCTTGGGGATTTAGGGTTTTATTTTAGTTTTACTTTTTCCTGAATTTGTATCAGTATACTTCAGCAATGAAGCTGGTTAGTGAATACACTCAAATTGTGGGGCTAGCCCTCACTGGGTGCCTTTTTCACAATGCTCAGGTGGATCTGGGGAAACAAAACAAAGAATAGTTCATTTCATGTTTACATTCCTTCAGCATGTAACTCATAACAACTAGGTCTACTCATAGAACCCCAAAACGGAACCAGATTTATTTCTGAAGGATGTATCACTGTATCAGAAGGGGTCAATGGTATTGCAATACCCAAGGAGAGGGCAGGTACTGAATGGTGGAGAGGATGCTTTTATGTGATATATGATAATTTAACAAGAACAATACAAAAAACACATGGCCTGAGGAACAGGTCTTACTAGGCTGGAATAAGGCGCTATCTCCTCCGATCCTCAGATCTCTATTCTAATTGGTTAATAAACTGTTATCCTTGGATGCTTTCAATGCATTTTTTCATACTCAGAAAATGAAGAAAAGCAATATTCTTCCACAGTGGCATTTCATTCCATACAGTACAGGAAACCAATGCTCTAGAATAGTTCTTTTCCAGCTCAGGGGATTTTTGAGTTACAGAAAAATATGAGCAAAATTCTCGCCCACAAAAGAATGAGAGGGGCCTCCCTGGCTAGCTGGAGAGGCAGGAAGGCAGATTGGACAAACCAGAACAATGACTATAACAAGGCTGATAACCCTAGTACTGCTTGAATTTGGAAACAAGACAATATGAAAGTAGATCATGACACAAATACTCAGGTAGAAGGTTACTGTGTACTGACATAGTGAGCTAGGGTTGGGATGAGGGGAGCAGGCTGGGGGGGTTAATGCAACTTTGCCAAAAAGCATCTTCCAATTGAGAATACTACATCATTTTAAGAAGGGCAGGATAGTGTTAGTCTCTCCAGTTTACGCATAAGGAAACTGAAGTATTGGAAAGGCAGATTACTCAATATCACACAATAAGATGTAAAGAGGGCAGAAACAGACCCCAGGTCTCTCGATCGCAAAATCTATCCATTTCATTTAATGAAATTCCCTCCCAGATGCAGAGATATATTATAATGCCTTAGGGCAAATCCAGATTTTCGTAACTAAGCAGAATGAATCAAAATGAATAAGGAATTTCATCCCAAGTAAAACTCTTGCTTAAGATATAGAAAAGAAAAGATGTGTTTTAAAATGCCAAGCAGTTTGGAAAGAGACCTTTGTTCAACAAAGTAGAAGTTTTCTCACCCTGCCTCACCCTCTACAACAAACTTGTAGAATATACATTCCAAATTTCCCCAGATGAGCTATTAATTTGGCTGCTTTAAATTTTTTTGATTTTACAATATGCAGGAAACTGGAAGCATGGGGAGGCTGGATGTGTAGAATAAATAAATGGGCACTTTCAACATTTCTGCCATTAGAAAGATCTTCAAGAATGGCACAATGAGCTGGGCAGGTGTGCCCCACCCTGGAGATGCACAGTAGAAAGCTGGGAAATACTTGAGAGGCAACAATTCCCAACCCATGTTTCATACTGTTAATAGTCATCAGATATTAAAGCAATAGTGAGCACAAGAGGCAAAGCATGATGCTGTCCATGGCGCGGCATTTGTTCAGTACTGTCACCAACGGACCCGCCAAGATTGGAAAAATGCTGCTCTAATTTCATTTAGCTCACTTAAAGACTGGAAGAAAACAGAAATACAGCCTTATTTAATGCTCTAAACCACTCTCAGTGTATGAGGCGCTTGGACAGCCATGCCAGTTTGTGCTCAATCTGCACGTTATGTTCAATCTGCACGTTATGTTTATGTGAGCTTATATCTTTTTAATGCAGCACGGTAACACTTACAGCAGTTTGCAGCTTCCCCAGGAAACCATTGTAAATGGGACCTGTGCCCAATTGTTTTTATCCCAGTTAAGTAAATAAATGAAATATGCTAATTAGCACCCTATTAGCTCACAGCAGGGAGTAATCCAGGGCACTTTTATTGGAAATTATTCTGTCATCCAGGAAGCTGCTCTGTAACAGAATGTAAACTGGCCCAATTTTCTCTTTTTACCAACTGTGGATGTCATCCAAATAATGGAGACGCCACTGAGCACTATCTATAGGACGTGGCGATGTTGCAATAAAACCTCCTTTCAGTCTCCCATGAGTCTGGCCTAGAGATAGGCTGGCAAATCCCAGGCCTAGAGACACTGTCTGCGTTTAAATTTGGGGGTCATTTTGTCAAAATCACTGGCAAGCACTTAGTTTATTTTCCTCCCTGTAACTAATATTTCAAATATTACTCCAGAATACTTTCTGAACTTACAGAAATCCATATTAATGTTAACTCTTTTTTTTTTTTTTTTTTAATGCCAGAAATATTGAGGCTGGGACACACCAGAGGTATATCTGTACACTACAGGAAAATGTGGGATAAAATAGCCATAAATTCCCAACTTCAGTATCTGCAAGTGGTAAGCAAAACCAATTAAATTTTTATATAATTTATATAAAACACATGAATACACATAATTATATACATTTTACCTCTTTGCTAACAAAGCAGAGTTGCCAGCCTAGGTAGTACAGATCTGTACAGTCAGCCTAGCAACAAGATGACACTGGAAGTAATACAGGCACTAAGAGAAAAAACTCAATGAAAAGGCAGCATGTTTTCCAATTTGGTCTTTCAGAAACACCCACTTTCAAAGAGCTCTGGAGCTTTGGGATGACACATTTGTCAGGTTGCCACTGAGCACGTCAAAACCTCCATCATGGTTTGAGTTATGCAATGAAGCTTAGTTATGTTCTAGAGACACTGGTAGCATGCTTTCTTTTGTTATCAAATTTACATGAAGAGTTACAGGGATTACCTGTAGATTTTATGACTGATATTTAAACCAGAGAAGAACATCCATCTTTATTCTGTTGAATAGAAAGTCAGTTAGGAAAGAGCTCTATAAAACTTCTACATCTTCCTTTTGAAAAGGCCCCTCTGAAGCATCACTATATTGCATAGATTTAAAGCCTCAGATACAAAATAAAACATTTTTTATATTAAACACATATATTTATAACAAGCATTTTTGTTTCTATTTAAGCAGTAGAATCAATTAACATAAGATCTAGTTTTGTTTTGCATGAAATTACAGTCTTCATTAACAAAATGGTACTGCTCATATTCACTGTAGATTCTGCCACAGTTATTTAATCTTGATATCCATTTAGGCCACAATTGCAGGATTTACATATGTGAGTGCCAGCCACTGGAACCAATATTTTAAATTTCAAAGGTTCCATTTTAAAGTTGGGAAATTCAAATTAAGAAACGGAAAACAAGAAGACCTTGAGTAGCACACCACAGTCCTCTAGTGTTTCAAATCTATGCTAATTACTCTTTCAGAAAGGACTTTTTTAAATATAAAGGAAGACCATGCTATCAAGTAGCTAATATAATATGGGCTTGCTGCCTCCAGCTTTGCAACGCCAGTTAGGTCTTGCTCATGTTCTCAGAAAGGATAGTTTTATTCTGCATGCTTACAATCACTAACACATTGTGACTCTCATTCTCAAAGATCTTCTCCTTTAATAACTAAGAACATTGCATGTGGTATATCCAGGCCTGTTAAGAAAAGTGCTCAGTGGGCTTGTTCACAACGAATTTACTTCATTTTTACTTTTCTTTTACAACCAAGATGGTAGGTTCTTCACTGAAAACTAATTAGGAAACATCAGTGACTCACAGCATGATGCGAATGGACTCAAAGGCCTGTTTATAGATCTGTAGAGAATATGACATGTACATCTTTTTACCTTTGGGGAATGATCCCTTTTATTTTTAGAATATATGCTTTCACTCATACAGAATGGCACCTTGTTTTTTTTAATACAGAACAAAAACCTCACAGCCCCTGCAATGTAACACATAAGAAAGTGGTATTTAGACAAATGAAGCAGTTCAGAAAACTGGCCCTTTGACCCAGCACTGCTCCTGAACCCAGCACAAAAGTACCCAGCCATGACAGAGAACCTGCTGGGTGAAAACCCACCTGTGGAGTATCTTGCAAATACTCTCACTCCAGATCTGATCTCAGAGCAGATCTGAGTCCATCTTTTCCTTCATTACTGGCAAATGTTTACTGAGGGGAAACTAAAAAGCAACATGTGTCTCACCAGTAGATGATACCATCAAGTCAGCATCAGAGAATACCAGAATATCCCCAAAGAAACCAGAAGGACTGAAATGCTGCACTGCTGGTGAGAAGACACCATGGCCAGCTTAGTATTTAACTGTACCAGTAACTGCGGATCATGTAGTTGAATATCTGTCTGCTACACAGGTTTATTTAACCTGTTGAAAAGTCGTGTGGAGAGGAGCACAAGCTCTGAATGCTTTTACACATTTACAGTTGCTGAGAAAAACATTTCCTTGAAATCCACATGTTCAATATATCCATCTCACTTTGAGCCTCGCCTTCTGAAAGGAAAATTCTCAGCCTGGCATTGGGAATGAAAAAACAGAGAAAAATCCCTATTGACACATTAAATTAGACATGTTTGCAGGGCCGCCGGAGATAGCAATTACTCTGCTGCAGCTTCTGTGGACAAATTACAGCAGAAAACACTGACTGCTACCAGGTAATTCTACCTGCTAATTACTTGGGAAGACTCAGGTACTAAACTGACCTGAATGTTTTCATGGGTCTTGGGACCCATTAAAGGAAAGAACTTTAAAAAGCCATACAGTGATGCTGACAGGAACTCCGGAGCTGTTGAAAATCCATCAAAAATATTCCTGCAGTATAATGATTAGAGTTTCAGTCAGCCTCAGTCTGTGCAGGCATTCACATTTACCAGCAGTTGCAACAAAAAGAAGTACTTTAACGGGGTGGTGATTTTTTTTTTTTTACCTATTTTTTATTTTATTTCAAACTATGACTACAAAAAGCACCCACAGAGCTGGTCCTGGTGACTGCCAAGCAGTGAGGCACAGCCAGTTTCAGCTGGGCGGAGGTCAGATGGTCTTGGAACGCTTCTGTTTCAAACCAGGATGGTTGCGTTCGCCGGGTGAAACGGATAACGAGAGCGGGGGGCGGGCGGGAGGACGGGGCAACGGGAAGCCCGAAGCGGGGGAGTTCACGCGGTTTAGTGGCGCCACCTCCCGCCGCACGCAGCGCCCCGGCCCGCCCGCCCTCCGAGGCCAAGGCGCCGGCGGCTTCCCGGGGAAACACCCCAGGCTTCAGCCAAAACCGGCCTCTTCGCGAGCGGAAGTCGCCGTTGCGGAGGGGGGCACTCGCTGGCAGCAGCAGCGCAAGGTGCGCTGCTCTAGCGAGGAGACGGCAGGTAACGGAAACCCGCGGGACACCCGGTGTGCCTTGCGCTGCCCGGCCTGTCGGTCCGCCCTGCCCTGCGCAGCCCAAACCGCGGAGAAGAAGCTAAGGGCTGATGCTGAGACCCCGCTGCGCGTTTTGGCTTCACTTCAGCACAAACCAACCAAACGGGAGCTAACACAAGCAGCATTCTCTGCTGCCGAATGGCCCCAGACAGTTCACTTTGCCTTGCTAGGCAGGACAACTGAATCCCGCGACGCGATGTCTTCTTTTACGGCTCCGCGAGCTCCGGTGCCGCTGCTTTGAGCCACCAGCACTCCAGCACTGCTCTCTAGGGCTTCCTGGGGATGGGGCGGGGAAGGGGTAAAACAGACTGTCAGATCCAAACCTTTAACTCTCCGAAGAGGTGATGCCTTGCAATTTTTCTGGTGCCATGTTGAGACCATACCTGCAGGGCTCAGAACTGGGGACCCAAGATGCAAACCACTTTCTATTGTGGCAATAACCTGCCTCTAACCCTGCTGCCAAAGGATGTTCCAGTTCAGCAAATCTTCCTTTGGCAGTTTATTTATTTGCAGAAAGAACATTTGACTGTGGCATCTCCTAAAAGAAACCCAGACTGAGACACAAAGATCTTTCCTTCACAAAGAGGGTTCTGCATGCATTCACTGAGGCAGGAAAAAAAACCAGAAGGAAGCTTTCTGTAAATAACTCTGCATTTACCACCACCTCCCACCCAGCACACTCCCACCGTGGGGGACTGGAGTTGTCCACTGTCAGGCAATAAATTGGGTCGAGGTGTCATGGCCAGGAGCACGTAACAAATGTTACAGACATGCTGCTAACTTCACGTCTCTGCAGCATTTCTTTCAGTGTCGCCTACAGTACAAAGAAGAAGGGAAAAAATCTGTCAGAGCTCCAATACACAGGCAAAGCCCAGATAATCCAGGATCCACACAATCTGCATTTCACATCTAAAAATTCAAATCCTCTACCACTGAGACAACCTGCCATTTGTCATTCTGTAAGAATTTGGGTATATTAAATACTGCTAGAGATGCAAGGAAAGCTGTGTTATTTCCTGTGAGGAGAAAAAGGTGACTTAGAGGTTTTTAATATTATAGTTATTGCTTTTCAGAAAGTCTCCTCAGGAAACGTTGGAAAATCCCTTCTCTCCAAATAGACAAGCCTAAAATTACAGATTCATTAAATCAGTGTGGGGGTAAGAAGTTTCTTCATATAGTATCACTATGCTTAAAACAGAGAAAACACAACCTCCTTTCATCTGCTGAGGATGAAAAACCTATAACAAAAAGGGAATACATAAACAAAGCACACTGCTCCTTGGCACACTCTGCTGTCAAAACTTGCTCCTGCTCAGGGTCCTTTTCCCCATCCTACTTACATTTACACTATCACTGTCCCAAACTGTTACTTCAAGGTTGCATTTAACACTTTAGGATTTACTTAGTGAGCAGTGATGCCACCAGCCCTTCAGCTTGATACCAAATACATCCAACTGAGCCTCTGCAACAGAATTTAATCCACAAGGCAGCTGCCTGACATGAGAAAATACTCTCTGCAGAATGCATCTCATCACACACTTCTGTAGGAAAATATTCTCTTTATCAAACCCAACAAAGAGTTTGCTAATTTTTTTTTTTTTTTTTTTTTTTTTTTTTGAAAACAGAGCAGCAGGGACATTAAATACACAGGGCCCACGGACCAGAGCAGTTGGAAACCAGTAGATATGTGCAGTTCAGATCTGGTTATCTCTAGCAAGTGTAACTAAACAAAATGAGCAGAGAGTAAACACTTTCATAAACTTAAATACTTTGAGCTGTACTAATTTATCTGTTCCATCAGGCTAATCTAATTTATCTGAGTCAGTAAACAACAAAAATATGTGAGCTGCTCACATTTTCCCACAAATAATATCCCGCCATGTTGTCTCTGACCACGACAACTCTCAGCTGCATTCCGCCAGACTTACACAAATATTACCATTAGGAAATGTTTTTTCTCCTCCAGGCTTTACTTCTTTTCAGTAAAATGAGCAGCTATTATCGACATGCTAGTTCTCCAGCTAGAAAGGGAACCAGGTGTCCAAATCAGAGCTCAGTGGAAGCTGATAATTATGTATGTCTACAGATTCTCTGGTTTAGTGGATCCGTGCTACCTCCCGAGCCAACACACAACTCTTGATAATGAGGCACAGAGGCAGCAGCTGCCCTCTGGCTCTACTTCTGCAGAGGTGCAAACCTCTTCATGGCAGCTTTGTTAAAGCTGGATTTCTTAGTTTCTTCCTTATGACTATACTTTGCTTCAACAAGGTGGTTAGATCTGTAAGCTACTTTAAACAGGACAACAGTCCCACCAAAAACAGAGGTCCAATGGCCTTGAAATTAACTGTGCACCTGAGAGCCTTGCTCGGTGGTTGCTTATTTCCATAGTTCTCCAGGCGGTTGCCAGAGCAGTTTACTGCAGGGGTGCAGTACGTTGCACATGCAAGTAAGCTGGTGACACACTACACACATACACTGAGAAAACACTCAGAAGGATCATCTTGATGCATCTGTGAATGCAGGAGAAGCAAACAGGTTTCCCTAAGAGTTATGCCAAGTTACAAGGCTGTAAGAAAATAATTTTGTTTCTAGGCTCTGTTTCCAATACATAAAAGAAGGGACTAATATTTGTGTAACAACATCTCACCAGCTTATGGAATATCGCAAACATTAATGTCCATGAAGTACAATGAGCAGGAGACTGATAAGACTTACTATGCCTACTCCAAGACCGCCCCCAGTGGCTCATTAGCAGTTGACTTTACAGTTATACATGCAATTTTTCACATGGGCCACCTCCTAGGGAAAACAGATGGTGAGAAAGAGCATTCCTTCCCCTTACCACCATCCCCCCAAAGAAGTAACTTCTCCATTTTGACAGGTTTTCTCCCACCATTAACATTTAAATTCACAAAGAGAAAAAAGGATTGGTGTGTCTTGGGCAAATAAATACGTATACACAGGAAAAGCTTAAGACATTAAAAAGAAAAGGGCTATTTCTGTACTTGGAAAATTAAATATGTATTCATGCCTTACCCCCACCTCCTCTTTCCAGGAAGCCTCCGAATGTTGGAGACATATTTGGTCAGTGCTTCCCCTGGACTGTAAAACACTACTATACAGCAGATGACAGATAAAATTATCTTTTATAGATACAGTTGGCTTATATATGCATGTATATAACTGTCCCAGTTTTTTTCTCACAGACACACAAGAATGCAAGAGAATTAAAATGTATAGGTAGTCCCAACAGTACAATTCTGTCTTTTAGACAGCTCAAATAAAAAATTGTGCCATATCTGGATATTTTAGTCACTCCACGGAGAACTTCATCTGTTTCACATTGTGGCAGTGGTCCTAATGCCAAGGAGGGCAAGTAAAGCCTCATGGTCTTCCTCTGACAATGCAGTAGTATTTATCTACAAGTAAAAACCACATACAAATCACTGGGTCCTATTTTCTCCTGACACAGGCATGTGGATTTAGCTAAAGCCACAGAGACAAAGCTTCCTTCTTCAACACTGATGCAAAATATTCCAAAAAGACATTAAAAGGAGGGACCACGTATTTCTGAAAGGTAGAGGTGTTCTCCCAAGATCACCCGCATTTCATATCTATTTCTCCGATGGTGTTGAAATTGATTTAAAGGTATTTGTAAAAGACAAGGATTTGCGTATTTAACTGCTGATACCTTTGAATGGAAAAGGATGCAAGAGGACCATTAAAGGTCTGACACTCCAGAAACTGCTTCCAGCAGCCCAGCACATATGCAGAAGCACATCTACTAATGAACTGGCTAGCTCTTCAATAACAGCTGATTTATATAAACTACAATGGTTTCTACTGAGTTAAATGTATTTATAACGCATTGCAACACATAAATATGCAGCGGGGGGGGACCCCATGCTTTGCATGTCTTTTGATCAGGCACTGTGTTTATTGTCACTCATCTTGAAATTAGATGCCAAAGTAGAAGGGACTTCAATCACAGTAACCCTATCTCGTGGTGGTGGTTTCAGATAGCACCCTCTGGCAAAATGGCTAATTAGCAGCATTTTCTGAAGATCTGGGGCACCCAACTTGGGACAATCTGTGTCTGATTTCCAGAAATGCTGAACATTCAGAGTTTGCATTGGATCAGCAACAGCACGAGGTAGCTCAGCCTGGAAAGGCAGAGACGCTTCAGAAGACTCCGCATTACAAGACACATAATGGGTGGTCACTTCAGCCTGAACAGAAACCCAGCAGCATCAGAAAACATTATATATTGCCCGATTCCATCAGCATAAAGTTAAGGTGCTTGTTAACAGACAAGCAAAATTAAAAGGAAATTCCTGGTTTGTATTTGAACTGCTGTTTTAAAGATTGTGGCATCTCTTGGTATGTATCTGTTGTAGAGTTAAACATGAGCAGCAACCCATGCACAGACTCATTTATTTTGGTATGCATTCTCTACATTTTAAGTTGTTCTTAATTTCTATTTCTTTCCCTAAGATTCTGCAATCATAAGGTACACCCAGGCACTACTTGAAAGTATTCCTTACAGCAAGAATGAAATTCATGAAATTCAGGTAAGTTTACAAAATGCCTCGATAATGCTAGAATTAAAAGGATACAGGAGGAGAATCTCCATGCCTCCAGCAATTTAAAGACACGGATATTTTTTCTTTCCTTCTTTGTCAGGAAAAGAGCAAACAAGGTGTTAGAACGGCTAAAATGGATCACAGAACAAAAATGGTCATGTTTCCTTTACTTATGGAGTGCGACAAGATAGAATATTTGTAACACAAAAAATTCTACATTTAGACAAGTCAGGAAAGAAAATGTTTGGCTGGGAGAGTGTGGCAACTTTTTCCTGCTGAGGGGGTAATTTTGGAGTTTTGAAAGTCTAATGAATGATATTTTTGCTTTATAGCTTCTTTTAGAGCTGGTGGTTATGCGGCTGACATGACTAGCATTGGTAGGAAGACATTGCACTGATTTTTATTAATAAGGGCAGCAGGCATCCAAAAGCTGACCCAAACAAAAGTGATGTCATGGCTGCAAAGATTTGAATTCAAATGCTTACAATTACTCAACTGCATTTTTACATTTTGGCTACAGGGTGATGTAGGCACAAGGTTATATGAAATAGACCCACTGGGGTGGAAGCAGACACCTAACTCTGTAACAGTGGTCTCCAACTGAGAACTATTTGAACTGTTCCAGACATGTGCTCATGGGAAAGTGAAACAAGCCTCTGAATTTAGACAACTGTTACAAAAGCAGTAGTTTATCTAGTAGAGTTACTGCTTTAAAAACAAACATTTCCAGTCCATGCAAGGAAATGGGCACTAAAGTATCAGAAGATACAATTCTCTATTCCCGTGAGCATAAACTAGTTGGAAATTTTGTGCTGGGAAAATTTCAGCTCATTGTGACTTACAAGTTTCATTGCTACAAGTGACTGGCAGAGTGTTTATACCCTCCACAAAGAATCAATATCCTGTGTGCCTATCACCATATGCTGGTAAACCCATTTACTCTCCATGGAAGTGATAAAGGAAGGATAAGAGAGAAGCACTGCACTCTCCAATTAAAAAAAGAAAAAAAAAAGCTGCCAGCCCACAGTTACTAATCTCTTCCACTCAAGAATTATGAAGAAGAAAGTAATATAGACTTTAAATTGTGCAGCCAGCCCAGGAAGCTCAGTTCAGTGGCACTCCAATGTCACTCATGTGGCCATGGTGTGACTTGTTAACAGTCTTTATAGAGTTCTTGGTGAGAAGGGTCAGGATGAGGGCGGCAGCTTCTCCGGGCAATGCACAGCCCAGAGATCTGGCAGCTTCTCTTTCCCCATATGAGACAGATGCTTTATAAACATGCCTACCCAGTCATAACGGGCTTTCTCATGGGTGGCCAAGTGTTTGTTACAGTTGATCCTTGCTTAGAGAACAAGAGCGTAGAGAAGGCACCCGGTCCACAGCACTGCCACCACACAGCCATAGACTCAGTAACATGGATGCTGCAGTAAAAGTCAGGGCCATGTCCAGAAGATAAGGGTCTCCAACAGACAAACCCAAGCATGCAATCACTACAGAAACCTAAAGCAAACTGAGAGGCACCCTACCAGTGTCTCTGTTTTCTAGCAGCAAAATCTCCATGTGGCTGCATCTTTCTTTGGATTAATTCACCAATTAGTTCAAATGGATCTCAACTTCATTTCTTCCTGCCTTGCAAAATTTTTCACTGTGCTTTTACCCTGCTAAAATGAGTGCCATTTTGTTGTTTCACAATTTCAGAGGAGCAGAGTCTGTTCTAGAACAGGATCTTCAGGTTCAGAGTCAGCAGAAATGCAGCCCATCAAATGCTGCTGCAGCAGTGCTGTTCTGGGTAGCAACAGTCATTGCCTTGAGAACTGATCCACAGCTGTACCTCAGCTCGACCACAGAGGAAGCCCAAACCAAGGGATGAATGTGATTACTTGCTGTTCAGTCTTGTACAGACTGAAGAGGCAGGTCAAGTCTAACAGTAGGGAGCAAAATATTATGTGTTACTACTACAATTAGTAAAATGAAAGCTTGGATTTCACAGAAACAGCTATGATCTGAAACAAAAAAAATTATGTACAGTATCACCCTCCATACTGCTCATCCAGGAATTGTGAAGAGAAGGGAAAATCCAGTCTGCCTTGCTGGGGAAAGTTATAAAATATTCAGATGTATTTAATAATTTACACAGTCGGACCACTGACCTTAAAAGTTGTGTTAAAAAATTAAGAACCTCAAAGAAAATTTATTCATAAATGCAGACTGTACATAAAACACATTATTAGCTCCCCAAAGTTATTAAATATGACTGAATTTAATAACAAATTAAGTATTAACACAATTATGTGTATTAGTAAATGCAAGTGTATCTGAGAACTTCAGAGCACAGTTATGCAGCATCAAGCTGAGGCAGTGAGTGAGTGTGACACTTACAGAAAAAGCCTAGCTGAGGCACTAACAACTCTCATCTGTGCTCAGCTGCTGTCTGGCATAATACTGAGGACATTTGCAGCCTGGCAAAATACTTATTGTGAAACTCATCTGAATTTAGATTTCATTATAAATGAGACAACAGCCCCTTTCTCCACCGTAGCTCATGTACGAAAAATTATCTCTAAACATTGGATTCTTCCCTTCCACCTTATTCCTCCTGATCTATTCACCACACAGGCCAAAGTAAAACAGCACTTGAACAGTGATTCAAGAAACATGGGTATGATCTGAAACCTGGTATAAACAAGGACGTGTTTGTTAACTGTTACGAACATGGCATTCAGTGGAACAAGTGTTAACATGCTATAGGAACAAAATTCAAGATGCTGTTAAAAGTATATATTCCTCACAGCTCATTAAAGTTGTCATGCAGATTTATTAATACAAAATATCAGTATTTTGGGTCAGCTGGCCAATGAGTAATGCCTAGGTATTCACTCTGTAAAGTACTTCATGATTCACTGTGCAGAAATAGTATCTGGACTATTATTTTACTGTACACACCACAAAGATAAGAAGCCCTTCACTTGAGAGGAATACCTTTTAGTTTTCAGTAAAAAGATCAAAAAAAGCTATGTTAACCTGCATACATGAAAAGTGCATCTTTGATTGTCAGGTGCTGAAATATCTTGCTCAATTTGCCTTGACTCAGGAAGTGCTCTCTGATCTCAAAATTGTTGATGCTAAAAAAAAAGTGCATTGTCTTAAAAGAGCAGAGCAGACAGTACTATAAAAATAATGAGCTGGGAAGACTCTTAAGCCTTTTACATAATAGAACCTCTCACTGCACTGAGGAAGATTCCCTCAAGGCCCAGTGTAGCTCTTTACTTTTATTTTGGCTTAAACAGGCAAACAACATAGTGTCAATTAGAGAGACCACTTATTTACTAAGCATTCAAAGTCTACAGCAGTTAAGAGGATTAATTGTCTTCATGCATATAAAATTTAAACATAAGAGATTAAAGACAAACCAACCTAGTCACACACAACTAACTTCAATTAACCTATCTGCACTCCTTAAGCATTTTTATTAATAAGCACAGACCACTGGTCCCGGTTCAGACCCTGATCCTGCAACAAGTTTTCTCCATGTGAATTGTGAGAAGGAGAACTGTCAGAACAGAGCTTCAAAAGGGAACAAAAAAATGACAACTCTTGGAAAACAACTGTAAAGCAGGAGCTGAAATAGTATGCCACCTAAACCGCAGCAGAAAACATATGGAGACATCCAGAGCCACCTTCAGAAATTACTAGCATTTGAGCATCTAAACACTGGAAGCAATTTTACTGTAATCTGAAATTTGAAAACAACTCTACTAATGATAGGAGAGGAAACCATCCAATGGTACAAGCTACAGCTGCTCCATTCATATCAGTAGATTTATTGTGCTGAAGCAATTTACATCTATCACATTAAACATCCCAAAATGGGGACCTAGAGCCACTTTATGCTTACATAATTAAATTAATGCCAGTCTCAAGCTTCAGCTCTGCCTGGTTAGGAACCCATGTTCTTTCTGACCTTCACTGCACAGGAGACTGCCAGCAAAAAGCTGCGGCAGTAGTCAGGGCTTGAACAGTACACACTTGTCAATATTAGTTTTCAGTATTAAAATCAAGTCCAATTCTTCTTAGTGAGGCCTTTTCACAACAAAATAGTATCGTTAAATCTTCCTGTGCTCTACTACTTGCAGTCATTGCTATGGACAAGTGCTGGGGGAGTGGAGGAGGGAAGAAAGGTTGTTAAAAACTGCCAGTGTTGTAAGTATGAGTATTTATTTACCCAGAGTGTACAGACAGGAGTTGGCCGTAACAAGAAATTTCATTTAAGCATAAGGACAGTACGTTTTCCCTGTAAGGGCAATTGAACATTGGAACACCTTGCCCAGAAATGTCTCCACCCATGGAGATGTTCAAAACCCAGCTGGGGACAGCTTCAAACAACCTGCTCTAAACGGCCTGCTCTGAGCAGGAGGGTTGCAGCAGGTGATCTCCAGAGGTTCCTGCGTACCCCGATTTCTCTGTGATTCTGTGACAACAGTTAAAATAGTGGCAGCCACTGCTTCAGCTGAGGCTGAAGATGCCTCAATCAACAAGCAGAACAACAGTAACACAAAACCCTCACTCCACAAAGCCAGACACCTCTGTAACTCGCCTGAGTATGGAGGTTTCTATACTACCTAACTCCTGATACACAAGCCTATGGGGTCTTCATAGAAGAAAGCAATATCAGAACTTGGCTTGATGAATCTTTGCTGCTTGTGATGACACAGGAAGAACATCCCACAGAAACTGCTGAACTGCCAGTTCAGAACTATAGACCTGGCTGTCATATTTCCTGTCCCCCGGAGCCAGGCTTTTCCTACTGCACACCCTTCCTACCAACAGGCCACCTAACTCTAGGTACTTGGAAGAATCCACCACTCTAGATTAGGAACAATTTATTTATTTATTTTTAATCAAGATAGATTAAAATCTCTCTTCTAAATAACTATGTATTTGAGCAGGACCATTTATCTTCTCCTTCTAGATAGCTCCTCCAATGTCTGGTGTCAATTGTTCCTTTTTGGCCATAGGAATAATTAGTTCATTTGTAAAAAAACACAGAGGGCTTCAATGTAGGAAATTGTATGCATGCTCTCCCACATTTTATAGCCAGCCAGCTGACTGCATGATTTCCAGGCATTTAAATTTTGGATGTAGAAAGATAACAGTGAATCTAATTGGGGACAGATGGGCCATGGCACATTTCAACAGTTTCTCAGTGACTGTAACCTTTCTGCTAATAAATAAACCCAGTGAACCTATGAAGGTTCTTTAAAATATAAGTAGTTATATACCAAGTGGAATATAGACTTAAGGCAGAGGAGCAGCCTATATACCTTTGCCCGTAGCTTCCATAAGTGTTCAGGTAGGAACAGTGTGTTTATTGCCCTGTTTTCAGATGAATGGGATGATAAATAATCTGAAGGCTCTCACTGCATGTTCTCATGTCCTTCAGCTTTATCTATTCTAGAAATCATTGGTTTATGTTTCCTTCTTGAAGGCCCCTTCAGTATTCAAAGGAATGAAACACAAGGCTTAGCTTTGTTATAAAATATTGCATGTGGTAACATCTGGAAGTGCTGTAACAGGATTCTAGAATCAGGGAACTGGTTTATTGTTTGGGGTTTTTTTAAATGTAGACCTTGAACAACGTAGCAAATGGTTCACAGAAGTACAAACAGTACTCAATTGCAATAACTCTCTTTTTCCAATGTGCAAGCTGGATATAACTGATGTAAATATCACCAGCAGTGGGGCAAATTCAGGATCCAGGACCAAAAAAAAAAAAAAAAAGAAAAGAAGTTTTTAAATCAAGTCTTGATTTTTTTTACAATTGAAATTCAATCACCGAGGTAAGGCCTTGTATGCACACAAGCTATGTCCAAATGTACATAAAAATTGAGAGGAAAATAAGAAATTGTCATGTCATAATTACAGGGGCAAAATGCAATTATTCATTTAATAGCATGTTTCCCAATCTTTTTAGGCAGAAACAATCTGACTGTAGATATTGAGCAGTGAAGGTCTTTCACAATCATGTTTTATGAAACGCAGGCCAGTTGCAAAAGCTGAGCATTCAGCGAGCAGAACCAACTAGTTTTGAATGAAGATCCAAATAGAAACAGTAGATTAAACTGAAACTAAGTTATGTGGAAGTCTGCCAGTTTAGTGCACCTCTGCGGTTGGCTTACCGAAGCCATTTCACACTTGGCTGAAACACCTACATGGTCCCTACCAACAAAATGCAGTATCCGAACACCTTCTAATCTTCACCATGCAACACTGCCATGATGAATGCTTTTCATACTCTCTGTTTTACAAGTGGAAAGGTGCAGAGAAATTAAGGGCTTGATCCACAAGAGCAGCTTGGATAGCGAGTACTGACTCTGCTGTGCAACTCCCACCCACCAGGGTGGCTCTTAGCGCCACACCAGCACTGGTGGGAAGCTCCCAGCAGCCAGAGGTGAGACAGAGGGGGGAGAGGTGAGGCCAGGCTCAGGTGCCCAAGTGTCTGATCCAGTCTACAGTTACCTGTTAAACACCTGCTAAAAATATAGAGCTATGTTCCATTTCTCAGCCTGCAAAAAGCCACCACTGCTCTATATAAAACCCCTACTCCTAAAACAAACAAACAAAAAAGAAATCTAAATAGCGCATGACCTTGAATGAGGTTTTTTTCACTCTAGGCAAGCATTCTGATCAGAACATCTCAGCACACCATAGCTTCTCTGCTCTTGGTTCCATCCACTTTGTTCATGAGCAGCTTTCAGCCGCTGTCAGCTCATAAAGTGCCTCAGCAATTCAGCTTTGCTGATCATCTTGCAGAGCTCTGGCTTCACGTGAAGCTTCAAACAAATGGTTGGCTACAACGTATTCATAAGTGGTGGAGGTAGCAAGGGCTGGATGATTTCAAAAATGTCACTGCCACTTAAAAGGCAAATCAAATGCCTAAGGGCTTACATGGTTGTTCAAGTACATTTGAGAATCTGAGCCCAAGTTATCATTCAAAAGTCAAGAAGAAAGTCTGAGCCTCCAGGAACTAAAGCACTTTAATCACAGCCTCTTACTTTCCTTTAGCATACTGTATACATGAGCAGAAAGCATATCTGTAACTTCAGAAAGACAGCAGAATTGAACAACCCCCTCACCCTGTTTTGTGCTGCAGGACTGAAGACTACAGTGTGCCTTTATCTCATTAACTTCACTGGTAGAGCGTTCCCACCAATGGAAACAGTACTAGGTTTCACAGCACATCAACTAAGACGCACTGGCCAAGAAAGGTGCTGAAGAACACAGGGTAGATGTTTTGTAACAGTCCTCCACACAGGCACTCTGCTCCTCAGTAAAAGCTATTTTGTTCCAGAGGAATTAGGGCAATACCAAAAGGACAGGCACACAGAGTAAGACACCATGTCTAGAATGAAATGGTTCCTTGAAAAGATAAACCCTTGCTTCTGAAAACCCTTATTGTCCCACAGACAGTAAAATTAACATCAAACCAACCAACAGAGGTTTCCCTTCCTTCAGGCAGCCTGGAAGGAAGACAAGAACTTCTTCCACATTCTCCCTTATTATAAAAGAAGCCCTGAACAGTTCCATCAAGCAAGGTGCCATCAGATTTGCCTGGACTGCAACAATAATACCATATCACTAATTCCCCTTTGCAAACAGTGTCTGTGATTGCTGGGACAAAGGTCTGAAATCCACTATCCAATCAGTACAGGAGGAATACAAACACTACAGGACACTGCAGTACTAAGCCCAAATGTTAAAATATTAATTTGGGGCATCAAGGTGCCCTCAATATATACACACTGGCTTTATCTAAACATTTCATACCAGATTGCACTTTTGCAAATGTCAAAAATCCCCAATAAGTCATCTTTTATTCCTAAACCTTTGCTTCCTTTAAGTTTAGATACAAGTCCATAGCTACCTGTCATACATGATATGATTTTTAACATGATGTAGAACACAAATTTCTAGAAAACGACACAGCAGTCCCATGTATTGCCGTGTTGATTACCCAAACCTCAGTTATCCAAAGTTCCAGCTAGCTGAAATAAGATTGCATGCTGCTGTATCTAACTATCAAGGGAACTTATTTAGTGTGATTGACTGAAACTCTGATCCTCTGAATTCACGTTCCCTCTGACATTTGGATTATTAAAGCTATAACTGCTTTGAAAAAGAAAAGGCTAAAATAAGCTAAGAGGCAAAGGCTGTTCTAATGACATTGTTATTTTAAAAAGAACACCAGGTGCTTACCCAGGCAAGTAGAAGACAGAGTCCCCCACTTCAAATGGTGTACCATGGTGTAGTTGGACACGATGCTCAAAGGCACAGAAGGGCCTGCGACAGAAGAGTACATGAATTACAGTAATATGATTACACGGTTCATAGTTAAGAAATGTGAAAATCTTGATGGTTCAGTTGCAAGTCTGCTGGTCATTTTGTGTGTGTAATTCGTATTGATTTACTTCTTGACAAAATCTCAGGGAAAGCACGGAAAAAAGATTTGAATGAAAAGGTCCAGATGTAAATGCAGATTTTAAACAGTGTTTTCATTTGGCATTAATTATTTTAATGGTATTTTTAATACTATTTTCTAGGATACAGTATTTTTTTTCTCTTGACTTCAAGTTATCATGGACTCTGCTGTAGCAAAATAAAGCAATCGAGTGTGGCATGGGCACTGAAGGCAAAGACTCAATAAAAGAGCAGCAAGCTTTTCAATCTGGCCTTTTAAAACATCCACTATCAGAGGGCTTTGGAGGTTTAAGGGATTACATACCATGGCACATCTGTCAGATTATTATGTAAGAAAACTCTCCTGCTGTTTTCTGTCGGTAGAATGTCTGCTGTGGAATATTTTAAAATAGTTTTAAAAACAAAGCCACACAAAACAGGCAATATTTCAGTTCTTCAAAGTGTGTTTTCATGGGAAAAAATGTAACTTATTTTTCCTGGCCTAAAAACAAGTTCTATTTAGTGCTCTGACTTGAGTCTGGTATCTGAATATGGATTAACAGAATACACATGCTTTTACTGTTCACAACAGAGATTATGCAAAAGCACCAGGATTTGTAGGTTGGCCTGACTTATGTAATTTATAGAGCCAGGAATCATCAACAGCATGCAAAGAATAGATGAAATATGAAATGATAATTCATGTTACATTTCAGTTATATACTTAAAAGCATTTTAAATGACTGCTGATCTTAGGGAGCTTTTCTATATAAAACAAAAGACAAAATAATTTCATGAAAAATACCTCATACTACCCCACTGCTCTCCTGCTTCGCTTCAGTAACACAGTTATATCTTGTAAAGTGGTGTGGCACTGCTGCTGAGGGCACTGCAGAGCAACAACCCATCTCCAAATTCACATCATATATGGTCGGAAAGCTGCAGCTTCATTAAAGTTATTATGGGAAGCAGAAGTCTGAAGCCATCATCCACCACCAGTTGGATACTACAGATTTAAACAACTATTGTAAATTCTGTATTGGTCAATTCCGATCAAGTTCTGCAATTCTCATGCCCCTGCTGTGCTCTTTCAGACATCTCACCCTCACAGCAGGGGACCAGATGATGCAGGGTTGTTTAGGTGGTAAGAGCTACAGTACTGTTACACAAACAAATCACAGAAGCAAACACAGCAAGAGTTGAATTGGAAGTTTCTCCCATTCCGATAATTCCTCTTAGCAGCTGAAATCTACCTTTGCCAGAAATTCCATTACCAACTGCACAAAGCATTTTAGGCTCTGCCTTGCGTAGACAGATGAGCAGAAAACAGTTGTCAATAGATGGAAACTAGAAAGAGGCAGACTGGAACACCACTGTAGATTTGGATCAGTAATAAATATGGCCAAAACACAGGGAAACAGATGGCAGATTTTTTTTAATTATTAAATAAACATGTGTGTATGTATAAAGTTTCTGCTGAATCTGACCTTCACAGGGGCATAGTATGACCATGAAAATGTGTTCCCTGCTCAAGGATCAACCCTAAATGGGATTTTTTGCTGACATTATCATAGTTTGGAGCAACAGGGCTCCACTTCCAAGAGCTAGGCCATTAGTCTCAAAGGGTGCAGGTTAAAGCAAGAACCTCCGGTGCTGGTACAGTGTATATTAGGGCATTTCCTGAGCACAAAGCTCTCAGCATAGACACACTCATTTGCTTACCACTTCAGAAACATCGTCCCACTTACAGTGGCTCTCATTTCTTATAATTTTCCTGACTTTCAGTGAGTGTGATCCTAAAGGCAACAAGTTCTCAGCCACAGAAGCGCACCTCAAAACCTCCCAGAACTTTTATCTAGGACTGGTAGTCTCACTGTTTGACTGTTGCATTCCTGCAAACCAGAGCATCAGGAGTGGAAGGTTTCCACTGACAAAAGAACAGAGCAGCAACACTCATGAAAATTACACACCTTGCTCTAAATAAGGATGGTTCAATAACAACACTGCAGATCATATTGACCAATATATACCTTGCTAGTAAAGGATAAGCACCTTTTGTTCACAGGAATTGTAAAAACTTGTCTGGAAACACTGAGTCATATTTTGTCTCTGTGTGCCACTGACATTCATACTGAGGCCAGTTGAATTCACATTTAGAAGCTTACACAATAGTCAGAAATCCATTCCTGACTGTTTCTGTACATATACAGACAACTAGTACAGTGAATCTTCCAGTGAGCCTCCCACTGTCTGAAGGGGGCCTACGAGGATCACAGAATCCCAAGGGCTGGAAGGGACCTCAAAAGATCATCTAGTCCAACCCCCCTGCAAGAGCAGGGTAACCTACAGTACATCACACAGGAACTTGTCCAGGCGGGCCTTGAATATCTCCAGTGTAGGAGACTCCACAACCCCCCTGGGCAACCTGTTCCAGTGCTCTGTCACTCTTACAGTAAAGAAGTTCTTCCTGATGTTAACGTGGAACTTCCTATGCTCCAGTTTACACCCATTGCCCCTTGTCCTATCACTGGATATCACTGAAAAAAGCCTAGCTCCATCATCCTGACACCTACCCTTTACATATTTGTAAACATTGATGAGGTCACCCCTCAGTCTCCTCTTCTCCAAGCTAAAGAGACCCAGCTCCCTCAGCCTCTCCTCATAAGGGAGATGTTCCACTCCCTTAATCATCTTTGTGGCTCTGCGCTGGTGCTGGAGAGGGACTCCTCATTAGGGACTGTAGTAATAGAACAAGGGGTAATGGGTTCAAACTTAAACACGGGAAGTTTAGATTAGATATAAGGAAGTTCTTTGCTGTGAGGGTGGTGAGGCACTGGAATGGGTTGCCCAAGGAAGTTGTGAATGCTCGATCTGCAGCAGTGTTCAAGGCCAGATTGGATGGAGTCTTGGGTGACATGGTTTAGTGCGAGGTGTCCCTGCCCATGGCAGGGGGGTTGGAACTAGATGATCTTAAGGTCCTTTCCAACCCTAACTATTCTATGATTCTAAAAGTACAGTCAGTTCAACAATGCAACATTTTTCACAAAAAGATAATTTCTAAGAAATATCCTTTTTTGTTTGTTTCCTTACAACTATGTACATATGAAATTATAGGTTCAGAAATCCATGAGGATTTATGACACCTCTTGTGCAAACACTCCTCCCTAAGCCTGGCTGTACAACCCATGATGAATTTCATTAATTCAGAAAGAGGGAAAACTCTTGTCACATATTGGGAGTCAGCATTAGGCAAGCAAGTTCAGACTATAAACTGAAGTGATCCATGAGGTTCTAGATCAGCCTTTTTGAATTCAGCTTTTAAAACTGCGCTAAACACCTCTGATTTGGTCAGAATCAGTGTACCCCCACTCTGCATAAAAGTAGCCAAGACTACTTGGCAAGAGCCCATATTTTTGAAACAGGAGTTTCAGAAATGCTCTACTTCTGTCTCAGATGTGAAGCATCCAGAATTCTAAGTTTCAGATGCTTCAGCAGCATCAGAATTATTAGTTTATGCTTCTTTCAAATGCTTATTTAGTCTGAAAATACTTGGAAAAAGGAAGATGTCTTGGCTAGTATTCAGAAAAACATACTTTTATTGAGCAATCTATTCTTCCCAAATTCTGGATTTAAGCAAAATTCACATGTACACACATGCATGTAGATCTGTAAATATATACATATTTTGTCTTATTTACATGCAGTCCCTTCATTACTTTGGGTAGCTTATGCAGACATCTCTTCTAGTGCGAGTGAAAAACAGGTTCAATCCAATGCTTATACGCAGCTGGCAGAGAGATGTGAGAGTGGCTCTTCAGGGGCAGAGTCTGCCTGGCACACACAGGGTCACTCTCTGTGCACAGAGGTCTCAGATAAAGAGCTACTTATTCCAACAGACACACCACAACAAACAAACACAGGCTCAAAGCCTCCGGCACAGCCAAACCTTGCTGTATCTTTGCTTAGCTCTCAAGAGCCCAACATACTCTCAGTCTTAAACCAAGCATCTATCGGAGCTACCTTTTTGTTCTTCACAGGGAACTGTCACAAAATACTGAACTGAAATTAACTATTTTTTTTATTTTATTTTTAAATTGAAATAAATAGGGACATATATATTCAAATATCCAGGCAATAGAAGAACATCATTTTCTTTCCAGTGACCCGCACACTAAGCACTTCCTGGCTCCAGCAAGCCTTTCATGCGAGGTTTCTAACTATTAAAAACATACTATTGTTTGTGTTGCCTCTAGCCACACTTAGATTCAAACTCGCTTCTATTTTACATGCATCTCATGTTTCATTTCTGCTACTATGCATCAGCCACATTCCAAATAAACATGGTGCAATGCTTGTTCTGCTACAGCAATTCTTCAGCATCTCCGTTTTCCCTATTTTCCTCCTCTCTGACCCCCTCCCTGAAGATGTCCTTCAGTTATCATTTTGATGAACCCCCTTAAGCATACCCTAGTAAAACCATTTGGACTACAGGATCTTTCCAAGAATCTTTGCATAGTTCAGGACTTGCCTGAGGGCATCCATGCTCTTGAGCCACATGCATCCAGCTTTTGTCTCAGACTGTCACTAGCTTTGTATCGGACCTCTGGCACCATCACTGCCCGAGGGTGCCAGCTCACAGTGCGTCCTCCCAAACACAAGTCCATTGTGTGCAGTCAGTGTTACAGTATTGAAGAAATGTCTATTATTGGGATATTGGAAGTGACTGGTAAGTTTACAACACTTAGTTCCTAGTGGCTAGCAGAAAAATAGCTGCGACAATCTTGGATCCGTTTTATTTCAACCTCTGGATTACACATTAAATTAAACAAGGAAAAAGGAGCCAAACCATTTGTTTACTCCTGTGTACAAGAGAAAAGAGAAAACTGCCCTTCTCAGCCTGGCACAGAACAGACTTTGTTGCTCACCTTCCCCTTTCCATTGCCTGCTGCATTAAAAGCCACCCTTCTTTAAGGCCACAGAGATCCTAGGATCCAGTGCTGCTCTAAATGATGTCACAAGACAATGCCCCCACGCCTTTATGCCAGCTAAGGCCCACAAGGTATAGTAATATATAGACAATGTAAATAACCAACTTGCTAATAACCAATCCCGAACCCAAATTCCAAGAAATGAGACACTTAGGCTATGGACACTGCAGGTAAGTACTTGTTGGCTGAAAATAACCTTATACATTACAAATCCCTTGTTCTTTTTATTTGAGGATTGCTTATCTCAAGTTTTGCTTTAAAAAAAAAACCCACAGTTGATAACTTAAAATGGACATAATATTTTAGGAGAGAGACTTCAAGGAACTTCCACACACTTGCCTAAATAAGTATCTTAACATATCTGAGTGCATATATCAGCTTTGTGTCTAAAGGGATTATTCAGTGAATGTAAAACAAAACAGTCTCTACACACTCAGGAGACTGACAACAATTAATACCAAAAAAAGCGCATTTTTTCAAGTTAATCAAAAATATAGCTGATACCATGCCAGAGCATTTAAGAAAACTAAAAATGTTAAGTACATTTTAATGACTTTAGCAAAAAAAACTATAATGAATGCAAAGTCTGCTGATGAAACAAAGTTTCTAACAGTAAAAAAAGCAGCAACATTTCAGCAAATGTATAAACATGCATCCTAAATGCAATCACAACAAATGAGGAAACATATTGTACATAAACGTTTGAAAGACAAAAATATGATCCATAAAACATACATTATCAATAGCCATAAACCTAACTAATAAGTGCACCGCATCCATCATATTCTGAGACAGGTAAAATACAGACTCTAAAACAGAGGACAATATGTTCCCGCTTACAGTGTAAAATGGCCACTTGCATTAACACGTACAGTGTGCTTATGTTGCTCTCTTTTGGTGGATGTGCAGTACTGACACAAATTTCTCAGAAACAATTCCAGCCCTTAAAAAACGTTTATTCTAATTCCAAACCTGATCTTGCAAATAATCCTAAGTTTCTGCTTTAAAATACTTTTAAAATGCTGATTATATTTTTCATCATTATTTCAGCTAAGAAATTGCTAATAATGCAAACTTAGCTGCTTTTATTTTAGCTCCTTCATCAGGCTATGCCACAGGCTACCTTAATAAAGCAATCAATATATCTACATGCACAAAAAATATTAACAGAACTACAAATGTTGAAAGGGAAGAATAATTTGGGGAAACAAGATTAACATAAGTTGCTTTGTTTCTTTCATGCGGCAAACGCAGCAGTACTTTACTACTCTTGATGTTAAGGTAAGAAAATCAAAGACAAGCAAACGGTAAAGCATTACTGAAATTTTCAGTGTAGCTACAGTTACTTGTGCGTAGTGGCAAAATAAACAGGATATGACAATTAAAAAACAAACTGATCCATTCACTTCATGCTCTGGCTTATTGGGAGAGCCTCATCACTGCTCATACAGAATACACCTAGCACAGCACCTAGCACAGCCCTTCCCACTTTGTATACTCTCACCCTCAGTGGACCTGCCTACCCTCACACACCACCTGGTTTGAATTCTTCCTTACCTGACACCTTCTCACTAGTGGCATCTCTATATTCTTGTTTTCCTCAGCTGTTGTCCTACTTCATCTCCTCTCTGTTAGACTGTTTTCATGTGCATCTGTTGTGCTATAAAAACGTTTAATAATAATCCCTGTCCTTTCCACCTGGGCTGCACAGAACTGCAGTAATAATGTTTATAACCAGTTCCATGTGGTAGTTATACAGGGCCAAGTAACCTTCAGGATATTTCTCATTCAGGGCAAATAATCTAAATTAAAGAGACTAATCCTTAGGGTACACACGGGCTTACAGGTACTAAGGGAGGGCAAATACTTTTCTCCTTTTCGTGTGTGTGAATAAGTCTAATCAACAAAGGACAATCTTCTTAAAATAAGCACCTAAAATAAAGCATTCAAACCTACATGTGTAAAAATAGATGAGAATTATTCCTCATTAACATAGAAGAATGCTTAATATTCTCTTGGATTTCACTGGCACAAAATGAAATGTTCATTATCTTTAAATCCTCTTTTACTGAGATGTATTAATACATCTTTGGCATATCATTTTAGCCACCACAGTTTGAAATCTTTGTCCTCCTTTTTCTGTGAACAACAAACACACACATAGATTTTGCATAGGCATAAAAATATGTAAGAACTGGAGAACTTACTGATATTTAGAAAAATTTAACTGTTTAAGATCTTTCAAAAAGCAGTTTAATCTGCACGATCCAGATGTACCCATCTAATCTGTAAATCAATGGAAATCACACCAGGAAGTTAGAGAGTTAAATCAGATGAGAGTTTCTGAACACCATTAAAACTTCCCTAAAAATATGTGAAGGAACTTGCATAGCTTAATTGTTTCAGCCATACACAGAACAGAGTATTATCAGAAGAATTATTGTGACCATGCCATTTAATTAGTATTCCCACTACAGCTGCTGCCCCTGGTGTAACCAGAAGAAGATATACTTAATGCAGCTATCCTGATGACTGAAATTTTAAACTAATTATTACATATAAATAGTGAAGAGAGAGATTAATGGAGCCACACTTCAGTCAAATGATTCTGCCAGAGTCATGAATGGTACGAACATAAACTGAATTAAATTCATAAACAGTACCACACCTATGGAGCATAAATTTGGCTGTTTTAACTAACTGCCCTAACGTGTATCATTGCAACTGACTAACAATCAAAACAATAGTGTATTTCAGGGGAAAGAATAACAGGTATGCTGTAATAATGGAAACTGATATCAAGAGCATCAGAATGAAAGATCTGATAATAGGAAAAATTGAGCTTATAACATCCTAGAAAAGACAAAAAGATGATTGCTAGTAATGTAAAGAAATTGCCACAGTGCAAAGACAATTTTAAACTGTCTTTATTTAATATTAAAGACATTATTATTAAATATTTAATAATATTTATAATATCTAAATAGCTATTTTTAAATAACTATTGATTATTTAATGTATTATCTGCATTAAATAAAAATGACAAAATCAATTACTGATAATTCAAGTTTGAACCAAATAGCAAACAAGCACAACTAACATGACACTTAAAACTGGCCCCAAATCAATAGAAAAAGTTATAGAAATATCCTTAGAAATGGTCTGCTGAGGCTCTTCTCAGCCCCTCCTTCTGCAAGTGGTTTCAGAACTCTGTCCTGGAGCATCAGTCTGTTCACAAGGATGCAGCTGTAGGACCACCACTTGGATAGCAAAATGTGCAGAGGAAACATTCTACTCAACCCTAGTATCAGACCACTACTACTTCAAGAGTACTTCAGGGCAAAAACCAAGCAGGAGATACCTGGGATCAGCACAAGCACAAACCTTGTGGGTCACAGCTGTAGTGTTTGGTGTCTACACTCACTGCTCATACGCTTTCATTGGGAACCCTTGCAGTTTGCAATACAGCCACAATTCTTTGTTTCTCACTCAAATACTGCCTGCCAACACCTCGACAGGGGTTGCGCAAACACTTTGAGTCAGGCAGAAGACAGTGCTGCTCTAAAGGAAAAGTATATGAATCCCTCTAAACTAATTTCAGAACAAACATTTTTAGGTTTCAGCTACCCTCGGATACAGACTTGTCACTTGTGAGACAAACTACAACACAAGCAAGCATGTTTTAAAACTGCATTGCAACACATAAATGTTCAATCTTTCAAACACTTCACACAAGTTTAGGTGTAATGCTTGCTAACACAGAAAGAGTCACAGTGATGCCTATGCATCCCACCGGAGTCTGCAGAATCACTTTTCCCACAGAATACCACCCATTGCGTCATCTTTCTGGAAACAAGCCCTGACAAACTGCAAGGCGATTTTCTACCCAACACTAGTAGTTGCCTCTTGATCCCCCTGAAAGGACCACCCTGCCGCATAGCTCAGCATCCCACCCTCTTCCACTTCTGCCACTCTGCAAGCCAGCTCTAGAGAGCACAAGAAAAGCTGCTGCAGCCTGGAGAGCAAGGAGAAGGGAAGATTAAGGCTCCATTCACCTTTTCAGGTTGGAGCTCTCCACAGCTAGCAGAATGCAGTCTGTTACATCCATGTCCCTTCACAGTTCAGATCAGTTCATACACTGTTGCTGATCTGAACCACACCTTAATTGAACAATTTCAGTTACAGTTGAGCCTACACGTGAACAGAAAGCAGAAATTTGCCAGTTACAGTCCCTCAACACATCTGATATATCTGAGAGCAACTTTCCACCACTGAGGTTTTAAGGGTCACACGTATTATTTTGCCTTTTAATTTACAATTTACAGAATGAATGCAAGGTTAAATACCAAATCCCAATAACCCATAGTAAGTGGGTAAAAGATGTCCTGACATTCCAAGCTTTAAAAATTCAATTAAAAATATAAATAAATAAATAGCCAATCACTGTTTTTGCAATTATTTTAACTTTTATCTTTAAAATCTGCAAGTCTACTTATATCCTATTGCGACTGAAATCAAATCATTTTTACAGTTGATAAACACTCAAGTTTACTAGTTAATTAAATCCTTTCTGTTTTTTTTTTTTTTGTCTTTCAATTTTAAGAGAGAAAAAGTTTAAGCTTTTAATAGCAAAATGGAGCAGCATAATATAATTCTTTTGCTTGATGTTCTTAATTGCAATTACGGGTTTAAACTAGAGAGCTCCTTTGGGGGGAGCTTGAGAAGAGTTTGGGATTTTTTTCCTTAACTAGAGCAGTAATTAGAAAATACTTGGCTTTTCCATACCTCCGATAATCTGCCTTTCTCTCTTCCAAACAACTTCAATTTTCCATATTCCTAAAATTACATGAATTAGGTTTACAAGTTAATCCCCAAATTATCTGCAACATTAGTTCATACAAGTTACACACTGGTGACATTTTGGACTCCTGAGTAACACTAATATTTTAAGTTGCATTATAAGAAGTACTAAAAATGTAATTTTCACATGATGCCACACAGCTCAAAATATATAGAAAAAGCAAACTGCTTTTAAAAATTAGTCAACTTAAGGACATTACCTTTGATTTGTATTTTTTGTATGTGACCATTATAGGCTTGATCCTGCCAGCATTTTTTACTGAGTGCAGTTCTCCATGCTTTGAAAATAAGCCCTCACATTAGCAACTGCTCAGCCTGAGAAATATTACAACCCACTGGAGCTTGACTGAACTTGATTCAAAGCATACGGTTTTCCAGAAACCATCATGACAGATTTCCTTGCAACCTGCCAACCTAATACTGATAGCTTAAACTCACTCACTCCTGCTGCCCAAACCCATCTCTTCTGCAGCTTGACTGCCCACAGCTCTCGCGGCCTCACAAAGCTCCCACAAAGGGACGGTGAGGCAGTTGCAGAGCAGGGCTGTGCTTGCCTCAAGTTACCTGTGAGGACAAAGACCACCAACCCTGAAGGGCCTGGCACATGCCTAGTTGTCTCATAGCTCCTGTAGACAAATGCTCCTGAAACTACTGACTGACAGTATCTCCTAGAGAAACTGATGCATCACAGTCTTGCTGAGTGGTCAGTACGGTGGGTAGGAAACCAGCTGATGGGCAGCACCCAGGGGGTGGCAGTGAATAAAGACTTTTCCAGCTGGCGACTTGTCACTAGTGAGGTCACCCAGGGATCAGTTTTGGGCCCAATGCTATTCAATGTCTTCGTAAGCAATCTAGATGATTGGATCAAATGTACCCCGATGAAGTCTGCCAATGATACCAAACTGAGTGGAGAACTGGACACTTTTGGAAGGTTGAGCCACCCTGCAGGTTGATTTGGAAAGGCTAGAGAAGTGGACTAACAAGAAACTTACAAAGTCCAATAAGGACAAGTGTAAGGTCTTGCACCCGGGTAAGCACAATCCAAGAGTGCAGCACAGGCTGGGACCTACCTGGCTGGGGAGCAGCTCTGTGGAAAGAGAGCTGGGGGTCCTGGTGGACAACAAGCTAAAAATGAGTGAACAGTGTGCTGCTACAGCAAAGAAAGCCAACAGGATACCAGGTTACATCAACAAGGGCATCACCAGCGGAGATAAAGGAGCCATTATGCCACTCTACTCACCTCTTCTCAGGCCACACCTGAAATACCATGTTTAGTTTTGGCCCCTGCTCCACAAAAGATGTGGACAGGCTGGACAGGGTCCTGATAAGGGCCACAAAGAGGATCAAAGTACTGAGAAGCTGCCATATGAGGAAAGGCTGAGACAACTGGGTTTGTTCAGCCTAGAGAAAAGAAGGCTCAGGGGAGACCTGATCACCATGTTCCAGTATATTAAGGGTGGCTACTGAGAAGAGAGAGACTCCCTTTTCACAAAGAGTCATGCAGAAAGAAAAAGGGGTATGAGCACAAGTTACTCCTCAGAAGATTCCAAACGGACACAAGAGAAAGATCTTTACAATGAGGACTGATCCTTAAGGTCCCTTCCAACCTGGTATTCTATGATTCTATTAATATCTGATTGCCCTAATGTTGCTGGCCCTTATACTCCACTTACCCAAGTAACATGGGGGGGAGGGGGAGGGGGGTGTGTGTGTTAGAAAAAATATATATAGATACTTACTTGATATAATTTTTTACAAAACTACTGTTATCTTAATAATTGTTCCTCAGTTAAGGGTAGAGTCATTTGCATGACTTGATAAAAAAGAAAGAGTTTCCACAGGAATTAAAGCTTCCAGAAGACATTTTTCCCAGTAACCAACAATTACCAGTACAAAAAGGCTACGGCAATTATTGCTAGACTGCTCTCTCACTTGACTTTGGCCACACGAAAAAGTTAAGTTGGAAAAAATCTCCCTCCCTTCTCCAGCAATTTTGCACAAAACAGTAATAATAATAATAGTTAAGAAAAATCATCATTGGTAGTGCTTAAGTAATTCCTTTATTGCCACAGAACCACAAAACTTTAGTCTTTTGTGACAAAGGGCTTTAGGTTGGACATGGATTATTTTGCTGGTGTTTTGAAAAAGCAAATCCTGCAAGCTGAGACAGGCCTCCCTTCTCAGAAAGGATTCCTTTTTATTAGCTTGCCCACGCAGACTTACAGAACCAAAATACAAACAAAGCCCAGCATCAAAGTGATGGGAGGAGGGGACTTCTTGCAGATGACAAACTCTGCCTGCTGCAGGCCCTGCTACCAGTATCTTTGTTATTGGAAATGCTGGTTACAGTGTGCAATGTAACTGGTGACATTACCGACACCTGCTGAGGACTAAAGGTGAGACAGAACGCTGCATAGGCAGTATGACAGCACACAATGTGCAGTACATGGTCCTTTGTCACATGCTTTCAGATTTCCACATACAGTTTCCAGAACTAGTAACAATCTCAGCACTCAGCAGACTAAGACCAACACAACTACCCTGTGAAACTATTTCTCCCCCCAGAATAGCAAAACTTGGTATAAAATTTTGTAGGGGTACAGACAGAAGAAGGGAGCATTGCTAGACTCCAATTACTACGCTATATTGAAGAGCGATGGTTCACCAGTAGATGTGCAATGAAAGCAAAGCTGCTTCTGAAAGATACGATGTTTTCTGTAAAAAGAATAACACACAATAGCACAATACAGGAAAGTACAATTTATTGTTGATTAAATAATTACAGTACAGTGTTATACTTCCTGCTGAGGCTCTGCAAGCTAAACTGTAACTCAGGTGAGATGTAAATTCCTAAACAACAAAAATGCTGACATGACTATATGCATATTAGTGTTACTGGATGTTGTTACTGTTGACACAAAAAAAGATATACAATTCTTCTCCTAGAATTGTAGAACAAGTTATATGGCAGCCAACTAAAACAAAAACCAATTTTATTTACTTGGCCTGACTATAATAACCAGTAAAGCTATCCTCACCATGCTGTTGCAGCCTGTGCAGGGGAAAAATACTGTGAAATAGATCACATTGTTCCAAAAGCTTAACTAAGAGACAAGCTTCTTCCCAATGTTTGTGTTTCTCTAGTAGTCATCCAGTTACTTCAGATTTCTATCCTAATAGATTTTCTATTGTCACTAACACATGTATATGTGTAGCCGAAAGAAGAGACATAACAGGCAAAGATGTTAGAAAGTATGTTAATTCGACAGTGTTTGTTTGTGCAATTCAAACACATTTTCTGTAACAAGAGTTGTATCCAAACACAGAAAGGTATGCTGGGATACTCTGAACACTGATTCAAATTAGATAATAATTCATACTGTTATTAAAGCTTTTTCCTCAACCCCAGACTTGTTAACGTTTGGAAGTTATAAGACATACAAAGCTTACTGCCTCCTTCACCTGAGCAGACTGGGGTGAGTGAAAGAAGGGAATTGGACCTGCAAACTTTCACAGTTCAGACAGAACAGTCTGCATTAGCAGTGCCTCCCTCTACCAGAGTGAACAGCCATGCTCTTCTGACAGCTGTAGCAATGAGTGTGAGCAACGTACCAACAGCTTATAAGCTTGCAAGTACAAAACTACTGCATGGTATGCTGCTTTTCCATGCTATCTATGTTCCCATTATTCACCAGTTGTGACCAGCACTGTCATACCCAGTAGTACACCTGTGGCGCAAAGCATTTAGCTTCTCAGTATGTCAAAAGGCATGTCACATCTGAAGGAAATTAGGCAGCCATCTCTGGTTCACATCCCACCTTTCAAAACAAAACCAGAGGCTGCGGTGACAGGAGAGGAACACAGACTCTGCAAACACTGCAGACAAAACTGAAGGTATATACAAACCCTGCACTTGGCGTGCAACATAGTGAAGTCTAGTGCACCCTGAGCATAACCCAACTGTGCAGATGTAGGCAATCATGCTGATTAATCTGGCAAATCATCCCACAAATGAAGTAAATTAAACATTGGAAGGATGCTGTCAGGTCCAGCTTACCAATGCTGGTAGAAATTATTTTAAGTGCCAAAGAAACTTACTCTTCACTATGCCAGTGAGCTTTCTCAATTGCTTCTGGTTCTGTTAAATACCACAGCAAGCAACAACAACGTGATTAAACTTATACTGCCCTATAGCATATATGTCTACTACTACGTCATTTTGACAAAGCTACTTTATTCATTCTCTGAATCAGAATAAAAGAAATCAGATGGCTGGAATCCAGCACAATTGTGAAAATCAGTTCACTCCCCTGAACAGCACAAGCCCTGCATGGGAGGGAGGAAGCTGTATACCCAATGACTTTACTCGGCAGGGTATGAATGGGAAAGGATATTTGGGCTAGAGAAACTCTTCCACACCTGGAGATTGCTCACAGTTTACCAACATGGTCAATTACTAAAAATATGTCTACACTGCCCCCTAATTCATGAGGTACCAGAGAAAGTACAGAGGTATAGAGAAGGCACAGATCTCTGCACAGGACAATTCACTTCTCATTAGCAACATCTAGTTGTTTGGCTAATTTCCTGTCTTTGTGAAGGATACTGCCTGTCAGTTATTTTACCAAACACACACCTGTACTAGTGAAACCTGCACTAGTGAAACCTGCAGCTGTATGTGACCCAGAAGCCCCTGGCAGGGCAAGCAATGTCAGAGCTGCAAGGAAGTGATTTTAGCAAGAGCTGAGACCACTTGGCAGAGGGCTGCCTGCAAGCAAGGTCTGCCTAAGGCACAGGTGCATGCTCCTGTAAACACATCCCGAGTTCTCTCTCTGTTCTTGTGCCAGACGCACATTGCTGAGAACTGCCGCCTACTTGTGTCACTCAAAAGTGGTATTCTCCTTTGCAAAGTAAACTAGTCCCATACCTCTTGTGCAATGACAAGCAGAGCATTTCTGATATCCAAGCTAGATCAAGAAATCTGTGCACCACATAGAAGTTTGCAATACAGGTATGGGATGACATTATCTTGAAATGGAAAGCTTCTGTTTAGAAAATAAGGTCCTCCATGTCCTTTGGAAAAGCTTCTAAGAGAGACGGTGGATTGTGGGGAATTGTGGCAGGAACAGCTGAGTGGGTATAATGCTATAGATGGTCAGATGACAGTATGCCACTCAGTTAAAAATCATACATAGCTTTAAATGAAAGCCTTTTGTTCTGCTGCAACAGAGCCAAGTATTTTCCACAAGGATGGGCACAAGGGAAAAAACCTTTAATGTGAAACCTACTTTAGAGTAATGCATTTTCTCACCACGTCTTGACTTCTCACACCTGTTTTAGCCTCCACTCCACCTCATGACTGCCACCCTCCATGTCCAAAGCCAGTGCTTTGCAGCGAGTGAACTGCCTATGCGGCCAACCCTCACTGCTGCAGCACACTGCGTGACGATGCTCAGCAAAACTGCATGACAGTAGCCGTGAGCAGTGGTTTGGTGAGGGCGCAGCAGGAAAGGCCAGGTACAGGTCACTGTCCTGTGCTCCTCCCTGCTTCACAATGCTGTGATAACTCCTGACAGGGGCAGGCGCAGAGGGTGACCCACAGCTGTGCGGCCACCTGAGCCAGCACAGCAAACTGAGTAGGTTCTGGACACCTGTGTCACCACCACTTCAGCCAGGTACAGGCTCCATGGCACTAAGAGCAGGCACACAAGTTCAGAGGGCACTTAGGGGCCATGTACAGCAGTTCTATCTGGTTTACCATATAGTATGGGTAGTAATAGCTGTGTGAAAGGAGGGCAGTTCTAAGTTCAGTATTAACAGTTTACTAAGCAAATGTTGCCTTTTTTTTTTTAAGAAATGGGCAGTTTTGGACACAGATGATCATAAGGTTCTTTCCTAATACATTTTCCTAACCATTTTGATTCTGTATTAAAACACCAAGAATGTACCTGTCTTGCTCCCCCACAAGCAGAATCTTCTCCTGTTCCATATCCATAAATGACAAAATTACCCCCGATTTCCTTAAGAGTCCTAAAGTGCTATGGGTATTTACATACCAACAAAGGCTTCTCTACGTTAACAAGCAATTTCCACAATGTAGGGAATGCACAGAGGTGGCTGGCAGAGAACAAATAACACAGATGCAGAGTAAGAACTAATGCATGAGAATTTTACCACATACAGAAAAAATTACAAATGTTTTAGCAAATGCTGGAGTGAAAGATTTTGCAATAAGTATGCCATTTAACAGCAAATTATTTTCTCCTGAAAAGGGGAATAAATGCTTCAAGGTGACTGTTTTAACACTGCATGAAAAGCTAACTTGCAAATATTCACATTTGCTAACGCCTAAATTAGATGTTATAAGTGTCAATGCAATTCAGCCTTTTCACTTGAATACACAAGGAAAGTCAAAAAACTGTGAACTTCTGGGTTTAAAGTGAGTACCTTGAGCTCATAGCCCAGCTAAAGAACCATACAGATGTAATTTTAAAAACTTACGAATTTGTTCACTTTCCTGTACAGTCAATCAACAATTAGAAACGAATTTTCCCATAACAAGGACAAGACATTCCTTCCTGGACGGGACATTAACGCAAGGCTGAGGTCTACCAAATGGGTATCCTTACGAGGTATTTTAAGTAATGCTTCCTTTGACATCACTTTGTCACAGCAATTCTTTCAAACCCGTATTTTCCTTGCTCGTTGGGCCATAGACAAAGCGTTAAAGCCTCTGTGAGGTTTCCTAACTGGCCTTTCAGCGTCCATCCCACAGCTGCTCACCCTGCCTTCGCACTAGCGCGGCGCCAGAACCAGGGCACGGAGTACTGAACCAGCTGGGACCGCAGCGGGCTCCTTCCGAGCAGCTCCACACAGGAGCCTAAGGTAACCGCAGCGCTACCAACGTCAGTTCGAGACAACAAACGCTGAGGACACGCATCCTTGACGGTGATTACGGTTACCCACAGCCCCGCGTAAGAAGCCACCAGATCACCAGTGAAGCCCTGCCGCCGCCTCAGCTGCCCCTCACCTGCCGGGCTCCGAGCCCTGCGCCGCTGCCGCTCCCGGCGCAGCAGCTCGGGTGAGGCGGCCCGCGGGGCCCCGCCGGTGAGGCCGCTCACAGAACGCGAGCTGCGTCTGCTCGCGGCGCCCCCCGCCCGGCCGTTAGCGCTGCCGGGCAGCCACCGGCGGGTCCGCGGTGCTGTGGGGCGCAGTTACTAGGCCCGTCTTGCACCGTCACCAGATCCCCAACCGGACTGTGTTCGTGCCTGAAGGTTTTTACCGCAGGTTGATCGCTACGGCGTGCATCGGTGTTCTTTTCCTTCCGATGCGGCTCTGGTACAACTCGGAAGTACAGCTGAGGTCCTGCTGCACCATGGAAGGCATTGAGCAAGCTCGTTTTACCTCCATGCTTGAGGGGCAGCAGACCTGCTGCTGCTCCGGGTGAAGGTTCAGACGCACCGGTGCCTGCGAGAGCCCAAGGCCAAAGCTAATTACTATGTAAAGGCCCATTTAGTAGCACAAAGGAAATGTTGCTGGTTTGCAGTAGGAGCAGCACTGCCCGGAGCAGGACTGTAGGTGCAGCCCCTCATTGACCCACAGACCATACACACCGGTTCTGAGGAGCTGGCAGGAAAGTGTAGCATTACATTTATTGGAAGTATTGAGTCACACATTATTAGTAACACAGTACCACTTTAGGAAAGGTTATCAGAAATATGAATAGCATAAGTAATGTCAGATGCAAACCAACCATCTGCTCCAATTTTGTACACACTAAATGTATTTTTTCTTTTCTAGATCTGTCCATACACGTAGGTATGGGTAGTAGCCCTCTTCCTGCTGGCAGAGTATTCTAGGCAGATTGACTGTCCCTGCACTGGCTTCTGAGAATAGAGATCATAATGTAATTTGGGGGCGGTGGTGGGGGGAAGCATGTGAACCTACTCTCCTAAGGCTCTGTTTGAGTCTGACAAACTAAGCTGGAAGCTGGGTTTATGCTTGTGGCCAAAGCAGAAAGCAGTGAGTGTCTCTCCCAAGAAGAGAGAATTTACAGCTTTTATTAGGTCTTCCAGATAACCATAGTATGCTTTATCGGTGGTCGCTGTATGGACCAAAAAAGATATACAATTATTGTGAACGTACTATACTACTAAACCAGTATTACCACAAAAATGAAGAAGACTTTACCAGACCATAAGACTGCTTATATCTGGCTAATCTCATGAGTTTTTTTTAATTGTTTACAAATAGTTTCATTATCCTATATCCTGCAGTTCTAGAGCTGAGGCACTACAGCACAGGCATCAAAAATCTCACCCAAATTCCCAGTTTTATATATGCAATGACTAAAGTTTAAAAAAAAAATCTTTTCCAGACAACTTCAGTTTCACATCTCAAGTCTCTTAAATTCGTCTTAAATCTCTGGATATCAAAAACCTCTAACATACTTGCTCCTGAGGATACCTGAAATATATTGTTAATTTATAAACATGTTTCAGGGTTACATGACTGGTAAGTAAACAAGTCTTTGGTAAATAATAACTACTCTGTCCTTTACTCAGTTAAAAACCTTAATCCATTTTTAAATCTAGTTTAACTGATTTTTTCTTTAATAATTATTTCTCTAGTGAATAAGGCTCATGGCATAATGTTGAGTAGGATGAGTTGCTGTATGTAGCAAAACCTGAATGATGATTTCAGTTACAAATCCTGTTAGAGCAAATACTAGTTTCCTGCTCTGGCTCGTTGTCTTTTTGTGCCTTTCAGCCAGGCCCAGGATGCTGAATCTGAATGAGAGCTTTCTAATGAATCAGATTTCCGGCATGTAAAGGTGTCAGAAATCTAGAAAATACTGTCCATTGCAAGGATACATTCTACAGTATGTACTGAATTGTATGCTAAAAACTACAACAAACCAATAAGTTTAAGGTTGAAATAACACATTATAGCTGCAGTATTTCCTAAAAGTGTCTGCTTTACCATTTGTTCAGTAAAACAGAAAAACTACGCACTATGCATGCTTGTGCAAGTTGACTATGACTTCTTGCTCCCAAAGGAAACTTAAAGGCACAGGACATAGGTAATGTGAATGAAAACCTGGTAACAAACACTGGCTTCCATTCTATTACAAGAATCCAATTAGAAACTGAATGCCTAAACTGATATTTTTTTCTGTTTGTGTACTAGATGTCTTCACTTTGGCTAAAAGATACTATACCAGGTCTCTTACAAAAAATAGCAGCATTAAACAGATTTTGTAATTTCAGAGGAGAAATAAAAAGATGTCTGCTTTAAGTTTGGTTTACAGAGTTTGGGGGATTATTTTAAACATGTCCAAGAAATTAGCATATTATTTTCACTGATTGTTACAGTTTTACTGTTCTACTACATTTTTTAAATCATTTGCCTTGTTAAAGGATGTTACATTTGAGACAATAAATATTATGCTTTACAATAAATAATATTCAAGTCAATGTATTGTACTTACAAAATAACACTATAATATTCAACTCTATTTTATATATTCTGCAGCAAAAATAACATTTCTAGTAGGAAGGAATTACTTATAAACTTAGCAAGATCTACACATTCACATGTGTGTGTAAACAGCTTAACAAGGTTTATTATCTTTCCAAGAAAGCTATGCTTTCACAGTAGGTTTCAGCTAAATGTTATCATAATATGGTAGTAAGCATGTAACAGTGCTTATGTTTAGCTCCATGACAAATTTGAATTTGAAAGGAAAAAGAAAATAAATAAAAAAAAATAAAAAGGAGTGCCATTATTTACAAAGAACAGCAACTTTCCTTTTGCTTCACAAGTGACTGTATCTATGTGTGAACAAAATGTTAGGGCGAGACGTTCCAGATGAACTGCAGCTAATGTTGGACGAGGACGATTTCATGATGAACAGTGAAGGTCCTGGTAATAAACACCTAGAAAGGATATGAAAACATAGCAGAGTTTACTGGCAAAGTGACATTCAAGAGCAAAAGAATTAGTTTTTCATGTATCATACCTTATAATCATCATATGCAAGAAATTGCATACAATAAATATTATTTATAAAACATACAGGGCACTAGGCAGTAGCTAACTCGGGAAACAGACCTAAATTCAGAGAAACTCCTAACAAAATTTCAAGATGTTGTATGAGGATCCAAATCTTTCCAGTCTTTCCTGTTTAAAGCAAGTGGGTAAACAAACAATGGTATTTTGTGTAACACTACTTCCAAAAATTAATACTTCAGCCATTGTTGTCTGTTATTCCAGTACTAGTTGTTCACTTTAAACTGGGTAAAAACTGCAGTTGATGTTAACCACCTTATAAAAAGTTCAGTTGTAAAAAAAAGCTGATTAGGGAAAAAAACAAATTTTCAGCTTTGTTTCCCAGCTCTAATTACCCAAAAGTAGACACGCTATCATCACTGCTTTAACACAAGGTACAATGATGCTGCAATGTAGTAAGTCACATCAGTGACTGCTTACCTTTTAAATTCAGGCAACTGCATCACCTCTTTTTTTTTTATTAATTACAAACAGTAATTTATCCTATGCCTATTATTCATTCATAAATCTATCATTTCCTAATGACAGGAGTAATAGTTAATGTAGAAGTCATTAAATGAGCACAGTAAGTGTGCAAAAATAACATCCACATTAAATCACCATTTTGTAATGAAACACGTCAATGTTAGGATGGATTAACACAACACATTGTATAAATTATTGCTTAATTTTTGTGTGTGTCATTCTAGTGTGGTTGGGTTTATTATCTTTTTCTTTCTCCCTGTACAAATAAATTTTCCCAGCTAAAGAGGTATCTACTGCATATATCTACTTGATACTTACAAGCTATCATTGAAAGCTTTAGTTTCAAACATATGTTTTATGAACAGAAACAAAAAAAAAAATGTTTGTGCTCAGAAAAAAAGTTCTTCAAATTAGATTTATAAAGTCTTGAGAAAAGTCTTCTTGTACATTAATTATATTCTGATTTTTTCTTGCACTTCATACAATTTTACAGAGAGTCAAGAAAACTATTATTAGTAGTGCAGATTCTTACATCATTTAAAAACAGAAAACTACATGAGAAGTGAAATTGTATTGTGGCTCTTCCATTTCTAGAAAAATAGTTCATTACCTTACAGTTGTGGGGCATAATGAGAAAGAGCATTTACTTCCATATTTGTCTTTCTTTTTACAAATTCAGAATATCATGGTTAACCAGTATATTGCTGTATCCATACTATATATGTAACATTTGTGGAGATATTTTAATTAATCAGAACTATCATGATACTCCATTGCTGAAGACATACTGATACTAGGAGAGAGAGGGCTTAGATTCCTCTAGCCTGTGAAATTTATGAATAAACTTCCATTCAGCATCCAAAGAAACACAGAAACTGGAGATGAGAAAGTTCTGTTGGACCATCCCGTTCACCACTTCCCAAATGCAAGCCTCTTAGCTGCAGTACATTAGAGTAATCTGATCTGTTTGAATAGTTTGTGGTTGGTCATAATGAAAAATTTTCTGCAGTATTAACAGTAAAAGCAATAAAAACTTCAACGTTGAAGATTTTCTAGTCTTAGCTTATCCAAATTACTTTACCACACTCCTGCTATAGCTCAGTCAATGTTAATATTGAATATGATTTGTTTTGTGGCTAGCGTACTTCTATTTTTGCTGAGACCAAACAAATTCAGTTTCTGGCTGGTTTTAAATTTTATAAGAGTGCCTTGAGATCCATATGACAATAACAAATGTGTTCAGTGTATCAAATAACTAGTCTGAGATATAGCAAGTAAGCAATTAAATCATAAAATAAGTTTAACAGATAATATATCAAAGGTTTGCTTTTCATGTACTATTAAACTCCTAAAGCTTTTCTATGAAATAATGTCTGTAAGATGTTTTATATAAACAAAGCATTTGTAAGTTTATATACATAATAATTCAAATTGCCTTTATGGATAGAATTTGGAACCTACGTAATTTGAAGCTTACATTTAATTCTCCAGCTATGACTATTAAATTGCAGACCGTTGAATCCCACAGTTAGAGCATTTTCAGTAATCCCTTTTGTACCTGGTTGGAGAACTAAACCAGCCAATGGAGAATCAGGTAAGTGCCAAATAATTTTTTACTATATGATGCTGTTTTGCAAGGTTTGAAAATATATTTGTGCTCTGTAAGATGAAATAATAAAACTTTCAATCTGTAGGTTTTGGAAATCAACTTTGCAAAACTGTGCAATACAGTAAATCAGATGGCACTTACCTGACCCTTGGCTGGAGCTGCACCCCTATAGCATCCCACTGCGAATATGAAGCCAGAAGTATCACACCTGTTAGGATACCTCTATGCAAATGCAAATCTGGAATCACTGACATTGAGGGATCTGAGAAGGGGAAGAAAGGAAATTTTCAGTTCACTGTATGGAAAGCCTTTGCTGCAGCTACGTAGGCAGTAGGCAAGACTTTAATAAGTGTAGTTTTATACAAAATGTGTATATCAAGTCTTCTAGTAGCACTTCAAGAGTGTGCTAGAGAGATTAGAATGATAGACACTCAGGATCAAGGGAAATATTGGGGGGGTTGCCTTTTTTTTTAAATACATAGTGAACTAGTCTTAAAGAGAAGTGTAGTGGTAGCAACACAGACTAAAATCTGTTCCAATATTATCCTTTATAATTTAGTACGAGAATATTAAAATTTATACCTTCTATCATCCCAGTGGAGGCTATTTCCAGTTGGAGATCCTCTTGAGTCTGATGAATATTTGTAAACCACCAACAGGCAGTGTTTACAAAGCTGTACTATTCGCTGGCAACACTGGAGTTGCACAGGAGTCACCACCTCTGTGCTTTTATTCAATATGGTTTCCCAAGAGTTCCTGTTACGGAAAAAGACAAGAGTTCATGTTTTCTGTAACAAATTGCAGCCTGGGAGCTTTACTGCTTTATATCAGATTTAACAAGAGAAAAAGCATGACCTTGGCTGTTTACAGGAAAAGTCTATACTATTTAACACAAATGCTGGCAGATGCAGAGTCCAAAACACAAATTAAGAAGTTAATTTTCATATGGGAAATGCTCACAGCCATTTCTCACATGGTTTGTTCCCTAAAGCATTTATAGGGCTATTATGTAGGTTTAGCACATAAAGATTTATTGTCACATAATCGTGTATGTATCTTACAACAGAAATACAAAAGCCACTTACTATTCTTAACAGGCTACCACCTGAATGCAAATGTGACATCATATTAAAGGAATTATAACAGTAATAAATTATTTCTAAATGTCTATACAACATAATAGTAGTAATTTACAGGTGATTAGTATGTGCTCTGCTTCCTTATCAAATAAACATATGTGGAGAGTTTCTCAGTTTAGTCATTCAAATAGTACTTCTTCCATCTGGTCATACGGGGTTGGTCTTCTAAAATTAAGTGGAACTTGCAGAGTGTATCTAAAGCAGCATTCCTTTTTGACATACAGACCATCATCCTTTTTATTTTCTTAAAAAGCCACATCTCTTCCCCAAAAAAGCCCAAAACCCGACCACACCAACATAAACCAGGTATGTGTTACCACAGAAGATTAGAAAAGCTCTTTGCATACACCTCAACACCCTGCTGTGCCAAATTCCAACCAGATTACAGATCATTACATCCATTTCAGGGGCAGCACAGTCCCTGTGAAGGCATTTTTTTGTCAAAACATTATCCAGTAGCACAGATGGTTTGTAAGCTTGAGGGGGGGGTTTGTTTATTAAAGAAGCATTTCACAGACTGAGGAAAATGTGCTGCATCTGGCTTCAACATAGCATCCAGGATGATTTAGCCTTGTCCACTGAGATCAGCAGATTTCACAAACCTGTTGTAGGAAGTTTGTCCTTAAAACAAAATCAAAGAACCAGCAAGTTTACTTCTGCCTACTGAGATTTTTAATATTATGCTGTATTAGGATTGAATTATAAACATCAGTGACTAAAAGATAAGCTGTATGTACAGCTAACTGACTTTTCAGCCTGGCTCCTCAGTCTAAATGATATTTTCTAGCTGAAACTGTTCAGTCTTACAGAATTTTCACTGCACACATAATTTTCAAGTGATGCAAGCATTTCTCCTTAATTATTATCCATCTAATGAACTGTTTAAGAAATGTTTGTAAGACACCAAAACTGTTCCAATATCAAAAGCAGAGTAATTCTACTAGTTGAAGAGCTAGTTTTTTCTTCAACATACTCTTCTCAATATTGTTTCCTGTCTGGGAGCTTTCCACTTGTTTTTTTACATGAAAATTAATCTATTGTCTTCATTTTTTCCTTACAAAATCATGTGATGGTTTGTAGAAAGCAGCGAGATGAAGTTCTGAGTATTACAGTCATTCATAGTGCTACACATAATTATATTCTAATTCAATCCATAAATCTCAAAAATCCCATGGAAGAAACTCTCCTGATAAATTCTTTCGGTTCTGGGCTGTAAGGTCTGTGATCACTTTCTCACTGCTAGGAGAGATTTCATCAGTGAAGAATAATGTGGCGTGCTCTAACTATAGTCAGTTATGAACATAGTGGTATAGAGTTAGCCTAACAACAAAAATGGAGATTTAGAACTATATATGTGAATTTAATAAACTTTCATATAAACGTGCCTGTGCAATCTCCTCCATGTGCTATACAGATCCAGTTCATACTCCATTATACTGCAGTCGACAGGGATCAGAGTACTATTACCTAAGGAAACTTAATTTGTTATGCTCTAAGTTTAGTTTCCCATACATTAGTAAGAAATCATGGACTCCTTTCCCAGATCCGTAAAAGAGTATTATTCTTGATTGTGCAATATTGTCAATAATGTGTAAATCTTTTTATAGCCATCTGAACTCAACTGGTTCTACCAGTTTTCACTTATTAATTTCGCTTATTATACAGTAAATCAGATGTAGCTGTCTGAGGTGTTCTTTGTTTCTTTATTCATTCTTCTTTCTAAAATAGCATATGCCTAGAAGAGATCTAACCAGCAAGAGGAAACCTTAAGGCTATCAGCTCTGCGTTTCTCCCAAAACATAAATCTTACGAATAGTCAAAGTACTATACTTCTCAATAAATTTTCATACACTCGTGTTGTTTCTGAATTATCACATTAATACCCCTACCCTACGTGTTTTCCCAAATTCTACACGTCCTATGTCTATTCCAATCTGTTCTTTAAAATGGTGCAAGGAACTCTAGGGAAGAGTGATGAGAAGTTGGCCTTTCTGCTACAGAGGTCCTGTCCTAAATTCTTTGTTGTGGATTACACAGCAAGAAGGATGCTTGTAGCAGAGTAAATAACATACTGGGAAAGTACAAACAGCCTGTTTTCCTCTGTCACTTCCGTAATAAGTGTATTACATGCAGACTGATCTCTACACATATTGGACATTTGTATATTACTTTTATAGTATTTTTAGAAACTTTCACATAGCAAAGAATGCAAAGCTGACTCCACTTTGGAATCAGCTGCCTTGTTCTGCATGAATGAAATAATGCTAGATGAGATATCCTACTCTTCATTGAACTCTTATGCTGGCTCAAAGACTCTTCTCCCAAGCCAAGTGAGCAACAGAGTTGTTCAAAGGAAAATCATTTTCTGTAGAGAAAAAAAAATCTAAAAGTTTTCATGCATATTAGAAGATTTGCACGCTAAAAGTAAATTCAAAATAATAACCGCATTATTAAAAGGAAAGGTAATTATAATATTTTATTGCAACAAAAATGGAGCTTGGACCCAAGACTTCACACACCTCTGCTGGCATGAAGGAGGAATCATGCAGCTACTGAGGATTATACAAAAAAAAAGGTTTGGTTTGGAAACACGGAAACCTCTTCTCAGCCTACTTTAACTTTTGGAGGGTGCTGCATTGCTGCCAATACCTACCTATAGTAAGCCTTAAGGCTGACATTATCTATATGTTCCCATGGCCCACCTTGGTGAAAAAAAAAAGTGTAAAGACTCCTAATGGCTTGCACAACAACAAGCCTTTAGCAAACAGAAGATAATGGTAAAAAAAGCACCAAAACCTCATGACCTTTTGCATACCCTTAGATCCTTCTTCATCTTGTTACCCATTTTGTTGGGAAACAACTAACAAGTGCATTATGTGCATTCTGTACATAGGACAAATGGTTATGTGTGAAGAACACACTGACCTGATTCCTTTGTACATACAATATCCACCAGCATACTGTTGTTTGTTATGCAAGCTAATCAAACCCGCTCCCATTCTTTATACATTCAATATACTTAAATAAAAATGTCTTTTTGTATTCAATATATTTAATATTTAAACATTTGTATTCTTGTTTTATGAATAAATCGGGGCGGGGAGATTATTTTATACCTATGAACTGGTCCTCCAAACCTGTCCTTACATGAATGCCTTTGATTTCAGGAATGTAGATTTTAAAGTGTAGAATACTGAACTTCCAATATATGGCCTGATCTTTTCTTCCCCATAAAAACCTTGTATCTGCTACCCAAATCAAAACCTCCTGCTTTCCTTGGTGTGGACATTTCCTATTCTCTGTATACTTAAATTCCTACCAGTGTGGAAAACAGTCAGTATAATCAAGCACAGTAATTTAAACTCATCCATGGTAAATCAGAGAACTGACACTGCATTTGGCACGAGATGTCAGCTGCACTTGTGACTGAATTCTTCCTTTGTAAAGCTCGGATAAATATCACAGTAATTTATGTTGATGGTAAGTCCACTTTTGACATTTAGAGTGGACTGGCATCAAAATTGTGCACCATCCTATGAAAGAGTTGACCTAAAGCTCAGACATTTTGAAAATGAGATTTTTTTTTTTTTTTGCTTAGATTATTATATTTGCAAATACATTACTAAATGTCTGATTCCGTTACTGAAATGCTGGCCAAGATTAACAGATTTCTAATTCTACTATATCTCTAGATGGTTTTAAAATGAGTTCAATATATTACTGCATCCTCTTGAATGAAAATGAGCAAAAAAGTATGCAGCATTGATCGTAATTGTGAAGTTATGAAGAAGACTAAGATAAGAAAAATAGGCTTACCCTGAATTACAGAAACAGTTCCACAGACCTTGACCATGGCTCCAAAGTAAGCGATTAAATACACGGTTAAAGAGACGGTACAGATGTAAATTTTCAATGTCTGGAGCCTTCCAGACATGCTGTAGAACTGCACGAACACTTGTCTTGACTATATCCAAAATCTAGGAAAAAGTATTCCAACCAAATCAAAGCGAAGGCATATTGCAAAACCTTAACCAAACTGGTTTCTGATTCACTGCACACATACACACACACAAACACACATGCACAGATGACTGCATAGCTATAAATTCCCACAGATGTCTGTTTCATTTCTGTGCATTCATCAGCAAACTTTTATGATATGCTTTTTTGTCAATAACATTTCGCAAAGCCAAGTAAAAATATTTTATTTTTCTTACGGTAAAGTTCATTTTTTTCAGTCAGTTCAATACTAGTTCATTTAAATAACAGAAAGTTTAAAAAGAAATAAAATTGACACAATTACAGACTAGAAGCAATATAATTAACAATCCAAATATTATCTATTTGAAGATTATATCTTTTTCCCCAGTTTCTTGTAAAACACCATCTATTTTATAAAGAACTAAAATGTTCTGAAAAGCTACAAATTGCTCTTAGTTTAATGTCTGTTTAAGCTCAGTGTTACCCTAGAACAAGCCATATTAGTTTAGCTTTCATGTAGGAAACTGTGTAGTGAAATAAGTAATAAGAAAACAACCAGCAAGAGATTTAAAATAGCTATTTTTATAGAAATGCAACAAATTTATTACATACAGCCGACATTTAAATGCGAATGTGTAAAGATGTGGGTGAAGAAAATGCTAAGCTGCATTCAGTATAGCACTGAGCAGTCTACACAGTAAGTCTTAGCTACTCAGTGCACACACATGCTTACAAGGCGGTTGCATGTCCAACTCATTGTAGTCTTCTTGGATACACCTTTGCACATCTCATTGAACCGGGACACGGAAGATGGGATTCATCTTGCCTGCCTTTAAACATCTGTACATCCTCTTAAGTCAGGCCTCTAGGTTCCCTCCATAATCACTGGAGAGAAACAAGCTCCAGAGTGTCTTGGCTTCTGTCTAGTTAGATACTGTCAATAAGACTGCAAATAGTTTTGTGACCAAAGTAACATTTAGGCTCCACACTGGGACTCTGAACAGTATAAAATCTGTCCTAAAAAAAGGTTATGGTGCATGTAACCTGCTAACAAAAAAAGTCAGTTAAATCAACATGATTTCTTATAGAGACATTCTTATTGCCTCTTTTGCAAAACAGACTCAAGTGGGCAGTGAACTGATGGAGGTACTCTTTATTTGGTATAAGATGTTGCAAATTAGAAGGTGTAATGCTTTCCCAGGAAACTTTGAGATCTCTATGACAAACTGATTCACATAGTGAAACATCTGACACTCAAAAGGTGAATGAAATTTAGTAGGACAGTAACATATGGAAACACGGTAAAGAACTGCAAGTTTTGGTCCTGGAAAACAAACTGTTGTTTATAAGTAGTCTGATTAGACACGATAAAGGACACAAAGCACAGATAAACAAAACACTTGCAATAGCACAATGAAGCTACATAGTAAAGAGTAATGCTTAATGGGCAGAAAATCTATAGATATGTGATAATGACAACCTTGATGAAATGTGTCATTTAAATGTTATTTAACCTCTTTATGAAGACGTAGGAGTAGTCTGCATGCACAGGTCTTGCACTAATTCCATATGCATAATAACTCAATGCAAGTACAGTGCACTCACTGTATTCTCTCTGCTGAGAATCTTTATGAATGCAGGTGTCCAACATGTTAAAAACCACACCTGTGGTCTCTTCCTCCCAGAGTGAGATAAAGAGAGTAGTAAATTATAACCTAAGAATGCTGACCTTGTTTAGTAACTGCAGGAGCTAAGCCCAGGTTTTGGACTGCTCCGTGGAGCAGTGGAATGGGCCCAGATTTTCAGACATTCCCTTAGCAGCATTAGTCTACTATCTTAATACTTCTCAAGCAGTCTTTTCACTGTGTCTTGCCTAATTAGGGCTTTCCCCACACAAAAGGCCAGCTGTGATTGTATACATCCATTTGAATCGAGTCCCTAAATTTCATAAGGGATCAACTACACATTCCTTTGCAATGTTACACTGTCTGATAGTAATTTATCTGTGTGTGTAAAACAGAACAATTCCACCCCACACAGATTCTCTCAGTAGTCCAAAAGACATGAACTAAGGACTATGATGCCAATGTACAGCTGTTTTCTTTTAGTTTAGCACCTGGAGTTGAAGAAAACTAAGGACTGAACCTTCCATCTTAAAGCAAGCTGAAGACTGCAAGGTACTCTGGGAAATTAAAAAAACAAAACAACTTTCTTGTTGTTTTTACTGTGCTGATATTGCCAATATGCCAGAGGGGAAAAATGTCTCAGTTAATTGTTCTTAATTTGTGACCATGGCCTCAATCATCCATTTAAGAAAAGAGAAAAGGCATCTTGAGCTGGAACTTCATGAAACCTACATCCTCGTTTTTCAAAGTTAATTTCCCTAACTTGCCTTCATCTTCCTGTTTAATTTACATCATTTACTTGAATATAACCAATTGTCTAGGTGTAACAGAACTAGATGTTATGAAAGAGCGTATTCAAAACCCTCTGGTAACCATCAAAACACTTTTAAAGAAATTACGTAAAGTGATGTAACACGAAGCAGTCTCAGCTCCTCCCATACAAGTCTCTCTTTCCTATAAGTCTTGTGAGACTAAATTTCACTTTAGCATCAATTTACTCTCAGCTTGCTTCTAAATGCCTTCTGTAGCTCTGCTGTAATGACAGAATATTACCCACTAAGAATATGAGCAGAAGTTAATTTTTTCTACGTCGTGTTGAATAACTGTTAAGCAAATATAGCTGTCAGGGATGAACACCGTGAAATCTAGTACACTGCGCAGGTATTTTCTTCTTGTGCGTTAGAATTTCCTCATAAGTACAGTAAAGGGGACTGAGTTTCTGTTTTGTATTTCACAAAGTTGCAGAAGGTACCTTTGAGACAGATTCCTTACTTGCATAAATATTCTCCACCTTGAGCTCACTTCTCCTTTACCCACCTCACTGGAATATAAAACATACTTCTTTCAAATCAACAAAAGCTTACACATTTGGCAGTCCTCAGCTGCAATGTCATTGTCAAAGTTAATCCATTTTTATAAACTACCTTTCTAAGAATAACTATCTGATTGCTTGAAGGGATTGAGGTTAAAAGCAGTTTAAAAAAATAAAGGCAAATCATTTCCAGTGCAAGCAAAGATGAAGGGCGCACTAATGCTTTCAGGAATTATAAGTCTCCTAAGTTGTAAAAGACGTCCTTACAGGAAGAGCAAAGAAATCCACATTTCTGATTGTGCAGTTTTTGCTAATAACAATCTGGCATATCAACTTGTACCATCCTGACTTTGTACATGTGCCCTTGGATTGTCAGTCATATAGAAGACAGAACTAACCTTTATTGTTGGCCTTCTGAAATAATGCTTAAATGAGAAAATCCTGAATAGACTGAAAAGAAAAAAAGTAAGCAAACAAAACCAAAATCTGACAGACACAGGTAAATTAAGGCAGACGCCCAAAAGGAGCTTAGGAAAAGCAGTTGAAGAATGTATAGTAAAAAGTCTGAGTCTCTCAAAGAGCAAATTTATCACTCTCCCTGTGGCAACACCTTCCCAAAGTTATGACTTATGGGGAAGGGTTGAAAAAGACACCTTAATCAGTCTTGTGTGAAAGCCCCATATCTCAGTTGCAATGGTGGGCCCAATCTGGTGACTTCTTTCCATGCTTGTGACATCCTAGATTAAAGCAAGCAATTCCAGCAACATGTCCCGGTCCCCTACCAGTTCCAACTGTCCCAAAGATTCCTGCTGCGAAAAATTACATCTCCAGTGTAACAGCAGTGTGAATTTTGGGCCCTATTACATACGTATGTATGTATGTACATATCTGTTCCTCCCTCCTAGCAGTTCTTTCTCGGTATTACCATTTTCTACAAGCCCCACTAAGAGTCTCTCTGGTTTGGGGCTAAAGGCTACAACTGCCAAATGCACACAAGAGAAAAGACCTATGCACATGTATATTGGGTTACAGCACTCTTTCCTGTAATTAAAAAGAAATTAGATTACTTTAAGCAAAGGACTATTCAGTAGAATAACTGTAGACATCAAACAAGAAATGACACCATTTCAGCCAATGGAGATGGCTGCTATACTGATTCCTGTCAATGGCAGAAGAAGTAATTTTGCTAAATTATAGAGCTGTGCTGCCATTTGACATGGCTTGAGAAGAATTTTGATTAAACTATATCCTCCTACATTTCCAAGTTCTTCTTCAGTTTGTCATGTGTAATTTAGTTTTATAAAGCTGTGTGGACACATAATCCATTTAATATCTGAACTTGAATTGAATAGTCAAATATAATTCTATCTGATGACATCACACTGAATGAACGTTTTCACTGTCCAGTATGAAAATACAAGCATTTAATGAAATATTCAATAAAATACTATTTGAAAGACTGAGGATCATACTGCTGATTTTATAAAAAGTTAATTTGAGATGAGGATCTGAAATAGTTCTTCTGTTCTTCTATAACAATCTACCAACCTTTTCCATTTTTAATATTTATCATGTATACAGCATTTTGATTGTCTCTTTCTTTTACGGTCTATAAAAATAAATTGCGAAACTGAGATTATATGCCTGGGCCTGATATGCTAATCCACATAATGTGTCAGTGGCTGAGGCAGAGAAAGACCCAAAATACTGCTTTAGGGGCACTGAAGTATTACTAATAGATATAATTTCTGCTATATTAAGGAAAACAGATATTACACTGGGAAGATTATTTTGACTGACAGATGACATACAGATATGACTGACATACCAGCGTAAATCAGCTTTTAAACAGATTAAAACTCCTTAGATGCTACACACAACAGTAGCTCCTAGATAGCAGATGAGTGAAGACAGAATGACAAACAAATATAATTAGTCCTTTGCAAGACTAACCCAGTTGAACATTATAACAATGCCAATAATCTTTGCTTGGTAGGTCTATTTTTTTCTTAACATGATCTTCGTAATACTGTGGGTCAGAGATTTAAATAACCAAGTATGGTATCATTAAGTCTAATGAAGTTTTAATATGCCTGGTCTGAAACTGCTGAATGGTTCATCCCTTATCAATCAAATTTTCTGAATCTATACACTTCTAAGAATGTTTGCAAAATCAGCTTTAAGCACTAATCATTTATTTGTTTGCTTTTCTTTCAAGAGACTAATCTTCTAAGGAATTGTTTTTGAAATTACATTCCAGAATAATTATGCTTGTCTAAATATGGAGCAACATAATTTCCTGCAATGGAATTAATTCATATATATGTTAGTATTAATAACCAGTATTTTAGTATCTCAAGTCACACCCAACTACTGCTACACACCAGTAGAAATGCTGGTATGTGTCTGCTTTAGATGATCTTCAGAAAATGAAATATAGGTCACTTACTTTTCGTTGTTTTACAGAATCCAGTTTTATCAACCAGTAGGATGCCACTTTTGTTTTGTGATACTTCCAGTTATCCATGATCTGTAGTCATTGCAAAACACAAGATAAAAGAAAAACATATAAAACCAACTGAAATCTGTCATTTCATTCATGAGCATTGCTAATGCTAAAAACTGTGAGCATCTAAAAGACCTCTGTGAAAATAATTTTTCCCTAAAAGAAACAGAAAAATATTTGCAAATTTACATGGGTGAACATTTGCACAGATGTGTGCAATCTTTCGGTTTAATCCTACCCTCTTTTCCACCTGATTCTGACATTCATACACTATAAAGCAGGTAAAATCTTGTCTTGAGTGACTCAACATAGATTCCTTGACCACAACAATAAATTCAATAACTGTTAATGTAGTTAATAGTGAGGGGTTTTGCTGCATAAAGGACATTAGACATCCTTTGAAAACATCCTTTCTATAAATGATCATACATTAACTGCAATATGCTGCTTTTATGATGTTTAAGTGATACCAAAATAGCTTAAGCTGTGAATACACATTTTTAATTTTATTTTATCTATCTATTCTATTCCAGATTATGACAAGTTCTAACTGACAACTATTATGCTGTTACTTTTTTCCTTCCATTATGAAATATTATTTCCCATCAGAGACTCGCTGAGGCCAGAAGAATTTATAAAAGAATTCTGCAATAATATAGTGTATTTATAACCATGCTAACACTGCATAAGAAAGCACCACTAGATGGAGTGCATACACACACACTCCCATATGTACAGATACGAACACACACGTGTCTGAAAGGGAAAGTTTAATGACGCATTTTATTTCTGTTTCTAGGATGAGAAATTCAGTATCCTAGTTATGAATACTATCTTCCAGAATCACCCAAATCAACTATTGCTAAAGGAGAATTCCTTTCCACTTTGGTGTAGTTGCACAGATTACTGGAGGCATAATCAACATTTTGAAAGCAGGCAGAGCAAAGGACAGCCCTGGATGGACAATGAATTAGATTAGTTTTAACACACTGTGCTCACTACAACAGAATACAAGTGTTAATATAAGTTACTAGATACCTCCACATTTCTACTAGACTGCTCTAAGCGAACCTGCCTTGGCAGGGGGGTTGGACTAGATGATCTCCAGAGGTTCTTGTCCACCCTGACAATTCTGTGATTCTGTGAAAAGAACTTCTATCTTCATTTATTTCTTTTCCCAGCTGATGTTAGTTTCTTTGCACTAGATATTTAAAAAAAAATTAGGTAACATGTATTTTCTGCTTATATGTCTTCATGTTAGATACTGCTTTTTAATTGCCCTTTGGATTGGGCATTGTTTCATGTGGCTTTGGTATCAAATTATGAGGCTCAGGACAATGCTGGATGTAAGAAAGGGTAACACGGCAGACTGGATGAGCCAAAATGAATGTGACTGGTGAGTACCAATATATGACTACCAAACTTCCAGTATGTCTTGCAGCATGCCATTCCAAGTTCTCTAGTATGTCTATGCAAGAGAAGTTAAACATGTCAAGATATGTACTAACAATATCAAATGAAATATGAATTGTAACATTCTTCTTAGCTTACTTTGAAGTTTTAACTTTTTCCACAATGAAAAATTGAATTTTCCTAACCTTCCTGATGATTTCTTATATATTTTATAAGGACATAGGAATGTTTTCGGTGCTGCTCTTTTAAGGTCAGAAAGCATGCAAAGCTCCAAGTTTCTGAAATCTTTTGAACTGTTCTGAGTTTTGGAAGTTTCAAGGCCACAGGAGCTCATGAATCATAAATTAAGCTTTCTATTTTCCTTCATTTCAGTGGCCTAAACAATAAGTGTCCAGCCTGTTATTCTTTTCTTATTCATAGATACTTACATCTTCTATAATGAATTCTGATTCTTCATCTGTTTTGCCCGGGAACTTCATTCTCATGTCATTGATAATTAGAAGAGTTTCTTTTGTTAAAGCAACTTCTTGCTCTTTCGTTTTCTGTTGCAGCAAAGACTCACTCTAAAAACCAATATGAAGCAGAGGAAAAAATCAGGCATGTCATTAGATCACATTATAAAGGTGTTTCCTTGACAAAAATAAATTCTAAATAGGGTGATATAAAATATATTAGCAAACAGTATAGACATTATTTAATAGGCAACTAATATACACACATATGCCTCACATACATTAATGCATCACCGTTACTTATAGTTGTTGAGAAATTAAACAAAAACTGTTCAAATATTTGTTGGAAACAGAATAAAGAAATATATATTCAATATTTATGATGCCCACCCTTTAAAATATATATTTGAAATGTAGATAGCAGACTTAGAATTTATATTCAGCATAATAAATTATTAGTCATAAAAAGCTTCCTTTCAGTTCTGCACTGCAACAATTTAACAAAAACTGGCAATTATGTGTCATTGTGCCAAGATTTCAGGAAGCATTAAAAAGTAAGGACACTTTGCTCCTACTGTGGTCAGTGGGGGTTCTGACAGTGTCTTTGACTGTCCATGATTCTGTTTAAAATAGCAGTGCTTTTGATAGCAACACCAGCTTGAACCCCTACAGTGTCTGAGTAAGACCATCTCTAGAGGGTTTGAGGGTTTTCTTTAAATCTTAGGCACTAGTTCTGATCCTCTTTACTTTTGCATTTGCAGGATTAAGTGGGCTTAATTTTACATTTTTTAAGCATGAAATTTTTAGGCATTTCTAAATCTTCGTATTTTGTAAGAACCTACAATACTTACTATGGGATATTTTTGCTTAAGTAGGTGATAAATATTTTCAAGCATAACAAAATATTTTACTATATGATGCAAAATAACATGGTTGAAATAATAACATAGCAGGTATTTCCAAGTCCACCTTTGTCTGTAACTCCTATAATAACGTGGCTGTAATTCCTAATGGTAAATGGCTTATTTTATAGTTTGCATACTTTTAGAACATTTGGATCTAAGAAGCCTCCAAAAATGGCAATATACTGATTTTTCTGGCCCAAAAAATATATATAAACTAATACTTTATCACACACAAATTATTTCTTCTTAGTAAGTTACAGTTTATCAATTTTAAATTTATTCTAGCAGTAATATATAGTATATTATTCTTAGTTGCAAAAATAATTATGATGAGTTCCATTCAGAATACAGTGCTAAATTATGAGTGCTTCCTATCCATTCTGTAAGTAATTTTATTCACATTAAGAAGCATGACCTAAGCTCTATCACCCAACATATTGTTCTGCATATCAAGATCGTTTCCATGGTGGAGCTTTCCCAGTGAAAAAGAGACTATGGTTTCTTACTAATGTTAATTTAAGTGACTAGCCCATTTTTAATGTCAGATGGTAAGAGACTGTTTTTAATCTTTCAGTAATTTGTATTTGATATAAAGTTAATGTGAATAGAAAAATCTATATTAGCCCTGTCTCATTAAACTCTCAGAGTACATCTTGATGATAAAAGGGTAGTTTTTAAACTTGAGATAGCTAATGTGATAAAAAATACCTTTAACGCGTTGTGGTGAAGACACACTCCTAATGTCTTTCCAATTCTATTAGCTGACTTTAAAGATGGAAAACCATGTTAAGGAGTATTTCACAAGATGTCAGCACACAATTTTAAAAGGATCCTTTTCATCATTTAGACAAAATCTCACAGACAAAATAGACAATGAGCGTTCTACCAGACATAAATGATGATTAGAGACAGTAAACACTAGGAAACAAGTTAATTAGTGTTACAAAAGGATTTCTCACAACCAAAGCTCACCACAATAGAGAAAGGCTGCAAATATGGGTTAAAAGTTCCAATTTGTTTTCCCCATCTCCAGGTGAATTATTTGGGTGATGAAATATATAGGTCAGGCACCACAGCATGAATGGAAATACACTGGCACCAGCACACAGTACAGCACTGAACGAGCCTGTGGACTGATCCCAGCAAACACTACCTAGGGATAAGTGGATATGTGGTCCATCATGCAAACACCAAAGAAGAAATGCCTGGGCTGTGAAGGATATACCAAGGGGGATGACAGTCTGGCCACAAAAGGAAAAAAACTGTGTGATTCGGAAGTACATTGTGAAATTACAATGAGCCACACAAATTCTAAGCAGCTAAAAGTGTTTAATCCGATTTATTAATTCTACTAATTATTTAGTTAGACTACCTGGGTCTAAATGTTTGTCTGTCTTAGGGACAGGCATCAAAATGAACAAAGTTTTATCTTCACTTAAGGAAAAAAAGATGGCTTCTAAGACAGTTATTGCAGTGGCAAATCCTAAAGATAACAAGGACTACCTATAAATTTGAAAATGTTCACTTTGGAATTAGAGCTCTGCTCCAGTAGTATACTGTATGCAAAACAGATACAGTTGGTTGAAAATTAATTACACCTTCTTCTCCAATGGACACTCATATGAAGTTGTACTAATGTCTTATTCTGGTACAACATATTTAGCCTTGAATTATACACTGGTTTTGAATTTTGATTACAAGAATATTGATGTATTGTTATTATTGTCAAGATTTTGAAGGTATGCACATCCTTATTTCAGAACCAACAGTCCTCAAACTAACCAGAGGAATTTTTTATAGGGAGGTAAAAACTTTCTATACTCAAAAAATTGTTCTCAAGAAATGTAACATCTTTATTGCAACACCAGAAACTGAAACATCACATCTAGCACTCACTGCAAGTCATATCACAGAATCATAGAACGGTGAGGGTTGGAAAGGACCTTAAGATAATCAAGTTCCAACCCCCCACCATAGGCAGGGACACCTCATACTAAACCATCCCACCCAAGACTCTGTCCAACCTGGCCTTGAACACTGCCAGGGATGGAGCACTCACAACCTCCCTGGGCAACCCATTCCAGTGCCTCACCACCCTAACAGGAAAGAGTTTCCTCCTTATATCCAATCTAAACTTCCCCTGTTTAAGTTTGAACCCGTTACCCCTTGTCCTATCGCTACAGTCCCTAGTGAAGAGTCCCTCCCCAGCATCCCTATAGGCCCCCTTCAGGTACTATGAGGTCTCCACGCAGCCTTCTCTTCTCCAGGCTGAACAGCCCCAACTTCCTCAGCTTGTGTTCATACGGGAGGTGCTCCAGTCCCCTGCTCATCCTCGTGGCCCTCCTCTGGACTTGTTCCAACAGTGCCATGTCCTTTTATGTTAAGGACATCAGAACTGCACACAATACTTCAAGTGAGGTCTCATGAGAGCAGAGGGGCAGGATCACCTCCTTCGACCTGCTGGTCACGCTCCTTTTGATGCAGCCCAGGATAACGAATGGCTTTCTGGGCTACAAGTGCACACTGCTGGCTCATATTAAGTTTCTCTTTGACCAGCACCCCCAAGTCCTTCTCCACAGGGCTGCTCTGAATCTCTTCTCTGTCCAACCTGTAGTTGTGCCGATATATAAGTCTAGAGATCTTATATTCCTGGGTTTCTGTCAAAATACCATTGGCTGTAGTACCTCAAGTTTTCTAACACTGTAAGATTAGTAAGGTATTTATTGCATTTTACAGCAACTCATTTGCATTTTACAGAACTCATTTTGAATGGAAGTGCTGTTAACTCACCCCTGAGGAGTTCATAGTTCCCACGCTGGATGTCTGAGAGACCCTGGCCGAAGTAGGGCTACGACTTAAAGAATGAGACCTATTCACTGAAGATGCACGCTGCATTTGCAGAGATGTTTTGGCTGAAAAGGGACGTTGCTCAGCTGCCTGTGACTGCATAGTCAATATTGATATTGAACGAGGGCAGCTTACAGAACGTCTTATTGGACCTGTGGATGATGTGGGGGATGAATTTGATGGAGATTTTGTATTTTTAATTGAAGGTTTCCAGTTTGTTCTACCTGCAGACAAATTAAATGAATGATGTAATTATTTCTTACTCTCTTAACACTGATTTTTCACTGTTTGTAACTACCAGCATGTATGACCAACAGATGTGCACATATGTGGTACTATAATGTATGTTAACTATATCTGTAGCAGTCAGTGGTGTCAGATTCCTTAATAATATATACTTTACATATTTATAAGATCATTTATTTCTTCCTCATAGTCAGCTTTAATCAGGTAGACTCCAGTCCCCCCCAACATCCATCAGATGCTCTACAGGTCATATGGCTACTGTGTGTGTCTTCCTGACTGTAAGAGTACAGAAGCAGGAGATAAAATTTGGCTGATGAACCCCGTATTTCCAGATCCAGCTCCTGCAGAGCTGTTGTCTTCTGCTAAATAAAGGATGCTGCTATGAAAAATAAAATTTTAAAAGCAGCATTATATGTGTGTAGTAACATGATTCTTTGAGACAATACAATGCTAAAACAAAAAGATAACACGCTGTATCTACCATGTTCAACAGAACATGTTTACACTAATGCTTTGCAGCAAGCAAGAAAACAATCACAAAAAAACCCTGCAGGGATCTCATCTGGAATAAATTACTTTCTATATGTCTCCAGATAAATTTCTTTATCCTTTCTATATACCAGTGAATTCAAGCTTAATAAGACTATCTTTCACAGAGAAAAAAAAAGCATTCACACCATTTCCAAATGCAGCCCAGATGTATCTTTCTCTCTTTCTCTTTAGCATTCCTGGCAAAAGAATATTCATTTTTTTCTGGTTTTGGTTTGTTGTTTGTTTATTTTTTTAATCTATTTATTTATTTTCATTCATTTAGAAAATATTTGAGAGATGACAAAACAAGGAAAGCAGTGTTAAACTGGTTACAAATGTTGATACATTCTACGATACTGAAGCATTTCATATAAATCATTGTAAATGCCAGGCTTACTTGGAAAAGTGATCATTTAATTTACCTGATCGTTCCAAAGATTTGTATTTATTTTCTTCAAGATCATATGAAACCTTTTTCTCTTTTTTTTCATTGTGATCCTCCTTTTGATCTTCCTTTTCAGTTTCTTCTGCTGATTCTGAAATACTGCTACTGCTATCGCAAGAACTATCACTATTGTAGTACTTCAGTTTCCTTAAGGGCTGTGCACTTTCTGGCATTGAATACAGGGGCTAAATAAAAAAAAAAAAATAGAAAGAAAAAACATACAATAATTTTTTTCAGAATCCCAAAAAAATGCCTTTCTATCACACTAGATCCCTGATTCAGGCAGGTTCATTTGTACATATTTAAAATTAGATGGGAAGTTTGTCCTTAATTTTAGAAAAAGTGCTTAAATATTCACTACACAGGAATTCTTATCTTTCTTACATGAACAGCAGCATAACATAGTAAAGGAAAAAGAAACATTCTATTTCACGTATCACACTACCAGACATATTGAATTATAAATCAAGCGATACAGAATACATTTACAATCAGTTTCAATCCCTCACTGATATTTGCAATAACTGAAGCTATAGCTTAGCAGTGATCAATGTGAAATAGAATCATAGAATCATAGAATAGTGAGGGTTGGAAAGGACCTCAAGATCATTTAGTTCCAACCCCCCTGCTATGAGCAGGCACACCCCACACTAAACCATCCCACCCAAGGCTTCGTCCAACCTGGCCTTGAACACCACGAGGGATGGAGCACTCACAACCTCCCTGGGCAACCCATTCCAGTGCCTCACCACCCTAACAGGAAAGAATTTCCTCCTTATATCCAATCTAAACTTCCCCTGTTTAAGTTTTAACCCGTTACCCCTTGTCCTGTCACTACAGTCCCTAGTGAAGAGTCCCTCCACAGCATCCCTATAGGCCCCCTTCAGGTACTGGAATGCTGCTATGAGGTCTCCACGCAGCCTTCTCTTCTCCAGGCTGAACACCCCCAACTTCCTCAGCCTGTCTTCATACGGGAGGTGCTCCAGTTCCCTGATCATCCTCGTGGCCCTCCTCTGGACTTGTTCCAGCAGTTCCATGTCCTTTTTATGTTAAGGACACCAGAACTGCACACAATACTCCAGGTGAGGTCTCACAAGAGCAGAGGGGCAGGATCACCTCCTTCGACCTGCTGGTCACGCTCCTTTTGATGCAGCCCAGGATACGGTTGGCTTTCTGGGCTGCGAGCGCACACTGTAGCCGGCTCATGTTCATTTTCTCATAGATCAGCACCCCCAAGTCCTTCTCCACAGGGCTGCTCTGAATCTCTTCTTTGCCCAACCTGTAGCTGTGCCTGGGATTGCTCCGACCCAGGTGTAGGACCTTGCACTTGGCATGGTTGAACTTCATAAGGTTGGCATCAGCCCACCTCACAGGCGTGTCAAGGTCCCTCTGGATGGCATCCCTTCCCTCCAGCATATCAACCCAACCACACAGCTTGGTGTCATCGGCAAACTTGCTGAGGGCGCACTCAATCCCACTGTCCATGTCAGCGATGAAGATGTTGAACAAGACCGGTCCCAACACCGATCCCTGAGGGACACCACTCGTTACTGGTCTCCAGCCGGACATCGAGCCCTTGATTATTATTTATAATATAATATATTATATTTATTTATTATTATATTAGGGTCAGACTGAAATAGAAGAACTCTCAGGGTGAATTTAAATTGCCCTATTATCTTAGCATAATGTAATGAACCAAGATTTATTGTAAAGGGCAACAGAAAAAAGCCCCAAGATATCCTGCAAGATACACTCTATAAGTGAACAAATTCTACCTAAACTTCTGCTCCAGCCAACGAAGGAAAGAGATTTCTGCCATTAACTTAAAATCAACAGTCTGTTTATGCAAGCTGCTAGACCAGATAAGAAAGAGCTGAAGAAGAATATTCCATTGAGAAGAGCCCTGGCAATTGTTCAGGTACACAGGGAATATGTTGATATCTATTTGCCAAAAGGAGAAATTAAGGTGCCTCAACACCTACTGCTTTCTCAAAGGTCCTTATCCTATCAGTCCTAATCCTGACATGCTGTGTATCACAGAGATATATTGATTAAGCATTCCTGATGATTTATACAAGGCATAATAAACATTTTCAGTGAAAACTCACAGAGGCTTTAAAGTAGATCTGACTCTCACTTGTCTCATATACATGTTCCTCACACATTCTACACTAAACATTTAATAAGAACATCCTGGCCAAGACTTCACATCAATTAACAAAGAAGAATAAAAAGAAAGGTCAAAGAAATTACAAAAAGCAATAATAATAAATAATAGCTAGATCTGGTTTTAAACTGACCTCTTAAAATAAGAGATATTTGATTGCATGGCAATTCTAATCACCTTGATTTTCCCCTGATGCTAACCTGATTTTTCTTTGATTAAACTCATCTGATTTTATACCAGAAGAATAAAAATAAGAGTAATTGCTCGTTTCCTCTAAAATATTTGTTATTTTATTTCCTTAGTTCTTTTTCCTACACAAACAGGTGCAATGAAATAAACACAACTAAACCTTGCAGTGTGTAAGTGTAAGGTGCCCTCTAGAGGCTAGAAATAAACCAGACGTTTTCAGAAGGCATGTGTCATTCTAAGTAGAAATGTAGTAATATTTTAATTGCAAGCAAAACCGCCTTCATTCTGTGAAATTCTTGTCTTTTTTCCTACTCTGAGCTCCTAATTACATTCAAATAAAAATAAGGTCGAAATTTCTAGCAAATATGGAATAGTTATTACATACAAAGCTTATGCCTGTAGCCCTCATAGACAGATATATGTATGTATGTATGTCTATGCGTGCATATATATGTTTCTATGTATGGAGGGGGATGGGAAGGAAAACGTTTTTCTCTCCTAACTATTCCAGCTGTTCTGTATAGTTTTCTGAGCCCTGATCTTTTTTCCAAGAAGAGAGTGTGCCCAAGGCAGAGCATCTGCCACTAGCTTCTGTCAGCAGGCCAGCCACTGACTTTTGAAGGAGGAGAGGTCTCTATGACCTTTCGAAAGAATCTTTCATACTGGGTAACATGACACCAAAAGTCATGTTCCCTCAGGTTTGTTTTGTCAATTAGATCTTGCATATATTACTTCTTTGCTATGCTAATGGAACTTTATTTGTGGGATTTTATGACTACAAGGTGGTGGGTTTTACAGTTGGATTATTCTCTTACCTGATAGATTACTAGGCAAAAGTAAATTCTACTGCCTACCTCACTCACCAGATTTCTATACAGATATATGTTTAGATACTACATATCTCATAGCAGATCCTTCACAAAAAGGTGGCCAATTAAAAGCGTATTATTAGCCATACGCACCTTACCCCTTACAGAAAAAAGGTGATGCTCTTTTGGTCAAAATACAAGGACCATCCGCAATGGTAATCTGTATTTCAAAGGGAGTGCATAGGATATTATGCAACCAGGGAAGTCTCCAGTCACATGGCCTCAGTGTAGGCATGGTTTAAATGATTGAGAAGTGTACCAGGACAATGAAAAACATGCAATAATAGAGATCCTGCATGAAGTGTGCATACTGCAAGCAAAAGAAACAATCTCCTTGGATAAGCTAGTTTCATTGCCTTCCCTTTTGATTCCATCGATCTTATGAGAAGAAAAATTAAAAAGGTAGAATTTTGGTCTTAAGCATTTTTTTCTTTCTCCTATAATTGCAAACAATATTGTAATGGTAAAGCAGCTTGTAAACTACAGAATCCATTTGCCTGCTATAAATTAGGACCATGTCATATAGTCTCACTCAGAAATTAATTTTAAGATGAAGCTTGATCAAGAAAGGCTTATCAATTTGGGCTCGATACCCTATTAAATGTTTACGGCCTCGAGCTTGGGAACGGCTTGTGTGCAACCAATGTAGAGATAGTATAGATCAAGTCTGTGTGCACAGAGCCAACCAGACAGATGATCTCTGAGGGCTGCTGGGAAAAGACAGGAAAAAAAGGAAATACGTGACTGAGAATAAACTTGGCTTAAGTGACCCTGTGTTAAAGAACTGGAAAAAAAAAGTCTCAAGGAAAAGAATCCCTGAAGAACGTAGATTGAGTTTGTTGCTGGGTGGACTGGACTTTTTTTTCCTCTCTTCTTTAAATGAATCTACCACTGTTAAAACACTAGCTCACAAAAATCCCCAAATTTGTACTGAGGTTCCTGCAAATCTATCTTAATACCAGACTGGGTACGCAGATCCTCTTTCCAGTATGCACGCCTGGAATAAGATTTAGCTCTTTGGATTCTTGCACATACCTAAAGTACCCCTGCAAGCTCAGGACAATTGTCTGCATTCATTTTGCACAGAAATTCCCAGATTTATACACCATGTCATCAGAAACATAAAATGTTGCAAAAAAATTTACACACATCTATAAACAAATCCATCAGTGCTTAGGAGCATAAATGTAGGCTCTTCTAAGCAGACTTGACCTAAAACATTTGCAAACGTATAAAAAACATACTTATTTTAGCCAAGCCCAAACTATTTATCTTTACTGGCTTAGAGAGATATGCAGTGTACTTAAGGCAAAGACTTGCACAAACTATGCACACAACCAGAAAGCATTAAGCTAAAAATAATATACATTCACTTTAAAAGCAGATTTTGGATACAAAACTGGCTCCAAGATATACCAGGAAAGAATTTTAGCAAATAAGCTAGCTACAAATACATAATAATCATAATCAGTCCTTAGAGGTTCCATAATGCATGCTAGTCCATGATCTCAAAATTCCTAACTTTGGCACTAACTGTTTAGAGATGAAAGCGTTCTTTTGAAATAGGCCATGGATACAGAAATCATTTCACACACTGAAATCAAGCAACCTCTTGTACAACAATTGTTGCCATGCACCATAATTCCTCAAAATTATTTAGACAGGAAAAGAAGGATCTCGTGTCCAGCTAAAACTTTAATGGGATTTAGTTGGACAAATGGTAGTTATGCTTCTCATCATACTTTAAAAAAAAAGGCTAACGTCAGTCTGAGGAAGAAAACTTCCGCCAGGATCAGCTAATTACATTCCCCACTTCCAGTTCTCAGGCTACCTCTCTACAGAGTGAAATAAAAAAAAAATGGTATCTAAAATTCAAATACCTTAGGTCCTCGCTGCCTGGTGCATTTTTCCATTAGCTTTTCATCATCTATTTCACACTGCTCCAGAAGATCCAAAATGTCCTCCTCCTAGAAATAGGAATTTCACTACAATTAATTCAAAGCAGGACATATCCTCTTTCGAAAATTCAAGCAGCAGGTGGTAGGACTTTGAAATTACTTTGATTACTAATTCCTGAAAGAGGACTATGCATCCCTCCACAGGAGGATATAAAAATATTTCTTCTGATGCATGCGTCTCTGCTTACAATCAACACGAAAGTTAAAATCAAGTCTCTACATTTATTAATGATAAAAGTCTGAAGAAATGGTTGAACAAAGATTCCTGTGAACCTGCTGGTGATGCCAACTACAAAGATGGGAAATTATTTCTCAGATTTCAAATTAAATCACATTAATTTGTTATTTTAAAAATAGTTATTTTCCTATGCTATCAGGTAGAGGTTTTGGATGTTTCCAACTAGTGGAGCTGGTTTTATGCCCTCAATCCAGTCCATACAGATGGATGAATAGTCTGGGGACATTACTGGAGTAAGAAGCAGGCAATTACCAGCTCAAAAGCAGTTTCTGCCAACCTCTGGTTTGGCCAGGGGTAAGGCTGAGGAAATGGTAAAGCAGCTTAAAGCCATCTAGCCTGTCTCCACCCTGGGTCCACTGCAGTTCATCCAGATTCAAGGATCTGGCCCCACAAGCTGCACAAAGAATAATAATAAAATGATGGAAACATTATCAAATACTATTTATTACCCATCACACACGATTATCAGGAAACTAATCCACAAGGTCACAAGATCACAAGATAAATAACTCCTAGAGCAAATACTTTTTGTGCTGTAGTACCTTCATTCTTTTTAAAGGGTTATTCATTTCCCGTTGAAGAGAAGCTGCTCTCCCAGCAAGAAATGTCTGGAAAGCAGTGGCTAATAAACTCTCATACTTTTCAAGTAATGTCTTGTCATCAGGAGGGTAAATTCGCCTAAAATAGGGGAGAAAAACTGAGTTTAAGATAGAAGCTGAGCTATCTATCACACTAGGAAAAAAAGTAATACAGTTAATTCACAGTCTCTTCTATAATGCATACGCATCCCATCTGTGATAATTATATAATATCACATCATGAAACATATACTCTGAACATTGCTCTCTAAATCTAATTTTAACTCAGTGGACACAGTCATGTTTAAACCAGCAATTAGCCAGTCAAAAAAAATACCATGGAGGTCATTCTGGAGATATACCAAAACTCAGTTTTGCAGAGCTCTGAAATTTTAGTGGGTGTGAATGATGCATGCAGGTGTGAATGATTCATGAAATATTAACAAAATATTGCATGTAAAATTCAAAGCCACAAAATAATGTGGATTGGCTGTAAAAGGACACAAAACAGTGAAAATCTGAACAAGTACTTTAACGGGCACGATGTAAACTAAAGATTGAGTACGTGCTGCACTTGAATCATAAATCCTCCAAAATAATGAACAGGAAGAAAGAGGTACTAAAGAAAAACAATCTTTCTGGTACACAGATGTACAGGGTGACTCTGATTTTCCACTAGATCAGCTGTGCTATTACTCTCTAAATTCACAGGTAAGGAGATTATGACAATATGAGAAGCAAGACTTGGTGATTTGTTCATGCTCATCAAGCAACAATGGGCTTTGAAGGAAACCACTCCAATCCATTGGTCATGAATGCCTAAAACACAGCCAAAAATTACAAAGGTGGAAGACTAATTTCTAATGTATTGTAAAGGAGTAAGATCCATAAGTTAATTCTGCCTGCACTGTGCAAAGCATAGGTACCCTTTATGCACTGAGTGGCATTATGTGACTTTTATGATTTTGTAGCCTTTTGTAAACTTTTTACAATATTCTGGGAAGAATAAAAATCCAGAAAAACATCCATCAGCCTCAGCAGTTTTTTATTTAATCTATGCATGTCAGTTCAGCAATTGGCTTAGCCAAGTATCAGCCTGCAAGCACAGGTAGCCCACTGATTCCAGCAGCAGCCCTGAGGTAGTAAGAAAATCCAAAGCTGTTCTGCCCTTTTATATGCACATATTCCTCTTTAAATGACCCTTCTCTTTTTCCTAAGGAAAACAAAATATTTCGGTATTTTTACTGATTTACAGTAACCAAAAAGCTAAATAAAGAGAACATTTGGCTCATTTTCAGTCAAGAACTGAATAAGAAACCTAAAATATCATTAGTTATACATTAGACTTTAAAGTTATTGAAAAAGCAAAATGTATTAAAACATCATGTTTCTCTCTCTTGTAGTATAAGCAGCATGAAAATAACTGCTTCATTGTGGGGCTCTTTTTTGATACACTAGTTTAGCTCTACATACATCAAGAAAGGGTGTAATCAAAACTGGGAATGCTACAAAGAAAGACATTTTGTAAGCAAAACCTTAATTCCTCAAAATTTTTTCTGTGAAATTTTTATTTATCTGTTTAAATGAGAGTTTTACTGGGAGTTATAGAACATTTGTTCCAAAAAGCAGAGGTGAAGAATCCAGTAAAGGCTTTCTAACTACTTCAGAATAAAAGATGTGAAGTCAGATATCCCATGTCCTGGATTAATGTTAAAAAGAGTGGGCAAATACTCCCATCATCATTTCCTAGCTGTACTCTGCTCCCTTTCACCAAATATTCATAGGCCTTGCTTTCACTTCTCATTGAAGCAAATATGAAGAATAGCAACAACATCTAACACAAAATTCTTGTTTTCTGGCCAATGCCTATGATAACCAACAAGTTATAATAGCTTCCTTCTGAACATATTTTACCAAGGAATTTTAAGATACTTATGTCTAAGCATACTAAGATACAAAATCAAAGTGCAAAAATATGAATATAGTATCTCTCAAATGCCATTCTATCAAAAATGGTGGAAGCACCAGTAGATTTTCTGATCTTTCGGCAAGCTCATAGATAACCTGGTGTACATGTATATATTTTCTATAAATGCCAACATATAAAAGTGCAAAAATTATCATCTACCACATATACTTGTTTATGTTATTCCTAAAGAATGCCTCAAATACTTCCTACTAACACAGCCAAAAATAATTACCTGTAGTTGCCCATGTGCCTATTTTCATGCTCCTCTTTGGAAATCTGTTTACGTACTTGTGCAAGTCTTTCCTTCTACGAATCAGGAAAATAAGACAATTAAAACAAAGAGCACATAAGCCACAAGCAAAAAACAACACATCTTTTGCCTTCCTACCAGTTCTTCTTTTCTCCTTTCCAGTGTGTGACGTTGCTTCTCCCAGTCTGAGGAACCTGGCGACAGTTTTTTCATGGAACCTTGACCATACAGTCTTTTTTGAGACTCAGCCTTCTGTTGAGCTAAATTTTTCCTTTTATCACTTGTCCTGAAACACAGATGTTATTCTGTCAACCCAGTGCTGCTGCAATGAGATGCACTTTCATCTCACATACATCATCTGTATCTTTCAGTCATAAATTTAATTTTATGCCATAAAATTACAATTGAAATTCTCATTTTTTTTCAATACTAACTTATATGGCGACAATATTTTCACACTTTAAGGTGTTCTTTGATGACTCTGTACTGTAATTTACTGTACAAACATGATTCTATCTATTTTCCTGAGGTGTAGATTTTTTCCAACATATCCCAACTACAAAGTTTTCCTGTGGGGTAGGGGGCACGGCTGCTGACTGTATGTGAAACTACTGCCAGCGTGTTTCTTGTGTGACCACATGCCACTCCTATCTCCACTTTAAGACCTGTTTGGAAAATCAATTTTTAATAAGTATGAAAATTACTATTACCATTTATTTTTTGCAAGCACATGAGCAAGAAGTAAAATCAAGTCTGGGTTAATTTCAATAGCAAAACTGCCAGCACAGGAAACATCTCTATTTTGAAAATACCGATGTGGGAGAAAAGGTCTTAATTCTCTCCTAGCCCAGTTCAAATTTCAGACAAGCAAAGAAGCAAAAGAAAAAAATACCAAATCAAAGCAAAAGAGCGAGCCAGACTGAAGAGGACAAGTTTACCGTATGTTGAGAAGCTTTAATGCATTTAGCAGAACGCCTTTTTTTACATCATAGTCTATTTTTTGATCAGTTCCAAAGCTTGGGGCACGATTAATCTGAAAAAACAAGATGCAGAAGTCTCAGGAATATTCAGGTTCACTGGGGACACATCTATTTTAACAGGCTTTGGAGAAACCATTCTTTCAAATACAGCAGAGATTAAGAGAATACATGTTGAGAAGCTCATTTCTATTTCTGTTTTTATTAAAAAATAAAAGCATTGAGTATCACAGGCACTGGGAGCCAGGAGATGTACCTTTCAGGCGCCAAGTTATCCAGACACTTACAATGAATACCATTCAAGTACTGGCACTCAGTCTAATCTATTCCTGGTTGCTTCAAACAGAAAACTTACCACGCGAAGTGCTGTTAAACACATTATAACAGACTATGCGTTAATAGTCCAGCACAGAAAGAGTTAAACTCTTTCCTAGTCCCCATTCTGAAAGCAACTTTGAATGCTTCTCTAAAAAGTAACAACTATGTAAGGGCAGAAAGGGGCTCTAATTCAAGGTCTTCTGAAGTACATTTAAATAACTCTTCAGATACACTCTGAAGCAACACCTAGAGATCTAAGTTACTAAATCAGCACATAGTGTGAACACATAAAACAATAACAGTCTCAGTAACAAAAAGCTTATAAACTAAGTACAAGTTAAGAGATTTAAAATGCTACCGTAATTATAAAGGAACAAGGGAAATGCAACTGAGAATCTGTAAGACTAAATCACACACTCAACAGGTAGGAGTCCAGAGCAACCACCATACAACCACTGCCAAGCTTTGAAGCCCCTGCTTGAGAACTTTATTTTTTGGAAAGCTGTGAGGAGGCATAATGAAGTAGCTCCATCAACATTCCTAAGAACACATTCAAGGCAGGTAAAAACATGTATACATGAGCAATGGGTGCTAATGAGAAGCAGGAATCTTGCCTCGATAGTGAATGAGCAAGCAGTACTGGTTACAGAAGGGACAGATACTAAAGAGCTTTAGAAGAAAAAATACCTTGTGGGCCATGCAAATGAGAAGTGGGATACAGTTAAAGTGTTCAAAGCAGAGGACAATTAAAAAAAAAAAAAAACAAAAACGGTTCATTAAAATTGCATTTTAACACTTTAGCTCCATTAAGAGTATCTTAGAGCCTTGACAGCTGTGGGGCATAACTATTTTGGCTGGTGAGTTACCAAATGTCCTATTACTGATTCCCAACTGCCCCATCACTTATGGTGAAATCCAAGGTACCTTTGGCTTTGAGAATCAGCTTGTTTACTAGTTTTGCAGACAGGCTGGCAAAATGAGCAATGAGAGCTGATGTTGAACAAAAAACCATGAAAATTCAGCAGAAATAGGGAAAAGGTGTATACATATTCTTTTTTAGAAGACTCATCCAAATATTTAATTGATCTGTCTCCTTAGACTGATCTGCTCATCCGTCACATCACAAGGACTAATTTTTTCCCTGTACTGTGACAGTGCAAATATTTATTGACATCCATGTTCAAAAAACATGTGAATGCTCCACTTTCAGCTAAGCCAGCATGTAAACAGTAACAGAAATGAGCACAAGGATTAAAACCCAGTTCTCCAGCATTTCATTAGAGAATACTGCCAGCTGACAAGACCACAGACACGCTGCATCTCATTTTCAACATGAAATTTAAACCAAACTGAAATAAACTAGAAATATTCTGATTTGAGATATCATATTGTCTAATCTAGGAAGGAGTTATGAAGTTTTAAAAACATATGTGTTAAGATCCAGTATGAACAAATACTGAAGTACACAAAAAGCTCACTAGACTGAAAAAAGACATGAAAATCAAGCCCAGACTCCATATTCAAGAGAAATAATAGATGTTGAACAAAATCATAGTCTGTACCATGTATTAAACTTTTTAATCTATATTAACATGTTCCAACTGAAAATATTCTTTCAAATAATGTTTTTGCATGCATTAAAAACAAGTGAACAGACAGAAATATTTTTATTAAAACTTCCAACAAATGAATTTCTAATTTTTTATGTGCACTGAATCCTTAAATCCAGCGAGGCTGCAGTTAGATACGGGGACCTATCTGGAATATGTAAAATGCTGTGTTAGCCTAACACTGAATTCCCAGATATGCATAGACACATGCTCACAAAGCACTGATGCATAAACTTCAGAGCATAAAAAAGTGCACACTGTTGTATTTATATTTGGTTTAGGTATTTCCTAGATTTACAACAACCTGAACTACAATATTGGGCATAAATTCTGCATTACTAAAAATTTTATAAATACGTGTTACTTACATGAGCACCAGTGAGAATTAACACTATGAAAAGTGTAAAATAATTTAAATAACAGTTTCTTTCCTACAGGGTAAATTTTGCCAAAACCCTACATCTGGCACTTCTGAACAAATGAAACTGTACTGACTGTGTTTATTAAGCAGAAAATTAAAGTGGGGTTAGGAAACATATAAGAAGGCATTTGAATTGCTATTATGAAGCAAATTGCTATTATGAGACATAACACAATCACTCGACACTAAGGTTTTTGTCACTTTAATGCAGTCATTTAAAAGGCTGAAAAGCTATGGCATTCATAGCTAAAGCTGGAGCAATGCTGGATCACCTGCAGCCTCAATTTTCTGACACTCCATTCATGACTAATGTTTGAAATCCCAATACTACTATGACTTCAACCCTGAGGAGTAACCAGAGGTGCAATAAAAACAGTGATCCATTTCTGGACAACTATTGCAAACGTGGCTTGCGGCAGTATGTTTCAGGTAGCAGTAGACGCAAGTCCAGTACAAATAAAACCTGAGCAACTGGGTACATCAGAAAGTTAATACATAAAAAGCAGGTGTGAATTTAAAGTTCATTAGTACTTCTCGATTAACTATGCGTATATGTATAGGTTGCTTTGGATAATTTTTCTTGAAAACGTCAAATTTTCTAATCTGTTGCATACAGCAACACACAGAAAAACTGCTCGATAAATAAATACAATATTCCTCTATATGGACTCCTGGATATAATGTTTCTTATATCTATTATGTTTACAATATCACAGTTTTATCTCCGTACTTTAGCTTCTTTACTTACTATGGCTTTCCAATAAATATGGAACTCAATTGTTCACATAAATTTTTACTTCCTCCAACTGAAATCTTCAACTTTTGTTTCATAATTAAAATTTCACTGAAAATTACAGTTTTCACACCCAATTAATCAGACTGCTTGTAAGCACAGCAACTGGGTAACTCAGTGTATTTCAGGATTACATACTTGTAAGTAGAGGACCACGTATCAGCAATTCTTAAATTAAGAAGCTAAGTTGAAATACATTCTGTGAGGGCACCCATCAACAGTTAAATCTGCAAATGATTCTGATTTTACAAATATTACACTCCATAAATGTGAAAGATACACCATTTCCATCTTCACCAAGACATGGGACAAACTTCAGCCTGGCATTTCACTTCTTTACCAAACCACTCAAAGATCATATTCCCACCTGCCATGCTGCAGCCTATTAGTATGGAGTAGAAAAAGAAATTTTTCAATACCTATCATGCATACCTATTGAAAAGACATTTCAAATATAAAGGGAGATCACATGAATTACTTTAAACCTAAAATCAATTGAATAAGAAGTTACACCCTTTCAGTAACAGGAATTTAATCTCTGTTCAACTTGTAGGACATGACTGTTTTGGGAAGGATCTCATTCTTTATTAAAATGATTGAGATTTCTAACAATAGAATTTGAAAGGCCAAAGAATTTTTTAAGCCATAAAAAATCCTGTTACACAGAATGCTGTTAGTGCCTATCATTGATCTTTGATTAGAGACAACCATGAAGTCCATCCTAATCGCTCATTTGTAAACTTCACAAATTGTGCAGTGCTAACCACTTTTTTGTTGGCTTCAGCAGAACGCTGGGTTTCCTTGGCAGTTCAAACTAAAACTGACTATCGTAGAAGTGCTTTGTGAAACAGATATGGTTTTTACTGAAGAATACAAGCGAAACAGGTGCTCACTGCTGCAAATCTACAAGAAAACTAATTGCTCCCTTTCAAACTTTCAATAAGCTGCAAAAAAGGTTTTAAGGAAATGTTAGCAAAATCAATGAACATTTGAAAAAAATCCATCAATGTGCAGGTTCAATTACCCAACACCACTGTAAGTGAATGCTGAGTCAGCTCAGCACTGGGAGAGACAAGGTCTGAGTGAATCCAGTTTATTTTGCTGAAGTTTGGTCATTTTCCACCAGACACATTACTGATTGAAATGCAGACCTTGATCTCAAATCAATACTTTATGAAAAATAGTATCACAAGAACAATTCAAGTGCCAATGAAATGTGAAGCGATACATCTGAAATGTACTACTTAGACTAGAGTAGAAATACAAGAAATGCAAATACCATCACCCTATATAGTCAGCTGTTTGACATCTACATATAACTACTCATGTAAGGGGCTAAATACTGACTAGAACAAAGTGTCGTTTTGTTAAATATGATCAAGGGTGAGAATCTTAGAAGTCTTGGGCAAAAACTTTATGTTAAGAAAATTGGTTTTCCCTTAAAATATCCCTTAAAAGAAAGTACCGTCCTTTATTTTTCATGTGGCTATCCCTTGTTTCCAGACAAGATATAAGGTTGCTGACTAATCTGTAGAACAGTACTGTAGTAATCTCAATAATGTACCAGTGACACTGTCACAATAGGTATTCATAATATCTGGTTACCAAAGCATTGTATAAGCATCTGGTGGCTGAGAAATAATTATTTAATGTTCAGTGACCCGAGAACCGGGACATACCCATGACTAGGTTGCATTAATATAACATTAGTCATTTCAGCAGGAGGGCACATCTTGAATACAGTTGACAAAAACAGGATTGCATGAGGAGCCCCAAAAGTACAAGCAAATAATTACAGCAAAGGCCTTGAAAATTCAGGGACTCTGAGATATACACCAGTCCCAGCAGCCAGGTAGTGTTTGCTAAAGAAATGCAACCTTGTGAACTAACATTGGGTCTAGGGATAACAAAGAGAACACAAAGCAGAATGGAGGAAATGTAAAACAAGCCGATTACAGTAAAACTTGAAGCAATTCGAAATTGCTGGCCAGGGAATGAACAGTAAGTGTACGGCGGCAGCAAATGAATAAAAATAACCCTAAGTGAAGCTAAGAGCAAAAAGGAAGAAACCTTCACCATTAAGAGTGTGTTCTTCACCAGGAAGAACACAAGACACTGAGAACTTCCTATAACCACCTACCCATAATTTTTTTCAGAAATAGATCTCTCCTGCCCTTGTTGGCCTCTGGATCCCCAAGGCACAGGCAAGGTAAACGTGATACATGAGACAGGAGTAGATACCAGAAAGCCTGTGTATGTGAGTTTTAACTACTCTATTAACAGGAGTTAGCAATAATTGGATACATTGGCCTAAGATGTCCAAAGTAATTTTAAGTGGACTGATGAAGTTTTTAATAGATTTTTCTAGTTCATTTACACTAAATAATAAGCTTATGGATCTGTATATAAGGTTTCTCTCACCCACATAAATCACAAGAGAATTTGGGTACCCAGCACTTCAAGCAGTTATAAAAAGATGACCTTTTCCTCCAGTGATCACAACTGTATAAAATGAGGTTGAACAAGGCCGAAGTCCATCCGATAACTTCAACTGTATGATTTTCTTATTTACATAAAATAACCTAACTTGTAACTTTTGGTCAGAAAGAGTAAACCTGGATTTTCTGGGAACTAAAGGGAGATCTAGGTAATTGATGCTACTCAGAAAGGATGGAGGCTGCTGGGACTGCACAGTTGCTTGCCAGAATCATTTGGTGCCACAAGATGGCAATCACGCATTTCCCACAGCCCTCGCTTCTGTAGAAGGTTCCGGAAGTTCAGTAGCATCAAGGAGCAGGAGATCTACACTGCATCAAGGCAAAATAAACAAAAGTCACCTCAGGAAGGCAGAGTCATTATAAATGTTGCATTTCTCATAGCAGTTTATTAAGGTATCTTTATAAAAGAAAAGCTACATGAGGTATGGAAAAATGAAACTAGATTTACCATCCTAATCCTATTTTGGCAATTTTCCCGCAACACCGGGAATACTCAGGACCTTGTCATTAGTACTTGTTGCCACTATTGGAAAGAATGATTCACTCTCCTAAGGGGGTTTTGGCAAGAGGGAAATGGTGGAAAGAGGTAAGTGCGGAAAGCTGGGGAAGAAGCCAGAACAGGATTAAGAAAAACAAACAAGCAGAAAAACCACACCACTATTATAGACAGATATACATATACATGTGTACACAGAGTACACGTGTGTGCGTATATACACACACTGTATGTCTGATCTTTACTAGACTACATATAGTATACATACAGTGTGCATACACATATATACTGTATGTTTGCTGACAGAGTACTGCAAAACACACAAACAAGCACAGTAAAAAAGAGTGGATGAGTATAGAAACTGAATTACTAAGTTTCAAAGTTTGAAGTTTCTGTTTAATTCAATGTCTAGCAAAATAAGCTGCATCACCAAATTCCTGGATCACCAAAAGCAGAAAAGGAAATAATTAGACTTCTGCATTTAAAAAAATAATAACCAGGTACACAACTTCAAGTCCTGAAGTATGCTACAGCAACCCAAGATACCAGAGGAGCATTTACTACTTTATGGGATCCCTCCCTCTTAAACAAAGAGTCTGGGACAGTATTATTCTCTTCTGAAACCCATTCTCATAAATGGTGAGTCAAACCTCCTAAAATCTCCATGCTACTCGTAAACACTCAAGCAGATAGAGGGCTATCCTTCAGAACAAATTCACTACACAGGTTGACTCGCCATCTTTCATAGAAGAGTTTTGCCACCATTTGCTACAAGACTGGATGAAATGCATTCACAGACTAATTTCAGTCTGTACTTAAACAACTACATATATGCAAGCTACAGGCAAGCTATAGAGGATACTCTGTAAGTGTAGAGCTAAATAAAAGGGACAGCAGGCTTTGCTTGACAGAAACAGAAAATGTCAGTGTAATGAAGACTAAGCTCATGTCGTGCTGCGTTTAGCTAGCACATCAAAGCTGCCAAACATGCCTATGCATGGCAATGGTGAAGGAATTTTATATAATTAGAATTATACTGAACCACTGAAAGGAGCATGACAAAGCAATTGTTGAGAGCATTAATGGCTTGAGAACAAGGTTATAATTCAGTAGATTAATTGTGTACATTTTGCTCATCAGTAGCAAAATAATATTCACAATTTATTCTCAATAGACAGATTTTTAATACATTTTGCATTTTTCCTCCAGCTGTACAACCTCCCAACCAGTTAACATCTTGATATAAGACAATCTGAAAAAAGTTCATTTATATGTTATTATTACTGTAATTAAAAAGACACAATCGACAAACCACAAACATTCCTGGTTGAAAATGTATGTGAGCACCATTTACGCTTAACTGTGCCACTAACATATTAGAGAAGAAACATTTCTGCCAGTACATTCATGACAATTGTTTAAAAGCATTTCATGTATACGGAATTAGTTTCCTCTGTTTATGATTTTGCATGGGTGCTTTTAAAAGCCACAGGAAAGGAAAAGAACATATATTCCCCCCAAAAAAATTAAGACCATACAGTCACAAAAGTTCCCAGAGCCATACTGCAAAGCCATACTCATGAGGGAAATCTATGTAGCACCTGACTGCTATATAGCAAGGTCCTTCCACTACGATAACAACTGGATTAACACCACATTTCTCATTAAACCTTCATAAACATCTGCAATGCCATATTCCTTCAGGAAAACAATTACATTTACCTGAGTCTCCAAAAATCACTGCAAGGCAATGCTTCCATATGGATGCTGCAGAAAAAGCACCATTTATGTACTCAACAACAGTATCTCCTGCAATGCAGATTTTCTTTGGAAGTTTTCTTACACAAACATGGATGCAGTTGGGGGTTTCATTAACTTTACTCTTCAAAATTTACTTTACATTTGTTTAAAGAGGTTTACCTCTAGGAGCCATGGTTTTAGTTTTCTGTCCAGCAGAATATCAAATCCCAGGACTTCAAAGCAGACACTGTCACTTCCTGGTGCTTGCCCTGGCCTGCACATGCGATAAGCATGAAGAACATGTGGCTCTGCAACTATGAGAGTCTTCACTACTAACTCCTGTAGGGATTTATTTCAGAAAAATTCATCAGGAGAGAAGACACCAGTATATATTGAACTAAAGTGTTTCATACTTTAATCTTTGAAATTTCATTAAAATATCTACTAAAAAAATACTTAAAATACCAAATAAATGGTCTATAATAAACTATTCCTCTGGAGTACCAGATACATTTTTTATATAGCCCTAGAGTATCTTGTTATAGTTTTTATAGTACATACATACTTTTAGATATGTAATAACATAAATTCTAAAAGCATATTGGGAACACAGTATAGTATAGTATAGTATACCAAATCTTTACCCATTTCATTTTGCAACATAATTTTCAATAAATATTCTCAGAATCATACATACAGATAGTGCCTAGGCTCTAACAATCTCAGACCTATTACTCATCTAAAGACACTTGTAACATAACCACTGACTCCAATGGTGCAGGTTCAAGTCCACAGATCTATGCAAAGCTGACTACAGTTTTGTAAATATTCACACATAAAATTCACTTCATACTTTAGAGAAGCCTCCAAGAATTTAAATGGGATCATTCCTTTGATTTATATTACTTATGTGAACAATTGTTTGAAAGGGCTTTTGTCCCTCAGAAAAAGTTCAACATTGAATTTATAATCACTCTCTGAATTTAGTCTTTGAAAAAAGGATAATCATCATTTATAGCAGTATAATTCTTTGTGGTATGCACTGCTGAGAATTTGGATTAACTTTCAAAAATCATTCTGGATTCCAGAAGCAATTAATTTTCTAATACACACAATAAACAAAAGTTTTATCTTACTGAAATATCATCCCAGAACTTGGAGACATCAAGATTATTTGTTTGTAGAAACTCAGTAAACCATTTTATGGAGCGTTTGCTTCCTTTGTCTTCTGTTTCATCCCGTTCAAAGTGTTCATTATGTTTATTGACAGAGTAGTTAGTCAGATGCATATACAATTGACTCTGAAAAAAAGGAGAAAAGACATTTAAAAAAAACCCTCAAACCCCAAGCACTTAAACACAACTCTAGAATGGTCAATTTTCAAAATAATGAAAAGAAAAATACATTAAAGCAATAATGACATAGTTCATATTTGCAAATACACCATGTGCAGCCTTAGTGTTTCTGATTCTTGGAGATTTCACCCACTGAATGTTCTAGCCTTGTAACAAAATCTGTTCTCGTATTTAAGCCAGTTGTAGCCAACTGATCTACTGCTCAACATCTGGTTAGGTATATACATCTGCTATTTTTACAGGTCTGTATGTAAACAACTACCCCAAAAAAGATAAGAGATTATCATAACTTACTGAATTATTACATTCCCCAAGAAGCAAACAATAAAGATGGTATTTTTAAGTGCTACTTCAAAAGTGCTAAAAGCAGTCTGGCATCTGTTTCATAGACAATCCCACATTTCAGTTTTCGCTGTAGTTTATTTATGAGAAATGTTCCCATGATAGTGGTACTTTAAAAAATCTTTTACATATAAATTCATCTGCCAAGTTGATATCTGCCAAAATTGCTCATTTTTGAGTGGCTGATGGCCATACATCAGAGGGAGGTAAATTTCAAAATATACATTACATAAGTGAGTGCTATAGTCACCAAATGTCACCAACAATGGATTCATGCTATCAGTTGCATGGAAAAACAGTAACTACCTTTCCACGGCAAATTTATGAATCATGATTTATACATATATTTATATGCTTACATTACCCTACAATACAGATTACTGTACAGATCAATTCAGCTTTCCACTCACACTACCCTGATGACTGTCCTCATCACAGTGAGTTCTCTGTCATCTGTCATCCCTTACTTGAGTGTAGTTGATATTCTAAGCTGACCATAAGACTTCTGTTCCAATTTCTTTTTGATAAGACAGCTAATAGATAACACAAGCCTTCTGCTGTCATCTCACTGCACTTACTCATGTTTAAAACACCTTAATGACATTAACAAAACCAATCAATTTAATTGCAGATTAATTAACAATATATTGTATTAGCACTACAAGTAATTAATTTCTCCCATGGCTTCCAATTACTGCTTTGAGAATCATTCTGAAGACTATTGGTTTTGAGTTGTTATAACTGTCTTCTTTCCATGAAATTCAAATCATTTCAGACAAAACAATTATTTTTCAGACTACAAAACATGAAAGTGTTTTGTTCAACATCTGAACTAATCTTTAATCTGAAGTTATCTGGTACAATGTCACTGTGGAACAATGTCATCCGAAGAACAATGTCATTAGTGATGAAGCCAGGTTATTCCATACAATAGACAAACTGCAACATGAACAGTTGTGAGAACACAGAAATAACTGCCTGTTCTGTTCATCCACTCAGAACAGATTTCAGTGCTGCTAATGCTGAGATCAGTAATAATATTAAAAGCAAATTATTCCAAATATAATATTGGAACCCTTCCAAATAGACCACTTGTACCAGGATCCAAATTATACCTGCATTCTTCAAAGTTGTTCTACGAGACAGTCACAATGTTAAGTGACAAGCAGGGAGAAGGCTCTCACGTTGTCTACTGCATAATTACACTGAAGCAGCTCTAAAGTATATGGCATTGAAAACGAATGATACAGTAGCATCAAGTATAGAGTGAGGTATAAAACCCAAATCTACTGATGCCTCCCAGTGCTTCAGATCTGTTTCTTTCTTAAGAGACACCTGAGTGTCTGGCTGTGCCAGAAGAGAGGAGCTACACTTCTCAGCAGGAGGGGAGACGCTATACATTGAACAAGAGGATTAAAGTGTTCAAAAACTTTAGCATGTCCCTTGCCATTTCTTTCTGCAAGTTTACAGGCAACCTGCAGTTGTTAAGTACATACTCCTTTCCCTGCTGAAGTCGTCACTGACAGACAGTACCAGAAATAGATTCCCTCACATTCAGGGATTGCAGTGACCACTTTCATGCAGTGGTCTTTTGTATCACTGTTCCTATGCTTATCGCATATGTTCCTAACACAATGGCTAAAATATTGCAGGATCCTCAGCAGAAGCTCCAGACTTCAGGAATGTTAAACAATGATCTAACAGGAGATAAACCTTATCCCCACACCCCACCACGAACTGAGTCCCAGATAAATATAAAAGCAAAAATAAATATAAAAGTTATTTTACCTCCTCTAAACACTACACAGGTAAAGAAATTTCTACATGCACAAGTAATAAATTGGAATGAACTCCAACTTACCAAATTTGAGTCACTGGGGGGATGATATTTTTCTGTGCCCATTCTCACTAGTCCATCATGATATAAAAATACTTTTAATGGATCACAGGAGGTGACAAGAATATACACACGTAAATCAAACTTGTAGCCTTCCATAAGAAACGGCTTGTCAAGATATTCCTGAACAATCAAGTGATCCTGAGCTTGTAGCTTTTCTGCATTTCTTATTAAAGAGATCCTGGTAAAAACGAAAGCTATTTTAAAAACATGGAACTTTTTAACATTTCTCTTCAAAACAGATTCTCGTGGGCACGCAGCCAGGTAGTCAGGCTAAAGTCTACCTGCAGAAAGACATATATATAAGACTTGAAGGGTAGAGAAAAAGTTCTCCCTTTACCTGGTTTTTGGTTTCCTGTCTTTTATTGTCTTCACTGGACAAAAAAAGGCAATGAGCCATCTCAACATAAATTTCTGCTTCCTTTGATTCAATAGTTTGTAATAATAGGTTCCCTTTGCACTTACAAACTGTTTGGCAGAATGACCAGTGTCCATCTTCTGCAATTATTCCCCATGCAGCTCTAAAAATAGGCTTCTAGTCTTTGTCACAACTTAATGCCTGAGGTACAGGTTGCAAAGAACTTTCAGTGCTAGCCTGACCTAGGGGTGATGTTTGCAAAGCAGGATGCAAAGTACAAGTGTGGATGGCACAGATTAAGCTCAATATTTCTTATTCCAGTTTCCTCACATCAGAATGAAAAATTATTTATATACACCCTATAAACTGGTAGTCCCTAACTACACAGACTTTTAAGTAACTGTAATAGCTAATATTTTTCAGGTACAAATATTAACCCCAAATTCCCATAGCTTTGTTGCCTTACTCTTATCCTCTATTATTTATGATACATTTCAGTGTTCTGATGCTGAATACTCCTAATATACTGAAGCATTTTCCAGGCATTTCTCTGAATTATGCTGCTACCTATCCCTTTAGCTTATCTTTACTCCTATCAAAAGGACTGAAAAATCAGGAAATAGAAAAGCTTGAGGGGCTTTAGTTTCACAGTAATTCTGATATATGCAAGAGCTTTAATATATAAATAATATAATTTTGTATAAGCAAAATTATATTAAAAGCCATAAAAGCTCACATTGCGCTACCTAAACCCAGGAATAGAGTTGAAAATGAATTTGCAATATTTATCTCTGTTTGTTTTTTTTTTTTTTACTGTGCAGCCCTGTCACAGGCAAAATGGTCTCAAATCAACTGCTGGTCGCAGCCTGTTCAGGGTACCCCTCCTCTGGCACTGGCATCACCACCTTCCGTGAGTGCGCCTCCAGCCACATTCCCAAAAGCATCTCCTCTGTTTCACCTGCAGCTATGGCTGCCACTCTTAAATATGTTGTGCTGCTCTGACTGGATTCAGTTCTGGTGGGGTGGCTGGGCTGCCCTCAAAGCTGTAGAAGGTCCTGACTTTCTCCCATATGACACCCCTGCAGCCCCCAGCCCCCAAAACCCTGCCATTTATGCCAAATACAATCTCACCGTGTAAGTCTAAGCACAACAGATAAATTGGCAATAAAAATAATCCTGGTTTTAAGAATTATCTGAGCTTCATCAAAAAAATGCATTCTCTAATTATCCTATATTCCAAACACGATTAAAATACCACTTCAATTTAGCTTTATATTTTAGCTGTTTCTGTTTCTTAAGCCTATGTCCAATACATGAGCTTTCATAAAACTTGAAATAAATTATTCTTACTGATACACAGCTTCTGTTAATGTAAACAGTGTTGGATCCCACTTTAATGGGTAAGAAGACTTAAGTTAGCAGGCAACTTACCCATGTCCCATTGCACCATTAGCTGGTTTGACTATGAAAGTTTTCTGTCTACGTTTCTTCTTCAGTTCTTTTACGTAGTTCTGAAACTGTGTGTATTCTGCAGGGAAGATCCATGTTCGAGGAATAAAACTATACTCCTGAGGCTGACTCTTGATCATTCTGCAAAAAAAGTCATTGAGTTAAATTCTTTCAACTACTTTGATGTTTCGATCCTCAGGATTAAAAAGCATTTTCAATAATTTGACAAGGAAACTTTGTTAGGAAAATACTGTAATATTAAGGCAAACTTCTGCACCTGTTTAAGAATAGTTAGAGCTCTGTAACATATTGATATGCATACAAAAAAAAGCAGACTATCTTGTGCTTTTTTGCTTATTATCATATCGTACTTGCTTATCATGTTACTGGCATCCATCTCAGTTCTTGGCATCCATCTCACTCCTGCTACAGTTTCTATTCAGTTACTCAGATGATGCTAGTCCTATTCTTAAAAGTATCAAATTTACAATAGATCATGTGATTATAGACCTTTTCCTACCTAACAGATTACTGGATTCCTCTTCCCCCCCAACCCTTTTATTTCCCTTGAAGGGACAGAGATATTTGGCATATTTTCATATTTTCATATTTTCCATAATTTTCATATTTTATGTTTATGCATTTGGGGATGTATAAGGATCAACACACACAAAAAAGAGCACCTGGGATACTTGACATTTCTTCATGGCTGCAAAAAATATTAATAACAAGGCCCAAATTTAAAATCAAAATACAAGCAATTTAGGAAGATTTTGTTTCTTTCTAGTCTTTTGAAGGAATTTGAAAAGTAAGGAATTGTAGTAAATATACTTTGACACAGGCCAAACAACTGCACATACACCTCTAGTACAGGGCAGAACACACAAGCTTGGATTTTTATTTGGTATTAGCATATTAAGATTCCCTCAATACCTTATTTAGTCAAAAGAAAGCAAAGAAATGCAAAGCAAGGCAAGGGGTGGGGGGGAAGAAGAGCTAAAACAAAAATAAGGTTAAAACATCACAAGGAACAATTTCCGAAACTGAATCTTATTAAAGGATGCAGCAAGGTCCTGATCTCCCTGCTTTAATAGTTGTGGTAGCTGAGGTAGAGAGCACATCTCATTTTATGGCTATGTTGTCTGTGCAGGAAAGACAATGGAAGAGGAAAAATGGTAAAGAATTCAGCAGAAGTTTCCATCACCCAAAGCTGGTGTTTCCTATTTCCTAGGTGCAGTTTCCTATCTGGCAGATAGGAAACATATGATCTTGAAGGTCTTTTCAAACTATGATTCCATGATATATCCACACCAGACTGGCAGTATGCGCTAGATACATATGGGTTAGCTTTAAATAAAGTAGCTTTAACACTGGTTAACAGCCAAGTTATAGGAGCAGTGCGGACTTGGTCATGCTATGCAGACGCAGTTCACAGCAGAATAAATTTAGTTTCTGCTGAGATAAATACTGGTGCAGCTAGCTTGTTTCAGGTACTTGGATTACCTGAAACTTCATGCATAACCTCACATGGAATTAGTTCGTGTAACTCAAAATTACTTTGTAACATAGAGTGGACACATCGGAAAATACAAATATCCACAGACCAACAGAAAGTGACTGGATATTTTAAAACAAATTAATTGAGATAGGAAGTTCCTCAACTTTGACTTTTTTTTTTTTTTAATGGCACTGTGATGAATTTTAATACTTTTTAATTAATTACAATATCAGGATAATTTACATTTAAAAGAGACAGTATCACTTCAATCTTTTATTTCTACTTTGAGCGTACATAATATTCCTGATGCAGCATAAGTCACTTTTTCTTTAAGTGGCTCAAATACTAATGGAAAAAACAGAGTTGCCAACCCCATCTGTAAGGCCAGGACTGTAGCCAAGCCCTACTGGTATAATAGATACACTGTCACCAAATTGTTTAGCCAACTACACAACAAACACTCCAGAAACCACAATTGCTATAGTAGTCTTGAAGTACTGCAGGAGGTTCAGTGCTTCTGCAGCTTCATTGTAACTAATATTTTTACTAATCTGGTTTGATGAAAGGCACCAAGTATTCAGAGAGTTTTCAAAAACAGAAATAATTAATTCATGACTCATCCATATTTTTAAACTACTCTCCATCCGCTATATATTTACAAATATTATTACCTTGCTAACTGAATCCCTTATCTAGTCAGAAATTATCCTGTTTAGGCAAAAATAAATTGTGTCAGTTTCCATTCCTCTTCAAATTGTCATATGCATCCTGAAGTGTTACATGATACAGACTTGCCATTTAACTTATTTGCAGGTTTCATTACACAAACTCCCTATTCAATCAAAATACCTTCAAGGTATCCTACAAACATTCTTTTGCGGCTGCAAGTACATCAGTTCTATAAGCCTTTTTCTATCTAAACCATGACAGATGCATAACTGGGTAGAGTACAGCGTGAGACTTAACCATTGTTTACAAGTTCTGGCACGCACTAAAACTTTCCACAAAAGAATTCAGCTCTGTTCTTTCCCTGCTTGGCCCAATTCAGAAATGGCTTAGTAACATCATGAAGTAGCTTGTGGAACCAAGACCTATTCCGGTACAATAGCCCTATTTTCCAGCACATCTGCTACCCGCTACTGTGGGTAACTGCTTTTTCACTCTGCTGCTCTATCCTTTAGCCTTTGCAGTCCTTACTAGGATGTCTGAGAATTAAACAGCAAATGATTGTTCTTCTGAGTGCTGTTTTAGCTCACAGATATGATCAGACTGTGCTCTTGTTTCTCAGAATGCTTTCTGTGCAAAAGAATCAAAGTTGTCAAACAAAACATAGGTTACTAAAGACATGACTTTTCAGTCTAACAATGCTGGTTCTGCTGCCTAGGTTTCAAACTCCTCTGACTTTTCAAGTATGAAAGGAGGCTAGCGGGAAGGTATGGATGACAGCAATTTTTTGTTCATGATCAGTTCACAAACCTTTTAAACATAAACAACAAAGGTGCTGCAAAAAAGACCATCTCATACATGGGTCTATTCTCTTTCCCCTTCATCCTGTACACCTTCTCCCCCACTTACTGTGTTATTCTGTAACCAAACTCATTCACATGAGAAGATCTCATCTAAGAGACCATTTATAGAAATTAAGAGACCATTTACAGAAAGTAAGATCTAGTTGGCCCTACAATGGCACTTCTATTCTGATTATTCCCCGTGAAAATGATGCTCATGCCCCTTTTGTTCTCAATTATATTCCTCAATTATATTCCTGCTTCTACCTTTTCCATTACTCTTTGTTGCTAAACTTTCTGTGCAGGGTTGTCTTCCTTCACATCACACTATGCATTACACTGCTTCCTTCTACCCTTGTGCATCTGAAAACCCCTTTGTCCTGTGATCCAGAGCGCCTGGATATTGGCTGTAAAAGGAATTCCTGCAATTCCTCCTGAATAGCATTTGCCTCTCAAGAGTCCAGTAGATTTGTTCTTTCACTCCATTCCCAATAGCTTGCATAAAATGAAGGTTAAGATCAGTGTAACAACAGAAGTAAAAGTAAAACAAAAAGGAGTCTACTCTCCATCAATTCACACCAGTTGTTTCATGAACTCTCAACGGTACAAAACCCAGAGCTATTCAGTAGCAGCAACACAAAACACTGCATGCAGCAGAAAAGTGAGGAAACAGAACTAGTGTTTCTGCACAATCTTGTTCAAATGAATTTTAAGACAGAACAGCAGCTGTATAGAACAAAATCCTCCACTCTACAGACAAGAGCCTGCTTCACCATGTATCCCAACTGACTTGTGATTTCACAAGCAGTCAAGGCATACGATTTTGATTTTTATAAATTATGAATACAAAGCATTAAATTGTGAGGCTAGAACTACAAAAACCAGGCTGATTAAAACCCTGCTATATCTACTGATATTACGCGAAGTCACAACATAGATGTCTGACCAGTTATTGTATCAGAGAAATTATTCCCATTTTATCTATAATATGTGCAATCTCCACATGAATACCCTTTAAACTGGGGGTACCACTATTATCTACTGATATTAAGCAAAGTCACAATACAGACATGTTTGACCCAGAGTTATCCTATCAGAGAAATTATTCCCATTTTATCTATATGTGCAATTTCCACATGAATGGCCTTTAAACTGTGTTTAAAACTCAGAATACAGTAGGTTGAGAGAGGTATAATCAGACAGTATTTGAAAATAATGTGTGCATGATAACAAAAGCCTTTTGTCCATTTTGCGCATTTTTTTTAAATCACAGAACTGTAACAATACAGAGGGATGCTGCTGCCTACCAGACTGACCAATGTTCCATTGTTTCCAAGACCCCTCCAAATCACCGTTTGCCTCTATGTTTTTACCTCTGTGTTTTTACTTACAGTCTGGAAGGGGGAGTGAAAAGTGCTTGTGTAGTGTGTATTGACACAAGGGAGTTCTGGCCCACATGTAGGACATGTAGACATAGCAATGCACATAATATTTGCCTCATAATAGTTGCATACATTCTACATGTTATATGTCATATTCACAAAACAGAAAAGGAGGGGGGAGATGGTAGAGATATGACATTAATTACATTAAAATACGAAAACAAATTCTGTTCTGGTAACAGGAAATGCAGTGTAGGTAATGTTTGGGGCCAAATGATTAACTCTATTAATAATTCCTCTTTAAACTAATTTAGATTAGAAGAACTAAATATTCACACATACTTTACTCCAACTTTTCCTTATTACCAGGCCACTAAATCATTATTTAGTATTGTGTTTTTACAGGTCTTCACAGATTCTCAGCTACCAGTTATTCCACTAGCGTGAAGAGAAGTTATAATTAGATAAATGAACCTCTCTGACTTATTCCTTATATAAACAGTAAGATGCTTCAGGGTTGGGTTTTTTTAATATATGAATTATTTAATAGTAATTAATTATTTAGATAAAATAATACCCATCCACATACTAGTTATTTTTTTTGTTCTACCATCGCAGGATATACACCTCGGTGTATTATGTATGAAATGTATTGTACAATAACTTAAGGCTCTCCTACATTCTGTAAAGTGTAACCGAGAACTGAAGTCAACTGGAGAGATACAGTAGCCCACTCCAATACTATAGATCCAGGACCAAAGCCAAAGTTATCAAGGAACTTGGAAAGTTGCTGTCGGTCCTCTCATAGCCTCTTAGTAAAAATAAACAAACCTTAATTGTACTGCATTAACTACTATAGCTGAAAAACTTCGTAATATTAAAAGAAAGATTACTTAGTCATGTTTCGTGCCAGAAAATCCTTTCTGCAGATCTCGCCCATTCCTGGGAAATGGTTTATTCTCTGAGGAACAAGAAGAGAAGAAAAGAAAGTTTGTTGGTACTTTTTAGTTTTCCTGCCATACCTAATACAATCATTTAAAACACTCAGCTACACACTCAAGCAAACATAACTAGAGTTCCACATAAACTGTTTACAATAATATCTTACATTATTCTACATATTCTTAGCAATTGAAAAGATGCTGTAAGTTGTATTCTCTTCCACCAACACAAGTGTGCATTGATTTAATTTCAGACATGAAAGGAGACTATCATACCCTTACTCACAAAGCTACCTACAAAGAAAGAATGCTCTCACAAAGTAATGGCAAATAAAGGAATTATTTATTCGTGGTTTAAACCACGACACACAGAAACAGTGGAGAGAGATCTGCTTGTTAACATACTGCTTAAAAGCTTATGAGCAACTTATAAATGATGTTTTGCATCTTCTTTTAAACTCTGATCATTCACAACACCCAACTGGCAGACAAAAGCATGAAAGAACAACCTCAAATATTTAAACACCAGATTCCGAGTGGTATGAACAGATAACTCTGGAAAAGAGAATAGGATTTTAAAATATGTAGTGGTATAGCCTTACTGCTGGGTGGTATCTTGTGGCAGGGTGTTTTTTTCTTGTCCATACAAATGTAACTGACCAAAAGTGACACATTTCTGAATGTTTCAGAATGAAGCAGTTTCATGAAACATGTCAGAAATCCTGACTACCACTCTACCTGATAGTTCTGAAGCTCAGCGATCTTTTCTTGTTGCACAGCAGAATCACTCCATATAAGATTAGCTGTTTCATCTTCATCACGTGTTTTCACAAATCCCATTTCTCGTATTACTACACGTACTACGGAGAAATCATATATTTAGGCAATATTTTGAATCTCTAAAATAGATGCATTTTCGAAATTTAAAAAAACAATTAAGATTTTAAACACTTCCAATATTCAACCCTTTGTCTGAGAACAATGTTAGCATGCAAACTATTATTTATCTCACAGTACTTCCATCAGTCTACTGCAAACCTGTCATGACAACATTATACAACACCTTGTACTGTGGCTGGAATCAGAGCACAATCACTGATGAGAACTCTAAAGAGCTTCACTGCATTCCCCAGTCGTCTAGTAAAAGTCCATTTGCCTGGCTTTTTGAGTTAATCTTGGCTATCACATGTTCATTTTAAAACAGTGATGACTGTGTCACTTCAGATAGCAGATGAGAATGCCTCTTCAGTCAAGGCACAAAAGTAAATGCATACATTATTTTAACCAAAAAAAAAAAAAAAAAACCACAAGAAAAAAACCTTCCAAACACGTACATAATCCATAATTAGAAGGTTTTCCACAGCCTTCTTGATTATTTAAGTTTTTGCATTTCAAAGCTCTTCCCTGAGTAAAAAATGGGGAGCAATAGCTGCAGCGTTCCAAGCTATCAATTCAACATTGCAAAAAAAGAACAATGGTTTCTTACAAAAGAAAATCCTTTGGAAATGTCTCACTGCCAGCCTGGTGCAAAGTCCATTAATTCAGCCCCATTAGTTAACCAATGGTTATTACTATTCGGAGGAAAACAAAATACGTAGCTTCCTACCAATTTCATATTTTGTGCCAGCGACATTGGCAGTGATGACTCCATTCTTCTTCTTTCTGACTTTTCTTTTAATTGTGCTTTGATAGGGTAGTCCCGAAGTCAAAGCCAGGGGAGCAGTTCCATGGTTATCTGAAAAATAATGTTGTAACTGTTAACAGCTTTATGTCTCAACTGAAAATACAAACATTCACTTTGTTACAACTTAGAGGCACAAGCATACTGAATAGTTAGCAGACAATATTAAAGATCCAGGACTAGCGTACCTCTCTCATTAGGCAAGGATGGCATTATAACCTAGAGCAGCGTAGAAGTAGAACCCAAAATTCTGTCTCAAGTTCTCAGAAAATGATGAAGCTAAAAAAGCTGAATTATATAAAGCTCCGGTCATACCATTTCAGTTTCCAGTAGTAGCAAATATTAGTTCTGGAAGGCATAGATATCTGTGTGGAGAAAAAAAATCAAAATTTAGAAACTTTGTTATAAAGAAATCCTAAAAAAATATAAACAGCTGAAAAGTAACTATGGAAATGCTTTTAGTAACAAATCACAAGGAATGCTTCTTTCAAAAGACTGATCAAGTCCCACTCATACAAAACTTTGTTCACTACAATTCAACTGGGCTTTTTCTAAGAAAAATGCTTTTGTAGTATTAATTTTTAAATGATATTACATTACCTTATTTTCTTATTTTCATCTGTGTATGGGAGATTTTGGGTATGAAAATAGGTAACACTGAATTCCATCAATACCGCAAACTTTTATCTTTATAAAGCTCACTGGATTTATGGCAATTTTAAACTATATTTTAATTAAAAATTTAAAATCAGACACACTGCACTGTGTGTTTTCAGGTACCAAATGGGAAATAGCTGAATTCAACTTAATAATCTTGTTCCACTTTTTCATTTTTCAACATTTTTTAAAGCAGTTATCCAATAATCCCTTGGTAGCACACAGCTGCAGTTTCATGACCACTCCATGACACAACGGATATAATTTCAAAGTCACCTTGAGTTGGCAAGGATTTGGGGGTGCTGGTCGATGAGAAAATGAACATGAGCCGGCTGCAGTGTGTGCTCGCAGCCCAGAAAGCCAACCGTATCCTGGGCTGCATCAAAAGGAGTGTGGCCAGCAGGTCGAAGGAGGTGATCCTGCCCCTCTACTCTGCTCTTGTGAGACCTCACCTGGAGTATTGTGTGCAGTTCTGGTGCCCTCAACATAAAAAGGACATGGAACTGTTGGAACAAGTCCAGAGGAGGGCCATGAGGATGATCAGGGGACTGGAGCACCTCCTGTATGAAGATAGGCTGAGGAAGTTGGGGCTGTTCAGCCTGGAGAAGAGAAGGCTGCGTGGAGACCTCATAGCAGCCTTCCAGTATCTGAAGGGGGCCTATAGGGATGCTGGGGAGGGACTCTTCGTCAGGGACTGTAGTGACAGGACAAGGGGTAATGGGTTAAAACTTAAACAGGGGAAGTTTAGATTGGATATAAGGAGGAAATTCTTTCCTGTTAGGGTGGTGAGGCACTGGAATAGGTTGCCCAGGGAGGTTGTGAGTGCTCCATCCCTGGCAGTGTTCAAGGCCAGGTTGGATGAAGCCTTGTGTGGGATGGTTTAGTGTGGGGTGTCCCTGCTCATGGCAGGGGGGGTTGGAACTAGATGATTTTGAGGTCCTTTCCAACCATAACTATTCTAACTATTCTTTGATTCTATGAATTGTCAGTTTCTTAAATGAGTAATTGCATAAAATGCTATTTTTTGTGTCTAAACTGATGCAAAATTCCATTTCTTTTTCTCTACGAATACACTACTACATCTACATGTGAAAATCCCACATTAAAAAGTTGTTTAGGTCCAGCTTAAGCACATAAGAACAACGGGCTAAAATATTGGGGGGGGGGGGGGGGGAAGTCAGGAATGAAATGCTTCTAAACACACTGCTACATGACTTCAGGCATGCAGCACTATTATAACAAAGACTGCAAGAAAACAAATGTTGTCCTTGGCAGGCTGCCTCTAACAAATCAACAAGTTTTTGAAACATATACAATATAAGTTACTGATTTTTAAATGCTTTCATTTCTTTTCCGCAATTATATGTGTGACTGAAGTTCCTTATGCTAGCTTTAGATTAGTTTACAGATTAGATTAGATCTGTTTGCAAAAGTTATTTAAAATAGCTTTAGATAAAGCACAAGGATTTTTTTCTGCTATAAATAGCAGAAAATTACAGTAAAGTCAAAGTCAGCCATGACATGATGTTAGCATATTTGGCAACAAAATTGGACAAGATGTGCATTAGCAAAATTACCAAAATTACTTATAAATCCTCATTTTTCATTTGCATGTTTGCGTGTGTGTACAGACATGTCAGAGACAGATACAATTCTATTGTAGACAAGCCACCCTCTAAGTAAGAAAATACAAAAGCAGACACCTTCACTTGCAAGATCTTATCTCCTTTGAAGACAGAAGCTTACCTTTATCAGTCCATTAATACAAAAGGATAAAAAGAACATATATGGTTGTTTGTGACTGTCCTTAATGTACAAGGGACCAAATTTGACTTTGTAATGAGACAACCCTAAATATCCCTCATACCCATTTAGTGGAGTGCCACAAATTAAAACTTAACGCTGTGTACTTATCCAGAAGGTAGGAATGGGAGATGTTTTATACACAGTGTTCCACACCATGGCAGTAACACCCAGCCATACCTACTTACAACACACTTTGCTGAACCAGAACTGGCTAAGAAAAATCACCTCAGACTGAACTTCAACTGGCTGGTCATTTTTACATTTTAATGTTTCAGATGCCATCATCTGAGAAGGTGGCCTGAAGTCCCCTTGCACACTGGCCTACTAAAAATAAACAGAGATGGGAAAGCAAAGCATTTATCCTCCTGAAAACCAATGTGAAGGAAAAGGAGTGCTGGGCACAGTGACTCACTGAATATTGCACATTATCTGCTTCTCAAGCTAAGAATACCACCAGAGTACAAGACGTGTTTATTTCCTGGGAATAATACTGAAGTACATCTGTTACCTAATTAAGGAGTTTTATGCACATACTCAACGACTAGCAGTTGTTCCTCCCTTGTCCTGGCTAAAAACTTTTAACAAACTTGGAAGAATATGAAGGCAACTAGTATTTCCCTGTGAGAATGCCATCCCTTTCTAATACAGCATGATTTACAAGCTATGATGTGGGAATAAAAAACAAGCAGCTCAGAGTTTTCATTCAGGTTATAATCACAGAAAAAAAATACCTGCCCAAAACTACCAGAACATATTCTGAAGGTGGACCAAAAAGCTCCAAACTGCACTACTCTACATTGTTGTATTACTGTTTTTCTTTATACAGAAACTCTTCTACTCTTTTGAGAAGAACACTCTTTAGGATTTAAATAGAAAGCACCAATACTCAAGGTCCATGACTTTCAACTAGTCAACTTTTTAGCACGAGTACATTAGTTGATGGCAAAGATTTATGGTCACCTTTAGAGTATTATAAGGGCACTTAGTAATTTGGCCATATGAAAAACAAAGTAACTGGACTAACTCTCAAGAAAATCTCTGCAAACTGTTCATTGAAGTAACTCTTCTTGACAAGATTATGGATGACAACTTTTATCATGCCAGCAGAAGCATGCACTCCTCTAATGATGTTAAAGCTCATTTCAAAGACACATGCTGTAATAAATTGTCAAATAAAAGTCTAATAGTCAAAGCCTGATTTAAACTGAAGTCTTCAAGACAAAACGGGTTACAACTGTACTCTGTATTCAAGCTTTCTCTTGGATTTTGACTTTCCACAAGCACTTATACCAGTAAACTATATTCTGCCTTAAGCTTGTATATACTAATTCAAAATTGCTTTACAAGTGCTTCATTTAAGTCACCCACCTCCAACCAACCATTTCACTGAATACCAAAGCACCAGCAGTTCTAAATTAGTAATTTTCCAAAATATTTTACATAGGATGCAGTCCTTTCCTTTGTTCCTACTGGAAATACCTTCTTTCCAAAGGGCAAATATAAGTGCAATGAAAATGCAGTCTCAGCTTTCCTTCCCACCATGTCAAGTGACAGATAAGAGGTACAGCATCTCCTCTGGGGAAACACATTACCCAAGCGCTAGCTATGAGTTGCAGGCTAAGCCATGGGAGCAGCAGACTTGCTCCTGCTTTGACCTCCCTGCTTTTTATGTCCCCAGTGAAGTGCTATGAGAAGCTGCAATTCTGCAGCAAGAAAACCTAAGATCAGCCTACTGAGGAAGCTGAATTCCTCACAAGTAATTTGCAACTGTTCCTCAGACTACACTTTAGAAAAGCAGTTCTCTTAACTGGACAAATGGGTCACCTGCGAGAGACAGGAATACATCTTCAAGAGCAATAAATGAACGGCTGTTGTTGAAGGGAGGAGGGAGCTGAACGGAGAGGACTGCACACTGACAAAGCATTGAGATACAACACTGCAATGCCATGGGCCCTGACAGCCAGGAGCTCCCACACATCTTTCCTCTTTTTCACTTCTCCATAGCAGAGATCACCCTGGAATTACTTCATTCTCTGACCCAGGTCCTCCCCAGGCACCTTTTTCTAGCTCACATCTTGATTTGTTATCATTGCTGCTTTGTGGGCAGCCTCTGCCACCTCCTCAGAATTTTCAGTCACAGGGCAAAGCTTATTGCAGGACTCACCAGATCACACAATGATGGTTTTTACTTATAAAGTAAGCATAACCTATAACCTGCATTCAGCTACAACAGTGTAGATGCATATCCTTCTAGTGACCTACCTGAAAGACCTGTCTCAAAGGGACGGCTTTAAAAACATGGAAGAAAGTACTCTATTTCCAAATTGGGACTGACAGAACTTGCTTAACCTTGGCAAGTCAGCTATTGGGAATCTCTGAATTCACTCTCACACAGAAAAAAGGATCACAGATCCTGCTGTATACACCATTTCCCTCCTGAAATGATGATAAACACAAATTGGTGAAAGTTTGTTACTCACCCACACTGACTCCAGGGTGGCTGAAAAAAGAGGTTAACCTATAAATGGAGAAAGACTTGTGAAGAAGAAACAAATGCACTTTCATCAGGTTTGCACATTCTTAAACAAACAAGCACTTTTATTCAAAGTGTTCTACAGGTGAAAAAAAAGATGAGATGTTATCTTTGCTGTTGCCTGGCAAAGGTGTGAGAGAGCCAGCAAAAGAGATAAACTGCACACAGTCCTGTCCCAAAAAGAAACAGAAGAACACAAAGGAAAAAAAGGGGGCTCTGTTCCTCCAAGGACAGCAAAAGGCACTTCCATCTCTTGCTGGAGCAGGAAGTGCTGCACACAGACAGGGACCGAAGTAGATGCTTGAGTCCATCTAAGAGAAAAGAGTGTGCGGTACAAAAGTGCCTGAACGAAGAACAGGGAACAGTGGTTTCACAGTCAATGGAATGATCCATGTAGTAAAAATTTAAAAATTGAGAGTATTTTCTGCTGCTCCACAAATGAGGTGTATGGTAAAGGGTCAGTATATTGCCTCAAAAATATTCTTCTGGCCTAGATTATAAAGAAGTATTTTTGAACAAATCCCTCTATGTTATTTGCTCCATGCTGCTCACAAGTGACCTCTGCACTTCATAATCCTTCACTGTACCTCCTGATGCAGTGTGGAGCTGAGAAGGTTGGTTTTAATCTCTAAATAGGAATTGCCTGCCATCAGACCATCGTTGTGTGTGTGTCCCCCAAAGAGTAAACATCCCAGAGAAAAAGGTTGAATCAATCAGATCAAAATAGAGCTGGGGGAGTCAAATTCAAGCTTAAAATAAAGGGATGCAACATAAGAACCTATTCCAAAGAACACTCAAATCAATGAGGTTCTTCAAGCTAACTTGGATCATACAGTAACTATGAAACCATTACCATGTACCTTAAAAAAAGACCAGATTGCATATGCATATTTAAAATAGATTTAAACTAATAGAATTAAGAATTAAGAAAGGTACAATCACCTACTATCAAAATGTTTCATTTCCAAAGCAAGAGACAACACTGTATATCACTCAATGCAATGTTTTCAATGTTTTCTTCCTCCGGTATAGCTGTTGCGATGCTACTGGTGACCATGAGCTATGCATGTGCTTAATTTTACATACCAGAATTCATGATCCAATGCCATGGCACGTATGACATGGACAACTAACATTTCTTAAGTGTTTTTCTATTTACGTAGGTGAAATGCTACAAAAAATAGATAGTTTCATTTTCATTTGCTGCATTCTCTGTACACAGGTGATTACTCACCAACAGTGGAATATTTTAGAACAGATTTTAAAACCAGCAGACAGCTTTCCTCTGAGCCCATTAGTGCAATTTACTCAGTGCTGTCAAAATTCTCTGGAAATGCACTGTAGCTGGGAAGAAATCCACAAAGCTCCTGACATAAGGAGCTTTCACTCTGAAATGGAGACACACTGAAGATACAGTTACAGAACTTGGCCCATGTCCCTAGGAAGGGAGGACAGCATCACAGCACTGTAATCCCCACTACCAAGTTAGCTGGAAAACTAAAATAACAAAAATTTCACAGAAGCATGAAAAAGAGCAGAGTGAAAGTAGTCTTCACTTGAGCGCACTTGACTTAGTGAACATCTGAGTTCTGTTTTGTTCAATCTCACCCAGTTAAGTTTTTTGCTCCCTTAGGTCTTAGAGTGTGAAAAACTGGATACACAGTAGTCAGGTGTCTGTTATTTTTTACAGTTATACGAACTATAATCTCCTGGTGGTCTGGGATTAAGCTATAAATACAGATTCAGAATGAGATTAAGATGTCAACAAAAATTATAATAGAGAAAACTGCCTTTTTCAGTACCACCTCAAATGGCAAGGTAATAGCAATTCACAGTAATTGAACTGCAGAATTAAAAGTCTTATACTCTTTCACATCCTTTTTTTTTTTTTACGTCTTGACAAAACGTATGTTGATGTGTTCCTGCTACGAGCAAACACAGCCAAGCAGTTTTATTTTAACAATTTGGTAACAAGTTCTCATCCCTCTAGAGAAATTCTAACTACAAAAAACAATCCTCATGTTGAGGCTCAATGTGTCAAAGCGATAAGCTTGTTTTTAAAAGGCTGTCTGTCAGAGGGCTTAAAAATGCATATGCATTATGGTTTGGTTCAAAATATTCTGAAGTCAAATGAAATCTATTAATTTCAACACCCTTTGCTCTCACCATCAGATGAGATGTCTATTCAGCAGTTCTTACAGATAAAGCGAATGTACTGAGTTCTCAGAGGCTTGATTTGCTAAATGGACAAGCTTGCTACAAGCTACACAAGAATACAAACAGCATGACTTATACAACCCTTTTTTGAATCACGCAGTTCTGTTAAACAATTCTCTGAAGTAGATCATTCATATGGCCAGCATTTCTAAAACTTCCAAAATTTCTTTGAGCTACCAAACTACCAAAACAACCAAACCAAGCTACGGTAACAGCACGCTACCTCTGAATCCATAACTTACAGTTACTTTAGTGAGCATTTAACCATACAACTGCCATTTCCTATTCAAGATCCCAATCAGTAAAGTCCCTAGAATCAGTCTTTGCCTTCTGCAACACAGCTTATACAATAAACTTAATTTTACAAAGCCTATTTCGTAATACTGAAAGCATAAACTATCCTGACCCTTCCAGTCTACCTGCAAAACAGAGTCTGCATCACAGTTGAGAACCTGCATCTCTTCCTGGAGAACACAGAAGGTACTATGAAATGGTAAGTATATATCCCTGATTCAGAAAACAGGAAAGGTATCAGAAGCTGTTAAGGTGGTGGAAGTGTCACAACATAAGGAGTTTCATAGGAATTAATCATTTCATACTCTGGGCACAGAAGCAATTTGTTTCATTTCAGTGTTGTCTTGAAACACTATTGCTTCTTTCTCTATTCATCTATTTTCCAAAATTGCAAATCCTTGGCCAAGTTTAAATCAATGACAAAGCTTTCAAAGCTAAAGATTGATTTTCTCCTTAAAAAATGACCTCCAACGTGTCTTTCATAGCAGAGCACACAACGTGACTATCTGTTGGCTCATTCTCACCCTTCAAAAGCCCTTTCTAATGTGATAACATATTTTAGACTGTTAGCAAATTGAGTACTATAGTTTCATAGCTATGTTCTGAATGTTGAAAGAGAGCCATCAAAGAAAGCGAGACAGAATTAGACTACAATAAAAAGGACAATGCTTGAACCTTTTTATTGTCCAGTAAAACAGAGGAAATATATTCACTGACAAGACAAAGAATCTGTGTGATGTACAAATCAATAATTCATACATAAAATACAGGGAACTTTTTAATAAACATCTTTTTTACATTCACAGTTGGAAGGAAAAATATTGACAAAATAGCTCAAACAACCCAAAGTGTAACCATGTTTTTACACAGTAAAATCTTAATTTCAGAAAACAGGTATCTGCATCACACCCTGCTAAAGAAATATCTACTTTAATGCTCTATTCTCAGCAATAGACATAGATAACGCATAGGTGTCATACTACTGTTTACCACTTCAGTAAGTGTTGATAGCACCATAAGTCTGTCAGCAAGACAGCATTTCACTAACTCTAGAACAGAAAGTATTCCCAGACCCTGATCATGATAAGTTCGACTGAACACTGCTGAACAAAAACCCATTTCTACCTACCGCAGCAACCCCAACAACTATTCCACCTTCATTTAAAATAGCACTGGAGCGACCTAGGCATTTTCAGCCTAGAAACATACACTATGTTAGAGTGCATTGGCCACATCAGCTCTTCAAGTGACAGCTGAGTGACATGATACCTACCACCCACAGGAAGGCTGGGCCCCTGTCACTTCACATGAAGCACTCCCTTTAAAACGAACAGCTGAAGGACCCTTGTTTGATTTATCTTGAGGATCATGACTGTAGGAAGCCATGCTGACTGCCCAACTGCCACACACTGAGAGGCAAAGCTCTTTGTGGTGAGGCAGCCATGGCTGCTAATGAGAGAAACTGCGTTGGTAACATGCCGTAATGATTATGTGTAACAGCAGTATTGAAGTCTGACATTAACAGTGTGGGTTTGGTAGGGGAAAAGGTAAACAAGGGAGAGTTAGGAGAGGAACTGAGTTGTGGCACCTGTAGGAACATGTCTGCTCTGCTTTTCGACATTGCAAAGTGTGCTGTCCATGCTCTTCACTACAAGCATGTCAACATACACCAACATGTATCACAGGGTGTTTTAAGTTGTGCACAGCACACACTAATCACTGCTGGAATTAAACTATTTCTTTCTTTTTCTATCATTCACTTCCCAAAATATCTATTTCTCTAGCAACAGCTAGAGATCTTAGGGATTTACAAGACTGGACGTTATCAGCATAGTAGTCCTAGCATAACAAAAAAAGCACTAATCCTTCAGTGAAGCTAATGTATTTGCAATGATTCATGGTATCATAAACAGCCCTTAGGGGAAGATTTGCCAAGGACCTTGGGGAAGGAAAAAAAAACTACACACACACACACAAACAAAAAAAAAAAAAACCCCACATTAAAAATAGGCTGTCTTTAGAAGGTTACCCTCAAACATCAAATTCTCCCCCTCCTTGCTTCAAGTTGATGGCATTGACTTGTTATGAAAACAGCATCAAGTTCAGAGACAAAAGAACACAAACACAGTTAAAAAAATTTCTACAGACCTCTGTGTATTGCAAGAGCTACACCTTCGCCCCACATGAAGTCTGCCCCATTCCATCTTATATTTTACAGGCCTACAATGAATAGATCTATTTCAGCATCTCTAGACATGGACTGCAGTCACCACACACAGCCCACGAGGACTCTGATTGAGGATTACATCATCCTAATTCACATGCTGCCACATAACAATCTTTCCTAGTTTAGCAACAAGGATGACACTCCCACAGCAGCCTGAAATACAAATTGGCAGACATCAGCCTGCAGTTTCAGCACCTGATGTGCAAACATTAAACAAAAATCAGGCCTTGAATAACCTACCAAGTACACTCTCAAGAAACATCTATTCAAAACCTTCTTGACCACATAAGTACAAGAAAGGTGCTCTTACACGATCACTGAATTGTTTATCCTATTACACTGACACTTCCAACTATGGATCAAATTGCTCAGCTCAACTGGGAATACTCACAGGCTTATATGAGGGTTGGTAGACCTGTCAAATTTTAATGACTGTGCCATATACTTCTACTCCATAAAGAATAAATGACAGTCAGAAATATTCACAGTTGGCCTTAGCTGACCAAGACTACTGCAACCAACACTCAGTACTACTACTATTTCACAAACAGCTGCTAAAGCCAGCCAGAAACTCCAGCAGCTACCAGACATTTCAGTAAAAACATGCTTTCCTCCCCACAACTTAGTATTTGGGGCTCAGTGGGGTACCACTGACTTGAAAACTATTTTTCAAATGAAAACAGGAGAATATCAGCAGTTTCAAAGGGATGCGAGTCCTCAAAGCTTCTCTAACTGGAATTGACCCGATTTATAAAAAAATCCTTTCAAAGGCTGGACTGGTTCCAACCCCTCTATGTCATGCTATTTTTATCCATTGCAGGGGATCTAAATGGAGTCACTACCCTCATCAGCAATGAGATGAAACTCCAGCATCCTACTGCAGGAATATTTTTGTGTATTTACTGCTCACTTGTATAGAAATAAAGCATGTAATCAGAAAGCCTAGAAAAATAACATGACTCCAAATGGAATACTTTGAATACCAGACAAAAAAAAACTTACATGCATCAGACTTTAGACACACTGGCTTTAATTTTTACTTAGAAGAACAAAGCATGAAATTTTCCAGGATATGCTTGAACTCATAGGATCAGAATAATGTACCTTCTGAATGATGGGTACAGCATTACTGATGTAACCCCGTACTACTGAACAGTTCATTTACTGAGTAATCATACACTGCCTCTAAGCTACAGATACCATACTGACAATGACATCGTGGCTTTAATGTAGTTTAAAATAACTCCAACATCTGAGGAGATAACTTCCCTAAGCGTGCCTATTTGCCTTCATGACTTTAATCACAGCAGCAGCACAGTTCCAAGTATGGAACAATATCACAGTCAGTCCTGTCCTCATCCATCTTGATCAATTCCCAAAAAGCAACACTTAAAAGCAATTGGCTCTGGACTGTGTGTTTGTGTTCATTTTGTTTCGGTTTTTTTTAAAGTCATTGTGTGTTAGTTAAGAGCTACACTTGAGAAATGTACTGAAATAAAAGTCCTCAGCCAGAGGCCAGAGCAGTGGTATATTCAGTTCATTGAGCAGGGTTCTATTTGGTTTTTCATTGCTTTAATTTTATACTTTTCAAAGGTGCATTCTCAATGAAGCAGAAGGGCATAAAGTTATGAAGCCAGCATGTACATGACTATAAAGTTAACTGGTTTTCAAATGTTCAAAAGAAAGAAATACATTAATTTCTGATTATGTTATAGCAACAAATGCCACCCCCACCCACCCCCCAAAATAAAACATGACTGAGAACTGATCCACACACTCTTTTTTTTTTTTTAATAACCATATCATCTTAGGCTGAAAATTACAATGTTTATTGTTTTGTGCATCTGACTCTAAAATATATCACACCCTTCATACTACAGAAGAATTTTTTTGCAGCCCTGGCTGAGGAAAACAAATGCACCAACCTGAGCAAAATGCATTTTTAAATACAAAGGTATGGAAAAGTTACAACACACCTAATAACCAGAAGAATAAATCTTTCAGCAAATGTTTATTGCAGTGTTAGTACAAATGAGAATGAAGAAAACCACTGAGAAATCAAAAGAGAAAGAAAAAGAGAATAAACTGGGATTCATAGCTGACTATTGATCCAGGACTCCGCATATCATTTCACAAATATGAAACTTCTTCCCAAATTTTATGCTCTTTTGATTGCTCACAGGAAGAAAGAGCTTTTTCCAGGAAATTTCCCAGTTCCATCATTCAGAAGAAATGTACACAAAGCACAACATTTATTTCAAGTCAATAATGTAAATGAGATCAAGCCATGTGTAACAGAATCTTCTCCGTAGTCCAGAGAGGTAAATATAGACATTTCTATGGACTTTTGTGGACTTTGTCTCAAAGCGTTTCAGTTCCAGAACAGCCCTGCTGGTGGCACAATTCAGGAATATAATGAAGACAGACCCATTCGGGAACAAGACTAAGCCACATCTCATCCAGGTCCAAACTACAGTTCATTTAAATCAAACACCACAGTAGAGATTACAACTAAAAACAACTGAGTTGCCTCTGAATTTCTCTCTTTCTTGAAAATATTACAAGTTTCAAGTTATCACTTTCAGAATTGCTTGGCTGGCTAGAGGCAGTGCTTCATATTTCATAGCTCATGTAGGATTCACAGGTTCAGAAACAGGGATTACTGTGCAGGTAATATATAGATATAATGCTACAGAAAAGGGTTCATGCTGTCCTTCAGAAGTTGGGTTTTTTTTCTTTCTGGCTAATGGATCACGATTTACTGCATTCAGAAGATGCTCCTGAATCTATCCATTGTAAGATAAAATAAATTGTGAGCTCAAGGATGGATGAGAAAGAGCACAGACAAAGAGTAAAAAACAAAGAACTCATTCCAAAATACAGAATGCATAAGCATTCAAACTGAAGGTAATGTATTTCAATTAACATAGTCTGCAACAAAGAACAACTTGGGGGGGGGGGGGGGGGGTGCATGAAAAAGCAAACACACAAACCAAACACACACTTTGCAGCAGCATGTGGCAGGATGATACACCAAATTCTTCTGCATACAAATTACTGATAAGAGTGCAAAATGTTTATTTATCACGGATTTAACCGACAAGATTACATACTGCAGAATAAACAGTCATACCAAGACCTCCCACTGGCACGGAAACAGATTTAAAATAATTTTGCAGTAGAAGGAGCAAAATGGAATCACTTACCATTAGTGTTGCGTTGCTGAAACTATCTGAAGAGTCAGCCCTCTGGAAACAAATTTTTCTATTGATAATTGACAGCTGATACAGTTTCAGGCAGTGGTGGTACACCAGGGAAAGACATGCTGCAGAAGCATTTCCTTCTCATTTAGCCTATCCCTTGCTCGGTTTAGATTTCTTTCTTAACCCTTTCTAGGTGTTTTTTCCCTGTGCTTTCGTTGAAAAGAGAAAAGCATGATATATATTATAAGAAAAGAATGCATTATTTCCCACTTTACTTGGAGTGTGACAAGAGCCGTGGGAAGAAAGTCAGTAGGATTTAGTCATAACAATAAGCTGAAGAGAAGTAAAATCTAAAAACAGAAAATGACTCAGTGACTGGGAAGGAGTTATACCACAGACATGAGGTACTGTAACAAGAACACTGATTTCTTCAAATGTAGAACGAAGAGGTCAAGACCACAATTACATCAAATAGCAGCAGAGAAGTAAACTAAAGAAGATGAATAGTTCAAAATTTGCTATAAGAAAACTGGTTAGGATTCCCTTCCAGCATTGGACCACTGGGACTGAGGCTTACAAATCAACCCTTTTTGGTTTCAGTGAGGCCAGCGTTACAACCTTATAAAGCAATCTTTAAACCAAATGAAATCTGAAGTTAAGTGATAGAGAAACATTACTTCCTTTCCTGGGATAACAATTTCTGTAGTATTCTGAAGCCATTCACATCGCTTAATTTGGCCAATTTACATCAATGAGAATTTTTTTCTGACATCATTTCACGTAACTTTTCTTTGTCACACTATTTTTCTTCCTTGTGCAGAAAAGATTGGTCTGACCTGAAAGCTCAGACCATTTTAATAAGGGTGGACTATGGACCATGAATGCCATCAGATAATAAAAATTAGGAAAATTATTTTGTTCAAATGGGTTATTTCTCCTCACAGAAAAAAGAAAGGGGGCAGGGACAACAAAGAAGGAAACTCTAGACAAATCAACTGCACTCCATTATGTCAGTTTTATAGCAGTTAGGCCCACTGCATTCCCAGGTAAGACCAACTACACCACTACTGTCACACCTGTTCTACAAAGTATTGTGGAGAGCCAGATCCTAGTAATATGGAGAAGGATATATTCACATAAACCTTTTGTAGTCCTATTAACTGTAGCACAATCCTTCTAGAATCATATACAGGTAGAATGAAGGTGGGAGCTGAATGTGCAAAGACTACAACATACTTAAAAGTCATTTCTTTACTTCCTCACCGTTAATTTGTAAGGGTTGTAAGATTGTAAGAGTAGATGATTTCTCTGAACCACAGATAATGTCTCTCTTGCTTACCCATTCAAATGAAACAGAAAATCAAACAGATCTGCATATTTGCACCATAAGCACAAAGAACTAAGGTTCTGAGAATTCAATAGCTCTATCAACAGTTTGTTGCCATTTTCCCCAGTCCATATGAAGTATGGTTCTCCCTTTCACACAAATCAGTACAATGAAATCCCACAGACAACATTGCAAGCACATTTATTCCTCGAATAGAAAGACATAACAATGGATTCATCTGTACAAATGTAGACCCTTAAAATTCAGATTTTTGAGCTAGTTTCTCTGGGCTGCCTTCACAGACAGCCTACATATAATCACTGTAGGCAGCTTCAGGTATCTAGATTATAGATGTATAAACCCTGGTGAGATGAATCCCAAGTTGCTCAGCATGACTCGCACTACTTAAAATAGATAACAAACAATAAAAACCACTAAGGATGAATGCCTCTACTCCATGATCAGACAGGTACATCTTCCAAAATTGAAGAAACTATTAATTCAAGGACTTTGAAACAGGGTGGGCATTATAGAAGAAAATTCAGTGCAACCAACTGAGACACAGTTGCCTGTGGAAGCATAGAACTGGGAGTGAAACGTGGACATCTATCCTGAAGTCTCTTCCCACAGACAACTTTTCCCCATGGCTCCTCATACTCTCTCAGTTCCAATTTTCTTACATCCAGCTGTTGCAGAGAGTCAGCCTCAACTGGACCATTAATCTATTGTCCTCAAACAGCTGGAACAGCATTCCACATGCATGTCCCATAACTGACAGAGTTACTTCTTTTTTAGTTATCAATGAACTAAATGGCATGCTATCTGCCTCAGACATTGCCAAACACCCACTGAGAAAAATGTCTTTATTTTAATTTCTTACAAATTTTATTTCATTTTCTCAGAAAATCAAAGACTTGCTTCTTATATATGTTTGTATTTCTGAGTGTTGCTTTAGGCAGAAAGGCCACAATGTCTTTCCTTTCCTCTTCATATCTAGAGGCAACGGAGGAAACTAATAAATAGACTTTTTTAAGCAACTGCTTGGGGTCATTAACTGCATCATTCTAAGCTGCTGTCCAGAATTTCAATCTAACTCTGCACTGTTCCTTTACTTCTATTTCTTCACTTGTGGATGCCACTCTGGGTCTACCTCATCATGCAGTCACTCTTCATTTTACTTACTGAAACTATCCTCTCCATCCCCAGAAACATTCTTTTCAGTATATGCTTCTATTTTCCATATTTTAAATGGTACAAAATGTACCAAAGTCAGTTCTCACATCACTCTTGTTCATTTTTAAGCAAGAAATTCTTTTATTCAACTTAACGTTAATGCTCACTAGTAATTTTTAGTCTCTCAAAGACTTCAAGTTGACATAAAGATAAGAAGTTAGGATAATATTATATCCCTTTAAAAAGCCACGTGAAATAAAACGCAGCAAAAGAGGGTGGTTTTTTCCTGAGTGAATAAATTGCACATCTCTCAGATCAATTCCATCAATAATTCATATGAAGTGTTTTAGCACATTTCTCCCACCCCCCACACTACCAAGATAAGCTTGAAAGATTAAAACAATATAACAAATTCACAGAAATTTCAAGTTTATGGAACACTAAACACAACAACCACCCATAAAATCAAAGAAAATAGAAGACTTCCATCACATAGCTCTATTCTGTATTTCTCAAGGAAAGTCCATTCAGAGCAAGCAATTTCCCCATCAAATCTGAGTCTTCTGCCCTGTCAGTCCACTTTTTTGTGCTCATAAATAGCATCTAGATCTGTGCCTCTTCACCTGCATGAATTCAGTATTAAGCATCTGATTTCATTTTTTCATGCTATACTCCAGTACTTCCACTGCACCCTGTAGGGATAGTACTGTGCTGGTTTTCAAGCACTAAAAATAAAACAAACACATGTCAACCCAAGGACAAAGTTGGAAGGAAACATACTTTAATGTAACCAAAGAAGAATATATTTAGCATTTTGCTACTAAGCAAGGATTAAAATAAACTTGTCAACACATTGCTGTACCTAACTGTGAAGCCCACACCCCACTCAATTCTTTCTGTGGCATTTATTATATATGAAAAGCAGATTTAGTCTTTATTTCTTCTTCAGAGTGACTGTTAGTACTCCTTTTCTCCCGCTGGCCAGAAGGGGCTTCTGAACTGCTGCGTCAAGCACTTCCATCCTTTTAGGCAGTCATTTTTTTCTATCAATTAACAGTAATGTAGCCATCTAAGGTGCATTTGAGCAATGGTGCATATTATACTTCAATCTGGAATCCTTCCAAAACCCAATACAAGCGTAAGTGGGAACTGGCATGCCTCTCACTCCACAAAAAGGAAAGTGAAAAATGAGTCCTAAATCATAATATTTCCTTTTGTATTTCTTTCATTATTATTCTTAATTTGGGCTTTCCATAAAGCAGCACTGGTTTTGCGTCCTCAGTGAAGAATGCTTATTAAAAAATCCTACGATTATATTCCCTAAATATTCCCTTTGAAGCAAAGATATTTTTTAAATGAATACCTATTTTTTAACATTCAAAACTATTTGAACTTCTATTTATAACACTGGGAGAAGAAACACAGTAACTGTATGCATAGGTCTTCATTTTGGAGATCCTGTGTTCTGATTAAAACTGATATTGAAGGCAAGAACCATGATGCCTGCTTTGTTTAGTCCTTTAAGACACAAAGCCAAAAATTTATTCTGTAATGTTAGAGCTTGTTTCCTGGCCTATGAAATTCAAGGCAAGAGCAAAAATGCTGATAAATGAGTATAAATTACTGAGGTAGTAATTCAAAACTAGTTTGCACAGCTGTATGAACGCTTAAGAGAGAAGGCTAGAAAGAACATTGGGAACAAGCAAAAAGCTAAGACTTAAACCTCTGCAGAACCTATAGTTTCCCACATTTACCACCAGGAAGAAGAGTATCCAGTAGACCGAGGCACTCCTGGTCTGGAATTGCTTCTGGCTCCAAGACGGGTGCTACTGTGGAACAGGATTTGTTCTAATACCCAACAGATTTAGAGATTGACAATGTTTTTAATCCCATATCCATTCTCAATTACAGATTATTTTCTTAGCCATCAGTGTAGTAGGCATCAACGAATTCCATTATGAAATTAAAATACATTAGTATTTTAAATATTAATGTTTAAAAGGTTCATTGGTTCCAGTAAACTTTAGAGGAAGCTTGTAATGTCTGTGAAAGGAGTAGTTGCAAAGTACCATTCTGGTTTTAGATAAGCATTAATGGAGCTCTAAAGAGCTTCCTTGTGCTTAATAAGGGCCATTTGAATCCTACTGCCAGAAGTCAAACAGCACCAATTAACTTCCTAGGCATGTAGAAAATAAAAGTGAATCCAAGGCTAAACAATCTAAAGCTCACATGGGAAAAACAAAATCCAGCTAATATCCTCCAATGTATACTCTGGTATTTACAATCCATTTTCTTAACTTTGACAGTTTATATACACCCTTCAAAATAAAAAGAACTCCCACTATCTTCATACAGACTCTAGCCCTCTTGTAGGAAAATACAACTATTCCCTCCCCCCTCTCATTAGAGAGTCACTGTGTCAGCTCTGGATGACGGAAATACCTCATCACAAACTAAAAGACTGACAAGCATTCATCTTTTTCTTCAGGGACTGATACAAAGCCTGTCTATACAATTCAGTGTCTTTATGATTTAGGATTGGCCAAAAAGTCACGACACTCCAAGGCAGTAATAGCACTCTAAATTTTCTCATCTAAATTTTCTTGGTTTTCTACGGATTTCCATTTTAAAACTGTGTCCTCAATTTGTATGAGATATCTGCAAGTATCTATTAAAAGCAAAAATACTCCTTAATACCACATTAAAACATAGCAAAGAGAAAATAAATAAATAAATCCAGAACATTAGAAGATGTGGAAATTCAGGAAATTCAAGAAATGACTCATTTGCCATATGTATCCTAGAGAGATTTTTAAAACTTATAACACATATCCACAGATGGAGATTTGAATCAAGAAATCTTTCAAGTCTTTCATGACGCTGACAATTTAGAGCAAGCATAATCAGCAGTCAGCATTACTCTGCCACATTTCACCTTCAAAAATATATTTATGGCTTTCATTATCAACATACAGAAGCATATAGATCTTAGAAAAAAAGGATCCTAACTATAGACAAGACTGCAAGATGGTTTAGTGTCTAACTGCTTGTTGACTAATTCATTTTCCAGACCTTCAGACCTGTCCACAGCATAATCTACACTGCTAATTTAACACTGTCGGCTTTGGAAGAGCGTGGGAACAAGCCCTGATTTGATTGCAAACCTGAGCCTCAGATTACTAAAATGATTGCTAGATTACTGGAATAATTACCTAATAACTGCTGACAGGTTTGATCTCCCAGACTCTTCTAACTCTCCCAAAGTGGTGGGCAGCTCCCTTCGGAAGTATGCAGAATGTATCCAACCATCACAAATATAGAAAGGGGTGTTTTTCTAAAAAAAAAATTAAAAAATGGAAAAGCTCATGTAATTCGCTGAAACTTTGTAACATTTTTCTTCAGAAAATCTGGCTTCAAATTATACTTCCATATGTCAGTATAGAGATTATATTTACTCACCATGTAAGAAGGTTTTTTACCTTTTTTTTTTTACCCTTTTACTCTTTTTTGACTTGTTTACTCACTAGCATAAAAACTGCTTTTGTCAGTTTCTGTTCAAAGTAGCACTGACACATATCCTATTTCTATTAAAAACTATACCCTAGTACTTAAAACATGGACAAAAGCATTTGCTGATGCCAAGGGACTGTAGCTTTTGAGATACTTTGTGGAATTTGTGAGGGATAACCAATACTCACACAGAAAAGTGCTTTTAGTCTTTCAAATGTGAAAGCAACTGGCATGATTTCTGTAAGTGTTATTTAGATAGGTACTAACACCCTGGTATATAAAATTAATGAGGAATTCAGGCAGGAAAGAATTAAGAGGGGCAGTCCTTGGGTAGCTTAGGGGTTTTTGAGAAGGAATAAAATCTGATTTTGATACTCAAACTGAAAATAGGTATGAAAGGCACAAAAGCAATCACTATATGGGACCTTCAGTCAGTTTCACAGAGTTCAGCAGTGCTACAAATTCAAATTACAGCACCAATTGCTTTTCCCTTTTGCTTACCAATTATGTGTGGTTTCAACAGCAGAAATTCAAAAGATTCCACAGACCACGAGCTTTCAACTAAGCACAGAAAGCACGGGAAGATACCTGACTTGCATCACCAGTGATTTAACTTGCTCTACATTTTAGCCTCCCCTGGGTACCACTGCCAGCAGACGATCCCGTTTTATCCTTAACCGGCTCGGAAGAGACCTGGCCGTACATGCGAAACGACCTGCACAGGTGATGGACTTCACCCGCAAAACTGGGGGGGCAAAGGGGAAGGTGTTAGGGTACATTAATACCTTTACACTCGAAACGGCTCCTTACGCCTCACACTGCGACACGCTCGCAGTTACCCTCCCCTCCCGACACGAGGGCTGCCCGCTGTAAGCAGGACACCCCGGTACAGGGCCGGGGCCCGGCTCCGCAGGCAGCACTTAGCCGTGCACCCGAGCAGCAGTGGGGTGCTCCCGTCCCAGCGCATCGCCCCCAGCCGAAGACAGACCGGTCTTCGGCACGGCACCCCGCGGCCGCGCTGCCCGCTCCCCGGCTCCTGCAGGCCCCCGGCTGGGCAGGGCAGCGCTGCCCTGCCCTTCCCTGCCGCACACCCTTCACGGACGGCGATGCTGAATCACGGCGGGCAGCCGCTCGGCCGGCTCTCCCCGCGAACGGCAGCCGAAAGCGGCGGGCCGAGAAGCTGCGGGTGAGGCGAAGCGCGGGCGGAGAGGGCGAGCGCCGCACCGATCCCCCTCGACCGTTACCTGTCGGCGCTCCAGCCCTCCCAGGCGACGCGGGGGTGGCGCGGGCCCCGCCGGTAGCGTGCTGCACCTCACGGGCGGCGCGGCCGGGCTCTCCCGGCTGCAGCATCCGAGCCGGGCACCGGCGGGAGGAGGAGCGGGACGCTACGGCGGGGAGCTGGGAGCAACCATTCCCCGAGAGGGGGCACCGCCGGCGGCCGGCCAGGCGGGGCGGCGAGGATGAGCCCTCCCCCAGAGGTACGTGCGAGGAGAGCGAGCCTGAGGGGAGGAGGGCGGTGCCCGCGGGCCGGGCGGCGCCAGGGGCGGTGGCCAGCCTTCCCGAGCCACCGGTCTCCCCCGCCGCCGCTCTCGGTGGAAGCGGCCCCCGCTGCCTCTACGCTCCAGGATGCGAGCCGAGGAGCTAGCAACCGCTCGGGGCCCGGGCCGCGAGTCGCGCTCCCCCCGGCGCCTGGCGAGGGGAACTTCGGGGCCTGGCTCCGGCTGACGGGAGGCGCCTCCAGACCCTGCGGGCGCTGCCCTGAGCGGGCAGGAGCGCGGGTCGGGCACTCCCCGCCGGCCCCGGCCACGGCTGGGAGCACCGAGCGGGCACCGCTGAAGGGTGCGAGGCTTCGGCCGTGGCAGCAGCGGTGCCTGCAGCAGGGCGGCCCGGGAGCTGCTGGCCGTTTGGGGCCAGGGGGCGGCCCTGGCACGTCCTGCCGTCACCTGTGGGCCTCTGCTGCTTTATCCGCGTTTTCAGGCCGTTTTTTTCGTTCTGCCCGCGTGGACTTGTAACCAGCGTTTCCCCGCGGTGCGCATAGCTGCTGTTCGCCACTCTGGGACAGCCACGTCAGTCTTTTCCTGAAATACTTCGCCTCCTAGCAAATGACCTAATGGGACAAATGCCTTAAAGATTAAAAAATGGGAAAACGTTTGTCAAATGAAGATTTTTTTTTATGCTTTTTTTTTTTTGGGGGGGGGGTATTATCAAAATAATTAAAACCTTGGAGAGAAAAACATCCCTATCTTTTCTGAAAATAATAAATAAAAGCCCAACTAAAATTTTTATCACGATAGATTATGCAATACCCTCTCTGTCTGTTTACCAAGATTCAACAGCAGTGGAAATCACTGTGACACTGGATTTAGGCTACTGTATGGTTGCTGTGGAACTAGCAGGAATCATTTACTGACTTACTGCTAATGCTTGGGGTTTTGGTTTGGTTTTTTTTTTTGTGGTTTATGAATATTATTTCATCCATATTATTACAGTCTTAACACCACATTTGTCATTACTACATACCTTTAAAATCAATTTCAGCCTAACTTTTTCTGCACAATCTCATGGCCAAAATAAGCCTTCTATGAGATCCTGTGTAACTGCCTTTTTGAGGTAGCTAGAAATAAACACATTCAGCAAGCTTAGTTTTAGTTTCCTTGGTCAGAAAATATCAGAAAGATATTTTCTTTGTTAAATTATGTGAAGCAACTTGAAATTTTTTATCAGCATTATGTTTCTTATTCTACTTTTAACATCTTGCAAAGTAAGCTAATACTTTAATAGGAACAGACTGTGGGCTTCTTCCAAGTACTAGAATGATTGTTAAGGACAGAAAGCCATACGAAAAATCCTTTAGGCAACCCTAGAGAGATTTCAGACTCTTTCCTCATGTGTAGAATGGATTTATAGCTTATAAAGTTCAAGAATTTCTTTTTACAGATATATTTTTGATCAGGTTTGATTACAGCTTACCTTGTGTTTCTTACTGATACACAGAAATTATCATTTACTTACCACTCAAACCTTTTGTAACCTTTTGTTATGGAAATTCACATGCTAGTTTGTGTAGGTGTTTGTATGAACAGATCTAAATTTTAATGCTAGAAATTCCATGCTAAAGCAGAGGCACTGGGATCTAAACTTGTCCCCATGTGAGCATTCTTCATTTTCCTCACAGCTGCGAGAAAGCTATGTTACAGGATGCTTGTAAGGAAAGGTTTGATTTTCTTTCCGTTAGTCATTTGGAATGCTGCCACTGACTGCAGATGAAAGCATTTACAAGGTTTACATGCATGGCATGTTATCTCCAGGTCAAAGCTTGCTTCAGGCCTACAGCAGATCCTGCCTACTTTCAGTGCCGTTTCCTTACCCCACGTCTCTACACCCCAAAGCCTGAGGTGCATCTCTCTGCTGAGCAAATTACATTGTTTATTACTATGTTATTAGTGGGAAGAGCAGCAAATCACAAATTGTACCCAGCTTTATAGTTTGCAGGCAAACCTGGAGCCTGGCAATACGACCCTGCCCTGCTCTGCTCCCGGGAGGCTTTTTCTAACGCTCTCCAAGGTCCAGCTAACACTTCCCCTTCCCAGAGAACAGCTGGTACAGCTGGGTGCCAGTCTCAGCTGGAAAGTCACAGCCTAGGACACAGCCTTCCAGCAAAGACCAGAGCCTGACAGTATAAACGCTTTTTCTCGTCTTCATTCCTGTGAGGCGTTAATCTCTTCCAGAATGTGCTTTTAGTTGTTGTTTCCCAGAAATGGATCAGATTTACTCTTTTTTTAATGCGATCTGCATTCTGAATCACTCTGAAAGTAGAGTGCCTCCATGTTGAAACAATAGAGCTAACAAAATTCAGTAAGAAACCAAAATAGGGTATTAAATATGCAGATGCTCAATTAGGAGTATTAGAGTTATTTTTAATATTGAGCTAGTTTAAACATTGAACATGGATGCACTTGAGAACAGATGTGACTAGATTATTATTGTCTATAGAACTATCAAAAATACCTGTTATGGCATGAAGATCATATGAATTTCTGAAACAAACATAGGCAAAACAGAAAACCAAAAAAATGCTTTCTCTGAAATCTACTCATTTCTATGAATTTTCTTATGTTTTTTCTTGCTTTTCCATCCAGGGATCCTGGGTACCTTTATGACTTTTAATTGTTATAGTAGAAGAACAGTGGGGGCAACCTGATCAATACTACCTTTCAGAGAAAAGTTGATTATTTGAGCACGGTTCCTATTTCACCTGTTGTGTTATTAATAATATATTCCCTGAATAATTATAAGCATTGCAATGCTGCATATATGTAATCCATCTCAAACCCAATAAATAATTTCTTCAAAATAGAAAAAGGATAATTAAATTCTCTCAAGAATACTGGTCTTTTAACAAAGTCATAATACAGGCTTTGAAATGCAAACATATTTATCCTGTCCATTCAACTTACAGAGCTGCAGTAGGATGCACGTCTGACATGGTCCAGAAAACTTGAAGTTGCATTTTGCCTCTCCTGTTGAAACAGGTTATGTCATCATGCAACTGTTATTGCTGAGGAATATCAAAAAGATGAAGTTTTAAAGCATTAAAAGTAACAAACATGACTTTCAAAAGCTTTGAAATAAAGCCAGCATTTAGCTATATAATAGGAAACTTAGCTATTCCAAGTGTTTTCTCTCTTGTTTGCATGACATTCAATCTTGGAATATATTTACTAAGTAGTTAATTATGCTTCTCTGAACAGGTGCATTTTGCCACTTGCTATAAAACTATGTCCAAACATAGTCTGTGCTGTCAAGAACCAACCATTTCCTAGTGCCTGACTAGAAAACATTACCAATAAAGAAACAAGGTTCAGTTCAAGTTCCCTTCCTTTATATTCCCCCAGGATTCTTGCTACAAGACTCCTCAGCCCCTAGTACTTTTTGCTTCAGAAAGCAACACCCATTTCTTTTATAAGCCATCTGCTCAGTGCATTAACAAAATCTGTGCAACAGCTTCCCAGCAACATCAGCACCTGCTGATAGGGGATGGGGTTTCAGGCAGATACTGCCAGCCTGTCACAGCTTCTTATCTCTCTAATCTTCAGAGCACTGTCTGGGATTATCTCCTGGAAATCAAATGCCCAGCAAAGATGGCTTGTTGGTTGTGGGTTTTTTTTTTTTTTTAATAAATCAGCAAACATGCTCTCAATTGAGTTCATTACCACTGTAAACATCCTTTATTATACAGATCAGTGGGAATTTACAAGCTGTAGCAGTACAATACTGACATAACGTAGCATTTCATATACAATAACTTTTTATAGTCATCACTCCAAATGCACTCTGGGTGAGATTCAGTACTGATGTAAGTAGATACCATAAAACCAAGGGTATCCATAGACTACAGTCAATTACAATCAAGCTTAACGGGGCCCCTTTCACGCATATTTTTGAACAGCTTTAAGATACAAGCACTCCTATGTTTAACCACAGAGTATTATTTCAGAGTATCTTGATCTGTTTAGTAATCAAAGCTTGGAGGTTTTTCTTCAAATAATATCTTAAAGTTCCCATCTGCTGTTTGCCCCGTTTAAGAAAAAGAGAGTCCAAGAACCTCAGCAGTTGGAGAGGTGTTTTTCTGTTGGACATTTATCAAGCCGTAAAAAAAAAATAAAAAAATATTATTTCCATTGTATGAAGGCTGTAAGATCAAATGAGGCATAAGATGAAGGAAAGGGTAAATTTATACCTGCTGATCAACTAAGTTAATGTGGGCATTCAGGAAATAAAAACAGTTTTCATAAATACAGATCGGGGTAAGATTCTGTCATTTAGGGCAAGTAAAGGCTAGTTATGCTATCGCTGAACTGAAGGCCCAAGCAGAAGGAGGGCTACTCCTCCTTCACAGTTGGACATAGAAATCAAACCATTATTTAAACAATATGGTCAGGAATCAGTGCAAAGTGGGAATGAGAGATTTCTGCCCGGCAAAATCATACTCTTAGTTCATTTGTCTCCATATCCATTTAATCCAGGCCTTACCAGGTATAACTGAGAATGGTTTCATATAGGTTTATTGAAAAAAGTCTGAAGTGATCAGTTCATTAATTTGATGTATTGCAGTGCAACAACTATCGTGCGTTATATTGTATTACTACCACCATAACCATTCTTAAAGATAATTGGTATCTAAGCTTTATGAGCTAAAGAAGCTCTAAATCTTTTGATTCAACCAACAGAGAAAAGTTTGCACTAATTTTCATTATTAGGGTCTAAATGCTTTGTTAATTTAAATTTGGGGTGGACGGGAAAGAATTAAATGATTTTGCATAGAATATTACAATTTGTTTAGATAGGCTAGTATACTTTTGCCATTAACAAAGCTTTAATTCACTTGAAAATACTGTACAAGAATTACAACATTCCTATGAGGTAAATATTATGCATCTCCATTAAGGCAATAGATACAGATTCAAATTTATTCCAATGGCATTGGTTCAATGTCATGTCAGCAATAAGCTTGTGTATCAGGTGAGTACATCATCAAAAGCCACACGAGATAATGATCTATGTACAAGGTTCAGAAAAATCTATTTTCAGCATTCGTCTAAATTTACTTCAATATTTGTACGCTGCTTGGGACATGACCTCTGAAGTCTCTGGCAGAATGAAGTGCACAAGTTCTCCCAGATCCTGTTCGTGTGCTCACTAGATTAAATATCAGTGTCTTACAAGATGTACTAATTTATAACCTTGTGATTTTTCTTAATCTAGTTTAAAATAATCTTCATACAATATCTTAAGCATTTGTATACTGCAGAGTATTCCCACAGTCAAATTAACTGGCAAAACCATTTCCAAAATCTTAATTGTAGGTACAAGTCTTTACCTTAGCTAAACTAAATAGAACTTCATACCAAAAAATGTAATATTTTTCATGCAAAAAGGACTATTGAAGAGCTGGTCTTAACTGAAATAGAACAGAATTGTATGCAGACTATTAATCAGCCGTTTGGATTTCATTATTACCATTAAAGCACTGAAATATGTTAGTTCTTCACTGTTTCTATATACAATTCTCAAAAATACTAGGTGATCCAAGAACCTCCTTATTTGGGCCTACCACTGTACCTCAAAACAGTTTTCAGCTGCATGGGTAACAGGTTTTGGGTTGTTCTAGAAAGCACTTTTCTTTTATACAACTGTACACTTACTTTGCAGTGTTGACACTTTTTAATGACAACGGGACTGTAGAATCCTTTGATATTTTTTTCTAGTATGTATTCTCCCCATCCTCCCCCCCCCCCCAAAATAAAATAAGAACATAATAGAATTTGTTTTACTTACAAAGGCATGATAGATGTATCTGTACCACAAAGTACACTGAAGAAGGGTCAAAATACTACCATATGCACAGTCATTTCACTGCTATGTAGGTGTTTGTGAGAAACCAGCATAATGAGATGACACTAGAATCAGTACTGACTTCTCCAGGGCAGCAAGATACAGAAATTTCATTAGCAGTAGAAAAGTCTCCTTAATACAGTTACTGCAAGATGCACCGGGCTGCATCATGCAAAGTCATGCCTGCTAGCCTGGCAAGGTAGGCAACTTGAAGCCAGCACACATCATTTCTCACCACTCAACCTGGGCAGCTTGGGTGGTCCTCAGAGCAGAGGATTTAAGAGTGATAGAAATGGCACAACATTTGTGGAGAGAGAAAGTGGAAGTTAACTGCAGCGGGGATAAGGACTATACATTTGCACTTACAGGAATGGTTAAGCATAGAATTATAGTAGCCTCTTTTGCAACGTACAATAAATCCTACCAAATCTCAGTTTGTGCTATACAGCACAAAGAAATGCAGGATCAGTACCTATTTAGATGGATCAGCTTTGCATAGGAGAAGTACAAAACATAGAAGGCACTGAGTGGAAGCACTCACTGGATCTGGGGTATGGGCAGCAGTATGGGTCTTCTGCATATTACATGAACCTTTAAGAGTTCAGATTTATATTACAAAGATGAGCCATGTCAAGGAGGCAGCAAGAACAGGGCTACTTGCTAGAAGAACATGCATCAGCAGAGATCCACAGCCCCAGGGACAAGCCCCACCACACCCAAGCAAAGTGCTCAAAACAAATCTGGCGATGGCAAACAGACCCAACCAAGAACCCATACCAAAAGGCAGTACCACGGTGATGAAGCAGGTCCAAGATCAGGTCTGAAAGCCAGTCTGTAGGCAAAGATAAGGTCCAACAGTTGTCAGGCAGGCCCATAATGATGAGGCAAGACTGATACCAAGCTGGGAAACCACCCTATAAGCTGGGGCTGAACAGGTACCATAGTCAGGCTGTGACTGCAGGAGATCAACACTGCTCTAACATAGCTCCAATAGAAAAGTGAGGGGCTCAGGGCTGAGCTTAAATGGAGCTCGTGAGCCCATGGGTGTGGTGGAAGCCCCAGGTGAGACTGGTGAGGGCCATTAGGGTTTATTAGTGCCCTCCTGCAGCAGGATTCAGAGGGATTTGGAGTGTTTTTCTTTTGAAATTTTGTATTATTTTTCATTTTGTGTTATTGTTCACAAGCAACTTTTTTATTTCATCTCTCATGTTAGCTTAATCAATATTTGTCTGGGTAGATATGTGATATTCAGTTCACAGTGTAGAAGGAACTTTCCTATTCAGCAACAGGGTTTTGTTTACCTAACCCTTTCAATCAGATCTTGCTTGCTATTTGCAACAGGAATATCTGGTTCTAGAAAAAATAAACAACATAGGGGTGAGCTTGCAGGAAAACTAAGAATAACCTAACATAGGTAGTATTTTCTGGGGGCTGAATAATGTCTACTTGCTCTTGTCACATCATTTTTAGAGACTGAAAATGTCTCTTTATTGTGTAGCATTCACCAACAGGAAATAAACTGAAGTGTGTGGAGTGAGGGCTTTTAAAATAGCACATTATGAAATGATCTCACTGAGTTTATGCGCATTTCCTACAAAAAAAAAAAAATAGCTTATCTTGAAAGCTGTTTTATCCCTCTTTAAGGTAATGAGTAGGATGCAAATGTAGAAAGGATAGCCTGATAATAACCCTCATTTCTTTGAAGCACAATGCTTCTGTTTAAAAATAGGAGAGTTTTTCAGCTGATGATCCACCACAGACAGTGATGGATGATGGGTTTACTACTCTCCAAGTCCCATCCTACCGCTATGTTGGACTAAAAGTTTATTTCAACAAAGCCTGGTAGAAGAAAAATGACTCAGTACAATTTCACATTTTATAAAGTACACTGGAATAGCAGGTCCATGAAGACTTTATAAGCTTTTTCCAGTCAAAGTTCCAACCACAGTTACACAAGATTGAAATTCATGTTCAATATAATTGTTATGCGTTTTCCCCCGTTTTGGCTCAGTTGTATATTCTGGTTACTTTGCTCTCATTTGAAAGACTTTATAAGACTTAGGATGATGTGAATTCAGATTACATAAACAAGAATTGATTTAAGTTCCCTTTTCTCTATCATAAAAATTAAGTGAAGACTGACATTCACAGGACTCAACCAGGAGTTCCAAATGATTTAATATTAATTTGTGAGATTCAGTTCATGTAATAAAGTTAACCCTTCAGACTTTTTCATCATTTAATCACAAAATCATAGGTTTTATACATGAAATAATATCACATTGTGCCATGAATATTTCATAGCTAAAGTTTAAGAGGTATATTTTTATATCAAGTGTAAGTTACAGAACTACAATGTTAACAAGAACTAAATAGAGATTTTATTCTTCAATATTACAGACATAAAATGGAGGTCAAAGTTAACTTGTTCATATATGACCTATCTATATGTATCTCCCACAGACAGCAATAATTTTATAGGCAGCAACAAAAGAGATGGATGTGTAGGAAGAGTATCACATTTTAAATCCAAATTTATTATTAGCAAAATAACATATATAGCAGTAATAGTGATAATTTTCTGAGGCAACTCATTGTAATGAAACACTGCCAGGGGAGGAGACAAACTTGACAAGCGTCTAATCTCATTTCTAACACATTATCCAAAAAAAAAAAAAAAAAAAAAGAATTCTAAAATACCAGAGACACAGAACCACCAGATTGTTTTGTTGGGGTTTTAATTCTGCAAAATTGTGCATAATAAAGAACCTGCTGTTTCATATCCACATGAATAAACTTCAAAATACTTATCAGTTAGCTAATATTTAACTGCTCTATTTATCATGTCTAATTTGCAACTCATATTGCAAAGGGTAACATTTTCACTCTTATTTGAATTTCCCCAGTATTTTTAATTCACTTTCTAATAGGCTTTTCAACTGGCTAAAGCTGTCGCCTCAAAAAGGCACAATAAAAACACTCTATCAAAATACAACAATGAGCAGAGTTGTCACTTTCGTATACTGAAAGTCTTCTTTCTCATATTCTTCTTTCATTATATATAAATTATTAATCAGAAAATACTCATGTCACAACAGAAGGCAATACAGAAAGCAAGAAAAAAAGCTATTGCCAGAAAACATGTTATTTTTATATATCCTAAATTAAAACAGACTGTAAAAGCATGAAACATTCCAAAAGAAATGGGAAAAGCAAGTCTCTGCAAAAGCATATATTTCCTCATACAGGTACGGTTATACCGGATCTGTCCACCCCCAAATGACCTAGTTTTTCCTCAGTGTCCCCAGCTTTTTGAAGACAACATGTTGTTCCAGTGATGTTTACAGGGATTGTCCTAAGCAACCAGATAAACCAGAGACGTCTAAAGAGGCCTGTCCTCTCTGTGCTATAGTCTCCAAAATCACAAAAAGGAAAGCTTTGCGAGCCCATGCCTGTGGAGAAATGCACAGCCTGAGGTGGGAGAATCCTGCAAATTCTTCACTACTATTTGTTACCGCAAAGAAACAAAAGACTGCTATCGTTATACTTTACATAGCCATGATCTGGGGCTTTGGTTCAGTCTATGGATTGTAATTTTTGTGAATATAATAGGTAATATTAACATAATTTACATTTCCTTATCTCATGGGATTTTTATGTCCAGGAAGAGATAGTGGTCATGTTATTGAGTGATTATGATTTATTATTTTAATTATGGTAGAAAACAGAGACCCTGTTCAAAATAAAGTCCCCGTTGGGATGCAGCTGTCCAAACATGTATTAGAAGACCAGAAATCTGCAAATTACTCCTTTCAAGAGCCATCAAGGAGTAGAGAGCTCCACACACAAAGGCAGGGATGAATCTGGACTATGCATGTATTGCCAAGATTGTAAGAAAATTACAGGTTCTCCTACTCATAAGCAACACTTTTTCTCTCCAAATGAAATAGGTTATATTCCTTACTACTTTCCTTTTTAAAAGACCATATTGCATATTTTCCTGTTGAATGAGGCAAGTTCTGCAAGTTCTGCAAGTTCTACAATTTCTCTTCCATAATGATATTGTCTGTTTTCCTTTCTCTGCACAGGTATGTGCTCCAATTCTGGCTTTGTTTTCTTCTCTCTTTACCATTTTCAGACTTTATTCTCCTCTGTTCTGCACTGTTTCATTCCTTTACTAGTTACCATGCTCTCCTCTCCATGGCAGGATGAAGCTGCCCTGCACAAGGGGTTCTTCTGCTCTGCCTGTACCAACTCCAGCCTTTCTCCTCTCTCTTGAAATCCCAGTTGCCATGGGACTGCCACTCTCCAACACCACTGAAACTTTCAGAAGCCTCTGACTTCATCTGTCTCACGCTGAGACTTATGGATGAAAAAGCACTACATAAACGATAAGTATTAGTATCAATTGTATTATTAATATTTGCACATTAAAAGATCATTATACAAACCATTTAGCTCCCTCTTCAAACAGGTAGTGGATAGAAAGGAAATATCCCTCCCCTGTCCTCCATAGGGAAGGTGCTTTTAACTGAAGAAGAGCAACATAACCTGCATTTATCATTCCTAAGACATTCTAGGAATAAATTATTTACCCAGGAGAACCATTTCTAACATGACTTTTGTACCCATTCAGTATATGGTCCTATGCTAACCTTGAGAGAATGGATATGGCTAATTATACTTTTGTCTCTGCAATAAATTGATGAAATGCTATGGCAGAAATGAAACAGACCATGTAAGCAAAATATTTTCTTTAAGGTAGTTTACGAGATGTAGCAGTTGGAAAAATAGAAATCCAGCCGAGGCTGAGTGTTGCAGGTAACATCCTGATGTCACTGATGACAAAACTTCATTTTGAGTATAAAGAAAGCAAGATTTTGTTCTAGACTTCACAAAAATACTTTCTCCTCAGCCTGTGTGTGTGTGTGTATGTGTATGTGTGTGTGTGTGTGTGTGTCAGGGGATTAGAAATCTCAATTGTGGTTTGTCTTTTCAGTAATGACCAGGTAGGGCCCCAGCCGATTTAGACATGCCTGCATCTTTATGTTCAACCTTATTAGTGAAAATAACATCTAATGTCCACGTTATTTGAAGGAAGCAAGAGATGCTGAACACCACCAAAGTGTGCTACTGAATTTCATTTAGAATCATAGAATCATAGAATAGTTAGGGTTGGAAAGGACATAAAGATCATCCAGTTCCACCCCCCTGCCATGGGCAGGGACACCTCACACTAAACCATCCCACATAAGGCTTCATCCAAACGGGCCTTGAACACCACCAGGGATGGAGCACTCACAACCTCCCTGGGCAACCAATTCCAGTGTCTCACCACCCTAACAGGAAAGAACTTCTCCTTATATCCAATCTAAATTTCCCCTGTTTAAGTTTTAACCCGTTACCCCTTGTCCTGTCACTACAGTCCCTGATGAAGAGTCCCTCCCCAGCATCCCTATAGGCCCCCTTCAGGTACTGGAAGGCTGCTATTAGGTCCCCACGCAGCCTTCTCTTCTTCAGGCTGAACAGCCCCAACTTTCTCAGCCTGTCTTCATACGGGAGGTGCTCCAGTCCCCTGACTGATTAGCTTTGTGAACTTTTACAAAATAATGATTCTGGTAGTAAATTTGCAGTACAGCGAAGGGAAAGAGCAAGTAAATAGTACAGGGTGGGAAAAGGGATAAAGGGAGGCCAAAAAGGATAGAAAAGGGGAAAAGCAGAGGGCAAGACTACAGGCATATTAAGTCTTTGAGGTACAGAAAATTACATTTCCTGGAGAAAGAAAAAAAAAATCATAATTTTAGCAATATAAAAAAGTAAAACTAGCAGGAAAAAAAGAAAACACTTTAAATCTGAGGATAATATTTACTGTGATAAAAAATAAAGTACACAGAATGGAAGATTTCTGAGGAGAGATATCAAAGGCCAAGAAAGCAGCTGTTTCAAGTTATCTACATATAAAATCCAATCACCTCTGAGTTCAAATGATGCACCTGAACATAACAAATAACTGCAGGCATTATTCCTAACATAGTCAGGCTTCTATACATCCTCTGTTAGAGACCTTGATGCATTGTCTTTACCAGAAATTATTTTAAAGGAAGTACAGCAACAAGAAATGCTTGAGGGTAACTTTTATATATAGACATTTATTGGTTAATATGTTACTTGGGAATGGATCTGCCCTTTGCAGAAAATGGAATGCATGGAGTTCTTTCATGCAAATGTGGTGATTAAGTGGTAAAACCTAATACCAATTAAAGATCCCAGTCTTTCCTATTCCTGCGAAACAAAAAAAAAAAGTATTTCATATGGTTACCATCTTTTCATATGGATTAAAAAAATAAAAGTTGCACTGGAAGCGCTATATTTATTTCAACTATTATAAGAAAATTAGTTCAACATTTCAGATGTGAAACAGTTTAAAGAAAATCTGGCTTGGACTAAATGCAAGTAGAATGCAAGTTCTCTGTTTCATAAGAAAAAAAAAATGCTTGAAAACATTCAATTTCTCTTTCTTGGTCTATCAGTCATGCATCTATCAAATACACAAAACGTACTAATATCAATGCACATTCTGCCAATGGCTTCTCAGATTCTGGAAATGAGAGGAAAAAGCTTTTACATTGAGATTTGCATTACAATTACTTGAAATAGCCACTTCTTTGTGCTGTGTTCTTTGTGTTAAAACCATAGATATTTCTCTTTCCAGCTTTGTCAAACACAAACCAAAAGTAGATCTACAAATACTAAATAAAATTTCTAAGTTGGTTTCTTGGCTGCTTTTTTTTCAGATGTAAAGTGGCTTTTACTGTTTGTTTCCTGCATGTTTTAGGGGGGTTGTTTCATCACTTTCACACCTATAAATATGGTACTGTAATTTTTTTGCTAAGTATTTCTCCTAATGAAAAGTTACTGGTCTAAATGTGCTTTTAGAGGTGCAGCTTTCTGACTTGTGTTAGGAAAAGGCACTGCAGACACATGATTAAAGAGTATCTGCTGTAATCTTCTGAGCTTGGAATGACTCCTCATTTGTTGTAGTAGCAATAAAAAGAAATCACAGAAAGACAGAAGAAATTGGAGCATTTAAAGTCTCAAACTCTGGAAATACCAGAAAATACTGGAAAAGAAGGCAAGAGCACTTAAATGTACATCTGGAACCAGTAAGTGTTATTTAAAAGCAAGTCAACCAGAAGGAGGTTTTCCTTCTGAAAATAGCAAGTGCTGATGCATTTGGCATATTTAACAGTTTCCAGCAATCCAAGCAAAGGAGGACATTCATGACGCTGCTACAAAAAAAATTGAGGACTATTGCATTCTAAATAAAATTGAAGCATATGAAAGTTATATGCTTTGAACCTGGAGCTTTAAAAGTATTTTGTAGTTTGTAAGGTTGGCGAGACAATTTTATCGATTACAGCTTTTACGATAAAGCATGGCATTAGCCTGCCTTAGGGTGAGATCTAATGAAGAATTGTAGATTAAAAAACAAACGCAACTTCCAACTTTAAAAAGCCACTGGTTTTCAACAGAAAGTGGAGCAAGTAATACAGAAATAGACTCCTGGGAGAAGCAGACTCCAGATGAGGTAATTCAGAATCTGCCAAGAAACTAGTACTCGAATAAGCGTTGGACTGGACAACACTCTGACACCTTAGATATGACCAAGAGCTTAAAATAGCATAAGACAAAGACATTAGAGGCAGAAAAGCATGAAGAGCTTGAAAGCATAAGCCAGGAATAACACCACAACTAAAACAGATGGGAGAAGCTGAATGTTAAGTGAAAGCTTGTATTAATTTGACTGCAAGTGCCAGGGGACTGAACCATGAACAAACTGCATGTTGCTGACACCTTTGCCTTGGATGACTGTTGTCTTAAGAATAAAGGACACTTTCAGAAAAAGATGTTATGTGCAGAAGAAATAATAACCATGAGAGCAAATATTACTTTCAATTAGCCGTATGTGTACAACTCCCAGTATTTCTAGGAACTGTGCTATAACCCTAAGAGAAAATCAACAGGTTGTAGAAAGATAAATGGATAAAATTACAGGTTTAGGAAAGTGATTTTGTTGCTGTTTAAAAAACCATGCTTCTAAAAGTTAGTAACAAACCAGGAAAAACATCTTAGACTGGTTTATTATTTTTGGATGGCATTACTAGAGATATTTCAGCTGAAGAGCTGATTATGCATTAAAAGGCTTTTTAGCTGGGCTTCTTTACCCAATACAGTGATATCTGACAGCAGGACACAATTTAAAGGACATACATTTGAGCAGAATACAGTGAAGTTTGGTTTTAGATATGTGACTACTAGTCCTCATCACTCCTAATTGATTGGGTGCAGAGTACAAAAGCCTGGTGAACCCTTTGTGTGAACTCTCTTGGTCAGAATTAAACTGACCTTCATCTAACATAGCCTATTTCACTTCCAAAGTTAAACTGAATTTCAAAGTGAAATTCACTTCCAAAGCCTAAATTGAATTAAGGTAATTTTTAATTTTGAAGAAAAATATATACTGAGGCATTTAATATACCGTAGTCTACTTTAAATTAATAGCTGTAGTTAACTTGGAGATCTCTGTAGAAAAGACCTAAAAGGGGAAATTAAAAAACACCACTATTTTTGCTATTTCATCTTCTTTCTTCTGTAAAACATGATTCAGAGTCTCAATATACTGCAAGAACAAACAAACATCAGTGTAATATTGATGACCTCCCAATTATGGTAAGCACACAGATAATGAAGTCAACTACCCTGAACGTGTTTTACTATATAGTTTTTTTAAACAGTTATGCATTTGAATAACTTCAACTGCATAAATAGTATTTCTAATCTGTGTGACTAGACTAGAATCTAATGTTAGACAACTATACCATCAATTTTAAGTTTCATTCCTTCTATAGTTCATGTGCAGCAATCCAAATCTGTTGCTGAACTACTAATATGACAAGAAAAAAAAAAAGGGCAATTTATTTTTTTTTTTATTTGGCTGTTTTTTCCTCCACTAGTTTTTTTTACTTGATCAATGGCACAGAAGTGCAGCAAACCAAGGTAATATAAAATATTTTGCTTTTCTTAGGCTGAGCAATCTATTATGGATTCCAAAAGTTTGGAACACCCGTGTAGAAAAGCAAAGGACTTCTAACAATGTGAATAAGGAAACTTTTAAAATGAGGCTAATGGCAGCCAGATACCCACAAAAGGATCACAAAGTCAGTCACAGAGGCAGGTCAGTAAGAATTTTCCTTAACAGTAATTAGCAATTTATTCTAAATCACAAATTTGCAGGCAGTACCTTCTACAAATATGGAATAATCTGCAGAACAATTATAAGCAACTGAAAAAAGTGCTGCTTGGCTGATAGCAAGACACTACACCCCCTCTCCCGAATGATCATAGGAGATAAAGGCCAAGAACTGAGCAGCTGGACTTGCCCATTAAGAAAGTCTGTAGTTTATCTCTGCAAAAACCATGTCTACATGTCTACTCAGAAGAACATTGATCACAAACCACCACCTGCCACCTTCCATGAATGAATATATAGCCACAATCCACAGAAAATTCAACAAATGCTGTCTTGTCAAGGGGCAATGCTGATAGCAAAAGCACAGACCATATATGCCTGTTTATTTATGTTTAAAACATTAGAAGAAAACCCACCTTGTAACTTTATGGCTTTTGAGAGGTTTGTGGTGAAATATGTGTAGTTAAAAATCAATCAGGGAATATATAAACCCTTTGCTTCTATGTTTACATGGTTTTCTTTGACCAGCAGCTATCTTAGGAAACATATAATGCCAAAAAGGGAAGATGAAGTGGTGAAGTGTTGGCTGCTGCTGTAAACTTCCTTTGGAATTTCTTGCTCTAGGTGTACCCAGTCACGTTGAAAGAAGCCCAAGTCACCCATAATTAAGAATCCTTCCTTCCTTGAACCAAAATGTCCCTCAAAATTGTAACAGTTAAACTGTCCTGAGGCTCCAGATTCCTTCTGGATTCACAGTCAGAGGGCATCAGAGACTATTTGTCAGGAGATCTGGCAGAGCAAGTTGTTGGCCAAGTTGCTCAGTTTCATTGTCGATTCAGGGGCTGGCAATATCAGATATTGTGGAAACATGATGTAAGACCTTTCACTCCTCTCTGTGAGGATGGGTCCTCAAAAGAAATGAATTGTTCATCAGTGGATTTGGCCTTACCTGCACAAAGATGTGCTTCATCAATTTCTGTATAGCTAGTACAGGAAGCAAGGGGAATTGCCATACTCCTGCTTTCATCCTTTCCCTTAGCACATCTACATGACATAACTGATATATTCTTGGCAGGGCTGAAATTATGCTGCAGTGATGAATATTCCTGTTTCTGGGTCAGAAGCTGTAAAATTTGGAAATAACTTCTACATTCACAAAGATATACATATGCTTCTTGGCACGTTAGCAACCTGCTAGAAAAACATCCCACGCTGGCAGAGCAGGGGTTAGCTGAGAGCAGGAAATGTGCCAACAGCCTGGAACAACCTGAAAGGAAAACAAACAGTTAAATGCCAAATATATCCGTCTGTTTAGGAGTAGAGAAGGAGGCTGCCAGGGGTACTCAAAGATGCAGGAATGAGATTTGGGGAACAGCAGTCAACGCCAGTATTCAAACCCTTGCACTGTACAGGCACTGCTGCAATGGGCATATAAAGACAATTACAACTAAGGCAGGTACATATTCATAACCCGAGCAGAGCCTACATCCTCAGGGTAGGAATTATCACTATAGATGGGCAAACCCATGAATCCCTTGGAGGCACACCGTAAATGCGAGGGAAGAAAATTAAGATGCATGATGATTTAAATTTAGTGACTCCTTTCAAATGTGTATTGACAACAACTGCTGTAGTTGCTACAGAAATGCCACTATCTCATCTAGAAATTGGAATAATTATGGAGTGAAATGATATGTGGCTCCAGAAGTAATTACCGTATGAAAAGGTGGTTTCCATTTAAAGCATGTGAGAGCCCTTGATCTAACAGAAATTTATCTTTTCTGTCCTGAAATAACCCTCTCATTTTTAGTTCTGAGTCCACGTAGCGTGGAATATGCAAGTTTCATGAGGGAACTGTACATCTGCTACAGAGTGTTAGGCTTAATCAGAGAAACAGATTGATCTTGCTAGGATATTCCTAATCAATAGTTCCCAACAAATATGTAGAAAAATTGATTAAAGCCCACTGTGAGTCACTGAAACTGCATCATTAAGTGTGTACCATTCTAAAACTGCTCAGCTGCCTTTCTTAGAGTACAGCTATTTTTTTTTTAATCTTACACAGATTAGCAAAACAAATGAAATTGGTATTTTATTTAGACTGCACCATTACTTAAATATCCTAACATATCCAAACAGAAGATGTTTCATATTTGCATGATTTGATTTTTTAACCAGTTGTGTTGCATGAAAGAAGACAAACTACTTTTGTACGAGCAGAGATACAGAGCATTTCAGCATCAGAGGATTTTACATAAGAAAACCAAAGGATTACATATAGGAAAATTAGGGCAAAGTGAAGATTAGGGCTAGAATAAGAGTTGATGCTCTGAATGCTACATAGTCTACAGTGGCCTGTTCTGCCATTATTTTATAGCTAAATTGAGTAAGTGGTGTGAACAAGAATGCAAATGTCTAGCCCTAAGTCTTTGTTTCTGTTACTTTCACTTAGACATGCAATGTTAATATCGTGGAAGTGGCTCATTTAATGTTTCACAGCACTGTTGACTTACATTTGCTATGTCGATTATGAAAGTGTTTGGGTATAAGCATTTACGCAAATCCTTCAGTGCTGCATGCGTATTCAAAGCATGTGCTTATTTGAGAACTAGTATGCATTGCTGCACATGTGTATGCGGTGCTACATGCGCGTATATTGGATTTTGCTGGAGTACCTGCAACGACCAGTTGATCCTTGTCCACCAAATCCCAAAAGGCTGTAATGATTACTGGACCTTGATGGATCCCCACTTATGCCACCTATGCAGTATAATTTGCTAGGGAAGGGATGAGCTGTAATGCCAGGAATATGCTAAAGATGCTGCAGCATACCTCATTTGTTAGTAATGCTACTGCTGTCTTCTCAAGGATATCAAAATGCCTGTCAGCACCTGGATGAAAATCAGCTGACTCAGATTCAATCTGGCCAAAATAAAAATTATGGTGGCTGGAACAGGAGCAATGTTTAAATACCTTTGCCTACCTGCAATACCATCTTCAGACATTTATATAAATACTACAGCACCTCAGGTTTCTGCTTTTTGTCATTGTCTGAGTGATGAAGATGGTCAATGCAGAAGTAGCCTACTCTTTTCCCAAGCTTAACTTCTCCTCCTGGTGCAGATCTGGCTATTGCAACCTTTGTGCCCTTCCCTGACAGAGTGAATTACCGATAATGAGCTGAACCTCTGGATCAGTGCTTAAGGAACACAGAGACTCCAGCTTTGACAAAATGGGACAGCCCTCTTAAACAATAGCAGCTTCTTTGCCCCCAGTGGTTTGCAGGTTATTTCTTTGCTATGTCTAAGCCACATTTCTGATCCTCAAAGCAATAAAGACCTGGCTGCCCCAGAGCCTGTTTCTTTAACCATAAAACCACAGGTACTCCTCTGAAGCAAGCAGTATCACACAGATCAGGATAATGCAAGTGAAAAGCAAGAGGAAGTCCCTCAACTGTAGTGTTCCTTGATAGAACTTCAACCTACAAAACATCAAGATAATTCAGGTAAGTGCTCCCAAAACTCTGCAGCTGGATAACCCAGGCAGCTTGTACCACTGCCAAGGTAGAAGAACACACTAGCTAGGTATGCCTAGTGTTCATACAGTGTGCTCCAGAGCAGTCACAGGAGACTGGAAACTTCCCAGAAGTATCTGCCTTCCTGTGCAGAAATTGGGAAGTGGATGTGTACAAAATCCCGTCTTAGGAAAGGTGATTCAGTATTAGGCCATGACAGCGTGCGCAGCACCAGCAGGCAGCCCACAGCATCAGGAGAGGGTTTTGGTAGCCCCTGCGGAAGGTGGTAGCTGGGATGGCTGCCGTCACAGCAGTTCATGGAGCCTGCAGCCTTGGAGAAACAATGCTGCCAGAACAGGCTGGGCATCACATAAACTGTCCTGGCAGAATATATATGGTTTGTGATCCCTAAGATTAGCACTTCTGCTCTCCACTATCCTCACTTTAAGGCACATAGAGCCTCCTTTTGGATAAGCATTTCCTTCCAGAGCTAAAACACTTTGAGTGTTTTACATGGTAAATATATATATTCAAAGAGTGCTATTATCAACTCGAAAGTCACAATACCGTTTGAAAATGCATAGTGTAGCTATTTATGACATGAGTGGCAGCGAAAGGGGGGAGTAAAAAAAAAACCCTCATTCCTGGCAGCTCTCTCACTCGGTATTTTTTTCCTGTAGTCTGTTGAGCCGTGTAAAAACAGTCTGTGAACAGGCGGCAAGCGCGACTTCCCTCATGCTCGCTGCCGCGCCGCAGCCTCGGCCAGGACGGGTAGGGAAGACCCAGCCCGCGGCCACGGGACGGCGGCCCCGCGGAGCGCGTATCCCCGAGCGGCCGGGGATGTTCCGGGGGATGCGGCCGAGCCCCAGGCGCGGGCGGGCGCAGCCGCAACGCCGCGCAGCGCTCGGCCGCTGGGGTCACCTTGGGCCCAGCACGCCGCGCCCCCGACCCACGAGCCGCGCACCGCGGGCGGGAGGGAGCTCTGGACAAAGGGCACGGGGCCGCCGCCACGCCGCTGCCCCGCGAGGCCGGGCGCTGGCCGGGGGTACGCGGAGGCGGCCGCGCCCCCGCCGCAGGCGCGGAGGCCGAGGGCAACCGGCCCGCCCCGGCCCTCCGTGAGCCATGGCTGGCACGGGCGAGCGCCGCCCCGAGCTCCTGTAGCTCCTTGTCTGCCCGTTCCCTCCTCCCCCCGGGCGCTGCGCCCGGGCCAGCGCCCCCCGCCTTCGGCAGCAGCGGAGCCCGGACCCGCGGGCGGCCGCATCCCGCGCCCCGCGCGCCCCCGGCGGGCGGCGTAGCAGGAGGAGGCACCGCCCCGGCCGTCATTTCCGCCGTGTGTCGGGGTGGGGGAGGGGGGCAGAGCTCGCCTCCTCCTCCGCGGCGGCCGGAGACACAGAGACCTAGCGCGGGGCGAGGGGAGCCCAGCCGCCGCCGCCGCGCCCGCGGGCCGCGCCGCCCCGCCAGCAGAGCCCTGCCCCCTGCCGCCGCAGCCGCCCGGCATACCTCCCGCCCCCCCGGCCCCGCGCCGCCTCGGCCCGGCCATGGGGAACGCAGCCACCGCCAAGAAGGGCAACGAGATCGAGAGCGGTGAGTGAGGGGGACCCGCCGCCTCCGCCCGGCGCCTAGCTCCGCTCCCCGAGGAGGGGCCGGCGGGCTGGGCCCGGCGCGCCCGCCCCGCGCCGCTGCCGCAGGCCCCGCGGCCTAGCGGTTGAGGCGCCGAGCCCCCCGCCCCGCGCAGGCCTGTGCGCGTCGGTCGCTGGCTCGGCGCGGCCTGCTCGTCCCCGCGGAGAGCTCGTCTCCGGGTTTAGCGCCGGAGACAAAACCAGGGATAAATCCGCCTGCGGCTGCCGGGCCCAGGCCGCCGCCGGGCCGCGCGTCCGGCTGTCCTGCAGCAGGTGTCCGTCCCTGGCCGAGGAGGAGCCGCTCCACGGCGGGGCCGGGGTGTCGGCGGGCAGGTGTCAGCGCCTCCGCCGGTCTCCATCCTGGCCCCGGCCAGCTCGCTTTCCCCACCCATGAACACACCCTTGCCGGCGGGGGAGGCCGCCCGCCGCGCCGCGCACCGTCTGCGGCGGGAGGGTTTTCATCCCGCTGCGGAGAATGTAGGTCAGAAACTCCTGAGCCTGCCCGGATCGTGCGGCCCCGGTGACCCCGCCGGTGCTGCCGCTCCCCGGGGCTCGGCCCCAGCCCCGCGGCGTGTTTACATCGGGAGCGCGCCGGGAGAGCAAACGCTGTTCTCCGGATCCGTGGGTAAAATGGAAGACAAAAGCACTGATCCGAACTTGTCATTGCAGGGTGCTTTTTGCTGTTTTTGTTTTCTTCTTCCTAAATATTTCAGCGTAATCTTAAAATGTTATAAAGCTGATTCAGTTGGGGGGAGGAATACAGACTTTATTTTTAGCAAGTTAACTTCCTTACTTTGCTTCTAGTGGAAAACTTCGGGTATGTTTGTGATGGATAAGAGAAAAGCCAAGATGTAGAGAGCAGCCGGTTGTGCAAGCTCAGTGTTCCTACAACAATACCCTTTGTTACTGGAAATTCCTTGGGCCGTGTTAAAGTGGAAAGAAGTTTAAACATCCAAGTTACTTTTTTCTTTTTCTTTTTTTTTTTTTTTTTGGCAATTTGTTTACTTTTTGAGTGTTTACTACTTGAGGCTTGAAGTAGAACCGAGTAACCCTATTTGTGAAGGCTAGCACCTACCCACGTATTCCTCTGCTCCCGGGGAGCTGTATGGGTGTCTCCAGATGTGGGACCCGGGCTCTGCTTCACCTTCCCAGTCCTGCTCTCTGTTTTTGCCTTCCAGTTCTTGCATCTTATCTCACTATTATTATTATTATAGACTTCACAACCCAAATGTTTGTGAGTATTTGACCATTACTTTTTAGTGGTTTTTATTTATCAGAGTGCATTAATTTTTGATAGGGAGTATTTTAGCCTACCTATAAAGATATGTGTGGAGAAAGAGAGGGAGAGTGGGTGGGTTGTTTTAAGTACTTCAGATCACAACACTGCATTTTGTACTTCATAGTGGCTGTATCGTTATTAATCTGTACAGTTAAATAACACTACACCACGCAGTGTTTACTTCTAATTCTTAATAAATTGTTTTCTTATGTTACCAAATACAGTGATTTTTAGGTTGCAGGGGGAGTTTGCTTCAGAACTCCTCTCTCCTTTTATTAGAGTTTAAAAATGAAATGGCACTGAAAGTATCAAGCTCAGATGTTCAGTTACTCAGTATATTTAGCAGCAGAAAGCTCTGTAAGGTTTCAGCTTCTCTTTCTTCATCATTGCCATCCTGCTAGGAAAGACCAGGATTCACTTACTATGGAGAATCAATAGTATATGAATACTATATGTATAGACACATAATAAATTACTAGAAACAAGACTTGTTTTACTGGTAGTGAAAGTTGGCGTGTAGTTTATTGATACAATACATGAACGTTGAAAACTGAGAGAACATAAAATGTGACAGAGCTTCATTATTTCTGATATGCATATGCATGGTTGGAGCAGTTTTCCTGGTTTGTGTGTTAAGTGTCCTTAGTAGCACATATTCTAAACTTCAGAACTCTGAAAATGAAGTTATTTGAAGTGGTAAGAGAAAAATATCCAGGTTTGACTCATAAAGGTGATGTTATGCCCTTGATCTGTGCATGGAGCTTATGGTATTGTGTGGATCAAGGACATGCTAAGGTCCCTGAAAGAACAATGAAGGGTAACGCAGCTTCCACTGATAACTATACTTCATGAAGTTCATGAAGTGTAATTTGAGACCTCTTTCACTATCTGTGGTCAGCACAGTAAATGCGGTTCACCTCACCGTGGCCCTTACATTCTTCTTGTTTACTTTAGCTTTCCATGTATATTCCGATACCTTCAATACTTGTTACTTCACTTGGGCTGCAAAGAGGAATAAAACCAGTTATGGGTGAACACAAGTAATAGAATGGAGCAAATGTTTCAGAGTGTTTCTAGGCAGAAGTTGCAGCTGAATGAAATCTGAATGCTGGTTAATTTTCTTCAGTCTAGCCACCAAAAAACTGAACCGGGCTTGCACAGTAGGGTGAGATACATGGCTGTATAGACAGAAGATGGGAAACTTCAGCGTAGTCTCTTAAGGCTTTCCTTCCATGCCCTTCTGTTCCAGATTCTCCTAATATGCAGTGGCTTTTGATTTGGAGGACCAAAATAAGAAGTGATCCTTTACAGAAGAGAAGCTTAAGGGTTCTCTACCTGTTTTAAATGGGTTCATGGTTTTCCACAGGGCACAGCAGCCTGCAAATTCTGAGGGTCTTTTAGAATAACAGTGTGTTTTTCATTTGGAATCTGAAGAGACACAGTCGTTAGCTTTCTGAAAAGTTTGACAAAGTTTGATCCCTCATCCTAATATTTGTCGAATTATTCGTTGATTGGGTTTGCTGGGGTTCTTTTTTCTGTTGATGATTTATAGTAGTTGAGAACTTCTTTTGCAACCCATGAGTTAAAAATGTCAACATGTAGTAGATTAAATATTAAAAAAAAAAAAAAAAGCCACAGGCAGTCTACCTTAACTTGTTGCAATTACTGTAGGAAAATGTTAGCTGCTTTAATATTCATTGTCTTGGAATCATTTGTTGAAGTAGCACACAACATAAAATAAATGTAACTACAACGCATCTCTCGAGTTTAAAAAAGGTTATATTGTATTTTTTTAACCCAGTAAGTGAATCTGTTACTTCCAAGATCGTTATTGGTTTTATATGAAACAGGAATGTTTTAACTTTGCTAGAACTAGTTTATGAACTGGAATGAATGTAAGCCCTTCAAATTGTAAAGTTTATAGAAAGCTGTAGCATTGGGGTTTTTGGTGTTTCATTTTTTTTCCTTCAGGTAACTTGATAATACAGATTTTTTTTTTTTTAAATAATTACAGTGTGTGCCTCTGAATTATTTGCCCCTTTAGATGTGCAAGATAATGTCATACATGATAGCAAAAAGTTTGTTTAGAAATTAATTAGTAATCTCACAGGTGTTTTGTTTGGTTTGTTTTTTCCTAGATTCATTCATACTTAGCTGTGATTTTGTCTGTTTCTTTTTAATCACCAATCTGGATTAGAGACCAGGTGATTAGAACACAGTTTTGAGTGACTGGCAGATACGTATACTTCCTCTTCTTCCGACAGATCTTGAAACCACATAGGCTTGGCTTCTGGGTTATGTTAGCCAGGATTCAAATGATCTTTGCTGCTTTTTCTATAGCAATATGTGGTAGTAAATTCCTATTACAATGTATGCTTAAAATTAAACTATACATGATTTTCAAAGCATAAGTTGGTACACATACCTTCTTACCTGGTAGCTGTATCTCCAGCTTCTAGTGCAGGAGGAATTTATTAATCTAGAATGGCTTTACTAACTTCGACTTCTGTGGTCTTTAAATACCCAAGTACAGTGTGTGTGATGTGTATTCTGCATGTGAGTTTTATGTTCATTCACTCCTCCTCAAAGTGTTCCCACTACAATATATTCAGTATGACAGAGTTCCTATTATAGTCAATTCTTCCCTTTTTAACTCTTCTAATTATTCTGTAAGTAGTGCTTCTTGAATGTGCTTGACAGGAAGATGCAGCCTCCTTCATTTTCCTTTGCCAGTAGATTTTAACTTCCTCGGGGGACATTTCTTGGAACTAAGATTTACTTCTTTTTATTATTATTATTATTACTATTTTTATTTCTTATTTTTCATGTGCATTCAGTGCTGGGTCATTCTGCTGTATTTACTCATTGAGGACCAAAAGAGACCACAAGTTTCTTTCTTGTAAAGACTGGATGAGGCAAAGCTCTGTTGTTACTGACCATGATTAGATTAAAATCAGTGAAGTGGAGGTGAAAAGCAACTTGTCTATTACTTTTCCAAGCTTGCCAATTCCCTGTGACTCTTCCAGAGACCTTGTTTCAGTGTTTTTAAGTCTGGTATTGTTCAACAGTTGTTTTTCTTTTGCTCTGTGTGTTTATGCTCTCTGATTTTGAAATGGATAGCTTTTGAGGCCTTGCTTACACATTCTAGAAACATCAGCTATAGTATGTGTTGTATAAATAGTAGTTAACAATATATATATTCCAGTGATGCTGGAATGAACTGTATGGGTAACATCTCTAAATGATGCATAAAAAGCTTCTTTCCTTATACTTTTGGGCTTGTATTGTCTTACTATTCATCAGTTGGGTTTCAGCAATAAGGAATTCTCAGCATTGTCTGAATATCAGGAGTACTTATAATTATCTGCTGAAGAACTAAAAATTCCTTTGCTGTAATAACCAATGTAAGACTGCCAGTACGCACCATATGAAAAGAGGTACCATTTGAAAATTCTGCTTTAATTAAAATCAAAATGGTTATTCACAGCTTGGACTAGCAAAAGAGAGGCTATCATTCAGTAAACGGTAGACACATGGTAGCATAACAAAAGGTCAGAAGGACCTCCAAGTGACAAATCAGTTTATGCATTTAGCTGTTGCAGTTGGGCCTTTATTACAGCCTCAGACGACTTTAAAGATGGAATATTTAAAATTACTTGACATTCGCTTGTTGCTGGCTTGCTTTAGTGTCGTTCATTTACCCATGTATCCGCATTCATAGAAATGAAACAGTCAAAAGTAATATCTTCAAAAATACTCAGATTTCTCATATTTTTGGCAGCAGTCACATTGTTCCTTAGTGTAATTAAGGCTGTGTCCGTGCTGCAAAAGCTGTCTCATTAGTACAGGGAGCAGAATGTGGACAGAGAAGTAAGTGAAAAACCTGTGAGGTCGCAACACTGCAAGTTATGGTGTTGCAGGCTGCCCTGCTTTGCAGTGTGTGTCAGGCTGTCGGGGAGTCTTCTTCAGTTAGTTAATTTCTTCTGTAACTGACACATCTGTCCTTTGGACAGAGCTGTGGAAAGGCCTTTGGATAGCTGTCAGATTTTACGTGTTTTGCCTGCATCCTTACTTTAGACATCATGAAGGGCTTGTTTGCCCAGAAGCTCTTTTTTTAAAAAACTACAGCAGTTAGTTTAATAAAGGATATTGTCTCTGCTACACAGCAGGCTAGTTCCGATCAGATCCAAGTATAGTGCATATTTTTAATCAGTGCTTCTGCTCATTGAAGCTTGCAGAGCATTCAGTGTTAGGAACCTTGAGTCCGTGAGGATTTTTCTTATAAACTTGTAAAACTTAGGGCTAGAGCTTTGCAGAGTCTGCCCTGCAGTGCTGCTCTCAAGCTTTGTTGCAGGTGCAAGGTGCTATTTCATAAGCATTTCTATCAGCTGCAGTTCTGCTTTCCTGTGCCTGCCACTTCTCCTGCCTCTGTGCCCTCAAGTGTGCTGGAGCAACTGTTTATGAGACAACAAGGTGAACTGAATTTGAGATTGATCTAGGTTAAAAATAACCCTGCAGAAAAGGGAAAGCAGAAGAGACTTACTTAACCTGGATCAGCTTCCTGATCCAGTTCACTGCAGCTGCCCTAGCAGTTGTACCAGTGCAGGTATGACACAGAGGTGGCACTGGATAGCAGGAACAAAATAGGGGCTGCCTGACCTACTGCTCTTGCCAAAAGGAGAGCTGTGGTGGTGTGGTTTCAGGCTGTACTGCAAGTCTTTTCCTACCGTAGATGGTTTCTACATTGTGAGGTAGAAATGCTTCCTGGAGAATGGGAGAGAGGACAAAGTAGCAGTGAAACTGTTGAGGAGGTAAGTGAAGCGAGAAATGTGTTGTCTTAGGAGTTTTGAAACTAGAATATAAAATCATAAAATTATTTCCTTTTTTTCCTTTCTTTTTTTCCCCCCTTCTTTCCCTACTGCCGGTATGGTTGGGAAAGGATTACACACATTCCTCTGTGTAATTTTATTTATTTGTGTTATCCTGGTGTTCAGTAGGGCTGGTCGTGAATCAGGACCCCATTTTGTTTATACAAACACCAAGCAGACAATTTATTCTTCCAAACCTACATGTTTTTTGTTGTTGGGAAATACAAGGTGAGACTATTCATCTATGTAGCAGGAGAATCAGTATAAAGCAATTTGAAGGTATGTTTGTAGATGTTGCTGTGCAGGAAGCTGAAAGGAAGATACTGGGGTAGCCATGTCTGTGGTGTTCAGGATCAGCAGCAGTAAATGACGGCCTCTTCAGTGCTTGGTTGAGCCTGTCTCTTTGCCGTCCTGCTTGCTGTTTCTTCAGCATCGCAGCAGAAGAGTGTCCACTGAGAGTAAGGTGTCACAAAACGGCTGAGCCCATTTGGTGGCTTGTACTGTTGAAAAACCTGGTTTTATTCCTAGACGCTTCACAAGTCAGAGTTCAAGTGTTCTTTTTCTGATGCATTGATAAGCTGTTTTACATAGGCAGAAAATCACATGGGTTTTATCTCTTTGGTTATCTATAATTATTTTGCATGCCAGATCAATTTGTTGAGGTGTTAGATGGCAATAGACAGATTCAAAGGAAGCGCTGAAAGCCCTGTTGTTGATGAAATGGTGAGGTGGCAAAGTCTCTTTTCTTAGCACTGAACTATTAGATTAACTCAACAGTTTCCTAAGACCTGACTCTGCTAACTTGGAAGTGATTACTCTAAACTACCCCATTGTCTGCCTTTGTTCATATAATTAATTATTTCAAGGCTTGAAGGTTCTAGTGAGAGATGTTAGCATGTAGCAGTTAGACTTTTTAAATCTTTTAGAATTATGTGAAGATAGAGGAAAAAATGGCAAAACATGACTTCTTTGCATCTCCATACTTAGCATATAGATCTTTAAAACAATAGTATTTTAGAAGAGTTTTTTTGTTTAGTTTTATCACTTTGTATTTAGTTTCAGGGTTTTTTTTTGCCAATTTGGTATTCAAACTAAGAAATGTTCCAAAGTTTTTATTCATTCGTTTTCTCATCCTTACACTATTTTCAAATTTTTCCCTGTCCAGAGGGGTTAATCCGTAACCATAGAGGGCTTGCTAGCTTGTGATATAATGAGTTCTGGTATGTATTCTTAGATACACATGTAGTAAGTGAGGTTTAGACTAACTCTGTGGGTTGCTTAATGTTTTACCTTGTAATAAAGGTGTGGAAACACCTTGTCAGTTTTGGTTTATGGTGGTTTGGTTTTGTTTTAAAAAAGCCACAGATTTTGTGACTTCAGGCTAAACTGCTTTGTTTTCAGTGGTTCTTTACATTGGGGTATCATCTGTCTGTAATTTTGAGCCATAGTTTTGAATGTTTTAGAAAATCTTTTGGAAAATCATAGAGGTATATAAATACACTCTTCTTGTTAAACTGGCCTCCAGACTCTGAGAAGGCAAAAATCTTTTCCATGACATAGCTGTTCTCTACCAGAGAAAGCCTGATGGGCATTTTGAGCCCAGTTGTCTCCTTAGGAAGGGCACAGAAATACTGTTCTATTTTGCACTGTTTCTTCTGAGAGATAGGGCATCTGTGTGATAGACCAACACTGAAATGTTTCATGTGATGTTAAAACAAGCGTCACAGAAAATCATCCTTCAACACGCTGAGGTGAACGAATATCTAATCTGCTGGGAGGTTTGTAGAGGTAAATGTTAGTTTAGTTATCCCTCTGCCTCTTGCTAACTTTTTGTTAAAATACTGTAAGGTTTAAACAGAGGACATCAGGAACTTCTTGTTTATTTTCATTCAAGTTAGGCTGTTTCCAGCAAGTATATACTTGTTAACCTACTGCACTTGCTGTTAGCACTTGTCTGGAAACCCACAGTCTTCCACAGCTGCAGAGTGGTTCACAAAATTAAAACGAAGGAAACTGCATTTCTGGCACGAAGATGGAAACTTTAAAGATAGGAAAGATTGTTATTTTGCCTGTGCCCAGAATCCGTTGCTCTTACCTCTCATGAAATGACATAATTAAGGGTGTATGTACTCGGATACATCAGCAGGTGCATTGTAATAGTAATTAATGTTAGTTTTGATTACTATGATATTAGGCAGTTTGAAATTCTTTGTTTGTCTTCTAGCAGGTAACAGTAATAGGTTTACTGTCTATTTAAATTCTAATTGTTAAGCATATGATAATCTAGCCTTACTTTGCACAGGGGGAAATGTGACTTAACTTCACCAAAGTCTATCATTAAGATGAAGTTTTTAATGCAAATTAACTGCATTCAAGCATTTTATTAACTGATCCATAGATTAAATGTGGAGCCTGGAGGTTTTAATCAGGGTTTCTTATTGAAAAACAGGGTAGGTGGTGAGAGCGAAAAAAAGCGTTCCATATTTAAAATCATGCCAAACTAATTTAAAAGATCATGGTATTTGCTTGTAACAGGTGTCATTATGATGAAAGGAGGTAAGTTTTCATTGACTAGTTGAGGAATGTCAGGCAGTTTTTAAAAATCAGTGCTTCTGACATACATTTGGTCCTTGTGAAAGCTTGTGTAATGAGAAGTAGGGGTCTCACTGGAATTGAGGGCTGTGCATGCACTGCAATCCCAGTACTGGTACTCCGCTTTGGGCATTACGGATTAGACATCCTAAAGCAGTAGGCTGCAACATGCATAGAATAGAATCATAGAATAGTTAGGGTTGGAAAGGACCTCAAGATCATCTAGTTCCAACCCCCCTGCCATGGACAGGGACACCTCACACTAAACCATCCCACACAAGGCTTCATCCAAACTGGCCTTGAACACCACCAGGGATGGAGCACTCACAACCTCCCTGGGCAACCGATTCCGGTGTCTCACCACCCTAACAGGAAAGAATTTCCTCCTTATATCCAATTTAAACTTCCCCTGTTTAAGTTTTAACCCGTTACCCCTTGTCCTGTCACTACAGTCCCTGACAAAGAGTCCCTCCCCAGCATCCCTATAGGCCCCCTTCAGGTACTGGAAGGCTGCTATTAGGTCTCCATGCAGCCTTCTCTTCTCCAGGCTGAACAGCCCCAACTTCCTCAGCCTGTCTTCATACGGGAGGTGCATCCCTTGGTCAAACTAGTTTCTCTCTATAGCTTAAATATATGCATTGTAGTGGTAGTTGATGATGTGAACTGAACTTCAGAGTGAAATAAGGTGCTAAATTATTAAGTTGAATAGCTTATATGAATATCAAATTGCAAAACAAGTAAGTCTTGTGATTAGTTTAAGTCTATAACAGCTTCATAGGCTAAGGAGTTGCCTGGGAGGCTCAGGGTTTATCGTGCTTTTTAATGGTTCTTATGGTTGTCTAGTGGTTCTCTTGCAAATTAGCAGACATTTTTTATCTCTCAGTCTCTTGAGGACTAGTGATCAGATGCAAAACTGACACAAAGCCAAAATTAACTTAATTTTTACAAAGGTTACGCCAATACCTAATAACAGTTCAATTTTCATCTAAATTTTGTCAATTGTTATGACACACTTTCTGCCAAAAGATTTCTCTTTTGATGCTACCTACATCATAATCCAACTGCTCATTTAGTATGAAGAAATTATTTAATTCACATATTAACTTATCTTTTTTTGTATTGGACTCCAAGGTAGAACATTCTTGAACTTTAAATTAGTATGTCCAAGGCGTTGGGTTTTTTTTTATCTCCCTCTGTTTTCATGACTCATAACATTTGTTACCATTTGTAGGTAGCGAACATACTAAACATGTTGCATCTGAGGCGAGTACTCAGGAAAAGCTTGGCAAGGATGGCAAAAGGTGCTGAATGATTTCCATATGAAGAATTACTATGTGACATCTATCTAGAATCGGCAGAGGATATGATCTGTAAAATTACCAATCTCTGTGTGGCATGAGAAATGAGAAGTGTCCTATACTTGCCCTGTTCTTGCTTTTGTTAAGCAGTCACTTTGAGTCACTGTTTCTGTTGGCTTTTTCCTTTGGGACAGATACCAATTTAGTCCTAATAAAACACTAGAGCCTGCCTTGAGATGAGGAACTACACAAAAAGAGGGTGGAGAGAAACCAGGCAACAGCTAGTAAAAAAAGTGTGAGTCAAGAAATTTAAAAACAGGGAAATAAAAGGAACCCTTAGCGGAGTATAGTAAGGGTCTTGTCTGTGTTGTTCTGCCCTGGAAGAGGGAGCTGATGAAAGCTAGCCAGAGATGTTCTGCCTGAAGAGGTAGAAGTAAATGCCAAAGGTGTCAGGGTCATCCTGTGAAGCTTCTTCCTCCTAGTTGCAGCTTGGGCAGAGCCAGTGGAGTTGATGAAGAGATCCTGCATCACATAGAGCCTTAGATAGGAAGTGCATAAACATAAAGGTGAGCTAAGAGAATCTTAAGAGATTTTGGAGAAGCTGGAGGAGGTGTTGCTATTTGTCCCACTCAGGCCATGGCACGTGTGTGTTCTACAGGGAGTTAAGCTCTTGGGACTTCATTAGCAGTATGGATGTGCCTATTCTTTAAAGTATTTTTCCTGGCTGGGCTCTGGATGTAGCCCAGGGTACAAGCCGGTACACCTGGCATCTTGCTTCTTCTGATGGTAGGAGATCTTGTCTCCTGTCTGGGCAGGGACAAAGGTGAGAAAGTGAAGTATGAATGCATAGTGGAGTTTTCCAAGACAAGGTGGGAAGATGAACTGGATGTCATGAAGCTGATTACAGATACTGTCTGGGGAAGCAGGTGTATATCACAGGGACGAGGATCTTCTGCTGGTCTTATAGGTGCCTCAGTCTTGTAAGTAGGAGTTACACTGTTGCTGTAGAGGTGGCATTGAAGGTCAGGGCACCCATGACTAGCTTCATGCCAGGTACTGTAAGCCACTTTATTATGCTTCTGCCACAGATGCCAAGTATATTTAGTGTGTTGTATAGTTTCAGCACCTTTAGTATTTTCCTTTGATACCTATTACAGGGTGTCCCTTATTTATGTACAGTTCTAGTCTTCTTCATGCGCTTAACTGTATTTCTTGCAGTCCTCACCTATGTTTTCCTGTAGTCTGCATGAGACAGTTTTACGTTGCATTAAAAAAATGTTTCCTGTACCAAAGATGTACCTTTTGTTTGTTCTTTATATCATAATTGTAGGTGCTACTTGTATACCTTCAAACCGTTGTTTGTTTGGGGGGTTCTGCTGTTATTATTTTAATGGGTGGTGTCTCTTTAGAAGCTTGCTATTTTCAGGAGCTGAAGTGGTATTATACAGTTGTTCCCTTCAGGAGAGTTGGGTTTTCTTGGTGGTGGTGGGTTTGGAGGGGATTTTTGTTTATTTGTTTCAAACAAAAGGTTTTGGGAAGTTATTAGCAGAAGGAATATAGAATATAACTTGGCCAAATAATTTGTGCTTTTCAACTGTAAGATAGTGTTATGTGATGATTTGTTGGAATTTTTGAATCGGTTATAGCCACAATTACCTGTTGGTATTGCTGATGCTTTTTTCAGGACTTCTTTTAGAAGCAGTTTTATAGTTTCTGCTGTGCAAGAGCAGTGTTTTCAGAGCAGAACCTGATTTTTGCTGGTATGATGGTTGGTTGTTTTTCTAAAAAAAAAAAAAACCCACCAAACAACAAAAAACCCCAGAACCCCAAAACCAACAACAAACTGACAAACAAAACCCAGCCAACCAAACAAAAAAACATGTTTGTATGGTCTCCATCTTCAGGTTTCAGGCTATAGTTACGAAACTTTTTTCAAGTTGTTGCTTACAGTGTAGTTACATGATGAATTTTCTTTGGCAGTAAAGCTGACTTGAAAAAATTCCTGCCCTGACTGCTGCTGCAGATCTGGGCTACAATTTGCAGCTCCTCAAGTGCCAGTACAGCTGTTTGAGGATTGCTCTGAAGTGTCATCAAAATGGTTAAATCTCTCGCTCCTGCTCTGCTCTTCTAACCTGTTGATTTCCTGGACCTCTCTTAAACTGTGGCCTAATTTTGTGTGGGACTGATACAAAGGAGGAAAGTGAAAGAAAGGGTGAAACGTTGTAAGTGAATTTTGCCACTGAAGAAAATGTATGAAGCGTTTCTATAAAGGGAAAGAGAAAATGCTAGTGTCACACAGTGCTGATCTAAGCTTTTAGACATGTTAACCTGAGATGGTTTTTAATTTGAGGGGCTCTTTGGAGCCTTCCTTTGAACCAGAGATGTTGCTTGACTGACTTCTGTAATGATGTGCTTCAACACACCATTCTCAAATACTGTCAGTGAAAGCTGTCCCATTTATGCTTACTAGTGAGACTGAAATAGTATTTGTACACTTTAGTTCTTAAATGTGATTGCTGTCATGGTCATCAGACCAAAGTTTCTTTTGACAAAGTCATCAAAAGGATCCCAAGTCTTTTTCTTCATAGTTTTAATTACTCCAGAATGTACTCAAGCTGTTGTTAGGACAAATAAAACTGGAAGATGACTAAAATGTACACACTTATTTTAGATATAGCATGTGAGTAGAGTAACAGGAGGAAGGAGACATGCAGATCTGTGTAGTAGCACAATGAGAGATCACAGCTAGCCTAAATTACATAGTAAGGCTAGAGGTATAAGCACTGCAAATTCAGTATGATCTTCAACAAGAAAAAATGAAGGCATCTCTTACATTTACCTTTTCTGCAGCTGAACTCAATTTTCCACTTAATGGTGAAGATACCGATTTTTCTGCAGGATATATTTTTCATTTAAAGTGAACATAAAGTTTGCAGCCTTACTGCCCTTTCTTTCAAAAGATTACTTGTGGTAGTTCTGCCCTTCTTTGTGTGAAAATAATCCCCAACAGAAAATAGTAGTTGGCTGTTTTTTCACAGTTCTATTCAGAACACTGTAATTTTCTCCACCAACTAAATTGACTCATTCATTTCCACTAATACATACAAACTTACTTGTTCTGCTGCCAGTCCTCTTGTGAAGAGGACTAGCCCGAAATGCACTGGCTGGGAAAACAGGGTAGTAGATGTGTTTTATAGGCTTTCCATACTGAACAAGTTTTTCACACACCGTCCTTTAGGACTTGGACATGGGAGGGAGATTTTTCACAATGAGAAGGATCAGCCATTGGAATAATTGCCCCAGGGAAGTGGTGAATTCCCCAGCATTGGAGACTTTTAAGATTTGGTTGGACAGAGTGCTGGGTCATCTTGTCTAGACTATGCTTTTGCCAAGAAAAGTTGAACCAGATGATCCTTTAGGTCCCTTCCAACCTGGTTTCTATGATTCTGTGATGTGTAATGCTGAAGCTGAGTAGCAAAGCGTGTTGAGCTTGAGATTGATTGTTACTTGTGCAGCTCTTCAGAGGGGCTTATAGAAAGTGACTGCCTGTTGGAAAGGAGAGAATAGAGGTAAGGTACATTTATGAGAAACAGTATTGGTGAGAATTTGGATTTCTCTCAAATTGCCTGAAGAGGGCAAGAGTTACTTGAATAGCTTTTGTCTCCTTTTTTTCATGATTAAATGTACATTCAACAGGAAATCACATTTAGTGAGCTTGGGGGAAATGTATGCTGCAGTTGCAAAAGACATTATATTCATATAATGGGCATAAGACACAATATTGGCAGTTTTCTGAGAGTCAAAGTAGTAGTAAATACTGGAAAAGATGCAAGAGAATAAAGCAATATTATCAGGGGAAGTTTAGGTTGGATATAAGGAGGAAATTCTTTCCTATTAGGGTGGTGAGACACTGGAATCAGTTGCCCAGGGAGGTTGTGAGTGCTCCATCCCTAGCAGTGTTCAGGGCCGGGTTGGATGAAGCCTTGTGTGGGATGGTTTAGGTTGAGGTGTCCCTGCCTATGGCAGGGGGGGTTGGAACTAGATGATCTTGAGGTCCTTTCCAACCCTAACTGTTCCGTTCTGTTCCATTCTGTTCCATTCTGTTCCATTCTATTCAGCATTTACTAATTATACAAGTAGCAGCAATAGCGTTATTGCATGAGGAATATTCTCCCTCTTCCAGAATAGAGAAACACGCTAGTGTTATGTGTAAATAAGTATACGCGCACACATATACGTATATGCATGCATATACGTGTGTGTGTGTGTATGTATATATATATTAAAAACTCTTGACACATGTAAAAACCCAGATTTTCCTTATTGGAAAATAGGAATATTAACTTTGTGTTGTGTTAGGGAAAAAAACCTGATCATTCTCTGTTACACAAATCTCTTAATGTTACTTTTCTTTAGGCCCCTCACTGACAAGAAGCCATTGGACCTTTCCTTGCACTCTAAGAAGCAGTGAATCTCCGTATTTGTGTTTATATGATGAAGTTTTGAATAAAAGGTAGCATTGCATTTTTCCTGGTGTTTCCTCATATGGCACAACATATTCTCTCATGAAAGATTAAATTGCACATGCTGCTGAGATCTGTTACTGTTTGGGAGGTTCTTGTTTCTTTGAAGGAGGGTAATCTGAATTGTAATTACTTGTCTGCCGCAGCAGCAACAACTTCTCGATATCCTTTTGTAGGAGACAATTTGGAACCAGAAACAAAAACAATTCTTCATTTTTGTAGCTATCTATTTTTACTGGTGTGGTTTTCTGGTCTAAACACAGCTTAATTGTCACCGCATTGGTTAGTGTAGAACTGAACTTAGAGGACTGCTATGTGAAGTTCTAAAATACTGTGCTTAGAATTAGGCATTGTTGCTGCTTAAGAAGTGCTTCCAGAAAATCATTCTTCTCAAGTACTTCTTCAGTAGTGATGGTATTTAATAAGGGACAGCAAAATTAGAACAGTTTTGAAAGATGACCTACAAGCAGATAGAAATCTGGTCCTTCAAGTTGTTACGATTTAAGAAGGCAAAAATGTAGTCATAACAGTAATCTGATATTTATAGCATACTTTGTACTGAAGTATGCATATACTGTATGTGTAGATGGAATTCACTTAACTGAAGGAAAATCTGAACAAGGGGAAGACTCTCTTTTCCACTGCCACCATTTTGTGACTTTTTCACACTGAATAAAGTGAGAAGGGTAACAGTTCTATTGCAGCGAAAGTAATTATACTGTAGGTAAGATCATTGTTTATAAACATCTTATTGTATTTTGACAAATACCGTGTTGATGAGTGATACAGATGAGCTGCAGTTAGAAAAATGAGAAGAAATGGTAGCTAATTTATCAAGAGTTGCAGCTTGCAGCATTCATGTATTATTAATTTAAAATTCTGTGATATCCATTAGTAATCCATAGAGGTATGTGAGATACTACAGTAAATTTGAGGTGATTTTACCTTTTTTTAAGTAAATGTACAAAGGGGAGTAGAGATGGTGGTCATTTAATGTTCCTTTCACATCTTAGTCATTGATTTTGCCAAAGCAAACCAAAACAGCCTGTTTCAGGGGAAGTTATTTTTTATTATGTTGTGGGTTTTGGTTGGCTTGGGTTGGGGTTTTTTGCAGGTGTTTTTGTTTTATTGTATAAAAGGAAATTGTATTGGATATGTCTATCCTCTTACAGAAATTTTATCATGTGAATCTCAATGTATGGATGATGCTACTATTGCAAACAGCAGTAATTTTGATCAGGAGATAATGGTATTTATGTGACCTTGTAAAGAGGCCATAAGTTATTGGCAGTCTGGTGGTGGTGGTGAGGTAGTTCTATTTTGTAATTTGGGTGTGTAAGGTTAGAAAAAAATTGGACATTTACATTCAGAGTTAAATTTTAAAAACTGTTTCGTTGATGGGAAAGGGAACTGCTTTTCTTCTATTGGCATGTGTTCATACTACTAATTCTTTTATTACCTCGGTTTTTTAGCCTCTTAGCAAAAGCATTTTTAAGAAGTCATTTTCACTTTAAGAAACTGAAAAGCTTTTTACAATGAAATCAGATATTTTGGTGTTCTGTTAGACAATATAAGTACAACCTCTTCATTAATTCAAGTTGCATGACGCAGTATTACTTGGCGATTTATTAACAGGAAGTCTAGCTTAGGAACAAATTGTTTTATGAGTATTGAGACTGTTTTAATTCAGTGTTTCTGTTATAGTTCATGTGGCAACATCATGAACGTATCATCTTTATTGAAAAGTATTACCATAAAGTGATTTTAATCACAGGCACTGTTAGTATTCACACTAACAGAAATACTTTGGAGTGTATTTTTCCTGTCCACAAGTGCTTACAAACCGTGCTTCTACCTCTCTATTTTGTTGTCTGAAATCTAGCATAGAAATTACCACCAGAAATTAACAGGCTGGCAGAATTGTCATTTTTGTTTAACTTTACCCCTCAAATCCTGCACCTATTCAGGTAATCGGGAAGACATTTCCACTTTTAAAAAGAGAAGACATGTACATCTTGTTGAAACAAGGTGTCATAGGGTACTTTTTAAGTCTTTGTATTTCAAGCAAGTATTTTTAGATCATATTTCAGGATAACAAGGATATTTTAAATTGTCAACACTGGTGTCTAGTTAAGATTAAAAACTTTGCATGGTAGTATTTTTAACTATAATACTAGTTTAAAATTGCTTTGCTTAGAGTAAAGATTGCATTATTTCAGTGCAGTTTTCAGTATCTTACTTTATCTGATATGAACAGGATTATTCAAACGCTTTACAATATGTTTCTTTTACTGCTCGTTTTGCTCTGACATTTATGGTATGATGGGTGGGATAAATTTTAGGTGAAAGTGCGGGATGGAAATGCAGCCTTGCTGTTCTTGGTAAATTAAACAAAAAAAAAAATTTCAACCAAATCAAAGCAGTGTTTTCAATTAAAAAACCCAACCAAACAAAAAACCCCTAAACAAACAAAAACCCAGTCTGAAAAACAGGCAGCACATTCCTGAAATATTTCAGGAAGCGGACCCATAGCACTTGAGGAGTGCACCTGGGTATCATTTGGTACAGTTGGTAGAGATGTGTGTGTGTATGCTTCTAATGGAAATAAAAGACACAGCAAGGAAGCTACAGATGCAGTTTGAGCAAACGGTGAAACGTGACCTGTGGAAAAATGTAGCAAGGTATTTTTGGCAGAGCATGGCTAAATAATCCTTATTATGGGCCTCTTGGATTCATTTCTTCTTCGTAGAGGTAGACTTTTATATGTTCTTTGTAAATACCCAAGACTGAATTGAGCTAATCTGCAGAGAGCAGCGTCTCACCCATTTCTGTTGAAGTGGGGAGTACATGATGGGAACAGGTAACCAGCTGAGGTCAAATAGTGATGTGAATTTGTGCAAGCACCATGGGGTTTTTTTGACTGACTTATAGCTGTAATGATATGTATTTATTATCCTGAAGATTATTTTGCTGTACTGTCCTGTCATATTTGTTTGCTTTTGGTTTATGGCTTATTATTTACATCAACAAGCTAAACCATGAATTTTCAACTGATACGCCAGTTTCCTTTCCTAGGCAGTTAAATACCAGTATATGCTTTCTTTATAGAAACAGCTTCTCGGAGATATGATCACATGCCACCAGGTACACAGTGTGTGTCAGTTTATTTTGCAGAGGTGATGATTTGCTGCTAAGAAAGTTTGCAATTCTTATACAAATGTATAAGCTTTTAAAAGTGAAATCTGGTGTGACTCTTCCAGTTCTGTCAGACCTTTATTGTCCACAAATAAAGGGTCATCTTGAAAAATTAACTTCAATGGTCATAACGCTCTGATAACAATTGGACAAATTGAAACAGTATCGTGGATGGAGGGGAAAGGTTTTTTTAAGGAATTGAACTTGTTTCTCTTATGTATTCTTATGATTCTTCTTGAAATTCTTTCAGATGTAATTAGCATATTTCTGTATGCACCTTTTTCTGTTGTCGTTGCACCTTTGTTCAAGCTTTCTTTCTGTCTAAGTCTGTTTTGGCCAGATTAGCTTTATGTTTCCATTATGTTTTTGTTCAGATTGGAATTTATTCAGTAATATGCATGCATGCAATTTTCTGTTGAAGTTCTGTATGCAAGTTAGTTACTTTGCCATGTTACCCAAAGTTTAGCAATACCATGGATAGAGGATAAAATGAAACCATAGTGTCCTCCCTGCTTATGTTCTTACAGTCCTAATCACTGTAGAACAAAAAGGTATTTTATGCTCCTCCTCTTTCACCACCCCTAAGGTGGTGAAAACTACCTACTTTCAGTGCTTGAGACATTGAGCAATACTCAATAAGCAAGTTTTATTTATATTTTCACTGTTATTTTCAGTGCTGTTGATCTGCCTTATTTACTGCAAATTACTCTTTTCCTTGGGAGCTGTTCACAAAAGTCATCAGTTTATGATTGTTTTGTAAACATCAAATTTACCTTTATAACATCCTGCTACACGAGGAGGTTTCTTATTCCTGTTTTATGAATAGGAAACTAAGGTACAGAGATTAAGGTAAAATGTTTCTCCTTATTTAGGGAGCCCTTTCTGATGTGATGAAGACTTTATTTCTTGAGGCACATATTGCATTAAATCCTCTGAAGTATTCGGATGCTGTTTAAATAAATTTTTTGTGGCAGTCACAATTATTTCTTCATCTTTGTGAAACAGGCATCCAAATACCTTTTGGTCATTATGAGGGGTCAAAAAGCAGCAGTACTTTAAGCTGAAAATAGTGGGTTTAAGGAACTTGTTTCAAAGCAGGGATATTGTCCACTCCTCGAGAATGGCATTCAGTAGTCAGTTTTGTAGGTCTTTCCACCCTACATAAAAGATCCCTGCAGATACATTCCTTCCACCGCCTAATCCTGAGCGATTGCCGGAACAGTTCAATACACTGTATTGCAGGAGGTATCAGTCTGTGGAGAAATAAATACATGACTGTATGTGTTGTTACAAAGCATGTGTAAAGGAGGGCCATGATGAGGTTACTAAACTGATGCTAATTCTGACTTTTTTCTATGCTTTTGAACACCAGAATGTGAAATATAAATAATGTTTTTAAAACATAGTTTTCTGAAGTTACATGGACAAGTACTTGTTTATACGATTGGATTTGTAAATGTCTTCTTATAAGAAGGCAGTGACATTTACTAGTCAGTTATTATCCTTATTCATAAACAGTCATAATTAGTAAGACAGTAAGTGTTTTAAGTAAGTAAGTTAAGTTAAGTAAGTAGTTTACTATATCCTGTGTTGGTCGAATTTCTGCTTATTAAAATTACAGTAAAGCTAAGGCCAATACAGTAGCTCAGTGGCAAAGTTTGTAGCTTGTATGTTTTTATGTCAAGTTGGAGGCATTTATTAAAATTTTTGAGAAGACATCAATTTGATAGATACACCTCATGTTTAACAAAGAAAGCTTGGGTTCTTGAGAAGGGAATAGGTACTGGTGGAAAGCCTTTGCTTACTGGAACTATTAGGAGGGTCTTTTACTAAATTTACAGAAGCACTCTTAAAAACTTCATAAAAAGCCCACTTGGCTGTGTTTTGTAAGAAAACCAGAAATATGTCAGATTATGGTATCACAGTATAGAAATTGTTTGTAGATATGATTTGGCTCTTACCCAAGGTCAAACCACAGTATTTATTGACCTTCCTACTTAGCCTTGATGCACAGAAAATCTGGGCTGTTAAACTTGGGAGTCATATGATTGGCTAAATCCTTATTTCTCAGTTGTGCTCTAGAAAAACAAGGCAGAGGCAATGCAATCAGGCTTAACAGTCCTATTGCTTTTAACCATTTCTGAATTTCTGTTAGGGAGAGTATAGCTTTTAAGAAAACTATTAACTTTTTAAAATTAGTTGGCATTATTAAGCAGCTTTCATGTGAAAACTGGCAACTAACTGCAAGTATTTATTAGACAGTTAACTTTTTAGAAGACTGAGGCATACAGCAATACAGTGAAGTGACTTCTTATAATTGCTGTAGGCTTATAGTAACACTTCTAGTAGCTTAAAATAATGTGTATCTTCATTTTTCACCAGTCACGCATTTAAATTAGCAAGTCTGTTACAGAGAGAAAACTATACCTTATTTTATGGCAATTAGTATATCAATTTACTTCACGTTCTCAACATGCTTATTAATTTTAGCTCAAAATAGATCAAATGTACCACATGTGACTGCTGTATCATAATACTACTTATCTATTTTTAAATCTAAATGGACTCTGGGAAAGTACTTTGCAGACTTCTGGCCTCTATTGCAGGGCAGGTTTCCTATGTATTTCTGGTTAAAGTGCCTCCTAATGGGGTCCTCTACTGTGCATTGATCTTTCTGGCCATGTTTCAAGACTTTTGTATTTGTTAATCAAAAAACCTGAAGTAAATCAGGTGCATTGTGTAAATGCTTTTTTCAAAATGAGCAAGCTGGGAAGACTCCATCTTCTTCATTTCAGTCCTGAGAATGTTCTGATTTTACAATAGGAAATGAAGTATCTACTGTAGGTTGTGACCTAAGAATTGTATTATTCTATCTTGTTTTGTAAGCGTTTTCCCTGTAAACTTATATTGAGGACCAAAGAAATAATTATTTTCCCCTCAGTGTATGCTACCAGCTTTTCAAAATGTATTAAATGTCCCTTATTAAATATATTGATTAATGGAAAGCAAACAGCCTTCACCTTTCTTACTCTGTAATCATGGAGTTATGGTTCAAAAGTTATGTACGAGTTAATTTGTATTTTTTTTCATGGCCAGTTGAGTTTCCTCTATCTCCACTGCATATAGTCCAAGTTAAATGTTAGGACTTTTCGAGCAGGATATCACCTCACCAAATTATCATAGTCGTGAAAATGAATAAAGTAAGAGAGAATCTCAAAAGGCAGTGAAGAATTTTAGTATTTTCATGTTTGAAGGCATCTGTAAAATAAGATAAATATAAGGAGAGCAGATGAAATGTTGCTGAACTGGTTGGTTTCATGGTTGCATCTGAATACACAGTTGTGTTGTACACTAACTAGTTTGGCTTTTGAGCATAAGTGTGTGTAGTTGCCATTTGTAGTAATTCAGTCTGAGAGTTACAAAGACAAAAATATCAACAAGAAGCAGCACCACAGAGATGATACCAGTATTTAACAAAACATTATGAAGGAACATTAATTATGTTTGCAGTCTGAATTGCATCACAATTTGGGATCCAAGGGAGTACCCTTAGGTGACAAACACTGGCAAACAAATCACAATAGATGGTGGATATTTGCAGTGCTTAGCCTGTGAGCCAAGTAGCAGTGGTGCTTTTTGGGTTTTCTGAAGTTACCCTTAATGCTGCACTCTTTTCTCTTGCTGAAGAGAGAGAACCCCAAGGTCAGGTTATTTATGTATTTGTTTTCGTATAAAGACATCAGCATGTTAGTGGTGCTGCAGCCACTTAAGTTTTATGGCTTAAACATCTCAATCAGTATCTGTAACAACAGATACAAATTCAGGAAGATGGTGGAACAGATTTAACAAACACCAGTGTTTGAGGCATTCTTTTTTTCTCAGCATGCCTAAAGTATATCTGTAGTTTGTTATTCATATCCTGAGTCAGCTACTGCTAAGTCAGAAGTTGCTAAAATATTGAAGAATATTAAAGAAGTGGGTGTTTTGTCTTTCATTTATGCACAGTTGGCAGTGAATAACTAAATTCTGTTTTCATTTCAGTTCCAGAACTGAAATGAAGAGTTGATATAATAAGATAGTGTTGAATCAGTTTTTGGCCTTTGACCTTCTAAAATTAATGTCTAAAACAGAATTAAGGGTGGAATTGTATACAGACATAGAATGTTGTCCTTCAAATGGGTGAAAAATCAGGGCGGTGAGGGGTTAGGCTTTTTAATTCTTCTCCATTAACAGTGATAGGCCTTTCTCCATCTAGAAAAATTTTGCCTACGCTCTTGGGGACTTGTATTGTGCAACATCGCTCGTTTTGTGACCTATTCCGTTTTTTTTTTAATGAGGCCATAGTTGGCACCTGACTCCCTCCCTCCCCCCTCTTTTTTAACATGAGAGAATAGAACTATTTTGATTGTTAGGGAAAATAGTGGTGAAGATGCCTCATTTGCTCTATACCTTATACTCAAACTCAGGTTTTGCCTCCTCTCATAATAGTTGTTTCAGGTGCAGTGCCCTCATCCTGTCCACCCTTAGCTCCTTGTTTCAGTTTTGCCTCTCTCATGTCAGCTCCCTAACGCGATCTTGTGTCAGGACTCAGTTCCTTGCCTGTTAGCCCTTCCTCTGCTTTTTTTGTTTTTAATTTTTTTCACCCCCCCTCCTCCCCAGTTCAGTTGCGAAACTTTTTGAGTGAGAGTCAGAGTCCTTCTGGTGAATTCTAATGTCTTATGTTCCTCATGTTTGTATCATAGTTGATCCTGAAGTGGAAACTTAATAGCAGAGAGTAGGAAACTAATGTAATTTTAAACTGTGTAGTAACAGCTCAGTAATTATTTGTAAGCAAAGAAAACATAGTTTCCTTTATCTTTCATATTTCAGCCTGTTGCATCACTAATTGATCTCTGAGTTGCTGATGTAAATATTACTATCATATCTTCAAAAGATCTATTTCACTCTTGTGAATCAACACGTTTTCATAGGAGGCCCTAATTTCCAATTTATTTGATTTAGGACAAGAATCAGACCTTATTAAATGTGGTGATTTGTTTCTGTATACATTTTATTCTCTTAATCCATAATATGTCAGCCAACTTAAGTTGTTTATTGCCAGAAGTCTGATATTAATCCATTTTCTTGGCTGATGCAAAAAATTTTAATTGTTTGAACTTAAGGATGCCAGTTTAAGCATATGAAACACTAAGTTATTTTTAATTCAAACAAAACCCAGTCAATTTTATTTTAAATTGCTTCCATATTTAAGCCTTAGTTTTGTATTAAATTTTAGGCAGCAGTTATTTTTAGACACAAATTAATGAAAACAGATGTGATGTATGATTAGAAATTTTGGCATATTGAGCAGTCAGGCTGAACTGAAAAATACTTGAATGTTTAATATGTGGGACAAAATTATATCAAGGAGCTATTTGATTGAAAAACCAGGGGTGCAATAGGATGCTTTGAAGTAAGGCAGAGAGAACGTCTGAGCTTGACCCCACTGCACACTGTGCAGGATGTGAATGTGTGGCCTCTTGTCTCCAAAATGGCTGTGTCCCTGTTGTATGTCTGGATACTTGTATATGTAGATATGAACTCACTCCTTTAAGGGAGTGAAACCAATAATTTCAGTGAAAACTGTCCAAATAATGAGTGAAGGAGAAAGTCTGGTTTCAAACACGCTGCATATGTATTCATATAATGTTGCTCATGTATGATTTTCAGAATTTAAATATTTATCAAGAAACATGAGTTGCTTTGTTTTTTTTAGGGTTTTGGGGGTTTTTTTAATAGCATTGAGAAGAATTAGTCTTTGTAGACAAGGAGAAGATGTAAAGGTTCATGCTAGGTTTGTTGCCCTGCTATGTTCATACCTATTCTAGGTGACTCCCAGCATTTGCTGTCAGGGCTGTTGGTTACAGTTTTATTTGGAGTGCTGCTGAAAGTATGCTTTTTTTATCTGTATTCCTTGAGCTGGTTCCTGTAAGTAGGACAAAATTTGTACCTAGGATATCAGCTTCTCTTTTCATTTTCTTAGAATGCATACTCCTCCTTTAGAGGAAGGAAGGAAGCGAAACTTTGTGTTTCAGCATGGGTGGCTAAGGGGCTGCAAGTTTTCCAGCACAGTATAAAGCTTTGATCTTCTAGCTGAAGTTGTTGTAATTAAGGAGTAAGAGAAACTGATTTTATGAAAGATTTATAAATCTTTTCTGTGTAGGCTGGGTAGAGTATTTGAAAGAAACTCAGTAAGCTATATCCAAATGAATGCTTGTGAAGCAAGTGTAAAAGAAGATGGAAACAAGTTTGGTATCCTCTATTTGCTTTTGAACAGTTTGCCAAGTTTGCTTTGTTAATTCTGTGAAATACGAGACTGAACTATATACAATTTTAAATGCTATAGTCTTGGGTGGAGGGTGGTGATGAACATTAATGTGGTGCTGTTAATAAAGACTGTTCTTGAGTCTGAACTAGTGATGTAGTTTTTCAGTTATGAGGATAGAATAAGCTGCTCTATTCCTAGGGTTCATGAGTTGGGTTATCCTACGCAAAATGAGGAGGTATCTTCAGAGCTTGACATCCATATGGTATATTTTTAGCAGGTTTGGAATACCGTTCTCCATAGGGCCTGGAGCTGTACACAGGCTACTCCAATTGCTGGTTGAGGTAATGCAGAGTTACTGAAGCAGTCATCATTAATGGAGTATGGACTGGTGCTGTATTTAATCTGTTCTTAATTAGCTCATGGACAGAGGTCTTAATAAAGATATATCTGAAGATAATAAGGAGGGTACAGAGAGCTAGTTAATCCAGTAATTGTGACGAGTGAATCTCTAGAAAGGATAATTCATTCTACACTCTGAGAAGTTCTGCAAGAAACTGTATTCAGTATGCTGAGTAATATTTTACTTTGGTGGATATTGTAGGGTTTGCAGATTCGAGGCATTCATGAAAAGGTAACTCCGTTGTGTATTTCAAATTAAGTAGAACTTATAACCACATGTAATGTGGAGTCCCAGAAGCAATTCATCTTTAGAACTTGGCCATGTCTGACATGCTGAATGCCCAACAAGCCTGCTGGGAACCATGCAGAGTTGCATTAGATAGCGTATTAGCGTGGTTAACCTTTTGCAACTTTTCAGAAAAACTAAGTACTAGTAGTGTTTTCAAAAATGACAATAATACATCGTTTGCCTGATTTGCCTGATATATCAGTTGTTATTTTCGTCTGAATGTGTTGTCTTTACAGAGGCAAAGGAATAGAAACGTCAAAGCAGGTTACCTAATAATACATAAACTATCCTTGTCACTTCAGATAGATATTCATTTAGCTTTTAATTTGCATCATTTAAGTGTTGGGGGTTTTCCTATCATACAAGAAGAGTGAGCAGAGTAATTGCAATTACGAAGTTCATTGTTTTGATACTTCACTTAAATGTGATGCCATGCATTTCCTCCCTCAAGAGTGGAGCAAGGCGGATCTTATAGTTGAAATAAGTTTAAAGATTTGCCCAATGTATTGCAACTGGGACCTCATTTTGGCAATTTTCTTGGGCAGAGTTTAACTTGAGAGGAATTGGAAGAAAACCAGAATCTTCCCACATGCCATGTGACTCCCAGAAATAACAACACTATTGAGGTTGTTAAGGAGAGTTAAGAGCATCTGAGACCAGCCCTAAGAGAAACATATTTGTTCTTCCAGGAGGAAGAAAAGAAGCCTGTGGCTAGTTACAGAATTCAGATATTTTTCTCAAAAAAATAGATTAAAATAAATTCTAGAGATAATGTCTTCCAGTTCTGCCAAATTAGAGGGATTTGCACTTTCCAGAAATTGGAATGGTGCCCATGTTGCTATCATAAGGTAGCATTTACCTGTTCAAAATAGGAATATTCAGAACTGGCTATGGTAGTATTCATGGATGGGATGAATTTACCACTATGCAGATAAGGACAACGCTTGCAGTTATTACTGGGAACCCCTCAAATGGTAGAGCTTGTGTAGGCAAATTCTCTGTTTTCCCTGCACACAATCTGCAGTGGAGGTATGCAGTGAAGCCATCAGGTATTTCAAACATGAACATTTCTGCAACTGCTCACTTTTTGGCAGAGATTCTCGTTTCAAGATGAAAATATCTGGATGCTTGTCACTTGTCACTGTTCTCAAATTCTGACCTGTGTAGGTTTTCTTTGCATGGTTTGGGGTGGGTTTTCTTTGCAAGAGTTCTGCTAATGAAGAGAAATTAAAAGTAATACCAGCGGCATCTCTCAAAAACAAACAAAAAACCCCTCTTTGAACAGTTACTTGTTTTTCTTGGCTCCCTTTCATACATAACAGTCATCACATCATAAGCCTCAGCAATTTATAGTTAATCTGGGGAAGGTCAGAGCAAGACTCTCAGAGCTCTGGCTGGGAATTGTTAGCTCTTGGGTCTGTGACAGCCATTTGTTATAGGGTAGGTCTCTTGGCTTCTGAGACCAAGGTGGAAATGGAGCTACAGGTCTGTAAACGTTTAGATGACTTACATTGTGGTGAGTTCTTTTCTGTAAATATCAGAAATAGGAATGAGTGGAAGGAAAATTGAAGCGTGAACTTTGGTAGTATTGTTCAGTATCAAATGCATTGGATTTGTGCTGCAAAATTTTCTTTGCCTGTGAGAGTGTTGGTTACCATGGTCAAATTTTGCTTGAATACAAGTTTGGGGAATTCTTTGTATGACAGTGGTACAGAAAGTCTTGCAGTATCCTTGTTTAAGAGAAGACAGGGTTGATTGTCAGTGCTTTGAGGTGACCTTCTGTGCTATTGGTGGTATTTCATAGTATGAAATACAGTGATTTTCAGAATACATTTTTAATTTTTGTTTGTTCCTATTTCTCTTTAAAGCAAATTAAAGGTAAATACAATTGCAACTGAGGGATGTTCTTGTTTCTAATTAAAAAATAATTTCAAGATTTAGTTTATATTACACTTAAAAAATAAACACTGTTGAACTGTGGAAAAGTTCATTCTTTATGCTGTCTGCTTTGGTCTGCTGTCGTATATTACAATTCATATAAATTAAACGATAGAAATGTTTTCCAAAAAATAAGCTACATCTTTTAGACTTCTGCCACTACAGGTCCTCCCCAGATGCACACTGAATTCCTGGCAGTGTTCAAAGCCAGGTTGGGCAAAGCCTTGGGTGAGATGGTTTAGTGTGAGGTGTCCCTGCCCATGGCAGGGGGGTTGGAACTAGATGATCTTCAGGTCCTTTCCAACCCTAACTGTTCTATGATTCTATGCTAAAGTGAACTATAATAGAGCTAGCCAGCATAATGAGAACCTGCTTATTAGAAAGAAAATCAGTAATTTTTAAACAATTCAGAACTGTTGAACATCTTGGAGTAAAGATGTAATGTCTTGTCAAGCACTGATTTTACACTAAAAATAAGCAAAAATTGTGTGTTCAACACAGCTTGTAACTTACTCTCTGTAAGCTGGCAACGGGCATCACTAGTTTCTTTTGATCTTATTTAAAATACAGTCTTTGATCATTTTGCTTTGAGAGTGAAAATGCAATTGCAAGGTTGGGGCTGCTGGAGGATACAGTATTAAGGTATTGCATCTTTTCTCTGGTGTCGTTCATACTGCATGTGGAGCTGACATGCCGTGTGAATTGTTAGATTTTGTTTTTTTGTCACAGAACTACAAGTAATGGTGTATTTTATACATATTTGCTTGTAAAGCTTTTCTTCAGGGTTCTGTTTGAATAGATTAAGATAACACCTTTCAGAATTTTGGTTTCTGGTTTCTTAATTACTATTCTTAAAATCGTAATAACAAATATCAAGTGAAATAGCATCTTGGCAATTTTACATTAAGAAAAAGAAAGAAAAAAGAACCAGTTATGCATTTAATCTTGTAGTGTTTCTATCCTGGAAAGTGCTTTGTGCTTTCCTGTGCTTTAAAGAAATACTAGAATAAATAAAACATATTTTTGGTCATATATTTCTCTCATTTTTTGTAAGATGCCTACTGGCAATTGTATCTTGCAGTCCAAAGTTTTGTCAGTTTGAAGATAGCCATCTCAGCTTTAGTTGTTTTGGCTTTTAGTATAAAGTAATACTGGAGAATGCCAAAGGATACTATAGGCTGGGAAGTAAAGTGCCTGTTTGCTTACCAGTAGCTGGAAAAGACATTTCATAAATAGCAGAAGAGAAATTTTTAAGTATTTTTTTTAACCTGGTAAGTTTCTATTATATCCAAATGAAAATTCTACTTAAGAGTGTATCCATACTACTAATAAATAAATTCACTTTATATGAAAGAAATTAGATGTAAATTATACTTTATAAATTAAACCCCATCACATATAGGCAAAAAAGTAAGATCTGTGCACTTCACTGCTACCTCATTCAGAAAAATAACCAGTAATTAGAAAGTTGGGGTGTGAATTATTTTCCCTCTAAAAGTATTTAAGATCTTTAATTGTCTTTATATGAGTACTTTTAAAACTTACTGTTGAATATTACAGTTCTCATACCTCACACTTCAGTGGTAAACCAGTAGGTGGCATTTGTCACTCAGTTTAAGTATAGACTAACAAATTTTGTAAACCCAGTGTCATCATCTTCAGTATGTAGAGGAATTGTGTGATCTGGAGTGTACTTCTGATGCCTCTGTATTCATGCAAGTTCCTGTAACTGGGATATTGCTTGCTTAGCACAATGTGTATTAGGAGCATTTGACGAACTTTGAAATACCCTCTTACACGTTCTATAGTCTCTTGTTTTGGGGACTGGCAGCATCCGCTCTACTTTTCAGGGATTTAGTGCTGATTTTCCACTCTGTCTGCCGTGGGAGATAGTACTAAATCTACACTAATTCTGTCTTTCCACTGTTTTGTAGAATATCTGAAACTGAGCAGGCTGATAGGAGTGGAGGGACCAGGACAGTCTGTAGTCTGGCAGCAGGGCACAGGAATACAGGATCTGTTCCTAACACAGGTAGACACATGCACATCTCCACATTACATGAACAGATCTTTTGTGCTTCAGACCATACTTTGAAAGCCATTACTGTATTTGCACTCTCTAAACTTTAATTCTATGAAAAAGTGCTATCCTGTCCAATGAATTAACTTTGGGTTTGCTTTCTTATTTGGGTATTTTCCTAATTATTGCCTAAATGCCATATAATTGGAGAGAACCAAATGTATGAATTTAAAATATTTAGCCCAAAGTGGAGTCAGTTGTTTCGTTTTGTTCCTCTGGTCATTTAAAATGCAGACAGGCTTCCTAGAAGGGGTAGTAAGGTGATTCTAGTTACTCTAGTATTTATCATTCTGTTCTTTCTCTGTACGATACAGAATCTGATGCTAGAGTGTAGCTACTAATATAGTAAAGATTTTTATCTACAAGACTTTAGTTTTGGTGAGCATTTTACTACTGTCCTTTCTCTTACTTCCTCCCATTATCCCATATCAAGAATTAGCTCTAAATGTGACTGCAGATTATTCAGGTTTAATCATCATTCATTATGGGAGGTACTCAGGACTTGGGACAAGTGACACTCGATTTGCCCTGGGCAGGGTTTTTCAAACATAAATGTGCCCTTTATGGGGCAGTTCCTTAATACAGCTAAGTGGCTAAAACAAGGAAGGGTAGACCAAACCAGCAGATTTTAGGAAAAGTAAAGCTTGTCTGCCAGAGGTTTCTGTAGCCATGATGCCCTTCACAGCAGCTGCTTACCTGAAGGGGCCTTTACCGTTTTTGTGAGACCCAGGTCTTCAGTATCATTATTCTGATGGGAGATCGGCCAGAATCCAAGCAGGTAATGTCTCGTTTAACACGGTTAGATACTGAGCAAAATGAACCTATTACTAGTCAACAGTAGAAATTACTTTGATGCACATTAAGTAGACAAAACCTTTTGTCTGCTGTTGGTAACTGTCCCTCTGAAAAAAACTGAGGTCATATGCTAAATTTCTTCTGAATTTCATCTTGGATTTTAATTTAGGTAAGTCCATACATGTACCTGTTTTTAATAGATCTCATGTTTTCCAAAAGCAAGAGCACCTTACGTAGTCTTGCCAGACAACTGTTTTATGCAAGTATAACAAAAACTACTTGTGTAGGTCTTGGGGTACTTTCTCTTTTGCTGGAACCTAACAAGGTTTGTACAGAACTTCTGGTTACATGTAGAACTATCTTAAATTGTGCTAGGAAGTAGTTATAGAGAGTTATTTGAGTAGCATATGATCTGGAAGGGCACGGACCAAACAGATTTCTGCAAGTACCTTCAGAAAGTTTCTTGTGCTTACATGAAAGCAGCTATTTCCAGGATGGATCTTCGCTAAACTTTGGTTTTATTATGGAATGATTGTGTAATTTTTATTCGTGTTTTGCAAACCTCTCTCTTGCAATGTGTCAGTCAGTCCAGATCATAAGCACCAGTGAGCACATCATCTTCAAGGGAGCTGTTAAAAAAGCAAAGAGGAAGGAGCTGTGTTAGAAAGGAGAGAAATCCCGTTCTCTTTGGGGAGTTGAAGAGTTTTGTGGAAGATTTGGTTTGCAATGAAAGAGTTCTCTGTGCCCTTGTTAACACTAGATGGGGGACTATGACTAAAGGGTATCTGACTTCAAAATAATTGATAACGTGTTGATAGAAATGAGGAAACTTGCTGCTATGGTGTATGTGGAAAATCACATCTTTGAGGATGAATTTGTCAAATTTTAACACAAAAAATGATGGAAAGACTGAGAGATTTTACTTGCATATGAAAAATCAGATGCTGAATTTGACTTCCCCTCTCCCCCCTCCCCAAGTTCTCAGTTACTTTTTAATTCCTTTCCTGTCATCATGGATAAAGAATAAGCTGTGCTGTTGGACCATGTGATCCTTCATTTATGCTTCCTAATGAGAGATGAAAGTATTAGACATCTGCTGCAATTAAGCTTGTGTACAGTAGATGCCAGTAGAGCTCTACTGAATCAAAATAGAAACATGACCAGCATTTCCATAGCAACAACTTCCTCTTGGCTGTCCTATTTATAGAAGTGCTGCAGTCCCAGCCTTAGCACCGATCTCAGAGGGGCTCTCTAGTAAGGGTTAACCTTCATAGAAAAAAATGTTCACGTAGAGCTGCACTAAGACTGCAAGGGTTTACTTGCTTGTGTTTTTTTTAAACAGTGAGGTTCCCAATTGTGTTTATTTCCCTAATACACATTTTGAAAAATCTTTTGTTTCAAAATGGAAAGCCATTAAATTTCTGAGATACTAACAAATACTGCTTTTCCTTCCGTATGTTTAAAAAGAAATACAAGCTAGTGGTATAGTTCTGGATGTGGAGTGAAAATCAAAATACATCTGCTTTTTCAAGAATCCTTTTTCTGCCTCTATTTCTACCCATAATTCTTTCTGAAATATGCATGCCTGGCAAGACTCAGAATGGACTGTGTTTACATAATTTCTGATGAAAATGTTCTCTTTTTTTAGTTATGAAATGACTATCTATATATTTTGGTTTATATCCTTTTCTCTCAAGATTTGTATAAGTAGAAAAATACATGTATATCCTCAAGCTTATAGCACAGAATGCCTTAGGTTCTTTAGTATATCTTATTTAACAAATTTTAGATGTCATTATGAATGTTTATAAATGCTTATATTTTCTAATTAAAATCAGACAATATCATATTAAATTGTGTTGGCTGCATCTTTCAACTTAGAAATATTTTATTGGTCAGTCAGAGACCTGCCAAATTCAGCAACATCCTCAAGCTCTTAGAAACATAGGAATTGTCACTGACAGTTTGTGTCAAATAATTGTTCACTCCTTTTGTAATAAATAATAAATGCTAAAGCTGGACTTCCATTCTTGAGATAACTGATGCATAAGGGAGGAGATGTGCTTTATCAAGCCATCAATTTTTAAAGCAAATAAACTTTCTTTTTCTCTAGAAAAAAGTTCTTTATTATTTGTAATAATAAAGAACAAATAAATTAATGTAATAATAAAGGACAAATAAATGAACTTATTATTCATTTATAAGGTTTCTGTGAGTTATTTTTTCTGTAGATTACAAACAAAATGAGTATGTAGAAGATGTCACAGTGTGTCTTTTTTTTTGCTTGTGGATGGAGGCCAGTGCTGAAAAGGAGAAATATTTATTTTAAATATTTAAAATAAGAAGATAAAAAAAGAATATTTTATTTACCCATTAAAGAGAAGTAGAACACACATAAACAGGCAGAGGGAGACTTGACTTCATAGGTAACCAGGAAATACTGGATTTCAAGGTTTGGAATTAAGACCTAAGTTTTAGTTAGCTGTAGGTGGTCTGAAATTTGTTTTGTGTCATGGATCCATTTTCCAAGGTCCTGTCAAAGAGTAAAGTTAATCGTGTTTAAAACTCCTACATGTTTTTGATTGCAAGATGTTCATGGTTAACCTTCATCAAACACTGGAGAGGACACTCCCAGTTTTGATAGAGCATGAGGAAATTTCAGTTCTGTGTGTGAAACTGAGAGGTATGGCATTAGATCCTAGGCATAAAGTAAATACATTTCAAAGGTATATAGGTGTGCTGTATTTTTTAAATGTTTTTCTATTTTGTACGTCTTTAAAATTCAGGAATTCCATGGTAACTTTACTTGGGAAACATTTTATATATTTTAGTATGATAATATGTGCATTTTTCTGTATTTAATTAAAGCAGGAGTGTACAAATAATGCTGTTACTCAATCATCTCAATTCTTTGAGGAAAGGATGGTGCTTTCTTTCTTAATCCTTAATTTTTAAGGCTTGACTGGTTGGGAAGAATTGCTTCTTAGGATTTGAGAAATTATGTTCTAGCAGAGATTAAAATAAATTGTTCATGTAGCTACATTATCCTGATTCTTCCTGAGCAAGAAGCTGAAAGAGTCTGTGTCTGGGTTATAGTGCTGTATGTTGTTACCTATGGTTGAGAGACACACATGAGGCATGAGCCACTGGGACATGTGCACAGGATTATGGGTTGGCTGTCAGGAAAAGTATAAATGGTTTTGTTGCCTGTATCAGGTTAGAGGACCACAGTGTTAGCCCCTTTTTTTATAATTTTTTGGAAGGTTACCTTAAATATTTTTACTGAACTATTATTTATCAAAATGCTGTAACTTACACATACAGTGTTCGCATTCATAGCTGAATCTCTTACTCATGGTCTGAGGTTTTTAGTGTGTTCTAAAGTATTGCCAAGATGTAGTGGCTAGAATTTAGTGAAAATAAATTTCTGCGTAGAGGAAATTCTTCACACTTCAGTGTGGACTTTGGCTGCAGGGAGAAGTTGGAACTTTGCTATCTCTTGCAGAGGAGAATTTTAGAAACTGGTTAGAAACATTGAAGCAACTCTCTCTTACATTTTTCTGTGTAACTCTTCCCTTAAATTGTGTGTCTAGCTGGTTTGAGCAGAGTGTGTTTGGGAGTGCATTGGAAGAGATGGAGCTCTGCAGGCAAAGGGTATCACAGCACCGGCACCAAGCCCCAGCATTCTGAGCTGCCCAGGGGGATTTTCAGCACAGTCCAGCTGTAGAAACTAGTAGGAGACTTAGATGGCAACTGGCTAGTCTTAATTTCTTCAAACATTAATTGTTTTTTAAATAACTGACCTGAAGTAAGTCTTTTTTTTTTTTTTTTTTTTTTGGTAACAGAAAGGTTTCCTAGGCCACAGAGACTGTAGAGTAAAAATTAGGGTGAAAGTTAAATGCATCCTGATAAGGCCTGGTATTAAATGGCTCGTACCTGTGCACAGAGGTTGACATACACCTGATCTGACTTTTATAGCATTGGGTGGGTAGAACATACGGATGTTCGTGGTCTGGCTAGAATACAACCAACTTTTGCTCTTTTGGGAGGGAATAAGAGCTTAGCCACAAGCACTGCACAGCTTTACATCAAACCTGGCTCAGGTTCTTCTTCCAGCTTAGAGCATGAGTAGGATAACCTCAAGAGTGCTCGCGCATGTCTGTATAAGCGTTTAATTGTATTTAAAGGTTTACAAACTGTTCTGAGGAAAAGCAATACTGGCTAGCAAGTAGAAATCCTAAGACAAGCAGAACACAGAATTTTGCCTTTGATAAGCTTTTAGGTGGTAAAATACTATGTCAGACCTTGTGGATTCAACCCCATGTACCAGTACAGGTTGGGGGTTGACCTGCTGGAAAGTAGTGAACAGGAAAGGGACCTGGGGGTCCTGGTGGATAGGAGGATGACCATGAGCCAGCAATGTGCTCTTGTGGCCAAGAAGGCAAATGGCATCTTAGGGTGCATTAGAAAGGGAGTGGTTAGTAGGTCAAGAGAGGTTCTCCTCCCCCTCTACTCAGCCTTGGTGAGGCCGCATCTGGAATATTGCGTCCAGTTCTGGGCCCCTCTGTTCAAGAAGGACAGGGAATTGCTTGAAGGAGTCCAGCGCAGAGCCACAAAGATGATGAAGGGAGTGGAACATCTCCCTTATGAGGAGAGGCTGAGGGAGCTGGGTCTCTTTAGCTTGGAGAAGAGGAGACTGAGGGGTGACCTCATCAATGTTTACAAATATGTGAAGGGTAGGTGTCAGGATGATGGAGCTAGGCTTTTTTCAGTGATATCCAGTGATAGGACAAGGGGCAATGGGTGTAAACTGGAGCATAGGAAGTTCCACGTTAACATCAGGAAGAACTTCTTTACTGTAAGAGTGACAGAGCACTGGAACAGGTTGCCCAGGGGGGTTGTGGAGTCTCCTACACTGGAGATATTCAAGGCCCGCCTGGACAAGTTCCTGTGTGATGTACTGTAGGTTACCCTGCTCTTGCAGGGGGGTTGGACTAGATGATCTTTTTAGGTCCCTTCCAACCCTTGGGATTCTGTGATTCTGTGATTCTGTGCTTTGTATTTGACATAAGATATTTAGTGTGGATAAATTAACGTCACACAGATTTGGGAGCTTGTTAATAAGATGAAAGATTAATTAGAAGGAAATGGAAGGTTCCACGTTTGAAAACCATTAACTTCTTCTGAAGAGATGTGGGCCTCACAGAAAGTCAGCTTGGTAGTATTGTGTATTATCATTGGGCAATGCCAATCAATGCCAGAAATCTACGTTAGGAGGGTGTATTGCTATCTGTGTAAAAATATGACCAGTACTTTCTTCTCATGTTTTGCATGTAGAGTGTTCACTGCCAGTAGTTTGTAAAATTCTGTCAAATGCAGGTTTTTTTTTTCTTAGGATACCTTTGAACAATCCCTTTTTGGTAACCTGTTTTTGCTTTAACCAGTTCACTCTTGTGATCTCAGGGGACGGATGTTTCTGCTTCCTATTTTTGGCACCTAACTCAAGCATCCAGGTTAGTTGGATGCATTCAGAGCTCTGAGTTTTGGTGGGCAGAGTTGGTCTCTGTTGCCACACCTCTACATTGACTGTAGAGGGTTGGCAGACTCTTACGTAATGTGAAACAATGTGAATTTTGGAAATTGCCCTCTTTCACATCAGGGAAACAAAATGGTTTAGTTGGAGACTTGTGTGAAAGATAAGGTGGCAGGAGTGTAAAGGCTCAGAACTGCAGTAGAGGAGAGAGAAAAGATGAGCACACCATCATTCCAGGTGCATTTATTTACTGGAGAAAACAGCCAAGGTCAGAGAAAATCATAAGCCCAGGGACTTGCAGTGCGCTACAGGGGAACATGGCTGTACAATACCACAGGGCCTCTTCCAGTGCCAGAAAGTTCACCAGGCAGAGAAATAAGTATCTTGTTATTGTCAAAGTGTATCTTATCCTGCTGTATGACAGGCAGCAGCATAGCATTACTTCGCCATTAAATATTTGGTTGTATATGGCACATAACTTATCCCCTCTGGTTATTTGTAACCCCTGATAAGGCAAACAGATCCCCATAGTTTTCACCAGCTCTTGTTTCTTCAAGCAGTCTTGAACTGATGGGATGTCATGGAAGTCAGCATTGATCTGGCAACAAAACAGGTGAGAAGCTGGAAAGTGAAAGGTGGAGAAGGACTTGTAATGGGCTGTCATCCAGGGAAGGTTGCAGCGCCTGATCCTGACTGGGGAGAACAGCCTGGTCACCAAACAGATAGCAGGTTCTCTTCTAGATTTACAAACTGGTGTGTAAATTGTAAGCATTTGGACAGTTGGTTCCAAATTTTGAACAGGTTCTGTAGAAGGAAAATACGTTTTCAAGTGTATCTGGAGCCTGAAAGCAAAGGGCGTTCCTTTGCTTTTTGTATAGTCTCTAGAAATTTAAGCTGTTGTGTTGACAGAGGCTGGTACCAGGAAGTTAAGAAGTGCCTTTTAGGAGGAATGTAGCCAAATCTATAAAGTCTGTCCAACGGCATTTTTATTGTTTTATCATTATCGCAGGCAGTTTCTCATCATGGTTTTTTTTCTGAAGCACAGAGCTGTTATGAAATAGTTACATAATGTCCACGGATGGATATCTGCTGACATTTGAAAACTATTCAGTGAGAAGTATGATGGTAAAAACTAAGAGGTATGTCTTTAACACGTGTTGACTGTAAGGCAGGAGACAGATTGTAGGAAAGTTATTTCAGTCTTTCTTAAGAGTAGCCTAAATTTTTAAGAAGCTGCATTTTACATGTGCAGAGGGTACACTGGGAAACCTGCCTAATGTATGTGTTTCCATTTTCACAAAATGAATATTTCGTATTGCCCATTGTAAGCATGCAAAATTTACATAGTTTGCAAGTTAATGTAATTTAATGTTAAATACAGCTTTCAATTTATTTCCCTATGGTTTGTACCATAAAAAATGATGCTTTATAGACTTACTGTACAGTTGAAAATACTCAAATTTATTTTGAACGAAAAACTTTGTTACGCAATACCAGCATGCAGAGCTTTTACATAAGCAATGTCAGGAGCTGGTGACCGAGACTTTGTGACTCTCCTTCCAGTGGCCTTTGAGGCTGGAAGAGTGAGCATGCTGCTAGATAAGGATCTGCCTGTGCTGCTTGTTCTGGTGCTTTATTCTTGAAAAAATTAAAAGCGTTTGGTTCATTCCTAGAGTAAACAGAATCCAGTTTGGATAAGTATAATGCAGTTGTGTTTATATGAACGTTAGAATTCAACTTCTTCAGTCTGATTCTTTTCAAAGGAGAAAAATAATATTTTTCCCTTTCCCCCATAATAAATAATAGCTTGTTCAGTAGCTTGTGCAAGTAAACTCCTTACTTAAAAAGTTGTTTAGTTGAAAACATGAGATTACCAATGATTAGATTACAACTGGTTATGTTTGCTGTGATGATGGTAGTACTCCATCTTAATAACAGGGGAAGAACTGCGGAACAGTCACTTTTGTTCACGCATGGTTGTGGTAAATTAAAAAAAAAATAGATCTACCTTTTGATCTTTACTTCTGAACAAGTTGTTTGTAGTATTATAACATAAAATGTGTATTTAAATATAAAATATTAGGTATTAAAAAGCTGTGAGAACACATGCTGTAGCGATTATTACACATTTAAAAACAAACAAAACAAACCCACTCTTTGGCTGACATAAAAAGAGACTTTGAGCAGTATAAGCCAGTATATTATAGAGTTTTTCTTAACAGGAAGTAGAAGAGAGTAGTGGTTAGAAAACACTGCATACAGGAAGCTTGACACATGCGTAGCTCTGAGTGGCTCTGGCTTGTCCAGCTCCCTTTAGATATTTCCTCTTTTGCTTTTGTAAAAGTTGCTGGTGTGTATAGATGGCAGCTCAGAAGGAGGTACCTTGTAACCAGTGCACAGGGACGGCCACAGCGCTGCAGAGGCTGGAAGGTTTTGCTAATCGCCTTTTCCATAGGCATTCAAAGAGTGGTGCACATGAACAGAGAGCGGCTCTGGAAAATGAGAGCCAGCATTGCTCTGAGCTTGCTGTCCTATGGGACAAATCAAGTAAGTAGGGGAATTGTTTATAGATTTTTGCTCTTCATTTGCCTAGGAAGTGCAGAACTTGCATGTTTGTGATCAGATATGAACGCTGATCTGTGTTACGTTCCAGAGGCAATTTTGTGATTCGTTACCTAAAGGTATGAATTTGAAGAATACATATTGCATCTGGCAGAGGGGCTGGGGGTCTGGTTCATGGTCTGGTGGCTGGCAGAATAATTCATCCCTTGTCCCTTCTTTTCTCATAAAGCACAGTTGACTTGTTTGGGCAAGCCCCCACCCCGATATTTATTTCTAAATTACTTCCTTCGTTTTCAAATTGAATCAGCTAGTTCAGCAGAAACAGAAAACTCATTAAAGATTGCAGTGTTTAAACTAATAGGTGGGCATTGCTGCACAGATTAAACTTCTAGTTACAGGGCTTCTTATCATTCGTCATTTTATTTTAGGGCATATATACATCTATATGTATACTCTATCCAGTATTAAACCATTAAATTGTGTTTGGTTTTAACTATCATTTACTAATTTAATGTGCTGACTATCATTAATTTCTTGATTAGCGCACGGTCTACAGTATTATTTTGATGGATTAAAACTTTTCATGATTGCATTTTGGGTAATAAGTGAGAGATTTCAAAAAATATCACAATCTAAATAAATTGACATTTGATTTTCATATTTTTCTTTTAAAGCCATGCATTATTTTGCAAAGCAATTATTGTCTCTGTGGTTAAATACTCATTTTAAAATGTTACAATATGGTAATGGATGATAATTTTGTTCCAGATTTCAGATTCATTGATGGATTTGAGATAGCACAATTATTTCAGTGGAAAATATGCCTTATTTGGAAATGCTTAGCATCACAGTATTTCCATGAAGAAAATCTGGTTTTATACATCTCCCTGCTTGCAATTTAAAATATTATTTGAGTAGGGAGTGAATCTGTTCTCAGAGGATAAGCAGTAAACATGGAAACAAAAAGGTGTTAATGCATTGGCCTAAAATAGATTAAATCTAGGGCTCCCAAATGAGAGGTGAAAGGATCGACTAGTTTTGTTGGGAAGATAAATGATGGAAGTGCATAAATTCTGAGCTTCCACTTCTCCAAAATGTTTTTAGCTTGGTAAAAATAGAGGCATACTTGTGCTTATGTAGAAGCTCTTCTTTTTTTATGTAAATAGCTATTTGAAAAAATAATTCTGAAGCATTTTTGTATATAGAACATGAGGAAAAAAATGGCATTGACCTCCTGGCACTTACAAATTGTTACCTGTTTGTGTACAAGTCTCTACTACTTTTTTCCCTCTAGTTAAGGCAGGGTTCCTTGTGTGACATGCTTGATGAGGAAATGGACTGTCGTGTCTCTTGATGATAAACATGGTGAAAATGGCTGCTCTGCGAACGCTATTTTAAGTCATAATTAGGCACAGTGGTTACGTGCAGTTTTTCTAGGCCAAAGTTACTGAGCTCATAGCTGAATGGTAGTTAATTATGTAGCTTTAGTTTTGGGGTGAAATTCATAATCTTTATCCTGAACCTTTAATCTCAATTTGTAATTGTTTTAAAAATGTTAAAATACTGCGGGTGCACATGAACTAAGTCTGCATTTCAAGATTCTCATTTCGCTACCACTATAGGTGAAGGAGTGATAGAGAAGATAAGGAGTAGAGTGGAGGGAGTGTTTCTGTCTACAGTTGACTCATATCTTCAGAAAAATACATGATTTGTGAGAAATGAAAGCAAAACAGAGCGTTGGACTTTGTGTTTGGTTTTTTTTCTTTTATACCTGAGAGCTCAATGTCATAGAACTGCATTGCATCACTGAATTTGAGTAGTAGATTAATTTTGCAGAAAGTTCAGTGAAAAAGCATTGGTGAGGAACATACTGGTGTTTAACTTGCAAGGATATTTGAATATTCTCAATTATTAGGCTCATATCACAGCAACTTAGAAGTACTGGTGTCAGGTCTTGGGTGAAGCTGCATAACAGACAGCATGATTTCCTCCTTAAACTTGAGGCAAAAGCGCTGGTTTAGTACCTGAAAAAAGTTTGGAAAGTGACTTCTCAGAATTCAGGCTTCAGATAGAATCCATTTGAAAAGGAAGTTAACATATTTATCCGTTCTGTTGTAATGAGGTACTGTAACAGGTCCAGTTTTATGTATATCCATCTACAAGCAGTTACTGATGAAGCTGTGGGTTTGGTGAAGGGGAAGGAGCTGCTCTTTTCTGGGTGGACTTTTTGTTTGAGTTGTCTGCTGTTGTGGGTTTGAGTAATTTGTCATGTGGTCTATGGTCTTAGGGTTTTTTCAGTGATTGATTTTGAAATAGAATGTCTTTGCTTCTTTATTTTGATATGTAAAACATAGTTTTTCTAATGTGCTTTGGATTCTTGGTTGATGCTTGAAATTAATGTGTTGTGTAAATCCTCGGAATCCAGTGAGGCAGACATGGGTCAGGGCACCGTGGGCCTTGGAATGTGTTTTAAAAAGCTGACTGAGTGCATGTGTGATTGTACAGCCTGAACTGGTAACCAGGTCGGTTGTGCTGCACAGCCAAAGAGTGAAAGGGCTGTGATGGTAGTCGTTGGAACGGTGTATTTTGTTCTTATTTTAGATGTCTTGACTGTAACTGCTTACAACTGTATGGAACCTACATTTTGATTTTGTTCTGTTTTCTTAGTTGCTTGTTGCTCTTTCAATCTCAAAGATTGAGATTGGAAAGGAAAGGAGAATGAGGCTGCTTGGTTTTGAATGTAAAGACAGTAAGATCAGTGTGAATCTCTTTAGCTGATACAGATATTTTGCAAATCTGCATAATAAAAGAACACTATCAACTAGCATAACTCAGGTGGTCAGGAGAATCACCATTAGTGTGTCTTTCTGTCATCTTCATAGTCTCTAAATTGCAACTGATGAATAGTGATGAATAGTCAAAGGAATATTATTTGGTCTCGAACTGATTCAAAATAATAGCAGTATACTTCCCAATACCATGGAATGACTTACAGAGATTTAGATGAATAATTACTATCTGCATGTGTGTGTGTAGAGAAAAATATATGTGAAAAATGAAATAATGTACAGAGTATATTGTGTGAATTGATTCAGGCTTTAGAATAACTGCTACTTGGGTACAAGTCAACAGATAATTCTGGTCTAAGGTTGCCATGGAAACAACCAGTGCTTGATATAATTGAGAACATCTTAAAACCTCCTGGTGTTTGCATGCTTTTTTTTCCCCCTGCCATTTTGCGTTGCTTTAGACATGAATAGGTAGCGTTGGTCAGAACAGTAGTAGTTTAATAAGCAAAACTAAATCCCTGTGTTCTGAATATTGATTTTTGGTTTACTACTGGTATCTTGTGCTTCATAGTTGGTTTTTTTTTTTTGCATCGCAAGGAGCTCATAGGGAAGAACAGCTCTCTGGATTCTATGTGCTCTCTCTTTCCAGTTACTGTGTAAGTGTGTTTAGATATCGGAGCACTGATTTGGTAGAGATTAAAACACTTCATCAGCCGTTGGATTAATATTAGGAGCAATATGTTTCTGAAAGCTGTCTTTTCAACATGAATGGTAAGTCTTTTTTGTTTCCTTTATCATGATTTTTTTTGTTCAGTCTTCACAGGAAAAATCTACTAGGTTTCTCTTTCTTGTCTGCATAGCTGCATTGACTACTGATCTCTTTGTTTTTGTCATCGGCTCACTGTGGGTTTCTGTTAAAAAATTATTAGTCGTAAAGTATTGCAGGCTTTATTAAATATTTTGCTTTGCATAACCGGTACTTAGTATTTGAAATTTTATTTTAAATATTTCTTTTAGAAATAACTGTTACAAATCATTAAGGCACAATCTGATTTGGAAAATTTAATAATTGAATGATACACATATCGGTTCAGTTAATTCTCTGTGCCACTCATAATTATTTTATGTAAATTAATACAAAGCCTTCTGAAATTATTATAATTGTCACCTGAAAATTCTGAATTGGCATTCGTTGATTTTCATCTGAAGCAGCCTATTCTTCCATGGTTTTTATTCTTTCTAAATGATGGGATAGCAGAATAGTTGAGGTCATTCATGGAAGTAGGGGAGGGGATTCTCATTTGAAATGAGATACTATAATAGATCTAGTAAACTTAAAGGCAGGTATTTGCTTTCCAAAGCCATTGTGACTACTTATTACAAGGTACTTTGATTTTAATGGAATTACGAAGTAATATAGTCTTTCTTGGAATATTATTGAAAGTTGTATCTAAATATATGAACTCTGCACATTTATTTCCTTGGAAACAGCTATGAATTGAAATTGTTTGCAAGAAGCTCTAATACGTTTGTTCCTGAAATGCTGCTTTTTTTTTGTTTCAAGCAGATAGTATGGAGCTTTGGAAGATGAGTTGAGATGGTTAGAGATTGCTTGAAAAGAATAAACAGTTAATCATCTATATGGGGTTTGTGTGGTTTTGCTTTATTCTGTGAATTTAAAGGACCATTTTTACAAAGGTTTCACTTTAGTACATGGTATGAGATAAAAGGGTGGGAGGAGCCATCCCACTGCCTTATCTAATATCTCATATATATATAGCTTATACATATATTTACATCATACAAATGTGTTGAGGTCATCTTCTCTGCAATTAGAAAGTGTGGCTATGGTTTCCTTGGTGTACAAAGTACAACAGACAGATACCAGAACTGGTACAGTTATAAAACAAGGTTTCAGAACTTTGTATGTACCTTATGGAGATCTAGGTTGCAGCGCTGTGGCTGTTCAAGTAAACCTTAATGCGGTCTGTCCCTGAAGGAGGTGGCCTGGCTTCCGCTGTGTGCTCCCTGCAGCACTGTGGGGATGCTGGCAGGCAGGATGCCGGTGGGGAGCTGGTGTACACAGCAGCTGGACCTCCCCACCGACACCTGCCCCTGCACAGCCTCTCTGGAAGTGAAGCTGAAAACTACAGCCTTGCTGCGCTTCCCTACAGCACACTGCCGCCTTTGTCCATTGACGGAGAGGTCTCTCGTTGGGTCAGAAAGTCTGTGCTTTTCACCAGTTACCAGGCTGGGTTTTCCATCACCCTTTTCTCTGTTTCTCTTACTGTTAGGTTGTAGCTTTCTCAGGAATTAAGGTTTGTGGAAATCAGCTCTATGAATTTTGAATTTTGCTGCTTGGGTGTTGGGGTATTTTGGGGTGTATGCTGGTGTGATTGAGTCATCTTAAGGGAAAAAATTTCTTTATGAATGAGGTGAAAAAGAGGTTAAAGGTGTTTTATTGATTAATTATTTTTATTTTTTTTTTCCTAGGAGGTGGCGGGGTTGGTTTTGTTGGTTTTTTTTTTTCCCCTGGGGCTTTATTCTGCAATTTGCATCTGTAGATTTCATTCATCTTGACAGCCAGGCTCCCAGTTCCATTAAAAATAGAAAGAAATAGCTGCAACTTCTACGAAGTGTCAGCTCCCAGTCAAAAAGGTCTATAAATGAGAAGTCTAATTTTGACAAGGGGAATGTGACAAAATCCTGCTTTGTCAAGTGAGGATTAGATTGTCATTGCTGTAAACATTTCCCCGTGTAAACAACTTCTGCCCTTCAGTGCACTTTTGTTGTGGTCTTCAGCAGTATCACTTTGCCCCATCAGTGAATAAAATCAGATCCTCCTCTTGTGAGAGACTGCCAAGATTTTGTTCAATTGCAGGTACAATTGGTTTACTTCTCCCCTCTTTGCATCCCCATCCTGGAGAGCTTCACTTTATATGATTGTTTTTCTGGAAAAACTCTTTTTCTATTTGTTTGGTTTTGGGGCTTTGTTTTGAATGGCAGAACATTCTTGAACAGATAAAATTGTAACTTCCATAGCCCCAGCTCCTAGTTCTGAAAGGTGCTACTCTGCTAGATCTTCTGTTTCACTAGGAATAGGCTTAATGATCTCAAGTATCACAAAGTACATGCTTGGGCCAGTACTTTCAAATACTGTAGATAGAGGTAGTTGATGGTGTAGACATTTACGCTCATAATACAGTAGTTACTAAATGTGTGTGGAGACAGACGGAGAATTATGAGGAAATAGGGTGAGCAGTGCTGACAGACTCTGCTGAATTATTGTCCAGCTTTGTCTGCGCTGGAGAATAGGAGTGGTTCAGGAGTGAGGGTGAAGGGAGGCAGCATACATAGTTACATACATCGGGAACATCCTTTAAGGGAGAAGGACAAGAAGTAGCAACTAATTATATTCCTACTGCTGAAAAGACTGCAGAAAATGGAAGGATGCCATGGAATTTCCAGGTGCCATATCTTCATACATGCGACTCTGACAGTGGAACTAGGATAATTTCTTTGGTGTTGATCTGGGTTCGTGCTTTGTTCTGATTTTTGTACAGAATTTTGGAAAAAAAGAAAGGGCAACGCAAGAGTTGTGTTCATGTAGTTCTTAAATAGCATTTATACAGTGAATAGTCCCTCAGGGTGTTCTGTTTGGGGTCTAAGCAAACAGTTTAATAAAATGAAGGTTTCTTCTAAAGCAAAGGGTGTTTGGTGTGTTTCAGTTTTGTATTTCTTGAATTGTGACTTAATTTACTCCCAGTTGTTACAGTTCTGATGGATATTTTGTTACAAGAATAATTTTCATCTTTGTTTTTAGTTTGCATCTCAAATTGTTTAGATAATTATTTGTTGCTGGTTCCTCTAAGAGTTGCTGCTGGTATTGCTGTTGCAGGCCAAAGTTCACAACAGGAGTTTCTCAGCTTTAATTATTGAGGTTCCTATGGGCTGTTCTGTAACTTGAATAATGTTTTTGGTGTTTTCCTTTATTCATTCGAGTTGCTGGCAGATACTCCAGCCCATCATGAATGCATGTGGCTTAGGGTTTGGGGTTTTTTTTGTCTGGATTTGCAGCTCCGTTCTTTGCAAGTTTCATGCCTGCCTTTTATCCAAATTAGCACTGACTTCAACCAGTTTTTCTCTAAAGTCCCATTCTTTATAAGAATATATAGTAAACACTCTCACCTACCTATTGCTTGCCCTGATCCTGAGGCAAACAAATTTGTTGTTCACTCAGTGTGTTGAACTGTGAAGTGTGTTTGTTTATATGAGACTTCCTTATTCAGGAAGTCACCCTCTCTGCTATTTAAGGTTATAAATGAACTTCTGCTTGGCTAGTTACTGCAGGCAATCCTTTCCTGTAAATATGGAAAGCCCGTTCCGTGGGAGATACATCAGCATGGCGATGTGTCAGAAGCTCAAATCTGGCAATGAATTACGAGCTATTTTGCTGATTTACCCTGACAGCTGTGAAGATGTGTCCTACTGATCCCAGTGCATGTGTATGAAAATCTGTGTCGTTTTGTTATTGCAAGACCTGGGATGAGGTGGCATTTGTGGGAAGCAGACTTAGACATGAGTGCAGTTGAACCAAGACTGGAGTATCTACAAGTATTTTGATGCCTTGTATGAAATACTTGAAAAAACAAAAAGCAGAACAAGAGTTGCCCTTTTCAAGTCACTTGTAAAGTCCATCCATGCAGTCAACAGCCCTTACAATTGGTTAATTTGGACTATAAGGAAGAAAAGAGTTCAGTAAAACTTGGATTGCTTCTAAAGAAAAGGGTATTTGTCCATGAGTGTGTATCTAGTATTATGAGAGGCATTGCCTGCTTCAGGTGATTTATTAATCAATATGCGGATCAGATCAACTACCTGCTTACAGTTTCTAATAATCTAACTATAAAACATACTTCCAGTGATAGCTGCCTAGTAATATGTTAGCCGTTTTAGTCACTGAACTTTTACAAAGAGGGAAGGTGGAGCACTAATACAGAGGGGAAAGTTGGTGTTAGCCACTTAGACAGGATCTTAAACAGCATTGAGGGGCAGACAGCTTACCTGGAGGAAAACTGCAGGAGGTGCCATAAATGTTGTGCTTGGTATGTAGTTTTGATGGTAAGAGGAAAAATTGATTATTATGTCTATTAGTATTTAACTACTTGAATTGGCTAAGAAGATTTACTCAAGAATGTGATATGTTTACAAGATATTTTATAGTAGTACCTTTGAAAATCTTGTTCTTGGAACTCATTCTTAAAATGTATTGGGGATTTTTTTCGCACATGGTAACCATGGAAATATATGCGCTGTAGAAACATGAGGTGTTTGAATTCTCACAATTCTCGCCAAGTTTTCTATTTTCTTTGTAAAGTAATACCTGTTACATTTCACACAACAAAGGTGGTCTTTTTATGCTATAGGTCCGGTGGTAGTTGCAGCATTTTAGATTACGGTGGGTAAAGTTTAGCTACAGCTACAGTAGGTGGTACTGCACAGGTGAAACTTAATATCTTATTGCTCACAAAGCACATCAGCGTCTGATAATTGAGAGTTCTATGTGTTAAGATTTCTTCACATAACCTTTTCTCTATGAACTAATTTTATATGTAGGAAGTGTTAAGTACTGCATTGAAAGTAATTGTATTAAACTTACGATTTATTAATTTGAAATTTCAGGTTAATAGCATTAACTTATCTAATAATTGAAAATAATTTAAAATTAGAATTGTGTATCAGAAGCCTGTTCAGTAGTAGGCACTGCCACACTTCATGGTCACATTACACTAGCACAAACTGGTACTCCTTCAGAAAATGAGCGGTTCTCCTGCCCCACATATTTGTCCATTTCCACCCCACATTTCCCTTCCTTCACCCCAGGAGAAGCTTTCCTGTGATGGAAAGAACTGCGAGTTGCTCTGGATTAAAATTAGCTTCCCATGGCCTGCCCTGCCTTCTGTCCATTACTTTTTAATCTGGCCTAATTCCCTGACCTGTCTTGGCAGTCAGCCACGAGGATGCTTTTGCTCTTTCAAGGAAGGTCATGATAGAGTGGCAGGAGCGAGTGGCTGTGGAAGGATAGGACTGGGATACTTTGTATTTATACCTGCCCATACTGAACACTGAACTGTGGTCTAACAAATCAAAACACTATTTCTTGCACTTTTAAGCCTCTAAGTGTGTGGATTGTTGCAAGAGAGGAAGCAGATTTACAGATCTGTTGTCTCCAGCAGTCTGGAATAATTCCTTTCAATGAACGCTTTAAGAGCAGGAAGAAGGAATGAGAGAAACTCCATTGTAAAGCTTAGTTTTAACATATTCCAGAACTAACTGGATGCCAGTTCTGCTGGCTCAGAGAACTGGAACAAAAAATCGCCTCTAATCAATCAGCAAAAGGTTGCTAGTAATGCTTTAATTTGAAAAGAAAGCTTGGTTAAGAATGAGTCCTGAAGGAGCAAAATACCCGAAGAGATGGAATACCTCTTTCCCACCAGGAATCTGCAGGAGACTTTAAGTCCTGTCCTGTGCTTGGATGTTTAGATTAAGCTATTCTGCTTGTCTGCATTGAGGACATCTTCCATATAACCAGTAATTTAGCATTTGAATAATAGATCCCAGCTTGGTTCATAGAATCATAGAATGGTTTGGGTTGGAAAGGACCTTAAGGTCATCTAGTTCCAACCTCCCTGCCATGTTCAGAGATGCCTCATCCTAGACCATGTCGCCCAAAAGCTTTGTCCAGCCTGGCCTTGAACACTGCCAGGGGTGGAGCGTTTACCACTTCAGAGGCTTTGGTTGGTTGTTTCCATTTTTTTGGCATTTATCTGTGTGTTTTTTGAGGGACGTCGTGGTTTAAACACAGTCAGCCATAAATCACGCAGTCGCTCTCTCACTCCCCCCCCCTTCTTGCCCTCCTCCTACTCCTAGAGGGACGGAGAGGAGAATCGAAAAGAATGCAACTCCCATGGGTTGAGATAAGAACAGTTTAGAAACTAAGATATAACACAAATCACTGCTGCTACCACCAATGATAATAGTGCTAAAGGAAATAACAAGAGGAAAGAATACAACACCTCAGCACCAGCCAACTGGTAACTCACCCCACCCAACCAAGCACCGACCGATACCTCATCCAACCCTGCAGTGCACTCGCCCTCCCGGGTAACTCTCCGTTACATCCTGGGCATGACGTGCTGTGGTATGGAATACCTCTTTGGCTAGCTTGGGTCAGGTGTCCTGTCTCTGCTTCCTCCCATCTTTCCCTCCTCCCTGGCAGAGCGTGAGGCTCAGAAAGTCCTTGGTCAGACTAAAACATTTGAGCGGTAACTAAAATCATCGGTGTTATCAGCTCTGTTCCCAGGCCAAAAGTCAAACCACAGCACTGCACCAGCTACTAAGAAGGAGAAAAATGACTGCTCCTGCTGAACCCAGGACAAGGGAGGAGCCACTTTTTTTAATTGGGTCTAGATTCTCCTTTAGACTAAGAAAGCAGAGGTTTTTTCTCATCTGTATTTTTTATGGTGGAAAATGATTGAATCAGGACATACATGTACAACTCTGCTGAGCAGAGCTAGTACAAGATTTGGTATGTTTGTGACCGAATAAATTTACTGATTTACATAAGTTTGGGGGAGTTTAAGCAAGATTTTGGGGATTCGCACTGAGTGACTCTGTTAGTTGGGTTTGGTCGTGTCTCCACAGCGTGTTCTCTGTCATGTTGTACATTCAGCATTAGCCAGGTTCAGTCCCTCTGTTTGGACCTGTACTTTGTGATTTAAGGAAAAAAAAATAAGGGGAAAAGACTGAAAATTGGATTTGGAAACAAAATTAACTTTTTTTCTCTCTAAAAACAGAAGGAAGAAGAAAGTCAGTCTGGCAGCAGTAGTTGTGTACAGTAGAGTGTCTACCCCTCAGAATTTAACAAAGTTATCTCTGGTAGTGAAAACCTGTTTTGGTTTGTTTAAATCTGTCACATCTCTTTTACAGGCTCTTGCCAGCCAGCCAAGCCAAGAGGAGAGGTGAACATTAGGACTTCAGCTTTAACTTTACAGCTTAAAATTACAGTCTTGTAGCACTGAAGACAAAAATTAAGGAGGGGAGGGAAGGGGGAAGGAAAAGAAGCTGGGTTCTTTATAGAGCACTTAGTTGTTGTAAATTTGTTTTTATAGAACTGGCAAAATACCATCTAGCTCAAAATTTTAAAAATGTGGATAGGATTAAAGAAGGATTTTGCCTGTGTTCCAAATTTCAAGTTGTAATGAAAAAGTACAAGCTGTATTTCCTAATTGTTGCACATTGGAAATTGATTCCTGCATGTTCCCCACAGCCTCACCCTGCCAAATCAAGTTCCACTGCTCTCTTTCAGTCTTTGGGCACTGCAGCTGTAATTGGTCTTAATTTACTGTTTATCCTTTTGCTCCCCCAACTTAGTCCATGGTTTTTGCATGCCCTTCTGATCTGTTTCCTACCAGTCCTTCCCAGCATTCCATAGAAATGTTTACAGCATGCAGTTAGATTATTAGCGCTTCCATTTGGATGCAGTTAATAATTCTTACATGGTCATTCATATTCTGTATTCCAGCAAATAGGCTCCTCCAGAACTGCACCAGATGGTTTTGGTTTTGTGGTTTTGTTTTGTTGTGAACTGAAGGAAAAGTTCTTAGCCATTGAAGCTGGCAAGTTAGTTTGTTCTGCGTCCCCTTTTTTTTATCATAGTGTTTAAAAGAAATATAAGGTCAAAACCCTCTTCTCAAAGTGAAAAACTTGATAAATGAGAGATTAAATTGATGCAGAGTTTATTAATCTAGGCTTAGTGACTTTGTAACTCTTAGAGCAGAAACAAGACAAAATCATAGCTGGTCAGTTTTTCACAAGAGGGCTGGTATGCGTGTCTCACTGCAGCGCTAAAGCAAGATTGACTTGCCCTCTACCAGGCTGATATCACCTTGGACTTTTTATCCCTATTGGTTTTATATCGTGAGCAGCAAAGCCTTATGTGCTTGTTAACAGTCTGTTTAATGGTACCATTTTAGTTTGTGTTTTGAAGTGTTTCCCTTCACTTCACCAGCTATTAAAATGTTAACTGGTGCTCCCACTACTTCCTCTGAGTGTATAATAATATTTAACACTTAGTTATGTTCATTTGCAAACACTTGCCAGGATAGAGAAATCTTTTTCTGAGTCTCATGATAATACCCCTGCTAATAAAGAGAAACCTAAAGAAACTTAAGGTGACTGGTTAATCCTGTAGGAGGGAGACTTAACTTGAATCATGTTCTTCCAACTTGCTTCTGAAATATGGTACCATAACCACAGGATGCACTAAGGCATCTATATGCATCTCCATAATGTTTAAGGCTATAAATACTGGTTGTCTAAAAATGAAATATACATGTATATTTACCAGAATCTCTTAATTTATATTCATTTTTCCATTGCATGGAATTTGGAGATTTAATTAAATAGCTCATTGGATTCTAACTTCAAGTGATTATATTACAATTTTGGAACAGAAATTGAATTGTATTTTGATAAAGGGCATTTTAAATACCAAGTAGAGATTGGCATTTAACACAGCAGATGGGGGTTTGTAGTGGTGCCCAATGTTTAGTCTTAATCAGTTTAGTTCTTGCTTTCTTGCCATGAATCCGATTGAATCCTATCCAAATACTTTCCCCCAACCCTGCCACCCCCCCCCCAAAAAAAAAAGAAAAAATCTGGCTTGCTAGCTCTTGTGGAATAGGTGCCTGAGAATAACAAATACAGTGCACGTGGGAGGAGGGACAAAGGCACAGTAATTAAAGGTAACTCTTCAGGACTGCTCCATCTGCGACCCCTTCCCCTCTCCTGTCATTTCATCCCTGCAACTGAGAGGTCTTAACCCCCTTCTTTTTTTCAGGAGCTTTCCTCGGATTCACTTGCTTTTAAACCATGATGGTACTCATACCCTTTGTTAACAGTTCTTTATTATAAGCTTGCTAACTTTTCATACAACCGTTAATCAGTAACCCAAGCAAAAATACTGTGTGTTGTGTGAATAGACTTTTAGATAACAATCTGCTTTTGGGGGGTTTGTGTGGGTTTAGGGGTTTTGCTTTGGTTTGGGTTTAGTTGTTTGGGTTTTTCTTTTTTATGGTTCTTTGTATGCTGGTATTACCTAGGAACCTTTGGATCTTGAGTTGCACTTCCCTTAGAAGTCTCTTACAGCAGGTTTCCTGCCTATCACCGTGTTGCGTTGGTTCTGAGTACAGCTCTCTGCAGGCAAAGTCCCACTTCACCTTTTGTATGAGGGGGATAGCTTATATCTTGTCCAGCTGTGTGCACCTGTAGCATTTCTTCTGACCAGGGTTTGAACTGAAGCAGGCAGAAGTTACAAAACTGCTTGAAGTCTTTCATTTGTGAGTCCTCTGTTTCTTACAGCCTTTTTCTGAATTTCTCCATATTCCTACTATATGCTTCAGGTGTTTGCACTGCACAAAACTCGCTGCTTCCACCAGCAATAGTTCTTGCTGGGCACAGAGAGCTAGGTTTGTGCTGTGTGTTTGTCCTTACTCAATCTCTGGACCACTGGTGCATTCTCTCCGGTTCCAGCTGCTGTGCTTCCTGACACGTCGTCAAGGTCCAGCTGGAGAAAACCCCACTGTCGGAAATACTTTGTTCGTGATCCCCAGAGTGAAATTAAGATGCAAGTGCGGTCAAGTACCATAATCGGTCAGTTTGTTTATTAAGTACTATAAAAAAGCAATAGGACAGATTGGAAAAAAAAAAAAAGATAGAAATTAAGCAAGCCTTCAAGAGTGCAGAGAGATAGTCACCACTGTGCATTCAGCGACGTCCCAAGGGCCCGCGGTCATCATCTGTAGTCATGGGAGTCGTCCAGGGTCCGTCGTTGTCATCGGTGGAGGATGTCCAACACGGCGATTACCTTTTTCCCGTCTATTATATTTTGGGGGGAGTACCTCTTTTCTTAATGCCATGTACTGCACATGGCTGGTGAATCACGAGCATCCAGTTTCACTGCTCTTGCAGCCAGCTCTTCAGCTGCACATATCTGTAGCAATCCTCGAGATAATGGGCAGCAATTCCTTGCACCAACCCTTGAGATAACGACAGAGGAGTCTTACCTCAGTTACTCCTAGCCATCTCTCAGACAGTGGAGTCCCATTTCAGCTCCTCACACCCATCTCTTTGGTCAATGGACCTTTTGAGTCCCATTTCAGCTTCTCATACCAATGTTTGAGACAGTGGAGTCTGATTTCAGTTCAGACTCTCACACGTGTCCAGTTGTTTCGAGCGCTGCTGTCACCCTCGCCAGTGCTATTACTCATGTAAAGCAAGAGCTTTTCTTCCTCTAGTTTCAGCCTCCTTTGCTCCAGCTTGTGCCGTACCGGTGAAACCAGTCTGAATAGGGTCTGTTGGCTGATCTTTGCTGTACTCTTTGCACCCTCATCTTTACTGTGCTCAACTGTCTAAGAGTGATCCTTGCTTTTCAGTGTTTATGGGAACCTTTCTGTCAACATCTCTTTCCTGAGTTCTTTTTTTATTTTGACAGTCTTAACAAAATTAAATCATTTCATCGTATGGTGACCATACAGGATTTCCATGTGCATTCCAGTTTGCATACAGCAACTTGGGCTGTGCAGTTGAGGCTTTCTGAGGGGTTTTGCTGGTGTTGGGTAAAAGAACTGAGATTTGATTGTGAATTTTTTTTGGAGACTGTTTGCCATTTCTGTGCTATGCGCCACATGCCATGCAATTCACACATGCTGTCTTCTGGAACAAAGTGCTAAGTAGTGGGAAGATCACCCGATTACAGGTTTTATTGTGATCCAGCATGCTGCGATGAAGATAGATACACTTTTGTTAGCAACAGTTCCTTGGATGTGTGTCCTGGAATAGATTAATGATTAAAGATGCCAGCTTGATCTGTTGAAGTTTTGTAAGCTGTGCTTATTTCTGTGATGCATCATCTTTTTTTCATACTGAATTTAGCTGCCTCTGGGTTTGTTTTTTTCCTCTTTTCTTTGCTCAAACATTCTGTGATTTAGCATGAGTCATTTTGTCTGTGTGGGAAAGGGTTGGTTTGTTAAAGGGTCCGTTCTTGAGTGGGGAGGGGAACGGGTGGAATGTATTTGTGTTTTCTATGTGTTTATTGTGGAAATGCATAAATTTTTTTTCTTTTTTCCTTCTCTTTCTTTCCTCTCTTCATCATCTCATCTGTGTGGGTGAATGTTCCTGCAAACCCTTGTGGAACCTATAGAGACTTTTGGTATGCTCATTCCTTCATTAGTGCCCAGAGTCATAGATGCTAGCAATAGTTTAAAGACTAGCAAAGCAAACGAGTCACATTGTCCCAATATAAGGTGGCTAAAAATGTGCACTTGAGGAAATCTTCTAAGCCATCATCTAATAAACCCATTCTTTTGAATCATCACAGTAATACCAATGGACGCTACTATCTAGTTGGTGTAACTTGATTCTGTGCTTGAAAAGTGGAAACAAAATGTGTCCTCCCGTAGCAAGAGCTAATGTTTTGTGATTGAGAGAGACTTTTCAAAACTACCTATCCTGTTCCAAATTCTAGGTCTTACTTTCAGAAGTGACTGAAGTCTATGCACTTGGTTGCCTAAATTCCGTTTGAAATCACATACCAAATGATGTTGTGGTGTAGGAGCCCAGGTGACCTCTGAAAATGAGAACAGGCACAGTTCGACCCATTAGGAAGGAAATGTAATTCTAATAAAACACACCACAGAATATGGAATCATTTTTAAAAGATAGCAGTTTTAAGATAGGTGAGTGACATATAAATAGCTTTATTTTGAAAATGTGTTCAATGCTGCTTTCCAAGAAAAAAGGATGAAAATAAATAAGGTAGAAGTTCAGTTGAAGGAGAGTTTGTGGCTTATTGATATTCTAGAAAGGAAAGATTTTTCTCATGCTTCCACAATTTGAATATTTCCAGCTGCATCACATTTTTTCATGGACACCATTCTTTATTCCAAAAGCAGAACAGAAAGATGACTATATGTAAATGTCATTGTTTTCATAAATACAGAGTAAATTATATTTCAGTGCAAAATACATGGAAACTTAAAATATTTATATGAACGATGGAGATAGTGTGAGAAATATTTAAGATATGTACTGTAATAGCATAAAAAGAGACCAGTTATCTCATGGTTTGGCTATGCTCTATAGTATAAAAGTTAACGTTCATTTCTAAGCTAGAGCCACTTGAGTTTGAAGGCTTGGCTTTTTGGCAATCTTAATGATCATCTTTGGGGTTTTTTTCTTGTCATTAAGAGAAAATAATGTTCATGCCATTTTGATATAAGTTGATGTTTTAAACTTTATCACTGGTCATCATTTTACCAAGTAATCCCTGTTCTCCTGAATGGAAGAAGGATCATCAGGCATGAATTTGGACACTGTTAGCTTCCCTTTTTTGTGTTGAGAAATTATTTCGTGCCACAGGAAATCCTGTCCTTTTCTCAAATTAGGATCATTAGAAGTCATTACATGAGTAACCCTCATAATTTAAAAACAAAGGAAATGTTTTTCCCCACACAGGATAAATATGTCAAGCATTTTTACTGACTACCCACTAAAATATTTTTAACTCACAGTGAGTTTTAATACCAGTTTAAAATAGGTCCTTTGGTAGAAACTATGTTTTTAATACCAATTTAAAATAATTCCTTTGATACAAACTATTTTTTTCTTACTCTGCGGAGCCATACATTTAGGGTAATAAATATGTTCTTCCTCTCTGATATTGCTTGTGGTCTCATTGTGAGTGGATCTCATGCTTTAAACACTATTTGAACCTTGAGGTCTGGCAGAACTTTTGATATTTTTCTGAAATCTCAGTTATTTGCTCCTCCATTAGAGCCAGTGACTGTGGGAGCCATAAACCTCCCTTGGGTATTTGTGGTAGTTGAGTCCCATAGCGCATTTGAGAGGGAGTTAAAAAGGAGCGCAAAACAATTCCTGATGGGCCTTCTCCAGGGCTCCCCTTTGCTTTTACTGCTGCTGTAACTCTACCAGTGCTAGAAGAGAATTTTAAGAGATGTCTCTGTGTAGACTCCAGTATTCTTTGAAAAGCACAAAAAAGTTCTGATTCAGCAGAATCACGTTGTTTACATCCCCATAAACCTATTTTTTTAATGGCCATTGGAAGGTAAATTATAGTTGCTAAAACATGTATTTCTAGATATTAACCAGAAGATCTTGGCACACTGCTCAGTATTTTTAGAAGTTGCTTGTGGCAGAACATCACAGTGCAGAAAATCCACTGTTATTAATGCTCTATTATGTGAAATAATTCAGAGAACACAAAAACAGTAGGATATTTTCTTCTTGATTCTGTGACTCTTTCAGAACCTCAGCGATGTCTAGAACACCTCCTATTTATGACAGTGCATTAAGTAATCTGCCTTGATCTTGCTGAGACTTTATTAAAAAAAAATAGAACAGCTGAAAGATGATCTAAACGAAATCTGTTGGTGCACATTTTAAATAGCCATCCGGAGTTTTACACATTCCTTCGATTTCAATGGAAAATCAATATTAAAAATTCTTACTCTCTGACTGTGGGCATGCCTAATGTGCAGTGTCAGTGTAGCCCTGTGCTTTGTCTTTGCTTGCAGTAATGCTGTCCATTTGTTAGTTGAGCTTGCAAACAGCCTTTAAATGAAGGTGATGAGGGGAAAAAGCAATGAGATTGGCATAATGCTTAAGCAGCTGAAAGAAAATATAACTTCTATTTAACAAAAATTTATTAAAAGTCTGTGGAATGGCTGTTGTAAATGTCAGGTATTTGTGTTTTTTTCCCAGCTGAATTAAGAACATCTTGCATCACCTTAAAGCCTGCTTGCGTATACAGTATTGTGAGATAATAGAGCTGGTGTAGAATTTCTGTAGAATGGCGTAGTTACTCCAGAAAGCTTAGAGACCACCTGGAGATACTGTAAAAGCTCTAGAGGCATTGGTGCTTGCTTTCATACATGGAGAAAATAGTGTATTACAAGCTGAAGAAATAAGTTGATAATGAAGTTTGCATATTTTGCTAACAAAGCATCTCCATTGCATTCATGACGAATTACACTAATTAAATTGTACTTTTTTGGTCTGCTTTCAGTGAAAGAGTTCCTAGCCAAAGCCAAAGAAGACTTTTTAAGAAAATGGGAAAGCCCCCCTCAGGTATCCGTCATTTAAGCATTCAGTAATTTTCTTTTGCATTTTTGTATAATGTGATGTGTTATCAGCCTGCAATGAGTGGTGTGGAAAACAGAAATAATTTTTAATGCAATTTTTAAAGGAGTTTCCAATTTTAATGTCAGTTTTTGTTATTGGAGTTCATCAGCAAAGACTCTTGGGCCTTCTCCAGGTTTGAGTCAATGAAATGCTCATATTGAACAACAGCTTTCACTTACAGAGAATGATCTTCACCATCAACATGACAAGACTCATATTCTACTGGCATGGTTCAGCTGGCTTTTTATAACAATAAGCATTGGCACGTCTGCCATCTACCCTGTTAATAATTGCCTCCATGATATTAAGGGGAATTGAGGTTATTAAGTCTACTGCATAGGGCTTGGGGCAGGTTAAGGAGCTTGTCAGAGAGACATCTCTGAAAAGTTGAACGTAGTTTGGGTTTTGGGGAAAGGGTCATTGTTTTTAAAGCAGCATTTGTACTGAATGTCTTTGAAAACTTACTCAGTGATACGCTCTCCAGACAGCCCTAATGTAGGAGTGTCTCTAGAGCTTGGGGTATTTTGCATGTTCCAATATTCTTGTTTGTGAAGTATGAGGGGGTTATTTATCTGCATGTTAAATTTGTGATCTGTTTACTGCATTTCTTACTAAGCATGTGTCATCTGTACAGACAAATTATGGAAATGTTGATACAATTCAGTTAAGTATTTTTCTGGTTTAATGAGTACAATGTAAAATCTCTTCCTAAAATTTGACAGGCATGAAATTGTAACAACAGTATAGTTGGCTATTGTTGTCTTTGATAAATGTAATTTTACTCATTATTTTTCATAAATAATTCAGTTCATACAGATAAAATTGTCTTTGGATATTAAATAATGTCATTATATCCTTGTACATGTAGAATACTGCTGGCCTAGATGATTTTGAGAGGCAAAAAACCCTTGGAACAGGATCATTCGGGAGAGTAATGATGGTGAAACATAAAGCCACAGAACAGTATTATGCTATGAAGATACTGGACAAACAGAAGGTTGGTGTAACTCATAGTGGGTTTTGTGGTGCAAAAGAGTTTTATGTAGATCAAGATCTGGTAACTGTGGCTAAACTATGTTGCACAACTGTGCTTTTACTTATCACATTTGAGTACTGGTGATAACATGAAAAGCTTGGCTTTCTCTTTTGAACCTATAGATTCAGCTATTGAGGCTGTGTCAGGTTCTTACAACTCCCAGTAATGCTGTTGGCAGGCTGAAGAGGCTCTAAGTGCTGTCCAAGGCATTAGTGAAATATTGTCAGTTAAATTCTTTGCTTAGGTTTTTGTGAGATGGCCTATACCAAAATTAATGTTGTAGTTAAATAAATAAATAAATACACCTTCACAGTGTAGCTCAAAATTCTGGAAGACTCTTTGGATCAGAAATTAACAAAATTTTCAATTGTAAATCATAATTTAAAAAATTTCTTTTCCATTCTTGATCCCATGAGGTATTGACTTTTGTAAGCATAATTATGCAATAATCCCGTTGCACCTCTCGTAACTGCGTAGATAGAACAGTAACCTCTCAGAACAGCTGTGACAGTAGACATTTTCTATGTTGAAAACTTAAATGCTGTAGTCTGAATCTGCATTGTTACTCCAGCCTGATTTAACAGCTTATTACTGTTCGATTACTTATTACTGTTGGATTAAGTAAGTGGCATCACTTGATAAAGGTTAAATTTTAAATAAAACAGAATTCTAGAATACTGAGATGTGTTGTAAAGGAATTTATCAATACAGTTAGTTTTTAACCATTCTGACAAGCCTTTCAGAAGTACTTTAGTTAGATTAGTAGATTCTTACGTTTTCAATGTAAGAGCTTTTCTTACTTTGTAAGGCACTGTAAATAACTTTGCTACTGTGCAACAAAAATCGTATTAAGAAAATATTAATCTGGCAAAGAGAACTTAAAAATCAGCAACTGATAAAACGAAGTCAGCGTTATCTCGATGTGGACTCTTGCACTCAGGCATTATTACCTTCCTGGGTAATTTTAGATAATGGAATTATGGCAGTGACATAAACGAGTCCTTTATGAAATACACACTGTTTCAACTCAGCATACATAATTTTATGTCTGTGTATTCTATTAGAAATATATTAGTGTTATATGGGTAACTTCTATTAATGAATCACAAAAATAGAAGGTGGTTTAGGGAGAGCCTATTTCTGTCTCTTTCTATATTCTAGAAAACATACAGGTGTCTAAACTTAGACAGCTTGCAGGCTGCCTGTGATTTTTTCATTTACATTTTACTTGGAAGAAAGGGAAGGCATGTTGTGTTGTTATGAAGTCTTATGCTTGGTTCATCATGATATGTAATAGAAGTTGATGTAGCCAGAAGTCTTACATGTAAGGTTGTTAGTCTTTTATTTGTCTGGTTTAATTTAGGAAGGCTGTAACATACTATTGCTTGGCTAGTTTCATTAATAATTGTTTTTTGAAAAGAAAATACTGTTAACAAAAGCTTAGACACAAACAGGCTGCTGGAGAATCTGACATTACAAGATACCATTTGATCTACAGGAAGCTGTCGTTAGACATGCCCCGAGCCTGAGCTTAAATGTGAGCAAAGCTGTGTTATCTGAGGTTACAGTTTGATATTCCGAAGTGTTAAGCAGCGGGTTCAGCCTGTGGTGCTGCTGCCATTGCCCTCCAGCATCTAACAAGCAGAAGATGGAGGAAGGGTGGAAAAGTCTTGTCTAGCGTTGCAGCTGTATGCTTCACAATATCAAATTAAAACCTTAGCTTGCTTGCTTCCATCACCAAGGTAATTCCAGAACCATAGCTTTTTTAGGGAAGAAGCAGACGCTTCCCACACAAATGAGCTGATTTGAGCAAAATTTTTATTTGGTCCCTAAAGATCTGTGATTCAAAAGAGAGTTAATATTTTTAACTCCGTACTTCTTTTGTATGACATTTATTTCAAAACAGTAGTGGGTTTTTTAGGTTCTGCCTTTTGAATGTAAAAGTTAAATTTAAACACAGTGTTGGTCAAGGTTGGAATATCTTGCTTATCTGTTTTTTGTAGCTGTTAGATTTGATTTCCAAACGTGTAAAACCAGACTTGTTTTGATCACTCTTTGTGTATTTTCTCCTTGTTTCCTTGGGGGAAGGAGAAATAACTTGGAAATCATGCCATTCTCAGAATGAGATGTATCTATATTGTGCAATAGGGATTAAGTAAAATGAAAGAAATCGATTTTACAATGTTGGGGTTTAACACAAGTAAACCAGTTGTTAATTGGTGAGAAAAAGCAGTGATCAGAAATTTGCCATTTGCTGCCTTGTTAGCAGCTTAGCATTATAATGGGTTCCAAGAAGCTAGCATTTAGATTTTTAATACTTCTGCTAAGCAGGAAAGCAAAGCACACGGAAAGGTCTGGCAGAGGTAACAGTTGTTTATAAGAATGGCAGTTTTGAATTTGTATTCTCCTTAGTCGTCTTCTCACTACTGTGTGAGCTACATCAAATAAGTCAGTTTGCTCCTGTCCACAGATAACAAAATTCATAATTAAATGTGGCTGACACAATTTCCTGCCTTTCTTAGCGAAGGGTCCAGGAACCAAATGGATTTTATTGAACTGTCATCCAGCTGCAGAAGTGTCTCCATTACAAATGCAAACAATTCTTAAGAAAACAGAGGTGTTTTCCTTACCAATTCCTATTCTTAGCAAGTAGTAAGAAACACTATTTCAGGAGTTAACCTGTGAACCATATTGCATCAGTATTACTCTTTAAAGCTGTTGGACTTTTTAATCCTTCCTTAGCACTCCTGTTGTACTAGTAATCTCTAAGGTTTTTTTATTATCTGTAAAGTCACAAGCTTGCTTTCAACTAATTGTTTTACACTGAAAAATCTATCAACAACTGTAAAATGTCAAACTGAAGACTGTTTTTCCTCTCCTAGGTCGTCAAACTGAAGCAAATAGAACACACACTGAATGAGAAGAGAATATTGCAAGCGGTGAACTTTCCTTTCCTTGTAAAACTGGAGTATTCTTTTAAGGTAATCATTATTTTCAAAGTAGTTGTTTGGGTTTCAGTGATGGGTGTGCTCAAACATGTTAAACCATTTAACTTTTATAGTACAATAGTTGAAAGTTTTCAAAGATGCTTCACATGGCACTGTTGCCAGGTCTTGAGCTTTAGTTCCTGCACTTGTGTGTACACTTGCACACATGCAGGGTCATCAGGTGATGACTGAAAGGATATATCCAAATAAATAAATAAAACTCTTAGAGATTGCCTTTTTTGAGGGAAAATGGCTTTTGTGCAGCAGAGAGCTTGTAGTCGTCATTCTGTCTTTGAGAAAACACAAAGGATGTATTTCTATACCAATATATTGAATCTTAAATTTGTAATTGTTCTGTAGGCTGTTTTAGTTGAGATTTATATCTGATGCAGGTCCTAGTGACAATCTTAACCATGACAGAAGGAGCATTCGATAGTTTCTAATTTCATGGCAGTATGTGTTAGTCTGTCTGTAAAGAATCAGAGTATTTTCCTAATGTAGAAAATTGCATGTGTCCTCTAAAATTCCTTCCTTTTTTTTTTTTCCCCTTCTTTCTTCTTTGTTAATACCAGTTAAAATGAGCAAAGATGTTCTACCTCAGTCCTTACAGTTCTGAAGTCTGGGGCAGGGGCTGTGAGAGACAAGAATACCTCTGTCTATAGGTTCTGAGCTTGTAAGAGTGCAAGGTCTTGTCTTGCAGCAGGCATCTTACCCTCTCTTCCTCATCACTTTCACACCTTTCTGTGTTAGGAACTCACTGATTATTCAGATTTACTTGAAAATAGATTTGTTGACATACACGATGTTCCTTTTGTCATGTGTGTCTGCAATTTTCGAAGAATTTGTACCTGTTTTGCTTTATATTTAAGGTCCTTTGATGGCTACAATCTTCAGTTTACATTCTTTAATAAAATATACTGTATGTAGGAATTATAGAGACTGTAACATGCCTAATATGTATTTGTGTGTGTTTACTTGCTTCCTTAGGACAATTCTAATTTATACATGGTAATGGAGTATGTTCCTGGTGGTGAAATGTTTTCACATCTAAGAAGAATCGGAAGGTTCAGGTGAGAGCATTAATGATGTTAGTCCTTTAAAAAGGCTTATGTTGCTAAATTGAGAAGAGGGTTTTATAAAATTTGTTAGTATTGAGGGAAAAATTCCGGAGGGTTAAATGCATTAAAGTTACTCCTCTTTCAGCGCTGAAGCTAGTCAGGCTATGAAAACCTCATAATTATTTGTTAATTTTAAGTTAATTAATGCAGGCATTTGTGATTTATGCAGGATAGAATCTTGGAATTCCTGTGCTCACTGAAATTGATGTTAGTTTCTAAAAGTAAAACTTAAAAGTCTAAGCTCTGTATTTTGGGATACGTTCATGCTGATTCGCATGTGTATTTCAGCTGCAAGACATAAATACAGGAAGCAATTGTGTCAATTCTAAAATGTTTGCCGTTTGCTGATTTTTTTTAAATTATCTTTTTTTTTCATTGTTACACAGTAAAAGAATCTGTTACAAGATACTTAATTTGTCCATCCCTGGCAGTTACATGGTTGTGTCAGTATTCTTAGCATAGCATTGGGGTACTTAATGTTCTTTTAATTCTTCACAGTGAACCACATGCACGGTTTTATGCAGCTCAGATAGTGCTAACATTTGAGTACCTCCATTCATTAGACCTCATCTACAGAGATCTAAAGCCTGAAAATCTTTTAATTGATCAGCAAGGATACATCCAGGTATGATGTTCTTTGTATATTTAGTCAAGTTTTATCTTACAGTAGGGTTAGGTGATTTTAGAAAATGTGTTTAGAATAAATAGCCTTGAAGCTGGTTGGCATGTATTTAGGGAGCATTAAAATGCCCTACTGCTTAGTAACGGTTAAAAACACTGGAATTTACCTCCTCTGACTAAAATTATGTATGCACAATGGAGTTGTCTGTGGTTCAGTGAGTTGTCAAGGTTTCCCTTGGGGTTTGTGGTGTGAAGTAGGTGATTACATGGCTCTGTTCATCTGACCTATTTTAGATGTCTGCCCTAGAACATGACAGACAGTGCCCTAAAATGTCTGGTTCTCTGTATTGTCTGTATAGATGGCTTAGGATGACCAACTTAGATGTCGACACCAACACTATAGTACTTCATTTCATTCAGATGAATCCCACCCTTGAAGAGTCTTAACCTTTGCGGCACATCTAGAGTAAGAGCTGAGCTGAGACCAGATCAGAATTGCAGTGCTGCAGATGGCAGCTTTGGTTTTACAACAGCCTCTTATGGCACCCGCTTACCTTTCTTTTAGCTCTTATCTTTTTTATAACTGGCAAATGGGTTACAGCTGTATACCAAAAGGTGGTATACAGTAACAAGCACTCTGCAGTGCTTTGCAGTCTTTAAATGATAGGATCAGGTCTTTCCTCATTGTGTCAGCTTTTACTATAGCAGAATCTAACAGGAAAAAAAAAACATAATAAAAATGAGAGAAGTAGAAAGGGTACATATCGTATGTTGTTTGTAAAATAATCTTGCATGGAAAATAACACTGTAGGGAGAAGTACAAATTTTATTAATGTGGTTGGGGAGCACCATTAATGTAAAGCTATGAATGGCTTCAGAATTGGTGACTCTGTATGTGTAACAATATGGTTTTGTGATAGTGGGCATAATGCAAATGATAATGGGTCCAGCAGTCACTCTTCCCTTGTGAAATTGGTTCACTTCTGCTTCTGAATAGAGAGGGGGCTGGGTTCATACATTGATACTGCAGCTCCAACTAAATTTTGTTTAGAAACTGCATTAATTTTCTTTTTTAATTTGAAAGCCATTACTGTTTGTCTCATGTCTGCAGTGTATTTTTCTTCTGTAGACTGTGCATTCACAAACACAGAAATGATTCTTTGCTGACTGAAGCAGGTCTGTCTAGTCAGTACGTCATCCTCTCTGTTCAGTTCCAGCTGTGATTGCTGTTTTTATCAAAAACAAAGCAAAAAAAGCTGCCTTGATAGTTTGGAGTTTGAATTGTTTAATTGTGAGAGCAGTGCATCAGAAACATCAGCATAGGATGTTGTATGATAAGCAGTTATTAACACTGTGATATAGTATGTTTTCTCAGGAAGCGGTTGAAAAAGGTACAAAGGAGGAAACAAAAGAAACAGATCTCCAAACTTAATGGCTTGAAACTGACCCCAGAGTTTCACATGTAATTCCCTGACTTCATGTGTGTTCTGCAATACAGCCCAGCAAATGTCACACAGCTATCATCACATACGAAGTTCTGAAACTTACTGCAGAAAACATGACAAGTAGAATGAGGAGTTTATAATGGCCAAGAACTTGCCATTTGTGAATACAGTTACTGCTACGTTTTCCCTGCCCCAGTCCTCAAATAAACAAGCTTGACTCTGGTGATGCTTTCAAAGATACTCAAAATCAGAAGTTACAGAAAGATCTCTCTCATGTCGTCTTATTCCCACACTAATTTTACATGTAACCTTTATGCACTTATGCAATAAAATTCTAAGTTTACATGACTGGCAGATATTGTGACCCTTTTTGTGATTCATGTATTTGTTAACTAAAGAAAAAGATAAATATTTGTTCATATTCATGTTCTTTAAACTTCCAGCAGTATAAACAGTCTGATTGAAAAGTGTAAGAAAATTAATGTAATTGGAGTACATGTGGGAGATCAGTGAGCTGAAGTTCCCGCTGATTTTTTAAATTATAAATAGAAGCTTGTGTCGGGAGGAAGATGTATTTTGTTAGTTATTAATTTTATCATGAGAAACCTTTTATCGGTTTGAATTAGAAGTATCAGAAGGACTAGCTATTACAAGTACATCTGACTATATGATACTATGTGATTAGAGAAGCAAATACTTCCTCTGTATAAAATGGCTTTCCAAAATACTTCAAAAGTACTTGATTTTAAATTTCTTTGTAGAAATGCACTTGCAGACAATTTATTTCTTCTGCTGACAGGTCACGGACTTTGGCTTTGCAAAAAGAGTAAAAGGAAGAACTTGGACGTTATGTGGGACTCCAGAATACCTGGCACCTGAAATAATTCTCAGCAAGGTACTTTGTCTTGTTATTTAGCCATGTACTTGACACAGTTAGAACTTACCACCCCATTATTAAACTCTGAGGCATAACCAATTGCTGATACTTCCAAAAATCAAATCTTGACTAGTCAACTCTTGATAATTACACAAAATGAAGTTGTTGCTTTGTGTTTTTTAGTATGCTAAAATGTACTCCACAGCAGAGATTTTCACGTAACTGTACACAGCTTTCTACATACGTTTGCCATGTAACTTTTGAGGTAAAAAGGGATTTAAGGAATCTCTAGTGAGGTGATTTAACTAGCATCCTTGTCAGAAACCAGATGTGAATGATCACATTCTGAAGTGTTAACAGACTAGAACAGGAGCTCCAGAGTTAACAAGAACCACATTGGGTGAGTCACTAGTTATTAAATAATTAGTTGCAGAGTGTTTCAGGTTTAAGGCACTTTACATGAAGTCAAACGTAACAAACCACTGCTTTTACACATAAAGTACATGCAGTCCAACCTTACCATTGGGGAGTTTGTCTCTTTACTTGCACTGAGTGTTAAATCTTATTTATCATATAGGTGCTTAACTGTAGCCCTTCATGTTTTGTAAAGGTAAAAAGCAGTTCTATGAACTGTATATGATACAGTCATAATGCATAATGCTAAAATGTGCATTTAATATACAGTTTAAATACCCTTTGCAGGTCCAAAAGTAAACAAAATATACTTTTTCTGGGGGAAAAAATGTTTGTCATTTGCAGCCTTTTTGCCCCTGTGTAGCTAAAGCAGCAGAATAAATTGCAGTATGTGTACTACAAATTCTCCATAGTAGATTTTTGAGGAAAGCCCAAGTCTTAGCCCTGAGCTTTGTAAAAGATCTCAGAGAACACACAAAATTCATGAGGTTGGTGGAGTTTTTTATTATAAATGAGTCTATAACAGCTAAACTTAAGCCCTTGTAGCTAGTTGAATTAATATGAAAACAAGTGTTCTGAAACGTGGATAACCAAGCAAAAAGTTATACAGTATAGGAAGTATTGTTGTATTTAATGAAATTTTCCTAAGCTTTGAAAGACATTTCAGTAATTCTTTAACAAGATTATTTTGACTTAAAGAAATAAGTAAATTGTGGCCACTTCTGTCGCTTAGGGAATCTTGTCACATCAGTGTAAAGACATCACTGAAACTCAGCACAGGAATATGTGCAAAATGTTTCACTTTCATCACCATTTCACTGTCATCACTGCATTTTTTTAAATATATTTTAAGTATATTGCTGTTGGAATCTACGAGCTTTGGTTTGGTTTGAACTAGTTTGTAAGTTGTGCATTAAGCAAGCAATAATGCATTTGCTTTCTTTCTGTTCCATGGATAGATACTGAAAACCTTTTAACTGTGTTAGAAATGGTACTACCAGTAGTATTTCTCCTTTTATCCAGGGTTACAACAAGGCAGTGGATTGGTGGGCATTAGGAGTGCTAATCTATGAAATGGCAGCTGGGTATCCCCCATTCTTTGCAGATCAGCCCATTCAAATTTATGAGAAGATTGTGTCTGGCAAGGTGAGTGAAGGCTTTGTGTATTTTTGCAAGTGTAGTTATTTGTCTTAGCAGAACCTGGGTTTTGTGAGGAGTAGATGCAGAATTTAATGGCTACTAGAGGGGGAGCAATTTGGAAAGAACATGGAAGAAGTTTGTAATGTATGCTTCTTAAGTAAGGATCTTATTACAGCAACATTAAAAATCAAAGTTCTAAAAATCTGTTCCCTGCTTTCAATTGCAAGTTATTAAATTTACAGACATAATGGCATTATATCCTTTTATGCTTGGATAAAAATGATCTATTAACAATTATTTAGCTTCATGCTTCATTTGCCTTGCTATTTTCTTTTCTAGGAATATTAAGAAGCTTTAAAGAGTTTCCATAATCCATAGTAGGTTTCTTTACTTCTGCAGTCCTGTAGTTCAGGACATGTCAAATGTTCTGTTCAGCTTTCATTGTTACATAAATTTTTTAAGAAATGTTTCCAACTTTTCAATTTTTCCATGAATAGCTCTTAGTGAGATGTGATTATTCTGTTGTTTCTCCTGCCAGCCAGCGTTGTCTCTTCATGTTTCTTTGTGCTCACTTGATTTGTTATGGTTCTTCTCTTCCTTGTCCCTACATAAACACATGCTGTGCCACATCTTACGTACTGCTGTAATTCTGATCAAGGGAAGGAGCCTCAGTAGGCCCTGTCTAGGACCATATTTAAATCAAGAAGGTGGTTGCCGTAATACTGTGACCCCTCAGCTGTCTCTGTGAATAAATGGGAATTAACTTACTAAGATGCATTTTTAAAGAAATGTTTATCTTCCAAAGTAAGAAAACTTGGGCTTTTTTTTTCAGTTGTCTCTAATTTGCTCAACATTTGTACTGTTGATCATCTGCTTTTTTTTTTTTTTTTACTGAGTCCATGGATGGTTGCAGAAACAGCACTGGATGTGAACTCTGGAAACTCTAAAATTCAGTTCTCAGCTAGCAGTATGTTTCCTTTATAACCTTAAGTCTTTTATTTAATCTTTCTCATGCACCTGGTTCTCTACTTAAAAAAAGTTAGTTAATATTTCCTTACTGCTCAGCTGTCTAGGTATTATATTCATTAAAATCTGTGGATTTTTCCTGTACTAGAGTAGAATATCTTGACAGATAAACTGAAGCAGTGATCATGATTATCAGGTCTCTTGGTTTCGCAGCACATTTCTATGTTAAATAATTCCATGTTCTGCATTTACGTCATAACTGATCAGCTGGATATAGGGAGCGTCAAACGCTGAGACTACAGGCACGACAAATACATCTTTCTGCCTGTTCTTTTCCCCTTTCTTCTCTCTGCCATCTCAAATGGTATCAGCAGATCTTTTGCTAGTAAAACTCTGTGTAATTACATTCCATGAATCATCTTCAAATATTTCTTAGCCAGGTTTGAATGAATTGTATTGGCAAGTGACTTCAAATCATGCTGTATTATTTATCCAAGATCTTTCGTGTTGGTGTGTTCAGTTATCAGACAAGATTACAGTACAGCATAAAGTTCCAGATTGAATTTTCATGTATGATTGCTGAATGATATTTCAGAGCATACGTATATGCTGTATATATATACTGTTATATACTGTATCTCCTATGTGTGTGTGTGCATATATATACACAATATAATCTAAAAATTTATTCCTGGAAGATAGTTAAAAATGCCCTGAGATGATGTGTTGGTGAGGCACCAAGTTAAATTTAGCTTTTATATTATTACTACATTTTCCCCAGCCCAGTCAGATCTAGAAACTTTCAGTTCAGAAAATGGTGGATGGACAAGGTAACACTGTTGGTAAAGGCTCTGTGAAACAGAAGTACATGTGCAACAGTAATAATCGCTCTTTTCATGCATTCCTACTTGATTTGTTTTTAGAGGAAGAATAGGAAATGGCCCTGTGTTTCCTTTTGTGTGAATGCTGGTTTAGTTTGCAGGGGGAAGAATCAAACTTCTGTATTGTTTTTTAATGTTGTGGATGTATAATTTTAGGTAAGGTTCCCATCACACTTCAGTTCAGACCTAAAGGATCTTCTAAGAAATTTACTCCAGGTAGATTTGACCAAACGATACGGAAATCTCAAGAATGGTGTAAATGACATAAAGAATCACAAGTGGTTTGCAACTACAGATTGGATTGCCATTTATCAGAGAAAGGTAAGATCCTTCAGAACTGTTCAGATCACAACTATTACAGATCTTTAAGGAGTTAAATTTCTGATTATTTTTTGCTTTCCTGAATCTGTTACTTGTAGTTAAAGTGAGAAAGGGTGACAGTAATTTAATCTTTAAAGACGCTGAAGAATATATATTGATTGAATTATGTTTGTTTCTCGTTGGTATTTTAGCCTAGACCTCTGTATACATTCATGTTCTCTTAACACTTGTTGTGCTTTAGTCTATTTCTGGAATATCTCAGAATGAGCCATCTCCTGCCTCTCACTTCTTATTTAACCCCTGCTATAGTGGCATCTATAAATACTCCTCCACAGCAGAGAGGAATCTGTTTTCCTTTCCAGCTAGTTCTTAGCAGTCAGGCTGTGCTTCAGTGCGGAGAAGCTCTAGCCAAAGTTAGAGCTTTTCTTTTTCTGCTAAAGAAGCATGCCGCCTCCTTCTTGCTCTTGCTTTATCTGTGACTGGGACTGGATCATGCAGAGAATGTCTATGCTCAGTCCTCAGTATCTACTGAGGAGTTTTTGTCTTCTGGCACTACGCTTTAATTGACTGCAGTTCCATAAGCTGCAGCAATGGCAGGAGCCATGCTGATTGCTTTTTTCTGGCATGTTTAGAATGGCTTTCTAGACCTGCCTGACCAATGTGATTTGTAATGTGCTTTTTATAAGGTCCTTGCCCAATCCGAACTATAAACTTTGGGCCTGCATAAGAATGAAAGCAACAGAGACAACTGGGAATATTTTCAGAGCAGGAGCAGCCATTGATGTATCAGTTAGAGGGGAGCACATCAGTAGCTTCCAGGATGAATGAAGCAGAGCTGGGAGAGGAAGCTGAAGAAAGGGATGAGGATGATAACAATTTGGCCTAGGTCTGTCTTCAGTAGCTCCAAAGCTCCTTCTCCCCTTGAGGGTAGAATTAAATATCTGTAAATTAGTGTGGAAACAAATTCCTAAGGAATTAATTGTTCTCTTAAATGCAACCTCTGAATTATCTTCATTTTTTTCAATGGGCAACCAATAGAAGACTAAAATAACTTCAATGGTGGTGTCGCAGAAGACTCAGGTGGAGAAATTTTGTAGATATTGGTATTATATATATTATATATATGTATGTATAACATATATATTATATATAATATCTACAGTATGTAATTAGATATTGGCAAAAAGGTTAGAGGTAAATGATAGTATTTGAAAGATTTGGTTTGAATTTGAAACACTAACAGTCTTGACTATAGAGGCACGAACTTGCTGCTGTAACAGCAATATTTTAAAGGCCAAGCCTAAAAACTAACAATAGTTTATAAAAAGAAACTGATTGTTTGGCTACACAAATTGACAGTACAGTTGTTGTATTATTCACTAATGTATTAATTACTAGAAGACAGGGTACAATTAACACATCCTATATTCTTTGCATTAAGTATAGATGTTTTTAAGAAAAGATTCCCCATTGTAGAATTGTAATTATCTTTGCTTTCTTAATGCCTGTTTACAAGGCAGATTTACGTGCACTGAGTTTCATTTGCCAGTATGCTGTCTGGGGACACCAAGGCCCCGTAATAAATATTAAGTCAGATGTTTTAATACTGTGCTGGATATTCTTAGCATTGCTAGTGCACTGGTGTGGAGAATTATTTCCACAGAAACAAGAAGTATTCTAAAACATGAGCAAGTAATACAGCCAGAATAGCTATTACTAGTTTTAAAGGACTGTGAACAGTGATGCTGAATAAGTTGAGAGCTTCTCACGATAAGGAATAAATACTGTAATACTGAAGGGCTGAAACAACAGCATGGATCATAGTATCATTTAAGCAGTCATAGAAATACAGCAATAAATTCAAGGTTTATACTAGCTTTTCACAGCGGCTGCTTCCATAGCATGTATTTTTCTGAATCTCCTTGGCAGCTAATGTAACAGGAATAATTTGTTAGGCTACAGTCGTAAGTGAACCAGTTAATTACTGACTATTTCAGATAAGATCAAGTCTCATTTTCTTTGTTTGCGTAGCTGTTTATTAAAATGCTGCCTGATAATATGATTGTACTTAGGGCAAAACAGGTATTCTGCTATAAACACGTGTTACCTCCTGAAGTGTCCTTTTAGCAATTTCCTTAGTGAAGATAATAGGAAAAAGTCTGAGCCATCTAATTTGAGCATGTTTTTAAAATTCTTCTTGTGTTCTGAGCTTTGTTGTAAGAGAGTTTTTGAAAATCAGTTTGAGAAGACACAGAATTCAGGTGATGGTAACTGTGTGGCTTTGTAGGCTAGGTGTGTACACACTGTGTTATTTTCTCAGAGTAAATTGCCTAAACACATTGTTTCAGAACAAAAGGGTACACACATGTCAATTAGCACAGTCTATAAATGCCAACAGTTAAGTGTTATTTCTTGGGGGTGTATAATGTTATCGCCCAAAGTTAGCAGACCTTAGTTTGTATTAGTATGTGCTGTACCTCTTTAATTTACTGATTTTCACACACACACACTCACCATCAGTAATCTGCCTAGGGCAATGAGCAGTTCCACAGTTGCACAGTATGATCTGATCCCCTGCCTTAGCTGGAGCTGTGCCTGCTCTGCTTATCTGTCTCCCCACCATGTTGCCTCTGGCACACGTACTCCTTGGGACATCCCCAAGAGAGATACTTGTCTGATTACTTTGTATTTCCAGGTTTAAATTTACATCACCTCAATGATGTTGCTAGGATTTTGCTTACTGCAAAGGTGGATAAATTAAGTACCTGTCAAATGAAAAAGAGAAATGCAGTACCATACCTCACACTTCTGTTTGTCCTAGACATGTTGGAGTAGAGCTCTTCTCCTTCTCCCCAGTCTTCTACTCTCTCTGGTCCCTCCCTTACTATCCATTTTTCATCACTGCCTCCCATCAACCCCGAACCCTGCATATTCCTTCTTCCAGCATGAAGCTGATTTTAAAATTCCACTTACTTTAAAAAGTAATTAAGCTTAATTTTGAACTTTATGACATGTGATAGACTAGAAGGATTAATATTTGAATTAACATTAGCTAAGTGAAGGTAGAGTTCAGCAGTCTGATCCCTAAAATAGCATTTCAGTGTCTGCAAGTTGGCAACAATTCCTTTTCATTCCCTCCACCTTTCCACTTTTCTTCCCCTTCCCCTGACTCTGTAGGGACAGCCAGTAAAAATGCAGATATGTCCCTGTACAGATCCTGTCTGTTCAGATCCCTGTCTGTGAAGATCCATATCTTCATTTATTGTCATTTCAGTTTAACTTCCAAGATGAGTGGAGGCTGAAAGTAGGGACAGATTGAGACTGTTCAGTTGTATCCAGACCCAAGGATTTTATTGTAAGGTCAACTTCAGGAAGCTGTAGGTTCCCTCAATTTTAAGGAACAGCAGTTAAGAGGGTCCTGGAAAATGGTGGGTTCCAGCGCCTGAGTGTGAATGGCTTACTACCATACAGCTGACATGAGATGTACTGAATCTCATGGTCAGTCGAGTGTATATGTGGATCTGAGAGGATGTGCAAGTAGTCTTTACCAGAAGGGTTTTTCCATCATTAATTAGAGCTGCACTGGCATTCTGTACAGTCTTTAGCGACCCCTTCATGTCACTGCTTGTCTCTCACTTGTGGCCTAGTTTCAGGAAGGCTTGCACTTCTCACAGTTAGGTCCCAGGAGGAACTTTATGGGAGATGGAGAACATAATGTTTTAAACTTGTACTAGGTTAGTTTTTATCTGGAAATGGAGGTTTGATGTAAGTAGAAGAGGGATTCCAAACTGATTTTTGGGTAGTGTTGATGGTAACCAACCTACTCTGCTTCCGCTGTGACTGTGTGCTAGTGCTGTGCAGCCCACGCTGTGCTAGGAGCTGCACCACGCAGCTGGTGAACAGCAGAGAGCAGGTCCCTTCTGCAAGAAGAGAATTAAGGTTTGTTTTGAAGTGGAAGCAGTTTTTACTTGATGGTGGTCAGTGAGGTACTAGTCTCTTTCAGCTTACATTCATACAGCTAGATGTGCACCTTCTTAGGCTAGATTTATTTGTGCCACAACTTCAAGCTGTAGTATCTGATTTCTTGGCAGGATTTGAGGAGTAATGGGAATATTGTTGTGCTTATTATCACAACGTTAAATCTAAGATTATTAGGGCAATAACATTTCAAGTGCCTCTTCTTTTTTTCCCCCTCACCAAATACAGGTAGAAGCTCCATTCATACCAAAGTGCAGAGGTCCTGGAGATACCAGCAACTTTGATGACTATGAAGAAGAAGATATTCGTGCGTCTCTAACAGAAAAATGTGCAAAAGAATTTGCTGATTTTTAGTAGGAGTAAGAGGACAAGATGACATCAGGGCTCACATTGGGATCTTTGCACTCTGTTAACAGATGAGGTGGAGCTGAGACCATCATATGTCAAAACAGTTACCTAGTTACTTCATTCCACAAAGCTGACTGAGGTCTTTATTGCCATCTTCCATGTGTGCAGTTTGCACCAACCCTTCTAACTAGGCACAATTAAGCAAGCACTGTTTGTGCAGTAACACAGAATAATAGACCACTTTCCTACTTAACTTTGGTTTCTGTCGTTCTTTGTTTCTGTGTATTGTTCATTTTCCCCCTTTAAAATGAAGTAGTTTTTTACCCAAGAATGCTCCATTTTATTTTGAATAATGTATTATTTGTGTGAGTGAAATGGAAGGTGTTGCGGCTAGTGTGATTTAGACTGAAGTGAAAGATAAATGTTGCTTCTAGTCTGTGCCAGCCAATAATTCTTGTCTGTCTTGTGTCTGATGCTACAATTTATAAAAAATTTTTAGTAGCTCAGACTAAACCTAGCCAACATTTTTAGCATTTTTGAAGGTAGTATTTATCGCCATATAAATGTCTGCTAAATTAACTTAAAAACGTTTCTTCCTGGAGACTGACCAAAATTCAGTAGAATCAATTGGATGGCTTATGTAGGGGACAGTAGCTAGACCCTGTGCCTTGGTTTTCTACATCCCTGCAGTTTTCGTCACTGCCTCCTTCCTTTCTATTTCCCACCTAGGCAGTAGGTAAATTGCCATAACCAGACTGTACCATGGAGAGCTTACAGTCTTGTGAGAAGGAGTAATTATACCTGGTCTGGATTTTGGACCATATTTAACCAAGTCAACTTACCAGCATTTCAGTTGGCAGGTATGAAATGGCTTTTTTAAGAAAATGAACCCTAAACTCTTAAAGGAAGTTTTGGTCAGTATTGTAGAGAATATGATTCATTTTGATTCACATTTTCTTTCTGGGTTTTTTTTTTCTTTTTTAAAGCCAGTGTTTGGGCTCCCCAAGTATTCCTTGTTTTGAGCCTTTTTTGGTTAAAAAAGGCACCCATTAAAATCATCACCACCACACCACAAAAAGCAAAATGCGCTCTGCCATTAGCTATGAAAAACAAATGGTTTCGCAAATGCAACATAATGTTCTAGATGCATCGCTGGATGAACACGGTTATTTTTTGTTAGCTTTTAAGAATAAGAGGTTCTTGCCAAGTTTTTATTCTGGTATACTATATTAGTAAACTGAGGATGGAGTACTGCTACAATCATTTTCTTTTTAATTACAGCACTTCATTCATGAAGAAAAGAGATAAAGTTTCAAAACTGCAGCAGCTGGGTTTATTTTAGTTGCGTTGTGTCTTCATTTCTAATCTACTTTCTTTCAGTCAAACAGAATGTATGGTCACACAGATATAAGTATTTGGGCTTAATTGTTTTGTATACTCTCACCAACTGACTTAAAAGATACCGCTATGATGTGCTAGCTTTGGGCACTTTCACACATTTAATTCAATGTTAATAATCAGTGGCTCAGCACTTTTTTGGGGGTTGCTTTTAAACTTATTCATAGTAGTTTTATTTGTACACTTGATTCTGGCTGTCTCAGTGACCTGTCTTAAAACAGCACATCTAAACAATTTAAACTAGACTCATATTTTATGATCAATTTACATGCATACAAGGATGAATTGTTTTTAAAGCAAATGAGCTATATTGATACATAGCCATTGTATTTGTTTGAATGCCAATGCAAATACACCACTGGCATTCCCTCCTTTTAATCTGTATGGCACTCCTTTAAGAAAAGCCTTTGTAGACATTTTACAAAAGAATGAGAGACGTACCATCAACATTCTGTCTGTTTAGGTTGTTGAGCATTTTTGCACAACGTCATTAGGAGGCTGACACTGAATGCAGTCTTTGTCCACCCATATTTACATATGTGCAAGAAAAGTATAAGATACTTTGCTGTAGCAAATTTTATGTAACAAAGATATATCGTCACATTAATAAATTTAAAGAAATCCTTTGTATGAAAATGTTAAAATCTTTTGTATTTCATTTAGACCAAGGACATGCTGCTGTATGCTAGCTGTATGCGATAAATTCTACAGTAACTTTGTTGTCGTTTATGAACTTTAAAAGATTTTAATAAATGTTGGAGATCACAATTTGATTCTGTTATGATTTTAATTTTCAATCATTACCTTTATAATTCTAGTGAGGATCAGAGATTTTTTCTGTTTTGTAAAATACTGTAATCATTCATCTTGCGTGTACAATAAGACGAAAGTCTAGGATTGGTTCTGGCCTGTCTGATACCCAGATTAAACTCTACATGGGCGTAAGTGGAAAAGTCATCTTAACACCGTGATATTATGCTACTTTTTTAATTTTATGAAAATCCTGTTAGAAAGTAAAATACTTTTCCAATATGGCATAATAGACTTCAGTATGGAAATGAGATTCTATTTTGGAAAAGGAGGGGAAGTGTGCAATTTCCAAGGCATTAGTGAGTACATTTGACAATGTGAGTATTATACAACCCTCTCATTTAAACACAGTCATAAAATATAACTACAGAATATTATGTTACCTGTATTTAATTTGAAAAATCCTTTTCACAATATGGAAAAATTGTATATCTATGACAGTAGAAGCTTGTTAATTTTACACATTTGAGGAATTAAGTGTTGAACTATATGGTATATTTTAATTGTATTCTAGTTGTATGTAACTTTCATTTCCAACATAAAGGATTGTATCTCATTAAGTAAATTGCTTTTTTTATTATCTTGTCAGTTGCATTAAAACCCTTATTTTTAAATCCTTTAAAGTATTTTACTAATTTTTGCAAATAATTAGATGTTTTTAAGTGCTGCAATAGTGTGCAATATAGTAAACATTTATATACAGAAGTGCAAATTAAATTATGTACAACACTTGTGCTGCTTCTTTGTGAATCAGAATATTGTATGATGAGAGACGTTGCATCTCCCCACACACTGCAAACAGAATTTGAAAATCAGAGGAAAAGGTTATGAAACATAGTGTTCATATTAGTTGGGACACATTAAGCTTTACACTGACTAGGGGGTTTGGAGAAGATGGTATGGAGAATATGAAAGGCATTGTGAGATCTTAGTGAATTGGACATCATAGACAATCAAAAGTAAGCAAGGTGATCATTAGCAGCAATATTGTTTGTCTTCATATTTTCACCTTCAGATTCGATGCTTTTTATTAAAGATAATTGCCTGGTTTTAAACTGTCTGCAGATCCTGCTGTACAAACTTTGTGCTATGTCTCATTGTGCTGTGAAACAACTGATAGAAGTAAAGACTGTTCATGGTCTTGGCATTGTCTGTCTTGAGGCTTTTTCCACAAGTGGTGTTCAGAGAGGCTCTGGTACCTGCTCTCTGTAAGGCAGCTCCTCCTCTTCCCGCTTTTGGAGAGGAGCTTCAGCCCCTTTGCTTCTGCTGCTGTACGTATGACTACAGACTGTGGTTTTGTGTTCTTCGTGGTTTCGTGGTACAAATGCTGTATTACATTTTAAAGACCTTTGTACTTTTTCTAAAGCTGGACTAAGAAACTGTAAAAAGGTTGTCTTCTTTTACTACAGCTCCTATGCAAACACGGCATGTTGAGCAGCAGATTTGAAGGTGTTGTTCAAATCTGTTGCTGTTATTTGCCGCGTGTAAGGAGGACTTATCCCAGATAAGAATTTGAGAACCATTCCATAAGAAACTGGTAGAAAGACAATTCCATTCTCCAGGTGGGGTGTGTGTAGCTGATCTGGATGTGTGTGACAAAAAGTTTTATGACCACCATAGTTTTACAAGTGTGGGTCTTGCACACATTTTAAGAATGCTTTTACTGGAGAGCTGGAGGAATCAACTGATCTGAGGCTCTGAGGGAGGGATAAAATGAGTGAGGTCAGGTTGGGAAATGATCACTTGCAGTAAAAGTGTTGGGGCTCCACAAGGATGTTTAAATGTCATATAGGTAGTAAATATTTGTCATCTTACATAGGAACTGTGTAAATCGTCGCATTTTTTTTAGAAGTATGAGATGGGCATCTCAAGATAGCTTCCCTTCTTAACTTTACAATTTGATGATGAATAAAGGTTTGAATTAGATCTGAAGTCTAGTGCCATTTTAACCTTTTGTTGTTGGGTTGGAGGTGTGCCCTACAAAAAAGGGGTGCCTGCCTGATGGAACTTGCATATATTGACAATGTAATTTATTCTTGTAATTTACTACTGTGAAAGATTCCTACCTCAGTGGGATAATGGCAGCTCGAGGCTTCCATGAAGTCACTGGCTTGTGAGCTCCCAGTGGTCTATTTCAAAGCCAGTAAAATTTCCTTCAGAATCCTTGATCTGGTTGTCCTGTTCCCTCCCTCAGAGGGTCAGATACACGTTTTTGCGAAGGCATTTGTATCAAAAAATTGTGTTCATGTGGCTCTTTGCTTAAAATTTTAAAAGCAACATATTTGTGGTGTTCATTTGCATTAGCTGATGGGCAGTGAAGTGTGTAAGAAAGACCCAGAGACAAACTTGCACATTCCTTATTAGGGCTCAGCTTACAAGATTTGGATTTTGAGAGATCACACAGCAGCAATCTAGTATCTAGTTGCAAATTCTGCTCTCTGTGTTGAGAAGCAGTTTATCTGAGGGTGAGAGGTCATTGACAAGGCTGAAGTAGAGAAAGTAGTTTGTTTGATGTGTGGGCATGGTGGCAGCACAGAAGCTCTTTAGGATGAAAAGTTCTAGTTGGAAGGAATTTGAGGACATAGGTCAGTGATCTCTTCCCACACATACACAACCACAGTAGAAAGTGTTTTCCTTTCCTGGGAGGTAGAGGTTATAGACTTACTCCTCTGCCTTTGCTTCCAAGATGCAGTAGAAGATTGGAAAGGACACACTTCAGGTATATTGACACAAATGGAGCAAGGTCTCAGCAGCCTGGTGTGTAGTATATGTTCAAGTCTGTCCAGTCGATTCCAAGAAAAAATACCAGTCATTAGGGCAATGAAAACTGGAGTGCTGGAAAGGCTTGATTAACTTCCTGAAATAATTCTCCACCAAGATAATTTGATTCAATATATTAAAAAAACAAAACAAAAAAAGCCCAACAAAAAAAACCACAACCAACCAAAACACAAAGAAAACAAAAAAACCCCAACCTAATCCAATCCAACACCTTTTCATTTAGTGGTATATCAATGCTTTAGTCTATGGAGCAATATCACAACAACTGTCTTCCACTGGAAGTATTGTTCTTTACTGTGTATCTGCATTGTTACTTTGAATGTGTATATAGTTATCTAAATCACAGTTCAACAAAATGGATGTCCTTTCAGTTTATTCCATCTTTCTATTTAATGTTTGCATAAAGTGAGGATCTGGGCATTAGGACTTCATTAATGATAGGTAACACCTTGAATGAGTAAAACAATGTAATGCACTCACAGGTGTGTTAATTGAGGTTAAGCAATCGATATTCAATTATTTCATAAATGCCCAGAGTTTTTAAAACAACAACAAAAAAAAGTGTCCCCAGGAATTATTAACATTGTTCTCGTACCATATATATGAGGAAGTATGCATCTGGCAGGCTCGTTTACCAATGGGAAAAGCTAAGAGAGGAGCTGAGCACGAAGCTTTAGGAAAAACATAATGTACAACAAAAAAGATCCTGGTGGCAGAAATGTTATGTGATATAATGTGTACAATGCAGTGATAAAGAGTTTGTTAATCTTGGCATGTTAGTCATGTTGGTACTTCTATAGACGTTATCTGCTCTGTAGCTTAGGACATAATGAAGGGACTTGGCTTCAGGAGGACCTCCACATCAGACAGGCACCTCCTGTTACGAAAGACCCCATAGCTCATTCATTCTGGAAGGGAATTTCAGATCAGGTCTGGGTTGGCTGTAAGGTACATTTCCTGCCAAGAGAAGTATTGCAGTGAATGCTGGGGGGGAAATGGCCCCTTAAAGATTCGATATATATTTTTCATTTTACTCGGGATTTGTACAACCCAAAGCTATGCTTTAGAGCATTCCTAGTATTATGTCTGAAGTTATTAAACTGGTCTTAATTCTGAAGCTACTTATTGACTAACAGAACTCAACTCTGACTTTTCTTGATTTTTCTTTTTTGTTTTTAATGTTCCAGATTACTACAAAAACCTATAAAATGAGATGAATCACGATTCCACCTTCCCTTAGCTTCTTTAGAACAAAAAGCTCTCGTTGCATTCGTTTGCCAGTAGATGGCACGTTTATATGGCATGGAACTGTGTGTGAAAGAAATGTCAGCTCCACAGCATGGTAAGAACAAGAGGGGTGGAAAATAAATATTTAAGAGCAGCAGGGAATGAGAAATTCTGACTGTAGTGGTCACGTAATCTGTCAAATAATACATGCAATACCAACCACGACTATTTGTTCTTTATTAGTAGATTTTGCCTTTAATCCTTGCAATATTTAAATACTTGCAATATTTTTCTACTGATTTTCATATCGGCAAAAACAAAGCTTTGACACTAAATTGAACAAAGGCATTGTTTTCATTATATACTGTTGCATGAGCTGTATGAAAAAATCACTAAAATCTCTCACTGATAAATCCTGTTTTCATGAGAGGCAAGAATCAGTGGGGCTGTTTAATAGCACTCAGTCACATTTCTGTATTACATGCAGTTGAAAGTTCAGAAATATACTGCTTTTAACCAAAGACTGCCACAAAAAAGAGAAAAGAAATTGAAAAGTGCTTTTAAGCTGGTTCATGGAATATACAGTATTTACAGTAGAGAGAATATAATTTTTTTAGAGTTGGATATATCTCTACTAATTGAAGCTACAATGTTTACAGGCAAAATGCATTTTCCTGAATTATGTGACCACCAGAGCAGTCAAGAGAAGATGAAGTTACAGCCAGTGTGTTCTTGAGAGCACCTCTGATCTCTCTTGAGCCTCATCAACCAATTTAGAGCTGATCAGATTTTTAAAAGGTCAATTTAACTGTTATAACCTTAATGCACAACTTTTGAATGTCTGTCGTGCCTGCTAATGTTCATGTGTGAGCATCTGGTTATATCAAAGGAGAGAGGAGAGGGTGGAAACAGGACCATCTAATGTGTGTCTGGAACACTTCCCCTGCTGCAACAGTGTGTCCTTTCTTGCAGTCACTGGCAGTTTTGGCAACCACTTGCCAAACAACATTTGTGACCTTTGATCTTTTATATTTACATAAAAAGCACAGGGTTGCCATGATTTCTTTTGGCATTCTCATAGTTTAGTGCCTACAAGCAGATAGAGCTCATAAGATCCACGCTGGCACAGTGACTGAGAGCTGCTGGAAACACCCTTCTCTGGGCCTGTGGTGCTTTCAGTGGGCTGAGGAGCAGCACCCTCCATGGAAGAAATGCCACATTCTGGTCTTACACACCTGCTATCTGGCAGTTATACCAGAACTGTAACATTTAAGGAAGATGACAGTATTTACCAGAGCATGTGTGCTTTATGAATCTTAAATGTTACTTACAGATTTTAGAAATCTGGATGTTTCTGAAGCAGGCTAAAACTGCCTGCCACTGGCTAACTGCCTGCCTACTGGGTATCTGGTGGAAAAACCTCACAGCCCTAGAAACTCACTGAATGATCCACCTGTGCACCTCTGAAATACCATCATTCTCCAAATGGCTGTGGTTAGCAAAGGTGGATACCCTTCAAGAGTTTGCCGCATCCAGGTGTGGCATAGATCTCTGTGCACGTCCAGAATATTTATTCAGAAGAAAGCCATGAAGGAACAGACTGGTTCGGCTGGACTCCTGATACCAAGGTGGGTTTGTGTCTAAGCCTCTGCCTCTCTTTTCTTTATTGAGTGGATACATGGACCTGGATATTTGCAGACTTGGCTTCTAAGAAAACCTCTTGATGGGGAGGTAGGTTGATTTCCTGGTGGGAAGAAAGCTTCCCAGCAAAGTGGGGAAAACCTAGCAAGCATCAGCATGTTGTGCTTTCTTCTTTGCTTCACTTCATACAACCAAAGCGCTGCCTTTCAGATTTTCCTTAGATTTAACAGCTATTTCACTGAAATGTCTGAGCCATATTTATATAAAACATTTTTATTAGGCTGTATTCTGTTTTATAATGTTGGTATTTAATGTGAATAATTTTCATAAGCTTTTTGCTACGTTATCACAAGCTAAGCAAATATGTGGCAGGTACTACCACTAGTAGGAGCAGAATGAGTTGTGGTTTGTATGATGTTTTTTCATATAAAGTATAAGCCTTAAAATAACAAGGGTTTAAGTCTGGACAGTAGCTTTATTAAATATGAGCTACTACCAGGATAAGAAGGAGCACAACAAAATAAGTAGGGCAGGAAATTCTCAGTGAAGTGGATATAATTCACATGCAGGAAGATTTATTTAAGCAATTCAGTCTTGGAAAACAGAGGAAGCAAAAGCAGGAAGGTGCCACCGGACTTGCATTGCAGCCAGCTGCTGAACACATTCATTTTCAGCCTGGTGTGAAGAGGGTGCACCTCTAGTCATCCTATTGGAAATTCATGAGATTACCAAAAAAAAAAAAAAAGGAGTGGTTGGATAATGCTTGCTGTGTAAAAATGACCTCAGCGTACTAAAGCAAAGGTTTAATGGAGTCCCCATCAGAACAGAACAGAGGGGCTTTGCCATCCCGTTAATTACTGCCTTGCCAGCGAAGCAGAGCAGCGCTCCTCCCCGCCAGGCGTGCAGAGAGCTGGGCTGCTGATGCGGCACTGTGCACCTGCAGAGCTGTTAACCCGTGCACCGATCCTGAAACAGCACTTTCACAAAACTTCCTGCGCATCTGTGGACCTCCATTTTAACCTGTGAGGGTGTACCCAGGTTACCATCTGGAGTACAAATCCAGGCTGAATGGCTCTTGTGCTCTGACCTAATATTTAAACACACACTTCAACTTAATTGCCTCAGAAGTGAATGCTGGGTTGGTACACAAGTCACTCTGCTGTGCTCTTGCCAAGGGTTTTCTGCCTTTCCTCTCTCCAGACTTGCTTTACACCAATGCTATCTTTGGCCTTTTGTCCAGGCTTTATGCAGCACTTCAGACCAACATGGCAGTTCTCTGCCTCGCAGAAAACACTGGCAGGTCAGACACAGCATAGCTTTTTAATGACCTTCCTGGCCAAGGCAGGAATTGAAGAGAGGTGCTTCATTGCTGGACTCTGCATGCAAACTGGAGTACCTTGCTGGGAACCGTCCCTCATTCCTTTGTCCAATGCCAAAGCAGGGAAGTGACAGCAGGACAAGGGGTATTAAGCTGTTGATACTGTGGAGCAAGGTAAGAGGCAACCTAGAAAGAATATGGACTGGAGTGGAAAAGACCTTAAGTAAGGAAACAGTTTTCTGAGAGAAAAGTGTTGGAAAGGTGCAACCTGGACCACTAACAGGGACTTTGCCTCTTTCTGGGTGTACAGTAATTGCCAGGGACTCTGGAAAAGGCTCCATAAGTGTAGTGTGGAGCTAGGGGCTCTTCAGAGCAGCCAGGGAAGGTAGAAGTTATTGCTGAGACCCTACTGCACCTTGCAGGGCAGCCCCAAATGTCTGCACCTGGGAGGCAAATGTACCCAAAGAGGAAAGGGGAACAAGCTCAGAACAAACAGAGCTTATTACAGAGAGGGTCTAAAAAAGGCTGTGGCCATTCAGACAGCTTAGTCTATATAAGCAAGTAGATACCACAGATGTTGAGAAGTCAATTATTAAATTAAACAATATTGCTACAGGAACAAATAGGTCTAAACTGGTCATGTATTTTTCAAGTTGTAAATTGAAAGTTCATAACTACCAGTAAAGAGGAGCTTGACACAGACTTTCTGCTTGGCAGAGTGGGATGAGATTCCTTATGGGTTCAAAACCAGCGCTAGATGCAGATGTGGTTATGTGAGGGTTTGTGTGGGGTGGCAGAGATCAAAGTCTGCAGCCTGGAAGGTCCCTTTTTAGTCCTGTATTGCTAGGAAGGGAACAAGGCAAAAGGGATTTTTAGACTGGAAATAGCTATAAATTAATTCAGTCTGAGTAGCAAGCAGTCATCTTGAACCTGTGTCGCTTCCACATCTGTGACATGAATAACTTAAAACCAGCCTGTGCCACGTTTGTTTCCCCTGCCCCCAGTCTTACACTAAGAGGGGTTGATGATTTTTGGCCACTTATCACGTTTGGGTGAAACCTCTCAGCATTTTGCCTATCTCTGGTTTACTTTCTTCCTCTTAGTAAGCAGCATTTCCAATCTGGCCGCCAGAAACCACAAATGATCACTGCCAGCCCGAAAATGTCTCCCTGAGCATCCCGAGGAAAAGCATACCGCCTTCCAGCGCTACCGCTCAGCCAGCGGCGCACCTGGCGCTGTGACAGCCGCGTCCCCGGCTCCATCCACACCGGGGGGGCCGTGCCCGGCGGAGGGAGCTTAGCCGGGGGGCCCCTCAGGGACTTCAGCTCCCGGCAGGCCGCGGGGCCGTGCGCGGGCACCGGCGGGGCCGCCGGCCGTTACTGCCGCCTCGCGCCCAAGGCGGGCGTCGCGCGTGCGGCCTGTCCACCCCGGCCTCTGCCCGGGGCGGCGGTGGCGCTGGAGCGCTGGGTCCCTGGCCGGAGGAGTCGGTGTCTTACACACGGATGTAGTCCGTCCTGCTCGGCGAAAGCCTGCCTCACAAAGAGGAGCTTCCCTTGCTTCCCTCGGCGTGAAACCGCGCCAGTCCTTCCTTGTTTCCACGCTCCCCTTGATCTGTGAACATGTTTAGCCATGATTTTACCCAGGCTGTCGGAACAAGAAAGGTTTAAAGGGGTTTATTTTGCTCTGGGGGAGCTGAAATTGGGTACCTGCTGCACAGTTAACAGGGTACTACGCTCTCCTTAGCTACACGTGCAATGCATTTTGTCTTCATGCGTTGCTGTCACTTCCAGGGACAAACAATATACTGTTTTTTGGTAGAAAACTGGTGTTTTCCAATACCCAACCCCTAGGGTCATCAGTGTCCAGTACCTACACTGATTTCTGCATATTTCTCCTCGTGTAACAGCAGAAGCTCACGTGGAGTTGACCCCTTAATCAACCCTGGTCTCGCTTCGTTCCCTACATGGCCTGGAACTGTTTTTTTGCTAGAAGCGGGATGCAAATAGTCAAACAAAAGTCTAATTCCCTTTCCTGCTTTGTCTCCCTTCAGGCGTAATCTCCTTTTAATTAAATTACCTTACCCCAATGAATGAAAATACAAACTACTGATCATATCCACATTGAGTTTTTCCACAGCCTGTTTTCCTCTCTCTGCTGTTCAAGGTCTTTTAGCCAGAACGCACGCACTGTGTGAGCCTCACTTCAGATACTCCAAGGATTAATTGAAGAACATGATGGAAGGAAGGGGAGAGCGTGAGTAAAATAGCTGGTTTATATTTGTATCCTCAAATGTCAGTTCATTACCAAGTTAGAAACCAGCTGATGCAAAAAACTCATTATGGCTTCATTTAGAATGCTTATTTCTTGAGAGACAAAAAAGAATTCTTACTTGTCCAACACAAATATGCTACGTTCTACAGCACACTTTGGGATGTGAAGTAAAGAGGGTTTTCTTTAGGGTGCAGTATGTTTAATGCTCTATTTAACTTATTCATCTGAATTTATTTAAATTCAAAAGCAGTGAGGACTCCTCCTGCTCTCTGTTCTCAATGCTTGAGTCCCATTATTTGCATAAGTTTTGCGAACTTTGGTTATTTATTTGGCAGCATGTAAGTCAGGTAAAATGAAATGGTTGTGGAAGTCACATCTATTGTCCTTTGCATGAAAATGAGCTTTTCCTGTCATTTTAGTGCTTGTAACTGTGTCTGGTTAGCAGTTGACTCAGATCTCTGCCCATGCATGCATCCAGGATGCACTCAGCTGCTTCTGTGAGTGAGACAGATGCAGGGTGCCTGTGCCAGACCTGTGCCTGCCCTGCTGCTCTGTCTGTGGGTGCCAGCTGAGGCACTTGTGGCACAGTGCCGTAACTTGCTCTGCAGAAATCAGCTGAAGTCACCAGCTCATTCCGTATGAATGCCCAGGTAGCTTGCAATGTCCTATTGCCTCTTGGTGAACTGCAAGGGTGTAGTTTGAGTCTTTTGACTCAGAGGGAAATTCTGCAAGTAAGACATCCCAAAATTTGTACTAAGCCAGGCTGTTAAGGATGGTCAGAAGGTCACAGCCTCTGAGTTGGGGTTGGGACGCAGCCCTGGTGTGGAGGGGGCCTCCAAAGCCTGTGTGTGGGAAAGGCAGGGTGGGTTGGTTGGTATTACTTGCTTAATTTCCCTAGTGCTGACAGCGTGTCATCCATGTAACGCTTCTATGCCATTAGAAAACAGCCTGAATCAAGGGAAGTCTGAGAGAAGAAGTTAAAAAATAGTGTAATGTAAAAAACTGCAATTGTTGGAGGAATGTGCCAACATTTGTATTAATCTTTGTGGGTGAGATTTGATTGCCAGTGGACCAGACTTAGTTGATTGTTTGCGTGCATTTTGAGTTGTACCTCACTGCACAGCAAATCCCGTGGGTATCTGTGGGTCTCCTTGTGAAATAAGACACGACGTTTATGTGAGTACGAGGTGTAGCTGTCCCTGCGAATCGCTGTCTCCATCTCCCTTTTTCCCCAGTGCTGCTGGTGGCGCTGCCCTTCGTTGGTCCCCTTTCCTGTCACCTGGCCCCTGCTGATGCTCCAGTTCCAGAGAAAGCCAAGTGTCTGATAGCCACCTCCAAGTTGACGAACTTGTCCTAGAAACGAATTTTATGTAACTTTATCATTTTTTCCCGAGATCTGGTTGTTCCCATTTCTCACCTTGTGTAAATTTCTTCGGCTCAGTACTGTATCCTTCAAAGAACATCTGCGATTTTTTCCCTTTTCCCCCACTCGTACCATTATTTCATACACCCCACTCGGTAGGAGGAGTAGAAATGTTTACAAGGAGGTCCCAAGAAACTCGGGTCATGAATCTGGCACTGAGCGCTCCTCTCCGGCCCTGCAGCCGCCCGTGCCAGCAGCCCGCCTCCGCCCTGCCCGCGGCTGCCCCGCAGGTAAGTGCTGCCGGAGGGAAGCCGCTTCCCGGAGGGGTCGGTCGCTGCTCCCATTCCATCAGGCCCCCCGGAGTGCCCTCCGCGGAGCGGACTCCTGCGAGGAAGGGAGCTGCTGCAGGGCGGCGGGCGGGGGGACCCAGCGGGCCCCGGGCTGAGCGGGGGGAGCGGGGAAGGCGGCGCAGTGCTGCGCCTTTAAAACGGGCGCCATGACGCGGGCGGCGGTTGGTGCGGGCCGTGTGTGGCGGGCACGTCAGGCGGGCCGGGCGCCAGGCGGGGCTGCTGCCCGGTGTCAAACTGAGCCGCCTCAGAGCGCCCCGCTGCCGGCGGGGGGGCGGGAGCCGCGGGCTCCGGAGCAGCCCGTAGCAATGCTTTGGTTTAGTTGCTCGTAGGTAGGTTTTTCTGTCTTACTTCCCCCCACCCCTCACCCCCCCCAGCCAAAAATTGACAATGTGGTGCAGTGCTGCCTGGCGAACGGTCTCGGAGATGCTTGTAAAATGGTGAACGCGTGCCACACAGCCCCGGAGGAGCTGGCTCCTCCTGCCGCGGGGGAAGGGGAGAGCCCCGGGAGCCCCCCCGATGGCAGCGGGCTCCCTCCGCGGGAGGTGCCGTGCCCCGAGCCCGGGGTGGCCGCGGGTCCTGCGCGGCCGGGGTGAGGGACCTCCCGCAGGCGAACTGGTGCGGTTGTCGTTTTGCAGGCACCTCAGGTGAACCAAGAAGTGTTTCGAGGGAATGCGTTGTTTGGTCAGCGGCGCAGGAAGAAGCATCTTTTCGATTAGTTTGTTACTGTTTTGCTGGTACTTTGCGTGCTGCTAGCTGTGTAATAAAGGGTCTTTTTATTTATTTTTTTAACAGCAATATTAATTGCTACTTTCTGGTTTTGCAAAGTTTTAGTTGAAGAGCATGATTTCCCTAGTCTGTACTTCCCAGAGCTCTGTAACATTTCACTGGCATCCATTAATGCTACAGCAAGAGCATCCTGAGTCCTTGGTCAGTTCTTTGGTGCTTTCTGAAATAGAAATGGCTTACTTGAGAACAGAAAGAAAAGGCTTCAGTCATTTCTGCATGTTCTGTGGAGTGATAGAAAAAGCTGTGTAGCGAAAGTATTCCAGCACTCTACAAGGAGGGAAACAAACTGGATTTTCTCCTGTGTCCTTCGTATGCCCCTTTCGTTTCAGAGTCCAGCATATGGTACCTGTAGGAGACACCGTGCTAGTGAAGGAAGGATGTTCTTATGGATAAGATATAGATTTCTGGGCTCAGGAGTTTGGCACTCAATTCTAAACTCTCCTTACCGTATGTGTGAAATGGGTATAAGTCACTTTGTGCTGATCTGTATCCTGGATTCCCCATTTGTAGGACAAGGCTATGAATTTCAAACCCTCAGATCTTATCCTCACTAGGGATAAGATCATACATCTGTTCGGATCCTCTGTATAGCAGGATGATGAAGGCATAATAAGCTCCCTTGTTGTCTAGCTATATATTGCACATCACTCTACGCATATGGATATATAGTTTGACAAAATTTTTAAGTTTCAGGAAGGATCAAATGTAACATTTCCTTCCTTGGTTTTTCAGGTGTGAAATATTTCTTGTGTTTGAAGCACAGGTCAGCATTTCCTAGTTCATTAGCTATTATGAGCTTTGACAGGCTTCTGAGAAAAACAGTCTTTTGACAGCACCTGTGCTCTCAAGTGGAAACATGGTTGTGTCCTGGTAGAATGCTTGTTTCTGTTACATTATATTGCTCTTCTCATACTACCAATAATTAAACATAATTTTTTCTCCCCTTATTGATCAGTTGCTGAAGTAAAAGAAACTTCTATCCTCCCCATGCTAACTGTTGACATGGAAAACAAGGAAAATGGCTCTCTGGATGTCAAAAAGTAAGTGAATCCATAGTGTTCAGTTTATTTAAACAGCACATGGATTTTGATTTTAGTTTTAATTTGACCTATTGTCACTGGCAATGATGAGCACCTCCATATTTGCTTGCTTCAAACCTTGCCTGTTCTCAATTACTTTTGTTGTATTTCAGCTTCAAATTTCAGCCTTGGGAACTGAATCTGTGTGATATGTGGAATGGAGAGATGTAGAAGCTAGTAACTTAAGTTGGGGTACCTTTCTCCACTGATTTTCTCCTCTCAGTCAGAGTCTAAAACAAGTGGTAGCCCAGTAACCAGTATTCTACATCTGCTCACCTGTCTGGTAGTGGCTTTTGTAGGGGCAGTTCCTGAGGGAGAGGTGTGTTCTATATGGAAGTCTACTCTTTGTCTCATTCAGAGAGACACATGCCCTTCTCTGCTGACTGCCCGGCATTGCTGAGAAGTAGTAGTAGCAGCAGCGTGTCTTTGGTGTCAGTCTCTTCTGGAAGATATAATTTAAGCTGTTCACTGGAGAAGGCCTAAACTGGGTTTTTACTTCAGATCTAGGGTGAGAATAAAGCAAAGACATGGCGTGCACTGCTCTACAATTTTCCTTTAGCATGGTAGACTGCAGGCTAAGGGATAGGACCTCTTCTGGAGGCATTTCTGTATCCTCAGAGGTCAGCAATTTTTAAATCAGGGCTGGCAGTTCTCAATTGTGAGTGATGTTATGATCTGAGAAGTAGAGTTCTGTATGGAAAAATTTGGCCTTGCTGCTTTAAAGTTATAGAAGCTGTGGTAAGATAGATATATGCATATATGGATATATTTAAAGAAAACCCACAAACAAACAAACAAACCTTCCCCCCCCCAAAAAAAAAAGAAAAAAGCAACCAAAACAACCAAAATGCGAAAACCCCCCAGAGAAACAAAACCCAAGCAAAGCCGAAATAAAACCCAAGCAAAGCCAAAACAAAATTAAAAAAAACCCGAACAAACCAAAAAAACAACTCACTCCAGTACCTTTCTTTGTCTTCTCAAACAGCAGCACTTCTGCAAAGCTGCACGTCATTCTTCTCCTTCGTATCTCTTTTCCACAAGCCTTCCATGAAAAGTTGACAATGCTTTGGCTTCCAGGCCCTAGAGTAGTAGTAGTAAGAATCACCGTCTTCATTATCACTTCAAGATGCTGGTAAAACACTTGATTATGACACAGCATCAAAAGATCTGGTGGCAGCCATTAAAATTGGCATGCTCCCACTTCTCTTGAGACACTGCTTACACCACACCAACATAAAATGCATTTTCCTATTCAGTGACTATGAATAAATTATGTTGTGTGTATGTGTCCCTCAGAAGCCACCTTCAGTTGGCAGTCTTGCTTCTACAATGAGGACTCTATGGTGGGAGAAAAAAGGGGGCAGTTAGGGCAAGGACAGTTTACATTTAATCATTTCACCCTAAGGCTTAGGTGATAAGGGCTCAACTGCCGCTGGTAAAGTTGGCTTTTTAGATGGGATTTGTATTTACACTGATCAGGAGCCGTGCTTTCTAAATGAACATTGTATGTGCATGTATCTACAAAGGAAGTATTTGGCACTTTCTTGAAGTGATTATAAATAGCTTGGCTAAAATCTGTTTGTTCACAGCTATACCCTTGCAAGCCTTGCTGCTTCTGCCACATGATGGCAATAAAGGCACAGGGACAGTGGTGAAAAGCAGTCAAGCCTCATTTTTATTCATTGCTAGTGCATCTAGTATCTTGTTATAAAGCCTAAAATGCCAGTCCTCTTAATACAGCATCCAGAATGTCTGGCATAAATCGGTGTATGGCTATGCTATGGCTGTTACATATTCCTTTTTCTTGTCTAAAGAATAGAGCCACGTGCAACAGCAGGGCAAGGAGGAGACAAAGTCTAGAAGCCAAATGAGCATCTGTGTGGGTAGATGGGTTAAAAGCCAGTCTCCAACCGTCTGCCACATGCTTTTGAGTTTTCTGCAGCTGTAGCTGTGGAAATTGGCTCACTTGTGGTCCAGCATGATGCTATTCCTTGAGGCAGGAACTTGCAATTATTTTCTGTGATTAGTTAATGACTAAGGTAGAGCCCCTGAAGTCATTGCAGTTGAGCCTGGAATGGGGCTGGACCAAGCTGTAGTTCCATAATGGTAAAAAGAAAAGCTACATGAAGAACTAGCATATGTGGGCTGAAATATGAAATTGTGGGCTGGAGGGTTTGAGACCATATTTAGCTGGAAATTAGAGTGTTTCAGGAAGCAAGCAAAATACAATTAGGAGGTATTTTTACAGATTGAATATTTTATTTGCTATTTAGGAAGAATTAAATTCAGTATCTTTTAGGATTTATTATGTTGTTGGTTTTACTTTTTAAGTACCGAGGAGTTGGGGGTTTGTTTGTTTATTTTTAATTTTAAGTAGAAGATGAGTCATTGAAAGTGATAGTCTAGGGGAAAATACAAAGATTTAAATATAATACTTCAAATGCTGCCTTTACAAATATGTATAGGTTTTCTCTGGTGCTTTTCACATTTTACTTCTTAAGCCTCAGAATGTGCACAACACCAAAAATCTTAATTGAAAGGCACTCTTTGATAAAAAAAACAAAGTGCAGTTCTGATAAGGCTGCATACTCTCATTTTCAATTTTGCTGAGTATTGCCCTTTTGTGTAATCACAATCAGTGAAGCAATTCATGAAGTCAGTCATTACTTGATGAGCAAAAGTAAGAAACTCTGGCCCTTTGCTCATTGCTCTGAGATTTGTATATATTCCATGTGATAAGTGAAAGAAACTGCTTTTAGAAAGCAAATTGCAGCATTCAATGTGATGTTGAGGTTGCAGTGTGAGTCCCTAGGACCAGAATTTTGTTGCTGTGTTGACAGGTACATTACAAAAGTTAGGAGAGAAACAAAGATCACTGTGTTCATGAGTCTAGGGCTGAGCTAGTTGTAGAAATTGGGATGTTGTAGAAATAGTGGTGGGAGTAGTGTATGTGATTCTGTTCACTTCTTTTCATGGCTGGTTGGAAAAATGGTTGGCTCTTGATTCCTTCAGTTATTTTGCTGAAAGACACAAATCTAGGCAAGACAGAGGTGGTGGCAGCTGGAACAGAAAAATCTGAAGGATGGCATAAAAATGCTGTTAGCAGAGTATAATCTGTGTTTCTTTTCCAGCTGGTGCTGTTGAAAATCAAAGTCCTCTAAGCTTCAGGACCTGAAATGGACAGGATTCTGACATGTGTCCTGGTCTATAAGTTTTCAATATTTCTACATTAGCATTATGGTTAAGCATGCAGAACACTGCAGAAACGTCTGTCATGGACTTTGTGACTTCTAGTTGAGAAAGAACTTCTTTAACACCTTTCTTTTGACATCTTGCTCTTCATCCTCCTAAATTGCTGTAGGAAAGGCAAGCTGACTGTGTGTTTTTGTTACCAAGAATTTGCAGAAGCACAAAGGTTATCTGAGATAGGGTGACAGCAGTTTGAGTATGAGAAATGCAGAATAAGGATAGTAATATGAATAATTGGTTGGTTTTGCTACTGTGGAAAGCAATTGCCTGAGGTCAAGCACAGAAGGAATTCATTCTGACTGTGTTTACAAAAAGTCCATAGATTTGTCCAAGGATGAGTCCAAAAACACTTTAGGGAAATTTTCAATATTGAGCAATTAGTGCAAGTGTTGGTGCCTCTGGTTGGTTGTTATTGTTTTGTTTTGCAAGGTAAAGGTGGTTTCCAGTAGTTTCTGCCCATGTTACAAGGAAGTACAGTTTCATCTGGGAAAAGAATAACCCACATACTGCAATTCTTTGTAAGTACTTGGTAGCTGAAAGCAAGCTGCAGTCTTGAAAGGCAGGTATTTGGTACCTCAGTCATGATAGTCTTTGTTCTTGAACTGCGAAGATCCTTACTGATTAGCTTTGGCTGATGTGAAGATTCATAAACTTTATTCTTTTCTGAAGGGAGAGGTACCTCAGTTGTCCCCAGCATCAGGTCTTTGAAATGGAAGAGAACAGGAATAGCTGTTCTGTACCAGGGCAGGGGGAGGTGTGTCAAAGGCTACTTTTCCTGGAGGAACAAGGAAGGAGGGAATGTACATGGGGTGTGCACAGAGGAGTAGCAGACACTCTGCACGCATTTAGTGATCACTTGTCTGGATTTGTACTTTGCAGTTCAGTAGAGAATGGGAGACCTCCGGATCCTGCTGACTGGGCTGTTACTGATGTTGTGAATTATTTCAGAACAGCTGGATTTGAAGAACAAGCCAATGCTTTTCAAGAACAGGTAAATCTGTTAGGAAACATCTATTCACTGGCATCAGTTTCTCAAATGGCACATTTTTGTCATGGACTTGGTTATATACTGTCAAATGGGAGTGGAAATCCCACATTAGTGGAGGGTAAAAATATGGGACTATGATCTCTGAGTAATAGTATTGTTCAACAAGGTGTGAATAATGGGTTGGATTTTGACTAAGAGAGTCATGTGAAAGGTGATGAATCTAAACAAATTTTCTGCCTTGGCCTCAGTCTTCTTGTACAACCCACTCAGTTTTACTATCTTGTTATTTAAAATGTGAGTGGTAATTAGTGTATTGTATAGATACACTTACGACTATTTATACAGTCTGGGACACCTAAGAAGCAAGTAGCTTTTGGAAACCTAGGATAACCAAGGGGCTGCTGGGTTGCATTGAACTTAGCAGTGCAAGCAAACAGGAAAGGACAAGTTGGTAGTAAAGGGGAATAATCTTTTTAGGCACTGGAGCAGCATGTTTTTCAGAGAAAGAGGCTGGGTCTTCGTTTCTGGTCCTTGTAACTGCTGATGCTAATGGATGGCTTCTTTTGGTAGATTTGATGAGCAAAGAATTTTAATAGTTATATGGCCCCTTGCAACTCACGTGTCAGCATGGTTGTAAGGTGTATTACTGTGTGGAACAGGGAATTGGCTTACTCGGCCTACAGCTCACCTGTCCCATAGAGAAGAGACTTACATCTCTGGATTGTCGGTTCAGCACCTTCCCTGGTAAGTCTGTACGTTTGTGTGCAACTACCAGGAAATTATTTAAACACCACCTGTATCTAGCTACCAAAATAGATGTCTTGACCTTCCAAGGCACTGATCTAGTACAAGTTATGGGCAGCTTTGTAGGGAAACTGTAAATATAATATGAAATGCCATTACTGTTGGTCAGGTTAATCATGCTGACCTTCAGCACCTGGACAGTGAAGTCCCATGAGATTGGAATTAGTGACTATAACAGTATCTAAATTTATCTCTTTGTTCTTGCAGGTCAAAAGCCTGGTGTTGGGTAGTTCTTTTGCAGGGTGCAGAGAGAGGCTGTTTCTGCAGGTGCTATAATTTTTTCAGAATTGGAAGATGGGTAAATAGGCAAAAAAATTGTTTAAGTGTATCCATTCCTAAATACCAGCACCCTTGTCTCCTCCACTGCCCTGGAAATGTGGTTTAAAAAAACACACAGGCAACATAATTACAACCTCTGGGAGTTTTTTCCTTATACTGGCAGATACCTCTGATTTTCATCAAATAACCTCTCTGCACCTCAGCTGGCTTGTCAATAATACTGCAGTATTACTACTGATCTAACAGCAGCAAGGTGAGACTGACGAGGTTTGGCAGAGCAATTTGCAACAGTCTGCCGGAAAGCAGCATAGAAGTAGAGTGTAAAGGTTTTATTAGTATTCTGCAGTGAGGGCAGGCGGCTTCAGGAGGATAGCTGAAGTAAGCTACTTTTTAGCAATGTATTGCCAGGGCTCTGCTGGGGTAGCCATGGGCAGAAATGTGGCTGTGATTCCACTACTAACTTCACTTTATGCAAAGCCTTAGAGAGGGAGGTGAAAAGCTGCCATCAGGATGCAACCAGGAGATGTGGGGCAGACACTTACAGTGGAATTTATTGCCACATCCTTCCCTCTCCATTCCCTTAGCAGCACAAGGAGCAGCAAGTACCTGGTCCTCCATGCCAGCTCTGCCAGCCCATTCCTTGTCTGCACCAGGAACAGTTCCAGGAATAACCCTGTTCCTAACCTCTTACTGGTGTTTGTGTTCAGTTTCTTTTATGTTGTATACTAGTCACTAACTTTGTGTGCTTATGGCATTTGTTATCAAAATCTCCCAGGCCTTCCAGGTATGGAAGTGTTATCAGGTTCACTTTGAACCCGTAGCTGTCCTCAGTCTGTATAGTTCCCAGGCATGCAGCTGAAGCTCTGTCCATCTCCATTGTAGTTTGCCATTTGTACTGCAGCTTGCCTGGGTCCCAGAAACCCAAATTAACTTGATCTGCTATTGCCCTGAATATGTACTAGAAGGGGAATGAGGTTGTAAACGGTAAAGGAAAGTATTCCATTTTACCTACAACAATGGGAAATTGTTTTTCATTGGTCTGCTTCAGTAGGGGTAGCACAATGGTTTCCTTACAAAACATCCATAGCTCAGAATGTAATAATGAGATCTGTTACTACGTTCAGCTTTTGCACAACAGTAACTGAGTCTACACTTTCTTTTGATGAATCTGAATGTGTCTGGACTCACACAAAGCAAGTGGCTCAAAGAATTTTTAAGACTGGATTTTTTTTCTCGCAGCATTTTAAAGAAAAGGAGAAATAATTTTAAGTACTGCAGAATATTTTATTAAAACCGTGTTGTAAGTGCTGGTAAGAAGTGATGATTGTATGATTATACATTATTCCTTCTTGGAGTTTCACTGATGTCAGCAAGTCAAAAGAGCTCACTGATGAAAACAGATTCAACTGAAATACGTTGCCCAGTAACAAAAACACCCATAACATCAGAAAGCAAATCAAAGAAGCCAAGAAGTTGGAGGCACAGGATAACCAAAGAGGAAGGCAGGGCAGATATGGGATGAAGGTGTGAACACCTTCAAATAACTGCTGCCTCTCTGTACATGGCTAAGCTAGAAGCCCTGGGAGCCCATGGGGCTGTGGCTCTCTCAAAAACTGAAGCTGTTTGCCATGTGTTGAGACATGCTAGTGCTATGCCTGACTTTCATTGTTGCTCAAGTGGCTTTTAGCCGTTAGTATTGTGATAGCCAGATAGGCCCAAGAAATCCAGTGTTAGTTTGCTGGCCTCACTGCAATGTCTTACCAGAAGGGGAACTATGGTTTGATGCTAGCTTGTGTCCACTGCTGCTTTCTAGCAGAGCCATGGCATGGAGGATCATGTGAGCATGCTGGCTGCTCTGCTTTCATGTTATCTGTACCGTGAAACCTTGCAGTTCTCAGTCACTTAGAGAAAAAGCAGAAAGAATGCTGGGAGAACTTGAAGCAAAACTGGTCCTCTGGTCATTTACTGAAGATAATATGCTATTGCTGCTGAGGTCATCCTGGGACAATGGATGTTAGCTCTATTTGTGCAGTGGGGTCCCTCTGCAGATGACATTAAAAAGGCATAACAAAGGCTGTCATTGAAGTTGCATCCTGAAAAAAATCCAGAAAATAGAGAAGTAGCAGAGAAGAAATTTGGAGAAGTCACCAAAGCATACAGAAGCTTACCTGGTACCAAAAACTGGACTGACTAACAAATGTATGGAGGCAGGTTTAAGTGGAAAACTAGAAAGTAGTAGAAGAGCTTACAATGCACACAAATATATCATTCATTTCTACACATATATGTTTAGAGAATCAGTTTTCTATTCATTTAAAGTTACCAACATTTCTAGAATCCATGGCGAGCCATGTGGAAGAAGAAGGGAAAGGAGTCAATGTTTTTTTCCTGTTCTTGGAGTTTCTCCAGTGCCAGGTACGGGATTTATTTCATTTGGCGACAGTTATTCCTCCATAGCATCATTGAACAACAGAAAAGGCAACTTCAGGAAAGGTCACAGCAATGAGCAAAATACTCACTGGTGTCAAAATTCCCACAAAAAGAATTGTGATGAATGAAAAAGAGAGGATAGAAACTGGTTTTAACTGTTATCATTCTCAGCAGTAACTGGAAAGAGGCACCTGATATAATTGGGTAAAAAGCTACTGGAAACTTTTTCCTTTTGGAACTACTTTTACACTGTGCTCCCCTGAGGGACTAGCAGTCATCATTTAAAGAAATTCTGCTTACAGCTGACGTTTGAGTATGTTGTGGTTTGCCCATGTATTTTGTACCTACAATCTTTACCAAGTCAGAAGAGAGATAAGTCTGGACAAATTCATGCTGAACTCTAATAACTCTAATGTAAGTCTTCCTCCTTTTATGTTGAGTTGTAATCAAGGATGGGATCTCTGACATTTCCAAGACAACAGTTAGTATTCCTAAGGTGCTGCAGTGGGATAAATTGATGTGTGATGTTTATAATATTTATAAAAATACAAATTTTTGGCGCTATATTATCATGGACAGCAACAATATATGCAAGCATTTGAACTGGTTGTTGGCTTTTGATAACAAATTTAACAATTGTGGATATTTTGGGGTTTTTTGGTTTTGTTTGTTTTTTTTTTTTATTAAAAGATAATGCAACAGCAGAGTCAAGTTCAGTCCTTATAGCAGGAGAATGCCATAAGGCTATATACTTCTTTGGGCTAGGACAGCCCTGGGAGGTCTCGCTGTGTTGTGAGACACCAGTCAATGCATTAGCTATTGCTCCTGTTTCCTGCATAGTGCACTGTGATTGAACTGTAGAGATGTGTAAAGAAAAGAATGGTCCCATGTCTAAAACAGAGATGGGAGTTGAAAGGTGTAGATTCTTTCTCTTCCATTTTGACCTTTGAGGAATCATTTACAGGTAGTTTTCAAATATACAACAAGGGTTTGAAGTAAAAAAAAAACAAACCCTAAAGCCTACAGGATTTTAATCTAAATAAGTCAAATAGCCAAGGTTTGAGGAAAAAACAAACAAACAAAACAATCAATCAAAGAAGTTCCCTCCCATTGTTGAGTTCCACAGTAGTCTAAATAGTAAATATTAAAAGCAGTTCTAAAATTTCTGATTGCAGGAGACTTCTCCTCCCTTCCCCACAGGACACATGGGAAGACTGGCCTTTTAAAGAAGGCATCTGAAGTTATTAGCAGATACTGACTAGTCCAAACTTGCCTATCGCTGTCAATGGTAATTCTCCCGGAATGCACTTTATAAGCTGCTTTTTTGAGAGTGTCCTTCTCTTAATGGCGACAATTAGGCAATCTGCACATGTACCTATTAATTTGAAACAGATTTACGAAGAGGGAATTTTGAAATAAAGCTTATTTGGGTTTTGACTACACAGCATTTATGCCTTAGTCAGCACAAGTGATCACTTGAAAAGCCGACAGCAGAATTTAGCAGCTATAAACACAGTTTAAGGAAAATAAAAGCTACTTTTTTTTTTTTTCTCATTGATCCTCTGTAGTAGTCCTCCATTTATTGCATGACTGTTCTCATCTGTTAGGTTTGTGCATTTGTCTTTATAAACTCTTTAATTCTTCTTATAGGAAATTGATGGCAAATCATTACTCTTGATGACAAGAAATGATGTACTGACTGGACTTTCATTAAAACTGGGGCCTGCGCTGAAAATCTATGAATATCACGTTAAACCTCTACAGACACAACATCTAAAAAACAACTCTTTATAGCAAATTATCTAACTGGGGTCATGTTGTGCCTCAAACAACAAATAAGCAATTTGGTTTCATGTGGTGGAACTTTGTAAAGAGAAAATATATCTATTAAGAATTTAAACCAAATTATTATATATATCCTATTGGATAGAGTTGGCAATATACTATATACTGAGTCTGAACTGAGAGAAGTGGTGTGTATTTTTTACATAGTACATAATGATTTTCTCTTTTAGGAAGTGTCAATGAGCATGTTGAAATAGCTACATCACTGTATCCAGAACAAAAGGGAGGTATGTCAATCTCATTTTTGAGCCAGACATGTTCTTGATTTCATGAATTAAAATACCAAAAAACCCCAAACACAAATAAAGTTTACATGCATCTTTGGGAGAGAAACCAATTAAGGTAGGTTTTGGTTTATACTAAAGACCTACTAAAAATATTGCTACTTGTAATTTTAGGATGGGACTGACACTTGCCAAGTCACCCTTTTTTGCAGAGGGTCCTATTTTGACCTTATTAAGGTTTACGTGTGGTATGCTGCAATGTTTAGAGCTGTGTATACAACTAACATAAACCCTTCAATAGCAGAAGGTGAAACTGGGTTGTGTATTTTTTGCTGTCCTTTAAATTTTCAGCTTGTTTTCACCTGGTTTTAATAGTAGTTCTATGTAAAGTATAGTTGGTTTTTAAAAGTTTGTGTTGCTTTGCAAAACAAAACAAAAAAGCTTTGTTTTATTCCTTTTTCTAATTTATGATAAGTTGTTTTTTAACATTATGCAGAAATTTGTAAAAAGAGTAAAATTCTGCACATTTCTAATATTGTCTGTCATTGGTGGTGTAATGGTTGATTTTTTTTAATGCTTTACTTAACAGTTTGAATACTTGTTTTAAAACTGAAGGAAGCTGTCTCATCACCATACATCTCTGTTAAAAGAGAGTCTTGTTCAATCTGTTTGTACCAGTTCCCTATTTGATAGGTTGCTTGCTATATCCCAATAAAGCATTGCTTATGTTTGGATTCAGTTTACTTTACAGATTTTTTACTTTCTCTGATTCTTTGTTGTGGTATATCAGAGCTCTTGGTTTTCTCCATTTTCACATTAAAAAGATACCAAAACCAACTTAATGCTCTATGTTCTTGTGATTACTTTTAATACCACCTACCAAGATATTTAAAAACAATTATTTTTGCTTTTTCTTATCTAGTGTTATATACTGCTGAAGGAGAAGCCCTGATCACAGTTCACCAGTAACATCTGTGCTTCTCTTACCACATTCTAGAGCCATCAGTGGTGTAGAGGCACTGTGCTGGCCCTGGTACAGCAAGGTGATTTGCCCTAAAATGCCTGAGAGATATCCAGTCCACGGTCTATCTATGTCTGGGGTCATGAAAGCTTTGTTATGACCCCAGAAGCTGGGATGTGAGGTTGCATCAGTAAGGCTTAGCAAAGGAACTGGGAAGTAGGAAATAAGCAGGAGAGTGGTGAAAGTGAAAATGGTGTGGGAGGAAATAGTGAGGGGGTGCAGCTGAGAAGGAAGAAGGTAAAAAGAGAGTGGTGCTTTCTGCCAAATAGGAGCAGGATTCAGGAAGAGGAAGGAGAAGCTCCTTAAATCTCCTGCCTAGGCGGCGGCCCTGTCTTCATTTATGACTTGGCCAGGCGCAGAGTGTGATTGTTGATGCTGCAGTGCTAAAAGAGTTACTTTTGGTTTCTAGAGTTGAGATTTGAGAAGTGGTAAAGCCATGTTAATAGGTATGCTGTACCTATTAACATTTACTTAGGTAAAGCTCACATTATATGGTATAATGCATAAAGTATACACAGCAGCATGCTTTCTTGTATACTTTATTACCTTGTACAATATATTTATTTGGAATTTGAGACAGATGATAGGAGATGGGAATGTATTCACCATTTCTCTTTCTGTCCTTCATATTGTGCTCACTTCAAGTACTGTCTGAATTCTGCTTATGATTTTATTTATATTTTGACAGTGTGTAGACGTACCTACTGGAAGTAGGGATCTTCCTAAATATCTCAATAGAGGTTTCAGTATGTTTATGAATAGGATTATGCGAACCAGCTACGTGTAGCAGTCTGGAGATGAGTGCCAGCCCTTTTTTTTGTAGGATTATTGTTGCAGGAGTATACATAGTACTATGTTACTGAAGGATGAATTGAGTAGTCTCTTTTTCTCCATATGCATGCTTGGTGTAGGATTAACACATTTCATAGATCTATGGATGACATAAAATTAAAACATTCCATGAGGGAGTAAAATCTCTCCTGTAGCTGCAAGAGCGCATTTGGTGATTACTGAGCACTGTTTGTTCATTTAATATGTTTTAATGAACAAATGAGCTGTATTCAGAGACATCCAGATTCTTTTCCCTTTTGATCAGCTCCACTAACTGGTTTGTACAAGTAGAGACCTAGTGGGAGTCTTGCTGCAAAATATGAAAAGGAATTTGGAGGAGGTTGCTCAGAACTGTAACAATTTTTTTTTTAATGTCCCTGATCCGTATTGTAGTTTCCTGCTGTTCTCTGAGCTTTCTAATGCTGCTGCTCACTTTGTGCAGGTGACTGTTCTGATTTTGTCAGTTACATTCTCCTTGCTTTTTTCTGTGAGAATGAAAAATCTTTTAAAAAGAGACTGGCGGGTTTGAGAGAGGAAGTCAAAGCCGGATTATTTTTAGCTCCCATTTCTCTTGCAGAAAACACAGCTGCTGTTGAGATGAGGAGGTGACTGATGGGCATTACTGGATACCCTGTCAATACTGCAGTTCTGTAGTAACAGAGTTTGCAAGAATACAGTTTATAACATGCCCTTAATGTGCCTGCAGATAGGAGAGATCCTCCTCCTTAAAAGACCTTTCTGTGCTTTGAGAGGCCGTTAAGCTGCCAGTGCCCAACTGCTCAGTTGATAGTGGGGATGAGAGAGAGGATGGTCTCATTGCTGCAGGTCTCCTTGCTGTCACGCTGAACCAGCAGTTTAGAGAGTGGCCTCCTTCTCCTAGAGGCAGTTTTAAAGGAGCAGAACAACAGTCAGCTTCCCTGCCCTGCTGCCTGTCAGCACAAGAATGGAGACACATGCTACAGCCAAGGTCCTCTTAATTCCCTTTCCCTCTTCTTACCCTTTTCATAATACCACTAGTGCACATTTCTCAGAATCTTTCATAGCACTTTTAAAAATTATTTGAAAGCATTACGGATTCTTTTTTTGGTATGATGGTTGTGAAATATATATTAGTACTGTTCATCAGCTCTGACATTCACTGTCCTCTCAAGCTGTAGATTCACAATGCATAACATGTTCTCTTTGCTCCAAATATAGTACCAGGTGCCACACGTAAAGCACATACAAGCCTCTGTATGTATGGAGGCTGTGGCTGTGTCTATCCACAAAGGTCACTTTCTCAAGCCAGAGAAAATGGGTCTGTCTGCTTGCTGGTATCTCCCCTCCCTCTGTGTTTCTTTAAACAGTTTGCTCTTATGTGCTGCACTTTTTCAACCTGTAGAAAATTCTTTGCTTTTATAATTCTAGGACAAGACTCAGCAGCTGTAGCAAAGGGAGTGGCTTCCCACGGGTCACTCCTAGTTAGAAATGGCCAAGGCAAAATGTCACGTTAAGCTCTCACTGTCAGTGATTACTCACTAAATGATATCTTCTATCTTTTCACTGCTTTTTTCAGCAGATTCAAATTCTACCAAGTCTTTAACGACTTCCTCTTTTTAAAAAAGAGCATTTAGTTGGTCAGTTATCTTCAACACTCCTCTTTTCACTGTCACACTTCAATTACAATCACAGTAAATTGAAAAGCAGAGGGTCTTACTTTCTGTGAGTCAGGGGAAGCTACAAATGTATTTTTAATTTTTTTTTAATGGTAATAATATCTAAAATTTGAAGGCTGAGTCTGAGCAGGACCAGAAAAAACATTATCTCACTTTCTCCACTCTGGTTCTTTACTTCAAAGTCAGAACAGCTGTTCCTTCCTTTCCAGGAAGGAGTTTTGGTCCGAAAGTCAGGTACAAAATTGACTGCAAATTTGCATGTCAACAATGTAACCATCACTGTCTCAGCAGACAGTGGGATGAATTGAGCAGTCCAGAGAAAGTCTGTTCTGCTCTCCCACCTTCACCTCAGGGACAATTTACACAGGCAATGGATTGGCTTCTGCTTCCTCCAACAAAACAAGAGGACTTGACTGGTGCTGGGAAATGTCAGCCAGGAGAGCCCATCCATGTCCCATTCTGTCACACCAAAGGCCTCCATACACCTTCACCTCTGTGTTGCTCAGTTTTGACAGCAGCTTCCCCTAGGGGTAGTGCAGATGGCAATGGCTGTCATCAGCCTGCAAAGGCAGTCTTCCACTGGAATAATAGGCAGACTGATTTAATACACAGCTTTAATTCCTATTGGGAAGGCTGACTTCAATATGACAATGTAACAAGTTCATTAAATTCTTTTTTGCTTAACCCATATAATTCGGGAATTGTTTGATTTAGTGATGCTCCTTTGAATCCCAGATACGTATTCAACTTACTCCCAGAATAACATTATGTGGTAGATGCTGTAAATCTGGGGGATGGAACTGTAGCCTCAAACACCTGGAGAGCCCAAGGGGAGCACCATGAAGACTGTAAGTGGCCCTTGGTTTCCATGTGAGAGGTCCACTGCTTCTGAATGCTGCTGGTGAGTACAGGAGACCACTGTTGTATTTATATGCTGCACTTGTGAACATCTTCTTTAAACGAGCAGTCAGCAGTTATAACTGCTGTATCATCAGCTGATCTGCTGATAAAGCAAGAACAAATGTCTTGGCATTGGCAGGCCTGCACTCATCTCAGGATGGTCTCTTCATCTTTTCAGATGATTGCTATAATCCAGCTGCCCCTCTATGAACACTGCCGCACTTGCTACACTGAGGAATGCCCTGACTTTGTAGCAGCTAAATTGTATCAAAAAAGGGAGGGAAGGCTCATCATTTGAACTGATGTCTGATTCAAGAGTAACATTGCTTTATCTTGTACTGGTGGAGTGCAGCAGGAGGAAGGAAGTAAAGAGTAAGGAACCTGTAGCTGAGTTTGTTCCCCAGCTGGTGGCCAAACCGCAGGGAGAAGCATGGAAGTGGGTGTGTGCATGGGTGTAGCAATACTGTTTCGCAAGGATACTCCTATTCTTCCTCCCTTCTGTATAAATACTACATGCCTGTTTGCCTGGGATTCTCTACTTGGAAACATTGCAAGAGTACAAGTCTATTAAAACTTGAGCTCATGACTTTTACAGTCAGATGTAGATGTTAATATGGGAATTCATGCCTAATGTCACTCCTGAGGGGTGGCAGAAGCCATCTTTAGTACTTGCTTACTCTGGGTTCTGTTGTTATGCTTCCCTCTGCACCGAAGTTTTCTCCCCATATTTTTTTTTACTTTTTTGTTCTTCCAGTATTGTTTGGTTTGGGTTTTTGTTTCCAGCTGTGAAGTAGCCTGATGGGAGAGATACTGGCTAGATATATGGGAGAGATGTCCTCGCTGATTTTTTTTTTTAATTATTATTTTATTTGACTTTGATTTGTCTGATATTTTTTACTATGAATATATTCCCCCCCCCCTTTTTCCTCTGCTCATCTTTGTGCTTATCTTCTAGTGTCTCTCTCCTCTGTTACCTTATGTTCCACTTCTAGGCTGGCTCCCCTGTGCACGTCCATCCATCGGGGCCTGGGCTACAAATGCTCATCCCCACAGGGAAGCACTTACTTGCAGCAATACCTGGCCTGCTATGGTCAGCTAACAGTGGCCTGCTATGGTCAGCTAACAGGACTGAATGATTATGTTTACTTCTGCCACACAAGTCCATGAAGTACTCCTCCAGCTCTATCTGGCAGGCACCTATAGGGTATGTGCCCCTTTCCTGGTTCTGTCCATCACTTGTTTTTTTTGTGAGCCTGGCAGAGGTGAACTGCTGTCCTGGGGTGTAATTTGGTATGAACCTTGTGGAGTATGTAGCAGGCTTCAACTCAATGCAGTGGAGAGTTTGTAAGTCTGTAATAAATTTATGTAACAACTAACACCATTTTGTGTTGTTTCTTATTTGATTGCCATGGATTGGTCATACATCATCAGATCTAGTAAGTGCAATTTATAATATCTTTTCTAATATATATGTATACCTTCTAATATACAGGTATATATGGGACCAGTTTGCTATGAATGGTAAGGATCAATCTCAGAAAACAGTTTATATCGTAATTACAGCTGACATGTGAGTTTACATTTTTGATCATAGAATCATAGAATAGTTAGGGTTGGAAAGGACCTTAAGATCATCTAGTTCCAACCCCCCTGCCATGGGCAGGGACACCTCACACTAAACCATGTCACCCAAGGCTGCATCCAACCTGGCCTTGAACACTGCCAGGGATGGAGCATTCACAGCCTCCCTGGGCTACCCACTCCAGTGCCTCACCACCCTAACAGGAAAGATATATCCAATCTAAACTTCCCCTGTTTAAATTTTAACCCACTACCTCTTGTCCTGTTACTACAGTCCCTGACGAAGAGTCCCTCCCCAGCATCCTCATAGCCCTCCTTCAGATATTGGAAGGCTGCTATGAGGTCTCCATGCAGCCTTCTCTTCTCCAGGCTGAACAGCCCCAACTTCCTCAGCCTGTCTTCATACGGGAGGTGCTCCAGTCCCCTGATCATCCTCGTGGCCCTCCTCTGGACTTGTTCCAACAGTTCCATGTCCTTTTTATGTTGAGGACACCAGAACTACACACACTACTCCAGGTGAGGTCTCACAAGAGCAGAGTAGAGGGGCAGGATCACCTCCTTCGACCTGCTGGTCACGCTCCTTTTGATGCAGCCCAGGATACGGTTGGCTTTCTGGGCTGCGAGCACACACTGCAGCCGGCTCATGTTCATTTTCTCATCAGCCAGCACCCCCAAGTCCTCTGCAGGGCTGCTCTGAATCTCTTCTCTGCCCAACCTGTAGCTGTGCCTGGGATTGCTCCGACCCAGGTGTAGAACCTTGCACTTGGCATGGTTAAATTTCATAAGGTTGGCATCAGCCCACCTCACAAGCGTGTCGAGGTTGCTCTGGATGGCATCCCTTCTCTCCAGTGTATCAACTGAACCACACAGCTTGGTGGCATTGGCAAACTTGCTGAGGGCGCACTCAATCCCACTGTCCATGTCAGCGATGAAGATATTGAACAAGACCGGTCCCAACACCGATCCCTGAGGGACACCACTTGTTACTGGTCTCCAGCCACAAATTGAGCCACTGATCACAACTGTTAGTGTGCACGGCCATCCAGCCAGTTCTTTATCCACTGAGTGGTCCATCCATCAAATTGATGTCTCTCCAATTTAGAGACAAGGATGTTGTGTGGGACAGTGTCGAACACTTTGCACAACTCCAAGTAGATGACATCAGCTTCTCTACCCTTGTCCATCAGTTCCGTAGCCCCCTCATAGGAGGCCACCAAATTGGTCAGGCAGGATTTCCCCTTAGTGAAGCCATGCTGGCTGTCACCAAGCACCTTGTTGTTATTCATGTGCCTTAGCATGCCTTCCAGGAGAATGTGCTCCAAGATTTTACCAGGCACAGAGGTGAGACTGACTGCTCTGTAATTCCCCGGGTCTTCCATTTTCCCCTTCTTGAAAATGGGGGTTATATTTCCCTTTTTCCAGTCGTCGGGAACTTCACCTGACTGCCATGATTTTTCAAATACGATGGCCAGTGGCTTAGCAACTTCATTCACCAGCTCCCTCAGGACCTGCGGATGGATTTCATCGGGTCCCACGGACTTGTGCGCGTTCAGGTTTTTAAGATGGTCTCGAACCAGATCCTCTCCTACAGTGGGCCCAAGGTCTTCATTCTCACAGTCCCTGCATCTACTTTCCAAGACTTGGGTGGTGTGGTCAGAGCCTTTGCCAGTGAAGACCGAGGCGAAGAAGTCATTCAGAACCTCAGCCTTCTCCAAATCCTGTGTAGCCAGTTCTCCCGAAAGCTTCCTCAGGGGGCCTACATTGTCCCTAGTCTGTTTTTTATTTGCTACGTACCTGTAGAATCCCTTCGTGTTATCCTTGATCCTATATCTGGAGACATTTAAGAGGTTTCCTTTTTAGGTACAGCTGTGCACTTTCAGGAAGAAAATGGTTTGCTGTTGTATGCACACAAATTGCAGAATTCAAATTGCAGAATTCAAAAGTATTTATTCGGGGATTTCTAGCCAGAAAGGGTTTTTTTTTGGTCACTTCAAAGGTTTAATTGTGTGTTGGAAAACAGGTAGCCTGAATATATGTATAGATTAATACAGCCAGTGAAGACAGATCACTTGTACTGACCCTGGCAGTGATACTTTAAAAACTGGCTAATGAGTTTAGCTGGTGCATTTTATCTGTGTGATATGGGTTGGTTTTGGAGCATGGTCAGCAGCTGAGAAGGATTACTGTTGGACTGACCTGGGCAGCTATCAGAATTGAACAGAAACAGGATGTGATAGAATCAGACACTAAAATGATTGTTTGTGCACATGAAACACCATATTTCTTGGTAGAAGGGTCCAGGACCTAGAAACTACTGGGATGTGGCCCAGGACCAGCGAGGTTCATGTTATCAGCAAGAAGATGTATTTAAAATGCTAATTCTGTGATCTGCTAGCTGCTGCTTATTTTCATCAAGTGTCATTTCACCAGCAAAGCATCACTGTTGCCTCTGAGTAGAACACAGTAAACAACTTGAATGGCTCTTCAGGACAGGAAGTGAAACAAAAAATATCTTTCAATTAAAATAATGCAAGACCATTGTGGAAACTGAATCTAATGAAGCCAGTGGAAACTTGGTCAGGTTTCAGGCCCAGATAAGTCTGGCTAAGTCCCATTTCTGAGTTGATTTATGCTATTGTTATGTGAATCTAATTGCATATGGAAAATTTGGCCTTCTTCCGATTGCTTAAGTACTTTCTTTCAAAGCAGTCTGCCCACGTAAGTGACTCGAGTTTGCAGTGCTGCATGGAGCTGTGCTGAGATGCCTTTGAAGACTTGATGAAAATCTGCATGTCTGTGAAGGTTTACAGAAACCGCATTGCATGAGTGTGCATGTGTGCTTGTTGCCACAGGAAAGTCTGAACAACTACTTGCTGCATTATGTCCTTGTTCTGCCAGGAAGGTTAGTCCACTGTTACCTTACAAGCCCACAAATGAAGCACAAATAGTAACAAAGGAAACTTTCTGCCTAATGCAATACATTTCTCATAAGGTAGAGAGGAAGTGCATTGTGAAGATCTGCCTTGTTTAGAAATGGATAAATGCCAAAATATTCAGTAAGATCCTTTTTCATCTGTTTTTCCATCTACTGATAGTGAATTGTCATTTGGAACAAGACTGGTCAGTTTTTGAGGTAAAACTGACTGAACTAAAACATATTTCTTGCAGTGTTTGCATTTATATATAGGTAGTAAATGGTTTCATTTCTTATTTGGTAAATAGTCAAATACTAGTTTGTTCTTTTGATGTTGCTCTTTATTTGCCCTTAAAAGATACATTAATAAATTACAAGCGCCTGAAAATGGCAGAAGTAGCAAGACATTAGCCCACGAGTACAATACAACACAATCTAACAAAGTGTGAAAGAATGTCCCTGGCAAAAGCTGAAAGTGTGGTAAATAAAACTTTTGGAATTTGCTAGTGACCGGAGAACAGCATATCTGGGAGAGCCTCGCTCTGTAATGTCATTTGTCCTGTTGTTTTTCAGGAGATATCTCAGGCTTGTGAGCAGTGTCTTCTCTTTGCATCTGTTACGTCTTGCTCACCAAAGCAAGTTCCTATCTTGCAAAGCACCGCAAAATGTCACACAGTGCAGGACATGCTCCTCATTTTCAGTGCCTGTGAATTTAATGATTGTACCCAGAGGAATGCTGCAGGTTTGCCGAACTGAGAAGGCACAAAACCAACTGAATTGTGGTTTTCAAAAGTAACTGGGCAATTCCCACTGGATTCCACATGGAATCTGTGAAAATGACACTCAGAAAATGAGAGCAGTGGCTTCAAGCTGTCAGAAGTTCTGTTTCCAATGTGGTAGCCTCAGTTTGCAAGATGAGAACTGTTGGCTGTATAGTTTTATCTCTATGTTCAGTTATCACCTGGCGTAACTAAAGTAAGATAGATACGCGTTGTCTGTCTAGCTTTCTCCCTACCCCTCCCAAAAGTAATAGAGTTACTTAGGTTGATTCCTGCCTGCTCAGAAGTCATGAGGAGATTATCACATTTAGGAAAACTATTTAATTAAACTTAGATAGCCCAAAACCTTAAACACCTCGGGATTAATATGAAAGTAGTTATATAGTAACTGTATAGTCCGATGAGTAGCAGCAGCGGCCATGCAGTCAGAATACATGCAGAGAAATTAGTCAACAGCTGTTACTATTCACACCTCAAAGGAGATACGAGAGAGACTTTCTTTTCTTTTCCTTTTTTTTTCTTTTCTTCATTTCCTTCACAAAGAAATCAGGGTCTGATTCCCTATGCAGGTACAGGGTCAGAACCTCAGCCCTGTAGAGCAGTGTGGCATCAAAGGGTCATGACAGGTTATGTCAATGAAACATCTGTTGTTGTGCCTGTACATTCATTTTACCAAAGGATCATTAATAAGTAGAATATACAGAGTTGCTGATTTTACGTGACAAAACCATGTTATAGACATTAGCAAGTTAATTGTTTCATTAAGAGGTCTGGGAATAGCTGGTTTAAAAATTAATTTACTGTAATGTTTCCAGCTGGGATTTCCAAAAGAACATAGGGATTTTAATCTGCAAATCACACTGAGATTCAGGGACAGACTTTGATTTCTGAATTCCTGAGGGTCCTTCAGAAATCCTAATCTCAGGAGTTCATAGAGGAAAAAGTAGTCAGCAATGGAAGAGGCCAATAAGGAATATATGTTGACAGGAAAGCCATACTACTAAGTTTATCAGGAAGGTGTGAGTGTAGTCAAGAGCTTTAGTTTCTTTGGGCAGCTGCCAGTCCAAGCAGATTTTGCCTTTCATCTTTTAGCATATGGACTTGTGCTTCTAAGAATGTCTTCCTGCCAAGTGTGCAAGCACAGGAGCCATAAGGAGTTTCCACTGGAACCAGAACCTGAGGGGGATGAGCACAAACAGAGAAGTCATTTCTGAGACAGGGATGTGCCAACACCATCACAGCAGAAACTACAGCTGTTCACCAATTCATAAAATCATGTCCAGGCCCTTTTCTTCTCTTACGAACATCAATGGTAGATGTTGTTATCTCAAGTGGAAGTGGATCTATAATGTCCACCTGAAAGACGGCAAGGGTAGGATAGTGTGGCAGCAAAATCACAAGACTTAGGGAGGGAGACTAGAGCATAAACACTATAGACCACTGATGCAAAATGGAATAGCCCGGTTTCTCTCTGTCACACGAGGATAACATAACAGACTTTCAGCTGGGCTTGGCTGTCAGCTAGAGCAGCTGTGGAAGGAGGAGCAAATGTATCTCATCCCCTACATCTCTGACCCTCTGCATGATTGCAGGCTGGTACCTTGTCCAATGTTGGACCAATCTGCTTTGGCTCCTAATGGCTACAAAAATGTCCTTTCACTGCTCCTGTAGAGTGCTGGTCGTCAGTCACTTGGTTAGCCTATGGTCTAGCTAATCTGCTTGTAACCCCATTGCACCAAGGATGCTCCCTGGCAGCTCAGTGCTGCCAGTGGAGCAGGAAGAGCCATATTGGACTGTCTTTTCACAGTGTCTGGCTATGTGAAATGATGCCATGATGCATTCTGCTTGGTTAAAACTGCACAGGTTGACATTATAACCAAAAGTCAAAGCACTGGTGAAAACAGGAATGATTTTTCAGATGGTAGTCTCTGTTACAGATCCCTTTGATAGCCAAAGCATTCCACTGTATTCCTTTAGCTTTTCTCAACAACACAGAAAGGCAATTATTTTTCCTGTGTAATCAGTGTAAATCTCTTTCAGAAGTAAGGTGCAGCTTTCACTGGGCTGGGAGAGAAAATTTGCTCCTTTTAACCCTGTTCTATGCAGAACTGCTGCTGTGCCTTAAGGCTGAGTATTTCTAGAGTCCAGGCAAGTTGTGCTTGAAGCATTTACTTACTTCTTTGTCATTGGTCAAGCCTAGATTCTTCATGTCTACAACATTATAAAAAGTGTTGTTCAAGACAACTTCTATGACTTGTACCTGAAACCAAGACAGTAGATGAGACAATGAGTTAGGCCACCTTTTTAGCCAACAGTCTGCCAGTCTTTTCACTCACTGTAAAGAAAAGCAATGCAAACACTCCCTCCCCACCCCATGTATAGTTTATGGAATGTGTAGACAATGCTGTCTTTTACTTATGTCCTACCAAGCACTGAGTGATATGTTCTCCCCCATTGCGTGCACAGCTAGGGAGCAGGATAAGAACTTCTCAGTGTGTTCACAGTTTTTTCAGACCATCTAGCTGTACCAGCAAACAATTTCCAGTCTTATCTAGAACTGCCAGAGGAAATACTAGGCTCATTTTGGTCTTCTCAGTGGTCTGGTTAACATTCATTAAAGTAAAACATCAGCAAGAGGAATGAAGATACCTGTGGTACTTTGCAAAGGACGTGCATCTGGATGCAGTTGACAGTTTTCTGGTAAGAGGGTGAATATTCCCCACAGTCAGGTGGCCCAGCAAACGCTTCAAGGATACATTCACGGATTTTGTTCCTAGAGATAACACAGGTTCTTACAAAACCTTGTATTGGCTGACTGTTTAGATCCATAATGCTTTACTGTGGGTTTGCTGTTATCCTTGTTGTTGGGGGTTTTAACATTTATTTTCTCTGCCTGTTCTGATGAATATATAGCACATGGAGTTTTATGGAAGAACAGTTTGTCTGTCCTGTCACCTCCAAATCCCCCCCATTCCTCTCCCCTAGCTCTATAGTTCACAAATAGGTGTTTTGCTGAAAGTATTTAAAAAATTGTTTGTTCTCCTGAAGGGCTCTGTATTGAACACTGAACTGTCCTTTTAAATACTGTGAGTGCACCATCAAAGAGAGGAGTACCCACAAAGGGTGTCTCTCACCCCCTGTACAAGTGATAACACTTCCACTGAGATCTGCAGCATTGGCTGGTGCACAGCAACTGGAGTTCTGGCCCTTACACCTGCTGTATTGTATAGAGGGACTTCGGGATCATAGGTTAGGTAATAAATATTATTTGATATGATGCATACCATATGCAGTCAAAGTCAAAATCCTTGCATTCACCATATGACCATTTGCAGAAGAGCTCTCCACATAAAATCCTGTCGTTTCTTTCAGGAAGTGTAGTGTATTCATTCTTACAGAAGCCTTCAAATCCAGACTGTGTTGTCTTCATAAGTTTCAGGTCTTTAATTCCAGCAAAAACAACCAGAGGACCTGTGATCCAAAAACATGAAACAGTATGAGCTCCTTTTCAGGCAGTGAGAAAGAAACCTCTGTGTGCTTACTTATAGTGACAGCTTTAGAGCCATGACACTGTCTCTTCAGAACTCACTCGTGTGCTCCTCTTGCAAGCCTAACTACTTTTAAAAATTACTTCCTGCACACAGATGTTAGCAGAGAGGTAAGAAACAAGACAGAAACTACTGCAGCTGGAGCTCAATCTAGAAAACAGAGAACCCCTGAGCTGTAGTCAAGGAGAGCTGAGGACATCCCCTGTCTCACCTCCTTGACATGCTTTGGGTTGGCTCTTACTGCTGTCAGTTCAGGGACTACTAGTTGCTCTAAAGGGAAACTAAATAGGCTACTAGTGCTGCAGTATACAGAAAAGATGTGGTGAGCCTTTCTAACAACACAGACAAGCATAGAAAACTCCCAGTACGAACACTTGGAGCCTCTGTCAGAAATTCTGTTGTGAGTTTTGCGTCCGTAAGAACGAGAGGGCAAGGAGCCAATGCAAATCCTGCTGTTCAGCTAATTAGCAGGAGCTGGCACTTATACAGATGCCACCCACAGGTTCAACCTGACCGTGTTTTTTCTTGCAGCCACTATTTATAAAATGTGCTGTTGTGGATCACTGCTGCATGGGTGGAGTATCATCTTCTGAAGACCAAGCAGTTAAAAAGCTGTGCTCTGAACTTTTTCTTCTGACAACCCTTTTGGCTGGCAGCTAAACAATTTCAAGTGGTCAGTTGTTTAGTGCACACCAAACTGATGATAGCTGAAAATTTCACTGACCAGAGCTGCCAAAAAAATGCAGATTCAGAAAAGAGAGACCTTAAGGCATGCAGGCTTGTTCAGAGCCTGTACAGAGAGTCAGTGTCAGAAGCCCAGGCTGCTGTTTCTGTGCTGCTCTTGGTGCTCACACTATCTAGTTAAAAATTAATCCTTGAATACGTGTGGTGCATAGTAATCCTGCCTTGGACTGAGAAGACTGAGAGACTTGGTCTTTAAATTGTGTCTTTGCAGGAATTTATACTGGAAATAATTCCACTGTGATTGGTATCTCTAAATGACATGATTGTTCAGAGGTTTGGGGTTTTTTTAAACTACTCTGTCACTGGACGTTGTCAAAACTGCTTTTTGTGTAGTTTTTCTCTTGTTTTTTAACGAGTCCAAAGAGGTATATCTATAATTTTGGCTACATCCCCCTGCTATTTACTAAAGCTTTAATAAAATCTAAAGAAGAGACTGTCCTTGGACAGGATATTCTGGGGTTTGTCCAGATCTTGATGAATTTGTTGCGTGGGTATAAGATTGTAATGCAAAGGTATTAATGTATTGTAGATTCTATCAGTGAACCTGGAGACATGTTTATCTCCTGTTCAAATCTGTGGCTTTGTTAGAAAAAGCTAGTTGTGATGAATGATTTACTGAAAGGCTGTCTGGCTGTGTAGCAATCACCCTGAAACTTGCACTGAAGAATATAATGCATAGACAAAGCTTTCAAGGTGAACAGCTCGTGCTGTGCTTTCAGCATTTTTTTGTGCTGTGTCTTCAGTTGCCAAATGTTGACTCTGTTAAGTTACTTATGATGTTTTCAGTTTCCAAAAAACTCTGAGCCTTTTATCAGCAGATATAATGGCAAAAAAAAGATAAGCCTATCATTCTATTAAGTCTCACTGGGTTTCTTTTAATGAGAAAAGTGTTAAAAGAGGATTAACTGAGAAATAAATTTCTTTGCCTGGCTGATAGGTGCATAGGAGGATGCTAAAGATAGAGAAGGTTCTCTTATGAGAAAAATAAAGCAGATTTGAAATCTTCTCTTTGGTTATTGTTCACCTAGGCAGGGATTCCTAGAGAAACAGCTAGAGGGCTACATGAATGGAAGGCTAAGAAGGAAACGTGGTTTCTTCAGTAAGCCTTACAGGCTTGTTTTGTTTGGGTAAAACCTGAAATTGAAGAATTTCATGCTGGATTTCCAAGATGATCAAAAATTCAATTCAATCTGTACATTAAGAGCAGCAGCTTTTCAGGAAAGCATAAACTCTTCTTTATTCTTTAAATTCAGGTTTCCTTCTTACCATTTCCCAGAAACCAATGTTTATACTATTAAGGCTGCCAAAAATACAGCAGTAGTTAACATAGCTAGCGTTAGGCTAAGAGACACTGGAGATGCGTACAGGCTCTCTCTTCTCTTTCAGTAGGAACACAGGGATAGTGCTCAAATGTGCCCCTCAGGACTTGTGTCCTGTCTGTCAGAAACTGGTCTCACCACTGGTCCTAACCTTGACACATCTGGAAAACAGCGAGAGAGGGTAGGATGGGAAATAGTCTAAGTTACACTAGGGCTGTAATAGATAGATACTGAACTAATGTCTAAATCCTCTAAACCCACTGTGTGAGAATGATGTAGCGGTCTCAGCTCATTTGCTAGTAGTCTGAAAGGTGGGTTAAAGGAAACTAACACAGTGAGACTGAATTTACTTTCTTGTTGAGTCATAGCAAAAAGAGAGGATTTTTACACTCCCTTTGGAATGCCAATTTATGGACAGACAGTTGAGCTTGAAAGCCTGTGTCTTTTAAGTATCATAAAACAATTAGTGAAGCCAAATGGTGCTTTGTTTATGCGTGGCATACAAAAATAGCAAGTGCACTCTGAAGTATTTTCATGTGAAAAACTGTTTGCACGTAGACCTGAGTCCTCACCATGTTCCAGCCAGCCTGGTTTGCAGCACTGAAACTGCAGCTTGCTTAGAAATAAGAACAAGGCATGTTGACAGGGTTTTGAAAATAAGTGCAAACTAGGCAATTGACCTACAGCGGTGGGGTTTCAAGATGCATTCTCTGTAGGATGATAGCAAGACTGCAAAATACAGTACAATGTAAAAAGTAAGCAGACTGTTATCAGAATGCTATTAAACCCTGTGACAGCATATACATACCACTTCTGCTGGACATGCTGTTGAGCATTATATGTTTAGGATATATACACAAATATGAGCTACATTAGCTTTTCAGCCATGTCTCAGAGATCAAGGACTGCCAAATTAGACTGTAAAGGTATTCTTTGTTTTAGATGTCTGGAGCAGTTTACTGTGCTGTAAGCCCTGTAACACCTTTAGCTATCTCTAAAACATTTTCATATCTCATTGGCAGAAATATTTACAGTAGGAAAAGCTGCAAATTCTTTTCTCACCATTTCGGCACTGCTCAGCTTCACAAAAGCGGATCCCATTAGGAACGTGTATGAATGAGTGGATGTGGGGAACACCATTCTGCAATAGAAGAATTTACATTGTAATTTATATTTAAGTAAAAGTGCAGTAAATGCTATCTTAACTTGAAAACAAGAATGAAGAGGGTGATGAATGGCTTCAGAATAACAAATGGAATGTATTGGTATTTTACATACCTCATGTAGACGTTGCCATGGTACTTCTTGAACGTAGGTTTTGACGTACGCCACTTGGCAAAATGTTGTCATGAAGTGTTGGCAGATATCTATAGCAAATTGTTCTAAAGTTGGTATCTAAGACAAAAAACAGAATTATTAGAAAGAAGCAATTACCTTGTGTATGAGAGTAGATTGTTCTGATTGTTGCAAATATTTGGGAAGGATGAGTGTTGGTAAAAATACAGATTCCTCTCATGTTTGGTGTTGCACACTGTGCCTAGTTGTTTGATCAGCTGGCAGCATACACTGCAAATAACAACTAAATCTCCCATTCTGTGGTATAGCGAGCTGCAGTCCTTGGAATAACTGCTAGAGCAGCCTTCTGCTTTGAGGATACAATGCTGAAATAATCATAGCAATACTCTGATTAAGCTTTGCAGGCTAAAGGTGAGATTTCATTACTAAGACAGACAATTTACGCTACAGATTGTCATGATAGATGCAATTGAGGGAGGTAAGTACACAGTTAACAGAATTAAGAAGAGTCTCACATACATTGAGACCTTCTGTTTAAAATGCTATATAGGAATAATGCAGTATTATGTGCTACTAAATTTAAAAAGATGGGTCCTCTACGACAAATCTACAAAAACTACTGCTAGTTCTGTGAGAAAATAAAAGGCTTTGGAAAACTAAGGAGGAGTCCACAGGATAAAGACTGGAGGAGGAAAAATTTTCTCCCAGATCACTGAAGGTCACTAGCGCTGATCTGACCTGTTAGTGGCAGGGAGATTATTTCGTTGTATTTCGGAAGTAAAAGGTTATTATAACAAACACTTCCAAATGAAGTCACGCGAAACAGCAAGGTTAGTTAAAAAAAAAATAATAATACCCCGTTTTTCTTGGCCAACGCAAGGACAGTATTCTTTATGGTGTCTGTAGGTATCACAGCAGAGTTGTTTCCATCCAGGTATTCATGACAAGACGTCAGCCGGAGATGTGTGCACACTTCCACTTCTTTAACAAAGTGCTTCTTCCCTTCTCTATGAAGGCGAAGGAACTTGATTGTGTTCTTGCCATATTCACAGTTGAGGACTTCTACATCCTTGATCTACAAAGAAAATATATCACAGTTGTAATGGACTTTGATGGAAGCCTGAGTTATACTCAGTCAATGAAATAAACAATGTTTATGGCCTTTATTTCTGTGGTTACCTGAGATAATGGAAACACCTTCATTATAAATTGCAAAGTCCTGATGGGAATCAAAAACACTTTTGAAAGCTATTATTATGTTAGTAACAGCTGTGATAGATTTAAAATTTTATGGGGGACAGATCATATGCCATGAGTAACAGTAAACTAGTCTGTCTTGTTCATTATCTTGGCGTTAGTCCTGACCGTAGACCTTCACTGACTCTCCCCTCCATCTCTTTCTGAGCCCCACATGTCCCAGTGCACTCAATCACCGCAGGTGCAGCAGTGCAGAGGGCAGGCAGCATTCACAGCAGTGACCCCACAGGCAATCTGCCAGGCCAAGGCTGCACCTCTACGTACATTCCTTATGTTCCCTGGCACCAAGAACAAACTGTCACCACCTCTGGCTCCTAGCTCTTCCAGCCACTGTCAGGCTCTGCATGTGCCATGTGCTCAGCCCTCTCTATTTTCATGCAGGGGCTAGCAAAGTTTGGTCAGTGTCCTGCACGGCAGAGCCCCCCATTAGCAGACAGAGCCCAGCAGGCGCTCCATGTCCCTAGGGCTGCCCTGCATCATGCACCTTGGATGCACTGAGGCCGAATGGAAGCAGTGAGTACCAAAGCAACTCTTCTGTGAGGGGTGGAGAGGTGAGCAGGCATAAGCCCCAGACAGACAATGGAAGCAGCTGTCACGTGCTTGGAATGTTGTGTGTTTTATTACCCCATCTGCGCATGCTGCAGTTTCCAAGAGCAAGAGGAAAATACAGGCCGAGCTCATACATTTCCTCACAGCACAGTTCTGATCCACAAAAGGGATCAGAAGCAAGTCTGAGCTGTGAAATCCAGGTCTTGATCAACATCTTCAAAATCCTGGCTTTCTGAGATCGCTGGTTATGTTTGTGCTAAGCCCTATTCAGTTTTATCCTGCTGCTGTCAAAGACCCCCCATTTACACATCTGTTACAGTGTTGGAGAGGCTATGCTAGAAAGGAGATAAAACACTGCAGAGGTTGAGGATTTCTGATATGCTAAAATATCCAGAACTTACTGCACTAGATTTTCCCTAAGGCTGAAATATCCCATACTTGGTATCAACATCTTTTAATGTAAATCATCACCTTTTAATGTAAGCATAACAAGGAGGGAGAAAGAATACTTTACACAACAAAATATAAATTGAAGCTTTTTATGTGTGAGTTGCTAAAAGCTTATCAGATGTAAAATTGCTCAATTCAAGCATGTTTGTTCCTAAGAGACAGGCTAATGCACTTAGAAGATAATTTAAAAACCCATATTAACTAATTGAAAGTAAATTGCTGTGGCTCAGAGCATTTCTCTGCCTGCCAGTCCCTGTGGGCTCAGTCCCCACGGGCAGATGGAGGCCCCCAGAGCTGAGCACAGCTCAGCGCTTCACCAGAAACCATCTTTGCGGAAGGGTCCAAAGCTGCGCTGGCTACAAGGGCTGGTGCAGTCGCAGTGAGATGGTTTTGTTTTGCTTGTCTGAACACAGAGTTCTTTTCAGATTGTTGTAAAAGATTCATACTTCAGCCTTGCAGCACTGAAAGGAAAACAAAAAGGGTTTCCCTCTCTGCGGCTTATCCTTTCATTTTTTATTTTTTTTAAACAGAATACCGTAAATACTCTAAATAGTCAGAATAGCACCTCCTAAAATACGGTGGGAAGTGTCCTCAAAAACGTAACTTGACAGCCCTTATTCTGCCATGTTGTTGCCCATGAGCAGTTTCCAGTGTCTCACGGGAGCCCCAGCCGCACTGCCAGGACCTGAAAGCCTGACGTCCAGGCTGGCTCTGCTGTCCCGGGGTGTACTGGTTTCATTGCACAGCATCAGCTGACAGTTAACGCAACGCAACTTCTCCTTTTAGAGCCTACCCAGTGCTCGCCCTGTGCCGCCGAGAAACCAAAATGCCCGTGAGATCTGCATGGTGCCCCCGTGCTTTGCTACTGCTTCTCTGCTCCGTGCCCCTGTGGGCAGCTGAGATCTCCTGCAGGAATGAAAATGGGGAGGCAGTTGATTGGTAAGTAAATACCATGCGGGGCAGAAACACTGGGTGAGTAAACAGCACTTGAGATTAAACCACTTGGAGTAGGTGGATCACTGGGAAGTAATGCGTAGCGATCAGTGGTTTAATCCTGTTTGCCTGTGAGTGGTAGCTGAACTTTTCATTTGGAAAGCCTAGGATAAGTTATTGAAATGTGATTTTGTTTCACTGAACCAGCCACCATACTGGTTTATGACTAACTGCAGAGTAATCACTGCTTTACACAGTGTTCCTGTCTCATCAGCAAAGGGAGTGTAACCTCTGATCAGGTGCCAAAGCTGCGCTCGCTGACGGCAGCCCCACACGTGTATGTTGCCCTTAGCCGTGTTGCTCCTACATGAAGAGCAGTGTGAAAGGACTTGTCCCCTTGCTGCCATCGCTGAGCCACCCCAGGAGGGATGTGAGGTGGGGACAGCAGTGTGGGAAAGCACCTTCTGCACCCTGTGATGGAAGCAGAGGTCGTTACCTGCGTCCAGAGCCACTGGCACGTTGGAACTGATACCACCCCACTGCCAGCAGCAAGCCTGAGTTTGGGTTTTAAATGATTAATTGGATTAATATGCTTTGAAGATGAAAGACACAAAGTATAATTACATGATATCCAGCACAGGTTTAGAAAGTGAAATAAGGGCTTTTAAAAAAAGCACAGAAGCTTCCCAAAGATAAATATCAACCAATGTCAAAATAAAAGTACCTCTCATGGAACAACGGTTAGTTTTAATATAAATGATAAAAAAGTAGGTGCTATTCTCACGCACCCCTCCCCTTGAACACACAGCCAACTGCGGGGAAGGCAGGAGCTCCTCCTGGCACAGCCAGGCTACTCAGGCAGGAGCATAAAGCAGACTGTGCTCTGGATTGGCATAGCATTAAACGTATGAGGGTTTGGTCCATCCTTCTGACTTGTCACCCTTACCAAGGCCCTTCTGGGTAATATGAGTTTTCAGGAATCCAACTGTTATTTAGTGCAGCTATTCAACAGCTTTAATGTATGAGAACTTTCATTTCTCCACATATGCAATTATTCCTTGCAGAATGCCTCTGTTTGCGCTAAAGGTAAAAAAAATCCGAGCCTGGACCAAAACCACAAACCAACCAACCCTATTTACCATTCATTCCTTAAACGCTTTTTTTTGTACCCAAATTCTCTGAGAAATTCTTTGAAAACTGTGTCTAGGAGTAACTCACTGTGCCTCTGTGTAAAACACCAGCAATATGGGACCCATTCCAGGTGGGAACTGGGGGATCTGCCCAGGCAAAACCATTTTCCCTTCTGACAAATTTAACAAGAAGGATGGGAGATTTCCTTTCCAATGTGCCATGAACAAATGAAAGAGAAACTTGCCTGTCTGCAGTGGTCATCCTAGTTTATTGACAAGAAATAGTCACCTTTTGCCTGACTCTGGATTTGGTTGCTATGAAGCTGATAGGAGAAGCAGAACTGAAACTGCTAAGAAATGCTTCCTCTTAACCAAAAGACGTCAATGCTCTTTCGAACAAACATGGCACTGCAGGTTTTATATCCAGTTAGTAAGAGCTTTATGTGAGTTCCTACTCTCCGGTGGTTTCATCCTGCAGCATTCCATAATTACTCGTTATTAATATTCATGCACCCTTCTGTTTGCCACTGAACCAGAGGAATCACTTGCCCTATCAGACCTGATCCTGTCTGTGCTCTCCAGCCATGCCTGTAGTTCCTACCCACACACAGTGCTGGTGCTGGCAAAAGTCTCCCCTGTGTTTTCATTCCCCTCAGGAGCTCATCCCACCACCACCTTCACCACACCTCACGCAGGAGCTACCAGAGCAAACAGGCATAAGATCAGCTCTCTAAGGAGCGCACGGAGTTGTTCCTTTATTCATCCAAACTCACTGTGTTCTGTGGTGTCCTGGTTTTACCAGGAGCCGTTTTGCTCCTTCTTAGTAACTGGTGCAAGCTCTGTGTTTTGACTTCCAGCCTGGGAACAGTGCTGGTAACTCCGATGTTTTCAGCTGCTGCTCAAATGTTTGGTCTGGCCAAGGACTTTCTGAGCCTCGTGCTCTGCCAGGGAGGAGGGGAAGCTGGGAGGAAGCAGAGACAGGACACCTGACCCAAGCTAGCCAAAGAGGTATTCCATACCACAGCACGTCATGCCCAGGATGTAACGGAGAGTTACCCGGAAGGGCTGGGACTGCAGGGTTGGAGGAGGTATTGGTCGGTGCTCGGCTGGGGGGAGTGGGGCGAGTTATCAGTCAGCCGGTGCTGAGGTGTTGTATTCTTTCCTCTTGTTATTTCCTTTAGCACTATTATCATTGGTGGCAGCAGCAGTGATTTGTGTGATACCTTAGTTACTAAACTGTTCTTATCTCAACCCATGGGAGTTGCATTCTTTTCGATTCTCCTCTCCGTCCCTCCAGGAGCAGGGGGAGGGCAGGAAGTGGGGGAGTGAGTGAACGAGGTTTGTGGTTGGGTTTAAACCACGACATGTGGGAAGCTTTCCATGCACATAGAAGCCAAAACTCTGCTTTCTGAGAAATGCTGAGTCAAGGATGGAAGCCACAGATGCATGTTATTTGGGCTTTTGGGGGGAAAGGGGATGGAGAGTAGTAAAGATGTGATTAGAAGTAAAGATGTGATTATATGGAGCAAGTTAGTGTTCAGTCACAAGCAATGTGACAATGCTAATTATGTATAAGCGGATTTGCCTTCTTTTGGTCCTCATGAAAATAACTTTCACTCTGCTCCTACCAGTGCCTAAGCTCTTGAGAAACTTTTGTGCACAAATAGCAGTGAAGACTTTTATACAACTTTAATTGCTAATACACTAATACTGGCTTTCTGGAAAGGTCCAAAACATGTATCCACTGGGAACTGGCAAGTAATTTACTGATAGCTCAACTACTAGCATTTCCATAAGCATACCTGCTAACATGGGTTTGCCAGATGCGAGGCTGTAAACACCTGAAAGCATAAATCTTCCAATACATTTCAAAGCAGTTTGGAAAGGCTTCAGATACTAATTCCTGGATCAGCTCATACTATTGTAGCTATTGTTGTTCCTCTCCTTTCTGAATCTTCATTTCAAACACAGGAATTGTTGTCCCCAGCCTTACTATCCAGATGATTTTATTCTCTTCTCTGTGATCTGTTATCAGCAACAATTTCTCCTGAGATATTTTAGGAACATCGCTCAGTCACTGGCAATGCAGGTGGACTACCAGGATCACCGGTGGAGTGTTTCTCTCCTGCCTATACATGCATGTTTCCCACAAATCGAATGTTCCTCTAGCAAAATGCTTTCCTGCCACTTCTTACCTGCTTTCAGAGCTGCCTTTCTGGACCAGCTCGAGACTGTAACTACATTGGGCAAGGCTTACTCCTCCTGCTATACTTGAAAGGTTAAGCACAGTCAGGCTGCATTTTTGGTAAATAATATAGGACTAAAAATAATGCTACTCAGTTCTTACAATGACGTAAATAACAAATTACTCAAGTATGGCGCCCAAAGAAAGGGTCTCAATTATTTATATTGCAATTAATCCCATGGATTTATACACTGAGAAAACCTGTTTACTTCATCAGGGACATTAACAAGAGCTGAGCCATTTGCTGACAATATTGAGTACTCAATTGAATACTCTATACTCAATCTTTGAAAAAAGAGTTGTCTTTCTGGCTAATGGTTTGCAAATAGTCTGCAACAGTTCAGGATAGTGAGAGTCTCTTATGAAAGGCAGGATTGGAATAACATGGCTTTATAATTATTTTGTGGATTTAATAAGTATAAATAGAACATTAGGCATTTTTATAATTCTAACGCACAATTTTATTTCACTTAAAGTTATATTTATGTAATATTAAAATAAATTTTAAGAGGTGTCCAGGTTGACCATGGGAATGTCAGGCTGAGTCTGGGACCTGACATTCTCCTTCAGAACCAGGAGCAATAGGGATTTGGTGGCTAAATGGGACTCCAAACCAGGGCTACCTCAAATTCTTTCAGGGTACCAACAGCAGTTCTGGCCACAGCAGCAGCAGTTTGGTGCTGAATCAGCCTCCTTTGCTCGCTAAGAAGCAGAACATATTTGTCCGCAGCAGTTGCTGTGCTGTTGAACTGCTGCTGGTTCCTGCACTGGGTCACCACCTCGAGCTGAGACATCCACGCTGCATGCTGGTGGCACTGGTACCCCTCCAGCACAGGCACCCGCAGAATCACCCTTCTCTTAAATCCTCAGGAGGGGAGGAGGTGTTGATTTACACAAACAGGGTGGTTGTAAAGTAACAATTGCTTTTCACTGTTGCAGGTTTGCTCTTTACAAGTTGCCGAAACATGGCAAAGGAGAGACGTCCATGCTGGGGCTGGAATACATGTACATGGATGCCCTGGCTCCGCAGTGGCAGCTCGGTAAATACCTCATCAACATGACACAAGGCGCTCTGGGGCAAACACTGGAGCAGCTGTATGAGACTTACGAATCCCAGGCAAGTAACATTTAATTACCATTTTGTTGGGATGCTCACTTGATATTACATTCAAATGAAATTAAACCAGCCAAAATAAGCACGCAGAGGTATGGTCAGACCTGAAAGACTAGATTTAATACAACAGGTCAAGGAAAGCGCCTTGGCAGCTGGGAGATTATTTGCAGTTTTGGCTGCAATTAGAAATTGTTCTCAGACTTCTAATTTTTGGTCAAAGTGTTGCCCATCAAAAGAATTAACATCGGTGCATAGTCCCATTGGCTGCTTCTCTACAATCCACACTGAGCAACATCTGAGCTGTGAGCTGCCTGTGAACTCAGACCAGAGCCAGTGGTGACTGTTACACTTGTCCTAAGCCCTCCCATGTATGTGTTTCATGCTCTGTCACAAGTCTGGGTTTTGCTTTTCCTCCTGAAACCACTGTGATGCTTCAGCAGTGATAGGCTGCTTCTTAGGCCTTTGCTTTCTTTTACACTCACAGTCAGACACCTCATTTATATTTGTGTGAAGCAATTGTAAAATATAACAAGATCTGCCTCTAGTTATTTTTTTGCCACCTACATAGTACTCTTTGGAGCTGGGTGTGCCTTTGCTTTTCTGCTGTGGGTTAGTGGTAGCGTATCATGAATTTATATGTAGAAGAGATTCCCAGAAGTCAGCCAAATATTGGCAAACCAGTCAACTGTCCTATTCCAGGCCTTGCTATAATTGTAATAAACTGTTCACAAACTCAAAGTACATCAGGAGGGGGAGCATGTCCCAACTCCTTTGAAGTTCTCTATTCAGGGGGAATAAGGTGTGGCTGTATGCCAGTATTTTGCAAAAAGCATTAGTTGTTTGTCCTTCGTAAGAGCACTCGTCAGTCTGTCTTTCCTCGGCAAACATTTTCACCAAATCTGGTTGCTAAATCAGAGAGGCACAAAAAAAAGGGGGGGGAATTTCTTTGTGAGTGCCAAATAATCCCATTTAAATTGTCTTAGTGAGCCTAACTGATCTCTTGAGGAAGATCTACTGCAGTGACTGAGAGAACTTCCAGCTTACACTAACTGGGACCCTAATGCTGAGTCTTCAGGTTTATTTTACTCTAATTTCTGCAGAGACTGTGTCAGCCGAACTGGGGGAAAGGTCAGGCTCACGATGTTCACACAGAGAAGTCCTGAATTCATTCTCCTGTTCCCAGCAGATGTTCACTTAAAAGCCTTCCTTTTACTCAATGTCATGTTTCAGAAATGTGTGTTTTCCTGCAGAAGAACGGCATTGCATACGCGATATACAACGATGAGGTCCCTCAATCAGACTCTGATAGGTGGAAAAGAGGACATACCAAAGGTACAGGGAGAGTCCCAAGCTATTATTTTCTCCTTTCTAAAGCTGCGAATAACATCTACTTGTCTGTTTGTCTATCTGCGTATCTAAAATTTCTGCCTATAGCAAAACTGGAGAATGATTTGCATGATGTGTGGTTTGTTACATAGTTATATGTGCTGCGGCTTCTGTTTTGGTTTTGCTATGCCTGTGCTGTGTTGAAAAAATGAGGGTTTACAGACCCTTTGTTTTCAAGAGCTGAAACTCGTATAGCTCCTCTCAGTGAGTACAAACCGCACCGTCCTGATTCTAATGGCAACAGCAGTACAAGGTGTGAAGGGAAAGGCACCCTAAATATAGCCCCCTTGTTGTGGTTTAAGCCAAACCCAGGACACCCCTCCACACTTTCTCTCTCTGGGTCAAAAAACTGCTGCCAAGATCATGGAAGCACTAAAGTATGCAGTGTAAGTAAAGCAAGTCTTTAAATAAGCATAAACTTTAGTGGAGGTCTAATTGTTCCCTTGAGGAAGCAGACGGGGTTTGCCCAGCCTGGCTCTGGGATGAACGCATTTTGCAGGGCTGTGTGTTCAGGTTGCAACAGTGGGGACACCTCAGAAGCTGTGCTCCTTCCCAGAGCATCCTGCTGTCGGGGAGGCATAGCCCATCTCTCTGCTACTGCCCTGTGGAAGAGGATTTGGTCTGGAAAGGAAGACAGAGTGTTGATGGAGTCTGTTTCCCTTTATGCAGTGAATATATGAAGGGAAGGAAAATGAGCAGTGGCGAAAGGGTCAGAGCCACTAAATCAACAGACTTTTTGAAGGCAAAATTTTAAGCAGAGAAAGAGAAGGGTTTTGAAAAGATTTCTTTTTCAAAAGGAACATGGTGATAGTTTGAGTTTGGCTACATAAGAGAGAATTAATGTAATTTTAATACAATGTTAGTGTCTCCTTTAATCCACTAATTCAGAGCCAGTTTACTGTAGATATAAACACACTGAGGTATGGTGTCTGCAGCAGCAAATCCAAATAGGACACAGCTCTATTGTCTCAGGGCTTTTTCCTCCTTAACTCATTTGCAATAACCTTTTTTTTTTGGCAGGATTTCTGCTCTTGGACAAATCACAAGGATTCTGGGTGGTTCACAGTGTGCCCCTGTTCCCTCCCATCCCCGAGGATGGTTATGGGTATCCAGCTACTGGGGAGATCTACGGACAGACGGCCATCTGTATAACCTTCAAATATGACCAGTTCACTGAAATAGGTCTGAAAAGCTTCCTCCTGAGAAAGCCTTTGTCCCACCACACCTCTCTGACTGCTTTCCTTGAGGCTCTGCCTCAAAAATAGCTTGTTCTTGTCCTTCATGGTCAGATTGGGAAACCAAAGTGGGGCCTTAGAAACAGTGTTCTTGGCTTCAGTCATGTTTATCTAATGATTTCCTCTGTGAATGTGGGAAATTCACTCTTTCACTCTGACTCCATCTCCCCATGGGAGCTATTGGGGTAATCATAGTCACAAATGCTTATTGAGGGTAAACTCAGTCCACGCACACAAAATACTCTGGAAATATAAAGTAGGATGATTAATCACTTTTAACAGTAACAGCTCAGTCAGCTGCAACTGCCTGCAGTTCTAAAAATGTAATGCAACCACTGCTTGAGCTGGAGGCTTGACTTGTCAGGAGTTATGAATGTGGAACAAGTATCATCCAAGATTTCTCCAGGTACTTTTTGCCACATAAAATAACAATTGTAGAAATAAATAATTGAAACTAAAATATATATATATAAAAAAAACCAACAAACACAACCCCCAAAATCCATACCTGTAAAATTCAGAACAATCTGATAGTGGTCTCTGATACTGAAATCCTTAAAAGGGACTATCAAAAGGTGTTACAAAAGGTCATACTGGCATGCTCCTTAATGCTTTTCACACTGTTTCTCACTCTTTTCTCAGTTACAAACCTCAAATGGTATTACTGAAACATGTACACTGTGCAAATTGCCAGGCTGGCCACACCTCAGAGCTATCAAAACCAGGTTCCTGTTTGTGGAAGTGCATCTATGCATGTGTTTATGGAAAGACAAGAAAATAACATGCAAACACTGGTGCTTTTCCTGCTCCATGCTCCCAGCTTCTGGCAATCTGTGGTTCAGGGATTTCTTGAGCCAGAAGGACTGGAAAGTTTTTACTGGTCTTCCATGAACTCATCTAATGAGTCCGTTTGTTCCCTTGCTCTTTATGACATCCATGACAAGGATGTTCTACAGTCGAACTGAGCGCTGTACAGAAAAGTACATTTCTTCTGCGATTCGATCCAGATGCTGAAAGCCAAGCTCTGTTCTCCTTAAAACCACACTAGAGAACTTGGCAGCTCTTCTGTTTGCATGTGGCTTGGCAACAAACTGACTGCAAACTACCCCTGTAAATACGGACAGGCTTGGATTTACTCACGCTGTCTGAGCTTTTGTGATTGCTCAAAGATGAGCCTGGGCAGAGGTGGCAGTGGACAGAGATCCACAGTTAACCTTTCTGCTCAGAATAATGAGGTGTAAGTGGAAAAACCTGAGCGTACTCCCCCAGACAGTCTACGTGCTGCAGGGGCAGTCAGAATAGAAAGCAATCAGTGTGACTTTGGTGGTTAAACTAAGATATTTTGATACTTGAACTCTTTCCAGAGACAGGCTGTGAAGATTAAGAACGATTGAGGTTTCCTTTCCGAGACAGAACTTTACTCTCTTGATTGCTTTGCTTTAACCCATTTAGTTCTGCAAGTGTTTATTTATTTGGGTTTTTCTTAGACCAACAGATGCTGAGTTATAATCCAGGAATCTACAGCTGCTCCATCCCCAACATCTTTCAAGCTGATCTCCCAAATCTGCAGAAACTCTGTGCAGGGTCCAGGCTGCCCTCTGTCCCCTTGCGCCACCTCTCCAAGCTCCAGTCAGCTCAGGGGGAAACCTTTCTCCACTTTGCAAAGTCACATTTGTTCATAGATGGTAAGAGAACCTGTTGCTCTACCTATCATGCATTCTTAATTGAAAAATAAGCAATTAATACATTCTTTGTCAATTAGTATTGTCTTTGAGGGGAAAAAACCCTTCAGCTTCAGAAATAAATGTAACAAAGGACAAGGAATTGTGTCCCATCATGATATTCTCTCAGGCCCACAAAGCAAAAAGCTCCCTGGTCCTTCAAATGCCTTAAGGTATTCAACAATGAGTTTTCAGAAACCGTATTTCCTCTTGTTCAACAGTACCAACAGAGGGGTTTGATCACCTGCTTTTTGTTATGAAGAAGGCTTGATTATCTTTTTTTCCTTCCTTTTGCTGCTGATTGTTTGTAACAGCTTTTCCAGGATAAGGAGAAAAAGTAGAAATGAATTTCTGAAACTAAAGTCAAGATAAGGGGAGGGGGCAAAATCCCCTCTAGCTCACTTCATGCAAACCAGGCCAATTTAGGTGATACTTTTCAGTCCCCTCTTAAACAAAGGAACAGGAAAGGCTAATTTCCCTGTGTTATTCCACAGATATCTACGTGGCCTGGATGGCTCAGGAACTGAAGACTGATTTGTTGGCTGAATTCTGGCAGCATTCTGGCCAAAAACTTCCCTCGAATTGCTCTCTCGACTATCATGTCTACAACATAAACCTGATAGGGATGCCATTGAATTTCACCTTTTATTCCGTTAACGATCATTCTAAATGGGCTGTTTCAAGGGAATACAAAGATCAGTGGACCTGCATTGGAGACTTAAACCGGGCTGCTGAGCAAGCTTGGAGAAGTGGTGGGTTTATCTGTATGCAGAACGAGCACATCTACAAAGCCTTCAGGCATCTGATAATCCACTACGACAGTTGCACTGGTGCTTCCACAGTGATATAACAAACCATTCCTCCCAAACAGCACAGCCCCTCATTGCACAGAAGGTGTAGGAAATGTCTCCCTTAAACTATATTCTTCCCCTGAAAAGTGGCCCTGTGAGTTGCCAGATGTGTTGGACCTTCACCTTGTTAGCTGTAAAAGCAGTCAGTTTGCAGGTAAATGATGGCTCTTTTTCTCAGTGCTGCACCAGCAGCACACTGTGCTGTCCCCAGCTCCTCCTGCCACCAGCACTGGGCTGGGACACTGCCACACAGGCATGCACCAAAGCACATCGCTATGAGCAACCATGCACAGGTGTCCCCAGGGGAACTTGTGGGTGATGGTGGATATGGGATGGGAGGAACAACAGGAAGCTGTCTCACTTGCTAGGTTGTCAGGGCTTGGCATTCAACAAGAGAAAAGTACCCCAAAATGCTTCAGAATCTCCCCATATTCCAGGTGCTGCTGAGATCAGGCACAGCATTTCTGCTCAGTTTGAGCTGACTCTCTTGAAGGTTGACAGACTTGGATACAGACAGGGAGACGAGTCTGTGGATAGGAAGGCTTCATTTTTACATTATTAATTTTTAGGGGAGAAATGAGCTTTAAATCATTTGTAACCAATAGCTTGGGAGCATTTATAGTGCTTTTATTCATGTACAGCAATCTTATAAACAAATAAAGATGTCTAAAATATGAATAAGCAAAATAAATTAAGAGTGAAAATGGTCTGTTTACAGCCTCCCTCTTCCATTTTTATAGTGATTTGTGGTTGGCTACAAAGTTTTATGGCTGCCAAAGGAAAAAACAGGATAATGAGGAAAAAATTACAAATAAAAGAGCAGGAAATATTAGAAGGAAGATGTTATTTCATCTACATTTTCCCACTACAGCAAAGGTTAATGGCTGTTAATTTTCAGCCCCTTCAGTCTCAGCCTTAGGAGCTGAAGTTTACATGTACTTGCTACAAAGACAAAGCTTATCCTGATACACTTTTGGGTTCAAATTTCAAAGGTGTATCTGTATTTAGTATAATTCTAAATACATTTATAGGGTTATCTCTCACTTGTATTTTTTCTTCCTGAGTTGCTAACATAAACTCCAGTCCCAAGAGCTGGCTGTCCTACTGGCATTTCTGGTTTACTGTCTTCATAGTCCGTACCACTGATTCTCCACAACAGTGTCTTAGAAGGAAGCAGATAACAAGAAATGCCCCGCAACCACAAGCTGGCACTGGAGATTTTCTTCCCTTTCCACCCTGACAAAATCAACCCCACCACAAAGTGTACAAAGCAGCAAACAAATCAATTTCAGAAAACATTTGTGCATACTTCCTGAGGAAATAAAAATAATGTATGTGGCCTTAATATATGTGCTTAATGAGGAGAACAGATTTCATATTTAGTCTTCTGAATCAAAGGCAAACCCAGCTCTCATAACTCAATGAAAATAACGTAGGTAGCTCGGATATTCTTCACAAACCAGCTCTTTTCCTTTTTCCTGCCTATGACCAAGTAACATTTGACAAATAATTTGCTTGATAATGTTTTTTCTCTGATGCTTGTCAAGTTGTTTTGTATATACACTGTTCATTCTTTTCCTAGCTGTGGTCAAGCAACACACCTATTTGTGGCAGTGAAAACTGCCAGTGACTCCGAGCACTGAGCACTGGGATGGCAAGGCATCACTCAGATAAGCCAAGATGAAATTCCTTTCTCGTGCCCACCTTTTCTTGGCAGACGCTAACCTGACCTACCGGTCTGAACTCTTGTATCTTACCCATAGCTTTGCACACGTGTGACCTCAGTGTACGGGAACGGCAAGAAATCCTCCACTGGAGACGGTGCTGCTGCGATTCACCGTGGTGCACCTGAGGGCACCTGCACCTGTGACACAGCCTGTATTTCTTATGGTAGATGCTCAGCCTCAGTGTTTGGGTCACCGAGTTCAACAGCAAAGAGTCTCCATCAACCAGCTGTCACAGCAGTGTTGCCACAGCCCTGCTCCCCAGGCTAGAAGTCAACAGTCCTTAGGCTTTACATGATTGCTATTCATAATAATTTGATCAAATGAGAGCTGTCATAAACTTAACAAGGCTACTTACAGCATTCCCCTTTCATTGTACCCAAGATTAGCAGCGTCCATTTTAGCTGTTACTGAGAAGGCATAAACAGCAGTGGAAAGAGGGAGAGAAACAGTTGTACCATGCATTACAAGCACCTAAATAGCCAGCTTGTGGCTGTGTAATGGACAGTACACACTTATTTCAGTGGTGTAGCAATAAAAAGGCTGCAGTGCCGGTTCTCGCATTTTTTGACTGTAAACAGCTTTAATTTAGTTTGGCTTTCATTGTGTAACTTCTATATTTGCATATCCTGGCATTCCTACTACACACATTATGTAACATGGGCAGACTCACTGTTTCCCACAAGAGACTGAGAATTGACAAGGTAAGCCATACAGAGGGTTTGTAACTTTTGGGCTTCCTGTGCAAAGGCAAGACCAGAAGCAACTTACTCAACCTTGTACGCCCTCACAGCGTGCACTGTGATCAATTGTTGGTGTGAAATACTAATTTTTTGCATATTTTATGTATGTATGTAGGTTTTAATTTTAAAAATTGCTCTTCTTTTTTAAAATGCCGTATGTTCAAGAAGGATCTGCCTGTCCCAGTGACTCTGCGCTGCCTTTGCTGCCCATGGTGACCCTCTTTATCGGACAGACCCTCTTCTGCAAAAGGGGATATCTGGCACACTCTGTGATTTCAGGGAGACCTGCCCAGCAGAGCTGACTCTGCAAAAGCAGAAGTCTTCTTGGACCCTGGTATGGAGAGGGGATAAAGCTGGTTTCTCATCTGGAAACCCAGAATCTCTTCTTGTCAGTGCGCAGGTATGGCTGTTCTGACCCTTGGGCTGTGTTCTAGTTAGACTAAATGACAGCATGTATTATACATGAAAATTGTTTGCTGAGGGAGTAGGAGAGGCCAAAGCAGACATTATTAATCTACTAAACATTACTGTACTGCAGCCAAGTTTGTAACAAACACCACAGTAGGGATTGTTGTTAGGTATAAATTGCCTTGTAATCACTTCCACAAGCCGAGACTCGGTCCCAGCAGGCTCGACAACTTGCAAGGGGCAGGAAATGCAAATACAGCCTCTCGAAATACACGCCTGCCACTCACTCACCCACTGGGCGTCTCCTACCCTCAGCACAGCCACTGTCATCCCAGAGAGAGGGCAGAACCCTGTCTCCTGTCACTTCTCAAAACCCCCAGCGATGATTGTTCTGTAAACCCGTGTATCCCCGAGGATGCTTCTGCAACACTGGGGATTGGGGATCGTTAGGGTAGTGGTTTGCTGTGCTGCAAAAGTGCAGTTTTACACAGACTTAATGCAAGAGGTCAGAGGATTAGACATGGCCTCACTGGAGGAAAAGCTTAAAAAAGAAAACAAGATAAAATTTGAAAGCATAAGAACGTAAACTGTGTAAAGTTTAACTCCAGAGCAGTTACAATGCTGGAAAACAGGCAGAGGCGTTGCAGCCTGAGCCCACTTCAAGGGGCAGCCTTTAAGGTGGGATTGGTTCTGGTGTCTCCACAATGACTGAGAATCTAGAGAGCCCTCATGGTGGGAGAGGTGAGCAACGGATTGGAGAATTTCCCAGGGACACGTGGGGGTCTGCGCCAGCTGCCTGCCAGCAAGTCCAGGGAAGCTCGGAGAGAAACTTCTCTGACCGAGCTGGGAACCTTGCCTTCTCCAAGGCATGGAGCCTGGCATCGGAGTTGGCATGGAGCTCTGCAGGTGCACGTCTGAACAAAGTCTGCTCCAAACTGTGCTAGATTGCACTTTTAGAAGTGCACAAATCCTGCAAAGCCCAGCAGGTTTTGATTGATTCGCTGTCAGTGGTGCTCACTCTTCCAGCCATCCTCACAGACCGCAGCCCCGCTCCCCTCTCAGCACACTGGGTGTAGTGTTCTGTTCCCACAGTGGGAAGCTTGCAGTGAACGCACCTAACGCAAGCGCCTGTGTCAAACAGGGCTTCCTCCGCCTGCCTGCAGCATGAAGGGAGAGGGTTATTTTTGCGAACACATATGGGCCTCTCTCATCTCTCTCTCCTGTTTAAATATATACACTCCTGACAGTAATGAAACACTCAGGAACATCACTGTGAGAATTTGTTTTAATGTATCAAAGCATCCTTGCTGTTATTAGCATAGTCACCTAATTATCCCCAGAGAAACATACGCCCATATGTTAACGCCCATAAATCATTGTGTGGATCTCTTTTATGCCTTTATTTTCAGTCTCTGGGAAGATACATCACTGGGTACTTAGCATAGTAATTGCTTCAGAACATACGAGCTGCCTATGCCCCGGGTAAAATGTTCAGGACACAGCGTGGTGCTGGCAGTGTCTTCTGAAAGCTCACCGTAACCCAAAGCCTAACTGTGCTCAGAATGTGATGCAGGAATATGATGCGCCAATTTAATTTCTTAAAAAGACAGAGATTTAAAGATGAGAGTGGGGATGAACACAAATACATGCTAGGCAAAGCATGGAAAAAAACCTCGTTTAGCATGGAATAAATTCTTCATAGCACAAGGCAGAAAGCCTTATCTGAAATGTCAAGCTAGGATATCAATAACAGTGTTTTCTAGAAACCCTGACAACCTAGAGTATTTTAGCCATATCTGACACATCTCTATTGATATTGGTGATACCAGATTAAAGGCTTAAGTTACTGAATTTTCTCATAATCCTCATGAATTTGGTGCAAATACAGTAAAAAAAGCTGCATATAAACTCAGAATTCAGTTGTAGCACTTTCAGATCTTTGCCTTGGGCAGGAGCTAGCTCATTATATGTTCATTGTTTAGTTATCCTTATGTTTTTAACAGATTTATCCCAGTATCGAGTATGCTATTCTATGCATATTTGGTATGTTCATTTTACTCAAACTATTGAATACAGAACATTAGGACTTGGAAAAACTGTATCTTGCTTTTTATAAGCAGCTGCATTACCGTTCCATTGCAGGGATTTTTAGTAAATCCTCCTGATTTTATTTTTTATCGGTTGAGTTTGTTTGACATTTCTACGCAGGGTATTCTGGTGATTGCTCTGATTCTCCTGTAAGAGGGATAAAAGGAAGGAACATTCTTCCCCTCCTCTGATCACTTTGCAGCTTAGGAACTGCAACCTAATATTCAGATATTCAAAGCTCTGCTGGAGCAGAGCGTATTATTTGACGTTGCCTGCTCGAGTGCTGACAATTGCTACAAGTAGTTCACTGTAGTACACTTGTACTAGCATTGCCTAATTTATTAATCATAGAAATTTTGTATGCAAATTAGCCCCACAGACGTGCATCATCATACAATAACCCAAAAATCTGTCTTCACATGTATTAATGCCCGTAATTAAACATGTCATATTAGAGTAGTAAAGGGTTTTCCCATTACATTCCAAAACCTGCCAAAAAGTTACTAAAAGCCATTATCAGTAAGTGTTTTCTTTTTGTTCCTTACTTCTGCCTCTGTAGATTGTGAGAGTATTTAGGTCCAAGGCTGGTTTGTGCCTGTCTTTTTTCAGGTTTCCTTTCTGGGCTAAGTGCCTGTCAGACAAAAATCAGTATTTCTCGTGCTGTACTGCAATCGAAACAAGTATTTTTGCACTGGGATGAGTATGCCCATCACCACCGTCCACCACTTTATGCTGAGAATCCAAAATGCCCATTTCAAGAAGTTTCCTTCCCTGCTCTCAGTGGCTTCATTTCACATACTGACCTTGTAAATCCTAGGCATTGTGCAAAATGGCATCTGCACCTTTTCCTCTCTTGTTTTCTAACTACTCCAAATATTTATTTCATGTAAGTCAAGGTGAAAATGAGGCAACTGACAATTTTGCATGGGGCATTTTGTAAAGGAAGACCATGGAAGAAATGCTGTACAGCAAATAGGGACAATTAGTGCAGTTGTGCCCCCAGCTGCCCACCAACCTGCTTTTTTATTGCCACAAGACTTGAAGAACCAGAGAAACAGGAGCAAAGACAGAACTGGAGCAGGAGAAATGGAGAAGAGGGAACAATATATCTGAATGTGAGTGAGAAGAAAAAAGCAAGGGAAGAGCAAAAGGAGCATTAGGATGGGCAACACCAGGAAGGAAAGAGACCTGCAGTTTGGTGACAGAGAACCATTAGGAGTTAACTGTGCAGAAATACAGTTAATAGGATGTTTCATTTATTATGATAATTATTTAACATTAATCCATGTTACAGATACAGTCTCCATAGGCTATGCCTCAGAGAGATAAAAATGAAAGGCATAAGTGGCTTAGTCAAGTATTAAAAAACCCCAACAAACCAGCACCTGACGAGAAAGTCCCTACATGCCTATGTGCAAGCCTACAAGAGGTGGGGCAAACCAAAGTCAAAAGCATTTAATATGTAAAAGTAGGTGGGAGAAATTCATAAGCTAAGCTAACTAGTTTGAACCACACATATTTGAACATTAGCTTTTAAAGAAGGGAGCTACTATTAAGGTTTAAAGTCAATACAAAAATACAATGGAAAAAAGAGATGCAAAATATTCACAAGCGTAACTGCAGATCATTTCACTACAAATGATGACACTAAAGCTAGCTTCATTCATTCTTGTGGCACTGAGAGAACTGGAGGCAAAAAAAGTAAGTACAGATACAAAAGAACAAACATAAACAGTGCTAAGTAAATAGATGCCTTTAACAGTTTGCTCTTGAGACTATTACTACAGACATGCCTGCAACATAAGGCCTTTTATTCTCAGGTAAAAATCAAGCTTAGTTTAGAAACCTCCCCGGTTTTATACTATTTTTGGTTTCATCTCTGATCCTACTTTGCTCTCCAGCACAAAACAAATCATCACTGGTCTAACATAGCTGCTTCTCATTGCACTTAGTCAAAATCGGCAAGTATTCCTAAATACTACTTACTGTCACTTGGCTCATGGTGGCCTGCTGTTTTGTCACCTCCAGGTCTTGGATCCCACAGAGGAGTAATGGCAGTATAGAAGCTGTAGCTCTATAAAAAGTGTCATCTTAATACCAGAGGAGGAGCCAGGCTTAAGGGGTTGGCTTCAGAAATGTAAATATTTCATAATTTATTTAGTAACCTGGCTTTTGTTCCCCCCTCCAGGCAAAGCTTTAATAAAGGAATAGGTCTGCTGCAACAAAGGAAACAACAGCAAAAATAGAGACAAGGACACATCCTAACCCCATTAATATCAGTGGGAATTTGCCTTCATCTTCAGTGAGAATTTGCCTTCATCTTCAGTGGGAACAGAACTTCAAAGACATGGGAATCACCCATAAAACCTGCAGGATAAAATCAGAACCTTTCGTGGTCTATGACACAAACTGTATTTAGAGGATGGTAGTGTAGTCCCGACACTGTCAAAATGTTCCCAACAGGAGTTTCACCTCCTTGGCTTGGCCACAGCCTTGTCCCTGGTGCTCCAGGGTGGCTGTTAGGACGCACATCAGAGCAGCTACCTGTGTGGGCAGTTTCTTTGGCAGAAGAACCTCTCTGAAGCAGGACCATGCAGGAGCTGGGCGGAGAGGAACCTCCTCACAGTGAACACTGTCTCTTTTGCTGTTCATGGCTTTATTTTCAGTGCCCAAATAAGGAAGAAGTTATATCCCTTTTATAGGTGTTATTTTACATCTCAGTCATTTAAGATGTTCTTTTGAAGCCTGTCTCTGGCAGAATGAAGACTAAATGCTGTATCTCCCCAGTCCTGTCTTCTCCACAGATTCAAGATCTTTCTCGAGGACTAAGAACGTGTCCTGGGTGCACTCTGCATGCTAAATGCTGTGAAAAAGCAACGTGGCAAAGCGAAGATGAGGGAACGCATTCCCAAGCATCTCTGCAGGTCTTGTTTTGGTACTGCAAAGTAGAAATTCTGCTAACAGCATTAGCAGTTTCCCCTCTCTTCCCTTTGGACAACTCCTTATGCTTCTTCCAATCCTCATATTGCATAATAAAACACACTATCGAGTCAATGTATGACAATGTACATAAGGTACAACATGGAGAGGTTGTTACACTCTTTAAGGGTAGGTCCATCTGCCCCACAAACACCCAACTCTTCAGAGTCCTATTTTAGCTCCTTAGAGAAAAGTCCCCCTCTGTTCTTCCTAACTGACCACCAAAATCAGTCAGACAGCACAGACGCTTTCAAATAAGCCAAATTCCAATCCATGGTAGGTGTTTTGGGAAAATGTTCTGTGGGAGTGTGTACCCCAGCTGAGGCTTCCTCATTCATTCTGAATTATATTCCGGATGGGATCCGCACCACTGGTGCACTGCAGGTCTCGTCGAGAAAAAAATCACAAACATGTTCAGAAAAGCTCCTTTAAAAGAAATACGTTTACTAGGCTAATTTGTCTGCGTACAACGTGGCAGTGATTTTCAGTCCCTGGGTGTAGAGAGGTCTATGGGCAACCTTCAAGAAAGCCACAAAATACAAGTTCACACATATTTTCTATACACTAAACTTAAGGAAGCCCGGGCCTCTACTGGAAAACTATAGGAAAATTTCAAAACCTGTGTTTTTCTGCAAGTCAGACCTGTATTTTATGTCAAAAGAGACAACTGGGGACTTGGTTTGCGTTTTTTTTTTAGAGAGTGAGCACTGCTCAGGATCCTGCAGGAACAGAGAATTTAAGGTTTCAATATTTTCTTCAATAAAACACAGTATTTCTTTAACGCTAAATTCCTTTGGTGTCTAGTGGCCTCACTTTTAACAGTCAACGTGTACACAATCAGTCTAAGAAATGAGGAATGATGCGTGTGGTTTGGCTGCTTTGAAAATAATATAATAATGCTATTCGTGGGCTTAGCTAAAATGACTGACAGCTAGACAGATAGTGCAGTAAAGGTGAAACACAGTATTGCAGATAAGAAACTAATCTTCATTTCCTGGCCCCCATCTTGTCTGGGTATATGAGCCCAGCGCACCATGGGATCAAGTGACACTCTTCCACATGCTGCTGCTGAGCACAACCAAGTTGACTAGATCAGTTAAACCAATGTGGCAAGGGCAAAGTGAAACCAAGTAGCTTCATGGCCCTTACCACGTATATATCAGCACAGTATCTTTCCTAAGCAAGGGAAATTTTGAAGGGTGACAGCATCTGAAGTAAGCTTAGTGTAACTTAAATGCAGTATTGTGTGAAGCATGACAATGAGATCAGCTGAGTAAAAAACTAGAAAAGCTGAACTCCGGACAAAGTTATGAACACACTGCACGCAGCAATGCGTGTTTGTGCAAGGTCTTCAGGAAAAGAGAAATACGTTTCTTCTAAGAGGATGTAGGTGTGGCTACTGCAGTGTACCAAAGAGATTAAAACAAATCCTGTTGATGCTGTGTTCTAGTGTTTGAAGTAGTAATTAGAGTCTGGCGTCAAGTCTGAATGATAACTATTACTTTCTTCACGCAGATTTTCTGAGCTCGACAGACCAGTTTTCAAAAGCTCTCTAGCAAAGCAATTATGTATCCAGTGTTACGCCATCCGGAGAAACTGTTAAAGGATGGTCAGAAATACTGAAGTGAGTCTTGGTTTTCCAGTACCTTCCCAGGCCAGGGCTTTCAAAAGGAAAGTCAGCTTTTCTGGCAGCAGTATCTCATAATTACAACTGGAAATTATGCAATTGGCAAAGTCTCGACAGCCCTGCAAATTGGACCTAATACATTCAAAGGCTTAAGCCTTTACAATATTTCACACATAGGCGCTTTTTGCCAATATTCTCTATTATAACTCATGGTTTTGTTCTTAAAGAAACAAAAAAAAAAATCTACTTTTTTTTTATTGCTGGTACAGTTTTGTATCTGGTATTGCTTCGGATTTTGTGGTTCGGATACTCCCAGAAGGAGGTTGTCAATGCAGATGCCCCAGAGTCTGCCAAATGACTGGCTTTCTATGCAGCTCAGCCATCACCCTCCATTGCAGGGATTACATGCCCCAGCTTACTTCACCATAACTACATCTACATTTTGTGGTTGGTTTGTTTGTTTCTTCTTTAGGCTTATTAAAAACAACTCTTGGACTGAACAGAAAGCACTTTTACCAGAACAGATATTTGGATTCCTTTATTCCAAACTCCCATAACACTGTGTCCCCGATGGCTTAATACTGAAAAGGATTCCAGTATGTCTTGTATATGGATGTATGAGCATACTATATATAAAGAGGAACTTATAACTGAAGAGATGCAATAATGTAAAATAAAGCATTTCCAAGTGAGGAAATACAGAACTACATTTGCCTGGGCAACTTTGACTCGGCTATCTTTTACAACTGTACCATCTTCCATGTTGTGTACAAAAATCTACAGATAATGGGTAGGGGTTTTGCTGGGGTTTAATCCTTTTTATTAAGTGTAAGTCTTCAGGTATTATTTATTGCTCATTAGCTAGCCCTGTCCCAAGAGCTAATTCTGTCATGGGAGTTTTATATGTTTAGCTCCCTGAAGCGTTATGGTTCTCATGTTTGGTCTAGGATGTGTAGTAGTGGTACAAGTAAGATGTGTGCCTATGGGTGGAGGAATAAATAGTATTTACCAGTAACAGACTCAAACAGTTAATTTCCTTCCTTCTGCGGGTTCCCTTCTGATATACTGTAGCAAGTTCTGCTCCTAAACATTTTTTTCTGACTTTAATATATTATTGGTCACAAGATTATCCTGGCTTCATGCTAAGCCTTTACCTAGTAACAAAGCTTTCCCTAAAACCTGTTGAAACGCTTTTCATCCCAAGTACATAGTTTGGTTTCTGCCACAGAGTCCTCTGCTTGTACTACACATGTGTAAATGTCTTTTCCAACTCACAGTAGCTCACTTTGAGAATACAATGGAATACCCAGTAGCACTGAAGTTTTAAGTGGTGACTGTTAAAAATTCTTGTAAATGTAAGAAGTATTTAAAGTCCAGATGGTTCAGGAAGCTAACAGGAGATTAACTGGCAAAAAACGTGGGACAACAAAAAGAATGAAGAGGGTTATCTTCTGCAGCTTGCTTTTTTAAATAAGAAAAAAAATGACACAATTGTGAATGCAAATATGAGTGGAAATCACTTTTCAAAGAGTTTTGAACTGCAGAAAGTTGTGGAGTGCCTGCCTCTTCCTAAAGTAGGATAATATCTAGAAACACAGACAGTATATGAGGGTACCAGACTGACATCTTGCCTGAAGCAACAAAATTACCTTATTTAATATCTGCCAACGGGCAAAATGAAATGAAAGATCTTGAGCCCAAAGGAAAGCAAATTGTTGTGTCCCCAAAAGTATGGACTGCTTCCTCATGAGGTGGTACTAAGGACAGGCTGCTTTCCATGCAAAGCTGGCAGAGTGCCCAGAGAAACAACAGCATGGCCAATGGATGTGGTTCATCCATGTCAGGGTGACAGCCTGTTCCCAGAACTACCAAGCAAAATACAGCTGAATGAGCAAATGAGAACAAAATTTTATATATCGGCTTCAGCCTGTATAAAACCCTAGAAAATGATACACTTAGTTGTAAAAAAAAATCTAGAATGACATGCTAAAAATCCTCAGTGGAGACCTGCAAAGAGACTACAGTCATCCGAGCAGTATATTCTAGTTAAGTTTTTAAAAGTACAACAGAACCTGATCTTGATAAATACCTTGTGTGCAGTTTTGTTGGGATCTCCAGCAATGCCATTGCTCCATCTCTCAATGATTCTGTGGTTAGCATTGTATCAACAATATCAACCCTACAGGTGGTGTAACAAGATAATGATGCAAACCTTACGGATGAAGGTGGAGGTGCTGGTAGGATGACAAAGTCCCACCGCCCAGATACAGTAAGAAATAATTGAGATCAGGTAAGGCTGCAGTCAAACATGAAACATTAAAAATGCTGTTCATTAACAATCAGAAGCCATTAAAATGAATTTATATAAATTATTTAATTAACAAACTAGAAATACTGAAGCAACCTGTGTGATCTGCTAGTCTGACATCCTGTGTAATGGAGAGCAGATTTCCCTGGACCAGTTCCTGTTTGAACTAGATTGTATCATTTTAAGGGGGAAACATTACATCTTGAGATAAACATCATCAGCAAATTTACCGTAATTCTTGGTCACCCTCTCAATGGTGACTTCTGGGTAACTACAAATTCAGATTGCATGTCTTGGATCTTTGCCAAAGTTAAGCCATGTGTTTTGAAATGGATATTTAGTACATAGAAGGGTATGTAAAAGGCCCCCATTAACTTTCTCTTTGATAAAGTAAATAGGTGGAACTCCTTGAGCCCTACATTAGAAGGAGAGTATCGTAATCCTTTCATCATATCTTATGTCTATTCTATGAAATCCCTCTAATTTTTCTTCACTCTTTTTGAATTTAGGACATGAACCCCATCTACAGCATCCCACTTTGCCTTGCATCACTGCCAGGTACAGAAGTATGAACCTCTCTGTTCTTTCTCAGTATTTACTGGCTTGGGCAATCAAGAGCTAAATTCCTTATTCTAGTCACCAAGTCAGAGAAGTAGCGACTATGGTCTCCAACTCCATCTCCAGTCCCAGGAGAGGACTCCCTGTGAGCTTTGCTGGGCCACCGTTCTTCTTTCTAGAATATAAGTTATGCTTGTATATCCATAAAAGGCAAAAATGCTTTCACACTAATTCTGTAGAAGAATAAGGCACAAAGGGACTTATGGGAAGTTACCATGAAGTATTTGTGAAGAAGGAATCTGAGAACAGGACAGATCTCTTGAGTCCTGTACTGGCACTAGTACTGCACATTTACATCCGAAGTAGGATTGCAGAGGCAAACAGGATGCATTGTCAGCTGGTGGATACAATCCAATATCAGACTGAATGCTGTAATTTCTTTCCAGATTTGAAACTCTACTGGTGAAACAAAAAAATAGGGCTTGACCCATTTAGCCTAACTCTCTCCTGCCAAAGGTAATCATTTGTACCTTCCCTTTCATAGGTAATCCCTCACAAACTTCAGAAACAAAGTATTTTCCCAGCAGGAGGAAAATATGATCAAATGGAAAATACAGACAAAGGAAAATAGTATCTTAGCTAATTCTTCCTTGTCATTTTGTACACTAACTTTTACTGAATTGGTGCTTTCGATTCTGTCCTCTTTCTCCTACTGCAGCAACAGAGATATCTTTTGGCATCAGTCTGTGTTGGGTAGAGCACCAAACTTGCTGAACCGTGTAGACCAAGCAAAAGACTTACTCTACTAAAAGGTCTAACTCAAAACCGGGTTTCATGATGAGTTTAGTTTCTCCAATCAGTTCAGCCATGTGCACCAGACATGATTGCTCTGGCAAACTTCTGCTGTAAAATGCCGAAATCTAGGCCAGAGCTAGGAATAGTTCTTGGGAAGCTCTCTGGATTTCCTGGAGGGCAAGGTGTGACTCTATACGTGAGAGGTAAACGCCAGTGATTTTCTGTTACTAGTAATTAGGTACTGCTTGAGTTTCATTAGTAAGAGCTACATATGCATACTGGAAAAAAGAGTTTACCTGACACTGGATTATTATGTGTTGCCGGCCAAGTGTCTTACAGTGCTCATTACCTTTGCTATTTTGTGATTAGTGCTTACAAACATCCAAAAGCTTGTTCATATTTTATCAACACATAAAAAATTTTCTGCCACTTAGAGTTTATATATAAAAGAGAAGGAAATCTCCCGGTAAATCTCAAAATTATGCCACCGATCTGTCTAATATTTTGGAACTCCTTCTTGCATTAGTGTGCGTTTTTATTAGCTTTAGTGATTTTGCTTTTGACGTTGGTTATGAACACTACCAAATACAGAAATATGCTTTCCAGAAAGTGAACACCCAGCATGGAAATATCAGTCCTAAAAATTCTGATAACCCAGTGAGGAAAGGAAACAGAATCTCATGAGGGAAAAGGTTCTGTGTAGCCTTAAATAAAAGAGATGCTGCAATTTTCCAGTGATTATTTATCAAAATTTAGCAATGCAAACATGAAAAAACACCCTGCAATGGGGCGAAAAACATGTGTTACATTGAATTATTTTAAAAATCCATTCATTTCAGTGTCTAACCACACAATATTTGAGTATTATGGCAGATATTCTGAAATTCTTATGAAACATTTTAAAGTTTTGGGGTTTTTCTCCATTTTGATGTTTCATAGCATCACAGTTTCCAGGTGAGAAGAAAGACCCCTGATTCTCCAGCCTGACCTTTTGCACAGTGCAGGTGACAACTGGATCAAGTGATGTCTATATAATTTCTGGAAGAGCCAGAACACTTCCTTTGGAAAAATCCACCTTCTTGATCTAAAGATTTCAGGTAACGAGGAATACTTCACAGCCCCCCCCCCCTTTTTTTTTTTATTCCTTATTTTTTATTCCAGTGTAGTTAGTCTGAGGGTTTTTTTGTTGTTGTTGTTTTAGTTTTGTTTTTTAATTAACAAAAAAGTCTCTTGACTCAGCTTTCAGGTGCTACATCTTTTAAAGGTTTGTCTGTTAAACTGAAGATTTCTGTGATTACAATTATTCTCTTTATTTATATAATTTCAGGTGAGTTAGCTCTTATGTGATTGATGGACTAAAGAGATTAAGCTTTTTAAGTCTCTTCTATAAGAAGGGTTTCAAGATCCCAAATCAACCATATAGCTCTGCTTAAACAGTTCTGCAATTTTTGTCTCGGTATCAGGCCAAGACCTACTGCTCCACCACCAAAATCCCTGTTGCTACAGTGTGCTCCCCACATTTATCCACAAGGATTGCATTTCCATGTGTGCTTAATTGCTTTTCTGTATCACTACTCTTCATACAGTTCTCCATCAGATAACCGATCTACATTTTTCTTTCCTAGAAATATTAGCTTGCAATTAACAATATTTAAATGCACATCATTCAAATTAGCTCACCTTACCAAAGGCTCTGGCAACAACGTGGAACAAATCCTTATCATGCATCACTTCACAACTTCTGTTTCTAATGCAAATATTATCTTACAAATTTGTAAACTAACTAATATTAGCCATTTTTAAATACTTCTGACTTCTTAATAATGCCAAGTAGAAAATGATCCTATTTTCCCCCAATTTAAAATGTAAAGTATCTACTAAGAGCTAAAGATTAATATAGCCAGACACTGAAATGAATTAAAATAGAAGCCTATTTCAGCAATACACTTTCCTTAATTGTTGATAATGTGTGTTGATACCATAGAGTTAAAAGTGATAGGCAAGGGGAACAACAGTTTCACTTGAGGTATTTTACTCTGTAACAAATTAGTTACCTTGTTTCCATAGTAACACCTACAAATTACATTGCAATGATTTTGAACAGGGAGGAAATTCTTAGGGCAAGCAGAAAAAGAAGCAAAAATTATTTGCTGTACCAAGTTCTATTTATTACAGTGAAAATATTCTAGTACAGCACAACTATGGCAATATAAAATAACAGCAAGTCAATAAATAAAAACACAATGTGGCATATTCTGAAAAATATCTGGATAGAAATGAGTCATACTCTAATGTTGGATAAACCCTTTCTCCTTCAATACACGAAGGAATGTTTTATTAAGGTAGCCCAAGCGATGTGTAATTCCCACCAGCAAAAAGATGATACTATCATTACTTCCTACAAAGAGGACCACACCCCTCAGGAAACTCAGGTTTTTCTAGATACCCACAAAGCTGATGAAATGTTGCCACTGACTGCCTTCCCTTTTACAGGACAATTCTTTAGAAAAGGATACTGATCTTCAAAAGCAGCAAAATCAACTCAGCAAAATGCCATGCTGGAAACACTAGATGCTTCTTCAGTACTTTGCCATGGGTAGCTATTGCAGAAACTGCTCAAAAAGTCTAAATGAATCAAATTACGATTTTCTCGTTTATAGAATGTCTATGTGGGGAAGTATTTCAGCTTTCTGCACAAGGCATCTGAAGCTCTAGCAAACTATCTGTTCCTTTATTTTTTTTTTTTTTTTTTTTTTTTGGCTTACAGACAACGATTGAATTATCTAGTAGTTTTAATGTACCAACTAACCAGAAGTGCTGACGGACTTGTAATAAATTAAGCATCCAGTATTCATCAAGCTGATCTGCCCAGATTACGATAATGGCCAGGTATGCCATCTTGATAGGTCCTGTGGGAATAAATTATTGTAATGTTGGTTATAACTACACGGTTAAGACTGCGTCGACACCCATAGAGCAGCTGCAAAGTAATTTTTTAAACTTTAAAGTTTTAAAACTGGACACTTATATGCAGCAGACACTGGAATGTAGAATCATACAATAGTTAGGGTTGGAAAGGACCTCAAGATCATCTAGTTCTAACCCCCCTGCCATGGGAAGGGACACCTCACACTAAACCATGGCACCCAAGGCTTCATCCAACCTGGCCTTGAACACTGCCAGGGGTGGAGCATTCACAGCTTCCCTGGGCAACCCATTCCAGTGCCTCACTACCCCTACAGTAAAGAACTTCCTTATATTCAATCTAAACTTCCCCTGTTTAAGTTTTGACCCGTTACCCCTTGTCATATCACTGCAGTTCCTAATGAAGTGTCCCTCCCCAGCATCCTCATAGCCCCCCTTCAGATACTGGAAGGCTGCTATGAGGTCTCCACGCAGCCTTCTCTTCTCCAGGCTGAACAGCCCCAACTTTCTCAGCCTGTCTTCATATGGGAGGTGCTCCAGTCCCCTGATCATCCTCGTGGCCCTCCTCTGGACTTGTTCCAGCAGTTCCATGTCCTTTTTATGTTGAGGACACCAGAACTGCACACAATACTCCAGGTGAGGTCTCACGAGAGCAGAGTAGAGGGGCAGGATCACCTCCTTTGACCTGCTGGTCACGCTCCTTTTGATGCAGCCCAGGATACAGTTGGTTTTCTGGGCTGCAAGAGCACACTGCAGCCGGCTCATGTTCAGTTTCTCATCAACCAAGACCCCCAAGTCCTTCTCCACCCGGCTGCTCTGAATCTCTTCTTTGCCCAATCTGTAGCTGTGCCTGGGATTGCTCCGACCCAGGTGTAGGACCTTGCACTTGTCATGGTTGAACTTCATGAGGTTGGCATCAGCCCACCTTACAAGCGTGTTGAGGTCCCTCTGAATGGCATCCCTTCCCTCCAGTGAATCAACCGGACCCCACAGCTTGGTGTCATCGGCAAACTTGCTGAGGGCGCACTCAATCCCACTGTCCATGTCAGCGATGAAGATGTTAAACAAGACCGGTCCCAACACTGATCCCTGAGGGACACCACTCATTACTGGTCTCCATGGTATAGTTTCCATACTTTCTAAAGAATACATTTGCAAGATTTATTTCTTTTTAAGAATATCACTTAAAATACTTCTTTTTGACATGTACTCCTTTGCTTCATTTTTTGATTATTTAAGTTTCTCTCTCTCAGGCTTCTGAAAGCTTTGCACCTGAGGGACACAGGTGACTGAGAACAGCTGGTGTAAGCTGGGTTTACCAAGGGCCACTCTTTGATGGATGTCTGACTCAGCAGAGGAGGAAGAACAGTGTGTGCTGTTCACCTTGACTTCAGGAAGGCCTTCAACATGGTGTCTCGCAGTACCCTTACAATCGAGCTGGTGAAATACAGAGTGGAAAAATGTAACACAAGGTGGATGGATAATCAGCTGCTCTGTGGAGTATAATGGGTGTTGATCAGCAGTGCAAAGTCCAACAAAAAGTGGTTGGTTACTACTGGTGCTCCTCAGAGACCCATACAGGGGCCACGACTCTTCATATCCTCACTAAGGACCTAGATGAGATAACAGAGTGTACTCTTAGTCCTGGTGTGATACCTGCTGGGGGAGGGAGTATTAATACTCTGTAAGTTAAAGCCGCTATTCAGAGGGGCCTGCATTTTTTTTTACCATTGTTTGCTTTCTTAAACCTAGGACTTTACACATGAGAACTGTAAAAACCACAAAGATCATAGAGAAATTCTGAAGATCGAGGGCATTACAAAATGAAAACTGACTAACAAAATTTCATTTGTTCTCGTTACTCTCCTGCAGTTTAACAATAATTACTTTAGAGACGCACAGTAAGTCTGCAATCCTCATTTGCTGGGTGCTGAACTTGAGATATCTGGCATCTGATATCTAGAATGATCCTGAATATGGTAAAGTCAATTGTAAACCTAATTGAACACAGTTGTGATTTGAATGTATGTTGTTAAATATTCTTGCAATATCCAGCTTTGCATGTCTTACACTGGGCATTCTAAATTCATAGATACCTTTGGTAAATTTTGTTTTGACAAATTTGCTTATATTTAATTTTCCCATCTGCATAATTGACATAATACCCTCTTTCCAATAAGCACCTTAATGTCTGTACACAGCTCAGATATTAAAAGAAGAGTAACCCAGAAAAGCATATGAAATAATTAATTTTTGTGTTATGGGATGAGGACAGGCACTGAGAGAACATAGTAAGGTCTAGTGTTCATCATGAAATGCTAAATGATACCCAACCTTATTGAGCATGATCCCCATTTTATCCATTGGAGAGACTGCCTTAGGTGACTGAAAATATTGAAATTAAAGGCTGTAAACAAGATCCACTGAGGAATGCAAGCCCGTAAGCCCCAAATAGATGATCTTGGAAACTACCCACACAGCTCCTGCATAGGCACCTTGTAATTTTATTTTTCTTCCCTACATAATGTTCCCCTGGAGAAACAGCTTTGGGTATACCTCAGTGTGGGAACAGTCTGGACAGACCTAAGCAGTTTAGCATTTACTTCATGCTTATGCCTTTAGCTGGATGAACAAGAGACTTTTCTACAGCAGAGATTCTGGATGGCTTGGTACAGTAACATGTGACAAGCATCACAGGACCAGACTCCCTGCAAAACATAACACAGGCTTTCTGTCAGTGATGGTATAGGTGTCCATTTTTCTTATGGCAGCATACTGTGGTGGGCCCGTGTTCAACTCTTTCCTCAGCTAAACAGATGTGGGCTCAAACAGATTCCCTTGCCACATGGAGTGTCTCCCACCACCCGGGTGGTGAGACCACATTACCTTTTCTTCACCGGGCAAAAAGCAAGAGAGCAGCAGGACAGGGGTGTAAAAAGAACTAGACTCTTCAGCCCAGTGATGAGGGCACACGCCTGGAGACTGAACCCAGTTACAATCCATTCTCTACAGCTTGTTTCTGCTTTGCTGCATAACTTTTTAAAGTAAACTACAGGAAGAGGATTGAAACCTAGCTAGGAATCCAACAGTCCTTCTCCTAAGACACTGACCCAACCACTGAATATTTGGTCTAGTGTTTTCAGCATCTTACTCTGTATGCAGCAATAGCTTCAGTTGGAAGAACGAGAACAGTTCGCACCTCCGAAAAACCTGCAGGCTTGTGGTTTGATTGTACTGAAAGGAAAGACGTTAAGTGTCAATCTCCAGAGGCTAGAAAGTCTTGTCTTCTGTATCAAATGTGAATACTCTAACTTTTGAACTGCAAGTTAAGGAAAGCTACTATCACTAATTTTTAATTGCTACACAGTCAATGCGGTTAGACAGTCCCTGGGGATGATTACAGAGAGAGGCTGCAAGCAAGAGTGCAGAGAACATCTGTTTTGAGGGCCTGGTAAGGCTCTGACACAATCAAAGCTGTACTAACCGCTCTGCAGTCTCAAGGTTGAGGTGCTTACAGGCATAACAAAAGCCAGACCTTTGGGGTAGAACTTCATTATCTACACAGCACCAGGAAGGGAAGGGAGAACTAGCTGTGAATGCAAGAAGAATACACTTCAGTCCTGGCTCCTGCCAGTCAGGCCTCCTGGGCAGCTGAACAAATGGTGCCTGCTGCAACACCAAGCAACCACACTGCAAGGCTCCAACTCTCATTTCCGTTCCATGCTGCCTTTTGCTGCTTGTTTAAATGCATGAGCCTCTCTGACTTCACTTGGTTACCAGTATGTAGCACTAACTTCAACAGTTCAGGTATATTCTTCACCACCAACAGAGTCCAGAGGGCCTAGGGATGTTGCAAAAGGTTTTGAGGGCCATAAATGTGGACCTCAACAAAGCTAACCCTTGAGGGAATCTCGAGCCATCTCACTTCTTACTCGTGTTTTCTTGTGACCTCACATTCCTTGCCTTTCCCCTCTCTTCACCAATTTTAGATCCATGACAATACTGTTTCCAACCGTGTAACGTGGGGGATTTGCTCTAGAGGAAAAATAGTCACTTCTCCCTTGTCCTCTACTCACACACCAAGAATTCTCACAATTGAGACATTATAAAAACTGTGCCACGAAACTTGCAGTCTTCAATTTACTATTACCAATTGATGGTTATCCGTTTTAACAACAACCACAAAGAATTCTTGCACGCTGATTCCAAGGTAAATTGCTTTGCCACACTGACAACATAACTGCAGTTAAAATAAATCCATTTCAAAACATACAACAGCTTTTGTTTTATTTTTTCAAGAGAAAACCAGTATTCTGTAGGAAGAAAGAAATAAGGAAGCCTGTAGGGCTTGTCTCTCTTCCAACATAGACAAGAGTTTGCTTGGTTTGGAGCACTGTGTTTTCTGGGGCATTCTGTTCAGTGTAATGAATCCTGAAGACAAGAAGCCTGTCCTCTCTCCCTTCAGGTAATGTAATTAAGAAAAACAAAACAGGAAAATAGCAAAATGTTGGTTATTACTAAAAAATCCCCAACCAATAAACAAAAAAACCCCTGCCAAAACCCAGTTCTCTTTCTAATCAATTCTTGAAGCCAGAAGCACCTCACCCTCTTTTCTCATCTTTCATAAAGATTTTCTAACTCCATTTCCTTTCCCCAGATGAATTTTTCTCCTTTCAGCTTAAGCACAAAATATTTTTCAATTGTTTAAAATGACAGAGCAGCAGAAAAACCCCCGGTGCTCCACTGACAACTCAAAATGGTGCTTCCACTACCACAGCTGCGTCAGTGGTAATGTACAGAAAACTCTCCTTCAGAGTTTCTTAGCGCTGACATGAAACAAATGCCTTCATTCACCACTCTCCACTGGTGAACTTACTTGTTGGTTTACACGAATCAAAGCTACTGGTATTTTGGGGGGTTTTTTTGTTTGTTTTTTGTTTTGGTTTGTTTTTTGTTTTGGGTTTTTTGGGGGTGGGGCGTTGGGAAGTGTTTTGTTTTGTTTTTAACCAGGCAGCTCCTTCAGAAGGCGGTTTCCCTGTAATGCTGCATTAGTTGCAATTACTTTATGGAACTGATGGACAGCAGCAGAGCTGCTGACGTCATGTACCTGGACCTGTGCAAAGCGTTTGACGCTGTCCCGCACGACATCCTTGTCTCTGAATTGGAGAGATATCAATTTGATAGATGGACCACTTGGTGGATAAAGAACTGGCTGGATGGCTGCACGCAGAGTTGTGGTCAACGGCTCAATGTCCAGCTGGAGACCAGTAACAAGTGCTGTCCCTCAGGGATCGGTGTTGGGACTGGTCTTGTTCAACATCTTTGTTGGTGACATGGACACTGGGATTGAGAGCGCCCTCAGCAAGTTTGCTGATGACACCAAACTGCGTGGTTCACTTGATACGCTGGAGGGAAGGGATGCCATCCACAGGGACTTTGACACGCTTGTAAGGTGGGCTGATACCAACCTTATCCAGTTCAACCATGACAAGTGCAAGGTCCTACACCTGGGTCAAAGCAATCCCAGGCACAGCTACAGGTTGGGCAGAGAAGAGATTCAGAGCAGCCGGGTGGAGAAGGACTTGGGGGTCTTGGTTGATGAGAAACTGAACATGAGCCGGCAGTGTGCGCTTGCAGCCCAGAAAGCCAACCGTATCCTGGGCTGCATCAAAAGCAGCGTGACCAACAGGTCAAAGGAGGTGATCCTGCCCCTCTACTCTGCTCTCGTGAGACCTCACTTGGAGTATTGTGTGCAGTTCTGGTGTCCTCAACATAAAAAGGACATGGAACTGTTGGAACAAGTCCAGAGGAGGGCCACGAGGATGATCAGGGGACTGGAGCACCTCCCGTATGAAGATAGGCTGAGAAAGTTGGGGCTGCTCAGCCTGGAGGAGAGAAGGCTGCGTTGAGACCTCGTAGCAGCCTTCCAGTTTCTGAAGGGGGGCTATGAGGATGCTGGGGAGGGACTCTTCATTAGGGACTGCAGTGATATGACTAGGGGTAATGGGTTAAAACTTAAACAGGGGAAGTTTAGATTGGATATAAGGAGGAAGTTCTTTACTGTAAGGGTGGTGAGGCACTAGAATGGGTTGCCCAGGGAAGCTGTGAATGCTCCACCCCTGGCAGTGTTCAAGGCCAGGTTGGATGAAGCCTTGGGTGAGATGGTTTAGTGTGAGGTGTCCCTGCCCATGGCAGGGGGGTTGGAACTAGATGATCTTAAGGTCCTTTCCAACCCTAACTATTCTGTGATTTTCTAGGATTTTTTAAAAAATACAACTTTGTGCAAAACTTGTAGAACTTTAGCTAGAGCTTGTAGCTAAAATAAGCAAAAGTCCCTGGAATCTTTGTGATGAAACTAATGCAATGAATGCTTTTATTAGTTGGGGCTTCTATTGAAGTTATAATTGTACATTGTTAGTGATCTTATTTTTACGAAGTCCACAATGTGCTTCTGGCATCTTTTTATTGTCCCTCCCGTGCCCTAGGAAGTATGTGCATTATTGCATATCATTATTTTGCTCCCTGAGACCTTAGGAGAAAAGTCTTTGAATCATACTAGGAGACTGCCTTCTCTTTTGCCGGGAGGGAGGAAGATAATGTGTTTTTTTCAACACGCAAGTACTCAGTGAGCTTCACGCCATTATGATGCACATCAAATTGCAACCATCCCGACAAAAACACCATTGCCAACTGGAACTACAAGCAACTCCCTAATAGCTCTACTAAGTACAGCAATGAGCATCTCTGCTAATGACTTTTGGAGGTTCCCTTGCAACCTCAGATATTTGCATCAGCCAGGGAGATAAAGTTACAGAAAGTCCTAGGTTAACATATTCTCTATTAAATCCCCGAGCCTTAATTACCATGGAAACTACTTATCCTTAAGGCACCAAGGAGAGCTGAAATATTTTCTCTTGACAAAAGTGGGAGTGAAGCCAGAAAAACCTGGGATTGTGCATAATGAGGCTTTTGATCTTTCATTTACATCTATGTTAAGTAGAAATAACCTGTAGGTAGTGAAGCAACCTAGAGTTAAATTTGTTTATAGGACAGAAGTAGATTTGAGACAAGTTCTAGATCTTTTTCCACTATCTTATACATTTATGTTAACAGAGTTCTTTTTCACTTGTCTAGTAAGAGAAATTTAGTAATCCAAAATAGTATTTGTATGTAAAATCAGATGTTCTCCAAGCTTTAAGACAATCCTTGGGACACGTGGAACTAGTCAGTCTCACTCAGGCTCAGAATTTTGCAATCTGGGATCGAAAATGCCTCTAACAACCCAGCTTCCGTCACTCTCCCAATCCCTGAGTACTCGATTTCTGTACACCAGAGTAGTCCTTACTGTGCAGCAACACCTGCACACCTCTAAGCTGGAACATCAGATCGGGACACAGAAAAACTGATTTCTAGCTTTACTTCAATTAAATCACTTTCATTTGCTGTAGGGGTTCCTGCATTTTTACCTAAGTTTTAACAGGCTTTAATGGAATAAAAATGATTTTCAGGAGCATCACCAGCAAAACCCCTGTGGTTCATTTCAAACAGATGCTTCACACAGGTTAACCCACTGCGAGCAAATAAGCGTCTGGATGTGAAATGTATGCTCATGGGAAACACTACTGGGTCATGATGCTTTTACTATCATTAATGTAAATCCGCCGGTGTGTCATGCTTGTCCAAAGCTTAATATTGTTACGCCTGATTATAACTTACACTTTAGTAATAATTTATTTTCAACCCCCACATCTTATCTCCAGGTTTGCTCCCTGCTGAGCAAAGAGCTCAGCCATGTAGGATGCCCGCAGCGAAGCAACAGGCTCTCCAAGTACCTCAGCCCGCCGCGGCGAGGGGAGAGAGCCGCCGCCCCGCGCCGCAGCCAGCGAGGGCCGGGGCTGGACCCTTCTCTGACTCGCTACAGGACCGCCACCGAAACAGCCACACCTGCCGGACGCACCGAGGCCGAAACATGACGGCAATGGGGTAAAAAGGAGCGCTTTCCCCACAGAGCTAAAACCGGCGCCCCCGCCCTCCGCCAACCGCCGCCCCGCCCCTGCCGCGCCCACCGGCAACCGGGCCCCCCCCTCCGCGGATGCGCAGAAGTAGAAGCGCCCTTCCGGCCGGCTGCCGCAGCGCAGGCGCAGACATGCTCTCCTAGCGGGCGGGGTAGAGGTCAGGGGTGAAGGGTCAGCGCCTTCCCGGCGGCGGCAGCAGCATGGCGGGTGATGGCAGTGGCGTGGTCGCCGAGGATGCGGGGTCATCGGCCCCGGCGCGGGTTCTGTTCCCGCCGACGTTCAGCGTGTCCGAGATCAAGAACAAGCAGCGGCGGCACTTCATGTTCCTTCGGTGGAAGCAGCAGCAGAGGAAGGTGGGGGGAGGAGGGCCCGTGGAGGCGGGAAGGCGGGGGGTGCCCTGCCCTGCCCTGCCCTGCCCGGCTAACGGCCCGCTCTCCCTCTCTCGGTAGGAGAAGCTCGCCGCCAAGAAGAAGCGGAGGAAAGAGCGAGAAGCCCTCGGAGACAAAGTAAGGGCTGCGGGTCCCGCGTCGTGGTGAGGCCGCCCCGCCGCGGGGACGCGGTGCTCTGCGCCGGCGGGGGGGCATCTCGCCTCTGTGATAATTGTTCATCCCAGCCTTGTGCTGGCGTTCTTCGGTGTCGAGTCAGACGGTGCTTCCACAGACTCCAGGGGAGAAGCGGTCTCAGTGCCTGCCGGCTGCGGTAGCCTTTAGCGGCACTGTGCTGTGTGGCGGAGGTGTCAAACAGCTGAGCTTGGGAATGTCGTTGGCACTGTGCTAAATGATGCTGTGGGCCGGCAGGGTGAGTTTCGGCCTTATGAGGGCAAAAAAGCAGGCCCTTCCTGAAAAGTAATTTCTGGCCAATGTAATTGCTATGGTACTGTGTTGATGTTGTTAAGAATTATACTCTAGTAAGTAATTTCTATACAAATTAAAAACAATTAAGATCTGGCCAAAACCCTGCCCAGACCAGTTGTCGAGTTGTTTCCAAGCCTAGCCACTAACAAGGTGTTTGCTTCTTTTTCTTTCCTTCCAAAAAGTGTTTTGACAGTTGACAATTAGCTGTGAGTTCCTGTATTATCATAATCTCCCAAGAGTAGTGCAAGTGAATGAGGTAAACATTATAGGCTACTAGTTGTTCAGTTGTAGATGTCAGGGCTAAAATTCATTGCTGTTGAAAAGTAGAGCTTTTTTCTTCCACAGAAGAGAAGTGGATAGAAAGTTCCCCTCTTTGTTTTGGAAGCCTGTTTCTTAATTAGGCTGAAATCAAGCAGTGTTACTGTGGTAGCAGTACTTCTCTTTGTGATGCTCCCTGGTGTCCCAGTACTAGTGCCTATTTTTAACCAAGGTGATATTATAATTTGTTTTTTAAAAGCTGACATATAACAAATAATACTTCTAGTTCTATGTAGAAGTGTACACTGTATCATGGCAGTACGCATGTGTTTTTTGCAATACACTTAAAAATCATATGAATGTGTTAATGAACTTATATATTTTAGGCCCCTCCAAAACCCATACCAAAGACTATTGAAAATCAGAGAGTGTATGATGAAACAACTGTAGATCCCAATGATGAAGAGGTAACTGCTTAATTTCTGCATGTGCTGTTAAGTTAAACGTTGTTTGGGGTGGTGGTTTGTTGTTTTTTGTTTTTTTTTTTTTTTTGCTTGTTTGTTTTGCAAGAAGGGTTATAAAATGGATTGATGAAACTTAACATTCACCACTCTCCAGTTAAGGTATTGATAAATTACTTTTTACACATGCTGGGTTCACTTAAGAGGTGATGTTATTCTGTCATTATCTGTATGAGATAATTGCCTTTTAACTTACTGTTATTGATAGTATAACCTGCCAGTGTTCATTGCATTAGGTTCTTACAAATGCAAAACCCACATGCCTTGTGATGATTAATTATAGGGTAGATTTCAAGAATTGAAATTTTTCTTAACTAAATTCAATTTCATCAGAATATAGATCATATCGAACAATTGCTCTTCAGTTACTTCACATATGATGTATTAACAAGACTTCTGTTCTTCCAGGTTGCTTTTGATGAAGCAACTGATGAATTTGCACCATACTTCAACAGACAGACAGTTCCCAAAATTCTTATTACAACATCAGACAGACCTCGTGGGGTACGTATCTTTTACTTCGATCATTCCAAGCAATCAACTGGTTGTAAGATGTCAAGGTTTTCATCCTATGATTGACAAATGAAAGTTTTAAAATACTAGCTTTCACATGGACTCTTTTGTGCTGTTTTATTTAGCGACCATCAATAACCTTGTATGTGTAGGTAATCTATTAGCTTCTCTAGGACTGCTTGTTCCATCATAATGGAACCCAAACCTCATGCATATGTTTTTGTATGCGAATTACCTGCAATAACTAATTTGGAAGATTACTGACTTTTGTGAGAACCATAAAAATGGTTTTAAAGATAGGAAAAGTACACCTCAAATACTTTATCTGGAAAGTCAGACACTACCACCTGATATAATAGATACATTGTATTTTGAAATGTGAACTTTTTGCTTTTGGGATTTTCCTGCTTTACTGTGATGGAGGGGGAAAAGAAATCCTTCAAAAAAAAACCAAAATGTCCTTGGTGTTCTGCAGTCTTTATTGCAAGTAATTTTCTTTTCTACTGAGTGAATGAAGTAATTTAATAGCTTGTCTTCATGTGTTTATAGAGAAGCTGGTAACATACCATCAGCAGGCAGCTGGAACAAGCAACCCTCCATGCTCCTAATACTTGAATTTGCTGCTCTAATTACCACATTGCAATTTAACTCACCTGTTTTGCAGAGAACAGTGAGATTCTGTGAACAACTTTCTTCTGTTATACCTAACTCACACGTCTACTATCGAAGAGGACTAGCTTTGAAAAGAATTATTCCACAGTGTATTGCAAGGGACTTCACAGATTTAATAGTCATTAATGAAGATCGCAAAATACCAAGTATCCTTTTGTGTATTTATTAAAATAGATATACTAGCCCTGGGCGTGTTAGGGAAGGAAAATAATTCTGTGGTGTGCATCAAAGATCTACTTTATTCTGGCTTTTTTTCACTGTGCAGCTTACAGTGTAACTACAGTTATAAATCACTGTGCCAACTTGTGTATCTGATGGCTAATGGGATGTGAAATTATTAAAGTGTATTGACTTTTTTAGTTTAGTTTGTAATGCATGGATAAATTTAACAGTTTAATTAACAAGTTTTTCTGACCAGGAAATTCCCTTTAATTTTGCTGACTAGATAAAACATTACTAATTGATAAGTGAAGAAGCAATAAAAGGTAACTGGTTAGCTCCTGAAACAATATTTAATGGACATCCTTCAGAACACCAGCTAACTAGTTTATGAAACTATGTTCAAAAATATAATGAAACCTTGTAAATGAGGCATAGATTATGGATGTACTTTAATACTGCATTTTGCAATTAATGTTCTTCTGTAAACTACATGTTGAATTTTACAAGCCTTATTTTTTTTTTTAACTTGGTGAACAGATGGTCTTGTTTTAAGTCATCTGCCTGATGGCCCAACTGCTCATTTTAGAATGAGTAGTGTCCGGTTGCGTAAAGAAATAAAGGTGAGACTCCAACAAAACTTAAAAAAAAAAAAAAAAAAAAAAAAAAAGTAGTCTGTTGTTTAATAATAAATATGTTCAGTCTATTTGAACTGTCAAACCTGTGCTGTTGTACCATTTAGCTGATCTTGTAAACGCAGTTTTTTGTAAGTTGACAGGAGGCCAAGGACTAGTATAGTCTACTTCCATAAGCAAAATACTTCCAGTTGCTGAATTTCTTTAACTGGCTGCCAAGTATTCCTACAGTCATGCAAATAAATAGCAGCTGATAACCTTACATCAATAGGGAATACCCAATGTATAGTATACACGTAAATAGCAGGTGTACATAAAATTATACTAGAAGAATACAAGTATACGCACAATAGGATGCGTATAAAAAGTATAAAAAAGGGATAAAAGATTTCAATAGATGTAGTTCCTAATCATAAAGTAAACCTAGTTTTTCTTACTCTTACAGCCTTGTTACCTCTTCTGTAGTTAAGTATTGCTTACTTAGCCCTAAATAATTTGCAGTAAAATGTTTTTTTCTCGTTTGAAATAAGTAATTTTTAAACTTCATCTGTTCTTTAATAAGAATCCTATATACTCTTCGCGTTAATATAGATGCAAGTCCTGTGCTAGGTAGAGAGCATTATTTGCTGTAAGGTGCTGACATAAGTGGAAATAGGTGCAGGAGAGAGGAAATGTAAGATTATTTGTGCTTTTTAATTCAACATTGTTTAACCAAAGATCCTTATGTTACTAGTTGTTCCTTTACTTGTATATGAACTTAAGTTGTTTTTGAGGCATGTAATAACATACCTTAATAATATTAGCCCTGTTGCGAGAGGCTGGCCATCATTGTCTTCCCCCTTTTATTTCTAATTTCTTTTTGACAATATATTAAAATCCTTTTGTATTCAATCTGTCCTTTGCATTCTTACCTGTTACTTTCATTTCAGCGAAAAGGGAAAGAGCCCACAGAACACGTACCTGAAGTAATCCTGAATAATTTTACAACACGACTTGGCCATTCTATTGGTCGCATGTTTGCCTCTCTCTTCCCACATGATCCTCAGTTCATTGGAAGACAAGTAGCTACATTTCACAACCAGCGAGACTACATCTTTTTCAGATTCCACAGGTGATGCTTTCCACAAAACTCACAAATGAGAATGTCCATAGATAGATTCACAGAATGGTTTGGGTTGGAAGGGACCTTAAAGCTTATCCAGTTCCAACATCCTGCCACAGGCAGGGACACCTTGTACTACACCAGGTTTCTCCAAGCCCTGTCCAGCCTGGCCTTGAACACTGCCAGGGATGGGGCAGCCACAGCTTCTCTGGGCAAATGTTCTCCTTAAATTTTTATTTTTTTTTTTCCTTCCCCAAGATATATCTTCAAGAGCGAGAAGAAAGTAGGGATTCAAGAACTTGGGCCACGTTTTACATTAAAGCTGAGGTCTCTTCAAAAAGGAACCTTTGATTCCAAATTTGGTGAATATGAATGGATTCATAAGGTATGTCTAAGTAGTGAAGTAGTCTTGCTTGGGGAGGGAGGCTAAATCTGACATGAAGTGTAACCACAAATCTTAGCCTAAAAAAGCAGTATAAATGCAGTTCTCAGTACATGTTTAACTGAAGAATTTAGAGGTATATTTTGAGAAATATGCAAAGTAGAAGCACTCTGCTATATTGCAAGTCAAAAATAAAAATAGCAAAGATGATGAGTATCAATGTACCATGACTACTTACTTGCAGAGTACAATTTTTTTAACATACACCATATAAGCAAATGTGAACAATGCTCCCCTGGTACAAGCTGTTACTGGAAGCTTGGTAAACTTGACTAGACCTGGTTTTGTACAAGGTGAGTACAGGAATCATAATGTAAAAATGATTAAGCTACTTCCTAAGTGTCACTTCTAATAGTGGAAATTAACACTGATCTTTGTACATCTTCAAAAAATGGAAGTATTACTCTTGGCAATGATAAATTACTTTTCCAGTAATTTCTACCATGGAATTACAGTTGATGGGCACAACTTAGAAGTCGGAGTGTCCAAGCTATACCAAAAGCTAATACTCCTGGTGTAGTCCCTGAAATGGATAAGCTTGTTTGTTTTAAAGACACTTTGTCTACTGTAATGGAGAGAGAACTGCTGCATGTTCGTTAGTTCTAAACCATTAATCTCTTGATTCTTCTCCCTTGTTAGTCTTGAAAAGGTGACTATAAAGATTCGATCAACTATAGTATAACTGTGACAGATTTCACTGCCTACCCCACTATAAACTGGAGTGGCCATCTTTGTATCCTGTTGCATGAATTTGCTGGTTGGTAACTTTTCTTTTGAATTTCAGCGACGAGAAATGGACACATGTAGAAGAAAATTTCACTTATAAGGGACAGCTATCTGCCAATTGCTGGTGGCCAGAAATACAACAACTGCTTCGAACTATGGATTATCTGAGACTCCTAATGAATGATAATGATATTGAACAGTATCTCTCTGCGGATGCAAACATTAAAACTCTACAGGAGCACATCAAGTAGGATGCATCTTTCTTCCTATATTTGTAGCTAATCCAACATGATGAGGACAGTGACTCTTTTCCAGTTTAGCAGGAAAAACTATGGCAGTGTCAAAGCAGCCTGTAATTTAGCTATCACTGAAGATGTGCCATGACTGCTGCTGTGCTGTAGAGATAGATTACACTTTGTAACATCAAAGACAGTAAATATTTTGTTTAAAGATATTCTCTAAATAAAATATTTGTTATACAGCTTTTTATTTTTTCTCTTCAGCAGCTAAACCCTGATGTCTTTCATTTATGAGGTAAGACAGAAATATTTTAAACCTCTTTTTGACGTACAGTATGGTGATAGGTTTCCAAAAATAGTCTCCTATCTAGAGAACACTAAGAAGGTTGTATGCAATACAGCATCGACCAAGGAAGTCTTGTGGTATTTTATTTCATGAACATCTTGCATAAGACAGCTGTGTTGCTGAAGTTACCTTTAAGAGTCAAATGTATTTTTGTATCTCTTCTGTACATGTCCTATTTAGAAGAGGTGTATACCCAAAGCAATTGAAGTAACATTGGGAAAGAATTCATAAGGCCATAAAGCAGTCTCATGTAAAAATGCTGCTCAGTTGAACAGTCAGGTCTCTGAGTAGGGTTTTCCCCACTAAAACCTTAAATACGGTTCTTCGGCCTCATAGCTATACTCGAGCTGGTATTATCTGCAGAATATTGCTCTGCCTTAGGTTTTACACATTCACTGGCAGCTAAAAAGATGTTTTCTTTGAATTGCCTTTTCATATGCAGCTATAGCAAGAGCTTTTTCATACTCATCTAAAGAGTCAGATGGCTCATAGAGTAAGTAAGTCATCTACTAGGGTAGAACTACTGTTTAAGATACTCTGTCTTGTCTATGATATGGGACAGGCTGTATAGTTGAATTATAAACAGCCATTTATATTTCTGTTATGCTTCTGAATATAGTACTGATGAATACTCATTGTTCTGTAAGACCCCAAGAAAACTTGCACTAGCATGGAATATGTAAAGACAGACTCCTCCATATGCTCCCTAGCCACTGTAGTGATGCGGTAACTGGTAAGGTGTCAACATTGCCAGGTGTTAATCAACTTTTTACAGTAATTTCAAGACCAGACTAAGTCAAGACAATTTTATTTTTTGCTTGGCATATAAAACTGATTCCCTTATGAAACAGAAGTATTTTACTAGCATACAGTTCATTTGGAGAGGTAGATGGTAAGAAGTTTGACGACAGTAGCAATTTTACAGTTAGATTTGGCACATGAAAGCTAAGCTTTTGTACAGACTTCAAATCAGGCCACTCCTTGAGGCACTCTGCCCATACACACATCAGCAGCTAGGAAAAGATGCTAAAAGATCTGAAAATAAAAAACAAAATGTAGTTAGGAAAGTATCAGTTCTAAATAAAGCAACTCTAAGAACATGCACCTTCAAAGTATGCCATGTACTGCTATTTAGGAAAAACAAAATCCTCTTTTTTTCCACAGCTGTCTTAGGAAACTACTTTTGGTTTATAAAATAAACTTTTAAAACCATGAAGCCAAGGGCACAAAACAATAATCAAAGCTGTTGGAAAAGAACTGAAAAGTGGAAGGACAGGAAAAGTTGTTCCTAATCACTTGGCATCTATAGAAATGCCAGGCATCTATTTTGCCTCTGAAAAGCAGGGGAAGTCTGTAACTAACAAATTATACTTTTCACTCCACAGAGGTGGTACTAACTGTAAACACAAACTCCATGGGTTCATTGTGAAAACACCAGGATTACAACTAAGAAATTGCCTATTTTGAGGATGTGCTTGCAAGAGATAAAGACATTTTCCATATAGGTAGTGTAACTTAAGCTGCTGTTACGACTTTTGCCTGTAACTTCAGCAGAAGTAAGTGCTCCTCACCAGATTCAGAAGATGGAAGATAAGGCCTGTAGCTGAGAAAGAAAATATTAAGCCTTTTATGCCCTGTGTGTGCAAGATAGAGGAAACGTTATTTCCTGGCATCCACACCCAGGAATTACTAGACGCTGGCAAACTTCAGTGGGCAAGTATGCGTCACTGATAAAAGTAGAGTTTCTTTGTATAGGTTAGCAGTTTATAATGCTTACACATGATCTGATTTCTTCCTTGAATTACTGCTTGGTGTTGATGCTGCAGTAGTGTGAACACAAGTCAGTGCCCAAGAATAAAATCTTTTAAATAAGAATAGTTGATAAAATTCAGAATAACTTTAAAAGCTGCAAGAACTCTTAAATCACACTTCAGTTATACTGCTGTAATTCACTGCTGAAAACAATGGGGGAAGTGGTTTTGTTTGTTACAGTTAAGCATCAATCTCTATACTGTTATTACTAGCACAAACCACCTTGTTTATACAAAAACTTTTTAGAAGTTTTCTACAGTCTGCTTGAGGGGATAACAGTTTTAAAGAACAATTCTAACAACCCAGTCTGACTGGTTACTTTTCTGTAAAGCTGCCTAAATATCACAATGCAAATCTAGCAAATTACAATTATTTGGGTGATGTAAGTCAGCTACGAAACTAGAATTCTTTAAGGTTACGACTCACTACAAGATGTGTAAAGATTGTGCACTATGGTTCACTGCATATCCAATGCTTTGAGATAACGTATACGCCCTCACCACCAACAGATCCAAATCAAGGGGCAGTGGGGAGGAGGGGACATGGTAAAATTATCATGCGTTTACTGAGGGCAAAATAGCAAATTATTTTGAGTTTCAGTGAGACTACCGTCAATCTACAACTCACCTTTCTAAAAGGTTAGTCTAAAATCTAATCAGAATTTCCAAGGAATACCAGCTGAGTAGTCTTCATAGTGATAGCAGTATTGCTGCTGAAGTTATAAAAGTCATGGAATGAAAAGTCAAATGAGTGTTCAACTGTTTTCACTTACTTAAACTTGCTGGCCATGTAGTAGCTTGTATGAGTGGAGTATGGGCCTTGACAAAATTCTTTTTTTCTTGTGGCTTAGAGGGCATGTCCTGTAAGGGGACAGTGCTCTTGGAGGCTACCACTCATCTTTGATAGTGCTCTTTAAAAGTTTTAAGAATGAAAGTCTGCTTTATCTGTCACAGTCAGGATTCACCATGTATGCTGTCAGTTGAGTAATCCTACGTGCAAAAAGGGAAGTAACACCCTTACACAGCAGGAAAATACAGCAGAATTGCTGTACAACCAGGTTAGTCCTAACAGTAGTAGCTGGCCTCACTACTACTTTGCTGCAGTAACAGAGACAGATAGAAAAAAGCCCTGCAACATAAATGCTGCTCATAATACTTATGAACAGCATGTGTCCAGCATAGAGCTATGACCAGAATAGGAGAGGAGCACAAAATGGGGATCTAGACCAATACCAGCTGCAGAAGTCAGATGTCTCTTCTGAATACTTTTAATACAGGCAAGTCTCATTCAATTAAAGCCAGCTGTTTTTAATGACAGAACCATTTATGAATAGTAATTCAATAACTTACCACTGAAAGACACCAAAGTGTAGTTCATGTAATTACAAAAATGAACAAACTTTCTGGGGTCTGAATGGGTTTGTACTCGATGATACGCCTGTCAGTAGGGGATCATGTTGTGCATTTTGCAGGCAGAACTGCTTCAAGTCTGCTGCAGCCTGGGAAACCTAGTCATAATAAAAGTTGGCATTAGAATTCACTGATCACTCGTTACTGAGGATGTAACTACATCAGAAAGTATAAAGAATACTGCTAAATCATTCTGCAGTACAGCTTGTTTAGATTTTATACAATGCTTCCATCATTTTGTTTGGTTTTTTTTTTTTTGTTTAAGAATTTGCCCAGTAATAGAGTGAGAATTTGGAAAATCTTCACATTAAACTTTTAAGCCTGAAGAGTGAAAGATGAGCAACATCTCGGAGATGGCTTTGTTAAATATATGAAGATCCTTGTACTAACATAAATTGTGTAAAAATACAGCCTACAGTTAAAAATGCTCTACTTGACCGAACTGCTAGTTTATCTTCCATTGGAAAGCCATCCTGATGATGACATAGTGGTTTTGGTAGGTAGCACCTAAAGACAAGGCAGTAACAACTCTGTGTCATTCTTTTCTCTATTGTAACTCTGAACTTGTAAAAAACACGGATCAAAGTTTCAGAAAGTAGCATCTTCACTGCTATCTTGTACTTGCACTTTGCCCAGAGTTTCTCTTAATTTGGCAGGGCCTCGTCTCAGCCCCAAACCGCAGGAGTTAAATGTATTCAGTAAGTTTTGCAGCGAAGTCTCCATTTTACAGTGCCAGGCTAGCCGGGGCAACCTGTTGTGAACCCCACTCTAGCGGCCCGTTTCACCGGAGAACGATGGAAGAAGACGCTTCTCCGAAAAAGGAGATTAAAGGGAAGGGCACAGCCACCATCCCGGGGACACCGGCCTCCGGGTACCCGGGAGGCTGCAGGAAGCGAGAGGGCGAGGCGGGCCCCGCGCGGGCCGAGCTCCGGGGCGGCGGCTGTGGTAGGAGAGGCGGCTGCGCAGCCGCCCGGACCCCTGCTCGGCCCGACGGAGCCGCGGGCTGTAACCTGCGATGGGGTGAGGTACGTCGGGCAAGCGGTCCCGACCCTGCCCAGCCCCTGCCCCGCCGGGCAGCCCGGCCGCCTCCGAGAGCCGCCGTGGGGCGCGCCCCAGGGGCGGTGTAATGGCGGCACGTCCGCCCCGTCCCAGCTCCGCTTCTCACCTTAACGCGAGTCACGCTGGCCTCCAGGCGCAGCTGCTGCACCACCTTCTTCATGGCCGCCACGTTGGAGGAGCCCGACATGGTGGGAGCGGCAGCGGCTGCACACCCAGCACAACTTCCCGGCGCGTCCCAAACTCTCCGGCCCGGCGGCGCCTGCGCAAGCGCCGCCGCGCCCAGCGCCCGGGGTGCCGCGGCCGCGGGGGGCGCTGCGGGACCGCTGGCGGGCGGGTGCGGTGCCCTGCGGGCAGTGGCTGTTGGGTGCGAGCTCTGTGTGCCCGGGGGGGGGGGCACCGCCTGGAAACACAGAGGTAGAACGCCTCCTTCCCCAAGCGTCTGTAAAGGGGGTTTAAAGTAAGGCCAAAGTGGGAAATCTTGGTGATAATATCCAGTGAGTTACTAGTTTGGAGCTTATTTTGATAGGCAATGGAGTTACCAACCTTGCTCCTGTCAGCGTGTTCGGGCCTTGACAGCAGTCTAGAGGTGAAGGGTGATCACCACAGAACATGCTCAGGAGTGACGGTGAAGCCTGGGCTAAGGGTATGGGGCAAAACATGTTGTCATGCAAAGTGCCATAACTTGCATGTGTACAGGGGCTAATGGGAGGAACTTGTGCTGTAACCTGCAGTGTCTTTGGTTGGGAATAACTGGGGAAGAGATGGGATGTTACAGGGAGGTTGGTTGTGAGAGCTTGTCTGGTGTACTTGTGAAGGGGCAAGTAAAGACCTTTGTAAGCAGGTGCTTTCTGCTGACATGGGGAAATCTTATTTCCACCTCATGGAGCCAGGACGAGACTTGTAAGGTTGTCTCTAAGGTCTGGTTACATGCGCCCAAGAAAAGGTGAATTGGAAGCAGCAGGATTATGAGGGAGAGCTGCAAGATGATCAGGCCAACAGTGAGGCATTGAGCAGGCTGAAAATCAGGCTGTTTGTAACCTCTAAGGTGCTGGAAGAGCCTCCAAAGTGAGGAAACTCATAAAACGGTTAAGGCAGAACCATGGTTTACAGTTTATAGAAGGATTTTTCTGGCATGGTCACCCAGAACAGTCAGGTTTGCCTGGAATACTGTGTTTGGCCAGCACAATATGCTGTGCATGTGGCTTGTCTGCAGTTCACAGTAATTGTCCCTTTATCAGAGGTAAACTCAGATCCTGCAATAATCCCATTTTGTTGAGATTTAGGTCTGTGTCTTTAGGAAAGCAGTACAATGTGTAGAAAACTATATGCAATCAAAGAGCCTTTATGAAAGGGGAGAAAATGGTAAGAGAAAACACTCCAGCGCAGCTCTCTGGGAGCTGCAGGGCTGTGATTAGCGATTCCCCCTGTTACTTAGGTGATACTCGTTGTGTAGAAGGTGTGGTTGAGTCTTGTTTGTCTGCAGTTAGCTGGAACTTTCTGTTTCAGCACAGAAACTACTGTCCCATTTTCATAAATGGAAAGAAGAACAGTAAGTGAAAATAAAGGCTATTAATGGAGTAACTGCTCTTGTAACATCATCAATCATGAAACTCATTCTTAAAGAATGTTTAACTCAAAATGAAAATTATAAAGCCCATCTGTCATTTGCTGTGATCAAGCACAGGGAGCAACATGTCGTTCAGTCAAAGGAGACCTCAAACATCCCAGGTGAGAGTTTTTGTACTTTTCCATGAAGTGTTTTTTGATTTCACATTTAAAAATATAAAATATTACAAGAAGCGACACTGCACCATTTCTACGAGACCTGAGAGGGGGAAAAAAGAGTGCTTTTAACATAGCATATATAGAAAGTATTGTTTTCTGGTATATTTAGGAACATTTTCTAATTTTCTAGTTAAGTTTAATAGCACAACAATTGCTGGAATATGTAATACAGCTTATTTGCACGGCTTCTAGTTATGGGAGATGTTTCATCCTTATCAATACCATCTAATTTTCAGTAAAAATATCAAGATCTGGACATTAACAGTCCCACACCTGCCACAGGTTTGAACGCAGTCTAAGTGAACCTTGTTCAGAGCATGCTTAGTTTCTCTTTTTGCAGCCATTACCAGGAGCATGTCTGTGCTTCCAAGGTAACTAATATTATTAAGAACTGCCAGAAATATTTTGAATTCTTTTTCTTCTGGCAAGGTCACTTTGTGGTGCTATTTGGATCCAGCTTTCAGGACTTTGCATTATTTATGAGAAGAACAAAGGCAGGATTTCAGCTGAAGTATTTATGTAACCAGGACACGCTCCAGCGTATCAAGTGTTTTTGGTAAGCTCTGTCCATTGCTGTCATAGTGACATACAGCAGTAGTCCGGGCTCTCTTTTCTCTGATTTCCAGCGTCGAGCATTTCTAATGTGACTTAGTTTGATGTTGTCAGCTACCATTCAGTCACAAACTGCTGTACTCATTGCTGTTCTCACGATTTAGTCATCACTGTCAGATGGATGTGCACTCTTCTAGTCCATCGAAGAAACCATTCCTGCCTCCAGAATTTGAAAGTCCACCTAAGCAAAATAAGGCAAAATAAGAGGGTTATAATATATCTACAGTTATGATTATATGTTCTTTATTTAGGTGGTGGAGTTCCATGTTTTTTATGTCCCAAAAGAAGTGTGGAACTTCAAGCTGAATACGGTTCCTGTAGCTCTTACTAGCAAATTCATCTCAGCTGGATTTATAAGGTGGGTATAGTCTTAGGCTTCATGTACATGGTAGGTCCTTTACGTTGTCCTTTAATAATTTAGTTGAGCTGTTGCTCTGTGAAGCACAGTTGCGTCTGTTAGAAGAGACTTGTTCTTTAATAATTTCTGGAGGGTAAGTGATGCCCATGACGTGTTAGGTTTATTTGGATTTGTATCAGGCTTACCTCCATTGCAGCCCTTGGTGTAAACCATTGAAACGTACTTCCAGAGCAGTGCTAGTATTTCTGCAGAATAATTTATGTTGTTAAATCACAGTCTTACATTCTTTCTGTCTACTTGAGCCTGCTTGTCTTGAGTTCTTTTTGGGTATGCACCAGCCTGAAGACAGAATGGCTTGATGAAGACAGGATAGCCTGTCAGTTCCCAGGAACAGGGATATGACGATCTGAGCTCTCTCAGTCCAAATAAAAAGCTTGAGCCATGTTTCTCAAGGGGAAACATCACATCCCGCACAACTACCAGCACATCTTCTTTCTTCTTCAGTGGCATTTCTGAAAGATTGCACACAACACCATGTGCCATGTGTGCTTTCAAGTAGCTGTTTAGAGGAATTAGTGAAAGAATACCCCATATCCTAGGCCCAAACCTGGTGCAAAGAGCTGCAGCTGTAATCTTTCACAGCTTTGAAAGTTTGTTTTGTACCCCTAAACACTTTACTCACAAATTCTGTGTGTATCTAGTGTGGTAACAAGTTGTAGAAAAAATCAAATAATGTAAAGATGAGTATTGAGGCAGAGCTTTTACATACACCTTGTCTTCTCCTGAGCAAAACCTGACAATTTAGCTTAAACTACAGGGAATATGGGTTTTAACTACTTTAAATTAGGGTTACATTGTCCACTTAATACGCTGTGTAGCTGAAAAGATTGACAGCAGTCAGGTATGAGCATGTGGGGCAGAATGTATTCATTCTCACAGCTTCTTTTGTTGAAAGGCTGCTCAAAACCAGAGGAAATAAGTGTATGTATCTGTTTTGTTTGCTGTTCTAGTCTCCAGCAGAGGTGCAAAATGCCTACAGCTGGAGTGGTAACTTCAGATCATTTCGTATGATTGCACATCTGTCACTGCCCTCTGTTCTCTAGTGTAAATTTATTTCCCTGAGGCTCAATTCTGAGGCATCAACTTAAATTAGGTGGGTTTATATCTGATGGGGTATTTGTTGCTTTCTAATGAGTTTTAAATAATTGCTAGTTAATTATTCTATGGATACTGAGCAATGCTGCAGTACATTGCATTAGTAATAACTAGTACCTGGCCATTGTATCACTGTCTTTAAAAACAAAATTATTTAAAAAAACTTACTATGGAGAGGGGGAGAGAACAGCCTTGCTGGCACAAATGCTGTTTGGACATTGTTGATAGCACTGTCCAGTCAGCTTGACAATCCTAGTACTGTCTGAGTCAGCTTAACAAAGGATTCCTAGGTCTAAGTACAGGCCACTTCCATTAACTGTGAAATTAGAGGAAAGTATTAAGTGTGTAATTGTCTATGGCCCTGAGCTCTTGTTCCCATGAACCTGATTTCTCAGCCTCTGTGATCTTTTATTTATTCCTCATTCCTCACCACAGAAGCCATACGTTTGCTGTTTCTAGATGAGATGGCTGCAATGAACTCTAGTTTGCATTATCTTTAAAGGAGCACCCTGAAGCAAAGGACTAGTCTTCTGCTAGCCAGTGGCAGAGAGTAAGAAATATATCATAATATGCTCCTAGGAGTTGCAAAGGAAAATAATTTGCAGATAAATTGCTGTCCTATATCTGAGGTTCTATGTACCTAGATAGTTTTCTCACAGGGTACATTGTAGTTACTTAGATGTTTTCCCTGCTGTTCATAAAAGCTTAAAGATTTCCGTGCTGTTTTGGACAGGCATTATCAATGAAGGATGTGCGGTGATAGAATTGGCTCTGAAAGAGCTTGCGTTTATTGGGTTTTGGAAGACCATTGAAGGAGTATGTCTTCTCTGAGACATCAGCTTGAAGGAAGGATAGTGCATGAGAGATACTTGAATTACAGATTATATGTGGTCTTACGTAAGACCCTGGAAGGGTGTGTATTGAATTATGTATCTATCACATATTTCTTTATGCATTTGAAATAATCAACATTAGGGCTAATATCTGCAGCAAGTGTGGGCAAAAAAATGGCTGGGGAAGAAATAAACAGGAGCTAAATGTAGAGGGAGGCACCAAGCAGTGTGGAATCAATGTGTCCTCTCTGCAAACTTTGGTTTCCTCTGTTGCATGCCTGTGCTACAAGGCAGATTTATCACCTTGGGAAGATGCTCTAAGTCCAAGGTGTTTTAAATCGTGCAAGGGAAGCATTGTAGCCCATTGAAATACTGTGTTTATGATATGAAACTGGTGGTAGTTTTACATACATAGGGTGTGAAATGAAAGCAAATCCGTCTGTTTGAAAGTGGAAACAAACCCTAACAAGTTAAAGTTGAAGACCTAAGTTGAAGGGATGGCATGTTCTTGTCCATACTGTTTAGTGAGAATAGCATGTGCTATCCCCCTAAGCTATGTCTGTGCATTGCTTGAAGAGTGATAGCTGCCTGAGCCAAAATCATGCCTAGGTATTATACTAACAATCAGCATGGATGATTAACAGTCTCATGCCTGAATTTGTTCCCTAGTTTATGACAGGAGCAATTAGAATTGCTTCTGATATCCTAGAGAGCTTTTGCGTGCCTCTTGCACATTTGGTTTTATTCTGTGGAGCTTTTTATTCTACAGTAATTTTTATACTGAGCTCATTACTTTAATATTTGCATGGTTTCTAGTAGTACATTAAATGATGCAATTCATATTTGCATCAGCTCTCTCATCCTCAAACTATGGTGGAAATGTTCACACTGCAGTGTTTGGTTTTGATTTAAAATGCGTTTGCATGTACACATGCACACGCCCAACTGTAAATTTGTGTTGGAGAAGACAAAATGAAAGAACTGTGCCTGCTACTTAAAGTGGACAGTAATGTAGTCTTCTCTAGCCCTTAGTGCCTGAAGGGGTATGTTCTACAGTCCTAGGCTGGTCCAATGAAACATCACCTATATGGAAACACATGATTGTAGTTTCTAATGTTTCTGTTGCAGATGAGCAAGAGCATTCTGAAGGAGCAGTTTTCAAATTTCAGCTATTTCCATATTATCCCTTTCTATGGGTTCCTAAAATATGAATATTGCTAGTTAATGTCATGACGGCCTTTGTAATACAGTCTACCATAACATGGTATGATGTTCTGACTCTAGCACACCAAGACTTTCTGGCCTATATGTAGTTGGACAGTAGGCAGTTCTAGGACATAGTTCCCATTTTTGGTCATTCTGTCCATGCAAGCCAGTATGTATATAGCATTATCTTCCCCCTCTTACTAACTAGCCATCATTATTTGATCTTACAGATGTATTAATGAATAACAACATTCTAGGGTATCTCCTCACATCACATTAAGAGTGCTGCGCGAGAAGCTTGGAGAGTACCTGGGTGGAGTTTCAGCTGCAGATAAATTCAGATTTTTAAAATGCATTGGGAAAAGACTAGCAGTGGTAAGTTAATACTTTTTTTTCTTTAATGCTCTTTTGTTTTACAATGTCAACCACAGATTTCATTCCTGCAGATTAGATAAACAAGATACATAAAAAGGAGAGAACCTCAGGAGCACTGTTAGCATTTCTTTTTTTTAAACATGCTGGAGTTCTTGTAAGAACACATCTACTTCTCCAAATACAAAGGCACAGCTGGACAGGTATATTAGAAACGCCCTTTAAACCATCATATGTAATTAGCTGCCATCCAGTGAAAACATGCTAGTTTTGATAAGTCAGTGGATTAAATATGACAAATCTTGTTGCATTTAAAAAAATCCCCTTAAGGTCATTATTACCAGTACATGTTTGGGAAGATGGAAGTTGAAGAATTTACAAGGGAAGCTGAGTAAGTCAGAGTTCCTCTAATGGTTCCTGCTGTGACCTGCCCAAAAGCCTTTAAAAGATGAGTCTCTGGATGTACATGTGTTCCACTAATTAGTCTAGTAGTACAGCCTGAGATGCATGTAATCAAACCCCAAAATTTCTGAATCATAGCTATTCCTCACGTTGATTCTCTGGATATTTATACCTTACAAACTATAGCTAAAGATTAAATACCCTTGAAAATCAGTCCAACTGGAAGTTTCTTCTTGTAACACACAAAGACTTATGTCATGTGTGCAAGTATAGAATACTTCTTTCTCCTCTCATTTCACCTGTCTCTCATGGACCTGTAAATTAATGCCAGGCTGGAAATTTGGTGTCATTCTTTTAGTTACCACTAAAATTACTCACACAGAAGACTAGAGTAGATATCAAGTAATATGCAAAAAATAGGTGGAAAACATAAGGAAAAACTTAAAGACTGGGACACAATCTGAATCTGAAAATGTGCATGTCTTCAAAGAATTCAGGTCTTTTAAACTGGATGACCGTAAGTAAGATGGTGTATTTTCTTTCCCACTGATAGTTCTGAGATAAATGGAGAAATTTCATAGAATCATAGAATCATAGAATAGTTAGGGCTGGAAAGGACCTCAAGATCATCCAGTTCCAACCCCCCTGCCATGGGCAGGGACACCTCACACTAAACCATCCCACACAAGGCTTCATCCAACCTGGCTTTGAACACCGCCAGGGATGGAGCACTCACAACCTTCCTGGGCAACCGATTCCATTGTCTCACCACCCTCACAGGAAAGAATTTCCTCCTTATATCCAATCTAAACTTCCCCTGTTTAAGTTTTAACCCGTTACCCCTTGTCCTGTCACTACAGTCCCTGACGAAGAGTCCCTCCCCAGCATCCCTATAGGCCCCCTTCAGATACTGGAAGGCTGCTTTTAGAATGTCAGTGAATTAGTAAAATATTTTACTTTAATAGAGAATTAAAGATACTGGTAGATACAAGTGAAGATTTTTAGTGATGAATTAGACATACAATTTTAAGTTGGTGTATTTACTGTTGCTTGATGTTTAACATTATAACAAAGTGTGTCGTGGTTTAAACCCAGCCATACAGCTCGTTCACTCACTCCCCCCGCTTCTTGCCCTTCCCCTGCTGCTGGAGGGATGGGGAGAACTGAAAGAATGCAACTCCCACGGGTTGAGATAAGAACAGTCGAGTAACTAAGTTATAACACAAATCACTGCTGCTACCACCAATGATAATAATGATAAAGGAAATAACAAATGAAGAAAATACAACCTCACCACCCACTGACTGATAACTTGCCCCCCCCCCCCCCCCCGAACCCGACTGAGCACCGACGGATACCTAGTCCAACCCTGCAGTCCCTAGCCCTTCCTGGTAACTCCCAGTTACATCCTGGGCATGACATGCTGTGGTATGGAATACCTCTTTGGTCAGTTTGGGTCAGGTGTCCTGTCTCTGCTTCCTCCCGGCTTCCCCTCCCCCCTGGCAGAGCATGAGGCTCAGAAAGTCCTTGGTCAGACCAAACATTTGAGCAGCAACTAAAAACATCGGTGTTATCAGTGCTGTTCCCAGGCCAAAAGTCAAAACACAGCACTGCAGCTACTAAGAAGGAGAAAAATGACTGCTATTGCTGAAGCCAGGACAAAGTGGAAAGCAATAAACCAACTAACTGGCTTATTTGTTATTTAGGGTCATGGTAACCTCATTGAATCATATCTCCATGATCAAATATTTGTTGACTGGTTTCTTACCCCCCAGTCTTCTGTTTCACAACAGTAACAATGTAAGCAATACTAACAGCTGTACCCAACTTGCAAGTAAGGGTCTTTAAGTGAAAAAGAAATGTAAACCAACATCATGTTCATTTGCTCTCATTTTTCTTGCATGTAGCACATGTCTCTAATAATGGCATTGCCTGGCCATTACTAAGAATAAAATTAGGCACCATGTTTAGTTCAATTTCATTATTTAAATGTAAGCACAGATTTTATTAATTTTTTTTTTTTATTTATTTATTTTTTGCAGCTCATCTTATAAATTTACATTGATTATCTTAGAATTTGTTTTTAGGACACTGTTGAAATCTGAAAGGGTGTTTCTATCATATGAAGAGTATAAATAGATTGTATAGATTTTTTTTTCTACATGCATTAAATAATTTGCAGTATTAGGTGAATAGAGAAAATTATGTGAGAGTCAGCATTTCTAGTCAGATTCATCTTGAAGCAACTACTGGTAAAGAAAGTCAAAGACTTTCTTTTGCTGTGACTGTTGGATCAGCTTCCTTGAACCATAAGAGAAAGTGCAAAATATATTCAGTACATCCATGCACTCTTGTAGGTCTGAGATTTTGAAAAACACAAAATAAAGTTTCAGTACTATGTCAGAAAATACAATAGTAGTCTGTGTTCCTTCCTCCCCATGAGGCCATTACAGAAGATAAATAGTGCTGGTTCTGAAAAAATATAGTATGTAAAGAGGATGATAGAATAAAGAAATTCAGTGATATGCAACACTGTTGATAAAAAAGTATTTTATTGGTTACACTTCCATACTTTACCTTCCAAGGTGAAAGCAAAACAAGAAACAGAACTGGAACTGAAGTCGTTTGCTCCACCTTACGTATGTATTGAATGGCTTTTAAGGTATCATTTTTCAGTAACTTTTTACATTGTACATTTCATCTCATGTCTGAATATACTGCATATTTTAGGCACTTTATCCTGAATTATATTTATTACCTGAAGTGGAATACTTTGAAGGTGTTTATCCATTATCAGCATCAACTCAACAAAGACATCACTTTAATGGAGAAGCTAATAGGTTTGATCATAAATCAGGATTATCCAGTCTTCCCCAACAAAAACCTGAAACAAGCAAACAATTTTTAGAAAGCATACAAAGCAGTCATCAGCTAGAAAATAAAGAAGTGCACGGTCCTGTGGAATGGGGTGAGAAAGAACCTGTTCCAGTTTTGCACACAAATAATAAGCAAGACCATAACAACAGAATTAAAGAAAATCATATACAGCTTAGAGAAGAAGGTAAGTTTAACCAATGTAGTGAAGGAGGATGATGAAGGAGAAGCATAAATATTATGGTTAACATTTGCAATAAAATAACATTTCTGTTTTCTAATATCAATTATTATGCAGATCAAAATGGATCCAGTGGATCTCTCATCACACCAAATCAGTCAAATCCTGCAGATGACTTGGAGTCTGGAAGGAGTGATATGGTATTACAGACCTCTCAGCAAAATCATCTTAGCCAAGACCAAAAAGAGCGTAACACTCCTAAGTGGAATGACGAAGCCAAAGGAACCACTCTTATTCTTCATGTAAACCACAGTGATAAACAAAGCCAGAAAAATCAAACACCCCAAAATCACATCAAGTACCAAAAGGGTACAACTGTTTATTGTCATCCTTCTGCTAAAGCATGTGTTTAGAAAGTTGGCAGAGTAAAGCTTAAAGAAATCTATAGTTAAAGCATGGGTTGCAAAATTGCAGAACAATATTCTGATTTTTAAAATAATAATGTCTTTCAAAGAGCTATAGTTTTAAATTGGGTAAGTCATAGAATCATAGAGTAGTTAGGGTTGGAAAGGACCTTAAGATCATCAAGTTCCAACCCCCCTGCCATGGGCAGGGACACCTCCCACTAAACCATGTCACCCAAGGCTGCATCCAACCTGGCCTTGAACACCACCAGGGATGGAGCATTCACAGCTTCCCTGGGCAACCCATTCCAGTGCCTCACCACCCTAACAGTAAAGAACTTCTTCCTTATATCCAATATAAATGTCCCCTGTTGAAATTTTAACCTGTTACCCCTTGTCCTGTCACTACAGTCCTTCTTTATCACTGTGTATTGATATAGGGAAACACCACTATAATTGATACATTTGTCTAATTATATTAATATAATAAGTAACGTAATAATATTACTTAAATGACTTCTATTCTTTGAGAAGTGTGTGGAGAGTTTATTAGAAAATGTTTTTATGGATGAATTATCAGTAATTTCAGTTTCCAATCATAACCTGTTAAAAATAGCTCTATCCATCATCACATTAACTCATATTATGTGTGAAACTGCTTAATACACAAATCTATATATGTAAAGGTATAACTGAAAAGTTTTCCATAACTTTATTTTGAATGATGAAGGATATAGGATTTTGTAGTAGTAAAGGTAAAGTCTGTCAGCAATTTTATTTTTAAATATTTATTGTATATATTTTAAAGCAAAAAGCATTTATTCCTTAACATTTAAATTCAAAACATTTTGCTCTCCCTTTCTATGCTGGCTCCAATCTATAGGGGTTCTTCAGTCTCTAAAAGGCAGAAAGCATTAGATAAGGAATTGGTGTAGGGAAGGTGAAATAACTGAGTGGTTTCCTTATCTGTCATAATGTTTCTTGTACTGGTTACCACGACTAATTACATACAAATTCTCCAAACAAAAGCACCTTGGTTTTATTTTTATTTTTTTTCCTTCCCTTTATTTCTTTCTTCTGTTATTCACCCAGTTCCAAACCCCAGAGATAACATTATTTATTGGATCAATTCACTGAATTTCTAATACAGGTTGGAAAGCCCAGGCATTGACAGTCAAAACATCTTGAATTTTATGAGTGTAATCTATATATTTTGATCATCACTATCCTGTCACAGAGCTAACAAACATGGATAATAATGACCACTTAAAAGATACCGAACTAAGAAAAGACAGGACACAGGATGCTGGAATTCTTAAAATAGTGGAAGACCAAGCCACAGAATATGCATGCAAAAAACAAAGGTTAGTAAATAATGATTTTGCTAAAACACTGGATAATATTAATTCATAACCAGACTTCAGATAAATGAAGGAAAATGGGGTGGTGGTGGTGGAATTCATTACACAAATTTTCACTTGCTGCTTTGATTTAATTTTAGCTTGTTGCAGTACAGAACTAGTAAGTCTACAGCTGATCCTGGTGAAAAACTGGATTATCAGGTATGTTTGCAAGGTAACATATTCTTAGTAATATTGAGCAATAAACATAGTCCTCCATCTAGACATATTTTATAAGAGAGGTAACTTACTAGAGATAATAAATTTTCAAATGTAGATTTAAGAGTAATTGAGAAAAGTCAATTCATGCACTGCTCCTTTTTGGTAAAGAAAAGTCAACTATATTTCTCAACAATGAAATCATCAGAAGTTATACCTCTAGTCATAATTTAACAGGAACTACATATACAATAACTATTTCAGTCTTATCAATGGTAGCCTGTTATTCCTCGTCTTGCATGGGAGTGTCAATGACTTGTGGGGTTGTGGACATGGACAAGAACAATTAGCCATAGTCTATGTTTTTGTCAGCATGTTCTCTGTGGTGCAAATGTTCAGTGTTCTGGTTTTATTTGCAGAGGTCCATCTGTTTGTAATTTAGTAATCATTTGTACTGGTAGCAGAATAAAAAAGCTTACATGCAGAATTCAAATTCATCCCTCATGTTCAGTCAGACCACTTTCAGAGCATATGTCTAATGGAGCTATTCAGGATTATGGGTTATGTACTTACAGTTGTGTCTTTTGACTCTAGGCTGGTGAAAACAAGCAAAATCCTCTTAATTGTACAAAAGAATATATTTCACCTCCTAATCTACCTTTCCTGCCATTTTCTGTAAATCCAGATCAAGTTCCTGCAATCCAGACAGCAAGTGAGTATATGATTCCAAGAAATTGCATGGAGTGAAAGGCTGAGAGAATTGGGGTTGTTCAGCCTAAAGAAGAGAAGGCTTCAGGGAAACCCTTATAGCAGCCTTTCAGTACCTAAAGGGTCTGATGAGAAAGCTGAAGAGGTACTTTTTACAAGGGCACATAGTAATAGGACAAGGGGGAATGGCTTTAAACTGATATAAGGTAGATTTATATTAGCTGCTAGGAAGAAATTCTTCCCTGTGAGGGTAGTGAGGCCCTGGCACAGGGTGCCCAGAGAAGCTGTGGCTGCCCCACCCCTGGCAGTGTTCAAGGCAAGGTTGGACAGGGCTTGGAGCAACCTGGTCTAGTGGAAGGTGTCCCTGCCCTTGGCAGGGGGTTGGAACTGTGTGAGCTTTAAGGTCCCTTCCAACCCAAACCGTCCTATGATTCTATGATAACAATCAAGACTGAATAGTTAATGAAGACAGAAATACCTGGTTTGTGAAAGAATTTGTACATTCATTCATTCACGGTATTGTTACAAATTTTATTTTGTGGTGGGAAAGTTCGAGACATTTTGGGCTGTTCATAAAACATGGCAGGTTCCCAGCACTAGAAAACCCAGTTTGTGGACTTGGGGATGAAAGGAGAAAAGTGGGGAGATCAAATTAAATACTGCTCACTTAAGTGAGAATGTAGCAAAGAAAACCAGTAGCAGTATTGCTGAGGATCCTCTGCTGTGGTGGTGAAGTAGGAGGATAGTGGGAAGGTAAGTTACTGACCTGTTGCGACTATTGGAAGTCTGTTCTGCCTATGACCACCTGGAGTTTAAGGCAAGATTTCACTACAGTTTCTATCAGAACATATTTTGAGCAGATAATAGTCTTTTGGAGGCTTTTTTGGCTTCATATGGTTATGATTGATGCATTACAAAAATCTTCATTGATAGTATCCTGGTGCTTACTAAATATAATATCTTTAGAAAACAAGATGGTAGAACAATTGCAACAAATGGAGAAAGACAGAATGCACATGGAAAAAAATAGAGAAGAACTGATCAGAAAAGTTAAAGGGCTACTGGAACAACATAAGCTGAAAAGATACCACGGTATGCTTTTAATTTGTTTTGTAATTTGGAATGATAGAGAAATGACACTTAAACCAATATGAAAATATTTGTCTCCTTATCAGTGAGCTTACTTGCAGAGAGAGCAGTTTGCTAACCAATAGCTCCAACAAGGCTCACTTGTGTAACAGCATGTTGAAAAGATTGAAGGTTGCAATGTTTCCTTCCACTTTTGTGATTGATAGTCTTATAAACCTAAAAATATCCTGCTTTTTATCCCAGGTCATACAGTGCCCGGAAAGCTACTGTAGACCACTTCACTCTTTGAAGCCCAGGGCAGCTAACATATTCTAAACCTGCCTGTAGCTGGTGCTAACACAGGTTTTTACTGTGCTGATAGAGCTTCTAGTTAAATGGCCAGCATAATACTTCCTGTTCCTCCTATCTCATAGTATTCAGCTTATGGCATGGAAGTTACAAACCTGTCGTGACAAGCTTGACAAACCCTGGTTTATTTTATATGTTAAAATCTCATTTAAATCCCACCCAAATTTTCTTTGTAAAATTATTTTCAAGTTTATACTTAAGCTATCCTCCCTAAGACACATTCCAGTTAACCAGAGATGAGGTTTAATCACTTGGATGTTTGAGAGCATTCTGTCTGTATCTAAGTACAGCTAAATCACTAGGAGTCTCAACTATCATTTGTAGCTTTATTGAAAGGAGAAGACAAGACAATTCTTCCAGTTATTTTCTAAGGGCATGGTTTTACACCGCACTCTCCAGCATGGTGAGGTTGAAAAAAAAACACAACAAAAACTTGAGTACTTGAAGCAGTGAATCTGTAGTAGCACGGAGCTGCAAGGCAGGCTAATTTACCCCATTGAGATAAGCCCTAAATTGCTCCTGTGCTGTCTTAAATTATGCTATACATTTAGGTAAAATAAAGGTTATTTCACACGCATTCAAACAGCTTCTGCACGTTTTTTAAGAAGTGTCTCTACCTCTGAAATATTTTTATCAGACCTGTAGAGTTCCATAAGTAAGTGCATTTGCAAACATGCCTCTTCACAAGGTATGAAGGGAAGGGCATGCTCTGTAGGAGCAGCTGTCTTACCTATATTTAATACCCTCCTAAGGCTGCCATGCTGGCATGCTCAGTTACATACTGCATAGTCCTCCAGGAGCTGGGTTCTTTTAGCTAAGTTTCTGAGCAGCAGCTGTCCTGATTTCGTAAACTATGTCTTGAAAGAAGGAATCATTTAACACACTGCAGACTAGTAGATGTATGTGGCTGTAAGACTGCCACACTAAATACAGGGGAAATTGTGTGCTAGCTGTAGACAGCACATTATCAACATAGGAGGAATCAGAGTTAAGTGTACAGGTAAATAACTGTTTCCCATAATCTTAGGGCTTTTGTACTGTACTCCCTGGCCCTGCAGAGCTCAAATTTTGTGTAAGTCTACAGTGCTAAATATCCTGCTACAGTAAAGGCATGAACTTCAGGCTGTGGTGGGCATCAAGTCCTTGGAGATCAGGAGCACCTACTGTGCAGCTGAAACCTGCAGAATACCCAAGCTGAATGAAATTTTGGGGTTGGACCTTGTGTGGTATCTTGGTGGACAGAGAGATCCTTTTGTTGCAGGTGATTGTGCAGAAAGTCAGCTGCATTTACAGTGAAGGTAATTTCAGTGAAGATTTTTCACTAAATGCTTTTTTGAAAAGGAACCTACTGCCATCTTTTAATACGTGCATTGGCCAACTGCATCTTTTTAGATCAGTTGGTCATTACTGTTTCAGCAAACCTTATGATAAGATGAACAAGACCAAACAGTATTACTGTTTTCCTGTGTAGTTCGTGAGGAATGGAAAAAGCAGTACTTTGAAACTAAGAAAGCTACGGTTCCCCTGGAGGATGCTTTAAACAAACTGCAGCAAGATTTAGAGTTTTACCACCAGAAATTACTCTTGCAACTGGAAGCCAGAGATAGCCGAAAACGACCAAATAATATGACAAACTCCAAGGTATTTGCTTGTGTTATTTTAATCTTTTTACACAGTCTCTTTGTTTTTCTATAAAGTAAGAAATTAATCACCAATGAGTTGTAAACTAGCTTTAACAGCCAAATATAGAATATATAGAATTCCTTCAGCCCACACTTCTTAAAAAGAAGTTCTTGAGTCTGAGCATTTGATTCTTTCTGCTTTGTGGTTCCACAGTACCTTCTTGTAACTAAATGCCCTTTCATTCAGTACGATTAATAAATTGTTCAGTTCTATATTGTTTCCATCCCAAATTTCACTTACAGAGGTAGTGAATTCTGTCTGGGAGGATGAGACGTGTCTGAGGCTTTTAGCGTGGCTGCACCTGAACTATTGTGCAATCGAGTCTAACATTATCTTGTCGGTGCCAAAACACAGGATGTTCAGAGAGTAATTAAAAAAAGCTAAGAGGGGGAAACACACTTCACAACAGTTGTAGCTGTGAATTTTCTAAATGTGTTAATGAAATCAAGTCTATTGGCAAATCTGAAGCTAGACTAGGAAAAACCAGTGTCCCTGTCTTGTATCTGAAAAGTTGGAGAGTGTATATACAATCTAAAAGTATATATTATATACAAATGTGTATTATTTGACCTATGTGAATATAAATACCTACAATATAAAAATATTATTAGGGTTGGTATTACATTGTCTAATAAGCTATGTTCAGATGTTTTATTGCTCATTTTGGGGGGAAATACCAGGGGTTTTTTTAGGTCTCTCTGGCTAGGCACAAAGAGTCCTTATGTGGAGGACATGCACAAGTTAACATGCCTACAGTGGTTATATATTGGCTGGCACACAGAAGATAGATAACGAGGATTTAATTAGCTATTAGGCTAAGCACGAGTATGCTCTCCACCCCTTGTAAGCTATGTGCTGGGCAGGCAAGCATCAGTCAGGTGGGAAGAGTTGGGCTCTGGGGAACAGATCCCACTGTTGCTGGTTTCCCCTCTTCTACCAGCTTTGTCTTCACTGGTGACTCAACCCAACACCGCAGTGATTCCTCAGTAGCCCCCAACTAGTGTGACAGCCCTGCCTGGTTTCCTCCTGCATGACAGTGTACCTTTCATGCTTTCTCAGTGGTCTGGGCCAGGGTAACACAGCTGTGCGGTGTCAGAGCTGGGACTTGGACCCTTGCATGCAGGCAGCTACACCCCTGGGTGGGAAGAAGCTTCCAGCAGGAACTCACAGATGAGAGGCTGCAGATACCACTTTATGATCCCTTGTATGGCAACTTGATCGCATTATTTGCTTCAGCTGGCACTTTAATAGAGTTTTTAATGGCTTGGAACATCAGGAGATTACCACATGCACATCCACACCCACCACTCAGTGTTACTGACATCAAGGGACCATGGCTGACTTCAGAACCTACATTTGAAAACATGAATTTCAGTTTTACAGGTTAATTCTGTGATAGGCCCACCCACACCTACTGCTGAAATTATGTGCTGTATAACCTGGAGATCATCTGCACTAAACATTACATGAGTGTAGTAATTTCATCAATAAATGTACAGTGACAGAGTGATGCTAAGCCTGTGAAAGAAATTATTTGAAGTATGCCTTTGTATTATAAATGGGGAGTAGCCATAAAAGACAATTGCAAAACAGCGTGCTGTTACTCGGGAGAACTGATCTGGATCTTAACTTCCTAAAGCAAAAGGGAGTGGAAAAACCTCTGCACCCAGGTGAAGGGCTGACAGCAGAAGGGAGCTGCCCCCTTTTGGAGAGCTGACTGCTTACAGACCAGAGACAGCCCAGTACACTTTGATGACTGGGAGAATGTAGGGGAGCTGGAATGAGTTTAGAGGATTGTTTCTGAGTGGTGAAATGCACTAATGCTGTACTTTTACCTTTTGTTATTTCTGTTCTTTTCAATATAGAATTACACAATCATCCAGATTACTACAGTGCAACATGAACTTGATCTACTGAGGAGGAAGCTGCATGATACAAAAATGAAACTTGTAACACTAATTAAGGTACTCTGCCTTTTAATTAAAACAGTCAAAATGTTACTATGTATAAAAAAACCCTTAGATCTTCCCAAACATTAAATGATTTCCTAAAGAGTTTTTGTTTTATGTGTTAGCTTTATGGTGTTAGTTGCCATTGTAACTCTATCACTTGAGCCAAATTTCTCCAGAACACCAGGTTATTAAATGACTTTGAATGTCTAGCATTCAAGCAACTTAGACTTTCGAGTTACTATGAAGGCTAAGCTTCGGAGTCTTTCATAAAATGCCATTTCACTTAAGAGGTAACTGAAGGAACATATTGATGAGGCACTGGTCAGTAGTAGACTGTGGCTAAGAATAAAAAAGTAAAGCAGTATAAATAAATTATAATTAAAAAAGAGAGTATCTCTCAAAGCAGACAGCAGTCCTCTTCATCTGCTTTATTCCATACCAGTGCTGCCTAAGGCTCCCTTTGGAAGGAAGATAATGATACAGACCTTCATACTGGACAGCTTTTCAGCTTTGAGTGCTTGAAATAGGAGGCCTCTACATCACAGGAACTGCCCATGCCCCTGTTTACTGTGTAATATAGGCTGGATGTGCTCATTATGCCTCCTCCATTGTATAACAAGGAGTGGAAAGAACAATGAATTGCACAGTTGTCTCTTAAAAACACCAAACCACTGCAGAAGAAAGTATTGCTAGAACTAGGCTACCTAATTAGACATGTAAAATTTTAAGGATGAAAGCTGTATCCTGTATTCAGCCATCCTGTATAAAATTCAGTCTCAGTTAATAAACCCATATGCATGTCAACTCCAAAAATTTCCTTAAATTGCAATTCCTTAAACTACTGGTTCTTCTGCAGATGAGAAAGCAGGCAGCATCTGATTTACAAGTGCTGAGAGCGGAACTGACACAGAAGAAGATTCACTCAGCTTTAATTCGCCGGTCCAGAAAATGAGGAATTTAAGGGGATGACATGACTTTAACAGCCATAAAGTCTCCAGAAGCTCTGTAATGTTTATAGAAGATCACAATTATAGAACATTTGCCTGTATGTTCTTGAAATTATCTTGTAAAAAGACACCAACTATATAAATGTTGTGGAATTTGTATACTAGGGTACTGAGGTACTGCGGCTCACTTTTTACATCTCACTTTTAATATAACATTAGTCAGCTACTTAAATATACAGTTTAACCTAGTAACATGTCTAAAACAAAGTGATTTTAGAAGTGCCAATTAGTGAATTGTGTAACATCACATTGGTATGCTGATGTTCTTTCATTAACAAAATACCTACCAAGAAAATAAACCTATAATCTATAACCTCTTGTTCTTATTTTCAGGCATGCACATTACATTTTTGGAAAATGATTAAAATAAATCTTCTGTAGAACTACAGCATCAGGAATCCTTTATTTACCTATTTATTGAAGTACATTTTTGTCACTATAAGTACGCTTACCTATAAATTGCCATATTAAGTATGAACAAAATCTCAGATGATCTTATTTCATATCTACCCATTTTTGTTCCCTTTCTAATTAAGAAAGCTACATGGACATTAACCATCTTATGTAGTTAATAGAGGAGCAAGCTATGTCTTGTGCAAGCTATGATGATGATCCTGCTCCAATTTACAGTATTGCATATTCTGCCTTTCTTTAAACTCAAGCTTATGCATGTGCTTAGATAACAATTCTCTTTTTCTAGCTCTCCTCTTTGCCTCTTTGCAGTACCTGATGTTATTATCTTAAGCAGAACAAATAATATGCTAGGAATTAATGTCACATAAAAAGCTGTATTTATTAGTGGAAGTGAAACACTAATGGGAAATCAGTAATAAACCAAAAAAATTATGCAGCTCTCGAAAGGACTAATTTCAAACATCTTAGTCAAACCACTTTTTATCCAATTTATTTTCTTCAAGATAGGATTTATCAAATATTTTAGTGGGAAAGTATTAAATCTCTAAAGTCATTTGGCCTTCAGTTAGTTAGGAATTTGTAGGTCAGATGATCCACTCCAGAAGACCTCTCAGTTTCAGAAGTATCTCTCTCTCAGTATGTTAGCATATGGATATAAATAGTAATACAAATTCTGAAGTGTCTGTATGTCAAGTAAGCTTCACAGTTTCTCCTAACTAGTTCTGGCGGAGAGCCCTCTGATTTTCCAAGGGATTGCTTTTCCTTGCATGAGAGCAGTACGCTTCATGGTCTGCTTCCCATTATCAGTAATATCAACCAGTCAAACACTCACATGAAGTCTTCTAGTCTTCTCCTCAGTAGCCATTATGGTAATGCTGCTACTTTATGGTGTAAATATTCACCAAGAGGAAAAAGCTGAACCCAACCAACCAACAAAAAAAAAACCCCAAACCAACCCACAACTGATGACATATATCTAATTAAATAAAATGTTTAATTAATGGAGTCGATTTAAGCAGGGCACTTTAATCTGGTTGTGAAAGAGTCCTGAGAAGCAGAGAAGCAGTGTGGGCTGTAAGCTGTGGAACAAGTAAAGCATAAACAGCCAATGCTGTTTACCAAGAAAGCATTGTATTTAACAAAAAATCCTGTAAACACCAATCTTTCTACCACTACATACATTTTAAAAAGTTACCCAATTTCTCTAGGTTAATTATTTTAAGAAAAATATGAAATAGAAAGAAAATACATCTCATCTCAGAGGCAATACCGCACCAAAAAAAAAATTAACAACAGGCTACTGACTGAAGTTTAAAGTGTGTGGAAATTAGCAACTCATTAAATAAGCTTCTGAGTTCTGGTTTTCAGGAAGTAAAGAAGGTTGAAGTGGAAGAAGACATCATCCAGGTCCTCTCCCTATTAATGCTCCTTCTTCATGATAAGGTCCAAGATTTTTGGCTTTTGAAACTAAGGAATTTAGTGATACATAAACATGGTGAAACTGGAGTTCACTGAGCATTCTTTTCCAGCAACAAGCCTGATAGAAACCTTAATGGCAACTACTTCATGTTATATAATTTCTTCAGTCCATAAACTATTTTAGTATCTAGAAAAGTAACCAAGTACAAGCACAAGTTTCACCAAGCTGCATGTAAGCAACAGTCTGTGTCTCCAGTATTCTGAGTTTAATCTGATCTGCGAGTGACTTACTTGTGTAAAATATAGGTTGGAGTGGGAAGTCAGAAAGCTGCACCATGCGACCCCAGAATGAACACTTGCAGCACCAGGCAGCCTTAGCAAAGGATCTTTAGGAGAGTGCCCCTATAAATCCACTGCTTGGATTTACTTGTTACCAGGTACACACTGGGTTCAAGCTTCAACCAACTTACAGTAGTTGTGAAAAACGAAAAAGATGAGCAGGCTTTAAAAACACCACACTGCTAAATCAACACTGGAACTTTTGGAAGCATGAAAATACGGCTTTGCATACAAAATAACAAGATGAACTGGGCTAGTTCTCATTTTTCTTTTTAATCATGGTATATTTACATAAAGTCAAAATTATGATAGTATAAGTCATAATAAAAAATTACCAATTTTCACTATTTTAAATCAAGGGTTCAGATAGTTCTTCCGGTGTCAGGGCCTGCCACATTGCTTCAGTTTGTTGTTCTGCTACAGCTTCCCTGGAATAGTCAAGACTATTTCCGTTCCACATGCCAATGCCTCTTAAACCTCGATTCTTTGCATATGCTGCTTTTAGAGAGATGCTGCGAGGGTCATCATACCATACTTGGTGGAAGCGACCAAGAGAATCCTAGGAAAACATTTAAACACTCGTGTCAGTATCTACTTATCTATATAAACATGATAAACTAAAGTTCATTGAGTTTTGACTGCATTGTCTGTTGAATGCAGTGAAAAGTACGATTAAAACCTGAGACACACAAGCTGTGCAGATTTCCATAATGACGCTTTCCTGATTTACAAATGATTTTTCACACACAACAATTAAAAATTTAAAGTCAAATACATGGCTATTTTTTTTACTTGTAGAATCTAACTTATAAAACAGTGTCACTTTTTACTGAAGTTAAAGGAAAAGACTGAGCTAATTTGTATTTTAATATGATTCTGAAATCAGCTAAAATCCCAGACGCACTATCTAACCTAACAGGTGAATTTAGTTAGAGATTCAGTGCTTTTTTTCCAGCAATAAACAGTTTTAGAGGAGGTTATAGAATTTTGTAAAAGTAATGTTGCTTTGACATGGTCATTGCTTACAATACCTTTTAATCATCTACATGTGAAACTTCAAATTATGTCCAAAGAAACAAGATGAAATGCATACGTTGTGTAGTTCATGTAAGCACAATCATTCGAGAACATGCATGCAAGCCACTGGGCTGGAAAAACTTAAGAGCATCTCAGAATCTGTTTTAAAGTCATCAACTTAATACAGGTAGCTGTAGCAGTGAAGGACGGAGCTATAGGATTTCTTTGTGCCAAAACATCTTTTTTGACATGACAGAATCTCTTGAGAAAAAACTGCACAGTAATAAAGATTTTTATTATTCCTGTAGTCTTCAGTCACTGCACCCCTCTTTCAGAACAGAAATTTAAGAGACGGAAATCCAGATAACCTTTACTACACACAAAAAATGTAGAAAACAAACAGGAGAATCTAACCCTGAACTCTTCATAATCAAAGAACTATGGTTCATGAACGTTTACTCCACAACATGGTGTCTTATAAAAAGACTCTTACCTTGTATTCATAAAATGGAGACTTCTGTACCTCATCCCATAGTGTCCCTGAAAAGGAACTGTTCACCTGCTTCATGATTGCTCTATAGGGGACCTGACTCCCGGCAGCATCGCTGCAAGGAGCCCCACGGAAAGGTACTTTGGAAAGGGAACAAACATGATCCTGAAAAAAAAGCGGAAGGTATGGGTTTCATCTTACATAGATTTACTGAACTCCAAAATAGCAGTACAGCCAAAACCAAAATCATAAACGGGTCTAAAAAATCCAAAATCTTCAAAAATACCTGTATGTATGGACAGATTTAATTAAAACAGTTAGATTTTGTTTTCTGTGTAGTAATAGAGAAGATTGGATGGACATCGCTCAGCTTACACAGTTGTCTTATCTTTTCCCCTTTAATTCTCTGTTACTTTTGTCCCACATATGATGTTTGAGACTGCATGATTCATCCATAAACTGCTATACTTTTAACAGTCATATGGTTTTAGCACTCTATGGTTTGTTGCATCTAGTCTTTAAGCAGTGAGCTTAGTGACTCTGTTGAGAAGGCAGACAGATACAAGCACTGTGGCACCTTTGGACATCATCTCCTCTACAGATAACGTCTATAGCTCCTTAGTCAAACATGGTGCTTGGATATCATGGGGTTCAGGTTGCCTATGGAGAGATAAAATGCCTTGTTTGGTACCACACTGCTTATCAGTTAGCCCATCATCCTGAGCCCCAGCTTTATACTCTTATTCATCAGACCACAGTTATTTCTTAATCCAAAAACTGTATCACCAAATTCTAGGTATCTCTTTCAAAAAAAAAAAAAAAAACCAAACCAGTATGATTGCAAATGAATAATCTTCATCTTACCTTAGACAGGTTTTGGCAGACATAGTCATAGCCATACCAGGGGACACCCATCACAAGCTTCTTAGGATCAATGCCCATAGTAATGTACTCTTCATATCCTAGTTTTGAAGGAAATACAAATTCAGATGCACTATTGCATTTCCACGTTTTTTATTCCTAAAACTAATCTAAAGCCAGAGTCAAGATAGGACTTGGATGATCCCAGACAGAGGCTAAGGTGCAAGCTCTGCTGTACCTCCCACCTGCATATTCCTAGACCTCTTCTATTCAGATTTTAGTTACTGCTCTAGCTGTTCACACTTAAAACCAGCTGCCCATAGTAGCAGTTTACCAGGATAAGAGACATTTCCAGTTCTTTGCAAGCCCAGGCAGACACCATTGCTTGGGCTGCCATTTGTCATTCTAAATGTGCTCCTAACAATTAAGACCTAGACAATTACATGTAACAACACACAACTACTAAAGGTCTATCTGTAGTGTCATAAGGGTCTGAGCTTCTATTTCACATTAGAACAACACATATTTGAGCACACTTGAAAGCCTTACACAACCAAAAAAGAAAAGGCAATCTTTGCCATCTATTCACGTGAACAAATGGAAATGTCCTGACTCCCGGGGAGGTGTTTTGTCCTCACCAACCAAAGTCTGCAGGTAAGGAGCATTGGCTTTTGCAATACAGTCTGTCCAGATCTGGCTCTGTTCATCATATGACATCACAAATAAAAAGTCACAGGCATCTGCAATCCCAGTATAGTTGTAGCACCTTCTATCTATGCATGCAGGAGACCAAGCCACATCAAATGTTACCTGCAGGAAAAAGGCACAACAAGTCAGTACCATGCATGGCACTTGGGTGCTCTTGTTTTCTCTTTAAAAAAACCTGTAACTTCTAAAGACAGTGTTTCTGCAATGTTGCCAAGTGTTTAACACACCATGATATTAACTACAGACGCAGCTGCTCAGGTGATAAAGAAACCAGATAATAAACAGTGAGTGCCCCATCAGTGATTCACAACACCAAAGAAATTATAACATGAAAACCATCTGATCAAAAATCTGAAGCATGATGCAAATCCTTAAAACTTCAGTGATGGGTTTACCAAAACATTGTCAAGCTTTTGGACCAGAAGGCTGCATGTGCCCTACTTTCAAAGATCCATTAAGTCACATTAATAGCTGCCAGCTCCACAGGGCAATAACATTCTTATCCACAAATCTCAGTGAAATCCTTACTCAATTTAAGTTCACACAGGTCAAAAAGAGCGATTCTTATGACAGAGTATCACAGCTAACTTTCTAATTGACCATTCTTGAGAATATCACAAAATCTGCACAAAAATTTTCATATTCATATACTAAACAGCACTCTGAAAACTGCTCACAGTTCATGAAGTTAATGTTTGTGTAAAGTACATGATTATTACCTGTGATCCAGGTATTTCTCTGTGAAAAGCATCTGTAGTTTCTTTAACAAGATCTGTTAATGCATAATACTCAGGAGAGGTTTCGTTAACTTCTTGCTCTATATCTATGTTAATCCCATCCATATACTGCTTTTTTGCAAGGTCCACCTGTTGGGATATCCACACTGCTCTTTTAGCAGGATCAACAATTTCCTGAAGAGGTACATCACCTAGACAAGAGGCCTTCAAGAGTTAACCCATATTTGCACACAGTAACAGTAAGGAGGAAAGGTTTGTCCTTACTAAACCAACAACCAATCACAATTAAAAACTCCCCACACTCATACTGGCAAAATGCAAAGGACTTAATTTCTTTTCCCAAGCATAATTTTGACAATGGACCACAGAGGAGATTACCAAGCTTCTTTGATGACAGGGTGATGTTTAAGTTCCTTTGGGATTTTTATTTTCTGTAATTTTAATTGCTTTACTTCTGCTTAATATTCTGTCAGCCACTGTCAACTCCCTTTCTTGAAATCAGCGTACTTTCAGTACTTCCATGGAGTCAGAGGGACTGTGTTTTACTGTTTAGATAAACATACTTTTATGTTTAACCCTTGTCGCTTTCCACACTGTGGTCTTGGATTCAGTCTTTGCCTCAGCAGAGCCTAAACATGATTGCATCATGTAAGCTGTACTGGACTTTGTCTTTCTAACCAGCATTTGTAGATGCACAGAGTTCCTCGTATTCATGTTTTAAAACCCATCTGCTTCCTAGTACAGAGGGATTGATTTAAGTGAAAAACACTAAGAATTACTTAAACTCCCTTCCCTTACCCTGTCATTTGGGTACTCTGCCTAATATCCAGAATACAGACATAAATAAGTATCTTATGCAGGCTTTTACTTTTCTCCCTTCCTCCCTGTTCCTCCATAGCTGTGACTGATGTTAGAAAACTGGAATGTCACTGCAACGGTTTGTTGTCGATCACTGTGGCAGAAGCCACAGGCTGGTTTTCTTGTTAATACCCTGCATACCAGCACATGCAAAATGTCAAGGCAGTACAGTTCTGTGCATGTTATCCCCTTATTAGTCAATTCTCTTACTGATTTTTAAGAATGCGTACAAGTGAACGTGAAATGTCAAGGTATTACAGCCCTTTGTAAGTCATGTTCTTATTCATGTATCACATAAATGTCCACATTTTCACAGTGTAACCAACCTTTCAGCACAATCCTGGAGCCTTTAGAGTGAGCATAGCACATGAGCTCAGGATCATACTTCCCAAAAGCTGCCACAGTTGTAATTTTTGACCAGTCGTAGGATTTCCAGGTTTCCTTTCCCACATCGAACACGAAGACCTGGAAACGGGTAGAAAGCACCGTCATGAGCTCCTAACACTTCTCAGCAGGACGACTAAATGCCTACTAACAAGGTACACGACTTGTCTTTCTGCAGACCAGCTTGCTGGAACAGCTTCCCAGCGCAGGGAGCAGTGGCCCAGCAGCCGGGCCGGCAATGGTGGGTATTTGCAGCAGCTGGGTGCAGTATTTAACCCTGCAAAGCCAAACGCCGACGCTTCCCTGTGAACCACATGCACCCATCCTTTTAAAACCGCTTCCGCGCTCCCGCAGACGACCAGGTAAGGCGGCGGCGCCGCGCGGTGCGTTCAACGCGCCGCTAACCGCGCCTCTCCCGGGCCGCCCTCCCCAGCCTCGCCGAGACGCGGGGGACCCCGAGCTGTCGGGGCCGCGCACCTCGAAGCCGCCGGTGCCCGTGACGGGGTGGCAGAGCCGCGGCTCCCGGCAGGGGCACGCACCGGCGGCGGAGCGGCCCAGCAGCGGCAGGAGGCCGAGCGCCACCAGCCACCGGCCCCACCGCCACCCCATGGCTCCGCTTCCGCCGCGGGCCCGCGGTGCCGGCGGGCGGGGCGCGCACGGAACCGTGCGGCCGAGGGGCGGAGTAAGCCCGCGGCGGCTCACGGGGTGGGGGCCGGGCAGCCGGCTCCGCGGCGTGGTGGCCAGGGGTGGCGCAACGTCCGCTGCCAGGGCGCTGCGCGGCCCAGGCTGGGTGCTCGTACAGAGAGGAGACATCTTCACTGACCCGTTTGTCAGACCAACGTTTTATTAAAGGCTCAAGCCCGGCGAAGGGTGTCCAGGTTTACTGTCACGATCTCTAGAAGAGCTAGAGGAGAGCGGTCTCCTGAAGAGGACAGGACCTTGTCCTCGCTGCCTAAACCAGCCGTGCCGCAGGGCCACAGCCGGTCCGGGCTCACACCGACCCCCAGAAGCGAGAGGAGCGTGTGGAGCGGGGCCTCAGGCCGGGCAGGACTGCTGCTGGCAGGAACACGCTGTATGAGCAGAAACCGTGCTCACGGCGTCCTCGGATTTCTGGTCTAGCCTCTTCTGCTCTTCCAGGCTGAGAGCGGAGTCTGTGAACGAGAAAAGAGGAAAAAGAAGTCGGGGGGGGGGGGGGGGGGGGTTGGTTTGTCCATTGAGGTACTTGTGTATGGCCAACCTTCAAGCTTCTTGCAGTCGGTCACGGTGGCTGTGCTGTGCGCTAGTACCCGTTCGGCACTCACCTGCTGGCACGCAGTGGAAGCCCACGGAGACGGGAACAGTCCTGGTTGCTGAACAGCCTTCTACGCAGTGTAGAACGGGCTCCGTGGAGAAGCATTTTGCTGCCGCCTTCTCAAATGCAACAGACTTGTCAATTTTGACAAATCTGCGCTGCAGCTTGCAAGCTATAAAACATGAATTCTCTTAAAGCACATACGTAATGTATAGAAGTTTATATAAATTACTTTCTGGACTTAATCTGGAGAGTTAGCAACAGCTAGGACCAAGGGATGAACCAACTTGATAGTAATATGATTGAAGTGAGTCAATTTTCTGTCAGTGGCTTAGGCTGTGAGAAAATCAGGCATGTGGGGCACAGTCCCATAGGCAGAGGCTTGCCAAATAAGATTTAGGTAGAACACAGGTGTCTGAATCCGACAAGACACATGTGAAAACTTTGTCTGACTGACACTCAACTTTACCCAGACGGTGACAGCACTTAATTTTGGGGCAGTAGTGGCTCCTAGACACCTGTATATCCACTTCTGCACTGTGCCTAGCATCACACCTTCTTTGCCATGGCTGAGTAGCTTAGTCCTTAAGCTTCTGTGATCCAAGCTTTCCTGAACCAGTCCCTCCAAGGAGCTTGATCTAAGAATATAGAATGTATTCCAAAAAGGCCACCATGTGCCCAGAGGACTGGGTTCCACATAAAATGCTGTGGACCCTAATGTTATCAAAATGTTCATGTTGGTTTTATATAGGAACTGGATGGGAAGAACAATCATTTGTGAGCTGAAGGTTTCAGACTAAGTTCACCTTCAGACTAAGGAAATAAATCAGGTATTTCCCACCTCAAACGCCCTGGAGTTTGATAGCCGGGGCCAGATTTTTGTATTTTTTATTTTTCTGAGAAACTGAAAGTCTGGAAATAGCAGAATGGAAATAAAGTATGAAACTCTTAAAGATGTCATAAAATGTCTTCAGTCAAACTGCCTGCTTTTCATACTAATTTATCATTTTAGGGAGTTCTAAGTTTCTAATTTTATCTGGAACACACAAACTTCAGGTAACTACATAGTGCATAAGAAGTTGATATAAAAATGCAACAACAGCAGAACTTGCAGTGAACTACCAAACTCGGGAAGAACAGATTTTTCTTTTTTAGTCTATGGCCATTAATTACAAAAATAGTAAAACATAAGATGATTGTGCTACAATTAATATAAATCATCTATTCATGTGTCTAATTAATTAGTCAAGGGCAATGACGTTAATATATGTTAGTACCTCCAGCACAGGGGTCTTCTGAGATGATCCAGGACTGACCAAAACTCACTGCATCTTTAGCTAAATATCCACTGGGCATTTGATACTCCCTTTCCTTCTCAGCATCATATTTTCCACAGATACCACATGTTTTTCCAGCCATCCAGAAAGCAACCTGAATCTTTGTGGAAATGAAGAGAAGCTGCACTTAATTGGTTTTCTTCTAAAAACAAACCTACTGAAATTAATAATATAAAAAATACCTCAAGTCTATGGCCATCATAATATATTTTATCTATGCCATAATCCGGAGCTGTTAGTGACAGGCCTTCCTTTTCACTGCTAATCAGCATGTTCGCATCTGCAATGAAAAGCAAAAAGGGATTTCTTTTAAAAGGAAATTACTGGTTTAGGGTCCAACCTGAACCACTTGTTGAATTCCTGGGAACTTAATGCATGTCTAATGTATCGTGAAAGAGATGGGGGAAATGAGAAGGACTGTACTGCCCCTACCATGAAGCCCTGTGACAAGGGTGGCCACAGCCAGGGGATGTCTAGATACTTGTTCTGTGGGTTTTGTGACCAGCACAATGTACTGTGTATGACCCTGCATGGTTTGGCTTGTGCAAAGATGCACAGGATTATTGTCTTCTTTGCTCACCTTTCTTGCCACCCCTTAGGAAAGCTAGCATGAAGGTATATTAAAATCATCTCATTTCTCAAATTAGGGCAGTCTTTGTCTTGAGATGTGTTTGCAAGATCATGTCCTCTCCTTCTTCAAAAGCTCAGAAAAGATGAAGTGAAATACAAAGATGGGTCTCTTACCAGAATTGGATGTGTATGGAACATCTGTTGGTGCTTGAACACCATTAATCTTCAGCTGGATGAGTCCATTGGAAACATACATGTCAATCTCACTTTAAGTAAAGGAAATGAATATAAACAAATGCTTCTCTTTTGCCCTACTCAGCTCACAATTTCTAGTCCTGATAGAATGAACACTGAAGGATGCTCATATCATTCTGGCGTGAATCACCTGCTACCTATCGGGAGGAAGATGGAGAAAGCCCAGGAAAGCATGCCAAGAATGCTCGCAGTACACCTTTACTCATCTCTGAGTGTCTGCTTGTGGCCATGGTTCAGGCAGGCTACAGGGACCCTTGCTGTGGAACAGTGTAATTGCTGTTACATTCGCATAAATTGAAGGTGCTTTACATTTCAAAGGAAGATTGGATTCCCTACGGCAGTTCTCTTGCAGCCTGAATAGTCTGTGCATTATAGTATTCAGAGCAGTGTTTGATCTAATGAAGAAATATGAAGCTCAGGCATATTGAAAGCACATCCATAGGGTTTTATGAAGCAATCGGGGGTGATACAGTGACAAGGAATGTCTTTAGCATGAAAGATAGTCTATGGAACAAGTATCCTTTCTTCCACAAAACAGGTGCAGAGAATACTAGTTTCTCTCTGTTTCTCCAACATTATGGCACAGTTAGACACACAATTTACAGAAATAAATAATTACTTGTAATGAAACCTTACAGATCAAAGCCTATTTGTGTGCTTTGAAGAACACTCACTACAGTGATTTTGGTATGCATAATCCCATGCGATTTAGAGTATCAGATTATAAAGAACCTATGATGGCAGAGATGATGGCTCCAAGATGAAACAAAGTGTGTCTTAAGTTAATTTCAAATAGATTAGAACATTATGCACCAGCTAAGGGATGACCTAAGAGAGTGCCTCTAATCTGGAATCAGTAATTTCCTTTTTAGGCATGTCCACTTCTCAACATCTCTGCTGACATGATCGTGGGTGCTAATTAGTTCTAATTATTAGTTTAGTGTAGGAGGCCAGACTAAATGGTTACAATAGTCCCTTTTGGATTTATAGTTTATATGTCTACATAATTAGAAAGAACTGAAATGAGATGGTTAAATGCTAGCAAATTAATGATGAATTTGGGGCAGTAAAAACTTCAGGTTACTGGTCAACCTCAGATACATTTTAGAAGCACTTTTGAAACGCGAAGTCTCAAATCCCAGTGGCACTCCTAGAAATCATTCCATTGACGTTAGTAATTTTTGCATGGGTTTTATGCTTGCACCAATCTGCTCTAACAATCTAGTCTTCACATTTATAGCATATTCAGCTTAGCATTTATTTGTCATTAAGTTTGCAATTACTTACTGGCTGGCAAGCCTGACATTTATTGCTGTAAGGTCAGCAGACTCTTTAAGTCTTTTCATCATCACCAGGAATTTCAGTTCTGGACTACAGTCCTGTGCCAAGACATGGTAGCAATTTGCAGGCATTGAATAGTTGAATTTAACACCATTGAAGGTTGTGATCACATTTTGGAAAACTGAACAACGAGCTGAAAAAAAACCACCAGTCAAAAGCAAGCCTTTTATAATTCATATAAGACAGTTATTCTATTTTAGAGTTGTAATTTAAATAATAATAATAAAAAAGACCCATTTTCTGGTTTTACCTATTCCCACATAAAAACAATTTGATTCTTTCAGAAGAAATACTGTATTTGCAGTAATGCAAAAGTAGAACTTTGCTAGCCCCAGACAGCCAAACAATCCACTCCTGATTCAAGCATTGTGTGAGATGAATTGTGCTCACAGCTGGTGCTGGTGCAACTATCTGTGGGCTTTTGGCTTTTGTAAGTTTGTTGTAGTCAAAAGAATTTCTCAAATGTTAACAATTCACATATCATTCTTCACTGAGAGGGTGAAGGTGGCCCTGGCACAGGTTGCCCAGAGAAGCTGTGGCTGCCCCATCCCTGGAAGTGTTCAAGGCCAGGTTGGATGGGGCTTGGAGCAACCTGCTATAGAACCCTCCCTGTGGCAGGGGGTTGGAACTGGATGAGCTTTAACGTCCTTTCCAACCCAAAACATTCTGTGATTCTATGACTAACACTAGAGGAAATTTACTAAAATGCTGCTACCTTTATTGAGTCCTAATAAGGGTTAGAAGTAGTTAGAAGATGGGGAGGAAAAAAAAGCCACACTAAACTTCTCCCTTTTTCACTGTAATGGTATTTTGCTGGAAATCCTACCATCTCTGATTGGAAATTATTTTACATCAATTTTGATTAATGTGGATTTAATTAATCAACAGTTTTGGTGTTTATCAAAGAAATATGCATAGGCATGACATTAGCCCACTGATTTAAAGCAAAATGTGACTCCTTATCCCAGGATTACATAAAGCTTTTCCCTAAAGTAAGTATAATGTGATTAGCTCTTAATACAGCATTAATGAAACAATAATCCCTTCAAAATCAAGTGCAGGAGGTGAAATTAATGTGTATACTATTGAAGCATCTGCACTATCAGCACTAATCAAGCAGAGCATCCCAAATCTGGGGTCACTTAGATGTCTCTCTCACAAATTTTGTAATGTTTATTCGTCACAGGCAATCTCTGCAGTGAAGATGAAATGGATGCATTTGGGAATGGATGCATTGGAATCACTGTTTGGCAGGCAACTGAATATTTAATCTTACTAGTACAATTTTCCTTTCCTTTACATCTTTGCAGTGTCACAGATTTTCATGCAGATTTGTTTATTTCTCTCTGAAGTCCAACTCATTTTTCAAGTGAATGTAAAATAATTTCAAGTTAAGTCAAAGGATAAATCATGTTTACAAAATCTGCAAAGTCAATCAATGCTTGTGCAGATAGTTAATTGCTGACCTTTAAGGTTTTCAGTGATTAAAAGTGTTGCTTGGATAAAGACATTCTGGTCAGGAGATGGTACTGTTGCAATCGGTATACCTGGACTTGGAGGGAATGGCAGGGGAAGCCTGATGGCTCTGTCATAGATTGTGAGCTGAAAATCAGTTAGAAAACAAACATCAATGTAAATGCAAAATATGGGGTAGAGATAAGAGCATTTTCCTATAATGGTCAAAGAGGACTGTACTGAGTGAGATCTAAATTAGAATCTAGATTTAGATGAGAGCTAAAATTAAATCAAATCCTCTGTGTACAGCATGAAGCAGCAGTTTGATACATCTGCAATCTATAGAATACTAACGCTATAAATTACGTTTGATATTCACTATTTTGTTGCTTTCTGTGGAGTTGTACATCACATTTGCTCACAGTCTGAACAGTTTTCTTACCTGAGATGCACACCGTCTCCTCTCCTATACATTGAGGGCTGCTATTTGGCCATTATGCTTCCCTACAGCCTGGTCTTAATATCTTTTCCAGGACGCAGGAAAACCTATCATCTTCCTGAAGAGTTGGGGAGGGGTGGTCTTTTTAATAAGTTATTGTTAACATGCTATCAATCGTGATGGTTGTTTCGTAACCTGTTTCTTATTTCATGTGTTTGCATGCTACCAGAGAAAGGGGAATATGTTGTAAGATGTTTTCACAATGGAACCAACTATGTGAATGTAATGTCCTTGTGGTGGCACATCTTTATAGCTGAATAAATTAAAAAAACCCAAACAAACAGTGAGTTAAAGAAACTGTTAACCTTTGATTTGATAAGAACTGAATGCCCCAGAAAAGAAGACAGCAGAAATATTTACCTCAGGTAGCTTGAGGATCACACTGCAGGTTCTGGGAGATGTCAGAGCCATAACCAAGGTTGCCTGGTGAGAGGGACCATACTGTTGCCTTTGGGAGTACCCAAGCACATATGCAGCTTCTGGAAGAAATGAGTAGAACCTGGAAAAGGAAATAAAGTGATTTAAATGATCCGTCTTTGAAAAAAAATTGGTTATTATTTGTTCAGACTAAAATACCCCATAAAGCAATGGTAACTTTAGCAAGGATCTTTTGCCTACTAAGATTGTCAATGAGTTGACAGAGGGATCTCTATAATTGGGTTCCTTTACGCACATGGACTCAAATAGAGAAATACAGAAAATATTCCTTTAAGAAAAGGCATAGTCTCAGAGCTGAAAAAAAGCTGAGTTCTGTGGCTTTGCTCCAGGATAGTCAGTTGGATGGTTTAATCCACTCTAATAAAGGCAGATAATAGCACTTCAGGTAATTCAATCTAATATAAAAAATTACCCCGTTTGGTAGACATTTGTTAGCAAAATCACCTGGATGTCTGTGATGGGAAAGCTTGTCTTGCATACATATTTAGATAACTGAGTTGTTGCGTTTGTCCGTATTGTGGCAGCAATATGAAAAAAGACCAGGCTTTGATACGGATCTGTGTATTATTGTGGGCAAACGCATGTATGAATACAATGAATGAATGAATACAATAGATACATGTATATGGATAGACAGAACTGAATCCAGCAGTTACCGCTTCCTTACACTACGTGTCACACAATATTTGCTATTTAAGTGTGCAGTAAACCTTATGGGAAGTATTTGTATCACCTTCAGAAGCTGAGATAAGGTGCCTACATTAGGAAATTACTCTTCCTGTACAGTCAGTAAGGGACTGACTCCTTCAGAGCCAAGGTTAGGCTTCTGCTTTGATCCTCCATTAATCAAGAAGCATCAGGAGACCAGTTTCCTAATTCAGGCATTTTAAGAGTCTACAATAGTTTAGGTGAACCCCATAATCCCCTTTGTTTCGTGTGGTTTTCTGCAAACAGAAATGCATATGCTTTGAAAGAATGAATACACAGAAAGAACAGACTTATTTTATAATATTATACTTATTAAGGGGAATTTTTCCAGATCTGAATCTGTGATTATCCAGAGCATTGACACAGGTAATTATTTCAAAAATTAAAGTAAAATCTCACCATCTTGCTGTTGTTCGGACTGTTGAAGGTACTTTAGGCCACTCCAGCTTCATCTGCATAGCTGGATAAGTAGCAAATTGTCCTGTTGCAATATGAGTAGCAATCCAGTAGTCCTGGCAATCTTTACCCCATTTAAGAAAACCCTAGTAGAGGGGAATATATATGTTCTAGTATAAAAGATAGGAAGATCATTCTATTTCATTTATATTTGAACTGATCGTTGTTTTAAACTTACCAATACTTTATGGGCATTTATTACTGAAGCATCAGCACAGACTTTCCATCTGTTTGATGATGTGATGCTTGAAATGAACATCTGTACCCTCCATCTCCTGCGTTGTGTGTCAGTGTATAGTACAAGCTGTAATCCCGTTGGCTGCTTGTTTCTGTGGATGGCACGAAGGACTGCAGCCAGTATTGGTGGCTTGCTGTCTCCCAAGAATTTAGGCTTAAGTCAATAGAGAGAAAGTAGAGACCAAAGACATAAACAAAGCATTAAAATTACTATATTAAAACCACAGACAAAAAAGTATTTATAAAGGAAAAGTTTCATTCAGAAAGTCACTTTATGTGAAGTATGGGACAGCATCATAGATCATCACTTGATCTATTCAGTTCGTATGTAGTTTTGCCAGAGTCTTTCAAGGGAGAGCTGTCATGACCCGTGTAAGTAAAGCAGTAGTGTTGGGAAGCATTCAGGAAAATAGTAATGTGGTGAAAAGATGGACAAGAGGGGTGAAATTCAAGTTACATGGAAATGGGACAGGGAGACAAAGGAGGAAAAAGTAGATCTGGTTGCTTTTATTCTGCAGGCTACTTGCACTGACAGCTGTGAGTGAGCTGCCAGTGCAGAAGGGGTGCCTCTGCAAAGTAATGTTTATTATTTTGTAGACCTGTAGGTCCCTGTCTGAAATGTGTGAAAATTTTGTTTGATGAAATCTGCTTCAGATTCCATCTGTTCTTACAATAGTTCTTAAAGAAGGACTAGGTACCATTAACTATGTGCCATGCAGTCATTCCTGAATAAACACCTGGATTGCTCTAAAGTTGGAGCCTTACTGCAAAATCAGGGTCTTTTCAAAAGCCTTGTATGGTCCTAGTAGCATGCACAGAAGTGCTTGGCAGTGAAAACATAAAAGAGTGGCAAAGCCAATTCCTCAATTCCTGAACTTTTACAGAGAGTTATGAAAAAAAAGAAAAAAAAAAAATACACCTGGAAACAGCTTCTGATCAAGCAGGTCAGCGCATCTGGTGTGTTCTTATTGTTATAGAGAATTGCTGGCTAACACAGATTTCAACATAAATGGCAATATTTTCCAGTTTTATTAGAAAACACAGCATGTATTGGGTGAATATTAAAAAAACATTCCATGGCTATCCAATGTGTTCATCTTTACAAAAAAGGAAACAATTTAATTGCTATATATTTTCTGAATGACTTCTTTGCCTCGGTCTTCACTGGCAAAGGCTCTGACTGCACCACCCAGGTCTTAGAAGGTAGATACAGGGACTGTGAGAATGAAGACCTCGGGCCCACTGTAGGAGAGGATCTGGTTCAAGACCATCTTAAAAATCTGAACGCACTCAAGTCCATGGGACCTGATGGAATCCATCCGCGGGTCCTGAGGGAGCTGGCGAATGAAGTTGCTAAGCCACTGGCCATCGTATTTGAAAAATCATGGCAGTCGGGTGAAGTTCCCGACGACTGGAAAAAGGGAAATATGGACCCCATTTTCAAGAAGGGGAAAATGGAAGACCTGGGGAATTACAGAGCAGTCAGTCTCACCTCTGTGCCTGGCAAAATCTTGGAGCAGATTCTCCTGGACAGCATGCTAAGGCACATGAATAACAACAAGGTGCTTGGTGACAGCCAGCATGGCTTCACTAAGGGGAAATCCTGCCTGACCAATTTGGTGGCCTTCTATGATGGGGCTACAGAATTGATGGACAGGGGTAAAGCAGTTGATGTCATCTACCTGGGCTTGTGCAAAGTGTTTGAAACTGTCCCACACGACATCCTTCTCTCTAAATTGGAGAGATATCAATTTGATGGATGGACCACTCAGTGGATAAAGAACTGGCTGGATGGCCACACACAAAGAGTTGTGGTCAATGGCTCGATGTCCGGCTGGAGACCGGTAACGAGTGGTGTCCCTCAGGGATCGGTGTTGGGACCGGTCTTGTTTAACATCTTCGTCGCTGACATGGACAGTGGGATTGAGTGTGCCCTCAGCAAGTTTGCCGATGACACCAAGCTGTGTGGTCCGGTTGATAGGCTGGAGGGAAGGAATGCCATCCAGGGGGACCTCAACACGCTTGTGAGGTGGGCTGATGCCAACCTTACGAAGTTCAACCATGACAAATGCAAGGTCCTACACCTGGGTCGGAGCAATCCCAGGCACGGCTATAGATTGGGCAAAGAGATTCAGAGCAGCCCTGCAGAGAAGGACTTGGGGGTGCTGGTCGATGAGAAAATGAACATGAGCCGGCTGCAGTGTGCGCTCGCAGCCCAGAAAGCCAACCGTATCCTGGGCTGCATCAAAAGGAGCGTGACCAGCAGGTCGAAGGAGGTGATCCTGCCCCTCTAACTCTGCTCTCCTGAGACCTCACCTGGAGTATTGTGTGCAGTTCTGGTGTCCTCAACATAAAAAGGACATGGAACTGCTGGAACATGTCCAGAGGAGGGCCACGAGGATGATCAGGGGACTGGAGCACCTCCTTTGAAGACAGGCTGAGAAAGTTGGGGCTGTTCAGCCTGGAGAAGAGAAGGCTGCGTGGAGACCTCATAGCAGCCTTCCAGTATCTGAAGGGGGCCTATAGGGATGCTGGGGAGGGTCTCTTCATCAGGGACTGTAGTGACAGGACAAGGGGTAACGGGTTAAAACTTAAACAGGGGAAGTTTAGATTGGATATAAGGAGGAAATTCTTTCCTGTTAGGGTGGTGAGGCACTGGAATTGGTTGCCCAGGGGAGTTGTGAGTGCTCCATCCCTGGAAGTGTTCAAGGCCAGGTTGGATGAAGCCTTGTGTGGGATGGTTTAGTGTGAGGTGTCCCTGCCCATGGCAGGGGGGTTGGAACTGGATGATCTTGAGGTCCTTTCCAACCCTAACTATTCTATGATTCTATGATTCTATGAATATGCTAAATCACCTTATTTTTCCTATTCTGTTATAAACATAGAATAACTGGAAATCCAAAGTAAACATTTTTGTTGCTGTTGTTTTTGTAGGCTAAGACACTCACCTGAGCTCTAAAGATGCTTTCGTCACTAGCTGAAGAAGAAGAGGAGCCCATGCTGTTGTTCAGGGCTTCCTTTCCTGGCTCCTGCAAAAACAGAGAATCGTCTTGAAGCAAGTTGCTTACCATTAGAAGTTGTTGCAGAATTAATTTCTTTTATTCTCAGAGAAGTAAGTTCTAATAGCAGCAAAGCTAGTGAGAGCAGTTGTGGGCCCTGCTCACAGTATAAACAGTGAATGTACCTGGTCATCTGCTGGTTTGAACCAAAACTGGTAAATAGGTAGACTTGCCTGTGAAAATAGAATGTAAGAACTATGTAAAAGAAGATGAAGAGCTAACTTTTGACAAATGTATTAAAAAGTCCAGTATTGAGTATAGGAGTTAAAAAAAAAAGCAAAACAAATTAATTTTTTTTTAATATTTTAAACTGAAACCTTCTGAAATGTGAAACATGTGAATTGAAATGCTGCAGAGAACCAGACAGCTTAAAAAGGGGGAAAAACTCTGGTAGGCGGTTACGGCATCCACCCTGCAGCAAGCAGCCACCCTCAGTAGTCTGGTCTGGTTTTCTTTCTTCGGTCCATGTCTATGGGCACAATTTCCTGACATATAAAACATTCACCACAAGAAATATAAAAAGGTCCGGCCTGTGTGAATTACCTGTTGGTTGGAATATTTACTGTCCCCACTGCAGTGCCTGTCTCTAGAGCTGCCTTCTGTGCTGCTGCTACAGCTTTTACTGCTAGCAGACCTGCCACTGCTGCTGCTGCTTTTCCTGCCACTGCTGCTGCTGCTGCTGCTCTTTCTGCTGTTGCCACGCTTCTTCCCAGATTGCCTTGTTTCATCTTTCTTGTGTTCATTTCCAGGCTCTTTACCATCAGCAGAGAAAGCAGTGAAAGAAGAGAATGAACTGGAGAGGAGCGGTGCACTGGGGTCTGCCCAGAGGTCTCTGTTTGCAGCCTCTTCAGTTCTGTGAACCCGTTTCCTGTGGCGCCGTGTTTTATTTGAGACCTCCAAAAACAGTTCAAAGCGTTACATATTTATAGCTTGTTCTGTAACATTTCTCTGGGTGTCAGACAAGCTGCTCACCACAGGCTTTCAAAGAAATACAATTTCCTGGCCCTGCACACTGCAGAAGGTGCACCAGAACTCGGCCAATCCCATTCCTCTAAGCTAAAATCCTTGCTTTCGCAGGCCATTCCTCCACACTGGAAACCCTTGGCTTCATTAATAGGAAAATATTTCCCCCTCCCATGCTCAGAACCTCTTACCTTGAACACATTTTCAATGCCTAGAATCTTCTTTAGTTTAGCCTGAATATCCTTGTACGGGGTTGTTTCATCCTCTTCCTTAGACCCTGAGCTTGCTACATCAATTATTTTGGAAGCTGCTTTGGATCCTGCCTGAATCTCCAGCTGAATTTTGTCGATATCAGCATCTGTGTGAACTAAATAAAGTAAAGATACTTACATCCCAGGGTTGTGCTGCTTGAGCAGCATTCGCAGAGATTGACAGAAAAGCCTGTTGTGGTGGCTGTACCTGGCTTCAAAATTATTTTGGCTTCAAATTCTCCAAGCAGTTTATGCAGATGGGTAGTTCTTAAGAAAGCAGAATTTTGTGACTTTAGGCTGAGACAAGCAGAACATCCCAAACTCTCAAATTTTCTACAGAGGGTGCGTGTGTAAAATCTTCCTCGTACACTGGGGTGATGTGCCTCTTCTGAGCCTTGCTGGTATCCTTTGGCTATCACATTAGGAATATTGCTTTGCTGCATTAAACAAAATACGGCAAATAAAGATATTTTCCACAAAAAAAAAAAAAAAGTCACGCTCCTAAAATATTTCCTCCTATTAATGAAGAGAATGATGACAATCCTGCTTAAGTAAGGAAGCAGTGCTTAAAATTAGAGATCCAAGCACTGGAAGCAGTGGGGTTCCTCCAGAGTGCTCTGTGGAAGAGGGCAGCTCTCCTGCCCAGCCTTTCCCAGGCAGTGTTTCACAAACACACTTCCCCAGGAGATTCTGAGGGCTCTTTGGAGGGGCTATCTCTCTGCATCAGTTTTGGGCTACTAGCCCTCCTGTTGCAAGTCAGCCTAGGCTTCCCATGCCAGCATCAGAAGCTGAAGAACACATAAGAGAATGGGTTTCTGCAACCCACTGCAGGGATTACCTCTAGATTTGGGAAGAAAAATGTATATTCTGCTCAAGAGCCATCTTTTCCCCATTGTTCTGGCTCAGAGAAAAAAGGATATTGTACAAAGGTTATGAATTTCACTCACCCTCCACATGACTGTAAAGAAATAGGAAGACATGTCAAAGAAACCCTACATGCATGATATGATGATAGTGAGCAGAATGTGAATGATCATGTCCTGAACCCTGGACTGAGACTTATGTTAGGCTTGGTATGGGATATGCCAGGCACCTGCTGAATCTCTGTTTCTGTGTTTGTGATCTGGTTAACCAGCTGCTATGTTGAGGGTGCCCAGCCCCTCTGAGGAGCTGTGTTTTCTCTACTTGTCTGCAATATAGATGGTGAGAGGCCTCCTTACCTTCCAGCTGCCAGGTCTTGGATACCTTTCTGGTGGCTGAAATGGCTGGTTGGAGATACTTGGTAGTTCTCCTTCGGGAAGAATCTGGGATTTCTTTTCAGAATCTTCTTCCATATTCCTTGAAATAGCATAAACTTCACTCCTGTGGAGATGATAAATGGCACACAAGTAACATCATCTGATTTTGCTTACCTGACTTTGCTGGTGCAAAAAAGACAATACTAAGCTTTCTGTGGCTGCCAAGGTGCAGGCAGACCCTAACAAGGAGCTGTATGTTCATGGTTTTATAATTCACAATCAGTAACACATAATAAGCAAAATGACACAAGCTGTGTACCTCACAGCTGCGAGCTCAACCTTCTGATGGCAGGGAAGGGTTTCAATCTTCAGATTATTCTCTTTCATATTGATCCTGGCATCAAATTTCATTGTAGTGTTGGCACTGAACTCTGCGTGAAATTCAAGACCACTCTGAAAGTGTTGTGTATTAATCCCCATCATTGCAATCATATGAAAATATGCCCTGAAAGAGTGGAAACAAAAACATGCATAATTACAGATTAAGATGCACATATTTTACTTTGAAATGCAAAACTGCATTTTCGTGTTGTTCTCTTTATTGTAAGAGCCACCACTGATGGATGAAGAGATGTACCATGACATGATAAGAAAAAGCTGAAGTGCCACTGGAGGAAGTGAAGGGATTTATCTGATGAACAAAGCTAGCAGACCCTCTTACCACTTTGTCACTGATATATGGCCTGCAGACAAGTTAATCCCAGAATCTTCTAGCTTCAAATCGTGCCTATTTTACTATTATTATAAATATTATTATTATCATTATCAGCACTGTTGTTTTTGCTTTTGCAGATGAAGAAATACTTCCGTTTTCCTCCAGAGTTCCCCCCAGCTTGTGCCAGGTGGTGATGCAATTCTATGTTGAACGTGTAAAAATCTGTTCATACATAAGCAAATGTATCTATCTTCACAGCTTAGTATCTTCAGTCACAGGACAGGTACAGATGTGAGCATTTTTAGCAGTGGCAGAACAGCACAGCATCCTGTGGGGTATAGTGCACACTGCTGCGTTTGCAGGGTTGTGAAGCATCAGGTGATTGTGCTGCTTTCTCACAACTTCACTGCTCTGGATTAGCACAGCCATCCCAAATCTGGGACAAGCAGGACCCACATATGACAACATATATAGATTACATATCTATTTCAAATATAAATGTAAACGTAAGTAAATAGAAATAAAACCATAAACATTAATACTAATGCTTTGTGTATATGTGAAATTGTATGCCATTTTTACTTTGGCTTGATGTCAGCATGAATATCCATGTTGGTTTCCAACAGCTGTGAAGGTCTGAAGTCGTCAGATAATTGTGGTGATATATGTATATCCACTGCAAAAGACAGACAGGAATTATATGAACAGAGAAAGAGTAAATGGTGGAGATGCAATGTTTTCAATAAGCATAATAAGCATAGTAGTTAACACGAGAGCAGTGCTTTTACATTTTGAAATACTTTACCTGATAATTTAAAGATTGCTACTCCGAACCAGAGTTATACAAATATGTCCCAGGTGAAATATGCTAATTACTTGTCAAACCCTTTGGAGGTAGCTAAACACTGATGTTTCCACATTACAAGAGTATTTTTCAAGATTATAGAGGGATTCAATTTCAGCAGAGGGATTGGACCCACAATTATTGTGGGGAGACTGCTCAGTTGGGTGTCCCAAGCTCACCATCGGCCACAGCCTGGGCCAGCGTGACACCATACAGACTGAGCTCCAGTGGGACGCCGACCACCGTGGGGACAATGTGCCGCAGCTCGCCTACCATCACCGGCAGGGTCCATCGGGCTGAAATGCCTCGCTGGACCTCTTCCACCACTTTTTTCACCACCACCTGCCAGTTTGATGATCCAGTTAGACTCTGAAAACAGAGAAATGGATTGGGTTAGAAAGTAAGAAGAGACAGGGAAGGGAAATTATTGAGCATTGCAGACAGAAGAGACAACAGCCTTGTCAGTACCGTCATGGTCTGCTCAATGGCATTTTTATCGATGTCAATGAACGCGATCTCTTGACCCAGTATTTTGATGTAAGCAGACACCAGAGGGTTCTCGGGAGGCAGTTCTTTCCATCCCAGAAGCTGTGGTGTTAAGGAGAGATGGGGAGAAAGGGAAGAAGCAGATGATGTCATTTAAAATACAGTAATGTATTAGAGTGAAGAGTAAATCCCATCTGAAGGATGCTAACCATGGTTCCTTTGCCAAAAAACTATTAGACAACTACAGGTCTGACCCAATGTGGCCTTTCTTAGGTTGCAGATCTGACATCAGTGGGAGTTTCCCTGTGTAAGGTTAAGGTAAGGACTTGGTAGTTTCTGCTGCTGTAAGTAGTGGGTGACACCCAAGAACTCGTGAACAAAAATCTTGTTCAATAGTAATTTTAAAGAGGAAGAGCAAGCACTAACTGGGTTTTAACATATGTTTTAAACTAGATGAATTTTGGCTACCAGCACCGTCCATCTTTTGTACTGCAGGTTAAGGGCTGACATATGTTGAGTGAGACGATGGCATCTCTTGACAGCCTAAGTACAGTGTAAGTGTATTTTTCCATGACCAAACAGAATGATGGACTCCTTTCTCACTGAAACATCAAAGGGATGGCTTGGTGTGTGGGGTGTGATGCAACTCGGGTGCTGGCGGGAATTCTGTGTTGCAAACAGGTCAGAAGGGAGCGCAGAGACGTACTGTTTTACCAAGTTCCTTCAGGGTCTTGTGTGTATCATACTCAGCAAAGGGAATATTCTGATTGCTGATAAACTTGGTTAGGCTTTGTGACTGGAGAGCCACCTGTAGGAAACAGAGTCAGGTGTCACAGACCAAGTACAAGAGAGTGGAGGAAAACCTTTGTGCCTAGTATTACACTCACTGAGGCTGCTCTAAATACATACTTCATGAAGCCTTTGCACGTATAAGGCTGTGTCTACCTGGCAGATGACTGCAGGCTATGCCTGCAGGTGCTCTGGATTTGCTGAACCAGCTTTTGAGTTAATCAGCAGGGATAATTTTAGGGCAGCACAAGAGCTCAAGGCTGCAAAGCTTGCTCAAGAAGCTGTATAAAAACCTGCCTGCTCTCACACGGAGCTTCGTGCCTCCCTGGTTGCACTTCTGGCTGAAATTTAATTTCAGATGCTATTTCCCTATACTTACGCAAAATACCCCAGATGCCACGTGACTGTAGGTTGGCAGATGAGTGTTCTGCTGTGTAAGCTGTCCTCTGCTCTCTTAGGTTTCATGCCTATACTGAATGTGTTCATTGATGAATGCATGTGTCAAGAAACCCAAATAAAAGAAACTTAAGTAAAATCATAATCATTATCTAAATATTCTTTCACATCCGCCCTCACAGCCAGAGGTGGAATTAAATGCTACATCACAGTCCAAGTGGCTCAACAAGTAATACTATCTGTGGCTGGCTTGCATCTAGCTGGCTGTTTTAATGTAATACTTACCTCAATAATATCCGTTGCAGTATTTGCATAATATCCTCTTACTTTTGTGATTATATCAGATGGAAATATGCTGTTGGGACTGTTCATGAGGTAGACCCTCCAAATGGCACCAGCCTGATATTTAGCTATGACAGGAATAAAAAGCAGCAGAGATTTTGGTTAGGGTTTCTGAAGTGTCTGGTGCACATAAGCCACCTCAGGTACATGCCGTAGTAGATCACAAGGAGTACTTCAAGAATTCAGTCCTCCAGGTCCTGTAGGTTGCAACCTCAAAAGGAGAACTTTGTTCTAGGCCAGAGTCAATTCAATCACAGTGACTGAACAAGGGAGCCTAAATCCATGTGCAGGCACCCCTTTCTGCAGCAGACACCCAGAGAGTAGTAGAACACCCTATGGGGATTTTTTATGTTAGGAGGCTCTTGTGCTTTTTATATCCAAAGAGTACACTAAGCTCACAGGCTGTGATTAGATTTTAGGTAAAAATCATGGAACACAGTAAGAGGCATTTGGCTATGTTAGCAAAAGCAGTGAACAAGGCACCTGGTACTCACGGGAATAATCACCAACATGAATGACCTTGCTGTAGCGATAGCTCAGCCTGTCAAGTCTGGGACTCAGTAGTTTGATGGCAATGTTGCAAGAAGCAGATCTGAGTAATGAAAGAGTTAAGATCATATGAAGTTAGTCGACTGGGAACAAATTCTTAGAAAACCGCAAGAAAAGAATCACCATTTGCTACTAAAAAGTCCATTTCTTCCTCTACTTACAGATTATAGAGCTGTGGGATCCTTCCTGCTGCCAAAGCCTTCATGTGCGAATATGTGAAACTGGCTACTTGTAAACTGGGCTCCGTCAGCAGTGAGCTGGCCATGGCTGTTACAGTTGGAAGAGCAGGCTTAGTTTCAAAGAGTACAATACAAGCCACCATTCGGACATTAGGAGCAAGTGTGTTGTCCATAAAGACCTGGAGAGTGATCTCCCTTACCTAGAGGAGGAAAATACAGCCTGTGAGTACCTTATAACTTCTCATTGATGAGTGGTTCCTAAACTGTGCATGTGTGACCTGCAGTGAGTGGAGAACTAAATCCTAGAGGTTAGAGCATGGGACATATCACAGAAAATGAAGATATTGCTGGGTGCACAGTGAACAGGGCTGGAAGAAACAACAATTGGTTGTGGGCCTGGTGTTACAGCTACTAAAGCAACCTCTTTCCCAGAATATCAGTGAGGATGACAGGAAACTGCAGTGTGGGCAGCTGAGAAATCTGTCCAGAGTTGCTAACATAACCTGATGACTTTGTTATTCCTGAATCACTAAGTCAATACAGATCACACCCTATAAGATATTCGTTTAAGTGATAATTTTAGTTACTTTTGCAGGAGCTTTTCTGGCAATTTTCCTCAAGGCCAATACAGCATCAGCATGAATTCTGTTTGGTAATGAAGCTGCAGCCTGGGAAAATGTTGGCAAAAACTTCAGGATGCGCTTGATACTGGCCGTCTCTCCTGCATTGCCGATGGCTTTCAGGGCCAATGCCATGTCTTTAGCATCACCTTTGCTGATGGCTTCTGTAGCAAGGTCGTGGAGTGGCTGCAAACAGAGCAGACTGTGTTAATCTTTCTGGTAACGACCTTGTAATAACGCATATTATTGTAATATGGCAATATATGCATTGCCATAGCAATCGAAACTACTACAACTGATACAAAGCCCAGAATAACTTTTTCTCCCAGTAAAAATCTCATTATCATCATTGTCAGGATGCCAAATGCAGAACATACAAGCAAACCTGGTTTTCTCCTTACACACTGTTGTAATTGACTTTAAATTTTGCCTGAGCCTGAGCACAGGAGACAATCCTAGGTGGATGCCTGCACCAAAGAGTGTTCCCAGCTCAAGAGCAGCCCTGAGCTGCTGCTGGGTTCAGTGGTTCCCTGGGGCACCTCCATGGGCCCTGCCAGACTGCAGCTCCCAGGGTCTACGCAGCTGCAGGATTACACTTGTGTATTTTTCACTTCCTATAGTGATAGCAAGTTTACTTAAACAGCTTTGCTGTTCTGAGCAGACGAATTACCCTTCTGGTGGCTTGGCTTTGTTTCACTCTTTCAGGAGACTTCAACACATCAAACACCAACAGGCCATCTCAGTGCTGTGGTCCTACTGAGTAGGGAGCCAGAGCACCATAGTCAGAGGACAACATCCTGAATATTTCTGACAGTGATATGCAGTTATGTAGCAGGGCCTCTTTGGAAGCCCTAACCTATGACATAGCTAGAGCTTTGCTTATATTCACACTGCCTTTTTAATGGATTTTTTAAGTACGCTCCGCCTAATATGAAAGTAGAGGGAAGAATCATAACTATTTTGCTTAATTCCTGAATTTGTCATACCTAAACTCAGTTTCAGGTAGTCTGTAATATCCATTGTCCCCACAGGCTTCTAGCACTTACATTTGAAATTCTGAACTGTTAAGACCAGATCTTTCAAAGGCACCAACTTGGGGTTTCATTTTGTCTTTGCGATTTTGCAGGCAATCACAGCTAAGAGTGAGGCAAGTTACCTCACTGTTATCAGCAAGTTTCCTAATTGCCAGCATAGTGAGAGCTAAATTAGAGCTGTTTTAACAATTTCTTCACCCCTCGTGAATAAGAAAGGAGAGTCACCTACCTGAAGAAGTTCATCTGGACAAACTGATGTTTGAGCACAGTATTTATTTACCATGCTGCCGTATCCCAGGTAAACAATTATTCGATGCATTGGTAATTTCCGGATTTGGGGACAGGTCAGAAAAGTCTGCAGGAGAAAGAAGCAGTAGTCTTTAATAACTCTTGTAATTAGAGTGGTATTTAGTGAAAATTGCATTTGAGAAATTGTGGTTTAAGCCCAGCTGGTAACTCAGAACTATGCCATCAAAATGACTGGAGAATAGATAGAAATTCTTCGGATTTTTCCTAAACAATTTCAGAAGTGAAATCAAACTTTAGTCATTTAGGTACAATAAAAGTAAATGGACTCACTCCAGTTATACTGTATGTATTCAGATTTTGGTTACGTGACGTGAGTTTCTTGACTGTGAGGGTGGTGAGACACTGGCACAGGTTGCCCAAAGAGCTGGTAAATGCTTCATCCCTGGCAGTGTTCAAGGCCAGGCTGGACAGGGCCTTGGGCAACATGGTCTAGTGTGAGGCATCCCTGCCCATGGCAGGGGATTGGAGCTGGATGATCCCAAGGTCTTTTCCAGCCTTAACCATTCTCTGATTCTATGAGTTTGTCTATTAAATATATATAAATATTTCTCAATAGCAACTTCTTTAGGATTTTAGAGTCTTAATGTCAAATATCAAAACCATTACAAATTTTGGCAACAAGTGTATGGAAACGTTTTCTACAGCATTTCCCGTTTTTGTTACTACCTTGCATTTTACAAATTGAGAAGGAAATATGTTGCATCTTTCACTTATAATCCTGTGAATTCACCTTTAAAAAGGAGTAAGAGGGAAATAGGAAGAATGATGTGTACTCACTGAGGCAATTTCTAAGGTTTGCTTGTTGATTGAAACAAAATGGAAGGCAAGAGGGAGTGTAACAGCTATTTCCCAGATGTTCAGCTTCTCATCATGAATTTTTTGCTTCAGGAATCTGAATGTGTCAGTAGCTCCAGCAGCACAGGTGGCACTCAGGAACCAGTGCCTGCCACAGGGAGAAGGATTCATTACCTCCATTGTCCAGTGTGCCTATGATTGGAAATCCTGGCTGAAGGCAATACAGTTACCTGTAGGAAGGGTTGCTGCCAAACAGCATCCACAAAGACTCAATTTGATCAAAGGTCACTTTACGAAAAAGCTGGATCATTTGTAAGAATTTGGCTGAAGCTTCTGTAGTGGCTCCTTCCTCATTATTCTGAACTAATTGTCGCAGTGTTTCTGTTAACTATGGGAAAAACAGACAGTTGGAAGGTTCCATGTCTAAAATAATGATGTGCTGACCTGTTAGCCTTAGAAATAATGAAAGAGTATGAAAAGTAAGCCTCTAATACCTGTAAATCTGGATTTTTAATCCTTATTAAAGGAATTGGCATCTGGAGTAGCTCTTCTGAGAAATGATAACGAAGACTCCCCTGGTTTTGCAGCTGAACTTTGGGTGCACTGAGAGGAGTCCTTTTAATGCTGACCAAAGACAGTTCTTGTCTTCAAGGGAAAGAAGGATATTCATCAGTAGCCTTTAACCACATTGTGTGCATGGAGGGCATGTACAGCAGTTGTAGCAGACTGAGGGGCGCACAGCAGGACCATTGCATTGACTACAAATGGATTGTGGACTTCTCTGTTTATGCATTGCTCAGGATTATCAGTAATAGAACTGGTGAGAGCTTTCGTTAGAGTTTGTCAGGGTCTCTGGGAGATTGGGTAAACGTTTCAGGTGGCCCAGCAAACCCCCCAGACAGCAGGGCATGGGACCTGGCTCAGCATTCCAGGGGATGTGGTGCCCTGGCTTTTTGCAGCCTACAGGCCAGTTGCTTCTTGTTAACTTGCAGATCAACAGCAAATATGTTTTAGGGATCTCCTGGTTCTGATAATCACAGCTAACATAAAGACATGTACAGTGCTTACCTTGCCTCCATAGCTGTTGCCCCATTGCGCTCATTGAAGGGAGAGATCTGGTACACCTGCTGAGACGCAGCAGACGTCAACGATGTCCCACTGTCATCATACTTCATCATGTAGGTGAACATCACTGTGCCCTTCATGTTTCTGATTTTCTAGAAGTGCAAAGAGACCCACTCAGAAATACAAACAGGCAGTAGTTAACTATCACTGAGTTAACTACTCACACATCACAGATGAGTCAAACTCCCTACTAGCATGCACCATGATGCATGAGTGTTTAGCAGTGGCTTATGCCCAAGCATGGCAGCAGAGCTGTGCACTGCTCATACCAGGGGGCAGGTGGGGCAGGGGCGGATGTAGGACATTCCTATGTTCTTCACTGCTTTCTCCTGGCAGTCTGTCAGGTCCTTGCTTTTGTAAATGATGGCACGGTTATTCTTGCTGTCATCCTGGATAATGTATCTGGTTCGGCAAATGCCTTCGATCCCAGCCTGTGAGTATTGATTAAACACAATGAACTTTCCACTTGCAACAGCAGTAAATAGGTTAAAGAAAATTGCCTGGGAGGTGTATGTACAGCCAAGTTACTATTTAACAGTAAAATGAGAATTAAAGTAAAATTAGAATGGAAAAAAACAAACCTCCTGTAGTTCATACACATTTTGTGACTTTTTGATGGTTATCTGCACCATGTTCAGAATCCCTCTCACTAGGTTAGTGCACAGGATGGGACAGTCCTCAGGAGCAAAAATACTCCCAACCCTTCCTTGAGTGTATTCAAACTTGAAGGCTTGGCTGAAGCATGCAGCAAGGGTCTCTGAGAGCCTTGAAGATGGGGTGAAGGAGTCTGTGGGCCAGAAGCCGTTGTATTCCTCCAGCTTCGGTGACTGAATCTGTAAACAAAATTAAGAAAACATTTGTCCTGTTCACCATCAGTTCGAAACAGTGCAATAGGGAAACTGGACATTTCCAGTCCATAGCCAGGCACAAGCCACTTGCCCAGTACCACAGGAAATGTTTTTCTCAGACTCCTGTGCTGGGCCTAGGAAGTTTCCTTGAAAACACAGTTTCCATGAAGGATCTCTGCCAGAAAAATAGGATTATGCAAACAGCATTTAGCGCTTCAGCAAGTCTGGTGAAGCTTGCTGGGTGAGTGAACCACCAGCTGCCAGCAGTCTGTACGGAAAGGATACTCACCCATTTTCCCCACATGTCCAGTGAGGTCTCCCTTCAGTCTGCAAGGCAGCCGAGCCAGTGCTCAAGCTGCTTATTTAAACATGTGGGAACTATTTTGGTTGCTGCTTTAGGTCTAGCATGTCCCAGAGCTCCAGAGCTGTGGCACAGCGGATGAAGAAACAGAGTTGACTGCAGATCTCGCATGGGAGATGGGCCAGCGGGAGCTGAGTCTCTTTCCTTGGATGCAGCTGTCATCATTTTAAGCTTACCAAGCTGTGAAAGCTTGCACACAAGTCCTTGACTGCTACCTAGTGGGAAGCACATGACTGCATGCACATACATATCTAGGCACATACATACCTAGTCACATACATACCTAGTCACATACACACACGTCATCCACTCTTGTACATAAAAGTACATGTTCCTAAATAGAGGGAAATGGTGTAGGTTTAGTGCTCTGATTTATTCTAGGCCTTTATAGTCAGTGCTGCAAGGGTGGCTTGCCTCTTGACACCTTTCTCAAATTAAAGCCTACCCAAGACTATTGTCTGCAATTGCTAAAGTTATAGCAACTCTAGCAAGGTACATGGAGCGTGCAATTGCAGCAGTGTGTAAAGTTTGATATCAGGTATTCCTTCAAGCTGTTTCAGTAATATATGCAAGGAGTACAGATTGAGTAAACTCCAAGGATGAACGCTAAGGGCACCTCTTACAGCTTTCTCCCCACGTGGTGTCTTCTGGATCCCTTTTTCTGTTGCCAGTATTTTAAACCACTTGGTTTAATCTTTTCGATGAGTAAAAGTGCTTCCAGATCTGATATCATTATGCCAGACACAAGCATTACCATTACAATTCTTCATGTTTGAATTAATGCCTATGTGAAGAATATCAAAAGGAAGATGATGGAGACAGGTGGATCTTCCTCATGTGATATCTGAATTCCAGCACTGATCTTTTCTCAGGCTATAGACCAGGTTGAAAAACATGGATATTTCAAGCATGAATTCTCGTTTTCATACTCAAGCTTCATAATGCCTTAATGAAACAATATTAATATATATGTTGTATATTAAGGACATTTCTTCAAAGCAGCTGCCTGCTGTAGTTCCATATAGAGATGAACCTAAGGCAGCTTTTGTCAAGGAGAAGTGCTGATGGCCGCAGCTCTGGCTCCCCCCCCCCCAGAAGTGGGGGCTATGAGGAAGCCTGTGGTACTGTCTGTAGGTCACTACCAGTAACCAAAAGCAGTTTGGCTGCACCTGTAGACACTTCAGTGATGCCCTCAGCTCTCCCCCAGCATGACTCGGGGGTATAGGTACAAAGCTCAGTGCCAATGCCCACACCTCTCCTCGTGCTGGGGATATCATAACTGCCTGGGCAAAGCTGCTTGGCCTGACATTTGGCTTATGGGGTCATCTTGGCACTGGGCAGGGCCCTAAGCTTTCATGTGAGCTCTGCATCCTTTGTTGTTTATTTTACCAGCCCGGAGGTAAGAACCACCACCTGATGCAGGCGGGCGGGTGGGTTCCCTCATCCATGGTGGTTTACCTGGAGAAGGTGGTCGCTGTGAGACACATGGCTGATCTCCACCTTGCAGGTCAGCTTCACTCCAGCCATTGCCATGCCTCTGTTGGGCAGCCCGTGCAGGATGAAGCTCTCATAGCTATACAGGTAAGTCTTGCCAGCATGAAAAATGGGCTCTATTTGAAAACAAAAGATATAACAGAAACTTCTCCTTTGCTATGGCTGTTGTGATGTAAGTTGCAAGAATCCCAGCAAAGAAGGGTGAGGCTGCTACCACCAAAAAATAGATGAGAGCAGTGGGCAAGGCATGGCTGCAGGGGAGGGCAGAGTGGGAGCTGCTCACTGGCGGTGGGAGTGCACTTACCAAGGTCCTGCTTCTGGGCCCCTGTGTGGGAGGAAAGAGAAGGATGCATGAGAAAAAAAAACCCATCTCTGTGGATCCTTTAACTTATGATTCATTTACTCAGTATGCTAATGGTTGGCAAACAACCAGTAACAGGCTCCCAAGGTGCACCCCACACCCCAGGGACACAAAGCCCATGGCAGCCCCACTCACTAGCTGCTCCTTGCTTGGCTTTTCCCCTGCTGTTGATCTTAGGCACAGAAATCTAACAGGTTGCAGCAAAGTCATAAAAGGGCCTCAGCAAATTCAGCTGCAGATATCTCTAAAAGGCCCAGAGGAGATGCAGTTTGCTCAGGATTGCAGTCGCCATCATCAGTGCTGGGAAAGCTTCAACTTACCCACGAGGGTGAGCACCAGGGCCAGGATGAGTCCCTTCATGCTAAAAGCAACTGAAGACTGCAGAAGAAAATGTGTGGCTTTTATAGAAGAATTATTAACAGGCACAGTGAATTTTGTTGAGTTATCAACTTTTTATCAACCACTCAAGCCCTTTGAGGGAGAGGGGGTCGGGGAGAAGGTGCCAGCTGCTTTCCCTGAGCCAAAACCATCACAGACACTTTTGTTCTTACTTCACCAACTGAATGCACTGAAAGTAACTTTAGAAACAAGTGTTTGAAAGTATTAAGGTACGGTTAAAGTCAAAATATTTATCATGCAAGAAAAGCTACTGATTGTCCTTATTCACTGGAAGCAGCCAGTGCTATTGCAGTCTGTGCTGACTTTGCCCAGGTTACCCTGACCTGACCATAAGGCACACAGCTTATCTAACTGATATCCCCTGCAGGATTGTGCAAAATGCCCAGGCAGCCCTCTTGTGACACCGGGCCATGCCCGCTGCTGCGAGCAGGACAGGCTGTCACCACAGTGCTGCTCTCGGGGGACAGTGGCCTCACCCTGCGACACAAACCTCCCGTCATTGTCACAAGGCCATGGCTAAACACCACTGAAGCTCGTGCTTCCTTCACCTGCCTTCTCTTACAGGGCTAAGGCATCAGCCCCTTTCACTGTTGGGATTAGCCATGCGAGGCGGAACAGGTGAGGCTGAATGGGCCCTACAGACACACGCCTCTTGGTTTACACAGGTGCACAAAGTGCAGCTCACCCAAACCCGTTTCACATCACGCAGCAAGGGGCGGCATCTTCACCCCACAGTGGAGCTCCCCTCTCCCATCGGTAGGCCTTTCCCCTGTCCCTTTGAGCAGACCCACAGGTCCTTCAGGCTGCTCCTGGCTCCGGGGTTTGGCCTAGTCCCTGGATCCCCTACAGCAGGGGCATGGAGATGGGCTCAGCCAGAGCCTCCTGGACCATTCCCATCAGGAACCTGCAGGAGGAGGGTTCTGGCAGCTTCAGGACTGAGGGGTTCACGTTGCTCACCAGCCTTCTCCTCTGTGGGTGAGGAACTGGAGCTGCTGCCCAGGTCACTGTGGGAAGGGAATGGATGCAGGTCCTCAGCAGCAGATCATGGCTGCTATCCAGGACAGCTTCGTTTTCACAATGCTCTTTAGCTGATGGGGGTTTTATAACTGGCGGTTGGGGTATAATTTATGTCTGACAAACTAGAGCAAAGATTACATCTATAGGGTAAAAAATAATAATTTTCAAGCATGGCAAATACTTCACCATGTTTTTACCAGCACTATAATCTGGTCCCACTTGGTTTAGCCCCTTCTTGTGTAAAACTGATGGCCCATGTTAGAAAAGCCAAGCCATTCATTAATGAATAGTGTCATGCCTTTGCAGATTTGGTATATGGTAAATGTAGCTAAAGGATTTGAGCACACAGCTGGTGGTGACTGGTAATTAAGGCTCAAAAGCTAATGTATTATGGTGTAACTATGCAGCTGCAGGCTTTATTATAAACAAAAACCCACCTTGCAAGCAGTGAGGACTCGAGGTCAGTGGCAGCACAAGCAGAAGAGCTTGATGCGATCTGCTGTGATGGCAGATTTAATGCAACAATGCTTGTATTCAGTGTCTCAAAATTGTAACACTATCACTGAAACACCACACCACAACAGTGACACTGCCAAGTGTGCATGAAATAAGGGTCCCCCCCGGGGACTGTACAGGCTGTGCCTGGCTCCAAGGGCAGGCTCTTCCCAGAATCCCCACGTCCCCCATTCCACCACATCCCACGCTCTGGGCAGCAAACATTGCAGCCCTGGCCATGGTGCTGCCATGGCATGGCGTCATCTATGCTTCTGCTCCAGGTGTAGGCAAAAAACCTGTCTGTGAGGGGTTCACCTTCTGGGGTTTCTTCATAGAAATGAAAGTCAAGTCCTATAAAAACATTTTGAACATCGATAACAACTTCAGCACCCAGGCTCTCTGCCCAAACACTCAGAGCCCTTTCACGCTTCACGTTTCTGCAAAGGGTATAGCCTGAATTAAAAAAAGAAAGCGAAAAGAAAGAAATCCTAAGAAAATCGTGAAGGTGATGAACTACTTCGCTGTGCCCAGGAGCTGCCCTGGACAGCATTTCCTTCGAGCTGTACTCAGTTCTTTCTGCAATGGCAGTGGAGCAGAGGGGCAGAGGCTGGCTGGGGCCTCCCCACAAGCCTTCACAAGGTTGACACCCACAGTCTGCATTCCCCCACAGCCCCATGGGTGCTCTGACTGCCATGGTGGCTGGGCGATGCTCACCCACAGGTCTGCTGCCTATCTCACTGCACCCCTCACACCTGAGCACAAGGGGAGGAAGATACCAAAAACTGTGCTCCAGCCTCAGCAGGCTGGGAGGAGGGGAGCAGTGGGGGCCAGCCCCACTGGAACTGGGAGCTCATGACAGAGACCCCTAGAGCCCATTCCCCTGGGGCCATGCAAAGCCCTGGCTTCGGCTGGATTAAGCCCCCGGGGTTACCTGGAATGTCTGTGCTCCATGTGACTTCCCATCGCTGTACTGGACTTCCAGGCAACCAGCAAACCCACCAGCTCATCGCTATACTGCTGCCAGGTAGTGCCCAAACACTGCCTGCCTTTAGCTCCCCACCCCTTTGCAGTGCAAGGCAGCATGACAGCATTTAAACCGTATGTCAATGTACATTTATGCTTGTCTCTCAAAGATAATGTCCTTTGTACCAAAAGAAGTAACTTCCAAACTATAAAACTCACATCCAAACAATGAAACTCACATCCACTGAAGGTACAAAAGGTGCTGGGGAAAGCAGAATGACACAATTTTTACAGAATGCTAAGTGTTCTCAAGAACTAGCCAGTGACTACCTCTTCACCCTACATGGGCATAGGTAAGTGCCACTTTTCTTCATTGCTTTCTACTGGTTTTAGGAATCAAATAACTTGCTTCAATTTTTTCTTTCTTTTCCCCAGTAATATACTGAAGAGCTCCATTTTTATCTATTTGGTAGGATCACATTCTGCTTTGCATTAACAGACTTCAATGTTATGTGTGTCCAGTCAGTAACTAAAAAGGCTGGACTGGATGTGTGTGTATTAATTGAATGAATGAGGATGAATTATGGCAGATAAACTTAGGAAAGTACAATACCATTCCTATTGAAAATTGTGCAAAAATGGTGACTTAAGCAAGCAGGAAACACCTTCCAAATCCACTGGAATCCTTTGGGCTCCAGCACTCACAGCAGATGAGCACATCCCTCACCAGTACCCAGAGAGCCCTGCAGCGGGTGTGCAGGAGGCTGATGATGGCCACAGAAGATGGCTTGTGCTGGGCACAGGGGCTGGGGCATCTCACCCAAAACACAGAGGTCTGGCTCCGCTTCGGACCCTTTGGCAGGTGGTATATTTGGGTAGCTCCACCATGTCCTGTCCAAAGTCCCCTAATTTGCACTAGCTTCTGCATGTAGTGCCTCAGAAGCATAATATGTTCTTGACTCTCAGAGCAGCCTTGTTCAGTAGCATGACATTCAGGCTTAGTCTCTGATCTTCTTGTTCCCACTGGCAGCACTGGCACACATGTAGTTATTGCAGACTACCACAGCTGTGTGGCTGCTGCACCACACAGAAGTGAGCAGTTGCTGCTCTGAGTGCACAGGGAGGCAAGCACTGGGAGACACAAGCAGCAACCTCCTATGACAGCTACCCAACCCATACCTGTGATGGGGCCTGACATGGACACGTGCCTGGTGCACAGAAGACAGTCATAGACTCAAGAAGCCTATGAAACTGGGGATGAAGAGAAGCAACACAGACCTCTGCTTCCATAACCAGCAAAATAAGGAAGCCTTCATCATTTTTCCATGCATGGATTTATTACCAAATCAGATATTTATAGGGAATCATAACAGTTTCTACAATAATAAAGTTTAATACTTTAAATTACTTGGGAAGATTCCACATATCCTTAACGCTTAATTTAGTATCTCTATTACTCCTTAGGATGAGTTTTCTTACACCACGCAATAAAAATACTGAAGTGTTTCTGTTTTTTCCTGTGTTGCAATGTACAGATTCACGCACTGCAGTCTTCGTTCTCACAAGAACATGCTATGTGTGCATCAATAGTGTCCTGAATATCCTCTGACTTCTGGTCGAACTTTGCCTGTTTGTCTGTCAGACTGGTAGCAGAATCTGATGGGCAACAAGAAATACAAATAAGCAGTTTACCTCAGAAGTCGTTTTGCAAGGTACAGTATTTACCATACACTAGTCATTAATTACAGCAGGCTTGGCTTCTCCTCGCTGGCTCACATATTTATATTTGCCTAAGAAGTCACACAGAGAGGTTCCAGAAAACCCACTTAATTAATAAGGCAGTTCTACCTTTAAAACTACTACTTCCATGTAGAATTTTATTAATCATACATTTAGGGAAGGATATTATGGTCTTAAAGGAAACCTGGGACACAGAGACAAACCTGCCATCTATATAATCTTTATCTACCTTATCTAATCTCATAATCTAACACATACCTATAAAAAGGACATCCTCCTATATTGCTGCACCTGTGTGCAGGAATCTTGTCCACGCCTGCCCTTCTATTGCCTAAATCAGTTCAGTGAAATAGGATCACACCCAAAGTGTGATATATAAAAATATACAAGGTGAGGATCCCTGTTTCAGGGTACTGCGCATGATCAGATGTGGCTGAATCCTCACAGGCTGTAACACACAGCTGTGCTGTTACTCTGACCTTACCTTGGTAGCTCAAAGCACCATGAAAGGGAGTTCAGTTTGGATATTAAATTTTGGTATAATGAAAACCACAGTAAAATTACATCAAAAACCCATCTCTCTCACTAAAGGAAGTTTTACATAGTAACGTAACAGGAAAAGGTCTTCAGTCAATATTGCAGTAAGTCTTTAGCTGTGAATGTATTAGATTATTCATACAGTTACAGTGCAGTAACTGAGTCAAGGCACAAACTATTAAGTATTTTGTGCAGCTCCTATTCAGTAGGATTTCTGTTGATTTACCTGCTGGGAGACAGTGGAAACCAACAGTGACAGGAGTAGTCTTGGTGGCAGAGCATCCTTTCATACAGCGCAGCACAGGCTCTGTAGAATAGCACTTGGACTCTACACCCGCAAGCTGAACGGTCTTCTCAAGTTTCACAAATGAGCGCCTCAGTTTGCAGACTGTAACACAATCATTGGTGATAGTTTATGTACTTACATTCAAAGTCTTCAGATCTCCCCAGAAGGACCCATCTGCCAACACTGGTGATTTGCAACTTGCCTCTGTGAAAACTGTATTTTGATCAGAAGTGAAGCAGCATAGCTGACTTTGGAAAATGTTTATTATAAAATACACTGGACTTTGTTCCTACATGCTAATCTAGAAATAAACCAGTTGCATTTGAAATTAGCTTTTTGTAGCTCCCTATTGAATTAGCTGATTTAAAAAGCTACGTAAACTTAATTTCAAATGCAACTGGTTTATTTCTAGATTAGCATGTAGAAACAAAGTCTAATGTACTTTATAATAAACATATTTCAAAGTAAACTGGCTTACTGAATAGCTGTAAAAGAATTTGAAAGTGTTGAATACTCAGCAGTGGAAGTAAAGGGTGGGGGGGGATTTCTGACCAAATAAAAGTAATCACTGAAGAATTACGCTATTACCACTGTCATTCAGACACAGAATTGCTGCTGAGAGAGATCAAAAGTCATTGCTCCCAGCCAGTAATATTGAGCTCATTTTGGATTCCCAAGACAAGCAGTTACATGTGTGTGAGAAACTAAATGGACCACAATTTATTCCTGATTATAAGCTTTAGTCTCTAAAATCCCATCCATTTCTGCCATATGTTAAAAGGAAACACAATATGTGGTCACTACCAACCATGGGATTGTTATTGTGTACTTGCATGTGGACTCCATAGCCATCTAGAGCAAGTCTGATGCCCAGTGTAAGTGACAAAGACATAGAAGGATAAGAGTTAATGCACAGCTGAACATATAGAAGCCATCTCCAGGGATCAAGGAAGTCCTTCCAACCAGGACAAGTCTTCACAAAGGGAATGCGCTGGTTCTCCTTGCAGCACTATGTAATGCTGTTGCATCAGAACCTCAGCTGACAGCATCAGCACACCATAAGATCCTAATCTACTGAAACACTTAAAAGACAGCTTTTTTATTTCAGCAACGTAATTAACTCCCTGGAACTGTTCATGCACTTGAATGCTTTGCTTGACAGGTTGCACTAGTCCAATAAAATCAGGTGGTCAGACATAGTAATCATTACTAATCTCCATCTGATTTTTTGATGAGTCAAATGCTGGAAATTGATGTCTGGAAAATGCTGCTATGCCTAAATCAAAGCATTCCATGTGAGTTTATCCTCTTATATTTCTTTTCCTGATCTTCTAAAATACTTCAAAACTGAAACAAAGATGTCAACTGACTGGTGTATTTTGTTAACTTTGTATTTTAGTTAACTTGAGATTTCTTACTTCTTTCTAAACAGGCAAGTAATTTTAATACTTAATATATTAGTTAATAATGAATTCTTATAAAAAAAATTATTTCCAAAATATTTACAGATTTAATATTTTATAAACAGATTCTACATTTTCTAAACAACTGCAATAATATTATATTAAATTTATTAGAGCTTGCATACCTCCTGTACATGGCTTTTCCTCCAAAATCCAAGAATGTGCAAAGCTCACTGCATCTTTAGCTAGATATCCATTGGGCATCCGATATTCTTCTTCACATTCTGCATCATATTTTCCACATATCCCACACGTTTTCCCTGCCATCCATAAAGCAACTTGAATCTGTGAGAAAAATAGTGAGAACCATTTCAAGTTAGAAAAAAGTAACACCTGTGGAGCAGATTTTTGCTATCAGGTCTCTTCCAGTATGAGCGAATACACAAACATTTAAAATGTCTTTGGTAAGAATTCAAAAGATCTGACTGTCAGATGGCAAAGCCCTGTGGTGCTGCAGTGTCTTTAACTGCTCCAGCCTTTAATACCTACTGTGCCAGTCTGGTATGTTAAGTTATTAATAATCTAGACTATTAGTAGGCTGAAGCTTTTGCTTGATGGATGTTTTCATAGTACAGGAGATAGATATAGTATGGTTTACTGATTTCTTACATTCTGTTTTCACATTATTTTTAGTGCAGCCTTTAAAGCATTCATTCGTCTTAAAGAAGGGCTTCATTTTTGCTGATTTGAAGATCTAAACAGCTGTAAGAGCAGTGGGCAGGAGCTGAAACTCATCTTTATTGCAAATGCAATGCTGACACACATACCTGTACTGCAAGAATAAGGTATTTTTGTTGGTGAAAGATTCTCACTTCTGCTCAGAAATAAAGAGCAGGACTGTGCAGACCTGTAGTGTCATCTTCCCTTTGGATCTTTTTTTGGGCCCTGCACAAACTTGGCTTTGCCACTGTATACTCTTGCACTCATACATACAGATTTAAGGGAATCTATGGAAATTTCTCAACACACAAGCTTATGAATAGGTAGAAAGATACCTTGAATGTGTATCCATCAAAGTACAATTTGTCAATGCCATAGGCTGGGGCAACAAGTACAAGCCACTGATTTTCACTGTAGATCCACAAAGGAGCACCTGGAAGTAAACAATATCAAACAAAGCAAAACTGAATCCAAAACAGACCCAACTTAGCTTCTTTAAGAAAAAAAGAAAGCAACTGTCATGTTTCTAAAATGTTATTTTCCTTGAAATTCCTCAATTTTTCTATTCAAGAAACAAAACTTACAGCAAAACAATGTAGAAAAGTGTAAAAAACATCTATAAATATTAGGTGTTTGTAAATGGTGGAAAACATTTTAATGATCAGGGGTTTATTCATTTTTCTTTGGATTAGTAACATACTCATATCTGTTTCTAGAAATTATTAGATCTGCCTATATTATCTGTATAGTTGTACAGATGTACAAGGCCCTGAGTATATTATACAGGAGTAAGGAAATACGAAGAACACCATGACTGTCACTGGAGCCATTTCTACCACAATTATAACTTCCCTAGGACATAAGAAATAGGACAGAGCTCAGCACTTGCAGTTGCTAACACAGTCAGTTAGATGTAGCCCAGTTCAAATACTGCAGCTCTACAGGAAATACCTGCACTGTATATAGTCACTCACTGCATAGGACAAAATGAAACAAGGTCCTCCTGCACCTTTTTCTCTTTTTCCTAAAACATGTGAAAAAGAAACAACAGGTGCTGCTTCACTTACCAGCAGATGCATATGAAACATTCGTTGTGGGGCTTTCTATCCCATCTACCAGCAGTTTCACTTGTCCTCTCACAGGGCGCATATCAATTTCACTGTTAACAAGAAGAGTGTTCATACCCTGTTTGTATGACATTCACATGCATACAGTGACAAAGATATTTTCCTGCCCACTGAGTATCACTGGTCACAGTATAACCTCATTTCAACTACTTAATTACATCAGGGGTATTCCTGTCACATAAGATGCAGGATAACATTATCAGCATCGCATGGAAAGTAAATAAGGGAAATGCTGAAATCCCATGGGCTGCTAACCATAACAGTAAAGCTCAGATCTAAGCTCCTCTGATGTTAAACATGGACAACGTAGTCGCTCATGCTCCCAGCATCTGGCAGGAGTTACTTACTGACTGCCAAGCTTGATGTTGATTGCTTTCAAGTCCACAGCTTCTTCAACATTCCTCATCATCACCAGGAACTTAAGGTCAGAGCTGCAATCCTGAGCCAAGATGTGGTAGCAGTTTGCTGGCATTGTGTAGTTAAACCGAACATCGTTAAAGGTTGTTATCTTGTTGTGGGAAACTGAGCAGCGAGCTGGTTAAATAAAATGCCAGTGAGTATTTACTTCTCCATAAAAAGAAAGTCATTAAATGGAATATTTTATTTTTAGTGCTATATTATTTTAGCTTTATATTTTTTCCACTATGTGATATTTTTGCACGGATTACAGGGGCTTTTGGCTACTAAGCACCCATAAATTCTAAAAAAGGCATGGAAAATATACTCCTCTGTCAGAAAATAATTCCAGAAAGTTTATCGTACCTTGATCCCTGAAATGTTTATGATTTCTGTACTGTATGCATAATATTCTGTCCCAGTTGAACCATCCTCACATTATTATATCACATGTTCTAATTAACTGGAGACAAATAATCCCAGAAAAATTCAGAAGATGCTCAAGTAATTCAGGAGACAGAGGATGCCATGCTTCTGAAACCAATTATACTCTGACCTTTCAAATTCTCGAGCACTGCAGAGGGGGCTTCAGCAAAGAAGTCCCATATGGGAGGCTGCAGCTCTGAAGCTGGTATCCTCGGACCCACAGGGAGTGGCAGGGGAAGCCTCATGGCTTTTTCGTAGAGGATCATCTGAAAAAGAATTCGAAAACACACTCAAAATTGTGCCAGGTATTCACAATTCATATGCAGCAAACAGCTGAGATCAGCTTTTTCTCCTGCTTGGAATTTTATTTCAATTTCTTCTACTTTGGCTGACAAAGACTTTATGTGAACACAACTCATCTGACCATGAGTCCTTTTGCTTCTGCTTACAGTTTTCTCTCATAGTGTGGGTTGTCAGTCAGATATTATTAGGGAAAAAATTATTCAGAGGTGACCACTTCAGAGGTGGTTAGACGAACAGTTATGGAGCTACTACAGATGGAAGCATGTGTCATTATAAGTACCCACAACACTCTGCCTTTCCATGAACAAAATCATTCTATAAATATTCTTGGATGTAATACAAAAAGGTTGAAAATAACCAAAAGTTGCTTTAATCATTTGCACCCAACCTGACGCTTACTTAATTTTTCGTTCTTAGAATTGACCCACTGTAATAAAAATGCAACAGCCTCACTTTTCTAATAGGAAAAAATAGGAAAGTGATAATAATATTTTGCAATTACATCAGGAAGCTTGACAACAACATCACATGTCCTTGGAGAAGTTAGAGCCACGACCACCCTGGCTTGTCGAGAAGGATTCTTGTCTGCTTTTTCAGAGAAGCCCAACATAAACGCAGCCCCAGGAACAAACTTGTAGAACCTTCAAAAATTCAAATCAGAAAGATCTGGTGAAATAGAGAAGCAAAACCCAGCACACATCCCAGCCAGATTGCCTCACATCTGTAAGTAGCATAGGGAGTCTTCAGGGTAACTGATGAGGTCCCATGACCACTCTGCTTTACTTACCAAGTCTTCAGTGAAAGGAAAGATCTGTTCCTCAGTTTTCAGCAATTATGCCCAGTATAAAGATTAGTGTACATTACAGTAGCATGGCTATGATCTCCCACTCAGCTTTTATGTCCAAGTGCAGTATTCAGACAGATCAAAGTATAAAATAATAGCCAGTACTTTAACCACTCACTTTAATCCTCATGAGTGGATGCTGATTTTTCCCAGATGACCGATACAACAGACGAGTATCATTAAAGACTAAAACCTCACCATTCTGCTATGAATCTGACACTTGAAGGAACTTTAGGCCACTCCACTTTCACTTGTGCAGCAGGGTGGGCAGCAAACCGCCCAGTTACCAGCTCAGTTGAAATCTTGTAGTCCTGGCAATTCCGGCCCCATTTCAGATAAGCCTATAATGGAGAGAGAAACAGTCCATTTCTAAATGCATGGAACATGGTTTTCCTGTGGTGCATACAGCTGTGTGTAACTATTTTGAGCCTTACCACTGCCTTGTGAGCATTGAGGACTGAAGCATCAGCACAGAGTTTCCACTTGCTTGAATCTGTGAGGTTTGACACAAATACCTGCACTTGGGGCCTGACGGAGTCAATATCAGCATATACCACAAGCTGGAGGCCTCCTATCTTTTCACCATTACGAATGCCATGAAGAAAAACAGCTAATACTGGTGTTTTAACATCTCCCAGAAACTTAGGCTAAGAAGAAGGGAAAGAAAGTATGCAAAGAATAGAATTATAAAAGAGTTAACATTTTAGATGCAAGATCTAGATAAAAAAATGAAAAATAAGCAACTGTATTGCAAATATGCACCAGCGTATGTACCGCATATAAATACATGCCTATAACATGTATGTCTTTAATGTGCATGGCTCATTCTAGATGAGCTAAAATTTTTGCATTTCCCGAGCTACAGTTCATGCTGTGGAAATATTCATATTGCTAGGTTACAGTAATGACTATATGATTTGAGCTTCATATATTCACCTGCGAAAGAAAGAAAGTGGTTCAATTTGACTAACAATATCGGCTGTCAGCTGTACTCATCACTCATTCTCAGACCAATAACATCCCTCAGCTTTTTGCCTGTCCTCCTTTCTGTCTGTCTGCCTGGTCTGTTGGCTTTCACTTCCCACTTCAGCTGTGAGTTCAGTGGGGCGGGCAGCTACTGTGTTTGTGCAGCACCCTGGCACAAAATATAATCCTTCAGAACGTTGTCTTCACCATCAAGAACCTCTGCCCTTGAGAGCAGGGCCTTGAGCATGCTGTGACCTGTAATTCCTTCACTCCATTGTTAGACTTCATCACGTTGCCCAGTGAGGAAGCCTGCATGCATCAGGCTGAGTGGTGGTGAGGAGCCAAAGTGCTACATGTTGCTTCTGGAGCATGCCTTCCACTGAGGCTCTTCTTAGCCTCGGCCTCCACCACCATCCTTGCACTGGCACTGCAGCACCTCAACTTCCCTCCTTGTTGCAGAGGTCACAGGATCAGTCTCTGCAGCTTCTGTTGGCTAGGAGTACCATGATGGAAGGATTGTGGTGCAAGTAAGAAGGATCCTCACCTCACTGCTGAGAAAAGTGCATATGGGAACTAAGATGCGTGTCTCACTCTTAACTGATAGGTGAGACTTGAGAGGTAGGTGAGACTTGAGAGGTTGTTATGTCTCTCTTCCCATTATCCTAGCTGTACAATTACTGCAAGCACAAGGCCACTATGCCATTTTTCCAAGCTGACAAAATCCCCTAGAAACGATGCAACTAACCCGGGAAGCAGCTCGAGATGAGGCATGACTGGATCTGGTAGAGGCGTACGTGCTGCTAGGTCGTTCAGCTGGGAGTTTTGTTTTTGGGAACTGCAAGAAGAAAACACGTCATGCTGTAGAGGGTAACTTAAAAGCATGCTTGCACAAATTGCACAAGGCAGTGCTGCAGAATACTCTCTGTCCTGGCACTTGGTGTTGGTAAACTTGTGTTCCAACCCTGAACAGCTCAATGACTTGCAATATGCTTTGTCCTGCTTAGTACATGTGATCTAACTCTGAACGATTTTCTTAACTCAAATATATCTCACCCCTCAGAAGAGACATATAAGGAAAGTGTCTAGATGAGAATTCCCTGTGTCAAAAAAATGATGATCAGAGGGAGTCAAATTGAACTAGCCTCTGGATTCAACATGAAAGACTAGAACTGATTCATTTTGCTTATGCAAGGGCCGGATCAACTCAAAGACACACTGAATGGACACACAGCTGAACTTCCTATTTTTTCAGAAACACTAATATCAAGCATACTACTCCTGGCTGGCCCACTCCCTAGGAAGAAACTTCCGCTATACTAACGTACCCTAAAAAATGGTATCCACCTGTGTTTGTCAACACCACTATCCCGGTGTGAATCAACAGTGATTCCAGGCCAAGAAACAAAGTGATCAAAGCCAGTCGAATGACCCAAGCTCTGATGGTAGAATCTTTACTCCTCCAAAGTGCGCATCCCCAGTCCCTTGTACTGCTTTGATAGAACTTTGCATCTAGTTTGCAGAGCCATAAATTGCATCACGTGGAGAACATAAAGGAGAACTCAGCTCTTTGTCGTTATGCAGCTTAGAAGAACCACCACGGTTGATTTGGTGTTCTAAATGTTATCAGTACTGTAATTTTCCTCAAGAGAGACAAAAAGTGGTCTTCCCACAACAAATTCCATACTTAATTTACTGAGGAAAGAAAATCTCACCTCTTGTCTATGCGCTGATTTAAAGCGATACAGATAAATCTCATCATCTTCCTTTGAAAATAAAAAAAAACAACAAAAAAAAAACACAAGAAGATGAAAGTCTCAGAAGAAAAGAAATGCTGTAATTACATTGAAATCTGAGCACTGGGAATTAAGTCAGGATTTTACTAATTATCATTCATACGTGGTTCTGTATGCTTAGTCACAAGCACATAACGCAAGACTTGAAGTAGTGTATATAAAACATGTTCCTACTGCAAAATTTAGACAGAAATATGCAATATATACTCACAGAAAGCAATAAATTAGCAAAAAAATGATTCCATGCCTATAGAAAAAGTTTCACATATTTGAGATGTTTTGAACTAGACATCTGAGCAAGTGATTGCAGGTGTGCTTGCAGAATAAATATTGAAATTTTATGTTGCTAAATTTTACTGTGTCAATTCATAATATCATGATTTATGCAAAGCCAGCTGCCATCAGTAATATGATTCACAAACATTAGCAGCATCAGTCAATTTACTGGCAAAGTTACCCATATTTTGGAATATCTGCTGCTGCTGCCACCTTCCAGATGTCCTGAATGATGCCTATGGCTATGGTGACTCGATGACTCGCTGCTGCTGCTACTGCTGCTGCTACTGCTGCTGCTGCTGTCATTCAGATACCTTGAGTGATGCCTGTGGCTATGGTGACTCGATGACTTGCTGCTGCTGCCACTGCTCCTACTACTACTGCTGCTGCTACTGCTCTTGCTGCTGCTGCTCTTGCCGCTGCTGCTGCTGCTACTGCTGCTACTACTCTTCCTGCTGCTGCTGCTGCTGCTCTTGCTGCTGCTGCTACTGCTGCTACTGCTACTGCTCTTGCTGCTGCTGCTACTGCTGCTACTACTCTTCCTGCTGCTGCTCCTGCTCTTGCTGCTGCTGCTACTGCTCTTGCTACTACTGCTCTTGCTGCTGCTGCTACTGCTCTTGCTGCTACTGCTACTGCTCTTGCTGCTGCTACTGCTCTTGCTGCTACTCTTGCCACTGCTGCTCTTGCTACTGCTGCTCTTACTGCTTGCATCTTTGTTTCTTGCTTGCTTTACTTCACCATTCTCATCTTCATCCACAGCCTTTTTACGATCAGGAGAAGCAGCAGACGATGAGGAAGAGGAGACAGTTGAAGAGGCAGAAGATGAACTGGAGGGATTTTTTGCCTTAGGGTCTATCTCAAGCTCTGTTAGCATAGTGTTTCCTTTCTTAGAAGGTTGCTTCTTCTGATGTCGTGTTTTATTTGCAACCTGCAAAAAACAGTTCAAAGAGAAGTGCAAGAGATGTGATACATCTGGTTCTGTATTTACAAAGTAGAACTTCTCTGGGTGTCAGAGAAGCTGCTCACATCAGCCTTTCAAGGAACAACTTCCCGGCTTCACTCACTGCAGAAGCTGCAAAACTCCCTTATATCCACTCTGCCCAGCTGATCCTTTAGCTCAGCTGATCCTTTAGCTCAGCACAGAGGACCAGCCCAAGCTGGATGCCCTCCAAGCATCAGTCCCTCCAGATGTTGCTTTGGCTTACAGGCCTGGCACTGGCACCTTTCAAACTAACCCCATCCTTGCTTTCACATATCAGCTTTCCACGTGGAACTTCAAATTCTTGGCTTCATCTATGGGAAAGTATTTCCCTCTCCCACGCTCAAAGCCTCTTACCTTGAACACCTTTTCAATGCCTAGAATCTTCTTTAGTTTAGCTTTAATGTCCTCATATGGAGACGACTCATCCTCTTCCTCAGAATCCGAGTTTACTTCATTAATTATTTTGGAAGCTGCTCTGGATCCTGCCTGAATCTCCAGCTGAATTTTGTCAATATCAGCATCTGTTCGAACTACACACCAATTGCACACATTAGAAGGTTATACTGCTTCAAACAGCACCAACAAACCTAAGATGACAAGGCTTGTGCTCAGTGTTGTACCTGGCAGCAAGACTATTTTAGCTTCGTGTTCTCCAATTAATCTGTGCAAATATGTGTTTTTTAGGAAGCTGGCATCTCGGGACCTTCTGGAAAAGCAGAGCTGACAACCAAGGCGATACAGTTTGACGCAAATATCCTGTTTATGAATTTTTCTTCCTATGCCACGGCGAAGATCCTCTTGAGAGCTGTAGGTATGTTTCCTTGGCATGCTGTCAGCTTCTTGCTGCATTGGAGATGAGTATGTGAATACCACTGGGAGCATACCACAGGCAAGAGTAAAACTGCAGATACGTGCATCATGGAGAGGGTAAATATTACTATATAAGCAAAAAAGAATAGGTTACCATTGTGAAACGTTCTCTGGAGGCTCTCTCCGCTGGTTTGAAAGGTTCTTCCACAATATCTGATGAGGCATCTTCTGGAAGAATTGAGCTCCTCTTTTCAACACCTAGTTCTCCTATATTTCTTGATACAGCAAAAGCTTTATGTCTGTTGAGATAGGTGCAAAAAATGGTGAATTATTCTGACCCCTTGTCTTAGATTACTTGAAATACATCCCTGTCAGTATCATGTGACAGCACAGAGATACGATGTTTGAACATAGAGATTTTATATGCAACTATAAACAGAAATATTAAAGACAAATAAAAGTTCATGACAAATACCAGTTTCTTGTACCACAGGAAATTTTCAAAATCAGGATGAATTTAAACAAATTTCCAAAACATGAAAGGCAATCATTTAAAAACAAAAAATTAACCCCCCCCCGAAAGTCAATAAAATAATAATAATAAAAAATTTAACCCACGCAATAACAGGCAAATTAAAATAAAAATTAAATTCCTAAATAAGTTAGGTATCTTTTAACTTTTAACTCCTCTATTTCTCTTCCTTGCTCTTTATCCCAAAAGTTCTGCTACACACTGAGAAGTCATTCTGCCTATCTAGAAACCTCTGTAGGACATCAGCAAATAGCAAACTTGTTAAGGTTTCAGCAACAGGAAGTATTCTGAAATAAGACTACCATACCTTCCAGCCACTATCTCAGTTTCCTCATGGCATGGATTTGTTTCAATCTTGATGTTTTTCTGTTTCACATCTATCTTGGCATCAAACTTGATTGGCACCTTTGCCAGGACCTTGCCTTGAATTTCAACAGCTTGTTGAAAGTATTCCGTGTTGACACCCATGGTTGCGACTGTATGTACGTATAAGCTGAAACAGAGTGAAGCAGTCAGGTGGAAGAAAGGTTCTCTTTTTCAACATGTGGTTCTGCCTTTTCATAGCCATACCTTGGACTTATGTCTGCCCGAATCTGCACCGTGGATTCAAGCAACTGGGAAGGTCTAAAATCTCCAGTTAAAGGGGGGGTTATCTTTCCATCAACTGCAAATGACAGGACAACATTTGAACATGGCAAAAGGTTATGATGCAACACACTGAAAGTGGAAATAAAAATATAAGAAGAAAAAAAGAGATGACCAAAATTGAAAGTTTGTTAATCATTGTAACATTAAAATTCCAGAAATGCAAGGAGCCAGAAGACAGAGTGAATGGTGAGCAATCAGGCTAAACAAACCCTGCTCTCCAATTTTTACTCATATTAAGTGTGAATATTTGTCTTGTACTGCAGACACAAAACTGGATATTGAAATCCAGATGCAGCCTCAGATGTGCTAAATAGAGGGGAAAAATAATTTTCATGCTAGCTCTGCTCTTGCTGTTGCAGACAATTGTGCAGTTGGCCTTCATCACCACAAGAGCACACTGCTGATTCATATACTAGCTTGTCCTCCAGGCCTCCCCAGCCCTTTTCTGCAAAGCTGCTTTGTCTGGGTGATGCCCAGCCTATACACTTGCATGGGTTACTTCATCCCAGGTGAAGAACTTTGCATTGCCTTTGCTGCATTTCATCATATATTTGTCAGGCCATCCCCTCCAGCCTTTCAGGGACCCCTCAGATGACAGCCTGACCCCCCAATGCAGTGACGGCTCCCACCAATTCAGTGTCATCATTGACACAGATTTGCTGAGGGAGCCTACTTTTACAAAGTTCACATTGTTAGAAGAGACAATGAACAAATGCTGAGAAGCTTGTCATGAGTAACTCACAATGAGCCACCAATTAGTCTTTCATCTGTTGACTACTCTTGGAGGATCAGCAACCCAGGCAGCCTTCACTCACTTTGTAACCCACCCATCCATTCAATTCATACCTTCCTAGCTTGGCTACAAGGATGTTATTTAAACAAAAATAGATAAATAAAAATATCCACAAAACAAGAGGCAGGTATTCAAAGCTGTTATTAAAACAAACTAACAAACGAAACACTAAGAGCAGTGAAGAGTGGCCATATACAAGACTTCTGTGTAAAGAGACTCCTCATGTGGTATCAGCAGAAGCAAGGGTCAGGTTTGCCTAAACTAAAAGTCTGCTGCACAACACAGTATGATCACTGAATTAATTTCTTGATAAGTATTTGTACTTGCATATTTATTGTTTCAAAACAGAACTCTGTCTCTTTTCACAAGCCTTCTTCTCTTCATGCCTTCTGTAACATTACTGGTAGTTACCTTTTGATTGTCTTCTATTTTTTTCCTCTGCTTAAATCACCATTGAATCCTGCTTAGCCTGTGTGTGCATCTCTTGGGAGCCACCCCCTTCTGCCCATGTTTATCTCAGCTCTCCATGTTTTTATCTCTGCCCTTGAACACTATGATCTTTGTCTCTGGTTTCCTAGATTTCCACCTCAACTTCTCTGTCTCCAATCCATCCAAAGATGAGTCAGAAATCAGGTGTGTCCAGCCTCTCTTCAAGCATCTTCACTACTTCCTCTCCACTACAAAAATTAGTTCTTTTTCTAACTTCCTGGTTTTCCACTTCTTTCTCCAGCCCACATTGGCCTGTCCCTCTCAGCCCCTGCTCAGATCTCACGAGGCTGATCCTGTACTTCCCACTCACCGCTGACTGCCGCTCGTGCCAGAGCAGTCGTGTATGACCCGTACTCCAGCGGCAGGCCAGTGCAGGTAGGAACGACGTAGCGCAGCTCTCCAAGCCACACCGGCTGTGTCCATTGTCCTGCAATGCCATTGCGGATTTGGCTGGCGACTTTCTTTATTGTCGTGCTCCTGTCAGCTGGTTCTAGGACAGCCTGCAGCAATACAGAGATCCAAGAGGTTGAGATATAGAAGTGCAATGGTGTCAGATCTTGCAAAGAGAAGTAGGGGTCCCTGGTACCTTCATAATCTGATGCAGGACTTCCTTATCAATGTTGACGTAGGCCAGCTCTTGGCCAAATAGTTTCAAGTAGGCTGATATCAAGGGGGTTTCTGTCGGCAGCTCTTTCCATCCCAGCAGCTAGGGAACAGATAAAGAAATAAGCAAAGTTCCTCAATGCAACATTTTACAAATGGTAATTCAGCAAGGTGATCAAAGCCATCACTGACCAAGTTGCAATCTTCCATTGCTGCTGGTGTTTCTTTGCTGTTTTGTAGGTAGCACAGTGTTACTAATTCAGACTTTCCCCTCTCATCAAGGTGCCCATGAATATCCTCATGTGCTTAGTATTCTGATGCAATAACATTTACACAGAAGGCCTGGGCCACTAGTACCACCAAACCCAGTTTGAGAGCACAGCAACAAATCACCTTTTCTCTGAAGACAAAGGTATGTTCTTGTAAACTAAGTGAGGGAGATGAAGGGAAGGATGGGGAAGCCTGCCAGCCATGAAACACACATGTTGCCTGCCTCCCCTGTTTCCTCCTGCTGCAGCTTGTGTAGCCATACATGAAGTTGGGCGGAGGCTGGGCCAGAGTGAGAACTTGCAGAAGCTATTGCAAACGTCACAGGAGTGATGTCCCGAGCAGTTCCACTGCAGATCTTGCTTTCACAGAAATACTTGAGCTAGGCAGGTATTTACCTTCTGAGACAGGGCTTAACTAATACGAGAAACCTCACTAAATACCCCTTCATATAATGCACACATTGCATTACTAAAAATACCTACAGCTTTTCCAATCTCCTTTATCTTTTTGTATGCAGGATATTCAGCAAACGGGATATTCCGTTTTGTGATGACATCTGTGAGGCCTTCCACACGGACACCAGCCTACCAAAACAACACAAGAAAAAGCAGTCTGAAACATACTTGCACAGATGAAACTTCGTGGCCAATTTTAATTTCAATTTGCCTGATTAATAATTCAGGTAAGTATTTACCTCCACCAAATCAGCCACTGACCCTGCAGAATATGCCATCAGCTTGGAAATTATTGCTGATGGGAACATTGTTCCTGGGCTGTTCATAATAAAGACATCTCCGGCAGCACCCACTTTATAGTTATCTATGGCAGAAGTAAAGAAAAGACATCTTTTTTTTCTAACCATTCCATTTATCACTCAAGATCAGATTTCTGCAGCTTTTTCCACTGCCAACTCTGACGTATCATTACATAAATCTTTTTAGGCACAAATTAATAAATGGCTATTCATGCGTTTTCAAATATATGACTGTCACATTTAATTCAGTATCTTATTGAAATGCAGAATGACGTATTTCTCCAAGGACTTAATGTCTGTCAAGAATAGGTTTCTGAAATGTAAATTTCCTGATCAATGAAATGCTTTTACTCACCAAAGTAACCACCAATACGCACGACCTTGCTATACCGATAGCTGAGCCTGTCCAGTTTAGGGGCCAGCAGCTTAAGGGCAATATTGCAAGCTGAAGATCTAAACAAAATGGGAAAAGTAATAATATACAAAAATAAGATGCATCCCCCTCAGAATATGAACTGAATTCAGTTTGTCAGCACATGCAGTGCTCACCAACAAGAACATAACAGAACTTATTATCTGCAGATTGCCCACTTCGCTCCTGTCTCTACTTACATGTTGTACAAGTACGGCAGTCTGCTCTTCGACAAAGCCTTCATGTGGGAATACACAAAACTGGCCACTTGCAAATTGCTCTCTTTCATTGCCACATTAGCTATTGTTGTTATTAAAGGAAGGGCAGGCCTTGTCTCAAAGATAATAGCACAAGCCATCATTCGCACTTCCGGAGGAAGCGACTGGTCTGCAAGGATCTGGATGAGATGTCCCTGCACCTTCAGAGAGAAAACAGTGACTGAAATTACCAATAATTGAGACTTTTTTTTGTGGACTGGATCCACACATAACCCACAAGAAATATGGGAAAGGGGTCATTATCCCTGCATAAAGGTTTCCTGATCTTTTTTACTGCATGGTTCCACATAATTTCATTAAGAAGAGGCCATGGAGGAACAGCCCCATGGAGAACGGCTGGCACTGAATCTGAAATAAACATCCATGTATGAATGTATTAGGTCAACTCACCACAACCAAAAAAAATCAGCATAGATTTTTGCATTACATTCAAAGAGCAGTGAATAACTTTGGAAGAAAAAACTGTAAATGGTAAGGGAGATTCATTTTCTGGAGTAGCTCCACTGATTTGGTGAGCATGCTTCACTATTTATTTACATAACTTTTAAAAGAGGAGCTTCAGCAGCTCACCAAAGACTGTCTGAGTGGATGCTATCTGCTATATCTAAACCATCTGAAAGGCAGAAGTCCTGCTCATGCTCAACACATGAGCAACCTCCACAGGAGGTCAGTGGGAAAGGTCTAGAAGAGGCAGAGCCATGTCAACATTTTGCCCAGGAGCTCAACAGGAAGTGTCTCTCTCTCTCCTCCTGACTATCAAGGCAGTTTAAATTACATGTCTGACTTTTAGGTGGCTAAATTTCCACCATAGCATAGGCCTTAGTTGGCTATGACAGATGACTAAAGAAACACTGTTGATATCTTACTAGAAGCTTCCTACTGACTAATAATTCATAGAATCATAGAATAGTTAGGGTTGGAAAGGACCTTAAGATCATCCAGTTCCAACCTTCCTGCCATGGACAGGGACACCTCACACTAAACCATCTCACCCAAGGCTTCATCCAGCCTGGCCTTGAACACTGCCAGGGATGGAGCATTCACAACCTCCCTGGGCAACCTATTCCAGTGCCTCACCACCCTAACAGGAAAGAACTTCCTCCTTATATTATTATAGCTTAGCAGGAAACATCAGCTTAAAGATAAAACTGTACTGTGTTGGTCTTAAAAATAATATTTTTGATTATTTTTTTTTAACCATGCTGAATCCATGCACATTATACCATTAAGCTCATTACCCTTACAGTATATATTCTCTAATTCACTTAGTAAAGAAATCCCTGGCAGATCTTACTTACTGTTTTGGAGTCTTTCCAAGCTATTTTTTTCAAAGCCATTATGGCATCAATCTGAATGTGGATGGGGATGTCCGAAGCACTTGATGCAGATATGGGAAGGAATTTCTGGATGCGCTTGATGCTGGCTGGTTCTCCCATGTTGCCAATGCATTTCAGAGCTAATTTCATTTTGTCTTCACGGCCCCTGCTGATTGCTTCATCTGCCAGGTCATGGATGGGCTATAGACACAGCACAGTTCAGTCTTCCTAATATACAGATTATCCAGTGTTCCCCTTCCCCACTGAAAAGCCTATCACAATAAAGCAACTGGATTTAGTAACATCACTCAGTGATGGCTTTTCTCAGGATTTTACCTTACAATGTGAAAACTGTTTTCAGTGATGAAGCAAATTAATTAATTAATTGCCTTTGTTCTGAATGAGCTATGAAATGTGTATTTGTGAGCCCAATTGCTATTTTCATACTCTGTCTTAAATGATCTGGGCTAATGTAATGAACATTACTGAGCTATTAAGAACAACTTGACAAAAAGCTGCCTACCTGAAGAACTTCTTTAGGACAAGATGAGGCCTGAGAGCAGTATTTATTGACCACAGAACTGTATCCCAAGCAGGCAACTTGCTGAAGCATGGGACTTTTCTGGATTCGAGAACTGGTTATTAAATCCTATGGGGGAAAAAAGCGAGGGGAAAAAAAATATTGCTATTTAATATGGTGCTTCATATAGCTTTCAGAGCAGGAAAATCAGAGCTTTGCATAACATTAGTGTATATGAGAGGAGTATCCAGTCTCTGATGTACTGAACAATCAAAGGCTGTCATCAGTTTTCATTCCTTTTATAATCAGATAGTGAAGATTTGCACAGATTTACTCACTGCTGCTACTGAAATGGTGTTTTCATCAGCTTTCGTTAGATGAAGAGCAAAAGAAACACTTAGAAGAGTCTGAATGTAGTTAAGGTCATCATTGCGAATTCTGGTCTTAATGAATTTGAGTGCTTCCGCGGTGCCTGTTGCAGAAACTGCACTCAGCAGCCATCGCCTGCAAGCAGGTTAAAAAAAAACACCTTAGTGTTAGCTCTTGATTCCCCCAAAAATGGAAACGTTTCTTGTAAGTTGACACAATGAAATACCTGTAGCGGGGTTTGTCTGAAAATTGCTTCCAGGTGGATTCAAGAGTATCAGTGCTTGCTATCCGGCAGAGCTGGACAAGCTCCAAGAATCTGTATGGAACATCATCGTGGAAATCTTGTTGGTTATTCTGGACTATGTGTTGCAGTGTTTCTACTATCTGTTACAAAACATGAAGGAGAAAGGGCATATGTAATTAAATCCTTTAGAATTTATGATCAATGCTCTTCTATTATTTTTTTCAATTAGGAAAGCAATTTGAAGACCTAAAAATACTATACCCGTTGCTCAGGGTTCTTCATCTTGATCAGCTGCAGTGGCATTTGTGGCAGTGCTGAGGAGAAGTCATAACGAAGGCCTCCATAGCTCTGCATGGAAATGTCTGGGGTACTACCCCGTTCACTTCTCACTTCAAGCAAGGTGAGCTGCTGTCTGTCAAGAGACAAGTGTCACCAGAGGAATGAATTAGCTCTCTTCCTCCATCTGCCTTGGCTGTTTGTCAGCTCAGCAATACTGTGACAGTATGTTTTACTCTTTAATAATTCTTCTTATCACAGTAAAATATTACAGTTTGCTGATGGACAAAGCTTCTCAATTGGAACAAAATAGTTCTGTAATCAATTATCTTATTTCTACATGCAACATCTTCCTCATGATGCTATAAATTAGCCCTTTTTTAGGACAGAGCAGTAAAGTTGCATTCTTATGGTATAAGCAAGCAAAAGAGTTTTTCTCCTTTTCTTCCATGTACTCGTAGTGCCAAGTTGACCAGGGCACAAATAAAGAATGGTTCACTGAATTTTTAGGAGTGTGTAAACCCCGAGTATGAGTACTCGCAGCTTTACCCAACTGCTGTGGAACTCAATTCTCATTTCACTTCCACTGGGGGTGAAAGGGACTGCCAGAATCCTCACTCTGAAGCAAGCTCATATCCTACCTACCTTGCTTCCATGACAGCAACACCAGTAGGTTCACTGAATGGTGAGATCTGATAGACCTGCTGTGACACCACTTCTGTGATCAGGGTGCCACTGTCTGACTGCTTCAGTTTGTAGGAGAAAGCTGCAGTCCCCTTTATGAGCCTTGCTTTCTGGAGGAGGACAGAGAGATCCAAAGAGTGAACAGGAGCAGAATGGCCAGGCTTGTAGTTAAGAAGATTTTTTCATGTCTCACATACCATCATGTCAACAGGACAAGGATAGATGTAAGCCAGTCCAACACTCTTGGTGACTTTTTCCTGGCAGTTATTTTGGTCCACAGTTTTGGTAACAGAAACTCGGCCATTCTTCCTGTCTTCCTGGATGATGTACCTTGTATGGCAAACACCTCCAATTCCAGCCTAGCAGATCAATACAGATAATGAGACTTCCCAATCATGCCAGTATTTCACTGTGTGAGAAGTTTTACTGAACAAAGATTCTGAAGGAGCAGCATGAGGGTAAGGACCTACTGAACTGTCTTAATTACATTTTGAAACCTTTAACCATTACACACATTTAATCCTATTGTACTAAACAATAAATATCAAAAATCGTCAGGGGATAGAGTTAAAAATGAAAAAGTAATCAATTAATATCAACAATGAGCAGGTAAAATGGATCAAGTAGCTGACTCAGGGAAGCCATATAACAGGTACTTCCATAGCTAATCATTCCTTTTTCTTGAGAAAACCGTATGTTGAGTCTTAAAAAGAATCCATCTCTGATACTTTGTTCAACACATATGCACACATCTTCTTCTGCGTGACTGAAAATTATTCTTTTTTTGATGAACATTCAAAAGTAGATGCAAACCAACAGAAACTTCTAGGAAGAGCACCTAAAGAGGACGTTCAGTAAAGTAGTTTTAGAATGGAAAAACAAACCTCTTGCAATTCATACACATTCTGTGACTTTTTAATGGTTATCTGTATCATGTTCAGTATTCCTCTCACTATGTTAATACACATATTGGGGCAGTCTTCTGGGCCATAAATGTTTCCAACCCGTCCACTATCGTATTCAAACTTGAAGGGCCGGCTAAAACATGAAGAAACCATCTGGGTGATTTTGGAAGACCGAGTAAATGGCTCCCTGGGCCAGACGCCATTGTATTCCTCGAATTGTGGGGAGCGGATCTGGAAGGAAATAAAGAAAAGTTACATAAGTGAATAAAATTACTTTGGTACTATATATGCAAATGGTTGGAAGAAATTAACATAATCACTAGTTATATACTCTTTCCTTCCAGATGTAGGCTTAGGAATTCATTCAGCAGTTTATTCTTTTGTCTCTTGCTTACACTGTTATAAAACCAGTATAAACCCTGTGGGATCAGCAGTGGTATTTCATCTTACAGATGCAGTTGACATATTGCTATTATCTCATAGGGACCTTTTAAACATTTTGCTTGCATTAGCTCTATACAGAGAAAGGCTGATTCAAAAAGTAATCTAAAATTTTCAATTCAGCCTTAAAATAAATATTTTGCTTTAGGTGAAATTTAGTATTTAAAAGATCTATGGCATTCCAAGTGCAAAAAAAAAAAAGTTTTAGAACGTTGCATTTTCCAAATTTATTTTTTTTTTTTACTAAACTGCTTGCAATGTCTACCCTATAATTTTGACACCTTGACCTCACCAGTGAAAGATCTACCATTCAGCTACAATCAGCAAGAGCTCTGTCACTGAACTCAGTGCCCAGAAAAGAAACTCTGATTTGTAACTAAATTAAACAGACAAATAAAGGTATTTTTTTCTGAAACGTATTTATTTCAGATGGGTCAGGTCCTGTCTCTATTGATGCTGGCAGAGGCATGATTGCACACATACAGGCTCTCACTGCATTATCCAAACACTACATGTTATTACATGCTCCTTTTTGATGCCTTTCATTTTTACATCTTTCATCATGTATCACTTTTTATTTTTAGCTTGCATCATTTTTTAAGTCTACATTTAGTAATTTCCTGTATGACAATAACTGCATACCCAAGTCTGGCTTCACACAGAGACTGGAAATGTGTGTTGAGACTAGAATCAAGTCTTAAACACAGAGCAGGCTTGAGTGCTTTGAGTTAGAAACTGTGATTTTCTAGCAGAATCCCTGATTTTGGCACCTCTATTTCCCTAATAAAGTCTTGAGGAACATCTGCACAAACAATTTCCACAACAAACACTGGTGACTGGATGCTACATCACTTGTCACTTCCAAGACTTTAGCTTGAGATCATTCCCTGACATCGAGGGAGTCACAAGGATGATCAGGGGACTGGAGCACCTCCCTTACAAAGACAGACAGGCTGAGAGAGTTGGGGCTGTTCAGCCTGGAGAAGAGAAGGCTGCGTGAAGACCTCATAGCAGCCTTCCAGTATCTGAAGGGGGCCTATAGCGATGCTGGGGAAGGACTCTCCATTAGGGACTGTAGTGACAGGACAAGGGGTAATGGGTTAAAATTTAAACAGGGGAAGTTTAGATTGGATATAAGGAGGAAATTCTTTACTGTGAGGGTGGTGAGGCACTGGAATCGGTTGCCCAGGGAGGTTGTGAGTGCTCAATCCCTGGCGGTGTTCAAGGCCAGGTTGGACAGAGCCTTGGGTGGCATGGTTTAGTGTGAGGCGTCCCTGCCCATGGCAGGGGGGTTTGGAACTGGATGATCTTAAGGTCCTTTCCAACCCTAACTATTCTATGATTCTACCTACAGCACTAAGGCTCTAGTTGTATTTCCAATAGCTTTCTTAAACCACAGATTAGCCAGATGCAGTTATAACTGTGATTTATAGTCTACTGTTGCATAGTACATTTGGTAGTAGACACAGTACCTTGAGAAGATAAGTGCTCTCTGACAGCCCACTGATCTCTAGTTTGCTGCTCAAGTGCACACCAACTTTGGCTAAACCTTTTTCTTGAAGCCCATTCAACACCCAGCCTTCATAGCTGTACAAGTGGCTCTTTCTGCTACTGAATCCAGGGTCTATGGGGAAACAAGAACAATTTTGCACAATACTTGCAAGCATGTTCCAGGAAGTAGAAATTACAACAAAGTCACTAAAAGAAGGCCATAAAAGGAAATTTACTTACCAATATCAACCTTCTGGCTACCTGCAAAAAGAGACAGAAAACAGATGAGTAACTGTCAGTCCAAATGAAATTGTTGCCATTGGACTTAAGGAAATTTGGGGAAAAAGAGATTAAGGGATAGGTAGGCTTACCTACAAAGGTGAGCGCTAGTGCAAGTACGATTCCCTTCATAGTGAAGGTGAATGGGGCTCTGCTTGTCATGGTGAGACTTTTATGGAAGAAAGCTCAGGAACACGTGGCCAGGTTCTGCTGAATTCTCAAGTTTTTTATCAGTTTATGTAAACACTTCTCTTCTTGCAATCATACTTTCTCTTCAGATGGAATAATGGAGATCAAGTCATACCTTGGTGTCTCACTGATTTTCTCATATAAGCCCTTTGCTAGATTGTTTAAAAGTTTCTGCTTATCCCAGTAAAACAATTTTACCAGGTTGTTTACAATAAATTTATAATAAACACATTACTTAATTTCCTAGATTGTGTCACCAGCTGGCTGCTGGTATTCAGTCACAGATCAGGTTGATTTTGCCCTGGTTATGCTGACCTGGCATCTGACCCAAACTGTTATCTCACTGGTAGCGGCCCAATTAACAAAGTAGCCTCAGTGTCACATGCATTAAGAATGCCCTTTTTCTTCACTCAGCATTGGCTTACAGTCACCACTGTAGGCAGGAGACAAGGACAGCTAAACCTCTGCTAGTCTTACATATTGTAAGGTGCACCAAAGCAGATTTAACATCCTACAGAACACCTGTATATATGGAAAATATATATATACGTAGTAAGAGACCTGAGGATCAGTGTGCCCTTTCAGCTCCGGTCACACTGACCAAGAATATTTTTTAAATGAACAAAGATTTCATAAGCAATCTGTAAATATTTTATCTTCCAAGGTAAATGACAGCTAACCATGAACAATGAAAAGCTGCCGAAAGCAGCAGCAGGGAAGCAGGGGGAACAAGAGTGCAGGTCAGCTAGATCTTTTACATTTGCTAAGGAGCAACATTCAAAACATAGCCAAGTACCTGACACAGGCAGGCAGGCATCACTGATTTACAGTGACAGGCCAGGAACAGATTCACGTAAGCGTTCTGTTTTAGAAATGGCAGGGGCATGGAGGCAAGCAGAGATGCACAAAACACATTTGCCCTTTTTGAGTATTGTAATTCACTGATAATCCAAAAAAAAAAAAAAATGGAGAAGTTAGTTCTGGTGTGTGTCATGTCCCCGTCCCCCATACCACCCCCCCCCTCACCCCCCCCGAAAAAAGTTACACAGTGTTCCAAAGGGGGCTGGGTGGCAACTGCATCAATAGGGACACACACACACACAAGGTGGGGTAGGGGAGGCAAGAAAAACACACAGAGGCTTCTGAGTTGGTGGATATTTCTGGAGGGGTGACTTCAAGCCCAATTTGACATCTACAACATACTATTTCTTCAGTCGTTTTATTTCTGCTTCCATAATGCCTGTGTTCATAAGATTAACTACAGTGTGACTCATGGCAAACACTATTTTAATGACCACAAATGAACATTTATTTTTTATTCCAGCAGTTTCTACAGTCTCCCACTAGTAACTACTCTTCTTTTCAAAGAGATTTCCTCTGGGCTGTAAGACCATACAGGGGCTGTGCAACCTTTCATTTGGGAACTGCCATCCAGCTCACTGCAGAAAACCACATTTTTGGGGGGACATTATCAAGAAATACCTTGTTTTTCATGATTATGAATTTATTATGCATCTCAGATGACAAACTTTTATGATGCTGTCAAGCTCTTCCATAAAGCTGTAACCTTTTTCATTGAACATTTCATTAAACCAAGCTTACCTGTTACACATTCCATTTAGCTGTATGTCTTGTACAAGTCAAAACTTGTACAAAAAAGGAACAGGGGTACTGCATCAGTCTGAAAACTACAACAAAATACAGACATTATTTTAATTACAGTGCAACTGTGAACAGAGGTCAGAGATAGTGCCTGAATGCAAAAAATAAATCATCTGATGGTCTGAACTTTTCTTTGGGGGTCAGTTTTTGCATGTAACTAGATCAACTTTCATGTTTTGCCATCTACTTCTCTCACAAGTTACATGGAGGGTAGTGGAAGGGATGAAAGTAGATGTCTTCCATATCTTCACACACAAAAACTTCATCGTAACTGCAAATTACAAAAATAAAGCAGCAGCACAAGGAGCAGCTAAGCTAATTCAACATACACAGCACTGCCATTACTCTGCATATATTTTTATTTTCCTTTTAAGAATTACCTGCTTAAATTGATAGATCTCGTGAATATATTCGTTACCTTGGCCTGTATAAAATGTATATAGAATAAACCCCAAGGAAAAGCTAGGTTGGTGTTTTTGCCATACACATGGGAATAGTTTTGTCCTGTTCCAACTGAAATTTTTGTCCTTCTGCAGATCTGCAGAAGCTGGTGGAAGCAGTTCTTCAAATCAGGTAGGAAGTTTTGGAGGAAGAAAGCCTTAAGCATGGTATTTATGGTAAAAGCATTCTCTCATCATGTAGATTAAATATAACAAGCATTGCTTTTTCAAAGATTTTGTGACATGAAATATGGTGGTTTAAGAGAACCACTCATCTTTCCAATGCCATGCATAAGTAGCTAACAATAGCTGCATGCCTACCAGTCACTGGTAGTCAGTACTTCCTGTTCCTTCTGAAGTAGGCCATATGCACTTATGTGTAGTAACACACCTGTGCTACATTCTTGCAAGCAGAGAATTCCCTTTGCTCTTCCACATTCTACAAGTTAAGAAAAATGCCAAAGTCATTTCCACCACAGTGAAGTGTTGCAGTGTCACCACACTGCCAAGCAGACCATATGTAGTGTTCTTGCCATTATGAGCAGTAGCTTCAGATTTAAAAAGCTTCCTCATCACTGCATAGAGAACAATCCAAAAACTCAGGCATATTTTCTTTCTATACAGGGACAGGGCTATGAACAGAATCTATACCTCAGGCTTCCAGACCAGGTCTGAGGAGGCAGCTCAGGGCCCAACTGCATGTACAGACCTAGCACTGTTGATTCTTCCATGGAGGCATTTAAACAATTTTCCACTTCTATCAGACATGTTACATAAAAAACTAGCAATTAACAAACATTTTGTACTAATAATTCAATAGGCACAAAAGATTAAATAGGTAAATTATTTAGTTCTTCAAATGCATTATTATCCTAAAACTTACTGCCGTGAAGAAAAACTGCCTAGTAAGAGTCCCACTAAACTGAACGCCTCTTAAGTGTCCAACACAGCCCCAACGGGTACACGCTAATACTTCAGAGCGGCAGCAGCCCCTAGTGGCATGCTGATACTGCAACCATGGATTTACAACCCTCTAACATACCAACTTGAAAGTAAGAATTCTACATGTAAAGTACTGTCAATATATTAAGTTTTCCACATTACATCTTTAAATATACATATTCAAAAGGTGTATTTATTCTTCCATGACTAAAATTCAGGCAACAGCTGTCCAGCACATTGTGGGGAAGATGTAAACCTAACCGTAACTATATGCTACTAAATGCTTTCAGCAGATGACATTGCTATACGACCACCCATTTACTGACAAAGAAATGGAGAGGAACTAAAAAATAAGAAATATGATGTTTGTATTGTCTTTCCAACCTGACTACCTCTGCAGCAGAAAGCTGACCAAGAACATTATATACATCTCTGCTTCCTTAAGGGTGCTCTGCAAGAACCACACAAGTATCCTGGGCAGACTGCATTGGCCACTACCTCATCTCACACAATATGCAGAGCTAATCAGCAGAAACTGCAGTTGTCTGTCTTAGCTTCCTGGAGATCCTCCCTTTCTTCTCTTTCCTATGTTACTCAATTCCTATTTCTCCAGGTGGCCCAATCACTCCATTACATCCAATTTTGAAGATAATAGGCAGAGCAGCAGTGTGTTTTCAGTAAAAAATTCTAAGCTTCAGAGTTTATTTCCTTCCTATGAACTTAAAGGCACAAGTTTCTTAGGCATCTTCCAAAAGCATCAGAGCTATGCACATGCATTCACAGGTGCATGAAAACCCAATAAAGACAAGACTGATTTGTAATGGGCAGGGAAAAACCGCATGCATGGAGTCAGGTGAAGGAGACTGAAGCATCTTACCTCCACTTGCCTATTTTATTATAAACAAAACAGATTTCCCAAAGGCTACAAAAAAAAAAAATCTGGAATTGATTAAAAGGTAAAACTAACAAAATTCCAAAGCAGCATCAGATTTGTTGTCAGTAGACTGCCTGACATCCACAATAGCTTAAGTGCATACAAAAGAGAGAACCAAGGTTTCTTAGAATAAAATTACACGTTTATTGTTCACATTTGAAATAATCTGGTTCCTCATTGAACCACTGAAAGTCCTAATGCATCTGTAAACTCAGTATCACTATAAAACAAATTTAAAATGCCATGTAAAATAATACTATGTATGCATGTGTTTCATTTCATGGTTTCTCAGCATAACCACTTTGTCTATTTACAAATATATAAAGATTCTGCACTTTAAGTCATCTGAAATATCAAAGAGGTATTTTCAAAGCACACAATAAATATAGAACCTGTTTTGTTAAAAATCTACGGTATACTGTACATTCAAGTTGAGGCAAAAGAAGTTTTAATGCCAGTTACACTTGAGACATAACTGAAGGTTTCCAATAATTAAACAACTTCTAAAAGTGCTATCTCTGCCTGTGATGAAAAGGAACACAAGGATCCCATATTTTGTTACAGTCAAAGTGTCAGACTATTGCTTCATTCACAGAATCAGAGCTTTGTTACTAAAAAAATATGAAAGCTCTTATATATTTTAAATTATCTTCTTTCAGAGTTGCAAGAAAATGAAGCAAAAATGGTTAAAAAATAAAAGCCATGTGCACACACATACATACACACCACAATTCAGATCACCACATAATCCTCTGGAAGAACGATCAAACTCACAGCATTGTTTCACTTTAGAACGAAAAGTTTATGAACCAATCTCCAACAAAAACCCAGCTAGCAACCCTAGGAAGTCTAAGGCAGTTGTTCTATGTGCAAGTTTCTACATAGCAGAGTGCCAACTCCAGAGTCTTCCCATGACTTTGTGCATTACTCTGTTTCTTTGTCACTTTCCGCCCACTGATTTGGTTTGCTGTCTCCAGCAGGTTTTCTTAATGCAGCACTGGAACTGGGGAGGAAAAAAAAAAAGGAGAATGTTATAATGCAAATAAATTATGCTTAGGATAGACAATTTTATGATATTTAATATATTTTGCAATGTAACAATCATTAACTTCAGGTTAGGCTTTCCATAAGTTATCTACAAGTCAGTTTCTACATAGAGTTTAGCACTATAAAACCAACCTCATTTCAGATACCTGTTACGTGCAATATACTGAGACATCTGGCAAGGTTCTGCTGAAACAGGACCACCCAACATACAGTGAGGTTTTCTTTGCTGAGATGTAGATTTCAGTAATCGATTGTCTTGGTCAGAACCTAAGAGAGGTACATATCAACAGTTAAACTACAGTGCAATCAAAAACATTTGAAGGACTCACTTCTTTATATGTTCTACTTCACAAAAAACACCAAATATCTTGCAGGATGTCTATAATAATATATCTTATTGTTACAGATCCCTATAAAATTTTATGAGCACATGTAATGCTACTGAATGAAGTTATGCTCAGATTAGGATTCCACACTTTAAAGTGAAGCATTTACATATACAACCATCACTGCACATAGTCATATTGAAGTCAAGTTTAAAGCCACTCAGTAAAGTTTCTTCCAGCTATGGCGGATACAGTAATCAACACCAACATGAAAAAATGCAAACTTGTCAGAGTATAGGGAAAAAGTAAAAGCACTTAGTTAAATGCCTTAGCATTTATATGAACTTAACTATCACTAAAGTTGATGGAAAGACAATGGCCAAACTTGCCAGGGCCAGATCAATCCTTGCTAACTCTGCCTCACACTTAGATTCCAGAGCTTTCATATGAAGTGGAAAAACAGAATGGTTCTGTATTCTGCAGCATTCATCACAGCACTACAGAATAAAGAGCTTTTGGACAAGTGTCATGAAAACCAAAAATTTATCATGAAAACAACTCTAATAAACTGTGGAATAATATCCAAATGGAGTCTTGACTCTCTGTGGCAGACATTTTTGTTTTTATGACTACTATCAGGTAGCTTAAGATTAGGATATATAAAAGATCAAAGAATGCCATTTAGAAGAGAAAATGACATTAAATACATCCAGAAACAATAGAATTTGGAAAAAGGCAATTACAAATCAAAAGTTTTAGTGTACAACGAATGTTAAACAGATCTCAAGTTGCTCACAGATCACTAAATCAAGTCATTCTTCATGAACAACAGCCAAACAATTTTAGCATTATGCCTAAAAATAAAAGTTCTCCTACTGTGGAAGATCATTTCACACTTACAGAAAGAATTGCATAGAAAAGAAACAAGGAAAACCCAGAACATGAGGCAGGCTAGTTTATCTAACAAGAAAACAAATTCAAGCTATCTTTACTTGATAGATGTTTCACACATTTATCTTTAACTGTTGGCTGCCATAACAAGAATCTTTTTAACAGATTGTTGCTACTTTTTCCTCCCCCATTCCTTTATTTTTTGTCTCAACCCCACCACACAGCCCTTAGAAAGTATCAAAGACTCAGTGGTGAAGACCAAAACACTGCATGTGCATATTCAGGAATGAGGGCATGGGAAATGAGCTTACCAATTTGAAAGAAGAAATACTTTCAGTATTCTAAACTATACATAACATAGCCATTTTATAATTTCTTTTTCTGAAATTACTCCTTTATGGAGATACAAATCTTAAAATTGTTTATTGTTCACATTTGTAATCATTACACTCTTTTCACTATTTCTTTTTCCAAAGGATTCTTTTCTTTACTGAATATGTTTGTTCGCATGTTTAATATTACTTCATCTCAAACAATTAATGCTGCCACCTCCACATTATGATGTTCTTGCTCCCAAAACTTGTTGCTTATCTATATAGATCTTTATAGGTCATGATTTCTTCAACTGCCTTGGCAATTAATATGCTTACATTTAATTTAGGTTCGTAACTCTAGAAGTTCCCTTTCTTAATAGCTGTACTGTCAGGTACTTGACATTCACCAGATCACCTCACAAATACAAAATCATTACATAATTATCAGGGAAGGAGTTATCACGATTCCCTTTTTAAAAGGAAATTTTGAACCACCAGTTACTCTGACAGCCAGAGGCACAGATACCTGGTAAAATTTGTCTTGGGAAGTGTTAGGTTGGGGTTTTTTGTTGTTGTTGTTTGGGTTCTTTTGTGGTTTGTTGTTTATTTGTTGGTTTTTTTTTTTTGGGGGGGGGTGTTTTTTTTTGTTTTTGGGGGGGTTGGGATTTTTTTTTTTAATAGTTTTGTTTATATTTCCATCTTCTAATTGAAAGAAAGGGGGAAGGGAGGAGGAAGGGAGAGAAAAAGCACATTACAAGAACATAGTTTGAACCAAATACTTGCTTCCTAAGAAGGCACTTGGAGTTGTCACATTTTCAGAGTGCTTATAATCAGTAGAAATACTTAAGAACTGTTGCTTCAGCCATGCTCCTCTATCTTCTTCAAATGCCTTTCTCTAAAAGAAATGAGAGTTTACATTTACAACCGCAGGAACAAGCTGACTCCACATTCATGCTATTCCAGCTAAGAAAAAGTTGTAACATGCCCATGTAATTCAGGAGAGACAGCCATTTAACACAGAATTACAGTCATGTGAACAAGCTTTTGAATCCAACAAGGATTAGCTGAGAAGGTATTTATTTTCAAGCCAACTCCCATGGTTTGTTTCACTGAAGTCTGACTAATCCTTTCATTTTACTGTTCTCCACTCCAGCGACACCATGTCCTATCACTGCCTTCTATGCTCCCCTTCCCCTTCAGTGTAGCACTGCCTCTTGGACAGTAGCCCCCATTTCTGCACAGCTGCCAGTAAGGATTACTGCTTAAACCTCAACCCTGAGCCTTTTCCTTGATAAAAGTGATATTGAAAATAGCACTGATTAATTCCATCTGAAACTGTGGCAGAAAGGGGTTGTTTTATTTTCGTCATTGAGCACAAAAAAAGCTAAGGAAAATAATGGCAAAAGACAAACTCCAAAAAGATCCAATGGCTCTGGAATCAAGCAACAAGCTAATTCATCTCAAAAAGCTATCAGTAAAACAGGTTCTACAAGGTCATTCTAGTCTTAACCTTGAGAGATTAGGTGAACAGTACTGCTTTCATCTGACCAACTGAATCCACAGTTCTATAAATTTTAATCGCATCTCAACTCCAACTTTTTGCTCTGCATGTCAAAGCAAGCAGTTCTCTAAGTAGTAAATCCATTCTCTAACTAGTAAAGTCCATTTCTTTTTTTCCTTCAGTATTTTCCTGCCATAACTGTACAATCATAGTTTCATGACCACATACATCATCATGGCTTCCTTTCCCTGTTAAACTTGTAAGCCCTCTCATGCACTCAGCCCTAACTGCTGGCTGGACCAAAGAACACACCTGCTAGAGCTCATTTAGAAACACATCTACCCCAACCATGTTCCAGTATGTGTGCTTACTGGCCAACTTCACTACAAGAAAAGAACAGATAACCTTAAGGAAAAGGCAGCAATTACTTTGCATTTCTGAAATAGTCACTGGTTTAGTCAACAGTTTAGGAATCTAGTACCTTTGAGAACTCACAGAATGCAGCCAAATCTGACCAAAACTTGCATAAACCTTGCTTTTGTAGGAAGCCAAGCTTAAGCATTATCTACTAAAGGATTTTGTGATTAAGTGGACTGATTTTTGGAAGTACTTAGATATTGCTAAAACAAAAAAACTAGCCATTCTAATTGCAGCAACTGTGTTTTCTATTACACAAAAAATCCTACTTTTTCAGTTTTGAGGGTTTTTTTTGTTTGGTTTTTTTGTTTGTTTGTTTTGTTTTGGTGGGGGGTTTTATTAATGCCAACAGAATGACCTCCTACAATGACCAAAGATATGTTTCATATAGTATGGGAATTATCTTTCTCTATAGACTCTAGCAAACAGATATTGTTGGATGGCTGCACTTTGGTGCATATAGCAGTAAAATTACTTAATCATGACTCATCTTCCATAGCAGTTTCCTTTTCTAACACCTTCCCACTTTTTTAATACCTCAAGTCCTAATCTAATAGCAGCTTCTGTAAAACTCCTTCGTTCCTTCTCAAAATTCTTTCTTTGCTCTCGAAATAGTCTCCATTCTTCCTGAAGACGCTCCCTTTCTTCCAGTAAATAGCAGTCCTGTAGTAACACAGTGGTGTCATCATCACATGGACACATGAGCTGCTGCTGCAGATATAAAGCAAAGAGATACAAACATTGATTTGGGAGTTAATGTTAAGAGGGGCAGAATTTCCTTGGATTTTCAGTTTTATAAAGAAAAATGACTGGAGTTTAAAATAAAGCAAAGTAGTAAGTATCAAGTTGGTGGCTGGTGGGGGCAGAGTTCCAGATAGCAAGCAGAATATCCCCCTTCAGTCAGCTGACCTCATCAGCCTTCTTCACCTTTAACTCCCCAAATTATTCCTACCAGAATTACAAGCTCTTTAAATTACTAACCAACCCACTAGCACACCTATACTCAGACCAGCCATTAAGATGTTATATTTTAAAAGCATTATTAAAAAAAAAAAAAAAATGGAGAAAGGCTCAGAGGTGAGAAAAGTGACAAATTAAAAGAACAGCTTAGATTCAGCTGAGAAAAAAAAATTAGAAAAATTAAAGTCTACTACCTGTAAAAGCTGTTGCTGAGTTTTGATCATCTCTTTACATTGCTGGATCTCCAACTCTAGCTTTTCAGTTTCCATCTCATGGTCTTCTCTTGAAATGACATCTTTTGCATTCAAAGCTCCTGAATGCACACGTGATACTAAGGGGAAGAGAAGAAAGCTACTTAAAAGAAAGAAATACAAAACCAAAACAACAAAAATCCCTCATATCAGGGACTTACAGCAATACCAAAAGATTTTAAACTGTTTGTTTCATCCTGAAAGATATATACACAGTATATTCAAAAGCACTACTGGAGATGAGATCCAGAACTGGTGCTACACACATAGCTATGCACAAAATCCAGTTCAGAAAAAAATAGCAATTAAAACAGCCATTTCACACCCCTAAAGGAAAACCAAGCATCTGCACTGTAATAAGTGTCATACAAAACCCCCCACTTGTTTCAGCAGTTATTTAAAAGAAAGCAAGTGAAGATTTCTTTTCAGTAACATGCTGTTAGCCTGTTCTTCCAAGCCTACTTCTGAAGGGCTTGTGTGTTCATAAAAATATGATAGCAACTATATTTATCACAGATATAAAAAGATAGCCTTTTCCTTCAAGTCCTGTGAAGGAGAAAAGGAGCCAACAAATATCACAAGAACATTCTCATCCCAGTAAGGGAACAAATTAGAGAAGAATAAGATGTATTTTGTGTAATTACATACTGCTGTAATTTCATGCATAGCTATAACAGTGATTGTAATAAGCCAAACTTCAATTCACTGATGTCAGTGTTTGAATATTAATTGAAGCCTGGTGGACTACACTATGGCCATTTCTATAAATCAGAAAAACCCCAAAAGGTGACTCCAAGAAAACAGCAAATGCTCAAAACATTTTTCCTGCTGCTTACAACTATTTTTCCAGTTAGCTACACCGGATCAAGTATTACTTAAAACAAATGTTCTTAAAATCCTTCCTATGGCATAAGTGTATTCTCACATAGACCATCTGCTCTTATTTGCAATTGCATGCATGACCTTCTCAGTCTTATTCTTGACTGTAGATATCCCTGTGATAGCAGCAGCATTTGCTTGCATGGGAAAATAATACTAGGAAAGAATTTTATATATTTTTAGCTGTCTTTTAATGCTGTTTAACAGCTGGAAACAAGGAGGGTTCATCACCACACCAGCAGCCAGTTCACTTTAGAATGCCAGAAGAAGCCTCACAGATATGGTTATGGCAAGCCTAGACTCCCAAGATGGATTTATGCATTTTGCCTCCAATCACTTCAAATTACATCTGCATTACTTGAACATCGCAAAAAGCTGGGGAAAGGCAACAAATTGTACTACAGGGCATGTATATTCAAAAGAAAAATAATTATGTCTTCATAAAGCTGCTGTTTACTGTGTCAGAATATAATCATGTCCTTTCTCATAACAACAGGCTTGGTATGCAGTCACTCCCTACAACTGAAATTCACACAGAAAAACTATAAAATCACAAGCCCTTTCAGAAAGGCCACCAGGTCGTTCCTTGCATTTTAGCTTAGACAGTAAGTCTTCAGAGCATGATATCAAATGGAATTATTAGTAGTACTTTACATGAAAATGTAATACAAATAAACTTCACCTTGGTTATCTAGCTTTTCAACATGATTTTTCAACATTCTCCACTGTTTTCTAATGCTGTTGGTAAGCTGCTCTCGCACAGTTTCACAAGACAGTTCCCACATATTCTCTTTATTTAACTCTCCAATATCTTCTTCCAAGTCTGACAGAACCTGTAGAAGCAGAAACAAGGTGTAAACCTCTCCACTATTTCAAATACATGCATTCATTGATTTAATATGGATATGGATTTAATTTACTGAAGGGAAGAAAACCCTCAGGAATGATTTTTCCAACCAGAGAAGTATGATTGTCAGGGAGTTTAGTTCCTTAACAGCATAATGTTGAAGAGACAGAAGTGACCTGGCAGTCCCCAGAATCCCACCACAGAGGGAGTGTATCTCACATCTTCAAGCTAGCAGTTCAGACTGCTGAATTATGCAGTCAAGCTGTAGCTGCCCATAAACTCACTACACAGCAGGAACAGGATTTAAAGACAAAGATTTTCTCCTGTTGAGAATAAAGTAATTTGTTCCTGCCTTATTTTTCTCCACAATGATAAAACCCCAACCAACCAACCAAACCACCACACTGACAGTACTGGAGCTAGCACCTCCTTCTTCCGTCCATTTTTCACTACAGTTCCAACATCAAACCTGAATGCTATAGTGAACAGCTAGCATACAGAAGTCTAAATAGAAAGAGAAAACTAGCCCAGGACAGTTCAGTAGGTTTAATTTGAAAAGCTATAGTAATTTGAACAACTGCCATGAATATTCCACTCTTAAGCATCTAAACCATTCTGTACAATCCCCTTGATCTACAAGTAGGTAAGAAATAGTGGATGGGAAGTACAAAACCATAGTAGCCCATTAATGCTACAACAGTTAACAGATGCTTGTCTAATCTGTGGTTAATTTCAGAGCACTAAGTCTGTTTTTCCCAAGTTTGTTCCAATGCACAAGTTCATAAGGACCTCATTTCCACAGCTGGATTTTCACCAGTGTACTCAAGATTGTTCCAAACCCTCTTGGCCTCACTAGAATCCTATAATTAGGACCATTTAAAGAACTGATACCCAATTATGCTTTATACTACAAATTATACCAAATACCCATTACAGAAGATCAACTTCTCATTGCTGAGCTATAGTAATAATTATATCTACATAATCAACTTATAAAATAAAGGTTAACACACAGCACATTACTGATTACTGTACTAAATACACATGGGAGTCATTCTGTGTGGTACACAGGGCAAGTCGTCCAGTGAAGTTAAAGAGCTTATTCACACCTTACAAAGGTGTGGCCAGAGTCTCTAGTGCTTTTTCTACACAGTGCATTCTGAGGCTGGACAAATACACCCGAGATAGCTCAGAAATACAGGAATAGTACAGCAACTTGAGCAGGACAGCCAGTCCTCTCAAACAGCAAGCACTAGATCCCACAAAAAGAGTACACTCTGACAGGCTCTAGCTACACATATTCTTTGTTATGAATATGGACTATTTGTAATATAAAATGCTTAATACTTTGTTCTGTAGAGTATCTGTATTCTCTTAATACCCTATTACCAGTACATCAATCTTGAGTGATTCTTAGAATCTAGCTTTTATGCACATTTGCTGTATTTCAACTCGTTTTTTATGCTTAGGGACTTGGCTAAGCAAAAGCTCAGTTAGCTTTCTAGATTATTCCCTACTTCACTCTGACATCAAGACATAACTGCAACTTCTAGCAGGGAATCAGCAAACAATGATAAACAACGAATGTGCCCCATACTGTTCCATAAAAAAAAAAATATACATATACACACACTCTGTAAACAAAGAAATACTTAAAGCCTGAAAACAAACAAAAAGCCCCATAGAACATTTTGCTTGAAATTACCAGCAGCTCTGTAAAAGGAACCAACAACTACTCTACTCCATATAAGAGCACATCCTAATTATATATCCTTCACCCCCAAGGATCCTATGGGAAGCCTGGTTTCTTTGCATGAGCACCTTGAAAGCTAACATCAACATCTTTGTATGGAAGGCAAGCAAAATCCAAAATGCATCATTACATAGAACTACATACAGGTAGCTACTGAATTTACAATTTGCTCGGAGCATACTTTCAAGCTTTCCATTGACTGACTGGGAAGAATACACTGGGTATTGTTAACAGTTAGTAGGTTACTTGTTTAAGTGATTTGTTTAAACTGATGTGCAAGCCACAATAAACATGAAAGTTTACTTTTACTTCATCTTTTTATAATTGTGAAAAGACTCCAGCACTAAACCACACAGATTTTATTTTAACTGAAGAATACTTACTGGCCCATCTTCAGACCGTTCTTTAAGTTTCTGTTTCTGCGGTGGGAGAAGTGAAATAATCTCTTTCTTCATTTGCTGAAGAACTTTTTTCAGCTCCGCATTTTCCACTAAAAGTTGGTTTTGGCGTTGTTCATAATCACTTAACAGAATTTTGTACATTTCTTCTTCATTTCTGGAGGAAGAAATCTTACAGTAACAACATAACAGCCATAACATAAACTTCAATTAATGTTGTTCTAAGACAGCTACCTGGCTTCTGTCTTATCAGTCCTCCATGCACCTCTCTTCCCATCAGCTCTACCAACATAATTTAGAACTTCCATAGCTACAAATGAAAAGGATATTTCAAAGCGTGAACAACATGCAAATACATAAACATTCACACGACATTGCATTTACATGTAGTTATTGTCAAGAGACCACATTACCCAAATATTCCCCTCAATCCTCCAACCCATATGAAACCACACTGCCCTGCTTAAAGTAACTGAGCAAGATAGCCAAGGAAAGAAGATAAATTTTTGTGTTTGGAAATTCATGGAGGGATGTATTCTCATCCTGTTTTATACTTTCTTATGCATTTCTTAATGAAATCTTCATCCCGATCTCAGCCTTCAGAGGTTTATCAACTCTGACCTCTCTTCTGCCAGTAATGCCAGTTATACCTGCAGTTTAGAGTAAACAACTTCCTAATGTGCCACAAGATGCTCCTCAAAACAAAGAAGCCTTTCTTTGCACATTTAAAGAAAAAAAAAACCCAAATAAAACACACACAAAACACAACAACCAAAAAAACATGAAAAACAAAACCCCAGACCCATCACTACAGATGAGTGGTCCACGCACAATTCTAGTTTGCTATCAATTAATTAGATTTAAACCCCCGCTGCTTTGACTTCACTGACAGCTGAGATAATACTAGCCAAGTGCAGTCAAGAATATGCCACAGGTAAATTTTGCTGACCACAGGGTGAGGCTTCTAAAGATTACTGAGCTGATACCTAAAGACTTTCTGAAGCCAGAAAAGGTGTTCCTGCTAGTGTCCTAATCTGGTTTAGTTTACCCTCAAGCACTTTCAGCAGACTAAACCAGCAGAAAAACAGCTTGGCAACAATATGAACAGTTTTCTTCTGGCTTAGTGAATTAAACCAGCTTACTAAAACACAACATACATTACAGCTGGAAAACAGCTAAATGTTTTGGGGCTGGCAGGAAGGATAAGACAAGAAGAGCAGGACTTCCACTGGTGATAAAGGATACAAATACACTAAGGTAAGATATATGAACCAAAACATGCAGGTATTTTTCTTAATACATAATGCTGATACCCATTTTCAGCAGCACACCACAAAAACCATACTCATGTTAAATAGCGCGGATGCTTTGAACACAATTTTTAGGCAGCATGACATATAAAGGAGATTTCTTTTCTCCTCATTTCACAAAACACTAGGTGCTACATGTCATGTAGGTTCCTCTCCAAAGTTTCTCAAGGCTTGTCCCTAACACAAGTAGACCATAGTATCTTAAGGGTGGAAAAAAATGTCATGCAGTGTTCCTTCCTGATTGCAACTGGTGAGCATAATACAGTATTTATGACACTAAGGTCTTGTGATGGCAGCAGTAATTCTAAAGTAGAGGAGAGACAGCTCTATCCTAGGAATTGATTCCAGATAATTCCTCCAGTAAAAAAACCCTCTCATTTTGTAAAGATCTCCATTTGGTTTGTGCTTGCTAAAAAAACCTTATAGAACAATGTAAGTTAGCCTTACAGAGTCAGCTGACTTGAAATATTACATCTTTTACATAACGTTGTAACATCTAAAGACCTACAAGAGGGCCATACTGACTTTAAAGACACCCAGAATATAAAAGCATTTTTAACATATTGAATATGCTGGTTTGCTGTAGTAAAATTCAGAGCTACTTACCTATCTTTTTGTCCTTTTTGTTCATGACTAATTGATGCAAGCGCTCCTTTAATTTGTTATATTCTCTTTCTTTCCTCTTCATATCATGATTGTACTGTGTAGCTCTGCTTGAGATTATGTTCTGCAACTTCTGTACCTAAAAGCAACCCACAAAAACTGTATTTTCTTCAACTAAAGCATAACTACAATAGATGTCTTCAGAAAACCAAAACACAAGAAGCAAAATGATACTTCTAATTAAAACTGTCTTTCTGGTGAAAGGAAGTGACAAAAGGAAATCAGAAAAACTCTCCCAGCCCATGGATTCCAACCTCAGACTTCTCAGGGGATTTAGCGTCTTTTCTGCAGAAACCAATATCACAAACAACATATAATAATACTTGTTAGGTTTACACTAAAAATAATAAAGTACTAATCTTCTGGGCAGCAGGATGCTGGAAGACAGACTATTCCATTTGGTTTAAAAGGACGTTAAAACATAAAACAAATTTTTGGCCAGTACTATCAATACCTGGGCTTGGTTTTTGATTTTGTTTTGTTTCTTGGGTTTGTATTTTTTTCTCACCTCTCCTCAATTGCCAGTTTTAAGCTTACAAACAAACATACAGCACATTGAATATTTTAAGTTACAACTTCAGAATATTCACTATATACAGATAGTGCTGAGATCACTAACTGCATGAATAGGTTTATGATCACAGAGAACCCTCACAAACTTAGGAGCCATATAAACAAGGGGGGGTGCAGGAGGTGGTACAGGAGAGGGGATGGGAGGGAGGGAAGCACACTGGACACAAATCCTAAACTAAACAGCACCTTGAATATCAAAGTGTCTTCTGATCTTGGTTCTTCTTTTAAACGAAGATAAAGCTATGCTCCAAAGTACAGAAAGCCTCAGAAAATGGCATATATGCTTTTCTGCACTACTCTCTGCTATTATTATAACTTGGACCTATCCCTAACAGAACTTACATATCCATATGCAACATGCCAATTTCACTTTGAGAAAGGCAACATTTACCAAGAAAATAAGAATTTAATGTGAACAATTACAAGCCTCACTAAAATAAAAATGTATTACTGAATATCTAGGTAATGACTTGTGTTAATGTACATGACAACTCACTTCATCCTTTTCATTTTTAAGTAACTGGTGCAAATTTCTGTTCTTGTTTTGCAGTTGTCTGTCTCTTTCCTGAAGTCCAACTATCTCCCTTTTAGATAATTCCAACTGTTCCTAGGAAAGAGTGTTGATAGCTCAGTATCAGTAAGAATTAACAGCAAAGGATTAGCAAAAAAGACAAAAAAAAAAACCCCAAAAAAAAACCAAAATCCAAAAAACCCACAAACTAAACAACAGAACATACAAAACAGAGTGACGAACCACCTCACTTGAAGTAAGCTTTCCTGTATATTTCTCCAATGTTTTGGGGATGATCTTGCATTCTCAATGACAATTTAGTTATATTTTCTGGAGCAAGAAGCATGATTCCCCACTATAAGTAACGCTCCTGCTCACAAGTAACAAAAATTTGGCTTGGTATTTAACAGGAATTATCTCATTGAACAATAATCTTATAATTACTTAATGAAAACCTAATTTTTCTTTAAGTTGGGATTCTGTAAGCATTTCTATACTGGGAGAGTGAGGCAGATACTGAACAATCTGTATGAACTTGGGACTACAGTCTCACTGGAGTATTCCTGTTAAATAATCAAGAGAACAATTAACACATATGCAGCCTGTTACCACAGCAAAACAAATAAGCTATTTCACATATATAGAGTAAGGCTAGAGAGGCGATCTCATTATAACACATTATGCAAAACTAGAATTTTAGACCTTTTTTCCACAAATATGGAACTCAAACCCCAAAATGCCAACTTAATTGACAGAGCCAAACACTACATACAAGCTCTTTTTCTTTGTATGTATAGTACTGAGCTACAAATGTGCAGAGATATTTAAGCAACAAGAATTCCTAAGCAAACCACACTTCAACACAGGTAACAACATAGCATAAGTCAAGATGTTTGCTGCATGGTATCTGAAAGAATTTACACAAGAAACTTTGCAAGCTGACAGCTGTATTAAATGCCCTGGGATTGAAGTTGTACTAACAAGGTACCCATCCCAACACCATCACCTTAATGCCATTTGTCTAGGGAAAGTAACTGGAGTGGTTACCCGGAAGCTAACATTATATAGTACTGGTATAAAAATTAAGTGCAGTTACACACGATTTTTAACATCCTATAGAAATGCTTCTATGTGGATGACCTACTATATTGAGAATCTACAGCAGTATTTGTGAAAGAGATAGTGCTGGCCATCTCCAGTGAAAAACTAGCCTGAAAAGCACTGAAACATACACTGATGGTTTTTATTTTCCTGACAGAATCAAGGGAAAGACAACAGTAACATGACCGCACATGCAAGTGCCCATGAAGCAGCATCTGAACTTCCAATTTATCAGCTAATCCACAGTGATTTGCCTTGTGCATGTGTTTATCTTGTGATAAAATGAAGCTTAGTAATTTCAGTCTTGACAAGAGCTTCTGAGCAATTCGTATGAAGAGAACTTGTAGTTGGCTATCCAGGGAACACAGTAGAAACAAAAACACACACCCCCCCCAAAAAAAAGCTACAGATATGGGGAAAGACTGATAAAAACCCTGTGACACAGAACAGAAATGCTAACTACAGTTTTACTGGTTACAATTATATTAGGAAACCAACTTTTAGAGCTGGGCATAATTCATTTAAGTGGCACTGAATGGTCACCTGAACTATTTAACATTTTTACCGACAGTATGCATTAACACTTCTAATCTGAACAGTCTCTCCTCTTCCTTGATTAAAGAGGCCATAATTCTAAACAAGAATTAGAACTGAAAAACTTATTAACTTTACGGATCTTTCAACTGGAAATATACTTCCCAAAGCCAACCCAAATTGCACATTAAAATACAACTCCCCATTAGTACTGGAGAGAAAAAACAAAAAAGCATTCACTGTTAAGAATGTTACAGTCTGTTAAACATAACTGCTGCAAAATAATTGTGGAACCATCTTGTTTTTACCTTTAATTTAGCGTAGCAGTTCTGTAAGTGATCCATATCACTACCCAGTTTTAGATGCTGCATTTCTACTTCTTCCTGAGCTCGAAGGTTCTTGTGCTGCAGTACAAGCAATTCATTCATGCAATTTATGATAGATATTAAGTTTAATTCCTTTCCTTTGGACTCAGCATAAATAGAGGGAAAGCCCAGTGTTGTCAGTTCCTGGTAAAAGACAAGGGGGGTGGAGAATAAATAACTAACAATCTTCCACAGTTCTCCAAAAGAGAGAAACAGTATCATGTGCAATTCTATATTAAGCTTTTCTTATATTCCCACACCATCTCCCCAGAAAAACCTATTTCTCACCAACTTCAGCTTCTGAGCATTGTGAAAAAAGCCTTCTTAATCCAGTGAATCTATACTACCACAACTGATGGAATGTCACCTTCACACAATCACCAATAAACAGCAAGAACTCACCCTGTCAAGATAGGATACACTCTGTTCAATATTCTCTTCTGTGCAGAAGGCACTGAAAAAGCCGTGCATGCTTTTGGCTGAAGGCAGTGACAAACGTAGCACTTGTGAGTTCATACTTGGGGAAGAAATACTTTTATCTGAGGTATATTGAAAAATATTTTTGCTATCTACAAGTTAAAAACATTAAGAAACAAGTCAGGGCTAATCGTTTAGGACACACAAAAAGAGTCATATCCCTTACCACCCAAATCATTCTTTACAGAAATTTACAGTTTTAGAGCTTAGAATGTTACTTGGAACTACATACTGAGCAATTCACAATTAAAAAAATAAAAAAATAAAAGGCATAAGCTTCTACCAAAGATTGAAAGACTTAATATCTTAAGGTACTACATCCTTTCAAATTTTACTCATCTGCCAAGATCCACAAATTTTACTATTCCACGATATAGAAGTAAAAGAAACCATTTACTCCTTTGATACTTCTGTAATCAATTTATGAGGCAAAAGAATATAGAATAAGTAAAGAAACCTCTGAAAACACAACACATCCTGAAAGGTGTGACCATATGTTAAGGACAATATTTTACAGCAGTGTATCTGTACAGACACAATCCAAAAAAAAACAAAAAACAACAAAGCACTGCAAGTACTACATATTATTTAAATAGTCTGCTTAGCTTGTCAAATGTCATGCATGAAACTCCAATCACTCTCAAGCGCTGTAACATCACCAGTAAAGATACCAAATCCAATAAATTCAAAAATATTACCAGTTTACCTGATGACAGCACTGGCACAGTAATTGTCTTCCAGTCTCCCATAGCAACAAAGACAGGCAGGGTACCTGAGCAACTGGTTCAGCAGTGAAGCATTTAGTACAATTGCTGGCAATGTGTTACGTAGGCATCTCCTAAAATAGCAAGAGCATTTTAGATTAACAATAGCAGCTAATACAGCTAAAAGATTAAAGTAGGCATAAGGAGTGACTACTGGACTTGAGCCACATGAAATTTTTCTACTTCTTCACACAACATTTGGAACACAGTAAGTACAGCAAATATTACGCCATAAAACTGATGCATATATCTATATTTAGCCTTAAACTTAACTAAGTCTTGTTAACTAAAGCTAGAATGCCACGCACACATGAAAATAAAGACTCACACTATACATAACTCAGTTACTTCTGTTGATGTACATCAGAGGAAACACAGCAAGCCAAATATTAAATATTTTCCTGCCATATGGCTAGGAAGCAATTTTATTAAGGTAAACTTATGTGAAGTTTTAACATAAATCTGTGTGAGTGGGATTATTACTTAAATAGAAGGATAATAAAAAGAAGATACATTGACAGAGCACAAATGAATTTCTAATAGCTATTTAACCATTTAAATTTAACTTGGCTTATACATTTGGTTTATTCTAGGATTCCATATTGCTTTTCCCTGGCTTTCTTTTTTGCAGAATCTCCAAAACTGTTAAAGAACACAAATAGCAGAAGCCTTACCCTAAAGGAAAGCCACAGTCGTAAGAAAGAACAGATTGCCCCCTCACCCTACCTCCACTGCACAGTAGGGTGGCATGTAATAGCATTAGTTACCACACTGCTGGAAACTTAAAATCCAGCTTGGATATTGAAGATTCAGACAGTACAACCCATCACCTATTACACGAACAGTGATACTTAAGGGAAACAAACTCTTCACCTAGCAGGAAAAAAGGAACAAATTTTCACATCAGTTTTAGATGGACTCTGTAGACTTCTAGAGCACACGGATGTTTTCCCTGCCCTCCCACTAATGTTCCAATAAATACACTCTGGATAAGCAACTTCTAAGTTTCTGACACCAAAACCTTGTACTTTTATCACTATGGAAAAAGCTATTACCTGTGGAAGGGAGCAGAAAGGAAAGGAAGAGGGGAGAAAAGTATGCCCTGTTATCCATAAGACCTCTTGAAAACAGACAGTGAGAATCCTTATCAATAACTTAAAGTGAAGAACACAGTGCCCAAAGTAGCACCAAGTTTTTAAGAGATCATACTGGTGTACAGAATGCTCAGCACTAGAAAATAAAATGAGCAGCTGAATATTCTTCCAGGTTCGTAAGTTTACTTGGAAAAAAGGTAAACATCTGTTCCTTAGATTAGTTGAAAGTTTGCAAGAACTGCTAAATTACATATCAGAAAGTACAGGTTAAAGCACCAAGAAAACACAGTCAATGTGACAATCTAATGGCTGTTCTTTAGAAGTGGATTTTTCTGCTTTCTCTCTGCCCATATTCATTTATGCACATTTCTCAATTTTTTCCCCCTGTAAAACCAAGATGCCTAATGTTCATTTGTTTTGTTGTTTGTGGTGGTGGTGTTGTTTGGGTTAGTCTGGTCTGTGGGGAGGAAGGCAAAGTGGGATGGGGTAGCAGTAGGCTGCTGGTGGTTGGTTTTTTTGACCATCCAAAAGAACTATGCTTTTAAAAATAGAATTCAGAGTCAAACTATGAATTAAGAGAATACACATCTTACATGTTAGTTTCATTTCTGTTGGATCTATTAGAGAAACCTGCAAATGTAAGGGGAAAAGGCAGCAAATTAAACTACAAGTATATTCTTATTATTAGAAGGCAGGATTGTGATGCCAGTAAAGTATTTCAAAAGATTGTGGAGAAACTCAAGATACAAATTGCATTAAGGACTGCTGGAAAGTCCACAAAAATACTACTCACATTTCAGATACGCTGTAACTTTCAAACCAACTGGCTTCTATTTTTTAATAGACTGCATGCCCATTATGAGATCTTATCACCCAGATTCCCTCAACATACGGTATTATTGACCCACAGGCCTCTCTACATTGACAATACTATTCTGACACAGCATCTATCACACCAAACAATGTTTGACTGGAAGCAGAAATGGAACTAAAGGATTATAGCGTTCCCACACCTGGACTAAATTTGAACCCTACAAGCCACATGCAGATTCATTCAGATGCTTTATCAAGATTCTTCTCAAGTGACATGCTGCTTCTAGGTACACCAACAAGAGGACAAAGAAAATTAACACACAAACACAGGTTCAGAAACATGCCTAGTGAAGATGGAGTAAGCAAGAACACACAGGCAGCACAGTAAAATCCAGATAATGCAACTATATTCTTCTCACATTAATCAGTCTCGAAAGTTCTAGAGCCTTTTGTCTTGAAAAGGCCACCTGCAGTACACTGCAGAGTGTTTTAAAATACATCAGATTAAAAAAAAAAAAAATCACCCTCAACAATTTCTTTTTTTGATTTGGAAGTGCCAAACTCAAACTTCCTTTAACTGTTAAACCACTGCCTTAAGTACCTCAAGTTGTTCTGTGTCAAATAAGCACAGTAGCTTTGAAGCAGTAATCATTTCAGAGAGCAGTCAGCACTCTGTACTTGAATCATCTTTATATACTGTATTTAAAATTAAACTCAGATGTGCAGAACAAGATAATCCCATGTCAGACACAAAAGGGAATGCTACAAGCATTTAGTCCCATGCCAAGATCATCTCATCAGTTCCACATGGCTTCTGCTGCCAGTTCAGGACCTTAGCAATGACCTCTAAAGCTATCTAGTGATTAAGATCCACTAGCTATATTTCCTTCCCAGCTTAGGCAGTTCCTCTGTAGCAACACAGCTCAATATAGCCTCACTGAAGTATGCAAGAGCTGAAGACAAGCATTCCTGATGAAGACAGCATGGATGCAAAATTAATTTAGATACACGGTATTCAGAAGGGACCCTGAACCTTTGGTACGCAACAGCACTCCCTTTAACCACCATAATGTATCAAGGAACATATTCATGTAGAACAGGAAAATGTGTTACTCTGAAGAAGTATTTTGTGAACTTATGGAAAAAAAATTAAATGCATAAAATTGTGAAGTACTTTAGGGATCTCCAAGGCTATCTTGGTTAACATACAAAAACTTCAATCAAACAAAACCAGTAAAGCTTCGTGGGGGTTTTGTGGTGTGGTTTTGTTTGAGGGGTTTTGTGTTGTTTTGTTTGTATTTTCCCCTCCTCAAATCCTGGTTGGGAAAACATGCAGCAGGAAGCACTTTCCCAGCGTCCTACACTGATGTCAAAAAAATCTAACAGAAATCTAAAAAGAAAGGAAACAAAAAACCATGAACACAGGCCTCCCCAAACTACTTCCAGTAAAAACAGAGAGCTTGATTCACACCAAGGAAGCAGTAATCAAACCAAGGCATTCAAATGCTTGTTGGAACAAGTGAAGTACAAAAAAAAGCCCAAATCAACAAAAACCACAAAACACACAAAACTCTCATGGTAATAGCATACTAGAACTTGATTCTTAGAAAGACACCTGGGGAATTTTTTGACACAAGCCTACAGGAATAATTCCAAACTCCTACATGATTCACTAACAGATACATTTTTCTTTTTGAGAACAAGTGTAGATTAAACTTCAAAAACTGTACATTTCACAAACCCAGAGAGTTGAAAGGAGCTGTTCTTAAAATTACTGGTTTGTGGTTTGGAGGACAGGGGAGGGGTTGACAATGAATGTACCAAGATTCCAGACAGAAATATGATTAAGTAAGCCTGAGTTTAGACCATATCACAACTCGAGTATCACTAGCAGTAAGAAGTAGGATTATACACTTTACACAAAGCAGCATACTTAATTAAGAGTTTCTCGATATCACGGTTGAACTTGAAAAGGGGTAGTTGTAACTGGGTTTGTAAAAAACTCATTCAGACAATCGGAAGAGAATCCCTTGTCACAGCACTGTGCTGTGATCATGTTACACCATCTGGTCAGCTGGAACCTACACAGGGTGTGACACAAATGGGAAATGCAGTATCTGGTAACCCAGAAAACTTTTCACCCCCCAACGCAGAGAAGATAGGGAAAGATAATTTTTATAGAGGTGGTTTCTACCTGCCTCTAATAGTGCAATGCCTTGGAAAAAAATGTAAAACATCAGTACCAATGAGAAATTGTCAAACATTCCTTCTCTGCATATTTCAAATATTACTACAAGCTGACACATGTATACATCTCAACTTGGAAAATTTAGGGGTGGGAGGTGGTGTAGTTAGCATTTACTTAAAAGGTGATATGATTCCTTCTACTAAAAATTATACCCCAAAAGGAGCTGCGAATCTGCTTAAAGCTTTTACATTTGTCTAGTAATTCAGATGCCTTTTACAGATGGCTTTTATCTGGGTAGACACAAAGGCACATCAGTCTGTGTAAATTTAGGGTACACTCCAGTCATGATACTGTAAGGTTTACAGATATATCCCTGACACAGTCAGAAGTCATACACTTGTTTTAATTCATGTGATTACCATAGAAGTCCATGCATTTCCTCCCTAGAGGCACTAAAATAGGCTTATATCCAGTGATAACTATAGTTGAAAGAGTATCTTCCTCTAAAAATTTATTACACCTTTAGTGACCTTTATTTAACATTGTAATTTTAATGATGGGTGCTGGAATCGAAGCAAGACCCTAGATCTTTCCTCCCACATTTACAAGACTGGCAATTTCATTGTTATTCTATTAACTGCAAAATGAGGGTGGGGGAAATCCCTCCACTTACCCACATTCAGTGGGAACTTTCAGTAATCTCAAATGTCCAGCTAAACATCTCATGCTGCCAGAAGTAATGTGAAAAGGCAAGTCAACCACCCAGCCTGTGGGTATTGAGTCTCTGCTGCATTCTGAGCATGTCATACTCAGAAAATCCCAACTATATTTTTGTTAAACTTACAAAGCAAAAAAAAAAAAAAAAAAAAAAGAATATAAAGTCTTATTTGATCGCCTCAACATATATAACCACACAAGAATATACTCTCACATCTGATATAAGCCAATGCTCAATGACTATCCTGTCATTGCCTCAAATACTTGGGTTACAAGGCACATAATCTGATCTACTACCTCAAGATTCAACTCTACCTTTTACAAACACAGATGACTGAAATCCTGTTAATGCAATCACTGAAAAAGTTGAAACACATGAAAATGTTTCATGTGGCTCCCAAACTCCTACCTCATTTTGAGCTACCACTCGGCATTTCCTTATTACTAAACAATAGCACTATTTTTGTTAATATTCAGAACTGTGTTCCTCTGTTTGCATTCACAAACCACTTACTACATGTGGCTGGACCAGAACATTTTGCTACCCAAGAGAAAAACCTCAGGAACTGTCTTCTGTGGTTCCTTTTCCTTCCCCCATGACGAGATTTAACTTTAGACAAACTTTAAAACCCGGATGTCTCTGCAAGCAGATGAGGTTTTTAAAAGGGGAAAAAACCCAAAACAAGCAAAAGAGCCCCACAAACAATAACCAACAAAACAAACCACAACCTTGGTTCCTAAATTTTGTAACAGTTACTGAGCAGAGCCCTGAACTAGTATTCTAGATCTGAGAAATCGTGACACTCATGTTTCAGTAGCACATAACCTGTAGGTTAAATCAGGCATAGAATGGAAGATGGTAGCTGCAATTAATTTCTCTAAAGATAGCCAGGGAATTCAAGGAAAGGCTTTCATGTAAATTCCAGGTTTCTATTGAGCAAAACAGAAGTGCCACAGAACAGACTTGGTAACTGCAAACAAATAGGACTGGTGGTCAGCATACCCTCCCTGGAAGAAACACACACTAGCACATCCACCACAGTGCTCTGGAAGAAAAAAAAATGAGCCCACATACCTGGGCAAAACAGCATAATGGAATTTCCAGAAACCTTTTCACAGTGTTTCCTACCAAAACCTCTTAAACTAAGATGTCAGGGGATCTATTAATGACCAGTTATGGATGGGGAAGGGCAAAGCGTAGGAATAAATTAGAGAAGGACAAGAAAGGGTTTGAAAGTATGTCATCTGCAAGCCCCAAAGAGACAGAGGGGCCTGTGCAGGCATCTCTGTTGTTCAGTAGATTAAAAAAGGTGATGAGTAGGTAAGTGAGAAAGCTGATGTACTGTACAGAGATATTCAGAAAAATAAAAAAATACTGAGTGACAAGAACTGCAGAAGGTTGTCCCCATATTAAGCAAATAGACAATAAAATCAGCAGCTGAAACTCCATAAGCACAAACACAATGAAAAAGACAACTCTGTTACCTACTTATACCAACAGCCCCAGTTAGGTATTATCTTGCACAAAGAGATCCCAGGGTCACTATGATTAGTCTTCTGGAAATAACAGCTAACTGAACATTGGAGCAGAGAACAGAAAGAGATCACCATGATGTCCCTAAGACTACTAAGCTTCCCCAGCTGAAATACCACACATTGGTACACCCTCCCTTGTATACAGCAGAACAGACCTGAAAATGTTGCAAGAAGGTCAACCAATGCTTTCATGCAAGAAACTAATAAACTACAACTTTTCAGCTACAAGAGAAAGCAGCTAGATAAATAGGCCAAACATGCAGAAAATAATTATCCATTGCTTCTTAACACAACTGTTAAGCAGAATCAAATGAAACATTCAGCGCAACAACTGGAAAATAAGAGCTTTTTTCTATATAAAACAGTTAAACTGTGGACTTGCATCACCATGAGGTGCTGTGAATGCTAAATATAAACTGGCTCCAACTCATTGAAAAACACCTATCAGCAGCTATTAAAGAGATGCAACCTCTGCTCAGAAATCCTTTAGCTCCAAACTGCAGTATACTAAAAGGATATATGGATAAAAGCATTACTGTACAACAAACCTGTACTTACAATCTTTTTCTTTATATCTGCTGCCATACACTTCCGGATAAGATGATGACCCAAATGAGCCTATTACTCTCTCCTATGCTCTCTCAAGTCCACACAATAACCACCCCATGATTCTATATTAGTACCACTGCTTTCTCCCGAAAACACATGAGCCATCTTCCCTCCCCAATACTTTCGCTCTCAAATCTCCATCAATGTTGTTAAATCATGCCTCCAGGTTTCCTACCTTCATTATCAAATTTTACCTAATACATTCACATTTTACTTTGCACGCCTCCTATTTTGAATCATTGCCCTAAAATTCTTACCATGCCTCTGTAGCATATGCAGCCCCATGCAACTATTTCATTGACAGCACAGAAAGCAGTAGTGCTTTACATAAACAGGGAGTGCAGTAATACCACAAACAGACCTTGTACTGTGATTTGATCGTCAAATTGAAACAGGCTTTGATGTAATTAAGAAAACCTATTTTCAAACAGACAAGAGACACAAAATTCTTCCCAGAACCTCTACTCTTACATCACGTGAAACTAACAGCTCAACCCGAGCAATCATAAATTCACTGACTCAGTAGAAAGCTTTACAGCTCTCACCTCTTAGAGCATCTGACGCTTGTAGCTTCACAGAGATCAACAAATCGCTAGGCCGTCCAGCGGGGGGACACCCGGCTAACCTAGCTCTCTCTCGTCCCTGTGATTAGCCGGAGCCTAGTAAGAAGGAGCACATGTCATCCACCGCCTCGCCGCGGCCAGCAAGGCTCCCCAGCCGCGCGCGGCCGGGCGCAGACCGCGGAACCGGCGCTTCCCTCGGCCGGCCCTCTCCGGGCTCCCCCACGGCCGGGAGAGCCGAGCCGAGCCGAGCCGAGCCGAGCCGAGCGCCGCTACCTCCCGCTCCCGCCGCCGGTGCCTCGCCGCAGAGCGCCCGTTAAGCCGCCACGCCTCACGGGCGGGACGCGGCCCGCGGAACCCTCCCCCCGAGGCGCAGCAGACCCGCGCACCCGTCCGCGCAGCACCACCTGCTGCGGCTGCGGCCGACGCGGCGGGGGAGGCGCACGGCGGCGGCTCCGAGCGGGTTCCACTCCGCCTCGCTCGGCTCGACCCCGCAGCTGCCGGGACCACCAGCCCGGGCCTTCCCCCGGCCCCGCCGCGTTAACCCCCTGTCCCAGCGTGACCCCGCCCCAGCGCTGCTCCCATTGGCCGAGCAGTTGCTAGGAGACCATCAACAAGGGCCCGCCCCGCCCCGGCGGGCCGTGGCGCCGCTGCGGCCGCACCTGCCCCGCCGTCAGCCGACGGTGAGGGGAGGAGAAGGTGGGGGACTGCAGGGGATGGCGGCGAGGAGTCGCCGTGGGGTCTGGGCCCTCCGCTGCGCTGCGAGTACATGGAGCGGTGTCTCCTTACCTAATGCTCTGCCCAGAATGACCTCTCTTGTCACAGAGTGGTAGCAAGTTCTGAAAGAATCTGCCATTAAAGATTAGCCCCTACGTTTGACTATTTGTTGCTGCATTTTTTTCTCCCCGCAGGGAGTTTCAGTGCCTGCAGATAAAAGCCAGAGAAGTCCTTCTCTGTGTCATGTTGTTGTTCGAAAACAACATTTCTGTAAAACACTTTAAAGAAGACGCCTTCATAGCTGATGTCGAGGGTTGTTCAGTGCTGTCTGAAACAAAGGTAGTGCTGATTTGAGCAATTAGCTCGCACCAGGAATCCCTGGCACTCACCCAGAGCAAGCTGTGCCCAGACATCATAAAAATGGCTCCGTGTGGGAGACCTCGTGTCTGACAGCCCCCTGTGGCTTGCGATGGTGGTGGAGGAGCACCAAGACACCCTGTCTGGCACACACCTTACCGCCCCGTAACATCCGTTGAATTGTCTGGCATTACATCATTTAATATGTGAGGTTCCTAATAAAATTACCCAATAGAACTCAGTAAAATTGACTGAGTAATGGTGACCCGTAGGATTTGGCTACTTTCACTACTGGGGTTTTCAAGACTGCAGCCTTCACTGAGTCAGTGACATCCTCATTGGCTGTTATTGACACCTACCACCTTCATAGCCATGTACACCAGATCCTGCAATCATATGTAATGTGTGTGTACCCGCAATACGTGATTCTCAGTCCTCTGTGTTGCTGTGAGTTTGTTAACATCTCACATGTCTCTATATCATTGTATTTTGGTGCAGAAGAGGTCAGTTTTTAAGTTGCCTTTCCTAATCTGAAATTTTAAACCTAATTTCTTTCCAGGTTAATAATAATTTTCAATAAAATCAACCTTATTCTGTTTGGGTTTGGTTTTTTGTTGGGGTTTTGGGTGTTGGGTTTTTGGGGGGGGGGGGTTGGGTTTTATTTTTTTTATTATTATTTTTTAAGGTGAGGTCACCAGAACAGGTTCTGCTGAGTAAAATAACATTTTTAGTACATTTTAATTTCTAATGACTAATGAGTCTTTAAAGAATATTCAGCTCCATTCTCTTTATATTTCTTTATATTTTCTCTAATAACTTACCTTTATTGGTCCAGTGCTCTCTTTACATCTAGCTTTGAGGAGAGTATCCTTTTGGAGGACCCAGTGCAAATAACCACAAACATCTAACCACAAGCGAAGTGAAGAGATTGAGGAATATTTTTGTCAATATGTGAAAAGCTAGGAAACTACAGGTCAAGAAATAACAAAACAATTACTGACAGAAAAGAGGCTGAAAATGCAGTAGACAGGTTGGCTGTTATGACTGGAAAGCCACCGTCCCAGAGAAACAGCAGCAGCTGGAATATTACATATTTATTTTTCATAGATTATATATTTATTACCCTTTCATAAATTCAGTTATTCACCCAAGTCAGCAAATTTTGATTATTTTTCTGTATTTTCAGTGAAGAAGATGGTAACACAAGATACATGCCGTATGTTAGCATTTTCACTGTTACCGTCACCAAGTGGACAGTGATGCTCTGTGGCATGCAAGAAGGGATGGAATACTGAAAGAAAATTAGTCTTGTAGGTTTTCCTGCCACTAGCGTAGCTGTGATAAACCTCTTACATCTCTTACATGCTGCTTGCTCTGCTTCCGGATTCTTTTTCATTCATCATTCCTGGTTTTCAAAGGTCAGCTTGAGAATGGAAAAACACTGAACAAGGTCAGAAACAGCCTTTCAACATTCTCACAAAATTTAACTCCTGGGAATGAAATATACTCTTGACAGCAAGACTGGAAGTAAAGTTATTTCTCTTGTTTATGGGCAGACATCTCGCAAAAAGACATATATGGTTAGTAAACTGTCTGGTACTTGCTGTGTAGGAAGCAGACTCCAGCAGCTTGCAGAAATAGTGATTATTGTTTGGGCTTTTAGTACCTTTGCAAGATCAGTAATAAATATTTTTGATAACTACATTCTTTTTAGAGTTGTTTAGGTCATAGGAAATAAGTCCTTGTAGCACAGAATGTTTCATTTTATGACTCAGGTTAGTTGCAGAGGCTTTGGCCCTTTATCCTCTAGCTTTGCTGCAGGTGCACTCTGCAAGAGGAAGCAGACTCGCACGGAATATGTTAGTGGTAAGGGCAAGTGGGACAACAGACTTTGTTCACGGGAAGGATTAAGGTCCTGGGGCTTTAAAAGATAATACATGGAGTGGGTGTTGCTGAATTCCCTTTGTCCATTTGATCTTAGCAGCTGTTCCTGAAGTTGATGCTATTCAAAAGAGAACTCTCCAACCACTTTGCTGTGCATCATGGATTGGGTTTTGTTTATGGTTTTTTTTTTTAAGGCCTGGCCAGGAAAGGAGAAGTCTTTGAGAGATACATTCAAGCAAGTGACAGAGGAAAATTTACCTTATGAAAAACTGTAGCCCAAGACAGTTATTTATTGATAATGCACAAATTTGGTATAACAGTCTTCCACAAAGCACAGTGAGAATTAAAACGCACTTTTCTGAAGTGGTTCATAACAAGGTGACATATAGGTAGGATTTTTGGTGCTGGGAGAGGGTAGTATCGTTGGAAGTTTTGGTTCCCAAGGGATGCAGTAGAGGATAACATCTTGTGCTCTCTTGAGTAGCACCATAAATATCCTGTAATGGATATCAGGTCTTTGACACTAACCGAGCCTTAAAAGTTCGACTCCTTGAGCAGTGTTTTGCTTCTTTATCTGGGTTTGCTTAAATCTAATTGATGGAACTATCTGGAGACTCACTTTATTTTGCTTTAGGATTCAGCACTATAGGAGGAAAAAAACCGGGGGGTGTGTGTTATTTCATAGCCTTTTCTGTATGTGATACAGATCATTATCCTTAAAACTAATTTTAGCCCCATTTCCTTTATAAGCTATTGAATAAATTATTAGAGAATTTTTGAAGAAGTGTTTATAATCTCTTCTTTGTAATTCTTTCCTAAAAAGTGGTATTAAATATTATAATGGGAAAAATATTAAAGAACCAGAGGAAATGCGATGCTTTGGGAAGTGAAATATACAGAATACCTCTTAAAACTTACATTCAGGCTGGATTAAACTGTAACATGGACAGGAGGGCAAACAGGCGTCTACAATTTAGGAAGAGGTGGGCTGATCTGCAGCTTGTTTGCATTTCAATTCAAACTCATCTTCTTAAGCACATTCAAAAATGCTTTTTGTTGGCATGGTTTCTATAGCAGTGTCCTGCTTCATTACAAATCAGCAGGGCTGATGAACCATGGACTAGCAGAAGCTCATTAAAATGTCTGATCCTGTTATGCAGTAGGCCAGTGGCAGCCGGTGACTTCTTTATTGTCTCCTGATGTAAGAACTGCACCTCAGCAAAGCCCAGCTCATAGGGCTTTCACATTTCTTTGTAGAGATGCATTAAAATAACCTCATAATCCAGTCTGTGGGGTGTGCTGAGCACTGGTAAAGTCTGTTCTTTAAGGTCTGTTCTCAGTTCCAGCTCACACATTAGAAGATCCAGTTGTGTGGTGATCTTAACAGATAGCTCCAGAGCCCATTGGAGACTCCATAGGTGCAGGAATCTACAGAAGAATTTAGGCAGGCTAATATTTGAGCCCACCTGTGTGGTCAAGTCTCTCCTTTCCCCTTCTGTATTACTACATGGGAGTCACTTGGATCACTATCTAAAAGAAATTCAACTTTTGTCTGAAAGTTCCTTCTGCTTTTACACTTGGACTGTGAGATTGAAGGCTAATTCAGGTTAGATTACAAAAATGTAGAGAAAAGGTGGTTATCTTTCCCCAGGGGTTTGACCAAGCACATCAAAAGTTGCAGAAATATCCCCTGGATGAGATGGTTTTGCTGCCCAATCAGAGCATCCCCCATTTGGCTTTGTGCCAAACCAGTGCCAGAGAAAGCAAACAAAGCATTGGGGATCAAAGGCAATATAACACAAAAAGGATGCTGACTCTGCAGCAAAGAAACTATAGACAGAACTTTTGAACAAGAGTACCTCAGGGTGAGTGACAGGACGCCAACTAAACCATGGGCTATCACTGTTTCACTGCTCCTCCCCATACATGTCTACATGCTTTTGCACAGGCACTGGTTTTTATTGCCCTCATCTCAATCAGTTCAGCTCACTATTTCTTTTATTTTTTTTTTTGTTGAGTTAGTGTTTCAACAGCTTAGCAAGTGAATTGTGTTAATAAAAGTCCTTATGATATGAAAAAGTGAGTAAGTCCAACATATGCTAGAGCCAGTACAAGACAATCCAGGGTAGGAGAGAGGGAAAAGAAAGAAAGGGGGGAGGAATGGGACTTCCCAATTTTAGTATCGGTGAAGTAAGTGTCAGATCACTTATCCCTTTCATGGAGCTACACCCTCACATTTGTGTCTCTGCAACTTTATTTCTGGTTAAAGATGGGAGCAGATAACTCATTTAACTATTTCCACACAATATAGCATCCAAATTTTCCTTTCCATTCTGGGAGGCAGGCACCAGGTAAGCTTTTATTGAATTTACCCAAAGACCTCTGGAGGATATCAGATGGCTACAATGCCTGCAGCAATTCAGGTTCACTGCTAAACCATTTTCACACTGTTACTAGCTCAAGGGAAAGCTTTCATGAAGCAGCATAGACAATGCCATTTAGTTCAACTGCGTTGAAGGGTTTTAGTGATGCAGATATTTCACGAAAAATTTTGATCTTAGTAGCTATAGCAACTTGTGCCATGGAACAGTTGTTCTTCTTCCCACCCTGTCCTGTGCTACACATACACCATCATCAGAGAATATGTGCAATATTTTGCATGTCTGCTTCAATCTCCACCTGAAAAAACTTCACAAAAATCTGTTCAACATCACATACGCATGAAATATCACTACGAGCAAGGCTAAACATCACTGAATCTCTTGCATTTAACTGTTCTTCATTTGGACAGCTGCTGAGATAGTTGGGTAAGTGTCATTACCAAACACTAAGGCACTCAAAAGTGTTTGAAATTGTTGTAGTGTGTTTTTAAAGGAGGTAAGGGCAAAAAGTAGCATCAGGGAAGTGAAGAAAGGTCCCACAGCTTGTGAAAAGTAGCAAAATAGCTTTTCAGGTGAAAGTGGTGAATGAGGAATGTTAATATGGTGTCTGCAGAAACAGTCTCTGGTTTACCTGACCGCTTCCCAGTCATGAAAATAAGACCTTTTTTCATTGTCAGCAAATAAACACATCTGTGCCATTGTTCAGCACCTCAAAATAACACAGAAAATCCCAGACTCTGAAGGGTTATCACATAAACAGAGGCAGGAGTGGTGTTACAATTTTAAACATGGGAACTGAGGCATCAAAGTGTTAAGTATGTTTTCAGGAAAGTCCACTTCACAGCTAAGGACTGTAATTTATTTTTTTGCTCAAATTTCAAATCTTTAGGACATTGAATTTCAATAGAAATATGCCCCTGACACTCTTACAGGGGTCTGCCATACATTTTCACTCCTATGGACCAGCACAGGCCTTGGAGTTACTAACAGTGACTCTGTGTGCAAGTACAGTCTTCTTCCAAGAGAAAATTTACTGCAGCATCATTTATTGCCTGTAAAAAGAATTATACACATCAGAAGAGAAGAATTAAAGCTTTCATGTAGTGCCATTCTCAACCATACAGTAAAATATTTAGGAAAATAAAATTTCTAGAATAATAGTTTACCACAGCAGAGCCCTTTCAGTCTGAGACTCTCAAAGTAAAACTAAATGTCAGAAAAGGAACAGAACCTAACGATTTCAATCCTGTCTCTCTTTAGCTTGCCTGTAACTAGCTTGCAGAGCAATTAAGATACAGTTATCCATGGTGAACACAGCTGATACTCTGGGTTTTAAGCATCCCCAGCTGTAACTAGTTTCAAACAATGCCTCTCCCAAGAGAGGTGCTTCATGTCATGCGGCTTGAGTGTAGTCTGAGCTAGGGTGAGTTTACTGCTTAAAGACACATTGAAATCCTTTCTTTTCTTGGTTAAGGACTAGCTCAGCAAAAGCGTAAGGAAACAATTGTGTTTGTGATTCTACATCACTGTCCAGTGGGGCCCATGATGCACGAGTGCCAACGTACAATTTAAACTTCACGTGCACAAGTACCATAACCTGATAGAGGAAAAGTAAGTGTCAAGACAGATTACCAGCTGAAAGGAAATCATTTTGCAAAAATTCAATATTCACATTAGTATCTTAAAAATAAAATCCCCATTTAAAATAAATTTTAAGGGCAGCAATATGGAAGTGAGCAGTATCTCAGCTCTGCCAAGACATGCTGTTTCTGCAGATAGCTGGCATGCCTCCTGCACACTATGCCTCCAAGAAAAAAGCAAAGACAAAACCAAAAAAAGAAGAACATATTTTAAAACCTACATGTTTAAAGATAATAAGATCTTAGTAACATGAGCTGCTTTCTCCTTAATCTGAAATTTGCACAAAGAAACTTCTCATTCAGTCGCACACACAGTTTAAACATGAGAAATACAGCTAGAATAATAGCTCTCTGTCCAGAAAGGGAAAGACCATGATGAGTAACTTGTTCTCACTGGTCTCTTGGGTAATAGTTTAAGAAAGGTTTTCTGTTACTTGAAGAAATAGAGTGAGCTGCTTTAAAAATAGATTGATGCCAGCAGATGGATCTTTAAAAATATCCTTATGTGAAATAGTTTTTGTATAGTATTATCAGGGGTTGCATTCCAGCAAACACCTGAATGTCCCATTCTGTTAGCTTAGGTTATTTTTCTGAATGTCTGTAGAAGCAACACCTGATGTGTGTATGTCTTCAGTCACTGTACAAGCTGTGACTTGTGCTACTAGGACACTTAGATTACTATTATATCAGGTCCCTTTTAAATGAAAACTGGTATTCTACATTGTACGCTTGGATATACAAGATCTTAGAGTGCCTTTTTGAAATGAAGCCGAAGAAATCTTTTTAGAAACTGGGGTGGAGCATAAAGGAACCCATAGTAAAAAAATAAAATCACTTCAACTGCTGAAAATTGCAAACGAAAAAATATGAGCCACGGAGAAAAGTTGATTTAGGTACAATCATAAATTACACTGTCAGTTTTGTTTCCATATCCGCATAAATGACAGTCACCTTTCCCTGGTGATTTTGAAAGGCAGTTACAAAACAAGGTTAGGGATCCCTCAGCTAGAATAAAGCAATCTTGATTTTAATTGGTAACATCCAGTATTTTGTGTGCAAAATTGCCAAAAGAAGGTGGAATATGTGTGTTTCATGGGAAAAAAGTGCATATATTTCCCACTGATACAGTCTATAGAAAAGGGAAAAACTTTTTAGTGCTACAGTTAGGTGCCAGTATGTAACATAATTATAAGATTTAGTGTGAAGTTTTAGATGAGAGGATTGAAGACATGACTACCAGTAGTTTTTGTCTTCACCTCCTGCTGGAGGTGACTGTCTCTGGAATATCAACTAGTGCAGCTAAGAGGGGAACAGAGTTAGAATCATAGAATCATAGAATAGTTAGGGCTGGAAAGGACCTCAAGATCATCTAGTTCCAACCCCCCTGCCATTGGCAGGGACACCTCACACTAAACCATCCCACACAAGGCTTCATTCAACCTGGCCTTGAACACTGCCAGGGATGGAGCACTCACAACCTCCCTGGGCAACCGATTCCAGTGTCTCACCACCCTAACAGGAAAGAACTTCCTCCTTATATCCAATCTAAACTTCCCCTGTTTAAGTTTGAACCCGTTACCCTTTGTCCTGTCACTACAGTCCCTGACGAAGAGTCCCTCCCCAGCATCCCTATAGGCCCCCTTCAGATACTGGAAGGCTGCTATGAGGTGTCCATGCAGCCTTCTCTTCTCCAGGCTGAACAGCCCCAACTTTCTCAGCCTGTCTTCATACAGGAGGTACTCCAGTCCCCTGCTCATCCTCGTGGCCCTCCTCTGGACTTGTTCCATCAGTTCCATGTCCTTTTTATGTTGAGGACACCAGAACTGCACACAATACTCCAGGTGAGGTCTCACAAGAGCAGAGTAGAGGGGCAGGATCACCTCCTTCGACCTGCTGGTCATGCTCCCCCTGATGCAGCCCAGGATACGGTTGGCTTTCTGGGCTGCGAGCGCACACTGCAGCTGGCTCATGTTCATTTTCTCATCGACCAGCACCCCCAAGTCCTTCTCTGCAGGGCTGCTCTGAATCTCTTCTTTGCCCAATCTGTAGCTGTGCCTGGGATTGCTCCGACCCAGGTGTAGGACCTTGCACTTGTCATGGTTGAACTTCATAAGGCTGGCATCAGCCCACCTCACAAGCGTGTCAAGGTCCCTCTGGATGGCATCCCTTCCCTCCAGCATATCAACCGGACCACACAGCTTGGTGTCATCGGCAAACTTGCTGAGGGCACACTCAATCCCACTGTCCATGTCAGTGATGAAGATGTTAAACGAGACCGGTCCCAACACCGATCCCTGAGGGACACAACTCGTTACCGGTCTCCAGCCGGACATTGAGCCACTGACCACAACTCTTTGTGTGTGGCCATCCAGCCAGTTCTTTATCCACCGAGTGGTCCATCCATCAAATTGACGTCTCTCCAATTTAGAGAGAAGGATGTCGTGTGGGACAGTGTCAAACGCTTTGCACAAGTCCAGGTAGATGACACCAACTGCTTTACCCTTGTCCATCAGTTCTGTAGCCCCATCATAGGAGGCCACCAAATTGGTCAGGCAGGATTTCCCCTTAGTGAAGCCATGCTGGCTGTCACCAAGCACCTTGTTGTTTTTCATGTGCCTTAGCATGCTGTCCAGGAGAATGTGCTCCAAGATTTTACCAGGCACAGAGGTGAGACTGACTGCTCTGTAATTCCCCGGGTCTTCCATTTTCCCCTTCTTGAAAATGGGGGTTATATTTTCCTTTTTCCAGTCGTCGGGAACTTCACCCGACTGCCATGATTTTTCAAATACGATGGCCAGTGGCTTAGCAACTTCATTCACCAGCTCCTTCAGGACTCCCGGATGGATTCCATCAGGTCCCACGGACTTGTGTGCATTCAGATTTTTAAGATGGTCTCGAACCAGATCCTCTCCTACAGTGGGCCCAAGGTCTTCATTCTCACATTCCCTGTGTCTGCCTTCTAAGACCTGGGTGGTGCAGTCAGAGCCTTTGCCAGTGAAGACCGAGGCAAAGAAGTCATTCAGAACCTCAGCCTTCTCCAAATCCTGCGTAGCCAGTTCTCCCGAGAGCTTCCTCAGGGGGCCTATTTTGTCCCTAGTCTGTTTTTTTGTTTGCTACATACCTGTAGAATCCCTTCCTGTTATCCTTAACGTCCCTGGCTAGGTTTAATTCTAACTGGGCCTTAGCCTTCCTAACCTGGTCCCTAGCTTCCCGGACAGCATCCCTGTACTCTACCCAGGCCGCCTGTCCTTGCTTCCATTTTTTATAAGCCTCTTTTTTCCTTTGAATTTTCCTCAGCAGCTCCTTATCCATCCAAGGAGGTCTCCTGGCCCTCCTGCCGCACTTCCTTCTAGTTGGGATGCAGCACTCCTGAGCTTGCAGCAGGTGATCCTTGAATATCAACCAAGAGTCTTGGGCCCCCCTGCCCTCCAGGGTTATATCCCATGGAACCTTACTAAGCAGGCTCCTGAAGAGGCCAAAGTCTGCTCTTTTGAAGTCCAGGGCAGAGAGCTTGCTACACGCTCTTCTCACTGTCCTGGGGATCTCAAATTCAACCATCTCGTGATCACTGCATCCAAAGCTGCCCTGGAGCACCACATTCTCAACGAGCCCTTCCCTGTTGGTGAGCACAAGGTCAAGCATGGCACCTCTCCTTGTCGGCTCCTCTATCACTTGCAGAAGGAAGTTGTCTTCCACAAAATCGAGGAACCTCCTAGATTGCTTGTGCCATGCAGTGCTATCGTTCCAACAGATGTCAGGGTGGGTGAAATCCCCCATGAGAACAAGGGCCTGTGAGCGTGAGGCTTTTCCTATCTGTCTGTAGAGTGCTTCATCCACAGGTTCTCCTTGATCAGGCGGCCTGTAACAGATCCCCACAGTAATGCCTCCTGGAAAGGAAAAAAAAACACTGTGTGGCTGCGTGGCACAGGCAGCAAGCATGAATAGTGTTGGTGTGTAGAGAGCTTACGCAGAAGAACGCCTGAAGAAAAGCTGAGAGGGACTCATAAGCGTCACCGTTGCTCATACTTTCTTTTAAATAGAGCAGGACTCAGTACCACTGCCAAGTGGGAATTTAATCACGGAAAGCACCACCATGAAATAATGCCAGATCGAGTGTCACAGGATGTGTGTGGAGGCACTGGGACAGTGCTGCACAAAGGTGAATGGAAAGCCCTTTCCTTACAGGAGGGAAGGCTGTAAAACCATGGTGCAATCCTGGGAACACCTCAGCACTGCACCATGTACTGAGCACCACAGGGTTTTCCTGTGGGCTTCAAGAGATCATAGATCTTGAGGAGCTGCACAGGCAGACCTGAAGATAGTGAGAAATACTGCAATCCATGTCCCATGATTCAGCAGGAGCAGAACTGGTCTCTTATTCAGACCAGACCATGTTAAAAACAGTAAAACCTTTTAAAAGCAAGATAAAAATACCTATTTGTATTAAATTTTGCTTTTTCAAATTGCTTCCTTCCAGTCTTAAGGTCATCCTGACATTCATCTCCAATGTTACTACTGAAAGAGTCTCTGAGCTCCACTGCAGCTTTGTCAGCTGGGGACCACAGTACTGTGGGCCAGAGGGAGAATGAGCCACTCACTAGCAGTTTGCCCAATCAGCTGCCCAGATCTTGTCTCCATTTGCTGGGAGCCAGTGTTATGTCATTAATATCTGCTCTTTTCCTGAGTAATGCCTGAATATTCTGCACGACCAGAATGTGGATTTGAAATGGCTTCCCTTGAGACAAAAGATGGGGGTAGCCAGCCAAAGCCTTTGAAGGGAGAGAACTGGTGCTGTGATTCCTGCTGAGAAGGGGGTCTGAGCAAGGAGGAAAGTCAAATATCTAAACACAGTAAAAGCCATTAATCATTTCAAATCTAACCGCTTATTTTCTGCAGAAAATTGCGTATACTGGTGCTATTTAAGCTCCTGTCTTCGGGGGTAGTAAACGAATCGGAAGATTCTGTACTTAATTTCAGTGGAACAATAGTGGCATCCAGTGGTCAGTCAGCAAAATTCAAAGCACTGCTTCCCCAGGGTTTGAGGGGTATAGTGTGGTCCGCTCAGGCACCTCATGCTCTGTTCTCGCTTGCCTTTTTTTTGGAGGGGTGATTGGAAATAATACTTCTTGAAAATGGGGTGTATTTTCACTTCAGTGGAGAGAGTAAAATACATTTTCTAACGTCCAATAACTAAAAAGTTAATTCTCTGAGGCCCTATTGCAGTTGGCAAGTAATTCTATGGAGGGCATAGTTGGCCTTGATGCAAACACATTTGATCTAAAGGCCCTGCTCTTGTGATGAAAGATGTCAAACAAACTGTAATACATCATTGCAGCTATGCTGTTTTGTTTTATAATACATCCTTCCAGCTATGTTCTGCTTGGTTTCTCTGTCTAGAGGAAGATCTGTGTGTGGTTTTATATATCACCAGAAGTAATACTTTTGTTGCTATAAATCCTTGGAAGCTTCTTTTACACATGTCACTGAAGTGAGCTGCATCACGTCTCCTTACTAGCCATTATTTATGTTTTGAAAATATCATTGCATTTTGAGAGGAGAATATGATTTGAAATATTTCAGTTTAGAGTCTTACCTTTATGTTGTAGATGGAGAGCTTCCATTCACACCAGGCTGGTCATCTTAATGCCCGCTGCCTCTCCTCCTGCACTGAAAAGAAAGAGGGTGTTTACCCCACCAGACCTCTGAGTAGTTCATTTGCATCCATATTCAGCTATTCCATTTAGATTTTAGCTAAAGCAATGAACCTAACCCTGATTTGATAATGGCAAATGTATCTGCTGCAATCTCATTTCTGCAGGAAACAAAATACTGTAAATGAGATGCTGCGATACCTCAGGGGGAAAAATAATGCGTTAAAATTACACTATAATCTTGTAACAAGAATAGCAGTTTTCCCCTTCAGACATACTGTACTCTTGACAACTTAAAACTTTAAAGATTCACCCAGGGCACTTGGTTTTGAATTGTACGTCTTCACAGTCATTATGTATTTGCACATCAACCAAGGGGGAAACTACTTATAATCCTGAATTCAGATCTCTGCAGTGTAGATAGATACACCATCCATGATTCTCACAAGTAATTGGAAATGTTCTGACTAGTTTCTTTTTCCAAATTCCACCTAACAAAATTAATACAGCTTTTACTTTCAATCAAAGTAACGTCATAAAATATATATCAAAGCTTTCCATCTGCCTGTTCTAATAGTTGTGGTTAGTAGATGCTTTCTGCCTAGCAAAAGATGTCTGCCATGTAAAATGTTTTGTGTTTTATATAGACTTATGAAATTCCCAATTCTGATTTTGTACAATTTTGCCCCTCCCTTCTCTTTCCTTACCTTTCTTCAAATGTGTAAGGTTCCAACTCAGTCCCCATTGATATAAATGTAAAGACTCCCACTGACTGCAGTGGGAATTGGCTTAAATCACTAAAACAACAATTACATGCCTAATTGCTTTTTACTGCTCACTTAAAAATGCATTCTTTGAAACACTACCAATATTTGCAAAGGCTGAGAGTTTAATGTGCCAAACTATTTAGGTTATTTGGAGACCTATTTTCCACCAGTGCCCAGGGATTTAAATAAATGCTATTAAAGAGTGTTATTTACATTTGCATTTATAACAGGGGTGTTTATATTGCATTGTTATTCTTCATGGTGATTTTCCTCTAAATACCAGAACTTTGCTGCCTTGAAGTCAGTGGGGGATCTTCCATTGACTTCATTCAAACTGAAACCAGGAGATAATGTGAGGAAAAGGATGCAGGTTTCAGATAATTCTGAAAAAGAGACAAGTCCTGTGAAAGACTCTTCCCAGAGCTCTGTACTGACTCTCTTTTCTGGAGATCATTCTTTCAGCTGCGTTCCTCAATGTCTTCTGAGCACCCAAAGTCCGTGTGTTAGTTTGGCGGTGCCTGTAAATAGTACCTAAAGTGACTGCTGATTTGGCATTGGCTTGGGGAACTCTAACCCTACTCTGCAAGTGGCAGTCTGCACCAGCTCAGCTCTCTAAATTGCAATCCTGACTCTAAAATACATTCCCCATACAAAAGCAGCCGAGAGAAGACTCTTCAAAAATGAGCTAACCATCAGATCCTTTACTTAGCCTCTGAGATTGAAGAGTTGTCACTGAAAGAGAGCAGGGCAATCCTCTTCCTTTCAAATCTACTGGAAAGAAACAATGTAATTAAAATAACCCTGAGTCTCACAAGCATGGCCTGAAAGAAGACTGTAAGATCTGAATTTGGCTGCATGCCTAACGACTTTTACTACAGAAGCACTAGCTTCTTTCATTACCAGCATCTTTTCTGAATGTGCAAACCTGATCTCTTCCACGGAGCTCCTTTTAACTATAATGGACAAAGTTTAGGCATCTTTTAAAACAAATATAGGAGGACACTCTGCATAGGCTTGGAAATAATTTAGTGCTGCTAGGCACTATAAGGAGACAAGCCAGATTTGGGGAAATAGATTGAAATGGTTACCAATTTTTCTCTTTAACTTGACAGAGGATTGAAAAAGGACATTTTGAAAGCAAATAGCCTCAAAACCCATTTATATACCTACAAAACAGTTGATCAGTAAACAAAAATAAGCACACCGTAAGTATACAGAGTAAGGTGGAGAGTTTGAATGAACACACTGTGCATTTCAGCATTATTGCAGTCTAAGATGTTTGCACATCCTCTAAGAGGGACAGCTTTTCCCAGGAATTAAAAGCATACATCTCATTTTCCTATAGTGTATTGACATAACTGCTGCTCAGATTTAAAAACATTTCAAGATCATATTTTAATATGCCACAGTAATAAAAAACCACAATAGTTTCTGGTGTACAGTACTGTTTCTCAACAGTGGATATTACAGTAAAAAAATTACTCTCATGCTAATTTGATGAAGGTAAATAATTAAAGAGCAACCTATTAAAATATCTCAAGGTGAAGACTGGCATATTGGTTTTGCAGGATTCTTGATAAGTGTAGGTTTTTCCACAAAACCATAGGCTGAGAAGATGACTTCTATCTTTGCTTTTTTTGCAGCCCTGCATTCACCGTGTGACTACAGCCACAGTCATTCCCTAAAATCTTTAATTTTTTTACAGTATAAATTCTCATGGTCAAGTTTATCTGCATAGCACAATTTTCTTTGCCAGTATTGTTTGATTAGCAAGATGTTGCTATGAAGCTAGAGGCAAACATTTTAAGTACTAAGAACTCTGTGAAACTAGGGCAAAGCTGGAGATTGCTGAACACAGCAAAATGAAAGGACATTAATGTGGGACATAATTATATTGAACTTTAACATATATTGTAATGTCAATGGATTGAGCAAACACTTCAGGACTAATGGAAAATGGTTGTGCAACAGGACACTGATGATAAAAGAAATGGTCAGTTGTGTCCATACGCCTGGTTAGTTAAAACAAACAATCCTGCTCCTCAAATCCATTTTCTTAGTGATGCTTTCCCTGTTGCTGGGTCTGGGTGGTATCTAACAGCTGCAACACTGTGGTTGGTAAGTACAAAATAAATGGGAGTGTTATATTGCACCAGATAATTCAAATACAAACATGAACATAACACTATTGTCAAATAAAACCAGCAAAGACTATATTCTACAAGCTGAGATGCTATTATTTTATTATTATTACTACTACTAACTGATATCACCCCAACATATTTTCAATATAAGGAGTGATGACTTTAGAGCCCATTACCCAGCTTTCAGTGAGCTCAGGTCCATTTCCATAGCAACAGGAGATGCATCCATTTGCAAAGTTGTCAGAAGGCTGTGACGTTCAGTTCCTGTGCAGAGCAAGGCTGATGGCAATCCAACAGCAGCAATCCACACTTTTTTAGGAACTGGTCTCTACCACAGTGCTTTTAGCTAAATGAAACAGAAAAATACATAACCCATTAATGGACCATGGGCCATTTTTTGTTGCATAATTGCTCTTTTGAAGGACTTTATAAAATAAGTCTTTTTAAGGAACGTTTATTGAAATGTGTATTTGAATGTTTACAGGAAATTCCAATACCTGCATTTTAACTATAGCAGAAGCCTTTGCAGTCAGAAACTTCACCAGATTTTTTTTTTCTAATGAAGTGCTTTATCCCTTTCTCCTTAGCTCTGATTTGCTCCCCGCCTTGGCAGGGGGGCAACAGCCCATGTAACACTGTGCATACACAGTGCAAGGTGAAGTTGTTTGAGCAGGTTTATGCACTGGGAATGTAGTGACTGAGAGTAGTTTGTACAGACTGAGGATGTGATGGGTGAGATGGTCTAAGGAGGAATTTGTTCCATTTAATAAAGTTTGTATGAGAAAAATACTCAAAACTCTGAAATATCTGTAGGTGTTCAACTAATTAAAGAGTCAGTACAGCCCTGTGAAGGCACATACTCTGCACACACTGGTTACAGAATGAATTGCAGCTGGACATAACTGGGGCCCTTGGAGCCATAGCTGCCGCAGAGGTGTGTCCTGTCCCTTCACCAACAGCCAAACAGCTGCTGTAGCTTATGCTCTTGCATATTAACCCAAGCAGAAACCCTGCAAGGTCTAGGTTAACGCACCAGGCTGTAAAATGTAGTGGCCAGGGTGGAGCTGTACGTCCGCTTCAGCCGCATATCCCACAAAGGCATTCATCCATGGTGAGGGCGAGGCGGCTGCCCAGGGGCTGTGATTTCATCACTGCAATAAACCGCCTCCTCCAAACTGTGCCCACGAGCCCTGATGGCATTGCTCCTTGCCAAAACACTTCTGGCACACTTGCACCTTCCCCAGCTGCTGTGGCATGGCAGTGATTGATGGTGCTGAGCATGTAACAAGCAGCCGATGGGTTAGGCAGCTTTATGCTCCTAACAGGATTTTCTGCTTGCACAAGTGCCAGAAACACATCACAGCCTGCCTCTACTTTGGGCATATTGAATTATAAGGCACTAGCTAGAAAAATACTTAGGGAGGGTGGTATAATGCTTTGCAGCATATGGATGTTCTGGTTTGCCATGCCCAAATTCTGTCTGGCATAAATAGGCTCATTTCCCACTGATATCAAGAGATGCTGTCTTACATTATTCCATACTGAAATGTAAAGGTGGATCATGATCATCTCCCACATTATCAAACAAAAACTACTTGTCCAAAGAAAGGCAACATTCCCATAACAACTGTAGCATATGCTATCAATCTTTCCCAGTAAAGTGATTTTCCTCTCATTGCACTGTCTGATTCAGCAGAAGTTTATTAGTGGGACAACATGGAGAATGTGCCTCTTCCAAATCCACACAGCAAAAAATAACTCAATCCTAGCTTGCACCTTGGTCCAAACAATGCCAGCACTGCTCCATGACCTGACCAGTTCCCTTCCATGTGAGAGAAGAAAACTGGTGTTTATGTAAGGCTGAAACTTGCCTCTCACATCACTCCCAGACACCCTGCTCTCCAAGAGCAACCATGGCAGGATTTGGTTCATGGTACACATCCACCACCTCCAGCAGACAGCTGTGTGTTATGCTACTAACCCACAATGTGGGATATGGGGCCATGCTGACCACCAGTTGGCAGTACCTCTGTTTCTCCATTATTCATGTTCTGTCTCCAGATAAGGGACCGTGTTTGCTCCTCTGGGGTGGATGATCTTCCCATGGTGTGAGGGCCGAGCCTGAGGTGGCAGGGAGACACTCAGGGTGTTCTGCCCCAGAGCCCAGCTGTAATGCAGAGCCTTGCAAGCTCTGCTTTGCCATCAGACCGCAGTGCCACACTGAGACTCACGTTTTTTCATGGGAGAACAAAATGCCACACTCCCACACTCAGGCATTCATGTTTGTGCATGCAGCTTTTCCCGTGTAATAGGAGCGAAGTCACAAAGTCACATCAGCTGCCAGTGAAACACCCTTTGGACTGATGTTTTTTAAGTGGCCTGCTGTGTTGAATCCCTAATTACACTAATGGATCTAATGAACCAAGACTTCTGGTGAAAACAGGGAAAGCCACAGTGAGACTTATTTAAAATTAAACCAAACTAAGTGCTTGAGAATATACTCCTGGGAACAGCTCTGCCTCAGGGGCAGCAGTGGTCCATAGGTCGTCTTCACCTTCTGCTCGCTTTAATCTTCAAATGAGCTTGTGTCCCCCTTGGTGGGAAAACCCAGACACACCTCACCTGGGACTGCAGAAAGCAGTAGGAGATGGGACTGCAGAAAGCAGTAGGAGATGGGACTGCAGAAAGTAGTAGGAGATGGCTCTGCCCCACCAAAGCCACAGGGCCCATGTTCTCCCAGTTTGCAGGAAGGGTTTCCTGCACTAGCACCCTCTTCTTCCAGGGTGCTCCTCATAGCTTTATCCCATTTCAGCCCAACTATAAGGTACTGGTGAAAGACCAGGGCATTCCAGGTCTTGCCAATCCCAGGCCTGGTTCTGAGGAGATGACTCTTTACAAGTCTGCCTTTGCTGTTTCTACAGGATTTGCTACTGGCAGTCATGAATATCTGCAGATTTCCCTGCACAGCTTTGCACTGGCAGTGCTCTCAGCCCCAGAGAGGTTTGTGAACTATGCCATTTCTTCATGTCAAAAAAAGCCAACTGCAAACAAACAGGAAAATCTTTAGTTTCCTAATATACCAAGCCTGATGGTTGTTAACCTGCTGGTTTTAGTATCTGTTTTAAGATGTTTTCTATAATCGTTCTGCCTGAAATGGAAGTGTATAGTGCACTGCTTGGTTTGTGGTCCTGAGGTGATTTTTAATTGATGAGTGGCCTAGCACTCCTTGGATGCTCAGAGCTATCTTTTAATAATAAACAGGTTATATCTGTATCTCCCTTGCTGTAACTGCCTGGCATTCATTTCCATAACTTTTTCATTTTGGTCTGGTTTGGTTTTTAACTTGGTCAAAGAAAGACGCAGAACCAACTCATGCAGATGCGTGCTTTGGCTGAAACACTGGCAGCCGCTGAGACTCAATGACTAACCAGCATTTCAGAGCTCGTCAAAGTAACAGATTGGAAGCGGATGTGGGATTTGTAGTGCTGCGGTTGCCGTAGAAATGTTTAAAAGGTATTTCATCCCAGGAAAGCAAACTTTAAAAGACAACATAAAATCACGAGTCTTTCACATTTTCTCCAGTTACTCTTGTTCCTGTTTGTAACAGCAAATATTTATATGTGAACCAGAATAGTTTATTCCTCATGCCTTCTTAACAGCAACGGAACATTACTTGGAGATCTTTCGTCCCACTCACACAGAGACTTTAGCCCACTTCAGGAAAGAGAGCTGTTAACCCTTCAAGAAGGACAGGAAATGTAACCTTATTACCTGCAGATAACACTGCTTAGAGCTGGCAGTGGAACCAGAAGTGGAGCTTGGGAACAGTGGTTGTGAGGGCTTGTGCTGTGGCCGCCAGCCTACCTTCCTCCCACCTCATCCTGCAAAACAAGAAGGATGAAAGTTTTACAGCCTCGACTGGGTATCTGCAATAACACAGGAAAGCCTCAGAACACAGCACTGGAAAAAAAACCTAAGATTATTCTGTCTAAATCGATATACCTAACCATACCTGCAGGCTCCATGCACACACTCATCTCTTCTCTTTTATAAACACTCAGTAATGGTGTTTATCCTCCCTTGAGGGGGGACAGGTCTAGTGCCCAGCTCGAGTCCTTTAGCCTTTCCTCATTGGTCCTATTTTCTACAGCTGCCAGGTGTGTTGCTGTCCTCTGGGCACCTCCCAGTTTACCCAGAAAGTTCAACCTGGTGTCCTGGATGTGGCCTCCCGCTGTCCAGCAAAACCAGATAACCCATGCTGCAGGTGCAATTGTCCCATTAATGTAATTTCTCTCCTTGCAACAGCCCAACATCAGTGTTTTATGTTCAGTTTGTGACCCATTTTTCACTGCTTGTTTATTTTGTTTGTGCCGTTTTTGGGGTAGTTTTTGCTTTGTGATAGCCTTTTCTATTTCTGCACTCGATTCTTCTTTGAAATGCAAGGCTTCCCTTATCTTTTCACTATCCCCACCTGGGCCAGATACCCAAAGCCACTGGGGATTCACAGACAGGAATCTGAGGCAGGCAAAGAGATGTGTGTTGGGGAAAGAAAGGGCTGCATGAAAATATGGTGATGGGAACAGAAGAATCAGAGTCTGGTGGAAAGAAATTAGAAAGAGGAAAAGAAAGCCTATAAGCTTATAGAGGAAATTAAAAACTTGTCATAGGAAAGAAAAGACAAGAAGGAAATGAATAAAAGAAAGGTACAGAGAATGACACTGAAGATAATGTAGAAAAATTACACAGGGATCTTTGAAAGAACAATGCAGACAAAAAGGGAAACATGAAGTCTTATAGAACAAGAACTTTGTCTAATTTTAGGTTGTCATCAATCAACTCCAAACCAAATGAATGCTTATATCCCATAAACAGCTGCTAGCTAGGTGTGACCTGCCCTGGGTAGTAGAATGAGTCCTAACCGTAAGATGTATTGAACACTTTTCAAACCTACATGACAAAGCTGTGAATCTTAGCTCAGTATGCAATATTTTAATCTTGCAAAGAGAGGGTAGCAAATGTCCTGGAAATCTGCTTTACCATCAGCCTTGTTCTTTGGCTCTGGACAGCCCCTCCATGCACTAGCTGGGCTTCCCCACTAATCTGGAGTTGCTCTTCATAGGAGGCAGTTTGCCTGCCTGGGTAGTTTATGCAGCCTTTGAGGATGCTGTGTACTGGGTGGACTTGCTTTGAGCTGTTGGTTGCTGCACCCCTCACCTCTCCACCTACTGCAGACAAAGGAAGCGACAGAGACATCAGCCTTTCCCAGGTCTGCTGTAATGCACTCCTTGACTTGCAACTGCTGCTCCATTAGGCAGCATTTTCTCCCCCCATGCTTTAGCAACCTTATGCCTTGCTCACCATCCCAGACTTCACCTCTTCCCCAAGCTTACCAGTGCTGAAGGTCTATGCAACATCACCTGTTGCTGTAAAAGAATAGCTGGGGAGGCACCTATGCAAGCTTTGCAGCAAAGGCACATTAAAAGCATGCACAAAGGCAGTGGGGGTTTTGCAAAGCGTTGCTCAGTGAAATGGAAAAAAAAATTTGGAAGACAAAAGAAAATAATTAATTTTCCCTGCCAACAATGCTGCAGCTCTGAGAAGATCCGGCAGACATTTAGACTCCAATAGGGAAGGAATCAAAAGACCTTCAGTAGTCAGAGGAAAGGAGCATTTAGCAAACACTGGTGATTTCATTCCTTTCCGTTTTAGTTTCAGCCTCCTTCTTACACGATTCAGGCTTTGAGGTGCCACATTAATCATACCAGAGCATTGTCCCTGCCGATTGACAGCCAGACTCACACTTAGCTCAAAACACACAGCAGCAGTCCCAAAGTCAACATTTCTACACTTACTAGCAATATCCCTGGGATTTCATATTCAGTCCAAGCCCTCTGCAATAACTTGCAGCAGCTACTGTTTCTTTTTCAAGGACACATTCACTTGTAGGAACATGTGGCACCTCACAAGCACTGAAGGAGAATGTAAAATTAGATAAGACAATCCTGATAAGATACAGTTTTATATAGGTTACAGTTTTCTAATTGGAAACCAGCCCTTTTATTTTTACTTTCTCCTTCACTAGCATTATGAAAACTCCCTGTTCCCAGCATTTAGGTGTTTCATTTTAGTTAAACATACCTGTTATTTTTAAGTACAGAACTAAAGGCCGGTCCATCAGCCCACAAACCCCTCTAAAGCTCTGGCCTCAAGGCTTGGGAAGTGACTCAAGGCAGCAGCACAGCAGAAAGCCAGCCCGGGCATGCCTGTCTTAAGCCGAAGTTTGCTGTTTGCCCTTACTGCCCCTTTGGTTACCATCTTCTTGAGGCAGGCACAAGTGGTTGTGACTTACCCCACATTGCAGCTTTACATCCCCTCTGCGAATTCAGGTGGAGAAAAGAGCAGCAGGAGAAGGAGGACCCTTGGTATTCATGTTGCGCACCTATCCCCTCCAAAACCCACCATCAGGACAGGGCACAGTGAGGCCACCTTGGAGTGGCCCTGCTCTGGGCGAAGGGGGCTGCTGGAGGAGACGTCCTGCCAGACGTCAGTGCTGTGTTAGCCATTGCCAGGGGGACGAAGGCAGCCCAAACCTGCAGCTGCCTGCCCTCACCCAGAGCTTAATCATTTTTAAATAGGGAGGGTGAATGCCGTGACCCGCAATTATTCATCTTTTGTGTTGTTAGCTACAGCTCCTTGTGCTGTGCCAAATCACATGGTTCCAGACCGGTTTGGTGGTTGAAGCTTTATCAACAGCCCCCATCTTCCCACTGCTCTGCCTGCCCTCTCCCTCAACCATCCCATCACCCCCCTGCCCAGTGCCCAGTGAGGGGTTTGAGGCACTGGGCAGGATCAGCACTGCATGGAGAAGCCCCCAGGGTGGAGAGGGAGCCCTTGGGATGGCACATGGCCAGTGGGCACCAAACCATGACACTGCCGAAGCACTGGGCCATCCCAGCAGGCCCTGGACAAGGGGTGGCCCAGGAGCGCCGTGTACTGTGCAGGGAACGTGCTGTGCCACCCTGCAGCGTGGCTCCTGCTGCCCGCCCCATGGCAGCAGCAAGGGTGTTAGTGCTATTGGGGAAAAGGAAAGAAGAAACAAACCCCACACCACAAAAGTGCCTTACCTGGCAGCAGGTTGCAGTTGTTGCCACCAGGAAGAGCTCACACCCGAGCACAACTTCTTCCCATGTTTTAGCCCTAAACCATGTATTTCTTCTACACAGTGTTTATACATCCCCGGTTTTGAGCAGGGAGATGCCCATGCAGTGCCAGGAGAGCTGCTGGTGTTGCTGATGTGTCTTCCAGCCGCTGTAAGGCATCACTCACCTCTGTGCCTCCATGTGGAGCACGCCAAGGGGAGCTGGTGGGCACCACGGCATCACCCCTGCCCCTGCTGGGCTGTGCTCAGAACTGTGCTCTTCAGTAGTTTTCCAGGCAGACTGAAGGACCAGCAGGTGCTGAGCCCATGGGGACAGAGGTGCAAGAGCAGCCACAACCATGGAGGGGGTGCCCAAGCCTCCTACAGACATGCAGCTTGTCTGTGTGCAGCACAGTGGAGCTGCAACATTGCAGAACCTCTTTGGTTGTTTCCTTATGTTAGGCCGAGGCTGGGAGGCTCCCCGGGGAAATACAGTCCATTAGACAATGCTTCTTAATGGGACCCCTGACTTCAAGAAGTCTTCAGGACTACTCAGTTACTATAAGCAATGCTCCATTTAATTTGTTGTCCCAATTATCACTCATATTTAAGTGCAGTATACACTCTGGAACTGTAATTTTCACTTCTAAGTGACACACAGGACTTGGTCAAGGGTATCTTCTGCTTCACAAGCTATGCTTGTAATATGAGGTTTGCATTGTCGTGAAGTCATTTGGGTTACACAGACAGTGGAAGATGGGTTTGACCCAAACAACGTTTCTTTATCCTGTGTGAAGCAGTCTGGTCATAGGTGGCCTCACTCAGATTTAGGGAACAACTGTGCAGAATGCCGAGGCCAGATTTACACAGAGGGCTATATATTTGTACACAGGTTACAAACAATAACATGACAGTGTTTAAACCAGGAATAAGCAAATAATTGTACTTAAAATTATAGATGTGTACAACCTCCCTCCTATTCAGCAGTAAAAGGCCAGGGTGACTATAAATAATAACATTCCTAACATCACATCCAAAGAAAGTTTTATCGTAACAAAACTTGGCTTATCTTTGGTGGTATCAGGTTTTACTACTTTTTGAAGATGACTAAATAAGACCTTTAACAGCTGCTACTGTCAGACAGTGGTATTTTTGCTGCTGGAACCATGGCATTTAACAGATGGAAAAGCAGATAATGTAATAACATAGCGTTCACAAGCAACATTTCAGAAGTGGTAGTCATGGTCTTTAAATAAAACTGGGCAAAGCAGAGCTGAGTCAACTTTGCCCCTGGACCAAAGAAAGCTCCAATTGCCTCAACTTTGACAATGTCAAAAATGCTCCTTAAAAACGAGAGGCACAAAAACCCCCTGATTGCAAAGACGTGTTCGTGCCTGTGTGCTCTCCAGGAGAGTGCTGGTGTGGAAGCTGTGAAGACCCCACATGTGGGTGGGAACCAGACACTGAACGCTGGCTGACCAGGGCCATCACTACCCCATCAGCAGTGCCACCCACCAGCTCTCCTTGTCATTTCCAAAACATGGCAGGAACAGTGTGGAGCTCCCAGCTGCACTGGATGCAGGCAGCTGCAGGCATCCCAGTCACTGCGGCATCTCCAGAAGGCTGAGGTCCTCATCCTCACAGCTACATCTCCCCCTTTAACCTATGCAGAAGAGAGTGCACAGAAACCAAGTGAGCAGAACACAGCAGTGCCACCCCCTTGCAGAATGTTTTTAGTTTACTGTTCATAAAGATAACACAGGACGAGAGCATTGCCTGTCTCCCAGCCAAACATGGAGACCAAATAAGGCATTAGCAAAACCCCACTTTGCTGGGCTGGGTGAGGCACTGGTTGTGTCATCTTTGGCATGTTGATACAAATACATGCTGGATCCAGCTTGCCTTTTGAAATAATAGCTCGCTCAATCTTCATTGTGGGACTAAATGAATCAACAGCCCTTCAGGGCAGCTCCTGATGGAGCCTGTTTCTAGCATTTGTATCAAACCAGTGCATACCAGCACAAAGGAAGTTACTGTAGCAAGTCAAAATATGCGGTGTGACTGCCACAAGGAAGGACGAACTGCTCCTACCAAATCCAAGCGTTATCTCACCCCTGGCACCTCTTCTAATCAACGTTTTGCTTTACTTGCTGAAAGCTCTTTGCACTTCAACTTTGCAGCTTTTGCTGCTGCTGCAAAGGGTGAGAAGGGACAGAGGGCAAGAGGAGATGGGACAGAGAGAAATGAATTGTCATCCATAAAAGACTCCTGTCTAGCAACCCTCAGCAAGTCATTTGGGCTTAATCCCTAAGGATATTGAAGTGTCACCTCTTATTCTTCCTGTAAGCTTCCTACCCTCGTGTCTAGGTGCCGAATGACAGTACCTGGTCCTGCTGCCCCTGAACATGGCGGCTGAGGTTGTGAACACCCACAGAACCACCGGGATGGCCCATTCCCATTCAGACGAAAAGGGCTTACAACCATAGCTCTTTTGTTAGTTGAACAGCCCAATGAAGAGGCAATAGCATCGGGTTTAGTTAATAAGAGTAGCCCTCTGCACTGACCATCTCCTACTTCACCTCAATAAGTCCTTCACAATTTTACTGGCTATAAGATGGGTGTACACATGGCATATTTTGGTATTTTCTTGGCACTGACTGGGTGAGAAGATGAGTAGGGGTACAGAAGTGGTGGGATATCTTGGTGCTGGCGATTTGCTGTGAAGCAGCTTTGGGGATTGCCTTCATCCTCCCCCAGGGAGCCCTCCCCTATGCAGAGTCAAGCACAAAATTGCATCCACAACTTACATAGCTTGAACCAGAAAACAGTTTTATCCCAATTTCTGAATAGAATAAGACATGTGCAGCTGCATTGCTTTTCACCTGACTAGTCCCTCGTCATTTCTGAAATCAGTGACTTTCAACAAAACTTGGCTGAGAGGAAGAGATCTAAAGGTATTGCCTCACCAACAGATTTGGGGAAAATAGGTAGTTGGATAGAGGGGAGCCTGCTTCTGCCTCCAAGGAAGGAAGGCTTGTGGTGCAGCCTCAGCTGCTGTGGGGAAAAGGGATACAGGCACTTGTCAGAATGTCTTCAGTCAGAGCTGATGCCGAGTTCAGCAATTCCTGCATCCCTGGGCTTGGTTTTGTTTCCATGAACTGGTAAAGCTCCTGGTGCCCATGAAGACAGAAATGTGGGCTGGAGCTTTGCTGGGGGGAAGGGGTTCAGGAGATCGCCTGCCTTCCTGGCTGCCCTCATGCCGCTTTGCTCCAATTCAGAGAAGAAGTCAGATTTCTTCAATTCTGCTGTTCAGAAAACTCACCAGTTCACAGTCTAGGACTCCCAACTCCCATTTTAACTGCAAAATTCAGTCACAAGCTTAGGGTTACTTTTCTTTTGCCAAAGTATTATTCTCCAATGTTTTAACTAATTCATGCAAACATAACTTTTATGTTGTTATTGTTGGTATTCTGACTTTGCATAAAACCAAGACTCTGCTCAACCGTATTTATTTCTTTTTGTGGCTCTCTGGTCTGTGAAATTGGAGGGTTGCTCTAGGACCCAATACTGCTGGAATTTATCTGTTTAGAGAGAAGTATGGTTTAATCTGTGCTTTGAAGAACAAAGCAGAACACACAAAAAATTACATGGACTGTGCAAAAAGATTATAAAGGAGAAAATAGGACAAAACAATGTGGGTCAAATTTGGGACATAATCCAACATTGTAAATACGTGCTTATGGGCCTGAATGTTTCCTCTTTAAAATCAACAATTGTGTTTGTGAGGGACTGGTCTGTGAAGGAAGCCAGCCTGCTGCAGCTGCGCCTCTTGGTAAAGGGACAGCTTCCCATACAGCAGAAACTTACAGTCCAAAATGTGACATTAAGTGCCTTCATCTCACAAATGCCAACATACACAGGACTCCTTTCACAGAAGGGGGTCTACTGAAAGCAATGCAACTGTTCAGAAAGTTAAAGCTAAGTACGTGGGGTAAGCAATTGCGAGTTCAGAGTCTGCAGGCCCTTTATTCCTATGGCGCAAAACCTTATGCTTCTAATTAAATTAACACTTTCATACCTGTGGGAAAATCCCAGGCCAGTAGCACAGAGTGCACTGCACTAACAAATACACTGACATTCCTAGCAACTGATGCGTTAACCTGGATTTGAATAGAATCATTTAAGCATTAATAACAGTTCCATCTCTGGAAGTCAAACCTTTTCACTCCTGCGCATTTTGACATCCATTAGTAACTAAACATATTCCTAATAGAAACATAATTATTGCCAATACACCAAACATTTGTTTGCATAAATACAAATGGAAGCTGGAGATAAAATTAACCCTGCAGTGCTGTGAGAGTCTAGCAAGTGCAGGAGAATCTTAACATTAAGGGTTAAAACATCAGATATATATTCCTAACTATTACACATATGGAATGCAATAATGGGCAAGAACAACAACGATGGTTCTGAGGCAGTATTCTATCTCCTTCCACAGCAACTTTAGAGGAAAGCTAAAGAACCTCTCCACATCCCCAGGAGGTCACCTACTGAAACCCCAAACAATTGCTTGTGCTCAGAAACACGATTCCCTTACTTTTATATATATCAAAGCAAGTCAGGCAAACTAGAGGTTAGGGAAGATAAGCATGATTAGTTACTCCTTGCCTACAGATACACAGAATTGTTTTGGGGTTGGGTTTTTTTGCTGTTTTTTATAGAAGTCAGACCAGATCTATGGCTTCAATGAAGTTAACGTTTAAGATACAGGTATTGGTGAGAAGAGATTAGTAAATGATTTGTACTTTTCCTATTCTGCGCGTTGATTTTCATACAGGGCTGTACCTCAGAGTCCTAAGTGCACCACTGGGATACAAGTAAAGGTTAGTTCAGAAAAAAGCAGCTGTTCCTAGCACATTTATCTGTCATAAATATAGCAGAGGCTAGTTTGAAAATTAATTAATTTCAGCACATAGAGGAGAAGATGCATAGATGTATTTACAAGACGATTCAAAATAGCATACCTATGGGCTGCAAAATAGCACTTCTAAGTAGGCTGGAAGAGAACAGATGCTTCTGCTTCATACAGTGAAAAAAACACCCCCAATATTATAAAAAGATGCATAAAAGAAGCCCAGGGACCGATTATTACTTGAAAGATAAGCAGGATGTTTGAAGAATGGCTCAAAGCATAGAAATGTCTAAATTCCTTATCTTCCAAAAGACCTTGGGGGGGGGATGGGGAGGTGGGGGGAGACTATCCTGACCTAATTCCTTGTTTCCCAATGGATTTTTCTTCCTTTTCCCCTGATAGAAGCATGCCTAGTCACTGCAAAGGGTAGCATTCAAGAAGGACTGTAATTTATAGAGATTTCTAGAAAACAAATCATCAGTGGGACTCTAAATAACAAATCAAAGAAATAACACAGCTGCTGATTCATAGCAAGTGGAAAATCTTCTCTAGTTACTAGCAATGTATGTCATCTAGGGCTATTTTTCAGACCCTCTACAGTTCTCTATATGGTCTCACAAATGCCTGCATGAGGGAGTGGGTGCAAGGGGAAAAGTGGGATCACTTCTTCTAAGTGATTTAAAACCTTCAGGTTTTAAAGGCTAGGATAAATAACAGCATTTCCCTGCCTCCTTCTTTTCAACATTTCCATATATTTTCACTTTTGGGCTCTATTCTTGCAAGCAGCAGTTGCTTTGGACCAGACAAAAGGCTGCTCGTGCGCTGCATCTGCTGGGATAATGGCCAAGAGCCAGAGCTATAGGGAAAGAGCACAAGAAATATGACAAGTTTAAAATGACCCTTCCTCCATCAGCTTCCAATAACCAATAGTTCAGAAATGTCCATGAAGAGTTCACTAAACCCATGAAAGGATTATAGTAGAAATACTGCTCCTATAGTTAACTGCTCCTTGGAAGAGAGTTTTAAGTTAAAAAAATAAAAATAAAAAAAAGGGTAAATATATAAAAAAATGTAGATCTGCTCAGAGGAAGGCACCATCATGTCACATAGCTGCAGTAATTATTGTAGGTCACAAATACATGCACAGGGTGCCCTATGCACTTATACAGATGTATTCCACCAGTCTACAGTAACTGCTAAAAAGCCCCAACAAAACAGCCAAAGAACCCCATACTTAGGGAACAGTAGTCATGGTAAAGCAGCCCCAGAGCTGTGGAGCAAGCCATGCCTCAGAGCCACTGAAGCTGTAGCTATTTGGCTGCTCTCCCAGAGAGACTCATCACCCGCTCCGCCTAGGTCAAACTGAGAGCACAGATGTCAGAGAAACTTCTCTCCCATGCACACAGTTATTAAACAGTGATCAGTCCAGCTGCTTATCCAGAAAGATTCAAAAGGTCTATCACACAAAATAAAACCCCATTGTTCCTGGCTTTTAATAGCAATTCTTTCAAAAGCATCTCTAATGATTGTGACCACACAGGCTTTATGAGAGAACTAACCGCAGAGGACAGATCATACATCTTTGCCCTGGGAAAAGCTGTGGAGCGTTTCTTCCTGGACACGCTGATCGACTGGAAGAGCAACTTTGGTTTGGGAGACAAACAGCTGGAAAGGTGGAAAGGAGGAGAGTACCACAAAGGTTTTCAAACCATAATTGCTGGGAAGATGTTGCATTAGAAGCATCTGCTTGCTACTTACTGCAATACAGCAGCTCTCGAGGCACTCTCAGAGATAGAAAGGCCTCCAGCATCACCAGGAGCATGCAAAACCTTGTAACTATCCAACTTAATGCTAACTCTACCCTTGCCTTCCTCTGCCTCTTAGGAATTAATGACCTCTGGTTTCTGTGAGTGTTCACCCTAAGGCCTTCCCCAAAAGAATGAATTTCATCTCACACATCCATATGGGAGCATACATAAATAGGAGCAGGCACATGCAAAGTCAACAGATACTGATATCTTCTATTCTGGGATATTAGTGGAAACAGCAACAGAGAAACCCCATGGAACTTGCCTTCACTATCTGCCCTTTGTTTTTTTTCTTTACTGGAATACAAATAGTGCTTTAATGTTTTTCTTGAGACAAACTATTCTGATAAATGTTTATGGAGTTAAAAAGAAGTTCCCCACTGTGAGTTGCTGGATGTTTGGACAGTTTGGTGTAGGAAACATTATACAGTCTCTGATGTAGCAGTTTGTAGGAAAGTTTGATGCAAGATCAGTTTCCTGTTCCAGTTATGCCACATTGTAGTTTATAGCAGTAGACAATAAGGTAGCAGCTCTGAGGAAGCATCATGCCAAAATAGAGGGCATGCCATTGCAAATAATAGTATTCACAGAACGCCAGTTTGCAAGCTTTTGGGGGTTCGTTGGTTGGTTTTGTTGGGGTTTTTTGTCGGTTGGGGTTTTTTTGTTGTTTGTTTTTTTGGATTTTTTTATGAGAAAACAGAAAGAAGAGTGCAGACCTCAAACCTTCCCACTTACTTGTAGCAGAATGATTGACAGCACTCCTCAGATCTTAATACAGACCAGAAACCCACTGTATGAGGTTCTCTACAAAGCACACAATCCTTAACCTTTACAGGAGTTACCTTTTCCTGCTTACCTGGAAAAATCACCCACATGTAATCATTTTGCAGCCCAAATCCCAAACTCTGCAGGAGAGACCGAGTGTTTTCTCCACTGCCGCAGATGTTACAGATCTTCATCCAAGCTCTCCCCGAATCATGCCAGCTCAGGGCCTGACTCAACCAATTACTACACTACCTCGTACCGCTAGTAAACATTAACATCCCTCCCCGCACACACTCCATCGTAACATGAAACAACACTTCCCCATCTTCACTTTTATCTGCAGTTTGATCAGTTTTAACTTGGATGGATCTGTGGAAAGGAGTAAGAGTAACAGCAGCCATTTACTGCTGACTGGAGTGCCAGGTACTGTCCAATTACCATCCAAACAGGAAACAAAACAAGTATTTTAATATGAAGTAGCATTTTATTTTCCATTTGCTTTGTATACGGAGCTTCAGCCTAGCTAACACAAGCTGTGCACTGCGGGTAGCTCTAAGGACAGGAATGCTTGAATACTGTGCCTTTACAGTGCCAGCTCTACTGCATCCGCACAGCAAGGTTTTGGTAGTGGGAAGGCTACAGAGGGTGGCTTCTGTGAGAAGCTGCTAGAAGCATCTCTTATGTCCAATAGAGCCAATGCCAGATGGTCCCAAGACGGACCTACTGCTGGCCAAAGCTGAGCCCAGCAGTTACAGTAGTACCGCCTCTGGGACAACGTGTTTAAGAAGAGGAAAAAAACCTGCACAACATACAGCCAGACGGTGTAGTGAGAATATGTGAGAAAAACAACTCTCCGGTACCAAGGCCAGCGTCAGTGGCGAAGACCACGGTGGGACAGGCTGATGCCCTGCAGGCATGGAGGTCCATGGTGGAGCAGATACCCACCTGCAGCCCATAGAGGACCCCACACCAGAGCAGGTGGATGCCAAAAGGTGGCTGTGATCCTATGGGAAGAGCAGCCTCCTGGAGGACCACGGAAGAGACCCACACTGGACCAGTTCATGGGAAGGACTCACATTGGAGAAGTTCATGGAGAACTATCTCCTGTAGGAGGGAACGCACACTGGAGCAGGGAAAGAGTAAGAGAAGCCCTCCCTGAGGAGGAGGAAGTGGCAGAGACAATGGGATGAACTGACAGCAACCCCCCCTTCCCTGTGCCCCTGCTCCACACTGGGGGAGGAAAAAGAGAAAATCAGGAATAAAGTTAAGGCCAAGAAGAAAGGAAGGTGTTTTTCCTACTTGGTCATAAATGAAATATGTTTTCCCCCAAGTTGAGTCTGCTTTGCTGTGATGGTAGTAGTGAGTGATCTCTCCCCGTCCTTATCTTCACATACAAGCCTTACATTCTATTTTCTTGCCCCTGTCCAGCTGAGGGAGGGAACGATAGAGCAGCTTTACTGGGCACCTGTTATCCACCCAGGGTCAATCCACCACAGCACCAGTTCTAGAAAGCACCACTTTATGTACTTTTCAAAACACCAAATGAAATAGCATTTGCACAAGAACACTGCATTATAATAGCAAAAAAGCATGTATAAACCTTTTCAGCATCAGTCAAATACAGCATCCACCTTGAATTTTAGGCCATAACCCCACTAGTGCTGCAGGAGAGCTCTCTGAAGAGGGGCTTCAAGTGTTTGTAAGCTAAGGCCTGCTGTGAAATCCCATAGTGCATTCTACAAAATTGCAACATGGCCTTTGAGCCAAGTGCTGGTTCTGCTTTGACCAATGCAATCCAACATGGAAGTTGTACCAAAAGAGGAACTTCCCTCTGCCACAGCCAATCTTTACCTTCCGTCATCACAGAATATGCTCTCGGTGGTGTTCTCTAACAACTGCAAGCGGCCAAAACTTCACAACATAACCCCTGTTTGCAATCGCTTGAATACTGGGGATCAGACTTTCTCTGGGACTCAGGACAGACAATTTCAAGGAGACTTAAGATGGGTAGCAGGGAGCTCACTGCTGTTGAAACAAGCCAGCAGGAGCCAGGTTATTACAAGACTGAGAAATCTGCTTCTGAATATTTTATTTTGAAGCTAAATTAAAAAACTTGACTGGAGCGCTAAATTTCTGGATCCTCCATTAGAGCATAGTTTGTTAGCCAGAACTTCAACAGTTTGGGCTGTGGCTGCATCAACACTAGACTTGATTAGTCATAATGCTGAAAGCCCTTCTGTTTCATAGCCTCTTCCTCAAGTACCCTGTTTGTAAATCAGAGGTTAAATGTGGCCCAGACAAGATCAATCAGTGCATACTGTACTGCTGTAGTGATTTAGGTTGGTTTCAGTTTTTTTCCTGTAAATTACTTTCTATTTTAAATGGCTTTATTGAACCTGCATACATGTATATTTAAACTTCCTTTAAAAGTTCACCCTCTTAAAGCAGAGCTTGGATTTCATTTCTTTCAGTGGCATAGCAGTTAAAGAGGAGTGAGCACACCTATTTGATGTTATCAGGGGACGTAAGAAATGAGCATAATGAACACAGCCATACTGTTCTGTTAATCTACCCGCAATGTCTGCCTATGCACCAGCAGCACAGACTGGAATGTATCTCCTTGAGCATTCACTCCACTATGGAAGTAATAATGGCTTTTGTGCTTCTTGTACTGATCCTAACAATCCACAGTCAGACTTTCTCACGTACACTGGTCTGGGCTTTTCACCACAGCCAGGTTTCTGGCATAGCTTTAATAAACCACCAAACTGCCTATTCTGAAAGCAAGATAAGGAGAAGGAAAAGAGAAGTATGGCCTATTTTGTGAACTTTGGCAATCGAGAAGACAGGTCATAGTGCCAGTTCTGACCAACCAAGCCTGCGATCCTCCTCAAGAAGCACAGAAACCGTTTAAGGCATAAATACTGAATGAATGCTAAACCTGCACAGTGAGGCAGGTTAATTCTCTCTGTAGGAGTTTAAGCAGGGTCTCACTATGTGGCTTACATTTTGTTTCCATGCAAAAGAAGCCTCTGAGGTGTATTTATTCCATTCATACAAAAAACCAATTTCATGTACTTAAAAGAAGAAAAGGAGAAAGACGGCAGCACAGAAAGTTTTCTTCATTACAAAGTGTTTTTCCATCAGGCAATTATTTACAAGAACTTTTGTTAACACTGGAGTTTAGGCTCTGGAACAAAGTGGATATATTGTTTACTAGCTTTGCCAGTCAATCTCTTACAAACCTCTCCCTTCCCCCTCTCCTTTTCCAGCCAAGTCAGTTTCTCAAATAGCTCAGGAGTTTCCTTTGTCACCAAGATCTCCTTTTCCACAAATTGTCCCTTGAATAATGCCATCTTCAATGTAGTGCCCCGAGGTATCCATGCTCCTGCAGAGAACTGCTGAGGGGATCCGTGAAGAGCGTCTGTCCTGGCTCTTATCCTCAGAGGAGCAGCAAATCATCTTTTTCATGGTAGCCCACATTTCGTCATCTTTATATGAATAAATTATTGGGTTCATAACAGAGTTCAAGAGGGCCAGGAGAAGAAACCACCTCTTAACATTCTGAATCCCACAGTAGGTGCAGTTCAGACCATCCAGCAGTAAGACAACCAGGCCAGGGGTCCAGCAGACAACAAAGGCACCTAGAAATAAAGGAGAAAAAAAATACTTTAAACTGGTAAGAGTTTGGGGGCTTTTTGCCTCTTACAAGATTATCGGATTCATCAAAATTTTACACAAAAACTATAAAAGCAGGAGAGGACAAAATTCGAATGACAGTATCAAAATCATATCTAATACAATTTCTCCATCAAGCCCTGCGTGTGAGGCAGAGCAGCTCTCTCAGAAGGCTGCAGGGAGCAAGAATCCAGCTACTGACAGCATCAACTCAAACACAAGCGGGGAAAGGTCATCACAACAGTGATTTGTCCACAGTGATAAATAAACAAGAGCTCTGAAGCATTAACAAGCAGAGAACTAGCACTCTGAACTCAAACTTCCTCTCTTCATCTCTCTTGTATGCTGGAGGTGTACATACCAGGTGGCTCACTTCCACCACTACCACAATATGACCCAAAGAAGGGACACATCTGTCACGCTACAGCTGACTCTGAGAGCTATAGGCACAATGCCCAATTCATAAAATAGGAATCATAATTTAAACACATCCTGGGTGGAAACCCCCCAGGATACATGCCATTGCCTGTGACACACAAGCACACTGCTGGCGCCTGTCAGACCACCAGCCCACCTCTCTCCATCACTCCCTCCCGGCTTGTGTGTGCGGGGGACTTGAGACAAAACAACTCAGATCCAGGAAACAAGTCCAGCTGTAAATGAAGAGACAAAGAAAACAGATGAGTTAGTGAAGAGGAATCAAAGGATGTAACAAGTGAGGGCAAAGAAATGAAGCAAAGAACAGAATAAAAGAAAGAAAAATGACAAAAAAGGATGAGGAAGTAAGAGCGCAGTGATGGGGAACAAGAAAACTCTGCAGGTGTAGGAAGAAACTGCAGGAAAAGCCTGGGAGCAACGGAGTTCTCCTTGTGTTTCAAAGCTAGGCAGGAATGATAACAGCACCTGTGAGGAAGAAGTGAGACACACTGTGATAATAAAAGCTGAAACACACAAAGTAGGACAACATACTCTTCTTCCACCAGAAAGAGGAAATAAGGGAGAGAGATCTTAGAGTGAAGACAACACGAAGAAAGCATAAAAACCTTAGCTTAGGACAAAGTTCAATATTGCATTTGCATCTTTCCACATTACTGCACAATCCCACCGTGAAGGCAGGGGTATGGGCAGCACGGCTGGGGAGGGGGAACATGGCAACCAAGCGCAGCCCTCGGCCACGAGCTTGGGGGGGGACCCTGAGCTGCCCGATCTGCCCTCTTGTCTTCCCCATCACCACAGCCTGTCAGCCCTTGCCTTGAGCCCAAGGAAGGAGTAGCTATGTGCATGATAATACTAACTTAGCACAAGCCACAATTGCTGTCTGACATACAGAAATAGAAAATTACAGCTCTGCACAACAGTCACAGTTTGAACAACGTACTGAGGAAATTCCAGTCATTTATAACAGCAGAGTTTCCCCTTTTTGGGGCTTAGAAAAAATAAACAAACAAATAAGGATGATGGCAGCTACATGCTAAAAAGCTCTCCTGGGAGTGGTGGTATCTGTTCAACAATGTTTGTAGGGAAATCAAGTCCAGTTCACTCTTTTTAAAGCTGCTGGTTTTCCCATAGCTGAATTGTACAGGCAAGCAGTGGGACCTAGGCAGCACCAGAGTCAGGACTCCACAGCACATGGGCTGGTTTCAGCAGCACTGGACACTTCTCCCCACCAAGGAGTTTAATATAGTCTGTGCCATTCTGATGGGCAAGGCTTAATGGTATATAAAGTTGAATTCATGTGAGTTATTAAGCATTAGGACTGCTGAAAAATGTATCCAGGACAAGGTACCATGGATCTTGCTGCAAAGCTGTGCTCCTGGTGACCAAACAAAATTCAACCTACTTATTTACTATATTATAGGCAATATTTTACAGAACAGAAAGGCAAGAGACCACCTCCTCAGAAACTGCATTTTCTACTCTGCTGTACCAAGATTTTTGTAATGCTAAGTACTACTTTCATGGTGCTAGTTTTGAGATACTGGTTAACATCAGTAACATTCCTCCATTGCCCACTGGCATCAGGAGCTGCAAGCTGCTACCACAACACTTGTTTTCTCTGCTCAGCCTCTATATTACATACTGGTTTGGCTCCAGTATGCTGAGTAAGCAGTTGTGATACCAACTCCCTCTTACAGTCTACAATGCAGAGAACACTGTACTAATTTGTTGCCCTGGGGTTCACCAGCAAAGCCCTAGAACCAGACCACCCAGACAACAATAGTTGAGTGTCTCGGTAAGTATTTGGACAGGGTGCTTTTGCTGGCCACCAAGGGTCACTGGCAACATCGCCAACACACCATCTCCATGCAGAAATGGAGATGGTAACAAACCCTCCTTAGAGCAAGCACTGAAACCATTTTGACCACTTGTTCCACAAAGCATGCAAGGTCCAACCCTGCTTTCATGGAAGCCAGCAGGAAATAGACCCCAAAGCCACATATAACAGAAGACACAAATCTCCCCTTAAACAAACCCCCAGGATTGCAGGGGATTAGTCCGCAAACTCCTAGGATATGTCCCTGTCTATCTAAACAGGCAAACCCCTAAAAGGTTTCAGTGCCAAAAGTAAGGGAAGTTAAGACATCTGCAGACAAATCTCTGCACGTTTCCCCCACCCCATGACTGAAGACAAGGACAGGAGGCAATGCAGTGACAGTGTCAAAGTTACTGGCTGATGCTTCCATGGGGTGTTGCTTTGACTCCATCATCAAAAGTACATTTTGCTGTGTATGGAGACAGCAGAAGCGATTCACCCCCTGCTCTTAACGCTGCAGAGATGAAAGCAAGGCATGGTTCAGACTCATAGCCTTGCTTGGATTTTGCCATTTTTACAACAGATCTTCCAGAGGGAACCATGGTTAAGTCTAAACGCATACCTCTGTCTTGGCCCTTCAGTGATTTTCTTGTTTGCAGACATTTTATCCCATAGGAATCCCTCTCCCTGACAAAGTGCAACACTCCAAAAAGAGTTTAAATTTCTGGGGCTCTCTAAAATTCACAGAAGTGACATGAAATACAGCCTGGCTGCAACATGGATCAGAAGAACAGCTCTGAGTCTTCCCACCAGATTACAGGAGATCAATTGCCACAATGACTCAAGGTTAGTCTAAGGATTTGCCATTAGATTTAGAACAGTATTTTCTTGCAGGCTACATTATCTCTGCTTGAAAGTGAATTCCTGTGTACCTGGAAACACTGCTGATGCTTTGGCAGCACCATGTCATAAAGCTCCACACATCAAAGCTGTCCCTGACCATGCCAACGCTGAGAAGAGTGCAGTAGCTTCCAGTTGCCTTTGCCACATGCGCACCCAAGTTAAAACAGTAAGTTACCAATTAAACTATAAATTTACTGAAACTGAAAATCATCCGCCCCAAAGCGGCTATTTCAGCAGGAGTCTCACTGCCAAGTTCAGATGAGCTACCATATACAGACCATCCGAAAAATCACATACCCGCACACCTGCAGCCACCCTTCTTCAAAGCTATAGTCACAGGCTTAGCTAGGACTATGCCACAAGGTCAGCCTCAGAGGATTTTAGCCCCCTTTGCTAGATTTCTTATCTTCCAGCTTCAATCACATAACCTCCTGTGGTTTAGCACACCAAAGGGGAAGCCTAGCTCCTATTCTGTGATGGACCATTTTAGGGATTATGGTAGGAAAAAGGTAAATGACAGGGACCTGAGTCCCAGTCTCTGGAAGGTGTCATCCAAGGCCAAAAAGCCACCATGAATCCACAAAGTCACACTGAAACCCAGATTCCCTCAACTCTTAAGCGTAGGACCACAGGAGGAGAACACCCAGAGAGGACAGCCATGCTTAGCTGGAGGAGCAGCCAGCCACAGGCCCAGGCTCCCCACAAAGGGAGGTGGAGGCAGACAGGAGGAGCAGTGTGCCAGCAGGATTTTGTCCTGAACCTCCCATGAAACCAAGAGAGCACATTAACAGGAACTCTGGTTCTCATCGTGCTTCATCCAGCAACAGATTATCTTGGAATTGCTTTTAGTTGAGACCATATCAGGCATGTATTCCAAAGCATTTTCAGACGTTTTGGAACAAGCCATTAGAAATAACTGCCTTGAGCAAAGTCTACATGTTGCATACAGCCAGAGGTTGTTGCATCAGTGGATGTAAGAAAACTTTGGAAGAATCAATTTGGTCACTTGGTAACTTCTTTAGTAATAGGGAAGTCCAGAAAATGTGCTATTCAGTTTCCAATACATTTTGCAGTGTGCTTGAATGACTTGGCTATGAATGCACATTTCAAACCATTTCATAAAATAAATCTTCATTCCTAGAAATAAATGTTTATTAAAAGCCTCTCAGAGTCACAACTGGGAGAGCTGATATGAAGGAACATGCCAAGACACTCTTCTCCTGACACAGGAGTCTGAGGTAGATTCTGCGCCCAGCAACACATGCCCTGCGTCCACTTCTTTGGAAGCAGGCTCTTTTTTTGGTGTCGTTTCTGACTGACAAAGTAAATACAAAAAAGAAAGAGTAAGTTGAAAACAAAGTTTAAAGTGGGGTTTATTTCCTCACAGCAGCATGGCCATGGTGAGCGCTGAAGATCTGCCACAGGCTAAAGGACCATGAGGGATTAGCAAACAGCAGCCACCACTGTCCTTCCAACTGCCATACTAGGCAGTTGGGTGTCCTCCAGCACACAGAACACCTCTGCTCTGACCTGCAAACATGCACGGGTGGCACCGGGAGCCAACAGTGTTATTCCAGCATTCCCTTAACACCCTCCATCTTCGCCTTATTCAAGGCCAAACTATATAAATATACATATAAATCAGACAAGGCTATGCATGATGGTTTATTTGCTTGTGACTTCCCAGAAAACAGCCTGCAGTTCTGCCTTTAATAGAAATGCTCAGAGAACTGCTTTTTCAAGCACTTTTTATCTCTTTCCAATGCAGCAGTTAACTACAGTCTACCCAACACTTACACATTAGGGCATGGTCATATCTGGAGCGATTCAGAGCTTTTCTACAGAAATCTTCTCCTTCCAGGTCATGGTTTAAGTTTCATTGCATGAGAGCTTCAGGCAGGGCAGAAGATCAAATCTTGCCCTGGCAAGTCAAGGTGGGGGATAAGAACAATCACCACCTTCTCCCTCGATAGCTGCCATAAAATCAAGCTGGGGAAGAGGAAGGAGTACTGGGGAGTTCTTTAGTAGGGAAAGGCTCCGGCAGTGGACAAACCAACTTCAGAAGACACAGGAGCACGAGCGAGAACCTTGTATTTACTTGAACCAAGTAAAGTTCTTTTCCAAGGTCAAACACTGTAAAATTCAACTGATTCCAGCTTCTAAAGCATCTTAAAACATCACTTAAAACATCACAAAGGTGTTGTGTACTACAGCACTGGTATTTTCTGGGGGTGTAGGGGTAAGAAGAAAGAGAAGCAGATACCAGACTGAGCAACATCCATAGACCGCAAGGGGAAGGAAGTGTCCTTAGCCAACTTCCTACCCTGGCAACTCCTGCCTCCATGAAAAGTGATGCTTTTCTCTCAGACCTCTCTCGTACTACCATGCTGAACAGTCATCGAAGCAGTAAAGCCATATTTGTGGGTTCAGAGCTCCCTACAACCTGAGCCCAGCTTTGCAAGTGTCCCAGTGCCCCCACAGTTCCATCCACAATGACCTGCACCAACCTGGCTTCCAGAAAACACCTCATGCAGATTCAAGTCTCCCCCGGGGAAAACTGGCTTCTATAGCTAGTACTCTGTTCCAATGATCAATCATCCTCTCTAATGCATCTCTAATTTAACTAGCAGCTACATCACAACTAACTGATGCAGTGATCTGAGCTGCCCAAACATCAGCAGTGTCTCTAGTGCAGAATCCAAGTCAAATTTTGTGTTAGGATCTAGAAATCCAAGGCCATAACATATAACCACCTTAAAGTTATTTTGCACCATGCAATCTTCAGAGAATGAAGGCAAATTTTCCCCTTGCAAAGCAAATCTCTGTCAAAGTCACAGACCCACCAGGCATCAACTCCTTTCCCCAGGGAGGATGCCTTTCAAGGGGAAGTAGTACATTTAGGACACAGTCAAGAGGAAGAAGTGCAAAGGCAACTATCCACATCCAGCCACAGGATTCATGACCTTGGGTTGATATTCAAGAACATTATTTCAAAAACATTCTTCTAGATAGCTGTGAATGTTCACAAGCCTTCCTCCAAATGATTTTGTATTTCCCCCCTCCCCAAACATACCTGTAGATAATTTGTGTTTTTAACAAGCTGAAACAGATGCCTTTCTTCCACATATTGATCAGTCTTCTAGTTATTTCTGCGTGGTGCAACAGTAGTTTCACTATCTAAAGCAGACAGAAGCCTAAATGCCTCCAGCACTTGGAAATCTGATGAGGAGTTTTTTGGTTTTGTTTAAGGGGGGAACAATATGCTTAAAGAAACCTCAACCAACCAAACAACAAATCAAATAAACCCCACAAACCCATTCATTGGCACTGCCCCCCTCGCATGCCATGTTTTGTAGTCTCTTACCTAAGAGAGTCATGACAGTCTTCATAAGCTTCACAGGGGTTCTCCTACGGCTAATGGATCCACTAGTGTGCGATGATAAGACATTGGTTTTCCTCTGGACGTACATATAGATTCTTATGTAAACCACCACCATAATGAAGAAGACAACCAGGTTTAAGACACTCCAGAAGACCAAGTAACTTCTGCTATAAATAGGTGCCAGGGATGAGCAGGCACTAATGTCACAGAGGCAGTTCCAACCCAGGGTGGGAACAGCACCCATGAAAATAGCAATGGCCCAAATAGATATAATTAAAAAGGTGACTCTCTTCTTCGTAAGATTGCTGTGGATCTTCATCCGCATTATCGACATGTGCCGCTCAACAGCTATGACGAGCAGATTCACCAGGGAAGCTGTCAGGCTGGTGTCCAGAAGACCCTGACGCAAAAACCAGCGGTTAACAGTTAATGTCTTAGACACTGGGCCAGTGTTGAACATCAAGAAGACATAGGCAATTCCAGCAAAAAAGTCTGCAGCAGCTAAGTTGGCCAGAAGATAGTAAAAGGGAAAATGAAACCTCTTGTTCTTGACCACAGCTGCTATGACCAATGAATTTGAAATGAAAATGAAGAGGCAGAAGAACGTCCCAAAACACAGAACAACAATAAGCTGTGGCCCCGTCCACTCATCTACTGTGTCTGTGTTTGTCTTGTTATAGAAAAAGTCCATGCGCTTATCATAGTAGCATTCATTCATCCTGGATTAAAGCCCCTGCATCCTGGGAAGGGTGGAAGGGAAAAAAGAAAGAAGGATTAAGAAAACCCCAGCTATTGCTTCAGTCACCGTACTCTAACAGGGTTTCTTTTGAGGGAGAAGGAGATAGAACATGGACATGAGAGGGAATACATTTGGAGGCCTTAGGTAAACATTAATATTTTACACAGTTAATACAGAAGACAATATTCTGTCCCCTGAAGGACTGCAGCGCATGATGCTTGGATGATGAGGAACTTCTATGAGACTTACTTGCTTACAAAACCCCAACACAGTCCCTTTTCACTAGTAGCCATAGTGTATAGGCAACAAAGTGGAAGTTAAAGAGTTAAAAGTGACTGTCTGAAGGTCACAAAGAAAATCTGAGCAACAGCCAAGCCATTCTTGCCATGAAATCCTATGTCTGAGCCACAGCCCCATCATTATTTCCATTTCTCAATGTATCCAGTCAGGACAAGGAAGCATAAAACATAACTCTTCCATTTTACTGACTAAGCAATAAAAGGCCTAATACTGGGGGGGGGGGGGGGGGGGGGAGGGGGAACAACAACTTATTTTGTTTTTAATTATAAACTAATAATGTAAAAATATAGGTACATAAGATGCTACAGGCATATATATTCTGAGCACATGCCTGTTACTTGCTACTACAGGATTTAAGTGTAATGAAAAGGAAAAAAGAATATTCTACATATTTGACTATTTTAAAGCCAGGGATTCTTTTATTGGGCTGCCAGCCAAGAGCCCTGTGAGCACCACACAGCCCAATTATCTTCAAAACCAAAACACTGTTCCTTACCCAACCACAGGATAAAGCAAGCCCCAGCAACAGCAGTAGTACTGGGTTTTTTCTTATACCCACTCAGCACTATTTTGCACACAGGGCTATTAACCATGATGGAATGGGATCTGTGTTCCCGATTACATCACACTTCAGCTACTCCGGTGAGGTCAATGGCAGCTGCCTTGGCAATTTCACTGCCTTTATTATGAATCAAACTGAACTTGAATTAATTTACACAGGCAGGTCTGACAGCAATTACTCATGGTGACCAGACCCCATGCAGGGTCTCACTGCCTGGTAGGGAGAGTTTGTGTCTGATCATCACTGGAGCTCACATTTGCTGTCAGTATCTGAATAAGGGGTTTAACAATGACTTTATGAATAGATATGATACATTCATTAATACATTTAGCAAAACTTGGGAATCCAACCATAGCACAAGATCCTAATCACATTAGGTATTATACAGAGTGGCAAACCAGTACCTGCCTAAGGACAGAGAAGAGGAAGTATCAGGATACAAAGCTGCAGGAGAGGCAGCAGGGTTAATAACCTCTGTAAAGCCCCTTGTGAGCCCCAGGCTGTCGTGGGTGCCAGTGACAGACTGAGTGGGGCTGAAAAGAAAAAAAAAATAAAACCCCACACCTAGAAACGGTTACAGGCAGAAAGATACAAGAATAAGCTTTTCATCCCTACAGCTAAAATTGATCACCGATAAAGATCAGGTTCACTTTGTCTGTTATTACCCTGTGGTTGCCTAACAGCTATATCTCATCTCCCCGGGGACTGGGAAGCGAATTAAGCAATCCCCAGCAGGCTGGCTAACAAGCCACATTTATATTAAAAGGTTCCTTTTGAGTTTTTAAGGTTAAAAGGTTCATCTTCTGCCATTTAAGTTATGATACTTGTGCCATTTCTCTCATGCAGTATTTGTATTACCTAATTTGAAACCAACCCTCACCATTCCACGATTAATTCTTTCAGCAGTCTTGGATTGGGGGTTTTGGTTTGGTTTTTTGATTTGTTTTTAATATTCTGATTTTCTGAGCTACCGCCTTGGTTCCCAGTTCCCACCCTACATCTAGTAGTCAACATGAAATCAGATCACTTCACATTGTTGTCCATTTTATTACCATCAAGAACCCAGGCAGCCACTTTTACAAAAGAATGTATCATAAAAAAAGTCAAATTCAAATACATAAAACTAAGGACAATTACTAAAGGATAAGAAGCAGAAGGAAACAAGTAAATCAACCCTTTAACGACAAATAAAAAAGCCTTAGCAGCTCAGATCCACCATATGGAGTCAACCTGAATTCAATGCCTACAGCTTCCTGTTTGCGGCAGTACAGTAGAGTTGGGCAGCTGATACATGCCCCATCCTCACCTAGGAAATACTCCAGTCCGTAAGTGACCAGAGTCCCATGAGGAGCTACAGAAAACAGCTCCTCAAGCAGCAGAGTGCTGGGAACCCTGCCAGCCAAGATGGCTCTGCTCCTACCCACCAAAGCAGTAAAGGACTTGCTGAGCTTGACATGTAGCTTTTACAGAACAGCCCAAATGCCTGCAAATAGAAGCAGCATTTTGGGCAAGAATGGCAGGGGAGGGGAGTGTAGAATATGTGAAAATTATAGGGAAAGTTTTCTGAACATATTGCATGTTACTGTGCAATCATCTCAGCAGATGAATCTCTCTTATTTGCAGTGACAGAAGAAATCTGCAGATACTTCTTGCAGCTCATCTGGAGAGCAAGCTTAAAAAGAAATAAATCCAAAATATCAACTATGAACCTAATCTAAATGCTTCATCTTATTGATCCCACCCTCATTTTCAGTAGTACCCAGAAAAGGGGGGGGGTTGTCAAAATAAAGAAATCACACATCTAATGCTCCAACAAAATAATCGAACACTCACTGTCACACAGCAGAGCACAAATAACAACCAGTTTTGAAAGTGATGTCTTGAGGTGTTGAGGTAAGATGGGAGGGAGTAGAAAAGCATCCAGCTGAGGTCTCAGGGTCAAAGGGCAGACTCTGGAGATATCCAAATGGAAGCTGCACCAGAGTGGTAGCTGAAGTGCAGCTAGCCTGCATCCCAGTCCTTCAGAGCAGAGATGTAGCACTTGGCTGTCTGTACCAGCTTATGTACAAAAAGCACTTGTCACACCAGGGTCCTTCCAGAGAGTGGTTTATTTCACACCTTCATTTTACTTCAAGTCCTCCCAGCAGAGCCAGCCTGGCCTCAGGGGAGCTGTGCAGCTGTGATAGCACTGTGCAGCTGTATCCTCAGTGGTCCTGCCCCAGTCCACATCAGGCACAAGAGATGTACGACAGGATGTGCCATATTTCCTGGCATGTCACAGTTCAATACATCGCAGACTTTGGTATCCAGGTCTTCTCCTCTGTATCCAAATCAGAGAGGTTTTTCTTAATTGGGGTAGGTTTAAACTTAAAAAGAAAAAAACCCCACACCCTTTAGTATTACATATTTCAGATTTAAGTACACACAAATTTGAAGAGTCAGGCAAAATAATGTTCAAAATTTTTAAAACAGAAACAAGTAGTAGAAAACAGGTCAGCCCAAACTTATCAACAGCCATCTGGAGTCCGCACCAGAGAGCTCCCAAGTTCTGCTACTCACTTCACAAAGAATTGCCCTCTTCTGCTTCGAAAGTAGCACTCATGAGCTTCAGACTTCTTGTTTATGGGAAAGGAGAGCAAACAACAGCCATTCACCTCTTCTATGCCACTCAGTATTTTATAGCCCTTCATACAGACCACCAAAAGCTTGACAGCAGTAACCACATATTACATATCCTATAGATGGGCTGAGGTATTAGCTTGCCACAAGTCACCTGCAAGCAAAAACATCAAAGCTTCGCAACGGCCAAAACCACACCTTTGTCAAAAAGGTTTTATTTCAATACAATAATTACTTCAGTTCAGCCAATAGTGGCTACACAGATCAGAAACTGATGGCCTGCAAAGTGTGTTTTCCTCTACAACTCTGAGTAAACATAAAACATCTGCTCAAAAGAACTCCGTGGATTCAGTTCAATTAAACTGCTTTCAAACGCAAAAGCATACATTAAGAATCCTTTCCAATTCAGCACATTTGATCTCTGTTTGTCTTGAAGATAGCTTGCATATTTGAGTTGATTTTAAATTCCTATTTGTAAGTGTAATTTGTATCAAGTCAGAATATATTTTACACCACTCTTGAAATAAAAGTCAAGAATCTGCATGGGTAGACAGGAATATATTACACTAGCTACCTAAATAAAGGGCGAAATAAAACATCACCTAGATAATGTTTTGGACATTGCAAACTAAAATACTTTAATAATTATTCAATTAGATATTAGTTTGCCTCAAGTTATTAAATTTCAACATACAGATTTTTAGTATGTTATTTAAATCACTGATTTTGCTCAATTCAAACAGTGATTAAAATCACTTAAGTCACTTTCAGCCTGTAAATCAGCTGAAGCCGAGTCACTTGTTATTAATGCAGACATTTCTGAAGGAAAACTCAGTGTTTTAATGAGGTTATTACAAAGTTTAACCTGCAAGCCATAACGTGATTCATGTCACGCCACACTGGTTTTCAGCCTCTTGCCTGTCCATTAAAACCTAAGCTGTTTCAATACATTGGCCACAAGCTTATTGAAGGGTTGGCATCAATTTGGGGGACTTTGACGGCTTCTGCCTTGCTCCTGTAGAAATGCAACAAGCCTGGGCTGGCACAGTCAGCTACCTTGAGAGGATTCAAGGCTTGTTTGCGGCTGGATGGGGAAGCCCATTGAGCAGGACTGAACTATAGCAGTGAAGTCCTATAGCAGGACTGAAGGTTGGCATGGGAGATTTTGCCAGGCAGAACCCCAGCCTGGGTTAGTGCTGGTCCTCCTGAGCTGGCACAGGGATTTCTGTGCAGAATTTGGCATGGATCAGCAGCCAAAATGATACGCTCCAGAACAGGAGGACAAACAGTGAAGCCAGTACAGTCCAGGCAGGTCCATGGGATGGCACAGAGGAGCAAGCTGTGCCTAGGCACAGCCTGCAACATGGGCAGGCTGTAGCAGTTCACCTCTCTGCCTCCCCTTGCCCAACACCAGAGATGAGGTTATCAAATACGGATTTCCAAGATATTTTGAAACTTATCACAAAAGTTACTCTTCAGAAAGCAGAGTTTATCGTACTGACTGATCACAGGCATTGGTGGCAGAGCAAAGAGGCAAGAAGAAAGACTCCCCTTGCATTCAGACCACTACTGCAGAGAAATATTAAGCCACAGCAATTGCCTTCCTGCAATTGTTTAGGCGTTTTAAACTTCTATAAGCAGCAGTCAGCCCTGGTACCGTACCACAAAAGGAGCATCTGGAGGCTTGCAGGCTACACGTCCCCTGGCAAGGGCTGCACTCCTGCTCCTGAAGCCTGTGCCACAGGCAGTCATGAGCACCCTCTGTCCCTTCCTGTTCTTCAGGATAAACTATGGTGCTGCTTTTCTTTTTCTTTTTACTGAAAACCTCTCTCTCACCTCGTTCCCATGAGGAAGGTGGAGGCAGCAGTAGGAAGCCAGGACACCAGGCAGCCAAGCTATACATACAAGTAATACCAGTTCATAAAGGCAATTGGTCCCTTGTCCCCCTCCACACCCTGCATACATGTATAGCCACGGAGGAAAACACAGCCAAATGATTGCACAGTAACCCAAGAAACACAGTCAGGTTACCTCAGCTTAGAAAGAAATACCAGTGCAGAAAAGGGTGTGTAACACAGCAGAGGCCAAAAACGTTAATATGTAACTGTAAGAAGGAGTTTTGTAGGTAGCTACTCTGGTTTGCTTTTAATTGTCTTTAATAGCTAATTGATATTATAACCAAAAACATCAATTTAGAGAAACAAACTGAAAGGTGGCACACAAAGAACTAAGTTATGCCTAAATAGCTCAGTCTAAAGTAAAGGGTTTTTTTTATCTGGTACTGTCAGAGGATGCAAGGGAAGCTGACAGTCACTTGGCAGGTTTTACAGAGACAGATTATCTCAGAAGCAACTGATTTACATTTTGTTTAAGGAAATTCTGTGGGCACTGCCGGTGCTTGGAACCACACGCTGCGTGCTCGTCTTTAAGGAACTGAGAATATACCTTTTAAAAAGCCATTTTTTACACTCAGCTTTACAGACTGGGAAAAAGTTGTGTTTAAAAAAGAAATCTAAGTTTTTAGTCCAGAGCACTGGATGATTAACAAGAGAATCTACTTCTGGTTGTGTTCGGCTATATTTTGTTTCTTCAATATTCCCAATTTCACATAATTGGCTGAACCCAAATCAAGCACGCGCAAGCAGCATTATCCCATTATCTTGGTCTTCAATACCTTTTAGATTAAGATGAGCAGAGCATCACAGTTATTTCCACTCCAAGTGTAATTGCCTTTTTTAATGGCAACATCTGGTGAACTGAAAAGGGAAGGGAGTGGAATGAAGGGAATCAAGATGATTCTTTGGCAACCTGTACATACTGGTGGTGGAAACATTTAGGGTTTTATTGTTTAACAATATATCCCATGTAAAACACCAAGGCTATATGGTGCAGACAAAGATTCTTAAGAAAAGTATTGAACCAACCAAAAATGTAGAACCTCAAGACCAAATATTTAAGTTGCAGAGAGGAAGCAGCACCGCCAGCCATGGCCCACAGCACTCTGTACACACAGACTGATAACAGGCTTGCAAGAAAAAACCACCGTGGGGCACAGAAGTGTCACCCTGTGCATGTACACGACAGGGCTGCTCTTCTGTAAGCTGCTGCAGCTGGCACGGGCAGTGGAACCGTAAAGCACAGAGATACAGAGGCACCTACACCAAGGTATTACATAGGTCAGGTGCCAGCTCCTGAAACCCCTTCTGTTTAAAACTGCTTTACCACACTAAATTGCTTTTAAAAGCTCTGATCCATTGCAGAAAGCTGCTAGGGACAGATATTAAAGTAACTCACTAGTTACCACAAGTTTAGACTTCAGACTTTGGTAATTTAAGACTTTCTGAAATTATGGTTTACTAAATCTATATATGGAGTTCAAACTAAAAACTTCACTGCAAAGCTTTCATTTAGTCTCCTTAAGTGTGGTTCTGGAAGGAGCTGGCAGGTCATCCTATGATGCGGAAACAGACACACCATTTAAAGCATTTAAAAGCCATTCAAAGAGCCTGTACATTGTGAAATATGCCTAGAAGAAAGTACCTGCTCTGCTTCTAAACTAAGCTTTCCATCTCTGCAGAACTTCCAGGTCCACTCATTGATCGCTATCAGCTCCATTTTACAATTCAACAAAAGAGATTTCTTTCACAAGACCTATAGAATGCAAACAGACCGTTTCAGCACAGTCACAACCAAAGTGAACTGCTACTGTTTATTTTCAGCACATACCTGATGAGGACCTGAATCACACCACTGCCGATTAAAGCAAGCCACCTGACTGTATCTGACCTGTTAACAGATTCAGGGCCCTGGTTTGCAAGCAAACATTTCAGTGGAACTGGTAGAAATGATGGCCTCTGAGAAATACTCAGAGACATAGAAGTGAAACTAATGGATTAAAAGTGGAACCCAGACATACAACTCTTTAGGACTAATACCCAAGAGGAATACACTCTATGATGTCAAAACCTACACATCAGAAATTATTATCTGATAGCATAAAGACTATGCTGAAGGATGTTTGTTAAAGCTCATAACACAGGAGGACAAGGATACAGTCAACTCGTCTGAAACTATAGTCTAGCTTGCTGCAAAAAGTCAAACGCACCTTTCAGCTTTACATGCCAATAAAAGCTGCTGCTTTACTGTTTGTGCATATTTTCTTTAATTTCACTTCATTTTCGGTACCCAGATAAATTTGACAAAAATCAGATTTTCACCAATATGGCTGGATTTGAGTTGTGCTTTCTACTACACCTCTTAGAAAACCATAAGCACAAAAGACCATGCACAAAACCACACACTGTACAGCATAAAGACCAAAACTACAGCAAAGCACCTTACCAACCTGGAACAAGAAATGTCTTTCTGGAATTACATCACAGAAGGGAGAACAGACCTACCCACACAGCCTCTGGAAACACAAAGGTACAAACACGCATCACCCTCTCCCCCACCCTACCCCCCTTTTTTCTTCCTTAAGAAAAAAACCCTAATGAACAGATATAACGCAAAATGATGTCGTTGTATTTGTCCGTGTACTGCACAGATTAAGACGAGACCCTATAGAAAACTTCATGAAGAATCTATGCCACACACCACGCGGTGTAAACTCACCTCGGCAAGACGCGATATACAAATCCAGAGGTGTGCAAACTAAGCTTGAAGCGTACAAACGCTCACATGAGTACATATAGGCAATATCCATACCTTGCATATACTTAAGCACACAGAGTCGCGCACAGGGTGCGGAGCTGCAGCACCTGCACTGCCCAGGGCTGCGGCACCGCAGGGCCGGGACCGGGAGCCAGCCCCAGCCGGACGCCCCTTCCTGCTCTCCGTCAACGGGCAGCTGCTCCCGAGGAGGACCCCAGAGAGAGCGGCAGGAGTTCACCAGAAGCGCAGGAGGTTTCGCTCTGCCCGGCAGTAACTCAGCCACCGCGGTCACCGCGCCCGCAGCAGAACTGCTCCCACCGCCGGCCCGGGACGCGCCCGCCCCACCCGGCTCACGGTGCCGGGGGGCTCTGCCCCGTCCCCCTTCACCCCCTTCCGCCGCGGCCCCACTCACCGGCAGCCTCCGGAGCGCCGCCGCCGCTCGGGCCCGCCCGTGCACCGCTCCGCTCCCCGCCCCGCGCCGCGTTAACCCGCCCGGCGCTGCCCGGCCCCGACACCTGCGCCGACGCCAACGGGAAAAGTTGGTTGGGTGCGTTTGCGTCCTCTCTGGTGCCGAGGCTGGGCGCTTCCGATGCGGGCAGAGACAAGGCACAGCGCACAGGACCGTGGAGCACCCAGAGCTGTGTGCGCCTGACGGGTTGTGCTGCCTAAAAAGCCTGTTTGAAGGTCCACAATTCACGCTTTGGCAAACAAAGCCCAAATAAACCAGCAATAACTTCCATGAGTAGATCAGGACAGCACGGACAGGTACGTGCGCCGCTTCCTTCCAGCGCCACAGGTAGCTGTTCTTTCAAACGTTTGATTTTTTTTGCACCAAAACCTACCTCACAGCCAATGCTGATACAGAAACATTGAGGCTTGTGTCATCTCCAAAAGGCAGGACCAAGCATACACAGCTCTGCTGTGAAAGACAAGCTGACCTCCAATGTAGGAGATGGTACACAATCAAATTCAGCTAAAGATCGTGATCAGATGGATCTGACCCATTGCTACCTACCAGAACCATTTACTGAGACCAGGCATAGATCCAAGGAGTACAGAGCTACTCACAGGTCTGCTAAGAGCTGGAGAACTGGCAAAAGAAAATCTCTCCTCCACTTCTCAGAAACCCTGGTAACGATTACAGCATGAAATAGAGACAAGGTGGAGCCTTGCACATGAACATTATACATGAAATGCTAAACAGCCTCCATGCCAGCAGCTTTTTGCCAGTTTATCCATAAAAGGAAGTCCCCCCCAGAAAGGAGCCCAAACTCTTACCCACTCTGCCCCCCTCACTTGAATGCTCACCTTAAAGATGGCTCAGGAACCTTTCTTCTCCTCCTTCCTGCCTGTTTCTAATGCAACTTTGTCACTGCCTTTCCATCCACTTCCATCCTCCTTTTTTAACTTCTATGAGCAATTAGCAAAAGCTTGTTATTCCCAGGGAACAAGACAACCAAACAGCTTATCTTTCAGAACACTTTGCAAACCTTATGCTCCAGTTCTGCTTCTATTACTGTGCATCACTTCCTTAGCAGCTGGAGTGGGACCACCTATTGTATTGAAGTCAGTATTAATGCACAGAATTAAGAGTCAACATATGTCAGATTTCCTGTTAAATTTAACCTCTATGGAATAGAGAGCCAATCAAAAGCTCCAGCAACTAGCTCTTATCTTTTTTCCAAGAGAAAAAAAACCTACCATAGACAGATGGTGAAGACACAAATAGGTTTCTACAATACATTAGTGACCTGCTCTAATATGGTAGGGCTGAAGCAGGAGTCCAGCTAGCAAGCAGCTCGTATGATAAAAAGTAATTTAAAAATCAATAACAGTCAAGAAGGATTTATGATGCCATTATAGAAATTAACTCTTAAAATCAGTGAGAATTCCAAGTATTTTCTATATTCATTTGGTTGATAATACTTTCCCTCATTCCCCAAGGATTCTCTCACAAAGTATTTATCCGGGCAATGGCTTTGGCAGGTCACACTCAGTGTCCTACTAAATTGGAAAGAAACAGCTTGAGTCAGAGCCTCGGGGCTCATTCACCATGGCCCACAGTACCAAGTGTGCAGGACGTACCTCACTCACTTTAGGGAGGAGAGCACACTAGACCTCAGAAGGCAATGAGCCTGTCGCACTGTTCATAAAGCAGAAAACAACAGCATCTTACACATAAAAAAAAAGAAAATCAAGATTGTACACTGCATGGGACAAGAAACTTTGCCATCAACCAGTTCATGTCTTCCGCTGTCTGCTTAAAGAGCCCTTTGTTTATCCGAGACCCCAGAGCACACGCTAGAAAACTAACATTGACCCCAACAAACTGTGCTGGTGAACACAAAGAGTAAACCTGGCAGATCCTGAGTGGAAAGCAGTAATCCTCTGTTCTAGATCACACAATTAGCATCTGTTTGATAAAGAGTTACAGAAAATCTTCGCCTGACAGTGTAAAGTCTTGGTTATAGGTAGCAATATAATTGTTACGCACAAGCTGTAGTGACAGCTCAGGCCACAGCAAGACATTGCTCAGACTGGGAATAGGGAGAAGATTCTCCGTCAAAGACATTTCATCGAGAGAAGCATCAAAATTTGCAAAGCCTGGCTACATGGCAACACTGACAAAAACCGTCTCTGTCAGACATCTAGCAGCAGCCTAAGCAAGACAATGGCATTAACTTCCAACAAAAGTACTCATTACCAAGAAGGCAAATGCTAGGCAGGAAAAATTTGAGTAACACCACATCCTTCCAGAGCTCAGTCACCACCGCTCCTACCAATGGCCAGAAATACTGCTGGAGAAGCTGCGAACCTCTCCTTTACACATCGCAGAGAGGCAGAAGATGAAGACAGGCCTGTTAAAGAAATGATTTTCAACCTACCAGAAGAGGTGAATCCAGAACTTCCCACACACACTCTCTCCAGTTTCTTATAAGGGAAGAAAGATAGAAATTAAGAAGCTGCCATTCATCCTACTCACACCAGGACAGCATTCCAAATTGCCTTTGCCATCTGAAGCACTAAGAAGCCAGAACTTCCAAGTCAGCCCCTAGCAGTTAAGAACACATCAACGCCAAGTTCTAGCCAACACACTCAGACTGAAGTGAACATCATCTGCTTCAGGAAGCATTTCTAGGGAGCAGATATCCCCATTCAGACAAAGTGGAATGTCTAACTTAATAGTCCATCCAGCCCTGGGGCAGTCAGTACCACTGGAAGTTTTCCAGAGCATCTGGTTAACACCATGCAGTACTATACTGGAAGTGCTCTGAAGCTACAGGAAGTGCACTGTTCTCATTGAAAGAGGTTTATAAAGATCAAAGGTGAAATACAGTACTTCACAGATGATCATCCCAAAGACACCTGACCAAACCAACTGCCAGGCTCAGTTGTTACATATTTTCTTCCAATGAACATGTGCTTGAAATAGAAGTAATTAGGCAAGTCAACTCCATGGCATTGTTTCTGCCTGAATTTGTCCTCCAGGTTCTGGCAACACAACAGTGTAATACTAATAAATCAAAAGTAAGTTTAAAAAAAAAGCAACAATCTTTTCATCATCTTTCATACAATGCTTGCCAAGGAAGTTTCCAACCATGTAAAAACTTACCTATAGCTGAAGTAGTAAGTTTAATTTGGACACAGTATGCAAGTACTGTAGGTATAACAGAAAAGACTCACAGACAAAGAGAGGATAAACTGCTTTTTAGTAAAGCTGTTAAAGAAAAGACTAATCTATAGATGGTTTGTGTTAAAACAATATACAAGAGGGAGAACAACAATTATTTTGCACTTTTGTGCAGCTCTGTAGTTGTACATAGATTTATTTCAAGGAAATTAATTGTGCCAAGTAGACATTACAGGCCAAATGCATCATTTTAAGTGGAAAACTGCTCTCTTCTTTACTGCCTTTTAATATTTTTAAACAAGAAATTATTTCTTTAAAATTATTTTCACATAATTCTTACTAACAGCAACAGTTCATTCAGGGCCACTTTCCTTCCTCCTAGAGGCAATTAGAAAACAGGGCTCCCACAGACAATGCTCAAGTATCAGTCTTCTCCCATGTGACAGAACATAGGGCAAGAATACAGAGTTCTTCACAGCTCTCCTCCAGGCACCGGTTCTGGGCTCTCCTCCTGGTCAGCCACCTGAGGTCACACGAGCAGCTTTTCTTCCCCCAGCACCTTCAATTAGGTAAGATTAGTCTGTCCACAGTGAGGAAGGCCCAGATAGTGGGGTTTACTGCAATTTGTAGAATTATTCTTCTCCATACAGCTATTCTTTCTTTGCATATCAGTGAGGAATTTCAACTTGTAATCAGTTAATAAGTATCAAGTTGTCATCACTCTGTTGTCTGCAAAAGAAAAATTTTAAGTTAACTCAGCAAGACATGCATTTACCCACAGAAAACCAAGTTAAATTCTGATCCTTCTGTTCTGCATGCTCCCATTTTAGCAAGCAACTACAGCACTTGCATCAGGACAACCAAGCAGAAACTGCTATAGTAGCAAGAGCTCTAGATTTTCACCTCAGCTACCAGGCTTGCACTCTCAGTTCTCTACAGTAAAGCATATTTATTGCGCCCGAGCAGACAAAAATCTCTTATCCCGCACAATGACTTGGATGTGAAACCTGAAGCTGTACCTGGCTGGAGTCCTTGTAGTTAGTTGACTTTCAAGTGTCCACAGCAACTGCTGGGATACCTGCCAACCCTGCCAACCATCATCTCGCATGCTCCTGTTTAGCTACGAGGCTTCCTTCTGTCAGAATACACCAAAAGTATAAAGCCGCACTTCACAAAGCCTCAGTATGTCAGTAGCAGCATCCCACTGTTAAAATAATGTTTGTTACACCAGTTTTGATCAAGTAAGTGTCCATGTTCAGCTCTATTCTTTCTCCCACAGCCTGGCTTCCATACAAAGCACCCACAACTGTTCTGCACTCAAGCATGAATTCTCCTGAACTGCCTAGGGACAGCAACCAGATCTCTCCCCTCTCAATCAGGCATTCAGAGGTGTTAGGTTTCCTTAGAAACAGAATTTAAAGAATCTGCTTCCAGACCAGCAAGCAGAAGGCAAGATGCTCATCTCTCACCAACACCAGCTTAAAAAGCACCACTAAGACCTCCAAGGGCTTGAGTTTGGTCACCATCAGACATATATAAGTGTGTTTCCAATACTGACAGATGGCATTAAACCAGTTAGTCTTACAGACACAGCCTAGCTTTGGGATTAAGTACTACTCCCTGGCTGAAACACATACTCTTGCTTTCTGCTACTATTCCCAGCCTATTTGAAAAGCTTTTTAGAAAAAGAAGACTTGCAAAACCCTAAAAGCAGGAGAGACTTAGTTTGCTCCTGACTCCCTGGCAGTTCCATGTTTTACTCTGCAGTTCTCCCATCAAGTTCCACCAGTTTCTACATGGTAGTCTTCATATCAACAGAACACTTAAAACATGCATTTAAGCTCAGAACTGCCACCCCTGCACCATCGGCAGACTGGAGATCTAACAACAGGCAAAACCCAAGAGACAAACGGTGTCCAAATACTCCATGGGCTGAATTCTGGATGCTCCAGCATTTATGATACAGCACTTTGCAGTGAGAAGCTAGCTTATGAACTTATCAAAAACACATTGAAAACACCCTACTGACCTCCCACAGCAGCAGACAAGTGGCATGGAAGTCCTTTCTTTTCCATAACCAGCACTGCCATGGTCTTTCAGAAATTCATGGAGATCTGTTACTGGAAACCCATTTTGCTGGTATTTCTGGAAGAGAAGGCATTTTATTTACAACATATGACAAGTTACTGAGCATGAGGTGTTCTAAAGTTTCCTCTATAGACTGTGACAGTCAATTTGGTTCATTTGTTCAGTATTGCTGTCTGACGAAAAAAACTAAAATCCCACCCTAGAAACACCACATATGTAGTCGGTGGAACAAAGCAATCTAAGTGATATAAAACTGACATTGCTCACAGATTCCTTCACCTTTTGTTTGCTGCTTATAAGAGACCAAGCAACTGATCTCAGGTCATACTGGTGATGTTTCTCTCTTGTTCACATCAGCTGCTGTACTCCCTGCAAGTGCCCTGGGCTCATTTTTCCCCAGGATCCTCAATGCTGGATTTGAAGAGCCCTAATGTGGATATCCAGGGCTGTCATGCTTAAGAAATGTTCTGTGTAACACCAGTTCAGCACGTTGAAATGGCTCCCCACTGATCTACATGAAGTGCTCAGAGGGAAAGAGTAACAGTAAAACACCATTTTGCAGGTCTGATCATCCAATAAGCACAGACAGGCAAGTTGGATCTTGAGATGCTTCGAGAGTGGAGATATTGCTTGGTCTGGAAGGTGTGGTTCATGTCAGACCAGCCTTATTCTGCTAGCCTTATCTGACAGTAAGAGAAGAAAGGGATGCGAACTAAAGAGCATGATCCACATTGCCTTCCCACTGGTTACTGCAGCTACCAGGAGCACAAAGGGGAGGCAGCACAAGGACAAAAGGTAACTACTGTAAATCTCATTTCCCTTTCAGCCAGTTTATGCTGGAACTAGATGGCACAATTTTAACTTGAGAAGTATTGGGTCTTCTAGAAGATACTTCCTTTCAGACACACATTTCCAAACAGCACATTAAGCAAGTGTGGACACCTAAATGAGCTTAGAGTTCCCTGCTTGGCCCTTGCCACACTCCTGCCAAGGGGATATTTTTCAAGAGGCCAGCAAACTCTTCTTGACCTCAGCTTCTGAGGCCATGAAAAGAAACATTTGCTTCAAACAAGCCTTATCCAGCTCTGTATGACTACACATAAAAAATGACCCTTTCCACTCACGCTTCCCTTAGCTGTTACCCTTTTGAAACCAGGTGAAGCAGCAGAAAGTATAAACAGGGACACACATTGAGGATAATTTTTCCAAACCAATCATTGCTTAGCCATTTGGATGACTACCCAGCCATCCTCCCAATTTCACCGGAGATTAAGCTAAAAGATGTTAATAGTCTTACCAGTCATCATGCCTAATGCTAGGGTACTATGGTGTTGAGTGATTAACAAGAATGAGTACCAAACTGGTTAGAAGTATAATGGAAAACAACTGGTTTACCTTTATGGTGTCATAAGAGTCAGTAATGAGTGCAATAAACAGGCTGAGGATCATGTATATAAACAGACTGATGAAGGAGTACAGATACAACCGACTGAACATCCACACCAGCATGCTCTTCTGCTGGATTTGAGCAAACGTGGCAAACATATCATCACCGTTGACCAAAGAAAACAGACACTCAGCCACAGTGTTCAGATCTTCAAACTAGAAAGTGAGTAAAAATTATTACTAGAATATGAAGAGCAATCAGATGGATTAAAGGGAAAGTGGGGAAAAAAAACCCACCAGCCAACCCACGCAACACACAACCAAATCAACCTTTCCTGTAACAGAATTTTACTTATAGAAAGCAACCAATCCAGTCACAATCAAATGCTACCACACTCTTTCCTGAACGTACAGGCCAAAACATACATGTCAGTAATAGAAACATTTAGAAAATAATCAAGGGCTAAGCATTATATATCAACAGCAGAATTAAGATTATTTATTAACAAGAAATAAACGTCTGATGCTCAATGGCAAAATGGTCAATAACTGACCACCACAGGAAGTTTAAGTTACTGAATTTTAATCCATTTTAGACCCACAGGAAGATATCATTCCATTTGCAGACAAAATGATTTCACAGAATCTATACAGTAAATCAGTGGTATGCTGGAACAGAATCCACATCCTCTGGTTTCCCAGCTCTGCAGCATTACTGCAGTATGGGTAATTAATATTGTACCAAGCAGTTAGAGATAGCACATAGCCTTCAGAGTTCAAGTGGTCTAAATTAAATTTCTTGCAACAACATTATCTGTCACTCAGAAAGGCCTCTCTGAGCTGTAGGTACAAGCTACAGCTGTACTGTGAAGCTACTGAAAGCATACCCTGGACAAAAGCATGGTTTCGTTTCAAGGACATTATATTAAACTCCTGACTCCACTTCCCCAAGCTCAAACATATCCTGAGGCCAAATTCCATTCAGCCACCAGGGGAGCAGATTTTCCCCTCTTGCTCTTCTCCCCACCCTCCCCAAATACTGGATTTGTTAACTATACTTGATTGAACAATATGAATTAATGCACAGTGTTTTAATGTGGCTATTAGCAATGAAGAAACATGAACACACCCACTTACACTGGGGCCCTAAATTGAAAACAAGATGTTAAGAAGCATATACTTACATGGAGAACATACTGCTGCACAGGAACAGCAGGTCTGCTTTATAATTAATTATAATTAATAATGTTGAAGCCATTATGAAACCCAGCAATACATTATCTGGTAAGAAGGGAGACATTGGACAGGTAAATTCTGAGCAACCCACAGGTTTTAACACATGGGAACAGCAAGTGCGCTGCGAAGGACTGCTCACCTACATGCTCCAGCACTGACATAACACAGAATGCGGGATTCCTACTCCCTCTCTCCTGCTGTAGTAGAGGAAGGAAGAGCAACATTGGTATTCCCATGTTTTTGAGCACAAGGATCTCCCTCCTGTGCACCGGCCCATCAGGAAGGGCTCTTCCCATTTCTCATCCGGGATAACGGGAGCGGCTCGGGGGCTCGCTCGGCTGTGCGCGGAGCCACACTGCCTCCCTGTGGGCTTCCGGGGAACTGACAGAAACGAGAACCCCTCAAGGAAGCTGCTTTCCTTCACATTGACCTGGGGTACTTAGCGAGAGGTACGATTTTCATAGAAAAGCGTGTTATTGACCACATGTCCTTTTGCGCAGATAATTAATGTACTTGCTGCAAGGATGCTACAACAGTATTTGTGATGTGCCCATTATAATCAATTGGGCCCCTAGTATGACAGAGGATCCTGCTGCAGCCAGCATCCCACAGAAGAATGTGCTGTCATCAATTCAAAACATATGCAGGCAGAATGCCTACATTTCTCAGAGGATAAAATTACATTGCATTAGAGGAATCCCAGCTCTGGGGGCATGAGAAGCTGAGGCAGGCACTGCAGCATGTGTCCCTGTTACAGTATATAGTGTCTCACTGGAGATCAAGAATGAGAAGTTGTCCATTAATGAGTTACAAATGTAGATCTAGAATTTATCATATCAGGAATCTGCCTTTTTTTGAACTGTCATATAGTGCATCCACCAAGAAAACACAAAACTAAAACAAGCTTTGCAGCTGTTTTGCTGGTGTTTTTGGAAAACAAAGCCTTACTCCCGTACCTTTCCGACAAGGCAACATACCAGGCACACAGTCCAATAGTAACCTTAAGAAAACCCCACAAACAAACCCGCAAACAAACCACAGCACAACAACAAACCCAAAGCAGCCAAACAAAAAAACCCACAAACACACCCCCACACAGGAAGCAAATTAAACAAGACAAGCATTCATCCACCCCTTTAGGGGTCAAGATTCAAGAGCTGGAGTTACATGGCACAGGAAAACTTTGGAAAAACAAAGTCAGAGCCAAGGAGATTCCCAGAAATTTCAGTGACCTAAATCAGTGCCTCTTCAACTCAACTGAACTGGGATTGCCAGAAGAGGGCGAAAGAGATACAGACCTATGCCCTCCAGCCTCCAGACAGACATTACCTAGACAGACCACTCGTTCATCACAAACACAGCCTTGTACTGGAGATTACACCGAGTTCAAGCGCACAGTGAAAGCAAGAATACAGTTCTTTTGTTAAAAGGGCAGGAGGTACACGTGGAAGGAGAAACACTCCCATGTTCTTCACATCACAGCTTTTAAACACAAACATTAAGACCCATTTCTGTTGTTACAACTAGGAGCTATAGACACAAATACACATCATTAGACCAGGAAAGGAGTAACACTGCTGACGTACCTTTTCGTGATAAGGTCCCAAAACAATCCAACCACAGAAAGTATAGCCAAGATAAATCATCCCAGCACAACAACAAAACCTTAGCACTTTGGGCAATGATGCCTGCATGGTTAAAATAAGCACCTACAAGTCAGGGTGGAAGAAAGGAAAAGGGAAGAAATCCACAAGTTAGAGACCTGAGTAAGTGACAAATATAAATACATGCTTTGATTGTTAAATATTAGATTTCTGGCTTACATTGTAGGTTTGAAAATATCCCAGGTATCTGATGACTCCAACCCAGACAAACAAAGTTGATGTTCCAAGTAAAATGCTGCAGACATCATAACTTGTGAGGTTCTGAGGGATCCAAACAGAGCAGGTGGTCAAGTTACAAAGTAGTAGGTATGTCAGCTTGACAGCTATTTGAGTTCCACCAGTTCAAACAAAGCAGGGCAGTCCAATATTGAAAGGATGTTGCTACATCACAAAAATCAGACCAAAGTTAACTGCAGTTACTTACTGAGACCACTCATATGTAACAGCGCTGCAAATGAAAGCACATCTGTGCTGATACTCTTCAAGTTTGATCATGCCAAGTCTGTAATTACAGCCCTTTCATTATAACAGAGACTTTAAATTAGCTTGAATACCTCCCAGGTTTTGCTTATAAAAAGCTATTGTTAGTGAATGAGAGCTTGTTTGCCTATTTAGAAAAACACAAGCCACCATTTAAATGAAAAGTGAGCCTCAGGACTACAGCCCTTTCCATGCTACACACATTCACATCTGAGTGGGTTACTGGCTGCTCAGAGCCTGAACACCATTTTTACTACCAGTGAAGTTTATAACCAATTCTATTCGCATTTTACTTTAGAAGGCTAGAGCTGGTTACAATAAGCACAAGGTATTTATCTAGATCAATATTTCCTACCCCCATCCCCCACCTTGCCATATAGCTGGAGTTTGTCAAGTGCTTCCTGTTAGGTGCACTCTGGGCATCTGCCCTTTGAGCCTTAGTACACACTAAGCAGGAGCAGCACACTACCTACCCTGTTTTTCCCAGAACGCAAGGTTTTGTGAACATGTGGATTACTGACATACAGCTCTACTGGAGGGAAAAAAGGCAAGTCAACAAAAATCCCAAACCAAAATTCCCTTGCAGAGCTGCCAGCTGGACAGATACTGATTTCAGCAAGCCCGGACTAGGAGGTCAAGGACCAGCAGGTGACACTGTCTGTGCCTGTAGTTTGGACAGGGCAGGAAAGCAAGCTGTACCAGTCATGCTTCTAACAAGCTGTCAGAGCTCTGTTTTAACCCAGGGTATGACTCATTTCCCTGTGCAGTAAGCACTGCTACTTCTCTCAGAAACAACAACCCAAGTTGGTTTAGGTATTTTTAGTTGGTTGATTAGGAACTGTTCACCCACAGGCCCTATATGAGGGTGAGCACTGCGGAAATAGGATGTTTAAATAGCTTACATGGTCTTACTGAAAGATTCTGGGAAGAGTGACTGAAACCAGTTATTAGTCCAACTAGCGCTAAGAAGTAACAATTAGCAAAACCAAACAAGATTACTAGTGACTGTGATAGCTCACTTTCACTTGTCCCCAGCATTACATATGTTTGTAACCAGCCTAATATTTTATCTGAAGTATTAAACTCTCACCTTGGCTTTTATTTCCATTTTTAGGATTGACCCGATGATTGTCATCACATCACTGATAATTACCAGGACATACCATCCATTTATGAACTCCAGGCGATCAGCATGACAGACATGACGCTTGTATTTCTCCAAGAAGAAGTTTACAAATCTCTATTGAGAAGCATTTAGGTGTTAGTTACAGGTCATCTTAGATGAAAAATATGTACAGTTGCCCAGTAGTGTAGCAGTACTCAAGTTTGAGATACCCCCTTTTCCTATAGCGTTTGCTGAAATAATAGCTTTAAAGTCATTCTCAATAGCAAAAGAAATAAATGGAGAAAAAAGAACTGTTTAGACCAGTGACAACCAACTTCCACACAACAGCTGACTTCGTAACAAATCCCCACTAGCCTAACCATGGCTTGTTATCCCCTCTTCAGCCCTCTTTGCAAGAGTTTCTGTCCACCTCCAACAGAGCAAAACCACTCAAACAAGTGGAAAAGAGAATTAGTAACTCAAAGAGAGCTATAAAGCAAGAGCTCTCACTTCCAATACAGCCAACAATATTACTTCCCACACCCAACACTGCCCATCGGCTTTCACTTGCTCTTTTTGCTCATGAGTAAATGCTGATGGCCCTATTCCTGACACCAGTTTGACAATGCCTTTACTGAGCTGCATTCTCTTCACCTATCTTGTTCACTATATCTTCTTCATAGGTTTTAAATGAGACAAATATTTGCGCTTTCATATCCTACCTATCCTGAACTCTTTTTCCAGCTCTCACAAGCCACATGCTTGTGAAGTTTGTATCAACTAGCAGTTATAAGCTGGCACATCTCAGGGACCAGCTTGTGTTTCTGTATTAGCATCTGGAGCAGAAGAGCCAAGTCTGCTGATACACAGCTGTGCAAGCAGCTCAAGATGAAGCTGGACAGGCCTGCAAAGGAGGGTGAGTGGGGAAGAAGGTGCCAGCAGACTGATCAGGGATTGTTGGGGGCGGACAAAAAGAAGAACTGAAAAAGGGTGGTTCCAGCCCCAGAAAAACAAAAAACCAGCCAGACTCAGACTATGTGCTACACTTCACATGTTCTCCAGTTAGAGCTGGCTTGGAGGGATGTTCATTAAAGCATTGATTGTGACAAAACCTCTATGGGAATTCTGCTCTGAAGCAGGGAAGGAAGAATTCATGTTTTGAAGTTACAGGATATGTTGGTTGTTCAGAGCACAAGGACTTGGAAGTCTTGCGTAAAATCCTGGACAACAACAACAAAAACAAGAAAAAAGAAAAAGCAGAACAAAAAAAACCTTACACCAGAAAACTACGAGACTCCTTTCTTTTTGGCCTTGAGAGATATAACAAAATACTTCATATTACAGCACTACACAAACAGCTAGCAACTGTTCACCACAGACATCTATACATCCTCTCTAGAGATAGGGATAATAGTAAGAGAGCAACATCCTGCAAGGTATTTACTACTTTATGTTTCAAACTGTATTACTTCACAAGACCAGCAGCAAACAAAACAAAGCAAGCATGGAGATTATGAGCACTGAACTTACCTTTTGTAGTTTCATGGCAAGAACAATAGATCGTGTGCAAAGGATGAGAGAAGCAAAGCAACTTAAAATGACAAATCCATCAAAGGCTAGAATATATTCAGTATTTTTCTGGAGAACTGTATAGTCAAGGAAAGGAAGTACAGTTAGTCTCCTCACATCTGAGCCCAAATTGTTATGAGATGTCCCCTATTTTGCATTTAAACACTCTCACCCCATAAATAGATAGGTTATAAGAAATATTCTTCCTGCAAGCATATTATAAGCACAACTGATCAGAGAATTACATGAAAACAGCTACAGAGACTGGACTACAAGAATGAAAAGTATGTTCAAGTTCTTCAGAATAAAACCAATAAAAGGGTATATCAATGCAGATGTCCCCTTTTTCCATTAAGTTTACCTGCCCATTTGTGCTCCAGTGTCACAACTACACGGGCTAAAAGAAATGCAGATTTTGGCATGTATCAACATAATTAAATTATGAAGTAAATAGATAGGTAAAATCCTGCCTTGTTTCTCATTCCTTGACCTGCAATCACAGACTTGTTTGACTTTCTGTACTGTATTCTTTTCATCCACAGCTTTAGAAGCCCTCATGGGAACCCAAGTCAGGTGTTTTCCTTTGCTTACTCATATCAATTGTCCCTACATCTTTCATCGCATAGATTTTAACTATAGAAAAATAAAGGGAAACACTTAATTGTTGCAGTAATACTTCAGTTTACCACCTTTATTACAGAATAATGTATGCTCCCTCTGCTAATTACATGCAAAATAAAGAACAGCTAGTTGAAAGACAGCAGTAAGAAGTTATTGTACATAGATGCAAGGCAAAATACTTTGCAGTTCTTCAGGATGTACTGTAAGATACCACTTTAATATCAGTACAACATGGTATTATCAGATAAAGCTAGCTTTGCCCAGGCAAAAGGCAGACCATCTGACATATTTGTTAATCAAGATACTATATATCACACTGCTGTATATTTTATATACATATATATGTAAAGTATCACTCCACCACAGTCCTTTACAGCAAGTCAGTGCATGGGAGAAGCAGTTGTACAGTGTTCAGTCACAGCTTCTATTCTTCTGAAAGGGCCTTCAAAGCACATTTCTTAGCTTTCAGACCAAGCCCTAACATTACAAATACAAGGCAGATACCACCCTATGCTCATGCACATCATTAAACCTAACAGCAGTGGTACAAAAATAAAATCCTTACTTTCTGACAAAGAACACCTCAATTATAGGGAAAGAAAGGAAAGCTGTAGAAGGTTTGAGTTTGGAGTTCACCATTGTTAATGCATTAAATTATCTGAGCAATCTCCAAGCAGCAGAACAATTAAAAACTATAGAATGCATACTCATCCCCCCTTCCAGTTAGAGCTTGCTGCTAGCACACACCAGCATAACAGATACCCATGTCATCTCACCTCAATACCCTCACAAAAAGGAATTATTCCCCAGCTGATGACAAGCTGTATTGCCTTGTTTTAAGAGCTGGAGGCAGATGAACAGGATGGGGAGTATCTCGCTGGACAGACTGTTACAGAGCAGGGGAAGTGACAGGAGATGCATAACGCTGCTATCAAGCAAACACACACGCACCATACTTACCAGAGCTAACTATGTGCCAGTCTTTACATTCTTGAATATCAGTGTCACTATCAAAATAGATTTTGATTTTCCCACTGTGGGCTCTGTTATTGAAAGTTATCTGGAAACACAGAAGTGTATCAGAAACACGACTAGTAAAACTTCCTTCCAGAAAACAAATCCTGCTAAGTGCTTTGACATAGTATGTATTAATACTTGTTGGTCAGGTAAACTTTGAGAAAGCTGTCAGCATAAATTGTGTGTAGACATAATCTGAGAACATGTCATGTACTGCATAAAAAGTAGTCTTTTCGGAAGCCAAACTTCAAGTTTAACCTTTAGAAGAACAACAATTATTTATGTGCTTCCCAGGTTATGAAGTTACCAGCTGGAATATGTTACAAAACAATACTGTCCCATGGAAACACTATGAAATAGCAGCCTTTGGGAAGTAGGGCTGGGGGCCAGGACATGCTCAACTACTTCTCCCTTGCAGTCTAGCTGGGAGGATGATGCCTACCCCTTAGCTTTAGCTCTTACCTATCCAGTGCTGGAAGTGCAATACCTCGTATTCACTTACAGTATTTTGAAATGCATAGCAGTCAGGCAATTCACGGGCATGGATGGTCTGTAGGGCAATGCCTTTCAGCTTGAAGGAGATTTCAACCTGTATAAGCCTGGATGTTTTAAAAAGTATATTAAATACAAACCAAACACATATATGCAAATTGCACAAGTCAGAATCCACCATATTCATGTGAAAGGACAAGCTGAAATAAAGAAAATCTCCATCGCCACTTTACCTGTAAAATTCAAGACTGAAGAAAGAGGAGTTCAGCTTCAGTTCAGCCTTCTTACCAGCTAGCTCCTGTGGCTTTAAAAAGATACATTCTGGAAAGTAAAGAGGAAAAGCTGTCATCTTAAAAATTTTGCTTAGAAAACAGAATAAAACTGAGCCAATCAGACTGAAGGGCAAGTCCTGATCATGCAGAGTGTTAGTTTTAAGCCAAGCTATCCACACAGAGGCCCAACTAGTGGGCTCAGAAGCAGGTTCATGTACTATTATGTAAGCAGTTAGCAGCCAGGACTCAGCTCCAAGAGGCAGGAAGGACACCCAGCCACTGAGTGCTCAGAGTGACCAGCATCCAGAATTCTGTATTTGAGCCTTCTTCTTGGAGAAGGGGAAACAACCAGAGACCTCCACAACCCACTAATGACAGGAGTTGAAAAGAGCTTCCTGTAAGTCTACAGAGCTGTCATTTCCAGGCAGGTACTAAAAACCAAGGGAGAAATGGGGAAGAGGAGTGGTAATGTTCATGTGATTGCCATGCAAAAAGCTGCTGGTTTTAAAGCTTCACTGTTTTAGCAGTAGAATATAAGTACTCCACAGCAAGACCTTTTTTAGTACAACAGTACCATACCTGTTTCAGTAGAAACATCTATGTTCAGCGAATCATTGGAAGGAAGCATTGTGCCTTTCTTGTACTGTTGTTTACAGATTTTTAAACCTGATCCTTCATGTTCATAACCAAGGGTCCCCAGGGATACATTCTTTAATTGCCTGTACTGGTTTAAAAACAAAACAGAAGCATTCAGTTAGAGATAGTCATCTTTTTTACATTAAACAGTAACTTGTAATCTCAAAGTTGTATGTGTCAATACAGCTTTTTACATTAAAAAGCTAAAAATAAAAAACCTTTACTTTCACATAAAGCCTGCAAATTGAGAGTGGATCTCACATGGGAAGCTAAGAAGGCTGCTGGCCATTAATTAGTAGTGATTGGCATCCTGGTGACAGTGACTGGGAGCCCAGTACCCACTGGGCTGACTGCAAATGCTTACTCACATGCCAGAGAGCAAGCCAGCACACAGCTTTTAATGAGATGCCCGGCAGCAACTTTAATGTAGTATTGCTACTAACCATACCCACTCCAGGGATATCTGATGTATTCATCTCATGAAGGTGTTTTCACACCACTTGAAACTCTATTGTTTTATGTACAATCCAAGTCACAGTTCTTATCAAATCCACCCCCAGAGCAAAACCAAACCTGCTCCCTGTGCAGTGACAGAGGCAGGAAGCCACGTGTTCACCATATAACTAGCAACCAAGGAACACACACACAGCTTGGGCAGCCTCCAAGGGTAATTTAACCTGCCTGCTTTACGCAAGCATAGAAGTGTCCTGGTTTCAGCTGGAATAGAGTTAACCTTTTTCTCCAGTAGCTGGTACAGGGCTGTGTTTTGGCTTTAGCAGGAGAATAATGCTGATAGCACGCTGATGTTTCAGTTGTTGCTCAGTAGCACTTACCCTGGTCAAAGACTTTCCAGTCTCTCATGCTCTGCCAGTGGGGAGGGGCACAAGAAGCCAGGTGGAAGCAGAGACAGGACACCTGATCCAAACTAGCCAAAGGGATATTCCATACCACAGCACATCATGCCCAGTATATAAACTGTGGGCAGTTACCTGGAAGGTGCCAGTCACTGCTCAGGTTGAGCTGGGTATTGGTCAGCAGGTGGTGAGCAATTGTATTGTGCATCACTTTTTTTTTTTTGCTATCTCCCTTTTCATTACTATTACTATTGACTTTATTTCTATTATTAAACCACTCTCAACTCACAGTTTTACCTTTTCCTAGTTCTTTCCATCCCACCAGGGCAGGGGGAGTGAGCTAGAATCTGCATGGTACTTAGTTGCCAGCTGGGGCTAAAGCATGACACAAAAACATGCCCATGAGAGTGTACTTTCTTTTTCCACTTACTCTAAATACAGCAGAAGTCACCTTTTTCATATGCAAGATACAAATTAGAAACAAGGGCTAGAAATGGCAGTGAATAATGTTATGCCAAACCAAGCATTAGCCACTCATGGATCAGCCCTGAGCACCACTAAAGAACCCCATTCAAGGCCAGTCCTCTCACAACTTGCCTTCCAGATCCCTCAGTGTCTGTTGGAAGCAAGATACATCCTCTGATCCATGGGGTCACACCTCCCAGTCCTGCATAAGTGAGTCAAACCCCTGGGGCACAGCTCTCAGCTCCTCAACAGCTGGGAAGATCAATGACCAGCCATGAAGGCGAGGCAGCTGCCTGCCAGCTCAGCTTAGCACCAGTTAATGTTGTTCAAGAGAAGTCAAACAGACCACAGCCCTTTGAGAAATAGGGCATAAATATCTAGTAATTCATTTGGGGTTTTACCCTTACCTCACCTAGCAAAAGAGCTCAAGGCAATATACAGCACTAGTCTGCTCCAAAGGAAGCATTCAGTTTCCCAGAATGCGTGATGTAAATAGACATGGTAAGTCGAACAAGGCTTCCCCATTACCAAAAAAACAATTGGTCAGCTGGTTTTTCTCCCTTAAACATGGATTTTGTTATCATGAATCATTCAGTGTCATCCTATTTCCTCCTTCCTAGGGTTATTAAGACCACTAGCCATGTTGTGGGGTAAAAAACAAATCCCAGCAGTCACTAACCACCACACACTCCACATCCAAAAGGAACTGCAAGAGGAGCTCCCACACTTCCATGCAAAGGGTTGCCTCAGTGCCCTCTCAAGTCCTCACAGCTAAGCTTGCAAGTTTACACAGCCTGGGAGAAAAGTACAGCCTCCAAACCCTGTTAAGAACTAAGTGAAGAACATTATCTTAACTCAGAGAAAATTAAGGAAGCCAAGCCTGACTAAGGCAGGTCAAGTGAATGGAAACAGTCATTAGTCACAGCTCCACATCCCTCTGAGGACATCTCTAGAACTCTGCATCTAACAGCCATTGCTCTGTCCACGTGTGCTTTCAGCATCTGCCTGCCTGACAGCGGAACCCATGGCTCTGGGTTACTCGCATGCCCCTTTCAAACAACACTATGAAACAGTAAGAGCAAAATCCCCATTGATACATTTCTAAGTGGCCCCAGACAGGGCAGAGAGAACATCCAGGTCCCACAGACTCTGCCAGGGGGCAGGTACGAGTGTAACAACTCCACACGTCTGCGTTGGAATAGAAACTTCCAAATTGGCCCCAGGAGAGGAGCAAGGAAAAGCTGCGCGCTCTTCAAAGTGGAAAAGAGTGTTTGGGGTTTTTGTCATTGGTTTCTTGCAGGGGGAGGAAGGGGAGGTTTGTGCCCCCAAAGTGGGAAAATACCCCAGTGGTACATTACACAAAGCCTAAAATTCAGTTTTTACAACTCCAGTTTTGCTGTGCACTATTACCATCTTCTGTAATATCATATCCTTCTGCTTGCCCTACAACCCCCCCACCAGCCATGCCGTTCAAATTAAAACACCAAGGCCTATGTCTTCTACCCGCCCATTCTTGAAAAAAAACCCTTGCTTTCAGACTAGGTTGGCCAGGGTTGGCTCTTCCCAGCAGGCATCCTTTAGAAACAAAACAGAACAACAAACCCCCCAAAAGCAACACCAGTCATAGTGTTCACCTGGAGGCAGGCTCTATGAAGTCTTACAAGCAACAAAAAGCTTTAGGAACTCCATACAACACTAAAGCGCAGATTACACAAGTTTAATCTCCTTAAAGCATATGTCTACATTTATACACATAGACATTTTATGAAGAGACCTTTTTCTGATGCCTGTATCACACATCGGCTCATTCTTGAGGATATAAAGCTATTATTTCTCTACTGTCTTCTATCTGCACTTCACCTCAGCCTTAGTGCCTACAAAAGAAGGAAAGGGAGACAAAGCAAGCAAGGAAGAAAAACAAAGCACAGTTTATAGCAGAAATAGAGGCAATATTGAGAGTTCAAAGAAAGACTGAGGAAACTACTTCAACTCTTTTAAGGTACCAGGAATAAGAGTCCTAGCCTTGTCCAGCACAGCAGAGACAGCACGTTTGATCTGCTGATGGCTCTGCTTAGAGCAGATGGCAGAGGAGCAAAAAGCCCCCATGTGAGTGCCACGTTTGAGAAGGAGGTATAGGCTTGTTGCCTGTGAGGATCCTGTGGCTCCAGGATGCCTGTTGGGCATAACTGAAGGAGCAAAACTGCTTTAAATCTAATGTCAGAGCTGATGTCCTGAGGTCAGGGAAAACGAAAGGTGGCTTAAAGCCATTCTCCATTTATCCAGTGTGAATTGTTTCTGGGCTTATCATCATATCCAAACACTAGAGACATTTCATTTTACACAAACGCAACCCCCCCCCCTTTCAGCTCGTGTCTTCTGAACCTATTAATGTTCAATTAAATACAAAAGCTTTTACTGAATTTTCATCCTAGGTTGCCCCCTCCCCCCCACTTTCCTCCCATGATTGTAAAGGGACTGTTCTTTAAAATACCACCCCTAAAGCAGGGTGAGTGCCTCTGCATTCCTGGAAGTACCATATTGCCCATTCTGAGGCCTCTGGCACTCACTACAAAGCTGCAATTCAGTGTAGCTGTAAGCATGGATTTTCTGAATACCATGCATAGGTATATTCAGCCCCATAGGTCTTCAAAGTAAGACCTAAAGAAAGGCTCCAGTTTGTGCAAGATGAGCAATTTTCTGACTTTCTGGCTTTCAGTACTACCCGAGTAAGATTTTGGTTTAGCTTCATCTCCAAGAGATGAAAATTGCAGATGTTACACATGAACTTCAGGACTCCTCACTGATCCACTGAGACACCAAAACTGAAATCCAAGAATGGAGACAGAAAACCAGAACCTTAGCAGGAGTTTATAGCTATAGCTTTGGCTTTATAAACACATTATAAACACACACACTTACCTGGTTAATAACATAAAAAATGCTATCATAAGCATCCTGTTGTGTATATATACTGCAGCTGTAGTCATCTTCATCAACTCCAGAATAGCCTTTCAGGAAGAGGTGTTTAAAAGCGACAGTGTTTTCTTCTTTGAACGAGACCACCAGCTGGTTACTCAAACCAAAAAAAACAAGCTGACAAGAAAATAGAAAATAAATCCGAATTTTGAACATTAGTCAAGAAGCAACATTTAGGAAACAGCTTTGAATTGTAATAAACACAAGACAGAAAGGTGCCTGTACCCCTGCTACAACATGAGCAAAGAATCTGTTAACTAATGCCATAAGAATACTAAAGGTTACCACAAGCAGGGTTATCAGAAACATAAAACCAAGGCTCCCACTGATTCCAAAACTTATAGTGCAGGAACTAACCAGACAGATAGAACACTGCCACCCTTCATGCGTCCTGGACCAACCACTTGCACTGGAATGTGCCAAAACTTTTGTTGACGATGCAAATGATGGAAGAGTTAACAGCACAACCTGCTACACCAGAAATACCCTCCTTTGCTATGGGACAGATTCCTGCACCTTCTTCCTACCTCTGGCATGGCACAGGATTAGAACAAACCCACACGGGACTCCACAGCAGCAAAAAGCATCACCTGCCTGACCCAGGTGCTGGTTAAGGAGGTTATAATGAGAAGCAGAAACAGACAGCAGAATTACTACTCAGGATTTGTGCTGCCCTACTATATGGATGGTCCCATTCCCACCACCACCAAGGAAAATAAAAATGGAGCCCAGGAGCTGAAAAATAGTCAAGCAACAAGAGTTTATTTATTCACAGGCATAGTAGCATGAGGGTATCCCAAGCCACAAATAGCTAACCGTTCATACTAGGTTTAAACTGCTTACTAATAGCAAACGGGAAACTCCCATTAGTGCATGGAGTTTCCAAGCTCCAAAGGAAACCAGCAGAAGGGAAGAAGCAAGAGTGAGAAACTGCAAGCAAGAGAACTGTGAACTTAGAAATCCCCCACAGCAGAGGCTCCATGAACATCCAAGTTCCTTCATTCAAAACAAAAACTGGAAAGCACACCTATTATTTTTTACACCTTCATTGGAATACATCATCTTTCAATCTAGAAAGTCATTGCTTAGATCTGGGGCAGGGTAAAACAACACATGCAGCAGGACCATCCGGTGCAAGGCTGGCTGTACAGCAAAGTCACAGCCACAACACAGAAAAGGGGATGTCAATTCTGCTGTGCATATGCAGTCTTCAGACTAAAAGCCGAATCTTCATGCTTTCAGCCATGTTTTAAATCAACTATGTTTTTTTCAGTGGCCTACAAAACAAAAATCACCAACTGAATGCTACAAGTATCGCTGTGGCACTCTAGCGACTATCTCTAAAAAAATTATACAAATAAAACCAGGGATCTTCCAGCTGCAATACAGAGAAATAAATCATACTCAGCAGGGTTTCCCTGAGGGATTTCAGCACAGTGTTGGAATAAGATTTACTCCCCACACTGGGACAGAAGGCACTTCTGCTTTCTAGTCAAGCAGATAACCCAGCTGCTAGGTTGTCTTTCAGAGTGAGGGCAAGAATCTTGAAGTAGAGAGATGCTTATTGAACCTGTCCATCTGCTATTAGCGCACATTTGAGACGTCCTTACAGAGCAGCAACACCTCTTCCTTCAGACGCTATTTTCCTTCTTTTGTCTACTTACCTGCCGGGCATGTGAGCAAGACCCAGGTCTGACAAGAAAAATATTGAGTGGTAACCCAGAAAAATCTTGTGGCCTTCAGAAGCCAAGCAGCAGAGCATTGCACCCCTTCTGCTCACAAAGCATAGTGGGAGACTCGGAGAGCAGACAGAAAAAGCACACATTCAATGATTCCCCCAGGAATTTAAGTCAGGACAGACTGAAAGTTCTGATCCTTTTCAGAGCCGTGTGAAGCTGTATTTTGTCTCATTATTGACACATAGAGGTTACTGCCCTGTCTTTGAATAGAGGGCAATAATCCACATCCAAGGTACAGCTTGTGCTCACACTGCCCACTCTAACACATCCCCCTCCATGCACCTTAATATGCTCCCTGGTCTCAGCAGCTCCATCCCTACAGGTCACAGCTGTGCCAGCACTAGTGTATGTAATTTATTTTAGCTAGCCCTGTCTAGAGAGACCAACCATTGCATCCCACTCCTGCCTGCAGGCAGAACCCTGTCAGGACTCTGGCACACAGACTCTCTGCCAAGTGGGGCCCAAGAGCCGGTCACATTTCCAGCAGGGAGATGAAAAGCAGGAGCGGGCAATAAAGCACAGGGACACCCAAGCTGGAGTTATGCTTCCTTCTAGCAGGCAAGTCAAACACAAACCTGTAACCCTGCAACTCAGCATGCTTTCAGGTGTTGTATACTTGCTGTTCTTGCAAACACTCAAATGTCGGAGTCCTGCATTTCAAAGGTCCAGAAAAGTAATTTCTATTTATACCTGCATCCCATTTTGCTTCCCTCAATCCCCAGCCACCATTTCTTAGCGGACTATAAAATAACCAGCTACACTGTGATACTAGTGCAGTTTAAACACTCCCTCTTCTTTGCATCTACCAGCCAGGTACCTGACTGTTTGAAATTCATCATTTGAGGACAGAAGCAAGGGAAACATCTGATTCAGCCCAGTCATTCCCCTCATCACTAGAGACCATAGCATTTTCATTGAACCATAGCATGTACAGTGAACATGTACATTTCAAGTTACTGACTAGATTTCAAGAAATACCACTTTTGAAACAGTCCAATGAAACTCTAATCTATGAATGCAACAGGACATACTGTGACAGCAAGCCTGAACAGTGTTGGATTTAGTGGCTGCCACTAAGTAATTCGCATCATTTGCTTTAAAGTATAATCTTAAAACCAGCAAAATAACTGGTCAAATACTGACCCAAAATCTCCAGGAAGCTTTTGAAATTTAGTTTGTGTTATTCTTCCCCTTCAGCACACCTTTCCTTGTATTTTTTTTCTCTCTGGACTGAAGCAGGAAGTTCAAATCAGTAATAAATATCCAGGGATGGCAAAGGCCCAGAACCACAGACCTCTTTCTCCTGCACATCATTGCTATGCATTCCAAGAGTAAAAGCAGAGGAAGGATTACCTGTGTAGTAACCATAAGTATCTTCAAAATCTGCAAAGCCAGTTTCCATGGTATTTGGCGTCTTGCTCTGTATTTTTCACATGGGTTCATGAAGTAGAACTTCAGATCCTCTTTCAAAGCGGTCTCTTTTAGATCTGAATCTGACTGAGCCATCATATTTCTGCCACAAATAATATGTTAATTAGAAACCAATAGAATGTTTTAGCAACTGTCTCATACTGCAGTTTCACCTCTAATCACCGTGTGACATAAGAGGTCTGTAACAGTTTTCTGTTTGTTTCGCAACAAAATTGCTAGAACTATTTCCCTACAAGGTCCTGCACCTGGGTCAGAGCAATCCCAGGCACAGCTACAGGTTGGGCAAAGAAGAGATTCAGAGCGGCCCTGCAGAGAAGGACTTGGGGGTGCTGGTCGATGAGAAAATGAACATGAGCCGGCTGCAGTGTGCGCTCACAGCCCAGAAAGCCAACCGTATCCTGGGCTGCATCAAAAGGAGCGTGACCAGCAGGTCGAAGGAGGTGATCCTGCCCCTCTACTCTGCTCTTGTGAGACCTCACCTGGAGTATTGTGTGCAGTTCTGGTGCCCTCAACATAAAAAGGACATGGCACTGTTGGAACAAGTCCAGAGGAGGGCCACGAGGATGATCAGGGGACTGGAGCACCTCCAGTATGAAGACAGGCTGAGGAAGTTGGGGCTGTTCAGCCTGGAGAAGAGAAGGCTGGGTGGAGACCTCATAGCAGCCTTCCAGTATCTGAAGGGGGCCTATAGGGATGCTGGGGAGGGACTCTTCGTCAGGGACTGTAGTGACAGGACAAGGGGTAACGGGTTAAAACTTAAACAGGGGAAGTTTAGATTGGATATAAGGAGGAAATTCTTTCCTGTTAGGGTGGTGAGACCCTGGAATCGGTTGCCCAGGGAGGTTGTGAGTGCTCCATCCCTGGCGGTGTTCAAGGCTAGGTTGGATGAAGCCTTGTGTGGGATGGTTTAGTGTGAGGTGTCCCTGCCCATGGCAGGGGGGTTGGAACTGGATGATCTTGAGGTCCTTTCCAACCGTAACTATTCTATGATTCTATGATTCTATATCACATCATTGAAAACAAGAATCATTCAGTCGCATTATATCATCAAAACACAACATCCACACAACTATTTCTCAGGAAATGGGTATTAAATATGAGGATCTGCAATAGTAACAGCGAGTATACATTTAGCTCTTTTTTAAAACTAAATGTTTGAAATGGGGGTCACTGTTAACACATTTCTCTGAATAACCCACATTCTACCACCAGAAAAAGGTTTCTTAGAGACTAAACAACCAGAGCAGGCTTCATAGCACGCTTCTGTTATGAACAGGCAGCTTTACGGGCTGAACTCCTAGGCATTTATTTATTCAAATATCTGGGCATGTAAAAAAAGAAAAAAAATTCAGAGGACCAAGCACAGAGCACTGCTGTTGTAGGAGTCTTAAATCACTCCGAGTTTCTCCCTCTCCACTGAACAGGACATTGAAAACTTTCCCCTTTTCCTGGTCTTTTTAACCCTGTTTTCTAGAACGGTAATTGTCAGAACTTTCCTACTTCACACAAAGATCAGAACCAAGCTTGTAGTTTTTCTCCCCCATGTGTTAAGACAGAGCAATCATATCTGAAGCCAATTATCAGTTAGTAACATATCATACCTGAAGCTGGTATCAGCAACCAATTATCAGTTCCATTTACCATACAGAAAATTACCCCCCACGATCTGAATTTTATAAAGGACAACATTTTCTCTTAAGGTCAAAACCAAAAGCATAGTATCCAAGTTTTCCGATGCCTTCTTACTTCTTTCGTGCTCCCTTGTCTGAAGTGTACAGATATTTAAGTCCAAACTGTAGACCATAAAGCACATTTGATTTGCTAGAGCCAGCTGTCTCACAAGAGAAATGAGTTAAAATACTGTGATGTTTCCTCATAAGAGGAAGTGAAATAACCCCAAAGATCTATTTCAACATTAGAAGCTCAAAGGTTCTCTCTATTACACAGCCTTAAATCAATCGTTCATGAAGATGATGGGAGGCAAGCTGATTCTGGTTTTAAGAAAAACACAGCAAAGTTTGCAAGAAAAAGAAACCATGGTACACCCCTATTTAGATTTATAATAAAAACATACTAGAGTTGTTCTAATAATGTTTAAGACAAAATTAAATTTAAACACATCTGACAGAAAAGGATATAATTATAGACACAAGTATTCTCTAGGGAAGAGGTACATATGTTCTTCAGTCCTGTACTGACACCCAAAGACATTGCTGCTCCTGTAACAGCTTCTCGTGAACAGGCAGCAGCATTTGCGTGAGTACACAGCAAACAAGGTCTAACCCAGAGTAAAACTCATCGCAGTGGTTGAGGAAGAAAGTGGAAACAGAGCAGGTTTGACATAAGAACCACTCCAAGACCTCAGCAAAATCCTCCCCTAAGCCTTCCGTAAGAGTATCAGTAGTGAGAGATCTTAAAAATCCAACAGCAAACTTTATAGCAAACACCATTTCCTTTGATAATTAAATACACGCCACAGAAGACATGGTGGGTTTTTTCCAAAGCTGTCTTTCAAGCCCTTACTGTTCTAAAAATGTGATGTTTACTAATAACAATACCCTCACATTTACACAACTCTTGCTTAACTCCACTGGCTAGGGATTATTTCCACTGGTGCCTATAGCTTCCTTTATTAGTTAACTGTAGAAACTGTGAGTAGGAAATTCAGCCAAGGAAAGCAAGATACATTTCCACTGTAAGAGGAAGCCATGAGGTTCAAGCCTGTATTGCTGTTGGGCTTTGCCTGCCAATATAGAACAGGCATTCTCCGGTGTAGTATTTAAGAAAATTAATTTGTCAATAGGTGAAATACAGCAATTGTTGTATAAGATGTTTGTTACTAGGACAGATTCAATGTAATAGCCAAATTGCACTAAAACTGCAGAACTTGAACCTTCAGCCGAAGCATTAAAAAGCTCTGATTAACAATGACTTACCACATTTAAAACAAACCATCTAGTGCTTACCAAATGTTTATTAGCCACATAATCCACACAAAACACCCAGCTCAAGGCAGAGTAATGCCTCAACTCCATTCAGACACAGTAACTAACACATTTTAGTAGGTTTCCATAGTATGTTTTGTAAAGCACTGACACAAGCAAGTTCTGTGAACAGCTACTAACTCTACTAGGCATGTTTACATGTATATCTAACTGCCATTAAGTATCATGTGCCACAAATAATAATTATTACCAATTCAATTCTAAAAGTTGCATTACTATAGCCACCACTGCAATGCTGTATCTTGCAAGGTCGATGTGTTATTTGGATAAGGTTTTGTAGTGAGGCATTTAAAGCTCAGTATTCTATTCAAGAAAGAGGTTTCAACAGTAATGACTACAGCGTATAGTTACCTACTTATAAAATGCACTTTCAATACATAGCTCTTTACCTAGCAGAAAAAGCACCATCCAATCAAGTGCCTAAAATGTTTTAATAAAGTGGATCTGAACTTTGTAACAAGTAATTCACTACAGGAGCAACACCAACAGTGTCTATCACAGCTCCAGATCCAGAACATTTATAGAACCCTAGAATGGTTTGGGTTGGGAGGGACCCTGAAGCTCACCCCGTTCCAGCCCCCTGCCACAGGCAGGGACACCTTCCACTAGACCAGGTTGCTCCAAGCCCCATCCAACCTGGCCTTGAACACTGCCAGGGATGGGGCAGCCACAGCTTCTCTGGGCAACCTGTGCCCAGAGCCTCAGCACCCTCACAGGGAAGAATTTCTTCCCAATAACTAATCCAAATATCCCCCCTGTCAGTTTAAAACCACTCCCCTTGCTCTATTCGTACATGCCCTGTAAAAAGTCTACTTAAGCTCTACGAGAGGTAGTCACAAAATTGGTGGGGTAGGAAGAACAAAATCAAAGAATAAATCACAGAGTTCTACATATCAGACGGAGCAACCCCAGCCTCACCTTCATGTTCTTTTACCAAGCTCACAGCTCGCCCAGAGGAGGGCATCGCCTAGCACTCCTCTGGAAGGTGAACACTAAAAAACTGGGAGAAAACCCATTCCTTTCACAGGGCTACCAGCGTTACCAGCCACTAAGCTGCCGCCGGAGCGGCGCCAGCAGCCTCCGCTACCAAAGGCGGCGGTTAGAGCAAGGGGCACACGCCGAACACACAGCAGCTCCCCGCCGCGGCCGCGGGACCCGCATCGCCATACGAAGGAACCTCTGCGGCTGCCGAACGGCCGGGAAGCGCGGACCCCAAGCGAGCAGGCAGGCGGGACCTACCTTGTGCCGCAAGCTAAAGACGTGGCTTCACAGTGACCCCTCCGCCTGCGCGCTGCTCGCCAGGTGCCTGAACGCTGCGGGGCGCGGTACCAGACGGGCGCGCCCCCCCAGCGGGCACCCCATGCGGCCATGCCCCGGGGCAGCGGGACGCACCCGTTATCGCGGCCCCACACGCTCGCCGTGCCCCGGGGCGCTCTGCCCCCGCCGCAGCCGAAGGAACGCCCCGAGCCCCGCTCTCTGCCGCGCCGCACGGGAGGACCCGAGCTTCCAGCACCGTCCCCAGCCCCGTCCCGTCCCGCTCACCCTCCGGCGGCGGCCCGCCCGCCGGGCAGGTACTTGAGGGAGATCTCCATGGGGCCGCGGGGCCCGGCCGCTGCCCAGGCGGGGCTCCCAGCAGCCCGCAGCGGACGAGGAGCCGGCGCCACGACCGAAGAGGACTGGGCCGAGCGGCCCGATCCCGCCAGCGAGCCCCGCGACCCACCCCGCCGACAGCGCCGGCTTTATGGGGCCCGGGCGGAGGAGGGCGCCCGCTGCACACGTGCCCGCCCGGCTGCAGCAGGTGGAGCTGCCGCGGCTCTGCCCTCGGCTGAGAGATCGGCGCTGGGGCGCTTACTAAGGGATACAACGTGCGGGACAGGTTAGGGTTAGGTTAGGTTGGGTTAGGGTTAGGGTTAGGTAAGGTTAGGTTAGGTTAGGTTAGGGTTAGGTTAGCTACGCTACTGCAGAGCAAGTCATTCTGCAGCTGAAAACGTGCTTTGTTCCGCAGAGGATGTGGTTTAAGGTGGCTGTTCCAAACTAGGGTGTTTAAAAAAAAAAAAAAACAAAACAAACTAGGGTGTTCTGGGACTCTTTTCAGTGGCGCCCAGCAAGAGGATGAGAAGCAATGGCCATAAACCAAAACGCAAGAAGTTTCACCTCAACTTGAGGAACAAGTTTATGTTCAGGGTGGCAGAGCACTGGAACAGGCTGCCCTGGGACATTGTGCAGTCTCCCTCTCTGGAGACATTAAATACCCACCTGGATGTGTTTCTGTGTAACCTGCTCTAGGTGGGCCTGTCTTGGCAGACTAGATGATCTCCAGAGGTCCCTTCCAGCCCTAACAACTCTGTGATTCGGTGTGAAAACAGAACACAGGCTCACAAGAGGCTTCATCACAGAACTGTGAGTTCTGCCTGCCCACGCTGTGGGGATGGGCAGTGTGCGGCTCTGAAGTGATACTCTCAGATGATGCTGTGTTTGGTTACAATCACACTGTTTAAGGGAAAAGCAGGAGCAAAAGCCCAGACAAACATCTGCATGCAGTTACTCAAAATTAGCTGCAAGAGCATTATGGCAGCTATTGCATAGGAGGGGATTTTTTAAGGCTTCCACTGAAGTGGAATCTTCAGGCAAGATGATGGTCCCAACATATGCAGTCGCAGGTTTGGTCTTTTACTGTAGCATGTGTTTTCCCCCCGTCTGCCAGACATAACTTATGCCTTTACACGTTTTCCTTTAAATTGGAAAGATACGAACATATATGGATTTGGTTTCTTCCTCTTTTGCGTGCATACTTTTTACCTTCCCTTGAGAATATGCTTCGATCCATCATGGAAACTGGCACTTAGAAACAAGTACGGCCCCCACCTCTCTCTTCCCCTCAGTGTAACTCCATTCTGTTATGATCTCTGAGCTCTGCTTGAAAACAAGCTTTCACTGCTGGAGCATGAAATGGCATTGAAATGAACCTTGGTGGGAAGCAGCTTTTACCCAGGTTTACCACCCTGCAACTTATTTTCATGAGGAAATACTCACTGTCGGTATTGTTTGAGCAACTCTTTCCACAGGCAGTGAGAGCTAAAACAAAGGAACTCTCCTACCCCTCCAAAACTTCTTGGACAACACCAAGAACCTTGTTTTCCTTAGAATTGCATCTTTAAACATAATGAATTTTATCTGAAGCTTTATCTGTTTCTTTGCTCTCCCCATCTGCATTTTACAGTGCTATCTATGCCTGCTTGATTGTGTCAGCATAAAGATACCGATGTCTCCAGGATGCAGTTTTACATGTATTCCTAGCTTTACTAATAGTGAGATTACTGATACTGTTGAATGCACAAGGGGGGTTTTTAGAATAAGATCTTGTCTCTGCAAGGCCATTACAAGCACATCACATATTGACACGAAGCAAGATTTGAAAGCCCCACTACACACATAACAGCAGCAGCCGCAGATCTCCTGGCAGAGCTGCACCCCATCTCAAATGCAGCCAGTAGACTAGAAAACACAGGCTTCTTCTCAGGTGGGTGCAGTACTCGGGCAGATGAAGATCCTGAACACCACGAATCAAGGCCAGAAACCTGGACAGCAAGCACTTAAACTGCCAGCAGCACTACAAGGTGAACAATACATGCTTGAGTGTCTGGTTTTCTTAAACAGAAACCAGATAGATATGAGACATGTAAGACAAGCACTATTTATTTTTGCAGTCATGACTGGACATTTTGAGGAGGTGTAAGCCAGTAACCTTCAGGGAACTGTTGTTTCTTTCATCTAACAGCCTGCAACTGTTGCTGTGCTATCTTCATAAGCAGTTGTCCCTTCTTTTCCTCCCACCCCATCCGATCCTTTGCTTTATACATCCTTCTACGCCTTTTAGTTAGCCCTCCCCTCTGGCTTCATACTGTGACCCTGCCATTACTATTTGCAGGCAAGTCACCATTCATCAACCTTTTCCTCCCCAAACCCACACAGCTGCCAACAATGCTAAATTAGAAGCTGTGTGCTCCAGCAGGAGTAGCAGAGCGTGGTTTTCCATTGAAATTCTGTCTCAGTTGATTGACTTTTTAGCTATAGCACAAGCACAGGTCATTACTTAAAGACTCTAACGGATTTAACTGCAAAACAAGCTTCACAATGAAGTTTGTCCTTCAGGCGACAGAAACCAGTGAATCTTCAGTGGAAGATTCCTTCTATTACTAGTTGAATGAATCTCCATACAGTATCTTTTCCTGCTTTTGGAAACATGACTTCTCCCTGCTTCTATAAAGCTGCATAGGAATTTGATATTTTAGAGCTCTGTCAAGTGTTGTTGAAATTTGTTGCCAATTTCATAAGTTGACAGTGACAAAGCATATGCCCTGCCCACTTCTGAGTAAATCAGACTACTACTTGCCTTGTAACTGTAACTTACAAAGAAGTCCACAGCTGTTTACAAAATGCACTTGCATTTTGAGCAAATCATTAATCTTAGCTTTTTCTTAACTCTGCATGAAAAAGCTTTGCTAATAAGTCAGCTGCTTGCATTTGAGTGATCTTAAAGTGCTTGCCATCCTTGTCAGAATTCCTTGCACAAACTATTTTATACAATAGTGATGTTCATGTTATACATATTGTGTGGTGTCAAAGACCCACAAGGAGTTTAATGTGTCAATAGAAAACACAGTCACTTAATATTTGCTTTTCAAGGCCAGATTGCCTTGAATCTTCTTGAGAAGCTTCAAAACTCTTCAATCTTAGGGGACTGTTGGAAGACAAGGACTTCAGTACAGGAAACTCTCAGATACCATGAATCATCTGTTCTACCTACATGTTGCATTTGTTTTGCCTTTGCTGAATTTCACATAATGTACACATAATGTAAGGTTTAACACTTGCTTATTTGTTTCTATGACAAACTGAAATGCTGTTGAACAAGATCACACAGGAACAGGTCCTCACCAAGGTACACAGGAACTATGTTGAATACAGGAAATGAAAACTCACATACTCCACACACTGTTTCATGCCAATTACTGCATACTGCTATAAAAAAAATGCTCCCATATTAACCTCACAACATATTTACTCTGAAAATGAATATTGGCACACCCAGTTCATACTGCAGCTGGAACTGTTTATTGTAGCACATTTACAATGTTTAAGCGTTCAGAAAGAACATGTTTAGTGTCTTCCACTTTTGTGCACAGCATTATACATTATCACACACCGCTACAGGAATGTTGCTCACAAATGTAAGTTATCTAAAATACGCTTCCCTTTGGTTTTCTGTTCTGCTCCCAGAGTGAATAGACTACAAAAAATAAGGCATCCATTAAATGGTATCACAATCAACAAGGTCTATAAACTAAGTTGTGAAAATTGAACTTTTATAAGATCTAATGTCTAAGACAGCAACCGACAGTACCAGGTTATTAGGTTGGTAGGAAACATCCAGTTTCTAAAGCATGGAGAGATATGACTCTCAGAGACATATCTTCTGTGTATTTAAATTAGTTTAGACTTCAGGTTTACAGACTTGTCTACCAGAGGAAGATTTCAAATTAAAAAAAATATAGGTATTTTGAAAGTGCTTTTGTCTGACTTTTCCTTTAAAAATGTAAGGTCAGCACAATGTGAAGCTGAAGGCTGTAACTGATCCTACCCAGCTCTGGGTATAGGAGAGCATCTACATTTCTCCTTGCAACTCACCCCTCAGGCTTCAGTTCTGGCCTGTCATACCCCGGGCCTCTCTGAGAAGAGACTGCTACTTACATCAAGTGGTACTTATGCTTATAAAAATACCTGGTTTATGCTCTCAGCTGTATTTGAATGGGTTGTGCATCCATTCACTGTAATGTCTCCAGAACCAAACTATACCAAACTTTATAGCTTTCATTTATTTGTACTATGAGTGCAGATAACCAGAAGATGCTGAGAGCTCTAGAGTGAGTTTTCATTCATTCAGTGATGTGTCAGCCATAGCCAGATAAAGTACTGAGGGCTAGGCTGATGTTCGAAGTTGCAGTTGTCTAGCACTATTTTTACTTATTGTTGAAAGTTACTGCATTTCTAGTCTACTCACATAATCTAGCCAAGTCTCTGAACACAAGACAGCTTTTTAATGCCCTCTGCACAATTTAACTGAGGAAACAAATAGTACAAAGCTAATAAAAAACAAACCCCGAAACCCTTGAACTAGTAATGAGAGTGCCTAATCAGAAAGTTTACCATAAGCTTCTGCTACAGGCTTACATTGTTTTTTGAGAACAGCAAATTCAGGCTTTAGGTATAAGGTTTTCCACAAGCTCCACTTTACAATTCTTGCAATATGTGCTCCTTTAAAGGCTCCATGATACATTCTCACAATCCACTACATATGTTCACTGCAACCTGTACAGGAGAGGGAGAAAAGTTGTGAGGTACATGCATCAAAATAACAGTTTCATTGTACAGAAAACCTTAAAAATATCTCTGAACTATTTAATTACTAATTTGACATACCCTGATCAGAAACTGCTATGAATCACCATTAAACATTTTGAACATGTGAAAGAATTGAGCCTTGTATGTCCTGTAGGACCATATGACTAATTAAGGAGCAGAAGCCATAATGCAACATCAAGATACATACTTCTTCCTACAGATCATTTCTTTTAAAGTCAAACCAGACGACCACAATAATTGAGCTAATGGAGCAATCTTCAGTATTTGCAGGCAACTGCAAAGTCAGCCCCTGATCTAGCTTCTAGAGAAAGAAACACACTATTTCCAGACAAAAAACCAGTCCGTAACATTAGCGTGCATGGTTTGAAGCATGCGTGTGGATCAAGACATCTAGCACGAGGATAAAACAACTGAAGAGCAGGTAACCCGTTTAGGAAACAAAGCTCTGAAATGCGGCACTTAAATGCCTACAGCTCTGTTTGAGTCCACAGCCTGCAGCTGCTGGATGCCCAATACTCCTGAAGAACACGTTGCTGAGAGTACCCAAGTTTTCCTTTTTGAATGCTCTTCTGGAGGTCCATTCTCTGCCTTACAGTCAGTGGGAAAAGTACATCCCTACCCTGTCCTGCCTCATGTTGGTATTCTTGCCTGGTTAAAATGAGGTGTGTGCAGAAAAGGAAATATTAACATGTCTGTGCCCTTTACCCAGGAGCAAGATGCCCTGCTCCATCCCACATTTTCATCTCCAGCAAGGCTCTGTTTTCTCCCTGTTCTGAAATATATCCCCATCTCTTCCCCTTCATAAATATAATCTAACTGGCATATAGCAACAGAGCACACCAAAAAAGCCTAATACCAAGGAGCTGCAAATGTCTTTGAGGTTTTTAACCAAGCTGCAAATATTTTAAGGCTCCCCCACCAAAGGGCCATTCAACAAGCAAAACTCGGAGTTGCTGCCAGCCAGGTTAAATATAAACCACGTATCCTGCAATCAGTATTCCTGAAGAAACAAAGCTTCAAATAACTGAAGCATTAAGCTCTCCATTGTGGAAGTTAGGTAATGCTTTTCCAGGTGCTATAATACTATCTTAAACTGCATGCTGTCCTAAAATCTTGGCAAGCTTTTCTCCCTAAGTTTGAGGCCCGCTACCATTTAAGTTAGGACACCTTACTGCACAAAGCATTAAAAAGTGGGTAAGAAGACACTGAACAAGTCCTGTCTATTGCAGTGAGTACAGGCAATGTTAATGCTTGCACATTATACATACAGGGTTCCCAAGCTACTGTATACACTAACTTTCTGTACTGCCTTTCAAATTAAGCGATCCTTAATTTACAAGTTTCCTCACCTCTCCTAAGGAGTTTTTTGGCTGCAGGCGTTTTACTAAAGTGCTCCATTCTAAAGTTTTAGAAATAGTTTAGAATTTTTATGTTAAGGGGATGGAGGGTTCCACCCACCAAAAAAATTAAGTGCTCTTCACAAATATTATAACAGGGACATGTTGTGGCATGCTGCCTTTGCATATACCTTAATGTATAATTTTAATACAGGTACATACCGTTACAGCAACAGAAGAGGGATGCAGAGCTCTCCTCCTCTAACCTGTACCTGCCAGAGTTTGGTAAGTCTTTGCACTGTGATATAAATCTCTGAAGTTCTGTCTCTGGAAAGCCATCTTGCTGGTAGTGCTAGAAATTGATATTTAGTTAAACCTTTGACAAGGCTAAAACATAAAATAACCCAAATCCTCCCCAGACCGTTTTTCAGACATTGTTCAAGTCTGAAATTAGAAAATTAATAGAACTGAATATGAAATTACTGCTTTTTAGTAGGTATTTAGATACCATTGGAGCTGGAAATCAGATAGACTTGTAAGAAAACTGAAGGAGGAAGAGGTTTTAAGCCTCTCATCATCACTCTACACCCTCTAAAGCAGCCATTATATTTACCTTTTATATTGGCATGCACTGCAAGTCACAATATTGAGGGGGATGAGAGTCTTGATAGCACCAATCTTTCATTTTTATTACAAAGAGTCCATGCTTACCTTGACAGTTTCATATGTATCTGTAATGAGTGCAATGAAGAGACTCAGCACCATATAGATGAACAGACTGATGAAGGAGTAGAGGTAGATCCTACTGAATAACCAAACCAAGTAACTTTTCTGCTGCATTTTTGCAAAGGTAGCAAACATGTCGTCTCCATTGATCAGTGAAAAAAGGCATTCAGAAACCATGTTCAGAGAGCGAAACTAGAGAGGAGGGAAGAAGACAAGCACATCCATCACTGCTTTATTTGGATCCAAAGGATGTACATAGCATGAAAAAAATGCACAGCTGATGACCTGCTGCCTTGGATCTCTTTGTACACTCAAGAGTATGACAAGGTGCAAACAGTAAAACATTTGATGAGTGAGCAGTATTTGGCACCTCCTGCACACATCAATTCAGATAAGCTGGTTTCACTTTTAAAAGGGGTAAGGACAAATTCTCCAAACCTTAAGCCCGACACTGGTGTTCTGCAATATGAAAATTATTTCTCAAAATACCAGCATGTGATTGGGAGTCATAGCAGCTTCCACGTCTGACTCAGAGCTTTCATAACTCAAGGAAAGTCTGATTGAGTCATGGAAGTCAGACTCCTCAAACAGAGCAGCATCATGTTGAGGATGCACTTTTTATATTAAGGGAAGCCTTGACATGGAAACTTGGAAGACAACAGCAGTAATGTCTTATTTGTTTGGAATCCATTCCGTTATTTGAGTTGACCTTTTTCATGGTAAGTGTATTACCTTCACATGGTATGGTCCCAGCACAATCCATCCACAGAAACAGTAGCCCAAGTAGATCATAGCAGCACAACAGCAGAACCTCATTACGTTGGGTAACGCTGCTCGCAGTGTTAGGATGAGAAGCTGCACAGAGCAATGAAAACAGTTAGAATTCTACCAGGCATTTCTTCCAGCCCTCTTATAGCAACAAACAGAATAAATACCAACAGCACGAAGATCCCAGAAGATCCTTACATTATACTTCTGAAAGAAACCTAGGTAGCGAATGACTCCAAGCCACACAAGCATAGTCGATGTTCCGAGAAGTATGCTACACACATCGTAACTTGTCAGACTCTAAAACAAAATTTAAAAAAAAAGGAAAATAAATAAGATATATCTATATAAAGTGTTATAACAACTGAATTTAGAACAACAGATTCTAAATTGCAACTCTCGTTACTACAAAGATCTGTTAAGAAAGATAGTTTATCTTAGCAACCTCTCCTATTAAAATTTAGTTTGGGGCAATATGCATTAGAGAGCTGAAGTCCCACCAGAGAGGAAAGGCACTTTCAAGTGTAACTCATTTCATATGCCTTTACATATGGCTGTTCGTAAAACAGAACCTGACAAGACAAGCTTCATTTGCAAGGCCAACAGCACAGCAACATGGTGGGTGCAGAGGCACCCCCTCTGTACATGGCTCACTAAGACCTGCAGAGTGGCACTGCAAACATTTTTATGCTGCTTCCAGGCCTGCAGTAACTGCTTCTGGAATCTGCATTGGCAGATTCCCCAGAGCAGCTTCGGAATCTCTCCACTGTATCCCAATGGACAGTGTAGAGGTGACTTTAGAACAGCAGAGCATAGAAGGTTCTTCCAGTACGCAGGCAAAGCAGTTTGTAAGAAATAGCATGACTTGCCACCAGAGCTCAGATAAGTAGTAAGGAGGACCTTGTGAGGTAGCCAGGAACTGTGAGGCATAGAAAGTTTCAAGGAGAAGACTAATCAGCTTCTAATTAGTTCTAACCAGAACTTCATTTATATTTTATTGGCATGTCATTACCTTTTTCCACCTATACATACTGGCTGGTTTTGTCCAAGTTAGCGTATAGCCTGCTCCCTGAATTGCAGCTCTACTCCGAAATGGTTCATTGACAACTTACTGAATAAAAATTTTTCTCTATTTTATGGTTTTATTCTTCTAAGAGTTTTCTATTTTTTTATATTATCATAATTCATTTACAGCTTGACAAAACACAAATTTAGGCTTCTTTAATGTGAACTTATTATTCAGCCACTAAGTAACATGGAACAAGATCTTGTTATTATGGTCTGCAAGGCTTGCAAAATGAAGTGAAATGTACCAATAGAGAAGAGTTTTAGTAAAATACTCTCTTAGAATAGAAACATATAGGAATAGACGTATTTATAAGATACTGGAATCCCAAATACAAGATCTTACTCCAACCATGTTCTTGTCTTTGCTTCTCTTGAAGCAGGATGAAGCTATCTCTTAACCAACTTCCTCACAGCTTCTTCCTACTCTTAACGACTGAGTTTATAGTTTCTAAGGTAAGGTAGGGCAGTTTGTACAGGGCATTTAGGATAGTCAAGCTGTCACCAGATGGATTTCAGGCCCATCCTTTCATCACTACTGTCCAAAGTCTGCTGTGTTGCAATGTCACACTTCAAAGTCTGCTAGAGATTTGGTGAACAACATTAGCTAAATATTAGAGTGACTCAGGATTGCATGTTGTAATAATTTTTCTTCCCTAATTCTGGTTCACATAACATGTTTTTAAAAGTTGGCCTTTTTTTTTTTTCATTATCAAGTTTATCTTAGAATATTTTAGGCCTAGCTCCTGGCTGTGGCTGACTGTTCCATACATGCTGGAAACCAGAAGCTGGGAAACCAGCAAAGTGATGTTTAAGGAGAGAGTCTCTGTGCTGGTTAAACACTTGTTCAATAGGGAACAGAAAGTTAAATGCTAAATTAAAATAAAACAAATAAATCATCAAATAAGCAAATATAAGTGGTCCTAAATGGGGAAGAGAGAAAGTCAACAGTCTCAGACTTCCAGAGATGAAGTTAATTTTTTTCCTTGGTGTCACAAAGAAGCAAAGGTAATTAAAACTAAAATATCTAGAGATAATCAGAGTGTTTTTAATCTCTCAACTGGAAACAACACATCTCAGGTACAATTGCAGAGGAGAAGATGGGATTTTAAAACTTCATGCCACTACAGGACGAAGCTTAGCCAGCCTAAAGTCCTCTGACAGACTTAAACCTAACTGGGAGAGTGACAATCAGTTTTGCTTCTACCTGACAGTGCAAAAAACTCACCTTGGCTTGTATCTCCATCTTCAGAGTTGATCCAACAATAGTTAAGACATCACTGACCATAATCATGATGTACCACCCATTGACAAATTCCATTTGATCACTGAAAGATACTTCTTTCTTATAATAATATAGGAAAAAGCTTACAAATTCCTAGGGGAAAAGAGGAAAGAAAAAAGTTAATCAGACTTACACAAGACATGAAGGCTTTCCAAGGAAAGAGTCATACCCACCCTTTGGAGCTGAATTCCTTTAACCACTGATCGTGTGCAAAGGATCAGTGAAGCCAGACAAGTCAATATAACAAAAGCGTCAAAGATCATCATGTAATGAGTGTTCTTCTGTACTGCAAGAACAAAAATGTACATAGATATTCATAGTCAGATGCATTTCATCTTGTTTATCATCTTGAATATTGAAATAAGAATCAAGTTTCAATGTTGACTTTATTTATACAGTTTAATTAAGAAAAATGTTAACATTTTTCCCTCAAAAGTTTATCTATCTGACATATTTTCATGAGACACAAGTGCATCTGCACCATGGATACCACCACTTAAGTTAGTTTAGGAAGGCTGATACCACATCAAAAGTATACCAGAGAGAGAACGCTTCTTACAGCCCCACAGAATTTGGGGTAGGAGTTGTCCATTTTACAAGCACTGGAATGGCCTCTGGAGTGATGGAACGTGTCAAAAAAAATCCCAGGAACTTTGTATCTTCTCTTCCAGACCAGTACTTGACTATCAGGTGGGTCTTCTGTCCTAGATCAGCGCAGATAATTTGCACTGCTGCCCAGCTGGCCAAGACCAGCATGGAGCTAGACTTCAGTTCTCCATCCCTTACATTACTAAAATTCAAAGTCTTGATCAACTAGGGAAGAGCTGGTGCAAAATTTGACAACTAGACCCCCTTTTCTATACCTACCATATAGCTCAAGCTCAATGAGACAATATAATTACATTTTTAATGCTAAAGAGTGATAGAGAAAAACAACTGAAATAAATTCATGCTAAATTTTCAAGGAGTAGAAATTCTCCAAAATGCTGTACTGAAGTTCTAGTTGACTTCACAAACTGCACTACTCAGAAAAAGCACACCTTCTTCTTGCTTAAACCAAAGTCACTAACACATGTACCGTTGCCATTTAAACTGGGTTTGCAGTGTAGTCCAGAATAGCAACAACTTGTTATTGTCCCATTGTAATCATTACCTTTGTATTCTTCCTTCAGAAAATAATACAGGGTACTCCAGGAGATGATTTTGAAAACGGTTATAGAGGCAATCTACACAGGTATCAGATGTGGATTATTACAGCAGCCTGGTATCAAAACCTTCTTGTGCTGCTGCACTAGCAATCTGTTGGAGGTAGCATGCCATCTGGTGTGCATTTGTAACACGGCAGCTAGCAAAGTTCATACAGTGTGTAGTGAAATATGCATTTGCCTGAGTGTTTTGTACCCTGCAAAGCATTTCATTAAATTCCTCCAAATTTATTCCAATCCAGATCTTTAAAATAAAACCCCCAAACTTCTCTTTTTTCACTACCAGCTTTTAATTTCCTGATGTAGGCACAGCAAAAGGGAAAGTGGCCAAGTAGAAAAATGGACCTGATTCGTCCTATTGCTTAATTCAGAAAAAAATAAACAATTAATGGAATTTAAAGTCTTGGAAAGCTTCTAACTTTCAAAGAGATTATTTTCTCTAACCAAAAAAGATCTCGGGCAATGTTTTGACCAGACCAAATAGCTGCCAACAAGGGGTACCCTTGTGAGTAACTATTTAATATAATTTAAGCATACTGTGCATTTCCGTACACCAAAATACAAACCAAACAACATTTAAGCACCAGTAGAAGTGTTTCTAGCCATTCCACTCCAGCAAGCCTTATCAACAGCGCTTCCTTATCTTTCCTGGTGCTATGTCCTGAAATAAGAGTGAATCGGTTTCTACTTTCCAACACGATCATGTGTCCTTCTGTTGCCTAGTGCTAGAAGAACGGTTCACAGCCTGCCTTAAGCAATGAAGAGCATAAGTTCGGTACCCAAAGCTAGAAGGATGCACAGTGAGGTGTGGGAAAATTTTGGTTTGACACTCTCAGAGGTGCAAGGTTGAAGAACTGCTAAGGAAAGTAATGGTGTGGCTGGTTCCCAGGGTTTCAGATCAGAGGCTGAAGAACAATACCTTAGAAAATCAGGATTTAGAGCCAAGCCACTAGAGAATATATGTGAATAGTGCCTCATCTTTTAACAAAGGAAGAGTTTAACAAACATTGTGCTAGTGTGTTGAAAATTTAACGTGAAAAATTTAATGTATTTATGTCACTTACTCGATCCAGAAACGTGCCAGTCTTTACATTCCCTGATCTCTATGTCATTGTCTAGACTTATTTTAATTCTTCCACTGTGTGCTTTGTTATCAAACACTATCTGTAACAAAACAAACAAACAAACAAAAAAGTGAATGTCTTTTTAAAGTCAAGCCATTACATATGCAGCACACTGTAAGCTAAGCCTGCATAATGGCTCAGAATAATCCTCCTAGGGGAGAAGTTACAAAGTGTATTCAAGCCTAACGCAATTCCAGTTTATTCAAATAAATTCTGTCAAAGTGAAAACCAAACCTGGTGAACAATATATTTGCCACAAATTGCTTGATCAACTAGATACTACATGAAATTCTTCTAAACTACAGCCTCATTCCCCTACAATCTGAAAACAACCTTTTGTAGAAGCATCTCTCTAAAGAGAAGAGGTTTATGCGCTCATTATACTTCAGATGGATTAGAGCACGAAAGGCTGTAAGCTAAACAAGTGTTTCAGGACCGCGTCATGATCACAACCAGCAGTACTTACAGGGTACACTAACCCCCGACAGAGTAATCCAGGCACCAGTGTGGACCAGTCAGTGATGCCCAACTCTTCAGAAAGCACCTGCACTCACTGCGTATGGTAAATCGGCAGGAATGATTTCTCATTTTGACTAGAAAGACACGTGGCAGGTTTCCACCTACCCTCAGAGTGAAATCATAACAGTCAGGGAGCTCGTGGTGACGAACAGTCTGGAGGTTGATTGCCTTCAGATTGAACTTGAGCTGCACCATCACCAGTCTGCAATAGAGCTCCATATTAGCTTTTCACAGGGAAAATGCACAAATACCCCAATACAGGAGGTGCTGTTTCCCCCTCACCTGTGGAAATCCAGAGTGAAATTCAAATCATGCTTTCCCACTGTTGTGTTGTCTAACGGTATCATTGGCTCAACATACAAGCAGTCTGCAATGGATAAGGACTCACAACAACATCTCATGGGTTATCATGCTCTTTTAACTGTAATCTGCCATTCCCACTCCCGAGGCTGTAAAGAGCTGATGACTATAGCAGACAAGATAGCACGCTTAAGTGAGGGGTCACTTAGGAAGCCAGTCGACAAATACGTTGGCTTCCCTGAACACTAGCCAAGTTATTAATCATGAATTCCCAGGGAGCGCTCCTGAAATTAGCCCAAAATACTTGTGTTAGATGGCCATCAGTGCCAACAGCTCATCACTTAGTCTGTGGCAGTAGACTAAAAGACCGTTACCTTGGAGGGCTAGAGGTTAGGTACACAGTAGTTTTCTTACCAGTTTTGGCTGGTAATAAGTTCAATACAGATCATGCGACAGGACTATACAGTATTGTGAGGGGTTTTTAAGAATTTATTATAAATGTAGGGTCCCCCCTCCCAAAGAACTGATAGAACAGATGAGGTTCATCACCAGTCACAATCTCTGGGTCTATATCAAAGGTGTCATTTCCAGGAGAGATGATTCCTCGTTTGTAGAACTGCTGACAGAGGGCCAGAGCTGTCTGTTCTGCTCCCTTCTTCTCATAAGCATGGTTTCCAACAGAGATGTTGGGCAGCTGTAAGTACTAAAGTTCAGAACAAACAGACAAACCAACTTAGACGGCACCAAAACTGTTAGTCTGAAGAAACACCAACCAACCAGAAAACAACCCAGAAGTGTTTGGATCTGTGCCATAACCCATCTTTTTCATTTAAAATGCCATCTAAAGAACTTGGAAACCTACACCACACTACAGCTGAGTCCTCAAATACTTCAAGGTATTTGACCGAAAAAGTAAGTGCAGGATTTTGATCTAAATACCTTTTTGCTTATTATTTTTTTCTCTTTTCCTTACTAGAAAGTCTAATTTGATACTTGCAAAGAACTCTGGCTCAAACCCAAGGACTGCACATTTAGTGCAGAAGTAGTATGCTGATTAGCTTTAAGAATGTTGCCACAGTCCAGTGGTCTGGCAGTGACAGAAAACCTAAATGAGTCAACACTCTAGTCTTAAGCAACAGGCACAGAAATTGTTTCAGGCACCATCAGGGGAGGTGGAAGAAGGAAAGGTACCCAGGTAAAGAGCACATATATTGTATATATTGCAGCAACAGTCCTTACCTGGTTTATTGCAAAGAATATCTGGTCATAGACATCTGTTTGAGTGTATACAGCATAAGTATCATCCATTCTGTCCATGTATCCTTTCAAGAAAAGATGTTTGAATGCAACAGTGTTCTCTTCTTTGAAGGCAACCACCATTTGATTGCTCAGTCCAAAAACCACCAGCTGAAAAAGACATTTATATTTCCTGTTCAAAGACAAAGTTGGCTTCTGGATTAGCATATGAATCCTGTCCTACAAACAGCCACTCTTTTGTCACACTGGTAGACGCAGCAGTTACAAGCAGACTACTCCATTTCACAGCCAGTCAAAAGAAAGTTTGACTTTAAGGAAACAATGGGTTTCAAGAATGTCCCTTTAACACATTTACCAGCATCTTGGCCAAGGACTTGCATTTTTAGAAAGAAAAGGATACCATCTCAAATTCAAGCTACCTGTATACTGTTACATGTGCTTTGTTAGTTCAGCCTGACATTAATTTGACTTGCCTTGGGGAATATCAGTGTTCTTCAGGCAAAAAGGCAGGACAGGACTTAGCCAGACCCTGCTTTGAAGTCGTTACTCCAGCACACAAAAGGTAAATTGAGGACAGAAAAACAAGCATTTCTTCCTCAGGTTTCAGTGAAAGGTGCTTTAAGAATAACCAATCAAAGCTGTGCTTGTAACAGCATAACCTCTAACAAACTAATATAACAAATATACTCCAACAAATAATAGCATAAACCGCTGCTTGCTACTATCCAGGTTGGAAAAGTTTTCTAGAAGAATGTGATATATTGTTTGTGGGAGCTCACAATTCTCTTCAGTGACTATTGTTTCAAACCTAGTGCTAAGAGCATTGTGAAGAAACTCATCAGAGGTAAGTCCAAATCAGTAATCTACAGATAAGTTTTATGGCCATGATGCAAACTGGATATGTAGATTTCAATAAGGATAACTCAGAGAGATACTAGAATGCCCTGTGGGCAAGCTCCGTGTGCTGGGCACAAGGAATACACCAGCAAATCAACAGTGCTAAGACTGAATTACCTACAGGCATCTTCTTTTTCTGAAAAGGCTAAATCAGCACTAGTTTCTTTCTTATTTAGGTTCTCCCACCATCAAATTTTATTTCTAGTTGCAAAATGGGACAGACAAGCAGAGGATGATGATACATTTAAAACTGAAGCAGAAAGGAAGGCATAACAAACACAATGCCACATGTATAGCAGGAGAACTATTATTTCTGCAGTTTGTCGCATCAGTCATGCAACCATGGAAAACATTCTTCACTATGCTTGTATTGTCATGCCACCGACACCACTATAAAGGTAAATCACATGTGGAAAACTCCAAAGGATCATCATCTCAGGCACTGGAGAAGCTTTGTGAAAGCTTCTTCCTCCTTAACCAACAAATTTGAGACAAACAATTGCCTTTTGTGCAGTAGACAAATGTGTTATTTGAAATCTATGGTGCAAGGCTGAGTGACAAGAAGAGTGGAGCAGAATTTCTGGGTTTTTTTCAATACAAGAGTTTGTATACCATACACAAGATACAAGCAAACATGGTGAAAAAGATAAGTTTCAGTTCTTATCGCCGTGACATTGAAACACGAACAACTGTTCCTTCCCTCAGACACTCACAGGGAAGAAGTTTTTGGGGGAACAGACACCATCCTTTGGGGGGAGAAAAAAAAAGTAAAGAAGTCAAGTTGAGCCCTTAAACCTGGTTCCTTTCATCTCTACCCTTAGGAAAGCTATTTTTTCAGTCAATAGTTTTAGGAGAAAATTACGACATAGAATCATTGAATCATAGAATCACAGAATAGTTAGGGTTGGAAAGGACCTTAAGATCATCTAGTTCCAACCCCCCTGCCATAGGCAGGGATGCCTCACACTCAACCTAAGCTACATATATGCAACTAAGACAGTTTTGCAGTCTATGTTCTCCCTTTCTCTGCACCACGGCATGAACAGCATTTGTCACTGGCATGCATTTGATTTCCCATGAGCTAAGAAGAGTCCCTGCTCCCATAGTTACTCACCTGAACAGTAACCATTGCTATTTTGAGTAGCTGAATCCCAAGTTTCCAAGGTTTCCTGCCCCGGGCCCAGAATTTCTCACATGGGTTCATGAAGAAGAATTTTAACTTCCTTCTAAGCTGGTCTTCCAAAAGTCCCTCCTGTGATATTGACAGGTGTCGTTTGTAGCTGCAAAGGTTTTCATCATCATGAGCACCGCAGCTGCTCACAGCCACTTCAGGATTTTCCATTTCTGAAATGAAGAGAAGCTCATGTCAGTCAGAAAACAGGCAAGCATCAGATCAGTCTGCACTGACAACTGGATCCAAAGATGTGTATCTTCTGTGAACGGCACTTGAACATCGCACTGAATTTAAGACCTTCCTCATAATATTGCACATGTTCTGCAGATCCCTAAGAAAAGTTTGGGCAAGCTCTTAAATTTGCAGATAGACTGTCAGGACGTTTATTTAATAGTGGAATTTCTGTCCCTTTGGAATTATGGAGTCACTTGCTAAAAACTTGCTTCCTCTCTTACTTGCCAACGTCATCATATATGCAAGACATCCTGACTCATTTCCTTCTGTGTCTAGAAGAGTATCAGAAGCCTCTCATGAGCATTCAGCCTTTTGGAAAACTTACCTGTTTCTGTAGCTAGTATTTCCCCCATCTCCAAGCCCACTGTCCAGTCCTTGAAAGAAATGGAATTTCCAAGACAGGCAGCATTTTAATTTGACATTAGTATTAGCACTCTTGGAACTGGGGACCCAGCATGCCAAATTGCAGTTCAGATAAATCACCTGAGTGCATTAACTTGTCATTTCACAAGATTAGATCTATTTCTTCTGCCATAGAAGACTGAGTGCAAAGCAGTGGTGATCATGAAGCAGACCAAAAGACCAAAAGGTGATTGTATCCAAGCATTGTGATTAGCTGACAAGGCTCATAGTTTGGGTGAGTTTGAGGGGAAAGATGGGAAGAGAACCTATAAACACAGTTTGAGATGTTACTCTCTATAGCATTCAACATGTTTAAATGTTAGTCTGCTATTGACTTTGCTGACTCTCATTTTATAAATGCTTTATGAAGTACTTAAGAAGTCGCTGGGAATGTCTATTTCAGATAAAAGATTCTTGACATTAAGAACAGAGGAGACAGCCCAGGTCGTGAATGAATTTAGACATGTGCCATATTGGACAAATTATTTTCAATTTGCATAAGGAAAGTTTCTCATAGATTTCAAACAACAAATCATCACCAGGATGACTTTTTAAAAACACACAGATCACATCTCCTCTCCTCCAGCAGTCATTGCACACACCAGAACACGAGGCTGTTTTCAGATATGATTCAAGACCTTGAACTTCCCCAGATGTCAGAGAGGGCAAGAAAAGTTCTGAATCAGCAGCTTAACACTAAGAACAGGCCCATAAAAGCAGCCTTAAGACAAAAAAAAATAAAAATCAGCTCTTGTTTTGCCAGGTCGCCATTGTCCTGCAGGATACAGCATGCCAGCGTCCCCACTCGTCTTTCTTACTGCTGATCAATCATTTCCAAGTGAAGCCCTGCTCTGATACTGCAATATCCTGACAATGTACGTGCTTGATTTATAAATAAATACATAAATAATACTTCTTGACCTCACGCTACCGGCTTGAGTTGATGTCCCAGGCAAACCCAACGCGCAGTGTTTGTTAGGCGGAGGTAGCCCGGGCCCGCAGCGGAGGTACTGCAGCGGCAGCGTCCGAACCCGACGGCCCCGTCCCGTCCCCCCCTCCCCGTCGCCCCAGCGCAGCCGGTGCCGCGCTGCCCGCCGCTCCCCGAGCCGCCACGGGCGGCTGAGCAACGCACTTGCAGCCAGCCGGGACTCGCTCAGCCTGTCAGGTCGCGCCGCAGCCGGCCACCGGCGATTCCCCGGGAGCAGCCGCCGCCGGCCTCTCCCGCAGCCCCGGCCACGCCGGCCCGGCGGGCGCTGATTCACCGCGGCATCCCGAAGCCAAGAGCTGGAGGCTGAGGGCACTGCTTCGCGCTTTTAAAGGAGAGGCTGCGGCGTACCGCGCACGGCGTGCAGCACAGGGCATCGCATACCTGCCGCTGGGGCGTGTCGCTGCCGAGGAGGTCCCGCCGCTCCCTGCCCTCCTGCCGCGCAGGCAGCGGGACCGGGGCTGCCGGTGCCGCGGCGGGGCCCGGCCGTCACACACACCGCGCCGCTACCCGTCCCGCTCCCTGCCCCGGTCCCCCTCGCTCCCGGCCGGCGCGGCTCGGCAGGGCTGAGGGCTCCGGCGGCCTCCGCCAGCCCGTCCCAGCCCCGAGGGCAGGGCTGGGCGCGCAGGGCGTCTGTCACCTTCTGCTTCACATCTCCGTGAGTGAGGGCCCCCTCGGGACATACACTCTCTGAAGTATGCCGCCGTAATGCCGCCTCCAGGTTTATTAACCTGGGCTTCTGCACCAGGAGTTAAAAAGGTAACGCTTACGTTATCGTTAGTTGTGCCCCATCTGCAATAAAAATCCCTTTTCGGGTCACAGAACTGTAGTTGCAAAGGGCAGCCAGCGGCACAGTGAGCGAAGTGGAATGACTGACATGCTTGACTCATTGCACTTACATGCAATTAAGGGATTAAAGTTATTAACTGGACTTCAAGGAAACGGTCTCCTGTCCTGGGTCTCGGCCACTTTCACCGCACCGTGGACAGGGTCCCCTCGGTGTTGCTGCCTGGTGGGTGTTGCTGCCGGGGTAAAGCCCGAGTTACGGTAACTGCCCCCGCTCACCAGCTGCCTGGTTAGTGCTGCAGGAACCCGTGAGGGAGAGCGCTGGTGTGAGAGGAAGAGGGGAAATAAGGACAAGGCTAAACCAAAAAGAGTGGGCATTTTAAGAGAGCTGTAGAGGCACGGCAGGCAGCAAGGATCTTTTCTGTCTGCCGTAAGGAGGGTGGATGGTCCCTGCGTGCCACTAGGGACAAGCGCTGGATACTCCACAGAGAAATACACTTCAGGGCTCCTGCGTTTTACATCGCAGCAAAGCAAACTAAATTAATGTTATGCCTCAAAAATGTGAAAGATGTGGAACACAAATCTTCATATTACCGAATCGCATGGGGCCGCCTGAACCTACTTCCCGACTGCGGACGTTCCCCTGGCAGCTAACGGCGAGGAGACGCCAGGCAGGGGGATGAGGGAGGGAGCTGCCGCCTACAGCACCCATGGTGCTCCGCGCCCCACTCCGCGCGGAGGCAGCGAGCCCCTGCGCATGGTATGCTGGGACATGTAGTTTTAGTCTGAGCAGCCGTGTTCCAGCAAGGAACCCCCTATAGCCACTTCCCTGGCTGGGGCGGGTTTGAGAAGAGGAGCGCTGATTGGCTGTTGGAAGCGTCAATCCCGGCCGGCCCCGTTGCCCTGACAACGGCGCGGCGGCAGGGACGCTTTGGGCAGCGGTGGCCGTGCCGCGCAGGTAGGAAGCGGCCCCGCGGCGCTGGTGCGAGCGGGTGGAAACTGAGAGGCCTGAGGGTACGGGCAGCAGCCGGCAGGGAATCCCCGCTGGGCCGCGCCGGGCCGGGCAGGGGCTGCGGAGCGGAGCCCAAGGCCTGCCCCGTGCGATCGAGGCTCCCTCAGCCGCCCGCCTTCACCGCGCAACCGGCCAGCGGGCTCCGCGCCTTCCTCCCCGGCCCGGCCTGCGGGAGGGAAAGGGCTTCCGGCAGGCCCTCGAGGTGGCTGTGCCACAGGGTGGAGGGTACTGGTGAGGAGAGCCGGGCGGTTGCAAACACCCCCGACCCCTGTGCTGCTGCACATGACCAGTCCAGTCCCCAGTACGTGCTTGTCCCCCAGCAACCTACTGCCTCACACCAGAGATTCTGTCTGAGCCACTAAGGGCCTGGGCAAGACCATAATAAAGCCATACTTCCATTTTCACACCCTTTTTTTCCCTCGTATTTATGGCTTCATTTCAACAGCCAGAGGTATCACCATGGTTTTATCATCTGTCAGTTTACCCTGTTTGAAATCGTGTGCTTTTGGCTGCTATCCTGTCCACAGGCAGTATGCTCCATAATTCAGCTATCGATTGTGCAATGAAACACTTCTGTACTCCGTTTGTTTGTTTTCGGTCCGTCCCTTGGTAAGCTCATGTGATGCCAGCTAGATCTTGTATTACAAAAGATGGTCAATAATCACCCCCTGCTCACTTTCTCCATGCCTCTCATGATTTTATTGACTTCTATCATAGCCTCTTTAGTCCAGGCTACAAAGAATCCCTAGTTTATTCCCAGTATAAAATATATCTTCAATATTCCATGTTATACCCTTTCCAATTCTATTTCTTATTTCATGAGAGAAACATAACACAGTATTATCCAATGTTTTAATGAAGTTCTCAATTTTGCTGTCTATGCTTTTCTTATTAATTCTTAACCTAATTTTATATGCATTGTACTTATCATCCCAGAACCTGTAACTACCTCTACTGGTTTCTATCAAATAACAAAATCTACACCTGGTTCAAGTAGGCCTAATTTTATGAGAAGCTGTACATGTGAAATCAGGTACATTCAAATAGAACCATTCATATGCTGAAATGATTTGGCAGTTGCCAAAACTTCAGCTTTACTCTCTAGATCTTATAATAAGTTGTGTCCAAATATGCACAAGCATTATTAATGACACAAACTTTAGGTATTTGTATTATTTGTCTTTGTGTAGAGCAAAGTAGAATAAATATAATTAAAGGGAACGCTGTATATGAACTTCTGGAGAGACTCCATCATTCTCAAGACAGTACTTTTAACAAGTTCGTAAACGTTCACAGACAGAAATGTGATTTTTAGCTTGACAGTGACACAACAACAAAAAGCAAGTAGCACATGGTTTTGATAATTTCCTTCTAATGCTTTTGTTAAATGGAAGGGCTCTCAATTCTTCTGTCATTGCAAATTGTAGTAAATTGCAGTGCTAAATTAGTAATGGACACAAGCTTGACCTTCAACCATTCAATTAGGCAACTCATGAATCATTCTGTGTCCTCACTTCAGACAGCATCTTTTGTGGCACTGAGAGCTAATTCACTTTTCCCTGGTGCAGTACCTAGCAACTTCACGACTTTGGTTTATAACTGTAAATGTTTCAGTACACTAAATGATTAGAACACCCTGTGCTTATTTTTTCTCTTGAGACTAATGTTGAAAATATTACAGGCATCTATAAATAAGCTAGGCTACAAAATGTCAAAGTTGTCAAACATTTACTTGGACTTTAACAATCAAATAATGTAACACCATGTTCCACTGAAAACTGACTGAAAAATTAGACTGAACATATTTAATGGAATTTTTGTATTCACAGAATCACAGAACGGTTTGGGTTGAAAGCCCAAAATTAAAGCTCATCCAGTTTCAACTCCCCTGTCATGGGCAGGGACACCTTCCACTAAACCAGGTGGCTTGAAGGCCTGTCCAGCCTGACCTTGACTTTTAAAAACCAAAATTTATGGCAATCTCTATGACAATTGATTTTCAAGAGCTGGGGTTTTTGATTGTTTGGTTGTTGGGGTTGGGGGGGGGGGGGGTTGGGTAGGTTTTGTACTAATAAATTTTTCAAATTATGTTAATTTAAATGTAATTTCCAACCTCTGTCCAATTCTGGACAAAAATGCATATTAGAGTCATTTCTAAATAAGCAATAGAGAAATATCCCTAAGAGGATAGGAACTAACCACAGATTAAAGAAATTATCTTTTTGTCATATCTTCAGACAGTCCTCTAATACAGACACCATTTTTTTCATGGTTTTCTTGATAGGATTTGGTACTTCGTGTAAAAACTTAGGGAGTGAAAAAATACCAAACCGCTGAAGCAAGAGGTAACTTCTGAAAATACCAGCTTTTACTTTACACATTAAGAAACATTAAGATTTTTGTTCCTTTATTTCTGTTTTGAAGAGGAGGGGTGCAAAAGATTGCTCTTCGGTAGCTATTTAAAGTTCTCAGTGCATGCTGGTTTCCTGCAGTGAGCACCTAGGGGTTAGTAGGTTATTTAATCCTGTATAAAAACCCAGCTTTGCATACATACTTTGTGAACAGCTATGGACTTGGTAATGCTTCCAGAGAAGTCTTTAGAAGTTCTGCCTTTGCTTTCTTTGAAGGCCTTACATATTTCTTAACCACTGACAATCATATGCCCACAGAATGACAAATGGACAGAGGCGATATGGTGTTAGGGGTATTGTAAAAGGAGATAATTACCTTGTACTTTTCTATCTGCTTTCCAGTTGGTGAGGTTCTGTGTATCAGAGATGGAACCATGAACAGTCCTACCGGTTGCTCTGTTCGTTTGTGATTCTTAAACATCAATACTTTTTGTATTAACATATGCACAGTCACCAGTACTGCCCTTAGCTGTATAGTGCTGAGTGTGCCTCTACACCTGATTCTTTCAGTAAAGTAGGAAGACCTGCATTACTGGGAGGCAATTTTCAAACTGTTTTAACTGTATAAGATACTTGAAGTCAGTTGAAGGAAAAGGGATGTTTTTACTTGCAAATTATTCTACTAAACATAGGCATGTGACTTATCTCAGCCCTTTGCATTTCCTCTATTCATGTGACTTATGGTTTAGGTTACACAGAAGAAAAAACTCAACATTTCCAAATCGGCTTTGTTTCAGTGTATAATTAGGAAATGGTGAAATAAACCAATGTGACTGTAGCATATATGAGATGGTTCATATAGTTCTTCAACTGATTTGTAGAACAGCTGGCCTTTCTTCCTATCCTGGGGGACTCTCTTTTATCCAGAGGTGTGAAGGTTGATTTCAAATTAGTCACAGAATCCATTTATAAAATGGGTCACAATATTTTTTTACATAACATGTACAAGGAGATGGATAAGAAATAGCTTTGCACTTTTATTGTTAAATAAGGGAAAATTAGCCTCTTTTAACCACCTGAATTGACATGCACTCTAAGTTAAATAGCCTTAAGTGTTTCAGTACTATAAACTATGCATATTTTTCAGTGTAGAGGCTTCTTTGAAAGATTATAACTGGGAAAATATATTGAATATTAAACATAAATATATTGCCAATGTTTGTAATGTTGTACCTGAGAAAAAGACTGGTAGAAATAGGGCAAACTCCTAACTTTCTTCTTTACATTCACTATACATAACTTGTGAGGGCTTTTTAATCTTCCAAAAACATCATCCCTTACAATGCAAGAGTTTCATAATTCTGAAACATTCATCTGTTTGGCATTGGTATTATCATTACCTTTCGGAAAAAGGGTAAGATTAAATTGCTAGTTTTTCAGATGGATTAATGAAGGGGCTGTATTTGCAAGAATGACTGAACAACAGAGAAATGCAGTAACATTCCATGGATGCAGCTTGTCACCTGTGGTCTGCATGATCCAGAACAATAGAGAAAAGAGCCTGAGGTTTTATAAGTATATTTTTCTATTTTGATTGGAATGAAAAAGTAAAATGCATTACTGTAATAAGACTGTCAGACTCTGCTTCCATTAAAGTCAACGGCAAAATTTACCTTTAATTCTAGGGAAGTTAACACAGATTCCAAAGACAGGCTATAATCCATGACCTTTATCTGCCATCAGTGGTCATCTCCAAACTAAAATTCAAATTGGAAGCTAAAACTATATTGATTGCCTCTGGAGTGTTTGAGAACTGTGTTATAAAACAGAAAATGCTGTTTCTCAGTCTGGGAATGTCCATCCCAAAGTCAAGATGACCACTGAAATTGCAAATTCACAGGCCATGGCATGTTTGTTTTAATGCTTACACTGGTTTAGGCCTTCCATTGGGAAGGTCTTAAGATATAACACTTATTTTATAAACTCACCATTGCATCTTAAAGCATCCTGGCAGTAAATGTGCTGTTCACATGTGCAGGCAGACAGGCCATAGATCCAGTAAGGCTTAATCAGAAATAGTTAGGTCATGAGAAAGTTCTTGATGGTGTAGCCTTTTCCTGCCTTATAAGTGCATCTGCTTTCCTCTTGTGTTAAAATTAAAGTAACATCCAAATAATGTAACTGCTCTTTAGACATTTAAAAAATAGTTCCAATCCATTTACAGTCTTAAAAAACAGTAGGAACATGGAAAACAGAGGACATAAACAAACTGAAAGTCCCATTGTCCTTATCCCAGTTGAATCCCAGCCTCCAGCTGTTAAGTAAAAACATCAAACAATTCTTTATACTTCTAACAGAATTTGGACTACCTCGATTTAGTTGTTCTATCGGCTGCTGTGTGTGTACCTTCCACATGATGGTGCTGGCAGTGTATTTCGTGGTGGTGTGCTGTCCTGTCTGTACTGTGGGCAGCCTGTACTGCATTTCCTCCTTTGCAATGTAAAAATTGCTTTTCTCATCCTTATTCTAGTTATTGGGAAGAAGGAGAGTAAATGAAACAAGAGTACAGAGCATCATTTCCAGCTGTGTGGTTGCTACATGCTACAATAATGCATACAGCTTCTTTCCAAGTTTGACCTCCACAGAGCCACACTGAAAAATTAACTTGGAATAGAAAAGTTTTGGATAATCAGTGTCCATACTTAATCACCTTGGAAAGGAGCAGTATTTCCATCTATTACATATATCAAAATACATTTTATGGTTTGCAGTTATGGAACATACCTTTGGCTGTGTATGAACTTGTCACTATAATAATAAACTAGATAAAAGCATGGGCAAAATTCTCACTCATGCATGGTGTATTCCATTGTCTGTTTGCAGTTTGTTAATGATATGTATCTTTCTCTAGAGAAATCTGAAAGATGTCCCAAGCAAAGGCAAAGAAACAGAAAGGTGAAAAAAAAGCTAAGAAATCACCAAAGGGAAAAGAGCTTGGTATGTAAGGTACAGAAGCAATGAAACAAACAATAATAGGGTCTCACATAAGAGCTACCTTGATTATTTTGGGCCATTGTATGTAAGTAAACATGAGATAAATTAGAATATGTTATTTTATATAAATGAGAGATCTACAATTAATGATTATGGTTTTGTAACCAGTATATGGAACATAAGAAAGCCACATTGCAATATTTACACTTTGTCTTGGTAGTTTAGATTAAATAATTTGTGGTGTCATAATAACAGTATTGAATGGGAAATTGGGAGGCTTAATACATGTTAAGTGGGGAGATTCACAAAAGCTAACAACCCAGGGAGAGAGCATCAGGCAGAGGGAGGTGTTCCGAGAAGCAGGAGTTCAGGTGCTCAGGATCACGCTGTACAAGTACAATAACAGAGCTTGAAAAAATACTAACGTCTCACAATTTAATTTCACAGTGCATTTTATTGTGGGTTTTTTTCTGAGACGTGCTGAGGTGCTATCTCACTTGTGCCACTTATAAAGTGTATATATTAATGAAGCGTAAGGCTAATGAGCCTTTGCAGTCATTTTTCCCAGTGGCACGCACATTCTCAGAACAGGTGGTGATGTTCTCTTGCTTGGCTTTTATTTGGTTTGTTTCTTTTTTTTTTTTTTTTTTTGGCTCTGACAGCCACCTTCCTGAAGTTGCTTTTGCCTTTTAATCACTTTTCCCCTCCCAGCTGATTAATAGCTGCTGTGCTGCAGAGAATATTCTGCACATCACTGCTAATTTCTTCCAGTCCTACTTTGCTGTGAGGTTTGCAGACCCTTCCTCAGGAGCTGAAGAAAGCCTTGCTCCAGCAGCACCCTGCTACCCAGAGCAAGCCTGCCCACCTCACCACAGTCAGAGGGGACTCATGTCCACTCCTGCCTGCACATCTGTCAGTTCTGCTACTGTCTGATGTTAGCAAGCCTCGCCCATTTATCTCCTTTTCACATAGTAGCTGCCCAAAGCAGGTACTATCAGGCAGCAGTCAGTGCGGTTTTCAACCATGGAAACTGCAGTGTGGACCACAAGATGACAGATTTCTTATGGTTTCTGTCTTAGGCAGACCACCTGCTCAAAATAAAAATGAGTTTTAAATCTCCATAGTTTCAGAATATGCCAACATCTCTTTTAAGATACAGAACTATTTTGAAAGGCTTCACTCATTTCTTGTGTTAAACACGAACTGAATAGAAAGTACTGTGTTTCCTCTTCACAGTTTACTTTTAAACATACATAGAGATTTTAAACATTGCCTAACAAGAAAAGGACTGTATATTTATACTTAACTTTGTTAGGAAGAAATCTTACTGGTAATATCATGTCTTATATTTCAGATGAAAAATATGAAGTTGATCTTTCTATGGCTAGTATAGGTAAGTGCTATGATGACTGGGCTTTCGAATAGTAGTTTTGGAACACTTCAAGCATTTTGAAGCTTCAGTGTTACTAAAGCCAGGAAATAAAATCGAAAGATTTTTTATGAATGATAAAATTTAGAAATTATGAAGAATTGCAGCTATTACAGTAGTGATTACAGTACCACTTTCTGAGTAGCAGGCGGTGCAGCAAGGAATGCAGAAACAGGTTTGGGTTTGTAGATGTTTTTATCTTGGTTTGAGAGGATCTGAGACCAGGGGAAATGAAAAAGCATCACAACAGAAGTATAGGGTGCAAAATGTTCGCATTTAATAATAGTCAGGCAATGGAAACAAAAACTTGAAATATTTTTATAATTTCAAAACCTTTCATCTTTATCAAATCATGACTGAATTTGGTGAGAACATTATTTTGGCATATCACTTGTGGTTTTTAATCATAGATGTCAACAGACATTGAGTAACGTATTTTGCTTTGTAGGGGAAAAAATCTGCCATTTAAAAGTCGCAGAGATATCAAGCATTTCTTTTGCACTTCCTACATGGGTAGAACAGGTACACACACATGTGGATATGAAAATTGCACTTTGATTAGTGTCACCGAAATGGCTAAGCTGCAGCTAATGAAAATGCATGATAAATGATCCCTCGGATGAGAAAAGTGTTACTTTAAAAATGAATTAAAATTTGTATTTTCCGTGTTCCTGGAGAGACTTCTTTTTGTCAGTAAGAGAGAATTTTACCTCCACCTAGTGGCAAGTAAGGTTATAGCCGTAATAGCTGAACTATTGCTAAAATCTTGTTGCTAAAAGCAGGAAAATAATGCTACTATAAGCAGTCACTGTCTCTGCATGGTATCTCCTTAGCATAAGATTGGCAAGTGTTCTTTACTTCTCTGAGAGCTTCTTGGTCGTTTGTGAAGTTCTCATAGCTCTAAGAGCTGCTGACTGTTACAAAAGACAGGATACAATATACCATCAGAAAAACAATGTGAAGCCTTTGGTTAGATGCTACGTAATTTTTATGGGAAAAGAGCATTCACTAAAAATGTTCATAAGAGTAAGAATTCCAGTATCAATCCCTTATGTTACGTATTTTAATTTGGATCATTAATCTGTTTTTAACCTGGACTTCCAGCAATAGAGCATTAAAGAAAATACACTTTCTGTCCTACTCTGCTCCCTCTCGTAGTCATGTCTATTGTATTTCTGCTTAACTTTAAATCATGCTCGTATTGTTTTGTTTTACACTGAAACCTACATCTCTTTGAGAAGACGAGGGTTTTTAGCATTAGCATTTGTGGAAAGGCTGTATGCTCAATTCATCATTTTAAAAAATAACATCATACAAGCTTCTTGAATAAACTCCTGGTTAGGATTTTTTATTAATTAAAAAAAATAAAATCTAATTGCTTGGGTGTATTTTATTTGAGACCATTAGGAATGATTTTCTGAAAAAGAATCACCTATGAATCAGCTAATTATGTTTCCAAATTTTCTGTAGCTCCTAGCTACAGCCAGTAGCCACATCACCAACTCTGAGCACTGTGATATGTACAAATATCTTGTTCCTTTGCTCTCCTGGCCATTGTGCCCTGTGAGCCAGCTGTGTACAGAGAGGATAGAAATGACATTCTCTTTTGGTGCACAGCCCTAGGTTTCTGTCCTCTGTCCATCCTATGAAATTTAGTTTGCAAAAGGAAGTCTGATATTTTTGCTCCAATATATTGAAATGTAGAGTGTATCTATAGTGTTGCGGTTCATGCTAGGGTTTGAGTCTGCTTCCTAATAACATCCTAATGAGGCCTCATGCCCTTGGCTAGGGTAACCTGGGAATCCTGCAGATCAATGTTTGCAGTTCCTTAAAGGCATCAAATGTTTCAAGTCACCCTGGAATAAACATTTTTTCTGAGCCTGGTCTCACAGCCAAATTAATAAGCAAAAGAATCTAGGTCTTGGCCTTATTACCTACAGAGAATAGAAGTCAAAAAGGCAAGCACAGGGACTCCTGAAGATAAACAAGGCCTGACTTGGTCTGGTCTTATCAACAGTGAGCTTGAACCAAATGACTTTCAGAGGTTTTTCCCAATCAACATCCCTCTGATTTTGTATTTTTTGGAAGCATCCACACAGAAATCTTGAAAAGCACCAAAATATCAAAAGGAAAGTCATGCAATAGTGACCACAGCTTGTGAAGTAAGTTAACTAATGGACTGTGCATGCTACAAATGGATTGTGTACGCTACAAAATTACTAGTGAATGCTAAGTAAATAATAGTTGGTATAGTGCAGGGGGTGACAGAAGCATCAAGCATGCCATTAATTTTAGTGGATGACTATAGCAAAGCAGATGCAGTAGAGAAACAGTATTGAAAAATTTTAAAGGATAAATGTCAGATTCATCAAACATTATGTATTACGTGATAGCCTTATGCAGATATTTAGCTTCCTGAATGATAGACATTAAGGAGCATTTACTGTTTTATCAGTCCTTGTTGGCTTGGGTTAGAAATGGCTTTTCAAAACATGCTGAGCCAGCTGGTCAATATCATCATCTTAGATATATCAACTTCAATTTAAGGCATACACGAAGATAAAAATACCACAGGTGCTGGGAATTAAGACAAAATATTAAATAACTCAGACTAAGAAAAGAAAATGAAACAAAGATTATAGAAAGTATCAACTATTATTACAAAATCCAGCCCATTTCAGGACATAAAAATCCCATGTACTCATGTCCCTAAATCTTTTACACTTCCCCGTTTATCAAAAAGATGAACATCTGATAGCCTTCTCAGACAAAATATTGTGGCCTTCATGCAGAATGCTCTTACTATGGCAGCTAAGACAGAGCATGACTGCTAGCATGGCAGTATTGCAAAGGAAGAAGTGAGCCTCTTAAGCAGCAGGATTCGACTAGCTGGGCCTATAGTGATCTTAAACACAGCTGTTATACAAGTTGGAGGGCAAAACATGTAATATGGGAAGAATCAGTGCTACATACGTACAGCTGACACACTTAACAAGAGGCACTGGGTATTACCTTCAGACTGAGTGTTTGCAAAGCGCAGCTTACAGGTAACCTAACTGCATCCAGCCTCACTAGAATCAATGAAGATTAACACTGCCAGAGGTAGGATAAGAAATAGCTTGTTCTCAGTTAGTACAAATGAACCTAATGGAGGTCATGTATGCAGAAAACAACTGCTATATATTCTCCAGCAAAGGTGAAAATAAGTGTCTGACTTGAATCTCAGTGACCTTGCTTTAGTCTCACTTGTTTAGTGCAAAAAAGACTCAGCTGCACTCAGAACTCCGTGAGAGGAAGATGAAAGTCCAAAATCAGAAAAACATCTTTATTTGAGAGGGCATTGAAGCCTCACCTAGATCAAACATTGGCTTAACATGACAACATTCTACAGCAAAGGATTAGAGTGTATTGTTCATGGGCTCTCTTTAAGGCAGTTGTGTCCTTAATGTATTAAAACCACTCTATTTAATGACTCTTCACTGAAGTTCTTAATGACCTGTTAATCAAGAGGAAAAAAAACCCCTTATATTAGGAATAACATATTCATTAAGTAGGAAGTGTGAGGTAGAGTCTTTTCCAAGATTAACAAAATGTAATACAATTTTTACCCTATGCCTTCCAAAATACTGAAAACTAAGCTGAGAGATTCAAAGGCATTCTGCTAGGAAACGGTAGAGTTATTAAAGTGCATGTTTCAAGGAATTTTGCTTTCTTTTACAGGCCACCCAGAAATCTTTCCTTTAGTTCTTACTACACAGACCCAAGCAATTTTCAATTGCCGAGTTGATGAAGATGTCACAGAAGAAAATTGTTTCAAAATCATTAAAAAAGAGGACATCATTCAGGACCTGAAAAGAAGAGCTAAAATTTCTGATTTTTACCCTATCAAAAATGTTATCCTGGTATGTAGCTTATTTCGTTCACACTTTAAGACTTCATGCTCTCAGAGTATAGGATAAGGTTTGACCTTGTTTGACCCTGTGTAAAAACACTAATGGTGTAATATCCAAAGGCTATAGGTCTTTGACCATTGTCAACTCAAAGTTTCTCATGGCTAACCATGCACAGTTTTGTTTGGGTTTTTTTAACTAACTCTAGATTTGATATATGCTAAAAGTAACATAAATATTACTAGTTTTGATTGTCTGAACTGGCAGAGCTTCACATATTCTGGCCTCACCTTATTCACTGACTATTTATTGAGAATCATTAAAACAGTTTCTTGTCAATTGTTGGTTTGAAAAGATTAGCTTGGTCCCAAAATAATTTTTATTAGAAAATAAAATCCATCTATTCTTTTCAATTGGCACATGTAATCCTCTGTTAAGACTTAAAAGATTAATCAAAGATACTGAATTTACACTAGCAGTAGCTTTGCCAGTCACAGGCTCATGTCTGTTTTATGTGTTATTTGCCTTCAGTGTTGCACTGATTGTTTTAATTAAACTAGGAATATCCAGGGGAAGAACTTTTGGTAGTTTTAGATGCAAATTTCCAGTATGGACAGAACTTTTACCTCGTTGCTTCTGAGGAAGCCAAGGAAAACCTTCTGAAGGTAAGAAAATACAAGCATCGTTCTTTCTATGAGTATTTCAGAATCTTGTCTAAAATATAAACTGATACTGTATTTGTAAGAATCTGATGTGGTTGGCATGCCAGAATGTTCCTCTAACGGTTAATCTGATCAAAGAAAAATATGTGTATCACTGTAAAAAAATGTCTTTTATACTGAGAAAGACTGAATTAAATTTTTGTATTTTACTTCAGAGAGCCACTCTAACCCCCACTGCTGCATTTTGTCATAAGCATAAATTTCCTCTGCCAAGACCCAGGTTTCTTAGCAAGACATAAAAAGAAAAGATTATATTTGGCATCTTCAAAGAATTACACTTTTTCTTCACAATATGTATGTATGTATTCTTTAAATCATACTTCAGCATGTTCTTGAGTTCTAAATAATTCTAGATACATAGATTTCCCCTTGTGCACTGCATTATAGGAGAAGGTTTGTGGGTAGGTAGATTACAAAATTTTTCAACATGAGTTTGTAACTCAGCATCAGGAGAAGAAATGACTAATAGAAAAGCAAATCACAATTCCAGGCAGGAGGGCCTGATGTAGGAAACCGCTACAAATTCTTTTTTGTATAACAGTGATTTGCTTTCAAGACAATGGTTTCTCTTTAGTAGTTAAATATGTAACATGTATTGGAAAATTCTAATGCACAAATGAGTGAATGGGACCTAACCGAATCATACCCAGGGGCACAGAATAGCCAGACTTGCTGCATTAAGATAAAGAATGTGTGGATAAAGACTGAAAACTGTTCTTCTAGTTCATACTTACATTTCAGTAACAGTTTTGAAAAAGTACCATTTCTCACTGTTTGATGTCACAGCCTCCAGAAACTGCAGAAGAAAAACAGGAAGAAAACAAAGAAGAAGAAGAAAATATAGAGGAGACTGTAGAAATCCAACCTTACAGGCCTCCTGTCCAAAAACCTTGGGTTTCTCTTGGCAGCGAAAAGGAAGTTGAAGAAGAATCTGTTAAAGACACTGTTACAAAGGTCAGAATCCACCGATCTTAGTCAAGCAAATATATGTTAAAAAAAAGTATTTTACATTCCTTAAAAACCAGTCAGGGAAAGGGAAGTTGCAATCCTAAGTTTGCTTGGGGTCTTTCAAGAAGAAAAAGAGAAATATCTCAACTTTAAAAAAAAACTGAAAGTGCTGCAGTTGCAGATTATTTTTTTTTCTCTGAATTCTCTTGTATTTAAATCCTGCAAACAAGGCACATGAGACTGCATTGGACATATCTACTTTTTAAGCTGTAAATTCAAAAGTCCTGATCATCTCTGATCAGTAACATCTCTGCCACTTTTTGCTCAAATGACTATGTGGCCAAATTACAAGTTTAGTCACTTCAGTTATATTCTAAAGACCTAGTTCTATTTCCATGAAGCCCAGTGTACTCTTGTTTCATGATACGGATGGCATTTAAGAGGCATGCAACACTTTCAAGGGCTCTACCTCAGAAAAAATGTTACTGACTACAGGTGTTACAAGCTGACATTACAGAAGGACACAGAATCATAGAATCAACAAGGTTAGAAAAAACCTTTAAGATCATCAAGTCCAATTGCTCCCCAGCACTGCCAAGGCCACCACTAACCCATGGCACTGAGGGCCTCATCTGCATTGTGCGCGAACACTTCCAGGGATGGTGACTCCATCACTGCCCTGGGCAGTCTGTTCCAACACCTGAGCACCCTTTGGGGAAGCAATTGTTCCTAATACTTCATTAACTTCACCTACATGTTATACTGAGAAAACTATGTCCAAAAAGTAGATCCACTCAACAGCTGCCACCTAACTTGTGATGTGTGGGGCATCCCCAAGCATTTAACTGTCCATCTGTGATTTCTACTCAATACCTAAATCCCTGTTCAGGGAAAACTGGCCAAGTTTTGACAGTTCTCAGCAACTGGACATGTTGCCATTACTTAAAAAAGATGTCTGACTGTTCTACAGCTAATTCACAGTCATGAAATTCAACGCACATTCACAGTCTAAGTATTCTTGTACCCTGCTGGCAAGGTCTACTCAGAAGTATTTTTAGCCTTCATTCCTTTCCAGTTCTGTGGGAGGTACTGGGAGAAAGTACCTGGCTATGTATCCAAGACAAAGCAACAACTTTCTACTGCCTGAAATCAAATGCCTACCTCTCTTTGTGGGTAGAAGTCAAACAAAATCCCTTGGTTCCTAGTTCTCGCTATAAGAAAACTCCTCACTCAAGATTTTCGTGGATCCTCTTCATTGTACTTTTCTCTCCCTAAGCTGTACAAGGGAAGGTGAAATACCTCACCCAATGTTGAGAACCGCACTAAGAGGTCAGAGCTGAAAAGCCACGTCTTGGAAGTCCAATGCAGTATTACATAGAACTGCAAATCAATCCTTTAATTAAAGGAGCAGTTTTGATATTATGTGAACTAGAAAGTATAATTCTCTTATCCTTGTCATGGTTTAAACAAAAGTCATCCATAAATCACACAGTCGCTCTCTCACTCCCCCCCCCTTCTTGCCCTCCCCCTACTCCTGGAGGGGCGGAGAGGAGAATCGAAAAGAATGCAACTCCCATGGGCTGAGATAAGAACAGTTTAGAAACTAAGATATAACACAAATCACTACTGCTACCACCAATAATAATAATGCTAAAGGAAATAACAAGAGGAAAGAATACAACACCTCAACACCAGCTGACCAATAACTCACCCCACTCCCCCCAGCAAGCACCGACCAATACCTCCTCCAACCCTGCAGTCCCTAGCCCTTCCGGGTAACTCCCAGTTACATCCTGGGCATGACGTGCTGTGGTATGGAATACTTCTTTGGTCAGTTTGGGTCAGGTGTCCTGTCTCTGCTTCTTCCCGGCCTCCCCTCCTCCCTGGCAGAGCATGAGGCTCAGAAAGTCCTTGGTCAGACCAAACATTTGAGCAGCAACTGAAAACATCGGCGTTATCAGCACTGTTCCCAGGCCAAAAAATCAAAACACAGCACTACACTAGCTACTAAGATGGAGGAAAATGACTGCTACTGCTGAACCCAGGACAATCCTACTAGCCAAAACATTACATAAAGGCAACTTCTTGTTTTAGAAATATAAACCAGTCTTTTACTACATATGTCATAGGTTATTTATATGAGCATTTCAGTTTCAAAATGTAGAAATGTAAGTAAACTCAGCACAGAAATCATCAATAGAACTAATTCCTCAATTATATAAATGCTGCCATTTTACAAAACACTTTCTCCTCTGCTAACTTACTGAAATACTTCTTTTCCAGATTAAGTATATGATTTCTCGAGTACGCAGGAAGTTCGGTGCACCAATTACATTTACTGATAACAATGCTTCAGATGTAAAAGACAGTTATGTTGAATGCACATCCTATGAAGACAAAACTTTCAGCATTAAAATGCTTGAAAAAGATGTGGGCATACAAATGGTTCCCAAAGTACAAGAAGGTAGTACTCAGACAAAATGGTAAGTGTGAGAAAATATTTATCAGCTTATTTATTAAGCTACACACTGTTCCTGATCTCAATTAAAGTTATGTAAATTAAATCAGCTCTCCTGGAGTTTCTCATACTGATTAAGAGAACAGAACTGGATGGTCTGTTTGTATCTTTCTTCTTTCACTTTTCCAAAGAGTTTCTAGAAAAAATGAATAGATTTAGCTTCTAATTTTACACATTACATGGGCTTCTGCCTTTGAAATTGTTTCTATACTTATTCACATTGAAATTATTCCAACTGGTTAGGACCTATCCAAAAAATGCAGCCACCCAGTATTTTCCTAGACAGTTGTCAGATGAAGAGAAAGAAGAGTGTCTGTCATCTGAGAAGCTGAAAGAATTTCTTACATCAGTACATTTAAGGTAAAATTACAAGCAAGAACTGCTGTTGGAATGTACCATTGGTCTGGTCAAATACTAATTGTTTCTATATACCTTTTTGGTTTGGCTTTGGTGGGGGAATTTTTGTTTGGTTTGGTTTTCCTCTTGCTTCTTTTTTAATATTAACAGATACTAAATTAATATTTGTTTCTATGAAAATTAACATGAAGTCTATGCCATATAGATGAATGACCATTTAAGTGGATATTAGAACTGTTAAAGATGATAGTGTTACATCACTATAGCTGCAAAGCAGATCTTTCAAACACTGCTCACTGAAGCAGAGGCGTATGCAGAAGAGCAAGGGTACTGTCCTAAAGCCCTTAGTCATGGGACAAATCCCACTTATCAGCATTTTTTGTGCAAGAATTTAACAACTGCACTGTACTTGATCCACACTAGAACTAGAGTTAAATTCTTGTTACAAGTAGTTATTTATATTTAAATGGAGAAGGGTTTCCTTACAGTGATGCAGCACTGAGGAATAAATACTTTCTCTTTTTTTTTACCACTGTGGTCATCATTTTGCGTAAAACAAAAGATGCCTCTTTAAAGAAATATTTGTGATTCTACTACTGAGCAGTCACATCTGGATTATTAAGAGTGTTAACTGTTCTTTCCACAAAACAGAATGGAAACTGCACTGCAGCAAAATGAAATTATGAATCCTTTTTTTGATGACTGGAAGGCCCTAGCAGAAGATGAAAGCAGATCTGGTGGCAAGCCAGATGTTTATCTTCAAGCATACCAATCATTTACAGATCTGCGCTATCCCAAGGACAGAACTATTAGCTGTGTTTCCTGGCATCCAAACATTGATGGTAATGCAGTTAAAATACTGAATTGAGACTTGAATGACATGTATTGTGAGAACTATAACATATGCATTTTTCATAAAACTATCAACTTTCAGATTTAACACCAAAACTGATTCAGTATGTCTGTCTCAATTGCTGATTTAAGACAAAGTGGAAAATGAGGCAGACAAATTTGTAGAATTCAGACAGGCCATGCAAAGTCCCTCACACTAAAATGTACGCAAAGATCACAGGAAAGGGAAATTTCTCTCATATGAGACTCAGTTAAGTGGGGCTCCAACTGTGCCAGGTCCTTCTTGTGGCTCTGCAAACTACTGTCTTTTTCCCCATGGCTGGATCTTGTATGCATGCCTAATACTTGCTAGGAATGTTACAGCCATAATGGGACATGGCTCTGCTGAGTGCCAGGGAGTGTAACGAGGCATACTAAATGTCTCCTCCCTGCCATGGATTATTGCTCTACACAGCCAAGCTTAAAGGCACAATTAAGTTCTATATAAATGTCTTAGCTGCACAGCATACTAACAGCCAATATTGCAGCCTTGCAGAAAATTAATTCAGCTACAGAAGATTTCATTTCATGATGGGTGCCAGCACTAGAAGCCCGTCCCATCATTTCAGGTGCAGTATTACCCCATTCAGGAGTAGCAGCAAAACCCCTGAATTTTATCACGAAAGCTAGGTTCTATGGCTCATTGCTGAATCACTTAAAGCAACAAAACCAATTTCCTCAGAGTTGATCTGTAAAGAGAACTATATTAATACATGGCTGGGGTTTGGGGGTTGGTTTTGTTTTGTTTTTCACTGCATTCAGAAGGTACAAGTCACTCAGAATAATTAACACTGGCTTGAAACTTGAATTGTCTCTTCTGAGAAAATTTGTTTTCTCGCTCAGGGATCATAGCAGTGTCAGCAAGACAGAGGCTTTCTTATGAAGAACACATTAACCTTGCTGACAAGTCATTGCTGCAGCAATCAGCAATTCTTGTCTGGAGTATTTCTGACCCTCTCCAGCCTCAGGTATTTCATCAGCACTTTTCAATATGTCAGGCATTTAAACAACGAGAGAACAAGCAATCTGAGTGATTTGTATTTCTCACCTATTTTGGTTTTCCTTCTAGCTACTGTTGGAGTGTCCTGAAGACATCTACTGCTTTCAGTTCAGTCCAAGCGATGCAAATATCATTGTTGGAGGCTGCATCAATGGACAGGTGTTCATTGTCTGCTTATGAATAGAATTGTAACCCTTAGTGACACCGTCTCAGAAATTCTCTGATCCTGCACTGAAGTTATGCCTGGATACTCCATAGCTGAGCCATTACTGTACGGTCATTCTTTGTAGTACTGGAATATAGGTCAAGCCGTAGAGACTCTTTTTTGTAGTTGTTGAGACAAGTGTAGCCTTTTACTGACAGCATCAGGCTGAAGAGGCAATACTTTAAGGACTTTGATATTTTAAAGACTTCCTAAGTTCTAGTGTAGAGAGTGAATTTTCCCCAAGCCCCCATGAACTTTATGTGAAAAATACATTTAATATAAAGGATTGAATAATTCTTAATATACTTATTTCTCATTGCAGGTTATACTGTGGGATATTTCTGAACATGAAGAAAAGCTGCAAAATACAAAAACTGATGCTGATGGAAATGAGGTAACAGCTGTTAGTATGATAAATGCTTCCATTCTTGATTGTAGTACATCTGTATGTCTGTGGGGGAAAATGGGTGACAGTACCCTGACTCAAGCCAGTAGATAATCTTTGCAGTCAGGTACGAGAATTGATAAGAAACTTGATGAGTTCATTAAATAAACCCATTATCACACTATAATTTCTAACTCATTGGCCCATCTTAATAGCTTTACTGCATTCTGTGCAGACTTAAACTTCAGACTGTTCTTTAATGAACACCAGCATGTACTCAACTGTTGCCTTATGAAGCCTATCAAAAACGCACAGCATTTGTTGCTGAATATAATACTGAAAATTACTCTGGAAGTTTATGGACAGGAAAAAAGTAGCTCAGAAAATGAGAAGATTTCAGTGAAAGGAGACTATAAAGGGAATAAGTGGAAGAGAGACCTAAAAGCAGAGGAGGAACTAATAACCTAAGTGGATGTGCATGTGCCTGTGGAGCCACATCGGACCTCTTTTTAGAGCTTCCTATTCAAAGGCCTGTTTTGCTGTTTTCCATTTTCTTTTGTCCAAGGGGAAAAGGTAGGAAGGTATTAGACCCCTAGCAAATTCTCTAAACTGATCTGAAATCTGTGAAGCAGCATTAACAGTATGTAAAGTAACCTTTTGTCTTTGACAAAAGCAGCAAAAGAAAAAAAAAGAGAAAAGCTCCTTCTTAGTAAGAAGGAGCAAAACGGCTCCTGGTAAACCCAGGACACAGGTCTACTACTGTATTTGGGAAAAATACTGATATTTCTTTTTAAAATATTTCTAGCCACCAGCTATGGAAGATCAGCGGAGCAGCAGAGAGCCACCCTTAGTGAAACACCGTGCGGACTCTCCTATAGAGCATGCCCATAAAAAGCCAGTAACAGATATAATTTGGCTGCTAAATTATTTTCAGGTGAGCTTAAAAATTTACTTTTCGTGGTTTCCTAGTATGCTACCTTGGAAATCATACTGTAAACTCAAGATAAAATATTAAAGATTCAATTATTTGTAACAGCCTTTTTTATTTCTCACTGCATTTTCTAAATATTTAATAACCTGCTGCCACTTGTTCTGTTCACTGTGCTTTACAACTGTGCTGTGTTCTCAACCTGATACGAATCTTCTCATACTGGAAAAATCTCTGTAGCTTTACTGAAAATTGTAGTTCAAAGTTATAATAAGCATTCCATATCTAAATTATGCTGAATATCTGCTGCGAGCAATCTAGTCTGCCATGAAGAATTCAGAGAAATTATTTCAATTACCTAAATATCTAGGCACCCAAGAATGGTGTTACTGTAGTTACCTTGATTCTTCTAGGTGCTGCCTGTGTACTCAAAACTTAGGTTTTCCATGACGGTTTTAATACCTATAGTATTTAGGGTATATGTAGTTAAAGGGTCCAATGCTATTACAGGAGTATTGGATGCTCATTTACTACCAAAGTACTGCAAATGATTGCTCAAATTAATTCCAAATGCAAATGTAGGCAAATGCAAAATAATGGCAGTGGAGAAGCAGGCCAAGGAGAAGAAAACTGAGATCTTTAAAAGGTTTATGCAAATGAACATATCAATATTTTTTAAAACAAATTTTAAGACTTCATAGATACTGCAGTCCTTAGCAACATTACTAGAAGAGTGAGGGAGAGGGTGCACATGTATCATGAAAAGAAAGCTGATACAATTGTTCATTATTAAATTATGCTACAGTAGTACCCATGGATACAAATCAGTACCAGATATAAAACATGAAGAAAGGGATTGGATAGCAGAATGCCGTGTGGTTTTTGTTGCTTGGGTGGGTTGTTTATTTATTCCTAGGTTTAGAGTCAGAAAGCTCTTTTCATGTCCATCTGGAATAAAAGATGCAGGAAGCCCCTGCTTGATAAATAATACTGACAAAGGAATCACCTTGTCAATATTTAGCAACATGTACTGGAACATTTTGCTATGCAAACAAGGAATGTGTGTCAGCCTTTGCACAGCATTGCAGTTTTTATGGCAAAGTTACCAAAAATTGCAGTTTATTATTAGGTATCAGTGAAAAAGTATTTAAAGTTATATCTAGAACCTAATTCAGCTTTGCATGGTTGTGAGACTACCATTTTGACTCCAGTAGGCAACTCATGAAGGGAAAAATGTGTAGCTGAAACTTTGCTGCATGGTTGATAAATACAGTTTTAGCCAAAATATATGGTTTTTATATACTGGAAATTATATTTGATAATGGCACAGCCTATAATCATTTGTGTGTGTGTGTCCCCAACACCTTTCGTTTGTTTTTCTGAATAAATTAAATTTGGTATAAACCAATGACTACTTGGTAAATGATAAGTACTATAAAACCTGCAGAATCCCACATACACAAACTAAACTATTAATAATTAACACTTGAAGGCACCATTCCTGTCTCGCAGCATGGTCTAGCTGAGTGACAATTCGAGATGACCCATGGTGTAAACTTGGCAAAGAGATATCACTCCCGGTACATTTCACTGTCTGAGATAAATTTCTCAATGATTTGCTCTTTGCTTAAGATGGATGAAAAAACGCTACAAACATGGCAACCTAAGGAGGGCCTGACTTGCAGTGGTGCCAGCACATATTTATCCTGCTGACTTAATTTATTAGTTTAGGTGTTCTGCAGGCAAAGCTGCTCTCAGTTCACTGTAAGTACATTTGTAAAATAGCTTGACTTTACAACTACAATTTAATAACTCCTGATTTTCAAACATTGCCCAAGCAGAAATACTGACTTAATTTCTAGAAGTCACATTTTATGTATGGAAGTACTTAGCAGAATATGATTTTTGTCTCTAATAATCTTCTCACCCTGTAATTATTATTACTGTTATTTTTAGGACAACCAAATGGGTGCTGATTCTGAAAACAGAGCTGAAATTCCTGTGCAGTTTGCAACCTGCTCCCCTGATTGGTATATATAATACATACTCTACAGGATGTCTTCCAGTTTCCTTCGGAAAGCTGTATGGAGCATACTCCATGATTTAACTAGCATACTTCTGGATTCCTATCAGCCTATCCTGAATACTGAAATTCTGTATGCAGAAGACAAGCACATAAAGTTTTTGGCCAGTTAAGCCCTTTACAGTAATGGCCTTAAGGGTTCATTAACTAAAAAAACCTCAGAAGTATACATTAATATTCTGTGTATAGCTTAGAAAGAGTGCTGATCACACATGCCTTGGCCTGGAGAGCCACACCTCCAGGCATACATTGATTATGTGACTTGGACAAAAAGCTGTTAAAGATTTTGAGGCCACAGAAACACTGTAAGCTATATTTTGACTTGAGGAATTAAGTGTGCAAAACTATTCTGTATGAATCACCTCTTTTGTAAAATTAATAGTCATGATGATTACAACCAAATATTATCCTGTGTGAAAGACCGGAAAGGGGGCAGAATGCAAAATGTAGAAACAAATGTTTAGCTTTCATGATGGCAAAACACTTAAGACTTCAAGGCTGCATAGCTGGGCTCAATCGTATTTGCTAGTTACAAAAGGAGGGTCAGAGAGAGCAGAATTTGGCAATGATACAAAGTTGTTTTCTCTAATCAAATAAAGAGAAGACTTCAAAGAATTAACTTAGAAGAATGACAGTAAATATGGCTGTTAACAAGTTTGCAATGTAATGCAAGTAATGGATATGGAAGAAATTTAAACTACCCACACACCAAGACTCCAAATTAAGAGTATTTGGCTAAATTAAGAGCAGAGAAATCACTGTACTGGCAAGAACAAGCCTTGAAGAGCATAGGTCCCTGAGCAACTCCAGTTAGGAAAGGTAAAGAGATGTCAGCAATGAGGAAAATTATCTGTGAATTAATGTCCAGAGTAGAGCAACAGGAACAATCAGAGGGCTGAAAACTCCAATGAGATGACAGATTCAAGTGAGTGGGACCATTTGCCTTGAATGTCAGGAAATAAATTGTTACTTGCAAGAATTAGGAATGAGGTTCAATTTGGATTTCTAGATTACCTACTGCAAAGCTCTGTCCAGCTCTGTCAGCCTCCAGTAACTTCACCCAGTAACTTTCCATAGCAAACTGTATGAATGCCGTCTAGCTGCTTTAGTATAGTTAACAACTGATGAAATGGTGTGTAACGGAAAACATGCCATCATTAGCAAAAGAAGCAACTAGGTATCTAGCATTTGTCTGCTTTTCAGAATCTCTATTTCTATGTAAAGTTTGAACATGAAAGGCTGAAAAAAGCAACTTTAAAATGTATAGAAAACTGCATCTGACTTTGAAACAAAACTAGAAAATAACATTATACAATCATTTTGCAGCTCAGTATTATTTTGGGATATTCCAGACACCAAACTTTCTGAACAACCTTTATCTAAGAAAATAACAGAGATGAACACGTTTTATAAACCCCGAGGTGGTCCAGATACTTCTAAGCATCTAGATCTCTCCTGGAAACCTCTCATAAAGGTACTGTACATAAATATAGAACAGAAGGATTAAGCCAAACTGTAGATATGGCCAGAACTCCATAGCAATGTATTCTTTTGCTCCCCAACTCTAGTTTTTCCAGCAAATTGTGACTTCCTTGTGAATTTCCTTCTAATCATGAAATGAAAGACTTTAACGTTCCTCTGAAATTTCAGTAAAATGCACTTTGAAAAGCTAACTCACAAGAAAGAGCATGGCTGCCTCTTCAAAACTGATGTAGGTGCAGAAGTAGTTGTATTAATAATGTAAGTTCCTGTCAGCCTTTTCAACAGCTGTGCTATCTCAGTGGGTCCCAAGTGTGTCCCAAACTGTGAAACATGGTCATTGTCAACAGAACCATAATCACTTGCAAGTCAGAAGTCAGTCTGATGAAAATGGTCGTAACAGTTTGTGAAAAAAGTGAGGCTAAAAATAATCTGTTAGGTTAAATATATATATATATATAATATAAAAGTATATATGTTGGACCTGCTGATCTGTGCTGCTCAGAATAGCTGTAGCTGGTACAGTTGTTGAATAAGCATAACCACTGGAGCTAGATGGGGGGTTTTTTTGCTAGAAACATAGCAAAAAACTTACAGGGAAGGATAACACAAGAGAAACCACAGGTTTGTGTTTTCTTTGTGCTTGCACATGAGGCAGCAAATACTGTTTGTGGAATATTACAAACACATGGCAAACTGAAAAGATCTGTTCCAGCAGCAAGCCATTTAGTCTTGTACCTTAAAGATCTGACAAAGTGAGTTAGCAAATGCATTTGTTCTGAACAGATAAACCTGTGCAAAAGTGGCATCAACCAAGAGTACGGTTCCACCAGGATTATTTTAAGGGTACTGCACTGCAATTTCAAGAGCTCAGGTAATATTTTGATTACACCTTATTGGAGAAAATGTTTTTAATAAACTTATATTTCAGTATATACATAATGAAAGCTGAGCAACACAATGTTGTATAGGCATCTGGGGAAAAAGGTTTCTGAACTATATTGGTATTCAAACTGCAGCATACATGTATTAACTACAACAATATATCCTTGTATTGAATACAAGAAGAACAGTTCTGTATCCAAGGTAGCTTGGCCAGGTTTCACTTACTGATGCAAGTCCCCTACCCAGTCTCTTTATCCCTGAGACACTATGTCCTTTTCAGCCCTTATATAACACTATTTTTGGAAAAATAACCCTGGAGTGACAGTATTGATTTGGAGAAAACTCCAGGAACAAACTCGCCAACAAAGTTTTCAAGTTGACAAGCAGGTATTCTTTATTGCCGCGCCGAGAGATTTCTCCAAATCAGTATATATTTCTGTCGTATACATATATATGTAGGTATTTCTGCAGTGCTTTGGACAGAGGTATCACTCTTCAGAACTTTACGTTCTGTAGTAAATCGGTTCTTATTATGGTACTTTGTGGTAGGGACACACTGCTAATCTCTCTGTAGAGCTGGCAAGCTAACATACAGGTAGCCCAAGAGTCGAACTACCTGAGAGAGTGATTGCAAACCATGCCAGAAAATGCCTTTCTGGCAGCTGAGTGGCTGTGGCATAGTTGCACACTGCTCCTCCACAGACTGTAGGAGGCAGGCTGTGCCATTCCCTGGATCAGAAATGTTAGCTCCTGGCTGCAGCAGCTAAGGGGGGATGCATAAGGGCAGTTCCCATGGAGACACTGATGCTATGTAAAGCTGACGAACAGAATGGTGCTACCCTAAGTAGTTATCTGTGTATGGGAAGCACTAACTTCAGAGCAGTTGCAGCAATCGGTAGATGCCACCAGGAAACAATTAACCTACAGTATTGGTGATTTACTTGGCAGTCTTTCTTCATTTCTCTTCTTGAAATTCCCCTTAGCAATTAACTACCTTTATAAGACAAAGGATTTTCTTGGTCTAACAAATTCCAGTGTATAATAGATGTATCCATCCTGTTTCCCAGAGAAGGTGTCTGCCAGAGAGACGAGCAGAAATCTGAAAAGGATAAAGGATATCTCCACTGATTTTTTTGTTGGAACTGAGGTAAGTGAAAATAACAGGTTACTAATGAAAATGTTAATCCAAGATACACAAAGGACTGAACAATTAAGTAACAGAGCTTTTACAAATGTTTGGACTTGCATGTTTCCTTCAGGTGTTCACTAAAAAGATCTTTCTAGGCATGCCACATTTTACTCCCATTTCCATGCATTTAGCTACATGCATAAAATATAATAACCACCCCAATATTTGGTAGACTGTGAACTTTTACTTCAAGGACAGAACTAGAAGACATTTCCAAGACCGAGGGAATTATGGATGACCCAGGGAATTACAGACCAGTCAGTCTCACCTCTGTGCCCGGTAAAATCTTGGAGCACATTCTCCTGGAAGGCGTGCTAAGGCACATGAAAAACAACAAGGTGCTTGGTGACAGCCAGCATGGCTTCACTAAGGGGAAATCCTGCCTGACCAATTTGGTGGCCTCCTATGATGGGGCTACAAAACTGATGGACAGGGGTAAAGCAGTTGATGTCATCTACCTGGACTTGTGCAAAGCGTTTGACACTGTCCCACATGACATCCTTCTCTCTAAATTGGAGAGATATCAATTTGATGGATGGACCACTCGGTGGATAAAGAACTGGCTGGATGGCCACACACAAAGAGTTGTGGTCAATGGCTCGATGTCCGGCTGGAGACCGGTAACGAGTGGTGTCCCTCAGGGATCGGTGTTGGGACCGGTCTTGTTTAACATCTTCGTCGCTGACATGGACAGTGGGATTGAGTGCGCCCTCAGCAAGTTTGCCGATGACACCAAGCTGTGTGGTTCGGTTGATTCACTGGAGGGAAGGGATGCCATCCAGAGGGACCTTGACACGCTTGTAAGGTGGGCTGATGCCAACCTTATGAATTTTAACCATGACAAGTGGAAGGTCCTACACCTGGGACAGAGCAATCCCAGGCACAGCTACAGGTTGGGCAGAGAAGAGATGCAGAGCAGCCCTGCGGAGAAGGACTTGGGGGTGCTGGTCGATGAGAAAATGAACATGAGCTGGCTGCAGTGTGCGTTCGCAGCCCAGAAAGCCAACCGTATCCTGGCCTGCATCAAAAGGAGCGTGACCAGTAGGTCAAAGGAGGTGATCCTGCCCCTCTACTCTGCTCTCGTGAGACCTCACCTGGAGTATTGTGTGCAGTTCTGGTGTCCTCAACATAAAAAGGACATGGAACTGTTGGAACAAGTCCACAGGAGGGCCACAAGGATGATCAGGGACTGGAGCACCTCCCGTATGAAGACAGGCTGAGGAAGTTGGGGCTGTTCAGCCTAGAGAAGAGGAGGCTGCGTGGAGACCTCATAGCAGCCTTCCAGTACCTGAAGGGGGGCTATAGGGATGATGAGGAGGGACTCTTCATTCAGGACTGTAGTGACAGGACAAGGGGTAACGGGTTAAAACTTAAGCAGGGGAAGTTTAGATTGGATATAAGGAGGAAATTCTTTCCTGTTAGGGTGGTGAGGCACTGGAATGGGTTGCACAAGGAAGCTGTGAATGCTCCATCCCTGGCAGTGTTCAAGGCCAGGTTGGACAGAGCCTTGGGTGACACGGTTTAGTGCAAGGTGTCCCTGCCCATGGCAGGGGGGTTGGAACTAGATGATCTTGAGGTCCTTTCCAACCCTAACTATTCTATGATTCTATAAGACATATCAAGCTTAACTACCTGCTATCAGGAACCAAACTGTATTTCAGAACCTGTAAGATCAGTGATTTTTTTTTGTGTGTTTGTATTTCCCGAAATGCCAGAAGCAAACCTTTATACTACAGTTTTCCCCAAAACTTATTTCTACCTTGGGAAGTCCCAACTATTCAGAGCCCTCTACTTACCCAACGTACCTAAAATTCCAAATTTTTTCCCACTTCTGAGTTCATACGGAACTGAAAATTTGGCTTGTAGCTACATTTTTGCCTCTGATCACCTTTTACCCAAATACTGGAGCAATGCATGAACCAAGCAGCTAAATCTGCAGCAAAATCTGCCTACATACATCATGGTAATTAAAGCTGTTTTGGCAATAGGTAACTGAAAATTGCTGTCGAGAATTTTAGTGCTTTTTCATTCACTTGCTGCAAGTCTAAGTTTTATTTGCTCAGAACATATTTAATGATGGTTATGATTAAGTATAGTCACAGCTTAAAAACAAGTCACTTTGATAAAAGCCACCAAACTCCAATGTTAGCATTTACTTGATTTTTCCGGCATCACAGGATGGAGAAATTGTTTATTCTGACTGGAAAATTGAAATCGAGAATGACCTGCCAATACCAGTTAGTAAGTTCAAGTTTCTTAATATGTGTTTAACCCTTAATATATTGCCAGCTTTAAAATATTTGCACCTATACTCTGTCATTTTAATGTTCTTGCTTGTCTGCTATAATAGTCTGTCTCATTGATGACACCAGGATTCAGCAGTACACCTCGGAAGTGTGAGCAGTTTAGCTGTCATGACAAAATAGCGAAAACCCTCTCCAGTAGCATAGGTGCATCGCTGTGTACTCATTGGCACAGATCATTCAAGTAACTAGATTTGCAGTAATTACAGTTCCTATACCTCGTCAGCAAAAAAAATGAGGCTAGCATTTTTTAAGTGTGTGCTGGTTCCTGCACTCGTTTCCCACCACGTAACTCCCATTGTGAAGATGATCACTAAAGCGCTACTTACAAGCAACTGCCTTTTTCATTCCATTAGACCAGAAGCACACTCAGAAATACGCTGTCCACACTGAAACTATCAACACCCTCCAGAGATCTCCGTTCTTTAAAGACATCGTTCTGAGCATTGGAGGACGGAAGTTTGCCATTTGGAAAGAAGAGGTTACAGTAAGCTTCCTTTAACACAGCTGAAACATAATTACATGACAGAACCATAATAGCCTCAGAAACTGTATTTTCAGAAATGTTTGTATGTCACAGTTGGAATTAAATTGGGTATAAGAAATGCTTTTCACATCAGAAAACAATTTTAGAAATAGCATTGTAAGCTTGCCTTTTACAGAAAACAAATGAAGTGACCTTCTTTCATTCCAACCTTGTGAAAACTGTAGCTTCCCAACGAATTATTTCTGCTCCTAGGGAAAGAGAAGAATAAAGGCAATGTGTGCTAAATGAGTTTGAAGAACTCATTTAGGACACAGCCTTTTAACTATGTGAAGACAAAGCAACATGGAGGGTTTTACGGTTCTCCTGTGCTACATGTGGCAAAATCTCAAGATCACAGATTTTAAGAGTGGACAGATTATAAACAGACTACCTTAATAGACTGCAAGTGAGATATGAGGTTTTTACTTCCCCACAATTCTCTTTACCTGCAGATGGTGATACCAATTTTACCACTGATACAATTTTTGTAATAGGATCATTTAAATTGTGAATGTTCTTAAACAATAGGAGAATTAAAGTAGTGAATGGATAGTACTGTTCTACTGTCGGGTTTATCTTTTATTTGTTTAAAAAATTCAAGTATGGAGCGATCCTTCAGTCAAGCTGCTCTTCAGGAAGATACACTGCAGGACGATGGTCCTTAACAAGACCAGGAGTTTTCTTCATTGGCAGAGATGATGGAAATGTAGATATTTGGGACTTGCTGAAGAAAACTCATGAGCCATCTTATTTCCAGAACATCTCCAAATCAAAGATCACGTTCATCATCCCCTGGATTGCCTCATGTATGTTGATGGTGATGGCACTTTACTGAGCCACCCTGTCTGCATAATGGCCCATGACTCCAAGACACACTGATCTTACTACAGATGATCTTCTATAATAGATAAGTACATACTTCCTCTAACACTGCACTGTATGTACAAAAAGGCACACATCAGTTCCAAGCATACTATCACAGCATAAAGCAACTGAAAAAAAAAATAAACTTAAAAGTATAAACCTTAAAGCGAAATTAATTTCTTAAGAAAAATAAGAGAGCAATAAGGCTGCCTTTTTGCTGCAGAGAACAATAAACCAAAAAGACCACAACAAGAATGAACCCTGTGTGGCTTGTGTTTGGAGGCATGTGTTACTGTTGGAATTTACATTGCTTATATGTTTTTGTGAAATATCTTTCAGCAAAGCAGCACTTTTTAGCGGTGTCTGATGATCTTGGAGTTCTGCATGTTTTGGAAATCTGTCAGGCACTAAGTGACCCTTTGATGAATGAGGTTGGTAAGAATTTTTATTCATCTCTGTGACACTTTATCCTGAAAACTCCACCACAGAAACAAGTCTGCCTGGAAAAACTTCCCTTTAAATGGATGGCAATAATCTGAGATCAGTATGAGCATGTTCTCCAAAGACCAGCTGTACCAAAGCAGGCTTTGCACAGAGCTCACATAGAAAGCACCTAAAGGAAACCTGGGTGGCAACTGGCAGAACTCCAGTGCTCCAACATGGCTACATGGAAACACAGTAAAGACTTCAGCATTTTTTGCCACATACATAATATGACACCTAGCTTCATGCATTAAAGCAATGCTATATAGGGCACACTTATGTAAATATACTTTTTTTATTTTTACACCTTCTTGTCCACATTTGTATCTTTTTTTTCCCTATAAATCTGGTACTACAATTTACACATCTGAGTGTCTGGTTCTAGCTTAGTTAAAGCACATTTAGCCAACTGTTACTAACATCACCTAACATTCTGTTTTGGAATAAGAACTACCTGTACCAGACAACCATGGGAACAATGAAAACAATATTAATTTATTTTTATTTCCCCATAATTTTCAGGCTATCTTCCCCCACCGCCACCTCCCAGCCAAAGATCAAGCTACTGTTTTAATCTCACCCAGTCTAGCAGTCTTGCCTGCTATCTAGTCTGTTATTTTTACATCACAAGATCTTCTTCCCATTCTATCCCAGTTTTAAGTTATGCATGCACTTATATAGTTTATAAACGTCTCATAAAGGTCTGCTGTGTGCAGAACCACAGTATGTAGCAATGTAGCACCAGGTCAGCAGCCTCATTTTAGTAAAAGTAACTTCTCCAAAGCAAGGTAGGACCTAACCAAGTGCTATAATGTGAGGAAACACACTGCTTTTCCCCAACTTATGTATGTTTTAGAGCTACACTATTTAAGGCACAGAATTATTAACCCAGGAGCAGTCACTAATATTTAGATTATATTGGTTTAGTTATTTCAGTGCAGGTTCCTCAAGCCTGATCTACTGACAATCAGTGTAATAAAAATTATTTAACTCCATACATATATATATCAAAATCAATTGCTTTCAATGCACATCTTTATATTGCTTTGCTGCGAATTATTTGGATAAACAGGTATCTGTATTCCCAATATAGATAACCTAATACAGTTCAGATCACCAGCAACAGTTCTGTGTCTTTGCATGTGTAATGACCCTTGTTTGCCATTTTTTAATAGCTTGACAGTGTACTTGATTACTTTGAAAGAGAAGTCAAATATCTGAAGTACTGTGAACAAGAGTTTCGAGAGTATCAAGACCTTCAAGCCAAAACAGAACAGAAATCCATCTGGAAGCACAAAGGAAGAAAACAGTATGTTATACTTGGAACTAAGAGAACTTTGTTTCTTTGGGTCTTTAAAATACACATCTGTTTCACCAGGCAGGATTTCCCATAGTATTTTCAAAAATCAGAATGGACATAATCAAAATAGCTTAGCAGATCCTTATTTCATATTTGGAAATCTAAGGAGTGGAATAGATGGTCCTAGTTCATGTGAGTTCAGCTCCTGCTCAAGTGAAACTCCTACAAGAGAATTAGAGCCTACAGATATTTAACAACTATGAATTTGCTTTTCTTTTTGCATCAGTTATTATATCTAAAAGTTAATAGTTTGGCAACTCCTCTATAAACCTTGCTTCTTCGAGCCTTCCATTCTTTATTCATGCAAGAGTTTTGCCTATCCATTCTTTGGTAAATGGTGTAATAATACCAACTAATCCATCAAGGAAATGACAATTCAGTTAATGCAGCCCTAGGTGACATCTGTTTTCATTAACTTGTGTTAGCACTGATACTATCCACTGGAAAGCAATGGGGTTGTGTACAAGTTTCAAAGCTTGTTGCCTGGCATGTGTTTTTCCTTCAGAGTATGACTACATAAAACAGAAGATATGAAGGAACAAGAAAATGCAGACTATATGTGTTTCTGGACTTGAAGCGGATACTAACGGATTTAGGACTAGAAAAGGAGCAAGAAATACTTTTGTCATCAGATGCTTAGCGCCTGTTTGGAACCAGCCAGCTTTTTATTTCATGACCTCTTCATTTCACCAGAACATTTTCGGCTTCAGAAATAAAGCATTTTGCAGTTATACTAACGATGTGGTTACAGAACAACTATTCTTGGCACGCTTGTTCCGCTATCTTTCATCAATACTGTTATAATGAATGTTCTGTCTAAATAATAGTTTTTGAAGTTCTGGGTCTATCTGGACTCTAATAAGCCGTAAAAATCTTAAATACAACTCAGCTGTTGTATTTAACATCACCGCATGCTATATCCATCCCTCCAGTCTACATCCGCCTCCACCTGCTCCCATCAGAAGGGAAGACATTTTCTACTGCAGGAGCTGCATTCACATAGGCCACCAAAGTTCTGCTACTCGGTTCCTGCACGTTCCTCCTCCCCGAAGTATTCCCTCCTTTTGAAGACTCAGGGGCTTTACGGTTTTGTTGGGGATTTGTACGGGACATTTTCTGCTCTGGAGCTACGGTGAGCGAAAGCACCCTAGGGCGAAGAACACTCACCTGCGGCTTCTGCAGCCCGTGCCCCCGGGCTGCCGCGGCAGTGGGGAGGTTTTATCACGGTTACTCATCGCTTCCCCCCGGCCCGCGCCCAGCCCACCTCCCGCCCTCCTTCGTGTCCGGAAGGTCCTGCGGGGCTGGCCGTGCGCTGTGGCTGCCGGGATTCTGCCCGAGACTGAACGGGTGTTTTTCAGGGCATCTGGTAACCCTCTGAGGAGGGGTCTGAGGTGGCCGGACCTCCTGGAGCGGCCATCCGTACTCCCTGCAGCCCTCTCCCGTGCACTGCTGCGGTGCAAGCAGCAGTTCGTCCCCTCCCCGGTAGCTCCGACACTCCTCTCGCTCTGACGGTGACCGGTGCTTCTCGCTCCTGGGCTCTACCCCCAGCCTGAGAAGTCACTCAGGACAGATCGCCCACCGCCCGTTGCTCAAAACAGCTTCTGGCCCCCAAACCCGCTCACTTCTTCAGCACAGAGCAGCACCCCCCTCCCCGCTCAAAGGCCCTCCACAGGCGGCCCGTTCCCGTCCTTGCGCGAAACCTCAGCGCGCAGCTCCCCGAGCTCCGGTGCGCGCAGGAGCCTGCGGACCGTGGTCCGAGGGGCCCCGTGCGCACTCTGCCTGTCGGTGTTCGCGGGAGCTCACAGGCCCCTTCCTCCAGCAAAGCCGCCTCTTCAGCAGCGCTCTCATCGCCATCGCTGCGGGTACCCCTGCCCCAGTCCTCCGGGATTGTGCCCGCAGCCAGCTTCCGAACTGGGACAGTACCGTGGTGGAGTTGTTGTGCTCGCACCAGCGTCATTGTTCAAACAACCTTAGTTCAAACAACCGCGTTCGCTCTCGTTCCAGTTCCCCTTTCAAACAGCCCGCTCCAGCGGCTGCCCCAAACCGTTCCTTGCGAGCAGCCCTGTGCCCGTGCCCGTGCCCGTGCCCAGCGCGTTCCCGAGGTGGCGCCCGTGCTCCCTTTACCGCAGCCACCGCAGCCGCAGCTCGAGCCGCGGGATCGCCCGTGGGCCCCGCCGCTTCCCCTTCACCCGGTAGAGAAGGGGCGCATCCCTGCCTCCATGACGATTCCTATGTGGTCACCCTGCCGACTATGCCAAGTTAAATGCCATGGAGCCAGCAAATTGAGGCTACATGAAATTTATTGTTCAAACTCAGTTAAAGCTGCATCAGTATCAGCTACAGGTTTGGGATGTCACATGGATTCGTCACTACACTGCTGAATCCTAAACTTTCTGACCAGTGATCCGCATGTGACAATCACAATCAGTCACCCAAACCTCAAATGTTACCTTAGACAACATACCAACCCAAGATGAGAGTCCCCAGCTGCAAACCTGCTGCACTGGGGAGGACTGACTCCAAATGGCTGCCCAGTGGGGCTCCTTTTATACCCTGATCTAACCTGAGCTGTGCTCAGACACGGTCATGTAGCCCCCATGGACTCAGGACCTAACTTCCTGCCCCGCACCCTCCGACCAACACCATGTGTATAGGGCAAGAGCTGCGCATGTGGGGAGCTTTCCTGGCTCCGTGCTGGAAAGATTTTGAGGGCTTTGGTCAGGGCTTTCTCAGGGTGGGTGCAGCTGCCGTGAGCCTCCATAGAAAACAAATGCAGCTACAGAAGATTTCATTTCATGATGGGTGCCAGCACTAGCAGCCCATCCCATCATTTCAGGTGCAGTATTACCCCATTCAGGAGTAGCAGCAAAACCCCTGAATTTTATCACGAAAGCTAGGTTCTATGGCTCATTGCTGAATCACTTAAAGCAACAAAACCAGTTTCCTCAGAGTTGATCTGTAAAGAGAACTATATTAATACATGGCTGGGGTTTGGGGGTTGGTTTTGTTTTGTTTTTCACTGCATTCAGAAGGTACAAGTCACTCAGAATAATTAACACTGGCTTGAAACTTGAATTGTCTCTTCTGAGAAAATTTGTTTTCTCGCTCAGGGATCATAGCAGTGTCAGCAAGACAGAGGCTTTCTTATGAAGAACACATTAACCTTGCTGACAAGTCATTGCTGCAGCAATCAGCAATACTTGTCTGGAGTATTTCTGACCCTCTCCAGCCTCAGGTATTTCATCAGCACTTTTCAATATGTCAGGCATTTAAACAACTAGAGAACAAGCAATCTGAGTGATTTGTATTTCTCACCTATTTTGGTTTTCCTTCTAGCTACTGTTGGAGTGTCCTGAAGACATCTACTGCTTTCAATTCAGTCCAAGCATTGCAAATATCATTGTTGGAGGCTGCATCAATGGACAGGTGTTCATTGTCTGCTTATGAATAGAATTGTAACCCTTCGTGACACCGTCTCAGAAATTCTCTGATCCTGCACTGAAGTTATGCCTGGATACTCCATAGCTGAGCCATTACTGTACGGTCATTCTTTGTAGTACTGGAATATAGGTCAAGCCGTAGAGACTCTTTTTCGTGGTTGTTGAGACAAGTGTAGCCTTTTACTGACAGCATCAGGCTGAAGAGGCAATACTTTAAGGATTTTGATACCTTAAAGACTTCCTAAGTTCTAGTGTAGAGAGTGAATTTCTTACTTTTCCCAATCCTCCACGAACTGTATATCCCAACTCAAACCAGTAGATAATCTTTGCAGTGAGAGACTAGAAAGGGTAAGAAACCTGATGAGTTTCTGAAATTAACCCATTATCACACTATAATTTCTACCTCATTAGTCCATCTTAATAGCTGTACTGTATTTTCTGCAGACTGGAAAAAGCACTATGGTGCCATGAGCATAAAGCCACTCCAGGTCCCAGCAGCGCTTTTCAGGTAACACAAACCACCATCACTTCTCATTTCCACCCACAGTAACTCTCCAAGGAACAAAGCAGCACTTCCCCAGGTAGTGCTGCTGGTACAAGAGTGTGGGTACTGCTGTGAGCAGGGCTCGGTGGAGAAACCCCAACCACCGCTGGAGCCGACAGCCCATGGGAGCAGAAAGCAGGGCATACGCAACAGGGAGAAAGGCTTTCTCTTGTTTCATCTCCTCTGCAGCTGCTTAATCCAGCAGTTACTGGAGAAGAAGAAATCTGCAACAAAATACTGCAAGTGATTTAATTTATTCTACTGTCTTTTGATCAGTATTTTACATCGTTGCAGCTTGGCCTATTTTTAATGGGCTTTTCTAACTGGAATTGTGACTTAACCAAGCAACACACCCCAAAACACGTCCTTCAGCCCTGCTGACAACACCTGTCTTATCAGCACACACACTGGGGGGCATACCCACGGCTGCCTGCGTGCTTGCTGGAGCTGTGGCCACAGAACCCTTCTCTATAGCGTCCTGGTGATGCAGCTCCAGCCCAGAGCAGTTCGCAGAGGCTGTTTGCAGACCTGGAGGATGTTTTGCAATAGAGAGCTGGCTACTGGAGTGAATAAATAAAAGTAACAGCTTGAAGGAAGGTGGGGGGAACACGTTTGGGGGAAACTGTCCGTGCCACTTTACCCAAGAGGTGTTTGGTGTCTTGTCTGTTCAACTTGATAGGCTGAGAGAGCTGGGCTTGTTCAGCCTGGAGAAGAGAAGGCTCCAGGGAGACCTCAGAGCAGTTTCCAGTGCCTAAAGGGGCTGACAAGAAATCTGGAGAGGAGCTTTTTACTTGGGCCTGCAGTGACAGGACAAGGGGGAATGGCTTTGAGCTGACAGAGGGGAAATTTAGGTTAGATTTAGGAAGAAATTCTTCCCTGTGAGGGTGCTGAGGCCCTGGCACAGGGTGCCCAGAGAAGCTGTGGCTGCCCCATCCCTGGCAGTGTTCAAGGCCAGGTTGGACGGGGCTTGGAGCAACCTGGTCTAGTGGAAGGTGTCCCTGCCCATGGCAGGGGGTTGGAACTGGGTGAGCTTTAAGGTCCCTTCCAACCCAAACCAATTGATTCTCTGATTCTGACTCTCACTAACATCAGCTGATGGTTTCTGCTGAATACTTGGAGAATGCTCAGCATGGCCTCAGGCTCCATCAACAGACATAGCCCCACACCCTTTGGGTACCCTTAGGGCATCCGTAGCAGGAACAGTAGCTCTCCCTGCACCCCCTGGATCCTGCATCCATCACAACTCCATCTCACCCAGCTCGGAGGGGTTACTGCCTGCAGTCCTGACAACTCACTTGCATTCAGCATTCCCGAGCCCTTCCTCCTCCTACTCCTCAGCCATCAGTAACAGCTGGACACCCCACACCGAGTTTTCACCATTTTCAGCAGCTTTTGCTTGAGTGTGAGGAAGATGATGGCAAAGGCCACCAGGAGTGTCAGGCAGGTGGGCAGGGCCAGCACCAGGTAGAGCAGGGCCAGATCCGCCGTCTGCCAGCGGCAGCTCTGCAGGACGGGCCCGGGCAGTGCCCTGGGGCTCAGCGTGCGGGAGCCGTAGCTGCAGGTCACCTCTTGCCCGTCGGGGACACACAAGCCCTCGACCCGCTGCAGGGAGTCCCACCAGCCCAGCGTGCAGCAGTTGTAGGGGTTCTGGCTGAGGTAGACCTCCCGCAGGCTCTTCCCCAGTGGCGCCTGCACCATGTCGGTCGGCAGAGCCGGGAGGCAGTTGTTCTGCAGGTTCAGGCTGCGCAGTTTCAGGGCACCCAGTGAGGTGGGGAAGGCAGTCAAGGAATTCCCTGAAAGGTCCAAGTGCACAAGGCTGCTAAAGGCAGAGAAGTCCAGGGTGATGGAGGAGAGACTGGTGTTCCTCAGAGACAACACCTGCAGTGTCAGAGCAAGGTCCTGCAGACACTCCGGGTCCCCAGACAGCACCTGATGGTTGTCAGAGAGGTCCAGATGCATCAGCCGTGTGCCCTGGAAGGGGTGACCACTTAGTCTCCTCAGACCACAGCCAGCCAAGGAGAGATGAGTCAAGGTCTTGACACCCCTGATGTCCACACAGGGGGGACTCTTTGCCTCACCTGCAGCAACTGGCTGGGGACAGAGGTCAACCTGGTTGTGGCTGAGGTCCACAGTAGTGATCTTTCTGGTGTAGGTGAAAACCCCAGGAGGAAGCGCCTGCAACCTGTTGGTGCTGAGGTTGAACAGCTGCAGGTTGGGCAGGACATCCCTGGCACCCACCTCCACCCCCAGCTCCACCAGCCTGTTCTGGCTGAGGTCCAGCTCTGCCAGCATGGCTAAAGGGTCCCTCTCAGACAGGTGAAACATCTCCAGGCAGTTCTGGTTGAGCTTCAGCTGGGTCAGGGAAGGCATCTGGGCCAGGAAACCCTCCGGCAGGTACCAGAGCTGATTCCGGCTCATGTCTAGAAGGCGCAGGGAGGAGAGGTTGCTGTGGCAGATCTCATCCCAGAGGCTGACTGTTGTGATGTTGGTGGAGTTGCCATCAATGAGCAGGAACTGTACTGTGACATCCGCCAGGGATGTGCCATTGGGAAGGCGTTGGTAGAAGCTCATCTCATTGTCCTTCAGCAGCAAGGAGTGCAGCTTGCTTTGCCGAGGCAACACAGGGAAGAAGAGGAGGTGGTTGTGGGACAGGTCCAGCACCTCCAGCTCAAAAAGGTCATCACTTTCCAGGGCCAGAAACCACTCAATGACATTGTTGCTGACATTGAGCACCCTGAGCTGGGTCAGCCCAAACTCTACTACACACGGGAGGTAGTTGTAAGCTATGTTGAGCCTCTGCAGCCTCTGCAGCCCTGTGAAAGCTTCATCAATCTCAAAGATGTAGTTCTTCTCCAGGTTCAGCTCCAACAGCTGTGTCAGGTTCGTGAAGATGGATGAGTCCAACCTCATGATGATGTTCCTGGCCACTGACAAGGACTCCAGGGAAGACAGGTTCCCAACCAAAACTGATACCATGTCCTCAGTGAGGTGGTTTCCAGATAGATCCAGCATCCTCAAAGCTGGCAGAGCAGAAAAAGCAGCTGCTGTCAGTGAGTAGTTGGTGAAGAGGAGGTTGTCTGCCAAGGAGAGCACATGGAGGCCTTGGCTCCTGAGGAAGGCACCGGGCTCAATGAGCTCCAGCCGGTTCTTGGTCAAGCTGAGACACCGCAACTGGTGGTACGAGAGCAGAGACTCATTGCCCAGAATCTGAATAGTGTTGTCATCAAGCAACAGCTCCTCGGTATCACCTTGAAGATCTGCTGGGACAGAGCTGAGCCATCTCCCAGTGCAGTCCATGGTGCTCTGCACCTAAAGCAAGAAGTGGATATGTAATGCCACCCTCAGAGGCAGGAGGTGGAGGGAGATGGGGAGGGAGAAGTCTGGGGAGCAGAGCGAGGATGGAGGAGGTGGCTCTACGCTTAGAGCCTTGGCACCCAGTCCAGTCCTTCACTAAGCTAGTAGCTGGGAGGGGGAAGGACTGAAGATGCTGAGGCGCCTGGGATTTTTCAGGGCAAGACCAAGCAGTTGGAAGGTGAGGGTTTGCAAGGGTGGACTTACAAGCTTGCAGCTGCCAGAAGATGTTGCCCAGGATGTGACTGCCCCGCTTCCCCATCCCAATGCCAGGAGGACCAGAAGCAGGAAGAGACCAGGGAGCGGGGCCTCCATGTCAGCAGCAGCACTCCTGCAGAGATGGAGACAGAAGTGAAAAGGTCAAAAACTGCTCGTCCCAAAAAGCGCAGGTTTTCCAGGGAGTCCATCATGGCAGTGGTGATCGTTGTGCACAGCAGGCCTCCTGCCCATGGCTGCTGCCTGCAAGCACACATCTCCCAGCATTGCCCCAGGAGCACTCAGAGGCAATGGGCTCCCAACAGGCCATATTGGTGGCAACCATGAGCTGCCCATGGAGAAGTGGTGAAGAACCCCAGCACTGAGCCCACTCATGCCATCAGGAGCCCTTGGAGGGTCCACCCGAGAGAGGGTGGAGGGCAGGAGAAAAGAAGGGATGGGGACTGGGCTGCCAGCACACATGGGAAAGGCACCATTGTCACTGCACAGCTGCTCACAAACACCACTGAGCTGCAACCCTTGAGAAGAGGCTTTCCCCCATGCCAGCACTTGGGTCTTCTGCCTCTGGTGCAGAATGCTCTCCCAGGGGACATCAGCCCAGCCACCACCAAGTCCCTTCAGCACCTGCCCCTGCCGGAGGTTCTCTCGTGGGGAGGCAGAGGGTCTCCAGCACAAGGTGGCCTGTTACTAACGTGGTGGAACCGGAGTTGACAGCATTTGCATCTGGGGAAAAGATGAACTTCAGGCAAATGAGCAGCAAGTTCTCAGCAAGGACTCAGCAAGTGGTGTCTTCATAACTGCCAGTGCTTGAAGAAGAAACGGGGTTACTTTTGGCAGCCCAGGTCAAAGCCTCCTAACAGAAAGGGCACAGGGAACATATCCTGGGTTGTCTCCTTCCTTGGGACAGTCTAAAGTGATAAGCTGGTGTTTTAATAAGTCAAACCAGCATTTATTATCCTGGTGGGGATGGAGAGGAAGCCCCCTTCCCCAGGCTGGAGCTGATGCTCAGCAGCTTGCACCATCCCAAGCCCATGGTCTCCAGTAGCACCTTGCACCAGACACAGCGGCAGGAGACCCTGCTTTGTCCTCACTGCAACCAAAACAATGGGGACTTTGGCTTCAGCTGGCCTTTAGCCCCTGAATCCCTCCATGGAAGCTCGCACATTCCTTCACCCAGCTCAGCCTCTGTGCCACCTAGCGCTGGCCTCCCCCAACACCAGAAGAGCTTTCATTGTCCCACACTCCTCCCTGGGGCTGCCGGGATGCTGCTTGCCCAGCCAGGACAGCGAGCGCAGCACCAGCAGGAAACCCCAGCCCTACAGAGGAGCCCACATGTGAGAGGTCTGGGAGCACCTGCGGTGCTCTCTACAGTGTGCACCAGCACCCTCCCGCACAGCCACGGCTCTTGGGAGCGTGGGCATCAGTGGTGCATGGCCACCACAGATGCATGGCCACCACATTCAAGGTGGCAAGGGGAGCTCCCCAAACCCCCCTGGCAGGGCTTTCCCCTGGTAGAGGTATCAGGGGGCAGTTACTCACTGCGTGATGTAGCGCACGGGGTTGGCCCCAACTCATCCTGCAGCCGGTGGCCTCTCTGCTGTGCTCCTGGGGCCAAGGGTAGGTGCAACCCGCTGGGTTTTCTCTCCCACCCGCGTTCTCGCTTAGTGCTAATATAGCCTTTGCGGAAGGAGCCAACGGAAACTGCAGTCACATGGAGGCAGAGAGCGTGGCCAGGCACTCTGCTTACTGATCTCAGCACTTACAACCCGGGTCATGCACTCGCACACAGCTCCCCAGCAAGGAGGAACCGTGGGGGCCGGGTAGGCAGGGAGGGAGATGTGAGGGGAACCAGCCCTTGTCAAGGGCCGTGTAGCTCCTGGCTGTTCCAGGAACAAGGCAGCACTGGGGCCAGCCCTTGCACCAAGACTCCTCTGCGCAGCCCCAGCAGTGAAATACTGCATGGGTTTCAGGCAGCAGTTAGTGACCGGGAGATGGGGGGTTCCTGCCTGCCTGCGCAGCCATGCCACTGACCCTTCTAGCACTGGAGAAAAGCCACCGGCTGGGCAGCACTCCCCCACATGGCAACTATTCCCGTGGTGTCCCTCTACTCCCCTGCTTGCTCCTGGCACCCAGCACAGGGGCTTCAACTGAAGCCAAGGGATGTCCTTCCCTCAGGGAAAGAGGGAGGTGTTGTTATTTCCCATTGCATTCCAAGATGAGATTGAACATGTCCCCAGATGTGGACTCCCCGCTTTGGGACACCAGTGCCCTGCCCAGGTGAGACTCGGGGTGCTCAGATTCCACTATCTACAGACCTTTGGGTGTCCTGGGGCTGCTCGGGATTTCAGCAAACCCAGCACCCAGGGTGCAAGTCAGACCCACCCAGATACAGAGACCTCCCAAGTGCCAGTCCCTCTGCGGGTCAGCATGAATGGCTTTTCCTACAACTGCAAGGCAGAGACAGACAAAAATCCACATTTCAAGGCAACATGAACAGGGAGGCCCCGTTCCTACTCGTCCCCATCCATCCCTGCTCTCTGTCTCCCTCCCCACCCCACGTCTCCTCCCAGGGTCCTCATGCACACCCAAATCCCCAGCAAGCCCATTTGCCAAGGGGAAAAAGTTTGCCTGTATTTACCTAGCTGGGAAAGGGTTCAAAACCACAGAGAAAGGATTCAGCCCTGTAACATGACCTTGCCTGGTAGGATCAGCAGGTACTGCCATGAATGTCTGTGCTGCACATCCAGTGGGACCTTCTGCAGCAGTTGGGAGATCAACAGTGTTATTGTGGCACAGCAAGTATCCCACCAAGGGACATCCCAGCCTGGCCAGACCAAGTGGCCCCCAGACTCCTGCAGCCAGCACAAATGATGAGGGAGGGATTTTTTTCTGCCTTTTTCACCCTAAATTTAATTTCTTCTCTGGAAGGATCCTGAGCACTCCCATGTCACTCACAGAAAAGCCCTGTGGTTTCATTTCCTCCATTTTCAAGGAAGTTTGAAGTGTAAAAATCAAGAAGGAAAAGAGAGAAGCACTCCTCATCCAAGTGAACCAGAGCAGATGGCAGAAGCTCTGCAAGAGGGCAAAATTCCCATGATGTTGCTCAAGGTCACACAAAGAGCTGAGACTGGCCAATGATTACAAACACACTCCTCATCCCCAGATCCCTGCCACAAGCCCAATTCACACTAAAACCACTCATCTGATGCTCAGAGACACAGGAGCTGGCAGAGGCTCACTCCAGGGCTGGAAAGTCCTGGAGCTGTAAACCTTGAGCATTCTCACCTGTGGTAATACTCTGCTCTTGGGTGATCTGGAAGCTCAGAGGTGACCTTCTGATGAGATTTCCTTCATATGGTGCCACCAAACAAGGTGATGTCCCAAAGGTCAATCCATCTTCGTCCCTGTAGCTCAGGAGGGGCTGGGAGAGGAAACAATGTACGTCATCCCCTGCTTCATCCCCAGATCATCGCTTTGACTGATCAAACCCAAGCCAGTGAACCCCCCTTTCCCCAGCTCACTGACAGGGCACCATGGGATGGAAGAGCCCCCACAGCACCCGACCACCCTGTCCTCCACAGAAAGCAGCCGCACACCAGCGCTGGTCCCGCAGGGCAGCCACCAGCCCTGCGCTGGGGCATCTGGCAGCAGTGCTGCATTTCACACTTTCCCCACATCCTGCAGCCATGTGGCTTTGCAAACATCCCAACACTGCTGCTTGCTCCCCTCCTCTTCCTCTCGAGCAGCATCGTGCCCCCAGCCCAGCCCTCCTGGCAAGAAGTGGATGTGTGCTTTGAGCGGGGGTTATTTATTTTATAACAGCAGCGCAGTAAAGGGATAGGGATCGAGCTGCCAGCAGCTGCTCTTCTGATCACCTCTTCAGGAAGCTCCAACCCAGCTCAGCAGCAAAGGTGGATTACACTGAAGAGAATTCAGCTGCTTGGAGCAGTGTCCACATGTACAGCAGCAATTCCTGCAGCTGCAGGAGAGGCCTGGGAATCCCCGTACAGTTTTCCACCCACTAAGCTTCCTCCATTCCTCCCACCTCTTGCTTCCTCCAAATCATCTTTTTCCCTTAACAACCCTCAAATTGCCAAGAGAACCAAGAGAAAAGTTGCAACATGAGGGCAGCCTCTTGGTCAACCCCGGGCTGCTCCACCAGAACCCCATGGGAAAGGAGAAACTGCAACAGAAAACAGCAACCTCACCACCACACCTTAGCGTGCCCCTTGTTTTCCTGTAAGAAATGTGATTTCTTCCAAAGTGGAATCACCAACAGAAGGGTCATTCACAGCCCACACCACAGCAGGACCACAGCCTTGGACTGGTCAGGGTAAAGCAAATCAGAAATGCTTCTCCATGGGCTGCTGCTTCTCCCACTGTGACGGAGAACTGAAGAGAATTAAGCAAGTCATTCTGCAAGGGATGATGGTGCAAAGCATCCCCACAAAGCCTCTGGCTCCGCTCAGTCTCCAGCATTTTGCCTGACAAGGAGAGGATGCAGAGAGCACCCCTGCAATGACAGGGAGATGAACCAGCTGCTCCAGGAAAGAAGCCTGGGAGGGCTTCAGCAAACACCTATGGAAACAGTCACTATCACCTAACATCACAGTCCCCAGGCTCATGGGAAACTGCAAACAGAAAATATTAGGTAGGTTCAAGCAACCAACTCTGTCGCAGCAGCATCACACTTGCTGGACCTCCTCAGAAAGACAGGAGTGGTCGCAGGGTGAAGACCAACATTTCCCTCCAGCCGTTCACTCCCAGGCACTGTGGTCAGTGACGACTCTGAAAATTAAAGAAAATCCAACTTTTATCTTTAAATTCCACACCAAATTTCCGTTTGCTGTTGCTGAAGTGTGCACAGGCAGTGAAAACATATCAGGACGTCACTTAATTTAATCACCTGCTCTGGGAAGCTGAAGGTCTACCATATCTCAGAAGCTGCTGGTAGCGGCAGTTGCCTCTAATTTAAGATGAATTGTGAACATAAAAAAGAAAACAGACTGTACATTATATGGCCAAAAGGGAAAATCTAAACTGGGCAACTTAACTTTAAGCTACAGCTTTTGAAGTTCATCAAGCTAAATTTCTCAACACTCCACCCAGTTTATCACCAGGGATAACTAAGGACATGTCCCCTTCCAGGATGGCACAGATGCATTCATGTACATGGGCATGGCATCTCTGCAGCCCAGTGCTGCAGCTGAACTGGAGCTCTGCAAGCAGCACAGCTTCCCTTAGGTGTGCTTCTTGCAGGGGAAACCAAGAGACAAAAATCAGCAATTTATAATCAGCTTCAAAATCTTCTGCTTCCCCCTCCAGCCAAACAACCTGTGTGCTTGTTTACCTTGCCATGCTCAGTCTTCTTCCAAGGAAACATGTGCTAGCACTGACATTTAGCCACCAAACTACAGCTTTCAGACTCTGGTTTAGCAGCAGCCCATGTGCCTGGAATCCCCTGTAGCCAGAGCATCCTCCTCTGGGCTGATTCCACCCCCCACAATCCTGCTCCCTTTCCATCATAGCCCATGCTCTCGCTCTACAATTACCCATCTATCCACAGCCAAGCTCACCTTCACTCCTCAGTTTTCAGCCATCAGGAGCCTGCTAGTTCTTTCCAGGTGTTCTGGTGGAAAGAGGGGGTTCAAAGAAGGCTCCAGAATTAATTCTGTGTTGTCCTGAGCAAAGCTTGCCCACTTGCCTTTGCAGCAATGCACTGGTTTGGTTGCTGACACCTGCAGACATCGGGGCTGCATGAGTTCAGCGAGGAGGGGAAGGAAACCCCACCAGACTGAACATGTGCAGTGAGCCTACATGGACCCAGGGGAGCATCCAGCACCATGGAAAACTACATCCTTGAGCTTGAAGGACATTTGATTGAGGATCTAGACACCAATGAAGAGCTCCTCTAATTTCATAGAGGATCCCTTTGACCTTTTAGTCTCCAGAAAATGCAAGTATGAGACTCAGAAGGTGTCAGAAATAGGTCTTAGTAGAAAGCAAAAGCACGTTTCTGAGAGCACAGGCCATTCGGGAAGGGAAGAGGAGAGCTGGTCAGCGGCTCAGCCGCAGCCACTTCCTGGACCTCAGTGCTGGGGGGGTGAGGCTGCACCCTGGTTCTGCTCCCGCAGGCAGGTCCAGCACAAGCAGCTCCATCCCTGCGGTCGCCGCTCTTCCTTCTCCCACAGCTGCCAGCGTGCGAGATGTAAATGAGGAGGAAGTGGGCTGCAGAAGGGAGAGCCGCAGAAGTGAGCTCATTTCCCTCTGCTCGCCCGCACATGCGGCCGAGCCCACCCTGCGGCCAGGCCCCTGCCACTCATCCCAGCCTTCACCCATCCGCCTTTCTCAGGCTGGGGGTTTGAGGTCTGCGCAAGGGATCCACCACCACAGCAAAGCAAACCTCCTTCTCCGAGAGTGGCAGAGCATTCAGATGGTCAGGTCTTCAGAGCAGGGCACACTGCAGAACTCAGATACTGCAGTAGCAGCGACTGGTATTTCTGTAGCAACTGGAAGCAAAGTGCATCCATTCCCTTACAAGACACTACTGGAAATCCAGGTGCTGTAGCGAACTGCTTGCAATGCATCTGCAGAAATGCCTGAAGCCAGAGAAGACAACTTTCCTCCTAGATCTCAAGGCCTGGAAAGCCCCACAATCAGGTTGCTTCCAGCTGAAGTTTGGCCTTTGGTGGAGGCCAGACCCAAAAGGGTTGCCCAAGTATTCCCCCGCAGGGTTCCCAGATAAATTTACCTTATTTTTGTACTGTACAATAAAATAAACCTTATACACAGCTTTTTCACCAAAGTTTTTAGCATAGCGATGGCCACAAAGATGCTCCAAGGGCTAGAGCACTTCTGCTATGGAGACAGGCTGAGAGCACTGGGCTTGTTCAGCCTGGAGAAGAAAAGGCTCCAAGGAGACCTTAGAGCAGCTTCCAGTGCCTAAAGGGGCTGACAAGAAATCTGGAGAGGAGCCTGTAGTAACAGGAGAAGGGGGAATAGCTTTAAACTGACAGACAGAAGATTCCAATTAGATACAAGGAAGGAATTCTTCCCTGTAAGGGTGGTGAGGGCCTGGCCAGGTTGCCCAGAGGAGCTGCGGCTGCCCCGAGGAGCTGTGGCTGCCCCATCCCTGGCAGTGCTCAAGGCCAGGTTGGACGGGGCTTGGAGCAACCTGGTCTAGTGGAAGGTGTCCCTGCCCATGGCAGGGGGTTAGAACTGGGTGAGCTTTAAGGTCCCTTCCAACCCAAATCAGTCTGTGACTCTGTGAAAACTGTCAGAGCTGGGGGCTGCCAGCCACCAAAAGGAGAAGGTATGGACAAGTCACTGCTGTGACATCACCCAGTAATGCAAATCGTGGAAAGAAAAACTACTCCCATCTGTAGTCACATGTACTCCCTTCCTGCTGCTGTTATACTTAAGAGAAGTGAGTGATTCTGTCATTAATGTGAAGGGAAGTGAAACTATCTCAGCTCCTTACAGAGCTAAGTGTATCCCACCCAGCTTTCCCCCCTGTCCAGGAGGGAAAACAACCCTGCTACATGGCATTCTCTCACATACAACTCTTCTCAAGGTGAACTACAATCAGGGCTGGAAGCAAGCCAAAGCATTCACACTCCAGGGTCTTCCTTTCCCATGTCTTCAGCCATGCGGCTCAGCATCCTTCCTTGCTAGCATGATCCCACGTGATAGCATAGGACAAGTGACATAGAAAAGCCAGTGTGCAGGGTTCGGGATTGGAGCATCCTTGTGCACTTAGGGTGTATTCCTTGGTCTCCTGTGAGAAAACAGAAAATATTGCCAACGTCCTGCAGAAGGGCTGAGGTGCCCGATGTCAGATGGGACACAGCCTGAGCAAAAAGTTCTCAGTCATCTGAGCACAAAAAAAACCCACCTCCACAACCAAAATTAGAAAAGCCAACAAAAAACCCCAAGGTGATTTGGAATTGGCAGACAGAGCCTAGAAAGCTTTAACCACAGCAGTATTTGGAATATTGCACAAAAAGCAATTTGGTGAACATCCATTTCTGTACTGGCAGGTTTGTCCAGCACTTCTTAGTTATTACGTCACATATTTAAGCTGGTGGAGCAAACTCTTTTAAATTACTATTTAAAAGGGATTAGATATGGCTTACTTCTCCTGCCCACAGGATGTTAAGGAAACAAAACTTTATACCGTGGTTTAATAACTCACTTGCAGGCTTTTAGTCTCTAATCACTGAAATCTTTCTTGCAGTTGAAGCTGCAACAAGTAATTCGTTACCTGTAAACAAGTACCGTGGAGGGTTTTGGGTTTTTTTGATGAAGAACAGACCATATCCCACTTACTCTGAGATTGAACACATTACTGAGCTACAGAGAACCTAAGGAAAGTCATACTCACAGCACATACTCACCTACATGAGCTGAAAGAAGGTGTGTGCTTTCTTGTTTTGATCAGGTTTTGTCTTGCCTCAATCTTCAACTCACCTGCTGCAAACTGAAGCTGATGGACTGCTTTAAAGACATCAGGAACAAAGGATGCCAGCATGTCTTGCTGCAGGTACATAACCAAGCTTGAATGTTTGCATTCTGTAGCTGTAGCCTACACGCTGTTGCCAACCAGCTGTTCTGACATCTGTCCCTGGCTTTGGAGCATGCCTCTAAATATGCACTGTACTGGTGAGAGCACATTCACAGACTGAAGTCAGAAGTTCAAGAAAGGACAATAAAATTTAAAATAATTAAAAACAACTTTACAAAATATACAGTGAAACAGTTTGGGGTGATAGTGCCCATCCTGAGCAGGAAAACACTGTACATATATAAAGGTTGCATGTCCCAGGATGGCCACTCATTTACACACACAGCAACACTCCTGCTGTCTCTGGATATAACTACCGAGGTTTAAGCTGCAGAAACTGGGAGCTCACAAAAGGGTCAGGCACTACACAAAGACAAGAACAGGCAAGGTTACACCATCATACTCACCCCCATCCAAACATTGCCAGCAGATTTTAGGATTAAGACGACAGAATAACTCAAGCAAACATGAAACGACGCCAGCAAGATCACGGCACATCTGCAAGTGCAGGCATGGAAGGAAATACACCCTTGGTTCTTGAGCTGGTGAAACTGCAGAAGAATAAACATAATTTGTAATATCCAGTGAGATTTGTTTTAAAATCACTTTTCAGTCATTTGGGGTCTTTTTCCACAACTGCAATGGATTTTTTTATTTTAAAGTTTTAAATAGTTTTTGATAATATCGCTGTTTCTTGGTCATAAATGCCTGAGAGGAAGAAAAGCAAGTCTGGGAAGAAGCAGACCTTGGAACAGCAAGTGACAATTTGCTTGAGCCTCTCAAAACCCTTTCTACCTTTTAAGGTGATCTCTGAGTCGCAGGCGTTTGCTGTCATTGCAACCTGAAATGCAAAGTTTTGCTCAGCCTAAGTTCAGGATCAAGGTTCAAATGAAGCAGGGTATTTTAAAAATTCTATGCCCATTACCCGCCTCTCAGCACTCCTGCGTTTTGTTCAGGGTTGTTTAGTTTGGTTTATCGAAGAGGACAGGAAGCAACGGGAAAGCGACGGGGAAGGCTCCACATTAAATATTTACTTTGCTCCGCACTTCGGAAATTCAAAGCCTGGGCTCTCCCAGCGCTGTTAACTTTGCCCTCTCGTGGAGAGGTGTGAGAATCCATTCACAAGTCCCACAACACGCCACACATGTACAGCATCACACAGCAGCGTGAAAGCAGCTGCTTGAAGTATAAATTAGAGGGTTCAGCACCACTGCAGGAAAAGGCTTCTGTAGAACATTTACCACTTAACTGATTGACAACTGAATTATTCCTTAGCATGAGGTCGGCTACTATCAGTTGGAGCAATCCAGTGTGTTACACTCCTAACCATACATGTGTATGTGGAAAGGATCCTAGAGCAGATTTCATTAACACCAGTTTCTGGCTACAGATGTCACCAAGTTATCTTTATTGTGCAAGAACCAAGCACTGTTCTGGAGAACGGCAGCACATACAGCACTTATAGCTGTGTTCCTGCCAGCACCCAGAGCTATTTATATCACGTAAAGATTTAGCTAGAACTGAAATACCAGCATTGAAATACACTTCAGGAATCGCTGAGGGCTGGTTACCTCTCAAATACTGATCAAACTAGTATCAGGTCAATCATTATTTTAATTGATCATCCCAGTGAAAATGGAAGATAATAAAACAGAGGGAGCCATCTGGAAAACACCTCCATGTGTTAAGGAAATTAAAAAATGTGCATCATTGGTAACCAGAGAGAAAAGCTAATATGTTCCAATTTGCTATTGGATTCAGAGGCAGGCAGAGTACAGCCACATTAGAGGCAGCAGAATTTCAGCCCACAGGATCAAGGCCATCTGCTCCTGGCTAGTTTTGAAACCTGAAACACAGCCAGAAGCAACAAAACCAAATGGTGCTTGCTAGTAGAAGGCACATGCAGGACTCCCAGAAATGTGCACTCTCCATTGCATTCTAAGTGGAGGAAAAAAAACCACTTTCAAGAAAATATCCCTACCAGGGTCAGTTGTCCATGTTATCTTAGAATCAAAGAATCACAGAATAGTTAGGGTTGGAAAGGACCTTAAGATCTTCTAGTTCCAACCCCCCTACCATGGGCAGGGACACCTTGCACTAAACCATGTCACCCAAGGCTCCATCCAGCCTGGTCTTGACCACCACCATGGATGGAACATTCACAACTTCCTTGGGCAACCCATTCCAGTGCCTCATCACTCTTACAGTAAAGAACTTCTTCCTTGTATCTAATCTGAACTTTACGCATTAAGTTTATTCCATCAACTCCTCTGTCCTCTTATGGACAAAGAAGTCATGCAGCTTCTGACTTCAGGCCAAAACAAGCCACCACCAAAACAAGAACAAACTCTGTCCCATACCGAGCTTTTCTCTCCCCAACACAGAGAAACGTGACCAGATCAGACGACCAACTGTTAAGCTCCCAACAGATTTCACAGCATATTTAAACTACAGAAAGTCTGAGCTTTATTAAAAAGATAGACAAAATGCTCACTTACCAACAAATTCTGGATGTCCTGCAGGATTCTGAAGCCAATATCTGTGAATCTGACTGATTTCTGCTATGGAGCCATGAACTCCTGACCAAAGCAGTTAAATCACTAGTCGGAGTAGGGAAAACACTTTAAACAGCTTTTAGCTGACTGAAGCACCTCGGGCTAGAAAAAGGGATTCTGCATTTTTGGCAAGACAGCATCAAACCTCTTTGCTGCTGAAGAAGCTCACAGAGGTGTTAGAACAAATTCTTGATGCAGAGAGTTTGAACAAGTGCCTCTGAGCTCACAACCACAACACAGTCTCCTACTTCTTCCTAAAATCCCCTACTTATCCCTAAAAGCACCACAAAAATATTGAACTTCCCTACAGAAAGCTAGAGAAACAGAGAGAAGCCAAGAAGCTGACCTGGGAAGGAAGCACCTTGCAGCAGTGAGCGCAACACCTTGATTTGAATCAAGACCTCCAGCAGTCAGGAAAGCCTTTTCCCATTCTGTCCATGTGCAAACATCCCTGTTTTGGAGGATGCCATTTCCCAAGCACAGCAATTAAATCTCCGAGTTTTCCAGTCCTTGTTAACCACTCATCAGATTCTCTTTTTCAAGCAGTCATGCAGCACATCACACAGTCCCAACAACTCCATCTTCCTGGTGCACCAAACTGCTACTCCATTTTTCCTACCACCACACCATGGATGTAATTACAGCAATCCACACTGACATACCCTTCTGAATTATAGCAGAGTTTATTTTGATGTTCTGTACAGCCAGCATTGGTCTCCAGGAATAAGTTATGATCTTACATAAGTGAGTCCCCCCCAAACCCACCCTTAAGGAATGTTCAACGTTAAGCATTTCTAACTTAGAGGGAAGTTATTTATAGGGCAAGATGCAGTCTGAAGAATGGAAATCAATCTTAATTTGTGAATAAAACTCCTCGGAAGTTCTCAGGGTTTACTTGCATCTAATTGGATTCATGAACAAGCACAGAGGTCACATCTTTCAGGACTGCACTGGGAATACATTCATCTGAGGGACAACTTAATTTTCTGAAAATGGACAGGCCTCTGTTTCCTTTTTTCACCTACTTTGTGCCCCAGGATTCTGTTATGCAGGTACCTACTTTACAGTCCAGTACAATTAATGCTTGTAACGGATTTGCCCAAAAGGTACTCATATGCCTGTGCCACATCGTTTATTCAGTTGTCCTCAGCACCACTTCAAACATCATTTCTCACTGCATATTTTGTTAACACAGCCAAGAGGAACAGACCTTGATATTGCCTTTAAGCAATAAACAACACAAGAAACAAATAAATACTTTTAAACCCTTTCAAATGGGAATGACATAGTCTATTCCAGTGCAGAACTTGGTTATCTACCAGGTAAAAAGCACTTCAAGGATAGCTTGTCAGAACAGGAGCCTCATTCCTCTGCTTCCACCACTCTCTTCACATGAGTAATGGCAGAGGGAAGGTGGGAGGGGGAACGAGCAACAGCCTAAGAGGAATTCCTCTCTCTTCCATGCTCAGAGAATTGCCAGTGTCTGCTATAAAGCAATTCACATTCTCTTGCACAAATAAAACAAGAAGAGGTTGCATAAACATTTCCTTCTTCCTCTCTGAAAAGCATGCCCAACTCTGAGATAGTTCAGACAGCTCTGGGAAATACCAACAAGAGTCACGAGCCAGCCAGACCTTTCAAACTCAGAGGAGAGTGGTGGCACCAAGAAGTCCTTCCATATTGCACCCCTCAGCTTCACAGCCACCCCGACCGGCGTATACCAACACAGAGAGGGGTTTGTATGTGGTTTTTAGAAAACCAGCGCAAGTGAAAAGTCCAGACACTGAACCTGATCCAGAATCCCGATCAGAGGGTTGGTGAGAGGTCTACTCATCCTGACTGAAAACGGGCAGGTGGATACTTGGGTATTGGGGGATTTTATTTCATTCAAGAAAAGTTCAGCCAAAGTGAAAAGACTTATAAAGCCATATAAGCTGAAAACAAGGTCTGGATTCAGAAACTGACTGCTCCTTACTCATTGTTTTGAAACATTTCACAACAGTGATTACAAAAGGGTAAGAATGTTTTTAGAAGTTATTATTGATGTGAAAGGATGACAAGCTCACCATTGTGTTGTGGCTTCTTTTCCTAAAGGGGACTGCAAATTTTGGCAAAAGGAAACTATCGGAGAAAACGCTTTGTGTTTTCTACAGAGAACAAAACTGTTGCTAAAGCTGTGGAAACTGACATGGAAAATGACCCAAAGTAGCACGGTACTCCACAAGAGCATCTCAAAATGCTTTACAATACAACAAAAGAAGTACACTTACATGAATGCTATATACCTGTCCGAGGTATATTTTCTGATGCCACGTAGTGGGGGGGGTGGGTGTTCCTTTTAAGAAATTATATCCCAGTTAGAATAAAACAAACCCTTTCTTTTAACTGTTCTTTTCAATGTGTTCTATATATACAACCCTTAAAATACACTTAAAAATAGCTGCACACATTTTGTATCATTATACTAGAGAAGGACAGTCCTGACAGACCATGCTTCTCAGTATGTTAAAAATTGTACATAAAACCCAACCAGACTTGCTCTCCTCTAGTACCCACGCTGGCCCAAAGGAGGGGAGGGGAGGGAAAGAACAAGCAGTTTTAAAATTGGAGTCTTTCACAAAACACGCTACTTACAAATCTCAGGTTAATTTCCTCAAGCAGTTTTGTATCAAATCCTTTCTTAAATACATAAGGTCACGCACTGCCATCTTAGCAATGAAATCTGTTGCAAAATGCATGTGTGAGCTTCCCACTAAACCAACTGCAACCCTGAGGATTTTTCTGGCCTGGTAGAAAGAGGAAATGGAACACAATTCTTGAAGTATGGCTGGTCCTCCATTTCAAAACTCCATGTGATCCCCTCGATGGTTCTTGGACACACACCCACACTTTTTTGGTTTTCCTTTAATACATGTTTCCCTCTAACCAACATGCAGATTTCTCCTCCCAATCATCCACATCTCAATGTCCCAACAAAACAATCCATGTCATCCATCCAGAGGTTTTCCCAGGTAGACCAAAGTCACTTCTGTGTTACCATACACAGCAGACACTGCTGGATACAAACAAACTTTTGGCAGTCCTCTGAAGGCTACTCCCAAGAACTCATAGCCTCTCTCAAATGCTAATGTTTTGTCTTCCATGTCCAGGATAACTCGGATCCTTTCACCTATCTGGAAACAGAGATAGAAGGGGAGGGATTAAAACATAGAGTCAGCATATTCAAGGAGAGACACAAAAGTAAAGCATAGGCCACATATAATGCAACAGGTAATTTTAAAGCAAGGCTTTCCTGTTTCTCATGATTGCATTATTTTTACGACAGGAATTTCTCCATTTTGACAAATGCCCTAGGATCCCAAGTACCTCTGTTGCCCTTTTCCAGCGGGCAGCCTGCATGTAGGCACCAACCTACATGATAATAAATGCAATCCTTCTAGTATGAACCTTGTGAGAGCACCCAGAGCGAGTATACTACACGTCATGTGCTTCAGAATGCTGCAGAGGTTTGGAAACCTTGCAATGGCCCCCAAGTTACTTGAACTCTGGATTTAAGTGTTGTTTTAGCCAAGCAATTGCTCCATGAAGAGCAAGTTTAAAGACAATGAACTTGTTTTACATAGGTAAGTGATACATACGAAACATATCAGAATATACTACTATGCAGGTGCTTGTCACCTTGCCAAAGCAGCAGAAAATATATACATATGCACAAGTGAAACCAACACTGAACACAGCAAGAGACTCAGATCTAGGGATGCACAACCGTCTCTGCATTTATCTAGTACACTATTTTAGGCATAAACAGAAGTCCCAGACACCAGCAGCAAGCACAGCAGGACATCACAAAAACTTCTGTTCCTCACCAGCCAGCCCCAATGCTGGGGATTTCTTCCAGCGAACACATTTTTCTTCTAACCAACACTAACAAACTCCTTTGAGTATGTTTTCTATGAGCAGATCGCTGCACATGTCTTAATAACAAAAACTCCAAAGGATCACCAATTTTGAGAGAAAGCAGCGACTGTGTTCGCTCGAGTTCCCACACAAGCTGGGGACTCTTGGCTTCAAAACCTTTCCTCATCCTTTTGTTGCAGAAAGACCCAGACAAGTACAGCAGAAAGCAAGCACAAAGGGGCAAGTCTGGAAAGTGCCTACCCAGTTTGCATGCTAGGGAACATGCAAGCGCAAAGAGATCTAAATCTCTTTCATTACACTAATTTTAGATATTATTCCACAAACAGCAGGTATAACCTTCAGACAGAATTAACTGCTTGACAGTGAACTATTACATGAAATTTAGAAACATCAGATACAAGTTACTCCACAGATCTTCACCCAAATTGAAACATAAGGCAATACTCATACAAAGCCACAGCATTATGAGATAGAAATTATAATACATGCAGCTCAAGTTGGTAATGTGAAGAAATCCAGCAGTCAAAATGTAGTTGTCAGCAGCCAGAAGAACAAAGATAACAGTTCTACGGGGACAGAAAGGTGGAATAGCACTTGCTATTTAACAACCTGAAATTATCTGAACATCACTTCCCAGCATCCTAGCCAAGCGATGTCACCTATGGGAATGCTGCCAGCGAGCAAACAAGCAACATTCAAGTCAGCACTGCTGCAGGTTTTTGCAGGAAGACTCTCACCTAAGCACTACCCTCCACTCACATTGCCATACAACAAAGGGATAAAATACTACAGACATTCACCTTTCTGTGGGGCAAGTCATTACTTCAGAAGACTACAACAGCCTTACCAGCTTTTTTTTTAAAAGCAACACGGTGACTAAGGAGACACCCACAGTACATGCCTTGCACTCAGTACTTGAGATAGAAGTGCAGAAGTGGACGGTCAGGTGCACTGAACACCATACACAGGTGTAGTCTGAGCAAGCAGTAAAGGAAGGGGGAAAAGCCTTGCAAGGCAGAATCATTTGCCCTTCTATAGGGAAGGTGAAGAAACCCTTAAGTGGGTATTTGGAACCAATTCAACAGACAGCCAGGACATGCGAGGGAGGAGGTTCCCGGCCAGCCACAGTGAGACATGGTAGAGTTTCCAGCCCATGCCAAGCCACGCTCACCTGGTATTTGGGCGCGTTATTGCACTGGGGGAAACTGCCGTTCACCTCTCCATTATGCAGCAAGTTATTGTCCACCAGGTTCCAGCCCCAACTCTGGTCATCGCTCCCCAGCAGGGCCACGTAACCCTGGCACTGCATGGCCGCCCGCTTCGTGGCGATGCCAATGACGGCCACCGTGCCCAGCGGGCCTTCCCACCACACCTCCCAGGCGTGGCGGCCCTCACTGAAGCCGATCTTGGTCCGCGCCCCATCCGTGCTCTGGGCGATGGGGTTGCGGTGCAGCGTGAAGCCGTTCTTCTTGATGTAGACATTCCGTGAGCAGTCGTTGGTGCTGAAGGCGTGGTGGAAGGCACGGACCTAGGAGAGAACAAGAAGGAAGGCAGCGAGGGAGGTAAAATCCCGTCATGTGTTTCAGGGCCCCCCCCGGTTTCCAACAGCGGGTGGGCCAGGCGGCCAGGGCGGTATCCCCGTGGGGCTGGAGAGGGGTGTCCGCGAGGGGCCGGCCTCACCTTGCCCTTGTAGGTGGGCACGTTGCAGAGGATGTCGGTGCGCAGGGCCTCCTCCGCCAGGCAGCGGGCCGCCAGGCTGCGCCACACCTCGCTGTTCTCGTCGCCGTGCAGGACGCGGTGCCACAGCTTGCAGACCAGCGCGCAACTCCTCAGCTCGCGCAGCTCCAGGTACGAGAACACCAGCTCCAGCACACGCCCCGGCAACCGCCAGCCCGGCCCTCCCGCCGCTGCCGCCGCCCCTCCGCTGCCGCCGCCGCCGCCGCCGGGGCCCGCCGCCATCGCCACCGTGCCCGTTCCCGAGCTCCCCGCGGGCGGTGAGCCGGGACGCGGGGGCCGCGCCGCCCCTCCCCTGGCCGGTGACAGCGGTGGCGGCGGGCCCCGGCCCGGGGGCGCTCCCCGCCCAAGGCCCTCACAGCGAGGGGGCGCGCGCGCCCGGCGCCGCCATCACCGCCGCGGGCACCCCGCCCCGCCCCGCCCCGCCCCGCCGCCGCGCATGCGCGGGCAGCCAGCGGCCGGCGGAGCGGAGGTGAGGCGGCGCGCGGGGTGCTGGGGGGCCCGGCGGGGCGGGGCGGGCTGGGCTTCATAACCCCCCCGGCGCCGGCGGAGTCCGGTGTGGGGCCGGGGCCTGGAGGGCACGAATGGGGCGCCCCTCCCGGCCTGGAACAGCCGGCAGAGCTGCGTCCGCCCCTCTGAGGAGCGGGCGTCCCGGCGCGGCGGGGCTGTCTTCCTGGGTCCCGTGGTTTGGGCCTACCGGTGTGAGGGGCTGCGGGGGAGAGAAGTTACCTCAGTTCCCGGCGTGCGAGACAGCGGCCGGTGCGAGTGTGCGACCCGAGCTGCGGGTAGGGTGTCCGGCGCTTTCTGTAGTTTATTTAATAGGTGCGACTGAAGTTTTCCTGGCGGAGTGGGTGAATTCTAGCTGCGGTTTAGACTGACAAAAAACACAGGCAAAAAGCGTGGTAAAAATAAGTAAATAAATCTTCTATTGCCTAGCAGTGCAATAAAACGGTTGATACCGAGGCAGTGCTGTGGTCGCCAAAGCTGCTGCAGGGGCAGCCATAGCTGTCCCGCAAACCTGTCTTGGTATTAGCTCTCCTTTTCCCCCACTCTAAAGCTTGTTTTGCTTTTGTGTTCTTTGGGATTTTTCCCCCAGTTACTTTTCTGCTGATTCGGTCCCCCCTGAACAGCCCTGTCACATGGGCTGCTGTGGGTGGTTGTGCCCAGGAAAGGACCCTGCGTGGTAAACTCGATGGGTGCGCTTTGAGACCCAGTTAAATGTGTTGCAAACCTGGTCACTACCTGCCTCAAGCCAGTAATGCTTTTTGAAAAGATGACATTATTGAACTGTTTATGCTTTGGCATTTACCAGTCACAAGAAAATTACCTTCACTTTGGGAACACAAAGTGCACGATTTAAAACATATTCATGCAAATGCATGCTTTAAACTGTAATTAAGGCAGTTACTTTATCCCACTCACACCAGTACAGGTTTCTTTCTCCAGGTATTGTGAGGCTGCTTTACAAACCGATGTTAGGTACACACTACCAAGCACCTCCACAGCTGGGTGAAAGACAGATGTCTGCATGTGCTCTCACACAGGCTGGAGCAACTGGTAAAGTCAGCACAGACTGACTTTACCAGTTTGCGGTCTTCCCCGTGCTCCTTTCCAGTACTTTCCATTAGGAACTGTGCCGCCTGTTTTGTTAGGTGTGCTATGTCCCTATGTGCTGAGGAAGCAGCTTTCACCTAGGCAGCCACGTCAGAGCAGATCTACGCCCTGTACTGCACAGGTACATGTGCTAGCACCACTGTCATTCCAAGCTGGTATTGCTGATGTTGGTGCTATTTAAGCAACACTTGGGTACTGATCGTAAAGATGCCTGTTTTAATTGGACACTAGAGTTTCAAGTAGTTTACATTATATTGTCCGTGGAATGATCTTGTTGCTTTGATAAACTTTCTCCTGTAATGAGGCAAACACTGTCTGAATTCAGGGGGTTTTGTATGTTTGCTGTTTCAGAGGTGTCCCTGAAACATGGCAGTCAAATGGATTGGTGGACATTCATCTTCTATATTGTGTTTGAACGCAAACTCAGAAGGTCTGGTGGCTTCAGGCGCAGAGAGAGGCGAGCTCACACTCTGGGATGGGGGAGGCACTCCGGCAGGACAGCTCCAGCTCCCGGAGGCAGATGATGTGACCTCCGTGGTGTTCTCTCCCTGCTGTCCCACCAGGCTGTATACTTCCCATGGAGAAGCTATCAGTTTGCTGGATGTCCGATCCCTCAAGGAGCCTGTTGAACGCTTCCATGTGAATGAGGAGGAGATCAATTGCCTCTCAGTGAATGAGACTGACAGTTTCTTGGCTGCCGCAGATGACTCAGGGGCAATAAAAGTTATGGACTTGGAAAACAAGAAAGTCACCCGGTCCTTGAGACACTCAAACATCTGTTCCTCTGTTGCCTTTCGACCTCAGAGGCCTCAAAGCCTTGTTTCCTGTGGACTGGACATGCAGGTGATTTGAATACAAGTAGATGGTTATTAGAGAAGCAAAATGGTAACTATTCACCTGTGCAGCCTGCAGTCACCAGAAAGCTCCTTAAACATTCTAAAGTAGTTTTGGTGGAAAAACTAAGTGTTGAGATTGCTTGTGCCATTTTCTACTCAGGAGTTCCTCTCTCTGTTTTTATCTTCTTTAATATTTACAATCTAAAAGTGAGCAGGGGGTGAGGAAATCAGAATATGGTCCAAAGCATGCTCATGCCACATTAGCTCCCTGCTGGACTAACCAAAATCAGAAGCTGCCCCTAGCAATTAGTTATGGCTGCAGATGAAAGTCAGATGATCATTAGGAAAAGGCAAAATGCTTGAAGCATATAGGAAGCAAGAACACAGGTAGATAAATATCTTTCCAAGTTGTATGTATCATGTCAGGACAAGTCATTTTTATAACTTATCCTTTGTTCTGATTAACCTCTTGGAAGCATTAAATATCCTTTACCTTGTATGCATCTCTATCCTCATTAAGAGGAAATTTGTCCTTTGCACGCCGCTTGGCATGGAGGTTTGTTTATTTTCCTGAAGTTCCATGGAAGCAGGAACAATGCTGTGAGGACAGAAAATACTTAATTTGCAGAAAACTTCTTAGCACTTGATGAATTCATAAAGCTATTGCAGTGCTGTCACGAAAATGGGATTATTTGCCTTAAGCATTAGGACCCAGCCTCTCTGCTTTACTGTACTACACACAGTCATTATGGGAAGTTTTGCCATTTATCAGATCAAAGTAGTTTTAATGTAACGGCAACAGCACTCACTAAACCAGAAAAGTGCCAGGAACCAACAGATTTTGAATGTCTTAAGTGTGATTGGGATTCCAGAAACGCAGAGCCAGTGTGGTAACTCTTTTATGGCCCAAATTTAAAGACTCTTGTACTTTCTACTGGAGTTTACTAGTGGAGGAATATTTTTATTAATAACAAATTAAAGTTTTGATGAAAAAAAATCAAACAGCACACCAGTACTTCATTAGACTGACTTGTGCTTTCATATCTGTTGACCTTGAAACTGCTCATAATCAATTCAGATCTTAGAAGAGCATTGAGAGAATTCTTTTTAACTGGTGCAGTATAAATCCATAGTCATTGAAATGCTCAATAAGACACAGGATTCATTTGAAGGCACAGTTATTGTTCCATGAGGGACTTGGAGGGGGTTGGGATTTTAAAAGCAAGTCTAGAGCACAGCCCTCTCCCCTCTCATCAGGAAGAGAATGCCCTACCGCAGTATGGGCATAGCACAAACCAGATCTACTCATTGAATATAAAAAAACAACAACCCAAAGATGTCTGTGGGGTCCTGAACTACCGTTTGCCTTTTGCTGTACCATTTGTCACGCGCATTTGTGGAAGTGATTATTTTAGGACAAGTAGATGGCACAGGCAAAACTAAAATTTAGATTGATAAAGATCTCTCTTAACTGCTAGCATTTCTGCATCTTTCCTTTTAAATAATTGGTACGGAGTATATTATGATTGCTACTGCTGAGATGAATGCAAAAACATTTAGAACAGCTCTTTCATCCATTCTGTGGTCTGAGTCATTGACCCTGCTGAGTAGGGCGGTATGAGGGTTTGGAAAGCATGCTGTCAAGATCAGCTGTATTTATCATTTAAAGTTCACCCACTCCTCACAACGCATATTTCGTCTCTCGCACTCATGCATAGTCTTTGCTCTGCTAAAGCAAGACTCACAGACTGGTTTGGGTTGGAAAGGACCTTAAAGACCATCCAGTTCCAACCCCCTGCCATGGGCAGGGACACCTTCCACTAGACCAGGTTGCTCCAAGCCCTGTCCAACCTGACCCTGAGCACTGCCAGGCATGGGGCAGCCACAGCTTCTCTGGGCAACCTGTGCCAGCACCTCACCACCCTCGCAGGGAAGAATTTCTTCCTAATTTCAAATCTAAATCTCCTCTCTGTTGGCTCAAAGCCATTCCGTCTTCTGCTGTTACCACATTCCCTTGTCAAGTTTGTCCAGATTTCTTGTCAGCCCCTTGAGGCACAGGAAGCTGCTCTAAGACTCTTATTCAGGCTGAACAAGCCCAGCTCTCTCAGCCTGTCTCCACAGGAGAGGTGCTCCAGCATGAAGCCTGGTGGTATAGTTTTACAGTTAGTGAAAGATCTGATCTTACGTAAAATAGATAAACTACTGATTCATACTTTTTTTTCAAGGTTATGCTGTGGAACCTGCAGAAAGCTCGCCCCTTGTGGACCACAAACCTGCAGGAGTGTGAAGCACAGGAGAACAGTCCACAGTCAGCTGGCCAGTTCTTCAACCCGCCACTTGCACATTCTCTGTCTGTTGCATCCTGTGGCAACCTCTTTGGCTGTGGAGCTCAAGACGGTAAAGTCAGAATATTTAGAATCACCAGTGTCAAGTTTGAACTTGAGCTGGAGTTTCAAGGTCACAGCTTGGGAGTATCGCAGGTCCTCTTTATGCCAGGAGCATACTGGTTGCTGACTGGAGGAAACGACGGGAAAGTCTTGCTCTGGGATGTCAACAGTGACATTGGAAAGCAGCTGAAAAGTCCGGCAAAATCACTGCAGAGGAGGAAGGCGCATGCACCTGCTTCCACCAGAAAAGATGGGAAGCTCAACAAAGTGGCTTCAAATGAACGTACTAGAGTTTTACCAAAGTTAACCATTGAGCATGGAGAGAAGGTGAACTGGATTGCTTGTGCAGAGATCAAAGGGTCCAAAAGGGTATTAGTTGCTGATCAGAGTAGTTCTGTATCTGTGTATCCATTGCCAGAACACTAGACACTGAGATGTTTAAAGAAATTTCAGGGCCAAAACCACTTCTCAAGAGTGTTTGAAAGGAGTCCAGTTACATGTGCTGACAGGGAACTGAACAGTGAAACCTGCCGCATCCTTCAGAAGGGGAAGGGATTTGCTGTGTACTCATGCAAGTACTCATAACGTAACTGGCTTCACACAATGTTTTACAGCAACTGTTGGTATTCACTGCAGCTGTTTTTTGCAGGGTTGGCAGTTTTCTTCTTGAATTTAGGTAAAATGGGTTTCAGTATATTTAGGGGTAATATTAGTTCATGACTAAGCTGACATAAAATTAAGGTTGGAGGAAGAAATTCACACTAATGGGGATGCCCACAATGCTGAATGATGCTGGGTAGTAACAAAGATGCCACTGACTGAGCCACTTGCACTTTGAACTATTGCAATGCTTTACATTACTCTCCCCTGCTAAACTGTGTCACAGCTTAAGTGGAAATACATTTGTCATTGGTCAGCAGCTACATATAAGACTAGAGAAGCATCAACCAATGAGTAATCCGTTTAGTTTAACTGTCATTGCCAGTTGTTTTTTTTCACACTGCAGTAAACAAAGGAGCAGGGGAAATGTTAACATCTGTTTAAAGGGTCAGCTGTCTTATGCATTTAGTTGTCTATCCCAGGGAAGAATAACTATTACACTTGTCTTAATAAATGCTTTCTCTCTCACTGCTCTCTTGTGCTTATACTCACTGTAATATTGCCAGACTTACAATTGTGTCAAGATGTGTGTTGTATACCCCATCACAGGGGGAACATGAAAGGCCAAAGGCATGGCTCCCTCTTACCCAAATACTTCCACTGTCTTCCCAAAGCTTTAGAAACACAACGAGCAGAAGTTGGCTTGCTAGAAATACCTCTCAGTTCGCAAGATGCGGGTGGGGAGAATGTACTAAGTAGGAACATGGCAGCTTTTCACGTGTTCAGTTCATGCTGGATTTCCCATGGAATGGGCAAATAACTAAAAAAAAATTGTGCTTTTTTCTTCTTTCGGCTGTCCTTAACCTTTCTCAAAAGGGAATGCCTGGTACTGGCTAAGGACCTACTTCACTGCCGTGGGCTTTGGGCTGTCTTGTTTCACCAGATGTGCTGTTACCAGATGCACGTTATCTATCTGGTTTTTTTTTTCTTTTTCTGGATGGAAAAATTTACGGCTCTTTTTTTGCTCCTGAAAATCATTAGCCACTTGTGCTGGCTGTCCTTCTTGTATGGAATAGCTTCCAACCATCTTGGTCTTGCTCAAAGCAGCTCCCTGCAACCAAACACAACTCTCATCTGAATCTGATTTTACTGTCATAGTGTTTAAAAAACAACAAGAAAAAAGAGCAATCTGTTTGTGCAGACTTTAACAGCAGGAGAATTTGGCCCAAGACATGAACTGTGGGTGGGTACTACAGCAAAATGAAGCCAAAGCACAGCAAAAAAGCCAAATAGTGTAGGTAGCCCTCATTTCAAAATTCATTTATGTATGAAGACAGACAGGACCAGTAGGTCAGAGGAAGTGGTCCGGATGCTTAGTTCAGTATGTGATACGTTTATGAGCATGTGTCTGTGCATCTATGACCTATATTTGGATATACAGTCTATAAAAAGCCTTGGTACAAACAACCTCCTGCAGGAGTCAGATCCCCTGTCCTCGCTGTTGCTGCCTGCTTCAGGAGAAAGAATCAAGCCCAATCCAGCTTTTATTTCTTCTCTTCGTGCTCTTCAGGAAGATGGCTAAAGCCAGCATTTCCCTGCGCTCCCTGAACGAGACGTTAAACAGGTCATTAAAGGGTTGTGCTGGCACTGTGCTGAGGGACAGGGAAGGACAAGGGGCAGGGGAGAGGAGAAAGGGCTATGTGTTAGAACGACAAACCTGCGCTTACTTTGCCATTTTGATGGGTGATTGGATGTAAATATACACTGCGTGTATATGGGAAGGGGAGTAGTTCATGGGCAATCTTGTGTTTCTCCTTTAGTCGCTGGGGAGGAGGGGTGAATGCCGTTTTGGCCAGCCTGCAAACTGCTAGTCCTGGCTGTTCACTGCGGGATTTGCATAATTGCTCCATCAGCAAAAGCCTGTAGCTGCATGAAGTGTTGCTGGGTGATTATGAGTAACGGGAAATTCAGGTTCACACTCTGATACTATTGTAAATGGGAGGTTTGGGATGAACTTCTGAATTCAGGAAAGTGCCTCGGAGTCTGGAGGGTTCAAAGACAGGAAGTACTGGCTAACATTAACATTCCCCTTCCCCTGAGAACAGGCCTTTCTTAGAAGTTTCAAGAAGGCAGATCAATGTTGCTGAGGAATTGGGACATAGGTGACATGGATTCACCCTCCATTTTCAAAGCCTGTACTCGGAAGAGGAAGACTTTACCGACAGGTTCATTGGCTTCATGTATAATACTCCAGCCTCAGCTGTCCCTACTGGCACCAGTCCATGTGTTCAGCTGCACTGCGACAGCACAGTCGCTTGTAGATGGTGTCTCTAGCCAGGTTGGCAACAATTGCAGGATCAAATATAAGCCATGAGCCCAGCTCTTCAGGAAAAAGAGTTGGAAAAGGGTCTAAAATTCTCCACAGTCTTCCCTCTTGGTGGATTTTCACATAGGGATTTTCATATAATCCCTTTAACATACTCCTGTGCACTTGGTATCAAGCAAGAAATTTTTAAGTCAGCTTAGGTGCTACACATATAACTCTGGTTTACCTGTAGTAAAAATGATTGTTGTCTACTGAGAGTATCACAGCTGATGGAATGCAGTACTTCTCCTTATGAAATTAGCGACCAGTCAAGATACTAACATTGTTCACCAATTAACCACAAAAAAAAACCAACCCAAACATAGAGACCTAACCAGAATGAGAAACAGAAACACGGGAAACACTCCTGAACGTAAAAAGTGAAAACTAAGTCTGTGGGGAAACTGATTGCAGAAGTGTGGATCTAACTGGTACCGTGAAGTAAGTGTAATGGTAACTTCACTTAGGTTAAAGTGTTTAGAGGTCATGACTGAAATGAAAGCAGGAGGTTTAATCCATTCTTCATTTCCTTCAGAACTTGGATCCAAGAAGCAGCAGCACCGATTCTGTTGGAATTTGCAAAAAGCTGTAGCAGATTTGTTATGGAGATCGGTCTTACCATGGTGTGACTGAACAGAAATTTTTAGAACCAAAATCAGCAAATGATGAAATGTTTGCTTACAGATGCTTAAAACTGCACAAGTGTAATTTACAGACAGGCAATACACCTGGTATCAGAAAGTGCTGGAAAGACAGAAATGGTCAAATTCTAAAGCACTGGACTAAAGGTGTATTATTTAGGAATAACGCTGTTATTACAAAAACTCCTGCTACTGGAGTTTCTGAACCATCGCCTTGTATTATCTTATTAGACTGCTGCTCTCTCCTTGCTCAGCTATAGCTGTGAAGTGGAGCTGAAACTTATTCGCAGCAAATACCGACCCACCTCACCTCAGCTTATTCACTTGCTCTCTCTGTGTTGACAGACTTGATCCCATTATTACCCTATGAGCTCTTCCCGTTCTTCTGAACTACCTGCATTTCTACAACACACAAGCTCCATTTCCCAATTAAAGTTCTGTTTCAGTCCTAAAATTCTCTTGGCCAACATGCACACATAAATACATGTAAATGGGAGAACCCCCTACCCAAAAGTTAGTTCAGGAACGCATCAGGACAGACAATAATTGATTGAAATCCAACACCCTGTCAGAAACATGCCCAGTTCCAAAATACCTGTTGTGACCCAGCAGGAGATGGGAGGCTCTGAGCAATAAACATCTTGCAGAAGCAAGAGAAGTTCTCCCAAAGGAAGATCAAGATGTAAGCAGCTTTCCCAAGACTGTCAAAGAAGTCTCCTAGCCTCAGGAAACAACCAGAAAGAGTTAGACAAGATCTGTACAAGCTGCCACTCAGACAATGGATTAAGGTCAGGGAGACTTAGGAAAATATGCCCCTGTTGATGCCTCTTCATTTTCTCCTCATTCAGGTCAACTGCAGACAGAATCTAAAGCAGAACAGAAAGGCAGGTAGACAGGGGAGCCACTGACAGTGCAGCAATGGTGTTCTTGATCTTTCTCATAAATCAGCTGGCTAAAAAATACTGAGAGTGTGCATGAAAGAAGGGAAAACTATTTTATATAATCTGCTGCTCATGCTATCCAAAGTTAGCCTCTATTTGTTATTTTTTTTAACATCGTTACCTGAAAGCTACTGTGTATTTTGTCCCTACAAAAAAGTTCAGCCAAAGATAAAGGAAACAGGACCACAACAAACAAGGTAAAGACCAAGACCTTAATACAGTATTTAACATGGGTAATCAAAATTCAGAATCCAGTTCTGTAAACATTAGCATGATACAATCATAATAGTAGCAGAAGCAGTGCAGTAAACTGGGGGTGAAGAGAGAGATGCTACAGAAAAAAAATGTAGGGCCCTGCTGGTACTCAAATTTAGCCAATGACATAGTTTTTGTTTAACTGATACAGCCTGAAGTTCTGCCAGTAAAATGCAAAGAAAAATAGCAGAAGTCTAGAAGAAATAGCTGATGCTCTGCCAGTACTTGTCAAGTACGTAGTACTGAGGAGTTTGTTCAGTTTTTAGGAAGGAACTTTGAATGATTCGTATGTTGATAGCTTTGAGATCCTCAGGATTCTCCAGAACACACCTCGATGTAAATCGCCTCAGAGCCTAACATAAAGAAAATGGTCTTCACAAAAACCACCCCTGGAAGGACAGAAGCCCAACACACCCTACTCCGCGAGGAAAGAGCAGCAAATCCCAGCTACGAAGCAGTTTTCTTATTGCTGGTTTACTAAGGTGGTCTTTCTTATTACACTGTTCTGTTGTGGAAGGACAGTCCTACAAAATAGAAAACCAGAGCAGGATGAGCTGATGGGAGAAGAGAAATACTATGGGTGGCTTGTTTATTATTGGTGTCATTTTTAATCTGAGGAAGAATGAGAAGCTCTGCTCAATGTCAGATGGAAATGGTTCAAAAGATCCTGACACGACAAGTTAAAGCATAAATCACCTCAAAATGTAATTTGATAAAAAACCCTGCACAACTAATATTAATGCAAATGGTTGAGGCCTGCAGACATATCTACATACAAATCTTGCATCTGGATTTACAAATTATAAGACCTCTTTGCATCTGGATTTACAAATTATAAGACCTCTTTGCCCTGTGGGAAGGGCAAAAAAAAAACCTTTGGGCTGTGTCAAAAGCCCCTTAATTTCTAGTGGTGCATGTTCTCACATAGCTTGAGAGAAGCCTCAGAGTGGCATCTGGATCTGTTCACAGTGCAACATAGGTGTCACCCACCATCACAGCAGAAAGCACCACCTGTTGATGCTCAAGTACCTATGAAACACGCTTGTTTTCCATTCCTCAGAATAGAAACCAAGCTGCAAACCTTGGAGACTCTCTTCACAGACCTGGACTCAAGCTTGCAGACACTGGCACAGAAGTTCGATCTGCAGGCCGAGGTGATGGAGAAGGAGCTGAGCCAGGATGCCCTGTGGATACCAGAGGGGAGGTGAGCACTGGGAGGGTCAGGTTGGTCCTGGTCCTGCACATGCAGGTGGTGCTGGTGTGGCTCCAACATGGGGCTGTACAGCCTGTACTGAGGTATTTATCTCTCAAGGCCCTGGAGAGACCTTAGAGCAGCTTCCAGTGTCTAAAGGGGCTGACAACAAATCTGGAGAGGGCCTTTTTACAAGGACTTCTGAGAGCGACAGAGACAAGGGGGAATGGCTTTAAACTGTGATTCTATGTTTCTTTCGCAGCTGAAATTGCTATCTATTGCAGAACCGGGTAATCTGAGGAAAAACTGAGGTTCCTTTGATAGCTGTTTCTTTACAAACCAAAACTAACGATACAGCCTGTGAAATATTTACGTGGTTTAAAACCCATGCCACTTCCAGGACAGTGGGGACATCAAAGCCTGCCTAACTTTGCGTAACTTTGTCCCACAGTAAGCGCAGGAAAAAGCCCCAAACCACCTCATTAACACTGATTACTTTCTCTGGGGCCAGAAGAAGTAAGGCCAGAAGACTCCCGTTTTCAGCTACTTAGTCTTCCCATCTCTGGCTCCTGGGGCAGCTCTTGCTTTCCGCACACGGGGGAAGCCGGCTCTCGTCAGGCTGCCCTCCAGCGAGACCCGCGGGTAACGCTTTACGGCCAGACACCAGACCCGCAACCCCGCGGTGCCGCGCAGGCCCGCAGTGCGCCGCGGGGCTGGGTGCGGCAGAGGACGGCCGCCGCCCCGGTTCGGGCCGTCGCGCCGGTGCGCCCCTGCCCCCGCCGGTTGCTCAGCCCGAGCGCCCTCGGTGTCTGTCTCCCGGCAGGCCTGGCTCGGAGGAGGAGCGAACGGCAGCGCGGCGGGAGAGGCCTGGCAGCGCGGGACTGGAGGGGACGGGACGGGACGGGGCGGAGCGGCCGGCGGGTTGGCGGGCAGCGCTGCGGCGGCGGCCATTGCAGGAGGCCGCGGCCCTGCCTGCCGCCGCGCCCGCGCCGCGGGGCCGCAGCTCGATGGGTGCTGACTCCTTGCCGTGACCGCTCAGGTGACCGGGGTGTGCGGGGGATGAGAGGCGGCCGCCGGCGGGGGGCCCGGCCTCGCCCTTAGCTGTGCAGCAGCGTTCCTGTGTGCCGGGCCGCGGCTGTGGTGTGTGGGGCTGCCCCGCCGCCCTGCCTCCGTCGCTGGGTATCCAGGGCCTTCGCCAAGCGTCCAGTGATATGTCTGCGTGCTAATCGAGCTCAGCCCAGAGCAGGTACGCATGGACTTAATGGGCCTTTTTACCGAACTGCCTGGAAAAATGTTATTTAAAAAAATAAGAGTTTGTTTTATCGACAAAGGGAAAGCAGAAACAATAAAACTCAACTTAAAATGTATTTGTCTCCATGTCGAGTTCCTGCGTGACTGAAATTGCAGCCTTTCTCTCAGAAAGACCTCAGCTCTTTTTGAAGGTGGCTGTTTCTGAGAAGCTTATAAAAACTGATCGAGTTCCTATAACTTAAAAAAAAAAAAAGGCAAACCAAAAACCAGGGGTGTTTTTTCATCCTTTTTTGCTCTAGATGTTTCTTATTTTCTGTATCACCTGTTTCTGGGCCAAGTGGAAAAGTCCTGTGGGGAGAAGTGATAGGAAGGCTGGATGATCCCCACCATTTTAACTCATAAAAGAAGATGCTGAAGTGTTGAATGCATTGGTTAATTTCTTGGTTATTTTAACAACAAGTATTTTGACTTTTTAGTCTCAGCTTAAGCAAATGATTGAGGAGGAGCACTCTCTCCTCTGATGCACAGGGATGTTGTAGTTCACCTTCAGAACGTGCTGGAACCAAGTCTGTACTAGAGCAGCTTTTGAAGGACGAGCATGTACTGAAAAACTGAGCAGAAGGCCAAGGTGACTGTGATAACAGATCCACCAAACGTGATAATAGTGTGTCACTAGTAGAGAGTAAATGCTGAAAGAAATCTCACCACCCTTCCTCTTCTTACCACCTCTTTGCTATCCCCAAAGCATCTGTTACAACTCATAGGACACTGGTAGGAAAATCTGCTACAGTTTCTCCATGTCTTCTGGAAAGATTTCTTTCTCTCAGAGTCTGATCATGAGCAAAAGTAACCACATAAGCAGACTTCTTTAATGTTTTCATAAAGTAGCTGTAAAACTGAGCATTTTCTGTTATAGTCATGATGGGAAGTAAAATACATGTTTCTTTCTGCTTTCAGGTACTGATGTTGTACTAGTCTTGTTCCTCTACTTCAAGCCAGTATGTCGAAGAAATCGGGAGCTCCGCTTTCCTTGTCTGACTGCCTCTGCCCAATCTGCATGGAGATCTTTGTAGAGCCCGTGACGCTGCCATGCAACCATACCCTCTGTAACTCCTGTTTCCAGCTCACAGTTGAAAAAGCCAGTCTTTGTTGCCCTTTTTGTCGGCGTCGAGTCTCTTCTTGGGCCCGATATAATGCCCGCAGAAATACTCTTGTCAATTGGGAGCTCTGGGAAAAGATCCAGAAGCATTACCCAAAGGAGTGTGAGCGTAGGATTAATGGACAGGATTTGGAAGAGGAGAGTAAGTAAATTGTTGCTTGTCCTGGGATGTCTCTGTGTTACCAAATTAATTACTGTTGGTGGACTTTGGATGTTGTGAAACAAGATGCTGTGTAGATGTTAGTGCTAGCAAATGCAGTGTCAGAGCTCTCCTGTGAAAGGTGCTTGCGAGGCAGAGAAATGGGCACCTGTGCTATTTTCATGTGTAGGTCAGAGAGGGAGTTATATTTGGTCATTTAAGTGCAATTTTTTTTGTGTGTTCTGCACAAAGTGTTGGTATATGGCTGCCTAGCCTTGCAAAGGCTATAAATCATCACAGATACAACTTTGGCTGTAAAATCTCTAAGTGGAGTATTTGCCTGTGTGTGTTTATCACTGGAGAATAAATGTAGTGGTTCAAAGTTGTTCACTCTTAGATGCTGTTAATTACTGTGATAAGAAATTGTAGGGCTTTAGTCTGTGCAAGAATCTCTGATCCTAAAATTGCACTGTCAGAGGAAGTGAAATCTGATTGTTTGAAGAAGGATTTTTGGGGGCTGTTACGTTGTAAGCTCCCTTGGGGGAGGCTAATTGGTAAGTTGGCTTTATGACAAGTTGCGCCACTTGCTATATTGAGAAGTTCTTTCAGCAGCAAAAATCAGAAGACTTAAGTTATGGTCAGCATATGTATTTGCTTCATATGCAGTGCTTGGAAAACTGCACTGGCCGTTCTGTAACACAGTGCTTTCTCCCACACCACTTGATGTAAGTCACATCATTCCTCTGACAGGGTATGGAAATAATCTTTTGTTAAAATCTTTTCTTGTTGACTGTTGTGATCTTGTTTAGTTCCTCGCTTAGTTTTTTCCTCTCTTTCCTCTCAATTAGTCTGTGTCCCCCATCCGCAGCACCAGCTGAGCAAGCCTGGGGAACTGAGGCAGGAATATGAAGCAGAGATTGTCAAGGTAAGTCTAAAAATATGTTTAAAAGCATAAATGCTTTGTATCTAGTTGTTTTAATTGTTCCCACAAACAGCTGTAATGTTATTTAATGAAAAAGAAAGCTATTTAAAAGGACACTGCTGCTGCAAGAACACACTGGTCATCCCTGAAGTATAAATTAGATTTCTGTCCTTTATGGAAGAGGAAAGACTTCCTTGTGTGCAGAAGGGTTCTTTCAGGGTTAGAGTGCTACCTTTCACTATCTTCAATCCTGGCAACAGATACTAAATGTCTTTTATAGGTCCTCAGATGCACATAGCTTATTTTGTACTAGCAAACGTAAAAATTTTGGATTATTTGGGCTTTGGTCTTGCACTGCTTCATTTTCCTCCTTAAGTAACAGACCACAATTAGGTGAGCTTTAGTAATATCTAGCATTTTCTTTTTTACTTGCTCACTCCTTGTTTTATCGGTGTTCATTTTAAAATCAGAATAGATTATTAAAGAAATCTTAATGGTTGCCTATTTAAGGATCCTTCTTCCAATTCAGACATGGTAGTAGTAAGAATTTGTCATGGTTTAAGCCCAGCCGGCAACCCAGAACCACGCAGCTGCTTGCTCACTCCCCCCAGCTTTCTCTCCCTCCTCCCGGAGGGATGGGGAGGAGAATCAAAAGAATGTGATTCCCACGGGTTGAGGTAAGAACAGTCCAATAACTAAGGTATAACACAAATCACTGCTGCTACCACCAATGATAGTAATGATAAGGGAAATAACAAGGGAAGAGAATACAACTGCTCACCACCCTACTGACTGATACCCAGCCCAAACTGAGCAGTGATCTAGCCCTTCCAGGTAACTTCCTCCAGTTTATATACCGGGCATGACGTGTTGTGCTCTTTGGCTAGTTTGGGTCAGGTGTCCTGTCTCTGTTTCCTCCTGGCTTCCCCTCTTCCCTGGCAGAGCATGAGACTCAGAAAATCCTTGGTCAGAGTAAACATTACTGAGAAACAACTAAAAACATAGGTGTTATCAGCATTGTTCTCAGGCTGAAAGTCAAAACCACAGCACTGCACCAGCTACTAAAAAGGAGAAAAATTACTGCTGCTGCTGAACCCAGGACAGAATTACAGCTGGAAATAGTATCAAAATGCGCCTTTTCCTGACAGCCCTGTTGGTTGTTACAAGAGCAGAAGTTATGAGCAGAGGACTGTGGTATTCTCTTTCATGGTAGTTAGGGGATAAGATTGATTGGTAGCAATATACTGATGGTTAATGGAGATGGGGCCCAAAAGCAGTGAAATAAATAACAGTGTCTCATGGGAAAGTGTACTAGGCGGTAAAGGGGCTCAAGATAGTTGGTTAGCATTCAAGGACCGCTTCTTCCAAGCTCAGGATCGGAGCGTCCCAATGAGTAGGAAATCAAGTAAGGGATCTAGGAGACCGGCATGGTTAAACAAGGAGCTGCTGGGCAAACTCAAGTGGAAAAGGAGAATCTATGGATTATGGAAGGAGGGGCTGGCCGCTTGGGAGGAATATAGGACAGTTGTTAGAGGATGTAGGGAGGCAATTAGGACAGCTAAGGCCTCCTTGGAACTCAATCTTGCTAGTCGGGTTAAAGACAATAGAAAGCGCTTCTTCAAATACATAGCAAATAAAACTAACACAAGAGGCAATATAGGCCCACTGCTGAACGAAGTGGGTGCCCTGGAGACAGAGGATATAAAGAAGGCAGAGGTGCTGAATGCCTTCTTTGCCTCTGTCTTTACTCCTGCAGACTCTCCCCAAGGGCCCTGGATTTCTATAGCCCCAGAAGGAGTCAGGACAGAGGAGGAGTTTGCTTTGGTAGATGAGGATTGGGTTAGGGATCAGCTATGCCATCTGGACATCTGTAAATCGATGGGTCCGGATGGAATGCACCCACGGGTGCTGAGGGAGCTGGCGGAGGTCATTGCTAGGCCACTCTCCATCATCTTTGGTAAGTCGTGGGAAACGGGCGAGGTGCCTGAGGATTGGCGGATGGCAAAGGTCACACCAGTCTATAAGAAGGGCAAGAAGGAGGACCTGGGTAGTTATAGACCGGTCAGCCTTACCTCCATCCCTGGAAAGATGATGGAACAACTTATTCTTGACACCATCACTAGGCATATCAAGGATGAGGGGGTCATTAAGAACAGCCAACATGGTTTTATGAGGGGGAAGTCGTGTATGACCAACCTTATAGCCTTCTATGAGGAAGTGACTAGGTGGAGGGATGATGGTAGAGCGGTAGATGTAGTTTTTCTTGATTTCAGTAAGGCATTTGATACTGTCTCCCACAGCATCCTCGTAGATAAGCTAAGGAAGTGTGGGCTTGACAGTCAAGTAGTGAGGTGGATCGAGAACTGGTTGAAAGGAAGAAGGCAGAGAGTTGTGGTCAATGGCGCAGAATCTAGCTGGAGGTCTGTGACTAGTGGAGTTCCTCAGGGGTCGGTGCTGGGACCGGTGCTGTTTAATATTTTCATCAATGACCTGGATGAGGGAACTGAGTGCACCATCAGCAAGTTCGCTGATGACACAAAACTGGGAGGAGTGGCTGACACACCAGAGGACTGTGCTGCCATTCAGCGAGACCTGAACAGGCTGGAGAGTTGGGCGGGGAGAAACTTGATGAAATTTAACAAGGGCAAGTGTAGAGTCTTGCATCTGGGGAAGAACAACCCCATGTACCAGTACAGGTTGGGGGTTGACCTGCTGGAAAGTAGCGAAGGGGAAAGGGACCTGGGGGTCCTGGTGGATAGGAGGATGACCATGAGCCAGCAATGTGCTCTTGTGGCCAAGAAGGCAAATGGCATCTTAGGGTGCATTAGAAAGGGTGTGGTTAGTAGGTCAGGAGAGGTTCTCCTCCCCCTCTACTCAGCCTTGGTGAGGCCGCATCTGGAATATTGCGTCCAGTTCTGGGCCCCTCTGTTCAAGAAGGACAGGGAATTGCTTGAAGGAGTCCAGCGCAGAGCCACAAAGATGATTAAGGGAGTGGAACATCTCCCTTATGAGGAGAGGCTGAGGGAGCTGGGTCTCTTTAGCTTGGAGAAGAGGAGACTGAGGGGTGACCTCATCAATGTTTACAAATATGTAAAGGGTAGGTGTCAGGATGATGGAGCTAGGCTTTTTTCAGTGATATCCAGTGATAGGACAAGGGGCAATGGGTGTAAACTGGAGCATAGGAAGTTCCACGTTAACATCAGGAAGAACTTCTTTACTGTAAGAGTGACGGAGCACTGGAACAGGTTGCCCAGGGGGGTTGTGGAGTCTCCTACACTGGAGATATTCAAGGCCCGTCTGGACAAGTTCCTGTGTGATGTACTGTAGGTTACCCTGCTCTTGCGGGGGGGTTGGACTAGATGATCTTTTGAGGTCCCTTCCAACCCTTGGGATTCTGTGATTCTGTGTCTGCTGCCAATCGTAAGACATCAATACATGATTTCTAACAAACTCACACTTAACATAGCTTTTGTAGTATTACAGTTCGATGCTCTTCTCTAAAGCAAATCTCCAAATTCCATTGCCCAGCTAAGAAATCTTTATTCATTCTGGAAGTGTCCTTGTGGAGTTCCTCATAACTGATTTATCAAGAGAGGATGTCTGCCTTAAGGAAGGTAGATTTAATGTTCTTGGTCTGCTGCTGCTGCAGACCAAGAAGCACGTTTCATCTCTAGACCCATGTATTTGGAGATCTTAGATTTTGTTACTAACATTTTGAAAAGGTAATGGAATTTAACCTTGCAGACGAGCAAGTTTAATGGTATAGTCTTACAGGAATCAAAAGGTAGGTCACTGTTATCAAACTGAAGACCTTACACACAGTATTAGTTTCATTCTTTTATCTTTGGAGACTTGTAATTAAATACTGGTTTTGAAGTGTGCTGTGGCTTTGTGAAGAGTGCATTGTTCATATTTAAGGAGCATTGGCGGAAGGGTTCTGCCGTAAAGTGTGGTCCTACAGTAGTAACCAGATGCATTTAAAAAAAAACCTTTTATAGGTGGAGGCAGAAAGGCGAGCACATGAGCAAGAGGAGAACAAGGCAAGTGAGGAATACATTCAGCGCCTTCTGGCAGAGGAAGAGGAGGAACAGAGATTGGCAGAAGAGAGGCGAAGGGAGATGGAGAAACAGCTGAAGCAAGATGAAGAGTTGGCCTGGCGGCTGAGTAACAGTCTGGTGAGTTAGGATCAAGGGGGACAGTAGAAAACATTGATGCAGTGCAAGCAACTTAAGACTTTTCATAGCAAAAATTAAAACTTTGAATGAAATAATTTTATCGTAGTTGCAGTTGGAAGTTGTTGTTGGCCCCTGGCACTGTAGATCATTGATTGATTGTTAATTTTTGAAGAACCAGCAGGAGTGTAAAATACCCCAAACATACCTACCTGCCTGTGTAATATGCTCTTGGAACACGTGCTCTGGATGTTTTTGTTGTAAAAAATTTTGCAACATTGGTTTTCCTCTGAATACTTCCTTTTCCCCATGATTTTAAAAATACCTGTTTGGAAGAAATTGATGTCTGTAACCTGTACTGAAAAAAACAAAATGTACAGTGAAAGATGAAAGTTTACCTTGTGTTTTTGGGCTTTTTTGTTGTTTCTTTATTTTGTTAATTTGTTTCGGGATTTTGGTTGGTTGGTTTTTGCTACCTGAAAATATGATGAAACCTGTGTATTTACTTGAGGAAAACCTCCTCCCGTAATGCTAGATACAGGAAAGTGTACAGAACATGTAGCATTTCTTATTCCATAATGACACATTACTTACAGTTGTAAAATTCTTTGGACAAAAGTAACTAATTCTGCAGGAGAAAGAAAGTAATTTTCTGGTTTTTTTCCAGTTTGCATTGTGTTTTGTTTTATATAACACTATCTTGTCTGTCTTTGTCATTGAAGAATGATGATTCCAAAGGACATGGGCTCAGCGGTCCTGCACGAGCAGGCAGTGTCTCACTTGAAACATCCCCAGCTAATATGTGCAAGGGGAAGAGCAAACCAAGCAACTCTGAAGACATTCAGAAGTAAGTAATTAAAGTTTTTTCTCTTTAATTATTAGTCTTTTTCTTGGTATAATGCCCCTTATCTCCATCTGCTTATTTGGAATCCTGTAGTCCAACTTTCCTGGATAATCTGGGGTAAATGTAAACCACTGCATGTTAAAACATCTCCTCAGAGGGTAAAATGGAGGAGAATGAAAGCACTTGTCCTTCTGTTCTTGTTTGTGTTTGTCATCATGAACCGGAAGATCTCAACTAATGCAAAGTGCTGACACTTCAAGTGGGAAAAAAAAAAAGTTTTAAAAGGTGTTTTCTTTTTACTTTTAAAGGTACCTGTCTCCAAAGCTTCATCATACATTGGGATCAGCATCATTCTCTAGAACAAGAGGCAGAAGTGGCTCTGGCTCTGCGGTAACGAGAATAATTTTGTTAGAAATCTCAGTGTTAATAATTACAGGTTAACTTTCCCCTTGCCTGTAGGATTGGCAATCCTGTATTCCCCTGGCACATCAGCACTAGCCAGTTTATCTTGCTGTCTTTGAACTGCCTTTAGTATTCAAGATTTCTCAACGTGGAAAGGGAAGAAACCATGCTTAACAGTCTGCAGATGTGCACCTACGGCTTACTTTGATGGTTACCTTGTATAGCCTTATGGGCACCTTACCTGAACGTCTTCAGCAAGCTCTGGTTCCAACCAGTGATGTCTAAAACTAGAATGATGGTTCTGGAGCTCACTGGAGGAGGTTGCGCTCTGATTTTTCATCATTCCATATGTCTGTCTTAGCTGTCCTGTTTGGCTTCAAAAGATGATGAGCAGGCATGAATAGTTGATTTGAGTCATTGATGAGAGGAGAATGCAGCAGTTGTGTTTTCAGTCCTTTAGCTGGACTTCTGTAGCTTTTCTTCAAGATTTTATTATTTATAATAATATACATTAATTATGTATTTTTTATAATAATACATTAATTATGGTTGGGTTTTTTTAAGAGAAGAATCCAAGTTAATACCCCAGAGTAGTTATGAACAACACAGCTGTGAGAAGTGAGAGTTGCATTTTATTCATACCCATTGGCTTTTCCTAAATTTACTTTATTAGTGGTCTCCCCCTTTTTTTTCAGGAGACCAATGGCAATGAAGGCAGCAGTTCAGCGTGGCAAGATGAGCGAGAGGAAATGCCAACATTGTCTCCACAGCTGACTGGTGTCAATAAAGATTCCAGTGCTATGGATTCATTTTTGGAATCGTGCATGAACTATTTCAGTACCTCGGCTTCGGGGGAAACTACTGCTGTCAAGCAGGAAGAAACACCAGGAACAAATTGTGTAGGAGAAGAAGTTCCAGATGCGTTGCATGGAATCACAAAAAGGGAAGGCTCTGGAACAGTTCTTAGATCTAAAGGAGAAGACGATGGAGGTGAGTCAGACAGTGGCAGTTTAACACACGTAGAAAGCATAAACCTTAAAAATTCTGCTGGAGCTGATACCTGTATTCAATCAGCAGCAAATTCTGTGGTGTCTGACAGCACAAGTGTGGTATGTGACCTTATGAAGGTGGCTAGACACTCAGGTGAAGAGAAGCCAGAGAGCCTGCAGAACACTAAGAAGACTCCAAAAAGAAAGTTGTTGGAGCCACCAGCTGAAGAAGTGGTTGACTTTTGTGTGCTTGATAAGAGGAGAAGAACTTTTCCGGAAAGTTTAGAGGAGCAAGGGAAGCAGATAAAAGATTTTAACTTGCAAATGCAGAAAGCCTTTGAGCAGGAGATCTATGAAAGACGTATGCAAGAGGAGCAGGACAGGCTTCTGGCTCTGCAGCTGCAAAAACAGATCAACAAGGAGGAAAGGACACTTAATCGACAAAAGGGCTCTCCAGATCAGTATCTGCTTCGCACCAAACCACCTCAGTTGGTGAAAGACTCTCCTGCTAGAAAGGGAAGTTCTAAGGTGGCAAAAGACTCAAAGGTATCAAAAAAACAGGCTGAAACAAATCACCGCAAAACTCGCAGAGGTTCTTGCAATGAAAATTGGCAGTCACCTGCCAGAGTCCGGATGAAATCACCCAGCATCAAGGGAGGAAAGGTGTTGAATTGTGTGGTTAATACCAGTGATGCAAATGATATTTGTTCACTACCTAAGAATAAGCAAAAGACGATCCTTCAGATGTTTAAAAGCCCTGTTGCAGAGTAGATCAGGAGAACCACAGACACCTGGTGGAATGAGAATTAAAGCTGTGGTAATGCTATCTCCTGTGTTGGGCAAAGCTTCCTGTGAACAGTTGTAAAATTGTTGGTTTTGGGGGGGATCACTTTAGACCACAGAGAGTTCTGTATTTTGAGGAGTTTTAACAATTTACACCCCCAGTCTTTAAAAAAATGTAATTGTTCTTTTCTTGACTGCAGCTTATTTTCTAGCGGTTACATTTACATAATTTTGAATGTGAATACTGTTAGTGTTTAAAAACAAAAATAACTGATGGTCTGATCTTAAAATGAGAGTTTGGAGCCTTTTGTGGAAAGGACGTATGTTCCACAGAGGTTAAGCTAAAGCTAAAACATGAGTCTCTATTTCCAGTTGTCTGCCAGCTGCAAGGTCGAATCTTCACTCAGCACAGCCACTGGTCTGTTTAATTGAAGCATGTTACTGGAATTTAGGCTATTTGTTGAATGGCATTGTTCACACAACAGGTAACAAGAGTATAACTGGACAGCCAGTCTTGCAGGTACAGTTTTCATACACTTTCTTAGAGAAAGTTCTCGTTCCTCTTTCTTAGAGAAAGAGGAAAAAAACAGGTCACTCCCCCACTGCCAAAGCCAAGGATTTTTCATAAATGCCAACAGTATAAGTGGTTGTGGGCTTATACTTGCCTCTGTTCATAAAGGTCATTTACGCAAATCTGGCACTTACTGTCATTAGGAAAAGATACTTTTGTTGTCTTACTGCTAGTGTTCTGCAGCTTTATTCTTGTACAGTAGTATTACCTATATTTAGTGCTATTTAATTTTTATACTCAAACTGGTTTGAGTTTGATTAAAAATGCATAATATTACAAAAATGTAGTTCAGAAGACAGTTATAATGCAGAAAGTTAAACCAAAAGGGGGAGCAGCAGCTGAAGTTGTCAGAAATGACATAACTGTAATTAAAGATTCACATAATTGCCATGCCTGGCTGGAACTGACGCAATTCAAATGAATTGCCACTTAGAGTTGTGGGGAAGCTGAGGCCTGCAGGAGGTTGAGGCTGGTGAAGAGCTGACCAGCTGCTACTCAGCAGAAGTATTCTTGCTAGATTGTTTTATCTGTTGCTATTATAAAGACATCTTTTGACCTTTCTTTGCTTGTAATGAGATACTTTTCCCTGTTTAAAAGACAGCAAACCACAGCTCTGTGTTGCTGATGTGTTTGTGCTAGTCACCAATGTTAGCAAATATTTTAAATGTTTTCTTTTTTTGAACCTCTCTAGAGGTGATGATTTTTAACTTGGTTCTGGGAAATCAGTAACAAAATCCTTGACAGCAGTATCTTCTGATGTTTTCAGTTTCAAAAACCAACAAATCCTGAAATTTCATTGAAAGCACGAGCAGCACATCAAGCAAAATTGTGAATTGTGCTGTTTCTTTGCCTGCGTCTCTCTAGTAATGGGAGGGTTTCTCATAAAGGAATTATGTGTTCTGGGATGGTTTTTGAGAAAGGTACAACTGGAGACCAGATGCAAGTCATTCAGTTTGCCTCTTGCTGCCTCAACTATTGTGCTGGAAGCAGTATAGATCTGTTTCTGTTTAATCTTTACCTTTGTTTGGGTTGTTTGCTGTCTTACCCATGTAGTAAAATACAATCCTTCATTAATTAAAATATTCTTTAAGGCAGAGGTAGTGACTGTTTTAATGATAGTGACACTTGGTCTTTCCAGTCATGATAAGCACTTAAGAAGTAAACTCTCCATTTTCAAAATATATGAGGAGAAAGCATTTTTTAAGTCTGTTCAGCTTTGGTTTACAATCAGTTTCTGAAGTCTGATCACTAGCTTTAACTTGTTCAGAAGCTGGTACCTGCTCTGGCACTGCTTCTCTGAGTTACTGCTGATGGGAGTAATGGGTTCAGGATTTCAGAGCAGTTCAGTTCCTGGCTTCTTCCTACATACGTCGCCCCTGCAGTGACCTGATGATGAGCATGCCTGATGCAGCTGTCTCTGCAGCTTTAAGCACTTTGTTTCTATGGTTCTGGCAGTCCTGCTGTACCCCTCCAAGGGTTTGGAATGCTGGTCCTGTTAGGCTTTTTGCAATTTACTCTTTGGTCTTGCACAGACTTAAGGCCTTGCCATTGATAGCAAATCCTGCTGCTGTGATTCCATTGACAATAAATACAAAAATTACATAAATTAATCACTTCAAATGTCTAAATAGTACAGGAGTGTACTTTGGTGTGTGTATATATATCCAAAGGTGTATTTTTCCATCTTACTGGATTTTGTCCTCAGTGTAAGAATGATGTCTTATGTAAGAATCGTTGTTTTATTAAGTAGAATAGAAGAAAAGCAAAGTTAGAGTTGAACATTAACTAAAACCCAACTATAACGTCAAAGTTTACAAAACCTATGATCTATACCAGCAGCCTCATCCGAGGTGGGTTGCTGCAAGCTCATGGCTCGCAAAGATAACCGCATTCGTCACCGTGTGTGCGACATAGTAATCCTCACCAAGTACCTTTTTGTTTTGTCCTTTTAGATGTCTCCTCATGGAGCGTTTCAGTATTGCTGTTTGGTTTGGGTTGGAAGAAACCTTAAAGCTCATCCAGTTCCAAACCTGTGCCATGGGCAGGGACACCTTCCACCAGACTAGGTTCAACCCTTGAACATGGGCAGGGATGGGGCCGCCACAGCTTCTCTGGGCAGCCTGTGCCAGGGCCTCAGCACCCTCACAGGGAAGAATTTCTTCCTAATGGCTAATCTAAATTTTTGCTCTTTGAGCGCAAAGCCTTTCCCCTTGTCCTGTCACTACATGTCGTTGTAAAAAGTCCCTCCCCAGGTTTCTTGTCAACCCCTTCAGGCACTGAAAGGTGCCCCAAGTTGTTTCTGGAGCCGTCTGTTGTCCAGGCTGAACAAGCCCAGCTCTCCCAGCCGGTCTCCATGGCAGAGGTGCTCCAGCCCCTGGAGCAGCTTTGTGGCGTCCTCTGGACTCGAGCAGCTCCACGTCCCCCTTGTGTTGCTGCCCCCAGCGCTGGGCACAGGACTGCAGGGGGGTCTCCTCTCCCTCAGCCTGCTGCTCACGCTCCTTTTGACGCGGCCCGGGACACGGTTGGTTTCTGGGTGCGAGCGCACACTGGTGGGTCATGGTGAGCTCCTCCTGACCCAGCACCAAGTGAAGGAAGCCCGTGTGCGGTGAGCTCGCCGTGTTTAACGGGGCGGAAGCTCCCGCCGAGCCGCGGCAGCGTTCGAACGGCCGCTGAGGCGGCGGGGCGGGCCGCGTTGCCGGGGCAACTGCCTCCTCCCCGCGCCGTTCCGGCAACAGGGCGGGGCTGGCCGCGTTGCCATGGTAACTCCCGCCCCTCCCGCAGCGGCCCAGAGAGGCGCCTCCGCGGCGGCGGGCGGAGGAAGGGTGCGGGCGGGTGTCGCGCCTGCGCAGAGGGTGCGGGCTGGCGGCGTGCGTGTTGTTGTGCGGCGGCGGCAAGATGGCGGCGCACGGGGGCTCTGCGGCCTCCTCGGCGCTGAAGGGGTTAATCCAGCAGTTCACCGCCATCACGGGTGAGGCACACGGAAGCCGGGGCCCGCTGATCCTCGGCCGCGGCTACCACGGCTGCTGCGTGCTTAACGGGCGGCTTCCGTCCGGCCCCCGTTGCCGCGTCAAGGGGGCGGCAGTCCCGGCGGGCCGGGGGCGGGAGGCCGGACGGGAGGAGCGGGCCATGGCGTGAGGCGCTGCGTTGGGCGAGGCGGAGCAGCGCGGGCGGGCGGCCCCGGGCACGCTCCCGCCCGTCTCCTGGGGGTCCGCCCGCTACCGCCGCGGCCTCCCTCGGGGCGAGGGGGCTGGTGACGCCCGGGCCTGTCAGCGGGCTCGCTCCGGGGCCCGGCTCGCCGCGGCGGTAGGTGCCCGAGCCGGGCACCCTTGGTCCCTCCGCCCTGTGTGTCATCGTGTCCCCCTCGCTTTTAGCGGCGGCTTGGGGGTGCTCGGTATGCCGAGCTACTCGGTGGTGAGGGTGCGGGTGCACATCCTCCTTCCCTCCCGGCGATGCGGTCCGTTGCGCCCCGGGAATCGCGTCCCGCCTCTGCAAATAAAGCTGACGGCCGGGAGGGAGCCTGTAGCTGACCGCTGAGTCCGCGTTAAAAACGAGAAAAATAAATCGATCTTAAAATACGGTCAGGTTACTGAGAAGTTTATGTTAGTTTTCTGAGGAAAACACCTAGTCGCTTTTAAATTGAAGTTTGCGTCAGGTGATCATTGCTGCTTTGGCTTGCGTACTATGAGCGTTTGACCCACTTTGTGTTTAACCCGCTTCACTATAGTTTCACCCCTTGCTTATGGCACTGCATATCAAATACTAAAGGAGTGTTTAATAAAACGTCTTCGGCTTTTTGTGTTTTTTGGGGGTGTTTTTTGTTGTGTTTTTTTATTGTTTTGGGGTTTTTTTTTCCTTGATTTACATGAAACTGTTTTTAAATTGTTTACTCTAACCAGCTTAATTTAGGGTTGTGTCCTTGTACTGGGGCTTGGATGCACTTAAATCCTGAACAGGGATGTTGAGGATGTTTAGTATGCTGTGAAGATCCTGTGTCAACTGGAAATTATTGATCACTCAGCTGTCCTTAAAGAAGCCCTTTTGGATAAACCCTTTGAACAAAAAGAACCTACGGCAAATACCTTTTCATTGTAGTGCCCCTGTGTGCCTTGTGGTTTCTTTTTGGTAGTGCCTGAGATATTTGCTAAAAACTGATCCGGAACTGGCAGATTAATGATAGTTTACCCTTCCTGATGGCTTTCTGTGCTTATATAGATAGTTCATGCCAAACATAAGAGGACCCCACCTTTCTGCTTTCACAAAAGAAAAAAAAAAAAAAAACTTGCTGGGCTTCACCCATCCACTGTTAAAGTAGAGTTTTTGAGTTTTGTTTTTCCATTTTAACAGAATGAAGGATATATCTGAAAGTGTGTTGTGTGGAGCTTGTTTTGCTGGTAGTGGCATGATTTGACAGGTGCTCAAAAGCTCAGTGGTTTGTGTTAGCAGCTTTCAACTTTGAGGTGTAAGTATATGAATTCACTCCTGTCTGGGGGGAAAAAGGCTGAATATATACAGCAGTTTGAACCTTGTGTAGGTGATAGTGAGTTATAAATAGAAATAGTTCTTGATATGTTTATCTTAACTAGATGGCAGAATTGTGTTTCTTTGGTGCTCTTATCCAGAAAAGTATTGCTAAGAGAATGTAGCTCCTGTGTATCTTTTCTGGTGGAATGATGGGATGTTTTTGAAGTTTGATTTGAGACTTAAGAAATATTTAGTATTTCCTGTTTGCTGGCACAAGCACTGAAAACATGCATATGATGGCAGTTTCCTTAGGAGTTAGGAGGAACAAGCACTTTCTGTGCTGGTATCTCTTTAAACAGCAGAGGGCTGAGTGTAATTTTTCTTCTAGCTCTTCTAAATGAATGTCTTTGCATTACTGACTGTATATTGAGGGTGTAGGGTGCTGTGCATATAATAACTATATGCTGGTTTTGTTTAATTGCTACAGTTGACATTGAAATGAGCTGAAAATAGTTTCTTGAGATGTTACTAGTTTTTATTTTGTGCTTTCGTCATCTCCATTAAGATCTTCAAATGCAGCTGACTGTCACCCGAGCCATGGCATGGCAGATTAGGTTTTCTGGAAACCAGTTTGCTCAATCAGTTTGGCTTTCTCTGTGGTTTAAAGTAATTGAATAATTTAGAACTGATTTATCTCAACAGTTTCCAAGGGTATTTTCTGTTCAAACTAGAGCTTCTTGAGTGTTTCTAAGAAAAATCATAGAAACATCCAAATATGTTTTGCTAAGAGTGATGTTATCTGTGACTCTAATGCTGGGGAAAGTGTTTTCTTCATTTTGGTGATTTGCAGTGAGCCTAGTAAGAACTTCTACAGGTCTAAAAGCTGCTCCCAAACTGGTTCAGTTGCATTTTGCCACTCTTTCTCTCTACCAGCCTTCCCATATGAAAATAAACTATTTGGCAGCCCCGTTGCCTATAGAGGCAGATGCTGTAGTAAGTAGATATTTAAGGGGTTGGGTGCAGGAAAGCTTCCACTGATGAGAGTGCTTCTGTTGATGGTACGGTTTTTGAGAAGTTGGGAGGTAGAGGCTGTAACTCCTTCTCGGGAAGGAGTTACAAATGATGTTAAGAACTGCATTCTGAGCAGCAAGAATGAGATTGATTTAGGTGTACTTAGGAGAGATTTAAATAAATGTTAGTCATTATATGAATAATTGTGTAGACAAGTACTACTTTCTCCCTCTTGGCTCCCCTCTGTTCCTACCCTCAGCCCTCTCTGGACTGAGCTTTAGCTTGTTTGTTTTTGTCTTTCAGTGCAATCAGTAAAACAGGGTATCTTTTCTTCCATCTCAAAATATCTGTTATAAGTGGGTAAAAAACACTTTAGTAGCAGGTATTCACCCTGTTAAAATGTGAAGTCAGGTTTTCATAGGTTTTGTGTGTTTGCCTGTTAGTGTTTGGAAAATTGAACCAGGTCCGATTCAACTGAAAAAGGTCTGATCTAGAAAAAAAGGAAACCAATGCAAAACCCCCTCAAATGGCTTTCAATCAGTTTTCTCTTGATGGCAGGAAAAAGTCTGCCTGTCCTATGTGCAGGCATTCCCGTCTCCTGTGAGATAAGTTCGTCTCATGGCATAGTAGTACTTCAGAGATAAATAGCAACTAATAAGCTGTTCTTTCTTTCTAATTATTAATGCTTTGAAAGAGAAAGCTTGCTGCTCAGCTGCTCCTAGCAATTCCAATCAAAATGTTTTCCAAAGAATGCTCAATTTTTACTTCCATCATTACAGGTGCCAGTGAAAGTGTGGGAAAGCATATGCTTGAAGCATGCAACAATAATCTGGAGATGGCTGTCACCATGTTTCTGGATGGTGGAGGCATAGCGGAGGAGCCTAGCACCAGTTCTGCAGGGGTGTCTGCTGTTCGACCACACACTGAGTATGTACCTGCTGAACCTGTCTGTAAAAATGATTTTTCTGTCTTAAGAACTTAATAGTGTAAAGCAGAAAAAAATAAGGCAGTTGCCATTTCTAACCTTCTGTCAACTCATGTAATATGCGCTGCTTTGATATCTTGTTACATTTAATTGCTCCAATATTGTTCTGGGTAAACAGATTCTTACTAACAAGTTAAGTTGGTATGTAGACTAACATAAGTTAGTCTCCCTTTCATTACTTCAGAAGTTTTCTGTGGTTTCTACATACTCTTTTTTTGCAGACAGAGCTCAAGACATGGAAGTTGGAGATCCAGTAGCAAGATATTCTTACTTTTGAATTGCTCCAACGATCTTGCTTTACATTAATTTGTCAGTTAAAGAGTTCTGTTTTTTTTCTTATTAAAGTAATGACCTTAGTCCCACTTGTAACGGTTTTATGGTGTTGGTTTAAGCGTAACCAGATTTGGCCCTGGAAAGGCTAGATTGTGTACACTGCTATGCAGAGAAATAAGCAACTACAAAATCTGCATCAGTGTCTTAACATCAGTCTGAGCTACTTTTCAAAGCCTAGATGGTCAGGAGCCACAAACTGCACACTTTACAACTTCAAAGAATCTGAGGGAAGAGGGCGCTTCAAGAGTTAGCTCATAGACAGGATAAAGCAAATGGATTTCTTTGGGTGATCCATGCCCTCCTTTGCATAATTCCATGGGCTGAGTGACCACCCTGAGTAAGTGAAACTGTTTTGGAGCCCTTGTGATTTTCTTTCTTCTCCTATTCTTAATTTCAGATCACCTAGCAGTCTCTGCAGGCATAACTAAGCTGTTGATATATGAGGCACCCCAGCTGTGTAAGCAAAAATTGCTACAGAAATGTGAGGAAATGTCTGTTTTGACCATCCTGTTTTCCTTCCTCTGGAAAAGAGAGGGCTGTGAGTTTCAAGTGGAAGCAAAAAGTTTTAGAAGGAAGCTAGTAATAAGGAAGATATATTTTTTTTTTCTCCATGTAGATAATCAGGGAAGAAGGTGGCAAGTGGATCAATTAGCAGCCTTTGCTAAGTTATTAAAGATGTTTAAATAATAAATTGACAAAGCCTGGTCTCTTCTGACTTCAGAACTTTTGATTCTGTGCAGTGGTACAGCAGCATCCTTAGCTGGTTCAAGTTGCAGGACCCTTTTGAGTACAATGGGATGTGGTTTATGTGCTTGGAGTATTATAATCTTTCTGATATTTTGAATTTGTTTTTTTCTTCCCACTTCACAGGGATGAAGTACGAGCTCCAATTCCTCAAAAACAGGAAATTTTAGTAGAGCCTGAGCCCTTGTTTGGAGGTAGGCTTATGCTCTTGTTTGTTTGTTTCTTCTCTTTGCCTTGAGATGAGCTAAGTGACAGAAGAAAAACAGAACTTGCTGAATATGAAGAAAGCATTGATGTCTTTTTATTCTTGTTGTTTTCCTTGCTGCAACTCTGCAGCCATGTAACATGATTGCCTTCTTGGAAGTAACACCAGTGTTATTGAAAACCTCACACATCAGAGATGCTGCATTCCCCGTGGTACAAATTTGCGAACTCCTGTTTCATGGGACTTTATGAGGCTACAGCTGTGCAAGTCTACATCTGTGTTCTGTGGTTCAGAACCATGTGGTACTGCTGTGAAAGTGTAGTTTTCAAGCTGATGGGATAAACAATTGAGCCTTGACTGACAGGTGAAAATGAAGAGGACAAATCCATGCTTCTCAGGGAGATGATAATTCAGGAAAAAGGGCTGAACTGTATGATTAGTCATAATTTTCTTCGTTCCTCATTTAGGAATTTAATTTGCTCTTCAAAGTGCATCATGCAGCTACTTTTCTTGTTTGTTTTCTGGAACTGTTTATCATTTCTGCTTTTGAAAGTTGGTTTTTTTTCCTTCCCCTCTAAGGGAACAGGTGATAGAAATGCTGTTTTCTTTTTGGGTACTTATCTGAAACACTGTTTAGTGCTCGTGGTAATACACTAATGTCCTGAATCTCAAAACCTCAATCTCAGACCTGTGCTGTAGTGGTTCTTTTACAGAAGCATGGGGGTGGAGCTTCTGTAGCAGGACTGGATTACCTGGTACATTATCCTCTCCTTTTGTATAATGTCTGTATGGATATCTAAGGGGCTCTCTTTCTATGCTTTCTTCCTCTAGCCTTGTCCTTCTCATGTCCATTTCTGCTTGTCTGTGTGGCTTTTGCCATGCCAGGTGAATTTAGAGCCTTGCCCTTTTTATCGAGGAAAGGCATGCAAGCACTCCTATTTAAAGTGGTCTCATAACTGTAGGAAATGTTCTTTTCTATTGTTCAGTTCCTGTGCTAGAAGGAGGAGGCCAAGCTTCAGGTTTACCCTGGAACTGGTTTTCTCTTATCTTTTTTTTTCCAACATGAGATGGGTCTTTACCCAAGATGCACAAGCTGAGAGGTGGTTTCAGAGGAAAGTGCCCTGCTGAGGGCTCTCTGAAGACAGCGCACTTGTTCCTGTGGCCCAACAGACCTTTTAACAAAGGTCTTTATGCTCCTATGGGTTCAGGAATCTAGGAAGCACAGGATTAAGATCTGATGACCCTAATGCTTGGTCCTGTTCTACCCACCTGTCACAGTGATCTCTGACACACTCACCACCCAGCTGAAGTGATCTTTAGATAAGTGAGAGCCTCCTGGCACCGTCTGGTCTATCAGTACTAATATGCTCAGTAATGGCACTTGTGTTTATAACAAGCTAGCTGAAACTGGAAAGGCAGTTCACTTTGTCTTTTCAGCTCTAAGCACAGGGGATATGCCAGTTTCTGTGTCACGTTGAGGTGGTTGTCTGAGCTGCCTGAATTGCTGTGAACATCTTCAGCAGCACTGCCATGCTGTAGCTAAGCCTGGCAATGGAAATGCTGCTTTTGCTGAAGTGGTCCTTCAGTTGCTATTCTTAGCTGCTGTTTAAGTTGCTCCGAAGTTGAATTTAATGAGTTGTGCTTGTGCCTAAGCATTTAGAGGTGAAAGAGATGTTACTAACAGGAGTTAGGCATTATTCACAAGCATGTTTCTCATTCAGGCTTACTTTCTTTTTCCATGTTAGTCTGTATGGGATACAATGATTCTTTCCTTTGTAAAGGAAGAATGCAAGCAGCAAGAACTGAGCACCATTCTTTATGCCCTTGGAGTGGCACAAGCTGAAAGATGCTGCACACACTATGGGTGCAAAACCGGAAGGGTCTCTAAAATCAAGTTTTGGAGGTACTTGCTTTGTAACCCATGTGTAGGTCATGCTTTCTCACTGTAAATGGATTTTTCTTACTACAGGTTTCTGGTGGGCACAAATTGTATTTCTCTTAAACTTGTTATTGTGTCTTATTTATTATGTCTTTGAAAGTTCTACCTTAAAATTCTTCTCCTTTCAGTTGATAGTGATGCAGATGAATAGTTGGAATAAGCCCTGGCAGGCAGTTCTGTTTGCATTCCAAGTGCAATGGTTGTGTTGTACGGAAGGACTTCAGTGGTACATTTAGGTACTATTCCATTTATCTTCCTAGGCCACTCTCTCTGTCCAGCTGCAGTTGTGAAGGTTTTTTTGCAGATAGTGATGCAGGATTCAGTGTGGTGTGGCTGTTGCCAGTCCAGCCAAGAAGTTGGGACAGGATCCAGATAAGAGTTTTGTTAAGAGTAGAAGCATGCTGTGGAAAAAAAAAACCAAACATATTTCCTCATGAAGAAAATATTATCCTACAGGGTTTAATCTTTCAAAGTTTTTTTTTTCATCTACTTGAAGGTCTTTGCTAAAAAATCTTGACAGGAGTTGTGACATGTTGATGCTGTGATTCCGATGGGCCTTGGTGAGCCCATCTGAAAAGGCTGAATTTAAACTTGGGTGTATTGTTGATACACATTTTGTTTCTGGGGTACGGTTTGTTGGAGGGAGGGTATGTTAGGAAATGGGTATTATAAACCCATTTCCATCCTCCTCCCACCCTTCTTAATGACCCTGCTCCCTCATAATTCATGCTTTTTTCTTTTCCATTTGTCCACATGTGATGGAAAGTACTAATGTGCAGTTATTTTGATAATATATGTCTGAAATAACTCTTGCAATATGTTTTTTTTAAGCTCCTAAAAGACGCAGACCTGCGCGTTCAATATTTGATGGCTTTCGGGATTTTCAGACAGAAACCAGTAAGTGTCTACAGATCAGTAAGCTACAGTTTGTTTGGGTTTTTTAAATGCAAATAAGAGTGGAAAATCCTTTCCATTTTAAGTTAGGACAGCTTTCAGTTGTTGAACGTTTTTTTAAATTGCCTACTGTATAGCAAAAGTGTGGGGTCTTCTAGTAACTGTGTTAGGCTGTTCATTGTTGTCATGTCAGTGCTGTTTGCTGACGTGCCTCTTCCGCATTTGTGGTACAGTTAAGGTTGTTGGATTTTTGTTCTGGGGTGTCTGAGAGTAGTGAGTAATGGACACATGAAGCAGGTAGTAAGGGTGCTGGTCCAAACACTTTCCTGTGTTACATAAGTAAAGCCTACAGACAGTATATTCTGTCTGCTTTGGTATAGCACATATTTTCTTGACAACTCTGAGCACATTTATTTTTTCTGCTCTAGAGAACTGAAAAGGGGGAATAATCTTAACACCCATGTAGACATTAAGTTCATTCACTAAATTTTTCTTGGCTAGCCAGTGGTCATTCTGGCATTTGAATTAGATTTGAGTAGCCCTGAGGCAGCTACCTTGGCCACACACAAGGTTCTCATGAATTTAATTGCTGTTTACCACCGTCTGTTCATATGTAGAATCTTCAAATGACAAAGCACTGAGCTGTTACTTAAGCCATTAAGCTTCACAGAGTATGATTCTTTGACAGCAGAGCAGACATTTCACAGATGAGTTAGAGCTGTTGTGCAGTTGCTGTCACTGATGTTGGTGGAGTGTTCAAGAGGTCTAACCATGGACCAGGTTCCCATGTAGTTAGGTGCTGTTGAATGCTGAACTGAAAATAAGTGTTCATAATTACTTTCTTTCCCCTGACAGGTTTGCCTAGGGTTTTCTGGTAATAATAAACTCAACAAATGCTAAAGCCACTGGCAGCTGTGTTAATGAAAATACACCATTTACAGAATCATCATACCCTTAGATTTTTTTCTCATCATCTCCACTCATTTAGAGATGCACGATAAGTCATTGTGAGGGCTTGTGATAAAACTTTATCACGCCTTTTGGTAAAGCTTCATAGATAAATATCACTGGCAAGCTCTGAAAAAGTGACCCTGGCCTTGAAAGTCCAGATTATTTCCTGGCCCTAGGCCTCCTTCACAGAGATGCTTTTTTCCTTGTGGAATCCAGAGTCTGCTCAAAAATGGGTTGTATGTTACAGCCTGTTGACAGCTCCTTTCACTACTGTAAAGCTTGTGGTTGTGGGATAGTTATTGCACATTTCAGCTGTCTTGATTCCATATAAGATACATCATCATATCCATGCATTTTTAGATGAACAATTACTGTGATTTTCTTTTATTGTATATGGTCATGTCTATGTAGGAAATATGTTCTGTATTATTTTGAATGGAATCGATAGCACTAAAAGAAACATGGCCAAAGTGTGGTACTTGGGGGTAAACAAGGCTGAAAATCTGTTCACCTGAAAGAGACAGTAGTATAAGTCATGGCTGCTCATTTGTTTTCAAATACTGGCATATGACCTTTGCTGATACATTCATTAAGATGATTTTTAAAAGCAAAATAAATGCCCAGTGCTTGAGAAAGTTAGGGCAGGCAGGGTTCTTCCCTTACATAGCAGCTAATCTTGTTCAATGGGATCTGACCTTGTGATTTCAGTGCCAATATGTATGACATACAGCAAATAATATACCCATCTTGTGAGTATTTTGTCTAATTTAGCTTCCTTTCCTCTGGGGCTGTGCAGTTCGACAGGAGCAGGAGCTACGAAACGGAGGGGCAGTAGATAAGAAACTCACTACTCTAGCAGATCTCTTCAGACCTCCCATTGATCTGATGCACAAAGGCAGCTTTGAAACGGTAAGTTCTGAAATTTTGGTGCACTTTCTTCCGTGATGACCATGTGCAGTGTGGAAGCCTTGTGTTCGACTGTATAGTGATAAATATTTGATGGGCTGCATATGGGAATGCTAATGACTTATTGAAGGACTTAATGTGGTCTGTCATCATTAGTTATGCTTAAATGTCAGTGTGGCAAATCACACTTGATGAAAGACTTTAGTGCATGAGGGAGGCTGGTTGAAACAGAGAAATTGCATTCCTCAAAGTCTCTTTATAGAGCATGATACAGAAAAAGCTGAAGTAATTGCTTTTGGTAGGTGAGCAAGTACTTTGCAAGGGGCAATATAGTTTTCAGCACAGCCCTGCTAAGAAGCTCAGGTGGAGTTCTGTTAACACAGCTAAGTGTTTTTTGATACCTGAGCTAGTAAAAGTATTTTGAATGTGGCTTTGTCATGAAGACACAACTTTTATCTTCAGTAGAGGCCTTGCTCTTGTATAAAATCATAGTGGTTGTCTTTTCCATCTGGTTGTGATGGAAAAGTATCCAAGAGATTGTCTTCTCAGGGGACCGTTAGCTTTAATAATTTCAAGTGTCACCTTTCCTTTCTGTGTAGGCATGTATGGATCTAGTAGTGAGTTATAATACGGATCAGTGACTTACGTAATGATTAGAGATGTGCAAACTGGTATATATTTTTATTTTTTAAGTCCGTAATTTCTAGGTATTTTTCAGAAATTGCAGTTACTACTGAACTTCCACCTGGTCATCTTTTAAGTAGCTGAGATTGAGGAGGGTGGTGGTGATTATTGTATGATGACTTCATGAAAATGCAAATTGATCATCGAATGGTGCAATACAGATACTGCAAACAGTGCCAAAGATCTGACTCAAATTTAAAAACGTGTACACTTTCTGGTATTGGCATTCACCTTTTTTCTGTACTTGTACAGTTCCTTGTCCAATGAGATACTCTTCATTTCAAACTGATGTTCCTAAACTTCACCACGATAAAAATCTTCAGCTTCTCAATTTGATGACCCTTACAACTTCCATTTTGCCTTTTACCTGTAGACTGCTGTACTGCTTTTAGCCTGGGACAGTGTCAGGCCTGTGAATCCAGTGATCAGTCTCTCAGAACTCATCTTTAGCAAGCTACTGTTAGCTTCTTCCTTTTCTGTACACTTAGAGAAACATTTGTAAACTATAATAAATCAGATGTATATGACACTCAAAAGTACCAAAGACTAAATACTGTCATTTTGATGCTTTTGTAGTTTAGTGTTAACCTAAATGGGGTTTATTATTATTGGTACGTGATGTATTCTGACCTCTGGAGGATGTACAAGAACATTGTCAGTGTTTTCCCACGTACGCTTGTCATAGAATCATTTAGGATTTCTGACTTTATTCAAACTTAGCAAGAGTGGTGGCATCTGGTCTTACTAAGGCATTCATGTATCTTTGTTACTCATCTTTTGTTGCTCCTCTTGTGTGTACCCAAGGGTTGATTTTGATAGGAAATATAGTTATTTTTGGTTTTCCAGAAGAAACCTATTTTTCTTCAATTACAAAGAAACTTACCAGTAAGGTGCAAAAAGTTGCCGTTTCATTTTAACTCAGTAATACTAGCTTTTAAGAGTAGCTGAGATTTAACTTCTGTTGAAGAAAACTTTCCAAGTGTTGAATGGCATTAATTTATTTGGTTTTTAACTTGATATCTCTGAAAAAGGACTGTGCTTCACATATAGAACAGCTTATGATCGTTATATTTGTAAAGTTAAGTATGTGATTAACTAAATTACACCATAGAAATGTCGTGAAAAATATTTGATACAGAAAATCTATGAAAGACCTTCTTTTAATCCTGCAGGCTTTTTGACCATGAGCCACTAGATATTAGTTACGTAGCGACTGATGGAATGGGCTATACAAACCAGGAGTAAACAACTGATAGGTCAATATCTTGCTGGCCCTAACTGCCTTTTTTTTCCTACTAGAAAATGTCAGAGAAACTTTTAGAGCTTAAATACCCAACATCACTAAAATAGTCTGTATTTGAGTAGTATTGCGTGGTTATATTATTGGGCCGTTGTCAGTTAAGATTGCACAAGGGATTTGTAACTGTCATTTCTTGACTGTAATACCAAGCTTTAATGTGTATTAAGTTTCATAGTTACCTCTTTAATGAAGATTTTTGCACACCAAACACGGTTTGTATGGAACAGCATGGTGATCTTTTAATCTCAAAGACTGCTCTCAAGAATTGCAGGTGTTCCATCCCTTTGTGCATATGATATGAAATACGATTTAATTTGTGGCGGTACACTCTGGATTGACTTAGTTTACACTTCTTGTTTAGGGAAGAGGTAGTTCTGGTGCTTGCAATTTTGTGCTTGATGCTCTTTAGGATTTCACTACTTCTCTGAAGTGACTGTAATGTTACAGAGTTTCAGTTCTGTCTATATGAAGTGTCCTCTTTCTGTAAGTTGAGCCTCTCTTAGCTGCTCTCTGCTTCAGGGCTGATTTTCCTTGTATGTAGCAAGCACCAGTAAGTTTGGAAGCTAATCTAGTTCTTGTACTCAAGTAGTGCAATTATCTTTGCATAAGGTGCTTCTAGACTAGCTGTTTGCCAAAACATAGCCCTAGGAATGTCTGGTTGATGAAAGGATGTATGCCTTGTCCCATGCAAGAAGTATAAATGCAGCACAGATAGGCTATTTCGTGTTAGACAATTTCATTCTCTGACTTGGTCATCTGTTGTCTTGCAACCTAAACCATGCTTGATTAGCAGATGTCCAGAAGGCCATAAGATGCTGGTTCCACTTACTTGTTTCTCCCTGCTGACTTAAAGGAGTAATGCATTTCAACAGAGCTGAGCAAGGGAGAACCACTACAACATTTATAAACCATACATGGTTCAGAAAAGACAAATGAAAGGAAAACATTATTTTGAGTAGTGTGAAAGCTCGAGGTTATCCAGTACTGAGTGTAAAATAAGATGACTTCCACATATTGCCTAACAAGTTTGCTGGCTTCTTGATAAAAGTTGTCACAGTGATGAAAAATGTGGCTGAGTAGAAAAAGGTAAACTCGGGACAAACGGGTTTTGGTTTGGTTTTGTGTTTGTCCCCTTGTGTATGAGATCTGCCTCTGTCTTTGAAAGTTCCTACTCTGCTGATAGCTGAAAGCTTGAACAGAGATGTTTGCAAGGAGTGATTGTTCTGTATTTACCCAATGTGTGTGCTCTTTAAATGCCTGGTAATGGCCTTTATACCTTGAAAGAGGAAGAGAAATGGGGGCGTTGATATTCCAAACAGCAGATCTAAAGCCCTGAGACTTTGGGGATACACAAGCCAGATCTTAAGCCTTCCATTGTTCTTTTGTCACTTACCAAAATAACCCACCAATATAATCTCCAAACACACAGCATTTCTTCACCCCACACTCTTTCCACCACCTTAGAAGAAAAGCAGTAGCTGTGTAAGAGCAGAGCTCTGTGTGTGTGAGATGATGGCATCTTTTTAAATGTTGTATGTAAAGCCTCTTTTGTTTTTCTTCTAGAAGGAAGTTACAAGTAGTTTAAAAAGCTACACCAGCTCTACAGGTGAAAACTCATCTTTGCAAATGTTCTGGGTGGAATTTCCTGCTTGCAAACTTGTGAGGGCCTTAGGTGGGTGGAGGAGAGGTAGAGGTAGGTTTTCACTGATACTGAAAAATACACAAAGTAGGTATAGAAGAGCAAGATGCACTTTCCAGCTTTCTAGTTTTTGAGTTCCTTTAATCTAGTATGGATTACTTTAGAACACAGGACTAAGGCAATCCAGTTGACTCAAACAACATAAGGATTTTTGTTCCTTTTAAACTTGGGCAGTACCTCTAGGCCTCATCTTAAACTGATTTCATAGAGTTAGTTCTCAAAATCCACAGTTAGCTCAAAAGAAATCTTTGAAGCCTAATGACTATATTTAAGACCCTTACTGGTTACTTGGGTATCACCTGCCCCACTTTTCTCTCCTGGTGACCAAATGCTGGATTCTGACACTATAATATTAGTGGTAAGTAGTTAGCATAAGGCCCCTGGTGAGAACAGGAGGACTGTTCTGTGCTTCTTCATTAATTTTTTTTTTTTTTTTTCAATAAAATAAAACTTGGCTCTGCAGGTCACCTGGCCATGCAGATTAATTTTGTAGACTGACATTTCATGAAGCTAGGTGTGTGGGGTTCATGTGTCTGCCTGTCACATCATGGATGGGCTGACTATTCAGAAGTGCACTGGCTGAAATTCGTTTTAAAAGTAAAAACTTTGGTTTGGGGAACAAAATATTGCCCAAAACAGCAAAATCTTGAGTAACATCCCAATTCCTTGAATTTGCTGTTCAGTACCTTACCAGCAGGATGGTGAACACACTTACACTTTTTAAATTTTTTAAAAAGAAAGGCACTTCATATGCTAGTTCCAGTCTTTCTAGGTGGTAAGAGCATTCCTGCTGTTGATATAGCCCTCTTTTTTTCAACAGGTATGACAGTTCAGCGATCAGAATTACATTCTTGATCAAACTCCTACCATTAACTTGCAACCAAGCAATCAGACAATGCCAGCTTTGTGACTCAAACCAGTAAGATTTCTTTCCTGCGCCTTCCTGTCTCCCTCCCCACTTGCAGTCTGGATAATGAGCATCAAAAAAGGATGCCTAGTTTGGCAGTGACACAGTAATACAGTGGCTCAAAACTTGGAGAGAAGAAAAAAACATGCAGAGAGGGGGTTCTGTTGAATTTATGCAAGTCCTCTGTCAATTACGCAACCTACTTATAGAAGATGATCTACAGGTTTATCTTTAGAATGAGCAGGTCTTTCGTCTGTTTTCAGATCAGTGTGATTGACTGCACTCTTTCCCAAACAAATACTTTATTTGGTGTCCCTGTGTCCCACCCACCCAAGTTGCTTTTTCCACTCTGTGCTTGGTTTGTTGAAATCCAGCAGCTCGCTTCATCAGTGTGGTTCTGTAATTCAAGCAGTCTCATCTTAAGCAGGCCTTTCAGACCTGCCTTCAGTTTTGTGGATGCCTTTTCACTAGCACTGTCCATCTTTCTCACTGTGAAGGGGTTTTGGTGAAAAATTTTACAGTGTTAGAAGCCATCACTGATCATTGCTGGCATTGGTTGGATCTGGCTCTTCAGTTTTATCTAATAAAGCTTTTCTCTCTGCTTACAGGCCAAAGAGTGTGGTCAAATGCAGAACAAATGGCTCATGATAAACATTCAGAATGTGCAAGATTTTGCCTGTCAGTGTCTCAACCGTGATGTTTGGAGCAATGAGGCTGTGAAGAACATAATCCGGGAGCATTTCATTTTTTGGCAGGTGAGAAGTTTAATAGGGCTGGGTAGGTAACACGGTGTCCTGGTAGGTGGGGTAGTGGAAAGAACAGACAACTTTGAATAAAATGTCACTGTTGCAGTTCTCTTGGTGAACTTGTAGAAAAGATGCAGTACTTAATGGAAGTGTAGTTCATGGATGTAGATTTAGTTGGTGGGTATGCATTTGAGTGCATAAACTGCCTTTCACTTGTGCATTCAAGATGTTACTACTTAGCTTCTAATATATGGAGTGTTAGAGGTATATTTTCAGCCTGTCAGTTACTAAGAAATGTATGTACCATTTGTACTGTGAAAGGAAAAGCTGTCTATTGTCAAGGTACAGTTTGTGTTCCCTCTCCACCCAGTAATTTGCTTACAATGTGGTGGTTTTTTTTAGGTATACCATGACAGTGAGGAAGGACAGAGGTACATACAGTTTTATAAATTAGCAGACTTCCCTTATGTTTCCATCCTGGATCCCAGGACAGGTAAGATAAGTGACAGTTGGACCTGCAGTTTCTGTATTCCATACAACTTCACTGTTATATTCAGTGAAGAATCTTAGTTATGTTGTTTTGCTCTATGAGGGACTCATTGTTCCTGAAGATGTATGTTTTGGAGGAACTGAGGGAATAAAACTCCCAAGAGTTGCTGAAATTTTGTGTACGTGGTTATTGCACCCGATAGTTTACCGGGTATTTTGCTTAGCAAGTGAAAATAGTACCACCTGGTGGTAAAACCCAGAAATGACTTTTTTTTTTTAGTGTTCTCTTAAAAACTACTTGAAATCATGTGCTGAATAAACTACGATATTTGTAAGCTTTACATGAATCTGCGTCCAGCTCCTTGCTCAGGAGCTTTGTGACTCTCAGCAATGACTTAGTAAATTGCATCTTAGTTTTCCAATGCGATTTTGGCTTTGGGTTTGTTGTTTGGTTTGGTTTTTGTTTTTTTACCTGAACAGTCAAACTTCTACTTACCCATCCAGCTCTTTTGAAATTGTTACTTTTCTTTTGTATCCCAACACCCTGTCTTCTTTCATCATGATATAGTGCAACAATATTAATGCTCTGATTTCCTGCTTCTCAGGACTGAAGTAATAGTGTCTGTAATCAGAGCTGAGATTTCTTGCTATTTGACTTAATCCACCCAAAGCTACTTACTATTTTTAATGTTGATACTGAACTTAGGATATTCTTCTTAGCTCTTTACATACAGAAGCAAATGAGGCTTGCCACGGTGTAGAATCAAAGCAGGCAAGAATATAGAAATGCTTCTTCATAAACATCTTTGTCTTTGTTTTGTTTTGTTTCATTTTGAAACTTAATTCACTATTCTGTGCGCACATTCCCATAGGTAAAAAGAAAAGAACAGAAATAAACAGGGTCTGTACTTACGTCTGGCTGTAACTGAAACCTTTTCAAGGGAGAGGAGGGAAGAAGCTTCATAATATCAGATGGTATCCTGTAGGAAGCTGCAGTTCCACAAGACTCTTGCAGAATGCACACACAGTAGTGAATTGGTGTGTTTCACCTGTAAGCTGCAAACTTTTGCTGAAATTCCACTTCATGACAACTTTCGTTCCCTAGGTCAGAAACTAGTGGAGTGGCACCAGCTAGATGTGACTTCTTTCTTGGACCAAGTGACTGGGTTCCTGAGTGAGCATGGGCAGCTGGATGGCCATTCTACCAGCCCTCCTGAAAAATGTTCTCGTTCAGTAAGTATAAGACCCTCTAGTAAAACTGGAGAAACCTGAAAGAACATGCTAACCTGTCTTGCCCAGCTGTACTGTTGTCCCATTCTGTAGTATAAACAGACTTAACGAATTAGCGCAAGAGCAGGCAAGGATCTGGTGCACCAGAGAATGCCTTCTCCCATTATAGTTGTTTTTGTTGTGCACTTTGTGCTTTCAGCATTTGTTTTGGATTTAACAGTCACAGAATTGTGCATGTGTGGAAGGAAAATGTACTAACTCCATGTGAAACTCCAAGAAATCATTAAGTCATCATAGCATGACTAGCTTTTCACGGTTTGTTCCTGACAGTAGCTTCTCTTTGGAAGACTGATGTTGTCTACTTTTAAATACATACTGAAAATCCATTTTTTATATATTTGTGTTATGTCTGCTTTCAACAGGAGAGTCTCATTGATGCCAGTGAGGACAGCCAGTTGGAAGCTGCTATCAGAGCCTCATTACAGGAGACGCATTTTGATTCCACACAGGCCAAGCAGGAGAGTCGGTCAGATGAAGAATCAGAGTCAGAGATTTTCTCTGGAAGTGAGGAGTTTATTTCAGTTTGTGGATCTGAGGAGGAGGAGGAATCGGAGAATCCTGCCAAGTTGAGGAAGTCTCCACACAAGGACTTGGGGTATAAAAAAGAGGAGAGCCGAAGGCCTCAGCCCGACCCCCCTGCAAGGACTGAGCCTGGGACAACATCAAATCACAGAGTACTGCCCTGCATTGATGCAGGGGTACTGGAGGAGTCAACTGACAAGCCTGAAAGTACGTTCCAGGGCCTAGACGTAAATGGTAAGTTGCCATGTTATGGGTTTTGTTAGTTTTGGGGCTTTTTTTTAGTGACCTGTGTTTTGTTTATGTTTGGCTTTTTTTTTTCTTTTGTTTTGTTTTCCCTAAATTCTTTATATGCTGACAAGGATGGTTTCATCCCTTATTTTGAAAAGCTAAATCTTTTCTTCTGTCTTATTCCCTCCTTGACACCAAATGTTTGAGCAATTCACCTTGGCAGTAGTACCTCTTTGGCATAGTGATGCCTCACACTGCAGAACTCTATTAGTCACTGAGCTCAAATTTCTTGCTTTGAGACCCTATCCAGAAATAAAGTACGCATGTGTGTAATGCAGGTGCGTATAACAGGGCTTCTACCACTGTGGTAGAGAGAAGTAGAACGACATCAGCCCCACCTCATGCTCATTTAGCTTGGCTGCCTTGACAGTCTGGACTGAGTTTCAGTAATGCAACTTTGGCTGATACAAACAAGTCACTGGAGTGTCTCTTTCTCCCTGTGCTCCCTGAGCTGGACACCAAAGTGAGGTGGTCTCAGAGGCAGAGGTAGCACAGTGTGCTTTTCTCTGAGAACACTGTCCAGTTTTGGTGACTACTGTTAACTCTGGACAGAATCCTGAGTTTGTGTGTTGTATTTTAAACACATGTGGTAGAAGTGTATCTTCAGAGACTGGAACCTTGTATTTGTCTGCAGTCTGTAACCGTCCTATGCTGCACAGTAAAGTGTGCCACCTAAAATCTACAAAAAATCTCAGTTCAGCTGCCTTGTTGTTTGTTAACTTATATCAACTTCCTTTATGGCAGGACCAAAGGCACAGCTGATGCTAAGGTATCCAGATGGAAAGAGGGAACAGATTTCACTGCCTGAACAAGCTAAACTTCTGGTGAGTGGAGTTAATGGGAATACTTGTTTGAATACAGGAGAGCTGAAACTGGAGGATTTATTTTCCTGTGGTGGCACTATGGAATTTGGATGTCGTGGAAGTGTTATATGCAGGGAGTGCTTGCAGTGTCATTTTGTTGTGTTTCTTTGTGGTGTTCCTCTTCTGATCAACAGGGTCTGCTGGCTCTGTATGTTTCCATTGCTGCTTGGTTTGCATGTACTCTCCAGTGTCTTCTTTAGTCCCCAGACTGAGAGTTCCCTTTCTAAAATTTCTCTAAATGGCTTTTGCATTAATCTTTAAATTACCATAAAATACTCTCAGCTTACTCATTCGTGTTTTGGTTTGTTTTCCTAAATGCAAAAGTTCAGTCATTGCTTATGGTTAGAGAATGGTAAAATCAAAAGCAAAATTCTTCATTCTTGTTCTCAGTCCCTTTCATTGTACTTCCAAACTCCTTTCTGGATATGGATGGCAGAGCAGAATTCGGAGGAACTTCTCCCCCGAAAATTTTATTACAATATTATTCAATTACTGTTCTTGAGGTGTGTGTCTCAGCTGTGCTTTGGGCTTGCTTACCTTGGGAAAGCTTATGTGAAAGGCATTTCCATTAAAATTTTGCAGGTGCTTCCCTGGAAGTAGTGCGTAGAGGTCACTGTGGTCCTGTTAGCTGTGGGTCTTCATGATGCAGTGGCCAGTAAAGCGCATTTTTATGTAATCAACCTAAAACCTGTGCATTGAAGTCTTAGGGAATGCAAAAGCATACCTGTTCAGAAGGATCTTGTGCAGATTGAGATGTCTTGCATCTCTTACAGAAAATGAGACTGTAAGATAGTCTGCAGCACTGTAGAAATGTATAGTGTCTCAAACTCATGTTCTCATCCTTGACTCTTATGCTTGAAAATAAAAGGAAGAAGAAAAGTTGCTTTTGTTATACCATCAGCTCTCAAATTCAAGTGTAAGTGATAGGATGTAGGCTGGCTGCAGTGCTACACTTGGAGTCCTGGGTCTGAAATACAAAGCCTAAGGGACACTAGCAGAGCATCACTCTTACTGTAAAACCAGCTTTACTGGTTGGCAGACCTTCATTCTTCTTTTATCATAGCAGTCACTGGTGTATAATCTTTCTCCAGGTACATAACTGCTTTTTTGAAAGCAGTCTGTTAAACAAATTTGCATTCATTATTAAACATGTAGCACTTAGCTAATTTATTTAGGTGATACATAAGTGTATTGATATAATCCTGATAATCTTGACTTCTGGTTTGACTCCTTTTATGGACTATGGTAGTTAAAGGAAGTTAATCTCAGCATGTGATTTCCTTTGCTGCCACCCGCTCTACAGTCAGCAGAGGAATTTAGGTGAGTCAAGGTTTGTGGGTGAAGATATATTTTTATTGCAGAGCTGAACAGGCAGCTTTTTATGCTCATGTTATGTGATCTTTTAAAGCCATTTCAGTCAGATCAGAATTGAGTCTCAGATGTTTCTTTTTGAGCATCTTTTCCATGCTGTTTTTTCAGCCCTTAACTGCTTCCATTTTTAGAGCTATCCAGAACAATAAAAATCAATTGTTTAAGGAGACAGTTGCACTTCAGAAATTTTAGCTGATGGTACAATGTGGGTCTCACACCAACACCAGCGGTTTTTACTTGTCCCTCTTGAACGTGTAGTCTGAACACACTATTCCAAGTGTGGCCCAGATGCAGAGTGGCACAGTTGCATCCCTTGATGCTGGCAATACTCTTGTTGATGCAGCTCAGGTTTCCTTTCACTGCTGCCAGGGTGCACTGTAGACATGTGTTGAGCTTTCTTGATGAGTTTTGACAATGTCTCCTGGATGACATCCTGGATCTTAACTCTAGGCAAGCAGCAGGCTTCCAAGACTTGGAATGACATTGGCAGTTGGGTGCTTCTGTGCCCTGCAGAAGAAGTCTTCACCAGCATGCACTGTTTCTCCATGCTGGTTTTGACTTGCTGAATAGGATCAGTGGGTCCAGTAGTGCCTTCCAGTGAAACTTGTTTATCCTCCCCGCATGTCTTTCTACAATTTTTTTCTACTGTTTGGTTTGGGGGGTTTTTTGTTGTTTTTTTGTGGGGTTTTTTTTCCCAAATGAGATGGGAGCTGCTGTTCTGCTGCTGTAGGTCTTCAGGATGCCTCATCTTGCAAGTTACTGTTCTCCCTGTGTGTGTGTGTCTTGCTTCTGGTCATCCCATTCTGTCTGCACCACAAGGCCTCAGTTCTTGCCCTTGCAGTGTTGCTACCAGCATCATGCTGCTTTCCTGCTTATCTGACCTGATGCAGCAGAACAAGCTGACCTCTTCCTGCAGCTCTTATACCTCATGCTGCAGCTGCGTTGATACCCCTGAAACACTGGAAGGAGTATTGCAGGCTGTTGTGGGAGACATCCTGTGTCACATCTATACCATATGACTGACAGCTTCCCTTCCAGAACACACACACTCAAGCAGCCACGCAGTTAATCTCCTGAGCCCCTTGCCTGTGAGCTGCAGAACTAAGTGCCAGGTGCTTGTTAACAACCATTCTTTTCTGTGTGCTGGGGCACTGTGGTCTGGAAGTGGCAGCTAAATAGCGAGGGAAAGCTAGCAGAATAATTAGTACTAGTAGAAGCATAATACTGCTGGCTTATCTTACACTTAATTTGCTGCCATAAATTGCCCTCCAAAACTAAGTCAGCAGTATTGCTGGAGCCCCTTTATTTTTTAACACTTTTCTGTTACATACTTATTGTCTTTTTTCCCCCGCTTTAAAGAGCTACGACTTTTCATTCCACCCAAGTCTTGCTGTGCTTCTGTATCCTCTGCTGTTCTGCCAGTCTCCATTTCTGTCCTTGGCTATTTATACTTTACGCTGTCATCTGCTGTGTTTCCTGATGAACTTGGCAAATCTCTTGGATTGTGACATGGGCATTAGCCCTTTCTGATATGTGTGCTTGTTGCATTTTGAGGCTGATCCCCCCTTCATCCTAATGCCCTCTGCATTCTGCTTCAATTGCTGTTGTAGGTGGAGAAGTCCATGAAGTGAAAAGAGCTTTTAAAAAACAGACAAAAAAACCCCACCCCCCAAACCCTTGTGCTTCTTGAGGGAAGGAAAAAAACTAATAGTAAAAATATTGCATTTATTCTTGTCATTACTGCCCCACAAAAATGCTTCTTTGGTGGCTTTTAAATCTAGTGTAAGGGTAATGTCTGATGAGCAAGTGATGGGGGCTTCTATTTCGGGGCACTTAAGGATTTTTTGCAAATCGTATTTTCATGTGACTTGAAGGTGTGATGTGGAATTCAGCTTTCTTGAATGAGTGTATTTCCATCATAGAATAGAATCATAGTATAGTTTGGGTTGGGAGGGAACCTTGAAGTGAACAGGGACATCTTCAACTAGATCAGGTTGCCCAGATCCACATCTAGCCTGGCCTTGAATGTCTTCAGGGGTGGCACATCCACCACCTCTCTGGGCAATCTGTGCCAATATTTTACCATCCTCATTGTAAAGAATTTCTTCCTCAAATCCATCCTGAATCTCACCTCCTTTAGTTTAAAGCCATTACCCCTCATCCTATCACAATGTACATCTTCCTTCTGTTTAAAGAATTGGTGAGAGAGGGGATCACTTGATAATTAGTTTTTACGATTATTCATACCAGATGTGGGCCAAATTAGGTAGTAAAGTAAAAGAGAGTCTATACTATATACAAAATTTCAGAATCTGTGATTAAAAACTTTCTTTTTTAAAGGAAAACAGGATATCTTTTGCGTTCTTTTGTGTTGTGTTGAATTATATGACACTTCTCTACCTTTCTGTCTCTCCAGGCTCTTGTGAAACATGTCCAGTCAAAAGGATACCCCAATGAACGCTTTGAACTTCTCACCAACTTCCCTCGAAGGAAACTTTCCCACCTGGACTATGAGATCACATTACAGGAAGCAGGCCTGTGTCCTCAAGAGACTGTCTTTGTGCAGGAAAGGAATTAGCACCATGGCCTGATTTCTCCCAGCCTTCCTTCCCTCTCCTCTTTGCCTGGGACACCAACTCATTAAATATGCAGTCATGGGATTGCAGTGCTGAAATCAGGCAGGCAGCTGGCTGGCTTTTCTCTCTCTTCTTCCCTTCTCTGCTCTAGTGACCAAATGAGAGTGTTCAGAGTTTTATTTTCTTCCTTCAGCTTAGGCCCTGCAGAGAGCATTGGAAAGAACATCTTTCCTTTGCTTTCATGGAATTAAGTAAAGCTATGATCTGTGTGTCTGGTATGTTGGGGCTTGGAGAGGCCACAGTACACATGCCCTTCTCGCTGCTATTTTAAAATCTGTTTTGTTTAATTTATTTTTTTCAAATAGTGTGTGATAAGGCACTGAGTTATCTCTCCGTAAGGAGAGTGTGATCTTCAGTACAATCTTTACTTTGTTTTGATGCTCTACACAAAACTTCTCCATTAACCTCACAGCCTTCTCAAGGATTAACGTACGTCATGCTCTGTGAAAACTTGCTTTTAGGGGAAGGAGCTGGTTTGAGTTGTGGTGAGATACTCTGCACCTCTCTGATTTAAAGGCTTCTAGATTGCATGCATGTTTTCCTCATGCTTTAAATGTTGCCAGTGGACATAGCAAAAAAACCAACCAACCCCCAAAAACACAACTGTACTTAATATGGGATTGACTGCTTAACCCAGAAGGAAAGCTTCCTGTCCACTGTTGCAGCAGAACTGACTCCTTGGTAGAAGTCATTGGAGTTTCCATTTGTTCTTTTCCCAGCATCCCCTTAGTGTCTCCTTTTTACTTGCTCTCAGGATTTTCCAAATGACAATAGAAGATGGCAAAATACTGTAAAGATCTTGGAGTCTCTGGAAAACACCTGACCTAAAAACTTGGCAGTTAGTTGGCTTTTTTGATGTCATGGTGTTTTGTTTTCCCCGGGAGTGACTGGCGTTGCAGGGCTTTTAGAGCACTGGTGGCAGCTGAGCGGGACAGCAAGTCCTAGGCAGGTTTCCTTCATTAATTTGGCAGCTTTGTCAAACTGTGGAAGGAATTAATGCTTTGTAAAAGACTTGCAACCTGGTGGCCTGAATGCTCTGGGCTGCTTTTTATTCTGTTTCGTGTTCATCTACCATCTAAATCCAGAAGGCTGTATGGAAAGCTACTCCTTTAGGCATTCTTTTCAGCTCTGGAAGCTGGCACCACAAGTCATGCAGGTGTACCACTGAGCCAAGCAGAGTGTTTTTCTGGGGTCTTCTCTAGACCTAGAGCTGTTGATCAATTGATGTTATAGTAGGTGTTACAGTGGGATAAAAGTTAACTAACACAGTCACCCTCAAGGTGGATGTCAAATTACTGTATTTATAACTAAAATCTCAGTTTATTGTCCCCTTAATCAACGAGGGGGAAAAGTAATGTGAGCCCTACCAGAACTGCTAACTTTTTCTGCAACTGTCAGATGATTATACTTACTTTGAAAAACCTGAAACTTTAGTGATCAGGAGCTTACCATAGACTCAAAACTTTTCAAGATACTTTGCCTTTAATTTCATTTGCTAGTTTTAGTCTTTTAAGTGTAGGAAATCACAGAAAATGTCTTGCTTTCCCATGATATATTAGCTCACAACTGTCTTTTGCTCACAACTGATGCGTTACATATAATTGTACAATTGTATAAATTTATTCACTTCCTATGCAAAAAATTATTTTGCATTCTCTGCAAAATGCAGTGTGAGGAAAGCAAACTGTGATTGCAGTTTCCCAATCAACGGTTGATGTGGTGTCAGAGCTCACTTCTGATTTGTAAAGAGCCCCTGTCATGATGGCTGCTTCCCAGCATTGGCAAGTGAATTGCAAGGCCAACAGAGGAGATGGGGTTGTTGGCATTTGGCCTGTGAAACAGCAGTGACACCTCTAGACTGAAAGATATTTCATGGTTCTAGGATACCCAGATTCATAACTTGGAGAGGAGGAAACACTTTCCATGTAGGTCTGATGCTACCCTAAGCAAGATCAGCTAATTGAAAGAACTCGCTTTGATATTGGTTGCCTTGGAACTTATTACTTCTTCTATGGCTAACCACAGGAAAATTAAGGCAGGCTGCCAACAGGACATAGTACCCAACACATGTATAGTCCCTTCGTGTCCCTCAGGCAGGCTGGGATGGGGAGTAGATTGGCCTTTCCTGCTCTCCTTCCTGTGCCTGCCAGTGTAAGGCAGGGCACCTTTGTGGTTCCACTCATTCTTTTTGGAGTTGTCGCTGTTTGGCTGTGTTTGCTGGTGGAGGGCCAACTCATTTTGGACAGGCTTGGCTTTGTATCCACTCTGGAAACTTTGTTCCACATCAGCTTTTTTAGCGGTTAAACCTGCAAAACTGACTCTCTTTGCAGTCCTAGACCTGTTCTATTGGTAGCTTCTCATCTTCCATCCTGCCCTTCCATTTTTGTAGGTGGGGCTAGGTTGTGGTTGAACCAATCCAATACAAAATATGTAATGTGGCTGAAAATATTAACCCAGTTCTGCCTGTAACAGCTTGTAGCATTGAAGCTGCAAGCTACTTGGGCTCCATTTATGAAGAGCCTTTGTTACATTTGCTTCTAGACGTTAAATCTCAAAGTCAAATTGCTTTTGACAAGGCTGGAAAAAATGTCTTAATATCTTGATTGCAGAATTAGATGCTGAAATATAAAGGATGAAGGAAAAAGATTCTTCAAAGACTGTGGTTAATGGCTTCCTGTGGGTGTTGCTCGGCCATAATTTGTGTGTTGTGTTGTAAGGACTGCCATAAGTTTTGGAGGAGCAGAAGTGCATCTAAAAAGTGTAATTCTTTCTGGGTAGAGAACTAAATGTGTTTCAAGCTGTAGCTTCTCGGTGCTTACAAAGTTTTCTTTGCACGTGCTCTTCATCAGGCAATGCTGTGTTTTGACATTTACTGTCTCACTGCAGCTAAGAGTCACAGTCACAACCAGTATTTGGAAACAGAAGGCACATTGAATGCTGCCAGGTGCTGTTGACACATTTACAATTGGCTTCCCACTGGTGATCCTTCAGAGGCCCAAGAAGGATTTCAGGTCTTCCTGGTGATACATGCTCTAAGTCAAGCTGATTGACCAGCTTCAACCTCACAGCATTCCTTACTGACATAAAGGGCAGATAAAGGCCATGCCAAACATTTCTGGGCATACTTGTGTTATTTTCATTAGGCTTTTTTCTTCAGGTCTGCAATTTTTACACTTCTGACATTCATGGACTGAAGTAAGTTACCCTTCCTCATAAATCAAGTCAGTTGACAACACCAATATTAAAGGAATATCCATGTATGTGCATAATAGCCTTGTAAAATGTAGTTTCTATAAAAAGACATCCAAAGGTACCATTGTTCCAAAGGAGACTTAAACAACAGTTTTACATCAGCCTATTTTCTGGACCCCACTAGATCTCCTGCCTTGCTTTTACAGAAGAATAACATGTCTCATCTGCAGAAGACATCCATTGTTCGCTGCTGCAAACTCCTTGCATTTCTCATGGTCCACTACTTTCAAAGCTGAGTTTTTCAAGGGCTACCAAGTTCATACATGTGTTTACACCAGCTTATACCAGTTTCCACTTCCGCTGGTACTCTGGGCTGTCCCCTGGAAAAAGCTGGTTTGAGTACATGTTTTAATAATAACCTCACTGCTGAAAGGCCTAATTTCTCTCATTGCTGTTCTTGCTGGGGCACCGAGCTGCTTCGCAGGGACTCAGAAGCAGCAAAGGCCAAAGTAAAGGCAAGGCTTCACTTGGGCTGCGTTTTGCCAGGTACCAAACACATAAAATGTGGTGCTTGTGGCTGTTATTCTAAACCACATAGAAGCACATAGCAGAGACCTGTGTGGAAATGTCCATGTGAACGGGAGGACACATGTAATTTCAGGAGCTTATCGGTTAATTTTTGTCCTTTCTTAGTTTTTAGTAAATGACACTACTTTCTTCTTGTTTTAAACCCATTTTTAGTCACATTAGTAAAAAATAGGTGGTGCTATATTCCAAGAGGAGAAGGGATAGCAGAGATGTGCTTTAGATGGGTGAAATGCAAGGTCTCAGCCCCTTGAAGACTGAGTGTGCCTTTTCTAGGTGTTCTAATAGATCTGAAGATGCAGCCCTTCCTTTTATTTATTTTAGCAAACTATTTTCTATAAATGGAAAAACAGCTACTGTTCTAAAGGCAAACCAAAACTGTTTTGAGCCCTGTATTGGCTGTCTACATTGTTGGAAATAGCCGCAGGCACACATTTGGAGATAACCTGACCATGCTTGTGGAGGTCTGTTAGTTGACATCCTGCAGAGACAGTCTTGTTGAGGTTTTCTCTGTCCGAGCCCAAGATCTTGCCTCTGTTTGGTGATACTCTGTCCGCCCCTGAACTGGTGAGGTTAATGGATACCCTTTCTGTGATGTACAGGATGACTTTTTTTCCCTGTCTCCTCTTGTCCATGAGATGCTTAGTGTCTATCCACTCCCAATAAATATAGCCATATGTATATACATATATATACACACACGTGTTTTTATTTGGAGAATGTGGCACTTAACATCAATGCCTCAACCTGACTCAGTCTTACCTTCTGTTGTTTTACATGGGTATATTATGAGTGATCGCGGAAGTTTTGGATTTGGTCACTGTCTTTAATTACTGTGAGTGTCTGCAGTACAGAGATAAGTAACTTTGTATCTGCTTGTTAAATGGTGCTGAGACTTTAAGGTGTAGAAGGATAGCAGTAAAAGTACATGGAGCAGGGGGATGAGGTGCTATTTTATAGAACAGATTTATATGAAGAACATCTGGGTAAAACACAACTCGGATGTGGTGTCTCATCAGACACACTGACCAGAGGACAGGTGATTTTTTTAAATGAGGCTTTCCTCTCATTGGTGACCATAGAGTTTGATAATTCTGACTTGGCCTGTCAGTTTTTACAGTAGGCACTTTTCTTCTTCAGTGATGGCAACTTCATATGGGAGAAGGGAGAGGATTAATTCAGAAGATTTCAGCTCACTGTGCTGGGAGGGACCAAACTCAAGGAAACCTCTGATCTATATACACAACTGCTGCATTTTTTATAAATATATGTAAATGTCCTATTGTAATATTTGATCCTGGAAATAAACTGTTTTAAGTAGCTTTCGTAATCTTTTGGGTTTTGGATGCCATAGCCTCTGTTGAGGCTCTGGGAAGCTTATGATTTTCCTATCCTGGCTGTAGCAACTTCTGTTGGCATTGACTCTTTTTACAAAGTAAGTAGCAGAAGCTGCAGCTCAGCTGAAGAGGTCCAAATGTGTTTTGTATAGGTAGTAGCTCCAGGTTTGCCCAGCCAGCAAGGACAGGGCTTGCCTGAATTTGAAGTCTGTTCGCAGTATGATGTCTGATAATAAATACAGCCCAGTAAGTGACTTCAACATAAAGCATCTGGTTGCTGCTGCAAATGGATTGTTGATTACAGCAAGCTGCTTGCTTAGCCAAGAAAGCTTCAGCCCATTCTAGAGTGAGACAATGTTGAAGTGAGACAAACTTTGGTACTTTGATGAGACAATTACCTTTATGAAAATTAATTGTAAGAGGCAGGGCTATAATTTTCTGTCCTTACCAATGAAAGAGCAGAGAAAATGTGGATTTCTATTCTTAACTGATGATGTCCTCTTGGTACAGGTGTTGTCAACATGGAGCTTCTTACTTATGCCATTGTCTTGGTCTCCTCGGGATGTTCCTGTAATGACTTCAAGTGAAATGCCAATGAGCAGAGTCCCTTCTGGACAAGTACTTAGCAGGTACAGTGGGAATACGAAAGCTTATGAAACTGATGTCAGCCACCGCAAACAGTCTTGCGGTGTTCGAACTCTCCAAGAAGTTATGGAATAGGCTGACTGACTGTGCCAGCAGTCATGGTAAAAAATTCAACCAGTGCTCCTCATGACTCACTTCCAGCGTGCCTTGGAGAGGAGGGCAAATATGCTTGGCTTGGCTGCTGACCACAAATCTTTGAACACAGCTATTCAGACAGTTCCTCATCCACTGTGTGATCCATCTGCCAAGTCCATGCCTCTAGTTTGGAGACAAGGATGTCATGCAGGACAGTGTCAAATGCCTTGCACAAGTCCAGGTAGATGATGTCAATCACTCTTCCCTTACCCACCAAATATCTTTCATCTGAAGTATTAAATCAGGTGAAATTTGTAAGGAAGGTAAAGCAAGTGCCATATTGTCTAGCAGCATCATGTTGGTATTTCATCAGTCTTGAGTTCTGGCCACAGACTGTGCCGGGCTTGTCTAAGGGGGTCAACTGTTGGCAGCAAAAGTGCCCACATCTGAGTTTGAAGAAGTTTTGGCTAGCTAGTGACGGAAATAGATTTGCAGCTGCTTCTGAGAGGAGGGGGAGAGACCACTGCATCAGGGTGAGCATCCTCTGGACAGGACTGAGGTGGAGGTTGGTTTGGCACAGAACGGTTTGATTTTTGCTGATTCGGACTCAACTCAGCTTCTTTGATTCTCCTTGAAGCCAAATTACTCTTGAAACCCGACCTGCTGTGTTATTTCCACCTCCCCAGAAGGAGTTCAGGGAAGCAAAGAGCAGCGGTTACAAAAATCTCACTTGACTTCGAAGTCCAGAAAGAGCTACTGCCAAGTGTGACCTGCAAACCATGGGCCAGAGAGATGTAGTCCTTGATGTGTGATGGGGTAAAGCAACATGAAACAACTAGAATGAAAGCAGCCAGTGTCTCTTCAGCTGCAGTCCAGTGTCAGAAAAGGAGTAACAGAAGGACCTTGCCAAGCCAGAACTGTTTTGTATGAGACCATGTTTGGCAGCACTGTGGCTGGGTGACTTGGCATTACATTACTTGCCCATAATTACTGTGCTGACATAATTAAGTTCTCCTGCAAGAGAGGCACGCAGCTGCTCACAGCGCTTGGGAAGCTGCGCAGGGCTAAAAGTAGCCTTTTATGACCATTATTGCTCTTACAGACTTGGGCTGGAGTGGGTGTAAGGGGAAGATCATTAGCTTGGGGAAAAGATTGACTCTGATGGTTCATGCTGAATGGCACGGGGTTTCCTGTGGGAGATGATTGACCAGATCATGTGTGTAGCAATGTAGGAAGCTCAGATTGGTGTGACGTAGAAAAGGGGCACAAGATGAGGTTGCAACACATCTTCCAGCAGAGTGAAAAATGCTTCCTTTCTAAATACAAAAAGAGAAGAAGGAAAAATGGATTATTCTCGGCAGTCTGCTGCCCTGCATGTTTCGCCTTTGCTGCTGCCTGCGTTTTTGAGACCACTTAGTCTTATCTAAGAATAAAACAGGGATTTACATGCTTGTGCAAGTTCTGATTTTCCTTTCAGAGGAACTATCATTATTCAGATAATCCCCTCCTCTCATCTTATTTTTCCTAGAAAAAAGGAACTGGCTAATGTAACCCAGCCTCACCATTCATTCATCTTTTCCCACACGGCTCTCGGCTCCAACTGCATTTCTCCATTCTTTCCAACCAAGAGTGGCCTGCTGTGCGTGGAGCAGGTTTTGTGTTCTCGACAGAGCTGTACTCATTGAACTGAAATCAGGAAAAGCCACTTTGAAATGTGCTGGCAAATGCTACTCGCGTGCGTTACTCTGGATAGAGCAAGTTGGGCTCTACACCAAAAGGTAGCACTCTGGTGGCTTTTTTTATTTGCTATATTGGAGCAAGATTGTATCAGGGCTGTAAAATAGCTGCCCTTATTCTTCATCTGTGGCTGTTGTGCCTCAGGTCCTCATGAACGCACAAGGAATATGAACCTTCTCCAAATGCTTCTTTAAGAAGATTCTTCCTTTTGCCTGCACAGCCCTGAGCAATTCTCCTTTTGCTTGTGCTGCCTGCAGCTCCTCTGCCAGAAAAACTGCCCCATTTTGGCCATTTTTGTGCTACAGCTTCCCTGACTCCTGTTCTCAGACATGGCAAACGCATTCTCCCAGTCCTGTTCCCATCTTCGAGCTGCTACTCTCAGACGTTATCTACGTGGGAAGATGAGGAGCTTCCCCATTGCACACTGAGTGCCAGCCATGGGCACCCCAGACAGGACTTTGAAATGCTGTTGTCTGATGACTTGCAGTAATTAGGATCCCGAAATAACCTTTCCCTCAATGTTATCACCAAGGGCATGAGACACATATGTAATGGGGATATGCTCAACACCTGTAGGAAAAGCTGGGCCATCTGCAAGGAAGCAAAGGGCAGGAGATAGGAACCAGCTGAGAGAAAGAAATATTTATTTAGAAATTTTAGTTAAAATACTAGTGTGTAAAAACAAGAGAAAACCCAAAGTTGTTAAACATCCATGCACAAAGCTCTTGCACAACAAGAGAAATAAGGTGAAATGTGATGGAAGAGGTGCTTTGTGGAGGATATGGACTCATGGTGACAAAATGATAGCATTTGGAGTGGGCTGCAGAGAGGAAAATGATCTCCCACCGTAGTCCTTGCAGGTCATTCCAGGAGAAACAGTGTTTGATACTCGGGCAGTGGTCAAGGCATTTGGGGCAGACATGGTAGAAGCCTTCAAGGTTGAAGTTGTGCAAGTTTTGTTTGGCTTCTGGCAGTGGAAGGGGGCAAAACTGAATGGATGGGTCAGCTGCAACGCCGGCAGAGGCTGGCTCCCTGGACAGGACAGTCATTCTTTCCTTAGAGCTGCTGCCTGTGTGGGAGATGGGAAGACCGTGACTGGTGTGGTGGGTGGCCCTTGGGGCGGAGGAGGAAGGCGTGGAGCACACACTGTGACATTCATAAATAGTCACCCATGGATGATGCCTCCAGGACAGGGCTCATCCAAGGGGCAGATGCTGCTGGCTCCACCACTTGCAGGTAAGGTCCCCCTTGCTTTGCTTGAATCCCGTTGCTTTTAGCTATGGAGACACGCTGGCAGAAAGGGACTCTTGATTTCAAGTGTCCCAACAGGAGACTGTTCGGCTGCATTTTTGCTTTACTTCCCCTTACAGAGGGGTTTGTCTGCCTGTGTTTGCTGAGGTAGAAAAAAGCGGCTTAATGCAAACTCCCATCTGGTGCAAGGGGTGCCTTATGAGGGATAGCAAGCCATGGAGAGGTTCCTGGGGGAAGACCTCATGTCTTCCCTAGGGAAAAGCCAGTGACGGTGGGCAAGGAGAATCCTTGGGGAGGTTAATGGGAGACTTGCAGAAGACCAAGGGAGCCTCTTGCTGATGAGAGCAGCTCATGCTGTGAGCTCAAGAGCTATTCCGGAACCTTCTATACTGGAAGGTTCTCCAACGTAGGGAGGTGGGACTCAATACTGGATGCTCATGGGGCTGCAGGTTGGACCATAGTGAGGGCAAGAGGCCCAATATTCATTATAACCAAGGCAGGGAGGAGGTGAAGCTCCAGGATGAGTGGAGCTGGTGGTCCACCTTGGGCTTCTTGGCTTGTGTTCTTTCTATGGAGCAGGGTCTTGCAGCCCTGTTCCTCCATGATCAGCTCTCCCCGGACCCCAGCAGCCAGCTGGGGCTGCTGTGGCAGGTCTCTGGCAGGTTGCAGCAAGGCAAAGCCCCGCAGTGCTGGTGTCCCACAGTGCTGGTGTCCCCCAGCCTCTCAGGCCATGCAGGGGCTGGACTTGCAGCCTGAACTGCTCCCTCCTGCCACTGATGCTGCTCTGCAGGAGGGGGGCTGAGGCAGCTCTTCCGTGTGGTGCCTGTTCACTTCTGCTTCTGCAAAGCCAGAGCAAGCCTGGAATAGCTGCGTTAGCCAGCTCGGCTGAGAGCTTGTGCAAGACAAGCTGCAAGCCGCTGGGAAAGGGGAAAATGCATGAAACCAATGTGAAGCAAAAATGCACACGGGGCAGAAGAAACCTGGGGAGTCAGGAAAAAGCAAACCAGGTTGTTTTCAGTGGTCCCAGAGCAGCTGATGGACATGCCCCAGGTGGTGGTGCAGGTACAGGAGAGAGAGAGCTGATTTTTGACAAGGTATCACCAGGAGATGGATGGGCACTTTCCAGGTGAACTAATAAATTAATAACAGGGGAGCTGGGAGGCTGCCTGAGGACAGGTGATACCCTTTGCTTAATTAACTTTAGTTGGTGTCAGCATGTTCATGTCTAGGGTAGGACTAGTGTGGGATGGAGCTGCTGTTGGATTTGATTGCAGGCTGATGTGCTTTCACAAGTCCTTGCCCAAGGGTTTTGTCCCTTGCCTGGCTCCCTCCTGCTTGTTGTAAGCTCTCTAAGTCAAACCAAGCTGTGGTGGTTGGTTTCTGTGGAGCCTTCTCTTCTCCAGGCTGAAAAACCCCAGTCCTGTCAGCCTATCTCCATAGCACAGGTGCTCCAGCCCTCTGAATACAACCACTTCCTCTCCTCCTCCCTATCCCCATGCAGGGTGGCCATGTGCGTAGGGACATGCAGCCGGATCGTGGGTCCCTGCCTGCTGGTGCTGGGCACGCTCTCCGTGGCAGCCAACATGCTCCTGCTCTTCCCTGGAGGGGCATCGAAGTACCTGGTGGAGGGGCACATCAGCAAACATGCCAAGGCCGTGCCGGGCATCTGGGGAGGCGGCATCATCGTGAGTACTGCAGCTTGCACCGAGTCCTTCCTCATGTCTGTGGAGCAGGGACAAAGGCATGGAGCTGGTGGCTCCCCTTTATCCCCCAGCCACGTTTTCCTTCCTGCAGGTGCTGCTGGCAGCGACCCACATCACGGCGGTGGGGTGGCGATGTGCTGGCTGCTCCGACTGCGGCACCCGTCGCAATGTAAGGCAGCACTGGGACCCCCAGAGCGTGGTGGGGTATGGTGGCTGGCCCCAGTGTGGGTGGCAGCTCTGCCACAGTGGGACATGGCATGGATCCTCCTCTCCCATGGCCCCGTGGTGGGATGTGGTAGATGGCCCCTCTCCAAAGGGAGTTTGTGGCAGGGTGCCCCTCTCCCATGGACCTGGGGTGGGATGCTGCATGGTGCTGCCTCCTCAGAGGACCGAGCTTCCTGTTCATGCTGTCATAGGCTCCACGTGGCAGCTCCCTGCCTTGTTCCCTGCCTGCTTCTGCCCAGCTTAAACAGCTCAGTGACTGCTTCATCCTCAGCCTCAGATCCTCAGGGCTGGAGCCCTTGGGGTGAAGGGAAGGAGAGTTGTGCCCCCTTGCCAAACTCCACCGATAATGTGAAGCTGCATTTGGAGCCCACCTGACTTTCGGTGTGCTGGTTGCTGTCTACAGGCTTTCATCTCCGCTGTGCTCTCCAAGCTGGCGCTGTTGGGCGCTGCTGCCTGCTTCATCTTCTCTGGGGTGGGTTTGACCAATGGACCCCTCTGCTTCTACAACGCCTTCGAGCACGGCCACAGGCATGGCACCGTCTGGGGTTACCCCTTCCTGGACACTGGCGGCCAGGAGCCTGATACCAGGTGAGGCAGTGGAGTTGAGTGGAGGTGGTGCCTCGTCAGCTCATTGCTAATGAGGCTGGTGTGACTTTGGGTGGGTGGGTTTGCTGGAGGTGATTGCAGCCCTGACGGGAAGGACTTGGGGTGCTGGTTGATACGATTTTATGAGAAAAAACCGTGCCCTGGGCTGCATCACAAGGAGCGTGGCCAGCAGGTGGGGGAGAGGATGCTCCACCTCTACTCTGCTCTTGTGAGACCCCCCTGCAGTCCTGTGTCCAGAGCTGGGGCCCCAACAAAAGGGGGACGTGGAGCTGCTCAGCTGAGTCCAGAGGGGGCCACAAAGATGCTCTGAGGGCTGGAGCAGCTCTGCTATGGAGACAGGCTGGGAGAGCTGGGCTGGTTCAGCCTGGGGAAGAGAAGGCTCCACAGAGACCTTAGAGCAGCTTCCAGTGCCTAAAGGGGATGACAAGAAATCTGGAGAGGGGCTTTGGACAAGGGTCTGCAGTGGCAGGACAAGGGGGAATGGCTTTGGGCTGACAGAGGGGAGATTGAGATTAGACACTAGGAAGAAATTCTTCCCTGTGAGGGTGCTGAGGCCCTGGCACAGGTTGCCCAGAGAAGCTGTGGCTGCCCCATCCCTGGCAGTGTTCAAGGCCAGGCTGGACGGGGCTTGGAGCAACCTGGTCTGGTGGAAGGTGTCCCTGCCTGTGGCAGGGGGTTGGAACTGGGTGAGCTTTAAGGTCCTTTCCAACTCAAACAATTCTATGATTGCAAGACCCCTGTATCTCAAGAGGTCCTCCCTGTTCATGGCTTTCTACATTGTGCTTCCCATCCCCATCACCCTGCTGACCCTGCTCATCCCTGGGATGAAGGATGGAACATACCTCCACAGCAGAAAGTGATGTAATTCCTGACCTGCCGCAGGGCAGATTCTTACATCTCCTCCTCTCCCTGTCACGCAGGACAGAGAACTACCTATATGATCGTCGCACCTGGAGCACCTGCCTGGAGCCAGAGGGCATCGTGGCCTGGAATGTTGTCTTCTTCTCCCTCCTGCTGCTCATCAGTGCTGCTGAGATGGTACTGGCCTCCTTCCAGATCCTCAATGGCTGCCTTGGCTGCCTCTGTGGCTTTTGTGATGGGAAGAAGAGTCCCCCATGAGGGATGGACACCCCAGCCTGCACAAGGTTGGCATGGAAAGGGCTGCCTCTGTGCAGAGCCCTCTGCCTGCACAATACCTCTTCCTCCTCCCTGGGGGTGCTGATGGGGCTGGCAGCCATGTGGGGGTGTAAACCAGCCCAGTGAGCGATGGAGGTGAGGACCTGGCCCCTGGCATCCTTGCAGGAGCCCAGTGGCTTCCCCAGCCGCTCGTCATCAGCCTCCACTCACCTCTGCAAAATGGGACAGGGTAGTGTTTGTAGCGGTAAGAGCTGGACCATTTACCTCATTTTCATTATCAGTTTGTATTTAGGTGAAGGGGACACAAATAGCTGAGCCAGGCTCCGACTGGGGCTGGGGGACTTGGATGGAGTTGTGCTGTGGGAGGCAGTGGTGGAATTGAGGTGTAGCCCAAAGTTCACCCATACACACACACACATGTGCATGCAGCAAATGAAAGGAGCAGCTTTTTATCCCCACTGGCTCAGGACCCATCACTGCACCTCCCAGGGGAGTCACCAGCTTCAGCATCGCCCTCCGTTCACCCTTGTCCGCTAAACCTTTACAGGGACACAGACCTGAACCTGCCTGTGCTGGAACGATGTTTGCCCCAAAACTGGTGAGGTTCAGAGGAAAGAAGCAATGATCAACCTAGCTTAAAAGAGTCAAGCAGCGAGCCAGGTGAAACAGTAAATGGGGGATTGTCGTGGCTTATCGGAAGGTAAAAGTCAGAGAACTTGTTGGTGGAGATAAGGACAATTTAATAACTGAAATAAAATGATAATAATGCCAAGTAATAATTAATTGTAGTGAAAAGGAAAATATCAAAGAGAAAGAAATAAAACCCAAGAAAGACAAGGAACGCAAATGAAAACAGTTGTTCACCACCAGCCATATGGAATGGGATATCCCTTGGGTCAGTTACGGTCAGGTGTCCTGCTTGTGTCCCCTCCTAACATCTTGTGCACCCCCAGACTGCTCACTGGTGGGGTGAGCTGGGGAGCAGGTCTGTGTAAGCACTGCTCAGCAATAACAACATCCCTGTGTTATCAATGGAAAGGAACCCAGGACTGGGCTGGTGGCAGGAGCCTCCATGCCCAACCAACTACAGTAATTGAAACCAGCAATAAAACCCGGCTAAACCCCAGTTTGGGGGTGGTAACGCATGCCTTCTGTGTGATGTGGCCATGATGGCTGAAGGCAGGAACCCTGTGAGCATCCCAGTGTGCAGGTCTCTGGGTTGGTGCCCTGGGGACTGGTGCTGAGGGACTGGGGGGAGCCGATCTTGGGGGGCACTAAGAGACGAGACAGCTCCTTCTCCCCTGCTTCCTGCAGTGTGGGGAGCTGCTGTCCCTCCGGGATCCAGTGGCTGTCAGGGGGATGTTCTGGAGCACATCGTGCAGTGTGAACATGCTGAAGGAGATCTGCTCGTAGGGTGACCGTGTCCCATTTTCATAGAGGCAGGCGAAAGCAATGGCCGGGCCACCAGCAATAGGGGCCTCGTTGTAGGGCAGCTCCATGTAAGCCAGGTCTGAGTAAGCACTTGGGCCCTCATAGATGACCCATGGCTCAGTCCAGCTCTCCACATCCCTGGGGAAGGTGCTCAGGTGAACCCCCATGTTGACCCGCGACATGGAGCTGGTGGGGTGGGAGTAGAGGATCCATGTGGGTGCTTGGAAGAAGCCAGCGGGCCTGGGGGTCACCACGGGGTCCCTTTGGACCAAGGTGTTGCCAGGGGCATGGCTGTGATGCCCTGGGGTAGCACAGCCCTCCTTGGGCTCAGCTGGCTCGTGGTGGCTGCTGCTGGCCACTGCAGGCAGCTCATCACCTGCTGCCCGCCCAGCAGGCAGGTACCGAAACCCTGCGAGTGCCCCAAGGAGCATCTGGGAAGCTGAGCCCCGGATGGGCATCACAGGGTCCCGGGGGGTGGCAGGGACATAGACAAAAGGTGCGGGGAAGCCGACAACGCTGCCGTGACAGCCATGGGGGGGCTCCACCAGCCGCTGCACCAGCTGCCCCCCATGGAAGACGGCCCCATCGTCCGTGCTGAGCGCCTGGACCCTGAAGCCCAGGGGGCTGCGGGCATTGCAGTAGAGGACGTTGGAGCCATCCTCCTCGTCCACCGAGACCAGCTGGCACTCGCCTGTCTGCAGGTTGGGGATGAACTCCCCGAAGCGCCAGCCTCGGCCGTGGTCGTCGCTGTAGAAGGCGAAGGAGTGAGGGGTGGTCTTGCAGAGCTGTCCGAAGCACTCCTTGCAGTCGATGTGGTAGCTGTAGGCAGGCACCAGCAGCCGGCCCGACCGCAGCTGGATCCCGTGCCCAGGGCCCAGTGCGAACGTTGCCCAGTCTAGGGAGAGGAGATGGATGGGGTTGAAGGGTGCTCCTGCCATGCCCAATGTGGAAAGGTCACCGTAGCATCCCTCCCAGCCTAGCTAAGCAAGGTGAAGGGGCCTCTTTGCCCTACTCGTAGCTACCGGGCCTCTCCATCTTTTCCTCCATGCAAATGATACAGGTGCTCCCTCCGTCCCACCTCCCCTCTGCCTGAGATCCTTTTCCACCTCACCTCTTTTATGCCTGTAGGCTTCCTACTCTGAGGCCACCTCCAGCCACACAATGGATGCATCCAGGAGACCAAAACCCCCATGATCACCCTTATGTTCTGCCCTCTTCTTGCCCCACTCCAGTGTGCTACCTTTGATGGCCCCACCAATGACCTGCTGCGTCAGGTCCATGGCTTTGCTCCAGCTCAGGCCCTGGTCAGTGCTGGTGATGCAGCAGAGGCGGGTGACGTTTTGGCCGGTGACAATCTGGTAGGCTTCGGGTGTCCTGCCCAGCACCGTGATGAAGAAAAGGAAGAGGGTGCCGGTGAACTCATCGTAGAGCGGGCAGGGGTTCATTGAGCGGTGGTGCTGCAGCGTTGCCGTCTCCAGCACGCGCATGTCTTCCCACTGCCCGGGGAGGAGGAGAGCATGGAGAGGGATGAGGACCACCCCACTTCAGCCAACCCGGTCTCCCCTCGCCATTGTGGCTGCCTCCAGGAGCTCAGCGCAACGGAGGACAGCCACCCCTGTGCCCCCTGCAGCCCCAGGGCATCCCTCATCCCACCTCCACGTAGCTGCCGTAGATGGAGCCGCGGCGCAGCACCAGCAGGTTGGCGTGGGCATCGTCCGCGCTCAGCCGCTCCTCCGCGAACGCCAGCAGCTTGGCCACGCAGGGCAGGTAGAGCAGGGCGGGCACGCGGTACGTGACACCGTTGGACTCCTTCTCAAAGAGCACGGTGCGGGCGGGGAAGTGCCGGGAGCCCATGGCATCTGCAGCACAAAGATGTGGCCCGACCCCAGTGGGTCGATGAAGGGGGGACACTGGCTGTTGGGCACAGCTATGGGTGCTGGCTGGGACTGGGTTGCCCTTGGAGGGGTTTAGGGTTTTAACTTGGTGAGCTTGGGTTCGGGGAACCCCCTGAGAGCATGGGCTGGAGGGCTGGTGGCTACAGGCAAGGCTGGGGTTGAGAGAGCTGAACGTGTGCTGCTGCGGTGGCAAATCACCGCTGCTCAAAGGGACACAGGCTTTTGGGCAGCACTGAAGAGGCTGACCTGGGCTACCCCAAAATAAAACAAAATAGATCCTCAAGGTCATCCTTCCCTGGCGATGTTCAAGGTGTTCCTGGAATCGGATGAGCTTTAAGGTCCCTTCCAACCCAAACCAGTCTGGGGTTCTATGCTGACAGCAGGAGTGCCACCACAGTCGGCTGTCCCAAAGTTACACGGCCCTGCGTGCCCCAGGTTACCATCAGGGGAGGAGATAGATGGGCATCCCCCCCCCCCAGGGCACAGCCGGAGCAGCTGAGGGTGACATTCACCTGTGATTTAATTAGGAGCTACTGCCGATCAAACACCCCACGTTAAAAGCGAAGGCACTCACCGGGTCCTGCTCAGCTGCGGATCCCCTCTGTCCTGGGCGCACCACAGGGTAACAGCGGCTCCGGCGGCAGGCGGCTTTCTGCAGAGCCTGTTGCCTGGCTGCCTCGCTCCCCCCTTCCCACCCCGCGGGGTCCCCCCAGCGATGGGTCACAGGGCTCCCACAGCGGCTGCGGAAAACCCCTGAGTCAGCAGTGGCAGCCGCTCATGCAGCGCCCGCCGCACAAAGGCACCGTTATGGACCCTGGGCAGAGCTGGGGCCCCGCAGCTGCCAAACCGCCTTGGCTGGAGCCCCCAGCGGGATGCAGGGGGAGCCATGGGGGGTGTTTGCGTCTCCTGCCGCAGCTCCCAGCAGCTCAGCAGCGTGCGCTCCCAGCCCAGAAACCAGCCGTGCCCCGGGCTGCATCACCAGGAGCGTGGCCAGCGGGTGGAGGGAGGGGATCCTGCCCCTCTGCTCTGCTCTGGTGAGAGCCCCCTGCAGTCCTGCAGTCCTGCATCCAGCTCCGGGACCCCAACACAAGAGGGACGTGGAGCTGCTCGCGTGAGTCCAGAGGAGGCCACAAAGATGCTCCAAGGGCTGGAGCAGCTCTGCTATGGAGACAGGCTGGGAGAGCTGGGCTGGTTCAGCCTGGGGAAGAGAAGGCTCCACAGAGACCTTAGAGCAGCTTCCAGTGCCTAAAGGGGATGACAAGAAATCTGGAGAGGGACTTTGGACAAGGGCCTGCAGTGACAGGACAAGGGGGAACGGCTTTGGGCTGACAGAGGAGAGATTTAGATTAGATTAAGGAAGAAATTCTGTGTGAGGGTGCTGAGGCCCTGGCACAGGCTGCCCAGAGAAGCTGTGGCTGCCCCATCCCTGGCAGTGTTCAAGGCCAGGCTGGATGGGGCTTGGAGCAACCTGGTCTGGTGGAAGGTGTCCCTGCCCGTGGCAGGGGGCTGGAACTGGGTGAGCTTTAAGGACCCTTCCAACCCAAACCATTCCATGATTCAATGATTTCCCTCCTCCCACAGGCCGGGAGAGGCTGGAGCTTCCTGCCCAGGTCCTGCAACCCATGTTCACCATGGGCCACCATAGCTGTGAGCTCCCCAGCCTGCGGGCTGTGGTCTGGAGGGTCCCAGCCTTCCCAGGACCCCCATCACAGCTCAGCTGTTCAGCAATTATGTCTATGCTTATATTCCACCCTGGGCATCGGCTCAGCCAAAGGAGCTTAACAACATTCACATGGCAGTCATGGATCAGAGACTTCAAGGTAAAACTCAGGCTCAGGCTGCAGCATTGGCCAGGACAGGCCCCCAGGGGTTGCCCAGGCTGAACACATGCAGCGGCCGTCTCCTCCACCCCAGGTAGCTATAAATGCCTGGTTAATTTCATCTCGGGTTGCCGGAGCAGAAAACCATGCAAGTGCTGTTGCTGCTCCCCTTGTGCACATGGGTAGCACTGCAGGCGGTTAACCCTTGCCTCGGCTGGCTCTCTCGACTACCTCTGGGTTTAAACACAGCCAAGGAACATCCCTGCTCTGCTTCTCACACCACTCCCTCCGACAGCACATCTCTCCCTGCGGCAAAGCTGCAAGCCAGGGGATCCTGGATCAACATCCCAGTCTTGCCATCCGGGTCCCAGTACTGCAACAGCGCTGGGAAGGTCTGTCAGAAGGGCAGCACCAAGCCCGGTGGCTTTGGCGCCAAGGCCGTTAATGATTGCCCAATGGATTGCCCATGGTGCTGTATTTCAAAGCTCAGCCAGCATCTCCTCCTGCTCGCACTGGTCAGGGCAGCTGCAGGACCTGGATGGTGTGACTGGTGTGCCCACAGCTATGTCTCCCTCCACCCCTCTCCTCATCAGCGCTGGAGAGTGGTGGGGGCAAGGGGGAGTCCCTTTGTCAGCAACGAAGCCTCTGCTGACAAAGGGCTTCAGGGATGCTGAGCCCAAGGGACCTTCCATGCCCAGGGACTGGGACCCTTGTCCAAGGGAGTGGGGTGAAACCCGAAATGTTGCTCCCAGGGCAGCACCAAGCTGTCTCAGGTGGTGCAGAGACCCCACACACCCCATGACACACAAGAAAAACGACATCTCACCTGCTGGTGGGGAAAGGCTGCCAGGCAGCACACCCACCTTTGGGCATGATGCTTGCGACTCTCATCCAAAGAGCAGCACTGGCATCGCACGGTGGTTTGATGTCACTGAGCATGGATGCTGGACAGGACACCCAACATCTCCTCTACTCCTCTGAGCACTGCATCCCCTCATCACTCTTTCCTCCTAGTTTCCCTCCCCCTCCCCTTTTTTCCCCTAAATGCCCCAAAACGGGTCTTGCTCTAGTGAGCTGTGACCAGTCTGCACAAAATGACAGATACTAAACAAAGTCAAATCCAAACAAGATGATTAAGCCCGTGATTAATGATTAAGAGGCAGGAATGTCTAAGCCAGCTGAAAGCCTGCCCAGCACGCAGCAGCAGCGGGCTGTCCCCCTGCCTGGCAACAGGCATCACACAGGATCTGGACAATGCAGAGCCTTTGGCTCAAGGTCCCCAAAAAGGGACCCACCACCAGTATGGTGGCCCTGAACAAAGCCCTCCCCTGCCTCTCCCCCATGTGCAAGAGCCTTGTGGACCAGTCATGTGCCAGACATGGGGTGATGGGAAGGGGTGGGAAACTGCACGGGGTTGTCACATGCCCTAGTTGGGAGTTGGGGGCTGCACCTTCTCCTGGAAAGTGGTCCACAGCAAGGGCAAGCCTAACTGCTTCCTCTTCTTGTGCGGGTGCTGGGCAGCGTAAAGGTAGGATGTGTACTGGAGCTCTGGCATTACCATTTTCTGGCAGGTTCTCAGCGTCCTGTTGTCTAAGTCTTGTTTGAGGTTATACCCAAGGATATTTGCATCCCCTGACTGGAAAGGCAGGAGAGCTTTGTTCTTGATGTGATCCTTCCCCACCGCCTCCTGGTCCGAGAGACAGGTCTCCATGAGCTCCTTCTGTCTCATTCGCAGGCGACTCACCTCCTTCTCCAGCTCCTCAAGGCCTATAGTCTCCTCAATTCTCCTCCAGAAGCTCTGGTTGAAGTGCAGGTAGAGCTTCCAGTCTAGTGAGCACCATGCTTTTATCTGCTCCTCGCTTTCTGGAGTCAAGGTCTGGACAGTGTCCTGGCTTCTGGAGTTGAGCTTAAAGTAAACCACATCATCCAGATCCCAGCACAAAGTGTGCTTCAAGAGGATCATGGACTCATCAAAGTATTCTGCTATCAGGATCAGGTGGAAGTTCTGTTCAATCTCCTTCAAGACTGCCTGAATGTACTTCTTGTTGTCCTCTGCATTGTTGTCATAGCCAAAGTCAAACCACATGATATTCCTGGCATAGATGTTTTGCTTGTAATCCGCTGGATGGTAATACTTCATGGGTGATGCCAGGTATTCATTCACGTCCTTGGAGATCCTGAAGGCAGGGACAGTGTCCTTGTAGTAGATGTAGGAAGACTCCAGCAGAGGAATGGGGTTCCTCAGGATGGAGAAGTAGAAAGTGTTTGCTGCCATCACCTTTTGTACCTATTTGCCGGGAGGAAGAAGAGAGGCTGTTAGTCTGGAGGCCCTGCTTGTTGAACCCGGTTTCTCCGCAGGTTTTGTGGCCCTTCCTCACCTCGGAGGGGTTAAACCGCAGGTGGTTGCACATGATGTTATAGTTTTGTCCTATGGCTTGGAATTCCTCCACAAAGTGGGCCAGGAAGGTGTCCGGGTAGCCCAGGTGGACAAGCTGGTCAGCTGGCAGGGCGACGGTGAGGTTGTACCTCTCTGCGAACCTGAACATGATGTTCAGGACGGTGCTGCTGGCTGTCTTGTGGGTTTTGAGGAACATGACGTTAGTCTTGGCATGGCAAGGCATGAAAGGTATCAGCAGCTCCTCGTGGACCTTTGAGATTCTGCAGGAAGGCAACGGGTAGGGAAAACAGTCCCTGCAGCGCCATACCCCATCTCTGGGACCTGACAAAGCCAAGCCTGAGCAGGTTCTCCTTCTGACACCACACCTGCAGCTGGGGCAAGGCGCCCACCTAAATAAGCCCCATCCCTCAGGCACAGATGTCGGTCTGTTTTCTGCTTCTCCAGGTTCCCACCCAAAAGCTTCAGCTTGATCCCCTTTTCTTTTTCCATGCGGCTGATTTTGCCCCAGAGAGCTGCACTCTGGCTAATTCCATCCCTTGCCACCCAAATGTGGATCTAGGACACAACTCTGGGGCACTGCCCTTCCAATATGAGCCTAAACCCCATGCGTTACATCAAGTGCCACAGGTCAGACCCTTTCTGCCCTGCGCAGATGAAGTCACACAACCTTGCTTCCACTTCACTTACGCGTAGTCTTTGTTCTTCATGCGGAAGAATCCCGACAGGAAGATCAGTCCCAGGCAAAGGCTGAAAACGACAAGACATTTGGTATGCCTGGAGAGAAAGGAGAGTTTCAGTGGAGTTTTATGTCAGAGTGCCTCCTGAATGCGAGCCACCCAACACTGCTGATTGAGCTTGGGAACGTTCATCACAGGGAGCACAGTTTTATGCCTCCTTTTGCTCCCTCAGCTGTGTGAGCAGCTCTGCATTAGAGGCAGGACAGTGAGAAGTTGCTCTTTCACCATCACTCTCCAAATTTTGGCCTTTGGCAAGACGCAGCCTACTACAGGCAGAGCCTGAGCGCTGCCAACAGCCTCCGGCTCTGCTGCCTTTTATTTTGCCTTTCTTTTAGCTCTCTGTGGCTCCAGATCTCATTCACTGTTGAAACTTCTCGCTTATTCGCTAGAAAATGCCAAAAGGCAGCAGATCTGGCTGGGGCTTTCAGTTGTTTTGAGAAGATGTACTCCCATTTATAGCACGGCATGGTCAAACTCATGGCTCCCACTCTCCCAAGGAAGTGAGGAAGGCTCCAAGCCTGCCCAGTCCAAGGGTCAATGGGGGCACACGGCCTGCTGCAGGCTGGACCTGCTGGTCCTTTCTACTGTCCTGCTGGCCAAGGCTCCTCACACGTGGTCCTGCTGCACGGAGCAGTGGCTTTCATATCCCACAGCTTGTACCATGTGAAAGACACTGAATCGCTCCTCGCGGCTGGCCTGACATGGATGCAACCACCAGCTTCCCGGGACATGGTCTACAGCCTCTCATGGACTTGCCATGGTATCTGGCCGTGGAAAATCAGAGAGAGGACTGGAGCAAAGCCCATCAGAACAAAGAGCTGCATGTAAACCCACAGCCATCGTAACCAGCTGCACCAGCCGCACCAGCTGCAGCTGGGGCCACAAGCCAAAGATGTACACAGTGGAAGCGTGGAGCCAGGCGGCGATGCTGTAACGCTATGATGGCACTGCAGAAAAGTATTCCTGCATTCTTCCCAAGCGTGCTGTCCCTTCCAGAGCCCTGACCCATGGGATTCCTCCAAGTAGGTCCTTGAAGAGGTCAAAGTTTGCCCTCCTGAAGTCCAGGGTCGCAAACCTACTTATTACCCTGCTTCTTCCATGCAATCTCCTGAACACCACCATCTCCCAAACTCTCAACTTGTTCTGATGGAATCATAGAATCACAGAATCAGCGAGGCTGGAAAAGATCATCGAGTCCAGCCATTATCCCAGGGCTGCCAAAGGCCACCACTAAACCATGGCACTGAGGCCTCACCTACACGTTTTCTGAACACTTCCAGGGACGGCGACTCCACCGTTCCCTGGGCAGCCTGTTCCAATGCCTGAGCACCCTTGTGCTAAAGAAGTTTTTCCTAATATCCAATCTAAACCTCCCCTGATGCAGCCCGAGGCCGTTTCCCCTTGTCCTATCGCTTGTCACCCGGCAGAAGAGACCGACCCCACCTCACTACAACCTCCTTTCAGGTGGTTACAGAGTGATCAGGTCCCCCCGAGCCCTCCCTTCTCCAGGCTGACCCCCCCAGGCCCTCAGCCGTTCCCATCGCACTTGTGCTCCAGGCCCCGCTCCAGCTCCGTTGCCCTTCTCTGGAGCTGCTCCAGCCCTAGGCAGAGCTCGACACATTCCGGCTGCTCGCTCTCCTAAAGAGCAATTCCACCACCTCACCTTGCTGGCCTGCCTTTCCTAAGAGGTTCCTATCCACCCCTGGCTGCACTCCAGGCATGCGAGCTCCCCCACCGTGCCTCTGTCACTGCAAAGAGAGCATGGCCCTGTGACCGCACGCAGGTCTCTAATTCTCCCCGTTTATATCCCACACTGCATGCGCTGGTGACAGGCACTTCGGAGAGGCAATCACAAACGCAGCTTCCCCAGAGCGGTGCGGGAGGACCCACTCTAGCCACGCACCCCCTGAGGCGGCTGCCCTCCTGCTTCTCACCTCGGGAGGCAGCTAAGGAACATCTGTCACTGACGGGAGGGCTTCTTGTCCCAGGGTGCCCAGCAACACTACCCTGGGGCATTGTGCTGGCTCCCCCAGCTCGGGATACATGGGTGGATACCTGCCTTCCAGTGCTCAGGGAATGGGGAAAGGGAGGGGACGGCAGCCACCTTCACCCCACTGCCCCCCCGCCCAGCAAAGACCAGTGGAGGTGCTCAGGAGAACGACCAAGGGCCGGGATCAAGGTGATCCCCAGGAAGGAGTGCAGGACAGTGGGGCTGGAGGGAGATGAGCGGAGGGAGCTGCAGGTACCCAGGTGCTGGTTGGTGCACCCGTGCAGCCAGTCCTGTCCCCATCACCCCTGGCACTCAGCCGCCCACTGCTGCACCCACAGAGCCTGTTGCTGGTTTCAGGGTGTCCTGCAAACCTGCACAAGGGGTTCCACCACCCACTCTGCACCCACTGCCCTGGCACAGCTCTGCGAGAGCCAGCGCCGCTCTTAAACACCGTTCTGTTAGTGCCACACACACACGCTTTGTCACAACACTGCAAGTCTCTGACCAAGCCGCTTCTACACCTTTTGTTGGGCAGACAGACACCCTATTCAGGATGGCTGAAACACCCCCCATCCTTCCATGCCCTCCGGAAAGGACACGTCCCACTTCTCCGAGAGCTGTTTTGCTGCTTTCACAGCACAAACTGAAGGAGAACCAGAGAAGTACCTGGCGTTACAGAGGACAGAACCGATCTTTCACAGTTACAGCCACAAGCAGAGGGATTTCACAACCACCAGCCTGCCGATGGGCGCACGGAGGACATGATGCATGGGATCACGGCTGCAGTGATTTCTTCCTTCCCCACACAACAGCGAGGTAGCGTTTCACCACGGGAGCATGAAGTCCGGCACAGCCCGGAGTCGCAGGCTACAGTCAGAGCCAGCATCTACTTTTTTGGCACATTCATACAGTCTTTTGCAAAGCAAAGGCGAAGAGAGAAAGCCACAACTCGAACACTGCACAAAAGTCACCCAGGCACGGAAGACATGCAACAGCCTGGGAGCCCTTTGGGGAAGCGCTTGGGAGCCAATTGCCAACACACAGGATTTTTCCTAGAAGCCAAAATCCCTGGGGAGCTGTCAGCAGGGCTGGCCAGAGGTTCAATTGCCCTTCCCAACCCGTGCCATCTCCCAGCCAGGAAGAAAACATGGAAACCCACCCCACAGGTCACACTTGGAGGTGCTGCGACGGATGTTTTAAGGCTTGGGACAACCCTCTGGTGCGTTTGGCTTAAGCTGAAGATAACAGTTCTGCGTGTTGACCTAATGAGGTTCTTTCAGATTAAAGGACTTGGAATAACGGAGGGAAACAATCACAGCAAAATTAACCTCCACCCTGGAGCAAGCTGTAACTAACTCTATAGGTTATTAATAACTCCCGGGGATTACCCGGACCAGACCTTTCTACCTTAATTCTGCACCCACAGCGTTCCCGTCCCCCTCCCCTTACCTTGAAGTGCACCCAGGGCTTTTCATGCTGCCTCAGTGCAGCGAGCTAGAGAATACCTCCTTTGTGAATCGACTGCACTACTCCTTTTGTCTACAGGCTCCTGGGCTCTTAGTGGACACGGCTCTATTTCTAGCATCCCATAGCTGCTATAAATGGCTGGCATAGGTGAGGACAAAGGGAGTGGCTAGGTGCTCCCGGGGGTGGGAGGAAGTTAATTAGTAAGCCATGGAAAGCTCTGCTAAGGCATGACATTAACACAGGTAGAAAGAGCTGCCTGGGAGATGGGGTGTGCAATGGTTTTGCAGGGAAGTAAGGATTTAGCAGGAACACCTCAGTGGGGACCCCCTTCTCTCCCGGCTATGGGGAGAAGGCATGGGGGACTCGATCCTGGCATGCTGCTGCTGGCAGGGGGCAGGAGGAGGCCATCATCAGCCCCTTTGCACCCCACACACCATCACGTCTCTCATTCAGTGCTCCTTCCCTGCCCACGGCCACACTGCTTGGTGCCTTGGTCAGGGCTGCTGCTCCTTTCCTCCACTTCTTGCCCGGTGGTTTAGGACTGTAACGCTCTGCCAGACACATTTGGCAACAAGAAATAGGAGCAGCAGAGCAGGAGCCGTGTTCACCTACTGGGAATTCCCCTCAGAACATTTAGGCTTCAAATTCTTTCCCAGTAAAAATGTAATTACTGTAGCTGGAGGTTACGAGCTTAAAGACTGCTGAATCTAGGCCATGGGAGAGAGAGCTCCTGCCCCTAAAGATGTGTTGTTTTAGTTTGCTCAGAAAGTGACTGTGTGGTGCTACTAACATCACAACCTGCATTACACAGGAATCTGAGATTCCACCAAGGCTCCTGCAGGTCTCAAGATGGGGTAATCTCCCTACTCCACATGCCAGGAATGACGTTCGATGCTCTCCTCATTTGGTGAACAAACAGTTCACCCACATCTCCCAGCCTGGAGCAGGGGGTTAAGCTGTTCTTTTGGTCTTTTATGGCCATGCCACTTCCCATGCACCTCCTGACATGGCCCCCTTTCCCTCCCCACCCGTGGTGCTCCCCTTTCTAAACCTTGTATGCTGATGCCCCAACCTGCCACACCAAGAGCCAAGCCCTCAGCGGTCTGGTACCTTTCACCTATGGTGCTGCCTCTTCAGCGTGCCCACACATACAGCATTTCTGTTGAACTCACAGCTTCCTCAGGCCTGCTCCAACTGCAGCGCTTATCAAGATTCACAGATTAACAAAGGATAGGGTTGCTGGCCTTGAGTTTCCTCATAGAATGAGACCCAGTGTGCTGCTTTACAAAGAATTTCCAGGCTTACTCCTGGCACAGTGTCAGCTGCCGCTGGCAGGGGGTCACGTTTAATAGACTTCTGTCTCCTGTTACATTATACACGTCAGCAGTGTGATTTCTTGCTCAGAACCTGGTAGAGGCCACAAATCACAGCAGGCCGTTTTTCACACTGTTACAGTTGATTCATTGCTCTCTCCTGGTGTGCTGTACATGAATCATCAGGTATGGTTACGCAGGAATATATGGTGCCATGCAGGAATATTTGGCTCCATGTGGGGCCAGGCTGCTTTGAGACTGTAAGTGAAGGTCAGCCCGCTGACGCAGAGCTACTTAGCTGGGGCAGGATGCTGAATTAATAGCTCCATGCTGCTTCTGCTTCAGGCACCCGCTTCCTCCTTCTTCCCGCAGCCTTTGCTGCTGAGCACAGCATCATACGGTGGGGCGGTTGTCCCAGCTGTGATCCCTCCCAGCCTTTTGCACCACCCCAGCCTGTTTGCTGGTGGGGCTGGTTAAGAAGCAGAACAGAGCTTGCTGCTGTGCAAGCACTGCTCAGCTACAGCTACATCCCTGTGCCACCAACACTGGTCACAAATGCAGAGCACAGTGCCAGACCGGCTACTGTGAAGAAATCAACTATCCCGGTCAAAACGAGTACAGTCAAGTTCTTCCTCACTGCGCCAGAAGACCACTGCCTCAAAGTGCTGAGCATTGTTCTAATATTTAAGTCTGTCCCAGCAAAATCCTCCAGAATTTTGGACAAGAAATTCCTACCATTATGATTCTTTATAAAAATACCCCCCCCACCCCCCATATGTACCCACCCTGTCTCTCTCTCCTATATACAACAGTGAACCAATATTCAAAAGCATCATTGAGAATGTGGAAGAGTATTATCATACTGACATTTCAAGTCTAGGAAAGATACTATGAAATAACATTGTGATAACTCCTCCCTTCCATTCCCTCACAGTAAGTGCTCTATTGTCTAGCTGAAACAATAAACTTACATTGAGCTTAAGGATCTTCATGTGTTAAGATGGCTAAATGTAGCTGTGCCAGGATTTCCCCAGCCACAGCACTAGGTTGTCTGGCAGCTCTGATGCCCTCCCCAGCACTCTCTCCATATGTAGCTGAAAAAAAGCAGTATGGAAAGTTCTGCTTCCCCAAAAGAATAGTTCACGTGTATTTTAAACAATTATGGTCAGTGGTTTGAGGGGGGAGGCGGGGGACAGAAAGAATGGCATAGGAAAAAGGCAGAAATATAAACAGCCTGATCCAGAAAGAACGAGCTGCATCAGCTTAACCTGGCAGAAAACAAATCCTGTACATTTCTTCTCTGGACTTTCCGTAGTTTTGCACCACCTGATGCACAACAGCAGCACAGGCTGACTGCATTTCACACTGTCCTCTAGCGACAGCATCATTCACCCTGCTTAACCCCTGGAGAAAACGATCAGCTCCTCTCTGAGTGGTACTGAGGAATGGAGAGGTGGGAAGTGCACTGATAGTGGAGGGAAACAGGGAATTGAAGGGAAGAGACCAGAGGGCAGGCCTAGATACTGGCACTGCAGGTCGAGTAACAGACGAAGGTATTGATGTTAAAAGCATCCATGCAGTCAAGTTGAAAGAGTTGTGACCTTAGAATTATATTGTGAAGGGTGCTGTAACACAGCGCTGAGTGTGAGCCACCATCCTTAACGCAATTTAAATGCTTGCAGCCTTGTAGAGATGATGTTCTGGTTAGAAACAGAATTAAAAAAAACACTCTCCAGGATTATCTTCCTCCAAGAAAAAGGCTGCGGGTGGAACATCTATTTCATGGCACTGAGGAAAAGCAGAAAACACTGAAAAGCAGCTAATGGACAAGGCAGTTACTGGGTAAGACAACAACCACCCTTCCTAGTCTCACGGAGCCCAGTGAGGCCTCCCATACCAGTAGACCTGAGTAGAAACCATAGATTACCACCCTCTGAGCACAGCCTGGGGGCTGGTTTCCTGTCCATCCTGCAGATACCCCTCTGGTGTGTGCCGTGCCAGCCTGTCCAGGAGAAAGCTGTGGGAAACAGTGGCGACAGCACTGACACTGTACTGACATCCAGGCAAACACCCCCCACTGCTCACCCCATGTGGACAGAAAATGTTATTTTATTGTAGAAGGTGGTTGTGTTATCAACACAATTTACCTTCGGTAAATCCCTGGGCTTTTCCAACCATCTGCTTCATTTGGATACAACGGTCTGGGTTAAGAGTGACATGGATTGGTAAATACAGATGTGACTAGTAAACACTGATTAGACCCAAAGATGACTCACTAGCAGAAGGCTTGGCCTGTCCTCTGACAGGGTGACCGTGTGGTTTTGTACACCAAGCTGTAAATGACAATCACTCCTGTCATCTCAAAACCAGAGACAGACTGCAGAGGAAAAATAAAAGCCAGCAAAAAACCCCATCACAGAATAAAATAGAAGGAAACAGTTGGAAAAGACCTACATCTAGTCCAACTGACGACCTGTCCACTTCAGGGCTGACCGAAATTTAAAGCATGTTGTTAAAGGCATTGCCCAACTGCCTCTTAAAACACTGACAGGCTTGGGGCACCAACGACCTCTCCAGGAAGCCTGTTGCAGTGTTTGACCACCCTCTCGGTGCAGAAATGTTTCCTAATGTCCAGTCTAAACCTCCCCTGGCACAGCTTTGAGCCATTCCCATGCATCCTATCACTGGATCCCAGGGAGAAGACATTAGCAGATCCCTCTCCAGGTCCCCTTCTCAGGAAGCTGTAGAGAGCAATGAGGTTGCTCTCCTCAGCCTCCTTTATTCCAAAGGAGACAAACCCAGAGTCCTCAGCTGCTCCTCCCAGGATATGGCTTCCAGCCCTGCCACCAGCTTTGTTGCCCTCCTCTGGACACATTCAAGTACCTTCACATCCTCCTTGAACAGTGGGGCCCAGAACTGCTCACAGTACTTGAGCTGAGGCCACACCGAGTACAGTGAACAATCACCTCTTTTGGCTTTCTGGTTTTGCTGCGTTTTATGCACCCCAGATCCTTCCCTGCAGGACTGCTCCCCAGCCACTTCTCTCCCAGTTTATACTTGTGCCTGGTGCTACTCTATCCCAGGTGCGGAATCTGGCACTTGGACATGTTAGATTTCACACCACTGATTACTGCCTGATCCTCCAGTCTACCTAGATCCTTCTGCAAGGTCTCTTGTCCTTCCAGTGACTCAAGAGCACTCCCAGCATAGAATCACAGAATAGACCAAAGACCACCTAAGTTCCAACTCCTCTGCCACTAGACCAGGTTGCTCCAAGCCCTGTCCAACCCAGCCTTGAACACTGCCAGGGATGGCGCAGCCACAATCCTGGGCAACCTGTGCCAGTGTCTCAGCACCCTCAGAGATTGTACTGTCAGCAAAATTGCTAATGGTGCATTAACCTCCTGCATCCAGATGAGTGATGAAGTATTGAACAGCGCTGGCCCTAGGACTGAGCCCTGAGGAACACCACTGGTGACCAGTCACCAACCAGATGCAGCCCCATTCACTCCAACCCTTTCAAGTTCTGCCCTTCCGTAAGATGTGGTATAGCATCCCCATGTTTTTGTCCTGTGTCTCTGATACCTGCACACCCCAAGTGTTTGACACCAGCCTCCTCTGGCTGGTATCACTTCACTACTAAATCAGAGCAAACTAAGGGGAAAGAGAGCTAGAATATCCACACACAACAGCTGCATGCTTGGCTTCAGTGCTCAGGTTAAACAGGAAACTCACACAGTCAAACGCAGTAACATGTTCTTCAGAAAGAGCAGGCACCCCTAAAAAAAGGAACCATGTTTCTTTACTTGTTCCATCACATTAAAGAATTAAAACAAGGAGCATTCCAAGTGCTTGCTTGATCCATGAGTATGTTTATGGTTAAAGTGCAGTTACTGAGCTACAGGTGCCATCCTTGCGTGTTGGTATCTGCTCACTTCTCAGTGTGTGTTGCTCTCAGGAACTGGAGGGCAGCATCTTGTATGGGTTGAGGATCCCTTTGGGGTCTAACATGGCTTTGAAATGCTGCATTAGATGGATTGCCTCCTTGGGTTTGCTGTACTGAATGAACTGCTTTTTCTTGAAGCCCAGTCCGTGCTCTGCACTGATGCTGCCGTTGTATCTTGCAGTCCACTCATACACAAAGGGCTCAATGGCATCCAACAGGGAATGGCTATATGACTCTGCTGTGACATTCAAGTGCAAGTTTCCATCTCCTGTAAGAAAACATTGACAGAGGTGGGTCTGTAAGAAACACCCAGTGGTCCCACAATGGAGACTCATTACTGACTCCTCCATGTACCCAAAGAACAGTGCCTTTGTTAGTCTCCAGACTGTGTGAAGGACAATTTGCTCCCCTACAAACACCAGTGTCTCCATTCACAGATAATTCAAGCAGGATCTTTGTTTTTCCATGCTTCCAGTGCAACATTTGAGGAAGGGTTCTGAGTTAAGCTACTTTAAAATTGCAGTTATTGTGATTTGAAAATTCAAACTGAGGTGCCTCAGTTATTGTCCTGCTACGGAGGTGGCACGCCAAAGACTGCCCCAGTGGCATTTCATAATGATCATTAGATTTTAATATGGCCCTTCATCACTTTCTCTCTCTCCATTATGTTTGTGCAATGTTCTAAATGCACTTTGGCACGTGTCAACAGACACAAAGCAAGCAGAACATTTTCTCCCTTTGCCACTTGTGCGTGACGTATTTAATTAAGCACATAGTTGTTGGGTATTCAGGAGACAAAACACACAAAGATAAACAAAACTTGCTCATTCCCACTCTGGAACCTCTTCCTGCATCCCAGCAAACCCTCACAGTAAACAGCTTAATGCCCACTACCAGGAGCTACCAGAGGCAGCCTTCGTTATGCAGGCATGTCTCTTTTTGTGTTTCCATGTCTTTCAAATCATCTCAAATCAAGTGCGCTTGTGTGTTCTGTTGTTTTTGTTTTCTTTTGAACAGAACAGCTCTGCTAAGCTACCAATTCACCTGCTCGTAAAATCAAACTAGTTTCAAAGCATCCTGACAAAGGTACCAGCCTTTCTTTGTGTTACCTTTATCACCCTCTTTTGGAAGGTTAATTACTCAGACAAAATATTTTTCCAGTATGACTGATAATTTTGGACAAAAAAGTGTTTACCAGAGGTGTCCAAGTTGATGGTCCAATTAAACGACCTATATATTTCAACAGAAAGTAGAGAGCAAGAATCCATGTCCCTCTTACGTTCAGCTCTGGGGCCCACAACATTAGAGGGATAGGACCTGCTTGACTGTGTCCACAGGAGACCATAAAGATGCTCTGAGGAGACAGGCTGAGAGAGCTGGGCTTGTTCAGCCTGGGGAAGAGACGGCTCCACAGAGACCTTAGAGCAGCTTCCAGTGCCTAAAGGGGTTACAAGAAATCTGGAGAGGGGCTTTGGACAAGGGCCTGTAGTGACAGGACAAGGGGGAATGGCTTTGGGCTGACAGAGGGGAGATTTAGACTAGATGTGAGGGAAAAAATTCTTCCCTGTGAGGGCGGTGAGGCTCTGGCACAGGTTGCCTGTGGCTGCCCTGTCCCTGGCAGTGTTCAAGGCCAGGTTGGACGGGGCTTGGAGCAGCCTGGTCTAGTGGAAGGTGACCCTGCCCGTGGCAGGGGTTGGAACTGGATGATCTTCAGGTCCCTTCCAACCCAAACTAGTCTGTGGTTCCATGAATACACAAATGACCAGTTCAGTGGCCATCTGTCTAGCAACCTGCCATTTATATATGGAATAAAGTCTGAAAGCAATGAAATTGGAACACAAAGATCCTCATGCATCCTCCTCTTCTGGCAGCTCTTGGCTATTTAGTCTATGCCTCTCACTAATCTAAAAAACAACCTTTAAACCTACTAGGAAGTTGCCCAGCAAAACCCGGAGCACAAAAGAGCAATTGCTCATTTCCCAGCACCCACACTTACCCAAGTGGCCATAGCCCACCACGCTTTTGGCACTTGGGCCCAGCCGAGCCCTGGTGTCAGTCACAAGATCATACAGCTTTCCCACAGGGAGGGAGATGTCGTATTTGTAGACACAGCCATCGTGAGTGAGGGCCTCTGTGATCCTCTCCCGCAGGCTCCACAGTGTCTGGTCAATCAAAGATCAAAGATATCCACATAAACCAAGTACCTCTTGGATTCCATGCACTGGGGCATGGAGGGAAAAAGAGTCTTGATTCTTTGCATATAACATCGACATCTGATTTCCCTTGATATCCTCCACCTCTTGAAAGCTAGTAATAATGCTTTCTTGGCAGCACTGTACAGTAAAGTGATACACCAATTCTTCAAGCTTCCAGTACCCCAGAGAGAACAAACACAGGCATGGGCATTCTCTCCAAAGCTGTTTTGAGTTTCCCAAGACCTGGGGATGTGCCTCCTCTACTGAACTGCAAGGGCTGGTTTGGGAACTGGGGCTGGAAGAAACATGTGTCAGTGTAAAAGACTTACATTCACAGGACACGAAACACTGTCCTTCTCACCAAAACGCTACGTGTCCATCCTGCTCCCAGGGACCACAATCTCGGCCTCTAGCACACCCCTGTCCTGCTGGCCTACAGGACTTTGCTCACTCCTGGCCTTGCTGGCAACTCAACTTCTGGTTTCAATAGCTTTCAGGCAGTTTGGGTCCTACCCCAGCAACTACTGAAAGATGCAGTACATTATTCTCTTTTTTAATAAAAAAGAGGAAATTGAAACCCCAAATACTCAGGCCTTCTCTTCTGGGAAGAGTCAGCAGTGGCAAGGATTCTCTCTTAGCATTCTTACTCAATATGCACATAAGATAACAGGTCACTTGGGGACATTTATACCAAGTATCAAGTCTGCACATTTCCCTATTAAAAAACACAAACCCAAGCAGAGAACCGTGTCAAAGAGATTTGTGCAAGAGGAAATGACGACTTGCCTTTATTTTCTTCTCATCTGTTGCCACAGTTCCATCAGTGACCAAACCAGAAGTCATAGCTTGCTCTAGGAAGTTGTTCAATTTTTCTTCATCATGGGTTGAGTTGGAGCCCGAAGTTTCAATTAAAACATAAAAAGGGCTGTCTGAAAGTGAGGCAGAACAGAATAACCAGATGTTCTGGGGCAAAAGCACAGGAATGTAGTGCAGGTTCTGGAGCTTTTCCCAAGCTTGGCACATTTCCTGAGGCTGCTCTATGCCCAGATTCTCTGGTGCCAGTGGAAGGGCAGCTCAAGGGTCAATCTTTCATCTCTAGGACACTTCACTTACATGCTATATCCTTTACCTAGCCACTACTTTTCAGAAAACTAGCAGTTCTGTGGGAACAAGTAGAAATAACAAATCTTATCCTTAAAGGCTTCCATCAAATGTCTTTGGAATTGAATACCGAGTACAAAAATTATGACGGATGCCCACACATCCACTGTGTATATAAACGATATAAAAACTAGGCAGTACAATGCCTCTTTCTACAGCATGAATGACACTGATACCTCTCACTGGGCTGGTCAGCTTCAGATGTCTCTCAACCAATTCCATGCACTTCTCATCCATGAACTCATAGGCAGACAGGATCTCTCCCAGCATGGCTCTGCAGGTTGTAAATGTTTCCAGAACTTTAGCAAAACTCTGACACCCTTCAAACAGAACACAGAGGAATCAGGAACAAACACCAGGCCCCCGAAACCATTTCACAATGATTTAAAAAGTCTATCAGGCTTCAAGTGAGGCAGGGACATCTTTGCTGAGGCTCACTCAGAAGTAGCTGTGCCTACCCATGTACAATGCTGAGTCAGACCCTGACCTGCAGACTTGACTTCCCAGCCTTGCCTTGTCACTATGGCCTCACCTGGTGACCACTGGATTGGACAGACTGCCTACTGTCACCACACTTGCCCTACTCACCTCACTTGGTTACTATCAGACCGGGCCCTCATCAGTGATAGCAGTGTCTTGTCTGCCTCTTCATCCTGCTAAGCTCCTGTATCCCCTTCCCTTTCAGAACAACCTGCCCTTGCAGGTATTTTACACGTTTATACCACTGATGCAAAAGATCCACACAGATATTTTAACACCCAGCACCACATTACTTCTCAGAAACAAGCTGATGCTGGTACTTTAGCTCAGCAGGCTGACCAGCGCTTTCTTCGCTCCATCCCTATTCTCTTCCCAGACTCTGAATTCAGGTGTGAACTTAGCACCAGCTCCTACCTAGGAATGCCAGGTTCACAGCCTTTGGTTTCTGAGGACAGAGTATGGAGACAGCAGTAATAACTCCCAAGGTCCCCTCAGATCCAATAAAAAGCTGCTTCAAATCATAGCCAGTGTTATCTTTGCGCAGAGAGGCCAAACAGTCCAGAGCTGAGCCATCAGCCAGCACCTGTGGGAATACAGAGACCCAGTCAAAGCGCCTATATATAAATCTGTTGGCATAAGCTTGCCTACTACCAAGCTAATTACCAGTGGACTCCAGATGCAGCCCACTCCCAGAGTCTGATCCTTCACTCTCAGCTCTTCCTTCCCTCTATATCCTACCAGAGTCTTCCCCAACTTTTCTGTTTCTTTTTTTACAGTGCTGTTTGCACACATTCCAACAGGACAAGTAATAATAGAAGACTGAATTTCTCCGCTTTTCTTACCAGTGGTGAAGATCAGCCATTCTTTGCAGCCCTAGCTCCCATAACTCAACAGAAAGAAGGAACACTATTTAAACCAGTGAACATAGTTAACCAGAATGAAGTAAGCCTTCGACCACCTGAGCCTTAAATCAAGGCTGAATGTCCACAAGACATGTTATTAAAGGCTGTTTTGACACTAGAGAGACTAACCTGAGAAGCAAAAGCTCTCCTTTCTGGCCATACACAATAAAACCAAACAAGGCTTTTGCTACTTACCTAATTTATTTCCTATTAACTTTTTGCCCCCAAGCCCCAGAATCTTTTAGAACCAATCCCAGCTTCTACACACAGAGGCACAGGCCTGCAGGGCAGAAACAGGCTGAGGTACAGCAAAGACTCTAGGAGAAAGCCAGCAGCCAAACAAACCCAAAGTGGACAGCTCTATTAGAAATTGAGTGAGCAGCCACTAGAAGACAGTGCTATAGGATGGGATTAGTGGAATGTTCCAGAGCCCCACCACTTCACAGAGGAACCAAACTCATGCAGGTGACCTGGGATCACGAAATCTCTCCCTGTCCTCTTTTCACTTTTCTGGATTAGAAAACCATCTCATATCACTTCTGTCAGCAAAGACAGAGGTGGAAGCTGGGCACTGTGGTAGCAATAAGAGATGCTACATGCACGAAGACATTTGTTGACTCCTTCTCAAAAGAGCCATACAAGGAAGAGTTAAGTGGAAGCCTGGACAGGAACTTGTCTGCATAATGGATAGCTAAGGGCTAGAACAGCAGGAAATGGTAGGAAGTAGAGGTTTAAACACAGAAGGGAACTGCCAGGTACTCGCCTTACCACTTCCAGTCCTAGCACTGTCCCTCGGAGAGAGCCGTATCTCAAGAGCCTCAAGCCTCCAGCATTAGTGGCCACATTGCCACCGATGTGGCAGCTACCCTTTGCTCCCAAGTCCAGCGGCATGATAAACCCCTGCTCCTCCAAGTACTCGTTGAGCTTCTCTAAGATGCAGCCAGCTTGGCAGACAAGGATTCCTGAAACATAAACAACCTGCTACAAGCCAATACTCCAGAAAAAAGTAAATACCACATGTATGATTTGTCTGCTGCTGTTATAACCTAAGGATTACAGCAGGAGCCTGCATGAAACAGGCCTCTGACATCCCTTACAATCCTGCTGGGCTGAACCTTGCTGATTCTGCAGCTACTGGCTCCCAGGAAAATGGCTTGCTTAGGGCCTGGGGCACCTTTCTGTGCCATATGCCTCTACAATATTTACCAGACACCTTGTCAAAGCTGGTGATGCGGTTCATGAGAACAGTGGAGAGAATGATCTCATCAAAGACAGGAACGCTGCCCCCAACAAGGCCTGTGTTACCCCCCTGTGGGTTCACTGCCAGGTTCCTCTCGTAACAGTACCTGGAAGGAAAAAGGTTTCTGAAGTCTTGCATGTTTTAAGGCCCTAATCCAGTCTATTAGAAGCGTTTCACCTTCGCATAAATGTCTACTGTTGCGACAGTGCTTAATGCTCCTTATAATTTAAGCTGCGTTTAGCCTAAAGATTAAACTGACACAGAGGTATAGTGTCACTGCAAAAGTGAGAAAGCACAACTCCTTACTGAACTCACCCAGCACTGAGCAGAGCAACAAACACTTCAGGTTATCTCTGTGCATATCTACAGATCTGCCACAAAACATCTGCCTGGAACTCACTGCTCATGCATGCATTTACAGCAAGCTATTTATGTAGCAGTTTCTGTTAACAACTTGGCTTCCTCAGTGGGCTCTGACAACATTACTGCTATATACCTGCCTTTAAGAAATAAATGCCCTGTAGGTGATGAAGCATGTGCATCTATGCCTCAGATGTATCACCCCACAGCCTGCAACATCCCTGCAAAGCACCCCCATCACATCCTCTCTGAACTCAGAGAGGATCCTGCACAACGGATGGCACAAAGCTGCATGGCACCAATGGCTACTTCAGGAGTGGGTTCCTGCAGCTCTGTATCTCAGCCAAACAGCAATCCCACATCCTGATGCTCACAACAATGAACCACGGAAGTGTTCTTACTGATTTAGTGGTCAAAACATTAGCTCCTCAACCTGCCTGATTCTGGCCTAACCTTTACCTGTTCAGACACACCCTTCTGAATCCTTCAACACAACTGCTCCTCTTGAGCACTGGCACGGTGTCTGATTTCGATAACCCAGAAAAGTAATCAATACTAAATCCACTTGCTTACCTCTTCCCCCCCACCTCTCCTCCACACTAAGCACTCTAAAGACCCTTCTACTCAAAGCCATCAACGTTGATTTGAGAAGCCTGCTGGTGCCCACAGCCTTTGCAAGCACACCTGGCCAGGACAGGTGAGTTTTATTTTGTAAAACAAACAAAAGTTTGGCCTTTGTGTCTGACTGATACTGGCATGACACCATCAGTCCAGAAAAGCCGAGTGACAGGGAGAGCACCGGCCCTGAGAAATACAAGTCACAGGTGAAAGTCCCTTTCTGCCTTGAAAAATTTCAACTCCCTAAGCGAAAACATTCCTGCTTGGGAACCTGTACCCATCACTTCCATACCCCCAGGCTAGCAACAGCATGTAGTGCCCCTGGTCCTGGGAGCAGCTGGAACAAAAGGTACATCAGGAAACAGCGGGCAGCTGGGACATGAAGAGCAGAAAAGGGAACTGGAGTCAGAGCTCAACTACAAGACACTACAGTCGAGAAGAAAACAGCTTCAGCATTTCCAGTGCTTGAGTAGCGCCTGAACATCCAGAAGCCCCCTTCAAGTGACATACCCTCCCTCACCTCAGCTTCCTCACCACAAAGCCCAGCAGAAAAGGTGCACATTACCTGAGAACTTGAGACACCTCTGCTGTTGTCTGTGGCTTCAACATCAGCTTGCTACAGCCTGCAATGAAAGCAAGGGACTCTCAAGGCGAGTTGTGGGTTCTACAGGGGTCAGACAGAAAAGGTGGTAAAGCATGAGGTCTGAGATAACAACGCTCCCTCCACCGTGAGGCAGAGGCACTTTTAAGCGAAACATACTCAACAGCAGGCTTTCCCTTAAAGCACTGCAAAAGCTTTGCATGTACAGGTAGGCTGCTGGCAGCAGGGGCAACGGGAAAGGTTTTATATTATGAAATCTTTGACAAGAGCAACTGAAAATGTCACATTTGCTCTCTGAATGCCAGCCAAAAGCGTTAACTGTCAACGCGCTTCAGGAAAAAATAAATAGTAAGTTAATGGGCCTTAGGTCTATTTTTTTGTAATGAAGCCTGAAAGATTACCAAATATTAGGCAATTCTCAAAGGAGAACTTTGGTCTGCGAAGATGTGGTCTGCTATAAATAAAGATGAGATTTTCTTTGCCTTCTCACTCTGGTCTGGTAACAGAGGCAGAGAGGTTTACACAAAACCAGAAACCCAAGCAAGCTCACTTACCTCGGACCGATTTAAGCCAGTCCACGTTAAATGGTTTCAGTTCCTCCGCATTTGTGATGACTCTGCCCGGCATTATCTGCTCGAAGAACGCCACGTCGCCATCAGACACACGGGAGAAGGGCAGCCTCCGCACTCCGTACCGCTCGCTGGTCAGCATGACCTCCCGGAGGCCGGAGGAGCGGGCATGCAGCGCCCGCCTGCCCCGAGACCTCGAGTCCCACGGCCCGCGAACCGCACCCGGGGGCTCTTCGCTCTGCTGAAGCAACCGCGGGGCATTAGCGCTGCTCTGCCGTGCCGAGGCGCTCCTCTGGCCGCCCGTCAGCCACCTCAGCGGAGCCCAGCGGCTCCGCACGGCGCAGCGGGGCACCCCGGGGAACACCCCCATGGCCGCCCTGAACAGAGGGGCCCAGCCAAGGGGCGAGCTCTGCTCCGCTCCGCTCCCCGCCTGTGAGGAGCCGGACACAATACACCTCTACGGGTGACAGCCGCTCTGCCCTGCGGCACCCCGGCGGTGGGTGAGGGCGCCCATTCCGTCGCAGCTCCTCAGGACAGAAACTCTCCCTTCCACTGCGACCAGTGCCCCGCCAGCCCGCAGCCGGGCCGCGGCCGCCCCGCACACTGCTCAGAGCCCCGGGCCGCCTCCGGTGCGGGCGGCAATGGCGGCCCCGGCGAGAATAGGCCACGGGGAGCCCACCACGCATGCGCCCAGCAACGCCCTCCCTTCCGCGGGACCGCCGCCGGTCCTAGCGCCCGTTCGGGACAGCCCGCCCCCTGCTGGCCGACCCCATGCACCACCCCCTGCCCACCGCAACAGCACAACGCACTCCCACATCGTTGTTCCCAAAAATACTTTATTTATAACAATATATCCATTATCTATTACATGATCCAAAAATACAGATATACATTTTTTACTTTACATTCTTTCTTTTTAATAAAAAGATTTATATTCTCTTCCATTTACAAAGGGAACAAAGATCTAATTACTTTAAAAAATAGAACAATTGGGTTAAAGTTGTTTCATCTCCAGTTTGGACAAGCTGCAATAAAGCTGAACCCCACAAGGTATTCGGGTATTTCGACAATCTTTAGTGGAACATTCCTTTGTGGATCCTGTTCACCTTTCTCCGTGAAAGTATATTTAACACTGTACATTCAAAATTCAGGAGAAAGATTTAAATCCCTTAGTAAGAAAAAATGAAGGCTACCGGTATTTCTGTCTATAAGGTGTCTTAAAAATTGGCCAAGAGACACTCCTGAGCCTGTCAGAGCCCCCACATTGGTGTGTTATGAGTGGGACAGTTTATTGCTGGTATCGGATCATTTGAGACCTTACGTTGTAAAGAACAGCAGTACGTTGTACCTCACACTATTCATGAACCCTAGCAAACTCTTCCCTTTTGAGGGCTGACGCTAACTTCCAGAGCTTATTTTTGCTTTGCTGGTTAAAGTGGAAAGCATCTGCTCTTCCAAGCCCAAAAAAGCACTTGTTAACAAAATGTATTTTGCTGTCCTACCTGACCGAGTTCTCAGAGCTGAGGGTGGTTAGCTTTGCAGCGACTAAGCCACAGCTGCACAATTCTGTATGGATATACTTTCAGCAAGACTTCCAGAGAGGTGCAGTGGGATTTTTCAGATTGTTTTAAATCAAATGTTTGATCTATGGTGACACCACTACTCATAAACCCTTGGGGGGAAATAGGGCAAAGAGTAATATATAATACCATTGGGTGGAAGGGGAAAATAAAACCTGTAAGAGCATCATCACTACTCTTCAGAACACAGTCAACACTCCTCCATCAATCCAGTGTAGCAGGTCAACGAGGTACAGGTCACACTCATGGGCTACTGAATTACAGGCTGGCTCATGAGCTATCACGATTAAATTTGCTCTCCCCCAAAACAAGAGGCAGAAAAACAAAGAGGGCTGACTGCATGTCTAAAGTCAGGTTTGTGTGACTGCTCTTCCTCCTCCTCCCCTCCAGCAATCTGCTTTTCATTTGCCTGCCTGCCTGCCTTCTGGGTGCTATTACAACAGCGATAATGACAAATGCACATTATCTTGTAAATACAACTGTGGAAACTCCATATACAACATGCAGAGTGATGCAACGTGGTGAACACATGTGCAGCATCACACTTTAAATGACATGACTCTGGAGACAGGCTTTTTTTTCCCGTAGCAGATGCAATATGCAGATCAAAATGTTCACAGAAAAGCTGTCCCAGGATTAAGAGGTTTCTTCTACGTAACTGTTGATACACCTGCAGCATCTACAAATCCTAACAGAGCACAGCAGGGAAGGAAAATTGGCAAGAGCTGTGGTCTGCTAAAACACAAGTAAGAGGGTCAGTATAAAACAGGGAAACAACTTTTCTCTTTTGGGAACAGGTGCCAAAGTCTGACTGCAGTGGTTTTTCCTCTATACTGTTTATTCAGATTGTTTTTATAGCAGAAGAAAAGCTCATCTGGAAGTTTCTTGATGTCTTTTCCAGCAGTCTATACCAAGACACAATGGTATGCAAAGTAGTACACAGCTCTGCAAAGAGCTGCCAGCAGCACCCATTAGGGATCACAGACAGCAAGTTCATGAACCTTGGTGCCTACAGATGCAGGGCTTCGTGTAGGTATATTTTTTTCCCCTCCCCCTCTGTGAGCAAGACAATCTTCCTCCACATCATTTATTGCAGGCAGATAAGCCTCATAATGCAAGGGGTTTATACGCAGACAACACTTATCTCTGCCCTTCCCTCAACTTTTACATCCACTACTGACTCAGGAAGGAAGGAAGAAAAAACAAAGACTTTTGTTTTCCTACTCCTAATGTCCTTCTCTTCTGCTGCAGCAACTGACACTGTAGTGACAGCAAGGATTCACATTCATAACCTGAAAGGCAGCTTAAAGAAGTCAAGAACATGCAAATGTGCAACACCCCACCCCCTCCCCCCAAAAAGACAAGTCACATTAAAACATTCCAGCTGAATGGTCTTCAACAGCAGTGCTTCACAGCAAATGCTATTCACACCCCAGCCCCCAGGTTACAAGGCTGCCTTTCAGCTTTGCCAGGAGCTCCTGGGAATATGCACATTGTCCTTAGGGAGCCTTCCCCTAAAGACTGTTTTCCTGATTAACCCAGGTGCAACACATGCAAACACAAGTTACAAAAGTCAGGCCTTCATCTTATTTTATGAATAAATCTGACCTTCTATCTCTATTAGAATACTTAAGATTTAATCTTCACAGTAATGTACTTAAAGGATCTTCAGAGAAATGGAAACAGCCAGGAAAGGTAACACCCTCTCTCAGTACTACTGTCACTAAGAAACTGCAGGACAAATCCTTTGCTTTTTAAAGGTTTTCTCCCCCAAAAGACAAACGTTTTCTAGGAGGAGGTGAAAAGTCAAATGGTTTGCTTAAGGTTCATGTGAATGGGGGCAAGATTAAGCAAAATAAAGGCAGTGCAAAGGCAGACAGAAGAAATTTCCCAAAAGAGAAGACTTAATCTCACCTCTCTCCCAACCCTATGCCAGCAAAACTTTGAGGAAACAGACACTGGAAACAGTGAACGAGCTTTCCTGTTCCTTTCTGTACTACAAAACTGCAAACCAGATGGACTTCACACCTAAACAATGACATCTATTTTCTTTCATGCAGGCTACATCAGAGAAAATTCCTTCTCTGCACATCAAGCCCCAGGCCTAAATTGTTTCAATGATGATGATGCACCACACTGGATTGAGGCATTTCATTCTCCTGCAGTGCCTTACATGGTTTCACAGACTCCAGTAAACTAGCAGAGACTACAGCTACTGGCTGCCCTAGCACTTCATAGCAACACCAATTTCAGTGCTGTGCAAGTATAACGTAAATAAAATACCTGTGGCAAAGGGATTTGGGGCTCCCTCTGAAAGCCATTTTCACTTGAAAGGACTGGAATTACAACTGGCCACTGGACAATTAAATATCATATCAGAAAAAGAAGGAAGGTAGATTAAAAAAACAATCAAAGATAATATTGCAACATGAAGGAAGGAATATTAAATGTATTCCCCTACTTCTTTTTCTTTTTTTCCTGAACACAACGAGGACAAAACCTAGAGGGAAAGAAGGAGAGGCAGTAATCAGTTCCTGCAGTTAATAACACATAGTCTAAAAGCTTTTTTATCATTTGGGAATGAATGGGTGGGAGGGTAGTTCAAAAGCAGCCAATTTATGTAAAGGCAAAACCTAGAGCAGTCTTCAAATTTTGCTTCTAGAAGTGAAACAATACATATACACTTCTCAATTTCAATCACAGCCACAACTACATGACAATACAGCAAGCCTAAGATGGAACACGTATACATTTACACAGCCTCAGTTCAAAACCTCTGCACGTGCCTGGGTCCCTGTTTTGCTCCAGCCAGAATCCAAGACTCACCTGGAAGTAGACTTTAGGAAGAAAGTTCCCTTTGTACCTTCTACCATTGAACAAACATGATTCCAAACCATAGAAGATGCAAACCCTCTGATGACAAGAGCAAAGCTCTTCTGTCAGGAAGGGTAACAATGGGGTTTTAATTCTTACTGTGATTCTTATGAGGCAAATTGTAGACTGATGAAAATCAAAAAGTTGTGTCTTGTCACACTCACCATTTCCCTTTTGGTTTGGTGGTGAGGTCCACACAAGCGAAGTGGAACCATTCAATTGGGCACTGCAAAACAGAAAGGAAAAACCCACTGGAGATGTTTAGTGTTTCACAAAATGAAAGTAACAGCTGAATGATCTAACTGAGCAAGTAAGACCCTCAGATTTCACACTGATGTGATGTAGCAAACATCTGGAAATAAACAATCTCAAATGCTTACATCAGGATTGTCACAGCCAATCATTTCTCCATAGGACACCTGGTGACATAAGCAGTAGGTAGGTTCATTGGGGTCCACTGGCATGTCTAGGACATCTGAAGGATGCACTGACAGGATGGTATCAGCAAACTCAGATCTGTGAACAAGGACAGACTGAGGAAAAACACATTTCATTGCAGGTAACACCATGTTCCCAAGATCTAAATCATACTTGGGAACATTATTTTTTAACAGTATCTTCTCTAAAACACACTGATTGTACGTTAAGAGTTTAGCTTACATTATCACAGATTATCCAATGACAAAAATTATAAGGTAGGCTTAATTTTGTAACATGAAGGAAAGAACGTATTAAATTCTTATCACAAACACAAAACATGAGTTTGACTATAAAGGATTAAGAGAATGATTTGTAGATGCCATGACTACAGTAACAAAATTAATGTACAGATCACTTCTGCTTGTGGACAGAAGAATCTGATTCATCGCCCAATCTGTTTTAATAGACATTCTTTCACTGCCAGGTATGAGTGAACCCTCTTGCTTTAACAGGAATGCATTAATTTGACATGTCAGTAACGGTCAATGGGAACAATTTTTAGTTTTCTGTCCATTTAGCCACATGAGAACATCATAATTAACAGAGCCCCTTTAATATAAATCTAATCATGGAGAGGGGATATGCTTTTTTCCTTGCGTCACAAAACCAAGTTAGATTATTTAAGATTATCTGGGACAATTCTTTGAGAACAGTCCTCAAAGTTCTCCACGATTTCTAGAACAACAATACATTATCAGTGTTTGTCCTGATGGGCAAGTGTTTCTTTTTACAATTAAGACCACAAACAACTGTTAAAAATAGCTGCAGGACAAAAAAAACCAAAAACAAAACTCAAAGCTATTTTCTCCCAGCTTGCCAACAGCAACAGAAAAGCTGATCTTATCCTTCCAGTCAAGAGGGCATTTTGAGCACGCTGAGCTTCCACATGCCAACCAAGGAGTTAATTAATAAAGCTGACTTGTCCTAAGCAGGACACTGATGAGTTGGAGTAAGACCAGAACACACTAACACCACCCACCATCCAGACCTGAGTCATAAATAGGGTAACATGAGCTTGTGGAAAATTCATGAAGAGTCAAGCCAAAGTCACCAGAGCTGTGACAGGCGACGCCTTACCCTCCTTTGAGCTTCTTTTTCTTTGGTGTATCTTCTTCAGATGTTCGTCTGCCTCGACCACGAGAGCCTCTTTTGTCTTTCTGACTTCGTCCCTCTATAAAGAAAAAGAACCATCGTTTCAACCTACTGGAATCCCAGAAACATCCCCAGACGTTCTTATTTTTATGCCATTTGTTTTGAAAGCCTTATTTCATATGTAACTTTACACGAATGCTGACTCTGAAATACATTTGTATGCCACAAATATGCCAAACTGGCATGTAGTATGACTAAGCAGCAAATTCTTGTGTTCACAGTTGTGGCAATTAGGTCACTGCAGTATATAGAATCAGAGTTGTTTATGTTGAAAAAGACCTTTAAGAACATGAAGTCCAACCATTAAACTAGCATTGCCAAGCCCACCACAATAGAAGCCAATACATTAACTGCAAAAGGTACTTAGAAACTAAATCTGCAAATTAAGATTACATACAATGAAACTACTATGCACCCCTGGCAGTTCAGAGATAACGTATCTTACAGAAGTCTAACACTTAATCATGGAAAATGAAATAAGCAGCATGAAATGTTAACCCCATATCATTGCACAAGATATAAATAGCATCATATTTGATGAGACACGCTGTAATATTTTTTAAATCTCAGTATATTTTTAAATATTCAGCCACTTAATCAGTTACTCAATTATCTTTTATGTCCACATCTGATATCTTTCCCCATATTTCATAGTTTAAAGGCATAAAGCTGTGCTGCAGTTAACCATGCTCAGATTTCACAGTAATCACACGAGATTTCCAGTATACATTAGAGAAACGGGTACCTTCCTTTAACTTCTATTTTTTCCTGTCATTCTCAGCTTGATTAGTATGCAAATTCTGGTAAAAGGAGGCAGGCAAATCTACTTTCCCCCCAGAACAGCTTAGAACTTACTGAGTAACAGATCAAGCCTGAAACCAAGACTGTTACACTCAAAAGCTGTAAGAATATCACTTCAGTTTTGTCACAGTTGTCCCTTGGCCAGCACCCTCCTTACAACTGTGGGCCACCTCATGGTGATCTGGCAAGCAGAGACAGTAAGTTAGATCCCAGCACTATGTTTTTCTTCACCTGTTTATTGCCCACCAGAACACTGTAAATATTTGAAGAGTATTAAAAACAAGTAGAGAAGTACACTGTGGTGTACGAGCATTCTTCCTCCAGAAAGAACAGCCTACTTTCTATCTTAGCCTTTCTGGTCAGATATACTCAGTGCTGGAAAAGGCTGTCAACCAACGTGTAAGATGTACGCACTTTTCAGGCTTCGAGATCCAGGGTTTTCAAAGTCACTGCCTTCCAGTTTATCTTTCAGATCTGCTTCAAACCGGGCCAAGTCCGCATCCAGCCGGCGGATATGCTTATCCACCTGCACAGGAGAGGAAACCACAAACTGAATTTTAAAAGAAATAAATTAAAATCCCCAAAAGAAAACAGGAAGGTCTAATAACATGGCTGTTACCAGCACAGACAGGGGTATACTACTTCAGAGCAGGGCATGAAAGGGCTGCCAAACTGGAAGAGGGGAACCAAGGCAGAAAAAAAGAAAACAGGCAAAAGCAAGAGGACCCAATCCCTCTGCAGACAAAGAGAAAGGAAGGAAGGTGCTGAAATATTAAAATAAGTTGTTTTCAAAACAGATTATTCAACTGTTGTGATTAGCACATGTTCATGGACATCAGCCTATTTTTCTGGTGCTCCACTGGCACGCTATATGAAGAAATTAAGTGATAAATACAGACTTCTGACAAGTATCTCCAATGTCAAGCCAATACACACTAAGTAACTTGTACTCCCCTGGTTGCAATGACATGGGCTACAAAACAGACATATAGCAAAGCATTTTAAGCCACGAAACAGTGTTGCTTAATACTTAGCTCTCAATTTAGGTATCTAGGATACTTTTCAGTTCCTATGAAGCAATTTCCTTTTCTGTGGTATTTATGGCAATAAAATGTACTGCAGCTGCAGATGTAGCAGAACCCAAAGCATCCCTAGAACCTAGACAAAACATGCCGAGTACAGTCAGAAGGATTGCCTTTGCTCAAGTTTTGTCTAAGGGATAAAATATAAAGATAAGAATTACTCAAGGGACAGCTAAACAGGAGTAGGGGCAGAAGAAGAAAAAAGTGGAAAGCTAAATCTTAAGAAACGTCCACTGAGGAAAGCTTAGTGTCCAATATACAACCAGAGAAGTGGAGCTGACAGGTTTGTTTTCTTTTGCCATTTGGAAACAAAGGTAACTGAGCATATTTTTTCCACTCCTCCACAACACAGAATTGAAGTTGACTTCAAAAAACGTTGCTTACAACTAAGACCAGCCTTAAATAAATTATTGGGTGACAGGAAAGCTCCTGGGGAGGAGAGAGTGGGGTCAATTTGGTGGTATTGCTGCACAGCAGATGGGTACTACTAGATCAAGGGATGTCCAACTGGGATAAATTCATTTAACTCTTCACCAGAGGAGAAGCCTACTTGACTTGCATAGCCTGGAGAAAAGGCAGCTCCAGGGAGACCTTATTGTGGCCTTTCAACAGCTAAAAAGGGCCTACAGAAAATCTGGAGACAGACTTTTTATGAGGACACGTACTGACAGAACAAGGGGAAATGGCTTTAAGCTGACAGAAGAGAGATTTAGGTTAGATATTAGGAAGAAATTCTTCCCTATGAGGGTGGTGAGGTGCTGGCACAGGTTGCCCAGAGAAGTGGCTGCCTCTGCAGTGTTCCAAGGCCAGGTTGGATGGGGCTTGAAGCAACCTGGTCTAGTGGAAGGTGTCCCTGCCCATGGCAGGGGGTTGGAACTGGATGAGCTTCAAGATCGCTTCCAACCCAAACCAATCTGTGGTTCTGTGGCTATAATTCTATGACTAAACCTGGTAACAAAACAGGGATTGAGGAAGGCAACAGAAAAATAAGCTTGAGGATTAATAATTTGTTTCAGTAAGATATTTAAGTAAAAACACATCAGAGAAAATCGACACTGTGCAAGCATCTTCCATGTGCACCAGCAGCCCCATTCCGCGGTATGATCATTTCTACAAACTCTCACTGGTTGTGACGCTCACCATCTCATAGGTCTGCATGGCCAGCTGGACTTTATCATCACTGTACTCTTTACATTTGCTGTAGGCACTCTGGATTTTCTTCAGGTGTTCCATTCTCTCCGTGGGTAACATGTTCTTCACTGATTCAATGTATTCTGCTGCAAGACTGTCAATTTCTGCTTTCTTATCTGAAAAGCAAAGCGTGTGAGAAGGCTGTGTGTCAAAGCAAGTATTTTTTTCTTCCACCTCTTTACGGTATTTAGAAGACCTCTCCTGACAGTTTTTGGACTTCCCCTGACTCAATGTACTCACCTTTAAAAAACAAACAACCCAAAATAAGAGTTAAAGGTATTCACTCTTCAACACTCATGGTGAGATTCTGATTTCTCAACTGTTTTACAGTTAATTCAGAGGAGAGTCTCACAGTTTGGATCAGAAACTTAACCCACAGGTTCACAAACTTCAACCTCTCTTCTCATACGCAGAACATTGCATTTGCTGCACAGTCATTAACCATTCTAACTGTTCTAATTGAAAACTGTTAATGTGCAACCAAACACCAACACAAACCTCAAAAAATGGAAAAAAAATCCCTGGTCTTGCAAGAAACACAGCAACCTGCAACTGTCCATGTGGAAATATATGCAAGCAGGGCCATGGGGTATGGCAATCACCCAGCTACAAATTAATGTGCAACTGCTGAAAAGAAATCTAGTCCTGTGAGGTGCAGCCCTCGCAGAAAAGAGGCAAGTGCTGCACAGCACTGAGGCTGAGAAAAGGAAAAGGAGACACATCCTCTAAAGCCAAGTCTCCACAAGACTGTTCCTGTCCTTCAGGTCGACGCTCGCTGTCAGACTTTGCTTACCGGAACACCTGAACACACCTTCTGTTCTCTGATCCAACTCCCGCATCAGCTGGAAGTTCCTCTGCAGCTCGCAGGGCAGGTTTTCGATACCTGAAACACAAAGACCAAACAATCCTACATCCTGTTCTCCCTCCATAGCCATGTAACTCTGAACAGAGCTACAGGTCCTGATGCTTTACGGAGCCAGTGGCTGGATCGCCCACTGCTGTGCTATATGTACACACACAGGCAGACACAGAGGCAGCACGTGGCCCTTGTTCATGACTGGAAGCCTTCCAAGGACAAAGCCTGCACCACAGGAGACCTGCACTCAAATGTACATTTAGTTCTGCATACTGCAAACCGCAGCATCAACTAGGTTGCAAAAGGCCTTTAAGACCATGAAGTCCGTCACCCCAGGACTGCAAAGGCCATCACATGGCACTGAGGCCTCATCTACACGTTTTCTGAACACTTCCAGGGACGGCGATTCCACCGTTCCCTGGGCAGCCTGTTCCAATGCCTGAGCACCCTTTTGCTAAAGAAGCTTTTCCTAATATCCAATCTAAACCTCCCCTGATGCAGCCCGAGGCCGTTTCCCCTTGTCCTATCGCGTGTCACCCGGCAGAAGAGACCGACCCCACCTCACTACAACCTCCTTTCAGGTGGTTACAGAGTGATCAGGTCCCCCCGAGCCCTCCCTTCTCCAGGCTGACCCCCCCAGGCCCTCAGCCGTTCCCATCGCACTTGTGCTCCAGGCACCGCCCCAGCTCCGTTGCCCTTCTGGCCGCGCTGCAGCAGCTGCCCGCTCACACCACGCGAGCTCCGGCGCCCGCGGGACCGGCACTCACCCGGCTGCCGCGGCTCTCCCGCTGCCTGGCAGCGAGCCGGCGGCCGCCATGCCTCGCAGCCCCGCCGCACAGCGCACAGCGATGACGCGTCGCCGCGGCGGGTGACGACACCCCGCGGCCCCGCCCGCGCAGCCCGTGGCGCAGCTCTAATTCCCGTGCCTCCGCCGCCCCGGGCACCCCCCTCAGCCCTCCCGGTGCTGCCCCCGCCTCGGCCGCGCCGCGCCCGTCCCTCACTGTCCAGGTAGTGCTCCAGGTACATGGCGGTCGCCATCTTGCGACTCGCACCCCACCGCTTCCCGCCGCCTCCCGGGCCCGCATGACAAAGGCCGCGGCCACGGCCTCATCCCGTATTCATCGCCCGCCGGCTGCCCATTGGCCGCTGGGGACGCTCCTGCTGCATATTCATGAGGGGCGTGCCCCGGAGGGGGCGGGGCTTCTTCCCCCGCCTCACCGCCCCCTCGGCGGTGTTCGGCGCTTTCGTGCCCTTCCGCTGCCAGGGGCGGCCCGGGAGGGCGCGCGCCGGGATTGGCCGGGCGCGGGAGGAAGGGGCGGGGCGGGGCGGGGCGAGCGGAGCGCGCGCGATGGCGGGCCGGCGCGGGGCGCTGATCGTGCTGGAGGGGGTGGACCGCGCCGGGAAGACCACGCAGTGCCGGCGGCTGGTGGAGGCCCTGCGCGCCGCAGGCCTTCCCGCAGACCTGCTCCGCTTCCCGGGTACGGGCCGGCAGCCGCCCGCAGGCAGCCGGGAGGGGCGGGGGGAGTCCCGCGAGGCCGTGCTGCGGCCTCTGTAGCGTGTTCAGCGCCGGCCGCCTCCTGTCCGTAACGCACGTAGCCCCAGGCGCGGGCGGACCAGCTGTGTCCCACCTGTGACCAGCAGATAGGCCGCAGACTGACGTGTCTCCCCGGACAGAGGGACAGCCCTGTGGCAAGAGCAGCTTGGGGCAGCGTTTGATCCTTCTCCCTCTTTTTCCTACAGAGAGAACGACGGAGATTGGGCAGCTGATCAGCTCCTACCTAGTGAAGGATAAGAACCTGGAGGACCACACCATTCACCTGCTCTTCTCTGCTAACCGCTGGGAACATGTGTAAAGATAATGTTTAAGATGTAAAAGAAAATTGCATGGTGTTGAATCCTCCCGGGGTTGTAGCTTGCAGTAGGTATGAGTATGAGCCAGTTTAGCAAGGGAAGCATGTCAGGAAATAATGCCTCATAGAATCACAGAATAGGTAGGGTTGGTAAAGACCTTAAGATCACCCAGTTCCAATCCCCCTGCCATGGGCAGGGACACCTCACACTAAACCACACACCCAAGACTCCAAGTTTCAAGAACTCTCACAGCTTTGGATTTAATCTTAGGTCAAATCCCACAGTTTGGTTTTGGAATCATTAGATGCAGATATTTCCAGTGCTGTACCAGCATCACAATGGGGCAGCTGAGACTGTACCTGCCTGGAATATGAATATGCGTCTTTTCCTGATTGAAGAGACCTTGCTTTGCAAAGAAGTCCGTGTGAGTGACAGAATGGTTAAGGAATCATGTCCAAACTTAACTTTAGCTGAAGGCTGCATTCAGCTGTGAGCAGCTGTCCGTCCTTTTGGCTCCTGAGTCTGTGTGGAGCTAGGGAAGTCAGTGTTGGCTGTTGTTTTTACCTGGAAACCTACACTGGAAAGGGTTTTAATTAAGAAAAAAATAATAAATCTTTTGTAGTGGTGGTGACAAGCAAACTGAGAAGCATAGGGCAGATGAGTGAGCTGTGAGAAGTCGTTGTGAATAAAGGATGCTTTTCTCTGACTGAGGCAGAGTGTATCACAAATCTACTGAACCGCATAAAAAAGGAACTGACTCATAGAATAGTTTGGGCTGGAAGGGACATTAAAACTCACCCAGTTCCAACCCCCTGCCACGGGCAGGGACACCTTCCACCAGACCAGGTTGTTCCAAGCCCCGTCCAACCTGGCCTTGAACACTGTCAGGGATGGGGCAGCCACAGCTTCTCTGGGCACCTTGTGCCAGGGCCTCGGCACCCTCACAGGGAAGAATTTCTTCCTAACATCTAATCTCAATCTCCCCTCTCAGCTCAAAGCCATTCCCCCTTGTCCTGTCACTACAGGCACTTGCAAAAAGCCCCTCTCCAGATTTCCTGTAAGGCCCTCTTTAGGCTCTGGAAGCTGATATTTAAATGCGATCAGCATCACAGATAACCCTGACACTACTGATGTTTGCCATTAATGATGACACATATTAATAGGGAATCCGCAGCCTCATGAGCTTCCTTTCATTTGTATTGCTATGAAGGAGTGTAACTGTTTTGTTTTCTCTACCACATGGTTTTCAGACCACTGATGAAAGAGAAACTGCATAAGGGGATCACACTTGTAGTTGACAGATACGCCTTTTCTGGAGTGGCCTTCACAAGTGCCAAACAGGTGAGTGAGATCTGCAATAGCCCCTGCTTCTCTCTGTATTTCATAGAACCACAGAATGGTTTGGGCTGGAAGGGACCTTTTAAAGCTCACCCAGTTCCAACCCCCTGCCACGGGCAGGGACACCTTTCACTAGACCAGGCTGCTCCAAGCCCTGTCCAACCTGGCCTTGAACACTGCCAGGGATGGGGCAGCCACAGCTCCTCTGGGCAACCTGTGCCAGGGCCTCAGCACCCTCACAGGGAAGAATTTCTTCCTCGTATCTAATCTAAATCTCCCCTGTGACAGCATAAAGCCATTCCCCATTCAGTTCCCCGATGCTTAGAGCAGCAATGGAAGCTGCTCTGAGGTGTCCCCGGACCCTTGTCTTCCCCAGGCTGAACAAGCCCAGCTCTCCCAGCCTGCCTCCACAGCAGAGCTGCTCCAGCCCTTGGAGCATCTTTGTGGTCTCCTCTGGACTCACTCGAGCAGCTCCACATCCCTCTTGTGTTGTCGCCTCCAGAGCTGGATACAGGACTGCAGGAGGTGTCTCACAAGAGCAGAGTAGCGGGGGAGAATCCTCTCCCTTAACCTCACACTGGGCTCAGAAAGATCTACACTGAAGCTGTGCAGTATATTTGGGAGCAGCTTTCTTTTGCACTGATCACAAGTTGTGGACTGGTGACAGCTGTGTGGAGACTCAGAATATGACTTGGTATTTTGCTCTGTTAGGCTCTGCAGAAGAGATGTTAAAATCTTTAGTGCTGTCCGACTTAAATGATCATGAGAGGTGCACAGCACCTTGCAAAACCTGGCCCCCCAAAATTACCAGAACTGAATTCTCACATGGTAAGCTGGGATATCACCTTTTCCGTTTGTAGCCTGTGCTTAGTGTTTCAGGCTGCATCTCCTCTCTTTTCTGCCTATGCCCTTCCCACCCCACTCTTTAGCTAACCTGCTGCTTTACCTTCTTTGGATTTCTTTCTTTCACCTAAAACTTGGTTATCTTCTGTTTGGGACAGAACTTCTGCCTGGAGTGGTGCAAACAGCCTGACGTTGGACTGCCAAAGCCAGATCTGATTCTATTTCTTCAGTTACACCCAGAAGAAGCAGCAAAACGAGGGAACTTTGGAAGTGAACGTTATGAGAACAGCTCCTTCCAAGAGAAAGTTCTACAGTCCTTCTATCATCTGATGAAAGACAAGACATTAAACTGGAAGGTGAGGAAATAGCCCTAACACCCTGTTGGGGTGGGGGAAGACTTTGGTTGATTTATTTTCTGAAAGAGCTTTATGGAAATAGTTCTCTTAAAGGGAAACTGACTATCCATCTCTTGAGAGGAATTTTCACTTAAAGCAACACATCTGTGTACAATATCCCAAAGTGCACAACTGTCAAACAGATAAATAGCAGAATAGATGGTGAAGAGGTGTCCCTGAAATAAGCGTGGAAATCCAGTTTCAGTACACATTAAAGGTATAGTTAGCATTCCTGTCTCTGCCCCTCAGTTAGAATAACAGACAGACATTGCCAAAGAACCCTCTGAAACACAGCATGAAACCTAGCTTGGTTACACAAATAACTGGAGGATATTGTGTGAGCACAAAGGTGCGATGCTGGCTGTGCTACCATTTAATCACAAAGTCTACTTATCGCGTATCCCCACAGCTGCTGTTCCTCATCAGTGTTGTGTGGGCCAGCATTGCAGAGGTCACTGCGATGAATCTGCACAGCTCTACATCTCCTCACCAAATCCTTTGTACACTTCAGTCACTCCCTCAACTGCATGGGAGTGATGCTTGCTGGTCTTCAAATGTCTGCCTGGAAGCACCAGCATCATGTTCTCAGGCTGACAGCTTTCTCAGCTCTACCACCTTTACTGCCCTTAGCTTGCAGTAGTTAAAAACCAGCAAATCTGAAACTCGGACATCACATGAAGGAGTTTTAGAGGTTTCTACTATCATGGGTGGATGTTTCTCAGGGACTACAGTACAGGATGAAGAATGTTTACCTGCTTTTATGTCCCATGTCTCAAAGACTGTCAGCAAACAACACGCAGCAGCAGCAGTTTCTTCTGTTTCCCTTCATGCAGCCCCACATCTATTTCTTACATGCTTATTCCTAAATAAAATAGATTTTTCCAATTCCATTCCAGAAACCATGTAAAACAGGCTATGCAGTTAACTCCTTTTGTTGCTGATGAATAGTATCAGCGTTGAGTAATGGAGGGAGCAGACAGTAGCAAGGTGAGTTTTTCTTACTTGGTATCATTAACTGAAGAACATGTTTCTGTATTTTTCGTCCTGGAAACAGGTAATGGATGCTTCAAAGAGCATAGAAGACTTGCACAGAGAAATCAAGTCCATTGCAGAGAAAACCTTGCAGGAGGTTCAGAATAAACCTTTGGAAGAACTCTGGAAATAAAACTTTATGCAGGTTATTCTTTTAGACCCAAGGAAAAACTCTTAGATAAAACTTTATACAGGTTATTCTTTTACACCTAAGGGAAAGCTCTTAGATCCTCCTGTCTTGGTTCGCTCCCCTCATCACCTTCCAGTAACTACTTTGATCTCATGTATTCTGAGTCCAGCATGGTGCTGATGTCCTTGTGATTGTGTCTACTCCTCCCTTTCATCCTGCATAGTCCCTTCTATATTTTATACATGAACATGCAATAAGCATGTAGCAAATTCCTTGTAAAACCCTCCCTACTTCAAGCAGGAGCTCTTGTTCTAGCTCCAGTCATGTCATGCAGATGTGGGCACAGAGCCCAGGGCTGCCCCTGGACAGACAGCAGCAATCTCAGTTATGGGCAACTGCCATGTTTCAGATTCTTCTGCCTCTCTAGTACATGCATCCCCAGTGCGCAAACGAGTTTGTAGAGGACTTCCTAATAAATTACTCTTTAAAACATCTTGCACAGGGCATTTTTTTTCCCCCCAGAATGATAATTTATCTTCTAGAAGGATATAGAGGAAGTGAGAGTGCTGCGTTTCAGACACAGGGAGAGTAGTTTGCTAAGGCTGTGGAATGGAGAGATGAATTCAGGTCTGCTCCCCAGCTTTTCAGTGAGAACAATACAAAAACTGAACTGCTATGAGCAGGTAGGATATATAGGATATAATTGATATACTAGCTCATAGCAAGGCCAGTTTGAAGGGCAAGTGGCCTATAATTTATTTTAAACTGGTCAAGTTACTCCTGGGGCCAAGATCAGAAAAACAGTCACTTGTGACTCCTACACAGTGTAATTTAAACAGCCTGGAACAGCTGTGAATTCATCTAAGTTATCAGTAATGACTAGCAAACTACAGTAACTGGAATGTTAAATCATTTGAAAGGTGCACAGATATGGTGGTGGAATTACTATGGAAATGTGTTTTTCCATTTCTGCTAGCATGTCTGCAGGTGCTTACCCACTGGAGTAGGAATACGAACTTGACAGTCCCAATAGATAATGTCACCACTTCACAGTTTCCCTTTCGTTGCCCTAACAGGGTAAACCCAAGTAATTTTGACAGCATTCCCAAACCCAGTGCAAGGTTACTAGATACCACCTGCCACCACCTTAATGGCATCTGCTAAAACATTAGGACAGGCAAAGAGTTTAGATCTGTTTATTCAGATACAAATTGAAAGCAGATGAATGGAGCACAGCCCCATTTCCACTGCTGCCTCTTCCCCTAACTACAAGAGAGAAGCAGGCAGAAAGCAGCAAATAATAATTTAGTGACAGAAGCATTGTGGTTCCCAGTTCAAACCTCTGCATTTGGATAACACAGGGACAGTTAGAGAGCATCAGTATATCAGTGACAGGAGAAACAGGTCATTTCTAGCCAGCTGGCACCAGCCTTGGGTACAAAAGCATCAACTGACAGGTTCCATCCTAAATGTAGAAAACAAAGCCTTGTAAACAGGTCTGCAATCTGCAGCGTGCATGAAGGAAACTACTTCAGCAACCTCTGTTGCAGTTTGCATTATGACAGCTCTCCTCCACTCTTTAAACTTTCTCCAAATTCTGCGAAGGGCCCCAGGCAGAGCTATCATCTTAAAAGTAGCTAAAATTTCCAGTATAATTTGACCTTCTCAAGGCATTGTCTTTACTGCCCTCTTTGGGATGATGACTTGAAATGCGTTTCTCTGGGTTAGCTCCTACAGTATCTTTGTGCATACTCTGCAGGGAGGTGAAGCTGGCAGAAAACAAAAAGAAAGGTACCCACCCAGCTAGGAAGCCTGCTTGACCTTCAGGCCCCTCTTCTGATTTGGAAAGGGAATGTCTAACAGGAGCAGCTGGAGGACCTGCAACCCACCGAGGACACCTTGAGGAATTCTATAGCTCACATTTTTGGTACCAACAGGATTAGTTCCCTTGGGGTGCTGGCACAAGCAGGCACATGACTGGCAGATCTCAGCTGTCCTGTTTTGCCTCTCCCAGCTGTGGACTGTTGTTTTTCCAGGACTATGGAATCCAATTCTCCGCTTGAAGCAGCTTTCCTGAAGATACTTGCTGTAGACATTAATCCATTGTAGAAGCACAATGTTTTATTGACTCACGGAGCAGGAACACACACATTTTCTATTCTTCCATTCTTTCTGCTGTTATTTAAACTGAGATAGAGATGTTCCTCCCCAGCAGCATGGGTCTGCTCCATACTTTCCCAGACAGCCTTTTGCTTATTGAATTACCAGTTACTTGTAAATTCCCTCAACTTCCTTTTGATAGCATGTGAGGAGGGACACTAAATCTAGGAGGAAGTGCTGCATACTGCAAAGCATGGACAGGAGTTGTACTGTAGGAAGCCTGGCCACCTGCACTCCAGGGGCTTCACAGCTGTGTCTGTTGTTCACTTGCGTTGCGAGCTGCAGTCCAAGTTGGCCAGTGAGAAGAGAAGCTGCTAAAGGAATTAACTCTACATTTCACCTGCTAAATGACGGGTAGCTCTACTTAAGCTTCAGAGTCCCCATGTAAGGATTAATGATTTCTATGCCTCCCCCAGAAGGCCATCTGACCTGCTGATGTAACAGATAAGTCTTTGAACTCCTAAGCACCACTGCATCCACTTCCAGCAACTGTTTTCTACTGAGAAATTCTGACTCCAGACAGTAAGGCTGTGTCACTTGATTCTTCATCCGCGCTCCACTCAGAGGCTGCACAGAATGCCAGGATGGACAAGAGGTGGGGATGGCAGCAAGCACCTATGAAAACCGGTAGCCCCAGGCTCTCGAAGGAGCTTCCCTCCCCCCCTTCTCCCCACACATAACACAAATTTGCAGAGTCAGTTTCCCGTTTGTTTTCAAAGGGATAGAATTTCAAAGTCTTCATCTTCCGAGTCAAAAAACCTTTCCAATCTGTCAGCATCAGAAGAGTCTGCAAGAGAAAAAGGAAGCACTAGCTCCATGGGATGCACTGACTGTTCAGCACCAGTGAGATCAGCTGAAGAGCAGCAGAATTCGAGTGTTAAATGCCTGCAAGTTCCAAAACACTTGACATACCCTAATGAAGGCCCTGAGAGGGATGAGAACATGTCACTAGCACAGAAAAATGCACTGGAGAGAATTTAATGGTGCACAGAAGGTGCACCACATTTCACAGATCCCAAAAGCAGCCCTGATGCAGCACAACACTGCTGTGACTGTTTTGTATAACCTTCCTGTACAGCAGCTCTGTACTAGCAGGAGACTGTTCTTCCTCAAGAGGACCAAAACAGAAGAGCTTGCCTAAGGTCTGTACTAACGGCCATGAAAATTTCTGGCCCAATTAAGTGATATGGGAACATTCCCCATCCCCCATGTATCAGAGACTTCTTTTATGCCACAGATGCCTCTGATCCAATTACTGGGGAATGTAATTACACAACATGCACTCTCAGAAGTAAGTAGTACAGTCCATTTTGTGAGGAAAGATAACGTATTTAATCCCTCCTGTTCACCCTTCCAACTCTATGGTGAGGAGACAGCACATACCTATAGGGGAAGTAACTTTACCATAAGGTAAATGCAGGTGAGAATGTATGTGCAAGCTGTGGAAGTAAAGGAGAAACCTACTCAGGCTTCATGAAAGCACTCACTGGCAGAACAGCTAGCCAAAAGCTAAACTGCAGTAACTGATGGCTGGGGACAGAGACCTGCAAAGCTGTACACTCCCCCCAAACATGTAACAAGCTTTAATCCCACAGTAGAGTGATCAAAAACAGCGATACAAGGTTATTTGCATAGATCGCAATGCCGACAAGTGGCAGGGAAAATAAGGACAAGGGCTGGATAATCATGAAAGTACAATTATTCCTTCTAGTGAGGGATAGTACTGTTGAGAAACAGAATGGCCATACCAGATGTGAAAGGCTCTAAAGGGTAGGGAAGGGAGAGAAGGACAAGTAGCCCATTACAAAAACATTTTTAAGAGTAAGAAAGGCAGCAATTAGGGAGAATTTAGTAGAGGTAAGGATGAATTGACAGTTGGAGGCAATCAAGCATTCTGACAGAAAAGGACAGTGAGATAAGGCAGGCTTTTCAAGTTCATGCTAAGGAGAGATAGCAAGTAAGCACAGGGTGCAGGATGCAAGTAACAGGACACAGTCCAATGCCTGGTGACAGGGTAGGTTTGTCTATGCATACTTACTGCAGAAGTAACATACTTCTTGGCAGAAGCTGTCAATGGCTTTTTATCTCCTACAATGTTTGTGCGCATTAACACGATAAACAGAGCCTGACAGCCAAGGTGCTGCCCAGCGCTTGTTCCGTTTTGCGTTGGTAGTAGTACATTCACAGGGAATGAGTGACTTACACTGGAACTAAGTTTGACCAGCCCTGTCTGACCATTTTCATTACCTAGAAACTAATTTTTCAGCCTTTTCAATGGACCCTTTTGATTCCTCCAAGCATCCCTTTATAAATCATAAATTCATATTGTTGTGATAGCTTATGAACTTGTTTTCAATTTCCCTCAGTCACCATCCTCATTCACAGGCTCATCCTAAAAATCATCCTGAGACACTGTGGGATCTGTGAGACACCAGCTGAAAGTGTTTCACAAAGAAACAAGATCAATTGACACAAGAGCTCCAGGTGTAACAGGAACATACTAGAAGTCACCACACAATTTCCAGCAAAACAAAGGGACCACCTCACCCTTCACTCTGCCCCCCTGCAGGGCCTTACCTGGTGTGAGATTGAGGACATCAGGGTTGGAGAAATGCGAGGGTTGGCGTTCAACCAGTTCAAACATTGGCAGCGCTCCTCTTACAAGGGACAGCTGTGGAGCAAGAGCAGAGCCATGAGAACCAACAGCTCTGTACTCACAGTGCTCTGGGTCTTTAAGGGGTAACTGTTGGCATTTCATTGCAGCTGAAAAAACATTTCTCAGGTCTTTGGCTCACATCATCAATAGCATTTCATGAGCTATGCTCTTCTTGGTAGTTTAATAAACTAAATGGGATGATGCTACAGAGAACATGGCCTCTGTGCAGCAGTTTGGAAACAAGACAATAACCTATATCCCTTTGTTCCTTTCTTGGTGATATAAACACAAACCTTTCTGATTTGCTGGCACCAATTGTTAAAGTCCTCCTCTGTGTTGCAGAAAAAGCCCTGGAAAAAAAAAGAAAGGAGAATTTATTGTTACACCACTCAATGCCTTACTTTTAAACTGTGGCTTACACTGCCCCATTAAACTGAATGCTCCCCATATGCTTGATGTGACCGAACTGTCCAAGTGCTGAAATCATCTGTGTAATGGACTGCTCTACTGCAGAAAGAAAACTGGGCAGAAACAACACACATGGAAACAAAGGTCAGTGTGAGGCACTGCAGGTTCAACAGAAAACAAGCCACACTGAACCATAATATGGATTCAGGAATGGATTTGGATCTGCTCAAAGGCAGGAATCAAAGCCCAAACTAAACTTGAGAGAAAGATACCGCCCCATGAAGAATGGCATTTAATTGCCATGTAAGGGGAACTTCCCTGGACCAAAGTGCTTCCTTCTTGAGGAGCTTCTTTACCACTGTTACCAAAACCCACAGCAGCACTTGCTGAGAGCACAGCATGCCCATAGAATACCCAACCCACCACCACTGCCTTTGCCAGTTCCCTGGGTAAAGGGATGGCTATGGAACAGAGGGACCACAACACCGCTCCTTTGGGTGACCAGAACCAAAGAGTAGGAACGCACCACTGCGATGGAGGGGTCAAGCTCAGCAATGCTCATTCTGCAGGGAGGGTGCTGGCAGTGGAAGCTTTCATCAGGGAGACAGCCACTGTCATTGGGCTCCACTGCAGGCTGTGTAGTGTGGGGATCCAGGTAAATGAGTTCCTCACCTGGACAGACAGGCAAGGAGACATCAATAGGAAGAACCACGTAGGAGCTGCTCTTCTGAGAGGCAAATGGTGAGATAGAAAGGGGAGGAAGAGCAATGACAGAGCCAGCTCTCATAACACCACAACAGAACCCATGTTCTAGGGACAACTTGTTTTCACACACTTTCCCAAATGACTCTCATACAGGCAAAGAGCCCGTTGCCAGCAGAACCACAGTGGTTACTCCACAGCAACACCCTGGGATCAAGGTGCAGGCACTATCTGGATACTGGTCCTTCACATGCTTTCCAGGGTCCTGTGTGAGCTCAAGTAGGCCCCAGAAATCCAAAGCACAACCAGCTTGAGGTTTTGGGCAGAGACAGAAAATCAGAGGGAAGGAGGAGAGTGAAACAGTAACAGTTTGTAGAGCTTCAGGAAGTGGACAACTAAAGGACAGTTAAATCCAGCCAAGCCCCTAAAGGGAGGTCAGCACTGCACATAGGAAGAAATGTCTATGCACACTTCTTTACAGACAGGATTTAGCATTACACAGTGGAACTTTGTGGCTTATACTATAGCTGCTGTTCAAAGCTGCATCACTTGGGTCCTCACAAAGAGGTTCAGTCCACAGCAGCCTTCCACACAGGAAAAGAACTACCCTGCAGCATGCACAACAGACCAAGCAGGGGAGCTGTACCACTCCACAAGCATTTTTTCAGCTGGGGGGAGATGCTTGGAAAGTCTTTGCAGTACTCTGGGCACTCACCTACATAGCCAATGAAGTAGTGAGCACTGTTTGGTTTCCCTCCGATCACTCCCAGCGACTGGGGCATCATGAAGCAGTGCTGGAAAAGCAATACAGAAAACACACAGCTGACAGACAGTGAGACAGTAGGTGGCAACAAAGGCAAACATCCAAAAATGCAGTGGGAAAGAAAGATGGGAACACTGAAAATCAGCAACGCTAGCAGCAGGAACAGCTATTTCCAGAGAGAAGCTCCATGAGGAAGGCTACAACACAGGACCTTCAAGGAATACAGAAGCAGCTTAAAACCACTTGTAACTGCTGACAGGAACACACAGGCGCAGCAGATGGAAGAAGCAGCACTACTCCAGGACTGGGTCTGGGCAAGTCTTGGCTCTGCTGCAGTCAGTAGTAAGATCCCCTGGAGCTCTAATAAGGCAGCAATAGTGCCCATGGGATGGAACGATCACTCAGGAAACAGTTTAAGTTCCTTATCCAGCTGTAGTATCCAGGCACCTTAATTACTGAGTTAAGGACAGGTAACCTCAACATGAATTTGGAGCTCTCTTACCGGTGCACTCAGAGCTTGCTAGCATTTGGACAGCAAGACAATGTGCACCCTATCCTGTCTCGTGCATGTACTCTGCACACCCTAAATCCTGCAGCTTCCTGATACTCCAACCTACAACCATCTGCCAGCTTCTAGCCTCAGTCTGCAGGACAAGTTCCAGCATCAGAGCTACAGGGAGTCTGAAACACCACATTCATTAATGCTTCGATTGCCACCAAGCACAGTACAGTTGTGCAGAACTCATGCTCCACAAAAAAGGTCTGTGATTAAGTTGTGAAGTAAGATCCTCAAACCCAAACCAACTCAAAACAAAGAAAACCCCCAACCCCTCATCCCACCCCACAATTTTTCTAACTATAGCCTGCAAGAACCCACACCATGACCTCTGACAAGGATTGTCTCTAAGCACATTTTTCTTCTGCAAATAGAAAAATTACTTCTGAGTATTTTTTGCCCCAAAACCAAATTCTAGAAATTACTTAATGCACAACAGGGTCCTTAAGCACCAGAACACCAGGAATTGAGCTCCAAATCCCCTACCTTCAGTGTTTCAATATAGGCTTCATTGATCTCTGTGAGCCCAAGGCGAAGAGGTATCAGCAGCACCAATGGTTTCCACAGTGAAAGCCTATCTCTAACCCCCGCTTCCTCTGGGTACCCGTTGTAGAGTACGTCTGACTCCACAGCAGGGCATGCTGCAGCTCCAGCACACGGGAAGTTGGACTGGCACAACCGCCCTATAGAAAGGGAACATGAGCAGAAAGCATCAGAAATAACCTCTGTTTCTGGACCTTGAGTAATTCTGTTCAAGCTGTTATCAATAATTGCTATTTACTAAAAGCCTACTGCACTTAAAAAAAAAAGCTTAAAGCGGTGCAGTGCTGGGATCAGGTGATGTATGTGCTCCCTGCAGGGCTTCTGGTAGGGCTCAGCATCAAGATTATGCCAAAGCATGTTGTACTCACAGCCACCATCTGGTGGGCTGTTAAAAAGCAAATTCTTCCAGCAGGTGAGCAGCTAAGCAACAACCTGTGGCAAGAAGGCTGAATGAGCTGATCAGGTCAGGCCAGAGTCCTGAATGCAGAAAGTGTGTAGGCAGGAAGAGAAAATCTGAAGTGCTCAACCCCAGAGGAGTTTGTGGAGGGTATGAAGACAGCTGAACCGCCTGAGCAAAGCATTATGGCTGAACACAGGAAATAGTGAGTGCTGTCACAGGACACACACACAGTGTCTGTCCAGAGTAGTTGTGATTTTCCTAAAGTTCACTAAAGCCTTCATGAATTTTACTGGGGAACATTCAGAAGCTACTTTAGAGACCTAAAGCAGGATGATCATTAAGCTCTGCAATTTCAACACAAGCTTTGCAGTAAGATATGGGGCAGCAGAACTCCTCAGGGCATACACATAACATCAGTGCTATGCATCCTCATTCTACAGGCTTGACAAACACACAGCCAGGCTGTAATGCAACCGGATTATGTAAATTGTGGTACAGAAACAGCTCCAAGCCTACCTGTCTCACTGGCCAATTTCATTACTTGCTGGGTGTGTGAAGAAAAAACCCAGACCCCAAAGAAACCCACAGCACTTTTAATCATGTAGCCAAGGCAATTAGACAGAATGCCAGAGGCTCGTTTAATTTATTCCTGGGCTAAGCTGAATGCCAGGACACTAGCAGGTAGGACACGATGTAAACACCTTGATCACCAGCTATCTCAGCAGGGTGTTTGCTCATATGAAGAGCTTCAAACCCAGCTGAACAAGGAGAATGTTACACCCAGGGTTAGAAGGAAGAGGATTTTGATCTAAAACCTCAGTATGAGAGAGAACCTGCACTGAAGAGTTTGCAGTTGCTCTCCATTTTGTCCCTCACGGAGGGAGAAGGTGTACATATCCATTTCTCACGCACATAGTTACCAAAGGTCCTGAGAAAACTGAAAGTCATTATTTGTAGTTATTTACCCTGTTAAAGCAGTAAAGGTCATGGGATTTTCTGTTGCAGTAGCCTGCCTGTTCTGATGATCTGAAACCAACTGCCAAGCCAAAGCTGTTGCTGAATGGGGTGTCACTGCAGGTCCCTTCATCAGGAAAAGCAACTGTCAGTTCTGCACTGTGATATGAACACATTTCACCCAAGTTTAAGCAGTAGAGAGCTCAGCACAGACTAAATTCACCTCGCTTCTTTGGTAGGCCTTGCAGTGCTATGGTGCCACAGCACAGCAGAACCTGCCTAAAGCTTCCCAGCTGGATCCAAACCATTTACTGCAAACATATTACAACAGATATGACACATCTCTTCTGCTGCAGCTGCTGGCAGGTACTGGCTTTAGTGCCTTGGTTTCTCACCACTTTGTGATACACAAAATCTTCCAATGCCCAACACTAAGAGCCCCTTTCTGATACAACAGACTTGACTCAGAAGGAATAAAGATGGATGTGGCAAAAGGCATTTCCTGTGAACTTTAGGGTGGACAGTATTAGTGACCCAATTGAGCAGAGATATGAAACAGCATTAACTTCTGAATGCTTCAATGTCAACAGATGTTTGGGCACAAGATATCTACAGACATAGAACATATCAAAACCACTTATACAGTAACTTTCAGGCCCTGAACGGGTACATTATGATTCACGAGCAAGGAAAATGAACAAACACCCCCTGCACGTTACAATCTGTATTGACACATTACTTGAAGCGGTATCAGTGCTGAACAGTTGGTATCACACAGACAAGAGCTTGCAGCGTACCCAAGGCTAGAACTGAAGCAAGCTGGCTGCAAGAAGTAATGTTTTCAGGCTTAAGATGAAGATAAATCCAGTTTCTGTTTTCATGCTGGCCTTTTTTAAGCCAAGGTCATTAGCACATAACTGCAGAGGACTGTATGTACCTAAGGCTAGACAGGCACTTCTCAGTCAGATCCTGTGTCAGTTGAGACTACCTGATAAGAGATGTGACACTCCTGCACTCTAAAGACAAATTGCCTGTTAATTTATTTTGGCTCCATAGCAGCTGAAGCCAGCCTAAACAATGCCTGCCCTGATCTTGCCTATAACCTTGCACCAGCTCCAGTGCTCACTGGACTGTTCTAGACGCCTCTTCAGAACACTAGCCCAGCAGAAAACACTGTCTGGGTTTGTGCTGTGTAAGTGCACTGTCACACAAGTTAGCCCACAGCAAGCAAGGAGAAGGCTTGTGTGGCCAGCACCATGCAGGACTGCAGCAGCGAGCAATGCAGGTGTTCAGCTTCCATTACTGTGGCACTGCAACCTAGCAAGCATGCTAGGGATGAACACACTGTACGGTTGTTCAGCCATCAGAGCCTTCCTACTGTCAGGATGTGATGAAAAAAAAAAGGGGCAGGGGGGAAAGGGAGCAGGAAAGGAAACAACCAGTGATCACTCCTTAGAAGATGATGAGAGATGCACTACAGGGATAGACGCTCTTCTCTTTCCCTCCCCTGCCTCCCCAATGTTTTTCACTTTTGTCTTCAGCGATCTGTTCCAGTTTTCTTACTCTGCCCAATAGCAAAAACATTCCTACCCCATAATATGGCACTGCTTGCCACCTGCGGCCACAAACAAGTTTGATATCACCTTCCAAGCAGCTCCCACTTAGCTGATTTGAAGGTCAGAAGACCTTCTCTCCAGATCCAGAGACCACAGTGCTAAGGTAGAGGCTTTATCAGATGAAGCAAAGGTCAAACAAGGGACTTCCTTGCCCTAGAACAGCAATTCTTGGATTGTTTTGGTATGCTTGGCTACAGATTTAAGACAGAACATGTACTTCATGCTTCTTCTGTTGTACTATCTGCTCTCCATTTTTATTTCTGCTTATTGCAGCTATTTTCAGCTTCTTGCTGCCAGAGAATATACCATATTCCACCTCCATATGATACTTACGGATTTCTTCCATCACTACTGTGTTGTCCATGGCTATATGTACTGCCAGTGAACTCCATGTATCAAAAGCTGCAAGTTTTCTATAAGGAAATTGAAACAAAAAGTTTGCAGGGATTAGTTACAAGACAAAGATGATGGTGTATCAGAGAGGGGAAACTGGATTAGGAGAGATTGGCTTTTATCAATTATGCTGTAAAGTATGCTTTTATACATGTATCAGAGTTATAGGCTTCACTGTCACTAGTTATTACGGCTAGAAGAATAAATAAGATTGCAAATGGGACCGCAAATGGGACCACACCTGGGAATTTCTCCCTCAACAGTGTATGAGTACAGGAGCACGCATACAACCTCCAGCTTGAATCCCATAACTTCCGGCTGCCAGAAAGTGAAAGAGCATAAAAGTAAATAATAATAATTGAAAAAGAGAAGTAACTTTGACTTTCCATACATATCTCCTGATCACCTATACCAGATCCTGAGCTAATTGGGCATACGGTCTGATCTGGGAAAGCTGCTTTCAGGCAATCCTAAACCTATTCCAGAGAATAGGTTAGGATTGCTCATCTAATCAATGTGAAGGAAGAACAGTGACAGAAGGGAAAATGTTACTAAAGGCAGACCACGCTCTAGCACTACTATGATCCTCTGCCCATCACCATGGAACCCAGGTAGCAAATACTAATGCTTTCTTCTCCTAATGCATTAGTGACTTGACAGCTCACTGAAGCTTTATGATAATGATGACACTGTTGTCAGGTCATCAGAAATCCAACCAACAGCAAGATCATCTACTCTGAAACTTGCTTTTGGTCTGCTGCAGAGTACTGTACTCCGTTCTAGCATTACTTGTGGGATGTGGAGAGACATTTTTGGGGGTTGTTCTCAACTTGAAATCTGTTTCCTCTCATATCCTGCCAGCATATGAATGGCAAGAACTTGGAAAGAGCCCTTCTGTCCAAGCAGGTCAATCAGGTCAAGCAGGTTGCTGGCTTAACATCATTAAAACATATAGTTGCACTTCAGTCCATGGGCAGAAACCTGTAAGCTAGGAGGTTACAAACCAAATGACCCCACTGCATGCTTCAAAAGATATAAAGGAAAAACGCAGCACTTACTTGAGCACTTGTGCGACTGTGTTTGGTCCATACCACTGACCTATGGATTTTCCCTCTCCAACTCCCATCTGGGCTGCATCACAAGAAAAAAAAATAATTAGCAAATGATGTCATCTATACTGCTTCCCTTCCTAATCACTTTGTATTTAACAGGGAAGAAATCTCACTTAGAAACACTGTTGAGTCAGCAGAATCTAGCCTTTCCTCTACCCTTTCATAGCATCACAGAATGGTTAGGGTTGCAAAGAGCTTCTCATGGGGTATCTTAATGTAGATGAAAGAAAAAAGCATGTCCTGAAGGGCTAAAAGCAAATCTTTTCCCCAAAATGCAGTAACGCAGAAGTTCATAAAGGGCAATATTACCTCAGAAGAAACATCAGACTGTTTGATTACCAGACCACCCCTGTAATCTGAAGTTCTGTTCGCTGAAGCTATACCTTAATAGTGCCTTAACAGCCTACAGGCTCTTAAGAAAAACTGGAACAGGCCACTTCTATATGCCAGGTAAGTTTATATGAAAGTGTGATCCTTCCTTAAGCCATTTGCTGTTTCTGAGAGTTTCTTTGATCAGCAATCTTCTCATATGATAAGGTCCTAGTAAGAACAGCAGGCACATGCATTCCTCTCACCTTAGCTAGCTACAATACAGAAAGTGATGCTGAATATAACCTAAAGCATTCGGCAAACCTGATGGCCTTAATGGAGTCAAGAAGAAAAGTGCATCATAATCCATAATAAAGAGTGGTAGCTTGACAGCATGTCAGAAAACAAGCAGCAGAGTGCCACATACTACCTGACCCACTCACCAAGCCAGTAAAAGAAACAGCTATGTTCTAAACTCATGGGAAACCCAGACTGAGCATCTCCACATTCTTCAGCACCCAGGCTCTTACCTATCTGGTGAATGGAGTAGTAGCTGTCTTTTTTGTCAATGAAGGCATTAAGAACATTGAAGTAATTAGCCATCTGCTTCTTCCCTTTTATCCACCTCCAATCTAAGACACACAAGGGGATACATGAAACAAAACATGATATTTATTAGCAATGAGAGACTGCAAGCTACAATTCCCTGTGCATTAATCAACTGACCCAATTTTCATGTCACTATCTTATTACTTGGCATCTGAGTCATTTTCAACACTAAAAAATTAATTTAAAAGAAAAGTAAGCATTCTCACAGCTGGGATAAAGAAATATCACCCACAGAAATGCAAATAAGCAAAAATCAGACAACAAAATTGTATCTCTACCCTACAAATGGGGAATAGGATTACAATTTCTCACTGACAGACATGAGCTATGTATTCTGTGAAAAAACAAGTGACCTCAATACAAAAATCATCCCCCTCACATTCAAAAGCCATCACCACCTGTCAAAAGTAAGCTCTTGCAGAGCTTCTTACAGACCAAACATGGGTCAAGCACAAGAAAAGAAGCATTCAGAAGAAGACGCTACACTCCGTAAGTGAGGGCAATGTGAAAACCCTGAACTATAAAAAAAACAATCAATCTACGAAGTTGTTTTAAACTTCAGTTATATAAAAAAACTTTCAAGAAAAGTCTATTATGCTCTTGTCTTCAGTACATTTAACTAGCATGTGACAGGGCTCTGCTTTAAGGCTTGGACAACTATGTCTACCTATGTCATTGCAGACAGCAGGGAAAAAGCTGTTTCAGGGTTTCCACTAGACTGTTCTCTCAACAGCCCTGAACTTGAAAAAACTGAAGAAAAAGTTATAGAGCCTTCAGCAGTTCCCAGCTGTACCCTTGTTTCTGCTGTCCTTACAAGGACTTCACTGGTGGGAGCACGTGGCCCTGGAAGTCAGTACAGGGGTTTACCTCTTCCCAAATGCCTGCAGACCAAGGCCTGAGCAAAGATCATCTGGCCACACCGCAACATACAGCCCCAGCCAGTATCAGATGTGGGACCAGTTCCTCCTGCAGACAAGGAGAGAAAATAAGTATGTAATGAACAGTAAAACAAAGTGCAAAGAGGGAGAAGAAATGAAAGCACAGAGGGAAAAGAAATTAAAGCACTGGAAGTCTGCACCTGGGTAGCAGGTTCATGCAGGAAATCAGGCAGAATAATGACTATCTTAGCTCACATACCCAAGGCTGAAGACAAAAATGTAGCTATCATTGAGTAACTTACTGGCATCTCTTAAAACCAACCAACCAAAATCCTCTAACATCAACTGAAAGGGGAAAAAAACTTCAAAGGGAAATCAAAACAACTCAACTAGAGAGATGAATTCCTCTGGAGCACAACAGTCCTTGAACATAGCTGCAGACTCCTAGTTCAATTCAGAGAACATTTCTACCCCAAAGCACTTGTTACAGGCAACTTCTTGTAATCCTTATCTTGAGAAGGCAATTCATCATGCAAAACAAATCAGTCCCAAGAGTTTACACATCATAAGCAGCTATGGCTGGATGAGATTCCAAAGGGAACAACTTAGGCCAAAGAAAAACACCTCCAAAACAACTCACCAACCAGAAATCCCACCCCAGCAATAACTAAACTCCCATATCCTACATAATTCTGGAGAATAAGCTGGATATTAGCTAGAAAGCCTTAGACAAAGACCTCGAGGCTGGAAGCGCCTCCCTGACACAACTTCAAAAGCAAACTGCTGCTCCTTCACTGAAGCTTTGGCTTATTATTACAGGCTTCACACATAAAATGTTTATAGTGTGACCACAGCAAGTGAGCTGTCTTACAAGCACACAGTGAGCTATGCCTTAGCATAGCTGGTAGAAGTAGCTTCTTTGTAATACTGCTTTCTTCTTTCAGTCCTTATGCAACTACTCTGCATGAAAAGCATATGGAGAAAAATCACTCAAGAGAAATATTTAATTAACTTCTGGATGGTCAGAAGCTATCTTCTATAGTTTTGCCAGCAATTTATAACATACACAACGTCCAAAATTGATAATGCTTTACAAAATTAGCATTAGACATTCCCCTTCCCTCTGTGCTTGCCCACTTCAATATTGTGAACTCTTCAGAGAATAAGTGGGGAACAGTAAAAGGGATGACTGGGAGGAGAAAGACTGGAAAAGTTCTGCTGTATGACATGCACATCATATGTATACCGTAAACGGGAAATGACTCAGAAAATGGGATCTCTGTTTTGCCCCCCACCCCTTTAATAACTCACACAGAAACCCCAATCATGTTTGTGAGCCATAGTTAAAGACATAGTAACCCTTCAATTTTGAACACATTTAACTATGGCTTACAAACGTGAATTTAGAGGGACTAAAATGCATTAAAGATGCCTCATAACTTGTTAGGCAAAGGGTTTCCCAGTAGGGAAACAACAGAACCAACCAGAAGGACTAGCTACCAAGAAGTCTCTTTTCCAAATCTGAGCAATTTTCCCCACTGACAGTGGCGACAGATGAGACTTCTAAACCCATTTACCTGTTCTTAGATCTCTTCTGATACACCTTCCACCTAGTACACAAAACCAAACCACAGAAGAGACCATGCAGAATATCTTAGGGAATGAAGACTTCCACCTTCCATTTCACTGGGAAATGTTCCTCGTATCATTAAATTCCTATATATAACAGCCACTTCAGCCATTTAACCTCCCACAACAACAACAAAAAATCCACACATAGTCTAGAGCAGATGCACAAAGGCAGTAATTTCAGTATTTCATCTTGAGCTTTCATTACTTTAATCCACTTCAACCCCAAGACTTTCATTATATAATGTTACATGATAAATTTATGTAGGACCTAATGAATATGAAGTACAAAAAACTTCCCATGTTGCTCAAAGAAAGGATGTTTTTAGGTAGGCTTCCTAAGCTCATTCTTGTACCCGTTTTAAAATTTCTGCCATCCCTCATACCCAAGGACATGAGGAATTCTCATTCTCAGGTAAGCAAAAAGTCAATTTAAGGAAGTGCATATCAGATCCTTATAAAAGGAAGTGCATTAATGTTATACTTGTAGGGACTGTTTTATTAGATAGAGATACTGAATTATCACCATTTCCAGGGTGTTCTTAGACTTGTCCACAGTACATACCAATAGCAGGGAAGTTCTTTCTGTAGGTGAACCAAAGCCGAGAGGTCACATCCAACAGGATCTCTTCTTTCTCTGAAAAGATTTTCAGCATTGGAAGGCATGCATGTGAAGGAAGCACCAAACACAGCTAAATCCGTCTCCCACTCACCTTCCCCAACAACAGCAGCATTCTGCTTCTCACACAGTCTGCATGCCCAGAGACAAAAACTGGTTGAGGAACAGCGCTGCTGTGCAGAAGAAACTTTATTTTTTCCCCCAAAATAGCTGCAAGCAACCCAAAGACATTATGGTCATAGGCAAATTATGGAGCAGTAAACCACCTTCTTGCCTTTTCCCTGAGCTATCACCTTGCCTCAACCATTCTGGCCTCATGACACAAGGCTCAGTAACTGGTAACTTCCTAGACAAAAATATTCCAGGGTCCATGGAGATGGCCAGACAGACAGAAACTGGGCAGTTACAGTCTGCATGCTTTGCCAGCAAACAGACAGACTTTGTAGTGTGCTTATAGGTTTGCAGTCACCTTGCTGTTCAGAAAGCAAAGCATGGTACTAAGAGTCCTCTGGAGCATTAGAGCACATTGCATTGTGCAGGCAAACTACCTGTAAAAACACTGTATTTCCGGCCAAGGATCCAAACAGGTTCTTTGGTCTCAGGGAAGTCTTCATATTCGAACCTGAGAGTGTCGTAAGTAAGAGTAGCTAGAAAGAGAAAGGAGAAATTACATACTTTTCAGGGCTTTTCCTTGTGTTTTAACAGCCATACAAAACCAGAGAATCAGAACTGCTATGGCCCAGCAACATACACACCCAGAGCACCTGGCTCTAGCTGGCAAGGAATGGTACAGCTCCACCTGCAACCACCACCCCTTGGAAGGTACAGAGAGCTGACACAAGCAGAAAAGAAGAGGAATTTCCAGGTTAGATCAGCTCCAAGCTCTACCCAGTGCAGGAAACATCTAGGACTTCAGCTGGCAGCTGCGCTGTATCCCCCAGAACACGCACCATCGTGTATGCCATCAACAACAATATCGAGGCCCTCAAGTAAGCAAAGTGATAAAAAAATCTTCTAGAGAACGTAATAAAAATCACACAACAAAATGGGAACCAACCTCCACTCTGCCCATCAGTTCCTCCTGAAGCAGAAATATATCCAGCAGAAGTCATCATCTGCCCTGAAAACAGCCTGCAGCTTGTGGAACACCACTACCTTTACAGATGTCACACTAAAATCTGAGGAATGCAGAGCTGTACTTGTTCACAGGTGATAGGCAAACCTTAGGTCTATTTTACTGGCTCTCTTCACAGCATGGCATCCATCAGTGCCTATGCATATACTCTCTTACACGACAATTACAGAACAACTCAGCAGCACAGGCTGCCCTTGGACCAGGGCAGCCTAAGCTTCCATGCAAAAGGCACAGGAAAAATAAATTAAAATGGAGAGTTGGATGATCTGTGCTTTGCTAAATCCGCATTTGAAAATAAGGCCTGGGAATCCTGGAAAAGAACTATCTCATTTTGTAGGTGTCAATTCTTTAACAAAGCACCTATAAAATTTAAACCAGAATAAAGCCAGACTGTTCTGTAACTGTTAAAGTGGCTATTGAAAACATCTCTTACAGCAAATGCAATAAAACCTGTGGTAACGTGACACGAGTTTAAAACAGTACAACAGACTAAACAACCATAAGCTCCTCTCAGTCCCATTTCCTGTGAAAGCCACCACATGGTGCACACTTTGCCTTTTGCTTCTCAGGAGAGTCACCTGCTGATGTTCTCTGATCTGCCTACGCAGCTGACCTCACCCTTATCACAAGTAGAAGCTGTTCATAGACAAGCTTTCCTCCCCGCCATTCCCTTAGCTTTCCAAAGCATCACCTGGTGCACCACTAAATAACTTGGCTGATTTGCATCAATGATAGCTCCAGGAAGTCACCACTCAGTTCTGCTCCGCCTTACAGACATCTAGGATACTCCACATTGTGCTCGGGCAAACAAGCTCCACAAGACATTTTGTCCTCCTGGAGGTGCCTCATCAGCCTCCTGCCCCTGGGGTACCTAACCTGAAATTCCAACTCCAAACATCAAAGAAAATATTTGGGTAGCAGCAGCAAGACACCATTACTAAGACCAACTACTGTTTAAACAGGAACCCTGGCAACAGAGATTCAAATAGGCTCCTAAATCGTATTTTGAATTAGACTCTGGCCCTGACCCTAGCCCAAAAGATTTAAAGCAGGTTTCTAATAAAATGAGTGAAACAAGGGTGCTACACAGAAACTATCAAGCTCCCTACCACCCCTCTTTCTCCTTCCTAGCAACACTTCCTCATCTTCTCAAATGTCACACCCTCTGTGCTCCACATCACGCAGGTCCTTAGCAAGCACAGGATTTGCCAACTGGCAGCTTCACTACAAGGATCTGCTGGAATGTTTCCTCTTCAATCAAAGCTAGGAGAGGAAGGGGGCAGCAGGCACGAGGGATTCCCAGGCTGCCCACTGGACCAGCTGCCTATTCAGGGAATGCAGCACATGCAAACTACAAGTGCTATGATGCTGTGCATTCAGCAGGAAGGTCCCAGACTTGCTGAAGGACTTCCAGCTGAATGTCCAACATCTGGGCTCTGCACAAACGTCCTGAGGTTGAGCTGCACATCTGAAAGATGTGGTCAGGTATCAGTTGTTTTCTGCCAACATCTGAAAAGGCACAAGTACTATACGTAGGAGTTAAGGTTCCTTTACAGGGAGAAAATCCAGGTGATTGCTCTCAGTTAGTATCAACAACATTATAATGGGAGCAGTAAGCTCCCCACAAGGCTTGAAGCCACCACTTCCTTTACAAGCACTTACTTTCATACACTGGCACTCTTTCAAAACTATCCATTGTGCTACTGCACAGATGAGCTAAACATGAGCCAGTGGGACCCAAACAATTCAGGCAGGGATACAAAGATGTCACAGCTTGCACGGGAGCCCTTCTCTCCCACTTAGAGGCAAAGGGCCTGAAAATAAAGCTGGAAAAACAACCAGCAGAAATCCTGCTTGAACATGGTCCTTCAGAGCTGCAAAAGTTGGGTGAGATCAGCAAATTTCTCAGGCAGTACTCCAAAACGTCACCTTCAAGAAGCTCTCCGTCTATTTTAAATACTGACCTCTAAGCATCCAGGACAGTGGAGCAGCAGCCTCTGCAGAAAATCCAAGTGCATATCCAATACAATAGCTCAACTTCTTTCTGTGCACAATGGATTTATTGTTAAAAAGCCAAGAATCCTAGCCTTGCAAAGCGCACCCTCAGAAAGCTGCCCTTGCTCTCCAGGAGCCTTGGACACGCTGCGAATGACGCTTGGTTGACTGGATCTCTGCCCCATGGCACACCTGCCACGGGGTCTGATGAAGTGTCCCAGAACACCTTTTCATCCCACACCCTCACTAGAAAGCCCCAACAGAAAAGGCAAAGCTTTGTACATGCCTTTACAGAAAACAACTATACTAAACAACCAAGGTAAAGGTATTCAAACTAAAACTGTATTAAAGACCATTAAAAACTGTTTTGATACACAGAACTAGGGTAGAAGGTGAAGTTTTGCCTCCCTTCTCATATTCTTAAGCTGCACAACAAAAAAGGTGAGCTTAAAACACTACTCCAGCTTGTAATAAGCTCCCACATAAGCAAACATTGAAGCGCAGCACTGGGCAGCAGACCCTGACTGGTGATGTCAGTCTGCAAATGTGCTGAAGGCAAATTACGTCCTTGACAGCCAGTAACTTTATCTGCTTTACCAAAACTGTCACTCCGGGAAACCAGTAACAAGTCAAAACTTCGATGACTCAGATAGAAACATGGCAAGTGATTTTCCCTGTGGTTTACACAGCAAACAGCTGATGTTCGCTCCAGCATCATCTTGGTTACAGTTTGCCTGCACAGCAGAGATGTTTTGTTGAAAAACTTCCTATACAAAATACTGAAGCAGAGATTTGGAGCACCACACTAAAGGAAAAAACAAGCTTTGCAAGACCTCCCTTCCCAAAATGCTTCCTGGGCTTCCCCAGTCTCTGGGGAGGTACTCCTGTGGGACACTGAAATGGTCCTCAGGCAGAGCCTGCAATGGCTTAGACATTTTCCCTACAGCCTTCAATTAACACTGCCACAAAAGAATCAGAAACAGGGGGGATGATCATCTCCCTCAGCTAATAAAGGTGCATCAGCCAAGGCAGTGTGGGGAGGAGGAATGCTAGTGGATGTAGAGTATTTCAAAAGAGAGGCGAGAAGGTAAATTCATTGTTAGTGAAGCTCACTGCTATAAGACACCTAGAAAACAGGTAACTGAAAAACAGCCCGAACCCCCGTTTCTGGCCTTTGCAGAAATAAAATTCTTTCCTTTCCCCTTAGACCTTTCAAACAAGACAAATCCCAACTATCTACCCAACTATGAGTTATTAAGAAACAGCCAAGGAGGAATGTTATTCAACTGGAGAGTGGCACTTTCTTGGAGACCCAGAGCGAACAGCTGAAAGTCTGCCCATCAGGCCCCTGACAGTCTCAGAGGCCTGGCTGGACACAAAGGGCCTTGAGCTCTCATTGCTCCAAAGCTCAGAGACCCACCTCCTCTGTGCACACTGGAAATTCAGCCCTATTATCTATTACAGCAAGGTTTTCCTTCTCTTGGTAATCCTTGCAATGCTTGCACAAAGGGAAACCAAACACATCTCCCAGCTCAGGCTGTGCAAGTTCACTTGCTGGAACGCGTTTCTGTTCCCAGGTATGTGAGACAGGATACATCAGCGCACAAGGACACACCAAGCAAAGTCAGGATATTATCGGCTGGAATACACTGACAACAGCAGCACCTGCACCAGGGCCAAAACCAAGTCAAGACAGCAGTCTGGAGCAATGAGAGCTACCGGCTCCCTGTTGCATACACATGCTCCCCCAACATGGAGGTGGAGCCCAGGCAGCACAGAACGCTTGTTATTATGGAACATCACTTATCTCTCAGAGGATGGATGAAAGCTAGGAAATATGCGAGCCCTAACACACTTCTTTTTCTTCTCCCCCATATGAGCAAAACCTGTAGCAGGAAAGGCTTTGCTGGCGTTCCCAGTGGAGGGGAGGAGGGGCTCAGTCTCTTAACCCCTCGGCGCAGCAGGCGGCCGCAGCCACCGCTTTCACCCTCCGGTTCGCTTCCCGGGCAGCCTTGTCCAGGCCATGCCGCCAAACGACGTGGAGGAGCTCAGCAGCTTCAGGCACGACGGTAAAAGCCAAGCTGGTGGCGGCAGGAGGGATTCGCCTCTCTGCTGACAGACCTCCCTCTCAGCCCTGGCCCGCAGCGGCAGGACGGCAGCCATGGCTGGGCTGACCCCAACACCCGGCTGCCACCGCGCCCCGCAGGGAAGCGGCCAGGCCTCGCCGGGTCCTACAGGGCCGAGGACGCCGCTGCCAGGACCGCACCGCAGGGAAGCGGTGACTCTGCCCGCCACCAGCCGGGCAGGAGACGCGCCTCCGAGCACCGGGAGAGGCCGGGCCGCCCCGGGCCGCCTGGGCCTAGGCCGCCCCGGGAAGCCGCAGGCCCCAACCGGCCGCTCGGCCGGGCCGCGGGCTCCCGGGTGAGAAGCAGAAGAGCTGCCGGCACCGCAGACACGGGAAGCGGCCGCCCCCCACACCCACCTGCGTCCATGGCGGCGGCCCCGGCGAGGGCTGCAGCCGCCGCCGTCCTCGCCGACACATACGCCCCGGCGCCCCAGCCTTGCGCGGCTGCTGGCGCGAGCACGGCGCTACCCAATGGGAGCGCCGCTAGCCGCCGGCGTCAGCGGCGGTTGGCTGCTGCTGCGCTCGTCACGGCTCAGTGCGCCGGGCGGCTTCCTAGGAGACCTGGAGGCCGCCATTTTGCCGTACGGAGAGGCGGCGCGGCATGGGGAGAGGCGCCGTGTGGGCAGCGGAGCTGGGGCTAGGCGAAGGCGGCGTGACGCCGCGTAAGGGCGCTGTTTGTTCCGCACGACGCCGGCGGGAGCGGCCCCTGACACGTACGCCCGGGAAAGCTCCGGTGTACGGGTGCGAGCATCGTGTTGTAGTGAGCCGGCCGAGCCCTGCCCCTCGTCCCCCGGGAGGGTAGACCTCCCCTGCCCGGTCCCTCTCGGAGACGTCTTTGACGGCTCGGCTGCCGCAGACCGAGCGGCTCGTCGGGAGGCGGACGCCCTGCAGCGCCGAGGAGGCAAGCGAGTGGCGCCGGGAGCGATCCCCCATATCCCACTCATCCCCCTCCCCTTCCCCACGCGCCTTACAGCATCGGCGCTGTACGGCAGCGCCTCAGCCAAAATGGCGGCGGCCGTGTGGCGGCTGCCATCTTGGTTGACGGTAGTGCCGTACAGAAACCCCTTCCCCAAAGGCGGAGGGGCGGCCGGGGTGACCTGAATCCGCCATCTTGCTGTACGGCAGGCGGCGGCCCGGGCCGGCGGGCGGGGGCCGGGGCGGGCCCGGCCGGCGGCGGCCGGAGATGGTGATCTGCTGCGCCGCCGCCAACTGCTCCAACCGGCAGGGGAAGGCGCACCGGGGCGCCGTCTCCTTCCACAGGTAAGGGCGGCCGCCCGGCCCGCTTCAGCCCCGACGCGCCCGGCCCTCCGCAGGTGCCGTGCCAGCTTCTCCTTCACTTCTCGGCTTCGCTCCGGCCCGGCGGCCGGGCTCGGGGCGGCTGTGTGCCCTCGCGGTGCTTCTGCCGCCGTGCCTGCCCGGCCCTCCCGACACCTCCGGGCCCCGAGCGGCAGCGGCCGCCCTTTGTTTCCTGCAGCGCCGGGGACCGGTTTTGGGCTCCTTAACGGCTCTTGGCAGCTGCGAGCTCCCCTTGCTGCCGCAGGGCCTGGGCCCAGGCTCACACCAAGGCCTCTCTGTCCCCACAGCGGCTGCCCGCACCAGGGGCCTCGCTGGGGATGCTGCCGCTGGTGAGTCCCTAAGGGAAGGTCTTTATCTCAGGCAAGTGGTGCGACTCTGTCAGGAAAAGGCACCTCATTCAACTGCTCTGGGTCTTTTTTATCGGTCCAGGTGTTTTTACGTTATTAAATGGACCCGGCATAAACATGAACGGGGTTACTGAGGCAGCGAGTGGACAGTGTGCTGCCCGAGCTGGAGCATTTGAGTGTTCAATCGCATCCTCGTTCCTTGTGGACAGGCTGTTGTATTTGTCGTAGGGCAGATGGGACAGCTGAGTAATGGGTCAGTTGCTGATGAAAAGGAAAACAACACTTGTTCTGTGCTGTTTGTGGAGCTGTTAATGGAGGGAAACCAATATCGTGTGTTTCGGCCTGACGTGAACTAAAGAGCGTAACCTGTTAACGTACAGCTTTCACAAAAACTTCCTAAACCTAAGAGTACCAACCCTTCTGATTTCTAAAATGCAGTTTATTTTTACACGGGTTTTGTCTGCTTGGATTTTTTTAGATTCCCTCTGAAGGATTCGAAGCGTCTGATTCAGTGGCTGAAAGCTGTTCAAAGGGACAACTGGACTCCCACTAAATACTCATTTCTCTGCAGCGAGCATTTCACCAAAGACAGCTTTTCTAAGCGGCTGGAAGACCAGCACCGGTTGCTGAAGCCCACTGCTGTTCCTACAATCTTCCAGCTTGCGGAGAAAAAGCACGACAACCTGGATTATGTCAGGAGCAGAAGAAAAATAGCGAGCCAGGTGCCGCTGCAGGATGGAGAAAACCCAAGGGAAGGAGGCTGTGAGGTAGTGCAAAGGACCTCATCTTCTGGCAAGGACTTCATGGTGATGCAAGGGACAAAGGAGATGGAGGAGGCATCGCTGCAAGCGAAATGCGAATCGATGTCTGAGGAGGAAGAGAACCTCCACAGCCAGCTGGACAGCCCTCGGAGAAGGACGTTAGGTGATAATTTGATTGCAAAGCCTGGCCCTCAGAAAAAGCCTGAGAGATCTTCTGCGGAGGACTGCCGGAAAGCCACTTGGACGGGGAGCTGGGTAGCAGACAGAAGTGGTGTGTCGGTCGACGACTTCACCCCTCCCGCCTCTGGTGCTTGCAAGTTCATCGGCTCCCTTCATTCATACAGCTTTTCCTCTAAGCATGCCAGAGAGAGGCCGTCTTTCCCTAAAGAGCAGCTAGAAAGGAAAAGGCCAAAGAGAGACGTGGAACCAAGCTGCAGCAGCCATCTGATGGGGCACAATAAGGCTATAGTGGAAGGCTCCCCTACTTCATCCCTCACCGCCACCCCTCAGAAACCTTTGCAGGGTTTGTCGGCATCCCCAGCAGACCTCACCCCTCAGCCTGCTGCTGAGGCTGTGGTGGGGCGGAAGGGTGACACAGATGCCAACCCCATGTCAATCAATGAGGTTATCATGTCAGCCTCGGGAGCTTGCAAACTCATCGACTCCCTCCACTCGTACTGTTTCTCCTCCAGGCAGAGCAAAAGTCAGGTGTGCTGCTTGCGGGAGCAGGTAGAAAAGAAGAACGGAGAGTTGAGACTTTTGAGGCAGAGGGTCAGTCGCTCTGACAGTCAAGTCAGGAAGCTGAAGGAGAAGCTAGATGAGCTGAAGAGGATCAGTTTCCCTTACTTGAACAGCCTGCTATCCCAGGACTGTGGTCAGTATGCCCAGTGGCTTTGTGTTGAGGCATCATTTTCTTAGCAATAAGAGGCTGTTTAAGTTAGAGGTTGTAAAGACATGATGGGCAGAAGGTAGGAGAAAGGTACATTTTTGGAAGGAGTAATAGCAGCTTGTGTTCGGCCAACAGATACTGGTGAAAGAATTAGGGTTTTGGGCAGATGAGCTGTCTCTTACATCCCAAAAGTTTCTGAGGGCGATTTCTTGTTTGGAGTGGTATTTTGGGTCATGATGTTGCAGACAACTCCTGTGATGACTTTTTCCTTCCTGGGTTTTAACTTGTTTGTGACTCAATAGCACCTGTTGGGATTTGCCTTCCTTTGGAGTATGTCTGTGGATTTTTGTGGTGTGTAAATGAGCTGTCTTGGGCAGCAGTTATCTGAGAAAGCTGCTGGAGCCTTTTCCAGTGATGTAAGAAGTGCTTCTGATCTTAGATTTCATATGCTGTGCTCAGTGCTTGGGAGATAGGAAATCTTGGTGAGGTGGTAGGTATCAAATATGACAGGGGTGTGATAACACAATAAGGTCACTTTTTCTGACTGAATGTCTATGTTTGGTTTGATCATTTCCTTCTTCGGAAGGCAGAAGCCATCAGGAAACGGATAATAAAGTGGGAAGAGATGGTGAATCTCTAAAAATGAAAACCAAGAGACACCTGAAAATGTTGGGGAACTCGGTGAGGGTTAAAGTCCTGTAAAAAGGTTGTTACGGAGAGGTCAAGTCAGGCCATAACCCTTTTTCTTGCAAAAAAAAGTGCTGTAATATACAGCTGAGGAAACTTCTGTACAATGACTCTAGTTGCAAGATACAATTTTGGGGAAGAGTTTAGGACCATGTGATGATGTGTTGATGCTTGTGTGGCTGCTGGGAAGATGTTGGGTTGCCTTCTGAAGGGGGCATGAGTCTGGCTTTCTTGGAAAAGTTGTCACCCATGGATGATTAGCTATTCCCTGATGGTAATGCTCATTCTTTTCTTTAGGAGAAGAAACCTCATGGCTTCTTCTAAACAAAGAAAAGAACTAAATACAGTTTTAGTATTCCATAATTGTCATTCTCATATACACACACACACACACACATTCATATGAAAAAGGGTGTCTAGCTTTGTTGGAATACCTTCAGTGAAACACTCATTGCAAAAATAGTGTCCTGAAGGATGTTCTTCTTTATTCTAGAAAGCATTATGATTTTTCTTCTCTTTCGTGAGATGGAGGTTTTTATACATATGTCTTAGAGAACATGAGAATTACGTATTAAGAATATCTTCTAAAGAACATAAGAATGACATATCAGTTTTCTAAGGGAAAATTATATTTCTTAAAGTGAATCGATCAACTCATTACCTGATAATGTCCTGTCAGCGATGGGCAGTTCTTATGGAACACTTTGGCTGGTGACCTTTTTAAATGGTTTGTTGGTGGTGGCTCACTTCTTGCTTTTTTATTCTTTTAAGCTTAATCTGGGTGCTCTTCTGCGTTGCAATGCTTTTTGTGTGCTCATAGTAAGAGTTTATGGCAGTCAAAATCATAGAATAGTTAGGGTTGGAAAGGACCTTAAGATCATCTAGTTCAAACCCCGCTCGCATGGGTAAGGACACCTGAATAAGTGTAGCTGACTGCTGCTGGGCAGAGTCTTGTTTATGCCTAGACACTAAGTTTTGCTCAAATACAAAGCTGAATTGAAGAAAGGCTTTTTGGTATTCATGCAAATACAGTCAACTGGCATACTAGGTTAATAATAATTATAGTCTTTGGTAGCTCCATTTCAGTTGTCCTTAATCATCTGATGTGTAGTTGAGGTGATGCTATTAGCTGTGAACCTGAGCCTGCGTATTTTTTTCTTCTATGCAAAGGTGCCTTGGGGATGGGGAATGTAAGTGCAGTAACTGGAGTGGCTGTGCAGGTTGTTACGTGTTTGCATCCCAGCTCTATGCACTGTGGAACCTCTCTTTGCTGATATTCAACCTCTTCCACAAAATCCTGAGCAGAAAAGTGAGCTTGAGCCTGCACCCATTAAGCAGATCTTCATTTTGGTACTAGTTCTCAGCTGGTGTTTTCCTCCAGTGAGACAAGTTAATTTCTGCTGGCTGTACCCAAACTACAGACGGCTGGAAAGAGCAGCTTTCAGTAGAAGTACTGTATGTGCAGTCCCTGCCAGCCACACTTGAGGATTGGTGACTCAGTCTGGGTGAGTTTGGCTCGCAGTGTGTTCTGTCACAATGGGTATTTTCCAACCTAAATGATCCTATGAAGCACCCAAGCATTGTTGCCCAACATGTCTTAACAGGGAATAGTCTGACAGGTTTTAGAAGTCCTGGGTAATTTTGTCCACAGCTGCTACAGTGATCTTTTCCATCTAAACTTTGAATTTGCTCACTTGTTTGGTAGGAAAATGTTTCCTGCTGTTTTGTGAGCCACTTCTGAGGTCCATGGATGACAGGTTGAGGAATACTTCCAGCAGAGGAGTGCAGTTAGGCACAGTGTACCAGACAGAACAAGGTTAGATGTGTCTTCTGGAGAACAATAGGATGCACTGGGAGAAATGAGGGAGAGCCAGGGAGCAAATATGGATCCAGTGTCCTGAGGTAGGGGAGACTGCTCTAACAGCCCTGTCCCACGATACACAAGTACTAACTGACCATCTTGTTCTGCTTGGAAGTTTTTGTAGCTCTGCTGTGTCATACTCCCCCAGTGCTAGCAGATACAGAAGATCAGAGATGCTCCTTCCACAAGATCACCTTGTCTTAATGTGTTCAAGTTTGGGCATTTTGTAAAACTACATCTCCCAGCAGGCACTGGGATAACTTGTTCTACCTAATCATGAGATCACTTCCCTCATAGCCATCTTAGGAACCCTGCGCAAAGCACTTGCTGGTGGGCAAAGGTGGTTAGAAAGCTAGACTAAGCAATAGGAAAATAACCCTGTGAACTATGGCTGGCAGTGGAACGAACACAGGTATGATTCAACGGGATTGAAGTGTCTGTATTTATCAGAGGTAAAGCTGTTAGAATTCGGCTGTTTGAGCATATGTGGACTTTAGCACTGTGTGTCTGCTTTCGTGAAGGTCATATTAAAGGCAGGAGAGTTTGCAAAATTAGCCCATGTGAAAAATGGTTAGAATTTTGCTAGGAATGTGTAGGAAATCATATTTTCTTCCAGCTTAGATTTATCTTTAAATATTTGTAGAAAGCCAGCATAGAAATTGGGTTATTTCTGCTTTTTACATATGAATGAATCATAGCTGAACTTTGGGGACAAGCAGAAAGACTTGGAACATTAAATGACTGGTGGTGTGCCAAGATGGATTTCTCATGCCTGGTCTGTGGGGCCTGAGGTGGTGTTTCCCATCAAGGTGGCAATAGGTTTTCATTTGTGTTGCAGAAAATAACCAGCGAAATCCTGTTCCTCAGTGGCACTGAGAAGTGGGGTTGTACAAGGATGCAAGATGCTTTACTTTCATTTGTCTGAGCAGGACTTGAACAGCAGTGTGTCCCTGTCCAGTTACAATGGATTGCAGAGATGTGCTGTCAGAAAGATTGCTTCTACCAGGGCAGGCACTGCTAACCTGGCAGCTGGGTAGTAACTTGGAGCTTGATTTTGGAAGAAAAGTGATTTTGTTCTGAGATGGTTGGTGCTGCTTGTGACTTCTTTTTTCTGCCTTCTCTGGGATAGGAACAGCTGAGGTTCCACCATCCAGTGGTGGCTTTCACCGTCGTAAGCATATAGCACTTCACCACCAGGTTCTGTACCTGGGCAATGGTACCTTGCTACAGTGCAGCAGCCCAGATGGTTTTACCTCTGCGTTGCCAGTTGCTCTGCTTCCATTGCTACAACCACCCCCACAGGACATTTGCCACAATCCGTGAGTCAGTATAGAGATAAAGTACTGGCTGTTCTTGTTAAGCACTGTCCAAGGCCAGCTGGATGGCTTTCACGTAGGCAAACTGACTTGACCCACCTTCTCCTTCAGCAGTTTCTGCAACTTGTCGTGGGGGACTTCTTCCATCTCCAGTGCTTTCCCACAATACAGCAGGACCCATCAGTAAACAAGGAATATTGCTTCTCACTTTCTGGTAGTTTGTTGTACAGTAGGGCCTCCTCTGCATGTGTCACCTCCTCCTCTGATTTTGGTAGTGGCCACTATAGTCTACTGTTAGTCTCCACTCTCCATTGAACTTTCCCACTGGCCATATGGGGCTATTAAATGGTGAGTGGGTTCTGCTGATCACTCCTTGGCTCTCCAGTCAATGGATCAGCTTATGGATGGGAATCAGCGAGTCCCGGTTGGTGTGATATTGCTGCTGGTGCACTGTTGTGGTCGCGATTGGCACTTGTTGTTCTTTGACCTTCAGCAGCCCCACAACAGAAGGATCCTCTGCGAGACCAGGCAAGGTGGACAGCTGCTTAATTTGCTCAATCTTCAAGACAGCAATACCAAAAGCCCATCAGTACCCTTTTGGGCCCCTTAAATACCTGTTCCTGGGACAGTCTATTCCAAGAATGCATGGAGCCTGGGGATCAGTCACAGTGGGGTGCTTTTTTGCTCCTTCCCAGTCAGGCTGATTTCAGCCTCCAGTACAATCACCTCTTGGGATCCTTCTGTCACACCAGAAATACAGACGGGTTCTACTCCTTGACAGCTTGATGTCATCAGGTTACGCTGTGCACCAGTGTCTACTAGAGCCGTATACTCCTGTGGGACTGACGTGTCAGGCCATCTGATCCACACATTCTAGTAAACCTGATTGTCTCTATTGCATTCCACTTGCCTGGATAGCATATAACATCTTCCTTGAAGTCTTGCCTTCTTGGCTGACAGGAGTCAGCTGACAGGCTGAGTCCCTCTCTCAATTGCCTTGTCAATTCTCTCTTCCCTAGCAAGTGTTCCCAGCTGCTTGGCTTCCCTACTAGTTCAGCTCCGTTATCGCAGCATTGGAGTAGCCACCTGGCTATTCCAGCTCACCTAAGTATCGCAGCTCACCTGGCTGATGCTGAAATCTTTCTGCATATCCTGTAGCTCTCTTGGGGACAGGGATCCAGAGGTTATCGCTTGTTCTGCCTGTTGCTCCTGTTCTTGTGATGGCCTTGCTTCCATTCTCCTTTAGTAACTGTGATGATTTTCATATCCATTTCTTCTCGGACCAGGCCCCAGCATGTTGCAGTGATTTGTGTCTCTGGAATTGCACGATGACAGCATACTCTTTCCAAATATTGTACTAGTTTTTCTGGATTCTACACTTGCTCAGGGGTGAACTCCTGAAGCAGTGGAGCTGTCCACTGCCCTAGGTCCTTGTCCATACTATCCCCCACACCCTGTCACTCATAACTCTCCAGCCCTGGGGAAGATCTCTGAGTGGTATTCTTAAATAGTTGTTACCTGAAGTTAGGAACCTTAAACAGGACCCAAACTATGTTCAGCAACATGCAGGTTCCCAGCAAAAGGCCCAGGCTGGTTTTAAGGGTATTCAAAGGCTGTTCAAAATCTTTAAAATTCTCTAAAGCTGTTGTAGTCAGACTAGAGAAGAATAAAGACATCTGGAGGAAGGAGGAAAGGAAAGAAGGAATAAAGCTGTCTCCCACATAGGTTGGCTCTCCAAGGAGAAAAAGTAAAAGGTCTAATTATTAATAGTTCCCAGCAGATGACTTCCAAAGTACAGAGCTGATGACCATGCCAGGTACACATTCCAGATTAGTTTCATGTCCAGTGTTTCTATTGTATCATAACTGGCTTATCACAGAGATTAGAAACAGAGGCAATAACACATTAGTGCTTGGTCATGAAATTACTTACTAAGACGGGCAAGAAGGTGAAAATTTGTAAATATAATCACATTCCCAGTTTTTAGAGAAGAGATGGAGCTAGTGCATGTCACTGCTAGGAGTGCTGTACTGGTTTACCGTGGGGAACATCAGCAGAGTGCATAAATGGGTGCAACACTCAGGCCAGCAGGGCACAAAGCCACCTTTTGTGCTTAAATATAGCAAAGGTGCACTGAACAGTGCTGTTCCTTAATTGCCAGAACCTTAATGATGATTTAAATCCAGTAAGTGACACTGCAGAAAGGACTGCAGGAGGCTGCCCAGCTGTGGCTTTAGACCCAGTACTTTGAAGACTGAGAAGAGGCTGTGTGAATTTGGTTTTTTGCTTGGGGGTTGTTTTTGTTTGAGTTGCTTTGTTTTGGGTTTTTTTGGTTTTTTTTGCTTAAGATTCCTGCAGCTTAGAGGAAAGCGTGGAATGGTTTGGGTAGGAAAGGACCTTAAAGCTCATCCAGTTCCCATCCTCCTGCCACAGGCAGGGACACCTTCCACTAGACCAGGTTGCTCCAAGCCCCGTCCAACCTGGCCTTGAACACTGCCAGGGATGGGGCAACCACAGCTTCTCAGGGCACCCTGTGCCAGGGCCTCAGCACCCTCACGGGGAAGGATTTCTTCCTAAATCTAATCTAAATCTCCCCTCTGTCAGCTCAGAGCCATCCCCCCTTGTCCTGCCACCACATGTCCTTGTCAGTAGTCCCCCCGTATTTCTTGTAGCCCCTTTAGGCACTGGAAGCTGCTCTAAGATCTCTCTGGAACCTTCTCCAGGCTGAGCAAGCCCCGCTCTCTCAGCCTGCCTCCATAGCAGAGGTGCGCCAGCCCTTGAAGCATCTTCGTGGCCTCCTCTGGACTACTCGGGCAGCTCCATGTCCCCTCTTGTAGTGGGAGCCCCAGATCTGGACACAGGACTGCAGGAGGAGCCTCATGAGAACAGAATAGGGAGGGAGAATGCCATAGCCTTGTTACCAACCAGCTGGCTACTCATTCCACAGTTTTGCTGATAAAGCTGTGTAGGAATTTGTACCAGTGTGGATAAAAATCCACCAGAGATCTTATTTGAGAGCCATGCTGGCTAAAGCCTGTGCAGACATGGCCCGAGAGGGTTGTCCAGACAGCTTTGTCTGGTTTGTCTCATGGCAGGAAGAGTGCCCTGTCTCCTGCTGCAAAGTGTGGGAGCTGGTCACAGTCCGAGTTTGTTAGTGACTAGAGCAGGGAGGGACTTGACTTCTAACCCCTCTGTGAATGAGAAAGATGAGGAAACAGTTCATCTGTGAGTTCAGAGGGATGAAGTAGGGTCAGATGGTGAAACAGAGCTGATTGTTGGGCATGGCAGTTTTTGGCAGGAGTGGCTTCCTGAACGAAAGAGATGTAGGTGATCAGGTCACTTGTGTACCTTATGCGGTTTTTGTCTCGCAGGCTGTTGGAACTTGTGTTGTGGCTGATTTCAGTTGGATTTCATAGAGAAATGGAGGTCTGAATATGCTAGGTCCAGATTTAGTATTAGATTATAAAGGAATTCTCTGCATGTGGATACAAGATAACCAGCATTAAGAGCACCCCATCTGAGTCTGAAGCTTGAAACATACAGAAAATATCTCTTGCACTGAAAATTCTCGGGTGTGGTTTGTATTCTTGCTATTGTAGCACTCTCTTTAAGCCATAGTAGCAAGTTGTTTGTAAAAGTGATGTGCCAGGAGTTTAGGTCTTTAAAAAAGGGAAGTACATGCTCCTTCGTCAGTAAAATTCCTCTTGACAGTGACTGCATCTATAAACCTGTTGCTTGAAACAAAGCAGCTCTGCAAAGATATATTCTTCTTTAAACTCTGCTTCTTATTGCTTCAGTAGTCTTGTGTTTACCTACCCAAGCCATGACATAAGAAACAAATACCTTTTCAAATCACTTCTTTCCTAATGGACTCAACTAGCCTCTCTCCTGTCTGCCTCCCCACTCTTGCTTTCCCATTCTCAGCTCAGCCCTCTGGAACAGGAGGCTGCCAGGGGGAAAACGTGATTTAGTCTGTGAGTCAGAGACCAATACTGAAGGTAAGAAGAGCACTGCATAGGATGTGATCAGGATGTGTCTTCTCTTCCGCACTTCATTGAGTCTCTGGTCCTTTTTCCCACCAGTGTTTGTTACTCTTAGCATTTCCAGGTGACTTAAGATCTAAAAATCTCATGTTGGCTTCACTGCTATCAGGTAATAATGGTTGCTTGGCCATGTTGTTTGCCCACATGCCATAGACTTCAGGATATACAGTTACACTTTACCTTTCAGCTGTCTAGAAGTCCAGCTTTTTAGAAGTGAGACGAGGCTGCCCCTCTAGCCAGGCTGCACAGCAGGGCAATGGGGTCAAGCTGTGGGTGCTGGAAACAATCAGTTGACTTCTCTTGGTTTATAACCAGGTATAAAGAGTGGAAATAGCTAAAGCTGTTTCCTTCACCTGTCATTTTTGACGCTTTCTCCTGTAATGCTGGAAGGTTGGTAAGCAGAAGAAAATTAAGTGCCGTATTACAAACACTCTGGTAGCAGAAAGCATCCTGCTTGTAGGATTTATTGCCACCTCCTGACCCAGGAGAGGGCAGCAGCAGCCCAGGGTGCAGTGTCTTCTGGCTTTTCCAGAGCTTTGCTCTTCCCTTCCACAGTGGGAGTGTGAGCCTGAAAAAAACTTGGGAAGAAACGCAGTGTGTGCAGTAGCAAGTGAAAGGCAAATACCAGTTGGATGGGGTAGTGGTACTCTACTTACTTGCAAAACTACGTGCTCTCAACATGACAGTAGAAAGGGAAGTTGGTTCTTAACAAGCGGTGTAGGAGTATGGGGTATTATGTAGCAATAATTTTTGGGCTTTTGTTATCAGTCATCACTGTGTTGAGGCCTTTGCTACACCAGAACATAATGTTCTGTTGCTTTGATTGCTCACAGTACAGGTGGAAGGTAAGTACATCAAAATACTGTCCTGTACATTAGCACTGCTGTGTGGATTATAGGCACCCCTTCTGCACACCTCTGCGCTGGTGGTGAACACACAGGCTGTCAGGACAGCCTTTGCAAAGGCTGACTGATGCCATAGATTTTTATCATTGATTTCATAGGGAGCTGTCATGTTTTCTCATGTTGCTTCAGTTGCAAAATACTTCAGGGTAAAGAAGATTAATTGGTTGCATCCTGCTGACATGCCAGCTGCTTTCCGAAACCTGCTGTCTGTGGGAGGATGAATAACAAAAGTGTCTCTCTTATCTGGGAGACCTTCCCGCTTGCCCTGTCTTTGGCATTTGAGGTGCATACTGTTCCTCCTCACTCAAACTTTTTAGCTCGACATTTGGGAGTGAGCACAGTGAAACTCAGACTGAGCAAGCAAATTTTTACCCACAGTATCACCTCTTGAGGTGAATTTGTGCCTTTTAGACCAGCTGGGCGGGTAGCTTGTTCTCATATTAAATGATATTACTAGGTGTGAAAACAACGCCCTTCAACTCCCCTCTTCTAAAGTGATTTGTTGAAGAAGTTTTAACGTTGTGAAACAGACCTTGGTTGCTTTTAATAAAAGCAATGACAAAGGGAAGTAGCTTTCTCTTCTATTTATGCTTTAACTTGCAAGTTCCATAGTCTTTTTAAAACATTTCACTTAACCTTAGTTCGGAGCCTAAGGAGAACAAATCCTGAATGATCCCTGTGTCTCTGTACAAGTGCAGGTCATTGTTAACCTCTTCAGAAAAACTGCAGCCAAACTTTGATCTTAAATATGTTTGCAGCCTTTTTTTCCTCTGAGGACTTATTTCCTTAGCCTCTGAAACAAACAGGAGCAGTACGTACTTGGTGCTTGGGAAGAATCAGGCCAGAGCATTAGAGATTTAATTATCCTTTAGTGATTTATTTTATGTTGAGATTTCAGTTGTCTTCCTTGTGTATAGATGGGAGGGGGCTTTCCTTCAGATCAAGCTAACAGAGAGGAGGCAGAAATGGGCCACCTGAAAAAGTGCTCTATGTAAGGCCAAGAGCAGGTTTGAAAACACACCTATTTTCTGTGACTGTTCCCCATCTCCCTTTGCACCTTGAAGCTGACACTGCCCTAGAGAAAAGTGTTGCTGCTGCATTGGACCATTCCTGAGGTGTTTTGTGCTCACCTCCGCCCAGCTGTATGCAGCTCTCGGCAACCTGCAGAGCACAGATCCCTCAATTTCTTTCTTCATTCTTTCTTCTCCTTCCCTCAGAGACTCCGCAGCTGAATCCTGTGATGGAACCTCTGTCCTGGATGCTGGGTACATGGCTCTCAGACCCACCAGGAGATGGCACCTTCCCTACAATGAAGCCCTTCCAGTACCTTGAAGAAGTGCACATCTCTCATGTGGGGCAGCCCATGCTCAACTTCTCGTAAGTCATGGGGTCTTGTCTCTGTTGGCAGCAGCTTTTGGACTGGAGCAGGCATGGCTCCAGAGAGATTTGCTGGTTATGTTTCTCTTCTGGTGGCAAAGTAAACAGATTTTCACTTACCAAATGAGATGATGTAATAATACATAACTGTATGGTCTGACTTCTGTTTTCCTTTAAAACCTGTGATTAATTGGCATGCTATTACAACATGCCCAGAGCTGCACACCTGCAGTCACTGAAAAATCACTCACCCGAGAGTACAAGTGCACTTCCACAGAGGCTTTCAGAAGTGAGTTCACACCTGTGAACTTGTGCAGGACACGTGGACAGGATGAGGGCTATGAGCATGGTGCAACGTACAGTTCTTGAGTTACATAGTGAGAAGTATACCTCAGGGTGCTGCGACTGTGACCATAACTTAGAATAGTGAGAGTAACTTAAGGTACCGGGACTGGCCCCAGCATGGGCATGGCTATTGTTTATGCAAATTCCATACCTGCCTTTTGAAAGAACAGTGATTCTTCCACTTCAACGTGATGTGCACTGGGTGCATATGTTAGCCAAAAGATGTATGGTCTTCATGGCCAGAAAAAAAACTCATTGTTTTTGCTGGCAGCAGCTGTCTAATTAGAAATGGGTCTTTGGGTAATAACATGACAACTGCTGTCGTTGTGTTTTGTGAAACTCCCACTTAGAGATAAAATAAATGAAGGAGCTGTTGCATGGCTGTCAAGTTTGTCCATTTTATGGTCCTCAGTCTTGACCACTGTGAAAATTGAAAAGAAATAGTGTTTGACAGACTCCATGGGATAGGAGGCAGATAGCTTAACATCTTTGGTTGCAAGTAATTGTTCTAAATAAAAAGAAATCTAGAGGAAGTGAAGTGACATGTTAGCTAAATGTTCAGGGCTGCTCCAATACTTATTTGAGAGGGTAAGTTAGAAAGTTTATTGCTTTGAAAACCAGAGAAAGGAACAATTACACAATGCCAGTGCTGTGTTGAAAGATGCTTTGTGTTTCTGGTGTGTACTGTTCACTGGAGCAGAGCTCAGTATGTGACATTTTTAATCCAGCTTCCAAAAGAAGCAAAGCTCTGACAGTCATGCTCTGTCTGCATCTCCCTCTCCAATTTCTGAACATTTGCTGATTTAAGTCAATTTTTTTTTTTACTGTTGTAAGACAGTCCATATGTCTCCTGAATACTTCAGGCACTGTAAGGAGACTGATTTTTGTTCTTCCTGTGATGCTAGATAATCCCACAATGAGGCACGACTCCATAGGGTTTGTGGCTTCAGTAGCTGCAGAGCACAGGGGCTGAGGTGCTAGGACAGTCCCTTAGCGCAGATGCATCCCTGCACCACTGGCAGAAGTCATTCCTGGTTCTTCCTGTAACATACAGTTTAAAAGGAGGAGACCTCCTTTATATACAGACAAAACCAAACAGGAGGAGCAAGAAGTAGCTGTGAGGCACCTACACTACTCAACTGCATGCCTTAGCTGAGCTTCTACTTCCTGATCTCCAGGAAACCCACAGGTTTCTTGTACCAAGTGTAGGGGTACCATGTGCTGTGCCTGTGCTGCTGGTGGTCTAGGAAATGTTGACTCAACGTGATTCATTATATTTTACTTCACAAAGGAGATACTTGCTTTGGGCTTTTCAGCTCTCAGAGCTGCTTTAATAAATAAATGCTCCAGCTTCTGACATGCCAGCACCTGGACAAGCTCCTTGGTCAAGCTCTTCTTGCACACTTGCCACCATGGGACTGGCAGCTGACAGTACAATCTACAGTCCCAGGATGGGTCACAGTGCCCAAGGTGACTTGTGTTGGCCATTTCCAGTAGGCACATCCCAGTTGCACAGCAGAGGCATGTGTGGAAACTGCTGTCACATGAGGGAGTTCTTGTGCAGATTTAGCAGCTCTGAGGTTACCTCCGTCTCCTTTCCTACAGAAGGATGCAGAGTGGGAAACTGTGAAAAGTGGTATGAAAAGAAAGAGATTAGTCTAGAAACACCAACAGGATCGTCTGCTACATTATATAGATACCTAGCTTGCTGTTGTGTTCAAGCTGCTGTTTAATTTGGTTACCTGTGTAGACTCAGGAGTGGTGTAGCACTAATGTAATATATGAACATTGTATGATATATATAAAATCATCCACATTGCATGTGACTAAATGGCTAAACATGCAACTGTAAAGCCTCATGAAGGACAAATAAGAATCTGAGATAATTTTTTTTTCTTTTTGAAGGGGGTGATGAGAGAAATAAGTCTGCTCTGTTACTGCCTGCAGCAAGTAATACACAAAAAAACCCCAAGCAACTTGCCAGGTTTAAAAGCTAAATAAAGATGATATTGTAATTCCAGATATTTATTTGAGAAAAGGAAGTATTTGAGACAGAGTATGGCTTCAGCATCTGTGAAATGTCTGACTTCCTGAGGGACTTTCTCAGCTAGCTCTTAAAGACCCAGGAGCTGTGAAAAATCTGAAGCTTGAACTTAAATAACTCCAGCCACTGAGGAATAGCTGTGCCTGTAAAGGAACCATATTTTTATATGTTAACATTTTCCAAGCATGAAGCATTGTCAGTCATTTACTCTTCAGATAATCCTGGAGGCAATCATGTGGGTAAATACAATACCATTGCTTCTGAGATGAAATTAGGCCAAACGCTATTTTCAGTGCAACAAACAGCAGCTTTTGTATTCCGGTTTCCCCTCAGGTTCAATGCCTTCCATCCAGACACCAGGAAGCCCATGCACCGAGAATGTGGATTCATTCGCCTCAAACCCGACACGAATAAGGTGGCCTTCATCAGTGCTCAGAACACAGGTACACACCTAATAACCACACTGGGGGGAAGAATAGGTCCTTGCCCTGTCATCACTTGTCCAGAAAATTACTGCATCTCTCCCAGTTTCATTTTTAATCTTTTTCATTGTTTTTCAAGCTGAACCCACAGTGAAAACAAATTAATAAATGAGCTTGTGTCAAAAGCACTTTGTTCCTAGGGCTGGCCGTGTGGCTTTGTCTAGACACTGTAGCTTTCGAGCTTTCTGTGGCAGGAAGGGCCAAGGCAAGGACAGGCAAACTGAAATACCATGCATGCAGGAGACTTGAGAAGTATCCTTTTATCAAATTATATGTTGGTATTTGCAGACATAGCTTTGTAAATCAACAGAACATCTGCCTCTAACAAGAATTGCAGACTAAGCCTTAATGATGACAGGTGACAAGTGGCCCGTGACGTTCCTGATGCCTGCATAGCATCCTAGTCTTATTTTTGTGGGGGGGCAGGGGAATGCATACAGATAAGATGCTTCATTGCCGCTGCTTCTGTGACTTGGCCACAGTGGACCCTGTGGTAGGTATAGAAGTGCATGCTTTGGTGTGTGTCCTTCTTTTATCGTGTCATATTTGGCCAGCTGCTCGTACAAAGTAGGGAGAGATTGAAGATCCCACTTAGACTGTTGTTACCAATGTCAACACTTGCCATACTGGATTGTACAGTGCAGGGTCGAGACTGTGACCCTGGCAGGGTGAGGCTGTGGTGGTTTTAAACCCCCTTTGCAGCCTCTCCATTCAGGACTATTTGGTATGACCAGTATGGCAGCTTCCCTGTTGGACACCCTGCTTAGACTGTGGCACTGCCAAGAGCCTCTGCAGCACTGTAGCAGGGAAGCTTCTTTCCTATTGTTCCCTAAACAGTCTTTGAGAGTGATCTCGGTACAGTCTTCTTGGTTCCTAAACCAGGAGAATCTCCCACCATGTGGATGTAGTAGTGCCTTGGTACTTTTTACATGCCTTACAGGTACTGAATAAGATCTATGTCTAAATTACTGTAAGTGAAACAGTGTTAAAACCCAGTTGACATTTAAATTTGCGTCTAGAACTCTGGAGCAGGTTCTGAAGGGAAAGCTGCCAGTTGCAATGCAATATTTTTCACATATGTTATGAGTAAGTCTGTCTGACTAGGTTTTTCTAAGCAGCGTTACATGTCTGAGGTTGCATGGATTTGCAGTTGTCAGTATGTGTCAGTATGCGGTCAAAACTGTTCTTCAGGGAGAGTGGTGGTCTGTTGCATAGCCTAATAACTGTGACATTGTTGAGTAAACTTTGTAACCTAGTAGTGTATATGACCTTGTTTTCACTAGGTCTGGTGGAGGTGGAGGAAGGGGAGGTGAATGGACAAGAGCTGTCTATAGCATCTCACTCTATAGCCAGGATCTCCTTTGCCAAGAAGCCCCATGTAGAACAGGTGAGTGTACATGTGGTGAAAAATTCACCTAATACTGCTAGCCCTGGAAAGTGTTTAGTTGAGAGGGCAGGTCGATGAGCATGCTTTGATTACAGATTGCCATCAGGAGTTCTTGGTGGTATTGCAAGGCATCCTGGCTTATCCTTTCTGTTACAGCCTTCAGAAGATGTTTCATACATTACAAGACACAGAGGGATCATTAAGAACTGATGTGCTGAATCAGACCAGCCAGCCCAGAATCCTGCCTCCAGAAGTGGCCAGTAGCAGCTCCTTAGGAAAGAGAATAGTAAAATCGTGTCTAAATACCCTTGTACGGTAGTGGTGTTACTTCTTAATGCTGGTCTTCTGGATTAATTACAGTATCAGGGTGCACATGTAGGTATGTCCAGTATTTGGCCTCATCAGGGTATTTTAGGAATGCCTGCCTTTCACTGGAGCTTGTGTGCCTGTACTGAGCATATCCTTCCATCTGTGGTGCGTTAACAGCAAACACAAGGATGGCAAAGGGAAGGTGGAAAGCACTGGTGAGAAATCTATCCTGTGGAAGCTGTTTGCTTGATTTTATTCTTCATTTTCCTACTCCTTTTTTTAGATTACCAGAAAATTCAGGCTCAATTCCGATGGGAAACTCGAACAAACTGTCTCAATGGCAACCACTACGCAGCCCATGACTCAGCACCTCCACATTACCTACAAAAAGGTGACACCCTGATGCCAGGAGGGCCACGTCTCCCTGCAAGGGTGAGGAGCGGAGTGTCGTGCACCGGGAGCACTGGCAGCTTGGGAGCACAGCATGGCACATCCCGGAGCTGCCTGCGCTCACCCTGGGGATGCGGAGCTGCCTGTCCTGTTGAGAGTGTTACTCAGATGTTTCTGTAATGGTATATTAAAAAATAATAATAAAAAAGCTTTTATTTTTATAGCTGTGTCTTCGGGCATGATTGCACAGTGGTCTGTGTGTCCCTCCTCTGCTCTGGCAATGGTTGTGGAGGGGCTTTTTGATTCCTGTTCATTAGGCATTGGGGTGCAATTCCAACCTCTGGGACCTTTCTCATGAACCTGAATAAAGCTGCAGAAGCAGCAGGATCAGGAATGGATTCATACTGCAGTGACAGAACCTGAGAACTCCAGCTCCTGCCTGATGAAATTTGGCTTAAATATTCAGAGTGAGCACCTGTGACTTACTGTGAGACAGAGAACTGTTGTAGGACCCAATCCTGATGATGCTGTCCAGCTGACTTGAAAGGACTTGGGGCAGTCCTGGAGCACAGAGCCAGGCTTCACCTAACTTCAGGAAGAATGTGCTGCCGTCAGAAACTGGATGATCCTGTAAGGTCCCTTCCAACCTGACATGGTACCAATATTCTTGAATGTGGCTCAAGAACTGGTAGAGAGGGAAGAATGTCAATTGCAACAGGAGGAGAGGGGCCATTACTTGTTTCTTCTATGCTGCTTTGCTCATCCCTGTTGAGGATGCACCCCCCGGAAGGTGCACTCTGGAGCTGTGGCTGTATTGCAGGGTGGCATCAGCTCATGTCCCCACAAGAGCTGTCTTGTGCTGGGCATCAGCCTGTGCCAGGGCTGGGGAGGGATTGAGAGGCTGAATCTGTAATGGATCCTCACCAGGTGATTGGTGTTCAAGGCTTTGATCTGCTGCTTCTTGATTGTATTCCAGCCCCTTGATGGAAGTTCTCAAGTGTAACTGAGCCCCAGTAATCTATCCTGGCCATATATAGTGGATGGCAGTGGAGTGAAGGAAAACAAATGTGGTTGAATATTGGTAATAGATGGCCATCAGGCAAGAGGCACTGCTGCAGGAAAAGCCCTTGCAATGGGAGGAGACATCTTTTCTGGCAATTCATTGGAGAAACAGGACCCAACAATGCCTTTGGGGTACTGGGGGTAAGATGCAAGAGAGAGCCCCTAACCCTGGCAGACCAGAGCATGTGTTCTCCCTTGCCAAGTCATTTGAATGCTTTTTCACCAAGGATGGAGACATTTTCCTTGCTCTGCAGCAAGGTTCCTCATCCAGCACCCACAGCAGCAGCAGCCACACCAGGACAGCACCATGGTGGCTTCTGGGAGGATGGAGTTGAGCCCCAGCAGGAACAGGGACTCCCAAAGAGCCAGGGGCACTGCTGGGAGAGACCCGGAGCAAGGGAGTGATCCAGCGTGGCTCCGTGGTGCTGGCAGGTTTGGCAGCGTAAAGCATTCCCAAACATCGATTGGCTTGAATTTGACCTCTATTATGGGTTGTGTGTGTTTGAGCACAGTCCCTGGAGAGCAGTGGAGTCCTTCATACTCTTACCTTGCTCTTCCTGCTGTCGCAAATAGATGTTAACTTGCCAGGATTCACTTTCAGCCTTGCTGGGTGTCGTGGTTTAAACCCAACCGTGCAGCTAGTTCTCTCACTGCCCCCCCTTCTTTCCCTCCCTCTACTCCTGGAGGGACGGAGAGGAGAATCGAAAAGAATGCAACTCCCATGGGTTGAGATAAGAACAGTTTAGTAACTAAGGTATAACACAAATCACTGCTGCTACCACCAATAATGATAAGGGAAATAACAAGAGGAAAGAGTGTAACACCTCAACACCAGCCGACCAATAACTCACCCCACTCTCCCCCAGCCGAGCACCAGCTGATACCTCGTCCAACCCTGCAGTCCCCAGCCTTTCCGGGTAACTCCCAGTTACCTCCCTGGGCATGACGTGCTGTGGTATGGAATACCTCTTTGGCTAGTTTGGGTCAGGTGTCCTGTCTCTGCTTCCTCCTGGCTTTCCCTCCTCCCTGGCAGAGCGTGAGGCTCAGAAAGTCCTTGGTCAGACTAAAACATTCGTGTTATCAGCGCTGTTCCCAGGCCAAAAGTCAAAACACAGTGCTGCTCCAGCTACTAAGAAGGAGAAAAATGACTGCTCCTGCTGAACCCAGGACACTGGGCTTTTAGGAGGAGCAGCAGGAACTGCCCCAGTGTTCTGGCTCCACCCAGGTCCCACTGGGCCACGGTGGTTTTGGCGTATGCAAAAGTGAAATAAAAGCCATGGTCTCCAGAGAGCTAGCCAGCTGAGAGAGGATGAATGCTCACATTAATGTGTAATTAATGTGCAGTTACGGCTTTAGTTCTTTTGGCAGTGCAGAGTTAATTACAACTGAACTGTAAAGCACTGCACATGGATTTTATTTACTGCCTTATTAGTGGCGTCTGTTCTCCTAGGGAAGTGTCTCAGCTGTTTGCTCTTGTTCAAGGAAACCAGAATCATTGAATCATGGAATGGTTTGGGTTGGAAGGGACCTTAAAGCTCACCCAGTTCCAACCCCCTGCCACGGGCAGGGACACCTTCCACTAGACCAGGTTGCTCCAAGGCCTGTCCAACCCGGCCTTGAGCACCGCCAGGGATGGGGCAGCCACAGCTTCTCTGGGCAACCTGTGCCAGGGCCTCAGCACCCTCACAGGGAAGGATTTCTTCCTAGTGTCTAAACTAAATCTCCCCTCTGTCAGCCCAAAGCCATTCCCCCTTGTCCTGTCACTGCAGGCCCTTGTAAAGAGTCCCTCTTCATATTTCTTGTCAGCCCCTTTAGGCACTGGAAGCTGCTCTAAGGTCTCCCTGGAGCCTTCTCTTCTCCAGGCTGAACAAGCCCAGCTCTCCCAGCCTGTCTCCATAGCAGAGGTGCTCCAGCCCTCAGAGCATCTTTGTGGCCTCCTCTGGACTCACTCGAGCAGCTCCACATCCCCCTTGTGTTAGGGTCCCCAGAGCTGGATGCAGGACTACAGAACTCATTGCACAGAGGGTCCCTGCTAACTCATATGCCTTGGCTGGAAAGCAACGTAAAGGACATGATCACACCACTGACTTTTCCTTTGGACCCTATTTATTTGTTGAATGCATTGCCCCAGTACCTGACCCTGTCGCAAACTGAAAAAGAGAACCTGAGATGGGGAGGTGGGATGCACAAGCTGGAAGTCATTTGATGCCTGTGTGTGACAGTGGGGGTCCTCACCCAGGGCTTGTGTTACACAAAGTCCTGCCTGGCCCATGCTGACAGAGGTGAGAGACTGGATTCAAAGCATACAATTATAAGGGTAAGTATTTATTCATGGAAGTGCCCCAGCCAAACTGGGGCACCCAAATGGGGCTTTAAACAGGGTTTTTATATCCTTCAAGCATTCAGGTACAGCACAATTAATCTCTAACAGCCACACTACCAATTACTAATCACAGTAAAACCTGGCAAAGCCATTCTGTTTCTGCAGCATTCTTGCTGCTTGTCTATTTGATCAGGAGTCCCTGGAGTCAGTCTTGTTCTGATTACCTGGTCTAGTGTAAGGTGTCCCTGCCCCTGGCAGGGGGTTGGAACTGGGTGAGCTTTAAAGTCTGTTCCAACACAAACTGTTCTGTGACTCTATGATTACTCAGTTACTGATCTGTGACACTGGTGATGCCAGTAGGGTTTCAAGGATGTGTCAGAGCAGCTGGAATCCTGGTGTTACCATCATTGTCGTTATGCTTTATGCTATGCTTTATGTTATGCTTTATGGAGAAACAGTCTGTGCTTATCATGGTCTGCTCAAAGCTTCCTAGAAGCAAAGTCCTTTCCAGGGCCAGGCTATCCTTTCGTTTATTTTACTTAAGCGTGAACAATACCAAAATTCTCCAGTAAAATTCCACTACCTCATCACATCATAGTGTATAACTAATACATTTATATATATATTAGTTTATATATATATATATATCACAGAATCACACCTTCCACTGTACCAGGCTGTATACTTTCCCACTATAGCCTGATCAGAATTGACAGTTAAGGAAGGGATTTCTCATCACACTTGCCAAGCCCGTGACGCACCCAAACCTCCATCAGAGCTGCTGCTCCTGTTCAACAGCACCGGAGTGCTGGAGCCCCTTCATCCCCGGAGCACCCCCGAAGGTGGAATCTGCCCCAGGGGCTCGGTTGCAGGCATCTGCCCCATGTGGGGCTGGTGGCAGTGGGGTGCTGCGGGAGGAAATCAGTGCTGCAGGCAGCGGGAGCGTGACTCAGCCGCTCCGGCACACTCGGGCCGCAGCAGCTCAGCAGGGACTGCTGCTGCAGCCTGATTCGCTGGGAAGCTGCCAGCCTCCTGCCATCTCCTCCTCTCTGCAGGCAGCTCTGCCCTGCTCTCCGCTCGCTGCCTCTGCCTCCAGTGACAACATGACCCGCCGGAGGAGAGGGACACGGGGCTGAATCCCTAGGACAGGAGCGGAGAAGCTGGTGATGCGGCGGGAGGATGCTGTGGGCAAGGTACAGGCAGCCTGGCTGACGGTCACGCAGGGGGGCGGGCATGGTTCGTGCGCTCAGTGCTGCGGCCAGGGCTGTCCTGGTCGGTTCTGTGACCACCCTGTGCAGCTGAGAGGTGACCCCTGGGATGAGGGCCCCTGTGGTGCCTGCAGTGGGGCAGGCCCTGGTCCCTCGGGAATGCAGCCCCCTCCCAAGGCGGGGAGATGGAGGAAGGCAGTGGGTGCTTCTGGAGATGCTCTGCCCTTGACCAGAAGCCTTAAGAACAGGTATTCAGCCTGGAGAAGGGAAGGCTCCAGGGAGACCTTAGAGCAGCTGCAGTGCCTAAAGGGACTGACAGGAAATCTGGAGAGGAGCTTTTTACAAGGGCCTGCAGTGACAGGACAAGGGGGAATGGCTCTGGGCTGACAGAGGGGAGATTTACATTAGACGTTAAGAAGAAATCCTTCCCCGTGAGGGTGCTGAGGCCCTGGCACAGGTTGCCCAGAGAAGCTGTGGCTGCCCCATCCCTGGCAGTGTTCAAGGCCAGGTTGGATGGGGCTTGGAACAGCCTGGTCTAGGGGAAGGTGTCCCTGCCCGTGGCAGGGGGTTGGAACTGGGTGAGCTTTAAGGACCCTTCCAACACAGACCAGTCTGGGATTCTGTGATTCTGGGGTTTTGTCAGCACAGTTGTTCACCCTGGGGATGCCCATGGAGGACCTGGTGTGAGAGCCCTCCTGCATGGGTTTATGAGCTGCCTGTGGCCATGTCCCAAACCCCACCAGCCTCCTTGCCCTGGAGGACCAGGAACAAGAACTAAGGGTGTGTTTGACCTTGTTTTGACAGCTCTTTCTCCAGCAATCAGATCTGTGGTGGGTTGTGCTGATGCAGAAAGCCAGTCTGCCAAATTCTGGCTCCTAAGGTAACTGAGGCTGTGTACTTGTGTTGGGACCTGGTTGCTGCTGTCTCTGCTGCCAGAAATGTCCCAGCTGCCTGCAATGGGGATGAAGTGAGAAGAGCTGTGGACTGATGGACAGCCAGGCAGTGGAGCAGCCCGATGGCCAGGCAGTGGAGCTGGTGGGCAGTGTGATGGGGTTAACGTGCAGAGGCTGATGGGCTTCCCTGGGGCAGCATGATCCACACTGAGCCTGGTTCACCACCCATGTGGCCCCTGTGTCAGGCCCATGGCAGCGGTCCGGCAGGTGTCCCATGGACTCCTCTCCTACCAGGAATGATGGACAGGGTGCCTCAGTGCTTTATGTTCACGGGTAACCTTTTTCTTTTCTGCTGCACTCAGGATGGAGATGTTCAGAACCTCCCATCCTAGGAACAGGAGAGAGGAGGCTGAGTGGTTCAGGACACAGCAGCCATGGCCATGCGTGGCCGGTGCACCAAGGTGCTCCCCTCGGAACTGAACAAGGTGTGCTCTGAGAGAGGAGATGACCCTGCCACCCACCCCAGGAAGATGAGTGACTTTGAGGTGGTCCCCAACCTCCAGCAGAGCAGTAGCAGTGTCTCAAAAAGCAGGCGGAAGGCCCATTTCCCCAGCGGCAGCAATGAAAAGGCAAGTTCAGGAGGTGCTGAAAGAGGGGATGGTTGGCCACACATGATGGAAAAATGTTAACGAGTTATCGAGGGACTCATTAATGGGAGCATTAATAACAGATCGCTTTAGTTTTAGGGGCAGGCAGAAAACCCCCAGACATCTGGGTTAAATGTTCAGCCCTCATCTCTTGTCCTGTGCCTAGACCTGGCTTTGTCCTTGCACGTAGTGATGGAGCTTTCTTCTTTCACATTGAAAGAAGCATCCAGATCTGCTCTGAGCACCACAGTGTGTAGCCCCTGGTGTAACCTCTGCCCTTTGCAGGAATCCTGACCTCTTGCTGCTCTTCCTGCTCCCTCAGGAAAACCTCATCTCATGGATTCCTGAGAACATCCGGAAGAAAGAGTGCACCTACTTTGTTGAAAGCTCCCAGACGTCAGATTCTGGGTAAGTCAGACAGTCCAGGAAAGCAGGAGGGGTGTTTGTGATGAAGCTACAGCACCAGAAAATCCCACTTTTCTGTCAAGAGAGCTGGTGCCAAGGGGGGGGCACAAATTCCTTTTGCACTGGTTCTTCACCCTACTGTGTGTCAGCACACGGCTGATATCCCATGTCCCATGAGCAGCCTTTCTGATACTTTCACACTCAGTCATTTCCATTCAAACCTCATCCAGAGCAACCCTAATATTTCTCCCCTAAATCCCTACAGGTGGAAATACCTTTTTTTGCTAAGTTTCCCCCCAAACAGCTTTGTTTCTGCACAAGCTTTGAACTGGATGATGGGCTGGGTGGGCGATGCTGGTGCCTCTGGTGTTCTTAAGGAGAACACCAGCACCTCCTGCCTGGGCTGAGGCGGGTGGCCCAGCTGGGCTTAGCCTCCCAGCTTTAGCTGGTTTCCATCAAAGCTGGTGGTGTGTGTTCCAGGAGGATTGTGTGTGAGTGTGGCTACCTGAGAGAACAGCACCTGGAAGATGCTGCCAAACCTCCCATCTTCCTGGGAAAGGAATGGGACCCCAGAACGCATATCCGGGAAATGCCAACAGATGCCTTCGGTGATATCCACTTCAGAGGCCTGGGGCAGAAGATGGGAAAGGTGATCTGGTTTTCCTGTCTGTGGTGCATGGGGAGACAGTGTCCAGGTCTTGCCATGGCAGATGACATGCAAATATTCCCCTCCTGGATAGGAGGAGGATAGGGAATTGTGGAAATGCTCCAAGAGCAACACTGACCCAAGCAGAAGAATGGGGTTGGGACAGGATCCCTCCTCTCTCCCAGCCCTGTACCTAATGCATTTCTGAAACCATGAGCCTGACCTTCATGCTGTAAGGAGTGCTATTCCTTGTCCTTAGGTTTCTCTTTGGAATGCACAGTCCCAGGGAAGCGATTTGGAACAGGGTCATGCACAAAGACTTGGGGCAACAGCACAGGATTCTGCTGGGAAACGGCATGGGAAGCCCCTGGTTCTTCCCTGGGACAGCAGACTTGTGGTGGAGGTGCTTTGTTACTCTGACCCTGTTGTTTTTACCCAAAACCCTTTTATGCTTCCTTTTTGCAGTATGTACGCGTCTCCTCAGATACCCCTCCATGGGTCATCTACCACCTCATGACACATCACTGGGGCCTCGATGCACCCAACCTGCTCATCTCAGTCACCGGGGGAGCCAAAAACTTCATTATGAAACCAAGGCTGAAGAACATCTTCCGGCAAGGGCTAGTCAAAGTGGCCCAGACCACTGGTAAGAGATGCAGAGGCTCTCCCCGCCATTGAAGTGGGAGAGGGGCCCATCATCTGGCTATGGCTAACTCACTGTGTTCAGTGAGTTGGGCTACTCTGGGGATACTGAGTTGGTTCAGAAAGCCTGTAGGTCCCCATCTGGTCTGCCACCACCAGAAATGGACTCTTCTTACTCAATCACTGCAAACAAGCTCACAGGGAGCTGCGCTTCAGATGCAACACTGTGCTAAAGAAGGCATCTCCTCTGCTGCCTGGGCTTGATGTAGTGGGCAGGCAGGACACCTCCTGGGAGACGCAGCGTCTCCGAGGTGTTCCTGCAGCCGTACAGGGGGATGCCAGGAGATTGCTGTGGGCAGAGCTTCTCCCTTCCCAAGCCCCTCTCTGACCCCCAGGGGCCTGGATCATCACAGGGGGGTCCCACGCTGGTGTGATGAAACAGGTGGGAGAGGCGGTGCGAGACTTCACCCTGAGCTGCGGCCACAAGGACAGCGAGATTGTCACCATCGGCATAGCCACCTGGGGGACCGTGTACAACCGGGAGAGCCTCATCTGCCCCATGGTGAGCCAGGCAGAGCCAGAGCTGCATTTGCTTTGCCTGTGCTCGGTCTGCTGGGGAAGCCCTGCCAGCTGTTGTGGGAATGGGTGCTTCGAGATGCGCCTGTGGCTGGCAGCCCTGGTGAAACCCAGCTGCGCCAGGAGTGATGGTCCCAGGCCGGTGTTTGCTGAGAAGCCCCTCTACCCTACCCAGTGTCTTCTATAGGTGCTGCCCTTCTCCTGAGAGGACCCTTGTGGGTGTGAGGGCAGGTGGAGCAGAGACAGAGAAGAATGGGGCAAGGCTGACATGAGGACTGCAGGGGGGACACGAATGGCTGTTTGGCCAGAGTGTTCCTGTCCCACAGGCTGGTTGCTCTGGGCACCTGGTGCACCTCTGCAGGCTTCTTCCAGAGTCTCTCCTTCTACATCTTACAGGGTGGCTTTCCAGCAGAGTATGTACTGGATGAGGAGAACCAAGGCAGCCTGTCATGCCTGGACAGCAACCACTCCCACTTCATCCTGGTGGATGATGGGACTCACGGGAGGTATGGGGTGGAAATCCCCCTGAGGACCAGACTGGAGAAGTTCATTTCGGAGCAGACCAAGGTGAAAGGAGGTAACAATGACACATAGCCAGGTCTGAGGCAGGGAAGGGCACAGGGTGGGAGGGGTCATCCATCGGTAAAATCATAGAATGGTTTGGGCTGGAAGGGACATTAAAGCTCACCCAGTTCCAACCCCCTGCCACGGGCAGGGACACCTTCCACCAGACCAGGGTGCTCCAAGCCCCATCCAGCCTGGCCTTGAACACTGCCAGGGATGGGGTAGCCACAGCTTCTCTGGGCACCCTGTGCCAGGGCCTCAGCACCTTCACAGGGAAGAATGTTTCCCTTGTGTCTAACCTAAATCTCCCCTGTCAGCCCAAAGCCATTCCCCCTTGTCCTGTCACTGAAGGCCCTTGTAAAAAGCCCCCCTCCAGATTTCTTGTCTGCCCCTTTAGGCACTGCAAGGCTGGTAATGGGTGCCCATCCTGGCCTCTGTTGAGAGAGGAGGCTGTGGCTTCCCTGAAGGATCCAGGCAAGGAGTTTGAGAGGATTGTCATGATAAATGCGGAACCTGTTTCCTCAGTGATACAAACCAAAGAGCCAACTGATTGACTTATCAGGTCACCAAAGGGTCCCCACACCTTGTGATGCTGGGCTGATCAGGCAGAGTTCTTTATCCCAATGAGCCAGACCGCCGTAAATGATCTTCTGTTCTAATACACATGCACACGCTCCTTTCACATTCACACCTTGCCTTTCACATCCCACTGCTCAGAGGGGACCGCATTCAGGTCCATGGCAGTGTGCCCCACAGGGAAGTGATCCCGGGCTCTGCTTCCCTGCAGGTGTTGCCATCAGGATCCCCATTGTGTGCGTGGTGCTGGAAGGAGGCCCAGGGACGCTCGACGTAAGGAACTACTCCTGCGCAGGGTGCTGCTTTTAGGTGTTGGTGCAAGCATGGTGCCACACCATGGTGCCACACCAGCCGCAGGAGTGCTGCAGAGCAGCAGGGTGGCTCTCAGAGAGGGTCTGCTGGTCTCTGGGCAGAACCAAGGACCAGCCTCCCCCCTCTGTTGCAGACCATCTACAATGCCATCACCAATGGGACCCCCTGTGTGATTGTGGAAGGGTCTGGGCGTGTGGCCGATGTCATTGCACAAGTGGCCAGCCTGCCTGTGCCCAAGATAACCATTGCCTTGATCCGGAAGAAGCTGAGCCTGTTCTTCCGGGACACCTATGAGCAGTTCACTGAGGGCAAAGTGGTGGAGTGGACCAAGAAGGTGAGCCTCGTGCAGGCAGGCAGCTCCTCTCACTGAGCTTGTGGAGATTGAAGGGGACCCCAGGGCTCCTTGCCTGTGAACAGGAAGGCTCCCAGTGTGAAGTTTAGGCTCATCTCTGCCAACCCCCAGCCATGCTCAGCATTGTCCTGGTGGGCACCCGAAGGGCTCAAACTCTGCCCCTCCACGACTGCTCCCTTTGGGCAGAGGTACCATTTGGGATCAACCCCAGCCAGGCTGGGAGATACAGGGGGTCTGCAGGCAACCCAAGAGGAGCAAGGAATTGCCCCACACAGGACAGAGGCTGTGGGAAGCGTCAGGGAGGAGATGCAGCTGCTGATGGCTTGCCCATGGCTCTCCTTGTAGATCCAAGACATAGTGCGGAGCCGGCAGCTCCTGACTGTTTTCAGAGAGGGCAAATATGGCCAGCAGGACGTGGATGTGGCCATCCTTCAGGCCCTGTTCAAAGGTGAGGGGTGGGGAGCTGCCTGGGAGGATGGGGTGAGGTGAATGAGATGGAGGTCACAAGTCACCTCCTGCAGCTGCTTGACTTGTGGGGTCACCAGGGAGGACCCCGAAACTCGTGATGCTGAGCTGACTGGGGAGGGATACTTACCACAGAAGGCCAGGCCTCCAAGGGGGCTTTCAGGTGGTATCTTCTCACCATGTAAACGATCCTCTGTTCTGACACATGCTCTTTGCATGCAGCATCCCGAAACCAGGACAATTTCGGTCGTGAGAACTGGGACTACCAGCTGAGGTTAGCTGTGGCCTGGAACAGGGTGGACATTGCTCGCAGTGAGATCTTCACGGATGACCACGAGTGGAAGGTAAGGCAGTACCTGTGCTACTGCTCCGGTCAGGCTTACAGCTTGTCAGGTCCCATTTGCGGACTGTGGATACTGAGGGTAGCTCAGCTGTGCCTAAGGACAGTGTGTGAGGGCGTTGCTTTCGGACCCTAAACTCCCACTACATTGCCGGGGGTCCTAATCTGTTTTGTTTTCAGATGTGCCCTCAAACATCCAAAGCAGAGGTGAGCACACCCTGCAAATCATTACTTGCAAAGGTCCTATTTGGCCTGTTGTTGTTAACAAAGATAACTGCTATTTTAGACAAAACCGCTGCCTTTTTAAAGACGATCCACCAACCCAGAGCCAAAAATACCTCTTGCTGCTCACAACACATTGTCAAGCTCATCTCATCCAACCTGGTGCTCCGCTGCTTAAACCTCACTAGAGTGGGGCAGTGAGCAGCACAAGCCAGTCTGCCAGCCCACACCGGATCCTGCTGTTGGGAAGTCAAAGCTGAGCAGGGATGTCTGTCCTTTCTGATGGGGCTGTGGGACTTGGAAGGGATTTTCCTGTTTCATTCAACAAGTGAGGCTGTGGCAGCCCCCATACCTTCTGTGGGACTGGGAAGGGCTGGCGGGAACTAGGAACTGTGTAAAGCTACACAGATCGAGAGAGATCCACAGCTTTGTTAGGAAGGGAGGACAAGGCAGGCTCTCAGATTAGCTGGTGCAGGCCAGGGCTGTTACATACACTGCAGTCCTGGACCACTGTGGCTGGTATGAAAAGCTGAAGCTGAAGCCAAGCTGTGTCAGAAGGTCAGCAGGTACCTTCCTGCCAGGACAAACGTGTGCCCCCTTACCCACGGGGCTTGCTTTCACTTCTGGACACACACAGAGGTTGCCTTGGAAAGAAAAACCCCACAAAGGCTGAACTGGGTGACCATCAGGGGCAGGCGGCTGAGAGGAGAGGGCATACTAACCCTATCTCTCAGATGCCCCACAAGCCCCAGTACCTCCCATCTGCACCCTCACACCCAGAAGCACCTTGTGTGCTCAGGGATAAAATCTTCCCCCTGCGTGAGGAGCGGGGTGAAATCCTGCTCTGAGGCCATGGAGACCCTCACCTCTCCTCTGGCCTGCCAGCCCGCAGATCTCCACCCCGTGATGGCGGCTGCCCTGATCTCCAACAAGCCAGAGTTTGTGAAGCTGTTCCTGGAGCAGGGAGTGCGCCTCAAGGAGTTTGTCACCTGGGACACCCTGGTTTACCTCTACGACAACATGGCATCATCCTGCCTGTTCCACAGCAAGCTGCAGAAGGTCCTGCTGGAGGAGAGAGAGCACACGGCCAGCTCCAAGATGCCAAGAATCCAACTGCACCATGTCTCCCAGGTGCTGCGGGAGCTGCTGGGCTGCTCCACACAGCCTCTCTACCCCAAGCCCAAGCACACAGAGCGGCCCCGGCTCTCCATCCCTGTCCCACACGTCAACCTGAATGTACGTATCTCCCGGTGATGTGGTGGCAGGGTTGCATTTGGGAGGGGACTGTGGGCTCAAGAAGCCATCCTGGGGGTTGCAGCTGGGTGTCTGCCTTCTTGCCTGCTCAAGAATCACACTCAAAGTCCCTTAAAGCCCTACCCAAGTCATTTGCCCCCTATTCCAGGTGTGACTCCCACCTTCCTACACCGGCAGCACCGTGTGTCCTTGTGATGCTGGTGGACAGGACCCAGTGGGGTGGGTGCACTGGACAGGCTGGGCACACCCCCACATGATCCTGGCCCTAGAAAAGGTGGCATTTCCAGGCAGCCACCCTGCTTGGCCACCCTGCGATGTGCAGCGAAGGCCCTTCCATGCATGGAGGAAGCAGGCACTCAGGGGTCGGGAGTGGCTTTGTGCTGAGGGGCTGCCTGCTCTCTGCAGCCCCTCGGTGGGTAGCAGCTCTGACCTCGCGTGCCTTGCAGGTCCAGGGCTCAAGTCTCCGGTCCCTCTACAAGCGCTCTGCTGGCCGAGTCACCTTCACCATGGACCCAGTCCGTGACCTGCTCATCTGGGCTGTGGTCCAGAACCACAGGGAGCTGGCAGAAATCATCTGGGCCCAGGTATCACAGCTGTTGGTCCGAGCTGAAAGGCTCAGGTGGAGCCAAACCTCTCAGGCCCAAAAGGAAAGATTGCATCTGCTGGGATTTGTGACAGCAGGCGAGCCGGCCCATGGCAGTGCCCAGGCCCGACCCACAGCCAAATGTTGAGCCTGGTGTTCATCCCCAGCCACACCATGAGGCAGGATCCCCCCCTTCCCAGCCAAGGATGCCCCGTCCCTGGCAGTGTTCAAGGCCAGGAAGTTGGACGAGCTTTGATAAACCTGGTCTGGTCAGAAGTGTCCCTGCCCATTGCATGGGGTTGAGCCTGCATGATCTTTAAGGTCCTTTCCATCCCAAACGATTCCGTGATTCTATGATGCTATGAAAATACATGCTGTAGGCAGAGGTGATGGGTTGGGCCAGAAGTGTGCTCTTCCTTCCGAAACCTGAGAGAGGGTTCAGTACACTGCAGGCAGGACACAGGGGTACAGTAGCTGGAGAAGGCTTCCCCCCATAAACAGCACCCCAGTTCAAACACAGAAGCAGTGTGGCTGGCGGCATAGTGACCGTGCCGTGCAGTCACACTGTCCCATCACCCAAGGCTTTCCACGAGGAGAGCATGCTTAACCCCAGATTCCCCATGGCAGTGGGTTTCCTACTGCCCCTGCACCCAGAGAGGAGCACAGCTCACAGCAAGCTGTCCACGCTGAGCGGCAGTCTGCCTGGGACATCCTGCTTCCTTCCCTGTGGGCGCTGCGGAGGGCTTGGCAGGACTACTGGGACCTGCAGGACAGGGCGCAGATCCCCATGCTCTCTCTGGCCCCTCTGCTCCAGAGCCAGGACTGCACGGCGGCCGCGCTGGCCTGCAGCAAAATCCTGAAGGAGCTGGCCAAGGAGGAGGAAGACACGGACACCACGGAGGACATGATGGCTCTGGCTGAGGAGTATGAGCAGAAGGCAATCGGTGAGCAGGAGGGGACCAGCAACGCGGAGCTGCTCTCGCACCCTGCGGGGAGGGCTGGCTGGCTTTGTGCAGGAGGTGTCTGGGTGAGCGGTGTCTGTGGTCAGTGATGCCAAATGGGGATCCCCTCATCAGGGTTGGGGTGGTGGAGCTGCGAGCACTGTGCCTGGGTGGTGGTGGGAGCACAGAGGGTGCCACTGAGTGGTGTAATGTCCAGATCCTGCTGGAAAGGGTGGCTCTGTGGGCACCTTGCTGAGCACCAAGATGGTCCAGCAGCTCAGTCGTGTCTCCCTGGTACCTGCCTGGCCAGGCGTGTTCACAGACTGCTACCGCAAGGATGAAGAGAGAGCCCAGAAGCTTCTCACCCGTGTCTCTGAGGCGTGGGGGAAGACAACCTGCCTGCAGCTGGCGTTGGAGGCCAAGAACATGAATTTTGTGTCCCATGGGGGGGTCCAGGTGGGTTCGCAGCAGTGGTGCATGGAGGGGAAGTGCCTAAGTGTCCCCTGCCGCTGATCCAGGGCTCCTTGTTGGCAGAAGTGGGGCTCTGTCCTTCAGCCCCTCTCTGACAGGCAGGCAGGCTTGCTCCTGTAACCAGATCCTCCCTCCTCACAGGCCTTTCTAACCAAAGTCTGGTGGGGGAAGATGTGTGTGGACAACGGGCTTTGGCGGGTTATTGCGTGCATGTTGTTCTTCCCACTCCTCTGCACCGGCCTCATCGCCTTCAGGTACTTCTCGCTGCTGGGGCATGCGTGCACCAAGGCATGGATTTCCTCCAGCCTCGCCCTGCAGCTGGCTGGGAGAAACTGCTGTGGCATCTCCCTGGGCAGCTGAGCCCCTCTTCCTCACAGGGAGAAGAGGCTGCAGCCAATGGGCTGCCTGACACGGCTCCGAGCCTTCTTCACAGCGCCTGTCGTCATCTTCCACATGAACATCCTCTCTTACTTCACCTTCCTCCTGCTCTTTGCCTATGTCCTGATGGTTGACTTCCAGCCGGTGCCATCCTGGTGGGAGTACCTCCTCTACTTCTGGCTCTTCTCCCTGGTGTGCGAGGAGACCCGACAGGTACGGGGCAGGCAGAAGGAGGGGCTGAGAGGAGGTGAGGTGAGGGAGAGAGACACCCTCTGTGTGCTTACGGAAGGTCCTGTGTAGCTCATGCTCCTAAGTTGCTTCTTATGTCACCATCCCTTCACAGAGGTCCCAGCACAGGGGACTGCCAGATCCCCCCATCTCTGAGGCCAGAGAACCTTCTTGGCTGTGTCTGGCCTGGCCAGGTACCTGTAGAAAGACATGCTGTTTTGAGCTGAAAGCGTTAGGAGCTGGAAGGACCACCTCTTTCCTTGGGCATTTATTCTCAGGCTTTGCTTGATATTCAGTTTGCTTCGACATCTCAGTGCCTTTCTTCATCTGACTAAAGGGACTGTAGTGACAGGACAAGGGGTAACGGGTTAAAACTTAACGGGTTAAAACTTAAGCAGGGGAAGTTTAAATTGGATATAAGGAGGAAATTCTTTCCTGTTAGGGTGGTGAGGCACTGGAATTGGTTGCCCAGGGAGGCTGTGAGTGCTCCACCCCTGGCAGTGTTCAAGGCCAGGTTGGACAGAGCCTTGTGTGGGATGGTTTAGTGTGAGGTGTCCCTGCCCATGGCAGGGGGGTTGGAACTAGATGATCTTGAGGTCCTTTTCAACCCTAACTATTCCATGATTCTATGATTCTATAAAAAGCCCCTTATCTTTGCCTATCCCCATGCTCCTGCTATATCCCTGTAGAAAAGGTTAACTTTGGGTAAGCAAGAGGGTCCAGTGATGGCCAGCACATCTGTGCGGTCCCTCCCCACTACAAGGCACGTGAGTATCTAACAAGGCTTTCACTGAAATACCAATTCCTCTTCTCTTCCCAACAGCTATTGTATGATCCAGACGGGTTTGGGGTTGTGAAAATGGCTTCCCTGTACTTCAAGGACTTCTGGAATAGGTTGGATATCTGCGCCATCCTAGTCTTTATCACAGGGCTGACTTGCAGGTGAGTTGCAGAGCCGCTTGTGGCTCAAGCCACAGCTGCGGGCTACAAAACCAATGTGAGATTTGTGAACATTTTTTAATTGCAATATCTTCAAAGGCCAATGAGGATGGCTGCCCAGGGAAGTGAACAGGCTGCCCAGAGCCACTGTCCATGGAAGTGTTCAAAAACGTGTAGATGAGGCCCTCGGTGATATGCTTTATTGGTGGTCTTGGCAGTGCTGGGGGAATGGTTGGACTTGATGATCTCAAAGGTCTTTTCCAAACTGGTTGGGAAGCTCACTGGTACTGCAGAAATGTGATGCTGTGAGATCAGAGAAACCCCAACACTGGTGGCACTGAGATGTTCGCTTTCCTCTCTTCCGTGCCCAGGCTGATCCCGTCAACTTTATATCCTGGGCGCATCATTCTGTCACTGGCTTTTACCATTTTCTGCCTGCGTCTGATGCACATTTTCACTGTCAGTAAAACGCTGGGGCCCAAGATCATCATTGTGAAGCGCATGGTGAGAGCCGTCCTCCATCCGGCAGGGATGATCAGCTACAGCAGCTGGATGCCTGCCACCAGTGTCACCCTAATCTGATCCTGGAGTGGGGCTTGCTCCAAGACACAGTTTTGCTTCCCCTTTGTTTTTTGCAGATGAAGGATGTCTTCTTCTTCCTCTTCCTGCTGGCAGTGTGGGTTGTGTCCTTTGGGGTTGCCAAGCAGGCCATCCTTATTCACAACGAGGAGCGTGTGGAGTGGCTTTTCCGCGGCGTGGTCTACCACTCCTACCTGACCATCTTTGGGCAGATTCCCTCCTACATCGATGGTAAGGAACACTGGCCTGTGACTGCATGTGGCACGACCGGAGTGGCTGTGACAAAGCTTAGGAGTACCAAGCTCATGCTGCAGCATGCCCAGCTCCTGCCTTGTTGGCCCATGGAAGTCATGCACAGGGCTCCTCTCCAGGAACAACATCAGGCCAGGAGGGAGCGATGACAGGGCATGGGGATGGAGCCCTGCTCCACCACACATTGGTGGTATTGTTGCCACCAATGCAAACCCAGGAAACGCACCTGCACAAGCAGTCAAGAGAGCACACTAGCAAAGGCACAGGACCACAGGTCTATCCAGCTCAGTGCCACGGCTGCAAAGCTGGTGGCAGTGAGTGGAGGACCTGGCATGATGCAGATCTGAGGTCAGATCTGTGTCTGGTGCTAAGCTCCCTTGATGCTGGCCTCTTTCAGAGAGCACAGGGTGCTCCCTGAGACACCACAGGGGTTGACTGCCATGAGTCATGCTGTGCTCCTTTGCAGGCGTCAACTTCAATATCGACCAGTGCAGCCCCAATGGGACTGATCCCTACAAGCCCAAGTGCCCAGAGACAAATGAGGACAACAAGAAACCCATCTTCCCAGACTGGCTGACAGTCATCTTGTTGTGCCTGTACTTGCTCTTCACCAACATCCTCCTTCTCAACCTCCTCATCGCCATGTTCAAGTGAGTCTGACCTGGCCCCATGGGCCTGACAGTGAAGCCTTGTTTGCAGGTGTGGCCATGGCCAGGGCACTGCACACTGAGAAAGCACAATGAGGGTCCTGGGGCACATGCTGACCAGAGCATAGGAGTGCTCTGAGGGGGGCTATAGATATGGTGGAAGCAGCAGGTGCAGGCCAGGGCTGAACAGGGAGCCTGGTATGAGCTGGGGCACTATACAGACAGTATATGCCCTCTCAATCCCATGGCATGGCTGACACCGGGGCTCTGCCCCAGCTACACCTTCCAGCAGGTCCAGCAGCACACGGACCAGATCTGGAAGTTCCAGCGGCACGACCTGATTGAGGAGTACCACGGCCGCCCGCCTGCGCCTCCACCCTTCATCCTCCTCAACCACCTGCAGATCCTGGTCCAGCGAGGCTTGCTCCGCCGGCCAGCCACGTGCCACAGGCAGCTCAGTGAGGACCAGCATCTCCCCTCCTGCCCTTCGCCCCTTTCCTGGTGCATGGCACTATGCACCAAAGCACACGGCTTGGTGTCTGGGCTGTGTTACTGGGGTTTGGGGTGCCCAAGGGTCTGACAACTCCTTCCCGGGGCAGAAGAGAAGCTGGAGAAGAACGAAGAAGCTGCCCTCCTCTCCTGGGAGATGTACCTGAAGGAGAATTACCTGCAGAACCAGCAGTGCCAGGAGAAGCAGAACACAGAGCAAAAGATCCGAGATATTGCACAGAGGTACCAGCATTCCTGAGATAGGGACATACTTCGGTCCTCCAGCGTCCCAGGCAGGGAGGAGATGGGATCAGAGCCAGGGTGGCTGCTGAGGGGGTTCCTGTCTGCACTGTCCCTCCAGGGTTGACATACTGGCAGAGCTGCTGCACTTGGACCGGGTGAAGAGGACGGGGCTGGTGGAGCAGAGGCTGACCTCTCTGGAAGACCAGGTGAGGCAAAAGCTGAGCAACTCCGTAAGGAAAGTGGGGTTTTCTAGGGGCTCAGTCAACGGACCCGGAGCGCAAGAGAGAGCTCCTTTGAATCAATGCCCCTTCAGACAGGAACAGGGTGCCCGGAGAAGCTGTGGCTGCCCCATCCCTGGCAGTGTTCAAGGCCAGGTTGGACAGGGCTTGGAGCAACCTGGTCTAGTGGGAGGTGTCCCTGCCTGTGGCAGGGGGCTGGAACGGGGTGAGCTTTAAGGTCCCTTCCAACACAAACTGTTCTGTTGTTCTGTAAAGACAATAACATCTGAGAGAAAAAGGGTTATGGGAAATGTTCTGTTTGATTCCAAAATGAACAGGATGAAGGTGCAAAGTGCTGGGATAAGCCTCTTGCTCCCACGGTCACCTAAGCAGTTAGATCTGACGCAGCCCTTCTTATCCCAGGAGGACCCTCCAGACCTCTGGACATGGGGCACTCTCTGTCCCCTCCCTGTGGAGCTGTTCCACACGAGCAGGGAGCCTGGTGTGCGGGGAGGGTCTGGGGGGTGACCGTCTGCTCTCACACACAGGTGCATCAGAGCGCACAGGCCCTCAGGTGGATAATGCAGGCGCTGCAGGACCACGGATTCAGCGCGGGCGAGGATGTGCCCTTTGCAGGTAAGCGGAGACCATCTCCATCCCAGCAGCACCGGGGGAGCCCAGGGGTCAGCAGCATCCCCATGGGGAGCCCAGCCAGCCCCCTCAGCAGAGCCACAGTTCACAGCACCAGGCTCAGCACCCTGCTTTGCTGGCCCTCACTGTCTGTGTCTGCCTCACAGGCTCAGGAAAAGCCTTGGAGACGAAGGAGTTTGACCTGGAGAGGAAACCCGAGGAGAGCCAGTCCCCGTACCATGTGCTTGCCCGAAACCTGCTGTACCCAGGGTCCCACACCCGCCGCTTCCCTGTGCCGGATGAGAAGGTGCCCTGGGAGGTAGGAGCTGTGGTCCTGGGCAGCAGGGCTGGTACGGGGCACCATGGGGCAGATCCTTACGGTGGTGGGAAGAACAGACCCCGTGTCACACCTGAGCTCCTGTTGTTCCCAGCCCTCGGACAAGGGGCTTCCTGGAGCAGCTGCTGAGACTGCCAGGGAGAAGGGGAGGTGAACAGGCATAGTTCCTTCTGGGATCTGGGGCGCTAGGGATACCTGATGGTGCTTGGTTAGGAAGCAGAGGGTACAGCCACCTCTGCATTTCCTGAGTCAGGTCTGGCTCATGGTCAGGGACAGATCTGACACTGGCTTCCACAGGGGCATGAGTGAGAGGCACCAACCCCCCAGCCAGGACCCTGAGCTCAGTCCCCAGGCAGGGCCTGGAGCCCTACATGCCTCAGGAGGTGATGCCACAAGCTGGGCAGAGGATGGGACTGGGGCAGAAAGTGTCTCCAGGGGCCCTGATATGCCATATGCTCTGCAGGTGGACTTTGCACTATACGACCCTCCCACTTACTCTGCTGAGCACAAGGACATGGCTGTGCAGGACCCGTTCAGCCTGTGAGTGTTCCCCTGTGGCTCCCTCCTCCTCTGCCCCTTCCCCCGGATGGCACAGCCAGCCCTGCCTGCCGGGCTGCCTCCTGTCCCCCAGCTCCTTGGAATCTCTCCTGAAGATCAACTACAACACCATGGACGGGCTGATCGACCGGCAGAGCTTCCATGGCCTCTACACTGTGCAGGATGGGCTGCCTTTGTGAGTGCATCCATCATGGGGGCAGGTGGGCTTAGTGGGAGATGGGGTGCCAGGTTGTAGGCAAAGCACCAGGGAGACAGAGGATTCAGTATGGCCTAGATGCACTCATCCCTTTCCCACTTCCCTACAGGTAATGGTGGGGCAGGGATAGTGGCATGCGTCATCCTCATGACTGTTCCCACCTTGCCCCTCAAAAAACTCCAGTGTCCAGAAGAGGTGCAGTGCACTGGTGGGAAATCTGGGGAGCAGTACAGGGCTTTTATCAGCATGATGGGTGCACACATGGTCCCCGTCACCATCGCAGCATACTCGCTCTCTTCCTGTCAGGAACCCCATGGGCAGGACGGGCCTGCGAGGCCGAGGGAGGCTGCACTGCTTTGGTCCCAACCATGCCCTGCACCCCATCGTGACCCGGTGAGTGTATGAGGGCAGAGAGGTGTCCTGCTCCAGGACAGAGCTGGGGAGGCGGCGTGGAAAAGGGGGCACAAAGCCATTGGAGAGAGACCAGGACCTGGCAAAACCCACCCCTGCCCTTTCAACCACTGCTGAGCAGGGGGGAGCTGAGTCCAGCTGCAGCACAACAGGGGCCTCTCTCACAGGTGGAGGAGGAATTTGGATGGGTCCATTATAAGGAAGAGCCTGAAGAAGATGCTGGAAGTCCTTGTAGCGCAGTACCCGCTGTCGGATGTCTGGGCTCTGCCTGGGGTAAGAGCTGGTAGAAACTAGCTGATTTGGAAGGGTCTGGGGAGATGGGGCCAGCTGAGAGCTGGATGTCCTGCAGAAAAGGGAGGAACACAGGCAGGAGATACAGCCTTGTCCAAGGAGGTACCTCTGCCCTTCCTGCAGAGCATCTGCCAGCAGGGCTGTGCTGCCAGTGGTGCTGGGTGAGCGGCGGTCCTGTTACAGACCCCCACCCTGACCCACTGCCTCCTGCTTCTGCCCCATGGCTTCAGTTCTCACATGTCATTCATGTGGGCATGTGAAGCCATTGGCATAGAGTCCTCCAAGAGAAAATTCCAGGGGCTGAATCAGGCAAACTCAGATATCTGCCTGGGCACAGCTGAGGACTTCTGGTGGGTGAGGGAGGGGAAAAGGGAAGGAAAGAGGAATCACTGCTGCTTGCTCCCCCCACCAGAGCTTGTGGCATCTTCTGCAGTGGTGGCAACTGCCTGATGGCCAGGCTGGTGCCAGTGAGGAGGTTGGGCTGGGCTAATGGCAGGTTGCACGTCTGACACCTGCTTTGGCACAGGGCTCACTGGAGCCGGGTGAGACGTTGCCACTGAAGCTGAAGTGGATCCTGCGCCGGGAATTCTGGCCCCAGTTCCAGAACTTGCTGAAACAAGGCACTGAGGTGGGAGCATGTGTGTGTCCCAGTGGTACAGAGACATGTGGGCATCACAACAGTAAAGGGACATGTGGGCATCATGGTGCTACAGGGGCACATGGGTGTCCCCAGGGTACAGGGGCAGGATGCATCACCCCTTGGCCAGTGCTCCCACTGGGGAGGGATGACTCGGGGAGGTGGAAACACACTATAATAGTCTCACACCATGCACGCAGGCAGCTCAGGGATCATGGGGATGGGCCGCACACACCAGTGTCTGTGCCTGCTGTGACTGCTCTCCACAGCTCCAGCTGCAGTGGTAACAGGGTGCTGATCTCTAGAAGAGCAAACGATCTGTGGCACAATGCCCCACCACTGCCTGTGGGTTCACCTAGATAGGTACTAAGGCCTCTGCTCATGTTGCACTCCTTCACTGTGCGCAGGTACACAAGGGGTATCTCGACGACCCCCGTAACACAGATAACGCCTGGGTTGAGACAGTCGCTGTCAGTGTGCACTTCAACAGCCAGAACGATGTGGAGATGAAGCGGCTGAACTCGGTATGGGTCTTTCTGCAACTCCCTGACCCAGCTCTCTGGGGAGCCACATCTCCAGACCCACATCTCAGCCTCATCAGGACTGGGGTTCTCCAGCTGCATGCAGTGGAAGAAGCACGTGGGGATGAATATGGGGTGACACTGCAACAGGGGCCCCAAAAAGAGAGGGCTGGGGACTGGAGGTGCAGTTGGGCATGTCTGGCATGGCTCCTCACTGGCAGTGCATACATCGTGCCTCTGGTCCCCTTCTAGTTCCTTCAGGGCTGTGATCCGGAGCTGTGCATCCGCTGGCAGGTGCTGGACAAGAGGATCCCCCTGCACGCAAACCACAAGAAGCTCCTGCACAAGGTCTCAACTCTCCTTGATGCCTACTATTGAGTTCTCAGACACAGGCCAGGGCTCCTGCTGCCCCAGACCAGGGTTTGGTTGGGACCTGCAGCCCTACCCCAGCTCACCTGTGAGACTGGAGACCAGGTACTTTGGTTGCCTCCATGAATGTACATTGCAGGTCTCTGGGACAAAAACTGTCCTCTCCCCACTAGCCGGGGACAGGGGCTGTCTGGGCAGTGCCTACACAGCATCCCAGTCACCTGAGCCACCAGGATCAGCCCCAGCCTGTGTCTTGGTGCTTCCACATCAACCACAGCACTAGCCCAGGGCTTGGGCCAAGCAGAGCCACAGGGCTGTTCCTGCAAGGTGTTCCTTCTCTCAGTTCCCACGTGTGCTTTGCTCCAGTGTGGGCACTGGGGACTTGTCAATCCCAACCACACCTCTATACAGGACATCCATAGGGCACCTCTGCTCCCTTGCTCCTGCTCTGCACCCTGGAAGCCCTATCACCACAGCTCCTGGAGGACTGCCCTGGAGAAGGATTGGGAACTTTCACACCTAAAGGTCCTAGCTGTCATGCAAGTCAGTCCTGTGGCAGCTGTCCCCATATCTCTGGTTGCTCAGACATAACAACATGGTTGTGATGTGTGATCCAGCACTTGTGAAGGTGTGAGCTGCTCTTGGCTTATGTACCCGTGGCTTCATAGCTTCACAGAGGTCCAGTCCCCATGTCCCATACTGTTATGTGATCCTGCATGTGTATGCTGAGCACCATGTTGTAGCTGAACTTCCTGCTGTCTGAGCCAAGGCACCAGCTAAATGTCACCTGCCTGCCCCATCCCCTTGTGCACATGGATGGAAAGGGACAGCTTGCTGGGACCCAGGTGATCCATACCCTGCAGTCCCTTGGGCAGCTAAAAACAGGAGAGAGGACATCATTTTGTCCATCCCAGACATCTCTGCTCTCAAGGGGTCTTTCACTCACTTGTTTTGTGCCTGCCATGGGAGAACAAGGCACAGTGGAGACATCTCTCGACAGCCAAGACCAGCCCCATGGTGGCATATTATACCTGGGACTGCTTGGGGTGGGATCGCAGTTCCCCCACCCTCTCCCAATGGATCAGATACTGGCCAGCCAGGGCTATTCTTCCGCACTGGTGTCCACCACAGCACAACTGTGGTTTCACTGGTGACGCACTGGGGCTTGGTGAGGGAGGGGTGGGTGTCAGACTGGCAATTTATTCAACCCAGCTCAATAAACCACGTATTAAACAACTAAAGGCTTGCGGTCCGTTATGGTGTTTGATCAGGGAGCATTCCTGGGGGCCGTATTCGGAGCACACTTCCAAAATGAGCCCAGTTGGAGTGCTCCTGTTGCACAGACTCACTCTGCTTGCAGAATCATACTCCCAGTACTCGCTGCAGAGGTGACAGGACACATTTTGAGTCAATTTGAGGAGCTGCTGGAAAACAAGCTGTGTGCCAAAGCAGTGGCACCGTGCCTTCTCCCATTGCTCTTGGCCTGCTCAATGTCTGCTCATGGTCGCCCACCACCATGCTGCGCGGAGGGCCAGGGGAATGGCTGGGCAGGGAAGAGGCAATCGCTCCTTACAGCAGCTGATAGAGCTTCCAGCCCTGCAGCCCTGAACCGGAGCCCTGCTGCAGCCGAACGAGCACCACCCAGTCACGGCGCCGAAGGGCTCCGCGCTGCCACTCGCGCGGAGCCCCCGCGGCTGTGCTGCCCGTGTCCCCGCCGCCCCTCCGCCACCTCCCGCTCCTCCCGCTTCCCCGCGCCGCCCCGGTCCTCCCCCCGCGCCGCCCCTGCGCCGCCCGGTGCCGTCCCGCGGCCCCGGCGGGAGCAGCCGCAGCAACAAGTGGGGCCGGTGCTTGGCCCGCTGCCGGAGCCGGGGCCGCGGCCGAGCCGCCGTGCACCGCAGCCGCAGCCGCAGCGGAGCGGAGGTGCCCCGGCCGAGCCGGTAAGGGACCCCGGGACTGCCGGGGCGGCGCGGAGGGGCGGAGGGGTCGGTTCTGCTGCGCGGAGCTCGGCGGGGCCCCGGATTCGCAAGCCCGTGGCTCGGGAAGGTCCGGCTGCGAGCCCCCGGGCAGGGCATGAGCGCGGGTCGGGGCTCTCTATCGCCCTGCACAGGCTGGGGTCGGGCTGGGCGGCCGCGGTCCCCCGGAGCCCTTCCAGGGACGGGAGCAGGCTCTGGTGGGCGGGGGGAGTCAGCATGGCAAAGTGCATCCCTGCTTCCTCCTCCAAGAGACGGGGCTGGCAGACCCCGGCACCGTTTGCAGGGCCAGTGAGATTCCCAGGCAGTGTGACTTAATGTCCCCTGGAAGAGTCCACTGCACAGTCCCACACCCCTGGGCAGGTACACAGGCAGGTTCACTGGCAGCATCCCTCAGGTATGAGCATCCCCTGAGTGGTACCCTGAGGGTGCTCATACCCGAGGGATATTGGTGCCTGAAGCATGCTCTTAGCAGAAGAATGCCGTTAATCGGGAGGATGCTGTTACCAGGGGGATGCCTATATAAGAAGGATGCTGGCACTAGGGGAATAGGGGTATAATAACTTGGTGCCCAGCTAGTTTTCATAAGATAATAAGAAGATAATAATCCATCAGATTTCCTGATGAAATCACCATGGACAATTTCACTCCAGGGTGAAAGGCTCCCTGAGCTGGCCAGGGTCCCGTTCCCCATTCCCGGCCCCCCCCCCCCCCCCCAACTTTCCCCTCCGTGGGGCTCTCTTCCCCCCAGCCTGGCCAAGAAAGCAGGAGAGGTGCAAGTAGCACATAAAGGCAGAGGAAAGAAAGCCCATGTACTTCACCTCCCTGTCTCATTCCCAGCAGCCCTATGGTGGCCATGGGGCTCCCAGATCACCCCCTTTATTGTGATAGTCAGTGGCTCCTCTCTTAAGCTCCAGCTTCCTAAGTAAGGCTGTTAAACCATACTCTTTGTTTACTTTAAAAACCAAAACCACCTCCAACCCCCTGCTTCAGCAAAACCCTTGGAAATGTGGCGTGAACGAGCTCATGGACCAGATGGGGAAAGCAGAACTCCACATCTTGTTATTTAAACCCTGGTGGTGATTAAGCCAGCCTGATAACACAGGGAATCTGACTCATCTCTTTTTTTTAACATTCGGGGTTGGAGAGGTAGGAATTCACTGCTGCTGTTCTCCAGCAGCAAAATCACTGCATCCCACGTGGAAACTGGCAGCAGGCTGGGGCACAGGTACCTAGGCCATGCCCACCTCGACACCCACATCCTGCAGCACTCACTGCCTGCCTGGGTGGCCTCTGCTGAAACGGGGCAAGAGGGGAGGGGTTTTTAACCTGTGCAGCTCTATGTCTTAAGCCAAATTAAGATGTCCTGGAAAAGATGGTGGAGGATATCATTCCACCCTTGTTTTCTGGGCTCCTGAGCCCAGCCTCTCACCGCTTTGCCAGGACGCATTACACATGAGACATAAGTGGCATTCCAGGAAATAATGCCGTGTCATATCCCCTCCGCCCTCTGCTTCCCTCCAGCAATGGGAGAGGCGTTGCAGGAGCACAAAGGAGCCGCCTTGCTGCCCAGGAGCTGCTGCAGCCGCCGGGGAATCGCCAGCAGCCATGTCGAGCTGCCTGGGTGCAAGATGACCCTCACGACTACGCCGGCAGCCAGCGTGGCCCAGGCTTTCTTTTACCTGCTGCTGTGTGTCCCCTGGGGCAGCTCCTGCCCCCCAAGCTGCCAATGCACAGAGCGGGCAGGGGCGAAGGCCGTCCTCTGCAGCTCCCGGCACTTGGAGGAGATCCCAAAGGACATCCCCAAAGACGCAGTGTTCCTCAAGCTGGATGCCAACAGCATCACCAGGATCCCCAGCAATGCCTTCAGGCACCTCTCCCACCTGGAGGAACTCGATCTCTCCAGGAATGCCATTGAGAAGATCGACAGGGCGGCTTTCAAAGGGGTGGCTGCCGGGCTGCGTACCCTCGACCTCTCCAGCAACCGCATCCGCAGCATCCCCAAGGAGGCCTTGCTGGCACTCAATGCCAAGCTCCGGCTGGCCAACAACCCCTGGCACTGCGAGTGTGCCTTGCAGGAGGTGCTGTGGGAAGCACGGCTGGACCCCGACTCCGTCCAGGACATCACCTGCCACACGGCCCCAAGGGAGGAATACGTGGGCAAGCCGCTGCTCCAGGTCCTGGATGCCGGCGTCAACTTCTGCAGCGTGCGCCAGAGGACCACGGATGTGGCCATGTTCATCACCATGTTTGGCTGGTTCGCCATGGTCATTGTCTATGTGATCTGCTATGTCCGGCACAACCGCGAGGACACCTGCAAGCATGTGGACTACCTGAAGTCACTGCCAAGCACCCAGGGCCATGCCGAGACCACCAGTACTGCCCTGTAGCGCAGGACTGGGGCATCCCTTTCCCAGCTTCTTTGCAGAGAGCCAGCAGCAACCTGGTGGTCCTCAAAGCTTCTCGATGGGATTTTGCAGTGTTTGCTCCAGTCCTGCAAATGAGTGCCACTGACTTTGCCCCTCCCAGTGGTGGTGGACTGAGTGTGAGCAAATGGCATGGGGAGGGATGCTGGAGACACTCCATGCAGACCTGTCGATGGAGCCCAGGCTCCTGGGGAAGACTCTCCTACACACAGATCACTTCTCCCCTGCCAGGGCTGGGCTCACAGGGAAAGCAGTCCCAGCCACATGCTTGTGGTCCATATGGTTCGGAGAGAACAAGACCCTGGGAGAGACAGATGAAGGCAGGGGCTCTTGTGGACCTCCAGGAAGACCCTGGGGCCTGGGATGCAGAGGGAGGGTAGCTTTGTGTGGCAGGATCACCCTGTCCTGGCTCCAGTGAGGGACCAGCCTTGCAGAGAGCATGACATCAGGCCCAGCCACCATACAGCATCTCAGCAGCCTCTGCCTGCCAGCAGCAACCTGGGGGTGATGACCCAAACCTTTGATTTCTCAATAAAACCCTACAGGTAGGAAAAGCCTTGGGGTTTGCACTGCACTGGGAGCTGGGCATCCAGGAAGTGCGGTGGTGCTTGAGGGGTTTGCACTTGTCCTAATTCAATCTGTCCCAGACCAGACCAGCCTAAATCCAATGTACCAGTGTGACTGCCGTTAAGCTACATCCCCTCTACCCTCACCCCAGTCTGCTTTGAGCAGGGGCCAGCTGGCCATATCCTGCCTCTGCATCTCGCCTGGTGCATCTTGCCTTATCCCATCCTTGCTCAGGGCCACATCAGAGACACAGACACTGCTCATGGCTCAGCGCAGCGGAAGCAAATGAAGTTCTGCCTTGATTTACAAGCAAGAAATGGACCTTCCCATCAGAGCCAACGGCAGCCACAGCTGAGCTGGGGAAACAGGGAGCTCTGCAGGGTCTGCCTGTGGAGGCTCTTCCAAGCTTGCACCCCGGGGCAGCTCAGGCCGTCACCCACCCAGCCCTTTCCTGGGGGGCTGGAACCTTCTTCCAGCAGGGCCAGGGAAGGCTGAGCAATGCCTGAGCCAGCCGGGAAAGGCAGAGGGTCCTCGGGGGAGAAGCAGAGGGGCACCCTCACCCCAGCACGCTACTGTGCTCAGGACCACCTCATCTTCATGGCGCATGGGCATGGCCCCGTCTTGCTCAGGGATGGCTTGTTGAATGGAGGGAAGCCTCTGCAGAGCAGCTCAGACACCTGCAGCTTGCCTGTGGGATGAAGGCTGGGTGCACAGAATTTATTAGAGCTCTGGTTAAGCAGAAGAGTCCCCCAGAAAAGCTGCGGGAACAAAAAGAGGCCAAGATTTCACCTGGAGCAGTTTTGGGACTTTCCCATGCCCATGGTAGCTGGGCTTGTCCCAGTGCACAGCAGGCCTGCTCGGGAGTCACTAACCTCATACAAAGGGTGCAGTGTCAAACCCGACGGGTCCTCAGCAGCATCGCAGCCCCAGGCGCTGGGCAGCCAGAGCCAAGCCCACAGCCACCGTTTCCCCCCCATTTCTCACGTGCCATTTCCTCCCCTCGCCATGCACCCACCCTGGCAGCACAGGCGTCTGCTCAATGCTCAGCACACAGGTGGGCAGCACAGCATTCTGCTCAGCCTCTTCCCCGCGAGCTCTGGACACAACCAATGGCACTTGGGTCCCTCCTGGCTGGGGTGTGCCAAGCACTGGGTCCCAGCGAGCCCCAGGAAGCACCTGGGCACCAGGACCCCTGTGTAGGATGTAGCTCTGGAGCACGGCAGGAAAGCTTGCCCAGGACAAACAGCACCAAAGCAGGGTCGCAGCCGCTTTGCCAGCCCTGGACAAGGCTGCAGGGAGCCCTGGAGCTCCCGTCCTCCTCCTTCGCGTCCTGTGGAGCACACAACCAGCCAGCCGCAGGGCTGATCCCACGCCGTTCCCGGGCTCCGTGGTCCATCTTCACCTCGATGCACAGCTCACCCCAAACCTGGCAATGAGCTGAGCATATCTCCGCCACCTCAGGTGGTTTTCAGCTTGAGCACCTTGGAAAGGGGCTCCTTGGCACTGGTGTAGAGGAGGTAGGAGCCCTCAGCAGTGTGAAATGCCTCCCAGTCTCTACAGCCGACAGTGGGGAGGTGGTGAGCCGCTACGAAGCCTTCATAGCCTTGCCACCTGCACAGGGAGGGCAGTTAGCGCTTGGGGCACAAGCTGGGCACTGGAAAGGGGGCAGGAAGGCTGAGCCATGGGGTTGGCATCTCCCACCTCCCTGCTGTGGTTCAGGGTGGGAAGTCCTTCACTGGGACTTCTCATTCTACAATTCTATGATTCCTGCCCAGAAACCTCCCCAGAAACAGGGAGCAGACCTACCTGTCCACCTCTGTCAGATGCAGCAGCATCTGCAGAGGTTGCCCCTGTGCTGGGCTCCCGGCAGGTCTGTTCCTGCTGGGAACAACCACCCAACCACCCAGCCCTGCCCTCCTCCCGCAGCAGTACCTGTATATAATGCTGTTAACGGAGAAGGTGAAGCCATCAAAGGAATTTGCTACCACCAGAAAAGAGTCGTCTCCCACCGAGAAGAACTCCCAGTCCAGGGCACTGGGGACGAAGCAAGCAGAGGGGCAGGTGAGGTGGCCGCTCCATGGCCAGCTGAGGAAGGGACTGCGTGTTGCAGAGCTGAGCCCATCCCACACCAACCTCTGCCACTCTGGTGGTACACAGAAGACTCTGCCCTTCCCAAGCTGCTGCTGAAAGGAAGTGCACCCTTGCTCCCAAACTCAGGGCCTTCTCTCACTTCCCACTGGGATTTTGTGCCAAGGACCTGTCACCTATTCCTCTTCCCACCAGCCTTAGTCCCTGGCAACATCCAAGCATGAATCCTTCAGGAGGCCTCCAGGTTGCTCAGGGGAAGGATGTGACTGAGGAACACCCTGATTCTTTGCACAGGTACCTGTAGGTGAGGAGGTCCTGGAACTTGACAAACATCTGGGCAGTGACGTTCAGCTCATAGATGGAGGAGTTGATGGCATAGAAGTTGGAGGGTGCTGGCATCCCGCTGTCATAGCTGTGGCTGTTTGCAACAGCCAAGAAAACTCTGTCCCCGATACGAAACACCTCCCAGTCAGCAGCACCAAAAGTCTGGGGAAGGAAAACACATGAGAAGCTGGATATGGACAAGCCTTTGAAAGCCAAGGATGCTGCAAGGTGTGGGGAGCTCTGCTGGAGGAAGTTACCCACCCCTAAAGGGAAAATATAAGCCTTGCTCTGTCAATCCTTAAGGGAGAATCAGTAGGAAAGTACCACTGCCTTTCCAGAAGTCTGAAGAGCATCTGTCTTTGTAATTATCCCCTAGCTAGTCCGAACACAAAGAGGGGCTGAGGAATAGTGGTTGATCAGGGGCCAAGGCTTACCAGGATAGACTGGAAGAGCTGGAAGGAGCCACTGAGCCAGATGTAGATGTGTGAGTAGATCTTCGTGGATGTGCCATTGAATGTGTTAGCCACAGCCAGGAAGGAATACGGCCCAATGGTGAAAAATTCCCAGTCATACGCTCCGGAAGTAGGGATGGTCTGGTTGGTTTCAAACAACCCTGTCCTGGGGTTCCACCTGTATATTACGCTGTCTATGTTGTGGTTATTCCCTGGGGCAGACAGACAGATGGATGTGTACCATGAGAGAAAGGAATATGTGGTTTGCATAAGAAAAAAGACCCCAGAAACAGGTTCAGCTACAGAAATATTTGCCAGCAGGTTTCAAGGCTGCTCCCTCCCCAAGAACTAGCCAAAGAGACTCTAGAGCCTCCATCCCTACCTAAAGCCTCCATCCCTGCTACCTCCTCGCACAGAGGCACTGTGCTAGCATCCTGGGGTGGCCAAGCTCTGCTGGCTGCCCCATGTGTAGTGGGGCCAGTTGCAGATGAGTCCCTAAGGCTACTGAACTCATTGGCTGCTGTCATCCTTCACATGTGAGCTCGCACATCTGGGAGAGGGCCACAGCTGGAATGGTGCTGCACTGACGTTTCTTCAGCACTTCTTTGCTAAGTCCCCATGCTAAGCTCCTGAGCCCTGGAGATGGCCAGAGACCTCCATGTGTGGATCCCTGATGACGGCACAAACTCCAGGAAGAGGGAGGGGATGCCACAGTTTGCAACCTACCCTGTGCTGAGCACTTGGGCTGAACCCACAAGCACTAAAGGCTGTTCTCCATCCAGCTCCTGGGCTCTGCTCAAGGATCTTGACCTTGTGTCTCTGTGGGACTCAGCTGGCTTGAAAACTAAAAACCTTTCTGCACCTTCAGCCTGGCACGACCCCTCCAGCCAGAGACATTCTTCTAATGAAGAGCTGGGTTCACTGGGATGGGAGGAGGGTACCACCAGCCCCTTTCAGCCCACACTCACTAAGCACTGCTGTACCCTGTTAATGGGTTTACGGGCAACCTGCATTGCAACAGAAGAGATTTTGGCAAGAAGGGCTGCAGGAAGAATGGGGTATGTGGGAAATGGCCACATGGGTAAGTGGCAGCTCCTCAGGGACTGACCCTTCACTGGGTCAAGCCCCAGTTTGGCTTGACCATGATGGTCTTAACCCCTACATGATGTGTATGGCTGCCAAAGGGACTTTTCTGCTGCCACTGGCGCAGGAGTAAGTCATGGAATAATAGAATCACAGAATGGTTTGGGTTGGAAAAGACCTTAGAGCTCATCCAGTTCCAACCCCCTGCCATGGGAGGGACACCTTCCACTAGAACAGGCTGCTCAGAGACCTGTCCAAAATGTAGAAATGCAGAACTTGGTCTAATTTAGGTCCTGCAGTGGTTATAATAATCTGTTTCTGCTTCTAATGCTATGTCTACCTGTTACACGTTTCTTCCATAAAGAACTATGATGTACTTCTTTACGCACTTAAGACTTGTGGTGGGGTCCGACAAATGTCATGGGGAGTTTCTAGCCCAGCTTACAGGCAGCCGGTGTCCAAGCAACCTGCCAACAGCTCTGAGCCCAGTGCCAGAGGAGCTGATGTCCCAGGAGCCACTCCTGGTGGCAGGGAAGGAGCCCACTGGCCCAGTATGTGAACCCACCCTGGAGTGCCAGGGTTGTGGTATTGACCCATTCATCCCCTGTGCTGTGGGGTGCATGCCCCACCCCAGAACAGTTCATGGCCTGGGAGGGGGAAAAGGCTGGATCTTGTCTGCAGGGTGTCCAGGGAGGGAGGGGCATCAGCAGGCTCTCACTTGGCTTCCCTTGGTTTCTTGTGTGTCCACAAGGCCTATCAAAAGGCTCAGCCCCTGCAAATCCATGCAGCTGCTCTCACCACCCCACCATGTCATGTAGCATTGGGGAAACAAAAGAAAAGAAGCAGAGAGATTCAGCAAAGATGCAGTCCCCACTCCCGTCCTGCCAGAAACCCAGAGGGGACCACATCATCCACTTCCCCAAGTGCTTTTCTTTCCTAGAAGGAGAGGGTCTGCAAGGGTTCAAGTTTCCTGAGGGACATGGCACTGAGCTGCATGCACTGACTCCCAGGCTTTGCCCTGCACTCTAGCAGAGGATGCTCAGGGAGCTGCAGTGTTTCCACAGCAACAGGAGGATGCTCTTGAGCAGGGTGCCTGCAGCGGGGAGCTGTGGTCCCCAAGGGCTGTCTGCCCCAGCTGAGCCAGGCCCATAGGAAATACAAGGTCTGGGTACCTTCTCTGTGGTTGACCACTGCGAGGAAAGCCTCTCCCTCAATGACAAATGCCTCCCAGTCCCTAGCGCTGTGCGTGGTGATCCTCTGGTACGGGACGAATTTCTCTTTCCTGCGGCTCCACTTGTATATTACAGAGAGCTCCTGACCCCTGTCATTCTGCTCAAAATTAGCCACTGCTAGGAAGATCTGAAAAATAACAAGCCAGGACACCTTGGTTTTCTCCTCTCAAAGGAGTGTGGACAAAGAGGGGCAGGGTGAAGACGGGACAGGTGAGGGCAGGCACCCATGGGATGTGTGGCCAGGGACCGAGGTGGCTGCTGAGGGGCACTACGGCTGGTAGGTGTCCCCGAGCAGCCCTCAGTGCACCCAAACAGGTGACAGGGACCCAGTGACCTGTGGGGTGATAACAATAAGGATGAGATCAATTCCCGACACAAAACATTCTCCAGACCTTGAACCCCCCTCTGTGAGCCCTGGGGATAAGCATGCATCAGCAGAGAGGGCTTTGCACAGTGCAGGGAGTGCATCCGAGCTCATGGAGTGCTGGCTTTGCCACTCCAGCACATTTTGTATGGAGTGGCAGAGGTTATGCCCCAGTTTGGACCAAGCACAGCCCACAAGCTGAAAACAGCAGGGAGGCTCCTGCCGGCTCCTGCCAGCTCCTGCCAGCACCAGCCTGGGGTTTTGTCCAGCCGAGGCTCAGCCACCTGGAAGGACAGAGACCTTGCACACTGAGCGCAGGTCTGTGACGGGTTTACATGACCCTCCGGGGAAGGTGCATCTCCAGTGGTGGGCGGATGTCCCTGCAAGCTCCAGTCCAGGGGGTCCCTTCAGGGCATCTCCAGAAACACAACTTCAGAGGGAATAGAAATGTTTGGATGCAACCCTGCAACTCAGGACATGTGGTCCCTTGCCCTCCATGGACAGGAGCCACCAGGAGACCCTGACACTGCCCTCTGGGGCTCTTGACCCCATCCTGGAAGAGCACCAGCAGGTCCTGGTGCAGTAACAAGGTGCTGACACATGCAGAGGTTCTATCCCCCTGCAGTGTGTTGAGGAACCTATGCTATCTGCAGGGCTCTGTGCCACTGCTGGTACAACACCTATCTGGTCACCATCTCCATGCAGAAATGTGCCCAGCACAGGCAGCTGCACACAAGGGAGCCTGCCTGTGTCCCCAGCCCTTCTGGAGCTCCAAGGCTAGCCCCAGCTGTGCAGGACAGAGGCCATCCTGCCTTGGAAGTCTGAGTAAGTTTCTCCCCGTGAAGTCCTGAAGGCAAACCCAGAACAAGTCAGCCTCGGTGAGCACCAATACAGCTGCTTTGCTGTATAGGAACCACGGGCAGATGGGTCCCTTCAGCTTGGTGGTCTTTACACCTGCAGCTGTGACTGCAAGGGGGTGTTGTGGGTCAAGACTGACACTGGGGAGCCTGAAGGTGGTTTCCATCAGCCAATAGACTCAGCTGAGGATGCTCCTGTCTCCTGCCCATGTGGGTGCAGCTGGAGCTTTGCAGAGCAGGCGCAGCACTGGCAATGGCAGCATGGTCTCAACTCAAAGCCAGCTTTGCAACACAGCTGCATCGTCAGGGCTTGACAAGATTCTTTGCAGGATTCCATCGTCAGGCAGGTATCATGGCCCATTTGTATCCAAACACGGGGGGTGTCGGTGCCACCAAGCCTGGAGGCAGAACTTCTGCCCATCCCTCTGTACCCTGCACATGTAGCTCTCAGTGGGGAGCCCTGCAGCCACCCTCCATGGCATCTGGTGACAAAGCCAGAACGGGTCATGCTGGAGAGGGAATGATCCCCACTCCCCTGGGAGCTCTGCTCAGAGCTGGCTCTCAGCAGATGTTTCTTTGGCTTGCCCGTGGATCCTTGTAAAGTGGTAAGTAGCTCCCTGGGGAGAGGAAGCAGGCAGATAGTGTGCACACATCCCATAGCCCAGGGGAGGAGGGATGGCCCCAAAGTCCTAGAATGATTTAAAAGCAAGGGAGCTTAAAAGGTTGGACTTGGTGGGTGCTGGGGTGGGTGCTGGGAGGGAGCTACAGGCTCTGATGGCTCTCTAAGACCACAGGCAGATCTCTGAGACCTGAGAGTACTTTATGACAGTACATGAAGAACACCCGCCACAATGAGTGCTCAGGGAGGGCTCTGCTGTCTGTTCTCCAGTGTCAGGAGCTGTGTGTCTCCTACAGCAATGCCACAGCCACTGCCTGGGGTAGCCCTGCTTCACTTCATGCCGACAGATGGGACTGCAGCAAAACCCACTTCCAAGGAGGGTCAGCCTTTGTGCCAGGCTGGAGGCTGCGCTGTGAGCAGAGCCCAGGCTGTACCACAGCTCTGCACATCTTCGCACTGGCACTCACAGAGGCAGAACAGGCAGGAGCTGCTAGAAATGAAGCCCAGCACAGGGAGGGGATCCAGCTCCAACAGCTGGCTCTGTAGTCTAACCTTGCATACATCATGGGGATCCTGAGGGAGGAGATCTGAGTACTCCAGGCATGCTATTACCCACGCTGCCAGAACCATGTGCTGAAAATGGCCCGGGTGGATGTAGCTGTATCTCAGCAAAAGCAGTAAAACACAGAGGGCGGCCCACAGATTGGCAGCAGTCCCTAGGACAGACCCTCACTGGCTGCACACATGTATCAACATGACCCCATCAAAGACAGAAGACAGAAAGATTCACCCCCTAAACCATTCCTGAGACGGAGGGCTTCAGAGGAGAAGGCAGTGTTGGGCAATTGCAGTTTAATACACTGAAATATGAAGGCACTGAATCAACCTTCCAGGCTGACTTACCTTCTTTCCTATGGTGAAATACTTCCAGGACTGCGCTTGGTCGGTGGGGATGTTCTGGTAGGGCACAAACTTCCCATCAGTCCACTTATAGATGGCCGACCCCGGCGGGGTGTACCGGTTGGCCATGGCTGCAAACAGTCCCACTTTGGGGATGGTGAAGACCTCCACACCCATCGTCTCGGAGTTGGTCACCAGGTTCTGGTATTCCTCCACATAGTCCAGCCTCTGCTTGACTGGGAGACCACAAAAACAGAGGGGTGAGGTTAAAACCGGATGATCTTGCCTGGAGATGTGCCCCACATTGCATAGCAGAGCTGCACTGGTGGTGCTTGCTGCTCTATGGAGCTCTATGGGAGCCAAATGAAAGTCCTGGTGTTGCTGGTGCTGACAGGCCAAAACCCAAGGGGGTGGTGAAAGGCCTGACTCCATCTTGCTGGGCAGCACATCCAGCCCCATCCACCCCTGCCTGTTCTATGCTGGGAATTCTCCTCTGGGACAGGGGAATTAAAACATGCCATGGATATTTATTGCTTCTTACCAAGTGGATTTATACATTTATCCTAAAGAGAATGAGGAGGAGAGGAAGAGACCTACAGTAAAGCGCCTGGGCTGCTGAGGCCAGCTCTGTTAACCTGTACCCACCAGCAGCAGCCCTTGAATCCAGAGCTGCACTGAGAGTGATGATGTGGGCACCAATAGTAAAGCCCAGCCAAGCAGGGGAGAGCAGGGGGACACTCCAGCTCCCTTATTCTGCTTTTATTTGACTCAGTTACCACCCAAAAGTGTTGTCAAGGGCAAATTTCAGTTCCTCCTTTGCTGCAATAGCCTCCCTCCGTCCCTGAGAGCTCACTGCACACCAGTACCTTCCAGCATGGAAATCCAGGCGCTGCCGTTGCAGAGGTATAGCCCTCTCCGGGAGGCGTTGAACCAGAACTGTGCCTTCTCCTGCGTGGTGCAGGGCGGACGGGACCCTAGCGTCACCTTCGTGTCGGTCTCTGGGCATGGAGAGGAGCAAGGCAGGTGCCTCTTAGTGCACAGGATGGAGCAGCAAGGAGGCCTGTCCCTGTGCACACAGAGAGGGTTGCATGTCCTTATCCCGTCCTAGTGACAAGCACCCAGGAACAGGGGAAATAGCATCCCATGTGGCTACCAGCATAAGCCCAGCACTGCCAAGGGACCTGGATAGGCTTTCCAGGGGGATTTTGGACAGGGATCCCATCACACACGCACAGAAAACAGAGGGTGCTGGGGATACCCTCTCACCCTGTGCTCCTGCTCTGTGGCCAGCCCCATGCAAAGATCCTTCCTCAACAAAGGCAAAAGGATTTACTGACCATAGGGGTATTTTAGCACCTCGTTGCTCGCTGGCTTTGCAGGATGATCCTGGAGAACACTGGGGACAGAGAGTGTCACTACTTTAAAGTTCATGGGCGTGCATATCCGAGGGGTGGCATCGGCTCCTGGCAGCAGGACAAGCTGTCGCAGCAAGCCCTGGGAAAGCAGGAGCAGCAGGATGAAGAGCAAGTCCAGCAAGACCAAGAAATGGAAACTGCAGGTGATTCATGCCCTGGATTTCCCTCCCAGCTCTGGCTCGCTGCTCTCCCTCCCAGGCTGTGGAAGCCTCTGTGGATTCATGCACATTTATCAGATCCTCATTACATGCCCAGCCTGCCAAGACCTCATCCTGGGCAATTTAACAGCTGGTGCAAGGGGAGCACTGGCTCATTAACTGCAGCAGCTTTCACTGCCTCCACTTTTCACTACCAATACCAGGCACTGCCCTAACTTTTATATCAGTAAGACTGTGCCATCAGCTGCTTTTCTGTCACCACACCACTGGCAGTGTCCCCATCTAAAGCCACATCTGACCCACAAAGTACCAGCAGCCAGCTCTGCCCCTTGCATGCCCGCAGGAAGATGGGGCTGAGCCTGGCAGCAGGACCCATGGCCACCTCTGCAGTGTAGAGGGCTACAGGGGGCTGCAGCTCACCCCATGGCCAGCCACCAGCACCCCTGGGCAGCCCTGCGCCATGGGGCACGTACCGTGAACACGCCTTTCCTCCTCCTCCTGTTGCCCAGGTAGAAGTTGGCTCTTTTCACCGACAGAGAGGCTGGAAACGGTGTCTCCACCAACCTGCAGACGGGCAGAGAAGAGGCAGGGGACAGTTTAACAACACGTGCTGGTGGCTGGAGGAGATGCTGGCGGAGGCACGTTGCCCTGCCAGCCCTCCTGGGCCCCCCCCGCTACTGCCCCGACCTACACATCCTTGGGGACGCTGCAGTCCACCGTCAGGGAGAAGGACTGGCCGGAGACAGCCAGGACGAGCGTGTGCCACTGGCTGTCGGAGAGCGAGACGTTGGGGAAGGTGACGCGGGTCTGCCAGCCGCCGGCACGCTCCTGGCTCCAGAAGAGGAAGTGGAGCTTGTCGGGGGCATAGCGCAGCCCCACCAGCACGCTGGGGCTCTCCTCCGCCATCAGCGTGAAGACGTACTCGTTCCTCTGCAGGAGGGCACGGACTCAGTGCCCACGGGCAAAGCTGCGGGGCTGCGCTGGGCCCGCTCCGTGCCCGGCTGGCGGTCACTTACCTTGGCAGGGACGCTGAGGACCCTCAGCGTGACGATGATGGAGAACTCCTCGGGGAAGCGGTCGCAGTGGATGAAGAGCCGGGAGGCCGGGAAGCACAGGGCTCGGGGCCGCGAGGCGGCCAGCTGGAAGCCGCGCACCCCCTGCGCTTGGAACACCCTCATGCCATGGGCCGGCCGGCCGGCGGGCACCACCTCTGAGAGGATGTCCAGCGGGCGCAGGTCTGTGCCAAGAGACAGCAGAGCACGTCACGACCGTGGCAGCCCTCCCTCCCGCACCGTCTGTCGATGCGGCCCCCACCTCACAGTGCGGTGCTCTGCCCAAGGCAGCCAGCACAGCCACAGTGCTCCGCAGCAGCGGGGGGGGGCTGGCATGCCCCAATAGCCTGCTCTCCCCTGCCTAGGGTCTGTGCCGAGCCCCTGCTTCGGGCACACAGGGAAGGTCTGTCCTCCAGGCAGCAAGGCTGGCATCTCCATCCCCACAGCAGCAACACCGTGTGCAGGCTCACTCGCACAAACCACCCCACTGATGCAGCTCTGGATGCTGACCCCAGGCCCTGCTTGCCAGGGGGCCCCCAGGCCGCCACCTGCTCCTAAGGGTCCCCCGGCACCAGCAACTGCACAAGAGCCAGAGAGAGGCAGGAATCTGACACGCTCACGGGGAAGCCAGTCCCCAGCGTGGTGGGGCGGGGTGCTCCCTGCTCCAGCCCCAGTCCAGGCCCTTCCAACCCAGCCCTAATTGCACACACACACGTAGTCCCCTGGCAGGCACCAAAACCACTCATTAAATGATTATCCTCTCCCCAGAGGAGAAACCAACACGCTCAGTCCCAGAGCATCACCCAAGTGAAGCACCGGCACTGCAAAGCCATCCCCAGGTCACCGTCAGCCAGGTGTCTTGGCAATGCCCACGGCAGCAGCCACGGGAAGGGCTGGACCTACTCTGGGAGCTTCTCCCCAATTCCTCGCTTTGGCAGCCTCCTTACAGCTTTTACTTTGAATGCTCTCCTGGCAGGACTGTGGCATCTGTAGCGCACGGCAGAGCGGTGCAGTGATGATGGCCAGAGGATGAAGCAGCACTTAGCTAGACTAAAAATTCCCTCACTCTGTCCCGTTCCCAGTGAGACCAGGCTTTTAGCTCCTATTTGTACTAATAAATCTCGGCTGCTGGGGCGCAGCAGGAGAGCGAGGAGGGAGGGAGCTGTGAGAAAGGCTGGACCAGCGTGTGTCTGAATCTAAACCAGCTGGAGAAAGAGGGGAAGCATTCCCCCCCAGGCAGCCCCAGGCAGCCCAGAACCAGATGGGCAGAGCAAGAAGGAATCTGCTCCTGTGGCTGCTCCATCTAGCCCAGAGCAGGGAGATCGGCAAGGTCCTTCCCATACTGCCACTTCTGCACCCCCCTGCCCACATCCCTGCTGCTTTAAACTACCCCTAAATCAAAGCCTCAGTGGGGGGGGGGTTAACTGAAACAACTTGTTTCACAGAATCACAGAATCCCAGACTGGTTTGGTTTGGAAGGGACCTTAAAGCTCACCCAGTTCCAACCCCCTGCCATGGGCAGGGACACCTTCCACTAGACCAGGTTGCTCCAAGCCCCATCCAACCTGGCCTTGAACACTGCCAGGGATGGGGCAGCCTCAGCTTCTCTGGGCAGCCTGTGCCAGGGCCTCAGCACCCTCACAGGGAAGGATTTCTTCCTAAATCTAATCTAAATGTCCCCTCTGTCAGCCCAAAGCCATTCCCCCTTGTCCTGTCACTGCAGGCCCTTGTAAAAAGCCCCTCTCCAGATTTCCTGTAGGGCCCTTTAGGCACTGGAAGCTGCTCTAAGGTCTCTGTGGAGCCTTCTCTTCTCCAGGCTGAACCAGCCCAGCTCTCTCAGCCTGTCTCCATAGCAGAGGTGCTCCAGCCCTCAGAGCATATTCATGGCCTCCTCTGGACGCACTCGGGCAGCTCCACGTTCCCCTTGTGTTTGGGCCCCAGAGCTGGATGCAGGACTGCAGGGGGGGGTCTCATGAGAGAGGACTGAAGCGGGAGAATGCCCTACCTCGACCTGCTGGAATGAACCAGCTCTTTTTTCTCTCTGCAAAAAGCTCATGCTGAATTCAGGCTTGGAATTGCTGAAGGGTTTAGGAGCTTGTGTTGCCCTGGGGTCAGTGGAATGAGCTGGGGACAGAAGCTGTGGGCCAGGAAGGGGCCATGTTCTAAATCCAAAGCCAAATCCCTACAATCAAAGACGCCCCCACACCAGTCCCTGCTAACAACTGGAGTGGAGCTGGCAGCTAACGGCTGGAAGAGCAGCCAGGGTGTTTCAGCCCAGGTCGGGCAGCGCACAAGCCTGGCAGCTGCCTGCTCTGCAGGATGGCTGCCCACAGCCTGACAGCATCAGAGCTACACTGGGAACCAGGGCCAGGCACCACAGGAGGGGCGTGGAGGTGGTTAAATGTGATTTATGGGGCCTTAACACCCCCAGGACCACTCCAGTTGAGTGGGACAGTGGGGACATCCCCAATAGACCAGAGTGCCTGGCGGAGCAGGCGGTGGGCAGAAGCTCTCTGGTCTCTCCCAGCTTTCCTTCTCACCACCAGCCAGGCTGTCATAGTGCAAAACAGAGGTGCCACCAAACCGAGACAGACACAGAGCCTGGGAGCCAAGCAACCAAACCCGGGCTGAAGTTCCTCTGCCCGCACCAGGACTGCGCGGCACCAGGGCGGGAAGGCAGAGCCGGGGACCCGCTTTGGGCTGGGCTCTCGGCACTTCCCTGCAGGAAATGCCTTTGGAGCTGCCCGCTCCTCGGCTGGGGGTGGCAGGGCGGAAACGCTGCAGGGGGGTTTGCTGCCGGGAGAGCGTAGGTTGTGTCTGGCAGAGCACCGGGAGGGAGGGACTCTATGGGGGGACTCGAGGGCTCTTCTCTACTTCTCTTTCCAGCCCTTCCCCACCGTAAGCATTGGTCCCCAGGGCCAGCAGACCTTGGAACAACGCTTGTGCCACAGGGACGGGCACACGGCTCCCTCCGCAGCACCGGGAAGGGCTGTTTGCCCCCTGGTTGCCATTGCAGGGGGCTGCAGGCACAGGGGTGACCTCGCCACCCACTGCCACGGGTGCAGGCAGGTGCAGCAGCATCACGGCATGCTGTCACGCCGAGACTTGGTCCACTGGCACCAAAGCCATGCACCCATGCGGGGCACCCCGCAGCGGCCACATGTGCCGCAAACGGAGCGCAGTATCTGGGGTCTGCCCTGGCACCACGGCGAGCGTCCTGCCCATGGAAGGGACCTGGCACACTTCCCAGCACAGACAGCGCCTGTCTTGATGCCTCGGTCCCAGCACAAGCCCGCCCGCCGGCCTTCCGTCTTACCTGTGCAGTGCTGCCACGTCCTGCTGCCCCTGATGAAGCCCCCGCCGGCGGCCCACTGAAGGAGGATGACCCAGAGCAGCAGCGGAGCCGACATTGGGGAGCTGGCCTCGGGGGGTCCATGCACCGGGACCCCCTCGTCACCCACTCCTCCACAGCCGGGCAGGCACCGTGCGGCTCGGCCCCCCCCGGGGGCTCTCGCATAGTCTGCCCGCGGGACCAGGCGGGGCTGCTCCTGGCTGCTAAGCCCGGTCTGTGCCGTGCCCCGGCATGGGCACTGCCCCGCGGGGCACAGCAGGGGTGGCGGGCAGGGGGCCGCCGAGGCAGTGCTGGCTGCAGCCTGCGCACAGACATTTAAATGAGGAGTCGGTGGTGGGAGAGGAGGAGTCCCGGCTCCTTGGAGAGCTTTTATCTTTTGCCCAACCCTCTGGAAGGCGGCTTTGGGGAGGGATTTTTTAATTATTATTATTATTTATTTTTCCCTTTTGTCCTTCGCTTCCGTTCATTTTTGGTGATTCATTTTCCTGAGGTCATGTGGGAGTAGGTGGGAGATTCACCCCTGCATGGAGAGACCAAGTTGGGAACCTTCCTGCCTCTAAAAGGGCTTTCAGCAGAACAATCCCAGCCTGTAAATGGGGTAAGATCCTCCCTCGGCCCATTTCACCCTGCCCTAAAGGAAGCCAGATCCCACAGGGTGCATATTTCTCCCCCCAGACGACCCCAGGCAGGTGATGCCAGTGCCCCCATGCAAGACTCCAGCCCAAAGGCTGCCCGCCAGACCTGGCCCTGCCACGAGGACGGCGGCAGCAGCACGCAGAGCATCGGTTTGGAAACGCTCGAGGTTATGCTGTTCAAACGGGAGAGAGCAGTGGAAAAACTCCCTGCACACAGCGAGCTCCGCTGGGTTCCTCCAGCCGCAAAATGAGTTACTTCCATTCCCTGAACAATTGAATTGGGCTCCCACCCCCCCTGTTCCCAAAATCTTCCCGCAAGGCGCGCGCTAGAATAGAAAGCGGATGGCCAGGATGAAACGCCAAAAGAATGTGTCGCAAATCGGAGGTTTTGTCAGCAAGGAACAGCCGGAGCCAGACCCACGGACGTGCCTCGCTGCCTGTACCCCTCACTGGCCCAGAACCTGTTGTGCCAGGACCAGGAGGATGCAGCCCATGGGCTGTGGGCACATGGCGGAGTGCAGCACCCTGCACCTCGGTCCCGGCTCCTGAGAGGAACTGCTACTGGACCCTGGAGACACCCCAACACTGTCAGGGCCTCAGTCTTTGAGCCAAACAGCCCCTGAAGCATGGAGGGTGGCTGTGTGCATGGTTGGGGATGATCTGCACCAAAGTAGGGATGTAAGGAGCTCCCACTTCCCACAGAATCCCTCTTTGGCCATCCACCAAATTAGGTCTCTCCAAGGATCATGCTCAGGCAGAGCTTAAGCAGAACTTAACCTCTCTGCAGAGCTGAAGAGGTGAGGCACCACTGGCTCCCAAACCATCTTCATTCCTGTGCTAGGGATGGTGTCCAGTGGCACAGGCACTTCCCAGACCCAGGGGGCCCAAATGGCAGCTGCAGGTGGCCGCTGCAAGGGATGCGGGAGGTACAAAGCAGTCCATCTGCCCTGACAGGCTCGGCCCCTCGTGCTGCTGCCCGTGGCCTTGGGGACACCCGCCGGGGCTGGGAGCAGCCTTCCTGCCAGGACCCATCCTATCTCTGCCACATGGATTTCAGTTCTGCCACACGGATTTCGGTTCGGCCTCTGCTGAGGCCAGCCATGGCTCTGCGAGGGTCTGGGCAGCCTGTGCAACTCCTGGGGAGAGAGGAAAAGTCCTGCTGGGAATGCCGGGGAGGCTGTTTTCCAAAGGGCATGCAGCTGCCTCTGAGCACTTCCTTGGCCAAAAGAGACAGCTGGTGGGGACACCTCAGATCCAAGGACGTAGGTGTGGGTGTCCCCTCTAGAAGCAGGAGGATCCAGGAACTTCCAGGCAGGAGGTGGAGGAATCGAAGTCCCCATTGATGGGCATGGAGGACACGCCAGAGAGTACTCAGCCCAGCACCGTGGACTCAGGCTGCTCCTCAGCTATGTGCTATTAATGGTCTCCTGCTGAGGACAGGGACATTGATGGTCCCCAAGGACACTCTTCATCCTTGGGCCGGGACCCTGGCACGGCAGAAGATGCTGGAGCACCTTGGGCTGTGCCCAGCACTTTTCCCCTCCCCCAGGAGGACCAGCCCCAGGAACCAAACTGTGATGTGAGATAAGGACAGGGCCCCCGCCCGCTGGGGTCCAGGGGTGTCCAGGACCTGCTCTGTGGCACAACACCAGTCAGAAGCAGTCAGCAAAACTTCCTAAGCACACGCGCACATTCCTATGTGCACAAGAAAGCACAAGAGGGTGAAATAAAAGAGACAAACAGGGAGATGTTTGCCTAATTTGCATGGGCCGTAAATAAAACCATGTGGCAGCTCTGAACAAAATGATCCTTGGATTTCCACCAAAAAGGTTTGGCCATCGCCAGGTTAGAAAAGGTTGAGAAACCCATCTGCAGACAATCCGTGCCAAACAGAGCTCCCATGCAGAGGACAGCGTGAGGAGGACACCTAATCAACGCCAGGGACAGGCAGGACCCTGCGCACAGGGTGATGTTCCTGCTCTTCCAAGACTGTAACTCACTCCTTATTATTTGCAGACACAAAGTCATGTTTAAGGGCTTGTTATGTCCTATTCATTTCAGACTTAATTCCTGACATCTGCAAGAGCTTTCTGCCTTGAAATGCAGTGTGCATACAGGCACCGGAGGTGGCAAAGATTGAGGGGCCATACACAACTTACAGACAAATGCAGCACTGCCCATCTGCAGTTGGGTGTCCCCAGCCTGGCCTCTGGCTGGCAGCGGGCAGTGCTGTGTCCATCCTCCTGCCTGGGCTGGTGTGGCCACACACAAAACCACAGGGATGGAGCTGGAGGTCAGTGATGAGCACACAGAGCCAGCCTTGCCTGTGTGAGCAGCAGGGTCAGGATCAGCCCTTTGGGGCCAGTTAAGAAGAGGAGGGAGAAAACTGTTCTCAGAGCAACAGCCCGTGCTGCAGTTCCCCAGATCCCAGTTCAGGCTGGACACTAGGGACACCTTCTCTGGGATGGCGGGATGGGGATGGGGTCTCCATGCCTCATCACCTCTGCCCTTTCTCCTAGGCTGAAAACCTTCCCCCTGTTTCCTGGAGCAACTTCAGCTCCCTGAGCCCAACCCACGGCCATAAACTGGAGTTGCTGCAAGAACTCTCTGCACCACGAAACCTGTCAGTGTTGTACAAGAAGTGTAAATGCCTTTAACCCCATCGCATCTCAGAAACTCAATTCCCAGAAAGTTTGGAGACGCTCTGCCAGGAAAAGTTTTGTCGAAGGGCTGGGAGGATTGCAAAAGACACCCTTTTTAGGAAAGCCACCAAAAAAGAAAGCACAAAGCCACCCCAATGCTGCAAGTCCTGCTGCCAGTTTCCCAGGCGCGCAGCTGCCTTCGGGAGCAATCCCTGCCTGGTGGCGGCAAACCACCAGCATCGCTCGCATCCCAGAGCCCGCCGTGTCCACAGCCCCGCAGCATCCCTGGCACTGCCTGCCCCGCAGCCCCAGGGAACGCGGGAGCCCGGAGCAGCCGTCCTGGCGCAGCTCCCCAGCTCTGGCCACGGGCAGCAGGCAGGGCTGGCGACCTGGTAGCTTCCCAGGCAGGTCTGCCAGGAGCGAGAGGAGCATCCTGCCCCGCATTTGGAGCGCACATGCAGCTGAGCTGGCAGGCTTTGAAAAGGGCTCCAACAAGCAGTCACTTAACTTTCGCCAGCACAAGCCAAAAGACAGGCTTTAAGACCGTGCTCCTGCGCCAGAGCTGCTCGGGATGGGGCTAGGCAGGACCCAGCAGCCACATCTGCCCCTGATCCCCCCTGCACGTGGCAAGCAGCCCTCTACCGCTGCCTGGGACAATGCTCTGGCCTTTTTGCCACTTCCCCCCAGTTCGGCCTTGTGAGAGGCTGAGCCACTGCCCTACAGCTGCGGGACACCCAGCCCCTCTCTGCAGTCACCACTGCCCAGCAAGGTGGCTCCACATGGATGGAGGGCATTAAACCCAAGCAACTGTGAACAGGCACACTATGGAAATGGTGCTCCAGCTGTTTTCATAGAATCCCAGAACAGTTTGGGTTGGAAAGGACCTTAAGCCTCATCCAGTTCCAACCCCCTGCCATGGGCAGGGACACCTTCCACCAGACCAGGTTGCTCCAAGCCCCATCCAACCTGGCCTTGAACACTGCCAGGGATGGGGCAGCCACAGCTTCTCTGGGCACCCTGTGCCAGGGCCTCAGCACCCTCACAGAGAAGGATTTCTTCCTAATGTCAAATCTCAATCTCCCCTCTGTCAGTTTGCAGCAGGGAGATGGTGGTAAATGGCAGAAAAAGCCACAGCAGGGAAGCTCGAGAACGTGCCCTCACATTCCTGACCCCATCAAGGACCAGCAGGGATATAAAAGGGGATGCACAGTGCTGATTGTACCAGAAATGATCCCATAGCTCCCCAGTTAGGGCCTGGCCAACATCTTCTCTCCCAGCTGAAGCCCACCTCTGACCAAGTGGGGCATTAGGAAAAGGTGTGGGTATTGCAACTTCCTCCTTCCAGCCAGGGAGGAAATACACTGCCTGCACCGGGGGACACTTTTTAGGGTATAATGCTAGGATAATTATTATCAGTTGGATTCAATGACCTTAAAGGCCTTTTCCAACCTGAACGATTCTATGGTTATTGTATGGGTGATGACTCAGGCTCTGCAGGAGCTGGGGACACCGGGCGGGCAGCAGAGCGGGCAGTGCATGCAGTGGGCTCCCCGGGTGCTGAGGTGGCAGCGCAGGCAGCCACGCTTGCTCTGCCCACCCGCCGGCAGCCGAGCGCGGCTCCAACATCCGGAGAGGAAGGGAACAAAGAGAACAATTGCTATTGTTCTCCAGGACTTTCTTCGGGCCAGTTCCTCCAGCGCGGTGCTGCTGCCCTGTCACTGCGACCACAGCCCCACTGCGCTCGGAGCTGTGCGGGCACCAGTGGGGACGTGGCTCCTGCCCCTTTGTGCCTGCCACCCAGCCCAGGGAGCCTGGTCCCCATAGCAGAGATGGAGCCCGCATCCTTCACAGAACCCTTCCCTGTGAGGGTGCTGAGGCCCTGGCACAGGGTGCCCAGAGAAGCTGGGGCTGCCCCATCCCTGGCAGCGTTCAAGGACAGGTTGGACAGGGCTTGGAGCAACCTGGTCTAGGGGAAGGTGTCCCTGCCTGTGGCAGGGGGTTGGAACTGGATGAGCTTTAAGGTCCCTTCCAACCCAAACCGTTCTAGGATTCTGTGATTCTATGACACTTGGCCGGGTTACCCCACACACCACAGCTCCTGTCCCACTCCTCAGTGCCATTGGGAATCCCCAAGATGCTCAAGGTATGGTGACATCCAGCTTCCCAAGCTGTCATTACCTGCCAAGGCACAATACCTGCTGCAGGGAAGGGGCTAGCCCAGCCCATTGCTCAAAGTGGTAGGGAAGGGAAGAACAGAGCGAGCTGTCCTGGGGCCCCCGGCTCCTCATCCCCTTCAGTGGTCCCACACAGGTGCCGCAGCAAGGAGAGCAGCCTTTGCCGGCAGCAGGGCCTCATGCAGCAGGACTACACATGAGCAGGATGAGCTCCCCCATGACTGCCCCCTGAGCGGGGCTCTAATTACAGCCCATGCTCTCCCAGCCCAGCCCAGCAGCACCCAGCCAGCGCTGCCTTTGAAGTCTGGGCTTTCAGAAACCACCACCAGGCTGCTCCTAATTGCCCTTTGTGAGAGCGGGGAGGGATTGGAGCCAGGAGGGGGCAGGCGAGGGGGGCAGCAGGGCTGCTGCAGGGGGGGAAGCTGGGGTACCACTGATCGGGTGCTCAGCGCGTGGCATCACCCTGGGCTGATTGGTCTCCGTGGGTCTGCAGACGGAGGTGGAATCTAATGCATGAGAAAGAATTCAACCTGAGTCTTGTTTGAAGGGACTGTAATTCATTGGCAAAATAAACCAGATGCGCCCCAGTTACTGGGTGGGTGTTAAAAGGATGGATGCTGAAGAACATCAAATGCTAAAAGTGAGGCTGCATGGGCACAGTTTGGACAAGTGGCTTCAGCAACAACGCTGATGCTTTCATAAAATCAAGTTTCGTGTAGAGCCCTAAGACCTTAATATGACCATCAAATACAAGTGTTCCCACCAAGGCCATGCCTCGGCTCCGAGGTGGAAGAGCTTGTGTCAAAGCGGGATCTGGCCAAGGACAAAACTCAACTTCTCGTCATCTCTCCAGGCAACGCTCCTTTGAAAACCCTTTCCCTCCAGCCTGCGCATCTGGCGTCCCTCCTTCATCACAAGAACTGGTGAGCAAAGCCGAGCTCCAGCTGAGCAAGGCCCCTCCTGAGCCCCCCTTGCAGCATGCCCACATACACCAACCAGAAGGCTTTCCCAACCCCAGAGGCTTCCAACATTGCAATAAAGCAAACTTCCCCACTTTGGTCACTGCTCCATGCTCCAGCATTCCCTAGCTCCCAGCAGGATAAGTGGCCAGGGGAAGCTGTGCACGGCACAAAGCTCTGGGGATCGGTTCAGTCATCTCAGAGCCGTGGGCAGCTCTCTTGCTCTTCAGACACAGAATGAGATTCCCCTCCCTACTGGCTGCCATTGACCAAGCCTGCAGGGAGCGATGCGCTGACCACAGCAGTGGAGGAAGACGGGGATGCTGGTGAAGCAGCACACCCTGAGAGGAGCCTGTGCGAACGTGTCCCAGGGCAGGCTCGGCGAGGGAACCACATTCTCCTCACGCTGTCCTGCCAGCCCCGCGTTGGGTTCAATCTGCTGAATTGCTCTGGCCTGGTAAAAACTGGTTTTGGGCAAAACACCCAACCGGGCTGTGGGCGAGAGCCTCGGCGGGCCGGGCCCTGCACTCAGGCGCGTGGGTGCCCCCCGGCATGCTGCATCCTGCATCGCCGCGCTTTGAACCCGCCTCCCGCACCACTGCACAGCCACACAGGCGTGGCTGCGCTCGCCTTCACCCCACTGCCCTGGCAGCAATGAACCCACCCCCATGGGCAACCCCTGCAGCTCCCCTGGACAGAGAGACCCGGCCCCTTTAGAGCTGTGACAGCAGCACGGAGCCTCTTCCCCCACTGCCTGGCTCCTGCATCCCTGCACCACAGAATCCCAGAACGGTTGGGGTTGGAAGGGACCTTAAAGCTCACCCAGTTCCAGCCCCCTGCCACGGGCAGGGACACCTGCCACTAGACCAGGTTGCTCCAAGCCCCGTCCAGCCTGGCCTTGAACACTGCCAGGGATGGGGCAGCCACAGCTTCTCTGGGCAACCTGTGCCAGGGCCTCAGCACCCTCACGGGGAAGGATTTCTTCCTAGTGTCTAAACTAAATCTCCCCTCTGTCAGCCCAAAGCCATTCCCCCTTGTCCTGTCACTGCAGGCCCTTGTAAAAAGCCCCTCTCCAGATTTCCTGTAGGGCCCTTTAGGCACTGGAAGCTGCTCTAAGGTCTCTGTGGAGCCTTCTCTTCCCCAGGCTGAACCAGCCCAGCTCTCCCAGCCTGTCCCCATAGCAGAGGTGTTCCAGCCCTTGCAGCATCTTCATGGCCTCCTCTGGACTCACTCGGGCAGCTCCACGTCCCTCTTGTGCTGGGGGCCCCACAGCTGAACACAGGATTGCAGGGGGGCTCACACAAGAGTGGATTAAAGGGGGAGAATCCCCTCCCTTGACCTCCTGCTCACGTTTCCTGCACTTGGCCTTGCTGAGCTACAAGAGGTTCGACCTCTCCAGCCTGTCCAGGTCCCCCTGGACGGCATCCCTGCCCTGCAGCGTGTCAACCACACCGCACAGCTCAGTGCTGTTGGCAAAACTTGCTGACGCTGAATGCACTGAAGCGCCCCCAGAGAACCCTGCCCTGGCAAGGCACTGCTGGCTGGTGCCCCACACATGGAAGGGGACTTGGCCCAGGACTTGGCTCTTCTCCCCTCACACCCTTCAGCAATGACATGACTAGACAGACCCACTGGCAAATCGCTCCCTGAGAGCTCACGCACGCACTGCTAACACTGGCAGCTACCCTGTAATAACCCGCTGTCCCTATCATTACCATTAATTATATATTAACATACCCCATAATCTTAACAGCTGCTCAGTTGCATCTCGGGGGCTGTGAGCTGCTTTCAGAAGCCACCTGGCTCCTTCTCCTCTGGCTTTTACAGCCACTCATCCTGGAGAGGGGCTTGCAGCTGGGGCAGGACTCGGATCCAGCAGGCAGCCATGAGATCAGGCCTGGGACGGGCAGGAAGGTCACCAGGGCTGGAGTCATAGGGAAGGCACCGATGTCCTGGCTGCCCCGTGCTCCCAAGGGACAGCACCGAGCACATTATGCAGGATCACCAAGCGTTAAGCTTGAGCAATTCCCCACCAGTGCTGAGTTTCATCCCCACAGCACTAGGGAGCCTTGCACCACTGATCTGTGACCCCATGTCCTGGGTTTACCAGGAGCCGTTTTGCTCCTTCTTAGTAACTGGTGCAAGCTCTGTGTTTTGACTTCCAGCCTGGGCAGAGAGCTGATAATACCGATTGTTTTTAATTGTTGTTAAGTAATGTTTATTCTGGCCAAGGACTTTCTGAGCCTCATGCTCTGCCGAGGACGAGGGGAGGCCAGGAGGAAGCAGAGACAGGACACCTGACCCAAACTGACCGAAGAGGTATTCCATACCACAGCACGGCATGCCCAGGATGTAATGGGGAGTTACCTGGAAGGGCACTCTCTCTCTTCGGGGGGGTCGAACTCGTTCGGCGGTGGTATCGTGTTCTCGTTATTTTCTCTTATCAATATTATCATTGGTGGTAGCAGCAGTGATCTGTGTTATACCTTAGTTACTGGGCTGTTCTTATCTCAACCCGTGGGAGTTACGCTCTCTTGATTCTCCTCCCCATCCCTCCAGGAGCGGGGAGGGTCGGGGTGGAGGTGAGTGGATGACCTGTGTGGATTGGTTTAAACCATGACAGTTCGGCTTTCGATGCATGTGGCACTGGGTGGGACCTGCCTGCACGAGAAGAGACACCCCACTGGGGCTGGTGCAGGGGCTCAGCCACTGTTCAGACAGCACATCCCAACCAGATGCTACAGGAGTTCTCCGGACTCATGTACCACCCCAAGCATCCCCCCAGCAGGCAGCAAGACCTTCAGCATCCCTCACCTCGCACTACTCCTCCCAGCTTGCTGAAGGGAAAAGTGATTTTCTTCTTCCACCAAGCCAGGGAAAGTTGAGGAAGCAACACAGGGGAGGCAACCACAAAGCTGCTGCCCCTTTCTGGAGCTACCTCCTAGAAGCTGCGCCAATCCCACATCCGAGACTATCCCAGGATCAGTAGCACAGCTGGCACTGGGGACAGACACACAGGTCTGTGCTGGCAGAGGTGGCGCTTCTCTTTTTGATTCTCACAGGGGCAAAACACACACAGCATCCTCACAAAGACACAACCTCAGGGAGAAAAGCAAGGATCTTCTTGACAGAGCTTTCACCATTTCATCTCAAAGGCAACACATTGCCTTCCATTCATGATACAGCTCCATCCAAAAAGCAAGCTGGAAAGCAGCCTGGGGCTGGCTCTGCCCCTAAGCTGCAGCTGTTTCATGTGGCTCCAACGCCTCTCGCCCTGCAGCTCGCTCTTTCAAAGAGCCGCCTGCATGCACACAGGCACACCAAACACAGTTAATGAATGTCTCGCGTCCCGCTGTGTGTGTTCTGACACAGCCCCGCTTGCCAAGGGAAAGAACTGTGTGGATGTATGTGCATACAAAGGCTTTAAAGAGGACGTTCCTGGCATTTCTCAGCTTTGTTGCAGGGGTTTGGGTTTTTTAATACAAAAGCCTAAAGCAAATATAATCCAGAAGAAGGGATTTTTAGAAATCTTGAATACTTTACCTGCATGTGCAACACCTGAGAGCCATGACACTCCCCAAGGAACCTGTTTTATAGCAACTGTTTCAGACTGAAGAAAAGGCATTGCTCAGGAGAACATTGCTACTGGCTGGTATTACCACACTGCCAATGTCAGTGCTCTTTCACAAGGCAAGAGGATTAAGCCTTTCAGGGATCACAGCTCAACACGGCAGCTTTACATGCTGTAACTGCTCTCAGATGTTTCACAGTTGTAGTAAGCTGCCTGCACAGTGAAAGCCTCTTGGTGCACAGCACAGGCATGGAGTCGGGGAGGATGAACCCCTGTGTTGTGCACGAGGATTCAGGTTATTATGGAATAATGAGGATGAAGCTTTATTTCTGTCCTGTGGGTCAAACAAACCGGGAATCTAACACACTGACCATGGTGTCATATTTAAGCCTTTCAGTGAACACAAACACCCACTCCCGGTTCCAGCTATGCAAACAGCCATCACTCAGGACAGTTGTCACCTCAACAAGGCAACTTTTACCTCTCCGAGGTGGACATCTGCTTACCTTTTGTCACCTGCAAGACTGCCCATATGTATGTTCCCTGGGTGGCTTAAAACACCCAAGTTACCAAGCCCACTGCATGCCAGTCACTGAAAAATAAACTACTTTATTTCTAAGCAGCAGAGGTTTGGGACTATGGAAATTCTCAGCAGGAACTGACATTCATTCTCAAACGGGAGAGCTAATACCAGCAAATTTTGAATGATATATTAAATTTCATGGTTCACCTCTTGCCATAACCAGACCTTCCTAGGCCAGATATGTGGATCACAGCAAGTTCTTTGTAAGAAGCAAACTGCATCACATCTGCCAGCTGTCAGGATTTTATAGTTTTCTTTAAATTGGATATAAGGAGGAAATTCTTTCCTGTTAGGGTGGTGAGGCACTGGAATGGGTTGCCCAGGGAGGTTGTGAGTGCTCCATCCCTGGCGGTGTTCAAGGCCAGGTTGGATGAAGCCTTGTGTGGGATGGTTTAGTGTGGGGTGTGCCTGCTCATGGCAGGGGGGTTGGAACTAGATGATCTTGAGGTCCTTTCCAACCCTAACTATTCTATGATTCTATGATTCTATGATCAAGTCATTGCCATCATTGGAGAAGAGACATTTGCCTGGAAAGCCCGAGCCACTGTGTCAACTCTTCCACTCCTCTAAACCATCCCCTGTGTTTTTAACTGTGTTAGAATAAACTCTCCACTCCTTTGAACCAAGTCAGAATTCGTTAGCCATAAAAACACCCACTGCAATATATTTGCATACATCTATGAAAGGAGAAAATATAATCACTTTATTTTCAGTATACAGACTAAATCCCACCATAAAATAATGAGAGAGCACATGTGAATAGAATACTCTGCACTTACGAAAGCCCACGTCTGCCATGTCTGTGGGACCCATCGTTTGCTGTGGTGCTCACAGCTCTCCAGCACCACTTCCAAAAGCAGCTGCAGTACTCCCAGGAGCAACACTCCATCCACTACAATTCAAACAACGCTCCCAGGTTGCATAGAAGCACTACATTTTCCTGTATACCTTGAAATACTAATTAGATACAACACTATTTCTTCACTTCTGCTCCCAAACTATGTCAAGTCCCCCTCCTACCCTTACACCAAAGCAAGAATTACTTCTACAAGGAGGTAAAATCAGCAAGTTGTGGCAATACAAACTTCAGAGGTGCAGAACGATGGCATACTGTGATCTGCAGCATGTGAACATGCAGCACAGACTGCAAGGCATAAATACTGATGAGTTGCACACAGGTGCAAGCGCACAATCGCCTCTGTAAAGGTCTCTCTATGATGCGACTCTTTCCATGTCACACACAGCAGTGGGTGTGTTATTGCTTGTAGTAAATTGAAGAAGAATTGGACCTATGTAAGAAATTCACTTGCAAAGCACAAAAGTCACCAGTGGCCTCTAAGCAGCTCTACAAACTGACCCTTGCAGCTGGATTTTTGCCGCATGCTCCACACCAGTGGTTGGCTACAATATTCTGCAGTTCAAAACCTGCATCTCCCATCCTCTAGCAAACACTGTCAGTGTCTTCTCTGACTCATATTTAAATGCACAACTGCAGGCAGCATAAAGTAGTATTACAGTTAATTTTTATAAAATTCATCACGTTCATCTCCATTGAACTTAAGAACAGGAGACCTGGGCTGTAATGGCAAAGGCCAGTAGTGCCTTATCCTCTCAACACCCAAATGTCAGCAGAAGAGGAGCTGACATTATTGCAGATATTATATGTCCAGTGGAGCAGACACATTCTCACTGGATTTTCAGGCTGCCAACGACCTACCTTGCCCATGGTGACCAAAAGTGTTTAAGAATCCAGACTTTATATCCTGCACCTCTAATTGAATGTAAAGTTTACAACTGAGTGTCCTTAAGGAGTTATAAAGCAGCTCTTGGGATTTCTTTCCAAGCAGACACTGACTCAAAGGCTCAATACAAACTCACAGTGTTACAGCGGACTCCCAGCCAGTCACTGACAACTCCCTAAATCTTTTCTTACAGTTACATGCTGCACAATTACTTTCTTTCCAAGTGCATCCTGACTATAACCTTGTTTTATAGCCTCTCTTGCTAACTCTACTCTTCATATAAGTTCTGACTGCAAATGCTGTCCTTAATAAGTATTGTAAAATTGACTGATTACTTCCTGTCTACTGGTGCTCCAGATGCAATGCTACCTATAAATACATACAACTAATTCTTCCAGCAAGTGATTGAAACCAGCACTGTCCTCAAACAGCAGGTTGGCAAAGGTGGGCTGCAGATTGCAAAGTCTCCAAGCTTTCCATATCAAAGTGAGGTAGCAACAAGCAGCCTCTGAAATAGCATTGTCTCTGTATTTTCCCCTAGTACTAAATTCCTCTTGCAAACAATGTAGTGAGCGAACCAGAGGCTTCTCTGGAGCAGTGGAAGAAAACAGATGGTAAATAAATAACAAATGATAAGAAGAATTAGGCCAATAGCTTTGCAAAGCTTTCCTTTTTGGTACCAGCACTGAGCACTGCTCGTTTTCAGGTGGAGAGGAATACAAAACACTTCAGTCTCTTTGTGAGCTTAAAGTCCAAGTGACTTCTGCACAATCTGCTTGGCAATTTTGTTAAACTGTTCTCTGTCTTCCCGCCACATCTTGGAGGCATCTACATTGGCTCCACTTTCATCGTTTGGCTCTGAAACGAGAAAAACTGAAAGGTCGGTGGACAGGCAGGCAAGGGAGCAAGACCCTCTCGCTTCTTCAATAATGCCTCTGTACTGCCACTTCCCTGTGGCTCTGACATGCTTTTCCTGCTTGGGACTAAAGAAACATCACTAGAAAGAAAATCCAGTGACAGCCACTGCATTCCCAAATGGTTCTGACTGAACTGATCACAAGAGAATATCACAGCAAGGTTGAGTTTAGGTAGAGACAAGTGGCACAGGAGCAATACTTTCTTTCGTTTATGCTCTCGGCAGCTGAGCCCCAGCATGTACATGGAACACCACAATGAGGCACCACCAGTGCTGTCAAGGGGGTGCAAAACTGCATGCTGCTCCCTGCAAAATGTCTCTTTCTGGTTTTGCAGCTTCACAGACACAAAGCCCTCCCGACCAGGCCACCCAAACAGGCTCCGTCACGCTTTGGAATAGCTTGTTCTATTAAAAAACAACAGAACAGACCAAGAATACCCATAAAATGCTTTCATTTCTGTAACATCTTTCATTCTAGGATTTCAGGGCATTTTACAAAATACATTAAACCCCCATGACTCCAACACTTAATTTTGTACAGAGGTAAGCTGCAACATGGGATTCATTAGGCTCATGGTCAGCATACAGTGGGACAACTGTCGACAGGATTACACGAATCACTAGGATGGAACATGCTCTACCCACTTTGCTTCACACACTAGTCCAAATCCACTCCAGCCTAGTTAATAGCAGACATCTTGGGCTCTTATCTTTCTTGATTCAATCACAGAATCCCAGACTGGTTTTGGTCAGAAGGGACCTTAAAGCTCACCCAGTTCCAACCCCCTGCCATGGCCAGGGACAGCTTCCATTAGACCAGGTTGCTCCAAGCTCCGTCCAACCTGGCCCCAAACACTGCCAGGGATGGGGCAGCCACAGCTTCTCTGGGCAGCCTGTGCCAGTGCCTCAGCACCTCCATAGTTAAGAGACACAGGGGACAATGTTGATGGCCTGCCCTTAAAAGACAGTAGATGTCTAAAATCTTTTATCTTTCAAAACTGATTATGAGGGACACAGCTCTGTTCTTTTCAGGCAGTTCAGTGGCTCTGTCCACCATGTGGAAACAGATGCATCTTTCAGGGAGCTCTACATAACAGAGCTGAACCACAGCCCTTGCTGGATTTAGGGAAAGCAATTTAAAAGGCTGTACAAGAAGTTTTTTCACCCCACTCTTCTGAAGAAGCCTTCCTCTGAACCACAGATGGTAGAATGGGGTACATGAGAAATAACAAACAGAAATGGAGGGTGCTGGCTTGTTAATCCCCCATGGACTCCAGTTCGCCCTACTGGTTAGAGCTGTCTCAACCAGCTTCTAAAGCCAAATCCAACATGAGCTGTAATCAATACCCTGACAACCTGCAAGAGTTGAATGGGCATCATAGACAAATACAAAGACGAAGCACAGGTTTTGTGCAGGAGGAGGCAACCTGGGAGCCTCTGGACCCAAGTGACCATCACCATCTGCTCCTCTGCTGCTGAGCAGCTTTAAATGCCCTTTGCTCACTTAAAAAACATCAAACAGCAAGAAGCAGCTCTAGCTAACTCAGTAACTGCTATCTGAGCTACTGCTAATAAAACAGCAGTCCTTACCTGCCAGCATGCTAACAACTGACAAGAGGATCTTTTCCACACTCTGCACAGGACTCCACCGCTCAGCACTGCTTTCATATCCCATGGGATCATCCCCAGGAGCATGAAGAATAGAGATGCAAACTCTCCCATCTGGGTAAACTGCACAAGAAGTAAAGGGGATTGATTGTTACTCAGTGGAAATACTTGACCTCTCCAGATCTTTAGCAGAGATTAATATTCGGACTTGGCCTTCCTATGACTGAAGCTAAGCCTCTTCCAAAGGCAAGAGGATGCAAAATCTGAAAGAAAGCTAGCAAAAATCTCCTTTAAGCAAATCTGACAAACTTGAGTCGTCCTTCCCCAGCAGAAGCCTGCTGGGAGCACTTTTGTCATTTAATAACCAGTGACAGGATCCATGGATAAAATAAGAGATGCAGCCTGGTGGAACAAGGCAAGTATTTATGCATACACACAGTTTCAAGTAGGTAACCAGTCCTCTTTAAATCAAACGACAACAGTCACAGAGCACTGAATGCATGCTGGAGTCCTTCACGAGATTGAGACTGGAAAAAGAATTAAGCAAACCCGCTCTGCTGCAGCAAGGAGGAAAATTGGTATGTTATGAGCAACATAATTGATCCTATTTTGAACACCATGGAGGTGCAACCAGAATAGTTCAGACTACTGCTTTTAATTTTGCTTAAAGCTCAGAAGGATTAAATTGCCTGGAAACAAGGCAACCTATCAATTAAGGATACAGCCATCTTCCCCTCCCACCTTTGGTGCAAGCAAAGCATCTGCAACAACTCATCTTCAGAGACACTGGGCTCCATTGACTTGATAATGAGGGCAAAGAAAGCTTGAAGAGGCAACACAGAGAGAATGGAGTTTGAAACACTGTTTTAGCAACTCGGCCTAAAGCTGCAGCCTCCCAAGGAAGGACAACTTCAGCTCAGTACTTTCAGTGCTTCCATTCCTTGGGTGACCAACCTGTGCCACTGCCAGGAACACAAGACAAAACAAAAAGAGGGAATAACCGCTGGAAGCAGTTGTGCTCGTTTTCAGTTCTTTCCATTCACTCAGCTAATGTCTGCACAAGCCTGCAACATGTAAGCACTTTGGAAGGCTTTTATTTACATCCCCTCCTGCAGCCCCAGGCTGGCGACTGGAGCTGGTCTAGCCATAGCTGGAAGAGGTGAAAACAGCATGTGCTGAATCATCACTTCTCCTTGGAAGTTAAAAACACACTGGTAGAAGGTATTTCACTTGTAAGTTACTCTAATGTTTTTATGCAGAACCTCATTTAAAATAGCTGGACCATAGCAGCACAGTCAAGACAGCAAAAGTTGATGCCTCTGATGTACTCGTCTTCCCACTTTGTCACTAAATGCTCATGCAAGACTTGCTATTAATTACTACTTGAAGTTATCTTCACCAGAGCATCCATGAACATCATTTTAAGAGAAGATAGTTCTGTGGTGTCTTCAGTTCCCCATGTACATAACACAAACTGCAAAGATAAGGGAACACAGCAGACTTCTTAAACATTCTCCTTGCAATTCCTTAGAGGTGGAGGATTAAGCACTTAAGCCACCCAATTTCTACAGCCTGTTTGGGTAGAAACAGACCATCACAACCCCACCTGAGAAGCACAAGTCTAGAGTCTACTTTTGGTGATCTCAATTTTAGGTTAACATCACCCAGAATCACAAGACTTTAAAAAACTATGCTGACCATCCAGTATTATTCCAGTAAACCCCAATAAGGAAGCACTCACACGTAACACATGAGAGTCAGGCAGTTTGTGCCTCTCCATACCCCACTCCTCCCTCCTATGCTGCGCACAAAGCAGCTGTCAGCAGCAAACCTCAAGCCAAGGCCAAAACTGGAGCTGCAGAGTATTGTGTGGACATGGATTTTCTCATGGAGACCAGTCCTGCCAAGAAGTCTGGGTGAATGAGTCCAGCTGGAGCAAGGTGCCAAACTTTGCACTGCTGCAGACATCAGAGCTTCAGAGGTGATGCTATACTGCCTTGGGCACGTCCACACAGTTCTATACTCTGATATGAGGTGTGCCTTTCATAGGAGAATAGAAAGACGTGGACTAAATGGGCAAGGATCTGCATCAGTGGTACTCTGAGGAGGGAAGATCAGAACTTCAAGAAATTGCAAAATTCCTTGGAATAGGATGGAATAAATTGATTTCCAGCTGAGATTAAGATTTGTGTTATGCAAGTGCAGGAATGTCAGCTGGGAAGGAAACATTAGGCAGGAAGGCAGCATTTTTGTTTTATTGCTCTCAAGTGGCAGAGGCCTAATAGCCTATAGATTCAGCCCCTTCAATTACTTCCACTGAAAAGTCTTAAGATAATCTTGTCACCGTAAGAATTGCAGAGAAAAGGCCAGCAAAGCCTTAATATTAAATACCTGCAAACATGTCATCTGCTTGAAAAGAGTACTCTGGGTGTATCATCAGAAATATTGCTAAACCTGAGACAGAATCACCCTTGCTAAGGATGCCGGCCCTCCTGCTGCAAAAGTTAGGTTTTAAGGTGCACAAGCAACCCACTTCCCCACGTCCTGCTGCATCAGACTTACTGTTCGGATGGAACATCTCACACGTGAACCTCATCTTCGGAGGACTTAACGGGTAGTCGAGTGGGAAGCTCAGAACAGCAGGGAACACCCCATACTCGAAACAGGTGTCTTCTGGACCCCTAGAGACAGGTAAAAGGCTATTCACCAGAGTTGTAAATACTTCTTTCACCCAAGTTCTTGTCTAATGAGACATGTGAGGTTTGGGCCATATCAATGTCCCTCAGAAAACAAAGAGTTAACGCACTCTTACCCCTACCTCATAAACTTAAATCCAAATGTGGGGCTTGGGAGGGAAGGGGGAAATCAAAGCTTGCACACTAAATTACTAGGAAGGTCACAACACTGCTTAATTAGCAGGGTGTGTCTGGATAAAACTGGAGTATCTGGCTCCAAGGCATGTTCCAGGATTTGAGCATCTGCACGTCAAGAGAACGCAGAGGCAGGTGTGGGACTCCCGCGCCTTTGAAGATACTGTTATGCTGCACAAGACAGAGATGGCAAATGCTATAGCTCAAAAATAATTTATAAAACCCACGGAGATTCAAGCTGCCAGTTTCGAGCACAACCACCCATCAACACTTATCACTGACTGAGGAACACACCCCACAACAATGCGTTATGAAAATACAAACAAAGCTCAGGGACCATAATTGCTCGATGCAGGACAACAATGTCTCTTTGCAGACTTAAGGTACTCAGTCTGCACACCCTTAAGTGCACACAGAGAACAAATGGCTTCATCAGGGTTCCTGCAGAAACATTTCCTTGTGTTCACCATCTAGTTCAAAGTGCAATGAAGTTGAGAATATAAAGACAAGTATTTCACCCTCCCTACGCAAAACGCTTTTGGACAGTGAGCAAAAAATTTTCTTCGCCATGATTTATTAAAACTTGATGCACCATGTGGAAGTTATAACACAAACATGATCTCCCTTGATTGGAAAGTACGAAACAAGCTTCGCCACTTGAAAACCTTAGCCAAGAAGACCTTATGTATTCAGTAAAAAGCTTTTCAAATGAGGGTTATACTGTCTGGGAAATAAGGTTTAGGAATATATTAATGCTTCTTCCTCTTCACAATGCACACTCTCCATGCCAGAAAGAACATGAAAGTTCAAGGAGTCCTAGCAGCTAAGACTGCAAGTGGTAACCTACAGAAAAAGAAAACTGAGCCCAGCAAAACCTAAAGCCCTAGAAGGCTCACTCTCCTGAACTCTGGGATTCAAAAGACTTGGCTGATAGATAAACACAAGAACGCAGTGATTTAACCCTGAGCATTGACACTGGCAGGCAAGATTAGAGGAATGCATCAACATACAGCAAGAATGAAAGCTTAACCAGCTCAACCATTTTGATCCCCTTCTGGCCTTTTCCCTAATTTGGTCAGGATTCAGTTCGCATCTGAATGCATTTTTTCATGAACATTTTAATTCCAGCTGCATTTTAAAGGCTTATTGTTGAACTTCTAAGAGTATGTACATATACCCATTGAAAGCTGGTGGGTGTCTCATGTTCTGTTTTGAGAGCAAACACACAGCCTTAAGGGCTCTTCTGTCAAACATATTAACCCAACATGCTCCATTTTAGGACCTGTATTCTGTGAGCAAAATGTTTTTGTTTTAGCCATTCAGTGCTGCCAGGATCAACTTCAAAGAAATGATTAAGGCTGATCCAAGACAGCATTTGCAACTACAAAACACTTAGGCCACAACATTCAAACTTGACAGCTTCACTTTCAGTTCAAAAAGGACATTGGCAGGGTCAGAGAAGTAAAGAGCAAAGCGCCTTTTGCAATCACACCACCTGCTCTGCGAAGATTTCAAAGCACATGGACATGGACAGTGGGATTGAGTGCACCCCCAGCAAATTTGCCAGCAATAAGCTGTGTCATGTTGTTGACACGCTGCAGGGCAGGGACGCCATCCAGAGGAAACTGAACAGGCTGGAGAGGTGGGCCTGGGCAAACCTCATGAAGCTCAATAAGGCCAAGTGCAAGGTCTTGCACCTCGATCAGGGCAACCCTAAGCACAAATACGGTATGACTTGCCAGACAACCAAGCTGCTTAGTTGTGTGAGAGATATGACAAACAACTCTGCTGACATAAGACATAGCATGAAAATAAGAAACTCTGAACTCCACAAGCTGGCTGACTTAGGCAAGGGGAAGAAAAGGATGGTGGGTATATCTGCCAAAATACAAGGGAAAAGCGCATTGACAAGGACAATTAATTCTGTAATCACAGCTTCATGTACATTGTAAATGGTTTCTTATTTGTAAAAAGATGCTGGAAAAAGACCAAAACCCACAGTCACCAGATGCTGAAAAGGGGAATTCCACACTAAACAAATTCATAAGCCTAATTATATATCTAATTACCTTTTCTAGACAGGTTTTTGGTAAGTTGACTTTGATTTATCCTGTTCAGTTTTCAAACAGTCTTTAGGCTAATAAAGCTCTTAACAATTATGTGAGGTTTGTGTCTTTTGGGGATAAACTTTAATAGCATACCCCTGTATATGCCAACCAAAGAGAGCAAAACTTGGTCTTGAAATGCTGAAGTCACAAACTTGCACAACACGGTGCAGCGCTACAGTAATGACTGTTATGATGGTAAACTCTCTTGACACGCTGGGGCTATTTCTCATCACAAGTCACCCTGCTGCAAAGATCTGGCTTTCACATACTCTAATTCAGCATCTGTGTGATGTCTTATCAAAAGGGTGTATTTCATGCCAGGCTCCAAACCTCCACTGTTCAGGAAGTTCACATTGTATTTTCAGTTCTGGATCCACTACACTCACTTTGGGAGCATAAGAACTGTTCCATCATTCAGACATGTCAATCAGCCTTAACATGTATATGTTTAGTATTTCTCCAGCACTGCTACTACAGGTAAGAACACCAGAAAAACAAATTATTATTACTATTATTTTAAACAGCATTATTCTACCCCTGAGCCAAACTCTTCCAATAATCCGTGTAACATCACCTAACTGATAAATGGGTAATGCCTTTTTCCTCTTAGGTCTCTTTCTTATTTAGTTGCCATTACATGTGCTCTAGGCTTACATAAATTGGGTGAAAGAAGAAAAATAGAAGTATTCTCTTCATTACTACATCACTTGCCTTTTGCACTTCATCTGTCTAAAAGTTTAAAGCCAGCTTTACTTCATTTCCTCACCCTTACTTCTTTCATTCCCCAAATCTCACACAGCACATTTGAGATTACAAAACATCAGAGAAGATAATCACAGACAAACACAAACAAGTCATTTAGCCTGCTTTCCAAATGTATGCAAACATTTCTACTATTAGAGTTGTGTAAAAAGATGAAAGTAACCAAACATGCTTAGGGTAAACATGTTTCTATTGTACCACAGCTTCAGAATTTAGCAGATCTTAAAATATAATTTAATATGACACACACAATACAGAAACCAAAATGAAAGTGCCTCCGCCTCTCACTTTGCGCTGACAAAGGCTTGAAGCTCAACACTCAGCACTTTAAAGGGCTTTCAAGTCTGCAAGCAGCTCCTCTGTTGTTTAAGAATTTGTTATGGGAAACATAAGAAAAAGTATTTTCTAGGTAATGAAACAAATGCAAAAGTACTTCTGTGTGTCCCCCATGAAAGCTCTACTTAACCACATAGTCTCTGCTAAGAGAAGGTACCAATAGGCAGGAATTTCCTTCCATATTCCAAGAAGTTCATTAAATCCTCTGGGATTTCTAAACTCTTAAGCAATGCACAACTGTCTGAACTCAAATTTGGTACCTTACAAAACGCGTACCTCAGAAGAGACATCCCACTTGCAGAAAGAAAAAGCATAAGACCCTGCAGCCAAACTCTTAGGTAATTTGTTGCCTGACACCAGTTTCCATGCCAGGTGTTTATTTTCAGGGGACTAAGCTCCCAGGAAGTACAATCTGTTTATTACAAAATGAATTGCTGTACATAAGCAGAGGCGTTTGCCAACTCCTCATATCAATCAGCAAACAAGCAGTGGTAATCCAAACCTTCATTTACCAGACTTAAAATAACTCAGAGGCTCTTGCTTGCCATAAAGGAGGATCACCTACGCAGCCAGCTTGTGTGGAATAGGTGATGTGCTACAGCTCAGGAAGCTTTTGTATTGGTTGTGTGCCTGACCCCAAGACACAGAAATCTTGTTTTTCATCCCATGACAACATGCTCCAAGGTAATAGAGAAGATAGGGAAATTCTGCCACCCACACTAGTTGAGAATCTCCTAAGTCAGCACTGGTGGTTGCACTGAAAACCTGCTAAGAGCACAGCAGAGATACTGCAAGCAGGGGCTCCTTAGCACTGGCTGAGGGAAAGGAAATCACCAACTCTTACTAAAGGAGTCATGAAATACAAAGCCTGGATCTACCCTAACAATAGACCACCAGCTTCAATACAGACTTAGCTGTTTAGAGCATCTTCATATTTAATTCTGTAATATTTGTGTAATATGCCAGAGCCAAGTGACAGAGGTCTCTTCTCTGCTCCCCTACTGTTCTTGAACCTTATTGTGTAAAGATCGTGAGTTATTACATGTACTCGAATTTTCCAAAGAAGGGTACAGCATGAGTAAAAGACTATGAGCAATAGAGAAGACAACTTGTAAGATGCTGGGCAAGAAAATTTTGTCTTTTCATGGCAGGTTTTGCTATGAACAACTGTACCCATCAGTTTGGGAGTGGAAGGGGAGAACACAGCTTTGTAAAGAAGTCTTTGTCACCTTCCAAACCACAAAAGGTAATGATCAGAGGTATTCACCAAGAAAAGAGCTTTCTACACAGAACCACAGAACCACAATGTCTTTACATGACCAGACAATTCATGAAGTGTAAAATTCAAGATAATTTTTTTTTTTAGTTGAACTGCTTTCTCAGCTCAATCCCATTCCAATTTTTCTGGAAAAAACAACTGAAGAGCAAGTGAACTCATTTTAGACATTGATTTTTTTTTCCTCCCATCCCTGATAATCTGTGTATTTTGCTCCACTTAAAGCATGATAAAAGCACAGCCTGTATTTGCCGCCCAGTAATGTTCCCAACAGGTTTGTGTCATCTACAAACAATTCATTGTTTCCTACAGTGTTCATATATGCAACATATATTCAAGGGAGCCCAAATGACGATTCCTGTCAAGTTTGCAAGTTACTTATGCTTTAGGTATGGTTACCTCAACCCTTGCAGTGTTCAAGGCCAGGCTGGACGGAGCTTGGAGCAGCTTGGTCTAGTGGAAGGTGTCCCTGCCCATGGCAGGGGGTTGGAACTGGATGAGCTTTAAGGTCTCTTCCAATCCAAACCATTCTGTGATTCTGTGTTGCTTATTATCATGACACCTGTACAACAAATGATCACTTAAGTCCCAATGCTGCCTCTGTCACACTCTTTAAATTCCAAATATAATTCCCTGTTCAGGTCTGAAAAGAAACTGCCAAAGGCCAAGACTGATGTTATGCACAACTGGTATTTTTTTTATATTCTTGCTCTCCTAGAAGCTAATCACAGAGTGCAAGTGCTGATTTTGGATACAAAACTGTATTAACTCACATAATCAGAGCTTCCCATTCAAAGAAGTTCTCTTCATTCACAGGACCTATGAAATAAAAACAAAACAATGCTTAGTGCTACCTCAGTGCAAAGCTACAACTCCACCAAGCACAAACCCTGCTCAGCTCCTCACCTGCTACAATCCCTTCGGGTGGGTTCAGGGTCAGCTCTGCAAAAACAAAACACAAGGAAGGTTAACATGACCTGCAAGACCAAGCATTTTGGCTAGCATTTGGGTGGCCCCAAATGAAGCCCCACCAGCAAACACCCTTGGAGAAAACCTTGAGGACACCACTGGGCAAAACTTCCCTTTAAGAAGGCCCAGAATCTCACTGCTTACAATGTAACTTCTTCATGCAATGGTTTTCCAGGCAAAATTATTTGTCTTCTGATGCTTTTTCAGGCTCCTAAAACTCCTGTCTTCCCAGAGGCAACAATTTTAAACTGAGAAGGAAGAAAAAAATGTCTTTCTACAGAGCACAGGAAACTCTGCTTTTGGACCACTGTAGTATTTGCAGGTACAAACTCAACAGCCTAAAGACAATACAGGTTGTAACCCTGTAACCTCCCTACATCAATTCAGACTTGACAGCATTTCAACACTAGAACCCAAAACGACACAGAAAGTTGGAGAAGCCAAAGCAAGAGAGATTCGACAAGCAGCTCTATTCCTTGAATTCAACCCAACTCTCCCTGCACGGCCTGGAATAGGTGAATCAAAAACAAAGCAGCAATAAAGCAGCCATGGCTGCACACAGCAAGTATGAACCCATCAATCCTCATTTTCTGTAGGAAACTAGTACAATTCCCAATTCATACTATAACCTTCAGCATCAGTACCTCATTTCAAGCCTGCTGAAAACCAGCCCTCTGTGTGCTGATAAAATAATAACCCATTTTTCTACTATCCAATGCAATGACCATCAACTTCTGGTTTCCAAGGTCCTGCAGAGTAGTAACCAGCTGGCAAGGTGAAGTTCAACCATGCATAAGCACCCAGTGGACCTGCAGTCCCTGGTGGGACTCAACACCAGCCTCACAGCTCCAAGCAAGATGCAGGGCAGCTGGCAGGACTGGTGGCAGGAGGTGACACCCCGACGGTGTCAGACTGGAGGAGGTGACAGTAATAAGGCCAAATGTTTTGCTGACCTAGAATGGTGTTTCCTACCCGATGGCCTGTGCACAACTAGTAGCCCGTAACACATAAAACAGCCACAGGAAACACCACACGCATTCCCACGCATGAAAACAAGCAGGAACATGGACCCAGGGAATATGGGAAGTCCCAAAGAGATAAATGAGACACTTGACCTGATTTCCATGAGGCTATATGTCAAACTGTGGGTAGTGCTGCACAAAACAGCACATAGAAGTTTGTCTTAAAATAGCTAAGTTACTGTTGGATTCAAAACCATGCTGAGATACACTGACAGGACAGATAGCAAAACTCTTCTGTTCATTAAGAATTCTATTAACTTTGGCACAGACCTCTCCAATTGAAGTTCAAAAACATCAAGCAGACTGAAACTCAGCGTTACGGTTTCCCATTACATCCTGGTGTTAAGGAGCAGGCTTTTCCCACTTGAGAGTGGGTCTCTAACAGCTTTTCTTGCTGATGCTTTTAGACAGAAAGAGATGGCAAACACAGGAGCTCCTGGAATCATTTTGCTCCATCTTGTGGCTCCCTCTAAGAAGAAAATCCCTCTGATTTCCCATGATTTCCCTTTGCCACTGACCAAAGTGCTAAAGAGGCTTCCATTCTTAAGGATCAGGCAAAGTAACTGGGCAGTGCAGGGGCACATGAGCTTTGATTTTGAGTGACTGCTACTATAACTGTTCACTGAGGAAGGAACAAACTCCTTTTCCACATGGATGGTCACATCCTACTCTGTGATTTCTCTAGAGCTGTTCAAAGGGAAAATGGGAGCACAGTTTACAGGGAAACATGGATCCTCAAACTACACTAGCTACTTGAGAGAGACGGCTTGCACAAAGTGAGAGCCACGAGCCACCTCCCTCAATCCCCTTTCTCTGACGGGCAAGACCAGCAGAAAGACTTTACAGGAGCCCTGGATGCAGCAGCTCCTGAACCATGGCTGACTGGTGACTGTGGGTCTAGGACAAAACCTCCAAGGAGTGGAACCTTGTGATCTGTGGGACAACCGAGGCGGGAGCGGATCTGTCAGACACAGATGGGCCCTCCTGCCACACTGTCACCAAAGCTCCATCACGCTCACCTGGAGCTGTGCGACCCCATGCTTGTTCTTGTGGGGAACTCCTTGCTCAGACACATGTTGGGTGCATGTTGGAGGAGCCCATGATGGTGCAGCACACACCACCTGATTCACAGCAATGTCGCCCTTCGGCACTGGAGAGCATTTGGAGAGGTTTCCACATTCACATCCTACACAAGGCATCCTGTTTGGCTTGCAGGGGAATTTTGCTGCATGCAGTCAGGGAACTTGCTTCCGAATGGGAACACAGTGAAGTCCTAACTCGTAGCACCAGAGCTAAACCTTACTTTGAAGCTTTGCTTGTAAGCTGAGACTGAATGCAACAGAACTGACACTACTGAAGTGCAATGCTTCTACTAGGAACATGGGGCAGATTTAGCGCACACAATCAACACCTCCCTTTTAATTTCACTGCTCATTAGGGAGTCATTAGAAGCAAATTACCCGTAAGCCAAAAAGAGAAGAACTAAAACAAACCCTCTTGTTAAAGCAGTTAATAAAAGATGGATCACATTCTTAACAGAGAAGTTCAGCAGTACGCTGTCTAAAAACTGTATCAATTTAGCATATCCCCAGGGTGACTAAACACACAAGACTTGGGAAATATTAAGGGCACATACTCGCTTCAGTGTCTGACAGCATCTGAACTGAAGATGCTTGAAACCAGAATCTTGTTCTTATAAATCTGCCTCAAATTCCGTTTTATTTTCTCTGTTGTAGCATTCAATTGGCGCAAGGCAGTTTGAGCTCACACAGACACATGGCACTGTGTGTGTCTGAGGTATTTCGTGTTATGTTCAGGAAAGAGCATTTTCAAAGCAGGTTCAACAGGGACAGCTGCAGAGACCTTCTGCAAATGTTCAACCATCTTCCCCCTGGAGAGAGCAGCTCATCACAACCCACACCGGTGCAGCAGCTTTCTTGTAGTCCCACATGAATTCTCTCTCTCCAAGCAATAAGGAAAGGAAGCACCCACTTCAGTGAAGCACTGTCACATTCTGTTCTCTACAATGAAGGTGTATTTTTAATGTGAATTCTGAAATTTCAGAACTAGCATAATTCACAAACAAAATCTCTCAGTTCACTATAAATGCTATCCTGCGAAACTACATGGAGGAGACTCACTTAATGTCTGCCTGCAGCATTACATCAAATTCTTTTTGATGCTGCTTTACATCACTTTTTCCTAAAGAATTCATTCACATGAGACTTTCTAGTAAGATCTCACAGCTCCTCAACAATAAAGAACCAAACCTTGATTTTGGGACTAAGGGGACTTATTTAAGAGAACAGATAAAAGCAGAGCCGAGTATTTTTGCAGCTTTCAGGTCCGTGCTTCAGGATTACAACAGAAAAATGCAGGCTTCAACCAAACACTGTCAGCACCAGCTTCACCTGCATAACTGCATGGCGGGGTTTGCTCCCTACCCCCAGGAGCTACCAGCAGCACCCAGGCAGCAGGGCCCAGGCCAGCCCCAGCCTGACAAACACCTGCATGACAGGTCAGGTTAGAGACCTGCGCTCTGCATCGCTGCTGAGAATAAACACCATACTGGCAGGAAATGTGCCCATAAATCAAAGAATCATAGTACAGCTAGGGTTGGAAAGGACCGTAAGATGAACTAGTTCCACCCCCCCTACCATGGGCAGGGCACCTCACACTAAACCATCTCACCCAAGGCTCTGTCCAACCTGGCCTTGAACACTGCCGGGGTGGAGCATTCACAGCTTCCCTGGGCAACCGATTCCAGTGCCTCACCACCCTAATAGGAAAGAATTGCTTCCTTATATCCAATCTAAACTTCCCCTGTTTAAGTTTTAACCCATTACCCCTTGTCCTATCACTACAGTCCCTACTGAATACTGTGTTTTACACAGGCTGGAGTCTTCCACTAAGTGATGGCAAAATGAGAAACAACTCCTCGTCCCTGGGCAACCTTGGGAGCTCTGAAATGACCTTCACTAGAGCAGGAGGCCAGTTCACAGAATCATCACAGAACAGTTTGGGTTGAAAGGGACCTTAAAGCTCATCCCTGGGCAGGGACACCTTCCACTAGACCAGGTTGCTTCAAGCCCCATCCAACCTGGCCCTGAACACTGCCAGGGATGGGGCAGCCACAGCTTCCCTGGGCAACCTGTGCCAGGGCCTCAGCACCCTCATATGGAAGAACGTTTCCCTAATATCTAATCTAAATCTCCTGTCTGTCAGCTCAAAGCCATTCCCCCTTGTCCTGTCACTGCAGGCCTCTGTAAAAAGTCCCTCTTCACATTTCTTGTAGGTGCTTCCTACAGCCCAATGCCATCCCTCCCCTACCAAACACTTCGTATTTTTTCTCCATTCTACTTTCTTGCCTTAAATAAAAGCTACAACATCACAGGACAAAGGCAACCGGGTAAACAAAAAGGGAAAAAAAATCTCCTGCCAAAAAAGCCACCTCTGGACACCCCACAAGCTCACTGGGGAGCAGATCACCCCCCCAGAAGAAACGGGATGTCCCCAGGGGATCCAGCCACTGCTCACCACCACCTGCAAGTCACATCTCACGCAGCTTTCTAAACAAACAAGTCTGACATTGACCACTAAAGTTTAAAATCTGCTACTAACTGCTGCGCTTCCACTAAGGGCTTGACAAATGCCTCGAGTTAAGGCCACCGAGCTCTGCAACAGAGACTTCCGTGGCTCCTGTTTGCTCCGCCTGGACAATTTCTCCCGGAAGAACCCCAAAAGAACGGGACGGAGGGGAAAGCCGGTGCGAACCACGCACACACAGCGCTCGGGGTCCCAGCAGAGGCAGGCGCCTGCTGCAACGGCGCAAGGACAGCACCCCGGCAGCGGGAAGCGGTGCCGCCCGTGCCCCGCTCTCCCACAGCCGCACTCCAGCCACCCCGGTGCGCCCTAACCTCCCGCCCCGGGTGTCGCTGCGGGCCGAGCGCCGGCTGGAACACCGCGGCGCACTCGGAGGGAGGCCTGCGGCCTACCCCGCCGCGGCCCGTGCGCGGCCGCGGGCTGCGTCCCTGCCAGGCTTGAAGGATCCGGCCAGGAGGGGCAGCGGAAAGCCCAAGGGGTGCCGACCCCCGCCCCCGCCCTCACTTACGCTTGTACTCGGCCATCAACCGCTTCAGCGCCGTCCCCGCCATGGCGCGGCCCCGCCGCTGCCACCGCCGCTTCCGGGGGGCCGGCTAGAGAGGACGGCTTGAGGCTGATCGGCTGCCCGCTCCTCCTCTATGGTACGCACTTAGTCCTCCGAGCGCCAGAGACGCGCATGCGCAGAGCGGCTCCGGGGCGAGCAGTTCAGCTTGGGGCAGGCGGCTCGACAGGGAACTGGGAAACTCCCGGTCCTGGTGGTGATCCCTCAGGAAACAGGCTGCGGACATAGCGAGGAACTGCAGCTGCTTCGTGTGGAAGGGGCGATAGAGTGCACAAAGTTGTATTGTGCAGCAGTTCCCCGGGGAGAGTGGGCTTGCAGCTGATGGAGGGTGCACCAGCAACCCCAGAGGCTTATACCCAGCCATGTGCTTCGGCTACCTTGAGTCTCTGAAGTGGATGTCTGAAGCGCCACTGCCACGTACATGTTCCCCCGGAGAAGAGAAATGAGCAGCCAAGTGAGAGGAGCACAGCCGTATTAAGGGTAAGGCAGGAGACAGAGTACCAAACTATATTTACTGTATACAATAGTAAAGGACAACAAATAAATGTACAAATTGGTGAATAAACAGTGAGGTCTACAGGATGTCCCACCCCAGCCCATATACAAGAAAATGAAAAAGAAAATAAGGGCTTTTCCAGCAAGATTCCCAGCAAGCGGGAGATGATCCAACATGGCCAAACGGGTCAGGTGGATATAAAAGGCAGGTAATGATCCCACGGAGCAGCAGTGGACAACCTACAACCTGGACTTTGCAAAAACTCATCTGGAACTGGCTCCACACTCTGCATAGAGCTCAAACTCATCACACAAATGTATTTAAAATTCATCAAGTTTGGGGAGGCATTATAACAGATGGTTATTTTGAACACCTGTACACACATTTCTCTCTTCTCTTGTTCACCAGGTTCTTGACAGCTCTTCTGCACATACAGCCTGGTGACATTGAAAGATGCTTCCCCCCCCCATTTAACAAGTTAATCTACCAGAAACAAGTATTCCAAAGAAACCTGAGGCCACATGTTTGCAGTACCCACTGAGAAATGAGAGCCATGCTGAAGGGAGCAGGAAGTGACAGGTTCTGCCCCACACTCAGTAAACCACTGACAACGCAGTGATGGGTTTCTTGTTTTTATAAGCTTGCACAACAAAAAGTACTGCTGCTCTATGAGGAGCATTAGTTTTTTGTCCTAGCTGCTCTGCTAACTCAGATTCTGACAATTATTCAGGACAAATCTTCTTGCATTAAAAAAGTGTATTTCAGATGACTTTATCATATGACGACAAAGCACATGTAAATCTGCAGTATTTCAAACTCCAGCTCTATACTAGGCATTGTATCTGCATGTACCAGCCTTATGCTACAGCCTTAAAGCTTCTGAAGGAACGGTGTTTGAACACACACTAAAAACCTTAAAACCAGCATCTCCTTTCCTTCTCTTTAGCATATCTTGAATGGAAACTTTTCCTCTCACCAGCTGTATGAACATATACTGAATTACTTACATGGTTAGAACTAAACAGAGGGGCAAGGCTGACGAGAGCCAGGAATGGACATGCCATGTCCTAACACATAGGTGAATATTTAGGCCACAGGTTTAAAGAAATTAAAAAAGAAAGAAATAACAAAAAGGTAACAGCAGACAGACAATGCATACTCCTTAATCTGGACTGAAATCAAATTGGCCCAATTGAAGGTACAAATTAATCCCTGCAGATACTGTTTTGACTTGCACACGCAGTACGTCAAAGACAACAAGCAATTTTGGTAAATGTCCTCTAAAGTTTCAAAGGATCTTGTGTGATTGGCATGTTCATTTGTTTACTATTCAATAGCAAATCCAAGGACAGATGAGAGAGTGGGGTGCGATGAGGATCCTTAAACTCCTCTTCTCCAAGGGATGGCATGTCTTAACACACTCCACCTGTCTGCTGCTGGAACACATCAATAGTGTCTTCATCTTCCATCTCCAGCTGTTTAGAGTAACACGGAAAATGCAAGGCTTTGAATACACGTGGTTACAAAAGCACTTAGCTCTCCACTCCCAACCAGTACCAATAATAGAGCATTTGAGGTGCAGTTTTAATCTGCATGCAGATATCAAAATATTTGTATAGCAATTTGCAGTAAAAGTATTTTTCATACCTGTGCAGGTGTGTCTGTTTCACTAATTGGCTGTCCATCAAATCTGAATCTAATCTGCCTCATCGACAAGCCCTGCAAGATCAAAATAATTAATACGAATCCAAACAAAACATTTACAGATTTACTGTCAGAACAAATCTTAACAAAATTCAGACTCAAAAGATGTAACCAGAGGGGAAACAGTGTATCTATGCTGCTAAGGAAATCAAGGAAGCAGAGCTGTTAAGAGTGACCTCCTGCTGTGCTGCTGTAACAGCAAGGACTCTATATGGAACCACAGGTGGGGGTTTGGCACTTGGTTGTGATCCTGCTCTGCAAGGCACAAATAGCACAAGTTCATTTGCAAAGATAATTTAAGAACAGGTCAATCAATACACCATTGTGTAAAGCCTCAGAGGACAGGCCAGAAGGAGCAGCAGTTGTTTCTCATGCAGTCAGAGATAATGTTAGACTAAGCCGACTCAAGGAAAACAATTTAAAACAATACGAAAAAATGACATTTTTGTGTAACTAGCTACCAGCACCAACTACCCATAGTTAAGACAAGCTTTCATTCATGCCAAACATCTGCTCCCAGTTCTAGCTCTTTATCTTCTTATGAGAAAAGGAACCATGAAGAAGGCCTACGGAAAAAGAACTTGCAGGACCTGACACAGATTTTTGCTCACAAGGCTTATCAGAAAAACACCGGAGTCTAACATTAGTAAGTTGAAGTTGCCCTTAAAATCCAAGCTGAATTCATGCCTGTTCTGAAAGTGTTTAATCACAAGAGGCAGTCTTTATTCCCTGCCTCAGGGATCCAGGTCTTTGCTTTGCCCTCTAAAATCCTTTGAAAACCCCACTACTCACACTTCCGATCATACACACAGCCACATGAAAGCAAGCACTCCCCAGGCTTCTCTAAAGACCCCGTGTATTCAGTTCTGTCCTGGTTTAAGCTCAGCCAGTAACTAAGAACCATGCAGCCTTTCACTCATTCTTCCCTTTTCCAGAGTCCCCGATCCCAGAGGGATGGGGAGGAGAATCGAAAGAGTGTAACTCCCACGGGCTGAGATAAGAACAGTCCAGTAACTAAGGTATAACACAAATCACTGCTGCTACCACCAATAATAATAATGATAAGGGAAATAACAAAGGAAGAGAATACAACCGCTCACCACCTGCTGACCGATACCCAGCCTGACACAAGCGGCAACCTGGGCCTTCTGGGTAACTGCCCCCAGTTTATACATAGGGCATGACGTGCTGTGGTATGGAATACCTCTTTGGCTAGTTTGGGTCAGGTGTCCTGTCTCTGCTTCCTCCAGGCTTCTTGTACCCCTCCTCACTGGCAGAGCATTAAAGACTCAGAAAGTCCTTTGTCAGAGTAAACATTACTTAGCAACAACTAAAAACATCAGTGTGTTACTAATGTTGTTCCCAGACTAAAGTAAAAAACACAGCACTGCACCAGCTCCTAAGGAGAAAAATCACTGTTACAGCTGAACCCAGGACAAGTTCCCATTCCCAACCCAAGAGGCGTTATGCTACATCAGGCATGGAACAGGGAAGAGTGTAAGGTTCAAGTAAGCAAAGCAAGGACCATGCCAGTAATGGACATGGGCAAGCGCAGCAAACAGAACCGTGTTCTGCTTCCAAAAGGCATCTGCATCCCCTCCCTCTGCTCTGCAGCACTGCTTCCAGTCTGTATCGAGTGCTACAGGCTCAGGAACTGGGCTGCAGGGATAAACCCCTCTCCCGTTTAATAGCTCAGGGTGGCACTGAGGAACAGCCTCCATCTGACACTAAGCACACGGCTGCCACCTGCAGAATACAGGAGTCCAAACTGCAATGAGCAACAGGCCAGACATGTGAGAGGAGAAAACAAAACCACACCAGGGGTCGTGGAACCGGGGAATTTGCTTTGTCCCATTTTCCAAACAGAAAACACACTATATAAAGTTGATCAGGTTTTTGGAGAAGATAGAACTGAGGGCTATAAGGCTGAAGATTCAGAGAACTGGCTTCAGAGCCAGGATCGGAGCTCGCTGGCTAGCACTGCTGTCACAGGGCAGTTTTCACTAAGCAAAGAGGAAAACGTCAACACTGAAGCATTCCAAGCCCTCGCTCTCCCGCACGCCCGGACACATTCACCCTGATGCACCGGTATTTCGGACAAGCAGTGAAGCTTCTGCCGCGCCAAGGGCCGTGCCGCGGGAGGCGGTGGGCCGGGAGCAGCGCCGTGCCTACCTGCCGCTCGCAGTACGCCTTCATCAGCTTGCTCAGCGGGGTGTGCCGCTTGATTTTGAACTGCACGACGGAGCCGTCCTGCCCCGCCACCTTCAGGTTGATGTGATCATTCTCCGTTTTCACGCCCTCCTGGAGGAAAACCGTGAGGGAACAGCCGGGTCAGAGCGCGGCCGTGCTGCGGGCGAGCCCCGCCACGGCCCCAGGCACGCCCCACGCCCGCTGCGGCCCGCAGGGGCCGGGCGGCCTCCCCCACAGCGGCGGGGCTGCGCGGAGCCGCCGCTTACTCCTCCTCCTCCTCTTCCTCCTCCCGCCGCCGCGCCCCGGCAAGACCCGGCCCGGCCCACCCCGCCATCTTGGCCGCCGCACGCCGCCGGGCGGGGCGGGGCGGGGCCCACCGGCAGCCCTGCCCCAAGGCCCGGCGGAGAGGCCTCGCTCTCCCCGTGTGCGTGCCCGCTCGCCGGGCCGCGCCGGGCCGGGCCGGGCCGAGCCGGGTCCGCCCCGCCGCCCGCCGCGCCTCACCTTGGGCTTCTCCTCCGACATGGCGGAAGGGCCGGGGCGAGGAGGGGAGCGGGGAGGGGACGGCACAGCGCGCGCTGAGGGACGCGCCCGCGCGCTCGGCTCCCGCCTCGGCTCCCGCCGCCTCCTGCCGCCCGCGAGAGCGCGCGCCTTGGCCCCGCCCCGCGCCCTGCCGCCCCGCGCGCCCATTGGTCGCCCCGTCCTGGTCACGTGAGGGGGCGGCCCGCAACAGCCGCGCGCACCTCCCCGGGCGGCTCTGGGAAGTGCGTCACGGGCGGAGGGGCGGGGCCACGGGCAAGCTGCGTCCCCGCCGAGCCGCACGGGGGCGCTGTGCGCCGCGCGTCGGTGCGGGGTGGGCGCCGCGCTCCCCCGCAGGGACCCCGGGGGAGGAGCGCGTCCCGCTGCGGCTGGTGCGGTGCTACCCCGGCTGCGCCGGCCGGGAGCGGGGGGGGCCCCGGACCCCCACCTCCGCCGCTGGCCTTCAGCAGAGCGGACACTGGCCGCTTCGGGATCTGCTTGGCACAGGCCCAGGAAACGCTCCCTTTTCTGTTCTCCTCCTGGGGATGCATCCCTGGAGGGATGGGCAAACCAGCAGGGAAGAGAACAGCAGCGGCCCCCCCTCCTCCAGTTCCAGTGCTGGAGCCATAGCCCACCCTCTCCCCAAGTTCCTACAGCCACATCCTCGACTCTTTCTCCGTACCCGAGGCCCTAACCCCTCCAGGCCCACAGTGCTGCAGCAATGAGCAAAGTGGCACAGAGGAAACCAGTAATGGGCCCTCTCAGCACCCCTCTGCTTGTCCCCAGGGCGCAGTTACGCTCCACCCAGGCAGGAAGCTGGCTCCCCAGATGGAACAGGTCCCTCTGCTGCCCTGGTTCAGGAGAACGTTGTGGTCTAAGCCCAGCTGGCAACTAACTACCATGCCCAGTGGGATGGGGAGAAGAGCTGGGAAAAAAGGCAAAAACTCACAGGCTGGGATAAGAAAAGTTTAATAACTGAAATTAAAGTAGAACATAATAGTACAATAATAATAAAAGGAAATAAAGAGGAAAGAATAAACCACACACACCCCCAAAAAGGTAATGCACAATAATCAATCAGTTCAATATATAGTCAACATAGTGTAAAGGCATCCACATCCTACAGTGTTGCTATCAGTGGTGGCCACCAAGCCCAGACCACCTTTCTAGAAAGGCACAGAGAGGTAGGAGTGTTGGGCATCTTCCCAGATTAGTTGCAAGTGAGAATGTGCACATGGGACTGCCCTGCTGGAGGCCTGAGATAACCAGAAACTTGTGCTTTTTGAAAGGAATGCCCATGTACCGGGACAAGTACAGGCACCTGGAGTAATAGACAAGGCCTCCTGCTGACCAGTGAGTCGAGAAACTAGTTTTTGCCTATACTAAAAGAAAAAGGTGAGAAGAGCCTGGCTCTGTGTGTGTGTGAAGAGTATTTGGTGAGGCAGGAGCAAGATACACAAGGTTGCTTTTGCTCTTGTCCAGGGACAAGAGCTGTTAATTGCATTGCTTTGGACTCTGTAACCACCCCAGGAATAAGAGAGAAGAAACATGTCATCCTCCAGTATTGCCACCATGTGTTTCTGCACCAGCAGAGCAAGAACAAAGCTCTGGAGCAGACCAAGCACCTGGAATAGGGACAATGATGTCACCAAGCATTTGGCTCATCTTCTGTGGCATCTGAAGTGATAAGTGGCACCATGGTGGTCTCCTCGTGGCAGGGGAAGCATGAAGTCCTGTGGCTCTGGGAAGGCACCATTCACCAGGGTGGGCAGGTCTGGAGATACTAATTCTCAAACTTTGCATAAGGGTTCTCTTCCTTGAAGAGGCCTAAAAGAGAAGAGAGATTCATTCAGACAGCAGCTGCCAGCAAGAACCCAGCTCTTGTTAACAACTGTCATTCATGTTTCATCCCACCTCCTGTCCTGCTGTCCTTCTGAAAGACCTGCTCTTACTCAAGCTGCACATGCAGTCAGCACTACTTCACTCTCCCCCTCTGCACAAGAGGAGATCCATTAAGAAGCTCTACCTAATGGCAAACGCCTCTCATGCTGGCTGTATGAAGTCCAGCCTTAGCAGAAAGCCTGATCTCCCAGAGCACCCCCTCTGCACACTCCTGTTGGACTGGACTTGGGAGCAGAGAGCTCAGACCCAAATTAAATAAAAACTGATCTTAGACTGGCCCCTCTGCTCCCATATCCACAGACTGGGAGACAGGGGCAGGGTATGGGGCTAACTTCTGAGCCAGTGAGAAGCCCCCGTGCCACTCTCCTGGCTGCTTTCCCAGCCGCATCCCAACACCCAAAGAAGAAAGCCACAAAGGACAGGACTGCAACTCTGCAGTCAGGCTGCAGCAAGACAGCCCTGGAGCACAGGTCTTCCACTTCACCCTGCCCTCCGTCCAAACCCAAAAACACCACCACACTCAGTGTGCATGAACCCAACTGCTCCCTACTCCACAGCCACACTGGGAACACCCTCAGCAGGCAGGCAGGAGGGACCCTTCACCAGCTCCAAGCAACAGACTGCTCTCCACTTCCTTCCAGCCTGCTGTCCCCCTCAGGCAGGTCCTCGCCTGCCCCAGGGCCACAGGATTCACCTGAGGGACTGTCCAGCCCCAAGAAGGCATCCATGTCCTCCCAGCACTCAGGGACTGAGCCAACACCTCCCATGGACCTGCTCCCAGCACACAGGACTGGCTCTGCAGTCAGGCTGGTGCCTGCTCTGTGCTCATCCAGGCTCCTGTCTGGCCCCCAGGCTGCTGGCTCCCCAGCACCACTGACCACAGGGCTGCCAGAGGGCCATGCCTGAAGAGCAGCAGCATGCAGCTCGTGCTGTGTCTACCAGCTTCTGCTTCTCCCCTCCAGCCAAGCCCCAGGAGCTTCTTGTATGTGGTGAGTTTGGAGGACACAAGCCAGGGAGTGTTAAATACTCTCCTGCCTAAGAGGCACAGCACTTGTGTAAGGTCACAATCCATGATCCAAGCATTTCTACACTTGCTCCCTGAGGGCAAGAGAGCAAGTCACTGGAACAGGGGAAGCAGAGACTGTTTTCACTTCTGGACAGGTCTCTGCAGCTTGTAACCATAGCAAGGAACATAGTTACTGAGGCAGCTCAATCTAAAGCTGAGCTTGAATCACATCAGCTGTGATTCAGCTGATGTGATTCAATACTGTACCGTATTTTCTTCGGATTTCATCATGTCGTGATTTCATCTCTGCTCTCCTGCAAGAAGCAAACAGAAACCCCATGAGTCAGTGACAGGCAGTACAAAACCAGGCAAGAGGAGTTACAGCCCCTTGCTTCTTCCCAACCTAGGAAGTTCCAGGCTGCCAGGTTTGCTCAGCATCCCCCCTACTCCCCCACCTCCCAGAGACACTAGGGACTATCAGAGCCCATGCACATTAGCAGCCCTTAGGGAGTTAAATACATAAAGCTGTTGTGATGCTGCATCCATGAGTCACCCAGAAAGACATTGCTCATGAGGTCTGCGCCTGAGCTAGGGCTGAAGCAGCCACTGACTGCGCATTGTTGAGCCCCCACGTGCCTTCTGGCATCACGTTTGACAGTACGGGCAGGAGACTGTGGCTGCAGGGTAACCTCACCTCTCCTCCTGCCGCACCCGCCTCCTCTCCCGCTCCCTGGCCATCCTCTCATCTTCCTTGTCTGGCCTGATAAAAAAGCCTGTTAGCAGTGCTCAGCACTCAGTTCTGCAACAGCAAATGGTTGCATCTGAGCTACTATGGGCAAAGAGGGGACCCTTCCGATACTTGCTTTTTGCTCTTTTTCTTACAACAGCAGCAGCAGCAGCAGACCCCCAACATGATGAGGATTATTCCTCCCACCACAGACATCGCAATGATCAGGGCTTCAAAGTTCACTAAAGGATATGACAAAACACATTTAGTACAAAAATACATGGGTGCCTCGAGATGTAATATTCACAATCATACAGCTACTTCATACAGTCACCAGCAGCTTCAGTCACTGGGCTGGAGGCACATCCAGCAGCCCAGAAAAGCAAGATGGACACAGTTATCTATAGGTGTACTAAGTGTTGGTACTAGCACACACACATACACACACACACACACACCCAGCTGAGTATATGTAGCTGCAAACTACAGCACTCAGTTACTGTGTATGAAGGAATGAACAAACGCACTCAGGCCCATCTCCTCCAGCAGAAACAGGAGCAAAGGTGTCTTAATCACTAATCCAGGTGAACAGTAACCCATCAAGGGAAAACAACCCAGCTTCCAGAGACCACAACTGGAACTGGAGTTACTGCTCACAGGAGCCAGCCTCAGAAGTCATTTCAGAAGAGCTGACAGGGGAGGCACTTCCAGTGTCTACAGTCCTTGGGCAAGAGGCAAAGCAAGACAAGATCCACTGGGATTTATCAGCTTGGGGCCTGCAGTGCTGCTGAAGCAGCTGAAGGCACAGAATTGCTACGTTCACCCCACCACCACATCTCCCCAGGGCTTGGGGGATCTGCTCACCCATACACAACACAAACCCCACTGGGACATGGTGGTGAAGCAGGAGCCTTAAGCAGTGGCCCCAGGGAGGCAGTTATCCTACTCAACTCCTGCAATAGCTGTAGCAATACCAGCCAAAACAGACATATCTAGACATCACCTGAAATCCTTTGCACAAAGAGGGGTTTCTTTCCAAATATGATACAGACTGTTCAGAGACTTGGGCCTGTGGAAATACTTGTTTAGGAGCCACTTGACACACAGCAGCCAAATTACAGGAATCCTAGTGCACTTGAGCCTGCTCAGAGCACTTCTGAGCCCCTCTTCTCCATGCTGCTCAGACCTTGAACCCAGTTGAAAGCTTGAACACTGTACGTGGTGTACTTCAGGGCATTTAGGAAGATGCCTGCCCGTCTCCTTGCTGCAAGGACTCAGCAGTAGCAGGTTTATTGGGATGCTCCAGGCTGAGCTGACTGCACCACTGAACTTGCTTTCAAAGCCTCTGGGCTCCTGCTCCCAGTGGTGAGCTTCATCACTGCCAACCACTGTGCCACCTGACTCTCAAACCATACTGCATCCCTACCTGGACTACCATGGCAAGCACCATGCAAGGTATGTGGATCCAGATACCAATCGCAGACAGCTGTCATAGCCTAGCAGGTCACCAGCAAGACCAGAAGCCAGCAACCTACCTGCTTGCAGACACTTGTGTTTGTCCCCACAGGTGGGCTCACACAGCCTCTCTATTGGTCACCCAGCAGCAGGGAGGCCTGCAGGTCCATGTTCCCAGTAAGGCTTTGGGAAAGATGGTATCTGAAACCTGATTGTCCACAGCACTGCCTTACCTTGGAGCATCATGAAGCTTTTGCTGGCTGCACTGCAACAGACCCACAGTCATGTGGGGGGCAGCCCAAACGCCAAGGATCAGAAGTCAGCCCAGGGGGTAAGACAAATCCAAACAAGCTCTTCAGCTCAAGAGGGAGTTTTTCCACCAGCACATGTCTGTATTGGTGCTTCTGAAACCTCAGATTTTGGGATAAGCCCAGGGTTCTGATCACCCCTTTCCACAAACAGAGGTCAATCCCAGAGCAGCGGGCACTGGTCCACCTGATGATGAGGGTGTAAATCTCCCACACACCCAAAATGCAGACTCATTTAAGAGCTAATTTCTCACAGGACTGATCTCCTCTAGAGCAAGTTTTGCAAGGTCAGGAATGTGTTCTTCTGTAACAAAACCTTTTGTGAAGCTACTGGCGTAAAAACTAGTATTACAAGGTCTTACAGAAGCTCCAGAACGGCATGCTGTAGTGCTCACAAAGAGGAAATTCTTCCTCCGCAAGGTATGGGAGCAGTTAGCCCAGCCTCAAGCACAATAGATGATAGGTGACAACAATTCAAGTTCCCCATCAGAGGGACAGGCAAAAGAAACCAAGCCCCAGCTTGCTTCCTACTTGCCTCAGCCTCTAAAAGCGGGGTCCTGTCTGAGCATGAGCATGCACCAAGCTTGGTCTAAAGACACCAGTTTCTCCAGAAACCCAACAGGAAACAGTGCACCAAGGAGGAAAGTCAGCCAACAGCCAGCTAGAAAAAGCTCCAGGAAGTGACCTGGCTGCAGCACAGTTTATGCAGGGCTGGTTTTGGAAGAGGTTATTTTCTCAGCTGGGTGAAGAGTTGAGCAGGACCACTGAGCAGGTATGCTCAGCTCTAGAAGCCCACGCAGGCCTGCAGAGAATTCACCTCACTTCTGGGTCCAAAAGACCCTGTGGATTTTAAAAGCCTGCCTGAGGCAGCAGCCACAGTGCTAAACATGAAGGGCCAGAAGCAGCACAAGGAACAACGCATGAGGTGCAGAGGAAAGAGCTGAAGAGTCAGACCCTGGTGTGCACACTTTGGCCTCCTGGAAGGATTGCACAGGCAGCTGCCCACAACTGTTTGACTCTTGTTCCCAGGTGCTAGCCACATTTTGAAGCCTCCACACCAAAGCATGAGGAATGTATTTAGAGTGGCTGAAGTCCCACAAGTTCTTCTTGCCAGAAGGCAGAGAACTGCTCACAGTCTGCTTTCTTGCTCATGCTTCAGGAAGTTTGCAGAACTCTGACTTCAGCCTGTCATTGCTACATCAGCAGCGACAAAGAGAAGCAAAGGAAATCTCCCATTCCCACTAGCACAAGTGGCAATCAGTGCCATTTAGCAGCAAGCACTAAAGGCAGCTATAATTAAGCACAATCCACTTACCCCAGCAGACTCCCCAGCGTGCAGAGTGGAGCTCACAGAGGTCAGCTGGGGGCAGGACTCTTCGAACAGGGTACTCCACACACCTCCCGCTGCTGGCACACCACAGGCACTGGGACACAGGCAGCACAACATTACCAGTGTGCATCAGTGATGCCATTAGCCATGCCCTGCTTTGTTAGCTGCAGCAACAGGGCCACTGCTGCCTGCTCCTGAGAGCCAGGTACCACCCAGCAGCAACAGGACACTCAGTTGTGCTTGGTCAGCACAGGCTGCATCAGACTTGGCTGCATCAGACTTGCCTGCACCAGCAGAGGCAGGCAAGGGGAGTGCAGATTTCTAGAGCAAGTAAAGATGCTGAGAACCCTCCTGGCTTGCATGATGGTCATAATAATCAAATCCTTAATGCTCACTCCATGCATTTCTGGGACAAGAAGGAAGCCTTTGAGACAAGGCACTTAACAGGGCTGATGAGCAGGGTAGGTTTCCGTGTGCATCCCTAGTCTTTCCCAGAAAGCCCACCTGCAGCAGCTTTGCACCCTCCTCTCCCGAGTGGCTCTGACCCCTAACACCAGTGCTTGGTTGGGTTTGGTCAAACTGGTTTTGGCTGCATCAGCTGCGAGATCTGACTCAAGTTCAAGTTTGCTGATACCAGAGATAAGGTGGGAAACAGGTATACATCCTGCATCCACCCAGTACCACATCACCCACCAGCTGGTGGAGGGTCAGCTTGCCTAGCCAGTCCAGCCCACTTAAGCTCCTTCATGGTGAATGTCCCACCAGCAGCATCTCCCATCCATGAAGAGGATGCTCATTAATCAACCCCAAGCCATACAGCAAGCCCCAGTTTCTAGCAACCTCTTCCTAGAGCACCAAGGCAGAGTTTTCATCTTACCATCATGGGTGGTTGGCTTTTGCAGCATGTTCAGGACAAGGACAGGGGAGCAGCCCACCCTTCCAGGAGGGAAGCTGCTCCATAACAGCCCAGCAAAGCCCATGCTACATTTTCAGGCATTGCAAGAGGATAGGAGCTCTACTGCTGCTACTTACAGTGACATTTTTCAGACACTCCTCGCAGCTCCTGTTCGTATACTGGTTGCAATCTACAGGAAGGAAAAAAGGCACCTCAGTACTTTGAAGAGCTTCTCAGTGCTTCAAAATGCTGGGTCCTCAGAGCCTGCTCCTGCCCACTCTGGAGATGGTTACTCCATCAGAGCAGCAGCAACGCAGCATAGTAGTGCTGCAAGAGACACCAACTTCAAAACACACTCAGTGTCACGGTGATAATCCCAAAAGCCTTGGAATGGAAATCCTCAGCCTTGACTACAATAGCCCAAAGCCCCAAGCTGTGAGTTCCTCTCCCTAAAGGCCTGAGCATCTGCTGTGGCCAGCAGGCAGTGGGGCAGCTCGGGGACACAGCTGGGGTCAGTCCAGAGGGACCCTGCAAAGATAAGGACAAGCACTGGGCAAGCGGTGCAGTCCTGTATCACCAGATGACAGATCAGCTCCAGCAAACAAATGCCAGACAAGGAAGTTCCTACCAGGAAGAGAAGCAGAGGAACACAAGGGGGACATACAGCTATGGTCTCTGTGGGACCCCATACCCTCCCACTGCACATGAGCGAAATTCCAGCCCATTCATCCAAACCCTCCTTCAGCAGGAAACACTCCAGGTGACAAGAGGCACCACAGCCAAAATCTGCACCTGTGTTCAGAACCTGTTTACATCACATTTGGCAGAGGAAGACCACTGCTCTACAGACACAGGCAGCTCCTAGCACATGGATGATAGCTCCCAGCATGGCATCCCAGCACCATGAATGACAGCATTCCCAGGGAATTCAGGTCAGCTGGGTGCGGAAGTGGATCAGGTCTGAACACAGGACAAAGTGGCCTAGTTCAGCTGCCTTCCTGGGCTTGCCTGCAGCTCTGGGCCAGTGCTAGCTCTTCAGGAAAGCCTTCCTTAGGACATTCACCTACCATTTCACTGGTATGCTCCTCCAGATCCTCAGGAAGGGTGGTTTGCCAGCCCTTGAGGATCAGCCATTTAAACCTCATCCCTTGCCTAAAGGGTGTAAGCAGCAGCCCATTTGACCAAAGGCCATGAACCAGTTTGCCTGACTACTCAGTAACTGGTAGAAGGACCGCTGCTTTGCAGCACCTTAATCAGGAAAAAATACCAGCCCGAGGTGCTTGTTTTCCACGGTCACAAGCAGCAAAGCCGCATTTTCTCTCTCCAGCTGGCAGAAGCCCTGAGCTGTGACCCACTGTCAGCAGTCACATGCTCTGCACAGCCCTCCAAACAACTGGGCAATTTATGAACATAGCTCAGATAAGGGTGTTTACACACTGCCACCCCGGGAGGCCGAGAGTGCAGATTTTAGACACTCTAAGGAAGCGGCATCTTCCCTGTTCCTCCAGCCAAGGCCAGGAAAGCATCACAGCAGCCACACTGCCCCGAGACTGCTTGCTTACAGGGAGTCCCAAAACAGCCTTCTTGCATTAGAGGAAAGATTTTAACCTGGCTCCCTATGCTTTTCCTTGGGGAAGGGAATCAGCCTGCTCGCACAGGACAGCATGGGGAACACTGCAGTCCTCAGGGACAGAGGTGGGAGAGCAGGTCTTGTTCTGCTAGAAGTTTCCTTCTGCCACTTGGCTATGAGAGAAGTGAGGAAAGACAGTAAAACACATGTTGGTTCTCACTCTCCTCCCAGCTGGAGCAACCACACAGCCACCAGAAGCCTGGTGATCAGCTGGAGAACAGCTTCCCACTTGGTGAGCAGACTTCTTGGAGCACACCTGAAGGGGGATTGTCCTTTCCCTTTGCTAGGGCTTCTCCTCTACCTGGAGCAGCAGGCACAGGGCTATGCTACCTCCTCCACCCACCAAGGAGGAGCAGTCGGCACCCACTGCTCCTCACCTACATCCACATCTGATGGCCCCCATCTTCTTCCTGGTCTGAAGCTCCTGAGGCTGTCTCTGCCTGTCCTGAAAAAGGATTTCCTCTAAAGGGTCATCACCGGGGGCAGCTGGCTGCCCGGCTGCTAGCACTGCTGAATGCATGGCTACATTGCAAGTGGCAGCTGGGAAAGGAGGAAGTAAAGCCTCTTTTCCAGCACCCCTTCTTCCAGATTTCAGAAGGATGCACCGGTGCCCCACACCGCATAAGGCCGCACTCTGCCCTGGAAAGAAGGGCTTTCTTTCAGGGATGCATAGTGCAGTCCATGAACGATAAAGGATAACCCAGGACAACCACTGTAACACCAGCATCCCGGCTCCTCGACGTGTGTTTGAAGCCTTCCCAGCAAGGATGGGACCTGCCCTCCCGGCTCCCACTGCCCACCCTGGAACAACAGCCTGCGCCAGGCTGCGCCATGCTCTAAGCGTCCCGTAGGAGCGGGTTCAGAGTAACCGCAAAGACTCGACCTCGGGTGCCCCAGCCTCATCCGCTGCGGCGCGGGGAGGGCCGGGACCACAGCGCCGGGACCAGCACCCACCCCGCTGGGGCCGGGATGGGGCCGCGCTTACCTCCCGCCACGTCCTGCGCGGCGGCGGCGGCGGCGGGCAGCAGGGCCAGGGCGGCGCAGAGCCCGAGCACCGCGAGCATGGCGGGACCGGGCCGCAGGCTGAGCTCGGGCCAGCCGGGCCGGGAGCTGCCTCCTATGTAGGGCCGAGCGCGGGGCGGGGCGGGCCGGGGGCGGCCCCTCCCGCCGCGTCCCGTGGCCGGTACCGGGGGTCGGGCAGCACGGAGCCGGCGGAGGGGCGAGCCCGTGCCCGTGCCCGTGCCCGTGCCCTGCCCGAGGGGCGGCCCGCACGGTTTCACCGCTCCGCAAGGCGGTCGGGAAGCCCTTCGAGGCTGGTGGGGGGCGGAACCGGCCGCAGCACCCCTGCAGCCCCGGGCCCGACCGCAGGAGGGGGCCAGGCCCCCGCGGAGCTGCGGCGCAGCGGGTTTGCCCGCTGGGTTCGGGCAGTGCCAGCCTGAAACGGGGACCCGGCAGCCTGGTCTAGTGGAAGGTGGCCCTGCCCGTGGCAGGGGGTTGGAACCGGGTGAGCTTTAAGGCCCCTTCCATCCAAGCCGATCTGTGTTTCTGACAATCTGTGTTCTGTGTTCCTGACCCCTGCATGAACCGGTCCCCAGAAGGTCCCCACAATCCCTTCCCTCGTTGTTACATCAGTCTTTATAGCACGGAAATGCGTTAGCTTTGTTCACATTTATATTAGTTCACATGAGGCACAACGATAGGTTGTGGAATTTTACTGGAGACTTTGGTATTGTTCGTGCTTAAGTAAAACAAACAAAAGGACAGCCTGGTCCTTGTAAAAGGACTGTGCTGCTGGGAAGTGTCATAGAATCACAGAATGGTGATCTCCAGATTTCTTGTCAGCCCCTTTAGGCACTGGAGGCTGCTCTAAGGTCTCTGTGGAGCCTTCTCTTCCCCAGGCTGAACCAGCCCAGCTCTCCCAGCCTGTCTCCATAGCAGAGGTGCTCCAGCCCTTGGAGCATCTTCATGGCCTCCTCTGGACTCACTCGAGCAGCTCCACGTCCCCCTTGTGTTGGGGCCCCAGAGCTGAGTGACACCAGTACCCGCCCAGCCTTGAGAACCAGCTGCTTTGGAGCATCAAACACACAGGTTCCGTGTCTTTCAGCAGCCCCTGAGTCCTCGCTATGTGCCAAGAGCCCCGCGTTTCTCCCAAGGAGCTGCCAAAATCTGAACCACCTGCAAGAGGCAGCTGCTGGCATGAGAGCGCTCACCTGCGGTGGCAGAATCAAGAGTCCCGCTCCCTCCTCCGCGTCACATCTCCCACGGCTCAGCCCCCGCATCCCACTGTTTGCCTGACTTAACACCATGGGCTGTTGACTCTTCCAGCCTGCAGGAGCTCTGTCACCAGTGGCCAGCCCATCTGGCTCTCAAGGACACCAGGAACATGGCAGGGAGAGGGAAGCTTTCAGAGCAGGCAGACAATGAGCTCCTCGGTGACGCGGGCGATGGCAGGGTGGCCGGCAGTGCTGCCTGCTCAAGCTATGGATCACCTCCTTCAGGTGTTTTTCTGTTTTACTGAAAAACATTAGTTGTCTTCTCTAGTTTAGGGCAATCCTCCCTCGTGCCTCCCAGTCCTGCTGCCTGTGCCAGGCTGCCTGCTCCTGCTTGCTGCTGCCAAGAAGCCCACATGCATGTAGTGATACTGCTACCCCATTCCCAAAGGACTGGGGATAAAACCAGGTCCCAAAGCACTCTGCGCAGGCAGCATCACAACCCTCGTCACAATGAAGGTCAAAAACCAATTCTTTTGGGCTGTCTGCATTGCTGGGCATGAATCATAGAACCGGCCCCTTCAGGCACTGTAAGACTGTTAGAAGGTCTCCCCTGAGCCTTCCCTTCTTGAGGCTGAACAAGCCCAGCTCTCTCAGCCTGTCTCCATAGGAGAGGTGCTCCAAGCCTCCTCCAACGGGTGCGGAGCTCCTTGGCTCCAGCACAGGAAAGCACTCTGCTTTCTTGACCTATGGCATGTGAAAAACACCATTTATATTGATGCAGTTCTCATATCGCAAATGTTGAGCATGTGGGCTTGATATCAGTGGGCCTCTTATTTTGCCAGGAGGAAGACCCCAGCACCTGGCCTTTGCTGAATGAGGAGAGAGGCTGGGATGCGAAGCCTTTTTTACAATTAGAAGGGTAAATATTTACTCATGCACACGAGGTATCCCAGACAAATCAGGGCATCAGAATGTGGTTTTACATGGGCTTCTTATACCTTTCAAACAGTCAGGTACAACATGACTAATCACTAACACCCACACTACCAATTGCTAGTCGCAGTAGAACTTTGCAAAGTGACTATTTTTTCAGCATTCTTGCTGCTTGTCTATTAAATGAGGTGGTTCTGGTGTCAGTCTTGCTCAGGTTACTGATTTGCAGCACTAGACGGTGCTGGGCAAGTTTCAAAGATGTCACAGGGGCTGGGATGCTGGTGTTACAGTGGTTGTTCTTGGTTATCCTTATCCTCCACGGACTGCTCTAAGCTGAAGGTTGCTGATGACACAGAGCTGTGTGGTGTGGTTAACACGCTGGAGGGATCTGGACAGGCTGGAAAGGTGGGACAGTGCAAACCTCGTGAAGTTCAACAAGGCCAAGTGCAAGGTCCTGCACCTGGGTCAGGACAATCCCAAGCACAAATACAGGCTGGGCAGGGGCTGGACTGAGAGCAGCCCTGAGGACGATGTGGGGTATTGGGTGATAAGAAGCTCATCATGAGCTGGCTTCAGTGTGCACTCGCAGCAGGAGCCAGCCATGCCCTGGGCTGCATCAAAAGGAGCATGACCAGCAGGTCGAGGGAGGGGATCCTGCCCCTCTGCTCTTGTGAGACCTCCCCCTGCAGTCCTGCATCCAGCTCTGGGGATCCCAACACAAGGGGGATGTGGAGCTGCTCGAGTGAGTTCAGGGGAGGCCACAAAGATGCTCCGAGGGCTGGAGCACCTCTGCTATGGAGACAGGCTGGGAGAGCTGGGCTTCCCTGGGAGAAGGGAAGGCTCTGGGGAGACCTTAGAGCAGCTTCCAGTGCCTAAAGGGGCTGACAGGAAATCTGGAGAGGGACTTTTTACAAGGGCCTGCAGTGACAGGACAAGGGGGAATGGCTTTGGTCTGACAGAGGGGACATTTAGATTAGATATGAGGATATGAGGGTGCTAAGGCACTGGCACAGGTTGCCCAGAGAAGCTGTGGCTGCCCCATCCCTGGCAGTGTTCAAGGCCGGGTTGGACGGGGCTTGGAGCAACCTGGTCTAGTGGAAGGTGTCCCTGCCCATGGCAGGGCGTTTGAATTAGATATCTGAGGTGTCTTCCAACCCAAACCAGTCCATGGTTCTATGATCACTCCAGAATTAGCAGGCCCATGGAAGTCTTGCTGAAGCTGCCTTCTGTGCTGGGGACAGCTCTTTCACACTTGCTGAGCAATGCCCTGACACCAGAGGCACTGCCAGCCAGCTTGGGCAGCAGGAGGAAGCATCTACTGAACCATGTATGTGTGCAAAGTGCCTCATTTATTTGTCCTGGCTTCATCTGTACAGCAACACTCGGGCTGCAGAGCATCCTAGTGACACAAGGCAGGGACCCAGGCAGGCACCCGGGCAGCAGGACCGGGCAAGGTGCCATTGGGCAAGCCAGGGGAGACTGAAAGGCCACTCTAATCCCGCCAGCCTTTCCACTCCCTCTCCTTATTTGTCTCTGAAGGGTATTTTCAAACCCTTCAAGATGGCCTCAAGTGGTTTCCAAGGCGACAGTGCTAAAGTCATTACTGCCATGGAAACCCTCTCTTTGGCATAATATAAATATTTCCCTTGAAGGAAGCTGGATGAGTGGGCGATGTGCTATTTTCTAGCACTCCCTGGCTGTAACAGGACAATCTCCAGGAGATGGGAGGGGGGCGGAGCAGGAGAGGATAAAATTAGCTTGCCACACTGGCTGGCGATGGAAAAGGTGATTACCAGCAGTTCAGTGCAAAACCCAGGCTTGTTTGTGTCGGCAGGGTCCAAATGAGAGAAGATTTACTCTGTGGGGAGAAAAAGGGAATAAAAAAAGAGGGGGAGGGAGAAGTAAGTTTGAAAACAGTCAGGTTTGTCCCTATCCTTCTTTGAAGTTTTCCCTTTAGTCCCAGCCCTGCATCCCTTCTGATCAGCGCAGGCAGACGGGGCTTCTGGAGCATCCTCAGTGCTGGGCCAGAGACAGCTGAGCCTGAGCCAGAATGGGAGCGTGTGCATGGTTGAGATGCTTCTTTTGTTTTGCTTTTAATTGCCTCCTTTCTGTCTCAACAACTCACAAATACCTTCACTTGAGCCCTGCGGAGAGGTGTTGCCTGCAACCCCTAGCACTGATGGTGGAGCAGCAACACTTGGAACACTCTTTGTGATGCAGCATCCCGCAAACCTGGGGACTGCTCTGCCGTGGTCCCCAGCCCACTGATCCCTCCAGTCCCTGCCCCTGCCCGCACCGTGCTCAGCACTGGGGCATATCTCCAGAGAGGGGCTACTGGTGTGCCCCACACAGCATGGACACCTGGGCAGACCCCTGTGTGATGGCAGGGATTGTCCCTGCTGCCACTCCACCACACCAGCTCTTGTCAGCCTCCGGGGGAAATCCCTGCGGATTTCCGAGCTGCTATGGGGGATCCCGATGTGGCACAATGGTGTTTTCCTAAATGGAAACAGCTGCATCATCATCACCAGGGCTGTGCAGGGCGGAGGTGCTGGCTGTGTGATGGGAGCTGGGGACCAGGCATCTGCAGAGCCCGTCTCTGCTCGTGTTGGCACAGAGGTGTAAATACCGCCTGGCCGGGAGCAGATGGCTCCTCTCACATCCGTGCTCCAAGCAGATACCAGAGGGCTTTCCTAACAAATAAACTCCCCACTGAACACACATTCCCAGCCTGGAGTGCTTCTCACTCTCCTGGAAGAAGGGGATGCTCTCACTTCACTGGACTGCCCAGGCTATTTTTAAATCACTGCAGCAACTGAAGGATGGGGAGACACCGTGTGTCCTCCAGCTGGGGGTGACACCCCCCCCTCCATGCTCTTGCCTGCTGATCTTGCCTTTGGCAGGGGCTGGGGATGAATGTGTGCTCCCAGCAGCTGGCCAGGCTGGGGGACAGGGGCTTGCCCTGTGACCCCCCACCACCACCCCAGAAAACCTGCTGTGCGGCAGAGAGCTGCCCTGAGGCCCTTTTGCCCTCGGAGGTGCTGCTGACAGTGTCAGGAGGCCAGTGCAGTCAGACCCTGGAATCTCCTTTCCTTTTTCTCCCTTTGGGAAAAAAAACCCCACACAGAACAAAACCCAAACCCAGAGCAAACAATGAAAATGTTCCAGCTGCTGGCTCAAAGCAGCCATCCCGGATAAAACCCCAAGGATCTGCTGGCTAAATATAGCCTGAGCCCCATAAATTAAACAAAAGCTTTTCACTGGGCTCTCAGAAAGCTGGTTCCAGCAGCAGTTTTAGCTATGTAAGGTATAACTCTGGCAGTATTTGTTATTATTATTAGCCATACCTCCCCCATGTCAGTGACCTCCCCAGCGCTGTTGTTTAGGAGCATGAGTTTTGCAGAGCCAGGCTTCTCCCTTCCAGCAGCTCCTCTGCTGTGGAGGGATCCCACCTCAGGCTGCTTTCCTGCCTTTTGCATTCTAAATAGGAATTTGCAAACCCTTTTTTTCCCCTCCTTTGTTCAACTTGCTATTACTTGATGCTTGCTCATCTCAGATGTCCCGTGTTTTCTAGGGCCACCCTCATTTAAGACCTGTCTCAGGTATCTCCTTAAGTTTTGTCCCTATCAGCTGTCTTGTGAGCCCTAAAATAAAACACCGCCAGCCATGCAAAGGTGTTGGAAAGCTCTTCCTGAAACTTTGCAAGCCAATGCATATGTGGGTTCTTGTCTGACTTCCTTTTTCTCATCCAGGTTATAAACAATATATTACATATGTTATATATATCTGTTATTGGATAGCAAATGACTTAATGGCTTTCTGGGAGTTTTCTTCTCCAACCCTTTAAGGAAGTTTCATCATTCTGCTGCTCTGAGCAGGAGCGATGCTGCTTGTGCTGATGAGGATGAGTCCGCTCCACTTTCTCTCCAACGCTTCCTCCCAACACTCTGCTCAGTGTGATGAGTGCATTCCTCGCCTGCTTTTCCATCCCAGATATTCACTTTCTTGCTTTTTCTATGGGCTTTTTGCCAAAGTATTTTACTTCTTGCACCCAGAGCTCCTCCATCCCAAAGCTGAGGGCTGGCTCAGCTGGCAGCATCACTGCAATCCTGGCCCCTTGCTCCGTCCTGCTGCTGAGCTTTCATTTTGTTTCTGCATTTGCTGGTGCGCTTATGGCTGTGTAACGCAGCCAACATCTCAGAAAGGTGTGAGCAGGGCTGGCAGCTTAGAGGATCCAAATAGCCTTTTCCAACTGAAAACACCATCTCCTCGCCGAGTTTTGCTCAGCCTCCCATGGCTCCCGGCTCCCAGCTCTGCCAAAACCACCGGGCAACGTTCCTTCTTGTTGAGCTAAGTGCGACTGAGCCCCCGCAGGCACCAGTCTTTCTCCAAGGCCACCTGCTTGTCTTGTCCCCCATGTCGTCGTGGCCCCTCCCAGCGTTTTGGTTCCCTGCAATGGTTTCTATGGAGATAGCCCTTTCCTTGGGCAGGACATGAGGAAGAGGAGGCCACAGCTGCCTCCCCTGATTCCTACTCAGAGGCTGGATGCAACCTGGGGCTCTGTCTATGCATCCCCTCCATCCCTCAGAGCATCCCAGGGCAGGCAAGAGGATGGTCCACCCGCCACCTGCTTGGGCTTGTACCTCTGTTTGTAAACATGCCTCTGCCTGCTCCCTTAGCAGGGCACAAAAGAAAACACAACACAAAAACCGGGTTATTATAAAAGAACTCGACCTCCCCCCCGCCCCAAGAAAGAAGTCAACTCTGAGGCTGTCATGTCTATATTTAGTTGGAACTTTTCTGTCCAGGATTCAGACTCTATTTGGAAACCCTGTGCCTTGGCATGTGGCCAAGCATCTTGGTTTTATACAGTAATCCCTCAGCATATGGCAAATGTTTCTCATCTCCCAGCGGCTGCGGCACTGGCCCCGGCAGCCCGGCAGCGCAGGGTTTTAAGCTGACACGGAGACAAGCTGGCTGGCTGTGGCTGCGGATTCACGTCTTAGACCCAGAAGGGTTTTTAATAGAAACATCTTCTGACGTGGCTTTTAAAAACAAAAAACAAACCAGGAGCACCAGAGCTGCCCCTGCCTGGCCCCAGTGCCTTTGTGGTGCAGAGCTCAGGGCATCTCTACCAGCTGCTGGGCTGGGGTGATGCCTGCACCTGTGGTGATGGCGAGGAAGACGTGGGGCTGCCCAAACTGTGCCCCCAGGCCTCCCCAGCTGGTTCAGCTGTTGAGGTAAGAAACAGCTTCTGGCTTATTTTGCCCCTCTCTCCACTGAAAATGTCATGAAAATTCCCATTTCACAGGCTGGGGGTTCTGGTATTGACACAACAATTGGTGTAGTTCCCAGTAGTGTGACGGAGTTTGGGTGCCAGCAATTTAGTCCTGACAGTCTACAGGTGGCTGAGTGATGCTCAGGGAAGCAGCACCTTCGCACACCCTGTTCCTCTCCTCTCCTGTCCTGTCCTCTCCTCTCCACACCTCTCCATTTCAGATAAAACAAGGCTTGTAACATGGAAACTCAGAAATTAAACGAAAGTAAAACTGCAGGTTCCCAAGTGCCACACATATGTCCATGCTCTGTGGCAGCTGTGAGATAGAGGGAAGCAGGAGCCAGATGAGAAAAGGTGATCAAACAGCTATTTATACACCCCTTCCAAATATTTTAGACTTGTGACATGCATGATGATGTATAACAAAAATATCTGCTTCAGAACCTTCCAAGTGAAATCCCACATCCTTATTTTAATTCAGGAGTTCAAGGGATTTAAGGAAGTATACACTTCAAGTGATTCTTCTTATCTCTCACAGTGAGGAATGCTCCTCAGGGACAACGGGGCAGGCTTTGGGGAGAGACCAACAGTCCAGCACCATCACCTGGGGAAGAGGAGACACCGTGGGGACACAAGTCTGGACCCACTGCAGGAATTATGTGAAGGGCATGTCCAGGGATGTGTGGGATCAGTGCCTTTGGGGCAGTTTGATTTGGGAACTCCCTGTCCCTGCTAGTGGCCCCATGAAGCCTGCTATGGGGAGACTTGGTGTATTCCATCATCCTCAAATGAGGCATTTCCCCTGCTTCCCCTTCACAGCAGGTTTGACCCCTGCAATTCCTCTTCCCAGAGGACAGGGGTTTCTACAGCGTGGTTACTGCCCCACGCAGACACCCATGTTCCTTGTGGGGCAGCAATACAGGGTGAGATAAAGATCCAGTGGCTTTTTGTGGATGAAGGTTTGAAAACGTGGGCATCCCAGCCAGGCCTTTGGTTAAGCTGTGTGGTGCAGCTGACACGCTGCAGGGCAGGGATGCCGTCCAGAGAGACCTGAACAGGCTGGAAAGGCGGGACAGTGCAAACCTCATGAAGTTCAACAAGGCCAAGTGCAAGGTCCTGCACCTGGGTCAGGACAATCCCAAGCACAAATACAGGCTGGGAGAGGCTGGATTGAGAGCAGCCCTGAGGAGAAGGACGTGGGGGCCTTGGGTGATAAGAAGCTCAACATGAGCCGGCTTCAATGTGTGCTCGCAGCAGGAGCCAGCCATGCCCTGGGCTGCATCAAAAAGACCATGGCCAGCAGGTCGAGGGAGGGGATCCTGCCCCTCTGCTCTGCTCTGCTCTTGTGAGACCTGCCCCCCCTCTGCAGTCCTGCATCCAGCTCTGGGGATCCCAACACAAGGGGGACATGGAGCTGCTTGAGAGTCCAGAGGAGGCCATGAAGATGCTCCGAGGGCTGGAGCAGCTCTGCTATGGAGACAGGCTGGGAGAGCTGGGCTTGTTCAGCCTGGGGAAGAGAAGGCTCCAGGGAAACCTTCAGTGCCTAAAGGGGCTGACAAGAAATCTGGAGAGGGGCTTCTTATGTGGACATACAGTGACAGGACAAGGAGGAATGCCTTTGAGCTGACAGAAGGGAGATTTACATTAGATATGAGGATACGAGAGTGGTGAGGCCCTGGCACAGGTGATAGGAAAAGGTCATTCTGCCCAAGGGAGCTCCTCAGCCAGCTGCTGAAAGAGACTCAGGAGATACGGAGTGTCTTGAGCCTGAACATTAATAACTAAGCCTGGTTACAAGCACCAGCTGTGCAAAAAGGGGACTTCTTTTTTGCACATTTATGTCTTTCAACCTTGAAATATTCTTCTGCTGCTGCCTAAAGCACTGGTGTATGCAGACATGGAGGTTTTTCTTTTAATCCTGCATTGATTATCTAAGCACTATGAATGATCACGTGTTTAAATAAACCAGCATTTCCTCTGAGACAAGACTAGGCTAAGCACCGTGTGTTTTTTTGCAGTGTTACAGCATATTTTCTAACCCAATTCCATGCATCCAGGCAGACACCACCAAAGCAATGCACCAAAAGTGAAGATTCCTCTACCTCAAACCTGACACAAGTCAGATGGCCACCACCAGAGCCCAGGGAGCATCCCGGTGTCCTCCTGACCTATCAGAGCAGTGGTAAAAGAAATGCTTTGGCATGAGACACTAGAGGTAAGTACAGCAGCCCAGTCTGGAGAAGAGAACGCTCCAGCCAGACGCTAGAGCAGCTTCCAGTGCCTAAAGGGGCTGACAAGAAATCTGGAGAGGGACTTTTTACAAGGGCCTGCAGTGACAGGACAAGGGGGAATGGCTTTGGGCTGACAGAGGGGAGATTTAGATTAGATGTAGGAAGAAATTCTGTGTGAGGGTGCTGAGGCCCTGGCACAGGTTGCCCAGAGAAGCTGTGGCTGCCCCATCTCTGGCAGTGTTCAAGGCCGGGTTGGACGGGGCTTGGAGCAGCCTGGTCTAGTGGAAGGTGTCCCTGCCCGTGGCAGGGGTTGGAGTTGGATGAGCTTTAGGGTCCCTTCCAACGCAAACCACTGTATCATTCTCTGATCCGTGCATGCACTCCCAGAGAGATGGAGCATCCATGGGGAACAGCTACACCACCAGAAGTGACCTTCAGCTGGGAGGCTGTTTGCAGGCTGTGTGGAACCCGCACACCACAGGAGATGAAGTGAGTTGTCTGGGAGCTGTGCTGCACAGCAAGGATTTTTGCTGTAATTATGGGTTTTGTCAGTCTCAGCCTGGGAAGTTGGAGCTCACGGTGCCAAACGCCACCCCGGCATGTTTATTAATGATGATTGTAAAACCTTGGCAAAAGCATTCACCATCAGGTCTGCAGAAATCCTGCCGGATCCACTGCCTTCCAACCAGATGGGCCTTATTAAGAGATGTCACACCACTAACAACACCTGACAGCTCTTTGACTCTCTTCCCTGTGCTGTTCCACGTGCTCCAAGCAAGGCAGCAGCCTGAGCTGAGGGCCAAGGGGAGACAGGAGCCTGCTGTTCCCATGCCTGCCCCAAGGGCATAAAGCCAGGGCTCTGCCTTGCCGTGAGCTCCTGCACCCTTGATTTCCTTCTTGCTCCTCATCTGCCTTCCTTCTCCTCCCATCTCCCTTCCTTCTCCTCCCATCTCCCTTTTCCTGCTGGAGGCACCTAGTTGCACCCACGTGTGTGCAATGAATGACCGACAGCATCGGTCACTTGAGGTTGCAGAGGATGCTTTGAATCTTCTGTACAAGAGGAGTTTTCCCTGTATTTTTTTGAATGTGTGATTTTTTCACCATGCAATTGGCACAGGGTGCCCAGAGAAGCTGTGGCTGCCCCATCCCTGGCAGTGTTCAAGGCCAGGTTGGACGGGGCTTGGAGCAACCTGGTCTAGTGGAAGGTGTCCCTGCCCGTGGCAGGGGTTGGAACTGGATGAGCTTCAAGGTCCTTCCCAATCCAAACCATTCTGGGATTCTGTGATTCCATTTACTGGAGTTAAAATAACTGCTGGGAGCACAGAGATGACAGTCGACAGCACAGTTTTCTCTGTGTTTAATAACACTCTATCACACCAGCATTAGCACAGGCAGAACACCTCCTGCACGGCTGGGCTAAAGCATCTCTCATGTCTTTGCTCTGTGTTTACACTGCCAAGATGTAATTTTGGGAGCAATGTGCTTGGGACAGCTACAAGAAGTTACGACACCACACCCTGAATTTCGGGTGGGTGGCCATCCCTGGTGCTCTCTGCTGATGTCTCCTGGTGCTTCATGCTCCTGACGGGGTCCTCCTCCAGCCTCAGGGAGAAGGTCGCTTTGCCCAAATCCGTGACTCACTTGCACCATCTCTCCCTGACAGCAGGCTGGCTCCGTGCAGGAGCTGGGCTTGGGCAGGAGCTGTGCAAGCTTTGGAGAGCTGCTGCTGGCGCTTGCTGCACACATTCCCTCTGACTGCATCACTGCAGCTCTCGCTTGCTGCCTGCCAGCCCTCCCCCGTGTGATACACCAACCCCATGGATTCCAAAATCAGAACTGTTTCACCCCCCAGAATGTTATCCTGCCTAAAAGCCATGCTCCGGGAGAGACTTTGGTCTCCAGGCACACAGGGGTACCCGCGTCACCATGACCGGCAGACGGGAAGGGGCCAGTTTGGCCGTGCTGGCACCTCCCAGCTCTGTGGCTGTGTCCCTCTCAAGGGACATCCCATCCACAACACAATTTCTAATTTCCAGCCTAATCTGCAGCTCTCCAGGCTCACCGTGACTTAACACAAACGCCGGTGACCGCCCGCGGGCAGAACGAGAGCTGTTCATTAAAGACCAGCCTGGAAATTTCTCAAGAGTTTTGTTTTTTGGGTTTCAGGCTGGGTTTTTTTGTTTGTTTTCCCTCTGGAATTTGCTGTCTTTCCCCTGGTCACTAAGAACTGATTTGCGGGGGGTGAATGGCTTTTTGAGCTGTTGTCTTCAGAGCAAAAGCTGGGGCCAGGGGAGCTGGGCTCTTTTTAATTGTATCCTGACTGCAGTGCTCATTACTCAGAGCCCTAACAGGCTCTGCGGTTCCCATTTGTAATCACACATTCAGTAAAATAATCAAGTTATAATTTCTAGGAATCTCTTCTCCCCTACATAGCAGAGCCTGGGCAGGGGAGGTGGCACTATGACTGAGACAGCAGCAAACACCGGCATTGCCTTGGTCAACATTTCAAGAGCAAATTAAGCAGAGTTAAAGCAAGATGTGAGCTGGTAAAAATACCCTAAATCTGCCTAGATGATGACAGCAATGATGAAAGGACACTTTTAATCTCTCCTTTGCTTGTTGCACTGAGAAAAGCATCCTCTTCCCATCAGGTGGACCCCAAATGGCCCCAAATTGAATGGGGTTTTGAGCACCCTGGTCTAGTGGAAGGTGTCCCTGCCCATGGCAGGGCATTGGAACTGAATGAGCTTTAAGGCTCCTTCCAACACAAACCAGTCTGGGATTCCATGAAGACGAGGCTTGCTGTGCTCCTGTGCCTCTGCCCATGGCTCCTCATCAGTGCCCACCCTGCAGAGCAACCATCTCCTTGGGAGCCCAGCCACCTGAATCCCATGGGTGCTGGGCAGTGGTCTGGGAAGGGATTTCAGCCCCAAACCACAGATACCTGTGTTTTCTGCCTACAGCTTTTTCAGCCCTTTTGCCTGCTGGGATTTGGGCCCTGCTAAGGAGAACCAGTAAAAAAGAAGAAATTACCAAGCATCAGCACAAGGAATCATAAGTGACTCAGGCTTAAGAAGGGCAATTTTTGCCAGGCAAAATGTGATGGGTTTTTCGAATGGGGCTGGAAAACGTGGCTGAAGCTCTAATCGATCCAGCGTTCAGCACATTAATCTGGACAGTGAGGCTCAGCCAGCCCTGGCCTCAAGGCACAGGGCTTGGCAGGAGCATTTTGCCCAGGAGATAGATGCAGCCATGGCTGTGAGGTCTCTAGTGGGTCATCACTGCTCCACAGCACCGAGCTATCAGCGCGGCAGGGAAAGCATCGCTAAAGTGATGGGGACCAGGGAGAAGTTATGAATTCCCAGGGAAAGAGATCATGGCACAGGGCAGATCCCCACACCAGCACTGCCAGACCTCAGTAGCTGACACTCAGCAAAGGGACCCTCCTTTTCCTGCCGGTGAGAGCACTGCGGGCTGCATGATCAGGGCTTTCAGACATGGAGATCGATGTTTAAGGCACCCATAGCAGCTGTCGCCTGCCCAGCCCAGTGTCTTTCCCACTAAGGGAATCCATTTTGGGAGTCAATCTGCTGCCCACAGACCTCGGAGGGAGGTGGGAATGTGCTGGGACACAGCATGCAGCCCGGCAAGAGGGACGCCATTACCAAGGCTTGTGCCTAATCGTAACAGTTTTTTTCTAACATTTTATTTTACTAATTAATCACTGGAAGGAATCGGATGAGAGTAAAGAATGAGACTCTTCCATCTGGATGTGCTGGAATTGTTTCACCAATAGCCTAGGCAGAGCATTAGCAAACCCAACATAGAACTGGGGAGGACAGCATCTTGGCTGGGCCATTGGCTTCTTGTGGTCAAGCTGGACTTCCTGCTTGCAGAAAATATCCATGCGCCGCTCATGTAGGGACATTTCCAACAACTGACAAAAACCGTGGGAGCTTCCAGCGATCTGGGAAGCCCTGGGGAACTGCTGCTGGCCAGAAAGCGTTGCTGGAGGTAATAGCACATCCTGTGTGCATCACTCCTGCAATGGCCAGGGTCAGCCCTCAGCTATGCAAAGTTTCATCTGGTACAAGGATTCTTTCTGGGGCAAGGGCTGTGTGTCTGCCAGCTGAGCCTTTGCAGGAGGTATTTCACCAGATCTGGTCAGGTCTCTGCCTGACCAGCCTGGAGTCAATGTGCCCTGGGCAAAAGCAATAGCAGATGTCCAGCCAGGAGCTTTCCCCATTCTCCTCCTCCTTCTCCTCTCATCCCCATGTTTGGCAAACTGCCACCTCGCTGAGATGGAGGAGAAGTGACCTGGAGCCATTTGATAGGATGAGGACAGGGCCCAGAAGCTCATCTCAGGCGAAAGGAGAGGACTCCTGCTATGGCTATTTGACCTATTGACACAGGTTACAACTGCCGAGGGATATGGTCAGTGCGGACAGGAGCGGAGAAGCTCAGAGCCCTCTTTGCATTACTCCGCAAGGTGAGACTCCTCTGTGCTTCATCATCACCAGGCACTGCTTGGTGCTTTGAAAGGGCGCTTTCTCTTGCCTGGAGCAGATGATGTGTCACCATCTCCCCTAAAACTGTCATGACTCTGGGGACATTATCTTCCTCAGCATCGCAGCCAGGAGCCCTGACACATCCCTCTGGCATCCCAGCCAGGAGGGAAGGAAGGAAAGTGGGGCTGGGACAGGAAAGATCCCAGGGCAGAGCAGGAACGTCACACAGCACCAGCACAGAGTACAGCTATAGCCGTGCATTCTGCTCCTCTCTGCTTGTTCTCTCAGGAAAGTTCAGTCCCGGCTGTCAGTCCCCTTCTCCTGCTTTTTTTGAAGCTGCAGATCTACGTACATGATAGTGTCTCTAATTAATATAAATATAGCGAAACATAAATAATAGACATGCCTGAAATAGTGTCACCCTGAGCAGGCAGGCGTACGCGTCATGGAAAGAAAATAAAGAGGCTTTTTTATCTGTTTTGGCATTTTTTGTTTGTTTTCGGTGGTTTATTCTGTTCCTTAGGAAACAGCAACCTTTGCCACGGGTGAAACCACTCCAAAGCAAGAGAGACCGAGGGGCAGAGGGGTAAAATGCCCCAGGGAAGAGAGAGGGATGAGGATGGGGACGAGGATAGTGACGGGGACGGGGACAGCGGCGGGGCTGCGGGGCACGGTGCCGGGCCGGTGGGAGACAGGGAAAGCCCTGCCGCTCCGGGGAGGCGGGGATTCACAGTTAATGAGGTTTATGATGGAAACGCGGTTCCCGGTCCTCCCCGCACGGCGGCTGCTCCCCGCCACGGCACTTCCCGGCGCTGCCCCGGGCCCGGGGAGGGGCGAGGGCGCGGTCGGGGCCGCAGGGCTCTTCCCTCCAACTCCTCCTCCTCTTCCTCCTGCTGCCGGCCGCCCGCCGGTGCCGGCGGACCGGGCGGAGCAGAGCGGCGCGGAGCGGGCCGGGCCCGCTCGCATCCCTCCGCATCACCCTGCCCGGCTCCGCCTCGCCGAGGAGCGGGGAGCTGCCGGGCTGCTCACTGAGCCCGGTAAGCGGCAGACGCGGAGCCGCCTTCTCCGGAGAGACCTGGCCGGTCCCGCCGGCCGCCGCCGATGGCACCGCGCTGCTGCCGCCAAGTAAGGGGACAGCGGCGAGGGGACGCGAGGCGCGGCAGTGCGGGGTGGTGGGGACGCACGGCACAACGCGGACCCGCGGCGGGCATCCCCTTCCGAGGGCAAAAATCCCGCGCGGGACCGTCTCTTGCCCAGCCCGGCGCTCGCTGCCGCCCCGTGCCCTCGGAGCCGGTCCCGATCCCGTCCCGAGGCCTTTGGGTCGGGTTTGAAGCGGTCTGTGGGGAGGGGACAGGCGTTCAAGCAGAGGAGCAGCGCTGGGGCGAGGGAGGGGGGGAGCCCGTGGGAAAAGCTGCTTAAAGGGTCGGGAAGGACGGGGCAGCATCCTCTTGTCCGCCCCAAGGTGGAGAAGATGGCTTCCACCAAGTCTCTAACACAGCCCGGGGAGGCTGTGTGGTCTTCACCGGTGTCTTAGCGTGTGTTGGTTCTCAGCTTTGCTATAAAACAACACACCCTTTTGCCTGGCAGAGAAACAGCCCGAGTCAGCTGTTCCCCCCACGTTGCCGGGCTGGGGAAGCTCATTAGTGTCTTCCTCATTAAGTAAAAATTGCTGGGGCCATTTGCTTTGGAGGGCAGGAGGATTGAGGAGGTGTTCGGCATGCCCAGCCTGCGGCAAGAGGCTGTCTGCAACTTGTTCTTCAGGTTGTTTCAGGGCATGAAAGGGCAGAGGAACGTATTTCAAAGCTCCTGGAAAGCAGCATTATCCCATGCGAGGTGCAGTTAACCTGTGGGACTTGCTGCCGCACGATTCCTGCAAGGACAGAGGAAGAGCTTCCCTGTGCCAGCAGCGGGAAGCCCTGGGTTTGTAGGTGTGAAGTGATGGAGGAGGAGGATACCTCAGCCCCGAGGCTGTGGGGGCCAGCCGCTGCCTCCCTGCCAGCCCTGCCTTCCTGTGGGAAGGGGCTTTCCCGCAAGACAAACGCCAGTCTGGCTGGGACATGCCCGGGAGGTGGCGAGGGGACAGGTCTCACTCTAAAGGCATCCTAGCTTGGATCCAGCCTGCTCCGAACGCAGCCAGCAGAATTATTCTCTAAAAAGGCAACAGGAGTAAGTCGGGAAGTTGTTGGTGTCCCTGGGGTGAGAGCTGAGCTGTCCTGGCCCTGGCGGCTGATGGAGAGGGACTGGCTGTGCTGGGTCCCCGCTGTCCCAGCTCCCAGTTGGGAGTCGGTATGCCTGCAGCTTGACCTCAGGCCACCCTCCTCCTCCTGTGTCACTGCCCAGCTGTGTGGGAGAAAGCACTCGCCATGCAAGAGCTGGTCATGGTGGCAGATGTCTCTTCTTTGCTTGTCTTTAACACAGCGATCAGGGAGAGGGGAGCACCTCTGAGCAAAATGCTGTTTTCTTGCTTGAAAGCTGCCAGGGAGCGATGCCCTGCAGCTCGGAGTGGGCACAGAGGCCCAGCAAGGTGCTCCTGGCAGATGTGTGCATGTGGCTCTGCATGGATGGGTGGGCAAAGGGAATGTGTAGAGAGCAACAGGCGGGAAGATGGAAAAAGCACATCCCAAGTGTCCTCTCAGGCTGGCAAAATGCAGAGAAGTGCGTTCCCCTGTCATTGCAGAAAATAGTTTGAGCGTGACTTGGTAGGGGTTTGTTTGCTGCAGTGGGACAGGAGGGATTTACACTCCACCCACCAGCTCAGGGGCCTCTCCCCAGTCCAACACAAAAATAGGCTGATCTTCCCAAATGATGTGGCGGGCTGGAAAATGCCATTCATGCAGGGACCCACGGGGCTTCTGCCCCAGGAGAAACTGTTGTGAGTGACTCTGTCTTTCAGCAGGCCCAGCAAGGGATGCAGGCAAGAGCCTGGCTTTGGGCTGTGCTGTGCCCACGGCTACTGGAGAGCTACAGCCTCCGCACGTGCCAGCGTGCAGCATATGCACAGCGGGAGCTCTCCCTCCTCGCACGGTCTCCTGAAGCTTGAGGAGCTGATGTTTTTCCTTCCCAAAAGGCATCTGAAGCAGAAATCTCCCATGGCCATCAGCACACTCCTGCCGAGCTGGCCAAAGGAGGCTCTGCAAGAGTGGCTGCTTTTCTGCCAGCACCTGGACGCTGCCGTCCTACCCACTGCCCGCAGCTGGTCTGCCCCAGACTGGGTAAAATGAGGTCTCCGGTAGCTCCAGTCCTGGAGGGGGCAGGCGGATGCCAGCAGCACAAACCCTCCCAAATCTGTGGCGAGCCCCATGGCACTGTGCTGTGTGCTGGGGAGCAGCCCAGGAGCTGGATCCTCTGTCCTTAGCAGCACCAAGCGGCCAGGGATGGCTGAGGAGGCTCATGGGAAGCAGCGGCTGGCTGGAAGAGCAGCTCCTCTGCCCGCCCATCATTGTCCCCAGCAGCACCCCAGCCCTGGACACTAGGGGTGCCTACAGGCAGCCCTTTGTCATGGATATTAAGACGTGCCTGCTGTCCAAGGCTTGGCCTGGCCACCAACTGCCTGGGCCCCACTGGGGACTGGTCCATCCCCGGCTTCAACCTGGCATTACCCTTGTTGATGTGAATGTTTCAGGCCCTACATGGCCGGGCCCTGGCTCCCATCGAGCTGCACCTCTGCCCGCATCCGGCGATGCTCCCCAGGGTGCCTCCTCCATCATCCCTCAGCTCCCACACCCAGCTCCAGGGCAGGCAGGATGCTCCATGTGCGCAGGGGCTTCCTGAGGGCTCTGGCACCAGCTAATCCCCAGGGAAGGCTTGGGAGGTGCTCGGAGCCCTCCCAGCTCCCCCCTTTCCATCCTCCCCCTTCCACTTCAGCCATCCTGAGTCACGCCGTGCTGACAATGCCAGCAGAATGGCAGAGCCCACATGCACAGCTGGTGGGCATGGAGCGAGGAGGGGAGAGGGGCCATGTCCCGGGAGGTGCTTTCAGGCAGGGTAGTCCACTGTGCTTTTTAATGCTAGCAGGGAGCTATTTTTAGAGAGAGGCAAATTTGATTTAATAGAACATAATTTGCCTCTGACAATTCAGAAGGCGACCGAACGAGCAGCTGGATTCCTAAGGAGGCTTTTCCCTGCCCTTCCTGAAAGCCAAAGCTGACGTGCCAGAAGTGGCATTTGTTATTCCAGCAACTGCTGGGGGAAAGCCCCTTGGGATGGCACAATTGGCTCCGCTTTACTTTACTTCTATTGCTTCATGCTGCCCCATAACCCAACACTAAAACGAGCAAGGGATATTTTCACTGCTGTCCATTGCAGGAGGCTTGGTGCACTGGGACTCCTTTGGGCAGCTGGAGCCAACCAGGAGTCACCCCCCTTTGCATTTTCTTGTGCAGGCTGCGCTGGCTCTGCTCTCTCAGCCTCTCCTTGTGTAAATTTAGGATAAAGAATAGGTTCTGGTCAAACAAAACAGCTCACTTGCCAGGAAACAGAAAGTGTACGCTCCTGGAGGGTTACTTACAGACAGTTCTTCTGGACCAGCCTCGGAAATACTTGGGACAAACCCTTCATCCTGGAAAGGTGGAAACACTGTGCTCCTGGTTGTCCTTTTCCCAGGATGAAGATCCCTAGAAAACCGGTGCCAGTGTGGGAAGACGTTGGGTGGTTTTTACTGGCCCAGCTACACAAGTGTTTTAATAGCTGTGTCCAGCCTCTCCCTGGTTGGTGGCACGGGGACAAGGAGCTGCTGGGGTGAGCTGGGATGGCCACAGGCTGGAGGAAAGATGCTTCGGGGCCAGCAGGGCCTGGCAAGGGTGGAGAGGTGGCATTTCCCTCAGAGCTGTGTGTTGTCCCCACATGAGTGCCCAAGCGCAGAGCAGCATGAGCACACAGCATCATCCCCCTCAGCCTGAGGAAGCTGTGCCCCTGCAGTGCTGGGCAGGAGCAGCAGAAGCATCTCAGGGGATCACAGAATCACAGAACGGTTTGGGTTGGAAGGGACCTTAAAGCTCACCCAGTTCCAACCCCCTGCCATGGGCAGGGACACCTTCCACCAGACCAGGTTGCTCCAAGCCCTGTCCAACCTGGCCTTGAACACTGCTAGGGATGGGGCAGCCACAGCTTCTCTGAGCAGCCTGTGCCAGAGCCTCAGCACCCTCACAGGGAAAAATTTCTTCTTAAAATCAAACCTAAATCTCCCCTCTGTCAGCCCAAAGCCATTCCCCCTTGTCCTGTCAGTACAGGCCCTTGTAAAAAGCCCCTCTCCAGATTGGCCCCTTTAGGCACTGGAAGCTGCTCTAGCGTCTGGCTGGAGCCTTCTCTTCTCCAGGCTGAACAAGCCCAGCTCTCTCAGCCTGTCTTCATCTCCCCCAATCATGTCCCAAAAGCCCTATGAAGGTGGTCACATTTCCTTGCCAACCCTGGGGCTTCCCTTTGTGGCTGAGGTGAAGGAGGTCTGTCCCAGAGACAGAGACTTATCCTGGGATAAGTGCCTGTCCCTGGTGCACCCCATATGCAAATGTCCCTAGGGACACCGGGTGGGTTTGGTGTGGCACCTGGGACCCAGCAGCTCCCCAAAATGACTTGCTCACCTTTGCCAAATGCCTTTTCCTGCAAATGAACAGCACCATGAGCAGGCCAGCCAGCCGCTGGGGGTGCGGGTCCTCCCCAGGCATCACCCCAAGTCGTGTGGCCTTTCCCAGCTCACCCTTGCTCCTCTTTCTCATCAGCTCAGTCTGGTGAAAACCAGGAGCCAATATATAGCAGGGAAGTGGCTGTAAAATCAAGATCAGTTTGCTCTCATCTGCTCCCCGAAGAGAGGCACCTCCTCGGGATGCTGTCTTTTCCCCATGACTGATTTGGTTAAGTGGAGAAGCTAGTAACTCTTGAAGCCTGAACATGGATGGGCTGGAGAGGGCCATTTGTAGGGGCGCTTCCTCTACAACACAGGTTTTTCCCTCTCATCCCGTTTTGAACACAGACTTTAATTCATGATGGTTCTCCACGGTGGATCCAGCTAAAGGTCACCACCAGCTTCAGAGGTAGAGGCACAAGCTGGGAGCTTCCGTTCATTCAGCCCCCCTGCCTCTGTGCGCTGCGTCTTCTCTAATTAGTTGTGTCCTTCCTTCTGCTCCTGTCATGCTGGGTTCCCCTGGAAAACACCGGTGGTACATAAGGCAACAAGCTCCTATCCCCACACGTGGCGTTTGCCTTGGCTCTATTGAGACACGTCCTCCAGCCGCCGGGAGCTGTGGCTGTTGCTGGTTGCATGGTGCCACCCCTGCTGCAGCCGGGCACTGCTGAACTCTTCCTCTCTTTCTATCCTGCTCTAGGGAGGAAGGCGCTGATCCAGGATTTGCTGCCCACACGCTCAGTGGGATGATGCCAGCTGGCCAAGAGCCCCCTGCGCCCCTCACCGTGCCAATGTGACCAAGCCAGCCCAGCACGGCAAGTACAGCAGCTTGTGGCCACCCCAAAGCGGGCCCTGCTGCCTGAAGATGAGCGATGGCGGGTGGATCTCGCTCAGCCCCGCCGAGTTCACCCAGCTCCAGCAGTACACGGACTGTGAGTGCCCTGCGCATCGCCCCGGGACAGGGATGGGGGGCTCTAAAGGCCCGTTGACCTGTGCCAGACTGGTCCCCCACATCCTTGGTGTCCTCCTGGAGAAGCAGATGACTCTTTAGATTTGGGATGGGGAGGCTGGGAAGGTTCCGGACGGTGGGGCACAGCAGGAGGGGCCCTGTGCCTGCGCTCCCTGGAGAATTCCGCTAAGCACCAGCCCCCCTGCTTTGGCGGACGCACACGTGAGCATGGCTCGGTCCCTCCGAAGGCGGCCAGCTCCCACGTTCGTCCGTGAAGCAAAATGCCAGCGAGGAAAGCAGACTGGCTTTTCCCAAACACGTGGAGCTGCTCCGCGGCTCGCCTCAGGTTGCCAATCCTCTGCGGCAGTTTCACTTAGCGCTTTTGCAGAGCAGCCCCTCTCCTGCAGCTCCTGCCAAGAGAGGAGGTTGGCGGTGGTGCGGTGGGGTCCTGGGGCTGCGAGAGGCTGCAGAGGGAGCCCAGGCAAAGCCTGCGCACCTGAAACCGGGTCCTTGAGGTCCTGCCTACCAGAGAGCCAGCGTGTGAGCGTCCTTGTTGCAGCAGGCGATGGCGAAGGGATGTAGCCGGGGAGCAGGACAGGACAGGCAGGAAAGCTCAGTCAGGACCATGGCACAAAGGGAGAGGAGGTGTAAAATCTCTGCTTGGCAGAGGCAGCGTGTCCCTGGGGTGAGCGGGCTTCTGCAGCAGAGGACTTGGAGGCAAAGGGGTCCCCATGACCTCCCCGGAGCTGTCCTCAGGGCTGCTGCACATCCCTGGGGTGAGGCTGACAGCATGGGAAGGCATGGCTCCCAGCTCAAACAAGCCAGTGCAAGCAGCTCCCAGCCCCCTGCCTGCCCGCCCGCCCGCCCGCCATCCCAGACAGGAACGCAGGGCTGCAGGCAGAGGTGTGTGCGTAGCGTCGCTGTCTGCATCTCATCCTGCCTTTCTTGAGTCACAGACCATAAAACACCATCTGTAACGCTGAGCTCATGTTCACTGTTGTCATTCTGTTAATCACAGTGTGGCGAGCAAGGCTGCAGGGCGGGCAGCTGCCTCCTCCCCAGGAGGGTGGTCTGGAAGTGGCAGGGGGATGGGAGTCCTCACAGGGGCTTTAGAAACTCATCCAGCTCCAACCCCCTGCCACGGGCAGGGACACTTTACCCTAGACCAGGCTGATCCAAGCCCTGTTCAACCCAGCCTTGAACACTGCCAGGGATGGGGCAGCCACAGCTTCTCTGGGCACCCTGTGCCAGGGCCTCAGCACCCTCACAGGGAAGAATTTCTTCCTCATGTCTATTCCAAATCTCCCCTCTGTCAGCCCAAAGCCATTCCCCCTTGTCCTGTCACTGCAGGCCCTTGTCAAAAGCCCCTCTCTTTTTCTTGTTGGCCCCTTTAGGCACTGGAAGCTGCTCTAAGGTCTCTTTGGAGCCTTCTCTTCTCCAAGGAGATTCTCAAATCTAATGGCGAAAGGATCTCACTTGTGTGATGCCTTTGTCTCCACAGACTCCACCAAGAAGCTCAAGGATGTCCTGGAGGAATTCCACGGGGATGGCATCCTCTCGAAGTACAACCCCGAACAGGTATGGTCCTGTCCCCTCCAGCCTGCCCCCAGCACCCTGCCAGCTTCCCTAGCGCAGCTCCCTCGGCTAAAAGCAGCCATTCTGTCTGTCCACCTCCCGCCTCTCCCTGTGACCATGCTGCCAGCACTGGGAAAGATGCTTTTACAGATGGGGAGCATCTTTCCCAGCTCCCAGCCACGTATTCCCTCCTCCCCAGCCATCCCAGGGGCAGGCTTGCTGTGCGGCCATCGTACCTCATCCCATCACTGCTGCCAGGAGTCCCTGGCCATGCTGGTGTCCAGGGCTGGCTGCAAGCACTGCAGAGAGATGCATGAGCTGCATTTTGGGGCATTTCCTTGCCAGGCAGAAGCCAGAAGGGATTTTCTGTCTCTCTTCCCCCAAAAGCAAATGATTTTGCTGTTGCCAGCGTGGGACGAGGGAAGGCCCTCCATGTGTTCTTGCTCTTGCCTGGGGAAGGCTGGGGTTATTTTTTCCAAGTGGTGCTTTCAGAGAGACCTATTAATGTGTCAGCAGGACAGAGCCTTTCACAGGGGCTATAATCACTGAAATGAGGCAAAGTGAGAAAAATCAGTGGGCTGAATGCATCAAGGAGGGGCAGCAAAACTACCCCGATATTGAAGGGCACCACAGGACCCTCGCTGTAGCTGGGGCCACAAAAGCCATCAGGAAGGCAACGTTCTGATGTGATGAGGATGCCCAGCAGGGAAGGAGGAGGCGAGGAGACCTGGGGAGGACAATAGTCCCCAGGGCTGGGGGTGGGTTGGAGAGTCCCCCTGCTCCGTGCCCTGCTGAGGGGGAGCAGGAGGCTTTCAGAACCCCCCGCAGGCAGCTGGCACTGGGGATGTTTGGCCCTGCTGCCTCCAAGTCTCTTTAGTTTATATCTCACCACTGGGATTTGGGAAGCTGCTTTTGGGGAGGGTTCTGCAGCTGATGTGCCCAGCGAGAGGGATCCCGGATACCACCCTCCACTGGTGCATCTGCACCCCCATGGCATGCCTGGGGCCCCTCCATCATTCTTCTGTGTCTGCTCCCCAGCCCATTGACTATGAGGGCTTTCACCTCTTCATGAAGACCTACCTGGAGGCAGACGTGCCTGAAGAGCTTTGCCAACACCTCTTCACCTCCTTCAAGCGTAAGATATGTCAAGCCTCCCCCGAGACCCAGCGCCAGAGCCCCAGTGTCTCGCAGCACAACACCCTTGGTAAGCCAGCCCCTGCCACCCAGCTGGGTATGCCATGGCACTTTGGGCTCTCTCCCATGCTACCCCATAGGGACAGAGGTTGTAGGGTGACACGGGCAAGTGGGTGCCATCGAGGCCAGCACACTCTGTCCCATCCCATGGATGGGCTCCCAGGGGCCTCCACTGCTCCAGGCCGGCAAAAGCTTTGCTTGGACTGGAGATCCACAGGGCACCATTGCACTGATTCCTCCCTTTCAGACCTGTAAGTCACTTGATGCCAGCATCTCCATCAGAGCAAGGTGGCCTGTGCACCTCTCACAGGTACTGGTATGCGCATGCACCCAGAGCAGGGGACCTGTGCCAGGCATCCAGCTTCCCCCTGCCCTTGCCCAGGTGGATTTGCAGTGCATGAAGACCTCTGCTGAAAGGACTATAAACTGCAAAGGAAAAGGGAGAACCCTCCCCGGGTGCTTGCCTGCAGTGTTGGGGCTCGAGAGCAGCTCTGGCAGGTGGCAGGGCTCTGCATCCTGCCCGCCTGGTCCCAAGCACTTGGCTGGCCAGTCCTCAGGGGTGGGAGCGCTGCTGGAGACTGCTGGGCCAGGCAGGAGGGTGAAGCCTGCGAGGGCTGTGGTGCCCCTCAGAGAGCCCTGGGTCCAGGATGCCAGCGTGCTCTGGGATAGCAAAAACCTGGGATGAGTGACCAGCCTTGTGGCTGCCCCATCCCTGGCAGTGTTCAAGGCCAGGTTGGACAGGGCTTGGAGCAGCCTGGTCTAATGGAAGGTGTCCCTGCCCATGGCAGGGGGTTGGAACTGGATGAGCTTTAAGGTCCTTTCCAACCCAAACCATTCTATGGCCTGTCTGCTTTGCAGGGATCAATGGGAAATCGCTTCTAAGTGCCCTAGGACGACACACTCCAGAGCCAAAGAGCTGCCAAAGCAACGCAGCTGAGCCACAGCCATCATCCCTCACACCGGCATCAATCCCCAATGCCTCCCCAAGCTGGTCGAGGTCATCTTCCCAGAAGTCCACCACTGGCACCCCTTCTGCTCACAACTCCTCGGGCTCCTCAAAGATCTCCTCCGGGTCCCTGCTCAGCCCTCAGTCACCAGGTGAGCTTGGCTGGGGCTCCGTGGGGACAAGCCCTTCCTGGTTTCCCAAGCTGCGGAACCCCACACCTAGCCCCGGCGGTGCAGCTGGTCAGGTCCCCGGCGTGATGGTGGTGACCTTCCAAAATCAGCGGGTTGCTGGCATCTGGACACCTTTGCTTGGCAAACTTGAGCCACTGACCCCATCCGGTAGAGCCCTCCCAGTCAATTACCTGGCTCCTAGCTAGGGGGGGTTGGAGCTGTGAGTCACGGCTGCCTCCAGCCCCGCGCCTGCCGCAGCAGAGCGTGTCCCCATGGCTTCTCACTGCCCACACCCGCAGTGCCAGAGATGTGAGGGTCTGCAGCCAGGGGCCAACTTGCAGTGTTCAGCCCTGCTCCTGCGATGGGCCCCGGCATCACAATAAATGGCTTCCTGCCCCAGAGTGCTGCCAGCCCCACGTCCCAGCTGGGAACAGCTCCTGGCGCTAATGGCCAGCCCTGCGCCTGGCCTTCATCCCCCGCTCCCTGCCCACAGGCACGAGAGGCGTGGAGAAGAGGTTACCCTTCAGCCTGCGGAAGAGCCACAGCTCCCTGAAAGCTGCCCCCCCACAGCCCCCCGCCCCCCTGGCACAAGTGGTCCACCTGAAGGACATCGTCTGCTACCTGTCCCTGCTGGAGAGGGGACGGGCTGAGGACAAGCTGGAGTGTAAGTGGGACCCTGGAGCCATGGGATGCTGGTCACACATCACTGGAGGGATCTGCTGGGGGTTCACCTAAGGAGGGCTGTGGGGAGGGATGTTCCTGCTCACTTTTTAATGCTGAAACGCTAAAACCACTTGAGAAAACTGCTCAGCTTCACCTCTCTGCTCCCTCCTGCTGGCACCCGTGTGTGACACACACAGAGCTGGGGGCGTATGGCTTTGCTCCAATGTCCCAATGTCCCACAGCACAGTAGGGGCTCAGGTCCCATCCCATCCCAGAGCCCCAGCAGCCCTGACACTGAGCACTGGCTGTCTGGGATGCCCCAGGACCGGGGTGTAACTGGCAGCCGGTTTCTTTTTTCCCCTCCAGTTATGTTTCGCCTCTATGATACTGATGGAAACGGCCTTCTGGACAGCTCGGTAAGCCTTCCCTTGGGAGAGGAGAAGCCTACCTGGGGGTCTGAAGACATGCAGGGCCTGCTGTCAGGGTGCCTGCTGCCCCGGTGTGGTGCTCAAAGCTAGACAGGGGTAAAGGAAGGGAGGAGGAAGGAAGCAGCATTTGCTGTGGGACTGGGGGATGCATGCCAGCTCTGCAGCAGGTAGAAGAATCCACCCACCAGTAACTGTAGCTCTACATCAGGTCACAGGCTTTCAGAAGAGAAAAATCGTGCACAAACCCCTCCCTGGGAGTTTCCTTTTTGTCCTTTGGGTATTGCCCTTGAAACCTGTTGCAAATAAAAATCTGCTTTGTCAGAGCAGCTTTTCTGAGGGGAAAACCCACTGCAGATCTTATGGCAGGTTGCAGAGGAGAAAGCAGCTCCCAGCACCCACTGAGAAGTGGGGAATTGCTGACCCCCTGTGTGGGTGGGAGTCTGGGGTGGACTTGGGTGTATCAGGACGTAGACCTGGGGGCTTGAGGCTGGACACGCTGCTCGTGCCCAAAGCTGTCCCTAAGTGCCAGGCACCGATGTCTTTCTGTGCTCAGGAGCTGGATCGAATCATCAACCAGATGGTGCATGTGGCCGAGTACCTGGAGTGGGACTCCACTGAGCTGAAGCCTGTGAGTGCCTGGGCTGGGGATGCTGCAGGAGCTCTCTGTGGGAGGCAGCAGCCGCGGCTCGCAGGCAGCATCACCGTGACACTGCACCTCCTCCCTCCTCCAGATCTTGAAGACAATGATGGAGGAGATTGACTACGACCATGATGGCACCGTGACGCTGGAGGAGTGGATCCGGGGAGGCATGACCACCATCCCCTTGCTGGTCCTTCTAGGGATGGAGACAGTGAGTGCCCACATAGGGACCTGCTTTGGCCACATCTAGTGCTGCCCACTCCAGAAGGAAAGCCAGGGACTTGCTGCAGCGGGAGAGGAGGGTGGCAATGGAGGCCATGCAGGGACCATACCTGCGCCAACAGGCTATGCACCCATCTGGCACCACAACCCCTGCTCCCCGGTCTCAGCAGACACCCTCACCCTGTATTTGCTGAGCAGCCTTCACCCCCCAGAACTTCACAAGCTCAGTTTTGAGCTAGCTGCAGTTGTTGCCAGCTGCCATGCCCAAGCAGGCTGGGTTTGCTCCCCACCATCAATACAGCGTACTCCTGTTTGATGAATATTTAATCAAAGAATAAGATGAGCATGTAAACTGACAGCTCCTCTCCTGGTGCAAGCTTCAAAGAACAGGAGGGGTGGTTTGGGACCTCTCCTTATTTTGCTCTGTTGCTGTTTCACCCTTTTGGAGTTAATTTCATCGAGGTGCATCCCTAGCCATAGTTTGCTACTGGTAATCATTTGCAGGGAAAATCCATGTTTTTGCTCCATGGTGTTCCTTCTGGCAGTTACTTCCTACAGAGTCAGGAGGGCAGGTTTTCTACTAGCAACATTCAAGAAAATGGGGAATTTTAAGTGGCTTCTGCAAAGCACTCAAGCCTGGACCCAGATCTAGGAGGCTTGGTTTGGTCACCCTGTGGTGGCAGGGTCCATCCCCACATGTGGAGTAACCTTCCTGTTGGCCACCAGCAGAGATTCCCTGGAGCCAGGCTGTGCTGAGGGGCTGTGCAGAGCTGGAGCTTGGTGCCAGGAGTGCCAGGAGCTGGACATGCCCAGGGAGCAGGGGGATACAGCAGCAGGGATGGGATGGGAGCACCAGGGAGCAGGGGGAGCCTGTGGTCCAGCTGGGTGTGAACTGCAAACACACTGGGGGCTTTTCCAGAACAAAAAACTGATGGAAGTGGCAGGCTGAGTGAATGGGGACCCCCAGAACAGGGCAGTGACGCCCCCTCACCCTCTGCTTCCTGCCCTGCAGAACGCGAAGGACGATGGGCAGCACGCCTGGAGGCTGAAGCACTTCAAGAAACCTGCCTACTGCAACTTCTGCCACACCATGCTGCTGGGGGTCCGCAAGCAGGGCCTCTGCTGCTCCTGTGAGTCACAGACTGTTGCCAGGCTGTTGCAGCCCAGGCTGGCAGCTCCCACCCCATTCCAGTGCCACAGGGAGGTGGGAACTAGTCTCCATCAGTGCTGAGCCCCGCAGGTGCTGCAGGGTAAGTGGGGAGGGGATGCTGGGGTGTGATGCTCACCACCTTCTTCTCTCCTGCCAGTCTGCAAGTACACCGTCCACGAGAGGTGCGTGTCCAAAGATATCGCCTCCTGCATCAGCACCTACGTGAAGTCCAAGAGAAACACAAGCGTGAGTAGGTGGCCGGTGCACTTCTGAGCTGGTCGGTCTCCCTTGGAGCTCTCCCAGAGGCAGCACCACCGGCAGCAGCAGGCCCTTTTGTCTGCTGCCCACTTCCCGTATGCCCTTTTCCCATGGGATTTGCCTCTTGGGTCCTGGGCAGCAGCTCGCAGGCATTCCCAGCGTCCAGAGCCTGGGAGGGTAGATCCCATCCCCAGTCCCCAGGGATCTGCAGGACACCAGCCCCAAGGTTTGACATGGCTTCAGGTGGAGATGGGTGTCCCTGATGTCCTGCATGGAGCAGCAGGGAGGGAAGGTGGCCATGTGAGGGGCTGTTTTGGATCAGTCAGCATCCCTGCACGGCACAGCACCCTCCAGAACCACAGCAGCAGCGTAGGGGCGATGGCTGAAGGTCAGTGGGTGCTGTGCCTGCAGTGCCCCCTATACCTTGCAGGTGATGCAGCACACATGGATCGAGGGCAATTCTCCCGTCAAGTGTGACAGATGCCACAAGAGCATCAAGTGTTACCAGGGCATCACTGGCCTGCACTGCGTCTGGTGCCAAATCACTGTGAGTATGTGGGTGCACTGGAGCCGGGGTACACCCTGCAGTGCTCCCTGCACAGCTGGCCATGGGGAGGAGAGGTTCACAGATGGGAAATGGCCGTGTGTCCCTGGCCCAACCTCCCTTCCTCCTGTCCCCTCCAGCTCCACAACAAATGTGCCTCCCATGTGAAGCCGGAATGTGATGGGGGTCCGCTGCGGGACCACATCTTGCTGCCTTCCTACATCTGCCCCGTTGTCCTGGTAAGTGCCCCCTCCTTGCTGCTGGGTGGCAGGGACCTGGCAGGGCATTGCTGTGGCCAACCCGCCTTCCCCAGCTGCTGGCGCTGCCTTCCCGGGGTGGCGTGTGCATCCGCGCCTCTGTTCCCCAAAGGACAGGCAGTCCCACTGCCGGAGATCCGAGAGCGACTCCCCTGCCAGCACCAACCCTGAGGACAGCCAGGGCTTCAGGTTCAACCCCAGCACGGTGGATGGGCAAGGACTGCAGGTAGGTTCCCACGGCGGGGACCATGAGCTCTGCTGTGGGTGCATACCGAGCCCTGCAGTGGCACTTTCTGCCCTCCAGATCAGCCCGCGGCCGGGGACACATCCTCTCCTGGTGCTTGTGAACCCCAAGAGCGGAGGAAGGCAAGGGGAGCGGTAGGTAGCGTCCTGCGCAGGGACAGTATTCCCTTAGGATCAGGGGCTGCCAGTCCCTGAGGCTGCCCAGGCATCTGTCACGGAGGGCAGCTCACCTCTGCAGCATCCCTCACACCTCTCCTTTTCCTAGGGTCCTTCGGAAATTCCACTACCTGCTCAACCCGCGCCAAGTGTACAACCTGGACCGCGGCGGGCCTGCGCCAGGGTACGGAGATGCTGCATCCAGTCCTCTGCCCCCTCCCACTGGCCCCTGCTCCCCTACATCACCCCTTGTCTCTCCTGGCTCTCTCCAGGCTGAGCTTCTTTCGGGACACTCCAGATTTCCGCGTCCTGGCCTGTGGAGGGGACGGCACAGTCGGCTGGATCCTGGACTGCATAGGTGAATGAGGGGCAGCTGTGCTCCCACGGAGCATCGTCCACCCGTGTTCTTGGTGATCTCCTGCAGGTTCCTGATATTCTCTGTGTGACAGGGGATGGGGATCCTGCCAACAGCATTACCCCTGGGTTGCCATCCAAGGAGGGACATGGAGAAGAGCAGGGAATGAGCCCTTTCAGCCCAAACCTCTCTTTCCTCTTGACTTGCAGACAAGGCAAACTTGGCAAAGCACCCACCGGTGGCCATCCTGCCCCTGGGAACGGGCAATGACCTGGCCCGGTGCCTGCGCTGGGGAGGAGGTGAGGCTGGGCGAGCATAGCACAGGGGGTGGCCGGTCTGTGGGCACTGCGGTGTGGCTGGGTGGGTGCTGTCCTGTGGCTGGGCGGGCTCCTGGGACAAGGTTCAGGGGTGCCTCTCAGCCCTGGTGCCTCCTGACGGTGCTTCCTAAAAAATCTGCTGCTGCTTTCTAAACCTGCATTGGGAATGCTGTGCCATCAGCTGAAATCTCTGCCACTGCTGCAAGGAAGAGCCAGGCGTCTCGCTGCTGCTACAGCACCAGCCACCGGCTCCCCTGGGTGTTTAGCACCCAAATAGCTCCATGTGACATGGCTGCACCCCCCTTCATCCTTCTTCATCCTCCTCAAGGCCCATCTTCTTTCCTTTACAGGCTATGAAGGAGGCAACCTGATGAAGGTCCTGAAAGACATTGAGCACAGCACAGAGGTGATGCTGGACCGCTGGCAGATAGACGTCATTCCCAGTGACAGGGAAGCCAACGGAGACCCTGTCCCATCCACCATCATCAACAACTACTTCTCCATCGGAGTGGTGAGTACCACAGGGTAGGGCTGGGCCTTGAGGACAGTGCAGGGGTAGTCACTGGTGCCCAGACAATGCGAGGCACGCTGGAGTCCCCCAAACCATGGCAAAGCAGAGGGAAGAACACGGGAGGTCAGGGGAGCACAGGAGCTGTCACTTGGGTCCCCAGCACAGCCACAGCTTCAAACCCAGCCAGATCAGTGGCTTCCCAGGGGCATTTCCCACTGCCCAAGTTGTGGCTGCCCCATCCCTGGCAGTGTTCAAGGCCAGGCTGGATGGGCTTGGAGCAGCCTGGTCTAGTGGAAGGTGTCCCTGCCCATGGCAGGGGGTTGGAACTGGGTGAGCTTTAAGGTCCCTTCCAACCCAAACCAGTCTGGGATTCTGTGAATTTGCTGGAGTGGCCCAGCTCAGTGGGAACACTCTAGGGATGCCAGCCCCCACACTGGCTCATCCTGTCTTCTTCTGGACCCATCCTTGGCTCACTTCTGAGCTATCCCTGAGCTAATTCCTAGGAGCAGGGTCTGGTTCCTGATGCCATTCAATCCTGGGAGCAGCAGGGCTTTGGGGGAATGGCAAACGGGCTAGTACTGCTCTTCCCAGGGGCTTGCAGCATTTTTGGCCTTGACCATGTGTGCCAACGGTACCATCATGGTGGGGGTTGCCCACCCAGCAGTGCTGCAGGGTGCTTCTAGTTTCACATCAGTTCCTGCCTTATGCCAGGGGATGTCACTGCAGGTGGCATTTGGTGACAGCTTTCGGGTCAGGCTTATACCCTACCCTGAAGAGTAGAGGATGCAGTGAGCTTCAGGAGAGCTGCTAGGGCAGAGCTGCCAGGAGCAGGGTCCTGGGGTGTCCCCAGAGCCCACTGCCCTGCTGGTAGCCCTTCCTTCCTCCCCAGCATCCACTCTCATACAGAGCCCCTATGATGAGGGAAGGAAGCCAAGTGCACTAATTACATCTCACCACATCCATTCAGTACTCTGTGAGCAGCCTGGCCGAGGGTTCTTCCATCGTCTCAGCATGTGCCATGGGGTCAGCAGCTGACCTGAGCCCACATTATCCTGGCCTGTGCCCATAGGGGGCGGAGGGGGGTTCTATTTCCCTGCTGTGCCACCAGCCTCTCTGCGCTCCTTCTCCCTGCAGGATGCCTCCATCGCCCACCGCTTCCATGTCATGCGAGAAAAGCACCCTGAGAAATTCAACAGCAGGTAAGGGCTGCCCATAGGCCCCTCCAAAAGCTGGGTGAAGGGGGATGCCCTGCTGCTGCCGTGCACTATGCGGAGGGGATGTGCCAGAGCTTCCCAGCCTCCCACCAGGCTCCTTTTGCCCTTCTCCCCATGGGACTGTCAGCAGCCCTGAGGACATGGCATGGTGTTCAGCCAGCCTTAGGGGACAGGCATGGTGGGGGTCCAGGGTGCTCCTTCATGCCCCACGAAGCAGTAGCAGGCTGCTCAGACTTGGACACACACCCAATTACGCTCATTCATGCTTTATAATTAGCATCAAATTCCAGAACTGGCATGAGCAGGCCAGGCAGTAAGGGCAGGGCAGGCAGCAGGTTGCAGCTCGCTCCTGCTGTGCTCAGGGTGCATGGAAACGGTGTGATGGCAGCAGGAGCTGTGGCTTGTGACCCTCATCCCCATGTTCATAAATACCTGCTAGAAAAACCCCAAATGGACCAAAGCATCTGTCTGCTCTGAAATCCAGAGGTTACAGCTCCCCCTGGAAGCCTGGCGCAGCGATTGATGCAGGGGATGAGCAGGGGTCAGGGGCTGCCTGGCAGGTGCTGGGAGGGTATGAGGCAGGGTCTGAGGTGGGGGAAATCCCCTCCATGGGGTACCCCACCCTGGCAGCCCTGTTGAGAGGCAGCAGCCCATGGTCAGCTCTGCTAAGATAAAACCACCCTTGTCTCATGCTGAGGGAGTATTCAGCACCCCCATCCTTCCCCTCCACAGGGTGTCAGAGCCGGGTCTGCCCAAGCCACCCGCTGTCCCACAGCACAACTGCCTGGGGCTTTGCCACCAGTGGTCCCTCCCCGCAATTGCTTGTGTCCCCATCAATGCCACAGGTCCCCATCACAACAGCTCCAGAAAGGTTCTGGCAGCCCATCCTGGGGGGTGTGGGCAGATGGGGTAAAGTGCCACTTCCAAGCGGGATGCTGATGCATGTCTGTTCCCCAGAATGAAGAACAAGCTGTGGTACTTCGAATTCGGGACATCGGAGACCTTTGCAGCCACCTGCAAGAAGCTCCACGACTATGTTGAGGTGGAGGTAGGTTTCCTTGGGAAGGTCCCTTGCTCCAGCCATGGCACAAAGGCTTTTTGGGAGATGTTACCTGTGGGTCATAGAGTCATAGAATGGTTTGGGTTGGAAGGGACCTTAAAGCTCATCCAGTTCCAACCCCCTGCCATGGGCAGGGACACCTTCCACTAGACCAGGCTGCTGCAATCCCTGTCCAACCTGGCCCTGAGCACTGCCAGGGATGGGGCAGCCACAGCTTCTCTGGGCAGCCTGTGCCAGGGCCTCAGCACATAGTGAAGAATTCCTTCCCTCCTATCTAATCTAAATCTCCCCTCTGTCAGCTCAAATTCATTATTTCAGCTTAAACAGGGTCCCTCGGTCAGGGCTTTTGGGGGTTTGGGGAGTGGGTGCCATGGCAGCTTTGACCCCTTAGGGTGGCAGGAGGATGCCGTGGCTGGCAGGACTCACTCTTTCACTGCATGGCACACGCTGCAGAGCTGGCCAGCTGCAGGCAGAAGAATAGCCCTGTATTCCCTCCACCCCCCTTCCAGCTGTATTTGAGAGCGTGCCTGGAATAATCTCTGGATGACATGGAAACAGCCTTTAATTATAGTGGGGAGGAGGGTTCATGGTTGGTACGAGCGCTGTCATTTCTCTGCTCGTGCTGGGGGGTTTGGGCCATGTTTGCTGTAAACTTCTGCCTCTTCTCACTCCTGGATAAATGACCCTTTCACAGCTTTGGCTTGAGGGGAGTTTCAGCCCTTCCCAAAGCTCTTATGGAGTAGCTGCACGCTTGGCAGCTGGTGGGGAGGGACACGAATGTCTCACCCCCTTCTCCAGCCACACGCCAATGTCCCACAGCACAGGAAGTCCACATCTGTGGGGTTTGACGCTGCTGGAGATGGGCGTGAGGTGCCCTCCACTGCTTGTGAGGTGCCCGCACACTCCCCACCAAAGCATCACCAGCTGCGCTGCGCCGGCAGGAAAGCGTTAATCCCACAGGATCTGAAGTTGAAAGCGGCAGCCTGTCCTCCCCCCCGCTCCCAGGCAACTGTCAGCCTTGCAGAGAAACGGCAGTTTTGTTTTGGAAATTGGCACTCGCTCCCCTAACAGCTCCTGGAAATGAATCTGCTTTTCCCCCAGCTGCAAATCTCGACTTCCAGCATCGCTGCCAGCGTGCCGTCAGCTGCCCCTGCTCAAAGGGCCCATTGTAGCGCGCTGGCACGCTAACAGGGGAGGGCACAGGCAGGGGGTGATCGCTCCCTGCGTGCGTGGGTAGCTGTGGTCCTGTCTGCCCCGCAGCATCCCCGGAAATCCCACAGCCCAGGCAGCCCTGAGTCGCTCCTGTCCCACTATGGCCAGGTCGGTAGGAAGGATGCCTGCAGCTGGGAGCGACGCTCAGCTCAGCTAGGGATGGGAAAATGGGAAATCGGAGTTCTCTTGCTCAGTATCAAGAGAGTTAGGGTCTTCTCCTACAAATCATCATATCATTAAGATGTATTGAGAACGAAAGGATTCACAGTCTTTCCAAGCTCTGGAGAGACAGCTTTTCACTCCCAAACCAGAATATTCCTGCATTTTGCCTTCAACACAAGGCTAAAAATAAGCTCTTGGAGCATCGAGGAGGCAGAGCAGATCTGAATGCACAAGAGACACTTGCTCGTGTGTGCACCCAGCTCCACATACCTGTGGCTGGCACGCTGAGCGCTTGCAGAGAGGGTAGCAAAAATAAGCTCAAGACCTTTGCTCTTTGCTAGAGGAAAACGACTGGAGCCAAAGCAGCAGCAGGGGTTCATCCAGCCCATTTGCATTCCTCTTGTCAAAGCAAGAGCGGGTAGAAATGCCATTGCATCACCAAAATGCAAGGAATAAAAAGTGCTGCTGTTTGCTGAAGCGCAGCGCGGCAGGCAGAGTTGCATAAAGGAGAATACAAATGCTTCAGAGAAAACACAGTTGAATGGGAAAGCAGCTGCTTCCTCCAGAGGTACCGAGAAAGGGGATCCAGCATCACTTGGGTAGCACGAGAGTGAGAAGACCTGAAGTTAAGAAATGCATTTCCATGGCTGCTGCTTTCAGGCCTGTAGGAAAGCCGCAGGCAACAGATATTTTGCCTTTCACAGGGAATTTTCAGCTGTGCAGACCTGCTGTAAGGATGTGAAGCCCAGGGTACCAGTTCTGTGTGCTTGGCTTGCAGTTTTCTCTCCCAAACCTGCCGTTTTTATCTCTGACATCTTCCCTATCGCTCCCTTCTATCCTCATTTCTAGTTTCCAGATTGCACTTGAAGATAACTGGTTTGAGTTAGGTTTTGGGCAGCCAAACTTTCTGATTCTCTGGGGTCAGTTTGAACAAGGGGAGGTGAGGAAGCATGTGCTGGAGATGCTTGGATGGAGATTTCTCTGAGGCCAAGGTGGAATTGTCTCCTATTTTGGGTTGTAGCACTGAGTGCAACCAAGGTTTCATGTGGTCTCATAGGAATTTGCTTTTCAAAGCTGCCATCTGGGATGTGCAGTACAATTCATATTGAATGGAGGGGAGAGCAGCACAAGGAAAGTGAGGTGGTTGTTGTCAACCCTAGAAAAGCAAAGCCAGGAGATACTTGTTTGCAACTCCAGCCCCAGCCACCCTGGGGCAGGATTGACCTGGAGATCCACTGTGCTTGGGGAGCCCAGCTCCTTTGCTGTGCAGGTGGGGAGAGGAGGCTGGGCTCCATGGTGCTGGGCACCCTGTGTCCTAACACTGCCTGTGCGCCCGGCAGTGTGACGGGACCGTGCTGGACCTGAGTAACACGTCCCTGGAGGGCATCGCTGTCCTCAACATCCCCAGCATGTACGGCGGCTCCAACCTCTGGGGTGAGACCAAGAAGCAGCGTGGTTACAGCCGGTTAGGCAAGAAGGTCCCTGAGAAGCTGCACGCCACAGTGGTCACCGACGCCAAGGACCTCAAGTTCTGCGTGCAGGGTGAGCAGTGGAGCCCAGGGACGACTGGGATGTGTGGGGTTGGCACAGGGGAGCTGGGTATATGACAGTGCTGGCTGGGGCTCAGGGTACGTGGCACTGGAGCAATAGCACTGGAGGGGTTGCTACTGTCTTGGTGTCTTTTGGGGGGACGGTGTGATCCCAACAATGATCTGTCCAAGTTGGAGAAGGAGGATGGCTCTGTCCATCTGCATCCCATTTCTCAGGGCTGGTCATGCTGTGCAATGGTGACCAGAGAGGCCGTGGCTCCCATGCCTGGCCATCCACGTCTCCTCCCACCCTCTGGTGACCATGCTCGGCATAGGGAGGGGAGTTCCAAATGGCACCCATCACCTGCAGGCATGAGGCTGGGCAGCCCCGGTGCTCCCCTGTGGCTGGCAGGCAGGCGCTGCCGCAGAGGAGGAACTGGAAGCAGAGCTGCAGAGCTGGCACCGAGGGCTTTAGTAAGCATCTTTCCAGGTTCCGACACAGCTCTGCCAGCCTGGCTGGGGGAGTGGGGGGCAGTTCAGGAACAGCACAGGACCCAGGCTGTGCCCCACTGGCACCTTGCACCCGCTGCTGCAGCCACTGGGACTGTCCCCAGGCGCACGTGTGGGGTGCAGGCAGCCCGAAGTGCTGGCAGGGCTCCCCAGCACAGAGCAGTGGGTTAGAAAGCACACAGCAAAATAGGAAAAGGGCCCGTATTTTCCACCTGCCAACCTCCTGCAGCCTGCGGCTGGGGTGGGAAACTGCCCCCCTGCAGCATGGCTGCCAGGGTCGGGGTGTCTCCGAACATCCCAGGCAGTCATCGGCTCCAGGCCATGGGCAGCAGGGAGCAGGACAGGGCAAAAGCCTGTTCCAGAGGTGGTGAGAGGCAGGGGTCAGTCTCCTGGGCACATCGCCAGTAGGTAGGAGAGTGTGGACAGACTCAGAGGGCTTCTCCTGGGGGGGTTCCACCAAGGGTGAAAGAGGACCCTGTGGGGAGCGAGAGACCATTACTTGCCCTGGTGTGGAGCACCTTTGCTGGTGTCCCTCCCAGTGAGGATTCTGCTGTGCATCCTTGCTCCTGTGGGGCTGCAGTGCTCCAGAGCACCCAGGGAGAGGTGTCTGCCACCATTTCATACAACAATGCAAACAAGCAAAGGGCTGGGGGTATCTGGGCTGCCTCCTTGCAGCCATACAGGGCTGGGCACTATTTCAGACCAGGAGTATTTTTGCTGCAGAGATTCTGGACATTGCCACTGCCCAATGCTGTGAATGCTGAGCTCAGTGGTCTCAGGGCATGAAAGACACCAGGACACATCCCCCCAGTGTCACCAGCCCCCGTGCCCTCCAGGGCAGGCAGCGGCCCCAGTGTTTCAGATGATGGCAGAAGGTGGGGGATCCCCAGACACAGGGGAACCACCTGTGATCCTTCTCTCTTGCAGACCTCAGCGACCACCTCCTGGAGGTGGTGGGGCTGGAGGGTGCGATGGAGATGGGGCAGATCTACACGGGGCTGAAGAGTGCTGGGAAGAGGCTGGCCCAGTGTTCATCTGTCACCATCAGGTATTTGTCACTCTTCCCAGCTGAGCACCCAGCTGGTGGCAAAAGCTGGTGCCTGTGTCATCCTGTGTTCCCTCTATTTGCACCTTGCAGGACATCCAAGCTGCTGCCCATGCAGGTGGATGGGGAGCCCTGGATGCAGCCATCCTGCACGGTGAGTCCTCAGTGTGCTGGCAGTGTGTTGGGATGGGGCAGGCAGGGCTGGCAGCATGATGGGATGCGGAAGGCAGGGACTGGCAGCATGGTGGGCAGCCTTGGCTCCCCACACAGTGTGGCAAAGCCTCTGGAGGAAGGCTCCTGTGCTTGCTGGTGGGTAGCCCACAGTGTGCCATGGACTCATGGCAAGCAGTCATGGGAGCCACGGGGACAGGGACACGCTTGTTCCTTGCAGGGTGGGTGGGCACAGCCACATGCCTTCTGGGGGGGCTGCAGTGTGGTCCCCCACCATCTGGCAGGCAGCTTGAACAGAGGAGAAATCCTCTGCCCATCCCTGGACGTGATTCTGGAGCAGTTACTCCCATGCAGTGGGATGACATTTAATGACACAGCTGTGGGGCAGTGCGGTTCCTCGCCCCGGTGCTGGGTGCTCCCAGCTTGCTGAGGTTGCTCTGTGGGGTCCCTGGGCTGGGGGTGCCCAGGGAGGCTCAAAGCCCAGGACCACCTTATGAGCTGGGGTTTTCACTTCTCTTTTAGGTCAAAATCACACATAAGAGCCAAGTGCCGATGCTGCTGGGCCCCCCCCAGAAGAGCAGCTTCTTCTTCCTGAAGAGAAGAAACCGAACTCGAGAATAAGCAGTGTGCAAAGAGCCACAGCACAGAGGGCTCCCGGACACACACCCAGTGCAGGGGTCCCCCAATCCCTGCTCTGTGGCAGGGAGAGAAAACTCCCTCCCGAGCCCAGCAGGGATGATTTGTCCTAGGAAGGTCTCGGAGGTTCCTTCCCAACCACCACAAGCATCTTCTCCAGGCAGATGGAGGCGGGGGGCGAGGGCAGGCCGGCGCACAGGGAGCGTGTTTGCCAGCGCAGCGCCGGGACTGGGGTTCCTTTCCCTCTATTTAAATGACGCCCGCCCCAGCAGAGCTGCAGAGGAACGTGCTCCGGAGCAAAGGCCGAGCTTCACTTATTTATTTCCAGCCCTCTGGAAGGACGCTCCATGTTTCGCTGCCCTGGCTTCGTGTCCACCAGCCCCTGCACACGGAGGAGTTATTTATTTTCTTAGCCTAGAGGAGACGGTCTCTGCCCTGCCTTCAGCCACTGTTCTGGGACGGGTTTGAAGCAGCCTTCGCTGCCCTGGGAGCCGCGAGGCGTGGGACAGGCTGGGGACAGATGGTGGCTGGGCCACAGGGGCAGGCGTGGGATGGATGGGAGGAGACTGTGTTTTGAAGGGGAAACGGCAAAAATGGGATTTCGGGGGAGCTGTCAGCCCTGGGACCCCCCCATGCCCCAGCTCTGGGCTTCGTGTTCATATTGATGTGAGTATTCAGCAAACTTTGGGGCAACTTCGGGGGCCACCTTCTTTTTATGAGCCCAGGTTGGACACAAACGCCACTGCCCTTGTCTGCTGGCTGTCCCCCATGGCACCTCCTTCCATGAGGACTTTCCTCTCTCCTAAAGCCTGCCAGCCTGCCCCAGGGGCTAGGGATCCTGGGGACAGACATCAGACGCTCTTCTCACTTGGAAGTGTGTGTCGTCCCCCCTTTTTATATGTCCTCCCCATGTGCTTCACCAGGCCTGTGCTCTCCCAGTGGTGATTTGTGCTGCCTCTGACGCTCCTGGATGGCTGCAGGGAGCACGGGAGAGCTGTTGCACCTCAGTTTCCACATGGCCAGGTCCCCAGCTCACCCTGAAACTGAGGAGCCTTGCAGATGCCGGCTGCTAGAGCCCAGCTGGAATGCACAGGCAGGTTTCGGTGTCATCTCCTACGTGTCCCTCACCAGATGTTTGGGGACAGACCACAGGATGCAGCTTCCCAGGATGTGATGGGGACCAGAAAACGGGCAAATGCACGGAGGCCGTGGTGATCAGGTTGTGTGACCTGCTTCGCGCTGCTTCCAGCAGCCAGGAGTAGGCAGGATGAGCCCACAGGAAGAGCTGCTGGTTGCTTCTGCAGGCACCTGCTGCCTCCTGCAGTGGCCCTTGTGTGGGGGATGCCCAGCTCCCCAATCAGCCCCCATTCCCAGGCAGCTGCCTCCTTTCTGGTGGAGGCCCCTGTGGTGCTGTTATGAATCCAGGAGCGGTGTGTGCCCCATGGATGTTGCCACAGGCAGGAAAACCACTGCCTGTCCGCACTACGTCTCTGCCACAGGGAACAAGTCACCTTATCCTCCCCAGTGACGCAGTGGCTGGTCCCACCTCACGCTGCAGGTCTCCATTCAATAGCATCCTCCTGTCTGTGCAGAGCGTGCTGCTCTCATTATGTTTCAGAGTGAACAGTGAGCTGGAAGAGAGCTGCTGGTCACCCTCCCAGGCAGGGGCAGTGCTGCCGTGTGTGTGCTCTTTCTGATAGCAGCCATAGGGCCCTGCTCACAAGGGAGGAGGTGGCAGCACCCCAGGGGAGCCCCAGCCAGGCTCCATCCCACAAGTGCTCCTCTCAGCCAGGGCACAGGAGGAGCTGCAGTGGGCTGCCACAGCTCCCCCTCCTCCGGCCCTCGGCACCAGCACCAGGCAGGGCAAGTTGGGGTCAGGTGCTCGCTGCAGGGTAGCACCCAGCAGAGTGCTGGTGGTAGCTGAGGAGTAGTACAGAGGGTGCCCTGTGCTGTGGAGCACAGAGGTTGCCACAGCTCACGAGAGCTGTGAGCCGTGCATGAGCACACTCCACCCACAGTGTAAATCCACCCTCCGCCTCTTCACCCGGGGCAGCTGTTAATGTGTACCCAGGTGAAAGCATACGGGAGCTAGGCCAAATAAACCCCGTGTCCCACAAACCAGCAGCCTCCTTTTCTCCAGCCCTTCTGCAGCAGCAGCTGTGCCTGGAAGCCCCCTGCTTGGGGTGGGTGAAAGAACCCTCAGCCATCTCCCTGGCAGTGTTCAAGGCCAGGTTCGGTGGGGCTTGGAGCAACCTCGTCTAGTGGAAGGTGTCCCTGCCCATGGCAGGGGGTTGGAACTGGATGAGCTTTAAGGTCCCTTCCAACCCAAACCATTCTGTGATCTCTAGCACTTTGCCAGCAGGTGGGGTGATAGGTTTGATCCATGGGATGACAACACACGAGGTCAGCAGCGTTTACAGCAGCGGATCTGGATCCATTTCCCTGCCCGCTCAGCCTCAACCCAGGGTTTTATCCCAAGGCTCCAATTAGAAAGTGCCTGTATGGACTCAGCAACATTTTTCACAGCAGACCTGCTCCTTGCACCCGGTCATGGTTTGCTGGCTTAGGACAAAGAGCAGCACTTCGGTCTCTGCTGTTGTTTGCCATTGGTGGTGGCAGAGGCAGGGGAAGCAAGCAGGCACCATGACTGCGCCCAGGGGTCTGGCAGCGTGTTAGAGATGAAGAGCATTCCTTTGAGCTCGAAGTCAGGAGGGAGCACTCAGACGTGTTCTTAAGGGCACGGGGAGCCCAGCACCCTGAGCCAGCGGAACAAGGACACTCCAGCACCGGTCTGCCAAGAGTGACAAGACTCCCATAGACCCCTTCTGGTGATCAGTGAGACGGTCCCTGCCACCTCCCCTGGGAGATGCAGCTTCCATCCCCTCCCATCATGCCAAAGCCATAGTTCAATGGGTCTGGCAGCTGCTGACTTCCTCAGTCTAATGGTGCAAATGTCTCCAACCCAGGAGGGGATCCGCACGAGCTGGGGTGCTGGCTTGGCTGTCCTAGTTCCAGAGATGTGGCTGAGGGAAACTTGAGGCTCTGAACCCTTTGTCCCCTTTGGTGTCTCCCAGCTCAGCCCCATTGATCCCTTGAAGGCCACAGGATGGAGCAGAAGCCTCCACACACCACCCCCAGCTCCAGGCACTGGTGCCAGTGCTGGGGGACCCCTGAAAGCTGGGGAACCTCATTCCCAGCCCCAGCCCTGTCCTCCCACTGTGTGCATAGCTGTGGTTGCCTGCATGGAAATGGTGTCCTTAGCGTAGCGCATGTTGCCGTGTACACCTGGACTGCTGTGGGCTTGCCTCAAATAAAGATGGTGATGAAATACTTGTCCTGGTGTGCACTGGAGTTCCCTGATTCCAGGCATGAGGTCCCCACCTTTGAGATCCCGAACAGGAGGTGCCTGATCTGGGGTGCTGGGGCCGAAGGGGTATTGGCAGCAGCAGTGCAATGGAGCAATGCTCAGTGGGAGCTGCAACGGCCTAAATTTGGAGCCTGCAGGTTTTTAGATCTCTTTTTTTTCTTCCCCATGAGTGGGCTCTAATTTTAGCAGGTGCCGGCTGCCATCCCCCCTCCCAGCCCTGGCTCTCTGGGGGCTTCAGCTCCTCACAAGGCACATCTGTGGCCTCCCACCCCCCTGCCCCACCACTGCACTCAGCCTCCATCACGTCTCCCTCTGTTGGGTGGCAGCAAGAGCCCCAGGGGTGCTGAGGCTGTGGCTGCCTTGGGTCGCTGGTTGTGCCCCAGTCTGCAGTGACCCGCATGTCCTCAGCAGCCTGCCTTGTTCCCCAGCCCAGGTTTTGTCACCCACCTGCCCATGTGTCATCCGCTAATTTTACCAGTGGTGATTTAATCCGGGTTGCCTGTGTGCAGAGGGGAAGTGAGAATGCCAGCAGAGCACCCCAGGAATGATCCCTGAGCAGCAAGGACATCCCGTGCCCTCTGTGCGCTTCCCCCTGTGCTGGGGGCAGGCACCTGGTGGGCAGTGCATCCTGGTAGGTGTCCTCTCAAATATAACACAGGGCATGATGGCAGACGAGCTACCAGCCATTTACCAGCATCATCCCTGGGGCATGGTGGTGGCTCTGGAGGACTCTGGAAGCACACCAGTACCCCAACACTGACAGAGAAATCCCACCAGCAGGCCAGAACCATGCTAGGCAGCTCTCCCAAGACACTGGCAAGGCTATGACCGGAAGCCAAGGATTTCAAAATGGCTTCAACATTGTACCAACAGGCTTCCTAAGGCCTAAATTCCCAGGATCCGAGCAGGAAACTCCTCTCCTTTCCCAAGCTGAGAAGCTGCTGGGGCATTTGGCAGAGCAGTGCCAGCCCCTCAGCAACATGACTGTGTCCTAAGCTCATTTCCAATCCTCTAAACTCTTTGCAGTCCTGTAAGGGCTTGTCTCCACAAACCCACCCGAGGGGATGTGTGTCCCCAGCAGCCACAAAACCCCTGCAGGTGGGTACTATTTTTCTTATGGCCTCCTCCAAAGAGCCCTTCTCAAAGACAAACCTCACCCCCAGGGTGGCTGCAGGGGAAAGGCTGCCAAACCCAGCACTCAGGCATGGGCTAGCCCCGGGCTCGCAAGGGGACCCGTGTGACGGCATCTTGCTGGTGCAGAACTGCTTCCTAAGCAAGCAGAGTGACACCATGGCATGTGGGGCCTGCGGCCCGCCCCATCTGCAGAGCTGCTGTGCGGCAGGCTCTTGGGCACTGCGTGTAGCGATCAGGTTTCCCCCATCCCCGCTCGGATCCGGTCCCCAGACTACCCCACCAACCCTCCATGCTGTCCTTTAACACCCCAGGCATCCTGCGAGAGGGGATCGCGGCCCCTTTAAATGCTGCGCGACCGCAGCCCCACCCGCCGGCCTCTTCCCCCTTCTTTTTTTTGTGAATGAAAAACGTTCCCCGCGGAGCCAATGCAAATCCCGCCGCGCCCATTGGCTGCCGCCGTCCCCGCCCACCCAGCCGGCCTCAATGGTGCTCGTCTGAGCGGAGCGCGGGCGGGCGCGCAGGGGCGTTGCAACCAATCAGACGGAAGGAGCGGCAGAGCGGCGGCGCTCGATTGGCTGGCGCCGAGGGTAAACAAGCGGCGCGGGGCGGGGCGGGACGCGGCGGAGGCCGCTGGCTCGGGGGCTGCGGCGCAGAGCGGCAGCGCGGTGCCCGGGCGCGGAGCGGCCCCTTCCACGGCCCCGGCTCGCCCGGCTGCTGCTGAGCCCGCGGCGGCTGAGCCGAGCCCGCGGCTCCCCGGCCGGGTACGCGGGGCCTGGCGGCGGGGCGCAGCGCGGCCCTGGGGCGGGGGAGGTGTTTATGAATGGCGCTGGCCGAGCGCTCTGAATGGCGGGGGGGTGGGGGCGCCAGCGCGCACGGGGGGAGGGGAGGAGAGGCGGAGTTTATGAATGGGGCGCGCGGGGCGGCGTGGGAACGGGCCCGGCTGCGGCGTGGCCCTGCCTGCGCCTATAGCCCCGGGGGGGGCGGGGGGGCGAGGCGTGCGCGGAGCCCTCCCTGCCTCCTCCCGCTCCCACGGCGCGTGATGTCACGCCCGTTTCTATAGAAATTGGGTGACATCACGGGCCGGGGGGCTGCGACCCGCCGCGGCAGGAGCGGGCCGGCTCCCCGGGGAGGCGCGGTGGCCCCGCACCGAGCCAGCCCCGGAGGCGGTCGGGGCCGGGACCTGCTCCTGACACCCCCCTCCCCACCCCCTCTCCAGCCGCGCACCTGCCGGAGCCTGGGCAGGATCCCCCCCCCTTCCCGGGCCGGCGTCGATGCTGAGCGGGCCGGGGGGACTCCCCACCTCCCCTGCACCATGGACGGCTTCTACGACCAGCAGGTTCCCTTCATGGGCCCCGGGGTAAGTTTGCCCTGGGCATCTCCCCCTGCCCCATCCACGCTGTCCTTGGGGGCTGCCACCCTCACGGGCTGTTGTCACGCTGGATGTTGCAGAAGTCCTGCGCGGAAGAGGGCCGAGGCCGGTTGGGATCTGATAGGAAAAGGAAATTTTTGGAGACCGACCTAGCCCACGACTCAGAAGGTAGGCAGGGCTGGCCTGGGCGGCCGTGGCCTCGCTGCGGTCCCGCGGGGCTGCTCTCCTCGCATTCGTTGGTTTAGAAATAATCCTGTGAATAATGGCAGTTTTATTTATTATTCTGTGGAGTGCATAAGGCTTTCACTCTGTTCCAGAGCTCTTCCAGGATCTCAGCCAGCTCCAAGAGGCCTGGCTAGCTGAAGGCAAGTCTTCACCTCCTCCTTTTGCTGCGTGAAACCTCTCTGCGAGCATTTTTCCTGCGAACTGCAAAGGCCATAAACCCGGTGTTTTTGTTGTTTTTTTAGCTCAGGTCCCTGATGATGAACAGTTTGTCCCAGATTTCCAGTCCGAAAGCTGTAAGTGATTGTGCTGGGGGTTTTATTCTCTGGGGGAAAATGTTTGGGTGCCTTTGCAAAGCCTCATGCTGGTTTTGGAGCAGCTTCCTTGGGAAAGCAGTTGTCGTTGGGGCTGAAACTGTGAAATCACAGACCTGGGAGAAAGCACGTGCGGTTTGGGTTCATCGAGATGAAACTTGCAGTGTCCCGGCCCTTTTAAATAGGGGAAACTGTAGCCAAATGCACGGAAATATCTCTAACTGATCTCTGGGCTCCTCTGAGACTTGCTGCTTGTTCATAGTAATGTTGATTTGCTTATAAACACATCTTTTCCTTTTCAAGTGGAAGCACGAGTCCGTGCTGGGCTCCTTGGTTAGCCACAATTTCTGCAGCTTCTGGAGCTTTTTAACAGTCGTGGCCCAGCGCTGTTGGCAGGAGTGGACCTGAGCGGTGAAACTTGAGCCGCTTTAAGCAGCATTAATCACTGGCAAGCGAGCATGTTTAAAAGGAGGCCAGTGAAAATGCAGTTCCTCTTGAATTGCATAAGAGTGAGAGTTGGTTCTGAGCTGTGGTTTGTGCTGAAATGGGTTAGCGGCCAGGGCAGGGGCTGGTTAATGGTGTGCGGTACTTCGCTTCTCTTGGGCACTGGTTCTCTTCGGGATGAAGGCTTGGTCAGAGGGCAAGGGGGAATCGGGATGTTTTGAGTTGTTACCTGGCAAATGGAATGAGTGGTGTGGTGTTGGTGGCTGGGTTTTGCTGCTGAGCCAGAGAGCTGTACAACTTAAAGGAAATCGAATTTAGCCTGCAGTCGAACAGATTTTTTCATTCCAGCTTTGTCACAGCATGCAGCAGGGTATCTTCTCCTACAGTAAAACGCATGTTAATTATTGCTCTTTGATTACTTTTGAGTGGGAAGCTTGCCATTAAATTGTTCCAGACAGCCCAAGTTTCAGATGCGTTTTTTCCCTTGTCTCCCCTGAGATAAAAGGCGAGCCCAGAGTCAGAATCGCAACTGGCTGTTGACATCCTAGCGCAGCCTGGCAGCTCTTGCTTGGAGCGGTAGAAACCGCAGCGAGCGTGGGAGGGTGGCTCTTGGAGCTGGAGCCGTTTCCAGTGCCTTTTGGCAATCTCTTGTTTCCTTGTAACCTGAAGAGCCCAGAGAGGAGAGAAAACTTTTCTGGGTGATGCAGGGAAAGGAAGGAAAAGACAGAAACAAAAGGGGGCATTTGGTTGAGACTCTTTAAATGTTCTGACCTGCTCAGCCTCTGCAGACCTGGCATTGAAACGACTTTGTCACTTGAAAGCAGAGCTCCCTGTGCGACTCCCTGCTATAATAACCTTCCCTAGCTGTCCCGGTCAGAGAAAGCAAAGGTTTCCTGGGCTGTGCTGGCTGGGGGGGTTCTGTCCAGCCAGTCCAGTGGAGGGGAAGTGGGTAGCCTGGCTCTTTCATACCAGCACTGGCAAGAGTTTAAAGAGGAGAGAGCCTCTAGCTTACTGCTTTCTGGCCCCAGCTTCTCATTTCATTGTGGATTTGAACTGTGTGTAGTGTAGGAAGAAAAAAGAGGGATGAATTTGGTGCAGCCTCCCCCCTGCATTCAGCTTTTGCTAAAGGGGATATGCTTCTTTTCCAGACTGGGGGTCACATTGGGTTCAATACCCGTTGGATCCTGAGGGAAGGCAAATCCCTATATTATGGATGTTTTCAGGCATGCATTGGACTCTTGTGCAGCTTGTGCCTTTTCCCTGAGGAAGTTGCTCTCTTGTCCTGAGCAAACCATCTCCATCACCTGCCCCATGGCACTGGCATTCCCAGGGCCAGCCTTCCTCTCAGTAGCAAAAAGGGACAAGCCAGGCTCAGCTCAAGATGTTGCTGTAGAGAATGCTGCCACATGTGCCATGTTGAGTCTCGGGGATGCTCCAAACAGGATTGTTCTCACCTTGCTAAAGAACCCCTCATGGCATGGCAGCTGCCTGCAGCTGGGCTGCTGCTAGCTTGCTGCTCCTGATTGTGTAGCTGAGGTCCCTGGCAGAAGTGGGCTTAAGGTTGGGGTTTGGCAGCAAAGTGCCATAACATGCCGGAGGGCAGCAGGTTGCTGCTCTGGGGAGGAAATCCCACTGGAAGGCTGGGGAAAGCAGGGCTCTGCTGAATAAGGGAGGCGTTGTTCTCGGCACCTTGGGCTGAGCAGCAAAAGGCTGTATTTGGTGCTTATGAGCTACCCAAAGCAGTGGCAGATCCCCCTGGAAGGGTAAGGAGATTGTGAGTGACTCCAGCATAGGTGCAGGTTCTCCAGTGGTGCAGTCTGGGGAGAAGGGGGTATGTACAATGTTTGATCTCAGTCGGTTCTTTAAGTAACTGGGAAGCAATGGGTCAAGCTGAGGAGACCAAGCACCATCATGAGAGGCTTTGCCATTCGCAGGGCTTGCTCCCGTGGAACTTTTGGTTCCCTGCATGGGCACTGAGTGGTTAAAGCCATGGCAGGGCATGGAGTGGAGTTTCTTACACACCAAAATGAAGGCAGGAGGTTTATTTCTGAGGAAGGGTTGTTTAAACAAAGGAAAGCAGGAACCTGGCTTCTATTTCTGGCTCCTCTCCTGACGTGACCTTGGGCGCGTCCTGTAACACTGGGGAATGGAGGGACAGACGTGGAGCACAGCTTCCAGGTGACGGCTTGAGTGGGTGCCAAGGTCCCCAGCTGGTGGCCGGGCTGGAAATGGTTTTCATTGCTTTCCCCATGGCTCGAGCAGTGGCTGCCACCAGCCAAGCCAACATCCTCCATGCTTGGCCTCCTAGAGGTCCCCATCATGGTGATGTTTGTGGAGCAACATTCCCTGTCCCCCACCAAGGGCTTCACCAGCAGTTCAAGGTCCCAAATGGCTTTAGGATGTCACCTTTCACGTGGCAGATCTCTTGGCTGGAGGTTGATGTTTGGGGCATCTCCAGCGTGGCCAGTAGGGTGGCACTGCAGGCTATGCCTGAGCCCTCCAGTTGTGCTTCTTTGCTGGCAGGGCACAGCAGTGGCATGTGTGTCCGGTCCCCTTGCCTGTTCTCCGTGGGGTCCTTCCATCCCCAGAGGCTAACACTGCCTGGAGGGGGGCTGTTGGGCACCCACGGGTGCTCTCACCACTCCCGCAGCTCAGTCCTAGCATGGATGTGCTGAGGTGCGTTCTCCAGCCCTGTCTATAGTTAAGCTTCTCCCTCTGCCTGTTTTTATATACTTTTTTAGCTTTTAATTATAGTCCCAGCACAGGACCGGAAAGGTTAAAAGTGCCTGTACACCCAGCGTGCCTTTGAGGCACTGGGGCAGGGCAGCTCCTTCCCTGGGAACCCTTCTGCCCCCTTCCCAGCTCCCTGCCTGGCCACTTCCCACTGGGGACCTAAGCCCAGCTCCTCCCTCCCCCGAGAGCTGCACCCCAGGCCTCGGTGCTCCTCTCTGCCCCCAGGCTCTCCGGCATCGCTGCCCCGGCTGGCCATGAGTGCGCCTTGCCAAGCAGCGCCAGCCGGCCCTGTGGTGTTTGTGTAAGGAATCCAAACGTTGCACAAAGTCCGGCTCGGCCAGCTGGTCTCTGTTAGGATCTTAAGGCTCGTTTCCCTTTTCTTGAATGGCAGCCCTAAGCTCTGGGGAAATTTTTCTTTTCTTTCTTTCTTTCTTTTTTTTTCCCTTCCCCGGCCACATGAATGGAGCGCTCCAAATTGTTTATGAATGGAGGGTGGTGCCTGCGCAGAGCCTTTTTTTTTTTTCTTTCCCCCTTTTTTTTTTTTTTCAATGAATAACCAGGCCCCATTGTACGGCTGGTGGAAAAACAACCCGCTCCAACAACACGGAGCCTGTTAGGGAGAAACATGCCTGCGATAGGCAGCTGGAGCCCTGCCAAAGCCGGTTCCCCTTCGCTCTCCCGCGGGGCGCCTGGGCTTTGCTGCCGCCACGCTGGCCTCCTGTTAAGGCTAGAAATGCTGAGAGCGGCAAAACCTCACTGGGGAGGGGGGGACAAATCTGGCTTGGGAGCGGGTGGGGGCTGCGCTGGCTCAGTGTTGGGCTTTGTGTTTCAAATCCTCCTTTGGGGGGGTTATGCCCTTGGTGTGCCAGGACTTTGCGGGAGGAGGGGGGAAAGGAGGGGTAGAGAGAGGAGTCAGCAGCTCTTTACAGGTTTTGACAAATTAGGGGAGCAGCTAATTACCTGGCAAGCTGTGAACAGTTGTCCTGGAGCTATTCGTTCCTCTCCACTGTAGCTGGGCTGTGTTTAGACTTTGCATGAAGCTAATACTCCACTTCCGATTAGTCTTGGCTCTCCGCTGCAGGCACTATTTAGGTAAAGATCTCTGAGGCGCTTTCCCTTTCCTAGAGCGCCTGCTTTTAGAAATGAAGTAGGTTAAGCATATATTACTTGGTTTAAAATTATATATAGTGAGGGGGCTAGGGAGGATTTGGGTTTAGTGGGATGTTTGCCACTTGAACTCGTACAGTTGTGGGACCCCTTGGAGCATCTTGGCTGGGGGAAGGTGGATTACATTAGGCTGCTTGCCAACTCTCTGGCCAGCTCACTGGGAGCTGGGTATGCCCCTGCAAGGGTGAGCAGGTTACTGTGTCCTGCTTACAAGCTGTCCTGATATGGTGGGACTGTGCAAGCTCTGCCCTCCCTGGCAGAAGTCAGGCCCTGCCACCCTGGCTCAGTCTACCAGCAGGTCACAGTCTGCTAGGGCACTATCCTGCCATGGTTTGGTTGCCTAATGCTCTCAGGAGGGTAATTCAGCAGCTGATTCATGAGCAAAAGGCACCCAAGCAGATGCTCCTCAGGGGTGATGTTCCCCATCACCTCCTGCCATGTGGGTGAGCCTGTATCATAAAATCATGAAATGGTTTGAGTTGGAAGGGACATTAAAACTAACCCAGTTCCAACCCCCTGCCATGGGCAGGGACACCTTCCACCAGACCAGGTTGCTCCAAGCCCCGTCCAACCTGGCCTTGAACACTGCCAGGGATGGGGCAGCCACAGCTTCTCTGGGCACCCTGTGCCAGGGCCTCAGCACCCTCACAGGGAAGAATTTCTTCCTAGTGTCTAATCTAAATGTCCCCTCTGTCAGCCCAAAGCCATTCCCCCTTGTCCTGTCACTGCAGGCCCTTGTAAAAAGTCCCTCTCCAGATTTCTTGTAGCCCCTTTAGGCACTGGAAGCTGCTCTAAGGTCAGGCTGGAGCTGTCTCTTCCCCAGGCTGAACAAGCCCAGCTCTCTCAGATTGTCTCCATAGCAGAGCTGCTCCAGCCCTTGCAGCATCTCTGTGGCCTCCTCTGGACTCACTCAAGCACATCCCTCTTGTGCTGTTGCCCCAGAGCTGGATGCAGAGCACAGTGGGAGGATCCCTTCCCTCAGCCTGCTGGTCACGCTCCTTTCGATGCAGCCCAGGACGTGGTTGCTTTCTGGGCTGTGAGCACACACTGATGGGTCATGGTGAGCTTCTCATCAACCAACACCCCCAAGTCCTTATCCTCGGGGCTGATCCTCCTCTGTCTCATTGCAGTGGTCCTGCATGCCCCACCTCCGGCAAAGATCAAGCGGGAACTGCACAGCCCTTCCTCAGAGCTGTCGTCCTGCAGCCACGAGCAAGCTCTCTGTGCCAGCTATGGGGACAAGTGCCTCTACAACTGCTGGTAGGTAGCGTGGTGGCTGCTGCTGCTGCCCACAGACCCCTCAGGTCATGGCAGCAGCGATTTGTCTCTTGTCCCTCTGCCATGCAGAGGTGTTCTTGTTAGCATCGCTGTCAGTGCCCACCCCCTCTCCCCTCCACAGTGCCTATGACAGGAAGCCCCCCGCCGGGTTCAAGCCATTAACGCCGCCTGCCACACCGGTGTCTCCTGCGCATCAGGGATCGGCCCTGCCGCCACCGGCCCCAGCCGTGCAGGCAGCGGCCCATGGGGCAGCCCCGGCGCCGCACGCGCTGCAGGAGCAGAGGCAGCAGACCTTTGCCGTGCCGCGGCCGCCTCACCCGCCCATGCACATGCCAAAGATGATGTCTGAAAACCAATACCCCGCAGAGCACAGGTAAGGCTTTCTCCACCCGGGCAAGCGCTGGCATCTTGCAGGTGTTTATGGGAGCTTTGGCCCTCATGAGATGAATCAGTGGCCTTAAAGCATGGGGAAGGAGGAGGGATGTTGTGGTTGCAGACTGTAAGGCCAGATGTTGCTGCCTGGGGTCCAGTATAAACTAGTGCTTGCTGCTTCCCACTGGGATCTTGTGGCTCTTTCTCCCCATGAGGCAGTTCCCTGCTGACAGGGATCTGCTCTTCCCAGCTCTGGGGGTGCTGGGCAGACCCTTTGCCTCCGCCTTGGGAAAGGAGAGGGAGGCAGAGGCTGCTGCCTGCATCCATCCCTTTGGCAACAGGCAATGGTGCTGAGTCAGGGCTCCCACTCTCTTCTCTCCCACCCGCTGCAGCTCTGCTGAGCTGAGCCCTGCTGGGCTGGGGAGCTGCAGGGGTATCCCCATCCTGCCCCTAAACACCCTTGGGTTGAGGGTCAGTCCTTAGCTCCCCTGTGCATTGCACTGCATTGCTGTGATTTTGGGACTGTGGAGGGAGAGGCCCCACTTCCTCTCCAATGGCTTTGTCCCCCATTAGTGCTGCATCCCCGTAGGCTTTGTTGTTCTCCTCCCTCACCCCAGCTTTGCTTATGCTGTTGGTAGGTGGCATGGTGCAGGTCACAGCTGACCTGCAGCTTTTCTTGTGGCTCCTGAATGCCCTTTGCTGGGGTGTCACCTATGAGCATGGGGCTGGAATGTGGTAGCCTGGAAAAGGCCATGGAAACCCTCAGTATATGCCCACAGCCCACGAGCATCCCTCCCCAGGCAAAATGGGGTTTGGCTCTGGGTGACCTTCAAGCTATGTGGGGGGCTGGGTGCAGCCCCTCGGGAAGCACCATGCCAGCGCAGAGCTTGGGTTTCACTCAGGAAGGGCAGACGGACACCACTCGGAAATGGAGTAATCCCAGCCCGGCAGCTGGGAGGGCTCTGGTTACAAAGACAAATGGCACAAGGCCAGCGGAGAGGGGCTGGGTGCGGAGATCAGAGATCTCCTTTCAAGGTGCCGGAGGATGAGGGGATGTGGCAGCACCCCCTCGAGATGGTCCTGTATCCAGGGACCATGCTGGGTCTCGAGCTGGCAGCAGCAGCACCACAGAGCTCAAAATAGTGCTCCCTGCCACCAAGTCCAAGGTTTAATCCCAGCCGCACAGGCGGATTAGAGCTGCGGAGTGGATTTGGCTTTGCGTAAGCGCCCGCCCAGGTGCAGCATCCCCTGCGCTCTGCAGTTCTGACCCCCGGGGCGGGGAGGGGGGGGTGGCATTTCACTGTCGTGCAGAGATTTTACTGTTGTGGGGCAGCTGTTTGTTTCCTTTCCCCACCCCTACCGGCTATCCTGGCTGCAGCACCAGGCTACCATCACCTAGTGCTTTGTGGTGAATGGCCCACATGCTGTCCTGCCCCTCCAGTGGGGCTGTCTGCAGGGCTTGGAGGGGAGTGGGGCTCTCCAATACTCCCCTGGGTCTCCACAGGACGAGCCCTCATGGTGGCTGTGCTCATGGGGAGCTGCGGGTGGACACAGTGCTGCTCAACGCCCCCCAGCAGCACACTGCTCTGACGACACCGAGCCAGCCTGGGCTCCTGGTCTGGGGTAGGAGCCAGCACCGTGCCGGCAGTGCCGACCCTGCCCCAGCGCTGCGTCCTCTCCCCGCAGGTTCCAGAGGCAGCTGTCTGAGCCCTGCCTCCCCTTCCCGCCGCAGCCCGGGGTCCCGGGGGACAGCCGCCCCGTCTACCACCGGCAGCTGTCGGAGCCCCTCGGCCCTGCCGCCCCTCGCCCCCCTCAGGGATTCAAGCAGGAGTACCATGACCCGCTCTACGAGCATGGTGGCCCCAGCCTGCCCGGCCCTGCCCCCAGCCACAGCTTCCAGCCCCCCATGGGCATCAAGCAGGAGCCCCGGGACTACTGCATCGACTCAGGTGGGTGCGAGAGGCTGGTGCTTGGGGGCCGTATGGGTTACCCCACCAGCACTCGGGGAGTGGAGCCACCTCTGCCATCTGTGGCTTGTGGGTGCAGGGTTGAACCTTAAGAAGCGGTGTTTCATCACCCTGGGGCTGCCGTGGTGCTGGGGCTGCTGTTTCACATGGTAGATGATCTCTTTTCTTTCCTTGTTTTTTTTACCTTTTATCACCCTTCTCTTTCCTTTCCCACGTGGGGGGCTAAAGCAGGAATTCGGTAGATGCACGCAGCGTGGTTTGTGCCACAGCCGCAGGCTGGGTGCCCCATGGCACTCAGCGGGTCCCCCTGCAGCCCTGGCCTGAGGCCAGCTGTGATTTCTGGCGGCTGGACCCCACCAGCATCACGGAAAAATCCTCTAATCGCCTTAGGACCTAAAAATACCCCGACCTCAGGATGGAGGATGGCACGGCTGAGCAGATGCCTCCCTCCCCGCAGGGCCAGAATAACATGGTGAAAACCGCAGGCTGACTTAAACCTTGCTCCCTGTGCTCGTTCCAGTGTGCTCCCCCCACAATCACACCGGGTTTCCCACACAGCTGGGGATAGGGGTTGGGGGTGGTGCTGTGTCCCTGGGAATGCTGGCGGAGGGGTTGGGGGGAAGATGCCAAGGGCTGGCCAGAGGATGTGCTTGGGGAGCGGAGGGGGAAAGATGCTTGGAGGGGACCCCATGGGACCCAGGTCCTTAACACCACCTTCATGTCCCTTGCAGAAGTGCCTAACTGCCAGTCCTCATACCTGCGGGGGGGTGTCTACCCCAGCAGCCATGATGGTGAGTGTACCTTTCTTGTTGGCATCCCTGGCGTGTGCCATCCCTCCCTTGGGGCAGGCAGAGCTGCTGGGCACGCATGCTTCAAAGCACGCAGGAAAGCCCGGTCGTACCTGGAAGTGTCTGCATGCGAGCAGCACAGGCACCAACACTGAAAATAGGGCTCGTGCTGTGCTGCCACTAACCCCTGCGAGCATGATGCAAGGGCACAGCAGCGCCATATAATCTGGGGTAACGCACCCAGCATAGCTGCTAAGAGGGTTCTTATTTCCCCAACTCCCTGGGATGAGTGTGACAGAGCTGTGTGGCACTCAGCTGTCAAGCTGGTGTGATGCTATTGAAATAACTAGGGGATGGGTGTGCTCCCAGCACTGCGTAATTGGGGTCCTGTTTCTGGATTAAGTCAAGGCAGGGCTTTTTGGGGGATCCAGCTGGGGTGGTGAAGGGACCCTTTGCTCACTGAGGTTCTCTTCCCCATAGGATTTTCATACGAAAAGGACACACGATTGTATTTTGATGACACATGCGTGGTACCGGAGAGGCTGGAGGGTAAGAACTCAGCCCCAGAGGAGGGAGGGCTGTAGGGTGACCAGGGCTCATGGAGGGCAATTTGGGCCTGGGCTCTCTAGTGGCTAGCTTTTAAAGCCAAGCTGTGCTGGCACCGTGCTCTTGAGAGCTGCTGAGCATCATCCTGCACAGCTGCTCAGCATCATGGCCATCAGTGCTGTACCCTGTCCCTGCCACCCACCTTGCACCTCACCTGCCTGCAGCACCACCACCAGCAACCTCTCCCCGTCCAACTCTGTAGCCTGACCCTGTACACAGGGGTCCTGGCACAGGGATGAGCGCAGTTTTATCAGCTGTGTCTTGGCTACGTGCAGGTAAAGTGAAGCAGGAGCCCACCCTGTACCGTGAGGGCCCTCCCTACCAGCGGCGTGGGTCCCTGCAGCTCTGGCAGTTCCTGGTCACCCTCCTGGATGACCCTGCCAATGCCCACTTCATCGCCTGGACTGGTCGGGGCATGGAGTTCAAGCTGATCGAGCCTGAGGAGGTATGTGGGATCCTGCCCCAGCAGCAGGCATGCCAGAGCCAGGGATGCAGCCTGGGGAGCGGGAGGTGGGGGGCAGATCCTTCCCATGCAACACAGCAGTTCACACTTACACTTGAAGCAAGGCTCCCTCCCTCCCAAACATCTCCTGGATCCTTTGCCCTGGATCCCTGGTGCTGTGCTGGAGCTATGCAGCTCTGCGGAGGGTGACACAGGAAGAAACTGGGGAGTGATCAAAAGCAGCTGTGGTGCTGAGCTGCGCATTGTGGGTAATTACCCATAATATCTCTTAATGCTGTGCATGGAAATTGTGGGAGGTTGGTTGTTTTTTTTGAAGCATCTTTTTTGGCAGACTTCCCTAATCAAATGTCTTTTGATTCAGCCCCTGGTTTGGCAGTGGATGCTTTGTGGTGCTTGGAGCTGGAGCACTCACTGCAGCAGGCAGGGAACTGCTCCAGGACCTGGGTGACACTTTCACCCCTAGCTGCTCCAGCCCCCAGGAACAAGCCCCTACCCTGCATTTCAGCTGAGATTTCCTTTGAGGATCCAGGTCCAAACCCCAGCTGCAGCCTTCACAGTTGCCACCTCTCTGTCCTTGCAGGTAGCACGGCGCTGGGGCATCCAGAAGAACCGGCCAGCCATGAACTACGACAAGCTCAGCCGCTCCCTGCGCTACTACTACGAGAAGGGCATCATGCAGAAGGTAAGTGACCCTGCCACCATGGTGGGGGGGGACTGTCACCTGGGGCATAGCAGGAGCGGGGCTGGGTCTAGTGTTGGTTATGCCATACTTGTCATTCCCTGGGGGAAGGTGCAGGGCCCTTCTCATGCCCTCCTCTCCTTGCAGGTGGCTGGTGAGCGGTACGTCTATAAGTTTGTTTGTGACCCCGACGCCCTGTTTTCCATGGCCTACCCCGATAACCAGCGCCCCTTCCTGAAGACAGAGCCCGACTGCCCGGTGCCCGAGGAGGAGACGGTGCCGCTGACGCACTTTGAGGACAGCCCCGCGTACCTCCTGGAGATGGATCCCTGCGGCAGCCTTCCCTACGCGGAGGGCTTCGCTTACTGACTCAGCCAGGCTGGCAGAGCCACGAGCACTAGCGCATCCACTTGGGGCAAATACGGTTTTCTAAAGAATACTTTTTGCTGTTCATAAGGAAAAACAAACCCACCAAACCGCATGCACACACAAATTGGAGGAATCTAAAATGCCCTGTGTGTGTCACTGCTGAATTCCCACCCTTCCTGTCCAAGGGCTAGTGCATAGGACTGCCTCTGGCTGGCACCTCCTGCCCAACATCTGCGCGATGCTTTGGGGCAGTGGGAGGTAAAGATGCAGGTCTCTGACCCAGGCCCTGCTCCTCGCCAGCACCGTGAGGCCTGATGGCTCCAGCAGTGCCCCGGGACTGGGCTAAGCCGCCGTGGCCGCCTCGCCAATTGTCACGACAATCTGCTTTGCATCGAGCACAATCCGCGTAGCTGCCTTGTGTGGTGGAAAGGGCTTTGATTTGCACAGAGGAGGGATGTGGGGGGGGGCCTCGAGGGCCACCACCCCAGGGCTGATGTGCGCAGCATCCTACCCCAACCCTGAGGAGCCTTCTGCCTTCTTCCCAAACCCACCCTTACGGTATAACCTGATACAATGGTTTCCTGCCCCAGGCCCTCCTGCTTTCCCACCTAACCCCTGGGTCCTCTCTGTGTCCCATGTTCCTCTTCCCCAGTGCTGTGGCTGTGGGCCATGGGTTGTGTTTCAGGGGAGGAGGTCCTGACCCTATCTCCCTCGTTTCTTTTTCTTTTTTTTTTTTTTTTTTTATGTTTTAGGAGGGAAAAAAAAGGTTTCAAAGGTTTCTAAACTGATTTTTGTAGATTTTTTTGTATTGTAAGGCAAAGCTATTTTTTGCAGCCCTGCTGCTGTTCCCAGAGCCCATGGGGATGCGCCCCTGGCTTTCCCGGTGCTGTGCCTGCGGCTCCCCGGGATCGCTGCTGAAGTATCTGGTCCACTCCATTTCACCACTTGAGTCCTCTTTCCCTAGGGAACTGGGGCTGAACCCTGGTGCCTGCTCAGCTGCACTCCCCTCCCTGCTCAGCATGGCCTCGGAGCTGGGTTGTAAGCCTGTGGCAGGTGGGGACAGTGGGGTCCCCTATCCCCTTCCTGGGTACCCCGTGTCCCTTCAGCTCCCCCCTCCCTGCTGCGCCTCCTAACACTCCACCACTCATATCCATACCTGCCTGTCCCCTCCACTGGCTACATGTTTTTGTTGTAAATGCTGTATAGGAATTTTTTTCTCTTCCTTAGTTAGCTTTGGTTGGATTTTTTGGGTTGGTTTTGGGGTTTTTTTTTGACTGATTCATTCTTTTGGGGGAAGTATGAAGATTAACTCTGGGTAGACTCAGTTGCTCTCCCCATCGTGGTTGCAGTGGCCTGTACCCTTGGGGAGTAGTCGGTTGCAGGAGCCCCACCTTGGGGCAAAGTTTTAACCATTTGCTCAGTGTGGCAGATCCGTGGTGCAGAAGGAGTTAATCTGAGGACTGATTTGAAATAACCTTTACTCGAGCAGGGCTATGTATCTCCTGCAAAGCTGCATTACATTCTGTACTGTGTACAATAAAGGATCTTGCTTTCTGTTCCTCCCTGCCTGCTTGGGCCCCTATTTTGCACTGTGGGATGCTGCCTGGACTGGGAGGGATCCTCTGCTTTTGGCAAATGGGGCCACGTGTACTTCCTAGGAGCTGGTATCAGGTCACCAGGGCAATGCTGCCCTCCACCCAGTCCTGGGGCTGTTGTGTCTTGGTCTGGATGCTGCCACGGATTTCAAAAGCCCCATCCAGTGAGAGGATCCGTTTGAAATGGGTGCATTTTCTTGGGAGGTGCAGTTAAATACTGACTCTTCCCAAGGGTTTCTCAGCTAATGGGTCCAGCTGCCTCTGTCACCTTTGCTCTTCCTCTGGAAACCCAAGCTCCCGACCATCATGCAGGGCTAAAGCTGGTGGGGACCTTTCAGTGTTGGCACCTAGAGAGGAAAGCCTCTTCAAGCACTCCTAGCAATGGTTCCCCAGCACTTACTGGCTCCATTTCTAACTCTGGGAAAACACCCATGGAGCAGCAGGGTCTGCAAAGGGCGGAAGGAGGTGCATGGAGGATAAGGGCTGCTCCGAGAGGACTTCACTCAGCTGAAGGGTCTGTGTTTCCCCTGATGGGTTGGGGAAAAGCTCAAACACCCTCGAACTGCCCTGTCATGTTGGTCTCTGTGTTAGAGTAGGCTGAGCTGGGGTGTCCATTGGCCTCCACCCCCGTGCAGGCTGGTGGGGCAGTGCTGCTAGGGACAGCTCTTCTCTTGCAGGCTGCCCAACTCCATCCTTAGAAATGGCAGTGAAGAGATGGAAGGTCCTAACGTGATGATGCTCTTTACATACTGCACCTTGCTTCAATCTTCACCTGGCTGCCAGCCATGTTGCTAATAGGTCCTTGAGCTGCTCTTCTTCTATCATCGTGCCTGAAGTATTAGGCTGAGCAGAGAAACGTGGCTGTCTCCTAGCCCAGGCAAGGCAAAGTAGTGTCCTCAACAACCTGCAAAACCAATTCACCTGGTGTGAAGCCTTCCAAGGAGTTAAATCAGCTGCTCAGCTCCTGAGGGCATCTCATGCTCCCTAAGGAACTTCCTGGCACCAAGTCTTGGTGTTTTGGCCCAGGGCAGCAGGACCTCAACCTGGCGGCACAGTGAGTGTGTGGGACCAGTTATGGCTGCTGGGGATGGGCAAGTAAGGAAAAGGCTTTCAAAGCCTTCATCAAGCAGCTTCTCATGCTAAAACCCAATCAGCACTGCAAATCTTGCTCCAGGGAGGGCTGGGGAGGGGTCCAAGAACATCCTATGTGCTACTCTTGCCAAAGGCTCAGGATAGGAAAAGAGGTGTTTTTCTGTTTCAGCCTGTCATGTGCAGAATAAAAGGGGAGCACTGGCTTTTAAGTAGTCAGGGAGTCAAGAATTTGCTCCTGCTTTGAGCCTGCTGCACGTTACAACTCCCTCTACTGCACACAACAGGTTTCTGCTCTGCAGAGGGGATGGAGCTGCCTAGGGTGTACAGTCCCACTCATTTCCCTCTGTGGGCAAGGGGCAAGCCACATCTGCTCAATGTCCTGCCTGCAAATTCACAGGGATGAGGACAAGAGCTGTCAGGTAGCTCAGAGGCTGGGCAAAACCCTGATGCTAGCATTGGCCTCTCCAACCTCCCAGATCACAGCTTGCACCACCTACTCAGGTCGTGTGGTAACAAGCCCAGCAGTGATTCAGGGAGAGCAAAATTCTGTGATACTGCATGAGCAGATAACAGAATGATAGCACGGGGAGAAATGTGTTTTCCCTATTTTCTTCTCTTTACAGTCTTATAACGTGCACCAAGCTATCCCATCTCTAGAATAAGAGCTTGGTTTTACCAGATAGTCCAAAATCTGTTCAAATAAGAGGCACGTGTTTAAAATAATTCGGAAAATAGGAGCCCATTAAAGGGAGAACATCATTATGGGCCTCTACTCATCCATTATTCACTGAGTGCATTTCTGCTTTCCCCATCTCAGAAGGATATAGCTAGACTGGAAAACATTCAAAAAGCAATAGAGATAGCCAAAGGTCTGCAGCAGCTCTTATACAGGAGTGTATAAATAGCCTAGAATTTCCATTTGGGACAGGATTTGTGGCTTGGGGACTTCATATTTAATAGCCCATGATGGAGCCTTACATCCCTGCCTGGAAGAGCATTTGTGGGAAGAATTACTACGTGGCTTGTTCTTACAGCAGCTGGCAGGACCAGCAAGCCTGGTGTGAGACCGGGAATGCTGCGTGGTCAGCAGTGGCTCTGCATGAGCAAAGAGATGCAGCTCCTGCCTGGCCAATGTCCCTTTGACCCTCATAGCAGCCTCGTAGAATCACAGAATGGTTTGGGTTGGAAAGGACCTTAAGATGATCTAGTTCCAACCCCCCTGTCATGGGCAGGGACACCTCACACTAAACCGTGCCACCCAAGACTTCGTGCAACCTGGCCTTGCAGTTTGTTGTGTGTGTGACTGCTGGGTGCGCTGGCCAGGGAGGTACTTCCCATCACAGCAACTCCTCTATTTCCTAGCTCTTCAAACAAGACTTTTTTCAGTAAGTATGTGGGTTAATTTGTCTTTCAAATGCCTGCAGCAACACGACGGGCTGCGTGTGGGAAGCCAACTTCAATAAGGGTGAACACCAGGGGAAAAAAGAGGAAATATTTGGGCTCGCGAGTAATCAAAAGGCGAGGACCATCCACCCCACTGGTGCTGTACATCACCCATGGGCTCCCTTCCGATCAGTCTGGCACCACCTCGTGGATATCCATCTTCTGCTGGTGGCCACCATGGTGTTTTGTGGCCCTGTAACACTACAGGGTAGCAGAGCTATAAAGAACTGTGTAATCCAAAACGTGATTGTGTTTATACCTGCAGGGTGGAGCACTCGCATAGGAGGGAGGAATTCCACTCCAGCCTTTGTCCTGGGGCTTTATTCTGCTTTAGGCTACAAGCAGGCTGACTTTCATGGGAGATATGAGTCCAGATCTTCAAATCAAAGTCTCCCAGTTCTGGGCAGGCTGTAGGTAGAGGGAGACCACTGAAACCACCTTCTCCAGTGCTTCCATTGAAATGAAAGCAGGGGCTGCACAAACACCTTGGGGTGTTTGAGTCCTCTAGAGCTGAACTTCCAGCCACTCATAAGGCATTCATACCGTAATAAGCCACTAAGAGGCTTCTGAAACCATTAGCCAATTGCTGCATCAAATGTTCTCAGTGCCACGGGGGAGGATCTGTCATCCCTCAGCCCGTTTTTGGAGAGGTAATCACCAAGAAGCTTCCCATCAAGCTGGGGGTGAGGTCCTTCCTCCATTTGAGCTGGGATGGGGTTCAATGTGGGGGAGACCCACAGTGTGAGAAAGCCAGAGCAAAAGGTGCAAGTAGAAGGTTTTGTCGCAGCAGGCAGTGAAAACAGGGCTAGGGACCAGAGGAGGGAGCTTGGGACTTACCTGGTGTACATGTAATCAGCGTTAGCTGGGCTGTGTCAAAAGGAGCATGGCCAGCAGGAAGAGAGAGGGGATTCTCTGCCTCTGCTCTTGTGAGACCCCCCCTGCAGTCCTGCATCCAGCTCTGGCCCCCAACACAAGAGGGATGTGGAGCTGCTCGAGTGAGACCAGAGGAGGCCGTGAAGATGCTCCGAGGGCTGGAGCAGCTCTGCTATGGAGACAGGCTGGGAGAGCTGGGCTTGTTCAGCCTGGAGAAGGGAAGGCTTTGGGGACACCTTAGAGCAGCTTCCAGTGCCTAAAGGGCCCTACAGGAAATCTGGAGAGGGACTTTTTACGAGGGCCTGCAGTGACAGGACAAGGGGGAATGGCTTTGGGCTCAAAAAGCAAAAATTTAGATTAAAATATAGAAATATAAAAAAATAGAAAATTTAGGACTACATTCTTCCCTGTGAGGGTGCTGAGGCCCTGGCACAGGTTGCCCAGAGAAGCTGTGGCTGCCCCATCCCTGGCAGTGCTCAAGGCCAGGCTGAATGGGGCTTGGAGCAGCCTTGTCTTGTGGAAGGTGTCCCTGCCCGTGGCAGGGGGTTGGAACTGGGTGAGCTTTAAGGTCCCTTCCAACACCAAATCTGATTCTGTGATTTCGGAGGCTTTTTAGTTGAATATAAATAAAACCATCTTGAATAAAACAGGTAGCAACTGAGGTGAGAAGCCATCATCTCCCACAATAGTGGGCTAGCATAGCTGCTACCCTTGCAAGAGCTAGCCAAGCTGATCCAAGCTGTCTTCCTGCCACCCATGAATCATGAAGAGATCATGAATAGATCATGAAGAGATCCAGTGAAAAAAGGTCTTCAAATGGTGCAGTCAGGCCAACCCTAGTAGCAGCCTGGGCAGCATCCCTGGGCCTAGCAGCTTCTGAGGGCTCTTCCCTACCTGCTGCCCCAACACATTCCCCTGCGGGGTTGCAAGAGGACTTGTCAAGGCTGACCTGCACCAGGCTTCAGGAATCTCCGTTTGAAAATCATGTCTTGGCTTCTTGGCTGTCTCGGACCCAGGAGAGGGCAGCAGCAGCCCAGGCTGCAGCCTCACCTACCCTTTCTGAATCTCCTCTTCATCTCTTGAGCTGCTCAAAGAAAGCTGAGAAAGAAAAGCAATGCAGGAGGGAGCAAGCAAAAAACCAAAACCCAGTGGGCAGGCTAGCAGGACTCTTCTGGGCTTCAAAATCATGTGGTTTCAAGCTGGAACTAGACAGAAAATGGTCTTTCTTTGTAAATGAACTGGAGTACCAGGACTTTCCATGGCAGTTTTTAATTCTTTTGATACGGGTGATCACTGTATGAATGCTTTTGACAGCACCAGATAATAAGGCGGCGATGCTGTGGATGTTCCCAATAGAGGTGGAAGGTAAGCACAGGCAATGACATTTAGTGTGTGCACTTCACACTGTTGCAGAGATGCTGAAAGCCCCGGAGATCCTGCTCGGGAGCTCTTGTGTCTTCACTCAGAGCACTTCAGGATAATGAAATGTGATTACCAGCGCTTCCCAGCACACCAGCTGCCTTTTCCCTTGCTGAGCTTGCTGTCCCTGAAAGGGAAGGCTGGAGAGAGGGACAGCTTCTACTTCTCTACCTTGGCACCTCAAACACGGGCTCGCTCCCAGCTCGGTCACAGCTGAGCACCGTGAAGCGTGTACTGCACGTTTTCACTCGCAGCATCCCATTTTTAGGTCAGCATCCCCCCGTGCAGCGCAATGGTAGCCCTGCCTTTCCGCACTGCCAGACTGGCAGCACCCTGCAGGTTTTAATGAATGAGATCACCAGGATGAGTCAGGGAGCAGGTGAGCTGGAGGAAAACATCCGCACAGCCACACTGCAATCCTTTGTCCACACCTTACCGAGCCAACCTGCTTTTTGCTGCAGGCACTTCCATCCTGTGTGTGTTGTCTGCCCCGTGGCACATGGGCCTCCGTGTGTCCGTCTCCTGGCATGCAACATTAGGCTGAGCCCATGGCCATGTGGCCTCCGTTCTCAGTCGGGCTCAACTGATTCTTCTGATTATTTTTTTGATCTCATTTTTTTAGTTCACACCCTCTGAAATCGCAGCAAAGTGCAAAATTCCTGCTTACCAAAGCTGTTCTGCAGTGAGTCATTAAAGAGGGAGCCTTGTCACTCTGCCAGGCGCAGCCTGGTTGCCTCTCTAAATGGAATGACACAAGGGAACAGCTTGTTGCTCCATTTGGCTTCAACCTGCTTGCACCCCGGATGTTACCCAGCTTCCACCCACAGCCTGGACAAAATAACTCCTGCATTATTCCCACCTCTTCAGATGACAAGCCCTTTTCACCCCATTTTTGGATGAAGGGCCTGCATGTCCGTAAGCTGTCTCCGATTACATTTCTTTAATTGAGTGTGCAGCCAGGAGCTCTTGCATGTCTTTATGGCTTGGAGCAAGGAGAGTGTTCATCAGGAGGTCTGCTAAGGAGATCCATGTGTCCTATTGTGTGTGCTGACAAAGCCTTTGCGAGCTACTGAACATCAAACTGCTGGGCTCATGAGTGCAGTGGTCCTCAGTGCTTATAGGTGTGGTAACATTTTGGTGATGCCATGTTTTGTATCAGGCTAGCAGCTTGTTTGGGAGCTACTGCTGTGTCCAGAACTGCTGCAAAATAGATCTTTGTTTGTTTTAGTCATAAAACCATTCAGCCAAAATCACTGTTGGCTTTTCCATCCATCACCCCCTCCCTAGTAGCACCGGGGCAGAAGAGAGGCTTTGAAAGAGAGGAGCAGCAATAACAACTTCACATCCAGTGCTGCGTCCACGCAAGCTATTGGGAGTCATTAGAAAAATCACAGCCAACCTTTTGAACCTATGAAGGTCACCAGACTTGTGCACCACATACAGCCTGACTTTCTTTTTCTGCCAAGATAGTATCTCGTATCCTATGTCTATAAAGTCTGTGGGAACAGTGTATTCTTGGGGCTTGCAACAAGCCGGCACACAATATTAGATATCTTACTGCAATTTGGAATATACTCCCTCACCTTGAGGTTTTAGACTTCTTCCCAGCATATGAGGTTTTGATATTCTTCTTAAATCAGTGCCAGAGACAAGAGTTGAATACAAGTCTTTCAGAAGCCTCTCTCATGTGCCTAGTGAGAGACCAAGAGCACATGTGAAGCTAGACCTATTCTCCATGACTGCTTTTAGTTCCTTTTGTAGTCTGGAGCTGACATATCCCCAGAAAAGCATTGCTCAGGTGCCCCTTGTTCAGCTCCACCCAGCTGTAGGCAGCTCGCAGCAAGCTGCAGAGCACACATCCTTGAATCGCCTGCCTTCATTCTTTTCTCTCCTCTGCCCTTCATTCTTTTCTCTCCTCTGCAGAGGCTCTTCAGCCAAACCCTGTGACAGAGCCCCCGGCCTGGTTGCTGAGCACCTGGCTCTCAGATCTTTACAGTGAAGGTCTCCCAGTACCTGGAGGAAGTGCGTATCTCTCATGTGGGGCAGCCCATGCTCAACTTCTCATAAGTCCAGAGGTGCGTTGGCAGCAGCTTTTGGATCAGAGCAACTATGACTCCAATGAGATTCATTGGCTTCACTTATTTTTTTTTAAAGGACTAAAGTAAACAGATTTCATTCAGCAGGTCAGGAGATTCGACAAGATCTGGCCTGCTAATTTCATTTTTCTTTGAAACTGCTGTTTTTCAGCACTGTTGAAGCATGTCCTAGGCTGCACACCTGCAGGCAGTGAAGGCTTCCCAGCCTAAAAGCATGTCCACATATCTGAACATCTAAAAATGAATTTATACCTTTGTAATGGAAGAGGCATAAATGGACAGGATCAGCAAAGTGAGCATAATTTGAAGCCTGGGGTGTTATATGATGAAAAGTAGTACAGGACAAGCAACAGAGGTGCTGGAAGGAAGCTGAGAAGTGGAGCTCTGTGGGCTCAGAATTTACAGCAGCCCCAGAGCTGTCAGAATGGCATTGCCACCAAGAATGGCAGCACTTGGACTTTCTTAGTGCAAAAATCAGGAGCCAAGTATCAAAACATGGCCTTGGCTATTGCTTGAGCAAATGCAGTCAGCAGCAGTCTTGGAAATATGGGCGTTCTTCAGCTGAAATCTGGTGTGCACTCTTGCATGGATTAGCCAAAAGACGGGCTGCGGAGGAGCTGCCCTGCATTCCCACTGCACGCTGCTTGTTGTGACAGAGCTGTCAGCCCAGAATGGGATATTTTTAGCCTGGTTTCCAAAGGAAACAAAGCACCAGCAACCATGCTCCATCTGTCAATTCTCCCTCCTGCAACATTTGAAGACCTGTTTTTTTTAACCTGGGGAGATAGCACCCCAAAGCATCAAACACCCACAAGCATCAGGAAAACAGGTGACTGGGTAGAGATAGAAACCCCTCCCAAAGTTATGGAGATGCTGTCACCTAAATGCCTGTCACCACTGCCCTCAGATACCCCACGTGCTGAAGAAACCTTATGGATGTTCCCAGCGGAAGAGACATGGAGCTCCTGGAGAAAGTCCAGCAAAGTGCTACTAGAATGATGAAGGGTCTGGAACCTTCCTCATATGAGGGAGCTGGGCCTGTCCAGCCTAGAGCAGAGAAGGCTCACAGGGGAACTGGTCAGTGTGTACAGGTACCTGAAGGAAGGGTGTCAAAAAGATGGGGCCGGACTCTCTCAGTGATGCCAGGTGACAGGACAAGAAGCAAAGGGAATAAACTGCCAACACAGCTCCTTCCTCTGCCCTGGGACAACCAGGTGGCCATTGTTAGGAGGAGATATTACGTATAGGCAAAGCAAAACAGGAGGAGTAACTTGGGTATTTGCCCTCAGGGAAGCCTGCGAAGCCTGAAGCTGTGGCAAGCACCCAAACTCCTCTTTAACAGCATGTCTTCACTGTGCTCTCCCCCACCTTCCTTCCAGTTTCTCAAGCACACAAATTGCTTGTAGAGGCATTCTGTGCCAGACCTGAGCTGTCAGCCTTTAGGAGACATTGATTTCGCAGGATTATTATCCCTTAGTTTATGTAAGAGGCACATTCTTTCCACTTTTCAGCTCTGAAAAGATCTGCGTGCAGGTTTAGCAGCAGCAGCTTCAGGGCTGCTTTTGTCTCCCTTCCTACAGAAGGATGCAAAGATGGAAATTTCTTCCCTGTGAGGGTGCTGAGGCCCTGGCACAGGTTGCCCAGAGAAGCTGTGGCTGCCCCATCCCTGGCAGTGTTTAAGGCCAGGTTGGATGGGGCTTGGAGCAACCTGGTCTAGTGGAAGGTGTCCCTGCCCATGGCAGGGGTTGGAACTGGGTGAGCTTTAAGCTCCCTTCCAACACAAACCAGTCTGGGATTCTATGATTCTATGAAATACTAAGAAGAATGAGAGGAAAAACAAAAATATTATTGAATAAGCAAGTAACAATGATGCTGTAGTAAAGCGAGCCCAGGCCAGTAGGGTATGGAGGCATCCAGCATCCATTAGTGCTTCTAAGCCTCATCCTCATTACCGGAGACCTGTGCAGACTCTGCAGCGCTGTAGCACTCACGATAATGTCAATTTTACTCATATGCGACATTAATCAGCTGTGGCATGGGTGAGCAAACACCCAGCCATGAGGGCTGGTGGGGGATGATCACATGTTTGAGCTAAAACCCTTTGGTTTTGAGGGCAAAGAAAGAAATCAGTGTTGCTGTTGCCTCCAGCAAGCGACAGATGAAAAAGCCCAGCTAAAAAAAAAAAGAAAAAAAAAAAAGGAAAAAAAACCCAGAAAAAGGCATTGAGAGAATGGAGTATTTGGGACAGAGTGCAGCCCTGGTGTTAGGAAAAGGTCATTCTGCCCAAGGGAGCTCCTCAGCCAGCTGCTGAAAGAGACTCAGGAGATACGGAGTGTCTTGAGCCTGAACATTAATAACTAAGCCTGGTTACAAGCACCAGCTGTGCAAAAAGGGGACTTCTTTTTTGCACATTTATGTCTTTCAACCTTGAAATATTCTTCTGCTGCTGCCTAAAGCATTGGTGTATGCAGACATGGAGGTTTTTCTTTTAATCCTGCATTGATTATCTAAGCACTATGAATGATCACGTGTTTAAATAAACCAGCATTTCCTCTGAGACAAGACTAGGCTAAGCACCGTGTGTTTTTTTTGCAGTGTTACAACATATTTTCTAACCCAATTCCAAGCATCCAGGCAGACACCACCAAAGCAATGCACCAAAAGTGAAGATTCCTCTACCTCAAACCTGACACAAGTCAGATGGCCACCACCAGAGCCCAGGGAGCATCCCGGTGTCCTCCTGACCCATCAGAGCAGTGATAAAAGCAATGCTTTGGCATGAGACGCTAGAGGTAAGTACAGCAGCCCAGTCTGGAGAAGAGAAGGCTCCAGAGAGACCTTAGAGCAGCTTCCAGTGCCTAAAGGGGCTGACAAGAAATCTGGAGAGGGACTTTTTACAAGGGCCTGCAGTGACAGGACAAGGGGGAATGGCTCTGGGCTGACAGAGGGGAGATTTACATTAGATTTAGGAAGAAGTTCTTCCCTGTGAGGGTGCTGAGGCCCTGGCACAGGGTGCCCAGAGAAGCTGTGGCTGCCCCATCCCTGGCAGTGTTCAAGGCCAGGCTGGATGGGGCTTGGAGCAACCTGGTCTGGTGGAAGGTGTCCCTGCCCGTGGCAGGGGGCTGGAACTGGGTGAGCTTTAAGGTCTCTTCCAACACAAACCAGTCTGGGATTCTATGATCATTGCTCTCTAGTGCTGATATGGAAAATTACTGGACTGCTCTAAAAGATTCATCCCTCTGTCTTGGCAGTGAGATCAGCATGCCCTTTCTGGCGCTAACGACCTCATGTCCAAAGCCCCAAGTTTCCAGGATTGGCTGCTTGCCTTCGCTCAGAGCACTTGGCTTAGCAGCCCTTTCGTCACAATAAATCAGAATTCCACTTGCAGGAGACACAAGGGGAGGGGGATGTGTGTGCCTACTCTCCTGAAACCATAGGCTGGTATTTCCAGAAATGTTTGTAAGCAAAAAAACCCCAAACTCATTGTGTAGCAGGAATTGCAATCAAATAGAGGCTGGAGTCTTCAAAGCAGCAGATGGTTGGTAACAAGAACATCACCTTTGTTGCACCCTACTCTGCTTTCCTGGGAGGAACACACACAATAGGTGGCTCTGTGTCTGTCTACTGCTCCTGTGAATTGGCCACAGTTGACCCTGTGGTAGCGCTAGAGATGTGTACGCCTTGTCTGCTTAGAGCTCTTCTGCATGGTGTCCTATTGCTAGTGTCTTATTTACAGGCACTGGCTTCCTGCCCTTACATTCCAGGAGCAGGAACATTGAGAGTGCACAGAAAATTGAGAAAAACAGCTCAAAAGAGTAAAACTATTTGAAAACGTGTCTGTTCCCCAGGCCCTCCTGGGAGAACATGAACAGTGTGTTTGGAAAAAACCCGACACCTTCCTCTCCTCCTTTAGTAACAGTTCAACCTGCTGAAAATGTGTTATTTGACTTCAAAAGCTGTCTGGGAACCTAAACACCACCTTCATCTGTGCAGCTTCAGCCTTTTCGAGCCAGTCCTAAAGCCTGCAGGCAGGAGGCAAGGCAGTTGTCTGCCTTTGCCTCGCAGGCAGCAGCAGTGATGCTGAGTAGACTCACCCACAGCGGGATGGTCCATTTTCCTTTAAAATGTTTGTAATTAAGAGCTCTGGTTCCCTGGTCATGTGTGTCCTATAAAGCATTAAAAATAAAGCCATTAAACAAAAGAGGCATCATCGCTGCTCTTGAAAACCAAAACAAATCAGCAAAAAAAACCCCATACACCAGAAGGAAGCAGAGTTTGTGCTGCCCTTCCAGGCCTGGAATGCTGCAGATACAAATATTTAGGGTCATTTGTGAATGCAGCAGAAGCTGTGGAGTTACCACCCTGACATTATCTACACAAACACAATTAAATCTGGGGTTTGTACCCTTCAGATGGCAGCCACCCCACTTTCAGAGCCAACGCAATGCTCAAGAGAGCAAAGCAGGTGCAAGAACAGACTTGTGTCTGCTTTTGGTGATCACAGAATCAGAGTGAGAGTGCAAGGTAATTGCATTTTGTGCTCTTTTTAACATGTCTTCTATCATGGAATGGGTTGGGTTGGCTTGGAAAGGACCTTAAAGCTCATCCAGTTCCAACCCCTGCCATGGGGTTTCCACTAGATCAGGTTGCCCCAAGCGCCTGTGTCCAACCTGGCCTTGAACACTGCAGGGAGGGGGCAGCCACAGCTTCTCTGGGCATAGTTAGTGCATTACTAGTGACTGAAAACGCCGGGGATTGCTGCATTAAACAGCACTCACACGCAGTCCTGCTCCTCCCGCAGCTGCCCGCACACCCGTGCAGCCTCAGCTGCTCCGGCACAGGCTGCTGCACTGGCATCAACACGCTCAGCACAGCCTCACAGCCCTGCTGAGACATGAGCCAGGGGCCAGTCACCACCTGGGGAGACTGGGGAGAAGATTGCAACCAGAGGAAGACTCCTCCTGTCCCCCAGCTGGTCACAGCTATCTCTCCAAATGTTTCCTCAAGGCAAGCCCCTCAGTATTTCTCTTCACCAAAGCCTGAGGACTTGCTTGTCCTTGGTGAAGTTGCTGAAGTAAATTGGAGGCACTCAGCTAAATCTTTTAAGTGAAAGATAGCAGGATTAAATTCCACTTTTGATATAATCCTCAACCCCATCTTCAAGGGAAGCGCAGTGTTGCCTCCAGCCCGGGCTGGTGCCTTCATGCTGAATCGCTCTGATCCCGAAGTAAATAAAGCTCTTTGAAAAAGGGCAAATGTTTTCTCAGCTGCTCTTCTTCCCTTCAAAAGAGGGGCTGATTGAATTTTTCATGTCTGCAGACATAAATACATGCAGTCAACAAATGCTTCTCAGTAAGAAGCTATCTTCACAAGATAGCTGTTTTTTGGAAAGTATGTTGTGAATCCATGGGACACTCCTGGATCACACTGTTCTCCTTACAGCTTTTCCTTCAGTACTTTGCATTTTATGAACTCCTAAATGGGCTGATTTAAGTCACTGCAAATTAATCTTAGCACGTTGTCAGTTCAGGCTCCCAGTGTCCCCAAGACTTTCTGCTCAACCCTGGAGCTGTATTTGCCCTGGGAAGCAGCAAATATAAACAGCCCTTTGGCATGAGGCACAGCAACAATCTGAAGGGCTGCTCAGGATGCTGCTGTGCCCTTACCCATCTCCTGGATGGTTGTATGCTCCTTCTCCTCCAGCTCCGGGTCTGAAGCTAGAGCTGAAGCCTAAAACCCATGGGGCAACCTTTCTGCCATCTTAGGCAGACTAAGGGCAAACTCACAGCATGTGTAAGCTCAGGACTGAACACTGTGAGCCCCAGCCCAGCTCTCCTCCACTGTGGGTATTGCTAGGAACTAGACATGAGCATTCACTCACACAGGCGCAACATTTGCCAGCCTAAGAGGGCAAGTTCACACCACCCTGAGTCCTTGTGCAGCACAAACTCACAGCCTGCTCACATGGAGAGATGGGGACAAGCTCAATGGATGGCAGCACACTTTCCTCCCGCCCCAGGGCTGAACCTTGCCTGGCTGCAAGCACAATGTCAGGCTCGAGTCCATTCTTGTCAGATGCTCTTACCACAGTCATAGAAACACAGAATGGTTTGGGTTGGAAGGGACCTTAAGGCTCACCCAGTTCCAACCCCCTGCCACAGGCAGGGACACCTTCCACTAGACCAGGTTGCTCCAAGCCCTCTCCAACCTGGCCTTGAACACTGCCAGGGAATGGGAAATATACCTTACCCTGGCACAGGCTGGCAGCTTGCAAATAGCCTGGCTGGTTTTGAAGGCTGCCTTGAAAATGTCTCCTGGTGCACAGCCTCCAGCCAGCCCTGAGCCAGTCCCATCCAATCCACCATCTGCAGCAGCAATATTGCCATGACCTTTACCTCCCCGTACATGACTTCGCAGCACCAGACACGTGTAGCTGTTTCACAGTAACTCATTGTGGCAGAAATTAATGTGCCTAACATAGACACATCCCACTCAGCTACCCTACGCAGCTTCCTCACTGCATCTACTCATCACCCCTTCAGAAAACCTCAAGGCTGTGAATGCAGTATCAAAATAACACAGGGCATTCTACTTACCTGTTTTTTTTTTTAAATTAAACTGCTGAAATTCAAGCAAAGCTGCTGTGCATTTTTTCCAGTCTTCCCACTGATGTGCTGCAGGGTTTGGGAAGGGTGTCTCATAGCTGAGATCTAGCTAGTTACAGACTCCAGTAGGTTTGTTGCTTGTAATAATACATAGTCTTGGCTCAACTCTGTGAATCCATTGCTTTCCCTCAGATAAAATGTTAGATTGGATGTGCAAGTATTTTTAGTGTGCTGTTCTCCTTGTCCAGTTAAGCCATAAAAACCAAGGGCACAGATATTCAAAGCATCTTTTCTCAGCTACAAGTAATCTATGATTAGTCACAAATTACAGGTTCACAGCATGCATCAGCCCAGTGCGTACCAATAGGAACCAACAGTGTGTACCCAAATCCTGATGGCAGCAAAATTGCAGCAGGCAGGAGAGGAGAGGCTTTGAACACAATGCAACTCGACACTTGTGGGATTGCTGCTCCTTTTGAAATGCCAGTCACGCTTTCTCCTTTTCCATCCTGTATAAATGCACGCTGTCAGCCCCAGTGAAAGGGAAATGTGTCAGGTAATGGGGCCATTGCTGCGAGTGTGGTACTGTTCAGGATAACACCCAGCTCTGGAGCAGCACCTGATGTTTTGGGAAGGGTTGCCTTCTCTGGGAGAGAAAACAACCTGCTGGGTCAGACTGGCCATGGGGCTCAGACACCTTTTCTGAGGAGCTCTGGGAGCAAACCTACACCTCAAGCACTGAGAGGGAAAGCCCAATAGCACAGGCAAAAGGGCTTTCCAGCAGAAGTTTGCCAGGTATAAAAAGGACAGTCTGTCCGTTTCCTGGCTCAGGGATCATAGAATGGTTGGGGTTGGAAGGGACCTTAACGCTCATCCAGTTCCAACCCCCTTCCATGGGCAGGGACACCTTCCACTAGACCGGGTCACTCAAAGCCCTGTCCAGCCCGACCTTGAGTTGAGAGCAAAGTATGTTCTAGCAGCTTACCAGTGATTTATTTTTTCTTTTGAAGTGCCAAGGAGATCAAAATAATCCCCTTCTTAGATTACCAGAAAATCCAGGCTTAGTTCTGGTGGGAGATGGGAACAAACTGTCCCTGTGGCAGTCACTGTGCAGGCACTGACTCACACCTCCATGTTAGGAGTGAAAAAACGACACTGTGACACTGGGAGGGCTTCGAGCTCAGTTTTGGGGTGGCTTTATGTTACCTGAACAGTGTGAACAGTGTGAAAGAGCACTGGGAGAATGCCTCTGTATCGCAGGGACCAGCTGCAGGAACTCCAGCTCCTGCCTGGTGAATGTCAGGCTGTGAGGGAGTACCTTCTGCAGGGGGACCTAGAGACCTGCTGCAGGACTTGATCCCTCCAAGTGGCCAGTCCTCCTGGCTCCCACCAGAGTAGTGACCATGAAAGTCCCCAGTACTGCCCATCATCCTTCATGTCCAAAACAGTTGCCATTCAGTCAACTGAAAGGGACTCAAGACCAAGCCCATGTTCCAGGAGGGGATGGGAATGTTCTGGAGGTAGAAAACACACTTATCTTGTTTAACAGTGGAGCTTAACAAAAGTGTGAGTGAAGGTCCTGAGAGGATAGGGTCAGAAGAGGAAATTTTAAATGGGATTGATCTCTTCAGTGATTTTTTTCTGAGCTTAGCTTCAAGATTCAGTATTTGACATAAGCAGAGATGTCAAATCTTCCTGCAGCGGTGGCGAAGAGAGGCTCTAGTGCTGTTCGCTGGTCTAGGGGCAGAGAAAAGAGATGAAGTTTCTTTGGAGCTAAAGCTCTGAAATATGCTTGTAAGGAAGCTGGAAATTCCCGTCCCAGCACTCTTTTTTCCCCCTTCTCCCTCTGTGAGAGGGAAAGCTTTATTTTCATCTGCCCTTGCCGGGCCATGGGCTCATGTCGTGTGATCGACCCAGGAGCACTCTATTTCCCACAGACTCTGCTTGAATGTGCAATGCACTTCCAGGTCCTGGGTGACGGTGTAAAGGTCAGCTAAGGATCACTCTGTTTAGCTGTGCTACGGGCTCATAATCCCAGTGGGTCAAAATGTTTAGAGTTAAAGAGGTTACGGGCTTTTCTGAGGGAGTATTTAAACTCCATCTGTCAAACCACTTACATAGAAGAAATTTATAGACTCTGCCAGCAAATTGCTGTTTTCTTGTATTTAATTTAGCAGCATGCATTGTTTTCATGGTGCCCTAAGAGAATAATTAATCTGGGGCAAATTTATGTTTGTAAAAATTATGAATTCTGGATTCATAAAACCAACACCAATAAAGAAATTCAAGGAGACACATGCTGATAAGAGCCTCATCAAGAAGTCTCTTGGCAAAGCTTTCAGAATAGCTTAAGGGCTTGATCTTTTCAGAAAGCTGTTTAAGGGACTTGAAACCTGCTTCATATTCAGCTTAATTGTAAAACAAAAAAGCCAGCCCAACAACCTAACACTTGCAGACTTTGCATATTAGAAGGAGAATAATAATAATATAAAAGAGGCAGAGCTTTCTCTCAGGGTCTAAACAAGTTTGAAGATGAGGAAGTTTGGTCTTGCTCCCTGACATCCGCGTTACATACTGCAGTGCAGAACAATAGCAAGTCTGATAAATGAAGGGCTCCACAGATTGTTTTCTTTCCATTTACAGGAGAAAAAGCAGTGCAGGAACTCAAGTGACATCTTCAGTGGGACAGAGACCACTTCAGTTTCTCTAAGTTGCTTTGAAGAAGGTGAACCTACTGCCAATGTCTGACAAGGGAAAAGTGTAAGGCTGTGGTTAAAGCAATGACTAGGACATGATAAGCATTGCTCAAATGTTTGTCATTGAAATACCCAAGCTGAGATGGCTTTCCTACTCTCTAGCTTTTTGATAAAAGAGGTATTTCTGTTGACTGGATGCAGGTCTGTTACAAACCGAGACTGAAGATGGCAGTGGGGGGTGTGTGTGTGAATAATCCTTACTGGAGCAAGTTCTCCCATGAACAAAGGAGTGTCAAAGCTCAGGTTCCTCCAGGCTTAGCTGACCTTGACATTCCCTGCTGTAACAAGACACAGGCCATTCTCACCTGCAAAGTACTCCATATACACTGAAATACTTAAGTTACCATTTCCCCATCTCTAACCCTTTCTCCCTCTCCCCGCTACTTCCTGTGCATCTCCCATCCTTCCTCCAGACCCCCACTGCAACAGCCTCACCTTCCCCCTTGGCTTGATTTTAGATGTACCAAGTAACTGCTGCTAACAGAGTGAACAGCAGCCACCTTTCCTCGTGCTAAGAGGAGGTCTGTCCCCTGTCCCTGTTGTGACTGCTGCCCTTTAGCCCAGGGAGGGAAAATTGGGCAGTGGACTGAAAGGTGCCTGGGAGCAACCCCCCAAGAGAGTTTGTGTGTCCCTAAGTCTCACTTGGAACATTCAATGGGAGGAAAACAGCTTAAAAAAATAAAGGCAACTTTCAATACAAGCAATTTTCTCAAGCAGATAATTGGAAACATGGGGAGAGGGGGAAGGGGAGATGGTTAGTTTGGGGGTTTTCAGTTTCTGGTGCTGGAAGATAACAGACAGGCTTTCAGTATGAAGCAGCATAACAGTACTAACCTCGGTACTTACATTCTTGGTTTTCTTTAACAGCTAAATAAATCAGACACACTCCTAGGACCTTCATCAATCATATAAAAAGAAAATGTTTATTGGGGTGATAAACAGGCAACCCTGATGTCTCCCATCAGGTAGGACTGGCAAAAAGAGCAGAGGGAAAAGAAAAATCACAGAGCCGCAGAGCTGTCGAGACTGTGAAGGACCTCTGGAAGTACTCTGAAATGCTTAAACATTACAACTGAAACTGAAGGCAGCATAAATACTTGGCTGAATCAAGCTCAAGACTGTTGCTTGCTTCCCAAATGCACAGCGGGGTGTGCAATTTTGTTTGCTGTTTATTTTGGTAGCAGGACTGGTGCCGCTGTGGTTATCACAGAAGGAGCAAGAAGGGCAGAAGTACCATCCTGGTTTAACATTAAGTCTAAGATGAACACCACGCTGCTGAGCAAGTTGCAGGGACTAGCAAATGCAAGAAGCAAGGCAAGATCCAGAGAAGTCTGCAACCCATTTGTCTGGAGCTCCACCACCTCTTCATTATCAAGTTTCCAGACGGAGTCTCTGTCTGCTGCTTCCATAAACCCCTTCCCACCCACACACATTCCTTTCCAGCAATGCTGCTTTATTTGGCTTATCATTATCTTTTCATTAAATCCATTTAATTGGTGCATTTAACTCTTTGTGCTCCTTAATGGTGCCTCTGATGTCACTTGTTTACTGAAAAAGCAGTCACAGTCTCAAGTATGACATTTCAAAACAGCATCTAAATAGAGAAAGGTCCTGACAGTCCCAGTGTCCAACTGTGCTAGCTCCATTAACTCACTTCATAAAACACTAGGCATGATAAGGCAAGCTGGACTTTATGAGCTGTGAGGCTGTCCAAGGCAAAGTCTACACACCACTAGGGTATTTCCAGAAATCCAAAGTCTGCTTTTCCATAAGCTCCTTTAAGACAACAAAGCTGCATCCCCCTGCGATGAACTATATGCGGCTTTTACTGCATCTAATGCAGACCAGAGGGGATCCTTTCCACACTGCTCAAAGCACAATTAGTTTACTTCATACATATGCTATACCTGGTCTAAGTTTTCATAGCCAGATCTATCACGAATATAAGGAGGAAAATCCCAAGTGGGAGAGGTGCCAGCAAAAACCTTAATATAATTACACCAGGAAGGAAAAAATAAGATAATCCTTTGGCAATTTGATTTTAGCTGGGCAACTGCTGCAAGCTTTACACACAAAAATGTACCAACCCCGGGGCACCACCAGCTGCACCCACACTGGGAACTTTGTCAGTGTAAGCCCCACCACCCCCCTTTTTATTAGTGCAGCCAAAATCTGCCTAGGCACTGTCAAAGGCAGAAGGCTGCTTTGATACAGAACAGGAAGCTTTTTCCTTCGCAGGGAGGGTTTTTGCTGGCGGACTGGGGACAGGCAGAGGTTCTCTTCCCAGGGTTTTGCTCCACAAGACTTACTTTTCTACTGAATAAGTGGACTGAGCAGGTAAAGCAGCCTTCACTGGGCCTGGTACCCATATGTCAAAGCATCAGAAGAAGTGCAAAAGGCTAGACCAGTTAAAAGAATAGCTTTAGGACCGTGCAAGGGTATAACCACCTACATATCCTCTGCCAGTGTTCTGTTGGTCAGAGCACAGCATGGTACTTGCTAGCAGAAACCTGTTGCACAGGCATAACTGAAAAGTAAAGGCTTTGCTTTATTCTCGAACCCATTTGTCACTTCTGAACAGAAAGAGTGAAGCCCCTCTAAACACGGGTTGCGGGAGGGAAATCGGCATTTGAAAACACCAAACAGCAAAACCTCCTCTAATGCAACACGTGCTCAAGCCAGAGCAGAGTTCTTCCGCAGCACCACGCTCCTGGGAGCAAGGCACCTTGCTGCGTGTCTTGTTGTGAGGCTTTGGCAGAGAAGAGTCTCCACTGCCTTGCCTTGCCAACAGAAGCAGGGCCTCGATATTGTCAGTGAAAACACCATGTTTCTGACATGTAACAACACGGGTTAAACTTCTGTCATGAACCAGGCGAGTTGTAGTTTTAACACGTTAACATGTTCTACCAGGGGAAAAGCTGGAGTATTTTTAGCATGGCCTGAGTGTTTGTCTCTGCACTGCTCTGGCCTTTTTTGGAATTTTTAACTTTGGAAACAAATACAATACCCTTTGCAATAGTGAAACACCACCTATTTTCTTTTATTGTTTGCCACACAAACGACTGCGAGTTGTGCTTCTGAAGACATTTATGGAGAAACATAAACCAGCTACACTTGACACAGCTTTCCCCTTTCACAACTTAAACATCACTTACTGCTTCCCTAATTCCTGCCCATGCTCCCCAGCCTTTCCTACTCACATGCTTAGCTCTGACAAAACCCCAGTGGAGAAATCATTTTTTCTTCATTATGAAATGCAATCCCAAGTTGTTGCTTGAAGGCATTGCTCCTTGCTCTCCTGTTTGAAACAGCATGTGCACACCAAGAGGGATCGAGGAAACACACTGCAAACTGCATCCCATGCAACTGCCCTTCACGCAGTCCCATTTCCAGAATATGCCAGGAACAAGCATCTGATGACAGTATGCTTGTTTTCAATCACAATAAAACCCCACAGCTGCATTATCCCCTCCACCGTGCCATGCTGGGGACAGAGCCCAGCAAGTCAGAGTCAGGTATAAAGAAGGAGATAGAGTTTAAGCACAAAAGTAACAAGAATTGATGCAAGGCAAGTCTGACGACTGAAAGGAGAATCACATGGAGAGAAGGAGGATCTCTGTCCTCCTTTTATCTAACCCATTTCAGATAGTACCCCCTTCCTCCTCCCCTCTGCCTGGCACTAGCGTAAGCATGGAACACAGCCGTAAGACACAGATGTCAGACAGTCCATGCTGCACACAGCTGCAATCAGCGTGCCCGGGGACTGGCAATGTCCACGCCACACAAACAAGTCCCCCAGGCAAACAAGACTCTTGAAAGGATTAATGGTGAGGGTCTCTCCTGTGGGTGCAACAAGGAGACTGTGGTTGGTCACTTGCTCCCAGCTGAAGGGAGAGGAGAACAAGCCTTCTGTCTGACACGGGTCTTCTCTTCCTCCTCTTCAGAGACTGGCATTACCGCTGCTTCTGGAGTGGGGGAGGAGATGGGGCAGGGGGGCTGCACTTGATGACTCGAGCTCATCTCTCAGGCAGCAGGACGAAGAAGATAGCCTTGAGGAAGTGACCAAAGCTGCAAACAGCGGACACGAGCCAGTGGGAGCGGAGGCTGGGGTCAGTGTTCACCACGCATTTTGTGATATCTGCCTATAGGGGAGGGAACAGAGATCGTCAGAGAGATGCCTCGAACCACCTCAGCCACCAGGGCAGATTCTCCTGGCCCTCCAACCCACAACACCTCACCCTCACTGCTGCAGATCCTCTGTGTCACACTGTCAGCAACACAAATGCTTGCTCTGACACTTCATAGAATCATAGAATCATAGAATAGTTAGGGTTGGAAAGGACCTTAAGATCATTTAGTTCCAAACCCCTGCCATGGGCAGGGACACCTCACACTAAACCATCCCACACAAGGCTTCATTCAACCTGGCCTTGAACACTGCCAGGGATGGAGCACTCACAACCTCCCTGGGCAACCCATTCCAGTGCCTCACCACCCTAACAGGAAAGAATTTCCTCCTTATATCCAATCTAAACTTCCCCTGTTTAAGTTTTAACCCATTACCCCTTGTCCTGTCACTACAGTCCCTGACGAAGAGTCCCTCCCCAGCATCCCTATAGGCCCCCTTCAGGTACTGGAAGGCTGCTATGAGGTCTCCATGCAGCCTTCTCTTCTCCAGGCTGAACAGCCCCAACTTTCTCAGCCTGTCTTCATACGGGAGGTGCTCCAGTCCCTGATCATCCTCGTGGCCCTCCTCTGGACTTGTTCCAGCAGTTCCATGTCCTTTTTATGTTGAGGACACCAGAACTGCACACAATACTCCAGGTGAGGTCTCACAAGAGCAGAGTAGAGGGGCAGGATCACCTCCTTCGACCTGCTGGTCATGCTCCTTTTGATGCAGCCCAGGATACGGTTGGCTTTCTGGGCTGCGAGCGCACACTGCAGCCGGCTCATGTTCATTTTCTCATCGACCAGCACCCGCAAGTCCTTCTCTGCAGGGCCGCTCTGGATCTCTTCTTTGCCCAGTCTGTAGCTGTGCCTGGGATTGCTCCGACGCAGGTGTAGGACCTTGCACTTGTCATGGTTGAACTTCATAAGGTTGGCATCAGCCCACCTCACAAGTGTGTCAAGGTCCCTCTGGATGGTATCCCTTCCCTCCACTTCCCTTCCACTGTGAGTTATAAAATTGGGCTCAAGGGCACTACAAAACACACTTTCCTCATTCTGCATCAACAAAATTAAATATCCCCTTTCTTCACCCCTGGGAAAAGAAATGCTACAGCAAGATTGTCAAGCATTTTCCATTTAGAATAGCTCAATAAGAGAAACTTTTATTCCCTTTTCAAAAGAGCTAGGAAGGCTTGGCAGTATCAGCATTCCCACCCTTTTCTGTAAAGTAAGATACTTCCCAGAGGTTGTCCTGTTTAATATCAGCTCAAGTTGCTTGCACTTTTTCTCTTCCCTTAATGTGTTATTTGGAATTCGTTCAAGCAAGCCAACCCCCAATTTAAATCTAAAGCAATGCAAGCTTTGTTTGTGGAAATATGTGTGCTGGCAGAGATGCCTCCCAGACACGTGGGCCAGATTTAAAGATCGCTTGGGCAGCTGGCTTCAAGTATTAACAAGAACAGAAGCTGGCCTGCAATGAATAAAAGTGAAAACAATCCAGCAAATTCATGAAGACAGGATCTCAGCTGGCATTGGGAAGAGAAGGTGGAAAATATCTGGAGGGTAAAGCAAACGGGACAGAGGTAGATAGAAAATTGCATCTTCTGGTGGGGGAAACAAAGTTCCTTCAGCGATATAACTGAGTTTGGTTAAACTTCAGGCTAGCACAAGGAGACAGATGGACTGTAGCTCTGTAACAGAGGGTGCTCCACTAGCACATCCGCTTAACAGCTTTCAAAAATGCCTTTTGGGTGGCAAATGTGATCAAGAATCGGGTTGGAAGGGGGCAAACAGCTTTTTCTTTACAGGCTTAGCTCAGGGGTTTTCCAAGTTTGCCTTCTGACACAGGTCTCTCATTGACCAAGCAGGGGGAAGTCACACTCTCAACCCTGAGATGTTCCTCCTGTAGAACAGGACACAAGAGCTACCAAATACAATAATCTTTACCAGTATTTCTGCCTGTGTTTGAGACATGGGTGAGCCTCACCTCACCAACCTTGGTAATAACCAGAAGAAAACAAAAGGTGACCTAGGGGACAAATCCTCATGCCCGGGTAGTGAGTACAGCTGCATTAACCGACTCCCCCATGATCTTCAGACCAAAGGTCTGTTGACAGCAGTCTTGAGGCTGGTCTCCTACACATTTCCTTGCATTTCACACATGGAAGTCTGAATGGCTGGCATGCTGAATCACCCTGCACTGCTGTTCTTCAGGGATCACTAGGAGATGCTGAACCCACAAAGAACTGAGAAGTGGAGACAGCAGGAGGAATGAATACAGGCATGAAGGGATGGGCAGAAACAGGGTGACAGGAGGAAATGTGGAGGGAAGTAAGATGGGTCTGCCTAAGTGCTTTCAGTGATGTCTTAGCAAAGTCACCCTGTTTGCATTTGAAAACAGTCTGATCTGATTCAGCCTACCTGATTTTAGGGACCTGCACCATGTCATATTTAAAATGCAGCTGTGTCAAGCTGTCTCTTTAGTCAAGAGAAGGCATAATGTGCAGGTAACCAGCCTGAACATGTATTTAGATGTTAAAGCAGCTGAACAATAATAAACCTAAGCTCTAAAAGGTTTAAGTGCCTCATGTGAACCAGTACAAGGCCCAAATATGCACACTGGGTTGATTATAGCTGCAGAAGGTTGATTTCCAGATGTGAAAGCGTGGACTCCCTACTAAAGGCAATGAACTCTCTGCGGTTAATCAAGAGGAGCTGCAGTCAGAAGCACTTAACAAATTTGCATTGTGCTTGCTTAGATAAACAAAATTGCTCAGCTATTTAACAACTGCCTCAGCTACTGTTATCCAAATAAAGCATACCTGATAAGCCACTGGAACTGAAAATAAAACAGGTCTTTTAGTCTTGTGAGGCACTGATAAACTCCTGCAATGGCAGTTTTACCTTTGCCTGTTAATTGTTCAAACAAGTTCAAGTCCCATGCTCTTCTCTGCAGCTAACGTATGTAACAGATGCTGAAAAAAAGTAATAAAAAACCCCTTTCTTTTCTACTGAGACTGCAAACTCTCCCCAGGGAGAGATGGTGCCTTAAAAGGTGAAACATTTCTTGTTTCTCCTAAGAGGTTTGTTTTGGGTTGGGCTTTGAGGGGTAGGGTCATTCTCCATCCTGTGGAGGTAGTATGGGAACCTGCTGCTAAGAGGTTCAAATGCCTTTTCAAGGTCTCCACAGTGGCTTTTGTGAGACAGCTTGGAGCACAGTGGCTCCTCTGGGCAGGCTGAGCCTGAGCTGATGCGTAAGAGATGGGGGCTGTGTGTACAGGGGAAAGGAGGATTCCATACCAAGACAAACTACGAACCAGCAGATGAAAGGGTCCCCACTACAGAGTGATTTGTCTGGCACATTTGTAAACAAGGCTGGGAAATTTCACACTGCAGTGCCTGGATCAAGAGGAACATTCAGGGAAGCACAGCACAAGATGGCAAGAGGATGAGCAGCTTTTCCCCAGACTGAAGGAACCACTCATTTCTAGAGGGAAAATAACTCCTTGTTGCAGCCCAAAATTGCTGGTAAGAGTACTGGAGACGGGCTATAATCAGTGCAACCCAGCAGCTTTTACAATTGCTTAGCTTGATAGGGGGCAGCGAGATTGGCTTCCCTTTCCTAGGGCCAGATCCCAAGAGGAAGCAGCATACATTTAGCAACTTCAATAGAAATATGCTTGCCATACAAAGAGGGATCACAGGCAGATGGACCTAGCCATGGACAGGGCTCATCTACTCACCTTCAAGGAACTGCTTCTGGTCTGAGGATGGGTTTTGTGGCTCGTTTGCTATGCAACAAACTTTCAAAATATATCCATGTGGAACTAGCAAAATGCCCTGTTTTGAATTCTAATAATGTAATACAAAAATTAAACCAAGATGCTAACTTATCAGAGCATGCAGGTCTTACCAAAACAAAGGGAAAAATTAGTTGGAGACTAGGAGGAGACGCATTCCTATGCAACATTTCAATTTTAATGAAACTGGATTTTTTCCAAAGGAAAAATTGTTTCAGAGAATACATTTCAACCATCTCTACAGGTACCCAGTTAAAGTAAGCCTCAAATGATAGTGAGGCAGGGATTTCAAAGGCAGGAACAGTGCTACTTAATTGGTCGCTTTCCCAGGATTTCCTCTTCACCTGCCTCAGCACAATTATTTGTGCAAATGCAAAATGAAACACATCAGGACATTCAAATTAGAGGTCACTTTTCAGCCCAATCAAGCAGTTCCCTGACTCAGTTGAGAACACAAAGTCCCATAGCTTTAGACAGGGCAAGGACAATTTAAGGCGGCAATCACACTTAGCAAATGCAAAGGATCCAAATTCAGAACACCACCACTCTTCCAGTTGCTCTTTATCAAAAAGGGCTTCAGTCCTGGGGAAACTGGGTGACTGAATTAGGTACAGGCACATTTGGGGGGTCTCAGCACAGAGAAGCAATGTTCAGTCTGGAAAAAGACGTCTCTCTGGTCTGTGTGGGGCTGGGAGCCCGACTATTTCCTGATGGCTTGGGAATAAATATCACCTCTTGGAAAGGAGGGGATTTGCAACTGTGGCTCAGTCTGGAAAGAGTGCATACCTTAGGAACAAGATGTCCCGTGATCTCAGTGGTGGCATATGGCAATATTTAGCTCCAGGCAGCATCTGCCAGCAGTACAAAGTGCTTTTGGTTATATTGCTCCAAGAAGAGTCTATATCCCTGCCAGAAAGGCACAAAGACCCTGGTACATCCCTACATTACCCAACCGCTAACCACTTACACAGCCAACCAGTCAGCTCGGTCTCCTGGGGAGGTCACTAGAAAGGTGTCTGGCTATTTCACAGTACCTAAGTAAAGCTCTTACTCTGAACCATCCTTCACAAGAGCATTGTATTTTCCATTGGGTATAGAGAGAACCAAAGAAATCAGATGCTTAAAGCCATATGATATGGAATCCAAACCAATGCAGAGCAGCACCATGCTTTACCCATCGTCTCAGAGCAGTCCTATGACAGACCAGGAGCCCTCCCACTGTGGATGGGTGTTATGAGCGCCCTTCAAAGCATAAGCATGCTACAATTTGAGCTACTTCAGAAGAAGTTATTCATGGAACACTCTAAAGGTCAGGGAATGGCACAAACTGCTGAGTTTCAATATCCCTTTCAAATTCCTTATGGTGGTAAGTCACATTAATATACTAAGCTTTGACCTGGAGAACCATGGAGCAGATGAAAGGGGAACTAAGTTGGCAGGCCTCGCATTTTTCAGTTTCTAGAAAAGAGCTGCCCAACAGAATGACCCCTCTTTACAGTCTCTGGCTGGGACCGGCTGGCAGCTCCAGAGGTGTGCAGGTCAGGAACAGAACAGGCCCTGGTGAGTCAGGATTGAATTAATCTGGCACAGCTACACAGGAAGCTGAGGACCAAAGCAGCTGATGCTGTCAAGAACAGGACCAGAAGGCAGTAAGAGCTAGATGGAGCCCAACAGAGGAGTAAGCAGGACAGTGGTGGCTGTGGAAGAGAATCTCATCCAACATTTTTCTGCTCAAAGCTGCAGTGGGGGTACTCTGGCTTTCATTTGCTGGGACATTTTCGAGCCTGCATGTGTGGGAGCAAGCTCGGTCAGACAGCATCTCTTACCCAGCCTCCTCTCCTCTTCAGCCATGTCACCAAGGTCTTGCGGACAAACTCTCCCAGGCAGTCTACGATAGTGTGAACCATGGCTGGCTGAGCGTGCCTCACACAGTCCACCGACAGCCCAGCTGCCACAGCATAGAGAGACACCACCTTGCCCCATGTTATGCCTGTGAAAAGAGGAAAGGTCATTCAGCTTTAGACATGCACACATAGCTCGGACTTGAATAATCAAAGGAAACAGCTCTCCTCCATTACACATGCTTACTGCATGTGTGCAGCTTCAAGTTCAGGTGCAGCCACAGTTCTGCATGCTCTCCATCATCTGGGACTAGAGTACCAGGACTAGGGAAAATGCTCCACCTGGGGAAGCAGAATTAAATGATCTGATGTGGACATGGTTTGTCCCCCTTCCAGCACTGGTTACACACCTTTGGAGAATGCAGCCCAAAGGCATCATCAGAACAGGGAAAATGTGCACCACCATGGTTTACATTGTTATTAACTCTCAGCCATACACATGATGCACAGGAGGCGACTGAATCCAAAGAGTTTGAACAACCTGGGGATTTGCCACCAGCACAACCCTTAAACACCCTTTAGACAAAGTGTTCCTGGTTTTTTTAGATCAGAGGAGACTGTTCCAATGTGGCGTGCAAAGCACATGACATAGGCATCTCCAGTCTGTTCTTCATAACACAAGAGCAGAAAAGGGAGGCAAAGGTACAGGGCCAAGGGGGTTGGTGTTCTCCTTGATGCAAGGCATACGACTCAGTCTCCACCTGAAAACAAGGTAGCTTCAAGAATTTGGCCACTCTGCCCATAACTGTTAACACTGCACATCCTGTCCCACTGAAGGCAGTGTGGGGACCGAGCGTCAGTCAGTTATCTAATCTCCTAGAAAACAGCCTTCCTGCTAGGCTGACCTGCCAGCAGCGAATGCTCCATGGAACTTGTCCCAGCAGCAGTCATCTTCCTGTTAAGGCTAGCGATGAGCACTCAAGCTCAGTTCTGGACAGAAGCCACCCTCCCTGGGTCTCCCTCACAATTTGCCAACACCACTGGGCATAAACTGCCCATGCTTAAACACTGCAGCCAGCAGTCCCTCACGGCTTTTATCAGTGACCTGGGAATGTAACCCTTCTGCACCCATGCAGAACTACCACAGCCCAATGGCACATGGATTTCCTTTGGATCTGCTAGGAAGTTGAATTCCCCCTTTACTTTATTATCTGGAATAGCAGTATCTGATAAGTAGACTGTGAAGTATTTTACAGTGCTAGGTCTTTATGGAATCCATCCAAGGTCTCTCTCAAGTGTAGCCAGAAGCCAGGTGAAGTTTTGGTATTTAAAAACCACACAAATCACTTCTTGCTGGGTTGCAACAAGAAAGAAAAGAGGTGAGAGGAAGGAAAGATTTGTTCAGTCACTACATCCAAGGACCAGGAGGGACTAAACACACAATCACAAAACTGGATGTGCCTCGCTGAGAAAGCAAACCCTTAAATATAGCCAAAATGAGGAGTCTCTCTCTTCAGTTCATTGCACTCCCAGATCCCCAGGCACCCTGATCCACCTCTTTGGAATGGAACTCCAGACTCCACACCACAGCAGAGCTCCCCACATTCCTTGAAAATATGCACAGATTTCATGAGCATTTCCACAATCCTTCCACTTAGTGCCTCAATGGGACACTCACAGCAACACCTAAGAGAAGCTATTGAAATGTCAGCCACAGCAATGGCTTGTTAGACTGAAGAAAACCCATCCAGTGTTCCAAAAAAGCCCTTTTGCACTGATGCAAGACCAAAATTTACAGATGGTTCTTTCGTAGCTTTGCAGCAACAGTAACAGCAGTAGCTCAGTCTCTGGTAAGGCTCTGTCCTTCTCCTGCGCTATCTCCAAGATCAGAGGAAGTTACTAATATAGCTAAATTGGCTGTTATTCTGGTTTTAGTAGGTCCTGCGGTGTCCCTTCCCAGAGCTGTCACTCAGGAAGTTCACTGCCTATGTGGTATTCACACTGTTTATCTGTCTTTCTCGCATTGTGTCACCATGACAGCCAGCAGAACAAGCCAGGAAGAGACTATGAAACCACATGAGAAAATACTAGGCAGAAGGGTTCTCCTGGCAAGAAACAGGCTGTCCTGTTGCAGGTCAATACATCTCCACCCAATTAAAGAGGCTGTAACGGGTTACCTCTTGCTGAACACAGTCTCCTGGACCAGAGCCTCAGCCAGCTTATACTCAGCCTTAGTGTAAGTCAGTTTGTATAGTTCTCCATCCCTGTGGAAATATGGCTCCTTGCATCTTGAGTTACATGAACCAGAGTTACCCAGAATTCCAGGGAAGAGTTCACTGGCTTATTCCTAAGCTCTCACTGACAGTGCTCTTTCTTAAGTATCTGAAGCAAGCCTGTTGGTTTTGAAGTATTTACATGGCAGTCACTAAGACTGCCAGGGAGCTGAGGACACTCTGGTAGAGAGAGCTGTAGTCTTGATTAACTTTGTTTAAAACCCAAGTTTCTCTTTCCAACAGAAGTGTATCCACAACCTATGAAAGACAAAGGCTCAACAGACCCATGATTTCCTTAACACACAGGAAAGCAGTTTGTCCTACAGACGTGTCAGTCCAGGAGTCTCTTCTGAGGGAGGACAGAGAGAAAGCCCTTCAGCTCTGGCTTCCCTGCCGAGGCTGCTGCATAGCGGTGCTTCCTGCAGGACTTGTGCAAGGTGAACGCTTCCTCAGGACACTGTCAGAGCCCCCGTCCCTTTCTCACAGACAGCAGAAAGAGGGCAAGCCGTCAGCCAATGCTCATCATAGTGATAGATGTGAACGGGTCAGCGGTCACTTTCCATGATCTCCTCTTTACGGATCATTCCTATAAGGGCCAAACCAATTTGTCAATCTGCTTTTCCTGTTACTGGCAGAGCTGGGTCACGGGGTGGGAGAGGAGGAAATCTGATTTCCCAGCATGGAGACCCCTATTGCCACTGATGGAGGCAGAAGATGGAAACAGCCTCTGGCTGGGCTCCTCACCTGAGGCAGGAAGGCAAAGCTTATGCTGCTGTTCACACAGGAAGTTGTAGGAGAGCCCTCAAGCAAGGGAAGAGCAGACACCTCTAACAGCTGCTCTAGACCAAAGCTGGGCCATGCCTGTGGCTGGTTCCTCTGCCCCAGGAGGGCTCCAGCAGCCCCCCAGCCCCAGGCAGGGCAGGGGAACAGCTACAGCAGCCCCCATCTGCACTTTTCCAGCTCCATTAACTTTTCTCTCTCAAGAACTCCCTTGGCAGGGTAGAGGAGCACAATCTACTGAGAAGGCAGCGCCTCTGACCAATGTGATGACCAGGCCAGGGTTGGGGTGACCCTAGGTGACGCATACCCTGGCATAAGCTGGAATTGCATCTGCCCCATGCACATGAGCAGGGAAGACATATTGTTTTGCTCGGAATTCCTCAAAGGTCTGGCTGCCATCCACATTGGGTGAAATGAGCACTCATCACGCAGCAAGACGATCTACTCGCAGCTTCCCATAGTTTGGACTAGCATGCACAGGAGCTAACAAAAAGAGGGAATGGAAAGCTGGCCCAGAAAGGAACAATGAAAACATAGAAAGTTCTGAGGAATCTGCTCACAAACGTGGAACAAAAGGATATGGAAAAAGTGAAAAGTTGCTTAGAAGGCATTTTAAAAAATAGGAAATACAAGTTGCAGACACAAGGCCAGTCATGGAGCTGGAGGTATGCAAACACTGGCGAGCCCAGGGGAAAAGTGAATTAGCAGAAGACTGCTCTTGAAAGCGTTCCTGCTGCATATGAGCTTGTCTGCCCCAGGGGAGAGCTGAGGAAGCCATGAGACACAAGTGTTCAGAGCACCGCACTATCCAATGTTACTCAAATAAACTTCCCCCTGCTCCACACAGCATCAAAGCCTAACTTGCAAATCAGACCTAAGAGAAACATGATCAAGGGCTACATTTCAACCGCTGGGAGAATACAGCCAACACAATATACTCTCCTCTGGTGGACAGAAAGAAGCCCAGAGGAATGTGCACAAGGCAGGAAGCTCAGCTCAGAAGGCCTAAGTGATGAGGAAGCCGTGGGATGCACTTCTAACAGCATTTGCTGCTGCAGGGGAAAGCATTTTCTCCTGAGAACCACCCCTTTTGTACAGGGTTCACTTGAGCCCAAGCACTCATGATTAAAAAGTGATGAGCACCCAAACCAATACAAGCTTTGCAAGAGCCCACATACCTGGCAGCTCTTACCAACTGGAGGAAACTCTTTCCTTTAGGAAGGGAAAATGGATCTCCCTCTTCTACTTCTGTTTTTCCACAAAGTGACCCCTTCCTTCTGGGATTTATTTAAACAGCTAATGTAAATGCCAGCTGAGCCAGGCCCCAATCCAAAGCCCGTTAAAGTCAGTGGAAAGTCTCCTGCTGGCTGCAGAGCAGCTTTGGACCACACACCAGAACCAGTGGTATTGTCCCAGAGGTGATGCTGCTGCAGATCCTTCAACATCCAAAGCAGGTCTGGCTTCTGCAGTACCAGTCTCCAAACAGATGGACTCTCTTCACCCTCAATAACTAACAGGGAAGCAAAATACAGCTTAAGCCTTACCAGGCTCTGTGAAACGCACACTTTCTCCCTGTATTCTCAGATGTTAATCTTCATGTAACTGGGATTCAAGCTACACCAGAAAAAAGCCAAACCTAAGATAACTGGAATAGACATTCCTCTAAAGTCAAATATGGCACAATGTGCCCATGCATGGGGACCTGAAAGGATGCCAGATGTCCCTAGACCATCTAGGACTTGTGCTTAGTCGAGAGGTGTAGACTGCGGACAGGAAGCGAGCACAGCCAGCGCTATATTGTGAAGGCTCAAAACCAGGCCAGAGTGTGGAAGAAGGCAATTTAAAGGATTAAGGAGAAAAGCTCTTCAGCAACATAGAGTCAACCCCCCCTCCCCAGCTCCCATTGCTGGAAAGGCAATGTGAGTAACTAATGGGGCTCCCCAGACTGCCTGGGCACTGCAGTATCAGAGTGAAGCTGTTTTCTTAATAAACTGGACAGTGAAAACCAGGCTGGAGATGCTTTAGCCATTGGTAATTGGTATGAAAACTCAGACTGCACTTGAGCCTCTGGTTTCCTCTGCTCAATAAGAGCCTCTTTGCTCTGAACGATGAAAAAAACAGGAACGAATGTCTGGCTGCCACAGCCAGCTCTGATTTGCTGGATTTAGCATTAAACGCTGAGTCTTGAGAATGCAGTTGGGATCCAGGAATGTTAAAAATCAGCGAACTCCTCCCCCTCTGCAGCTCATCAGCTTTCTAGCAAGAAAAATTGCAATAGTGGATTGATAAAACCAATTGAGTACACAACCCCAGCCTCGCGCTCACAGGTTATCCTGCTGTTAGGTTAGCTGCTCTGAGGCAGAGATGGGAAAGAAGAAAAAGAGGAGCATACAGAGCACTGGGAGGGTTTGAATCCACCCCCTGTGCAGCCAGCCAACTGCCACCCATTTATGCAGCACGGTGTCCTCAGACAAAGGGGCAGTACTGGCAACAGAGCTTGAGCCTGGGCTTCTACCGTGTTCCCAAAGTCTCTATCATCTGCAGCCTCAAAGGGCTGAGTCCAGATCCTGCTCTTACTGGTCTGAAACCCCCAACTTTAGAATCAAGAGTTACAATTTGTAGCTTTACATTCAACAAAACCTTTTTAAACCATCCACACTTTGCACTTGACTCCTGCGCTAAGTTGAAGAGCAACTTCTTCTAGAGAACAGCTCTTATGAGGAGCAGCTGAGGGAAATGGGTGTGTTTAACCTGGGCAAGGAAGCTCAGAGCAGACCTTATTGCTGTCTACAACTACGTGAAAGGAGGTTGTAGCGAGGTGGTGTCAGTCTCTTCTCCCACGTAAAATGCAGTAGGACAAGAGGACAAGTTGTGCCAGGGGAGGTTTAGAGTGGATGTTAGGCAAGATTTCTTCACTGCAAGTGTTGTCAAGCACTGAAACAGACTGTCTATGGAAGTGGTGGGGTCCTAATTCCCAGGAGTATTTAAAAGACTTATAGATGTGGTACTTACGGACACGGTTTAGTGGTGAAATTTGCAAGTGCTGGTTTAACTGTTGGACTTGATGATCTTAAAGGTCTTTTCTAATCTAAATGATTCTATGATTCTAAGAGCACACACAGAAAAAATGCAGCTGTGAATGAATGCGTCGGTATACATTGGTGAGAGCAGGAATCCCAGGAGCCAGCAGGGTCTTCTCCCGAGCATCGTGTTTTTGCAGCGTAGCAGCATGCAGTCTGCTCCACCCACAGCCATCCACCTTTCTGGCTTAATTCCCTGTCACTTCAGCTTTGGAGGTGGGCCAGTCCTGTAGTCAGCTATAGTCATCCAAGAAGATAACCTGCTTACTTGCAATGCAAATACCCAAGCCTGCGAACTTGACCTCCATTTTTCTGCAAGCCTTGATGCAAGTGAAGCTCAGCTCTAAGTGACAAAGACAGGGCACCTGCACTTTGAACACAGCCACACTCAGACATTCCTGACATACTTGCCCAGCTCTTGCTTTCCAGGCCCACAGAGCCTCCCAAGCCAGCCCAACACAAAGGCTATCTGCATTCCAGGCATGCTCTGAAAGAATGCCCAGGGCTGCAGTGCTAGCCACAGAATTCAATTCCATACATTTCCTATGAGACAGCATCAATTTTGCTGATCCAGGGAGGAAATCTGCCCTGCTCAACCTGCCAGGAGCCCTGCTTGAGCAGTCCCTCTCAGAGATCTATTTTGTTATCTGTTGTGATTCGGGAAAGGATCTGTGCTCTCCACCACAACATACTTTAGGTCTGAAAGCCAGGGTGGCATCTCAGGGCTTCTCCAGGCTGTCAGTGGTTCCCATACAGTTCATCCTCCTAGAGAAGCATAGCTAATTGTGAAGATAAAAAGGGTTTGAGTGAGGAAGCCTATCTGAAAGCACAACAAAAACCTGGACTTCTATCCTGTAGCAGCTACTCCCAAAGTACAAGAATCAGTGCTTCCAATGACACTTACCACATCAATGTCACTGGATCCAGTCCTTTCACACTACTATCCTGTTGCAAGTAGCTCTCTTTGGTTTTTTGTTTTGTTTAGTTTCCAGTCTCTAACATCTATTGTCCCTTCCACAGACAATAAGACATTGCAGAAAGTATAAAAACCATGTCAGGACTTGCATGACATAAATCTCCATGTAAAATGTTTCTCTTCCTTTGATTCCCACCAACTGCATTCCCAATGACAGGCAGGGACTGCTTTCAGGGCAGACTGAGGTTCCCTTGCAAGAACACGGCACAGAGTGTGTCCTTGCTTTTGCCAATCATCTCTGACACCAGTCAAACAGACGCAGAAGAACATTCACATCTAAACAGCAAGAAAGACAAAGCACATGCTCATCTGGAACAGCTGGCCTTGAGGGCCAGGACCCTCTGGGTGTCAGAAAGCAGAAGCAGCAACTGGAAGCAGCAGGCTCATTGCAGTTCTGGCTGTTGCTGTGGGAAAGGAAGCCAGAAAGAGAGGAACTCCCTTGTGATGAGTTGGTTCTGGCTCCTAGCATCAGCAGTGTGAGCTGGAACAAGGGAGACTCCCATGTAATGAATCTTCTGTTGCCAATGATGAGCAAAGGAGGTTGGAATGAGTGGCCTCCCTGTGCAATAAGGTAACACCACCTCCTAACAAGGAAGGGCAGGAGATGCCTTCTAGAATGAGCGAGAACCACCCAGGAGGATATAATAAAACAGGGCATTTCCCTGCCAGAACAACAGAGCATAGTGGAGCTGTCATTAAATCATTAAAGCAAGGCACATTGCCAAACTGCCCTCTCAGAAACCAGGCCCCACCTTGCAGGCTATCCCAGAAACATGCCTTCTCTGAGAGAGGTGGCTCCATCCTGTTCCCTTCCACCCAGCCCTGTCTGCGTATCTGTCAGGGCACGGTACCTGCGGTGAAAATCTGTGCTGCCACTGCCAGGAAGGCATCTGTCACCACTGTCTCCGAGTGCAGGGAGATGTTCAGTTGGCGGGCGATATTCCGGTAGACGTTGGGGCGAATGTATTCCAGCTCATCTCCTGGAAACAAATGGTCAGGAGTCAACATGCGGAACACCAAGTCCTGCTTTCACCACGTAGGAATTACAGCTGGGGCCACCTCACATATCCCTTCAGCCAAAAAGACTTAACCCCACATCCACCTTAGTTTAAGCAGGCAGCAGAGAGCCTAGGGTCATTTAAATGCAACCGCTGCTACCTGCAGCCTGCTCTCCTAACATCCCCTGTGCTTGGGGGACAGGCAGTAGCCCTACACAGGTGGTGTAGCTGCAGTAATCCCCAATTATAAATTACGTTTCCCTGCTGCCTGACTTTCCTCCAGTGCAGGAGACAGGCCTCAGATAAGAAAAAAGATGGTTTTGCTTTGGAAGTGGAAAGGAGGCACATACATCTATGTAAGCTTTTGAGAGATACACCCTTTCTCAACACCCCATCAGACTTGTACAAAAAGCATCAAGATGAGAGTGACTCAAAAATGCTGGAGGATGATGAAAGTCAAAGATCCACCCAGAGCTGCACGACAATAATTGTACAGAGGCTATCAGCTCGGCTGTTTTCCTCTCACACAGGCACTGAGTGACAATCTTGTCTTTCTCTCCTCCAAATGGTTAAAGAGATGCTCTTTTGCCTGGCTCACTCCTCAGCAACAAGGCTGCCGACACACAGAGACACATGCTTTCACTTCCAGGTTGTTTTTCTCCAGCTGGGAAATGTTTGGAGGTGTTAGGCTGGCTTGAAGATGAAGATGGGAATACCAAGGACAAGCAGAGAAACTCCTCCTACAGGTTTGAGCTATGGAGCATGGGCAACAGCAGTGAAACTTATCCTCTGTGGCAAAACAGTTTTTCAGCAGTAGAATTAATAAAGCCCATTACATATATATATATATATATTATATATATATAAATCCATTCCAATGGATTTATCTGTCTATTGGCATTCACAGATATTCAATGAGGGTTGCACAGCTGCCGTAGGAGCACAACACAATGCATACACTGCATGGGACCAAGGCCCTTTTCAAATGGAGAGTCCTATCTGGATTTAGAAGGACACTTTATGGCCTTCACCCAGGGAAGAGGAAATCTGGCACAACAGCCTTACATCCTGCTGCAAGACCCAGATGGCTTGCCCCAGTCAGATGGCAGACTGATCCTCCTGAAAGTATCAGTTTTGTGGGAACTGAAAAGGAAGATGCCACCCCAACCAGGAGCTTGTTACAGAGTCATGAGCTACTGATCCTTAAATCATTTAGCTGGCACTCAGCACAGCACAGGCAAAGACGAGCTCTACTGAATACCACAGACGAGCTCTCCAGGCCCTTTGTGAATGTGGGATTGTCTCACACAATCTGATGGCAAGAGGAAACCCTGCCAACATATGGTCAGCCCTAATACAGGAAAACCTTAGCTGCATTACTCAACAGCTGTTTTCTCTTGCAGGGAGCACACAGGCTTCCTGGTAAATGTAAGGAAACAGGGCTAGCACTGCCTGTGGTTAGTGGAGATGGAGGCATGGGAGGGTGGGATCAGCACTTGGTAGCCTGCCACCGTTACAGTTTTTAACAAGCAGTGCCTGGAGGCCACAGATGAGATCAGGTTTTGGTTGGAGGCACATGTGTTGTTAAAGCGGGCCCTGCCCTGAAGCAATGCACAGGGCAGGCAAGAGCACTGACTGAAGAAAAGCACTTGGAAAGCAGTCCCAAGTCAAGGGAGACTGCTTGCCCAGCCAGCTGCAGGTCCTCTCCAGCAGCACCTTACATTGGTGGCAGTCCTTGGTGCCCATGTTCCAGTGCCCGACTGTACACTTTGCGACATCCAGAGCAATTTCGGTGCTTCTCCTTGTTCCTCCAGGAGCTATGGAGGAACAGGCAGGACAGCAGTCACAATTCTCACATGCAGAAGCTCAGTTCAACGGTAAAAGGGCACTTGTCTGGGCCTTAGCCAGAGGAGAAAGACATTCAAATAAACCATACCTCTGACACCTATGGCAGGTTGGTCTGGGGTATCTCTTTGGCCATACCGTTAAGTTTTACCACCTCTGACTCAATTGCATCAGTTAGCTGCTAAGCCTCACTGAGCTGATGAGCTCTTGTTCCCCAAGACTGCAACTGCATCACCTGTGCCCAGCACCTCTGCTCACCCACCAGCCAGTTCATCAGACTCTTTGTGTTCAAGAGGGCTAGGAAATACTCCAACTTCTCACCTCCATGGGCTTCTCAGCACTATCACTGAGCAAAAACTAGCCTGGCTCGTTGTGCTGCTTAGCAAGCAGCTAAGCACTACCATTCCTGGCAGGTGGCTGGGTACTACTTGGACTTGTAATGGTTATAGCAGCGATGGGGAAAAGAAAGCCACAGGCCGTGTGGCAGGCAGAGCTTCTGAACAAACAGGATGAAAACAACTCTTCATCCTAACAAGAAGGACTGCTCACCCTTCTTGTTGCATGAGTACCACAAACAGATTTGTCAGAGAAGGTGCCAAGTTCCTGGGACTGTCAGCCAAATCTTTCCATCTGGACACAAGTAAGTAACAGGAGAGTCACCCAGAAGACGCCTTCAGAGGCAGTCTGCCACCTGCTTGCCCTTTAACATGTTCCTGGCCACCCACAGAAGATCTGTGCAAACAGATCTCAACCCCCAACCCAGGCAGAGAAGAAATGGAGTTCAAAGAGGCAGTAAGATTGACAGAAGAACAAAAAAACTCCAAAGACCAAACAACCACTGGAAACAAAACCAGAAGTGAGCTCAGCATAGGAGAGAAAAAGTGGAAAAGAATAAATGAAAAAGAAGTCACTAAGAAAGGGGAGAAAGCAGGGAGACCAGCCTGATCCTGAGTTTGTTAAGCCCAGCTAAAGATTACTTCACCAGACTTATTTGAACTTCAGCGTGATTAAATCAGATGCAAATGCTAGTGGTAGTTTCCAAGCCAGATGTGAACTAATGTACTAGCCTGCAGGCAAAGAGGGATGTCAGAAGCAGCTTCTGAGAATGAGGGTGTCAGCATGCTGAAAGACAAACAGCTAGACTTGAGTATGCAGGAGGCTAAAAACCTATAGCAAAAGGCCAGGCAACTGTCAGTATTTAGTAGGCGCTGTTGTTGCAAGCACAACTCCAGAGTATGTCTTCAGGTAGCAGCCTACAGGCACAACCTTCAAATTGCTCCTCCTGCACCCTGGCAGTCATGATGAGGGCTGGAAAGTTTGGGCAGTGTATGACAGGCAGCATCAGCCAACTCCAAGAAGAAGCAAGAAAACTCATGTTTTGCTACATGATTAAGGCAGGCAGAGGAAAATTAAGCACACTGTCATCATACTGTCATTGAGAAGCAGCTTTTGCAAGATCTCCAACTTATATGGTCTAAGCAAGTACACCTTGCATCTGGGCAAGCAACTGATGAAGCCCCAAGTCCAGAGGTAGCAGAACTCTACTAGATGGAAGTTTGGGTTGCACCATGACAGAAAAGTCACATCTGGAGAAAACCCTGCAAGACCTGATAAAGTGCCAAGCTGAGAAAGACTCCTGCAACTACTGTGAGAACTGTTTCACAGCTGGAGTCTTGTGCAGATAAAATTAGTTTGCTGTTGGGCTTTATTGGACTGCATCATGCTTTTAAGTTGTTCCAAGTCCTTAGAAAAAAGTAGCTCTGCAGAAGCACTGCACTGAGCTGTGCTCCAAGGGACTGATAAGATGTAAGTAAAAGAGCTGTTTAGGGAATATGACTGAAACAAAATCTAAATGCCCAAAGCAGAGAAGAAAACCCTCTGTATCATCAACATGAAAAGCCTCTTGGCACTCCTCAGTTCCAGAAACCTGGTCTGAATTGCTCCATATAGTTTCAGTTCCCACCCATACCTGCAGGCACTTACCCAGTCGCAGCAGTATGGTGGACACCTCGGCCAGCTTACCGCCAGGCACTGGTGCATTGTACTCAGGTTTGCTCCAGCTGACACCTGCTCGAATTAGCCTGGAATTGATGTAGTCTCTGCAGAGAGCCTTGGCCTGGGACACAAGCTCCTTGTCAGTGGGAGACCTGTCAAAAACCTCCATCACCTCTGCAGCAAAGACTGAGGAACGGCGTAGCACTTCCATCCTTGGCTGCTCAACCCGCACCTCCACATACACTTGCTGGAAGGCTGAGCTGGTGCCTTAGATGAGAATCCGCAGGAGCTGTGTAGTGATCCTCTGGTCTCTCGGTCTCATTTCACCTGGTGAATAGAAGAATCTGTGAGTCCTCTAGTGTTGCCAAGATGTAAATCAAAACCCCAGGTATTGCACCTTACAGTTATGCTAAAGAAAGTAGTGTCATATTTGCTAAACATCTGTCTCAGTGCATCTTACAGACAAGGGGCAAAGTCTTCCGTCTTTCAGCCACTCTCACTGGCAGCATGACCCACAGAGGGGCTGAGTTTTGAACTGTCAAGGTGTTTCTTCTTTCCCAGTTCAGATTCAGCAGTCCTGGAATTACCCTTCAGAGAGACTGATGGTCAGAGCGTGGAAGCAATTCGCAGAACATGTAGACAATCTCAGCTTGTTTCAATTAAACTGGAAAAAAACCAAACCCTGAATCCCAAATACCAGCTCTGGTAACCTCAACCAGATGTCAGAATTCCAGCTCAGTAGGTCATGGATCTTTCTGAAGAAATGCCCTATTGCAAGAACAAGGGCACAGGAGCATCTGCAACATGCATACTGTTTCTCAAAAACCTCTGGCAAAGCAGAGAGAGCAAACAAAAGCAGATTTTAAAGAAGTTTTAATGTGCAAATACCTAAAGAGAAAAAGAATTTTCAGAGGCACCTGGATTCATTTGTTGATTGGAGTTTTTTACCCAGCGCTGCCTCTGAAGTCAGAGTCAGACTGGTTTTATTCAGTTGTTAGTAAATGTATTTTTCAGCCCCCAGTTTTAGACATCTACTTACAACAGCGATTTTCAAACAAAATAAAACCAGTTATTTTTGTTTCTGTCAATGAAAAATACACTTACCTCTCACGCTGCACTCGTCTCCCCTTAGTGATTTCTTTTTGGGTTTGCTGTCATGCTTCTCTGAAAGATCTGCATCAATGAATACCTGGTTTAGCATTCATAGGATACTGTCACACTTGTCCTCTGTAGAGCCCCAGACTTCTCTGTCTTACGCTCTGCAGGGCTCACACCAGTGCTTCCTTCCCCATTCCTGTCAGCCTCGCATCCCACTGCACTCCACCGGGATCCTCCGGGCTTGCTCTGCTGCTTTTGAGGCACCCAGGCGCAGAGGAAAGCTGCTAGCTTTGGCCTTGTAAGGAAGATGAAATAACCGGGAGGTGGAGTAGCTATAGCCAGGGAGCCACGCTTTCTCCTCCCCTTTCTTCTCTCTTAAGGAGGTTCTACTGCCAGCGCACAAAGGCTTTGTTCAAGGGCTCATCTTCGGGGTCAGGGCAGGAGAATAATTTCTGGGCGAGGTTGTCCTGTCCCATGTAACAGACAGCGAGGAATGCCCTGCTGAAACAGGAATAGCTCCCGGTGAATTCCTACGGTGGCTTTTCCAGAGCTGATGCTGGCTGGTCCTTTTCATACAGTAGCCACGCCGGGGAACTGCAGGTTGTCATACTTCAGCAGTGGGCTAATCACACCAGTTCAGTAGAAATGAGATGATTAACAAAGAGCCACAGCCTGGGGCTGAAGCAAGTGGTGCCTGTATTCCCCCAAACTATGGGTAGTCTGGCTAACGAAGGGGGAGTAGTTTGCCCAGGACGAAGTGCTTTGCAGGAACATGTCTGTAACATCTCAGTGTTTTAAGAAAGCTAACATACAAAGTTTAAGGAAAACACAAGAAGTAGTTTTAGAAATAGAAGTTTCCTGAAGACAAGAAATGATACCAGCCCAGATACAAATTCTCCCCAACAAATAACAATGCGTACACTAACAACTGGGTACCTGGCATGTTCAAATTACAGCCTTTCCAAAAGGAGGTCAGAAGCAAGAAGTAACTCTTGTCACCTCTTGCTTGTCACCTTTGAGAAAAGAAAGAGTCAAGCACACCTCTCAAAGGTGTTGATACCCAAGTACAAGCTTCACCACTGCCGGTCTCAAAATTGAGGGATAAAAACTGAACTGCATAAAAAAAGCATTATGATACGATGCATCAAATACTGTGGCCAACATCCAGCACACAACTCACGCACATGTCTTGACACATAGCATGTATTTGTCTTCCATTAACTGGATTGCTGGAGACTGCTTTGCTGCTTTGGGAAAGGGGCTGCAAGGAAGACTCTTCTCCCTTCAACAAAAGACCCTCTTTCTGACCTGGCTTCTTCTGAGAAAGGATCAGGGTTAATGAGAGGTACACAGTGCAGTCAGCAGGGGCTGCTGAAATATATGATGTGATCATATTAAGTTGGCAACAGTGACTGTGTATCTCCAGTTGAGAGAGTTGGGCTTGTTCAGCCTGGGGAACAGAAAGCTCTGGGGAGACCTTAGAGCAGCTTCCAGTGCCTAAAGTGGACGACAAGAAATCTGGAGAGGAGTTTTTCACAAACACATACAGTGACAGGACAAGGGGGAACGGCTTTGGGCTGACAGAGAGGAGATTTAGATTAGACATTAGGAAGAAATTCTTCCCTGTGAGGGTGCTGAGGCCCTGGCACAGGTTGCCCAGAGAAGCTGTGGCTGCCCCATCCCTGACAGTGTTCAAGGCCAGGCTGGACGGGGCTTGGAGCAGCCTGGTCTAGTGGAAGGTGTCCCTGCCCGTGGCAGGGGGTTGGAACTGGGTGAGCTTTAAGGTCCCTTCCAACCCAAACCATTCCGTGATTCTATTTGCTCAAAGCTTCTCTCAGATACTTGTTTTTATGCACCAGCCTCCCTCAGATTTAAATGCAGTGACAATAGATGCCTGTCCCATAGAAGCTGAAATCAAGATTCCTGAGATCCTGTGCTCCTGCCCATCGCTCACCCACCGCTCCTCTGCAGAGTGTGCCTGATGGTCTTTTGGAAAAATCATATTTGTGCCTTTGCAACTCTGATGGCTGAAAAAATCATTAAAAATTATGCCTTAGCTTCCAGCAGCAGCTGACAACTTGAAACCTGAGTCCTATTTAAACTGTCCCTATTCAGAAGGGCTCTGAAACAAAGATGAATGCTTAAATATCAGTTTCGTTTAACTAATTATGTTTCCCAGAATTCTGGCAAATATGCAAGTGTCACGGTGCCTCCCAGCTCTCTGCGGATGCCAACCCCATCCCACGTTGTTCCCTGCAGGATGCAGCACCTGCTTAACTTCCACCCTGCAGCAAACACACAAAAACTGGAAACATGAAGGCTGTGTATGATAAACCAAATGTTATATATAAAAAAGCCCCATACAGTGGTGCATGGTATTCTGGTTATATTATTTACACACTAAAAATACAGCTTCACACTGAAAGGTAGCAGTAAAAATAGGTGAAATCACAGCACGAAGTGTTCAGCTGAGCTCTAAAGAACAGTGTTACAATCCTGTCAGTGGATTGAGCTGCCAGTGTCATCTGAGCCCCTTTTTCCATAGTATGTTCAGGCTGTAACACTTAAGAGGCTGGATCTATACTGGAAAACCCTTGTGGCAAAGAAGTATCAGGAGACAGTGCAGAAACAACTTTTATCACCCCAAATCACTGTTCCCAAGGTGCTGGCATTACTGGCTTGAAGAACAGGATCCACACCACAGTTCCTGCCACATTCGGTCACCCACATCTCATATGGGGCGACCAAACCAGCTTGGAGCATTCATATAGCTTTCATCACAGAGGTACCACTACATTTTATAAGTATGTCAAGTGGAAACAAACCTAGGAGAAACCACATCAGCAAGAACACAGCAATAGTCTAAATGCGGGCAGCTTATGCGCAATATTAAATAACTTAGCTGTTAGAGCTAGCTGTGAGCACACTAAGCTTATGAAAGCCTCTGCATGATATGGTTTCCTGCAAAAGCACAAGAATAACCCTGAGTGCCCTAGGAGGGAATTTGCAGCCTTGTTCGCACAGCCTGGTTTCTATCAGAGGTATTGTTTTGTTTCACCTCTCAGTGCCAACCCCAGCTACTTCACACAGCCTACAACAACTCCAGCAGGAACTGCACACTGTAACACAGATCCGATGTTCTAAACCACCTGCAGAGTAGGGACTTAGAAAGGCAGAGGGATGCCAGAGAGCCTGGGAACGAAGCCCGCTAACCCCTGCCTGCTACAGAATGTTTCCCTTCAGAGAGAAGATGCTCTGGCACTGTAAACAAACCATCCCTGAACCTTCTGCATTATCTCACCCAGTTATATCATACTTCTTTCCGCTGCCTCTTTCTGTCTGATTTTTGCAGCAATACTTCAGTTCTGTGTGTGTGAAGTTATCGCTTTCCACAGCAAAAACACCTACGATGTCAAGCTTTAGGTTGCAAAACCATACAGGAGGAACAGGGAGGCTGGAAGAAACACTTCTTTGTGTACAGAAATATTCTGCCAGCTGCAACAGGAAAACAATACATGGAAGTAGCAGCTTAATGGGACCCAAGCAAAACACTGAGGCGTTTTGAAACTTTCTCTTGCTTCTGAAGGACTTTATTCAAAACCTCCTAAAAGCCAAGCAGTTGTTTGTATTACAGGTGATAGGAACACCCTGGAGCACCCTTCCTGGAGCAGGATTTTGCAGTGCCAGGTGTCACATCCCGTACTAAAGAGGCTGTGTCACTGTGAACGTATCTTCCACAGCCTTTAGACGGTTCTCCTTCATGAGAATATGGGTGTAGTGACTTAAACACATCAAATTTAGCTATCAGTCCACTACTTAGATCTCTGACAAAGATTAGCACTGATACACAGTATTTTCTTCTCTTAACCCTCTACAGTGCTCACTGCCACTGTAGACACAACTTCCTGGTTATACGTATGTTTTGACAAAGGCAGAACAAAGATACAATGTACTCCAGAACTGATGGACAAACACAGTGAAGGGGAAACCACAGCATGAATTTGGTGTTTTGTCTCATTCTAGCCATTTATCACCCACAAGGTTTGGGGATCATTTCACGCTTACGCACAAGATACGCACACATGGACAGGTGAAGATAGGCAGGTGCCTCTGCCTGCAATGACCCTAAAATCTCAAGAGCCTGAAGTGGGTGCAGACACTTCTGCACTAGCTCAGCAGCATTTATGAGCTCTGACGCATTTATCTGCTGCTTTGAGACACGTGCTGTGCATAGACATGTCCTACACAGGAATATGAATTTCTGGATCTGATAATCACAAGGTAGGACTCTTTACCCTGCACACATCTTCGTGCCCTAAGCATGCTCCAAGAGATTTAGACTCAAATTTTGCATACCCAGAATGTAACACTACTTTTGATTAAACCCTTTACTGATTTCAGAAGGGCCCTTCAGGCTCTTCACTCTTGGCCTCTGGTGCTGGGCAGGGCAACAACTATGCTTTTAAAAAACCCTGTCTTTTCAAGTTGTCAGACAAAGAGGGTAGGCTGATGCCTCCAGTCTGCACAAAGCTTGGAGTGTGATTGCTTCATACGCAGTTGATTAAACCGTACAGCATTTAGGCCATTAGGATGGAGTTCCACCCTGATTGCCAGCAAGGTGTTTCTACACACTTGATACACCTCAAGACTTTGTGGAGCTCCATGTTGACAAAATCTTTCTTCAGGATTGCTTTGATTGACAAGATTTACCCCTCTTACTCAGTGGGGCAGTACAGGGCTTTTTGTTTGGCAGCAGTTAGCTAAAGCAACCTTCACATCCAGCTGCTCATACCCATTCCCAAATTGTCCTTCCTCATTACACTGCTATAATTTTGTGGTTCCTGGCTTGCTGTTTTTCATCCAGATGCAATAAACCTTCCATCCAAAGAACATCTGCAGATAGCGTTGAATTAATATTACCAAGGTAGCTGCAAGCAGAAGGAAACAATTTCAGCTTTGCCATCAAGACAAGCATCCATGAAACTGTAGCACTAGTATGGTTTCTGCATATAAAAATGCAGGTGTGGTAATCTGGTCCACTGCAGAAGATGGAGAAATGCTGACAGAGGTTATTGACAGATCCTTCTGCAAGAGCAATGATTGCTCCTCATGGGTGGGTTTCCCACCTCTTTCAAGATGACAGCTTTCATGGCTTCTGATGAAAGAGATTTTAACGAAGAAGTGCAGGGGAGGGAAGAAGGAAGGGGGAAGGGGGGAGACATATAGCAACATTTTGTTACCTGACATTGAGATACCTGGATCAGGCACATACAATAGGAATTCCTTCCTTCTAGCTGAAACATGAGCTTGATCAAGCAGGTATCCAAATCAGGGTTGCCTTACATTTGTTGGCTTTGAAATCCATCATCTCCCCTCCTTCAACTGGAAACCTTTGGGTCAGAGTGCTTACATGTCTCTGAAAGACAGCTGGGCGCAGTAGCTGCTCTAAGTGTTCGGGATGAGGTGAGGCATGTGCCTTTCCCTGGACAGGGAAGGAGGAAAACACCACTGTCATCTTTAATGGCTCCTTCCTAAGCTCCGCGGTGCATCCTAGTCATTTTTCTGGGCTCTCAGGAAAGATCTGCTACAGGTCTTGAACCATCAGTTCAGCAAGGAGGCTCATAGTGCTCTGCTTCTTGCCTAGCCCGCACATCTCTTCCAGTGCATCAGACTCCAGCACTGGGCATGGGCATGACAGCAGCAAACATCTGCTGAATGTTAAAAGACACTGCAGAAGATGGTCAGAATGGACCCACTTCAGTCAAAGCGATCTAAGTCAATTTTAATCATATTTAAAAATCAGCAAGCAGGAAATGTTGCTTGAGGTCACAGATTTTAACCTCAGTTTATATTTGTTTCTAAGAGAGGGTGAGTCTCAGACTTGCAGGAATTAAGACCTGTTTATTTGCATCTGAACACAGTTCAATGCTACAGGGTTTCTTTTTCTCAGCTGTAAAGTGATGTATATGTAAACAATACTACAGCTGATACAAATCAGAGAGCTGAATGTGCCCAGGATGTTTTCTATTATGTAGGCTACTTTTACTCCACATTTCTTGTGTATGACCCTTGAACATCCATAAAAATGCAGTTTTAAAAAATATAAATGAAATCATGTCTTTATGTGCTACATTAAACTCCCAAACATGATGTCGGAAAGGTTTTCAGAATGCAGAAAAGCACCCAAGACAAAAAACAAAAAGCAAAACAACAACACAACGCGTCTCCTTCAGCTGCTGAACTGAGTCAGCTTTCGAAAGGGATAAACAGCTTGAGCCCAGTAGCCTTTTCTGGGGATGAATGCAACTTCTCTGAAATTCTGGCATCTCAGAGAATTCTTTCTTACGGAGCTGGTTCAGTTCAGAATTTGATTATGGAGAGCCAGCAACGCAAGGGGAGGGGGAGAAGTAAACCTACAACACACTGGGCAAGGCCAGTTAATATTCACAAAAAGCCTGAAGAACAGCCTCAACAGAAGCAGTTCTAGTTGCTTGTATTTTGCAAGACACTCACACTTTGCTGTGCTTTATGTGACTTCAGAATTTCAACATATGCTCTCAGTTCTAATAGGTTTGTTTTACAGCAAAGGGCTTAAATGGGACACGATCTTGAGGGTCTTTTCTAACCTAAATGATTCTATGAAATAGTAACTTAACTACATGAATAAACGCTAAGAGAAAACTTGCACTAAAAGTCTCCTTTAACATTCCAGAAATTTCACCCGCAGATGGTGCACATGAACTGGCAAGAAGAATGCAATATCCCACAGGTCATACAGGGGAGAATACTCTAGCTAGCTTAAATCTGAATTCTCAACAGCAAGGAAGAGGTTGATCAGTGAAATTAGAATTAGGGGAAGTGTTTTCAAAGAACAAAGTAGAAATACCTAAAACTGCAGTTCTGGGGAAGAGAGGTCTCTCATTCAAGTGACTAGTTTCAGCTGAAGTGTAGTTCAGAACTTGCAAGTGAAGGGTTAGTGGTTGTAAGAGGAGTCAGTGGTGTTTAGCATCACTCTGTGTGGCAAAACCAGTGAGAAATCATCCCAGATAGTGCGCTTTCCACTCCAGCCAAGTGAGCAGTTAAGCACATGGCCTCTCACAGCCCTCTGAGAGGCAGATAGGCAGACACTGAACCCTCTTTTAGGCTTCCTGCCAAATGTTGGTTGCTAAAGGGACAGAGATGTCCCTTTAGTAGAAGTGGCAAAGTAAGGTAGATGTATGGTGTGAGTCATTTAGCAGACATAGCTTCTTGATTTAAAAGAAGTAGATGGTAATCATTACGAGCTATCAGCGCAAAATCAGCTTCATACAGACCTGCACAAGGTCTGTGCCCTATTTGTCTTACATACTCCCAAAAAAGCATATTTTCACTTGAGGTCTGGTTTCTCATTTCCTGGTAACCACAGAGCAGTTTCTCTGGATAGAAGCCAAAGCAGCACAAAATGTCTTGCTGGCACTAACATACCTATAGCATTTTGTTTGGAGAAATATAATCTTAGTGATTTAAGGAGAGCTTCAGTTCCAGAAGCAACCATGAGATCAGGCCACTGCAGTGTGAGACTGGTCAAGTGATTATCACAGAACCTTGAACGAACACATGTAAGGGAGCCATTCATGGTAGGTTTGGTTCAGAGAGTAGAGGGCAAGGAAGTGTTCATTAATAAACAGAAGTTTGATACTAGCATTAAGCCCCTCATCAGAAAGAGGCATACAACCAGGTAGCTGTTTTACAGGAACCTTCTGTTTTACAAGAGGACAGAAAAAGCTTTTCAGAATCCTAATTCAAGCAACTATGCACTCAATCAACTGCATCTTCCTGGTTAAAAATGTCTCTGGAAAAATATGGGCAAAGAGGAATTTTTCCTTAACAAAACATGGATTGATATTTTTCCCTTCCAGAAAGCATCTTGGATGCACAAGCATGGGAGATTCTTTCTCTGAAGTACACACATCAAAGTAATTGGTTTTATTTATTTAGCGCTAATTTAGAGTTATATTTTAGTTTGATGGCATGATAAACACGTACTCCAAAGAAAACATTTCCATTAGCAAGGGGAATAACAGCTGTCAAGTCACCTGGGGAGAGAAAAAAGGGTGTTTTCTCTGTAAGACCTTGAGCACTGAACTCAGACCCAGGGATCAGCACTGCAATGGGTTTACTCCACTGTTGCTCTCAGCACACAAATGGAATTGTAGGTTTCTTTTCCAAGGAGTGTCCAGATGGCTCCCACACACTGCAGTTGTGCTCACAAACCAGGTCAGCACAGACAGTAAAAGCTTCAGAAAGGTGCAGTGAAAATTTCACAGAGGAAAGCTTGAACACGGAAGGGCTCAGAAGCATCTCAGAGGAATGAGTTAAGCATCACTTTGAATTGCAGAGATCTCTGTAAACACAAGTGTGAACACACTGTGGTTTTATCGAAATTACAGCTGACTATTCCTGTTCCCAGTTTGGACATGGGTGAGAAAGCAGGTGTTTGGCTCATCTGCAGTGGCAATAGGCAGGCAATTAAACAGAGCTTTTTTTCTCTAGCAGTTCTGGATAGTGCCATCTCTTTCTCCCCATTTTCTTGGGTGGATAACTGAGTAGATTCAACCGCATTTAGCAGCTCCAGTTTAAATGCAGGTAGGGAACTGAAGCACAAAGTCACGCTACCAGTTCTAGCAGAACATTTTGTTCTATTTCAAGGAGCATTTACATTAATTTCCATAGGTACTCTATGGATAGTCAGAAGAAACTAGCAGGAAAGCAAACATCTCTCCAGGAATGACATTAGTCACGTATTCCTAAGCCCAGCAGAGAGGTCTGCAAGAGCCCAGGATTCAGCTTCATCACCTTAAACTGTCTTCTACCACTAGAGAGAAACATGGCTTGGAAGAATAAGTAGTTCATGCTCTTAGCCTGGAAGAACTCTAGTTTTATTTAGGGATTAGTCGCTGTGGGAAGCAAAAGGATGCTGAGCCAACAGGGGAGTCAGCTGCACTCTGAGCTTTACAGCTGCAAGCGTCACTCTCACTTATTCCACTTAGCCAGCAGAATTGGGAGATAAAGGCTCTTTTCTTTGCTGAACACTCAAGACAGCCTTAAGAGCCATAATATCAGGAGAAAGAAAGCCCCATGCAGCCAATATTGCAAGATTTGTAGTGATACAGTCTGAAAGCAGGAACAAGACTACTGTGGCTGTAACATTCTGCTGCAGCCTCCAATCAAGCAGGGATCTCATGAAGAGCTGCCATCAAAGCAAGTGGATTTCAACAGTACCAGCTCAGTCAGATCTATCTTGTAAGGGTATGGGCTCCTCTTTGAATTCTCCCTTGCATTCCTATCAGGAGCAAGGTTTAAGGCCTGGAGCAGTACACTACTGCCAAGACAAAGCAATCATTTTATGCTTATCAGCGGCTGTTATGCATGAAGGTAGAACAGAACTTATCAGCCCTATGCCTCACGCTGAAGGGAGAAGAAATTTAGAATTAGAACACTCTCTGCTACTCCTTTGCTAAATTCAAATAAGGTACTTACTGATACAATTCAAGACCTTCACCAAAAAGAAAGGTGAAGGAGAACATCTCCATTTCCATATTTATAGTTGTCAAGGTAGCCTGCAAGTTCAAGCAGAGGCTGCTTTGGCATGAGGTCGAATAGTCGAGTAGCATCTGGTGCACAGAAGCTAGTATACACAAGTGGCCAAGACCAGATGCAAACCGTAAACCACAGCAAAGAGGAAAACTGCTGGTGAAGTCCAGCTCTTGCTTCTTTGTGAAAAGTGCATTCTTTCCTAGGGCTTGAAAGCTCCACTTTGCACTGGGCATATGCAAAAGCATATTCGTCACCTTGGGAAGTGACAAACTGAAAAGGATCTTCTTGATGGAAAGATAACTTTCCTTCTATTCTTGCAGTGTTTCTGTTTAACTGCATAATGCAGCAATAGTGCTCTCCCACATCACTGATCTCCAGAAGTACAATACAGAAAACCACTTCAACCTCTTGGCATATTAATGGGGCTAGAAATAGCTCCTCTGCAAACAAGCACTGCAGCATTGAGGGAGTTATTCTGTTGCTCATTTGAGATTCAAGCTTTAACCCCTTTATCCTACTAAGGAACTCTACCTTCAGGGGCAGCACTTAACACCCAGCACACTCCCTAAGGCTAAGTGCAGCGCTCCACAGCTCTGCGCTTAGGAAGCACTACCACTTCTAAGGGCTCTCCAAGCTCAAGGTGCCTAAGCTGCTGCTGCAAATAGTGCCCCATAACGACTCCACAGAGCAGTACAGAAGAGGCTGAGGTGCCACACCTGATGTCACCCAGCCACCACTTTGCAGCTATTTCCATCTCTGTGCACAGCCATTGTCACCCTATGTGCCACACACTTTACTCTCTATTTACCTTCAGTGTGCCTGAAGTACTAGTATCATACCCTGAGCAGACATGAGATACTGAACCAGACTTGGCCTCAGCCACGCAGCAGGACACTTCAGAATCCCAAAGTAGAGGTCTAGTAGCCATCAGCCACCACCTTCCTTGCTCCTCAGCCAACCTTCTCCTTTGCAAGCAAGATCTGCATACTCCAAAGCTGAGTGAACAGGACTGAGTTAGTGGCTATGAGCACCACTTCAAGGCCAGGCTTGACGGGGCTTTGAGCAACCCAGTCGAGTTGACTAGGGTCTAGCTGAAGGTCTCCCTGCCCATAGCAGGGGCTTGGAATTGGATGAGCTTTAAGATTCCTTCCAACCCAAACCAATCTGTGATTCTATGATTCATGCACCGCCCGAAGGGCTGCAGGAGGCAGATGCCGTGACCCACTCCGGAAAGGAATAAGCAGGAACAGAGCAACGGGGATTCGGCAGGAGCGGGTGCTGCTGCGCGCTCCTTTCTGCAAGGAGCCTGGGGCTGAAATGCGCTGTTGCCACCTGGTGGCACCAACAAACAGCAAATCAGGTCTGCTCCCAAGCCTGCTTCCGAGCCCCGGGAGCCGCAGAGCCCTCAGACAGCGCGCTCTGCCTGGCGGCGGCGCTGAACAGCCTGCTTCCGACGCGTGGCAGGGAGAGAACAGGGCGCAAAACCCTGAGCTGCTGCAGGCTGAGCCAGCCCCAGGAGTCGGAGAACAGCCCCAGGCTCGTGTACTTACAGACAGCTGCCACACACGCCAGGGACCAGAGGACACCCCACAGCAGGCCGTACCCCAGCGCTCTGCTCAGCTCTCCAAGGGATGCTTGCATGGCCTCTGGTGACAACAGGGCTGCAACAAGTTTCCAAACAGGTACAGAACGATGTGAACCGCAGAACGGTTTGGGTTGGAGGGGACCTTAAAGCTCATCCAGTTCCAGCCCCCTGCCATGGGCAGGGACACCTGCCACTAGATCGGGTGGCTCTAAGCCTTGTCCAACCTGGCCTTGAACACTGCCAGGGATGGGGCAGCCACAGCTTCTCTGGGCATCGTGTGCCAGGGCCTCACCACCCTCATAGTGAAGAACTTCCTAGTATCTACTCTGAATCTCCCCTGTGTCAGCCCAAAGCCATTCCCCCTTGTCCTGTCACTACAGGTCTTTGTCCAAAGCCCCTCTCCAGATTTCCTGTAGGGCCCTTTAGGCACTGGAAGCTGCTCTAAGGTCTCTGTGGAGCCTTTTCTTCCCCAGGCTGAACAAGCCCAGCTCTCCCAGCCTGTCTCCACAGCAGAGGTGCTCCAGCCCTTGGAGCATCTCTGTGGCCTTCTCTTGACTCGCTCCAACAGCTCCACATCCCTCTTGTTTTGGGGCCCCAGAGCTGGCCACAGGGCTGCAGGGGGAGTGTTTTGAGTAATCCGTGTGGTTTGAGTAATTTGTCTTTATTCTGGATGTTTACGCCTCTGCTTTAGCAGAATAAGTAGAGAAGGGAGAAGAAAAGAAAACCAAACAAAAAAGCCAACCAACACTAAAGCAGCTTATGCCTGTGAAAATAATACAATAGAGAAAAAATGACTTTCTAGAAGTGAGAAGAACCCCAACAGCATACACAGACATGTTTGGTTTTTAGCCTCATTTCCCCACAACACGTAATTAACTCTCTGCTGCTTGCCTCTAGCAGAAATACTTCCTTTTTTGTACTTGCTTAACTGACTTCTTTTTAAGCACAGATCTCTTGGAAGCAGTGACTGGGTTTTCTTGCTATGGAGGGGTTGCTCTTAGCACAATGTGCAGGTAGCTTCTGGGTGCAGAAGCCACAATTATATGTATATATATGCACATAGTCAGCGTGGTTGTTCTGCAGTCACAATTGCTAACGCTAAGGAAAAACCAACCCAACAAAAGAGAGAGAACTAGATTGCTAGGAATACAGCACTGACTGAAAAACGGGAGCAAGGAGAGTAAGAAAACACTTCTATTTTCCTTTGGCTCCAGTTGATACATTCTGGGAATTAAAAGGAATTGGTAATGGACACAAATACACATCAACAGTCATGGAGAAGGCAGGGCAGCCTGCTCCCCAGGGACAGCAATTTGTTCCTGCATTCTTTTGGAGCACATTAATAACCCTCTCCCCACACAAGAAAGTTACAGAAATAACTGCTTTACAGCACAGCGGTCATCTCCAGACCTCTGCGTGCAACATGTCCAAACCACAGTGACCAGCCACTGACCAGCATGTGGCTCCTTCAAGGTGGCGCCCAGACCACACACTTCCCATGCAGCCTTTCCTGCCTGCCCATGGATGCTATTGCTACAAGGAAGGCTGCCCATGGGTCCCAGATGAGGAGGAACACCAGCCTACATTTGAATCCCCTCCGACTCCTCTGCTCCTGGGGCAGCTAGAACATCTGGACAGCATTTGTGATTTAAGATGGGCATGCCACGCTAAATCCCACATGCTGATCACCTCTATTAAAGACTTACCCTAAATTCAGCTGACAGAACAACTGAATGCCCCATCCTTGGCAGTGTTCAAGGCCAGGTTGGATGGGGCTTGGAGCAACCTGGTCTTGTGGAAGGTGTCCCTGCCCATGGCAGGGGGTTGGAACTGGATGAGCTTTAAGGTGCCTTCCAACCCAAACCATTCTGTGATTCTATGAATTGCTGTCCCTCCCTGCAGCCACTAGCGGCTCCGCATCACTATTATCTCGACACTGTACTAAGGTCTACGGGTGAGGTTAGTGCAACAGCTTTTTGGTGTATACTCAGACTTGACATATGAATTAACATAAACATTGTTGATGAGACTTTTGCCCTCTTGCCTGATGCCAAGAATGAAACTACCCAGCTAAATTAATGAGTCTCCATGGCTGGAGGTAGAGAGCTGAGCCACTGGGGTGAAAGGACTCATAAGTAACATACGCAGGAATTCACAACTTAGCTCCTGTGTGGGGATTTGTACATGTGCAAACAGTGAATGGTTCACCATTGGTCCTCGGGGCAGCAGAACTGGAACGGAACTCCATTCTCCTTTTCCTGCTTCACCAGGAAGCTTTGATCCTTCTGTCTGCTCCTAGGTCTCAGCCAACGTGTTGTGCTGGAGTAGGGACGTTTAGAAGACACGATCACAGTACTCTGTGGGCCCGGACGGCTGGTCCTGCAGCTATCAACTCAAGCAACCAGGGATTCAACAGGCAAGAAGACGTTTATTGAAAACCCGACAACCGGTCATTTAAACACACACGTATCATCTCATCGCAGGGGCACCCGATACCAGTCCTCCATCTCACTGACGCTTCTGAGGCACCCTGCACCGCTACAACGCCAACGCTGGGAGAAGGGCGATGAAAAGCCCTCGCACCCCGCGCCTCACCCCTCCTGCGCCCGGGAACCCGCCCGCTTTGCACCGCCGGGCTCCTCGCAAAGGGGTGGTGCGCACCGGCCGCCTCGTGCGGTGTCGCGACCCTCACGGGGCCAAGGGGCAGGAGACGAGCTGGCACCGCGACAGGACGAGCGCAGAACGGCTCGGGGACACCCGGCCCCTGGGGGGGCAAAGGGGACCCGTCCCCGCCCCGCCGGGCAGGCCCGGCCGGTGCAGCCCCGCCCGCTCCGCGGTGTCCTCTGGGATGTGTAGTCCCTATCCCACGGGCTCCGCCGCGCTGCGCGCACAGGAGGACTTCCCGCCCCAGAAGCCCCAGCACCAGCGCCCCGCCCTCCCCTTCCGCCACGCCCCCTCCCGCAGCCTGCCGGGCTTTGTAGTCCACAGAGGAGCCTCCGCGGTGTCCGGCACTGCGCGACAACTACGCCTCCCGGCAAGCAGCGCGGCGCGGCCTGCCCCCGCCCCGCGGCCTGTCCCCGCCCCGCGGCCTCTGCCGCGCCGTGTTGTTGCGCCCGGCCCGGCCCGCCCCTCCCAACCCCTCTCCCGGTACCCCCCGCCCCCCCCCCCCCCCCCCGCGGCGGCCGAGCTCGGTGTCCCAGGGCAGCCCGGAGCGGCAGCGGCGTGGCGGTGGCTCCGTGTGCCGGGGTCCGGTATGGCACCGCTCCGCCCTTCGAGCGGGGACTGCTGGCCGTAGGTGCAGCGGGCTGCCCGGGTAGGTGCGGCGGTGCCCGCAGCCGGGAGGACCCCGGGGGCTCTACGGCCCGAGGATCCGCCACAGGAGCGCTGAGAGGGCCTTGCGGGGCGGAGGGAGGCTGTGGACGGGCTGGTATGGTGCGCTCTGAGGAGGCCGTGATGGGGCGGGAGGGTCTGAGGGGACGGGGGGGGGAGCCGAGGGAGGGTGAAGGGTCCGTGAGCGGGGCTAGGGGGAGGCCGTGGGACCACCATGGCCGGGATCGCTGGGGGGGGCTGAGGGGGCCGGGCTGGGCTGAGGTGTCTCGCTGGCTTAGGGCTCTGGTGTTGCTGAGGTGCAGGGGAGCCCTGCGGGGAGGGTTGCTGAGGAACACGGGGTCTGGGGAGCACTGGTGGGGGGTGCCCAGGGGTGGGGTAGGGTTGGGGTTGGGTTGGGGTTCCTGAGGAAGAAGGGGTGCACGGGGCAGCTGAGCTTTGCAAAGTGGGTCTGCTGGGGAGAGTGGGAGCAGAGGGGGGCTCTCAGCGAGAGGGTTCCTGGGGAGCGGTAGGAGGAAAGGGGTGTTTGAGGATAACGTGGGCTGTGCTGGGGAAGATGCTGGGAGCGGTGATGAGGGGATGGTGCTGTAGGGACAGCTGTAGTACTGGGGAGCACACTGAGGTGATGGTGGGGAAAATGGTGCCTGAGGCTTTGTCAGTGTATAGCATTACAGTGAGGTTCCCTGATCTGAAAGGCACGTCTGGAAAGAGCTGGGAAGTAGGGCTTGCGAGGAGGGGCTGGCTTGCTTGGAATGGGCTGGTGGGTTCAAATAGAACTGCAAATTAAGGGCAAAAAGATGCAGGTAGCTCAGTTGGTGAATGAGCTGGGCTCTGAGGATGTCAGGTTAGAGCTGTTGTGTTCTTGCTTGTTGCAGTTGACCAGTGGATGAGAAAGCATCACTTTTCCCCTGTGCTACGACATCCCAACCCTCCCTGATTCTGGAAGAGCGGATGTCTGACCATCCTGTAGGCATGGCTCACTTGAGAGAATTTGCCAGCCAGGTAAGTGGCAATTAAAAATTAGTGTCAAACTCTTGTATCAAGAGCAAACATTCTTTTGCTTGTTCTTGAAAGGAGTTAAAAACAAATAACCAGCAAATCATTTTTTGACACTCTTTATCTCTTTTTTGCACATGTCTCAGCTTACTCCTGTTAGGCAGTTGATTTGTGTCTTATTCCGTGGTGGTGCTGCACTGGTAGTGTTAGGTTGCCAGCCACATAGAAAGGGAATTCTTTCCCCAGTATCATGCCTTTGTCTAAGGTTAACTTTGCTCTTAGGAGGACAGGAGCCATTGGCTCTCTTGAGTATTTTTTTGGAGGGGAAGCCTAGAAATGGGGACAGAAGAGCTGCGTGTGCAGGCTGTGCCAGACACACCTTACTGAAGTGTTCATAACAGCAGCCTGAGAAAACAGTGCTTATAACCTTCATGGGTAAGAATGATATTTGATGCTGAATGTTTAATTCTTCTGAGGGAGACACCAGCCTTGTGGATGTGGTTAAATCCTGTTTGTTGTGATGATGTTTGCACAAAAGGAATGTGGAAGGATGATGTCATGACTAAAAGCTAAACCACATTAATGATATTGGATTGGATTTTCTTTCTTCTGATTTGGCTGTGGGGTGTGTTTGATTATTGGCAGATGTCAGTACTGAATGTGGGTCCTGTTAAACCACGGTTTGTGTGAATTTTGGGGATTTTCCTGTTCTGCTTCTAGGTGTAGCATTATGATACTAAAAACCTTAGCATTTGAGATGATTCTGTCTCCAAGCCTTTTCTGATTTAAAACTGATTTGCAATGCATCTTATTTTGCATGCTGGCTTTCACATAAATTATTTCCCCAAAGTGTGTATGGAATTAAATGCAAATACAGTACCTGAGTGAGTCATTGTACAGGGAAAGAAATGAAAAGGAAAGGCTACTGTCTAGTTAGGGCTGAGAACTGAGTTCTGTAGTTACAGAGGAGGTTGCCCTAAAGCTTTTTGTATACAACATTCACTAACGAAGCTTATCATGGTTCCAGTGGTCTTGTCTCTGATTGATTAAGGAAATGTGAGGCATTTTCAGATTCTGTCATCCCATGACTCTTTATCTGGTCGTGGAACAGGAAAGCAATCTGTGTTGTCCCTTTGTCAGGTCTCTTTAGGACTCCTTGATGGGACCTTGCAAGCTGTGTAACTGAGGCTTGGTGGGAGGGCAGCGGCAATTGGCCTGATGTTCTGTTCAGAGTTCAGGGAGTGGTGGGAAGTGCTGTGAAAATCTAGAGACTAATACTTGGATTGGAATGTCAGAGGCTTGACTTGTCTTTGATTGCCAGTTCTGCTGCTGATCTGCAGGGTTACCTGAGGCAAATCCCCAGGTTGCTTTATGTCTGTGCCTCCATTTCTGTGCCTCAGCTAGTTGGCTCTCTCTTTTCTTGACTCCCCTTTGCTGTGTAAATACAGCACAGTGGGCCTCCGGTCTTTCTGCTAGATGATGTGTTTGTGTTAACTATGTGTAAAGTTCTGATCTGAGCTCTGCTTCTAGTTTTGTTGTTCCTTTTGTGACCTTGAAGAAGCAGTTCAAGTTCTCTAGCTAAGTAATGTTTCCCTCCCTTGAAGCAAAAGAATGCACTCTGTGGAGCAGGTTGGGGCTCAGACAAATTCATGTGTTTCAAAGTGTTGAACTCAAACTTCTTGTCTATACTTCAGAAGTTCAAAACTCTCTCAGGTTTGGCAGTTGAAAAGAGCTGTGCACAGATTTCATAGACACAGGGAAGCTTTCAAACGTTTCCAGATACAAAGCTGATATCCCCAAAGAGAACACAGTACCTGCTGTGGATATCTCTGCTGGTGGCCCAGAGGTCAGCAAGTAGCATGCAGTGTGGGTAAATGAGTGTAGTTATTTCACCTTCTTCTCTAGTCTCCTCTCAAAAGCTATGGATGTCATGCCTCTGCAGCTGGAGGTGGCAGAGCTGCCAAACCCATACTTTCCCCATGAAGCAGCTGGTGTTACTGCCAGGCTTGCCTCAGAACACGCTGCAACTCTTAATTCCTGATGTTTGCAGTGAGTCACTCTGTTTTAAAACATGGCATCACCAGTCGTGATGGCAAACACCCCCACACCTGTCATGACGGAGCATCCTTCTTTCCTGTGCTATGAGATTAGGTCCTGGAGGGCAGAAGTGGAGCACATTACCAGTAGATTGTCCTCATCCCTCTCATACTTATTCCCTCCCCTTCCTGCATGTACAATTGAGATGATGCTTTGTGTGCCCTCCCTCCCAAGGCCTGTTCATGCCCAGCTGAGCCATCTCTAATGTCTGACTGTTCTCAGTGGGGAGAAAGAACACGAGGCTTTTTGCTCCGGAACTGCTGTGTAGCTGACAGTCAACCAAAAAGGTGTGAGGTGGTGACCATCTTTTAAAGGCTTCATGCATTGCAGTAGAAGAAGAATCAGCAGATGGTCAGCTAGCTCTTCAGGCTCTGGCCTGCAGCTCCATTTTGCAGCCCTGGTGGGTTCTGTGAATGTGGAAGAAAGTGGAAAGACCCCAAGCCGGTGAGCAGTTGCACAGTTGACAGGTGCTAATAAGTTGCTTTGGGTTAGCCGTGCTCATTTATGCGGGTGTAATGTTCATTTCGTCTAGATTCTGATACTTTCTGGTAATAAAGTTTTTCAGGTGTGTTTGTAGCTGTGCAGTCACAGAACATGGATCTGCAGCCAGGATGGTTCTCTTAACAACACTGGCACTGAGATCAGTTCATATTTAGAAAAAGGACAGATTGTGCTGGTTACACTCCTCATTGCAGTGTCTCTAATTTATTGGAGTAGGGGTGAGTCAGGCTACACAGAATGCTGCCTTCTCCTGCTCTGCTTCTACTGCTTGAGCCCCCTGAGTGTGGCAGTGTTCTCTTCTGATGGAGCAGTGCTCTTGCAATGCTCTCCATTCCTGGCATAACTGCACTTGTCCTGCTGCCTGGTGAGTGCTGAGGCTTGTGTGCCCATTGATCTGAATGTTTGCTCATCGTCAGCAAATTAGCATGTGGCAGCTTAAATAGGAACCTTTTGAATGGACAGTTGAGCAGAGGTCCTGCAGAGGAGCATAATTTTATCTTATTTTGTCATGGGAATTCAGGGTTGCTTCCACAAAAATGCCAACTGGCAATGCCTCTGCTGGGCAGACACTGACCTGCTTGAACCAGGGATGAGCTGTTTCCTCCTCCCCGTTTACAGAAAGTGAAAAAGATTCCTTAGCAGACTCTGGTCCTGCAGCAAGCATCTAGGAGCATGTAACCATGCCTGGAATGACTCTTCCACTTTGCCCGTACTAGGTTCTGGCTGTTGCTAGGTATGACTTGTGTGATTTTTGGCAACTCTGTCAAGGACTGCACATCCTCAGGCCTTCCACAGAGTCATACTCTTGCCCTGCCACCTAGGCTCTGAAGCATTTCCAAATCAGTTTTGAGGTGACAAGTACTGGGGTGGTAAATCCAGTACTTACAAACAAAGGTTCCTGTTCCAGTTTAGTGTGGTAGTTCTCTCTCCTTTTCCCCCCCAGAGTTATATCATCTTCCTGAGTCCCCTGGGCAAAGTTTCCATGTGCTTGTTAGGAAGGTTTGATTCCTTCACTTTGTTCCATAGGAAATGGGATCAACTGACATCAAAGTATGGAAGCTTGATTATAAAGCTGTCTGTCATTACAGAGCTCCGTACATAAAATAGTGGCTGTCCCAAAACCTGCCTGCAGTAGCCGGTGTTCTTCTGTTTGATGTTGCGTTCTTGACAGATCAGTCCTGATTCTTTGATGTGCCATGCTAGCGTGAGGAGGGACACAGTAACTTACACCTTGTCATTTCTTTTCTCATGGCAAAAATACTTACATGGGGGAGGAGGAAGGTTTTCTCGCAGGGTTGCTTCCCTGCAGGATTCATGTGGATAGTTTTTTTTTATCAGCTGAGCCAGGTACTTCTAGGAGATGACCCTCTTGTTCTCCCTTCTCCCTGATGTGTGATGGTGGCTGCTATGATGAGCCACATTTTTATGGTGCAGTAGTGACTGTGCAGGGTAACACCTGGGCCACCTTGTTGCCCCTTCCTGTAAGTTGGTTAGGAGGTGGAAACTGCTTCTGGCCTCTCGTGAGCCTAGACTAGCCAGACTGTTCTCCCTGTGCTGCAGTCATCATTCTTATGTGGTCTCCTGGCATTTCTCAAGCTCAAATCCTCTTCCTTGCCACCGCCTCCCTCTTTCCAGTCCCTCTCATGTATCTCCAGTTGCTTTCATCTCTGCATATCCCCTCCAGTCTGTTCCAGTGCATTTATTCAAAGTACAGCCTGTTTCAGTGTTGCCATGGATGCGCAAGGATATTTGGTTATCCTTCTGTATCTTGGACTGGAATACATGGGGAAATCCTGTTGAGTGAGCTGACTGTAAAGCTCATTCTGGGCCTGGCTTATTCCATATAGAAATGTACGGGGTGCAGAATGCAAACAACCTGTAATGTCTGACTGGCTTAATCATTAAGCAGCACGTGGGGCTGCTCAGTGATGGCTCTGCTGCTGGAACCTGGTGTTAGATGGAGGAATGCAGCTCCCTGTTCTCAGATAAAATATCTGCCAGCTCAAGGTCCTCACAAGGGAGCGGTGCTCTGGGTGACATGTTGGAGGTGAGACTGAGATGTTCTGGGTGTGGGAAGCTCACTGTAACGGCTTGGCTGCCTCCTGGGCCAGGCCATGTTTTACAGGTTGGTTTTTTAATAGACTTGTTTTTAAAGAAGACAGACTAATCACAAAGAGCCTTTTAGTGGTGAAGAGCCTGAAGCAGAGCAGGACATCCTGGTCTGCAGCTGGAGAGAATGAAATAGCTTCAGAAAATGATTCTGATTTCTTCCCTTTCTTGTCCATACTCGTCTTAATAAACAGTTAACTTTGAAGCTGCTGTTACAGAGTCAGTATGCCTCTGATGATTGTGTCAGTAGCTTCCCCGCTAATGTGCTTATCTAATGAGGGAAATGCTGTTTGCTTTTGCATCTGGGTGTGCCAGCCAGAGGAGAGGCTGTTCCAGAAAAGCAGGTCTGCAGACTGGATGTCCATTCAGCTCTCGTGTCCCCTCTGGGGCAAGCAGGTGCTCCTTGCTGCTGACCTTCCAAAAGACATGAGGCTCCCTGTGCAAACATCTGAAGAGAGCTGGGCCTGATGCTGCCTGGAAATCAGGCTGCGGAAGAGAAGGCAGCTAATGTGAACTGGTCTTTATATTACTGTAGTATTTCACCTTCTAGACAAGTCGGAAAGGGTTCAAATCTTTCAAATCATTCCATTCTTCAAGTGCAGGAAGGCAGACTAGGGAAACATTTCTGTGAACTTCTATGGCTTCTTGCTTGTGCACATTTTCTCATCTGGCTCTTCAAAAGAAGGCTGGTTCTGGTACACCTTTGCCTGTCTTTTTATTCCAGTGTGAACAAGTGCTTGCTCATGGAGCTGCTTGGGTACCAATTTAGTGCCTGGAGTTGAGCAGTCTTCTCCCAAAGGAGCTGACATTTTCCATAGAGATACTTGCTGACATTCTCCTTCTGGGCTTCTCTCCCCTTCTTCTCCTACTATGGGCTGTAGGGGCAGAAAGCCCATCCAAGAGGTTTCTTGAGTTCTAATCTTGGATGTGTTTCTCAGCATGTGAAGACCTTTTAGGATATGTGAGTTTTGGATGAATTAAACAACACAGTAGATGCACAAATAGGGAGATGAGCTGTATGTGTGTGCATGGCACTCTGCAGGCTGCTGTAGGACTTAACGGGCTTCTCCTGTCTCTGCTTTCTGGTGTAGCACTCCAGGGTTGATCCCGAGGAACTGTTCACCAAGCTGGAGCGGATCGGCAAAGGATCGTTCGGTGAAGTGTATAAAGGGATTGACAATCGCACCAAGGAGGTAGTTGCTATCAAGATCATTGATCTGGAAGAGGCTGAGGATGAAATTGAGGACATTCAGCAGGAGATTACAGTGCTCAGCCAGTGTGATAGTCCCTACATCACCCGGTACTATGGCTCCTACTTGAAGGTAGGGCAAAGCTGTGGCAATTCTCTTGCCAGCAGTTTGGGAATGGGGTGGGCTTCTCTGTGGGTGCTGCAGCTGATAGTAGCATGCATCACTGCAGAGTGTGCAAACTGTGAGTGTCAGTGTGGGAGCAGGCACTGCAGTGGCTCTGCTCACTGTGTGTATTTGGTCTTAATAGGAGCCTGGGCTTTAAGACACTTGGTCCCAAAAGCAGGCAGTGCGCTGGGTAGAAGATTATTTGTTGAAAAAGCTGACCTCTCCCTGGTTTGACCATTCTTGAAAGGAAATTTGTGGAATACTTTTCCAATATACCACAGTTTTAAGGGCTTTATGCCTGTGGAAGGAAGTGGAGTTTGACGCTGTACTTTGTGATCCCAGGGGAGGGCCACGAGGATAAGTGGGTTGGAGCACCCGCTATATAAAGAAAAGCTGAGAAAGTTGGGGCTGTTCAGCCTGGAGAAGAGAAGTCTGCATGGAGACCTCATAGCAGCCTTCCAGTATCTGGAGGGGGCCTACAAAGATACCAGAGAGGGACTCTTCATCAGGGACTTAGTGATAGGATAAGGGGTAATAGGTTTAAACTTAAACAGGGGAGATTTAAGTTGGATATGAGGAAGAAATTCTTTACTGTGAGGGTGGTGAGACACTGGCACAGGTTGCCCAAGGAAATTGTGAATGCCCCATTCCTGGCAGTGTTCAAGGCCAGATTGGACAGAACCTTGAGCAATCAGGTCTAGTAGAAGGTGTCCCTGCCAGTAGCAGGGGGCTGGAATTAGATGATCTTAAGGTCCTTTCCAGACCAAGCGATTCTGTGATTCTGTGATCTTGTGATGATCATTTCATCAAAAATCATGAAAAGAATAGGAACTGATTCTTTGGAGGCAGACTGGTACCACTTGCATTGAGAACAGGTTTAGGAATTCCAGCAGAAGCCGTTAGTAGTGAGGACCAGAAGAGGTATCTGCATGCCAGCTGCTGGAGGGGCTGAGTCTGTAGCAAACAGCTCCTGAGCTCTATGGATCCTGATCCATGCACATTTTTCAAAGGCTGTAATGCATGTTCTCAGCCTTGAGCTAAAAACAGCAAGCAAGCTGAGGCTTCATGGATCTGTGGCTTATCTTCTACCAGGACCCTGTGAACCTCAGTCTGGAAATCTTTTCTCTGACGAGTAAGAGAGCGTCTTGATGATTGAACCCTTCAAGCTGGCAGGTCCATTGCTGTAATGCTGGATCATCAGAAAAGACAGAGCTGGGAGCTCCCTTCTTAAGCCTCCGAGAGCTGAGGTGTTGTGGATTGTGTACAGGCCTACTGATGTGTCTTGCTGCCTCTAGGGTCTTTGACTTTTCTGTCTGGTTTTAGTATTGTTTTTGATCTTGATTTGTGCTCTGGTTTGCAGGGCACTAAGCTCTGGATAATTATGGAGTACCTAGGAGGAGGTTCAGCCCTGGATTTGGTAAGTACGTGGTAAGCTTTGGACCATGAAAAACATTGGCTGAAGCCTTGGTTTGTGAAATGCCCGTAAGCCAGACACTCACTTGCCGCGTACCATCTCTTTGACAGCCATGTTCCTGCAGGGTATGTAGTGCAGGACAGACACACTGGTTATGCATATTCTTGAACAGCAGAAAGATTTGCATGGAGCTCAGCTGTCAAAGCACTGTTCCCCAGTGTGCTCTGCTGCTTTACAATAGGAAGATCCAGTGAACTGAAGCGTAACAGCAGTCGGTTGGTTTTGAGTAGTGCAAATCCATACGTTACCTAATAAGAATCCATGGTGTTGTTCAGTGCTTGCATGGCATCAGGCTCAGCAGGGACCTGGTCTGTAATCCGGGTTCTCAAGTGTTTGATGATACAAATGATGTCTAACGAGTTACCCCAGATTTTAAGGGAATACAGATGCAGAATAAACACAGGAGTGAAGTTCTGCTGTTCTGTATTCTGTCACAGGATCTTGGCTTTCTCCTTAGGACAATAAAGCCTGTTTTTCTGGAGCAGTAACTAAGGTCATGTAATGAAAACTGCTGAGCCTGCACTGACTTGAGGAAAAGTGTATTGGGGGGGGGCTGTCATCAGCAGAAGTCATCATAGTGTGAGAAACTCAATTATTGCACTAAGAAGGCAAGACTTGTTGAGAGGAGAACTGATGGAAAGGAGAACTCTGATATAAGACTTCACAGCCAGAGGGTAGAAGTTGTCCTCTGGGCTGTTGCAGTGGCTAAAATTCAGTTCTTGCATGCTGGCAGAGAGACTTGAACAGGAGAAACTGTTAAAATGTTCTGTTCACCAGAGTATTTCCAGGCCAAAGCTGGAGATGAGCATCCTGCTGTTTGTCTAGGAAGCCTTTAATAGACTAATAGAAAACCCCCAAAGATTTTTCTATTTAATGTTGCCAGGTGCCGAGTCCAGCATTCTGCTTGCAGAATGAGCACCAGGCCTGCAGTAGGTGCTTCCTGCTGAGTGTGACCTGCTCGGCCAAAGTTTCCAGGAAGCAAACTGAGAGGCTGGAAAATCCAAGGCATCCATCACCCTCTTTTAAGTAATCTTTCTGCCCTTTATCAGCTGAAGCCAGGACCCCTGGAGGAGACTTACATAGCTACTATCCTGAGAGAAATCCTAAAGGGTTTGGATTATCTACATTCTGAGAGGAAGATCCACAGGGACATCAAAGGTAAGCAATGGAGAGCTCAGCTCTCCTTCTTGTAAGGGATGTTACTAATATCAGATTTAGCAGTATTGTACAGCAGTAATCTGAGAAGTTTCAAAGAGTTTCTCAGTGCTGCTTTCACCGTTGGGTGGCTTGTTTCTGAATCTGATGCTTTTCCTTTTATTGCAACTCATGGTTTTCATGTCTTTAGGGTTTAGAGTAACAGTAAGGATCTGTAGCTCTTCTCTGGTATTTGCAGTTTGGGCAGGCAGGGGACTAAAGGAAAGGAAATGAAAGGCATGCTCACATACTAGCTGACTGTTATGTCTGGACAGTTGCTTTACTGCTGGACCGCAGGCGTGTGTATGCTGATTATAACTTACTGTGAAGGTGAGCTGTCCTCATGCAGGGTTCACAGCACTAGAAAATCAGGGCAGCTTGTGTCGGCTTATCCTATTCCTGATTTTCATAGTCATTGGCTGTATGCAGTGAGGGGAGACCTGGCATCTGTCTCCCAAAGAGCGGTCTACGCCAAGCACAGAGCATCAAAGGACAGCAGGGGGGTGGGAGGACAGTGCTGTGAAGATGTGGCTAGTGTTGGATGCTGACTGCTCTGACCCTCTGCAGGAGGGGATGTGAACAAGCAGAGCAGAGAAACCTCATGCAGGGGGCATATGTTGAAAAGATTCTGTTGCGTGTGTGAGGCTGCACATTTCTAGCAGGTTTCTAGCTGTGCAGGACTGCTGGCTGCCAGCAGAGTGGGGAAATGCTGAAAGCTTGTAGGTAAGGTCTGCCTCAGAACGAGAAGTCCTACAAAAACCCCTCAACCCAGACCTGCACAATATCACTGTCTTAAGCTGAGTGAGTCAGGAGCAGTACAAGACTAGGACTTGAGAGCTCTTTAGAAGGATCTGCTGTTTAACCTGTGCTGATGCTACTCTGAAAAAGAAATAAGACCTTTTGAAGTATCTTGCTGCCCTCTGGTCTTTGTGTGGCCAGGGACCACATCTAGCAGATTGTGTGGCCCTTCACGTCTACTTCTTGCTGCTACTCTAGAAATATTTCCTTTCTGATCCAGCCAAGTGTAGGAACTTGTTCCATGTTACCCAGCAGAGGTAAATTCTGAGCTGAGGGTTTTCACTGGGGCAAAGGAGGATATCACAGAAGGTCCATTCTCAGTATTCAGTTCTGCATGGGCTGGACATGATTCAGACTTAATGCTTATTTGTGTGAACAGCTGCCAATGTGCTACTTTCGGAACAAGGAGATGTGAAACTGGCTGACTTTGGGGTGGCTGGACAGCTGACGGACACACAAATCAAGAGAAACACCTTTGTTGGGACTCCATTCTGGATGGCGCCAGAGGTCATCAAACAGTCTGCTTATGACTTCAAGGTGAGCTGGGAGCAGGAGGATTACTACTTGGTGCTACTTTATATAAGATGATGCTAGGTTTAATACAGAGGTTAGAAGTGTTGCTTATTGCAAGAATGATACTTTCCTGTTATGGTTCAGGATCTGTTGGAGAAGTTTGTCTGTTGGACCTGAAACACCTCACCTGATTTAATGTGATCAGCCCTGCAGCTGTGCTAGAATTGCATGCTCCCATGTTGCAGAGTTGCTCCCTGCTGTTCTGTGCTGTCACTATTCTTGCTCTTCTTTCAGGCAGACATCTGGTCCCTTGGAATTACAGCCATTGAACTAGCAAAGGGAGAGCCTCCAAATTCCGACTTGCATCCTATGAGGGTTCTCTTCCTGATCCCCAAAAATAACCCTCCAACACTTGAGGGTCACCACAGCAAGCCCTTCAAGGAGTTTGTGGAAGCCTGCCTCAACAAGGATCCTAGATTTGTGAGTATTGCTGTCTACCGGTGAATTTGGGTCAAGTAGTGCAGAGGTCAAAGACTTATTTAGCAGAAGACCTTTTGGTGCTAGGTTTCTGGAGAGAAAGAAGTACTGAGCTTACAGTATGGACAGGCAAGCCTGGCAAGAACTGAAATCAGTGCACTTGCTTGGTTAGTGTGCAGAGATGGTTACATGTAGCATGCTTTCCTTATTTGCTCCAGAGGCCAACAGCTAAAGAATTGCTAAAGCACAAGTTCATCACACGCTACACCAAGAAAACCTCATTCCTAATGGAGCTGATAGATCGATTCAAGCGCTGGAAATCAGAGGGCCATGGAGAAGATTCCAGTTCTGGCGATTCTGATACGTATGTACATGCTCTGCATGGAGGAGTGCCCTGCTCTATACCCTTCGTGCCCTGGGGTAGCCTGCATCAAACAGCTTGGGTTCTTTTCTCCACCTGGGTTGGAGCTCTTACAGTAGCTCAGGGGGAAACATGAGAGCATCTGTTTATGGCAGTAGGTGACTGCTGCCTGAAGAAACAGGCTGTTACCCAGTATTCTATTCTAGTATTAATCTGTGGAGCCTCTTTTCTTAGTGTATAGAATCAGAAGTACTAACAAGAAACATCTAATCTGTGCATAACTAATAACCAAGGCTCGTTGCCTGTATTTTATGGACATCCAGTTAAATAAAAGACCTGCAGGGTTTAGTAACTGTGGCAACAACTGTGATTGTGTGTTTGTGTATTCATGGGTAGAGTGCTCTGCTACTGATGTGGAGGATGAGCTTTGGGTGAGGAAAGGGCACTTCGTTGCCAAGCTGGTGTTGCAGAGCTGCTCTTTGCCTGTAGTGGGAGGACTCAAGTGAGCAGTGAGTCTGGGAGGTTAGTTTGCAACGTTTAACCCTAACCCCTCAAATTGTGAGCTGTGTTGTCTTAAATTCTCCTAAATTTAACTCGCACTTTAAACTGTGTTTGAGCTGGCTAGAACAGAAAGGTGGTTGTGGTGATTTAGAAACATGATGTAGTAGTTAGCTCATGTCTCTGGTGCTCTGTGTGGGCTGTAGGGACAGAAGCAGTTTCTTCTTAGGATTTTTTTCTGGAAAAGGGAAATACTTGGAGCCCTGTGGTGGTACGACAGGCAGGTGAGGGGGAGCTTGTGACTATGGGAAGGCATGGGTAAAACACCCGGTGTGTGGAGTGAGGCTTATTCTTGATTTTCTCCTTTTCATTTGCAGTGATGCAGACACAGAGGATGGAGACCAGGGTCCAATCTGGACATTCCCACCAACTATTCGCCCTAACTCCTTGAGCAAGCTGCACAAAGGAATGGCTCTTCATGGTTCCCAGAAGGTCTGTTTGCTGTCTGTTCTTTCAGAAGTGGACTGAACTAATACAAGTTTCAGAGGGTCTCGGGGAAGCTACCAGTCACTTGTGTTCTGTCTAAAATCAACTGTAGTGTGGCATCAAAGGCTAGTACCCAAGACCTGCCTCTTCCACATCGTCAGGGTACTGCAGTTTGTGGCTTTTCTGAGATCTGGTGAGGGGACTGCCATGAGATGCTGTGAATTTACTAAAGACTTTTTAGTTTGTGTGCTTTAGGAGCCTTTCTCTGCACTTGTAACTTCTCATCTTGCTTTCTAGCCTGCTGAGCCCATCAAGAGGCAACCGCGGTCACAGTGTCTCTCCACGCTTGTTCACCCAGTTTTTGGGGAGGTGAGTAGAACCTTCATGGTGTCTGTGATGGTTGGAGAAGAAGAGATACCTGACATGGATCAGTAAATGGGAAAGATTTAGGGAAGGGAGGTGCAGTGAGGTACCTAGTAGGATTAAGGGACTATGAAGTACTTGTGCCTCTGTTCAGAGGTTTATACTGAGGTATGTTGGGAAAGTAAGTATGTCCCTGGAGTGTCTTCTCCAATACACTTGTGTTCCTAGAAGTATAGCACTACTGTGTTGTCTTCTGGTGAGGATACGGTAGAGGAGTACCTGTTCTGTATCTGTGTTAGGTTTGCTAATGCCTTGACTCTGGACACTGATGTCCCCAGCCTCTGTGGCTGAAGTTCAGCTCCTGTTAGGGCAGGCAGGTACTGGAACTTGCCTGTCACTACATGTTCCCTGCCCTCGTGCTATGTGCAGTTCTCCACAGCAGAGTCACTGAGGGGAATGTGGGTGGGTAAGAGCAGGAGTTGGCTTTGCCAGTTACTAGGCCATCTTCTTGATTTGTATATGCCTGCTATTACTGGCATACCAAGGCCAAGGAGTTACCTACCTACCATATGGCCTGTGGCAGGTAGACTAAGAAACTGTGTTTGGAAAATCCACCCTGTTTCCTTGCCTCGTGTTCTGGGTGGGGATGTGGAATTAAAAGCTACCATTAATGATGATGATGGGATAGTGCCTGTATCAGCAGAGAGCTGAATTGTCTTTCCAGCTGGGTGATGTTTTAAGGGAGAAGAGGATAATCATAAGGAGGCTACTGCCTGTGGGCTTCAGCTGCTGTTTCCAGCAGGAGTGTGGGAGAGTGTGGGAAAGGAGGTTCTGCTTCAGAAGGAATCACTTGCAGAAACACTGCATGTCAGGGCTCTTTTCTCGGGGTGCTGGGTCACAGAGACCCTTTCTTTGGTCCTGATTACTTGCTCTTTTCTGGATCCTGATGCTATTCCAGGGGTGGTCCAGCAGAGTGCTGTGCTTTTTCAGGGATAGTCTCTGGACTTAAATCTCTCTCCTCAGGTCTAGTGCTATGTGGAAAGAGGGTTTGCTGCAAGGCAGAAAGCAGAGCTCATTCTGAAAAGCGGGCTGCTGGGACAGCACACCTTTAGAAACTGAGACTTTAGCTAAGCAGCCTCTTCTGTACTCCACTGGGCCTGGCTTCCAGAGGTTGGAGCATAAGACACGTGCTCTGGGTCTTGTAGGCCTGGGCCTATGAGGTAGAAGTGGATATAAATCCCATTGGTTTCTGATGCAGGCAGTTTGTTCGTGCAGCATAACAACTGATACCTGGTTCTCAGTCCTTTCGGTTTAGGAGCCTCCTGGGGAAGGGAGTGCTGAGCTGTGAGTTCCTGAAACCAATGAGTGCTTCTTCATGCTTCTCCTTACCAAGCTTGCTGCACCAGTTCCAGGCAGGAAGTGCCCGCTTGGACCTTTCATTTCTGTTGGTTTGACTCCCTTGCCCCCGATTTGCTGATCCTCCTTTCCTTTCATTAGACTTCCCTGCCAGGTTTCAGTAAACCTGGCACATTTTCACCTCTTTCTAGAAAACGCTTGAAGCTGGGCTTTGTAAATTGAAATCTTACTGAGATGCTGTTCATCTTTTCTGTGCCTTCCCTGCATGTGTATTATTGGAGTTGATAGGCTGAGGAAGTTGGGGCTGTTCAGCCTGGAGAAGAGAAGGCTGCGTGGAGACCTCATAGCAGCCTTCCAGTATCTGAAGGGGGCCTATAGGGATGCTGGGGAGGGACTCTTCTTCAGGGACTGTAGTGACAGGACAAGGGGTAACGGGTTAAAACTTAAGCAGGGGAAGTTTAGATTGGATATAAGGAGGAAATTCTTTCCTGTTAGGGTGGTGAGGCACTGGAATGGGTTGCCCAGGGAGGTTGTGAGTGCTCCATCCCTGGCGGTGTTCAAGGACAGGTTGGATGAAGCCTTGTGTGGGATGGTTTAGTGTGAGGTGTCCCTGCCCATGGCAGGGGGGTTGGAACTGGATGATCTTGAGGTCCTTTCCAACCCTAACTATTCTATGATTCTATGTTAATATTGAAAATGACCCACGGTGCTCACACAGATGCGGGCAACTGCAAATCTAGAAGCCCGTTTGCCCTTCCTGGGCAGGGAGGAAAGGTAAGGTATTTGGGCCTGAAGGGCCAAGCAGTGAATAAAAGCCAGCGGAGAGGCTTTGTGCAGGCCCCCTGCTAACCTCCAAGGAGCTCTTCTGCGGTGGGAAGTGACAAGATCAGACTGCTCACATCACAGGTTGCTGTCAGTGGCTTGGTTGATAACAGACTGGCACCTTACCTGCAGGACCTGTGTCTCATTTGGCTCTGGGGCAGGCAGTCTGTGATCAGGTAGACGTCAAATCAAATCCTTCGCTTCGGCATCACAACTATTTTTGGCCTAAGAAATCTGTATCCTTGATGTGTAATTGAGTTGCCCTCCATGCCTCTTCCCCTGCCCCCACTGCTGCAGGAGCAGAGGCAGAGTGAGTTACTCCCCCAGCTGAGGCTTTGTGTTGATGAGCAGCTGCCCCACTGAAGAGGCAGCAGCTCTTTGTGACTAGGAGCCATTTGCTTCCAGTGGGTGACATGGAGCACAGGGACAGTGCAGTTGGGATTAGCATTCACATTGTCCTGCTTTCTGTACCATGGAGAAAAGGTGAGCTCCAGCAACAGGAAAGGCTGATCCTAGAACTGCAGGCAAAGAACTGCGAGGCTTATGTAAAGCCCATTAATCAGCATAGCCTAACAGGAGCTTAATCAAACTTGACAGTGGTAGCTGGCAGATAGTGCTTGTTCCACAAAGGGTTTTCATCTCTGTTCAGCTCACTGTGCAGTGATGCACACTAGGGAAGGGGTTGCCACATGAGCTGCTTGTGTGAGAAGCTGGGGAAATGCTGCAGAGGATGTGGCTGGGTTTTCCAGTGACAGACTCCTTCAGGCTCAGCATCAGTGACCCGTCAGGAGCTCCTTCGTGACAGAGGTTTACCTATTTCAAATTAACAACTGGAACCACGTGCAAGCAGACCTGTGGCTGGTGAGGCCTAGTTTTGGCATGCACTGACCATGATAATGCAGCTTTTCACCTAGGTCAGATGCTGCATGTGGAGGTCTTGCTGCAGGGGTTTCCTTCCTCTATCCCTCTGGAAGGGTCTGTCCTGGGGAGGAGTGGCTCAAAATCCATAGTGTGCCTCTTCCTCCCAGTCACTAGAAGCAAGTCAAGCTTTGTTGTTGTTACTCAAAGTGGTGGCAAGTGGCCCCTGGTGTTAGGGTATTTTCTGCCCTGCCTGTCTGCAAGCCTTTAGCCTGGGTGCTAAGTTGTCATTAGCAGCAAAGGTGACTGTACTGGTTCAGATGCAGCAGAGTTCTTTGTTCTGTTACGGGTTTTCAGGGCTGTTGATCCATTTCTAGTATTGTTTAGTTAGTTTAAAAGTACATGAAGGCCTGTTTGTTAAGGACTTTAATTGTTATTAGTACCTGGAGGAAAGTCTGAACTCCAGACGTTGGACTTCATCTTCTTGACCTACGAAAAGAGCCCTTCTTGATTGTATTCAGAAGAATCCTTATGCCCTTCTGCACCCTTGTGGAGTCACACTACAAGGGAAAGGGACTTAAAGTCTGTCCTGCAGTGCTTGATCAGTGCTTTTCTGAGATAAGGAACTAACGCACTGTTTCTGGGTTGCAGCTTAAAGATAAGCACAAGCAGACTGGAGGCAATGTGGGAGCTATGGAGGAGCTGGAGAACGCCTTTAGCTTGGCTGAGGAGTCCTGCCCAGGCATCTCTGACAAACTGATAGCACACATGGTGGAACGGGTACAAAGGTGAGTGTCCTCTGGGGTGCGACCTGGGCTGGAGCGGGCAGTGAACCGATCCATGGTCAAAATCTGGAACTGAACATTCAAGACAACCAAAAAGTGAATGTTGATGACAGGGGTCTATTAGGTCAGCCAAGTCACTTCTGACTGCTTTACATTTAATGAAGCAGTTCTTCCTGCCTCAAGTCCTTTTGCACACTGAACAGGTTTCTGTAGTGTAGACGAATGTTGCAGAGCACAGCAAGGTGCTGCTGTTCACCTTCCTCTTGCAGACAGTCTGAGAGAGCTGGGCTTTTTCAGCCTGGAGAAGAGAAGGCTTTAGGGAGTCCTCATAGCAGCCTTCCAGTGCCTAAAGGAGCCTGTAAGAAACCTGAGGAAGGACCTTTTACAAGGGCCTGTTGTGACAGGACAAGGGGGAATGGCTTTGAGCTGACAGAGGGGAGATTTACATTAGATTTAGGAAGAAATTCTTCTGTGTGAGGGTGCTGAGGCCCTGGCACAGGGTGCCCAGAGAAACTGTGGCTGCCCCATCCCTGGCAGTGTTCAAGGCCAGGTTGGACGGGGCTTGGAGCAACCTGGTCTGGTGGAAGGTGTCCCTGCCCGTGGCAGGGGGTTGGAACTGGGTGAGCTTTAAGGTCCCTTCCAACCCCCTTCCACTCTGATTCTAAGACATACATTGTGTGTGTGTATACATATATGATGTCGTGCTAGTCCCATTACTCAGGCAGCAAGGACTATGCAAAATATCATAAGATCACTTCTGGAATAGGGAGTATCTGTTTCATTGCACGGAATGTGCTTCACAGCACTACGTGCAGCCAGTCACTCTGCTTGCACAGCTTCAGGTAGCAGGAAAGGGTATTTTTCCTGGAGTGAATTACTTCCTAAACCAGTGAAGGAGTATAGTCTAGTAGAATTAATTCTTTGCTGCTCAGCAGGTGCTGCATCAAAATTGCCTCCATTACTGGCACCAAGTTCAGTCACATCCATGCAGGCAGCAATGTCAGATCCTGATCACGCATTTCTCAGGCTTTATTTAACACTAATGTGACTCACGTCCCTTTCACAGCAGGCTGTCCTAAATCTTGCCCTTTTCTCCCTGGCCGAGAAACTTAATATTTGCTGCCTCACTGTTTAGAAGGCTGGAAGTATTTCGCTATACATATGACCAAAGGAGCCATTCTCTGCTCTGGTTGCTAATGTAAATGCCAGCCAAGCTTTACAGTCTTTACACCCCTGAGCTTGGGCTTTCTAAGCATTTATTTCTGATGGGTTTATGCTGGTGTAGTTTGTGTTGTAGCTCAAGTATCTGTTGGATGCTGTCAAGCAAAGAAGAGCCTTAGATACCAGGCACTGAAAATACCGGCCATTCTTTAGGGCTTCTAAGTTATCCAAGCTCCCAAGCAAATATGCTATGGGTATGTTCATATCCCTCATCTAATAATCACTTAAAGGTGGAAAGAGAACACTCTTGTCTCTTCTGATTGACCCCCAGAGGTCACAGAAAATGTCCTGGTGATGCCTGCAAAAACTTTAGCCTCTAACTGAGCAGGAGGTACTTGTAGATGTGTTCTGGGTGACTGCAGGGCAGCTGTTGCGGTATCATTTGCTTCTACCAGCCTAGAAATGGCATTACTGGATGGTGCAAAGGGCAAGACACTGGGGTTTTGTTTTGGAGGCCTGCAAGAACCCAGAAGCCTTGGTTAATTTCTTCTTGTAAAACACCAGTGCTCAAAATTTGTTAGCCTAAAATTAGGTCTTAAAAGTCAGCAAAACCCCACCACACCTTGGCTTCTTGTTAAACGGCTTGGGTTTAGTTTCAAGACTTCTTTATGTAGAAAACTGTCAGTGGTGATGGGAGTGGGGAAAACCACATCCACTTACCCCTTCACCTGCAGTTGCATGGGTCCGTGCAGTGCGTGGGGCTTGCAGTGGACAGCAGTGCCCAGTTCCATGTATTATTCCTTCCTGCAGGTTTTCACACAGTCGGAACCACCTGACCTCTGCCCGCTGACACCGACATGCCCTGCTGCTGGTTTGAGGGGGGAAGGATTTTTTCCAGCTTCATAAGAACTACATCTCTAATCCAGACCACCATCTGCTGTTGGATGCAACATTGTGTTACGGACTCCAGGACATTTCAGAGCCTCCATATTACACGTTTTCATGATAACCCAGGGTGGGGTTTGCAATGCAAGTACAATTTAGACCTTTTGCAGAACCCAAGATGGGTGGTCTAATTGTTTTTACAATGTAATCAATGCAGTTTTTAATTGTTTCCCTATGGATGTATCCATTTTGGCTTGGTTTGATTCACAGCTTGTTACTGGTAAATGCCCAGCTGCTGGAAAAAGAGGGAGATTCTCTTCCATTAAGGTATATTTTAAAGGCGAGTCCAATGGTTTTAGCCTCCTACGCTTCCTAAAAAAGTGTTTGTGAGCAGTAATGTGTATGTGCAGGTATGTTTGGAAGCTCTTCATGCATGGAAAATTTCCGTGCCTCTGGAAGTTTGAGCAGCTCTCCAGTTGTTCGGGAGGTTTGCTTCAATTCCTTCACACACTAGTAGTGAAATGCTGTCAAGTACAGCAGCAGCTGAGCTAATCCACGGCTGCTCTTTCCCAGCGTGTCCTTTCACAGGAGGATGGGTTTGCTGACTGTACTTTTTTTGGCTCTGGGACACATTTTGTATTAGGCTTCGGTTCACCTCATTCAGGCAACGGCAGAACTTGCCTTGGGTCTGCAGGGACTGGAAGGCAAAGTGGTTACACTTGTTTTGGGAGCTTGTGGAGTTCCTTTTCTTGGTGCTTTCTGCAACTTGAAGCAACTAGATACGCAGTGCTAAGTCTCTAAGTGGAGCAGACACCCTCTGTGCATGCACAAATGCTGCAGAAGGGTTAAAAAAAGGGGGCAGGAAGGGACACAACTGCCGAAGATGCTGACAGGGCGTCAGTTTAAAAGGCAGCTTGCCACTGAGGCAAGAAACCTGTCCTCTACAAAAAGGTATCAGTTGGATGGCTAAGCAGCAACGGTATCTGTGTGGTTGGGGGTTCACAAACGCTTCCATCAACTTTCCCTTCTCAGCTTTCCCTTTCTGGCTGTTCTTCAGTTTGGGATTGGAACTTGCTGAAGCCAGGGCTGTGATTCAGTTGCCAAGCTGTGGTGGTGTTTGCTAGTGGAGAAATCAAAGCATTGACAGCCCTATTGGCTGCTTAAGGTATTCATTCCAGTGGAGCCATCCCTAACTAGCTTTGCATTCTGTATAATACTAGTTTATAACAAACACAGATCTTTAATCCAAGTAAATGCACAGATCTTAAAGCTATGGTAAAGGTCTAGAAAACAGACTTAGGAACATAACTTTGATAGCTGTTTGCCTAGAGATCTGCTCTCTAATTGCCAGGATATTCCCATTAGGTCAGCAGGACCTTAGCTATCCAGATCTTTGTTTGGGTGTCCGGGTGTGAATGATGTGGCTCTCCCAGAGCCACTGAGAATAAAAGCTGTAGCTGTTCAGCAGTTTTTTAAAGATAGGCCACTTTGTTAGGAACGAGGCGTGAGTTTTGGTACTTTGATTCAGACCTGCAGATTGTAAGGGCTGGGCTAAAAGTAGCTCAAAAAGACCCTACATTCCCTAACCCCGGTGCGTGGTGTTCACTTTAGCTTATGACTATCCTTTTCTCTTCATCTCTGATTGATAAGTTCAGGCTCAGCAAACACTACGAACAGGTCCAGTAGAGAAGAGGTGCTGCTGTATGATCTTGCTGGAGCTCTGCTGCAGCGTGGTGTTTCTCTGGGATGAGCCATCTCAGAGCCTTGCGTTTATGAAGAACAGACCAAACCCATTTTTTCCTCAGGAGAAGGAGTTAACATGGAAAACAGGAGTTACTGAGGCCAAAGGCAGAGGCTGCAGCCCAGCAGAAAGGCAGCTGAAGGGCTCCTGCTGCTTTTGAAGTTGCTGTTTCATGATGGTAGCAAATTATGTCAATAAGGTACCTTGTAGTATTACTCACATGCACTGCAGTGTAATGAGTAAACTTTTTAAAGGAAACAATCCCCACAGACTTCATCCAGTATTGAAAGCAACAATGGGTTTAGTTTTTAAAAACGTTGAAAGGGATCTGCCACTTTCAATAAAGTAATAAAACAAATGAGGCTGCTGTAACATTGTATTATTAGGGGAAAAAGTATGGGTTCAAGCTGCTTTTCTCTGCATTCTTTTTTGGTCTTCCCCTGCATCTTCCTGCCTCATGTAAGTCCAACAGTGCCTTGTGAGACAGACCTGTTGACGTACTTGTGCAAGGAGGGAATACAGCAAAAGACAGATTACGTTAGTCCTTTGCTGGTAACTAGATGAGCTTTAAGGTCCATTGCAACCCAACCCACCCTGTGATTCTATTAATTTCAGGCAGTGTTTGTCAGTCCTGGTGCTGCTCTCGCAGCCTGGTGGCACTCACAGGCCCACCAAAGGTGGCCCTGCCATCTCCTCCACGTCATTCTGACTTGGTGCTTTCCCTCTGCTGCTTGATGCTGTGTGAACCGCAGACCACAGTCTTGCTGAGTAACTTGAACACTCTAAAAAGACAGTATGTAAAATCCTGGTGCTAGAAAGCCCTGCTCCTGTAGGTGAGTTCTCATGAAAGAGGAAAACGCTCCTGCTGACAGCCTCCAGTATGTGACCATGAAAAAACAACTGTCACTATCCTCCAGGAAAACCACTGAATGCACTCACTGATCAAGTGTGAAACCTCTTCCCTCAGTCCTGAGGAAAAGCAATGCTTCTGTATAGGTGCCGTCCATTCTTCCATGAGCGTGGCCATGGATGGGGATGATGGGCTCAGGAATAAGAGGCTGAGAGAGTTTTATACCAAGATGCTGTTTACTTCCAACAGTCATATTCAGCTGCATTATAACATATCTAAGCAATCCACATGTATACACCTACAACAGTTAATAACATTTTTAAAAAGACACTAATAAATTAGGTACATTTAACTTACACAATGGTCATTGTGACAGTGGTGGACAAGGCTGGATCTGATCTTCTCTAGGATGTGAATGCCAAGTGAGCAGTCTGGAAAATCCCTCTGGAACCCACAGTCCTCATCCCACACGTTAGACCACAACCTGAAACAGCCTTGGAGAATGCACATGCTGGCCTCTGTAGTTCCTGTTCTCACAGGATCTCCACATTCCTCCATCCTCCCAACGTGCGACACTTTTCTTTCACTGCACCATTGCATTGTTCCTTCTAGTATGCAAATACTTTTCTCTCTAATACAAAAGCAGAGTCCCTAGAGCCCATCAAAGCCACATCCAACAGCATTTTGTGGCACTTTGCTTATTTCAGTCCTTCTGCGGAGGCAACCAAATGTAACAGCTTTACAAAAACAGAACAAACCGCCAACATTTCAGATTTAATACAGAGATTTAATGGAGTCCACAGACACTAATGCTCCACCTGGAATCCAGTGACTTTCACACCTTCATGAGAAACAGAAGATGGATCCCGCCCCAAATTTAAAGGTAAGAATAGGGATTTTCAGGAGTCTTTGCGTGACACAAGCACAAGTAAGTGACTTTCAGAGAAGCTTGTTCTCCTGTATTCCTTAAATGCCTTGAAAACATCACCTGCATCAGGGTGGAGAGCGTGTTCGTCATCCCATGGCTTAAGTAACGCCTACTACAGGATAAAGAAACTCCGGAGATGTGAAATGAGAATAGTGACTGACCCTCTCAGCATAGAATCATAGTAGAGTTCAGAGGAAAAACCATCACCCTACCTGTACCGACCCGCAATGTAGCAAAACCTCAACAGCTCAGCAGAGGTTCATTCCTCCCACTTCCCATGGAAAACTGCTGCCATGGCAGCTGCCAGAGAGCAGAGCTGTTCTACGAGAGCTGCAGTTTCTGATCAACATGGACTGTGCTTAAGCTAATACAACCGTGGATCCCCCGTTAGTCTGAGCCAACTGTGCCAGCAGGCTGACATGAACAGCAGCAGTACAGCCAACCATGCTGAGCGTCAGGGGAAAGGGAACTTCTGGGAGCCAGGAAGCGCTGGCACCAGCAGCTGCGAGCCAACTGCAGCGCTGGCTGCTGCTATTTTTCTCCCATATATGCTGGCCATCCAGTCAAAAAGTAAAACCAAGAGGCATGTGCCTTCAAGGCAGGCAAGGGTGTTACTGTACAGGTACAACTGGAACAATAAACCTTCCGTGATGTGTGCACACTGAAGCTCTGCAGCTGTTAGGTTCTCTCTTAAGTAGGTTCAACTGGAGCAGACCTGACCCTCTTCCGTACCATTGGTAGTGGATGTGATCACCATCTGCAACTCCTTCAACTCCCACTTTCCATACCAGGTAGAAATGAGGCTCCTGGTTCTTTGCTTTATCAGCTCCAGAGACTCCTGTTTCCATCTGCCTCTTCTGTTGATGTTTACACCAGAGATCCAGCTCTGCCCCACGTCAGTCTGTGTGACTGTCCTTCTCATCCTTTGGAAGCAGCAGGCTTGACCTGGCTGGAGAGCTGGTGGCTCTCTTGATCACCTCCATCCACCTGGCAAGAAAGGACATTAGAAATGCTCAACCCCTCACTCACAGATGCATCATCTCTTCCTTCCGTTATGAGCTGTACCCCTTTTGCTAACACCACAAAACATCTACTTTTCCACCTTTCTTTAACAAGTCTTTTAGGAAATTAATTCTTCAAATGAATAGCTTGAGATGTGGTAAATACACTGTGGAATGTGGCTGCCTGTCCTAGCAACAGCTCTGCAGTGCTTTGAGCTCCAGAGAGCTCTTGTAAAGAGCACACTGTATTCTCCTGTAAGGGTACATCCATTGTGAATTAGACATTCTCTCCTTCATTGAAATCACACGAAACCAAGGGATTAAAAAGCACTACCCTGCTCAGGTAGCTGATACATACATTGCTTATGAAGGTGTGATGCTCTCCCAAGGAAGGGAGAAGTATGTGCCACCTTCTCCATAAAAACACACTCCAAACCAGCCAATACTACCCTGCACGGCAGGACACAGAGCAAGGGTTTTCAACAGCCAATGTAACAGCAAAGCTTCGTACATGATGTATTTGAAACATGATTCACTTTGGACCATGTGTGGAAGCTCCAACAGTGCTGCTAAACATTGTTACAGGGAAAGTAAAGTGAAAAGCAGCACTGCGCATGTTGCTCTCAGCCTTGTGTTGCAGCTCCTGTTTTCAGGAGGAAAGAGTCGGATGATGAACCAGTGAGTTAACAGTATATTGTCATATACCTAGACAGACAGAGAAAGCAGAAAATTACCTCTCAAAGGTGTATTTGCTCTCAGCCCTGAAGAAATACACATGGGACTTGAACTGCAGCTTGAAGACATAATCCTTCTGAATACCGTCTGCCTCCACAGGAGCACTGACTGCATAGCCAAGCAGTGGGAGACTGGCCAAGGGATAATCGTCCTGGAACAGCCCAACAGCCCAGCCCTTAGTGCAAGGCATCCCCTGCCACCCAACTCATCCCAACCTGCACTCATTCTTGTGTATCGTACAGCTAATACCTTTGTATTGTTTAGGAGCAAACAGGAGGAGAAGGAGCCTTTATCTTTTGCAAGGCCTCTGACAGCTTATAAGGAAACCTTCCCCCGTTGCTTTCACTGGTTTTATAGTTACTTGCTTCTATTCCCCTGCCCGCTGCTGCCTCCCGGGCTCCCCCTTCTTCCTCCACTCCCTCTCTCTGGAACTCCAAGCACAGATCTGACACAAAAGTTAAAATATCCCTCCCAAAATAAATGTGCCCTCAAGGCAAGAAACCTGGATAAAATAAACACAGTTTATGGGGTTAATAAAAGGAAGAGGCACCAGTTGCACTGCAGCACCGCTCCTTACGAAGCAGGCACTGACTGTTCCCCAGGCACGAAAATCCCTGATGCCTGTTTAAGTGCTAAGCCCAGCAGGGAGAGAAATGGACAAAATGCTGCTGATTCCCTCACCTCCATTAGTCACTGCAGGAGGTGACATTTTCCCCCCCACTCACAGAAGGTCAGTACCATCAACAGAACTGGAAATCACAGAATCCCAGACTGGATTGGGTTGGAAGGGACCTTAAAGCTCACCCAGTTCCAACTGGTGCCACGGGCAGGGACACCTTCCACTAGACCAGGTTGCTCCAAGCCCCGTCCAACCTGGCCTTGAACACTGCCAGGGATGGGGCAGCCACCCACTTGCTCACCTGGTGTGTTTTGTAGAAGAACAAGCAGAAGTTGGTGAAGACGACCCACAGTTTCTGCCAGCCGTTGCTGTTCTTGAACTTCCTCAGCAGGTATCCAGAGAGCTGGTTCTAGCAGAGAATGAAAACTCCTGTGAAACCATGGGCCACTTGTCCTTCAGGAAGACAGCAGCTGCCATAGATAAAAAGCTTGAGGCTCCAACAACTGCTCCTGCACTCGCTCCCCTGTTGTGAAAGGCCTCCCAGATATTTCACATGGCAACTGAGTGACTGTATCTTCAGTTCACTAATTCACAACTAACTTCTTATAAACCAGGCAATGATTTCTCTCCATTAACAGCAAGTTCCCCTTTATGTTAAGTTCTCGCTGTATCTCAGCGCAATGTCAGGAGGGTGCTGCACCAACTCATCTCTCCAGCAACCACTCTCCTTTGTGGTCAGGGGAATGGTAACAGCCATGACAGTGTCCATCCCTTTAGCCACCCTTTTTATGTGCAGAAAAACCACATAGAGCACACTGCATGAGAAGGAAAATTAAGCAGAAGAGGAAACAGAGGGTGCCATGTGGCAGCTGTGCAAAGCCAAGCCCAGCGTGGTAAGCAGGCTGCAGGGAAGTTGAGCACTGCTGGCCTAGAGTCAGTCACCCAGTGCTTGTGCAGTGGGATAAGGAAACCTATGGCATGGACTGACAGCAAATGGATTTTCTAATTAGAGAAGACAGGATACACAGTAGATTTATACATAGAGAACAATTTGGGGAAGCATAAACAAGAGGAAATACTATATCAAAGTTATAACTCTGCTGCTGTGACATCCTCACACCAGCATATGTAGGCTCACTGAGCAATTACAAACGGAGCAGCAGTACATTTTCCTTGGCATCTCATGGCTCCTCCCCACCAGCACAGAACTTGACAGGCATTTTACCTGGATCATGCACAGGTAATCAGACAGGGCTAGGCTCTGGTTCCGGTACCAACAAACATGGGTGATTGTGTTGGGCCGTTGGGCCTGACCCAGCAAATAGCGAGGAGGAAGCTCTGGAGAAACAGCAAGAGAGCAGAAAACTGAGCAGAGAAAAGGGGGAGAGAAAGAAAAACAGAATGTTAGGATAAGAGAAGTGATGCAAGAAAGGCATCTGTTAAAGGAAAATGGATTGTGAAAAATAAAAGATGGATTAGAACATGGAACAGATGAAAGTGAGAAGGAGCTGCAAGAACTCACATGTTAAATCCCAGAGTCTGTAGCAGGGTTAACTAGTTATCCAGATACGGAACAGTAAGATGGTGCCTTTCACAAGGGTATCAGCAGGGAAAGGAAGGCCTGTTCCCCCCAACAGAAACCACTTTCTTTGCCAGCTAGAACACCTAACTTCTGTATCCTAAGCCAATCCCTAGGACCTCTTTAACTGAGCGGATAGATACGCTTTCTACATTATGAAAACCCAGGAGCTTCAGTGCCCAACTTTTAACTCCTTCCATTAAATAAAAAGTGCCTTAACAACAGGGCAGGGAAGGTAGAAAGGAACAAATACAAGGATGCAGCGCCCTGCCCCATTACTGTTTGTCTAGTTAGTGACCTCCTTTTTCTCTTCATGGTATATAGGGTCTTCCCACTTCCAGAAGTCTTCCAAGCATTCCAGCCTCCAGAAAGGAGTCCTACCCAACAGACCTTGCCAAACTGCCACCTGAAGTGAAACTGCAGTTCTGGTGCAACCAGCGCTCTGCATAAGGAGCGCTGAACAGACATGTCTGTTGAAATCTGTAGGATTCAGTGCGAAAACATGCCAGCAGTGTACCATGAAACCATGCTGAGTGGTAAGACCCACAGTAACAGCAGATTAGCAGACACATATTAAGTCTCTGTTCAGCATAACACAACACTGCTGCAAAACGGCACTTTCTAATGCTTGCTGCTCACCCCTGCCAGTGAGGGAAGGACAGAGAAGTCAGATTCTCTTCTTAATTCTAGAGTAGCAGAGTAGCTAACCAGACCTCAGTACAGCAGAGTCAATCTCTAAAGGCAAAGATCATGGGTAGGTAACTTATCCTCCAGCAAGGCTGATGAAACCCAAAGGAACAAGTCAGTCCTAGGATAGCCTGGGTTTCCTCTAATATTTGCCTCCTTCAGTGCCTCTGTTGAAGCAAAACCCTGCTGCAAGGAGACAGGAGCAAGTGTATGCAGACACAGACATGCACAGAGGACGGCAAGCATGCAGTGGCCTTTTAATAGCCCATGCTCTCCCATGGATGCAGAGATGCTGCCAAGGCAAAATGGGAGGTGGAGTGGAGGATGAGCAGTGGCTGAGAGAGCCAGGATGGACAGTGAGACGTGAGAGCTGCTCCCTGCAGGTACCTCAACAGCCACACTGTGGTCAGTCATGGAGACGCTCGTGTTGCGGTACCAGCACACGTGCATGGTTGTGTTGGCACGGTGGTGGCTCTGCCTGTCCAAGGAGCTACGAGAAGAGTGTGTGTCATCTTCGGACTCCTGTTCTAGAGAGACCTCATCAGAGGATCCTGAGGGAGGAGAATTCAGTACTGGTTTAAGAAAACTGTGCAATACAAAGAGCAAGAGAAGCAGGGATTCCTGAGAAAAAAACCTATTTTAGTTCCTATGGTCCAGGTTTAAAATACATGAACTTGGTTACACAGCTCCAAACGACCACTCTGAGCAGACTGTTGTGCCTTGCATTACTCAGCTCTGCTTGGGGCAGCTGACTCAATACTGTGTAAAACAAACAAAATACCCCCCACATTTCATCTTCAGTTAATCCTCAGTGATAAATAGGAAGAAGTGCTCCAAGAAGGTATACAACATGTTTCAGCACATCCATAACAACACCAGAGACAGGCACAAGAATGCTGGACTATAAAAGCTGATCTCCAAACCCACCCCATTTCTGGGCAAGAAAATGTACTACATCTTTAAATTGAGAAAAATCTATGCAAGAGATGAATAAAGGACATTATAAAATCAACAGCTCTGTAACAGGAGCATCTCTGCTGCATTGAAAGTTACCAGGAACATCAGTCTAGGAAGACAAGCATATTTCTTTTGATTAAAACAAAAGCACAATCAACTCCCAATTACCATACAAATTACAAACCCACACCATCCGTGTAATCAAGTTCACAATAGGAAAGATGAAAAGTACATGACAACTGATGCTTTTGAAGAAGGCAGAGAACAGCACTTACTGTTGGAGCGATTGCATACTGAGTTCTCCAGAAGCATGTCAGATTTCTCAGTAGATTTCTTGGCCATTTCAATTGCCATGTTTAGGTCTTCCATCCACTTCCCCATCTCCAGGCGGGTACTGCAAGATGAACAGTGCAAACGGAGATCACCTCAGCCTGGAGCTGTGACAGAGTGCTAGTGTGCTGATGGCAGGCACAAATCACTGCCCACGACTAGGAGCAGCCCCTTTCCATTGAACAAATAAAAATAAAATACAAATTCCTCCAACGCATGAGCTTTCCATACAGAAGCTGTCCTCATACAGCCTTCACCTCTATTTTCAGCCCTTGAAACAAGACTAAAATAACCATTTAAAGCCTGGAGTTCAGAGCAAAGAGAACAGACAGCCAAAGGGTCACATATTCTCTGGAACTATCAGCCTCAGAAGAGGAGTTACACGGTCTAAGGCATCACTGTTCTTTATGCAGACAGCTTTGTAACTGATGGGTTATTTCAAACATGAAATCTTGTTTTCACTCCAAAAAGCATTTTGGAGATGGGTGGCATGACCATCCTGGACATGATTTTTTTTCAAGGATAAGAGGCAACCTGAAAGACAGTACAGCTTTTAAAGGGGACATAGGATTTATTACATGATATCTTAACCCCACATAGTTTCCATTACAAGATCCATGGCTCAAGCCATGATTATGTCATAAGAGCTTTACACCTCAAATATATGTATCTATATTCATTGGTATGCAGCAGCATAAGGTTTTCCTTTAGAAATGGCCACAGCATTTCTTTTTTACCTGTGGCTACATTCCCTGTGTGCACAACTGCTGTTTGAAGTGCTATATGCAGTTACACGCTCTCATGTTTGCTGATCCTGAGAGAACAGGCATAGTAGCCACCCTAAGTATATTTCAGATATAAAGTAATAAAAGGCACCGAGCTCACAGTACAGGGACAAGTTACACTGAAAAGAAGTCAGTTTTCTCTCCAAATCAGCCTTTAATTTTATCTCTCCCTTCCCAGCTTCCTTCCTGAGATCCATGCGGGAACTTTCCCCTCCTTATATCCATCAGCATGTTCTTGATTTTAATTCTTTTTAGGTCTCTCAAATATTTCTATGTTTAGATATCATTTTGTCTCCTGCTTTATAACAGTTTAAAGGACTGCACTGTTAGCTAACTAGAAAACAATACAAGGGCAATAACAATACAAGTGTTATTTGCTGCTGCTGTGTGCTTAGTAACACACTGTTCCGTGAGGTAAATTATTTGTTCCCAAAACACAACACTGATAAAGGAGTTGTGAAGCATCCTGTGTTTGAAGTCATGCTTTCCAGAGGATGCACAAAACACCCCCTGGCTCTGCAGCAAACAACTGAAAAGTAACTCCTTGGAGAACGTATCTATCAAACCTACAGGCAACCAAGGAAAAGAAATGTTGTTACCTTGCTGCCACCACTATGGTTTTTTGTGCTGAATAGATGGTGAAGCAGTGTGGGACAGCCCATTCATTCTCACTCTCCTCCACCTGCACAAAAAGAAAAGGTTTGTCTCATCGCTGCTCGGTGACTGATAAACACTAAACCTGCCCTCCTTGGCTAGCTAGGCATTTGAGTCAACCGCTTGCAGTAAGTGCAAAACAGCTACGTTTTTATGAATACCACCTATTTCAAGTCTAATTTGGCTCTCTATGAAAATCTACATTGCGTGTTTCTACTGCCGCAGCTCTAGCAGCACACGACCACATCCAACAGGGCAAGAAAAAGAGGGTTCTGAGCAGGATTCAGCTTATTACTTACCGGTGGGTCGAGCACTATCAGCTGCAAATCAAACACAGAAAGAACAGTCCCATTAGAATAAGGGGGTGGGCAGACAGGAGGGCTGATTAGATGCCTAGGTGTGTGTACAGGGAGAAAATGCCAGGACAAATCCCTATTTCCAGATCAGCCTCTTTCAGCAGCCTGAAAACGAATGGTCAAAAGGTGTGCTCAAAAGGTCAAAAGGGTGTGCTCCAGCTGTTTTGCTAAGGATGGAAGGAACATGCTTACTGCCTGCAGACAAGTGTTTGACACACAGGCTGCTGTCACTGGCCTGGGAGCAAGCAGTTCATGGCTCTGGACCTCATGCCCTGAAAGAATGCCTCAACCTGCTTCAAGGTGAATTTCCCTAATGTTGTAATGCAACTGGAAAGCACTTACCAACATGCCATGCAGAGGAAGATGTCCATGAATTTTGAACTGATTTGTCCCTGTAACCCCTTTGCTTGTGTACAGTAACATATCCGAGAACTGAAAAAGGCAGGAAGAATACAGTCAGTGCTCTGGAAACAGCACGCAGGGCCAAGTTTTTTTGGTATCTTTTTAAACAATCTGTTGCTTAAAAGCCACTGTAAACCCATGAAAAAAACCCCAACAACTGCCACTTCTCAGTCAGTTTGGCCCCATTTCCTTAAAACCACTCTTTACTTAGAGGAGAGGCAATTAATCCATAAAATTCCATTAAAACTACATGCCGTTAAGAAAACGGCTGAACAGACAGGGTCATCACAATCACACCCGCTCTAAAAATCCCATAGAGTGAGCTGTCAGTTCTGGTTGCTGATTTTCATCACACCTTCACAACAACTTTATCTTGAAGAGTTTGGATTTATGAAAGCAACACCCACCAGAAAGAACATCCGCTGCTGTAAACCTTTTTTAGTGAGCTTGTACAAGCAACCTTCCCGGATAAACTCCTGCAGTGGAAAATGAGAAGTTAGATAAAGCTTCACCTTTCCCAAACACAGAGAATTTTAATAGTTCTTTTTTTCGTCCCAGAGTATACAGATGTTGATTGGTGCCCAGCAATGACCACTAAACAGATTTGTTAAATGCCAGATGACACCTTTCCTTCTGTTTTGTAACATGAATCAGCTCCTTGCTGCAGCCAGCATTTAAATCAATGAAGCAAGAGAAGGAAAAGGAGCGGAGTTCCTGTTGGACACCAGCAGTTCACCTATCACACTTACATCCCACTGCAGTGGTTGCCATACCATCCCAAAAACATACGCGATGCTCCTGTACTTATGCTCAGTATATCTATCAAAAACAGAGAAACAAAAAAACCAAGCAGGAACTAGACAAAGTACTAGAAAACAAGAGTCGCTGATACCAGTTTTGCCCAGTGACGTGGCTCTCACCATCGTTATGTTCTCCATGCAGTCTCAGTACATAGACAGAGACTGCACCAGACAGACATAAGCCGACCTGGCAGTGGATTTCCTACAGAGTACATGACATACTGCTTCCCACCCAAACACAGAGCACGGTACCCCAGCGTACCCAGTATCTGTGGCACTGGAAACACAAAACTATAGCCAGAGTCTAAGCAGAAGCATTTTTGATCTATTTCCTAGGCCATCAAGACCTCCATGGGACCTACTATGAAGACAATTATATAAAGCCTTTACAGTTGTTCCATAATACAGAGAGGCAGTGATGGCAAGTACATCATTCAAAGGCACTTCCTTGGACATAAAAATAATAAAGGCTCTGTAGACTATGCAAAGGTACTTACTCTACCAGGTGCTGTGAGATTATCTATACCAATCAAGTCATGCTGCAGCTCTGTGAGCTTCTGGAAATTCTCCAGGCGAATGAGACTGTGCTGTAGCTGAGACGTCATTTCTGTGACTTCCTTCAGTGCATCTATAAGGAAAATGGCACCGAGGGGATGAGAACAGAGCAGACAAACCCAGGCCGCCAATTTTATCCCTGGAAAACTGAATCTGAAATTTATAGCCAAGTTTAGAACAGGACAGAATAGTTTGGAAGAGACCTACTGCCAACTTCTTAAAGCATATTTTATAGCTACCTAGGGGCAAAATAGAGACCAGCAATCAACTTCATAGGGCTCCTATACTTCTTATATGCTTCTTCTTATGCTTAACTCATAAACAAAGAAGAGTTCCTAAAAAACCTGCACACACACACCCTGCTGAAAAAGGGGACAAGAAAAGGACTGATTTCCAGCTTTAGCCGAAACACTAAGATCCATCAAGATTAGCCATGAGAAAAACACTTTGAATGTTCAAGGCTGAGCAGGCTGGTGCTCTGAGCAACCTGGTCTAGTGGAAAGGTGCATGGGGCCCCCTGTGGCATGGGGGCTGGAACTGGATGATCTTTAAGGTCCTTTCCAATCCAAACCAGCCTGGGATTCTATGAATGCCAGAAAAAGCATTAATTCCATGCAAAGAGAACAGTCCATAGCTAAGTTATCTTTTGCATTTTCCAAACCAGCAGTTAAGGCAAATTTCTATCTATTGCAAAAAGCTTAGAAGCCCTGCACCGGAGCATAGTAGGAGAGTAGGGAAACCTGGTACCAAATCCTTCAAGGAAAACAAAGTTAATCTTGAAACATAAGCTAAACACTATTTTTTTTTTATTTTTTTTTAAATTAAGCTGCCTCCTGCCAGTTTTCTGCTGTTCTACTTGGTATATTCGAGTTGGGTTTTTCTTTAGGATGTTTAAATTACAGTATTCACTAAGCAGTTGTGTTTTCAACAATCTAAATTAAAGTTCCTGTGTATTCCATGAAGTTTCATGTGAGAGTTAGAGGTCCTGAATGGAGAAAAAGCATTTACATTGAATTTGTAGATGTAACGCTTGTCTCTCCCAGGGTACAGGCAGAACTTAGTGTGTACATGGGAATCGGTTTCTGCCTAGCACATATACAGCTGAGAGCTCACTCACTCCGGCAGTCAGCAAAGTCCCGGTGCTCTGCTGTGTAGTGCTTGCAAAGCCTTCCCAGGATCAACTTGTAGTGCATCAGTCTCTGAATTGGTTTGAGCAGAAATGTGTTGAGGGGCAGGTAGCAAACCTTCTGCAGCTCAAACTCCTTATACACCATTTCCAGCTTCTTTAAGCGTTTTGTTGCTTTCTCCAGTTCTGTCAGGACCTCATCATGCTTCTGCAGATAACTGGTAAACTCCTGTTGAATCATACAAAAATTTACTTGGGTCCAAGCAAAACATTAATGTAATAAGGAAAAGCAACCACTCCCTGATGTTTATGGAATCATTACTCCACTGCGACAGCACAAGTGTTACTTGTCCTATATGAAGGCACTCCAAGAGAAGGTGACCTCACTTCAGAAGCTACTCTGCAGTTAAAAAAGTGTTCGTATTTTGCATTAAGCTCCCTTATGAAACAGTGTCTCCACTGGGGTGAGTTCAAGCTGTGCAAATAGAGGAGACACGGTGAAGCTAATTAAATAATTGTACTTTATCTTCTGCTGAACAACCTTTTCTGTGGGTAAACATAGGTGGTTAGATAAGCAACAGTGGTATAACACCTTACTGTAAGTATTCACGGGGTTTTTACTTGCTTATCAACAACAATTACTTGCAAGTCAGTTCAGGTTCAGTGGAAGTGCAAAGCCTCAAACGCCCATCACTGACCAAATAAAAAACTGACTCAACAATTCCAAGAGTCCATTGTGTTAATCCTTTATCTACCTTCAGAGTACGCATATTCCTGAGCATGACGTCCCCGATGCGTTGATAATCTCCTTTCACATAAGCATTGGTTCTTCCTTCCCTGCAATACACATAAGGGGAAAAAATAAGGCAGCGCAGTACGTGGGAGATCAAGAAATTTTGATTTTCTCCCTCCACCTTCCCCTGTTCTTCAAGACATAAACTTTAACAAATGCTTCCTGGGTATCTGTGCGTTTGAAGGACTCCTTTAGTAAAATTAAGGGAAGCAGTACTAACATTAACACCTCCGCTATCCATTCTTAGCCACTTGACATTCCCATCTCACTGTTTGGGTTGAAAACTTGGTACAGAAATATGGAAGCTGCATGAAATAACAAACAAAGGCATGCTTAGAAAACCGTGAAAGGAACAGAAATGAACTTGTCTGAAACAAAAGTCTGTTTGGGAGTTCAACCTCTCAGACTTCTGAAAAAATATCGTATCATGATCCCACCCACATGTATTTCCCTTCATACTTTGTCAGTGTTAACTACTCCCTTTTGAAGGGCAATTGTATTCTAATACATTACATCTCAGGTCAGGAGAAAGTAACACAAAGATTAAAAGACTGAAAATATGCCCTTCGAAATAAATTGTGCTGCAAGAACTGAACTCAAGTCTTAATTACAAAAGTGTTTCCTAGATTTCACCTGAACATTCATTAACCAGGTGTTGAAAAACACACACATCTTTTTGGCCTTGTGTTTCCTCTCTTTTCTAAGGGTACAGAGACAACACCAGGTTATACTGATGGTTGGACTCAACGATCTTAAGAGTCTTTTTCAGTCTAAGTGATGATAAAAACTTTGGTCTGGTTTACAATTCATATGATTCTATGATATTATGTACAAGGCAGTAATTGAAAAATGGCCTTTGAAAAATGTATTCAGTACCTTTTAAAAAACTATAATGTATTAAAAGACTTTTTCCTTGATTCCACTTACACAGAAATACCAGTTCAAAAAGAGATTAAGTACAGTTTTGAAGTGAGGACATAGGAAAAGGTCACCCAGCTCACTGCCCATGCATCACACTATTAATGCTTACCAGAGCGATAGCCTTTGCTCAATCTCTTTCAGAAAGCCTCGATGAAACTCATAAATCGGGTCTATGTTAGAGAAGAGCAATGTCATCAGGCCCTCTGGCATAGCATTCTCCTTGATGACTGCACTGCGAAACCACTGCCGGAAAAACCATACATGAGACACGTTTCTCCGCTGAAGAAATTAATTGCTACCATGAAACTTCCTGCTCCCGCAGCAATGGGGGAGGAGAAAGTGTGTGCAGAGGGAAACAGCAGGAAGGAAGGAGAAATATTAGGGAAGATGTAATTTGGAAAAGCTTAAAAGTCCTGTGCAAGGTATTCAGTAGCTGGAGACATCTTGTTGCATGTCACACACTGCACTTCTTTATTGCTTTCCGTTCCCTTTCTGGGAGGAGTGAAAATACTTAAAACCCCAAACCTCTGAGGTACCAGATGTTCCCCCATCTTTCAGGAGAAGTGCTGGGAAGCCTCTAGGAGGAATCCGAGAGAAATGATGCTCATTGAGCATGCAGAAAATACCTCAACTGAAGACATACAGAATTAAGGGACTCATGCTTCTCCTTGATGAAATTAAAACTAGAACTTATGGGGATGCAACAGTCAAAGTGTTCAAACCTGGACTACATGAACAAAGGCTTTTAAAGAAAGGGAGTTGGAAGTTCAAGCTGTCCTCCGAACAAGGATTCACTTGTCCATTCTGGGTAAAAGGAAGGGAAAAGGAAGAGAAAGAAAAAGAAGCAACAAAAAAAGACAAAACTCCTCAAAGCCCTAAGGGTCATTAACACCCTCTGCAATTGCCGCCTGCTCTCACAATCTGAAGGGACAAAGACAACAGCTCCCCAGGGAATTCTGCAGAGCTGATAGAACAGATTACAAGCAGAACTGACAGCAATGACTATCACTGAAGTTGAATGCAAAACATATTTGCACATTTGTATCCTCTTTCACAATTTTCCAAGTGAAAGTTTGCCTAAGACATCAAAATGACACGTGATCTAGCTGTTGGAACTAACCACGGAGGTCCAGAGAAGGTACTGCTCCCTCACATGAGGGCCTATGTAACAAGAAAGGTAACAGCTACATGGCCCATGGATTATGCTTTATCATAGGACTTCCTTCTTCTGATATCTGGAAGGAATTCCAAGTTTTCCCCAATTAACAATTACAAATCTGTTAAGGAAAATCATTAAAGAACGTTAAACCCCCTTACCACTGTAATAACTTCCAGATCCTTTAAATACGTCCGTTCTGTGGCAAGAATCTCCTTTGCTATGAAGTATGCCTTGTCAGCTGGGCAGCGCTGGATAGAATACACAGTAATCAATCAAGTATTAAAATACAAATGTTCTATTTATTACTAAGCACAAGCTCAAACCTTACATACATTTCCCTTTGCCGTGTGCAAATGGAGCAGTTGATTACTAACATCTCTGTATTCAGTATCATATTCTCCAATACTGACTTTACTACAAAATACTATTTATATTACAAGATTATGAAAAAAATAGTCAATTATATATCAGTTACGTGAACTTTCAAAAATCAAAGGAGCACTTTATAAAAATATGGAAACAGTTATTCCAATCTTCCGAGGTTTTAAACAATTCCCTAATCAAAGAAAGTACAGCAGATTTGCAATACACTCCTCTTCCAAAACTATTCTATTTCCACTTATAGCTTTCACTCAAACCCTTTGAAGACTGTAATAATTAGCTAACAAAACACAAAAATCAAACTACATCAATCGCAGGCTCCAGGGCTGCTATTTAAAGAAAAGAGAAGACAGAATGGACAAGGAAGCACGAAGGAAGGAAAGAGTGAAAAGAGATGTTCTGCAGCTGCAGTGAACCAAAAGCAGAGCTAGCCTGAAAACATACATTATGAAAGCAACAGCAAAATAAATCACATAACTAAGGAAATAATCACATTTCAAGCTAAGATGCTGCTTAGTCCCTTCAGTGCACTATGTTGTGCTGCAGTTTTGTGCCACATCCTTGCTTGGTGAAAATAAATGACAGCAAACCCATTTGAGTTATGTCAAAATTTGGCGTCCATCTTAGCTCCTCCTGAGGGTAACAAAGCTTTGACTTTTTTTTCTCCCTTTTCCTTGTATGAACCAAGTTAATAAAGAATTCGTTTTTGAGAGATACTTTGAGATGCCCCTTAGCACTGTCAGCACAGCTACTCAATGCTTCCAAATCCTCCATTTCAATAATGCTCATGGAGGAGACGTTTTCCCGGTTGCTCAGTGATACATCCATTGAGTCCATCTTCGTCACATAGAATCCCTGGAGGTGTGTATCCTCAAATAATTAATTTTGAGAAACTATCCAGCCAGTTTCAGGTTATTTCATGAAAGATTCCATGTCCCAACATCAGCACCCTCCCTAGAGGAACCAGAGGACAAACTCCCACATTCTCACTTCTATTCACACCATAGCCATCCTCTTAACTTTAATGTACCTGTCTCAGGTACATGGTGGAAGGGAAAGTCCTAACTCATCTTGGCTTCAGGTATTATCTTTATTTTCTTGGGCTATTTGCCTGACGGTAGTGTCAAAAACCTTCAAAATCCTGTTTAACCTCACTTAAGGACTTAAGTCCTTCCCAAGCAGACTCTTCCCAAAGGACAGGACCATCATCTTCCTGACCTCCCTGGAGACAGGTGACAGAGCCATTTTATCTTGCTCACCCCCTTCCTCGTGCACACTTACCTGTCATGGAACACCCTGCTAATAAATCAACAGGACAACACACACTGGCCTGGCTGGAACTTCAGAAGTCTCTTACCTTATATGAGAATTACTGCTTATTGTTTTTGTGTAACACAGCTCTGCGTACGCTGCCTCCTGGGCTCTGCAGAGGATACTATAGCACACAATGCCCTTAAGGGACTAACTTCCATGGAAAACTTAAGAGCTTCCCAAGGCAAAGCAAAACTGGGTATGGAATCAACCACAGGCTGTGACAACAGATCACAGGGAGCCTCATCTCTGTAGCCACAGCAGAGATGATCCAACTGCAAGCTCTGAACTACATCACTGCACACATGCATATCTGCTCGTTTCCTGTCCTCAGCATCATCTCTCCACTCTGGGGACTCCCCAGCAGCCTCCTAGCTCACCTGCACCTGCCACCGTCTCTTACTCATTTAAACAACTGCTGAAAGAGTTGCTCTCAAGTGATGTACATCATTCACTACATCCCTGAGAACTCCGGAAAAGACCCTGCCTGTCCCCAGTTCACATCTTGTCCTTTGATCCTCACTTGATTGATTTTTTCCCCCCTCTCAAAAACATTTTTCTGTATTGTTTCTTCCTTGAAAACATACAGAGTGTGAGGGCGCGTGCAAACGCACCATGCCCACAGCCTCACACTTCCCATAGCTTGCACAGGCTATCTTTTTCATCTCCTTTGAGCACTTCTGCACATTTTCACTTTATTCTCCAGCTGACTGCTTGAGGCACAGAGATGCTTTTCATCTCCCCAGCTCTTCTTCCTTTCTCCTTCCCCACTGCATCACCCCTTTGAGTTTATTCCCTGAAGTTCCTGCTACTTCCTTAATTGCTCCCTGCTGAAATCTAATGCCCTTAATTTTCTTTTTTTCCAGTGTTTTGGGTCCTAACTGAACCCCCTGTGCTGAGTCCTGGCAGTAGCTGTGAGGCAGACCCTGTACCAGAAGCACCAAGAAGTGGAAGGCTGTCACAGTGTAACAGAGGCCCTGCCAAACAGCTTCACTACTGGCCAGGCACTGCCAGAGGAAAGCAAATCAATTCATGACTGAAAAAAACAAACACAAGAACTCTCTAAGGAATCAGTCTGCTTCCAAAGTCCAAAGAAAACATTCCTACAGCCATAGCAGGCATCTAGGCAAACATCCCCACTTGGAAAAACTAGTGTTTCAACATACTATGTACACACAATCCTACCTGGAAACCTGCAAACACTCTCTAGATGCAGCTCACACCAAGTGAACTGCTTGTGTTGAGTGAAAAGCTCTATTCAGAACTCATAAAGGCCAAAATCAAAGGGTTATGAGACTAAGAAAGACCATCCTGCCTGCCTTGTACACACATTACAATGTCACAAAACCACCAACTCTGGAAATAAACAAATAAAGAGTAAATCCATGCACAGAAAAACTGCTCAACTTTTGACTTCAGCAGTCATAAAAATATCTCTGGGTGTGGGGAACTCACAGAAAAAAACCTAAACCAAAACCAAACCAAACCAAAAAAAACCCACACCAGCTTCTGTGCACTTTCCAAGTAGATCGCTACAATCAACCTCCATTAGAAAAGGAGACATTTACCAGTAAAGTGAAAGAAAACAGTGACTCGAAAAGTAACAAAAAACTGCAGCTTTCTACAGCAACAGCAGCATCAGGGCAGCACGGAATGGAAAGTCCACACGGTAAGAGCTGAAGAGTTTATATACAAATGCCCTGATTAACCAGGTGGAAATACAGTGGCATCACTACCCTTAAAATCTGTCCCCTATTAACAGAGCTATTGTTAAGATGTTTTCCTTGTACAATAAAGCTGCAAAACTGCTGAAATTCAATTGGTTAAATTTAACCCATTTAACATCAGTTTCTGCCTGGGCTTAAGTTAAAATACTGTACTCTAATGGGCATCAATGCCTTAGAAGTCTCTGAAATGACCAAGCTTAAGACCAATTAAAATAAAAAAGTTCTCTTTCAAGATTCTTTTATAAATTCATTTCAGCCTGAATGAGAACTCAAGCTGCTGAAATATCACACTGGGCTTCAGCATTTAGGAGAGACAATGCAGTCACTGCATGTATTTTCCATGTATATCCCTGCTATAAGGATAAACAAGAGGAGGTATTTAAAAAAGAAAAACCACTGACAACTAACAGCAGAGCGATTTGCCAATGCTATAAACTCTATCTCAAAAAGTCTAAATGAGATAAGGAGGCTGAAAATTGGGGGTAGGTGGGTGGAAACAACCCACAGAGTTGGATTGTTTCCATCTCAAATCTCAGTTATTGGTTAAACCGTCCTCTCTCCTACAAGCACTTAAGCACACTGGTCCCAGCAGCAGAAGCCAAGACAAGACCTATGCCAAGACATCAGTGGAGATTGCCATCACAACAGTGAGAAACACAGACCTGACCAAACCTTCAGCACTGGAGTTTTTAACACTGACAACCAAACACATCTGTTCTACTACAACATATAACGCAATCAATACTAAGTGACCAGCAGGCACAGCTCCTCATCTGAAACCATCACTTGTCACATTACTGTCTTACCTTACGTTTCATTTCATCATCCTCTTCTACCCTGGCACCACCAGCATCACTAAGGACAGGACTCAGAAGAGGAGATGAACCCTGGCCAGCTGCATTCAAGTTCACCTGAAATGTCGGGTTCAAGCCTAGGGGATTCTTCAGCACGAGGGAAGAGAGCTGAGAATGGTCCACTGGGAGGCCTGGTGGGAAGAGAACAGGAAGATGGAGTGGAAAAGGAGAGAACACGGTTTTGAACATAGTTATTGTAAAGCATTAATTGCAATCACATTATTAAAAGGCAAAAACAAAAAAGAAGGAAGAAGACATACACATCCAAAAACTGAAGTATGTATCTCAAAGCAAACTGAATGTTCCTTGCAACTCAAGTGTTACCTGGCAGCACAGAAAGGACAGACACCTTTACAAGCTCATTTAAGGTAAAGGATAAATTGTTCAGTGTCTCAACAAAATGCTTACATTCCACTAGATTTTGCTGAGCAGCACCAGGGCTTGCAACATTGGATTATACTGCAGTAACAAGAGCACGGCTCTTAAAAATGAGAATTACTTTTCCCTCCAGCAAAAAGCTGGGACAAATCATTCAGTTGCTTCTCCATTCCAGCAGGTAAAAGTTCATTATTAAAAATACGTTCAGAAATCTCCAAAATCGTACAAATGGGAAAGGAAAATCGATGGCTATACAAAAAGGGAGTGCGCAAGAGATATGATTCCTGGCTGTTCTAAGTATTTGATCAGAATAATCTACTGATCTCAAAAGGACAGCAATTTTGCAGCACTGAGTATTAATTGGATGGACACAATCCTCCTGCATGGCACAACCAGTCTGAAGCAGGAGCAACCTGTCCTGCTTTGCTTTTATTAATTGTCAAGATTTTTTATTACTATTTCATTTGTGGACCCTTTGGAGATTTCCGATACCTAAGGTACCACTACAGTGAATTTAAGCCTTGGAACAGGAGCTGCTCTCCTCTCTTCTGCAGACTTCCCTTGGGTGTTCACTGTGAAAATAACTTTTCAGGAATACCTCCTGCCTTCTGTGACCAAACGAAGGTCACAGACACTCCAGGTACTTCCACAATGCCCTCAGAATTCCTACCTAACATCATCTATGGGTTTTTTTCCTTATCTTCCCTAAGATAAATAGACAAGCTTTGTCAGATCAGGCCACTGAACGGATATCAAGCACTTCAGTACCTACAGCTTTCACTACCCTGCTCAAACGCTCAGCCATGCTCACAACCCTCCCCACCATGATTTTGTTGTGTGCTACAAGCAGGAGCAAGGGCTAAATCGCCTGCCCAAATGAAACCCAGGAAAAATCAACAGCGACGCAAAACCTGCCAACTCATCATTTCCCAGACCTGCTACAAATAATTCCAAAAGGCTTTAAATGGAAAACCATTAATAATCGGCCCCTATAGCTCTCCAGTGTCTCCTGACACATTGACAGGGCATGCGTGCTGGAGGAGAAGGAGTTAGGAGCTGTTTGATTCCTTCCTGGCAGGAGCTGCTGCTGCTCTCTGGCTCAGGAAGCAAAACCACCGCAAGGCGCCGGCAGCTTGACAATGGCGAGGGAGCCCGAGTGCGTGTTTTCACATTGACAAATGCAGGAAGCTAAACAGTGCTGCACTCAGTCACCTGGAAGAGATTCAGATCACCGAGGCGGAGGAGTTAACTATTAACATACTGGCCGAGCACAGTCACTCTGGACCAGATTTTTGTGTCTGCCTGAGCCTTTTCTTTGTTCCCACTACTTTTAATATTACCGCTCCAAAGCAACAATGTCTGGCATTTGTTTCACGTCTGTGGGGACAGGAGTGGATTAGAAGTTTGCTTTTACATGCCAGAGATCCTGAAACAACAGCTTAAGAACAAGTAAAGCAGCAAGCGAGGAGCTTCTTTAAATTCTTGGAGTTTAACACGATGTTGCGACATGTTCCAGAATTTGTAACTTGAATTGCTTCTGGACAAACAGAAGGTTCAGATAGCAGGGGAACAAAAGGGATGTAACTTGCTCCAAACTCCGCCGCCTGCCTATTTCAATCAAGTTATTCTAGTTTTTATCATCTCCAACAGAAGTTGGCCATTAAACTCATTTCAAACACTTGCTCATTTGCATCTGACAGCAAGAACCCTGTTGCTCAAAACCAGAGTGATTTATGAGAGGCACATGAAGCTCCTCAAGAAGCCTGAAACAACCACCAGCACCCAAGATGCCAAAGCACAGGGCTTCTCCTCCCCACCTGAGAGGGGGCAAACCTACAGATGCAAATGCCTATCACTTCTTCAGGGACAAGAGTGCCCCTCCCCTGCACACCAAGAGTTAGAGGAGGAGACCCTGTACCCTGATGTGTACTTCCCTAAGACAAAAGCAGTAAAGAATTCAGGAGGGAGCTGTGACAGCTGCAACTTAAAGCTGTCAACTTAAAATAGCAAATTCTGCAAAGGATCTTTCCAAGGTCCATGTGACTTCTGAAAGCTGTCTTTTCTAGAAAGGACTATAAAACGTCAGGAGCAGTTGGGTTAGCTTCCTGCTAACGTTTAAGTGTTTGATATAAACTCAATCTGATGGCGTATCTTGGCAGATGACATTACAAGCGTGTACTGAAATTTTCATTCTCATAATCCAACAGTACTTCTCCACTAGAGCAGCAAGAGGGGAGCTCCCAGTCAAGCAGTTTAGATGTACAGCAAGCCTCTATTCTCCTGAGGAAGGACGGCAAAGGAAGAATCCATGTAACAATCAGAGCAGTCGTAGCCTCTTTCAACTGCTGTCAATGTAGAAAGCTTGTAGAATTATTTGTGCAAAGATGAAAATGCAGGAATTATTTCCTCTGACATCAAATCCTGGTGCACCAAGTTCTCCCCTGCCTCGCAGGCACCAGCATCCTCCAGTATATTAAAATGGGCTGTTCTTCAGAGGGATGTTTCCATGTTTCAACGTATTGCACTCTCCAATCTGAAGTCAATCTCTACACAGAAGTTCGGATTTGAGTGCAAACCTTGACAAAAATCAAATGCAAGTACTGGTTCTGTAAGCTTTATGCCTGAATGCGTAAAACAATTCAAAGACAGAAAACAAAACAGTATTCCAATAACAGAGCATTACTAGATGTCCTAAAAGCTATGTGAAGTTCAGATTTCGCTCCTTATCAGAAAGGTGAGCCTCTGGTTGATTCCCCTTAAAGATGTAACTTTATTATTACTACTACTACTTGTTCAAATAGATGACATTCTTTTTATGCTAAAGCAGTGGCTGATGTTGAGACAATGGGAGCCTGCCCAGAGTTCCCCTGTGCCCAATGCCCTGCTGAACCCATCGCACACACAGACCAACTATTTCTACAGTGCAAGCATTCTGCAAGCTGATGTCACAGAATCAAGAGTCAACTACAGCTGAAATCATGGAAAATCCCTGGTCTTATTTCAAAATATCACAACTAATACATTTTTCCTCTGCAAATCTTCTCTTTATGAGGGATAGTTGGGAGTTAGAGAATCTTAATCAAAAACAATCTACGAGCCTAAAAAATATCTAAAATACTTCAAATTCAAAGATCTCCTTTTTTTTGTTATCCTAAAATGATCACATTAAATGTTAAAGCATGTCTATAGCACTTGACATGTGCCCCAGTAAAACTGTATGTACCCATGAAGATATACCTCCCTGTGAGATGCTGTAGGAGAGTCCAGTTTTACAGTTGTGTCAGGACCTGAAATGACCACCCTTCTTTTGCCACCTTCCCCTCCCCATGCAGGCAAGAAAGAAAGTGTATTTGTTGTTATAAACTGCAGATTGTAAACTTTTTACTGACACAGTGAGTATTCAGTCTGGCTGCAATAGGGAAAATTAACTCTATTTCAGACAGACCCAATACAGCAGGAATCTCTCAGTGCTGCACTGACAACTTTGATCTGCTGGGGCTCAGATTACGACTGCACAAACTTCGTTTGCAGCATCACTGAAATGAATGGTTAGGGTTTCAACCTAAATTAATTCTCCACTATGAGGGTGCTGAGGCCCTGGCACAGGTTGCCCAGAGAAGCTGTGGCTGCCCCATCCCTGGCAGTGTTCAAGGCCAGGTTGGACGGGGCTTGGAGCAACCTGGTCTAGTGGAAGGTGTCCCTGCCTGTGGCAGGGGGTTGGAACTGGGTGAGCTTTAATGTCCCTTCCAGCCCAAACCAGTCTGGGATTCTGTGATAAATCACTTACTTATGTTAGCTACAGATTTTCCTTGAGTCTATACAAAAGTAGTTTAATTTTGCAACCAAAACTATTGAAGTTTATCACTCTATTACAGGGTTTGAATTTGATTTAACTTGCTATGTTCTAAAATGTCCTTATGTCCAAAATGAAGTCAGAGACAATTCTGACCCATAATTCCTCCTTGCTAAAAAGCAAAGTTTTTAGGAGTCAGTGTTTTCAGTGTGTTATAACTCAGGAAACAGAATGTGGAGAATAATTTAAAAAGCATAATAAAAATTCTCAATTCCAAATAGTCCAGAAACCTGCTCTGTTAACGTAGGCAAGTACTGCTGACTTTTTTTAAGCAAATGTTTACATGATTCAGAAAAAGAGGATTTACCCATACATTGTTCACAGACTCCTGAAGGAGAACTGTCATTCTAGATAACACGCACGTGCCTCCATACCCTATGCTTGCAACAAAGGACAGGCTTCAGTAAAGCCAAATGTATAGGAGAGAGTCTGAGGGACATACCCAGCTTACGAGATGTCTCCATAACAGACATAACTGTGATAATGAATTCTGAAATTCTAGTCCCATTTGTAACCCAAGCAAAAGGTATGCACAAACCAGTAATTTGACAACCACACACCAATATTTGCCCCAGCTGTGCTCTGCTTTCAACAAAGGGATACAGGAGGAAAACTGTCTGAAGAAAACTGGTAATAAAACTCTAAGATGCCTTGGCTAGAAGAACAAATATTTATTCTATTTTAAACACAAGGGTAATGAAAAATAAAGCTAAAAAGCCCATGTTGTCATTTATATCAAAGTTGTCCTTATTTTATTGCATAAACAATTCAAATTATGAATTAGTACAAATCTGTAGGTTCATAACCGGCAATCTGAACAGACACAAAGAGAGTAAAAATCCCAACAAGTAATTCATTAAAACATTTATGGTATAAAGAGACAAAGTTTGAGAGATCAAGAGATCAATTTAAAAATTCCAGCCCTCTGTTTTCTTAACGTAACCCTTTCCTGAAAAGAGTAGCACCTATTTAACTGGGGAGTCGCTCTAACCAAGGCACCTGTATGTACATGGTGATAAATGGGCATTTGGATCCCTACTGACCCGTGGGCATTTGGATCCCTACTGACCCGCAGGACTGTCACAAGCCGTGCTTTCAGCGGCCATTGAGCAATGGCACGCTACTGTGACCTTGGAAAACTGAGAGAAACACCTTCCCAGAAACCAGGTCCAATTAAACATGCTCTAAATTTGAAACCTGCAAAGCTACAGCTCAACTGGTGGACTAACCCTATGAAAGCCCAAAAGCAGATGACCAATAGTGAATGTTATGGTAGGTTTGGAACATGAAGTCTCCCCATATTCATACAGAGAATGTATATGTATACCCATACATATACACACAGCATTTGTGATAAGTGCAATGTAAGATCTACTAAAAACTACAGGTAGTGACAGCTAGAGGACTACAATGAAAATTGTACTGTATACCCATTTATTCCATTAATACTGGATAATTATGGCTTAGAACTTTTTGCAAAATGACAATAATGGGAATGACTTACCGACAGGTTTGCACCAAAAAGCATAAAGTTAGAATGACTTTTATTAGAGTCTCCACAAAGTCTTACCTTTATCAGGACTTGCAACTAAACAAAAACTACCACCACCAAAACAAAAAACCCACAAAGAAACCCAACACCAAACCAAAACCAAGGCACCAACAAAACAAAGCAAACTCAAAAAAAACAAACAAAAAAACCCTGAACAAAATCACTTATGACCACAATACAAATATACACAGGAAAAAAAAGAGATCAATACTTGGTATTACCCAGCAACTCTAAAATTCACTGGAAATTAACATGAAAGTTGAGAGCAGATCCATACATTGCCCTATTCCATCCTAAGATAAAATATGGTAAGTCCTGGAAAATACACAGCATGTATTACTTTAATAATGAATGAGTACTTTAAAATCACAAAGTCTACATGCCATAGGTAACACAGGCTAGTAAAGTTTACCCAAGTTTAACCGGGTGGTAGACGGTTCAGGGAATATTCTACAACCCGTGTCTTGTGCAAATTAAGAGTTCCACTAACTGAATACATGAAAATCAAAATTGCTCTGATGTAATGCTTTACATTTCATAAATGTGTTAAGCATAGAATGGTTGTAAGTATACATATATATAGTGTGTATTTTACACAGATGCAGAAACGAGGTGCAGATTTACACAGGTGCAGATTACGTTACCCACTCAAGACACAATTCTCAGTGTCTTTCAGTTGCACTGCAAGAGAGCTAAACCCTAACTCATTTTGAAAAGCCACTAATATTGCCATGCTTTCTATGGCTACATGTATTTGCTAAAGTAGGAAAACAGAGAAGTGGAAGGATGGCAAATAGCAATAGCTCCAGCACGCTCCCTTCACTGATCCACCACTGCAAGAGCTGGTGGATGCACAGTCTAGAGCAGGAGAACAAGCCTGGCAACCCCAGTGGCTGGCTGTACTGAAGAACCCCCACACTAAAACCTGTACCTTGACTAGAAATATAGGTACCTATATATGTTGTCCCCCCCCAGCCTCCCACAGATGGGGGAAGAAAGCAAACATGAAAGAACGTACCTGCAGAAGTGAGTGTTGGGGAGAGGAGAGGATGACCACTCACTTGCCATTGACAAGTGAAGGTTTGCACCTATGTTTTCATCTACTCCTACCACAGAAATCAGTACCAGGAACTAAGTTTTACTAGTATCAACACCATAAAAAGAAACCAAAACAAACCACAAGGAGTAACACTGAAAGCTTAAAAGCATGCTGGCACTTGGGACAATAACCACACTGCCCCAAAGTTCACCAATTCCCTTAGACTACCCAAAGACAAATTATATGGGCAGAGAACAGAAAGCCTTTCCTTCTCTCACCTTCTCTGCCACCTCAGGAGGCAGCTGGGGAATAAGAGGATGCCTGGCATGCCTCTGCTGCACTAAAGTAACTCCCAATTGGTACTCAAGTTCACTGTGAAGCACCAAGCTTCATCTCATTCCCTTAAAGGCAGGCTGGTTTTCTCTCCACCTCTATTGGAAAGCGAACCTGAACTTAACACTTTAGAGGAAATGATAAAGAACCTTTTCTCACAGCTTTCTTACTATAATAAAAAAACTCTGCTTATAAACTATGTTTTTTCCCCTTTTGTGCCTGTCTGGGAAACCATGAATAAAACAACAGGGCTAAACATGCAACTATATCCTCAGAAACCACATCAGAAAAGCCCAGAAAGAAACCACGACAACTACATGCTATCAATTAGCAACAGCAAAGATATAACAGGCAGCAGCACTGAACTCTCACACAGCCTGGAAGTACACCATGGTGTGCACTCCCCACAAAGGTATCAGCTTGTAGGTGCTGACCAGCATTGCCTTTGCTCAAGCACCTTAAATCCAGGTATACAGAGGAGTCAAGATGATGTGAAGGATCAGTGTTCCTGGTGACACCGTAACCAAAACCTTCATCTGAGCAGCTCTGTACACGTACATCCTCACCTGTGGATCCACACATCTTGTACTAAGATCAAGATCCTAGTCACACCCATTCCTTTAGAAAACAAAAGGGGCATTAAGACTCTTATTACCTTGTATTTCTTTAAAAAAATCCCTGAGATTTAAAATTGCCAATAAAAGATCTGCACAGTTGCAAAATACATGAAGAAAACACTACATACGCCTTTTCAACTTAACTGTGGTGCAAGACAGCATACAGGCAAGCCGCCTCTCAGGATTGCCAAGCACGGTTTCTGAAAATACAGGCGGCTTCTTCCTAAGATCCTTTGAAAACCTAGACAATTCAGTTGGATTTATTCCCACACTAAACAATTCCAACACATTTAGAGAGGATGCTTGTGACTTAGAACACAGAACATGAAATGGAGGCAGACATGATTATACACAAATAGTGGAATCCTGATTCTTTTTCTAAATACATTAACGGTCTTTCTTGGAATCTTTATCCATGTATCTGTCCCTGGCTCTACCACCTGTAAAAGAGTCTGCGGGCAGATTTCTTTCTTCTGTTTTGTTTTCCTTTTTAAGTTACACAATGTAGTCGTGGGAAGGAAATCAGACAAACCACCTAAAACATACTTAAAGGTACCAGCTTCGGGCACAACTGAAGACCTCCTCCAAGCGCCTATTTAGAAATGCCACATTACACATCCACAACATCACCTCCACAGGTACCAATAAAGCCACATGAAGAGCCAGAACACACATTCAACAGAAGAAAAAAAAATAACAAAAATAAAGTATAGCACTTAAACAAAAAAGAGCAATCAAAGTGCTGCACATTCCTGTAGGTCCAAACTAACACTTTGTGCTAAATGTGCTTTGATTTCCTGTGCCACTGACAAAGGGGACAGGTTTCCCTGTGGAACAACAGTGGAACCACTCAAACACAGCAACCACAGTGTAAAAGTAAATGCTATGAAGAATAATCATACCTTGGTAAAAGCTAAACTGGAAGAAATGGGCGACTAAAGGAGGTTTTACCTCCTCATGTTCTACCACTCACTGAGAGGAGTTCTCTTGCAGTTATCAGAATTTTGAGAAAGAACAGGATTTTTTCAATGTTTGAGCAAAGAATTGAGGTCTTGTAACAATATACCAAGTCCACATTTAAGAAAGCAGATATGAATAATATGGAGCATAGAGTTCTGCTTGTAACTGTAAACTGCTTATTTTGGAGGCATTCACTGTACTAGTATGGCACTCTCTCTGCAAAAGACTGAAAACTGGGCAACAGGGAACCCCAAAACCAAAGTGTTGAAGGAAATGAAGCCTTCCATCAAAAGGTTTCAGACAAGTGTTCTATATTTCATGTTCTTGCTCATACAAAAGCAAAGCACTGTAAAAAATTGCTATTATAAGCTGCAGCTCAGAATTTCACCCCTCCAATCCATCAGGTTGGCAGGCAGGAAGGGCATTTCACAACTTCTAGTGTTTCACCCCAATAATCATTGCTAAATTAGATGTGACTGGTTCAGTAACTCTCTTTTCAGTTACACTCTCAAACTTACAGATCAAGTCTCACATCAAACCACCTGACCAAAAAAAAAATCATGAAAGCAGTAAAGCTCTGTTTTCTACAGTATTGGCTCCTCCTCACACCTCAATTGCTCAGAAAGATCACGGTATGTTTCTGATTGTAGCCCAAATTTTGAAGAGAAAGTTAAAGCTATCACTGGGTTTACCACCACCATCTGTCTTCCACAGATAAAGGACACTTTCATGAATTAATCTGTAAGCATTTTATGCAGAGTGATTAAATAAAGGTGAGGCAAAATGCAATGGGGATTAAGTGCTTTTATAGTCTATGCATATATCTCCAAACTGCTGCAAAGCAGAAGGGTACTTGTTTGTTGCTAGACTGCTGAAGGCACTTTGAAGTCAGAAAATACACTGATTGTCTTCACAAGATGTTTTGGCTCCTTTCATTTGATTGCATACACAGTTGCTCTTCTAAACTACCACGTAGGTTATTTATTCTTCGAAGTATACCACAGAGACGTTGCATAGGTTGATAGTTTAAAACTTTCCTTCATAGCTGAAGATTGTCCTTTTTTGGTTTTTGATTGTGAAAACAAGCAAACAAATAAAAAAGCCCCAAAATGAGGACTCTCACCACAGAGCAGGAAAACAGCTGACTTATGGGATGTGTCTGCCTGTTAACAATCATGTGCAAAAGTTACTGTTGTATTCAGATGCTGGAGGAACAGTGTATTATTCCAGACTCTTACAGGTACATTTGCAGTCAAAGAAGTCCTTCAATATATTGCAGTCTGTGATGGCTACATGTGCCAGTAATGACACTTTCCTGGAATCAATGGGTTTTCATAAAGGCGGTATTTTATGAACATTGTAGCCTATGGTAGCACATTCTGGATGCAGTGTGAGGCTTTTAAGGCAGCACCAAACCTAGGATGCTTTGAGGGAAATTGAGGAAGTACATGAAAATATATAACTAAAAATCAACTATGTTATGCAATTACAAATCCAGTCACTGGATTAGAGTTTTCTTGCTTAAAGTGACTGACATCACACCCTTTTCAGTTCTAAGCCTGAACAGCACAAAGGGATCCATCACAAAAATCAAGCATCAATTGACATGTGCCTTCTCTGCCCAGTCTTCTTGAGTGAGATTTTTTAAATTGTTCTGAAAGTCAAAAGCAAAGTTTTCACTGGTGGCTTGAGCAAAAGGGTTACTAAAGAAAAGGTTTACATCCAGCGGCGCAGCAGTTTCAGAGTCCCAGGAATCCGTGTCTGTGCTGCTGGAGTCTTCTGTGGTGGTAGGTGGACAGCTCAGCTGTTCCAACTGGTCAATAATGTCTGTGAACTGAAAGGCTGAGCTGGACTCGGAGCGCACCGAGTAGGCAGGGAAGTTCACCATGGAGCTGGCCTCCGAATGGTTCGCAGAGCTGTACGCATGCACGGAGGATGCGCCGTTCAGCACCAAGTTATTGAGGGAGCTGCTCTCGGAGCGGTTGTTAACAAGTGAACTCGTTTCGGACGGGCTCAGGAGGCTTTGCATTCTGCTTGCTTGAGCCTTCACCTTGAACAGCTCCGAGGTATCCGATGGTCTCTCATTGCCGTTGAAATCGCTCCCTTCTTCAAATTCAAACTCATCTTCCATATTCATATCTACAGCTTCAGTTGAGTATCTGTCAGGGCTTGACTGAGGAGAGACTGTATTTTGCTGAAGGGCATCTGTAGTTAAGCCAGGCAACTCTGACATATGCTTAGAGAAATCAGAGCCTTTTAACTCTAAACCACTGTACACATATGAAAATGCCTCAGAGCCACCAGCAAAAAAGGAAATTTCTGCTGGGTCATCATCAATAAATTCCTCTGACACCTGTAACTGTGAATTTGTCAATGTGAAAAGAGGGGCACCCCGACTGCCATGCTGATGCTCTTGTTCAGCAACGAAAACACCTGTGGTAAAGTCATCCTCATCATTGTCATTTTTACAAACAGCAACCCTGCTCTCCTTACTACTCCTCTCTACATCTAGATCTAAATGGCAACCATTCTCAACAACAGGACAAGCAGGGTTACAGTTTCCTGCAACACTACCAAACCCAACACCTTGGAGCATGGGAGATCCAGGCTGCTGCATCAGTTTCCTCCCAACTTCTTCGGCTGGTGCTGCAGTGTTCTTTTCTGGAATCCTTGTGTATGGCTCTCGGGGGTTCGAAGAGGAAGGGCTGGTTTCTGCAAAGATGGGCAGGACAGGAGTAGGAGTGGCTGATGAGTGAACTGAGTGGAAGGGGGCAGCCGCTGAGGCAGGAGACCCTGGGCTTCTCAAGCCCTCAATGAATGGGACACTCTAAGAAGAAAATTAGAAACACAACAGAAAAATAGTTTTACAATACATAACACCAAATGTAGCATCCAGCTCCAAATGCAGAAGGAATACATGCTTCAAAAGAGCTCATTTTACACTGCATACAGAAACAGATCCGGCAGCCCTAGTAAGAGGCAAGATCAGTTTTCCTGAATTCTGATAACTGGATGGAAGATTAAATCCATGCATTTTATAGCCTCTGCTGAAAAGGCATACACAAGGGGAAGTAGCATAAAACAGTGACAGCATAACCCTGCGATGCTTCCTTAACGTCTTGCACGTAAAGCAACTGCATTCAACTTGCATCATTTGTTTCTCGGAACTGACTATGGAAGGCATCTATGCAATAAACTTGAGACTTCCCCAGAAAGCAGTCAGATAGTACTTAGAAAGTATGACATTTTCTTTTCAGTTAAGCTGAACTCTGAAAAGGAAAATATGACCATGAGCCAGCAATGTGCTCTTGTGGCCAAGAAGGCAAATGGCATCTTAGGGTGCATTAGAAAGGGAGTGGTTAGTAGGTCAAGAGAGGTTCTCCTCCCCCTCTACTCAGCCTTGGTGAGGCCGCATCTGGAATATTGCGTCCAGTTCTGGGCCCCTCAATTCAAGAAGGACAGGGAATTGCTTGAAGGAGTCCAGCGCAGAGCCACAAAGATGATTAAGGGAGTGGAACATCTCCCTTATGAGGAGAGGCTGAGGGAGCTGGGTCTCTTTAGCTTGGAGAAGAGGAGACTGAGGGGTGACCTCATCAATGTTTACAAATATGTAAAGGGTAGGTGTCAGGATGATGGAGCTAGGCTTTTTTCAGTGATATCCAGTGATAGGACAAGGGGCAATGGGTGTAAACTGGAGCATAGGAAGTTCCACGTTAACATCAGGAAGAACTTCTTTACTGTAAGAGTGACAGAGCACTGGAACAGGTTGCCCAGGGGGGTTGTGGAGTCTCCTACACTGGAGATATTCAAGGCCCGCCTGGACAAGTTCCTGTGTGATGTACTGTAGGTTACCCTGCTCTTGCAGGGGGGTTGGACTAGATGATCTTTTTAGGTCCCTTCCAACCCTTGGGATTCTGTGATTCTGTGATTCTGTGATTACTCTCCTTACACTCCACTGGCTACAACTATTGAAATTGATACCGCTCACAAAAAGAAGATGTGCATCAGGGACAAAGATCAAACAGTGAAAGTAATTCCAGACAAACAATTGACTCAGAGCACCTCTCCTCCACTGTTATCCCAGAAAGCTGTTTGCCAACTTCTGTGACTGCAATATAGAGTGCTGCAGAACTGACCTGCTTTGGCACATCTGTGTTTGAAGCACGAGTGGACGCTCTGACTTTGCTGTGCCTCCTGCAAACAGAGAGCTTTCCGTGAGTATCCAAGACATGAACCAGCCTTCTCCCTTCCCAACTCAGCTACTTCCATTCTAGCAGCCAACAGAAACATCTCAAGCTGTATTTTATCACATTTTTTAAAATCTTGAACCAGCCACAAGAGTTGTAAATTAAACAAAGCAAGAGTAAGAAATATACAGAAAATGGAATAAAGAAAGATCCAGATCATTCATACCACTGAAGGAGAACTCAAAAGCAACTTGGGGCAGAAGACTAGACTAAATAGTACTCTTAGTTTAACTTCTTCCTTTGTCATCAGTATAAACATCTACAAATGAATGGCTTCAAGAACAGAATGAGTTAATCTGCAACAATTTTACAAACAAGTTACAATTCAGTTAACCATATAATTTATGGCATACAAAATGCTATGTGGTATCCTGCATCACACTCATGGCTAGAGTAATTCTATGTCAATAATTTACAAGAAAAGAAATCAATCTTTCATATTAAAAAGGAGCTCAGCTGGAGTCTAAGACATTAAAAGTACATATTAATAGTAGATAAACAAAGTTTTATAAATTCCCACGAAGTTCCTATAATCTTTCAGATTGAAGACTATAAGGAATTTCCCACATGTAGACTGGATGGTTTAATCATTAAGTAAGTAAATGGCAATTTTATAATTAAAATGCACATTCTTAACTTATTTAGTTATATGTTTAGAAATTCATTAGTATTTAAGGGCACAGTTTGAGGCTTGCAGCTCCAAAGATCGGTTATGCGCTCTACCACTGGCTACTTGCGCAGCTACAGTGACATACAGACAAGTCCTCACTGATTTCAGTGAATCTTCAAAACAGGAACTGAAGATGCTAACTCACACATTGTCCATGGACATTAAAATGTGATGCTGAAACTTTCCTAAGCTCCATAAATCATCACAACAGTATAATTATTTTTTTTTTCAATTTATTTCAGCTACCTTAAATCTGAGGTAGACCTCAGTAACTGAGAACTCAACCAATGAATATGCCTCCAAGCATTATTTGAAAACACTGAAATTTAGGAAATAAGGGCACCATGAAAGTGTCAAATACATTTCACCTTAAAAAAGTACTTGTATGTACCTTTCATATGGGGTTTTCTTCATCCCACTGTCCTTAATATAATCCACTAGCTGCTTCTGTGTTCGTCCGCTGTGAACCCAACAAAAGTACAAACATTATGAAACACTGGATCAGAATGACAGATGGAATGACTTTAGAATACTTTTTCTTTTTGATCTCATTTTCTAAGATATAAGGAATTCAAGCTTTAATGAATCTGTTATGTTTCTCCCTACCTGTATCTGAATGATGACCCTCTGGTGAATAGCACTGCTTTAGCCTTTGGCTTTGGCTGATCAAGGAGCCTAAAGAATGTGTGATATTCAACACAGATTTTCCAGAAGTTTTTACACTCATCCCTACTTCCCAAAAGGAACTCCAGCGTATCTTGATATGGGCCCTGGGAACAAATCACAGAAGTTAAGTAGCACACAAAATGGCAATGGAAGAGAAATGGAAAAGAACAAATAGGTACAAATAAAAATGCTCAGCATTTTCAGAGTAAAACTACTGAGACAGGATGTACCAAATACGTGGTTTTAATTTCTTTTTCTATCTTACATTTACACATGCTTATGCCTATGTCAAGGATAAGCTTAGGCTGATACACACAAAAAAAATCTAAGAACACAGACATGGGGTGAGAAAGGAAAGATTTTTACTTGAAAACTGAAGCCAAGGCTGCCCCACTGAAGCTGTTTCATAGAATTACAAACTCTAGAATTTTCCGTAATAAAACTAAGTGTATGCATTTTTTTTCAACACCGATCAGCCTACTATTATATTAAAACTTACACAGACCTCTGGGTGGAGTTTAACAAGGAATCTTTTCCTCTTGAAGCTTAGCTTACGGACCTTCGACCAGTTGAAGGTATTGATTTTCGTATTGCCCTGAATTAAAATGGTAACAATTAAAAATCAGCAAAACTTTCTAAGAGCAACAAACAAAGTGTCTGTTCTGCAGGTATACAGACATGTGCATGCAGACACACATCACCCTCCCCAGTCTATTCTACTGGATTTTTATTTCTGGTGACAATATTCCCTTAAGCAATTTTATCTTTCAGTACAAAGACAGCTACAAGTGCGTGATGCCTGTGATCTCTGTGCAGACACTTAGAAAACCGAATGAAAACCTAGAAAACCAGATGGGAAAGGAACATTTCAACTCCATCAATATTCAGGACATTTTATGGTACAAGGAAGATGGTTTCATTTTATTTCACTTGCTTGCCTTCTGCTCTGGACAGAACTGCAGACACCCTCCTCCAAGCTGATTTTCATAATTCAGCAGTACAATATATGGAGGACTACTTGCAAAATGTGCAAGGAATCCTCCTTGCTCACAAGCCTGCTTCTTTGGCTAAAACCAGGATAAAACCAGACTCTGCCTTCAACCTGCTGCCCTACATCAGACATCCCTTCTCTGTACCACTGACTCCCGAAGCCTCAGGGAAGGACCCTGTCAGCACTCACTAACGCAGCAATTCTGTTATCCTCTATAAGGAAAGGGAGAGGAAAAATGGGAGCTCAAAAGAAAGACCCAAAAGAGCTGAAATGATGGAAAATTTGGGGGGCTGAGAGGCCACTGAAAAGGACTGAGAGGAACTGCAGTGGCTGATGCATCTCCAAAGAGAAGCTGACCCAGAGTAACAAGAGAACATGAGACACAAAATGAATGGAGAGTTAAGTGTCCAAAAGGAAATATTTAGTAGGTAAGCTGTCTTGTGTGTTCTGGAGGAGGAAAATAGTATGATCGCATTCATAAATAGAACTCTGATCACTGAATTGCTTATTTAATACAACAAAACCAGTACTTCTAAGTGGTCTGATCACTTCAATGAAACAGCAGTTCTGTAAACTAAGAGCAACACTATCCCAGCAAAACCACATTGTAACATTAAACCAAGGGAAACTGAACCAAAATTCCAGAATTACAGACTTGAGTTCCAGGGCTGTACCAAACAAGCTGATGATTTTCATTGAACACATACATAACTTTCAAACAGGCAACAAAAACCCTTCTACTTTGCTGTCACTGTTGGGTTTGATACTGCTCTCTCTGCACCAACACGGACAAATTGCACCAAACACCACCTGGGTGGCTTAACTGACACTCCCTTAACCATAAAAATTTGCTATATTTAAAAATAATTAGAGACACCTGAAGTTATAATGAGAGACTTACTCCCAAGAGGTGCCAACGGAAAGGCTAACACATGTACCCAGCCTGCCCTCCCCACGTTACCTGGAATACCAGCACACCCATGTGTGAGACAGCTAGATTAATTTTGGTGCCCTCACGGTCAGATGCAAGGTGAAATCTGATGCCATACATCTCCAGTTTCCGAGCAATTTCAAGCACTTGAAAGTCTGATTCAGCAGGAGTTTGACCCCTATAATGAGGAAGAAGAATAAATAAAGTATGAAGAGCAATCCGATTCTGCAATATTGCAAACATTGCTAATGCAATGTTAAGACTTAAGTCTTAACTCTGGCACCAAATGAGAATTCTCTCTCTCAGTTAGGCAGTTTCACTCCAAGTATCACACCAAAACTTTTGTAATAGGAAAAATATGCAACAGCAGATGACCAAACTAAAATTTATCTCTCAGACAGAGGCACTGAAACAACTAACTAGTCCACAACTTTCAGTTTAGATTCAATAAGTTTAACAAACCTGAATTCATTCCACAATGCTCCTTCTTCTGCTTGCTTGCATACACATCAGTATTAACCAGATAAAAGTAGAGATGAAAGAGCTGCACACCCAGCACAACAGAAGCAAAACAAATACCGCAACAGAATGACCCATTTCAGGTGGGGTTTCGGGACTGCATCAGAATTCTTATGCTAGTACTACCGGGTGCAACGCATCCCCCCAGTCTTTGGCTGTGTAATTTCTTCCTTGCCAAGGAATCCAGAGAAGGATTTTAAAAAAGAAGTCATCTGCTGTTGAAATGCCTTTGAAAACAGGAGGAAGATGTACACACATGGAGCACCCCTTTTTGAGCGTGCACAAAGCCCAAGCAATCAATACAGCGACTGTTACAGACTCTGGCTCACACCAGTCACAAATTCAGCCTTCCTTTACCTCTCCACAAGTCTGCTGAAATGACACAACTGACATTTTGTTCTCCTGCACAACAAAACAGCTCCTTCCCCCACCCCTCCACACCCATTTTTTTTCCACGAGGGGGAGTTTACTGGATTACAGTGCATTTTCAGCTGGTGCTCAGGGAAGGGAGGGGTGGCCATGGACCATGAACTGGAGCTAAACAGCAGAGCCTGCACACAGACGGGAGCCCGCGTGAAGACAGTCCACTTGAACTAGCTACAGCAGGAGACCCTTCTCCTTTGCTAACTCCACAGAAACACAAGCAGCACAGGACCTGCCAGGACACTAGCACTGGTGACACTGCTTCAGCCACAGTTGTATAAAGTGACCCCTGCATCTCCACTGAAAATGATTAGAAATAATAAATATTATGTTTCTTCCACGAGCCACCTACACCAGTGCATTGACTGATTTTTTTCCTGCATTTCCAAGTGCATTAGCATGTAAGGTACAAGGAAGACAAGGGGAATGAAAATTATTCCTCTATTTACAACCAGCTAGTCCTGAAACCAGATTAGATCCTGCAGAAAGACAAAGTTTAAAAATCCTGCTTTCCAGAAAATGTCCTTCCTTCCATAAATCTGTGTGTCATTTCATTAAAACAGATGATGAGCTACTTGTAGTATGATCTATTTTCACGCCCTATGTAGTGCCAAGCATAACGTCGGTACTACATACATTTTCCTGCTACCCTGACTTGCTTTTCTAGGCATGCTCCTTAAAAAATACCTCCTACTTACCTACAGTCATTTTTCAGACTAAGCAATCTTTTTGCTCCATAGAGATTTCTTTTAAATATATATTGAGAATATTAAAGTGAATGATTATTACATTTGAATTTATCAGAAACAGGGACGCTGACAATACATACTACCTGCATGTAGGAATGAATTATGAAACTTACTTAGTATGTTAACGCTTGAAAAATGGGAGCTGTTAGCAGAAACAACCCTTCTTTGATTCTTAATAAAATGCTCCTCAGACTACAACTCATACACACACAAAAACGTACTGAGAAAGTATGCCTGAATTGACATACACTTCACGACAGGATTTCAACAGTTTTCTATTGCCTTATTCATTCTGGAGGGGAAAATAGTAATCTAAAATACTACAACAGGAAATCCAAAATGTATTTTGCCAACCTCAGAAAGCAGGGATTCAGTGAAGTTCCTATCTTTACAAGTTCAGCCCATATGCCAACCTGTCCAAACACCAGTGTTATATGACCATGTATGCATAAAGGGATTGCAAAGAACAAACACAGAGGAACAAAAACCCGATCTTAAATGGAAAAAGAACTGCCAAACTACATAGAGATTCTTGTAGCTGCATTTCTACCAGTGTTACCACATGAACTGGGTACGTTGAAAAGCTTAAACAGGTAAAGCAGATTTCACCTCCTGTTAATGAAATGGGTAATGCTGGAATAAGTGTTTTTATACTGGCTTTACATGTTACTAACACAATTTCTCCCATAGACTCCTTACCTGCATCAAAATAGCTCAAATACCATGGTCCCTGTTTATTAAACACTTCTAAGATAAAAAAGGTAGATGATAGATACTAATTTTGGCCACAGCTTCTTAGAGTTACACTCTAAGAGCACTGTGTTTAACTTCCACCCACACTAATTCCTGCTGTAATTCTTCTGAAAAGAGTGACATTAAGAATGAAAGTGGTGCTTTGTCTTTTAAATAGGGTACTGCTGATGCTAAGGTCGCTGAAGGCTGGGACGGGAAAGGAAACAAAACTGGTGACTAGAAAATTGGAGCCATATAGTACTAAAAGTTCTTCATAAACAGTCAAGTGATGCAGAACCACTGACGGCTATTTTATGTTCCATTAGATTTGAGCCAAAGCACAGCGCATCTCAGAAAGAACTAAAAAACCACCCCAGATTTAAGAGTGTTTTTATGCACAGGACCTGCCTGTACCTACCAAACAAGGAAGAGCCTTGAGTGGGGAAAGCTGGTAGCAATGTTGGGCACTCACCCTGCATCACAAACAGTTACAAAGGAGAAACAGTTTGAGAGTAATTACCCTCAGATGTTTGCTGCAGACTAAGCTGCACAGACCAGCCTGAAAACAATCTGGTCTAATTTTGCTCATCCATTAAGCAGATAAATCTACTTAATCTTCCCCAGGTCAATGGACAACAAACTATCGATTACATGTGTTTTCCAGCAAAAACTGCTGTCAATGCAATAGGTTTTAGTTTAAAGGTCCCTTACATGCATACATACATTTAGACAAATACCGACTGTGTGCTACAATACTCGCGTGGCAATGGATTCAAAATAAATGCTGTTAAACGGTGATTTACACAACATTTAAAACCAGTGATTTATAGAGAAGTTTAAAGATACAGTGTCAAACACTGCATGTGTAGAAATTGTTCAGACTACAGAGCAACCCGAAGTTATCATTTTTCTAATTTACAAACAATTTAAAGAATTTAAATCACGGACAACTAGGCTAACAAGCCGTGACAGGACATGAGGGATAACAGTAAAGGTAAACATAAATCTATCAAGCCTTCAATTTCTTTCCTGATTTATCTATGTACACACAAACAAAAACCCCACAGCCATCTGAATGCAAGCAAATCATGTTACCTTTAATTCTAGAACACACTCCCCTTGAAGCAAGTATTCTACTCGCACTACTTGCAGGACTGCAAAACCACTGCATTTTGAGTGTCCGGGGTGCCGGGATTTAACTGCACCACCACCAACACACCATCTTCAAAATATAAACGACTTTTTTCTTTTTCTCCCTTTATAAACTACAGAAATAAAATCAGTAAAGTTAATTCAGGCTGAAGCAACCAGGTAATGTGCTATACCAAAACTATAACTCCTCCTGTTTACTGTCACTACGTTTGCAAATTTAAATGTAAACCTCATCTTTCAATATTTGTGGAATTAAAAGAAAGTATTTGTACAAGTGAAAGAAACAAAGTATATTTAACAGAAAATAAGTTTTCAATTCCCATCTTTATGAATAAACATTCCTGATGTATTTTATCTGGATTGGATACACACATTCTGTTTTTTTTTTCAGGTTTATGTTCTTCTGCCATTTCTAACGGTAGCTACAGTGAAACAATAAAAAGAATAAAGATTAACATCAAACCACAACTTTCTAATGTGAAGAGACACTCCATAGCATCATCCAAAGGGCCTGAACACCCTCTGCAAAGCCATACACATCCTCCTGCTCCTCCAACTTACGTACAGCACCGGAAGGATCCTGCTGCCACTCTAGCCCAAGAAAGTCAAATTGAAGCTCCCGGCTTGATACAACACAGAAACCCCCTGTACACTGGTGTATGAGTAAGGGTGTTCAAGGCAAAGCAATGGCTGCTGAGGAGGAAAACTGAGGCAGAAATAAGACGATGCAGTCGCAATGTAGAGATGAGCGATCCTACCAGAAATGTTTTTTTATCCCTGTAGGCTCTGTTTATATAAGAAGCCTCTGTCAAAAGCAATCATCAGTGGAAGAAAACACCAGTCTTCTGAAGCTAGAGTGGGGAAATAATGTCAACTGAAGGAAATAAAGATAAAAAAAAAAAAAGGAACATGATGCACAGGGATAATGAGAAGCATTTTGTCCATTTAACTGAACCGCCCATCACCAAGGAGGCAAATGCCCAAGGTCCACGCTCCTGCTTGCTCCTTCTAACAGAAACAAGGGGAAAAAAAGTGGATGTGCTCTGAGAAAACACAGGACCTTCACAACTACTAAAAATGGAAAAGGGTGGCCAATACTCCCTGGGCAAGGGAAGCGAGAGGAGACGTGTAAGGAAGTCACAGCTATTTTTAGGACTGCAGTGCTTCCAAAATTACGTCTCTCTAACAAAAATTTTTCCGAAGGCGCAGGGCGATTGGAAACATGAGTTCAAGATACTCAGGTATCACTAATGTTCTGTTGTAACTGTTTCTAACCACACACGTCAGTTTTTAATCTTAACATGGTTTGAATGCACACTTCCAAAACACTGCCTTAAAATAAGATTTGCAATCATTTTAATAACATGGCTGTGTTAGATGCAATTCTCATTAAGCTAATGAAAAGTACACATACAAAACATGGAATCTTTTTGTATTAACCTTCCACTGGCTTCTTCCTGACAGGCAAAAATACAAACTTTCCTTACTGTAAAGAACAATTAGAAGTCACTTGTTTGAAGCAACAGCTCGACCCTAATTAGTAGAATTACCAGTCCCTCACTGACTCAGAAGACAGTCACGACCTTTCCATCAAGAAAAGGAAGCCAAGAAAATTCCCTGCGAGCAAAAGCAACTCAACCAGATCTGGGCACATGCTTAACAAAGGGCTGTTCTGTGGATGGTCTGGATGTAACTTACCCCAGAACTACAAAAACCACATTTCTTCTCAACTTTTAAAGCAATCAGCCTGTACTGCATGATGGTGCCTAAACCTTTCATGAAGCCATTTGTACCTTTAGACTCCGCAGCATCTTGAATCAGTAAGTTTCACAACAGTCTTACGAGCTGTATGAGGATGCAGTATGAGATGAAGTCGTTGTCTAATTGTTTCAGTACTTTTGACATGAGAAAAATAATGAAATATTTCTATTAAATTAGTGGTTTCCTTTCTCAAGCTACTGTCTCCTAAGGTGAAGAGTCCCAGCATACATCTTATTTTACTTCAAAATCACTTCAAAACGTGTTTGTTCCTTCACTGTTTCCACATGCACCTCAAAGGTTCAAAAGCAGAAAAAAAAGTAGCAAACACTTGATTTCATCGAGAATTGAAATGGAAATCACATCAGTACTGGTAATTCAGTATAACTGAAAATGAGTGATCACAAAAAGAAGTTATCATTGAAGTTCTTAGGAACTGATTTTCTAATAACACAGTATGTTTATTAGCCTTGACACAGATGCTGCCCTGAATAACGTCCTTGTTCTGTCTTAGAAGAAAGTCAGCCAGCAACAGTCCCGGAGCAAAAGGAGAATTTAGATGTCTAATATAGTATTTGGATTAAAACATACAACCGTAAGAAACTGTGCAGGTGGATATTTACAGCTAACAAAAGCACTTCAAACTGCTGAATCCTAATACGGAAGGTCTCAAAAACTACACTCGATGGGTGAAATCAAACCTCCGTCACCATTTTATCAAACACTTTATCTTAATTTAACCTATTGCCTCCAAGAACTGCATAACCAACGTTAGGGCAATTATGGTTGGGAACAATCAGGAATTTCTCAGCAATATTAACCCTGTGTGCTTAAAAGCTGTGGCAAATATAGAATGCAAACCCTAATCTTTCAAGTAGTATTTTGGTCACAGCAGAACCTCCCTGGAGGTTGACTACCCTTCCACAAGCATATGTTGACTTGTCAGTCTCACCTTGGTGCCTGGCAAGATCATAGAGCAGATCCTCCTGGAAACTATGATAAGGCACATGGACAACAAGGGGCTGATCGTGACAGCCAACAGGGCTTCACTTAAAGGCAAATGGTGCCTGACAAATCTGGTGGTCTTCTGTGATGGGGCCACAGTACTGTTGGATAAGGGAATAGCAACTGACATCATCTACCTAGACTTGTGCAAGGCACTTGACACTGTCCTGCATGGCATCCTTGTCTCTAAACTGGAGAGGCATGGACTTGACAGATGGCACACACGGTGGATAAGGAATTCGCTGAATGGTCACATTCAAAGAGTTGTGGTCAACAGCTCCATGTCCAAGTGAAGATCAGTGAGAAGTGGTGTTCCTCAGGGGTTGATATTGGGACTGGTGCTGTTCAACACCTTTGCTGGCGACAGGGACAGTGGGATTGAGTGCACCCTCAACAAGTTTGCCAACGATATCAAGATGTGTGGTGTGGCTGACACACTGCAGGGCAGGGATGCCATCCAGACAGACCTGGACAGGCTGGAGAGCTGGGACAGTGTTGAACCTCATTTAGTTCAACAAGACCAAGCTCAAGGTGCTGCACCTGGGTCAGGGCAATCCCAAGCACAAATACAGGCTGGGCAGAGACCGGATGGAGAGCAGCCCTGAGGAGAAGGACTTGGGGGTGTTGGTCAGTGAGAAGCTCAACATGACTTGGCGGTGTGCGCCTGCAGCCCAGAAACCAACCATGTCCTGGGCTGTATCAAAAGGAGCGTGACCAGCTTCTGGTGCTTAAAGGGGCCAACAAGAAATCTGAAGAGGGGCTTTTTACAAGGGCCTGTAGTGACAGGACAAGGGGGAATGGCTTTGAGCTGACAGAGGGGAGATTTAGATTAGATATTAGGAAGTTCTTCCCCTTGAGGGTGCTGAGGCACAGGCTGCCCAGAGAAGCTGTGGCTGCCCCATCCCTGGCAGTGTTCAAGGCCAGGTTGGATGGGGCTTGGAGCAACCTGGTCTAGTGGAAGGTGTCCCTGCCCATGGCAGGGGGTTGGAACTGAATGAGCTTTAAGGACCCTTCCAACCCAAACCATTCTATGATTGTCTATTCTAAACCTGCTTACTTATCAAGCTTACTTACTTACTTACGCTGCATGCACTGAGTAGATCTTCACATTTTAAAGCCAGCCAAATTAGACTGTGAAACACACGACCTTACTATATATTGAATGTGCACAGTGGATGAAGTTGGCATTTCAAATCATAAAGCATTCATTTATGCAGTTCCTGACCGTGTGTTGGAATGAATTTTATATTTGTGGCAAATAGTTTCTTTGTCCCAAAGAAACTTTACTTATCTAAAAATACTCCAGCTGTAAGATGAGGTATTGCATAAACTCTGATAAAAGCTATTTCTCTACCACTCCCTCCATCCTTCTACATCTTCATTATGCTTAATACATAGAATGAGCACAATGTAATTGCCTTTTCATAACTTAGAAAAAAGCAAGGCCTATGCATTTGATGACAAGCTGAACCTAAACTTTGTAGATTGGATACTCTGAAGAATGATTTTGCCTAAAACCATTCTTATAAGCTCACGATAGCTCTCTGTGATATGTTATTAAAGGTAAACTGAAAAAAAATCACTTGAGAGAAATTACTGCCCAATAACTTGGTCCTAACTATGTAACTATCATTACACCCAACTTTATTTGCTAGGTGTAACTAGTATTTAACTTACACAACCTTAACACCATCCTATTGTGCAGCATACTCAACCTCCACCAAGCCCGTCCACCTGCTTGCCAGGAGTACACAGTAAGGGTATACATTAATTCTGACTTACACATGTTTCCTGTGGAACTCCAGAATCTTTCCTTCAATTCTTTCCTGGTTTGGAAAATACTGGTTTGTTTTAAGGTGTTCTCGATCCTCTGATTCATCAAAATCTCCTATTTCAGCTATTACAGAAAACAAAACCATGTTAGAATACTAAGAAATAATGGAAAAGGAACAATGACCGAAAATACTTGGTAAGGAATTACAGAGATCCCAAAAGCCAGAATGTGTTTTCCTTTAAGTGCTACAAATCTGTGCATCACACTTTGTATCCAGCTTCATTTTACAAAACATCCACATTTATCCCAAGCAGACTTCCTGGGGATTAAAGCAGCATTTCAACATTGTTTGGAAAATTCAGACTTTGACTTCTTTACAGTCAAAGATGTGAGACTTGTAGAAGACCTGCGAGGTGGTCTAAACACTTCTTTGTTACAGATATCTCATACCAAACCAGCATATTTCAATTTAAGTTTTCTAAATAAGATGTAAAATAGTTATGAACAAGCCTACTTGGCAGGAGGGCATATTGCATGTTGAGTATTGTATAAAATAAATACATGGCAAAAGAGAAAGCAGTGTTATGTGACTGTACATTCCCACAGTGCCTACATCTTGAATTTTGGTCTCCCCTTCACACACCCAACCTTTCAGAAATTATGCTGTGGATTTAGGAAGAGGTTTACAGAAGAAAAAAGCACACATCAGAAGTGCAGAACAGCTTCCATCTGGTAAGACGTGAAATGACCAGAAGTCTTGGGAAAGAAAAGCATGAGGCAGGCAGAATGTATGGCACATGTATATAAAAACTACAAGTTGAATAAATACATTTTAAAAAGCTATTTATATTTCATTATCAGGAAAGTGTAAAGTTACAATATTGAATTAAAATGCAAAAGTTTTAAAAAGACAAAAGGATATACGTTATCCTACAAACCTCACAAAAAATTAAGCTGTGAAGCTCATTAGCATGGAAGGATGCCAGAAACATAAGCAAATTCAAAAGTTAGACAAATACATGGAAGCAAAATTCATCAAGGGCAACTTGAAGAGATGCAGAGTCAATCTTCAACTTACAAAGGCCACATGCAAACATTACAGGATGGACAAAGCAAAGGAAGTATTGCCACACGCTTGCTCTGTTTCGGAGGCCTTCCCCATAACATCTGCTCATCAACTACTGTCATAGAAAGGAGACTGGACTATGTGAACTAATAATCCCATCCAAAGCAGCTGTTCTTTAAGAGAACACAGCAATATCCTGCTTAAAATCAAGCCAACATAGGAAACAAGAGAGAAAATTGAAAGGCACTTCTGTAAAATAGTTTATCTTAAAAAGAATCATATTCTTTCTCACTTCTGATTTTCTAGTATAGTAGAAGCAAACTAAGCAAGGCCAGAGACTGAGATTTGCTCACTAGCTCCACACTGCACTGCTGGAAAATCATGAGCAAAGTTTAACCATGTCGCTCACTGACAGCATACAAACAACTTAGATTTGCTCTCGTAATGAAATCACTGTAACCAATATTATTATAATTGTATTATTATATTACAATGCAGAATTAGATAATTAATAACCATTTAGCAGCACAGCTCCAGTTTGAACCTAGCAAGGAGGCACAAAACCCCATTTCTGCAGCTCAGGTTACAGATTTGTAAACACTATCATTTTGCAGCTGCTCTGGCTGATTTGGTGTCTGAACACATTCATGTTTTTCAACCTGCTCATCTTAAAGGCCACGTTTTAGGTGTTTAGGCATGTACAGACTAAGCAAGCCGCAATATGGGGAGCTCCCAAATTAATTGCTTCCCATTTCCATTTTCACTCACAGCAAGGAGGAAAGCTGCTGACGATCCTACTGTTGAACTTGTCCTGGCACATGTCTAGTTTTACTTCAGCCTAGTCTCTTTACGCTTATCACCCCCAGCCACAGGGAAAGAAAAACAAAGCCAAGGATGCACAGAGGCAGATGGGAACAACTGTCTGGAAGATAAAGCATGCTAGTGACCCAGTTTGCAGAGCCAGGGAAAGCAGACAACATGCAAGGTGTTTGGTTTCGTACAGTCTCCATAAAGCCAAAGTGATCTCATACATAAGCATCAGCTGTTCTTCACCACAGCAAGCCCTGATGAGAATCCCAGTGCTCAAAATCAACAGGTTTACTACACGCAGAGAAGGAATTACCCTTGAGAAAGAAAATGCTTCTAGTTATGAAAGATTCTGTATGCTATTTAACTCAGGTTAGCAATGGCAACATCACCTGATGTCAAACACAGTTGAGATACTCACATTGGAGAAGGTGAGAGACCAGAAGAGCAGCTGTATTGTCGCTGCAGGTCAGTCGTTCCTCTGCCAAGTCTCTCTTGATTTGCAACGCAAACAGGTACCTGAGAGAGAGTTACAAGTACCGGAGTTATACGTACCACCCTGACACATGAAAGAACAATGGAATGACTGAGCAAGGTTTTATAAAACCAGAATCTCCTAATTCTTCCTCTCTCCAAAAACAAGATAACACAGAAGTCTTGCTTGCAAGAATGGCCATATCAAACCAAATAACCCGTGACTAATCCAATGCAATTTATCAGCACAAATGAACACACAGGAACAAGGAAGCAGGAGCACAGTGCTTTTAACAAGTTTGATTTTTGAAGTAACAGCAGCTGTCATTTTTAGCTGGAAAGAAACTTAGCACTTCACCTGATTTTATCTATTGGAAAAAGATGGAAGAACATCGCTAATTCTAATACTCCGTTAGGAAAAATAATAAGCACTTCTGCTAGCACTCAACTAATTTACTCGTATTTTCCAAGACTACAATGTCCGCAGCCTACAAAGACAGTAAGAAATGAAATTTCCTTCTCTTATACTCCTATACTCATTTAACTAAACTATTTCCCAATCAGTTGTTAAAGAGGAATAGATCTCTGTCAAACAGTTTTGTGTAAGTAATAAATTGCCTGCAAAACATACAAGGATAGAAGATGAAAGAAGAACATGGAAGAAGATAGAAACATGGCAGCCTTGAAAGTATGCTGGTAAGGACCAATTTTGTAACCTAAACTAATTTTAATATATTTTTATGAATGTATGAATGAATTCTTCAGTATAGTTACTATAAAGTGTACATAACATTAACAGCATTATGAAACACACAGATGCTCTAAGCACAGACCAGAATTCCACAAAAAAATGCTTCAATAATGGGCAAAAATACAGTTCCTGTTCCCAAAAGCTGTGTTCCTAATTAAATTCTTACAAGAAACACCAATTAACATAAGAAAATTGGGAGCAAATGAAATATTTAGGTATTATTTATCATTAAAAGAGACAATTGTACATATCACAGCAGTTATCATGCTTCTTTGCTCTAAAGTCAGTCTGAATGATAATAAGGAACCTCTGCAGACCCCTAAAAGGAATTCCAATTAAAAGTAGCACAACTGGGAGAAGCACTAAATGAGTTCTTTAAACACTAAAATCCTGAGTAATGTCCTTCTTAGAGGCACAGACTTCAAACCATGTTCCCAGATGCTAGCAAGCAGATTAAGGTCTGCTTAATTTACCAAAGATTAATTGCCCATCAGCAGAAGTTACTCATGATGAGCACCAGCAAAAAAAGGTGAACAGTAAAGCATGTTTGCTAGTTGTAGGATATTTAAAGTATGGACTTCAGAAGTTTAAAGATAACTCATTTATTAAAATAGGTACTGATTATTTTATATATGTCCTGTTTATAAATTTTAGTATTTCCTCTATATCCTGTCTCTTTTGACACCATGGTGTTTGGCAAACCCTATTCTGGCCTGTTTTTTGTTTTGAGCAATATTTTTTCTGGTAATGGTCATCTGCAACATGTGCATGATAAATCTGTGACACTAACTAATGAAAAGTGCTCTTTTGCTCTCACTTCAATGTAAGTTTTGTTTAGCAACAGATACAATATCCCTTTGCCCTTACCTTCCTTTTATTTCAGTAAGTAATGCAAATCAACTTCTGCAAAAAATACTTTACCTAGTATATTCCTCTTGCAACTGACCCGGGTCTGGAGGGAAAAACTTTACAGCTAGACGAAGCATTGTAGTCTTTGGTCCTGTAAGAAAAGGTTGTAATTTCACAAAGAACTCTCCTTCATAAGCACATGCATATTATGTTTTCCAGCAAGCAGAGAAATAAAACACACATGAAGTCTAGCCAGCTTTCAGCCTGCTGGCTAACTATAGCGGGACTATGGGGTATAGATTGTCCACATCAACAGGGATGCTGCAGGTAGTTCCTCTAAAAACTACCCATACTACTTCCAAGGTAAGTCTGGAGTCTCAATGCTGTAAAAATACGCTTGTGTACCACTAAAGCTATAATAATACCTCAAAGCAACAACTTGACTCCACACAAAAGCACTGCAGTGAGAAGTTCCCAGAAGGGGAGGAAGGTGGAGACACATCCCACAGACTCTCTCAGCACCAACCACCACCACCAGAGTGGTTGATGAACTGAACCCACAAGTCTGGCTGGATTCAGCTGGCTCCACATGGCTCCCAGCATGCCCGCTAATACCCATATCCTCCCATTTTTAACACTGCCCTTGTCAACCCTGACTACAGGAAGAAAACTAATTTATCATTTTTATCTGAACAGAATCCTAAATAACTATTTGGAATAGTCGGTAGTGTAACACTTTGCAACAAGAAAACCCCATATGCAACTATGCAGAAGAGCAGTCATAAATTTTAGCACATCCCCATTGTTTTAGACCATTTTAGAGCAATATACCGTCGTATATACCATCAGGAAATACATGGACATCAGCCTATGATCTAAAGCCAAGTTTTCCCAGTGCCATTCTATACCACTTATATGGTATATACTTATATATATAATTTATATATTTATATATAAATATATACCATTTATATGGTATAGAAGAGGATATGGAAACAGTAATCAAGCAACATTGCAGACCATCAGACCTTTTGACTAAGACATAATTCTTTCCAGCCAGGAGCACTGGAAAAACAAAGCAAGCCTACTCTGTGGAGTATATAAAAAGATGCCACTTGAGTTGAACTAGAGTTCATTTGAAATTGGGTGAAAATCAGAGTGGAAGTATTATATACCCATTCTAAGAAAGCCTTCTTCTATAGGTGGTTTAGCTCTTTTGCTGAAAAACAATGTCATTAAGAGTTAAAAATATGACCTTAAAGTTAAAAAACAAATCTAGGTGGAATTGGTGATATTTTTATTTTCTAGCAATCAGTTTTAGGCAGAAGAGTAACTCAGAACTACCTCCCAGTACTAATTTTCCACATTTCTCAATTAAGATTTTGAAAGGAGTAGGAATCCATCACACCTCTCCTGGTCTTGTTCTTCCACAAAGCCCTACACAAACAGAAAACAAGGAAGCAGCCTAACCCTGTTCTAAGGGGAAAAAAGAAAGTTTGATCTAATCTTTCAATATCTGAAGAACTATCATGCTGTATTCTTTAACTATTTTTAGCCTTTAAAGTGCATCTTGCATTACTTTTTAGAGCAGCATAAAGCAAAGATAGCACTGCTATTGCAATATCCTCCTGGCAAAAGAGCAGAAACAAATTTCACAACCAAGGCAAAGAGGACTCTGAAGCTGCAGCCGTGCACAGGGTGGGCAATCCCTACCTCTGCTCTCTTAGCAAAAGTGCTCCAGAGCACACTGAGAGAGTTTTTGAGAATGACATGGGAATACCCACCCCACCGAAATTCCCTGTGTGTCAGCAAGCTCTGAATGCAGTTTTGTTCCAGCCCTTCTGAAAGGTGTATCAGCTCTCAGACAGGATTTCACTACTGCAGAGGCCGTCTCCTCCCATACAATGGGTGTAATAAGCCAGAATATTCCTTTTTCTTTCCACCATAAGACAACACAACTTACAAAAGCTCACAAACATCAAGTGTTATGTTTCCCTTCAATGTAACACCAGCTGATCCAATCTATCTAGATATCACACAGAAAGAAGCCTACCTTCAGTAAGTTTCCATTCCACCCACCACATACTACATATTAAAAACATCAGGTTTGCATGCCCGAACAGGAACCACTATCACCCCTACCAAGTACAATTTTCAAGGAAGCATAACCAGTAAATCAAGTAGTAATTGTGAAAGCAACCCACGTAAAGCAGATGCAAATTAAGGAAAACTTCCTTTTTAAAAAGTACTTACGTCGTACTTGCTTAATAACAGGTTTCATAGGCTCCAGCCAAATCTGAAATTAAAGAGAAAAAATTACAAACTGACATTGCTATTTGAATACAATATGAAAACATCAAAAGGAAATTCAAATCAAGCAGAAATTTATGCGTAGGTATTTCTTCCTCACTGCAGTATGGCAGCAATTCCCTTGCTTTAAAAAAAGTGTACTTATCTATTTGATTTGACATTTATCATGCACCAATAGAAAAACCACCGATCTGTGCTTAAAGCTCATCTGGACAGAAGAAGAGCCAAGTCAGCAAAAGCACACCAGCCCTGCCAAGAAGACAGAAATCGTGCCAAAACACACTGTGCACAGGAGCCAGGCTACAGAATTACAGAAGGTCTGGAGAACATGATGATGTCCAACTTTTTTTTCCTTTCTATCTCTCTTACTGGCTTAAGGATTTTCACTCAGTATTAACTTCCCAAATTTTTTTCTCTTCTGACAAGCACATTCTTAAAGAAAGACAATTGCTGTTCTTGAAAAAGAATCATCCATAAAACTAATACTGAAGTATTCTGGATGTTCAACTTTCCCTCCATCCCTCTAAACCATAAATTGTAACAAGACAATTATGTTTGGTCCTTACTAGTTACTTCTCTCTCTGAGAGAGAGGTGAGGATCTGAAGAACATTATTAGATGCAGAAACACTTTGGATGCTCTGCAGAAGAAATAGAAACTAAACAAGCTTTACTGTATTTCCTTGGCTCAAGAACAGTGTGTATTAATGCTATCAGCATTTTTTATGTTTCAGTAACATTTCCTGCATGTGAGTCCTAAAACTAGAAAAAGTAATAGGAAAAAAAGAAGACAAAGACACAGTTTAGGAACATTTTCTAGTTTAGAAGCCACATTGTCCTCTTTGCATGGTACAGTATAAGCAACTAGGAGGCTTACAGAGTGTCAGTATTTATCTAGATCAATGATTTTAAAAGCTTGCAGGTCTATGTTTGCTGAAGTTTGCATTTATTAGAAAAGTGCTTCATAATGACTCTTTAGGGAAATTAACTGAAGACTCAATTAACTGAAGATACATACAAACACTACCAAAATCGCACATTGTAATGCCAGTTTCTAAGTGCTCCACAGACTACACTTTGAGCTACGTTTCCCCTGTCAGAGGGAAGGAGGATTTTATTCATGTCCCTAAAAGGGGGAACACCAGCAACTACTTAACTGCTTTATACATTTACTTAAGATTTAACAAGCAGGAGAATCTGATTCCTCACCTCTGCTTTGTTAGTTGTTGTTCTGGTGAGCGAAGCAGATTTACAAGAATGAAAGCAATAATCCTACAGGAGACTCCAGCAGGCTTTGAAACTATTGACATGCAACCAACCACATTCACCCCATCTTTGTATTATACCAAGTTCATCAGGGAACTGTACATACCCAATATGACTGGATGTTCTGGAACTCAATCCCAAAGTAGTCTGATTCAATCAAATTCAGATGCTTGTAAACTTCAGCCAATAAAGCCTGACCATAACATTTTGACTGAAAAAGTAAAAAAAAACACAATAAAAACACAATGAGATTAATATGAGTAAGTTTACAGCAAAACAATAATAAAAAATTATAGCATCTTTAGAAACTACAGAAAAATCTCTCAAAGGTTTTTCCCTTTATTCTTCTTTCTGTAACATGCAAACATGCAATACACAGGCATGACCCCATGCAAGCCACTTCCACAGAAGGACTCAATCTGGAAGGGGTCACTGGAGGTCTACATCCAACCTCCTGCTCAAAGCTGGGTCAGCTATGAGACCACACTACATCAGCTGCACACTGTTTGCAGCTCCTTCCATAAACCGGCATCATTTGTTTGTGTAGACAGACAGTGTAGCTCTCCCCCAGTTACAGTGGGCTGAAGCAGGGGCCAAAACCCCCTTGCTTATACCAACATCAGGGACCACATGGCCCCCTGCAACTTTCACACCAGAAAGACTTGAAACCTGGGCAGATGCTCTGAGAGCATCCAAGACAGCCAACAAAGGCTGGCACAGGGCAGTTTGCACCCAAACAGGATTTCACTGCTGACCTAGAAAGCCACAGCCGGCCTCAGAGGAAAGCAAGAGCTGCACAAGCAGCCTCCACAGGACCAGCCTGACCACTGCCAGGGACCATGAGAACTACGCGGAGCTGCTCATCACAGCACATTCAATGCCTTTGTTCATAGCACTAGAACTCGGCTTCTGCAAGAGGAAGTGGCAGTGTGCACTTGCAGCCCAGAAACCAACCATGCCCAAGGCTGCATCAAAAGGAGCGTGACCAGTCAAGGGAGGGGATTCTTCCCATACTCCAGTCTCAAGAGACTTTTCATAACGGCCTGTAGTGCCAGGACAAGGGGGAATGGCTTTAAGATAATAGAGTGGAGACTGAGATTAGATATTAGGAAGAAGTTCTTCCCTGTGAGGGTGGTGAGACACTGGCAGAGAAGCTGTGGCTGCCCACCCCTAGCAGTGTTCAAGGACAGGCTGGATGGGGCTTTTAGCAATCCAATTTCGTGGAAGGTGTCCCTGCCCATGGCAGGGGGCTGGAACTGGATGAGCTTTAAGGTCTGTTCCAATCCAAACCATTCCATGATTCTATGAACATCTTAGAAATACCCTAATTTTTTCCTTATAACAGTGTTCAAGAAAAGCCAAGGTGATAGTATTTATTCTGTTAATAACAGGAAGGCTACAGTTCCCTGCAAAGAAACCAGTGGGAACCTAACACCGCCCTCTCACACCGTGATTTCCCTGCAGTCATTTGCTATGAATCCCTCAAGAAACTATGAAACTAGCCCTGTTCACAGTCAAGTTAAGGGCAAAGTCACAAAGGCTACCAGGGTACAGTGGGAGGTAGCATGGTCACTGATACCCATGTTCTACCTTGGGCCATGGAAGTAACCCTACAACTGTGGCAACTCCTCCCTCCAACAGAACATGCCTCAGGCATTCATGCCACTGAAGTCTTGTTTACTTGAGAAGTCAGAGTGAGGGAAGACTCTATCATTTTCCCATCAAAGCAAGCACACAGCTCTGTAGTTGAGTCTTTAAATGCAGAAGTCTTTAAAAGTATGAGGCAGTATAATAAATTAGTAATAGAATTAGAATAAATTAATAAAATGAAACAATCTAGTAGAGAGAATGGACCACGTCAGGTCAGAACAAAGAGGGTTTTAAAAAATAAAAATGATGAAAGCTGTGGAAATAGTTTCACATTACTGAGATGCATAAAAATTCAGGAGTAATTGCTTCTTACAGGACAGAGATTAACTGTTGATGTTTTTAGAACTGTGCAGTACAGCTAAATACCTCTGTACCACTTAAAAAAGTAAAAACTTTGATGAGGAAAAAGCATGACAGCTGTGGGGTACTGCAAACCTGACATAGCTTTGGTAGTCACACTGATGTGAATGGAGCTGTCTGAATCCAAGGCTATTAACCATGGACGAAAGGACAGAAACAGGACAGAGAATAATAAGAGATTGGCTCTTTCTTCTCATACCTTCATAAGTCATGGTTATCTGTAAGGGCAACCATGGGCGTGAAGCATAGATCAGGCAAATTCACCTGGCATAAACGCCATTCATTCAGAAAGCTTCTTGGTATCATGCTATCATCAGGCCCCTGATGCTGAAAACCCCAAACAAAACTGCAAGTCAGGAGAAACGATACAGCTCTTCATCACTTCAGTGGATACAAAGCTGTCTGGCTGGGAGGTGACACAATGGGATGAGGAGTGCTCTCCTCTTTCTGGGCAAGTTTTGTAATGTCTAAAATGCCTTTTTTTTTTTTTTTTGTAAGAACACAATTGAATTTTTTTAGCCAAAATCTGTGCTTGAAGAAGAGTCTGTTGGTATGGGTTTTACTTCTTCAATGACAGCAATGAAATGAGGAATGATATGGGCAATGGTAAGCTGCATCTTCAGTAGATAACATTCTTGCTGTTCTGTCTACAGGCACGTTCCTCAGGCGTGTTACAAACTCTGTACCACAAGACACACATGCTCCTGGAGAAAGGCACTTTGAAAATTAAATCCTTAACTTTCAAATGAAATACATTTCTTGCTTTGCACTTGTGAATAAATCTTAAAACACTAACCAGGAAAAAAAAAATCCTTAAATACAGTAGCACCTTTCTTTTTTTTTTTTTTTTTTTTAAGGTACTTATACCCATGCATTTATTATTACTGTATGTTCACGGGCACCAGAGATTTGAGAAAGGAATACTTTTTAGCCAGCAATATTTGTGGGGATGCAGCGATACCATGACCCACCTCACATACTTCCACCTGCAGAAGATGGGGCACGCCAGTCTGGCTTTTCATAGATAGAGCTATTAATCCCTAGAAGCGATTGAACAGATGTCTTGTGACCTCAAGTCTCTGGCTTCTCATTTGTGAAATAAGCAGTAATTCTGGTTCCAAACACCTTCTGTTAGCACTAATAAACTTGGATTAATTTGTGAAAGTCGTCTGCTAACAGACAAGTTTTACAGTCAACTGTGTGCTCTGTTGATTAAGGAAACCGTGTCGTGTCCATGGCTAGTTATACACAGGCATTAATATCAGATAATAATAAACGGGTTTCTCCCATGTGCAGCATTTAAACAGAGTTACACGTCTGTGGCTCCATCAAGTTCCATGCCTGATGACAGTCCAGCTACCTTCATTCTCCCAGGAAGGGAGCCTGTATGGCATACATACCCCTGGCACCTCTCTCCTTCCATTAGACATGAAGAAATTAAGATGGTTGGAGCCAGGAGCACTTTGAAACTGATTAAATTACAAAGGTGTCATCCAAATGCTAGGAGTGTAAAATTATTTTGAATGGTCCATCAGCAATGATTTTGGGTTTTACTTACAATAACAAGTTAAAAAAACCCTCATTCTAAGTTGACTATGATTTCATAGTACTTCCTTCAAAATATAAAGCAACAATACCAATGTCCCATTTTAAAAGAACAGTATTGATTTGATTTTATTTTAAGATTAAAATGGGTTGCAAAAGCTTGAGACAGAACACAAGCTGTTATTATTATGTCTCAAGTGCTGTGGGAAAACTCTTCTTAGAGCTGTTTAGTTCCTCAAATTGCTTATTACATTTATAACCACCCTTCCCAAAAAGCTTTAAAAAGTTTTGAAGTGGACAAAATGAAAGTTACAGAGTGGGCAGCTCCACGTCACTGTTTAACCTGCATGAAAGCAGCACAAAGCAAAATCTTTCCATTAAGTACTTAATTACTGTAAGTCTGACGTCAGGGCAAGAAGCTGCATGAATGTGTCTCAGAAAGGTCCTGTTTTCAATACAAATTCCCAACGCGGCATACTTCCCATTCCAAACTTCTCAATTACTCTTTATATTCTGCCAAGACAGCAACAGCTGATATTACTGAATTACTCATTTATTCCAGCTAAAAAAGAAACAGGGGAAAAATTAAATAGGCAGCTACCAAAAGCCTCCTCTAGTAACCCAGCTCAATGGCAATTCCCTACCTGCACACAGGAGGAGTAATGCCTTAAGACCATACCCAGTGCTAAGCCAGCGTCAGGCAGGAATGGAAACTAATAGGAACAAACATTTCAAGCTTATATTTCTGGACTGAAGGAGGTGTCTGTAGTTTTTACTCAGAAAAGTAAACACATTCATTGTTAACAATCTGTAGCACAGAACAGTAAAATAGAAATCATAACAAAATAAGTTAAACAACAGTTATTTTTATCATCCCAGTTATTTCCTATTTGCCCAAATATCACTACCTACACGGAAGATCCTCCATCTGCCATAGCATTTTAGTTTAGGAAAGACAGAAAAAAACCCTAGGAATGCACAGCCTATGATTTTCAGTAGACCATAGTTCAGTATTATCAAAACCAATTCTTTCTCTGTAACTCCCATGTCCACTTATTTTAACTTAAAAACCTAACCCCCCAGTATTTTCATAATGAGTAGTAATCCCATATTCCAAAATGGACAAACTGCTCTTGCTCAGACTTTCGAAAGCCAAAATCCGCTTCTGGCAGCAGTCAGGTTGGAGAGGTGGAAAATGTATGTCAATCCAAACCCAATAGTTTGGGAACAAAAGAACTGTAAAGCAGAGGAATAAAACAGAAAAATTCTGATGCAGACAGAGGAGGCACTTCAGCAAACCCCAGCTGACCTTGGAGTTTGCCTTACAGAATCTGCAGTCCTTGAGAGACTAAATCCTCCAGTAAACAATGTATCTGCATGAGAGTTAGAAGTTTATATTTGACATCAGCACTGACAAGCAGCCAACATTGAGCCCTCCATGAGCAGCCAAAGAGGAACACCAGCAAGGAAAGAAACCGAACTGACTGCCACAAAGACTCCTTCACCATTCACAGGTATGTTTATTTTTCCTTCTTTTGGTGCCCTTTAGTGACCTTCATGAAAAAGTGATTTCTCACCTTTTGACAAATTAAAAAATAAAATAAGATCAGCAGCTAAGCACAGTGTTACACCAGACTTGTTATTTCCTTTCTTAACCAAAAATACACAAACATCTCCGTGAGTTTATAGCTGTTTATCTAGAGCCCCTTTGTAATCTGTTAGATCTCTGTCCAAATGCAGTGTGATACATAAAAAATGCCTCCAAAACTCCCTATTAATAACTATCATTGATGCCACATATAAACAAAATCTGCATTTATGGATACAGGGTGTACGTTTAAACCACATTAGAAAGAAGGAAATAATACAACATGGGCAAGGAAGCCCATTCATTAACTTTCTGTTTTCACGACCTTAGGGCTCCACGTCAAGTTTTTAATCCACAGACTGGAAAAGTAAGAATTGACTTCTTTTTCAGTACTTTATTTGTTCCTTCAATTTTGATTGGAATAAGTAACTTGGATGAAAATGGCTCCTGCCTCCTTACAAAAATGAGTACTGGTAACAACAGATGTATCAAACTCTGGTTTCATGTGCTCAGCCAAATACTGCTTAAATACTATCTCATTTTGCTTATCTGAAACATTTAACTTCCAGCTTCAATTATTTCAACTTTTCTTTTAATCCTTTGTGAAGAAAATGGTATTTTAAATACATGTATTTGTTTTATTCCCTCATATACTGACAGGTCCCAACTACAGATTGTTTTACTGTATACAACACCAAAGAGTTTGCAGTGCATTTAACAACTCAGAGCACTGCATGCACACCCTGTGATGCAGGGGGATTTGACAGTCTCATTCAAGGTGCTCCACACTGCTTCACACCCTTACAGTCTCTAACTGCCACTTACTGAAGACGACAAACCTGACTCCTTCCAGAACTGGGTCAAGAGCTACAGGAGCCAATGCAGCACCCACGTAAGTTTGTGAAATTTCTTCCAGTTTTCTACCCTTGTCATGGGGACAAACCTTTTTCTGCACCTGAGGCAGCACAGCCCAGCTGCCAGCACACCAGAGCTTTCCCATTTGCAGCAGAAGCCTTCCTATGCTGTGCCAGGTCAGACTAAGCTTTGAGTAACCTGGTCTAGTGGACGGTGTCCCTGCCCGTGGCAGGGGGTTGGAACTGGATGAGCTTTAAGGTCCCTTCCAACCTAAACCATTTGGTGATTCTATGAGCCCTGGCTCCTCCCAAGCCCATCACCAGACCTCAGCTCCCACACCCACAGTCTGCACCAGCGTGCCAGCAGCACAGCCACCAGAAAGCGCTGCTGTCGGAGCAACATGGACATCCACATCTGCCCCAAGCTGCAGCCTCATGGCATTTCTTACTTCATGGTGACAAGAGTGAACTTTGGGAATGCACTGCATCTTGAAAATTATTTTGTAACTTCACAAATTCAGATCGCTTGTTCAGCCTGGAGAAGGCTCTGGGGAGACCTTAGAGCAGCTGCCAGTGCCTAAAGGGGCTGACAAGAAATCTGGAGAGGAGCTTTTGACGAGGGCCTGTAGTGACAGGACAAGGGGGAATGGCTCTGGGCTGACAGAGGGGAGATTTACATTAGATACGAGCAAGAAATTCTTCCCTGTGAGGGTGCTGAGGCCCTGGCACAGGGTGCCCAGAGAAGCTGTGACTGCCCCATCCCTGGCAGTGTTCAAGGCCAGGTTGGACGGGGCTTGGAGCAACCTGGTCTAGTGGAAGGTGTCCCTGCCCATGGCAGGGGGTTGGAACTGGATGAGCTTTAAGGCCCCTTCCAACACAAACCAGCCTGGGATTCTGTGATTTTTATCTTGAAAACACACGCTGGGGTTTTTTGTTTGGTTTTTTTTTTTTTTTTTTAATTATTGTGTGTCATAGTATTTCTACATGGCAGTGAAATCCAATTTACTTGCATACGGAAGCTGTAAAGCCAAATATAAATTTCTGACCTATTTTAAATGACATTATTACATTGCATATTGGGGATAATTTTTTGTTTTAAGAAAAATAATTGCAAGACTCCCCCCTCATATTTGCCAGACAAATTGTTCTAGAAATTAAAACCTCTGTCTCATTTGCATATAGTTAGCTTTAAAGCCGGTGATCATTTGAAGGCTCAAGCAGTGTTAAAGCACTTCGATGCCAAATGAACTGACTCTACCTAACAAACATGCTTTTCCAGAGCGGCTAGACTTGCTGGATGCCTGAAAGCAAGAAAACAATATTTTCTTGACAAGGGAAAAGATCCTCAAGACAAGAGTGAATTATGTGAACAAGATCGGGAAATGTATACTTAAGTAGACAGCATGCAGAGACAGAAAACGTTCTCAAGTTTCAAAACTGCTCTTGTGCTGAAATAACTGGAGCACTCGATATAAAACACATTGCGCCCAGGGAAAAACAAAATGGCACCACTGTTAACACGGTGATCAACAAACACGTGTCCCTCAAGTGCTCTATACACAGCACACAGAAAAGCCACACATCGAGCAGAAATTCTTAGTTGCTTTCATTACTTGGAGAGGAAAACGTAAACCCCCAATGCCTCTCATTCATACACTGCTCTAGACTACCTGGAGAACAGGTAAGTCACCCAAACTAAACCCCTGTACCACATCACTGGGAAGCATTGCACAGGATGCTACCGCTTGACAATTTGGCACCAGAGTTGATGCTTCCTAATAATTAAACATTCAGACTACAGTGGAAACAGTATCATGGAAAGCAGCTGCTTTGGAGAGGCTGATCCCATGCTGCAGCCAGGATCACAGCAGTGACAATGCCAGAAAACTGCACTAGCTGTGATATTGGGGCTTTTTTTACAACATGTACTATCTTTGGGCAACCTGATCTAGTTCAAGATGTCCCTGCTCATGGCAGGGGGTTGGAATAGATGACCTTTGAAGGTCCATTCCAACCCCAACTATTCTATGATGCTATGATTCAGATAATCTGCAAAAGGCCAGAGCATTGCAACACTCAGAGTCTTCCTCAAACATCGCTTGCATGCTTGAAAGGGCTCAGCATCGTCAGCATGCTATGCTATGTTAAAGACCTGCACTATTTCAAGCCTATAAACAACTTGGTGGCTGAAATAACCATGGACAGATACAAGTGCCTAGTTACAAAAATTACCTGCTGTCAAAATGTGCAGTATGCCATTGTTAGCCATTCCCAAAACCAAGCCTTTTTCCACTTCAAGAGTTTAAGGCTTGTAACATAACATCTAAGCACCTCCTTTGTTCATGCAAGCTGTAAATCAGTATAATAAAGCTAAGAAACTAGAAGTTAGAAGACTATGAATCCACTTCCCCCTCCACACCCTGAACTTTGCTACACACTTGTGCAAACCACTAAATCCATTCCCTCTAACATGCCTGGCCACTTCATATATTTAGACAGTAAGTAGAAACTTGCACTGCATCATTTCATATTCTTCTATATATCTGTAAATAAAACCACTGAGCTTTAAGTAATTTTAAACACAGGCAATACTGTGCTTCCCTTTGTCCATAAAAAAAATTACTAAAACTGCAAGTCTTTCTCCACTAATTATCTTGTGCCTCAAAACCCTCATCCGTGCCCACATCAACCAGATTTGATCTGAGCTTTCCCTGTGAGGTGTTCTGGTACTCCGCAATGGCACAGCACTTTGAAGAAGCCTTCCTGAAGGAAATAGTTTAAAAAATATCAAGGAAATAAGATGGTCATGAAAAATTCTTTGCAGAAGTTAGGTGTTTGTGCAAAATCAAAACTGTACCCACTAACATCACTCCCCACTGTACTTTGATCAGAAGTTCAATATCATGGCAATGGGTTAATAAATATCTACAGGCCAAGATAAGGTCGAAGCTTTATTAACTTCCCCCTTGCCAGAAGTTTCTCCTACGTCTCTGGCTTCGAGCTAGCTAGCCGAGAAGCAGGCCAAGAGGCGCAGTGATGCTCATCCCTGCATGATTTCACTTCACACAGCTCTAACCCAGAGTCTCTACAAAGCCTACTTTCCTCTTTTTTAAACTAATACAGGCATTTTACCACTGCCCTTTTGTGCTCGGGCTCCACCCCATGCTGTGGCCAAGCCTTCTGCCAAGGGCGGCCAGAGGAAGAAACAGCAGCTTGGGTAGCAGGTATGTCAAACACATCAGTCCAGATATCAGCACTGGGAAAGTGGAGTGGCAACTGAGCTCGCATGGGTTCTACCACTGGGGAAACATCATCTCTGAAGGCTGGCCTGTGCAGTTAAAAGGCATTAACAGTTAAAATACTTCACTCCCCTTCCTCTGCCTGAGGCTGCGAAGAAACAACTTCTCAAGTGATGTTTTCAAGCTTGCTTTCACCATCATGAGAGCACTCCAAAAGACAGAAGCATGTGTGCAGAACCCAAAGACGGTGCTACAATTATATTCAAAAGGCATCACAAGTTCTACTACACCTGAAAAGAGAAAACTAAGAAGCAATATACACCAATGTAGACAGCCTGATTTTTTGTTTCCCCTCGACATTTTGTACCTCTGGGTTTTGACCATGCAGCTCAGGTCAGCAACACAAGGCAGCAGCACACGCAGAAGCTGTTCAAAGACTTCCAGGAGTTTCTGTGACCTCACAATATAGACCACTTGGCTTTTCTTTTAAAACTCTTAACTTTATTAATGAATTACAGATAAATGGATCTTCCCCCCTCTATATCCAACATCATAGTCTTGAAAAGTACATCTTTTCCACTACATATCATCACCACATCACAGGGGTTTTTAAATATTCAATATATATGGTCTGCCTCTTACACAAGTAGGCAACACTGCCCTTGCATTTTGTTGCACGGAGAAAGAGATGACACACAGGTATGCTTTTGTAACCCTATCTATTTAAATGCACATTCACAAGGCCGTGCTTCTCAAGTCCTTTTTTTTTTTTTAGTAGACACTAACCTAAAATTTCTCTGAACTGCCCCTTAGCACACTGCATTTCTGTGGCTGTCTTTAGCTGCCTGTGGGTTTCTTGGGTTTGGGTTGGGTTTTTTTCCCTTTCAGGCTCTATATATTCTACAGAATTATCCATCTGCTGACCCAGTTTTGAATGTCACCCATGCCCAGAGGAGGCTTCCAGAGAACTTCCTTTTATTTTTCCCTTTAGCTCCTGAATACAGCATTTCTTACAGTTGTTTTGCTAGAATCACAGAATAGTTTGGGTTGGAAGGCACCTTCAAAGATCATCTAGTCCAATGCCTCTGCAATGAGCAGGGACATCTACAACTCTATCAAGGTACTCAGAACCACATCCAGCCTGGCCTTGAATGTCTCCAGGGATGAATGGCTGATTTTCACTGTCCTTCGATTATGAAAAGAGAAATGAACACATGCACTCTGCAGAAGTGTTTAAGAAATTAGCACTATTTCCTTTCTTTATTAGTGACAATGACACATTACTGGAATTAGTAAGGAAAGTGACATATTTTTTCTTTATAAGTTTGTGTATCAATTACTTCAGAAGCAACCTAAAGGAACTAAGTACAAGAATTGTACTACTGCATGTATGCCAACAGCATTATGTTATCCATTGGTTTACTTCATCACATCTCATCCAGACAGAATGATTACAGGCAGAAAGTTCTCAGTATGCATATAATAAATTAAAGAGAGCTTAAAAAGAGTTCAGCTCTACACCAGCTCAGCGCTAACTAAGCTAACTAAATGTGGCACTCATACTGTTCCTCAGGAGACTGTACAAGAGCAGCTTTTCATCTATGAACGTCATGTCGTGAAGCAGACTCGCTATAGCATAGCACAGCACAGCCATACAGTTACGAACTTAGTCCATCATTCATATTTCAAGGACTGTGATAACACTTGACCACCATTTTACTAAATGGTTCCTGTGCTTTCAGTTACAATATGCGTACATAATAGACTTTTCATACAGGAATATTCAGTGTTTCTCCTTTGCTGCAGTGTAACTCAATTTTCACATAATGGGACATCTCATGCAAAGAGAACTGCGAAGTACTAAAATTGTTTTTATATTGCAATTTAAGTTCACATCTTCCCTTAAAACAACAACAACAAAACCCAACCCAAACATCTGGCTGCAGTTTCACCTTTCCCCACCCAATACCACATTCCTACATAGCATCAAAAAAGTCAAGCCCCCAAACACAAAATAACAGGTCTTAAAAAATATATAGTACAATCAAGCAGTATACAAATTGCAAAGCTTCAGTTACTTTTTTTTAAAGCCTGTAATAACTTCAAATTTTCAATAGTGAATTACTTACTTTCTCTTCTGAGGTCAGACAAAAATAAGTCTTAAGGCAGCTTATTTGCCATATTTAGGAGAGTCAAACCGGAGCAATGACAAACATCTGGCTATGATTCTTTCTGGAATTTTGACTATTTCTTCCTGGCCAGGGAAGAAAACACACTGAGCTGACTAACATGGCATCTCGATTCCTTCAGCATAGTGCTTAATAGGATTCAGAAGCAGCCTGTCCCCCTGCTTCCCACATATTTAAGCTGTTAATACTTTTAGAGCACAGAGGGGGAAAAAATGCCTTTATGAAAGGAAGGGCTAAACAGGCAAAGGGAGAGGCAGGAGGGCAGCTCGTGCCAGGCTCTGCCAGACAGCCAGCAGCAGGCTGACCCATCCTGCTGGGAGGTGTAGTGTTGTAACACTGGTGACACGCTCAAGGCTTGCCATGGCCCACCATGAGCATGGCCTCTGTGAAACAGCATTTCAGAGTAAATGTTTTTCGGTGCCCATGACACGCTCTCCATTTTTAGCAGATGCATCTTTCCTACTTAAAACTGCTCAGTAACAGCATTTTAAGCTGCAGAATTTCTGCTTCAGCCCCAGAAGAGTTCTTAGGGATACTACCATTGCTTTAAGAAGCTACTGATAAGCAGCATTGTCCAATATGCCTTGAGCTGTAAACACTCTCTCCAAACCACAGGAAGTCACAAGGCACGTACAAGCTGTTAGATTGCTTCCTCTTCTGTCCCAAAAACCTCCCACGCTCCCAGCCCAGCAGCTCTTCTCAGGGCCCCCCACTGCAGTGAGTCGTGGGCACAGGCTCCAGTGGCTGGTCAGAAAAACAGGCATTTGAAGAGCATTGTCACGACGCTTCTTCAACTACGGATGCCTGCAAACTGCACAAACACCAGAATAACTAAACACAGCTATTCTATTCTAAACCTATGGAGAGAAAGTAGTTTTGTACTTTAAATAATGCAGTTGTAAATTTAAATAAAGCAAGGAAGAGTCGCATAGGTGGTCAGCAAAGACAGTGCTGCTATCACAGCAATCATCGATTAGTTGTTTTCAAGTTAATATACAGTAAGTCACCTAAACTTCGTAGTAATATAACAGTGAGTTTCACAGGTTGGATCAGTAAACTTCAAAATACATACGAGCAGTGAAAGGAGAATACCTAACAAAAAAATATATGGGAGGGGAATGTAATCTTATTTGATGAGCCTGTTCCCATGAAGGGCAGTGGAGCCGAGTGTTTCTCTCCCAGGCAGTCCGCTGGTGTCAAGAGAGATACACACTGCACAGCACTGCAGGGATATGGAACATGCTCTGTCTTTCATGTATGTGGTGAGAAAACGAGAAAAGATACAGCCACCTTCAAGAAACAGTCATGCAAAAGGAAACAACAGGCCTGGCAGAAATACAGAATATAGGAAAAATCACAACAAAACCAAAAGCATTTTCCTAAGGCCAAGCTTCACGCTCTGAGGCACCAGAAGGCTTGCACTAGCCTAAGCCACAGAGAAAGCCTTCAACAATACTTAACTTCACAGCATGGTGAGGCGGCCCGACAAAACCAAATTCCCAGCACAAGAAACAGACATTAGTTGAAATCTAAGGCAAATTCAAACCAACATAAAGCTAACTTGTATTATTAACATGTGTACAACAGCAAGACTCATGTTTTATTGAGAAGCAAGTTACTTTGTTATATATACAAAAAAGAACAAACATACTTGTGTGCTCAAAGCAATCTGGCAAGGAATAGCATGTAAGGAAAAAGAATCTAGTTTAAGTTTTCCCACTGAGTACAGCAGGCAGGCAGACCCTCTTGGTCTTACTGAGTGCAAAGAACTGTGCTATGCTTTTATGATGGCTATTACAGTTCTGCAGAATTCAATCTCCAGTAGGTGAAAAGAGAGCTGAATTCAACTATATTATGATTCGTAAGTATTTATCACTCCCAAATTTTATTTTATGTTCAAGAAGAAGGAGAAGAGGAAGCACATGCAATTGAAAAGGTGCTGAGGTCTCCCCAGAGTTTGGTAACCTTGAAGCATAATAATCTAAACTTCTTTTTCTGGGGCACTTCCTCAAAGCACAGAGCATAATTCATGAAAGAAAGTAAGCACACATTTCCTACACAAGGAGCAACACAAAGACCAAATATGAAACATCACATTACGGCAGCAATTCCATTAAATGTCCTGTAAGTTAGTGCAAAGAGAAAACTGGGTCAGAGAGGCAGATGCGGCAGTCTGCCTGCCTACAGGCCCCCAAAAAGTATTGCATCTGAGAAAGCAGCAAGCCTGACCCCCTCCTTGTTGACTAAACCTGCTACTTCACTTACCAGGATTTTAACACAGCACCAGGCTCTCACCTACCATCAGTGCCACTGTTATTCAGCTATGCTGTGTAAAAAGACCCCTTGTTTCCTCTAACCCAGGGGCGCATGCAGTACTCCATACCTTTGACAGACCATATGTCGATGTAATACACTCCTCTTCCAACCCTACCACAAATCAGTGCAAAAACTTTCAGCAGGTATAATTCACAGCTTCCTGTACCGTAAATTCTTATAGCCTAAGTTGTCCTTTGTTACAGTACATTTTGTTTTCTGTAGCCAGCACCTGACAAGTATAATTTCATCAAGTGGTCATTTTGGTGAATGAAACCCAGTCCAGCCCCTTCTACTTAAGACTCTGTCATATTTCTATGCTGATCAAAGGCCTCTGAGTCTAATCTCTTAAGAAAATCAGGAAAGCTGGCAGAATTCCTATGGTAAACCCCTGATTACTTTGAAGTGTGCCACTGTCTGAATTAAACTGAATTTTCCGATCACACATCTCATAGTCTGCAAAACCACCCAATTGGACAGACTCCACCTGGAGTCAGGAAGACGGGTATCCCACGATATGGCACATGCAAGGTTTCAACTGACTACACAAGCTGGCTGTAAAAAGGGAAAAAGGAAAAAAAAACCAACTCATGAAAATAATTACTATTCCAGCCTAGCTCTGGATGAACGTTTCATTCTCTTTTCCGTTTTGGGACAGAAAGGAGAAAACACACATACCCGCTTTTCAGTTTTTTATAGTCTAGAAAACATTTGAGCACTTCTCCATTCCCGAACATTCAAAACAGATTCCCTGGAGAAGAGCGGTGCCCTAGCACACTTGACAGAATAGCTGCTCCTTACTGATTAACAAAATACATAGCTAGAAAAAACCCTTTACAATACAGATGGTGAAAGCAGAGGCAGTGGATTTGAGATCAAAGGCAATGACATGTAGCTAGATTGAACTTTTAACACACAGTTCCAGATGCAATAACATCATGAAGTAAAGACTGGCCTTTCTTATTTTGTTCTAGTCCCATCCACTATGCCACTTTATCAGCCTTTCTTCTTGCTCTTTGGCAAGTTAAAAAACTCAAGCTATGGGGAAGAGCTACCAAATGAGAGTATCCACCAACACCTGCCAGGAGATAAGCAAGTGTTTTAAGTGCATCTTGGAGAAAGGAGGCGATAACAAGAAAAAGCTGCATGGACTAAATCCTTATTGTGGCTACTATTTATCAAGTAGGGTTAAAATTGCTGATGTGGCTCATGTTAGCTTCACAAGCAAGGCAGTGAACAGGGCTCCTGCATCAGCTTCCTTACTGCATTGCACAGAGAAGGTCCCTCTCCAGAAGCTGACCACTTTGCCACATCTTCTCCATGGACACACCCCTTTGCTCAGTAAAAAGTTATTTGCCATAGTTCTTTAAGACAGATGGAAAACAACTTGAACTCGGGGGGAAGGGAATGCCTTTTTGCCATAAGCTACGTCTCCATCAGAAAGCAGTGCCAACAACATCTATGGCAAAGGCCTCAGTGTCCCACTACACTGAAAAATCATTGCTGAGCTGAATCAATAACCAGAAACCCCATGATGCAGGTATTGAAGGGGACACCACCTCTTGTTTCCACACCCAGGGAAAAAAATTGCAAAAGCAAAGAGGAGTGGGCAAGCAGCACTGCAACCACAGCTTCAAACCCTCTGGGACAGATGCTTAATCATTGATTTCTCTCCTTGCTGTTTTAAGAACGTATCTCTGCCAGCCCACACCCCTATTCAGCAATGCGGCCAACTTTTCCTAATTCTTGCCCTTAATCCTCATGTGAAAAAATCAATTTTCCGTCACAAGCAGCAGTCAGCAGTTACTGCTATCCCACCAGTCCACCGGACAAACTGGGCAGCAGAGGGTTACAACTTAATACCTCATCCCTGTCTGCCATCCTTTGCTACTTCAAGTGGACAAAAATGAAAAGTAATCTAGGCAGTGTGTAGCATGACTAATGCTGCAGTTTCTGACCACAGACCTCTTCATTCTCGATGCTCTACAGATGAACAAAGGATGACCCTTCTAACCACACGGTTTACATCAGGCAAAAGTTTTAAGTTGTTCAGTTCCCCATAAAGTAGTACAATATTAACTATGGCCTCAGAACACTAGTTGCCCAAATTCGGGTGTTTCTGTGGATGTTGTAACAAGAGAGAGATTTCCAGGTAAAAAGAGAAAACTAACACAGTTCCTAATTATGGGAATCCTCTTGTCATGATGGGAGAAACCAACAAAGGTACAGCATTGTGGCCCCATTAGGGAATGGAGCCAAGTACACGCAAGAGAATACAGGTAGAGTGCTGAAGGACCTTCAAAGCAGAGATAAGCAACCTATGTACAAAGCTACAAAGACTGGGAGTCAATGAAGCAATGCAAGAAATTGCCAGGCAGTAGAAGGAACTGCTGGGAACAACCTGGAGGGTAGACTCATACTGCAACAAGCAAAACAGGTACATATGCAGCAAGATGGTGCAATGTCCTGCACCTGGGTCAGGGCAATCCCAAGCACAAATATAGGCTGGGCAGAAACTGGATTGAGAGCAGCCCTGAGGAGAAGGACTTGGGGGAGACCCCCCTGCAGTCCTGCATCCAGCTCTGGGGCCCTAACACAAGAGGGATGTGGAGCTGCTCGAGTAAGTCCAGAGGAGGCCATGAAGATGCTCCGAGGGCTGGAGCAGCTCTGCTATGGAGACAGGCTGGGAGAGCTAGGCTTGTTCAGCCTGGAGAAGAGAAGGCTCCAGGGAGACCTTAGAGCAGCTTCCAGTGCCTAAAGGGGCTGACAAGAAATTTGGAGAGGGACTTTTTACAAGTGCCTGTAGTGACAGGACAAGGGGGAATGGCTTTGAGCTGACAGAGGGGAGATTTAGGTTAGATATTATGAACTAATTCCTCACTATGAGGGTGCTGAGGCCCTGGCACAGGCTGCCCAGAGAAGCTGTGGCTGCCCCATCCCTGGCAGTGTTCAAGGCCAGGTTGGACAGGGCTTGGAGCAACCTGGTCTAATGGAAGGTGTCCCTGCCCATGGCAGGGGGTTGGAACTGGGTGAGTTTTAAGGTCCCTTCCAACCCAAGCCATTCTGTGATGCTATGATGATGAGACTGGAGAGGATTTAAGCCAACAAGGTGATCACAGCAACAAAGGCATGAAACGAGGTGTTCCTGGATGGTATGAGTTTTAGCTGTTTAGTTAAACAGTAACACCCTAGAGACTTTACAGAGTGAATGAGATGAAGGATTTGGAGGTGAATAGAAACTACATTATTGGTCAGAGAGGTGAGACTGGAGTATAATTCACAGTGGTAAGAAAAAAATAGCGTGAGGAATTTATGTTTTTTACAAGTGGAGACTGACGTTGACATGTAAGTATCAAACCTAAGTTTCACCAGACAAAGGCTGATTTTATTCAGAGCTGAGAGAGAGTCAAGAGTTAAAACATGCAGCTGAGCCACAGCTGAATCTACATTTGGCGGCAAGACTAACAACAAAGTGCTGTAGGATAAGACAAGGGGTTAAGGATGGAGCTTAACTGGACCTGCAATGGAAGCCAGAGAGCAATGGAAGATAGATGGAAGCATACACCGTCAAGGCTGTTCCAGCAGGCAAAGGAGAATCAGGTCATGACAGTCTCAGAATACATGGTATTGTGAAAGTAGTGAACTTACCAAGCACAGAGAGGAACCAAAGGGAACCAAGGAGGTGCTCAGAGGTTAGAAGTTAGCAGAGAAGATAGCACAGAGCTCCAAGATGGGACCGCAGGGCCACCCGAGTATCAGCAATTATCATCAGCGTGAAAAAGGATTCTGAGGTTAAAATTTGAGTGTAGTCAAAGGATTCCCTTCAGACGTAGATCAAAGCCAGTAAAGCAGGCTTTGACTGTCAGAAAGAGCCAGGTGAGAGTTAAAGATGAAGACGGTAAGGAAAGTGGAAAATTTGCATGAAAAGAGCAAAGTTGCTATAAATGTGGCAAGGAAGAGAAGGAAAGCATCTATGGTAATATACAGGAGATTTCCAGTCACTGAGTTCATGTAAAAAAGCAGGAAGTAGGAGTTATAAATTCTTTCTTGATTTTAACAGCTTCCAGTGGACTTGCACCAGTTTTAAAAGTTACAGGGCTGGAGGGGTGGGTTGCTTGAGTTTTTTCTTCTAAACTCAGAACACAAAAGCACCGAAATCTACACCAACTTTGGGGAAAAACATCCCTAATCCATACTTCAAAAGACCCTGTCAGCAGAAGTTCTTTAAATATTCTAACATAATTAAAGCAAAACAACAACAAAACACACACAAAAACCAGCTTATTGTGTGCTATGCAGTAAATGAGGGATGGAAGAGTCTGCTGCAGCCTCTGTGTCCTCAGGTGGGAGGATACAGGCACAGCCTCACACTTAACCAGAAACTAATCGGATTTCATGTTTGAGAGTTGAACAGCTGGACAGCAATCTGCAGAAGACATCCCCAAAAGCCACTCATTCTTCAGAGCTCCACAGACATCTTTTTCAATCTATTTGACTTCATAGAAAAACCTGTTTAAGTCTATGCCACAAACAAAGGACATGAGTGCCATTTATAAAGTCAATTTGATACTAATGTAGAGCACCCAATAACTGATTATCTTTACTAGAACAGGCTGTTTTCTAACAACACATCTTTACTCAAGCTACAATTAAAGCTGAGAATAAAACAAGAATTTGTAGAACAAAAATTTTCCATTGTTTAAAACCAGAACCACCCAACTTGAGCACGGTTTGTATTTCTTAAGACAGATTTCCCCAGCTGCTACACAAGCATACTTTTAAATACAAATCTTCAGAAACATCCCTCTGCCTCCCTCCCAAAGTGTGGCAACAAGCAAAAACTTTTAAAGAGGAGGAAGTTTACTTGAAAAGGATACAAACCTCTTCAAGTAATTAATGAAAAGTAGTAACTAATAAAAACCCCTCTTCTGCTCTCCCAGCTGCCAGATAGACAAAGCTGCACATGTCTCAGGAAGCAAGAAGTTCAGGAGAAGACAAGTGGTGGTCCCCCAAAGCAAGCAGCAGTTAAAGCTTTTTATTACAGTACGTGCTTATATTTAAAATCTGTTAAACACACAAAACAACTGTTAGATTAAAAAAACGAAACAAACAAGATGTGCTACTCATTTAACTACTGGTAATTAGGTAAAATCCCTACAGGAATCTTCATTGAGATGTTGCCTCAAAACATCCCAGCTCCGTATAGCAGCACATCTGTGAACTTTACATTATTAGAGGCCAAGTGTACTTGAAATCAGGCTTAAACCTCTCTTACCTCAATGTCAAGTACTTCCACTGTGTTGTCCAGCATCTTTATTTTGATCGGCAGGTCCCGCTCCTGTGTTTTGGCAGGCAATGATGCCATTGCAGTGGAGAGGTTCTGTCCTGGCTCCAAGGTACTCACTCCCATAGTTTTCTGGACACCCAAACGAGAGCCGGGAGTCTGCAGGACCCTATACGTTCCTTCTATCTCTCCCATCTTTCAACATTGAGAAGAGTCTAAAGAAACCTGGAAGAAAATGGAGGATTACAGCCTGAAAGATAGTTTTCCAACAATATCCCATATGAAAATACTACCCACTGAAGTACAATCGCACATAAAGTCCTTATTTAACACTCTTCTTCCCACTATCAAAACCAGTAATAAAGCTGATGAAACTCTGGTCAGAAATCCAGCTGGTGGGAAGAAAAACAAGTGGCAAAAAAATACCTATTACAAAACACGGTTAGGAAACAGGACACTCAAACCTGTCACCTCTACCCTCCTTACACATTGACATTTGCATTTCCAGTTCATTTTTCTGCCAATTTAGGTCCCTAAACCAGATCACCACAAGCAGCATGAGCGCTGTAGACAGCACAAGGAAAGATGCAGGCAGAAAAGGGTAAGGCAGGACTCTGTCTTTCACTGGTACCTGGCCGTCAATTGACTTTGTGACAACAAGGTTGGACCACACCCCAAGATAACAGGAACAATCAACTTTCTTAATCCCCCGAAATGATGAGTCATGCAAAACTGTAACTGCTTCAACCAATGCTGGCAGCTCAGAGCCTTCATCATGCAGATTTCTGCACAGATAACAGTTCTGCACCTTATTAGCAAACCTCTGCTGTACCCAGATTAAGTCAGTAGGCAAAAATCTCAATTACAGAAATCCACGCTAGTTCAAGCAGGCCAACTCCTACATCATGATCCTTACTTCCATGGTTTGGTGGCAGTTGTTGCAGAGCAAATGTTTAATTTGACATGGGGGAAAAAACCAGCCTGCATGTCTCTCCCTGGCTCTCCCACACCACAGGAGCAGAGGCAGTATTTGGACATGGATTGCAGTGGGTCTACATGAACAAGAGGCACATGTGCTCAGGATGCAATGTGCCCAACAAAGCCACTGGCCCACTCTCACCACTGGCATGAAGGATTTGGCAACCATGTGCAAGGCATTCAGCAGAAACACACAGAGGAACATCTCAGCTCCTCAGTGCTTCTGGGTGCATTTCCCAAATACCATACTATGCCTAAACAATCAAAAATATGTGGATACTGACACTGGGACAGCCTTCACATGGCCACCACACTATAAAAAATTCAGTGAAGCGTTAGATTGTTTCCTAATAAACGTGTTTTGTCTAAAAAGGAGAGAGGCAGATCATGAAAACATTCCTTTGTCTCTCTACACTTTGAGTAGGTAGGCAGCCTGCTGTGGGGATTTAAATGGAGCCAGGGTTACATATTGTTAAAAACTGGGGAGTGGTGGGGGTGGTGGTGTTAGGTTTTTATCCTTGCACACATTGGGATTGGTCAAACATCTTCCTGGCTTGCAGACCAGTGGGTTTCAAGGTTTCTTTTTACACTTGCAGACCCCCTCATGAGAGGGGACAGATGCCTCCTACCTGATTACGCCTACCACAGGCTTGATTGGCTTAGCAGTCCCTCAGAGGCTATGTGAGTACTGCAGAGCCCTCCTGAGCAGCAAGCTCAAGACCACCAGAGAGATGCCTCCAGTCTCCCAGCTGATGACACACACAAGAAAGCATGAAAAGGACAACCTCAACCTTAGAAGTATGTGTACACAGCTCAGTGCGCAACCTGCAAGTTGTAGACAATTTCTACTCCTCTGTCACCTTTCACAGACCACCTTGTGCACACCATTTCACTGAACTTCCCATTCCACTGAACTTTCAGATCTCAGACTTTAAAACCACCAGAAGAAGAATCAGCAGAGACAATTGCTCAGGTTACGCCTCTAACTGCTAACCTGGAGAGAAACCAACAGAATCATAGTATGGTTCGGGTTGGAAAGGACCTTAAAGATCATACAGTTCCAATCCCCTGCCATGCGCAGGGACACTTTCCACTATACTAGATTGCTCAAGGCACCATCCAACACGGCTTGGTGTCATCTATATCCCCTTGACACTGCATCCCTTATAACTTAACTGTACAGTAAGATTTTGCTACTGCCATTCAGATGCTCACAAGCAACTGAAGTTGCCCAGACTCAGTTATGCTCCTCAGCAGGCTATTAGACAACCACTCTTAAAATTAGCACTCTGTGACCACATCCATCCCGCTCTGAATAAACGTCTACTAGAAGGGATGGACACTGCAGGAACCCAAAAGGAAAAGGATGTCAGCGCTGACAGAGGCTGTGCAAGGAGCAGCCCCATGGCAGAGAGGCTTCTGCAGCAGCCCCTCTGGCTGAAGGCAGCTGGTTCCTAAAGGCAAGGCAGGCAGACACCCCAACTCCACACTAAATGAGGAGCTCCTGGGTACTTTTGCTAGCTCTGCTTACCAGCCAGGAGGGACCAAAGTCATGCCAAATGGAAATTGCGGATGCCAAAGTCCTTCCCCACAGGAAAAGTGAATTCAGCAGCGCTTGGCCTCACATCTTGCTGATGACACATTTCTAAAAATATTTACCACTGGACTAGTCCCCATCCAGCATATACCCACATTTTGGAGGTCTAACAGGCACCTAGGCAGAAACACAACATGCAGCAGAACTAAGCCACGTTTCCCAGAGAAAGCAGTGCCGGGCTGCTGCGGGGCAGCCGAGAGGACCTGAGCACATCCAGCTCCCTCACAGGGCACACTACCAATGCAATTGCAATCAGTACAAAACCCCAAACAGCCTGGTCTGCTCCAGCTGCCTTAAAAACCAAAACTGGAAGGAATATTAATCAAACCAAGCACTGTTTCCAGTTCATAATCAATTTTAGCTACATACCATGTTTTCTGTAAGCTGGCTACATACAACACTTAACAAAACCCATCATGCCGTGATGTAGGAAGCAATTCAGTTAAAGGAGCTGACTAAATGAAAGGCAGAGGAAAACTAACGAGCGAAGCCTGAGGTAAGCTGCAAGCACTGGGAAGAACAAGAGGCTCTATGGACAATGGGCAGAGCAGAGAAAGTGTCCAAGAGCACTGAGAGCCTCCTATCGACCCCAGGCCAGCCAGAATGAGGTCTCATTTACCTTCTCGCCAATGCAAAACTAAAGTGCAATGTTAGTAGTTCTACAAAAAAAAAGAATCCCCCTTGCACTCACCCACCCTGAACTTCTTTGCACCAAGTGCTTATCCCAGTAATTTCCTATTAACCTGGGCCAGGCATCAAAGCTAAATCAGCCCCCTGAAGCACAGTGACAAAATGACTGCCACTTTCGGCCTCCAATGAAAGAACAAATGGAACAAAGCTTAGAATATTTAGGTAGCTTTTTTGTTGCCTTTCTCAAATAGCTTTGAAGCCACGATGAATTTTATCTTCTACTTGAATGAAATAAACTTACTTTTTCAGAAGCAAGACAGGTTTTCAGCCAGCAGCAAATCTGGACAGGCAGCTCACACCTGCACATATGCTCATGCAAGATGCCAAGGACTTTCAAAGAAACTCCTCCAAGTACAGTGCCTTTTGGTCAGTGACAGGTCACTACGATGCTCCATTCCTCACCTATGCAGAAGGCTGGACTGAAGTAACATCAGTTTCCCAGCTCCCCGGTCGTTCAGACCAATCCCTGCTTCCCATAAGAAGGGATCCCCTCCATCTGCACATAGTGGGACCCCATATGGAGCAGCAAGGGAGCACTCTCAGAGGGAAGTGCTTCCTGAAAATTTCAGAGATGCTTTCAAATCAGGTCCTTTCAGTCCACCAGAAGCAAAGTTTCATCTTTTACCTTTTTTACTAGGCAACAGCAACCATTAATGTCACTAAACCAAGCTGGCACCAACTGATGCATCAGGAATCCAGCAACTGCAGCAAAGAGTGGTGAAGACTGAGTGCCCAGCTGCACCACGAGAGAAACATCTCCTTGAAACCCAGTCCCCTAACAAACACCATCCCATCCCTCATCACAACCACAAAGGGGGTCTTACAGCTCTTTCCTGCACTGCTGCATCCCGCAGCACTGCTTCTGCGGAAGGAGCTGGAGGCACAGGTAGGACGGAGGTCTGCGGATGGTTCCTGCCAAACGATGCGGCTTCAGGCACGCTTCTTTAACCTGACCACAGGCAATCAGCAGGGCGGCGCCGCACGACCCCTGCGCTGCGCCCGGCGAGCCCCGAGGGTCCGTCGCAGGGAGGCAGGGCCGGGGCGCAGGTGCTCCAACACTCCCAGCCCGAGCAGGAAGTGCCGCAGCCGCCCAGGCCAGGCCCTAAGAAGCATCCCCGGGAAGGCGCTCCCGAGCCCGCCGGCCAGAGCCCCCCGCCCCCAGGGCTGCAGGAGCGGCCGCCGCAGACCCTCCGGCGGCGCGGCCAGGGCCGAGCGCGGCCCTCATGCGAGAGCTCCTACCCGGTCCCGCAGCGCACGGCAGCGGCCGCGGGCGGCGGAAGCGTCGGACGCGCGGACAGGCCAGGCCGAGCCGAGCCGAGCCGAGCCGGCAGCCCCGCTCCACGGCCCGCCCATGGGCTGCGGGGCCCGCCGCCCGCTGCCGCAGCCCTGCCCGCGGAGCCCGCTGTCAGGAGCGGCCTGGGGCCGTCCCGCGGGGAACGCCGCGCCTCACCTCACCTCCGCGCCGACGGCCGCGCCGCGCCGGGCGGAGCCGGCCGCCGTCCCACCGCGCGCCGCCGCAGCAGCCCCGTCCCTCGCACCCCGCACGCACCGGCCCCGCCCACTGACCGGGCGGGGCGGGGCCTCGGTTCCCGGCGGCCCGGCCCGGCCCCAGCCCCGGCGCAGCGCAGCTCCTCCCGCCGCCGGGACCCGCAGGGGGCAGCCGCGCTGTGGGTGCGGGAGTCCCGGCCTCTGCGGCCGGAGCAGCGAGAATGAACCCGACCCCTTCCTCCGAGCATGTCGTGCTCCTGCTCCTGCTCCTCACGCAGGGCTGTGTCCAGCCCCTTCTGCCAGGCTTTTCGTATTATTCAAAACGCAAACACGAAACCCCACCAAAATGTTTGTTTTCCGGCATGAGCGGCGCGCCGCGGGTTGGAACCTGTAAAAGGATATTTATGCCAAATCCTTTCCTGCCGGAGCTGAAGAACAGTTTGCTCGCAGAAAGGCTGCCCCTTGCCCCTGCCCTAAAGAAGGGAACATAAAATCACACAGCCACACGTACCAAAGCACCAAGGGCCCGCGGATGCTCTGCCCAGGGGTGCGAAACACTGGCAAATCCCATTTGCACAGGTGAGTGGTGCTCTGGTAAAATATCATCACATGAAGCAGTCGCTAGGATTCAGGCAACAAAGCTCGTGTTTTGCTTTGAATAATAAACATTTTAGTTCTCATTTAGTTAACCTTCAGACATTTTAAATAGAGATACAAAGAGCCACAGTACTACAGAAGAGGGGAGAAGACGCAAGTGCTGCACTCACGTGCTAAGATTCAGCACAGATAGCTGAAGACCATCAGAACATCCCCCTCCTCACTTTCCAGCCAGCAAGCCCATCACAGAGTAACACCAACAAGAACCAAATGTGGTAAGAAATTCAACACAGGGGGAACAGAGCTCTGCCCAAACAGACCTCTGCACCTCCCGCATTCTGAGCCTGCTCAAAAGCAGACGCGGAGGCTGACTGATGACAAGATTCACAGAATCCCAGACTGGTTTGGGTTGGAAGGAACCTTAAAGCTCATCCAGTTCCAACCCCCTGCCATGGGCAGGGACACCTTCCACTAGACCAGGTTGCTCCAAGCCCCGTCCAACCTGGCCTTGAACACTGCCAGGGATGGGGCAGCCACAGCTTCTCTGGGCAACCTGTGCCAGCGCCTCAGTACCCTCACAGGGAAGAACTTCTTCCTCGTGTCTAATCTAAATCTCCCCTCTGTCAACTTAAAGCCATTCCCCCTTGTTCTGTCACTACAAGACCAGAGCACTCCCCAGAAAGGATTGATGGCCAATAGCCCAAGAAATGTGAAGAGCCACCTTGTTTCTGAGAACTTAACCTTTTCACAGCAATTTGAAAAACAAAGTATTAGCAAAGCACATGACTTTTATATTAAACAAAACACACAATTCGTGCAGAACAGCCCTTTTAGCCTGCAGGAACTTCACCACTCTCATCCACAGAAAGAAGCAAATTTAATGAGTAATTCCTGACTAGCAACATTCTCGTCTCTTAAGAAGAAAAAAGACACAAGGTTTCAAAAGTATGTCCCATTATTTCTTCAAAAGTGAAATGGAGCTGAAGAATCTCATGCATACAAAAAAATCAGGAAAGTTACATAAAGCATACACAATATTTTAGATAACTCCATTCATAAAACCACTCATTATTCCAATAAACTGAAGTGCTTTCATTACCAAAATTGATATTTCAGTATCCTGTTTTGCCTACCATTTACATTACACTTCTATAGGCAATGGGTTTTAGTCGCAGCTTAAGCACTAACATAGTTTTGCATCCTTTAAAGTGCAGGTACTTCAGAGCAATCTTCATTTCAATCATTTGCTTTAACATCTAAAAAGAGTAGAACTTGTGCAAAAAAACTAGCTGTTGCTAAGTTTAAGAACAAACCTGATGGGATCACTTTAAAGCCAAAATACAACAACAGAGAGGAAGCAATAATTACAGATGTAGTAAAGTCTTCAGAAGCATCAACACCCTGCTGTTTATGCTTCACTGTATATTGCTGTTGTTGCTCACACAAAACACATGTAATTTAAGGTGCTGAAACAATCCAGCACTGAAGGTGCTGTGTGTTTAAGTGTCCATGTACCCAGTACTTCAGTTTCTACCTGCAGCTCATTTCTAGCCTTCCCACCATAGCATGGGGAGTACAGCAGGGTGCACAAGTATTTCTCCAAGACCTGCTTTCTTGCCATGAACCTGAACCTTAAGAAGTCTCTCTTCTTTCCTTTTCATATATGCATTCCCAGCTCTTCAGGGCAGAAAATATCACCTATGCTGGTGGTACCTGGCAGTGGGGTTTGGCCAGGTGGCTCAAAGCCGCATCCAACCTCACCCTGAACACTTCCAAGGATGGGGCAACCACAGCTTCTCTGGGACTACCTGGCCTTGTAATAAGTCCCTCTCCAGATTTCTTGTCAGCTCCTTTAGGCACTGGAAGCTGCTCTAAGGTCTCTGAGGAGCTTTCTCTTCTCCAGGCTGAACCAGCCCAGCTCTCCCAGCCTGTCTCCATAGCAGAGGTGCTCCAGCTCTCAGAGCATCTTTGTGGCCTCCTCTGGACTCACTCCAACAGGTTCACATTCCTTTTGCATTGGGGGCAAATGCCACAGTTCACTGCCATTGTCCTGCACTGGTTCAAGCTGGCACAGTGCCTTGTACTACAATTCTAGCATCTGGAGATATTCAGTGACTTGCTGTACCCATTGTTAGCCTAAGTATAGTGTTGGTTAGGACCAACTGCAAGGGCTCACAGCTTTCTCCACAGGATGGTCACTCTTCTTTATCTTTGAGGGACTGGTGTCACAGTACCAGCCATAAAGCACCTCAGAGGTCCTCCGAGGGAAAACTTCTCATTTCCACAAATGTGACCACATCTTAAGTTGACTGTCATGACAGTTAGTGACTGACCTGGTCATATTCCTGATCTGAATGAGTTTCATCCCAGAATACTTCAGTCAAGCACTTTGCAGTACTTTGTAGTTTGTAATGGTCTGTGCAGCAGAACCAGACAGGAGACCAGTTGTCTTGTCTCGCTGTATTGTCTTTCACATTGACTCAGACATCTCAGTAGACTTGTCTACATGGATTGCCAAATCATTCCTCAACAAACTCTCTTCCTAACAACTCAGAATTGCATCAGACCACTTCTCAAATAGGAAAATCATTGCAATTACAGCATTATAGCCAGGTGCTGTTCTGTACTTACAGCCCAATCGTACTCCAGATGGTAGGAAAAAATGAAACAGAAGAGAGTGAAATCACAGAATGTGATCAATACACTGACCGTCATAAGCAAAAGGCAAAAGACTCAAGCCAAGGTGAACAGGAATTGCTGGATAATCAGATTGGATCCACATGATCAGCACAAAGAATGAATAACACCTGAATAATACCTGTACATATTACTTTACAGAATTACTCTCTTGTACCAGGTTCACTTACTGTTAAAATTGACCTGGAGGTACAAGAAATTCTGTTCTTCAGCAGTAATGAAGAGACTTCAAAACCTAGCAGAACACACCTTGTTCTGCTGGCAGAGATATAATGTCAAAAGTACTCATCATTAGCAGCACCTTGCTAAGCCAAATAGAGAAACTAACTTCCACGGTACAGAAATTTGCAGACTCTGGAGGGGAAGGGGGTTTCCACTTTCAATCTTAACTTGCTTCTGCTTTTGCCCTCCCCAGTCATGCTATCACACTTCTCACCAGTGTAATCCTTGGGGCTTTTCAGGTTGCTTACCTCTGCAGCATTTTTCAGCAGCCCATTTACACACACTGTACCTAACCAATTACCTTATCATTTATAAAGTGCAAAGTCCACTAGCCTCAGACTGTGACCTAGAATTAAACCTTCAGTGTTAACCAGTTCTTTAGAACAGGCATGGGAGCTTACATAGAGGGAAAATACTGCTCACCTGCTAACAGAAAAAATAATGGATGCCATCCTTTTTTGCAATTGCCTATGTTGACTTTCCTAATCATAGCTGCATTTTAAGTTAGCTCTCATGGTGAAAGTGGCAATTATAACAAACAAATGAAACACAGCAGATGTTCATACCTGTGTGTGCACACGCAGGCGCAGGCACTTGCTCTGCAACTTCTTTCGGTCTGATTAGTGTACTAGTCTAAACACGTTCTCGCTACCCAGAAGGTTCAGTGTGTAGCCAGCAGAAGCTCTGAATCAACAGCACAGGAATCAAGAGCATGCACAGGCTACAAACTGCAAAGATATATGGCTGCTGAGCCACAACACTGAAACAAAAGTCCAGGCAAAACCTGCCAACTGTGCCACCTATTTTCTTAACCTACAGGTAAACAACTCAGTCCAACCGCATATTGCCCCCGTGTGGTAAACCATCCTATGGCAGAAGAGACTATCCACAGAATTCCCCTATATTTGCTTTAAACTGAATTCTAACATATTTTGATAGGTGTCAGTTCTTTGACTGTAATAGCCTAAAAACTGAACAGATATGAAACGTTCTTTTCTACAGCTATGCAACTTATACATCTTTTTTTTTTTTTTCCTTACCAAAACCTGCACTTGAGGTTGACCAAGCATATTTGAAGCAGAAAAGCCTAAAAAACCCAACCCCACACAACTGGAAGCATCAGAAAGTTCCCCCTCCCCCCGTTGTTTTTTTTTTTGTTTAAAATCTCATTGACATTCATCTGATTTCCCTACCAATTAAAATCAGGCAACTACTTATTTCTTTAGAGGAGCTACACAAGGGTACAATCCAGTCACAGCTTGTATGGTGCTTCAAAGATCTACATCAAAAACTTCTGCAAGTGGTTGGGAGGGGAAACAAGACATCACCAAAGAGAAACCACTACCTCCCAAATCTGAATTTCTAAAAAGAGAAAATGATCACCTCTTTTTCACGTACCAGTAAACTTTAGTCTACACAACTACACAACATCCCAGTTAATCATAGAATAGAATGGTTGGGTTGGAAGGGACCTTAAGGCTCATCCAGTTCTAACCCCTTTCCACTAGACCAGCTTGCTCCAAGCCCTGTCCAGCCTGGCCTTGGACACTGCCAGGGATGGGGCAGCCACAGCTTCTCTGAGCAGCCTGTGCCAGGGCCTCAGCACCCTCACAGGGAAGAATTTCTTCCTAAAGTCAAATCTAAATCTCCCCTCTGTCAGCCCAAAGCCATTCCCCCTTGTCCTGTCACTGCAGGCCCTTGTAAAAAGTCCCTCTCCAGATTTCCTGTCAGCCCCTTTAGGCACTGGAAGCTGCTCTAAGGTCTCTGTGGAGCCGTCTCTTCTCCAGGCTGAACAAGCCCAGCTCTCCCAGCCTGTCTCCATAGCAGAGCTGCTCCAGCCCTTGGAGCATCTTCCATAGCCTCCTCTGGACTCACTTGAGCAGGTCCATGCTGAGAACTCATAGGTTTAACTTTTCACTGTTAAGCTTAAAAGTTTAGTTTGGGTTTACAGCACAGGTGCACAAAGGCAAAACATACACAGAAATATTTCAGTAGTGAGGTTCACTTCCTACCTGTCAGAGTTTGGTACATTAAAAGAATTTGACTAATATTTCAGCCTGTCCTTCTTTGGACTCACTTGAGCAGCTCCACATCCCTCCTGTGTTGGGAACCCCAGAGCTGGATGCAGGACTGCAGGGGGAGGTCTCACCAGAGCAGAGTAGCAGGGCAGGATCCCTTCCCTCTACCTGCTGGTCATCCTCCTTTTGATGCAGCCCAGGACACGGTTGGCTTCTGGGCTGTGAGCGCACACTTATGGGTCATGTTGAGCTTCTTGTCAACCAGCCTCCCTAAGTCCTCCTCAGGGCTGCTCTCAATCCAGTCTCTGACCAGCCTGTATTTGTGCTTGGGATTGCCCTGACCCAGATGCAGGACCAGCTCAGTGTCTTAAGGATTTGTGTTTCAAAACAAAACAAAAAGAACAATCATAAAGGAGAAAAAGGCTTAAACCAATTTAATAAACAAAATACTTCAGAACAAAAAGAAAAAAAGGATCTACAGACAATGATGACAGATAAGCATAACAATTATTTTACTGCCAAATAAACCTGGCTTGAGGTTTTCAGTGACAGTAACTGTGCTACCTTATGTTACCTTCAAAAATGAGGCAACCAAATGGTAGCCTGCTAGCAAAACAGCAAACTGTTAGATCCCCACAAACACATTGTTTCAGGTGTTTGTGCCAGTAAACAGAGCCCTTAAGCTCCCAATGCCATTGAAAGGCAGTAACTGAGCACAGCCCAGGGCTACGTATGGCAACTGGACACGTGCTGCCATTCCCAGGTTTCCAAGTAGATAAAGTAGGGAGGCCTGACACTATTTGCTGGGCATGAAAGGAAGATTAAAACCATTTTTCTTGCTCTGGGAACAAACTTCCCAAAGAGAACTCTAGTCAGCAACGTAACTGCTTCATCAAAATACCACCAGAGAGCCAAATCACACATTCTTTTCAGAGGAAAAGGCTCTGAGCTTGAAGCAAGTACCACTAAAGGAACAGCCTGACCTAGGTTTTAGGCTCACCCTTATGGAAAAGCTTCTTAAAAGTAGAAATTAATCAAGAACATCAAAACAACAGGGTAATTGCAGATTAGGAGGCACAGGAGTGGGCATGCTCTGCGTAAAGCATTTCACTGTCAGTGCCTTTCCCTCTTTTAAATAAACATGCTGTTGAAGCAGCACAGGATCTGTTTCAGTGAGTGTTTTACATTAGCTGTCAGGGTGTGTTTATTTACTCACTCTATAGAGTATGCTGAGTTATCTTCACATAACGTGGGAGCTCCTCTGTTTCCTACATGGGAATTTTCCCATGAAGCTTTGGCTTCTGCTTATAAAAGTGAGATGATTCCTTCTCTTTGCCCCACCATCCTCAATTTGTTTCTCAATAAAAATCAGGAGGGCAGCCAGCCTGAGACACTTTAAATACGATACCTCCACAGTGAAGTTGCTAATGGCTGGCACATCTTTTAACTCAGATCTTACTGACCTTTTGCTGGCTGTATCTTCCTTTATGGGACTCATGGTTGAGCAGAAATTTGCACCTGGCAACATGGACCCCTCTTGGAAGACAGCCATAGCTTAAACCTGAGGTGCCACACACCAGTTACATCACCAAAGAAGGTATGTGCAAAGCTGAGGATCCAATGAGGACTGAGACTAGAGCACAAACAATTAACTGCATCAATCCTACGAAACCATTTATACTGGGTTTCAAACAACGTGAACAGGAGTAAGCCCCAGGCTTGGCAGTGAGTAGTTCTGATTCTTTTCCTACCATGGAGCTCAGGCTTTCCCACAGCAATCAAAGCACTGAACTCCTTGCTTTGTGGGACCTGTTTCTTAACAACTGGAGCTGTCTGCAAGGCCGCCTCCACTCTAGCCAGAGGTAGTTTCCAAGAAGAATGCTGTTCTCTGTCTGAGATAGCTGGTCACCTCCTCTGTCTTGCTGGATTTACAGGCTCTCATTCCTGTGGGTGGAAGTAAACTTCATTTGTCTGCTGCATTTCAAGCACCGAAACTAACCTTGCAAACGCACAGCTCCATCAGATCTTGCCTTGCTAAACATTGTAGAAACTCACCGAGGCACCTGAAACTTTGACACACCCATCTATGGCTATGATCCAGACTCAGGCAATCCTGTCATGGCTGGGCTGCACTGTGAACAAGGCCGGCCAGCAAACCACTCAGACAAACTTCTTTCTCCTCATACTTCCTCCATTCCCAGTTTCTGGACTTAACCCAGAATTACACAAAATTTGACTTTCCTGCACATGCTCTCACCTGGTTACTGTGACAACGGCCTGATTTTGGCATCATTCTAATCTTCATATAAAAGGACACACAAGCAGGTAACAGCACCTCCCATTTTTTTTTTTGATGATGAAGAGACTCTTGTTCAGCCTGGAGAAGAGAAGGCTCTGGGGAGACTTAAGAGCAGCTTCCAAGGCCCCCTCTGGGCACCTACAGAAAACCTGGAGAGTGGCTTTCTAAAGGGCATGTAGTGACAGGACAAGGAGGAATCAGAGGAGAGATTTAGGTCAGACATTAGGAAGAAATTCTTCCGTGTGAGGGTGTTGAGGCCCTGGCACAGGTTGCCCAGAGAAGCTGTGGCTGCCCCATCCCTGGCAGTGTCAAGGCCAGGCTGGACAGGCCTTGGAGCAACCTGGTCTAGTGGAAGGTGTTAAAATACCCCATGGCAGGGGGTTGGAACTGGATGAGCTTTAAGGTCCCTTCCAACCCAAACCATTTGGTGATTCTATAGGAGAAAACAAACAAATAAACAAACAACCCCCCCCCAAACCAAACCAAAAGCAAACAACAACAAAAAAAAAAAAAAAAAAAAACAAAAAAAACCAAAAAAACACAAAAAAACCACGCAACAAAAAACCAAAACCCACACCCCTCTTTTTGCATAGACCTTTTAATACTGCTGCCCAGGATAGTTAAACTGCCAGTGCACTGCTAAGAGAAAGGCTGAATGCAGCCCTTTTTGGTAGCGCTTGTTAATGAAATGCCAAACATTCTTTTCTCCTCGCATCACAAGACAGCTTTCTTCTCAGTTGCTCACTCTGAGGTCATTAGAATGTTTATAAAGTATGACTAACTTATCCACAGGTGTCATCTAAATGCAAAGCCTAGGAGCAAGTGGTGTTAATTTGATTTCCAGCCCAGCCATCCTAATATTTAGAATGACCTGAAACAAGCACACAAGAGGCTCTACACGATCTCCTTTTTTGCTAAAGAGCCAGGAAGTAAGCTCCAACTACTCTCTTCAAAAAAGGGAACACACCTCTAGACAACTGTCACTCTAACCAAGACGAATGGAACCCACAACAATGTTACCCCAAAGGTATGGATGAAATACAAGAAAAACAATGGATTCTTGAAGAAACAAAAGAAGGGCAGTAGAGAGTACAGAGACAATAAGAAGAAAATGAATCCTGAGTATGTTGAAGAATGGTACGAGTAGGTGAAAAGGACTGGGAAAAAAATGTTCATAGAAGTGCAGGTATAAATTGGATGATAAAAGAATTCAGAGAAAAAAAAGCTTAAAACCCACACAGTTATACAGAAAATCCAAATATATTTAGCTGTATTATGCTACTGCATCTAAAACCCATGAGAGTTTATCTGCACAGCCATATACTAACCATGCACTGCAATTCCTCCAAAATAATGTGATCTCTTGGTTTTATGAAGAAGATTTAAAGTAAAATAAAACTTGTTCCAGCCTCTAAGCACATAAGTCAACATGCTGCCTAAAAATGCATTAGTGCATCATTCCTTCTAGCACTGTCAATGGCAAAAAAGTACTCAAAGGACATTTGCAATGTGGACAGTTAGGTTTATAATGAATTTAATAATATTTATACTACAGTACTGTAATATTTCTATTTTTTGTTTTAAGCCCAATATTTCTTTTTTTCTACATAACGGTGTATAATAAAAAGGTTTGAGAAGACCCCTGCCACTAACCCACACATTTCCGAATAGAAAACTTACAATCTGTTGTCTTCTTTCAAAACGTAGGTCTGACATATTCAGGATGCTTCCTTGCCTCTCTCTCCTCCCCCTATAGCCTAAAGATGCATCTTCCTTTAACGTACCAGTTCTACACTAAATACTGCCGATAAATGAAACATAAATACATAATAATTAAGGGACATGCAAGTCTGGTGAGAACTGCTGAAAACGCATGATCCCATAGGCAGGACTTTGGCAGCTCTGGGAACACCCACAGGGAAATGCACTGTACCAATACACTTGGAGCATATCATACTAAATGACCATATTTTATGCAGGTTCATCAGTGCATTCTCTTTCAAAAAGATTTGCATTTCTTTTTTTATATTTAAAACATAATAATTCACCACAAACAAATTAATATTGCAAAGGTTGATTATAATAAAGAATCATAACAAAAAAAGGTGCATTTTAGCATTTTTTATTTTAGTTTTGGCTACTGGCAGTACATAAAACGGAATATAACAATTTTTGTATCAAGAGCAAGTAATTTTGCTACCAACTATAAAGCTCTGCAAATTCAAAAGTATTTTGACTCCTAAAATAAAAACCGTTACAATGCTGTAACAGAAAAAGAATTGTGGCTACTTCAGCAAGCCACTGTACAGTTATCTTTTGTCTCCAAGTATTTCTTCTACCAGTAGTTGAGTTTGTCTGAAACAGAATCTGAGAAAGGTAGTCTCGCTTTTCATGTCTTACCATGAAACCATTAATTACAAGACCACCAGAAGAAAGCGAAGGGGAAACAGACCTTCAGAGACATCAGGCACACTATGAATGATTGCCCCAACAACTTGGGAAGAAGAAACAACTGGCTGTCTTAAGTATTTCACTTAAAACAGCAAGTGACATAAACTTGCCTTTTCTTATTAAAAACCAAACCAAAACATAGGAAAATACTTCCGCTAGATTTTGTAGATCGATAATTATCTGCCTAAGAATCAAACAGAATACCCTGATCAAGTATTTTAATAGAAACATGATATTTCAAAGAATAAGACATTGCTTAAAATAATTCCACAGGTAGTGACCCAACAGCATGGACAATCTGCTTTTGTTCCCATGCTAGAAAATACAGGAAAAAACTATCAAACCAACATGCAGAGAGAGAGCCACATACGCAACCAGTCTCCCTTTGCATGCATTTTTGATTTCACAGTTTTTCTTCAAGTATGGGTTCACAGTACTATTGCAGCTTACCAGACCCTACCAAGCTTACAGGTGAAAACACGGGATGTCCCAGAGCTGGCAAAGCAGACAGCATCTGAAGCATACTGTGTGCAAAACATTTAACAGAGAAAGACCAGACAAACAGCTTAAAACTGGATAAATGTTGCATTATCAGGGAAAAATAAAAACAACAACCAAACCAAAACCCCATGAAAACGAAACAGATTTGTGGCAACTAAGCACAGCATGGTACTTCACAAAGTACTCAATGACTTAAGTGTATAGTAACTTCGTTTTGCAAACTTACAACTGATTCACAAAATTCACCAAAATATGTAGAACTAAATCAGGCGCTGTGGAGTGTGGAGTGTTTTCTGACAATACTGTCACATTACTTTGTTTCTACACTTTCTTTTGAAAAAGCAAGACAAACTTAGAAGTGCATGTTTTTCCATCTAAGTTTTATATGTAAATATATGACAAAATAAGACTTAACCCTTGTGTGCACCTCAACATAGAAAAAGGTTCTCATTTTCACTTTTGTGCAGGTTAAGGAAGGTCAAATGAGTTGTACAAAACTTTGACAGTAGCTGCTTTTGAGAAGAAAACTGGAGCTCCCTAGCAAAGGCTACAATGCAGGATTTTACTTCACATTTGTATAAAGATCAGATATAAATCAACTCTCAAACAGTAGTTTCAGACAGGTAAACATTTCAGTTGCTTTGCAGGCTTGTATTTAATTAAGCCACGGAAATAGGGCTGGAATCACACGTTAGCTGTACAAATACTATTCACTTCTTCAAAGAAACATTAAAAAAACCCCCTAAACCTATCAAAGTCATAGCTGCACCTGAGCTTAAAGAAAAGTTGCAATTCTATCTGTTTGTTAGCTGTTCAGATAGCAATGTTTTATAACAGATCAGATTAGGAAATCTGATTGCTGGCTTTATCAGAAGTAGTAAAAACCAACTACGGTATATTACTGCTTACCCTCCCAGCCGCCACCTATGCAGCTGTACACTACAGCTGTTCTTATGTAATGCAAATGCAATACCAGACATGATATGTAGTACAAGTCCAGCCATGCTAAAAACCAGTCTCCTTTACTGTCAGTGTTAAGGAAAGCGACCTTGGCATAAAAAAAAAAAAAATAGAAAAGAGAAATGTAACTTATCAGAGTCACTTCTGAAGTAATACTGCTGACTCCACCTTGGAGCAAGACCTTAAAATACAGTTTGCATTGGTCCTGTCAGGCACAGATCACTTCAAAAACAAGAGGAGTGTGCTATCATATATATTTTATACTACAATCAACAGTTTCCAATGCCCTAAAAATTGTATGAAAATACTCATTAGGAATTCTAGAATCTCTTATGTGTTTGAATATAGGAAGCACTCGTAAAAATAACTCTTTGGGGTTTAACTCATTTAACAACATTGGCATTATTCAAGTTCCTTTGGCTACAGTAAAGCCAGAAAATAGCAGGACTGATCTGTGCTGGCCTACAAGAAAATCTTAAAAATTCTCTGCAAAAAGAGTTTAGGCAAACAATATAGAATAAAGAATATATGTCCCACAAGGTTAAATCATGCTTATTATATAAAATACAGCGTGCCTCTTAAAGAGACATTGCCTCTTATTTCTTTTCTTAAGACAAAATGCATGCTTGAATTAATTTGATACTTGCAGAGGCCAATGAAAACATCTGCAGTGAGCAGAGACAAAAAGAGGGCTGATGGACTCACAGCACAGACTTACACACCCATAAACACAGCAAAAAAAATACGAAGTTAACCTTGCAGGGATCTTTAGTGGGGATCCTTACATGCCACTGAGCAAGGTAACACTGACAGCTGCTTATTTCTACATGTAATACAAAGTTAAGAGCAGGGAGCCAATAAGCCATATAAAAAAAAATATCATCTAACACCTTATCAGGCTGGAAAAGTTTCAATGTCTATTTCTTATCCCTCATACAATGGGAAATTGAAAATCAGCTCAATATAAGAATTACTAAACAAAGCCAAAGTCATATGTGTATAATATATAAAATACTGACTGACTACATGTTAGGAGATATGCATCACAAGTTACCACAATGCATTTCCACATTAAACTCTAAAGCAAACTCCAAGTCACATGTTGAACAAAAGGCATCCTTTCTGGTATAACGCCATCGTAATCCAACTTCAGGTCTCCGTTAAGTCAAGGTATAATCTAAAATCAAGACAGAAAATACAACTGAAGATCAGCTATCTTCTTACAGTTAGACACCTGAAAGAACAGCATGCATTTTAAAAACCACAATGAAACAATGACTTCATCATGAGTTTGAGAATCACCCGTTTACCCAATTCCAAAGACTCCTTCCATGACTCTTGCCAGCATATATTGTACTGACTTTCTGGAAAATTTGGATACATAGACATACATATACACACAACCACACTAATGTTTAGCTCAGCTCCAAGCCATTTTACTTCACAAACAACAGTTAAACCTTAAAAATTAAGACTGAAACCTATGGAAACCCATCTTAAGAAGTTTTGGAAAAATGTTCACAATACCAACCACAACAATGAGCAGTTAAAGGAAAAACCCTTTCAGTGGCTATTTAAACATCTTACCATTTATACATGGTGTTCATGAACTGCACTGTTATCTCCGTCTCCACTTTGCATCTGTAGCTGCATCTGGGCCTTCATTCTCGCAATCATCTCCTGCATACGACGAAGCTGGAAAAGTAGCACAGAAGAATTCTGTGGCTTAGTCTCACCTCAGAATACGATTCTTTGCTGCCACCACATTATTAATTATTTATATTAAAGAGAGGACACATCTGCATTATCTTTATCTGTTAGGTAATAATCTCAGGTTCTGGTGTCTTCTACTGCTCTTTTCATCCTTCAGAAGGCTGGAAATTTACTGACTGAAATAAGCAGGCTTCATTACTGTAATCTGGGATGAGATTTTTGAGCATCCCTAAATGGGAGTCTCTGCTTCCTCTGAAGTTAAATAAAAATGATGGTGCTGAAGAGCTGAACACTTGTTACTAAAGCTTATCACCAGAAGAAAGGCAGTTTATGTATGTCCCTCCAAACTACACCTGGATCCACCATAAAAAAAATTGTCAGGATCACTTCCCAGCTCCCTTGCTAGTGAGGACCAGGTGGAATCACGTATTACAAGCAAACCATCCAAGGAGACATAAATGTAATTAGAAATAGCTGAAGCTCAATTTTAGAGCATTGCAATATTGCCAATTATGTAACTCAGCTACTAAGATTAAATTAGCTGTGTTGTGTGTACAATAGTCAAATCCTTTTAATGTACCCAACTTTGACAGGTAGGAAGTGAACCTCACTACTGAAATATTTTTGTGTTTTTGCCTTTGTGCACCTATACTGTAAACCCACACTAAACTTTTCAGCTTAACAGTGAAAAGTTAAACCTATGAGTTCTCAGCATGGATCTGCTCAAGCGAGTGCAGAGGAGGCCACAAAGATGCTCTGAGAGCTGGAGCACCTCTGCTACGGAGACAGGCTGGGAGAGCTGGGCTTGTTCAGCCTGGAGAAGACAAGGCTCTGGGGAGACCTTAGAGTAGCCTTTCAATACCCCTTTAAGGCGGTGGGGGAGGTGGGGTATAAGAAAGATGGGGACAGGCCCTATTCTTTTTATTAGGATCTGTAGCAACAGGAGAAGGGGTAATAATTTTAAACTAAAAGAGGGTAGATTCAGACTATACATAAGAGATTCTTTTACGAGGGTGGTGAATCGCTGAACCAGGTTGTTCAAAGAGGTGGTAGATGCCCTGTCCTTGGAAACATTCAAGGTCAGTTTGGATGGGGCTTTCAGCAACCCGATCTCCTTGAAGATGTCCCTGTTTAATGCAGGGGGAGTGGAACTGGATGAGCTTTAAAGGTCCCATTCAGCCCAAAGCATTCCATGATTCTAAGAAATGGTTACATTTTTTATATTCCTTGAAAAAATAACCCTTTTCATTTTTATTCCTGGGACTTGGGTAGCCATTAAGACCACTAATAGAAGACTGAACATCTGCTTGTTTGAAGACAGACCAAATAGTCCCATCTAATTCAGCCTTCTCTCCAATGCTGGCTATCAGCAAATGCATGGAAGAGCCCAAAACCCAGATGCGCACACCCAGTATTTCCCAAAATATGCTCTCAGACTCTAAAAGTCTGTCATTTCTGAACTTGCTAAACCAACAAATTCTACCTTTTTGTTTAGTGAGCAGATTTATGGAGAAACTATCTCAACAGTCTCTCAACACTCTTGAGCTTATGAGCATTCTTGTTATGCACAAAATTCCATGCTAATGAGTTCTACAATTTACAGACTATCTTAAAACTATCTTTCTATTTCAAATCAGCCACTTACCATACATCCTGCTATCTATGCTTACATAAGCCCCTTAGTAGATCCTTCCTCTTCCCCTCTGCCATCTACTTCCCAACAAGATCATTAACCTCATCTCCCCTTGTACAAGATGTGTTTCAGATCTCCACTTCAGCCTTTTTGTCTGCTTTTTGCCATTCTACTGTACTTTTTCTAGTCTTGGCTATATCCTTTTTGAGTTGGGGGACAACTGAAACAGTGTTGGAGGTATGCATTATGAATTTATCATTGTGGCAGAATGAGAACTCCTGTTTCACTCTTTATTCCTAGCAATCCCTACCACTGTTTCCTCCTTTGATGCAGAGCTGATCTGACTTCTTCCCAATCTGCAATTGCTAAATTTAGAACCTTTACTCTCATGTGAGAATGGTTCTCCTTCCCCATATAACATGCACTGCTGATCAATACAATGGAATCCAACATTTTATCAGATTACACTTGTTCCAGTAAATCAGTATTCTGAGACCCCTCCAGACCTCTTCACATTATTTTGGCACTGCACCTTGAATAACTTTGTATTAGCAAATTCTGCCTTTTCCTTTTCAAATTATCAATATTTATATATAGGTATTTTATATATATAATACTTATATATATATATGTAAACGGACATAAATCATTTGACCTAAAGTAGAGGCACAAGAACAAAAATTCCCCCATCACAAGAGTACAGAGTTCTGTCATCTTACTTCAGCTTCTTTTTCAAGCAGAATCTGGTCTTTATTTACTTCTTCATCTTCTATTTTCCTAAAAAAGATGAATATTCTTCAGTAACATGCATACATTATAGATTTTGTGCTTCCACAGAAGGCTTTTTTGATAAAATTGAGGCTCTTAAAACACAAACAAATTTTCATAGTACAATCAAAATTCACTAAAACATGTTCCCTACATAGCTAAAATTCATGGTTTTAAATTCTTTTTAACACATCAATTTATCCTTTACTCCTTCACAAAATTATACCCAGAAAAAATATAAACTTCAAAACTCATTCTAGCTATTACTAAAATATGACAGATCTTCACACGAAAGTATCAGTAAAAACTCTTTCTGAACAGTATTCAAGTACAGCAGTTCACTCAAGCTTACCATTATCCAAACTGATTGCAATTTGAATGCCACACAGAACAAATTCAGAACTCCTTCAAAGATTTATTTTTCCCTTTTTATTCTTCCCTTATTTTATTATTCCCTTATTTAATTCTTCCCTTTCATGGGCGAAATAAATCAATACAACAAAATGAAAATCTAAGTTCAAGGTAATGCTGGACAAATGTAACAAAAATATGGAAGCAGCAAGTAACAAGGGCTCTAAGAAACTCCGTAAACTTGACTACCTCCAGGCAGAACCTTCCTGCCATGCAATTCCATCCCATCTCTAACTTCATGGACCATGTTTGCTACCAAACATCTAAAGAATCATAACCAAAGCCATAAAAGTAACACAATCATTGTACATGTCTGGAATCCTTCCAATTAGAGGAATTTTCTATCCTCTGCTCCACTTAAGACTTTGAAATTTATTTATCTAGTATAGTCACTTTCATATTTTTCTTTTTTGCAAAGCCAAAAGATCTGTTGTGTGTAACACGTTGAAGTACAATACAAACACTGACTATTCCAGCTAAAATAAAGCAAATGCTTTCAATCAGTACCTCAGCAAACTCCTGCTTAATTGGGATGTTCCAGTTTTACATTAAGAAACAAAACATTTTAGGTACTATATTTTCAAGGTTTCCTACCACTTTGCTAACAGATTTCTCCTATCACACATTGCAATGGAGAAGATCTGCTGACATATCTAATCACACAAGTGCCATCAAAAGCACAAAGTGAACAACCTGATGCCTATCAGAAGCCTCTAAGAAGGCTGGGTTCACATTAGTGAATACAGCCAACAAGCACTAACTGCCAAGCACTGCCAGTGGGGTTTGAAATCAATTCACATGAAAACTACCCTCACTTATAGTAAACTTAACTACATTCTAGCACTATTTCAGAAATGTGAAAACAAAGACATATGGGCCACTGAACCAGACAAGATACAAACCCATGTTTTAGTTTCACAAGGAAAGATAGCTCAGCTCAATATCAAGTTGTCCAAAGTCCTTGGCAGAGGTAACTTTAAATCCTCTAAAAATTGGTAAATGTTTGTCCTGGGTTCAGCTGTAACAGTTACTTTTTTTCCTTCCTGGTGCAGTGCTGTGCTTTGGTTTTACTCTGGAACAACGCTGATAACACACCAATGTTTTAATTGTTGCTAAGTAATGCCTACTCTGATCAAAGACTTCTCACTCTCATGCTCTGCCAGTGAGGCCAAGAAGCCAGCAGGAAGCAGAGACAGGACACCTGACCCAAACTAGCCAAAGGGGTATTCCATACCACAGCACATCATGCCCAGTACATATATTGGGGGAGTCACCCAGAAGGCCCAGATCACTGCTTGGGTTGGGTATCTGTTGGTGGGTGGTGAGCATTTGTATTGTGCATCACTTGTGTTTACTGTTTTTTTTCCCCTTCCCTTTTTAGTTTTATATTCTCTCCCCTTGTAATAATAATCATGTCAAGGGAAATAACTAGTAGTAGTAGTTTTGTATTATACTTTAGTTGCTGAAGTGTTCTTATCTCAGCCTGTGGGGTTTATGTTCTTTTGATTCTCCTCCCCTTCCCACTGGGAGCTGGGGGGTGAAGAAGGTGGGGAGTGAACAAGCAGCTGCATGGTTCTGAGTTACTGGCTGGGCTTAAACCATGACAAAAACCATGACAACTTTATTTTAATTCTGGTTGACCTCAGGTTACATTACTTCTAAGATCTTTGTACATACCTGTTAGAAAATGGACATCAGAACTTGGCAAAATATATATTTTTTTGTTTGTTTTTTAGCTTGAACTTCAGAAGAGAGGATTTAAAATGGAGGGAGAAGAGCATGACATCTTGCCTGACAGGAAAACTGAACTTGTAGGCCAATGCTCCAGGCAGAGACAAATTCCTTTTCCTGAAAACTGACGGGGCATGTGACAAAACCTGTATCAACAGCTTGCTGGAAAAAGCTTTGCAAAATGTATCAAACCCACTGAAAAGTGCAATTATGAAACCCTCTAGTGGTTGAAATAAGAGATGCAACTAAAAAATCTGAACAGGGAAACAGCCGGTTTTCAACAAGAACTCAAACTCAGCTTTACAAATCTTGCTATTTTAGTTTTTTATTAAAACATATCCCCATAAAATATCTATGGGGTGTTCTGACTGCCTCTCTTACCAGGAAAGCTGTGCCCTGCCCACCACAGCTCAAAATAGGGTGGAAAGCCATTATCCTGTTAGTGCTATGCAAAGAAAACTATGTATGTGTACATTCTGTGATTCTGTGTTTAATAACTGCACATGATTGGAGTTTTTCTTCTTAAAGACACAGTCCAAATATTATAGTAGATAATTCTGAAAAAAATCCACCTCAATATCAGCATTAATCTAGCTTGCAGATAAAAAGACATTTATCCTAGACACCTGCCCTACATACTTACCTCAAACATTCCAGTCCAACTGTTTCAAGCCTTAAAACAAAGCAGAGCTCTAACTCTACCCTATTAATGCCACCACTGCCCCATTAGATTTATGTAATACTTTTTCTTACACCCACTGTAAGCTGGTCAATTGAACTTGGTGCTGACTGCTGCTATCAAACTGTCCATCATCTACCAAATCCTAGCAATGAAATGGTAGAAGAGATAGACCAAAAAATAAATTCAGAAGAGGAAGAAACAGCATGTAATTGAAAGATAACAACCTGCCGCCTCGTTTGAGCCTCTCAGAGCGGAAGTTCTCATAGTGAAGATCCTGGGTCACCTCCTGAAGATCTTGCATATGGGTGCTGGAAGAATAAAAATCATTAGAAGATAAAATATACCTGTGTCACATCAGCTTGTTTAATGAGCTCTCACATTCAGCACTGTATGGGGTCAAAGTGTTTGGCATGCACACCCATTTAACATGCTGATTTAAAATATAATTTAATTCCAGTTAGAATTAAACTTGGCTAGGGATGTGAAAGATAACAGGAAGGGATTCTATAGGTACAGTGCAAATAAAAGACAGACTAGGGACAACGTGGGCCCTCTCTGGAAGCTCTTGGGAGAACTGGCTACCCTGGATTTGGAGAAGGCTGAGGTTCTGAATGACTTCTTTGCCTCGGTCTTCACTGGCAAAGGCTCTGACCACACCACCCAAGTCTTGGAAGGCAGATGCAGGGACTGTGAGAATTAAGACCTTAGGCCCACTGTAGGAGAGGATCTGGTTCGAGACCATCTTAAGAACCTGAACGTGCATGAATCCATGGGACCTGATGGAATCCATCCGCGGGTCCTGAAGGAGCTGGTGAATGAAGTTGCTAAGCCACTGGCCATCGTATTTGAAAAATCATGGCAGTCAGGTGAAGTTCCCGACAACTGGAAAAAGGGAAATATAACCCCCATTTTCAAGAAGGGAAAAATGGAAGACCTGGGGAATTACAGAGCAGTCAGTCTCACCTCTGTGCCTGGCAAAATCTTGGAGCACGTTCTCCTGGAAGGCATGCTAAGGCACATGAAAAACAACAAGGTGCTTGGTGACAGCCAGCATGGCTTCACTGAGGGGAAATCCTGCCTGACCAATTTGGTGGCCTCCTATGAGGGGGCTACAGAACTGATGGATTGAGTGCGCCTTCAGCAAGTTTGTAGACGACTCCAAGCTGTGTGGTTCGGTTGATACTCTGGAGGGAAGGGATGCCATCCAGAGGGACCTTGACAGGCTTGAGAGGTGGGCTGATGCCAACCTTATGAAGTTCAACCATGCCAAGTGCAAGGTCGTACACCTGGGTCAGAGCAATCCCAGGCACAGCTACAGGTTGGGAAGAGAAGAGATTCAGAGCAGCCCTATCCTAGAGACTCCAGGAATCTTCTGACAGTTTCCCAGCACCACCTCCCCAGTGGAGGGACTAAGACATCTGAAGGTCCAGTGACCTGGCTCAGGTAATGCTGGGATGAGCTGTAGCAAAAGGAAAGATCTAGCAGGTTTTCTTCAGGATCTTAGACCAGGGTGTTATCTACAAAGCCTTCTTCAGCTGGAACACTGCCAGTTCCCATGAAGAAGCAGTCTTCTTTCACTGAACTGGCTAGTGGGACACAGCTGGAGAAAACGGAGCTGCTTATCTGCCATGCAGCAAAGAGAAGAGCAGAGAAGAGATTCAGAGCGGCCCTGCAGAGAAGGACTTGGGGGTGTTGGTTGATGAGAAAATGAACATGAGCCGGCAGTGTGCGCTCTCACAGCCCGGAAAGCCAACCATATCCTGGGCTGCATCAAAAGGAGCGTGACCAGCAGGTCAAAGGAGGTGATCCTGCCCCTCTACTCTGCTCTCATGAGACTTCACTTAGAGTATTGTGTGCAGTTCTGGTGTCCTCAACATAAAAAGGACATGGAATTGCTGGAACAAGTCCAGAGGAGGGCCACGAGGATGATCAGGGGACTGGAGCACCTCCCGTATGAAGACAGGCTGAGGAAGTTGGGGCTGTTCAGCCTGGAGAAGAGAAGGCTGCGTGGAGACCTCATAGCAGCCTTCCAGTATCTGAAGGGGGCCTATAGGGATGCTGGGGAGGGACTCTTCATTAGGGACTGTAGTGACAGGACAAGGGGTAATGGGTTAAAACTTAAACAGGGGAAGTTTAGACTGGATATAAGGAGGATGCTCTTTACTGTAAGGGTGGTGAGGCACTGGAATGGGTTGTCCAGGGAGGTTGTGAGTGCTCCATCCCTGGCAGTGTTCAAGGCCGGGCTGGATAGAGCCTTGGGTGACATGGTTTAGTGTGAGGTGTCCCTGCCCATGGCAGGGGTTTGGAACTAGATGATCTTGAGGTCCTTTCCAACCCTAACTATTCTATGATTCTAATTTAGGTCAAATAGATGCAATGAAAGACACAGAAAGAGACCACCTCAGACCCTGAGGCAGCACTGGTGTTAGCTGTTCTCCTGGGTGAGACATTCGATAAAGCAGTGCTAGGCAGGTGAAGCACAGTAGCAAAGCCTGAAAAACAATCAACTAGTGGACTTCTGAAGTCTCCTCCTTTTCAGATTGTACATACATATAAATACATTTAAATAAGCACAAGGAGTGAAGCAACCTATTTTATGTTCCAGGGGATCTGAATAGCAACACAATGCTCTGTTTGATGAAAGAATTAGACAAAAGATTATTTTTGCAGAATCACTAATTCAGAATGGAAAGAACCTATTGAACCTATGTGGTCCAATTCCTGCCTGGGCCTGGGCCAGCTAGGTCAAGTCTGCTCATGGCTTTCTCCAGAAAAATTCTGCATTTCTCTGAGGATTCCACAACCACTCCAAATGCCCAATACAGTGTTTAGTATCTTCTTAATGACTGTTTTTTAAACTACCACCTAATTGGAATTTTCTAACTTACATTAACATGGTCCTCAGCTTCAGGAAGTCATTATGTTCCGGATTTTCCACTTCAACTACACCCCAGGGGTAAAGTCGACCTCTAACTTTTTTACCTTTGGCTTCAATAAGTTGATTGGAACCCACTACACAAAATGGAATGCTGGCCTGAAAGCAAAAAATGCAAAAATTACTAATAACTAACCTGAACAAACAACTCAAGTTCTGCTCATCACTGCATATTACGGTAATAAGTTCTCAATGCTTTTAAATTTGAAGACACAGAGACACAGTGACTCACTCCAAGTCTCATTGCAGGTCACAGAATGTATCTTGTTCTAAAGCCACTTGAGCAGCCTGAAATGATCCAGTATATTACCCACATCTTAACTTTATGAAGCTTGTCATACCTTCAGGAGTCTGGTCTGCTCTTTAAAATCTTCATCCTCATCAGATTCAGCATCAGGCAGGTGATAAATCTTGATGCCATGCTCTTCTATTTCATCCAGAATCTGAGATTTATAATGTAAGAAACTGAGATGATACACATATAAAGCCATAGAATCACAGAACAGTTAGGGCTGGAAAGGACCTTAAGATCATCTAGTTCCAACCCCCCTGCCATGGGCAGGGACACCTCACACTAAACCAGTACCACCCAAGGCTCTGTCCAACCTGGCCTTGAACACTGCCAGGGATGGAGCATTCACAGCTTCCCTGGGCAAAAAGTCAATACTTTAAAATCTTAATGCAAAATTACTTAATTGGTAATACATAGTCTCTTGAGCAATGTGGGCCTATCTTGCTGATCTAAGTTACCTAGGAAGTATTAGGTTTTAAACACCATAATTTCTTCATGATATTCAATAACTACTTGCCACAGAGTTTCAGACAAACAATAGTGTTCAAATAAACACTGTCCTTTGTGGACTACACATAAGAAATTTTGCTTTTCTTAAGCATTTGCAATTGTTTGTTTGGGGGTTTTTTCTTATTATAAAGCATTGACTCAGTCATAATTGCTTTGAACAGCCTATAACTCCTTGCTCTTGCAGTCATGGAGTCAACCAGGTTGGAAAAGACCTTCAAGATCATCAGGTCAAACCATTCCACAGCACTGCCAAGGCCATCACTAAACCATACTGCTAAGGGCCTTATCTACATGGTTTGTGAACACTTCCCTCTAAATTACTATTCGGAGGAGGAGGGGTAGGAGTGCTTAAAAACCTAACTGAGCTACACACAACACAAACACTTTTTTCTGTCTTCATGACTGCCAAGAATGGCATCTGCAGCTGGAATCCCTTTGCCATAAATCCAAATTTTGCTCTTTAAAAAAATAAAATATTTCTGCAGAATTGTATCAAAATGCATATATCAAACTGAAGTATAGTTCTCCCATTTTTTGTTGCAAGCTTGGTCAGATAACTAGTAGGATTTTCAGAATAATTGGGGAAAAAAACCCCAAAAAACCCCCAAAAAAGGCAAAACAAAAAAACCCACCAAAAAAAAAAAACAACAAAAAAAAAACCCAGATAAATTTTAAATAGAACAGCTAAGACTGGATCAAGTCAAGACAGGAAAAGTGTGCCTTCTGGCAAATCAATTCTAACATTTCTTTCTAAATGTCATACTGTTACTAACTCACGATGGCTTGCTGCATTTTCCCCCTCCTCAGCAAATAGAGCATCAAGTCCTGCAGGACTGAATGTGTTAAGGGATCTTGTCTATGGAAGAAATATCTGCAATGTATTAAAAGAGGGTGACATAAGAGAAGAAAAACCCCCAGATCAGAAAAATCTCTGAAAATCCTATTTTTCAATCATTGGAAAGTAACATACATGACAGATGCAGATAACTCTGTTTGCTTTTTGTTTGGATTAAACAGGAAAGGGAGGAATTCTCATTAAAAAATGCATTTAAATATTTTCCCAAGGTTTCAAGATTCCTTCTAATGTAATTGGAAATGTAGCCAGTCTGCCATGTCACAGGCAACATTTTAAGGTCAATTTCTCAGTTGTCACAGACATAATAGAAGAATTTACAAGATACCAAACTACATATGAAATAATGTTTCCTTGGCTAGGACAGGTAAGGTTGCATGAGAACACCCCTCTCTTCAGCAACTGTGCTGCTGTAACCAAAGTACAGTATTTTTCTGCAAGCTAGAAGAATACTTACCCTTTTCTTTAGTCTTTCTCGCTCTTTCAGTGAAAGAGTATCAGCTTTTGCAATCACTGGTACAATATTTACTTTGTTGTGTATAGCCTTCATGAACTCAACATCCAGAGGCTTAAGGCTAAAATTAAGATATGGAAAAAGTTTAATATATTTTTAATCTAGACTACCAACTTATTTTCACACCAGCATAGAACTCTCTTTACACAGAAAGAAATAACACACCCAGTTAATTCAAAGAGTTCTGGTATTTCCTTAAGCAATGGCAATCTCATTTGCAAAAATTTAACTCAACAGGCACAAACCAAATACCCAAAATAAAATAATTTAGAAAATACAATCAGACAAACACTTACCCATGACCAAATGGTGAAATGAAATAGAAGCAGCAATGGACCCGGTTATCTATGATGTGTCTTCTGTTCAAACCACTCTCGTCATGCAGGTATCGCTCAAACTGCTCATCAATATAAGAGATTATGGTCTTGAAACTGGAAAACATATACGGATTTGAGAAATCAGGATCATTCTCAAACAATCATGTCAGTGGTATTTCAAAGGTAATATTAAACCAAACACATGCTGCTGCTGAACCAACCTGCTGCTGGACAAAAACTCATTTAGAGATGCTGTAAGACTGCATGAGTAGAAAAGCACATATCTTAAATGTTGCCTGAATTTTAGAATAACAAACTACTCTGCATATTTATATATATGTAAAGATAAAATATACAAATATATAACACACAACTCCCATAGCAAACTTCTCATGGGTTTAGATGTAATTTTGACTAGTATTAATAACACATGCTCAAGATAGTCTAAGCTTCTTGTTCCAAATTTATTTAAAATCATAAAATGGTTTGGGTTGCAAGAGACCTTTAAAAATCACTTAGTCCAATCCTGCCATGGACAGCAGCATCTTTCAGTATGTCAGGTTGTTCAAAACCCCATCCAACCTCACCATGAATACTTCCAATGACAGGGCATCCACAACTTCTCTGGGAAGCCTGTTCCAGTGTCTCACCACAACAACTGTAAAAAACTTTTTCCTTATGAGGATAAGGAGTTGGGGGTTTTGGTTGATGAGAAGCTCACCATGACCTGGCAGTGTGTGCCTGCAGCCCAGAAACCAACCATGTCCTGGGCTGCATCAAAAGGAGCGTGGCCAGCAGGTGGAGGGAGGGGATTCTCTCCCTCTATTCTGCACTCGTGAGACCCCTCCCTGCAGTCCTGTGTCCAGCTCTGGGGTCTCCAAAACAAGAGGGACGTGGAGCTGCTCAAGTGAGTCCAGAGGAGACACAAAGATGTTCCAAGGGCTGGAGCAGCTCTGCTACGGAGACAGGCTGAGAGAGCTGGGCTTGTTCAGCCTGGGGAAGAAAAGGCTCCACAGAGACTTTAGAGCAGCCTCCAGTGCCTAAAGAGGCCTATAGGAAATCTGGAAAGAGACCTTTTACAAGGACCTGTAGGAAGAGACCTGGGGGAATGGCTTTAAACTGATAGAGGGGAGATTTAAATTAGACATTAGGAAAAAATTCTTCCCTGTGAGGATCAAGTCCTTTAGCGTGTTCAAGCTCCTCAGGTGGTCTCAAACCTGATCCTCTCATGATAGGACAACTTAATTTTTAAGTCTCTGCCTTGAGCTTCAGGGGTTTAAGAGATGTGGGAAGAGGCACTACCTCTCATCTTATTTCTCAGTATTTACTATAATGTAAATTTCTTAAAAAACAAACAAACAACAACAACAACAAAAACAAAACGACAAAAAAAACACCAAAAAAAAAAAACCAAACCAAAAAACACAACCCAAACAATCAAACCCAAAGATGACAAAAAAGTTCTTAAAAATGAAGCACAGAATCTGAGAACACTCAAACATGGATAAGATCTAAAGGTGAATTTTTACTTGCACTAAATACTAGATGAATTACTTCCCCAAAGTGTTGTTTAACTTCTTGTGCCTGGTGGTTCCACTGCTTTCTGACTATAGAAAAAGTCAAGGTCACTGTTCACATAAAACTCTTCCAAACTTAAGAAAGTTAATTATGGCAAAAAAGAATTGTGTCACAAAATGTATTTTGAGCTGTGTAGAAGTTATTGATGCCTTATGATATGCATCTGAATTAACTTGTAACATTGAAATTCAGCATTTCACATAACACACCAAAGGTAAGATAACAACAGTATAATCGCTTTGAACCACCTCTGGAATGGACGTGTTTAAAAGAGCTACGGTTGACACTGGGGACATCCTACTTTGAGTTGCCTATCATTATTATTGATATTATTGATATTGATATTATTGATATTATTGCCACTGCTTACATGTACATCAGTATATACTCTGTGTACATACCAGTCTCGACAATTGATAGCATCCCCATACCCTGGTGTATCTACAACAGTCAGACGTAGCTTCACACCCCTCTCTTCAATTTCAACTGTTGAGGCTTCAATCTGCACAGTGCGCTCAATCTTCTCTAAAAGACAATGAAGTTGATCTTTCAGAACAGAATTTGTAAGACACTGTCATTTTGAGATAAACTCAAACGACCAATTTGCAGATTCAACTCTATAAAGATTATTCCACATATTATCTCCTAAGACCTGATAACTTAAAGACTCACTATTAAAGGTCTTCAGATTTTGTTAGAAGATATAGGAGATTTCATACTGGTTTTAAATATAACAGAAACTAATGCAAAAGGGACTGAGAAAAAAAAAAAACCAAACAGTAGGTAATCAGCAATCTGGAGAACAATACTAAATTATACATAATGGATCTTTTTTTCCTAAGGTTGAAAGTGATAAGTTATCATCAGCTAACATTATAAATTATTAAAGCAAGTCATTCAACAGGTAGCAAAGAGGGGGGAAATAATAGCCTTTTCCTCTATTTTCTTACACTATTCTCTTTCACTAGATTATTGTACACCTTGTTTAACAGAATAAAAAAGAGATGGGACTGAAGAAGAAAAGGAGGTGAAGTTCACATTCACTACATATCAACCCAAATCCAAGAATCAAGTTGCAATTCCAAGCAGGCATCAACAATGCATACGTTTAGAATTGCAACAGAAAGAAAATTTCAGATTGTTTCTTACTGTGACACCATGACTTTTTTTTTTCCTAAGCAAAAGAAGGGATTAAGTTTCCCATATGAATACATCTGAGCACTAAACAAAGACCCCATATACATCCTGGGTACAGAGGGAACCAACTCCATAAGGTATCAGGAAACACATTAGAAATTATTACAGCTAGGAGTGACTACCAGCTGTTACTAAAATCCAAAGATAAAGCCATTAAACTCCAAAAATCATTGACAACAGATAAACTCGAACGAAAGTGTGTTTACCAGCAGCTCCTGGGATTATCCTTTCTGGGTAGAGATCTGTCAAGAAGAGGCTATTTATTAATGTAGATTTCCCCAATCCAGATTCACCTGTAATTCAATATAAAAATAAATTCAACATATTTACATAAATAATTTCAACCATATCCAGACAGTATCATCTAACTATACATTTTTTCATGTTAAATATAAATATTTTAATTTAAAAATTTACACCTTATAATTTTGTATTAGAATAGTTTGCACAAAAAGGTTGAATAACCATTTTTACATCTCAGCTTTATAATACACTTTCTCAGAGCTTTCACTGATGATTTTTAATTAAATGTTAGTACAGTTCTGCTCAATTTCGACTTCAAATTTCCCCATTGCATGTCTCCTGATTTGTTAAGGCATGCTTTTCTGCTATCACTCCAGGATGTGAAAAAACACAAGGGGAAGCTGGATCCTGCCTAGGCTATATCATCAATTCAAATAACAAAAAAGGCACTTCTGAACTTCTGCACAGCCAGCCCTCAAAAAGCATGACTTATTTCTGCTTTTTATGCTAATATGGCAAACAAGGACCCAAGGTAAGAAGAATATGACATGGCCACTAAGCATACACACAGAGCAATTTTTTTCACTGATAAAACTGGGGATTACCACACTATACCAGAAATATATTTTTGTTACAGGGCTACAGACTGAGCCATAAAGAGTTCAAAAGCCACCTAATTAGTTAAAGATCAAGATCTTCATCAGAACAGATGTTCATGGCATAGAAAAGACTGGCAGTACTGAATTCACTGAACAAATCCTTTTCCTAGAATTTTATTTCAGGTGTTGATAGAGGCAATTAAAAATATATATATATGTTAAAAATGATGGGCTACACGACCCCTCTGAGTAACTGTATTGGGATTGCTCAGCAGGGGGTTGGTAGTGGGGGGGCACAGGGGTGACTTCTGTGAGAAGCTGTTAGAAGCTTCTCCCATGTCTCATAGAGCCAATGCCAGCTGGCTCCAAGTAGGACTCACTATTGACCAAAGCTGAGACCAGTCACAGTGGTAGCACCTCTGAGATAACATATTTAAGAGGAAATAATTACTACACAGGAGCAATTGCAGCTGGAGAGAGAAGTGCAAATATGTGAGAAACAGCCCAGCAGACACCAAGGTCAATGAGGAAGGAAGGACAGGAGGTGCTCCAGACACCAGAGCAGATTCTCCTGCAGCCCACGGTGCAGACCACGGTGAGGCAGGCTCTGCCCCTGCAAACCCAAAGAGGTCCACAGTGGAGCAGGTATAACAGCCATGCCTGGGCACCCTTTTCTCGTAGTTGTCCTAAAATTTCCAATCCAAGGCTGAGCTGGAAACTTATCTCCAATCTTTGCTTCACAACCCGATGACCCTCTGCCTCCTGCAAGCCCTTTATCTCGTTTTGGACCTGGGTTTCCTGGAAACACAAGTCCTGGGATGCCTGTGTCACTTGTTGGTAGTTAAATCGTATTTCCATCACTTTGGGGTACTTTTCTCTCTCCTCCTTGACAGAACCACAGCACAACTCAATGCATTTCAGAAGTGCAGACTCAGAGGCATCTCCTGCCACTGCTCTCTCAAGAATTGGTATATTTTCCTGGTTGGCCTGAAACACGGCATGGGAGCACAGACCTGCAATTCTGGACAAAGCAGTCCAAGTAGCTGAGCTCCTGTCAAAGGAAGCACCACTCTGGTTCTCTGTAGCATCAACCTCATGAATTTGATTGTCAAACCACATGTGTGCAACAGTGTCTGTCACTGGGGTTGGAGTGGCTGCAGTGTCTGTTGTCAAGGTTGGTATAGCTGCTGTGCTTGGGGGTTGAGTAGCTGCATTGGCTATTGCTTTGCTTTGCCATCAGATCAAGAGACACCTTTTTCCAAAGACACTCTGTAGGCATAGGCCAAGTCCCTGCAGCCAATGGAGGACCCCACACTGAAGTAGGTTTGCTGGGAGGCCTTGTGACTGCACAGGGGACCCACACTGGAACAGCCTGTTCCTGAAGGACTCACCCTGTGGAAAGGGCCCACACTGGAGCAGCTCGTGAAGAACTGTAGTCCATGGAAAGGACTCTCATTAGAGAAGTTAATGAAAAACTGTCTCCTGTGGGAGGGACCCCATGCTGGAGCAGGGGAGGAAGGAGTGCAAACAATGTGTGACCCATTTCCTGTCCCCCTGCACCACTGTGGGGGAGGAAGTAGAGAAAATCACTAGTAAAGTTGAGCCCAGGAAAAAGGGAGGGGTATGGGGAGGGGAAAGACATTTTTAAGATCTGGTCTTATTTCCCATTACCCTGCTTTGAATTAATTGATAAATTAAACTGATTTCTCCAAATCAAGTCTGTTTTGCCAACAGTGGTAACTGGAGAGTGATCTCTCCCTGTCCTTATCTTGACCCAAGGGCCTTTAACTATATTTTCTCCCCACTGTCCAGCTGAGGAGGAGTGATAGAACAGCTTCAGTGAGCACCTAGCATGAAGCCAGGGTTAACTCACCACAGTAGCACACTATTCTGCCATAGGAGTCTAACAGATAACTGAGCAAGAGTTAAAAAAAGAGATGAAATTATTTTTAAAATAAAGATTTTACTAGGATCTGCCAGGTTTTAATCCTTTATAGAATGCATCTCTCAAGACTGGATTTTGCTGTGCAGCCTTCTCCAGTGAGAGAGACAAAGTAACAGCCAAATGGCATCATTTCAGCAAAACCCACAAAAGTATGATTTTAACCAGTGGCACGTTCCATACTTCCAGTCTGGGTAAATATTACATGTAAAACAAATCAGTTTTCATAGACACTGTCAAGGATTATACTGGCCACAATAGTTAAGAGTTTAGTGACTCCCAAGAGAAATGACTATTTAGATGAAGTCATAGCTTAATAATGAGAATGAACATGAAACTGTTAAATACAAGTGGTTAGGATTTCTTTGGAAGCAACACAGCTAAGCAGCCAAGTTGTTATAAGTTCCAGCTCACATTATCACAAACAATAAACAATAGCATAAAAAATGCTAAGAATAAAAAGTTTTGATTAAGACTCTGTCAGTGCAGACAGCTTTTAAAGAAACATTCTCCTGCTCAGAAACTAAGAAGCATGGCAACTTAATGAAGAATAATAGTTCAATACAGACATTGTGATACAGCCCATGAGAGCATACTTCAACCCCATGCATACTTCAAGAGAAAGAATTCACATTCCAAACTGTTGAAATAATCAACATTCTACAGCACGGTTTATCCTACATTGCCTGCCTCCCTCTGCTAGTGTATCTTAAAATATCACTCCTAATTTTCAATGAAACTACATTTTTACAAGTTTTCTTCCTGTAGTTTTCATTTATCCCTTAGAATATTGGCAAATTTTACTAAGACACGGGTGCAGTTAACTGCCTTTCTGTTACTCTGACACCATGCCGTTTCCCCCCTATTTTCTATTTTACAAGAGGCTAGAAAAAACTATTTGCTTTCTACCATTTCACACAGCTTTCTGAAAGAACTGTTTTACTTAGCACTATTTGGAAATTAGGTTTAGCTACAGCAGAGAAAGCAGGTCTTTTGTTTCTCAGAACTGTCAATTTTTAGAATCACTGAACAGTAAATTCTGGAGAGTTATATTAGATACTGTAATTTGAAACATCTGCTTATAGTCTGGCTTTGCACTTAGATTTTTTATAAGATATCCATTATGATAGCCTAAGTAAATCTAATGAAAGATACCATAAAGTTCTAGAAGACAAAAATAAGGGACAGCTCTGTGCAACACTGAACTACAAGAAACAGAAACAGGATAAAAGCAATGCCAGGACTCTCATTTGGCAAAACTAATGAAAGGTTTGAAGACAGACTCTTTCTGTAACTACTGGAATTCAGAACAATTAAGAACTTAAACACCTCCTATCATGTACTGCCTCACTTCTCATTTCCACTGTGATCTCTCTTGGACAAATCTAACATGCAAATGGGAATTACTTCTAATTACACCAGGAAATAAAGAACCTGATTTTATTACAGTATACTTTTTTGCAAAAGCCTATTTTAAAGGGGAGAATTACAGAATTCAAACACCAAAACCCAGAAGCTACAGCTCCCAAGCACCATGATCAGGAAAGATACAGAAGATGCCTAAGTCTGATTTGGGATCTTACTTCATTTGCAAAAATTACACTGACTTCTCGAAGGACCAACATATTTCTGAAGACACACTAAATTTTTCTTTCCTTTCTACATACCAACACAGAAACTCAGTGAAATATAAAAGAGAATTAAACTTTGAAGTACAACTGCTAAAAGAAAATCAAGATCAATTTAAAAAGTAACAGCTCCCATTAAAACCAACCAATCCAATTCTTATTCTTCTCTTAGAATAGTATTTAGAAGGGGTGGGAAGACCGCAGCTCTAATTCTTCCAAACTGCAGAAGCATAAACGTTTTTTATTAGAATAGTCTCCTTAATACTATTTTCTTAATCAAAACATGCAAACATTTCATTCAAGTGCAAAACCAGTCTTAAACTGTATTTTAAATAGAATGCTTGAATTCTGTAAGACAGGAGATAAGGAAGGAAGCAGTGATCACTGGAGTGAGAAACAGATTTTTTTCACTTCACCCACAAACTTATTAGTGTATTCAGTTTGTGATGTGAACAACTGCTGCATGAATTCATAAACCTATAAAAGAAAGTAAAATGCTACAGTATAGAAGAGCTTTCTAATGCAAGCTGGAGACTTATAATAGTGGAAGTAACATCCATTTTAATTCCAAATTCCCTCTGAGGAAGTACTAATTTGGAGAAAGGCTATAAAATGTTTCCTTACCAACCACCATAAGAGTAAATTCAAACCCCTTTTTCACAGACTTTCGGTGAACCTGATTGGGCAGGTTTGCAAATCCAACATAGCCAGGGGTTTCTGGATTGGTAAACTGAGCAGGCTGCTGCTAAAAATAAAATAAATAAGACAATAATAAGCAACCACTCAAGACGTACTTGTTTGTATAACTGCTTTCCTCAGTTATTTCAAATGGCTTTAAGCTACATAACACGCAGAGAGAAAACTACACAGAGAAAAATACTGCTCAGCATTTTTGCAATTTAATACAGAGCAACTGCATTCACCTAGAGTTAAAAAGCTTCATTTATTCAGCTATCCAGCCAAGATCACTTGAAGAAGAAAAAATTCGGAGCATTTATTTATCGAAGTATGAAGTGTATTCACTAATCACACACTTTCTAGACAGTGTCTTCACACATTTAAAATAAAAAAATCTTGTGTCCAACGTTTATGGCCCTAAATAAAAAGATGACCATTTCTAATTAGTTTTTAACACATCCAAATGAAAAGCCTAAATGACTACTGAAGTGACAGACATCTGCTGGAAGTTCTCTTTAGAGATCTCTTTTGGGGGGGAACAGAATTTACACAATAGTGTTTGAAATGCCCACAACTACAAACACTGCAGAGAAATCCTTAGATCTGCTGGTTTCCCTCTTCAGACACATTACCCCGAGTATCTTTTATCGATTCACTCCAATAAGGTAACATGGATGTTTTATCCATTATACCAAGTGCAGGGAGCCAAAAATTAAATGTATCCCAGCGTGTCAATAATACATTAAGTTACCACATTGTTTATGAAGGATTTTTCTGTAAGATCAGTTGACCATATTAGTAAATGAAGAAATTAAATCTCAGAACATCCTGTTCTTAATGATTCCTGCTCAAAACACAGTAGCAGAATGGAAGTTTCAATGAAAATGCACCAGGGAGCTTGTATGCAACTCCATAACCAAAATTAAATTCTTCCAAGAACATTAGTTAACTGCAGAGGTTTACACTTCTAGGAAACTACTTTAATGTATGCTTTACACCACTCAAGTTTTCAACACTATGTGATATAATATTATGTGAATTCTCTCAAATTTATGACCCATAAATTTAGCATACACATTATCATCAAACACAACGCAAGTTACACATTCTGCCCTTGCAGATTAACATTTAAAAGCATATGCCTGTTTCACATTGTTACACTGGAAGACAGAAATGCTATTCTTACCTTGGACATTTTTATGGAAGGTCAGGAACAAATCTGGAAAAAAGTAATGTTTTCCAGCTTACTAAGAATCATACAAAAAATAAACCCCAAAAAACCCTACAAACAACAGAAATCAGAAAACAGTATAATATCCACTGTTGCACATTAAATGAAAAAAGCATTCTTGACTGGCTGTCCAGATTTTGAAACAGTGTCAACTGCTCCACAGAGTACCAGTACTTGACTCTTCAGTGCTAGCGCAGAGCACAATTTTCAGCAACCATCACTCCTATTAACAACAATAAATTCAAGCAACATGAATATGGGGTGCTAAAGGCACCAAATACATGACGAGCCATTTTGAAGCCTTCAGAGGCGAAGTTCACATCCTTTCCGGAAACTAACCAAACCAACCAGACTGCTAAAGACATCTCACTATTTACAGGAAACATATCTTTCAAAGCTATGAACCCCCCCCAAAAAACAACTAAGGTCTATTATTCTTTCCTTTTAAGCCTCCTTCCCCTCAGCATTTCCTTTCGTGCTTGAGTGTCTGTAAAGAGCTGACAGCTTCAAAATGAAGCATTTTCTCCTCTTCTTTCATCTGGATGTTTGCAAACTCAGTCACTTTAACTTCTGTTGCCAAGATAAGATTTTCACATGCAGCTGCATCACTTTGAAATACAAAGCAGACAGGCGAAAAAAAAAATCAAAAAATCATTTAACACCTCTATGACAAAGACCCATCAACACACTTGTATCTCATTAACTTACAGGAGTTCAAGAGATCATGTAATTTACCACGGTAATATAAAAATGTCAGCATATGCTGTATCTTCAAGTGATGAGTGCTCCAAGACCCCTTTCTAGAGCCCCCCTTGGCTTGCCCTCTTAAAGGTACCTGTTCCCACTCACAAAGCCTACATATCACAGCCACCTCTTATCTAGCTAGCTCACTCCCACTTCCATTCTACGGTTTTATAAAATGATCACCATCTGATTCTTTCTGTCTTCCAAGCAGATTTGTCAGTGAATTTAGCTTCAGGTGAAATGCCAATACACTGCTTCAATGCACAGCACCCTCCAGTCTGCCCCTCCCATCAAAAAGCCATCTTCAGGTCAAAGCAAACTGCCCAATGTCAGATGGACAGAAACTCGGTCTTTTTTGTGCTAAGTAGAAGGCAAAGTTGTTTTCAAACTGATAATGATTTCTGGCAGCTATCACATTTGCTTCTCAAAGCTACTGTGTGTGTATATATATATATATATATGCAAGTGCAAACTAATTCAGGTTTATGAAGATGCAACTTTTCAGCTCACTATGATTACTTCACTGTTAACAGTTACCAAGCTGGTTTCCCTCTCCACTCCCAAGTTAAGAGGTCAGTTCTGAGGAAGGCTTTTTGATAGGAGAGACAGACTAAAGGTGCTGAACACTGAAGCAATTTGCTGTCATTTCACTTGAAGCTGAACTTGCTAACAAAAATCTGGCATCCTGAATATACACATGGAATAAAAACTGAATAACATACTTATCAAGTGACATTTCATGCTGAAAATCCACTATCTGCAGTGTCTGTATTTCAGTCAATAAGCAGCTCTATGACCAGCAGAGTAAGTCTTCAACTACAGAGGAGGTTATCTGCGAGTCTTTTATCAGCATGTAAGACTGCTTTAATAGCAACTCTTCCTTCCAAGAGTGTTTCCTGCCGAGTGATGTCACTGACTCCTACTTAACCATTCTCCATGAGAGATCTTCAATGCCAAACAAAACTAGATCCTGCTAGAACACAGAAGGACATTCTTTTAATTCACGAGGCTTGTCTGTCACCCAACTATTTCTTAGAGGCAGGCCAAGAGCAAAGTTTCTCACAGCTACCAAGAAACAGAAGAGAGCTATTTATGCAGATGGCTGCAGTTACATTAGGTTTTAGCATATAGATCAAGCACAGAAATCTTTCACAGATCTTTCCCACAGCATTCCCCTGAGGGCAGCGGCTGAGTGCTCCCACATAAGCAGGAGCACGCAGTCCAGATTTTCCTCTGGAGCTGGTCCATCATGTTCCCTACCCCCCGGTTTTAACAACCCGGATGGAGTTTGGGTTTTGGGTTTGGCTTGTTTCCTTCAGGCGAAGGTCTTCAGATGCGCTTCGTGCAAACGGCCCTGAAGTGAGTATCTCACCCATTCTGAAAAGAGGCCCTCCCCGTTTCGCGGCTGCCTCACGCCCTCAGGCGACGCCACCCCTTCACCCCGCCACCCTCTCCTTCTCCTTCCCCTTCCCCTTCTCCCCGCCGCCCCTTGCCCTCACCGTCTCGCCCCGGCAGCCGATCCACCGCGCACCGCCAGCGTCCACAACCGCAGCTCCCGCGCGCGCGCGCCGTTGGGGGGTAAGTGGGAGGAGCGCGGCGCCTCCGCCCCGCCCCTCAGGCCCCGCCCCAGGGGCTGTGCCGGGAAAGGCGCGCATGCGCCCTGCCCGTTGCCATAGCAACCCGCCGGCCAAGGGTACGTGGGGGAGGGACCACCCGTATGTTGGTAGGTCACGCAGAGCCCTCTTCTTTACCAAGATGGCGGCCGGACCCTCGGCGTCGTACCCAGCATAGGCTTCGCTGCGGGCCCACTAGAGGTAAAGCCGGTCACAGCGCCCAGCGGCGCCGACCGCGCGGGAGGGCGGCATAGGGTGGGGAGCGCCTCAGGTAAGGGAGGAGGAGGGCGCGGCCCAGCTGGGCGGCCGAGCGGGTTCTGCCGCCTCCAACAAGATGGCGGCAGCAGAGAGACGGGCTCCCCGGGCAGAACGTCTAGCGAGCGCCCGGCTCCGCTCTATGGTCTCGGCCTTTCCGATTGGCGACGGGTGGGCCACGTGCCGCCGGCTGCCCTGCCTCTCGTTCCACGCTTCTCCCCTTCGGGACGGGCGGGGGAGCTGCTCGGAGGAGCTCCGCCGCCGCCGCTCCCTCGGACAGCGGCTGCTCCGCGCCGCGCCGGGGAGCGGACAAAAGACATGAGTCATGCCCCGCTTCCACTCCCGGCGGCGGCCGCGGGTCAGCCCGCGGTGTTCCCGGGCTGCCCCCGAGGGGGCCGGGCTGAGGAGGGCTTGCATGCCTCCAGCCGTGACACGGATGAGGTCGTCTTCCGCAGCTCCGCCGCCGTGTCAGCGTGATGGCAGGTTCTGGCCTGGGGCCTGGCCGGCCTCTTGGACTGTTAGAGTTCGAGCTTGAGTGTAATAGTCTCATTTTGCACTGGTGGTGGGTGAGGTTATGGTCATGGGCTGTTGTGGAGAAAGGTTTCTGTCTCACCTATGATTTTCAATGAAGACAGACCGGGAGAGCTGGGCTTCTTCAGCCTGGAGAAGAGAAGGCTCTGGGGATACCTTAGAGCAGCTTTCAATATCTGAAGGGGCTGTGAAGAAACCCCGGGGTGGGGGAGGGAGGGAGGGAGGGGATGGGCGATGACACTTTTTACAAGGACATGTAGTGACAGGATGAATGGGAATGGCTTTGAGCTGACAGAGGGGAGATTTAGATTAGACATGAAGGTAGAAATTCTTCCCTGTGAGGGTGGTGAGGCCCTGGCACAGGGTGCCCAGAGGAGCTGTGGCTGCCCCATCCCTGGCAGTGTTCAAGGCCAGGTTGGATGGGGCTTGGAGCAACCTGGTCTGGTGGAAGGTGTCCCTGCCCGTGGCAGGGGGTTGGAACTGGGTGAGCTTTAAGGTCCTTTTCAACCCAAACCATTATTTGATTCTTCAGGCAGAGCCAGCTACCTCTGTGTGATAGAAGGGAAATTGCTCTTCTTCATTAACTGCCTTCTAGTCCTGCAGTGTGGTTTTATTGCCGGTTATTTATAGAACAGGGTGATCCTGAAATTAAGCAGAACTGAAGAGGGCTCAGCACAGGGCGCTCATGATTCTTGGGCCCAGTTTGGCTGTAGCTGAAGTGGCTTGACAGATGGTAAGTAGCGCTTCTTGTGCTGGCCTTCCCCAAGCAGTAGAAAAGGATTCCCAACTGTCAAGAGTAATTCCTTCCACTGAAACAGAAGAAGCCGGAGAGATGATTGTGCTGGGAGTGTTAGTAATAGCATCAGCAGTTCACTTGTAACTGAAGAGGAGTGCCAAGGTCCTTGAATTCACAGCTCCGGTTTAGAATTTGAATTCAAATTTGCAACTCTGTGGCTGGGGGAAGAGAAGATTAGAGACACTGAGTACCAAGGAATTTCATAGAATCATGGAATAGTTAGGGTTGGAAAGGACCTTAAAATCATTTAGTTCCAACCCTCCTGCCATTGGCAGGGACACCTCACATTAAACCATCCTACCCAAGGCTCTGTCCAGCCTGGCCTTGAACACTGCCAGGGATGGAGGATTCACAACTTCCCATGAACAACTTCCCATGAACAACCCATGCCAGTGCCTTACCACCCTCACAGTAAAGAACTTCTTCCTTATATCCAAGCTAAACTTCCCCTATTTAAGTTTTAACTTGTTACCCCTTGTTCTATCACTACAGTCCCTAACGAAGAGTCCCTCCCCAGCATCCCTGTAGGCCCCCTTCAGATACTGGAATGCTGCTATGAGGTCTCCGTGCAGCCTTCTCTTCTCCAGGATGAACAGCCCCAACTTCCTGAGCCTATCTTCATACGGGAGGTGCTCCAGTCCCCTGATCATCCTCGTGGCCCTCCTCTGGACTTGTTTCAACAGTTGCATGTCCTTTTTATGTTGAGGACACCAGAACTGTGCAGTTTGTTGTTTTCTTTTTCTTTTTTTTTTTTTTTAAAGAGTCACTTCTTTTCTCATACTGGTGTATAATAACAGAGAAAATGCTGCACACTGATATGTGCTGCATTGACTTTTTGCATATTTTCTTTTTTGTAAAGCAAATGAAGCTGTTGCCCAATGCTTTGTTCTCACTTTTTCCTAGTGTTGCTCTTCAAATGCAACAAAATTGTTTTCAGTTAGAAGACAATTTCACAGAGATGGTAACGGCTGGGTTTTCTTTATTACTGCTCTTCCTCTCCCCACTATTCAACCCAGACTTGAAAGTGGTGTTTCATGTATTGTTCCATAGGAGGATTGGATATCCCTCTCTCTGACAGAGGAGCATGTATCAGAGACAGGACAGGAAAGGAAGCAATAATGTAATGCGTAGTTCTGTGGGTGCTAAAGCTCTGTATCTGCAATTTGTTGACTGCGCAGATTTCAGCTGTTAGAAAAACTGTCTTCCTGGTTTTACATGGACTTTCATGCAGTGTGGCCCAAATCGTAGGTAGGGACACATACATACTCAAGCCACAAAAAAACCCTAATGTTTTTCCTCCAGGGAAGTCCACAGTAGTATGTCTTTCACAGATCAGAACGACAGGCACAGGAAATGCACTCACTAGATATGGAGGTAACAGTATGGAGTTCTGTAAATGTAGGGTAGAAGAGGCAGTGTAACTGTCTAGCCTGAGCTTTGCTACTGTATCAAGATGCAGTAAGCTTAGGTCGTTCTCAAGATTTTCTAAGGGGCTTCTAAGAAGCAGTTAAAAAAGATTCCCTTGCATTTGTCCTATATAGATTGTTCTGGTGTTTCACTCCTGATGGTGACACATACTCCTCTTGTCTCCTCCTTCACTGCAAGATAAGCTGATTTCTTCTTGTCTTCTTTCTCTCCTCTCCCTCAGTTCTCCCTGAAAAGGTGAAAAAAAACTATGACACCATTTCTTATGTATTAAAGGTTATTATGTTCCCTACTTTTTCATTGGTCCTACTTCTCTAGACTGGGATGATCAGGAAAGAGGTAACCCCTGATCTGGAATTGGAGCATAATGTTATCATTATGTTATGCAGCATCATGGTAACAACAGTAACATATTTTTGGTACAAGAGGGCAGTTAATAGTTCTCAGTCAAGTAGCTCATTTATTTTTTCTATTCACATTAAGCTGCTTCTGAAGATGTATGATTTGTTAGAAGAGGGATCTGTAATCTTGGATTTCATAGCTGTTATCAGATTGGAGAGCACCCTGACAGGCCAGCCTCTGCAGTTTATACTTTTTCAAACAAAATTGGGACGTTTTATTGGTTGCAGTATTTCAGCTGATACTGCCTTTACCAGATCATACTCTTCCTTTTGCATATAGAAGCAAGACATTGTAACAAGAAATATAAGCCTCTTAGTACCCTGTGGATCAAGCATAATAACAACCTCTTCTCTGTAGTTTCCCTTATGGGAATGCTGTTATAATCTTGACAAACCCATGCACTGCTGAAGTTTCAACAGGGGTTTTCTAAGTGGGCTGAGGAATTCATGTTCACCCAGTAACAAGTCTGACTTGTCCAAGAGCACGTTACTGAGAGGCGCAGAGCCTGTAAAGCTTTTGCAATGTGGGTCTGTGCAAGAGTTAAGTAGGTGGTGGTGTATTAAAATATGAAAACAGATAAAGAGGAGGTAGGAAAATAAAACCCAGCTGCAGGATTAGGCTTCTGTTCCTTTTCCTAATTATCCTGACCTTGAAAGAAGAGAGTATGAGGTTGTATTGTGTGGTTTGGTTTGCTGGTGGATTTTTTTTTTTGTTGTTTGTTTGTTTGTTTGATTATTGTGGTTTTTTTCCTAGGGCTTTGATCCAGAAGCTATTCCAGGGGAGTCTGTGTTACCAGGAGGCTGTGGTATTTATGGTGGGTGGGCTGTGAGACTGTTTGGAGTAGGAGGTCAGTATGACCTACTGAGGGAGGGATTGTGGAGGAGCTCAAGACACCTGGAGTGGGTCTCCAGACCTCAGGTGCTTCCTTCACTCATAATTATGGCAAGAGTCTGAAATCCTCAGTTTGGGGCTGGTTTCAAGAGCTGGTTTCATTTTAGAAATTCCTAGCTGTAGAAGAATAATTTTGGGTTACAGGCTTATCCTGGATACCTGAGAGAATTCAGCATGTGGCTTTATATTTAGCAGTCCTTTAGCTTTAAAAGAAAGGCTGTTTATGTCAGAAAAATCTGCTGTTAAAATATTGTGATTTACTTTACCACCTTAAATGGAAAAGTCCTGCACGCCTAATAATTCTAGTGACCTTTTTCCCTATCTTCCTTCTGTGAACTCTTGTTGCCCCATAGCTCTCCTGGTGTGACTTCAGTGAAGAAGAATCATGTAGTCAGGTTGAAAAAAGGTGTATAGAAGACTTCAGGTTACTGGAAGATTTATGTGGCTTAAAATTTTGATTCTAACATGGAAAAGTAGTCAGGCTGTGATGGATGTTCAGGGTTTATTGTTTTGTGAGATACTTATGCATGTTAAAGCTGAAATGGTTCCATTTTCCTTCATTTAGGTGATCTTTGGTGTTTCCACCTACGCAAGCTCCGGTGTTTTCCCAGTAGCCTCACAGAAATAAGAGCATCCTTTCCAGCAGCTACCATGCAGTACAGATACTTCTTTGAAGTTGCTGGCAGGCATCACTTGTCCTTCACAACTGGTTCAATTTTGTTGACTGTTGAGTCTAATGGATCTTTTAAGGCTTGAAAGAGCCCTACTAGTATTTTGAAAATTATTACTAGATATGATAGTGTGTAAATAACTTAGATACTTTTATACCTCACCATGCTAATTTATTAATTTCATCTGACTCTAAAAAAAAACCCATTTGGTGTAATAACAATGCCAGTTGGATTTCTGCTTGCTACTCTATAAAGCAAAATGGTAGTGGTATTGTGGGGGGAGACAGACACAACAGGACTTATAACTGCACTTACGGTACTAACAATGCTCTTGCCTTAGTGAAGTGTCTTTAGTTGCGCTTTTTCAGTTGTTGGACATGGGAATAAACCTGTGGCCTCAGTGTCAGGAGCAGGTTCCTGAGCAGAGGCTGAAGGAGCAGTCTTGGTCCAGTTGCCGTGTGGGTGCGGAGGGCTGACCTTGGCCACAGCTGCCCTTTCTGCGAGGCTGTGTTGCTGAGGCAGCGATGGAAGCATGTTGTTCTTTTGTGAGGAGCAGGGTTGAAGCAAGGAGCTATGTCCAGCTAGAGTCACAAAAGAGGTGCTCACAAAGCAGCAGGCAGAAAAAGAGGGAGAAACCTGAGAGAAAAGGTGGACCACAAAAAGCTCGCTTAAAGGAAATAGTAATTAATTTAACTTCAGTGGAAAAACAGCACTGGAAGAAGGGAATGGATTGGTTCAGTAGCTGTAAGATACCAAGAAATAATGATTTGCAGGAAAAGTTTTGCCTTCGAGAGGATTGAATAGCAGAGTAATATTCAAGCAACCTTCCTTCAGTGATGCTGTTTAATTGTAAAGTAAAATGGATTTGTTGCCAGAAAATGGAAGTAGTGCCACATCCTTTTGTGCTAAGCAGCACAGTTTCCAGCAGTTTTGCTGTCTTTACTAAAGGTTTTTCATTGATGAGAAAGAACTGATGGAACTGATAGATTTACTTAGCATTAATGAAAGAAAAGAAGATAAATACCCAAACAAACCCAGTGTAACAAACAGAATTCCACGAGTGACTTGCATGTAAACATGTCACAAAGTGGGGTGATTCTGGATAAAACATCCGTGCTATAACTTGTGCGTACACTATACCTTTTACCTGCATAAAAAATATCAGTGAATGAAACATGTCTGGAAACAAGTGCTGATATGGCAACTGATACTCCTATGTGGTTAGCAGCAGCCCAGCAACTAACCAGATTTTAAGGATGAAAGACTTGGAACCCTTTCATGTTTTGACTATTACTATTCAGCTTGGAGGTGGCAGGACCCAGTCCTTTCCCTGTGTTATTAGGCTGATAACTGCTTGTTGGAGTCTCTGTCGAAGCCCGTAAAAGTGCTGTCTGAGCCATACACAGGGCAGGTGATAAGGTCTGTATCAGCACTCTGATTTTAAAGGAAGGTTACCAGTATTATATCTCACAGTAAATATCATGAGGCAGGCATGGCTAACTTTCACAGAGTTAACCTCTAGCATGTTTTTCCTCAGAGATTGTATAACTGGGATAATTTTCTTGCATGGTTCAAATGTAAAGCTTGGTATAGGGTATTGGCATGTAGCAGGGGCTTCACTCCCTTGTCCCTTTCCCCCCCAACTGTGCTAGGTCTGGTTGACTGGTATTTCAGAGGTTTTGGAGTGGGTTGACTGAAAAATTGGCCAAAATTTTTTTTTTTTTTGCTTTTAGGGCAACAGTGAACACTTTGATGCTGTTGCTATATTTGGTTATTACCACCTGCAGTAGTACCACTTGCTGGTTCTCTTCCTGTTGTTTCTGGTACTCTGTCTACCCTTGCATTTCTGTCACTGAGAACTAAACTGGATATTTAACAAAATAAACTGGATATTTGCCAAAGATGAGCAACAAACAAAGCCTAGGCCAGGCTGTGTGGCAGGAACAGGGACATTGGGCATGAGGTAGGTACATGGGTCAAGTTAGGGAAAAGGAAGAAAATAAGGATCAGAGTTAATGCAAGGAAGATTTCTCCACTGGCAGGAACAGAGGCAGTCTTAGAGAGCCCCAGTCAGTGTGAGAGGCCAGGAGCAATCCAAATGGACTGGTTGCTGCTTGCCCTGGCTGTGGCCTTGGGTGAGGAGTTGGGGGTGTTTGTGTCTCTTGTGGGCACTGGGGATGGCATGGGCTGGCTGATCCCCCCCTTCCCAAAGAGGGGAGCAGGGCTCTGCTCTTTGCAAATAAGGCCCTGGCTGTTTCCATTGCACAGTAGAAAGTAAGCTTGCTGTTATCTCTGTTCAAGTGATAAAGCTGAAAGTAAACCTGTGTTGAAGCAGTTGAAAGAAAAGCTGAGAACAGCTCACAGAGCAGCAGGGTGAGAGTATAGATGGGAGTATGTTATGCTTGGCCTGTTATTGCATATGCTTTTGTTTTCAAAATGAATACTTCAGCAGTTGGTGCAGCCTGCTGGGATTTAGGTGTTACAAGGACCTTTGAAATCTCTGAAGAATAACAAGTTGTATGTATGTGACTGTTGCTTAAAAGTAGAGAAAGTTAAGTGGGATGGAGGAAACTTTAACGTTCTACTTCTGCTCTTACAGTTTCATTAAGTTAAAATACTGAGTTGATGGCTCTGTTGATTGTGACAGGCTTGTGGGTAAAAATGAGAGCAAGCAGTGAGTGTTTAGAGAAGTTTAGATGTTCTTGGAGATTTAAGAAATGTTAATCCCTCTTTATTTTTTTTTTATTTGAAATTTCATATTGCTTATTGCACTCTTTTTTTATTAATTCGAAAGACAGTCGCAACTGGGTGGAGGATGGTACAGAATAAGGTATAAAAAAAATTCTACCTAAAATGGCACATGTACCCTTCTTGTTCAGCCTAAAGGTGAGCAAGGTGGGACTGGCAATGAGTCAGTTATGAAAAGCGGGTTTAAGCGTGGAATAATATTATTTGTTACAATTCGTGGAAATAGCTTTAGTCTGAGTTCTTGCTTGCTCCCCTTTCATAGCAGGCTTAGAGTGGCCTTGCAAATTTGGAAGAGAAGACTGTCTGGTTTTTTCACTGTCAGTTTAGATCACTCTGATGTAATTCTGTCTACCACATGAAGAGCCTTTTGCTTGGCCTAGTAGAGATTAGGAATTAGTGCTTGTCTGTGGCTATGTTGAGCCCCTGTTGCATGTGCTATGAATAGGACAAAGGGAAGGCTGTGGTTAAATAGCGAGGGTCCTATCAGTGCTTTAAACAAGTGGCAGTTGGAATCAGGTATTTCCTTTAATGCCTTTTCGGAGGAATTGTTGCCAAAGTAAAGATGGGTTCTTTTTGTATGGTTTTTTTTTTTTTGTTGTTGTTTTTTGTTGGTGTGTTTTTTGTTTTGTTTGGGGGGGGGGGGGGGGTGGTGTTCAATTTTGAATTGTTCATTCCCTTTCCAAACACAGCAGTAGCCTCCCTGCAAGTTTATTTTATTCTTTTGAGGGTTTTGTTCATCACAATAACACAACCATCTTTTGGTCATATTTTCAAACTGCTTAGTGTAACTGAGAGAGAGGAATAAAGGGGAAAATATTACAGAATTGGAGAGTCTTGTGAAGCCATGTGACTTGGGGAACTGGAACTTGGAGGGAAACATACCAGAGCACATAGAAAGTTTATAAAAAAGGAGCTCCAGCATTCTCTGAAGCCTTTGTTATCCAGTAAACATTAGTAACTGAGGAATCTTGAAAATCTTTCACAGAGCATCAACAACCTTGCTTAGTTTTCTCATCACAATAAATACCTAGTAGCTAAGCAAGTTAAAAACCAAACAAAACAGACAAAAACAAATGTCTGTAAACACAGTTTACATGCTGAAGTTGCAGATTGTCCCCTGCCCCCCTGAAAAATGTCATTTGGGTTGTCTCATTTAGCTTTTTATTTGCTGTATTTATTTAGCCAATTGATTCTCTGTGAAAAGAAGTGGTTGTCATCTTTATAAACTTTGTAAACAGCTCCTTAAATTCTGCCCTGCAAAACATTAGCCTAACAGTATCTGTAGGAGGGTCTTTAGGGGGCATGGCGACAGGCTCAAGCTATGAGACGAGGGTCAGCTTTGAATTGTCTGAATATAGGGCAGTTAGTGTGGAAAAGGGTGAGTTTAGGGCTTGCAAGTCCCCTGCCTTTCCAAGCTGTGTGATGTGTAGCACATGAGAGCTTCTGGCAGCATCTCTAAAAAAAGAAAAAGACTTAAAAAATTGCCACGTGTTCATTTTATATTGCAGTGGCCAAGGAAAAAGGAACAAGAGACACTGGAAAGGTAAACAAAAGAACTCCAACCCAGCAGCCAGAGGAGGGTGAAGTGAAAGTTTCCTTCTGAAGAACAGGAAGGGAATAATAGCCTGTGCCGTGTTCTGCAGTATCCCTGCAATCGTCACTCTTGGGTACCTGTGACATTAGCAGGCATTGGGAAGTAGCTCTCAGCTAATTGTGGAAGATTTTTCTTTTCCTTCTGCAGTGGAGGTTCAGCAGAGAGCAGTGTGGCAGTACCATTCTGAAAGCACCTGTGATGAGCACATGGTGAGGGAGGGGGCGGGAATCTAAACTGACAAGCAAGCTCTGATCAGCATTAAGATCCAAAATGAAATTAAAGGTTCTGACTGCAAGCAGGAAACTTAGGATAGTCAGGTGTTGGAATAGGCTGCCCAGAAAGCTTGTGCATCTTGGAAGGTTTCAGAGATCTGAAGAAAGCCCCGAATGCCTTGGTCTGACCCTGTTTTGAGCAGAAGGTTGGATTAGATACCCCACAGACTCACACCTGCAGCTTGTTGTCAGATACTCTGAACTTCTTTGACTGCTTTCACTTCTGCTCCTCTGTGCTATTGCCACTTTCCAGGCAATGTATCAAGAATCTTTGGTGTTGGAATCTTCACTCTTGAATTGAGTCAGTGTTTTGCTTTGCTATGAAATGGTAAAGCAACACAAGAAGATACTTTATTTTGTTTTGTCCCTCACATTTAAAAAGTATTCCTCTTCAGTCTTTATTGGCTCCCCAAGGCCAAGAACCTGAAATTTGCTTTTACTTTTGACAACTTTTTCAATTCCTAAATTTGCTTGAAATACAGGTGGGAAATTCAAATCCATCATTCTTGATCTAAATGTATTACTTCTGTTTTCATCTCATTACATTTTATCTTGGTTATTTGAAATCCTGACTTCTGAAAACCAAGTTTGTGTTAAATAATCGGATTTCTCTCCCAGTGTAAGTAGAAGGACAGACTGACCTATCCTGTGTGGTTTCCTTTTGCTTTACTTTTGCATTGATCTTATTAAACTGTCCACTGACTTTCTTCCTTATCTCTGAAATGGCATTTGTTTTGTCAGAGCACCTGGCATCCAATGATCACAGCCTTCTGAGCAACCTGAAATGAAGTAATGAGTCCACAGAGTAAATCAAGACTCCTGTGTATGCACAGCCAGGGTAACTTAATTTCACTGATCAATTCAATGAATCAGCAGCAAAACTAAGAGCAGAATTTGAGTCTCTTCCCTGCATTAAATCTAGTTCTCACAGTGTTCCTGTGTAGAACATGCATCTCTGCCTGTTAACTAGCAGCTTTTATCTCTCTCTGCAGTCAGAGGGCTTGAAGCTACTTGCTCACACAGGAACTCTCTCTGCACCAGTAAGTTGCTCCTGTTCTTCCTACCTAATTTGCTTTCCCCTTTTTATATTGTACCCTGTGATAGTCTAGGAAGAGCAGTGTATATGGTTTTTGCTAACTGATGGTTGCATAATTTTATTGTCAGAGTGCCCAGGAAGTAAAAGCAAGTCTTTTAAGCAACCATTTTGGCCTGAGAGGCCTGCTGAGGTTAGTCACCTTCATTTGATGTCTGGTCAGCTCTTCTGCTTGTGCAAGAGAATTGCCCTCGATAAACAATGTAGGTTTTACCAGGAGCAGTGTTGCGCTCCCCTGGGATCCCTTATCTATACCACCTAGGTCCCATGTGAGACACATACATGCAGTTGCTCCTCTTTCTTCCACCTCCCTCCTTTCTTGACAACATGATTAAATGGTTGGAGTTGGGATTAGCATGTAGGTTCAGTTAGACTTTTCTCTTTCTACAAGCAGTTCTCTACTTGGGTATTTACAGTGGGTTTCTGAAGATGATGGGGTTGCATTCAGTACAGCTGAGAGGCAAAATTTAGCCTACAGAATCATTTCTTCCTAGTACTGATATGTGAATGGGGAAGAGGGATGCCCGACTTGCGCATCCCTGGAAGTTTCCTTCCCTGCGGCAAATACAGAAAATCTGGTCTCAAAGTCACTTAAGAGACATTAGCAACATGGACTCGTGTTCGGTCATTTTTTTATGATGGTTTTTTCATTCTTCTGGCAGAAGGTTCTATATAATTTGAGCCTTAGCTTCAGTTTAATAGAGGTTTTCCTGTAAAAATAAAAGCATTCTATTGGAGGATCCCATGGCAAGCCATGGAGATAGCTTTAGAGCTGAGAGGTGTCTCTCACTTGCTGTGGCTGAGAACCATGGTATTCTCTGGCATACAAGTGCTTTGCATCCTGAATCCTTATCCACTTCTTTTTCTAGTGTGATGCAAAGTATTCCTGCAGCCCTTTTCTGTTCATGCCACTGTTAAGACATGTGCTGAAATAGATGATTTCAGGAATAGGTTTTTTGTGGTGTTCTCTAACTTGAGTGTGTGGGATAAGCACCCAGAGTACAAAAAGGGGGCCTGTTTGTACAGTTCTAGAAATCTGGAGTTATATTTAACAGGAAGTAAAATCACAGCACACACTCTTTGGAGCATACTTGGGTTGCTTTCCAAATAAAGCTTGCAGTCTCTGGCAGGAAAATTAGGGATCTCTTGTAACAACAGAAAATAAGAAGAGGCTAAAAGAAATCCTTTGCAAAATCCTAGCTCAGCTAAGGGTGCATGTGCCAGGAAAGACCAACCTTTTTGTGGTCTTTGCTCCAGTGGTTTAAGGAGCTGAAAGTTTTCTCTCCCTTCCCCAAGAGTCCTGAGGTGGTGTGATTATGGAAAGCTTCTTAACTCCTCAGCCTTTTCTTTCACTGGCAAACACATGTTCAAAAAAAAACAAGCTCCAAACTTGTGCAGAGTTAGTTTTATCTCTGTGTGCGTTTCTTATTTTTGCTGGTCCTATTTCTGTGTCCTCCCTCAGACTGGTGATAGGAACTGCCAGTTTGATAAGCCATGGAAACTACATATTGCCCCATTGTTCAACCTTTCTGTCATACATTTGTGCTCTTTTGGGGAGGCTTCCTCTTCCATTTTCTTTCAAATCACGAAAATGGGGTCTGTCATAATGCTGCTAAAATATGGGATGCTAGAGGAAGGGAGGCAGGTTGGTGTTTGTCAAGGGGCTGCGTACCTCCTTCTGTCTCCTCTCTCCTCAGCTACCAAAAATTCTCATGCTTGACTTAGGGGAGCCAGTTTACATCTCCACAACAAGCTTTTATTCATTTATTGGTGTGACATTGCACTTCGAGGGTGAGTAGATTCAGAACGGATACCAAGTAGCCCCTGCAAACCTCTGTCTGTCCATATGCCATTGCCTTATTGAAGAAGAAAGATGGGGTGTGATGCAGATGGTTGATGATATGCTGGCAGGAGGAGCAAATATGCCTTTATCCATGCGCAGGACATCTCCACTTCCTGAACGTGGGAGGAAAGGTGAGCTCTCCCCCTGCACTACCGTCTTTTCCTGTGGAAGATCTTCCTCTAAGGAGAACAGCCTGTGACAGTTTTGCAGTGACAGAAATCATTATTTGAGGGTGGCATGCAGTGAGATGCTCTACGCCTTCCAGTAACTTCTGGGCCTGGCAGGCTTCCCTCCCACTACTTGCAGCTGCAAATAAAGGAAGAGCTACAGAAACACATGGGGAAGATTCCTTCTTAAACAGTCCTGGAGAGGAAGCTGTGATAAAAGCCAGAAATCATAGAATCATGGAATGGTTTGGGTTGGAAGGGACCTTAAAGCTCATCCAGTTCCAAACCCCCCTCCACGGGCAGGGACACCTTCCACTAGACCAGGTTGCTCCAAGTGCCATCCAACCTGGCCTTGAGCATTGCCAGGGATGGGGCAGCCACAGCTTCTCTGGGCAGCCTGTGCCAGGGCCTCACCACCCTCACAGGGAAGGATTTCCTCCTAATATCTAATGTAAATCTTCTGTCTGTCAGTTCGAAGCCATTCCCCCTTGTCCTGTCCCTACAGGCCCTTGTGAAAAAGTCCCTCTCCTAGCAACCCCAGTGGCAGCAACACTGCATAGAGCTGAAGAGGGGCATTTGTTGTCCCATAGGCATAAAGTGGCATGTCCCTACAGAGGGCCCATACTAAACCAGATAATGAGAGGGAGAAGGATGTTGGTGTTTCAGTAAGATGCTCTGGTCTGGCAGTTGTGATGCTCCTCTGATTCCTTGCACAGGGGATCGCAGTACTTACCTGTGTTGTGGTTAATTGGGTGCAGTGAAGTTGAGTTTTGAGAGGAGGCTGCTTGCTTTGTGCTGGGGAGATAAACATGAGGGGCTGAAAGCATTGTGCACCTCAAGGGAGGTTCAGAGTGCTCAGCTCTAAGTCCCAAACCACAACCCCCTGCATTCCCAGCTGCTGCCTGGAAGCAGAAGTGTCCAAAGTTTGGAGGTGCTGCTTCAGGTCCCTGAAGCTCTGCTTTTGCATGAACCACCTTTGTCTCTGTAGGCATGATCCTGCTTGTGTGTCTTACGGGGTGCTGCTGGCATGCACAGCCTAGATGGTTTGTGTTGGAGGCGCCTGAGCCAGCTCTTGAAAGCGTATATGACGTGGCAGTAGTAGTTGCTGCCTTTCTGTGTGGCAGCTCCACGCTTGTTGCGGTATCCCTGCATCCTCCCTTTAGCATACTGCCCCATTTCACCCACAAGTGTATTATTTACAGTGATAAATTGTTGTTTGAGTCAGAGTTCAGGTGCTTTAATGATGTCTTCATCATTAAAACCCACAGGGTTAAAAAAAGGAAAACTGGAGAAATCTACTCTTGCTCAGTAATAGTAATAAGTAATCATAATTTTACTTATGGCTCAATACTGTCTATCTTACCGTAAAATACAGCACATGAATATATCTAAAGATTACTGCATGTAATCAAAAGCAGTTGTTCCCAAAGACCTTGAATGTCTGTGGTCAGAGCTCCACAAAGCAGGTTCTTGTATTTAGTTTGCTGGGGTCTGGGGGAGAGCAAGATGTGAATGAGAAAAGCAGTCACTAAGTGCAGTTTATGAATGATGAGGAAAATTAATCCTGTGTAGGAAAACAGGCAGAGACTGAGCTAATGCAAAAATCAGCTCAGATTCCATGTATTTTTACACTGATGTGATGATTTTTTTTTTCTCCCTCAGTTCCCTGAGGGTGCAGGGCTAATAATTAGAAACATCTATATTGCACAAACTTTAATAAACATCCTCTCAGCAGGAGCGTATTGTGCTTATTGGCTTGCCTTGCCTTTGCTCTTCCCCATTTCCACGTTAGAGATTAGAATACGGAGAGGGGGCTGTTGGTGGTAAGGGGGTATTTAATTTTTATTTCTTTAATCTTGCTCTTAATTTGCTCCTTCTCCTGTTGGCAACCTCAGCAGCGGAGAAGCTGCTGCTCTGGCACAGGCTGCACGGAGAAGGAACTGGCTGCCTGGGGCTGGGGCCTCAGTGTCCCTCTCCACTTGTAGGACAGGACAGAAGGCCCGGGTGTTGGCTGCTCTCCGGTGCCAGCCGTGGTTTTAAGCGTGCTTAGAGCCTTCGTGAGCCTCTCTAGCTCACAAGCCCTGCGCGAAATCGGCCTCAGCTAAACACAGTGGGTAGTTGGAAGCTCTGGGGAGCTGAGCTGACTCCACCACCGCAGAGGGGCCTGGCCCGGCGCTGGGGACAGCCAGCCGCGCAGGCTCGGTTCTGCAGCAGCTCCAGCTCTAGCTTTCGCGTCCCATGGAGCCGCCGGGCCACAGACGGGAGGCATTGCCCGTGTCTGCCTTGTGGAAGGCAAGGCGGCCGTGGGCTTTCCCTCGGGCGGCAGCCTGGGGCTGGAGCAGGCGGCGGCTTGGCAACCCCCGGGCCGCACGGCGCGGGTGAAGGCGGCCCGCGGCTCTTCCCTCGCCGTGCAGCCCGTCGGGCCGGGCGGCGGGAGCGGGCCCGCCGCCAGAGCCGCCGCTTCGCTCTTCCGCGGCGGGCAGGCGACGGGGCGCCCCCGGCGGCGCGGGGCCCGCGTGGCGGTCCGGCCCCGCCGGGAAGGGGCATGTCCCGCTGACGTGCGGGCCGGGGATTGGCAGCGCCCCGGCCTATATAGGTGGCGGGGCGGGCGCCGCGCCGCTCTCCCAGGAGCGCTCCGGTTCTCCAGCAGGGCGGGCGAGCGGGCACCGGCCGGAGTGAGTCACGGGGGACGGGGGGCGGCTCCTCTGCCGCGGCGCCGACGTGGAGGCTGGGGGGGGGGGGGAGTTCGGCCCGGCGCGGCCTCGCTTCCTTTGCCTCGGCACCGACGTGCCGGGAAACTCTGGGCCAACTTCCCGCCGGCTGGGCCGGGCAAAGTCCGTCGGGAGCCGCTCAGGGAAAGGGGCGCTCGGAGCAGCCGGTGGCGCGGCCTCGGCCTGTGCCGGAACGGCTGTGCCAGCCGACAGCAGCTGTTGGACAGCGCCGGCGTGCGGCGCCGTCCCGGGGCCCAGCTGGTGGGGACGCTGGGACCCGCGGGTGCGTGGGGAGGGGGCGGCAAGGGTCGGGATGGCTCCGCGCAGTCCCCGGTGGTCGGAGGGTTTGCGCCTGGTACAAGCCGGAACGGTCGGCGGCGGGCGCTCCTCCCGGCGCCGCATCAGTCCGCGGAGCGGCGTTGGCAGGCAGCCTTTCCCCTGATCCCGCTGTGCCTTACAGGGGCGAGCACCCCGGCCCCGCTCCCTGGGCCATCGGCGGGGCTGAGCGGGCGTTGGTAAGGTGCTAACGCCGGACTCGGGGCAGAGCGTGCCCGCGCAGTCCCGCGCCCCTCTCGCTGCCGCCGCCGGCAGTCTCCCGGCTGTCACCGAGCCCCCCCCCCGCGGGAGCACCTTTCCCCCACTTGTGTGTCGCGGCCGCCCCCGGCCTGCAGCGCGGAGGCCCGCGCCGGCCCGGGCCGAGACGTACTGCGCTGGGGCTGCCGCTGGCCCGAGGCGCGGCGCCCGCCTTGCGCCCGGTCCCGCGCGAGCAGTGCGCTGCGGCGCGCACCCTCCGCGCGCTCAGCCCCGCGCAGGGGGCGCGGGTGACAGCAGGGCCCCGCCGGGCCCTTTAAGGGCGCCGCCCCGCCCCGCCGCTCCGCCCCCGGTGCCGGCAGTGCTGAGGTGGCGCTGGCGGCGCCGCCCGCCCCAGCGTGGCTTGGCCTAGGCCGCGGCGCCCGGAGGTTCCCCCGCCTCGGCGCGGCCGGGCACCGCGGAGATCGGAGGGGGTGCCGGCAGCCTGGGTTGCGCTGCCCGTGCCGCTGTAGCGGTACAGGCCCGGCGGGTTCCAGGCGCAGCCTGCCCCGCTCGAGAGACGACCCGCAGAGGCCGGCCGCCCCTCTGCGTGCGTGGCCATGGAAGCCCGGCCCCGGGGAGAAGCAGCGCCGGGGCTCGCCAGGGCTGTGTGCGAGTGCACGTTGGTAGCGGGGCGCACGCAGAACGCTTCCTGACCAAGGACGAGGAGTGACAGTGGGGAATGTGGTGGGTCACGGCATTGGTGGAAGAGTAAATACGGGGGTAGGTCAGGTGTAAGTCTGGCTGTGGCTCAGGCACCAGTTGTGTTGCTTTCTCAGATGTAATGCTTCAGGGATCAGTGTGAAGGGAGAGGCTTTGTCCTGCCACACAGCAGCTGTCTGCCTGCATGATCTCTTCAAAACCAAAGGGCCTGGGCCTTCAACATCTGGGAGAGCCAGCTGGTTTTCAGAAAGCAATTACTTTCATGTCTGACCACTCATCTACCAAGAGCTCACCCTGCCCTGGATGGACATATGACAGAGGATGGTCAGATGCTGCCCCAACCAGCCCAGCCCCATTGCAGTGTGCAATCCTACCTGCATCTGATTTTAGCTACCTTGATTAACAAAAAGCTAATATTTTTTATTAAATATGTTTTTAAATAACACGTAACTGATATTTCTGTCCACACGTACTGGTTGCATTGGCAGTGTAACTCATGACTTTGCTTTTGTTTCTCTTCATACAAATGTTTCTTATGTGGTTAGGTCTGTTCCTTGCTGGTGGTTATTTTTAGGATGATTTCATTCTCTGTATTTTAAGTGTGCTCTAGACTTCTGAAACTTCTTTTGTCGCATAAAGCCAGTGCTACAGACAGTGTTTAAACTAGGCAGTTGAAAACCTGTTGACCTAGTCAGCCGCAGCGCTGGTGTGACGTAGCTGTAATCTGAGTTTCAAAACCTAAGGTGGGAAGTCGAGGAGGTGTAGGCTCCAAGTGCAGTGCCCGAGCTGCTGGTTTTGACATTATGTTTAGAATACCATTCTGATGGCTGCCTCCAATTTTGGCCAGAGAAGAATCCCTGAGGCCTACAATGTACCAGATGTTTGAGGTTACTGGAAATGGAGAGCATTTGTTCTTAGCTTGCTGTATAGATGACAAAGCAGAAATTCATATGGATAAACGCTGCCCTTAGATTCCTCTTTGAATGTCTAGCTGTTCTCTGAGGTGGAGACTGCAAGGAAGAGCTCTGCAGCTGGTGTGGACACAGTGCAACCAGCAGCTGTGCCCTGCAGCACTCAGGCAGGTGCTATATTGGGGTCACTCACTGGCTTCTCATCCTTGCCCCTCTAAGGAGGACAGCACGTGCAAGATGAGCCAGGTGGTGCTTTCCAGATAAATGAGAGTTACAAGCATGTCTGTGCTGTTAGTGAGGCTTTAGCCAGACCTTGGAAGCTACTTGTGATGTCTAGAATGCTTCTTGCTCCTGCCCTCTTCCTTGTTTGCAGTTTGCCAGGAGGTGGTGGCAGCCTTGATGTGACCCAGTGGGCTGGAAGAGCTTACTGCATCAGTCTTGCAGGTCTTGCTGAAATACTGTGGGACAGATGCTGTGCTGCTAACAGGCTTTCCCTGGTTCTGTGGCAGCCTGAGCCATGCCGTTGTGTACCGTGTACATGGAACCATATGCTACGCCATAGCGTTACCATGAACAGCAAGAGATCAGATAACTAGCCACCCTTTCATGTACACCAGCCAATGCCTCAGCATACCTGGCCGGCTGTCCTGGTAGCTGCCACCTCATAGTAGCAGATCATTACAGGATTAATTGCAGCATTAGGTCTATTACTTTGATAGCACAGGTGCTGTTGCCATGTGCCTCATAAGAGGCATGTTGAAGTAAGGGAGGAAACCTTCTGGCTTTCACTGAGGTCAGGATCACCAGGATTAGGCCTGCACAGCCCAGCTGCATTACTGTTCTTGTTCTTCTCTGCTTCCTTTCTGCTGCTGTCACCTTTGCTTACTGTGTCATGATGTGAGACACCACATCAGCAACACTGTGGGTTTGGGAGCCAGAGGCGGCAACTGTCAGTTTACTGGAAAGTGTCAGAGTTTGCTGTTGAGAAGGTTTGTGTGGGAGAGGGGGCTCTTGTCCCCGAGGAGTCAGAGGCACTGACTTTTAGGAGAGTGCAAGCCCTGCAAGAGCACATAAAACCACTTAGGGAGACTCAGGTGTAGGGAATTGTTGTACATCTAGCAGTGTGTGCTGTACCGGTTTGTACAGTTTTACTTGGATTCCTAACCCCTTTTTCAGTAAATCTGCAGATCCAGATACAGGAGATGTAAAACTCCCATCAACAGTCTGGGGTTTTTTAGTGGTTCCATTTTGTGTATGTGTTTAAAATAGTCCATGTAAACCAGGATGGGTTTTGTTCTTCCGATTTGGGCCTGGAGACAGAATTCAGTACCTGGTGCATCATCTTATTACAATAAAAAATGAAGAGGTGGACTGACCAGCAGCTGTATGTGGATAGCGCTAAGTGTTTGCCTTTGTTTGTGAGGACGTCTGTGTTGATTCAGCCCATCTCCACTAAACTACATTCCTAACTTCTGACTGATGGCAATGCTGTTGGCAGGTTTTCAGGTTGCTAGTCTCTTCTGACTAGATGTTGATGCTCTTGCTTGCAACCCTGAAATTTCATGTCCATCTTGCACATCTGTTAATAATTAACTATATTTTTGCCTGATACTGGATGGCTGCTCTTGTAGCCAGTTTGATGAAAGAGTAGCTACTTCGTGCTGTGAGGTTTAAGTAGATAGTGTTGTTGCCTGTAGCTCTAGTAAAACATGACAGGTAAAATATGGTGAGATGTGACTCAGTATGAGAACATTTTGGATAGGTGGCAAGTTTGAAATGCAGTACAGGCAGTGCTCTTTTGAGAATTACAGTAACGGGGTGTCGTGTTTTCCTCTTGTCTGGAGCAGGCGCATAATTTTTATTCTGGTTTTGTTTTTTTTTCCGTAAAGCAAAAGCTGGCAGGCTGACAAACGGGCAGCTTACAGGACGGACTCTCTGGCTACTGACCATTTAGCTGGTAAGTTCTTATTTTGAGAGAACCAAAGATCTTGCTGTTGCTGAGCTTGTTTCTCAGAGTGGCTTCCTGAGTGTAGCCCTAAGTCAGTGGGAGTTCAGGCACCTAAATAAGTCTTTTTCAGGAAGAGGCAGCATCCTGGGCCCTTTTTTGTTTTACCTATAGGGTTATGCGGTGGTTTGGACTGACTTTCCAGACCTTTGGATGCTCATTTAAAAATTACACACCATTAATAATTTATAGATTAATTAGAGTATGCTTTGACAGCCTCTGGTGACCCCCATTTGAGGGACCTTCTTAGGTTGCACATGTTCTGTCTCTTTAATGAGGAGCACTGGTTTGGTAACGACTGTATTGTGAGGAAATATCCCCCCTGAGTTCCTGTGTGGTTCAGTAAGAAAACTGGGCAGCTGCTGGCACTGTAAGTGCTTTTCAAGAGGCTGACTGGAGAAATGCTCAGTAACGCATACTTTGTCTTCTTGGAGTGACTTTTACGCATCTTGAACGGTGTTGTAATAGTGTCGCCACTGCTGCCTCTTCCAGTGGCATACCCGGATTGTGTGTGGGTGGGAAGTCGACAATGAGCTCCGTGGCAGTTTTGACCCAGGAGAGCTTCGCTGAACACCGCAGCGGCCTGGCTCAGCAGCAGGTGAAAGGTGAGGAAATGCACTTCAGTTCCTGTGATGTGCCTCAAAATACGGACTGCACAGGCAAGGTTCTTTATACCCAAGCTCACTCCATGTGTGTCCAGTTCCTCACAAGTGTGAAGGCACTGCATTCTGCATTCCTAGACTAGTGGCTTTCCACTGCGAGAACACAGTGATGATGCTGCATAGTGCAGGGCCAGGAGGAGGCAGGCCTCAGATCTCCATCTTCTTTGGCTAGCAGTGCTGTCAGCTGTGGGACAGGTCACACTCAAGAATGGGGCATTGAGCTATAAGAGAGCCTCATGGGATCAGTGTGCTTCCTCCTTTTACTCAGCCAGGTGCTGGGGGAAGTCAGTGTAACTATTAACTGCCTCACTGATGGGTTTGGCACATATCCTCCAGCTGTGAGCTGGCCCACCTGGCACGGCCCAGTGCACAGCTGAGTCCAGCATAAGGTACAGCCTTTCCCTGGACTCTACCTTAACTACAGCGCTTCTCTCTGTCTTCCTTCTGGGTGTGTTTGACCCCCTTCTGACTGCAGCCCTGCTCTGTTCCTTTCACTTGCTTTCTGCTCAGCCTGTTCTCCCCTAATTAAGCCCCTCTTGACAAAGTTTGCAAAAATGTGCTGTTCACTGCCGTTACTCACTTGCATGTTTACTTCCTGCATCCATAGTGCCAGCTCAGACAAGGCTGGTTGTTCATGGCATCTACTGCAGTCTGTGCTCCGGACCTGGCTGCTCCACAGGCATAACTGTAATAGGATTACAGTAGTGCATAAGTCATTTGCTTTCTCTTGTTATTGGTGCCTAAATACAATTGCATTGGCTATGAATAGGGGTGTCTTGTTTACCCTTTTTGCTTCACCCCAGTTACAGCTTTAAACTCTGAAGAAGAAAATGATCCTCCAACCTACAAGGAAGCCTTCCCTCCTCTCCCTGAGAAAGCACCATGTTTGGAAGCTGCCCAGGAACCTGCTGGGCCCTGGAGCAAAATCCGACCAATAAAGGCTTCTGTCATCACTCAGGTTGGTGGGAGTCGGTATCTTATCTCTCTCTGATTTCCTCCCTCCAAAAGGTAGGTGAAGTGAAGCTTTCCCTGGAGTACGAAATCCTTAGTGTGTCAGATTGACAGCCTTCTTGCTGTACGGTATGCTGGGGCACGAGGAGGGCTGCAGCTGACAGCTAGGAGTGTTCTGGAGGGGTGGGATGTGTTGGAAAGCTGTCCATTAAAAGTTCTGCATCTCTGTTCCACAAATAGCTGGAACAGGCCTGAAGGGAGAATTGCAGAATTCAAGTAGTGAGCACTAATCCATTAAAGTATTCCCTGCATAGCACATACTTTAGGCAGACACCCAGTGTGGGTCAGACTACCTGCTCAGTGCTGTTGCACTTTTCCAGTTCACAGCTGGTGTCTCCACTAGAAAGCTTGATGGATTGCACAAACCTTGGAGCTTAGTATGCCAATAGTCCTGTATGGCAATAAGAGAGGGAAGCACTGGCAATCAGAAGCATACTGACAGCTTGTTTTGCCCTTCTTTTATCTATCCTGTGGCTGAGCAGGTGTTTCATGTGCCCCTGGAGGAGAGGAAATACAAGGACATGAATCAGTTTGGAGAAGGCGAGCAGGCCAAGATCTGTCTTGACATCATGCAGAAGACAGGAGCTCACCTGGAGCTGTCTCTTGCAAAGGACCAGGGCCTTTCAATCATGGTCTCTGGTAAGCTGGAAGCAGTCATGAAGGCTCGGAAGGAGATTGTCGCTCGGCTGCAAACTCAGGTGAGGGCATCTAACTGTTTCTCACTTCGTCTTTGCTCTTCCCCAGGACTCGCAAATGCTTTGAGACCCTTGGGCGTGTGTGCTTATAAGCCAAAGAGGTGTTATTAGATGACTAATTCAGCTTTGCCATATATTTTCAAAGCACACAGTTGGCAATTTGGAATGGAAATGAGGCTTAAAATAGGGTTCAAAGATAATTAAAGGCCACGGTGTTGCATGAAGGGTGGAGTCTGCAATCTCTGAACACTTGAATTGCAGTGACTTTGTGCTGAGGTGCTGGTGCCCGAGGGGGTGCAGGCCCCTCATACAAGGTTAGTAGTATGTGAGGACAGGACTATGCTTTCTCTGAAGTCCTTCAGAGGAGAATGTGGAGGGATGGGAGAAATAGAAGTAGCGAAGAGGAAGTCTTGACAAAAGCTGAAAGCTTCAGGTCAGGGTTCTGGATTGTGTAACTCAAGCCACACTGGTAAGGAGCCACAGACCCGTTGTTTCCGTTGCTTCTCCTTTCATTCTGTTGGGTTTTGAATTCTTCCCTTCATATTCAAGGTGGCTGTTCTTGTTAGGATATAATACAGCCAGGTGTCCTAGTGTGTTTTAAAGTGTGATGTCAAAGGTAGTTAGTGCAATAGTTAATACCATGTCTGCTTAGTGCTGTTCAGCCCATGTGTCATACCCTGCCAGAGGGAAGAGAAAGGGACAAACCCTACATAATATGCGTCTGAAAAAATAGTTCAGGTTGTACTGCCACAGATCAATTCTCCACTGTCCTCAAATATACCTCCTACTGCCCTGGCCCCAGGTCTGAAAGGTGTGTCTGTATTCCAGCTTCTCCTAGGCTTGGCTGGCTTTGATACAGGGAAGAGTCATGCCAAGTGATCTGGTTTTGATTTGTTGTTTGTTTTTTTTTTTTTCCATTGTAGCTTCAATTTTAAGTGTCTGATTACTCTTAGTAGTCAAATATTCACAAATGTGGTAGCAATCATAAGCTACCAGGTCAGTAAAAACTCAGTGAGAAGGGAAGAAGTCAGGAATCCCTGTTACAGACCACCCCTTTAATGGTAGATTGAGAGAAGCTCTTGGGACCCCAGTTCCAAGAGGGACCATCTAGAAGCAGTCCCAGGAGCAGCAAGTACTCCATTGAAGACACCTTAGCACTTAGTAGTGGTAAGCATCTCCGAGCTGTCTGCCTGCGGGAATAGGTTTGTGGTGTTGAATTTCTGTTTCCTAGGAGTCAGGCTGTGTCTTGTTTTCTATAGCCTTGGCAGCAGATGTCAGAGTTCAGATAAACTCCACCCATGAGCCATTGTCTCAGTTGCTGTCTGGTACTGCTCCAGTGTCTTGCATTGGAGGATAGACACCTCCTTGTCTGTACCCAAATGCCTTTGCTAACACAGAATACTACTCCTGTGCAAACAGAAGGGGTTTGAGGGAAAGATGGGCTTTAGACTCCTGGTATACAGGCACTGTAGCTCAACTGTTCTGGTACAGTATCAGTCCTTACACAGAATGTGCTGGGAAGTCGTTGTATCTGCTCCTCAGCAGTACTGCTAAGCAGCATCTAACTTGCTTTTCCTGGCTTTGTTCCTGTGGATCTGCCAGTGCAGGCAAACGTTCTCATGGATGCTTGATTGTTGTGTTGCAGGCATCAGCAACAGTTGCCATCCCCAAGGAGCACCACCGTTTTGTCATTGGAAAGAATGGTGAGAAGCTGCAGGACCTGGAGCTCAAAACTGCAACTAAAATCCAGATCCCCCGCCCGGATGACCCCAGCAACCAGATCAAGATCACCGGCACTAAAGAAGGGATTGAGAAGGCTCGACACGAGATCCTGCTTATCTCTGCTGAGCAGGTACTTCAGTACTGTGGTATCTCTCGGTGGCATTAGCTGGACAGCCATTTTGCTTCTCCATGGTATATCAGACGCCTTTAGGCATCGTGGCCATAGTCAGTGGCTTATACTGAGGCTTGTATTGTGCCACTGGCTGCATGAGCACTGCTGCCAGGTTCTGCAGCTTGTGGTTCTCCATTTTGTCCATCTCTGAAGTCAGATAAGCATGTTTCATGTTTAAAGTGAACCCTATTAGATGCCAGCTGAGATAAGACAGAAGATAACAGAGGTGAATATTGTAAATCACCAGCAGCAGTGTTCATAGATTGAAAAGGATGGAAGTCTACAAGCCTGCAAACTGAGAAAAGGTACTTGGGCCAGAGTGTCAAGCAAGACAGCACTAGGAACTTAGCTGTGTCTGGCAGAGACTGCAGTATGGAGGGCAGTTCCCACTGAAGTCTGTTCTGGACTTTTCCAGGATAAGCGTGCTGTGGAGCGGCTGGATGTGGAGAAAGTGTACCATCCCTTCATTGCTGGCCCTTACAACAAGCTGGTGAGCGAGCTCATGCAGGACACAGGGACACGCATCAACATTCCTCCACCCAGCGTCAACAAGACAGAGATAGTCTTCACAGGAGAAAAGGAGCAGCTGGCCCAGGCTGTGGCTCGTGTTAAGAAGATCTATGAGGAGAAGGTATGAATGGTCCATAATGCTTCCCATCTTAACCCCTCCTGCTTGTAGTCCCTCTTTTTGTGCATCCCTCTGCTGCGTCCTCATGTCAGCTGTGGCTCAGCAGCCCTTGTAGTACATGGCCCTGGATCTTACAATTTCCTCACTGAGCAGAGTAGGACTTGGGGTGATAACTACCAAGGAGGTGACAGATTTCTCATTCGTCTACGTGATGGGAATTAGCAGACCACAGAGAGCTCCCCTGGCTCTTGTTCACACAGGTGCTACTAAAGAAGGAAGTGTGAAGTCTACAGTGGCAGCCAGCTGACAGTATCAAAGTTGCTACATAAGTAGAAGCTGCTGAAGAGTGAATTTCACTCCAGTTTTTTTCTACAATACTGCAATTTTCTACAGTACTACAATATCCTTCTTGTGAGTTGTCAGGCTGTTTTTCTTCATGGTTAGGTCTGCATTTGTACCAGTCTGGAATTTCAACAGAGATAATCAGCTTATAGCCTAGTAGCCTACATGGTGTTGCATTTCAGTACCACCTAAGGGACAGCTGGGCATTGAGCCCTGTTGTGCAAGGGGATGTGTGTATGTGGTCTCTGCCATGTAGTGTCTGAGGGAGCTTGACACTGAATAACAGTTTTGTACTACACCTGTGAATTTTTGGGCACAAGGCATTCTGTAGGCAGAAAGGGTGCTAGAATACTGCAGAACCACTGTGTTCACCTTTGCTTCATTCTTTCCTGGGTGCAGGGTTTCACTGCATCTTGTGTCTCTTTCGTTCTTGTTCTTCCCTTCCCACTTGTAATTGATGCCTAGTGCCTCTGCCCCTGCAGAAAAAGAAGACTACAACCATTGCAGTGGAGGTGAAGAAGTCCCAGCACAAGTATGTCATCGGCCCTAAGGGGAATTCCCTGCAGGAGATCTTGGAGAAAACTGGAGTCTCTGTCGAGATCCCACCCACTGACAGTAGCTCGGAGACGGTGATACTGCGAGGCGAGCCTGAGAAGCTTGGGCAAGCACTGACTGAAGTCTATGCAAAGGTACATACAGGATGGGTTAGGCCTTCTTTGAAAGTCCCTTAAACATATATCCACGAGCAGTGGGGGTAGGGTGGGGGTGGTGTCTGTGTGGTGTTTGTCTCTAAGCTGTGAGAGGAGCAGCTTAGAAGTCAATACCGCAGGTGCAGCATGAGAATTGAAACTGAATTTTTGTGAAGACCTCTTCCAGTCTGCCCACCAAACAGCTTCTTTGTTTTTCTGTCTCTCAGGCCAACAGTTTTACCGTCTCCTCGGTCTCTGCCCCCTCTTGGCTTCATCGTTTCATTATTGGAAAGAAAGGACAAAACCTGGCCAAAATAACTCAGCAGATGCCAAAGGTATGGATGAGCTGGCTGGCTTGGCACCCTGGATGTGGAATATGGTTTAGTCCAGATCACTTTCTATAGAAAAGGGAAATATATTTTAGTATGGTGTGGTTTAACCCCAGCTGGTAACTCAGTACCATGCAGCTGCTTGCTCACTCTCCTCTTCCCGCCTCCCTGGGTGGGATGAGCAGGAGAATCAGAAGAATGCAAAACCTGCAGGTTGAGATAAGAACAGTTTAATAATTGAAGTATAATATACTACTACTAATAAGGGGAATAATGAGAGATATAAAACTAAAGGAGAAAAAAATCCAAACAAACCCTCAACAAACAAACAAAAACCCCACCACACCAAAAGCCCAGTAAACACAGGTGATGCACAGTACAGTTGCTCACCACCTGCTGACCCATAGCTAGCCCAAGCAGCGATTGGCCCCTTCCAGGTAAGTCCCCCCAGTTTATATGCTGAGCATGATGTGCTGTGGTATGGACTATCCCTTTGACTAGTTTGGTTCAAGTGTCCTGTCTCTGCTCCCTTCTGGCTTCTTGTGTCCCTGCTCACTTGCGAAGCACAGGACTGAAAGTCCTTGACAAAGGTAAGTACTACAGAGCAACAGCTGAAATATCAGTGTGTTACCAGCATTATTCTCAGACTAAAGCCAAAACACAGCCCTGCACCAGCTACTGGAAGAAAATTAACTCTATCCCAGCTAAATCCAAGACACATGGGTAAAGTCAGGGAGGAAGTGACACAGATGTCAAGGAGAACCCTCTCTTTTACTGCTGCAAACACTCCTCATCCTTTGTTATTCTCATGGGTTGAGCCCTTCAAAGGAAGCTTTATCTGGTACTATTCTGAGAATTGATGTAGTAGGATGCCTGCAAATGGTGACTTCTGCAAGTTAGATGATACTAGAGAAATGCTAGGTGATAAGTTCTGCAAAGCCCTTGCAGACTCCAGGACAGAACAAAGCCTTGGTCTCTAGACACTGTGATATGGCCAGAATTTTAAGTTACCTGTTTCTGAAACCATGAGAACGATCTGTGTACTCTGTGGGAAGGAAAACATCTCTTGATAACAGGGGTTGGTGGTATAGGCCTCACTAACAGCATGACCTGGCTTGTATCATGTATCTTACTGGATTTATTGCCTTGCCTCTCAAGGTTCACATCGAATTCACTGAAGGAGAGGATAAAATCACTTTGGAAGGACCTACAGAAGATGTGAATGTGGCTCAGGAGCAGATTGAAGTCATGGTCAAGGATCTGGTAAGTTCTGGTACATAAATAGAAAATGGGGGAAGAAGGGGCAACAGAGCAGAGATGATGATGTGTTTGTCATGTTCCTATGATGTCTTGGCATGCTTAACAACTTGCAGAAGACAAGTTTTGTGGCAGATGGATGAAACCCTTCGTTATGAAGCTCACCCATAGCATCCTTAAAAAAATTAGCTTCAGGTCTTATATGTTTCGATGCAGAGAAGGAAGGATTCTCTTTTCAGTCATAGCTGGAGAGCCATTTAAGTTCCTTTTTAATTTTTCACAACATGGTGCTCTCAGCTCAAACCAGAGAAGTGCTACTGCTCTCCTTAATAGCAGGAGGAGTGTTTGTAGCTGGCTACTGCAGAGTCAGTGCCAGCACTGGCAGTAGGCTATTACTTAGGGTGTAAGACAGAAGTGGTGGCCTGCCCTACCTAAACTCTATACTTTCTTTATAGATCAACCGGATGGATTATGCAGAAATCAACGTTGACCACAAATTCCATCGACACCTCATTGGCAAGAATGGAGCTAACAGTAAGTGGGGTGCCTTTCTAATCCTTCCTATGCTTGGACTCTCTGTATTTAGTCCAGCATATAAGGGGCTGTGTAGCTCATCTGGTGTGCTGTCTTCATCACATTTCCTCTGCTTTTCTGGGGTGGTGTTGGCACAAGAAGGTAAATGGGTGGTGAAGCCTTGGGATGGCTTTAATGTGTGAAGATGTCTTGGGAGGTTGAACAGTGGTGGGATTACTTTGTCTTGGCGAAAATACATTGTTGGAGATGAGGTTGGAGAATTGCCTGGTTTTGAAGTTGCTCTGTGTGTATTATATTTTAGCAGCTGATTAGGAGTGGTAGAAATCTGTTTAGTAAGTTTCTCCCAAAAAATAATTTGAGATTATAAATGAACGATCATGTTCTGATCTAGATGCGGAAGAGACAGATGCCTCCCTCTGGCATGCGAACAGTTTACTCTGTAGATGACACAGTATTTATTTGTCCAGGTTCTTGTGTGGCAGATATCTGCTCTTGCTGAACTCTCGTGCTATCTCAGAGGCTGATTTACTTTTTAAACAGTCTCTAGGCATTGATAAGCAAGATGCCTTGCTTCCAAGTCTTGCCCTAGCAGACTGTGTCACCACAGTCTTTGCCTTGAAAGTTAACAGGATTAAGGACCTCTACAAGGTGTCTGTGCGCATTCCACCGGACAATGAGAAGAGCAACCTGATCAGAATTGAAGGAGACCCACAGGGGGTCCAACAGGCCAAGAAAGAGCTGCTGGAACTCGCTTCCCGTATGGTGAGTAGGATGTGATGCTTGGGAAGCCACAGGGTTTAGGCTTTTATGTTCCCTTGGAACCTTCAGGGCCTTCTGTGTGCCCCTTGCCCACCAAGCACTTGGATGTCGTGACAAGTGTGAATTTGTCTTCATGGAGATTGCCCTCTATTCCCTTGCATACCACTTTATGCAAGCAGCAAACTGGGAATTAAGTCTGCGGCTCTCCTGCTGAACACTCAGTGTAAGCTCTGTTTTCATCAGGAAAATGAACGCACCAAGGACCTAATCATTGAACAGAAATTTCACCGGACCATTATTGGGCAGAAGGGTGAGCGGATCCGGGAAATCCGGGAGAAATTCCCAGAGGTAAGGCTTTCTAGGAGTTGAGGAATCCTGAGGATTCCAGTAGCTATCCAGTAGATATATCCTACTTGGGCAGTAGACACATTGTCTCCCAATTCATAAATTTATTGGCTCTATATGTAATATGTAGGAGAAGATAGTTCTTTTGGCCAGAGGCTGCTAACATGGGTACCCTTTCCGAATGGGAAAGCGGATGTGTAGAATCTTTCTGACACTTTGCGTTTGTCTGACACAGCAGTTCTTTCATTTGCTTGAGCTGACTGTAAACGATGGCCTCCTGCAGGTTATTATCAACTTCCCAGACCCTGCGCACAAGAGTGACATTGTCCAACTTAGAGGTCCCAAAAATGAGGTGGAGAAGTGCACCAAGTACATGCAGAAGATGGTGGCAGACCTGGTAAGGAGGTCATCTGTCTGCTGTTCTCTCCTACATGCCTGGATAACCCTGCATAGGGCAGAGCTGTACTGGCTTGGCTAGGGCTGAAACATCTCAAGATGAGGAAGCTGTGAACTCTCTTCTGGCTGACTGGGGTTAGGGGAATAGTATTTGTTATTTAACGGCTATAGGGGAAGGTACTTGCCTTTGCTTATTCTTGCAAGTATGTCTTACAGAGAACTTTCTTGGGTCTAAGTCTATTGTCAAAAGCTTGTTCATCAAGCTCCTGGGCTGGAGCATCACCATGACAGTGTAATCTTTGGTTCTTCCTTCCTTTCCCTCTTAGGTTGAAAACAGTTTTTCTATTTCTGTCCCCATCTTCAAACAATTCCACAAGAACATCATAGGGAAAGGAGGTGCTAACATAAAGAAGGTGAGATAACTTCCTTAATCACCAGTGCTCATTATGGTCACTGCCGGCAGCTAAATCCCGCTTGCTGTTCTCTCCTGCTCATTGGTGATGGCAGATATAGTCTCCTTTTTTTTGACATTAGACATCGCTGAGATTTTTTTTCCTTTGTGGCAGATCCGTGAAGAAAGCAACACCAAAATCGATCTCCCGGCAGAGAACAGCAACTCGGAGACAATTGTTATCACAGGCAAGAGAGCAAACTGTGAGGCTGCTCGCCACAGGATTCTTGCCATCCAGAAGGAGCTGGTAAGTGAAATGACTGGCCTGTCATGTATGAGGGACTTGAAAATGTTGCTAGAAGACATAAACACAGAAGTGCTGGTAGTGGGGGAGGGCAGGGAGGAGACAAATGTGAGTGTCAGTCATCTTGACTCGAACCTAAGTTTGTGACTGCTCAAGTGTCAAGAGTAGCCTGTCTCAAACCCCTCTGATCAGGCATTTTTTACACACAGCTCTACAAAGCTCCTGGGAGTTAAAGGGTAAGCCAGGTGGGTTCAAACTCATTTCTGCAGCTTGTCTAGAAGCCTGGTACTGTCCTCTCTTAGGCCAACATCACAGAGGTGGAGGTGTCTATTCCTTCCAAACTGCACAATTCCCTTATTGGAGCCAAAGGCCGTTTCATCCGCTCCATCATGGAGGAGTGTGGTGGAGTCCACATCCACTTCCCCACCGAGGGCTCTGGCAGTGACACTGTGACCATCAGGGGCCCAGCCCAGGATGTGGAGAAAGCCAAGAAGCAGCTGCTGCACCTGGCGGAGGAAAAGGTGAGCCTTGTCTCATAAGGGAAGGAACACGTTGGTTTGGCTAGGTGTTTCTTTTTGGGGGGTTGAAATGATCCCCTCTGCCTGGTAGGAAGCTTCTGGCATCAGACAGCCTAATCCTCTTTTGAGGGATTTGAGTACAATTTAGATGATTAAAGGAAAACCATGCTTCCATAGTTGTGGCAGTGAGTTCTTCCCCCATTTGTGGAACTGGCTGTAATGCTTCTCTGCCAAGGCTGGGGCATACACAAAAGGTTAAGGCTCACTGCTCCTGTGGTTTGATTGCTGTTGGGTATCCACACTTCTTCAAAACAGCTTACTCTGTGTATCTCCTTTACTTTTTTTTGATCTCTAAATTCCAGCTCAAGTTCTTCCATTTTACTGCATATATCCAGGTTTGTGGCTGGCTGACTGGTCATTTTAATAGCAAGAAAGCCTTTCTAACACGAGCATATGAACATGTCCTCCTGATTAGTTGGTTGCCCCTGCTGTCTGGCTTGCAGCAGTCAGCTGGCAAATGGTTATGCTGACTTGTGTGTCAAATCCTTCTGCTAGGGAAGTCTTTTCTGCTCGTTTTCTCACCAGTTGTGCTGTGTGCAGAGTTAGTTTTTCAGCTGATTAATAACACTACCTGACAACATCTTTCAGGTAGTGTTATTACTTTAAGACATTGTGTATCTTTTTGACTTGGACAGCACGCTGCATCTGCCTTGCTCTTACAACACGCTGTTAGTGGCTGCAGGTAACATAAGTACATGCATACTGTTGATGCTGATGTGTATTTTCGCTACATTGTCATGTTCCATGGATATGTGACTCCTTTCAGCAAACAAAGAGTTACACCGTGGACCTTCGTGCAAAGCCAGAGTACCATAAATTCCTTATTGGTAAGGGAGGTGGCAACATCCGTAAGGTGCGTGACAACACTGGGGCCCGCATCATCTTCCCAACCTCTGAGGACAAAGATCAGGAGCTGATTACTATCATGGGAACTGAGGAGGCTGTCAAAGAGGCGCAGAAGGAGTTGGAGGCCCTCATCAAGAACCTGGTATTATAAACTACTACTTCTGTTTTCTTGCCTGTCACTGTAGCAAGATGTAACAAGCTAGTGTGGAGGTGCTCCTTCTCCTAAAACATCTGCTGCCCTTTATGGGAACTCAGGAGCATTCTGCTTGCTGTTACTTGTTGGGGATGAGGTTGTAAACTGATTGCTGTGGAGTGCAGCAAACTTGTGATTATCACCAGGGCAGACAGGGTTGACTGGCTGTCATCTGTTGGCAGGATAATGTGGTTGAAGACTCCATGGTGGTTGACCCCAAGCACCACCGCCACTTTGTCATCCGGAGAGGGCAGGTTCTGCGTGAGATTGCTGATGAGTATGGTGGTGTGATGGTCAGCTTCCCGCGCTCCGGCACCCAAAGCGACAAAGTCACCCTCAAGGGAGCCAAGGACTGTGTGGAGGCAGCCAAGAAACGCATCCAGGAGATCATCGAGGACCTGGTATGTCACAGGAAAACTGTTTCTTTTTTAATTTGTTCTTGGTTTTTAGGAGTAGAAATAGGAGACCCTTTCTTGGGGTACTTCTAGACATTAAAAGATAGGAGACTTCTTGTGCCTCTCCATGCCTGGCCCTGGGCAGTGATTGCTCTCTGGGGTTTCCCGTGGTGTTGGTATAGGCTTTTGGAAGTGGACAACTGTCAGACCTGTTCTTTTTCCTTCTTTCCTTCATCTTTTTCCTTTCTTCTAATGCTTCTTCCCCTTCAGGGTAATAGAGACCTTGAGCTTCGGTCCTGGAAGCCCTTAACATCATGGGTTGAAGACAGCCTTCATTAAGAAACCCTCTGTTAACTTCTCTGAGAGAGGACAGATTCTAGGAAACTTTCATTTTTTCCCCTGTCAGCAGCTATTTCCTTTTCTGACTTCTCTCTATGTGTGTTATGGATTTCGCCATGCACCAGCATCCTGTTTTCTGGTGTGAAAGAGGCGGCATTGCAATAGAGCAACTCTACTTTCTCACAGGAAGCCCAAGTGACAATCGAATGCACCATCCCACAGAAGTTCCACCGCTCCATTATGGGCCCCAAAGGATCCCGAATCCAGCAGATCACCCGGGACTATGCTGTCCAGATCAAATTCCCTGACAGGGAGGAGAACCCAGGTATACCCGTGGACACATGTTTGCATGGTAGCTGGTGTGTGATCACATGAATGCAGTGCCTACACTCTGCATCAGGGAAGGTGTTCTATGTAAAATCTGTGGAGAACTGACCTCAAGGTGTTCCCCATGCTGTCCTTGAATCTGGGTTTAGCACCAACCTTGCCCTTCCGGGAAGAGAGGGTAGTTCTGGGAGGTGAAACTGCAGACCTGAGTGTTCTGAATGTATTCTCACTGCAGAGCACAGGGACCTACCCCAACAAAAAGGGCTCTACAGGCTTACCAAGGTCTCTCTGAGCTCATGCCCTCATTGCTGGATATACTGAACTTCAGCAGAGCTGAGGCCTGTTGAATGCTCTGGCCTAACACCAGCCATCCTGCTGCAACATCCAGTGCTGTGCTGGTGAACTTCCTTGTTGGGGAAGAAACTGCCAGCGTTACTTGTTGCTTCTGTTAATGTAGGAGTGCAGCTTCTGCTTCCGTAGTGCAACTGCAGGTCCTTTCTGTGCAGGCAAAAGCAGTATCAATGCTGCACAGAGGTGTGAAGCAGACTGTCTCAGTGAATGTTCTTGTTCTGCTCATTCCAGGCTAAGGCATGGCGAGCTGCCTGTGCTAGGAGTGACCTGCTCCATAGTAGTCTATAGTGTCAGACCTCTGGTGGCAAAGCCCAGTCAGGGCCAGAGGATCTAGAGGGGGAGATAATGAGCAAAGAGGAGTCTCTGTGCGTTTAATGTGAGACTTTCCATGTTTCCAGCCCCAGTTGCAGAGCCACCCGTGCAGGAGAATGGTGAGGAAGGTGGGGAAGGCAAGGATGGGAAGGATGCAGATCCCAGCTCTCCAAAGAAGTGCGATATCATCATCATCTCTGGCCGCAGGGAAAAGTGCGAGGCAGCAAAGGAGGCGCTGCAGGTAAGTGGCTTTCAAAGCCTCTTAGCCCTGTGGTGTATTGATGTCTTGATGCAAGAAGCTCACTGCAGGATTTAGTGGTGGTAATAAAAATGACACAGTCACAGTTGCATTCCAGGCGGTCACTGATGCTGACTGCAGAGGTGGTCTGTACTGCACAAGGGAAGTTCTCTGCTTTGTGATTTAGCCTGGCAGCTTGAATCAGTGTGCCTAACCTCACAGTTGCTAGAGCTTGTAGGCAGTCCTGCTTTTTATATGCCATAAAAGCGTGACAGACTTGTTTTATGGAGCACAGCTGGAAAAAAGAGTCTGAGACTGAATCATTCTAGCTTTAGCAGACCTAGCCATGCTGCTTTAGTGATGATTTCAAAGTCTGTGCTAGATGGAAGCCAAGGATATGAAAACAGCCTGTCCCCAGAGGCAGGGTTTAAGATTGCTTGTTTGGAAAAAATGCTTTTAACACCCAACAGGTCATGTTGGTGTTTGCAGCTTTTCTCTCTTCCTGTAAAGTTTGTATCCTTACTACAAGGGAATATAACTCAGTGCAGCAACTCATTCTTCTGAGCAAGTATGTGGCAAGCTGAAAGACAGGAGAAGTATTTCAGCTGGTAAACCGTGCTCCAATCCCTGCAGGCTCTGGTTCCTGTCACCATTGAGGTGGAGGTTCCCTTTGATCTTCACCGTTACATCATTGGCCAGAAGGGAACTGGGATCCGCAAAATGATGGATGAGTTTGAAGTAAGTTGTTACCGTCCTTTGATCTCCTCTGTCCTGAAGAACCTGCAAGTGACCATGTTTGAGGTGGTGGCAGTCATACTCAGGACCATTGTGGCTTGACCATGGAATACAGGCTCTGTAATAAGAAAATGAGACCTGTGTGATTTAGTCACTGGCTCTAGAGCTCAGTAGATTTTGTGCTGAAGCTGTACGATTAGTGTTAATGCCATGAGTGCCACATAACTTGTTTGGTGCCTACAGGGATTTCTTGCCAGTGTGACAGTTGTTTTCCTCCTAAGCCATAGGAAACAGCTCTGCCATGCTTGCCCATTTGGGAAAATTCCCCATAAGCCCACAGGGACTCTTGGGGCTGATGCAGATTGGCTGTAGACAGCCCTATTGAACATGTATTTGTTTCCTAGCCTCTCCAGGCTGGCACAGGCACTGCTAAGGGCTGAAGCCCTAGAGCAAAGCAGTCTGGTAATGGCTGAAGAAACAGTGTTCTATTCAAAGACCATCTAGATGCAGTACCAGACAACTGCATGAGACGAGTGGTTAGTTCAGATGACTTCCAGAGGTCCCTTCCAACCTCAACATTCTATGATTCTGTGGTTTAGGCTGTCTGGGTGTGAGCTGGTCTCAGTGATACCAACCTGCAGTGACAGGCATCACAAGTGATACAAAATGATAATTGCTTCTTGTTACTCAGGTGAACATCCAGGTCCCTGCTCCTGAGCTGCAGTCGGATATCATCACCATCACTGGGCTATCCACCAACCTGGACCGTGCCAAGGCAGGGCTGCTGGAAAGAGTGAAAGAGCTTCAGGCTGAACAAGAGGATCGGGTAAGGCCTGTGTCTGTCCTGTCAGGTGAAGGCCTCGTCTTTTCAGAGTACCCTTAGGTGCTCTGTGTGTGTGGAGTGCTCATCAGTGTGTTACCCAAATGTAACTCACTTTACATGAACTGACAGGAGAGTTCTCAGATTTTACTTTGGGTAACTTTAGACTGTCCAGGGCTTTATCACTTCATGTGCTTTCAGGACTCTGCAGGGTGGGAACCTCACTGTGCTAGTTATCTATCTGAACCTATTATCACTGTATCCTTATCACAGCTCTGAAGTGAGGGTTGAGTTGGATGGTTGTTTGCTGCTTGTAGTTTCCTGCTGAACTTGGTGAAAGCACAAGGCCCCAGCATATGTATGTCTTGTGTCCTCTTCTATAGCCACGTATATTCAAGCATGACCCTGCAGAATCTGTTCTATGCATCTCAGAAGCCAGAAGGAAATGCTGGGATGTAGACGGACATCACTGGACCAGCCGTGATGTGTTCCCTGCTGTTGTATCTCACGCTGCTTCTCTTGTTGCAGGCCTTGCGAAGCTTCAAGCTGACGGTCACTGTGGATCCCAAGTATCACCCTAAAATCATTGGGCGGAAGGGTGCAGTGATCACCCAGATACGCACAGAGCATGAGGTCAACATCCAGTTCCCTGACAAGGATGATGAAAGCCAGGTGAGAGGTCGGAAGATGTGCAAGGGAGGGCTGCTGGTTGTCTCTGAGCATAGGAAGCACAGCATCTTCTTTAGGGCTCTAAATTCCCAGCACTGCCTCTGGATAAGGTGGAGGAGTACATCAGGGAGAAGACTTGCTCAGCTGCTTATGAGCCTGGTCTCACACACACTTCCCTTTTACCAGGCCCAAGACCAGATCACCATCACTGGCTATGAGAAGAATGCCGAGGCTGCCCGGGATGCCATCATGAAGATCGTTGGTGAGCTGGAGCAGATGGTGTCTGAGGATGTGACTCTGGACCATCGTGTTCATGCACGCATCATTGGTGCTCGTGGTAAAGCCATCCGCAAAATCATGGATGAGTTCAAGGTGAGCAGTGGGGCAATGCCACACAGGTTGGGTTGGGCCTGAATGGGCAGTGTGCCAAGAGCTTGGTGTCAGCTTGATGCTAGGGGTTGAATTCTGGAGCATGAGGCTCGTATCTTTTGTGGTCTTTATGTCTTGTGCCTGTTGAGCACCTTCAGCTGGGACAGGTACAAAAGAAATGTCAGTGCCGTCCTGCTTACCTCCACCTCTGTCACCACAAGCATGTGAGGAGAATCTCTGGGCCAGGGCACCCTGGTATGCCCAAGGCAGCTGGGCTACCTGGACACCACACCCAGACACCAGCTGAACCATTCCCATGCATCCTCAGCTCTGAGTCATCTTTCTTCTGGGAGCCACACAGGGAAGAGGCTGAGCTCTTCCTGTCTTGCTGGAACACAGCCAGAAGAGGAACCTGGAAATGCTTCCTTGGTGTTCTGGGTTAGCCCAGCAAACATTGCTGAGGTCTGTCCCTTTGTGCAGCCCTTTCCGTGGTTTTCTTGCAGACAGGGTCCCCAGGTGGCTTTCAAAAGGAGGAGGTGGTTATGTCAGCTATTCTTGAGTACTCAAAGTGGACAGCTAGGCCTCTTGCTGGGGAGCTCTGGGAGGAGTCTGTCCCCAGACCCCCTCTGCTTGAGCTTAACTCAAGGAAATACTCCGGATTTCTTTACCTCTCCAGGCTGCTGTTAATGCTCTTGAGTCTGGGAATCTTGACACACTGTCAGTGCTCCAGATGTGGCAGTCATCTGGCTTGGGAAGGGCAGAGACCTTTTCCCCTGACAGCTTGTGGCAGTAGTAGTGAGCTTTACAGCAGGGCCAGCAGTGAATGTGAATCCAAAGTGATGATGCTTTTGGAGACTTGCATCTTGGCTAGACTCAGTTTGGCTTCCCTGCACCCATCTGGAAGGCAAGCTGTGAGAAAACTTGGTGACTGTGTATGTGATACACTAAGCCAGCTCCATAAAGCGATTGTCAGCCAGGATTACTCTGTCCGTGGAGGAGACAGAAAGCTTATTGTGCTTCATGCTAGTGGCTTGATGATGAAAATGCTTACAGCAGTGTGAGGACACTGTCTGGAAATGCAAACTCTCGTGCCTCTGCTGCAAGTGCTGCACAGAAAGCAGTGGTCCTCTGGGCAGTGAGAACAGGCGAAGCTTCTGGAAAATGGGTCATTGCTGCAGACTGTCTTCTGCCTTCCGTCACAGGGAAATTGGACAGGCTTCAAGGACAGGTATATCCCAGTGTACTCTCCAGCATGTAAATTGTACTAGTCCTAGAGACTTGTGGCAGTGAACAGATCATGGCTTTTCTCTTCTGAGAATCTAATGACGAGGGTTGCAGGGAGTCCGGATTTTGAGGTGTGCAGATGCAAGACCTGTTCCTTGTGTTGCAGGTGGATATTCGCTTTCCCCAGAGTGGAGCTCCTGACCCCAATTGTGTGACTGTGACAGGACTCCCTGAGAATGTGGAAGAAGCTATCGATCACATCCTGAATTTGGAGGAAGAATATGTAAGTGTTCAATAAATACGTGCAGGGGCTTAGAAGGGACTTCCTCTGCCTTAGAGCTCGATGGCCGAAGTGTCTGTATGTGGTATTTTCTGCCGCTGCATCAAAGAACTTAAGCCCTGTGCAAGTGGCAGTCAGTCCTCTGCAGCTGTCCCTCGGAATAACTGGATGCAGAGCCCAGGCTGTGCTCTGCGACACAATGCAAGGACTGGTCCCAGTGTCCAGAATAGGACAGTGTATGAGAATGCTGGGGCACCAGCAGGATGTCCATATGCTTGTCTTGCAGCTTGCATCAGTTAGTTGTTGGTGGCCCTCAGATTAGTGCAGAAACACTGTGTTTGGTCATTGTAGAACAGACTGGTGACCTTGGAAAGGTTGCAGCACGGTCAGATGGTGAGAGGGAGGCATGTTATACCAGTTTGAGGAACTATCAGGATGCTCCCCCCTAACTGGGCTGTGTCATTACAGCTTGCAGATGTGGTGGACAATGAGGCAATGCAGGTGTATATGAAGCCCTCTTCACATGAAGAGTCCAAGACCCCATCCAAGGGCTTTGTGGTGAGAGATGCCCCTTGGGCTACCGTCAACAATGAAAAGGTGAGTGCTGCTTCTGCTACAGGCCTGGGGGCACAGGGTCCCCTCTGCCAAGGACTTAACTCTGAGGTCTGGCCCTCTTCTCTTGGTTGGGGAAACAGAGCGTTCCTTCCTCCTTTGGTGGCAGAGAAAGCAGTGGTCTTTGCAAGGTGAGAGCAGGCTGGTTATGCCTCTCTAGCTTCCAGAGCACTGCTGTCTCTTGCAAATGTCTTACCCACACTGAGTTATCCCACTGTGGAGCTGCTGGAGAATGGGGGTTCCTTACCAGAAAGTGTCCTGCCAGGTTGTGCTGTTTCTAGGGGCAGGGCCCTGGGACTTCTGCCTCCTCCTGCAGCACAGAACCAGCTCCACCTTTGCAGATGTGTTCTGGCTGGGAGCAGTGATCTGGGACATGTGGCAGCTCTGTCTCCAGCTGTCCGAGCGCTGCCGCAGGACGAGCCTGACCCTGCTCCAGTGACTGAGTTACTGAGGTTGGACCCTCGGGAGTCCTTGATCTGCCTTGCTCCTATCTGCACCCTCCTAGATGTCATCTCTAGATGGCTTGACCACGCACCCTGGGCAGTCCTAAGGACTCGTGGGACATCAGAAATGCTGCTGAGCTCCGTGCAGGTTTGTAGCAGGGCAGGAGCTTAACTTGTTCCCTTTTTGTTTGCTCTAGGCCCCTGATATGAGCAGTTCTGAAGACTTCCCCAGCTTCGGGGCTCAAGTGGCCCCCAAGACTCTTCCCTGGGGACCCAAACGATAATGACCTGGAAGCAGAACCTCCTCTAGCCCGCTGACCTGACACTAACCTGCCACAAATGCTTCCTGTCTGAAATCTGACCCAGCGGCTGGAGCACAAGTCAATTGCCCCAAGAGGTCTCCTAATGGTGTCTGGAGTGCTAGACCCCATCCTGCTCCCCTCAGCTATCACCGTGGCTAGGACCCACCCTCATTTCTTGATGGATATTCTTTCCTCCTTTGGAACAAGACTTCACTCAGATTCAAACACTAAATGTGTGTGGTTTTGTTAGAAACTTCATAATTGACTCAAAGTGGCTAAGATTTGCGGCTTCCCAAGAGCAATCTGCTCTCTTGAGCATGTCTTACTAGGCATTCTCGCCTTCATTAGGAGACCTCCTTTACTGTGGCTAGGAATCTACTTCCTGTCTCATGACCTCAGGAAATAAATTTCCTTGACTTTCTAAAGCCAAAACGTTTGCCCTCTTTCCTTTGTGTTTATCCCAGGCCTTACCTTACCTTTGTAGAGTGCAATCAACTTTTTTCCTTTTAACTGCCAAAAATTCATTTAATGCTGATAGCTGACTGTGGGGAGAGCTTAAAGTAATCTAAAAGGTCAGAAACCTGCTTTTTAAAGGAGCAAAGCCTTCAGTAGGCTGTAGAAGCAGCAGAGATAGAAGGGACCAGAGCAACGTTATGGCTACCCTGGTCAGGTAAACACCTCGGAGCACAGCACCAAGCACAGTCCCCACCTGCACGCTTGACAAGTCTTCCAGTGCGTGATGACAGACCCCGCTCCTAGTTCCTGTGTGCCCATGTTCACCCTTTCCAACAGCCGACAGTGGGAGCAGGCAGGTGATCCAGCACATGACAGTATTGCCAGATGGGACAGATTTGGGTTGGCCAAGGATGCTGCAGTGGCATGGCCCAGGAGGAGCTGGTGGGAAGCACAGCCTTGGGAAGCTGCAGTCCTCTACTAGCACTGCAGGATCTAGGCACGAGCGGTAGGAACACCTATTTTTGTTGCCTTCTTTCTACCTCAAAAGTCAGTACGATGGTGGCCTCTGTGTATGTGGGTGAGCAGCTATTCCAGTTCTTGCCCTTGCATCCAGAGCAGAAGCATGGAGGAGGAGCAACAGGAGCCTTTTGTCTCCAAGGGGCAGAGGGAGCTCTGCTGGGTGGAAGCTGAGTGTGGTGATGATGAGGCAGGCTGTGAATGGAGAGAACTGTAGGACTGCTCACTGAGCTAGAACAGGGTTTGGCCCCAAGGCTGTAGGTGCAGCCTTGCCCCAGCCCTGGGCTGCAGAGGTTGTGAGCCAGGCTTCTGCTCTGGTGGCACTGGGGGGCTGATGGTGTGTTGAGCCCTCCCTGAGGCCTCCATCATAGGGGTGGTAGAGGGTGATCCATGCTCTGTACTCTGTGCTGCTCGTGCCTAGGTCCTACCATGGCTTGCGTGAAGCGGGGGGCTGTGTCCAAGCTCCTCCAGCCAGGAAGAGGGTGTCTTTGAGGAGGGAGGCAGGGAGTATGGGGTTTCTGTTCCCTCTTTCTCCTGCCTCAGTCCTACAGAGTTGTAGTCTGAGCCATTCCTCTATCCCAGCTGCTTCAGCCTTGGCCAAGCAGGAGTCCCTTAGCCTCTCCTTTCTAGTGCTGCTTACAGAACAGAGGTCCAAAACTGGCAAGCTGAGACGAGCATTCTTGCCTTTCCCTCTATCTGGCGGGCTTGACATGCCGACGCTTCTTCCCACGCCAGCTCTTCTTGGAAGAGGCTGCTATGCAGAAGTTGAACCAAAACCTCACAGTGCTCTCCTTAGGTTTGAGACATGATTGAAGCTGACCTTGGCCTGACGCAGGGCACTTGGCTGCCCAGGGTGGCCTTGGCTCCAGCACAGGAGACACAGGGTGGGTCAGACAGAACTAGGGTGACACCCTCCCATCTGCATCTGTCAGAAAATGGTTATTACCCCTGTAGCTTAGGTTTGTCCTACGTCACCAAGCCTACCACCCCCTCCCTCTTTATGGCCCCTCACCAGTTGCACAGCTAGGCTTGAGTTACATTTGGGGCACCACCATCTGCGTTCATGCCCCATAGCCCAACCCTCCACTCTAAAGAAGGTCATGAAGTGATTGTACCTAATACTGTCCCCCCACCACCCTCCTTCCGCAGCAGACTGTGGCGTGTGTCCATTTCTTCTCTTTGACGTCTTCCATATTGTACATTTCCATAGCAATGATCCCTTGGCCTTAACTTTGGAATTTGGAGACTATATGCAAACATGTAAAAAGGCTCATGAGTATGGATGACACTGGAATTTTATAAATTCTAAAATAAAACCTGAAACAGCTCAGAGTGTCACGGGTATCATTTCCGTGGTGGGTTTTGACCAGGGCAGCCCTTGCTTGGCTGGTTCGGAGTTCGGCTTGCACGTGTCAACCTCTGCTGCCGCGATGCCCTTGCTGAGGTGGGGCTCGTGCAGCAGGCGGCTGGGTCAAGGGGCGGAGGTGACTGCAGCAGAGCCCTGTGCCTGCTCAGTCACAGGGGCTGCGGGGAGTCATGGACGCAACTGGGCATCCACATGGATCTCCACCCAGTGGGGAGCAGGGAGGAGAGGGGCCACCACTGCAGGACTGCGAGGGACAGTGAGATGGCAGCAGCAGCTACACCGTCTCCTAGCCCTGTCCTGAGGGAGCGAGCAGCCCTTCTCTCTGCAGCACTCATGGGCTACTCGGAGTGAAAGCTCCCGTGGCTGGTCCCTTCCTCCACGGAGCTCCTGCCTCTCCCCACCAGCTTTCTCTCTCCCAATGCTCCAGCCCTCCCCAGCCCGAGGCCTGTCCCTCCCCATCTCCAGGTGCTCACCAAACAGCCCCTCGACCACCAGCAGCAGTTTGCCCATCACCCAGAGTGTCTGCTCCACCAGGACCACCCCACCTCCTCCTTGGTGGAAAGGAGCTGGTGCCACCAGCACTTCAGCTTCCTGGGGAGAGGGGCGTCCATGTCCTCACCTAAGCCCCCCTGCAGCACACCCGTATCCTGAAGCCCCATATGCTGTGCAGGCTGATGATCTGCTTCCCCACTGTGGTGACTCCCACAGAGTCAACCAAAGTCAGTCAGTGGTTCCAGTGTGTTGCTATCTTTCTTGGCCATAAACAAGAGACACAAGCACAAGGAAGCCTCTTGTGTTAAGATTTAATAATTATTATTATAACAACAACATTTCAAAAACGATGAGTGCATTGTACACAAGATCTGGTATTCAGTGCTTTTGCTGGACCATTTGCTCTGCGAGTGTCAGTGTACTGAAGACCTGGGGAGTGAGTCGTAAGTGGATAAAAAACCCAGCTGGGACACTGCTGCAAGGAGGGCAGGGGAGAGAGAGGGCAGCAGGAGGCTCAGAATCGAACAAAGGTGGCATCGATCTGCCGGACAGTGGGGAGGGTCAGCATGATCTTGCGCCGGTACTGGGGGTCCTTCTGCAGGGGGTTTCGCTCCAGATAGACTGTTTCCAAGTTCTTTGCTCCCTTCAGCTCATCCAGGTCGCTCCAGCTCTCGACCAGATTATCATTCATCTGCAGAGCACACACAGGCACCCTCACACACACAGGCACTGCCAAAGTAAGCATGGTGAGCAGGAAACTACCCATAGCAGTGCTGGGAAAGCCCTACCCAGACACTGAGACAATCTGTAGTGTCCCAGCCCATACGCTGTTCATTTAAGGGTCGGAAGTCTTTGTTAACTGTTTCTTCTACTGTAACATCCATCGTTACTTTCATGACTTCCCAGGAAACATTAAAAAAGGTCCCAAACTGACGTGAGAACTGATGTGAGAAGTGACATTTTCCCCTCTCCCCCACAAAACCTGCTCCTCTACACCAAAGAAAGCACTGAGCTCTCCTGTTCAGGCTCTGCCCCGCTCAGCCTGGGAGCTGCCTCAGTGGTGGCACTGCAGAGGGATTCCCATGCAAAGGAATGAACGCTTCACCTGCCTGGGCAAGAAAGGCAAGTGTGCAAGGTGGCCATGTGCTGTCCAACCTAGAGACTTCAGCCACCTGTTGCTTTTGAATACAGAGGCAGTCACTAGACCACCACCACCTTTAAAAATAGTAACATATATATTACATAAAGGATCAATGTATTTGCCCTGGTACCCCTCAACAACTGTAGCTCCTTGCACTGGGCATCCACAGTAAAGTGGGAAATTTGTAGAATCATAGAATAATTCGGGTTGGAAAGGACCTTAAGATCATCCAGTTCCAACCCCCCTGCCATGGGCAGGGACACCTCACACTAAACCATCCCACACAAGGCTTTGTCCAACCTGGCCTTGAACACTGCCAGGGATGGAGCACTCACAACCTCCCTGGGCAACCCATTCCAGTGCCTCACCACCCTTACAGTAAAGAGCATCCTCCTTATATCCAATCTAAACTTCCCCTGTTTAAGTTTTAACCCATTACCCCTTGTCCTGTCACTACAGTCCCTAATGAAGAGTCCATCCCCAGCATCCCTATAGGCCCCCTTCAGATACTGGAAGGCTGCTATGAGGTGTCCATGCAGCCTTCTCTTCTCCAGGCTGAACAGCCCCAACTTCCTCAGCCTGTCTTCATACGGGAGGTGCTCCAGTCCCCTGCTCATCCTCGTGGCCCTCCTCTGGACTTGTTCCAACAGTTCCATGTCCTTTTTATGTTGAGGACACCAGAACTGCACACAATACTCCAGGTGAGGTCTCACAAGAGCAGAGCAGAGGGGCAGAATCACCTCCTTTGACCTGCTGGTCACGCTCCTTTTGATGCAGCCCAGGATACGGTTGGCTTTCTGGGCTGTGAGAGCGCACACTGCCGGCTCATGTTCAGTTTCTCATCGACCAGCACCCCCAAGTCCTTCTCTGCAGGGCCGCTCTGAATCTCTGCTCTGCTCTTCTCTTTGCTGCATGGCAGATAAGCAGCTCTGTTTTCTCCAGCTGTGTCCCACTAGCCAGTTCAGTGAAAGAAAACTGCTTCTTCATGGGAACTGGCAGTGTTCCAGCTGAAGAAGGCTTTGTAGTTAACACCCTGGTCTAAGATCCTGAAGAAAACCTGCTAGATCTTTCCTTTTGCTACAGCTCATCCCAGCATTACCTGAGCCAGGTCACTGGACCTTCAGATGTCTTAGTCCCTCCACTGGGGAGGTGGTGCTGGGAAACTGTCAGAAGATTCCTGGAGTCTCTAGGATTTGAAATTCTGCTTCCTTAAGGTGTTAAAGGACTTTATGTTTCAGGAGGGGGTGTCTCTGCATGTTTCCTGACCTGACTTATGAATGACAAAGGGCTTACCTATTTAGGGTGCCAGAAAGAAACAGAAGCAACCCTAAACAGTTATCCACCTCACAGGAATGGATGTAAGAAGATAGTTTTGTTTTCTTCATGACATGAACATGCGAACTCTGCTCTAAACAGGTACTGTGCTCTACTGCACTGGTGAGACAGTATCAGCTTGCCCCCATTACACTGTCATGTTCACTTAAGGAAAGATGAGATCTGCAAAAATAGGACACAGTAGGGCTGTTTCATAACCATCATACATGTGAAGGCAGGGGCTATCTCCTAGGTACAGACAGGCTCCTTAACACTAAGCAAAGCCCTGCAAAGAAGTTTTTAAGCTCAACTCTTTCCCCTGAGGAAACCGTCAGTTACTCTGTCCATGCAGACTGTCAAGATCTTAAAGCTGATCACCAGAACAGGAAGAATTTACTCCAAGACACACAAGTACACACCACCCTCCCACTGCTCCCTACCAGAAAGGCTTCTTTCACCATTGTAGACATTTCAGGAACAGCTCCAGGCTGTGCTTACCCAGAACTCCTGCAGCTCTGTTAGGTGACTGACATTTTCAATCTTCTTGATTCTGTTGGCTGCAATGTCCAGCATTGTGAGTTTGTTCTAGACAAACAAACACAGAAACATTAGATTGAGTTTCCTTTCATCTTCTCTGCCTCAGTTTTTCCAGGCCCAGAGCTGGAAACTGTCAGAAGCAGACACTTTATTGCCAGCCTCTTGCACGCAGCACAAGAACTCTCGCTGCCTAAACATAGCAAGGAATACTGTTTTAATTCAGCTGGGTCACTGACCTCCCAGTCCCTCTGGAAAAAATGAAAGCAATCACTGGCCAGATGGCAACTGCCAGCTGAGGACTCCTAAAAAGTGAGCTTTCCTTGCAGCACATTAAGAAGAGAAACCCATTAAAAATCAGCTCTTAAGTGTCTTCTTGAGCAGCAGAGTTGAAAAACTTTTGGCAGGAAGAAAATCAAGTTTTAGAAGTTTTATGTTTTCCTGCCTTGCCAGCCAACTAAGTTCCAGACTGTCTCTGCTCTCTCACAATGCCATCTACTGTCAGGCAAGAATGAAAACATTACAGGCTTCTGTGAAATCAATCCTATCCAGACTTCTAGAAATGTGTGTTTACATGAAGCCACAAGCCACAGCTTGTCTCTCTTAGTCCCAGCTCCAGCTGCTGTCACACTGAGACCTCCTCCTTGGGTATCTACAATCTGGTGTCCGAAAGGCTGCAGCAGAGACAGCCAGCTGTGGCCATCAGTCTCTCCACTGCTGAAGATCAGCCAGGCTACTGCATTAATCACATCTCGTCTTTCGCCTCCTCAGGTCATGACAATACATCTACTCCAGAAGCTCTGGAGAAGCTTCACCCATGCAAGATATTTTAACATAACAAATACTTAGATCTTTGTGGTCTTCTGAAGAGACTGAGGACCCCAAATACAAATGGGGAAGCTGAGGAACAAAAGCTTCCAGACAAACACAGCCACTAACAGGAGCAGTGTGGGGCAACAGCCCTGTCCCACACTTGGCAAGAGCCTGCTCACATTGTTCTCCAGTCCCTCGATGACTTCAATGCCATTGTGGCTGAGGTACAGCTCACGCAGATTCACCAAGCTCTGCAGCCCCTCGATCTTGGTCAGACGGTTATTCTGAAAGCGGAACAACAGTTTAAGTCCACTCTAAACAAACTAAAACCCAGGGGAGTTACTGAAGAAAAAGCATGTATTTCATATATTCATCCATCTGAAGTATGGATGGGCAGGGGAAATAGTCTGCTTGGGTCCACACTGATCTCATGAGCTCAGCTTGTTCCATCAAGCCAAGGCATTTAAGTTTAGAAGAATCAGACTCTGAACTTCCCATCAAAAGTTGCAGCCTGAAAGTTTTCCACTTGGTGTCTTTGGACAGGCCTAGGTCTTAATAGCATTAATTCTTTAAGTCTTTTCAATGGAAGGGTCAGAACAGGAGTTACAACACTTCAATCCCAGTACACTCCACAGAAGATTATTCTTTACATCCTATAGAATAACGATGCGCACAGGTGCTATAACATGTAGTGAGCATGCCTCACCAACAGCTGTAAGAGGTACCAGAATACACTGCCATTGTCATATGGACGAGAAGATGACTCAGTGAAAGAAATTTGTTGAGTGTCTTTTATTCCACCTTTTAAAAAGAAACTTTCCATCAGCTCGTTAAGGACAGATTTCATTTAGTACAGGCTTGTTCACGTTTCTTCCCTCTTCAGGAAGAGGTTAGTGACACCGAGCCCATATAACAACTCCCTGGGCGTAACTCATTTGGTGTTATTGTAATGTGTTAGGAAACTGTATTTCAGGAAGGAAATGGAGGATAACATAAATTTCCTGTCTTTCTTGCATAAAAATCAAGTATTTGTTTTATAATTTTATCAGTGCCTGTCAATCTCATTTAGTATGTAAGAATGAGAAAAGTCAGCACAAAAAATATCACACTTTGTTCCAGTACAGGAGTTTGACTCAAACACTGAAGACCTGCTGATTCAGAAGAGCTTATCATAAATTACAAGGCTGTTCATATAACCAAGGCTGTTCAAACGTAATAGTACAAAGTAGAACTATTACCTGTATACTGAGCACAGTTAAGTTTGTCAGTGCATCCAAGTTCTGGAGCTTGGTGATTTTATTCTTTCCAAGGAACAGACTGTCAAGATTAGCCAAGGCATCGATGTTTTCAATTACCTGCAAAATGACCAAAGGACACAGTGTTATTGCTGCGATGCAGAACTCCAACCTGTAGATGTGCTTGACATTTTCTAGCCTTAATCCACAGAGCTGCACTCCTGAGAAACACAAACTTGTCAATTCCACAACACAAAGCATGCACAAGGTAGGGCCTCCCTTGTGACCCAAGAGTAAGTGCAGGACTGTGCAGCGACAGTGAACCTCAGCTCATGTGACAGCTGGCTTGTGGCACTGCTATTCAACACAGCGAGGGCTGTGTCACTGCCCCAGCTGTTGCCTGTGCTGCCCAGGCAGCAAGAGCAGAGAATGGAAAGGCTCAGGGAGCACTGCAAATGACATTCCCTGTGCCACAAGGTGCATTCTGGGCAGGAGACGCTCATTTGTGAAGCAAGAAAAATCTGTCACTAGTGAATGGAAAGAGAATCTGGAAGAAGAAAATACAACTTGCAAATGCCCACCCGTGACCACATAAGACAGAGACAAGCTCTTCAGCTTATCTGCACAACAGCTATCATGAGCAGGGTTAACTGTATCATGGGTGTATGTGTTCATATATTTAACTACTGACTACATATTCTTCCTACTGGCAGAACACACACAGACCAATTAAAGTGATGTACATGTTTTAAATATACATGCTACTGGCAGAATATATACGCTACACCAGTTTAAGTCCTGAGCTCAGCCTTCAGTGAGAGAGAGTAAGGATCTCTGTGAGGCATCAAGAATTCTTTATTTACAAAGGAAGGGGCACCAGAAAGCATGAAGAGAAGAGAGAAAAAAAGGCAAGAAAAGGGAAAAGGGTGGGCTTTAATAAAGGCTCCTTTAAACTGAAGAAAACAGAGGATTTGGGTGCTTGGTACCTTGTGACATCTCAGCTTTCCCACATCCTTTTTGTCTGGCAGTTTCAGAGACTAGTAGTGCTGGTAAGACAGGCTACTGAGTCCTACCACACCTTAGGCTACTGTGTGTTTGTGTGTGTGCATATTTACCTGCACATGTATAAAGGAAGAGGAAGATGGACACAAACACACACACTATGAATTCAGAGATACCCTCTGGAAAGGAAAGCAGCTTTTCAACCTCTATCCCGCAACTGCCACCAGATTCAACATAAGATGTTTATCAGCTCAGATTTGGATTCACCCTCCTTCTAGCCTGTGGACTTACCCCTGTTTTGACTTTGCAAGAAAATGATAGATTTGCTGCTCATTGGTAGCTCCCCCAGCCACGAGGAGGAAATACTTGTGACTCTTGAGGATACTGAGAAGATATAGTCAGGGGAAAAAAACAGTCCTTAAAACTATAAAAAAGCCACAGGTAAGTGAAAGTATGAAACAGATGGACATGAGGGGAAAAAGATCTAAGGAGCAAATAAATAACTGCTTGCCTTATAGTTGCCTCAGTTCAAGTCTGGAAAAAAGCATGAAATGTGTCAGCTCAAGCATGAAGTTCTGCCTCTCCACCATTCATACAAAAGGAACAGAACTGCAAGTGCTTAGTAAGTCGTGACTGACTCACTCCAAAAGGTTAGAGTTTGCAGCAAAATGACTAAGACAGCATTACTGCGGAAGCTTTAATGCACAGGGGATGAGTATATGAGGCACCTCAGAGCCAAGAACGCTGCCTGAACAGAGTCCATAGGCTTTTACCCTAAAGAGTAAGAATATGCCCACCTGTAAAGCACAAAGCAAGGGCACCTTCCCAACAGAAAGCTATAGAGTTCTAGGCACCCCAATTAACATGAGATGTATTTCTTCATGCCTGGCCTAGACACAGGTTAACCACTCCAGTAAAGCCATTAGCAGCATAGAGCAGAGGTGTCTGAAGAACAGAATTAGCAGATAAACAGAAAAACACTGCTAAAAATGAAGTAATTTAAGAAGCTCACCAATTCCACAATACAAGCATATGTATGTTACCCATACAGTGATAACTCTGGGCTCTGGGTTGTTTTGTTAATATGCTCAGGCTCAGTGCTGAGAAAACACACAAAATAAAAGTAACCTAATTGTTTAAAAGATATTCTTTGGCTTGACAATATTAGTGGCAATGTACCACCTAAGTATCAATTCAGAAATCTAGCTGATTTGTTTCTTTTTGCAGAAGGTAGTGATGCTTAGATATGGAAGACAGCACACTCTTGCTTAACCCAGCTTTTGAGGTGTAAGGATCAGTGTGCTTAGCCTATAGCTGAATAAAGGAAAGTGCCTCTCTCTCTAAATCATGTTTCCCCTACCTACATAAATTCCAAGGTTCCTGATCACTCACCTGAACTGGCTGATGTTCTCACACTCTAGATTTATTCCCCTAAGTAATTTCATTTACAAAATAGAATTTGTTTTTGATGGAAAATAATTCAGTCCAATTTACCTTTAGGAGCAAAATAAATTTTTTCCAATTCATAAAAGCAGCATACATGTCTGCCTTAAAAGGCTGTTATAATAGCTGAAATTTGCTTTTCCAGAAAGAGAAGTGTGCTTGCACAAGGCTTGAAATAGAGAGGACAAACAGTTCTTTCCCTAATTTGCTCTTTCAGCCTAACAAGTAATTTTTCAGATACTATAAATGAGGAGCACCAACTTACACAATTTTCAGACTTAAATGCACTCATCTGTTAGAAGTATTATCTAAAGTGTACAGAATTGGAAAAAGCTTCTAAAGATCAATAGTTTACTTTGCACGTGGCTAGTCTTTTGTGTCTTCTCTTTCACCAGTTCTCTTACAAACTGGGCAAAATGCAGGGAAGCATACCTTAACGAAGGACAGACTAGTCAGAACTGCTTCTCCTTAAGTGGAATAAATTTTAAATCACCTACATTGAAAAAGTCACAAACTTTATGATACAGAAGTACTCTGTAGCAGGAGGAAACCATCACCTGCAAAAGGCAACACACATGGGTTGCATGAGTTTGCTAAAGAGAAATTAACAAACAGTATTTTAGTAGCCAGCCACTCCATGCACACATGATTAAAGCACACAGCATGCACAGCAATAGGCAATTACACATTAAATGACTGGAACAATAACAAGAACAAAACTCCAAGTGCAAGTCAATGAAGTGCACTTTCAGAAAAGGTTAATCCCAAGCCAAAGAGCTCAGAACTCTCCAGCTTACATCTTGCAGAGCAAGCCTACCCGAATTCGATTGGATCCCAACTCTAACATCTGCAGCATCTGCAAGTTGCTCAAATTCTCAATTTTGCTGATTTTGTTGTTGACAAGGAAGAGTTTTTTAAGTTGGCTAAATTGATCAAGTCCTTCAATGTGTCGCAGAACGTTAAAGGAGATGTCCAGGATCCTGAGGTAAAACAAAACAAAGGCCACTTCAGTCCATCAGGTGCAGATGACTCTGGAAGAGACACTTGTAAATTGGTGGAGAACCTCACTATCTGCAGAGATCGGATTCTCCTAGGTCTTAAAGCTATAGTCATAAGTGTTATTTATTTTTATTGGAGATGGCAACAAATATAACTTTCAAGATACTTCTATAGTGTGTCAGGGAAAAAAGATAGTCTGTCACATGCAGAAGACAGCCACTGTTTTGCCCAGCCATGCAGTACCACTGTGGGAGGAAGCCAATCTTCACTACTGAACACTCCCTGGGAAAGATACATGCCTACATGATCTGCCTTTTACAGGACGATATCAAGGCCTCCCCTAAGCATGAAACTGTGAAGAGCACTCCTCTTTCCCTAACACCCATCATAAGAAGTCCTAATCTCACCTGAAATCTCTTGTCAGGAATAAAAGCCTGTTATACCAAGCTCTTGCTGCCAAGAGCAAGGGGTGCCTGAGTGCTTCCACACCTGCACAGAAGTTGCTATCACCTATCACTCGAACTGCCTTATGCAGCACGTGTTTCATTTCCAGCTGACTGTCCCTGGTGAGCTTCAGGTTAATGAAACTAGTTGACTGCACAGTTAAATGTTAACAGATAACAGACATTACCCTTCGCAGCACCCAACTGAATCATGAGAAAGGCCTGAGTGATAAACACTGGAATAAGCGCAGCCTGAGTAACTCAGTGCACAGCAAACCACCCTCAAACTAATCCTGGTGATTCCCCTGGACTCACTCAAGTTCCACCAGAGACTCCAAGTTCTCAATCTTCCGAATTTGATTGTCATAGAGATCCAGTTCCCGCAAGGTCTGCAATTGCTCCAGGTTCTCAATGCGCTTAATCAAATTCTGACGGAGACACAGAGTCTAATAGTTGGGGAAAAGTTTGAAAACAAACAGGAAAATGGATATGAATGGCATTCAGATAATAAAGTGCTTTGGCTTTTTTTCCCCATTAAGTTCTGTTGGGTTTTGGTTTGGGGCTTTTTTGTTGTTGTTGTGTTTTGTTTAGGGCTTTTTTGTGGGGCTGGTTTTTTTTGGTTGGTGGTTATTGGTTTTTTTAATAGAATCTTTTCTTCTTTCATTCCAACTCTACAGAAGGAAATCTTTTACCACACAGATGGTCAGACACTATAACAAGACCTCAGAGAGACTATGTAATCTCCTTCCTTGGAAATACTCAAGAGCTTGGCTGGAGAAGGCCCTAAGCAACATGCTCTAACTGAACTTACTTTGAGCAGGGCTTTACTAGAGCTCTCCAGAGGTCCTTTCTAATCTATATTATTCTGTTAAACTTGCTGTGCATGTACAGAAAGTACCCCTTAGGATAAACCCTGATGTGTTTTTTCTCACTCACTTATAAAACCAACTTGTAAAACCCCAGGATTTTCATTACTTGACAAATAGATAAACACTATCTCCTTCAGTTAAACCTGAAGTGAACTCATCAGGATCTCAACCTATATCTGCCCTCTTAAAGGTCATTCTCAAATTCCAAGAGGCATTCTCTATTCCTTAAGACTGATACCTTCACTTTCTTGAGCACCTCAAATCCTTCAATCTTCCCAATTCGGAAATGATTCAAGTCAACATCCTGAAAGAGAAATGGAAGGATTCAGAAGTTGTTTTAAAACACTTTTCAAAGACCAACCTGGTACTTTGTTCTAAGGAAAATGATAGACTTACAAAATGTGTAACACATTAAAACTTCCCTTCAAAAAGCTAGTGAAAACAGGGTTTGGTACATGATTTTACCAACCCCAGGGGAAGCAGTCTAAGTCTGCCTAAGTCTGTCAACTGAAAACACAGTATCTGTGAAAAGGCAACAGCCCTTTCCTGAGTCTGAGCATTGTTTTGCCAAAATCAGAAATCTTTTGCAGTAATTTCTGAGTTTACTGAGACAGACAAATTCTGCTGTCTAGCATGAGTGAAGTGTTGCATAACATTCTCTTACCCACTTTGCTAGCGCTGAACTGGAACACACTTAGCTATTTTCAGTTCCAGGTGTCACATTAACAGGAACCACTGATAGTTCAAATAACCTGGTCATTCTGTGAATGTTAACTCTGCACTGGCAATCAGCCGATGCACTTCACATCCGTGCTGTCCTGCCTCAGAAGTTCCAGTTTTGCAGGTCAGTTAATTAAAGAGAAATAGAGCACTTCACCCCACCCACACTCAAAACCTCTGCAGCTAACTGGCTCATGAGGCTGTCAATGCCAAGACACAAAGCTGGCTAAATATCTGTGCCAGTTACAAATCATAGGTTTGACAGCAGCAATCAGCTCACTGGTAGCCAGCACCTCCAGAAGAATTAGATCTTTTAACTGGGTTTCAATACTTGCCTTTGCCTAGACCTTTTCTTCCTGCTGTATAAAGCCCGTAAGGACAAAAATCTGCCTTTACCTCAGCTTCTGGGTCCAGGCTAATTGTTTCCATGTCCACTGGTGTCTCTGCTTCTTCTGCAGGAGAAGCAAATATATTATGAAGTTCTACCTGACAGCTAAGGAAGATAACAATGGCTAACATCTAGAGACGCAAAGGGAGCAAATGCTCCTCAGAAGATGCACAGTTCAGGTACTCTGTTTCATCAAAAATATTCTTCACCTATTTGGCTTTCATGGTGACAGCTAAACACCAAGCTCTCTTAACAGAAGTTTTGCCTAGATGCAAATGACATGCCTGTGTGGCTGCTGGATAATGCTGCCTGAAGGCTGGGGCAGGATTCCTTTTCTTTACACTTATGGCCATCATCCCCCTGATATACACCTCCCAGAGTGCCTGTGCTCCTCTGATAACCTAAAACATGGCCAAGAACTCTTAACTGTCTAGTGACAGTGCCAGGAAGGAACAAGTATTTCAGCAACCCCACCCTTATCTTTTCTTTCCTAATTACTGTCAGCTTTTGTCAATGTTGTGCGCACACCTGCATAGATTTTTTTCAGTGGTGTTCCCACGGATCTGGGTCAGTCTTATTCAAGTTGTTTATCTACAACCTGGATTAAGTCTGCTGATGATACAAAGCTGGGTGAGTGGCTGATACACCTCAAGGCTGTGCTGCTATCCAGCAGGACCTTGATAGGCTGGAGAACTGGGCAGAGAGAAGCCTAATGAGGTTCAACAAGGGCAAGAATAGGGTCCTGCACCTGGAGAGGAAGAACCCCAGGTACCAGTACAGGCTGGGGGCTGACCTACTAGACAGCTGCTCAGCTGAGAGGGACCTGGGAGTATTGGTAGGTGGTAAGTTGACTATGAGCCAGCAGTGTGCCCTTGTGGCCAGGAGGCACAAGAGTGTCCTGGGGTGCATTGGGAAGAGTGTGGCCAGCAGGTCAAGTGAGGTGATCCTCCCCTTCTACTCAACCCTGGTGAAGCCACATATGGAGTACTGCATCCAGTTCTCGGCTCCTCAGTACATGAAAGACGAGCTACTGGAGAGAGTCCAGCAGAGGGTCACAAAGATGATCAGGGGTCTGGAGCATCTTTCTTATAAGAGACTGTGGGAGCTGGGCTTGTTCAGTCTAGAGAAGATGAGACTGAGAGGGGATCTCATTAATGAATATAAATATCTCAACGGCAGGTGCCAGGAGGATGGTGCCAGGCTCTTTTCAGTGGCGCCCAGCAAGAGAATGAGAAGCAATGGCCATAAACCAAAACGCAAGAAGTTTCACCTCAACTTGAGGAAGAACTTTATGTTCAGGGTGGCAGAGCACTGGAACAGGCTGCCCTGGGACATTGTGCAGTCTCCCTCTCTGGAGACATTAAATACCCACCTGGATGTGTTTCTGTGTAACCTGCTCTAGGTGGGCCTGCCTTGGCAGACTAGATGATCTCCAGAGGTCCCTTCCAGCCCTAACAATTCTGTGATTCGGTGGACCTCCCTTCTTTTGTTTGACTGAACTCACTAATATGCTAGAAAAACACTATCACGCTGCATACTTTTTCTTGGAAAATGTGTTTATAGCTCTGGAAGACAACCCAACATTTGCTATGCTTGCACAACACAAGAAGGAGTGAAGTTTACTGGATAAATTCATGCTGAATAATTCATGCCTGATTCCCATTTGTTGAAGGCAGAGTGCTAGTTGCATCAGCTTCCAAAGAAAGTCTAATTTGACTCTGCAAAACAGACATACAATATGCAACCCCTTTCCCCTTCTGTGTTTAGCTTCTGTACCAAAAAACTAAAAAACTTAAATTAGTCACATCCCAAGGCTTTGCATTAACTCCTGCACTACCACATGTAGTTCCATTAACCCAGAAGTAATCACTATTTTTATAGTCCAGCATGGTTACAGCATCCTTGCAAATGCCAAATGTCTCTTATACTTCACAAGTGTTTACCTGCTGATGCTTGGCACCATTAAGTAGTACTGTAAGGATGAACAGTACAAGCATTATAGTCTTTAATACTGCTATCAAACGCCAAGGTTTTGATAGCTCCATGCACCATCATTACCAGGCTACTCCTCAGGCATTCAAACAGGAAAGAGCACTAACTGAACTGACTTAAAAAGTTACAACTGAAAAGCAATCCTCTGTTCCTCATTTTTAATATTCTTTATAGCATAAATTCGTAGGAAGCATAAATGGTACTTCAGGGATGCAAAATGAGCCAGTAGGTTTGGTGACATTTAATTGTGGTATAGAAATGCCACCAAAACTGACATGCATGCATACATACATACACACACCAGTCAACATTTTAGCAGTGGACATCACTTGGATTTTATTATTTTATTTCCAGATGAGGAGCTGTGCACTTAAGCAGGGCAGTGGGACACCCTATCCTGCTGCTACCAAGGCTGCATCTATCTGACCTATTTCTAAGGTGCAAAGGCCACCAGCACAAAGTGCTGCAACCCAAACAAGTACCTAGCTGAACATACAGCCAACAGGAACATGGTCCAAGTTTGGAACAACAGTTATTTCAGATATCACATAAAACCCAAAACTGTTCTCCTCGTATTAAGCTGTACTAGTAGTTAGTGCTTATGGTGAATGAACTTCTCCTTTTGAGACTTTAAAGTTGTCAAACAAAGCCAGTCATGCACTCTGTAAATAAAAGAATAGATTCTTCTTCCAAGAAAATAACTTGGGTAAAAAAAACTTTGGCTTTATTTGGCTGGCAGAAAAATTACGAGTTCCATCACAGCAGCCACTACAGACCACTTCATACATATGAAGCTTTGGCAATATGTTAAATACTTTGTTCTGGGATCTGTCAAAGGGTAGCTCCTCATATTTTTTGCCATATGGCTTTAAGCAACCAGTGCTGGTAGAGCCAGCCTGAGGAAAAAAGGCACTCAAGTCCAAAGGTGCAAAACCACATCACACAGGATATGTGTATCAAATTCACTGAAATAAAAGAATGTTAAAACTGGAGGCATTCATGTAACAAGGCTAACTCTCAAAGTTTATGTACTGTGTATAAAACACTCTCCCACATAGCAGTCTAAGTGACGGGTGTATAGTGGTAACACTGATAAATCAGTATGAGCATGGAAATGCTACATTTTCTCTCAAAGAAGAGAAACAAAAATGGTTCTACCCAATTTACAGTCCTACCAATTGTCAATCAACGTTTTATTTATGAATCAAATGGACACAGAACACTCTAAACTGACCCTTTTATCATCACTTTACGAGCAGAACTGCAATTTCACTTGCACGCAGTTAGTATACAAACAGTGCTTCAGTTCACACTTTTTAATGCAGCAGGTTTCTCAAGGGGGAATAAAACGTTGCTGTGGCAGTGAAGTTACTCCAGTGAATTCCTGTGTAACCCACGCCTGCAGGCTGCACAGCTTTGCAGATGTAGGAAAAAAAGACGGCATTCAGGAAACCCAGATTCCGCAGTATAGAGCAGTAGTTACTGAGTTACGTAAGTTCACAGTACCACAAGCATTAGAGCAACTAAAAGCCTAACTACACTTCTTAACTGCATATGCATGAAACATAAATAGCCAAGTTATAAGCTTTCTGAGCAGAGGCACTATTCCTCAGAGAATCAGATAAATGATGAAGTTGAAATTTCAGCTGCTGTAGCTCTTTCTATTTCTGACCTTCTGTGGAGAATGTAGAAAACTCTTCAGTTTCCATTCAAACAAGAAACTCAAAAGCTGGCACGGAAGCTAACGCAAATGTTCCAAAATTTTCCCTCTGCTTGGTTTCTGCCCTAGAAGTTTTCAGAATCCTAACACTTTGGAAGAAGTAGTAATGATATGGTGTTTATATTAAATAATATCAGTGTAATTCAGCACCAAATCTGAATGCGTTTTTCTTGCTTTCACTGGAATAACAGTTCATCACTTGAGGTATATTCTCCAGTATTGCAATTTCTGGGGGAGCAGCATAAAAATATATAACCTCGAACTTACAGCTAAGTTTTGTCAGCTGATCAAATACTCAGTGTTGTGCATGCAAATGAAAACTGTGATTGATCTGCATGGTTGTGTTAATCATATAGTACCTGGGACGTACAATTTGTGAGGTGAGCTCTGAATACTTTTACAGTCATCACCACAGCATGTTGTAATTAATAGACAGGGTTGCTTTTTCTTGATTTTTTTTTTTGTTTTTTTGCAATTAACAATGAGTTACACCTACACAGAACTCATTTAGATCCGTTTAGATTTTAATGGGCAAGGTGAAGATTAGGAGAGAAGTGCCGTAGGTGCATAGTCAAGAAGAGACTGAAATTTGCTGCAAGAAGTTTGCTGCATTATTTCACTTCCATTTCCATACCAATAATAATCACATGAACATCTCTATAAAAAGGATGCTATTATATCTCAGATTGTTAGCTAGCACCAGAAGCCCAGGTCATATTGTCATACATCTTCAGAAATGCATCTGCTCTGACAGATTCTATACAAGCTACTGTAAAGCAAACCTTTCCATCAAGCATGCACAGGCTTAAAAGTCTGTCAGCATTTCCACCCAATGCTCTAATCCAAGCAATAAAAACAATAGCAAAAGTTGAAAGTCAAGAAGATTCAAAAAGATGCAATTTTGATACATCTTAGAATCTTTAAATATAGGTAATAAAAACTGACAGCTTCCCTCAATCTATATAGAAATAGGAGTCTCTGCCTTCCAAAGCAATCTGGCAACTTTTTAGGCAAAAAAACTACATACACTAAAGCAGAATTATGAAAAGCTGCTTACGTTAATTTCTAATAAACATTTACAGCATCTTTACACAGAAAGTTACTATGTTTCCACCAAAAAAATAGCATGAGTAAAAGTGTTTTGCATTTTGATATTGAAGACCTCAAAAAGAAACACAGATGGATAAATAAATAAGAAAACACCAGAAGTCTAATATCAGTGGCTCCATACAAAAAAGGCAGCTTTATTTTAGCAATAACACTACCATTAATTTATTTTTAAAGAAGATTGTCTAAAGCAGGTTCATGTTGTTAACTCACATCAATACAACCATCACATAGCCACAAGAAACACAGAACAATGACACACACATGCACAGAACACTGACACACTTCCTAAGGTGACTGTTTATGTTGTCAAGGTACCTGTGGAGTTCTCTCCATTCTGTTCATCTCTCAGGCTCTGCTGACTGAGGTCTGTCACTAAGCGAACTGCTTGCTTCTTCCCTTCTTCATCTCCTGACTCCTCTGACTCAATCCGCTTATCAACTGTGTGAGATACATAATAGCAAAATTAGGCTATTTTCAGCAGTGGGGTAGCGGGAAGAAGTAGCAAGCAGATACAATAACCAAGATTCACATATACCACTATGCAGTTAGTAGAAGTCCTAAATTAACTAAATGAAAGGTTTAGTCTTAAATAAAAGGCCTCTTACCCCTTGTTTCTACTTTGATTTTGGATGCACTTTTTCCTCCCATCACATCTTCCTAAAACCAACAATCTGGGAAGAAGACTGGAGGAAAAAGGAAATTTCTTAGATCAATGAAGTGCAATTCCAAAGACTACTGAGATGGAATTAGAACTATTACATTTTAACAGCTTTTAGGAAAAAAAAAATAAAAATCAGTATCATGTACAATAGTACCAATGACACAAAGAAGTGGAGACAAAAAAATTAAAAAAAAGATACAAAACCCTGCAGATAAAAGCAACCATCTCCTCTGCACAACCTACAAGCTCCCTTCACCATTACCCAGCCACAGCTCTAGTGGCTACCCTGGTCCTGGGACCCTGAAGTGCCCTGTTGCTCCTCATCCCCCCCTGTTTATTCTCGTTTCATGGGCGACTTAGGAAAAGCAAAACCTGGGGATTTCTTCCTGATTATTTTTTACATCAGTCATCTCCACAAACCCACGTCTTCCACCTCTCTCGCGCGGAGCCGCCGGGGCGAGGGAAAGCACCACTCCATGCCCCAGGTAACACACACATACAGCGGCTCACGGCTTTGGCGGCCGCCCCGGGTCGGCGGCCAACCAGAGCCCCGTCCCCCCGGGGAAGCCGCTCTCGGGGTGAACACCCAAGCGCTGCCTGAGCGTGGAGGGCCCCATCCCGCGCAGCTGGCAGCCGCCCCACCGAGCGGCAGTGCCCGAAGGGCGAGCCGTCCCAACCCCTTCAGCTGCCGTGACCGTGCTGGCCCCAGCGGGCTCTCCTCACCCTCCATCATCTCCTGCGGTACCTCTCCGCTCCCCGCCGCCATATTGCTTCTCCTCCCACCGCCCCCTTCCGGAAACCGCCTCAACAGCCGTCACAGCCAATCAGAGCCCACCGATGGTGGCTCGCCGCAGCCAATCACCCCTGCGGTTAGCGCGCCCTGGGGGCGGGGCGGGGCAGCGCCTGCGTTCCCTCGCGGCCGTTTGGAAGTCGCGCGTGCATGGGCAGGGCGGGCCCCGGGACCCGGCCCCGTTTCAGCCAGCGCTGCGGGCTTGAGCTGCTCTCGGCCTTATCGCTCCGCCTACCGGTTCTTTGGAGAATAGCTGTCACCCCGTGCCCCCCGCATGCAGCTTTCGCGGCCCCGGAGCGCGGGGCGCAGAGCCGCCCTGGACCGGTGGCTCGCAGCGGGGTGTGCGGCGGCGAGGGAAGGAAGGAGCCGCAGAGCCCGTGACTCAGGGTCAGTTTTGCCTTCTCCCGCGCTAGCCTCCCATTGGATCCCCTCTCTGCCGCTCTTCCCCTGCCTTCGCTAATTGGTCTTCGCGGCTGCCCAGTCCCGCCCCCTACTTCCTCGCGCCCTCGGGCTGTGAGGTGACCGCCCTAAGGGGCGGTGGCTGCCGGGCTGGGGCTGGCAGTGGGGCTGGCAGTGCCGCACTCGCTGACCCAAACCTGGAATTACTTTCCAAACTACCAAAGGTTTTAAAACTCTGGAGCAAGAACGGGGACGGCGTGTGCGGCTGGGTGCTTGGTGGCTCTTACAGAATATGGTGGAGCTGTCCTGTCGATCACAGGTATTCTATACTGCCTGGACAGGGTAATAGTCAAGAGAGTTGGCCGTTTGTTAACTTTTGCGTTAAGGAACACAGACAAAAAGTTGAGTGGGACATGCGAGAATGAGCTGCAGACTTGCCATAGCTTACAGGGCTGCTTTGGGTTAGAAGGAGCTGTTACCTGTCAGTGATTCAAGCAATAGGGCCTGACTGAATTTCTTGTTTCTGTTGCAGGTGGTGGCTCTCTAGGTGTGGCGTGGCAACCAGAGGGTGATAATGGCAGCTGAGACTTATAGTCACTCTGAAGGGAGCCTTCTGCCTTCATCAGTAGGCTTAGACCATGCTCACCTGAATGACTCTGATAAGTTAAATCGATCCTACCCCTGGGCCAGCAAAAGGAGGAAAAGCCAGCTCTCTCAACTCTGCCGGCTTAGACCATCTCTCTCTGGTGAGCAGTGTATTTTGAGATCAAGTTCATGTGTTGTCAGAGAAAGTGATATGTTTCAGAAGGTTTCAGATCTTCCTCCTCCTCTCTCCCAAACCTAGAGGTGATAGCAATAAGTAGCTGCCAGAAAGTGCTTGTTCAATAAATATCTGAGCCATAGATTACATAGATTACATAGATTATTGGCACAGCTACAGATTGGGCAGAGAAGAGATTCAGAGCAGCCCTGCAGAGAAGGACTTGGGGGTGTTGGTCAATGAGAAAATGAACATGAGCCGGCAGTGTGCGCTCGCAGCCCAGAAAGCCAAATGTATCCTGGGCTGCATCAAAAGGAGCGTGACCAGCAGGTCAAAAGAGGTGATCCTGCTCTTGTGAGACCTCACCTGGGGTATTGTGTGCAGTTCTGGTGTCCTCAACATAAAAAGGACATGGAACTGTTGGAACAAGTCCAGAGGAGGGCCACGAGGATGATCAGGGGACTGGAGCACCTCCCGTATGAAGACAGGCTGAGAAAGTTGGGGCTGTTCAGCCTGGAGAAGAGAAGGCTGCGTGGAGACCTCATAGCAGCCTTCCAGTACCTGAAGGGGACCTATAGGGATGCTGGGGAGGGACTCTTCTTCAGGGATTGTAGTGACAGGACAAGGGGTAATGGGTTAAAACTTAAAACAGGGGAAGTTTAGATTGGATATAAGGAGGATGCTCTTTACTGTAAGGGTGGTGAGGCACTGGAATGGGTTGCCCAGGGAGGTTGTGAGTGCTCCATCCCTGGCAGTGTTCAAGGCCAGGTCAGATGAAGCCTTGTGTGGGATGGTTTAGTGTGAGGTGTCCCTGCCCATGGCAGGGGGGTTGGAACTAGATGATCTTGAGGTCCTTTCCAACCCTAACTATTCTATGATTCTATTCTATGATTACTGCAGGCTGGGAGAGTTTACAGGAGAGGTGTTGCTGGATAGGTGATCTGCACCTGCACTTGTCCCTGGGTAACCGTTACTGGCTGCCATCAGACCACCCTGCAATCTCCTGAATTTGAAATGAGGAGAAAGATGTTGTTCTGGATTCTGTTGGGAGTTTATAGTTCTTGACAGTTCATAGTGCATCCAGATACAAGTCTTCCTGCTTTATCGTGATGATCATATTCATACTGTATGCAGTGCATAAATGCAGAGATGTCCTTGTGATGAGTTGTTCATAATGCTTCTACCAGTCTATTGAATGTCTGCTACTGCTAGACATTCAGAGCTGCTTCCTGCTTTGGGAGTGGAGCGATGGCATTTGGCTGCTGATGCCACTTCCCAAGAAAACATCTTTTACAGGCAAAAGCTTTGAAAATTTCAGTACAGTCACTTGGCATTGTGTAACATAAAACACTGGTGTGGGCACAGGTATTTCAGTGTCACATCTTCTGAACAGTTAATTAACTGGATTCTGACTAATGCAGTATTTAGTAGGGGCTTGAACACTTACTGTAATTGCATTTAATAACAGCTTCAATCTTGAGAGATTTCAAAACCTTTTAAACCCTGTTAAGTGAAAAACAAAGGTGAACTGGTCTGGTTGAGTCTTATGGATGTTGGCAATTTTTTTCTAGCCTACAGACTGAGTTTAATTGTTCCAGTGGCTGTGATTCAAAGACATGTTTATGAGAACTGTTTCCGTTTTCCTTAGTTTCATTGATTCTATTTTCTTGTAATTTCTTTAAAGATTTAGGAATATGTGTTTTGGGATTACTTGACAGTTGCTTCAGCTGACAGCTAAATGTTTTTTATCCATTCCCCTAATACTGTAGTAGACTGGTAGAGCTGCATAGCTGATCTTAATTTTTATCTTCCCACAGGAGAGAAATGGAGCTCTTACTGTTTGTCTTCACTGGCAGCTCATAACATTTGTAGCAGCAAACTTGGTAACTCAGGAGCTCAGTGGGCTTCTTCTTCTCTCTCCACTTCCATTGGAAGCTCTTCTTGCTCTTGTTTGCTTACCCTCATTGAGGAGTCCAGCCAGTACCTCCCAACTGCTGCATGCAACCCAAACAAAGCCATCTTCACTGTGGATGTCAACACAACAGAGGTATTTGCAGTAGTAAGTGCTAAACTAAACAGGCTGTAACTGGTATAGGCTGTATGACATCAGACAGGCTGAAATGCCTGTTACTCTTATGTGTATCTCAAGGCAGCTGGAGTGACATGAAGGTCTTTTATAGTCTGCTCAAACTCAACAGTCTTATAAAGGCAGCACATTTACTTCCATTGCAGGTTGTAGTTAGCAAAATATACAAGGCAGTAGCAGAAGCACAGCTGTCTTGAATCTTTTTTCAAACAGAAAAATGGAATAAAGAAGACTGCAGCTGTGAAGTGGCATGAAGGAAGAAAGGAAAACAGAAGGTGCTTCAAGCCTTCTTCTTGTTAAGCATCAGCCCTTGGATGGGTTTGTGATGGCATGAGGTCCCTATCTGCCCTATAAATATGCTTTTTGCATTGGGAGAGAGAGAATTTCTCTCCTGTTCTGAGAGTAAACATGAATATTAATTTGAGTACCAAAAACTTTAAAGAGCTGTGCCATTTTTAGCTTCAACTGACAGTTCGTGCTTACCCATCTTAAAGGTGCCTAATTCTGACTTGCTCTGTAACACAGGCTTAAGTATGCCAGTGACTGATGTGATTGCTGCATGCCTTCAGGGATAAATTCTGTGGCTTGCCCAGGCTTTGCTTGTAAATACAACTTCTTAGTTTTGCCTCTATGGGTGTAATTATTTACAGTTAAAAGAAATCAGGAAACCTAAAAGGAAAGCAATGTCTCAAACCCTCTTAACCAAGAAGATGTGTGGGCAAGGGATATCCTAGAATAAGAAGCTTTAGTGAACTGTTTGTGTAGAAAGCAGAATTTTAAAGAACCACCAGGAGGAAGGGATATTACAAGACATTAAATCAACAGCCTGAGGAGATGATGATATGTGAACACAACTTAGAGCTTTTATTCTTTGTTTTGTTTTGGTGATTTGCTTGGTGGTTTTTTTCCCCTTTTCTAGATCCTGGTGGCTAATGACAAAGCCTGCAAGCTCCTTGGGTGCAGCAGTGAGGAACTCATTGGTCAAAAGTTGTCCCACTTTATATCCAAATCCAGTCAAGAGGCATGGGAAGCTGTCAGTGAGGAGTACATAGAAACTGATGAATGTTCATCTGTAGTTTCAGGAACTGTGGTATGTGAAAAGTTCAAGAAAATATTCTCCACCATATACAGTGGTTTTGTATGCTCTGGTTTGGGTTTGGTTGTTTGGGGTTTGTTAACATTCTCAATATAATTCCCTGATATACTTAACTTTATGGGGATTTGGCAATTATGGCGTTTGTAGGACTGCTTGGTTTAAAAGTTTGCAGATATGGGAATTCAAAGGGCAAAAGATGGTTTGAGAGGCACCCATGAGAGCCTTGCAGCTGCCAGCATGCATAGTCATGATGACTGACCAAACCAGAACTTAAGGGACATTAGATTTTCTTAAAAAGAAAATCAGTACAATTGCTTAGCATGGAAAAACCTATTATGGAAAAGTTCCCCATTGTCTGGTCTTTTAAAATACTTTTAAAATTATTTTAAATTGCATTGTGCATATCACAAAGTTACCGTCAGTCAAATACTGTGAAATATCTGTGCCGAAACACCCCAGTTGGTGCAAAGGAGTGGAATTGATATTTTGCCTATAGCAGGGTTGTTTATAAGAGAGCTGCATGAAAAATGTCTCCAAATGATTTTTTTCCCACTGCTGTTGTGAGTTGTCACTAGAAAATACTTTGAAAATGAGCTCATATTCTTCTTGGTGTGTTATTTTCGTACAAATTGCCAGCATCTCAGAGCTTGATCTTCCTGAATCCTTAATTGCATGGGGGTGGGGGAGGTGGAATATTTTAAGTTTGATTCACTGAAATCCAGGATTAAAATTAAACATCTGATAAAGGCACTAATTCAAAGCTACAGCCATTCCAATGGCTATACTTTATGGGAGTCACTGTGTTATTTATAAACCTCTTCTTGTCAAGATCACATAAGAATGATAAAAGGCTTGATAGGAACACTGCAGGTTATAAGATAAACATTTTCTGCTTTAGGAAGAATCTCGTCCCATAAGAAACTGAACTGCTGTTTTTGCGGCTGAAAGTAAGAACTATGTTACTAATGTAAAATTAGTTACATTAGTATTCATTAGCACCAGGGGACATTCCTTAAACAAGGTATCTCTGAAAAGCACTTCTCAATGAATGCAAGGTGTAAGATTGGCACATATCTTATGCTGAAGGAAATGCCTTTAGGTTTCCTGAGGCAGCAAGAGAAGATACAAAAGCAATAACATTTTTGTGTATCATCAGTGAATTATTTGCAAACCTTTTCATCTCTATATTAAAACTGTGTTTCTTCCAGTAAAAGAACTAGTAGTCAAGAAACAATGTTTTTTGCACTATGACAGGGATATTTCTTGGCTTAATACCTTATTCTTGTTTGAAATTCTTGCTAAGTAACCTAGTTAAGTTCTGACTACATTTCTGAATCCTTTGGAAAGGTGGATGTCATAGGCCATCTCAAAGAGAAGATCCCTGTCTCAGTCTGGCTGCGGCAAATAAGAAGCAAGGACAAGCAGTGTTGTGTGATTGTGCTGGAACCAGTGGAAAGACTCTCAGCTTCTGTTTCCTTCACAGTTGACGTAAGTGTTTTCCTAATGATCAAATGAGTCTGCAGTTTGTGAGAGCTGAAGTGCAAATGAGATACGTCTAAAAGCCAGTAGGCGTGTTACTGTTTGTGAACATGAAGCACTGCCTGAAATGGGTATTGCACATGCAGGACCTGTGCATCTATCTCCCATACAGCTCACCTTCACATATGTAACAAGTCGCATTAAAATACCCTGTTTCTCCTTCAGGGACATCTTAGACTTGAACAGTGATGGTTTGGCAGGGGGTTGGTTATTCATGGCAGGGATGCCCTTGTGAAGGGATCAGCTTGCCGATGAAAAGCATTGTGAGGAACATTAGACACTCTTGTTTTTCTCCTATGGCAAGAGGCAGGCTGTCTGCATGATCATGTTGATGTAGTATTGCATTATGCTGTGCCTGTTTTTATTAATTAGTTTTATCCATGAAGGGGCTACAGAATGAAACTTACTGCATTTGTTTAGATATTTGCCAAAACTGTTGTTAAGAGATCGAATGGACTGTGGCTAAAATGCTAAAATTATAGTAAATGTTCTTCCCAAGGGAGAGATTACATCATGTGACCTCCATTTTGCCCATCTCCATGGCTACCCAACATTGGAAGAAGTAGTTGGGCTCCACATAAAGGACCTGATTCCTTCTGTGCAGATCCCTCCTCTAGACAAAAAAATCCCAAAGGTACAGTATAAGCACCGACCATGTTCTTCCAAAGAAACCTGGTCTAGTGGGAGGCATCCTTGCCCATGGCAGTGGGGTTGGAACTAGATGATCTTAAGGTCCTTTCCAACCCAAACCATTCTCTGATTCTGTACCCTTCCCAGTTGGAAAACAGGTACACATGGTTTTTCCTGCTTATGCAACAAGAAAACTTTTTCAGAGAGAAGCAGAAGTCCCCTGAAAAATTTATGGAGCTGCTGGCAGAATATTTCCTATCTGTTCTCTAGGAAAGAGACCAAGCCTCAACCTCTCATTGTGGAACCTGGTGAAAGACGCTTTTCTCCAATCCTGGCTTTTTAGGAAACCATGCTGTCTCTGAAAGCTCCTTGAAATTCCTTTGCATTCTTCAGTGGATTCAGTCATGTTACTCTGAGGAGTGAAAGACTAAAAGGATACGCAGATCCTGCAAATGCCATTAAAATGGCCAGCTAGGTAGTTGAAAGTGGCTGTATTAATGCCTTAAGTGCTGGAAAGCTGTAGCATGGACTTCCCTGGTCCTCTTCATCAGGCTGTTCATACAGGAGTTTAACACTGGATTCCAAATCCTTAGGAAACCAGACTTTCTTTATTTTGGTAGTTACAGGATTGGTTTGTTTTTCTTTTCCTGCTCTCTTTTTCCTGAGAAGGTTCCTGTGTAATTTTGTATGAATACTGAAATAACACCAAACCTTTTGGTTAGTTAGAGGTTTCCTGTTTGTTTTTTTCTTTTTGCTTTAATTCAGAACCTCAGGATCCAGCGAGCTGTAGGCAGATCCAGAGAGGGTAACAAGTTTCCTCTCAGTTTAAAGCTGCAAGTAAGCCTTCTGGAGGAGGACCAAGTGACAGTGCAGAAAAATGGTGTTCTGCAGGCAGAAAAAGGCAGCTCTTTCACAGGCTATCATTACTCTGCTACAGTCGTGGTTTTCTTCACCATCAGTGGTCTTATTACTATCAAGTCAGATGGAACCATCTGTGGCATCAAGGATAGTTTTGCTTTAATGCTCTTTGGCTATGAGAAGAAAGAACTGTTGGGAAAGGTAAGACAGGAGGTTTAATGCCTCCCAAAAGACTGCTATGTCTGGCAGTTTATCCATTAGAATTGTAAAGTTGTCTTTTATACTCATGTCTGTTTGTCACAAAGCCTGTGTTCCACGTGTTTAGTGAGTGAGCTGTATGATGATAACTACATTCCCTTACTGTAATTGATAAGTTTTGCAGTGTTGAGCTCATGTGGGTTTCAACTAGCGCAAAAGCAAGCTGCACACTTAGATGTGCTCTGTAAGTCACGTGGATCACTTTTGCCTGGCTATCCATGAGAATCAGGTTCACAAGTACAGATTGTTAGCATTTGTCCCTAACCTGTGAGAGCCAGCTTAGATTTATAAGGTTTCCTTCTGTGTTTTAGAACATTACATTCCTGATCCCTGGTTTCTATAACAACATGGAGAGAAGCAGTGACTGTTCTTTGCCATTACGTCCTCTCGACGGCTCCATGGGGACAGAGGGTGAGTGCATCTTTGAAGGTGTTACTGCCTGCCATGCGGCTGGCTCTGGTTGCTTTAACAAAGCAAAATGAATAACATTAAGGAGCAAAGTTAAAATTACAGAGATGAGAGCTTTGCCTGTGAACATAGGAACATGCTTTATAAAAGCAATGTACCTCTGTGCAGTTTTTAAATTGGATTTCCACTAAGACTCTAAGATAAACTGAATTGTTCACCTGAGGTTGTGCTTCTTTCTTTGTTGCTAGGAAGATGAAACTGAATATCCAAGTTGGAAATTACACTGTTAGTAGAGAATGCTTTGTACTTAACAAGCACTTCCCTTTCCTTCCCTCCGCTGTTAGGATCTCTGAGTGTTTTAAGTCATGTAAAATAGTTTTTGTGGCAGTATTGCAGCAGAGCTATAGCAGGGCTGATATTTTAAGAGAGAATTCTAATATTCTTCTGAATTGGCTTATGTTGCTGGCTACTATGCAGTGTTACATTGCTGTGGAGTTTTAGTAGGAGGCATCACATATTCTTGTGATGCAGTTCACTGCATTTACAAAGAATTTAACAAAATTTTATTTCCCTGCACACAACAGGATAAACAGAAGCAGGGAAGCCTCATGTCTCCAAATCTGTCTTTCCAGCTAGCTCTGCCCAAAAGAGAGAACACAACCAAGTACATACTTTTATTCTATGATTCTGTGATCTCTACCACAAGAAATCTTTTATGCCGGTTTTGTCTCTGTTGTTTTGAGGTATTTTTCCCCTGTGTTTTTTTTTTTCTTTACTTAAAAATGCACATGTGCATTGAAATCAGTGCACACTGCTGGAACAAAGAAGAGTTAATAGACAGTGTGCAGTGTCTTAGGTATTTCTTTGACGAAGTGATGCCTCTAATCTAGGATCAGTTCTTCAGTGAGGAAGCGTTGTTGGCACTCAGCCTTTATTAAATGGAAGGATTCTTTTAGATTCAAATCTAGATTTGTCTACTCATTACCTTCTTCTGCAGCAGCAATACTTGGTTTATTTGATCTTGCACACTTGTGGTTTTCTCTTTTGACCTGTTGTCACTGGAGAAGGAAAGTTATTTTCTTATTCTTTCCCTTAACCATTTTTTAGACTGTATACTTTTGTTTGACAATTTCTGTGAGTTCTATAAATGCAGTCTAAAACTTTTCATTTGAAGTGTTTGGAATTGAGAGTGTATGTGTGTTTTGGCCTTTTTTTTTTTTTTTCTTTTTTTTTTTTTTTGCTGCTGCTATTTGTCTAACATTAACTCCAGTCTCTGTTTGGTCTCTGGCATTTTTTTACATCTCTGAACTTCAAGTAGCTAACCCAGGAGCTTTGATAGGAAAACAAATTTTTGCATCCCGGGAACCTTTAGGTTCCTGCATGTGATGATTTCTCAAGCCAAAGTAGAGTGGAGCGTTCGTATTTGGACCACCTTGCTTTAATCTAGTCTTCTATACTCAGTTCCTTAAGGATGAGACAGACTGAGGCATTTCCAAGATTGTTTTTAATCACTGTAGTCTCTGAAGCCTAAACACAAAAGGTGAAATTGGTGTGGTTTTGTTTCTTGTTTGGTACAGACAGCAGCTTCTTGGCTGCATCTGTATCGAGCCTTCTCTCAAGAGATGAAGAGCAGAAATTGGAAGGAAGACACAAAGACGAAAAATTAATGCATGATGAGACTAAACAAAAGAATGTGACCAGTTTCTGTTCTACTCCCTCACCTCCTGAAGTGGCACCCATTCCCTCTAATAGGTAGGCATTTCCTGGACTGCATATTTACATATGTGGTGGTAATCACCAGCAAAAACTCTTCTATCACCTCTGTGATGTCTGTAGGAATATGTGACAAGAGCCTTCTGCACTATACTGTTTTTAGAATCCGAGTGCTATTTGCAAGACAGTTTGTGTTTTGCCTACCTTAGATTTTAATTTAGATCTATGCAACCTACAATTATAAAGTTGCAGGAGTTCCATCTTTTAAGGGGACCAAATGCTTCATCCAAACTAGGGAAGTTAATTCGCTCTGTCTTTGCTAAATCAGAAACAGTGGATGTTTATCTCCTTCTATGGTATCCACCAGCTGGTGTTGCACTGAAGCCAGGTTACCTGGAATGAATTCTAAGTATGGTTCCTTCTGGTGCTTGGTGTAGCTGTCAGATCATCTGTTAAAACAGGCTACTGTATTACTTAAATACAGCCATTTTTATTGTACGTTTCCAGGTCTTTTTCCTGTTATAAGGTTAGAAAGTCTCCTCAAGTACCTACATGGTTTATTTTAATTCAAATTTTAAGCCGTTTGCATTAAAAATTCTAATTGTCAGAAAACATTTACTGCCCTTTTTAATGTAGTCTATTACAGCACAGTTCTTGCTGCTTTTTAGAGCAAGAACTTTCTTGTGCTCTCCTGGGTTTATGTCTCTTATATCACATTTGGATTTTAAGTGCTCTCTTGCATGGGTTGTGTTTCTATTTTGTATTTTTACTCATAAAAATGTTTATAAAATACCTTGTCCTGTGGGCTTTAGTGAACCGTGGTTAAATTGGTGGTTAGGGACGTCCATCTTCTGTTGGACAGACAAAGGATCTGTTCTGAGGTCTGGAAGTATCCTGCCATATGTGTTGGCTTTTTGTTGTGGTGCACTGTCTATGATCTATACTTAGAAATGAAGCTAGAGAAGGAAATAATTCATAGGGAAAGAGTGCCATTCAAGTGTACCTGCTCTTCCTTGGTCAAAATGGAATTTGTTGGTATCTTGAATGTCTGTGGCAACAGCTTTTTGCTTTTTCTTTTAAACTTCAGAAAATAAAGTAGTTGGTGCAGGTTTTAAATAGTGACCATAGTAACAGAAGAGCAGGTAGTATACAATATGACAGTATGACAGTTCTCTCAATCTTTTACCATCGTGTTACCACTAATAACTTTGAACCATTGCAGTAAAGACAGTCTTGCTACTGATGGGCTGTCAGCCCACCAGAGAGAGTCTTACCCTGAAACCTGCCAGGACAGAATCAGATCTGCAGGTTACCATATGAAAAGCTGAAACATCAGTTCTCTGCTGATGCCTGGGGACAAGCTGCTACAGTAAATGTTGCTTGGTTGCTGTTAAAGAAAATTCTTCACCCTGGGTTTTCCACAGCAGCCTCAGACATCTGATTCTTAGAAAAGTAGTGTAATAATTCAGTGGTACAGGAATAAGAACGGCTTGAGCTGGATGCCTCCAGGGAGGGACCCAGAACAAAGAAATTCCTGAGGTTTCATACCCTCACATTTTATGCACTGGACCATCCCATACTGTTGCTGGTCCAGTGATGAATTTTGGTCTGGGGTCTGCTGTCTATCATTGGGTTCTTTTGTGGCCTTGAAGCCATAGTAAATGAAGGACAGGAAATTCTTTCTTGTCACTGCAGGTTTTGTTCCTTACTAAGGATGCATCTTCTTTATCTTCCAGTTTGCATTGGCATCATTTATGCTGGCTTTTGCTTACATAACTAAGCACAGGTTGTTGCTTCTTAAGGCTCCAGCAACTTTAGCTACCCATGCTAAGCAACTACACATGCTAAGCAAGGCCACCCAGTCAAAAAGAGCACAGTTAAAGGAATTCAGCTAACTAAACTTAATTCACAACAGTTGCCTGTTTGTTCTAGGCTAGAAGATAATCTAGATACTGAATCCTATGCCCCAATTAAGCTGCCTTCAGATGTCACTTGTAACTCACCTGGAACACCAACAAAAGATGAGCCATGGTTTGGGACAACACCAGACTGCAGACAAGAATTTCAAAACCATACAGCTACAGGGCAGTTGTCAAACTCAGACTTCACATGTGATGGAAAACATTCCAGCCTTGAGCACATTGTGGTTGAACACTGCCTGCTAAATGATGCTTCATCCTTCTTTGCAAATGGAAGAAATACTATCCATGATGTCTGCTCAGGAAATAAAATGGGTTGCAGTGCTTCTGCAGCAGTTGCCACAACCTCTGAAGATGTTAAAGAATCAGACACTGAGCTGAACTGCATTTGCTCTGGTCTTGAGGTACTGGGTCTGAATATTGATGTCAAGAGGCACTCAGACAATTGTTTAGGTATTACTACAACTCATGTAGGAGTATCCTCTGACTCAGTGGACTTGGGTGTAGGCAATATGCTAACTCAGAATACCAGTGCCTTTTCAACAGGGCAAGAAAAGCAGCTGTTGAATGGTGTTGCTACAGAAAATGATTCTGGGTTGCTGGCCTCCCAAAGGCCTTTAGAAGAGACTGAAGAATCCTCCAAAGCATTTATTAAGAAGCCTGAAACTCTTGCAGAGACCTTGGGGGACAACATCAACAGAAACCCACTGAAGAGCAAATGTAGTCCTGAAAACTACTGTCAGCTGCATGGGCAACAAAATATGGACATAGAAATAACATCAACCCCAGTGAAACAAGAAGGAAGGCTGAACCCAGCAGCTCCTTTGACCTTGGAGATTCTGGAAGGCAGCTACGCTGGCAATTGCTGCCACAGAGATGGGTCACAATTAAGTAAGTTAAGCCTACTTCTCCCCTTCCCAAAACTCTTGCTGAGGTGTTCTTTTCCACCCACATTTTTGCAGAAGGCAGACAGTTCTGGTTAGAAGCTTATGGTGGAGAGGAAGGAAGAAGCTCTAGCATCTAAAATAAAAATGGTATCACAGTCTACTCAGAGGGTATTAGAAAAGCAGGTGTATAAAGTACAAAGTTACTAAGAAATTAATCCTGACTGAATAGTCAGAAATATTCTCAAAACAACTAAAAGGCTTGAACTGGTTAACTTTTTTTCTGAACAGAAATTATAAGCTCCATTGTAAAACTTGTATTTAAATTGTGTAATGGACTGTGTTTCATTAAGTCATTCATCTGGATTCAGTGGCTTGTTGTATAAAATCCCCATTTTGGTGTAATTTAGAATAGCAATGTGAAATTAATAATCACAGTTGAACACTGACAAAAATTTCTGCTGGGGATTGGGAACCATGGACGTAGCCACCAACTATCTCTGAGTAGCGGTGCTGTTGTCAGCCCCTCTGGTGATTCTTTCCTGGGTCGGTATTCCCCAAATAAATAATGTCACTTTGATAAGAGCTCAGAATTTTGTCCTAAAATGTCTGCGGTCCCATTCAACACTAAAATCTCGTTGTACCATTTTAACTTACTCACCTGTTTCTACAGGTATACTCTTTGAAGTGAAACGGGTAGAACTGCAGGACCCTGCCATGCTTTTCTGTGTCTGGGTGGTGAAAGACCTTCTGCAGAGCCAGAAGGAAGCTGGAGCAAAGAGTCAGCTTTTGCTCTCCAGTCTAGCAAGCTCTGCCCAGTCTATTGCTGATCTTTCTACAAGCAGTCTTGGAGAAGTAAGAAATCCTACTGTTGCATAATACTGAGCATCTCTTTGTTTGACTGCTAAGCTGAAGCTAAAGTCAAAAAGGTTTTAAACCTAAAATGTCACGTGGTTGTGGGTGGATATTGCTCTTTCTTTGTTTCACTATTTTTACCTCAAAAGAAATGTTTCAAATTGCTGTTCTGTAACATTCTGGTAGTGTGTGTTTTGCTTAGTGGAATTCCCTTTCCCGGGCTGAACAATGAAACCACTCAATTTGTTCTTGGGCTGCTCTAATTGCATCTACAACAGAAGTTTGCATCAGTGTGTTTTTTAAATCAGTGGCACCCATGATAGAACCTTATTAAGAAAGGAAATACCAAGCTGAAAACTTCCACTGACTGACTTGTGGCAACAAAAGAAAACTGCTTGAGCTTCTAAATTCCTTGAATAAATGGATGCATTCTCTGGATCTTTACACAGCTGGATTTTATGATGACCTTAACAGAGAAGTCCATACATAGATACCACATGTGTAGTGGTGACAGTTCCAAACTACAGGAGCCTGTAGAAGCTACTGTTTATTGAAATGTACTGCAGATGAGATGCTCCCTCCCCTGCCTAATCAATGAGATGGGAGATAAAGTAGACATTTGAGTGAAAAGCTTGGCTATTGGCAAAATGTACTATTTGGAATATTTTTCCTTTTAGAAAATCATCTTCCATGTACATGTATGTCAAAATACAAGCAGTTCTGATAATTCCATGTATAACTCCAAATTTCATTGCTCAAAACAAATGCCCCTGTGAGATTTGTTGGTTCCTCTCAGGATGGAAGGCTGCGTATGTCATAAAGATTTTCTGTTACACATTGTAGATGCCATCTTTGGTAGAGAAACTTAGTAATTGCAGAGACAAACAAGCCCAAGCTCTCTCCTCAGAGGAAGACAAACTTATGTTGTTAATTTTTCATGCAGTGTTGTAGGCCTTTATAGGAAAGCATGTGGTGTTTCTTTACTAGGGATTTTACTGGGATGTTAACATTTAGGAGGGTATGCCTTGAACTTGTTGTGGTGATAGACCACAAGGACTTAATTTTCCTACTCACAGAGAGAATTTTGTGCAAGCATCTAAGGTGCATATGCTTCTGTTTCCTTTACCCTTCTGTGAATTAAGCAGTATTTGTAGCTGCTGAGAGATGATTGTTGGCTTGTCTGGTATGGTGATATTTACAGCAATATGCAGTTCTTGCTATCAAAACCAAATATCACTGCTTTTAGCTATTGCAGGTGTGTACTTTCTTTTCAGTATTTACTTCATTTTATGAACATGATTCTGTGGGTTGTTAATTTTTTTTTCTTGCTATTTCTTTTTCTCTGTACCTAGGCCATCAGGTCAACTTCACTTTTTGAGAATTCCCGAGCAGCTGAAGAGCTTGAGGGTCTAAGGGCATGTGAAGGAGAATATGCAGAAAATTATAACACTCTCAGTCTTATTGGCAAAGGATCTTTTGGCTTTGTCTGGACTGCCAGGGGCAAGAAAGATCATCAGGAGGTTAAATATTTCTTTTAGATCTGATTGCAATAATTTAGGATGAAAACTGAAGGTTAGAGTAATAGTGGTGTCATGTCAACACTACACTATTAAAAGTTGAGTTCTGGTAGCTGGGCTTTTCCTTTGTTTAAATAGAAATCTAAAATCACTAACCTCATGGAAACAGGCCAGCAAAATGTTTGCACCGATGTATATGAATATAACAGTAGATGAACATTATCCAAGACAGCAAGCACAGAATGACATGGCCATGTATCTACTTTAACCTGCTGAAAGAAGGACATATTAAGCTTAACAGGATTACAGGTTTTCTGTTACTAAAGAGAACGACAAACTTGAAGGTCTTTATCATGCCACAACTAAAGAATGTGGAGTAGACATGTTGAGGTTATGGGACCCTCCTCTATCAGCAGAAGTATTTTGGGTGTTGAGAGGCAAGTGCTGGTGTTTCTCTGCATGACTGTTAAGTGCTCATGTCCCTCCACTGTACCTCTATGCCAGAAGTCAACACTGTTGTAACTGATAAAAGAGCTGTCCTGACAAAGCCTTTGGATTTCATAGCATCCGTAAAAAGAAAATAAATACATTCAATTTCTGTACATTGCTTGGCTTCTACGCCTAAATTGGTTTAAATATGTTTAAAGATACTATAAGCAATGCACATTGGGTTGGTTTACTTCTGTACTTCTGGTAATATGGCTCACTAACACTTTTCCTACAAATTAACTTACCATGACTTAAAAAGTATGACTTAAAGCCATACTTTTGCAGCTGATGCTGAATGCTGTTGTCTGTGCAGGTCGTCGTAAAGTTCATCTGGAAGGAGAGGGTGCTTGAGGACTGCTGGGTAGATGATCCTGATCTGGGGAGAGTGACTCAAGAAATTGCAATCCTGTTGAAGCTGCAGCACCCCAATATCATTAAGGTACAGTGAACTCAGAGTGAATGCAGTTTGAACTGCATCACGTGGCTCCTTTTGAGTACTTGGTGTCTCACGTTTCTCTTCAGGACTGAAGAAATGTCCTGTATTAAAATCTACCTTTTCAGGAAAGAAAAGAACCTACCTATCCTGCTTTGGTTTGGAGGGTATGTTACAGCAGACTGTCACTGGCTTTGACACTTTTACCCCGAGCAAATTATGTCAACATAGATCTGACTGTAACAGGGAAACTGTTAATAGGAAAAAAAGCCTATATGTTATTTCAAGAGGATGAGATACGTATCTTGGAAGTGTGATGTCACATCTGAACCTGTACTAGTTCAGGAAATAATCTGGATACATACCTTAATTCCTCTGGTTTGAGGCTGTTGGTTGGTGACGGGGGGGGTGTTCCCCAGAAAGAGAATTCCTCTTGGTTTTAATTCTGCTCTGTTTTAATTCTGCTCTTTTTTCAAGAAACATTTGTGCTCAGTGAAATGAGACTTCGAAGATTATAAAACACGTTGATTAACTCTCCAAGAGGGGAGCAGGGCTTGCTTAAGTAAAAAAAACACAGTTTGAGGATGAAGCACCTGATTAAAAGAGTCTGTTATTTATAGGTGCTGGATGTGTTTGAAAATGAACACTTCTTCCAGCTGGTGATGGAGAAGCATGGATCTGGTCTGGATCTCTTTACATTCATTGATAATCATCACAACTTGGACGAGCCACTAGCCAGCTATATATTCAGACAGGTGAGAACTGGGAATGTACAGTTGCTACATGCAGCTAAAATTTGGTTAATAAAAGAAGGATTTCCTATAAATCCATTGTCTCTTGGCTGTGATGGGGGCAGCATACAGCCCCTGTCATCAGGATGACCATCCATGTAGCAGCCACATATCCTCTGCAGAAGGAGGAAAGTGCACAGAAGTTGCCCCAAGCCCCACTAAAAGCTATGCTTTCACTTAGACCAGTGCTTGGTTTAGACTGGTTATGGGGGTAAGAGACTCTCCTCTTTTTAAGGAATTTAATATCAAGAAATTATCTTGGAATTTAATGTAGCATAATGCAAAATAACTCAAGGTAGTCGACTGTGAGTCAGGAACTCATCTGAGAGCTAAATTGTCCTCTGTTCATTGAGTTAACCATAACAGTCACTTCCCTCTCACGTGTTTTGGAGTAAATTTCTTCCTCAAAGGTATGAAAGAATTACTTTGCACTTGGTAACACATTGAACACTCCCCTTGCCTGGGGTGGTGGTGGAAGGTGGAAATTTCAATCAATGGTCCCTTTAGATTTGTGATGGATAAGCCCTTCTCCTAAACCAACCTTGAGTCTGTAGGGGTGCTTCATTACCTCAGACCTGGACAGTATTTGTCTGCAGAGGGAGTTTTGTATTATAAATAGAAACTTTTCTTCCTTAGCCATCTGCTTTTCTTGCTCAAATGTATTATGGTAGGAATCACGATTGTCTCCAAGGTGATAAAATTCTGATGCTATTCTTAATTATGGCACTACAGCATGAATCATGCAGAAAGGAGAATGGAAATTAGGAGTGACTTTATTATTTATACCAAGCTTCACTCTTAAATGCTTTGTCATCCTGCATTGTTGGAGGCACACAGTAATATCCTCCTGGATGAATCAAAGGGCCCTCTGAATGAAGCTGGGATAAAAATAGAGTAACCTGCAGGAATGTAACAGTAAGCTCTCATGCTTCTAACAAAAAAAAAAGCACATTCTAACCAAAAAAACCCAAGCACATATGCCATCTTCCGGCACATTTGTGAGAGGAAAGCAAGCAAAGGCTATTTTAAGTCTCTCCCAAGATAGACACCCTACTGCAGCAAAGCTGACAGACATGCCCGAGTTTGTTTTCTGTTACCAAAATTAGGATCTTGTTTATATATATACATAAAAAAGCCAAAACGTGGCTATTGAAACTGAGTGATGCCACATAGATTATCCAGAAGGACACCTCGGTGTAGTAACACCTAGTTCTTTTCTCCTCTTTCAGCTTGTATCAGCTGTTGGGTATCTTCACTGTAGAAACATCCTTCACAGAGATATCAAGGATGAAAACATTGTCATTGCTGAAGATTTCACAATTAAATTAGTGGACTTCGGTTCAGCTGTCTACCTGGAACCCAGCAAATTGTTTTATACCTTCTGTGGGACAATTGAATACTGCTCACCAGAAGTGCTGTCTGGCAAACCGTATGTCACCCTCTGAAAAGTCATTTTTGTGTCCATTGCACCAAAAATTGTGTAATAGAGAAGCCAAGCTGCTTTGCCATTGGTGCTCTACTAGAATATCTAACCACAGAAAACTGCAGTGAGATTTAGGGCACTGCAGTGACAGAAATTACTTGTAAAGATTTGAATGCATATAAAGTAGGGCACTGTCGTGACAGAAATTAGTTCTAAAGGCTTCAAAACATACAAAGTTTTTTCTGATTAAGTCTGCTGACAGGCTGTCTGATTCTGGTCAGATGTTTTGCAAAGCTTTGTACTAATGTCTGTTCTACTGCAGAGCCAAGTTCAGGAACAAGCCTGAGTTTAATTACCAGCCTGGTGGAAGAGTTTAGATGAATTGGGTTGCACTTGAATGTGTCCTTTTCCTTAATCTTTCATAACATGTACATCAGCTTGCTAACCTTCTCTTCATACCTGTGTCTACACACTCATGGGTCTCTACCAAAATCTGCTCTTCTACAGAGATGGTATAAGCAAGTATTGCTGTGTAATTTGCCCTTACCATGTCTGTGTTTTGTACTTCTCCAATGCTCATCTTTGTATGCTCCCTTCTTTCCTACTTGCTTCCCTGTATGAATTTTTTGCAGTTTGATCATTGCTCATCTCCCCATTGATGTTTGTGCTCTTCTGGACGCAAGGATTCTTCCCTTGTATCCTGTCGTGCTCCTGTCTTGGATGTTCGGCCCAAATCTTAGCTGGCTTTTCTCTAATCTCTCCTTCTCCAAGTGCTCTTTACGTGGAGGCTGGCAGTCTTCTACTCACCCCTGGAGGGAAGCCTTATCATCACAGGGTAATAAACATTAATTGTACATGCAAGTACATTATCTTTCTCTCAGTTCACAGCTGTTTTCATAGGTCCTTCAAGCAGCTTCTCTTAATGGGAAAGGGGGAAGCAATGCAAGGAGGAGAGGAAATCCCTGCTGGGAATGAGCTGGGAAATGCAGTGCTGCCCTGGGAATTCAGCCTGTTACTGTGTGAAGAAACTCTCCCTTTTTATCAGATAGAATCTCAATAATGTTTATTTCCAGAAAACACTTGCTTTGAAAAGGTTGGGAGGAGGTAAATGAAATTCCACTGAGGTGTCTGACCTTCCATTTAAATATTTACTTGATAATTTTGGCTTATGGTGAAGAAGGAGGAAGATTAAGTTCTCCTGTCACCAGCTTAAACATGTGGAAGTCTAGGTGCATATTTTACATACTCATTAACTGAAACTGGTTGGCCATTCTTCTGGTTGTTTTTCTTTCATGGAGAGGCATAACATCGAGAAGACTTCTCAAAAACATGTGAGAACCTTATTAGAATTCTCAGAAACCTCCTATGTTAAAACAGAAATTGGAAATAAGAGCTATCAACTGACTTTATTTACTATTATTGGACTATTTTTACTTTATTTATTATTTTTACTTTCTTCAGCACACTATTATGTATGTGCGATGTGACTTTAGGGAAGTTTATCTCTGCATAGGTACCGTGGCCCTGAGCTGGAGATGTGGTCACTTGGTGTCACCCTTTATACACTAGTATTTGGAGAAAATCCCTTCTGTGAGCTGGAGGAGGCCATGGCAGCTGTCCTGAATCCTCCTCGGTCTGTCTCAAAAGGTAACTTTTTGCCATTTGCTTTTCTAAAGGAGCAGATCTCTTGGGAAGGTATGAGCAATATTTATTCTCCAGAAATAAAAGGGAAGACTGGAAAAAATGCTTCAAAATGTGCTCTGCAATGACTGTAAAAGCTGTTCAGTGCAGCAGAGTTACCCAGGGTATCCTTTTCAGGTAAGTTCTGCAGTTCTTCAGTGCCTATGATGAACACAGCTGTCTGCCCTATGTTTTATTTGTTTCAAATTCCAGGGCACCCATGTATTATGATGAATCAACTATCAGCTGGTCAAGCTTCAGTGAGGTTTATACCTGAGAAAACCAGAACAAATAATGCCTGATGGGAAGGATCAGTCTAGTAGATAACTTCAGGATCAGAAATGGCAGTCGTGTAACTAATGCAAGTTTTATCTGGTAGAACTATTACCAGTCAAGGCCATATCCCTTTGGCGACGGATGACAGTGTGTGGATTTATAACTTCTGAATGAATTTTATGGCTTGACCTCACAGGAAAAATACATTGGCCTTGTTTTCTGTTGGAGGTCTAGAATGCTTATTACATGTCAGGCTAATAAAATCTCCGTCAACAAATCCTCAGTGGTCCTTAGGAGCACTGTGGTTATGAGGCAATTGACTGATAAATCCTTGAAGCTTTCCCTGATCCCTGAAGTGCATATTTAGTCACACAGCAAACATGGGACGACTGCAGGATAAGACTGGTCGTGGAAATAGTGAGTCAAGGTGGCCTCTATGGCATTTGTTTCTACTTCTGTCCTCCTCAGCGTCATAACTCTGTGCTCAGTTCTCTGTTTTCACAACCTGGAAATCTCAGAGTGCTCCCAGACCTGAGTACATGTGAATAAGACTGTGATAGAACAGTACAGCACCAGGGCTTAATGGGGAGGATCTGTAATTGCGATCTTCATTCTTTGAATATAAACCATATTTTGCATTCCCAGCATGCCTAAAGTATAGCCTGAGCCATTCCTCTTACTGCTTTCTCTCTGCCCAGGTCTTATGAATCTCATGACTGGCCTTTTGCATCCTGTTCCAGAGCAGCGCATGACTCTGGTGATGTTAGTAGAGGATCAGTGGCTGAAGCAGCCTGTGAACCTGGGTGATTATGCCTGGGAAGAGGTATACCTCTCTGCTGAGACAGGTGAGATGTTGTCCTGAAGGCTTCCTCCCCAACCCAGGGCCCACTGAGCATGTAGGAATGATTTCTAAGAGAAGACTGAACTGTGGTTAGCAAGATACTTCTCATCAGGTCCTACTGCTATCCAAACGTGCTCAGTTTGAAAGTATGCTCATTGTCCGGTAGGACCCGTGGTTCAATCCTGTCTTTCTCCCTAGAAAGCAGCAGATTCAGAAATGGTTCTGGTGAGTGGGTGCATGGAGACAAGCTCCCAGTTCCTCACGTGGAGAGTGAGCCAGTCTTGAACGCTCCTGACTGAGCATGCATATTCTCACCGGGAAGAAGCAGTGGCTGTGGAGTGCCAGGGCTTGGGCCTGGGACGTTGCTGCCATTCTTCTCCACAGCACAGATCCCTCCCTGTGGAACAATAACTCCTTTACTCAAGAATCGACAGGAATGAACTGTAAGGCCTAGACTGCTGCTATGTCTCTCATGTAGAAAGATCTGGTGGTCAGTACTGAGCAGCCTTAAGCTGCTCCACCTGGGCACAATTCCTCTAGAAAACCTTCTAGCCATAAGCATTTGTTACTGTTCTATACAGGATGTGACTTAAAGTTGTGAGACAGAGATTTTAGTGTCTTGTTTAAATTGTTCATCACTCGGGATATATTTTTATTGGCTGGTTTTACTTTGTATATGTAGTTTCACTTGTTCTGAAAGAGAATTCCATGAAATGAACATGAGCTGGCAGTGTGCGCTCGCAGCCCAGAAAGCCAACCGTATCCTGGGCTGCATTAAAAGGAGCGTGACCAGCAGGTCGAAGGAGGTGATCCTGCCCCTCTACTCTGCTCTTGTGAGACCTCACCTGGAGTATTGTGTGCAGTTCTGGTGTCCTCAACATAAAAAGGACATGGAACTGTTGGAACAAGTCCAGAGGAGGCCACGAGGATGATCAGGGGACTGGAGCACCTCCCGTATGAAGACAGGCTGAGAAAGTTGGGGCTGTTCAGCCTGGAGAAGAGAAGGCTGCGTGGGGACCTAATAGCAGCCTTCCAGTATCTGAAGGGGGCCTATAGGGATGCTGGGGAGGGACTCTTTGTCAGGGACTGTAGTGACAGGACAAGGGGTAACGGGTTGAAACTTAGACAGGGGAAGTTTAGATTGGATATAAGGAGGAAATTCTTTCCTGTTAGGGTGGTGAGGCACTGGAATGGGTTGCCCAGGGAGGTTGTGCGTGCTCCATCCCTGGTGGTGTTCAAGGCCAGGTTGGATGAAGCCTTGTGTGGGATGGTTTAGTGTGAGGTGTCCCTGCCCATGGCAGGGGGGTTGGAACAAGATGATCTTGAGGTCCTTTCCAACCCTAACTATTCTATGATTTTATGGGAGGTGTCCCTTCCCCCCCCCCCTTTTTTTTTTTGTCAGTCCTCCCTACATCCAGAAAAATAGTCCTTGATTTTGATGAGACAAAGATACTGGAAATAAAAGAACAGATTACAAAGAACTTGAACCAATTCACAATATTGAGATGAGATCGTTTCAGTGTGCAGCTCAACCAGACTCAGACTTCCTGAAAGTAAGTGATGGGAAATGCAGCAGTTCTCATGCCTGCTGCTGGTGTCAGACATAATCTCAGTGGAGAAGCAAGAGGACTTGGCTGGAAAATCAAGGCTCTTAAAGCCAGCTAAAATATTAAAGGTTAGCTCTTGGAATCCAGCTTTTGACTCTTACCTCCATCTGAGCACATTTATATTAGGCATTAGGAAAAAAATTCTTCCCTATGAGAGTGGTGAGGCCCTGGCACAGGCTGCCCAGAGCAGCTGTGGTGGCCCCATCCCTGGCAGTGTTCAAGGCCAGATTGGATGGGGCTTGGAGCAACCTGGTCTAGTGGAAGGTGTCCCTGCCCACGGCAGGGTGTTGGAACTGGGTGAGCTTCAAGGTCCATTCCAACCCAAACCATCCTACTGCATTGTAACTTCATGGTAAAAAATGTATTCTGCAGCTTAACTGTGGCACTGAGGGAAGGCTGCATCCTGGCTCCAGGGCTTGGACCTCTTCCCCTCTGCCCTGACTGGGGGACAGTTCCCTATTGCCTCGTTCCCGTGGCAGAAATCACCACTGCACGGGGATCGACTTTGGGAAGACCTTGCTTTCCAACTGGGCTGAGTTTTCGAGGGTGGCGTCCATCAGGCTGCTCCTTGTTCCGTTACAGGCTCCCTGCGCTGTTTTGCCACTGCCGCTCTGCGCTCTCCCCGTGGGTTACCGCGACTGCTTTGCTGAGGGGCAGCTCGCCCCTGTGGCTCGGGAAGAGGCCGGTTAGGAGCAGTTGCGCTTTCTCCTGGGGAAGAAGGGTCACGCCAGCACCGCCTCCTTCCCGTCCCGGCCTCCAACGCTGCTCGCAAGGGGAGAGGAGCTACTCCGTTCCCCCGCGGCTGGGGCGGAGCCTCCGCCGCCCCTGCCCGGGCGGCCGCGCTGTGCCGGGCATGGCAGGGCGGCTGTTGCGCGGCTGCGTGCAAGCTGTGGGGCTGTGCCCCCGCCGCGCCTGCGGGGAGGCGGCGGGGCTGCGGGCCATGGGCTTCAGCCAGGAGCAGGCCCAGCGGCTCTTGGGTGTAGAGTCCCGGCTCAGCCCGCAGCACCGGGAGGCGGCGGTGGCTCAGCTGCTGCTGCTGGGGCTCAACGCCGAAGCCACCCTCGGCCTGCTGGAGCGGAGGCCGGAGCTTCTGCGGATGCCGACGGAGCGGCTGCAGGAGCGCGCCGGAAAGCTTCGGCGCCTGGGGCTCGACGGAGGTAGGGCAGAGCAGCGGGGGGACGCGGGGATGGCGGTAACCGGGAAGCGGCACCTCCCGTACCGCTCACGCTTGTGCTCGCAGGTCAGCTGCAGCGGGCCTTGATCCGCTGCCCCGACCTCTTCACCTTGTCCCGGAAGAGGATGGCGGCGGCGGTGCGGCTGCTGCGGGAGCGGTGCCTCTTCACAGCGGAGCAACTCCGGGAGGTGCTGTGGACCTGTCCCAACGTGCTGCTGGAGGAGCCGCACCAGCTCCACCACCACTTCCAGGTGAGGGGGCGGCCACGGGGGACGCGTCTCCTGCGTGGTGGGTACCAGGGCCGGGAGAGCATGAGCCACCCTGTCCCGCCCGCAGTACGTGTACTTCAGGATGGGAGTCCAGCAGAAGGAGATGGTGAAGGCCCGCCTTTTCCGGATGCCCTTTGCTGAGCTCAGGAACCGGCACATCTTCCTGGAGCGCCGGGGGCTCTACCAGACCCCATGCAAAGGCCAGACCCAAACTAATAACCCAAAACTGAAGGACATCATTCAGCTCTCAGAGAAAGACTTCCTGGCCAACCTGGCCCGCTCCACTCCAGAGGAGTTTGAGGTCTTCAAGAAACTGCTGGCTCGAGAGGAGGAAGAGGAGGAAGAAGAAGAAGAGAACAGGGATGCTCTGTACACAGAGGAAGATGAAGACTTTGACAGTGAAGGAAGTAAACCAGCCTGGGAGTGAGAAGGTGAGGCTCCAAGATGCCCATGCTCTCCTATGCTAGTGAACGCCCAGGACCCACTGCACTTGTGGGTGCTCAGGGCCCCCACCCCACACAGGCACATGCCTTGGTGGCTGCAGGGCTCCATTTGTTGGAGCCCCACTGAGGGGCTGCAATAAATCCCATGTATAAGAATGCAACAATAACTCTCGTTCCTCCTCATTGACCAACTACTTTAAAAAATCCAGTTTCCATAAAGTGTTTTTATTTGGAAAAGAAAATCAAACCAAAATAACTAATTTATTTCCAAGGCTAGGTTAAAATTTTCCGGCTGCAGTACATAGCGCGTTGGTGGTGGGGCAGGAAGTGGCAGGCTGCTGTGCCGGCTTACAGCGGCACCACGCTGCCTGTCACTGCAGGAGCAGATCATGGGACTATCCCATGGCAGGGCCACTGCCATTGCTGCAGTCCGTGTTGGTGTTGGTTTCATGGCTGACAAGATCGGGGTGTATACACTTTCTGACCATGGCCCCAGAACTTCCCCTCCCTTGCGGATAGCAGAGGCTGTTGTGGCTTTCCCCTTACCCTGCTCTTCCTGGCAAGGGCTGGCTTCTTTTCATGCCCAGGGGAAGCAAGATTGCAGTGCTCACGTTGCAGGGCACATCACCTGGCCCTTCTGGTTGTGGCTTTACAGTGTCCTTGTTGCTTCCCAATGCCTGAGCAGCTGCTACTGCGAGGAGAGGATGGTGCCAGGAGCACTGAAAGTCCTGGGCCTGTTCTGCTCTGAGAGCAGCTTCTGGGCTGCAGCTTGACATGTGTGGCTGAAGAACAAAGCGCCCTGCAATGCTTGCAGAACGCTGCTGGGGAAATAACACTCTATACCATAACTACGATATATCTCTGGTATGTATTAATTTATAATATACACTGTGTATGGTAATACACAAATCTATGTTTAACTAGTGTTGTCGTACAAACAAAAACTAGGAATGTTTCTAAGCTACGCTTTTTCCTTGCCTGCCCTGCCGCAGCTGGTGGGGCAGTGCTGCGTGCTGGTCTGCTCCTCTGTGGGGAACAGAAATGCTGTGAGCAGGTCAGGGGGGTGGCAGGGGGAGACCGCTTTGGCCCCGAGCCTGTACTGTGCCCTGCACTGGCTTAGAGGCACATAGCGTAGTGTTATGACTCGGCTGACAAACTCTGCTGTATAGAACACTTAGAATTCATTCTAGGTGCTCTACTGCTTTCTAAGCTGGAAAGCTGGTTAAACCAGGGATTGTTTACAAAGCAAAGGAAAAAGGCAGGCAGGAGAAGCTGCCTCAATTTCCCCCGCTAGAGCAGAGGAGATGGGGATGCGACTCCAGTGCCTGTGCTCCCCTCACTGCTAAGAGGAGCTGCTCCCCATTTCTAGCTTGTCTACACTGGGAAAGTCTCCTCCAACCAGATTGCTGTGGGCTCACATTTCAGGTGATAGCTACAGCTTTCTGGTCTGCATTAAACTGTTTTATTTAGGGGTTATGGGTAATTTATAACTTTGGATTACAAAAACAGGTTGGTGCAGATGCTATTGGCAGGGAGCAGGGCTTAGCTCCACTGATGCCTAAGCAGAGCTGGAAGCCTTTGTGCAGAGCAGCTGGCGGGGGGGGGACAAAGTAAGGCTGGTCAGCTCGGGGGCAGTCAGCGAGCTGCTGCAGGACACCAGCACTCGGCTGCTTGTGGGGCAGAGACAGCTAGAGTAAGGCAAGCCAGAGCGAAGGCAGTGCTGGTCCAGCGGAGGGAAGGGAGTGCTGCTCAGTGTGCCGATCTGGCTGCATATCCCTAACTGGCTGGAGAAGAGGGAGAGGCTGATGCCAGACAGGAAGGTTCCCCTGCTGCGTTCAACCCAGTGAGCACATCTGATCTTCCTGGTGTTACAAAGAAAACCCTTTAGAGTGGAAAGATGAAGCTTCTACTTGTTTGAATCCTGTGAAGGAGCAGGAGGAGAAAAAGTGGGTGTGTAGAGTCCCCCAAAAGCCCTGCAGCTGCCTCTTCCCACTCTTATGTACCCATCTCTGATTGGGAGATGGGTATCTGCACCCTCCAGTGCCCAGGCTCTTTCCGTGCAGGAATCTATTGTTCATGGGGCTGTAGAGCCACAGGGAAGCAGGGCATTGCCTTCTGCCTTTCCACCCCACCACATCCGGGAGCCCTCAGCTGCATGCCCAAGCCAAACCAACGCAGGAGCTGGAGAGCCCTCACACCCCCTCAGCATGGCAGTGTGAGCCTGGACTGTGCTCTAGCCTCCACCCCTGTCCTCCCCAGCTCCCTGTGTGGGATATGCAGGATCTGCCCCTCTTTGCCCATGGCTAAGGAGGGCCTAGAGCAGGTACTTACTTTAGGACTTTCTCAGTGTGTGACTGGTGCTTGGTTTTCTGAAAGAGAAGAGAGGAGAGCACTGTCAGCCATCGCTTGCAGGGAAGGCAATGCAGAGCTGGTGCCTGAGCCATGGCTGTGTGCTCCCTGCACCCTCTTCTGCATGAGGTGCTTCTCCCAGTCCAGGCTGAGCCCGAGCACTCCCACACATGCTCAGTGACAGTCTGACTGCATCGCCCTGTCCTGGGCCACAGGAAGGACAGTGCTTAGTGTACTGCTGCTAGCTGTACCTGCTGGTTGTTGTCTCGGAACCCATGCTCTTGCAGCTCTCCTTGTAGCAGACATACTGGCGTACCTTGTAGACTCTCCTGTACCTACACGCAGAGCGGAGAGGCAAGTTAGAGGGAATAACAGGGACAGATCTGCTTCTATGAGTACAAGGGGGGTAATCTGGGGATCTCCCCCATTTCCTTCCAGGCTACGGTAGCCAGAACTGACTGACCCCACACACAAGGCCCTTGTGCTTCCATCACAGGAAGACTGGTGGTGTGGGGGACTCAAAGCAGATGCACCCCCCCCTCACACCTTGGTATTGCAGCAGGGCTGGCCCAGCCCTCTGCTTACAGATGGAAAGGCACCCAGGAACTGGGCTGGCAGGCAGCAGGCAGGGGGAGCACACACACACCAAATACAACTTCAGTGACACATAGGTGGATAACACTGCTATGGGGGCTGTCATTTCAGCAATACCCTGCCCTGAAACATGACTGGCAGGGCAGCACCAGGGACTTGAGGGCACACAAAGTTGTTCAGCCTGCACTGGGGAGGGGGCAGCTGCCAGCTGGGGTCTGAGACGGCCTCGCGCTTGCGCTCCCTTCCCCAGAGCCAAGCTGCAGGGACACATCCCCGGCTCTGAGCACAAGGGAAGGGGGGAGCACAACACGCAGGCAGTACTCACAGGTAGTGGCAGGTACCTCCTTCCCACACAGGGAATGACTTGGTTTCCGAGTACAGCTGTGTGCACGAGTGTGGCACCTTCTTGCAGGCTGCTTGGAGAATAGGAGAGGGGAGCTACCAACAAGCCCATCTCTGGCCCTGCCTGCCTGTGCCCTATGGCAAGGGAAATCCCTCTGGCTGCTCCTTTGCTGTCCTGGAGGGCTGGGCCCAACAGAGCTGGCCCACCAGGAGAAGCAGAGCCCCCAGCTTTGCAGTGCCCAGATGACTACATGGGCAGGGGCCTGGGTTGCGAGGCTGGATGGTGGAGGTGGAGGCCTTGGTCAGGAGCAGGGAGCAGACCTGCGCTCCTTGATCTGCCCAAACTGACAAGAGCAGAGCACAGCCCTCCCTCTCTAGCAGTCTGGGCACGGTGGGAGCACCCTTGGCTGAGAGGAGCTGGGTGCTGCTCAGTGACCTGTGCCCCGGGAGACCTGTGGCCAGGACAGCTCCAGGCTGGGCACACTCCATCCCGTGCAAGAGGGAGCTCGGCCCCCAGCAGCAATGCAGCACTCACCCAGCTCGCAGAGCCGGCCCTTGAACCCCGGGCGGCAGCTGCAGTGGTAGGACTTGACATCTCTGGTGCAGGTGCCTCCGTTCCTGCAGGGGTTCATGGAGCAGTTCTGCCCCTCACCTGCAAAACACACAGTTCTCAGACCCCATGGCACAGCCCTGCCCACCCCACTGGCGTGCCAGGGTGCTCCCTAGGAGAGCTGTAAGCAGGTAAACAGGGATGGGGCAGTTGGCAGGGACCCACACTGTGCCCCTTGTGTGCCTCCTGGTAGGGCAGCAACATGGAGACAGGCTGGTACCAAGTGCTCTCCCTGTCTACAAGGCCTGAACCAGGCCCTGCTGCATATGTGTCTCCCCCCAAGACTTACTCTTGCTCTTGTTCTCCTGCAGCTGCAGTGCCAGGCTGCTGTGGCTGGATGCTTCCATGTTCTCCAGTTTCACTGGAGCATCTGGCTCTGGGCAACAAGAGGGTCCAGTGTCACCTCCAGTCAGAGCCAGACCCAAAGGCAGCCCCTCCAATGGGATCCAGCTTGTCCACAGCATCAGGGGCTGGTCAGGCCTGAAGCAGTGGTTTAGCCCTTCCCAGCTGGCATCCCTAGAATTAGGGTGACCATCTCCCCCTTCCTGGAGGGCTATGGGGCACAGAGGACTGTGCCTCCCCTGGGGAGGCAGGAGCAGAGCAGAGACACGTGGCAAGCCCAGGGCTGTTGTCAGGTGTGCCAGACCCTTTTCCTACCCCATTGCGTGGGGTTGTCAGGCCTGGCAGGAGATCTTGGGGATGGCGTTTGGATCCCTGGTGTTCGAGGGGTGCCAAATGGGGGGCTCGTCCTGGGCTAGTGAGGGGCTTCTTGCCCAGGCACCCTCCTTGAGTGTGAGGCTGTGTTTGGCAGTGGGGTCTCAGGATGCTGGGCAGGCAGGGCCTGTGCTGGAGGGCAGCAAGGTCACTGCCTGGGCTACTCCTGCTGCTGGCAGGGGAGAGGCAGCCTTTACCACAGCCAGCATCAGTGAAGGTCCCTCTCTAGGCTTCCTGACTGGCTCTGAGTCACCCCTCTCCCTGGGCAGGACTCTAGCAAGCAGGGCAGGTGTCTGCCTTCCTTTGTGGCTTCACCATCCCTACAGCAGCCTGCCCAGCTGCCACCCTGTCCTGGGGACAGGCACAGGAGATGACACGGGATGAAGGGGGTGAGGGTGAGCAGAAAGGTAGCAGAGCACTTACGTGTCTTCATGCTGATGGATTTGCCAAACCTGGCACTGATCCTCCCTCTGCCATCTACCAGCTCGGTGAACCTGGGACAGAAGAGCCATGAAGCTGAGGGGCCCTGCGGGTCCCCCAATCCATAACCATCCCTCAGTCTAGGGCTGGATGCAGGGTTCAGTGTGAGTCCTGGGCAGCGCAGGGGACCTGCTCACAGCAGAAGCATGACTGACTTGATCATATGTGCATCCAGACACAGGAGCTGGGAGAAAGGGCCAGCCACAGGTGGAAGGGCCAGGAGTGCTGGAGCAGTTCCTACCTGGGGGCTGGTGAAGGCTCCTCAGCTGCGTTGTGATCTGCTAGCAAGCGGAGCTCAGGCAGAAAAGCTGGAGGCAGCCTGTTGCGCAGGACCCGGGGGTGTCCAGCTTGGCTCCACCGTCTCTCCGGAGCCCCATCCCTCTGCACTGCAGACCAAAGGGTTAGACTCACAGTGGGAGGCAAGCCATGAGTCTGCATGGCAGCCCAGCTCCCAGCCAGTCCCCTTGTCCCCAGGATGCTGTTTAGAGCTGCCTGGGGATACATGTACACCCTCCACAAGGCTGGGCTGTGAGTGCCATTCCCAGTGAAGCATCTGCCCTCCCCTAACAGAGGCAGCATCCTGCAACCCCCACCTCCTGTTCCCAGAGCCTCCTGCAAGCACCCAATTCTGGGGCGGCAAGTCCCCATGAGCATAGAACTCTTGATCAACTAGCCTCCAAGCCCCTGCCCCACTGTGTTGTTAACACACTGCCTCTTGCTGCAGCAGAGTGAGCCTTGCTGCAGCCTTGGTGAGCTGGGCACTCACATGTGGTGACGTAGAGGTAGATGGGCTCACTGTGCACTTGGCCTTGCTCTGTGTTCTGCACAGCCGTGACAGACAGGCGGTACCGCTGCCCAGGGAGCAGGTCTCGCACCGTATAGGAAACAAGCTTCCCGTTGGGCACGTAGCGGCTCTTCACACTCTGAGCGGTGGTGACATTGATGATATACCCCTCGACGGCGCCGGCAGGTGGCTGCTCCCATGCCATGGACACGGATGTAGTGGTGACACGGGAGGCAGTGAGGTTTTGGGGGGGAAGAGGCCCTGGGGCAAGCAGCAGCAGGGAAGAAAAAAGGTCAGCACTCACATACTTGACTGTGACTGCCCTACTTGCTCATGTGCCACCCTGTAAGCACGCCCTGGCCAGCCCTCAGCCCGGCTCCAGCCATGCAACACACCAGCAGGAGACATTCAGTGCTGGGTCCCTGCCAAAGTGCACAGAGCCTCACTGCACCCTGGCACCTGGTCTGGCCCTCACCGCCCTCCAGCTGCCATACGCAGGGGAGCAATTTGGGCCTGTGCAGACTTCGTACGGGGCTGAGCTCATGCTGGTCCTGGGCAAGGAAAACCATCTGGCAGGGGAGGACAAGCCGCAGCCCTTCCTGCCGCTCCCCAAGGCTGCCTGCACAGCTCCTGCCCGCTGTGCTCGCCAGACACGCCGATGGCTTTTGCACCTTCCCCTCCCTGCAGCTTTCCTGCTGGCCACAAGCTGCAGCTGCCCTGCCCCTGCCAAGTCTCAGGGCCCCTGCAACTGCAGGGGGTGGCAATGATAACCCCACTCACTTGTCCATACGTGGAAGGGAGCCGTGGCCAGACTCTCCGAGAGGTGGTCTTCTGTCCCCAGGCCGCTCAGTGTTGTGACATGGACAATGTACTTCTCTCCTGGCTGCAGGTCCCTGTGGAGGAGGAAGGCAGGGTGGGCAGGGGTAAGCTGGGCAGGCTGGGAGGGCCAGCTGGCCCAGCGTCTGCCTGCTGCCCCACTCACAGGAAGGTGTACTTGGCCACGCTGCTGTTCAGCTCCACGGTGCGGTCTGCCAGGTCCCCCGGTTGGCGGATGGAGACACGCACCCTACTGACAGTGGAGTGCTTGAGCCGGTGGAGAGCCCATTGCACCGTGATGGCGCTGGCTGTCACATTCATGATCTCAAAGCCTTCCACCGGACGTGGTCCTGGCCGGAGCAAGCGGAGAGGGCTGAGGTCAGCCACTACTCATTGTGGGTCTCCCCATCTCTTCCCCACACCCCTGCAAGGGGAGTCCTGCCTGTCCCTCTGGGTTGACTTCCCAGCAGGAGCAGCGCAGCTGGACTGATGCTTTCCCATCCTCACCACTGCGGGCAGGTATCTGCCTGCCTGCAAGGCCTCATGCCATCCACTGCACCCCTGGGGCTGTCCTCTGGCCCCAGCACTACCCCTCAGCTCCAATGGGGCTGCAGTCCCTCAGCTTGGTCCTAAGCCCATCGTAAGGCCCAGCCACATACTAAGCCCAGTTCTCACTGCCCTGGCATCTGACCTTGGCTTGAAGCCTCCCAAGGTGTTGTGGCCAGGGGTGCAGGCTCCTGCCATGCCCAGTGTCATGCCTGCCTTCTGCCCTGGGCTTCACTCAGTCTCAACCCACTTCAGGGGATGTGGCCCATGGGCTTTCTCTCCACCATCCCCCTCTCATTAGAGGGCAGCGTTTCTAAGTCTAATCCCTTCCATCCTCAGTTTGCACTGGATTTCTACATCTGCCTGCCCTAGAAAGAGAACTGCAGCTGCTCTGCCTGCCTGTGCCCTCATAGAGGCATCACTGTGCGCCCTTTCCTCTGCCCTTGAGCACACGTCCCTGCCAGCCCCTGCCTTCTTGGCACATCCTCACACTGAGCCAGGCAGCATGGTGGGGTGGGAGACTCTCCTGCAGGGCTCACTGTAAGCAGAGATCACCCAGCCCCACTGCCTGGCTGGTATGGGGGCTTCTCCAGTTCAATCAAGCAGCACTGGGGACCCACACTACTCTGGGGCTGGTGACAAGGAGTAACCAGTGCAGCAGGCACAGCCTGGCCTTGGTGAACAGGATGCAGAAGCAGTCCCCACTGCTGGCTCCCTTACCAGCCCCTGGGCAGAAGCCCAGTGAGCCACAGGGGGTTCAGTCCCCTTTTCCTCATAGCAAAGGGAACATCAACTCTCTGTGCCCAAGTGCTTTCCAAAGGCCCCCCCATGTCTGCATTTTAGGATCTGCACCACCAAACCCAGCGGGGTTCCATACAGGCCCGGGCTGCGGCTGGAGCCGGTGGCACGGAGGAGGCAGCACAAGCCCCGGCGCCTGCGGGAGCTACGCGTGGTCACGACCTGATCCCCCTGGGGACACTACTCACTAGTGCGTGTGGTGAGCATGACGGGCCTGCTGATATCATTCTTGTTGTTCACGTTGCGTTTGACTGAAAAGACAGAAATATTGTAGGCTCTGCCGGAGGCTAGTGCCCGCAATTGGTGGGCAGAACGACTTCGGTCCACAAAATCTGTCCTGCGGTAAGAGCCGTCGAGGGATACGTACGTCACGGCGTAGCCGTCAATGAGTTGCCTGGCAGCTGCGTCCTCAGGTGGGTGCCAAGAAATCAACACACCAGTGTCCTCCACCCTTTCCACCTTTAATGAGGTTGGTGGCAGCAATTCTTCAGGGTGTGGGCAAAAGCAAAGGGGAGAGGTAACGCCATGAATCTTTAGAGAACAGACCCCAGCAGCAAGAGGCAGGAGCAGCAGCGATGGAGCATGGGGCCCTTGCTCTCTCCCTTGGCACACCCGGCAGGGGCCCTGCAGGCACCAGCTGCCGCCTGCTCAGCGGGCGCAGGAGCAGCGCCAGGAGCGCTCCCAGCCACTGCGACACGGCGGCACGGCGCTTGCCACCGCCTGCCAGGCCGATGGCACCGGCGAGACGGGGCGCGGGGCGCCGGGAGGCTGGTACCGGCAGCGAGAGGCCTCCCTCGAACCCCTCAGCCGCCCCTGCTGCGGGATCGCCACTGCTGCAGGAGGCCGGGCAAACCTGTCCCCGGCGTCCTCACGCCAAGCCCGGTGTCCGCAGCAGCGGCTCAGCGCCCTCCCGTGGCACCGGCGCGGCCTGGGCTGCCCCCCACAGAGGCACAGCCGCAGCCCTGCCCGCCTCAAGGAGAGCGGCTGGTCCCCGATGGCGTCGAGCCCCGCACGGGCAGCGGCCACTGCCGGGCCGGTGTCGAGCCCCGCGCACGTCCTGGTGCCGCTGCTGAGGGCCTTTACCTTTCTCGCAGCTCTTGCCTGTGTAGCTGACTTTGCAGGTGCAGCTGTGCGTGCCGTTGCCGGGCAGGCAGTAGCCTCTGCTCCCGCAGGGACTGGAGAAGCACGGGTCGCTGGCTGCGGAGGTACCACGGCGGTGGCGTTAGCGGTGGGCAGCCGGCCATCGGCCGCCCTGCACCGAGCTGCTCATTCCCACCTCACCTGTCTCGCAGTGGTAGCCAAAGAAACCCTCCGGGCACACGCAGAGGTAGGAGCCCCTGTAGCTCTCACACTCCCCTCCATTCTGGCAAGGGCCTGACTCACAGGCATCCACTTCTGGAGATGGGAGAAGGATGGTGGTGAGCAGGGGGGCCCCAGCATGGCAGCAGCCAGGCAATGGCCTCCCAGGGGACAGCAGGATGGACGTGCGGGGCTCAGCACAGCCACTTTGGATGCAGAATCCCACCCAAGTGCCATGGTGGCCACGTTCCCTGGCAGGGGTGGATGCCTTCAAAAGGGGATCCGTCACCAGCAGACATCTTGTCCTTTGCTCCTTCCCCACCAGAGCAGTTTCAGCTCTGCCCCTGCAACCACAGGCAAGGAGGCACAATAGGCAGCGAGCGCCTAGTGTAATGGCTTGGGGACAGGGTGCCCAAGATGGCAACCAGTACAGGTCCTGACTGTGTCCCAGTGCCCACAGCCCAGCCTCCCACTAGAAGTGCAAGTCCCTACCTGTCTCACACTGGGTCCCCACAAAGCCCTCGGGACAGTAGCAAGTGAAGGATGCAGGGAGGTCCTGGCAGGTCCCACCATTCTTGCAGGGCTCTGACTGGCATTCATCAGTATCTAGGGAGTGAAGAAAGGCACCAGCTCAGCACAAAGACAGGGCCAGCAGCAGGGGACGAGGAGACCTGGAGAGGCAGCGCCTGCCCTGCAGGGTGCAGACCCTCCCCACATCACTTGCTACCCCAAGCCCACCAGACAAGAACAGCCCTGCTCCCGGAGCCATCAGGAGCCCACTACCCCATGTCTGCCCCTGTACGGGGGCTGCAGTGGGAGCAGGGCATGGGGACATGTCCTCAGGGACACCCGGTACGGCTGGCAGCCTGGGGCTGGGCCAAGAGGTCCCATAAGGTGCCTGCAGCATGTGCCCTCCTCTGATCCCCAGCAGGCATCCCACCTCTTCCCACTACCATCCTCTCCTAAGCAGGGCTAGAGCTGCCTGCCGTAGAGTCCCACCAGACCTTTCACTATCTGTTATCTCCTTCAGCCAGTGTCCACATGCGACCATGACCATGTGCATACACAGGAGCACAGCATGACTTCAAGCTGCTTCTTCCCCCCACCCCGTCCCACCCCGGCCAATAGCTTTAAAGCCACAGGGACACTTCCCACCCAGATCCCAAGATCTGGGGCTTCTCTGCATGGGCTTAACACGCATAAAGGTAAGTCAGTGCCCTATCAGTGATGGGGATGCCCATGCAGAATCCATTAGTAGGGGAGACACAAGTAGTAAATGTGCCCTCACAGCCCTGCCTGCTCCTCCAGCTGGCTGGGAGCAGCATGCAGCAGCCCTGGAGTGTACCTGGCATGGTCTCTTACCTGACTCACAACGCTGGCCGGTGTAACCTGGCTCACACAAGCACAGGAACTCAGCAATGCGGTCCTTGCACTGACCACCATTCAGACAGGGCTGGGACTGGCACTCATTGATCTCTGCAGGTATTTGTGCAGGGGAGAGACAAGGTAAGGGACATGAGCACTGAGGAGGGGTCCCCGGGGGGATCTGTCTGCAGACACAGACAGGGGAGGACCAGAGTACATGCCCTGGAGCCACCAAGTCATGGCCACAGCCCACTGGGACAGTGCCCCAGCGCTCAGCTGCTCCCCAGCTCTCCTCACCATTGCATTCAGGGGGGTCACTCCAGACACCCGGTGAGTGGCAGACGCGAGGGTGGTTGTGCTGGCTGAGGGTGTAGCCCAGCTCACACCGGTATTCAGCCACAGAGCCCACCTTGGTGGAGTTGAAAGACACCTGGGCGTGCTTCACCTCACTGGGAATGCCACAGTCAACCACTGGGGAGAGATGGGGGTGTTGAGCTGGACCTGGAGAGGCACCCCGAGCCCCCGACTGGCAGGGGCAGCACAGAGCCCTTACCAGTCTGGCAGTGCTTCCCTATATAGCCCATGGGGCACGTGCAAGCATAGCCCTCGCCAAGGTCCTCACAGGTAGCACCGTTCTCACAGGGGCTAAGGAAGCACGGGGAGGGCACTAGAAGAAGAACAAAGAGTGACTGCTGTGGGGCTGGTAGAGCCCAGAAACAAGAGCCCCCTCCCTTCCCCCCCCCCCAGCAGGGTACAAGGGAGATCCAAAGTGCTTCAAATTACAGGGAAGGGTATTCAGAGCAAGCAGTGAGGCTTGCTTGTTTCTGCCACCACCTCCCCAGGCATCCCCCGGCACTGGCACACCCTGCTCACACCTACCAATCTCGCAGTGCCGGCCAGCGTAGCCTGGGGGACAGTCGCACTTGTACTTGCCAATGTAGTGGAAGCAGGTGCCCCCGTTCTGGCAGGGCCCCGAGGCACAGGGGTCCGGCTTACCTGGGGGCAGAGGGCAGGTGGGAGCTGAGCAGTGAGCGGGACAACTGCCTCACGTCCCGGGCGGGGGGCAGGAGGCCGTACCGATCTCACAGTGCTTCCCGGTGAAGCGGTAGGGGCAGGAGCAGTGGTACTCGCCATCTGCCTCCCTGCAGGTGCCCCCGTTGCGACAGGGTCCCGTGCTGCAGAGCCGTGGCTTGGCTGCAGAGAACACCAAGAGCAAGGGGTCACCCACTGCTGCCCACATCCTGAAGGCCACTGCTTCCCACCAAACCCCTCGCTGCAGGAACACCGAGTGCACCCAGGCCTCCCCAGCACCGCAGAATAACCCCGTGCGGAACTAGATGATCTTAAGGTCCTTTCCTACCCTAACCATGCTATGATTCTGTGCCAGGACCTAAGGAGGCCACAGACATGTGATGCCAGGACACTGGCAGCTCCTCCTGAGGCCCAAAGCTCAAGCATGCAAAAACACCTCCAGCATGATGGTGTTGTGCAGGAAACAAAACCGGATCAGCTGCTGTGACTGTCAGGCCATGAAAGCAGACATGCAATCTTCCCTCCACGTGTGGGGTGGGATACACTTCCAGCTGCAGCTCAGCAAGCAGCCACTCTTCTCCCACCCCCTGCCAGATCCTGGGGCCAGCAGAGAGTTCCATGCAGGTACCTTTCTCACAGTGCTTGCCAAGGAAGCCTCGAGGGCACTCGCAGGTGTACGAGTCATCATGAACCTCGCAGGACCCCCCATTCAGGCAGGGCTCCGAGTCACAGGGGGATGGCATTGCTGCAAAGCCAAACACAGGGCATCAATGAGGATGTAGGACCAGCAGTATGAGGGCTGCTCCCCAGCTGATGACAGTATTCCCTGCTCACGTTCCCCGGCCCCATCTGTGTCCCTTCCCAGGGCTGGTTCCACGTCCCCACAGAGGAGACTCACTGTGGTTGGTGCCGTAGTCAGTGTGGCAGACGCAGAGGTAGCTCCCACCATACTCCATGCAGTACCCACCATCCGGACACTGCGTGTTCATGTTGCACGGGGTGGTGGTGACTTCTGCAAGCACACGGACAGCACCAGCTTCCGTCAGCTGGTGGCAGGACACCCAGCTGGCTGCCTGGCCAGAAATGGGGGGGGTCTCCTAATTTTGCCAGGTCTGAAGAGATGGGAGGGACCCTCTGTACCCCTCCACAGACCATGCAAACAGCACGGGCCAGCCTGGATGCCCAGTGAGATTCAGAGCAGGAGCGCACTAAGGCTGTGGTTCCCATCCCGCCCAGGAAAGCCAGCTGGGACAAAGGGCTGGGAGAGGCACAACTCAAAGGGGAGTGTTGGAGATGGAAGTGTTGCCTCCTCACCAGGGACAATGTTTCTAGGCTCAAATTCAGGGCATACCCCTGGCACCATGCTAGGCTCAGGCATGGGCAGAGTTGCTCCTTGTTTGACAACAGCCTGCCTGGCTCAAGCATCCTGGAGAGGGAGCAAACGTAGCAAGTGAGAAGCCTTCACCTACCGAATTCACAGAGGAGACCAAAAAACCCAGGCAGGCACTGGCAGATGGTGACATTCCCCTCTAGACAACTGCCTCCATTGCGACACTCGCAGCCCTCTGAGAGCTCTGCAAGAGAGAAGATGGGAGCTTCCCAGGACCCCTCTCCCTTGTGGGGCTGCGACAGCCAAGCAGCCTTGCTGGATGCCATCCATGGGGGAAGCTCAGGTGGGTGGCAACTACGAACCCCCCCAGACACCCAGGCACAGCCTCCTTCAGTGGGACGGACCCACTGTTCAGTCCAGGAGCACCAAACAGGTTCTCAGGGGCTGCTGCTTCTCCCTCTTAGGAATGTGAGGGCTCCCCTAGAGATGCCAAACCCCACTGGAGAGACTCCCCCTCATACTCACTGTCTCGACAGTCCTGTCCAGTGTAGCCCTCCCGGCACTCACAGAAGTAGCCCTGCTCCGTCTCCAGGCAGCTGCCCGCATTCTGGCAGGGTTGGGAGAGGCAGGCGCCAGGCATGCGGGGCCCGCCTGCAGGGAAGAGGGAGGCTGAGCTAGAGCCATCCCAGCGCGGGGCTGGAACACGCTCTGCCCCAGAGGAGCCAGGTCTGAACTGGTCCATGCCGAAGACCCCACCACAGCTGAGCAGCACTGCTGGAAGGAGTTCCCTCCCCTGCATCACCACAACCCCTGCACACACGGAATCATAGAATCAGCTAGGATGGAAAAGACCTTTAAGATCATCAAGTCCAACCTTTACCCCAGGACTGCCAAGTCCGCCACTAAACCTCGTCATTAAGGGCCTCTTCTGCATGTTTTTGAATGCTTCCAGGGACAGTGATTCCACCACTTCCCTGGGCAGCCTGTTCACCCTTTCAGTGAAGAAATCTTTCCATTCTGTAAGTCACATGCTGCCTGCCAGCTTTCGGCAGTGCCTATGGCTGATGCAGCCCCTTTTCAGCAATTTGCCCTTCCCACCCAGCTCCCCAAGAAACAGCTCCCATGGCAGGCTGGGCAAGCTGCGCCTCTGCTCACCGTACTGGCAGTTGTTGCCATAATAACCCGGGGAGCACGTGCAGATGTAGCGGCCCGGGCGGATGTAGTTGCATGTCTGCCGGTTTCGGCAGCTCCGGTCCTCACAGACAGATGAGTCTGGGCAGGGGGAAAGCAAGTGAGCAAGCGATGAGCAGAGCCCAGCCCTGGGAAAAGGGCCGTGATGGCCCAGCTGAGCACTGGGGACACAGTCCCTGGCACGGGTCATCCTGTGGTGCAGGGTGCAGGAGCAGGCACCTGTCTCGCAGCGCTGTCCCACAAAGGGCTCCAGACACATACAGGTGTAGTTATCGACCAGGTCGACACAGTGCCCACCATTCAGGCATGGGCTGGACTCACACTCGTTCAGCTCTGCAAGGAGAGGTCAAGAGGGGCGGTTAGGTGCAGGTACAGCCGGTTCACCCACTGCCTCCCATCCTGAGCACTCCCCTTCCAAAACTCCAGCTGGGGCTGAAGTATGGTGGGAAAGCAGTTTGCTAAGGCGTGAGGTGCCCCCATTTCCTCCCCATGCCACGGACCTGTCTGGCAGTCTGCCCCTGTGTACCCCGGCTGGCACGAGCACACTGCTGTCCCATTCACTGCCTGGCACGTCCCGCCGTTGTGGCACACTTTGCTCTCACATGGCAGCTCTTCTGAAGGGGAACACCAAGAAAAGAAAAGAAAAGAGGGGGGATCAACCCAGGCACAGGACTGGCACACGCCTCTGCACACACAGCGATGCTGGGGCTGGGCAGAGGGTGTAGCTTGGAGCCACCAATGCACCCTCTGGCAGGAGAGAGTGGTCATGTCCCAGCCCCGGCTCTTCCCAAAACCTTCCTTGGGCAGCTCAGCCCCTCCATCCCCCTGCACCTCTTGGATGCCAGCATGCCGGGCTGGGAATTCCTCCCGCCCTTCCTCGAAAGTCAACTCCCTGCTCGCCTTCTCCACCAGTGCAGAGGCTTGCTGGGAGCCAAACATTTTGGCAGCATTTCCACTGGGGGATGGAGGCCAGCAGCAGGAGAAACCAGCCCCACAGCCCCGTCAGGGACCGGGAGAGTCCCCACTGGCTTCAGGGGGCTCAGGACCGCAGCATCGCCTGCAAAAGCAGGGCCTCCAAGACTTCTGTTTAACACTAACTGCCAGCTTTCCTCACTGAAGGAGCGGCGGGCGGCAGGGAGAGGTGCTGGTGGCAGCACTCAGCTGGGCCCTCAGCAGTGTGCACTGCCAGGGGCAGGAAGGGCTTGTGGCCAGAGCAAAGGTTCCTTTGCCTGCAGCATGCTGAAATCCAAGCTGGCTGTTGCACGCTGCTGCAGGAACCCCAGTCCGAAGAGCAGCCGCGCTCCCCAAGCCTGGTCTTAGCTCTTCAAGCACAGCAAAGAGCCAGCTCTGCCGCGCTGGTGGCCCCGTGCTCACCGGTCTCACAGTTGGCACCTCTGAAGCCCAGTGGGCACATGCAGCTGAAGTTGCCAGCACCGTTGAGGCACGTGGCTCCGTTCTGACATGGGTTGGAGAGACACTCGTCCACATCTGAAACACAGTCCCACATGGGGCAGGAGTTCAGAGCAGGGACAGAACAGGAACACAGAGACTGCCAGCACCCAGCAGTGACACCAGGAATGAATCCTGCTTCCTGCAGCAAAGCGCCGGGAGCTCGATCAGGACCCGCACTCACCGACATGGCACCTCTTCCCGGTAAAGCCAGCCAGGCAGGAGCAGGTGTAGGAGGGGTTCCCTGTGATGCAGTCCTCAATACACTTCCCCCCATTCAGGCAGGGCCGCAGTGTGAGGCAGACAGAGGCTGTGGGGACAGGTGGTGGCCCCGCGTCAGCCTGCATGTCGGCACAGCTCACCCGCCGCCTTCCAGCCACACCAGCACCAGGGGCTGTCCCTGCACCCACCCGGCTCCCCGGAGCGCTCAGGGAGCCCACGGGGGCTGCCTGCCTCACAGCAGGGTAGGGTTCACTCCTCACGGGCTCCCCTGGGACACAGTGGGCAGTTTTAATTCCTCCCATGGGAGGGGAAAAGGCTGCACAGGGTCAGCCCCTCAGGCTGGAGGCACGTGGACATGCCCTTTCTTATCACCCAGGGCAGAGGGAAAAGGGTATGGGAGAGCCCATCTATAGCAAACCCACTAACACGCGAGACACACACAGAGCAAGTGTGGGAAAGGGGATGTGTCAGGCCCCCTGGGGTGGGGAGCATGGCCCAGCCCTTGTGCCCCAGCTTTCCCAGCCTCCTGAGACTCATGGAGGCATGCATCCCTCAAGGGTGCCGGCCCCTCATGCCCTCCTCTGCCTGCAGCAGGCTGGTGGCGTTGCGCTGTGTGTTGTCACCTTCTTCCCAGCCTCCCTTATCACTCCCCACAAGCTCTTTTCATCTCAAAAGTCTTCCTCCCCTCCCCATTTGCTCTCCCAGCCCCTTCCCAGTCCCGGGGCACCCATGGGTGCCATCCCCAGCCATGGCAGGTGCTGAGGAGGGTCCCCCCCATGGCTGCCTCCCCTCCCTCCCCAAGTACTTTGAGCTGCCTCCTCTACCCCATAGAGGTGGGGGTTTGAGGCAGGGAAAAGACAGGGCTGGAGAACAGTGTGGGGTTGGGTTGGGAGTTAAATAAACCTAACTGCTGTCCTCTTACTTGTATTGCTGCAGCCCCCCACTTGCACCTGGGCATCATCGATTCTGAACACCCAGCGCCCGGGGATACCCACATTTGTCGTCATCTCCACGTCAGCGATGTCATCAGTGCGGGATCCAGGGATGTTGAAGTAGCGCTTTCCATCACCGGCGTTAAAACCTGCCTGGGAGGACAAGGGCAGAGGGTAAAGAGATATCACTAGCGCAGAGGGGAAGGCAGCTGGAGCACAAAGGCTTGTTTGCCTGCCACTCAACACTGCCAGCAGCACTGCTCGGACCGGCTGACCCCTTCCACACAGCACCAGCCAGCACTCAGCCCTGTCCATGTGCCAGGATGACGGCCAACACGATGGGGCAAAGCAGCCATGCTGCCCACTCAGACCCACCCCTGGGATTCAAAACCCATCCACTTCCTCTCCACCTGCAGCATCCTGCCTGCTGCAGGCTGGCAGGCAGGGAGCCAAGCACGGATCAACTGCCAGTAAATTCACACGTCCGAATGGGTACTGGGGTTTTTGCGGGTGGGGGATTGGTTTTTTTTCTCCTTAAACACAACAACGAACACAAGGATGAAATATAAATACAAGTGAAAGCTGTGCTGGCGGTGGCAGCTGCTCTTAAAGGCTGCGGTTAGGAAGGAAAAGGGACTACAAGGCAGCAGCCAAGGCAAAGACCTGTGGTTTCAGGATTACAAAGCCCCCTGTATGGTCTCAGCTTTGGAAGCCTGAGCACACACGGATATTCAACAACTTAAAGAAAAGAAAAAATGCCAGGGGAGGCTATCCACGTCCAAAAAACCCAAACCAGGAGCCGCAAGCTCTTGGGGCAGATGTGCTACCTGGGCACCCTGGGACCACGTTTGCCACTTACCTGTGCTGCAATGCCGCCGAGCCCGGCAAAGTCCCCCCCACTGCTGGCGTGCATACCCGTGGTCCAGGTGATGGACTCATAGTTGAAGATGGTGAAGGAGAGCTTGCCATCTGTGATGAGGACAATCTGGAAAGTGTTTACCTGCAGGACGGAAGGGAAGAGCAGTGAGCAGGCGGGAGTGAAGCAGGCAAACCAGTGAGAAGATAATGAGATGATGGAAAAAGCATTTAGTAAAGGGGTGTTTCTCTGAGCCTCAGTCCTCCTCTGCTAGAAAGGGTAGTTGGGTTGGTCGCCCAGCACCCCAGCCAGCAGGAAAAGGGAAATGTGGTTACCAGGCCTCTGGAAGAAAGGCACCAAACCCTGTCTGCGACCAGCTCCTCGTACTCAAAATGGGGGATGCTGGCGATTGGCAGCCTTCAGGCAACACAGAAAGGAAGGTTTGGTTTTGCCAGCCTAGCACTGCTCCATTATGGCAAAGCGTTGCAAGGGAGCTTCTGGGGATGGGCTTAGCCCTGCTGACAGGAGCACCGCTGCCACGGAAAGCATCAAAGCTCTGTTGGGATTCTCCTTTTAAAGAAACTCTACCCCTAAACTCATGGTTCCTTTGCCCCAGCTACCCACCGGTGAAAATGAGTTGCCCCCGAAGAAGGTCACTCGGTACCAGGTGGCGATGAAGACCCACTGCGCGGAAAACCCTGGGAACTCGGGGAAATACTGTGCGATGTCCCTGCTCGCTCTCTCCAGGATGGGCTGCTCTGTGCTCTCCCGGTAGTACACATCGCCTGCCCGCCGGTTGTCCACGTCTGCCCAGAAAGCAGCAACCACACGCCGGTCCTTGGAGATGGGAAAGGCCACCGGCGTGAACTGGGAGACCTCCTTCAGGAATGAGATGATCCCGTTATTGTTCACCTGGGGAGAGGGAAGGAAAGAAACGGGTGGCCATGGTTGATTCCTGCCAGCGGAATGTATTAAAGGCACTTTCCATTTCACCTTTCTTCCCACCCCCCTTTCCACAAATATTGGAGAGCTTCCCCTTCCTGCCCTTGGAAGCAGAGTTGTGCCCCGGCGCCCACGGCCCCCCGCTTGCTGGAGTGTGGCTACGGGGAGGCAGCCACCCGAACAAACCAGCCCTGTTCTCCACTGCGCCCAGGCCAGGGGAAGGGGGAAACAGCTGAGAAAACTGCAGCGGCCCCAGCGCTTTAAACAAACAGTGCCCAGCGAGCTCGGCCAGCTCACGGCAGCACTCGTGGTGGGGACCTGGGGCTGCCTCGCCTGCTCTCTAAGGGCTGACACGCAGCCTGTGGGCCTGCAGTCTTTGGTTCAGCATTGTTGCCACCCTCCTGGCCAGGAAGTCACCGGCCTGGGATAGGGGAAAGCCTTGCCAGCCAGTAATCCATCTGCTGGCATGTGTGGCACTGGGTGAGCTAACGGGGTCATAGTCCCCAGATGACCAAGTGCATCCCATGAAAAGCCCCCAGTGCAGGCTGCTGTTGCTAAAGCAGGAGATACCAGACACCCCAAGGCAAGCTACTTGGAGCTCCAAGCCCTTCCCAGCAGTAATTAACGGGGATAATTAGGGTCCTAGGATGCCTAGCCTAGAGATGCATGGCAGGGGCAGCCCTCAGCCCAGGGAAGGAAGCTGGAGACAGTGAATGCAGCTGCCTAAAGTGCTACCCTCTGGCTTGGGGATACAGCAGGAGCAAGGAAGGGGAGGGAAAACTCCTGCCTGCATTGTTGCCTGAGCAGGCAGGGAGGGAGCAAGGATCAAAGGAAAACACTCTTGTCCTCAGGCTCCAAATTCCCCTGAGGAGACCTTGCCAGCAGTGGCAACCACAGCGGGGCCAGGAGCTTCCAGCCGCTCCTCTTCCGTGCCCAGGGTGCTGCCGGCAAGCGACAGCAGCACAGACAGGAGCTCAGGCCCCCAGCTGAGCCCCCCAGCATGTAATACCGGCTCCAGCAACACCAACCCAGCAATCCCCTGGGCGGCAGGGTGCGAAGGCGAGGAGGGGAAGTCACGGAGCAGGCAAGAAGCCCTTGAGCAGAGAGAGCAGCCCTGGCATGCAGCAGGCAGCAGTGTCACGCTCACATGTTGACAAGGACTTGGGAGCCAGTGTCCTGCCAGGAGCCATGCGGAAGCCAGCATGCCACCTGGCAGGGGCAGGCTGGGATGGCATCCTGCAGGCCCTGGGAAGGTCCCCAGCCCCTCTGTGTGAACACGGGGCAGTCCTTGCTGTGACTAAGGGGAAGAGGATTCCTGTTTCCCAAAGCCTCCGTAACCCCACGGTGTCCGCGGAGGAACATTCTTCCCCTGATTAAAGCAAGATGGGAGAGAGCTGGAGCCAAGAAGGGCTTTTTTTTTGTTGTTGTTGTTGCTGGTTTTTGCAAAGGAGGAGGGGATGGTTGGAGGCAGCCCTTAAGAACAGAGGTTTCCAGGTGAGCACAGTACCAGGCCAGTTCCCCCAGCACAGAAGCCCCTTAGGGAGGAACAGCCCTGTCACACAGACCCCATGCCCAGTGAGCTGGCCCTGCAGAGCCAGGGGGTATTTGTTCCGGGGAGGTGGACACACTGCCCTCTGAGCCCTGCAGCCCCTCCAAGTCCCAGAGCAGTGCTTAGACCCTGTATGGGACAGCCATCACTTCCCCTGGTTTCTTCCAACCTCTTCTTCCCTTCCACCGTGGCTCAAGCCCCAAGCCCAGGTCCCTCCCACCCAATGGCAGGGCTAATGCCTTTATTAGTGGAAAAAACCCCAAACCACTGCCGGCAAGGACCAAGGGCCTCCGGTGCTTAGCCGAGACAGTGGGACAGTACATGAGCGCACGTCCAAGGTGATGCTCAGCCCCTCCTCAGCCAGCTGGGTCAGGACTATCGGTCAGCCCAGAGCAAACCATGAAGAAGAGAAGGGACCAGGACACCCGCGGATTCACTGCTCCAGGTGGGAGCTGACACGGGGAGCACAGACCCCACTCCATGACACAAGGCAGGCGCTCAGAGCCAGTGCTGACCAAAAGGCTCCAGGGTCAACCTGGAGCCGATGGCCACAGCTGCAGGGGACATGATGGGCCAGGCGTGACTTGACCTCTCTGGCCACTGTCTCCTCGAGGTGGCAGAGCTCCAAGCAGCGTGTCCGACCCAGTGGGCACAGGGAGGAGAGGAAAGGGAGCAGGATGTGCCGAGTGGCCAGCCAAGCCCCGCTGCAGTACAACTCAAAGGGCAGCTGTATATTCTGCATCGCACTGGGAGCCTTGCCATCACCTCCTCCCAGCGAGGGCCACGGCACACTGGCTCTTGTCCCACAGGATCTCCCCTGCTCTCAGTACACTGTTATTCCTCTGATGCTCCAAGTTAAACGGGGACCACCCAGCCATGGAAACTCAGATGCACTCGGATCCACCCGAGTGGGACAGTGAGGAAATAAAAGGAAATAAGAGGAGGAAATAGGAGGCCCCTGGGAGGACTCCTCGGTACTCACGTAGAGGCCGGTGTGCCCCGCCCCGAAAAAGGGGAAGGGGACAGAGAGGGGCCGTAATTCGGAGCCGCCGTCGTCCTGCTTCCTTGTGGCGGCGTCGCCCTCGGCGGGCCCGAAGGGGTAGAAGTCCGCCAGCGGCACCACGCCGCCCGCCCGCAGCAGCAGCCACTCGCCCAGGGCCACCAGCACGGCCCAGCCCGCCAGGCCCCGCATGGCCGCCGGGGACCCGCCGCTCGCCTGCTCACGCCGGCACCGGCCACCGCGGCATGGCGGGGCAGGAGGAGCGCGTCCGTCCGCGGAAACGGGGCTCGCAGCTGCCGGCGGCCGCTGCCCGGAGCGCAGCGCTGCGGGGCTGGGGCGCGGAGCCGGCGGCTCGGGAGCGCTCGGCCGCTGCAGCTCCGAGCGCCGCTGCCGCGCCGGGCGCCTTCACCCCTCCAGCCCCGCCCCACGAAGGGGGTTGATTTGCATATCCCGGGGCGGGCAGCCAATGGGTGCTCTGCGCGCCGGGAGGGCGGTGGCAGGGGGCGGGTTATGCAAATGTGACGGGGGGGTCCCCACGAGGGGCTGCGGTCCCTCGGCGCGGAGCTGCGGCGGAGCGGGGACCCCACGCGGGGACCCCCGTCGCGCTCCCTCCTCCCAGGCCGCCGGCGGAGGGACCCCCGGCAGCCCCATGCCCTACAAGAGGAGCAGTGGGGATGGACACGCCGGGTGCAGAACCCCCCTCCGAGGATCCACGTCCCCCGGCAGCAGCTGAGCAGCGGGTCCCCTCTGCTTCCTTAAAACAGGAGCTGGAAGGGGGAAAATGTGGAAGAGGGGAAAAAAAAGCGTTGTATGCTTTCTTCTTTTTTCCTTCTTTTTTCCCTTTTTTTTTTTTTTTTTTTTTCAGGTGCTAAAAATATTATCAGGAAATTCTTTTCAGGAATGCCATGTTTTAAGTTACGCTCCAGGCTCAAGGGCCTCTTTGTTTCCACTGGAGAAAAATAAAGAAACAACACACCCACCCCACATCTATCACCAGCAAATGGTTTTATCAAGCCAGAGTTCCCACAAAACTGTGGGGCTGCCCCCTGGGAGACCCCAATGAAAAGCATCACTGGGTTTGATCATTAATTCATAGTTAATCATGGGTGCTACTGCTGGGCAGGTGTTGGGCTGAGGAATCGAGTCCAGAGGGGAAAGGGGGATGCTCAGTGCCCCATCCGCTTCCCCTCCCACCTCCTGGTGCCCAAACAGCCCATCCCGCAGCAGGAGCAACCAGGGTGCGCAGGTACAGCCAGGGAGCGGGGAATACGGGGGAGAACTCCATCATTCAGCGCTATATGAGGTTCTGGGAAAACCGCAGAAAGCTGTCGCCTGCCCCTGGTTGCTGGGATGGTGTCAGAATCCATTCCCTGGCTCCAGAGGTTTTCCGTGTTATTCCACACCCCTGCTGTATAAATATCCTCTTCTGTAACAATTGCAAGGTACAAATTGAAAAGGACCCAAGGAACAAATTATGTAAAGAGTAAAAAGCAGCAAAGCAGTGGGGCTGGGCTAGGACCAGCCGTGGACACTGGCATGGAACGTTTGCCTCACCAAGGGGACCAGCTCTGCCACTGGTGTGAGGGAGCTTCCAAAATCCTTTCGCGGTGCTGCTGGCTGCCGGGATCATCACCTCTCTGTACAGCAGGGGAACTGAAGCATGGGGGTGGGAGGCCAAGAGTGGGCCTGGGCACAGGGGGCACCTTGCAGTCGTCAGGGATGCAGCACCCAGGGCAAAGCTGCAGGGCTTTGAAACACCCACGGGGCAGCTCTGCACTTCTGGTCCCCCACAGCACCAGGATGTGCTCCCTCCTGGAGTGGTCCTTAAAGCCAGACTCTAAGATCTGCCCAACCCTTTGAGATGCCAGAGGCACCTCAGCCGGCTCCATCGTGCTGGCAGTCAAGCCCCGCTGCTAAACATAGCGAGGTGTCCCTGTCCCTTTAAAAATCTCCTGGAAGAAAATGTTAAGAGGAAAAAAAAAAGAGGGGGAAAAAAAAGAAAAGCTAAATCCAAAATAAATAAACGGCCACATCCGGATTTCTCCCCTGAGACACTAATAAAGGCTTTATGAGTTTGATATGAATTACCCTCCCTGGCCATTTACAGCTGATCTTCTGGAAGGCATTAGGCTGCTCTCCCCTTCCCTGGCCCGGCGGATGCTGGAGCGGGGAACACAGTGGGGGCACCACCACCCCTTCCATACAGCCCATCTGAGACCCATCTCTTTTAGGGAGCAACTGGAGGCTTCCAAAAAACTGGAGGCTTTCCCAGCCCTGCCGTGCCATGCCATGCCCCCCTGCAAGCCCAGCTCCCAAAGAACATGGGGACATGGTGGTACCAACCTGACCCCTGTCACAAGCATCCCCACAGGGGCCAACCCTGGGTTCCTGCCAGTGGGCTTTCCCTCCAGGGATAGGCAGGGCAGGCAGCAGCCGCCCTGAGTGTGAGGAAAGGATTTTCTTCCAGGCAGGCTGTGCATGGGAAAGCAGTGCTATGCTCCCCCTGCGCCGTCCCAGTCCAGCTCCCTGGGACGTTAAATTGAAAGCAGCAAACCGAGTGGGGAAAACAGCTGTGGGCCCCGGCCAGCAGCCATTTCCTCTGGGCCAGGAGCTGGAGCCGGTGAGAAGCCGGGCTCTGTGCTGGGAAGGCTGGGAGGAGCGCAGCGGGAAACAGACCTTTCCCTGCACCATCTGGCCAAGCTCCGGCCACCGCCACCATTGCCTGCTCCTTCTTCAGGAGCAAATGCCCCTTTCCTCTGCCTGCAGCTGCTTTTAGGGTGCTCAGCTTTTTTGGTTGCCTCCAAAATGGATCCGGGCCCACCCCAGGGTGTGGGGTTGGTGAGGCTGTGATGCTGGGCTGGGACTGTGCAGGTCCAGGGTCATCCCAGGCTTCCCTTGCCCTTGCTGGCATCCACAGCCAGTGACGCTCCTCAGCAAAACACCTCGGTGTGGGTCGCAGGAGCATTTGGACCTAGTGCTTCCTTTTGGTCTGTGTAGGTACCTGGGCAAGCGGGTTGGGGAGGCCAGTGGGCACCAGGCACGCTGCAGTGCAAGCTCTCACACTGCAAAGCTGCCCTGGAGGGGCAGGCGGATGTCCCCTCCAGGAGTGAGGGATGGAGGCAGAGGCCCTTCAACTGACCCTAAGCCTGTGCTTCCTCAGCATCACAGCACCGGGGTCTCCCGCTGCTTCCCATGAAAGGCAGCCCTGGAATGAGCACAGAGCCCTACCCACACCCTCCCCCCAGCCAGGCCCCCCGCGTTTTCGATGGGGAATGTGTGGAAAGGACCAGGGGGAGCTATTAATGATCCAGAGAGCGTTCAGCACGGATGCTTTCGGGCGGAGGGGCCTGCAGGTCAGCACATGGTTTGGATTTGGCCTTCCCCCTCCCTTCAGCTAATTAGGCTGAGCACAAGAGAGCATTCCCAACGGATGCCGAACACGTGCGCGGCACAAGCATCACCTCCTGCGGGGGTGAGGGGGTGAAGAAGGCTCCCGGGGGTGCGTGAAGCAGCCAGGTACCCCAGGGAGGTACATGGGAATTTGGATGCGGAGGGAGGGAAGGAGGTTTTAATGAAGGGGTTTGAACTCGTTGTCTGGCCTGGGTTCAAAGAATGCAAGAGCAGGAATCACGCGCATAAATGCGGGTGGTGGGAAGGGGCTGGCGGGCGGCCAGCAGGACCGAGGTTTACTGCAGCACAGGGCTCCTGCTCTCCCTGCGCTGCCCGAGCCCGCAGTGGTGCCCGCCTCTGCCCTCCGGCTCTGCAGGGCCACGGGAAAAGGGGGATCCCTTCCTCTCTTGCACCCCCTTACCTCTCCCCAGTACCCAGAGACACCCTCAAACTGTGTGGTGGGGTCACCTGGGGGGCTGTGTGTTGGCTGTGTTATAGCCAAAAGGTCACCACCAGGTGACAACTGTGTCCCCTACCTTGCTCCAGCCATGAGAGCCCCAGGCAAGCAGAAGGAAAACAGGGCTGGGGGCTCCAGGAGCTGCCATTTTCAGGCTGTTCCCTGTCTCTTTGTGGAGCAGCAGCTTGCAGCTTCTTGGTGATGCTGGAGGGAATGCGGTGCCACAGGCACACAGGAGAGGAGCTGTGGCTATGTTGGCAACTGGTGACACCAGCGTAGATGGGGATGTGAGACCATTTAGATGCACGCAAATCTCATTTCATGGGGGAAACCCTGGCCCAAAGCTCTCACCCCTTCACTGCAAAGCCAAATGTTTGAAATGCTGAGGGCACTGCCAGCTCTGGAGGGATGGGGATGCCGCTGGGTATCCCTCCCACCAGGAGCCACCCTGCAGCTCAGCTGCCACCCTGTCACTCCCCATGACAGTCTCCAGCCTGGCCGCACAGCCTGGGGAGTACAGGGATGGAGCACTTCACCCAAGGATTCCTCTGGCTCCTGGTTGGGTCCTGGTGCAAGGGACAGTGCCAAAACCAGGATGTGAGTCTGAAACCGGTGCTCAGTGAAGTCCTGTCCCTGGCTGGGGCTCCTGGCAGCTGGCAGCTGGAGTCGATGCAAATGAAAGCCTCCCACCACCATGGTCCTCAAACCACATGGATGAAGATCTCAAACCTGCTGTGAATCCACACCAGCAAGTCCAGCAGCCCACAGGGCCAGGGCCATCCGTGAGCACCTCCAGCATCGCAGCGTGGTGTCGGAAAGCAACACCGGATTTCCCAATCCAGCTGAAAGCTCTTCAGATGTTCTGCTGCTTTGATTATTTGACAGACCATGTTTTTTAAATTATTCTTGTATAAATATTTACGCATTTTTACAAGAACCATGCTTTGAGCAACAGGCCATGGCAGAGGGGAGGGGGCTGGATGCTGGATTGCTCCATCCCTGTTTTGCAGGTCAGCTGGGGCTTGAGCAGGGCAGACCGGGGGGGATGCCGGGTTGCACCCGTGCCTGGACCCTCGGCGCTGCACACTTGGTGCTGACAGCTGCCTCCCAAACAAGAAGTGACTGGTTGGTGTGATCCTGCCCCTTCCCCTCGCTCCCCAGCTTTCCCCTCCCAGAGGAGCAGAGCCTGGCCAAGCACAGGATGGGCTGGGAGCCAAACTGCCTGCTGTGGGGTGCACGCTGCCAGCTGCTGCTGGAGCCCCACGCAGCCCCACACACGTCCCAGGCCTTGTCCCTGGCCTCGTGCCTGGCCCCTTTGCCTGGCCAGGTCTGAAAAACACCTCCTGCAGCCACCCCGAGCCAAGAAAGCCCCTTCACTGCCCTGCCACCGGGCAGCAAGGCAGGGACATAGCTGCTGGCAGGATGGAGACCACTGCCCTGTTCCCCACAGCCACCCTGGGTACAGCTGCTTTGTCTCCCACTCCAGCATTGCACCCCAGCACAGCCTTTGCATCAAGGAGAACACGGTGGGTGCCAGGAACCCCTGCGGGCATCCTGGAGAGGGAAGGGGGTGGACGGGGTGGGGGGCTCTGAGGGCAGCTCCTGCCCCCATGTCTGCTCCCGCAGCCCTGGGGCCAGGGCAGAAAAGCCTCCTGCTGTCGTGGGGACCCTGGCCGCCAGCCCCGTCCTGCTCCCCAGGACTGTTGCTGTGGTTTTTGGGAAGGATGAGGGTGAGCTCCCCCCCTCCCCCACCCACAGATGGGATCCACAACCCAGGCTTGCGTTTTCCGCCGAGCTCAGCAGAAATTCACTCAGAAGGTCAGTGACCAGAGAAAGGGACGATCCATCATTAAATAAATTGTTTTCATTTCCCAGGATAAAGGGGAGGAAAAGGGGGTGGAGGGAGTGTGTGTGTGTGTATGTGTGCGTGTGTGTGTGTGTGTTGGACCGGGACTGAGAGAAGAAAGAGCACAAGGCAGGAAAACCACCCCCCGCGCTCCCTGCCGTTAGAGCCCCGGCTCCTTCTCCGTGCTCTCTCAGGGTTTTTACAGCCAAAGCTCTTAATGTGATTATAATAATTATTTCTTTCCTAGCATTTCTTTCTTAATAAACGGCCTCTTCTGAAACGTCGCCGGGGAAGCCAAGGCTCCAGCTGGGCCCTGGCCCGCAGGAAGGCGCAGGGGCTGGGGGAGCGTGCGAACGCGCGCGGGTGCGTGCAGGCAAGCACGTGTGTGCGGGAGCGTGCGGGCGCCCGCGGGGGCACCTCGGAAGGGGGTGACTCCAGGGCAGCGTGCGGGCTGGGAGCACCCCGTGCTGCCGAGGGACAAGAGAGCAGGGGGCTCCTCTGCGTCTCTCATGGTGCGAGCGCCCCACTGAACCCCCCTCACACCCCTGCTTTCCGGACCCTTTCTGTGCTACCCCCCAGCTCCAGGGCCAGGCTTTGAAATCTGTTGAAAAGAAAGCCTTTTTGCCAAAATAAACAGCCTGTCATGTTAAATCACTCTCCCTTCCTCTCTACCTCCCCTGCCTGCATCCCCTGTCTCCATTCCAGCCTTTTTGCCGGGGGCCATGCCACTTGGGGTGAACTCCTGACTCAGGCAGTGCTGGGGCCGTTGCAGAGCCAGGGTGCTGGGGCAGAGCATCACCTACCTCCTGCATCCCAGTCTCCAATGCCAGCTCCTCCACCTGCCAGCTCAAACACCTGATGATGTCTTTCTGTGGCAGTGGCATCTCGCAGGACCCAGGGCTCAGCAGTGACACTGCACATGGCATTCTCAAGCTCACCATGACCCAGCAGTGTGTGCTTGCAACCCAGAAAGTCAAGTGTGTCCTGGGCTGCATCAAAAGCAGCGTGCCCAGCAGGTCGAAGGAGGTGATCCTGCCCCTCTGCTCTGCTCTCAAGAGAATCCCTCTTCAGTCCTTCATCCAGATCTGGGACCCCAACACAAGAGGGATGTGGAGCTGCTGGAGTGAGTCCAGAGGAGGCCACAAAGATGCTCCTAGGGCTGGAGCACCTCTGCTATGGAGACAGGCTGAGAGAGCTGGGCTTGTTCAGCCTGGAGAAGAGAAGGCTCCACGGAGACCTTAGAGCAGCTTCCAGTGCCTAAAAGGGCCAACAAGAGATCTGGAGAGGGACTTTTGACAAGGGCCTGCAGTGACAGGACAAGGGGGAATGGCTTTGGGCTGACAGAGGGGACATTTAGATTAGATTTAGGAAGAAATCCTTCCCTGTGAGGGTGCTGAGGCCCTGGCACAGGCTGCCCAGAGAAGCTGTGGCTGCCCCATCCCTGGCAGTGTTCAAGGCCAGGTTGGATGGGGCTTGAAGCAACCTCGTCTAGTGGAAGGTGTCCCTGCCCATGGCAGGGGGTTGGAACTGGATGAGCTTTAGAGTCCCTTCCAACCCAAACCATTCTGTGATTCTATGATCCTATGGAGGATCAAGCTGGGTGAGGGATGCCAGGGGCTTGCTGCAGCCACCTATACACCCCTGCCATGTCCAGTGATCCCATGCACTGCTTTTTTTTCCCCCTGTTTCTTGCTTGCCCTTGCTCTTTCAGGGTTGTTTTCTCTTTCCTGTCTCTAATGGAGCAAAAATTCGTAGAACCATAAAACGCTGAGATGGAAAACAAGCGATTAGCTCATTCAGCCCTGCCCCTCTGCCAGTGCCAGGCCATTCCCCACCAGCCTCCCAGTGACTCGTTTGGACTGAGCACCATGCGCTCCAGCCGTGTCTTCCATGGCCTGACATTCCTGCTAGGAAATCTTCCTCAAAGTCTCACCTCCAGTGGTGACATGCTATGTATGAACACATCACTGGGTTACATGTCCTGGTACTGCTCTGAATGCCGGGCCCTGCACTGTGCCTGGTCATGCACTTGCCCCAGCACAGTCCCCCTGTGCCTGGCAGCACTGGTAGCTGCTCCTCAAGGGCCTGATCCTGGTCCCTTGCCTGTTGAGGAGAGGAAAAGAAAGGGGAAAAGGGAAAAAAAAAAAAAAAAAAAGGGAAAAGGGAAAAAAAAAAAAAAAAGAAAGGGAAAGGAAGAAGGGGAAAGGAGAAAGTTAAAAGGGGAACAAGGAAGGAAAAAGAGAAAAGGAAGTGGAAGGGGAAGAAGGGGAAGGGGATGGGGAAGGAGAAGGAGAAGGGAAAGGGGAAAGGGAAGGAGGAAGGTAAACGAGGAAAATAAAAGGGGAAGGAGGAAGTAAAAAGGGAAAGGAGGAAGGGGAAAGGGTAAGGCTCTGGCTTGTGGGAAGGGGCAGAGGGCATGATTTGCAGTACCTATCTCTCTATGGTGGCACCAGGAGATCCACAAAGTGTGAGGGCCAAAGGCAGTGAGGAGCTGGAGGGTCACATCACACTTGCTCCTCCTGGCACCGAAGCTCTAGCACTGATGGGAGCAGGACATCAGGGTTGTGCTGTTTCCCCTACAGCATCAAGCTGCCCGAGGGGGCAGCCTCATCTCCCCACCCTGATCAGCCAGTGGGTCACCCACCATCCCCAGGAATCACTCAATAGTTAGGGTTGGAAAAGACCTGAAAATCGTCAATTCCAACCCCTCTGTCATGGGCAGGAATGTCTCACACTAGACCATGTCACCCAAGGCTTTGTCCAACCTGGCCTTGAACACTGACAGGGATGGGGCATTTTCCACATCTGTAGGCAAGCTGTTCAAGTGCCTCACTACCCTCACAGTAAAGAACTTCTTCCTCATATTTAACCTGAGCTTCCCCTGTTTAAGCTTAATCCTATTCCCCCTTGTCCTATCGCTAGAGTTCATGATGGAGAGTCCTTTACGGGCACGGCATGCACCTCCCCTCTCCGGGATTTGTGGGGGTGCAGGAGGACTGGGGTGCAGAAGCAGGAGCCAGCCTTTGCCCTGTTGTGGCCAGAGCTGTCCTAACGCCACGGGCTGGGCCTGCTCCGGGCAGCTCTCTGCAGGGGGGAGGTGAGGAGGCCCGGCTCAGCTCCGCGCTCAGCCCTTCGCTCCGCAGCATCTGCTCCTCCTGGCGGCGGCTGCGCTGGGGACCGCCGGCTCCCGCTGCCCGCCGGATCTGCGCTCGCAAGCGCCGGTTTGCGCGTCCCCCCGCGGCGATGCTCCCCGCGGCCAGCGCTGCCTCCGGCAACCGCGCCGATGGGACCCCACGGAGACCGCGGGTCCGGTGTTACCGGGTGACAGCGGGGCCTACTGGAGGGGAGCCTGGCCGGGACCAGGGCTCTGCCAGGCCGACGGGCACAGGGGTCTGAGCGCATCTGGTAAGCTTGAGACTGAGCTTGAGCCTGAGCCTTGCGTGTCCACTGGCTGGGCATGGGTCTGTGCTGAGCACCTCCATGGTGGTGTGGGGTCCTGCAGCCCTCCCACAGCCACCCCAGCATAACGCAACACAAGCTGGGAGCAAACTTGCCCAGACTGCTCCAGGCAGCTGAGATGAACTGGGCCAGGGTGGGAGGGCGGTGGGTTGCCTTCATCTGTCAGTGGCTGTGAGGGGATGTTGCTGGCACGCAGCCTGGGTGCCAGGAGAGGAGTGGGAGACCACAGCATCGTCCTGGTGTGACCCACTGGCTGAGCATTCCTTATCACACCCTTGGACCGCCTGGCGGGCCACGGTGTGACTTGATTCCCCACCCTGGGTCTGCCCTGGGAGGACATGGTGCTCCCAGCAGCTCTCCCTGGCATGTGCCCAGCGGCAGCGCTTGTCAACGCCTGGCTGTGACTTCCCTCCACCCACCCTGCGCTGGCTCCCAGCCCTGCTCTCCCTGCCCACATACTTTAGCTCCTGCTCTGAGCAGGCTTGGGACAGCCGCAGAGCTGCCACGGCAGCCAGAGCTTCCCACTGGCACAGCTCCCTTGGGGCAATCATGCCCCATGAGAGGCAGCGGCTGGAGCATTTCCAGCAGGCTGAGGACATCCTGCTGACCCTGCTGGAGGATGCCCATGCCAGGGAGCCCTGCTTCCTTGTGGACTATGCCTTGTGGAAGCCTTCGAGTTCTCTTCTCTGTGCCTCCGAGGATGCTGCCACTATGGAAGTCCCCCTGTGAACTCACAGCGATGCCCTGCAGGTGGTTGCGTTCTGGCCTGGGGACACCCCAGTCAGGCACCATCTGGGACTGGACACCTGTGATATCTGGAAGTGTTCTGGGGGCTGACTTGGAGGACTGGACCAGCGCTGCGTGTGTGATGGAGCAGGAGGGTGGTGCGGGGTGCGTGGTTCCAGTCAAAGTCCTCCAGCACCTGAAAGAGCTCCTTGTTTTGGCCATCGTGCATTGCCAACGCTGCTTCCTGCTTCAGCCAGGTGTGGAGGCCAGTGGGACGCTTCCCTGGCTGGGAGCTGCCTCCAGCACGGCTGGGGAGCCCAGCTTGGTGGTGGTTCCTGTTCAGACAGGCTGGGGCACAAGTCCCTGTGTGCGTGGCCCATCCAAAGCCTGCATAAATGAGCAAGCACCCTGCCATGTGCTGGGACAGGTTTTGCCCTCAGCTAAGGAAGGGGAGATGCAAACTACTCCCTGCCATCCCACAGCACTCACCCTTCGGACTGCTACTACCCCGGGCTGATGGCACTCTCCTCGGCAGGCGGCAGCTCCGCACAGCGCTCACACACCTCTGCCTTCAGTCCTCAGAGAGCGTTTCCTCAGGGATTCGGTGTGCTTGGCTCCCCCAAACCGCCATCTCTCCTGGACTCCAAGCGCCTCCTGCTGCCTGGAGGGGGCTGTTTGGAGAGTGAGCTGGAAGTGCATCAGGACTTGACCAGGACCTTGGGGCCGGACCACGGCCTTCGGGCATGGGTCTGACCCCTGCATGGGCCCCCAGCTGGGAATGGTGTTCCTGGGAAGGACATGGTGGGAAGGGCCCCTGGGAATGCCCTTAGGGGGTCCCATCAGCTCTTCATGAATTTTCATTTTCAAAGGAGCTTCTTGAAGTAAATCTTAGCCCTGATGGGAAGGTGATGTGAGAGGACCAGCAGGTCTAGAATTCTTAACCCAGCCCTAGCAAGCCCACTTTTCCCTCCTTTCTCCATGTTCAAGACAGAGCCCTGTGTCTTCCTCTACCCCCACAGCCTGAGACCTTTCCTGGTCCATTTTTCTTGGACTACACTGTTTGTGTTGGCACTGTGCAGCCACCCAGCACCATGGCCCTGTTCAGCTGCTCAGGGCTTCCTGCTGAGCCCACACCCGCTGGCCCTGAGCCCTGCTAAAGCGATGCTCCTTCCCGAAAACCACACCAGTGGAGTTTGGAGAAAGGCTTTTGCTGGGGAACCACAGCCAAACCGCAGCATTGGAAGGGGATGAGTTGAGTGGGGTGAGACGTGCCCATGGGCTTTGCAGCACACACCTGGGTTCAACCCACAGGACTGGTTGCGGTAACCTCCTAACCACAGCCAAACCTTTCACATCTAAGTGATCTCAGCGCTGAAAATCTGCAGGAAGATGCCATCGTGCTCTCCCTGCTAATCCATGATGGATGGAAGACCATCCGCTTTGACATTGTCCCCGTGGTGAAGAGGTGGCAGGAACTGCTCCAGCTCAAGGGGCAGCAGAGTGACAGGGGCTTCCATGAAAACAGCCTCTGAAAGGCCACGGAAGAGGCCTGCTACATCCCTGCCTCTCCCCATTGCTGCTAGTGAGCAGCTCAGCCGTGCACAGGGCAGGGTGACCTTGCTCTGGGGATACCCCATGGCTGGCAGCACATCCAGGTGCAGGCAAAAAAGGGGATGGGAAAGTGGAGGAATATGTCAGCAGGGGGGTGAAGTCATCCCCTCAGGATACCAAACCTGCTGTCCGGTGTGTGGGAAAAACCTCAGCCAGGTTCCAAGCAGCTCAAGGAAACAGGGGAGGAGGATGTAACCGAAGGAGGCCCCCCGTTGTTCGTGGGAGCTGAACCCTGGCCACATGGAGGGTGGCAGCTCTCTGATCCTTGCTCGGGCTTCTGGAGCGAGCCTGGGGGTCTGACAGCAGCAGCGTGATGAGGTGCCTGCCTGGGCGGACTTGGGAGGGAGCGATGCTGGGATGACACACATCTTGCCTGCCAGCACAGCTACCCAGCCCCAGAGGGGGCCCAGGCATCCAGCTGGACCAGCCCAGGATTAGTTTGGGCACAAAATGGCCCAACTGGATGCCTGGCCCCTCCTTGGGGCCTCTCCAGGGCTGCCTGCAGCCCTCCCTGCCACATGTTGTAGGAAAGCACAATCCTGCTTTGCTTCCCCTCCTGTCGCTCCCGGAAAGGCAGAAGCTGCTCATCAGCGTTCCCATGCTGCAGTTCCCCAGGTTCCTCTTAGCCAGATGTGGGTATGGGAGGAAGATCCAGGATGGTGCATGCCTGAGGCCATGTGGGTGGCTGGGGGGGATCCCCATGCGTTCAGGTCATTGCAGGTATCCTCTCCCCAGCTGCGAGGATACAGGTCTCCCAGTTTCTCAAGCCAAATCCTCCACTGCACACACTGACAGCTGGTAGGCAGAGCCCAGCACCCGAGTCCTCCTGCAGCTCCCCACTGAGGACAGGTCCTCCTGGAACACAGCCTACTTGGACATCCTGCTCAGCCAGGAAATGCCAGACCCTCAGCTGGTATTGCAAGGCAGAGCGTGGCAGTGCCAGAAACCACCTGGGTCGGACAGCTTAGGGTGTGCTGGAGTTTGGCCCCCAGCTGCTGGCATGTGCTACCCATCCCCATTGGAGGCTGTGGGAGGATGGAGAGGCTGGGGCACGGGGCTCAAGCAGAGCAGGGAGCCCTCTCCTGTCACTCCCCACCTGCCTCTGCTTAGTTCCACATGTACCAGATCCAGGATGGTGCACACCACTCGGGAATGTGCCAGCTCCTCTCCAAGATCCTGTGATAAATCCCTCAGCAGAGCTGAGAGGGATCCTGCTGCCACCCCATCTAGGTGTCTCAAAACTCAGGGGGGGTGCAAGGTATGCTATGGGGCCAGGGAGCAGGATGCTGCCATGTTGCTTTATTGAGGAAAGATGGTGCTGGAGGGCAAGTACATGTTTGCTGCAGCTGGGTGGGCATGCACGGCCTCTCTGCTCCCCTGGTAGAGCAGGGTGCCAGGGCAGGTTTCATCCCAGGGTGCCTAATCTGGGGTGGGGGGTGGCTGTTGTCCTGCCTGCTCCCCTGGTAGAGCAGGGTGCCAGGGCAGGTTTCATCCCAGGGTGCCTAATCTGGGGTGGGGGGTGGCTGTTGTCCTGCACTGTTGGGCTCTGGTGCAGGTTGATGGTGGTGATAGGGGAAGTGTCCTGTGCACAGATCCTGCATGCAGCCCTCACGTCAGCTTCAGGTGGGGCTGCCATGTGCTGATGCCCGGGAGCAGGGGAGAATCTGGGGGGCCAGGCCAGCAGGGTGGGAGTGACCCTGCACAGGTACTGGGAGAAGGGGTTTTGAGCCAGGCCCTGCATCTGCCAAGCCACAGCCCTCACCTCCACATCCCCTGCTCTTCCAGCTTCTCCTGGCTCTGGCTTGGGTTGCTGGGTGTTGTGGTGTTTCCTGCCGGCATCCTGGGGAGGGGGGTGCTTACAGCCTGCTGCGGCGGCAGCACCTCAGGGCATCTCGCAGGGCGTGCAGCACTCGGTCCACGTTCCTGCTGGTCGAGTTGCAGCCCATGAGGCCGATTCGCAGGACCTGGGAGAAGGGAGAGTGTTTCCCTGCTGTGCCCAGCTCTGTATGCATGCTCTGCGAGCAGAGTGGCTTGTGGCAAAGCACAGGCTCCGTGTGGAGCAGGGTCACGGCAGTGTGCGCTGCTGGGTGTAAGTGCATGTGCACAGCTCCCTGTTTGCTCCTATTTTAACACACAGTTCCTCTGAAGATGTGTCACCCTGCTAATTATGTGCGCGGTTACTCAATTACTCGTGGCAATTGTGTGTGGTTAGGAGCCGCTGTGTGCAGCTGCAGGGATGGGATGCATCCAGCTGTGTGTTTGCTGTTTGCAGCCAGGGAGCGCCAGTCAATTGTGGGGCACGGGTGCAGCTCCAGCTGGGTTTGGTGCCCAGCCGTGGGCAGTGGGAGGGGAGCACGCTGCCCACCTTGCCCACTGAGGGGCCCAGACCCCCGGAGATCTCGATGGCATGGTTGTCCATGAGAAAGGCTGTGATCTCCTTCCAGTCGTAGCCCTCAGGCACCCTGACAGTGGTGATGGTGGGAAGTCTCGCTTTCTGGGGAAGAGAGAAACTGGGTTAAATATGCATCCCCTGGCTGTTGCCCTATCCCTCAGTGAGCCCAGCAGCCTGCCAGGAGAGAGCATCTCTGGGTGGTGAGTTTTTTCTCCAGTATCAAAAGCTGCTCAGGCACATCTCCATGTTCTCACGCTGCCCCTGCACCACGGTGGTGGGCTCGCCCTTCACTCACCTCCTCCTTCACAAAGAGCTCAAGCCCCAGGTCGCGCAGCCCCTGGCACAGCTGGGCACAGTGGACCCGGTGGTGCTCCCAGGAGTTCTCCAGACCCTGCAGGAAGAGAGGAGGGGGAAGGTCCCTGCCGCTGGTGGATACCTCCTGGCACCCACCACTCCCCCAAGCCCACCAGCACTGCTGGTGCCCCCCTGTCTGCCTGCTGCCACTCACCAGCTCTGCCAGCATGGCCAAACCTTCCCGTAGGCTGAAGAAGCTGTTGATTGGAGCCGTGTGGTGGTACCTGCAAAACCCAGGGAGCGCTCAGGTGGGTTCAGCCCAGCCCATCGCAGAGCAGTACTGCAGCTCATGGTGGGGGGAACCAGGGCTCGGCGTCCTCCCTCCTCTTCACACAGCGCAGCGAGGGTGCACTTGGTGACTTGGTTCTGGAACACTTGGTGACCAGAAGACAGGGTGATGGGAAGACAGGGGCCCCAAGCTGGGGCAAAAGGCTGTGGGTGGGACAGCTGCAGCCATCTGTCCTGGGACAGCCTGCCCTCACCTTCGCGGCTCTCCATCACAGCCCCAGTAGTTTGCCAGCCAACGCATGTCCAGGTAGAAGGATGGGGGGTTTGTCTTCCTCCTTAGAATCTTCTCCCTGGTGAAGCAGAGTGCTGAGGAGGAGCCAGACCTTGACCCAACCAGCTCTGGAGTGGGTTCAGTTCTGCAAGAGGGCCTCTCCAAAGAGAACACAGTGGCTCCAGCTGCTATGGCTGCCCAGATATAGGCAGGGCTCTGACCATACAGAGCTGCTGCTGGGTGCACTCTCCAGAGCAGGGCTGGAGCAGATGTCTGGCAAAGCAGGGGGTTGCCAGCCCCATTGCCTTTCCCCACGTCGGTGCAGGGTTGCCCCTACCTGGCTTGCTCACTGAATGAGATGGGCGCGCTTCCAGGGGGGGCATTAAGGACTTTCTGAGACCCCGAGTACAGGATGTCGATCTCTGCTCAAGAGGGGAGGCAGCTATTTAGGTACCAGAGGCTCACAGCGGGGTCACGCTGAGCCCCCCCAAGCTCAGGGAAGCACAGAGTGCACATGCTGCAAGCCCCATTTGTGTCTGGCCTGCCCCAAGCACACCTGACGCTTGGTGGTTCCCCAAGGGGAACAGGTTCTCTGACTGCAGCTGGACCAGTTTCTAGTGCTGCTAGCCCGAAATGCGAGCAGTGAGTCTGATTCCACCTTCCCTTCCTCCTTTGTCCTCCCTTGTGAGCCCCCTTGTCCCCTGAATGCCCGTGATGGCACTGTGGCTCTTACCCTGCTGGTCCATGAAGATGGGAGCTCCCCCGAGTGATGCCACCGCATCCACAATCAGCAGGCAGCCATGCCTGTGTGAAGACAGAGCTCAGCCTGGTGCCCCCGCCACCCCCTCTTGACACCTTTCTGCCTGCAACCCCTGCATCCTTGTCTCCCCAAGGCCACGTGTCTCACTGGCAACCAACAACTTCCAGTACAACACAGCCAGAGAAGAGCCAGGGCATGTAAACCCCCGTGCCCCAATCCCCAGTGATGATGTTGGGGTCCTGCCAGCCCCCATAGGTGCCCACTGTGCACTGACCGGTGGCACAGCTTGCCCAGCCCCTCCAGCGGCTGCAGAACCCCTGTGGAGGACTCGCCATGGGTGATGAAGAGCACTGAGGGCTTGTGCTGTACCAGGCCCTGTGTGAAACAGGGGGAAGGTGACTGACCTTGGGGCCAGCTTGTACCCACTGCCCTGCACCATGGCCAGCACTCACCTCCTCGATGTCCCAGGGAGTGAAGTACTCGCCTGGGGGCTTCAGCAGTTCACGTACACTGGCTCCTGGGAGACATTTGGGCAGAGGCAGAGTGAGGTTTTGGTGTGCCTTCACCTGGGCAGTCACCCGCTCCGTGGGGGAATTGGTTATGCACGAGCCATGAGCATGGCCACCCACAGGGGATCTGGCCTCCCGTGGATTTGCTCAGTGGAAAAGATATAAACCACTTAACTGGAGGGACATCACCCTGGAAAAAACCTGGAGCGCTCTCTGGCTGCAGAAGCCATGTCACTCACTGGACACTGCTGCCGGGATGGGGACAGCAAGCCAGGGGTCACAATCTGGCATCCCCCCCACATGCGTTTCTGTGAGCCCCGCTGGTGCCATTTGGCTGTCCCCGGCATACCCAACCTCCTGGCGATGTCGGCCGCACGCTGTCCCCAGATGCCATTGACAGCCACCAGCACTGTGTCGTCATGCTCTACCAGGTTGAGGAGGGCAGCCTCCATAGCACAGTGGCCAGTGCCGCTGATAGCCAGGGTCAGCTGGTTCTGTGTCTGGAAGGCGTACTGGATGCCCACCTTAATGTCATCCATCACCTGTGGAGACAGGGGACTGGCTGGCACCACTATTGCCCTCCCATCCCCTCATGGGAGGTGAGGAAGAGGCGAGGAGGGGAGGAAGGCTGGGCCGGGGCAGCTCACCTGCAGCACCTCGGGGTGCATGTGGCCCAGGAGCTGCCGGCCGCTTGCAGCCAGGATGCGGGGGGGCACGTTGCTGGGCCCCGGCCCGAGCAGCAGCCGCTCTGGCACGGCCAGGGGCCGGAGCAGCCGCTGGGGCGGGAGGACGTGGAGCAGGTTGGAGGCCATGGCGTGGCGAGTCCGGAGGGGAGCAGCGGAGGCTGCCCGTGAAGCAAGCAGCACCGCAGCGCAGTGCATCCCGTGCCAACAGAGACCAGCTTTCCAGTGGACCCTGACCCCAGGGCTCGGTGCTCCCTCCAGTGGTCTGGACTCTGCCCCCGGTCACCTCCTTGTCTGGTTAATGTGACACCAGCACCAACCCTGCTGTACCAGGCCCCTCATCTGGGGGGATCCACACTTGCTAGTGCTGAGGGGGATTGCTCCTCAGGTATGCCAGCTCCTGGCACCCGCAAGCACCCACACAGACCCCATCCCCCTGGCTCCCAGGACGCTGTGGTTGATGGCTCCCAACACCATCCCGGCAGGTGGGATCCCTGCTCCTGAGCACACAGGTTCTGTGCCATGGGATGTTTGAGCTGGGACTGGCACAGTCACAACTCCTCCAGCAGCCCAAAGCTCTTGTTGGCCGGGTCTCCCTGATCAAGGACCTGCCCTGCAGAAGGACGCCTGGCTGAGTGACTGCTGCCCAGAGGAGGCTGCCATTACAATGATTTGCCCGAGGTGCTGCAGGTGAGCTGCAGGGGACATGGCCGCAGTCCCTGCTGCAGTGAGCTGTGTGCTCTGTGGGCTCAGCTTGGCTCGGGGGCATCTCAGCATGTCCTGATGATGCCACAGGCCACGTGTGCCTGCTACCTGCCCCATGTGCCCAAGGCCCATCATATCATGTCCAACCTCCAGCAAGTCTTTGTCATCCCTCCTCTGAAACATGAGCAAGCTTACCACTGCCAGCTCCTGGCGGATCCAGGAGCAGGTTGCTGGCCGGAGCAATGTTTGAGCTGGGTGGAAAGTCCCCCTGGCAAAGCTGGCACTGAAGGCTGGTGCTGGAGTCATTTGGGTCAGGGATGTGGGGCTGGCAACAGTGCCAGGTGATGGCACTTCTGGCTGGGCAGCTGGATGGTCATCTCTGAGAGGAGCTGGGAGCTGGCATGGCTGACACTGCTTGGAAACCACAGATAGCCTTGGGACTGCTGTCATCATCTACCAAAGTGAGGACAAGGAGTCCTAATGTCCTGAGAGATCCTGAGATCCTCATCCTGTGCTCCAGCCACGTGCTCCTCTGGACGAGAAGCTGTGGCTGTCCATCCCTGGCAGCTTTCAAGGCCAGGCTGGATGGGGCTTGGAGCAGCCTGGTCTAGTGGAAGGTGTCCCTGCCCATGGCAGGGGGTTGGAGCTGGGTGAGCTTTAAGGTGCCTTCCAACCCAAACAATTCTATGATCCTGTGACTCCACACCACCAGGACTGCTGCCCGATGTTTGCAGCATCGCGAAAACACTCAGTCCCCAAAAACATCAGCAGGAGAGACCCACGCTGCTGTGGATGGGTGGATGAAGACACCTCGGCTGCCTGTCCTCCAGGGAGATGTGTGTGAAGTGTGGGGCAGGGCGGGTCATGCGGCCCCCGGCGGGCATGGAGGAGGCAGGGAGGATGCGCTGCTGGAAACAGCTGGCCGCCGGGGCGTGATCTCCTTTCCGCGCTGGGTTTAATTCCGCCGCGCAGACGGGCAGGGAGCGCCGGGTGCTGCGGGCTCGGCGGCGCCGGGGGGTGATGGAATTCTGCCGGAGGTGGATCCGGCAGCCGGGGCCGCAGGGGCTGGGGCCGGGGCTGGGGCCGGGGCAGGGGCCGGAGCGGGGCTTGGGGAAGGGGAGCCCTGCAGGGGGCAGAGTTACCGGGGGGATCGGGGATGGAGGGGGGCGGTTGCCAGGCGACGGTTGCCGAGTGACACCGGGAGTTCCGCCCCTCCCCGCGCCCTTGCGGCGGTTCCGCAGCGCGGTCCGGGGGTGTGCGTGTGGGGGGGCCGTCTGACGTCACCGCTCCATCCCCTGCTCGCGCCCTCCCGGCACACCCACCCCCCCTTTCTCCGGGTGGTGTCGGCCAACCAGCGCGCGGGGCGGGGTGGGGGGGCGGGGGCCGCAGAGGCGGGGCACCGGGCACCGGGCATCGGGCATCGACACCGGCATCGGCACCGCACCAAGCGGCTCGGCCTCATGCCGGCGCCGCCAGCCCACGGCTGAGCGCTGCGCCCCGCAGAGCCGAGCCGGGCACGGGCACGGGCACGGGCACGGGCACGGGCACGGGCACGGGCACGGGCACAAGCACAGGTAGGGGCGGGCGGCATCGTGTGGGATGAGGCAGCTCCGCCGCGGCCGGGCGGGGCTGCGGTAGCGCGGACGCGGTGCCAGGGTGCTGGCCGAGGGAGATGCAGCCCCGGCAGGGCTGCGGCGGGGCGCAGGGGAAGCGGGACGCTCCCTCCGCGGGGCCCGGCGGGGCGGGGGACCGCGGGCGGCGGGCGTTGTGCGGAGAGGCGCGGGCAGGGATGGAGGAGGGAGGGGGATGCCCGCGGGTCCCCAGCGCTGCAGCCGGCGGGTGCCGCCCCGGCTTCCAGAAGGATCCCGCCGGGGGGGCCTTCCCGGGGATGGGGCGATGCCTCTTCAGCCGCGGCACCAGCCTGGGGCGGGGAGGGGAAGGATGCTGACCCCGCTGCCCGTAGGAGGGGGCACAGGGACTATTTTTCACCCCAGAGCCGTCCCAGCTCTCCCCTCCGTGGCAGGTGGCTCTGCCGTGATGCTGAGCCATCTTGCACCATCATCATTGTGCTTCAGAGTCAACAACAGTGCTGGAGGAAGCCGCGAGAGCCCCGGCTGGGGGTCTCACGCGGGGAGGGGTGGTGGGGTGGTTGCAAAGCCAAGGCCCTTGCTTGCCCCACAAAGATGAGCTGTGCTGCTGACCTTGCGCTTGGGTGCAGCAGGGCAAGGGCTGCCATGTCACTGCGGGCCAGTGACGATGGCTTCTGTCTGAAGGAGTGGATGGTCCCTGGATGGAAGGGCTGGTGCAGAGCCCCATGCTTGGCCACCTTGGCTCCCAGGGAGCAGCCCTGCACCTGCTCCATTGTCTTTTTCCTCTACCTCTTCTTCCTCTTCCTTCCGCATGGGGCAGTGTCCCCTCCCCTGGACCCTATAGGCCCCAGTGTGCCAGCATCTCCTGCCCTGTCGTGTTCCCATGCCTTGGCTGCGAGGCTTAGAAAGGACAAGGAACTAGCTGAGCATTTCTCCTGCCACCCCATGCCTGTACTTCCACACCCCAGTGCCTGGCATAGCCTCAAGGCAGGTGGTGGTGGTGGCATGGGGAGGGGCAGCAGAGCCCCTCTGGGGTTCGGCCAGGGGAGTGGTGGGCTCTGCCATGCGTCCCTGCACGCTGCCACTGACCTCCATTTTGTCTGGGAGATGGCAGCGGGCGCTGGCACAGATGCCGTCACCACTCCCCCCCCACCTCCCCGCATGTGGTCAGAGCTGCAGCCCCCAAACCCCAGGAGGGGGCAGAACCTGGTGTTCTCCCCTCCCTCCTCCCAGATTCCCACCCCTGTCTGTGCCCAGCCATACTGATAACCCACGGAGCTCGCTGCCTTTCCATGCAGCTTTTTCCCATTGTTGGTTTTAGTGTGTGGAAGAATGGACAGAGAGAGCGGGCGATGGAGCGTGAGGTGACTCGCCTTTGCAGCAGGGATAGGGAGCTGATCAGCAGCAAGCAAAACCCCTCATCCGTGGCCTTAGATTTGCTTCCTGTAAGTTTTAATCCACATGGAAATTCATCAGGAGCTGCAAGTGCTGCCCCAAAGTCGTTGTCCGCCATTGGGGTGGGAAGGAGGCGAGGAGGCACAGGGGCAGGGTACCCAAGATGGCTCCAGGGAAGCGGGTGGCTGTTTTTCAGCTGGGGATGGGGGGGGGGACTGCTCATGCCCTGAGCTGTTCTCCAAGCAGCTTCCCCACCCATGGGAAACTGCAGCGTCATGGCCCCTTGCTGTGCGCAATGCTGCCATGTCATCTGCACCAGGTGCCCCCAGCATCCCCCCACACCATCCCTGTCGTCTCCAGAGGAAGGGCAGGGTCCCCTGGTCTCAGACAGAGCTGGAGGGGCCAAAAAGCCGTGCGGGGTAAGGGCTTGCTAAAACAAAGCCATTGGCGGCTGAGAGCACCGTGGCTCAGGAGGCGCAGCCAGATGGGGCATCCGCCCTCACTGCCGAGGTGATGTGGGGATGTGCCGCACAGACAAAAGGAGAAACTTTCCTTTGATTTCCCTCAGGGCAGGCAGCTGCCAGAGGCGCCTGCGGCCCCAGGGAGGCAGCTCCTGCCTTGTGTTGGGTGCTGGGAATGGGGCATCCTGGCTGTGCTGACCTGTGTTAGCATCACTGGAACCCTGGTGTCCTGCAGCACCCAGGGCTCAGGCAGCACGTTATGTCCCTGCAGCATCCTTAGGGGAGGAGCTGGTTGTGGGTGGCACCTGGGGACAATGCTCCCTGTCCCAGTGGTCACCTCTTGGCAGTGGCAGGAGGGCTGCCAGTTGGTAGCCCTCGGATTTAAGAGAGCTCTCGTTAGCTAATCTCTGCCCAATTAATCTTAGCTGATCCAGTTAATCATGGCTCTCTAGGCCTTTTGCTCATCACCTAGGTCTGGCAGGGATGCTGTGGGCTGTGCAGGAAGCAGGGCGAGAGATGCCCTGCGCAGCTGGGGGATAGATCTGGACCTTCCTGCCCCTCGGCACCATGGCCTGGGGACTCTACTGGCCTCCTTCACTGTCTCCTTTGTGTGTGGGGTGGTCCCGGGAGGATGCAGGGAGGAAGCCAGGAGTGGGGCCATGGTGCTGGCCCACTCCCAGGGAAAGGCTGATAGCGGCTTATTGAATTTCTCTCGATGGCAGATTAAAAAGGCGGTGGCTGACTATCCCCGGGCAGAGCGAGCTGGGCTTGAGCCACCCGCTGCCCTGGGGGGAGGCTGCCTGCCTCTGCCCTGCCTGACCGCTGCGGTGTGTGCCCCCTCTCTGAGGGATTCTGAGAACCTGCGGCCAGGGATGTGGGTGCTGGCTGTGGCTGGTGGTGATGCCACATTGCATGGAGTGCAGGCTGGCTCTGCAGAGCCAGGAAAATAGGAGTTGGGGGAAGGAAAAGAGGCTCGGGAAAGAGCTGGGTGGGGGGCTGCTGGCACTCTCAGGAGGTGCATGGTGCTGTCTGGAGTCCTCGCACTGCTGTGTCAGAGATGGGACTAGATCGCTGCAGAGGAGCAGGAAGGAAGCAAGTGGCACGCTGCCGACCGAGGAGGCTGAAAGAAATGGATGGAGCTAGAAAATGGAGCTGAGCTTGTGGCTCTGCAGCAGTGAATACCAGGAGGGAGAGGAGCCCACGCCCTGGGCTAGGCAAGCCAGATGGCTTGCTGGGAGTACACCGGGATGTGGGCATCAGGATGGCACGGGGAGAAGTCCTGATGGTGACGAGGGGGCTTCTTACAGCCAGCAAGGGTGGGCTGTGGTGGTATTGCAGTGGGACTGAGTGGGTCCTCCTGGCAGAGGAGGGCAAGCAGCCGTCAATAGATGGCATGCAGCAAGATAAGGCATCCAGAAAAGTGGGATGAAAGAGGAACCAGTGCTGCTTCGTGGGAAGTGATAGGGCTGGAGGGGGCTGTGATGGGAATGGCACAGGGGCGGGATGGAATGAGCAGCAGTCTGTTCCAGGGCTGGTGGGGTCACTGATGGGTGGTACTGTTCCAGTGCTGGTGGCTTTTGCCAAGTGCTGTGCTGCAAGGTGGGAGCCTGGGGGCCTGAACCACCTCTTCACAGCCCTGGGAGCAGGGGTGAAGGAAGCTATCCAAGCTGTGGAGGACAGGGCAGACTTTGACATGGGCACTTGCTGCCTGCTGTGTGGGCAATGGGTGCTCCATCAACCCTGATCACCAGTGGTGCCACAGGGTGGAGCAGCTCAAGCCGATGGCCCCTTGAGGATGCAGCCTTTCCACCCAGGAATATATCCCATCGTTTTATGGGAAAACCCAGCTTTTTCTTTCCCCTTTGGCAAGGAGTCCTGCTTAATTTTTTCCTTCTCCCCATCTGAGAAAGCAGCAGGGTGGGAAAGCAGAGGCCTGTTGGTATGTGGCAGCCTGCTTGCTGGCTCAGGGACTCAGCAGTGGTGTTAAATAATCCATGCTCAGGAAAGCCTGAGACCGAATGCTTGAGCTCTGGAACTGGTGGGATTTAAGGGTGTGATTGCTGGCTGAGCATGATGGGAGCTCTGGAGTGGGCAGTGAGAGGAGGGCTTGGGAACCGGAATGGGAGAAGGTTTGTCCTCCTCCTACTGTCAGGAGTGCAGGCTGGCTTTTAAAGCAAGCAAAGACAGCACCGAGCTTGTAACACTTTCTGGCTGTGAATTTTTCCACTGCGCCATTAGTATACCTGCCTTTGGCTTTCCTCCCAACCCCATTGGAAATACAACCGGAGCTCTCAAACCGCGGTTTGTTTTCAAGACATCCTCTTCTCTTGGGACACTGTCCATTCTTTGGGTTTCTTTTCTTCTTTCTTCCTTCCCCCCTCACCCACCCCTGCCCCTTTTCCCCACAAATCCATCTGTATTTTTCATTTCCATTGGGGGAAAACCCATCTCGTGTTGAGGACACATCCTTACTGCTCCACTTCCATCAGGTCACGGTCTTCATAACCACAGCTGTGCCATTGCTCAGCCCTGGCAAAGACCAGGTTCAAAAGCCCCAGGGCGTTTGCAAACGTCCTTGCAGGAGTCCAGCAGGCAGGAGTCGCACAGGCAGGGATGCTGGAGGAGCTCATGCTGTGTGATGCTGAGCTCCTCTTCCATTGGCAGGCACAGCATGGGGGGCAGGAGGCAGGCAGGAAAGAGGGTGGGTGTTAGAAGGCAGGAATGGATTTTGTCAGGGCTGATACTGAATGATACTGATACTGACCCAGTGGTCAAGGGAAGGACCCCAGCATTCTCTCTGACCAAAGCTAGTGAGGCTTAACTGAGGCTTGGGGAAGATGGGACCAGCTGCAGAGAGCCTGGACACCAGTGCTGGAATGAGTGGCTGCTCTGGCAGATGTTAGAGAATGGCCCATTTCATCTTGTAAGGTTTGTGATTAACAATTTATTAGTAAAAGGAGTGGACAAATGATCACGAACTGGGAACTTCAGCTGAGTGTGACTGCCACTGGCTTGCTGGCTGGTGCTGCTCCTGCTGATGCTGCACATCTGCTTTTGCTAGGAGCTGAATGAGAGGCAAATATCAGCAGTTGTGTTCAACAAGCACCTCTTTTCTCAATATGAATGCCATCATTTATCTGGCCCTCCACCCAGTCCTGCTGCCCATTCCAGGCTTTGCTGGGGCTGGAGTGGAGGCAGGAAGCTCAGGTGATGGGCAGGGCATTGCAGGCTTGCTTGCAGGTGAAGGGTTACCTGCTCAGTGCCGCTGGCACCCTGGGATTGAATAACTGTTCCTTCGGGGTCATGCTGATGCTGACGGTGCCTAAGTAGCCCTATACACTGTTGTGGGCACCCACCGAGTGACGCTGCAGGGCTCTGATTGCTGCCCTGGGGTAAGGGCAGGACGGGATGTTCCCTGAGACTGACCAGGTGATCCTCACCCAAGACATAAGGGGAAGGGGGAAGAGGCAAAACACGGGCAGATCAAGGGATGCAACAGAATGTCATCTCTCAGGCAGAAGCAACCCAGGGTCCCCAGGAGGTTTTGTCACACAGGCATTTGTCTGACACACACACGAGATGGGGACTGGGATGCGAGGTCTCCTAACTCCCATTTCTTGCCTCCTTGCAGGTCAGCCACTGCTCCCTGCTAACAGGACCCACCTCCAGCCGGCACGATGGCGGGAGCATCTGTGAAGGTGGCGGTGCGCGTCCGGCCATTCAACTCCCGGGAGATGAGCCGGGAATCTAAATGCATTATCCAGATGTCAGGAAGCACCACCAGTGAGTGCCAGTGTTGGTGACAGAGGGGCTTGGGGAGGTTTTGGGTGCTGCCTGGGTTGAAGCATGTGTGGTCAGGCTGCAGCAGCAAGCACTGGCATGCTGGATCCTTGGTGTGGATTCCTGGAGTCCTTTGGAAGAGGGCGTCTGGGGGCATTGTCCTGTTTCCCATGGGGAAATGCAGTCCTGCTGTTGAAATGGCAGCATCGGAATCTACATGGCACTGAGACCTTGTGTTTTGGTGATACGGAGTGGGGCAGCATCCCCCAGCAGTGACGGGGTAGGGGGAGAATAAGAAGAGCCTGGAAATGCTGGTGCATGGATGTGGGGCTGAGGATGCCCAGCCTGTGGTTGCTTGGCCAAGCGTGGAAGCTGTGCACCAGCCAGTGAGCGGCTTCTGACAGCACTGGCTACGATGTACCATGCACCACATTGTGCCGGGACCCATCTGTGCTTCCGTGGGGAACCATTCAGGATGGAGGGGTGGGAGTGGGGTTTCCCAAGGGAATCATGTGCTCGGGGAGGGGGAATGTAGCACAGGAGCTTGGGACTTCTTGTCCAATCAGAGGCCTATCTGGCATTTGCCCCTCTTTAAATAACCATAGAATCATCATAGAATGGTTTGAGTTAGAAGGGACTTTAAAGCTCACCCAGTTCCAACCCCCTGCCATGGGCAGGGACACCTTCCTCTACACCAGGTTGCTCCAAGCCCTGTCCAGCCTTGCCTTGAACACTGCCAGGGATGGGGCAGCCACAGCTTCTCCGGGCAACCTGTGCCAGGGCCTCAGCACCCTCAGAGGGAAGCATTTCTTCCTAATATCTAATCTAAATCTACCATTTTTCAGCCCAAAGCGATTCCCCCTTGTCCTGTCACTACAGGCCCTTGTTAAAAGTCCCTTGCCAGGATTCCTGTCAGCTCCTTTAGACACTGGAAGCTGCTCTACGGTCTCCCTGGAGCCTTCTCCAGGCTGAACAAGCCCAGCTCTCTCAGCCTGTCTCCATAGCAGAGGTGCTCCAGCCCTCAGAGCATCTTCATGGTCCTTTGGACGCATGTGAGCAGCACCACGTCCCTCTTGTGCTGGGGTCCCAGAGCTGGACACAGGACTGTGAGGGGATCTCAGACACTGGAGTACAGGGGGAGAATGCCCTCCCTTGACCTTCTGATGCAGCCCAGCATATGGGCTGAACTATAGGGTGGGGAAGGCAGCATCCTCTTTGGCTGTGGAAGACACCAGATAAGGACAGAGTCTAAAATAACTCCCTGCCTGTCTGCCTGGGGCTTCCTGCCTCACAGACGGTGGTGGGCGAAATGCTGGCGCCAGCCACCCCCACAGTGTGTGCCGCTGGGTACTGTGACACCCACAGCGAGAGAGAGGGAGAGGAGGGCATCCAAAGGTGCAGGGCGGCTCTGTGGCCCTGCTAGGTCCCCTGCTTACCCTGGACCGATGGAGAAGGAATGAGGGGTTCTGGGTCCATAAGGTAGTATTTGCTGGTCTCTGGCACCCCGGGGCGGGACTCTCCCTGCCACATTATACAGGGATGCTCTGTCTGCCCGTGGTGCAGAGCTGCTCCCCTCATGGCGAGGAAGCCACTCTCGGTGAAGAGCGTTGGGCATCCCCGACCTCCACCATGGCCGTGTTTGCTCAGAGCAATCTGTGCATGGCCATCCTGCTCCATTGAGGCCCCCCCAGCTGTGCCCCTGGCCCTTCACCCCTGCTTGCACTGGCAGGGCTGCAGGCAGGCGCAGGGGCAGCGCTCGGCCAGCCCTTTGCTGACGGCGAGGTTTTTCTGCATGAGCGGACACAGCGGCGGCTAAGCCCCTCGGCCTGGGGGCAGGCGCCGGGGAGGCTCTGGTTCCTGCTCCTGCTGCTGGCTGGGGAACGCGGTGGTGCCGGCTGCTCCCCTGCGGAGCGGGGCTGTCCCGGGCCCCTGGCTCCTTGCAGAGAAGCCAAAAATAAATGCGTTTGTGTGGGGCGAGAGCAAGCCTCCCCCTTCCCAGAGCTATTTGCGGAGACACCTGGACATGCCAGGGCAGCGAGCGTTGCTCTTGTGCTTAATGCACTCAACCCCTCGGGGGCCAGGAGGGGCTGGGCACCGGGGCAGGAAGGGGTCAGCCCTTCTCCGCTGTCCTGTTCCTCCGCGGACCTGCAGCTCCCACCCCATGGCTTGCTGCGCCGCGGCTGCCAACACTGCTGCTTTGTTGCCGTGGCGTCTCTGCCTCTGCACGGCTGCGGGGACCAGCCCAGCCACCAGCATCCCCCCCCGGCCCCTCTCCTGGCAGCTCCCACCAGGACGGCGAGGAAGCGGCCCTGGCTTCCATCCTGCGAGGCCATTAATATTCTCTAGCTGAAGCCACGGGTCTTGTGGGCTTTGAAATATAGTGGTTATGTTCACTGCTGTGGGTCTTGGGTTTTGTCCTGCTCGGTGCTTGCCCACTCGCTATCTCTGCCGTGCCTCTTCAGGGTGAAGACAAGGGTCATCTCCAGATGTTTTCCTCCTCCTGCTCGTGTCTGTATGTCTGCCTCAGTCCTGTTTGGGTGCCCTCCCTGCCTTTTAAAACACCCATTGGCCAGAGCACGGATCTTTTGCAGCAGCTTTGCAAAAATCCCTGGGATGCCTGGTCACAGGAGAGGAAAAAATCACCCGTGACATCCAGCCATGGAGCAGGGGCAAATAAATTGGAATGGAAGTGGCATCGGGAGCATATTTCTGCTCAGGGATGGGAGACTGCTGCTCTCGGACTGCTCCCTTCTTGCCTGTGTCCCAGTCTCCACTGCTGGACCAGCTGGATGGCTGCAGCTGGGATGCCCGGAGCTGCTCGGTGCCATCCCTGGTTGCTCCTCCGCCCCGTGCCCGGCGTGAGCTGGCACTGGGATGTAGAACAGCCGCCTTGTGCTGCCCCATTCTGCCTGCTCCTGCTTTTGCCCTCATTGGACTCGTTTTTGGCTCTGGTGAGGGTCACTTCTGCAGGGCAGAGACAGACCCAAGCTGAGCACTGGCTGGCTGGGTACCATGGCAGAGGTGCCAGGGGAACCCCAGGAGCCACTGGAGTTGCTCCATTGGCTTCTTGCATGGCCTCTGCATCTGCTTTTCTTTGCAATGGCTTCTCACACATCCTCAACACACCAACCAGTCACTAACAGGGGTGGGCAGCCCCTATGGCCTGGTGCCATTTCAGTCTGTATCTCAGCGGGGACTTCCAAGTCCCCAGCCCAAGAAAACTGAAGCACATCTCCTATGAATACAGCCTGAGAGAACTGGGGGTGTTCAGTCTGAAGAAGGCTCGGGGGCTTAGAGTGGCTTTACATTAAATACTAAGAAAAAGTTCTTCCCTGTGAGGGTGCTGATGCCCTGGCACAGGCTGCCCAGAGAAGCTGTGGCTGCCCCATCCCTGGCAGTGTTCAAGGCCAGGTTGGACAAGGCTTTGAGCAGCCTGGGTCTAATGGAAGGTGTCCCTGCCCATGGCAGGGGTTTGGAACCGGAGGAGCTTTAAGATCCCTTTCAACACAAACCATTCTATGAGTTGTAGCTGCAGGATGGGCAGTTGCTATGCAGCTGTCACTTCCCAGCCCCTTCTCCTGGTTAATTAGTCCTGGATGCTGTAGTCATCTGGAGCATGAGTCACGCTGCCTCCAGTAGGCAGGGAACCAGTGCCCAGCCCCTCTTTGGTGCTGGGCTCGTGCCTACAGTGAGGGGCATCTGGGCAGCACCATGCTGCAGTTTCATGGTCAGGGCTGGATCCTGGGGCCACTTGGGAAGGCCTCAGCTTGAATCCCAAGGGCACAAGCCCTGCCCAAGTGCCAGCTCCAGGCAGAGCAGGTTGGGGCTGTGACAGAGGGAGCTCCATCATCCTTGGTGCTGTGCAGCCTCCTTGTCCCCAGCAGTGTCAGGGAGCAGCTGTGGGCTGTGGGCACAGGAGCTGTGCCGTGCCGCAAGGTCATTTCAATGTTGCCTAACATGGCTGGTGGCTGGATCTCGTGATTACCCCGCTGATTTGGGTTTCTTCTGACGCATCTGTTGTTTCACAAAAAACCCATCATAAATGCCCGGGGGGGGGGGTGGGGGGGTGGAAGCGAGGATGAGAAGTGATGCAGTCTCCAATTTCCATGGCAACGTCCTTTTCACCAGGGGATAGGAAAAAGCAGGCTCTTGTTTCCGCTGGCAGTGTAACACAAGGCATTAACCACTCTGCTGGGGCTGGGTACCCAAAAGAAAGAGCAGGGGAGGAGAGACAGAAGCTGGAGAGGGATTGGGGGAGCCCCGATGGGGCCACGGCTGCTCCCACTCCACCGTGCCAATGCGTGTGGCCTTGGGCATGACTCTGCCAGCTGTGGGGTGAAGGAAGGCTGTGATCCTCCCATGCTGGTTCTGGTTCTGGTGCTGGTGCTGGTGCTGGTGCTGGGCTCCCACAAGCAGGAAGGAGCCCAAAGGAAGGAACTGTTTCCCCCACAGTGCCCAGCAGGATGTTTGGGCAAGGCTCTGCCCGGTTCCTTGGGCTGGTGTAGGCTTTGGGGCCATGGTGCCCACCTCCTCTGCTGTGACTGACTCTGGGAGCTCTGGACACATCTGTGGAGCTGGATGGTCCCAAGTTCTGCTTTCTATGACTGCTTCAGACTGAACCCCACACCCTTCTCCCTTCACAAGTGGGATGCAGGTGGCAGGGTACTGTGGGTGACTGGGTGGCCTCACATTCCCTTCTGTTTGCCCCTAGCTATCCTGAACCCGAAGCAGCCCAAAGAGACACCGAAAAGCTTCAGCTTTGACTATTCCTATTGGTCCCACACTACGGTAAGCATCAGGAGGCCTGAGCCTGGAGCACTGGGCTGGGGAGGGCAGGAGGACCTCCTTGCCAGATTTCTCCTTATCCGCCTCCTCTCTGCAGCCTGCAGATATCAACTATGCATCTCAGAAGCAAGTGTACCGGGACATTGGCGAGGAGATGTTGCAACATGCATTTGAAGGCTATAATGTCTGCATCTTTGCCTATGGGCAGACGGGTGCTGGAAAATCGTACACCATGATGGGGAAGCAGGAGAAGGACCAGCAAGGCATCATCCCTCAGGTACCACCTGGTGAAAAGCTACCTGTTACCCCGGCCACAGCGGGATGCCCAAACTAAAAGTGGAGTGGGGAGGAAGGAGGCAAGTAGGGTGGGACCAGGGCCAGGCTTTGCCAAAGTCTGACACAACCCTGTTACAGCAGCAAGGTGCTCAATGGAGGGCAGGGGGACAAGGAAGTGTAACGCTGGACTTCTCTGAGACTGGATAAATTGTGGTCTGGCCACACAAGGTGTTTGTGAGCAGCTGTAGTCCAAGTGCCAAGCCAGCAGCAGCTGTGTATACTGAGAGCTGCTGCATGCTGGACCAGCAGGGTACCAGGAGGGGTTTGGGAATGCTGAGCCCCCTGTGTCAGTAGGGGGGGGCTGCCAGCTCCCCAAGAGCTGTCCCAGCACTCAGGGAGCTCTGTTTTTTGCGGTGAAAAGGCAGAAATCCCTGTGGCTTGGGCATTCTGCATCCTCCTGACGGGGGGGTGAGCAGCCTGTTTCTTCTCTCTGCAGCTGTGCGAGGACCTCTTCTCCCGTATCAACGACACGACAAATGACAACATGTCCTACTCGGTGGAGGTAGGCACCCCATTGCCTGTCTAGTCCAGCTGCAGCCTCCCACCCAGCTCTGCAAGCCATGGGGGTGTACAGACCCCTCTTTAGGGGGTCCCGTCTCTGGATGTGGGTTGGGTGGGCAGGGCCTCATTCTGTCTATGTGCTGAGCATCGACATGCTGGATGCTGGGGTGGACTTGCCCATACTCTCTGCTGTAGGTGAGCTACATGGAGATATATTGCGAGCGCGTGAGGGACCTCCTGAACCCCAAGAACAAGGGGAACCTGCGAGTGAGGGAGCATCCCCTCATGGGCCCATATGTTGAAGACCTTTCCAAGCTGGCTGTGACCTCCTACAATGATATCCAGGACCTGATGGACTCTGGGAACAAGGCCCGGTGAGTTGGGGAAGCAGAGGACGGTCATGATTTAGAGAGCTTGCAGACATCTCCAGAAGGTCCTGCTTAACTTCCATGCTTTGCCGGTCTGGCTGCTCTGAGAGTGGTAGTCCCCTTCTGTCTGAGCATTGGGTACCCCTCCCTTATTTTCATCTTACCTCTTTCCTGCTCTCAAAATGCCCTGAAACCATCAGGAAAAAGCCTGGACTTCTGCATGCCTCCTCCCAGAGTCCTCTCCTATCCTCCAGACTTGCCTTTCCAGTCCTGAGATGAGCCCTGGCCCTATTGCCAGCTGCTCCAGTGTCCCCTGCAGAGTGTCAGACTTTCCTGTCCTCCTCTCCCTGCAGCACAGTGGCTGCCACCAACATGAACGAGACCAGCAGCCGCTCCCATGCCGTGTTCAACATCATCTTCACGCAGAAGCGGCATGACGCCGAGACAGACATCACTACTGAAAAGGTGAGAACAGAGCCTGGGGGAATCCACATGGACCCAGGAAAGACTTTGCATGCTATCAACAGCACTTGGGATGAGATGGTGCACCCTGATAGAGGGTGAGAACAGGTTGGAGATAAGTCCCGGGCACGCAGTCTCTCAAGGGACTGGCTCCTGGACAGGATATTTGGCAGCTGGTGCCTTCCAGCTCTGCCTGCAAGGATGTTAGCCCTGCTCCTAGCCAGATCCTGGCAAGAATGACCCTGCAGAGCCCACCCTTACCTTCAGAACAATGTCATCTGTCAAGGGGTCTTTGCTGCCTCCTTGGCTCTGTGCTGGGGCTGACAGCCTCATCTCTGCCTGCAGGTCAGCAAAATCAGCCTGGTAGACCTGGCAGGAAGCGAGCGAGCTGACTCCACTGGTGCGAAGGGCACAAGACTAAAGGTGAGACCTGGCATGAGGTCCCATTCTGCTGGCAGGGATGCCATGTCCAGTCCCCTCATCCTCAGCTGTGACATCTCCTTTCCTTGCATGGTTCCTTGCCCACTACACTGCCAAAATCCTTGACAGGGTTTTGTTTGAAAGCTGCTCGGTGCTCTTGTATCAGGGTCCATGAGTCCCAGTTGGAAGGTGCTGGTTACCCAGTAAGAGCAACTGCTCTCTGCCCACCCTGCACTGGGACTTCCCCATTCCCCTGGTGCACTGGGCTTTAACACCATTCTGAAGTCACATGAGCATCTGAGCTTTTCCTCTCTCCACCAGGAAGGAGCAAACATCAACAAGTCCTTGACCACATTGGGGAAAGTCATCTCTGCCCTAGCTGAAATGGTAGGTAGCTGGAGTGTAGGAGAGCAGCAGCAGCATGGGGAATGGGCTCAGCTTAGCAGGGATGGGCTAGCTCTGAGGGAGGGATCATCCTGGTTCCAAGGGATGGGCAGATACACCCCAAGCTGTTCCTGGGGCTAGAACAAGCTGGGCTGGTGAGGCTACCCTCTCCACAGGAACCTGTGCCTGCTGCCCTCTGCCTGGGGCTGGGGAGCTGTGGTGGGTACTGAGGAGGGGAGCAGCCCACTGAAACAGTCTTTCCACTTTCTTTGCAGGATTCGGGACCTAACAAGGTAGGTGCTATGGCTGGGCTGGGAAAAGGAGGGTTGGTTTTTAGCACAACTGGGTGGTAGTGGGTCACAGGGTGATTTCAGTGTGAGGCTCTGCCTGGATCCAAGCCACACTTCTGGAGCCTGAGAGCCCTCAGCATGCTTTTATCACCCTGTGGCTCTGGATATCTAGCATTAAAACCCAGCATTAGGCCCCCCTAATGACCTGTGGATCTGAACAGAGATGCCTAAGGTCATGGTGGTGGGCAGAGCCATCGTCCTCCATGTCCCCATGGTTGAGGACCAGCTGTCACCTTCCTTTGGAAGAAAGCAGACAGTATGACAGCTGTTCGCTCCACTCTCCATCCTCAGAACAAAAAGAAGAAGAAGACTGATTTCATCCCTTACCGGGACTCAGTGCTGACCTGGCTGCTGCGGGAGAACCTGGGTGAGGATGCGGGTGGGAGGTATGGGCTTCGTGGTGGGCATGCCTGCCAGGCGAACGGTTATGCCTGGTGTGGGGACCAGCATCTTCCTGATGGGGGTGTATCTCTCTGGGCAGGGGGCAACTCCAGGACAGCCATGGTTGCTGCTCTCAGTCCTGCTGACATCAACTATGATGAGACCCTCAGCACCCTCAGGTAGGAAGAATTACCATTGTACCTCCACAGTGGTCAAGGGTAGGGATGGTCTAAGAAACCCAGACACTACCACATGCTCTCCTCACCTCTGCAACATCCCTGAATGGCGAGTGGGGTCCCTGCAACCTCAGGCAAGAGCCCAAAGGCTTGTCCTGATGCTGGGATACTCCAAAGGATCACATGCTGGAGGGGTTTGGCAGCATTCCTGCTTGCCCAGCAGGTGGGAGTTTGCCCTGCTTCTGCTGCTGCTCAGGGCTCTGCCCTTCCCTAGGTACGCTGACCGTGCAAAGCAGATCCGCTGCAACGCTGTCATTAATGAGGACCCCAACAACAAGCTCATCCGGGAACTGAAGGACGAGGTGGCACGCCTGCGTGACCTTCTCTACGCCCAGGGCCTTGGGGACATCATTGACAGTAGGTACCACCCGGTGCTCCCTGGCAGTGGCTCCAGGCAGCAGGCTGGAGTCCCCCCTGCCTGCAGGGCCAGCATCCCTGCAGCTGCCCCGCATCCTGCTCTGCTGGCCGTGTGGCAGCATCATGCTGCCCATGTGTGTCTGGGGTGCTTCTGGTGAGCCCCTGTGTGCACATTTGCAACCACCATACCACTCCTGTAAGCAGGAAGAGCTGCTTTACACCAGCAGATCTCCCCTTCTCCCCTTCCCCCTCCTGTCTTCAGCATCCCATGCCAGGCAGAGGTTCACGGGGCTGTACCTGCCTGTGGCCACTCCTCCATGTGTTGTCAGATATCCTACTGAGATGAACCCACTCTTGTTCTGTTCTCACTGTCTTACTCCTGCTCCCTGCCCTTTCTCTCTTTCTTAGCCCATCCTGCTGCAGGAGGATCCAAATGTGTGTATTCCCCATAACTGGTACTCTCTGTTGCTTCATAGCTTTTGGGAGGTGTAGGCTGCGCCTGGGGGCACCTATGCAGCATGGGGAAGGGCTCCCGTAGCCAGCCCCAGCTGATCATAGAATCAACTAGCTTGGAAAAGACCTTTAAGATCATCAAATCCAACTGTTACTTGCCTGCAGGCTGGCTGTCTCCAGGGAGCAGACAAAGGGGATGGTGGCAGTCATGGTTAGCACCTGGGCTGAGCATAGTGCTTGGATGGACCAGTGTCCTCCCCCTCTGCCGTGCTTAGGGCCTGATCCCCATGGGGACTCCTTCCTCCATACTGTCATGAGGATTTCTGTCGCTGCTGCTGCTGCTTCTGCTAGCACTGAGGCTCTTTGGGACTGGAGCCCAGCACAGTGCTTGGGTGGACTGGTAGGGTGCTCTCCTGATAGAGGGCTGCGTGGTGATGGCCAGTAGGTTTTTGCCTGTGGATAAGCACTATTCCCCCATCCCACCCTGGGCCAGACAGTGCAGCCAGACTACGGTGAGTCCACTGAGGAGATGGGGACCTGCCCCCTCCCCTCCTCGCTCAGCTTCCCCAGACACAGGCTGATAGAGATGGCTGACCAAACTGCACCCGATAACCTGTGCCATGCCTGCCTCTGGTACAGCGTGCTGAGCCCCTGCAACTGGGGACTGGAGGAGCATCTCTTATACCTGGGTCCCTTTGCCACAGGGTCTGGTGGCAGCTGATTACCAGTGCCTGTAATGGGAGTGTTGCCACCTTGCTCTCGTTTTGCTTTCTCTGGATGCCTGGCCAGGATGATGCTCCAACATGCCAGGGTTGGACTCTGCCAGGAAAGGGATCCCACGGCTTCTCCTGTTCCATCCGCTGGACCCTTTTGTAGGGCAGAAGGCCACCAACTCTCCTGCCCTTCCTTTCTCATTCTCTGCCCCCGGATCCAGCTAGTCTGGGGCAGCTGGACAAGGAAAATCATCTGTGCTGTGTCAGCGGGGGAGGACAAGAGGGACAGTGGCACTCTTGGGAGGGAGGTTGATCATAGACCTGATGGCTGCAGGATCTGGATTTGCCAAAAAGCATTCACAAGAGTTTAGGAAGTCTCCAGGGCTGTTGTCGAGGGGCTGCCTGGGCTGGGAGAGACACGCATATGCCCTTACCCTGCTGCTGCCTGCGCTGCTGTGCTGTTGCATGTGCCTTTTCCTTGTAATTCCTGGCTTTCTTCTCAATGCATCCAGCCACTTTTTTTTTTTTCCCAACAGCTTTTCTTGTCTGTCTTTCTCTTTCTCTCTCTCTTCCTGTCCGTGTGTCTTTCCCTGGCCCATCCCTCCTTCCTCACCCGTAGATGTGTCCGACTTTGAGAACAATAATGATGCTAGAGGGACAGAGCTGAGTCACCGCCATGACAATCTCTCCACAGTGACCAATGCCATCGCTGGGATCAGCCCCTCTTCATCCCTGTCGGCCTTGTCCAGCCGTGCAGCCTCTGTTGCCAGCCTCCATGAACGCATCATGTTTGCTCCGGGCAGCGAAGAGGCGATTGAAAGGCTCAAGGTAAGAGACTGGTGCCCAGCACTGTGGGGGCCTCAGCTCAATGCTATTGCACTCAGGCTTGTGGAGGGGGCCTGATATTTTCTGGAGACCCATTTGGGAATGTTCATGAGAAGCAATGCTTGGGTGTGCTCTTGCAGAGCGGACAGACCCAGAGTTGCCCAGTGTTCTGGATTTCCAGATGGGAGAGGACTTGGCATGGTAGGGTGCTGCTGTCTCCCCTGTGGGGTGACTGCTGCCTTTGCCCTGTGGGATGCACATTCCTGGCTTGGGATGGGTATTCCTGGCTCAGCATGGCACAAAAGCAGACTGGCAGCAAGGGAATGGAGAGGCTGGACTTCATTCCTCTTTGAGGATGCGGATGGTGGAAAGATGGGGAATGTTGCTGTGGCTCATGTAAACCAGCCTGAAACTTGGACCAGTGTCCCACTGAGGCATGCTGGCCAGAGCCAGGCAGAGCAGGAAGGTGTGCTGCCTGGAGGATGTCCTAACCCCTGATAACCCTGTGCTTGCCAGGAAACGGAGAAGATCATTGCAGAGCTGAATGAGACATGGGAGGAGAAGCTGCGTAGGACAGAAGCAATCAGGATGGAAAGGTGGGTGGGTTGGACTGGGATGGGATCACAAGGGATGGCTTGGGGTGGGCGTCCTCAGGCATCTCCCCTCCTCCCCTCTTGGGGCACCTGGCAATTTGACTGTCCAGCTGTACCTGGGCACACCACTGTCCACCACATTAGCCTGCACAGACATGGTCTGCTCTGAGAAACCCTCCTGAGACACGAAAAGAGCTGAAGCAAGCCCTACAGCTGTGATCTATGGGGCAATCCCACGAGCTCAGGTCCTGTCCTGGGCTTGTCTAGAGCTGGCTCCAGGGACTCATGGGGCTTTGACAGGCTCTTTTTTCCCTTGCTCCTTCAGGGAAGCATTGCTCGCCGAAATGGGGGTGGCCATGAGGGAGGATGGAGGCACCTTGGGTGTTTTCTCTCCTAAGAAGGTAGGATCATCTTAATCTCTTCTTCCTGGCAAACAAGGGCTGATTTGTAACCCCACAGCTCCTTCCAACCTGCCCTGTCACTGCAGTCCAGCCCCAAATACTTTACTAGCCTTTCCCCCAAAACCCATGGGGGAAACCAGTGTTGACTCTGCTGGGTACGAACACCATTAGAAACACAAGGCTAAACGTACAGCCCTCATTGCCTGGATGTTGTGCCTGCTCAAGTGGGGCTTTGCTGTGTTGGACTTCAGTGTTAGCTTATAAAAATCCATACTTTGGGGTATTTGAAATTGCTGCCCCTGAAACTGGCAAGTCCTCATTGAGAAATGTGGGTGCAGAAATATTCTGTACTCTTTACTGCTTGTAGCATGCTGGAAGGTATTTTCTAAGCAAATACCAGCTGTGCCCCAGAGAGTCTGTGTACCACTGAACCCTGCCAAGCACCAGTTGCAGCACATTGTTGCCCCTTGCTCATCTGCTTAACCATCGCATGGCCAAACACCTTAGTAGATGTGTGGGTCACCAGCTGAGATGGTGACACTTGGTGATGAAGGCTTCAGGACTTTCCCCTTGCCTGCCTTGGTGTGGCTTTCAGGACAAATCTCTACCCTCTTACCTTTGTTTCTCATTTTTGTTTCAGCTGCTGCTTGTCAGGACCCCAGACCTTTGCATAGAAAGCATGGGGGTTTATTCCCCAAAGCAAGTTAGTCTGGGAGGTGGGGCTTTGCTGTGGTGGTCTTGGTTCCTCCTTGCTCTTCAGCTACCTGGGAGGTGGAAACTCCTCTGGCTATTCCAGTGGCTGGCAAGGAAAGTTAGCATTGATAGCATGCAAAACTCCATTTTATTAAGGGCAAAGCGGGGCAGGGCTTCATTGTCCGGCTCTATGCCACCGCTGGGGTGGTTATGTCTCCAAGGAGCCCAGTGGAAGGTAGAGCATCTGCCTTCTGCTAGCCAGCCTCACCATTCTGGAAAAAAACTGTAAGCTGAAGGAATCTCAGGCCCTGGGGCTGTGTGTCTTCCCAAGAGGGGCCTGAGGTTAAATGTTACAGCCAACTGAGTCCTGTCAGCCACCATGGAGAATAGCCTGCATTTCCCTTGACCTCCAGTTCTTCTGCACTATTTGAAGTGAGCCTCTCTTGTCGGCCAGGGTTTGTAGCACTGTTGTGAGGGGGAAACCTCTGTCTGCATGTCAGGTGTCAGTGGGCTGATAAGATGTTTCTTACGGTCTCTTCTTATTTCTGGGAAGCTCAGAACTTCACCTACTGATGCTCCCAGGACTTTGCCTGTTCCCTGAAGGTGCAATCCCAGAAGATTGTGATGGGGTGAGCCAAGCTAGCTGCAGCCAGAGAGATCTGTGGTTGGGGGAGAAACCTCCCCTTGTTAAGAGCAAAGTGATTTGTGATCCAATGGAAGAAAGTGATGGAGGGAACTGTTAGGAAGGAGACCAGGGTGTGAAATTCAGCATGAAGATATGGCTTCAGGTCTCCACTACTTCTGGTTGAACATCTGGTCTGGGACCTGCTCTTTTGAGTGTTTCCTGTGTCCTTGTGCCATCAGTGGAGGAAAACAGGCACTTTTAGTTCCTCTCATCCTAAACCGACCTCTGCATGGGACATGTCTCTGCCTCAGCCACACTGTCCACAGCACAGCTGGATGTTGTGGTGAGGTAAGGGCCTGTGAACACACAGTGCAGGCAAGCAGGGTCCTGCCCCAGGAGACACTAAGCCATATCAGCGGCTCCCCATGGGAATTGTTTGGCTCCATGCTGGGCCTGTTTGAAACATAAGTTTACAAAGGCAGCTGGGAAAAGGGTGTCCAGGAATCAGCCCTTTGAGGAGGAAAGGAAGGAGGCATGTGGAGGCAGGTCATCCTCATCCCAGCTGCTTGGTTCACTTTGATCCCCTTGAAAAGTACCTGCCTGGGTATGCTGTCCTGGGGCTGCCGACAGCAGGAGAGCCCATACTAGGGGCAGCATGAGGTCCCTTGGGAACAACCCTTGTGTGACTCCTTGTTTGTTTCTCCCAGACACCCCACTTGGTCAACTTGAACGAGGACCCGCTCATGTCCGAGTGTCTTCTCTACTACATCAAGGATGGGATAACAAGGTGAGGGCCAGGTCCTGTGGAGCAGTGGGAACCTAGCCTACACCTTGGTGCCTGACTTGCTGGGTGGGCAGCAGGGTGACAGCTGTCCCCAGGCTGGGCACCATTCCCAGGCCATCCCCAGAGTGCCATACCCAGGTGGGAAAAATGTATTTGACTCTAATCTTGTTAGGGGTATTGGTCCTGCTGTGCACCAAGGGCTGCTCCTGTCAATCCCAAAGATGGTTTTGGGGGGAGGCCCTGGGGGATGCTGCTTTAAGGAAGATTCAGGCTTGGGTTTCTCCCTGCAGGGTTGGCCGGGAAGATGCCGAGAAGAGGCAGGACATCGTTCTCAGCGGGCACTTCATTAAGGAAGAGCACTGCCTTTTCCGCAGTGACAACAAAACCAGTGGTGAAGGTATTCCTTGTCTGGAGGGGCTCCACCTCCCCACAGACCCCAATCCCTCTGCATGTCCCCAGAACCTGGCCACAGGCAGGGGTCCTGCCCTCCTCAGACTAGGAGGGCTATCCTGCATAGCAGTGGCCTCTCCATACTTCCAGAGTGAGACCTAGCTGGGAGGGAAGCTCATGCAAGGCATGTGGAAACTGCCATGGTAAGGCAAGCCAGGGAGATCAGGGTGGGACAGAAGAGCAGACCATAGCAGAGAAGGAGCAGAGACCACACCACAAACCAGCAGGAGCTTGAGGGTGAAAGGGCTTTGGGAGACAAGCCTGAGGAGGCTGGAGATGCATGCTGGAGGCTCTGATCTCCTCTCATGTCCAGTCTCCATCTGCTTTTAGTCCTTGGGACTGCTCTGATTAACACAAGGTTGGCCAAGCCCTGTTGGTTGCCTGGGGTGTGAGTGCTGCCAGTGGGTACCCTGGTGTCCCCCTACTTCATGCCTGGGGTGCTGGCTGGGGCAGCTTTCCCTTTCTGAGCCTGCAGGAGCTGTGGAGCAAGGGATGCAGGATATACCCCTCTACTTCCACCTTACCTTTTGTTCCTCTCTTCCCCCCGGCTGTTTCTCCAGTAATAGTGACCCTGGAGCCCTGTGAAGGTGCTGACACTTATGTGAATGGCAAAAAGGTGACAGAGCCCAGCATCCTGCGCTCAGGTGGGTCCCCACAGCTGGCATGCCAGCACTGCTCTAACCCACCTCCCTCTGTCTCACAGGGGCCTGGCACTAAACCCATGCCCTTTCTCCCCGCACGCATCCCTGTAGGAAACCGTATCATCATGGGGAAGAGCCACGTCTTCCGCTTCAACCACCCTGAGCAGGCTCGGCAGGAGCGGGAGCGGACCCCGTGTGCTGAGACCCCGGCTGAGCCTGTAGACTGGGCTTTCGCCCAAAGAGAGCTGCTGGAGAAGCAGGGCATTGACATGAAGCAGGAGATGGAGCAGCGGTGAGGGCACAGGGGTTGTGGTAATGAGGAGGTGGGTGTCCACCTCCAGGTTGGTCATACTCTCCTTCTCCATTCCTCCCAGGCTCCAGGAACTGGAAGACCAGTACCGGAGGGAGCGGGAGGAGGCAAACTACCTTCTTGAGCAGCAAAGGCTGGTAGGTGGCCAGGACTTTGCTCCTTCTTAGGTTCTTCAGGCATGTCTGAATTCATGGAAGATGTTTGCAAGGGTTGGTTGGGTTGTCCCCGTAAACATGGATCCAGAGGAGGAAGGATGTTGCGTTCCTTTGGGGCGGGGAGCAGAGGGAGAAGCACTATGTGGCAACATGGAGGGAGGTCACACCTTGTGGGTTGCATCATCCCTCTCCCTGCTTCCCCCAGGACTATGAGAGCAAATTGGAGGCTTTGCAGAAGCAGATGGACTCTAGGTATTACCCTGAGGCAAACGAGGAAGAAGAAGAACCTGAGGATGAAGGTGAGGGCTATGTGCCGCCACAGGGTTTTGATGCTTTCTGCAGAAGAGTGGACTGTGGGTCCCCTGGGCACCTCTGTGCAGATGTGCTCCCTCCCAGTGGTGGGGTGACTGTCCCTCTGTGTCCCCACAGTGCAGTGGACGGAGCGGGAATTTGAGCTGGCCCTCTGGGCCTTTAGGAAGTGGAAGTGGTACCAATTCACCTCCCTCCGTGACCTGCTCTGGGGCAATGCCATCTTCCTCAAGGAAGCCAATGCCATCAGTGTGGAGCTGAAGAAGAAGGTGGGTGCCTGGGGCTCCTCTCTGGCTTGCTGCAGCATCCATGGCAGAGGCCACAAGCATGGGCAGCCAGGGAAATGCTGAGGAAGAGCTTAGTAGAGGCACATGGAGCTTGGTGTCCTCACAGGTGGCTCACCGTCTCCCTCTACCCCTCTTCAGGTCCAGTTCCAGTTTGTTCTCCTCACGGACACGCTGTACTCACCTCTCCCTCCTGACCTGCTGCCTCCTGATGCTGCCAAAGATCGGGAGAAGCGGCCATTCCCGCGGACCATCGTGGCCGTAGAGGTGCAGGACCAGAAGAACGGGGCAACGCATTACTGGACCCTGGAGAAGCTGAGGTGGGTGAATGATGCCCACACCAGGGAGGGCTTGGATGGCTTCAGCCCAGTTTCTCACTGCTGCCCACTGCATTCCCCTCTGCCTGCAGGCAACGCCTGGACCTGATGCGTGAAATGTATGACCGTGCAGCAGAAGTGCCTTCCAGTGTCATTGACGACTGTGACAACGTGGTGACCGGCGGAGATCCTTTCTACGACCGCTTCCCCTGGTTCAGGCTGGTGGGCAGGTGAGCACTTCGGCTCCTTGTTAAGCAGAGCTGGGACCTGCAGGCAGCCCGCAGGAGGAAGCACCACCAGCATTCACCTCTCTGGGGCTGTGCGCTGGAAGGATGTGTTGTCCCCACACAATGGTGGTCGGGGCCCATACTGTCTGCGATGGCTCTCCTCCTCGTTGGCTGCTGGGACCCTGAGGGACCTGCAAGGCCCTGACAATGCTCCTGCTGCCTGCCCTAACCCAGTGCTGTGAGACATGGGCTCTTGGCTTGCTGATAGTGGGAGGTGGGGGACCCGCAACTGTCCAGCAGGCCAAGAGCCTGTGTTGTTGTGACCTCTGCGAACATGAGCACGTGTTGGTGTTGAGCATCTGTCTGTCTGGTATGTGCCGCGTGTCTCACTGCACCTCCCGCATGCTGGTTGGAAGGGTGCCGTGCCAGCAACAACGATGGGCTACCCTGGAGAGTGGGCCTGCCCTGGAGGGCAGGGGGAGCAGGGGGCTGAGCCGCATGCACGTGGAGAGATTCCCTTTGGCGGCAGGGGTGGCAGCAAGCCTCATGCCACACGCAGTCCCTGTGCTGCCTGTAAAGCCAGCAAGGGGAATCCCTGCAGTTTGCACCAGTTCCTTGGCTCACTCTTTTCTCCGCCCTTTATAGCTGATGGCGGTTGGTGGCTTCCTTTTGGAGACACACTGGATGGGCAGGTCTTCCTGACGTCCCTTGCTTTAAGCAGAAAAACCCACTCACCCCAAAACCTAACCAGGAGAAAAACAAAACAACCTAGAAAAAAACCCCAAAATTCCTTTTCTTGCTCTCTCTGTTTGGAACAGCTGGTGTTAACCTGTCTTCTATCTTGTTGTACTAACCTTAGTTCAGATATCTCTGGCTGCAACAGCTCTCCTCTTTTCAACACATGCATGAGCGAGCGCATGGCTGATCTCACCCCCTCCCCTACCTTCTCGAACCCCGACTCCGACATCACCGAGCCTGCTGACGAGCAGCACCAGGGGCAGGAGGAGGAGGAGGAGGAGGAGGCGGAGGACCTGGAGGAAGACATCTTTCCGGAGTGCCCACTGTGTGATGGCCGGGATCCGTTTTACGACCGCTCCCCCCTGTTCAGTTTAGTAGGAAGGTTGGTGAGGTTTTAGGAGAGCATGCCGGGAAGGAACTAGCTCTTTCGCGTGAGGGAACTGCTTTCGGACATGACTCCCACCTCCGGGCCGTGCTGGAGGCGCAGGGGGTGGGTGGCCAGCTGTCCAGGATTGCTGCCAAGCCTGGGGCACACAGTGGAGCAACAAGTTGCCCACCGAGGTAGGGCTGTGACAAGCATTGAAGCGGTAGGGGAGAGCAGGAGGAGTCAGATAACGTCAGCTCCACAGGAGACCCTTTAGGCAGGTCCCTCTTTGGGCAGCCCCCACGAAAGGAAGCTCTGCTGCATCTCTGGCACTGAAGCAGCCAGTGAAGCTACATGGTGGTCTTGGTCTTGGGTACTTTTGTGGACCTGACCCAGGGTGACTCCCTGCAGTGCTGCTGGCTGGGGACATACAGGCACTTAGAAGCCATGCATGCCTCTGGCACCAGCTTGGCTATCCTGGCTGAGTTGGTCAGTGTGAACCCTCCCCCAGACATGAGGCTTGGATGTCCCCAGGTGGTTGAGGACAAAGCTGATGGATGAAAGGGTAGACCAGGGTGCAGGAGGGAGAGGAGGACTCTGAAAAGAGGTGTTTTCTCCCACTGCATGTACGCGATGCTTGGCGTGCAACCATCCCTGCCAATTTGGAACAGGAGATGTTCAGAGAGGCCATGGGGACCTGGGTACAGGCTCCAACTCTTCCTCAGCTCCAGCCAAGAACAAGAGCTTTGAGTTTTCATACTGTTGGCCAGGAGACGCCCATGAGCTCCATCGGTCTTGGCCTGGAGAAACTCACCAACTACCAAATCCAGTCTAGATCTGCCTATCCCCAAGATGGGATGTGGTTGCTGCCAGCTCTGCTCCAACGTTTTCCCAAGGTGATGTGTGCCAGAGCTCGTCCTGGAGCCTCTGACCCATGCAGGAGCAAGAGGGCCTCATGACAGTGAACCTCTCCCTGTTGGGGCTGCTCCAACTGGGGTGGAGCTGGAGCAGTGGAGCTCTCTTCCTTGGTGTGCTAAAGCCAGGCTCAACACTGCCAGGCAGAGTATGAGCAGCGAGGTGGGGAGGAGCGGGACCAGTGTAGGCAGAGAGGGCGGAGGTGGGATAAGAGTCCTGCAGCCTCAGACCGAAAGAGCTGGGTTCTTCCCCTTTTTTTTCCTTTTTCCCTTATTTTAAAAAACAAAACGACCAACACATCAAAAAACCCCAAAACTCTCGGGGGCACTTCAAAAAAACCAAACAAGGCCCTGTGGCAGCAGCCCCGCTCCGTGCCGGGGACACGTTCCCTGGAGCTTGGCGCATTCCGACTTCTTTTGAGTCTGCCCTGGGTTTGGCTCCCCACGCAGCAGCTCCGCCGGCCACATTTCTTGTGAAGTGTGCTTGGATTGGTTTATGATTGGATCCTTGTATTTGATTTTTTCCCCTTTCTTTCCTTTTTTTTTTTTCCTTTAAGGTTTTTGGTTTGGTTTATTTGGTTTGGTTTGGTTTTGGTTTTTTTTAGCTGCTGGCTCTGTCTCTCCAAAGCTTTAGCTAAAATTGGGGTTATTTCACTTTTGTCTTCCTTTGGAAAGGCTTTTCTTTGGTCTGAGCATGCCATCTTTGCACCTCACCAATCTTGTGGTTAGTGTCCCTGCCCTCCTTCCTCTAGTGACACACGTGTCCCCCTCCTCCTTCCCTCCCCCTCTTCCCTCCCTCTCTTTCCTCCCCCCTCCACCTCCCTGGCTTCAACACCAGGTGCCCTGCTGTTTCAGAGTGGTGGGTGCACCCAGATTCATGCACTTTTGAGACCTCCCCATGGCCACAGGGCAACACGGGAAGCCCTGGCCCACTCCAGCCACTTGTCCCCGGTGGCCTCAAAGACATGGAGTGAGACTGCCCCAGCAGGATACAGTGATGGGGCATCACGTTTGCTTCACAACTTGAATCCTTGGAGATGATTTGGGTGGAAAAAGCCTCAAGCAGCGGTTGATAGTCAGTGGGATTCACCAGAGCAAGAGGGAACCTCAAGACTTTGAGGCTTGAGATGCAAGTGTGGGGCTGAGGCCTCCTGCAAGAGCCCACTGGGCCACCTTTGGGTGCTGTTGGATGTCTGTAAAGATGTCTGCAAGGCAAGAAAGCACTGCCAGCTGCCTGGAGATGCAGAGAAGCAGAAGTGTCCTGGCTGGCCCCATGGCACCTGAAGACACTGCCTGTCAAGATGTTGGTGGGTGCCCTGGGGAAGGGTACCAGGCACCCTGCACCCTGTTTTGCTGGGAAGAGTAGTTGGCACCTCTCAGCAGGGAGCTTGGTGCCGAAGACTGTGTAGGTGACTTGAGGGCATGGCAGCCGCCATCACCAGAGTGCCAGGAGCCAGTCGAACAGCGAGCCAGCCGGTGGGGAGGTTGAAGAAGGCAGCAAGAGGAGTCAAAACACATGAGAAACAGGGAGCTGCAGCCTGACAGGAGCTGTCAGCAGCAACACGGGGCAGCTGTCACATCATGTTGAACCTCCCTGTGGCCCCTTGCCTGTCACGTGCTGGTGGGCAGCCTGGGATCCTGAAGCCACGCATGAGAAGGGATGGGGTCAGGGGGACACATGCCACCGATGCTGCCAGCCATGCCGTGCAGCAGGGCAAAGCCACCAGCAGTCCCGCAACACTGCAGGCAGAGCAGGTTCATCTCTGGAGGCTTCTGGCCGCCGGCCAGGACCTCCTCCTCTCCTCTCCTTCACACCTGCTGGTCTCTACCTCCCTCATCACCCTCCTTTCCCCTCCCTGCCTTGCCCCTGTCCCCCTCCATGGTGATTCCGCAGCTGCCCCCAAGTCATGTCGCAGCACCTCCTGCCCTAGTGCTCCAGCTCTCCACCACAGAGAAGGTCCTCTTCCCTCCCAGCTTCACGGTGGCACCAGCGCAGCCCCCCTCCCCTCCCCGCCCGCCACGGAGGTGACAGCCGGAGAGGTAGGCAAGGCCGGTCTGCTTCGTGGTGCTGCCCACGGCGCGCTGCCCGCTGCCTGCCCGCTGCCCGTTCCCGACCCTTCCCGGCTGGCCCTGGCTGCCTTCTCTTTAGTTTTGCTTTGCAGCGCCGCGGTTGCGCCGTGAGCGGTGACCTGGGATCCCGGCCGGCGCCGGCCATGCCACTGCGCCTGGGCACCCACGGGTGGGAGCAGTGACCGCTCTCCCCCCCCGTGTTGTGTGTCCCTCCCCCCTTCCCCTCACTGGCAGGGCCTTCGTCTACTTGAGCAACCTCCTCTACCCTGTGCCCCTGGTCCACCGCGTGGCCATCGTCAGCGAGAAGGGCGAGGTGAAGGGCTTCCTGCGCGTGGCGGTCCAGGCCATCTCAGGTAGGAGAGGGGACCCCCCCAAACATGTGCCCCTCATGGCCCCCACACCCCCCATGCTGGCTCACCCCCATCCCTCCTCCAGCGGATGAGGAAGCCCCTGACTATGGCTCCGGCGTGCGGCAGTCGGGGACGGCCAAGATATCCTTCGATGACCAGCACTTTGAGAAGGTATGGTGGCAGCTGGCTCTTGGTGGGTGCCTGGGTACCACAGACCCCTTGCCTGCCATGGCAGCACTCCCCTGTGGGTCCAGCAGGCTCCTAGAGGTCCAGGCATCACCCTGCTTTTGACTGTGTGCTAGGGCAGGTGCTGTGGGGTGGGAGGCTGGAGACGCCCTGCTGCTCAGGGCAGTGATGGACTGTGCGAGGAGAGCCACCCTAGACACCACCAGCATCCCTTAGCCCCACAATGGAAGGTGTCCCTGACACTGGCAGGGGGTTTGGAACTGGATGATCTTTAAGGTCCCCTCCAACCTAAACCATTCTATGATTCCATGATTCCTGGTGCAGTTCCAGTCAGAGTCATGCCCAGCTGTGGGGATGTCTCGCTCGGGGACCTCCCAGGAGGAGCTGCGCATTGTCGAAGGCCAGGGGCAGGTCAGCGACGTGGGTCCCTCTGCTGATGAGGTCAACAACAATACCTGCACAGGTGAGGGGTGCTGACAAGTGGCTGGGGAGCAGCCCCCTCTCCTGTCACCCAGCCTCTCCCACCCACCTGAGCATCAAAAGCCCATTGCCCTAGCGCAGGGCTGCTGGCAGATGCTGGGGGGTGCAATGCCTCACCTTACTGAGGACTTACTGAGGACCCTTCCCTCCCTGCAGTGACACCAGAGGACCTCCTGGACAGCCCAGAGAAGTCTGTGTCAGAAGGGCCACTGGAGACGGCTCTGGACCACTTGAAGCTGGGCAGCATGTTCACATTCCGTGTGACAGTCTTGCAAGCCTCCAGCATCTCTGCAGAATATGCAGACATCTTCTGCCAGTTCAAGTGAGTCCCCTGTGCACCTCCAGCCCTACATCTCCCACTGTGCTCTGGTCATTGCCTTGGGCTGCTGATGAACGTAGAGGAGCCCCAGAACCCCCACCTCTGAGCCCTTCAGGAGTGGGAGGCAAACCCAAGGGCTGAGGGTTGAGCCCATGCACTTGTCTGGTACCTTCTCTGGTTTCTGGAGAAAGGCAGGGAGAGGCTCCCACCAGGTCTGGGGGATTCTGTGCCAGCCCAAGGTACTGAGGGTAACTCTTGTCCTAGTCTCTTACTTCTCTCTCCTCCCTGCTCCAGCACATCCCTATCCCACAGCTCCTGAGTCTCTTTCCTTCCCTCTGCAGCTTCATCCATCGCCACGACGAGGCCTTTTCAACAGAGCCCTTGAAGAACACAGGACGGGGGCCGCCACTGGGCTTCTATCACGTCCAAAATGTGAGTACCTCTGCCCTGCCCACATCCCCTCACCCCTGTGGCTGCTATGGTCTCTGCAGGGCTGTTGGCTGGATCTTCGCAGAGAACATAGTCAGAGCTGCCTAGCTAAGCCAGCCTTAGACAAAGTGGATGTGTGGGGCAAAGAGCAAAAACTTGCCACCCCAAAAGGGATTTCACAACAGCGGTCTTTGTGGGAAGAGCATCACTGAGCCACAAGGAAGGGGGTGGGTGAGGGTTGCAGAGGATCTGACAGGCTTGCACCCTTCCAATTCCCCAGTGCTGTTGCTGGCTGCATCCCTTTCCCAGCTGAACTGACCTGTTGATGGTTCTTTCTCTTCTAGATTGCTGTGGAGGTGACCAAATCCTTCATTGAATATATCAAGAGCCAGCCTATTGTGTTTGAAGTCTTTGGGCACTACCAGCAGCATCCCTTCCCACCCCTCTGCAAGGATGTCCTGAGGTGGGTGCACCCTGGGCTGCTCCAGCTGCTTGGTGCCACTAGAGCACCTGGTACAGCTGGCTTCCTGGGGACCTGGAGAAGAGGGTTAGGTGGTGGGAGGTGGTGGCCCTGGGGTGTAGGTGAGGTTGGCTGGTTCAGGGGTCCTTGTGGATGCTTTAACTGAAACAGTTCTCTCTGCAGCCCACTGAGGCCATCCCGGCGCCACTTGCCCCGTGTGATGCCACTCTCCAAACCAGGTAGGGGATTTGGCCTCCTGCTTCTCTGCCCACCCATAGTCCCTGTGCCAGGTACAGTGTCCCCTTCCCCAAGGGAACCAGTTAGGACCCCAGGTCACCACAAAATGTACTGTGGGCCAAAATGTGCTACCACCAGGGGCAACCTAAAGGCCTGGCGCCCATTCCTGCATCACCCAGATGATACAAATCCCCCTTCCTACCTCCTGTGGAATCTCAAGGAGGAGGCTACCCACCCTGGATGGCTCAGCAAGGGGTCAGCAAGGTCCCTGGGATGGGGCTGCCCCCTCTGTGCACTCCCTCCTGCCTTGCTGCCACCTCTATGTGTCTTCCCCTGGTCCCTGCCTGCTCTGCCTGTATCCTGCCTGCCATCAGACACTCCAGATGCCAGCAGCAAGATCACCCTTTAAGCTGTCTTTCCAACTTGCCATAGTGCCTGCGACGAAGCTGAGCACCATGACTCGGCCCAGCCCCGGCCCGTGCCAGTGCAAGTATGACCTGATGGTCTTCTTTGAGATCTGTGAGCTGGAAGCCAATGGCGAGTAAGTCCTGCTGAAAAGGGGAGCGGGAAGGAGAGGGAGGCGGCACAGTGATTTGGTCAGTGCTTGGCATCTCTGCACAGGCTGATGGGGTTCTGTGTCATGCCATGATCCTCTCTTCCAGCTACATCCCTGCTGTTGTGGACCACCGTGGAGGCATGCCATGCCATGGGACCTTCCTCCTCCACCAGGTACTCCATCCCTGAGGTGCTGTTCTGGCTCTAACTCCTGCTAGGAGCTTTGTTAACCCCTATACATTCTCTGTGGCCTTGTGGGTCTCAGGGCATCCAGAGGAGGATCACTGTCACCTTGGTGCATGAAACAGGCAGCCTCATCCGCTGGAAGGAAGTGCGGGAGCTGGTTGTAGGTAAGCAACCCCCACCCCACCGAGATCCCAAGCATCCTCTTGGTCTGTTTCTCACCTGTGTTCCCATGTGGAGCTTTGCACCTGCTTTGTCTCCTCTCCTGCCCTGCAGCAGCAAAGCTACCAGAAGGTGACACTGGGACACAGTGTGAGCAGGGTGCCTTGGTCCTGGGTATCACATCCAAGAGCTGTATTAGGGCTTCTGGCACCAAGTGGACAAGCACTGGGAGCCTGCTGTCTGTAATGGGGGGGTTACTGGGGTGATGCAGACAGGTGGGCTGCCCATGACCCTCATGGGGACCCTCACAGGGCCACTTCCTGTAACCTGAGATGCACCGTGTAAGGGTGGTGAGGCACTGGAATGTTTTGCCCAGGGAAGCTGTGAATGCTCCATCCCTGGCAGTGTTCAAGGCCAGGCTGGACAGAGCCTTGGGTTACATGGCTTAGTGGGAGGTGTCCTCGCCCATGGCAGGGGGGTGGAACTGGATGATCTTAAGGTCCTTTCCAACCCTAACTATTTTATGATTCTATCCCTGTGCTGCACTTGTAGGTCGGATCCGGAACACCCCAGAAGCAGATGAGTCTCTCATTGACCCCAACATCCTGTCCCTCAACATCCTCTCCTCTGGGTACATCCACCCCTCCCAGGATGACCGGTGAGTGCTGCTACTTCTCTTGTTCTTCCTGCACTGTGGTGAGGGCTGGAAGGGGAGACACAGGGAGGCTTAGCAGGATCCTACTGACCTGTTGCTGCCTTGGGGGGGACTTTTCTGGAGCTGCAGAGGGTCTTGGGGTTCAGGGTTGCCAGACTTCTCCCTCCTTCTCCCCAAGGCCTCCCTGCACTAAGCTTTGGCACGAAAGGGAATTTGGGGGGTGATCCTGCTCTCTGTTGGTGGCTGTGACTGCCTGGCACAGAGAGCCAGTTGGTACTGCTGCCAGGAGGATGTACCAACCCCGTGGCTGGAGAGGACCTGCCATGAAGGGTTATTTGTCCCGTGCCCCAGCAAACTCACAGGAAAGGCCACTTGGTGCCCATGGCAGGTCCCTGTCTGTGCGAGAGTGATGCAGGAAAGCCATCCCTCACGGGCACTGGGGATGGCTGGGTGACCTTGGCGATGCCTGTCCCGGGGGGCAGTGTTCCCACTGTGGGTTTGGCAGGGGTGTGGGAGCAGCAGGGCCAGAGGGGTTTTATCTCTAAGACCTCTCTGGCTGGGTCCTGTGGTGGTGTGAGGAACCAGTGGGTGCAGAGGGCAGAACTCTCCTCTGCACCAAGGCTGCTGGCAAAACTCAGGAGGCTGGCAGGGGTCCCTGGCCAGAATGTGTGTGTGCAGGTAGTTGTGACAAGACAAGGATGGTCACTGGCATCACCGGGAGCAGCAGGGGCCGGTCCTGGGCTGTGCATATGGCGGTTTGCAGCGTAGGAGCATCCTGCTGGGGAGTGGGAACTACTTTTCCCCTTGTTTTCTTTGGGGTCACTGCTGCATCAAGGTGGCCTGTCCCAAGACAGGGTGTTTTTGGGCTGGGATGATAGGGGTCTGGGCAGGAGATGCCACCATGCAGTGCTCCCAGAGCTGCTCCTGGACATGGTGGGTGATAGGCATGCAGTGCTTGGGCAGCAGAGCCACACCATGGGGTCAGATATGTGTGCAAGCGGTGGACCAAGAGACTTTGGCACAGCCATGGGGACAACAGCAAGGCCAGCTGGGGACTGTTGGGCAAGGAGGGCCTCGACAGGCAAAGCTGTGATGGTTTTTGCTGGGCTGCTGGGAGCTGGGTGGCTGTGGCACCTGTGGGCTCCTGGGGCTGCCCTGTTTTATATCAGCTCCTGACCTGGCTGGTTGGTCCCAGGATTTGCAAGAGCCTGCCTCGCCTGTGCTGTCAGGGGGTCTGTGCCTCAGGGCCAGCCCCAGTTCGGCTGCAGGCCAGCATGCATGCCATGTGTTACCTGTCCTGCGAGCCTGTCTACGGCCAGGTAGGGGGAGGAGTGGGCAGCCGGCTTCCTGCGGGATGCTGAGGGGCCCTCCCCGCTTCCATCCTGCATGCAGGCGTGCATGCCTTAGCCCCGCCAGCCTGCTAGGACAGGCAAAGGGAGGACAGCAGGCAGAGCCAGGGCCCGCTTCACCTTCCTTCCCGGCTGCTTGTGCTCCCTGCTTTGCTGCCTTATGCCGTGCAGCCTCCTTTGCCCAGAGCAGCCCTAGCTCCCCTCCCCATCCCAGCCTTCTCAGTTCCCTGGAGCTTCTCAGGAGACCAGGGAGCAATATGGCTCCCTCCCTAGTACCCATCCATCCCTGCATCGAGCGCCCAGGGAGGAGTTGTGGGGGGCAGCCCCCAAGGTCCCCCCTTGCTTCTCTCTGCTGCTGCTGCCCATCAGAGCCCACACTAACCATGTGATTGTTTTGTGTTTTCACAGGCAGTTTCTTGATTCGGATATGCCTAGGTATTATTTGTTTCCATTGATTTTTTTTCCACCCTCCCTTCTTTCTTTCTCTCCCCTCGCCTCGGTGCACTCACTCCGTCTGGAGGCAGCACTTGGACATCCAGTCCCCCATCCCTCTACACGCCCCATCCTTTCTCCCTCCCATCCTGGCACCTCTTGCTCACCAGCCCCTTTTGCTGTTTGTTTGGGCCGCGCTCTCGCTGGCTGCTGCTCCCCTCGCACGCCTGCGTCCCCATCGCCTGATTTGGGTTTTGGTTTATTTCTTTCTTTTTGACTTCACTGCTCTCTCAGCTCTTTGGCATCGGGTGCTAAGTGTGCCGCTTCCCCGTTGCCTCCCACCCAGGTTCAGCCCCCAGCACCACTAGGAGTAGCTGCAGGGCTGGTGTAGACCATGGTGGGGGCTTCAGGCCACCTCCAGCCCTTGCCTGGGCACCTGGTGATGATGGCTGGGTGCACAGTAGACTTGCGGGTGCAGATGCGGCATATGGGTGGTGTTGTGTTTGTACGTAGGTGCAATGGTGGGTGCACACACATCCTAATGTGGCATAGACTGTTGTACCCCTGTGTAATGGTGGGGATCTGCTTCTGAGGATGGTGGGGGCTTCAGCTGGGACTGCAGTGTGAGCCTGGTGTATGGGTGTATGGGTATGTGGTGTATGGGCAAGAGACAACAGATCCAGATGCTACTGCCAGCCTCTGGATAGGAGCATCACCAAGGCCCCAGAGGAGGGGGTCCTATGGTAGACAAAGAGATGAAGATGCATCTGGGAGACAGGGGATGGGGTCTCCTGAGTCCTGGTGGGCTCCATAACTTTGTACCTGGGAAGTTGTCCTTCCTTCATCAGCTAGAAGCTGGTCCTGCTTGGAGATGTCCAGGGGCAGATCTGTCCCTCCTTCAGTATCCCAGGGTGCAGGAGGACGGATCCAGCATGGATACAGCCCCTCTACTTCAGGAGATGTGGGGTCATATTGGCATTGCCTGTGGGCTGTCGATACAGTGATGCTCTCCCTGTGGACCAGGGATGGGCCAAGAAATCTCCTGCTGTGTGGGTACCATGAGGGGCACCTTTCTGAGGGGCTGCGCTGGGCAGCAGCTCCTTGCCCTGGAATGGCAGCGAGGGCAGGGTTAAGGGGATGCTGAGCACATGTGCTGCTCCCAGCTGCCAGACTGCAAGGAAGGTGGGTGGCAGAGGGTTTTCACCCATGCAGGTAAACCTCTGACCTTGCCAAGCTCCTTCTGGGCTCTGATTCAGCATCCGGCTGGGCAGGAACTCCTTTGGCCAGCAGAGCTGATATAGGGTGAGTCCCCTCTAGAGGGGCTCTCCATGGTTGTGGTCCTGCTCCAACGCCAGCCCCGTACAGACAATGCTTTCTGACCTTTTGTTTTTCTGTGTGTGTATGTGTGTGTGTTTGTCCTTGGGTCGCCTTCCACTTATAGCATTTCGTTCGGAAATGACACTAGGTATTTTGCGTGCACCTGCTCGGTCTGGTCCCACCTGCTTTTCTCTCTTTCTCCTTTGCCTCCCTTTGCTTTTTGCTCTTTCCCCTCCTCCCCTGAGGCTCCTATTCTCCTCCTCCCTGGGGAGCACTGCCTTCTCAAGTGACCTGTGTCTGAAAAGTGATCCTTCTCCTTGGCTCTGTCTCATGTGGGGGTTTTAAATGTATTTTATGCACCTTCTGAAAGCGTCGCTGTCCCTCTTCTTCCTACATGGGGGCAATTGCAGCTGAGAGCCTCTCCCTGCTCCCTCTGGCTGCCCTGGTTCGTGTTCAAAAAGCCCCTCAGCCACCTGGGTGCTGCTTCAGGGATGTGCTGCAGCATCCTCATTGAGACATTGCTCCTTCCTGACGATGCTGAGGGCAGGAGCCAGGGCTGCAGCAGCGACAGGTGGCTTTGGGGAGTGGGTGTCCCATAACCCAGGGTTGGCCCAGGAGGCAGCCCAGGAGCAGGGCAGGGGGTGAAACAGGGATCCCCCATGCCTCCTGCTTCCCCCACTCTTGACTGCTTGACCTGAAGAGGCTGGTAGCCACTCTTGCTCTAGGTGGCTTTGCCATCCTCTATGGGACCCCATAGGCACTGAGCAAGTGGGGCCAGGTGTCCCCTGCTCCTTCCCCCAACCTGGGAATTGTGGAAAACCAAGTGAGGGGAGTGAGGCAGCCTGGTGGGAATGGGGCTGGTGATCACGGCAGAGCAAGAGCTGGGGGAGACAGCCCAGCAGGGGCCAGCTAAAAAACTGTGGTCCCAGGGTCTTGGTGGGGCTCAGGGCTGGCAGACGGGGCAGCCCTGGGGAAGGAAACTTGGCTGGTATGGGGACACCACAGCGCTGAGCATCCTCCCTCCTCTCCCTTCTGGCCACCTGAATGGCGACAGCTGCTCCTGGCGGGGGCCGGGAGGTGCTGTGTGCTGTGTGCTGGATGGTGGGGACCTTGCCTGGGTGTGCTGGTGTGGCAGACCCCACTCCGAGCATGGCGGTGGGGCATGCACCCTTCTTTTCCCTCCTTTGCCTTCCCAGCCTGCCCTGCCTTGCCTGCACCCCAGCTGAGCCCCCACTCCTCCCACAGTCCCTCCTCCCCAGAACCCCGGCCTACTGGCCATGTCAAGGGTGCCACATCCCCTTCCTGCCACACCTTGTCCCCCTTTGCCTTGAGCCTGCGTTCTCTGGAGTGGCTGTCCCCATCTGTCCCTGTGGTGTGTGCATGTCCATGTGTCCTTGCAGGCCTTGCTGCAGCGGGGGACAATAGCATCTCCTTGCTCGCTTGCCTAGGATTCTGGGGACACTGTTTTACCAGTTCTGCTATTTTATTGTTGTTGCAGGACTTTCTACCAATTTGAGGCAGCATGGGATAGCTCCATGCACAACTCGCTGCTGCTCAATCGTGTCACCCCGTACCGGGAGAAAATCTACATCACACTGTCTGCCTACATTGAGGCAAGGACCTTTGCTGTAGTGCTAACAAAGTCTGGTATTTCCCCTACTGCTGGGATCCAGCCAGTGTAAACCCCTCATTTACCCTGCACCAATGCTGACAGGGTGCAACCTAGTGCTTGGGGTTCCCGGTGGGACCGCAGGAGTGGAAACCACTGGGCACCAGGGGTGGGAGAGACCTGATGGGTTTCCAAGACACAGTCCCCATCCCTGCCACCATGACACCTTTTCCCCCTGCTCTGCTGCAGATGGAGAACTGCACTCAGCCTGCCGTCATCACCAAAGACTTCTGCATGGTTTTCTACTCCCGGGATGCCAAGCTTCCTGCCTCCCGCTCCATCCGCAACCTTTTTGGCAGCGGCAGCCTGCGGGCTTCTGAAAGGTACTGGGAAGCTCCTGCCTTTCTGGGAGAGGAGACCCATCACCCAGGGACTGGGGCCTTTCTGGGGCATTCCAGCAGCCTGGGTGAAATAACCGGGGCATGGGGATGGGATAGAGCTGGTAATGACTCGTCTGCCTTTGACCACAGCAACCGTGTGACGGGAGTCTACGAGCTCAGCCTCTGCCGAGTGGCAGATGCCGGCAGCCCAGGTGGGTGCCATGTCTCTGCCTGGGTGTTCACCACGAGGCTGGCAGGCACAGCACGGTGGTTGGGGTTGGGTCTGTGTGTCTGTCCCCCCAGTATGTGTCTGTCCTCACAGGCATGCAGAGACGTCGCCGGCGTGTGCTAGACACCTCCGTAGCCTATGTGCGGGGAGAGGAGAACCTGGCTGGCTGGCGGCCCCGCAGCGACAGCCTCATCCTTGACCATCAGTGGGAGCTGGAGAAACTCAGCCTCCTGCAAGAAGTAAGAGTCTGGTCTAGAAACAGGGTAATGGGGTGTGGGACGCATGGTCCCCAGAAGGATGTCCATGGGGAAGGGGAAGGGGCCACCTCTGAGCTATGATGTCTCTGCCCAGGTGGAGAAGACAAGGCACTACCTGCTCCTGCGTGAGAAGCTGGAGACAACCCAGCGCCTGGGCCTGGAGACCCTGTCCCCTTGCTCCAGTGAGGACTCTGAGTCCCGAAGCACCTCCTGCGTCTCCTCCCCGCTCTCTGTCGATGGGGCCGCTGAGAACCGCACCTCACCTCCTGAGAGCCCCAGCGAGAGGCAGAAGGAACTGGCTGTGAAGGTACCATCTTGCAGCATTCCCAGCTCACAGGGATGAAGCTGGGAAGGGGCTCCCATAGGGTGCAAGGGGACTGCGGCAGAAGAAAGCCCAAGAGGAGCAGGAGGAGAAGGGTGGAAGAAGGTGCCTCCTGTCCTACCATCTTCCTCCTTTCTCCACAGTGCTTGCGCCTGCTCACACATACCTTCAACAGGGAGTACAGCCACAGCCACGTCTGCATTAGCGCCAGTGAGAGCAAGGTACTGCCATTGTCCTGGGCTCACTGGGCTGCTGGGGGCTGGGAGGGATGTGTGGCTGAGAGGAACTGGCTGAGCAAGGGACAGGTGGGCACCTTGGTGTGAGTGGTCCCTGCCCTGGGGTCCCCGCTCCCTTCACCTGTGCTGGGGTTCCTGGAGCTGGTGGCTCTTGGGACTGTGCTAGGGGAGAACCCTGCCGGCCAGAGATGTTGCCTCTCCCTGTATGAGTAGGCACCTGGTCCTTTGCCTGTGCCCAGCTTCAGGCAGAAAATGGAGTCCACACCTCCACTCCTCCACAGCTGTCTGAAATGTCTGTGACCCTGATGAGAGACCCATCCATGCCAGTTCTTGGGGTCACCACTCTCACCCCGTCTTCAACCTGCCCATCACTGGTGGAAGGACGCTACAATGCCATCGACGTCAGGTAAGAAGGCGGGCAGGAGATCTGGGTGATGTCCCACCATCCCTCAAGCAGGGCAGCTGTACCACTGGGATATGGTCCTGGTCAAAGGGTGTTCACTAGCTGTCACTATTCCTACATCCTACCCTTTCCTCCGTCCCCAGACCCCCCCAAGTCTCTTCCAGAGCAGAGAGCCCTGACCTGGAGCCAGCAGTAGAAGGAGAGCAGAAGAAGTCCCCAGGCCACCGGCCTGAGGAGGAGAAGGAGCCCCAGCGTTTGCTGGTGCCTGACATCCAGGAGATCCGGGTCAGGTAGGAGCAACTGAGGCAGCCAGGAAAGGGAATACCTTGGGGTTGAGGGGGGACCATGCCCTACCATTGCCACCTCCTTCTGGTCCATGCGCCCCCCTGACCTTGGTCCCTTCTGCAGTCCCATCGTCTCCAAAAAGGGCTACTTGCACTTCCTGGAGCCCCACACCAATGGGTGGGTGAAGCGCTTCGTGGTGGTCCGGCGCCCATATGTCTACATCTACAACTCAGACAAAGACATGGTCGAGAGGGCCATACTCAATCTCTCCAAGGCCCAGGTGGAGTACAGCGAGGACCAGCAGGCCATGCTCAAGGTAGGGCGCCAGGAGCCAGCCCCATTCCACGCACTCACTGAGGCAGGAGACTCATCCATGGCTCTCTCCTGGCAGACCCCGAACACGTTTGCAGTGTGCACAGAGCATCGTGGCATCCTGCTGCAGGCGAGCAGTGACAAGGACATGCACGACTGGCTCTATGCCTTCAACCCCCTCCTGGCTGGGTCCATAAGGTACCAGGGGCAGCTGGGTGAAGGGTGGTGCAGAGAAGCTGCTGGTGGGGGGTCTGTGAGCAGCCAAGTGTGCTCCCTGTCTTGGACCCAGTGCTCTCCCTGATGCAGACCCCTCCAGCCAGGTGTGGGGAGCACCTCCTGCACAGAGCTGTGTCTAGATGTGCTCTCAGCTGGCAGAACTTGGACCATGTTAATCTTGATTTCAGCCCCTTCTGGCTAAAATTCTTCAATCTAGGGACAGATACTGGCTGGTACAGAGGCATTGTTGTGCTGAGTTCAAAGCAACATTCATTGCTGGAGGCAGGGAGACTGGCCCTTTGCTCTTGAGACCATCTGAAGTGGCAGGACTAAGGGAACAGGAGTAAACGCACAGAAACTTGTGTGCTCTGGCTAAAAAGACATTAATGCCATGTTCCTCCGGCTCTGGCTGGATTCAAGCACCAGCCTGGAGCCAGGACACCAAACACAGGGGGACCACATCTCTCCTTGTTCACATCTCTGACACCTTTTTTGCCTTGTTTTCCAAACTAGGTCCAAGCTTTCCAGAAGGAGAACAGCCCAGATGAGAATCTAACCTGAAAAATACCCTCCACCTCATCCGTCTGCCAACAGGATCAAGATAGCTGATTCTGTCTCAAGACTCCCCATGTTAACGTCTGATCTCTCACACCATCTGCTGCCCCAGCTGCCTGCTCCATGGAAGGATCTGTCTCGATTCACACCTTCGCGGAGGAAACTCACTTCCGTTCATAGCTGCGAAAGCCTTGACCTGCCTGGGCAGGATCTCTTGTGCACGTGCCATCTTCTGCCCATCCCCTCATGGGTGACCTTCATGTCACACCATCTGTAATGCTCCAGAAAGGTCCCTGTCAGAGGGGAGGGAGCGAGGAGGGCAGTTTTGGCTAATAGCTGGTCTTTAATCTACAGAGGTGGGCGCGTGGTAAAGCTTGGAGGTGGGAGAGCAGGAGGAATTGCCTCCACATGAAGGGAAAGGGGTAGTGTAAGTACGAGGATTTCCTAGTTTATTGACGTTTCTGCAAGAGACAGCAGAGTAAGATCAGGTGTCAGTAGTTTAAGATGATATTTATAAAGTATTTATTTCTATTTACATCACAAAAATCCTGTAAGTTGGGTCCTGGCCCCTGGACAATGCCTCCCTCAGGCAAGGGAGAGCCTTGGCAGTGGGCTAGGGCCCCAGAGATGCCTCTCCTGGGACATCCCTGGCATGTGCCCGGCAGCAGTGGAGCTCTTGCCCTCGCTCCCTGCCCTTCCCCAACCCTCTGCTTTGCACTCCCCTGCAGCTTAAACTACTGCTCCCGTAAGTGGTGGCTGGACAGCCTACCATGTCTTCCCAAAGGAGGCAATTCCTACCTGCCCCATCTACCTCTGGAAGGGAGGAGCCTACCATCTTGGTGGGCTGGAGAATTCCACATCCATGTGGACGTGTCACCTCACTTTGGAGCTTGGTCCTGCTGGAGGAAAAAGGAGGGTTCTGCAGATGGCTCTGCCTGTCACCTTGTGTGAGGCTGTCCTTCCCAAAAGCATGTGGGCCACCTCCACTATCTCAGCCTAGGAGCCCCTGGGGGCTTGTCCAAAGGGATTCCTTCCCTCTTAGGACAGGACACCAAGGGTCCCATCCCTGCAGGGAGTGTGGAGGTTCATGTGGCTGCTTCCAATGCTGGATGGAAAAGTTCCCCAAGAGCTGGGGCTAGAAATGGCTATTCCGATCCACAGCACCCTCTTTAGCCTTTCCCAAGAGGGCTGTCACATCCCTTCTCCTCCCAGCAGGACAACAGGCTCAAAGCAACTCAGAGGGGCAGGGAGAGGCTGGGGTGGGGGTGTCGAGGTGGGGACGGGGCTTCTTTTTACTGTTGTATTTGGTGTTTTCTCACTCCTCTTCCCCTGCTGCAGAAGCAAGTGCCCACCTCCTTCCCACCCTGCCTTCATCGGCACGTTAATCCAGGGGTCTTCCCACGGCAGAGGTGGCTTTGCCGAAAGGACCTTCTCCTCCAGCCATAACTTGCTTCCACCTTCCCCAGCAGCAGCTTTCTCTCTCCTCTATCTTCCATCTCTCATCCATTGTGAGGGGGGTAGGATGCTTTCAGCTGGGACTTCCCAAGTGGCCAGCTGCATCCAGCACAGCTCCAGTTGGGAAGGCGAGCATCTTTCTTCATGTATCCCCTGGGCACCCCCCTAGCTTTGCTGTCACGCCTCGGTGGCTTACCTTCCCTTGCACAGCACGGCTGCGCCTTGGCTCTGCCGCACCTCCCCGCACTGTCTGTGTGTGTGTGTGTGTGTGTGCGTGTGTGTGGGACTTGGTGCTGTCTTCTTGTTACGCTCATGTTGTTGGGGAGCACGGACAGGAAGGGACACGGCAGACGGGCAGAGGCTTGCAGGGACCCCCTCGCTGCACATCAGAGGCCGTTCAGTTTGAGTTTCAGGTGATGGGAAAGGGTTTTGGGATCCTGAGCCCCTGCAGGTTTTGTCCAGCCTTGCTGCAGCTCCTTGGGCATCTCACCCCATCGCTCTGGCCTGGAGCTGTGGCAGGGCTGCTTTTCCCCGCCCTGTTTTCCAGGCAGGTGGTGAATTCTCCGCCCCATCAAACTGGGTTATTCCCCGCCCCGTGAGCTAGAAGCCAACTTGTGCCCTTTATGGAGGGATAGGTTCTCACTCGGGGGGCATGGAGGGGTGGAGATGCGGCTGGGGTGGAGGAGGGGTCTGGTCTGTGACATCCCAGCAAAGACTCGTTGGTACCATCCCGTATTTCAGCGTAAGGGGCTAGGGAACACTGGGTGTCCCAGGGGAGAGGGGAGGCTCTACCAGAGCGGAGGCAGCTTCTGGTGGAGACAGGAATCTGCGTCTGCCAGCGACCAGACATAGGTTCCTCAGCCAGGGCTGGGCAGCGCTGCCCGTGCTGCAGGCGAGGGGCGGCTGCGGGACGGGCACATCCTCCAGCCGGAGCTGAAGCCGAAGCTTTGCCTGAGGCCAGCAAACCTGCAGAGCAGACAGCTCGGCTGCGGGACACCGCGCTGACGGAGACCAGACTGGCAGCAGCCCTGCGGGATGTCCGGCTTTGCAGGCTACTTTGCCATCCTCCTGGCCCCGCTCTCGCCAGCACGACGCGCTCTCCCCGTTATACTCCCCATCCCCTCCTTCACCGCAGCCCCCCCGGGATGAGGAACGCAAACCTTGATGTATAGGCACGACTGTGAGCCCCACGCCAAGGGAAATCTCACAGGGGACGGTGGCATGGAGGGTGGGCGAGCACCAGCGGGCGGGCCGGGACCTGCTGAGGGGCGCCTGCCCCCTGTGCCCTCTGGTCCCGGCCCTCCCTGCCCCGTGCTCGGGGCTGGCGCCTCGGGTCCCGGCCGTCCGTGCACGCGTGAGGCTTGTTCGGTTCTGAAATAAATGTGGCATTTAACGCAGAACGGCCCCGCGCCGCTCTCCTTCCCGGGCACGCGGGGTAGGGCGGGCGCCTGCTGCTCGGCGGCGGGGAGGCCCGCACCGGGCCGGGGCTGCTGGCGAGGGCTGAGGGGCGCAGCGGCCGCGGGCCCCCGAAACGCGCACACCGCGGACCGACACCCCTCGCTGAGGCACCTTCCGGCGCCGCGAGAGGGTACCGCCCTCCGCTCCTGCCCCCGCCAGCGATTGGTTAGGCACAGGAAGGCTTCACATCCCCGCCGCGGGATTGGTCAGCCTGGGAAAGAAAGGGACGGGGCAACGGGATTGATTGGTGGAGAGGTCTCGCTTTCCAATTGGCGGGGCAGCCGCAGCCCTGCGGGGGTGTTTGACGGGGCGCCGCGGGGACTGGCAGAGCCCTTTGTGGGGCGGGGCCAACGGCGGCCTTCCGCTCCCGCCCCGTCGCGCGCCCACTTCTGGTCCGTCTGCGGGCGCTGATTGGCTGCGCGGGGAGATTGTCAGCCCGAGGAGGCGGAGCGGCGCCTGGGCGCGGGGAGGCGGCCTTGGCGGCGGCGCTGTGGGCGCCATGGATCTGTTCGGGGACCTCCCGGAGCCGGGCTGCTCGGCGGCGGGTGAGCGGGCGCTGGCCCCGCGGTGGGCGCCAGGCTCCCGTCCTGCGCTGTCGGCGCGGGGCCGCGGGGCCGGGACTCGCCCTGGCACGGCACGGCACGGCACGGCACGGCATGGCAGGCCGCGCGGCCGCGCCGGGCCTGCTGCAGCGCGCTGTGGGCAGCGAGCCTCTGCGGGCGCAGGTGCCGGCTCCGGGCCGCGCCTGCAGCGAGCGCACCGGGACGGTGATAGCTGAGCGCTCCCAGCGCTTGAGGGGCGGGGGAGAAGGGACCGGGGCGTGTGAGGAGGCGGCTGCAGGGGGGCATGGCTCGGTTTGGGTTTGTTCTGGTGTGGTTTCTGTGCCTTTCTCTTTCCCTGGGGCTCGTTCGGGCGCAGGGTGTTATCCGTGCGATTTAGGCCATGCTGGAGCCTTTTCCCTCACTGTGGTGCTGTGGGGTGTGGGGCTGTGGAGAGCTGTAACGTTACCTGAAATAAGTTGGTGCTTTCTTGGCCCCTCCCGCACTATCATATCTCAGTTTGGCTGGTGAGGGGTGGTAATGCACGTTGTGTGGATTGCTAGAAACCAAACAAACAAGTTGTTCTCAAGATAAAAGTTCACATCATCCCCTGGCAAGTGGTTGTCCTGCACAGGTAGGAGCTGCCTAAATTAGAGATGGATGAAAGTAGCTAAGGTTCTCCTCCGTCACTCCACCTGTGCTCAGCTGGAGGGCAGTCCTTCCGGAAACCACCCCCTGAGTGCATGCAGTGGGGCCTGACTTTGTCCTGGTGCCTTACAGGGAAGGAAGCCCAGAAAGGACCTCTCCTCTTTGATGATCTCCCACCAGCCAGCAGTGCTGACTCAGGTATGGGTGCTCTGTTTCCTATTTCTTCTATTGTTTTGGCTTCACATGCTTTCTGCATCAGCATCATTTTGAGATGAAACTAGTGCAAACCCTTTTCTTTGTTAGACAGGATAAAACCAGTGGGTTGATCGGATCAGCAGCTGTGTGCAGAGCAGCTACTCTCCTCCTGTGTAGTTTTTGTTTTTTAATTTATTATTTTGATAATCACAGAATGATTTGGGTTGGAAGGGACCTTAAAGCTCATCCAGTTCCAACCCCCAGCCATGGGCAGGGACACCTTCCACTAGACCAGGTTGCTCCAGGCCCTGTCTAGCTTGGCCCTGAACACTGCCAGGGCAGTGGGGCTTCTCTGGGCAACCTGTGCCAGAGCCTCACCACACTCACAGGAAAGATTTTTTCAATATGTAATCTAAATCTCTCCTCTGTCAGCCCAAAGCCATTCTGCCTTGTCCTGTCACTACAGGCCCTTGTAAAAAGTTCCTCTCCAGATTTCTTGTCAGCCTCTTTAGACACTGGGAGCTGCTCTGAAGTCTCCCTGGAGCCTTCTCTTCTTCAGGCTGAACAGCCCAGCTCTCCCAGCCTGTCTCCATAGCAGAGGTGCTCCAGCCCTCAAAGCATGTTTGTGGTCTCCTCTGGACTCTCTCTAGCAGCTCCACATTCCTCTTCTGTTGGCGGCCCCAAAGCTGGATGCAGGACTGCAAGGGGGGTTTCACCAGAACAGAGTAGAGGGAGAGAATCCCCTCCTTTGACCTGCTGGCCATGATCCTTCTGATGCAGTCCAGGACATGGCTGGTTTCTGGGCTGCGAGTGCACACTGATGGATCATGGTGAGCTTCTCATCCACCAGCATCCCCAAGTCCTTCTCCTCAGGGCTGCTCTCAATCCAGCTTCTGTCCAGCCTCTGTTTGTGCCTGGGATTGCCCCGACCCAGGTGCAGCACCTTGCACTTGGCCTTGTTGAACTAAATGAGGTCTTCACTGTCCCGCCTCTCCAGCCTGTCCAGGTCTCTGGATGGCATCCTTGCCGTGCAGTGTGTCGATTGCACCACACATCTTGTATCATTGGCAAACTTGCTGAGGGTGCACTGAATCCCACTGTCCATGTCACTGACAGAGATGTTGAACAGCACCAGTTGCAGTACTGACCCCTGAAGAATAGCACTTTTCACTGATCTCCACTTAGACATGGAGCCGTTGACCGCAGCTCTTTGAGTGCGACTGTCCAGCGAATTCCTTATCCACCACATGGTCCATCCACACCTCTTAAGATTACAGACAAGCATGTCATGTGGAACAGTGTCAAATGCTTTGCACAAGTCCAGGTAGATGACATCAGTTGCTCTTCCCATATCCACCAGTGCTGTAGCCCCATCATCAGAATGTTATAGATGTTCCATATTAAATACTTCCTGGAACAAATGTAAGTTTGCCCCCACCATCCAGTAACAGCAGTTAAAGTTTAGCTCACTTTGGTAAACTGGCATTTTATAATTTCCATGCTTCAGAAGAGGTAAGCACAGAGCATTATTCTCTCAGAGGGACAGAAGTTTTTAGTCCTTGCTTTTTCTGGTGCTCCAGGAAGAGGAGGCTCTTTACTCTTTGATGATCTTCCACCAGCCACCAGTGGTGACACAAGTAAGCCTCTGCTGACCTGCCCTTCTCAGGAAAACCCATGAGTGTAGCCTGTTATGTTGGCTGCACAGTAAGTTAACCTGTTGTCCAGGTTGGCTGACACTAATTATGGCAATCTGTTTGTAGCCTGATTGTTTAAATGTGGATTCTGGCTCTTTAGAAGTAAACTTCGGTTTGTTTGCAGAAGTACTTTAATCAGATTTTAGCCCTGTCATCTGTGCCTGAAAGCTCCATTCTTTGGAAATTAAAGTGTGTGCTTACAGGGAGCAAAGATGGTGGTTGTGGTTTAACCCCAGTCAGCAGCTAAGCCTACACAGCTGCTCCTTAATTCCTTCCTGAGTGGGATGAGGGAGAGAATTGGAAAAGCAGAAGTGAGAAAACTCACGGGATGAGATAAAGACAGTTTAATAAGTAAAACAAAATAAGGAATTTACCATTTCCCATCCGCAGGCAGGTGTTGGGCCATCTCCAGGAAAGCAAGGCTCTATCACATGTAACCGTTACTTGGGAAGACAAAATGCCATAGCTCCAGCCATCCTCCACACTTTTTTCTCCTTCCCCCAGCTTTATATGCTGAGCATAACATCATGGTATGGAATATCCTTTGGATCAGTTGTGGTCAACTATCCTGGCTGACACAGCCCCATACTAGCTACTATGAAGAATATTAACTCTACCCCAGCCAAAGCCAGCACATCTGCAGGGGCCTGGTGCTGCCACTGCCCTGGTTTCTGTTGCTTTTCTGCTGTGGGAACAGACTGCCACGTTGTTCCTAACTGTGGTCTGTACATGTCTAGAATAGAGGCTGTCTAGACTAGTGATCTGGTAAGGCTTTCTGCATGCAGCTGAGTGTTTGCTAGCACTTGGGAGGAGGTGAGATAATTTAGGGTACCATCCAAGAATAAGTCTCCCTAAGGAAAAGGTGAGGGTTCTCGTGGCATGGGAATCATAGTTTGCTTGCTAGCTTTTATTTGTAACATGTCTTCTGAAGTGCCAAATATGCACATTAAGAGTAGTAAAACACATTTCTTTGCATGACTCTGGGCACAATTTGGAGAGAATAATGATAATAATAAAAATCAGAAGTGTTCCAACCTGTAATATTAACTTCCTTAGCAGTTAATAGCAAAAAAGGCTGTTAGCTAAGAAACAAAATGTGAGTTGGTGGGGAGAATCCACAGCCTCCTAGCTAAACACAGCTGTGCTGTGCCTGAGGTAGGCCATGCAAAGTAAAGTGATCAAATCAGTCATGTGTGCTGTGGGTTGTACATGCTGAGTGAAGTTGTGTGTGTGCGTTTGTGGTCAGTTAATATGTCTTGTTTAGTGCTAACTCCGGTCACTTAGTACTGTGTGAGAGCACCAGCCTGCACCCCTGGGAGTGTTTCAGTATAAAAAGGACTTGCTGCTAAATTTGTGCAAGTAAAACACAGCTGGCAGATTTCAATCACCTGCATTTTTGCTTTCTTTCAGCTTCCAGTGCTACTGAGCAGGTCTCGTCAGCAGGAAGCCATGGGAAGGGGGAGAAGAGAAAGTCCTTGGAGGAGGAAGAAAAGAATGGCAGGGAAGAACTTGTGGAAAAGAAAGTTTGTAAAGGTTTTCAGACAGTTTGAAAACAAATGTACTTAATTTGTACTTTTGACATTGGGCTCAGTAAGTCCAGACCAAAGCTAAGCTTTAGTTCTTTAGTCTGCTTGTGTTTTCAGCCTCTTGTAGGGAACAGACTGCTGCAGCAGTCTGTGGAAACCCTTCTTGCTCCCTGGCACTCTGCCTCTGTCACCCAGGTCTTCTTACCAGCCCTGCTGAAGTGGCAAAAGCTGAGCAGCAAGCAGCTCAGCCTTTGCAGGATAAGTTCCTGTACTGCCAAGCGGGGTATTGATTGTGAAACTTCTGGAAGGCTAGAGCCACACCAGTTTCTTTTGCCACATCCACAAATCTCTCCACTGGGTGGCTGCTAAAAAAGAGACTTGCTGTTATATATAGGGCATTTGACTTCAGTGCGGGTGCCTGCCTGTCACGCTGTGCTTTGTTAATCTGCAGGTTCAGTCTCACACACTTCCCCTGCTCTCCCCACACCATTTAGTAAGAGCCCTGTCCGATGCCCAGCAGTCCTGCTTGGTTATAGCTGCCTGCCAAAATGGGGGCAAGCAACTTTCATAGCTGCTGACCTTGGGGTCACTTAAAATCCCATGTTACAAGTGCCAGAATAGGGTTCTGAAAGCTGAAAAGTGGTCACAGATTTACTGGGTTTTTTTTTTAGCCGGAGTTGAGAAGATGAAGGAGTTTGATTTGTGTGCATGTGTCTGCTTTCTTCCCCTTTAGGGTCAGTGGGCATTCTTGGATTGAAGGGTTATGTGGCAGAGAGGAAAGGTGAAAGAGAAGACATGCAGGATGCACATGTCATCTTAAATGATATCACCGAGGAATGCCAGCCTCTGCCCTCCCAGATGTAAGTGGGCCACAACTGTCAGAATAAAGCTGTGGATGGCAGCGATCACAAGGGTGAAGGAGCTCCAGCTTGCTTCAGCTAAGCCTATGATAGGATCCTTTTTGCTTTAAGCAGCTCATGCTCTTGACTACACCTGTGTCGTGTTGCGTAGTTTGGGCTTGTTGTTGGGAGACATGGATAGCTGTGTTCTGTGCAAATCACAAGACTGCTGTATACAAATACCTCCCTTTGAGTGATGCTCAGTGGATTTGGTCACTGACTTCACAAGGGTTGTGAGGGCCCAGTAGCTCTGGATATTGAGCCTCTTAGCCAAATGCCAGCATGGGTGTTTAGAGACCCTCCATTTAATTATAAGTAATGAGGCCTTGTGTTAGGGATTTTACAGTGTGTTTTACAGTTAAGTGTGCCATTTAACTGTGGCACTGGAGAATGCTCAAAGAAGGGAAACTCTTAATTGAAAAGCTGAAATCTTTCATCAAATAAACACATACAAGTGAGTGTAAGGGGGAATGTGTGTATTTAAAGGAATGCTTTCAAAGATTATCCTGATACGGGATCTAGCTGCTGAACTAGTAATTGTCCTGAGAGCTTCATGTTCTGAGTTATCTGAGTTTCTTGTCTATAGAATGGTTTCAACAATTTTAGGCATGGAAAGAACTGTAGGATTGCTTAGGCTGATTCTGTGTAGTGCTGGGGAGATGTAGTGCCCTTGAGCTTGAATGTGTGAGCTTATAGACTTGCTACCTTTGTGCCTTGGAGAACAGTATTTACTCAGTCTGGCCGATATGGGACAGGGCATTATGGAGATGAATGTTCTCGATCCCAATGTCTGGCTAACTGCCTCTCTTAGCCCCTTTCTGCGACACTTTGTTCCCTCACAGCACACGTGTCTCCTACTTCGCTGTGTTTGATGGTCATGGGGGAGTCCGAGCCTCAAAATTTGCAGCACAAAATATGCACCAGAACCTGATTAAGAAATTTCCTAAAGGTGAGAGGACTGAAACTAGGGCTATAAGACAACCGTCACCTTTTCTGCCTTGCAGTGGATCGGGAAATTGATTTATTCGGGCATCGTTCTACAGTTCCCATCCTTTATTCCCAGGGAGTTACTGCGAGAGTGCTTTGTCTCCTGGGGAAGAGGACTAGAAGCCTTTTTGGCAGAAGGGTACAAGTAGCCAATTGTGAACCACTAAACAAGTGTGAGATGCACTGTCGCCAGTTTTGGCAGCGCTGCTTCAAGCATGAGAATATACCTGTGGGGAGAGGGATGTGTCATAAATTCTTCATACATGCTACTGCACAGATTTTTGGTAGTGTGAACCCAGGATGTACTTTAGCTGCTCTGCACAGGGTCTGAGGGGTGCACTGGCTGACTGCATATTGAGTGGGTGAAGGGAGGGGCGGGGTACGTCAGGTACGTTTTAGCTGGAACTTAGTTGCTCTTTTCCCTGTCTGACAGGTGAGGTAGCCAGTGTGGAGAAAACTGTGAAGAGATGCCTTTTGGATACTTTCAAACACACAGATGAAGAGTTTCTAAAGCAGGCTTCCAGCCAGTAAGTGTAAATACTTCCAGTGCATTTGTATTTCTTTGCTTGCATCTCACAGACCTCAGTTTTGAGCAGGGCACAGGAAACTTGTGAGTTGTATCTATGCTTTGGCAAAACCCCAAAGCATAGATAGGTGTGCCAGGCTGCAACTGTGCTGTCTGAGTGCCTGCTAGAGCTAGATCATGGTGTGTTCTGGTCTTACTCTGTGGAAAGCAGTCTGTAGGACCCCTTAGACCAAAATCTGCCTTTGTAGTAAAGGAAGGAGACAAAATGTGACCAAGAGTGCACTTCTGTCCTTACCAGGGCATCTTGTTTGCCTTCTTTTTAAAGACTTGCCGTGTTGCTGAAGTGGCTAATCCCCTACTGTCTGAGATGGGATCTGTGTTGATGGCTTTGAAGTGTGGCAGGAGGGTATCTGTAGAGCAGTACTTTGCAGGCTGTTGTGTGCAGCTTTCTTTAGAGCTGCATTCCTGTTAGCAAGTGTGTGCTTGCCAGGTTGGAGCACATCTCTGAGGTTGTTTTTAATGCTGTGTGTTGAAAGACTTAACTCTCCCAAAGTAAGTTGAAGTTTTGCTTTCTTCCCATCTTTTGAAAACAGAGATGTTGAAGAAAAATGTTCCTCATCTTAAGCTTGTTTCTAACAGATTCTTCTAAAAGAAAGCTGAAAAGCACAGCAGCTACTTTCAGTGGGATAAATGCCAGCCCACCTTCCAGCTGAGTTTTGAGTGCAAGTTATCTTCTCTCAGTCTCTGCTGAACTATGTGGACTAGGGGAGATGTGGATTGCATTTAAAACACAGTCACTCTGCTGCCAGTCCTTTAAATGTTTGTGTTTATTTATTTCCCTCCCCACACACTCCCCCAGTGCACCTCAAACGCTGACTGAGAGCCTGGTGATGCATCTAATTCTGAGATTCCTTGCATACTTTCAATTTTAAGTATATTGCAGACTGGCTCAGTCTTTTAAGACTAATCAGATAAATGAGTTTGACCAGGCAAAAGGAAAAGAGCTTCTTTGAGTTTGTCACAACAGTGTCATTCCCAAACTAGTCTCCGTTTGGTCAGAAATATGATTTATGACAAAGGCACTACAAAGGATTTCTAGTGATAGCTGTATTGCTGACTAAATGAACGATCTTTATTCAGACGCACCTTCGAAGTTAGGAAAAACTGGATTACGTATGTTTAGAAATCAGTCTTTCAAAGCTAGTTTCAGTAAAGTGGCATTGTAGTTGGGCTTAATTGTGGGGAGGACTAGTCTGGCAGCTGTAATCTAAGAAAGGCTTCTCATTTTACTTGGAGCTCTAGACTTACAAGCTTAACTACAGCAAGTGAAATATCAGGAGAGTCACTGAATGGGTGGTGTTGCTGCTGAGGTGGGATTATGAGGACAGAGGCAGGTGTACTAAGAAAAAGTAAGGGATATTAAAGCAAAAAAGAAGGAAACTGCTGCAGTTGTGACTGTGCCTTCCTTTGCTGCAAATAAGGAGCCTTCTGAGGAGTTTGGGGAGCTTGTTTGCTTGCAGTGCTGTAGCTTCTGGGCAGCCACTGGGGCTGAGCCTGTTCCAGCCGCAGCTGAACTTTCCTGGGAGCTGGGTGTGTGAGGAAGGGCTGGTGTGGGGAGCATTGCTGGCAATATTTGAACCAGTTGGGCATTGACCATGCATTTAGAAGGTGGTACTGTGCAGTTCTGCTGTTCTTGTCCAGCTCACTATTCACCATCAACAGTTTCCATAGCTGCTTGAGGCAGCTGCTTTGGGTTTGTGCTAGCTGACTGTAGCATGTTGGCACACAACACTTCACAACACGCACACGCACGCACACACACACACTGGGACACACACACATAACACTTCCTTGAGTCCCTTGGGAGCCCTCTGTGACTATTTTCTTAAACATTGTTTTCCCTCCTTAATAATTTCATTCTTGTTCCCTTCAGGAAGCCAGCATGGAAGGATGGCTCCACCGCTACTTGTGTCCTAGCTGTTGACAACACTCTCTACATAGCCAACCTTGGGGACAGCCGGGTAAGCAGAATGAGAAGCCCACTGCTGGTGTCTTTATTCTTCCAACAGCTTTATTTACCCTGAAGGGTGAGGTGTGTGGGATGTTCCAGTTGCTGTGAGCTCCCTAAAAGTTCTTGCAAAGCATGTTGTTTTGGCTTGGTGCTCCCTATATGTTCCTACAAAGCATCTTGTTTTGGCTGAGTGCAGGGTACAGCTATGTTGTCTCCCATAAAACAACTAGTGTGCTAGCATTCTCTTGATGGAGCTAAATGTCTAACAGTATGTAAACATAGCCCTATTCACTGCAACTTGCAGCTCTCTCTCTCAAGAAGTTCTTCTGTAGTTTTGTTGTTGTTCACTCACAGAGGTCTTTTGTCAGCACAGGCGATTCTGTGTCGTTATAATGAAGACAGTCAAAAACATGCAGCCTTAAGCCTCAGTAAGGAGCATAACCCCACCCAGTATGAGGAGCGTATGCGGATACAGAAAGCTGGAGGAAATGTCAGGTAAATGCGTAAACGCTGTGAGCAGATCTAAACCCTAGCCCAACTATGGGCCTGAGCATTGAGTTTCTGGGGTTTCCTATACCCAGCGCTCATGGTAGTGACAGCCTGGAGAGAATCTGTTGCTGCCTGTGGGAGGCACAGCAATGCCTGAGGTGTTTAAGGATTCAGTAGCTTGAGTTGGTTGATAGGGGCTAGTTTGTTTCCCAGGGGCTTACAGTGGCAGTGAGGTGCTGTCCTGCAGAGGCAGGAACGCACTTGAAAGCCTGGCAGCATGATGCAAGCATGGACACGCTTAAGCTTGACCTACAGAGTTGAACTTGATTGTTTGTTAATGCTTACTGCACACTGTGGCATTGAATAGAATTCGCTTCCTTGCAGCATCACCTTTCCCCGGTGATGGTTTGAGAGGGCATGAAAAGCATTTGATGTTGGTTGGCGTTGCTCTCCTGGGGATTAGCTGAGGCACTGAGGAGGCCCACAGTAGGAGGGAGGTTTTTTCTGGAGCCATAGTAGGATTATGTTATATGTATTAATGTTATATATATTAATGTTCCTATGCATATGTATGTGCATGGCTGCTTGGGCAGCTGGTGCTGAGCACAACAGGTGTGTCTGATTTCTCTGTCTAGGTTTTCTTCCTTCTGTGAATGCTGTTTCTTGATTTAATGGTATTGTCACAGGAGAGAACTCTGTACAGGTGAAGTACCCTGGTGCCTGCAGAGGCAGAATGCCCTGTGGCAAGGAGTGGGTTCAGTTCTGTCACACTGCTATGTCTAGAGTGCCTTATTCCCCTTATCTCTGGAGAACAAAGCTGCTGCTTATGCTTAGCACTGATCTATCTTTGCACACAGGAAAGAAATGGGCCAGTGTCTCTTAGCTCTTTTTAGAATGGGAAACATCTCACTGGCTGCCTGGGAGCCTTTCCCACTGCTTACAGTTCAATATTTTGGACCCAAGAGAAAAGCTGCATAGTGTATGAGTATCAAATCTCTGTGACATGCTTTTGTGTTAAGCAAGGCTGTTTAGACTATGAGATGAATGAGCTGCTTTCTTTCCAGAGTGCACAGAAGAGCCTTTTGGGAAGAAGATGATCTGTTTTTGGAAAGGTGGAGTGTGAGAAGCTGCTTCTATTGGGGCAGCACTCAGTTAATTAGAAAAGTTTAGCAAGCAAAACTGCTTCCTAAGGAGAATTTTAACTTGGGTTTCACAGAACTGGTTGCTGTAGTCAGTGGTTAGTAAAGACTATATGATGAGGAGAAAGTGCCATGGTTCTTGCTCCTTGGAACTGCCCATAGCTGAGCCAATCTATAGTGGTTGGTGTCCTGATAGGCAGAGCACAGGAGAGGGACTGGTGGCTCAGACATGGTCTTGCCTGCTGCTGTTATATGCTTTTACTGAAATGCAATCTGTTGGATGCCTTGCCAAAAAATATGTGAATTCAAATGTTCACCTCCAGGAATTCAGCTCAGCATATAACTCTTATTTCCCTGGCTTGCTAGGCCAAGCAGGATTTGAGTTAGGGCAGGGAGATGGAAAAGAGCCTCGAATTCTCCTAACTTCATTTCTTCCTCCCCCTCTCCACTTGTTTCCCAAAGTTTCACGCAGATGTGCAGAAAGGGAATGAGACATTGAAGGGAAAATGGGAACTTGCTGGGGGAGTGAGTCAGGATTTGTAGGAGGCAACTGAATGCACCATGAAGCATGTCCTGGTCAGGCAGTGCAGTGAGATGTGCATGTGTGTGGAGGGCTCTCAATGTTTTCTTCCCTTGTGCAGGGACGGAAGAGTCCTGGGAGTGCTGGAGGTTTCCCGCTCCATTGGGGATGGCCAGTACAAACACTGTGGTGTTATCTCTGTGCCAGATATCAAACGCTGCCAACTCACAGACAATGACAGGTAAAGGGTGCCCTCACAGAGGGGGGATGGCTGCGTCCTAGGTCTGCTCAGCACTAGCACAAGCTGCACGACCCCGTGTGCTCTGCGGTTTCGCCCAAGGCACTTCAGATCATGCAGAATGAGAAGATGCTCTTACTGCTGCTGTCTCTCTGCTCCTGTTTCTTATCAGTGTAGTGGGATAATGCTGCTGCCTTACCCTGCCAAGATGCTGTGAAGGCTTCTGCTGGAGAAACTGGTCTTGTAGCAGTGACAACATACATGAGCCTTAGACTTCTTTCATCCTCTGAATAAGTTCACACACCACTGTTCAAGCATTTAGTTAAGACTTCAATCCTTGGATCCCCATCTTGTCCAAGAGTTGTTCCTTGCAGCTGTGGTGCCCGCAAATACTGTTGCATTTGACTCTGATATTTGAAGATTTGAGTTACTTTTCTAACATATGATTGGCAACGACAAATTGCTGTGAGCTTTTATGTCAGTATGACCCTGCAGGCCCTCTGAGGTGAGAATGTAACCCAGTACTGCTGCTTTTTCTGGGATTAGAGTTCCATATCAAGTGATCCACTAAAATATTTCTGGAGATATTCTGAGCATCAGCTCTGAAATGATGTCTTCAGAGATAGGCACTGCTCTGGCAGGCTGGACATCTCTGTGGGATGCCTGTGGTTTTCCTTATCCAGTAATTGTGGTTAGGGCTTCTGGTTAATGCAGTCTCCTTTGCAGGCAGGGAGTGCACAGCAGGCTGGCTCCCTCATCCTCTGAGCTGAGACTCACTTCTCCTGGTCTTGGCCTTTGTATCCCCTCAACCGTCTGCAGCCTGCAGGAGTACTTACGGCAGAGGTTTCCAATCACAATTATGCTTCTCTTTCTGGGTTAAGCTGCCTGGTTTTCTTTTGAATGTTTCTATTTAAATTAAGATATCACATACCTCAGGGGTGTGGAAATGTAAAGGATTTAAAGTGGTGCACATACTGGCTGTGTTTCTCTTATTTACTTGTGTTAGCTACTTTACAGGGAAACTAGGTGAATGAAAAGGGCTCAAAGGAAAGAAGCAGTCCTAAAGAAATAATGGAGGTTTCCAGCAGGGCATGGTATATGGCCTCGGCTAACAGTGCAGTACCAGTGCGTCTGCCAGGATGTCTTGTTCTAGGTCTTACATTGGTTGCTTGGATCTTTGTGTTCTTTGAATTTCTTCAGCTCTGTGAATAGTAGGTTCTGGAGCACCAGAGGACATCTGGTGTTTCTGAGGGATTTTCAGATGAGATTTATAGCACCTTCCGTTTGGATTGGAGCGTGGGTACTCATAAAATAGCTTGGAGGGATTTTGCTGTAACTGGGGTGCCAACGATTCAGCTTTGGATCTTGTCTCTGCTTGATTTCTAGGTTCATTCTGATAGCATGTGATGGCCTCTTTAAAGTCTTTACACCAGAAGAAGCTGTAAACTTCATTGTTTCCTGCCTTGAGGTGAGGAGAAGGCAGTTGGTGGCTGGGCTTGTCAGGGCAGGGCACATGAAATGGAATGATTCTGACTTGCAGAAATGTACTTCTGCCGGATATCCTCCCTTATACCTGAGGCTGTCCTTACTTGTTTTGCACTTTGTCCTTATTTGGGGCACTTACATGCTTTGTTGGGAGCAATCAGTATTGTCTTTCCTTGTCCCACCAGGATAAAAACATCCAGACGAGAGAAGGGAAGCTGGAAGCAGATGCTAGGTATGAAGCTGCATGTAACCGACTGGCCAACAAGGCAGTACAGCGAGGGTCGGCGGACAATGTCACAGTCATGGTGGTGCGGATAGAGCACTGAGAGATGAGGAGCGGCAGTAGGTTCCCCAGCTTCTGGCGGATGTAAGGAAAGGGAGAAGTCGGGGTGTGTGCATGTGTGGCCAGGGGAGGGAGGGTCCTGCTGGATGCTCTTCAGTGTAAATAAAGTTGGGTTGTTTTTTTTCTAGTAGTTGCAGTTCACTTGGCTAACAATGTTTTCTAAGTGTCTGCCAGAGTGGATCAGCCTATGGGGGAATCTCGTCCTGTCAACCCTCCGTGAATGTCTTGGCAAACCAAATAAATCCGTTTGGCAGAGGTGCTAGCAAGAGCAGGTATCTGTGGGCATGAACTCTGACAGCTGGTGTAGTTCTGCTGTTCATTACTTTGAGCTTTGTATGAGGCCTTGAGAGAGTCATGAACTCTTAGGACTTGGTGGGAGCTCCCAGTCAGGCTGTACCGTATGGACTGTGCAGTACCCAGGCCACTGACTTGGGATGTGGTGTGGGCTGTCTTAGCGCTGGGAAGGAAATCTTCTGGTTCTGAAGCTGAGTTGTGAGGTTGCATGCAGCTTGAGTGATACAAACACCGCTTTCAGAGCAGCGGTGTACCTTCCCTCTGTTTGCAGAAAACAATGGGGTTTTGTCCCAGTTGCCGATACAGCAAAAGTTGCTGGAATTTGCTTCTGATGTTTATTGGGAAAATGTTTTCACTAAATGGATCTGTCAGGCAGCTGAGATACAGGCAGGTCCTGTGCTTGTCTGTGTGCTATTTGAGGAGCAGGCATCTCGGGTTTTAGGTACTTGTTGCTATTAAGTGTCTGGTATCTCATCCTGTCCCCATTCCTCCACCAGCTGTTGCTGCAGAGTCAGTGTTGTTTTCCAGAGAAATACTGGCTTCAGACCAAGTGACAGAGTGAAAGCTAAACCAAGTGGGCTACCAAAGAACCTAAATTCCAGATTATGCAAGTTTCCCGTTATGTGAGTCAGAGGTGCAATGAGGGAGATGAGCCACTGTGTCTGTGGTTTCTTGCCCAGCCTCCTTGCTCAGCATGAGAAACTGTGTAGTCTTTGAGGGATGTTGGTACTGTGGTACCTGCCATTTTGTGCATAGTCCTGTGCAGGGTTGTGAGGCTTCCTTGTATCTTTCCTGCTCCCCATGTTCCCTGAAGCTTTGGGAGATGGTCCTAGATCCTAGGCTGTTCATTTTCTTGAGCACACAAAACCTATCCTGTTGTTTGGGACAGGTGGCTCGACCATCTCATCCATTTGTGTTAAAGCAGAAGTCAGTTAAGCTAAAGTTCATGGGTCTGTGCTAACGCTTCAGCTCACTTGGTCTAGCTTGCACTAACTCTTCACTTCTGTAGAGTACTAAGGAAGGAAGTGGGCCTCCAGCACATACAGTAGGTAGTGCTTGCCACTGCCACCTTGTTCTGCTCCCAAATATTCCTGCATACTCTGATGTAAGGTTGCACTGCTGCTTCTGCTCTTGAAAAGACAGATTTGGAGAGCCAAGATGGAGCAGCACGGACTTAGTCGATCTGTGGCAAAAGAAACCCTGATGGCAGATCTCAGAAGGGCGGCTTGCCCTCCCTTCTCACCTCCCTGCTTTTCACAGCTTTTGGGCTGGGAAGAGGTGTGTGCTGTCCTGTGAGAGCTGAGCCAAGCACCCACCTCTGGTGCTCCCTCCAGGAGGCACCTCTTAAGTCCAGCACAAGAGCTGGTGAGAGAAGTATCAGCTTGTCCTTCTCTGTCTTCTCTTCCCCTTCCTCCCTCTTATAAAAAAATGAAAACTTAAAAACACAACTCCAACTTGGAACATAACACACGGGAGAGCCATCCTGAGTAAGGTCCAGCCCAAGGAGACTGCCTCTCCCCTGCCTGTGTGCCTGGATCCCTCAGGGAGTGTGGGGCCAGGTGCAGTTCAGGCTGTCTCGCAGTGTTGCTGGCACAGCTTACGCGCAACTAAGAAATAAACTGTGTGGCTCCCTTGCCCCATGCCCAGCCTGCCTGGGTACCACTCCTGCAGCCCTTGCTCAGGCACGTAGCCCTGTGCCCATCCTTGCCTCGATGGCTTTCGGAGACAAAGCAGGGAGTGTATCTGTGGTGCCCACAGCCTGGGCCCTGTGCCATGGGCAGGGAATGCCTGGTATGGAAAACCATGGGGGAGGAATTTGCTTTAATCAAATGTGCAGTGTTATCAGGACATTGCTCTGCTTTGAAGATTAGTTGCAAAGGACAATGGCTTTTGCCAGCAAACATTTGCTGCTAATACATTGCAGGGAAGCTAAAGTGATACAAGTAACCTGGTTTCTGCTGCTGGGAAGCTGGGCAGGGAAATCTGCTGAGAGAGAAATTACTTAAAGCCATTCCCCCTTGTCCTGTCACTACATGTCCTTGTAAAAGTACCTCTCCATATTCTCTTTAAGGCCCCTTTAAGCACTGGAAGCCGCTCTAAGGTCTCCCTGGAGCCTTCTCTTCAGGCTGAACAAGCCCTGTCTCCATAGCAGAGGTGCTCCAGCCCTGGAAGCATCTTTGTGGCCTCCTCTGGACTAACCTGAGCAGCTCCACATCCCTCTTGTGTTGGACAACCCAACTGAAACCATTCTATAGTTTCCCTGGCCCAAAAATGACAGTGCCTGGCTCTGCCGCCCAGCTCCATGGTACCTCATCTCTGCTGTCCCCTGCTCCTGTTGTGCTGTTCCCCCTTGGCCCCTCCTTCCTACAGCATGCCCCAGGGCTGGCGGATATTTTTCAGCAGAAGCTGTAGCTCCTTGAGCAGCTCTCCTGGCACAGCGGGTCCCAGCGAGTGCAAGGGCAGTGCCTGGAACACAGACTTGCACAACAGCCTGGGGTGATCTTCCTGGAGATAGGCCACTGGCTGTTACAAGTGACCCCCTGTATGTAAAACCCTGTGTGGTCCGTGGGGCTCACCCCAATCCACTGTGTATTTTTAATGCTTCAAAAGTAGAAACCTAACACAGAACAGCTGAACCATCAAATGACTCTGGAGCAGGTCTCACACTTCAGTCTTGGCAAGCAAAGTGCTGGAGAAGTTCGGGTGTCAGGAAAGAGAGGATTCACCCAATCCCCCTCATGTTCCCCCATGCTAGATGTCAACATTATGGGGAAAGGGGCCGTGGCCACCAAGCAGCAATGCCAGTCTGATGGAATAGGCCACACTTTGGGAGGCCTCTAAATACTCTAAAAGCTTTGTGTTTTTGGAGGATGGGGAAAAGGCAGTTCTTAAAGAAACCAAAACCAAAGCACCAAACGAAAAGAGGGTGTGTTAGCCAAAGCATGTTTATAAGGAAAAGTCTTTTCCCAGTGGTGGCTGGGCAGGGGAATACACATGCTCCTGATGCCCTGGGCAGCTCGGCAGAGGGGTTTCCATTTCCCCCCACTCTGCAGAGTTGAGCTGGTAGAGAGGAGAGGCAAGAGGGAAAGGAGCAACTGCACAGGGTGACAGGCAATGCTACAGGCACTCCTACTACCTACGGTCACCCTGGAAAGCCTCTGTCCACTTGGAGGTGTCCATGAAGATGGAGGAGGAGCTGTGGAAGAGCCACAGGCAAGGCAGGGAGCCCTCCCGTGTCCAGAGGTCCTTGGTGCAGTCGTACACCTCCATTTCCACCCGGTAGTCCCCGTTCATGCCCTTCCAGTGGCCGCCAGTGACGAAGAGCCGGTCACCCAATGCCACCATCCCGCCATTCTCATGGAGCGTGTGGAGGAGCTGCACCTGTGTCAGGGTTTCAAGCATCTCACCCTGGTGAGATGATTGGGGCCTTCCTCGGGGCCCTCCCAATCCCACTGAAGAGGAGATTAACCCACCAGGAGCATCCCCCTTGCTCCATCCCCCCTGCAAGGTTTGGGAGTCCCTGCAGGCACGTCTTGCTTTTAGCAGCATCTCCGTGTTGTGCTTGTATAGGAGCAAGGTTGGGGGTGCTTTGGAGGGCCTGGGGTGAGCGGAGGGGACAGGCAGGATTTTGTTAGTGCAAAGGCAGGAGGCTTGCAAGCCCTGCTGGAAAACCCTGGTCCTGTGGGCTTCTGCATTGTGAACACTGCTTAAAAATCAGCAACTCTGTACAAAAGCCATGCTCCTACTGTGGGTGACGGTGGAGCAGGGAAGGAATGATTGGGGCATCTTCAGGTCCACAGGGGTTAGTAGAGCCAATGGATGAGCAGGCAGGAGGGAGCAGGAGTCAGGGTACGGTTGTGGGGTGCTGATGGGGAGGGAACACCTGCCCCACCTCCCTAGGAGTGCTTTGCCCCAGCCCACCATCCCACTACCTTCTGCCAGATGTTGGCCTCTGGGTCATACACGTGGACCTTCTTGGTGTTGTCCCCAATAAGGTAGATGAGCCCACGCAGGGTGGCACAGCGCGGGGCAGAGAGGTATTTGGGGATGAAGGGGGATGTGATCACACTCCACAAATCTGCAAGGAGCAGCCGTCAGCAGTGTGTCCCACCCTTGGTTCTTCATGCAGCTGCCAGTGACCGAAAAAAGCATTGCCTAGCCCATGGCTATTTAAGGGGCAGTTTGTTAAGAGCAGCCAGGCAAGATGGCACCCGTGGTCCCCATTCCAGATGAGGCTCTTGCATTAAAAAATTGGGGGTGGGGATATTTTTTGTAGTGGTAGTGTGGGAGACCACCACCCGAGGAGGTGGCATTGTCACAGGGGTCTGGCTTCTCCCTAAGTCGGGCAGTATTCCCCCACCCCTCTGCCCCAGGGATCCATCTCCACTGAAGCTCTGGGCTGGGCTGTGCTGCCAGCAGCTATACTCCTGGCTGGCACCCTACCCTGTGCCACAGCCATCACCAGAACCCCATTAGCACCCAGTCACATCCCACAAGAACATGCCCAGTGGCACAGGATGTTGCCTGCCTGGGGGGTCACCCTCAGTCCTGCTTCCCAGGAAGGTGTTGGTGGGATGCAGCGGCAGGGCCAGCTCTCACCTTGGACAGGGTTGTAGCACTGCAGGGTGAGTGCATTGTACTTGACGGCACAGGAACCCACCAGGTAGAGCTTGCCCAAGCAGCTGGCGGCTGCAAAATTGCTCACATACTTGAGGGCCGGGCTGATGGCACACCAGCTCTTGTTGTATGGGTCATAGCGCTCCACCTCCACCACATCCACCGTCGTCCCTGCAAGGTGGCAGGACACTGCCCACTGCTCTGGGGCACCCACAAACCCCTGCCCCAGCAACACCCACAGGGTCTTTGCAGCCTTACCCCCAATGACATAGATCTCGCCATTGAGGACGGCACTGGTGTGGTTTGTCCGCGCTTTCAGCATGGAAGCGATGGGCTTCCAGGCACCATTCCTGGGGCAGAAGCACCAGGCCTGAGTTGTTGACCATGTGTCGTTCTGGGACCCACGGGAGCCACCTGGGGAGGGACAGGTCAGGTGGACACCCATGAGTGCAGCCATCTCTGGGCATCCCCTCCCAGATCCACCCAGAAGGGGAGCTAGAAGAAGGCTTTGCTGGGAGGGGAGGGTAGCCCCTGGCCCCATGCCAGTGCTCTGTGCCCACATCTTTGTCCTTCACCTTCCATCCCCACTCCCTGGGGACAACCACCCCACACTAGCACCTACCTGTGACATAAACATCGTTGTTCAGAGCCACCAGGGAAAAGCCCCATTTGTTGTAATCGGGGAAGTCAGGCAGAGCCATCCATTGCCCTGAAACCCAGCAGAGCCAAGTGATGACCCCCCTGTCAGACAGTGATCATGCTTTTAAGCCAGCCCTGTTTAATTCTTTCCCCCCGCTTTTTCCCCAGTGCCCCTCCTGACACCAGATCATTTGGCAAGAAGTGGCTTTGGGGTAGATGGAGGGTTAATTAACATGTAACGAGTGTACACTTGCCCCATCCATGCCATGCACACTTACTACTTTTGGGGTTGTAAAAGGCAAAGTTCCTGGGGGTGACCGGCATCTGCAGCCCCCTGTCCTCATCCTCTCCCTCCTCCAGCACACGGCCACCGACCACCACCAGCACCTCCTCCAGCTTCTGCAGTGAGGTGGGGGAGTTCTGCACAGCTGCATCGCTCTGGCCCTGATGGAGAGGCCAGGACAGGACCATCAGGGTCCAAGCTGAGCCACCAGCCTGTGGAGTGGGATTTGGGGCAGGGGTACCCACCGTGGTGCGGGATCGTGTGACGAGGGCCTTGCTGGCATCTGAGTCACGGATAAGGGGCTCAGTGGTAAGCAGGTTCTGCAGGTACTGGTCGGGCAGCAAGACGAGGTGCGCCAGCTCCAGCAGCTCAGGAAGGAACTGGGCTCGGGACCCCGGGTCGTGGCGTACCCAGCGCAGCACAGCCTCAGCCAGGCTCTGCTCCTCCTGCACCTGCAGCTGGTCCTTGGAGAGGTAGACAGCCAACCTCTCCTTGGAGAGCTGGAGGAACTCCTCCTGCAGAGAGACAGCTTCAAAGTTCTCCTGCAGGAAAGACCAGGCCTTGGAGGAGACCTCAGGGCAGCCGTGGCTCTCGCCGAACTCGCAGATACCTAGGCAATTGGTGGCATCCATCTGCTGCCGGAGGTAGCGGCTGCAGACCTTCTGGATAGTGGGGAAATGCAGCTGGCTGGAGGTTCGCATCAGCCCCTCCACGTTGTCCTGGTTGATGGTGACCTTCCCCGTGTAGGCAAAGTCGAGCAGCATCTCCAGGGCACCAGGGTCCACCTCTTTCAGCTCCACCCGCGCTGCAATGCTCTCGGCGAAGTCACCGGAGAACATGGCATAGAAGTAGTGGCTGCAGAGGGCCAGGATGCCGCGGTGGCAGGGGAACTCCCGCCTGCCCGCCACCAGCGTCACATCTGCCAGCTTGGGGTTGGCGCGCAGCCGCTGCAGCCCCTCCAGCATGCCCTGGGCATGTGAAGGCAGGCAGAAGTCAAAGTCGTCCACATTCCTCACCATGGTGCTGGGGATGAGCGCAGTGCCTCGCTGGCTGACAGAGCCCCCGCGGAGCGTGGCAGGGGTGCCCCTGCCAGGAAAAGGCGATGACATCTCCCTCCCTCCGCACAGCCGCACCTTCCCAGCGCCTGATCTACAGGCGCAAGCAGGGACCAGGGAGGTGCTCCCTGGACCAACCCCCTTCCCACTTCCACCGGTGGCCTCCCCATGCTCCACAGCTGCCCTGCCGGAGCTGCCACCGACTTTTAGGGGGTGGGGGGTGGTGTTTGGGGTGGGTTCGGACCCGCCCTGTCTCGCTCCCTCCCGCTCTCACCTGGGCTCTGCAGCCCTCCAGCCAGCCCGCCGGGAGGGAAGTGGCCGCCGTCCGGCACTGGGGAGGGACGCTCTTGTTGAGGCTCGGGACCCAGCCGGGACAGGGCAGCGCACTATTTTTAGGCGGCACTGAGACACCGCTCCCTGCTCTTAAAGGCACCGTGCAGGCAGAGCTGCCTGCTCCACCCCATCCCTGTCGCCCCGTGACTTCGCTGTTTTGGAAGGCATCCCTCTGCAGCCAGCTGGGCACCACCAGCCTGGGTGTTCCTGCAGCACCGCCCCTACCTTCCGGTCACTGGGGGTCCCTGCGATGTCCCTACTCCCTCTGGCTATCGTTATAATGTGTTAAATATAGGATGTTATCTCACCCCTCCTGGCCACAGATAAACAGCGGCAGCCGCCTCACCGCGGGGAGTGAGGCCACCCCAGGGGCCAAAACACTGGTCCTGCAGGGGGTGGGAGGGGGTCAGGGTGCTGGGGCGGTCCCCCTTGCACGCAGATAGCTTTCTCCATCACCTCGGGAAGCTTCGCTCAGCTCAGACAGAAAAAAAAAGGCCTTTATTGCAGCCCGCGGTTTCACACGGCCCTCCCCGCCAGCGGGTGGGCATCACTCCTCTAAGCTGAAGATCTCGGCTTCCTTCTCCTTCCAGAAGGCGAAGCTGCGGTCGATGTAACGGCAGATCTCCTCCCCATCTCCTCCGGCCTCCCCCAGCCGCCAGGCTGAGCTCTGGGGGGATCCGAAATACTTCTCCTTGATGTCCTCAAAACTGTCCTGCCAGCCCCGCCGGCCGGCTGCGATTTCGTCGGTGACGGCGCGGTGGAAAGCACGTACCGCATGCCAGCCATGCCGGCCCAGCTGCTCGAACACTTCGAAGCAGAGGAGGTGGCGGCCGCGGCGCTCCTCGGGGGACAGTTCCTGCTCCAGGATGCGGAAATAGCCCAGCATGAAGAGCTCCAGCGACAGGCTGTCGTAGTCTGCCGCCTTCCCCCCGGCCAACACCACGAACTGCTCCGGCGAGAGCAGGGCGCTGGTAGGGGGCGGCGGCGGCGGGGGGCGGCGGGAGGCAGCTTCTCGCCAGCCTCCCAGAAGCCGCTGGATGGCCTCCCTCTGCCGCGCCAGGCGGACCGGTCCCCATTCCCCAGTCGCCGCTGCCCCCCGGGGGTCCCCGGAGGCCGGCAAGGAGGGCCCGTAGGAGGAGGACCGTTTCCAGTGGCTCAGGAAGAGCATCACGATCCGTTCCTTCCTCAGGCTGCCCCACTCCGGCCCCGGCCCCAGGGATCCGCCGCCGCCGCCGTCGGAGAACCCCTCCTCGCAGCTGATGCCCGAGTCGCTGGCGGCCTCCGTACCTTTCCCTCCGGCCGCCTTCTCTTCCACCGCTCCCCAGGCGGGCTCGAAGGCCCCGCGGAGGCTGCGGACGCAGACCCCGTACTGCCGGATCTCCCGTTGCGCCAGGCTGCCCGCCGTCTCTCGGGGCTGCCCGACGGCGGCTGCGGGGGGCGCGGCGGGGGGAGCAGGGACAGAGGAGACCCGCGCCCCCTCGGCGTGTGCCAGCATCGCGGCCAGGCTGCTCACGGCTCCCGCCAAGCGGCCACACCAGAGGGGCAGCGGCTGCCCGGGAGCGGGCGGGGGGCTGCGCACGGTGATGCTGAGCAGCGGGGCGGGCAGGAGGGCGCGTAGCTCCCGCGCCAGCCGCCGCAGCTCGCTCTGGTACGCCTCGCCCCGCCGCCGCAGCCGCAGGCTCTCCACCGTCCGTTCCAGATGCTGCAGGTCTGCCTCGGTCAGCAGCTCCCCGAAGGGGCCCAACATGGCCTGACGGGAGGGCGAAAAGCTCCAGGAGCCCTCGTCCTGCGGAGAGTGTCCGTCAGCGGGCGGCCCCCGGGCTGGCAGCGTGGGTCCGGTCTCTTCCCATCCCCGGGACGCCCGTACCTGGCCGCCCTCCTCCTCCTGGCCCACCAGCCGGGCTCGCAGCCGCCGCACCATCACCTGCCTCTTCCACTCGTGGATGGGGCGGCCCCTCTCGTCGTGTGTGGGTACCAGGAAGTCCGCTTCTGCCTCCGCGGGGTCCAGCCCCGCGGGTTCCGCCGGCTCGGCAGCTCCATGCTGCGGGGGCAGAGTCACGGGAAGACCGGGGGTGGGTGGGTGGGGGGCAGATCGAGGGGGATAGGCCGGGGGCCGCGGGTGGAGCCAGGCACCTACCGGGTGGGCGAAGAAGGGCGCCGGGATCCTGGCTCTCTGGGAGGGCCTGCGGAGCTTGAGCTCCGCCGGTACCAACCCGCCGGGCTCCATCCCCAGCCGGGCCGGGTGGCTGCTGCGGGGAGAGGCGCAGGATTCCTCCTGGAGAAGGAGGGCAGGCAAGGGGAGATGCCTCCCTCCCAACACTTCCAGGGTTTCCCAGGAGGGACAGGGTAAGGGGTACCCCGTGAGGATGCCCCGCACATCACCCCAGTTCTTGAGGGAAACCTTTCCCGGGAAAGACCCACTGCTGAGCGTTTCCGTCAGAAAGGGGATGGAGCTGCAGAGCATCTGCTGTGCCTTCTTTCCCCGGGGGACATCGCGATGCCCCCGCAGCTGAGGACCAAGCCCGGGGCCACCCACATCTCCGCCAGCTCTTCTCCGGGTGCCCCGTGCCCACGGAGGGCTGGCTTTTCCCAGGGGATGGGGGCACCCACAGCCCCAGCGGGGCCTTACCTTCCGCGGAGTGGGGGCTGAGCCAGCGGCAGGGGACAGGAGGCACCTGGGAACCCGCCGCTGAGCTCAGGAGGTCGGGTCCTGTCCGGGCAATACCCAAAAGTGGGTGCAGCTGCACCCCTGTTCAAGAAGCAATGCTCAGTACTGGGCAGGAGGGAAGGCTGGAGGCTGAGCAGCCCTGGAGCGGGCTAAGGCCTCGGCTGCAGCGCTGGGGCAGGGAGTGCACTGAGCGTTGCATTAATATTTCACCGGAGCATCGAGTGGCAGTGCTAGAGCTCAGTGGGTGGCATCGGCACCAGTCCTGGAAATAGTGGCTCGGTGGCTTGGCTCCAAGCCTTGTTCCGCTCTTCGGGCCAAGAGAGAATGGCCAAAGCTGGTCACTGTGCCTACCTCCACGCTAGGTTTTGGGGACAAGAAGTGTTTTGCATTGGCTGGCACATGGGGCAAGTACTGGCAGTGGGGGATCTTTGGCAGAGGGACCCACCACACTGCTGCTGAACATCTGTTGCCAATATTCAGCCATGTTTGTGTTCCTTCAATCCAGCGCCATCCATTATATATGGCCAGGATGGATTAGTGGGGCTCAGTTACATGTGAGAAATTCCATCAAGGGGCTGGAATACAATCAAGAAGCAGCAGATCAAAGCCTTAAACACCAATCACCTGGTGAGGATCCATTACAGATTCACCCTCTCAATCCCTCCCCAGCCCAGCTGACTCCCGGCACAGGGTGGCGCTTGCGGGGACGTGAGCTGACACCACCCTGCAATACAGCCGCAGCTCCAGAGTGGGTTACACAGTGCCTGCGGCAGTGTGGCACCCTGCAATATTAATGGGGATGTGGTACGAAACACGGGAACACGGCCCAGTGCTGGAGGTGCCACATGTCTCAGGTTAAGCAGACAGATGTTGCAAGCTGTGATATGAGCCACATGCGAGCCTGCGCCTGTGTCTTATTGCTGGCACGGAAGCAGAAGGCTGGAGCTTTGCCAGCTGCTGTGCCAAGGGGGGATTTTGCTGAAAGCCCTGCAAGGGTTGGGTCTTCTTCTGGGTACCAGAGAGCTGCTCTCAAACATCCTGCCCCCTGCTCCCCTGGAGTGCTGGGGAAGGACAGAAAGCCACCTCCATACCTGGCATGGCTTGGGACCTCTGATAAGATGATTCTGCTCAGAGGCAGACTTTGTGAACTACCAAAGAGCCACCTCCCCCCTGCCAGCATTTTCCAATCAAAATCTCTATGAGAGTTTAATCTTTGCATATGTCTCCGGGGCCCAGAAGGCGCTGAGAGGCTGTCGTTCCCCTGAGCAGCCTCACCCCATGCTCAGCTGCCCTTGCTGTGGCAGATGTGGTCCCCAAAACTCTTGACACCCATGTTTCGGCCTGCTCCCTGGGAAGCAGAGTCTGAAAGGTGGCAGGCAGCTGTGGGCAGCAGCTCAGCCCCAGTGCCGGGAGCTCTCCAGTTAACTGGTCCATGGGAGGGATGGAGCAGGACAGCAGTGAGGGCCAGGCACTTTGGGGCATGCCACCGTGTGGCTGCCACCACAAAGCTCTTGAGGGTGCCCTGAAATGAGGAAGAGCTCCATGTTTCCCCGAAGACGAGACTCCCTAAATATGATGCACATCCTGGCTGGGTCTGCTCCTCTCAACAGGCAGTCCTCTTCTGCAGGACCAGGAAAAGAGAGGATGGTCTCCCCTGAACCTCCATCTCAGCCGCTTTCCTTACTCTGGACTTCAGGAGAGCAGACACTGGCCCCTCCAGGGATCTGCTTGGCACAGTCCCAGGGTGTTGTGTCTGTTTGTATCTCAACCCACAGGTTTTATCTCTCCTTGTTTTTTTCAATTCTCCTTCCCATCTCAGTGTGGCAGCCAAATTCAGCAGCTGTGTGGTACTTAGTTGCTGTCTGAGCTTAAACCACAACCGAATTGTGATTGCACTCGACAAATGTACAACATGCAATTCACTTATTGACTGTTTTTTAAAACTCTTTATTAGTATCTGAAATAACGTCAATAAAATGTGAACTCCTGGATCACTTCTGAAAATGAGACCTATGCTCAAAAAAATAAAAATAAAAGTAATTTGGTGGTGGTTAAATTTCTGCCAAAGGAAATTCTGACTCCTTTATTTGGGCAGAACTCTGCCATTTCCCGTGTCCTAACCCATGCACCGAGGAGGATGTCTCCTAGAAACAAGAGCACAAAAATAAAGCTACATAACATCTTTGAATGTTCATGAGAAATATCTTTCAAACTATTGCATGACCAACAAAACTCTTATCTGTCAGCCTGTTGAGTTTCAGTTCTGCAAGTGCTCCAAACAGTAAAGTCTTAATTTGGAACCTGAGTAACCCTCTTGATTTTAGAGACTGTTTAGTGTATTTCCTTTAACTCAATACACTATTAGTTTGTCTCACTCAGAATGGCATTCCATGTGTTTCAGTTTGGACTGTCTTTGTTTTTTTCCTTTTTGGTTATTTAGTAATTTCAGTACTGTTGTGATTTCAATAATTAAACACACTTGAAAAAGAGATAGTATTGAATAGCAGTATCACTCATCTTACAACACTGAACAATTGGTATTGCATGCATATGAAATTAAAGGTCCCTATGGACAGTTAACCCTATTAGTATTCCTTGAAGTTATGTAGTGTATCAACAGTGTCCAGCGTATTACTTACGTTTTCTTTTCTCAGTGAATGAAATCCACCCTTGTACAGAAGATGCCTGCATTACGGAACTCTTCAATGAACCACATATTTGTGAGTTTAAGACTGGCAGCTTTTTAGTGACACAGAGTAGGTGAATCTGCTTTATGTGAATTACAACTTCTCATGTACTTAAATGTGCATATTTATATGTTTTATATAAAATATATGTATGCGCATATTTAGCATATATACATATGTAAAGCACCGAGGCTGTGCTGTCTGTTATGTGATCTGGCTCATACTCTTCTGTGTTCTAGTGCCTACGGAAATCCTTCTGTGAGCTGCCACAGTATCAGCCCTGCTCTTTTGTTAACTGCTAGTGACAACATATAAGCTTATAGAGGTGCAACTCTTTACGTGAACTGCAGATGTCCCGCTTTCACCAATTTTTATCCTATTACTTCAAATGTTTGTCTTATAATGTGGCTGGCAACCTGTATTCATATCCAAGTGTACTGTAGCTTCAAAGTGATAAACCCATAAATGACAACACCCCTGTAGATATATATAGAAAAATTGATACAATCCTAATTTGATGAAAAGGTAGAAGATTAACTTTCTGCTGGAATACGATCCCTGTATGAATACTAAGCAGGGCAAACTCAGCTGGTCTAAGGAAGATATTAATAAGAAATTAGAATAATAGCTTGCTGCTGGGAGATTTCCTATATAACAATACTAAATAGAATAAACTCCACTGGTCTAAGTCAAATAAACGTGACCTGTGATAAGCCCAATACGTTGTTTATGGCCCTAGAAGATCAACTAGTGACAGAGTTACAAATGCTAAAGCTGGATGTTTATTAGCCACAATAAAGGCGGAGAACGACTGGATTTTAGTAGTGATTACAGACAGGCTATGAGGCAGTATTGTGCTACTGATGGAAAAACTGAGCAAATGCAGGAAAACAGAGATGCGTTCCAGTTAGAACTAAGGGGGGACGGACACTGCTGTATGGGGCCAAAATGCTCTTTTACCTTAAACATACTGCACAGTTATGGTTATCCAGGTTCTGCTTTAAAAGGCACTTTCTAGGCTATGTGCTAATGATGATGTCTAGCAACCTAGCTCTTCTTACTAACACGCTTTGGCCTTGGCTTAGAGAGGCAAAAGTTAAGACGGGCTATGATTATTGCCAATAAATATATGGTATGCTGTAGAACAAGAAGTCTCGACAATGCTGGTTCTACAGTAAAATGTATATGCTGCTACCGAATAGCTGGTTTTGATACCAAAAGAAAAAAATTCTGTAACTGACTTTGCTTCAGAGAAACCAACACAGCTAATTTAAGAACAGCTGAGATTTAAAAAGAGGAAAATGCCAGTAAATCTCTTCAATTTATAACAACTAAGATAACTGCGATATCTAACTCTTCTATCACTGATGTAGTGATAGAAGCAGTGGGAAATAAGTAACAAATATAATTATTTGAAAAAAGCCAGAATTTCCTCTTAAACTGAGTGATGAGAAACGTTCTCAGAGAAACATGGTCCTTCTGAAGACAGCATTTTTTGTGGTGCTTCTAAATTAGAATGGAAAAGGGCAAGAAAACTGGTTTTTTTTTTTTTTTCTTTTTTTGTGTGTATGTATCCTTCTACTGAGATTAATCTCAAGGGGAAAACTGACAACAATTTCTAGCCCAATGTAACTTTTATGAATATAAATTTTCAATCACTTTTGTTTTATTTTATTAGGAAGGCACAACCCTGCTGATATTTGTCTACGTTAATAACGGCAGGCTAAGGAAGTTCAACACAGTTCCGGTTTACATACAGCAGTATTGTGATAGTGTTGGCACACTGATGTTGAGCTTCCTCTGATTTTTTTTTTTTCGAAGAAAAAGTCTAAAAGATATAGCTTAAACTCTCACTACAGCAGTTCTGGTTATTTTAATGCTATTTTGAAACATTCAATTCGTATAATCTTATTGCCAAAAAAGCTATAAAAAGGATTGCCACAAGATGGCACCACAGCATTCTGAATTATCATAGAATCACAGAACGGTTCCAACCCCCTGCCATGGGCAGGGACACCTTCCAGTAGACCAGGTTGCTCCAAGCCCCTTCCAACCTGGCCTTGAGCACTGTTAGGCGCGGGGCAGCCGCAGCTTCTCTGGGCAACGTGTGCCAGTGCCTCAGCACCCTCACAGGGAAGACCTTTTCTCTAATATCTAACCTAAATCTCCCCTCTGCCAGCTCAAAGCCGTTCCCCCTTGTCCTGGAATTTTGTGGGTGTAACTTCGCCAGGTAGTTTTCTCAGGGAGACAATGCTCACTGCACATGGGAGGTTTTATGTCTCCCGAGTTACTAATTTACTTTCTCCCTTTGATCTGATGTTCTGGAGGGGCTTGCATTTGCTCTTTCCTGATATAACAGCAGTCAAAGGTAGAACTGCGCAAGCTGAAACTACAAATTCTGTTATATGAGACTACCTATGCAGTTTCCTTCAGCAGCAGCTCTTCCCATCATTTCTAGCAGAAATACTTTGTGTTAACTTTCATAAATGTGGGCTATTGTATTTTCTTTGCAAAGTTGTATTTCCGTTGGTAAATGATTTAGCATCAGTAAATGATTTACTGTTGTAAATTGAAATGCAGCCAGATATCACTGCATTATGCAGCACATCAGTGGGATGATGACCAGGACAAAAGGCTCTGCTGAAGTGGGAATTGCAAACTTACTAAAGTGAATATACTGATTAGAAATTATTTACGCTTGTTGTTGAGTAGTAAAGACAAAAACTGGCAGGGAGCATCTGCACATAAGAGACAGAAACTGCTTTTGCTTGGTAAACAAAAATACTGCACTGTAAATATGTTCCATAAATAGGTATATCAATATTTTATTTATTTATATGTAAATAAATAGGTATATCAATATTTTATTTATTTATATGTAAAATATAATTTTATGCTTTTGATACATTTATACCTACATGAAATGAGGCAAATATTTTCCACAGTCCAAGCAAATGCTTTTCTTTTGTACCCTGGGAAGCACATTCTTATCCTCATGTGTATATATTCTTGCATAGTTTAGTTGTCATGCATGTGAAAGTTAAGGCCACTTTAGCTATCAGTCTTAACAAAAACCCCAAATCTGGCAAGTCAAATGAGTTGAGGGAGGCTGCTGAGTGATTTTGTTGTTTTCTCAAGTGTTAGCCTTTCATCACAGGTGGCAAAACCGGTGTACATACTATATCTTTGCTTCTAAGCATTGAAGATGTTGCTGCTAATTTAGAAACATACATAACTCTCAGAAGAAAAATGGATTGGACCCATTTGAAAGACTAACTGGCATAGATATGGAATGCAAAAAAGGACTTTTATATCTCAGTTACTAAGGATGCTGACACATTCCTTTCATAAAAATACGTGACTTCAGTCTGACCTTGTTCGGTGAAACTGGATTTCTCTTTCAGCACTTAGTAGCATACTATTTCAACCAGTACACAGTGCTGAACATGAAGAAGGTAGCTTCTACACCACTACTATTTTATCTCCAAAGAACAAGGCATCTAGAGTATCCCTGAAATTTCAAATTTGTTTTTCTGACAAAATAAAGTGTGTATTTCCTCACAGAGATTAGAGAGAGCAGTTACAAGGTTGTTTTCTGTGTGATTCGAAGGTGTTAGCTATGCCTAGACCATTCATCCAACAGCTGGAGTAGAACTGAAAATTTCTGTGTTTAAAGAGATACCTGCAGTTTGCCCTCAGGGGAATTGGGTCCATATGCTTCTGAAACATAGCGTTTTCATATGGCAGTCTCCATGGCATGCTTTGGTGAATTGTAAAGTGACAGCCAGATGTCCAAAGGACCTCTGAGCTCCTCTACCTTCAGCAGTTAGACTTTTGAGCATGTAGATGCTCATGGAAATTTTACCATTGCTACCTTTTCCTTTCACAGCGAGTAACGCCAATAATTGCAAAAAGCAACCATGACTTTAGTTGCTTTTCCTTTGAAATTATTTATTTTAAGATGTTACAAATTTTCATGTTGCACTATGTAACAGGGTCTTAAGCCAAAGTCGGAGGAGCTATATGGAGAGCTTGGAAAGTTTCCTGCCATTTTTTATCTAAAAGATTTATTAGACACATTTTAAAATTTAGATTTTCCTTAGACATAACAAAGACAGATGGAGTCAGATTATTCAAACTTTGTATTTTGCAGTAAGCATGTTTTCACAGATTCTACAGCTCAATTATTTTCTGTATATGTGGAATAGCTATTAAAACCCCCAAAACCTAATGATGATAATCATTATCATAACAACATGACTTGTTTTGACAAAATAGGAAGAAATACTGAGGCCTGAGTTAATGCCTGCTGGATGTAAAGTCCATGTTTTGCGGTAGATGCAATCTGTGTATTTGCAATTTAACAGCAAATGATAAAATTAACTTTCCCACTCATACTAAAAAACCGGCAGAGCTGCTATCTGCAGGATTGCTCTTGTATAAAACCATTCATGTTCCTTAATACTAGCAGCAATTTTATATAAATAGTTGCTACATTGCATTATATGATCTGGGTACTTTGATTTCTGGATGTGTACTACCTCCTGATAGCTCTTTTAGAGAGGAAAGTCCCATTTGGTGCCATTAATCATACGTTGTTTAAATTCTTCTGTGTTCCACCAAATGCTTTGTAGGTCTTGAGATTTCCATCAGTTTGTCAATATCTAGGGACTTGGACTAAGAGAATATTTCTTTATTTCATTTCATGGCTGTATGCGGAATGCATAAGCACTGTAAAGAAAAGATGCTTTCACCGAATACACTGTTTTCTTGTGTGATTTCAAAATTTAATGGTATTGAAGACTTAGAAGTAACCTATTTCTACAAATTTATAATTGATTCACCTTCCCTGATTAGATCCTTTTTCTGATCATATGCAGCCATTACAGGTCAAAAATGATCTGACTCAGGAACAGCCTAGTGATGTCAAGGAATATTCTCTGCAGATGGTCTCTCATTTTAAGAGCAAAGTGAAGGTGTGCAGAGCACTCTCTTGCTTACAACATGGAGCACCTTTTGCCTACTAAATGCTCAGTTTTGTGATCTGAGAGAGCTGTGGAAAGGAACATTTGGGTTTTTTTTTCTGTGTGGAAAGCAGAAGAGTTCTATTTCCTTAGTTTCAGCATACGTACTTGTATTTTCAATGCTCAGAATAGGTGGCCAGAGAATGTTCTGTTGCTCGGCAACGTTTTTCTTGGAAAGCAATCGGCGGAGAGGGAAAGGGGAGAACTGAAGAATAAATGCCCATCTGCCATTTTCAATATACAGGACAGGCTCTTTAAAATAATGAATTTTACTAGGAGAAAGGTTAAAAACCTGAACTGATTTATTTCAAGATCCTCAGGCAAGGGTACACTGTTTCTGAGCATCTTGCTCATGTCTATGAAACTGCCACATATCTTCAAATGTTCAGATTTGTAAAATCTCTGCTGTTAGAAGCGCTTGTATTACCTTCAACTGATTTAAAAGGGAAGAGTTTAAGTCGTCAGCCCAGTTGCATTTGCTGCATCTGAGATTTTCGTCACATACTTTTGTCTTCCATCATTTGCCCATATATTATTGTATATTAAATCTATATGATTACAAGAAGTTATTGAATAATAGTTTACAGTACCAACAGTTAGAATCTGAGAGAAATCAGAATTATTATGAAATGTTCTGGTAATAACATGCATAATTTGTCAGAGAATAAATGTGTCTTGTGGAACAAAGATCAAACATTACCTGTTTTGTAATACGCTTTCATTAGTAAAGTGAATTTAAAAATCCAGATTTAACAGTTCTGTAATCAGTTATAGTAGGAAAATGAGTTCTACAACTTTCTCTAAAGTGAAGATGTTCTTGGAATTTTGAAAGCTACTTGTTACTTTGTCTTTTATCTTCAGTATGAAGTTCACCACAGAATTCCCTGAAGCCTTTTTGTCCTCTTAGTTCTTCTAAGGAAAACTTAGTGGTATCTTTCCCAACTATATTGCAGTGACTTGTGTGTGCAAAGGCATGGGAAGGGAAAGGGTACAGTATCTGGAAAGATGCTCTTCTCTGACAGAGTGATAATGGGTGGATGAAAATTTGAGGATTATTATTATGGCAGAAGTTTATAACAGGTTTAGAAGATTGTTTTTAATACAGTAAGGTATCATCATGTTCTCTAATTTCATCCTAGGTAAATGCATCCCGTTTACCTAAAATGTTTCTTATCATCCCTGGCCTTAGTTGTGTAGGTTGCTCTCCATTCTCTAACTTATGTTTCCACAAGTAGATTGAGTCTTCCTGAAGCAGATTGATTTAAAAAGAAATAAAGAAGTGTTACTGCATCAGTCTTGTACCCTTTAAAAGGCAACATGAATTAAAAAATTAATTGCTTCTATACACAGACTGTGTCTGCCAAATTTCAGGCCTGAGAGAATTTTTCTTTTGGGTTAACATTAGGCGTTTGACTAGCCCTTATTTACAGCCGTGCTCCTAGTCAGTGCTGCAATCTGTCTCTTGTATAATTGTTCAAAGTCATGCGGTTATGTTAAAACCCCATCTTCATCTGTTTTAAAACAGCAGACATGTTAGAATTAATTCCATCCAAACTGTGCCAGAGGTAATAAAATTAATGAAGATATTCACATATATTCAATATCTACATGACATTCATAGCTGCTTCCAAGAAGAGATACATAACTCAGTCTGCTTCCTCTGATTTACTGAAGCAGTTTTCCCTAGTTCTTAAAAAAAAAGAAATAGAATACTTTGATTAGAAGTACACTTCTTGCAAAAAGGGCAGTGATCCTATTTATAGATCTTTGAGCTAATTTTACCATCTAGCAGACACAATTGAATTATGTCCTAGATATGACTGGAATATTTACAAACACAGTAAGTCTGAGTAGAGTAAGCAGAACAGGTTTTTTTTTCTTATCTTGGATGATAATGGACACCCAAGTTTCAGTTCTGTTTTCACTCAAATTAACGGCCTGCTTTTTGCTGCTCACTCACTTTCTCGGCAGAAAGCTGCTGTCTTAGCTTATCAGTGACTGTTTAAAAAAAAACCCCAAACTTTGAAAAATAATCCTGTGACAGAGTTTGGTTTTGACAACAATGCATAACTGCAGACTGCATAATGCTGACAAGGATGTCTGCATGAGCTATGCAGAGAGCACTGCGCAAACTTGTGCCCCTCAGCACCAGGAGGTGCTTGGACAGAATAGAAGCACCTTTCCTCTTATAACAGTACAGGAATGGCAGGAACATCTGTCTCACTGTCACACAGGTAAAGTTTCCATTTAATTAGCAATGATGCCCTTGTTTCTATAATTATCAGTCTGCAGAAGAAATGTGTATGGGCAGTAACCAGAGGCTACGGTGCTGTAACTGGGTGATCATTGTAGTAGCACTGGTGGGACAGAGTACCGTATCTTCTCATTGGAAATTGAATCATAGAATCATAGAATAGTTAGGGTTGGAAAGGACCTTAAGATCATTTACTTCCAGCTCCCCTACCATGGGCAGGGACATCTCCCACTAAACCATGTCGCCCAAGACTCCATCCAACCTGGCCTTGAACACCGCCAGGGATGGAGCATTCACAACTTCCTTGGGCAACCCATTCCAGAGCCTCACCACCCTCACAGTAAAGAACTTCTTCCTTATATCTAATCCAAACATCCCCTGTTTAAGTTTGATCCTATGACACCTTGTCCTATACAAATCAAAGTAAAAATTTGCATGGAAGACTCATCCCAGCAGTCTATATGAAAGTCCACCAATGTGTTTTAAAAGTGATGGAAACAGAAATATTAATGCTTACCCATTGCTTGACATCAATATGAAGCGGCACAGGAAATTATAGACTGGTTACTACTATTAAGATCCTTAATGTTACTGAAAACAGGAGAACAAGTTAACTATTTTAGGTTTAGATGGTTGCAGCCAATAGTAAATCTGTCAATTTTCTTTTTTCTCTAAATATATGCAAAAAGACTGAATAGTTTAGGTAGTCTTGTGACAAAATAATAAGTTAGATCTCAACTCAAAATTTGTAGTCAGAACAAATGCTATAATAGAAGTTATGAATATCTTTATAACGGAAGTGAAAATAACTGTAAATGAAAATTGCATCTCTTGTTCATAATTCTAATCCTAATATCCCCTTGTCCTGGTTTTGGCTTGCATAGAGTTAATTTTGTTCCTAGTGGCTGTGTTTTGGTTTTATTCTGAGAATAATGTTGCTAATGAATCTGATGGTTTAGTTGTTGATAAATAGTGCTCACCCTAACAAAGGACTTTCAGTCTTGTGCTTTGCCGGTGAGGAGGGGCACAAGAAGCTGGGAGGAAGCAGAGACAGGACACCTGACCCAAACTAGCCAAAGAGGTATTCCATACCACAACATATCACACTTGGTATAGAAACTGTGGGCAGTTACCTGGAAGGAACCAATCAGCTGGGGTTAAACCACAACACCCCTTTAAATAACAGGATTCTTTGTTTTTGTTGTTGTTTTGTTTTGTTGTTGGTTTTTTTTCTTCTTGTGCAATGACAGTGGAGTTAAACACAGGTCAAACAAGGGAATTACTTGAGAAAATATTACTTTTTATAGCATGGGATTGATGACGTAACTTTTCATCTCACACTTCTATTTACTTTTTTGGACAAAATACTCGATTTTCATGAAATGAGACTATGAAGAGTGTGGCATTAGAGTAATACATTCAGTGTAGTTTTCCTCAGATGGATTATATAACTGATGAGCAGGTTTTTAACTTCCTTGGCTTCAGGATATTCATATGAAACCTGTGAAAGTCCCTCTGGTCATTCTCATTTTTCTGCCCTATGTGATGCATTGTAAGTAAGTTTCAACTCTTCATGAAAATACTGAATTCTAGTCAGGACTTATCATTTCTGAAGCAACTTAAGCAGTGGTTTACTGATGGTCTAGACAATATTTCTAAAATACTGGAGGGCACAAAATCAGCTTCAGACATGCATTCTCCTCCAAATACAGTTTTAACATCGATTTAAAAGCCAATCTCATAAGATTGAAGTCTATTCAATTCTATTGCTTTACGGTGTAACAGAGGCATAGAGGAACATGGGTAGTTTCATGGCAGTGAGCTGTAACTAGACTTTTGGTATTTTCTAAAGCCTTTAGACCTACTTGCACAACTCAAAAGGAAGCTAAAAATGGCAGCAGGTGAGGATGTCCTTGGTACAGCAGCCTCCTAGCCATGTCTGGCATGCTGATAATGGAGACAGTCTGTCAGGAAAGCCACTGGACACTGTCAAGTAGATTCTTATTTTACTGACAAAGGAGCTCTGAATTTGTCCCACCTAATGTATAGCCCCTTATTTTAGAAAGTAAACATTCCTAATTTTCATATAAACTAACTAGTGGTATAAAAAATGGGGGAAAAGGGAGATGCAAGCTTTAGCTAACAGCCAATGCCCTCTTCAGAGGGATAGCTGAGGAGAAAATAAGCTGAGAAATTTCATACTTGAAACATGTTGAGATGAACACAGGGAGATCATTTACCAAGGCCTACCAAGTACTATCGCAGGCAAAACAGAGTCAGCTTGGAGGTAAAATAGTTTATTGCTGATTAAATTGATTTGTGTAGGGAGAAACAAAAAAGAAAACATCAAAACCCAACATTTTCCCCTGCTTTCCCATGCTCAATGTCTCTCCTGACTCCTCTCCCCTTTTCTTCTGATCCTTTGAGCCGTGCAAGAGAGGTGGGGAATGCGGGAGGTTACAGTCAGTACAAAGCAGATTCTTTCTGCCAATCCTTCCAGCTCACACTTTATCCTTGCTCCAGCATTGGTCTTTGAGGAAGTATCAGCCTGCTCTGATGCAGGGTTCTCTATAGAATGCAGTAAATCTCTGCTCTGCTGCCTGGAACATCTTGTCCTTCTCTGACCTTAGGTTTTGCAATGATGTTTTACACTTCCCCCCCCCCCTGCTTTCCATTCTCCTCTGCTTTGTTACAAGTTGTATAACATTTTTTTTCTTGTTGGCTTTTTGTTCAGATGGAACAGCTTTTGATATTTTCATAAATATTCAATAAAGATTGTTGATTTACTTTTCCCAAAGCTATGTGAATGGCTGTGGAAGAATACAAAATACTGTCCACAGATAACATGATATACCCTTACTTTATTGTATGATGTAGCAGAACAAAGCATGGTGAAAAATTAAAGGGAGTATGTAATAATAAGTATCAGAAAACACTGCCTATTTGTTTATAAGCTTTCTATTTATATCAAAGCTTGTCCTGCAATTACTCTGCAGGTGAGCCTGTAGAGAACTAGAAGGATGAAGAACCACTAATCTCCTATTATCTTCTCATTTATGAAAAACCCGCTTTAAAACCTTGGCCAAGACAATTAATCTTTCTGAGTGCCATTATATATCCATGTAAAATGGATGTAATAACTCACTCATGGATCTCACAGGAATCTTGAGATACTTAATTAATGTATGTCAAATATTTCAGGTGTTAGAATGGAAGACACTATACCAGTAAAACAAATCTTAATTAACTGTATATAGAAATGAAGATTGCCTGTAGATGGCAAATGTGTACATAAAAAAGGTAGGTTTAGTGGTTTTGTTTGTTTATTTATTTGTCTGTTTAAGTCAGATGTTGTGGTTTAACCCCAGCTGGCAACTAAGTACCATGCATTGCTTGCTCACTCCCCTCCACTAGCCCAGTGGGATGGGGAGGAGAATCTGGGGAAAAAAACCCAAACATATAAGTTAAGAACAAAGTCTATAAAGAGCCTCAGAACCAGCTATTTGTAGTAATTACAACCAGTTGCGTGCGGAAGCCAGCTCCAATTCCATATGCTTCATGGAAGTATGACTGCTTCACTTGTCCAGACCTTGTTTAAACCAGACAAATTAATATATCTTGATAATAGCTCACTTTATAATAAAAAAAAAAAAGGAAAATTGAAAATGGATTGAGCTAAATAAAATTAAATACTGAACAACATCTCACTGAAACAGTGTTGTTGTTCTTTATGACTGTTTCCCTTGTGATCAAAGAAATTTTTCACAATCACTTCCACTAGCACAGCAGTGAAAGGAATTGTCTTTTAAATTGAAAACTGTTTTGATACTAAGAAGTAATTGATTGTCTAAGTTTTGCAAAGTCTTAAAACTTTCGTTCACTTATAGGCAGAATTCTGTTTTAGTTTATATACTGCTGACCTTCCAAGATGCAAATACTGACATGCAGGTAACAAGGATAAAGACAATTCAGACACATAGCCCTCTGATACAAAATACTGTTCCAACTGTCTTTACAGGACACACAAGGATAAAAATAAGGGAAGAACAGTCGCAAACATTCTCTGTATTTTACAAAGTCATTAGTAAATAATAATAATAATAAAAGGTCTGTTTATTTGTGTCTGTAACACCCACACACAAAATCTGCATTGATTGGTGTTACCACAAGTAGCTGGTTCTGAGGGTCTTTATGCCCTTGGGATGCAGTAAGAACAGATACATTTTTTAACATATAAAAATGAACTTGCGTTGGAATATTTCCTCCTAGTATGATTTTAAGCACATATTTGGATAAATACTTCTATATGGTAGAGAGGTAGAAGATGTACCTGGATATGATTCCTATTCAGATCCCCGTTTGATATCCAAGAAACTAATTTTTAGAACTATTATACTATGCTCTTTGATGCTTCAAGCTCTCTCATGCTAGCCAGAGTGTAGCTCTAACACTGGAAATGAAAATGTCCAGCCACTGCTCCCTAGTGGAAAAAATGTTGAAAGGAAGGTTTTATCACTGAGCTACAGCTTGGAGGAAACGGGATGATTTGCAGCTTCAGTGCAGAGTCTGTACATTTCGTGTCCTCATCAAACCTCTATGGACTTCATATTGTGTACCACATATGTGCTAGAACCCAGAAGCAGCCCATAGTTTCAGGAAGCCTGAATTAATCTTTTTCTGCTAAGGAAATCTGCTATTTTTCTCTACTTCTATGTGTTTTTAGCTATACTTGTATACAGGTTCACTGTAAGAATAAGCTGCCTAGCAACTATAGACCAGAAAGCTCAGACTGTCTGGGGACTGAGTGGTGGTCTGAAACTCATTCCTTTCATTGTCATGCTCAGGTCTGAGGGCAAGTGTACAGCAGTCTGAGGACATTAAGCCATCTGCTCTCTCATTTTCAGGTTTCTCAACTCTGACCACTTTGGTCTCCAGGACAAACAGCATCAAGAGCCATATTCAGCAATATTAACTGCACAGCATGTGCTTCCAGGTACTTTAAGATCACAGATAAAGTAGAGTAAAATTGTTAAAGGGATAATTTTCTGAATATGTGATAATAATTGATGGCTATTAAGATGTAATAACTGCTAATGTGTATTTTTTGTTAATGAATTTCAATTTAATCAAGTGTTATGAAGTTGTAGAGTGGCCTCACTTATCCATCTTTTAAAAGCTCTCATTACTGTGTTCTATAATTCCCCAAGTTTTATATACACATTTATATTTCATAGCAAAATTCTTTTAGCATGATTTTTGAGTCCTTAAATGAAGTGACAGATTCAAGCTGTGTGAACAAAGCAGTCAGCAATTAACTTATTCTATACACACAATTACTGTGGTTGCAAACACATTCTGTACTAAAGACTTGTATTTCTTTCAGCATTTAAACATAAACATAAAAATATCAAATCAAAGTAATGTAATTAGTGCTATTTCCAATTTAAAGCTTTAAAACTCATAAATACCTGCATGCCATTAACAGGAAAATATCTTCCCTCTTAACTATTAACAATGTGTTATGTAAGAAAGTTTTTATGAAGCCTTGTGTGGGATGGTTTAATGTGAGGTGTCCCTGTCCATGGCAGGGGGGTTGGAACTAGATGATCTTGAGGTCCTTTCCAACCCTAACTATTCTATGATTCTATGATTATATATATATAAAATACATGAGTATTTTCTTCTCTTTCATTATATTTTTCCTCTTTGACAGAAATTCTACAGTAAAACCCATTAAATACTAAATTAACTTATAGCCTTTTTCTAAGAGGAAAAATTATAAAGCTACTGCTTTGTATTTTTTTCAAATTAAATTTTGACTGATCATATTTCATTCATGGATTTATTTTGCTGAGAGAGTCATAAAATCTGTTAATAATACAATATAGATGACCATCCAAATAGAAAAAAGAGATTATTAGAGAATAACATATTTTATATTTATTTTATTTTAAAACATCACTTGTAGACAAAATATTACCTGCATTTCAGATCTCTTTTTTGTTCATAAAAGTGTTTTAATCGGCAATAAAGCAGCATCAGCAGTATTATAAAATTAAAGAACAAATGACTCAGTTACCAGCAATTCTGACAATTTTGTTTCCAAAGCTGCTTATTTATTAATACAGCTCTAAGACTTATCAAGGAACATGATACAAATGACCAGCTAAATCAAATACAGGCTATAAAGCATAAAAGATGTTGTTGAGTTTGGTAAGTCAGAAATGTTCAGATGTTGTTTCTTTGACCTACTGACTCTCGAGTCTTCGATATGAAGTGTGGGATAAAATGGAATAAAACAAATGATCACCTAAATCACATATTGGGCAGTATTTTAATTTATAAACCATGTTGTGTTCAGTAAGTTAAGAATGTTTCTTTGACCTACTGACTCTGGAGTTTTAGACATGACATGTAGGGAAATCACTCATCCCAGCAACAGTGCATTTTTAAACGTGCAGTTAAAATTCAGGGAGTTAAGAAATTTACCTAATAAATAATGTAAAGTAGAAAGACTAACTAGTGAAGTTAAGGTGAAGGTCAGCAAATAACAGAACCAGGAGATGTAAACCTTAGAATCTTCTCTGCACATGCAATTTTGATGAAGTCGCAGCAGTCAGAAAATAGCACATGAAAAATAACTTTTTTTTTTTTGTGTGTGTGTGTAAGGCTGTGTATAATAATGTCTTTTTTCCAATACATGTTTTAAAATTGATTTTTATATATACGGTCTTGGCATTCCCACACTAAAAAGAACATTTAGCGTGGTGGTAATGAAGTTTCTCCTACATATAAGTAAATTTAGCTGTACACTATCCTTATATGTAAAGTATTAAAGATGAGCTTTATTGTCCATTTCTTTTAGTCTTATGTACACTCTAGAAATGCCTGTTTTCTCTATGCTTAACTGTTCTGTCTATATGACATCTACTTTCAAGCCTAAATTGTTTATGCTCTCTTTTGCTCAGCATGACTTTTAAAATTTATATGAAAGTTTCTTCTTGGTCTACAAGTTTTACAGCCACTTTTATTCTCTTAGACGTTAACTTTTCTGCTTACCTGTGTGCACTCCATGTATGTTCTTAGCACTCCCATGCTACAATAAAGTCTTTGAATAGTGATCTGTTATTATAAGGTTATTCTTGCTTTTTCCCATTACAAAATTTAAAGATTGCTAGAAAAGGAAATCAGCAGCTTGGTTAAGTTTGATTAGATTTAGTCCCACTGAAGAAATACCTATGCACTCAATTGAGTTGTTTTTTCCTAAGATTAAGCAGTCTAAGCCTTCTAGCTGAATTCTACATAGTCACACTATGTTGCCCTCTGACTTACCCCTGCATCTGTCTCTCCAGCTAAATCTTTACCTCTACACCAGAAGCCTTTATTCATCATTGTGATTGACAGCCTTGGACTTTGAGAGCAGTTTGTTGCTCTATTAAATGCTACTCCTGACTGTGGGGCATATGTTATTTATGAATTATAAATGTGCTTTTTTTTTTTTTTTTATTTAATGATCCAAAGAATGTTTCCTTGTGTACTGTACATCATGCAGGTTTGGAAAAAAAAAAAATTCCCTAGGTTTTGAAATAGAAATAAGATGAAATGAAGAAGAGGTAAATTATTTGCTTTAGTGAATGGACTTCTAATTTTTTTAACTCTTTCTGCTCCTCTGCCATCTTTGCTGATGGTACAACACGTTTGATTTAATGTTGTTAGAATGCTGTTCATAGTAATTTCTAAACTTAACTGTCACTATAAATAGCTTTTGTTGTGCTGTTTTTTTTTTTTTTTTTTTTTTTTTTGCTGAGGACTTTGCTATTTACATAGAATAGAGGTACCTGAATTTATTCTTTCTGTCTATGAGCTTACTAACATTAACTGTATGTTATCAGTTAAGACATTCTTAGAAGGTATTATCATACAACTCTGTAAGATTTCTTATTAATGAAAATTCCAGTTATAAACTATTTCTTTAAGAAAAAAGAAGTGTACATTATCTACCATTATCTACTTTGGAAACTACTTACAAAGAGAAATCATATGTGAAGTCTCTGTGAAGAAAATATCATATGTAATTGAAATTCTGTCTTATCTGGAATATCTACTAATACTATCTACTATACCAAACCAGGATACTGCTGAAGCATCTTTTCATGTAAATAAAACACGTATTTAAAATATTATTGTGGTTCTACTTTTTTTTTTTTTTTTTCAATGTTAATAAAAAGGACCTCTTTGCATTTTCAGGTTTTCTTTTAGCTCATTCATGACTAACAGAATGAAGGCAGTAGAAATACACTGTAGTTAAAATCCCTCTTATTGCCAACAACAACGGGGGCCTCTCAGCCTGGAGCTTAAGAAGGAAATGGTGTTACACTCCGGATTTTTTTTTTTATCTAAAATTTCAAGACCATTCACGTATTTATTTCCACACCTGTCCTGAGTTCAGCAGTAGCAGTCATTTTTCTCCTTCTTCGTAGCTAGTGCAGTGCTATGTTTTCATTTTTTGGCCTGGGAAGAGAGCTGATAACACTGATGTTTTTAGTTGCTGCTCAAATGTTTGGTCTGGCCAAGGACTTTCTGAGCTTCATGCTCTTCCAGGGAGGAGGGGAAGCTGGGAGGAAGCAGAGACAGGACACCTGACCCAAACTGACCAAAGAGGTATTCCATACCACAGCACATCATGCCCAGGATGTAATGGGAAGCTGGGAGGACTGGAGGGTTGGACGAGGTATCGGTCGGTGCTCGGCTGGGGGGAGTGGGGCGAGTTATCTGTTGGCTGGTGCTGAGGTGTTGTATTCTCTTCCCTTGTTATTTCCCTTATCATTATTATTATTGGTGGTAGCAGTAATGGTTTGTGTTATACCTTAGTTACTAAACTGTTCTTATCTCTACCCGTGGGAGTTGCATTCTTTTCGATTCTCCTCTCTGTCTCTCCAGGAGCAGGGAGAGGGCAAGAATGGGGGGGAGTGAGTGAACGAGGTTTGTGGTTGGGTTTAAACCACGACAACACCTTACTTAGCATGTTGTCTTTGGCCATGAAGTCACTTGCTACCGTTCACCTTTCAGTATTTGTTCCAAAGAACTCCACCATGCTAACATGCCTAATGCATATTTATTAGTCAAGTTTGCACTCGTTTGCTACAATTTGTGCGAAGATACAGAAAAAAATACTAACCATCACTATTTTGGGCTTTTTTTAGTACCTTGCAAGTCCTGGCACACATAGTAGATAAATAAGGGATGCAAGTTCTTTCTGTTTTTCTTTCAAAGAAAAATATAGCTCTTAGACGCTCTCAGGTTCTGATTAATACTCACTGATGTCAGAACCCTCTTCTTAGCTCAAGTGACCAGTAAAGCTCAAAGCTTTGGTCACAGGTATTTTGTGTTCTATTAATGTAAATATAGTTATTTATTGTGCTTTTAGGAATATTTAATTTCATTTGAGAAATAGCAAAATGTCAACCTGATATATTAAAAGCCATTGTATTTCCTAAGAACAACTAAGTCCTTCATTCTAAACTCTTCTATGTTACAATCTGTTTATATTATTTTAGCACTGGCACCATTAAAAATATTCTTACAAATATACCTCAGGACAAAGTAAAAAACTTCTCTCATTTTTTTGCAACATGTTCAGACTTTCATCCTCCACTGATATTTGAATGCCAGCAAAGATGAACTGAGGTGTCTGAAAAGATATATTTTTTTTAATTTTTGAAAATATATCAAACATTAAAAAAAAAATTTAAGAAGAAAAGAAATAATAATATTCCAGAGAAAAAAAGACTTAATACTGACTGTGCCCTAGAAAGGTCATTCTTTAAGACTTGGTAGAGTGGTAATAATTGCAACTAAAATTAAAAATGCAACTAAAAATTTATGATTAATCGTCTGTATTTTTCCTAATCTCAGTATGTAGAATTGGTCAGGACAGAAGCATGATCTTATTATCATGTAATCTTTAGGTACTAGACAATTCATGCTATAGTTTTTCTCAATACAAATTATTAAGGGGAAAAAAAGCAAAAAAAAAAAAAAAGAGTGATTTTAAAATAATTTTTGTTTTCAAATGGGCTTGAGAAACAAGGACCTGTAAGGACTTTATGTATAATAAATCAGTTTAATTTCAATTTCGTATTACAGATGGATATTCTTACATTGCATAAAATTTTTGAGATTATACCTACAGAGGTGCATTACCATGAGTGTAGCTAACAGAGAATAAGTAATTGTTTCCATCTATTTAGGACTCATGGTGATACATTTATCTTGTGAGTGCAGTTTTGGATCTCACAGGACAGAAATAACCATAAACTCATGTATGTCTTGTGGAGAGCTACTAGATCAGCAGGCTTGAGCACACAATATAGAAGGCAATGCTGAGGGAAATGGGTTCATTTGGTCTGCAAAGGAGAAAGTTTTGGGAGGACCTCCTTGCTTTCTTGTACTTGACAGAAAGTTCAGCAAGATTTTCTATAGAGGTGCAGAACAGAAGGACAGGAGGCCAGGGCCAGAAACTGAAGCAAAAGAAATTCTGGTGATACAGAAGGAAAAACTGTAAGAGCTTTAAAGCATTAAACAAGTTTGCTGTGAGAAATTGTGGAGTCCCTGATCTCAGAGTTTGTAAAATTTTGAATGTACCCTGAGCAATTTGCTCTAGTTTCCAAGTCAGTCCTGATTTTTTAACAGGAACTTGTTCTGTAAAATGTTCAGAGGACCCTTCCATCACAGTCCATCGTTCCATGATAAACAGTGCAGCACAAGAGCGAGAATCATAGAATGTTGTTGTTTTCTTTTTCTGGAAATGACTTTGCAAGGTCATCTAGTCCAACCCTACCGCAATGGGCAGGGACATCTATCACTATATTAAGTTGTCCAAAGCTCACATCACTGGATCTCTAGTCACTGGGGTTTTCACCTGACTGCTATGACTTTTCAAGTATGTTGGACAGAGGGGCTTGGCAACTGTATCTACTCGTTCCACTAGGACTCCGGGATACCTCTTGGTGGGTTCCATGGACATGTGCATGTTCAGGTTCCTCAAGTGGTGTCAAACCTGATCTTGGACAATGAGTGGGACTTCAGTCCTTCAATCCCTGACTTGAGGTTCAGGGACTTCAGAAACGTGGGAAGACGAACTGGCAATGGAAACGTCATTGGTTCCTAACAAGCTTGCAATGTTGAAATAACTCTTATGTGTAAAGTACTTTCGCTCTGCAAGTGAGTAGGGCTTTCCATTTTCTGTGGAAAATTAGTAGTATTACAGAATTTCCTTTCAGGAATAATTACCAGGTAAATATGGCTGTAATTACCAGAATTGACCACTAAATGTCACTCTTGTTTCACGTATATAGCAGAAAAGAATGCTCGTGCGCTCATACTTCCTCACCATTTTGAATTTATAGATGAGCAATCGGTTTCTGTCAAAACACAAGGTAAGTCATTCTGCTGAAGGAGAAGTCTGGAGGAGGAGCAGGAAACTGCAGCCTAATTAAAATCTGAGGATGAAGTATTTCACAGCCCTTACTTATGTATTGGAAACGATAATGGAGCTACAGCTTCTTTATCCACAGGAGAGGAATGTCCTGATGTTTTCGTTTAACTCACTGCAGTATTTCAGAAAGGTGAAAAGCCAAGAAGCAGAAGCACTCTGTAGTGAAGTTCCTTTCCACAGCCGGTGTGCACTACTTGCACAGCTGCTTGCACTACTAGGCACAAGGGAAGAAAAAGCTCCCTACTTACAGGTCCCACCTCAAAGTTGTAGAGAATTAGAGTGAGCATGATAATCAGGGTCTTAGTTTCTTTATTGCACATATTTTGAGCTACTTAAAGGGCTCTGGTATGGCAATGAATCATCCTTTGCTGGAGACTCTTTCAAGCTTCATTTTCCTTTTAATGATTCTTCTGCATTCTGGAAAAGATCCTGTTCCTGTTTCTTTCTGTTTATCTTCTGCCATGCCTCAGCTGGTAAAAAAATAATTACTAAGCTTCTGCTTTGGAGGAGAGAAAACACAACAGCAAATGTCATTCAGATGCTTCAAGGACATTGTGCTATCTAATGAAAAGGTTTACAAAATTCTACTGACTGGAATTATTAATGAAGAGTATTTTTGTGAACATAAGCTTATTTCTAGTGAGAATGTATATGCTCACCCTCACTTCCCCATTTGTTATAGAAAGCATTTCAACATGCTTCTGATATTCAATATACCCTTTTTGTTACTTATATAATGGATGGAGGAAAAAAAAAAGGCTTCAATTTATTTTTTTTCTCCTCAAAAAATTGCAGGTAGATAAACTAAGAGATACATATTTGTAAACTAAAAGTCCCTCTGTTTTTTGAAGAGGTATATACCTGACTTGAAAGGTGACACTTCTCTTATAAACCAATTTAGCTGACATTAAAGCTAGTAATTCTTTTTGAAACCTTACATCTTGAGGTGTGCGTGTTTGATAAATACTTTTGAGGTCATGTTGACATGTTCAGAATGAATTCCTTTATTAAATTCCCATGCTTTGTCTGCCCAGTCCTACATACTTCAGACATGATTTATTTTTTCCAGAAGTGATTTTTGACACTGGAATTGTCAGACTTTTGCAGCTTAGTGAGACTATAGCATGTAGCTAGCTGGAGATAACCATTAGGGAAGAGGAGAAAAGTCCTCCAGGTTTGCTTGCGGTATGTTTTTAGTAATAGATTCATTGTAATTATCCATTTCCCCTTAAAAATACTGATGGGACAAAGCAGATATGCTAATGGAAAGAGATAGGTACATTCGTTCTGCAAAAGAAGCACAAGTTTTTGTTGCAGTGTACATCTTTTTATGTAAGATGAGTATTTCACTAAATTTCCCTAAAGTCTTTTGACTAAAAGTTGTCGGAGGCATATTTGCAAGTAGAATTTGTTGACCTGTACAGCATAACTCAAATAAATCTACAATGTTAATGTTCTCCCCTTCGCATCCTGCAAACTGTAGTCAAAGGGACAAAGCTTGCAAGCAAAATAAAAAACATGCTTAATGGCGCAGCACTGTTGTGAAGATATATTGTCAACATGCTCAGAGAACCAGGAAAGATATAGGAAAGACAGGGATGGCAAAGCTTTCAGTGAGCAAGGCAGGCAGCTTCCAGAAAAGATGTAATATAATGGCATCCCTATTACTCATTATTTATTCTAAGCAGAAGAAGCCTATAATTAAAGATTACAAAAAATGCAGATTAAAGCCTATGAAAAGCTGAGATTTAGATGGTTTTTGAATACAGTTTGAAGATGATTAATAGTGGAAGTCCACATTTATAGACATATTTGGGAACTCAAGGGTATTAGCTCTTAAAAAGAGGATTGCACTGAACAGAGTAACTTCTTAATATTTTTACATATTTATGAGAAATAAAGAATACATTTTATATATTCTTTTACATATCTTAAGAACACAACATTAAATAACAAGACCCTGAAATGACAAAAATTGAGAGCATAAGTCCCATAGTCAAAGCAGATCATGTTCTTGGGGACTTCACAATTCTTTTACATTATTTTTCACATCTGTAAATATGTACATTCCCACTAATAAAAGTGGGTATGTACAATTGAGAGCAATTTACATTCCAGGAAGAATTAAGTTAAGCTGTCATTGAATACAGGAGAGACAGACAATACATATTTAGCCCGTTAGGTGGTCAAGCCATTCAGCTAAACCAAGAAGTCCTGGTATTGCTATGTTGTCATGCCCTACTTCTATGTTCTCACCCCCCTGATTCTGAGTTCTGCACCGTTTGTCCTCAGATCTGTTGGAGACTGGCTGTCCATAGCTCTACATGGAGATATGTTAGCCTCATCCTGAAGAAATATGGAAACATGTGGTATCTGCTTTTAGTTGTAATTCAGTCTGAATATTTCTTCCATTGCCTTTCTCTGATATCTCTGACATTAAGAAGATACAATAAGAACTGTTTTAATTAACTTTGAAATAGGAAGTCAATATAGCATTGCCTCTGTGTATATTACTATGAATCTAGACGAAACTGGTATTTCTTGCCTAGATGTAAAACAGCAAAAGAGGTTTCAGCTATGTAGTGTACACTGAGAATTTCTCACCTCCTTATAAAGACAAGAAATCAGGTATAATCCAGAGATTTCCTCTGGGTAATGTTGTATCTGGATGTTAAGGTGCTGAGATGATTTTAGGTGACTCTATGCTTATTTCACAAAAATGGCATGACATTTAGGCATATTTCTTCAATATTTTACAGGTCAAAGGGGAAAAATGGTATAATTTATTTCTCACTGTCAAGCACAATAAATCATTACTGCTATAGGCCGCATAGGAAAAAAAATCCTGTTCCTCAACAATTTAATGCTTGAAAATAATAAAACATCTTTTAGTAAAGAAGCAAGTATTTCAAACTAAATGAAAAGAGGATCACTGAGGTAAATAACAGACTGCTATCACAGACAGATGCAATAGTATAATAACATGCCGTATAGTGAGACTGGAGTTAGTGTGGAAGCATATCCTATGAATAACAATGTAATTATGATGACTTTATGAAATGTCCCAGGATGTGCTATGGGCATTGCAAACGAACAAGAGTAGGTGATCCTCAGCCTGAATAATATTCCTGAAAAGGAGGGAAAGAAAGAAAAGAGAGGAAGGGGGAAAGAGCAAATAGAGAAAAATGGACTAAAGGAAGGTCAGGGTTTTCTCATGTGAAGGTGGCATCTGTTACTAGATCAGTTGTGTCTGGACTTAGAAAATGCCTGTGACTGAGACTGCATATTTGTTGAGCAAACAAGAGGTCAGGGAATTATAAAAAGCAATACTTAATTCAACCCTAATGCTCAGTTGCTTCAAGTTACATCAGTGCAAGCTGCCAGATTCCTCAGGCTTAACAGTAAGCGGTTTGTTTGCTCCTTGTAACAAGCCAAAAATCATCTCCTAAACACAGTTCACCAAGCACATGTAGCACACATAAGCTCAGTTCACCAAATGGATGCAGAATGAAGACATTTTTGCTTCACAGTAGGCTACTTGTTGATTTGTTTTCTAAATAATCAGAGTTTGAATTGTTCACACTATTAGGAAACAATGAATGCCTGAAATCAATGCTCTATCTGATTGCATGCTCTATTCAGAGCTGCTGAATCCCCAGTCTTTATATCCAGCCCTTTCCAAACAAGCAGACAATTGGATACACTTAGAGTTCAGAAAATATAGCACTGCAGTATACTACAGAAAACTGAGTGTGCTCAATATATCTCCAATATCAGAAAAGAGTAGCAACTATGTAGCCAAATTTCTTATTTAATTGTAGTGACAAATAATAGTGATACATCATACAAATGAACAAACAACTGTCCTTAAACACCAGCAGTTAGCAATCTGTCCAAACATCTCAAAACCTAACCTGAAGGATATCTAGTATGTTAAAAATATATCAGATGAGAAAGAGTCTTGAAAGATAAGAGAGAAACCAGATTAAATGACAAGCAGCAAAACTGGGGCCCAGACAAGGTGCTGACTCCTTGGAGTCCTTGATTTAGTGCCCCACCTCCATTGTGCGTTGTCTGGGCTTGTGCAGATGGGCATTTGATGGGCTGATGGCTGCTGTGATGGGTTTGGGAGTATTCTTCCTTCTCCTGCCATTGTCTCTCAGAGCGCATTGGTGAATGCCTAGAGGAGCTTTATCACATAATGTTCCCCGATTAGGTGACTAAATAGAATATTTTTATCCAACAATTAAACCTTGTTAAACCTTTATATGAAAGAAACTTAATACTTGTCAAATTAATTAGTATGAAACCTAAGACAACATTTTTTGGTTTTTGAGCCTTTTTTATTTTATTTTTTTTCCATTTGCTGTTCATGCTTAGTACATACCAAAATGTCTTAGACTTTAACAACCTCAGACTAAGTGCGAGCATTATTCTTTTGGCAGAATGGACTTTTAAAGCTGTAGTTCATAACCTCACTTACACTGTGTTTCTGGGCAATCTTTTCCAATATATGAATGCTTTCATTGTGAACATTTTGTTTCCTTAAGTGGAATCATAATTCTTGTGCTAGATATACCAGGACACAAACTTGTATTGTGTCTTGCTTTTCGCACACTGACAATTTGCATTCAGGCTTAGGAGATTAAATAATTTGCTCAAAGGTAATCTCTGGCCTTTCTGTACTTTTTTTTTTCCTTCACTGTTCACTCAGTGTCTGTTGAATTGATTAATTATACAAAATATATAATAGTAATAAATACAATGTCCTTCTATCTAACACCACTGCACTGATCAATAAACACAAGAATCACAGAATCATAGAATCATAGAATAGTTAGGGTTGGAAAGGACCTCAAGATCTTCTAGTTCCAACCCCCTAGCCATGGGCAGGGACACCTCACACTAAACCATCCCACCCAAGGCTTCATCCAACCTGGCCTTGAACACCACCAGGGATGGAGCACTCACAACCTCCCTGGGCAACCAATTCCAGTGTCTCACCACCCTAACAGGAAAGAATTTCTTCCTTATATCCAATATAAACCTCCCCTGTTTAAGTTTTAACCCGTTACCCCTTGTCCTGTCACTACAGTCCCTGACGAAGAGTCCCTCCCCAGCATCCCTATAGGCCCCCTTCAGATACTGGAAGGCTGCTATTAGGTCCCCACGCAGCCTTCTCTTCTCCAAGCTGAACAGCCCCAACTCCCTCAGCCTGTCTTCATACGGGAGGTGCTCCAGTCCCTGATCATCCTCGTGGCCCTCCTCTGGACTTGTTCCAGCAGTTCCATGTCCTTTTTATGTTGAGGACACCAGAACTGCACACAATACTCCAGGTGAGGTCTCACAAGAGCAGAGTAGAGGGGCAGGATCACCTCTTTCGACCTGCTGGTCACGCTTCTTTTGATGCAGCCCAGGATACGGTTGGCTTTCTGGGCTGCGAGCGCACACTGCAGCCGGCTCATGTTCATTTTCTCATCGACCAGCACCCCCAAGTCCTTCTCCTCAGGGCCGCTCTGAATCTCTTCTCTGCCCAACTTGTAGCAGTGCCTAGGATTGCTCTGACCCAGGTGTAGGACCTTGCACTTGTCGTGGTTGAACTTCGTAAGGTTGGCATCAGCCCAACTCACAAGTGTGTCAAGGTCCCTCTGGATGGCATTCCTTCCCTCCAGCATATCAACCGGACCACACAGCTTGGTGTCATCGGCAAACTTGCTGAGGGCACACTCAATCCCACTGTCCATGTCAGCGACGAAGATGTTAAACAAGACCGGTCCCAACACCAATCCCTGAGGGACACCACTCGTTACCGGTCTTCAGCCGGACATCGAGCCATTGACCACAACTCTTTGTGTGCGGCCGTCCAGCCAGTTCTTTATCCACCGAGTGGTCCATCCATCAAATTGATATCTCTCCAATTTACAGAGAAGGACGTCGTGTGGGACAGTGTCAAACGTTTTGCACAAGTCCAGGTAGATGACATCAACTGCTTTACCCTTATCCATTAGTTCTGTAGCCCCATCATAGAAGGCCACCAAATTGGTCAGGCAGGATTTCCCCTTAGTGAAGCCATGCTGGCTGTCACCAAGCACCTTGTTGTTTTTTATGTGCCTTAGCATGCTGTCCAGGAGAATGTGCTCCAAGATTTTGCCAGGCACAGAGCTGAGACTGACTGATCTGTAATTCCCCGGCTCTTCCATTTTCCCCTTCTTGAAAATGGGGGTTATATTTCCCTTTTTCCAGTCGTTGGGAACTTCGCCTGACTGCCATGATTTTTCAAATACGATGGCCAGTGGCTTATCAACTTCATTTGCCAGCTCCTTCAGGACCCGCGGATGGATTCCATCAGGTTCCACGGACTTGTGCCTATGTTGTCCCTAGTCTGTCTTTTATTGGCAGTGTACCTATAGATTCCCTTCCTGTTATCCTTAACATCCCTGGCTAGGTTTAATTCCAACTGGGCCTTATCTTTCCTAACCTGGTCCCTAGCTTCCCGGACAGCATCCCTGTACTCTACCCAGGCTGCCTGTCCTTGCTTCCACTTTTTATAAGCCTCTTTTTTGCTTTGAATTTTCCTCAGCAGCTCCTTATCCATCCAAGGAGGTCTCCTGGCCCTCCTGCCGCACTTCCTTCTAGTTGGGATGCAGCACTCCTGAGCTTGTAGCAGGTGATCTTTGAATATCAACCAAGAGTCTTGGGGCCCCCTGCCCTCCAGGGCTATATCCCATGGAACCTTACTAAGCATGTTCCTGAAGAGGCCAAATTCTGCTCTTTTGAAGTCCAGGGCAGTGAGCTTGCTGCACGCTCTTCTCACTGTCCTGGGGATCTCAAATTCGACCATCTCGTGATCAAGAACAGGAATGGTTGCTCGTTTGCTAGACTCTTCCTAGAAATGCAGTAAGGTAGACATTTGTTAATTAATGCTGACTACAGCACACTGAGGAAACATCCTTTGTGATGTCAATACAATGAAATATTCCATTTTTATGACTGCAGCCAATGCACTGATTTTGCAACACCAAGCTGAATACAAGGACTCTTAAATGATAATTTACTGTAACTGCTGTCCATGCTTATTGAGAAAATAATGCAGTTACAGAAGAGCAGGTCTCACAGCAACTAAAACATGGCTTCCACAGTATTCTGGCCAAAAAAAAAAAAAAAAAAAAAGAATTTGAGAAAACAAAAGCAGTCTTTGCATGTGACATCAAGTTCCATTAAAATTTCTTTTTCAAACTTCTGAATTCCATTTACTTCAAAGCTTTTTTTTTTTTCCTTGAACTTGGTATGTAATTTATAGTTTTCCTATATCTAATTAGGTTAGAATTTGAATGCTTCTTTTTAAAAGGAAGGAAACAAGCTATTAATTACAGGCTGAAACCCAGAGTGTTGGGAACATCAATAGCTTGACCTCATTTTTCTTAATAAAACCAGAACTATAAAACCTTATCCATGCATTTTGGAAGCGGAACAAGTTTTATATACATTAAAATGGTGACAATATACTGACTGTCTACTATGGCATTATTAATATGAAATGAAGTTTCTAGATCTGGGAAAAGGTATGCTTCAGCATGTCAATTCTTCTATAGGTCCATCATTACTCTGAAATGGTTTAGAAACAAACAAACAATTTCTGTAGATGACATTTTTCCTTTTTTTTTTTAATTTAAAAGCAAAGATAATAACAATCTGGAGATTAATGAACAATCTTCTCTAATACTGAGAGATGAAGGGGTATCGGGGACAATAATAAAGCCTGATGCTGTCAAGTCCTTGTGTCAATAGGACATTAAAACTCTTACCGTTAGTGAAAATACGTTAATGCTTACTGCAAAAGAGAAATATTTACTATTTTAGAACTGAAAAGGCAGCAAGGAAGTTTCTATCAATGTGTGTCAGTTTTAAAAACATTTGTGTTACCTTTCTACTACTCCATTATCCTCCCTGATGTTTTTTTCATGTTTTTACATGTTTTAATTTTCAGTTTTCTATGCTGAATTACATATGGGGAAGAACTGTCCCACCAAATTATTTTTGCAATCTCTTGATTGATAATCCAGAATCTTAATTATGTGATGAAAATCTTTTAGCCAAAGAAAGGTAATATCATGTCACTAACATGACCAGTGACAACACAGCATAACCTGAAAGGGGCCAGAGATTACCCTGTTTTAGAGTGGGAAATTTACATACACATGCTGTAGTATGCCACCCATTTATTGCCTTTGTAGCCATGACATGTGGAGACTATAAATGGAAGACTTGCACTGCCTGTGCACTCTCCATTCTGTTGTGCAAATGAATCAGTCTGTTCTTTGGAGTAGCATACTGCACGGCCTAAGAGGAGAGGTTTTTGTGGTTTAAAGTCTGTAGTAATAACCTACAACTGAGTATTTTGTATTTGCAACTTGTATTCAGTCTTCCTTAGCTATCATGTCAAAGTTAACTACATAGTGCTAAGAAGGTATGAAGGTATGAAGGAATTATAGTTGCAGCTAATGATGGAGAGATCTTTGATTTGGGACCATTGATGCTGCAGATACTGATTTATACTCAGATAATATCACTATAAACTGTTCATACTAGTTGACATCTAACTGCTCATCAGCACATTTCAGTGTGACCCAGTCACTACAATGCTCTCAGCTAATTTGAATTCAGATATGTGATAATGTACAGCTTCTTTTAGTGTCTTACCATGGAACTACATGTCTTCAACTGTACTGCAGAACCCACAAAGGCCGCCTCTTCCTGTGAAGCGCTTAAAATGAAGCAGTTTTTTGAAAAAGATAAATCAAGAAATAATGGTACACAGTAAGACACAAAGCTTAAGCAAGCCATCTTATTATGATCAATTTGTAGAGTAATTGATCCATTGCAAAAGAAATGGTACCTGAAAGTATTATTGTAAAACAACCTTCTTTTAACTACTTTCTTCAGATGAACTTTACATTATGTAACAGCATAAAATTAAAGAAGGTCCTCATTATTACAAACTTTACTATATTTTCTCCTTAATTCATATGCTTCCAAGGAACATTCTACATGTGAAGAATTTTAAAAATATATTTAGATGGATGCAATTAGAGAAAGATATGCTATGACCAAATGAAAAACTCTATGCCTTTTAAAGCAAAATTTCTGATGTGTCCAGTCAGAATACTGACCATCTATGATGTGTAAACAATAACTTTGGACAAGCATCAAACAGAAGTAAAGAAATTCAGTGATCATTGAGAAATTTTGAACTCAAAAGTGACAGTGATACATTGGAAAAACTCAGTGCTCAGAGCACATCTAATTCATATATCTACAGGGATTAGTAAATTAGACTCATGACATAGTAGAATAGCGCCTTGCTACAGATTAATCTCAGTACTTTTAAGTAATTGTCTTCAGTGACACACTCCCACTTTCATATTATCACAGTGGCTCTGGGTTAACCTAGTTTTCTTTAGCTTAGACTGCGATTTCAATGTAATATGAAACATTGCATCTGATATGTATGTTATACATCAGGTAGGGTATTACATAACTGTGATGATGTATTTAATTAATTAGGAATATAATCCATTCTAGTGGTTAGTTCTTGCACATTTTTATCTTTTTCAGTACACATGCAAAACAGTCTAAAACCATCACAACCCAAATTAGCTGTGAGTATACAATATCACAAAGCTGGTTGAATAAAGTTAGTACTCATGGCTGTCATCCTTCATGGTTCTTAGTTGCAGAGATGAAATAATGAGTCACTTCCATGAGAGAAATGAGAAGTGAAGTCAGCTGTTTTCTTACTCCTTTTTTCCTTTATGCCTGATGATTTTATCATACCTCCTCACATCCCAAATGGGAGAACTGTTTATCAGGGCTGATTCTCATGTGGTTTCTTTCTATTTGTTTTGTTAGTAATCTTTCCTCATATGTTTGTCAGGATGTCTTACACTTTTTTTTGAGTTCCCTATACTTATCATATTCTTTGTCTTGGATGTGTCCTACATTCAATGATGTATGTCTTTGTTTGCACTTTTGGTAGTAAGAACATTCAAATAGTTTTTTAAATGTGTATTTTGAACAAAGCCCAAACAAGTCTGTTTCATAGAATCATAGAATCATAGAACAGTTAGGGTTGGAAAGGACCTCAAGATCATCTAGTTCCAACCCCCCTGCCATGGGCAGGGACACCTCACACTAAACCATCCCACCCAAGGCTTCATCCAACCTGGCCTTGAACACTGCCAGGGATGGGGCACTCACAGCCTCCCTGGGCAACCCATTCCAGTGCCTCACCACCCTAACAGGAAAGAATTTCTTCCTTATATCCAATCTAAACTTCCCCTGTTTAAGTTTTAACCCGTTACCCCTTGTCCTGTCACTACAGTCCCTGACGAAGAGTCCCTCCCCAGCATCCCTGTAGGCCCCCTTCAGGTACTGGAAGGCTGCTATTAGGTCTCCACGCAGCCTTCTCTTCTCCAGGCTGAACAGCCCCAACTTTCTCAGCCTGTCTTCATACGGGAGGTGCTCCAGTCCCTGATCATCCTCGTGGCCCTCCTCTGGACTTGTTCCAGCAGTTCCATGTCCTTTTTATGTTGAGGACACCAGAACTGCACACAATACTCCAGGTGAGGTCTCACAAGAGCAGAGTAGAGGGGCAGGATCACCTCTTTCGACCTGCTGGTCACACTCCTTTTGATGCAGCCCAGGATACGGTTGGCTTTCTGGGCTGCGAGCGCACTCTGCAGCCGGCTCATGTTCATTTTCTCATCGACCAGCACCCCCAAGTCCTTCTCTGCAGGGCCGCTCTGAATCTCTTCTCTGCCCAACCTGTAGCCGTGCCTGGGATTGCTCCGACCCAGGTGTAGGACCTTGCACTTGTCGTGGTTGAACTTCATAAGGTTGGCATTAGCCCACCTCACAAGTGTGTCAAGGTCCCTCTGGATGGCATCCCTTCCCTCCAGCATATCAACCGGACCACACAGCTTGGTGTCATCGGCAAACTTGCTGAGGGCACACTCAATCCCACTGTCCATGTCAGCGACGAAGATGTTAAACAAGACCGGTCCCAACACCAATCCCTGAGGGACACCACTCGTTACCGGTCTTCAGCCGGATATCTAGCCATTGACCACAACTCTTTGTGTGCGGCCATCCAGCCAGCTCTTTATCCACTGAGTGGTCCATCCATCAAATTGATGTCTCTCCATTTTAGAGAGAAGGATGTGGTGTGGGACAGTGTCAAACGCTTTGCACAATTCCAGGTAGATGACATCAACTGCTTTACCCTTATCCATCAGTTCTGTAGCCCCATCATAGAAGGCCACCAAACTGGTCAGGCAGGATTTCCCCTTAGTGAAGCCATGCTGGCTGTCACCAAGCACCTTGTTGTTTTTCATGTGCCTTAGCATGTTGTCCAGGAGAATGTGCTCCAAGATTTTACCAGGCACAGAGGTGAGACTGACTGCTCTGTAATTCCCCGGGTCTTCCATTTTCCCCTTCTTGAAAATGGGGGTTATATTTCCCTTTTTCCGGTTGTCGGGAACTTCACCCGACTGCCATGATTTTTCAAATACGATGGCCAGTGGCTCAGCAACTTCATTCGCCAGCTCCTTCAGGATCCGCGGATGGATTCCATCAGGTCCCACGGACTTGTGTGCGTTCAGATTTTTAAGATGGTCTCGAACCAGATCCTCTCCTACAGTGGGCCCAAGGTCTTCATTCTCACAGTCCCTGCGTTTACCTTCTAAGACTTGGGTGGTGTGGTCAGAGCCTTTGCCAGTGAAGACAGAGGCAAAGAAGTCGTTCAGAACCTCAGCCTTCTCCAAATCCTGTGTAGCCAGCTCTCCCGAGAGCTTCCTCAGGGGTCCTATGTTGTCCCTAATCTGTTTTTTGTTTGCTACGTTCCTGTAGAATCCCTTCCTGTTATCCTTAACATCCCTGGCTAGGTTTAATTCTAACTGGGCCTTATCTTTCCTAACCTGGTCCCTAGCTTCCCGGACAACATCCCTGTACTCTACCCAGGACGCCTGTCCTTGCTTCCACTTTTTATAAGTCTCTTTTTTCCTTTGAATTTTCCTCAGCAGCTCCTTATCCATCCAAGGAGGTCTCCTGGCCCTCCTGCCGCACTTCCTTCTAGTTGGGATGCAGCACTCCTGAGCTTGTAGCAGGTGATCCTTGAATATCAACCAAGAGCCTTGGGGCCCCCTGCCCTCCAGGGCTATATCTCATGGAACCTTTCTAAGCAGGCTCCTGAAGAGGCCAAATTCTGCTCTTTTGAAGTCCAGGGCAGTGAGCTTGCTGCACGCTCTTCTCACTATCCTGGGGATCTTAAATTCGACCATCTTGTGATCACTGCATCCAAGGCTGCCCTGGAGTACCACATTCTCAACTAGCCCTTCCCTGTTGGTGAGCCCAAGGTCAAGCATGGCACCTCTCCTTGTCGGCTCCTCTATTACTTGCAGAAGGAAGTTGTCTTCCACACAATTGAGGAACCTCCTGGATTGCTTGTGCTGTGCAGTGCCATCGTTGCAACAGATGTCAGGGTGGTTGAAATCCCCCATGAGAACAAGGGCCTGCGAGTGTGAGGCTTTTCCTATCTGTCTGTAGAGTGCTTCATCCACAGGTTCTCCTTGATCAGGTGGCCTGTAACAGATCCCCACAGTAATGTCTCCCACAGCTGTTTTCCCTAAAAAATGTTTCAACCTCAGCCATTCCATATTTCTATAAAGCACCAATAATTATAAATCCAACTTTTAAAAATATCTACAAACAAATAACCCTCATGTTTTTGACATCTATTGTTACTTTACTTTTATCCTCTGTTACTTGCAATGAGTTTTAAAGTTCACCAACAATTTGAATGAAAGCTTCCTCATTCACAATAATGCTTTAGTTATAGCAGGAGAATGACTGCTATAGTGACTAATAGCTTGAGATCATCTGCAGGAGTATACTGAGTTAATCCTGGTAATCTTCTCAGCTAGCGGAACACTGGGTTTTGGACTAGCAGATCTGGAATTTGAGCACTATCACTTTTCCCAAGAACTTGTTAAGAGCATGCAGTGTGCGGATATTCCTGAGTACTTGGAACACTGGGAACATTATGAACAGTATAAATGAAACAAATGCATTTCATAAAAATGGCTAATAAGAGATGCCACCATCCCACTGGAATCTAGTACTTTCATAAATACTTCTTTCTTGTTTGAAAAGGTCTTAACAGGTAAGACATCACCAGAGCCACCAATAATATTCAGTGACTTTGCCCATTAAAGGTCCTTCATCCCCAACAAAAGAGGACAGTCATAGTAGTATTGGCTATTTGTCCTAAACAGAAATCTGAAGCAGCAAAAATAATAAACAAAGAAAATCTGAAGGGAACCTAGAAAAAAAACAACCCAAACCTAAACAGCAAACCAAAACTCCAGACAATAGACCAGAAATATTTTAAATAATACCCTATTGCCTTTAGTTAGGTTCAAGTTATATCGAAACTTTGATGTAGAAGTGATCAACATCCACAATATTTAATTTATACTGGAAACAAATGTTAAACTGAAATCTTACAATGCCCAGAACACAGTAGTAGCAGAGATTATCTAAAGCAGCAGGGGGAATACTCTCATACTCTAGACTTCTGCATTTCCTTTGGGAAAGAAGGGACATTCAGATCAGATATCACTGATCCAAAACCTTATCAGCATCAGTCTGAAACAACTTCTCATGCTCCCTTGCCTTTATAGGGCATACACTGCTCCATTCCCTTTCTTTTATCTGTAATTGATGTTGGCATCAAATACCACTGAGTAAGGTAAGTCATTCATGGCCAAAGTACACGTAAGTTCTCCGTATGCTGCTTGTAATCAAGACAAGGGCACATGGACACAATGACAGGGAAAAATCAAGATTCATTCGGTTAGTCTGTGAGAGAAAAGAAAAGGTTTCTCTGGGCGTTTCCTACTCTATCCCTTTTCTTAATACAATTCCTGTTTAGCTGCAGAGACATTATTTGTTTTCAGCAGGAGTATTTCTTCAGTGAAGGCCAACACCATGTAAATTTAGAGTGACCTGCAGAAAAGTGGCTTGCAGGCTGAAGGTCACACAAAGATTGGAATTTAAATTTGTAATATCGAAATGAGGCTGTGATGTTAAATAGAAAATAGGTATAAACCTGAAGCAATGAAAGGTAAAGATTAGGATGTGTGGAACTGACAAAAGATTATTAGAAAGAGGAAGAGAGGTAATTTAATTTCAAACAAAGTATCATAAGTCTTTGTGGCAATTATTATTCCTATTTGGTAATTATGCCTTCAGAGCGCCACAGTGCAAATTGGTGCCAAACGAAGAAATCAAGTGTTATGAATGCAGGGGCATGTACGTCTTAATACAGGTAATATTTTTAAATTCAGATGACAATATACCTTATTATGGTTGTTTAAAAATAGAATTTATCCCTGATTCCTAGTGTTAAGGAATAATATAGTGCAGGTTTCTCTAACAAAGCCAGAGACCTTCCCCAAAGGAGAGGTCTGACTGTTAGGGTTTTGGTGTACTGGGGTATTGAAAGCTAACATTAATGCTCACTGCCTCATTCTGTTGCAACCAGAAAAACTAATTCATATCTAAACCTTTTCAGAGCAACCGGAAAGCAAAGATGCAGCCACTATTCTAGGACACAGCACAATGCCTTCTGTGTGTGTGACATCATTGATGACAATGGCACCTAAATGATTTCCAGTCCCAGTAGAGATGTATGATGTGTAGTTCTGGTGTCCTCAACATAACAAGGACGTGGAACTGTTGCAACAAGTCCAGGAGGATGATCAGGGACTGGAGCACCTCCCGTATGAAGACAGGCTGAGGAAGTTGGGGCTGTTCAGCCTGGAGAAGAGAAGGCTGCGTGGAGACCTCATAGCAGCCTTCCAGTACCTGAAGGGGGCCTATAGGGATGCTGGGGAGGGACTCTTCATGAGGGACTGTAGTGACAGGACAAGAGGTAACGGGTTAAAACTTAAACAGGGGAAGTTTAGATTGGATATAAGGAGGAAATTCTTTCCTGTTAGGGTGGTGAGGCACTGGAATGGGTTGCTCAGGGAGGTTGTGAAAGCTCCATCCCTGGCGGTGTTCAAGGCCAGGTTGGACAGAGCCTTGGGTGGCACGGTTTAGTGTGAGGTGTCCCTGCCCATGACAGGGGGGTTGGAACTAGAAGATCTTGAGGTCCTTTCCAACCCTAGCTATTCTGTGATTCTATGATTCTAAGATATGAGAAATTCATATCTTGTTTAAAAAATGGGGGTGTGTGGCCTGCTAGTGAATAAAAGTTGTGCACACAAATGCACAATAACCTTTTCCTGTTCTGCCATTAATTACTGTTACTAATACCCAGCTGGCTCTTTGATAATTTCACTCTGTGGTAAATTCTGTGCACCATTAAACTCATATAACAGAGTAAATCTAAACTTAGTAGAGCTATGACCCTTTTATACTGCAACAAGATACCATCTTTTTCTCTCAGCCGTTTAAAAGCATCACATTTATACCAAAATGAAACATTGTAAGTGGCTTTTTCTTGAATTAAAATCCTCTAAAACATAGCTCAGACCGTTTTTCTCTTGCCCAGTTTATGTAATTATTTCTGACTTTTAAAAATGTTTCTGGGGTGTTGATTTATTTACTCAAATTTTTTATTTTAGCTGAAAAGATCAACGAAGACCATCAGAAATAAACATTTATACATAAAAATATAGTCTATGACTTTTCTAAGAAGGCCTGCCTTTATTAAATGTCTCCTGAAGTAAAAAGAGCTTCATATTAAACATCCCTTATTTATAGTCTGAGATAGAGAAAGCAGCAAAGAGTGCCATCCAGGGGAACATGTAATCACAGGGTTGTATCTATCTCTTCTGACACCTAACTTAGGCAACTGTGGGATCTGCAAGCTCTCCTATTCCTGCTATGTGGACAATTAAAGAAGAATAATAATAATTGCTGATAGTGCACCTGGGTCTTGAGCAAGCCAGGGAGTGTTTGGGTGCAAGGTTGGGCTGGGAAGCATCCTGGGGAATGATTGTTCATAGAATGGAATTTATAGTGACTGGAAACAGTCACTGCGAATGATACAGTCGCTGTTTGGTTTCATGGCTCAGACCCATATCTGTATGCTATATGTTATCATGCTTGAGTGAATAAAGTAGAACTAGTTGTGAAAGCAGTGCGTGTGTGTGTGTGTGTGTGTTTAGCTTCTTTCTTTACAGATACCGCAGGTAACATTAATTATTTTAAAATTTTAATCTTCATTTAAATATTAACATAACAGCAAAATAATAAAACTGCAGCAGTATAGATTAGGTGTTTCTTTACTTCACTGCTCCCTTGTTTGAGTATTCCCAGGAAGTGTAGTGCTTCCTTCTGTCTCCAGAGTGAGAACAGCGTGAAACAAAATTAGAAAACTCTCTGGCAAAATCTCCTTTCTTCTTTTTCTTTTCATATGGTATTACACAGAAAAAAAGACAAAGCAATTGCAGCGTTTGATTTTGTTGGTGTTTGCTGTGTTATTACTACAGTTTTCTTTGTCAGAGGAAAGGATTTATTTTTTGTTTTGCTGGTTTTTTTTGTTTGTTTTGTTTTTTGTTTTTTGCTTTTTTTTTTAAATTAAGTTTATTTTATACTGAACAGAAAGCAATATAGTAGTGTAATTGGAATAAAAGTGAAGAAACATTCTATTTTGTGCTCCAGAATCTAAGCACAGTGTGCACAGTCGAAAACATCTTTAATGTGCTCTCTCATGCTTAGGAATTAACAACAGGTAGTATATTTTGACATAACTATGAAATTTCTCACTTCTGTTCTTTTGAAACAGATCATTAAGTTTTTAATGTATTTTTACCATATGACTTAATATAATGTATTTACCAATAAGTCCAGGAATGCTAAAATGAAATTCTTTTATTCTGAGAGCATGATGAGCAGACACAATTATGAACGAAAGAGGTGGAGGATACAGCTGCTATCAGCAAGAACAGGAACTATTAGTGTTATATATTTCTGACACATAAAATATACTTCTTTTCCACCATATTACAGCATCATAGAGATATTCTTATAACTGTACTTTAGGTGAGAATCTGAAATGTCAGGTAGGAAACTGACAACACATGAATATCTCATTCTTAATTAGTTATTTTCTGCTGTATCATAAATGTCAACTAATTTACAAGTTATTCAGAAATATATATAAATCCTCAGTAGTTTAGGAATGTGCTGAACTCTACTCTTGATTTCTCATATTAACAAATAATACATCCATGAATTATGGACTTGCTTATTGTGCAAAACATGTACTGTTCAGGTATAATATATGTCTGCCAACCCTCATAATTATTCTATTACCAATAGAATGAATACAGCATTATTCATTTTGTTTGTTTCTATTAATGTACAACACAGAAAAAAAGGCCCAAAGCTCCACGCATTGCCAAAAAAGTTAAAAACAGATCCTAGAGGCAGATTATTCAGCAAAAGATCCAGACAATCGGGAGGGGGAAAAGCAGCATTTACCCATAAAGAAGAATATTTTTATGTTTAGGACATTTTAATTTAATTTAATTTAATTTTTCATTATTTTATTTCATGTTATTTTATATCATTTTCTTCCTGGAGGAGACAAAGCATAACTTAATAATTGGTATACAACCAAAACCTTATGGTCAAAGACTGGTGTACTGTTTTAAATGAGAAATAAACAGTTTATCTCTAGACTAAGAGGTTGTTAGAAGATAACCACTTACCATAAACATAACCAGATGTTTTGAATTTGCACCTGTATCATAGAATCACAGAATGGTTTGGGTTGAAGGGACCTTTAAAGATGATCTACTCCAACCCCCTGCCATGGGCAGGGACACGTTTCACTAGACAAGGTTGCTCAGAGCCCTGTCCAGCCTGAGCCTGAACATTTCCAAGGATGTGGCATCTACCACACATCTACCACAAGTGTGTGTTCCATGTTTCTTATAAGACCCCTTAAGGTATTGAAAAGCCACAATAAGGTCTCCCTGAAGCCTTCTCTGAACAACCCCAGCTCTCTCAGCCGTTCCTCATAGGACCAGAGTTCCAGCCTTCTGATCGTTTTTGTGACTCTACTCTGGACCTGCTCCCACAGGTCCATTTCTTTCCTGAACTGAGGACTTGAGAGCTGGACACAATGCTGTCGGTGGGGTCTCACCCCTGAATGGCTTCCCTGGACTTGCTGGCCATGCTTCTTTTTCATGTAGCCCATGATATGGTTGGCTTTCTGAGCTGCGATTGCACATCCATGGCTCATGTCCAGCTTTTCATCTACCCATACCCACAAGTCCTACCTCACAAGGCTGCTCTCAATGTATGCCACTACAGAGGCTGCAAATTGCTAACTATGCATAATGAAGAATACGTACTGTACATGAAATTATCTGTATGATGTAGCTTCCTAGTGCAATTCATTTCAAGGCACGTCTGGGTTCCATTTCCTAAAGGAAAGAGTAGAGCTTTTAAAGAGCTTGGACTAATCCTATAAAATGTGATACTCCATTTCGCCAGTGACATCAGAAAGGTCCTTCATTCTGTTTTTGCTCTTTTCCATCTTCAAAGGGCATTAGATATTTGTTTTTGCACGGCTATAGAGTACACAAAATAGCTGTGATGGCTGTTCTAAGTAGCAGAGTGATTTCACAATGAAATTTGCCTGAATATGATCTATAATTACTCCACTAAATCCAATTTCTTCATTACATTTTCACTCTAGACGTTACTTTGAAGAACTGACCATCTCATAGTTGCATGCAGATTAGCCTGTCATTCTGGAAAAGTATCCATGCTGTATGCATATGTGCAGTGAAAAACGTGGTTTGACTAAAATCTATGTGTTTTACACTATTACTTTCTGCCTCTCAGATACAGGCAATAATTGACATGACTAAATTAATTAAAATGTGTAGCAATAAAAATAACACATCAAATTATACCAAATTGTACACTTAATGTGAAAACCAAATATTTAATATATTCTAAACCTTGGCTAAATATGTCAGGGATTTTCTAAAGCCCCATGTATTCATCTCAGCTCACTCTATCTACTTGTTTGCACTTTAAGCTCCTAGCCTAGCACAAAAGTGTAAGGGCTTTAGGAAATATTTCTCACATGTCTCTATTTTCTTTTGGACTCATCAGAATTAAGATTCTCAAACATGTTATGAACAGAGTGTTTTAATAAAATAACTGGAGTAATTTTAGAGGTTTAAACAATGCAGGTGTTCTGAATTAGATACAGCTACATATTCAAAAGTGAACATAGCTATCGGATATTTCACCTTCTGATAGTTTCTGGCTTTACTCTGAAGCAGTACTACCCTGTTTGTCAAAATAAAAAGACATCTCAAAGAGGAATCATGTTGGTATTGGTTTGTAGTGAGTGCTGGGTTTTTTTTTTTGTTTGGTTGTTTTTTAACCCATGGTGGAATCGAATCATTCATCTTATCAGCCTTTCACTTGTGTCTTCAACCTCTTTCTGAGGAGCTTGCAAGCAGCTATCACTGCAGGTGTTCATCACCTTTCAGTTGGCTAGCAGAAGGAGACTCATTTATTTTGTCTCATTTGCTTCTCCATGGATCAGCCTTGTAGAACTTTGTTATTGCTAACTGATTTGTCCTACTTAGAAATATGTAACTTTCAAGTTTATAGTTTATATATAGAAAGTCAGAAACCCAAGACCCATTATGGTTAACAAAATGCTGTGCCTGATACTCCTTAAGCCAAATGATAATTATTTACATTTCAAAGTGCTCTTTGATTTCCAAAGAGGGATTTTTCAAAGTTATAGGATTTTTGCACTATATGTTTTATTTGACTTCATTCCTGTCACATGAACACTCATTAATATGGCAGTCCTATAGATGAGCAGTATTAACAATGTGAATCCGAGTGCAACAGTCCTAGAGACTGGGTAAGGAAGGGCACTTTGTAAATAGGTAAACATATCCTTTGAACACAGTACCTTTCAATAAACTGATATTAAAGAAATATGAGACAGGCAACTGTGGCAGGATTTACACATCTCTCGAAAAAACAAACAAAAACAAACAAACAAGGTCAAATGGGAGATTTGTGGTTCTGCCTGATGCCGTACTCTTAGAATCCACGAGCAGTGATGGGCTTTATATAATGCAGGTGTTTCAAAGTATTTTTGCAAAAGCACTTTTGCAATAGCTGCAGTACTGTAAATTTTACTTTCCCCTGAGTCTGTCATCAAAACTTGTTAGTTTCTGTTACTACATGTTGCATGATACCATGTTGTCTGAGAGTGCTGAAGCTAAAAACTGGCGTCTTCCTATCAAAACTGCCCATCAGTGTTTTAGATTATATTCCTGATTCTGCCAGTGACCAAACTGAGCAAAGTAGTTCTAAGCCTTCTCTGAAATCGTTCAATGGACTTTGGATACCAACTCAAGTAAAAACCATGCCTTAAATAATTTTTATTTTAGGAATGGAAGAACAAACCAAGACGAAATCTATTTTTGTGTCTGAGACAATGTAATTTGATTTCCTTTCAGTTTGTATATCAAGTTCATCTGAGAAAGGAATTGCTGGAGTGGCTTGAACCCTCCTAATGGCGAAGATAAGCTTCTGTAGGATTAACTGAGCATAATCAACTGACAGTAGGGCAAAGTGAGGACTAGTGTAGAATTATGTAGAAAACTTCAGCAAGGATATAGGAATTTCTAGTGTGAGCAAAGCTAACACTGCTAACCACAAAGAGCTCAGCTGACTGAACCAAGCCTAGAACAGCCTTCAACTACAAAGTGTGCTGAGGAAAACAGAGTTTGAAAAACATATATATATATATATATTAATTCTGTCCTAGACATCTTGTCATCCTCCTTCTCATTCCCTTTTCTATGAGATCTCCTGGGTGAAACAGTCCTGATTCACTGCAAGGCATCATTCACTTTCTGTCTCCTTATGTACTTGTCAGTACAGAAGGAATAGTGTACTTTTTCAAGACTTTTCAATCTCAGAATCAGTAAGATTCAGAACCCCCTCTAAATCACTTCAATGTGAATGACTTTCCTTCTTTTCCAAAGCTGTAACATCATGAAAAACAACTTCAGAAATTCACAAGTCTATGGATGATAAGAGACTTCACCAATAGCTTCATGCTAAATTGGGGTGCTTACTGTAAGGGTGTGTGGAAGAAGAATGATTCATTTAATAAAACCCGAACCCTATCATTGCCATCATCAAGATCTAAACAGTCAAAACACTCCTTAACATATAGAGCTATCCCACTGCCTCTCATTCCTTGCCTATCATTTCTGCAGAGTTTATATGCATCACTAAGGAGAGAAGCTCCTCTGCTGGGCGCCCTTCCCACAGTTGTGCTCACTACTGCTCTCCGATAGTGGCATTAAGAGCAGGGCACACTGTAGCCTGGCACCTTGGTGGCAGCATGTTCCTACTGGAGCTCTGTCTGCGCAGCTGTATCAGTTGTGGCACGTGTAGAGTGTATTCGTTCAATGCATATATATTCATAAAATCCTCTCAGTTTTAGGACAATCTACAAACAATAGGTAGGTTGACATAAACATAGAATTCACACTTCACTCACTCTGACGGTGAGGGAAAACTAAAAGCAGAATCTTACTTTATATGGAGTACAGGTTAAATTCCCTGTGCTGTAAATGAGTGTAACTTCATTGATTGTAAGGAAGATTGTCTTGGGCCACCAAAGTTGGACAAGACTTCTCAAAGAAAAGTTTGCTTTGCTTTGATTTCTTTCTCTCCTGGTTCTTGACTGTTTTCTTTCCAGTATTTTTAGCCAGGTAGTTAACTGACTGCACTGCCAGCAAACTTATTGCTAAACTGGTTTTATGTATGTTGACACAATACACTCTACAAAAATATTCCATCAGCTTCTGTCCAATATTTCTTAAAGTCAGCATCTACAAAACGTTTTATCTTATAAAACAGTTTGAATACTAAGACTTGCACTTGATCTGAAAACACATATAAGCCAACAGAAATCCCCAAATTATCTTTTTTTTTTTTTTCCTCCAAAACAAAAGGATAAGAATGCTCAGATGAATCATTCTAATAGATGTGTTCAGCTCTCTTTTCCTTGCAACAATTTCTGGAAGCTGAAAAACCCTACTTCATAACTGCTTTGAGTTCTGTTTAACAGCTAGATTTGTATCTATCATCAATAGAACTTACTGTTTGTCTACTATGTCATAAAGTCTCCAAGGGAGCCTGACATAGTTTATGCTTTACTCACCCTCACAACTATAAAAAACATACACTTTTGCATGTTATTTCTTCCTGGAAAATTGAGAAAAACTAGAGAAAAAAAGAAGGTCCTTGTGTTCCTATGTTTTATGTTTTAGTGTATTCATAAGTTTTTTTGTATATATGCATATGTAAACGTATGTTTACGCATATGTATTTGTACGCTTTTATATATTTAGGTTTTTCTTTTATGTCTGTTAGAATGTTCAGGTAGTTTCTTCATGATGTCATCATGGCTAGTTTTGAATGCCTATCTTAGTATTTGATTCTAGTTAACTGTAAAACCTGATTTACCATGGAAAGGAAAACAGCACATCTCTTGTGTAGTGTATGCTTCAGAGAAGAAAATAAGTAAATAATTTTTATAACTACTATTAACACTTCCATCATTTCAAAATATGAAAAAGTTAATAACAAATAGAAAGATGCTATAATTATAAATTCATCCACATAGTATTCTTTTAAGATTGCTATGTAGCTTGAATTTCCATCAACCCTGAGATACATTGAGAAAAACTGATTAATTACTCTTCTTCATCCTTCTTAATTCTTATGTGAAGACAAAAGTATTAGCATAAGGAAAGCAATGCAAGATTTCATACTTAATATAACATTATGTGATTACTGCTGTGGTTTGAACACCAAGCAGGCAGTGCCAGCAAGACTCCTAAATTATGAAATCCTGAGGTGGCTGTTGGCAATTAGCTGGTGTGGAGAAATCAGTACATCTATCAATCAGTGGCATTTGCTGGAGAAACATAGATGAGAACTGAAAAGCTAAGGATGTCAATACTGACAGGCTTCTTTAGGGTTTTGTTTGGGTATTTTTACCCTTTTTAAAATTATTATCTATACTTCTTAAAGTCTGTATTTTTTTTTCATTTATATTCTGCTCTTTCTTTATCCATTGTACTAAAAAACACTTAAGGAGGCAAGAAAAGCTCATAGAAAATGCAGAAAATTGTTTCCACAGGTCCTCTAGTACTAGCTTCAGTATGCCTCTCCTAAATTCAGTGGAAAGTTTACCATAGAATTCCATGAAATCCGCATTCAGCCCACACTGTGTCTTTTAAAAATTTTCACCCTACAGTTGTGTGTGATGGAACCAAATTGAATAAAAGTACACAGTTTCACACCTATGGAAAATGTTTCCATCAAGCCTAATATTAACAAGTTAATTCTGGGAGCATGTAGTTCTTATTTGTTAGCTCCTTATTCCTTCTTTTCCCTCCAAGTTCTATTGATTGATTAAGCAACTTTCTTTTATTTTGAGCTAAATGTTTTATTTTAGCTGGGGAATAAATGTTCTACAATGGCTATATTTCAATATAGAGAAATTCAGAAATGGATCGGTCTGTTATTAACCCTTAGTTGCTGTTTCCTTGAATTCTGGTGAAAATAAAGATGGAGACTGAGTAGCAAGGATAATTCCCAGAATTAAGGAAGGATGCAGTTATGAATATCTCAGGACACAGCAGATAGTAGCATAGTTCTTGGTCTCAACATTTAACTCATCCCTCAAAACTTCATTTAATATGTTAATTTCTGAATCTTACAGCTTCCCAATTTCGACTTTTTCCTTTTTCCCCATTTCAATCTTTAGATGCCTTGCTGATACATCAGCAGATTCATGATATATTTGTTGGAACACTAAATTTGGCTCAAAAAAAACAGACACTTTCTTGTTAGAGAGATTTTAAAATGTTTCCACTTCAGACAGTGACCTTTTATTTTAATTTTGTGTATGGGATAGAGGCGAAAAGGCAAATCAATACCATCCCTCCCAGTATTAAGGAAATCTTGAATTTCAGAGGTTCTACTAATTCTATTTTTTCCTTTATTTCACTGTCAGAAATCTGGAAAACACCCTATCCATTTTGAAGCCTACGTTTCTAATATTCATCCAAGCACTTTGGCTTTTTCTTGGCAACTAATTTTACCCATTGTTTGGATCTCAATTATTATATTTTTTTCAATCTGCCCTTAACAAATTTTCACTACTATTTACTGAAAACCAGAAGTTTCTCTGTACTGTGCTATTTGGGATGTATTGCTGAGTTGCTCAATAGGATACCTATTCCAATCATACTCAGATACAAGTTAAAAAAGGAAAGCGGAGAAAGAGGAATTTAGCAAAAAAATGTTGTTCATGTTGTTTCATGACATTTACCCATCCAGACGATTCCATTATTTTCCTTTTTTTTTTTTATGCTTCTGAAGGGATTACTGTACTCCCTCACATAACCAGCAATGCTCCATCAGTAATTTTTCACTGGTTAGGTTTCCACTGCTTGGGTCCATTCAGCAATTCTGACATACCCTGTGTCTTCTTTGCTTGTCCCTTTCTGTGATCCTTCTGCTTCCCTTACTGTATTCAATTTTCCTTGTGCTTGGATTTCACTTATTTTGCAGTTCCTGTTGCACTTAAGTTTGGGCATTCCGGTCTGTTGCAACCACCCTTGGATCTGTTTCCTCCTTTGCTAGATTTTTTTGCTAGATTTGTGTGATATGATTTCTAACCTGGTTGTTTTTACATTATTCCCAGACGTGGCTCATAGGATCCACAAAAGTTGAAGAATGGCTGGAGAAAAAAGCTTCCCTTCCATTCTTCCAAGACCCGTAAGCTTAATTTTCACCTGTTTTCAGATTTACTTAAATTGCTGGTAGTTTAATGTTCACATCCTTTTTGGATCAATTTTTCATCCCTCTGGCTATGTGCCAGCTTCACACAAGAGTTAGAATTTTTCAGCTTTTAACTGCTTAATTCAATGGTGTTTTAAGAAAATTGGGCAATTTTTTTTCCTATCTTCTCTAGTTATCTAGCACAGAGATACTAAAGGCATCCTGAAAAGACTTTCACAGGCTTACTTCAGAAACTGATATTTTTTATGAATTTAATACATGTAGCTGCAAGAAAGACTTACCTAAGCATGTTCTTGTATACTTTACATTGCTTATTTTCAGTCATCTTTTAAAACATTTGTTCAATAAACACTTTGAAAATATACATATGTAAGTATGATTATAGAATATATGCATAAAACATACATTCATATTGTGTTAAAATTTCTTTAGTACAATCAGATATCTTTGGCTTATTATTAAAAGATGTTTACAGAATTGCACATTAGTACATTAATTTTAAAACTTGAGCAGAATTTTCACATAAAAAAAGCACATTTCTTCCAAAACACCAGTACAAACCTGCAGAATTAATTACCGACTATGGATAATAACAGGATTGGTTAAAAAGAACTTTCTCCATTTTGTAAAGTTTTAAAGTATCCAAAAAGTACCTTTTCTGCCTGAGGAGGAAACCAAATTCTGAAAGGGAGCAAAGAGAAAGTAGACTAGTAGAAGACACATTTCAAATGCCTTACACACGTAATGCCTCAACGTACGTTTTTACTAATGAACATATAGCTTCTTCATACCAGCTTCCAAGAACAAGTTCAATCACTCTGACTACCAAAGCAGTGAGGCAGTTAGGTGAGCATCTCAGCATGGAGGCTAGAACAAATTACAGAGGAGCTGCCTTAGAGTCAGCAAGTTTACCACACAGATGCTAAGGCTAAGAAGCAATTACTATTAAATTCCTGCCTCCATTTGGTTTTAATTTTATCAAGATATAATTGCATTATACTGACTAAACCTTCCCGCAAACCAGCTCTTAGTGGCATAGTGGTGTCAGGGGCCAGCTGAGTGAAGCTGAACCTGGGAAAACAGTGGGGAGAAGGGGTGTGTGTGGGGGTTTAATGTTTGCCTTTGTTTCTCACTACCCAAATCTATTTTAATTGGCAATAAATTAATTTTACCCAAGTCAAGTCTGTTTTACCTGCAATAGTAATTGATATGGGATATCCCTGTCTTTATCTTGACCCATGAGCTGTTTTATCCTATTTTCTCTCCTGGAGTCACTGAAAACGGGGGGATAAAGAGTGAGCAGCTGGGTGGATAGTTGGCCATTAGCCAAGGCTAAGGCAGCACAAAAACTTCAGGAAAAAGAAATCAGTAAGAGTGTTAACCTGAATAAATCATAATCATAAGCACACAGTGTGGGGCTTTTACTGAAATCCCACTGGAGTTCAATAGGAAGCTGAACATCATGGTTGTAATCTTTATAGCTAAGTAAAATTGGCAGCAAAACTCGCATTAAGAAAGATTGTAAAGATGCAGTAAACAGATGGAATGAGAAAAGAATTCCCACACAGCACACGTTCATCAATATATCAGGTGATGAGAAAGAAATGAAGTTCAAGTAACCATCAGTTTTGATTAAAACAAAGAGGGGAAAATACTACTGGGTAATTTCATGCTATGGGCAAAAGGTCAGGTCACTTCAGCAAAGGACACAAGACAAAAACTCCAGGAGGAAAAAAGGTTCCATTTAACAGTCTAATTGAAAGCAAAATTGTTAATAATGAAACTACATGTAGGGACTGACATGTCTATGATTTCTGTGAGAATATGAAACTCTATTTAGATGTATTAAGTTAGCCAGCATAGTGGTGTTTCTGAAAAATTTTCTGGACAGAAGATTGAATCCATCAATGTGATTATAGAGTAGCAAGACAGTGCTTCAGCTATCACAGTGAATGCTAAAGAGGAGATGCTGTTTTGGAATTTATACAGTGAAATCGGTTCATCTCAATTTTAGCACAGTTTTGTCTGTAGTGGTATTCATGAAATATATAGCACAAATAAGAAAAAGCAAGACACTGTTAGTAAGATAATTTTAATTAAGTCATGGTTTCTTGAAATTTTAGCATGTATCTGATTTTAGTCCTTTGATCTCTTGTTAAAGCAAATATTACATTTTCTTTGGCTTTACTTTAACAGGACCATTGACTGGTCTGCCTAAGTCAACAAAACTGTTGAATATCAGAATATTATCTTTCACATTGCAATTTAATATGCAACCTGTGTGCTGTTTCTTGAAAACTTGCAGAAAGATAGCCTGATACACTAAATAAGGCCCAAAATAAGGAGAGAAAGCTCAAAGGCTATTGAGAAAGGATTGCCCGCAAAGGTTTCAGAAATCCATGTCTCATTGTGAAAAGCAGAAAAAGAGCAAAACTGATTGATTAGTCAGTCTACCATGACCTTTCTTCTGGACACACTGCCTGGAAATTTCCAGCTGTGCCATTAGTTACAAATGCACACAGAAATATTAACACACATGCTAACAAAATTAATGTAGAGCATATTTATCAATTCCATGGTTGCTCTCAAACATGCAAAGAAATTACATTTCCTCAGTACATGAATGGTTACATGGACCCCCCCCAAAAAGTGTTTTTTTTTTAAAAACTGTAATCAGAGGCATTACTAAATTGCAATTCTCAGAAATACAAAGATCACTTGACACAGAGAATCTTTTATTCATACAAAAATGAACAATGTTAATCTGTGTAATAAAGTATTACTGATGATGACAGTAGTCTTACATTTATTTTGCTAAGTAAATGAGCAATGTGATGTTTTCAGCTGTGTGTTTGTGCTCCTTGTGCAAAAGTTTGGACAAAACTAACTTTGATCTGGTTTCCCACCCCTGAAAAAATACTGCAAATGAGAAATCAACATCCTGATTGTTCAGTGGCCTGAGCAATTCAAATTAGAGGAATAAGATAAGAATTCAAATAAGAGAGTAAGTAGGTTTACTGGAGAGTTCTTAAATTTTGTGAAAATAATCATTAACAAAGTAGCTCAAGTCGAGTAAAGACGACAGTCCCACAAAGTCTGTCCAAACATTGCTGAAAATTATTTCTATCATTGTGCTTTAGCTACAGATGAGAAAAAACCCTGTGAAATTTATCAGGATGCCATTTCTGCACAGTTCTCTGAAAGTCTGACTGCTCTTGTTTTACCGTCAGCACTTGAGAAGTTATTACTATCTGCCTGAGTACCACCAGCCTGATCTAACTCCATTTACTATAACTCTTTGAGCTGGGCGAACAATCAGACAATTTTTCACCCAGTGTATTACGGACTTGTCTAGCTGTGCGCTGGACATCTGTTCAGAAAGATACTTTGAGAAATAGTATCAAAAGCTTGGCTAAAGTCCAAAACCACTGCATCTATTACCTTCTCTTGGTCAGCTAAATGGGTGACCTTGTCATAAAATGAAATTAAGTCAGTTAAGCAGGACTTTCCCCTTGTGACTTGTGTTGACTATGACCAATACCTGCATTGCCTCTCAAGTGTTTTTTAATAATACAAGAATAACCTTCTCCGTATGTTTATCAGGTGCTGAAGTGAGACTGACAAGCCTGTAATTACCAGGATCTTCCTTCTTGAAAATTGAGAAAATGTTTACCAGCTTCCAGTCAACTGGGCCATTCCCAGGCTCCCAAGACCATTGAAAAATAACGGCAAGAAGTCACACAATAACATTGGCCAGGTCTTCCAATACCCTGGAATGAATCCTAGAGTTCCATAGATTTACATACATCCACCTGGAGCAACAAGTCCCAGACGAGTTCAAAGTTGTATGGGATTTTATAATTTGGGCAGTCCAGTTTTCTTACACAGGGCTTTGGGAGCAGCAGGACCCATCACTGGTGTTAAAAGTGAAGGCAAAGAAGACATTAAAGACATCTCTGCTTTGTGTCCCTCATTATGAGGTTATCAACCTCATCAAGTAATAGACCAATTCTCACCTGGGAAGTTGGGGTAGTCACAGAGAAGTCGTTCCTACTGCATTGGGTAGGGACTTGTTGCCATTGACCTCTACCCCCTAAGGCATTGCATTCAGCCAGGTGGAGAGACACTGAGAATCCTGTACCTGACGTACCCCTTCTGCCTGTTGGGGCTGTTCCAGGGTAGGTAGGGTATAATTCCAGTAGTCTATCTTTCTCTCAGAGTCCCTGATATGCTTCAACCTACTGAGCTCCTCCTAGAACTAATATTAAGTAGAAAATGTTGTTTACACTATTTTCATTTGGCCCTATTCTACTGCTCTATGTTAGGGCTCCTGTAAGCTCTAATTTTCATTAAAATTTTGACTTTAGTACAATTTTTTGGGACTTAAATACTTGAAAAAGGGAGGTTAAAAGAACTTCGTGGTGTTTACTTGAATACAGAAGAAGATGAAAAGTGGCTTTTAACTTCTTCTTCCCTTCCCCTTCATTATTTTTTTCTCATTTCTCCTTGACATGCACATCATTTTCCAAATTCATCACTTCTCAACCCTTTCTTTTGCACATTCATCTTTCAGATAGAATGATTTTTTTCTTCCCGTAGCTCTTATGTCTGGTTTTGCACATTCTGTTTTCAAAATTAAAACTTCCTTTATCTTAAAATTGGAAAAGATCACATTTTCACAGAAGTAATTTGTAGGTAAGGTTTTATTTGAATAATCATGCTTCATATGCACATTGCCTAAGTGGGCACTTCCTTTTGATACATATGCAACATAGTGAGTACTGCCAATTTTATTCCAATTTACAAGCAGGGAGTAAGGGAAAACTACAGACCTGTTAGCCTAAGGTCAATACCTGGAAAGATTATGGTGAAGCTCATTGAAAGACATTTAAAGGACAATGCAGTCATCAGGCACAGACAACATAAGTTCACAAAAAATAAAGTTCTAACTAATTTGATATCCATTTGCAATAAGGTCACCTGCCTTGTAGAAAGTAAGGCAATAGATATAATTTTTCCTGGACTTTTGCTACTGTTCCTTACAGCATCCTTCTGGACACGTTGTCCAACTGTGAGAACAGCAAGTACTCAGTGCACTGCATGAAGCACTAGCTGAACAGCACAGTTCAAAAGATCGTGGTGAATGGGACTACAGACTGGAAACTGGTCACTATAAGTATTCCCAAGGACTCTGTCCTACAGCCAGTGCTGTTCAAACCTTTTATCAATGGTCTGGATACAGGAGTTGAACGCACCATTAACAATTTTCTAATAATGGCAGAAGCAGTTGACTCTCTCAATGACAGGAGGCCTTACAGAGGAATCTAGATAGGTCAGAGCATAGGGCAATTGTCAATGGCATGAAATTTAACAAGAACAAATGCCTGATTCTGTATGTTCGATGGAGTAACATAGGACACAAGTATAAACTGCAAGAGGAGTGGCTGGAAAGCAGACCTGTAGAAAGGGATCTGGGCATGCTGGTTGGCAGAAGCACAATAGGAGACAAAAGTGTGCCTGATAAGCTGCATCCTAGGTTGCATCAAGCACAGTACAACCGGCTTGTCAAATAGGCAATTACCCTGCTGTATTTAGCATTGGTATGACCTCATCTTGAGTACTGTGTGCAGTTCTAAGCCCCACCATTGAAGAAGGATGTGATGGTGCTCGAATATGGCCAGAGGTGGGCAACCAAGGTGGTGAAACGGGTAGAAGACATGTCCTATGAAGACCTCTAAGGACACTGAGTTTGTCTAGTTTGGAAAAGAGGAAGCTGAGGAATGACCTCTGTTCCATCCTGTTCCATCCTATGCTATGCGATGCAATGTCATCCCATTCAATTTAATTTTATTCAATTATATTTGATTCTATTAAATTCTATCTGATTCTATCAATTTCTATCCCGTCCTGTTCTGTTCTGTCCAGTCCTGTTCTATTCTGCTCTACTCCATCATCTGTGTAATACATAAAATTTAAATGGTAAATGCTATCTAAATGAAATATGATATCCTAAAAGTGTCAATCTTTCACCAGCAGGGCTTCTCTCTGTTCATATAAAAATTGTTCAGCATTTCAGGGGCAGAGGATGCAATAGAAAACTGAGAAAAATCAGATTAAGATACAAGGAAATTGCTGTATGATATTACATTAAAAGTATTCTAAGTGTTCTGCAGCAATGGATTAGCTCACCTTTTCAGAAGTTTAAAAGTGATTGAAAAGAGGTCTTATTTGTAATAAACACTGCCTGAATTTTAATCTTACTTAGGAAACAACATCAATTTCAAGTCAGGAGGGACAGAAATACAGGACTGTTGCTAACATAGCTAGTGCAGACTCACATCTGCCATGGAGATTCATGGCTGATCACTTAGTTTACTGCCATCCCTTTCCCACAAGCTCTAAATTGAGCAGTAAGTGCTTTTTCAGGAGAGCACATTTCTCTTAGTTGTCCTACAAAGCCTCTCATTGAAGATACAGATGCAATCTGTAGAAATTAAAGAGATGGCATTCTGCATGATAAAGTTGAAATCACTCTGTGAAATGTGACTAAAGGCACAGATTAAATTAATGACAGTTTTACTGAGCATTTGATGAGCATGTAAATGGGTATAGAAGCATGAAATTAGATAAAATTTGGATCAAGAAAATAAATGCTGGTTCTTCTTTTGAAGGATTCCACTTTCTTAAATTGAAATTTCTGTCTGAAAAGCTTCCTGACCAGTGTTTTTAACAAGTTTGTAGTACAAGTGAGATGTATCTATTGTGCAATTTATCATTTCAGATTAGTCAGTTTGTATTCACAGCTAAGACAACTTTAAACATATGATCCACTAATTCATGAAGGGATCAGAAAGTACCACCCCAGCAAGAAATCATCAGAATGTTGCATTTTTAACCTTATTCCAGTGAAACCCACTTGTCTACTTGATTTAACAGCTCGGCATCTTTTTGTGTTTTCCAAATGCATTAGCTAGATCTCTGTTAGCAAGACTAAATCTAGAAGTCTCTAGCAGTGTCATTATGCCTAAATCTACCAGCAGCATAGTCTTTTTGAATGAAACGATCTAATCCATCTTCAGTAGAACAAACTATTCAAAGGCTGCTACAGCACTGTGAGCGCCTTTTGTTGTCAGCTTGAAAAAGGAGTTGGTTCTTTACCAGGCTTCACTTTTATCTCAAGTTAGCCGTCTTTCAATGTCTTAACACTCAATATAATAGAAAGAAGATGTGCCTTTAATATCTATGTACTAAATTAATTCTTTGCTGTAGTTCTGAGAACTCTGAAAACTTCCAAAACCTCAGGGAAAATTAAGAAGCCAGCATCAAAGAGGGCTGCCTGCTAAGGAGGGAAATCCGCAGCCTTCCAGGAAATATTTTGATCTACTCTCTCTTATGCCAGGCCAGAAATTCTTTAGTTAACATTTCACATCTACTGGATACAACAGGTAATATTATTGTTGCTAGTAATATATCCATTACTATTTGCATCCATACTATGTTCAAAATTATTTTCTCAAGGAGCAATTATTAAACTGCCTGTTGTATACACAAACATTTTCCCAACTTCCAGTTTCCTACTTGCCTGGTTTAAATCATTTTTATTAAATGGCCAAAGACTGAAGAGAGAAACTGCATTATAGGTATAATAATTAGGCTGGTCTCAATGACTTAGAACTTTAAGGATTCAATGTGTTCCTAAGATGAAGATACATTTTTTTGTATGTCGGACTCCCAGCAGGGGTATCAGGTAGTCAGGGTGTGCTTGAGCATGTGTACTTGAGGATCCAGAAAGACAGGACGTGGGTTTTCACTAGAGACTTTCAATTCTGACCAGCCAGAAGGAGAAAGAGGACTTGACTACCTACACTTAACAATACATCTGAATCCTGGCAGTATTTTTTTTGGTATTTCTAAAGGTAGCACCTTTTCTGTGACTGTCTGTGCAGCTGACTATGATGGCCCTCTGTGTGTGTGAGTGCGTGTCTGGGGTGCATGCTCAGCTTTGCTACTAGATAAACCTGCAACCAGGACAGCAACAGCTGTATCCATCAACCTGGAGTGGAGATACCTGTTGATCTCCAGGTATGCTGGGCTGTGCTCCAGCAGCTGGGCAGGAGAAATCACTGACTTGTGTAGCTGCTGGAGGTGACAGCCTGTCATGGTTTAAGCCCAGTTGGCAACTCAGCCACGCAGCCCGCTCTCTCACTCCCCCCTCTTTCCTCCCCACCCCGCTCCCAGAGGGATGGGGAGAAGAATCGAAGGAATGTAACCCCCACAGGTTAAGAACAGTCCAGTAACTAAGGTATAACACAAACCACTGCTGCTACCACCAATGATAATAACGATAAGGGAAATAACAAGGGAAGAGAATACAACCACTCACCACCTGCTGACCGATACCCAGCCTGACTGAGCAGAGATCTATCCCTTCCAGGTAAATGCTCCCAGTTCTACCTCCTGGGCATGACGTGCTGTGGTATGGAATACTGCTTTGGCCAGTTTGGGTCATGTGTGTTGTCTCTGCTTCCTCCCGGCTTCCCCTCCTCCCTGGCAGAACATGAGACTCAGAAAGTCCTTGGTCAGAGTAAACATTCTGATCAGTAACTAAAAACATCGGTGTTCCCAGGCCGAAAGTCAAAACCACAGTACTGCACCAGCTACTAAGAAGGAGAAAAATGACTACTACTGCCGCACCCAGGACACAGCCACATAACATCCTTTAACACATTTGCATAAAAACTTGCAGTAAATTTCAAGTAACTGTACAAGTGTGCAATTTCTTTTTAATTAGAAACAGATTTTTATTACACTGCTACACACAGTTGCAAAGACATCAAGTATAATCCAGAGCATAAATACCTGTGGTCAAGTACAGAGTTTGAGGAGGCTTTTAGAAATATTTATGCTGTATTGTGGTATTTAGAAAAGCATTCCTACCTTGCAGATGGAAAACAAAATTGATATGTACACACAAAAAATCCTGAGCTTTGTAGCAAAGTTCAAATTGTAGACAGTTTTGTTATGAATGCCTTTTGAAAAGTGTTAATGATATCTCTCTTAAATGTATTTAGCAGGGTTCGAACGCCTGTTTTATTTTCTCATAGGTTGAAAATTAAAAAGGTTCTTTGTTCCTCCTTGCATTCTACTTCTCAAGATATGCAGAAACTCAGTATTATATGACCGTATTAGAATTGGTATATGTATGCATGTATATATATATATATCAGGGACAAAGAGACAGCTGTGATGAATGTGAGCTGATATCATGTAGGCTGTGATCCTTCCTGGTTCTTAGTTACTTGTCAAGGTAATCATGCTGGAGAACACCTAGAGGAGAGAACTCAGAAATTAAGTCGTCATATGTTCTTCCTTCTGCAATCTTCCTCAGTCACACCTGTGGGCTTTATATGCCGTTTCTGCCCACCAAAAAAGAGTTGTCCCTTCTGCTTTTGGTACTGCTTGTCTTGTGGTTTGGGTTTTTTTTGTTAATCTCATTGAGTATTTGGAGGATGTCCTGCCCGCAGTCCGTTGTGCTTGCTATTCTAAAAGAAGACTCTTATGTGTTTCTGTTGAGACACTATTTTTGGAGTACTGAAGTATTTGAAGTTGCATTGTAAAAGACCAAAGAGAGTGAACATTCCAGGGTAATGCTTTAAGCATACAGCTGAAGACAACATAGATGTGAATTTGAGAAAGCAGGAGTGGTGCCAATAGAGAAAACAGCCTAGCCACTTACTGAAGAGCACCTCCGATCTCTTGATCCCAAGGTTAGAAGGGCCATGGATAAATGAAGCATGAAAATGAAGTAATCAAACCACAAACCACAAACCGTTGTCAGAAAACTCACTATACTTATACAGTTTGCACGTCTTTTAAAAAATTTTGAAGTGTCTACAGCTTAGAAGATATTGAAAACCACTGCTTTATTGTACAAAAAAGGACAATGTTTCATGCATATCTGTGTGAAAAAGGACACTATCTACAACCTCTGCATTTTTCTTCATCTGTAGGTAAGCAAGTGATTAGTGTTATCAGAGATGTAACACATAAAAAAGCATAATTACGAGCAAAGTGGGATTCAATCAAGACAACAAACCACAGAGCCCTGACAAGACCAAGATGCTGTCAAACTCAAATCTGGAAAGTTAATTTGAAATAACTTAAGAAATTTACATCACAGTTACACTTTAATGTATTTCCCAGGTTATTCACACAAATACTAATATATTCAATGGTCACATTCTTCTGTACATGCAGTTTATTCCTTATCCACACTGCAAATCTGCTGATTCTGACTGGTGTTCCTACATACAAACTGCAAGATTATAACTCATTATCAACATTATTCTTATCCCAAATCCAAAACACAGCACTATGCTAGCTACTAAGAAGAAAATGAACTCTACCTCAGCTGAAGCCAGGACGGCTCACCCAAAGCGGCCAAAGGAATGTTCCATACCACATGACGTTATACTCAGTATACAAAGTAGAAGAGGGGAGCTGCCTGGAGGGTCGCTGCTAGGGAGTTGGCTGGGCATTGATAGGCAGGTGGTGAGCAATTTAATTGTGCATCCATTGTATATTCTACATTTTAATAATAATAATAGTAATAATAATAATAATCAATAATAATATTTTCTCATGTTAAAACTGTCCTTTTAAACTCTTTTTATTTTAACTCATTATTTTTATTTTATTTTTTTCCAGTTCTCTTCCTCATCTCATTGAGGGGGTGTGAGCTAGCAGCTGTGTGGTGTTTAGCTACCTGCTGGGTTAAACCATGACAACATGAGTAATATCTGCAGAAATACTTGGCACTCTCTGAGGACTCAGTGACACAGGGAATTGCGATGTTAGGAAAAGAGTCAATAAAGGTAAAGAGCAATAATTTTTTAGGTTATGTAAAAATGTAGTATAGCCTTTATTACACACATGAAAGTCAGAAATATGAAAATAATAGCGTTAGGTTCCTGAGGTAATATATGATAGTGTCATTAGGTTCCTGAGGTAAAGTAATATGTGACAGTTTCATGCAAATTTGTTCATGTTATTTATGTCCTCTTAACATATTCATGCAATGTAAGTACAAAAAATTATACTGTCTCACTCCTACTTACGACATCACAGATGAGATCCTGTGTAGTTAATATGGATATCATGATTGATTATGAGTTATGTATTTTTGCTTATTTTTTTAGTATTTATCACCGAGGGATTAATGATGTATTCTTTTTCATTTTACTTCAATTGCATGCAGAATGCTATGCGTGCTAACTCCCTAACAGGACTGATATTTTAGGCATAGCAACTAAGATTCTTTTGTCAAATATATAAAAAAATACATAGAAATATCAATCTTTCATATCTGAACTAAACCAAAAGTTAAGTATGCTATTGCACATAACTATAATGCTGAATACTACATGAGTTAAATAAATTATCCTTATTTATTTGTAGAAATAGTTTTAAATAATGCCATTTCAGCAGTCATTTAAGCCAGAAAGAAAAAAACTATCTTTACAGGAAGGAAGAGTACCCTTTTGACTTGATCTCTGTAGGCAAAGAGAAGTTCAATGGCTGAACTCAGCTCTTAGAAAATTATATGGAATAAAATCCCAGATGTTACACCTTAAAGATGTGCTTTTCTGTTATTTTCCCTGAGTTTTTAAAGCTGCTTGTACAGAAAAAGAGGGAAAACCAAAAAGAATAAGGAAAAACATTAAAGCTTTCATTTGCTAATAACTAGAGAATAGCCAATGAAATAGAGTATTCACTGGAGAGAACTGCAATTTACCCAGTTCCTTTGGGAATAGCTATAATTTGCTTCCTATTCCTCTTGTTTGGTTAATTTTCCCCATAGCCTGTTCCCAAGGACAATAGAATATGTTATGCTATATCAGCAAAATTTGGTGGTTCTGGGTTTCATAACTAAGAAAATCAGTAATTCATAAGAATGTGCTACAAATCATTATCCTCTTTATACTTGATCCTTTTAACTAACAAAAACTGTGCATGTGAACTTGTGAATGCCTAATTTCATGGGCTTTTATTTTCATTGTACATCACACTACTTTGCAAGGGTAGGATAAAAGTTTGAAAGTATATTTATCAGAAAAAAGAAATCAACATATTTTTACACATATCCTGTGGGTTGCTTTCACAAAGATCACAATACCTTAATTGCACCAAGACTCATTTGTGCCACTAAATATGTTTCTGTTAGAACATTTTCATTTTTGTCTCTCCGAAAGATAATTGCTCATTCCTTACAAGAGTGAAGGAATTCTAATGCTAAGGATACTATTCTAAGAGCCAGTGGTTATTAATGTAGCCCATAAATCATGTAAAGAAATCTGTGACAGGCAAGCAGGACTTGTGTAAAGGGAATGAGCAAGGCGGTTTAGATCTTGCTGTTGTAAGCAGTCACAGCACTAATGGAGTACCTGGAAGTACAGCAATTTACATTTGAAAATCTCTTATAAGGATAATTTTGAGAATCTCAAAGTACTGCAGCCTTTTTGTTCATGATGCTTTGTGCATCATCTGTTCCCCCTGGATGTTAGTTAAATTGAAGGACAGACCAAACCAGAGCATCTGGGAGACTTTTGGACTGTCAGGTACACTTGTGCTTACCAGAAATTCACAGGTGAGATGCAGAGAAACTATCACTGATTACTTTTCTATAATTACAAGAACATTCTGGCTTATGTTAAATGTACAAATATCACAAGCTAAGACAAATGTTTGATGTATGTTCAAATCATACAAGATATCAAGAGTCAAGAAAAAAATATTAACATTATTTTGGTTTAATTCTCTTTGCTGGCACTGAATACCGTTGCAGTTTAAATGTCTACTTTGCCTTTGCTTTTCTTTTTACTTACAAAACAACCCAGAGTTCAGTTCCCACAAAAAACCTATTACTATTAGTTGTTTTCTAGAGCATGAAGACTGGATGAAACACTCGTGGAGAATCAGAACTTCTGGCAAAAAACAGTGCAGAAAATTAAAAAATTCAGCAACCTTAATCTTGAAGCACCAATCTCTAATCTCAGTAATATTTAATCTTAAAAAATAAGTTAACTGGTATAAAATAAATGTCACAAATGTCACAAATCCAACCTTCCATTGCTTGCTTGCTTTCTTTTTTCACTCTGTTTTTTGTTTGTTTGGTTGGTTGGTTGCTTGGTTTCTTGGATTTTTTCAGTACAGACAGCATGATGAAAAAGAAAAATGAATCAAATTCAGAAAGATTAAAACAGAATAGTAGATATTCTTAAATTTATTTTAACATCAATCCTATTCAGATGCACACTTTTTTTTAAAGAGCAATTTCTGAGTTTAGCAAATTAAACAGTCATTTTGACATTCACTTTTAAATTCATGTTAAAAAGCTACTTCAGCTATTTCCAGAAGTCAGGGACATAATATTGCAACAATGAAACATTCTTGCCCTCTCAAAATCAGCATTCTTAATTATTTCATAGATCTCAGTAGAAAAAAACAAAAAAGAAACCCCCTGTCATTTTCAGAATTTAAAAGTCTGCAGAAGATGTACTATACTCCATTCATTATTCTTTCGAAGTACAGAAAACGAAGCAGAAAAAGCAACTCTTCACCATCATTTGTGCACCTGATTTGTTATTAACTAAATGCCAACATTAAGCTATCAGAAAACATCATGTTTTATGGTTTTAGAAAAAGTTCCCAATATCTAGGATTGAAAGTTTGCTGACAACACTAATTTAAAATTATTAAAAATACAGTGTTCTGAGGAAGACTAGATAGAAAATAGATATTAAGCTATTTGAAATTAAAAAGGAAAGCAACTTATTAATGTCTTCCTCTTTTGCTTGATTTTAATATGTTATTTTCTCTCATTGGAACATTCCGTGTGGAAAAAATAAATTTCCAAATATACTGACTTCTGTATAAACATTCTTAGCCATTTACACAAACAGACATGATTATACTCTTAGGAACTTCCTGTAGTAGATGGAATACTCTAAATATAAAGGACAATATATAAGTGTCAGTGACTGATTTTTATTTAACCTTTCTGTGGATGCTTTTTGAGTGCTCCAACTCCACAAAAGCCAAAGGCAAGCTGATTTCTCCCTTTCTGCACCATCCTTCTCACTCTCGTTCTCTCTTGTCTGCTCTCCCTCAGTTACCTGGGATCATTTTAGGAAAATGGAGTTTCTGATCAGCTGAGACTGCTGAGGCTTTCTGCCACGCTGGTTTCAATGTTAGGATAACAACTGTGTGCAAATTCACAGTTAATGATTTTATAATTATGTAATAAACCCTGTGAATGCAAGGATATGTACAAACACAAGGAGTGACAAAATAAAGTCAAATCAGTACCAATTAATTTCTCCCCTTCCAATTCTGTTACCTGCATTACTTAAAGTTTTATCATTATTTGCTAAGTTGAAAACTGGGTAAGACTGACAATCATGTATATTTGCTACAGTTACATACAGTAGGCCCATTCCAGAGACAATAATTTTATTACTTTTTATAAACCTAAGTTGAATTCCAGCTGTGAAATTCTTCCAAAACCTGAAAAATAATACAACCTGTTGTTTCTAATACAGAAGTATTCTGAGTTCTTTATGTTTATTTTCTCATTGGAATATCTCTTGATGTTTCTAGCACATAACCTTTTATATAAATTCAGATTTTTCTTAAGATTAACTCCCATCTTTAGATTGCCATGATGACACTTTGTTGTGTATGTGCTAGCATAAGAAAATAGTAAAACGTTATGTCAAAATTACATAGGAACATATAAGGTCAGCTTTTGTGTTTTACGTTTTGAACCACTATCATATAGCACATATATTAAATGGCAACAGATTTTTAATAACTCTCAAGCTACTTCATAGCTATTAAAATGAGCCCCCAACCATGAAAAGCCACTGTTAAATTCCTGTAACATTGTTTATGCTGGCAAATAAAGAAGCATTTTACCACCTGATAAGGTTTATTAAACGTATACAATATTTATCCTTACAGGTTTCAGATTTTAGTGCTACCGTGTCCATTGAAAAAAAACAAACTACCCTGCTACTCACAAAACTTACAGGTCAAACAATCAATTCCAAGGAGAAAATATGATTAACACTGGTCCCAGTGTTCCAAAGCTAGCATTTCCCAAGAATAAAATGCGTGATTATATTTTGAATGCTTTCCCAAAACAGAAAACAATGGACTTTGTTTGGTTTCCCCAAATCTGAAGATCTGGGGAAAACCTTCTCCTTTTCCTCTTCCTTTGAAATAATGATGAAGCAGGCTGAAAAAGCAAACTGATTCCAAACGTGTATCTACAGTGATCTTTCTATGGAAGTCATGACAAGCTCCAAGTTCTCTTCAATGACATTTCCACAAGGATCCCGAGAAAGAAGTGTTAATTGAATAAATGTTGAATGTATGGAGAAGATACACTTGTCAAGCAGATGTTTAACGTACAGCTTTTTGATTCATAGGATGATGGGTGACTTTAGCTATTAATAATATTAATAATAAGCTATTACTATATTATAAATTCTGCTCCTCAGTTAGCTCTCCTTGAGTTCTGTGCCAGATGGCTTTCTTTTTTTTTTTTTGTTCTTTATAGTAAACTTATTGCAGCATAAAAGGAATCTCAGTGTGTTATTGACATTATTGACAAGATAGAAATATGAGTTTAAACGAAGGCTTCCAGGTATCGTTAGAAAAATAATAGTAAGAGAGTTAGCTAAAGAAAAATTTTATTGTATATTTAGATACTACATGGTCACCTTTAAAGGAGAAAAGTCAATGAGTGTGCATTGAGGTAAATTTAAATTATGCAGCATCCAACAACAATCCTCATAGACATACATGGGTTACTAATTTTAATTAATGGTGGACTTGAGTCTACAGGGTGAGACAGAATATATTACTATGAATCTGGGACTGCATGGTAAAACATGGACTAATATTGTGTATTGGATGCTGTTTCTCTTTCCACTTTTAACAGTTTTACAGTAGTGTAAATTATGGATGACCAAAATAACTTTTCCTGACTTGTATGTTTCCTGACGTGTCCTGTTCCCGTATGTTCCACCTTTCCATGGTGAAAAGGCAAGAAATCAGAATTTCTTTATAGTGCAATGAAAATTCAAAATAATATTAAAGAAAGTTAGTTTGCATTGTTTTATCAGTCAGGATCAAAAAAGTCCTCTTCCTTGTTCCACATACAGTTTATCTCTCCCAAATACGTATTTATATATACAGAGGTTTCTCAAGCCCCAAGTACAAGGCATGATGTGGCTTGCACTTAATCAGACTGGCCTGTTTGAGGTCACTGACTCCTCAAATATAATGTCTTCTGTGAGGCTCCCAACACACTTTAGCAAAGCCAGACAAGGCAATTGCCTGAACAAGCAGACTGCTAGGAGGAGGAAAAGTCCCAGTATTGGTCAGACATTGTGTCATGTTCCATACAGCAAAACCCACTCACCACCTTCAGCTTCATATGCCCTTCACACAGCACAGGAGGAGAGCAGAAATCAGCAAGGGATCAAATAAACAGAGCAATTCTCTACAGAAATAGGGTTACAGAAATGGGTTCAGAATTTTATGGCTGGGCTGGCTGCCAACATGGTCCTATTGAAAGAGGAAGAAAGCTTAAATAAAAAAACCCAGTGGTTATTAAGATTTGGTCTTCTACATTTTATTTCCCTAGAGAATACATCTTAATATCTTCTGGCATACATTTACTTCATACTCATTAACAGTGTACTTGTGTTGAGGTGGTATAACTGAATTCACATTTTTGACTGTATGATCTTTGTTATTCATAGTATGGCATAACCAAGGAAAAATATTTTTTAGGAACTGAAGGGAATTTGAGAGCATAACATCACAGTGGCAAAATGAGCGTATTTGATATAGAATAATATAGAAACAAAGGATATGATCCATGGTATTTTTAAACCATAAGCTTTTGAATTACAACTGAATTTAAAGATTTTATACAGTTTAGCATCTTTTCAAGTTGAAATGTAACTGCTACAGAAGTGTCATATATCATTTTTGTGGAGCAATGCTTCACACTCTGTGAAGTTAGTTCTGCTTTGAGCAGGAATCTGGGCTACATGACCTCCAAAAGTCCTTTCCAACCTGAATTTTTCTATTATTCTAGGACACACTAACAATAAACACAAAGCGTCTGCCTGCTTACTTTTAAGAAGCTCTCTTTTATTGCAGTTTTGTTCTTACAGTCTCTTGCATAGATTAGTATGGTCTCCAAGTGTTTTACTTGCTAGAACCTCAGGCTGTCTTGAAGATTTGAATGTGTCTAGTCAATTTAGTCAGGACATTTTGTCTAGTTAGTGATTAAAACCAGGATTCATTACTTTAAAGCAGTTATAATTTTCTTCTTGATAAAATGTCTTGCAACAAGACAACATTTAGGCTAGAGAGGCTTTATAGAAAGAGTACAACTAAACCAGTTCTAACACTACAGACTTTTACCTCTACTTGTTTTTTCGAATTTCATTGTAAGCAATCTGCAAAGATGTTGCTTCAGTATGAGGGAACAAATACAACAAATACTCATAATGCAGCAGCTAAAAAATGCAAAACAGAGGAAATGTATTTGCAGGCTTGATTTCTGCCTTTGAAAATTAATATTTTTTTCTCTAAGATACACAATTTATAGTATGCTTTCCCTACCAATCACAAAAGTAATGTATTGCTAAGAAACTCCTGTTTATACAGTAATGGTTTTGGGAACTCCTATATTGTATGTAGGGGTGTTCAGTTGTTAGACCTCTGTTTCAGTCTTCCACACCTCATGCTTCAATTTCAGAAGACAGACCGAAGAATTTAGGTAATCAAGCAATATTTCAAAATTCATGTTCAGGAAAATGAGGTACTCATTATAGGAAGGTGTCAGTAGATTTCTTTCATTAATTTCATTGACACCTGCAGCACTGAATACATTATGTGTTCAGAATAAATCTAAATAATTTTGCTGCTGTTTCAGTCTCAGTATGTCTAGTACGTCTCTTCTTTAAACTTTTCCTCATTAGCTGCAGTGCCCATGTTACAGTATCTTTGCTTTCAAGAACTTAATTTCATAGTTCTGCTCATTATCATACAAAGCTAGTGTTTATTTTCTCTTTGAAAATTCTTCTTAATCAAGAATTGCTGCCAATGTATATTCATTTCCATATGAGGACTTTTTTTTTTGCCATTTGCAGACACTATAACTGTCATATATCTTGTTAACAAATAGTGGTACCTTTCTTTTGCCCAATTGGATTCTTTCTTGGTTTTGGTCTATAAAAGAAGAAAAAGAAGTGTAAATGATTGAATTAACTTTTTTAGGGTTAATGAAAAGTCTTGATAGTCTAAATTATAAGAACTAATTATTCTTCACAGTTGTTAATTAGCAGTTATACTCAACTTACATTTAGAATTGCATAAGTCTGTTGACTGTGTCTGCCACTGAAATACTGGGTTACCTGAAACATTCTAAAAAAAAATAAATAAATTTTTAGAGCCTTTATCCATAAATCTATGCAACAATAATTATGCTTTCAAAATTGTAATGAACACACATTCCGGTTTCACGGGAATTGAATAAGGCTGAAAAAAACAAAGCTTCACCCCCTCCTTCCTACCACAAAAAAGGCAGGATACAAGTAAAAGGACTCAGGACAATCATCAGCATCTTTATGGAAGGGTCTCATGTTCATGGAATCTTTTTTGTTGGACTTAAGTCACCGCTTTTCTCAAGGAAGCAGGCTTTTCATATTGTCCAAGGATATCAACAGATTCATCCTTTGCTTGTCAATGTGCTAAGTGAACTGCTATTTCTGCTAGCTGGTTTGATAGGTCCGATGCAATAATACAGTAGGTATTCACCACAAAGGTTTGTTCAGTTCTGGGATTTAGGGATGGGGTTTTTTGGTAGAAAAATTCAATATAGGTTGTACTTGCTCTAGAATGTCAGATAATAGGTAATAATAGAGTATGCAACTAACTTCCCTAGGCTCCAAAATGGTGACATAAAGCCCAAGACATACGAAAGAAACATTCTGTTTCAAAAAAAATTATCCCATCATACATAAGTATTGCTGGTCTTAAGTCACTAGATTCATGACAACTACAACACACAAGAGGTCTAAAACTGGGCTTTTGAAAGATCTTTATAATATATATATATTTTCGGACTTTTTTTTCATCCTATGAGATCTTGAAAACTTGGCAATATATTTTCTGCACATATGAAAAGAAATGGAAGCCAGAAATTTTCAGCAATAGACAAAGACAAATAACTAAAAGATTTGATGTATTATGATAAAACCTCTTAGTGTGTGAGCACAGCATATTTCAATTGACTTAAAAGTAAGCAGAAGTTTTCAAGATAGGTGCTCTATATCCTGTACTAATAGAGAGAGAAAGGATGTGTTATGCTGATATCCTTATCATATGAATACACTTCTTTCATAACAGACACGAGACACTTATGTCTGAGATTCAGCAATGCCAGCTGCTCTCCAGGTGAAAGACTGAAGGACACTCAAGAACATTCTCCTTGGAGGTAGAAAAATACATTATTTTGGAGTAGGTAGTAGTGAATATTAACTCATTCCTTCTGACTTTCCTCTCTAAAGTAATATAAGGATCAATTCTGTACTCATTGTGTTATTTTAAGGCAAAAATACATACGGAAAAAGAATATTGTTCAAGAAACTAAATTATTCATTTATTTGTAACAAAGTAGGGATGGTTAAACACTTAAAACTTAAAAACACATGATGCAATCTGCAAATCTACAAATCTTGTAGATTATGTACCCGTTAAAGATGCATGATTTTTTCTACTTTCCTCAGTGAACATTGCAAATGAGCCTAGAAGAGAAATGTAACCAGCTATCACATTGCAAGGCCATCTGCCTTATTCTCCTCTGCCTGCCTATATACTCATGCATAACTTTCCACTCTCACAGGAAGCACTCGAGCATAGAAGTAAGTTTCAGTGAGCTGTTTTCCAATTCATTCAGAAGAGCTCAGTCAGGATTTCTTCAGCCTTGACAGAATAAAATTATCCTGACTCTTTTGCCTTTCCTAAATGCATTTCAATATCTCAATTATACAGGAAGTTACTGATGTGAAAACTGAAGAAAAAACTTCCATCAACTCATTAGAATATTGAAGCTCAGCCTAATATTTTTGTGATATACACATACGTTTAGTCTGCAAAGTAGTACTCACAATCTGACCCTCTGCACATGCTAATATTTTATCATATTCAGAAACCATGAATAAAAATTTTCAGATTTGTCTTTTTTACTGTTTAGATACTGGCGAAGAATTTATATAACTTTGTTGGCGCCAACACATACTGGTCTACTGCAAGTGAAAGTCTGACTGAAATGTTCCATCCAAGAATAAAATAACCATCAGTCTTTTCCTATGTGGAAGTTGAACACAAATTTTCTTAATATTCTGAAAAAAAATAATAAGTTATTTTTCCTCCTCTCTAATTCCATTTCCAATGAAAGACATGTAAAACAGTAATTTTTTAAAAAAAGTCCTGAGTCTAAAAATGGAATTGCCAAAAATGTTTTCAGAAAGTGTATTGTCAAGATAATTTTTATAGTTACGATGCTTAGATATTTTTCTGAATATTTTCCCTTTCCTTATTTTTTATGATATATCTAAATATCCTTGAAATAGGGTACTTAACCAGATATTTAGTGCTCAGTCTGTGATTCTTTACAGATGAATCATTTAAGGTAGCATAGCACAATATTTTTTGATATTGCTTAAAATATTATAGCTGAATACAAGACAACTAGAGCTGACAGTATCAAACACCTAAGGCAGAGAATTTCTATGTGTCTTTTTGAGTTATTCAAGTTTGCTTCAGTGTCATCCTGAAATCATGATGAATTCATATGTCAAAATAAGTATCAGAAAGATTAGTTTAGAATGCACATAATAAATAACCATATGTTGCTTCTTGTCCTTAGGGATCACATGAAAACTTAATTTTAGATTCTATGATTCTAAAACGCTGTGATGACTTCAAGTTTTGAAAATATGGGGAACATTTCTTATTTAAAATTTGCAATTTGTAGTTTCTAATATATGGTCTATTTCTAGAATAAGAATGAGAGATATTCACATTTATGTAAAAGGAAATTTCATGTCAAACATGTATGATAAATGCTATCAAGATAAATAACGTACTCACTGATGTGTAAAACCAGTCTTATTCTGACATACTAGTGAAAGTATGAGACTAAACAAACCTTGCTAATTAACAGAGTAAGCATTTCCAATGTTCATGTTTTCTTTGGGAGTTAATTGTTAAAGAAAACAATAATTCAAAATTATTTCCATTCGTGTTTATTTCCTTTCAAAACAAAATGGGAGAGTCAGCATGAAATACCATCTGCAAGAGCCTTTATTTTTTTAGGTTTACAGAACTGAGGTCAAGGTCACATCTTCTGCAAGTATATATAAAATAATATGGATTTAGGGAGAGGCAGCATGAGTAAATCTAGAAACTTTGTAGATGATCAAATGAGAACAGGCAATAAAAATTTCGGAAGGACGTCTGCTCAAATAATAACGTCCCTAATTTCTTGCAAAATGTCAATTCCAGAACTCAAAGTATATGAAGATTAGCACCCTTCCAGCAAATGGATGCGCTAGTTACTACATGCAGCTCAACTCACATAGGAAGGTGACTTGGCAGAGCCTTAACAAGGCTGTCATGTTTTATAATATGGATATTGACCAAGTGATCTGAATGTGAGTCATACTAGGAAATTATCAACCATTTTATTAAGCATTTTCAAGTCACAGTCTGCGGCAAGGAAAAATTATTCAGTTCACATGTTTTAAACACATCAGATTTCAAGCAATTTATTGATCTATGAATGCCACATAACAGGATTGAAGGAAACGGGTCACAATAACCTTTTCAGCCAGAAAACATGAACAAAGCAGTCTACCATAAAATTATAATAATAATAATTGCAGGATCATAGGATAACTTATGTTGGATGGGACCTTGAGAGTTACCTAGTTCAAACCCTGTCTCAAAGCAAGGTCAGCGATAAGGTCAGACTAGTTTGTAGACTGGTCTTGAAAACTTTCCATGTTTACTGATGTACTTATGGATAATCAGGACTCTGTCCTGCAAATATTGCATGCAATTTAAATGCCAAAGACTTTCACCAAACTCAAGCCAAAAAGTTGATATACATGTCAATCAGGTCTTCGCAGAACATTTAACACATATATTTGCCTCAACATATTTTTCACCTTTAAGTTGCCTAAAAACTGTGTCTCATCACTTTGGCTCTGCCTTGAAACTAGAATCCTGATACTCCATTTACTGTTAGTGGATATAAAAATAGTTGGGATCCAGTTCTGAACGGAAATATCTAAATTATGCTATGTTAACAAGGAAGCTGGAGTCAGGGGAATGTCAAATGTTACTTAAATAACCTAAACTACCAGCTTATTTTCCAGAACTCTTTTTCGAAAATGTTGCTGATTTCATTAGTAAGTCTCCTTACATCTAGTTTGTCCTTACCTACATATTTAAGTTAGGATCTAAAAATGTAAGGGTTATTTTATTTTCAGAATTTCTTGTTTCCTCAGATGAAGCTTTTAATGTTTCATCCTTTAAAACAGCCTGTGATAATACTCAGTAGCTAATCATTAATGTGTTGTTACAAGACCTATAACACAATTTTAGATGATTAGAAGAACTTCCTGCCCTACTAAACTTTCTGAAGTGTCCAACTGGAGCAGAAGTGCTCTCTCACATCTGTTCATCACTAGTGAACACAATCTAAATAGGAATCCCAGGTCAGTAACAGAATCAGAGGAAGGAGACCAATTTTCACAAAAACTTGGGTAAAAATGGTATCAGATCATAGTGTCTGGGGTGGTTTGAAAACTAACGGGCCATAAAAACAGTAGACTTTTTTTTCCACTGGGTGGCTTAATATATTGCTATGGCATGAACTATGCATGCAATTTGTTGCTAGCATAGAAGAGTTTCTCTGTGGGTAGATTATGTTATATTAACATTCATATTGTTGCTTATTTTACACTGAAAAAAAATCCTGAGTATGAATTTCAGAGTCAAAAAACATGTTTGTGCTAACAGAGCCAAGGTGGCAGAATACTTGCAGGCTTCTGTATGTAAAAACACCCAACCACACAACAGCCTGGCAGTACCTTGGAAAACCTATTTTGAGATACTTGTGCTTCAAGAGAAATTTTTCATCATGGAATGTCTCTATTGTGAAACAACTCTGAAGTTAAAAACATCCAGAGTTTCTTTTTTTTATAGACTAAGTAGGCTTTCAATATTATGGTATGAAATGTGCATCATTTCAATCTTCATATTTCTAAAGTTTCTGAGGATTTCATTAGTCATTTGTAAATCTCGGGGACTGGATGTGCTTGTAAGGATGATAACTGATTTGAAACTTAGTTTATACTGAAACCTAACCAAATATAGTAACTAGATCTCAGAGTTTAGTAAAACATTATATCAGTAATACTGAACATAGCATGGTGGCCTGGGTAGAGTAGAGGGATATTGTCCGGGAAGCTAGGGACCAGGTCAGGAAGGCTAAGGCCCAGTTAAAATTAAACATAGCCAGGGATGTTAAGGATAACAGGAAGGGATTCTACAGGTACGTAGCAAACAAAAAACAGATTAGGGACAACATAGGACCCCTGAGGAAGCTTTTGGGAGAACTGGCTACACAGGATTTGGAGAAGGCTGAGGTTATGAATGACTTCTTCGCCTCGGTCTTCACTGGCAAAGGCTCTGACTGCACCACCCAGTTCTTAGAAAGTAGACACAGGGGCTGTGAGAATGAAGACCTTGGGCCCACTGTAGGAGAGGATCTGGTTTGTGACCATCTTCAAAATCTGAACGCACACAAGTCCGTGGGACCTGATGGAATCCATCCACGGGTCCTAAAGGAGCTGGTGAATGAAGTTGCTAAGCCACTGGCCATCATATTTGAAAAATCATGGCAGTCAGGTGAAGTTCCCGACGACTGGAAAAAGGGAAATATAACCCCCATTTTCAAGAAGGGGAAAATGGAAGACCCAGGGAATTACAGACCAGTCAGTCTCACCTCTGTGCCTGGCAAAATCTTGGAGCACATTCTCCTGGACACCATGCTAAGGCACATAAAAAACAACAAGGTGCTTGGTGACAGCCAGCATGGCTTCACTAAGGGGAAATCCTGCCTGACCAATTTGGTGGCCTTCTATGATGGGGCTACAGAATTGATGGATAAGGGTAAAGCAGTTGATGTCATCTACCTGGACTTGTGCAAAGCGTTTGACACTGTCCCACACCACATCCTTCTCTCTAAATTGGAGAGATATCAATTTGATGGATGGACCACTTGGTGGATAAAGAACTGGCTGGATGGCCGCACACAAAGAGTTGTGGTCAATGGCTAGATATCCGGCTGGAGACCGGTAATGAGTGGTGTCCCTCAGGGATTGGTGTTGGGACCGGTCTTGTTTAACATCTTCATCGCTGACATGGACAGTGGGATTGAGTGTGCCCTCAGCAAGTTTGCCGATGACACCAAGCTGTGTCGTTCGGTTGATATGCTGGAGGGAAGGGATGCCATCCAGAGGGACCTTGACACACTTGTGAGGTGGGCTGATGCCAACCTTATGAAGTTCAACCACGACAAGTGCAAGGTCCTACACCTGGGTCGGAGCAATCCCAGGCACGGCTACAGACTGGGCAAAGAAGAGATTCAGAGCGGCCCTGCAGAGAAGGATTTGGGGGTGCTGGTCGATGAGAAAATGAACATGAGCCGGCTGCAGAGTGCGCTCGCAGCCCAGAAAGCCAACCGTATCCTGGGCTGCATCAAAAGGAGCGCGACCAGCAGGTCGAAAGAGGTGATCCTGCCCCTCTACTCTGCTCTTGTGAGACCTCACTTGTAATATTGTGTGCAGTTCTGGTGTCCTCAACATAAAAAGGACATGGAACTGCTGGAACAAGTCCAGAGGAGGGCCACGAGGTTGATCGGGGGTCTGAAGCACCTCCCGTATGAATACAGGCTGAGGGAGTTGGGGCTTTTCAGCCTGGAGAAGAGAAAGCTGCGTGGAGACCTAATAGCAGCCTTCCAGTACCTGAAGTGGGCCTATAGGGATGCTGGGGAGGGACTCTTTGGCAGGGACTGTAGTGACAGGACAAGGGGTAATGGGTTAAAACTTAAACAGGGGAAGTTTAGATTGGATATAAGGAGGAAATTCTTTCCTGTTAGGGTGGTGAGGCACTGGAATTGGTTGCCCAGGGAGGCTGTGAGTGCTCCATCCCTGGCAGTGTTCAAGGCCAGGTTGGATGAAGCCTTGTGTTGGATGGTTTAGTGTGAGGTGTCCCTGTCCATGGCAAGGGGGTTGGAACTAGATGATCTTGAGGTCCTTTCCAACCCTAACCATTCTATGATTCTATGATTCTATGCTGTTGCGGTAATATTTCTTTAAAATAAGAACAGCATGTTATACCAAAAATTTGGGTACGTTCATGTAATGTACCTATGTAGTGCATATATTATAAATGTTATATATGTTTACACAGAACATATGAGCATGTGTTAACACACTGCAGTTGCATTTTCCCTCTGCTGCTAGTGGTGTGGAATGTGGATGACTGGAAAGTACAGAAAAATGAAAAACCATTCTTTCCTGAAGTAATAGTGTCTTTGTCTCTCAATGGGACAGGATTTTTAGAATGATTTTGGGGTGTGTTACAATAAAATCTGGATAGCACATTGCTTGGTTAATTAACCATAAATGGTAAAAATTACTTGCAAATTAGGTGCTACTATTCCTAATCAACTTTTTGCAACTATACAGTACAAAGGAAACAACAGCAGCAGAAACATTACTAGTACCAAACTGCTTACATGTGTGCAGATAAAATGAGAGGTTTCTTTTTTTTGTTTGGTTGGTTTGTTTGTTTTGGTGTTTTTTTCTAAATTAATCCCACTCCTCCAAATTTAAAGTAGGGCATGTGGAAATTTGCCATCAGCTCTGTTTTGCAAGAGAAAACTATGAAGTTGAAGATCCAATTTCTGTTCATATGCTCAGCATAATACTTCACTGTATGTTTATTTCTTTTGAAGGAAGAAAGCAAATGTCACTTCTATCTTCAGGAAGCTTAAGAAGGAGGATATAGGGAACTAGAGGCTGGTCATCCTCACCTCCATCCCTCCATGTTATGGAGCAACAGAAGAGTCTTTGCTTTATTTCGAACCAATTTATCTGAAGGTAATAGTACAGCAGAGATTTATGTATTTGACTTGCTGTTGCTATAGTATTTTACTGTCATAAGAATTTTCACTATGATTTAGTTGTTCTTTCTGTCTCATATGTGCTGTTGTATTTTTTGATTGCATCATGTTTTGAAATAGTATTGAAACAAATGCTTGGATCTAAGTGTTTTTTAAGTCTGAAAGTCTGCTCATTGCTTTTTGTTTCTGCTCGATATAATGCTAAGTTTACAATCAGCTGGGAAGGAGCAAATGAGAGGGTGCCAGTGAGATCTTTAACAGATATTACTCTTTGTTTATATATTTCAGACATTAACAAGTTTCAGACCATGATTTTTGTGAGTAAGTATGGAAAAATGAAATTAAATTCACACTACTACTACTACTTTATGGCTTTTAATATAGGGAAGAAACTGAGCTCCGAAGCCATCAGGCCAATAATCAGGTATAGATATAATTATTGTGTCACTACTGCTGGAGGCTAGAACAGTGACCTTGTTAAAAATGACTTCAATTGAGCATATTCAAATAAAAGAAACAGCCTTTTTACTTTGTTGAATAAACTTGTGGTACAGGCTATTAGTAAGTGTGAATGAGAATAGCTAAATATTAAGTCTCAGTATTTTCAATCCCATTACATTAGTGCTAAGAAATTTTTACTGAACCATATTATAATAGTGTGAAAAAGTATATGAGTGGTAAATTCATCTTTCTGAGATCTTTAAATATAAGGACAATGGAAAAAAATATTCTAGCTTTATGTTAAGCCATCCTTTAAAGTGAATACATTTGCTAGGTTTCATTCAGAAATAAGGATAGAAATAGAAAGGATATTTTGTAACTGAAAGCCTTGCTATATCATCATTATCCTAACTGTCTCAGCAACTGATCTTCTAACTGTGTCATCCATTTAATTCTTCAGCACTCTTACATTCTTAGCAACAAGAAAAAAATGAGCAAATTTGTTGACTTTTCTGAACTCTTGCCTTTTATTTATTCATGTAGGTAAAGCCACAAATTAAAGTAGCAGTATGCCTGAACAACTGAAGGTTTGTTACTGCAGTTCATTCTCTTACCCTATCAGCTCTCTATAGAACTAAGTAAATGTGCTATATCCGTTCTAAATAAGATTCATTATAAGTGGCACTGTCTCTTTGTTACGGTTCTAAGTAATTTCATGGATGTGTCAAATCTCATCACTGCTTAAAGTCCCATGACATTCAACTTCTTTCCAATCAATCTGCCTGAAACTTATACTTTTCTTTAGTTTCCCATTAAGTGGCAAAGATTAACTATTTATCCATCTGCAGTTTTGATCTCTTTGGTAGAGCATGTGGCATATGACAATAAAATGGGGGGATATAAGGTCAGTTGGTTCTACATTGCTGTACTAAAATCAAAATTGATTACAAAGGAAATGTAAAAAGACTCAATTACAGCATGTCTGTTCAACAAAATGTCTGGCACTTACCATTAAAATTTGCACATGGAAGCTAGTCAGAAGCAAAGAGGAAGCATACCTGGAACTTTATGTGAGCATGTGCACATATTCACAGACAGCACAAGTGAGTTAGCTGGGCCTTGGTTACTTAAGGTGTTTGCACACGAGCTGTGGCTCATGTTTGCCCCCTCTGTGAATAAATAAACAATTGCATCACCTTAAAATCTCGAAGCTCGTTTTTTTTACAGGCCTTCGTCCCTAGTAGAGGCCATGAAACCTGTTGTCCCTGGCTGCTAAATAATGGTTGTTTGGGATTTTGTGGGAGTTACTTGTAATAAAATTTCTGTTTTCTTCCAATATATTTGTTGCTGGTGAACTCCAGAGCTATAAAACACAGCAGGAGGATGACAGTGAGTTACATTGTCACTCCTAGGAATGATCTAGCTGCCAAGTAAGTAGAAGCAGCAGCATGGGAAAACTGATTTATTCACAGAATTCATCCCTTCTAATTTGGATACAGATTTTCTAACTATATAAGCATATCATCTTTCAGAATTCTATGCAAAAAAAATCAAAGAGCTTTTGCATTACTCAACAATCTGTGCCAAACTCTGTCCTCTGAGACTTGTCCGTAATTTCCATTAGCATCAACAGTAGTTACATGTAGACGGCAGAAAGGAGCCTCTCACTTAGAAGTTGTCACAGGGAGCAGTGCCATCTGAATGAAAAAGGAACAGATTGCCAATTGATTTACAGGGGCTGGGAACAGAGATTTGAAGCTGTTAGTTCAATGTTAGGGCAAAGTACCCATATAATAATGGAATCACAGAATAACAGGTTGGAAAGAACCTGAAAGATCATCTGATCCAACCTTTTCCGGCAAAGCACAACCTAATCTAGATGGCCTAGTGCCCTGTCCAGACAAATCTTTAAAGCCTCCCATATTGGGGAATCCACCACTTTCCTGGGAAGACTTTTCCAGTGGCTGATTGTTCTCATTAGGAAAAGTTTTCCTTTCATGTCCAATCAGAATCTCCACAGGAATAACTTGTACTAGGATGAGGCTGTGGGCAACTGTATCGAAAGCCCTGAAGAAATCCAAGTAGACAATGTTGACTTGCTTGCCCTGTATCAATGGAGCAGGGTACTTTGTCATAGAAGGTGATTATGTTTATCAAGCATTATTTGCTAGTCTTTGTGTATTTCCTGAGGATAAGCTGCAAGACCTTCCAAATTTATTCATTACCAATGAATATTCAGAGAACACTAATGTAAAGGAAACTCTGGGAAGATTTTGAGATAAGAGACAAAGCTTTGACATCGTATCTTCCTGTGATGATAGGTTTTTGAAAAACTATTCTGTTTTATTGACCATGTTTACAGAATTCAGGGCACAGTTCCTTGAATATCTTCAATGTAAATACAAACACTCAGTTAGAACAATGATCTGTTTTAACAGGAGTGCAAATTTTATTTTTTTTTTTACAAGCAGTTTTAGGGGCTTTATCGTTGCATATGTTAAAATTAATTTCAATACCTGATTTAGTAAAGCAAAAAGTATTTCAGGTATTGAGCTTAATGAAAAATTGACAATCATTATCAAGTTGATTATTACTTTTTTATGTTTAAACTAATTTTAAAACATACAGTATTAAGGATTTTGTAAGTCTCATGTCAACATCTGAAATCTGTGTAAACTGTAATGATTTTCTTTTAAAATGGAAAAAAGTAGGTTTAGAAAATCCAAATTCTAATGACACAAATAAAAAAACCCAAACCTACCTCAAAACAATAGTGGGTAAACATAACCTGAATAATAAGACAAATAATTTTTACTGTCTGCTCATATTCATGTAAATATTATGTATTTATGTTGCAATGAATTTTAAGTAAACCAAACTTAGATTACTTGATTAGGTTTCTTAACTAGAATTAAAATTGGGTTCCTGAAGATGTTATGATTGTAAATATGTTAAGAAATTAAGCCCTTCTGATGAAAAGAACCACCCCACAAGCACCAGACTTATTACTTCCATGTTATTCAGAAATTTTTTAAAGAGGAAAAGAATAACAAGAAGCTGCTAATAATAATAAGCCCCCCCACAAGTAATATCATAACAAGCCTACATAACCTAAAGCAATACATAAAGTGACTGCTTTTCATAGTTCTGCTGTAACTTCTCCAATCAATCTCAGTCATCTTGAAGATAGTATTTCTGATTGTGATTATAAAGCCAGTTTTAGATGGGAGCTGTTCAACAACTCTGAACAATTTGTGCTTCCAGACTGTCATACTAAATAGCATATACTTCAAGAACAAAAAAAAAAAAGGCAATTCAAAAGTTATTATTCACAGAAAATATGTTCATTTATCTCCTCCTTAAAACATAAAATGAGATCTGTGAGTTTACCTGTAAATTCCATAAAGCACTGTATTTTAATTTACATAGGAAGTTCCTTATGCTGCACTTAAATTGTGCAATGTAGTCTCTGCATTTGCCCAGAAGTAGCTTTTCAACTTTCTTTAGTTTATTAAAATAAGTATTTTATCTTATCAGGGAAATGTTTGCTTTTCAAAGCCATCTGGCAGTGCTGTTCAAGCATTTGTTTAAAGTGGAAAGAATTTTTCATCTTATTCACCAGTATGTACATCAAGACTATCTCTCCTTAGATGTTAAAATTACTTAAAACGGACCCCAGACCAAACCTGGAGACTATAAAAATGTAATGTAAATAAAGGTAATTATAATAAAAGGCTTAATATAATCTAAATGGAAACATCTGCCAGTGAGTTGTCAAAACCTGGTTTGGGAAATAAGTTTAGGGTATATAAAAATACTTTTATTTACTTGTATCATCTCTATCAATATGTATTTGAAGACATAGTAGCTATGTTGATATTTCAAAATAATGAAGGAGAAAATAACTAAAACTGACTCAGAGTATTGCTAGCAGGTCAAGAGAAGCCACCCTTCTGCTCTACTCAGCACTGGTGAGCCCACACCTGGAGAGCTACATCCAGTTCTAGGCTCCCCAGTACAAGGGATTCATGGACATAGTGTAGACAGTCCATGAAGATGAGACAACATCAAGTAAAATAGACAAAAGTCCATGAAAGGACTGCAACATCTCTGCTGTGAGGGAAGACTGAGAGAACTGGGACTATTCAGTCTGGAGAAGCAAAGGCTCAAGGAAGATCTTACACATGCACGTAAAAACCCAAAGGGAAGGTGCAAAAAGGGCAGAGCTAGGTCTTTTCAGTCCTGTCTAGTGACAACTCAAGAGCAATGGGCACAAGCTGAAACACCTAATGTTCCCTCTTAACGTCATGAAACATGTTTTTATGGTGAGGGTGTGTGAGCACAGATTGTTCAGTAAGCTTGTGAAGTCTCTCATGTTGGAGGTATTCAAAAGCCATCTGGACATGGTCCTGGGCAGCCAGCTCTAGATGGCCCTGCTTGTAGCAGGGGAATTGGATGAGATGGCCTCTAGAGATTCCTTCCAACCCCAACCATTCTGTGATTCTGTGAAGTAAAAATCCCCACACAGCTGTTGTCACTGAAAAATAAGCCCTAAAACTTTATAGGGTTTTCAAGGGAGCTATAGCATCTAGTAATCACAATAAGCCAATTCTTGAAAGATTATTGAACACCTACTTTTCAGATCCTGAGTCAAGACTTACCATACTACTTCTTAAAACTTACAAATTTAAAGTAAAAAAGAATATTATCTGAAGGAAATAAATTGGAAAAAGAATGCTCAGGAACTTGGAAGCTTTCAAAGACTACGAGGCAGACAAAGACTACAGAGTTTTTGTTGCATTTTAGCAAATCACAGATCTGAGGAATCTTACTCAGCTTGTTAGGTTGTTTTGTTGGGTTTGTTTATTTTCCTTAAGGGTGGAAGTACTGATATAAGCCTGAAGTGTACTGCAGTTAATTAAATGTTCTGAAAAGCACTGCTTTCTCTGATGATTAGTATTTGCTATGTACATAGGATTCTATTCAACAGTAACAATATGATGCAGATAACAAGTTTAGTGAGTATTATTGCCAGGCATTGCACTTCTCTAAAAGTTTTCACGGATTCACAGAAAATTTCAGGGCTTGGGAGAACTTTTTAATGTGCTATTAAGACTTATATATCTTGATTTCCTTCAGCCCTCTTTTATTTTAATTTTTTCTTTGGCACCTATATTATATTTTTCATGGTGCCTAGATATAAGCAGGATTATGATTGTTTTCAGAGAGGGGTATTAGCCTCATAAAATCAGGTGACAACTTTTTACTCAAAATAAGATTTCAGAATGATAAGGTTTTCTCAGTATTTGGTTTCGTAGAAATCAGTGTGTTATATGAAGAGATTCTAAATTCGGCTTGGAAGGGCTTACGATCTTGTATAAAAGATTGTAATTGCAAAAATAAGCATACAGAATTCTTGTTCCCACTACGTTCCTTCCTGAGACAGCAAGGCAGTTCTGCTATCTACCATCAGTATTATTACCTACGGAAACTATTCAGATTTGTTTTAGATGTGCTGAAAGTCCACCTGTTAGAAGCTATCAGTTTGAAGGTGCAATGAACTATGACACACCCTTTATTATTGATGTGGCTGTGATGATGACTGCTGGGCCTATAAAGGGAGAGAAGTTTGTTTCTAATGTTTATATTGTTTATAATAACAGTTTATTATTGCAACTCTTCTCTAGGATGACCTACTACCACACAAATCTAAGACTTTTAAAAAACTCTATTAACCTCAATACAGTACTAGCTGGAGTCCAAGAATGACAGTTTCTTCAGTCAAAATTTATTAATTGAAAAATATGAATTAAAAACCTTACAAAATGTATATTCCTAGAGTTGTAAATTTGAAAATAATCATAATTATCCTGTTATACATAAGGACGCCTCAAGAATATATGCTACTCAGCCAATACTATCTGATTGTTTATTCATTAATCTTAAAAAAAGTCCTACGTTACATCTAGATACAGAAGTTAGACGAATATAAAATGCACAAGAAATTTATATAATCAGCTCTACAGGTTTCTACAGTAGATAAGAAGCAAGCATGAAATGATTTTGAAAGGCTGAAGAATAAATGAAAGGAAATCAGTTTCAAATTCAGTGTGGGTCATAACTAGATCAGACAGTGCTTATTAATTTTATGCAAGTTTCTGTCAAAATTTTATTTAGCATAGATTGATTGTCAGTGAAACATTATTATATTGGTCTGATATTCGCTATCACTCAAAGTTAATGCTCTGACATTTAGTTCTTTACCATCTACTGAAAGAAGGCATTCAGACACAAACCAAATCTTGACTACAGTGAAACTGATTGTCATGTTTTTGAAATGCAGCTTAGCAAGAGTTAGATGTTGTCTGACAGACTCTAATATTCATCATGCAAAATTGATAGCAATTTTTTTAATGGCTCAGCTCTATTTAGTTGCTTACATTTAAGATAATTATCAGTAAATGACAGTTCTCTTTGGGACTTTTGTATCCCAAGTTCTTTAAATAATTCAACACCCAGCATTTCACATTTCTAAGAAATCTGATTGCATTGTCTTATTGCTTAAATAATGCTTTCTTTTCTTTTCTTTTCTTTTTAATTTTATTTTATTTTGTTGCAGTTTAAGATGCTTATTTTGAAGGTCTGTCCATATTCCAATGTGTTGGTCCTCTGGAGTATGTTCTGGGCGCTTTTCTGTCTTCTAATCCACAGAGGAGTGAGGTTATGATAGTTCATTGGTACTCATACCCTTAAAAACTTTTTTTTACATGAAGCTTTGATTTTTCACAGAGGTCCTCCACTGACATGGGAGTTTGATGACCTTACCTAGACCAAGAACTCAGCAATGCAAACTCTGGGTGAGTCTAAGAGCCATGGCCAAAAGGACAATGCAAGCAGGATCAGACATAGTCTGATTCCATGGCTTGAACCATGGACCAGCATGTCACAGGAGAGCACTACCTGAAATTGGAGCAAGTCCAGAGGAGGGTCATGAGGATGATTAGGGGGCTTTAGCACCTTCCGAGAAAGTTGGGGCTATTCAGCCTGGAGAAGAGAAGGCTGCATGAAGACCTCATAGCAGCCTTCCAGTATCTGAAGGTGGGCTACAAGGATGCTGGGGAGGGACTCTTCATTAGGGACTGCAGTGATAGGACAATGGGTAATGGGTTTAAACTTAAACAGGGGAAGTTTAGGTTAGATATAAGGAAATAAGGAAGAAGTTCTTTACTGTGAGGGTGGTGAGGCACTGGTATGGGTTGCCCAAGGAAGTTGTGAATGCACCATCCCTGGTGGTGTTCAAGGCCAGGTTGGACAGAGCCTTGGGTGCTATGGTTTAGTGCAAAGTGTCCCTGCCCGTGGCAGGGGGTTGGAACTAGTTCATCTTAAGGTCCTTTAAAACCCTAAGTATTCTATGATTCTATGATTCTATGAAATTGCTAGTAAGATGTACCAGGATGTCAACATAGGCTTCCCTGAACCAATGCCTGTAAAGGCCTTCAGATGCAGAAACTGAGGGAGTGCTGCTATGTAGCTCTCAAACCCCTCATGGAAGCCGATGTCCAAGGTGACACAGCTGCACGTGCAAATGAGCCATGACCTATGGCCTGACAGAGAGTGATAGGGGGAGAGTCACCTTTTTGTGGTGGTCTCTTTCAGCTATGCCATCTCACAGAAGTGTTAATCCAGGCATGTCCTTGTAAGTGTGTGTGTAGGCATGCAGGTGAGAGTGAAACAGTCCATTTGACATAGCCATGCCATACTTGGTCAGCTAATAAATTGAGTTTAGAAGTGTCACATTTTTGATGTTCCATTTCCTTCCATGGTGTCTACCAATGTAGAACTGATAAAGTGTGTTATCTGCCCTTAGAGATTGTATACAGTTCTTCTCACTGCTATTAGACCATTTATCCACATTATTATTATTGGATGATAATGTGGTAGGAATTAAGCAGTGCCTTGCTTAGAAGCAGTAGCTCTCGTCTCTTCTGTAAAAGAATAACTGTTTAGAGTGAATATTTTCCTCAAATAATCAGATTACTCATTTCTTCCCTGAAAAGATTTTTTGTATATTTTTAGTGGATAAGTCTGCCTTTTAATAAGTTTTAATGTTTTATTACCCCTTCCTCTTTTCATCATCATGCTGCAGTAGTGGGGCTGATTGTAGTATTGGTTCATTGGATATGTCATGAATTCTAAATTCCATAAATATGAATTGAAAAGAAAGTGTTTCTTCTTCCAAATCACTTTTTTGTGATGACTGTTACCCCCAATCGAATGGCTTCACAAGAGCTGTCTTAGTAATCTTTTAGATATTTTTTTGTGTGTTTGTGTATAATTTAGTCCATTTTCAACTTTTTAAACAAGCTACTTTTTAAGGTTAGTTTATTTTCTCCTTATTTAAGTTGTAAAGTAAGTTCTAAACAGAATTCTTGTCTTCCAGCCAGCATTCCTACCTAATCCTTTTATAAACTTCTTTAAATTGTGCCTTTGTTTCTTCTTCAAAGCTACCTGCGTTTTTCTGCTTGGCAGAAAAGCTAGCTTTATTTTGCCATTCAATTCTGTTTGTAACATACGCTCTTCAGAGCATTGCATTCTTTGTTCACTTAATGTTTAATCAGATTTCAGATATATTGGTCAAAGATGCTATTTTGGAGATGATAAGTAGCCTTTTTGCCTCCACTAGTCTAGTATTTTCTTTGTAGCACAATCATTCACATGTTCCCATCATTGGAAGCTCCTGTTTTTCAAAGCAGATAGATGTTTTGGGTACTGAAATATCACAGACCAGTAGTGATTAAATCGTATATTTAAGTTTCACGTAAGAACTTCCACAGCAGAAATAATAAAGAATAACGGTGATAGCAGTAGTGAGAAGAGGTTGCATGCTGCCAATAAGCAGTCTTTGGATCAGTTTCCTGACATGGTGATAAAAGGTGAGCAAAATTCTGCATTTCAGAGATTTGTTAGCAACATATACATGAAAAATCCCTATAATTATTTTTCTAAAAGGTGAAGACACTTTTTGTAATCAATATAACAAAAATTTTCACCTCTTTACCAACTTTCTTCAATGGTGTTATGAGTGTGAGTGTGGGTGAGTATTAAGAAAACATTAGAAGGCTCATGAATACTGACACTTCAAGATATATAAAAAAAGAGACTCCATACTTTCATGGCAAGACACTTTAAAAACAGAGTATTTAAAAATCTTTAGGTTAAACATGGGAAATAAACAGCAAGTCAATAGAAATAATATTAAATATGAACTTAAATGACTGGTGGAAGCCATTCAAGAAAAGTGCTGAGAATTATGATGTAAGCATTAAACTTCTGAATATAAGTGTGGGCTGATGCAAACCAACTCCTGTCTGTTCCCAGAACTTTCAGTTTTGAAAGATAAAGCACTGTTTTCAGTGAGGTGTGGAAATGAAGAGATGTTACATTCCATTCTTTTGGGTTGCAAATTATAATGATATAATTTCAGGAGTAATTGAGTTTTCCATCACACTAATTAAAACCTGAAATATAGATTAAGTGAAAGAAATCAGATTCTTTAGGGACCTGCAAGTTTATTATGTGTTACATTTATAGTCCAGTTCTTGTAAGTAGAGTCAGCTAAAGTTTGAGACGTGTGTTTTTGCTCTTGTGCCCTCTCTCTGCAGGACTTTATAACCTGGGAAATATTGGATCCAATTAAGGCACATTTAGTATTGGATTCTTTACAGTTTAGACATAAATTTGTTTGCAAATCCCACAGTGTTTAGGGGGAGCTTATTAATTGTGCCTTTGTAGAATATAGCAAGTATATATGAAGAATATTGCAAGTATATTTTAAAGCACAGTAATTCTTGAAGATGTGAAATAAGAGACAAGTTTGTAAACTGAAACCTGATGTGGATGAATAGTCTACAAAGATTAACTTAATGAGCCATCCATCCTAACTCTTCCTCTGTAGTTGGAAAGAGGAAGACAACAACCTTCCTAAATACAGTTTAAAAGTGAAGCCAGTTTATCCCTGCAGCCAACAGAAGGATCCCATGGTGACTGGCATAACCAAGCTGAATCTATTGGCCATTTTGAACAGTTACTCCTCCAAAATTCACTTATTGTCCTTGTAATTCTTGGCCATTTAAAAATATTTTTATAATAATTCTAGTAATTAAGAGAGAATTTTTAATGGCTCATACTGACATAGTAATATACATACATGTTATGGTAACATATATAACATATAAATCAGTGTGATACAATGCTCAAAATATACCTACATATTAAGAAAAGCAATATTTGACTATGCATTTATATATGTACAGCATAGGAATCTATACAACATATCCAGCAGACATGTTTGCATGCACATTGATTATTTAAATATTTTCCTGTAATAATCCCCAAAACAATTTGAATATGCGTAAGATACATTAAAAATATAATACAAATATTTCTATTTTACTTGCCATGCATTTCTCCAATCCTTAGGAAAATGATCTTCTGAACCATTTCGACTGTTACCCATGGGTGCCTTCTGCAAAGAACTGATAAGTGACAGAGACAACCTAATAGCCTGTTAATGAGCTCTTTCCCCAGTGGAACTTTAAGTCTGATTCAGGAGGGTCACTGCCAGCCAAGTATTGAATTATTAAGCATAGTAATTAAAACAGCCAAAGGCACCTATTTATAACATTTTGAACTTGGAGATTACCAGACAGACTTGAATAAATTGTACTTCTTTCTTAGTTTGCAGCGGAAGATAAAGAAAATTAATTGTTGTAGAGTTGTAAGATATTTAATTCAGACTAGGATAAGCGAGTTGATAGTTTGGTATTTTCAGTAACTCCAAGCAGCATTTCTGTTTTTCATTTATTAATCAAAGTAAAAAGAGAAGAGTAAGTTGGACCTTTTTTTTTTCAGTCTTTCCTGTTTCTAAAGTGACTTTAGCAATAGATCCTAAACAGTTGTTAACTGAAATGTTCAGATTGAAGTTTAGCATGTGTTTGTGTGTGCACACATTTTGCAGATTAACCAACATCACATGTCTCATGGAAGAAGCAGTAATGAGATGCAGGATGCTTAGTATCATTAAATTTAGGTGCAGACTGTAATTCCCCAAGTAGCTGAAAGAAAGGTTTCGGTTGCTTCAACCCCTGCCACTGTCCTTCGGGGCCTGTAGATCCTGTAAGACTGCTGCAAGCATTGAGCAGGTGAGCTGCTAAACTTATAGAATTAAGGACATTGGACTTTCATCAATTTTGAAATTTTGAAGATGTACTTTCGGCCAAGGAAGAAGTTCTAGAGTCAACTCATGAAGGAAAATCTCTACAGTTAATTTCTCTTTTTTTGTGAGCCTTATCTATCTGGTACATGTTCTAGAAATTAATTAATTAATTTGGAGAATTTAATGATTTAAGAAACGTTAGTGGAAGAAAATTAGGGATTTTAAAGAACATACTCCATTAACTGTTGTATAGGCCATTAATTTCCTTGGAGGTTTAATGAAGATTAATTACTTAATGTGCTTTGAAGATCCAAAGTTGTTATTTAAATGCCGAGTTATTACTACTTTTCAAGTGTTTCAGTTGTATAAAGTTTTATTGAGATATATATGCTTTTACCTGTATTTTTTTGTTTCAGTCAATCTTCCAAGGACAGAAAAATGAAACACACTCTGCATTTCAAATAATCATGCTTTTATATTGTTCACCAGGAACCTTATGACCTTTTATGCCGAGCTGCTTTCAAACTGGACAACACCCAGCATATAACAGTACCTGAGGGTTGTTGCAGGGCTGTGGGCTTCCCTTCATTGAACTTCATGAGGTTTCTGTCAGCCCATATTTCCAGATTGTTGAGATCTCTCTGGATGGCAGCATGACCCTCTGGCATATCCTCTCACTCTACCCTGTCATTCAGTTCATTAGTGAAGATGTTTAATGAGACTGGATCCAGTACTGACCTCTGGGGTACACTGCTAGTTACTGGCCTCCAGCGAGACTTTGTGCCACTGATCACCACCTCATGGGCCTAAGCATTCAGCCAGTTTTCAAATCACCTTGCTGTCTGCTCATGCAGCTGAGACTTCAACACTTTCTCTAGGTGGATCTTTATTAATTTCTTCATGACAAAACTTCACACTGAGACATGCAAAATACTCTTAGCATTTTGTTTATCTTTTCAGTCTTCTCCCTCCCAACAACTTTCAGAGCTGTAGTCTAAATACAGTTCATCTCTACAACTTACTGGTGGTTTCTCATTAGGTGAGGAAAAAAACTATTCTGAACCAAGCATTTTTCATTTCCTTATTCCCAGCAAAGGAGGAAGTTGGCACCTTTATTACATATAATCGTGAATTTCCATTAGATACTTCCAACTCTTAGAACTGTTTAACAGTAATGAAAAAGAGTGAAGCAGTGTTTTGGAATGAACTATCCAAGAAAGACTGCATCAACCTCTTATTTATTAAAAGACTGTATAAAACTCTTATTTATAAATTTTTTTTTCTTTCATTGCCATCCTTTGCCTTTTGCTAGAAATTCAGTATATCTCCTTTAATAATGAACTGATTCCAGCGAACATCCTGAAACAGTTATTAATCTACCTAACCATTAATGCATAATTGCATGTGGCCCTACTTATATTTAGCTGTTGAATACACAGGTATGGTAACATCTAAGCATTCTTTTTAATACCAAAGTGTAATCATGAGAAATATTCTAAAAAAAAAAAAATATTAAAATTACCAATGATGAAATTAACAATTTATGAAGAAAGGTCCTGTCAAGAATTCAGGCAGTATACGGCAGAGGATCTGCTATATGCCCCCAGCTGACTGCCTGTCCAGTATCATTTGTAAGGTCAGCATGTAAAAATAAGACTTTTTAGTATGGCATTTGTTATTGCTTTTGACTCTGCACTGAGAGCTAAGCTATATTTTGTGTCCTTGAATTATGTCTGCTGAAGAATAAATCAGTAAATAAAGAAGTTCAAACCAGGGCTGAAGCATTGTATACTTCTCATTAAAAAAAAAAAAAAAAAATTATGAAGCATTTAATATAGTCACTTTCCACAATCATTCTGCTGACCCAAAACTTTAAGACGCAATAGAGAGGTAAGATATAGCTTATGCACATGGCTGTCTCAATACTAATAGTATGCTAATAGTGGCATTTACTTGTATTATATTGAACGTTTCCCTTTGGTTTGGCTTTACAACAACATATATGTTTTCAAGTGTTATAGGAAAGTCTATATCAAGCAAGAAAATGATAGAAGTTGAGATTCTAGTTGTGATAAAGATGCAGCTCCCAAAGATGCCAAGGAAATAATTGTGTGAGCTGCCATATCCTATTGGTAAAGCAATTTTCATATTTTTAAGAGATAATTTTTAGTTAAGAATTGAATCTGACAGATCAAGTTGCTTTATGAATCCTTAAAATATATTTATTCATTTGATTGTTCATGGTGTGCAACACACACTATTGATTCACAGCAGAAAATGCTTAGGTTGGTTTTTGTTCTATTACTATGACTGATTGCATTTCCCTAAGTCAGTTCTAATATCTGAACTTTATACTATAGGTTAATGAGGTTTTAAAAAAAATAATCTTGGCCTCTCAAGAAAATAAAACCATTGCATCAGCATCCAGTTCTGCAGCATGACAGAGAAATGCTGAATATATTTACACTTAAGATGTTATCAGCCTGTTGATGAAAAAGAAAAGAACTTTAAAAGGGCTTTCTCACTTGTGTGTTTCCGATAGAAGCTACATTTTCATCTGTCGTTTTTTAGAAAGCAGCATTCAAATTTTGCAGCAGTTTGCCATCTGCTCACACTTATGCCCACTGTTTTGATTACAAAATGTTCAACATTTGTTTTCAGACAGAAAGACTCTGGGTCACTTCTAAAGAAAAAAAAAAAAGAAATGACTGAAATGGTAGAGCAGAAATGTAGCTAATATCATATCCAAATAAACATTCATCAGACAATGGTACCATGTTCTATTGAAATATTGAGGATTTCTATTTTTCCTCATTTTTAAAATGGAAATTTAGTTTAGATCCTATGATGACTTTGTAAATGTTGTCATGCAGAATATTCATAAACAGGTCAGAAACCAGCCTCTCTTTCTCCCGTTAGTTTACCAGTGATAGTGTTTCATGGAGGTTTTTCTCCTTGCCTCACCACTGAGTGCATTCTGCAGCCTATGAGAGGTGCCTGTGGCACCTGTACCTACCTCAACAGGCTGGAGAAAGGCAGATGAGAAAATCATGAGTTTTAGTAAAAGTCCTGTCCTTGGGGAGGAATAACCTCACGCACCAATACAAACTGGTGGCCAACTGTCTGGAAACAACTTTGTCTCAGGCAGCCTGGTCTAGCTGGCCTTTACTGAGTAGAGGTCATTGGGATAGATGATCTCTAGATGTCCCTTCCAAATCTAGATATTCTGTGAGTCTGTAAAATGATTTTTATATAAATGCATATATGCTATATGTCTATGTATGTGTGTGAATTCGTTCACATCATTCCTACTCCTCTACTAAACTAATGTGTCTTCTGTGTCAAGGGTATGTGGACTAGCCTGATGCTAATATTTAACGGTATTTCCCCTTGTGATTCAGTTATGAAAACCTCATCGGGCAAGCTTGCATTTGTCTCAGGCTTTTAAACCATAGAAACAGGAGCTGGAGGGTCTTCACGAGGTTCAAAAGAGGCCAGGGCTTCAGCTGTGCCTGTGCCAAAATCAGCTACTGATTAAGTTTTCTGAGAGTTTGGCTTGAATCTCACACTGCGGCTAGAAAGAGACAGGACCCCAACTCAAACTTCAGTTTTAAATTTCTCTCTTCTCTGCAAACTGAAATTTAGATGACTACTGTGCTTTGAACTCCTTTAATTTGTTCTGGCAAGAAAACCGTTCAGAGACATCAGGGTTAGCCCTGGATCAGCCAAAGAGAGATCTTTCAGAAAATAAGAACACTAAAATATAGACCTCAGTTCTGTAATTCACTCTGGACAGACACAATGATGCATCAGCATGGAACTAAGACTAAAATGAGGCACAGGCTCAGAAAAAGTAAAATATAAAAAAAGACAAAGCTTATGGATGTTATTACACAAGTCACATTGACATGAGTAGATTTTAAAAATGCCTGACTTGTTCATTCCTATAGTCCAGCACATACCAAAATAAGGCGACGTTCCACCTTCGGTCTATACTTTAGAAATTTGAACTAAAAATATAAAGTCAGTCAACAAGAGAAAGGTTTAATTTGATCTGAACAAAAGTGCATTTTGCTTATAATGACAGTGTGCTGTGTTTTCTTTCATGATAGTTAATACTATCAGTACTTAAAGTTGAAATTAAACTCTCAGAAGACCTGTCAGGTTTCTTTTCTCCCTCTCATATAGCACAATTTGGACGTGTCCTGATAAAGAAAAGGTTTCATTTCTTTAGGCATAAGAAAGGAGGATCACAATCCTCTTTTGACAATCAGGCAAGGTTTCTTAATGTTCTGGACTAGAATCCTTAATTATATCCTCAACATTTCTGTCTTCCATAGGCTAAGAAAATTGGGGCTGTTCAGTCTGGAGAAGAGCAGGAGAGAGGCCTCTGAGTGGAGACCTCATACCAGCCTTCCAGTATCTGAAGCGGGCCTACAAGGATGCCAGAGAGCAACAGAGCCCTGAGTGATGTGATCTAGCATGAGGTGTCCTTCCCATGGCAAGGGGGTTGGAACTAAATGTTCTTAAGGTCCTTTCTAGCCCTAACCATTCTATGATTCTATGATTCTATAATACAGTGGATTCCTCCTTGTTGGGACAGTATTTTTCATCTCTTATTTTCATCTCTACTTGACCAATGATCAGGCATTTTTTGCCCTTAAAATTTTTAATTTACTCTCTAGTCTAGCAAATCTGTTAGCCTCTAAAGCTATAAGAAAATATATTCAGTCCTATGTTTCAAGATGCACAACCTTAATCTTTAATAAAGCAGGTATTGTTTCTTTGTTTCCTTGTTATTTGTAAAAACAATTCAGTGGGAAAAAAAAATATTTGGCTGAATATTTTTCCATCCTTTCCTGCAGAGATATAATGTTTCCAGGTTTCACTGATTTAGCCTGTTGTACAGATGACAGGGGAGAGACATTCAGTGGTTAAGTCAGTAAGGCTGAAGAAACAGTACAGTATTTCTGGAAAAAAAAAAAAAGCATAAAGGCTTTTTAGTATGTAAAAATTCCTCTAAACATTTCCAGAAAATATTAGCAATCATATGCAAGGCTAATGAGAGCCATTCTCTTCTTATCTGACTACAGAACAAACAGCAATAGAAAGCTTCATTGAATATTTGATAGAATTTCTTAATAAAATAGTCTTTTCCCAACGCACATTTGATCATCCAGGTACTTCCTCAAATTCATTTTTCTTTCTACAATGTTTCTGTTTTGAAAAGAATTTTTTATATTTATTGACAATGCGGTCTGATTACCTTCCTAATCCTCTTTCTTAGTATTTCTTCTTCTTTGACATTGTCACTGAAAGCTGCTCAAAACGTAACTCTGAAAACCGTATTTTTACTCAAGTAATCGCATACAATTCTATGTTCTTAAAAAATTAACAAAAGATGTTAAATCCCTTCTAGCTAGCTACTAAAAATCATGGCATATTTGAATTGTTCTCTAGCTCATGCATACACAGAACAAACTTTGGATGTAAAGCTCTCTGGATATGAAGCTCTGAAGAAATTAGACTGCAGCACAGCTGTTTCATGGAGGGGGGTGGTGGAGAAGTGTCATTTTAAGAAATGTTTATTTCCAATATTTCCAGCCTCATAGCATACACATAAAACATACTGCAGTACATCCTGCTTTAGAGCTGTGCAATAAAAGTAACAAAATGAACAGCATAATGTACGGTGAAATTACTGCGTTATGAAATCTGTGAAAATACATATATACAATAGCACAAATTTTTATTTTTGTCTTTTATAACATACCTGTACACACAGCTATATCAAAATTTGCAAGTAGGTGAATTTAATATATTTACATTGACTTTTCAGTAGAAGTTCAAAGATCCAAACAGGTAAGGAAACATTGCAAGGACATTAGTACATATATTCTTCTTTGTTCCACTTTCCTGCAGTATGAATATTTGGTGAATGTTTACTCATTTCTTGTTCTTATTTTAACTTTAGATGAGGTGGTCCTGCTTACCGACCATTTAAAAAAGTCTGAACCCTCTACGTAGCTACCAGAAAAAGAAATATGCTTTTGTCTGTCAAATAGTGTGTAGACTTCTGCATGTGCTTTATTGTTGTTTGGTTTTGGGGTTTGTTTGCACAAAGTAAAGGAATATGTTTTGAAATCTACAGCCCACAAAATTCCTCAGTTCAACTCTGAAGATGATGAGAGGTTTCTTTTCCCCATACCAGTCGTCAGATTTATAAAAATAGTGCCTTAATGTCAATTTACTTTTCCATAATAAAGAATAGTTCAAAGGCACAGCCCTACCTAATTGTTTTTTTAAAAAAGGTTTACCAGATTTAGCTTAACCACAGTATCCTATAGTGCATCTGCATTGAAAGACCACTAGCCCCGTAGAGAAGACTATGTTATTTCACTATGTTGTTAAAATCTACTGCACACTACACTGGAAAAGTTAAAATCAGGAGCTGATAAAATCAAGTTGACAGAAAAACTTCTGCCACTACAATTTCCATACTGGCTTGGACTGAATGGCAGTAAAAATAATTTTAAATTACTTCGTTCCTGTAAGGAGATTGCAAACTTAAAATTCCTGGCAAAATATAATAACCAAAGTTATATAATGCAGACATGTAATGTAAAACTTGTGAGTTACTTTGCCATGGAAGAAAAAATATTTGTGCTGAAGGTAGTGAGAGGTGCTCATATCATGACAGAAAAATATGGTAAGGCTGAAAAACAGATTTTTAAAACTATGAATTATCAAGTGATTAAATTTACAGGTTAAATATAAACCCCTTGAAAGCAAAGAATGTTGAACAACAAATGCATTTGATAGATCTTTTCCTAATCCAAAAGTAAGAAAACTGGCTAATTTTAAGATCCTTTACTGGAAGCTCATATAGCAATTGAGAAAGATGGAAGCCTGAAAATGATGAAGGCAATGGATTTCTTGAAAATTTGATCTTTGCTGGCAATATTTTAAATACTAAGAAATGTTAGAAACTAATATTCATTTAATGTCTGCAGTTCATGAGCACATTCATTAGGTAGAAATATTTTGATTAAGAAAAATACGGACTTATACAATAGCAGATAATGGATGAAATTACAAAATCCAAAGTTTAGCTTGTATTTGAAAGGAAGAATTAGCAGAAATGAATCTCTCCCACGTATCAAGGATATATCAATGACAGAATAAGTAGTATCACTATATTATGGTTGGGAACTGTGATCAAGTCATATTTTTAGAGAGTAATAACTTCTTCAGTTGATGCTGCTCATACTATCTGTTCCCATATAATAGTTTCCTTATTGTTTCCATTCTTGAATATCTTGATATTCTTGAATATTCTTTATATCTTGAATCGGTTTGATGTTCTTAATAGTCCCACTGGGCACTTCTATACAGTTAAACATTTATACTCATTCTTAACAGTAAGATAGTACTGAAATTCCACTTTTTACAATAACAATTCAGAATCCTTAAAAGTGCAGAACCTAACTGAAAGTCTGCTGAATAAATACAGACCTAATCTGTTTAATACTTTGGTGAACTAAAACCCCAACTTCTATTAGAATAGAGCACCGACAAGGCATCAAGTGCCATTTGGTCCATTTCGGAGTGAGTAGTCTTCCATCACCTTATGGTCCTTCAATGGCAACCATATGTATAGTTGAGTCCTTCATATGAACTGCAGATCTTATTTCATTGAACATTTCAAAGTGTACCATCTTCAAGTTTACTTAATAAAACTCCCCAGTTAAACATTGTCCTGGCTTTGTCTGGGATAGAGTTAATTTTCTTCCTGATAGCAGGTACAGTGCTGTGTTTTGCTTTTAGTCTGAGAATAATGCTGATAGCATGCCAATGTTTTAGCTGTTGCTCAGTAGCACTTACCCTGATCAAGGACTTTTCAGTTACTCAAGCCCTGCCAGTGTGGAGGGACACAAGAAGCCAGGACAGAGCAGAGGCAGAACACCTGACCCAAACTAGCTGAAGGGATATTCCATACTATAGAACATCATGCCCGGTATATAAACTGGCAGGAGATACGTGGAAGGCATCGATCACTGCTCCAGGTGGGCTGGGTTTGCTTCAGCAGGTGGCAAGCAATTGTACTGTGCATCACTTGTGTTTATTATTGTTTTTTCCTTTCTCTCTTAATTTTATATCTCTTTCCTTGTTATTTCCATTATTATTAACAGTTTATTGTACTTTAGTTATTAAATTGTTCTTATTTCAACCCACACATCTTACATTCTTCCAATTCTCCCCATTCCAATTCTCCGCCCCATTCTGCTGGGAAGGGTGGAAGAGGAGGGTAAGTAAGCAGCTACATTGTACTGAGTTACTGGCTGGGATTAAAACATGACAAGCATACAGCAAGCCTTTCATTTAAATAAGTCTATTTTGGAGGCTTTGAGAAGAAGTGAATGCACTTTCTGTAAGGAGGAACACACGCTAGATTGAAACATAGTTTTCAATTGAGCAATAGCCAATCCCTGTGAAATTTCATCCAAAATCATTTGTTTACAGAACAAGTCCAGCAGTACTGTAACGGAAGGGGAAAAGGAAAGACATTGCTGGGAAGTTTTGAGAGCAGGCTGCTCTAGGTTGCAAAGTTTGGTTAGCCATATAAAAGTTAAATTTTGTTTCCCTGTATTAGGTTCAATATTCCAAGGTTATACTGTCCTGGGTTCAGCAGTAGCAGTAATTTTTCTCCTTGGTAACTGGTGCAGCGCTGTGTTTTGACTTTTGGCCTGGGAACAGAGCTCATAACACAAATGTCTTAGTCTGACCAAGGACTTTCTGAGCCTCATGCTCTGCCAAGGAGGAGGGGAGGCCAGGAGGAAGCAGAGACAGGACACCTGACCCAAACTAACCAAAGAGGTATTCCATATCACAGCACGTCATGCCCAGGATGTAACAGAGAGTTACCTGGGAGGGCTAGTACACAGCAGGGTTGGGCGAGGTATTGGTTGGTGCTCAGTTGGGTGTGGGGGGGAAGTTATCGGTTGGCTGGTGGTGAGGTGTTGTATTATTTCTTGTTATTTCCTTTATAATTATTATTATTGGTGGTAGCAGCAGTGGTTTGTGTTATACCTTAGTTACAAAACTGTTCTTATCTCAACCCTTGGGAGTTGCATTCTTTTCAAGTCTCCGTCCCTCTGGGAGTAGGGGGAGGGCAAGATGGGGGGGGAGTGAGTGGATGGGCTGTGTGGCTGGGTTTAAAGCACGACATTATACAATGAAAATACTATCTTTACATCTATTATTGGTGTTAATAATACCAGTAGGGACCTGTCTTGTTGAACATCTTTGTCAGTGACATGGACAGTGGGATTGAGTGCGCCCTCAGCAAGTTTGCTGATTACACCAAGCTCTGTGGTTTGGTTGTTTCGCTGGAGGGAAGGGATGCCATCCAGAGGGACCTTGACACGCTTGTGAGGTGGGCTGATGCCAACCTTATGAAGTTCAACCATGCCAAGTGCAGGGTCCTACACCTGGGTTGGAGCAATCCCAGGCACAGCTACAGGTTGGGCAGAGAAGAGATTCAGAGCAGCCCTGCAGAGAAGGACTTGGGGGTGCTGGTCGATGAGAAAATGAACATGAGCCGGCTGCAGTGTGCGTTCGCAGCCCAGAAAGCCAACCGTATCCTGGGCTGCATCAAAAGGAGTGTGACCAGCAGGTTGAAGGAGGTGATCCTGCCCCTCTACTCTGCTCTTGTGAGACCTCATCTGGAGTATTGTGTGCAGTTCTGGTGTCCTCAACATAAAAAGGACATGGAACTGTTGGAACAAGTCCAGAGGAGGGCCACGAGGATGATCAGGGACTGGAGCACCTCCCGTATGAAGACAGGCTGAGGAAGTTGGGGCAGTTCAGCCTGGAGAAGAGAAAGCTGTGTGGAGACCTCATAGCAGCCTTCCAGGGTGAAAGTGGCCTGAAGAAGGCCTATAAGGATGCTGGGGAGGGACTCTTTACCTTAGAGACTGTAGTGATAGGACAAGGGGCAATGGGTTAAAACTTAAACAGGGGAAGTTTAGGTTGGGTATAAGCAAGAAATTCTTTACTGTGAGGGTGGTGAGGCACTGGAATGGGTTGCCCAGGGAGGCTGTGAGTGCTCCATCCCTGGTGGTGTTCAAGGCCAGGTTGGACGAAGCCTTGGGTGACATGATTTAGTGCGAGGTGTCCCTGCCCATGGCAGGGGGGTTGGAACTAGATGATCTTGAGGTCCTTTCCAACCCTAACTATTCTATGATTCTATGATTCTATGATTCTATGATATGGTATGGAACATTCCTTTGGTGAGTTGGAGTCAGCTGTTACGGCCATGTGCCTTCCCTACTTCTTCTGCATCCTCAACCTACTCATTGGTGGCGCAGTGTGAGAAGCAAGGACTTGACATTGTGTAAGTACTGCCCAGCAGTAATGAAAACATCCCTGTTTTATCATAGAATAATTAGGGTTGGAAAGGACATTAAGATCATCAAGTTCCAACCCCCCTGCCATGGGCTGGGACACCTCACACTAAGCCATGCCACCCAAGGCTCTGTTCAACCTGGGCTTGAACACCACCAGGGATGGAGCATTCACAATTTCCTTGTGCAACCCATTCCAGAGCCTCACCACCCTCACAGTAAAGAACTTCTTCCTTACATCCAATCTAAACTTCCCCTGTTTAAGTTTTAACCTATTACCCCTTGTTCTATCACTACAGTCTCTAAGGTAAAGAGTCCCTCCCCAGCATCCTTATAGTCCCCCTTCAGATACTGGAAGGCTGCTATGAGGTCTCCACGCAGCCTTCTCTTCTCCAGGCTGAACAGCCCCAACTCTCTCAGCCTTTCTTCATGCTGTTTTCACCGCAAATCCAAAACACAGACCCATATAAACTACCATGAAGAAATTAAACACTGTCCCAGCCAAAACAAGTACAAATGCATAAGGCATTTTTTGATATATACTATTATCATGAACATAGCTATATAGCAGGAAAACCATTTCTCAACAGCTGTAAAATTCAAGTTCTAATCTTAAGTGCCTACCTGGGAATATCAAAGAAAAATATGCTGGAAGTAATTTCGAAATGAAATAACAGTTACTTGTGGAGACTAGGTTTCAATAGTTTCAAACTCTAAAAAAAAAATCTTCAAGCTCAACTAACCACAAGAATCAGAAAAGAATTTTATAGTGAATCTTGGACTCAGCTTTGGGTGATCATAGTCTCACAGAATGGTTTAGATGAAGGGACCTTTTAGAGGTTATTTAGTCCAACCCTCTACCTCTGAATTCCATACAGTTCACATGGGCCTATCTCTCAAGCCTGTCAAGGTCCTTCTGGATAACATGCCTTCCCTCTAGAGAAACAACAGCATCACTCAGCTTGGTTTCATTTGGGTACATTTTCTTTCATTTTCCTTTTCTTACCAACATACCTGTAGAAGCCCTTCTTTTTATTCTTTCCATTCCTTGAAAAATTCAGTTGCAACCTTTCCTTAGCTTTCTAGATGCCATCCTTACACACCCAGGCAGTGTTCCTATATTCCTACCAGGATACATGTCCTTGCTTCCACTGCTATAACATTTTTGTTTGACCAGGATACATACTGATCTCCTGCCACCTTTGCCTGATTTCTCACACATGTGAATTGAGTGCTTCTGTGCTCTAAGGAACTGTCAGCTGCAGTTCTGCTCCTTTACCCTGAGAGCAGTTTCCCAGGGGTCCCATTTACTAATTCCTTAAAAACATCTAAAATTCAGGTTCTTGATATAACTTTTGATATATGAACCTGAAATTGCTCTCACTTTTGGATATACTACTATAAAATGATAGAGTGTCCTTTCAGGCAAACAGTTGTGTTTAAACAGACCAAAATATTGGCTGCTGATGCCTGTAAGTAACTTCAAACATACAATTCAGACATGAACAGCATGTATTGTATATTCCAGAAGTAAGAATGTTAAGATTTCGAAGATAAGAGAAAAAGAAAGGTGCTTCCATTCTAATTAAATTGCTTGAAGGTCTGAACAAGGAAAAGTAGATGACTTATGAGTTCTAAATGCTTGCTTCCCCCCCCCCCCCCGCCCTTAGTGTATCAGTTAACAATCACTTTCCACTTTAACTGTTTTTAAAAAGATGTGCTTAACTCTGCATTTTGATTGGTTTTTGGTTTTGTTTAAGAGTAACTTGTTAGATATTAAACTTTCAGTCTGAAGGGCAAGGCAAACTATTTGAAAAACTGAAAAAAAAAATCGCATCTATATTTAAAAGCAAAAAAGTTTCAGACTTTTCACTAATGGTACAAAAGTTCAGAATATCTAAGCTATTCTAACCAGTTAAAAAAACCTGACAGATGAACAAAAGATACAAGAAAAGGGATTTTTAAGCAGTCTTTTATATACTACCAATTTCTGGCATTTTGCCTACAAGGACACACAAGAAACACAGAGTTAATAAAAAGCCCTGCATGCCAATACATATTCTTTTCTGACTCATTTGCTGTCACTGTGGTATTGGTGGCAGTTTCTCCTTTTGTTTTGCTTCGTGTCTTTTTTTTTTTTTTTTAACTGGCTATGAGAGAAATCCTAACAAAATAACCTTAGTTATACAGATCTCACACTTAACAGTCTTGTTCCTCAAGCACAGTAGCTATGTGACAAGCAAACTCATGGCTTTTTACTGATTGTAATATTTATTCCTCACCTTGCACTTTTATTTAACTGATATAATACTGTGTGTCAACACAGAGAGGAGGAACTGCAGAGAGAAAAAGAAAAGGTGGCGTGTGGGATTGAGTCTAGACACTGTTAATGTCATGGTAATTTGATGTTATAGACAAGGAAAGAGCTGAGGAAGTTGCTTAAGTTGCATATATTCATAATGCTTATCCTTATAATTAGGATAATTCTTATAATTATCCCTATTATTCAAAACTTATGGGGTTAAAGTATACTCTAGAAACCAAAAAGATCACCTCTGGTGATAGTGATTTCGTAATGTTTAATATTAAACTGCATAGGACAGCAACAAGTAGAGGATGCTAAATTAACTCACATCCATCTTTGCAATGAGAAATAAATGGATGAATCTGGGTGATTAATGTTTTTTCCTGATAGAGGATGAGTGGTTTAACTGGGTTTGATGATGCTTTGTAGCTGTGAGTTCTTTGGCAGGGTATGTAAGAAATGGTCTGGTATTAACCACTGGGGAAATTGAAGAACAGTTCTCTTCTGCAGTATCACTGGCAATTCAAAAAGATGTATTCAATAATGGCTACTCTGATCAAGAATGCACTTAATCATGTAGTAAGTGAAATACTTTCTGCTTTAATGAGCTGTATGGTATGGAGAAGATACAAATTTGAGCTCATACCTTATAACTGAGCTAATCCTTACTATGGAAAATATACTTCCTGTATATCTGGAGTAATTTCAAGGGTGAAAGAACATATTTACTACTGCTTTTCCTATAACACGTGTTATTTATACACAGATCTGTGTGAGATTAAACTTCCTGTCTCTTGGAGCTTTCTGATTCAGTGTCTAACCATGTCAACATTCCTATTTTAGGATTAGATAAATTGTGAGTATAACATTAATTTTGAGAAATATAGTTTTGATTCTAGTAGGAACTGATGAAGAACAGTCATGCTAGTAACTCCAGGCAAGAGCCTCTAGGTCTGTTCTTGTTAAAACTTTTGTTGCTGTGCTTGACGGAAATGTTCCAAGTCTGATTTTCCCCCTGCTAGATGTTCGTGGCTTAGTTGGCAGCTTTGGAAATCAAAAGTAATTTTCTACAATCCACATTCATGTAAGTACTCATAAAATATGCTGATGTAGAAGGGGCTGGGGTTTCTTTCTTCACACATTTTGGTGTGAACTAACAGAAATTAATGTCAGCTTTTATAGCTGGTGTGAGTCAGAGTTTAGAGACAGCAATAATGCAGAATCAGGAGTGTGAAAGCTGTGGAGTGTGCAAATAGGCAATATTATTTTTGTACTTGGCAGATTCAAGAAGTGCTGCAAATTCCCTCTTTCTTCTCCTGTTGGAAATCTTTACTATCTCCTCTCACTCCTGTCCTGCATTTTTGTCATTTTCCATGTCCTTAATGGTTACATAGAAATGAATCAGTATACCTGTTTCAGGAACAACAACCAAATCTTGTTATCTGTGAACCACTAATACAAGCTGCAGATATAGGGATAGTTTCTGATAAGCTTTTTGAGTTCTGCTGTAACACATAACAAATCTCTCCAATTTGGAGTTCAGTAACATAAGACTGCTATTTATTCTTAGCAGCAAGTCTATTTAGTATTAGTTTGAGGCCCTATAAGATCAGAGCTTTTGCAGCTGGACAGTGACCTGCATCAGTTTTCCTTGGGCTGGGATGTTTCCCTGGGCTTGCAGAGTCTCATGTCCCACCTTGCCCAAAGGAGCAATGAGAAACTACTGGGAAGGCGGCCCATGGGGCTCTTAGAATGGCTCCTTCCTTGGATCAGATCCAGCCCTTTGGCCATGCTGACTGCTGGCCAAGGGTGCAGGAGAGGAGATGGGACAGGCAGAGCCAAGAGGGTCAGGTCAGAGCAGGGGCAGCGTGGGCAGGCTACAGCATGGGCAAGGAAGGCCAGCCTCTTCCTCCTCTCAGGCTTCAGCTCTGGTGGGGCAGTGAGAGCATCTGCCTTCACCAGCCCATTCACCATGGCCACAAACGCCAGCGAAAGGCCCTCTCTGGAAGAAACCCTCCTCTTTCCCTGGGGGCTCAGAGATGGGGTCCGGCAGCTTCTTAACCTCCAGTCTGCCATTCCCAGGAATGATCTTCCTCTGGCCTTGCTTCTCCTTGCTAGTTTTGAACTCACTGTCAGACTTCAGAACAGCATAGAAACTGCTTGTCTGTATAAATGAATGTAATTGTATGGGAAAATTGTGTTCATACAGGTCTTCAAAGAACAGGGCATGTGCTATCCTACAAATATTTATCAAAATAAATGGGAAATTTTCACATTAAATAATCGTATATTGTTGTTGCTTTTTTTTTTTTTTAAGCTTGAATGGGGGAGAGGGGGATAGTAGAATATCTAATAAAATATAACAAGCACCTATATAACAAAAGAGAAGTCTATAAATACCAATATTGCAGCTATGACCTGTTGATAGTACCATATTAAATAGAAACAAAGATAGTTGGCAATTTAAGGCAACCACCCCCAAAAAATTACATAAAGTATTTTCATTATACCTGAAAGTTGCAATTTGCTAATAACAGATGCTACTTGCCATCTTCCAGTAAACAGTCCAAGAAAACTATTTTTATATATAATACCAAGAGAAAGTATCCTTGGTACCTCTGATTGTGAGAGGAGTACACCTCCAGTGAGTGCTTAAAAAAACTTGTATGTTTACTTAAGCAATGTAGGACTGGTGAAAAGGGCAAAGTCTGCTCAGTGAACAGGAATGTTAACTATGGCCAAAAATGAAAAAGTCCTGTAGCCAAAAAAGAAGCCACTGACTCCTGAAAATTAGTATTCTAGGATGGTGTAACTCACAATAGATTAAGTGACTGTATCACCAGACACAGTTTTACCTAAGTATATGAGCAATGTGAACACCAAGGGGTCAAAGACAGGTGTAGTGTGCCACACATTGCATCAGCCAATAACTTACTGTTAAAATATGTACTTTATTTTAAATATAAGCATACTTAATACATATCAAAACAAGCACAAAAAAAATCCTTGGGTAAATGTAAGTAAAAATCTAAAAATCTTCATGAGAATTTCCAGTGCTGCTAGGCAGCAAAGCGCAAGTTTATGTTCCATTTTCCGCTTACCTTTTTTCCTTTCTCACTTTCCCCAGAAGAAACATTTTCAGAATTCACTGTATGCACTTCAGTTTTCACCAGGAAGTTTTAATTTAAAGGCTTGTAAGGCAGTGAGGGACTGAAATCTTTCCTTTAAACTCTGCTATACGAAGCTCTGCCTGGAGGGCAGTTTTTCATGACAGCTTTTCTGGTGAAATGTACAGAGTTAAGGAAAAAAAACCACCACCATAAAAAAAAAATAATTTGTATTCTCTACCTTGTCCCTTTCTTCTTTCTCCTGTTCCTTTCCATTCTTCCTAAAATTTTGGCACTTTGGGTCGGTTTTCTTTTTTTTACCAAAAGTTTAATCCACTACATTGAAAATAAACCCCAACAACATAGCAGGAAATGGCCATGTAAATATCAAATTATCTATTATTGAAAATATCTAAATAGCTATTAATTTATAAAATGTATCAATGGTTCTGATAAAATAGGAATTGATCATTTTTTCAGATCATTCTATTTTTTTACCTGAAGCCCTGTTAATTGATTGTTCCTGAAAAAATCTAAGCTGAAGAGAGACTTATGCACTGTCTATTTATCAATTAGATATTTCCTAAAACAGATGTAATAACTTATCTGTGTTTAACTTAATAGTGGCAAGTCTAAAGACAAGTAATTTACTCAAAGATGGTGCTTACCCAAGGTTATTGCTAGGCATGAACAAAGAAATATTCACTAAATAATTTACTTTTTCCCTTGCTTCTGTATATGGAATATATTTAAGATGGTTTTTACTAATCACAATATTTTGTTATTCAAATATAATCTCCAGTCATCAAAGGCTAAAGACTTATGGTATGCTCCGGAGAACAATATGCTCAAAGTAGACTTTTCTAAAGAGTTCTTTAAAAATGAACTCTCTAGTTGTGGGTGATCATACACATCAGGCCATCAGGCAACGTAGGCATGTAGTAACTGTGAATCATGGCATCTTTGGAAAACTAGAATTAAGGAACAGGGGGCATTTCAGTTGAGAATTGTCAGATCTTTTGTTTGTGGACAGCATTGGTCTTAAAGCAGGCATCATTAAGGGGTTTATGCTATTTGCTAGCTGGGTAACCATATATTTCCTTTATTTTCTCTTGCTACAGCTGGTAAATACAAGAGTCAGATCTTAACCAAAGAGGAAATATAATACGAGGAAATAATTACCAAAGCATTTGCAAGCTTTTGAGATGTTAATACCACTCAGTATACATTAATTAAAAAAAAAAAAAGTACCATATTTTGGAGCTACTAACCTGCACTATATAGGAATACATTGACAAATTTTTTAATTTCAGGAAAAAAAAAAATCCGTGTTTTCTTAGTGAACAGCTTATTTTAATTTTCAAAGTATACAAGAGTCAGCTTTTGAGACAAATGCATTTCTAATGTGTTGATAGAAAAATCCAAAGCAGAGAAATTAATTTATACTGTTTTTATTAATAGTTCTTAGGAGTAGCTTTTATCTTTTAAAACTATTTAATTCTAATATGCATATTAAAAGAAAAACTTTCTTTGATTTTAAATGGATTAGCCCATCTTTGTTCTTTTTTCGTCCAAAAAACCCTACTGCTAACCCAAATTACTTAGTTACAAAGTCACTCCCCCTTGAAATTAAAGCTTTAGTAGCTTTTATATATTCACATTTCAAATTAAAACATTTACTTTTATTGCCGCTGATTAGATTCAGAGATATGCCTTTGAGTGATCGAAAAATGTGCAGATATTAAAAAAAACAAAACAAAACAAAAAGTTGAAGCAACAGGACTTTTAAAAAGTCTCTTAACATTTCAGGCTTTTTTTTCAGTGATGTGCTGCCCGAGAAGTCCATTGAAGTACTATAGAAACATCAGCATAACCCATATTGTACCCCAGGGAGCTTTGGAATTGTTCTGTGTTCAGCTATACACATTTTCTTTTAATCAGAAACCTACCATGCCAAGAGCAGTGGAAATGGAGTATCTTGTTCCCCAAAATGATATTTGGTAACATCCCCTAAAGGCATGAAAACAAAAAAAGTGTTAAGCTTTATTGGGGTTTTGATGTGATCTGTGATACAACACAATAAACAGGTATGAAATGCAAAGGCACATTGCCTTCTACATTAGCAAGAAATATAGAATCATAGAATCATAGAATAGTTAGGGTTGGAAAGGACCTTAAGATCATCTAGTTCCAACCCCCCTGCCATGGGCTGGGACACCTCACGCTAGACCATGTCATCCAAGGCTCTGTCCAGCCTGACCCTGAACATCGCCAGGGATGGAGGATTCACAACTTCCTTAGGCAACCCATTCCAGTGCCTCACCACTCCTACAGTAAAGAACTTCTCCGTTATATCCTGTTTAAACTTCCCCTGTTTAAGTTTTAACCCATTACCCTTTGTCCTGTCACTACAGTCCCTAATGAAGAGTCCCTCCCCAGCATACCTATAGCCCCCTTCAGATACTGGAAGGCTGCTATGAGGTCTCCACGCAGCCTTCTCTTCTCCAAGCTGAACAGCCCCAACTTTCTTAGCCTATCTTCATACAGGAGGGGCTCCAGTCCCCTGATCATCCTCATGGCCCGCCTCTGGACTTGATACAGTAGCAGTAGGCAAATAGAGCAAAGCAGCTGGTCCTGAGGATCTGATATCCACACTATTTGTAGTTCAGGGCTTTGCTTCATGCTGCTTCTAGTCTGCTCCTAGAACAGGAACAGTCTGTTCCAAGAACAGGAACATTCTTGATCCAAATATCTTACCTTGCAAGGAGCAAATAATAAAATGTACTTCTGTCTTCTCACCTTACATAAATGTAATGTGTGATGAGCTGAATTTTTTAATTTTAGTAGACAGTTTTACAAGTAAAAATGTAGCCCATAATTCTGATGTTGGGTGATTTCAGCCATTACCCGTAAAGTCAAAAAGCTTTCTATTGTCCTGGCAGTGCAGAATCTCAGGGTTTGGTTTGGCTTCTGTTACTTTCTACAATAGTCCGTATACTAATACTGAAATTTTAGCATAGATCAAATGTTTTTATTTAATCTAGCTTTCAGAAATAACAAGAATAAGAGAGAGTGAGCACAAACTGGAACACTGGCCACTCCATCTGAATATTAGGAAACACTTTTACTCTGCAGGTGACAGAGCACCGGCACAGGTTGCCAAGGGAGATTGTGTAGTCTTCCTCCTTACAGATATTCAAAAAACATCTAGAAATATTCCCGGGCAACTGGCTCTAGGTGGCCCTGCTTGAGCAATGGGATTAGTCCAGATGGCCCTCCAGAGGTATCTTCCAGACTCAAATATTCTGTAACTCCATGAAGTATTTTGGCTGAAATCTAACCAAGAAAAATTCAACCTAAGTGTGGCACAAAGCAAATAAATGTGAGTCTTATTTGTTAAACCCAAACAATCAGATTAGTAACAAAAGGAGAGCAAGTGAAAACACAGGACAAGTGTAATAACAGTTAATGCAAGTAGGCTTTTCAATAATCTACAAGAATTTTAATTCTGAATTTAGACAAAGGGATAAAAAAGTGGCAATTCATTTTGGCTCCTGCCGAGGTGGGCAAAAGCTTTTGCTACTGCCCTTAGTAGTAGAAGGCTCTGTTAATAAAAAGATCTATATAAATAAAGATTGCAGTTTCTTACTCTGTGGGGTCTAGAATGTTGACTCTTAGTTTTCTCTTGCGTTCATTGATAAAACAGTATGTCTGAGTGGAAGACATTGTTGTGCACTTCAGTGTAACTGTTAAAATATTCCTTGGTCTAAAAGCTTCTGCAGTAGCTTTTGAGTAACAGCTATAACAACCCTATCCAATCTGTGACCCATACTGGAGTGGGAAAAAATGCAGGAATGTCTGTCTAGGTCAGCAGCCATCTATGCTTGGTGGCAGAGAAGCTGTACCGCCTATAGGAGGCAAAGTCCAACATGACTGATTGAGTTTGTTGGAGTCCACAAGATAGCCAGCTAATGTGTTTATCATGTGATCCTTGGCATTTTTCTTAGTTCTCAATGAACAGCAACTGTCCAGAGATGTGCAACCATCAACAGTTCTGAGCTTTCTTTTAAAGCTCTTGAACCCCCATAGTTATAAGAAAGGTTGGTAAATATAACATGCACGTTGAAAAAAGGAATAAGATATCAACATATACACACCTGCTGTCTGTGTAAAGGTTGTTTAAGACATTTCATAGGTGTCATCTCCTTTCCTCTGATACCTGTTCAAGAGACAAATTCACAGTACAGTTTTTCCTGCTTTATCATACATGGATGTTATGTAGCTCCCTTTCACAGGAGAAGACTGGGGAATAAACTTAAACTTTTTTCAGTGTATACTTAATGTAATATTTTATTTTACATTCATGTCAGAATTCTGGAAGGCCAATCAAGTGTTTTTAACACTTGGATGTTGCAGTATTGGATACCTCTTTACTAAACTGCCACTTTTATGGATGGTAGTTAACTGAACAGTGGTTCATTTAGGTGCTCAGACTGCTGAAAGTCTACAATAAGCAGACTGAAGGTGAAGACGTTTTTATAGTGACATCTCTAAGTAATGTGAGTCACAAATTTATCCTGGGGAAGGTGAACCAAGTGGGATCTGAGCCATAGGGCTTTTAGCCAATTTCTATTCCTTTGGCATGCTACTGATGCTATTTACTTTTCCATATCAGCATTATAGCATTTTCTATGTTCTTTACCTATTGCCAGACGCAGAAATCTGGAGACAAGCTACTGTGCTGTGAAGTGCTGTGCAGGAACTTTGCCAGAGCTCAGGGGTTGATATGCCAATGTTAAATTGCATGGATTTAAACTGGATCTGCTAATAATTAGTCATTTAGAAAGGTATAGACAGAGTAATGTAAAAGCTTTTCATTGTAGTCCATCAGATTCTGGTGCTGTAGACAGTAGATTGCTGAATTTCGGTTCCCGTTAGTCTCCTAACGAACTTCTGCATCTTTCTGGTGAATGTGCTTAGGGCAAAACTATGTTGTCATCCTATCTAAGAAGAAACATTGCCATTTCTTGAAGATCCTCGTTAATAAAAGAGGTATTTCTGATCCATAGGCAAATACAAGAATTGATTAGTTATTGGACCCCGGTTAAGGCCAAGTCAGCTCAGGTAAGTATGAAAGCATTAATGTTAGCCATTCAGTTGTGTAAGGTTTTAAGTACCTATATATAAAGTATCTTAAGTACGTTTTCTTGTTTATTTGCTTGGGCTTTGTGGTCTTTCTTTTATTTTTTTTTTAAGTACCATTGGTATGAATATGTCTTCCAAAAATTTTATGGTGGAATACAACAACAGTTGCACGCATTATAAGTGGATACTGATGATTAATATACCTGTTTACTTTGACAGTTCTCAGGTTAGGAAGGCACAGAATAAGTTCTTGTAAGAACAATAATATGTGGGTGTGGATGCGGGTGTGCTGGAAAGAAAGGCTGCATTATGGCATCTGCCCTTCATGCGATAAAAACCTTGAGAAAATGAAGGCTAAACCATTAAAAAGTTGAAAGGCTTTTATATAGATTAAAAAAATAAAACTAGATTAAGCTACAAGTAGTTCTGTAGCTGTGGCATATCTTGTTGACAAAGCAAATTTGCATATCATAATTCTCAGTTATTAGAGAAAGTTAATGTAATGGATGGGAACCTAGCTGAGAGCTGATTCCTGCTAATGACTGACAGACATAAAAAAGTATGTTTTTGTCAAAGTATATTTGGTAAAGCATATATTTATGTTCATTGTAACTGTTGGAAAGAGGCAGGAAAACACGTGTGCAGTTGTTCTGTGACCTTCATACTTGACCACGCTGGGGTGACTGGTCATTGCTCTTGGCGCAGACAACACTGAGATCAAGAGAAACTGCATGGCCACATGAGTAAAACAATTTCAGAGCTGGCATAAAGCCGGTTGTTTTTCTAAGAAAAGCAGGACCCTTTTGTAGCTGAATCCAAAGCTTCACCTATGAAGAGACACAACATGTAGGAATTTTCCCAATTACCTGAGACTCCTGGTGTCAGCTGTATCAGGGCTTCCCAGCTTGAAGTGTGGGCCTGGATGATGATTTGGTGGTGACTGATGATGTATTACTGACGTATTTCTTCTTAATCTCTTCTGTTCTCTCTATGCAGCAATGATTTGATTAATTGCTAATTTTCCTTTGTGCTTTACTTTTATATATACATATATATGATTTGCTTTAGTGTACTTTTTTGCTATACATATAGAGATGCATACCTGATTCATGTTACTGTGCTTATTCACTTTAGTGTGCTTGTTTAATGAACTGTGCATGTTAGATGGCTAGTGTGTGGTTGTTTTGTTGAGTACCCTGCCTGTTCACAGAACAGTTAGGAAGATTACTTTTAGTAGCAGAAAAGTAGTAAGAGCTTTTCGCCCTGCTTTGATTTTGCAAAGAGCAAGCATTCAATACAGAAAACATGTAATGTTCTAAAATAACAGGTAATAATTTTGAACACAGAATTCATGATTAAGGATTCAGCTTGACTCTGCATTTAGCTATGAGGTGTCACAAGTACCTGGAACACAATGAAGCTGTTCTTGTCCATTGGCATGAATTTCTGTGTAAACAAGCAAGCTGCTGAGTTTCATTCTCTGATAGCACTCATTTGGATTGTCCTTCTCTGTGTACAAAATCTATCATTACTCCTCCTCTATCTACCACCAGTAAAAGACATTACTGTCTTAAATAATAAATGAAAATGGTAATTACATCAACTTTATACTATCATTTATTTCCACCATGCTTGGGCTTACTTACTTCAAGCTATTTTTAGAAAGCATTTTAAGAAAAAACAACAAGATTTGGTGAAAAAAATGTCTCTAGACAAGTGACAACATGAAAAAGAATCAATTATTAATTATTAAGAATACAAGGTAGTATAAAGTACTCTAAAAAACTTGTGAATCGTAGCCACTCTCCCATTCTCATGGGTGGGACATGACTATATATAATCTGTCGTTATATTCTATAGTATATTATTCCTCCTACATAATGTGTGACAGACAGATACATACTTTACTTTAGTCCCCGTTTATACCTCTTATGCAGTTTAACCGGGTGTGTCCAAATCAGTGTGTGGTGAGTACCACGCTCACACACACACACAGACACATATACCTCTATGATAATTCTCAAACTCTTTATGTACACCTGATTTTTTTCAGTTTCTCCTATTTTTTGCAAAACAAATATCAGCTGAAATAAGACTTCTGTAATATATACTTCTATATGCAGGTTGCTCTGAGGATCTTTATTCTAACAGGTATTTTCCAGTGTCATTTACATTTGGTAATAGAATCATAGAATCATAGAATAGTTAGGGTTGGAAAGAACCTCAAGATCATCTCGTTCCAACCCCCCTGCCATGGACAGGGACACCTCCCACTAAACCATCCCACACAAGGCTTCATCCAACCTGGCCTTGAACACCGCCAGGGATGGAGCACTCACAACCTCCCTGGGCAACCGATTCCAGTGTCTCACCACCCTAACAGGAAAGAACTTCCTCCTTATATCCAATTTAAACTTCCCCTGTTTAAGTTTTAACCCGTTACCCCTTGTAATAAGTAGATAAGAACTGCAAAGTCAATCTGATTAGAGACTCTGGCACCATGAATAAGCCCTGTGGAATACCTTCTATAGAAGAAAGCTGCATGTATAGCCATTCATGTTTGCACATAGTCCCCCAGATGATTATGTATCTGTTGCGATGCATACTAAAGTTATTTACCATCAAATGTTCTCATCATTGCTAATCAAAACTCATCCAATAATATTTCTCTAGTTTCTTTGAGTTTCTTCCTCTTCTTTCCTCCTGCTCTCTGAGTTTAGGTTTGCTCAAAGCATATTGTAAGTTAATAAAATATTTCAGTCCTTGGAAATCTGATTATCAGCTGTTGTACACAGGTGATTGTTTGTTAAGATAGTACACAACCTTTCAAAATTTGAGAAAAATCCCATCGCTTTATTTGCTTAGTTACTAAGGGGAATTTTAGGAGCATTCACGTATTATTACGAACATGGTAATGTAAAGTCTATTTCAGATTCATTGGTTAGTTCAGTCAGCACGGAGACAAACTAATGTTTGTTCTATTCTGCTGAATTGGGTTTTTTATTTCTTCTGTGGGAAAGACCACCTTTTTTTTTTTTTTTATTCTGGAATTAATATTTTGAATGAAGTCTTGAATGGTTTTAAGAACTATAGTAAACCTTTCTTGCAATATGGGATGCATAGTGGTTTCTCTGGGATGAAGCGTTTAGTTGCCTACAAGCTATGCGGCAAGCAGACTCATGCCAAAACTCTAAAACTAAGGGAAGAGAAAGATGCAGCAAAAGTTAGCTGTGTCACTTACTATAGTACTAAAAAGGTACTTTAATATCCTGGTGAAAGTGAGAACCAATGTAGACTGATGAGAATAAAGTTATTCTCCATTGCTTATTCATGAATTCACACATACTGTTCTTGCTTGTGGGAATAAACAATGCATTTCTGCACAGTGCTGAGTGTTATCTAGTCCCATTGTACTGCTGACAAATGTGATACCCCAGTATCTGTGCTTGCTTATGTTGTAGTTCTTTCCTAAGTGGCCACAAAAAAGTGAGTTAGCCAGGTGTGTTTTTCACAGAATTTTTGACTTTAAAAGCAGAATAAGACCTAAGTACATTCTGTATGGAGTTTGCTTCATTCCCCTCTGGAAACTACTGTTTTGTTGTTTCTTGATATTACCAACAGTCTCAAATTAGTATTTACTTAATAATGAGGAACCTTCTTATAGTCAGAAAGCAATTTGTCTTTGGAGCCTAAAAGTCAAATGATGCAGTTATAATATGATGCATATTTTTGGGTGATTAGTGGTTCTTTATCCGGAGTTTAATGTAAATCACATTGCTGTGAACTGTTCTATTGTTTATAATAATGATGTCACAAGTAAAGATTTAATCTCCTGTATACATGCACACTGCTTAGTGTGCAGGTATACCTCACAAGGTGTTGACGTATACATGTACACTAATCAAGATGCTTAACCTACGTTTTTGATGGGACTACTTAACAGTTAAAATTGGGCAGTTATTTAAGAATCCCATTTTAAAACAAACCCACATTTAGGCTGATATAAAAATTTACTGATATTGCTGTGAGGCAAAACTAAGGTATATGTATGTATGGGTGCTCACACAGCCTACTGTTGGCAAATGCCTTGCATACCACCACCTAGTAAGAAAAGTGTCAACTCTGTGTATGAAATACACAATACAGTCTGGAGGGCATTTGCCTAAAAATGGTTGTGCTAAAGAGGAGCATGAACATAAGCTGGGCTAAACAGTAACTGAGGAAATGTGTGGAGATTTTTGAAAGAAATATTACCAGCTTGAATAACAGAAATAAGAATTTTTGTAACTGGTATTTTAAGTAGAAGTAGCAGAAATGGGAATCTGTCTTGACACTGCCAGAGAAAACTCTCCACCAGCATCACACCTGCCAGCCAGGCAGGGTATTGTCACTAGATTCCATAAACACCCAGTTTGTGGTGTGTCAGCTCAGGAGCAGCATGTAGGGAAGCACCTCGGCTGTGCAGCTGTGAATTCTGGAAAGATTTGTCACTGGATATGGGTCAGTGGTACGTGGTGGGCAGCAGGGGTACACATGAAGTTGGAGCGCCCACAGAGGGTGTGCACTCTGAAGTGCTGGGAGAAGGGACATTTGCTAGTAGCACACACACACTGCCAAACTGTGGAGGGGAATGTGTGTGGAGAGCTAGGAGAATGTTCATGTGATTTGGGATTAATTATGGAAGAGTGTTTATAAATATGTAGGTATTTATGAACTTTTCATAACTTTCTGGTATTATGGTTCATCATAACTTTCTGGTATTATGGTCTACCTTGATACTGATCTTGAACAGATAGCTCACTGATTGCTGTTTACTGATGTGTTTTTTAACAAATCACTAAACTACTTGTACACTGACTTGGTTCAAGTTGGCTTCATTGTGTGGCTTTTCTTCATGACAACACACAGTAGATGTTGTGATGCTATGTTTCACTGTAGAATAGTACAATTGAAATATGAGCTCTTATTTCCCAGAATTCAAGTGAAAGCCTACCTAAAATAATAAATCTATATTCATGTCAATTGTGTGTGTTTTGGTTTTTAAATAATACGCTATATCGAGTAAAATTATACATGGGTTTTAACGTTGACAGTTTGCAGCTTATGTTGAGAGAGGAGGGATAGGAGTGAGGAAACGATAGAAGAGTATGTGATAAAATAAACCAAAACCTAACTAGATATGCAGAAATACTTTGTTGTTATTCAGCCTTTGTGTCTACATGTTTTCAGAATACGTGACTCTATATAATTGCTGTAATAAATAAAACTCAGCAGATAATCCTATAATCAGTACCTTCACATTTTCAAAGAAATAGCAGAACTACAAAAATTGCATCTGACTGAATTACCAAAACTGGCTGTTTACTTAATTTTCTGAGCTACTAGCTTTAAGAAGGAAGAATAGAATGGAGATATTTTCCATTTCTTTTCAGCATATATTTCTTATTTATTTTCACAATAAAATGGGTGGTTTTTACATTGGAGGACATAGACTTTAACCTTATAATATAACCACTAATTTTAATAATTAAAATAGGGATTTTTAAAGAGAAAGTTCTTTTGTGGAATTCTGAAAATGTGTCCAGATCTCATCAATCTGAAAGATTTCCTCTGTGACACTGGATTGGTCATTCAATCACTTCATCTCAGTTCCTTAGCTGGAAATATAGTAGATCTGGTTAATCTTTTCAGTAAAAGTTTCTGGTGTGATGAAACTGAACTTTCAATACCAGAAAGAGTTCCATTGGAAGGCATGTAGTAGCTAACAGACTGATACTGTGGTTTAGATACTTCCACCCAAATTTCTACTTTACCTGAGTTCATTTATTATTAGTGGCATTAACAGTAAATTTAGCAGCTTATGAACATAACAGCCTCCTAACAACCAGGGTCAGTAGTCTTGCTACTGAGTTCCACAGGCAGCCATAGAAGCTCAGCACACTTTGAATTGCCAGAACATATAATAAAACACTTCAGCCATATACCATGGTCTTGCAGCAAATAATTTTCTCTATAAAATGTTTGAAATTTCTGTTCGTAGGCTTTTGTGTTAGGATCAGCTTGCTAAGTTTGTCTGCAGCCAGGCAATGTGCCCAGCACAGCTTGGTCCTGAAGATCAAGCTATATGTGAAGCACAGTTCAGCACAGCATAGGCCTCAGGTTACCTGTCACATAGATTACTAACTTCTTGATGGACGACAGTCTTTTGTTTAGCATCACTACAAAATTGTCCTCCAGTTTATCATTTTACACATGCTCTGTCTTCCTTGTCAGAGTTAAGGGCTATACAACTTATAATATTCTGTTTTGCAACAAAAGCTTAAAGTCTTTGGGACAAAGTAATTTTGTGAAGCACTGTGAAGATTTAATTTTTATCCATCATGAACAATGCATACTATTTTACATATAGTTGTCGTAAGCATAATTTTCTATACAAAATAGGGCACAGACAACTACACTTCAATGGGTCAGACCAGAGGAAGAAGCATCAAAGTACCAGTATTGCTTGTTAGACTGCAGATTGGCTCCTATTGACGGCAATTAAGTACTGACCAAAAGCAGACTTCACAGCCCAGCTGAATATTGAATAGCCCACCTTTTCCTGCTTATGTATACAGAATACATTTGCACAGACCATCCTGATAAAAGTCTAGTTTTGTATTATTATTTATTTCCAAACACTATTATTATTGTTCAGAGGAAGGTTGTTTTTGTCTGTACATTTCTCCATAATGTACATTGTTCTCTGGCACAGTTCGTTTGTAAGCATCTTTTTATTCTGTGAATGGCAGTGTGCCAGGAGTTAATTTCTTTCCATTAGTGCCTCTATCTCATAAATTACTGTGTCCAAGTACTTGATCCTTTCCTGTCAGCACATGTCCTATTTGCCTAGCATTGTTCAGTACTTGATCTTTGCACATTTAGGTAGCTCTCACCTTGATAGCTCTTTGTTTTTGTTTTACTTCACTCTCTTTTCTGTCCTTCAAGCAGCCATAGTCTAATTTACCTTTTCTTTCATTACTGTCCATTCTCTGTGACTTTATACCACTTTAATCTCTGTTATTTTGCCATTGGTGTGTTTTTATTTCTGGTGTCTATATTCCACCGCTCCTTTCCACATAATCATATCTTTCTCTGCTGGCAACTTTTCAAGTATACTAGCACATAAATTAATAAGAGATTCTGAGGTGATGTAGTAGAAAGACAAATGACTTTATTTCACAGAGTTCTGCAAATAATTGAGATCAAGGCATACAAATGTCTTCTTATTCTCCAGCTCCCTACAATTGCGCTTTAAATGTGCAAAATTTAACTACTCCAGAGATACCTTTACAGCCGACTTTGAAAGAAGTCATGAACCAAAGGAAATAAATTCTATCTCTTAACAGCAGAAGCTGCAGTAAACAAATAAAATCCACTCACTCTTACTTTAGACAAATATTCAAAATGAAGTTGTCCTGTAATGGGCTTAAACCACAACAGAGCATGGAACTCTTAATCCCAGGGTTGTGGGTTTGAGCCCCACGTTGGGGGCCAAAAAGAACTGTTGTGGTTTAAGCCCAGCTGGAAACCCAGAACCATACAGCCATTCACTCACTCCCCCACTTCCTCCCCTGGCTCCTGGAGGGATGGGGAGGAGAATTGAAAGAATGTAACTCCCACGGGTTGAGATAAGAACATCCAGTAACTAAGGTATAACACAAATCACTACTGCTACCACCAATAATAATAATGATAAGGGAAATAACAAGGGAAGAGAATACAACCACTCACCACCCTGCCGACTGATATCCAGCCCAATCCGAGCAGTGATCTAGCCCTTCTGAGTAACTGCCTCCAAGTTTATATAGTGGGCATGACATGCTGTGGTATGGAATACCTCTTTGGCTAGTTTAGAACAGGTGTCCTGTCTCTACTTCCTCCCAGCTTCCCCTCCTCCCTGGCAGAGCATGAGACTCAGAAAATTCTTGGTCAGAGTAAACATTACTGAGCAGCAACTAAAAACGTCGGTGTTATCAGTGCTGCTCCCAGGCTGAAAGTCAAAGACACAGCACTGCACCAGCTACTAAGAAGGAGAAAAATGAGTGCTGTGGCTGAACCCAGGACAGAAGTAATCTCTATTGACTCAGAGTACTGGTACCATATATAATAAAACTAGTATAATTAGATCACAAATGAAGAATGGTGTTGATTGAAGAATAGGGTGGTTTGAAGAATGGGGTTGATTGAAGAATAGGGATGGAAATAAGTAACTTCAAGGATGTTAGGCTTTGTTAGCAACTATAGAGAAAAGGAAATTACTAAAATAAGCTTTGCCAGAACCAACTGGTGGTTACTGATATGACAATGATCCTAAAACAGTGATGGAGAAATAACCACCATGGGGCCCACTACCACATTTTAATGCGCATGCAGGAGGCATTCTCTAAAAGTATGTTGTAATGTATATAAAGATTGGGAGAAAACTCCAGGAACAAAGTTTTCAAGTTGACAAGCAGGCCTTCTTTATTGCGGTGCTTGGAGGCAAAGGGGATAGCTCCTCCTAACATGAATCACTGTATTGCTACAGCAGCTGTCCTTATATAGTCACTGGGCATACATACATATTCATGATGTTACGTATGAATTACATAATTTTTCAGAAAGTTTCCTGCATGCATACAAAAATGTGGTGGTGGTCTCTGAGGGTCATTTGCTTCTTCCAACAATCTTCATAACTTCAGGCAGCCTTTGAAGCACCAGCTTAATTAGGATTACAGACATAGCAACAATCCTGTCCTTCTACTTATCAGTTAGTTTAACTGCTCCCATCCTGAACATGTGCTAGTCCCAGGTACTCCCCGTCCCCAGGCCCTGTTTTTCTATCCTGTTTTTCTTACACTTTTGTACTAAGGTCATGAGGACCTAAAACTATGTCAACTACAATGGTTTATCTTCATGCACCTGTTATTTTCTATTACAAAGCCATCAAACTTAAAGCTACTTAGAAATGATTCCACTTATTTACACAGGTTTATATTCCATTTTGTGCTTTTGTGCCTCCTTGTCTCAGTAATCTAATGACTGTGTATGTTTAAGGACAATATAATCACAGCCTGGTTGACGCTTGGATGGGACACACTTGAAGGAGCGATCCTCCATGTCTCCTGGCGCCGCAATAAATACCTGCTTGTCAACTTAAAACTTTGTTGGAGAGTTCCTGGAGATTTCTCTGAACCACAAGGAATCTACTTGCTTTACTCCATTTGTTTGCCAAAATCTCTACCATCTTAAAATTGTAATTATTACAATTAATTCTCAAGTTATACTCACTTTAGGTTGGGATACCAGATTTCAGACTTTGACTCTGGTTTGATGATCCTGCAAAGAATCCAGTAAACCCAAGAACCACTTTTATGTGCAGCAAGCTTTCTTAATAAATAAAATAATAAATTGCCATGTATTTGCAGTTTATAGTTTTCTCTTAAGAAAAACTATACTAAAGTAATATAGCTTCTTATTTTTTAGTCCATGACGGAAACAAAGTCACATACTTTTATTATATACACTGAACAAATGCATTTCTTTTAAGGAGAAGAATTCCAACCCAGAATCTGGATGACAGACCTCAGGCTTGAAAAGGGGTGGAAAGGAATTTTGTAAAGAAGGAGGAGAAAGAAGAAAGCTGTGAATACCCATCTTCCTTTCATCTGTTTCATTTTGCTCAAGGTATACAAATATCAGTTCTTTGGCTCTGATAAAGCTGTAATTTCAATACTCACATGACAAAGAAAAGCAGGAAAATGTAAAAGCCTCACTAAGCAGTGAAGAATGCCGGTTTTTACTGCTTTGTTAGAAACTGTTAGGCACTCAATTACTGCCTACAGTGAACTGGGGGCTGTAGTCACAGTTAACGTTTGTAAAGACTCTTCAACAAAGAACTGTTAAGCAGTACACTGAAATCAGTTACTTTTAAGGAAACAGGAAAACTATAAAGGGTCACTTAGCAAGTGAATCTCCACCCCATTTCTCAGTAGTTAAATCTGAAAATAAGATTTCAAAACCTGCAGAATATTAATGTAAGCAAGTATGTTTCAAGCATTTTTCTCCTACATTCTTCTCTCTTAATCTCCCAATTAAGTATTTCTTGCGAAATACAAAATACAGACATGAAACACTGTTGTTTGTAACACAACTGCTTAAGAAAATACATTTACAACCTCATTTGCCTTTCAAAGCATGACTTAAAAACTCTGTAATAGGTAAGATTTGATGAAGTGTTGTGAATTGAGCTGGAAAATTCCTTATCCTAGTGCAAGAACAATACTGATAATCTTTCAGAAAATTTTGCTAATTGAAATAAAGAAATGCTCTTAAGAATCAAGGGGAAAAATAGCTGTTCTTAAAATAATTCATATAATTTCACTGCAACTATAGTTAGTATCTCAGTTGTCGTGGCTAATACTTCAGAGAACTTTATTTTCTTTGCCAAGCTGTTTTTTGGGGGTTTTATTTTTTTGGTTTTTTTTATAATTGAATATATGGGAAACAAAACTGTACTCTATAACAGACCATGTAAAAAGCTTACTGAATAGAATAAAAATGCAGATACTCAGGCTGACCTCTGAAACAAAGGGTAACTTCTACTTGCAGAGGTAGCACTTTGAAAGAATTCTCTGAAAGAATTTCCAGAGAAAATATTCAATATCAGAAATATTAACGATTCTGAAGTTTCACTGTAATTGTAATTTCCAATATAAGGTTATAGGATTATAATACGGGGCTTTTTACAAGTGCATGTAGTAGGGCAAGGTGAAATGGCTTTAAGCTGACAAAGGGGAGATTTGGATTAGATATCAGGGAGAATTTCTTCACTGTGAGGGTGGTGAGACACTAGTACAGGTTGCCCAGAGGAGCTGTGGCTGCCCCATCCCTGGCAGTGTTCAAGGACAGGTTGGACCAGGCTTTGAACAACCTGGTCTTAGTGGAAGCTGTCTCTGCCCATAACACAGGGGTTGGAACTGGATGAGCTTTAAGGTCCCTTCCAACCCAAACAATTCTATGATTCTGTGATTATGCTCGTAAGGAAATTATGCCCAGATCTTACTCAAGTGTAGGGTATCTTTAATCATTTTCTCTCCCTATGCATAATTCATCTATGCCAGCATATAAAGAAGTAACATATCTACACACAAGGAGAAAACTGTCACTGTTTTTCAATATTCTTGGCTCAGTTTTAAGTTAACTAGATTCACAAAACTTCATCTGAATTTCAGAAATGTTGAGTAGTGTGAACTGTTGGGATTGTCAGTCAATCTAAGTACAGAGTTACCAAAATTATTAAGTTATCTACTGCAAAGGAATCTATATAGCATACCCTAGGTATCTGAAGCCTGAGAAATAGAGAAATAAATTTGAGCTCTAAAACAGCATAGAAAGCAAAAAAATTGTTGAACTTGAAGGTTATTGGTTGAAACAATAACGGAAAAATTCTGGTGTGCCAGGAACGGATGACAGTTGGATAAAATCAGGTAAGATAAATGAGGGAATATCTGATTGGCCAACCTGTACGATGCTAAGACCAGAGATCACCAACTTAAGCACAAACTGAATAATCTTAAATCTGGGGAATTTCTTTCAAAGACCCATCTGTGAACCTCACTGCTAGAGAGAAGACCTTAACTCCACCATGTGCCTGAGGCAGAAGAGCCGTATGTATGGACACTTGATTGGATCAATAAGGTCATACTCCCAAAGTCTTCTCTTTAGTATCACAAAGATACTCTTTCAGCTGTGGCTGAGCTGGAGACCAGTATTGCTGTAACATAGCTCAGACAGGAATATCTCTGACATGGTCAGGGAGTATAAGTGGAGGGCCCAGGTGATGCTGGTCAGGATCACTAAGTACGCTCAGATCCCTGACAGGCTGTGGATTCAGTAGGCAGTTTTAGATTTCTTTTATATCCTAAAAGTAAGAGGTAAAGAAAACTTCTGCGAAACTAGTTTTCAGAAAACATGATGGCTTAAACATTAGGCAAATACAGATGATTGCAGTTGTGTGCTTTTTCATTGTTGTAACAGTGCAATTATGGCCTTTTATTTAAGCTCTAGCTGTGATCTAACATCAGCACTCTCATTTAGTGGTTGTGATGTGGGCTATACATTTGGATAACTGGGCTGTCAAAAGTGAAATAATGAATAGCTGTTCATTCATAAAAATATGGTAACCTCTGCAGACAAAATAACAAAGTAGACTATTTAGCATATTTCTCAGGAGAATAAAATCTGAATTTATGGGGAAAGGTAAAATTCTTTACAAGGACAACATATTTTGATCTTCAAAAGCCATTTTGGCAAGAAACAATCTGCATGAGGATATCTACTGATGTGACAACACATTATGTTGGCAGTGATAAACCTGTAGGTTTATTCTTCTCAAATACTTAAATCACACAGGAAAATTCTGTTGTTGGTAAATTAACATAAAAGAACGAGCAAAAAGGAATGTTTCATGACATTATTGTCAAAATTAAGTGGCAAGTGCCAGAAGTGTTTTTAATTAGCTACGTGTTAGCATATTATAAGATTCACAAAGTGTACCAGGTCTGTAAATTTTTATATCCTCCTTTAATTGGTGCATTATTTTTACATTTTGTCACTCCTTTTATGGAAGTGCTACTCAATTTCTCTCCTGTGACTAAAGTATTCTGTCCCTGCTGCCTATCTGGTAACTAGTGTTAAGTAATTTACTGCCTCACAGCATTGCAACCTTCTTTTCTATCAGGTACTGGTTGGTGGAAATAATTTATTATAATGTATAATATACACATATAAATTATATATTATACAATTTATTGTTGTCTGTGTAAATTTTTTTTTTTGCAGAAAATTTAAAGAATATATACATATTTAGTAGCATCATATTTGTTTGGACTTGTGTATTAAGCACTACCACCTCTTTTCATTCTTATTTTAGGCCGAAGAAAACAGATTATTCTTATTTAAAAAGTGGTCAGTGCCTATAATACTGCTTGTACATTTTTATGAAAACATATCTTCCCAATTAGATTATTATGATAATCTTCTCCTTAATACTTCTACATATTTCTCATATATAATTAGCCTCAAAGACAATGATAATTCATATTACAAGCTTATTAAGGAGTTTTTATAAAATGGCTAAATAAATTCTTAGATATTATAATGGTTTATCATCTGCCTGAAATGCTTCCTATTCAAACTCCTTGTTATGGGAATATATTTTCACATACCAATTCTTTCAAAATTTGGGGATGGGGGTTACTTACTTCATTTGATTGAATGCACTGAGATCCTTGAATGTTATTCCAGTTGCAGTCACTTCCATAGCCTCATTCTCATTGCTTCTTCCTTTTGAAAATTAAAGCAAGATGCAGACTTGGGAGTTTTCTTTCTTAAAGCCTAACTTCATTCTCACATGCCACTGTAGAGCTGGTCATCTTCTTTTGTTCCTTTTTTATTCTAATTTATATGACCACAGAGTCTTTTCTGTTTTGTTTTAATAACTTTTGCAAAGACTGACTTATATTGATTGAAGCAGGCAAGCATTTTGCAACAGATAAAAAAACCTAAAGGAAAGAAAGAAGATGCAAGGACGTGAGTTTTAGTGATGGTGTGAGAAGAAGCCTGTATCACAGGAATGTGTTGCAGCATGTAAATGGACTCAACAATACCAGAAAGGTGGATCTGAGCAGTAAAGGGTCAGTAACACTGGATTTGATTATCTGGACCTGACCAAATTTCAAATTAGGGGAGACACCTAGTGTTTCAGGTATGGATTATGTAACAACTGCTGCTGAAGCTGTTCCAGTCGTTCAAATAATCTAAGAATTAGAGAGGGTTAATGGCAACACAGATTTAGTCTGCAAAGCAGATGTTTGGTTTTGTTGTGGGTTTTTTTCTTTTTTTAGAAAAGATGCTCATTTACCATTAGAAGAGATGAAATTACAAAAAGTTTTGTGGGGTTGTTGGGGTTTTTTTAGGATTCTAAATAACATTCTGTCTCAGAAAGGCAACCTTTGGGAACGCGTTGATGAAGTAAACTAAGGAGCTCAAAGACATATAGGATTTTTTCATTTCCAGACAGATATTGCTTCTTTTAATCTCATATATGAACCACAGGGAAAACAATGAAAGAAAGGACTCTGAACCTGAGGAGCTGCCTAACTCTTCCAGTAATCAGGAGTAAACAGTATACACTGATAAAATAGATGGTTAAAAAGCAAAGAAGATGTACCTTAAAAGAGAAGAGGAGAAAGAGAATTTGCAAATTTCATAATTCTTTTGAGCTAATAAAAAATTCAGTCAATGGACTCTTAATATGACTGTTAGGATACAGTCTGGACTTTATATTGCATCTTACTTTTTAGATAGTGTGTCTAATACTAGTCTAAATACTGACTCTAGTACTCCTCATTGAATTTCTTCATACAAAGAAACATGCTTTTTCCCATTGTATGAGTTCTGTTTTCCCCCTGTTCCATTATTCTATCTGTAGATAAAGTTTTGTCATTTTGTCTTGTGGATTCACATATGCAAAGGACATGGAAGAGTTATTTAATTTCTGGGGTGGAATGTTAATAAATCATCTATTCTGACCATATAGATTAGATGTCTATACTTGCAAATAAATTAGAAATGCATTAGGAATTTTGAAATTAGTTTTAATTTGTAGCAAAGCAGAATCATGAAAGGTGTCCAGATTCACCTTTGCTTTGTGGGCTTTTTAACAAAATAATGTAAATCTGTGCTTATAGAAGGTAGGTATTCAGATTGATATCTAGTCAAGGCCTTAACTGGTATACCATTCCAAACTAAGAATACACCGCAGACCTCAATACATAATAGTTGTATGTATGAAACTACTAATAATTTTGTTTCTGTTGAGACCACTTTGACAGATCGTTTCCTGCTTTATCACTATAAAATAAGAATGAATTGTAGCATTTGGAAAGATTGAAGTGTGGTATAAGATGATTGTTCACTTTTGTTTCAAACTAAATGGGTCTGCAAAGCTAAATCCGGTTGTGTGCTGTCAGTAATTAGAATTCATAAAAGATAATAATCATAGAGATTAAACAACAGAAAACTTTCAGATATAATTGTTTCTTCACTAGTGTCATTCTGTGTCAATTTGCCAGTGGTTCCTGATGGAGTGATACCAGGTCTTTTTGTAACTGTAGGGCTCAAAACATTTGTTATAATACCTATTTGTTACGGAAGCAGAAAATGATAAGGGTTTAGTTCTATATCACCTTTGGTATCTTCTAGCCAATTCTCCACTTCAAAAACCTAAATGGAACAGAGATGTGTTTCCCTTAGTTTATCAGTCTCCTGTTTCATGGAAAGAGACATGGAGTCATACTCTTTTCCAGTCTCAGGCCACAGTTCACTGTGTCCCTGCGACTATCAGCTTGTTGGTTAGAAGCAAAAGAATGTGTATATCAGGGAGGAAAACTCGATGCAAAGAAAACTCTGCACCGCACTGTAAACTCAGTAACCTCCTCTGCTTTGCTGATTAGGAGAAGCACAACGAGAGAGAGAGGAGAGAGGGGGATCTTGCCTCTTAGATTGCACTGAAACTGCAACTACGGAGAGCACTACTGAACAGGCAGGAAATTCACATTGCTATAAGAATAGCACATAAACAGCTGTTAAAAATATCACTGCATTCTCATCTACTTCTGAATATGAGACTTCATATAATCTAGAGATGAAGAAAATTTATTAGGTCATTCAGTACAGTCATGATGAGCAGTACCAGATGGTCACTGCAATTTCATCTTTGTTTTCCTTTTCTCATATGCTAATCTAAGCAAGTTTACCATTGTGCTTTTAATTTCTGAATAGTACTTTGCTGGCTTTGTAAGTATTTTGGATGTATGGTAGATGCCATTTAAAGGCCAATGCAAAGGTATCAAAGTTTTTATTACAGATTGCTTATATTACAGTGATAATCTATGTTTCAGGTCACTTCTTAAGACCCTTGGAAACCTTAATATGGCAATGAATATGTCTACCCTCTCACAGAATAGTGTTTTTGCATTAAGGATGTTGTATTCTCATTCAAGAGAAAAAAACAAATTAAATTGTTTTCCTCTACCTTAGATTTGCATAGTGAAGTCAGCTTTGGTTTGTCTGCAAACCACAGAGAAAACCTTTCTGTGCTTTGCAGCAATATCTGAAATATCAGCTGTGTCTGTGCTACCTGTTTGGCATCAATAGAATTTGGTTTAACCTCCCTCATGCCTAATGCTTTCCATATTCACCTCCTGACCCTGCCCTATGATTCTCTGCAGCCTATGTTTTGAAACCTTCCAGGCCACAAGGTGACTGTAACATTTGCTAGTCTGACCCGGGTCACCTTCCTATGCATGACAACTAAAACGTAGTGTTGGTAACACATTAAATAGGGGCTAAATTGTTGACTGAGCTATTTGGGACACTTTTGATGCTAATTCCAAGCTGATATGAGAATATGGTCACTTAATTGATAATTTTCTTGAAGTGTCAACTATAAGCATGGCCTCTAAACTGAGACTACGTTTTGCAAGTTCGTAGGAACCCCTAAAAGAGTAAAACTTATGCTGTAGTTTCAGCAGTTGATACTGCTAGTAGCTGTTCTTCAGCTACACTTCTGCGGTTTTAGTCCATAGCTTTTTCACAGTCAAGCCTGGAAGGCTTGGAAAACCTCAGCATAGAATTAATTAAAGTTTCTTCCTTAATTAGACATGTTATCGTGGTGGGTTGGCCCTGGCTTCCCACCAGGTGCCCACCAAGCCCTCCTCAAATGGCCTGGGGAGAGAAAATATGACGAAAGGCTTATGGGTATATGAGATAAGAACAGGGACGTCACCAAGCAATTACCATCACAGGCAAAACAGACTCGACTTGGGAATATTAATTTAATTTATTGACAATCAGAATCAGAGTAGGATAATAAGAAATAGGATCAAATCTAAAACCAGCTTTCCCCTACCCCTCACTTCTTCCTGGGATCAACTTCACTCACGACATCTATACCTACTCCACCTGAGCAGCAGAGTGAGACAGGGAACGGAAGTTTTTAACATGTTGCTGCCACTCCATCCTCCTCACACTCTACCCTGCTCCATTGGGGGGTCTCTCCCATAAGGGAGAGTCCTTCACAAACTTCTCCAATGTGGGTCCTTTCCACAAGATGCAGTTTTCTAGTTATGGGCTGCTCCAGTGTGGGCCCCTCACTAGACTATCAGTCCTGCCAGAAAACCTGCTCTAATGTGGGCTCCTTTCCATGGGGCCACAGGTCTTGCCAGGAGCCTGCTCAAGGCAGGGTCTCCATGTGGCCACAGCCTCCTTTGGGGTACATCCACCTGATGCATACATGCCCCGTGAGTTGCAGCTGGATATTTGCTCCAGCATGATCCTCCATGGGCTGCAGGGCGACACCCTGCCTCACCATGGTCTTCAACATGAGCTTCAGGAGAATCTCGGCTCCAGAGCCTGCATCACCTCCTGTCCCTCCTTCTTTACTGACCTTGGTGTCTGCAGGGCTGTTTTTCTCATGTATTCTCTCTCCTCTCTCCCAGTGGCTGTTGTGCAGCAGTTTTTACCCCTTCTTATATAGATTATCAGAGAGGCACTCACTACCACTGTCACTGATTGGTTCAGCCTTGGCCAGCAGTGGAGTCTGTCTTGGAAATGGCTCTGCTGAACATGGGGGCAGCTTCTTACATCTTACAGACATTACCCCAGCCAGACCTTTGTTACTAAAGCTTTTGCCATCTACACCAAATACATTACTGTATTGGGTCTGTCCAGAATAGATTTAACTTTCCCCATAGCAGATCTCATAGAGCTGTGCTTTGTATTTATAACTAGAATGGTGCTGATAACACACCAGTTTTGGCTACTGCTGAGCAGTGCTTGCACAGCATCAAGGCTGTCACTCCAACTCCCCCTGCAATGGCCAGGAGTCTGGGGGTGAACAAGAGGTTGAGAGGGGATATAAGACATACAGCCAGGACAGATGACCCAAACTGACCAAAGAAATACTCCATACCATAAGACCTTGTGCTTAGCTATAAAAACTAAGAGAAAGGGGGATGGGGGACATCCTTTATGAAGGTCTTTGTCTTCTGAATCAACTGCTATGCGTACTGAAGCTCTACTTCCCAGCCAGTGGCTGGACATTGCCTACTGATAGAAAGCAGAGAATAATTAATTTGTTTTATTTGTCTACATGCATGGTCTTTGCTTTTCTTTATTAAACTGCCTTTATCTCAGCTCAATTTTTTTCATCTTATTTTCTCTTCCTGTCTCTCTGAGGGAGGGAGTGATAGAGTGGCATGGTGGGCAGCTAGTGGTTAAGCAAAGCTAACCCACCACGCTCCCCAGTGGAAAGCAGGTTAAAATTAAATAGTGATTAATCACTGAACATATATGTATATATACCCAAGTAGCTGTAATTTTACAGGTTAAGTCATCTAGGCATTTCTGAGAAAATCAAGAGGACAACAGAGCACAAGTAATGAAAAAAGAGTGTACTCAAAGTACGAAACAAAAGGAAGAGCTATTCACTCATCACTTACAAATTCAAGCCCTAGTGATATAGAGATAAAATGCCTTTCTGACAAGTTAATTTGACCCTAAAGCCAGCAGAAATGTACTACTAATTCTTTTTCTGTTGAGGATATGGAAGTTATAGCAGTAGGGAGTTTTCTATAAAGTGGGATTTAGTAACTTCATGCAGTATTTTATCACTGGAAAACACTAGAAAAAATAAAGTTGACTTTATAAGGTTTGATTGCTTTGCTGCAGTTGTAATTTGATACAAACTATTAGCTACAACATCAGTTTCTAGTTTAGTTGTATTAAACCACCTGTTACTAAAATTATCTAATCACAGGAAGATTAAGTGGCTGGCAAAACGAGTTTTATGAAGAAGCTGCCATTAGTAAAAGTTTTATGCTCTTTTGTGTTTCTACTAGACAAGGGAATTCAAAGATTTGAGATACTACATCTGAGATATGTTAGAGCGTTTACAGTTTTGTGGTCTTGGTTTTTCTTTTTTTGAGTAGAAAGATATTTTACTGATAACAGTGTGCTATAAATAAATAAAAATAAATAAAATAAATATATAAAGAAACATGACATTTTCAAGCTACCTAGTGAAGTGGGTATGTGTCTACTTTATATCCAGTAGACACGTACCCATAAATAACAATTTGCACATTTTTTAGGCTGTGAGACTAAACCGTTAATGAAGTTAAAGCTCCTCCATGAACGCTATTAAAGATGATCTAACCATGCCAGTAAGGAAATACTTTTCTTTTTTGGAGATGTGAAAATGCTGCCCATTCTAGCAGCATAGGCTTTGTTTTCTCTAGCAATGTGGAATGGGATTGACTGCAGAAGTATACTTAAATCTTATTAGTATAACTGAAGAGCATTACTCCTTTAGTTCTGAGAGCACTTCTTCGATAATGAAGAGTGATTCAGTGTTTTCAGTGCAGTCTTCCTTGCGATGCACCTTGACTCTTAGAAAAAAGGTGATACTTGTAGAAATTAGCTAGTGAATAATTACGCTGCACTGAGCCACATTTTGTGCTCATTATTTTGCATTTAGCCTACCAAAAGAACTTTGCCCTAGCTTGATTCACATGATCTTACAAGATAATAACTGCTATCTTCAAAAATTATTAATCTCCACCAGTGACAGGTCTTCTCAACTTTTAATTGAAATGTCATGCCCAGACAGTTTTGGTTGAGCGTGGTTCAAAATCTGATAATGGAAGTTTCAGCTGGTATTGAAAATTCTTGTTTCAGGCATTTTCCATTACTCTTTTATTCTTCAACCCAGAGCTGGTTTCTACCAGCTAATATTTCTAAATTTGTGCCTGAAATTTCAGTCTGTGCTTACTAAATGACTATGTGCAGTGCTATTCTATGCTCTGTGGTTCAGTGTCTGCTCTACCACCATGAGGTTTTAGCCACAATCACAAGTGGAAGACAAAATTTGGCAAATTTTCTGTATCAGCCTCAGATGCTCTACATCTGTGAAACTCAATGTATTATTTTTCTTTTTAAGTAATACTTACTAATTTTATTTTTCATTTAATGGAGATAACCCACAAATAGTAACAGCAATTAGCTTTTATTTTGAATTACCCTTCTGAGGACGTACAAGAGATGGGGTATGGATTCAAGGACTCTGGATGATCTCAGTAATTTCATCCTAAGACATAATAGTTTCAGAGTTATTTCTTAATAACAGAGCAGTAGTTTTGCACGACCTTATGAGCAGGACAATATCCCAGGTCCTAGGGTTATCATTAAGACCTTTCTTACTTGTCTCATCTCTTATGGATACAGGGCTCACAACTAGAGCTATGCTTTCTTGTATTTAAATCTGGGTGCTTCCTCCTGTTAGATCAATGCAAATGAGATAAATATTGAGTCCAGACCTGATTGTGAAGAATGTGATAGAACTATGACATGTATCTTGAAGAGTTTAACAGTGCTACCACAAGAAACAGTAACGTCATGGCTATTCTTGTGTCATTTTCACTATGCTTCCTTTGAAAATGGAAAAATAAGTTTCAGCCTGTTCTTGTTTGGTATTGCATGCAGCTTGTGTGTTATCTGGGCCATTCTACAAAATTAAGAATCATCAAGATCATGTGGCTTCATGTTTGAAACCACTAGCAAATGTTTTCAGAAACAGTGAGGCCTGCTATTCACTGAACCTGAAAAAAAGTAATTGCTTGAAGGAAAAGCTTCAATTTCTACATCTCTATATGGTATATGGCCACATTTTCTTTTAATATTCTGACCTGAGACTTTTTTTTGCTGCAGTGCTCAATATATTTAATTGTTTCAAGCATTCCCACTAAACATAATGGGAAGAAAAACACAGTAATGGATTAGAAGAGTCTTCAGCTCAGAGGACTGAATAATTTGTCTTTGTATTTTCTTGTCTTCCAGCCACACATACATCAGAACATATATCAGTGAGATATGATGACAAGCTTAAGGTATCCATTAAGCGTTAGATTAACAGATAAATGGATTTATTGGGACAGATTGCGTAGGAGGTTTTAAAATGGAATTGTGGATGAATAAGATTGTTTCAATAAGACAATAGTCATCAAGTAAAGTAAAGATTAAAAAAAGTGATTTATTTTATTTTCTCATTTTGATACAAGACACTTGTACAGAGCTAATTGCCTTTTTTATTTTTTAGCAAATAAATTAACTTTAAATCTGGGAAAGTATTCTTTTATACCGTCTTTATTGTTTTACTGAAACAAGTTAGCTTGTCCTCTCATAGAAGTTCATTGAGTCTGTCTGCATGAAGTACATTATACAAATTAACCTATACACACTGAGCAGAATAAAAGAGATTAGGACATATGTGTGTTATGTGTTATGCAGATATGAGTAGGAGATGATGCCTGAATGAAAGAGATAATGTAAAACACAACAATGGGAAAGAAAGAGGCAGAGGAAGGTGAACTCCCATCGTTAACAACAAATTAGTGATAGCTGAAACTGAGAACTGGATTTTTTTTCACATAAGTACACCAACAGCTCCAGTTCCTGTTTCTTTTCATTTTTAGACCTAAAGAGTATTTCAGGTTGGGTTCGGTTTGGTTTGGAGGAATAGTAGGTAGTGCTGTTCTAAAGGTAAGAAAAAAGTAGAAGAAAGGCTGATATCAAAGTCTTGTGGAAGAGTTTTTTTTAAGAGGCGGTTCCAAGGTCTCAGCACCAAGACTGAATACAGTAGACTGAATTCTAGAGTCATGCAGGAGAAGTTAAATGACTGAGGATGCTCATGGGCATAGAGTGACAGTGATTTTGAGTATTCCTGGATCTCTCTTGGCTCTCATCCATCAAAATAATAGCTAAAGCTTTAAAGCAGAGTGACTACTTGTCCAATAATCTAGGAAAGAGCTGGTAAAGATGCATATGCCTGCATTCTGGATGAATTCAGCTTTTATTGTGTTGTTGCCTCAAATAACTGAGACCAAAAAGCAGTGAAAATGAGATACTGTTCACTTTGTAAGGATGTTCAGTGCCTCACGGAACTTTTGTGAAGGAATTTCCTTGAGCAAAATGTCATCTGTACATGAATCTAAGCTCTGAGATTCCACTTTCTCCCTTCAAAACATGTCAAACTTCACTGGTCTCACAGTGAATCAGGGTTGTACTCTGAGATCGTATGTTTTCCTTTCATCATCTTTCAACCTCATAATCTCTGTCAGTTGGAGTATTGAACAGGATTAGTTCTGTATCACAATAAGTAACTAATTTTTTTGGTCACAAACATAATTATCTTTTCATCCTTATTCTAGCTGAAGACAAATGCTATAATGGTTTCACTTTCTAGACTGACTCCACCGGATTTAAGGGCAACCACTTCAGATATAACTGAAGAGGTAACTGCCTGTCCACTTCATGATGGGAAAAATTTTGCTGCTTCCTCAAAAATGTTGTTTTCAGCATGACAGGTGACAAATTGTGAATTTGCGGTTGCTCAAATATAATTTCTAAAATAAATCGAAGATATTTCCAATATGAAAAGCCATTATTATGTTCCATCTTAAATATGTCCCTGAAAATATATCTGATTATGGAACATTTTTATTGCCTGCAATATAATGTCAGAGAAAATGTCTATAATATTTTCTTCATTTTGATCATCTTTTAATTCATGTTTGAAACACAGATTTTTGTTCTGTTGATGACTTTACTTTTTAAAATTATTATCATAACCACAGCATTTGAAATAACAAGAGCATAAATTTCACACATGCCTGTTGATGCTACTTCACAGTTAAATGTGTTTCATGGTTGGTTTTGTTCATCTGCTCCTAACAGACAGACTAATAAGACAGATGAGAGATATTTTATAATATTTAGATGTAAGTGTAAATGAGACCAGTTATTTTACATTTACAGTTTATGTCTTCTGAAGAAATTTTACCGTTGTATAAAATATTTTCTATAGTACTCTTTATCTCAGGATCTCAAGGTGCTTTTCGTATGTTTCTGACATGTACTTTCATGTCAGCTTTGCTAAGCTATGCTAGGCAAAAGGTGTGCAGCATCACAAAAAGGTCATTAAAAGACCTTTATCCAGGCAGAGGAGAATTCCTGACACATCTACTGGAAAAGATGGACAAAGGTGTAGTCTAGACAACATTCTTATATGCTGTTTTGTGTGAGTTGTATTGTAAAGGATCTATAACGCACAGTACTGAAGTGCACACACAAGGCCTTCATCCTAAATCCTGTGTGTATATCAAGGAGATTTTATTTTGGGTGAAAATAGCCAATGAATTAAACTGTACAATGCTGTATAATACTGAATATTATCACTTCCATGGTGGCTATACGTCCATCACTTCACTGAATGCCTTGTGGCACCTGTCTTCACTGATCTGGGCCTGAGGATCTGAATCAGACTCCATTTTGATCAACACATGAGTGAAGAATGAACTTTGATAAAACTAGGCAAGGGCAGAGGTGGTGGAATAGGAACTGGCTTCAGCATGCAACAGTCCAACACCACACACTGTCCATCTTTCCAGGCCCAACAGACTGCTATGACAGGTGGAGCCCCAAGTCATGGACTAAATGAAGTCAACAATCTTTTCTAGGATGTCTATAGACTAAGTGAATGTGTGTATATATATATACATATATATATATGTGTATATATATGTAAAGATGAGAAAGGTGAGGATAGGAAGTGTGGGAACTGGCTTGACATGAATGGTACGGAATAAGGGGTGGATACTGTCCTGGTTTCAGCTAAAATAAAGTTAATTTTCTTCCTAGAATCTGGTGTAGCAATGTTTTGGCTGTAGTCTGAGAATAATGCTGATAACATACTAATGGTTTAGTTGTTCCTCAGTAGCACTTACCCTGATCAAGGACTTTTCAGTTTCCCATGCTCTGTCAGTGAGGAGGGGCACAAGAAGCTGGGAGGGAGCAGAGACAGGACACCTGACCCAAACTAGCCAAAGGGATATTCCATACCACAGCATGTCATGTCCAGTATATAAAATAGGGGGAGTTACCTGGAAGGGACCTATTACTGCTTGGGTCAGGCTTGGTATTGGTCATTGGGTGGTGAGCAATTGTATTGTGCATCACTTGTGGTTTTTTTTTCTCTTTTATCTATCTCTCGCTGTTATTTTCTTTATTATTGTTAGCAGTAGTATAATATTGTACTTTAATTAGTAAGCTGTTCTTATCTTAACCTGCAGGTTTTATATTCTTTTGATTCTCTCCCCCATCCTGCTAATCGTGTGAGGGGAAGAGGGGGTGAGTGAGTGGCTGCTTGGTACTTAGTTACCAGCTGGGTTTAAACCACAACAGGGGCCTCCAACACTCACACGAAGTCCTAAATTATACAAGGACCCTATTCAGCATTAGAGTAGCTCAGAATTAAAATGACAGAATTCAAAACCTTCCTACTCCCTTTGTGTTCTGTGTGATTCTGTCTTCAGTGTCACCATTGTGTTGCAAGCTTTGGGTTTCATCTCCAAGAATCTCACTTTTTTATATTTCACTGTATTCATACTTTGATAGCTAAAGCAATTCAGTGGCTCACTTCACTTGGGATTCATTTTCATCACCTTTTCTCTTACTTTTAACCCAAAATTTTCAATGTATTTCTTCATATTTTACTCAAATGGGTCCACCATGATACCAACTTCATTTCTTAGAACGCTACACACAAAGGCAAACCAGTCTTTTCTGTATAAATCCAAGCAATGTCTATATTCACAGCAAGGCATCCAATAAAAGCAAAACATTCTGAATGCTGTTTTAGAGTGAATAGCAGTTTCACTGTGAGATTACAAGTTTAATCTCCTCACTTCTCAGTATTCATCTAGCCCTTTAAAGCATATTTATCAATGATTGTTAGTCATAACCCAAAATTTTCTGCAATGTTTTATATTAAAGATGGTGCAGCATTGAGTCATCTTGCAAAATCAGGTGTACTTTACCTTCCTTAGGTAAAGTTTTGTTAATCACAACACACGCAAAGGGAAGGCAAGTGAGGATAATTTATCCAAAAATGACAGAGTACTAATTAATTAAATAGTAACTGTTTTCCAATGAAAAATAAATCTTTTGTTCTCTGAAACGTGTATAATCTGATATACACAAACCTAGGGTTTGTTAGCTTTGTGGAGCTTCTACCTACCACCCTATTTTGCAAAATAGCTGTCAATAAAATACCTCCATTCTGTGTGCATATTGGCATTTTGCACACTGGGTAACAATCCCACTTTTGGGACAACAGAAATAGTCAGCATGGATTTATGAAAGAGAAATCATGTCTGGCCAAAACGACAGCCTTCTACAATGAGGTGAGTGGCTCTGTGAATGAGGTGAGTGTTGTGCATTTTTTTATCTTGGCTTTAGTAAGGCTTTTGGCACTGCTTCACACAAACTGATGAAGTATAGACCAGATAAAAAGATATTAACATGTGTTGAAAACTGGCTGAACTGGTAGTCTGAAAAAGGTTGTGCTTAGTAGCACAAACTTCAACTGGAGGCTAGTTACAGGAAGTGTGCCTCAGAGTTTGATACTGGGTCCATTACTGTCTAATGACTTCACTGATGACCTATGGGGCAGAGGGTATTCTTAGTATGTTCAAAGATGATACAAAACTTAGAGGAGTGACTGATGCAACAGAAGAACCTCTACAAACTGTGAAAATGGGCAGAGGAACTTTCTGAAATTCAACAAAAGTGAGCTCTGCCCCTGTGGAGGAATAATCCTGTGCACCAGTTAAAGGCTGGAAGCTGATTGGCTGGGAAGCAGCTCTAAAGAGAAGACATGGGGATCTTGGTAGACACCGAGCTGAACAGCTTCTTGCCTCCATTCTTACATTTATACAGGGAAACCAATTAAGTTACATGCAAATAGAAATGCTGAAGCTTGTTCACATTAAAACTTCTTCAGAGTCCACCCCCCAAAATTAGTCCATCATTATGGCTCAGTTCAACAATAGCTCTCTCTTCTATTTGGGGAAAACAGGAATTTAAGGAATAGCTGGCACTTGAACAACCAGTGCCAGTAAGATTTGCATATGTCAAAATTTCACAGCTAAGAAGAAAAGAAAAACCAAAAAATTAATTGAAAGTTCTCAAGCTGGAAAGACTATGTCTGATGCCACTACTAAAGTAAAACTAGAATTTACAGAGAAATTAAATTATCCAGGCTTTTCACAATTCTATCAGTTATGATATCTGTGCCTAGATATGTATACTCTCTTTATACATTAAATCCTAAATATACTCTGTGTTTTAGTAGACCATCTTGGTTATAAGACATTTATTCACATGACATCAGAAGTACACAAGATGGCAGTAGGCAGCTGCAGAGGTATAGAACTATAATGACTTTCCAATTCTCATCAATACCCGGGAACTCAAATATATTTCCTGAAAAAAAAAACCCAACAACCCAACCAAAACCAAGCAAATGAAAAACCCAAACAAAAGAAAATTATGAAAGGTTCTTTCTCAGCCACTGAAATAATTCCAGTTTCAGTGTTACAATACTCTTCATCCTCGTCTTCTGTTAGCATTTTAATTTCAGGCTGGTACCACTTTGGTAATCCTGATAAAACTAGTTGCCACAGATCTCCCCAGTTTTCATTTCTGGGGCAGTTATTTCTCTTTCCTTGTATTTTCTTAGAAATTAGTTGCCTTGCAAGAACTCCAAAGGTATCTTACCTGATGTCTCCAATAGTAACCTAGCAGTAATCATACCGAGAACAACGGCAGCAGTACATTCCCTCTTTTCATTTTCCCATCTTTTTTTTTTTTTTATATATATATTTTTCTAATTGAGGAGTGAGAGAGCAGGTTGGAGGCAGCCAGCGGGCAGTGAAAGCCAACCTGCCACAATACTATATTCATAAATTAGGAACACCTTAAAGAGTAATCTTTAAATAGCAGACCACAGCAATCCTGTGGTCTGAGTGGGAAATCTGAATACATAGGATTATATGATTTGGCAAGCAGACGTACAGTGACCCTGAAATATCAGGTCTAGGTCTGATAAATTACAAAACCTGCCTTTATTCTAGAAGGAGACTTACAAGTTTCACAGCTCTGCTCATGAAGTAAGGTTCTCCTCACCTTAGTAACTTCTACTTATTACACTTTTTGAGTGATAAAGTAGAAACTGGTATCTGAATGTTCTCAAAAAGATCTCAAGAAAACAGGTCAAAATGTGCAAAGCCCCATGCAGTTCCTGAATTTTATATCTATTAGAAAGAAACCTGCCACTAATAGTCTCATTCCCTACCATTACAACATAGTACTTTGTTTAGACTTTTTGTCTGCATGGACTAAAGAATGCACAAATTACTGTATAATTGTATAATAAACAAAAAGGTAGGAGAAACTCAAGCAAAAAAATGTAAATAAACTGAAAGACATGATCTTTACAATGAGCACTGATTTTTCTCAATAATAGGGTGGATTGGTCTTTTGAATTGGTATCTTTTACCTCATGGTTGCTGAAATACATTTAACTTGCACCATTTGCCTTTCTCCTGGGTACTGTGGTTGGCTGGTTATGGCAGCTGCAGTCAGAGTTCACAGAAATACTGAACAGCTCCTTCTCCCACACTCTGAGTCATAGCATCTCCTGTAGATGTATTTTTAAATGTCTTCATTTTAATGAGTTTCTAAATGCTAAATTAATTTTGCAATTTCCTGCTCATCTAGTTCTCAATGTAAATGTTATTAAATGATTTTATCCATTAGCAATGTTAGCAGTGTGAGTCACTAGTATTTTTTAAAACTTAATTTTTCTGTAACTCTCCTGACTTGTTTGAAACTATCCAAATTAAGGTGAAGATTATTACTATGCTAAAGAAAGTGACAGTACATATAAAATAGGACAATCTGTCACTACTGAAAACACACATTTATCTACAATATAGGTTCAAGCAGAGTGTTAACAATTCAGGCTTCTCAATGCCCTACAAATGGACTTCATTTGGTTTCCAGGGATCAAAGCTAAGGAAGAGCAATATCCTCGCCCACCGAGTAAAAAGAAATATGTCAAAGTAAAGAAGTAAAATTAACCAGTGTAAGAAATAGAGATTTAACTTATATTAACTGATTTTAAAGAATAAAGAAATATGGTGGAGTTATGCTCATATGACATTAAAACATTACATCATTTTTCTACTATGTCTTTCCCTTAACTAACTTATGTTCTGCATATCATGTATATGTCACTACAAATACACTTTCCTCCATGATTTGTCTTGTTATGATTTTGAATGTATAAGTTATCCAGAACATCATCTGGTGCACTAATGCATTTCATACCTAGCCTGAACTGCATTATGAAGAGGATTGTCCAGAGCTACAGTACAACCCTTTCTATCAGAAATTATTGTGCGTATCACCTAGCTTGATACATATGAAGGTGTTAACCTGCTATAATTGTTAGGAATGTGATTGTACACACCCTTGACAACAAAATCAGTAGTTTAATTGTACTTATGCTAGAATAGCTTACTCTTATGGGAAGTCCAAAAAAGAGATAAAAAAATAAGACTAACCAACATAGCTGTAGCAAAAAGATTAAAAATATAACCTACAAACCAATGAAACTTGTAGGAGCAGAGGAAGGATGAAGAAGGCTAAGTAAAACTTCAAGATTTTAAATCTCAAGGTTTGAACCTTGATCTTAAGACTGCAATCTTGAGATGTCAATCTCAAGACTGCAGAGGACTGATATTCTGAACATATTACATCAGAAGTGATTTTGGTGAAAAAATATTAAAGATGGTATTATTTCTAAAGAATTCTGAACTCTTGACTATATCTTTGAAGATATTCAGTTTGTGCCTTTGCAGTTATAAAGTATGTGGATTTTTAGGTACCTAAAATAAATATTATGAATTTGTTTATGTACTGTCTATAATCTATTCTACTTCATTGTCTTTACAAGTGTATTTTATATTTCTTATTTCCCTTGCTTACTAAATTTTTACTGTAATTCAAATTATAATTTAGCACAATTTATGAAATCTGATAGATTTGCAATTTCTCAGAGATATATTTTATTATATTTGGATTAAGTTAATAAAAGATTAAAGCTATCAGGCTAGAAGTAAAAAATATCTGTTTTTTTTTTTTTATCTTGCTCTGTAACTGATGATTTGATCACATACAAATATTTTTTCCCAATTTCCTGTTTAGAAAAAAATTTTTTTTTTTTTTTCACGTCATTGCTTTGAGATAAATGGGTGGACAGAACTACAGATAAATATTTTATAAACATAAAGAATGTAAAACCTGTATACATACATTGGAATGATAGTTAAAAAATGTACAATAGTATACAAATGAATTGGAAGCAGGAATCATGGGATACTGTGTATTTTATTCAGAATTCCAGATAATGAATTTGTAACTGAAAATAAATTGGTCCATTTACTCTCATAGCTGTAGCTCCTGGCCTTGCTTTGCATTGGCGTTCTGTCAAATTTAAACCTAATCCTATATTCCTACTTTAAAGAGTAACAGATTGAAAAGCCTCCTGTAAATTGGTGTCTCCGTACCTAAATTTGTATATCTGCATGTTGTAAGATTAGTTTAAACAGCCATAGCCAGCTTAACAGCACGTTTAAAAGTAAAGGTGGGTTGAGTTCTGCAGGACCATGGCTTATAATTGAAAATCTGTGGAAATACTTTGCACAGTAGTCTTACAATGTAACATACGAAAGTACAGAAATTTTGGTGAAGAAATCTGAATAGAAAGAGTGGATAAATTCATTACTTTAAGAGAAATCTGATTAGAAAGAACTAATAATTAAGCAGAAGAAAAAAAAAGAATGCCTTAAATATGTCATGGAGGACAATGTTCAATGAAAGCACAACTGCTGCAGCAGGAAAGGGTGAGGAACGCTATGTTTAAGGCAACAGGAGAAATCAGACATCATTTGCTCTGGATGTCCAGTCACCCAGGAGAAACCTGACAGCAGCAAAATTGCTCTTAAAGTGAGAGTCTTTTAAAACACAACAGGAGGGGTAGCAATATATTTAAGGTGAAGACATTACAGTTTACTCAAAACCTCAGTTGATTTATTCAAGCGTGAGTACTATGAGACTCTCTAAAAATGAAAATGCATATAATAGGAAGATCACTTAGGTTGAGGAAGTATCAAAAAACATAGGAAGTATCATGCAAGTATTAAATATTTCACTGATACAAATATTTAAGTACATTAATTAATATATTTTTACATTAATACCACTAAGAAAATGCAACTTAGCTGGCATACTACCCAGAATTATCAAAAGCTACTGCTTTTTGTGGGTAGTTTACATCACACAGATGTATTAGGCCCCACAACATACAAAGCAAAATTTCAAAAAGCAGGCAAAGAATTAAAACAGAATTAAAAATAGCCAGTTTGCCCATCTTAGCTAGGGAGCAACAGGAATGGAGTGATCTATAGATCCATGTTCCTAGCTATCTCTTCTCTTTCTTTCACGCATGGAGTAACATTTATGGTAAGGTTCTGCCACGAGGTTGTCCATTCCTCCACTTCTTGCAATTAGGCATCAGATCAGTCTGGCTTTGTACATAGCTAAGCAGGTATTAACTGGAGTCTGGTGTGTTAGCCAGCTCCTGGAGTGGCACCAATCCAGTCTTGTTCCCATTGCTTCGTTTTATTGACTTAGCATGTCATCTTCATTCCTAGAAGTACTGTGTTTGGAAATTTAGGAGTCTTTGATTTTTCAAAAGAGGCATCCAGAAGTCTGCTTTGTCATAGCACAGAACATAGATAATGATGCATTAGAGCTACTTGAAAGAGTAATATGGTTCCTTAATTGTATTTTCTCGTCCCTTCTCTAGACTTCAGGTCCTAATTTGAAAGATTTCTGTCTACAGAGATTTCTCCACACCTGGTCAGTATAATCTACTTATGGCGAAGGGAAACGTATAAGTGGGTTTTGAGCCTGGTCTATCATAATCCAGCATATAATTCAAAACTTTAACATGAAAAATATTTCAATTAAAAACCCCATAATCTTAATAAACATGATGGATTTAAACCCCCATATTTTAATTAAGACTCTCTACCTCTAGTTCCACCACTTAGGAGGAGAATAACATTTTAAGGATCTAATTCTGTTCTCATTATTTCTAACAGACCCCCTATGGGATCTGGTCCTAAATGTGTCAAAGTCTTATTCTTTTTCTTGGCACCTAACAAGCTTTACATCTTCCATTAATATTGAGCTTTATTTATTCTTAAATGTGTTATTTGCTTGTTTGTGTTTTTTAACTTCTTTATCTTGCATTGTTAAGATATCTGTTAGAAAGATGTTAGTTGCCTAAAATGTAAACAGAATGTAAACAAAAGTTCATTTTGTTAACACTTCTATATATCAGCTTAAACAAACTTTGTTTAAATATCCAAATATTGATACCAATGCAAGCAAGACACCAAGTCCTTGGCAAATTTGTGTATTCAAGACCGCATTAAAAAAAGGAACTAATGTCCCATTTAAACAAATAGACACTAGACATAATCTAGCATGGTATGTATTTTATTTGTTTAGTTTTGTAATTTGGCAGGTGATAACTCATATGGAAACCTCATTAACAATTGCCAGTAGTTCTGTTTAGGAAGACTAATTTGTACAGAATGTTTTGCCTTAATGAGGTTTCACATGAAAATAAACAGAGACCTATGGAGTTGGTACATTTTTAATTACTGCTCTAGAAGAGTTAGTGTTCTTTTTTGTTACTGTTGTGATTTCTGACTTCCAATGTGAATGTCTTAAGTGATATATATACTTATATCTATAAAACAATGGAATTTATTTATTTGTATATTTCTATATATTATACATAAAATTATAAAGCAATATAAATATATGAAGAATACCTTCCACTGGGGACGATGGACCCTATCCCCAGCTTTTAACTTCAAAATTCACTTAAAGGTAATGACAGCATTTTATTCTGTGCGACGTAGTATTGAAAAGTAACATAGAATTACTTAATATGTACTGATGTATTTGGTTTATTTAACAAAATTTTTGTAGCACCCCACTACAGGAATGGCTTCTGTGAGAAACTGCTAGTAGCTTCCCCTGTGTCTGATAGAGCCAGCTGGCTTCCAGTCACATCTGCTGCTGGCCAAGGCCAAACCAATCAGCAACAGCGGGAGTGCTTCTGTGCTAACATTTAAGAAAGGGAAAAAGAAAACTGAAATGGCAGCTAGAGGGAGGAGTGAGAAAATGTAGAGGAAAGAGCCCTGCAGACATCAAGGTCAGTGAAAGAGGGGAAAGAAGTGCGGCTTTAGGGTGCTGGAGCAGAGATTCTTCTGCAGCCCATGATGAATGGTGAGGCAGGCTGTGCCCTGCTGTCCATGGAGGTTAGTAGTGGGGCAGATATCCATGTGTGGCTTATGGAGGATCACATGCTGGAGCAGGTGGATTTCTGAAGGAGGCTGTGACCCCAAGGGAAGCCCATGCAGTTATTCAGTATAATAGATGTGGAGGATAGAGTGAAAACAGACTTAATGCAGCATATGTAGATTGTGCTATGTGAATACATTTAGTATATACATCTTTAGAAAACCTTGTTGGCAACTCTGTGAGCAGATAGTATTGACCAGAAGTAGCTGAAATTGTCAGGCATAATATAACAGAATTACTTATGATGTCCCTGGGTAGGGGATGTAGCACTGTGTCAGGAGTTTGGGACATAGGTAATCCCATTCATAGCAAGTGAAATCCCATTCATAGCAAGTGAAAATTGACTGAGAGAAAAGTGAAGCGAAAGTGGAGAATTTCCAGCTGATCTCTTTCTTCCTTGTGTCCCACAAGTTCTGCTTTTCAAAGCAGCTTGTGCTTTTTTTCTCTTATAATGTTCCAGTACAATTTTTCTGCTGTACAAATTGATGCATGTTTGTACTGTAAGTACTTATGAAAAAGTTATCTGGCTACAGCCAGAGCAGTGCTGCACCAGATACTAGCAAGAAAATTAACTCTACTCCAGCCAAAACCAGGACACAATTCAAGCCCCATTATAGCTCCTGATATTGCGTCCAGCAGTAATTTGAATGCCAAAGATGTGTGTATGGAGGAACTGGGAAGTATGATGGCAGAGATTTGTGTATGCAATATGTGTGTTTATATATGTAAAGCAGAGTTTTGCAGGTGCCATCTCTGACCCTTGCAGTAGGAGTCTTGAGAGGAGAATCATTAGGTCTTGCAGTGGATGTCTAGGAAACTTGCCTTTCCCTGCTTCCTCTCACCTTGTCCCATTTTCTGTGGTTGGTCTTCCTGTTGCAAACAAGCCAGTAAGAAGAGAACTAGCTTCCTTACTGTAAATGTTACCTGAAGTCAGAAAAAAAGCGGCACAGGGTGATCTAGACACTGACTCAGCAGAGGTTTAATAGTCTTCATAAGACAACGGTGGGAAGCCTCAAATAGGATATAAGCACTAAAAAATCTATTGTTAAGATCATAATAGCAGCTAATGAATCAGTCTGAATGAATCGATTCAGAAACTTTTTGAGAAAAATTAGGTCCCATTCTGTTTCCAGGTCCATAAACCCAAAGCTCAGTTTCTAGTTATTTGCCATCTTCTCAATTCAAATAATTCAACATTATGACTGTAACCAAAACTGCATAAGAATCTGACCTGTATTATTCCCTTGATCATACCCTGAACTAATATCCTTCATATATGATGTTAACCCAATTCTTGATTTTCATTAAAAGAGGTTATTGAAATGTAGTGAACATTGGATTATCATTTATAACAAATCACATTTATACTAATTATACTGTCATTATTAAAATGACTATGACCCTTTGTTGAAGCTGCATTATATTGCACACTCAGAAATGTAAGTCTTACACAAAAAGAATAATGATAATATAACTAATAATGATAGCTTGAATATTAATCAAGTAGGTGAATTCAAAACTTAGGAAGACTGATACAAAAGTACTTAAATTAATTCTTTTGTACACTGTAGAAGTAAAAACTGTCATGAGAAATTCTGCCATTAACAGCATGGTAATATAAACTGATAGAAGTGTTCGGTCAAGCATGTCATCAAAACAAAATACTTTTGCAAAAGCAGAGCATTTTGCAAAGTATGAAAGCTCATAATTTGTTTTCACATATGTTCTCTGATGTTGCACATCTCCCTCGTTTGAATCTGCTTTTTAGTTATTTTTCTTAGAACAATTAAGAACATGTAAGCAACAATTAATTTTATTTAATGCTATACTTGGAGTGTCTTATGCCACTGTGGAGTTAAGATGTAAGCCATAGGGCGTTCAGAAGAGCTGTGGCGCTTGCTGCCTCCAACTGGCTGGCACTGCTGTGACTGCTAAGTGGAGCAGACCTTGATATAGCTTCAGAATGACTTTTGATATTGACAGCAGCTGTAGCTGGGCAACCTCTAAAAACTGTACCTGCTCAGTACTTCAAATTTGTCTTTCCTCTGAATCATTTCACTCTCCTTATTGTTGTTGTGCACTTTGCAGGGTTGTTCTTGTGTTGCTCAAATTTCTTTGTCTCTTAATTTTCTTTTGACAGTCTTGTGGGAATCATGTATTCAGGTGGCAACTGTTAACCAAATCTTAAAATAGTATTGAAATAAGACTTTTTCTTTGCCAAAAGAGACCTTCAGCTGAAGGATTTACTCATTCCATTATGTTCTTGATAACAGTTTTTCTTAAAAGTCCTTTAGCCACTATATTATGCATCAGTCATGTTGACCAGATTAAATGAGTTAGAGGACCTATTAGTGCAATAAACACCTTTATATAAAATGGAAGATGGTCAGCTCATTATCAGTGCATCAAATTAGCAACATTGCTTGGCTAAGAATCTGTAAAATTTGTTGACTTATAAACACAATGATTCATATTTGAATATCAGATTTGATGAAGAGCAGTGTACTAAACTACTTACATTGGCATGCAGGTATCTGTATGAGTAATCCAACATCATTATTTTTAGTAATAGCTACTCACAGTTTTGAATAAATTGCTAATAATCAGTCTTTAAACTAATAAACTAGGACGGATTGCTAAACTGTAAGGATGTCTTCATTTTAGCTGTAGTGCCCATAGAAGCCTGTATAAATTAACTATGACCATGCATAAGGGTCCCAGAACTCTCAATCTGTGAAGGCATGTTTAAGAAAAGATATAGATTTGTTACTTAAGCAAGCAAGATTTCAAAGGGACATAAAAGGTCTCTTGCTGGACCCTATAACAATGTTCATTCTAATGCTGTTATGCCCAAGCTAGATGGCAAGATCAGACATACAAATATCTGGCTTCCTGCAAGCAGGGAGATGATTCTATGTTCAGAAGTGGATATAAGTCTCATTGGCTTGATTCTGCTCTTGGTTAGCTTCATACAGTTCTAAAGATATTCCTATATAACTTCACTGCATATTTTTAAAACTTGCATCAACAAAACAGATCAGAATCCTCATTCATTGTTCACAGCTCCATTGTAACTAAATCACTGAAAGATTTAGCAAAAATATTAAAACTCAACCATATCTACTTATAGTTGTTATTTTTGTGTAAATTTTAGTAACTATTTTAAGGAATTAAAGGCATTTGAAAAGAGCAAACAAAATTTGTCTGCAGGACTTGTTTACCATGAGTATATTGCACCTTTTGACAGCTCAGCAGATGCTTTGCTTATCATTTTATAACATATCTGTTACTAATAATTAATTAGGAACTAAGCTTTAGTTAAATGCTGCTATCAGTTGTTAATATTCTGTGGAGTAATAACCATGAGAGTGAACAAGTGATGATTACAACAGTTAGCACTTCAGGAGGATGAAAATATAGTTATAGATAACTTAAGATTGTTTTTGAAATGTAATTAATAAGACGTTTCTTAAGAAATATTTTTTATAATGATTGCAGTATGCAGTTGTAAAAGCCTGCTGTTACAGGAAAGAAAAAGAACCCTTAACCATGACACGAAACATACAGAGCAGCTTTCAGATCAACATCTGCAAAAAGTTATAACTGCTATTGTCTTAGAAACATCACAGACAAAGCAAAATTTGCCACAGACTTGCTGAGATTAAGGCCAAGAAGCATTATTAAATCATGGTTGTGTTTTGTGTTTGTTTTTTGTTTCGGTGGTTTCTTTCTCTTTTATTTTTTTTCTTTAAATGTGTATTGCCAATAGGTTTAAATTACCCTTTGTATTAATCATCCTCATAATTTATGCAGTGGTGCACTCCATACATTTTATCTACATACATACCTTATTTCAGTCTTCATTTATGTAGATAGTAATAATTGTAAATATGAGACAGGAAATTAATTTAAAAATGTCACAGATATTTCTCATAGAATCAGAGTCAGAGGTGAGTTTTTCACAGTGATGTAATTCCTTGCCAGTATGTGTCTCCCATCCAAACAATCAATATGTAGTAAAAAGAACAATCTCCTGGTATTGACTGTGTGGTGCATTTTCTATTGACTGGCTTCTCCACTTATCAATAGATAACACCAGCAATCAAGATCTTTCAATATGGAAGGATGTCAGGAAGATATTAAACATACGTGATAAGTGCATGGCTTCTCTCACCTATGCACACACACACTCCATGTGCCTTTTAAAACTTTTTGCTAAGACAAAAGTATCAATTGTAAAAAAAAAAAAAAGAAAAAAATTATAAATAAATCAATTTCTAGAGCTGGTCAAAACCAAAAAGTTCTAAATTGCAGAATGATAGAATCATAGAAAGATTTGGCTTGGGAAGGACCTTAAAGATCACCTAGTTCCAGCCCCCTGCCACAACGAGGGACACCTTCCACTAGACCAGGCTGCCCAAAGCCCCGTCTAACCTGGCCTTGAACAATTCCACGGATGGGTCACCCACAGTTTCTCTGGGCAGCCTGTGCCAGTGTCTCACCACCCTAATGAAGATCTGTACCTCTGTGTGCTGGCCTTTTTCATATTAAGAATAAATGTAACTTTTTTTGCTAAAACTAGACCACAATACTGATGCTGAATGACACTTTACTGCAAAATCAGAGTTATTGAATCCAATAATATGACTTGTGGAATAATGAGGAATACTGCCCACATTGAAAAACAGCAACAATAACAAAACCCCAAACTCAACCAACCAAACACCCTCCCCGCCCCCTCCTCCAAATAACAGTTTTTAATAAACTACATTAATGCTTCTTTGCCTATATATTTGAGGCCATTGAACTCATTAAGAATCTTTGTGCCTCCTGTAACCTAATATCCTACCCCTCACAGAAATTATAAAAGAAAAAAAAGATATTTTCCAGTAGATTTTCCAGTTATTCGTAATCAGCTGTACTTTGTCACAAGGTCCCAAAAAGAGAAGGTTATCACCATCACCTAGAAAAAATTCTGATTTTGGTAAATAAGTTACTTTCTTGAGATACATATGTCCCATATTCCATTTACTGCTGCTACTGCCAATCCTGACTGAGAAGCTGAGAAACAGAAAGCAAGCTAAGGAAATTGTCCAGAAGATGGAGACCCAAGACAGCCTCCTGCTTGCTCCCTCTACCTTTGCATTGTTTACAAAATATTGTGTAAACTTTGTAGTCTAATTCATTATTTCATTGAATCCAACATATTTTCCAAATCTGCAGAAGGTTAAGATAGCCTGCAAAGTTCCCCTTTTCTTAATAAGTGAATCCCAAGTCATTATTTCCTCTGATTTTTATTGGGTTATGTTTTTATTTTTGTGAGGGTTTTTTTTTGTTTTTTCTTCCCCCTTCCCCATTTTCTCCATCTTATCTCTGCCTTTCTTCTATTTCCCCCAAAAGAAGGGCTCTAGTGAATCTAAATATGAACTTTTAGAGAAACTGTTGACAACCTTACCATTCCCTTTTTTTGATTTGAAAATGTGTTTTTATAGTTCATTCAGCACTGTCCAAATGAATGGGAAGAAACACATGATCACATCTTCCACCAGAAGAAATAATATTTGTTCAAGCTGATATGCAGCAGTGAGTGTTGGTTAATACAATTTTGATGGGCAAGATCAAAGCACTAAACATTATTCTCAGAAAATATTTCCCAGCAGTTATTGATAATTCTACATTTTATTATTGAAGTCAGTGCAATAGTAATAGTAGGGGAAGAAAAATTCTGCGTGTTCAAATTTCTTGTTACATGTTTCCTCTTGTGGGCAAGTGGCTGTGTTGCAGAGTGATTGGTGAAAATGATAACATAGAAATAGATAAAGATATAGGATTGTTTTTGTTTGGCTTCTCCCAAAAGCAGAACATTCTTTTGGAGGCGGTGTAGATTTCCAATAGGATATCTGACTTGAAGGTTGAGTTATTCAGACTATTAACTCCATGTCTTTATATCAACAAGAACTTGGCTGATAATAGAGAAATAATTAATTCAGCATAGCAGTATTTGTAAGACTGTGTTGCCAGATTTTGGTAACAGACAAGACAGTGTCAAAGAAAATTACACTCCTGCTAACCACGGCTTTGTACTCGGCCCTTGGAATTCAGTGTGTTTGAAGAACTGACATCAAATTCTTACAGTGTGTACAGAAGTAAAGATGAAACTGTAAGTTACAGGAGGATTTTCACCAACAGGTGGAGGAAACATGAAAGTTGATCCTCCAGATATTATTCATACATTAGAAAGTGAAATAGCATAGGATTACCTTGCAGTATGCTTAGATGCCACTGTAAAGGGTAAATATTGTGAAGAACAATCATATCCCTTTTTCTCTGAAGAACTATTTAAGTCAGAAGAAAAGATTAAAAAGTGTTTTAATTTCATCACTCTTACCTTGCGTCACTATCTGTGTCTCTAAGTCTTCCCAGGTAATTTAAAAGCCATTTTAGGAAAATGAAAGAGAAAGATGATCAACAAAATAGAGAACTGTTATCCTGGATAAACCACTGTGTCTGTTATGGTTTTAATATATTTTCATTAGTTTCAGTGAATGGAATAAATCTCATTTGCACTTTCTCTTTCCCTTATGGCTATAGCTAATTTATCCTTTCCCCCTAAACACTGCTCTGACAAAACATAAAATTAAACAGCTGTGCATGCCAGACTTTCAGGTACCGTGTGAGAGCTGCTGCTGAGCTTTGCATATTCCATGACTTGTTCTTGTTTCGTTATTTAGAGCAGGTGAAGAGGGTGATCCATTAGAGGAAGAAAATCCACTAACCACTATTACTTAGACATCAGTCACTTTTATCGCGTAGTGGTATTATCATTTGCTCAACGAAAGATCATGGTATCAACTGCACAAATGTGCCTTGCTTTGGACAGCACTTGAACTTACTTATCAATGATTTGTCATATTATGGCTATATAATCTGTTGCTCCCTTTTCTGAAACTTATGCTATAATATACACCCAGTCAGTTGCCAACACCTATAATAAAAGCTCGGAACAATGTAGATAATTCCAGCCGCTACAGCCAATGAGCCGGCTTCAATTGGAGCTTGTCTCAGATACCTCTATACTCATGCCCATAGCATGGGGAACAAACAAGAGGAATTACAGACGTGTGCATGTCTACGGGGGTATGATATAATAAGCATCAGAGAAACATGGTGGGATGGCTCCTATGACTGGAGTGTTGGAATGGAAGGTTACAGGCTCTTTAGAAAAGACAGGCCTGGCAGGTGGGGAGGGGGAGTTGCCCTTTATGTTAGGGATAGGCTGGAGAGTATGGAACTGTCTGGGGACAGGTGAGCAGTTTACAGAGAGTTTCTGGGTCAGGGTTAAAGGGAAAACAGCCATGGGAGACATTACTGTGAGGATCTGTTACAGACCGCTTGATCAAGGAGAACCTGCAGATGAAGCACTCTATAGACAGATAGGAAAAGCCTCACGCTCACAGGCCCTTGTTCTCATGGGGGATTTCAACCACCCTGACATCTGTTGGAACGATGACATTGCACGGCACAAGCAATCCAGGAGGTTCCTCGATTGCGTGGAAGACAACTTCCTTCTGCAAGTGATAGAGGAGCCAACAAGGAGAGGTGCCATGCTTGACCTTGTGCTCACCAACAGGGAAGGGCTCGTTGAGAATGTGGTACTCCAGGGCAGCCTTGGATACAGCGATCACGAGATGGTCAAATTTGAGATCCTCAGGACAGTGAGATCATGCAGCAAGCTCTCTGCCCTGGACTTCAAAAGAGCAGAATTTGGCCTCCTCAGGAGCCTGCTTAGTAAGGTTCCATGGGATATAGCCCTGGAGGGCAGGGGGGCCCAAGACTGTTGGTTGATATTCAAGGATCACCTGCTACAAGCTCAGGAGTGCTGCATCCCAACTAGAAGGAAGTGCAGCAGGAGGGCCAGGAGACCTCCTTGGATGGATAAGGAGCTGCTGAGGAAAATTCAAAGGAAAAAAGAGGCTTATAAAAAATGGAAGCAAGGACAGGCGTCCTGGGAAGAATAGAAGAGTACAGAGATGTTGTCTGAGAAGCTAGGGACCAGGTTAGGAAAGATAAGGCCCAGTTAGAATTAAACCTGGCTAGGGATGTTAAGGATAACAGGAAGGGATTCTACAGGTACGTAGCGAACAAAAAACAGACTAGGGGCAACATAGGCCCCCTGAGGAAGTTCTCGGGAGAACTGGCTACACAGGATTTGGAGAAGGCTGAGGTTATGAATGACTTCTTTGCCTCGGTCTTCACTGGCAAAGGCTCTGACTGCACCACCCGAGTCTTAGAAAGTAGATGCAGGGGCTGTGAGAATGAAGACCTTGGGCCCACTGTAGGAGAGGATCTGGTTCAAGACCATCTTAAAAATCTGAACGTGCACAAGTCCATGGGACCTGATGGAATCCATCTGCGGATCCTGAAGGAGCTGGCAAATGAAGTTGCTAAGCCACTGGCCATCATATTTGAAAAATCATGGCAGTCAGGTGAAGTTCCCGACAACTGGAAAAAGGGAAATATAACCCCCATTTTCAAGAAGGGGAAAATGGAAGACCTGGGGAATTACAGACCAGTCAGTCTCACCTCTGTGCCTGGCAAAATCTTGGAGCACATTCTCCTGGACAGCATGCTAAGGCACATGAAGAACAACAAGGTGCTTGGTGACAGCCAGCATGGCTTCACTAAGGGGAAATCCTGCCTGACCAATTTGGTGGCCTTCTATGATGGGGCTACAGAACTGATGGATAAGGGTAAAGCAGTTCATGTCATCTACCTGGACTTGTGCAAAGCGTTTGACACTGTCTCACACCACATCCTTCTCTCTAAATTGGAGAGATATCAATTTGATGGATGGACCACTCAGTGGATAAAGAACTGGCTGGATGGCTGCACGCAAAAAAGTTATGGTCAATAGCTCGATGTCCGGCTGGAGACCGGTAACGAGTGGTGTCCCTCAGGGATCAGTGTTGAGACCGGTCTTGTTTAACATCTTCATCGCTGACATGGACAGTGGGATTGAGTGCGCCCTCAGCCAGTTTGCCGATGACACCAAGCTGTGTGGTCCGGTTGATAGGCTGGAGGGAAGGGATGCCAACCAGAGGGACCTTGACACACTTGTGAGTTGGGCTGATGCCAACCTTATGAAGTTCAACCATGCCAAGTGCAAGGTCCTACACCTGGGTCGGAGCAATCCCAGGCACAGCTACAGATTGGCAAAGAGATTCAGAGCAGCCCTGCAGAGAAGAACTTGGGGGTGCTGGTCGAAATGAGCATGGCCCGGCAGTGTGCACTCGCAGCCCAGAAAGCCAACCGTATCCTGGGCTGCATCAAAAGAAGCGTGACCAGCAGGTCAAAGGAGGTGATCCTGCCCCTCTACTCTGCTCTTGTGAGACCTCACCTGGAGTATTGTGTGCAGTTCTGGTGTCCTCAACATAAAAAGGACATGGAACTGCTGGAACAAGTCCAGAGGAGGGCCATGAGGATGATCAGGGACTGGAGCACCTCCCGTAAGAAGACAGGCTGAGAAAGTTGGGGCTTTTCAGCCTGGAGAAGAGAAGGCTTCATGGAGACTTTATAGCAGCCTTCCAGTACCTGAAGGGGGCCTATAGGGATGCTGGGGAGGGACTCTTCGTCAGGGACTGTAGTGACAGGACAAGGGGTAATGGGTTAAAACTTAAACAGGGGAAGTTTAGATTGGATATAAGGAAGAAATTCTTTCCTGTTAGGGTGGTGAGGCACTGGAATGGGCTGCCCAGAGAGGTTGTGAGTGCTCCATCCCTGGCAGTGTTCAAGGCCAGGTTGGACGAAGCCTTGGGTGACATGGTTTAGTGTGAGGTGTCCCTGCCCATGGCAAGGGGATTGGAACTAGATGATCTTGAGGTCCTGTCTAAGCCTAACTATTCTATGATTCTATATTCTTTACTGTTTTCACACAATTAGCATGCAGTTAAAACAGATACTATTGGGAATACTTCCCCTAATTTTCATGAGCCAGTCTTTTTCTAGGGTTGGTGCCTGGTATGCATTTTGTCATTTGCTTGTTCACAGTAGAGTATGTGCTATAGATTAAGGTTATTCTGTGAGGTTAATACAAACTGTGATGTAACTATATATGAATATGATCCTACTTATTCTTTAGTCCTAGAATATTTGGAAGTTTTTAAAAAACTGCACATTTGGTCTCAATTGTGTTTGAAAATGTAAGTTCCAAGAATCAGATGTTTAAATATGGCTCAGTTTTCAGTGGGAAAATAAGCAGACAGGTTCTTTGCCCTGGGACTTAAGAAAGGTGACCTTCCATCAGAGAAGACATCAGAGACATCTGGTTTTCAACCAAGTTGTTGCATGAAGAAAAATAGGGTGGTTTCTACTAAGGACTCTGCTAGAAGGTACAAAGGCAACCACCTATTGACCTAATTAATGTCTTGGGAATTTTGCTGCTTGCTATATTCTCAGTTTTTGAGAAACCGATTTGTCTGGACCCCTGACTGTTGTCCCTTGCTCTTCATCTTTGTGGGCAACAACCACCATGCTGAGGAGACCCAGAATATTTCAGGAGAGGCTAAAGAGCTCTAGATTTGAGAGTGAAGGGCATGGTCAGCCAGGTGGTGATCTCACTTCTGTCAGTGAAGGCGAAAGGCTCAGACTGGAGTGGATGCATCCAGAGGGTGAAAACCTGGCTGCATGGCTGATGTCACATATTGTTTTTTTAAAACATGGGTCCTTCCTTGAAGAACATGGACTGCAGAGCAGATAGTGGCATTAGCAAGAGTGTCTTTTCCAATAGGCTCACTTTGCTGACAGCCTTGGCTTTCAGAAACAAGAATATTGTGAAAATTCATGTCCGGAGAGAAGTGTTCACAACAAGAGGATTAATCATGAATCATCAAGATTTCAGGAAAATAGATCTCATTGTAGTCTGTGATCATGTTTGCAGCACCCTATGTGAAACTTCCTTGGAGGGTAAACGGAGCTAGCACAGGCTGCAGATCTCTCCTCCTCAGAATACAAGTACTGTCCAGAGTGCAGGAAGTCAAGTAAGTGTGCAAAAAGTGAGTGTGGATGAACAGAGTGGGAAAAAGTGAGTTCAAACACAAAAAGGAAGTGCACAGGTAGTGAATGCAGGGATAGACTACCCAGGAGAAACACAGAGACATTGAGTAAACGTGTAGGAGGGGAGTGAAGAAAGACAGCGCTGAACTGAAGTTGGAATTAATGAGGGATAAGAAAGGCAACAGTAAGGTCTTCTGTGAGTACATCAACACTGAAATGAAGGCTAAGAAAAAGAAATTGATTGATGGAGAAAAGGACTGTGGTGGGTTGACCTTGGCTAGCTGCCGAGTGCTCACCAAGGTGCTCTATTACTGCTCTTCCATCAACAAGGCAGGGAAAGAAACAAGGAAAACCTTGTGGGTCAAGGTAAAATCAGGGAGATCATTTACAATTACTATCACAGGCAAAACAAACTCAACTTTAGGGAAATTAATTTACTACCAATTAGTAACAGAGTAGAATATTGAAAAATAAGAAATCTAAACCAAAGTTCCTGAGGGGAATTCTTCCCTTCTTCCCAGTCTCAACTTCATTCCTAGCTCTTCTACCTCCTTCCCCTAAACAGTGCCCAGGGAGAAGGAATGAGGTTGCTGTCAGTCCATAACACTTTGCTGCTCTTTCCTACTCATGCTCTTCCATTGCTCCAGCATAGGGTCCTTGATATTTCATAGTCCTCCATGAATTTCTTCAAATAACTGTTCAATACTGTTCAATAACTGTTGTTGGTTCAAATTATATACTTTTCTTAACTTTAACCAATGTCCAAAGCCAATTATTTTATTTATTCTTAAATTCCATTAATCTAGTTGATTTACTATGGCTTCAAAGGTTTGATTTAAGTCTAGTTAGGATTCCCCAATCTAAGGGGTTTACAGTGTACTTGCAGTACTCAGAGGGATGCAGTCAGACTACTACTATTGTGGATTCTCCCAGGTGACTGGCGAAGTTGTAAAACTAGATTTCCTTTACAGGTAGCAGATACTAAGTATTTAATTATAATATAATTTTTATATTTATAATTTTCATTTTAGCAGTGTCAGATAAACAATATTTTGCCAGTGGGGGATTCTAGGATCATTCTTGCAAAAGGAAATTTCATTCTATATATAAAGAACAAGGTAGCAAGTAACAAAATTAAGCCTAAACACACACACACACACACACACACACACACAAACACACCTTTGGGCAGTCAACCTCTAAGTAAACAAGTTTACCTGTTTCCCAGGTATAGTCCATCAGTGAATTGCTGTCAACTGGATTTTATGCATGTACAGAACAAAATTCAAACTTTTTTCTCAGCAGATATTTCAGATAGTTAAAATTTTAAAGCTCATTAGTCATTAAACCATTTTAAGAATATATGGTGCGGGCTCTAAACAAGACAACAAATAGATTAATAAGATTATCTAGATTGTATTTAGATTTTTTAGTATTTTAAAGTAAAAATAATACTAGAATATTTTAACCGAATGTAAATTAAAATAAGCTATGTAATAAAATTCACAGTGTTGATGTAGTACTTTAAAATAGGTCAACATAGGTAAGGAATAAGAAAGGCATTTTCTGTATTTTTTCTTTGTTATTAATCTGTTTTTTTCTGTAATTAAGAAACAGATATTCATTTATATCTCTAAAAGGAAGTCTGGAAGTATTGTGTTTATCCCTCTGAACTATGTAGTCTCTTAATGCTGCAAATGGCCTGTAAACTTCATACTCAGCTTGTAGCCCTATATTCAGACTTCTCAGGAATATCCCCAAGAAAAATTCTACTAAGAGAGATTGCATTGCTTTCTGACGTCTTCCTTTGGCCATTGAGAACTTTGAATCAGAAACTCAGAAATCTGGCAATTCTATCTAAAGAAGAAACTCTTGTGAAAAGGTTCAGGAGTTTTACTTGTGTGTTTATAAACAGCTTCTACAGTAAGGATAAAAGCTTCAATCTCTTAGCTGAACCTATGGTAAGAGATAGAATAATACTCTCACACTTCTGTGAGCTTAAGGCCAATATTAAAAAGACCCTCAACTAGTGGGGGCCAGAGGAAGAAAGCAGACTGTTAAGAGTAATTCTTCAAAGAAACTTCCAGGTGACATTTTGAAGTGGATCACATTATCTACTCTAAATTAAGACAACAGTCTATGATCTATGACAAAATATCCAGTACTGATAAAAAACTTCCATGATTCTGAATGTTGACTCTGCTTGCAGACTGCTTTGGTTCTCACACTAGGTAGCTCCCATAAATATTTTAGTGCTATTCAAGCCAGTTACTATTCTGACTCTGAATCCTATGTCTAGACAACTTCCAGTGTTTCAGAGAAGATAGAAGTTGCAAAAGCCTTGTTATATTTCAAGTGAAAAGTTTCTCAAAAACTGATATTGAAATGAAAGGTCTAAAGCTTGGGTGGAATGCTTGGAGATCAAACTCTGGTTTCTCTTTTGGAGGAGTCTTGATTTGGTCTTTCTTACATTTGAAACTTCTAGTTGTATTCCTTATTCACTCTGAAATGATATTTACATTAAAAATGAAATCTCTGGGAGAGGATATCTCCTTGATGTTCTTTTTTACTTCCTCGGTTTTCATGTTTTAGAAATTATTTCAATGCACAGTAATGTAATTAGCTGGATTCATCCACAGTAATATCAGCTAATGTTCTTTATGGCTCTCATGTTCTAAAGCTGAATGGAGTTGGGGTGACTCACTCTTCAAAGAAATTTAGAGAACATCATTTGGGCTTTTCATACTTGCAATTAATAATCTTGCATTTAAAATAATTTGATTGACCACCCCCCCCCCCCCCCCCCGCCAAAAAGCTTGACAAAAAGTCTAATTTACTATTGTGTTACGTAGTTTTCATGCTGGTTTACCTGCACCTCATTTGCCGTAACCGGCATAAGGCTAACATCAAACTATACTAACAGAGCACCAAACAGTTTAGTTTGAGTTGATGAGCTAAATCATTTTGTGACCTATAGCAACTGCTATAATGATGTATTTTGAGGAGAGGACACACAACAGTCATGATCCAAGGTTTTTATCATAGATTTATATCTTTTTGCAGATTTTTTTCATGAAGCAATTAGCATGGTGTTGTGCAACCAACCTATCAGAAAAGGAATCACGTTTTTTTTTGTGTTGTGAGAATAAGAGTTGTTACATGAGTATAAGAAAATAAGTGTTCTCTGTGCAAATAAATGTAAGTGAAAAAAATTTGAAAATGAGAACAAAAATTTGCAAATGAGAACTTTTAGGGATATTCCTAAGATATGTATAACATCTTTTTCTGAAGTATCAATACCCATAGAGATAATATGGTAGATTTGACAAGTATGTTTTTTCATATAGCATAGCAAATGTACCTTTACCTGAATATAAAGGATGAATCTTTCTTGTGAGCAACGAAAACATTTAGACTTGATATATAATATAACCAAATTCAGTTTACTAATATTTTCAAGCACAAATGTTAATTGAAATTTAATTAGAGAAATGATGATTCTAAGTTATACATATTGATCTAAAAGAGGAATAAACTAAAAAAACCCAAACCAAACCATGGCATTTTCAATTTTCTTTAGTTTTACTCAATTTACTTGCAAAGCTGTTATATTTTGCAGACATGATTCTTCCTTCGCTCAGAGTAAAAAGAAAGAGGTCTACCTGTAGATTACATGCCCTCTTTAGTATATTAATCTGTCAAGTTTTAAATGTTCTTTGCTAAATACTTGTCTACTTTTTGTACAAATGAAGGGCTAAATAAATGTGCTATTTAACATTCAACTAAACAAAATGAGTGTAAAAGGGGAAAGAGGAGGAGGAGAAAGAAACTAATGTATTATATGGATTAGCATGAGAACAAATAATAGAGGATAAGAAAGTGGGTGGCCATATTTCATCTTTTGACGAGTCTGTTACCTAGGAAACAGAAGACCAAATGATTGCATAAATGACCCTATGCCCATGGATTTAAATTGATGAAATTACATAGGACTGCAATTTATGCAGAACAAGGAAGCAGATTGTCAGGGGCACTGTTTATTAGGTGAAATAAAAATACCCTAAAAAGCCTATTTTCATTTCAATGAGTTTGTAAAGCATTTATTACTTAAGTCTTTGTTATCTAAGTTTCTGACCTAACAAAACTATGTGATAAAAACTAACCAATCACTCCATCCAGCTGATTAATCACCCTTTTCAAAGACTCCTGTAGAAGACACTAATCATTGACTGAACTCCAGCTCTCACCAGCAGGACTCAAGTTGATTCCAACAGGCACCCAGATGGTGGTGTTAGGACAGCATTCTAACTACTAAGAAGGGTTTCATTAATCTGAGCCTGCTGGCCTTCCACAGAAGGCAGTCCAGTTGAAGAAACCATAGTGTGTCCTCATATATGACAATACACAGGTATCACAGATATTACTCATTAATTTTGTAGTAGAAAAAGCTTGTAATGCCTCATCTGTTATTCATAAAAAACCTTTTGTAAAAACATGAAGCAATCACCAACAGAATACTAGAGTTTGTCCCTTCTAGACAAAATAACCCTGAAGAACTCAAATAAATGTTTTTTTCAATACAGTGTAACTAACTTTTTTAAATATGCTTACCTTCAACAGATTCCCAAAGCCTTAGGAAGGTTTGCCGGTGATCTGCCAATGATCTAACATCCTCTAGCATACTGTTTCTTTAGGTTCTGTACAAATAGTATGCTTAAACTAAAAAGGGCTCCTTAAAAATAATTATGTTTGAAAAGACATATTTGTAATGAAATTCAGAATGGTCAAACTGAATCAGCTCAGTTACTTCAGACATTGACCAAAAGGTATTGTTTGGGAATGAGCGTAAGAATGAAGCAAGCACAAAATGAATAGAACCTTAACTTGTATTTGCTTCTTTTTTAAAAAAAGTAGTTGAAGGTGAGCAGTTGTCAGTATTAAAATCAGCAGCAGACTTACCTTGAAAATGGTGTTTCAGTAATATTTGGATTGACACTTTTATTCAGAGAAAGATGTGACATCCCCCAGCAACAAATTTCTGCTACAATGAACTGGGCAAATGCACTTCTGGTGTAAAGATAGAATTTCACCAACTTCACTTTAAGTAGAATCTCTTCCCTGAAATCTCTTCCCTGAAATGTTTTGGAAGAAAGAGTATGTTGTCTCAGATGATGACGTTTGTAGGTACTGTGGAATATAAAAATGATAAATGGATGATATTGTAATAATCTGTCAGAACCAAGCTGAAATATTAAAAGGATGGAGGACACTACACAGGAGAAGGGGATATTTCCTATAGGAGCAGCAACCCATGGAGAGCCAACACTGGAGCAGGTTTATCTGGGGGGACAGCAGACTGTGGAAGGATCCATGGTGGAACAGCTTGTGAAGGACTGTAGCCTGTGGGAAGAACCCATACTGGAGAAGGGAAAAATTCTGAGGAAGTAGGAGCAGCAAAGAATTGTTATGCTGAGGGGAGGTTTAAGTTTTTGTATTTGTTTTTCACAATCCAACTCTAGCTTAATCAGCAATATATTAATTTTTCCAAGCCAGTCTGTTTTACCCATGACAGTAATTGGTGATTTCCCTGTCTTTATCTTGACCCATGTGATTTTTCATTTTATTGCCTCTCTTGTCTTAGTGAGGAGAGGGAGTGAGAGAGTGGCTGGGTGGGGATCCGGCATCCAGCCAAGGTCAAGCCATACAAGCTTCATCAAACTCTACTTAAGCACTGCAGGCTTCTAATGCAGTATTGTCTAGGTCAGTGCCTTTCAAGCAAATTTTGCATTGCATTCATAACTCTGGCACTAGAAGTCAAGAGCTAACTGAAAAAAGAATACATTCATGTGGTGCTCATGTGTGAGTTTGCTGATGGTCGCATGTGACTTTAACTGTATTCAGGCAGACTCAAAGCAGCTGTTTTCACTAGCTGCTTATACACATATTCCTTTTTATTGCAATTTTTTTAAATGAGAATTCATTTTAGAAGAGCATTTCAGCTGAAAGAAAAAAACTTCAGGGGATATGATGTATTTTCACAGGAAGTTAAATCAGGAAAGCTATTTTTGACCATTGCCCTAAACAAAACACAGTGAACACATTTATAAGCCAGACCACTTTAAATTTTTTAAAAGCCAAATTGTAATTTCTAAGTATTTTTAAAAAAGTTAGATGGAATTCATGAAGGTAGTCAGTTTTGAGCCTGCAGCTTTTGGCAAAATTTTTGTTTCATTAATCCCTGTGAAATGTTGCTGTCAGCCAAATCAAGAATTTCGTCCTGGTTTTAATAAAGTTTTTATCCTTTCATTCTTTGTCTCTGAAATTTTATTCTTGCTGTAGGCTGTAATCTTACTTTAATTTCCTTGCAGACTTCTATCCTAAAATGCCTTGTCTTCAGTTCCCTCTTACCTATGACTGTCTCCTATATTGTAACAGAACAGCTTCATATATAGCACTTACTGAACCAGGATGATCAGGGGACTGGAGCACCTCCCGTATGAAGACAGGCTGAGAAAGTTGCGGCTGTTGAGCCTGGAGAAGAGAAGGCTGCGTGGAGACCTAATAGCAGCCTTCCAGTACCTGAAGAGGGCCTATAGGGATGCTGGGGAGGGACTCTTCGTCAGGGACTGTAGTGACAGGACAAGGGGTAATGGGTTAAAACTTAAACAGGGGAAGTTTAGATTGGATATAAGGAGGAAATTCTTTCCTGTTAGGGTGGTGAGGCACTGGAATGGGTTGCCCAGGGAGGTTGTGAGTGCTCCATCACTGGCGGTGTTCAAGGCCAGGTTGGATGAAGCCTTGTGTTGGATGGTTTAGTGAGAGGTGTCCCTGTCCATGGCAGGGGGGTTGGAACTAGATGATCTTGAGGTCCTTTCCAACCCTAACTATTCTATGATTCTATGATTCTATGAATCTTTACTGCTGCAGTGGAGACTTGAGGATAAGAGCAAACTCATGGGGAAAGAGAACACTGCAGAAGATACAATATGCTACTAAATGTGAAGCTAGATTCTCCTTGAATCCAAAGTCCAAACTTCTAGTAGAAGACAAATACAGGATTTTGCTGCTTCTAGCTTAATAAACAATGTATGGATTAAAACTTAATTTCACATATGTCAGATAAAGAAAGGAAAAATTAGTCTAACAGGTTATCCAGGGAGGAACAGTAGTAGAAAGCTCTATTAGCCAGACTCCCAAAGCTCCAGGCACTGCTTCAGGATGAGGGAATAGAATGAACTTAATTTAATGCCAAAGAAATTACCAGTTTGCAAACAAAGTAAAACACCTATTAAACATTTTAAAAAGATATTTCTATGGTGTTCATCTAAGTCTATTAAGAGTTACTAAAATTATGGTAAGCCTTATTGATGTTCTTGGAATTGATTGCATTCTTGCTTTAGTGGAAAGGTACCAATCAACTATTTCAACGTTCTTTCCGGTTACGGGTTTTTGTCTTAAATGTCTAAGCATTTTGTTTTTCAAGTGTACTTTCAGTTTTTGACACCTGAATTCATATATACACACATATATATATGTCTGCGCAGCAAACCTGATTTTACAGATTTAGAACCTTAGTAGGTGAACCTATACCATATTACATACTGTGCAAGCAATTACGTATTGAATTATTGAGTTTTTAGTTGGTTAAACAGACAAGTTTTTCACTTATATTTTCCATGATTCTTGCTATATCTTAATAACATTTAGTCCTTTTGTGTGTAAACGATTTATCACCAGACACACAAGTCGCACTTTGAGTCCTCACACTTCAGGTTTATTTTAATAATGATTTTTCCTTGATGACAGTAATGATAATGCTCTCCTCCTCATCTCTCTTTGTCTGGTCCAGCTCATGGAACTGGATCATAATTCAAAGTTGGGTGATAGTTAGGCAGGCCTTTAACTGTAATATTGAACACCAATCAAGGAGGAAAGGTACTGAACAGGAACAAAAAAATAAAAAAAGTGAAGGTAACCCAGAACTTCCTCTGAATACTGCCTGTGGGAGTTAACCACTAGAAAAATTACTTTTGTAAGAGAGAAAATATGTGGGTCCAAGAGAGACCTCAACACCTCTTCTGGTCTGCTTCTCAAAATCCAGTGTACCATTTTGCAAAGTAACAGAAGCACAATAAAATTTTATATATATCAGGATGAGAAGTATATCAGGGAAGGAAAAGGAAAGCTGGCTGGTCTCATGGTATGGCATAAGAAAAGAAACAGCAGCAGAAATACTGCCGGTAAAGAGATCTTGAAGCAATCCCATGTCTAATTAAAGAGGCAGATGTGGAATCTATTCTGTGTAGGTAATAATCCGTAAGTGGTCTCCCTTTTTTTCTTACATGCCAGGAGAAACCTGAGTATTTCTCCTTGAGTACTCACAATTCATAATATGAAATATGCTACAGTACATTCCTCCTTTCCTACCACATTTTCAGTTAGAGTTTCCCTTCTATGGAAATTTGCTGATAAGTATTCGGTGATAGATCAAATCTATTTTCCATTATCCCATGATTATTTTGTTTCCTGTAACTTTATTTCACATAAAATATTTAGTTAAATAGCCTAAATTCCTCATGTAATGAACAGTTAACCATAAGAATTTTTTTTATGGCTAATGCATACACTACCTGTCTATGTGCTTTCCTTTACATCTTACATCTGATCTATTCAAATTATTCTTTCCATTCACACTAGCTATGTGTCACAAGAGTTCTGTTTTTCTGAGTATCCCTATAGTTCAAACAGGCTGCTGAATCTTGCTTAAAAATAACAACAGCAGGATCCTGACCTACATTCAACTTGTTCTTTCCTTAAGGATACAGCCAGTGAACTGAAACAGTCTGAAAACTGGAAGACTTGATTCTGCTGACAATCTTTTCAAGCTTGATATCTCAAAAGACACAGTATTTACCAAGTTTACCATTTTATGGATGAATGCTCCACTGAACAAAAAAATAAACAACTTTTCAAATAAAAGTACAAAACTGTCTTCACAGTTTGTGAAAAAAATACTTAGTAAGAAAAAACAGTAAATATATTCAATGATGAACAGCCATTATACATTGTGATAATATTAATAAATAACCTGCATTATCCATGGCATTTAAAGGACTTTTTATGTTCCCACTAAAATCAAGCATTCTCAAACTGATTTTAGACATGCATTCATGAAGGTGGTTTTTAACAGTTTTTACAGGGGTTGGAACTAGATGATCTTGTGGCCCTTTCCAACCCAAACTATTCTATGATTCTATGATTTAACATAAACATTTCATACTGTTTATTTTTATTTGAATTCAAAACAGAGGATACTAATTGCAAAATTGGCTAATTTCATTCCATGCCATTACCACTTTAAATGTCATTCAGCACTGTACTAGCATACATAGTGATAACTATTCCAATGGATTGCATTTGATGATGCATATTAAACAATTTAACACAGAAAGTAATCTACCACCCATGTCCCACATTTTACTTTTATTTATTCCCATGCAAATGAATTGAATGTTACACCTTTATACCTCCTTTCTAGAGGCAGAGATTATAATATGTCAATGAATAGTCATTTATATTATTCTAACATTACAAACCCCAATCTAACACAAAAATATTAAAAAAGATACTGGTAGATTGCAGTGGTAGAAATCCATTCTTATTAGAGAATGTTTCCAATTTAAACCACTTCTAAATATAAGCTTTTTAATGATTCTTTTCTAAAGGCTCTATTGATTCAAATGTCTGAAGAGTATGCTTCTCAACTTCATAATATTTTACTCCACATGTTCTGGAAAAAAAAAATTGCATTTGTTAATGCGTCTACAGAAGACTCCTAAAGTAGTTAAAACACATGGGTCATTCTTAGGAATGTACTAATTCTGTAAGATGCGCACCACACTGCAAGTTTTCTATGTCAGTTTCTTGGGCATACAGAATCTAGCAAATATAGAATAAGCATGCCAACTAAATATTGTGATAGAGGCACCATGTGTAAGAGTTTTAAAAAAACAAATAATTTGGGTTGAATTTTTTTTTTTTTGGTTGTTTGGGGTTTGAAGAGAAACAGCGGCTGTATGTACAACCTAAGACAGTGTTTGACAAAGACAGGCGAATTAGTTTATTATTAAAAATAAAAGAAAAGGGGATAGATTCAATTAATCCCCACAAAGAAAATGCAGTCATCTTATTGAGAAAGCATGCTGCTTTCTCAAAAGCAGACAAAGGCCAATGGTGTCTAAACATAGAATTTTTTGTTTTCACACTGTCGTCATATATTTCTTTTGACAAGGTTTCCAAGAAAATTAAACTTTGACTTTTAGAAGTGGCCAAATTTTGTCTTACACTGTTGGAAAACTAACTGTTCTACTATTACGATGTAGGAGTAATTCTCATTATATACTGGAATGCATGGCACTGTATTTGCAATTTCTTAATAGCAAATGTCATTTTTTTTTTTTTTTAATACAGTAAGGGCACACAAAATGCAAAGTAAATGTTACTACAGCAAAATTTGCTCAGTTAAGTTCAGCTAACAGTTCAGTTGCCCTTTTCTAGCTAATTGGGAAGATTGTTTGAAAAAGTAATTGCTGATTTTTATGACAGCTACCAAGGTAGAACAGGAACCTGCTTCAAGGTAGATTAACATATAAAATGGATATTTCTGAGCTTATGGTTTTTCACAGGTGAGTACCATGCTGATTATGGATCAACCTCAATTTTTTCTGGAAATTCTATATAACATTTCAGTAAAAGGAATCCTTCCTCTGCTTTTCCAAAGCACTGCACCTTTCTGTACACATCAGGTGTTCAGGTTGCATAGACCTAGGATCAGCTTCTCTGGATCACTTGCTCAGTGAAGTCTCATCAAGGTCTGCATTCTCTCTCATTTCTCATGACTCTTATTTCTACCTCAGATAGGATTTTAATATCCCCAATTTGCTCTGTACCATCTCTGCTCTGCTTTTTTTCCACACTTATTCCTCTCTTTCGCTCCTCAGGGGACTTGCCTGTAACCATGCTTTTTGCTTAGCTCGGAAAGAGACACCAAATTTTTAATGTTTCCAGTAATTATTCCATTGACATTAATTTTTTGTAATGTTGTCAGAATTTCCAGATGAACAGAATAGGATCCTTCATCAGAAGCAGAAAGATACCTTCACTGGATGATGGGGTAGAATGCACCCTCAGCAAATTTGTAGGTAACACAAACTGAGAGGACTGGCTGTTGTGCCAGAGGGTCATGATGTTATCCGGAGAGACCTTAACAAGCTGGAAAAAGGCTGAACATCATGAGGTTCAGTAAGGGGTATCCCGAAGTCCCACAGCTGGAGCAGGGCCACTGCACACACCAGACCACGGTGGAGCCAGCCAGTGGAAGTCTCAGTGGACAGCAAATTGACCTTGAACCATCAAAGTACCCTTTAGCAAAGAACACTGGTGGTACCCTGTACTGCATTAGGCAAAGTATTGCCAGGTGATGCTTCTTTTCTACTCAGCACTGGTGAGGCCCCATCTGTAATATTGTTGTCAAGTTTAGATCTCCTCATTACAAGAAAGACATGGACATACTAGAGGAAGTCCAGTGAAGGGACCTGAAGATGGTGAAAGGACTGAACCATCTTTCCTAAGAGGAAAGCCTGAGAGAGCTTTAAAATAGAATAGAACAGAACATTCTAGTTGGAAGGGACCTACAATGATCATCTAGTCTGCCTGCCTGACCACTTCGGGGCTGACCAAAAGTTAAAGCATTTTATTAGGGGCACTGTCCAAATGCTTCTCAAACACTGACAGGCATGACACATTGACCACATTTCTATGAAGCTTGTTCCATCATTTAATAATTCTTGCTATAAAGAAATGCTTCCTTAAGTCAAGTTGAGACTGGGTAGTCTGGTGAACATCCACCAAGATATATGAACTTTTAAAAATAGGTTGTAAAGAAGGAACCAGGCTCTTCTCACAAGATGCAATGGGCACAAACACACGCAGAAGGTGCCAACTAACCATTAGGAAACATGGAAGCATGTTTTTACTATGAGAGTGAGTGAGCACAGTTTGTGGAGTCTCCCTCCTTGGAGATATTCAAAAGATATCTAGAATTGTTCCTGTGCAAACAGATCTAGGTGGCCCTGCTTGAGCAGGGGAGGTTGTCAGGGTCTTAAACTGAACTGCAAGAGCAGTTCGTCTAAGGATTAGACATTCTAAATCATTGTACTAAAATTTAAGGAATTTTTGCTATCATCATTCTTACCTCTTAAACTTCTAAATTTCACTTCATGAGTTGAAAATAAAGATGGACAAGCTTGATGAGGAAGCTCTTTTCTTGGGATGTAAATAATTGAATGAATAGCATGAAAAACTAAATAATTTCCATTATGTAGGAATGATTAGGTCTCCAGCAGTTATTCTAATTTACTGCCTGAATATGTTAAGTATGACAATGTATTGAAAATTTATGTTGAAATATTTTGAAAAGAGGTTCAATCAGCTAGTGTTTTTTTAAGGAAAGTAGATGAAGTAAGTAAAAAGCAACATGTTAGATGATACATTGCATAAGAAATTCCCAGAAATGATCTGCATTTTGAGTGTTCTGCCTCCCAGCTGCTCTTCAAATATGAAGCACCAGTTAAAATTACACTGAATAAATAGCCCAAGGTTTCTAAAAGCCTTTTCACTCCTTTCAGTTTCTTACAGGTTGCTGTGCTAACACATCAGGTCATTATGCAAATTATTGAATACAACATGAAAGAGAAGAGTTTCAGCAGAAATTTCATTTTGTCAGGTTTTTCTGTTTCTGAAGTGTCCATACTTGTGGATGTTTTATTTATAAAGGTGTTGTGCAGCATGTGTCACTTCTCCCAGATACCATTTAAAGTGCTGACTATCCCGTACCTTTCAAAACTCATACTTCCAGAATAAATTACAGTTTGGTTTGGTGGTTTTTTTGTTGTTTTTTTTTTTTTTTTTTTTTTTTAATTCTCTCATTTAAACATCCAGGAAATTAATCTCATTTTGTCAGTTTGTGGCTCTGTTCATACTGATTTGCCTACTCTCTACAAAATGAGGTTTTGCTCCAGAAATGTTTAAAATGAGAAAGTCAAGGTTACAAAATATTTACTATTTTACTGTAAGACATATTATTTCTTCAAGTGATTTTTGGGTAAATTTTTTGAACAATATTTAGTTTATACAAATATGATCCTTAGAAGAAATGTGACATAATTTGAACAACAAATATAAATGCTTGCTTTTAACTGTATTTCAACAAAGGCCCTTTATATGTCAGTAGCCTTTATGTCAGAAAAAGTGGAAGATTTACAATGGAAACTATCTATTCAAAGGGGTTTAGCGCAATTTTTGTAGCTCACCTTCATCTAAAATTCTATCATATATAAACTACCAAGCAGATTTATAGATTTATATACCAAGTAATATCACATATCTCCTCCAGTGTTTAGCTGATACTGAAAGTCCAGGAGTCAGATACTGACTGTGGAGAACAGATACTTGGGATGAAACAGAACCACTTTTGCTTTTCTGTTTCATATTCTAAGGGTTCACATATTGCAGTCTAATGACACTGGAATACTTACAATTACTTAATACTAAAAATTTTTTTATTCACTAGAATACCCCCAATATACTCACAGGAAAATCTTAAGTTCCTTTAAATTCTCAAAATATGAATTAGTATATTTCCAAGGAGCTCTCCATTTAATAAAGTACAATTTATTCTTCCAGAATGACAGAATTCCTCAAATACTTTCTAAGGCAGCTATTGCTCTAAAAATCAGTCCAGGAACATGGACAATCTTGGATGTCGTATGGCCTAAGGGAAGATTCAAAGAGGACAGAGCCAGGGTCTGTTCAGTGATGCCCAGTGACAGAACAAGAGGCAATGGGCACAAACTGAAACACAGGAGGGTCCATATGAACATCAGGAGACACTTTTTTGTTGTGAGGGTGACTAAGCATTGGAACAGGTCACCCAAAGAGGCTGTGGAGTCTCCTCCTTGGGGATACTCAAAAGCCATCTGAATGTAGTACTGCACAACCAGCCTTACCTGAGTAGGGGCCTTAGACCAGATGACTTGAAGATCCTCTAACCCTTCAACCATTCTGAGAAAAGAAACCAAACAAAAAGCCTTTCCAAGAGAATAACAAAGTCCTTGTCCATTCTTGTCTGTTTGCAGAGGACTCAACAGTAAATAGATCACAGCTGAACTCTTATTGCAACTACACAAGACTTAAGTCGAAGACACCCTGTGCAAATTTATTCTGCCTGAAATCTTACTGTTTTGACAGGCTTTTCGTTCATATATTTCCAAGGTCAGTAGAGTGGTTGGTCTAAAGCCATGAAATGTAAAAGTTTGATGTTTGTTTCCCTCAGTAAAAGGTTTTAATACAATTTTAAATGGAAGGAATGATTGGTAAGCTTATTTACTACTTCAGAGCATTGCTACAGCTGCCTCTTCTCTTAAGGAAGCAAATGAAAAGTTGTATTTTCTGTAATTTTTTGTTACACATTCATTGTTTAAATAGTGCTATCTGAATTCTTGGTATAATACAATGCATAAAATCTAGAGTTAATAGACATATTTGCTCAGTTATACATACTCAGCCTTTTCTCACTCTTATTAAAAAGCTGGAGTATGCAAAGACAATATAATTAGCCAGAAAGAGTAAAAATTCAGTTCTTTTGACGTCTTCAGTAATGATTTCCTTATACCTTCTTGCTAGTTAGTTTTCAAATTCTTTAAATATGAGAGTAATATAAACAATATAAGCAATATTTGGAGAAAGGAATCTTTAACACACCCAAAGATCCCTCAGTTTAAAGAGGAACCTTTCAAATATGAGGTGTTAAATTCCCATACTGGCTTTCTGAAAGGACTGCCTCAGAAAAACCTTTTGTTCAAATCCTTTAATTTTTTTTTAATGAAAGTGTGCTCAACAGAATGGATAGTTTGGCCTTTTTGTATAAATAAAATTGTTATTTATCTTGTAATACTGAAGTATTTATTGACTATTGATGAAATATCATATAATAGCCTGTTAAAAAAATTTAAAATTTAACCTGTATACAACATAAAAATCTATCACAATTTGAAATGTCTAATCTTCTAATTATGGAACATAAAATACAGTATAAAATAACAGAAATAGAGCTTGAAATTATCTGAAAAAGAATAACAAGAATATATGTGTTTCTCTTCAAACTGAGGGGCATTTAAATATATTGCTAGCAAAATATTAACCATGTACATCTCAATCAGAAAAGGCACCGCTGCACCTTTGCATTTTTTTCATTAGAATGATCTTAGAAAGTCGTTATCATAATAGTATGTATTGGGTAACACAGATTTTCCTACAAAGCTCTTCAACAAGTTATCCTGGAATTTACACCACTTCTTATGTGGCTTTCATGGAATTAATGTAAATTAGACTTTTTATAGATATGTCCGTAACACCCTCCCTTGTGCCATGCTTCAAAAGGCAAGACCAGATGAAGCAGCAGGGGAACTTCTACAAAAATTTAAATGACTTTGAACAGTGGGTATCATTTTTAGCAAGATGCTTTTAATTGATGAGGTCATCTCTCCTGCTAATACTTTAGGATCATCATTAGGGATAATTTCAAAAAACATTGCCAGCTGAGTTTAATTACACAAAACTCTACACATGAAAATGTACTGAGGAAGTAAAAGGGAAGAAGTGTAGGGTGAATGAGAGTAAAATATGCAAAACTAGATCTTTGCTATCACAGTACTTCAGTGATCACATCTATGAAAGAAATTAAAGTTGTGGTCCCTAATATTGAAAAGTAAGGTCCCTGAAGACTTTTAAAACTGGTGTGAGTCCTTTATCCAAAACTGGACACTTATTTTTTATTTACTAAACTTTTTTACATTGGTTACAGAAATTTGCAATAAACATTTTCTACAGCTAAAAGAGTAAATAGATGCTATATTTAATTTTCAAAATATTCCACATTAGTTTTAAAATCAAATCAGAACTTGTAAACAACAGTTGCACACAATATTGGTAGCACAGTAAGGGTCTTTGGTCAAATAGTTTCTTTATATTTTGTCCTAAGAATCTGAGAATAGAGTACTACCAGGTCATAATTCAGAGCATCTGAAATGGATACATAGGGGAGACTTATGCCCCCAGACTTATCAGCTATATAAAAATTATTTTTTTCTTCAACATAGAAAGAGTCAACAAGTGGAAATCTAAATGACAACACAATATCCAGGAAGAAAAATAGCAACCTGTGAGAGACATCTGGATTACTGACTTGATTATTTTGTGTGGCATGAAATGAATTTTAAGACCATCCAGAGTTTCTCCCTTTTGCAAATAAATCACCACAGACATGGAAGGCAGAAAGAATACATCAGCTTTTCTGTTGTCTTACTGATAAGTTATCAAATTCAACCACCATCATCAGCTTTTTCTCAGAGTCATACGTCAAATGAGAAACTACATTACCAGAAAGCTAGTAGAATTAGTTTCACAGAAAGAGAAGTACTAAGTAGGGGTTGTTAGAGTGAGTAAACACACATCTGCAACAGCAAAGATGCATTCACTTTGAAACACTTGGGTAACTAAGAGAGAAAATGAGGCATTTTGATTATCTCCAAGCGGCCTGTTTATACCTTAACCATATTAAAGCAGAATTGAACACTACGCAAAGGCAATCTGCTTCCACTGTTAAGATATGGAAAAATCAGGAAAAGTGGAGAAAAAATATCCTGCTCTTATGTCAGAAAAAATTATAATAGAAAAAACCCAATTACATATGTGATGCTGAAGATTTGGTGGAAATGGAATCTATTGTCAAATTGCAACACGTTCTGAAAAATGTGAACTGTTGATCCAAATATTGGTAATAATTGGGAAAGCCCGAAAATAGGCTTTTCTGCAAGCCTAGCATTCAGAGGTGAATAAAGATATGAAGTAGCTAGCTGAAAAATGTAAGGAACAGGAAGAAACATCAGTCTGTGCATTCCTGGTAGTGCTAGAAAATTTGTAGGCATTATTCATACCAAATACTTAAAACCAGTAAACCAAGAACACAAAGCATCAACTCTGAAAGCAGCTGCCTTCACATCTCCAGTTTTAAACCTCTGAAAAACAAAACCTACACATATTTGATTTGAATTCAATGAGTGACTTGATACTCAGGAACTATATGGCCTCTCTGAAGGCTGCACTGCTATTTATTGCTTACTGAACTCTTTATTATGTTGTTATGGAAGAGGCAATATACATAACACTATAATACCCTAAAACTAAGCCTCAGCAAGACAATGTTTCACAAAATTTTTCTGCCAAAAGTAATTTAATGGGTGGCAGACTCTGAACGACATTCTCCAGCCTTCCTGGACAATAATACAGAGGTAATTCTCCAGACAATCAAAGAATAATTTCAACTAGGAACTAAACCAAGATATAGAAACACAAATTCCATAGAACTTTTCAGAAGGTTATGAAACCTCATATGATTTGCATTGCCACTGCAAAAGTCATGATGTCCTTGCATTTGGATACCCATTGCCAGCCATTTACAGATCTGATGGACTCCCTTCACTGTCTGCGAGATGGTGTCTGTATATAGTGAAGTATATAGTACGAGGCTGACAATTTAAAATATTTCACACAGGGCTAAAATAACTGTGATGTCTGACACGGCTCACAGTCACCCAGAAAACTGTATTTGAAGTAAAATACTGTCGATCACTGGTAAAATTGAATTTGCAAACTGAACAGTAGGTATACAGAGGTACTATTACTTTTCACCATTATTGGAATGGGACCTAAGAAAAAGTATTGTGGATAATATTTCCAGAATACTATGGCTGCTTCCTGAAAGGTGACTAAATCATTTCTTACTATTTGGCTTACTAAAGCCAAGTTGTATTAGAATATCTAAATCAGTCAGAGGATAAACTCAAAGACAGTTGGCAAGACAGGACAAAAATGAGACAGGGTTTTGAACAGTTTTTCCCCCGTAAACTTTGTCCTTACAAGACAGGGCTTTCAGCACCTTGTCTTACTTTTATTTTGCCTAAATCTAAAGCTAATCCTCAAGCATTCTCATTATTTCTCCCATGAATCACCCCTTCTCACCATCCATCAGGGTCCCATGCCACAGATTAACTTTTAAAAGAATTCAGCTGCATCACTAAGAACATACTAACAAAGTCTATGAGTTATAATCATGTATGACTATTACAGAACAGATACTGTGTCAGCTTCAAAATCACAACAACAACAAGGATTTCTTCAGTATTGAAGTTGGAAAGCAGTTTCCTAGGTGTCTGCCAGCAGACAGAGCTCAGTGCTTTGCCTCCTGTACCACACAAATGATTTTGCAGAAGTTCACAATCAAGACACTATTTTAACAAAACTTTGTCATAGGGAGCATTGATCCTACATGACTTCAGGGAAGCCCTAATTTTAGCAAATTAACACCGGAATATAACAGCATATAATATATTTCTGTGAAATACATACATTTAACTGCACAAATTTGAGTTTATTAAAAGAAAAAACAGTTATTCTTATCCAATCATTTTTCTATTGTGTATCCATCCTAATACTTATATACTATTCATAGATATTACATATCTTCATGATGCCTATTTCAACTGTAACCTTTTGACAGCAATTTTTTTTCCAAGCTGTTACGTATCTGTAAGTGCTATATAAATAATATATGTTAATCTATAATTATCACTGTAATTAATAAGAATTAAATTAATGAAAAGGCATGAAATTAAAGATATTTGGGTTAAACAGGGCGGTAAAGATGTTTAACATGGAATAACAAACTCAAGTCATTGTGCATTATCGTTTCCTTCCCTGTTATGTTTCCTGTCTTTAGCTTTCCTTTCTCTTTCTCCCTTTGTCAGCTAATTAGCTACCTAAAGCACATACTACAGAGCATCTCAAATCTGAAACTGGGGATGATAAACTGGGAAAAAAGTATGAGTGCTAAAATCAAAATATTAAAAAATAAACAGTTATTACCATTCATAACCGTACCCAGCCTTTTTAGGTGGCATCATTCTGTGTTAGAAAGTGCACAAAGAGGAAGATTTATTTATAGAAAGTTGCATAATAACTGTAATGTGTTATAGTTTTATAATGTATTATAAAAATGTACTAAAGTTGTTACACAAATAAAACTATTTCTAGAATCCACACTTAGAAGGATAACGTGTTGCATAAATATACTTTTAATGAAGTATATATCTATATAATGCATAACATTTTGGTTGAAGGTAAGGCATCATATTGGAATATTGGTCCACCTTCCTGAATGTGTTTGACCTTACACTGTAGTTTAAAAAGAATTGTCTTAAAAAATGCAAATAAAATACTTTGTATGTTATTCTTTGTGCAGTGAATTTAAATTTCTTAATCTTGTCACTGCAGACTGTTTTAGATGCAAACTGAGTGCTCAACTTGGAGATTCCACGTTTTCCTCATTTTCTTAATTACAAATATAATTTAAGGTTGGATACTGAGATTCACTCTGAAGAGTAATTTATAAAGGCTTATAATTTTGTGAGACTTTTATCATAGTAGATATCTTAGGAAAATTTCATTTGAGGCCTATTTGTTACTTTATTTTCATGAGTTGAAAAAAGGGTGAGCACACACTTTGAAGTGAAAAAAAATAATAATGATTCAACCTTAGAAAAGTTTGTGTTAGCAGTGAATATGACTGCACTTCTGCACAATATGTAAATCAGAGCATTCAATTAAAAATGCATCACACTCCATATGTACTGGGGAAGATAATAGAACAAGTTACTAGCAAGTTACTACAAGTAACTTCTGAAGTGATTTAATTTTTCATTTTTATCCTTAAGATATCTGCTATATTTTGTTTTTAGAACTAACTAAATAAAAACCTTTCTGAATAATATAATAGTGTTTAGCTCCATTATGCATTTCTATGCAAGTAGCAACCTTACACAAAGTTTTTTGTGCAAGAAAAACATTTATTATTTAAAAATATATAAAACACCCCAACGTTTTTAGAGAAAAAGGTGATTTTTCCCCCCTCTCATTAGTACATCTTAAATAAACCTTTCTGCCTTGTTTCACAGCTTCAACAAATGATTCAAGAGCCAAAGTACAATATCCTAAAAAGGCAAAACAAAAATGACTTTTTATGACTTTAGATTTTACCACTGCAAGGTAAAGGTATTCAGTCCAGATACTCTATTTATATTGAAAAAAGAGTTATTGGAATCACGTGCTGTCTTCTTTTCATGTATATTTTCTTGCATATAATACAGCTCCAATCAAGTGCGCCACAATTTATAAAACTATCCAAATGTAAGGCACAAAGCAAGCTGTTCAAAACTGTTGGTGGAATGCTGATCATCCAGTAGCAGTGGGTGAAGCCTACCCAAGACATGAATTTTGAAAAAAGTTGAAAATTAAATAGCTCAAATACATAAGTTAAAGAGAACTGTCCCATTTTCTTAAGTCTGTCAAGTTTCTCATTATGCCCAGTGTTAGCAGTAAACATTTGAATCAAAAAGTGAGGTTCACTTGACCCCAATCATTGGTAAATGGAGTCTTTATCGGTAGGCATTTCTTATTAAAAGTTTGTAGTTTGGCAAAATATAATTTAACCAATGTTTTCATCTGGTTAAATATCAAGAAAACTAACAGTATGACAGTTTCTAAAGAGCAGCTTAAATTGCAGTAGGAAACACTTACAGAAACTGGGAAAATCACCATATGAACAAACAAAAGAGCAAGAGCAAGTGATGTATCAATATTTAATAAGAAACTGGTTAAGTCACTGGGATAATTATAGCTATTGAGCAGACAGGCTGAGCACCCCAGACCCAGGTGACATTCATGAGGGACTCTGGTACTCTGTATCCCTAATAAATCAGCCTATTGTTTATGGGGCTTAAAGGAAAATAAACAACTCTCAATATCTCAGTAGAAGAGTAGGACATGCAAATGTTAAAATTAACTAGGACAAGCTGAAGTGTTTCCCACTTTGAGAAGTTTATATAAATAACTTAGGTCCTCTATCTGGCAAGTTTAGAGTGAAATGATGTAACAGAAAAAAAAAAAAAATGGTTCAGAAAAAAATGGCAGACCACAAAAGTAAAATTGTTCTAGAACAGGACTGCTGAGCCCAAACTCTTCCACAGAAAAATAACTAAATTAAATGTCATTGATACTATACACTCCCATATTCTTTGCTGTATTGTCTCTCTTTGCAACCAATATGTAAACAGAAGTGGACATGGCAGCGATTTTCTTCTTCAAACATAATCACAGGCAGATTTATTCCTGTGTGTCAAATAGTTTACAGCTCTGCTGCATGTTCTACAAGAGCAGAGATTAATAGGAAAAAAGAAAAATGTTGTGTAAAAATAAAATTACTGGAACATTATAAATTACCAAAATGGTGTTGATATGACAAAATTAAACAAGACAGACATTGATTGATGGGTTTAAGTCTGATATTTACTCTAGAATATGATTAACAGCCAAATATACATTTTGACAAGGATGTCTATACAAAGATAACTTTTAAATTCTTAACTAGCTTTGCTTCTATTCTTTAATCACTTTTCAAAGAAATGTTGCAAGCTAGAAGGAAATATCCATATTCACACTTCCAATAATTATAATCATGGACACATGTCCGATTTGGTGATATGCCACATAAACCTGCAGGTAGGAGCAAAAAGATTACTTGAGAAAGATGGACAGCATGCTCTGGAGTCAAAGAAACAATTTTTATTTATTTATTTTCCTAGGATCTGGCATCTGACAATGCCATGAAATTATGTACCGTTCACACCAATGAAATATACAGCTGAAGTTAGGAATTTGAAAATAACCTTAGAAATACCTCTTTTCCTTTAGAATTTGGAAGAGGTAGCACAAAAACATGCAAGGTTTTTTATGGTTTTGAAATGCTGTTGATCATACTCCAGATTAAAATTTAATTTGTATTTGCTATAAAGAAAACCAGTCTTTTACCTGCCTCTTCCTTTTATTGGGAGCAGGAAATTGTCTTCACATTTGAGAAATGGTCAGGGGAAAGGTGACTGGTATTTAGCTCAGCTAAGTGTTCTTGGTTTCAAATGAGGAGTTTGAGCATGTTAATTTGCTCCTTGTTATTGACTGACTGAAATACACAATTATGATTCATATCAAGTATTTCCAAACTGTCCCCAGTATTGAGTCAATCTATTTGTATGGAGATCCTAAAATATTTCCTCTCCACCCCACTCACCATCTTTCTGTCTTTACTTAACAGCTGTTGCGAATTACAAAAGTCCCATAGAGTTGCCATCAGATTATTTTTTTTAAGTAGGTAAGGCACAGGCATATTTATGCTTCTTTTCTTGGATATCATAACCTTTGCCTGTACAAAACACTTTTACATTCTATCATAATAATAGTTATTCCTATTAGTTGCTTTTTAATAGTTCATTGTACAACTCCATGTATAATTTTACAGTGTATACTCTGCATGCACGACCGCTCATGTATGCCCAATGATGCATTCCAGTCATGATGTTTTTAAAATACATAGATATTAATGCTTATGTTTTTTAATGTCAATAAGTTTCTCCCATACTAATTATAAGGATAACGGACCAAATTCTGATACTGAGAAATGAATCTCAGCTTTAACAGTGTTTATTCTTCAGGAACAACTACAGATCATTTCATAAATGGCATTATTTGAGCCAATATATATTATATGTACTGCCACTTACACAAAGAAAGCAAAATTACTTGCGAAAGGATAGCTTTGGTGACAGTATAATCAAGAATATAATTCAGAATTCTAATTTAATTGGGTGAAATTCTTCTGTGCTTGTAGCACTGTTTTAGGTACCACCTGCCCAAGCTCCTTGAAGCCGTTTCTGTCCTGGGTAATGCAACCTGTTTTACACCAATCAGTGGCTGCAAACACCAGGGACTCCACCATTTCCTTCTCTTTGGCACCTGCCACATCACAGTTGAGGTTGTCACATCTTTTGACGAAGCTGAGTCTTTACATACTAATTACTATATAGTCTACACCTTCAGCATGAAAGCTTTGATGAGTTAAGGCATGTTTTCTAAAGAAAAAAAAAATTCTTGAGAGACAGGGTTGAACTGCAGCACAACTTCAGGAGCACACCTGGAAAGTATATTAAGCTGAATTTAGTCACTAAAGGACAAGGAGAAGATTAAGAATCTTTATTTCCCAATTAGACAGAAAAAAAGAAGTCAATATGGGGATCTTGGCCAGCCTTCCCAGTCACAGTTCAAGTACCTGTGTCACAGAGGGCTTCATGTGAGCACTGCTGAGTGCACAAAGGAAGCACCATATGCTGACACTATTACACTGCTCATATCTGTCCAATTTCTCTGTGATGCGCTTTGCAGAATTAGATGCACTGACTAATAAAGTCTAGAAAAGTTATTCTATTTTATTCTAATTAGTTTTGTGGACCTTTAACAGAGATTTTAAATTATAATGCATCACACCTGATGCCAAACTCAAGTCTTGACATACAACTGACAGCTAAACCTACTCAATACCATTCAAGTGAGTATAAAAATATCCATACTGATTCATACCAATGATGCATGCAAAGATTCTTTTTTTACAACAGTAGCTAATAACAAAGGCTTAACCACAGGACAGGTATATGACTCCTTATCTTTCAAATATATCTCACAGTTTACAAAAGTCAGCAGTTTAAAGATACCTAGATGAACACTTGCACCTGGACTACGTATCAGTGGACTTTTCTAATTTCTCTTTGTCCTGGGCTCAGCTGTAACTGTGAGGTTTTGAGTTACCTGCTGGGCTTCAACCATGACACTGTTCTAATCTAGCAGCTTTCCAATACCTAAACGGGGCCTACAAGAAATCTGGAGAGGGACTTTTTACAAGGGCATGTAGTGACAGGACAAGGGGGAATGGCTTTAAATTAAGAGAGGATAGATTTAGATTAGCTATTAGGAAAACATTCGTCCTTGTGAGGGTGATGAAACACCGACACAGGCTGCCCAGAGAAGCTGTGGATGCCCCACCCCTGGCAGTGTTCAAGGCCAGGTTGGACAGGTCTTTGAGCAACCTGGTCTTATGGAAGGTGTCCCTGCCCATGGCAGGTGGTTTGGAACTAGGTTATCTTTAACTTCCCTTCTAACCCAAACCATTCTATGATTTAATAAAATTATTTTTACCTAATTGATTTATAATTTTAACTACAGTAACATTCCATGAGAGGAAATGAGTTTGTGTTGTCTTAAAAACTTGTTCTATTATGGTTACATGGCGATTTCTTTTTTCATTCTGTGTAAGAAATAGACGATTACCTCTTTTCTCCTTCCCTTCTGTACACCACTTGCTGTAACTCATTCACTAAACTCTCTCCTGAGGGCATTTGAGATTTTCTTAAACTTCCCCCCAATATTGACAATGTGAACTCAAAATAATTGACAAACCCAGACACTGTGATGGTGAAAAATGGTGTGAATCACCATTCTGAGGTGTTTTCTCCTGAAGGATTTTTGAGACAAGTTTCTCTTAGTTAACTAAATCTTACCACAACAAAACATTCACACAATTACTATTATTACATGGTCTAGGATGAGAAGTCCCTGCCCATGGCAGGAGGGGTTGGAACTATATGATCTTAAGGTCTTTTCCAACCCTTGCTATTCTATGATTCCATGATTGTCTTTTTTAAAGCATCCATGTAATGAACAAGATGAGAGACCTCAAGTATGTTGGAAATTATATCACTGATCCCAGAATACTGTACTACTTTTCTGGTTTGCACCTTTTACATAATCTATGACTGCTCAGGAAATTGCTGAAGTAGTTTGAACATTGGAAACAGTAAGACAGAGCTTGGATAACAAGTACAAAATACTGTAAAATGGTAAGAGTAGGTAGAAAAGTAATCAAGAAGAAAAAAATGCTTTGATCCTATACACTTACATGCTTGCCAAGAGTGCTGGTATTTTGAGTACTGGAAATGCAATTCAGGTCTTCTGCATGCAGATAACTTTCATAAGTGATTCTGGAAGATGATCAAAACTACTTGAGCAACTTCCATACAAGGAGAGAATAAATTACCAAGATTTCTTTAGTCCGGAATAAAGATGAAGACACACAGATCAAACCAAGCATCCCAGTGAGGTAGAAGAGAGTGAGTAGTGGTGTCAGAGCAATACTGGAAGAAATCTAGGTGTATGGTAATTAGAATCATAGAATCATAGAATAGTTAGGGTTGGAAAGGACCTCAAGGTCATCTAGTTCCAACCCCCCTGCCATGGGCAGGGACACCTCACACTAAACCATCACACCCAAGGCTTCATCCAACCTAGCCTGGAGAGAATTCTTTGAGAGAAAACAGAGATAATTAAAATAATTGTTATCTCTTTAACATTAGATTGTAATATCATAAGAAAATTCAATGTTTAATTTAGTCTCCAAAAGTCATTTATTTCAAACTTTTAAATTTTCTGTTTCTTTACCTTCTCTCTACTGAAATGCCCATCTACCTGTACGTTCCCTTACTCGTGTTCCTTCTAACCTTCTGTTATGATTTTGCAAGACAGTAGGATTATAATGTAGAACTGTTGTGTTTTGCCCCTAAGAGAGAAAAGAGTCCAGATTGTGTTCTGAAAAAATGGGGAAAACAGGAGATCTTGTCTACAGCATATCTCTACCTCAACTCTTTAAAAACCCTGGATTCATGAGGACATTTACAAATGGCACTTAGAATCTATTTCCAAGACACTACAAAAATCTTGGTCTAAGAGAATAAGCTGAAAACCTCCAGTTCATGCTGTCCCAAATATAGAGGAAAGAAAGGGGAACCTTTAACCCCTTTTCATGTTGAATATCTACGCCTCATTCTCAGTTTCACTGTATTTCTAGCACACTTTTCAGCACCTGAGTGCCATTTCCTAGAATTCACATTTTGCTTGTGAAATTCTGGGGTTTTTTTTATTTCATTTGTAATTACCTTAATATCTAGGGATGGAAACATGGAGGAACACTGTCTCATGTTCCCCTGAGAAACTGAAAAGGAGATTGGACAACTGTTTACTTTCCCTTTATATACAAAATACATCTTTCATTTTTAAAGACCATGTATTTTATGACGAACAAAGTCCATACCCATGCAATAACCTGTGTTGTTTTTCAGTGATACTGGGAAAGAGTATTTTTTCTGCATATAATAAAAATAAATCTCAACAATATTGTTCCTTTGCCTGTTTTCCAAGTAGCGCTGTAATTTGTTAAAAGAGAGAACAAGTTTAATCAAATCCCCCAGTCTCTCTGTTTTGAGGTTATCGTAGATCTGAAGAAACGTAATGTGGGAACAATTTTAGTATTTGGTCTTTTATAATACCAAAAGAACTGGCAAAACAGTCAAATGAACACTGACTTACTGGGAGACAGTCTATCCAACACAGTGATTTCAATGACCACAAAATCTCATGGGTGTAAAGTACTTCATTAACATTTCATCAGCTTAGCAACCAGTTCACAAAATATCCATGCATGGCTTTGTTTGCCTTATCCTTTCTTCGTGGAATGACATTATTAACTTCTGAAAACCATGATGCGGTTAGAAAAATGCAAAAGAAAGCCTGCTTAAACACTTTGAACTATTTCATTATCCTACTTTTGTAGCTTGAGAAGAAACACAGAAGTCTACCCTTGCATGGTTTTTTTTCTTACAGAAAGACAAATTTCCCCTAAAACCAAAAGCTTCAGCCTGATACTGTCAACCATTTTTTGCACCATAGGGAAACACAAACATGTTAATTGATAATCAGTGTTCATTATTTCAGAATTCTTTCCTATTTCCCAGGTGTACTCCTGCATCAGGAAAGATCATCCTTCTCCCAACAAGTGCAGTTCCTCAGTGGTGACAAGGATAAGGCAGTATGTATATGCAGACATATATAGAAATGGTATGAAGATGTAAATAGGAATGATGTCACACTCTGCACTTCTAAATCTGGTATTTGGCTTGTCTCCAGCTTCACCAAAATGAAGTAATAGATCAGATGTGATTATACTGATATAAGTTCAGAACCTTCTGCATATTTTGTTTGAATAGAAATGACAGATAAACTGCAGACCAAGTTGTGAAATGTATGAATTTTAAGTACAATTTTCACTCTTCTACTGGCACATGCCCTACTTAATATCTTTTATTTATGCCCGTTGTGGCTGCATGGATTGCATCAATGGATTCCTTGTAAGGTCATCCTTTTCTCTACCAGACTGACATTTAGAGATGATTGTCTCCAGAATTCTTTATCAGTTGAGCTGTGCAGCCAATGGAAAGCTAGTGACGGTTATATAGGTTTACCCTGCAAGTCTCCTAGACGAAGGTGAACTCTTAGGTGCATGACCCTGTCCACTTCATCCAAAAGCCACATTGTCAGATACATTGAAAATAGTACAGCAGCTTCAGGACAAATTTTGTGTTCCCTCAATGTGCCTGTGGTCTCTTCGCATTAAGACAGGTGCCAAGCCAGAATATCAGACATCAGCACAGGGAAAATAGCAGCTGAAACAAAATGTCACGATACAGAGAGAAAGTGAAGAAAAAGGGTGAATGGCACTATTCAGTCTTTACCACTGGCTCTTATTTTTGAAACTGTTGTCCTTGACCTGGAGAGCACATAATAGGAATTAAAAAAAAAAAAAAAGAAATCTTTAATGTAGGCCAGTACAGAGTAATGTCTCTGAAGTAATTTCAAAGTCAAAAAGAAGAAAGCACTGAGAACAGTGGCTGGGAGATAGGAGGCTGGGAATAAGTGTGTTCAAAGCAAAGCCTTCTTATCCAAATGAAGAGAAATGAGGAAGCAGCAGTAAAGAGAGACATGCCATGCTGTAGCCAGATGTACTTCAGCTCAGCTTGTTTTCCCCATCACTAAAAAGAGGCAGCTGCACCATCAATCACAGTCAGAATGTGTTTTTCCTATTAAATAGACATCTTGTCAGACAGGTAACTAAATGTGCGATATGCTTCAGCAGTATAACTTAGGAAAAGAATCAACATGCTAAGTATGACTTCCGCACTAAAATAATTTTTTACTATGACTGTTGTCAAATAAAGCCATTCACTGAGCCAATCAGCTGAATCTTAGTGGAAAAGTGTGAACTTTAAGGAAATTAGGGCTGATTAAAACAATAACTCTCCAAACCCCTTAAACTTTTCACACTAGGATAAATTAATACATTAATTATTACATTAATACACTAAATTTAATTCTTCCACTGTGAAGATGTTGTGTTATAATAAGGTAAACCTTTAATAAGAGGTCTAATCTTCATCTGGACTAAACAATGACATTTAAGTTCAAAGAAGTCCATGAATTAAACCAGAAATAACCACATTTAATACAGATCTAATGAAATCTGAATATATAAAAGTATTATTTTTAAAGGGTACTAATTTGCTATTACAAAAATCTGTTTCAGGCAAATTACTTTCAATGCATCTCATCTGCAGCTACTGATGTGAATCCTTAGTGAAAGGAACACATGTAATTAGAACACTTTTTCAAGCTACAAGGCATAGATTCTTACAATGATAATACACATTCTTATGGTGACATATATTCTTACAGAATTTTTAGCTTATCATTTTAACTCTTATTTCCTCCCAAATATTGCTGATGTGAACTGAAAATAGTTGACAAACCCAGTGTTGTGATAATGCAAAATTATCTACTTGTGCTGCCATAGTAATGATCTTCTGCATTTGCTATATGCAGAACACAGTGCTGTTTTGCATTACTAAGAGCACAGAGAGTCTTAACTCCTTTGTAAACTTTCAGTTGTAAGAGTAGTGTACTGTCCTGAATAGGAACTTTCAAGTTTATTCATGTTTCCTGGTGACATTAAGAGAACAGCTACATTATACACTTATTTGTCCATGTAGCATTCTGCATACTGAACCCAAGTGTTGTTTTTGTAGTCCAGCCAGCATCACAACAAAACCAAGCACTTTGTCATTTTCAGTGCCAAATACACACATTTATGTGCTAACTCATATTAGAGGATAAAATTATTTATTTAAATGATCTTAACAAAAATGCGTTCCCTCTTCAACTTCTATTTCAAGGTTACACATTTTATATAGCTTAGATCATCTCCCACTTTCAAATTTCCATATACCTGGTATTAACACTTACAGGGAGAGCATTATTCATTCATTTCCCTTTCTAAACATCTGTCACATGCCTGGTGTTTTTCAGAGCCAAACCCATTGTAGTATATGAACACCACTTACAGTTAAAACAAAAGGCACAAAAGCAATAAAACTATAATAAGTATATTTGACTGCTTTATATTGCAGCAAGGAAAGAATCAGTGTCCTTTGTTTAGTTGGAAATTATTTTAGATGTACAGATCAGTCCCTGAGTATTGGCTAACTAACTTCTATGCCTGGAATAAAAAGTGTGTCATTTGTTAAAGGCAACAGGCATTAGCTACTGTGAAAGTCTTTTTCTAAGTCGTTTATTTATGCAGCTGGAACAGACATTGCACTGATTAAAACTGAAGTGAGCTCAGAGAAGTGCAATTGCTCTGGGAGATCCTTCTGCAGGTAGTAGGAGGGGGAAAAATGTGATAAAATGCAAATTCTTAGATGTTTACAAATCCCTACTACAGCAATGTTGTTCTTTAAGGGTTTCTTTTTCACTTGTACCTCTATTTGTTAAACTGTATATCTTTAGGACAGGATTTGTGGGTGCAAGTGTTCAGGCTGATTCTTGTATAATAACAGGATTTTTTATTTTTTTTTCATCCAGCAAAGCTACAAACCCAATACCATGCAGCTATATTTACAAAAGCTTTTCAAATGTTTGCTGACCAGCACTGTTTTGGGAGAATTCGAAGTTGAATTGCCCTTTTTGATGACGTTCGTAAGACTATAGAAATTGTTGACTTAGAACTTAGGACCTCTTCACAAAGACCAGAAATATTCCTGTGCAGTCTGTTGTCTTCAAGATCAGATTCACAGTACACAGGGTTTAAAAAGAATGTTTTTAATATTAGTAATGAGATAATATTTTGGTAATTATTTTGCTTAGCAGTGTGTACATTAAAGTCCCTTAAGAGAAGTTCCATTCAGCACAATAGATTATTTTGTCCTCATAATAATAATCAAAGTGACGTTTAATATCTATCTGAAAGAACCCAGAGGTATTTCTTGTATCCTAAAACCACTAGGAAGTAATAATTTATTCCATTCTAGATGGTCTTTAGCTGTACAGAAAAGTCACTTTCACTTGAAAGATATTTAAAGCATCAAGATAATCTCTCCTATATTTGTCTGTTAGTCTTTCAAGACACTTATAAAATCTTAGAAGCACAGGGATTCTCATTTCCACTTACAGATGTAAACTCACACATTCAATAGATTTAATTTTGTCAAAGCTGACTTTCCAGCTTGCTCACTTCTTACCTAGTGATAGAGGCAAGTGTTACATGACTTATTTTTTTTAATTTTATGGAGTATGATGTCACCTTTTAAAATAATTGCTGGCTTCTGAAAATTCTGAAATTTTCTACCTGATGTGCTGATTCTGAACATGGAAGCAGGTAGGTCATGACACCATGCTGCATTTACCAGAAGGAATAAAAGCCAGGCCCACAACAAAGGGTGCAGTAGAAGAGTGCTAAATCTCTGCTAATTTCTGTCAGAAAGATGAACACTACTCCCAACTACAGGCTTCCTGGACAGTTCCTCCACTTCCTTTGCCTTCTCTTCACATCCCCACTTTATTAAATACTCACACTGTGCTTCCTTCCCTAAGCAGCTTCACCATAGCTTTTAATTAATCACTTAAAACATCTTTGCTTCCTCCACTCTTGTTTTACCTATCAAACAGGTCTTGAGAATTAATTTATGTTTTATTGTGGTTTTTTTTTTGGGGGGGGGGGGTTGTTAAATAGTGCCTTAAGGACAATCATGACACCACAAGTTACAGGAAGGAACATACTACTAATTGTAAAACATAAACTAAAACGTTGAATGGGCAGTTCAGTATGTTACTTTCTTAGAATTTCTCATGTAGCTTTTCAGCAGGCCTTGTTCTGTAGCCATACGCAAATATTTCAATGATTTGTTTTCCAAATGGCATACTCTCAGTTTATGTAAACTGTCATAATTTCAGTAGTTTCAATGAAAAGCCAAAAATTTTCTATGGTTGAATAATGGTCTTATAAAGATGAAAAGAATGATAAACATCAGGAAACAGGACAGTATACAAACTTCTGCAAAAAGTATGACTAAATTAAAAAAGACAATCACTATGATGGTTTATAAATACTTATATACTCAGAAGACAAAATACAAATAAAATATATGTATTTTTTAAATGAGCTGGATAATTGTAATTCTTTCCAAAATAAATAACTTTCCTTTATGTTTCTTAAAAAATAAAATGAGAGGGGAAAAGCCCTGGAGTGATTACTTCCTAACTCTTACTTGCTAAAATAATGGAAAGTTACATGGGACATAAATAATACTTGGAGTCAGAAAACTATGCCAAACAAGATTATGAGTAAGCCACTGAGAAACATTCCCTTTGACTATTCTTGGAGTTGAATTTGCCACTTTGTAGATCTGATTATTATGTTAGTAGAAAAAATGTAGTTTCTCAAAGTTTACTGTGTCTTCAGGAAGGCTTCTTATTTTCTCCTATTGGTTGAAAAGCATGCCAGCACCTTCAACTACCTTTTGCTGAAGCATACCTACCCTGTGTAAATGAACATGCAAACAATAACTACACTGGTTATAATCTATACCAAGTGAAGTACAGCAACTGTAGTGACAATATAGTACATTCAAGTAAAGTATTTCAGAAAATTAGTACACTTAGCTCAAACATCATTAACTAATATTGAATACATTTAAGATTTACTATAATTAATGAAAGCATAGCTAAACTGAGTGAATAAAATAATTGTTAATACTGATACGTCAAGGATGCACACACACTGCAATTTTTTTATTTATTTAAAAGGAATAGCCATACATTGGAAGTAAGGCCCCACAATGAATAGTACTCTAGAATGGCTTTTGTAATCAAACGACATATAACCCAATAGAGGCATACAGAATAAGTACCTCTGCCCTGTGAGAAACTTATCCCAATTAACCAATTGACACAGACTAGCCCCAGGGAAGAGCATTCGCACTTTGTCAAAATCTCAAGATTAGTGCCTTCCTCTATTCTAGAATTGTAGCTAGGAAAATAGCATTAAGAGTATGATGGGACTTCCAAACAAAATCTCAAAGCACTACTTTCTGTGGTGAGTTCTCTGTATACCCCTCCTCTCCACCAAATACTCAAAAGAAATGCAAGCTCCAGATGGGTCCATATGCTGCACATAGCTATCATTGCCAAGAATAAGTGCTTATACTGGGATGACATGAAAACTTTATTCCTAGTCTTGCCTGGAATTAACATTTTTTTACATCTCCTGACTTGTTTAAAAGCAAGATAACATGGAACTCTGTTACCTGGAGTCAGTAAGAATATTACTTGGTCACATAAGGACAAATTCTCTCATTTCAATTCTGACAAAGAAATGGATTAAAATCTTTATCTTCACAGAGTGAAACACAAATATTTAACTCCAGTATTCATGTTATCTCATGTGTGGGTTTTTGAGATCAGTCACAAGTATAAAAATAAAAACGATGTACCCAAAGGTGAGAATAAATATTCAGGTTACTTCATAAATATGGACAACAATGGGTTGAAAATGTTAAAAGCCTCACAAGCTTTTCTGTCTTAAATTATTTAAGTTTACAACAAAGTCAGAGGCTGGAAAATAGAAAGTTCAAATGCTGTAGTCTGAACAAAGGAAAAATGTATGCTATTATTTTCTGTTATCCAACACATTTTACAGTGCAAATCACATTTAGAGATATATTTACTTGTTTATAGGATTTCCATGAGGAGCCACAACATGCCACATTGATAACTTTTTCTAAGTATTCAACATCTCTATGATTCTTTAGGTGCTACAAAACCTTCTTGTATGTGATATTTGCTCATTGAATTTTCCTTTGCGTTAAGTCTGAGGTTTAATTTGTAAAACATATAGAAGCCCAAACAAATTGAGGATGCATAATGACAGGAGAAATTTCACACCAGTTATATCTTGCAACATAGTGTGGTAAGAAAGAGTTACTTTATTACAGAAAGTATGGGGCTAGAAACTTTTGCAGAAGCATCCTTCAACTGAGAATGATTATTTACCAGAGCTGTAATGCTGCGTGAAAACACAATTGTACAACATTGTTTTCCTGCCAGCTTACACCCAAAACTTCTTACATGTAGCTGAGAAGTTTCTGGATCTGAGATTCCTCAGGATATCTGGGACTTTGTTCTGTAGCCGTCATTTTTCTCCTTCTTAGTAGCTGGTGCGCCATGACAGACTTGGAACTCCAGGACTTTAGTATTTCAAAAAATTGCCTGGATCAGGTTTCTGAAGCCAAAGGCTTCAGAAACACCCAGCTGCATGGTTTAGGGTGTTGCTTTACCTAGGAGACATTCCAATATGGGTTTCCTACTTCTAGAGAAGTCTATGACTGTATGAAAAACCATTAGAGATGGGATCTTTAAAGCTATCATTGTTTTGACAATAAACATTATTCTTGCATTTTATTACACCCCCCCCCCCAAACCAACCAAACAAAAAAAAAAGCCAAAAAACCAACACTCCCCCCCCCCCCCCCCAAACAACCAAAACAACCAAACAACAAAAATACATTTCCAGGTTACATCAGAACACTCTATGAGAATTAGCAAGATGACATAGCTTCTTCAAATGCTCTTCAGGTCACAAAGTATCTTAGATGGGAAAGGTAGGAAATAACATTTATTATAGCAGTTATGATTTATTTCAGCCTAGAACAAGCATCATAAAAAAATTAAAAATCAAGCATTTAATACTATGCTTTTAATGCCACTTCCAGCACACAAAACTTCACCAGAAATTGTTAGATTTCATTAATGAGAAAATTACAAAACAGGTATGTGATGGTTCATTCAACCCACATTTAAAACTCTTCCTGGTTACACGTCTCAATAAGAGTAGCAGCATTCAGTTCTATGCCTTACATTAGCATAGAATTTACACTGGCTTCCATCCACACCAAAAGTGCTTTAGTGAGGGAACAATTTTATCTTCAATATAATAAACCATCGTTCAATGAAGAACCACTAATGTAAAAATTAAAATCTTGCATCAGAAATATATTTCTATCTTCCATAAGTCTTTTCAATGTGTTACAAGATATTATGGTCTTCTTAAAAACTGTAATTTAATGAAAAACGTTATTTTGGAATGGTGTTTTTTTTTTTTTTTTCCACTCTGGAGCAAATGATAGGATTACTTTTCAAAACACTTCCAAAACATTTAAATAGCCATCAGGTAGTATTGTTAATTAATGCATAAGAAAAAGAATATTAAAAAATAATCCCATAGAGACCTAATCTGTTGAAAAGTCTGTATGTAAAACGAATTTCAGTGACTACAAAACACTGACAATGTCTGACAAATGTAGGTGTTTAACATTCTCAGTTTGAGAATGCTGTCTAATCTGGAAATGCTGATTCCTGAGTTTATTAATTCCAACCCCCACTGGAATTCCAGTGCTATAACATCTCTTAACAATGGTAAAAATAATCTCAGGAGTTGATCAGTTAATACTAAGGGTTTCAGAGTAAAGAAAGAAACTCTTCTGAAAAGTAGTACTTGCACACTAATAAATAATACCAATTGCAATTCTAGACAGTATGCAATGTTAGCTCTCACAGGTAATCATTTTTCTTCAACTGTATATAAAGAAAAGCACTGCTGAAATTAAATGCCGAAAGAAAGCAGAAACTTCAGTATAGTATTAATTATAGATGCAGGCAAGACACAGATGAGATGCTGCCATATTAATTAGATAGATAGAGATGACGTTTTTCTTTGAAAAAGACTGCCAGGTATGGAAATAGAAACCTGGATTCAGAAATAACTGAAAAGCCTCACGAATTTCACTAAAGATTACTTTGAATTCTCTACCTACTGTGGCCACATTTTGTAATTTTCCCATCATTTACAGTGATTTTTGTTATTTGTAACAGCTATTCTGCAGATGTCTGTCACCCGATATGATATTTTTAGTGCACACAGAACTATGGTAGCCAAGCAACAGAAAAATTGAGGACTCAATGTTGTCTCAAAAATGACCATATTCTGGGCTAATAGGAGTTTGAAATGGACCCTGCTCATAAAATTGAACCATATTCCCATTAGGTAACTAAACTGTCTTGATACAGCTGATGGGACTGGACTATAAATGTTGAGGCTTAATGCTCAGGAAGCAGAGCAAAATGTTTATTCCACACCATGGTTGCCCATACTGCACAGTTTCTAGTTCACCTTCAGCCTCCACGGAAGATAAAGCTTCCACTGAGGATGGCGTGATGTAGTGCACCTAGGGTTTCCAAGACTTCCTCAGTCAAACCTTGCATACAGCCTTGGGGTAGCTGTGCTATTTTGCTACCTGCTTCAGGACAAGAGGCAGCATGATATAATTACGAGGTGTTTATACACCCATGCAAGTAATGCAGCAAGAAGATAGGAAAAAAAATAGGAAAAAGGAAATAGACACGTGAAAGACATTATTACTATGATCAAACATATAGAAGATTGCTACAAAGAAAGCAAGTATCAGACTGTGCCTACATTCGCTCAGGTTAGAATAAAAGCATAAAGCAAACCAAAAACTGAAAAACCTACAAAAAAAAAAAAAAAAAATTATTGCTACCAGGAAAGGTTAAGTTAGGTATTAGAGAACTATTTCCAACTATTACTAGACTGATGAACATCATAAAGGGGAGGTTCTCAGTGGAGTATATATAAATAAATTACATAAATGTCAGGCATAAGTCCTTCTTCAGTGCAGAAGTGTCAGCTTTCCTAAAGTCTCTTCCAGCCCCAAGTATCTATGAATAGCAACTTTTTATATTCATCTGAAAAACTTGTCTGAGTCAAATTCTTACACTGGTACTTAGGATTATCTTTTTTATGTATATGAAAGATTAAACAATTTTTTCCCCATGGTATAAAAATACACTTTTTTTTTTTTTTTCCTTAGGACTGGCAGTCTTATTTTGAAAGCTTAAAAAAATATCTCTAGAGATATGTAGTACAAATACTAATAATTCAAAATGTTTTGGGAGAAATCTCCCTGAAATTCATGGCCAAAGGCTCAAAATCTTGACTAAAGACAACTGTACTACTTACAGTCCATATGCCAACAATGCTGTCAGTTTAAGCACTACACTTTCACCCCAGACTGCAAATAAAATCATTACTGATCATGAAAATGCCTTAAAAGCACCTTACATTTTCTTCAGTGCTGGTTATTTCTGACATCCACTAAAATCACTATTAATTGTTAATGACACAGATATTACCTATAATCAAGTTGTTTTAAAAGGTAATGAAAAAACCCCACTTTGATTCTTTATTCTGTATCTGTACTTTTAAAAACCTACAGTATTTATAGGTAGTCTGTCAAGAAACTAGCAAAGTAGGTGTGATTTACTAGGAAATAATACAAAAATACAAACTTTTAGATGTGATAATATCAGTTGCAAGATGGTTTTCTATTTTGACCATTCACAAAAAATATATTGTAGAGAACTGAGAAACACATGTAAATTCTGAAGCTGTGTATTATCTATTCCTGTTTTCTAAAACACAATCAAAAGGTCTCAAAAAATGTTGAAGGATTCACTTTGTACAATAATTCTTTATTAAACATCAGGCTAATACTTGTATTAATTTTTATTATATCACAGGACTGCTTATTTCACTCAGATATTTAACTACTATCTATTCAAGACTTGTTCACTCTCTTGCTGTAAGGAATCACTATAGGTGTTCGGTATGGATCCCAGAAGGGCACTCGGACTTTGTAAAGTATTGATGAAAATACTACTTATAAAAGCTAGTATGGGAAAAAAAAAAAAAAAAAAAAAAGGAGAGAGCAGAGAAACTTACCATCCCTTGAGATACTGGGAAACTCAAGCTGTGCACCATTAAGACCATTACAGTTGCAAACATCATCTTAAGGTTTAGCTGTCACAACAGAGCTGTATAAATTACCATCACAAAGCCCAGACTAAAAACCTGTATAGTCGGAATCGAATGATCTGGGAACTCAATTTTGTAATTCAGAGATACTATGTCTTGAACTAGAAAATAGAAATGTCTTGAAACAGAAAATCGGGTTCTCTTATACAAACTAATAAGAGTACACTGAAAATAAGATAGACTTAAAAAAAAACCCCACAACATAACAAAGTAAACAGAATCAAAACTCAGACTTATGTTCATTCCCATCTTTGCATCCCAATTTCCTAGATCTAAGATAGCTGCAAATATATCTTAGTTCTTCTTTTTTTGTACGAAGGCTTTAAAGCTAACAACAGCTAAGCTGAACATGGATACATGTGTTTTTAGTAGAAGAAAGAGCCAAAGTTACATATTAAGATTAACTAGAAAATAAATTTATTTCAATAAAATGTAATTACAAAATTTTCTATTAAAACCTCAGTGTTTATGCAGGCAAATAGCTGCCATCAGCATTTGATCTCTCATAAAAAGCAGATCCTGTCTGTCTCTGGGAACACACACGCTAAAGACAGCCAGTGACCACTAGTCAGAAGGCCATGTGTTGCAAATCTGAGCTCAGAAAACCATCAGACAATGCCACAACAACTTGGTAATAACGACACACTGCAATACACTGGCACCTCTCAATCTGTGCTTGACTAAACTGGAGTTTGTCCAGAACATTCAATACAAAAGCTCCCCCTTTATCAGGGACCAGAATGATATTTTAATGGTTCCAGCCTGTATTAAAAAATACCTCTTGTCTTAATGTACAACAAAGTGTCTTGCTTAAAGTATCTAAGAAATGCTCAAATCCTTAACAAATCTAATTTATACTAATTCTATTCTCACAGATCATCTACAAATTACATGGATGGAGACAGAATGTTAGGTGATGTCAATTTACATTTGAGCATTTTTAAATAAAAATCAATTTAATAAGAAAGCAGAGAACAAGAAGTTATGCAGTTTATGTAATTTTCAAACCCAAACAAATAGGAAATCACCAACTAAAGAATTTGGGGGAGACAAAAGATCTCTTGCATCATTAAAAACAACTTTGAAAGACACATCAATTTTTATTACAATACTAAAACATAGAACAATCCACACTCTCTAAATAGCAAGCAAGCATTTTCAAAATCCTTTTTGAGTTAGCCATGTTTATTGCATATCTACCCGTCCTCAGATATCATAATTTTCTAGCTTTAGGGAGATATACAACATGCAGTCCAGTCAGTTTAAAGATATATAAATATTGCTGCCATGTAAAACCCACTGTGAGAAACTATAGACTAGTGTATTGTTTATTAAGATATATGTTAAGCCAAATGTAAAGGAACTGACAGAGATAAAACACAGCTGGCCAAGATAAGATAGCCGCAAGATGTCCCAGGAACTGGCAGAGATAAGACTAACAACTCCCTGCAAAGACATATGGGTGAAGGATCAAAGGAGGAAGACTTCTCACCTTGGTCTCATCGATCACCAGGAGGCAGGAAACTACCCCCTAACAACAACTGAAGCATGCGCAGAGTACTTCCACTATTTCATGAACAAAGAAGTAAAGATGTATAAAAAGGGGCTGTTTGAAATACTTAACACGGCAGTTGGCGGAGCGCAGACTCCCCTGTCGTCCAGCGCTGTCTTTGCTCATATTCTACTTGCTATAATTAATAAAATTTTAATTGGATTATGATCCGTTGTGGTCTCAATTTATAACAGTTTCTGGTGCCGTGACTCGGATAAGGAACGGTGGGCTTTGGTCCTCCAGGGAGGCGCCCCGCGACATTTCGCGGCCCCGCGACCAACAGCTTACCTCATCCTTACCGATGAACCTAAATTCTAGAATAATGAGCAAAGGAAAAACCGGTAAAATCCCATAAAAATTCTGTGCACGGGAGTCCAGACGAAGACGCAGGACGCGTAAGTATATTGCGAAATTTTCCGCAGAGCGAAATAGTTCGCGGCGGAGGTCTGCAGAGTGAGATTGTTCACGGCAGATCTGCAGAGTGAGATTGTTCACGGCAGAGTTGTTCGCAGGTTTTTCCGTTCGGGCGGGATTGGGTTTCCTGGAATATAACGAATGAGAGGTTCGATATACTGAACCAAGCGAGTGTGGACCCTTAAGTACTGCGGTTCCCATCTCCCGTGAGGGACTGGGCCAGGAACAAGGGGGAGCGAGTGAGTGCGTGTTCGGAGATATTCCAGAAGATGGGGGCGAAGGGCAGCAAGCCTTCGACTCCCATGGGAAGGGTACCTAAGAATACCCCTCTGGCATATATCTTAGACAATTGGAGATATTTCCCTGGAACCCTAGGGAAAGATAAGCAAAAAATGATAGAATATTGTACTAAGATATGGGGAGGGAAGAAGATTTTTAAAAATGTTTTTTTTTGGCCAGTCTATGGGTCAGAAGAAGATTGGGTAAGACAGCAATTAAACCTCTGGGTTAATAATAAAAAACCCCTTAACCCTGAGGAGAGTCAATATGCGGAAGTGTGGCTAAAAAGACCGGGAGCTAGACTTTACCGGCTGAATGAGATAAAAACTAAACAAAAGAAAAAGAAGGTATAATATGAAGCGGGGATAGATACTAAATATGTATAGGCGTAAGGGAATAAATGTAAAGGAAAAACGACCCTGGGTGTGCATACTTTGGAGGAACGATCCCCATGCACCTCAGTGCTGAATAAAGCATACCTACTTTACAACTTTAACAAGTTGTGGAGTCAATCCGCGTATCAATTTGGCGAGCCAGCCAGGAGGCCTCTGTTCGGCTGCAGGATCGGGTGAGGAGCGGATATCCTAAGCCCCCCCCAGGCCGCTTGCCTGGAGGAGCTCCGCTTCTCATCCGCTCACTGCGGGGACAGACAGCGACCTGCGCCGGCTGCGGAGAGGCGGTATGCTTGGAATTTAGGTACTTTGGGGGGCCTGTAGGGCGTACGCGTGGCCGGGGCTGCTGGTAAGGCGTGCAGAGACGTCTGGCGCACAGCGGAGTTCCCCGTGGCAGGTAGGGCTTGCAAGCTGGGGGGGCTTGTCGACCGATAGCGCGGCTGCAAGCGATCCTGAAGGCGGACCGGGCGAGCCCGGGTTTTCGCTGCATCCTAAGTTTTGGGAGCCAGGGCGGACCTACTAATGACCGTGTAGGAAGCAGGAGAAGGGTAAGCGGAACTATAGTGTGAGTGTGTGGGATCCCATGTGTTTCTGTGTGACTGAGAAGTAGCGTAGCTACGAAGCGAGTGTGGAGTCCTAATCCGCGGTTCCGTGTCTCCGCGAGGGGAGCGGCCGGAGACGGACGAAGCGTTTATGTTTTTCTGTCCTGAGTCTAGTCTGTGTATAACCATCAAGCAGCTTAGAAAGCGGGGGAAGGTCCGGCTACCCCTCCCGCAGTGGATAACTTTACGAAATACAAGGGCAAGGGAATTTCCTATATGCCCTGTGAGAGTATGTGCCTTGTAGGAGTGTAACTGTATGTGACGGGTGGCATTTCACGTGGATATTGCCACTCAGGACACCGGTGGGGCAGATACTGCTCGGGGTGTCTTAAAAAACACTGCCAGGTAGAAAATTATAATTATCTAATCGGTGACCAGAAATAAAAGATTACTTTGTGGAGAAAAGCCACAAAATCCTGGCGGACTTCCGGGAAGTTAGAATGGAAAACTGAGAAAGGATTTATAAAAAGTATCAAAGAAAATTTGAGAAGATGTGGTTACAAAGGAAAAAATAAAATGGGAATACAACAATTAATGTCTCTCTTTTTGGGACAATCAACGGGGGATATCAGGAAAACCTTCGTAACCTGACATATGAGTGCATAATAAGTTTTGAACAGTGGAACCTGTTGTGGATACTAGGGCAGTGTAAATTTTGCTGGAACTGAAACTATGTTCTAATGACAGGGGAGTTAATCTGCAGAACCCAGAGATACTATCTTACTGAATCCCCTGAGAATATCATAAAACTTGTGTGTAGGTGCTCTCATATTTGAAGTGCATTTGCAAAGCACTGGAAAAGAGAAGCTATAGAGATTTGTAAGAGATTGTTTGAAATGGGAGCCGGTCAAAACAAGGGAATTCTGAAGAAAAGCCCATTGAGTTACATTTTGGCACATTGGAAAGAACTGGGAGGTTCTTCTGGGGGCTCGGTAAACAAGAAAACATTGGTAAAATATTGTAATCAATGGTGGCCTTTATAAACTTTGGAAAATCAGGAAAAATGGCCTAAAAATGGAACTCTGAATTCTAATGCATTTTTTTTACAATTTATGTTGGTTTTGAGGTGGCCAAGAAAATGCAATGAAGTAATGTATGCAGATATGTTTCACTTTAAAAAAGCACCTGGAGTGGCAGACAGAATGTGGAATTAATATAACTCTGCCAGATCCCTAATTTTGGTTTTGGAAAAGGACAGGGAAAAACAGAAAGCTAAGCTGGAGAGATGTTGTTCAGCCTGTGATATTGGGACAGTCATCAAGAAAATTATATATCACAGGTACCTCCGAGAGGAGCACCCTCTGCCTCTGTCCTATCAGGTATTGATAAGGAGGAGGAAATTGCTGTCACTGGCAACAAGCCGCACATTCACATTCAGGGTTAAGAAGGGGTTAAACCAGAAGTGCTGTTGCAGAGGCAGGCATCTGTAACCCCTGCAGAGCAGCGTGAGCACCTGTGAAAAATAATAAATAAATAAATAAAAAAGGGAAAACCAAAGGGGAAAGGAGGGAAGCTGCCGCAGTTCCTGTGTTTGAGCATGGAGAGTGTATGGGAATTGGAAATAGGTAGAAAAGAAAAAACTGGGTCATGCTACAGCCACGGCTGCGCTGGTTGCTTTAAAACTGGTGGAGGACGAATGTCGGACAGAAGTGGGGGAGTGACCTCCTCTTCTGTGGAACCGGATCGGTGTGAGTGCTATGAGGAGTTTGGACGCTGGGAGTGAGACTACCCTAGTGGGAGTGTCATAGGGTGGCTCGGGTGACTGAATTGGAACTAGGCTGACGGGACCAGGGGAATCTTCCCTAGAAGATTCACTGGTTATAATGGAATTTTTGGTTGATACAGGTGCAATGTATTCAGTTTTAAACAAAGCTTTAATACCTTTGGGGATGATTATATGATGATAAAAGGGGCGACTGGCCAAGGTGAAAAGGCTTATTTTTGTAAACTACTAAAATATCAATTGGGAAAACAATGGGGCATCCATAAGTTTTTGTATATGCCTAACTCCGCAAAAGGTTTTTTGGGGAGAGATTTGTTAGAACACTTGGGAGCAACCATTACTTTCAAAGGAGGCGAGATCACTTTAAAAGTAAAGGACCAACAGTATATAGAGATGTTAAAAGCTTAATTTTGATCACTAATCATGTCGAGGGAGAAGTCAGATTGAAGATATACTGGATCAGGTATTCCCAGGGATATGGGCTACAAACATACCTGGAAGAGCTCTTAAAAGAATACCAGGTACAAACAGGAAATGTGCTGTTACAGTATGTAGATGATCTGCTCATAGCAGGGAATAATAAGGAGGATGTAAGGAAAGAAAGTATTCGACTCCTAAACTTTCTTGCAAAAAAGGGATTGCGGGTATCACAAGAAAAGTTACAATTTGTGGAGGAAAAGGTGAAATATTTGGGGCATTATTTGTTTAACGGCAAGAAGATATTAGATCCAGAGCGCATTAAAGGAATTCTGGAATTACCTATGCCTGTCACTAAGAGACAAATTCGGCAGGCATTAGGGCTATTTGGGTATTGTAGGCAATGGATAGAGAATTATAGCTTTAAAGTTAAATTCTTATATGAACAACTGTCTAAAGACAAAATACCCAAGTGGACTCCTCAGGATGAAGAGCAGTTTGCCAGTCTCAAAAAGGAGCTAAGTCAAGCACCGGTTTTAAGCCTACCAGATTTAAAGCGGCCATTCCATTTATTTGTTAACATACATGAAGGAACGGCATTTGGAGTATTAACTCAGGAATGGGCCGGACAAAAGAAACCGGTGGCATACTTATCAAAGCTGCTGGACCCTGTGAGCAGGGGTTGGCCGAGTTGTTTACAAATCATTGTTGCTGCTGCCTTATTACTTGAGGAAACGAATCGCATTACCTTTAATGGAGAAGTTGTCTTATATGCACCTCATAACATCAGGGGAGTGTTACAACAAAAAGCAGAAAAATGGCTTACAGATAGCCGATTATTAAAGTATGAGGGAATACTTATAGAATCCCCTAAACTATCTTTGAAAACTATTGGAGCAGTTAACCCTGCTGAATTTTTGTACTCAGGAGAAGGTAATGAACTAGTGCACAATTGTTTTCAAACAATTGAACAGCAGACACGCATTAGGCCAGACTTAGAAGAAGAAGAACTACAATGTGGAGAAGTATTATTTATAGATGGGTCATCACGAATAATGGAAGGTAAACGATTGTCTGGATATGCCATTGTTAAGTTGGAAAAAGGAGAATTTAAGACAATAGAATCAGGCCCCCTGAGTGCCAGTTGGTCGGCTCAAGCCTGTGAGCTGTATGCATTGTGGAAAGCATTAGTGTCGCTGAAGGAAAAGGATGGAACTATATATACAAACTCACGCTATGCGTTCGGAGTAGTACACACTTTTGGAAAAATATGGGAGGAAAGAGGATTCGTTAACTCACAGGGAAAAGAACTGATACACCCGGAATTAATTCGGCGAGTTCTGGGGGCATTGAAAATGCCGAATAAAATAGCAGTTGTACATATAAAGGGACACCAGCGAGGTACAAGTTATCAAGTTAGGGGAAATAATGCAGCTGATACAGAAGCAAAGCGAGTGGCAGGCAATTATAGTATGATTTTGACTATGCAACAAGTACCTGTTAATAAAAATTTAAGTTTTGAATCTGCAGAAAAGGAAAAATTAGAACAAATGGGAGCTAAGGAACAAGATGGCAAGTACATATTGCCAGATGGGAGAGAAGTCTTGCCAAAGGGCATTGCACTCGAAATATTTTCAAAAATACACAGTAAAACACACTGGGGAACCCAGGCGTTAGTTGATCATTTCAATCAACAGTTTGCCTGTATAGGCATATATAATATAGCAAACACAGTCACAGCAGCCTGCGAGACCTGTCAAAAGGTCAATCGAAACAATATGAGACAAAGATCTTTTGGAGGACGTTCCCCAGCATACAGACCTTTCTCACACATACAAGTGGATTTTACTGAACTACCCAGGGTAGGACGTTACAGATATTTATTAGTAATGGTGGATCATTTAACACATTATGTTGAGGCTTTTCCTACCTCCAAGACAACTGCTAACCAAGTTACTAAAGTGTTACTTGAAAACATTATACCTCGATATGGAGTACCTGAAGTAATTGATTCGGACAGAGGAACACACTTTGTGTCAAAAATTGTTAGAGATCTAACAGAAAGCTTGGGTATTAAATGGGAATACCATACACCATGGCATCCACAAAGTTCGGGAAAAGTTGAAAGGATGAATGGAGAAATTAAAACTATTTTGACTAAATTAATGATAGAAACCAAATTATCATGGATTAGGTGCCTACCCATGGCATTGTTAATCCTCAGAACAAGACCCCGAGCAGATACGGGAATATCAGCGTTTGAGATGGTGTATGGAATGTCTTATAGGATTGAAAATCCACAAACAAGTATTTTAATTCGAGACCATGTGATTAATGAATATGTTTCACAATTAGCAGAACATCGCTACAAGCTTTGGGAACACGGACTAATTGTGCAACGACCCCCGTTGGACTTAAAAATTCACAATGTTAAACCTGGGGATTGGATATTGATTAAAAGGTGGAAGGAAGAAACCCTAAAACCCAATTGGGAGGGACCTTATCTTGTTTTGCTTACAACAGAAACAGCTGTCTGGACTGCTGAGCGTGGATGGACTCATGCCAGTCGCATTAAAGGCCCAGTGACGAGACCCCACTGGAAAGTAATCAGTACTCCAGGTGACACCAAAATAACCCTGAAAAGATAACGTAATGATAGAGACTTTATTTGATTCTTTTGCCGCATTATCTTTTGGTATAAAGTGTGTATTGCTGTTTATATTTGCTATAATTATTTCTCTTTTTTTCTATTATATATGGAAGCATACAAAGTGTGCTAAAGGAAATTGCTAGATTAAGTATAATGATTTGAACTGCAATTATTATCCATTTGCTTGTTTTAAATACAAGGTATGCCAGGATAAACAGTGAATATATTATAAAAGTGGACACCTTCCAACAGGGGTCTGCACACAGTGTTGGAAAATATTGCTCCAACGAACCAGTCCCCTTTATAACTAAGTACTGACCGTATATTGCTTTGCCTCATTAGTTCTAAGCCTATGTAAATAGGCAGAAAAGCCCAAACGGCTGTTCTCCTGAAGAATTCCCTTGCTGCCGAGAAGATGGTACACCCCGTGGCTCGAAGCAACCGAGTCGACAGGCGAGGCAGAGGAGGAACAAACGGTGGAGAAAAGAACCAGAACAATGGGATGCAAAAGCAGCAATGGCCGAACTTCCCCAGGATTGGTAAAAATATACTTAACTCGGAAAAATTGATAAACACCCTTTTTCCTGGTATATCATTAATTTTGTTATTAATAATAACACAGGCAAATGGAAACCCTCATGAACCTATGAATTGGAAACTAATTCAGATGGAGACAAGCAAAGTTATAGGCGAATTCAAAGGAGTAGGTGGCCCAACTTTTAAAGCAACCCCTTGTCAATTGATAGGACAATGGAGGTGGACTCCTGCCTCTCGACCAAAGGATCAATGGATATGTAACAAAAGTTCAACTTACTTTTGTCCTGCCTCTAATCCAGGAAAAAGTTATTGTAATAGTCCCGGACATTACTATTGTTCATATTGGGGTTGTGAAACAATAGCCCTAGAATGGGAAGTCGAAACAGACAAATATTTAAAGGTTAAATGGGGACCTTCAAATTGTAAACCTCCGATATACACTCGTGATGGTGAGATATTTGGACCATGGACCTCTTCAGCGACAGGGTATGCATTAGGAGGAGGAACCCCTTCAGGAATAGGAAACTGTAATCATTTACTAATACAAATATTAAATCCAACAGAGGATGGCTGGCTAGTAGGAAAGATATGGGGAGTTAGATTCAGAGAATCTGGAAGAGACCGAGGAGGCCTTATTCTAATAAAGAAAGAAAAGCTCCCTCATGATCCCTTACCAATCGGACCAAACCCAGTCCTAAATCCACCCACTTTTCCCGAAAAGAAGGTTGTCCCCGTAGAGAAGGTTATCCCTACAAGTGTTACCCCCACCTCTCTAGATTCTCTTTCGAAAACAATTAATAGCACTGTGACTGAATTCTCCTTATCTAGGAATCTAGAGTTGTCAGAATCCAAAGACCCCTTATGGAATTTAATGCAAGCCTCTTATCGTGCCCTTAATGAAAGCAAACCAAATTTAACTGAGGAATGTTGGCTATGTTATAATATTAGGCCACCATATTTTGAGGCAATTGGAAAACTAGGTAGGATTCAATGGTCTAATGGTTCAAACCCACGAGAATGCCCATGGAATGACCAGAGGAACCATACGCAAGGAATTACTATTCAACTAGTAACTGGTCAAGGAAAATGTATAGGTACAGTGCCCAAAAGATATCAGCCTTTATGCGACCGAACAGTCACTATAGAAAAACACACTATAGAGAAACATAAGAATAAAAATGATAAATGGGCTATCCCGACACCAGGAGCTAAATGGGTTTGTTCAGACATCGGAATAACGCCTTGCATATCCCTAACAGTGTTTAATCAATCTCAGTTTTGTGTACAGGTGATTATTGTTCCTCGTCTGATCTATCACACCTCTGAGGAGGTGTTACGCCACTTTGAAGGAGACCTGAATAGACAAAAACGAGAGCCAATTACAGTGATAACCCTAGCTACACTGCTGATAGCGGGCAGAGTTGGAGCAAGTACAGGTATAGCCTCCCTGATAAAAGGTCAGGAATTACAAAATTTACAGACGGCTGTAAATGGTGATTTAACAAAAGTAGAACAATCTATCCAAAATTTGGCCAGTTCAGTAAAGTCTTTATCAGAAGTAGTGCTGCAAAATAGAAGAGGATTAGATCTATTGTTCTTAAAGGAAGGAGGGTTATGTGCAGCTCTCAATGAAGAATGTTGTACTTTTGCTGACCATACGGGAGTAGTCCTGGACACCATGTCTGAACTCCGAAAGAGGTTAGATCAACGTAAAAAGGATCGTGAGGTGGGCAGGTCATGGTATGAAAACTGGTTTAATGTCTTACCTTGGCTAACCACTTTGTTGTCTGCTCTAGCAGGACCGCTTATCATGTTGATTCTGGGACTTATATTTGGGCCTTGTATATTATGCTATATCTTACACTTTGTTAGAGAACGGTTTGACATAGCTAAGTTGCTTATTTTAACTACGAGGCCTGGAGAAAAATATAAGAGTGTATCTACTAGTGAGGATGAAGATTATTGTGAATGTATAATGCCACATAGAAATCATGACAGTGAAAAATTACCTTGTGAATATTGTGTTTACAGTGCCAAGGATGAGAACAGTGTTTAATAAACAATAACAGGATAAAAAGAAAAAAGGGGGATTGTGAGAAACTATAGACTAGTGTATTGTTTATTAAGATATATGTTAAGCCAAATGTAAAGGAACTGACAGAGATAAAACACAGCTGGCCAAGATAAGATAGCCGCAAGATGTCCCAGGAACTGGCAGAGATAAGACTAACAACTCCCTGCAAAGACATATGGGTGAAGGATCAAAGGAGGAAGACTTCTCACCTTGGTCTCATTGATCACTAGGAGGCAGGAAACCACCCCCTAACAACAACTGAAGCATGCGCAGAGTACTTCCACTATTTCATGAACAAAGAAGTAAAGATGTATAAAAAGGGGCTGTTTGAAATACTTAACACGGCAGTTGGCGGAGCGCAGACTCCCCTGTCGTCCAGCGCTGTCTTTGCTCATATTCTACTTGCTATAATTAATAAAATTTTAATTGGATTATGATCCGTTGTGGTCTCAATTTATAACACCCACTTTTGATGTAGAGGGTTGACCAGTGTACAGAGGGGTTGTACTGGGGGGTTGTACTAGAGGGGATAAAGGAATTTTGCCTGTTTAACAGAAAACATTGTTTGCAAATATCTGTCAAGCTTGCCATGCAGTACCAGGACAATAGGCTATTGATAAGGAGGAGAAACAGGCTGATAAGGGGAAGAAACAGACTGATAAGGGGGAGGAACTGTTACTTAGTTCCAGTGAAGACCAGCTTTGTGGTTTGGACTTTGACCAGACTTCTAAAGAGCATGTGTGAGGGCTAGAGGTGAAAAGTTCAGGCTCAAGGAAAACTCATTTACTTCATCTTGAGACCCTCGCCCATGACCCGGTTTGGGTTTGGGGCACTGCGCAGGTGCAAAGGACCTTCTAGCTCATTATAATACAAAGCGGGGATAGGACATGAATATGTATAGGCGTATTGTGCAACCTTATGAATATATATAAATTTAGAGAATAAATGTAGAGGGAAACAACACTGAGGTACGCATGCCTTTGGAGGAGCTATCCCCCAGGAGTCTCAGCGTTGACGCGTGCCTACTTTACAACTTTAACGAATTGTGGAGTCTATCCGCGGATCACTTTCAACACGTTATGAAGATCACTGAGATACTGTTAGGTCTTAATGCAGTGGTTTTTACTTCCCCACAACACTGACAACAGGGTGTTGCATTAAGATTATAGAAATTTAGCAGAAAATACCTCCCTCTCCTGCCCCCCGATCCCCACACTCACGTTCTAGCCCCTCAGATATCAGAGGGTATGTTTGAGGACAAACTTAATTTCTGATTATAACTAATTCAATGCTCTACATCCAGTCGTGATCCATAAGAACTTGGCATGATTATGGATACGCAAATAGTGCAGTTTACTGAAGCAACAAATATAGATTCTAAATTGCGTTGATGAATTCCCTTAATTCGTTAGTGCTGAAATTCGAAGATCGCCAACGATTAATTGAGGTCGTGTGAAAAAAAAAACCCAAAACGGTAATTTGTTAAGCTTAGTTTCAACCGAGTATCATCCTACACAAAGTTGAAGGCGTAAAACTTAACCAGATGCATCCCCTCTTCGGGGAGGGGGGAGAAGCTAGCTCATCGACCTGCCTGCATACTGGGGTCGTGTTCTTATTATTCTCTGCTACAGAGGAGTTCAAATGCCAAATGCATAATTTTGAAAGAAGGCGAGGCTGTTGTCAAATTACCTGTTGCTGCTATCACATATGATGTGGGAGGCAGCCACTTTCTCACTCTGGTGTATTTAATAGATATTAACAAGGGATAACGATTACCTCTGAACAGGCTGCTGGAGGGCTGTGGGTCTTGAACAAGGGCAGAACAGGTCTGTGAAATACTCCCATCACTCCCTCTTCCACCCAGCTGAAGCAGCATTAAGGGCCATCGACTGCCCATGGATAGCCTAAATATCCCCATCAGCAGCCCATCATCCCTATTAGCGTAGTGCCATTAAGCTTTTAACCACAATCTCTTGGCTTCAGGCCTCATTCCTACACAGGGCATTATGGCTGCAATGGTACAGACATGCTGATAACAGGCTTCCTGAAGGCAGCCTTTTACACAGGGTTCAGTATCATGTTACCGTTTACCGTTTCATAGAGTTCACAAATATCTTTTGAAACCTTGGAAAGCTATTACAACTTTGCCCAGATCTCATAGCAATTGCCATGTTCAAAGACATCTGTGTTATAAATTTGCATAGGTATATTTAGTAAGTAATAATTATAGCAACATATACAGCAACTTAAAAAAAAAAAAAACACCTTACTACATGCGTCTCTGCAAGTTAAAAACCACATGCCATCAAAATAAATTTTGTTTATTGGCTCTACCAAAAGCATTCAGCTGAAAAATCTGCGATACTGCAAAACTGGAAAACATGTTGTTTGTATAATTAAAAGAAAATCACATTTCAGACAATGTAGTAACAGCTAATAAACAGGAGGGAAAAAATACTTAAACTGTGGGCCACAATGGAGGATGATTTACGTAAAAGAGAAGCTAAAAATACCAAGCCATCAGATGCATGGATGGCCACTCAACAGCAAAGATTCAGGATATGAGTTTCATGCTAATTGTCATATTTTTATCTGACAGCTTGTCAAAAAGTGATAAAGACATGAATGTACCCATAAATGAAAAATCTAAATTTTGAAGAATGATTAACAGCATTTAGAATTTAAGTTAACAGAGTAACAGTCTAAATATCTGGGAAGATCAGATGGTATTAGGATGAAGGGCAAGTTTGATACTGTAACTTTTAAGTAGGTATTACTATTCCTTGTAATGAGACCTCCAAGCTTTTCTCTGCTTCACTGCTGACACTCTGACTCAGTTCAGAAGGATGGACCAGGGAAGAGTAAGGCATTTTCTCTCTCTCTCTTTCCTGTTAGCCATATGGAGGGTATGAAAGGAAGGTGCACAAAGACAGAAAGGTGATGTAAATGCTTACTGAGCAAGCAAGAGGTTGAATACATTAGTAAACATCCAAAGATTGTGTAAAATACAGATGAATAAATCCAGGTAGAGACCTCATTTTATTCCAAGAGGCAAAATAACAGAAGAGAGAGGGCTTGAAGGACTCCTAAGAAGGATATGGAAGTCAATCTTCCCAAAGTGAAAATACTGAATTTCCAGGAAAGAATTGTGTTTGATGGTAGTTGAGAACTCTACAATCTGAAATATCTAGAAATGAATATGTGCAAAAAAAATAGCCTATGAAACAAAGCCTTGTCTCCAGTGTATCAGCCAGGACCATGTAACAGTCCTTTTCTCCTGTTGACATTAGTTACTCCATCATCCACCCCCAGGGAAGTAGATGTAGCTCAATCTGCGCTTAATTCATAAAGGTATAACATCACAGACACAGTATGTCTTGTGCTTCCTCGACTTTCCCCCTACTGGCACTATTCCCTACAGGGAAAGGTACCACTGGAATGTCACCTTTTGGCCCTTACACAGAAGAGATAACTGCATTAGAAAAAGCATCATTGAAAGGAAAATGTCCATTTATCACATTTTGATGTACTGATTTACTCGTCTGCATAAAGAAGGAAGCTTTCATAAAGAGTAAGTTTAAGAGAAGCTATGAGTGGAAAGTAATTTCCATACATTATTTTTCAAAGAAAGTGATTTTACACAGCAGGAGGAAATGATGAATACTGCATGCAATTTACCCTCCTATGCCAGAAATAATGAAAACTAGGACAAGTTGTTCCACAAACGGGTTGAACACTTATCCAAGATTTGAAAAATGTCAGTATCTGTAAACATTTCCAAAAGTTTACACTACACCTGGGAATATGAATAGATTGAGTCATCTTGACTGATATGATCCTTTTCTTATGAAACATTTGAAATAGGAGCTTCCATTTCTATAATTTGTTAGGGTTTTTTAAATTTTTTACAAGAAAATTATTTAAATGTCAAAATGCATATCAGCAAATAAAATGTAGAGAACAGATGAGATTTCTTTTTACTAACTGTAGGGAATGTTAATTATGTCCTTATAATATTTTCCACAGATCAAGCAAGCAAATGTACTGGGTGTAGGTGGCAAGGTTTGGCAGAGGGGAGGTGCAGGGGTGGAGTGCTTTGTGAAAAGATGACAGGGGCTGCTTGTGCCAGCTGGCTCCACAGTGGCCTCACCACACACCGCAGCTGATCCCATCAATGAAGATGGTGGCACCTCTGGGAAAATGTATTTAAGAAAGGGCAAAACTCTGTGAAAGAATGAGGAGAAAAGGAAGAAAAAAATCTCCTGCAGTCTAAGAATCTGTCCTGCAAGACCAAGGTGAGAGATCAGAGATTTCCCTGCAGCCCTTGGACACACCATGGTACAGCAGGTATTACCCTGCAGCTCATACGAAGGGAGGTAACAGAACAGGTATTTGCAAACTGCAGCCCACAGAGGACCCTACACTGGACAAGGCAGATAGACACTGAAGGAAACTGCAGCCTGTGGTTGTTAAAGCAGGTTTATCACGAAGGGATGCAGGCTATGGAAATCACCTGTGCTGGAGCAGGAGAGAAGTGTTATAAGGAAAGAGGAGCCAAGATGAACTGCTATGGACTGACCACATCCCCAGTCTCCATCTTCCCTGCACTGGTCTATTCAGGGAATGAGATAGGAATGAAGTTCTTATGGAATAGTTCCTATAGGAGTGACTTAGGAATGAAGGAGTAAACGTGAGCCTGGGAAGGGGGCAGTTTGGGAGGGGGGAAACAAGTTACATTTTTTTGGTCTTTGTTTCTTGCCATCCCGCTCTATTTTTAATTGGCAATAAATTAAACTAATTTTCTCCAAATCAAGTCTTTTGACTGTGATGGTATTTGGTAAGTGATCTCCCTGTCTTTATTTCCACCCATTTTTCCCTGTATCTTTTTGTTGAGGAGGAGCAGAAGGAGAGCAGCTGGGTGGGTACCCAGCAGCCTGCCAAGGCTAATTGACTACAGCAAGAGTTGTTCTTTGTGCTTTCTTTTCCTATGGACTCTTTTTCTTTTATGGATCCTTTATATGTGGCACAATTAGAATTTTATTGCTTGGGTATCTTTACCAATAATTTGTTACAAGTGCAGTATGCGCCACAGTGAGCCTAACCTGACTAGCTTGTGTAATAAAGGCTGTATAGAAATGTCAAGAGTCAGCTTTAGGTCTACTGGCAGACAGAATATTAGAGTTCTAGTCCTTAAGAACTTTAAATCTCATTGTAATATGACAAAATTTTTATACTGCTGTAACTAATACTAGTTAATATTTGCAGTTTCTTTATAGCAACATTCAGCTAAAGCATACTTTGCATATTTGACGTACTCGACGCTTGTGATGACTTAGGCTGGCTTCACAGGTGAGGTGACCATGTTCTATGTTTTTGAAAGAAATAATAGTTTTTCCAAAATGAAAAAAAAAAACAAAACTAAGACCCAAGCCAAAAACCAACCCAAAGTAAAAACGGGTCTGGCTAGCATTCAAAACATTCAAATCTCAGATCAGTTTGTGGCAAACAGATTGTGTCAAAAACAAATCTTCAAGACAACTTTGCACTTTTTTTGCTGTTTTTTCCAAATTAATGCAGACATAGTTCCTAAAAAAAAAAAAACACAACCAAAAATCACCATACGAAAAATCTGCAGACCTGCAGTGTTCCTTGCTAGCTGTGTATAAAAAGCCATATTGCAACATTACCACAAATCTCTGAGTAGATTAATTTTACTTTTTACACTGTTTCTGGTACAGATTTTAGGAGATATGTCTCTACACACAGCTGCATCTTACAGTGTGAAGGTACTCCTCACTGGGAAAGTAAGAATTATTTTGCTAACACACAGTTTTAAAATACAGCCATCTGTAAACTGCTATGATTTCTAAATCAACCGACAATATTCGCAGGTAGACTCTTGGGTTTGGTGCATATGATCTTGACAAAGCAACAGGTAAAAAAGCCTACTTTATTTGAGCAGAAAATATGTCTCCCTGTGGCTGTGTTTAAAACTTAAATGTACTAATTAAGAGTATGGTCAAGATCATTAGTACAGTTGTTTTTATTAAAATACTTGACTAACGTAGCCACAATAATGAAGAAAGTCAATGTTCTCACAAGTTTCTGTTGATCATTTTATGAAGGCAGACTTGAACTGCAGAAGTTGTGGTAACTTTGTGGGTAGTGAAAAGAAGCTGAGTTTGCTGCTTTAATAATTCACAACTCCATTGGAAATGCATTTTACACCTCCTACCTGTAGATACCAACTGGGCCTTTAAAATTCTCACGCTAAAAATGAAGCAACCAAGAAAAATTAGCTTAGAGATTAATTTTTTGATTGAAGTATCAGAAAAAAAAAAGTAAACAAGTGTGTTTCCTAAATATTTTAATTATTTATTTTGGGCAAAACATTCAAAAGTTGTTAGCAGGTCTCAGTCATTGTCTTGTGAAAGAACCTAATGAAGTAGGCTTCCATACACAGTTAAGCCTGGAGTCATACAACTGTGTCCACTCCCTTAGTCTAAGATGCACAGGCTGAGTCAGTTCTTGAATGAGCAGTCTGCAAGGGTTACTAGTGAAGATATGGTCATAATTTGGCACACTAATATCAGCCTGTATCTCAGCATATTAAAAAATTACTCTGCGATATCTTCTGAAGAAACTGTTCAATGAAGTACTGATCGTGTGTGTCAGGTCTTCAGATCCTTTTGCTGCGGGAATCCCGTTGTTATATCTCAGAAGAAACAGTCAAATGAGTGGAGTGGCATAGCTAAATGTCAGTTCTGACAACTATATTCCACCTGACAGATTTCTACCACAGCCTGAAATAAATTTGGTTTCTGTTTTAAAGTGTTAATTAACTTGCATCTCAAAAAGTGACTGCATTTCAACGTAAGAAGCAATCTTAAATAATTGGGTTAGCTTTTTTTTTTTTTAATGAACTCTTTTACATACAAACATACAGTATCTTGTGAAATTACTTGAATCTTCACACAGAACTGAGTCCGATAGAGTCAAACTGTGCTACAAGTTGCAATCATTAGGTTCTAGGAACATTTAATCACCCATGAAATGGCCAGGTATAAACTTATGTGTAACAACTAGTCCACTTGTCTTATTTTCCCTCCAGTATTTCAGAAACATTAGTCATGCTCTGATGTCTACTGGTCCACTAGATTGAAAAAAATATTCAGTATTACATAAACCCGTTCTTAAGTCAACATTTATGTCTGCTTTTAATGTGATGTACTGTGTCAGGCTGAGATAGAATTAATTCTGTTCATAGCAGTCCATATGGTGCTCTTTTTTTGTGACTAAAACAGTGCTGATAACTAATACAGGATGACGCTTTTGGGCTTTGGCCTGTGCAAAGCCTCAAACTTTGCCATTACTGCTGGGAAAACTTTGTGTCTGTGGCCTTATTGCTCTTATGAGGGAGCCCAGATAATTTATACCAGCTGTTAGTTAGTTAATAAAAGGGCCACAGAGTGGTTACCTTTCTGAGAAAGAAATAATTTTCTAGTGAATAGAAAATGAATTTGATAACACCAAGTTTGACACAAAACTACTGAAATCACACAGCAAAAAGGAGAACCTGTCCATATTGAATGAACTCTAGGACATGAAAACTCCATCTACTCCTGCAAAGTACTGGAATGAGAAAGTTGATAAATTAAGTAAAATTAGACTTAGTCAAGAAAACAGATTGCTTTCCTTAATTAAATGGGCTCATGAAGCTCATGGTCACCCAGGGTTTGAGTATATTATGTCATCCCCGAGGCTGGAAATCACCACAGAAATGATAGAAGAAATTTCATCTTCTTGCAGTCAGTGCTTAAATGGATGGAAGGAGGTAATGCTTTGACCTTTGCCATATTCTGAATGTATACATTCAAGGTGGTCTACCTGGAAGCAGACTATATTAGACCAGTTCAGGGACAGAATTTGAAGCTTATTCTTTGTGGGGTAAAAACGATGAGTTCTTCAAGATTTATTTTTCCTACAATGCAAGCCTTAGCCCAAGCAACTACCAAGGGTATTCAGACCTGGATTGCTTTATTTCCTAAGCCTGAATTTATTCAAAGTGATAACGGTTCACATTTGAAAAATCATTTAGTACAGTCTTGGGCAAAAGTGCATTATATATAATGGGTGCTTCATTCTCTATACTTTCCACAGATATGTTTGTGGATTGGACAACCTATACAAATTAGACTTCCAAAATAGAGTGGAATTAATGCTGTAATTCTTAGTCTTGATCATTATAGAACAGTCATCACTGAAACAACAAAAGGATCACTGCAAGTTTCACCATGATGGATCTTCTAACCTCCTGACAGTCCAAGTGAAGGAAGCTTCACTTGTGTGAAGCTGCATTATGTTAGCTCTAGTTCCTTAGGTTTTGATTGATATGTAAGTAGAAAGCTTTGCCTTGGATGGGCACGAAACTAGTCATGGGGCATGAGTTTCATGCCACTAGAGCTTCCATGTACCTGGCACTTTTTCTGTATAAGTTTGGCCCAATATGGCACACTTTGTGTTGCAGCCACTGTGTACACATGGCACTACAGAAATTCAATTTGTTCAAGCTGACAGGCTGAGAAAGTTAGGCTTGTTCAGCCTGGAGAAGGCTCTGGGGAGATGTTATTGCAGCTTCCAGTGCCTAAAGTGAGCTCAGGAAATCTGGAGAGGGATTTCTTACAAGGACATATAGGGGAAAGACAAGGGGGAACGGCTTTAAACTAGCAGAGGGTAGATTTAGATTAGATATTAGGAAAAAAGTCTTCACTATGAAGGTGTTTAGCCAGTGACATAGATTGTCCAGAGAAGCTGTGGCTGCCCCATCCCTGGGAGTGTTCAAGGTCAGGTTGGACAGGGCTTTGAGCAACCTGGTCTAATGGAAGTTGTCCCTGCCCATGGCAGGGGGTTTGGAACTAGATGATCATTAAGGACATTTCCAAACCAAACCATTCTATGATTCTACGAAAAGTAGTCTGTCTTCAGCACTGGTAATACCCTTTAAATCAAATTGTGTTTCCAGTTGTGTGCTGCATTCAAATTTTCCTTTTTATTTGAAAGCATTCTATAATGTATGAAAGCATTCACTGAATCATAGAATCATATGTTGTTAGTTGGGTTACAATGTTACTAAGTGCTACAACTTCGTAACACACTGTTTTGTTATACTTTGGTCTGGTTATAAAGCAAGAAAAGAGTAATCTCATGTTGTTTAGTCTGCTTCCATTTTATGTGTGCTGTAGGCCTCTGCTTTGGCTATCTGCTGCTAATAAGAATTTTACAACTTCTAAAATGGTATGCCTGAGTGTATTATTAAACTTTTCATAGTTGGATGCATGTCCTAAGTGGGAAGCTTGCTGTCACCAAGTATCATATTTATAGATAATCTATATCTAAGACTCACACATAAAACTTGTGGGACAGAAGACAGCTATAAGTACTATAAGCCCTTTTTTTTTTTTTTTTTGCTTTTTTCCCCAGGGAAAAATAGTTAGTTGTGTTGTAATCTATATGATTCGAATACATCATAGAATCATGGGATGGTTAGGGTTGCAAAAGACCTTAAGATCACCCGGTTCCACCCCCCTTGCCATGGGCAGGGACACCTCGTACTAAACCGTGTCACCCAAGAAGGCTCTGTCCAACCTGGTTTTGAAGACCGCCAGGGATGGAGCATTCACAACTTCCTTGGGCAAACCATTCCAGTGCCTCACCACCCTTACAGTAAAGAACTTCTTCCTTATATCCAATCTAACTTCCTCTGTTTAAGTGTTACCCGTTGTCCTATCACTACAGTCCCTAATGAAGAGTCTATCCCCAGCATCTTCATAGGCCTGTTTGATGAATAAAGAGCTCATTGAACTGTTTAATGGGTTTTAAAGACTAACCATGTACAGAGCATTACATGTTGCAAATGACTGTAATTTCTGTCTCTGTAAATGCATCATGACACTTTTTGGTGTGTTGCATGCAGCTTTTCTTCAGGAAAAAAGAGAAAATCAAAAAGCAAGACAAGGCATGAACTCTTTTTCCATTCCAATTTTGTTGTAATTTCCTGGAAATTCAAACTGGCCTTTTTCACCAGAGTAAGCTTTATACGCGCACAGTATGTTGAGAATCAAATAATAAGAAAAGCTTTGAATGGATATTTATTCAAGCCAAAAGACAGTACACTGAATAAGGATTAGAACCAATTATATAGTATGGCTGCTGTAAAGTGCTTAAAATACAGCATCAAATACATAGTGTTTCATAAGTTTATCCTGTAATTTTAAAATTCAATTCAGATATATTAGATAGATGAATTATACTTTTGTCTTGATTGCTCCTCTAACATTTCTGGTAAATCCTGCATAGGGAGAACTACTAAGCTAGACGCAGAGAAAGACAGATTCACAGCAGCCTGTTGAAATCCTTAGAGTTACAAAGGCATACAAGAATCAAAGATATTGCTCACTTCCTTTGCAGTCATCAAACCCTCTCTAATTCTACATACACAAGTTAGAATTGAAAGATGAAAATTAATTTGAAGTTATCTGCTTAATATGTTGGGACTTTCTGTTACTTGGGAAGGGAAAATAGATCATTAAAGAGGATATAGCTGAAGGAGAATGGGTTGAAAGTGGTTTAGGAAAACAAAAAAGAAATAGAAGTTGCACAGAAGAGGAACCCTCCCACCTGATGATCTTCCCAGCATACACTGGGGCACATCCTACTGACAAGTGTGTAAAAATCTCTTGGTTGCCAGAAAATTTGGTAAAATTTGTGCACTGTTACCAGCAAAGTTTGAGTAATATGACTTTCATGTTATTATCAATCTTTTATTTTCTTTTTTTTTATTTCTGGTTAGGAGAACATCTCATGTTTGTAAAAATAAGTAAGTCTCTGTTGAAGAGATGGAGATGTTTCTCAACCATCTTGTGTATTACAGCTTAATCTGACGACCTGACTGTACACATTTTACTAATGACTTAAATATAACCTTAATCCCCTGAGTCTCTATGTTCACATCAAAGCAGAATTTGAGCTGAGCCAGCTATTCTGGACAGACAGCACACAGTGAGAAACAGTAGTGTAATGTTTTCTAACACTTTATTTCTTTTGTCATGTCTCCATCACATATAATTGCCTGGAATATCTCCGTCACTATTATATATGGAATTCTCGGCAGCCTTCATAAACTTCAACACAAAGCATTAAGGGATTTTCCACGATGGAGCTTTATTTCCTGAAGACAAACTTGCAATGCCTTCTGCAGACTAATAAGGTTTTGTGATAATTTTGAATTAGCAACAAAAAAAATACGGAAATGTAGAAGGTAATTTTATTTTTACCTGAGAATAGGGAAAAAAGGAGGAGGTGGAAGCAGAGTGATAGAGAAAAAACAGAAACAGTAGCTTAGGCTTCCTGCCAAGTCTTAAACTCCCATTGTCATAAATTACAACAGGGATATCATATTCTCATGTTATGTGCTATGTATTTGTCTCCTTACTCAAATATATTCTTCCAAATGCAATTCTCAGTCCTGAGTGTTTCTGTCACCTTGTAGTCCCCTGGAAGGTGGCAGTAGTTACTCTGCCAATTGCTAATATTATAGATTAGTTGCAAATAACTAGAAAATGCATTGTAAAAATTGAATGCATACAATGTTTATGTCTCTTTTCTCTACTTTTACCATTTTATTACCATACATGGATGGTAAAATTTTCTTCTTTCTTTTTCATGGCTGGTGCCAAACTGGTGCGATACATCATGTCATGGTGTAGAATTAATAGAAGCTCATGCATCAGGTTCAACAATTTCTATACAAATCCCTCAGCTTGACTAAGTATTGTCATTCAAATATTTTTTTCAACTGAATTAGGTTGCTCGTGTGCAGTCTTTTGATTAATTTCCTCAAATGCACTCAAATGCATCTGAATTAATCACACTAAGGTCGTGATACTCCTGCAATTTGGTTTTTACAGAAGTAGCTTTCATTAACAACAGGGTGATGACCTTAGCTTTGATTTTTCCAATTTTGTCAGTTTGTGCTACAATTTTAATGAGATTTAAAACTAAGCTTTTCAGCATTACATTCTTTAAACTGTGTTCTTAACAGCTGCAATTTCCTCTGCAATCCATTTACAGTTCTTAACCCTTTCTTACTGAACCAGCAAAATACATTCTTTTAACTCTCTGCTGTCCTTTATGAGATATAATCATAAATGTTTCTGTCCTAACAATGTAATTTAGTTTGATTAATATGCAGTAATCACTGCAGACAGGTTTCGTAGCATTGTATAAAATGACGTGCATGAAGCAAGCATACTCACAGTAACCCTAAAATATCCACTAAGGAGCATAAGAAAATACTGCCACTATTTGCATTCATTTCACTCACTTTTTACTCTATGTTGGCCTAAAATGCTTGGTTTTGTGTAAAGTCAAGCTTATGTTTAGGTGTAAGAGCAGGTGGAAACTGAAGTTTCAGTAACAGAGTCTTTTAGACATGCGTAAGACAAAACTTTGTCTGACATCATAAACAGATAGAAACTATTACTGCCTATCACAATATAGACATTACTAATTTCCAGTAGTAGAAATCTGGCAGGACTACACATAATAATTTTAAGACACACTGAGCTAAATAAAGCCTGTGGAATCGTAAGATGTTTATAATGTAAAAAAATAAAATAAAATTACGCAAGAAATTACTGTAAACCTGAAAAATCTTTCATCTAGACTCAATATACATTTTCTATACATTTGACTCATCACTTAAAAAAAAAAAGTTGTTTAGGAAGACCCACTCTGATTGGGTAAGTCAGAGCACATCTTTTATTAGTAGAAAAAAAGCTGACAGATTGTAGGACAAATGGAAGGATCAATAGTTATCTTCTAGAAAATGCTGATATAGACTGTAGTTTTCAAAAAATCACTATCTTTTGGAGAAAGTTCATTTGGGAAAAGCTTAGAACCATCAAACAAAAAAGTCCAGCCTCTAAATGCATAGAACAGGGCGCCCACACATTAATAACAGTAAATCATTAAATAAGTTTTGTTAAAACAAAAATGTCTTTTCTGTTAGCTATTAGAAAAGTAACCAACAGTGTGAATTAAAGGCATAAATGACTCACTTTTCTGCTACACTTAACTTATATATGTGAGACCTATAAATGTATTTCTTCTACATTGTTTTCACCTCTTCCTAAAGTACTCAATTAGGCTTCATTATAGAAAGCAGGTAATTTAGTTTAAATCAATCTCCAAAAAAACACAGTCCAGTGTATTTCTGTGGTTGTGACAGCCTCTGTATTTTCTTTGTTTCTCCTTTTATCTTCATCACTTTTCTATAGTCCTTCTTATATTATAGATACTGTAAATCTAATACAACCTTTACCAAAAGTAAAACTAATAGCTTGCAACTCCTCCTTTTAATTGCAAAAGCTGACAGAAATGTGTCTTGAAAGTAGAATCCAGTTGAACACAGGCAGCTCGTCCATAAGAAAAAACTAAAAATAGTATTTTTTATTTTAATTTTATTTTTTTTTTTAACTTTCCATGACTTATTTGTAGAACAGTTCAGGCAAAGCAGACTTGACTTGTGGAATTTAACTTAATTTACTGCCAATTAACATAGACATTCAATTACTGATTTGAATGTTGGGAAGTGAAGAAGATAAACATTTAAACACACAGGGAAAGCAACAACCTTCTGCCACCTTTCCCAGGCTCCATGTTACACCAAATGCCAATCCTTGACCCATTCCTGGATTCTTTAAGGATAACATGGTTCAGTAGCTGAGATAATTGTTATGTCCTTTGACGATGGAATAGCAGAGATGCTCAAGAATGTTTTCAAAGCTGAACACAAAAGCTGTTACTTTTGTTTGAACAGTGTTTGGTAGGTTAAGTATATAAAATAGATTCATTATAAAGACATATTTGATTCTGTTTCTTATTAGGAATTTGCTTAGACGTTTGGACTTCTGCACCCTGTTTCTGCCCAGCTATGCAACTGTATTTGAAAAAGACTGTGCAAGGTATTTAGAATTTGTAGTTAATTGTGGTGATACAGTTATATTCTTCACAACTGCTCACTGCAGTTCTTTCGTAGTCTTCTCTGTACTAAATAAGATATATACAGAACATACTGCTAGTGTTATATTTCCTGTTTTTTTTTTTCCAGGGTTTCGCTGGATAATATGGTCATGATTTTGACCTCTCCATCTCACGCTATAATTAAGTAAGTCAAACGTACCTGACCTCAAGTCTTTTAATCAAGGCTGGTGTGATAATGTACAGCACATTCAAAAAGCCGTTAAGTCATTACAGAATATCAGTGGAATTATCTGAGAGTCAGTGCTCAGGAGTGTCTCATACCCTTGATACCTTTAATATGTTCAGAGTTGCCAGTTTTATCACATCAAAATCATGCTTGGTGCTGCACTGAACTTGTTCGATGTTCTGTCTTATCAGTGACAAGCAGTTCAATATTAATTCATTAAGACAGGCTGGCCCTTATGTTTAAAAACTGATGTCGTTATCATTAATATGGTATAAAGAAACAAATAACAATGACTTCTTGGATTCATAAGATTGCTTTCAGTCAAGAGATTCCCCAAATATCTCACTCTATTGTACAGAATGATGCTCAGGCAAAAAAAAAAATATAAAAGAAAATTGATGGCTATTGTCAGATGTGAGTCATAGATAGGGTAAAATTAAAGCTTTTTTGAGCTGCAGATTCTGCTGGCAGATTTGTCCAGAAATTTTCTTGCAGTGACCTTCTATCACTTTAATAATGTTGTACTTCTGAATTTCAGGTTTGAGCAGACCGAAAATCAATACTGGCAGCTTTGAAGCAGCAACTGTTAGATTTCACCTATATTTGAGAATTCACCTTATTTTAAATATTGTAATGAAAAGTTATCAGTATATCACAGGAAACTTTGTTTTGAAAAGAACTAAAACACTTCAGCTTGCAAAAATTATGAAAGTAAGAAAAAAGAAGTAACAGAACATGTGATGAGATCTTCTAGACTGAAGTAAACTATATGATAAATCTTATAGTTCTATGTTTTTTAAGCAAAATTATACTTCCTTAAAACATGAAGGTTACTTAAACCTTTGTATTTTTCCATTAAAATCGGTATAATTGAGCACTTGCTGATCAGTGTTTTTCCTTTGATCTGACGTTGACTGACTTTCACATCTAGCAAAGATTTAACTGTACTGGTTATATTGTCACATATAGTCAGCTAATAATCCATAATATAACAGGATGTATCTGACACACAGACAACATTATACATAGTGTTCTCAGATGTCTGTTTGCATTAGGTCTTCTGATATCTCCTGCTAAATCAGACTATCACATGGTTCAACAGAAGCCAGAACAAAATCTTTCAGACTTCTTATTTTCTGGTTAGAGAATGTTGCTTGTGCATGAAGGTATCAAACTCAGTGGCTCTCCTGCCCCATGAATTAAAAACAGTGTTTATATTCTTAAACTTGTAAAATTATGGAATCATAGAATGCTTAGAGTCAGAAAGGACCTTAAGATCATCTATTTCCAACCCCCCTGCCATGGATAGGGATGTCTCACACTAGACCATGTTGCTAAGGCTCTGTCCAACCTGGCCTTGAACATTGCCAGGGATGGAGCACTCACAACTTCCTTGGACAACCTGTTTCAGTGCCTCACCACTCTCACAGTAAAGAACTTCCTTATATCTAACCTGAACTTTCCCTGTTTAAGTTTAAACCCATTACCCCTTGTCCTATTGCTACAGTCCCTGATGAAGAGAACCTTAATCAAAAATCAGCTTTGATTTCTATTTTTCAGGAAAATCCTAGTCACACTTAGATAAGTAGAAAACAATCTGTTTTACCTACACCAGGTAAAACTACTGCTATAAGTAGTGCTATAACTATTTTAATCAACATATTATTCCTTCCACTGTAGAAAAGACTTAAGGAATTTTTTCCCTTTATATAGCAATTTGATAGCTAATTGTAGTTTGGAGATTTTTAGTTCACTATTAAACTACTGTTAAATACTTAAAAAGTAATCATTATTTTGAAAATCAAGATTAATTATATGTTACATTTCTTTTAGAAAAACATTTTTTAAGTATTTGTAAAATGTAAAAAAGACATTATCTCAAATGTGTTTTGATCAATATCCTTTTTTCTTTTCTACCCTCAAACAGTCACTGCAAGAGAACAGGTTACAGACCTTTTTACAATTATTCAGTAGAAAAAATGAACTTTCCAAAGTGATGAATGTGTGTTAATTTTCCCTGACTATGCATAAGCCAATATAAGCAAATGAAGAAAGCAGTATTTTTTCTTCTGAAAAATTTCATCTTTAATATTAATAAAAATTTTTAGACAGATAATTTTAACATGCAGGGAATTGTGAACTCTTCACAGTAACACCTGCCATTGGAATTGCCCATGCCAATGGAAGGGAACAGTATTAACAGATAAGGCAATGTAACAGAGTAAGTGTGAAGCAATACTTCACTGTTTATCCTTCACCACAGATGAAAGCTTCTTAAACAGTGATTTCACTGGTAGAAATTTGCTTGTTGCCTAGCTGAGCCAGCAGTAAAATTGAAAACTGGCAGAAGATAAAAGTGAATTATTCTGAGTTTCTGACAATCACAGAGTTAATTTTCAAAACAGAACAGACATTCAATAACCTAACTGCTTTTATTTAAACACTAAGTCAAGTGAGAGAGAAAGATACAGTTGGAGAAAGGAGCACAATTTGAATTCAGTAGTACTCCACCACTTAGTCATTAACTCTGTGCTACTACCAGTTTTGCTGCGGGTAGAGGCTTGTGGAAAAGGGTAAAACATTAGCTATTTTCATGACTGTATGAGGACTGGCATGTCTACTGCACTTCTAAAAATAAAGGTAAAACAACTTCAGATTTAAGCTTAAAACATAGGATTAAGACATGAAGGTTAAGACATTACACTAAAATAGTAAAATGTTAGATTAAGACATCAAGCCACCCTAAAATTTCAAAGTTATGTGACAGGCGGGATTGAGCTGCAGGCTGAGTCAGAGTAGGAATTACAGACATAATTTCTTGCAGTGTTTTCCCTTGAGATTAAATTTTGAAGAGATAGTTTAATGTCTTTGTGCATTCTGTGACAAGAAAGAAAAATATTTTTTATGATGGGATAATTGTTCTTTAAAATAACGTTTACATTTTGTGAGGGACAGTTCTGTGTTTAACTTCTGTTTCATGCCAAGCTATGTTGGCTGTTTATTTGAAAAATAATGCACACAGATTGGAAGAAGCATTTGTAGACCTGCATTTATAGCACTTACAACAATGTGCCTCATGATATTGTGAAAATTGACTATACATATTAAACATTATTGTAATACTTCATTTCACCTCAGGCCATATTTTTTATCCCTGAGATATTTGTTGGAAATGATGTCATAGAATATAACAGCCAGCACCCACTGAATCATGGATATAACCCCTAGTTTCTCTCCCTGGTTTCAAACATTTTTGTTTACACTGTAAAAACCTAAACAAAGCTTTGAAAACAGTATAAGCAGTAAGTCACGCAGAGAAATATGATCTTGGTAGTATGCCAGCATTGTGTACAAATGTCATTGTGAATCTGAGGTTTCACAGTGTTTTTCAAATAGCTAACCCCACATGTGTCCACAAGTGTGTCCCCAGGTATTCAGTCTTTGATAAGACCCTGAACTCTTTTTCCAGTTCATGATGAGACCCTCAAATTGCATAAGCCTACATACTGAGCTGTCTTCATGATCTCTTGTTACCTTGAATCTTGACTCTGACATCATGTCCTAGTTTATTGCCTGGCAGAAGTTTATTCCTTACTTTAAAAATGTAACCAAAGGCAAGTAGTTTTGTCCCCAGTTACTTGTGACTCGAGCATCCAGTTCATCTGATCATTTGATCAGGATTAGTTCATCTGATCCTGAGATGCCCTCTGTTTTCCATCATGTTGTGCTTTCTCAGGATTCCGTAATGGCCAGACTATAGGCTGCTTTGGGGTGATGCTTTATTTCAGCCAGGAGGGTATGCAAATTTATAGAAATAAAATCAAGGATCGTTGAGCCAGAGAAAGATAGCACAGATGTACAACATTGCTTAGGACTCTACTATTATGAGACCTGAGTCTTACTCCTTCCTCTGAATGTTGTTTACAAGCAGAAGATAAAAGTAAAACCTGCTAGCAGAAGGAGAAGAAATTAATCTATTATCTCAAATTACTGAACCACCGTAGGAACTAAGAGTTTTGCTTGTACATATTTCTACTCTTGAAATTTGCAAATACTGATATCAAAAATACACATCCTTCATATTCCGCACCCTAGTGAGGCAAAATGTTGTTAAAAGTAAAGTGCATGTGCAGCATTTTAGATGATAGTGGAATCTCTTTTCTACTACCACCTAAATACTACACATGCAATGTCCTCACATAATTGTGGTTTAAATCTATTATTCCTTTTAGCTTGGCTTTTAATAAGAATTGAAGATTTAGTGATGTGCATGCTATTAAAACGCAAAAAATGGTATGGAGAGAGATAAAGACTCTCATTACCGTGAGCATGCAGATGTTTTCTGTTTATATTATAGTGTGAGCTGCCATCAGACACTCCTAATTATATCTTGTACACTGGCATTCCCGCAATGCTAGCCATTAACCTTCAACTGAATCACCAGTTTTTGCATAAGGTGCATTGTCATTGCAGTGCTCTATCTTTATTTGAAAATACTCACACATATGGCAAGAAAGGTCTTTTTGAATGTGGTATACAGAATTTAGTCCTCAAAAAGAAAACAGCAATAAAGAAAAAACAGTCCTAAAATAAGCTTAAGGTATCTAGCTATTTACAAGTAGAAACAAACCAAACCCAAACGAACCAAACCAAAACCAAACAAACCAAACCAAAGAAAGATTATAATTGTCAAAAAATCTCTTATTATTACTGATGCCACACTAATAAAATAAAGAAACTTTCAAGAATGCATTTTATCAAAATGGAGAGAAATTCAAAGGAATTTGCAGGAGCAATTTAGCTATTTCAAAGGATGTGGGATTATAACGTACAGTTAAGATCAATGTTAAGCTTGACAAAAGGAAAGGGAAAACTGTACTCCTGGTGCAAGTACCACTGGTTTGACTAATTGTTGGTTAAGATTCATATTTTCTCCTACTTGACTGAAAACCAAAGTGGCATTAAGGCAGAGAATTTTCTTATTTAGTAGTGAAAGCATTTTTGAACATGCTTTGTTTTTATTCATTCACATCTTCATATCCCAATTTTATTTAAGAAATGAGTGTAAGATTGAGTGCACCCTCAGCAGTTTTGCAGGTCAATAAGGACAAGTGCAAAGTCCTGCACCTGGGTCAAAACAATCCTTAATATCAGTGCAAACTGGGACATAAGTGAACTGAGAGCAATCCTGAAGAGAAGGACCTGGGGCACTGGTGGATGGAAAAATGGGTATGAACCAGCAATATGCAGTTGCAGCCCAGAAATCCCATCCTGTCTTGGGTTGCATGAAAAGAAGTGTGCAACACGCAATTTATCAAACATCTTTACAGCACACATAGAGGAAAAAGAACAAACCCACAAACTTCTGGATGAGAAAATTTTGGGCTATGGAAATTATCAACAAGAACTCCTAAATGCAAACGCACGGCAACAGGGCTTCAACTCAGTGTTGAGTTTAATATCAAAATAAAAAATAGCAAGTTAGGAAATAGCTACAAAGTAGCATGATTTCTGCGATGAAAAGGAAATAGCTACAAAGTAGCATGATTTCTGCGATGAAACTTTTCCTTAGTTTACCCTCAGTTTCTCACTCAGGGATGAAAATTTTTCTCTGTTTTGCTGAACCTGGTGTCCCTTCTCACCCCAGACCTCTGTTTTAAGAAAAAGTCCTGTGCTCCTCTCTACCGTTTCTTGGAACTAATAATCAAGAGACTATTCACTCCTCCACAGTGAGGCTCAAGTCTGATGCACCTGCAGCAATTCCATGAAAGCCAGCTTCTAAGGCTGCAGGGGTTTTAAAAGAACAAAACCCAATGCATTGTAGGTCCATGTGAGACATAGCATGGGCAGAAGGCTTCATCGATTACATTCTTGCTATAAAAATCTCTGTGAACTAGGGCAAACTAATGTACAAGACAAAAGTGGAAATGGATTCTGGACTTCCTTTTTTGACTGTATTTTTCAAAAATTGGCCATGGTGGATAAAATGCTGGTCTCAGGAGCATACTGTGACCTCAAATCTGTATCAAGTTCCATGCTAACTGTGAAAACATGCTGCCAGATGTTTCTAACCAGAAGGTCAATTTTGTTTGCAATTATTGATTTTTGTGATGCGTAATTATTTTGACAATTTAAGCGCTATTTTGAGGTGACCAAAGCTATTTTGATGTTAACTGGATTGGGCACAAATGTAGATGCTGGAGTCGACAACATTTTTGTTTTGCAAGAAAAAAATTGCATATATGGGGCAACCTCATTTTAGATGCACATTGGTCTCTATACAATGTATTCAAACATATGGTCCTGTGGAGTTTGTACAATCTGTTTGTTAAGACATACCAGTGCTGGTTTCCTGTCTCACAAAGGACTGAGCTGAGTCAAAACATGTAACGATGATATATTTGCATCTGATATCTTGCTATTAAAAAACAAATATATATGATAAATATTAGGCTGAGTCTTTAATATGTTTTGCTACTTTATATAAGTAGAAATAAGGCTTATGTTAGTTAATGAACTGATACAGATATCTTAAGCCCACATCTCCATCTGTCTTTGATTAGTGGGTTGTTCACAGGAGAATTTGATGCCTGAAAAAAAAAGGTAGCCAGAAAAGGAAACTTCAGACTGATTGTCATTTTCTTTATCATGGTTTTCCTTCCTGGGTGGGCAAAGGTTACATTTGACCAACATTAATATTTCCAGTACTAATATTTACAGCTTTGACTTTGAAATGCAGAAATTTTGAAGAATAAATCCCATGAGTTTGGAAGAATTCTAACCAAATGACCATGGCTCCCTTGCTGAATCCAACTTCTGCTGCTCTCCTTTAAATGAAGATCTAATGCTTGATGAATAAACCTTGTCTTGCTGAAGTCTAGTGCTAAAAATAATGATTGCAAAGTTGGAAAACAGACAGGAACATTTAAGTTAATTGCAATGTACTAAAGCTTGAAAACTAATCTTCTGACACTAAGACATTCACTAGCACATTATAAAAGAGCGTTGTGAGGAAGACAGAACAACAACTATCTAAAAAGTAATAGTGAAAAAGACAAAGATATACAGCACTGGTCAGTTTCCTCCCCATTTCTATGTACAGTGCAGACAAATGATATTGGAGTGGTGATGCTGTACTTTTCAATAATTTCTGTAAAATCTATCTAAAGCTCCCTCGCACTAACCCTGGCTTTTCTTGCGCTTTCAAGTCTTAGTTTTTCAAGGCTCTACATTTGAGTTCAGCAAAACATGACTGTGTACAATAATTTACTTCTAAGAACTCCCAGAGCTTTAAAATGAGTCCATGGTGTGAACAGTAAAATTAGCTTCAAACAAGCTGAACTCACTGCCCACATTCTGTGTGTTCATGATCTATGCAGACAGTCTGCTGAATGGCCAAAGAAATTACAATCGGTAAGGAAAAAAAAAAAAAAAAAGAGCCTTTTAGAGTGAAAAGAGTTATCAGACTTTTACAGTATAAAAGTATACTACAGACCACAAATGATCTTACAGATACACATTCTATATATCTCAGTATTTATCTGCCAGGAATTGAAAAACCTATCATTCTTCAGACTTAATTAAGCATATTCACGGGCAAATGAATCTGCCTGAATGTAAACTTTAACATTTTCTTCAATAACTCAGTAAAACCTAAGCCTAAGGGCATATAATAAGAATTAATTAAAGTAATTCTTTACAAATGCTTTACTGAGAGGGTCTTCTGAAAACTGCAGACTTTGCAGTAATTTATTCCTGGGAAGAAAATGAAATATTTTTTCTGGGAAAGTTCCCATTAATTTTAGGAGTCTGATAATTTTACCATTATTATATTAATGTTTTTCCCTCTGGATTCTTGTTTTTAATTCTTAGTACTGAATAAACTGATCAGACTTTCTTGAATCACAAAAGAGATTCTCAGCACAGAAATAAATCCTAAGTTAAGTATTTACTACCAATGTTGCAAAGTCAGAAGTTATACTCTCAAACTAAAACATTTCTACCCTTTGTACTCACCAGAATCCCAAGTCCTATCCTTTATGATCTTCACCATGAAATGTTTTTTCTTGTGCCCCGCTGACCAACTACTGGATCAGCTTCTCATACCTGTAGGTTTCTTGAAGTAAACTCATCTTTCTATTACTGCACTTCCTTTGGCCTGTCTACTTTCCTCCTCCTTCCCCAGTTATTGCTACATCTGCATTTGTTTCAGGCAATTTCTTTAATCATATTGCCCATGTTAAAATCAAAGTAAGGTACATTGTGAGAAGTAATCTTTCTGTCTTTCCTTTACTCACACCATGCTCACAGAAGTTGAGCTGCAGTTGCTTGATGCAGCCTGTTTGGTCCTTGACTAAAATATGCATGTGTGGATAGGGTGAGCAGTGCCAACCCGTTTCTTAAAATCTAAATATTTTTTGTGGTGAAATGCAAAATATGTGTTTTTTTTAAAGGATTAAACATTGTCAAATTGTAGCACAGATTATACAGATGAGAGGCATAGTAGCATCATAAGTGCTACTCTACCATGAAATATTAACCATGTGCTCCAAAGCCTGTTGAAGTTAATATTTTTCAAAACTGAGATCAACAGAATTATAAATAATAGAAACTAGTTTATTTTTCAGTAGCCTAGCTTTTGGTAATACTGGAAAATGAAAGTTATGGGGAAATCCCATGAAAAGATCACCTTGAGACAGCTTCAGTCTAAAATATTAAAATATGATCAACTCACAAGCAATTAATAAAGAGGTAGAAAAAGTTACTGAAACAGTGAAGACTACACCACTAACACCAGTGTGAGGTCCCCATCAGTAATTTTCTTTTCCTGATCTTGAAATGTTGTTAGAGACCCAGCAAGGAGAAATCACCTCCTTTCTACCAGTGGCTGGGAATTCACGGAACCAAGCAAGGCTTGCTTACCTTGGTATGAAATGCATCTTGCCTCTAGGTCTGTTTTTACTGAACTGAAAGTTTACTTTCTGATAGTTGGAAAGTAGAAATCCTGTAATTCAGTGGATGTAGGGTTTGGTTTTGTTTTTTTTTTTTTTTGTTTTGTTTTGTTTTGGTTTACATTCATTTAAAAGAATGTATGAAATTACAAAGCCAAATAAGAGAATAGCCATCTTCATTTAGGAAAAGTGGATATTTTTTAAATTTAGACACATAACAGCTTGCTCACATTGATAGAAACAACTTGCTGGACACCTGCTGCCGATTGTCTGTGAGAAGACTGAGAAAAAACAGTATGTTCTATTAAAGGGGGACCCACTCTCTTAATTTTTGCTGGAAGAAAAGAGTAAGTCGTTGGAAAACTTCTGTAAGTCAAATTTTCATTCCACAAAAGTTAAATTTATTGCTTTTTGAGCTATCAAGGGATTTTAAAATTTGATATATGTTTTTTGTGCTATGAGTTTGGATACTGTAGCAGAATACTTGTTTAAAAAATGCCCTGAACAACTTGACACTTGACGTGTTACCTCAGAGCTACATATTGATTAAATAAGGTCTCACTAACTGGAAATTGAAGTGCTTCATCAAAGAAGGACAGTATCAACAGGTGAGCTCAACAGACCCACCTGTGTGCTAATGATAATGAAGCAGAATTACACATAACCATTGTGACCAGATTACTAATCTACCCCTGAAAATCTCACTAATTTGCAGGAAGTGGACTTTCATAACAGGGAATAAAGCTTTTCCAGATATTATATAACTTAAACTACAGACAACATAGTCACAGAGCAGCCCTGCCAACACAATGTAACTCAATATAAAAAGACAATGTTGTGATGGACTTTTATGTGTAGTTAATAAAACAGTGGAAAAGTCACACATGATGCTGCTAAAATAAGATCTAAAATGTAGCCTCTTACTAGGCAGTCACAGTTTCATTTCTTCATTCATCAGAACATACGTTTCTTAGAGATTATATATCCTCATCATATAGGAATAATTACAAATTAGATTGGAAAGATAGAACACGGCAAAAACACAAAGAAAGACTGCTGGATGTAAAAAAAATAACAGTTTCAGCCTTCAGGCTAGAGAGTTGCATGTAGCTAAACAAGAAAATATTCACTTCTGTGCAACCAGAGCATGTTAGAGATCTGATTCTGCCTCCCATTACATTACAGTAACTTGGGAGCAGCATCGTTGGCTTAATAGCAATATGTTGCAGTAAGTAAGCTTAAGAAACTATTTGCATGACTAACACCTATTCGGTAATCATAAGGAAGCAGAACAAACCAAAATTATTACACCATCGTTTAGGTTTTATCTCTCACTAAAAAAATCCAAACTGGAGACACAGCTAAACCAGACTGTTTTAGTTGCCATTTTATTTCTAAAAATTCAAGGAATTTAACATTTTGTAAATAATGACAATGGATTTGAAAATGAAGCACTCAATTCAAAGAAAGTATTTTAAGATATCCTCTTCAATGCTTACATGACAAGGGAGCACAGTATTTGTTTTAAAACTTGTCTTAAATTGGTTTTAAAATCGAAAATGGTATTATATGAATGAACAAATTGAAAAGGGCTGCTTTTAGCAGTTTTTGAACCTCAGACCCTGTGAAACCACAAAATCCCCTCAGGTTTTATGTACAGAGGTGATGGAACATATTTGTATTATAGCTGAGGATGGCAGCTAGAAATGTTTCTGGGGTCTTATTAAAAGTGACATTATCTTTTTTGATTGTGGTGTAAACACACAAATTAGAAACAATATTAGTTTAACACATACCTTGTAACTATTTCCAGTTAATAAACATTGAGTCAGAAATGCTATATGGACATATCTAAGCAATATTTTGCAGAAGCAATTCTATCTAAGCAATTGTGGAGGACTCACAATGTTAATAAAAATGATTTTACTAAGAGAAAACTGAATTCCTGCTAAGGATGTGGCATTAGTTTCTGCTGAGCAGTTTGTAAAACGAGAACTGGCAACACTGAATTTGAAATACTGAGCCCCCTTGTGGAAGACTTGCCTCAAACTCATCTCTTTCTGAAACGTTCTACAAGGACAGAAATTTTCTGCTGTATGTTTGAAATATTATAAAACCATCAAGATCATATCATCATTCATAACTGACTGCAGATAGCTTCCTTGCATTTAAAGAGCCAGATAGGTATCATTTGGAGAAAATTATTACCATATTTTGAAACACTTATCTGTATCCTGGTAAGTAGACTGTTTTTAAACATCAAATAGCATGATAGAGAATCAGGATTAAAATAACACAATAATGGTGTTTTCTTTAACTAAATTACTCCTTCACTTTTAACACTGAAATAATAATTAGATTATATTTACTTATTCTTATGAGGCAATATACTTTATAAGTCTGAAAAAAAATAATTAATTGCTGAACCCAAACACTAACAATGAAGAAGATCAGGTGTTTCTAGCAGATTCAAGCTCTTACTAAATTGGGAAAGCTGTGAAATTTATATCAAAATTGTGTTTACTTTTTACAGGTCTGTGGCGTTGTACATGACTGTTAAAAAAAAATAAAATCAGGTATGGCCAAGGATTACAAATGAAAACTAACATGACAAGCATATACGCGGTATACTTTTATAAAATAAGGAATACTATTCAAATAGATTTTGACAGCCATATCTTCACTGCACTCAGTAATATATCTCCAGCTTTGTACAGAGTACAAAATCATTCAGCAGCATGAAGAAACTGCCATAGGAACAAAAAAATTAAACTTCTGATAACACAAAACTAGGAGGAGTGGCTGATATATCAGTGGGTCATGCTGCCATCTAGAGGCATCTCAATGGGCTGGAGAAGTGGGCTAAGAGGAACCTCATGAAGTTCAATAAGCGGAAGCCTGAAGCCTTGTAACTGGGAAGAACAATCCCAGGCACCGGGACATGCTGGGGACCACTCAGCTGAAAAGCAGCTTGGCAGAAAAGGGCCTGGGATCCTGGTGGGCACCAGGTTGACCATGAGCCAGCAATGTGCCATTGCAGGAAAAGAAGGTTGATGGTATCCTGGGCTGCATTAGGAGGACTGTTGCCAGCAGGCTGAGGGAGGTGATCCTTCTGCTCTACTCAGCATTAGTGAGGCCACATCCAGAGCCCTGGGTCCTCTTTTGGGATCTCCAGTGCAAGATGGACATACCAGAGAGCTCAACAAAGGGCTATGAATATGATAAAGGAACCAAAGCATGATTCCTATGAAAAGACTGAGACAGCTGGAACTGCTCAGCCTGGAGAAGAGGAGGCTTCAGGGAAGGTATATTATTAATATGCATAAATTCCTGCAGTGAAAAGAGAAGGGAGCCAGGCTATTTACATTGGTGCCCACTGGTAGGACTAGGGGAAATGAGCATAAACAGAAACACAGGAGGTTCCCTCTGAACACCAGAAAACAATTTTTTACCATGAGGTTGACCAAACCCTGGCATAAATGTCCAGGGAATTTGTGTAGTTTCCCTCCATGAAGATATTCAATACTGTCTGGACATGGTCCTGGTCAACTGGTCCTACGGGACTTTGCAGGAACAGAATGATTGGACTGAATGACTTCTTAAGGTCCTTTCCAACCTCCACCGTTCTGCAATTGGATGCTTTTTACCTGGACTTAATAAAGCCTTTGATAACATTCCTCACAGCATTCTCCTGGAAAAACTGGCTGCTTATGTTTTGGACAGGTGTACTTTTCTGGGTAAAATTCTGGCTCAATGGCTGAGCCCAAAGAGTGTGTGCTGGTGCATGGAGTTAAATCCAGTTGGTGGCCTGTCACAAGTGATGTTCTCCAGGGCTCTTTGTTGGAGTCAATTCTTTTTAATAGCTTCAGCAATTATCTGGATGAGGGGATCAAGTGCACCCTTGGTAAGTAAGAAAAGACACCTGGTATTTGAAAACACTATTTTTCCTTTGAGTTTAGGATAAAGGGATGCTTTTCAGAGATAGGATGATGTTCTTAAAAAGAGAGCCTGAAAGACCCCAGAAGTCTACTAAAAGATCCAACTGGCCATGAGGTTCCAGTAAACAAAAGAAGCCAAAGTCAATGAAACTCAGCCAACAAGAAGAGACACAATTGCTCTTAAAATGGTGCTGTTACTGTGAATGCTGTTATTATCACCTAAATCTGACACATTACAGGGCTGAAAACCCCAAAACATGCCCCCCTCAGAAACCCCAACAAACAGACAAACAGAAACTTCAGAAAGAATTTCACTGCTGTAGGAACAGTATACCAAGCACTCACTGGGCCGGCTAGGGGCACAAACAATTTTATTTAATCTGTGACTGACTGAACATAAGGCTTTGTCTGCTACAGTGCTTTGGTTCAATAAAGTTCATTGAATGCATAGACTTGCTATATTCTTGTAGGTACTGCAATTCTAATGCCTTTAATTTTGTCATATAATTGTTAAGGTTCAAGAAAAAAAAAGTCTGCTTATCCCACCTTTCCTACCCTATTTAGAAATTGGGCAGAAAAGACTGAATTTTGCTTCCCATTGGTTAACAAGAATGAGGAGCTCAGTTCAGCATTACCCTAATGTAGGGTCTTGCATGCAAATGCAGCAGACAATAATGTAGTCATAGCTGCTTGATTAATGAATCTTCGTTCATTAAATACAGTTGGATTTTGCTTATGATCTTTGATTATCAAGAAGGTGTTAATGACTTCAACATTTTTTCCACACTTCATTAAAAATTGTTAATCTCTGCCACTCTGCCTGTTTTACTCCTTTGACCACCACTATCACCATGTTCAATACAGCATCCCCAATGCATGCAACCAAGTGCATGTCTGTTACAAAAATCTAGCTGATGTTCACTTCTTCAGCAGGATGTGCCTTTGTTATAAGCAGCTTTCAGTGTAATATGGAATAAAGCTGCCATAAAAAGAAAGCTAAACATTGATTATATTGTTTCCTGTAACACTCCTTGAAAGGAAAATTATAGAAAAGGAGAGAGTCAGACTCTTTTCACAGATGTTTAGTGGTGAGATCGGGCTAGATATTAGAAAAAAAAAAAACAACAAACCATGAAGATGCTGAAACAGGTTGGGGAATTTCCATCTTTGGAGATATTTAGAACTCAGCTGGATAAGGCTGCGAGTTTCTTCAAAACCTGTAACAATAAAAACGGGTTATCCAGAGTGTTTATGAAGACTCCATTCTTTGATATCTCTAAACCCTGATTAGACAAAGCCCTGGACAATGTAATGAAGTTTATTTTTCTTTGCGCATGGATGCTGGCTTAGGTGAACTCCAGATGCCCCTTCCAACCTCAGCTATTCTGTGATTTTGTTATTAGGCTGAAAACACAAACAGTGATATTTTAGTTGTTGTTGTTCTATAATTTTATTCTTTTCCTACTTCTTTTTCATTCCAGGTTGACCTGAAGGTGCCTGTCTTAGGCAGAAAAACACTCCCAGAGATTAATTTCAGAATGATCCAAATTACTGTTTGTCCAGAAGTGAAAGGCTTAATAATATTTTTCTATTAACTTTTCACTGACCTTCTTTTAGTGGTTTAGATCACATTCGAATTAGAAGTAGTATCCGAAAATGAGATAAAAGCATTTGTGTCAGGAAATAAAATCAGTATTAATGTTCTTTGAAAGCTTTCTCTTTTTTGGAAGGCATGGTTTGTTCTGTTGCCTAACTACGTAGTTTAGGCACCCTTCAGATTGTTAGGGTTTTTATGTGTGCATGTTTGTGGGTTTTTTTTGTTTGCTTGTTTGGTTTAGGTTTTTTATGTCTTTTTTGTTTTGTTTTGTTTCAGAAAAACATACTGTATACCTTAAAAACTGAAAGTTTAAGCTATAGAAAGAGAGCCCAGCATTTAGTGACACTATTTCTAAAGGTTGAGATGATAACTATATTCTTGCAAACCATCTCCTTATGATTTGGCATGCTGCTGTATCATAAAGCAATATGGTCTTTCACAGCAAGAGACTTGAAGATAGCCCTGTGGAGGCTGACATGATTAAGACGCTGATAATAATGTGTATTCAGGACCTGGAACGTTGTCTTTCTGTTCTGTCAATGTATTAAAATTTCCATTGACATTTGTATTTTAGTGATTTTCATCACATAGCATACATTATAAATAATTGGAAAGAATTTAGTAAAGCAAAATGCTTCCAGTATATAATAATATAGTTGGCAGTGTTGGGTCAAGCAATTAGTAATACATAACCCTGGCTAGGTATAAAAAGATGCATTAAAGTAATAGAAAAAGTAAGTTAAATGCATCTGATATTAAAACGGTTCATTTATTGAACAATTTAGTGAAATATTATAGTGGTTGTAATCTGTGTGAGGACATTGAACAGCAAGGGTCAAATTTAACTATTTCCTTCAACTGACAGAGTCAGATTTCAACTTAAATAACTTGCATGTCATCATACCAAATTGTAGAAAACTAAAACTGGTGTTTTGAGCCAGACCCAAAAGGAGATCTGAAAAACAGAATATAGTTAATATTTGGATGTGTAATTTATTAATATGAGGTATCTCCAAAACTTTTAAACCTGTTAAGACACCTAGTTATATTGGTATTTGGAGACACAACCAAAAAATTTTCAAAGAAGGTTCATAGCAGCAGACACTAACAGTTTCTTTAAACCCCTCCACAGCATCCCTTTAGGTTAGATTCTCCAGAGTAAAGAACTGTGTATTTTTTGTAAACATACATGTTTAGATGCTAAACTTATGTCTTCTGGATTTTTTCTTTCTATAAAAATCAATTCTACTTTTTCAGTCTGTATATTCTGAATATTTCTGCCAAAGAAAATGGGCAAAAGCACAAAGTGCCATAAACAAAACCATCTTATTATTTCTGGATATGTTGTTTGTGTTATATTACACTGACTTTTGGTAGGGTCTTTCAGTAGAATCAATACCAATTAGCTTTAAGACATAGGACCCTGCACAAGTCTAACATTTGAAAACCATTTGAAACTGCTTGGGCAGCTGGTAAATAATCATGCCACAGAATACATAAACTCCCTTTTTACACGACTGCAAAGTTTAATGCTTAGGAATTCAATTTTAATTCAGAAGAGGGTGTCTTCCTGAACTTGAAAAGGAGTAAGTATGCAATCCATGGGATTTTTTTGTTTGTTTGTTTTTTTTTTTTTTTTGTTTTGTTTGTGTTTTTTTTTATTGTGGTCTTAGTTTAGCTCAATTTTAACTTGTAGCCTATCCATAAGATGCAAAACTGAAGCAACCCAAGAGGGAGATTCAGAAGGTTTTTTGCCTCCTACAATACAGCTTTCCATTACATTTTTATTATTGTGCATAACAATTTATTTCTAAAGCACTGAACAGAGAGAACAGAGAGGAAAGGCAAAGCTTTGCACATTTTATAGTTATTCACCAAGAAGCCCCAGGGATCAAAAAAACAGCCCACAGTTGTCTAGGTCTAAGAATAAAGACTATTATACCCTTCTCTGACCACAGATATCAAATCAAGATTTAGTACTAGTTGTTTCTACAAGAAACCACAGCTATGATGAGTTCTCATCAGGATACAGTGGACAGAAATGGCAGGCATCTTTTTATGCTAATTGGCAGTAAATTAAATCAATTAAAATTCCCCAAGTTGAGACATTTTTATCAGTGACACAAGGCCATGATGACCTGTGTATTTCAGGATCGAACCCTTGTAAGGAACAGACGGGTTGAAATATCTCCACAGCAAGTATCTGTGCACTCAGTAAGAGTGACACACTTGGCTTGCCACCTGTTCCCAGAAATACTCCATGTCTCCTGACTTTTATGGGAAACTCTACCCTAAAGTATAATAAAACAAGCAGCCACTTCAAACAGGAAGTCATCACTCCAGAACATTTTGCATTTCAAACGAAAAAAAAAAAAAAAAAGAAATTAAAAGGCAGCAACTAGCTATATAATTTTCCTGATACATAAGGACATGATCAAGCAACCTGATAATCTAATCTAGGTTAAGGCTATTGATATTAGGACATCTATTAAATATGTATGCAGACAGACAGCATAAGAGTCTTATTACACAGTATAAGAGGAAGGTGAATTTCTGTTTGGTACAACAAGATCATTTCAAGTTTGGAGTGTATTTTCAAAATGTCTCGAGGTCCAGAGGCCAGAAAACTTCAGAAAAAAAGGTTTTATTTCTGAAAAAGGAGGTGTTCATATTAGTTCTAGCATAAAACAGCACACAAAAGTTTACACATGCAAACCTGCATGAATTCAAACACTAGCCCCGTTGGGAACGATGAGATAAAATGTCTTTTGATGTTCTATGCATTAGATCCATTGGTAAGTAGAAGATGATAGATTTAAAAGGAAAATATATTCAAGTAATAATGCTTCAAAGACAGAGTAAGAAAGGTAATTGTTCAATATTTTATGTGCTGTCTGATTATTTTTTTTAAAAAGCAGAAGTCAAAAGAAAAATAATAATGTTAAAGTAAATTTTCTGAGGGCAAAAGCAAAATCTCTTTTGTGCAGACAATTTTACATAACAATGGTCATGATATAGATAGGAGCAGAAGGCTGTGTTTGGTGCCATCAAATATTGGTTAAAACATGAAGCAAGAATAAAACCGGAATGTCAGCAAAAAAGACAGACACAATTTTAAATGAAAAAAGATTTTTGAAGTGCATTCATCCATTTATACAGTGATCTAAATGAGTATTGTTGAATTTTCATTAGTTTATAGAACCCTTAGGCCATATGAATAGTGTTAAAAATCCAGCAACAGACTTCAGAGCAGTTTTTCTGCTTATATCATTAATGTCACATCTAATTTATGTAATTAAAGCTTTTTTAAATTTTGAATATTTTGAAGTCAAACTTGCATGTTCCCATACTTACAGCAGGCTCAATGAACTGTATTTTTAAGGAGTCGGATAGTTTTGATCTACAATCTCCAGCACTCTCTCAGGTTGTCACTTTCAATAAGCTAATTCTTTCAGTCTGGGATCTTAAAGCCTTGCTATTTACTCTTCTGCCTAGGTAACTTCAAGCCCCTCATGCAACAGAACTGAGCACATACTTTGCAAGGATTATTATATTATCTCCATCTTAGTTCACTGTTTCACATATATTGCTGTAACATTTCACTGTGCTGTAGAAAAGGTCTGTTCTTTTTCCCATGAGAAATCCATCAAATGCAGGCTTACTTTTCATATTTCACATTATTTAAATCTGAAAATCCTTTCCACCAGCATTGGTCTCGAAGGACTATTTACTTGAAAATATTGCTAAGGTGTTAAATCCTCTTATGAGTTTCAAGACAAATATATATATTTATGAACAATCCAGTCATGCAGTAGTTCTTTATAAAAGGCTGGAAGTAGCCTGTAAGACCGAACAGTAGAAGCTTACATTTTCCATAGGGTTGATCTTCTGGGAAAAAAGGAGAGTCAAAAACAAGTTAAAGGCCAATAAGAACTAAATAATTTAAACCTTTTCATAAGCTTTATCAGAGAACTATTTAAAGATGATATTAATAAACAAAAGACTACTTGCATCTTTTAAAAAGACAATAAACATCCATGAAACTGTAACTCCAGTTTCTTATTGGTTTTGTATCCCTTCTCTTTTCAAACTAAATCTTTCAGATCTTATTTCCAGCATGATATTTGTAAGAATTGGGCTTCTGTCTCAATGAATTTCTAGGTTTATCAATCAAAGGGATTCTGAATATGCTTTGTAAGGTAAAACCTGGGATATAGATAAAAAAAAAAAAAATTCCTTTCACCACAAATTTGATTTGAAAAATTTATATTTATTTGTTTCCCTGTCTTCAGTCTCCCATAAAAACCTGTATCCTGGTGGTGAAAATACAGGGCTGAATTTTGCTAATCAATTTATTTACATGAGATTAAGCTGGTCTTCTATACATGAGCATTGACAAGTTTGGGTAACTTGCAGTTATGGAAAATTCTCTTTTATCCCTTTATCATTCTCAGTCAAATGGATACAGCAAAATCACCGAAAATATTCTGATCACCTATAATTACAGTATTAATAGCTGCTACTAATATATGAATAACAATTTAGGACAGTTGAACTCTCTTTGAGGAACAACGTCTTGCTGAATATCCTAACAATAAATCCATGATTATAAAAGTCCCCTAACATGTTCTATCTTGAATTCAAATGCCAGTTACCAGAGGCTAAGTTCAGATATCAAGTGAATAAGTAAGAGCTGGACTTCAGTGACAAGATTTTGAGGATACTATTTTTTTGATACTATTCAGGGAAAAGTTTTGCATTTAGAATTAAATTGATTTGACACTTTGGTCTTGTCATGGCATTTGTATTTCAAAGCTGTGCATTCAGTCATTTTAGATTGATCTTTATACACATATGGACACACATTCCTACTGTACAAATATATATGTATGAACTTTATAGATGTATCAATCACTCTCTACATATACATACTTATGTGAATGTATCTCATGAATCATCTAGTTTCAATATTTGATATTAAGAAGTATGTAAAAATTTGTCACAATATGCGTAGCTCTGTCCACATTTTCACAGATGTCCTTGTAACAGGCTGAATACAAGTCAGTAACAGTAGCACAAAACAGTGAAGTTCATCAAACCAAAGGCAGTGCTGCCTTTTTTTCCCAGAGCATTTGTAAAACTTTTTTTCTTATTATTCAACCAGCACCACACAGCATTCTGTCAGTCCCGTTATTGTATATAGCAGTGATTTGGAACAACTGCTTTAGAAAGACAATTGGAGTGCTTCTCTCAAAAAAATGATCTGGTGAAAGGTCTAAAGCTTGCTGGAATTTGTAATCTCTGATTGAATGTAATTACTGTGAACTTCAGGGAGAATCACAGTCAATAAATCATATAAACTGAATTGCACATTCTTCTATAGAAGACAGACTAATTAAAAATGTAGATATATGCAGGTCCCTATCAGAAAGAAATTATAATGAAACAGTTTTGCTTTTCACAAACTTTGTTCATTTAATATAAAGCCCATAATGTAACATCACGTGTTCCTGGAAAAGCTGTTTCAAGAAGAAAGTTTATACATTTCTGATGTAAAATTCCAGATTTTGAGAGATAAACATGATGGTGATGGGGAGGGATGCAACCAAAATAGAACCTTAAATGCTAACAGAATTAGCTTTATTAGACACATCAGCATTATCTTGAAATAAAATAGATGTCCGTGTTTATTTCAAAAGCATACAAAAACCCCACAACTTCTTTAATTGAATTGTTGTTAGGTTTTCTAAACACAGGATCATAGACAAAATAAAACGTTTAACCAACAAAAATATAATTTGTAATAATTTTGTGGCACCGAAAATTAAGGGGTATCAGAGTCAAACCCTTTGGTAGGTAGCAATTATTTGATACAATTGGAGTTATCTTTATGGGAAAATGCTGTTTATCATAATCAGGGACTGTCTTCATGACATCCAGGGAAGTGTAATCATAGAAGAATCATGCTTTACATTTTAAGATTGTTGTTAACAGCCCTGAGAAGAACAAAGGAAGTATATCATAGTCTCCCTATTCAGAAACCTTCGTACCATATTCATTCAGATAATGATATCTGAAGCAAAAGTTTATCAGACCCTTAACCTGGTGAAAGATGCTGCCGACTTTTATGAGTAGGAGCAGCAACCAAAATACAATTGTGTCTTCTCTATTAATAATTTCATTGTATTTAATCATAGATCCCCAGTGTCATGGATAAATAACCTGCAAAATGCACGCTATCAAGCACAATGCACTATAAAAAATGTAATTCCAGCACTTACAAATGCATCTTGCTCAATCCCCTAAGAGGGCTAATTCGTACCAGGTATCTTCATCAGCTGTCTTATGATCTGCCTACTGTATGATTGGTTGGAAACAGTACTGTCTTGTTAAAGGCTAAAAAAGAAAAGGCAAAATGATTTGCTCAGTTTTTGAAGAACTCTTGGATGACCAAAACTTTTCTTCAGTAGGGGCTTAACAGGTGACATACTACTCTTCCTGTTGCTTAACATACCAAAAAACTAATGAAAAGGTCTCCATTCTCTAGCTTTTGCTTTGCAAATAGCAATCAATTCTTACTGCCGTCACTCAATGAAGCCTCTCTTCATAAACGCCATTTTGAGGAATTTGGTAAAGAGTGACTGGGTTAAAGGGAAGGAGTTTACCTGAATTAAGATGCTTGTGACTGTGAAATAAACTAAAAACCAGATTTTAATCTAATTCACTAAGTGCAATAAAAATCCCAAGTGCAATATTTACCCATATACACATTGTGGAATTAAAGCTGCTTGATAAACCAAGTACAGTTGTAATTTAAAACAGATTTCTGAGGGGTAACACAATAAAGTTAAGTACCACATTAATAGCTGAAATATTTTTCACTCAGAAGCTAAAATCTATAGATACAATTTCCTTTCTATACCTCTTCAGTTGTAATTATAATTAATACAAAATTCAGAGGATTTTTATATATATTATGAATTTCTTATAAAAATGTACGTCTATATACAAAATCTGTAACTACATTTTTTCCCTTTCTCTTTTCAGCTGACAGCTTGAAAACAGAAGAGCTTAATAATTTGAATTTCTTTGTGGTGTACCTTTTGCATAAAGAACGCAGAATTATCTCATTGTCTATGATTTAGACCACAAGAAAAACAAAAGTCAAAGCCACCCTGTTCGCAATACTGTGTGTTCTCCTTTCTGTTCCACAGCTCTTGAATATTATGTCATGGAATCTTAGATATGAAGATCTGTATTTATTTATATATGAAAATGATGTGGTGCCAGGGGAGAGAAGTCAGTGGTTTTCACTGACCTTCAGAAGCCACGAATAGACAGCAGAATCCAACAGCTGAATTATAGCCTAATCTGACTGAGAAGCAATACCGCTGCAAACACAAAAATATAATAGAAACAAATGTATATTTTTAAAAGCTGTCTTTCTTTGTGCCTATGCCATACAGGCTCAAAGTGATACATCTCCAGTTGAAAATATGTGACTGTAATAGTGCATAAAAGCTGGGTAATTGTTTCATAATTTTGTTAAATTATCTGGCAAATAAAGGTACATAAAAACACATTGCATGTGAGAAAATGCGGCTTATTGCAGAAGAATTTCCACTGTGTCATACATCACAAGTTCTATGACAACTAGACGATCAGTATGAGAGACATTCAAACAAACTCATTGAGGCTTGTTTTCACCAAATCTACTCATCTGAAACCTGAACTGAAAATGTTGTCCCTTCTGTGTAAATAGTGAGAAACACTGACTTTACATAAAATTTCAGACAGACCTACTGATTTCCAGAACATAAACCAAATAGGAACATTATAACATAGCATGGACGAAGATTTTCTCAGAAGATTGAGCTGACTCATGACACCTGGCTGATTATGTGCTTTTTGAAGGCAGATATGCCAGAATCTGAACACGTATCATAGAACAATTTCAGTTAAAAACAACTTTTAAAATCATTGAGTCTAACCCTCTCCTTTTCGACTATCCCGACTCCACTCCACCCCCACCCCACTACTGGCAAGGACATAGAACATATAATGGTTCCAGTTAGAAGGGACCACAGAAAGATTATATTATAAATTGTAGTAGTCTCTAGACAAAAGGAACCCTGCACTGATTGTTCAAGAAAATGCCAGAAGCTTATGACAATTTTTGCAAAGTTATACTTCATTTAATTTCTCTCTATAAAAGTCCATCCTGGTTCTCGCAGCAACTGGACCACTACTGTAAGGTGATGAATTTAATTTAAAAAGAATTTTGCCCTGCCTCATCCTATACAGAAGTAGTTTTGCACGTGCCATTTAATAAATCCTATGAGAAGTCTGATGGAAAGTTATGCTTTTACATAATCTCCTGATGTGTTTTACAGAAGGCTTTTAGATGAGTAAATGCTTTTTTTCTCCTTTTTTTTTTTTTTTTTTTTCCAGTAATTGTAATTTAATTAAAGTGACCCAGCTGGTCAACTTCAGGCTCATATTTGGCCTGATACTTCTTTTTAGGGGAAATTTCACTTCCATTACAGTAGAATTCCTAAATTCTTTAGGATTTAATTCTGCAATGCATTATATAACTCAAAGGTAAAAAAAAAAAGTGCAAGTGGAAAACTATTTTGTACTTTTTATAATTATGAGTTATAAATAAAATAGAGGCTGATTGGTCTGCAATTCCCCGGAATGTGATAAAGCAACTAAAAAAAGAGCAAAGAAAAATACTTTACTTCATAAAACTAAAATTTCTCCCTTTTGTCATAGTCAGTTCTCGAGATATATTTTTACTATTATCATTTTACAGTTAAAGTCAAACCTTTTCTACCTTGCAGCTCTAATAAAGCATGGAGACTATAACATGCAAAAATAGCAAGTTTCAAAAATCAGATTTTAATATAATTTATTACAATTATATTTATTATAGCATGATATAATGTATAAAGATTTATAATTTATGGTTTAATAATTTTTGTCTTATTAAAATAATGAATGGAATAATGTTCTTCCTAGATATTGCTTTAGGGATACAATTATGTACTTTTTAATTTGCTTTATTAGAAACAATAGAAAATAGGTCACAGAGCAATTTGATCATGTAAATAAGGTAATGACTTTAGCAAGTCCGAATGAGAGAAGTGTGCACATTACTTTTGTTTATGTATATATAAATGAGAAAATGATCAGAACATTGGCATTTACCATGTATGTATGTGTGTATATTTTAACCATTCCTGTGTAAAGATTGTAAGTTTAGGTTACTGATGTCAGTAGCATCACCACTTCTCTTTCTGTTATCTGTTTCCAAGTAGTCTTTGAACTGAAGACTTTGTCTTCTTTTGACTTTGTGTAGATCTTCTGATAGACATCAGTGGAACCATCTTGCTGATTTGCATTGAACTGGAGCCCATGCATCTCAAGAGGCTTAGCTTCAGTGTGCTTCATACTGTTCATTCATCCATTAAAGAAGTATGTGTACAACTCAAAAATCAAGCAGCTTGCATTAGTAATTAATAAAAAAAAATCACTGAGGTTTTAGGTAGATTAAAAGTCTTCTAATGACAAGTCCATGAAATAGCACACTTGGATTAATCATTAATGAAAGATGCATTTGTGTTATCAGTTTGCAGTAATGTGATCGTATAGATAATTAAAAAAATATACACAAAAACCTCCCAAACAACCCTAAACCCAAATGCCATAATTATTTAAACTATACATTTTTCATTTGTGAAACATGTACAATAAGACTTATAATTTGTGTTCTTTTGTGGAATGAAGATTAAATGCTGTGAACCTTTTTGGAAACAGTGGTATACAGGTGTTGAAATTTTCTGTTTGTTTCAGGAAGAACTATGTAACTGGGGCTAAGGGCTCATTTGCAAAATTCAAATCTCTGGGCATGATCCAGGAAAGGTTTTTTAGTCTGAAAGCTTGTGATCTCACACTTATCAAAGGCATACTAACCTATTTAGCAGGACTACCCTGCTTAGCAGGGTCATTTTCAATGTTTAAAGGAGGGTATTCAGCCTTCTTGACTTAGCCTTATATAGAAGACAGTATTTGTATTTCTTGCATGTTGCAAAAGACTTCATGGACAAACGATCTTGTCTGAATTGATTGCCTTCATTCTAAGAGACGGCATGAAAGAAAGGGAAGGGCAGGGAAGGGAAGCAGAAGCAGAGAAGAGTTCAGTTGAAAGGACATCTAGTACAAGTGCCTGACCACTTCAGGACTAACATAAAGTTAAAGCATGTCATTAAGGGCATTGCTCAAATGTCTGTTAAACAGAATGTAAACATCACAAATCCGTCAGAATTCACATTTCTAACCTGCAGGAGAAGAAGCCTAGTTTGTGAAAAGGTTGTGATTCTAATAAAGAGAAATGATCACATTGCATAGATGTTGCATTAAAGGAACTAAAAACTGCATCTTCCAAATACTCAGTATAATGAAATAATGCATTTCATGGGTCTGGTTTTTTTAATCTATGCATAAATAATTCAAGCTTTTGTTAAGGTAAGAGAGCCTTATTTGTGTACATAAAAATTATTTTCAATTAATATCTTTTCATCCAACTTTTTGTGACTAAACAAATCTTATAAAACTATGTTTGCAACTGAAATTTAGCCTAATCCTCTCTCATTGATGGAAAATGTAAAGGACATGATGATTACACTCAACTGCTGGTCACAATCTAAATACCCATTTCTATTGTTGTCCCTATTCATCTAAATCCTCATTTAAAACATACTGAAGTTATTAAAAAGAAGAGGCAAGAAAGAACTTTTGTTTGCAAAAGGCTTTTGAACAGCTGTTGAGCTCACCATGCAAGTAATAATTAAAAAAAGTTTAATGTCTAGAATAATATCAAAAGTGCATTTGAATAGCTGCCCAGCCAAAAGGTAGAACTCATTAAAAGGGACCTGGTGAAAAACAGCACAAAAAGTCAAGTGAAACTGAGAAGAGAGGTAGAAGAGGTTATTATTTTGTCTGTTCTAATATAATTTTTCCCAAAGATTGCTGAGAGCTGAAGGAAGTTATCACAATTGTCTAACTTCACAGATCTAGTCCTAAGATTTAGTTTTCCTCTCTCAGAAACCATATGAAATTATGAGTCTCAGGTCTGTGTTAAAGAATAACATAAAGCCTGCAAAGTAATAAAATCCAAGCAGATCCTTTTTTTTCTTTCAGTGGGGATTTTATTTTCTTCACTTCTTGATTTCTTAATTGGTTCAGTGTGAAATGATATGAGCTCTGCAATTTCTTCTGAAAGTTTTGAGCCACACAGAAATCAGATTGGATTTTGCTTCTTTCTAACGGTTTTCTGTGTGATTATTCTTACTTTAACTGGCTGTTTTTTACAGGGATGTTTGTAGAAACAATGATACCAAAATTACAGGTTATTCTGTCTTTTATATTCCATTTTCTTCCTCAGGGCAAGCTGCAGAGCTGATTTCTCATTTGGCTGTTATTAAACTATGTGCACTGACTGTATGGACAGTTGTAAATAGTTGTGAGAGGTACATCAGGCAGTGTATCTGTGTGAAACTTCATCTGATTTTGTAGTCTTTTAAATTTTCCCACTTTGCATCTGACAATTACCAATTTGAGAATATGCAGTCTGCCATCTCCTTGTTACTGAGTACTGATTAAGAAATAATTTCATTGATCAGCAATCTTTGAGAAACTTACAAAAGACTTAAAAGGCTTTTGCTCATTATTAGTTATGAATGAAGGTACATCCTGCATATATAAATTTATGAATCATAGACTGATTCTCTATTTACATAAACTTAAATATGTTTGAGTTCAGAAGAACTAGCTCAGTTTGCACTCACTGGGGTTCAACCCATAAATTTATTGCATGGAAGTGATTTAAATTAGAAGGGTACCCTTAAGTGGAGGGGAACAAATCAGTGAAGCAATGAATACTTTCTGTTAAATAATGACTGGTTCCAGTTACCACTGAAGGATATATTTTTTGCCTGTAGTTCTCCTCATCATGCTACAACAGCTGTGCCTTTCTTTGGACAGGATGCTCATAGAAAATCAAGTGATCATTTAAGATATGTACACATTGGAATGTAAATACTCTTCTTTGTTTCATCTTACCTCCTGTTTAAAGAAATATTTAGGCAATCATTTTGTCAGACTCTTAGATCATAAGAACTTTGGAAGCTCATTCTTAGGTGTGCCCTTTATTTCTTCATTTATCCATCCTTGAAAACTGCTCTGGATTATTCAATCCCCTAGTCACCAAACATTTGACACGAAGGATCTGTACTGATAGTGCATAGTTACATTCTTACATAGCAGCTGCATTGATATGAAACCAATATACAAAGAATGAACCAAGGTTTCCGTTTTGGCCATTTCACATCTTTGGCAGCCTGTCAGAGTTTTCATTTTCAAGCATAAAAAGTAAAACATTCCTTTTTCCCTCCTTGTCCTTCCCCCCACCTTTTATTAAAGAGGCTAGAGGAGAAATTCACACTTTTTTAATCTTGCTTCCAAAGTAAAAAATATACTGTAGAAGGTATGCAAAATGAGGCCTTTCCTAAAACTGTGGATTTGGATTTTGTTTGTTTGGGTTTTATTGATCTGGACATGCCTACTCTCAGATTAATCACAGTAGTAAAACAATGTTGGTGTAAATTTTGAAGAAACTTTCAGAAAGTTTGTGCTCTAAATAATATTATGCAAGAAAAGTTACTTTCAGCTATTTGCTAAGTCAGACTTTTCTTGAACCTCAAGAATGTCAGGCACAACATGAATTACAACAGTTAATTTTACTATGGAATGTTTTATATACCAACAGTTGCAAAGAACATCTGTGTCTTAAAATGAAGTTTGAAGACATTAATAATGTTGTATCAACACTTCTAAATCATTTGCTATCTAAGAACTGAACTGTAGTTAGCCTACGGCAAAGTTGTGGACCATTAAAATGTTCTCAGAGATGTCTAATTACCCATTAGTCATTAACTCACATCAATTGTTCTATCAAAACACTACATTTTTCATGTTAATGCTGGAATTTATTTTCATTTCACTATTGTAATGTCTGTTTGGAAATGTAATACGTTTTTAATATTTAAATCTGAAAATATTCCCCCCACCAAAAAAAAAACACCAACAAAAAACAACAAAACAAAAAAACCCAGTAGTTTCTTCATAGAGCACCATCAGGCTATTTTGTGAATAACTCGGGTATATTTCAGACCATCACTTATGTCTCCTCCTTGTAGGCACTATTTTCACAGTTGTCTGTTTCTCATCACCAGTATCAGGCGATGTACTACATTTCTACTTTTTCCTAGGTGTTGGGAGTCATACTGTATTTAGAACATTGGGCCAAGATGTTAGCTGAATAGCAATTCCCCCTCCTATCTCAGCATATATAAAGACTACAGAATAGTCTTTACAGTCTGCTATATCAGAAGCAGGAATATCTCTATCATGTTTTATTCCTGTTATCACAGAAAATTTTTCTTTGCTCAGATCTACTGTCATATTCAGTATACTTATTTTTTCAAGTGACTAGTATTCTGTCAGATCCTTCTTATTTTGTCCCCAAACTGATAATCTTTCCAACCTTTCTGAAGTAATAGTTGTTGCTTTTCAGTGATCTAGTCAACATTTTTATACTGTCTCCTACAGTTTAATGAATTCAGTCCTTTTTCTCATGTACTACTTCTCAAGAATTCAGACTTTTTTTCTTTACTGTGTACTTTAGCTCAATTTATAAACTTCCCTCAGAGTTACTTTCTTACATGACATTTTTTATAATTCGCTAGAGTGTCCCAAAGGACTTGGAACTTTTCCATGTCTTTGTTTTGCTTCCACACATTTTTGGCAAAAGAAATAAAAAGGGGAAAATTTATGCTGGAACAATGCCAAGAGTAACCCATTCAATCAAAAATCATGTCTTGGTGCAGAGACTATTAGTCAGTCACATCCACATTCTATCTAAATAATTAACTCATAACAAAGACATTCTAAATTTTTTCAATGCCCTTGAATTTTTGGTGGAATTTACTGCTCACATCGAAAGGAAAAAAGCATAAACCTATTTAAAAAAAATCTAATGATACTGCATCAAAGTCTAAAATGGCCTATGCAGTGCATTATCTGAAGAAAAAAAAAAAAAATCAGTTGAGCTAATTTTACTTGCAAGTAGGACTGTGAATAAATCTGTATGCAATGCAGTAATGAAAACAGATTCAAACTATTTCCTATCCACAAATTGCGAAGTTATCTTTGTGCTTGAGTTATTTTCCTTCATCTTACCAGTTAGAAGAAAACGTGTAGACTGAAATAAGAATATATTGCAAATAAGCTACTGGTTTCATGGCTGATACTATTGTGAGTGTTTTATGACAGTGGAATATTCTTCAATGACTACCGCTTGTCAGGGAGGGTTTAGACCCACATGTCTAGAAGACGCAAGGGAATCTTTGGCACTAGGCTAGCTAACTCAGTGAGGCAGACTTTTAACTTCAGGACTCAGGGGGTGGGGTCCAAAATGGCAATGCTCACTCCGTTGCAACCAGCTGGGCAGTAGGTCAGGCAAACCAAAGCAGCAACAAATGTTCCTTAAATGTCTCTCAAGATGAGAACCAGAAGACCAACCACCCCAAGTGCATCCATTGAATGCACACAGACTGGGAAAAGAACAGGAGGAACTGGAGCTCTGCAACCAGTCAGAATGTTATGATATTGTAGGAATAACTGAAAAATGATGGGACACCTTGCACAACTGGAGGAATGTGATGGCTGGCTAAAGGCTGTTTTGTAAAGACAGGCATGGAAGAAGAGGTGGAGGAGTTGTGCTCTATATTAAGAGAATCTTGAACGTATAGAAGTCAACTGTGGGAATTGTGGAAGCCCTATCGAGTGCCTCTGGGTCAGGATGAGAAGGGTCGTTTCCAAGAGGGATCTTACAGTAGGCATCTGCTACTGACCTCCAAACCAAAACAACAAGGGCAATGAAGCAATAATTTGGTCTCTTAAGTAAGCCTCAGGTCAACAGAACCTGGTTCTTATAGGTGGTTTGTTTGTTTTCTTCCTCTCTTTGAATTCTCTTTCATTATTATTACCATCATACTTCTTTTTCCTTTTTTTTTTTTCTTTTACTTTATTTCGGTTATTAAACTGTTCTTAACTTACAGGTTCTTACCCTTTCCCAATTCTCCTCATCCCACTGGGGTAGGTGGAGAGCGTGCAAGCAGATGCATAGTACTAAGATGCTGTCTGGGGTTAAACCACAACAACATCCTGTCTCTTATCTTCCATTTCTGCAACCACAGAATCACCAAATCACAGAATCACAGAATCCCAAGGGTTGGAAGGGACCTCAAAAGATCATCTAGTCCAACCCCCTGCAAGAGCAGAGTAACCTAAAGTACATCACACAGGAACTTGTCCAGGCGGGCCTTGAATATCTCCAATGTAGGAGACTCCACAACCTCCCTGGGCAACCTGTTCCAGTGCTCTGTCACTCTTACAGTAAAGAAGTTCTTCCTGATGTTAACGTGGAACTTCCTATGTTCCAGTTTACACCCATTGCCCCTTGTCCTATCACTGGATATCACTGAAAAAAGCCTAGCTCCATCATCCTGACACCTACCCTTTACATATTTGTAAACACTGATGAGGTCACCCCTCAGTCTCCTCTTCTCCAAGCTGAAGAGACCCAGCTCCCTCAGCCTCTCCTCATAAGGGAGATGTTCCACTCCCTTAATCATCTTTGTGGCTCTGCGCTGGACTCTTTCAAGCAATTCCCTGTCCTTCTTGAACAGAGGGGCCCAGAACTGGACTCAATATTCCAGATGCGGCCTCACCAAGGCTGAGTAGAGGGGGAGAAGAACCTCTCTTGACCTACTAACCACACCCTTTCTAATGCACCCTAAGATGCCATTTGCCTTCTTGGCCACAAGAGCACATTGCTGGCTCATGGTCATCCTCCTATCCATCAGGACCCCCAGGTCCCTTTCCCCTTCGCTACTTTCCAGCAGGTCAACCCCCAACCTGTACTGGTACATGGGGTTGTTCTTCCCCAGATGCAAGACTCTACACTTGCCCTTGTTGAATTTCATCAAGTTTCTCCCCGCCCAACTCTCCAGCCTGTCCAGGTCTCGCTGAATGGCAGCACAGTCCTCTGGTGTGTCAGCCACTCCTCCCAGTTTTGTGTCACCAGCAAACTTGCTGAGGGTACACTCAGTTCCCTCATCCAGGTAGTTGATGAAAATATTAAACAGCACCGGTCCCAGCACCGACCCCTGAGGGACTCCACTAGTCACAGACCTCCAGCTAGATTCTGCGCCATTGACTACAACTCTGCCTTCTTCCTTTCAACCAGTTCCTGATCCACCTCACTACTTGATCGTCAAGCCCACACTTCCTTAGCTTATGTATGAGGATGCTGTGGGAGACAGTATCAAATGCCTTACTGAAATCAAGAAAAACCACATCTACCGCTCTACCATCATCCCTCCACCTAGTCACTTCCTCAATATAAGGCTATAAGGTTGGTCAAACATGACTTCCCCCTCATAAAACCATGTTGGCTGTTCTTAATGACCCCCTCATCCTTGATATGCCTAGAGATGGAGTCAAGAATAAGTTGTTCCATCACCTTTCCAGGGATGGAGGTAAGGCTGACCGGTCTATAATTACCCGGGTCCTCCTTTTTGCCCTTCTTATAGACTGGGGTGACATTTGCCATCCGCCAATCCTCAGGCACCTCTCCCGTCTCCCACGACTTACCAAAGATGATGGAGAGTGGCCTAGCAATGACCTCCGCCAGCTCCCTCAGCACCCGTGGGTGCATTCCATCCGGACCCATCGATTTACAGATATCCAGATTGCATAGCTGATCCCTAACCCAATCCTCATCTACCAAAGCAAACTCCTCCTTTGTCCTGACTCCTTCTGGGGCTATAGGAATCCGGGGCCCCCAGGGAGAGTCTGCAGGAGTAAAGACAGAGGCAAAGAAGGCATTCAGCACCTCTGCCTTCTTTATATCCTCTGTCATCAGGGCACCCACCTCGTTCAGCAGCGGGCCTATATTGCCTCTTGTGTTAGTTTTATTTGCTATGTATTTGAAGAAGCCCTTTCTATTGTCCTTAAACCGACTAGCAAGATTAAGCTCCAAGGAGGCCTTAGCTGTCCTAATTGCCTCCCTACATCCTCTAACAACTGTCCTATATTCCTTCCAAGTGGCCAGCCCCTCCTTCCATAATCCATGGATTCTCCTTTTCCATTTTAGTTTGCCCAGCAGCTCCTTGTTTAACCACGCCGGTCTCCTAGATCCCTTACTTGATTTCCTACTCATTGGGACGCTCTGATCCTGAGCTTGGAAGAAGTGGTCCTTGAATGCTGACCAACTATCTTGAGCCCCTTTACCGCCTAGTACCCTTTCCCATGAGACTTCCCTTAGCAGTTGATTGAAGAGGCCAAAGTTGGCCCTTAGGAAATCCAGAACTGTGGCTTTGCCAGGTGTGATCACAGAGCCACCATAGCAATTTCTGCCACAGGTCCACATAACTGAGGTGCTAAGAGGAAGAAGAAGCAGCTGCAGCTGGAGAAGGTAAGAGGGTGCTATCCAAAGCTGCTTTTGAGGAAAACAATAGCCCGTGCACCTCCTACACTCAGTCAGCAGACTTGGCTGGTTTTGCTTGCTTTGGGGAATGAAGGAGGAAGTGAGGCAGAGTCCTGAAAATACAAATTGTGCTCAGAGCTTCTGCCAACTGCTCATAAAGGTCAAGGTAAAAATGTCAAGAATGTGACTAAAACAATAATCTCTTTACAAATAAAACAAATCTTTATTAAAGCAAAGATCTCTTTATTCTATAAGTACATTGCAAATAAAAGACAGATTAGAGACAACGTTGGCCCTCTCCGGAAGCTAGCAGAGCTAGCTACCCTGGATTTGGAGAAGGCTGAGGTTCTGAATGACTTCTTTGCCTCAGTCTTCACTGGGAAAGGCTCTGACTGCACCACTTCCATGTCTTGGAAGGCAGATGCAGGGACTGTGAGAATGAAGACCCTAGGCCCACTGTAGGAGAGGATATGGTTCAACACCATCTTAAGAACCTGAACGTACACAAGTCCATGGGACCTGATGAAATCCATCTGCGGGTCCTGAAGGAGCTGGCAAATGAAGTTGCTAAGCCACTGGCCATCATATTTGAAAAATCATGGCAGTCAGGTGAAGTTCCCGACGACTGGAAAAAGGGAAATATAACCCCCATTTTCAAGAAGGGGAAAATGGAAGACCCAGGGAATTACAGACCAGTCAGTCTCACCTCTGTGCCTGGCAAAATCTTGGAGCACATTCTCCTGGAAGGCATGCTAAGGCACATGAGAAACAACAAGGTGCTTGGTGACAGCCAGCATGGCTTCACTAAGGGGAAATCCTGCCTGACCAATTTGGTGGCCTTCTATGATGGGGCTATGGAACTGATGGACAGGTATAGAGCAGTTGATGTCATCTACCTGGACTTGTGCAAAGTGTTTGACACTGTCCCACACAACATCCTCCTCTCTAAATTGGAGAGATATCAATTTGATGGATGGACCACTTGGGTGATGAAGAACTGGCTGGATGGCCGCACACAAAGAGTTGTGATCAATGGCTCAATATTCGGCTGGAGACCAGTAACGAGTGGTGTCCCTCAGGGATCGGTGTTGGCACTGGTCTTATTCAACATGTTTGTTGATGACATGGACAGTGGGATTGAGTGTGCCCTCAGCAAGTTTGCCAATGACACCAAGCTGTGTGGTTTGGTTGATACACTGGAGGGAAGGAATGCCATCCAGAGGGACCTTGACATGCTTGTGAGGTGGGCCGATGCCAGCCTTATGAAGTTCAACCATGACAAGTGCAAGGTCCTACACCTGGGTCAGAGCAATCCCAGGCACAGCTACAGATTGGGCAAAGAAGAGATTCAGAGCAGCCCTGCGGAGAAGGACTTGGGGGTGTTGGTCAATGAGAAACCGAACATGAGCTGGCAGTGTGCGCTCACAGCCCAGAAGGGCAACCGTATCCTGGGCTGCATCAAAAGGAGCATGACCAGCAGGTTAAAGGAAATGACCCTGCCCCCCTACTTCGATCTTGTGAGACCTCACCTGGAGTATTGTGCGCAGTTCTGGTGTCCTCAGCATAAAAAGGACATGGAACTGTTGGAACAAGTCCAGAGGAGGGCCACGAGGATGATCAGGGGACTGGAGCACCTCCTTTATGAAGACAGGCTGAGAAAGTTGGGGCTGTTCAGCCTGGAGAAGAGGAGGCTGCATGGAGACCTCATAGCAGCCTTCCAGTATCTGAAGGGGGCCTATAAGGATGCTGGGGAGGGACTCTTCCTTAGAGACTGTAGTGATAGGAGAACGGGTAACGGGTTCAAACTTAAAGAAGGGAAATTTAGACTGGATATAAGGGAGAAGTTTTTTACTGTAAGGGTGGTGAGGCACTGGAATGGGTTGCCCAGGGAAGTTGTGAATGCTCCATCTGTGGCGGTGTTCAAGGCTAGGTTGGGCAGAGCCTTGGGTGACATTTTTTAGTGTGAGGTGTCCCTGTCCATGGCGGGGGGGGGGGGGGGGGGGGGGTGGTGTTGGAACTAGATGATCTTAATGTCCTTTCCAACCCTAACTATGCTATGATTCAATAATAAACCTATCAGTTACTGGAATTCAGGATGAAGATTCCCCAGAACTGTGACATTGTCTTTAAAATAATGCAATTTCTCTTCAAGATTCCAAGCCTTTTTGAAACATACCAGTATTTCTTTTCACTTAGGGGAGTGAGAAGTGTACTTTTTAAAGGAAAAGTTGAGATTCTCAATTGTCACAGACTTTAGGATTCACAGATTTAACAGATCAGCTAACCTGCTGTATTCAAGAGTTCCTAGTAGCTTCTGTAGATATGCCATTAGCTATGATACTCTCAGTAGTTTGGAGAATGAGAGATTTCAGTCACATTTATTTTTAGAGTCCTGCACCAACAACATAATGATATAATAATCTTTGGATTCTCTTTCAGAGACTGTTTGGCTTGTGTCTTTTCAGATGTTGAAAGCATCCCCAAGATGGCACTATGCCATAGAAGTATTTATTAAAGGAAAAGACACCAAAGTTAAAATTAAATTGTGGAAAACAAAAACAATGACAACATTTTGTAGTGTTGATAAAAATAGAATGGAATGTGCATATTTAAACCAGGGCATACACTGCTAAAGCATTGCTAATGTCATTCAATTAACATAAATCATCAAGAGGTATTTTTACTTAGAATTTTTTTGCTGAATGTAGCTTAGGAAGACTTTTTATTATAATGAATATTGAAACTATATGTCACTTTAATGAAGGCTCCTGGCAGTGCCACTCACATTCCTTTAGGTCATCATTGTAATAGACCAACCTATGTTAACTACTAATTTGATCAAAAATACATCTTTCTGGACAATGTCACACCATATATGTGGCTAGTTAGCCAATTTCTTCAAAGTGGATAAATTATCTCCTGAAGTTAGTTATGAATCATTTAAAATCTGATTATGGTCTGTATGAAGGCATTCTTTCCGTTAAAATGATTGCTACATCATGTATCCCACCAAAAATGTGTTTATAAATTTCTGTGATCTATTTTTAGTTTTTGACTGGTCACAAAATGACAAGCATATGGATTCAAATGTGTCCTTCAAAACTGAAAAGTGATATGTAAAGACTTTAACAAGTGTGACAAAATGATTAATGTCTACCCAGAATTGCTTATTACTAGAACAGTAAGCTGATGAAGCTTTAAGAACAGGAGATACATTCACAAATGTAGATAATAAAAATGGGCATAAAGATACACGAATATATCTTTATTGTGAATGCTCCATCCCTGTTGTTCAAGGCCAGGTTGGACAGAGCCTTGGGTGACATGGTTTAGTGCAAGGTATCCCTGCCCATGGCAGAGGTGCTGGAACTAGATGATCTTAAGGTCCTTTCCAGCCCTAAGTTTTCTATGACTCTATAATTCTAAGATGCAGATGAGCAAGGTGAGGACTGCCACCTTCTCCATGAAACAAAAGCAGAAACACGTCTCTCTGCTTATTCATTACAACCTGTTCAATGAGCTACTGAAGCAAGCATGCAATTTCATTGCTTTCATTCAGAGAAATACCTACCCATTTATGATAAGATACTAAGCGGGGGAAGAATGGTTAAGTATTTAATTATGTTTCTTAAGCCTTGAGTGTTCTCCTTCCCCAGAAACATCTAGAATTTCCCTAGGAAACAACACACGATCAACATTCTTACAACAACATACTTTAATATTGAGCAGTTACCTGTAAAAATAAGAAACCCAGGACACCAGGTAAGATGTTGTTTATATAAAATATGAACTTCAGTGAAACAGAAATATCTGTTGAGCTTTCTAGCTGGTGGGATCACAGCAGGAAAGCACAGCACATCTTGTGTTTTGCTGTGTCCTTCTCTTACTGGTATTCGTGATGCCAAGCTTGACAAGTTTTGTGTACTGTCAGTGTTTAGTGCAAGAGGGAAATAAAATCTTTCTGAGTCTTAGCAAGAGTTTTGAAGCTACAGTTCTCAATGTAAGTGTGACTCCTGAAATGAGATCCAAATACATTGCTGGTATTCTTTAAGTATATAGCTATCATACAAGAGAAGGAGCTGCAAGCTGACACAGCACTATTGAGGTAGTTTCTCCTCTTTCCTGGATTTTACTTCAGGAAAACCTAACAACAAGATAACTGTTCACTACAGAAAGTAATAAGACATCACATAGAATTTGAATTATTCACTCAGGGAAAGGCTTTGTGATAAATACAGACAAGCAGAAAAAAAGATCAGTATGTCACCGTAAATGCCTCAGTGGTAATCTGTGCTCAGTGATACTCCAGTGATTTGTCCCAAACACATTTTATTTGCTTATCTGAAGGATGAACTAAAAAAAAAATCTAAGATAGTAAAACACAGCAACATAGTTTCTCACTTTGAGTATTGGTATTGTTCTAGGTAAAATGGAAAGACAAGGGAAGGGTTTATGCTACCGGTGTTTTTACTTCACAGGATTATCTAAATTTCAGTTTGGTACTGAAATTCACACAATGAAAGACAGCCAAAAGGAAGTCTATAAAGCAGTCTAGAGAAAAACCAATATATATCTAGCCCAGGGCCAAGTAAGAAACCACAAAGTCTACATGTCATAGAAAGCCCAAGAGTGGGTTTTAAGTGTATTATTTTTCTTACAAGTACCTGTATCAAACTTGTGAATCTGAATTTTACCATAAAGTTGATTCATCTTGAAAGAAAGAAAAAATCAGATTATTCACTATTTAAATTTACACTCATTATGGAATGTAAAGCTTTATAATTTGCATGACACTTCAATCAACATATTATTGTATAGATTAAGCTAAAAAGTCACACAAGTAGTTCCAGAAATTTAGCAGCTTATTCTCAAATAAAGACTCAAACCAGGCTTTTATCAATAAAAAATATTCATCAGCTTTTGTTAGCTTTTGCTGCTTCTGGGAATCATGACCCTGCCCTGCCTGAATATTGTCAGAACTGTATTTGATAACTTTATTTTTTATTTTAATTTCATTTTTATTTTATTTTTATTTCTTTTTTTAAAGAGCTTCCACAATATCAGTAAAGCCAGTGGTTTCTCCCTCCTGATTTGAAAGTCTTATTTATTTTCTTTTCAACATGTCTTTGCAGATTGTGTGTTGTAATGAGTAGGTTTGAAACTTTGACACTGATGGGTAAAATGTGTCAAACAGTTCGTGTGCTTGTACTGCTGACATGACGTGCCATAATGGAAAAATACTAAAATGACAAATAATATTTTGAATGAAGTTTTACATTCTCAGATGAAATCCTTTTAACTATGTCCTGGGTTCAGCAGTAGCAGTCATTTTTCTCCTTCTTAGTAGCTGGCGCAGTGCTGTGTTTTTTGACTTTCAGCCGGAGAACAGCACTGATAACACTGATGTTTTTAGTTGTTGCTCAGTAATGTTTATTCTGACCAAGGACATTCTGAGCCCCTCTGCCAGGGAGGAGAGGAAGTCAGGAGGAAACAGAGACAGGGCACCTGATCCAAACTAACCAAAAAGGTGTTCCATACCACAGCACATCATGCCTGGTATATAAACTGAGGGCAGTTACCCAGAAGCACTAGATCACTGCTCGGGTTGGGCTGGGTGTTGGTCGGTGGGTGGTGAGCGGTTGTGTTCTCTTCCCTTCTTATTTCCCTTATCATTAATTAGCATTGGTGGCAGCAGCAGTGGTTTGTGTTATGCCTTAGTTACTGGACTGTTCTTATCTCAGCCTGTGGGAGTTACACTCTTTCGATTCTCTTCCCCAACCCTCCGGGAGCAGGGGGAGGAAGGGTGTGTGCGTGTGTTTTTTTAAACATGTGCAAGAGAAACAAATCTATTTCTCACACATTACTGCCGTAACTCACAGGTATGTGTGAAAGGAATACCTTTCTATTACAGTTGGAAAGGATGTGACCATCATTGGTGCAGTGGGATCTACAGAGGATGTGTAAGGGTGAAAGCAGAGCAGGACACAAAGACCTAATTCTGGAGTGTGCAAACACAGTGGAAGTGTGGGTAGGATCCTTTGTTTGGGGCAGCTGATGGATTCACAGCCCTGGAGAAGCTGGGGCTGCTTCATAAAGCAAAACATGAGGATAATGTGTATATTATGGGAAGCTGTGAAAAGATATGTTTCTTCTGGTATGTGACCTTATGCAAGGCATGAGATGACTGGTTTTTGGAAGGCAATGATGTGTGTGGAGCAAAGCATACAACCAGAGAATACATTTTTTCCCCCATCCCTTCTGTCTACCCCCATCACATGCAAATAGTAGAGTCCACAAGAAAATGATTTTTCTTTTCTTTTCTTTTTTTTTTTTTTTTTTTCTATAAGGGGGCAGCTGGACCTACTGTGCTCTGATGAGTGTATGTTTGGAGTGCAGACACCACCTGGAGTCATTTCTGTTGAGAGACCTGTCATGGTCACCATGCCTGAGATGAGTGTGCCACCAAGGCAACTCAAGGCAACTCAGTTGTGCTCTCTTCACCAAAGCTGCACCAGCTGCCTTGGCCCTGCATAGGAGCAGTTTACTATTCACAGGCAAAGAAGATCCAGTTGGTCTTCTCATGCCTTTTTGTATATGGAACTACAGATGTCATGGCCAAAGAAAGACGAGTGCTGGTGGTGAGGGCAGTTTTTAGGAAACAAAAAATTTCTGCCTATTACAGAAAGTGGTTGTCAAAGCTCAGGAAAGCACAGAACCTCTATGTGCTGAGGCTGTCCTTGATGCACAAGTATTACTTGAGGTGAGCAGTGACATCCTAGAGTATGGTCAGTGATACTTTTCCTGATTGTATCATGCCTGGAAATAAATAGTAAATAAGACTTGTGTTAAAGCTGTGCAGCTGGTTATGGTATGTCTCCCAACAGGCTCAGAGCCGTTGAGGATGTCTTGCAGGCTAAGCTGCCTATGGGTAAGATAGCTGGTATAAGATCCCTGTGGTGATCACAGTGATGTGCCTTGTCTAAGGTGTATGTACTAAGTGACTGAAGCAAATCTGCAGAGGGCTTGTGACAGCTGGATGGATTAGCCTACCTGCTCTCGGACAAAGATGGGGAGTCAGAAATTAGTGTTTTTGCTTCTTCTAGGGAATAGCACTTTCTGACAGAAGGAAGAAAGATAGCTTTCATGCTGCGCATAATATCCCAGAGCTGAGAATTTTACCACCATCAGTGATTGTTAATAATGTGTATACAGAGCAGATGAAATTTGCTCAGAAATTTGTTCTTACTAAATAACAGTTTACTCATGCCTTACCTAGCAGCACAGCATAGGCCCTAGGACAAGACAGGTGCTATTTCACAACTTGGTACTCTCAAGGATGCATATCCTCAGAACAGTGTGGATTTACCTGGGACTGCCTGGGGTTTTTTTAAAGTATGCATTAAGAATGAAAATTGGAAACTCCAGCCTGAATCCAGCTAATTAGTACAATCTCTGCAGTTCTGTCATTACTATCTTAAATCACTTATAAATGTCTGCTTTATTTGCTAGGCTATTTTTTATGTTTGTATGTGTAGTGTACTGGCTCTCTGTACAAGATATAAAAAGCAAATGAAATATTTTAAAAAGAGATGCTTTAATAGAGAACTGCAAGGAATAAGCATTTCTCATCTGGAAGCTTAATATTTTGCCTGTTTGCTTATTTATAAAAAGGGAAACAAAACAGAAGCAGTATATCCAGATAAAAAAGGGGCTAGGACATAAAGAACTGTTTGAGAAAACTGAGCCAATTAGTTGTAGGATATTCCTCATTATAGAACCACAGCTCTTCAGGTGACTTCAAAAAATGCTGGTGAGATTCTTCGTCTTCGTTAGGAGGTATAGGTTTCTTAACTAAGTAAACTGTCCACTGCAAGGTAGACAGTTTACTTAAAACCCCTGTTTGATATGTTTTTATGCCTCACAATTAGACCTGTTGATATCCATTGAAATGGTGACTATGTAAACTATCTCTTCAGGGGGGAATATGGTTTTTGTTATTGAACCTACATCAGATAAATTCTAAAATCCTCATGCAAAGAGCGCTCTACAAATAAATACACTGACACCATTCCCCACCCCCCAATATTTCCATGCATTTTCTTCAGAAAGTTGAGAAAGTGCTTATTAACTACGAATATTAGGATTTGGTTTCAGCTTATAACTGTATAACAAACATTGTAGAGTAATAATTTATTGATCCCATTTAATTGTCATGACAGAAAAAATATATAAAGGAAACAATGAATGTCAAAATAATGAAGGAATTGGGTTGCTCAGAAGAGCTAGGTTCATTACCGTTAATACTCTATGACACATTATCAGTTTTCAAAGAGAAGAAAAAGGATTTTTAGTCTTCTAATGCATTTCCAGGTGTTGCATGTCTTAGAACATATTAGCTACATGCTGCTTTAGGCTTTTGTAATTTATTTCTCCACAGATTTTATTAGGGAAGCCATTTTTAGTTTCAACATTTGTTAAAATAAAAAGTCTTCCTAAGCTACATTCAGCAAAAAAATTCTAAGTAAAAATACCTCTTGATGATTTATGTTAATTGAATGACATTAGCATTGCTTTAGCAGTGTATGCCCTGGTTTAAATATGCACATTCCATTCTATTTTTATCAACACTACAAAATGTTGTCATTGTTTTTATTTTCCACAATTTAATTTTAACTTTGGTGTCTTTTCCTTTAATAAATACTTCTATGGCATAGTGCCATCTTGGGGATGCTTTCAACATCTGAAAAGACACAAGCCAAACAGTCTCTGAAAGAGAATCCAAAGATTATTATTTCATTATGTTGTTGGTGCAGGACTCTAAAAATAAATGTGACTGAAATCTCTCATTCTCCAAACTACTGAGAGTATCATAGCTAATGGCATATCTACAGAAACTACTAGGATCTTGAATACAGCAGGTTAGCTGATCTGTTAAATCTGTGAATCCTAAAGTCTGTGACAATTAAGAATCTCAACTTTTCCTTTAAAAAGTACACTTCTCACTCCCCTAAGTGAAAAGAAATACTGGTATGTTTCAAAAAGGCTTGGAATCTTGAAGAGAAATTGCATTATTTTAAAGACAATGTCACAGTTCTGGGGAATCTTCATCCTGAATTCCAGTAACTGGTAGGTTTATAAAGAGATCTTTGCTTTAGTAAAGATTTGCTTTATTTCTAAAGAGACTACTGTTTTAGTCACATTCTTGACATTTTTACCTTGACCTTTATGAGCAGTTGGCAGAAGCTCTGAGCACAATTTGTATTTTCAGGACTCTGCCTCACTTCCTCCTTCATTCCCCAAAGCAAGCAAAACCAGCCAAGTCTGCTGACTGAGTGTAGGAGGTGCACGGCTATTGTTTTCCTCAAAAGCAGCTTTGGATAGCACCCTCTTACCTTCTCCAGCTGCAGCTGCTTCTTCTTCCTCTTAGGACCTCAGTTATGTGGACCTGTGGCAGAAATTGCTATGGTGGCTCTGTGATCACACCTGGGTTGCGGAAATGGAAGATAAGAGACAAGATGTTGTTGTGGTTTAATCCCAGACAGTATCTTAGTACTATGCATCTGCTTGCTCGCTCTCCACCTGCCCCAGTGGGATGAGAAGGAGAATTGGGAAAAGGTAAGAATCTGTGCGCTGAGATAAGAACAGTTTAATAACCAAAATAAAGTTCAACCAAGATAATTGCAATGTCGTACACCTGGGTTGGGGCAATCCCAGTAACACCTACAGATTAGGCAGGGAAAATATTCAAAGCAGCCCTGCAGAGAAGGACTTAGTGGTATTGGTTGATGAGAGACTGAACATGAGCTGGCAGTGAGCTCTCTCAGTCCAGAAAGCCAACTGCATCCTGGGCTGCATTAAAAGGAGAGTGAGCAGCAGGTCGAAGGAGGTGATCCTGCCCCTCTACTCTGCTCTCATAGGACCTCACTTGGAGTATTGTGAGCAGTTCTGATGTCCTCAACATGAAAAGGACATGGAACTGTTGGAGCAAGTCTAGAAGAGGGCCTGGAGAAGAGAAGGCTGCATGGAGACCTCACAGCAGCCTTCCAGTATCTGAAGGGGGCATACCAGGGTGCTGGAGAGGGACTCTTCATTAGGGACTGTAGTGATAGAAGAAGGGGTAATGGGTTCAAACTTAAACAGGGGAAATTTAGATTGGATATAAGGAGGAAGTTCTTTATTGTGAGAGTGGTGAGGCACTGGAACTGTTTGCCCAAGGAAGCTGTGAACGCTGCTTCCCTGGCAGTGTTCAAGGCCAGGTAGGGCAGAGACTTGGGTGACATGGTTTAGTTTATGTTATCCCTGCCCATGGCAGGTGTGCTGGAACTGGATGATCTTAAGGTCCTTTCCAACCCTAACTATTCTATGATTCTATGCTGAACTTCACATCCACCAACACCCCCAAGTCCTCCACAGGGCTTCTCCTTATCCAGTCTCTGCCCAGCTTCTACTTGTGCTTGTGATTGCCTTGACCCAGGTGCAGGACCTTGCACTTGGCCTTGTTGAACTTCATGAGGTTTGCACATATATTTTTGTCCTTGGGTGAAAAAACTCAAATAGCAAAAACATATCTCCAATGCTCAGAAAAAAATTTATATATCTAAAATATATATGTATATTTTTCTTGCATGACTTTATGAAGAATAAAAATGTAAACACCCACAAGTACCCAGGAGAGCCATGAGTTGACAATGTTGTTATTTATATTTACCTCATGTGTAAGAGCTCAGTTTCTGAATGAATATTCCACTGTGGCTTGTACACAACAACATTCCTCCATCTATCCTCCTATTTTTAGTTGGTTTTTTTTTCTTTTTTTCTTATCACAAAGGAAAACTGTCTCTTCAAGTTTCTAGAAAGGCCTGCCATCTTGAAAAGATCTATACATAGAGAAACAGTCTAACATACCACCCTGTGTAAATCCCATGTATTTGTTATTTTGGAAAGATATACTTCCTTGACTTCTGGAAGATGATCATGGCTCTGCTGTTCTGGGTGCATGGGCAAGGATCCACTGTGTTCTAGCTTCCAAAAAAGTTCAGAAGATCTATATTTACTTAGAGAGGATGTAGTCAGTAAATCTTAGAATCATTGAATTTTGCAGGTTGGAAAAGACCTTTAACGTCATCAAATCCAACCATTTACCCACCACTACCAAGTTCACCACTAAACCATGCCCCTAAGTGCCACGCTTCTTTTAAGTACCTCTAATGATGGTGACCCTGTTGACACTCCCCCCCCACCCCCACTTCTCTGAGAATAAAAAACTATCATTTTGAGTTCACTATGCCCACAGTGACTTACAATAACCATATCATCCACCTCAGATATTTTACAAGATTAATTTTTGCTACAGTAGAATTTGGAGCTAATTTTGAGAAGAGAGAGACTCTGCCACTCTGACTGAACAAGAAACCTATTCTGTAAAGCTCAGGCTATGTAGGATCAAATTACAGTATCAAATTCTGTGTTGTATAGAAACTCTGAGCTGGATTTATTAGAGCTTTTTTCAACACAAGCAGTTTTTGTGTTAAGCATGGAGTTCAGAGGACTAATGTACATGTTCTTCTCCATGGGTCTATTAAACTTCCACAAGCACTGGATATGTACTGAAATACAAAAATAGAAAATTTATTCACACTGAGATAATACTTGCGAAAGCCAGGGGTAGGCTGTAGTATGGATATGCATAAAGCATCTTAAAATCTTCTTGGGAAAGCAGTTTTCCTCATTTAGAATCGTGTTAGTTAACTACTAAAACTCATTTGCTTAATTTCTGGTTTTTACAAAGAATTTTCATAAGGTCATAAAACGTTTGAGTTTATAAGGCATTTATTTCCCCATATTGCACTATTTTTATCTGTGACAGAACTAACCTGATTTATACTGGGTTATGAAAAAAGTCTGTAGGGATAACCATAAATATCACAGGGTTAGGATGCTCATCTGTTATCATACTGGAACTTACTGTAACACGGTGAAGAATACAATTAATTCAAAAGCCTTTGACTGCTTTCTGTGCACTAGAGGCTTGAGTCTATTAAACCTACATAAGTATTGGTCATTTATTAGGAATGAATTTCATAATTGTACAAAGCCATTTTTTTTATAAATAGTGGAAAGTACCAGACCAGATTAATGACTGAAGAATTGCCTGCCAAATCTCTTATTTAATTAAAACTTTGTCTTTTTCACTCTAAAATGAGAAGAAAACTATCAGAAACTACTCAAAGGTTGTTTTTATGTTTTGCAAAAGTATGAGTTTATAGTTTTTTTTTATAGGCTTTACTAGTTTGAAAAAATGATAAAGTTTTTCTGCTTTATGTGTGCAGTACTTTCAAAAGTAGAGTATCTTCTGCAATAAAATTTAAGACTCAAATTCTACCACAGAAAAAATATCCATTTAATGATAAATAGATGGCCTATACATTAAAAAAATTCATTATTTTACACTTGTTAGGCCCTACCCAGTCAAGGGTTTCAGTATTCCAGCAGCTGTGCATAGGCATCTGAAAATGCAACACTCCCCTAACAATTTTAGGATGTAAATACATGTAAAATTGTGGAGGTAAGGTTATCCCCATTCCGTAGACAGCTATTGCACATGCAGGGTCTCAAGGGAAATTTTTAAAACAATTAAAACTGTATCTGCCTTCCAGACTGACAGAATGATAGGAAGATCATCTGGGTGTTGCTGCACACAGAGTGACAAAGAACAAGACCTGATTTTGGAATATACAGATTTCAGAGGAATGAGCCCAACATTATGAAAGTTTTCTGGTTTCTTAACAATTTTCCCTGGTCAACGGAGTGAAACTGAGGAACTTAATCTGCATTAAGCTGTTTCTTTATGGGAATTAAAAAAAAGTCATGTAGTTCCTTACTCACCTCTAGTTAAGCTTTATATTGTTTGAAAGAGCTGGAAGCTTGATCTCCCTTCATGTGGAAAGGTCTCTTTTAATAGGAAAGGACTGGAAAGGACTCCAGCATGTCATACAATCTAGACCCTTCTCAAAAGGGTTCCAGGCAGTGCCTTCTTCAGGTGTAGGCAGCTGCCCTGACTGAACAATGTTCCATCTGCTACACCATGACACAGAAGGATTCACAAGAGAACAGCAAGAAGTGACACCTCCCTCAGCAACAGAAGCAGAATGTTTTGATCATTTCTTCAACTGAAATCCAGTGTGCTAAAACTTACAATTCTTTTTTTTCCAATTCTTCTAATGAATCCCTGACAGCCATGGTGGTCCCAGGCAATCCATCCCCAGGAAGAAAGGTAATAAGGAGTGTTATTTATTTTTGTAGATCAGCATACTTTGACAAGGAAAATAAAGTGTTGATAAGATTTCCTAATGGCAGGAACTCCTTTTCAGGATGGCTACAAAACTGTTTCAAGTGTAAGATGACTTCACAAGTACAGAACAAAGAGCAGGTTTTCTCACATTTAACCTGATTCGTTTTGGTTTTTCTGCCCTCCTCCCTACAAAACAGCAAAACCCTGCAAATGTTCAGCTGGACCTCAGAAGTGCTTTGATAAATAATAGCTTGGTTTTCGTCCTGGTGGCTGAGTACAAGGATTTTTTTTTCAGTTCTAAGGGAAGCATGAAGCAAGGCGGGGAGTCAACACCTTATAGCTTAGGCATTTGAAGATCATGTCAATGTCTTTTCTTTTTTTTAAATGAGAGTCCTCAGCTACCTGTGAGGCTTATCTCAACTTGCCTTAGAACTGTTGCTTCTCAATAAGCTGTAATACTAGAAAAGCTATAGCTTTTAAACAGTGTTTCAGTAAAATTAATCTAGCTGCCATGCATTACTTCACTCATGTTACTACAGGATTAATTTTCCTTTGTTTCAATGAGCTACTAAGGTGACAGCTCTCCCCTTTCTCAATAGTAGACCAAGACTTACAACTACGCTGAGATCTTCTTGGGTACAAGCTACATCTATCTCCAATTCTGACAATGCAACACGCTCAGTGGAGCTCAGCACCAAATGAACTCTCTTTCAGAGATAGTATACAGTGATCTGATTGACAGGCATTTTCTAAAAACTAGATTATTTTCATTCTTTCATTTAAAATGGTACAACACAAGCTGAGGAAATGTATTGAGGGATTTCTTTAATTTATTTATTTTTTTTTTGGTATGTGTGTATTTCTCCTAAACCTTTATCTTTCCTGACAAGGTTTATTAAGCTGTTGTTAGCTTGGTGACTTCAGTCGATGGTTTAGGAGGTTCAGCCTGCACTGTTGAAGCATGTTCCTTGCCTTGAAGTCAGTGGCATTCTTGACTTAATTGTCTGCTCATCCTCTACTCACTGCTGAGCTTTGACTAGTATCTTTAAGGCTCTCTTATGCCCTTTGATCATCAAATCCCAGATTTTTAGTTTGACTCATTGCAAATGTTTGCAACCTACCAGGTGTCAAGCCAGAAGCATTTCTAATGACTTTTTGGTATTCATTCCATCAGGGAATTTACATATGCTACCTGTATTTGCCTTACATCTCCTTTCATTTAATTTCAGGCATTCAGACATATCATTCTGATATATCAGTGAACATCCTACAGGTAAATCGAGAGACTTCATTACACAAAACTCATAAACTGCTTTTTTCCTAACAGTTGTACTTGTTGCTGTGATTATCTTATTGCATTAGAGCACCTTTCACTCCTCCACATCTCCTCCCATTTTCAGAAAATCATACAGTCACTGAAAGGTCCTCTAATACAGTTCAGACCAGGTTACTTAAGGCTTTGTTCAGTCAGGGCTTGAAAACCTCCAAAGGTGGAGACAGCACAGATTCTCTGTACAATCTGTTCCACTGTTTGCCTGTCCTATTTTCATGCACCACACCTCTGAAAAAATCCCAAAGCTGCTGTTTGCAAGATGCACAGAAAAAGTAACAGATGAGCTGTGGAAAAATTCAAGGGCAAAGTAATCACCACGCAAATCCCACATATTTACATATGAAAATAGACAGGAAAGTTGTTAAGGACATCTACAGATGAAAACAGTCTCTGCTTCAGTGCCTTCCTCTTCTGCCCTTCCCAGAGATTTACCTTTTTACAACAGAAGATATTCTAGGGATGAATCAGCAGTCCCTATTTTCAAGTAGAATGAGAAGTCACAGGAAATGGTCTTAGGAGAGGGTCACAGTGCAACAGATGGGAGCTACAACACTCTAGAGAAACATGTTCACACCTGCACATCTAAACATGCTCATGTTGTCGCCTGCTCCTGAAATATGCTGTATATAACAACATACACACACTCTGATCTTCATAAAGTCAAGGAAAGTCATTTGTGGAGCCCACCCCCACTATTTTAAAATATATTATGTAGCACTTTTAAAAGATTCTGTGACTAAGCCAACCTTTAATTACTGCCTCCTGTCATCTTCACTTGTTTGCATTTTGCCTGACATTATTCCTCTGTGCATTATACTTTAAGAACAAGCATTATTAATAGAGAGTGGATAAATGGTTTTGAAAAATTGATAAAGGCTGAGTAAGCTCCCTATGCCTGTTTGCTCATTCATACATTGGATAATATATTGGCACCAATTCAACGTGTAGTTGCATGAATTTCACACGAGATGTAACAAAACCCGCATGCGGTATCAGAGATAATTATACAGCATGTCTGTTAGTGAAGTCTTCAGTGATATGATGCTGATATGTAATTCAGTAGCTTTCCATCCATGATAGACTCCATGTATTACTAGTATTTGACATACACTTTACAGTACTTAGTATCACAGACACGGAAACATTAATGCAATAACATTTTATTAGTATTAAAATATGTTTATATAAGGTAGTTCATAACTAAATAATGACTTGACATCAGTTGGTAATTAGTAGTTGGTAATTCTTAGAAGAATTTCAGTAGTAATACTTGTATAAATTCCAAATTTGCTCCTTAATGTTTTAAAAGTACAAAACCTTTAAGTTTCAGTGGGAAAAACTTAAACAGAATGAAATTAAAAAATTTACAAGCATCTTTGTATATACATAAATTTTATTTTTTTAAATATATATAAATATATCAGTATAATACATATTTTTTATCAATCTGGTTAATTTCCATTGGCAGAAATTGTGCTTTAAGGTATTTTATAGTTTCCAAGGATTATGAGTGATAAAAGTTGTTCCTAAGAAGAATGATTTAATATCCAGATGCGGGTGGAACTCAATTTGAAATAGGAAGTCATCCTCATCTCTTCTTTAGGTTTGTGGCAGAATTTTGGTAATACAGCCTTTCATCAACAAAGTGGTACATGATTTATTATATGTAGAGTACAGTAAATATCACTGTGATTTCTGAGTTAGAATATACACTATATTAACACTGTAAGATTAATAGACACAGCTTAGATTTTGAAAACTAGGTATACAAGGAATAACTGCTTTCTGAAAATTTCACATTAATTATATATTTGCCTTTCTATAAATATTTGTAATAAACAGTTGCAGTTTTGAAAAGTGGAAAACTGAGCCTAAAATGTGATTGGAGAACTGTTTTGACTTGTCTGCTAAGAATGTTAATAGTTACATTAAAAGCATATCACACTTAGAAATGCTGAGAAATACAACAGAGCTTGGACTACATGATCTGAAATAGTGTAATAAATTAATACCAACTGATGATACCTTGTCTAAGGCAGCTGTAAGCTATCTTACTCCATTGCATACCTGATGTTTTCTAAAGTAAAAATATGCATAAACCTTCACTGAAAAGATAAACAAAAATATGTGTGTGTGTTATTTTCATTTTCATATACCAGACAAAACAACTTTGTTCATCACAGAAGTTTGTTTTCAAAAGAATATAGGTTTTCTTTCCCCAGCCAAAAAGAAATCTTTGCTCAGGCTCACAGTTCACATGCCACCTACATTCAGAAAAGCACATAAGCTAGGTTCATATACTTTTAGGAAACTTTTTAAAAGGGCTAGAAAGAGCTCCTGAATGGTAGCCTTCATGGTTTTGCATCTCTCTTTCTCTCCCTTTCTTTGGCAAGTTCACTCTTGTGTCACACTCTCTTACTTTCTCATATTTTGATTGATTGTTAAGTCTTTTATGCATGGAGACATAATAGTACAAATGGGCACATGCTGAGTAGTTAAAAAAAACAGACTGAAGTTATCAGAGAAAGCTTCCTAACAAAGAGATTTTAACTGCCAAATCATTTCCCAAGGGAAGTAATAGAAGTCTGGTACTAAAGCTATCGGAAACTAGCCGTGGCAAAGTCCTGGCACACATAATTTAAGGAAGACTCCTGCACTGGCTTCCAAGGGATCACTGGATTTTATATTAAATAATGACATTCTGTGGATAGCTAGGACACACTTTAGTAGCATTAACTAAGGAAAACGGACTTCTCTTTTGAATAGAGATGAAAATTTAACCCATACTGTGGCATTGTGTAGAGAAGATGAAGAAATGTATTAATGATTTTAAAGTCTCCTGATATTTTGGAGGTTCAAAGTTAGCATTGCATTACAGTGAGCAAGACAGCTGACATGTCTTTTCACTCTGCAAATTCTCTGAATACATATTGTATATATACATGTGCTGTATACTATACACAGGCATACATCATACATACACATATAAAATGTCAGATTACCATGCAGCCAGAGTCTACGGAAGTTAATGGGGGCTTCTTGTTATGGAATTTTACATGTTGAAATACTCCTTTTAAACCTCTTTGTTGAGCCAAATGATTTGTAAAAATCTCTCAGGGTTGGTAGTTTTAGCTATACCATCTAATATATATAATGATAATGTTTTAGCTTGTCTCAGAAGAGAAAAAAAGACAAAACCCTTTTGTTCCATCTGTTAAATAAACCCCCAAAACTCCAGCTGGCTAGAGTTTACACTGAAACTAGGAGAGAAAACTTTGATTTCTGCATTGTTAAGAAGTAATTAACTGTTATCCCAGCTTTCTGTCTCTAAAAATGTGCAGTGGATTATTCTTGGCAAACCTTATTTAAAATGTTAATTCAGTTTTGCGTTATACAATCATAGAATAGTTAGGGTTGGAAAGGACCTCAAGATCATCTAGTTCCAACCCCCCTGCCATAGGCAGGGACACCTCACACTAAACCATGCCACCCAAGGCTTCATCCAACCTGGCCTTGAACACTGCCAGGGATGGAGCACTCACAACCTCCCTGGGCAACCGATTCCAGTGTCTCACCACCCTAACAGGAAAGAATTTCCTCCTTATATCCAATCTAAACTTCCCCTGTTTAAGTTTTAACCCGTTACCCCTTGTCCTGTTTGTTAGTTTGTTGGTTTTTTTAAGTCAGGAAAGAAAAGATGAGGTGGTCTAGTTAATCCAAGTGACACCCAGCTCGTATTTATATTTTATTTTCATAAGTAGGTAACAGATTTCACCAAAACAAAAAGAGAGAAAATATTTGATCCTAATGACATCTAGGATGTGGCAATATTTTCTTGGATTGTGGTACCTAACCAAGATAGATAATGCTATGCTACCTTCTAATGGAAAAGTGCAGAAAAGTAAAAGGCAATTGGAAAAAAAAATCAAGGAGTGATGAATTTAAGTCCCTTTAAAATATGGATAATTCTCTAAGCAGCTCCTTAAGAGGAAAGATCATGTTTTCTGCTGCACTGACAATGAAAGCTAATTCTAGGAGATTATATTTTAGGAAATCATTAATCACAAAGTTCAATATCTTTAACTGTATAGTAAACAAAAAAAAAGAGACGAACAACCCAGATCTGTCACTGCTTGGTTGCTTTGGAACACTGCTGTTTTTTCTTTCCCCTTATGAGAGATTAACTTTTTTTTTCAGATGTTTATTATGAACCCAGGACATCTGTGATCAATGAGAAGCATACAAATGTAAGGGTATTTCAACAGATTTTCCCCCAGTGCAAGACTGGTAAGCTGAATCCGCATCAAATATACTTTTACAAGACAACTGTAGCACATCATTAGCAGATAAAAGGGAATGGGAATATATATACACTTTCTGTTATAATGAAGGACTACTTGACCTATCCCAGTAATACATTTAAGTGTTGATAAGTGGATGAACATCCATAAAATGTCACAGCTACAGGAATGAACCTTAATAGAAAAGATACAAGAAAGAAGACAGACTGAATGAAATGAAATGAAAAGGTGTGCTATTTGTCTCAATGACTGTACTGAGATGATTTGTGCTAAAATATAACAGGATGAAATAAGAAATTAATGGAATGATTTAATGTGTCTGAATGGAGGCCCAACTGATGCACTCAACCTGTGTAATTGTTGTGATGCCTGTTTTCTCAACCTGTGCAATTGCAAGCCTATAATCTTACTGGGATCATGGGGATGTGGTGGGATGGCTCCTAGACCGGAGTATTGCAGTGGAGGGATTCAGGTTCTTGAGGAAACACAGGATGGGAAACGGAGGAAAGGGAGTTGTCTTTGCTGTGAGAGAGCAGCTGAAGTGCATGGAGCTCTGCCTGGGGATGGATGAGGAGTCAACTGACAATTTATGGGTTAGATTTAAAGTGAGGACATGCAAAGTTGACATTATAGTGACCGTCTGCTACAAGCTGTCTGACCAGGAAGGCCAAGTGTTGAGGCTCTCTACAGACAGGTAGGAGCAGCCTTGTGTTCGTAGGTCCTGGTCCATGTGGGGGACTTCAACTATCCTGATATTTACAGGAGGGACATCAGAGCAAACATAAACAATCAAAGAGGTTACTGGTGTGCACCAAAGACAACTTCCTCACCCAAGTGACAGAGGAGACAACAAGGACACATGCTCTGTGGGACCTTGTACTCACCAAGAGTGAGGGCCTTGTTGGGGTCATGAAAGTCAAAGGCAGCACTGACTGCTGGTGGAGTTCAGGATTGTGTAGAAAGGGAGGAAGGTAAAAAGCAAAGTCACAGCTCTGGACTTCTGGGACTTTAACATCTTCAAAAATCTTGGAAAAGTCTTGTGGGGCCCTGAGGGGTCCAAGAAAGCTGGTTGATATTCAAGGATCACCTAGCTCAAGCTCAAGTTCAGTCCATCCCACCAAGTCGGAAGTGAGCAAAAATGCCAGCAGGCCTGCATGGATGAACAAGGAGATCCCGGCCAAACTCAAACACAACATGGAAGCATACAGAAGGTAAAAGCAAGGATGGGTAACCTGGGAGAAATACAGAGGTATTACCTGATTATCCAGGGACACAGTTAGGAAAACCAAAACCCAAATGGAATTGAATTTGGTCGGGGATATCAAACACAAAAAGAGGGGGTTTCATAAACTTATAGATGAAGATATTTCCGTGGTTTGACTTATTTGCCCCTTGATTTGTTGGCAGTGAATGGCATGGTATGGGCTAATACTGAAACATATCTTGCAAATCTTACACAGTTCCAGTCCTCTTTGAAACAGAAAACCTCTGCCTTCAGTCACTTACCCATCTGTCCATTTTATTTATGACTAGTAGCTGTAATAGAAACAGCAAAGTCTTCAACACTTCTAAGCAAACCACTTCCATGCACAGAAAAGGAGCAGCTACTGCTTTGCACAGAAAATATGTGGATTTTGCCCCATTTAGAGAAGGGTAGAGTGTTCTATTTTCTGGCCATATTCAAGAGCAAAAATGGTGTGAGCCCAGGATCTAGGTAGAAGGATAAGAAGTAGTTCAGTACACTTGTATAGATGAGGGCTGTAGATTGCAAAAGTGACAGGGAAGATGGCAGCAAATGTATGTTGAGAATAAAGGCAAAAGCATTGTAACAACAGGTCTAGGAGTGCTAGCAACTTACATGCACAGTACAAGGATTAAGGACATTTAAAAGTGAGATACCATAGGTCTTCATAGAATCATAGAATAGTTAGGGTTGCAAAGGACCTTAAGATCATCTAGTTCCAACCCCCCTGCCATGGGCAGGGACACCTCACACTAAACAATGTCACCCAAGGCTTTGTCCAACCTGGCCTAGAACACCGCCACAGATGGAGCATTCACAGCTTCCTGGGGCAACTCATTCCAGTGCCTCATCACCATTATAGTAAAGAGCTTCTTCCTTATATCCAATCTAAACTTCCCCTCTTTAAGTTTGAACCCATTACCCCTTGTCCTATCACTACAGTCCCTGATGAAGAGTCCCTCCCCAGCATCCTTATAGGCCCCCTTCAGATACTGGAAAGTTGCTATGAGGTCTCCATGCAGCCTTCTCTTCTCCAAACTGAACAGCCTCAACTTTCTCAGCCTGTCTTCATAAAGGAGGTGCTCCAGACCCCTGATCATCCTCGTGGCCCTCCTCTGGACTTGTTCCAACAGTTCCATGTCCATTTTATGTTGAGGACACCAGAACCATACATAATACTCCAGCTGAGGTCTCACTATCTCATTATTCTTAGTGTCCAATAATTTTTCAACATTTTGGTTGGAAATTGTGCTTTACATAACCCCAGCGTCTCTGTAGGTTTTCTGTACTCATGTCTCCATAATCTTATACTCCTGCAGCTGAAATGCAGTAGCCAGAGGCTTTTCAAAACCTTCCATTAAATGCATAAATGCTGTAATATTTACAAAGGGAAAAGTGGTTTGAAGATGTATATTTTTAAACTATATGGATGTTTTCTGTAGCATAGAAAAGGTAGACAAATGTGAAGTTTAAGCAAAACACAGAAATGGTGGAATACATATTGGAAGTCTTTAATCCTATTCTCCTATAAATTGTTTATGATAGTCCAGTACCAGAAACAAAACGTACTAGAGAAATCTCAAGACATCAAATACCCAGTGAAAATCAGACTAGTCTGGCTTTTTTTTATAAACCACAAGGAACACGAGGCTAAATGCCTAAATTAGCTACAGCTACTCAAAGCATTGGCTAATTCCAGTCAGCTGTGGGTGATTTTTAATTTACAGCATATCTAAATCTGAGCAATTCTTGGAAAGCCCTAATTCTTCAGTTATTCTTCAATTCTCTTTTTGGAAAATCAAACTTTAAAGTTCATACAAAAGATGCCAGCTTACAAAAATCAAAAATTTAAAATTAAGGATTTTTTAATTTTTAGTTCTTCATAGTTAATTGTTTTTTTCAAGTTCTGTATAATTTATAATAACAGCAATCAGAAACAGCCGAAATGCAGTTTTGTGATTAGGAAAACAATGATATATTGACAGATCTGCATGTTTATTTATGGTTCTGTTTGTAACAGTCAGACACACCCAAAAATATCTACCAAAATTAAATACTGGGCTTTTTTCCAAGAGAAAAATAAAGAATGAAGTGTCATACTCTAAGTAAATGTTAAAAGTGGCAGCCTATTTCCCTTAAACACTAAGTTCATACAAATTATAGATATTATTTGATTTTTCTGAATATAGAAAAGTGTACCTCTTTCGCACTTGAATAAGTATTTTTAGTAAAACACAAGACAACACAGTGAGAAATGAGTACTTCCTTTAGACACTTTTAAAATACTTCTGTCCGCTTCTTTCACAATCAACATATTCTTTCATCTGAGTGCAGAAAAAGTAAAAATGTTGCTAATTAAATCCTTTTAAGTAAAGAAAACAACAGTCAAAGTTAATGAAAGATTTCTCACAGAAACAGAAACGTTATCAAACTTTGCCAGAATTAGTTCAAATACAGCTGAAGTTTACAGCTAACTACTGATTAGTATTGTTTGATGAATTTAGTCTATATGGGCTTTGATGCAGCAAGATGAAGCCAAGAAGCATGATAATCTGTGAGTTCTAATCTCACCTAGAGCAAATAGTCCATACTCTGACATGTACTCCCTGGCTCTGCTCAAATCTCTTTTGGTGTGCTTTGGATATACAAACCCCAGATCTCCACAGTCTATTGTGCCCTTAGACATAGTTCAACTTACATCACCAAATTACCCTCAGAGCTAGTGTTCTCTTTTCCTGTTGTTACTATGTCAGGCTCTGTGTTAATTTTAGGTAGCAAAAGGAAGTCACCAACAGCAAAGGGTAGATACTGGTGAGCAAGAGATTGCTGAAAAATCTGTATTACTATTAGATAGAAACTCCTAATGTTTTAGTACTTGGGTACTTTTCTAAAAGATTTCAGTGGGGCATGAAAGGCTGAACAGGCCTAGAAATCCAGCACACCCATTACCCATGAAGAAGTAGAGTCTTTGGTTTAAAGTGCAGTGTCATGTGTTGCCAGGCTTACTTTGAGTATTTACTGAATTGCCTTGGGGTCTTTTCTCCTTTTAAGAATATATAGAGAGAAATTCTCTAATCAGTTTCTGCTGCATTTGAACCACTTAACAGATGCACAGACTGTGCTGGCTCCAGATTTTATCATTAATTCTCCCTCTCCCCGAAAGAGAGGACAAGCACCTTATTTCAGCCTGCATTAGTGACCAAGCCACGGTCATTACTTGTCCCAGTTTGTCAGCAATCCAGATTCCCTTCTGACTTGCTACTCTTCCCATTTAGTTTTTGGATGAGTTTCCTTCACTTTTCTAATTCATAATGAATTATGCTGACAGTAGTATATATATGTTAACAAAATAATGCATACGGGAATTAGAGGTAATCTATATGCCAAATTGTGGCTATAATTCTTCAGTGCTGCATACTAGATGATATTCAGTCTCTTCTCCAGCCATTTAATACACTGTTTGATTTACTTTTATTCACTGTTTTGGATACAGAAAAAAGCATCTTAAATGGAAGGTGGATAGAAAAAGCAATTGCAAATGTTTTATAATTTAAATAATGTACTATTCAGCCTCTAACACATCTGTTGCAACAGAAAAGAATTAATTTCTATTTTTTGCTAAAGGTAATTTTAGCTCCTGCAAGTTTATTTTCATGTGGTTATATACTATGTTTTATAAGATGGCATTTATTTAGGGAACTCAGGGCATGTAAGCTAGATATGACTGTGCAATAAAGATTCTCCAAGTGGTAAGAAGACAAGATTTACTAAAATCTCAAATATGCATTCTCTAGCAACAACAAATGTAGCAATGATGAGCAGCACTGACATATATTGATCTACAAAAAATATTTGCACCTTAGTTCTCTATGGGAGCTAACAACTGATAAAGTCCATACATGTCAAGATGAAAATAAGCCATCATATGCACTTGTTGTAGTCAGCATGCAACATTCATATCCCTTTAATTAGATCAAATTCTTTTTAGGAAAATCATTTTTCTGCATAGAAATTACATAAACTTATTAGAGTGGTAGTGCTAATACTCTAGCTCTGAGTCTTTTTGTGGTCACACTTCAAAAGGGAAAAACACTCTGCCAGGGTGAAAAGCTCAATAAGGAGAGGCAAGTGAAACGCTAAACGGCCGTGGTTCAGTCTTAATTGTTTCCAGCCACAAATACTTAAACATAATACCTAATGGGTGACTAAAGGGCTGACTTAGCTCTTGCACTAAGAGAAAACAGAATTACCAATAAGGGATAAGAAGTCATTTGACCATTTATTCCCTCTTGCATGGACACATACATACCATCAGAGATTTTCAGGCAATCAGGCAGCAATTCCTTGAATACCTTTAATCTCTGTCTATAATCCTGAAGTAAAGCACTAGATCAATTTTAAAAACTCAAATATGGATCTAAACTTTCTATTTCAAGTATATTATTAGGTTAACATGCTCATATTTTAAAAATTCCTTACAAACCCTATCAGACTAATCTATCTGAGGTAAAATAATCAAAACAGATCCAAAAGAACTGTTATATTGCACAATAGGTTGACATATTCTTATTAAAAGCAGTTACAATTTTCTCAAAGGAAAATTTATATTTTAAGCAATGGAATAGGGAAATATTATAAAGTTTTAAATAGAATTACTGGATGTCTTGTGACTTGGAGTTTTTTTAAACTACAATGAAAATGACATCTAAAAATAAATCAATATTCCAATCTCTCTGTCATTTTCCATTATCTTTAATATAGCCAACTGAAATCATAACTTATGTAAAAATTTTGAAGTAGAATAGATAATAAAATATATCTTCCAATTGAATAAGGGCCTAAGCTATAAAGCCAGCATCTACATTGGGATCTTCATGCAGCCGTTGAAACCTATGCTATTTTTTGTTTTACTTTTGAAGTCAGAGGTAGCTACAAAGTCATAAGCTTTATACATCATATGAGCACATCTAATCTGACAAATACGAACAATCTTGTAATTTTAATTAGACCACTGGTAAGATGGGTGTTAAACGACAAGTAATTATTTACTGTGTCAAAGTCTGCCTTCAGTTTAAATACATAATCTCAGGTTTGGAAAACGTTAGGATCCATACATCTGGTCTTGAGCCATTCCTTTTTTAACAGAGTTCAAAACTTGATCCAACAAAAACCAGTTCCTGGTTTTATTGGATTCCACCTAAAATACAATAATAAACAAAGGTTAAAAAAAAAAGTTCAAAAGCGAATGTCCACAATACAAATGATCACAAAATTGCTTGTGACAATAATTGCTTGTAATAATTAGCAGACACAGTGGTCATCCTGAGCAAATTACTATGATTTGCTTTACAATCTCACAATCACAGTTTAATCTTATTACAGGTTTGGGTTTTTTCAATATTCACATCTATTGTTTTATGATCATATATTGCTAAGCTACATTTGGGAATTCAGTAAATTCCTTCTGTTTAGAACAAGACTGACATCTCTGCTGTAACCTGCTTATTAATGTATTTTTTGGTACTGCATCAGTCTCATGATCACTGCATATTTTTGTCTCAGGACTTTTCTTAACAAAGGAAATAATAGCAAAGATATTTAATTGACTTAGTAATTATTTATCTTCATCATTATATTGTGGAAATGATCTCTAGTGCTCTGTTTCTTAAATGTGACTTAGAAACTGTAGACCTTTGTAACACTTCTTAGTGTGAAAAAAAAGGGAAGTAATTTTAAAAGCATAAATATATTTAAATACACCACAGACTGGGGAAGTTATGGCTTATACATCTTAAAGAATTCTTCATGAGCTAACAAGCCAATGAAATTTTCTAAAGAAGTGCCTAAACTATTTGTGTGTCTCATATAAAGGCTTTGGAAGTCATGGTATTTTGTGCATCATAAAAAATGTTTTTTCTATATCTAATACAAACTTACTGTCTTTCAGTTTAAAGCCACTGCCCCATATCCTGTCACTACAAACCTTAGTAAAGAGTTTCTCACCATCTTTCTTGTAAGAACTCTTTATATGTAGAAAGACCACATTAACGGCTCCCTAGAGCTTTCTGTTCTCCAGGCTGAACAACCAGTTTTTTAAGCCTTTCTTCCTAAGGAATCCTTGGACCATTTTCATGGCCTTTCTCTGGAACAGTTACAACAGGTCCATGTTTTTCTTGTACTGCAGACCCCAGAGCTGCATGCAATTCTACAGGTGGGGTCTCAGGAGAGTAGAATAGAGGGAGAAAATCACCTCCCTCAATCTGCTAGCCACACTTCTGATGCAGGACAGGATGGAATTATGCTTTCTGGACTGGAAGTGCACATTTGTCTCACGAGACCTCACTTGGAGCATTGTGTATGGTTCTGGCGTCCTCAACATAAAAAAGACCTGGAACTGCGGAAACAAGTCCAGAGGAGGGCCACAAGGATGATCAGGAACTGGAGCACCTCCCGTATGAAGACAGGCTGAGAAAGTTGGCGATGGTCAGCCTGGAGAAGAGAAGGCTGCATGGAGACCCCTTAGCAGCCTTCCAGTACCTGAAGGGGGCCTATGAGGATGCTGGGGAGGGACTCTTCATCAGGGACTGTAGTGATAGGACAAGGGGTAATGGGTTCAAACTTAAAGAGGGGAAGTTTAGATTGGATATAAGGAAGAAGCTCTTTACTGTAATGGTGATGAGGCACTGGAATGAGTTGCCCCAGGAAGCTGTGAATGCTCCATCTGTGGCGGTGTTCAAGGCCAGGTTGGACAAAGCCTTGGGTGACATGGCTTAGTGTGAGGTGTCCCTGCCCATGGCAGGGGGGTTGGAACTAGACAATCTTAAGGTCTTTTCCAAACTGAACTATTCTATGATTCTATGATTGCTGTTTCATTTTCAGTTTTTCATCCACCATTATCCCCTGGTCCTTCTCCTTAAGGCAATGGATTGATTAATTTAGAATAGAATCGTAGAATAGTTAGGGTTGCAAAGGACCTTAAGATCATCTAGTTCCAACCCCCCTGCCATGGGCAGGGACACCTCACACTAAACCATGTCACCCAAGGCTTCATCCAACCTGGCCTTGAACACCGCCAGTGATGGAGCACTCACAACCTCCCTGGGCAACCGATTCCAGTGTCTCACCACCCTAACAGGAAAGAATTTCCTCCTTATACCCAATCTAAACTTCCCCTGTTTAAGTTTTAACCCATTACCCCTTGTCTTGTCACTACAGTCCCTGACGAAGAGTCCCTCCCCAGCATCCCTATAGGCCCCCTTCAGGTACTGGAAGGCTGCTATGAGGTCTCCTCGCAGCCTTCTCTTCTTCAGGCTCAACAGCCCCAATTTCCTCAGCCTGTCTTCATACGGGAGGTGCTCCAGTCCCCTGATCATCCTCATGGCCCTTCTGTGGGCTTGTTCCAACAGTTCCATGTCCTTTTTATGTTGAGGACACCAGAACTGCACACAATACCCCAGGTGAGGTCTCATAAGAGCAGAGTAGAGGGGCAGGATCACCTCCTTTGACCTGCTGGTCACGCTCCCCCTGATGCAGCCCAGGATACGGTTGGCTTTCTGGGCTGCGAGTGCACACTGCCGGCCCATGTTCATTTTCTCATCGACCAGCACCCCCAAGTCCTTCTCTGCAGGGCTGCTCTGAATCTCTTCTCTGCCCAGTCTGTAGCTGTGCCTGGGATTGCTCCAACCCAGGTGTAGGACCTTGCACTTGTCGTGGTTGAACTTCATAAGGTTGGCATCAGCCCAACTCACAAGCGTGTCAAGGTCCCTCTGGATGGCATCCCTTCCTTCCAGCATATCAACCAGATCACACAGCTTGGTGTCATCGGTAAACTTGCTGAGGGCGCACTCAATCCCACTTGTCGATGGCAAGCCTCCTACCAAAACTGTTCTTCCCCTTCTTTACCAGAGCAGCTCCACCAGCCCCCAGTACACCTGGCCTACTAACTTCAGTCTTATGTTCAAGACACCCAAACCCCTGACTATGACACCACCCTTTTAACCATTTATTAACCTGGCCAATACTCCTAGCTTTTTCTTGGTCCTCCCCTGTGTCCTGGAGAATTGACGAAAAGACTATCTGAGCACCGGAGCCCCTAACCACCTCTCCTAGGGCTCTGTAGTCTTTCTTTATGGTCCCCAGTCTACTACTATCTATATCCCTAGCACCCACATGGATCACCAGGAGCGGGTAATTGTCCGTGGAACTTACTAGAGCAGGCAGCCTCTCTGTAACATCCCTGATCCGTGCCCCTGGTAGGCAGCACACCTCCCTCGAGATGGGGTCAGGCCGACAGACGAGTGCTTCCATCCCTTTCAAAGTAGAGTCCCCTATTACTACGACCCGCCGCTTTTTCTTTGTAGTGCCAGTAGAGATCTTAACCCGTGCATAATCCGGCTGTTTGTGGTGCAAGTGTGTTTCCTCATTAGTCTCCTGCAGAACAGCAAAGTGGTTCTGCATGGGGACAACAGATTTAGGAGGAAGCTCCTTGATTTTAATTGTCCTTTTCCTCCTTCTTCTGTTATTTTTCTTTGTCACAAATTCCCAGCTTCCTGGGTCGGTGGCCTCTTTCTTTCCTTCATGACCTGGAGGGGAAGCTTGAGGCCCCTGCACAGTATGGGGCTGGAGCAAGCAGCCTTGCTTCCTCTCAGCTACCCTGACATCTTGAAGCCCGCTAAGAGCATTCCGCAGCTCAGCCACCTGGTGCAGGAGGGCCTCCACCACGGAGCACCAGAGTGCAGCCCTGCCCATCGTGCACCTTTCCCTTACCAGACCACTGCAGGCACCCTCTACACTCCAAGCTCTGCACTGCAGCTTCTCCTGTCATCTGCTCTGTCTGGGTGCCTGTGCTGGCCACCGCCGGGGCACCCAGAGCAGAGCTCCCAGAGCGGGCCCCCCTGGTTGTATGAGTGCTCACCATCCCGCTCGCCTGCCTGCGCAAACTGCCTCGCCACGCTCCTGGTCGCTGGCGCTCCCTGGGGCAGGTTTTTAACCACTCAGGGTTGGTGCTGCTGCTCCTGGCTCCGCCCCCTGTGAGTCAGCGGCTCCTGCCAGCGGAGTTGCCTGTGCCTGGGCAGGTCCTGTCGAGGACTTGAAGCTCCCTAAAGTTACTAAAGAACAAAATCATAAAAAATATCGGAGTCCTTCAGGATCAGATGATATATTTCTCAAGTGTTAAAGTATTGGAGAAGTTGGTAGAAGTTATTTCCCAGCAGGTTTAGGAAGTTAGTAACAAGTTAGCACAAAGCAGCTGCAGTTACTTTTTCTTAGACTTTAGGTATATCAGTTACATAGCCATTGATATTATGATAATGTCAAACTGGCCTTCCTCAGTTCATCATTTGGAAAAATCTGTAGTTCATCTGTACTTTAAGAATTAGTGTTAGCTTTAACAGGAGACCAAATCAAACATGGACAGCTTCCAGGAATGCTATTTCCTTTTTCCATATAGTGGACGTCATCACAGAATCGTAGAATGGTTTGGGCTGGAAGGGGCCTAAAAGATCATTTATTTCCAACCTCCCTAACACGGCTAGGGACACTTCCCACAGACAGGTTACTCAAAGACGCGTCCAGTCTGAATGTCATCCCTTTGCTCCAGCATGTTTTCTGCACCACACAGCTTGGTGTCACCAGCAAACTTGCTGAGGGTACGCTCAATCCCACTGTGCATGTCATCAACAAAGATGTTAAACAGCACCCATCCCAGTAGTGGACCCTGAGGAAAACCCCTGAGAATCTTCACTTGGACACTGAGCTGATGACCACAACTCTTTGAGCATGACCATCCAGCCAATTCCTTATCCACTGAGTGCCTCGCCTACCAATTCCATGTTGTCTTTCCAGTTTAGAGATAAGGATATCGTGTGGGACAGTGTCAAATGCCTTGCACATCATGCGTGTCATCATTAAAAAAAAAAAAAAAGATGCTGAAGATTAAGTGTAATAAAGTTGATTTTCCACAAAATAACACACAACACATTCGTTGTATAAGTTTTGTGACGGAAGAAGCTGCTTTTCTCCTCCATTTGCTTCTGACTGTTCTTGCTTAATTTTAACTTTAATAATCAGAGATCCCATAACGACTTTTTACAGTTTAGAGTTACAATTCTTTCAAACAGAATAAAATCTACCTGTCAGCCACTAAGGTTTCTTTCCAACAGACTGAGGAAAAAAAAAAAATTAAAAAAAAGTCTTTAAAAATATAAAACATTCTACTTTATGTAATGTTTACGGAAATGTTACAAAACAATTTGACTGTCACTAATCAAAGCACAGCTTCAGTGCTAAATTGAATAGTTCTATTTGTTCTTGAGTAGCTGCCTGCTTGTTCTCTCCTAGTCACTTTCTACTCTTTAGGAGTCCTATTTACTAATAATAATCTCTGAGCTAGACCTGTATATCCAAGAATGAGGACGGATTGGTATGAGTTGTTCTTACCCATACCCTTCCAAAACTGTGGGATGATGATCCCTCATGACTGCTGATGAATCATAATAGTCTACTGTGCCGTTATAGAATAGCAGATGTAGGGAAGCGCAAGATGTCCTTGGGATAAATAGAGAGTTGAAATAAATAATGGTATGAATTGGTCTTCATTTGAAATGAAATAAAACCAAACCAGTTCTGATGCAATTGTTTGGGGCGCTTTACCTTTTCAGTTTAATTTCAAAAAAAGTAAATCATACTTAAGAGGACAGTAACTTCTGTGTTTTGACAGTGAATCTTCACAGATATTTGTTATTTATAATTTCCACAAGCAACAACTCTCTACAGATTTCAGGACTTGCAATCAGCATAAGTGACCACAAAGCCTGCTATTAGCCATTAACTTCTAGTGTAAAGTTAGTGTACATCTCCATCATTTTTCCCTTGTAAACTTCTGAAGAAAAAGTAAAAGTCAGCTATGAAATAACAACAAATAATCAGGGCTGAAGTTATTTATTTCCACAGTTATCCACTACTGAAATGAGTAATTCTTTAAAAATTTTGGTAATTATACTGTGCTCCCAAGGAGATTTCAAAAAAAGCATCTTGTGACTGGAGATGTGTTGCAGGTAATTTCAGCTGCCATTGTTAGTACAAATATGTCAAGCGTATTTACATAGCACAATTCTAATTCAATAAAAAAAAAAAATCCATAGTTAAAAAAATCAAACTGTAAGTGTAATTTTATAGACCTTCAGAAAAACTAGTATAACTAAACTTGGCTGAAAGAAAATCACATTAGAGGTGTAAGAAATGGATCAGGGAGAGTTCTCATGAAATCACCATGCTGAATGCTTACATTAAAATAGGATTCGTATATAAAATAAACAAATATGTCTCAATTTAATGTTAAAAAAGATGATTCAAACAGCAAAAAATGGCTCCAGTAGTAAAAAGTCCTAATCAATAGACTGTCACCCTACTGTAGAATGTAATTGTTCATCTATTTAATAATTCAATGTTGTAATATATCAAAAGCAAAGTAGGGAAAAAAAACCCTCTTAAAACAGTAAGCATAATGACAAAACCACTAATATATTCAAATTCCCCAAACCTTTTTTTTTTTAATTTTATTTTATTTTGAACACAATTTTATCAGAGGGTGATTAGAAGACCACTTCCTAAAATCTTGCAGAACCATTGACATAATTTCCCTAACTCATTAGGACTATTTAATATAATTTTATAGCTCTAAAGCCATGGGGTTACTTAAACTTCAGTAAAATGTCAGCTTCTGATATATGTGAATTATTAGGATGCAAAATTAAAAACTGGAGAGTTTTACAGACAATAATTGCTGCTTTTATTACAAGATTATAAGCTACCTCTGCCTTCTAAACTGTATCCGGTTTCATTCATCTAAAACGTTTAGCTGCAGAGATAGCATGTCTTTCATCCTATTTCCATTGTAATGAGATTGTCAATGCACATTAAAAGTGGTTGCTCTCCAAATCTGAACAGATATAAAACTAAGGAAAAATAGTATAAACAATCTCTTTCATGTGTTCCATCATCCATCCCTGACCAGAGCATTGGATTGACTCTTGTATCTCCATCTCACCATATTGATTTAGGTTAGTATTAGATAAGGTGAATCAGTTACTCATGTTCATTCTGCCTGCTACTCTGGTGCTTCCTCAAATCTTATTTAAATACAAGCACTGACCTGCAGAACATGACCGGTAGGTTTTTGACCATGGATCTTCAATCATATATAATTGCCAAACTGTAAACTGCTGTGGTCTCTCCCTGTTTCTTCCTCCCATCTTGGTTCCTGTACCCCCACCCTGTCCTTATTCCTGAGAGTGTTATTTTGATGAAATAAGAAGCAGTTAAATTTTGGGCAAATAGAAATGTTAGCAAACTTCTGTCACATGTCTAGATTGCATCTAGAAAGTGCATACAAGTGACTAACTTCTAGGGGAAATACAACTTTGCAAAGTTACATGTGCAATATTTTTAATCTCTTCTGCTTACATGTCACAGCAAAAGCAAAACCATAAGACTATGTTGCAGTAAATTTCCTTTCAATTAAGAGAAAGTGAAGCTCAGGTGTAGCTATAGTATTCAAAGCTATCACTTGGACCCTAAACAAAGAGAATAATAGAACTTCTTTTAGGCTTACGTGTCATTATTCAATCAGTAGAAAGATACTGACTCACTGTATATGGAACTCCGCTGATTTCACTCATCTGGAGTAACAGCTTCTTACACATCCCTAAAAAATTCTTGCCAGCTGTTGAGCAGTGAAGTATACAAGAAAAAATGAAGGTGTTAAAAACAAATAAATTGTGAAAGAGCTGTCTAATTCCACATAACTTGCCTACAGCACTGGTTTGTTGTAGCTGAACACAACTACAACTGCAACCTGTCCTGACCAAGTTGATCTAGGTGGCATCCTTGAGAAAAGGGGCAGAGGACAACAAGATCTGAAGAAAACAAGATCAGAAAGTCTCTTCTAAACTCAATGGTCCTATGGATCTATGAACGTATGCATATCCATATGTCAGGGAATTAGAGATCAGTGGGATAGAAGTGTTTAAAAGACTGATAGATAAGTATAAACCTTCAGGATTTTACTAGGTTGATATTCATTAACAATCTATGCCAATGGTTCGTTCATAATAATAATGTTTAGCACACATACTTAAACCATTAGTGATAAAAAGCCTGCTTCCTGCCTTGCTCTGCAAAAGCAAGGGGGATGATGTTATTGGACCTCTCTAAATCCTTTGTTTGTGTCTTGCAGATTTTACTGCTTGCAGGTGATTTCCTGAACCCTGTTAGCGCAATTGTATGCCAAGGCTGTCTTTGACCTCTTGTACTTCCGTATACATTTACATTTGGCTGTGTTGCAAAATGCTTGAAGATGGTCAAGTTGTTAGTTAGGTTACAATGTTACCAAGTGCTGCAATTCTGTAACATACTGTTTTGGTATACTTTGGTCTGGTTATAAAGCAAGAAAAGAGTAATCTCATGTTGTTTAGTCTGCTTCCACTTTATGGGTGCTGTAGGCCTCTGCTTTGGCTATCTGCTGTTAATAAGAATTCTACAACTTCTAAAATGGTATGCCTGAGTATATTATTAAACTTTTCATAGTTGGATGCATGTCCTAAGTGGGAAGCTTGCTGTCACCAAGTATCATATTTATAGATAATCTATATCTAAGACTAGGGACAGCTCACACTGAACAATGTCACCCAAGGCTCTGCCCAACCTGGCCTTGAACACCGGCCACGGATGGAGCATTCACAACTTCCTTGGGTAAGCAATTCCAGTGCCTCACCATCCTTACAGTGAAGAACTTCCTCCTTGTATCCAATCTAAACTTCCCTTCTTTAAGTTTGAACCCGTTACCCCTTGTCCTGTCACTACAGTCCCTAAGGAAGAGTCCCTCCCCAGCATCCCTATAGGGCTCCTTCAGATACTGAAAAGCTGCTATGAGTTCTCCATGCAGCCTTCTCTTCTCCAGGCTGACCATCCCCAACTTTCTCAGCCTATCTTCATACGGGAGGTGCTCCAGTCCCCTGTCTTTTCCATGTTCCATGTCCTTTTTATGTTGAGGACACCAGAACTGCACACAATACTCCAGGTGAGGTTTCACAAGAGCAGAGTAGAGGGGCAGGATCACCTCCTTTGACCTGCTGGTCACGCTGCTTTTGATGCAGCCCAGGTTACGCTTGGATTTCTGGGCTGTGAGCACACACTACCGGCTCATGTTCATTTTCTCATCGACCAGCACCCCCAAGTCCTTCTCCACATTGCTGCTCTGAATCTCTTCTTTGCCCAACCTGTAGCTGTGCCTGGGATTTCTCTGACCCAGGTGTAGGACCTTGCACTTGGCATGGTTAAACTTCTTAAGGCTGGCATCAGCCCATCTCGCAAGTGTGTCGAGGTCACTCTGGATGACATTCTTTCCTTCCAGTGTATCAGCCGAACCACACAGCTTGGTGTCATCGACAGACTTGCTGAGGGCACACTCAATCCCACTGTCCATGTCATCAACAAACATGTTGAATAAGACCGGTCCCAACACCAATCCCTGAGGGACACCACTCATTACTGGTCTCCAGCCGAACATTGAGCCATTGATCACAACTCTTTGTGTGCGTCCATCCAGCCAGTTCTTTATCCACTGAGTGGTCCAGCTATCAGATTGATATCCCTCTAATTTAGAGACAAGGATGTAGTGTGGGATAGTGTCGAATGCTTTGCACAAGTCCAGTGTTCGTTTACTCTGTGTAAATATCCTTCAAGGATAAATATGCAAACAATGATGGCTCAGGCTCTGCTTCCATTAGTATTTCCAAAGGTGTATTATTAACTGGGTATTAAATGTGTTAAAATTTATAGCCTACAGTATTCAAGTACAAGTAGAAATCAATTATTGTTTCCCATTAAAGTAGGAGTTATGGACTATTAAGCAATGTCTCAAATGGACCAAGGTTATTACTGAAAAAAAATAATGGAAAACATTCTAACTCAATATTCTCATGAGCTCTCATACAAAAAGACTTAATAGTCAGTATTTCAAAATGATGTAGCATTACTAATCAATACAGAGGTAAGAATGACCATCAGATTATATCAGACCTCTGTGTAATGAAAACTAATGAAGTTTATGGTGAAATGACACGTGTTCACACACTTGGAGATAGGCTAAAATAAATGAATTTGCTTCACAATAATAAGTAATTAGCTAGAAAATCCCAGACTACATAGACTTTCACTGCACTGCTCAGCTGCTTCTGTACAATGGACTTCATATTGGTCTCTGGTGCTCTCTAACAATTGATAGAGTGTTCAGAAAAATAGCAGAATTTAGAAATGAAGATGGTCACTTAGCACATTTCCAAACCTCAAGACAGTTCTTATGAAAGCTAACTTAAATTAACTTCAATTAAGATTTGAGATCTGGTAGTAAATGCACTGCTAAGATTCAAATATAATAAATATACTACACTTTCTCTATTCACTAATTAGGATTTAAAAGAAAAAAAAGAAAAAAGAAAACGAGAAAAAAGGTTTATTCATATAAATCTACTAATGCTATTCTTTATGTTTTAATCTGAATCCTACTTGAAGCAATTGAAAATCTCCCAATACCTTAGATGGACCAGGATCAGGTTCTTAGTTCTGTTTTAAAATTTAGTTTTGTCTGGGAAAGATCGTTGATATCTATAGTGGTGCAAAAATACAATTCTATGATTCTATGAATATCACTCCATTTTAATAGACAAAGCCTTTATAAATGTAAAATATTGCTTAATACAGCTCCATGTACAGATAATTACAGGGAGATAAGGAAAAGCTAGCATTTTCTTGTAAAATGATGTGTTAACCTGTGTTCAAAGACCTGTCTGTACTAAATATATTTTAAAAATAGTTTACTATACCATCTAAACTACCCTTTTCATGTCTTCCATTAATCAATGGAAGATGGAAATTCAGAAAAACATGTCAATTTTGAGTTCAAAAGGTAACAAAAAGATCATGCTATTTTGGTGAGCTAATGAGAAAAAGAAATTACGAAAACGGAATTAAAGTTATGGTAAAAGAAGTATAGTCCTCAGTCTGTAACTGAAGTATTGTAATGCTAGCAAAACATAATCTTGCAAAGACTTGCCTTAAGTTACCTGAAAATTCTGGGAATAGCTTATTCTTATCCTAAAGTTCAATCGTTTAATTCAAAGGAGGGACAAAAGAGTATGCAGATAGCCTGTCCCCAATGGCCTATTATAAAGTACAATGTGGCTGTATGGACTCTTGCTGCACCAACACTCATCATTTCTGCCTCTTCAGTATTCACTTTCTAAAATTGTCTATCTCAAGGCACTGTAAAGGACTCTCAAATTGCAGATGTTAAGGCAATGTTAACTTCCTGAATTTTGCTAGGTCTCTAGTATAATAATATTAGATACACATATAATTACATAGTTATATAATTGCACACTTTTATAAATACATAATTGTCATGTAATTGTCCACTGTTTTAAGAGTCCTCCTCACTCAAGAGAAAAAAAAAATGATTGGAAACTGTCTTTTTGGAACAGTTTAAAGAAATTAGGTGTTAACTTCTTCGAATCAAATAAATGGTGCCCCATGGCAGACGTGTGGGACTATTCAGACATGCCCTCCGCATGCATACTTATGTGGAACCTCTTCAACACCACTAGCAAGTGTTTAAAAATTATTTTCCCCTTGTTAAAGCAAAGATTATGTGAGAAGAAGGAAATGCATACATAGTAATGTTTTATGGTGTGAAATAATTCTAAGCTCATTGACTGCTTTTTGAAGGGGGATGAAAAATATTCTGTTCCATGCATTCAGCAAAAAAAAAAAAAAAAGAAAATTAAATCTACTTTACATTGAAATAAGTTTGAACAAAATAATTCAATCAATCCTATTAAATATTCCAGGCAGAACTAGTCCTTACCTTATTCTCCTGAGGTCTGCATAAGCCCAACTATTCAGTGCCAAACACACAGTGCAACACAGCCTACCTTCCTCACCAGTTTCCACTTCTGAGAAAAGAAATGAGATCTCATGCAGGTCTCTTTCCAACTGCTTTTGCACACTTACAAAACTTCATCCTGTTAGCACTGATTACTCCTGTGGCTGGATTGCAGAAGTCACTGGTAGCTTTTATTAAACAGAACGAATAGTCCTGTTTGTAACAGATTCTGAAAGAAACTTTGTTTCTTTTGAACAAGGGAGTTACCCCTTTCCAAAAAAAAAAAAAAAAAAAAGTCTGATCAAATGAAACATTCAAAAAGAATGTGCATGAAAACCCCTTCATCTTTACCTTTTATTTTTTTAAAAATGTGTGTCCTGGGTTCAATGTGGTAACTATCTTTATAATACACCATAGCCACTCCAGATCACAACTCAATCCTGCTGCAGAAACTTATGAAGGTAAAATGCAAATATTTCTTTCAAAGCTTTTAATTTAGAAGTACAAAATGTCAAGAAGTCTCTACCAGACTAAACTAATCTGTGATTTTATGATTCTTCATTTAAAGTGTCACAGAGGTGGCATAGTCCAGGGAAGACATTTTAGTTTCCTTCAGCTGAGTTTATTTCTTAGTAGAAGTGCAAGATCCAAAATGCAAGAATATTACTGTGTGTAAGCAGATAAAACAAAGTTTACACAAAAAAGATAGAAGTTGTATGCTGATATAGAAGAATCAACTTATGTCCTGCCCTCATTTTATCTTATTTAGTCTCATATTAAGTAATTCAGTGTTGCATCATATTTTAAGATTTTTCTACATAACACTTAAGCTTTCTTACCTAAATATGCTGTTGTTAAGAAGGTTTGGAAATCAAGACTAGAATTCAGAATGGCATTGATACATGAAAACACTACCTTTAAAAACCCCCAAATGAAATGCATTTTAACATGTGTATAGGCAAAATGCGAAAATTACATGCATACTATAAGGTAAATATTACAAGGGGGATGACTGAAGTCTAAAAAGAAGAATATGAGGTTTAGAGACTCTAGAGACTCTTATAAACATGCATAAATCAATTGTACATTTCTACTGTAAATCAAAGAAAATGTTCAATATGTGCTAAGGAATATCAGTTTGTTTTATAACAAATATATAAAACAATCTTTCCACACTATTTAGCCCCACTACCCTAAGGATCAAACATTTTCTCTGTGTCAGACAGTAAATTTCCAGAGCAATACAGCATCAGTCAAGTCCAATCTGTCTTTTAGGTTGTCTAAAGCTTTCATTAAATGTCTTGAGAAGCTTTCAGTCGTATCCTCTGATCTTGATAACCTGCTAATTAGGTGTCATCAGCATCTGCTGTCCATGTACCTCATCCTTGCTATTCATTCTAATATTTTCACACACCTAAATTCTCATTAAATCTTCATTCATCTCAGTTAATACTTCTACTACAACTCTCCACTGAGGAAAGTTTTGCAGGCCTATGTAGGATGGCACTGTAGCAGCTTGGTATAGAACTATCATACCAATAATACCTTGATTTATGGTACAACGAAACATATACAAGCAAGCATGAACAAATAAAGGTGGAATATATAACTTCTTACAGGCTATTAAGAGGGTGTGTTTACTCAGATGAATTAAGACAATTGCATGCTCACTCTGCCTTAAGTTTCTTATCACAAGATAGGAAACTTACAATCCTGAGGGAATAATTCAAATTCCTTTAGAAATTTTCTATTGTAGTGCTGAAAATTTACTTTGATTTTAAACTCCTGAGATGAATGCCTTTGCTGGGGTCTTGTAGGAATCAATGGAAATAATAGATGGGAATGCAAAACACTGACTCCTCTAATGAAAAGAGGCAATGCTTTGTTTTTCATAGACACAAAATTGAAGATGATCTGATCTGAAATAATTTTAATTTGTGCCTGCTGAGGATCTTAATCATGATTCATAGAATAATTAATTGGTTAAAAATGTGCAGATTTATCATGACATATCCTGACTTACACTCCAATTACAAAAATATAGTTTTAATTCTCAGAGACATTAGTCTCTAACCAGTGTAGCAATCTTAGTTTCTTCAGTGTAACTGAAAGCAGAATCTACCCTGTTAACTTTTATGTAAATATTCACACGGCATAAGACACATGGCACGTATTACCTTGAAACTGCTTCTGTGTCAGCAAAAGGTGATCTAGTTTATATGTTGCTTTTAGAAATTTCTAAACTAGTTGCAAATACTTGGGGATGAAATTCACAATGCAATTCCAGGTTTACTATTCTTACTTACAAGCTCCTTTGCCAATCTATGCCAAAAAGAAAAATAATTGTAGAGTAAATATTAGATTACTACAACTACAAACATTATCTATGACTATAAAATAATTATCAAATGCAATTTTGTAAGAAATACCCAATACTGCTCTAATTTGACAGTTAATTTTGACAACTAGAATTTTTTTTTTCATCAAACTGGGAAATATATGAGATATTCAGAATGTTTTCTCAAAACGAAACTTGGAGCTCAGATTTCTTGTTTGAACTGATTGGTACAGGATGTGCGTTTGAGATATAATATTCTTATGCTTTAATTTGAAAATGCATTTCACTTATTCTTAGAACTAATCTCAGACAAGGTCAAATTACTTATGTCACCCTATAGAAAGCAGACCAACATATCACATGGGGAGAATTCTGTCTAAGAATTCTCAGGTCCAGATGCACATGCAGGATGCACATGCAGCTTTTGTTTTTCATACATGTTTACAGATTTTTGGCAAAAAAAAAAAAAAACCAAACAAAAAAAAACCCCAAAAGACACCTGCGGTATGTCTCTGAGAAGGAAGGACTTCCATCTTATATTTTTTGATAGTTAAAACAGACTAAATCATTGAAATATACACCTGCTGTTATATATGAAATATTAATTCAATATAGTAATAAATAGAATAACATCATTCTCAGTGGTCCTAATTAGAAGTAAACCTCAGAATCTTCTAACACCACTTCTTATGCTTCACTAAAGTGATTAATTTGAAAAACAGCCAATTTTCATAAAAACAGCTGAAGCAATTAACTGGTCTCTATTTACCCACTTCTGAAACAAAAAGAAAGATACACTCAACACAGAATATATAACCTCTTTTATTTATTCATTTCAAATTAACATAGAAGACACGCTCCTGGCAATCACAGAATTCATGGAAAAATAAAGAAACAAAAAGCTAATCTGCTTGCCACTTGCTGTGTTAAAGGAAGCTCAGCTTAATCTTCTGTCTCCATTACTGTCCCCTCGATTCTGCAGGTAAATTACAGCAATCACCACACTGTAGTTCAGAGCAGCCAGACCTGTTCCCAGGAAAAGTACATCACTCTAGAGGATTCCTTCTGAATAGTCCTAAAATGACTCTTCTTACCCTTGAACCCACCCTCTCATGCTCCCTGTTCTGAAAAACAGAGGCTAAAGACAGTTGGCATTAATCTGTTAGTCCTATTTTTAGAGATCTACCTAAGATTCCAGGGAGTTTTAAGTTAACATCTCCTTGTATTGATCCAAGGACCCAAATTACAGAAAGTTAAATTAAGAATTTCTGCCAGATTTTGGGGTGGTTTTTTTTCTTTTTCATGCTTAAACATCAAATCTAAAGTAACAAAAGCACTAAAGCAGACTGAGACAAAGATGTAGTATGCCATGCGGAGCACAGTGGCCATTTTTGTCAGCCAGATGCAAGTTTATGTTTGCCATAAGATACTTACATCTTTTAAGGTTTCCTATGTTGGTATCTACAGTGGATTGTGTCCCTTGTGTCTTTCAGCAGAAAAAGTGTCCTGATGAATGCAGCTGCAGCGGGTTGGTGGGTCAGGTGGAGGTTGCAATTTTGGTAGAGCAGCAAGGAACATTTTTCAGACTTGTCACATGTTAGGGTCACTTGTCTTTCAAACTTCTTTAAAATGCCAAGTGTTAAAAGGTCCAGTACACTGTCCTCTGCACTAAAACCTGAGACATGAATGATTATGAAACAAGTTGAGCTTCATCTAGGCAACAGAAAAGGAAAGTCATCTTACAGTCAGTATGAACTAAACAGCATGCAGATTTAAGTTTAATTGGTTTATTCTCCTCTGGATGAAGATACATGGTATAACATCCAGGAATCATCCATGCATGCCATTACTTCTGTAGCAATCTTTTCAGCTTCCAGAAGTATTCAGGAACACTGTAGTTTGTGTCTTCAGACACATGATGATTCATTAGAATAATCTATTTAAGATAATTAAGTTCTTCTTCTTCTTACTGACGTATTTTCTCCCCCTCTTCCTGAACTGCAGGACCTGTCCGTCATATGAAGCAACTGCGCCAGAGGCACAGAGGTTCCTAACGTCTTGTATGACTAGAACTAGAGAATTCATGTTATAAATGTGTTAGCAGAAAGAAATTCAGGTTTGTGCTAGGTGTAGCTGGACATGAGGGCTGTGCTTGTGTCCACATTGATGGCACTTAGTCATTAACTCCCTTGTTGATTGAGGAACTCTCCATCAAGTGAACCAGGTTGAAGTTGGAGATTTTGGTGGTATGGCATGAAGGGACTGGTTTTGCTGCTACAACTGTTTGAAGTAATAAAACCAGCACAACACAGTTATTAAATAACTAAGTTGAAATATACATCTTAGTAGAAAAGATGGGGCTGCTTCTAGCCTGTGGAAGAGTCTTATCAAGCTTATTTTCTGCACCTGAAGAAAGGAAATTGCTTTTGAGCAGTGTTTCCTGAACAGCCCAAATCTTTCCCGTTTGTGCCATCACCCAGAAAGCCACTCAGATCTGCGCCTAGCAGAATGCAGGTGAGTGGTGGAGAAGGGTTGCAAACAGTAGTTTCTACAAGGCAGGGAGTCACAAACCCTTTTTAAAAACATTTCATTCTGTCTGGCCTAAAAAAAGAACACTCCTTCAGTCTGCCTTCAAATATTATTGCATCCCTCTCTATTAACTTCTAGTGTTTTGAAGACCTTCTTTTCAACTAGAAATAGCCCCTCTTCAAACAAAATATGGATTTTAAAAAATATTTTTCTCCATCAAGCAGTAGTTCAGTAGTAATTTCTGCAAACTAATTGAAGGAAACTTGGGGATCTGTTTGTCATCACTGATTCATGCTGAAGAAATTAAATCAGAGACAGAAGTTATGGTCATTATATAAACAGAAGTGCCAAGAAATAAATTAAATGATCCCTCACTGAGCTTTCTGTAATGCTACTGGGATATAATTGGTACCTATACCAGCCACGTAGGCACTCATGATGTGGAAGTTATAGAATGGCATGAGAAAATACTGCTCTGCCTATGTAGTTTAACTCAAATCAGGATCAAAGTTGTTGAATTTTTTTTGAAGAACGTATAATTAAATGGCAGTCACAGAGCTATACATTCAGGATCAATATCAGCAATATGACATATAAATGACATTACACTCAATGAAGTAATAAAATAAAACTTACACATTTCTAAAGACCCTTTTATAACTATTTCCAAAAGGTTCTAAATATGCATAAAGTCATTTACATGCTCAAACAGATCCACCCCCCCTGCTGTATGTGCTACCAACAAACATTTCCTCTCCTAGAGCTGAAGATTCCCCTTCTAGCACACCCTCTGTGGGAAGTGAGGGTGCCCCAGCTTCATGTGCATCCCAGCCACCCCACACAACCCACTGATCCACATGCTGGTGACAAATACCATCAAGAGTCACAGCTACATACCCAAAGTAGCTCCCTGTGTTCTTCTGCTATGTTGTCAATCCACATGCGGGGTACTGGTATCTCACAGTGTCTGGTAGGGAGGGTTGTTTGTGAGGCATAAATATAAGCCTGGAAGGGTTGCTGGAAGGGTGACTTCTTGTGGTGGCAGACTCAGGCTTCCTGCTGTTTGTTACCCTCTTCTGAATCCTAGATATAACTCTATATGGTATATGTTCCGTTCTTAATTTTATCCCTTTCAAGCTACACCTTTCATCTAAAGTCTCTTGTCCACGCTCTGGATACTACTTAACTTGGCTGATCATCATCTTAAGCAAACTTTGTTACTGTTAATTAGTTCTTGATCATCATCAGGGTTTGGGCAAGCATTCTGTCAGAGGAGTTTTGGGTATTCTGGTCACACACAGAATCACAGAATCCCAAGGGTTGGAAGGGACCTCAAAAGATCATCTAGTCCAACCCCCCTGCAAGAGCAGGGTAACCTACAGTACATCACACAGGAACTTGTCCAGGCGGGCCTTGAATATCTCCAGTGTAGGAGACTCCACAACCCCCCTGGGCAACCTGTTCCAGTGCTCCGTCACTCTTACAGTAAAGAAGTTCTTCCTGATGTTAACGTGGAACTTCCTATGCTCCAGTTTACACCCATTGCCCCTTGTCCTATCACTGGATATCACTGAGAAAAGCCTAGCTCCATCATCCTGACACCTACCCTTCACATATTTGTAAACATTGATGAGGTCACCCCTCAGTCTCCTCTTTTGCAAGCTAAAGAGACCCAGCTCCCTCAGCCTCTCCTCATAAGGGAGATGTTCCACTCCCTTAATCATCTTTGTGGCTCTGCGCTGGACTCCCTCAAGCAATTCCCTGTCCTTCTTGAACAGAGGGGCCCAGAACTGGACGCAATACTCCAGATGCAGCCTCACCAAGGCTGAGTAGAGGGGGAGGAGAACCTCCCTCGACCTACTAACCACTCCCCTTCTAATGCACCCCAAGATGCCATTTGCCTTCTTGGCCACAAGAGCACATTGCTGGCTCACACACTGTTGGTACTCACATTCTTCCTGAGTTATCCAGGTCATGCTATCAAGAAGGAGTGTATTGGTTTATGTGGCAAAATTTTGGTAGCTGGGGAGAGGCTGCAGGTGTGGCTTCTGTAAGAAGGTGTCAGAAGCTTCCCCAGTGATCAGCAGAGCCAGTTCCAGTCACCTCCAAGATGAACCTGCCACTGGACAATGCTGAGTGAAAGCTGTTGCTGACCCTCACCTTCCCTTGGCAGCCCCTTCACAGCTGTCCTGTGGAGACAAGCCCATGCTGCAGCGTTTTCTGGCAGTGACCCATGCTGGAGCAGTTCATTCCTGAAGGACTGCTCCCTGTGGAAAGGACCCTTTCTGAAGCAGTTCATGAGAAACTGCAGCCTGCTAGAAGAACCCACTTGTAGGAGTTTGTAGATGACTGTCTCCTATGGATATGACCCTACGTTTGAGCAGGGGAAGAGCATGAGGAGGAAGCAGCAGCAGACAGTGCATGATGAAATGACCAAAACCCCCATTCACAATCCCTCTGTGCTGCTCAGGAGTAGGATGTATATAAATTTTGAGTGAAGCTGAGCTTAGGAAGAAAACTAGGGGAAAAGTGGTTTTAAATTTGATGTTATTTCTAAATATCCTGCTCTCTTGTTAATAAGTAATAAATTAATTTCCCCGAGCCAAGTCTCTTTTGCTTGTGACAATAATTGGTGAGTGCTCTCCCTGTCCTTATCTCAATCCACAAGCTCTTCATAATATTCTCCTCCCCTGTCCATTTGAGAAGGGAGAATGATAAAGGAGCTTGTTGGGCAACTGACATCCAGCCATGATCAGCTCAATACAGAACACGTGCAGCTTGCCACAAACTAGAATACAGAGACATGTGGAAACAGTAGAGATTTTACTAATGACTTTTTCAACTTCTCACAACTCATAATAAAATCTTTTCAAAAAGTTATTAATCTGAATAAAGAGAATTTGAAGTTCTTTTTCTGTCAGAACTTAATCAACTTCATTTTACACATATGGTGCATTTTGTTAATTCTGACACTTTCTTACATCCTTAAAATCAAATAAGATGTTCCAGGTGGATTGCACAACAGCGGTGTAATCTGGCATATTTCTGCCTTGCATTGTGATATTGTCATAGTTTAAACCCAGTCAGCCATAAATCACGCAGTCTCTCTCTCACTGCACGGAATCAAAAGAATGCAACTCCCACAGGTTGAGATAAGAACACATTGTGGTTTAAACCCAACCACACAGCTCGTTCACTCACTCCCCCCCCTTTCTTGCTCTCCCCCTGCTCCTGGAAGGATGGGAAGGAGAATCAAAAGAATGCAACTCCCACGGGCTGAGATAAGAACAGTTTAGTAACTAAGGTATAACACAGATCACTACTGCTGCCACCAATGATAATAATGATAAAGGAAATAACAAGGGAAGAGAATGCAACACCTCAGCACCAGCAGGCCAATAACTCGCCCCACCCCACCCAACCGAGCACCAACCGATACCCAGCCCAACCCTGCAGTCCCCTAGCCCTTTCGGGTAAATCTCCGTTACATCCTGGGCATGACGTGCTGTGGTATGGAATACCTCTTTGGCTAGTTTGGGTCAGGTGTCCTGTCTCTGCTTCCTCCCGGCTTCCCCTCCTCCCTGGCAGAGAATGAGGCTCACAAAGTCCTTGGTCAGACTAAAACATTCGTGTTATTAGCGCTGTTCCCAGGCCAAAAGTCAAAACACAGTGCTGCTCCAGCTACTAAGAAGCAGAAAAATGACTGCTACTGCTGAACCCAGGACAGAACAGTTTAGTAACTAAGGTATAACACAAATCACTGCTGATACCACCAATAATAATGATAAGGAAAATAACAAGGGAAGAGAATACAACATCTCACTACCTGCCGACCGATAACTCGCCCCACCCTGCCGGACCGAGCACTGACCAATACTTCATCCAACCCCACAGTGGACTAGCCCTTCCGAGTAACTCTCCGTTACGTCCTGGGCATGACGTGCTGTGGTATGGAATACTTCTTTGGCTAGTTTGGGTCAGGTGTCCTGTCTCTGCTTCCTCCCAGCTTCCCCTCCTCCTCACAAAGTCCTTGGTCGGTCTAAACATTTGAGCAGTAACTGAAAACATCGATGCTACCAGTACCGTTCCCAGGCCGAGAGTCAAAAACACAGCGCTGCACCAGCTACCAAGAAGGAGAAAAGACTGCCACTGCTGAACCCAGGACAGATATGCTTGAACATATGAAACACAAGAACCATACTGGCACCTTTTCTTTCATCTGGCCTACTGTCTTACTGAGGTAGATTTAATTTGTTGACTTTTATGAGTTCTACTTTTCTTTTGTGCCTCCCACATCATCACTGAATCTCTGAAGTTTTGAAATAATCCTTCCTTAGGTGTATTAGCTTGATATTTTCAAAGTTCAGTCTCACTGTATTACTCTTTCCTGGCTTCCAATATTGCTGAGTCTATTTGCATTTTTCTTTGCCCTTAGTTTTGCTTTGCATGTGAATGAGTGACTAAGGACCACAGTGTTCACTTAATAAAGAGATGCAGCACTCAACAGGTGCAGGTAACATCTTCACTACGCTGAAAACTGCCTTGTCTACATTCTGAACTTATTTCTATGAGTAAAACTGTTGCATCTTAAAAATAGCCAACTCTTGTACTAAAGGTAGCTCTTTATCCACAAATTTGTTTTTTCTGAAGGTATACAGTTGATATATATGAAGTCATCATAAACTCAGCAAAAAAAAAAAAAGTTCTGCTTTTGAACTATAAAATCAATTCATTTGCTAGTAAAATAACAAGTTATTATATGTAGGCACTCTTATACCTATGCTGAATCTTTAAACACAATCTTATCCTCTGACTGAGGCTAAGCAAAATTGACATAAATTTTCACAGTTTATGGTACTGAAAAGCTCATTTATCAGAAGGGAATTTTTCACTGAGGAAAAGGGAATGCAACTATTCTGCTTGAGTTCAGCCAACAATACTACGTAGGCTGTCTTCTGGAAATGAAAATGTACCAAAAGCAGGTACCAAAAGCAAGTCACTTAACTGGATTATTACTGTAGAGCTTGTAGGTAAACATTTCAACTGCCAGTAAGGCTAGGATTTTGTGGCTGTGCTCTTAGAAGAGATTCCAGCAAAATCATAGATGACATGGCAGCAGGTGGAGGAATCACCATGAATAAAACAGAACCAGCAGCAATACAGAGAAGCTGAGCAGCTGTGCTTAGGTACTCAATACTGTTATTTCACCATAAGATTAATTCCATGGGCATCATATTGAAATTATTTTAGCTGTCTGACTGGATTTTCCCCTAGACTTGTCTCATAAGTGATTTTCCTTCCTAGGTATTTCGAGTTTATCGTTGTAAGTTCTGGATAATGGCTTAGTACAGACTTAAAAATCAGTGACTGTTGTCCAAGAGGAAAAAAAAGTTGTATTTGTCTTCCTACTGTAGTAGAATCTAATCTTTTCAAGTTTTCTGTCTGTCTGTATAGTGCATTTTTCTTTTTCTTGTATTTTCCATTCCCTCTTGTTCTCAGGTGTCTTCACAGAAGACTACAAAGAATTTTTTTGATTTCTGTTTCTCAGACTGTCTGATCTACTGCTATATAAAAATAATCTCTCTGAAGGATATCTTGGTGGCTACATGGTATATCTTTTGATTTCTGTTAATATCCACATTGTAAAACCCTTGTTAGAAAATTGGATGCTAATAGAAGCAAAGGAAATTCCAAATATGTGTGGCTAAATTCCTAACAAAGGCAAAGCCAGCCAGTGGACTAGAATTAACTTTGGTATGAGCTGAAGACTGAGTTTACTGTTTTGCTAGAAACACAGATGCTAGTGCTTCATCATGAGTCCCTTTTACCCAACGGTGAGACAGAGAGTAGGATTCTTGTAAGTAGCAGCAGATGGCACTTCTGACTATTTTAAAGCATTTATATTAACAGATGCAATTGAAAAAAAATTGAACTTTAAAAAGAAAAAAATTGGGGAGTTTTTTCAGCTGGTTTTGTCAGCTGATTTTGTCGTACTGTAAGAAACAGTAGCTAAGACTGTTGGTGATTTCCTGCAATAAGGTGATCCCTTTGCTCAATTCTAATGCTACAAAAACAGCTACAAAGGAAGGACAAGGAATTCTGGACTTCTGTAAGAAAAGTTTTACTTTGCTTTGCTGTTTCAAGGAGACCAGAACAAGGCACAGATTCAAATTTCTTATTTTGCTCCTCCCCCTGACAGTCCAAATGTGTTATTTCTTAAGGTTTTTACCAGTAAATATTGTGTCAAAATGTGGTAATCCAACATCTCTTTCCATTTCATGCTGAACTGTGACCACATGTGTTTCAGCAGATGTCTTTTGTAGAGAGGAATTTAGGAAGAGGGTCCACAGTTCATGAAAATGTTAATGAAAAATGGTAAAGACTCTTATATGGGAAGAGGCCTGTAAAAGGCTGGAAAAAGACTGTTAATGAAACATCATGAGGAGGGCAGGGGTGAGAAATCAAGACAAAATTTTCATTTCAGATTAGATAAAGAATTTTTAATCCAAACTTCAGGTCACATTAGTATTATTTCTGTCTTTTTTTAATCAGTCACCTGCAATATATGCCATCCCAGATACTATAAAACTATACTGCCCTAAGATTAGTTTAGGGACTTAGTTGTTCTTGCTTCCTGTCTTGCTTAATTAGGTGTGCAAAGAAGAACTGATAGCTTGTTAATGCATGACTAAGAGTATGTGCTTTTCTTCTAGCTTACTCACTTCTACAGGATAACAAGTGCTGGGCCCCAGAAAACACAGGTCAGATCTTGTAATGTATGTCTGCATATACTTGAGGAAGGGAAAACAACATGGGGAGTTCTCTCAGGAGTATAAGCAAGCATTTAATGTTCCATTACTCTCCTTGATTTTATTCTCCAAGAGAAACAGACTTTGATACTATACCTGTACTGACTTATAGCCCATTATACAGAGAAACCTGAGAAATAAATTTGCAGGCATTCACACATCCCTCAAACCATTCAGCTCAGAGGTGCTTTACTTAATGTAAATTCTTCCCTGCAGAATCTATTTAATTGACAAGTCTAGTGAAGGCAAAAGCATATGAGAAATTTAAGGTGTACAGTCTGAAAGTAAGAGGGAGTGTTGAAGGTCTTTGGTGTCATAGTACAGGCACACAGTCCTTCCAGCTCTGTGCCAGAGCTATTCATCATGGGCTACCCAGAAACAGTAGCACCATGCAACACAATATATGCACAAACCCTAGACTGGCAATTTGGAAGCCCTGAGTGCACATGAAACACCATGTGATATTTTAGCTTACTGTTAACCACCTCATCATTGACATGAGCCTGATATGCTCACTTTTTCATACTGCTAAGTAAGACATATTCTTTGTTTTTTTTCAACAGCAGTAAAAAATAGTAATGTGTGTTTGCACTGGCAGTGGTTACATTAAGACTTCTAACTCTTCAGAAAGAGAAAATCAGGAAATGAATTGAGTGCCACAAAGACTGATGATTTTTCATCTGAAATGTTTGCGTGAAAAAAGGCCTTTGTTCCTCACAGAAATCTGAATCATAAAACCCTGAGAATTCATATAAACCCTTAGCAGAAAGGCTGGGAGAAATAAGAATCTAATAAATGAAATAAAGAATCCATGTAAAAGTTCTCACAAAGAGTAAAAGCTTTAAAAATACCTTAAAAACCCCTATCTATTTCCTCACAGCCTCTTTCATCTGTAATAGAAACAATTCAGAGCCCAGATTATTTGGCAAACAAATTTCAATATTAACTGTTTAAATATTTCCTCTTAAAAAGGAAAAAAATAATTCTGCACTAATTCTTTATTCAATATTAACATTTTATTATTACATTTTATTATTACTGCAGTGTGTGTAAGTGTTCACCTAGAAAGCTACCTCTTTCCCTTGCTATATGCAAGTGTATGGAAACATCAGCACCTTTTTACCTACACTGTAAATTGTCAAAAATGCCTCTATATTCTCAATACATACGTGCAAGAAAATATTAGTTCATGGCTATGGTGCCACAGGCTCAGTAAAAATTCCCACATTTCTGGTAATTACTGTATTTGGGTTACTTCACACAGAAGTATGGGTAGATTTGAATAAAATGTTACTTTAAAAAAACTATTTCATCCTCTATTTCAGTAATGTACCATATTCTGTTGCTTTACAAAAATTATGGTATAGTGATATATCAGAAAGAACAAAGAAAGCAGTAGCTTTATTTTTATCTGGGTGCTTCATATACTATCTGAAATGCTGAGAGTAACTGAAAATTTAAAATTTCTAAATTAAACCTAGCTATTTCCTCATCTTCTACAGAAGCTAGATCTGCTAAAATTTTAAGCTGGCTTGTATACAAACGCTTGTTGTGTGCTGCCTTTCTTTATCTCATAATATCAGTCTCCAGTGAGAAGAATCAATCTAAATGATGCCTTACAGAACATTTTGCCTGACCAAACTACAGCATGTACATGCAGATCAATACTCATGTTTTTCTTCCCTCATAACTTTGTTGGGATGGTAAATTTTAAAATACAGTAGCAGTATTTTCTTATTTTTAAATATAAATAATTATTTGCCTAAAAACTGGATCCTGAAGAGACTGCACTGTCTTAACATTCCTTTGTGTATGAATTTGCAAACTGTGAGTACATATTTTACCACAGTCCCTCTCTTCCACAGAGAAACTCATCGGCAAAGAGAATCTTCACATAAAAATAAGCATAAGTCTCACAATATAAAGACTTTATTAGATGTGCCAACCAGGAAAGAAGCAATGCTGGACTGGCTATTCACAAACAAAGAAAATCTGCTCTGTAATATCTCAGTTGATGATAGCCTTGGCTACACTGATCATAATATTGTGAAGTTTGGGATACAGCTGGGTGTGCTGAAGGTTAGTGTTAAGACAAAGGTTTTCAGGAAATTCCCTTTTATTTCATTCATAAAGTCGTGCTCAAGACAAAGACGAGGATTGCCATAACCCTGAAAATACATTTAATTGGACAACTACATCAGCCTAAATTCTGTTACCAAATAAGGCTGAACACCAATATTTGAATAACTCGGAATAACACACAGAATGTTTTTCCCAAACACAACTTTTGTCAGCTTAAATGTTTTCCTCTTCTCTGTTCCAGTCTCAGTAGGATGCATGCCAGTGAAAGAAGCACTACTTTGTCTCCTAGTTCTGTGTATGTTGCAGTCTTCAGGGTGACGGAAGCAGGAGACGTTTGCAGTAAGTATTTCTAGTGACAGCCTTTCCAAACCTCTGCAGCATTCCAGTTCGACACATACAAACTATAACCCTACTTCTAACTGCTGAGTGGGAATACAGATGATTCAGTAAGTGGAAGACTTCTCCAGTAACAGCTGAATATTTATTTGGCAGTGGAAACCACAGCTTTGGCAGGGAAACATTATTTGCCATTGATTTAGGTAGAAACATAATTTCATCTTTAAAGTGAAGAGAAAATTTGCATGCAGTTTCATAACTGAGGGTCCTAATTTTGACCAGTGAGTATTGCAAATCTTGAGACTTTAGTGTTCATAGTCTGTGTCTCTCCCCTACCCTGTTAGCATATATTAACGTATATTGATACATAAATAGATCTCACTTATTAAAAGGCTGCTTTATGATCTTATGGCATACATTCCAGTTTTGTAGCAGATGGTACTTCTTGTTGCTGATGCTGATCACATATGTTTTCTAGCAGAAAGTGCAATACTATCAACATAACAACAAATTTAATACATGAAAATAAAATGAGTTCCTGCATTCTGCATTGGGATGTTAAAGTCCCAGGAGACCTGGCTTTGTTTGACAATGTGCAACCTCAGATACATGTTTTTTAGTTATATTGCCAAAAATATTTTATTGTGGCTTTCATCTTAAAATCACAACTTTTTTTCTGCCATGCCTTTGCAAGGGCAAGCTGTCAGAGATCAGATATAATAATTTGGGGAGTTCCACCTTTTCTTCCTAATCTTCTCCACCCCCTATGTGACATGTTTATTCTATAAATCTAACAAAAGATAAAGCTTTTCTATTTCCATTTACATGGGCAGTATCTCAAGTGGACATAAGGCTTCTCACTGCCTTAACCATAAATCTGTCTTTTGTGATCTGTACCTCATTTAGGTATTTCAAACTTACATAGAACAAAAAGGTATAAATCATAACTTCAGAAAAGCCAGAAGAAAACAATTTCTGTTTTCATGCAAAATTGCAAGACAGATCGAGAAAATCAATCAAGTTTAGCTGTAAAAACTTTAGTGACAGTACTCCCAGATGCCAGGGATCAGCTGTTGTAGCTTAAACATCTCTTAACTACTACTTCCTCTGCTGGTAGATGAAGAGTGTGTTTTGGAGGGGTAGTGTTTCAAGGAGCAGTCTGACCCTGTGACTTCAGGCAAGCTCAAGAAGTGGGCATATGTGAATCTCATGATGTTCAACAAGGCCAAGGGCAAGGTCCTGCACCTGGGTTGGGACAACCCCCACTATCAATACAGGCTGGGGGATGAAGGCATTGAGATCAGACCTGTGGAGATGGGCTTGGGGGTACTGCTAGAAGAAAAGCTACACAAGTCAGTAGTGGGTGCTCACAGGCAAGAAAGCTGACTATATCCTTGGCTGCATCAAAGGAAGCATGGCCAGCACTTCCAGGGAGGTGATTCTGCCCTTCTTCTCTGCACTTGTGAGACCCTAGCTGGTGTGCAGCATCTAGCTCTGGAGTCAGCAGTACAGGAAAAACATGGACCTGTTGGAGCAGGTCCAGAGGAGGGCCACAAAAATGATCAGAGGGATGGAACATCTATGAGTACAGGCTGAGAGAGTTCGGGTTGTTCAGCCTGGAGAAAACAAAACTCCAGGGAGACTTTATTGTGGCCTTTCAATACTTCAAGGGAGCTTATAGGAAAGATGAGCCTTTTTAGTAATGCCTATTCCAACAGGACAAGGGATAATGGTTTTAAATTAAAAGAGAGTAGATTCAGACTAGGTATAAGGAGAATTTTATGATGAGGGTGGTGAATGCCAGAGAGGGACTCAGGGACTCTTCAGCAGGGGCTGTAGTGATAGGAAAAGGAGTAATAGTTTTAAACTTTAACAGGGGAAGTTCAGGTTAGATATAAGGAAAAATTTCTTTACTGTGAAGGTAGTGAGGCACTGGAACAGGTTGCCCAAAGAAGTGGCTGTGTTCAAGGCCAGGCTGGGGAGAGCCTTGGGTCACATAGTTTAGTGTGAGGCATTCCTGCCCATGGCAGGAGGGATTGGAACTAGATGATCTTAAGGCCCTTTCCAACCCTAAACATTCTGTGATTCTATGGGGAAACACTGGAACAAGTTGCCCAGAGAGGTGGCAGATGCCCCACTCCTGGAAACATTCAAGTTCAGTTGGATGGGGCTCTGAGCAACCTGAGCTGGTTGAAGATCTACCTGCTTATTGCAGGGAGGTTGGACTAAGTGACCTTCAGAGTTCCATTCCAAACTAAGCTATTCTATGAGTCAAAGGAACAGTTGTGTAAAGACAAGAGAAAGTGTTGCCCTTCCACTTCTTTCATCCTTTCCAGAACCCTCTCTACTATCTCTGCAAAACCTGCCAACAGAACTGTGAGCCAGCTCTGCCCAGATAAACTCTGCCAGAGGAAGACAGCAATCTACCATTAGGTTTCCTCAAAGTGTTCTTTAATACCCAGAATGGGAAGATTTTATTCCATCTTTTTTCCTTAATTCCAATTGCTGATCTTGAATTGGAAATTGTAAAACCTGAGAATAAAACTAAGAAAGTACTTTGGGAATTAATTCTTAAAAGATGGCAGATCTTTACCTGTTTCCCTCTGAAAATTCCTAATGGGTCTGAGCTCTTCTAAATAAAAAAACGTGAATTTTGTTTTTCATCAAGATAGTCTGTTATGTGCAGCAGCAGCTAGAGAAAAGTAGTCTATATAATTAAGATGCTTTCCTTTGGGACTAACTCTGCGCCATAAGTCTTTGCAGAAATTTCCTTCTGTATCCCATCCTATCAAGTTCAACTATTCTTCCCCCATCATCACTATCCCTTTCATTAAGATTTACTGCTAGGGGATCTTTTTAAAATGGGTTTTAAAATTTTTGTTAGGGATGGGTTTTACCACTGAACTGCAGATTATGCCACATGCATGCTCCACATCACCATCACTAAAGCTAAATCAAATCCATTCCAAAGAAGACAAATCACTTTTTGAATCTGTTAGCATGGGTAGGTTATCTGCAGGATGGGAAGATAAATTTGTTTACTTTCCTGAAGTTCTTTCATTGGCATAGATTGGCTATGATTAGTTTGCTAAGTACTCTTTTGAGTTGATGCACAAGCTTTATTATTTTTGCAGTATTTGACAAGTATTTGCTCATGTCCTAATTCTGTCCAAATTACTTCAGGCTACCAATCTCTACCTTCATTTAAACTCTTACATTTCCTTTTTTACCAATGGTAATCTAAGTACCTTCTGTCCCATTTTTTATTCTTTTTAAACTTTTCAGGCTTTATATACCCTTCATATAATATCCTAAAAAGAAAAGCTCAGAATATTCCAAATGAGACTTTACTATTTCTCTGTATTTAACTTCTGATTTATATTCATCACTTCTAGAGACATAATGCATGCCAAGACTCTGTTTACCATCTTGCTGCTACCAGACATTGTGCAGATGGCTAATGCATTATCCTTAATCACTCTCAGGTCTTGCTACTGCTCTGTTTTGTAGCTGAGTATTCTTATTTGTGCTGTAAAATTTGCATCATATGGTTCTGTTCTCTATCTCTACTTTTCCTTACACAAGGGATAATCATGTCCTATTGAATCAGACTGAAGACCATGGCATAGAGATTCTTTGCAGGATGGCTGAATACTTAGAACTGCAAGAAAAAATTGCAAATGTTGTTTCTGCATTTTATATTCTCTCCGTCCTCCCCCCAGGAGGGAGAGGGGGAAGTTTTCATTCAGGGTAATACAGCAAGTCATTCCAGCTGATGACTCAGAAATCAAGTAGCTAGAGATGTTTGGGAATGTATTTTATATAGACATGTTATAGCTAATAATGGGCCTTATTAAGACCAAGTAGTGTCAGAAGCCAGAAGTCCATAGTATATTTTCAAGTCCAAAAGCTAGCTGACAGGATGTGCTGAATAAAAAAAGCCCTACTGGAGTGCCTGTGTTTGTGCCCAGTATAGCATTCTGTGTCCTGTGTGGTTTGATATTACATTTCTATACACAGAAGCTATCATAACATCTTTGCTTCCCTCCTCACAACATATTTTCTTACACAGAAGGGAATCAATCATGGATTTAAGTAATACTTTGTACAAGGTGAGCTTTGAACTCAAGCTCCCTGAATATCTTGCTAAAGGGCCCTGTGAGCAGCCCAGTAACCACTGTGGCCATGACAGAATTGAATGACTGTTATTTGTGGACTAAAATAATTCTAAAATTCCAGTTCCCAAACTCATTTGCTTGACAACATGGTTTTAGTCCCTCTGACTGAATGGGTAGACAGGAAGCAAGAGTAGCTCAAGCACGAAAAGAATAAGCGAATCTTCCTGTTTAAATTGCAGCCTGCTAATTTGTACTTCCCTTTCTGAAGCACCATCACCACAAGAAATCTCCATTTCCACTTGAGTTCAGAGGGAAGAAAACAAACCATTTAGGAACAGCATGTGAATTGGCTGAGCTGTTAGGTCACAAAAAGTGCTCTGTTTGCAAAACATCCATTTAGAACCTCATTACTCCAAATGAGTTCCACCTGCACTCCATTATCACAGCTTTTGTGCTGTTTTTCTTTCTTTTTTTATTTTTAAGTGTAGGAAAATTTCACTATATCTAGAATCAAGTGTGTGAAACTGTAGGCAACAGTGTTAGATGGTCAAGCTTAAATTAAGCTTTAACTTGGTGGATGAAACATGTAATTGAGAATAAAAAAGCTGTACATGAAATGCTGCTTCATTATAAGTAATAGGGTTAGAGGAACATTTGTGATCTGTCTCCTGACCTTGATCAGGTCTTAGACTATATGGACTTTTGTAAGTGGAATGTATTTTTCAAGTTTATGCCAGGAAACAAAAATACTTTATGAGAAACTGATTCCTTTCCTTTGATTCTTTAAATTAGACAAAGAACAGTGAACAGGGACACTAAAGATAAAGGCAGGAACCCCAAGAGGCAAATGATTCCTTCATTGAGCAAGTCATTTTTATCCTAGAAATTTTGAGATATAGAAGGTTGATATTTTGAATTTCAACAAATAGCTAATTAACAAAAATTGTCAGCTATGCTCTCATCCCACCTAATTTTCCAAACACTTGTCAAGATGCTTAAAAGTTGTGAAAGGCTGAATGCATTTTCATTATGCCCTATCTTCCTGATTCTGTGTTTTCCAACCAGCTTTTCTTCCAACCAGCTACCCAAATCTAAAGAACTGTTTTAACATACTACTTGGAGAATATCCTTGTCTTTCAACTTCCCACTTACTTCTTGCCCTTAAGAACTTTGTCCTTTCATTTGCCCTTGTCTGTTGCAGAGTTTTAGTGCTGCTTATTCATGTCTGTTTACAAATAGGTCATGCTATTTTCATGAAAAAGTCACTCATGACAGTCTCCAAAGTTCAGAGCAGTATCTATACACTGCAAGACTGAAGTATTGTTTTTTTTCCTGGAGAGTTTTTGATGCATTATAGTGTTTTCTATAAGCTTTTCAGGAAATGCCTTGTGGTATTTTGATATTCCATTTAAACCATCAGAACAAATTTCCGTTTCACATCCCATGTCAGGGTCATTCATTTCCTTTGAACAATTATCCCATATAACCCTTCTAGCTAGGCATGAAGCTCTGTAGCCTAAAAAAGAAAAAAATATTCCTGATTTTGTTCAACACTTAGACAAAACCAAGGTCTCCTTGTGGTGGTTAAAGGGAAAAGTAAATAGTTAACAGGCTAGTAATCTGGTCACACAAATGAGACCCATGTCTCTTCTATGGGCATTGCCTAGTCAGTATACTGACTGCTTTTGATTATTAGCAAAACTGTTTAAACTGTTTTCCTTAAACCTGGAGTCATACCCAATTTTTAGAACCTATCAGTGCAGAAGAAATGAAATTTTTGTTCATTCAAACACAGCTTTCCCAATACTTTACTAATAAGATTTATAACTTATTCTGTCTGGACCACTTATATTACATATGCAAAAATTCATTAGTACATGTTAGCTTTCAACCTGCCAATCAATGTAAATCATATCAAATTATATATGGTGGCTTATATATTTGGATTATTGTCACTATCTAATGAAAAAATATTCTACTTCAAAGCCGAGGGGACCCATGGCATATAGTAATAGATAAAGGGCCAAAGGGTTTATTAAATTTGACACCTAATCTTTCCATCAAGCTTATAAAAATTCAGTAGTGGCCTAGAGCATTAAAAGAAGTGCCACTGCAAGATGTAGTGTTCTGAGCCACTGCTGTAAAAATACAGTCTTAATATAAGTGGTGAGGAACTAAATAATTGTTATTTATTTTGCTACACAATCATGTTGCACTTAAGCGTATGAAGCATTGTCCTAAGTCTGGGAAGATGGCTAAAGTAGGTACTTCACCAAAAAGCAAGAGGCTACTCCTGTGGTATTTACCATTGTTTTACTGATTTAAAACACTGTAACAACAAAAGATACAACCTTCCAAAGTGCAAGTCTCATTAGCCTCCTAACAGTGGCTCAGTTGTTCAATTGCTATTCAAGGTTGTCATGGTTTAAACCCAACCTGTAACTCAGAACCAAGCAGCCACTCACTCACACCCAACCACCTTCTTCCTCCCCCTGCTCCCAGAGGGATAGGGAGGAGAATCGAAAGAATGTAACTACCACGAGTTGAGATAACAGCAGTCCAGTAACTAAGGCATAACACAAACCACTACTGCTGCCACCAATAATAATAATGATGAGGGCAATAACAAGGGAAGAGAATACAACTGCTCACCACCTGCTGACTGATACGCAGCCTGACCCAAGCAGTGATCTAGCCCTTCTGAGTAACTCCCTCCAGTTTATATACCGTGCATGACATGCTGTGGTATGGAATACCCCTTTGGTTAGTTTGGGTCAGGTGTCCTGTCTTCGCTTCCTCCTGGCTTCCCCTCCTCCCTGGCAGAGCATGAGACTCAGAAAGTCCTTGGTCAGAGTAAACATTACTGAGCAGCAACTAAAAACATCAGTGCTATCAGCGCTGTTCCCAGGCTGAAAGTCAAAACCACAGCACTGCACCAGCTACTAAGAAGGAGAAAAATGACTGCTACTGCTGAACCCAGGAGAAAAGTACAAGAGCACCACATAATCAAATCACCTACTCAAAGGTTCTAGAAAGACTCTTAACATTAAGAATACTCCATGGTTATGAATTTCTCTCTGAAATAATGTAGTTGTGGAGAACAAAAATCTAACCTAGACCCTGTTTCTCTTAAATCAGGTTGTCTATTGTCTTTTCTAGCATGGTATTGCTCTTGCATGATAAGCATAATTACAGCAGTTCCTGTTGCTTAACTTGGATGAATTACCTGTCAAGAAAGGAAAAATGCAGATTGGCTGGGCTGTGGTCAGTACTGCTTTTCAAAGACCTCTATTGCTCTAAGGTTCCGCCCCAAGAGCAGTCCTAGGGAGCATGTCCCCATCTTGGATCTCAGAATGTTGATGAAACCTTAACAATCAGAATGTTGTTTTATGCATAAAGAAAAACTGCATAGATGACACTAAATTCTGGGTTTAGCCACATTAGTCTTTTAACTGCCTAACAGACCAAATTTCCTACTTGCTTGTCATTAATAATGCAATGAAAATATTATATAGGAAAAGATGTTCCTAGTGACTACTGCTTTACTTTAGCGCTATACCTAGCCTTCCAGTATTCCCCTGTCTCCCTAGGCTGCCAGTTCCTGTATTCTTAAAGGGTTCAGGAAAGGAAAGTTTAGCATGTGAAATTATAATGCTGAGACATTTTTTTGGATGCTTATGATGCCTACGGTGAGCGTTTCATTCTCCTCAGTCTTGGGGGTCTGCCTGAGGCTTTTACTAGTAATGGTCTTTTTATTTTTTTCAAACTAGTAATGTTAAAAATCATATCTATTGGATTACCAACTGCTAAATAACTATCTAGTTTCAATTCATAACTTCTGTGAAAAGCTGAGCTTTTGCCATACTCTTCAGCGCACTTATCCCATGCTAATCTAAATGTTTTAGTGAATTTAAATTGGTGTATTTTTCAAGATTTTTATTGTAGTACCTCAAGTTGGCCAGACGCTTGGTTGGTTTAATCCATGTACTTCTGTCAATATCAATTAATCTGACATAATGACAGTGCAAGATTGTATCCACTACACTTTTATTAACCTGTGATCAGGAAAAGACCTCAACTACTTTTGATGAGAATGGAGATAAGTAATCAATTTCAAAGATTTTTATATTTTAAACTGTGGCTCTCTCGTTTTGTTCCCTCTTCATGGCTGAATTTTATGAGATGCTGGATCTGTCAGTTAAAATGACAAATTTCTAGCTCAATCTCTGTTAATTCCTTGCGATAGATGAATGTATAAAATACTGCATGTAACTACACAAATGACAGATTTAGTGAGTTTGATTGCTACGCTTTGCCCATTCTGTTTTCTTTTTCTAACATTCCTGTAGCGTGTATGTCCTATATATTAATTTTCATAACCTTTAACAATTATTGCATGAATTTAAATTGACATCTGATAATGTTTACTTTGATTACTTACAAAACACTTAATTTGAATTGAAAATTTACACTCTTTATCAGTTTACAAATAAATTGGATTTTTAAAACAAGCAAACAGCTGCTTTTTACATGGAACTGTGGATATCAGAGATAAAAGCTTAGGTGACTTTGTCCATTGTAGTCAGTGAAAGTGTCTTTCTGGTAGTAGCTGAAGTAGAAGGTTGCAACACAAAGACATGTTTTAACCTTGATTCCATGAAGAGGTCCCATTAATTCTAAAGCTACTACCATGAAAAGAAAGACCAATGAATACATAGTTGTGTGAGTCAAAGATATAACCGTAGTGTCCAGAACAAAGGATTTGTTTATCTCATGAATTTAATACTTCTTTTGAGAAACTATAACAAATTAAATTATTGCTTTCTTATTCTCTTAATACTGACAGTAACAGGTCTACATAAATATATACAGATCTACCTGGTTTAGAAAAGCAGCAAAAATATTTCAGATCAGAAGGGAAATCTGAGTAGTTACACTTTTGTTGAAGATGAAGACAAGACACCTATTGCAAAAGAGCTATTATTGCTTGTAACAGTTTTACTTATTTTCCTTTATAGTATTTCCTATCCAGCTGGCTCCCCATAAGAAGTCTCAGTTTCTACTCTGCTGTCCCATTTCCCCCAAAGCAACTAATCTGAATGAACAACCTACTCATGGCAGAAATGTTTGGATAAGAAACATAGGAAAAATTATCATAAGCTCATTCAAGATGTGCAGATGGTTCTTATAGGGTAGCACAGAGAATACTACAAGATTACCACAGGGTATTACTTGTCAAGTTATACCAATAAAGAGGAGAAAATATAATTGTAAAGTTGAAATAGATCCAAACAACTACTTTGAAAAATGTATTTATGTTACAAATAGCACTGTGGTTTTAACCTTACTGAAGTTCAGTGTAATGTAATGTACAGGCTCTATTAAATTGTTCTAAACTTCGGGTTATGAAACTGTCTAAAGAAAACCTAAAAGAATGAAGAAAATGGAGAACAGTATGCTTATATGCTTTTACTTAAGGACCAAATCCTTTCTGGATGGATGCAAGAGTTGGAGTGGTTAAAACTCTCATAACTTCCAGAAAATTTCTCTGTAACTAGAGAGATGATGATGCTGTTAAAAAAGAGAAAAAAAAAAAGGCTTTGGAGAACATATTTATTCAAAAAGTACTGGGAGTGAAATAAAAATGATAACTGCCATGGTAACTCTTGTCATTTTGGTTTGTTTCTTGGGGTTTTTTTCCCAGAGTCTCAGTCTACTTACTGTCAGTCCTGCTTGCCTGCTGTTCACTGCCTGCTGTTCATTGTCGCTTGCTTTGCAGAGAGAATTCTTTTGCTAAATCCTACCAGAAGAAATCTGGATATAATTAAGTCAGGTCTGAGCCAGGTGAGCTCAAACTGTACCAACCTTGTTTCCCACAGTCCAGGAAGCCACCACAGTCACAATGACTCCACGTCTTTGTGCCATATTCTATTAGTTCATATACCCGCTGAGTGTCATGCTATTCACAGTCATTCTCAGCAACTGTGACATTGACCTCTTACAGTACCAGGTACTCCGAAATGGGAAACCTCAAAATAATAGGACCTTATAACCAAAGCTGAGACTTCAAGGAAACTCTAAATAAAAGGTATGGACTATGCACTCATGAGGGAACAAATTTTTGGCAGTGCAAATGAGACACTTAATGGATCTACAAAGATAGGTAAGCAAGACACTATTAATCTCTAGTCATATCACTATGTGGAATATCTCTGAAACAGATTCTAAAAGACCAAAACTTGTTCCAGAGAAGAGCTGCATTCTGGATTGTGTTTGATCCAATCCACTGACAAAAAACTAAAAGAATACCAAAACCACAACAAAACAACAAAAAGCAGAGTAAAGAATGAAAATGATAACCATCTGACTCACAGGTTTTTCTCTCTAAAGATTTTCCTATATGTTGCATGCTGTATATGCTTAGTAGAACACTGAAAAGCGCAAAGTAGATAGATAAACATGCAGAAGCCCTTTCTGTGAATTGCAGTGTTCTTTCAGAGCATCAGACTGTTTCCAGTGATTAGATACCCATTAGTATCAATAGACTTTTTAATGAAACAGTGCTAGTTTTAAGTTTCTTTTGTGGAAACCAGCTTAGCACATCTCTGAACAGCCCCATAAAGTCCTTAAGGCTCTGCACCTGAGACTCTGCATTACAATTTCTGTACGTTATACTGCTAGTCCTAAAGTAAATCCTCCAAATAATCCAAACCTGGAAGTTAGGAAGACTGTATGCCAGCTGTTATCCAACATGGAAAGGCAATAAGTGCATTATGATTCATTGCAAAAAAGCTAGAGGTAAATCAAGCACAGACAAAACCGGCAGCAAACTGAGATTTGTCTGTTAATATAGGATTCTTACATATACAGTGCATTGAAAAAACTTTTTGTAAAGAATAATATTCATAAGGCTATTCTGATGAACATGCATTATTATTTCTAGAGGAAAGAAAAAAAAAAAAGAGGTAGCAGATGTGTAGAATGCCAAGGATCTGGGAGATATCTTATTGGTTGGTGGCATTTGCCAGAGTTTCAAAAGTTAGGTTTTTCTAATCAGTCTGTACTTACTGTACCTCCCAGGGCTGAAATTTCTGATGGGCAGGTCCTCTCGATTCATAGTATTCATGCTGACATCTAGATTCAATGAATAGATGCTCTAGCTGCTTTTTATGCTGTAATGAAATAAAATAAGGGATCAGCATTTATTTAAAGTGAATCTGGTCATCATTATAATTTTTGTTTTCACCGTGGAACAATCTGCACCTCTCAAACTGGAATCCTTATTAATAAAATTTCACCAAGAGACTCTGTGTTAGCTGCTGTTAGTACACAGCTCTAACTTGTCTAAAGTAACCTTACCTCTCTTGCTGAAACATGCATAGTGAGGCTTTTGGGTACTTAACAGTAAATAATTCTACAGATCCTCTCTAGCTGCACTATACCTTTTGGCAATGCAGATAGATGTAGGACCCTCCAACCCTAAATGGAGTATTAGTCTGGGATTCAGATATCTCCAATCCATAAGTCCAACAATGACTACTTGAGGGATGTTGGAAGAGAAGTTTAATGCCTTTGCTGGCCACTACCTGTCCATCACCAGCATGATTTTAATTTATATAACTGAAAGCAGTATGCACTGCATCTCTAAACCTTGAACCTGCACTTGAAGCTCAGAATTTGCAGTTTTACTGTTCTGTTTGGATCCAGACTGCCATAGAGAATTACGGCCAAGGCCCATCAAATGGAGCGAAGCAGCACCACATGCCATTTGAAAACTATCATACTGAACAAAGCTTGTGCTCTTGTGAGTCTAAACTCTGTGTCAAGACAGAGACCATCCGGTGTTTTCCTTAGACCAACGATTACCAAACTAGAAATTGTGCTTCTGGAAGTGTGACTGCAAATGTGGTTATGAATCCAGCCAGAAAGATAATTTGAGAACTCCTGCCTTAAATATTGTTCGATATCCTGTTTACATGAAATGTGAAAAATGTAAATTAATCACAGAATCACAGAATCACAGAATCCCAAGGGTTGGAAGGGACCTAAAAAGATCATCTAGTCCAACCCCCCTGCAAGAGCAGGGTAACCTACAGTACATCACACAGGAACTTGTCCAGGCGGGCCTTGAATATCTCCAGTGTAGGAGACTCCACAACCCCCCTGGGCAGCCTGTTCCAGTGCTCTGTCACTCTTACAGTAAAGAAGTTCTTCCTGATGTTAACGTGGAACTTCCTATGTTCCAGTTTACACCCATTGCCCCTTGTCCTATCACTGGATATCACTGAAAAAAGCCTAGCTCCATCATCCTGACACCTACCCTTCACATATTTGTAAACATTGATGAGGTCACCCCTCAGTCTCCTCTTTTGCAAGCTAAAGAGACCCAGCTCCCTCAGCCTCTCCTCATAAGGGAGATGTTCCACTCCCTTAATCATCTTTGTGGCTCTGCGCTGGACTCCTTCAATATAGGCGCTATTGCAATGATTCTAAACTCCTCAAGGGTAGTCTCCTTACTGTAGAGGAAACTTGCTAAAGTCAAAGCATATTTTTCCAATTTTTATTGCCAATGTATACCAAAGCAGACAAGTCCACAGTATGGGTACAAGGCTCTGTATTTTTCTCCTCTCTTTTGAAACCTTTATTTGTTGCTAGTGGTTTTTTGGTTGGTTGGTTGGTTGGGTGGGTGGGTGGGTTTTGGGGGGTTTTCTTTTGTTGTTTTTCCTTTTTTTTAAACAGGGAGTGGAAATCATTCTAAAGTCTGAAATTAAAAGAGTCCCAAATCACCACTTCCCTTAAACCCCCAAAATACCCAGAGTGCTGTGATTTTCATGTCATGTACTCTGGTGCATCTCCTTCCCCTAAAAGCAGACTGTGAAACAAACTTGAGGCTGCTTTGTATCCTTTTCAGTATACCATGCTGCAATATGTTTGTACAGTTTTACTCTTTGCCTTCTGAGTATTTAGTCCTTTATCCTTATAGCAAATGCCTGTTATTTCCTTGTAGTTTCACTGTACTTTGACACTGGACAGAAATACCTTGTACTTTTATGCTGACTTTTCTTTCATAAGGATTTCAAAACAGAGGCAAATTAACAAAGCTGATAAAGTCCTGTGGAAATTCTATTATGCCTCCTATAGCTAAAAAGCTGGCATACAAAGCAGAGGACCTCTTCTTTCCTGACTTTGTTTTTAGTTCGTTGTCCACCTTGACAACTTAAGGAATGCGTTTGCCAATTTTTCTTTTCTCCCAATTTAATTTTTAAAATAAACTTAAATGACTCTCATTTAAGTACAGACTTTGGCCATGGCTCAGGAAAGCACTCAGGCATATTTTTATTTCTCTTCAAGACAGCATATAAGCACCTGAGCAAAAAAAACCACACAGGTAAGGGTTACGAGAAGCATTAGGTAAACTCAAAATAAGAGCTGAATAAAGGTGCACACATATAGTCCTATGTTCATCTGGAAAGTTAATTCCCCTTCCATTTTTCTCTTTCCTCAAAGAAAAGATATAGACAAAGCTGTCTGTCAGCAATCCTGGTGGTGACTCTATGAAAATATATCTAAGAAAGGGCAAAATTTTTGGACAAGCAAAGTGACAAGGAGTGAGGGGAAAACAGTTTGTGAGACAGCCTGGCAGACACCAAGGTCAGTGAAGAGGAGAGCGAGGAGATGCTCCAGGAGCCATAGCAGAGATTCCCTTGCTGTCTGTGGAGAAGACCATGGTGAACAGGGGAAATGTATGAGGAATAAGGAACAGCAGAGAGCAGCTGTTATGGACTGATCACAGCTCTCACTGTCCATCATCCTCCTGTGCTGCTCAGGGGTGGGGAAGGAGATAGAGGAGTTGGGAATGAATGAGTGAAGTTGAGTCTGTGGAAAAGCAGGGGAAAAAGGTGCTGTTTCAATTTTGTTTTTGTTTCCAATTTACCAACGCTATCTTACTGTCAATAAATTAATTTTCCCCAAGTATGTTTGGTCCATGACAGTAACTGTTATCTTCCTGTCCTTAACCCATGGGCTTCTTCATCTTATTTTGTCTGCTTGTCCTGTTGAGCTGGGCAGTGAGACTGTCTGGGTAGGCATCTGGCAGTCAGACAGGATCAATCCAACACAAACATAACTTATTTCTGTCACAGGAGATACACGGAGCACTTTCTGCATGGTCCATGTACAATAAATACCAGCTTCAATGGTTAAATATTTTGTCACTGTGAACACATTTAGAGATCTGTGAGGATACATTACCAAAATAAGTTTTAAAGAAATTTTCTCGAGCTACTTATTGTCAAGAGACAAATTTAAATATTTGTGATTACTGAGTAGAGGGAGAGCTTACACACTTACCTCCAGGAAAGGTTTTCTGTGACCAAAATAAGAGCATATTTAAGACTAGCCAGAGGCATCAGTTATTGTAGTGACACGTTTCGCGAGAGGATTCTTTAAATAAGACTGGTGAGTGTTTGAGTAGGATAAGAGTAACTTTGGTTGTAGAAGTAGGTATTTCATGAAGAAGTTAGTAGAATCCCGTTTCATATCCTTTACCTAACTTGAATGAAAACTCCTGCAGAAACTTGCTACAATAATGGTTTTAATTTTCTATCACTGAAAGATGTTGCAGATGATGATACAGTAATTACTGTGCAATGAGCACATTAAGAAACTGCATAACTTAAAATGACTTAAATGCTCCAATTGCTGATTTGAGAATGGAAAATACTCCCAGTACTATTATAAACCATGGATACATTGGCAAACTTTGCAGAAGAGTTCATCTTTGCTGCTTGCCAACTTTACAGCCCTACAGGAAGAGAAATTGTTTAACTAAGCCACTGTAAAGAGCACCACAATTACCTGTGACAAGCATAAAATATTGCTGTATTTATTAGGCATCTTTTTATCAACTGTTGCATATGGTAACTTGCAAAATAAGATCATCTCAAATAAACATATGAGAGCAAAGAAATGCAGTTCTGAAAGAATGGAATACTAAAAAATATTTGAAACACATTTATCTTGCATTTCTAGAGAAAGATTTAACATTTGAAAAAAATCCCATGAGATCTGGTGGCCATCAATACATATTGTTAAGTTCATTTCTTTACAGGCTTCAAAACATGAAAGGTGCTTTATTTTGAGAAGAATTTCATATTTTGTAAGAACTGGAAGATTTGAGTCTACATAATATTTTTAGTTTAATGGTAGGTTTTTATTATATTCATAGTTAAAATGCACACCTTAAATGCCTCTATAATTGAAGCTGATTGCAAGTTTTCAGTGAAATGCTGGTAAATTTTGTCAGAAATTAGCCTACAGAAAGTGGACACATGAAGAGCAAATATTCTCAGCTTTGTTAATTTGCTTCTCTTCTGAAAACCTTATGAAAGAAAGGTCAGCATAAAAATACAAGATCAGTCCAGTGCCAAAGTAAAATTTTTAGTTAGCAGGCTTACTTCAGCTAGCCAGCAGCCTGCAAGGCAGGGATCATTGAAGCAGATCTGATCCAGTGACGTGTCTGCTGTGATTCAGAAAAAGAATTATTCAGTAATCCAAATATCCATTGACAAAAGAAATTATCTAGTGCCTAATCTATTAGCTACTTTTACCACAGAAATTGTTCTTATTAAAATCTTGTATGCTTTGGATTACTTCTAATTTGCAAGTACATCAGGAACAATTTTACAATCTTATTTTGGTAACATTATGAAAAACGTGTTTCCATACCAGCTTGGTTTTTTTTATAATAATTTTTCAAATATAAAACAATATAATTTCATGTCTAATTGACATTACAGGTACAGTTGATATCTAAGTGATAGTATTCCACAGATTAGCTGCATTTCCTCTCCTTCTTCCTTGCTGTCATGATACTACAAGGCAGTACTGGAGCCCTTCAGGCGCCATGTGTGCAAGCTCACAATAAGGTAGAATGCTTTAATCAAAAGAGTTCCAATCTCACTAAGATCAAAGACTAACAAGTAAACATAAAAGATAATTTCAGGCAATGTGGATGGAGGATTAAAGCAGTAATAAGATCCTTCAGTTATACTCACCAGTTGTGTGCCTAAATGGATGATGAAGCCACAGTCTACCTATAACCAAAGCAAGCTGGACAGTCATATTCTCCTCACAGGGCATATGTATGGAGTCCCACAGGCAAGAGGTACCAAAACTTTTTAGGTTCCCAAATAAATCTCCACTTGCACTATGTTAAGAGTTCAGCTTCACTGTCAAATAACGATAAATATTATTATACCTTCAGCAGTGACTCTACCTAACCCCTACTGAGTTCACTGATCTCATGAATAATTTGCAGCAAAACCATAGAGCAAAATGAGTCCATCATAGCCTCCATGTTTCTGTGAATAGTTTATTTTTGTATGTGTTCAGCCATAAGTAGCAGGAAAAGTACAAACCATGTTCAGTTCTCAGGGAAATAAATGACCAAATGAAAGTACAAGCACAAACGAAACATGAAACATGATGGTGATTGACAATTCCTTTGAGAATGGAACATTGCAGCAAAAGTCGGATTAATAATATTAGGACTATATTTATGAGAATGTCCTCCTACAATCTTAAGTTTTTCTTCTTATTTTCTGTATTTTCCTACAGTTTTAAGGATCATAGATAAGTATTTAGTAACAGAATTTAGGATTAGAGAGAAAGGAAAGCTTCATGAAGCTACAGTAGTTAGCAGACAAAACCATTCTCTGTTTCAAAAACTCCACAACTGCTAAGGCAAAACGACTTCTCCATTTCCAAAACTGGCGTTGGAGGCTGTAATGGGATAAGTAATTGGGTAAACTGCTAAACCCTTACCCACTGCTCCCTCCGCTACAGCAGAATGGGCAAGAGAATAGGAAGGGCAAAAGTGAGAAAAAACCATGGGTTGAGATAAAGCCAGTATAATAAGCGTAGCCCCCGACAACCAAGGACAACAAATATAAAACCAAAAAACCCGACTGATGACAAGGTAACCACTCACCACCTCCCACAAGCAGACTGATGCCTAACTAGTCTCTGAGCAATGGTGACTTTGCAAAAATTCAGCCCCCAGTTTTATTGCTAAGCATGACATCATATATTATTGTTTATTGTGGTTTAATCCCAGCCAGCAACTAAGCACCACACAGCCACTCACTCCTGCCAAAAGGATGAAGGAAAGATTTAGAAGAGTAAAAGTAAGAAAACTCATGGGCTGGGATACAGACATTTTAATAGGTGAAGCAAAAACTGTGCACACAAGTAAAGAAAATGAGGAATTTATTCACTACTTGCCATCGGCAGGCAGGTGTTCAGCCATCTCCAGGAAACATGGATCCATCACATGTAACAGCTACTTGGGAAAACAATACCATCACTCCAAACATCCTTCTACTTCTGTCTTCTTCCCCACAGCTTTACATGCTGAGCATGACATCGTATGATTGGAATACCCCTTTGTTCAGTTGAGATTAGCTGCCCTGGCTGTCCTCACCTCTTTCCCACCCCCAACCCCCCCCCCCCAACCAAAGCCTTATGCACTTCCAGCCTACTCACTGGTAAGATAGTGTAGGAAGCAGAAAAGGCCTTGACTCTGTGTGACCACTGCTCAGCAACAGCTAAAATATCCCTGTATCATCAACACTGTTTCCAGCAGAAATCCAACCATCACCCCATACCAGCTGCTATGAAGAAAATTAACTCTATCCCAACCAAAACTAGCACAGGTATGGAATACCTTGCAGGTCAGTTAAGGTCTTGGCTTGGGTGTGTCCCTTCCCAAACTCTTGCCCACCCCCACCCTCTGGCCTTTGGGCTGGGAGGGTGTATGGAGAGACAGCCTTGATGCTCTGTAAGCACTGTTCAACAATAGCTAAAACATGGGTGTGTTATCAACGCTCTTTTAGTCATAAATGTAAAACACAACCCCATGCTCTACCAAAGCCAGACCCAGTACAGAGGCCTACAGAAAAATAAATATTATTAAGCAACAGGTTTGACTGTTATATAGCAAGCTAAACTACATACAGATTCAGTATATTTTTCCAATCACAATTTTGGTGGTGAGGTCACTTTTTTAGTGAGTAATTTGTTTTGAGGGTGTAGCAGTGGAGCTTTTTTTTGTTAGACTTTACTGATCTTTTCTTCTTCTGTTGTGAAAGGAAAATTCATGTTTGAGAAGTTCTTTTATTTTTGTGAGAAGAACAAAGTAAATATCCTTGTCCTTGTTTTCCCATTTTTTCATAATTTTCCAGAGACAATTGTTTTACTCATTCAAAAAATCAAAGAAGCTGTGTTTTCTTCATGTACTCATAATTAGTTGGTTTGGGTTTTTTTGCTATTTATGCAGTTCTTTGCAATGACAAGATGGTAATGCTGACTACTGAATTTGAAAAAAATAAAATCATGCTATGCTTACTTAAGAGTAGACAATAACTGGAGCATTAACTGTAAGGTACAATTAGAAGGCAAAGATTAGTTAACTCCATACAACCATATGCAGGTTAATATACACATTCGGTTTTAGCTACAAAATTATTCAGACTCTAAGAGCACATAATTGTCTCAAAAAAGTAACTGCAAATTACTTTATATACTGACAATGAATTGTCCAATAAATTCCAGTAGTTGGTAGAAAAGACCTTTTACTGCCTTTAGACAGTCCAAAGAGTGCTCAATGAGAACAGTTACTTAGGGGTTGTTCTGTCAGGTCTGGGTGTTGGTTTTTCTTGTTTGTTTGTTTTGGATTTTCTTGTGGTTTTGTTTGGTTTTTTTGTTGTTTGTTTTTTGTTTGTTTTTTTTCTTTTTACCTAGCAATGTATAGTGCACAACTAATGGGGACATTGAGATTATCCCTTTTTAATGTGTTTTGCCAGTGTTGCTTTTCATGTCTTTTATATAAAAAAAAAAAAAAACAACCAAAAAACCAACAAAACAAACAAGGAAACAGATGACTGGTCTCCTAACGTTCAAAACAGGAACACAACTTAGTGTTCTGCTGTGTCAGAGATTTCTGTCAAAAAGTGAATGTTATTTCTGAGGTTGAGCAAAATCAAGACAGTTAGCTCAAAACTGGATGCACAAGTTTTTAGGATCAGGTCCTCAGATTTTATTTACTTTAACACTTCAATGTCATTTAAAGAAATGCAACTGAAAATATGGCTTTCTGGTAAAGACATTTGCACTGCCTGAAATGTATACATTACTGCTGCCATGTGATTCAGCAAAACACATGCTAGAGAGTAATCAAAGATATAATGCATGCTTAAAACCAAGCAGATTCCAGAGTGCTTCAGAAAATACATTTGGGCCTTGTGCTCTATTGTTTTGACAAATGGAGAATGTAATCAAATAAATTATGTAACAGACATCTATTTTGCTGCCTCCTTTTCTTTGTGACTGAGAAGAACCTGATATCTTCTTGGTATTGGCCACCAACCAGCTGGGACGAAGCAGAAACATTACAAGAGTGACGGCTGCTGCTGACAAAAGCGCATACCTGTTGTGTGCCATAATGATCCAACCCCAACCCAAGCTGTTGCAAGACAAGAACTGTAAAAAAAAAAAAAAAAAAAAAAGACGACGACTTTATACATATATTACTTATTTTTCATATCATTGTGTTTGAATTGGAAATTAGGTAAATGGAGTTCATCCATTCAGGTTCTGCATGCTTTTTCTATCTCATTAGCTCCACAGCCCAGGCAAATGATAAATGCTTGTAATATTGCTGTATTTTAAGTGCATGCTAGACACTAAAAATGCATTAAACAGACTGTTCAAAAAACTGTATTGTTCTTGTTCATTGTCATTAGTAACCCATGTATTTTGATTCTTATGAGGTAATGACATATAATAACAAAGGTTATTTTCAAATCTTACTACAGATCTTTTGCTTAGCTCATTTCTATGGGAGATAACCACATCTACTGAGATAATGCACCAGATGTAATTCAGGGAATAACAGTCAATTTGAACCAGTATCTGTAAAGTAATCTATTTTCCAAAACCAAATTGCTTTCTCTACATGACCTTTTCTTCCCATCATAACCACCCTATAAAACTGCCTTGCTAGTGTGTAATTCCTTGACACTGCAAAGCATCAACTGAGAATTTCTCTGGTACCTGTCTGTTTTTCCTTTTTGGTCCATGACAAATTTCTTGTATGATTTTTGTGAATACATATTTTCCTTCTGCAAACATTCATAAAAGGAAAGTACATATATTGTATTCAGGATCTCTTACACCTGGAATACACCATTGCTTTTGCTAGAACTTACACAAGTCTGTCTTTTGTGCCAGACATCAGACATAACAGAACTTCATTTGACTCCATCAACCTTCCAAAAACTCATCCTGTCTCAAAGTAGGTCATGATCTTTTACATGCACCACAGAAAATACATTGAGGAGTCTTCTATTTCAACACTTATTCTGTCCTCCATCATTAATTCAAATGCCTTTCAGACTCTGACCTCTATGGAGCAGATATTTTCTGTGGTAATGCCTCGAGTCTGGAAGGGACTCAATTCTGACCAGAAGTAACACAACACTACCAGCTAGATTATATTTATTTAAGTTTGTGAGACAGCACTAAGTTCAGGTGGGAAATAGAAGTTTGATAGAAGAAGCATGGCTTCTGTATTTAAACACCAAACACCTTCATTACTCTACAACTCTGCTGAAGTGTTAGGCCAGTGTGTCTCACACTGCTTGTAAAGTCAGTGCTCTGTTCCATTTCCATCATATCAACTATTGGAAGTATACATTGCACTTTTAGGCATTAGATGCATAGGACTCTCTGCCACAAGGCTTCTTCCTTTATCTTTTTACTTTTTTCTCTACAATTATTTTTTTCATTTTCTTAAAAGTAACAGTAAAGTTCAACTAGCAAGGAAAAGTGAACACCTGAATATATCAGAGGTATTTCAAAAATGCCAAGCCCATATTTTTCCCTGTATGGCCATTGGTAATGGAAATAGGGCCAGAATACGCCTCAACTTAAAAAAGAAAAACAAATAAAAATCAGTAACAGTATTGTAACACATTATTATTGTCATTGTCCCGTGGATTTGAAGACAATTACTTCATCTTCTGTTCTAATGTCAGGGTTGGGAACCCTTTAAAGAAGTAATCTGATTATACCTATCAAGCTGTGTAATAACAGCTATCATTTGCTTCATAAGGAGAATTTACAATTATAAACAGTATCTACCATAGTCCAGCCATTAAATCCCTCTGTTCATGCAGAGACAAAGTTTCGGATTCAGGCTGCTGTGTTTATTTATAGTGCAAAGAGAGTACCTTCTAGCACCCTACTAGTGCACTTAATAATAGCTGTGAAAATTCTACAGAATAGACTTAAATCTTCCATGAAAAGGAGGCAGTAGATTGCCAACCCTTAGAGATGTTCATGCTTCCACATCTCAAATGCTATTGTATCTCTTCTAGACATGTGTGTCTAGCAATGTCTACCAAGTTCATGTGAGCTTACAGGTCTTGAAATTAATATGTTCTGAAAGCAGTAGAGAAATACCATTTCTTCAAAGAAGTTAGCCTATCTCAGAAGACTGTTTTTTTAATGATGACAAGAACCTGAAAAACAAACCCTTTAAGCTTGTCCTTTGCTTCCAACGGACAAATGAGTATACAATCATTGTTAATGTTCTATTTCTTTGATCTGTTTTTTTTTTTTTTGAGAAATTAAAGAAATTCTACAGTACTAGTTCATTCCCTGTAAGTGAAATGTTGGAAAATTCTAAAAATAGTCTCCTCTGCTAGAAAATAAAAAGTCAGTGGATATAATTTTATTCAAGTGAATCATATCTCCGTTAAAGCAAAAATGCACAGGTTGAAATATGTTGCTGGTGGACAATAAACTGAACATGAGTCAGCAGTGCCACTGCAGCAACAAAAGCAAATCAGATCCTGAGCTGCATCTACAGGGGCATTACTAAGAGCAGTAGGGAGATAGAGATGTGATTATCCCATTCTACTCATCATGTGTCCAGTGGAGGTCCAGTTCAGGTCCCCACAATTTGAGAAAATGACCAGACTGGGGAGGGTCCAAACAAAGGCCACAGAATGATCAAAGGCTGGAGAACCTACCCTGAGAGAAAATACTGAAGTAGTTAGGTCTTTTCTCTGTGGAGAAGAGAAGGCTTGAGAGGACCTCATCATAGTATCCAGTACTTTCTGAGCGGCTATAAAAAATATAGAAACCTTGTCGTCACAAGGAACTACATGTAGCAGACAAGGGGCAATCAGTAAAAGCTGCACTGGGAGAAGTTTCATCTCAACATAAGAAATAATTTTTTTACAGTAAAAACAATCATTCACTGGACAACCTCCCCAGGGACATGGTAGAGTCCTGTTCACTGGAGGTTTTCAAGATGATATTGAACAGGGTGATACATAATTTTATCTAGGATCCCTTTCCCATGAAAGGTTGGATGAGGTGATCTTTTGAGGATTTTTCAGCCTGGACTGTTTTGCAATTACATGTTTCTCTGATATGTGTATAAGGCAAAATTCTAAGTACAGCATATTTGTTTCTATAATGAATAAATACAAGATTTGATTAGATACACAGTTCAATTTCTGGTTGCGAATAGTAACTAGAAATGAAACCCAGGAATATGTGACATGTTGTTTTCAAACCAAAATATGAACACTGGACATAAGCAATTAAGCATTCACTGTGTTTTCTAGCAGAATATGCAAATTTGACATTCAAATCAGACTTCTAAAAAAACCTCACCCAAGCAAAACCACTAAGAACATAAGCAGTCCAAAGTTTAAGTCTTTTGCTCTAACTTTAATTACTTCACCACAATTTCGTTTAAGGGCAAGGCACTTTAGTAGGTTATCATTTTGCTCCTCCCAACTGTTTCAAAAGTCAAGTACAATTTCCCCTGACAAAATGTGTAGTGGATGGAATTTTTAGACTGAGAATTTACAACAGAGTAGCATGCAGGGAATTCATTATAGCTGCGAGAAGGAAGGCACTTGAAGAAGGTGACAGTATTGTTTGCATAATAGGTTTGCCTGTTGCAAACTAAGGGTAACTGCTGAACTGGCTTAATAAATTACTTACCTTTTTCGGTAGCTGAAGAGGAGCACAGCAGGTTCTGGAAGACAGAGGGTCAAAAGGCTGATTATATGAAGTAAAAATCAAAATGTTGTGGGATATGCCATTAAAAGGTGCATTTAGCAACACAGATACACACTGCTATTTAACTCAGATTTACAGGACAAAGGAATCTAATGACCTGTGATTCACAGCCACAAGGCTTTTAGGGTGGGAGGATTTGATATGCCTATTCTCCCTCAAATATTTCTGTGCAGCTCCTCCATTAAGACTGGGTCCTAAGTTTGAATTTAACATTTTCAGTGGGTAGTACAAGTTTATGCCCCATTCAAATGCAGTTTGTTCCATTGTTTACAATTTCAGTATTCTGGCCTATGATGAGATTTTGTAATATATTCTAAGGCCATAGATTGTTAACACCATTGAACCACAGGCATCATCATCCCCTACTACACTTTAAGTCTGCTTCAAGACTATTTCAAGGGCTAAAATGGAACTGTGGTGGCGACTAGGTCTTGGAATTGACCACAGTGGAAGACAACTTTTTTAACATTTAGCTATTAGTCATATATACATAAGTAAATAACATCAGATTATGCTTATTAGATTTAAAGTGGGAAAGGACCAAGATAGGTGATACTGGTTCAGGAAACAAAGTTGCACTGTTCTCTAGTTTAAAGAAGTCAGCAGGGAAGGAAAGGGACCACACTGAAATAAAGATCAGATTATGTCCACTGCACCTCTGGATGCTATGAAATGAAAACTGAAGTTCTAAGCCAAAGCTGAGTGAAGTCGATCTCTTCACTTTTTTGGGGAGGGTGGAACTGTTCAGACTCAGAATTCCCCTTGGCTGATTTACGCTACCTTTGCTGTGAAGTAGCCGCAGAACAGATTCAGCCTAGGACATCATTAGAGCTAGCAAGAAATGTAAAGAGAAGAGCAAAAAAGCATTAACATATCAGAAAATCTCTTATATATACACACACACATGCACACATATATAAAGGTCCATTGGCTCTTGCTAGTATTTGCAGTAACAAACACTGCTATGAAGATATTGCTGCCCATGTGCACCCTGGCACTGTTGATCTATCCCATTCACACACTATGTCTCTTTGTCTTTTGTTTTCTGGGATTCTATCAGTTCTAGAAAATGGACAGTACTCTTATTGAGTGTCTTGAATCCAAAACTCTATTTGATAGTCATTGCAGGCTTCATGTGCAGCAGTCTTTGTCAAGAAGCACAGTGATCTTTACATAAACAGGCTGACCTTTGTAACTGGCATTTCGTCAGGATGGGCTGAAGGTAGGAGAGGGAAGAAAGAGGGGAAGAAGAGCCTGCGCTACTTGTTGCTGCAAGAGAAATTGTACTCTAAGGCAAAGAGGCAAGATGCTAAGCCTTACAATTTTATAACTGCATAATAAATCATACATATGCAACAGCTACTACACTTGAACACTGCATTTTTTTCTTTACTAACCATAATATCCTTCCTTTGGTCCTTTTCTCTCATCTGCTGTAAAGTAAAAAGACAACCAAAACCAAAGCATGCTGAATCATTGGTAATATCAGACCACTCCACAATTCTTTAGTAAAATATATATATACACATATATGTGCATATATATATATATATATATATATATATATATATATAACCATGCTGACAGGAACAAACCAATGTGATGCCAGGGTAATCTTGGGTTTCTTCAGTTGCTGAAGATTGCTCTCACAACAGATTCTGGAAACATAAAACTGACAGAACTGCAAATGTACCTGAATGCTTCACACCGGAACTTAGATAACTGAGAGAAGACAAAAACCTCGGTCAAAAAGCTCAAAAGCAATTACAGTCTCTTTCAAAGACTACATGTAGCACAACGAACAAGTGCTGGTGTATTACTGATGGTTACTCCATATTGTCCAAGGTATGTGCATCACATAGTCTATATGGTCACTGTGATCATGGGAAGCATGGTGTGCCTTACATGCAGAGATGCCAAAGCTTTTGCAGGCTATTCCCTGACACGGACTGACTTTCAGTTTACTAGTACCAAGCTCTCCTCCTAACTATACATAGGGAAATACGTTTTTATTAGCTATAAACGCGAGTGTCTGCTTACAGCACATATGTAGGGGAGGGGGCACTAAGCTTCATAAATGCTGTCGCTGCCTTCCCCTCCCACACACACCTTGAAATTCAGCACACATTCTGGAGCCGCTATGCGAGGAAAAGAGATTTTTCCACCTAGCCATCTCGTGATTTCCATACAGAGAGCCCAGAAGCGCCGCGAAAAGGGGGGATGAAGGGAGGATGCTTTGCTTACCCAGGGCAGGGAGGGTGCATTAGTGATTAGCAGGAACATTTGCGCCCATCCCTCTCCCCTCACTCCGCAAATGCTTATCGCCGTGACGTCCGCCTCCCTGCATAGCTCCGAGAAGCCGGTTCCCGACGAAAGGGGGGCCCCTCTGCTGCCTTTCCCTGTCGGGGAAGGAGAGCAGGCTCAGTCCGGGACAGAGAAGGTGGAGCGGCCACAGCCGGGCGAGCAAGCAGGCGCAGAGTGCGAGCAGGGAGAACCTGCTCCGGGGGAGCCTGGTTGCGGAAAAATTAATAATAATAAAAATCTGAAACAAAGGCTTGGCCGAGGAGAGAGGGAGAGGCTGGAAGCTGGGGTCCTCTTACCCGGTAGATACCGCCGCTGTGGCTCGCAGGATTGCGGGTGGAAGAGGAGGAGGAGCGGATGCTGCGCCACACAGCAGCCAGCTAGCTAGCTACCCCGGCCCCGTGCCGTGCTCCCACGGGCTGTGCCCCAGCCCCGTGGGCTGCCCTTGACAGTACCGTGCTCTCCCCCAACACCCCTCCCACCCCCCCTGCCATGTCTCTCCCCCCTGGTGAAGCGGCCGAACCGGGGCCGTCCCCCCCCCAGCTCCGCGACTCCCCAAGCCCAGCCACGCAGGCGGCCCCCTCCCCCTCTCCCTCCTCCCTCCTTCCCCGAGGGAGATTGGCGAAGTCCTGCAAATCCTGACCCCCGCGCGGGGAGCTCCGCGGGGAAGGCAGCTTCGGGCTTCACCCGGTGTCTCCTCCCTAGCGCCCCAGCCCGCCCCTCTGCCGCAGCTGGCGGGATGAGACCCACTCTCTCTCCTCTCCGGACCGCCTCGCCTCGCTACAGCCTCCCACTTCTCTGTGCTGTTTTGTCATTGCTCTACCTGGCTTGGTAAAACCCATCTCTTTCTGCCCGCTGTTGAGATCCCACAATTTGCTATCCTTTCCTTGAGGATCACTACCACCAGCACCAAAAAGCCCACCCCAACCCCAGTACATCCTAACCCTCCCCTCAACTCTTCTTGCTATTCGGATTTCCTTCTTTTCTCCTCCCTTCCCCCCCCCCCCCCACTCCCCCCGCCCTTTGGTCTTGAGCCTCTCTCCCCACTACACACACACACAGAGGCACGCACGGTGTGAATGGTTTTGTTATACTTGCTGCTGTGCTACACAGAGCTGCTGATGGTTTCCAAAGTCCCACCACCATGCAGAGCTCTCCTTTAGCTTGAAGCCGATGATCATGGACTATATGCTTAGAGTCGGGATGCATTTTCTAACAGCTGCCTCGCTTCCTGCAATTTCACCCGGTAAGTAGGCTTTAATTCACGTTCAGATTGCTTGTTTTCAGGAAAAACAAAGCAAAGCAACGTCTCAGTGGCCTCGCCTTGCTTCTGAACCTTTCAGTATCCTGGCGGGCTCTACTTTCTAAACTCGAAGAAATTACGAAGCACCAATCCTGCTTGCCTACATCCATTCCGTACGTTAGTCACCGCTTTCGGCGCTGAGTTGCAATCCGCACCGCAGTCTCACTCCCACAGTCTTTACTATCATCCTGCTTATTCATCACCTTTTATTAATGTTTTCATCAGGCACTGTACCTGGTACATTCTCTAGTTTAACCCTTGCAGATACAGCTGCTCTTATGGATTCTGGAAGGGCTCAGTATTTCTCCGCGTGTTGGAGGGTGGACAGAAATCACTGGTGGTTAAGGGAGTCATGAGCGTGTCTAAAGGAGTGTCTGGAAGTCTGCGTGGGGAGATAAGGTGGAAAAGTTCATTATTCTTTCTGACTCCCTGAAGAAGCTTGGATTACGAGTGGGGAATTATTCTCCAGAAGGAATAGGAAAGGATTTCCAGGCTTAATTAAATCTGTCTTGTCGCTTGTGCTCGAAGGCGGCAGCGCGCCGGGCTGCGCGGGCTGCGGCTGGAGGGGGGATCAGCGGCTGCTCCTGCCCTGCCGCTCCTGCTCCCGCTTCACGCCCTTCCTGCATTCCTGAATCCCGCTACACCTCCTGGTTTTATGTATCACTATTTTCTGGAATATCTGCATTTTTCCCTGGCCTGAGGAGCGCAGGAACGAACGCCCAACATATATACGTACCTGCCGCGTTTTGTATCATAGACTATCTTTTGAATCAAGTAGGGGCTTCTGTACTTTGTAAGAAAAACAGAGGAGAGCACTAAGAAATAAATACTTTTTTTTTTTTTTTTAATTGAAAAAAAAAGGAAAAGTACCTTCAGGGCTTTCAGGGCTCTATTCGTGTTTAATACTTCCAGTATTTCTGTATTTCTAGTTAGCGGCAGAGATCCTCCCACGTTCAGTAGCAGAAGGTAGGCAGGTAACGTTACTTTTCGCTAGGAGATATTCACTGGGCTTTATTTAACTCTATCGTGTGGTGTGCAGGATAGGTGTGTGTGTGCGCGTGTGTACAGTCGTGTCTCCAAAGTAGTGAGCGCAGACATCACAAGGAAGGTGCTAAAAGCTTGCGAGCGGGTAGAGATGCCAGTAAGAGATACGAATTTATTGCCTGGTGGCAAGCAGAGGACGGGAAAGATCAATGCCTCCTTCCATACCGCGCTCCTGAGAATGCTTCCCAGTCGCCTCCTCCCCCCTCCGCCTCCAAATTGCTGGCTGATGTAGGGAAAAGGGGAGTGAAGAAGCCCTTCAGGCGTGCAATCCAAAATTCATCCTTCCTCTAGCTCTCCTCTACTCCCGGCAGCTCGAAACTCCCGTCTACTCTTCTTATCTAAGCGTCCTTCTCCCAGTGTCTCTTCTCCAGGAGGTTTTCCCGTCACCGTCCCTGCAGACCTGCCTCCCCTGCTCCAGCCCGCCCCCCCCACTGCACACACATCCTTCTGCCCCGGGGCCCTTCGCACGGGACTCGGATAGTGAAACAAATCCCAGCCATTTCTCCTGAATTACCCGACTCTGACGCTGCTGCGGTTGGGATCCTGCCGCACCAAGCTGCTCAAGAAAGTTTACTTGCAGTCATAACCCCTTCCCTTCCTAGGTGTAGAGGATTACATGGGTAAGTGCGTTTCAAAAGTTCTACCTGATTTTCAGTATCTTCCTTTTTTTTTTTTTTTTTTTTTTTTTTCCCTCTTCTAACTCTGGGGAGAAACAATCAACCAAAACTGGGAGTCCTGAGAGATTTACTCGCTGTGGGAATACCTCACCCAGTGAGCATCACCTTGTCGTGCTAGTTAAATGGTAGCGCTCTGCAGAAGAGATTTATGTGCCTATCAGCAGAGTATTTCCCGGGTTTAAGAGCACTCTATTTTCCCTCTGTGCCGACCGGGGTGAGAGATGGTAGGACACAGGATGGGGGCAGCTGAGTTGTTTAGATCACAGTCACTGTAATGGATGGCAGTAAAACGGTGCCTGGACAGTAAAACTGACACAGGTTGGACAGGGTGGTGTTTCTGTGCGAAGCAGAAGCCAAGAGGGGGACACTCCAAACCCTTTGCATACAAACATCAAATAAATCAATGCAATTAATGTGGGCTTAATGGGCGATTGCAACAAGCAAGCATGAGGTATGCTAAATAGAGAAGATTCTTTTAAGCCTTGACGGTTCATTTCCAGCGTTCAGCCCTCCCAGACTAGAGGATACCCTCATATTGGGCTGGATGACTCAGAAAAATACTGGGATGTCAGACAGGAGCCTGGCTGTTTTGCTTTGCTTTGGCTGGTTCTTTTGCATTTTGTACAAAACACTGGTAGTGTGATGCCTCCCAAACCCCGTGGCCCATTCCCAAGGGAATGGTCCCAAACAGCCGTCTTCATTTAGGTGTCCAGACTACTTGCTTGTCTGTCTGATTTCACTGCCAAGGATTACTTCTGCTTCCTCTGCTACCTTCATCTCCCCTGGAGCTGTGTGGGTTTGGGACTCCTTTTTGGCCAGGAGTTAATTTCTTAATTTCAACTATCTCCAGTGGAAGACAGACATCCAAAGAGGGAGGTTTGGCGAAGGAAACACCTGTAAAGATGCATATCAAAGTCCAGCCTGACTGGTCATCCACCCACGCTTAACCCTACACTGTTTCTTCAAGTTGTGCTTGTCCCTGGGGTGAGGTACCATGGGGGCTGTTGGGGGAGGGCTTGTTGCCCCTAAAGCCTTGCCTGCCACTGAGAAGGTAGGCAAACGAAAGAGAAATCAAACCTCCAAGAGAGCGGCTGTCTGCTCCATTGCAGCCCAGAAAACACCCATGTGTGCAGGCTTGCCAAGGCTGCCGGCAGCAGGGAGGGAGAGATACTTGACTGGAACGAGTTAATCAAGGGCTGCAGGGTGTTCCAAGCATGATCCCTGTGTCACCTCACAGATACGCTAGCCAAGCCTAGGCAACAGAACCATGAACTACATGTAGCATTGTGTAAAAAGCAAGGTAAAGAAAATAGGGCATATACCATATGTTGGAAGACAGGAGTTGGGCTGTTATGGGCTACAATTTCTGTGCTATTTAGAGACCATCCTGCATTTGAAAAGGTAAGGGCTTTGTCAACAGCAATCTGCATTGTTGTTCACATCTGAATTCAAGTGCATTCTCTGTGTACCTTTCATTAAGTGTTAAAATTGTGTAGTGCACAGAGTGGGAAGAGAGTGGAATATGGCATGATTCACTGTTTGGGAATCTTGTTGAAAGACTATGTCAGTTTCAAGTTGTAATGATTTCTTTCAGAGATTAAGCAAGTGTATGCATGTGAAGTAAATTCATGACTGGCAGAAGAATGTATGTGATAAGTGAAGGACGTTGTGTTGTAGCATCTAAATCAGTCATGGATCCATATCAAATGAAGGCCAATGTGAGATAGATCTGATTTTGAAAAAAAGACATAGAGTAGTTCAGAGACATGTATCTGACAAGAAAGTCTGTCAGAAGAAACAAAAATAACTTCTTTCCTAGAAAAACCCACATCTAACTATTTAAAAATGTCATCGTAAAAGAATGCTATAAAAAGAAGTGAAGTCAAAACCTTATAGTCTGCATTTTCAAACATGAGTGACACTGACACATTAAGTATGCAGAAACAAAGATAAGATGGCCCTACCTTCATTTACAAGATAAAAGAAATAAATTCGTAGGAGCAATCCATTTAGATATCAGACTTTACAGACTACTGTCAGTGCTCAACTCCATCCATACAAGTAGTTACTTTTTTTTAAACATGTGCTCTATCAGCTTTACCATATTCTCAGAGACCTAGCTTTGAGAATAGAAGCATTTGACTTCTATCTCTTCCTCTCTGTATTTCAGTGTAGCGACAGAACTGTAGTCTTAGATGCTGCGGTGATGCTGTCTAATTATCAGAATTCCATAGCAAAAGTACCTACAAATTTTTGCCTTCAAACATTTTTCTCTCTAAAACATGTACATAATTAAAGGGCTAGGGTGTGGGGTGGAGGCACAAAGTATGCTATATTTTCAGTAAACTGATCCACCCCCAGTGAAAGCTAACTTCCACAACAGACACTGAGTTCATCAGAGTTGCTGTGTTTGGGGTGCTTGTTCATGAATTGCTGAAACACTGTGAGTGAAAACGTTAAATGGGAAACACGGAATCAAGCAGCTGGGTGTTCTACAGATCTTGCTGCAGAAGGCAGCATTTGTACAACAAGCCAACAATAAAACTTGAGGATCTTTAAGTGATATAATGACCCCATTTCATCCTCTTCTATTTTTTCTACTATGGTCTGAATGTTATTGTGAAGAATAAATCACAGAAGTCTACTAATTGTTTACAACAATGTGTGCCTGAAAAGTTATTTCTTTAGTCACATACATTGCAGTGACTTTTCACTCCTCTCAGCCCCAGGTAGAGATGATGATTTATGGGACTAAAATATTTTTACTCCATTTGGATTAATTTGAAATTGAATAATCATATCTGACTATGATCAGTCTAAGAAATTTCTTGTTTGAGATGCAACACCTACTGAAAACAAATGAGAGACCTTTTCATCAGCAAGCTTGCTTTCCCAGCAGTTGTTGAAAATTTAAATGGAAAATTGGAAGATCAATCAATTTACAAAATTTTTTGCTTAGAAGAAAAAGGGAGTGGTAGGAAGTATTAGGTGATACTTTATGGAAGCATTAAGGGTTTTCTAGCCTTATGCCTAATGAAGGCCTTTCTTATTCATTCATATGAGAGCAAAATCATCGGAAATACATTTTGACCAATGTAGCCAAAATACTCTTTCAAAAAGTTGCATTAAAGAAAACTGTCATGCTAGACTGCTGCAGGTAGTCTAACTTACAACCAGTCATTTTATGGGGAAGTTATCTTACTTTTCTTCTTGATCTCACCGTTTACCATCATAAGAGAGAGCACTTTTCAAAAATAAAGTTGCAGCCACATTCTCTTTGTAGCATTCCTGTTGTTCAATATGCCTGCTGTTCAGTGAGGGCCTGATTTTGTACAATTAAAGGAGATCAGAGCATTGTTATTAACTTCACTGAAAGCAAGATCAATTTCCAAGATAAGAATTTGGAACCAAAATCGACCTCAGATTTAAAGTTAAAAGAAGCAAGCATCATGAAGTTACATGCTGCGTACTGAAGAATGTAAGGTTTTGCATATCTTGGGTGAAATAACATTAAAATACTAAAGAACTGAAGGATTTTTAACCTGATCTTATGTCAATTTAAGTCTCAGTTCTCTATCATCATTGACAAATCAACATTTCTCTATATGAAACTGAGGAACATAGAGAGCTCTAGTTTTTGAAGTGCCCCACTGAGCTGCAGGCATTCAGTATCTTGTGACTCAAGTCATCGTAATGCTGAAAACTGTAATGTGAATAATTTGGTCTCTTAGCTCTGAAATTAATCATTTTTATGTACCACAATAAGTGTGTATACATAAACATAGTTGGCGTATACGTATGTATACATAGATATAAATATATATGATTCGCACTATCCATTCATCCCTCCACACACATGATTTGGTATAATTACTCTTTTGCCCTATCTCATACCAATTATTTAGCAGTCTTTTTCCCATCTCCTATTGAAAGTCACCGCTTGCTCTACGTGCCACAAAATAATGCACTGACGAGGAAAGAAGGACACTCTCTGCAATGTTAAAGTTTTTCATGTTTAACTAATAAGCCTCTCACAAAGGCCACAGATTTTGTTCCACCTTCAAAAGATTGTCCAGGTATATATACTGTTAGCTAAATTAAGACTATTAAACTGCAGTGCTTTCTCTTATAATGAGGTGAGCTCCTAAGGCTCGTCAGTCAGATACCTTTACTGTAGCAGTCAGATTAATGATTATTAGAAAAATCTACTAATTTGGAGTAACACCTTCACTGCCACGCCTATCAGCACTTGATTAATGAGAAAAGTGATTTCTGAGGTATTTATTATACATTGCCAAGCAAAGGACCTAAATCTGGGGAATCTGAACGTTACTCCGTACATTTAATCCCTAATATTCATGTCTACTGAGAACTCTGTAGAGCTAAATTAAGCTCTTTCAGCACACATAAATCTACTGGAAATAACAAAAACAGCTGGTTAACTGAACATGGATGACCACTCTGAAGTCAAAAGGGATTAATAAAATACATTATAAATACATTCTTCATATATTCCCTCCCTCCCCTCTCTCTATTTGAAATCTCTATTTTCAAAGAGGCTTAACATCACTGGTAAAAAATACTGCTGCATGCTGGAAAACGGTATTGTGGATTAATGTGCCAGCCCAAGATTTTACTTTTAATTAGGTATTTTTCACCTGAAACATTACTGAACCCTGCTTGTTTACAGTTTGGAGGACAGATAGAACAAGTCTTTATTACAACAAATTTTATCTTATATAATTTTGTCTTGTACTTTGAACACAAAAATTTACATGCATGTAGCTTATCTACATATGCATACTTTAGATTCTTGACAGTGATCATATCAGCACCTGTATTTACTTATAGTAAAGATTTAAAAACAGTGCAAGCAAAATATCAGAGTTCAACATTTTGTTCTTCCATCTTGAACTGCTGGATGATCTATGTGGCAGGGCTTATAGCCACCACTTTTCCACAAGAATGTGCAGATGCTCAGCATTTCTTGGATTAATCACCTTATTCCTTAGTTTTGTACCAACATATCTAATGAATATGGTTGTTTATGTAAAGCAGCAATGTTTATGCAAGTGGAGACTCATCCTTCTACCAGCCTCTGGACATTATGAATATATTTCACATAGAGCCATTAGCTGGTGATGGCCATTAGTCGGTGATGTTCCCTTTTTTAATCACTGCTCCTGTGGGATGTGAATCTGACTCACTGGCTTAAAAAGTAAAAGCTTTAGTAACTAAGTACCCTTTGAGCTATCTGTTAGCACAAGTTTATTAGATTGATTCACATTAGTTGAAGAGACAGTAGTGGCTTTTTTTTTTGAAACGTGCTCTTATTCTTAAAACAGCTCAATTTCTTCACACTGGTTTGTCTTGGACAGGCAAAGTCTAGAACATTTTTGCCCCCACCCCAGTCTTTCTGGAGGAAAAAAAAAGAAGAAAAAAGAAAAAGCTATAATAAGGAAAGTCTATGTTCCTCATACTTAGAAAAACTGCAATGACCTGTAATCTCTAATAAACGGACTGTGTGTCTCTTACTCTGAACTATAAAGATACCAGCTGAAAGTTTAAAGCTTTTCAGTATTATCTTAACACCTTTCTACTAAATCAGAATGTGTTTTTCTATGGGCTACAGCAAGAAACAGTGATAATTTTGTTAGTGTGCTAACATGGTTTTAGACTATCACGTAGATAAATTAAGACAGTAGGGAGATTGAAATTTGTGATAAAACATTAAAGCCCAGACTTTCTGTGTAACATGATGTTCACAAGAAAAACATTTTGTAACAAACAGCCCCCGCTTTTTTTTTTCCAATTTTTTAATTTTTTCTAAAATTGTCAAAAATCAAGACTTACAAGGAAGCTCTGGTGTTATATTTATATGAGATAGCAGGCTGCCCACTACATGTGACATAATTATTACTTGTACAATCAAGTTTTGTGTATTATCCATCTTGATGAGCAATTAGGTTCAGACTGGCTTGCTGAAGCCTGAATCTTAGGTCAGTCAGCCATAAAGTCCCCACTCTTACAATAAAAAATTAATGGCTATAACATGAACATTTAAGAGGATCTGGCTATTGCCCATATAGCTACAGGCTTAGAATGTTGCAGCAAAGGGACTTATGAAACGCCACATTGCAGTTTATGGTAGGATCTGATGTAGAACTATGGTCTCTTGAATTCTCTGTAAGTCCTGTCTAAGGAGCTTGCATAACAGGAAATAAGTTGTTTCTGACAGGAGAATAGGCGCAATGTAAGTTGTTTATTTTATTTTTTTCTGCTAGCATAAATAACTTGGGGTTTAGGAACCTGAAAACTGTTTTAAACATCCATTTACACCAGCTGAAAACAAGATACATCATCTGTGAAATCAGATGTAAAATATGCTATGAGCTCTGGAGCACTTTTATCTCAAAAGGCATGATAGAAGAGCAAACCAAAACCATTACCACTCTACTAGATAACAATGTTAATAAATAAAATATATAAAATCATGCATTCTTATTGTAATGTATCAGAAAAGTGCACTGAATGAAAAATGTCATCCCATTAGGTCTTTATGGAGATTATTTCTAACTACTGGTCTAAGCTGTAACCACTTATTTTCACATGGAAAATAAAATCAAGAAAGGTATAAATCCTTGATAAGATATCACTTAATTGAAATTGCAGGACTATATCTCATGCCTGAGCCAGAGCTCCTAAACCAAGATATTAATTCTTAGAAATAATGCCCTCCAACCTTATTTTTGTGCTAGCATTTCAAACATAAACAGGATTATAGTTTAGGTTAAGTAATATCTGAGGGTATGGAAGCACATGAATCTAGGCTGTAAACTAGGTTTTGTAAATATATCCATATTACAGTCAATAGAGTTCAATACTTATTTGGCCCTCTTCTTAAGACCAGAGAACAGCTACGCAGCATTATTTTTTTTCTCTTCGTTATTGTACAAACAATATTAGCACTTCAACAGCTTCAAAAACCTATTTTTGTCTGAGACTAACTATTCTTTTCCCCTTCGTCCTTTTCTGAAGGTTTGTTGCAGAATCTGCAGAAACAAAAATTTTAAGTAGCAACAAAAATAGTCAACCACCTTGTTAGTAGAATGACCAACTTCTTTTTTATTTTATGGTATTTTTGTCATCCTATAATTCAGAATTACTCTATAGACATTAATTTCCTGATTTCCTGAACAGAAACTATAATTAAAGAAGCTTAAGGCACTTGTTGACGGTTATATGGTAAAATTACAACTATACTTCAAGGTAACTCTGCTCCAAATACTCTCCTTCCTCTTTAAACTGAATCTTCAGCTCAGCAATTTGTTGAGCAAAGTTTCCTTTCACCCCATCTCATTCTAGTTTAATATAAGTTCTTCTGCATTAGAGAAAAAACAGTTATATTTGTTTTGGTCCTCAGACTTGAAAACCTAAAAGCTTTAGTGTACAACCTGTAAATAGCTGCTTCTTCCCATTCTAGATGGTAACAGCTGAAACAACCCAGGATTTTAAAACTGGTAGAAGGAGGAAATTAAACAGGTAAAAGCTCTTTGTTACTCTGATGTGGTTCACTGGATATAGGTAACTTAATGTGTCTTTCCATATCTAACTGATACTTAGCTAATAAATTGGGCCAGAAAACTGTCTGGGAATTAATAGTTATAAATGAAAAAGAGATACTAGAACTGGCACTTCATGACTTTTCAGTGGTAGTTTAATACTTAATTTTAGGGTGTACTCTACAAATCTTAAGGACCTACTTAATTGCCATTGAAACATACCCCACATCATAGCAGTGAATATTGAAAAGTTTAGGTTAAGCATTGAGTTTTAAAAAAATCCAGTAAGCTGGAATGCAAGCTTCTGAATATGTCTCCTGTTTGGATTTTTTCCAAACTCAAATGCTCCAGTATGCAAAATTTTATGTCACAGTGGCACGTGATAGCTTGTGCCTGAGGAAATACTGGACCAGAAACTCTTCCTATCCTGCTCTTTTCTTTTTTTGTAGCACAGATCCCAAATGTATTCAAAGAGAGCTTGTTCTGTTTCCATTCTAACTCTTTTCATACCATCAGATATTTGCTGGAAATTTTTTAATTACTTGGGAGAATGTTTAGCTTAACTTGTGCAATGGGAGAGTGATTAAGGCTGAAATGTAAAGTACATTTCTACATGTAAAGTTGTTTGCTCAGTCCATGTGCACTCATGTGTTTGGAAAGTTAAAGACTTTCTCTCACATGAACTTTTCTCATTGCTAACGCAGAGTGATCCAGTCTAGAGCAGGTTTAAAGCTCTCAAAGCAGCTTTTTTTTTTTTTTTTTTTTCCTCCTGTGGCTTTGTGGTATCCTGGATATCAGTGATCTGATGCCCAGGGCTTTGTCAGGGTCCTGCTTTAGCAGTTCCAGAAATTCATTTGATTTTGTCTCCTTATGTGCTGATGGATTTTTATTTTCCAAGGGCTTAGGTACCAGCTCCTATCTAAAGATAAGGAATTGAGACACCATGAAGACGGGGGGATTCTTTCTCTCTGTTGTGCACCTTCACAATTTATGCTTGATGCTTGCAAGTGCTTTCATAAACCATGCATTCTGCCTTTACACGGTAGAGTGACTCCTCATGGCTCATGAGTGCAGAACAAAGGCTAAAGCAGCCAGGATCTGCAGCCAAGCTGGGAGCCAAGCTGCGCCAGTGATCTCCAGGCAAAGATGTGTGCAGCCAGGCCTGAGGTCGAGCCAGCAAGCCCGAGCACCAATGAGGGCGCTGTGGCAGTCACACCAACACCACTCACGCAGAGACAGAAGGTCCAGGAGACCCCAGTCAGCCTCCAGGGCAGGCAGAGGTACCACATGAGGCTGGTCAGGATCATTGAGGCCTGTCTGTGCACTCAGAGCCCTGACAGCTAATTTCTTCCCTTCAGTGTATTTGTTGAAGGAACAGATTGACTTGTTAAGGCAAAAAAGACTGAAATTGCAATTTGGGGACGCTGCCCTTACGTTATCAGTTAAAGCACATAAGGATCCATTTGCACAGGAGGATAAACTTAGATTAACAGATTGAAAAAGTGCCTGAGGGAATTTATACATCATGATCTGGGCAGCAAAGATAAAAATTAGGTCTTTTACAAATATCAGGCATTAAAACAATTACCTCAGTACACCTGACAGCCAGTGCGTATTTTGAGGGCTAAAGAGATCAGCACTAGCTGTACCAGGATGCAATAGAAATCGTGTGGGTGCATCCAATTAAAGACTCACAGGCACTTGCAGGACTGAAATTCTGCAGGGACAGTGCAAACACCTAGGCATGTTTTGTGTTCAATAGCTGTAACCTGCAGCAATCAACTCTCATGTTCCAGACAGACCTGAGGCAGGTCTGAGGCTGCAGAGGTCGATCTGACATATGCTCTCTTTTTCTGTAGGTGCATTTTATATTTCTCTTCTTCTCTGATGGCTGGCATGAGGAGAAAAATTGCAGGATTGTTAAAAAAAAAGAAAAGATTCAGAGGTTCTTTTGTTCTCTGTTTCGACTTTTGAGAACATAGTTACAGGGGTCTTGTCCTTGTTTCACATAGCAAAGAGAGAAGAAAGCTGAAATCCAGGAGTGGATGAAGCTCTATTTGATCAAAGAAAAGATGTTGCTTTAGGTTGCTCACAGTCAAAGCAGATACCAGGACCTGATATGAGGACCCCGCTTATTTTTAAGCCTGGAACATAAAACTTACTTAAGGATATTAGACATCATCATAGAATTATTTTCTCATTTCATATTTGCCAATGCACCTACTTTTGAGTCTCTGCTGAGGACAGTTCCTAGGTAGAGACTTATTGTAGCTCACGACAAATTACAGAGAACAAGCTGATTTGACCCCCTCACTGAGAATCATCTGTTGGCAAATATATGTCTATCCAGATGCCTCCTATTTGCATAATGGCACAAGCTGTACTGTTCAGTTCATGTGTATCATACCTGGTGGCAGGGAGAGCCGTACATTGTTTAACTCCCCCGGCCCCTATATCAAGTGTACCCTGTTACACCTCTTATCATATTTCATAAAAAGTAGTAACTTTAAAAGCCCTAAGGCTTATAAGTGAGTGGAAAAATGGAATATGAAAAAACCTCAGAAATTATAAAATTATGATCTTACTGAAATCTAACTACCTACAAACAGAATTGGTTGTATTACACTATCCGTTATCAGATTTTTTTCTTTGTTTTTAAAGGGATATATACTTATTAATGACTACATGGATCAGTCCAGAAAAGCTAGGCTTTTTGTTTTGCATAAAAGTGCACCACTTTAGAGACATTAAGGTTTCTAACTCTTGTGGAGAGATGAACATGGTGTTTCCTGATAAGTTGCTTATTTCTTTTATTTGAAAGAATGTATCTGAGAATAACAATCTTAAATTTTTATTTCATCATTATGAGAAGTTACAGCCAGGAGAATTCCATGTCAGCATAGAGGATTCTCAGCTTGCAATGGAGAGCTTGGACATTTCAGCATTTTCATGGAATTGTAGTGAACATAAAAACCAAAGTCTTCAGACAGACCCTCGTCTTCTTTATTTCTGCTGTCAGAGGAACATCTCTGTGAGATTCAGAAGGAAAGAGCGAATGACAGAGACAAGGCTGTGCTCCTTTCTATGGTGCTGAGAGATTGCAATGTCACTGTTCCATGTATAACAGAGGAGAGAGCATCTCAGACCAAGGCCACAGTACTTTCCAGACTTGCATAACAGAGAGAGACATTGTTTGTTTTGCACTTGCCAGTGCTCTGTTCTTGGGTGATATAAATGCATGGATTTTACCAGCCATCAGCACCCTTTACATGTTCATGGAAGCTAAGGCTTAGCTATGGGATTTCCAGAAATTGCTGAGTCAAATCAATTTGCATTATTGCTAGTGAGGAAAATATTCTTCTAACAAAGAATTTAGTCCATTATGCTTCTTGAACTCACTTGAACCTCAGAATTTAGAAGAGAAAGTACTGAAAACTTATTAGAATTTTGAAGTGGTAACTGGGTGAAACCCTGGAGATAACAGAAAGTAGGTGTGCTGAGCATCTATAATTGATAATTGTTCTCTAACCTAGCTCATCAAAGAGGTGGCATATTGACATGACAGTTTTGTTTGAAGTGGTCTTCTCTACAGAGTGTCTTCTCCACTTTAAAATCTTCCAGCTCTATTACTTAACAGGTGTTCATTTATTTTTATCCCTCCTGAAAACCAGCAGGTACTCTACTGCAAATTTAATTCAGATTGTTCCTCCCTGGAGTTCCGTGATGGCTGTTGTAACTCCAATCTCTGTATGTTCCACATGCCTATAACAGTATTCAAAAAATGTTTTCAGGACATTTGCATTCATTAGAGAATTTGAATATTTAAAATTCTGAGATTTTTCACACTGTAACTTTAGGAAAATTCTTTTGGCTTGAATTTTCTGAATGATTTTTAGTACGAAATACACATTAAAATCCCTCTAACAGCTAAAAAAAATAATCTTAGCCTTGGTCTTTTCATGTCTCAGTTCCTTATTTGTTAAATTGAGGTAAAAGTTTACCTCTCAAGGGTGTTATGAGAATTAATGCTATGCAGACTGATTCTACAACGATAACACAATATAGACAAGTGGATAAGTATCAGTTAGAAATGCACACATTATTTTGCTCTCCCTAAGGACTAGCAGTATACTTATATTCTTTTAGAAAATACCTTCATATATCTTTATAACAAGGAGATTATTTACTTCTGTAACTACACAGGTTCTTTAAAGGCATTTTTGCCTTTATGAAATGCTGTGAGGTATAGCATTAAGGCAAACATAGGACATGGCTCTTACCTATTCGTTTTCAAGTGTTCTTTTGATCTAGTTTAGGGGAATGGTACATATACAAAGTAATTCATTTTTCAATCCTAATATTATAATTTTGAATTCAAAAGGGACTCAATTAGTCATCATTACAGTTTAATGGCCTCAAACACTTTAGTGTTAAGGAATACTTAGGAAAGTAAACTCCTACCTCTTGTAATTTAAACCATTACATGATTATTTTCAGTTGAAAAGATGATTCAGGAAAAATAGAATGTTAAGTCTTAGCTAGTGATTTTATAACAGCAGTACGTATGGAAATTAAAATTCTCATTATGCTCTTTGTAGTTTCATTTAATGACAAGAAAGTATGCCCAGGGTCTTCCTAATCTATGAAAAGGATGATGGAGGTGAAAGAGTATGCTGTCCAATATATTTTTCCCTGATTTATAGGTAAAAATACAAATGTATCTGTGGATTTTCACTCTGTTGTGATGCAAAACAAAGGAGAAGGACTTGGGGAGTATTGGTTGATGAGAAGCTAAACATGGCAGTGTGTACTTGCAGCCCAGAAAGTCAACTGTGTCCTAGGCTGCATCAGAAGGACCATGGCCAGGAGGTCGAGGGAGGGGGTTCTCCTCCTCTACTCTGCTCTTGTGTCCTGAAACCCTGCAGTCAGCTTTGGGGTCCCCAACACAAGAGGGATGTGGAGCTGCTCAAGGAAGTCCAGAGGAGGGGAGGCCACAAAGATCCTCTGAGGACTGGAGCACCTCTGCTATAGGGGCAGGCTGAGAGAGCTGGACTTGTTCAGCCTGGAGAAGAGAAGGACCAGGAAAGACCTTATTGCAGTCTTCCAACATGTAAAAGGGGCCTACAGGAGGTTTGTAGAGGGACTTTTTACAAGGGCCTGTAGTAGCAGGACAAAGGAGAATGGATTTAAGCTGACAGAGGGTAGATTTAGATCCAAGTCCAGATCATGTTACAAACAGTTACACTTGTACCTAAAAAGACAATAAACCTTAACTATTTCTTTGGTGATATAGACAGATTATTATATTAGACTATAAACTCCTTTGGTTCATATGAGCTTCCATGCACTTCTTGAGGCAGCTAACTTCTTGCAGCTGATATGTTCATAATCTATACAAAAGACTCTTCAGAATATTCATGTCTCAAATATGTGCAGAGCATATTTATTCAGCTACACCATTTCCAGAATAATGGACAGGTGGTACTGAGTGTGCAGAACTGTGCTATTGGAAACATTCTTTAAATTATTGATGATAAAGAAATTCTTCTTTTGCCAAATAAAGAAAATCATAGTAAGGGGCACTGTAAAGATGTCATGAGTGCTGGTTTGAGTGAATGTGAATTAAAAAATGTTTGTTGCTGTACATTCATCACTCAGAAAAAGGAATGCTCTTACATTAATATATTTTAATTAATTCTGTGCTGTTTTATCTTACATAGAAAACTAGAGTATTTTTTTCTATATTTTTAGGAATCTACATGACTTTGTTATTTCAGTATTTCTGAGAACTTCATGCTCTCGCATAAATGTTTTCACAAAATCTGAGCAAGATATAGAATCATTATCCCATTTCACAGGTATGGGACTGAGGTATAGAGAGAAACTGTGGCTTGTCTTCACTGAGTTCCTACATGAGGCTCTCTATGGTTAATACTTGCTTTTTGAGTGAACACACAAACCATTGTTTAGGCCCCATTTAAATAGTGCTTCTGATTCATTGTTTTGGAGTGAATTGGACTGAAAGTTAAGTGCTGCTGTAAGGGATATTCAAAACTGCAGAGTCTGGAGCTTTAATAACTTATTGAACTCATCACTGTGGGTAGCTTCAGTGCTACTGATCAATGCAGTCACTCTTTGTCCAGCTACAGTAGTTTGAATAGACTAATGTGTCTGTTAACTACGTTTGTAGTGAAGACAAGCCATTAAGTGACATTTCCAAAGACATAGGGAAAAAAAAAAAAAAAGGCAATGTGGGTCTTTTGAATCTCATCTGTTTTCTGTCCAGTATCTGAACTGCAACCTTATGCATAGACATTGATGAATGATTTTGTAGTGATTCTAACAGGCAATAATTCTTGTGTTGCATATTTTTTATTAATGATTATAATTATTGGAAAAATACCCAACAATCCCTCCCCTGCCAGTATGTAAAGGTTTCCCTTCAACAGTAAATATTATTACTGATGATGCTAATGAAGACATTAGTTTCACCGTGTTTGAAGCACTGAAACACTCCACTGTTAACTAGCCTAGTGGGGTTTATGCTAATGTAAAGTGTAATAAAGTAGAGGCCACTATCTCTTTAAGCAGAAAGAAAGGAAACTTGTTTCTACTTCCAAGGGATGCCTAGTGTGTGCTTATCTAATTGACTGTGTATTTTGTCTAGGTGTTGAGGGAAAGCTAAGAGAATGAAGGCTCTAAGTCCCCAGTGGAAGCATGATATGGCGATGCAGTGCTGGTGCTGAATTGTTCTCTCTGATGGCTCTATGGGAGTGGATAGCACTGAGTCTTCATTGCTGGGTTTTAGCTGTTGCTGCCGTTTCGGATCAGCATGCCACAAGCCCCTTCGACTGGCTCCTGTCTGATAAGGGACCCTTCCATCGCTCACAGGAATACACAGATTTTGTGGACAGAAGTCGACAGGGATTTAGCACAAGATACAAGATTTACAGGTATGAAGCAAAGGGAAAGCAAATACAGAGATATCACCCATGGAAGTCGTAAATTATCAACAAGGGTTTCCTTAAAAGAAAGTTTCAGATGTGGGAACAAATCCATAGAATATATACAAGGCCATATATGCACTGTGTACTATGGAAATGCCTGCTTGTGTTTCTGTTTAAAGAACTATTGGTAATTGATTATGTTGCTTTAGAAAACATTATTTATTACCTACCTCTACGCTGCCCTTAGTAACATAAAAATGTCCTAACGTATTCAAACACCATGTTTGATTGCAGAGGGCTAACAGGAAACACCTTTGATCATGCAGCAAGATACAATTAATTGCTTTCTGTGTGGCTTATCAAGACATAAGCTGAGACACTAAGAATGAAATTGTGGCTCCACAGATACTGCTGGCAAATCATGGACTTCATTGTACAAGTCCGGACATTTCAAAAGTGTCTCAGAAGGTTTAATGTTAGTTTAATGTTAGTGTTTTCAGAAGCAGTTTTCTAATGCCTGAGTGACTGAACAGTAAGGGTGACTACGAATTTTAACAGAAGTTGCAGGTATTTGGTCCATCACAAACCTCAGCATTAGGCTGGCCCAATTCAGACTGAGAAAAGAAAAAACAAAAGAAAACTTCAAAAATATAGGTCTGCATGAGAATATGTGCTTTTCTGTAGAATTGCTTTCATAATACGTTTGTAACCTCTCAGTTTCTAATCTTTTGTGACAGCAGTGGTGAAATACCTTAATAATTTGTAAGAGGTATAGCTCAGTAACATCGAACAGGTTTTTCAAGGACATGGCAAATAGAAGGGGAGGAATAAGGGAGTATGGGAGACTAAGGACTGAGGAAAAAAACTGTATGCAGAGAGACCTTTTCACTTCACATTGTTATAGATCCCTCCTGTCAGCAAAGAGAAAGGGGTGGCAGCAGGGCAATATAGGACAGATTCTTAACTTCCCTAATAACTCTTCAACCTATAAACTCAGACCATTTTGGTATGAAAATACACATGCTGATTTTATTTAAAACCATGAAACATTTTGAGCAACTTTCATACTGATTTTAAACTTCTTCAGTGGTATCCATCTCATTGGAAGAAGGTAAGAATGATATATGTCTATACGTATATCATATTTAGTTCAACATCCAGTGGCCTGTGACAAAACTGCTGGTCTCAGTCTGTAAAGATTTTATTTTTAAGGAACTTGCTTTATTTTCCTTTTATAAATACATGCAGTAGAGGGCACTCTGTCTCAGGTCAATTTTGCAGTGGGTTTCTTTGCCATATATGGAGAAATTAAACACATTTTGAAAATAAAGTGTGATTTGGAAATATGCTTGATGAAGAGGCTTGTCTTAACAGAACAGCATTTCCCAGTATTTACTGCACTTTAAAAGCCAGCTGTCAGGACCAATAATGTAAAGCCAATAATACAGAGACTGAGGCAGCATATTTTATTCTTATTATTCTGTATTAGTCAACACTGAACCAAAATTATCTTACTAAAATCATGAAAGATGGAGTTGTATTTCATTTCAGCTCTTTTAATCAGGTCTTTGAGAAATTTTTCTCTTCTCAGCCATCGTTACAGAAGCACTGTTAAATTTTATAAATCTCTAATCATATAACTAATATTTATTTGGGTATGTACATAGGTTTCAATTTACTTTAATTTACAAAATCCTACAGAAAGTGTTTCTTGTGTTTATTTCTGTCTTTTGCCTATTCTTTTCAAGAAATGAGCCAGGAAGTCAAAAGAGCCACAAGCTACCTGAAACAAATGAAAAGCTGTTTATTTAGTCCTCCAAATAAAAACCTAACTGCAAAGTTTCCTTCTAAAATATAGTCCTATTAGCAAGTAGTGCAGAACATGGTGACCTTGTTACGAACCTCGCACTGTATATTTAATCCCTGTTTCTTCACTGTGAGCTTTCCCAGGCTAAGGGATCTGAAGTCTAATTGGTCTGTTCATTCCCTCACCGATCTTTTACCTAATGAAAATGATCTCTCAGGGACACAGTCCTGAACTGAATGGAGAAGTAAGGAAGGGGAAAGCACAAGCCTTCATTGACTCAGCTGAATCATATCAGCAAGAAAGAAAGGTGACACTCCAAATAGTGCCAACAGAAGGGTCTCCTTTTCCTTTGCTCTTCATTTCAGCCCCTAAAGATCACAGGTGAGACTTGACATATTAAGTGTAAAGGGGAAGGAAAGTTACCTCTATTAATTTTAACATCCACGCCACGTCAAAATCCGTGTGGCTGAAGAAGGGTGAAGGGTGTGAGAGATTCCAGCAGATTATGTCCCATTTTGAATCTTTTCTGGTAGGATGTTGGTAACGCAGTGGTGTCAGACAGAAAATGACAGAAGACCTCTTTTTTTCTCTCTTTTGGTGAGGGAGTTGTCTCCAAAAGAACTGATGGCACTGTTACAAGTAGCAGCTCTCTTTCCATGTATCCAGGTCAATAGCATCCAAGCCATACACAGATGACCCATTGTATCTCTGGCAAAACTTAACAAGCGCTGCTACCAGTGAGAACTAACCCAGGATGACCAACCCAACACTGGGACTAGGTGTTTACAATTAACAAGAATTAAATGGTCTCAATAAAAATAACATAAAGCCAGCAGTGAGCTACACATACTGCATGTAGTATTTAGAAACGTGTTGAAGGAAATTTCAGCAGGAGACTGTAATGGTGTAGAAAAAAATTAAATCTCAAATCAATAAATTCCCCCCCCCCCTTTTTTTTTTTAATTTGAAAATGGCATTCCCTCTTATAATCAAGATCCCACTAAAAAGCAGAGAACATATTATTCTGCTTTTGATTAACTGGGTAATGCATATTTCTGTAAATACCAAAGAGCCAGAGGTGAAGACCTTTATCCTGCGCCGTTGTCTAACACTGATCTGAACGGGATCAAGGTCAAGTAGTGTAGGTCCATGAAAGATATAGAATGATTAAAATCAAGATAACAGGACAGAGAACGGGAAAAGCACATATTAAAGAGAAAAACAAAGAATATTAAAATGAAGATTACTTCAAACTCGATGGAAAAATTGTCATTATTTCTTAGCTATTCAGTAAGAAAATGTTGTGCTACCTGTTTTTATTCTGGTAAGTGCTATGGCAGGAGACACAGTGATTTTAAAGTTTAGTTTTACTTAAATATATGTGGCAATTGTTTTCCATAATGTCCAGTAGCTTCATCTTTTTCAGTTCTTAAATTACATAGTCTATTTCCACTTAAATTAGATGGAGTCCAACTTTTATCTTAAGCCAAGAACACATTATCACTATATGGACTCTTTGCTCGCATTTCTGTTTTTTTCCCTTACTGTTTTGTGCCAACGAGGCAAAAACCAGCTGCTTTGTATCCACACCCCTTCATCATTATAAACAAAACTATAAAATGTGGGGATGAAGCCAAAGATTGGCACTGAGGAGCACACTTATTAACCGAGACCAATTTTTTTATGAGAGATCTTAAAGCATAATATGTTTTTTAAAGATAAAATTTAGACTTTCCTTTACCTTCCTATCTAGAATTCAGAGCATAAAACAAGCATGTGATAAAAACAACTGATGCATAAATTATGGGAAGGAGCACTTAAAAAATCTACTGTCACCAGTATTTTAATCTATACCTATAAGATCAGCTAAGTCCATGAGCAAACAAATTGATTCTGTAGTGTGCTTAGCTCCCCAAAGAGTGGAGCTTTTAACATTACAGGATAGAGCCAAAAAAGACAAATACATATGTAACACTGTTTTAATCATGTATTGCAGTACACTAAATAATTGCAACTGATGTTACCAACATTGTTATAAGTTGGGAATGGTGGGCTGGTTATGTTGATTATATGGCAGTGTTGTAGTCCCTATAATTCTTTGAAGGAAATATCCTCTTACAGGAAATTTAATAATTGTCACAGTTTTTCATTGCATTCATTGCCACTGATCTATGAAGAGAGATGCCAGGAAAGCACCTCTAAATTAGTGAGAATGCTGTGTCAGTATTTTATAGAAGGTGGCTCCTGTAGTTAGTATTAGTAAATATTTTGGCAAGGAAAACTGAGCTTATAATTTGTTATTTTAATACACAATGGGAGTGCTGTGCCTCTTATGTAAATCAGTTCCCCAGACAAAAGAATTCAAATCCAAACAGAATGACTAGAGAGGTTACCAGGATGGAAAGAGTGATTGTGAAATTATGCAAAGAACCTACTCTGTATCAGAAGAGGTAATTTCTACTGTGATAGGGAAGTATTCATGCTATCAAATAAGGTCCCGAGGAAATCTCCTCAGGGATATTGTGTAGTTTTGTTCAAACAAAATGGTTTAAAATCTGAAACAGATGTCAAAAATCAGGAAAAAGAAGAGCTTAAACCTTGTTTTTTCTTTTAAGGCAGAAATGTTTGTCATGTTAAAAAAAAAAAAAACAGATGAAAGAGGATACAGTTTCTGTCAATATACATATGATTAAGTGAGATGAACTATTTAAAACAAAAGCCATCACTGTCATAAAAACCAATTAGTATAAACTGGCTACAACAAATTCAGGCTGGCTATTTTAAAAGGGTTTCTAGTCATTAAGGTAAAACTGTTCTAGGACTTTTTAAGTTATGAAACCTTACCAATCCTATGAATAGGGGAAAAGGGTTATAAGATGTGGTGCTTATGACAGTAGACTAGGTTTTAGTAACCATTGAAAATCCTCTGAGGTAAGTATAAAAGTATTAGAAAATAACACTATCAAAATAAAGGTTATTTTGTATTAGAACATACTCTATTTTTCTCATATGTTCAGAATCCTCTTGTGACTGAACCTATAGGGTAAAGTAAGCAAGCCTGAAGACTGTAGAAGAACACTCACTAATATGTTTTAACACTTGTGTAAAGCAGAGCCAACATAAGTTGGTTGTGGTTTTGTAACCTATAACAATATTTTAGCCCACACTTATCACTAGACTTCTTGATACATGTATACTGCTGACAGGCAATGTCAATAAAAAAACCCTAGAGGGTTCAGTTGTGGGAGGTACACATCAACATTCCCTGATCTGCAATATTCACCTTGGTGTACAGTCTGGAATGACATTTCCTTGTGCTCTTCCTGAGGTTCCTTTGAGCTGATAATTTAGGGATTTTAAGGCACTGAGAATAACTAATAAAATGTCTCCAACAACTTCTTCCAATGCAAATGTTTTTGTAGGGCTGAAAAGAGATGTCTGCCATCATACCTTTCAAAGGTCTAAGGAAAATGGTGCTATGGCATTTCTTGGTTGTTATTTTCTATACGTTTGATCACACTCTAGAAACTGATGATCACTGACAATTTTTGGAAGGGCTCATTTGGTATTGGAAGTACCAGAACTGTTGTATTTTTGAGATAAAATTTCTTTGGAAACGAAGGAGCTTATTTCTCAGACGTAGACCTTAGTTTCCTTAGCATGAAACTTCACACACAAAACCCACAAAAGGTGAGTAAGGTAGTGACAGAGGAGTGGAACAGGATATATCAAAGAAAGGAATGAGGCAAATTAGTACTGTAGAAATTGAGGAGACAAATGGGCTGTAGCTGGCTAACTGTAATGGGTGAAGCAGCTTTCAACAGGTAGCTTAGCAAACTTTTCAGAGCATCTACTCCTTTGGGCATGCAGAGTATCATTGCTGGCCAACTGAGAGTTGGAATTATAAATGCATCAAAGAGCAAACATGTTTGCCTTCCACAATAGCTGCATCAATAGGGAATAAATAGCAGGAAGAGTTCTGTCTGCCTTTTCCAGAAATTCACTGTATCAGTAAATTGCTTCTGCACTACATTGTAATTGGTCAGCTTGCTTTAGGGAGTTTGCCATTCAACCTGGTCAGTAAAAGATACAGTAATCAGATGGATCATCATTCTCGGAATGTTTACAAAAGGATAAACTACTGAATACACAAACCTAGTGGCTCACAGGCTGGGAACAGAGAAAAGCAGCTCAAAGATAGTTTCTTGTGTTGGGAGTTGATAGATTTCCTCTGAAAAAATTATACTTGTAGTCCGGTACAGTGGCCTCATTGCTACAGGCAGCATAGGTACACAGGACAAAACGATGGTGATTTTGGTCTGGAGGAATCAACAGCAGTACTTTTCTACAGAGAAACAAGAAACATTGTTTAATTAAAGTCAAAAAAAAAAAAAAAAAGGTTGGACATTTTAAAAGAATGTCTGTATCTGAAAAATATCAGTGAATTTAATTTCTGATTGTGATATACTTTAACAGTCTCTCTTAGTCTAGTTAGTTGGGTATAACAAAGACGTGATTCAAGTTAAACAACAGGCTTTGGTGAAACTGCTTGCAGAAGTACATACCTGAGCAAAAAGTCCCATTAAATGTCTACATTTCCAGGTCTAACTTGGACAATGTTTTATCTTTAGGGCCTAAGCACATACCAGGTAGCTATCAAGTAGGGGAACCTCTGTAAGGCATGTGCTTGTGAAATGGTGGAAATAAAGGAACAATTTAAACTGAGAAGCTATGTATACATAACAAAAGACTTTGACAAATGTTTTCAGATTAATTATAATTGGAGTTTAGTTTAATTTACTAGTAGTCTCAATGGACTGACAAGTACAGAGAATGGGTGCTCATAAAGACAAAGGAGTCTTTCACTGATGTTCCTATGGCTACCTCCGATGGCACTGGCAGCCTAAGGAGCTCCTCTGATGGATACCAGAGATACCAGAGGTGCAGGAGATAAGGACTGGACACCTATTTATGTCTGGCCCCTCAATCCCAGTTATGTAAGAACTCTGCCCCAGGTAGGAATATCTCCACAGACAGTGATAAAAGATATTTCCAAAGACAATGATAAAAGAGTGAGCTCTTGCAGATACTTTTGGCCCAGGAAGAAGGACAGACAGATACGAAGGGCTCAGAGGTGGACTGGAAGGGCTGAAGAGAGATAGGGAGTTCTGGGTTTCAAAATGTCTCTCTGTAGCTCTGTTATGTATATGAAGCAACACAGCAGAGAAGTCGTCTGCTGTAGGTAAAGGGCTAGCACTTATCACTCAAGAGCACAAGAGTTACTGAGCTCACTTGTGACACTGATCCACAACACCAGCAGCGCTGCCTCAATCTACTTTGAAAGTCTTTGGAAAAGCATGACCAGACCTAATGAAATAGTGTAGTTTTAAGAGATACTGGCTTCCTACAGAACCTGCAGAAATCTCAGTGAACAAGAAATTTATCTATCAGTCAGCTAAATCTTACAGGATTCCAAAGCCTCTAAATTATTTTGACACTGACCAGGGTCAGATCTAACCCTTATTCCCTCACTCCATTTGGTTGTCTCAGTATTAAACTATTGGTTTTCAAAACAAGGGTAGAGTTTCTCTCAGTAAGCGAAGTGCTAATGCTGGGAAGGATACTAGGGAACAGTCCTGGCTAGGACATCAGGATTAGTAGTGTTCTCAGGAGTCAGTTTCATGAGAACACAAGCATGTTTCAGCTTGGCAAAAAAAGAGAATATTGATGCCAAGATTGCCTTCTGTGTTTTTTATTTTGTAATACACTGCAGGAGTCTTTTTTTTTTTTTACAATCTCTCTTTGTATTTCGTCTTCCTTGCTTGATGTATTTAATCAAAGATCCCAAGGAAACTCAAACGGAAAAGAGGAGAGTGAATCTTATTTTTAGTAAACATTATTATGATCTGTTTCCAGGATTTACACACTTTTAAAATCTAATATTTTAGGGATAATTATTAGATCAAACCTCCTACTGATATTTTTCTCTAGAACAAAGAACATTTATTTAGAGAATATGGTGTGTCATCATTTCAGTTAGTAAGTTCATAAATCATTTAAATTGCCCTAAAAAAATCAGGATAATACAGGCTGTAACTGAATGGTTTTATGCAATCACTGAAGTAGTATAAAAGCTGTTCAACACTAATAATAGATTCATTCTTCAGTCAGCAGGATAGTCTGCCAGGATCTTCGGCATGAAATCAGGTAATTTTCATTAAAACTTTGATGATTTTTAGTTATTTAGGTCTTTGCTCTTTTATTTGACCTTTCCTTTAATTTTTGTTTAAATATCCCTGCTGGTACTGTCACTGATATTCAAATTTCAAATGCTGATAACTTTCGTAAAAAGGGAAAACAATCACCAAAATTTTTCTTGGTTGCAAAAAAAAAAAAAAAAAAAAAGGAAAAGGTTCTTTTTTTAACCCCTATATTGTTATTTTTCCTCACTGTTGCTAGGTCAGTAGTCAACTCCAAACCTGCAAGAATGGCTTTCAGGTTTTTCTTTTTGTTCATGTGTTAAGTCTGTATGAGTGGCATGTTATACCTTACACAAATAACTGAATAGCACAGAAGCCTTTTGTCTATAAAAAGAAAGTAATATTGATTGGAATGTATGATTCTTTATACAGGTTATTTGTGCTTTTTCCATACAGAAAAAAGAACTACTGACACCAAATGTGTTCACTCAAGAATTTATTGTAATTTTCTTATTGTTGCCTTAAGGTCATAGTCAATATCTCAGAATTCAATTCTTATTGTCTTCTAGCTCTGATTGATTGATTCTACAGGTTTTACTAGTCATTATGCTGGTTGTGAATTTTTATTGTGTAGCAACAGCCTTATTCAACAGACATCCTTGTGAAGAAAAGCAATACTTCAAAATAATGCTTTGTTGCTTGATTCTCTCTAGAATCCCAATATGATTGTTATGGATAATAGTATTCTTAAGGTCATTAATGGCTCTGTATCTCAGTTCATCCTCTGTTACTCTCAATTCCTTCTTTATTTATGCAGGTTGAGAAGATAAGATCTTTTTACTGATCATACAATTTGATATATATATATCAAATTATATATGTATCTGAAAACAGCACACACAGACCCACTAACAATTTTGAAGTTGTATATGCTGGTGTCACATGCATAGAAAAGGTGGCATCTGGCTTCAAGTAAAGAATGTTTCATTTTTCAAGCACAAAACACATGTAAAGGCTTTGACTTATATGAGTAACATAATTTAAAATGAAAAGCATAAGGCATATTATACCAAATATTCTAAAAGATTAGCAGTGTCTGAGACCTGAGGAAATATAATTGAGTAATTTAAAATAAATATTTTTATATTAATGATTTCTGAACTGTATTCTTACAGTTCTTGAAATTTTAAAATAGGGATTTTTAACTTATGCCCTGACTGCTGATAGTAAAATTGAATGTTTTACTAGGAATGCAAATACAATATCAGCTTTGCATATTTGCTTACATTTTTTATCCAATTGCATATAGATGTATTTTATTTAAATCATGACATTAGCCATTTATGTAAAATACTGGCTATGGGTTATAATAATAAAACTAAATTCTAAAATAACACAGCATAACCACTGTGTTAACCTGCATTAATAAACAGAATAAATCTTTTTTGTCAAATATTTTACATATTTAACCATAAAATAATAAATAAATAAAAAAATAATAATTTCAACTGATTAAAAATGAAGGACATGTAGTAAGGTCTCTTGTTACAAAAAACTGCTCATTGTCATTTTTATTCTATAAAATATCTAATGGTGCTCCTGGTAGCAAACCACCAGATTCAATAAATTGAAATAAGTGGAAAACATGTAGTCTGTGATGCTTGTTCAGTTACTGGTTTCTAGAACCCAAATATTTGTGATTACAGTGAGAGTGAATCTGTGTGCATATTCATGTGTGTTTATATACGTTTATGTGTATATATATGTACACATGTACATGCATGTGTGTGCATGTGTGTGTATATGTATATATACATACATATACTGATAAATACAGATATGGATAGGTAAAAATTAAATGAGTTTATTAACATTTTTTTCAGTAAGGAGAATATTGTTTCTTAGAAAAAGAAACATATCTTCTGCAGTCAGGTGTCTGAATAAGAACCTTTGACCAATACATTAATGAAATTTAGTATGGACACTTCCTGATGAATCAGAGGCCCAGAAATTCTCCATAATGCTGGCACTGTCAAAAGACCTTTCCCCATTAGCTCTTTGTATTAAAATGCCTCTGTCAGAAGCATTCTGTCAGCTCTTTCTGCATTTTGTTATGCTTTTGGTCAACTCTAGATTATGCCACTGACATTAAACTTTAGCTGTGGCTATGATAAAAGAGATATAAGAATCTGTAACTGAAACATGTTAGCATGAACCTTCTATTTCATACAGGGGCTGATGGAACCATTTTTTCATCTATCTTTCCACATGATTTGGAGTACAGTTAATGAAATTGGCCTTGTGTCATGGTTTAAGCCCAGTTTAAGAAGGAGAAAAATAATTGTTACAGCTGAACCCAGGAAACTGTATTTTTTCTATGTGTGTACAGAAAAAAAAAAGATGCATGTATGTGGCAACAGAAGCTCTATATTTAACTCCCAGTTTTCCACAGATTCCTTGTGTGATAATGTTGTATGAAATCCATATGCCACAGCTTTTCCACCTGTATTTTCAACAAGTGGATCTGATATGTGCTCATGTTTGGACAGTGAACTCTCTGGTAATACCTGTCAATATATCTGAAAAGTATAACAAGTTGTGCATAACTCCTGACTTTCAAGGAATCTGAAAGAAGTTCATGCTGAGTTCAGTGCCCACGTTGCATACCCAAGTTATGACTAATAACAACACAAACTTGCATCCTGATCAATTCTTTCATATGCCTCTTAAAAGACTCACTAGTCTGTGCTTTATTGCTGCTTTCATGCTTAGACACCTTTGTCTTTTCACTTTTTTTTTGGTGTCAGGGATTGAAAGATAATTTTATTTGAATTGCCTATGAAATTTGCTTTTCTGTTTAGTAAAACTATTTCTCATACGGTTGATTTTGAAGGTCCATCTGTTTATTTAGAATTTTGCCTGAAGAAGTAACAGTTATGTCTATTTTTACTGCTGTCTCTTTGGCCTAAATAAGCTCAAACAAATGTGTGCTTTTTTCTCGGTTCTGACATTGAAGTTCCGTGTGACTTGGGTATGCATCTCATTCTTACCAAAACCATCAATGTTAGTTATGAGCACAATATATTAAGTACCCTGACATTCCCCCTTTCTGTTAGGAGAGACAAAAAAACCACAAACAAAATAACCGCTTAAAAATATTAAAAAAGCATAAACCCCCCACATTTAAATATTTAAAAATGTCTCCATGTACCTATTCTATATTTATTGGGAAACAAAATTTTATATATGACAGCCACACTTACTTCATTTCTCTTGTTTTCACAGCTGAAACATGAGAATTCCATAGCACGAGTGGGTTTGCAAGAGTTTCTATTGTTGACAGCATAAACAGCCTTCATTTGGTTTTTATGTTAACACAAAATAAGATTCGCCAGGTTTCTAGACAACAAAACCGGAGGTGACAGGACTCCAGTTTCTAATTCAGTTGAATCTTAGGGAATTCCCATGTATGGCTGACATGTATGAATCAATATTAATCTCTCCCTGAAAAGGACTGGTTCTGTTACAGTAATTGGAACAAAACAGTAGGGAAAGGTCAATTTTAGTTAAATAAACTTGATATCTGTATCTCAGAATTTAGCCAGGGAACAGAACTTTTGAGAAACTAGGGTGGGGTGGAACAGAGAGACATTCAGTTATGTGATATCAAATGGATTTGTGGCTGATAGCTGTGTTTGATGACAGGGTGTACCTTCTATAAGGTGGTTTTATCCTTGTGAAATCTGTATTTCTAATCTGGTGAAAAAAAGCTTGTGTTTTTTCTTCTCTGTTTTGATGTGAGATCATCCTGAAATATATTAATGAAATAGTAATTTCAGAAAGTGCTAGTGTGGCAAATAACACACCTTAAAGCAAGAAAAGAAAGGAAAATGATGGTAACCATCCCAGGTGTGAAAAGGCCACTGGAGTGATTGCCTGCTAACAATATCTGCTGAGTGCAGGGTGAAAGGAAGTAGCTTCAGCTTAATACCCACAGGGTAATTACAGGGAACCAGCTGTTCTTTGAGTGCCATAATGAATACAGATTGTTTTCCTACAGGTTTGTGTCTATTGCTCCATGGCTGGGTCTGACCAAGGCTTATTTTGCAGTCAAGGCATTTAGAAGATGGTCACTCTTTTGCACTCACATTCAGCTCTTTGGGGTCATTTTCAGGTGTGCCTTTGTAATCACATTATTTGCCATTATGACTTATGATTATAAATTGTGAAAATAATTTAAAAATAATTTATGGTTTAACATGTCTAGAAATCAGTGAAATTCGCTTGCAGTTGGACAGTGAGTTAAAAAATTATTTGTAAGAGAAAAAGCCATATGGTTGTAACACCCACCTATATCTACTACAACAATGTGGTTACATAGTCTCCAGATTTTAAGAAACCAGGCTAAATCAAACCCAGAATCAACAAAAATGAGAAAGGTTTCATTCTCGACTAATAAGGACCACTAATGCCACTGACTTGAAAAAGCACCAGCTTCCTGAGGTGAGATTTTGAGCTAGTAGTGATATGCGGATAGACTCCACAACTCGTTAAAGTTGTAAAGTAGGTATGCTTTTATTTAGTGCTGAGACTCCTGGGGGATAGGTCCTCCAAAGGCATGCATACCTCAGTGTTGTTTCCCTCTACATTTATTCTCTACATTTATATATATTCATAAGGTTGCACAATATGCCTATACATATTCATGTCCTATCCCTGCTTTGTATTATAATGAGCTAGAAGGTCCTTTGCGCCTGTGCAGTGCCCCCCCCCCCCCCCCCCCCCCGGCCCCGATCATGGCCGAGGGTCTCAAGATGAAGTAAATGAGTCTTCCTCGAGCCTGAACTTTTCACCTCTAGCCATCACGCATGCTTTTTAGGAGTCTGGTCAAAGTCCAAACCACAAAGCTGATCTTCACTGGAACTAAGTAACTGTTCCTCCCCCTTATCAGTCTGTTTCTTCCCCTTATCAGCCTGTTTCTCCTCCTTATCAATAGCCTACTGTCCTGGTACTGCTTGGCAAGCTTGACAGGTATTTGCAAACAATGCTTTCTGTTAAACAGGCAAAATTCGACCCCCTTGTACAACTCCCTTGTAAAACCCCCTTGTACAACCCCCCTGTATATAGGTCAACCCTCTGCATCAGTAGGACAGAAGCTTAGGCCTCAGCTGACACCAAGAAGGGGATGCAGGGTGGCTTTTCATGGTCAGATTCATCACAGGAAATTTAGGACCATGTCCTGTCGCCAGTGTCCCATTGTGCTTCCTGGTCTTGTAAAGGACACCTAGACCACTGAGGTCTAACAACAGCAGAGTACATTGCAAAGTGTATTTGCTCTACGGGTTATACCTGACCTTGTTTTATAGTAGGGAATGATTAACTTCATGACAGGTGGTAAGTGTTTAATTTTTCAGGAGCTGGGACATTTATATTCTTGACAAATAATGTCTCAGCAGCATAGTCTGAACTTAATGTTTTAAATACATAGTTCTCAATTCCTCTCCTGCCCCCGGTACATTTGTTTCTAATTGGAGAAATGGAACATGGATTTAGAGCCTGCTCATCATTTTTGCTCTAGGGATTGTCTAATGACTTATGGGGCATATAGATTTCTAATAGAACTATAATCACTTCATAGAAGTAGACCACAAGTACATAGGGTGTAGATGACTAAGACAATATAGAAAGAACATCTTTATATTGGGTAAAAGTATATTTATTTTTTTTAAATTTTTGGTATTGAATATTATGTCAAAAATCTGTATTATATTTAACTATTTTTTAATTGAAGGGTGTCACTATTACACTCGGTTTGGCTGTTGAGACATACTATATTCATTGAATTATTTGTTCTTACCTGATCAAAGCAACAGGATGATTCTCCCACTCTGTTCTGCTCTCATGAGAGCCCGCCTGCAGTACTGCATCTAGCTCTGGAACTCTTAGCGCAAGAAAGACACAGACCTGTTAGAGAAAGTCCAACAGATGGTCACAAATATGATCAGAGGGCTGGAACACCTCTCATGTAAAAAGACTGTTGAGCCTGAAGAAGAGAAGGCTCCAGGGATAGTCTATTGTGACCTTTAAGTATAATAAAGGGGCTTAAAAGAAGGATGGCAAGAGACTTTTTAGCAAGGCCTGTAGTGACAGGACAAGGAGCAATGGTTTTAAAGTAAAAGAGGGTAGACTTATGTTGGATATAAGGAAGAATTTTTATTACAATGAGGGTGGTGGGGCACTGTAACAGATTTCCCAGAGAACCTGTGGCTGCCCCATCCCTGGCAGTGTTCAAGGCCAGGTTGCATGGGGCTTTGAACAACCTGGTCTAGTAGAAGGTGTCCCTGCCTGTGGCAGGGGATTGGAACTGAATGAACTTTAAGGTCCCTTCCAACCCAAAACATTCAATGATTCTAAGAAAGAATGCAAGAAGCTGTGTGGCTTTCATCATTCAGGCAATTAGACTGCATGAAAGATTTTCCCCTGCACCTTAAAACTATTAATCAATACAGTTCTTGTAAGTTTATAATTTCATGAGATATGTCACTGAGTGTCTCATCTGTTGGGTCTTAGCAAAATGTTCAGTGGAAGGTTGCTCACAGCATATAACTCAGAATCATAGAATCATAGAATAGTTAGGGTTGGAAAGGATCTTAAGATCATCTAGTTCCAACCCCCCTGCCATGGGCAGGGACACCTTGCACTTTCTTGTAGCCCCCCTTCAGATACTGTGAGGTCTCCACGCAGCCTTCTCTTCTCCAGGCTGAACAGCCCCAACTTTCTCAGCTTGTCTTCATACGGGAGGTGCTCCAGTCCCCTGATCATCCTTGTGGCCCTTCTCTGGACTTGTTCCAACAGTTCCATGTCCTTTTTATGTTGAGGACACCAGAACTGTACACAGGACTCCAAGTGAGGTCAAATACAGTTGCTTTTTTTAATGTTTCACTGAAAAAAGTAATTAAATTTTTCTCCTGTCATGAGGTTAGGTAATACCTTTTAATCTATGCTAAAATAGAATCATAGAATCATAGAATCATAGAACAGTTAAGGTTGGAAAGGACCTTAAGATCGTCAAGTTCCAACCCCCCTGCCATGGGCAGGGACACCTTCCTATGTAATACTAGAGCAAAATAAAGGACTTCACATTACAGATAAGCTGGGCAAAGCCCCTCTAGTTATTTGCCCTTTGACTGTTACTAGGTCCTCAATATCAGGGACCACACTGTCACTGTAACAACAATATTATGCAGAAATGACATGGAATTGCCTGTAGATTAGTCTTCTGGGATAGTAAACTTACTATGTCAGATGAAGTAAATCATCTGTAATTAAAGCAGAGGGTCTGAACTAACTGACTATGGACATTCATGCGTTTAGACTAACATGAGATTGTACGTTAATCTTCATTGTAAATAGACAGGCATACACAGAGGGAAAAAAAAAAGTGTCTGCTGTGGACTTGATGCTGAGACTAATCCAGCAAAAGGATTAAGATTTTGGATTTATTTAACTCCTTTCTGACAGAAAGAGAGATATTTTTATCACTGATAACAAATGGTGGAATTTGTAACAGTAGTATGGAGATTTAATTCTCGTGCTGTGAAATAAGGAATGGTCACACTTCTCATAGGCAGAAGCAGAAGGTGGCCTTCACAACTAATGTGTTCAAGGACTACACATTTAATTTTTATGAGTTCTTCATCTACTAACGTATGCAGTACTTAAATGTGATAGCTACCCTGGTAGTTACTGAGCTGTCAATAATTTTCCACCAAAATGCTCGTAATGGAAAGACAGCGGCCAGTGAAATGAAAATTTCGTATTTTTAAGGATTCTTTGAAAACCTGTATTCAAACTCGAAAGTAAACATGATTTTGTTTCTATATCTGAGACATAAGAGACTGTCACAATTTTCCTTATTATCCTAAACACCACCCCAAATGTCCCTGACATCTGATTTTCTTAGATTTTTTTTTTTTCCTCTAGGAACAATTCTAAACACCAGTAACTAACAGTCCTAAGTTACTCCCAAATAAGCATGAATATAGAGGCAAAAAATTGCTCAATGCTTTTTAATTTGATTGCTGTTCTTACGCTGCTGTTCTATGGAGTATTGTTCCATAGTGCGCTGGAAACCAAGAGACTCCATAGGAAACTGAAACACTAGAAGGCGATTCGTGTATCTGGAGGAAAGTTTAGTCCCAATTATGATGGTCCAAGCATAGTGTGAAACACACACCATATTTGCTATGAAGTAGTTTGTAGTAATTTCTGTATTAAACTTTGGGTTTGTTTTTTTTTTTCTTTTTTTTCTTAATGCTTATAAATTATCATTTTCAGGAAAGAACACAGTTGTCTATTTTAAATACTCAAAGAAGTGACAAATGTTCCATCCCTGGCAGTGTTCAAGGCCAGGTAGGACGCAGACTTGGGTGGCATGGACTAGGGTGAGGCATCCCTGCCAATGGTAGGGGGTTTGGAACTTGATGATCTTAAAGTCCTTTCTGACCCTAACTATTCATGGCATTTCTGCTATGAAAATCTTGTCGAGTTGGTATTTGTGAAAGGATTAGCTTTATCCTGTATCTGTCTTCACTCCATTACAAAGCGCATTCGATAGTACGAGATGAATTTTTATCCAAAATCAGGCAAAGCACAGAGTAACACACTCCTCCTTGCTATCCAATAATACCCTGAAAAGTAAATGGAGTTCACCATTACCATTTTACTGCAATGCTTATTCCTACCTTTTTTAATTTTCTTCCTTCTCTGTCCAGAGCTGTAGATATCCCATAGCTGCAGCATTCAGCGGACTGCAGAAATAGGCTTCCTCCATCACTGGTAATCGACACTGCCTTTTCTGTTTAGAGATTCACAGTCTCAATGGCATGCTAACTATAGCAGCAACATTCATTTGGTGAGGGGTCTTTTATTCATGCATTGGTTCATTGGGAACAGTGACTGAAAAAGTTAGTCAGACATGTCAGATGTACAGCACATAAAATTCTAAATGTAAATTCTGATTTTCTAGTTATGTATTTAACTGATTTTGTAGGATGGGTGCTACTCAATTATGGAATACTCTTGTATCTCACTCTTAAAGCGTAAGGCATTATACATTTTCACATCTTCTGCTTTGCTTTAATTTCACAACAAAATACCAATAGAGATAGGGGAACAAAGCTGGCTGACTTTCATATTAATTATTAATAAACAGTGGCCATGTAAATCTTCTAAATACTAAGCTATCTCTTGCTGTCAATATAGACGCAATTCACTGATCAGCAGCAATAAAGGCTCTTTAATTGCATACTTCTTTTACACATATTTCCAAGTAAGCATCTCCAAATTACAAAAACATAATTAAAATCTATAATTCAAATATCTAGGTCCATTGATAGAAATACAGCCACATTTTAAATGAGCTTTAACATTTTAACAGCTCTGTGCTTCAAGAAAAGCAGATTAATACAAATAGCCTGCAGGGAAAGATAAAGGTTCAGATCTCAACAATCTGAAAAACTTTGTATTTCTATGGAATCCAATTTCAGGCTACACAAATAAAGTTAAGAGGATGAGTAAACTTGCTGCATAGAATATTTGTTATTCTATCTGTTGTTGCTCATTGATTTAAATTTGATCATTCTGCTGAAGTTCCAATTTTGCTTCATTTCTCATGATACAGTGTGGCAGGCGTACCCATCCTGAGAAAGGCCTGACCAAAGCCCTCAAAATCTTTCCAGCCAGGAAAGCTCCCCACATGCGCAGCTCTTGCCCTATACACATGGTGTTGGTTGGAGGGTGCGGGGCAGGAAGTTAGGTCCTGAGTCCATGGGGGCTACATGACCGTGTCTGAGCACAGCTCAGGTTAGATCAGGGTATGAAAGGAGCCCCACTGGGCAGCCATTTGGAGTCAGTCCTCCCCAGTGCAGCAGGTTTGCAGCTGGGGACTCTCATCTTGGGTTGGTATGTTGTCTAAGGTAACATTTGAGGTTTGGGTGACTGATTGTGATTGTCACATGTGGATCACTGGTCAGAAAGTTTAGGATTCAGCAGTGTGACATCCCACAGCTGAATCTGTGCGACGTCCCATAGCTGATGTTGATGTTGGTGGAGCTTTAATGGAGTTTGAGCAATAAATTTCATTTAGCCTCAATTTATTGGTTCTGTGACATAAAGACATGTTCTGTTTGTTATTCTTTAAATATCATTGAAGCTAATGCCATATCAATTAAATATGCTTTTCAGGTGCTTTTTTTTTCTCACTAGTCAATTGCTGAAGTTTTATATAGAGCTTAGCATTCAGAACCAAATTCTCAAAAGGGTCTTGTGTTTTCACAATGCTTTAGTCATTGGTGTGATGTTTATTTAGATACCTAAGAAGGGTAAGAGCTGTACTGAAGAAGAGCTTACCAGTTTTTAGATTAATAACTAGGATGGTTCTACTGTCAATAGTGGTTTAATACTATTTTAATTTCATGTAAACAGTTGATATGTTTAACAACATCATGCCCACTAGTTTAGATTAATAGAGTCAGAACCTGACTGCAAAAACTTTGGGACAGAGAATAATAGAGGAACAAAAGAAATAATGATATGTGGCCATAAAAGTAAAAGGTACAATGGTTTTCTGAGGTAGAGGAATTTTATGCATGGATATGAATTATTTGCAGGAGGTGGCCTAGTACTATGGATTTGAAGATTAAGAAGCAAAAAAGAAGTTTGCAGATCAACAGCATTTATATAGAATAATCAAATCAGAGGTCTTCAGACAGAATTGGGGAAAAATTTACAGATGACAGGCTCAGAGAAGAAAGTTGTCATTGAACTGAAAATTATTTTTTACTGTATGTTTTGATAATATGAAGTATATTGGTGCATCGTCGTTTTATATGGTTTATGTCATCTTGCCTTAAGTAATTTTTTGACACTTGTGTCAGCAAATGACATTATTTCACTAAAAAAAAATCTGTTAAAACTTTCTAACAAGTTACTTTTCAGTGTTGCCATTAAACACCTTTTGTTATGGAATTAAGAGATAACATTTCACTCCACCTTTTGTAGGCCCTTGAACCATTGTTTGCTTTTGACAATGGCATAAAGGAGTGACCTACTTGGTTTACTTGCAAAGAGATGTCTTTACCCAATGTCAGATGTGGAAGGAAGTAGGAGGATTCCTATTCACTCTGGTTCCTAATGGCATACCCCACATTGAACAGTTAGAATTTTACATTAATTGCTCTTGAAATATGTGAACTTATAGTTTATGATGATCTACTTGAGTAATTAGGAAAAGTAATTAGGAAATAACTTTTGATAACATTACAAGAGAAAACAAACAAAGGGGTCATGACACTGTAAAGTATCTATACATGCAGCTGATAGTACTGCATTAGCAAAGACAAAATTGTGCGGTGTTGTGAATAGTATGTTCATTGCCTGGTTATTTTTTGTATTGGTTTTTCTGAAGAGGTTAATGACATAGCGAAGCTGTGAATGAGCAGGTTTCTGTCAGTAGAACATAGAGCAATCTTTTGAAATCTTTTCTTCAGGATAAAGTAAACACTGCTGAATGCTTGTCAACAGTTCAGTCAACCTATCTACTTTGATTATTATGGTTGCCCTTATTTTATTAAAAAAGCCCCCCCCCCCCCCCCCCAAACCGAAAAACCTACAGCAAAACAACTTAAGTGTTGTGTGATGGTGTGTTTGGTTGCTTGTTTTCTTTTAGGGACTTAGTTTATTTCTCACATTTTCTGAACAGCTAAAAAAATATTCCTGAGAGGAGACAAACATTTTGGCTGAAATTTTACAGTTATCTGCTCACCAAATCTGTGCATCCTTTTTTCTCAGTTATATATATTAGGGGCAGTGGTCTCATAATGTACCTTATATCAAGGTTATAGGGAACACTCTGAGTTAACACTGTAGGAGCACAAAGATAGGAGAAACTCATACCTATCTTACTCTGTTCTCTAGAAGAAATTGCCACATGGGGAAGAGGGATTAAAAAAACCAAGAATAGTGACGGCTAAAAGACAGTGTAACAGTTTTTTATCTATATGTTGGTGAATTTACAATCAAATGGTATTTGTTTAAGATTTTAGTTTTTAGAAAATTGTGACTAAGCTAAGTTTAGATGAGTTAATAATAGATGGGACTGTGAATGGCAATGTCTTTCTCCCCTGTAGCCCCTTGGAGATCCCACAGTAAAACTTCTCCATGTAGTATATTTTTCCTCTGCTGAAACCACTGATTGGGTGTAATTGTCATTAAAGAGTAAATCTCTGTTCTTACACTGAGTGAAAGTGAATTGGGCTATTGCTTGTGTGGATACTCAATTGTAAATTAGATTAGAACTGAATCCATAACATAGATAAGTAACTGGATACATTAATGGCAAATTTATGGATTGCCTGATACTGGAGTGTAAGCAGCTACAAGGAAACTTGTACTCCTTTGCACAGGATGTATCTCATAAGTCTAAGGGGTAATAAAAAAATGCTCTGCCAACCGGCTATGCCTCATTAACTGAGACAAATCAATGGAGAAGCCTTAGTTGGCAGGGAGTGAGTGACACTCTGCTTATTTGTACACCCCAACCCACTCCTGCTCTGTCCACGAATGTAACAGTGGTGTAGATCAGGAAAATAGCCTGAGACAAGAGATGTGTGAGTGAAGTTAATCTCAGCCCTGGAGCAAGGCAGGAACCCAGGCATCAACACAAGTCACTTGAAACACCAAGCCTACATGCTTGCCTGGATTCAGGATGGAAATCCCTGAAACTGAATGCTAAATCTGCTCATCAAATCTTAAAAGATTTATATTGACCTTACTTAAACTGAGTTTGCAGATCAGATGGTTTTTGGGGAGAGCAGAGCTGAGGTCTGACAGACTTTTGATAAAAAAATGCGAGGAAAAACAGTGGCTTTGTTGTTCGATTTGTGTGAGGTTGGTGCTGTGCTGGGGAGTAGCCAGACCAAATAGAAATGTTGGTCAATTCAATCAAGCGTTAGAAGTTTATTTTTTTTCAGGATAGTGTTTTTTTCACTGTTCATTGACAGCCTTTCATGATTTCCCTGTGAGAAGCATACTGACAGCTTCCCAATCAGAATATTTTACGATGTACTTGTTCTGAAATTTGCTTGCTGCTTTAATTTGAGTGCATAAATCTGTGTGTACCTGCATAATACAATTTTCCTTCATACTGTTTTTGTAGGGTGCTTTATGTGGGCTTTGAGGACTTCACACCTTCATATTAACTGTACAGTGTTGTGTAAATGTAAAAAATCTCCAGACTTCTCTGAAATTAGCTGATATTCATGAAATATCTTTGGTAGTAAGCATGCAAGCATATGTTAACATCACATATTTGTGTTACCAGATGTGTATAAAGAGATGCAATTTTTCAAGATTCTTTATATGAACTTAGACTAATAACTTCATGCAATCATTCTGATAGCATCATCATTGTTCAACAGAAACATCAGAACCGTGAGCTTACTTTGAGAAGTTACAGCTCTTGAAGTATTTCAGAAAATAGTGTTGATTGACATCTGTTTCATCTGTTTCTTTCAAAACATACTTATAGAAGGAGAATACATAATACAATATCAGCAGCATAAGGCTGGAGTTCAGATGTCTTCCTGTTCTACACAGTGAACTGTCAAACTACAGATTTCCCTCATGGTAGGCTGTTCTCAATCTCTGAAACTGTTTTGAAAGGCATAGTCAGTCATTTGCCTGACTAAGGAACACGATACTAATTCATAAATAACCTCAGCTACTTTAAAACATTTCCTCCAAAAATTAAGACATCTAATGTGTGCTAATGTCACAACTTTATTGAACTTCTTTAGGTGCTGTCAGGACTGACATTTGCTTTGGAAATCTGAAAAACATAATCAGCTCCCTGACTGCTATTTTTCCCTTTTATGGAACAGACTCTTATACAGAATGTCAAATATTAAATGCAGGTAATTCTAAGTTAAAGATCTTTCCCCCAGTGTCTTTCTGCCATTTAAAAGCAAAGTTATACTGACAAAATGCTTAAATAAATGTATTAACATTTCTCTCTAGTTTGCTAGGTTAGTTTCAAGTAACAAGTTCAGACAATATGCAGGCAGAAATAGTTACAGACAATCCCAAAGAAACCAGGTTTATTAAAAATTTATTTCTGTCAAAATAGTCAAGATGATGTATGCCATACATTGCATTATGCAATGTTTTAGTTCTACCTGAAAGGAAAGGGAATAGCCACTAAACAACCCCAGATTCAGAAGTGATACTGTTGTAACCTGTTATCCTCCCCCAAATCCCTAGATATAGATTCTTCTCTGTAACCATCTGGCTATAGCTTACTAGAGTTTTTATAAAACACACTTTCACCTAGCAGTTGAATTTAAACATAGCATCCCTGTTGCAGACCTGTGGGATAAGTGGCATTTCACTGTAACTGTTAGCATATGGTACTTGGTGCTGGGAAAAAGAAAACTGAAATTGAAGCCAAGTTGTCAGGAAGCATGTCTGTAAGATAAACTGCAGAATTCCTTCAGTACTTTGGGGCTCCTTTCTCACCTATTAGTATTCTGATATTTGACACTTTGAGAGTGGTCACAGGGTACCCTTGGTAGGAAAATAAAGAAATATTCAAAAATACTGATGTGTTGGCTTATGTAATTAAAAAGCTGTTGAGACTATTATTCTAACTAGCGAGCATCTCTGTCAAACTGCAGACCTTGGATGAAAATAAAGTATGTTGAGCAGAGGGATCCCTTTGTGCACGGATCATAGGTTTCTTTGCCCATTTGGTCTTTCTCACTCACAGATGCGACAGATCTCACAAAACCTCTTAACAACAAGAGGTAAAAGGCCAGATTAGACACTAGACAGCCTTTGTTTTCCCAACTATCTTCTCTACTAGAACAATCTTTTTTCCTCTCTGCTTCTTATTACTTCAATTTTCTCACAAAAATTGGCTTTTGGAGGAGAGTAGTAATCCAACAGTCTTTTTCAGAATGGAAGCTGCTCTTGTAAGGAGCTTGCATGATATTACTAAACCATTATATTACTCAGCATCTGTTTTGTTGGGTGAAAAAATCCCCCACATTCAGATGCAGCCACTCACCTTCCTGTCATGCGTGCTGAAGTTCTCTGAAAGCTTCTTGCAGCCTTAAATCTGTTTTGAGTGGGAAAAACTGCACTAGTAGGTGCGATTTAAACATCTACGGTGTGCTTTGTAGGGCCTTATTGGACAAAACATATTAGTTCTTAACAACACAACTTGCCTTATCCACAGCTACCTAGTATTTACTTATGTTTTTAATTTTGACATGCTTGCCTCTCCTGAAAGTTAGATTTCTGCTTGTAGAATGTATTAGATGAACAGCCTGCAGAACTTCTGTTTCATGAATATTTTTGTATCTTCTCAGAAGCAGTTATAGCTCTGGCAATGGCAGTGCAATTTTTGCTGGTCTTCTGCCATGTCAAAAAGCAGCAGTTCTGATTCAGCAGTAACCACAAAGAAAGGTGAAATACCATAGTTTTTAAGCACTTTTTAAATGCTCTAGATTGTGCAGCAAAATAATACTTCACCAGCTGAAACATAGAAGTTTGGTTCATATAATGTTTGCAAGATTGAATTTTGAAATTGCTTAAAAATTATCTCAAAATTATTTTTGGCATTTGAATTTCATTTAGGCACACATTTAATTCAGAGAGTTGTCGAGGACTAAATACTTCTGCATGATTTAAACCTAAATCTGTTCTAATTATTTTTTCCATAGCTCATCATGGTAGTTTCTGGAATTATCTACCTCATTATGAAAACATCAAAATGTGTGAATTTATTATGGTGTAATGTCTTGCAAAAATGAACATGGGTATAAAAGATGTTTTGTGAGTCTTTAGAGACATTGTGGAAAGTAGTCACAATTCAAATCAAAAAATAATTAAAATCCTAATTTCAGCTACCCTTCAGAGAGAACAACCATCCACCTGTTTGTTCTGTTCAGATTTTAACTTTGTAAAACACCCACAATTTGCTTTAAGAATAAAAAAATCCTACTAACCAAATAATCCCTTATATTGATATCTAGATATAAAAGGAAAAATAACATACAAGCCCTTTCCTTTTCTTTCTAAAGTTTTAATATCAATGAAATATGAGAGAGATCTGAAGTGTTATATGCTGAAAGTTTCCTTCATTTTAAGAAAACATTTTTCATTTAAGTCTTTGTAATGTTGAAATATTAATACACTTTCTCTGGCTATTATTGCACAAGTCAGTATTAGCACTAGTCAGTGTTATAATATTTGCTGTTGTTACTGGGAATAAGGTAATTATTATAAAATAACAGAATGGTTTATGTTGGAAGGGACCTTAAAGATCATTTAGTTCCAATCCCCCTACCATGGGCAGGGACTACTTCCACTAGACCACATTGATCAAAGCACAGTCCAGCCTGGCCTTGAACACTTCCAGGGGAATCCACAACTTCTCTGGATAACCTGTGCCAGTGTCTCAGCCTCTCATAGTGAAGAATTTTTTCCTAATACCTAATCTAAATCTCTCTTTCAGTTTAAAGCCATTCCCCTTTGTCCTGCTAATACATGACCCTGTAGGAAGTCCCTCTCTTAGGTTTCTTGTAAGCCCTTTTAGGTATTGGAAGACTGCTTAAGATCTCCCCCAGGCCTTCTTTTCTCCAGGCTGAACAATCCCAATTGTATCAACCTGTCTTCATAGGACAGGTGCTGCAGCCCTTGGAGCCTTCCTTCTTGCCTTCCTGCTTGCCTTCCTGTCTGCCTGTGTGCCTGCCTCTTTCCTTCCCTCATGAAAAAAATGCATTTAAATTTCATTGTGTTGTTTCTATTTCAAAGTAAAATGTCCCTGCCCATGGTAAGGATGATCCTTAGGGATTCCTTCCAACCCAAACCATTCTATAAAAGGGGGCTACCACGGGATCTGCCCTTCTTAACATCTGCAACAATGACGGCGAGGATGAGACAGTGCAGTCTTGTCAGATTTGCAAATGACACCAGACTAGGAGGAAGTGGAACCATTTAACAGCATGAAGGCAGGGCTGCCACCCAGAAGGACTGGAAAAGCAGGCATAGAGGAATCCAGTGAAGTTCAATAGGAACAAATGCATGAAAAGAGTGCAAGAGGCAATAGACACAAATTGAAACAAAAGTGGTGCATATTTGATTTAAGGAGAAACTTTTTCTCCATGAGGACGGTTAAGAATTGGTTAGCCAGAGAAACTGTGCAGTCTCCATCCTTATCTGACTTCAGGGTTGACCCTGCAGGAGGTTGGACTAGAGACATTCTGAGGTCCCTTGCAGTCCTTGAGCCTATGATTCTCTGATCCTTATAATGTTGATAAGTTACTGAGAATGTACTGACTACCATTAGAAATGTGCAGAGAATGTTTTTGTGTCAAATGTCTACTTTTCAGTAAGAATGAAAACAAAAACAACAAGAAAACAAAATGGTGTTTTGGGATGACAATAAGGTATGGTGTCTTTTCCCTTCATTTTCCTCTTTGGATAGAGATTGCTTATCAGCTGTGCCATCCATAAGATATTGCAGAGATATGTTTGATGATTAGTTTCATACAGTGCTATGACTGCAGCTGCATCGTGGGAGAAGCAATGTATTCATCACCAGAGAAAATAGAGTATGAGGTGGGTGGACTGAATACTTCACGAAGTTCCATGGTACTGTTTTCAAGTGAGAACACTTTTAAGTTTTGGCTGAATATGGAAGAACTTCTCCTCATTCCCACCCCTATCCAAAACCCAATGAACACCACTCCTCTCGTTTTGAAGACAAAGCTTTGAATGAAAAAAAGGTGTCCTGCGTTCAGCTGTTAGCAGTTATTTTTCTCCTTCTTAGTAGATGGTACAGTGCTGTATTTCAGCTTTAGTCGAGAACAGGGCTGATAACACACTGTATTTAGCTGTTGCTCAGTAACACTTACCCTGATCAAAGATTTTCAGTCTCTCATGCTCTGCCAGTGAGGAGGGGCATGGGAAACTGGGAGGAAACAGAGAAGCCACCTGACCCAAACAAGCCAAAGGGATATTCCATGCCACAGGATGTCATGCTCAGCATATAAACTGGGGAGAGCTCTCCAGAAAGGCCAGATCACTGCTCGATTCTGGCTGGGTATCAGTCTGCAGGTGGTGAACAATTACATTGTGCATCACTTGGGTTTATTGTTGGGTTTTTTTTTTCCTTCCTTTTCTAGTTTCATATTCTCTCTCATTGTTATTTCACTCGAGATTATTATTATTATTCTCAATAGTAGTAGTTTTATTTTATACCCCCGTGGGGTTTACATTCTTTTGAGTCTCCTCCCCATCCTGCCTGAAGTAGTAGGGAATCAGGAAGTGAATGAACAGTTGTGTGGTTCTGAGTTACTGTCTGGGCTTAAACCACGATGAGAAAAAAATTAAAACACTGTGAGGAAGACACATAGTCTGTCTATACTTCTAACTAATCAAAAGCATTTTCCCACTGGCAAGTGTTTAAACGCGGAAAACCTGTTGTCCATCTTCATTATTCATTTCTTGCAGAGAAAGGATATTCTGTTGTATTTTCCTTACATACAGCTCAAATATTTCCTCTTTATAAAGCTGAGAAAAACTGGCAGTGGTAGATATATGTATTCTGCGAGATTTAGCCCTGTGGGTTTGAAAGTCTGGTATTTCCTCATTAAGTTCTAGAAAAGTGCTGATTTACACATCTCATTAAAGAACTCAGAATTGACCGCTACCTGTGAAAATATGGATGACTAATCTTATAGGCTTTTGTTTGAAATAAATTAAGAGTTTAGAGCTTAGGGTGCTTTTTGCAACTTAGAAAACTTTTGCCCAAATCCGCTTTTCCTTATAGATATACTGTGTGACCATGCACAAATCCTTTAGTCTGTGTTTTCAACAGATAAAACAGATTTCCTGCCTCACAGAAATCTGTCAGAATGAATACACTCAAATGTGTCCAGGTACTAGGGCAAGGTTAGGGGGCATGGACATTAACTGAATACCACTTTTGCTGAATTTGAACTTGCTTGACATTTTCTGTTTAGACTACAGCATATCTTTCTAAGCTGAACTCTCTGGGTAATAATATATAATTATAACCAAAAGAATTCTTTTAAGATTCTTATTATTATTCTCCTGAAAAGCATGTTAAGGCACATAAAAAACAACGAGGTTGTTGGTGATAGCCAGCGTAGCTTCACTAAGGCTAAATCCCACCTGATCAATTTGGTGGCCTTCTATGATGGGGCTATGGAACTGATGGACAGGGGTAAAGCAGTAGACATCATCTACCTGGACTTGTGCAAAACGTTCAACAGTGTCCTGCATGACATCCTTGTCTCTAAATTGGAGAGACATCAATTTGATAGGGGGACCCGTCGATGGATAAAGAACTGGCTGGATGGCTGCAAGCAAAGTGTTGTGGTCAGCGGCTCAGTGTCCAGCTGGAGACCAGTAATGTGCGGTGTCCCTCAGGGATTGGTGTTGGGACCAGTCTTGTTCAACATCTTTGTCGGTGACATGGACAGTGGGATTGAGTGCACCCTCAGCAAGTTTGTCAATGACTCCAAGCTGTGTGGTTCGGTTGACATGCTGGAAGGAAGGAATGCCATCCAGAGGGACCTTGACATGCTTGTAAGGTAGGCTGATGCCTACATGAGCCGGCAGTGTGCACTTGCAACCCAGAAAGCCAACTGTATCCTGGGCTGCACCAAAACGAGAGTGACCAGCAGGTCGAAGGAGGTGATCCTGCCCCTCTACTCTGCTCTCGTGAGACCTCACCTGGAGTATTGTGTGCAGTTCTGGTGTCCTCAACATAAAAAGGACATGGAACTGCTGGAACAAGTCCAGAGGAGGGCCACGAGGATGATCAGGGGACTGGATCACCTCCCGTATGAAGATAGGTTGAGAAAGTTGGGGCTGCTCAGCCTGGAGAAGACAAAGCTGCGTGGAGACCTCATAGCAGCCTTCCAGTATCTGAAGGGGGCCTATAAGGATGCTGGGGAGGGACTCTTCATTAGGGACTGTAGTGAGAGGACAAGGGGTAACGGGTTAAAACTTAAACAGGTGAAGTTTAGATTGGATATAAAGAGGAAGCTCTGTACTCTAAGGGTGATGAAGCACTGGAATGGGTTGCCCAGGGAAGCTGTGAATTCTCCATCCCTGGCGGTGTTCAGGGTCAAGTTGGACAGAGCCTTGGATGACATGGTTTAGCTACTGAGGTGTCCCCGCTCGTGGCGCGGCGGGGGTTGGAACTAGAGGATCTTAAGGTCCTTTCCAACCTTAACTATTCTATGATTCTATAATTATTAATTACCGGTCTAATGATAATGTCCATAATATTTTCTCAAATACTGAACACATGATCAATAATCTAACAAGGGGCATGCTTTCTTATTTAGTCTTTACATAGGTGCGAGGGGATTGTTTCCTGTATGTGTTTATATGTATCTCCTTAGCTGAATCCTCTAAAAATTAAAAACATAGTAAAAGGCAGTAATAGTGATTACAAGCAGGGTTCATGATTCAAGAAGTTTTTCTTCTATTGGCACAGAGGGAGGATTTTAACTTTTTCAATCATAGCAATGTTGAATGGTTTAACATTACAGAACTGTTCCAATTTTTAGTGTACTGTAGGTATAATATGTATTGTAGGTTTGACTTCTACTTTGAGGTGTTGTTTGCTCTTTGTAGAAGGAAAACAAAGTGACGGATGGAAGATTTCAGGACTAATTTTCCAATCCTTTCACCCATGAAGAAGTAGGATCTGGCTTCATGTGATGGCTTTGTGAAACAGTGATGGTGAGATGTGAGCTGCGGATGACTTGTAGCTAAATACAGTTCCTCACTGATGCTGATAAATTTCTTGCAGCTGAAGATGATACAGTATTGGGTCACAGAGGAAAAACAATTATCAGGAAAGTCTTATTAGAGTTTTCCTTGGACTAACAGAGGGAAGAAGGAAGGTTTATCCTAGAAGTTGGAAGCTGAAAGGACCGAAGGATTACTGTAGATTATCCAATAAGCATAAATTTCCAATGTAACCTGGTCACAAAATACAGTTAAAAATCTGTAGGCATTTATAGGACTTTGTCACTGTCTGCCGTAGCTGTTAGCACTGCGTGAGAATTAGATCTGGAGTTCTTAATTCGTGATTGGATGTACTTAAGAGAAAGACTGCTGTTCAGCTACAGTTCCTGGGGTAATATCATTCACTTATACAGGAAGGAGGAATCTTTTGCTTTAATCACAGAATCACAGAGTCAACTAGGTTGATAACGGTCAGATTACAATGCACATTTCACTGCCCTACACTGTAGTAGCTCAGATCAGATGAACACAACAGTTCCTTCTGACCTTAAAACACATGGATATATGAATCTCTGAAATAAGGATGCATCTTGCCCATAGCTCATCCCTGTGTCGCTAGAAATGAGAAGACACACAACGAGAGCTTCTGCTGCACTTTCCATACCTCTTTATGCGGTACATTGTACTCACATTCCCTCTAGTATTTACACTGCATTCATCACTAGAAGTACTTGAGCACCATATAGAGATTATCTGATGTTCACTTTTCTCCTTTGAATCATTGGAGACAGTTTGAGACAACTGGGAGATGCTGTTGTGGTTTTATTTTGGTGTGTTAAAATACAGGAATAAAAAATATGTATAAAGCACTATAGCCAAGACAAATTTCAACAATTCACATCCAGTGATTTCACTATGTTCACCTTTTCACTGTTATACACAGCCAATGTGATGACAACAATAATAAAGTTCAGCTACCTTTCTTAGCAAATGCTGGAGTTGCAAGCTGAACTTTGTAGTGTGTTCAGAGGTTAAAAAGTGTTCTTATATATCACAGAATGAGAAGTGCAAAAGCAATATTGATTTCATTCATTATTCACTGGACATAAGTACGAGAGGTACAGCTTTGGAGTATTACTGAAGTTTCTCTTATTGATTTTCCTAGACAATAAGGATCAGTATTTTGCAGCATGGGGACTTAGCAGCTTTCAAGGCAGCCAGTGAAAGGGAAAAAATAAATTATTTGTTTATCTTTTTCCTGGCATTTATAATTATCAAATTATTTGCTATATAGATGTGAGCAAAGGTGTTGCTTTTTTTGGAAAAACATTTGCAAGCCTGAAGAGTTACTATGCCTCTGACTTAGAATGTGCGTGAGATGCAAGTAAAGTAGTACCTTAGGAAGGTGGAAAGGACTGGCAAGTGAGTATTGTAATTGCCATCATAATTTAACTTCAGCAAACCTAGATGATGAGCAGAAATGGAGATGAAAAAAAAAAATTCTTCCATATTAAAAATAGGTTTCAAATACTGGACTAAAGGGCTCAAATATAAGTAAGTGTTTGTGAACCAGCAATCCAAAGAATTATTATTCAGTTCAGCTTTATTACATTTATTATTCTGTTCAGCTTTATTACATCTTTGTTATATTTTTTAAAATGTTGAATTCTGACTCTTTCACCTCATTACTCACTTCGTTTTTCCAGATGGTGTAGGAATATCCTGAACAAGGGAGATCCATTTGGGCCACAACAATAAACTTCTCCCTTGTGCACAGCATTTTTTTTCCCCTATTTCTGTTTCCTGTCTTTTGGCAGTTTATTAATCTGCTAGAGGATCTTCTCTCTTGTCCCATGGCAACATGGCTTCTTTATGATATTTTGGCTAGGAATTTTCTCTAATACCTTGGGAAAGCTGAATGCTCTAAGATTAAAGTGAAGCTGTTTCTGTCTGGATGGGGGGAAGAGCACTCTCCCTCTGGTAATCTCCTCCAGAAGACTTGTAATAGGACCATCCACAGCTAGTGTCACCACTACTGCAAAATCATCAAAGCCTGACCGTTATTCTTTCCATACTGCAGTATATACCCTGGGACTAATCTTGTCACAGGCATAGCAAATATTTGTGCCTCACCAGGGACATTCTGTCTTGTATCCACACAATACTCCCTGCTGCTGTTGATCAGACCTTGTTCTTGTTTTCCCAGCACCTTTCATCATGGTTCACATCCTAAGCAGTCACGAACTTTTATCAACCAAACCCGCACAATTCAAATTCCTGGATTTAGACCCTGAACCAAACTGAGGACTCAGTGCTAGGTAAACCCATGTCTTTTCAGAACCCCGTGATCACTTCCATCTCATGTAATTTGTAGCTGTACAAGATTGAAGTTGTAAATGAAAAGTGAAAATTGAATTTCTAGCTTTACTCAGTAGGCAAGCCAGATTGCCTGTAGGCTTAGTGGCAGATGTATCGTAAACCAGGTCTCAGTACCTCTCCAGTCTCATTTATGGTGCAGAGAAATCCACTTGACCCTTGCAATACCATGAGACAACAGAGGTACCAACAGTGAATTTAGAAAGAAATCAAAAAACTTATGTAGAAGGCATATCTTTCTTTGCCAGAAAATCTCCTGGAAATAGTCTAGTATAAGATAAAGAAACTACACTGAACATCTACAAGAAGGTATAATTTAAAACATTAGCATATTTTCACGCACCCTTTGATTCTGGCTAAAACGTAGTATATGAGCTTTACACAACATTGTGAAATACTTGCATTGTGACAATTTATACAGACTGTTTATAAAGACTGAATTATTCTTATATTTTGATGCCATAGATTTTGAAACCAGCTGTTAAAAATGAGTCAAACTTCAATTTTTGATGACAAATTTATCTTTGGGAAGTCACATTTTTTCTCCAACGCATTATTTATGATGTTATCAAGATGTCAATTGGTTACTATTTTGCATGTCATCAGTCATTATTATTCATACAGTACACAATGATCTCACTAAATATAAACATTTTCCACCTCCTGGATTTATAAATGAAAGCTGTAGTTTTTTGCACAGACTGTGAAAAGAACTAATTTTTTTGCTGTCTTGTGGCTTTTGTGGTCTCTTGTAGCATCAAGTTAGTCACCTGTTTAAGACTTCATAGTCAGGAGACAAGGCAAGAGAAAGGCAAAAAAAAAAAATATGACCCAGCAATTTCATGGGAAGTTAATATTTCATCTGAAAACCATCAGTGTTCTCCCAAATTGAAAAACATAATGTCCACCAAAGAGTGGCTTTGTGACATGCTCCTTTCTCTGTTTTCTCTGGTCACCAAAACTAATAAAACAATAATATATCTGCATAGCTCTGAGGCATAGAATAGAAGAGAAAAATCAGAAGGAAGGCAGGAACAGACTGGCTGGTTTGCTGAGCATGGAAAATGCTGCATGTACATAAAGATGCAGCCATTCTTACCTTCTTGCTTCAGTGGGGATATGTTACTAAATTCACTGGGCAACTCCACATGTTTATACAATGAGCATGTAAGTCCTGCAGTGAAACAAAGAAGGCAGGGTATTTTAAAACTGCAAGTGATAGCATACAACTAAATCTGAGAAATATGCTGCCATAGGAGAAATATTTTATATAGATTGCAAAAAACCCCCACCATGTTTCTATGAATAGCATTGACAGCTGTAGATTTTCTAACATACAATTGACAAGGCTGCAAGTGTTTGTATTTTGTTTTTTGTAGTGGTAACCAACTGGGCAATGAAGAAATTTTCTTCTATGGTAAAGTATCGCACAATTAAGGCTTATTGGTTGAGTGCTGAATGCCTTCTGCTTCCAGTGAAGCTGAATACCTTACAGGCTTGCATTCCCTGCCAGATGCTTTGTGGATGTTAATCCACCCATCTGTGAACCATCCACTCTAGCACAGCTGGAGGTGAGATGCAGAAAACACTAGAACAATAGCCTGTTAAACCACGGTCATTTCCATATACTTGCACTGAAATCTGTGGCAGGAGACAAAGAGGATACAGGAGGAAAGTGTAGAAAAAAAGTAGGACGAGAATTATAAATTCATCATAGTGACAAACTCAGAATCATATATGTTATGAGCCCATTTCTGCAAAGAAAAATTCTAGACAGAGATTTCTAACACCTGAATTTTTATTTTTTTCCACCTGATATTAATGTGATAAATATTTATTTGTTTTATTTAGTTAATTTGAACAGTTGAAATTGACAGACTTATTTACAAAATCCCTCTTTACAAAAAAAAGAAATAAACTTGGCCACACATGTAGACTTCCTTGCTCTGAGTCCTGTTGCTGTGTTTCAATGGCACTGATGAGAGGCGCACTTTGGAGGACAAGAGAAGAGAGTGCAAGGGAAGAGTATAAAGTCATCCTCAATTCAGAAAAGGCTTGCTGTCCCTGAAAGAATCCCAGCCTGAGACAATTCAAGGCACTTACTGAAAAGCTGTAATTGCAGAGTCAGAAAACAAATTACTTTATTTCTTGTCAACTAGTGTTTGCTTTAAAATTGCTGTCTATGTGAGGTGAGGTTCACCGTAAAGTTTTAGCTCTGCAACAAACAAACAAACAAACAAAAAAAAGTAAGTAAATAAATTGACTATCAGCCATTAATTTTCAGGAGAATATTTCACAGATAAAATATTTTTATTTTGAACCATCTTCAGCTGCCAACCTTTTAAGAGTATCGGATTTCATTCTGACTGCCTTATGACACAGCAGCAGGTATGTTAAAAGAGCCACTTGACCTTGGAGAAATTAACATACAGGTAAAGCATATGACTTCCATTATTCAACTGGTAACTTTTTAGTACTTTCTGCAGAAACCAGCTTTTGAGGTTGTTTTTTTTTTTTTTTTCATGCATTAATCTCTCCTTTCACCTTCTGCTTTCCTCAGATTCCTTATAATTCAATGTCTGTCCTCCTCTAGCGAAGTTTAACATTTTATTTACATCATAAGAGGAAAATGTACAGATTTTAAATGAGAAGAAAAGCTATTTACAGGCTTTAGACTTTGCTTGGTTTCCAAGCTGTGCTGCATAAAGCAATGAAACTTATTGAAAATATAAAACACCATTTGTCTTGGACATCTCACCTCCATTTAAAGTATTTTTGCACCTGGCAACGAGGTCAAGATTAAAAGCATATTTAAATTGGCTTTTACAGAGTACTGTCACAGTTCAGTAATAATTCTCCCTAGTCAAGTGAAGAAATTCATATGACGCTTCCCTTTTATTTCAGAGGAAATTGAGAAACGGTTACATTCTTTAATCTCTCTAAGACTTGCAGTTCATCACCACACTCAATAACTTAATTGTTTTTCCATTATTATTCTATTCCATTTATTGCACCTTCTGAGAGTTATGCAATAAACACGTCTCTGTAAGAGTCTGTTGAATGCTTATCAGGTATCAAGTAAAGTTGCCGCACTACTTTTTCTCTCTGAGAGCCCTGATCCAGGAATTTTAGAAGACAGTAGGAGGAAAACATACCTAGAAATTTTACAGGGGGGACATGGTTGACAAAGGTGAAAAGAGGATCCTTAGCACTCTGACAAGACACTCTCAGCATAGCTGTACTTAAACAATCTAATTCATTTGGTATACTTAAAACTATTGATAGACTAGAGCAAAGATCTCTCATTTTTCAGAACTGACCCTAGAGTGTGAAAGGACAAAAAGTGGTGTATTGCTTCCTTTCACAAAAAAAAAAAAATTGGTGATGTAACCGAAAACAAGCATCTCTGAATTTTTGACAGGTGAGTGCCTTTGGGTAATTATGAGTATCATCCCATAAAAAGTGGAAATAAACTGATGAATAAGGACATTTGCAGTAGAGGAATTTGAACCAACTTTTTATTTCTTATCTTCATATCAGATAATTCCTTTACCACGAACATGCATACATAATTTTTATCTGACCAACACATTTTCCTTTTTCTAGCCTCTGCTAAATGTAATTGGGAGCCTATAAAATCCCTTTTTGTTCATCTTTTATGGGAATGCAGTAGTAGCTCGCAGCAGCTTGACATATTTTCATTTCAGTAGAAACAGCACTTGTTTTAATGTAATAATCTTAGAAGCTGCAGTTATTTAAGCGGTTAATGACTCTTGCTACAGTAAGTTTTCATTAGCTTGTTTTTTATTTTCACTTTATTTTCAAGTCCCCTCAATTGTGTAAGGAATAATGAAGCTTAGTATCATGGCAGAAGTTTTTGCTTCACTTGCAAGCAGCAGCAGTTCTCTGAATCTCCATTTCTATGAAACTTCTGCACCATACTGCATTTTCCATAATACTGTGAATACCTCTGAGGTCAGCTAGGCACATCCAGAATAAAAGAACCCTGTGGGATCACATGGAGTCACTCTCTTTGCAGTTCTCTGGGAGATGATCCCAGTCTACTACATCCAGTGACTATGCCATTGAAGCACTCTCTTTCCTTTCGTTCCAAAGTTATTACACTGAAAATAAAATTTGTTATTATTGCTCTTTGTTACACAAATTGCTTTAGCAAGAATGCTTACAGATTTCATGTGTTTTATTCAAAGGCTGTTTTCCTGACCCTCCTTTTCAGTCTTTTTCTTACACTTGAGAGCAGTGCAGACTTTAAATCTGACAGACTTTAAATATGACAGTTGCTATATCACCTTTGTTACTAACAGTTTCAGATGACCTTGGTGTCATTGGTTTGAAAGCATGTTTATCACTATTAGGTAAAACAAGGAAATGCAATACAGCAAATATATAACTAGATAGATGTGCAACCATGGTGACAACTTTTTTGTAAGAGATGTAAAATTCAACTGACCATGACTCCTCTGCGTCTAGGTCGCTCCCCTATTCCTTAGAATTATATAATGTTACTTTACACTTTCAAGGCAGGTGTAGCTTCAGTTGCTGTTTTTTCTATATAAAGCCTCATGTACTTCAGGACAATCTGTCAATACAAAGCAAGGTGCTCTTCATTACATACTCTCTGCTTTGGAAGTATCTTCTAAGCCACTTGGGTTTTGCTTGTTTCAGAATCATTTATACATTTCTTTGTGCCTTTGTGAGGCTGGAAAGCCTTGCTGGGGTAGGCTGCAGGATATAAATATGTAACATTAGACTTTTGAAAAAAATTATTTAGCTTCCAGTTGTAAACATTTATGGCATAGGTAATGAACAGTGGACATAATAAGAAGTCAAAGCCTGTTTTCTGCACCTATAGCCAGGAACCTTATAAATATATCTATTGTTGGAAAATCTAATGTGAGATGCAATACAAGGTCTCACTTTCAGTTTAAACCATATTGTGTTTTCTCATTAAAGCAAGGAACGAGAAGTAGGTTATGAATCAGAGACAGTGTTTCCTGAACTGACCTTGCCTTTGTTGCCAGTAATAGAACTGGGTCTTTATTAAACCACTGAGTGTCATGTGTGTTAACATGCCCATCTGGGCCATGTCTTTTTGGGCAGTTATTCTATTTGTATCACAGTGGAAGGACATATGAATAAAGTCCTGGGGCCATGCAGCTGCCATTTTTTTAAACTACTGCCAATCAAGCACACTTAAGAAATTAAACAAAATGTGTTTTAATAAGTTTCCTCTGTGTTCAGACCAGAAAAATACAACCTGACACTCTGGATTCAAGTGCAAAAGTCCCCTGTGTACCTGCTGAGATGGAAGCATCCGAAGTGGAAGGGATAAAGGAAGCATCTGACCACCTGGGCAAAAAAGCAGTCACAGCTGCCACTCCCGGGAAGGCCAGCAGGGAGGACCAACTCCCTGAAAGACAGAGGAAAGTTACTGTTTTCCTGAGTGGGAAAATGTATGGTTCTCTAATGGGCCAGATACTCTGAAGAGAACTGTTATCTGTGACACCAGAAATTTATAACAAAACAGTACAATTCATCACCTCATTCAAGATGGGCTGGTGAATAAAATTAACGATAAGCTAAATTACAACAACATGTTTAATATAAATAAATAGCATTGAATTATTGCTCTAATAGTTGTCAATACTTCAGTTATTCCTTAATCTGTAGAGAAAAAAAGTGTTTCTAGAGTTGGAAAAATCCGTCTATAGAAATAACCACACATGACTGGGAGACAAACAACCCACAATCTGTCTGTCTTGGCCAAAAGGTCAAGAAGTGTTAAATGAAAATGATGTGAGCCCCATAGCCTAGATAATTTTCTATTCCTGAAGTCTGTTTTCCCTTCAGCTTTAGATGGAGAAGCTATTCTTCAGTTCCTTTCCTATGCCTGACTGTGCTGCCATGAGCTGTTAAACATCTGTGTCGTGGTTTAAACAAGGTCAGCCATAAATCATGCAGTCGCTCTCTCACTCCCCCCTTCTTGCCCTCCCCCTACTCCCAGAGGGACGGAGAGGAGAATTGAAAAGAATGCAACTCCCATGGGTTGAGATATGAACAGTTTAGTAACTAAGGTATAACACAAATCACTACTGCTACCACCAATAATAATAATGACAAAGGAAATAACAAGGGAAGAGAATAGGACACCTCAGCACCAGCTGACTGATAACTCGCCCCACTCCACCCAACCGAGCACCGACTGATACCTAGTCCAACCCTGCAGTGCACTCGCCCTTCCGGGTAACTCCCTATTACCTCCTGGGCATGACGTGCTGTGGTATGGAATACCTCTTTGGCTAGTCTGGGTCAGGTGTCCTGTCTCTGCTTCCTCCCAGCTTTCCCTCCTCCCTGACAGAGCATGAGGCTCAGAAAATCCTTGGTCAGACTAAAACATTTGTGTTACCAGCTCTGTTCGCAGGCTGAAAGTCAAAACACAGTGCTGCTCCAGCTACTAAGAAGGAGAAAGATGACTGCTACTGCTGAATCCAGGACAATCTCTCATATTTCACTTCAGCAGTAGCTCTACTCCAATAGTGAATGAAGTGATTCATCTATGGAGCCTGTATATGCATTAAAGTTTGTCTAAGAGCATTAAAATTTAAGAGTTAAAAAAGGTCTACATAAATGAAAATCGTTATTCTTTATTAATCAAAGTCAACATGTTTACTTATGTTGCTCTATTCTCAGTAAAGGAAAACAGTCACACAGTGAAACTTTTTAGTAGTGTCCTTTCTGAAACAAAAAAAAAAAGTGACTGTATCAAGGTGTTCTTTTTTACCTATCTGCATTCTTCACATTTCAATGTACCATCCCATGATAACATCATCACTATTTGTACCATTAATTTAGCTTGAGTCGAAACCAGGCAATCAAGTAAAGAATGGCTTGCCCTGCTTCCTAATAACTAAGACACTAGAAAAAAACAAACAAAAAATAAACCAAAAACCCCCAATCTGTGTTGGTTTAAAAACCAAACCTGAAAATAATATATTTTATAGTATAGATTAAATAAAATAGTAACATATAAGAGGCTTATAAACTTAAATTGTCCATAATGCAGAAGGGGAAAAAAGAATCTCTTGATATTTCAAATTAACAAAGCAGAGAAAGATGTATTTTTCCTTTTTATTTTTAAGGCACTGGCCTGGAAACTTTTTCTTCTTTTTCATTTCCTTTCCCTATTCCTTTTAATGTTGACACAGGAGAAAATGCAGTCTTTTGGGTGTTATTTTAGTTTTTGCAGTATATCTTGTAGTGTGCGTTACTACATATCGTTATTCAGGTTAAAGAACACCATATAAACTAAGAAATGAATGCATGGCAACCAGCAATCTGCTCTGAAACATGAACTGCATCAGTTCATATCAAATGAGTATGACAGAAGATGGAGGATGAGAGTTGTGTCTAACTTCCTCTCAGTATCTCATCAGTGATGAAATGAGGGTCCTGTGGACCACCTCACACCCCTTGCAAAGCCCACCTTAGAGATCAAAGCATTAATTTAACAGCAAAGAATAAAACTCTTTTTATTGTTATTATTCAAACATACATTATTCCATCAGAAAAGAGTTCTGATTTATCATGTAGGCAAGCTAATGAAAGAAAATTAGTCCCGGAGGAAGAGCAGTGAAAAAAGGGAAATAGGTGAGTACTCTGCCACTTGGTGTCCCAGTAAATGACATTCTGAGCTGCAAATGTGTGACACTGGTCTCCATTCTGGCTGTGCCAAAAATGTTGATGAAAGATGATGCATAGCCTGCTGAAAGAAATGTTTTTGCTCTACCTTTCTGTTCTGCAGCTGCATTTCTGCTGCTTATCCTGTATGATCTGAGCAGTCACACACAGTCAGCCTGACCAGGCAAGAGAAGACAAGGTATCCCTTCTTCCATTTCCAGTAGCAACCCAAGCTTAACCAGCCTAAACCACTGCAACACCTCACTCAGTTTTAGTAGTGGTTTCTAGATGTTCCTGCAAAGAGAACAAATGAAAAGTTAACATTCATCAGGGAGGAAGGAGAGTCTAGGAATGTTTGGTCTGGCTTTCTGGGTAATATAATCATTCAATAACTTCTAAACTGAGCTTTTAGGTACTTCAGGTATTTTCAGTGATGACACATGACTGTTCAGCCAGCTGTGGAAACCAATTTACAATAGTATTTTGGAATATCTGGTTTTCAGTTATCTACCTGAGGATATTCTCAGGAGGATTTTGTGTGATCCTACAGTGGTTCAGATAACTTGGCATTAATCTTTAGGCAAATTAATAATTTTGGCTTATTGGTTTAAATTTGGTTTATTTGGCTTTCATTTTTCTGAAAGGAAATTAAATCTGGCACTTCTGAAATTCTTTAGAACACGGTATGTTACTGTTGACATCAATATTTTCAATGCTTGCTAACATTTTTTGTTCCTCCTGGTATCATCTTTCTATAACAACCACTACTAGTACAGTGCAATTATAGGTAAGAGAAATGTTCATTATTTGCTTGGCATACAACATTATAAGACTGAACTTACAAAACTTGACACGATATTAAACCTAATGCTTTTGACCAGAAGATGTATTTTCCTTTTTGGTTTTTATTTAGAAACTGGCTTTGATTTAACAAAGTAGAAAACACATCTTTCCCTCTCTACAGTTCCAGTAAAATCACTATGTGTTGTATATGATGTTTTATTCTTCTGTAGGACAAGTTATACCTGTGACAAATCCATATGATTGCAGAGACAGCTTTTCCTAAGAATGGAAATATTTTTTAGATAAGGTTAAAGTATAATATACAACTATAATATACCGTGCAAAATGTATTCCCGAGAATATAAAACAAGAGCAGAAACCAAGCAGTGGACAATAGGAATGTAAAAGAAAAAAACCCTGGAAGGACGGTTTCATACTTTTTCATTAAATTGCATTATATTTTTAATATCTTCATCTTCTGTAGACTTCATTTATTTTCATGGTTTAATCTCTCTCCTTATAGTAACTAATGGGGAATATTATAGAACTGGAATATTTAACAAAAAACCTGTTAGGTTTCTTATTTAAAATGTGTTAAAAATAGAAAACAATTTGTTTTGTGATGATGCAAATTTAGAGACTTCTGGGTTTGGTGTTTATGGGTGTACTGACATTCTCACTTGGGAGGAAAATTAGTAGTTAAAAAAAACATGCAAAAACCCCATTATCAGCCAAATTCAATGTTATTGAAAACTATTTTTTTAATTGTATTCTCCTTAAGGATGTAATTTTAATTTTCAGAAAATAGATGGTGTTATTTGAAGAATAATCTTTAATACTAAATATTGGTAGTAGTATAAAACAAGATTCTGACATGTTGTGATAGTCTTTGGGGCTACATTTTTGTATACAAATGTCTTTCCATAGTTTCTGGGACCTTAATAATAAATTTGAAGTGCTTAAAGAAATTCTGAAATCATAGTGGACACATTTCTATATGCCATGTAGTGTAACCTGTCACTTACACAGGATGAAAGATGACTTCTTGGTTTGGCAGTTAAGACCTTGAAAATTACCCAGATTGCACCTTTGGATGTGAAGAGCCTGGGCTGGCATTTTTTTACTAATTACAGCAGCACATTTCTATTCATAGGTAAATATAGTAGAATATAGTAAAAATGGAAATAAATATGTGGATTTGGGGAAAGCAGGGCTGGAAGTGTTGACACATCAAGTCCTCTGGTCCTAGAAATCTGAATCCTAATTTGCTAATAAATAGCTGAATCATATTTGGTTTTCTGTGGTAGAAAGTTATGAAAAACACATGGTAGTTCTCTATACAGCAAATCTTTCCTGTTACATGCTATTAGGTAGTGTTTAGCACTATGCATTAAAGAGGTATTTGATTCAGTTAAGACTGAATTCAGCTTCCAGAACCTGTACTGTAGAAGCAGCTGAATGTTCAGAGTGTTAGCGTTTTGCCTGAGCAAATTATACAGGATTTTGCAGGGAATAAAGTCAGAAATGCTTTCATCAATAAAATCTTCAGTAACAAACACTTTCCTTCTGAAATACCAGGCTTTGGTTATGGAGAACTAATTGATAAATTTTGAAGGGTTTTCTTTCCTTCTGTTCATCACCACTGGTTCTATTTTTGAGCTCTCAGGTGAAAATACAAATTTTAGTGGGGTTCTCATTAATACAGAAGTCTTTCTTGAATGCATATTAAATTTCCCATGAGCCAAACTTAGTACTAGTATTTATCACCCCATCTAAATTGTCAAGACTTTATTTCTATACTTTATGGTTGGACTTATTATGCTCCAATGTTTCTTGATTAATATTTTTATATTTGGAAACAGAGAACTTCTTTATATACTCCTCTGCTTCAGTGATTGATTACAAATTTATTTGGTCTGCCTTTATATTTCCAATGATATGTTCAACACATTTTGGAGGATTATTATGAAGATTAATTCTAAAGATATTTTTATTATTATTTTTGATAGATTTCAATGTTTACTTTTATTAGAATCTAAAAATAAAACATTTTTAAAGTCTAGAGTCTTTAAACTCCTATCAGCAATTATGGCCAAGAAAAATGAGCACTGGTGCTATTATTTCTATAAAGAATACTATTAAGTAAGTTTCCTACTTTTATTTATTTTTTTTTAATTATGATTTTTTTCAATATATGGCTACCATGTTTCATCTTACTGCGCCTGTAAGTAGAATGACATTTGGTCTCTATAAAAGATAGCTGAGACCCAGTTCTGCTTAACGGATCCTGAAGATGATGATGAATTTTCTTCTGTTTTATTACCCACCCCTCACTGCTCCTCCTTGTGTTATGCTTTTCTAAAAGAAAAAAAGGAGCTGAACACTTAGAGGTGAGGAAGAGATTGAGAAAGCTAGGACAGAATTGCTTTCAGAGGGAGCAAACGAGTAATAGTGGGAAACTGTGAGCATGAAGGAGACAGGCTGTGGAGGTGAGGGAAATCCCTTAAGGGCCCTGGGAAATCTGCTGAATTGGCAAAAAATTGAAGTCAGGAGCAGACAGAATACAATGCATACATTTATTTTTTCTTTTTCATTTTTATCATCTTGCCTCTTTCAGTTGCCTTGAGTTTTGCATATTTTAAAAGTTGAAGGGGTTAATTTAATTTATTAATTTCTTAACTATTTTTCTGGAGCAGGACTTTTGGCCTTTTGAGGTAGTTCTTATGAAGGAGAGGTCAATATAGATCAATCTCAAAGCTCTGTTCAGCTTGGGGTCTCATGGCACTCAGCTAATGTGCCCACTCTTCAGGGCTGGGTTACCTCTGAAGGCAGGTTTTGTCTCAAGCGACTGCTTATTCTGATGCTGAAAAGGTATTATGTTTATGGATGAATTTGAATATTGCAGGAATTTGAATTTGCTGGCAAGAGTAGCTAACATCTCATTCTGAATTAGAACAATATCACAGTGTGTACTTGTGTAGGCTGGACTGACATGGTATTCTTCATGTTATAATAAGCAGTGCAAAGCCATCCTGTAGTAAATGCAATCAGATGATAGATAAGCAGAATTTATCTACTTACAAGGTTTTAAAGTAGCACCCAATCTACTTGTGTCATAATGCAATAAAAAGGAGGATTTTGAATGAGCTAACGTTAGTCTCATGTTATTTAAATCAATCATCTTTTTTCTGCGTATATTTCCCCTGAGCTTCAGACAACAAACTAATTTTTCACAAGTAGTATTGATGGCAATAAGATTTGATTTCGATATCAGTCCCTATATTAGCTCCTTATAACTTTTTATGCTAATTTCTGTTTAGTTAAATTAATAAGTACTAGCCCCACAGTAGCTAGTTTTCATCTGTTTGAGGGAGCTATTCCAGATAACTGCAGCTTCTAAGCAGGCAGATTCATGGACTCTCTTCCCTTTTCTGGGTCTTTAATTGCATGGCAGTACTTTCCAGTGTTATCTTGAAAAGCTTTAATTATTTGTAGTTATGCAAGATCTGTGGACATTTATTGCCATTAAATATTTGTTAGAGGATATTCTTATCCTTTTGCTTTCTGCCTGAATGAACTGCAAATATCCTTAGTAAAGTTGAAGCTCTAGATTTCTTGTTTCCCCTAAGTTTTTTACAGCAGCTGGTCTACTTTTCCAGCATACTTTTCATTTTTATAACTTCAGCTTATAGGTGCTAGTTCCACAAACACTTCCAAAGGTTTTGCTGACCACTCTTGATTACAGATAATTATTTTTCATGGACTATTTTTGAAAGAATTTCTTACTTTCTATTTATTTTTCACTGGATATAATTTCAGTTATTAAGATAGTATCTCTGGCTACCCTTGAAAGACAGATTTGATACTCTGAAGCAGAGTGAGTACGACCTTGCTTCAGGCATAACCCACTGAATTCTTTCGATTCATCCTGTGACTGAAGATTTGTCTGGAAAAATGCTTTTCTTCATAGCCTCACAACAATTCAGGAGATTAAGGCAGATAAAACTGTTATCTCCATTCTTAATGCTGCTCACCACGCAGCTGGATAAACCTCTGAGTTGCCCCTGCTTTGCGCAGGACTTTGGACTAGAAATGGCCTGAGGTCCCTTGCAGCCTGTGATCCTATGCTCCTAATGATACAATCAGCACCTGTTGATAAGATTATTATTTTTTTTTAACATTTTTTTGTATTGGAAAAAATGAAATAATGAAATGCTTAGCAAGAGCTTAATTTATATTAGTTTTCAGCAGTGAAGTCTCTGAATATTTTCATGTTTATTTGCTGTTGTTAAGTTTTTATATTTTTTGATAGGAATGTACCTATTTTTTCCAGTGATAGTCACACCCGTATAGAAGGAGAGAACTCTCTCTGGCTCACATATCTGTAATAAATTTTGCATTAAACTTTTGTGACAAATATGTTAGCAGGCACATAGGTTGTTGCTGACCTCCCTTCAAGTCTTCATACTCAAAATTGTGCCCAAGTTTTGCAAAATCCTCCCACCAAAAAAAAAAAAATTGTATTACACAGAGAAATGAAAACTGTCTTGGTTGCAAAAATAAAAAAAGTGATTGCAAATATCACTGTAAAGACAGTATTGCCATGTACTGAGCTTGCAGTAATTTAGAAGTTTTGGCATCAAAATATGCAGTTTCCCAGTCTCTTGTACAGAGTAGGCTCAGGTAGTCTGAAGTTTGGGTTAGCTAGTCAGGATTTCTTCTTTCATAGCCTGCCTACCTAAAACTGATCATTTGGAGGTAAGGTTCAAAATTAAAGTAACAATTAGCTTTTTTTTTTCTTTCATTAATAGAATTGGTTTTTAAAATTAACTTCTTGCACTTCATGCACTTCATGTGTAATATTTTGGACATACCCTTTTTCATCGGGTTCTGGGTGTCTGATTTCTCAGGCTCTATTCGCATCTCATGAGTGGATGTTAAGGGTCTGAGCACCTGGCAGCTGTGTGGTACTGTATGTTTAAAATTGCTTTTGTATCCTGGTTTGAAATGTGTATTTTTCAGTATCATCAAGCATACATGCCATTTATCTGAATGAAATTTTAAATTTTGAAGTTTTTCTCACCTTTTGGGAAACATGTTCTCATCTCCATTTACAACCGTGACGCTGCCATTTCGGGATTTTCATCAGGAAAAACTCTAGGAAAAACTGCTTTTTCTCAACTGCGTTTACCATCTTCAATGCTTAAAGCATGGCCAGTGTGTAATTTAGAGTCACAAAGTAAGCTCTATCAGATGACGGTTTGTTTCCCAGCACCTAGTTTAGGTAAGACTGCTTTGGTTTTGTCTGAAGATGCCTACTTTCACAACTGGTATATGGAGGAAAACTACAACTTATTTAGACCTGCCTAAAAAAGTAGAACTCAGATTTAAGGTGTGAAAGTCCTGAACTTGTGAAAAGTCACATACTGAGTTCACCAGTTTGGGATGTGACTCAAACAGAATTACACCTATGTTCTCTAGCTTCCACTGTTTGCCTTTTGTTACAGAAGAAAAACATCAGCAAATACATGAAACTTAGAATAACAACAAGCTTACATGGAAGAATGTATATTTTGATTACATTTCCTAGATAATATTGAAAACACTTATAGCTAAATGCTATAAAAAGTAAAAAGATCACCTGCTAATGGATGAATGGATCATGGCCTAAATATCCCAAAAAATCCACTGTAGTCTAAAGTGTAATTGTACACACTTTGGACACACCTTGCTGCTTCACTTCCAAAGGGACAGGTATACCATCCAACACTTCATTCAAAATCAGTCATCTAGAGAGAACTAGAAAAATTCCAAGTCCTAAGTCATCTCTTAAAATTGTTTAAAAGCTTCTGTGAACAGTTTTAAAGTGTTTCATTAAGGTACTCATTCAGGTATACATTTCACATTTGAATGGTTTCAGAGTTTGTTAATTACAATATTTTTATTTGTTAAACAAAATTATTATAGTATCATAAATATTTTTAAGCCCTAATGTAATTAACTAATGTTATAACAATTAGCTTTTAAAAAATCCAAACTTTATAATGCAGTGTATAAGTTAAGCTATGAAATAGGTTAAATAAAAGCAGTAAGAGACAAATAAAAGACAGATAAATGCAAATCCATGGTGCATCAGGGTCTAGATCACTGCTTTCAGTGTAGCTGTTTGAAGAAGTTTATGCAACCATGAAAGACCGAAAACTAGTTGGTCCACTTTTCTGAAACAGCTGAAGAGGCTGTTAGTGAGAAACTCTGATTTTCCCTGTTTCCCACATGTCAAAGTGGAAAAAATTATGTCAATTAATACTCTTTTGCACTTGAATGTCCATACAATTACTATTGCTCTCTTTTGATGATGAGCTGAGAAATCCATCTTATCTATCCCATGCTTTGGTAGCACTGGTCATGAAAGTGACTGTGGTTTAAGTAATCAATGTTACCTAAGGACTTGCAAGCTAGACTTCCAAGAGCAACCTTTTCAAAACATAAAACAATTGCTGTTTGTTGGATAGTAAAGCTGACTAGGTTTCCACATAACAAAATGTGCCAAATAGAACTAACGTGTTTAAGTTAACGAAAGCTGAAGGAGTGACCAGGTCTGGTGGAAGGTGTTCCTGCCTGTGGTAGGGAGGTTGGAACTGGATGATCTTTAAGGTCCTTTCCAACCCAAACCATTCTATGACTCTATGATTGTATAATGTCATTAAGAGGCTGGGCTTGTAGTTTTTAGCTGATCTCTGCTTCTTAATATACATCTAGCTGTCATAACAGATATTTTGATGCAGCTCTGATGCAGCAGGTAAATACTGTTGTATTACCTCTGAAAACTGAAAATTGTATCTTTAGATCTGTATTTTACAAAAGCAGCAAATTGAAAAAATCAGGATTTTTTTTTACAACTGTAATTTTATACACTTTTTAGTATCTGAGGTTTTAACATAGTGAGTTTGAGAATCTGTTATTATAAACAGAATAAATTAACCTCAGGATAATGGACAAAAAGTGATGAATTACCAGAACATAAATTTATAACATTCACTCCTGGTTAGCAATAACAAAAGAATGTCAAGGCTGATTTATTACTTGGTAGTGTATTTACTACTGTTCGTGATTTTTTAAATTATAGTACATAGAAAAAAATAATTCAAGTTATGGAAATGATAAAACTATATTTGATTCTTTAACTACAAAAGATTTTCATTTTTCTCATAAATATAGGAATAAGCATAACATTCATCAAATTATAAAGAACATTGCTGGGCATACAGCTTATTTTAAATCTAATATTTCATGAGCAGAAAGGATACTTAGTGTCAGAAAGTACAAGAAGTCTCCTTGTAATAAATTTCAGAACCTCTCTCTCTACTGTGATCTACCATTTCATAAAAAAGCACAAAAAAGCAGAGGGTCATAGTCCCATAAGTAACCATACCTGAGAGGGAACCAGATATTAAAAGAAAAAAAAAATCAACATTTATTCCTATTGTCCTGCTGTTGACAGATTTTTCCCGCTATGGAAACATACTGTTTGCTAGCTGGAAGCTACAAATCAGTGATCTACAACATAGAAGGGCAAACATCATTAAAAACTTGATAAGAAAATTGGTATTCTCTCCTGAGTGGTTAGAAATTACTGGGGGACTGTTGCCTCTTTTCCTGGATAGAGCTGGATACTGACTCACTCTTTTGTTACTGGCTTTCTCAAGTTATAAGTACAAATGCAATATCTATGGTATTTATAGTACCTGAGTTAATGGGACCTGCTTTTACGAGGGGGTTGCACTAAAAGAGAGGTTCACCTTGATCTAAATTGCGAGTCTATGAAAAAATAACAGGCATTTGAGAGTCTTCTGTCAGAGAACCATTCATGGTATTATAGAGATGCTTTGAGGCCGAAACATGATCCAGATCTCAAGAACGAAAGACATGCAAAAAAGTATTTGTAAACCTACTGCGATCAGTTTTCTATTGGACTAGGTAAAAAGGTTTGGAGGGGGAGAGGGGGAAAGAAGGTTTGAAAGAGTTTGGAAATGGGTTTTTCTTTCCCTAATGGGGTTTTATTCTCTGACACTCTTTTTATTGATTTCTATCCTTCCAGTAATTTGACTGATTTTTGCCATGGACCAACATGAAATACCACTCCTAACAGCAATTTTATTTTACTCAGGGAAGAGAAATCCAATTAGCAGTTAGATCAGTGTTCAAAGCCTGAAGTAAAAGACAGGCCAGTTAAGGTTTAGGTTCTCAGACAGTGCCCAGCTGTGATTTATTATCCACAGTTAAACTTCAACCCAGACTTAGGTAATATTTTGTCACTTCAAGAATTTTCAGCTCTACTTAGGTGTTGGAGCTTTTGTTCTTAAAGAGGGGATCTTTCTGCTGAGCCAAGAACGTAAATCAGGCTTTAAATTCAGAGCATTCTCAGGGCTGACTGTCCTCCTGAAAAGATTTATTAGCTTTTAGTACTACTAGATAGTTGGCCAAAGTGCACTGGCAGAGTTACTTGGGGAAATGCAACTCCGATGGACAGCCTGCTTAGAAGAAAAAAAATTAAAAGTTTCGTAAATCCAGGTACAATAAGTGAGTTTAACAGATGGAGCAAGATCCTAACAAGTAATCAAAAGGGTGTGTTAGCTCATACCTAAGGGAATGCACTTCAACAATTTGCTACATTTCCTAGAAATGAGTGTTCCCATGGTGTTTGTCCGTTTACAGCTAATGAGAAATCAGAGTGGTTTCCTTAAAGATTCCATTTTAGCACAGCAGAAGATAAGAATTTGAATCTAGCAGGTAATTTCTCAGAGGGCATAACTGAGAACTGCATAAAAACTTCATATATTTTGAGAAGGAACATTTACCTAGATATGTAAAAATATGGTGGTTTTTTATTTATTTATACATATGAACATCTATATATTTCTGTAATTATTGCAGTGTGCTATTATGCACAAAAGGTAGATTTTAAAGACTTCTCATGCTTTTGCAATGCCCATGCATCTTCTGTAACATACTTATATGAAAGCATATTATCAGCATTTCTGAAAGGAAGGGCCTTTGAGAATTTCAAACGCTTTATAAGCATTTAAAGATATATTGAAGAGTTATGCCATGTTCAGAGTCGGAAGTCTGTGGAACTTAAAGAGCATGCTGAGTACTGTGACTACCAAATAGAAGTAAACATCTGAAAATTGCTTTGTTGTAAAGGATTCTTGGAATGCAAGTTCCAGACAGATTATTAAAAGATCCTTTTCAGAAACTGGGAGTCTTTAGCTGAGCTTGAACCTGGTATTTCCTCAGGTTTTGGTTTTATATTTTCTGCACTTCATTGGACATGAACATCATTGAACATTTCATACATTATTGGTATCTAGCAGTGAGAATAACATTCACTTTCTTTAAAAAAAGGTCTTTTTGAATGTGCCAAACAGGTTAGCCAGCATGAAAAGTCTAGTGTTCTGTGAAAAAAAAAAACCCAACAAACAGGTAGCAAATTTTTACCAGTCATAATTTTTTACATTTTTAAATTGTGAAATTCCTCATTTCTTAAGACAAAGGTCCTGCATCTTAGTGCAAAACAAATTTTTTTTTGTCCTGAAGTGAGACATTAATAATAAAACTGGAATCATATTCATGGTTTTGAAGCTGTGTTTCCTTGCTTGAGTCATATTATTTTCTGTTGCAGATTTTGCTTAATGTGGCTAACAGCATTTACATTACTGTAGAACCTAGTATCCCCTGTCTGTGCATGCCCAGTGCTTTCTCCAACAGTCTGAATGCTTAGTACCTGACTGGCTAACAGCAAAAATGAAGTAGGAAAAAGACACATTAATCACCCCTGTTTCTTAGATAGCTGTAATAAAGCACAGAGGTATTTATCAAAGGTCATATAAAAGCTCCTTGGGGGACTAAACCAGTGAAATCCTGTAGGCCATATGCTGAATTTAATGCTTTACCAACACAACACCTTTTCCTCAATTCAATAAGGAAAATTTTAAGCTTTAAACCAGTGACATGAACATACACTGGACAGGGAAGCATACAAACATTTCCAAGAATGATGTATATTTCTGTTAGAAATGGTGCACTGTGTCTTGCATGAAATTGTCTGTTTAAATATGTTAATTTGAAGAGTATGTAATAGTTTATATTTACAAAATGCTGTATATTTTTGCAAACCATAAAAGTGGCTATATTTGAAGGAGAGGTTTGCATCATTACTTGCTAGGAATAATTCTTAATTGAATATTTGGGCACTCTTTTGTGTCATCAGATGTTTGGGGAAAACAGTTAATTTGGCGCAGTAAGATAACAGCAAATGGATGTACATTTGTATCTGTAGGAATGTTGATCAAGTTTTAGCTCAGTAAGACTAGCTAAATAAAATTCTGATACTGCAACTTACACACAACTTGTTCACTAGCAACACAGAGATTAAGAAAATATATTTTTGCCACAATACGAAGTAAAGAAATCTTAGCTAAAATAACAACAAAATCAGCAATTCAAGCCTTCTGGTAACTTACAGGAAAGTGGCATGATTTCACAAAACTCTGTAATTGAACTAAAGATAAAAGAGAGAAATAATTCCTTTTTGTGCCATTTCTATTACATCAGATTTATCAGTTTCCAAGGGTCATGAGGGATAGACATGCTCCCTTAATAGACCTGTATTATATACCTGAAAAGGCAAGCAGAAAATGAGTCACAAGGCTTTGTCAGACAGCAGGATCTCAAACCATGACTCCACAAGGTCATAAAATAATCTGGGAAAAATGTTTATAAACAACCCTTCAGGACACGACTTACCTTTGAGACAAAATCATTAATGCAACTAAATCTCCAAAACACTAATGATACCCTAAAAATCAGCATTAAAAGCCTGCAATTTTGTGTAAGACTTCAGAAGTAAGGAAGGTCAATATATTTGTGGGAAATCTATCCTGGTTTGGAGTGAAAAAAATGCTGAAGTTATTGACAGCATATAAAAAGTAAATAGGTCACAGACTTGACACCATTTCATTAGCAAGAGTAAGCTTAATACAATCTGTATGTATTCCAGTCTTATTCTAATTGTTTTACTGTGGACAAGATATATTTGCTTTAGGACACATTCTTCAGTATTTTAGGATTGGCTTTTAAAAGCCCTGGCATCCTGAGTAGGCCACTACCCTCTAATAAGGTTTGTTTAGCCTCTGTTTATATGGCTTTAGTGTACTGGGTCCTTGAGGCTGGCCAGCTGTAGTTATGACCTTGCATTGCTTAATACAGGGGGGTTAGCTGATGAAGTAATACTGTTAGTTTTGATTGCTGTTTTCATCTGCTTGACTGGGAAGGTAACAGTGCTGAAATACTCCAGTGAAATATTTGGAGTCTGCTTGGCTTTCAGAAGTTATTCACACTGATGTGTTTATAACCTGTTCGTAAATTTTACTTGTGGGAGGAAAGTAGCTGAGAGCAGCTCTTCAGTCAGAGGATGTATGTAAATGGCTCCCTATATAGGTTTGTCCCATTGTCTGACTTTGCTTTCTAGCTGTCCACCTGATTCAAGCAGAACTATGCTCCAGTTTAAGATTGAGAGTAGTAATGCTTGGTTATGTTACATTTTCTGATGGCTTTTGGTACAATCAAGCATGTTCTGCTGCCTCAGGGGCTAATAGATTTTGCTGATACATCTGAGGCGCCTAGTCCTGCTTTGGAAAATCATTGGGAATGAGTTCCTAATTAATGACTGACCAGACTAACTCAGGCAATGATAATTTTATGGATAAAATTTGAGATATCTTCAAAGCTTCTGAGGATGTCATAAGGTTGGGTACATCAGTATGTTGGGCACCATAAGCAGTTATATAGTTTGTGCCAGCTAGACCTTTCCAGATTGAAAAATGTCCAAATGATAATGAATTGGAGGCAGTAGATTTCGTTCAGTCCAAGAGGCAAAAACATAACTGATTTTCTTGAAATAATTATTACTTGCCTTCTCTGCTAGAGAAAACTTGTCTAAAAGCTTTGGAAGCAGTTTAAGTAAAAGTTAGAGGTTCTCCTCAGTTTCTGATTATACCTAGTAATTGAATGTCTTTTTGTAGGTTTTGGAACTCTGTTTAGACACACAGTTATCTGCCGAAAATCCAGTAAGGACTTACACTGCTGCAATGTCAGAACTCAGTTACTGTAGCCATTTAATGATCGATTGTTGGCGAGGTTGGTCTAGTGAGTCAGATTTAGTTCCAAAGACAACAATATGATCACATACTGCAGTTTTGTTGCAGTTAAAGTCAGCCTGGTTCTTGTACTTCTCACTTGTGCCTATTCAGTTTTAATTGCAGTTTTTGACTGTAAGAACTATGGAATGTTTTGGTTAGGACCTTTTTGTGTCTCCACCTGATGTTCCTGTATCAACAGCTGAACATCCATGATATAAAGTCCATGCTTGGTGATCTTATTGTTTCAAAAATAGATGCCCCTTGAAATACTTGCCATACTTCTAAAGAATAACCAATGTGATTTTTACAATTTACCACCTCATTAATTTTATAGTCCTTTTTTTTTTTTTTCTAATTTCTTTACCATTTTTAAGATCTTAGTGATATTTAATGAATAATTTTCTGTTTGGCTTTTTTAATTTATATTTTCAATACAATTACCCTATTAAGAGGAAGAAATATTAGTTCAGGCCTGTATATAGGTGTGACTCTTTTTTATTATTTATTACTTTTCAAACTCTGAAGTAGAGACTTTAGCTACAAGCTCTTAAAAAAAAAAAAATCATGTAAAAGCAACAGTGTTTTCAGGAGTAGCACATCTTTCTTCATTAAACCATGTCAAGTTTTATCTCAAGTATATTTTTGAGTTTGCCACTTTCCCTTCTTATTCACTGAATTAACATTTAATACACATAATGATCTCAGAATCAAGCAGTTAAAATCTGGGAGGTAAAATTCTAAAAATGGCATATGTCTTCAGAGAATTATTTGTCTGAATGAAGTTCTTGCCCTCTTTTTCATTTAAAGACAGGGAAAAGTACATTGTAAAATTACCAAGCTTCAGCATAGGTGGTAACCATAATTGTTACATTGCAGAAATCAGGTGCTCAGCTGTCATGGAAAACATTGTTCTTTCATTAGTAGAAGTATCATGTTTAGAAATGAGTTCATGAGTAATACTTTGAGTTAGCTTAACAGCTGTTAGTCTCATTTTTACATCTTTGCCTTGTGATGGGGTGTGAAAAGCAAGAATTAGTGCCTGAAGTTCCTACACCGGGGTCAGAGCAATCCCAGGCACAGCTACAGGTTGGGCAGAGAAGAAATTCAGAGCAGTCCTGTGAAGAAGGACTTGGGAGTGTTGGTTAATGAGGAACTTAACATGAGCCGGCTGCAGTGTGTGCTTGCAGCTCAGAAAGCCAACCATATCCTGGGCTGCATCAAAAGGAGAGTGATCAGCAGGTCAAAGGAGGTGATCCTGCCCCTCTACTCTGCTCTTGTGAGACCTCACCTGGAGTTTTGTGCGCAGTTCTGGTGTCCTCAACATAAAAAGGACATGGAACTGCTGGAACAAGTCCAGAGGAGGGCCACGAGGATGATCAGGGGACTGGAGCACCTCCCGTATGAAGACAGGCTGAGGAAGTTGGGGCTGTTCAGCCTGGAGAAGAGAAGGCTGCGTGGGGACCTCATAGCAGCCTTCCAGTATCTGAAGGGGGCCTATAGGGATGCTGGGGAGGGACTCTTCATCAGGGACTGTAGTGACAGGACAAGGGGCAATGGGTTTAAGTTAAACAGGGGAAGTTCAGGTTAGACAGGAGGAGGAAGTTCTTTACTGTGAGGGTGGTGAGGCACTGGAACAGGCTGTCCAAAGATGTGGTAAATGCTTCATCCCTGGGCGGTGTTCAAGGCCAGGTTGGATGAAGCCTTGTGTTGGATGGTTTAGTGTGGGGTGTCCCTGCCTATGGCAGGGGGGTTGGAACTAGATGAACTTAGGGTCCTTTCCAGCCCTAACTATTCTGATTCTATGATAAGTTCTGCTTGTGCCCTGCAGCACTATCTCTGCAACTACTATCTACTATAACAACTGACTTAAGGAATGACTACCTAAATCTCTTAATTTAAAACTAAATGCTTTGCTTAGAAATTAAAAATGTTCATTACTGCTCTATCTCTGCCTTTAATGCAGTCCTCATAACACTTTGGTAAAGGGAGTACTATTAGAAAGATCTTACAAAGGGATAGGCAATGGTTGACTGGCAGTACTATAATTGATATGAATGAAATTTTGTATTGCTCAAATCAACTAAAAAATACTGAAAAGGAAAAAAGAACTCCATCTCACAGGGTAACTTAAGGAGTATATTATATAGTATTATATATTTAGCATTTCCCTTCCACCTTATAACAGGAACTTTTATACTCATGGGGAAATTTAGCTTGGGACTACGACAAGACAGAACCTCATCACTCAGTGTCACAAAATCTAAAATTTCTCCACTTAGCAGGATTGGAATGGCATGTAGATAGAGATTTCTGTTCTTAGATTTCTTGGACACTCACACATTTCACACTCATGCCTGCTACAGACACAGATTCTCCAGTCCAGTTCAAATGGCCACGCTGGACCGAAGGGGACAGAATACTCACTCCCACCACTTGCCATGCCTGACTCTTGGCTGGTGGTCCTGTCCCTGGCTGTAGTGGCACCGTCTTGGTGGATGTTCGTGCACAGAGCTCCCCACAGGTAGACTACTGTTTTCACTATTTATTGCTTTCTAAATTAACACAGCATATGAACTAGCTAGCATACAAACAGGTGATATTGCTGACATGCCTCTCTGAGATCAGTCCACACTGGTTTAACAGCTCATTGACAGTACTTGCATCTTTTACTTGCTCATAGATTTTTATTTCTTAGACAGAGGCAAGAAATCTAACTTGTTAGTACATTTTCTAGTGTCACCTGTGTTTGTAATGACATGAACAGTGCCTTGAAGTTTTCATATGATTTTTTCATCCTGGATACAGGTACTGTGTTTTATGTAATCCAATTTCAAAGCCATGCCCTGAAAAACGTCTGCAGTTGCCCAAAATGGGGGATAACTTTTCTGTGAGTTCAAGACTGAAATAACTGCCTGGGAAACAGAAAATGAACATTTTTCATCTTGGCATTTCCAGATAAATGTGATTGTGATTTTGGGTCACTAAATCCAGAAAACTAGGCTGAACAAATGTTATTCTAAAGCTGTATTATTAGTCTGTTTCAAACACAGGGCTATATGTTATCATGTGCTTACTCAGAGGAGAAGAAAAAACAGGAGAGGAACTCTGGCAGGAGAGAAAAGATTCATGGCAGGAACCATGTGTATGAAAGGCTGTATGTATGTAGGCAAATAGCTTTTAAATTCTGACATTTCTTTTACTATTTGCTTCATAGTTTTTTCTAAAACGTCATAGATTTTGAAAGCTGATGCACAGCCAGTGAAATAAAGAAAAATTTGTGTAATACATTCATATAAATTCCCAGCTAGTAAAAATTTCTGTGTACATAAAAGGGGACATACAATTAATGACAAACAATGACCACTAATTTAAGTACCATCACTGACAGAAGACATACTCACGGGTAGTGAAGGCACAAGTTTACAACAAGCACTCTTTTAAAGGGCATTTCAATGTGCAACTTCACTGTTGATGTTACACTACAATTGAATGTTAGCAGTGTAGTATTAAAAGATTATCAAAAGGTCTCAGAAGTGTTATCATGTCTCCTGGTGAATATACGCCTTTCAGTTTTGGATCTCTTTCAAACAGATGTCCAGCAAACCAATCACAATACTGACTGCTGCTGCTAAGGCAACTGCAGAACTTGGAATTGGAAAGGAAGGATTATGGGTTTCATGCCCTGTGATATGCACAGAGGATGGCACACAGAGCAACAGCAGCCTTTTTTTTCCCCAGCATTTTGTTATCCTTAATTCCTACAGTGAGCTGTCAGCATTTGTCATATATTTTTCTTGACCTTGGCACCTCCATTCCTGTGTCTGGTCCATCTCCAAAAGGACACAATCACCTCTTGAAGCTGAAGGTTACTTTTGTAAAAATATCAATTTTTATATTGAGATCTTGAATCCATGGTAAAGGCTGGTCACAAGAAAAGGGAAAATCCAGTATTAATACTCAAGTTGTCTGAAGTAGGATCCACATTCCTGAGATATCATAGCATTAAGTTTTGCCCTGCAGGCTAAGGAAAAATATGCAACACTGTGATATCGAAAGGTCTATACTTACCTTTGTGCATACCGCAGAAGTTAAGGAATGAAAGCTCAAGCTGCAGCTGATCCTGAGGCTGGTTTAGAGCAGGGTCAGACCATGTATCTTTCCTAGTTTCTTTTCCAATATCCTTAGTCCCAGGCACTGCAGTCAACCGAAGGGCTACAAGCAGTGTCTTCTTGCCAGGTTATGCTGTTTAAGGGAACCCTTTTGCAGCTGACTTTCTTCTTGTTCCAGCTGAAATGGTGGAAGAAGATTGAAACAGAATGTAAAAGAAGCTGATAGGAAATATTCTGCTGTATTTCAATATCATGGTTCATTGAAAGAGACAGAAAACTTGTTTATTCTAATCCTCCCTACCATACATTTTTGTCAACACCTTCCTCCTCCCCCAGTATCCAAAATATATTTTCATTATTTATAAGTGTGATGGAATGCATGTTGTAATTATCAATTTGTTACAAAGTTGATCTAGTTGAATTGAAAAGCTGTTTTCACTTACACAGACAGAATCAGAATTTGACTGTAATATTTATGAAACAATCTGATGAATAGACATGTTACCACTGTAAACATTTTGCCACAAGAAACACACATGAATCATAACTGTTGGCTTCCAAAACATAAAAAAAGACCCTTAACTGTTTCAAGGTAGTTGTTGCAAATCTGTGCGGTCACTTTTTAGTCATACAGGACTAAAAATCACACCTGAAATTAAATATGACAATGAAGCATTAGTTTCTTAGAATCAAAAAGTAAAAGCATATTTTTATTGTTACCATAAAATATTTCTTCTCATCTGCACAATATAGCATTACTGAGTTTGCACTGTCAAAATGTGAATGTCATGGATGCAGACTGCGCTAATGCTTTTGACAGACAAAAGTGCTTTAGCCCATTTATAGAACCATAGAACAGTCAGGGTTGGAAAGGACCTTAAGATCATGTGGTTCCAAGCCCCCTGCCACTAATATTTGAAATGTTGGCGTCTGTATATGAGTGCAAAGATACAAACCTACAGTTTAGGATAGAAGCAGAAAGTGTTTCTCCAAAGGAAGGATTTCTTAAATTGAAAGAATTGTCCAGCTGACTTAACCAAGAACAGCTTTCTTTTCCTCATCACTGTGTACAATGTTTTATTCAAGTCACACTTGCACTGAACTTTCACAGTATTCCCTTGTTGTCTGAGATAATTTACTTTCAGCTTGATCTTGAATAACTGGCCAGAGCTGGTTTTGTTCATCTGTGAAACAGAAGATGTTACCTCAAAGTACTTATGGAATGCAAAAACTGTGGAACTACCATCAAAAAGTATACATGCATGAGGGCGCTTTCAGTTTAAGTTACTGAAGCAACACACATGAACTTTTGAGGTTTTTTTGAGAAACGGTAAGTTCTGTTTACTTTCTAGAAAATTCCTGGATGCGTGCAAATAGGACAGGTTTAAACTGTATTGCAGAATATATCATGGAAGCATAGAAATGGCTTGGGTTGGAAGGCAGCTTAAAGATCTTCTGGTCCCAACTCTGCTACCATGGGAAGAGACACCTTCCACGAGGCCAGTTTGCTCAAAGCCCCATCCCTTCCACCCTCACAGTGAAGAATATTTTTCCTGATATATCAACATACTGTGCAAAGGAAAGAGTCTCAGCAGCCATCCCAAATGACTTACAGTATGTCTGAATTCCACATCTCTCATTCACATGATGCCTTATGCTTTAACAGAGATTTGTCTAACCAGAGTACGTGCAAGCAAATTCGCACGCGCACACACATGGAAATACAATTTTGTCCCCTTCCTGGAGCTTTAAAATATGCAGGTTACTTATCCCATTTTTATTCATTGATCCATCCATCCTTGAAGCAAAAGACATATATTTCATAGTGTCAGCCACAAGGACCTCCAGCCTCACTGAGGAATTTTCTGAATCACCGACTCTTATTTCCATATTCTGGGGAGAACAGCAGAATGCATTAGATTAATATCTGAATTTAGCAAAGCATCTGATATCTCACAAGAATTATTCATGAAAATAATGTGTCTTGACTTGGCTATGACCCGTTGGAGAAATTTATACTTAAAAATGCTTAAATGTAAATGTCTATGAGGATGTAGTTGATCTAGGGAGCAATCATGTCAACCCCAGACCTCAGAATGAAAATAAAACTAATGTCAGTTATGTAGTTGCTTATCCTACTCAAGGGATAAAGCACATAAGTTTAAAGTCAGTATAATGTCTGAGAAGTGCTTTGCTATAACTGACCAGGATATTTTGGCTGACATTCTGGTTTTCAATAGTAACAATTTCAGGCTTACTTGCATATAAATACAAGCTTGCTTACTTTTCCTAGGAGGCTTCTGGGTGCATTTCATCAATTAAGAGAACATTTTATAAACCATTAACTATAGTCTGCCAAAAATTGGCATCACTCACTCAGTTACAGAGTAAAATTAAAGCTGCCATGGTGCCACTAGTTAAGAGCAAATGAAGTGCGTAGGTGAAATACAAATACCATGGAACTGCAAAAGATTTGTTATAATCAGTTCTGAGAAAGAAGCTTCTGTCATCTCCTGAGGTGACGTGGAAGAAGAGTGGCAGGTTATTTGATCCAGGGAGGTCATCTGGGAATTACTATTGTACGTCACACAGTAAGAGCAGTCTTAGAGGATGCCTGCCTGCTGATGTGTTGTGATATTTAGGTTATGGCTGAAAACCAGTAACACTGTCAGAACCAGTCACCCACTGATCAAGGGAATTGTTGTTAACCATGAAATCATATCAGAAATTATAATGGTTCATTTTTGTCACTAGCGCAGAAAGAAGAAAGAATAAACTTAGATACTAGATTTGTTCCAAATCTCAAGTAAAAAGGTGAAATGACCATCAAGAACTGTTGCATTTACTTAATTTATATCTCGTTGCTTGCTTTTAACTTACATGCAACCACAGAGGTGGATAGAATGGCAGTTAATTTCTTATTCCCCAAATCCCTATAGTAGATCTACTGCTAAGATACACAGTGGAATTCTGAACCTGAAGTTTTTTAAAAAGAAAGATGAGCATGAATTTACTTTTTCTTGGGGTGGGAAAGTTTGATACCTTCTAGCCTCTGTACATGTTCTAATGATTGAGATTTTCTTTTTTTGAAGCTATACTTTGATAGGAGCTATCAATTTAATGAGAATTTTAACTTGCTGTAGTTGAAGTGCTCTGCAAAATTTTTTTTGTATGCCATGATCAAGTAGAGCACCAGGTTCACTGTACTACATCTTTATATTTTAATTACATGTCCACATGTGTGACTGACTAAAAATTGTTAATTTTGACCTCATAGAAAACAAATAAGTATAAAAAATAACACATACCAGACTTTCTGTTAGTTGCCCTATTTTCCCTGCAGCAAAATTATATGCAAACCTGCCAGAGAAGATACAAGGTTAATGGAGATGCTGACATTTAATGCTAGTAGTAAACATTTCAGCATACAGAAAGCTAATTATTTACAGCTTAAGCAGTGAGAAACTACAAAGCTTGTCTTTAGACGTGGCTTCTTGGGTGGTATTTGTATAGGTGATGTATACACAAAAAGATTTATTTACTGCTGTATTTTATTTACTGTACTCTCTGTAGATATTACTGCGCTGAACTTTGCAAAGACTAGTATTTCACAGGGCAAAAAAAAAAAGTGATTATTTAGAACCTCTTCCACAGCTGTTTTCTTTTTTACCCTCTAATACACCTTTTAAATAACTGTCGCCTGAAAATACTGCCTTTATTTTCTTAGAGCTCCTCATGTTTACTAAATCACTTGTAGGTATTGTCCTTTTTACAATTCTCCCCACAAAATGAGCTTGTAGAGTTGTAAGAAAAAGATTATTTCAAGTAGCAATTAATGGGAACATAACAGTCCATTGCACTTATCTGAAGAAGTAATATAATGCAAGTTTCTTATTCTTTTAAATAGTAGGTCTTTTTAGAAGCTTCCATAGGTTTTTCTGTGAGTGGTGTATGATGTAATAATATTTTATAAGGCCTGTTGTATTATGGCATTTCACAATTAGGAAATCAGACATTTAGAAATTACATTGAACTTAAGAAATACATTCTTTATAAAAAATTGACTGTAAATAACTTTATAAAACTTATTTTAATGGATTATTATCACTTATTATTGATGGTTATTATTGATTATTTTAATCTGTAATGTCACAGTGAGTACAAAGAAAGATGAGTAAACTATGAATGTAGAAAATTAAATGTTAGGTGTTTTCTTAGAAATTATGAGAAATACATCAGAGATTTCTAATTTTAAAATTAATTTCCCTTATTGTTAGAAATAAAGGAATCATGCAGTTTCCAGCTGTGCTTCCATGCTTCCATATCCCAGGCCTATGTAACTGAGGTAATGAATTAGAAAAAAACCTATGATGTCCTTCTTGCTCCTCTTTAGCTTGACTTTGAAAGCTTTTCTCATTTGGCACTGCAGACAAATCTACATGAATTTTTGCATGGCAATGAGTGCTGGAAGCAAAAAAAAAGGTGGCTTGAAAATAAAATATTTATCAAGTCAAAGGTGAAAAAACACTTAAAATATTTTCATTCTCTGTTGTAGATTTTGGTAGAGAAAACATTACTTGTCATGATAGTGTGGAACCTTCGTTTTGAAGCTGAGCTTTCTTCACTCTGTATTGCACTGATGGAAATTGCCAACAACACTCAGAATTTTGTGAGCTTGCCTTTTTTCATTTTGCTTTTTTATTCCCTCCAAGTCTATAGCAGTCTGTACAAGAAAAAGGACATGAAGGATAAATGACAACAGAAAGTGCCAATCAAAAAGTTGGATGAGTGAAGCAAGCATGTTGCGTGGCCATAATGTCTGAGAAGTAGGCAACTCAATAAAGGTCACAGAAATACACTGAAAGAAAAGATGAGCTAGGGGCAAAAAAACGTGTTCTAGATAAGAAAGGGGTGTAAAAATACCAAGAAAGATTAGGAAAGACAGGAAATCTTAAACACCCAATATTGAACTCTCACTATTGAACTCAATATTGAACTCTCACATTCTGGGGGGGGGGTTGTGTTGTGGTGGGTTGAACTTAGCCAGTTTCCAGCTGCCCACCCTGACACTCTTGCACTCCCCCTTCCAGCCCCCCCCCCCCCCCCCCCCCAACAGGACAGGGGTAAGAAGAAGATGAAAAAGTTTGTGGGTTAGGATAAAGTCAGTAAGATCACTTTTGTGAACAGTTTTTCGTCCGTGTGCCTGGCCTGGTGATAATCTTGCAGCTTGCAATAGGTTCTCCTATTCTACTACTCCTTCCTATTTATTTGTATGCAGAGTTATAAATTTCTGATCTTATTTCTTTCTTGTAGGATAAATTTTCTTCCTGTGCATTTTCATTTCATGCAGGCTCCCATTTGATCCTGCTATAAGATTTTCTCCTCCTTTTCATGTATTCAAAAATTGTAGCTAAAGCAATTTCCACAGGCCTGCAATTATGCAGCTGCTTAAAGTTCCTGTCTTTCTTGTTGTGCTTATTTTTCTTCCTGGTATAATCTCAATGATAGCAGTTATGATACTGGAATCTCTTAAATCATTGGTCTTCATGCAAACCACAAAGTCTTCTTCCATTTTGAAACCTTCAGCCGTAAGCCACACTACCTGCAGTATCAGCTACATGCAAAGTGTGCCTTCCCACAGCTGTGGCAAGAAGGCAATTTTGTCTTCTCTTTGTCTGCTTGGTGTGTCTGTGGGTATGCATCTTATGGAAAGTAGCCATGTTTCATGCTGCATTTTGGTCACCCATGTGACCATAGTGTTTTCAACTGCTACCTAAAAAAACACCTAACAGATTGAAAAAACAATTTGTACTGCTGTCAAGGTACGCCATATACATACTTGGGAAGTCATCTTAAGATGCACCCAGTATGATCAACAGATTGCTTTTAATTTTCTTGCTATCACAGACACTTGGTTCTGCCATCCTCCATTCAGTTGGCTGAAAAAAATTCATATATGCTTTCAGATAATTAAAGATGGGATATCACACGTCAGCTCTTTCTTCATCCTGTTGGGTTTTTTTTCTTTTTGAGAAGAAGCTGATGACTGATCTGTCAAGGTCATGTGCTGGAATGTATGTACTGCAGGTGCTAGAAATTGTTTAGCAGTCTGGAAACATTTATTTGTGTCGCATAAAAAATGTTCATTTCGTTCTCAGGCTGTTCAGATCTCTGTCTCCTTACATTTTCAAATTACAGTAGTAAAACTGACTGTAGCAAAAGAAGTGGAATTGTGGCTGCTGTTTTATGTACAGCTGGAAGAAAGAAGCTAATGAATCCCTTTTCTACAGTATGTGGGTATGAAGTAAATCAAAGAAAAGGCTTGTAGGGATACAAAAACACTTAATAAAATGAAAATTGAAAATCAGTTCCTGAAATATGATTGTTTTGAAGTGTTTTAGGAAGAGGTCCTATCTTCTGAGCTAATTTTGAGCTAAATTTTATTGCACAGTACACTTCCTCCAGTGTTAAGAACTTGAAGAACATGAAAAAGGGGCAAGATATTTTAAAGGACACAAAGAAAAGCCAGAAGTCGAGGAGGACTGGCTTCAACTGTGCTGTAAAAAATCTGAAATAAAACCTTCGGCAAAGGTCCCCGTCTATTTCAGCACAAGAAGTACCAGCCTTCCAACACAAAACAAGAAATCTACAGTCTTAAGAATTAAAAAATTACTTGGATGAGGAAAGCAAGAAAAAATATTGGGAGAAAGATTCTCCACTAGCTGTAATACTGATTTTTTTCATATAAATAATATATTATAAAGGACATCTATCCCACATCCAGCTTTACCCCATCTAACTAATCCCAGGGGTTTTAGAACACCTGCTTCTGAGCATCAGTGACACAGATACCTGTTGCAAAGTAAAAGTAGTTTCATGATATATAAATCAATTCAGAAATGAAAGAGTTTTCTGATGCTGAAGAATTAATTGTCAAGATACATTCAGGATTAATATTTGTAATAGGATGGATAAACCACAGTGCTAGATGTCTACAAGCAGTAAATGTGCACCTTTAATTTCCAGGTATACTTCTACAGCTAATCCCAAGAGTTAAAATCTGATGCAAACCAACACAAACATGCCCCTGCCCCCCAAGCTGCCCAGGAGCCACAGCTGCACATCTGAGTATCCCTGGGTGTTGTCATTGCAGTGCCACCGCAGAAACTGAGTGCTGGCTGAGAGCCAGCTGAGGTGGTGGTTATGATGCTGGTGGGGCAGCGCCTGGTAACTGCTTAACTTGACTGACAGCTGTCTTGCTCTTGAACATTATTGGTTTTGGGGCTAACTTCATCTCAGATAGTCCGCTTACACTGCTTATGTATATTTGTCTCTCTCTCTCTCTATATATCTGTCCATTTTGCCTGGAATAGTTTTATCCTCACCTGGGAATGGGAAAGTTCATGCCAGTGGAGAGACAGAAAAGAAGAAAGGGAGCAAAATGTGAAATAGCGTACATAGAAAAGAACAAATGTTTAGGAGCAAAGTGCGGCCAAACTAATAAATAATAACATCACTATTTCTGGATCAGGAGAATAAGAATAAGGCCTTAATACAAAAAAACATAAGAGAGCAAAACAGAAAACAGAGATATCTTAGCATAATTTCCTAAGTTTTTGTACAAAATAAAACTAATCTTACAATAGAAAATATCCAGACCTTGAGAAAAATGAACAAATGAAGGTGGGAACCCTGTGTCAGAGAAATAACATTATTTAAACACTCATTTAATACCAGATTTAATCAGGTTTGTGGGGTTGTTAAAATAATGCATTTGTATCAAAACTTGTTATTGTTGCTATAATAAACACAGATTAATCAAAGTTTACATATCCTGTTCTTTACACATGTGGAAAATAAACCCCAAATCAAAACACCCCTGCTACTCAAATTACCAAAAAAGGAGATCAAAATAAAAATCTCTTTTTATCTACTTCAATATGAGGCTTGCTTTTAATCTCCCTACCCTTTTTTTTTTCAGTTTGTAAAACCTGTAGTGCAACTCACACATGTGACTGAGTAATTCTTTGTACAACTAAAGCTTGTAAAAAGACTGAAGAATTATTATTGGTGTACCTAAGGAAACAGCATAGGAATCTGTGAAAAAAGTGACCTTAAATGCAGTCTGCTCAGGTTATAAAGGGATTTCAGTGTTTAAAAATCAAAGAAATTAAGTTATGATATTTTCTAAATATGATAAAACATTGTCATGGTTTAAACCCAGTCAGCCATAAATCACACAGTTGCTCTCTCACTCCCCCCCACTTCTTGCCCTACCCCTGCTCCTGGAGGGACGGGGAGGAGAATCAAAAAGAATGCAACTCCCACGGGTTGAGATGGGAACAGTTTAGTAACTAAGGTATAACACAAATCACTACTGCTACCACCAATAATAATAATGATAAAGGAAATAACAAGGGAAGAGAATACAACACCTCACAACCTGCCGACCGATAATTTGCCCCCTCCCCAGCCCAACCAAGCACCAGCCGATACCTAGTCCAACCCTGCAGCATACTAGCCCTTCCGGGTTACTCTCAGTTACATCCTGGGCATGACGTGCTGTGGTATGGAATACTTCTTTGGTCAGTTTGGGTCAGGTTGTCTCTGCTTCCTCCTGCCTTCCCCTCCTCCTTGGCAGAGCATGAGGCTCACAAAGTCCTTGGTCAGACTAAAACATTTGAGTGGTAACTAAAAACATCAGTGTTATCAGCACTGTTCCCAGGCCAACAGTCAAAACATAGCACTGCACCAGCTACCAAGAAGGAGAAAAATGACTACTACTGCTGAACCCAGGAAAAAAACATACATTTTAAGTTTAGTTTCTTTATGAAAAGTCAGCAGTAAAGTATCAGAAGATACCATTTTCCTAACATTGTTATAAATATAAATGATGCAAGTGTTTTCTTACTGAAAATGTCAAACATTTTCAATGAAATTTCAGACTATTGAAATTGTAGGAATTCTCCACAGTCAAAAACCTCTGGGCTTCATGAAGGAGAGATCGCTGTTTTCCTGTTGGCCCAACTGCTAGCTAAGCACCTATTCTGGAGATGCAGATGCACTTGCACAGCATGGACACAGTTAGCATGCAGAGCCCTAGGCCCTGCACAGGTTTCCTTTTTAAACCCTTCTCACCAGTTCTCCAAGTTAGATCTTCCCTCAATTATTAATCTCTCCATCTCTGCCCTGGGCTCTTCCTAAATAAATGACCGGCCCCTAGTTATTTTTAACTCATGGAAGTTAATTTTTCTATATCTGTACACAAATTTGGTATTTCTGATAGCATTTGCAATCTTGGTGTTACTGATACAGTTCCCTAGGTGCTGCTGACCTCTCAGATTGTATGCTCAAAAGGTCCCCGGTGACAAATTGATATAAAACTGGAAATAAAACCTCTACTTGTCCTATATATCCTGATTTACATGAAAACTACAGTAAACCCCATTATTAGACCATGCAGCTAAATGTGATATCCCAGTGATTCTATAAAATACACATACTTTGGTAACAGCAGAAAAAGGTGGATACATTGGCTCCCTGAACCTTGCCCTGTCATATCAATGATGAGGAATTAATGACCTCAAAATGACCAAACATCTGCTCAAAAAAACTCATATGTGCAATTAGTAACTCCACGGAGACTGTACAATCAAAACTTTAAAAACCAGAAATCTAACCTTCAAGATCAGCCCAGAAAGACAAAGGCTTTGAGCTTCTTGACACTGAATTCCTACAAGGACGGCCTTGGCTTAATGAGCTTACGAGGACTTGTGGTCTGTTACGTTTCAGCTGCAGTTGAGCCTTTATTTTTGCTTTATTAAACTGCCTTTATCTTGACCCATGAGTTTTGGTTTTCTTTTTTTATCTTATTTTCTCCCCCCATCCAGCTGAATAGGGGAGTTTGGTGAAAAACTGGTTCCAGCCAAGGCCAACCCACCACGCTCACAAAGGCTGATTTCGGCAATAATTCAACAAGTAAAAGGTGTTGAACTTGAGGTTGTATGAAAGAGGTCAAGATCTCTGAAAAACTCCAAATGTTTGTTCTGTTCAGGTGCCTTATTCCTGGCTATAAATTCAGAAAAAATTAAATGCCAAATCCCTAACTGGAGGAACATGCAGTTAACACATGAAAGCTGTCCAGATGGTTACCATCTTCCTACCTGTGCTTTGGCCAATTTGTATCTTTGTATACAGATTTGACAGCTATTAAATTATTTTGGTTTTAACACTGTTTTTGGAATGCATTTAATTTTCATACTAAGAGATCCAAATTGCTGATGTGGGATGGAATCCAAAGCTCACTGGACTCGGCATGAAAAAAAACATCACAGCCTGACTATATCTTGGAACTGGTAATTAGTGCCCGAAACTATCCTATGACTGACATCATACTCTAATAAATATCCTATAGTGCTGAAAAGAAAAACATGCATAGAACCACATTGCCAAGTGCATGATTTTTCTCCATTTATTGTTTTGTCTTACTGTGACTAAACATGATTGAATATGATGTGGAAGGTATTCTGGTAGGGCAGCCTGGTTCAGTCAGCTCATCATACCATGCAGTTTGATACCAATATACTGTGTAAATAAACACCTTGGTAAATGGAGGGCAACCGCATTTCTAGTCTTTTAAGACTCCAGAGCCTCAGCTGACATATAGTCAGGCAGCACTTTGGCTTACTTAGTATAGAGTAATTCACATTGTGCAGCTACACGGCCCATAACCATAACAGGTTTTTTAAAAGGTGCCCAGTACTGCAAAACCTTTGTTTTCACAGACCCAAGAGCAGATAAAGGCTGCTAACAGTAATTTACAGCATTTTCTATATTATCATGTTAAAATCTATTATTTTGTTTTTAATGCTTGTGTATAATGTTTGCTTGTTCAAAGTATTTCCACATCATGTTGCAGGCTAACAGGCAAAGCTCCCATGATATCTTGGCTAAGTGGTGTAAATCAGTCCTCCAAGGCATTGGGTGAGATGGACTTAGAGGACTCTCAGTATCTCAGGCCAGGTCAGGCTCTGTTTAGCTTTCTGTCTGGAATCCATTTTCATCAAAAGCCTTGCTGACAGTAGTACCACTATTCAAGCTGGGAAGAATCATTCTGTGCTGATAAAATTTGACTTCTTTGTCAGTCTTTCAGACTGTATCCCCAAAATGTGTTGCAATTTTGCGCACACACACACAAAAAAAGGGTGATTTAATCCACCGTGGTTACTGCAATTACAAATAGTGTTCGCAGAACTGAACAGAATTCAGAACTGGGCAGACACATTCTCCAAAGTGTTACACTGTCATTCAGCCACAGCACAGCTGGGAAAAAGAGTGCTGAAGAAGCTAAGCAAAATAACTGATTTGGGTGATTATGATGAAAATACTTTATAATTGCTACACAGCAGAAATTACTCATTTCCTCTTGTTTTTTTTGCTGGGAAGTTGTAACATGAAACATTTAATTCTTTACTAAGGAGGTATACTTATTTGAAGCTGAGACACTCTATAGGGAGATATCTCTGCTGGTGTGCTCTCTGTGGTGCGGGAGTCTAAAAATGGCAGCAAGGCCTGTGCTGAAGGTTAAAGGAATAGAGATGTAAGATGAATGGATTTATCCCTTTGATGAAATCTTGTAGATGCTTTTGGCCATTCCTAAGAATATTAATCTCATTACTGTAATTAAAAGTTTTGGAAGGACATTTCACAGTCATTGAGGCCCTTGCTAGTCAGGTTGTTCTTATGCGTGTACACAAAGCATTCTCTTTCCCTTCAAGGAGTTAAAAATTAAAAAATGCCTTGAAGTACAAAGTGACTCATTTTGATTTCTCTTAACTACTTGGTGCTTAGGATAGCAAAGGGTGCTAAACAGGCTCTACTTATGCTTTCCCCAGCAAACGGACCTTACCACTCCAACTGGGTGAGGCAAGAGTCTCCTGTCACAGTGTTCAGAGTGCTGTTGGATGAGATACCTTATAATCGAACTCTCTTTTCACTTCAGTACGTGAAGCAATAAGCAGAGGCAGTGAGAAAATGCATAAACATCTGAGAAGTAACAATTATATGCTGCTTTCTAGAGGAAGTAATTGAAATACCATGAATATCATGCCTGTGTAAACAATGGTCACATTTTATCATTTACCTGCTCTTTGTCAGATATAGCATGGGAATTTAATCAGTTAAAACAGAGCAAATGTTACAGCTCTTTTTCTGTTTTCTCATTGCTGGTTTTGCTTCCCTGTCATTCATTATAGATAGATTAGTAACTGGACTATCTTGCCTTATCCCTTTTTTTAATTAACTGATTATAGTGCCAGTCAGGGTGTCTTGCTAGCCAATTGGCTGATTTTGAACATTTTAGCTATGGGTGACACCTTTAAAATGGGGATGGTGCTTCTCAGCTCCTTTGTAAACTGCTCTAAGATGAACTAACAAGGAAGAGTCAGGAGGTAGGCACACTTCATCTCCAAATATAATTTCTGTAATATGTTTTTTGAAGACTTATTACTTGGGAGTATTTTTAAACTAGTTGTGGATGTTGGTAGAAATACAATTGAATTTTATGAGGCTAGAAACCACCTCTTATCTCTCATAGATACATATGGAATTGGGATCAGATGGATTTGGCTGTCTAGTTTGATCAGGGTTTCCACAGTGAAGCCATGTTACTTATGTTCAATGTCACAAAAACACCAGTCCATTTTTTTCCTAGTAGACATTGTGGAAACCTTGCAGTTAAAAGCAAAATAACCCCACAACAGCTCTCCAGCCATGCAGTGCATATTTGTGCTCTCTAACATTAGAGCACGTTTTACATATATTCTGTTTCTATTTTTAATTGTTGAATAAGCACTAGCATTGGTGGAATTAGTAAGCACTTTTCTGTGGTATAGTGCTTTAAAGAAGAAGGAAAGAAAGGAGGAGAGCCCCTTTTAGAAAAGTGTTATTTACTTGACTTTGTCCTCCAAGAATATGCATGAATATAACATGCCAAGAATATGTGTACGTACACATACATGTATATATACCAGCAGTGAAAGTCAAGTTAAAGTCTATTGACATTAGCACTTTCAATATATTAACTTTTATAAATTAAAAGTAAAACTAAGTCCTAGCTAGTAGGGTATTACAAACAGGTACAGGTACAGCAGACCTGGGTCCATTTCTATGTCTGCCAATTGTGGCCTGAATAGCTTTGGTCACTTCATCTACTTGTATCTATCTGTTTTATAGAGGCAACCCTTTCTTGAAATGTATTTCAGTCTACTCCTGAAAAGAAAGAGATATTGCTGTTATAAATACTAAATTGATTTACCAATTAAATGGAAAAAGAAAAAAAATGTAGCTGAAGATGAGAGCGGAAGGTCAGGATTGAACTCCCAGTTATGCTGAAGAACAGGATAGTTGTCTAATTTATTACTCCCTGATTTGCTAAGTAACTGAACTTGGAATCACACTTCCTGGTATCTGTTATAACTTTTCCAAAATACAGAAACTAAAACAGTCAACATCTCATCACTGCAAAAGGAAAGTGTCATAAGAACACAATTTGTGTGAAAGAATATATCCCATCTGAATATTTTGATTTTTTTCAGTTCTTGCTTACTTTTCTTGTTATTAAATCCTGCATAATTTCAACAGCACTAGCTTTTCTGCTGCACTGTGTCAGCATTTCCATTGAAAGACTCATTTTAATGGGAATGCTGTTCATCTGCAGAAAGTGTATTCTAAGCAGAAAACTGGAACATCCTGGATCAAATTCAAACACACCGTCAGTTAAAGGAGTTGTAATCTTAAATAGAGTCACTTTTTGAAAAAAAAAAAGCGTCAAGAATTTTGATTTAATTTTTGAAGATTTTTGTAAGTCTTGGCTACATATCCGAATGGTCCAGAAACCACTTGGTAGAGAAATATCTGCGGCCAGGGGAAGGGAGGGGCCTGGGAAAAAGATCTATTAGACCTATTTCATGTTCTTAACACAAATCAGGAAATGAGTGACAGTCTGCAAAAGCAGGATATCAAGGAGGGTGCGTGTGGGAATCTAGTCAAAAGAATGTATACAGTTGGCTCTGATATTAAAATGCCACTGGGCATTTCTAAATGGGACCAAGAGGATGTAAGAAAAGTGATCTTCAAAGGAAGTGTGCATGCAACTCTTACAAATTATGTAAGATAAGGCAAGTTACAAGCTCTGATAAGACAATTATCTAGAAAAAATACCATCCTTAAATCTAAAGCAGTGTTGGCAGTGTATTTTGGCCCATCTCCATCTACTCCTGAGCAGGATGGGAGGAGAAGAGGGGACCTAGCTCTGATTCTGGCATAGAGGATTGTCACAAGCATTATGGTTTAATTCACTGTACTGTCATCTAATGATTTCCAGTGCTATGACTTCCCTAGAAGAGTGAATACTGCGGTTTAAATGATGGGCTTAACCCTAAACTTTCACAGATTTGAATGCTGGAGATATCATGACAGTATGGAAAGCAAACAAAGTTCAAAGCAGCAGCATCAGCTGCACTTTGATGTCACTGGATTTGTGTGATACAGACCTGTGTGTCTCCATCTCTGATCACGAAGCCAAGAATTACCTCATGCACAGAATGTAAATACTTCAGATCACATCACATCTTGTTTCTCAACGCAAGATTGTTCCTACACTTCCAAATATTTTTCCCGTTCCTACATCTGTAAGAGCACAGCCACCCAAAGAACAAATGCTATGATCACAAATTTTGTGTTTCTTTTCTCATGAACTTTGCTCTACAATATACCTGTTAAGCATCTTTCCTGTGATTTGTAGCAGCTTTTGTGTCACCATGCCAACAGGTTGGTAAAACTGGGGAAGGGCACATGGAAAGTCATTTCTGAGCTGTGCAGTATCTTGCAAAGAAAAGCTACTGATTATAATGAGAAATGTAATCCCTTTCCATGAAAGGTGACTGAGAGCAAATGGAGAAAAGTAAGACTTTCAGCTAAAGAAAACCTGGGTAGGATTTTCACCCTACATGAAAAAGGCTGAATTGCTCTGGAGATGAGACCTTCCTCCTGCCCCCTGAGAGAAGCTCCTGGGAAGGACTGGGAATTAGTTACTGTCAGTACTCTTTGTGCTCTTACATGTGTGGTGATAAAAGGTATGAGGATTTAAAGTGAAATTCCTTGCTTAATAAACCCAAGCCTTTTACCTAAGGAGAATGGTTAATTTTGTCAGAGGTGCGTGTGTAATTGCCTCAATGTGGATGGCAAGTGGGGACTAAAAAATAACATACAAGCGCTAATGGCAAGAAAGAGCAGGAATCTCTTCCTAATATTTGTAACTTAATCAAGGTACAAATATTTCAGAAATGCCATAATTCACAGAGAAGTTCTTTGCCAAACTAGAGCTATAGTGACAAGCTACTAAACAAACCCAGGGGAGGACAAGCTAACATTGAAGCAATGACACAGTTGCTGCATATGCAGCAGTCTCAGCACATTCTAAGTTGTATATTCGTTGTTATCCCAGACAATACATTTAAGTATTTGCTGTAATGTTATTTAGCAGATGATCATGAAATAGCAGAAAATACACATGAAAGAAGATAGAAATATCTTGTGCCTCCTTACAAGGAAGTTATCAAACATAGAAACAGGGAAATGAGCACTTGGAGGAAGGCAATGGTTATTAGCTTCTTCTCCACTGCAAAATGGGCACTGAGGAAAAAAGACAGAAGTTCCACTGAAGTGTAACAGAGGGTAATATTTGCCAACATGTGTCAACTATGCATTTAGGGAATGCAGAGGAGTGAACTGCAAGAGGCACTAGTTTTAGAAATTGATTTGCAATCACTTTCTAATGTAGAGGAAAATCTTATAAATAGAAAATAGTGATGAATGTAAAGGATGATGCCCCTCTCATTTCCGCTTCAAACAACCCTACTTTCTTGTATGAATTGCCTTTTCACTCTTCTGTGTAGTCTCTGTGCTGCATTTGAAATATTGTGTTAATTTAAAATGTATTTTATGGACATACCTACTGACATATCACATCTCATCTACAGTCCTGACCTGGGTATCACTTCAGCATCAGCATTTAGATTATGGTGTAATCTCCTATGATACAGGTAGTGTATGCTTTGAATTTCTAATTTAAAGAATAGATGAAAAGGTAATTGGTCATATCAGACTGTAATATCTGTTGAAAGAATTGCCTTCACAAATGGATTTTTGCTACATTAAGCTTATCCTGAATTTTGTACTCGCTTTTTGGTTGAATTTACAGAATAACAAAAAGGATGTATACACAGACCATGCAGGTAATATAAACAAGTTATAAGGTGGACACAATTGAGTGGACTTCATTATTGCTTAGAAGTTACATCAGCTTTGCAATTTAAGCCTAATGTATATAGATGTAACTAATTCATTTAGTCATTCTATACTTTTAATGACTATTTGGAAGATTTTCTTTTTCCAATTTTTAATTCAAAATAAGACCTGTAGCATTTCCTTTACCTTTCAGAAGTTGTTGAAAAACATCAGAAATTAAAAGTCAACAACTTTATAAGTCCTGTCAAAACAAAACTGTTGTGAATGATAGAGTATATGAAAATTCTCTGTTCCATACAAAATGAAATTATGCAAAGACAACACATTCTTAGTTTTTCTTGCTGGCAGGCCTGCTCATTGTCAGGGAACATCTAGAGGCTATTCTGACAAAACTTGTCTCACATGTATATACTTACTATACTGCTTAGGAAAAGGTGTGAGTAGTATTGAGGAATACTTCTAACAAAGCACAGTTCAGACTGCAATGTAGAAACATATGGACTAACTGATGATGATTTTTCTCAGTCAACATACGCAGAAGTAATAGAAATAAAAATACTAAATTATAGATGATACATAATCTATAATATAAAAATTAATATTAAAGAAATAATAATTGAAAATTGCATGAATTTTAGTTGAACTTACTGTGGCATATCATGTATATAACAAACCTCATCGAAGTACTTTTTAAGGTACTGGGACACTGCTAAAGTATAAATAGCAAATGAGAGTTAACCATATCTGAAACCGTCAAGGATGGTACATTCAGAGGGGAATTAAAAGGTCATTAGTAATTTTATTAAACTCATTCTATTAGCTATTGTATTAACGCCACCTGAGATTTTGACTGATAAAAGTGAAAAATAAGTATGTTTAGAATCATAGAATCATAGAATAGTTAGGGTTGGAAAGGACCTCAAGATCATCTAGTTCCAATCCCCCTGCCATGGGCAGGGACACCTCACACTAAACCATCCCACACAAGGCTTCATCCAACCTGGCCTTGAACACTGCCAGGGATGGAGCACTCACAACCTCCCTGGGCAACGCATTCTAGTGTCTCACCACCCTAACAGGAAAGAATTTCCTCCTAATATCCAACCTAAACTTCCCCTGTATAAGTTTTAACCCATTACCCCTTGTCCTGTCACTACAGTCCCTGACGAAGAGTCCCTCCCCGGCATCCCTATAGGCACCCTTCAGATACTGGAAGGCTGCTATTAGGTCCCCACGCAGCCTTCTCTTCTCCAGGCTAAACAGCCCCAACTTCCTCAGCCTATCTTCATACGGGAGGTGCTCCAGTCCCCTGATCATCCTTGTGGCCCTCCTCTGGACTTGTTCCAGCAGTTCCATGTCCTTTTTATGTTGAGGACACCAGAACTACACACAATACTCCAGGTGAGGTCTCACAAGAGCAGAGTAGAGGGGCAGGATCACCTCCTTCGACCTGCTGGTCACGCTCCTTTTGATGCAGCCCAGGATACGGTTGGCTTTCTGGGCTGCGAGTGCACACTGCCGGCTCATGTTCATTTTCTCATCGACCAGCACCCCCAAGTCCTTCTCTGCAGGGCTGCTCTGAATCTCTTCTTTGCCCAATCTGTAGCTGTGCCTGGGATTGCTCCCACCCAGGTGTAGGACCTTGCACTTGTCGTGGTTGAACTTCATAAGGTTGGCATCAGCCCACCTCACAAGCGTGTCAAGGTCCCTCTGGATGGCATCCCTTCCCTCCAGCGTATCAACCGAACCATACAGCTTGGTGTCATCGGCAAACTTGCTGAGGGCGCACTCAATCCCACTGTCCATGTCAGTGATGAAGATGTTAAACAAGACTGGTCCCAACACCGATCCCTGAGGGACACCACTCGTTACTGGTCTCCAGCCGGACATCGAGCCATTGACCACAACTCTTTTTGTGTGGCCATCCAGCCAGTTCTCTATCCACCGAGTGGTCCATCCATCAAATTGGTATCTCTCCAATTTAGAGACAAGGATGTTGTGTGGGACAGTGTCGATTGCTTTGCACAAGTCCAGGTAGATGACATCAACTGCTTTATCCTTATCCATCAATTCTGTAGCCCCATCATAGAAGGCCACCAATTTGGTCAGGCAGGATTTCCCCTTAGTGAAGCCATGCTGGCTGTCACCAAGCACCTTGTTGTTTTTCATGTGTCTTAGCATGCCTTCCAGGAGAATGTGCTCCAAGATTTTACCAGGCACAGAGGTGAGACTGACTGGTCTGTAATTCCCCAGGTCTTCCATTTTCCCCTTCTTGAAAATGGGGGTTATATTTCCCTTTTTCCAGTCGTCGGGAACTTCACCTGACTGCCATGATTTTTCAAATATGATGGCCAGTGGCTTAGCAACTTCATTCGCCAGCTCCTTCAGGACCCGCAGATGGATTCCATCAGGTCCCATGGACTTGTGTGCATTCAGATTTTGAAGATGGTCTCAAACCAGATCCTCTCCCACATTGGGCCCAAGGTCTTCATTCTCACAGTCCCTGCGCCTACCTTCTAAGAACTGGGTGGTGCAGTCAGAGCCTTTGCCAGTGAAGACCGAGTCAAAGAAGTCATTCAGAACCTCAGCCTTCTCCAAATCCTGTGTAGCCAGTTCTCCCAAAAGCTTCCTCAGGGGGCCTATTTTGTCCCTAGTCTGTTTTTTGTTTGCTGTGTACCTGTAGAATCCCTTCCTGTTATCCTTAACATCCCTGGCTAGGTTTAATTCTAACTGGGCCTTAGCCTTCCTGTTCTGGTCCCTAGCTTCTTGGACAACATCCCTGTACTCTACCCAGGCTGCCTGTCCTTGTTTCCATTTTTTATAAGCCTCTTTTTTCCTTTGAATTTTCCTCAGCAGCTCCTTATCCATCCAAGGAGGTCTCCTGGCCCTGCTGCCGCACTTCCTTCTAGTTGGGATGCAGCACTCCTGAGCTTGTAGCAGGTGATCCTTGAATATCAACCAAGTCTTGGGCCCCCCTGCCCTCCAGGGCTATATCCCATGGAACCTTACTAAGCAGGCTCCTGAAGAAGCCAAAGTCTGCTCTTTTGAAGTCCAGAGCAGTGAGCTTGCTACACACTCTTCTCACTGTCCTGGGGATCTCAAATTCGACCATCTCATGATCACTACATCCAAGGCTGCCCTGGAGTACCACATTCTCAACGAGCCCTTCCCTGTTGGTGAGCACAAGGTCAAGCATGGCACCTCTCCTTGTTGGCTCCTCTATTACTTGCAGAAGGAAGTTGTCTTCCACACAATCGAGGACCTCCTGGATTGCTTGTGCCATGCAATGTCATCGTTCCAACAGATGTCAGAGTGGTTGAAATCCCCCATGAGAACAAAGGCCTACGGGAGTGAGGCTGCTCCTATCTGTTTATAGAGTGCTTCATCCAAAGAGTCCTCTTGATAAGGCGGTCTGTAACAGATCCCCACTGTAATGTCCCCCATCACTGTTCTTCCTTTAGCCCTGACCCACAAACTCTCTGTTAACTGCTCACCTGCCCCCAGACAGAGCTCCATACTTTCCAGACTATCCCTAACATAAAGGGCAACTCCCCCTCCCCGCCTGCCAGGCCTGTCTTTTCTAAAGAGCCTATAACCTTCCATTCCAACACTCCAGTCATAGGAGCCATCCCACCATGTTTCTGTGATGCCTATTATATCGTACCCCCGTAGATGTGCACACATCTCTAATTCCTCTTGTTTTTTCCCCATACTACGGGCATTTGTATAGAGGTATCTGAGACGAGCTCCAATTGAAGCCGGCTCGTTGGCTGGAGCAGCTGGAATATATCTACATTGTTCTGAGCATTTATTGTAGGTGTTGGCAACTGACTGGGTGTGTTGGGATGGAATGATGCCCCCCTCCCCCAACACATCTAGTTTAAAGCCTCCTTGACCAGTCTGGCAAGCCTCCTACCAAAACTGTTCTTCCCCTTCTTTACCAGAGCAGCTCCATTAGCCCCCAGTAGACCTGGCCTATTAACTTCAGTCCTATGTTCAAGACACCCAAACCCCTGACTATGACACCACCCTTTTAACCATTTATTAACCTGGCCAATCCTTCTAGCTTTTTCTTGGTCCTCCCCTGTGTCCTGGAGAATTGACGAAAAGACTATCTGAGCACCGGAGCCCCTAACCACCTCTCCCAGGGCTCTGTAGTCTTTCTTTATGGTCCCCAGTCTACTACTACCTATATCCCTAGCACCCACATGGATCACCAGGATTGGGTAATAGTCCGTGGAACTTACTAGAGCAGGCAGCCTCTCTGTAACATCCCTGATCCGTGCACCTGGTGGGCAGCACACCTCCCTCAAGACAGGGTCAGGCCGACAGACGAGTGCTTCCATCCCTTTCAAAGTAGAGTCCCCTATTATTATGACCCGCCGCTTTTTCTTTGTAGCGCCAGTAGAGATCTTTACCTGTGCATAATCCGGCTGTTTGTGGTGCAAGTGCATTTCCTCGTTAGTCTCCTGCAGTACAGCAAAGCGGTTCTGCGTCAGGACAACAGATTTAGGAGGAAGCCCCGTGCCTGTAATTGTCCTTTTCCTTCTTCTTCTGTTATTTTTCTTTGTCACTAATTCCCAGCTTCCCGGGTCGGTGGCCTCCTTCTTTCCTTCATGAGCTGGAGGGGAAGCTTGAGGCCCCTGCACAGTATGGGGCTGAAGCAAGCAGCCTTGCTTCCTCTCAGCTACCCTGACATCTTGAAGCCCGCTAAGAGCATTCCGTAGCTCAGCCACCTGGTGCAGGAGGACCTCCACCACGGAGCACCAGGGTGCAGCCCTGCCCATTGTGCACCTTTCCCTCACCAGACCAGTGCAGGCACCCTCTACACTCCGAGCTCTGCACTGCAGCCTCCCCTCTCATGTGCTCTGTCTGGGTGCCTACACTGGCCACCGCCGGGGCAGCCAGAGCAGAGCTCCCAGAGCGGGCCCTGGCCATACGACGTTCATTCTAAGAATTGATTAACAAGCAGATATACTATTTTAATCACACAAAATCAAACCGCTGGACAAAATAAAATTTCTTATAGACTTTGGGTAAAAAGATTTTCTACTATAGTATCCTTTAACAAGAGAAAATGGAGTCACATCTGTAATGAATGGAGTAAGACTTTGGCTGTTGTCCAGTTCTCCATAAATTCACATAGATCAACAGGCAAAGATAAGTGAGCCAAAACCAATGAAGCTAATTTTGGTGGGCTAATTTTAGATTTCTGGCCTTGGTAACTTTAAATTGATCCATTTCTTTTAGAACAATTTAATACCAAATACATAAGCTAGTTTTTCAGATTCATAATTTGTAATAAGATGGCCTGTTCAGATATCCTCTCTTTTGAGTTTTTCAGATGCTACAGCTTCTTTTACTGATTGCAATTAGTAATCTTATTTTGTTGTTTATACCAGTTAAACATTAACAACTATCTCTTTGCACAGTCTTGAAAAGGAAATATTTCGATTTAAGTTGTTCTCTCCCCAAAGCCACAGAAACAATGTCAAATGGGCAGATCAGCGTGTTCTCATGTGATTCAATTCAGCTATACATGTGCTTGCTTGTCAGTTATGTTATCAAATAAGATTCATGTAACTATCACAGTTAACTGGCAGCCTGGGTATGGTGTCAAGTAGATACAATTAATTATCCCCAATACAGAATACAAGGAAAATATTCTTACTACATTCAAATATTGAATAAGCTGCAAAAAATAATCTGCTAATGGATAAGCTGTGATCCAAATTGATCAAACATTGATTCTGAATAGTTTACTCATATATACTTTTAATTCAGATTTAAGACCAGAAGAATAGAAATAATATTTAAAAATCCTTATGGCTTCTGGATCTATTTTCTGACTGTTTCTTCATCTGCATTAGTGGGCTTTGTATTGAACTTTCATAGACCAAATTTACAGTAGATATCATTAAATTTACGGTCTATTTTACCATTTGTTTCTATTGTTTTAAGACTTGTTATGAAAAATAATGTACATCTACTAACTTCTTTTCTTACTCTAACCTCATGGGATTTTCAGCTTTTCTGACAAATTTTAGTTTTCAATTTACTTACAGAGATAGTAGGATTATCCACAGAGCTCACTAATGCATTATTTGTGCTTGGTATAAGTATATTAGTGTATGATTATTGTACATCTCTTATATATCCTATACAAAACCTAAATATAAATATATACTTAGCTATATACCTACTGCAAATTAATAAACGGGCACTTACAGATTCACTGTTCTTTAGTGACTGATGTCTATTCAGTATCAAAACCTTTCAGCTGCTCGTATTTCATCAATGTTGAGTAACTTTGCCTTTACATATCATTATATAGTATCACAACCATGTTAGCAGCATCAGAGGGTCTTGAATCCTAAGGCTCAAATTATCTTGCAAAATATCGAAGTCCTGAAGCTTATTTATTAGACACCAGATAAGCCCAGAAATGTCTTCTACCTAGACCATGATGCAAACAAAAACCATGATGCAGACCAAAATGCAAAACATTTGGCACAGTCCTGCAAGATATCCTTGTCTCCAAACTGGAGAGGCATGAATTTAACAGATGAGCCACTTGGTGGATAAAGAATTGGATGGTTGATCACACTCAAAGACTTGTGATCAAAAGCTTGATATCCAAGTGGAAATCAGTGATAAATGGTGTTCTTCAGGCACTGGTATTGGGACTGGTGCTGTTTAACATCTTTGTTGGTGACATGGACAGTGGGATTGAGTACATCCTCAGCAAGTTTGCCAAAGATTAAGCTGTGTGGTGCAGTCAACAAGCTGGAGGGAAAGGTGACATCTGCCCAATGCACCCCAGGATACTATTTGCCCTCCTGGCTGGAAGTGCATGCTGCTGGCTCATAGATAGTCAACTTAGCATCTACCAATACTCCTAAGTTTTCTCTGCAGAGCTACTTTCCAGCAGGTCAGCCACCAGCCTGTACTGGTACTTGGAGTTCTTCCTCCCCAGGTGCAGTATCCTACACTTGCCTTTGTTGAACCTCATTAAGTTTCTCTCTGCTCAATCCTCCAGCTTATCAAGGTCCTGCTGGATAGCAGCACAGCCTTGAGGTGTATCAGCCACTCATCCAGATTTGTATCACCAGCAGACTTGATGAGGGTACACTCTAGCCCTTCATTTCAGTAGCTGGTAAACAACTTGAATAAGACCAGACCCAGTGTTGATCCATGGGGAACAGTGCTGACCACAGGCCTCCAACTGCTTTCAGCAAGTACAGAACAAATTATTTCACTTCTCATTTCATAGTCATTTTGGAACTACTTCACACTAATCTTTACTTCATTAGTTTTCTTCCAGACTTTTATTTAGGATATCACAAGTTTGTTTAAGCTATTGAAAGCATTTTGATGGCTCATCTTTGTAAAGATGCCTCAGGGAGAGCTTAGTTATTCAACAGTCTAGGTATAGCTAAAAAGGAAGATGAGCATTTGCAATTTTTTTAATACCTATTTTTGATTGTCTTTAATCGATTAAGTCAAGGCCAGGTGAGATGGAAAGGAGAAACTTAGCATATTTACTCCTTATTGAAGCAGATGCTGAATTTAGAAGACCAGATTCTACCTTAAATTAAAATTATTCTATCTCTAAAGTTAATGATTAAATTTATCTCCTTTCACATTGGTAAAGTTATTACAGAGTTCTGCAAAATCCACTTTTTCCATCTTTTATTTTTGTATTTTTTAGTCAATTTTAAATGCTTAGGATTTCCAGAGGGTATTACTTCCACTGAATGTCTCTATTCTTTGATTTATCTTGGTTGAGGTAAGATATGCACAGATTTATACCCCTCAGGTATAATACCATTACTTGTGTTTGTGTGTGTATTATATAGAAAGGAAGATAAAATTATAACACAAGCCCCTAAAATATTCAACATCTTTTTTTCTTATCTTGTCAATAAACTTGTCACAGAAGCGTTCCAGGCTTGGGTATAAGTGTTTAGCAAACCAGCACAAAGTGACATTTACTTTGACATGTATTGAGGTAAAAACCCTGATGCAGTAAAGGGTAGGTGGAAACCAAAAGGCAAGGGGTTATGTGCTGTCTTGCATTCATTTTTGTCCAGGATGATTTAGCTATGACAGATAAGAAACACAGTTTAAAATTATGGTATATACAATCTTAAAAAATGTAACAAAATCCAGCATGCCCACTAATCTCAACACTAATGCTGTGAATAACTCTGCTGCTGTCAGTAATTTGACTGACAGCTTGCTGCAAATATGTTAAAACCAACTGATGCATCCACCCATGCCCATTTTCACCTTCCCAATAATGTTCAAGGTTTGTATAAATGATACAGCTTATTTGTCTATGAAATGAAATGGGCTTGATTCTTGTCAATTTTCTGTTCACACATTTTTGAATAGTTATAAATATACAACTTAGATCATGTTATGATGATTATGCCAGCAGGTCTATATTCCCGTCTCATTATCTGAGTGTGGCTTATACGCCTGTGTACCTCTGAACAGAAATGCGGATAATTGCAACTTGAGCATCTGAAGGAGAATAAACAAGCTATGACTGTTAGGGGCAGCAGAGATTGCCTAGAGCTAGCAAAACTCCACTGCTGCATGGAAGTGCAATGAGGCCCCTTAAAAATACAAGAGAAAACACAGAAAGCTTCAATTACCTATTCTACAAAATTCAATCCTCATTTAAATTTTTATTTTTTTTTCAGAAAGAAATTATGTTGGAAGAGGCATTTAAAAATACTTCCTAAGCATCCCTTTTCTTTCTTCACCCTGTATGTCATTCCCTTACCTAAATAACAGTCATTGAGAGCACATCTTTCCCCAGGCACAACCCTCTTTTAAGGGCCATGAGGAAGTTCTCAGTTCCTCCTACGTGGTTCCAGCCATGCTTCCCTCAATGGATTAGCTCTATGTGCGGGTGTGGCTGTCTTTTAATCAGAGCAAAACTATTAGCTCTACTCTTGCTGGTGCCTAGACAGAGGTTTTGGGTCAGTCTATGCTTTGTGGTCCCCATAAAATGAAAATGTATTCTGTGGGGTGAAGGGTATGGAATTTTTACCTGTGCACTGTTTGTCAAGCTAATAAAGAGTGATAATGACTGGCTGAAAAGAGAAGAAAAATATTCATAGAATCATATAACATTTTGGGTTGGAAGGGACCTTAAAGTTCCAACATCTTACAAAATCCTACTTTTCTCATAGTGAAGAAAGGCTTTAATTATATTTCCAGTGTCAATATTTCTGATTACAGAGTGACACAGAACTGGGCTTTGAATAACATTTTACAAATGGAACTATTATGACTTCCATGTATAATGAATAAATACCTCAATACTTATAATTTTTCCAGATGGGAAAACTGAGGCTCAAAGCGGTTATTCTCTATGTTTAAAGAAACATAATTTGCAATGGCTATATGACTGAGTTAAAATACAGTTTGTTCTTAAAATCCCTAAAGCCCCTTCCCAAACATCACAAGGTCACACATATACTGATTAGTCACGTATTTTGTATCCCAGAATACTCACTAGAAAAATGAAAATATTTATTCTGCTACTGTGTAAAGGTGTAAGGCCATAAAAATCCTATAAAGAGTATGCTTAGTCACCCATGAAAATGAGATAAGATCTCTTACATATCTGATCTTCAGTGCCAGGTCTTGTCCCCTATACAAACTCATTTGCATCCCAGTCATTGGTTGAACAAACACAGTAGAAAAATACTTCAATAAAAGTATCTTAAGATTATTTAAGATAAATAGAATCTTAAAATAATATTTCATTTATATTTTCTCAAGATATTGTCATAAAATATCTAAGAAAGGATGTTCCTGTAAACTTCAGCACATCTATGGTGTTTTCACTTTTCATCTTCGGCTTGTTTGTAAGTTTTGTAAATGTTTAATGAAAGATCAATCCACTCTGCTTGCAGTGTTATGGGAACCCTCTTAGGAAATCACAATTATCACAGCCAACCTGAACAGTATAAAAGTGCTGTGCTAGTTAAAGCAGAGCAGTGGATGGTCTGTACCCTTCATGTGGGTTTTGCTGCTGATTATCCGTGCTGTCTCTTTTGTTCTCCCCTCACAGCACATTTCAATTATGTCAATGTCTCAACTGGAAGAGGTATTTGTCACACTATCTCCAGCTGTCAGGGCAGCTATCATGTCTGAATTACAGGCTCATTTGAATTACTTGCTGTGGGACTGAAAGGGCAGGATATCGTTACAACTGTAGTTTATTAAAGACCCACAGCTGTTCTGCAGAAAGTCTGGAAATACAGTTTCCTAATAAATAATTCTTCTCCCATTTGAAAGACATTTCTGTTTTCTTTCCCTCTGACAACAACTTCTAAATTATCACCTGTCCTTAGAACATTGACCTGAAATAATCCTTACAGTTTTTTATAACAATTTAATTTTTTGTAGGAATTTATGACTTGTATTATCTCTTAGTTGTGACAACAGCACTGTAATTTGTAGCAGTGTTGTAAACAAAATTTACATGGTCATGCTTCAAGCAGTTAGTTACCAAAAAATGTACTAGAAGAATGTAACAGCATAACCCAGGAGCCAAAGGAGAAGAATACTTCATACAGATTAAGCCTTCTATTTAGGGAAAAACTTTTTACAATGAGGATGGTAAGATACTGGCACAGGTTGCCCAGAGAGGTGATAGATGCACCATCCCTGGAGACATAAAGGCCAGGGTGGATGTGCTTCTGGGTAATCTGATCTAGTTGAAGATGTCCCTGCTCACTGAAGGGGGGTTGGATTAGATGACCTCTGAAGGTCTCTTCCAATCCAAAATATTCTATAATTCTATGATTCCCCCAAATCACACATGAATAACTGACTACTTTGTAAGGCCAAGGCCACATGTGAAGGACGGCATGTGTACCTGCTGTCATAGAGAGGACCAACTTTTCCTTTTTCTGTGACTTCAAAGAAGAAATAATTTCACAGTTACAGAGATGAGTGTCAGTTTTTCCTGTTCTTGGGTGTGAGATGAAATGATAATAATAAAAAATACATGTATATGCTTTTTCTTATTTTTAACATTTTATGACTTTTAATCACACAACTTCTGTGTAATTAAACTGATATCTTGTTGGAATTTCTGAGTCAAAATTTATCAGGTTTGGAAAATTATTAGTCTGAAAGAAAGAGAATACAGTAAGTTGTATGACAGCAATAGTCAGTACAATAATTTTGCTCATATTTACAGTGCCGGATTTGCAGAAACATAGGGCTGAGACAAATCTCTTATTCAGACTTTCTTGCTCCAAAGATTGTTTTTCCTAGCTGAGCAATTGTTCACCTCCTGTTTCTGAATAACATTTCATATTGGAAGCCTGTTGTCATGTCTTCCAGAAGCTTGTATTCTCTTGAAAAAAACCCCGAACATCTAAATTTTCCTAATAAGAAATGTCTTTTACTTTTTTATCTCCTTGCTGTTTTCAAAAGGATTTAAACATTACATATATATATCTTTCTTTGGGGCACTATTCTTGTTGAGATCTTAGCAGAACTCTGGAAAGCAACATAGGTATTTTGTTGTCATACATAGAATGTTCTTCTTCTATGTAAGAATTTACCATGTTGTCAGTGAAATTCCATGCATTTTTTTTTTTTAAATCTATTCTATTCTATTTCTACTTAATTATTTATTTGGTATATATTGTCTCTTTTTTAAGCGTAATACCTTGCTTTTTATCACATCCCATCTTTTTGATTTTTAAAAATTTCTATGGTTTCTATAAATTTTTAGAAACACTTGTCAGAGCCTTCAGCTTAGTATCATCTGAGTATTTTATGAATAATAGATTTTTTTTAAAGAATCAGGTTTAAGATTATTTCTGTAGGGTCCCATATATAAAAGCCTTCTAGCTTGATTATGTAACAATAACATACTCTTTGAAAGGAATATAAGAGATCCAGGTTCTACTCCTACATTCAAATGACTGTAACAAATCTTCCTTATTTGGGCTGTAGATGGATACTAATGGATCAAATTGAAGCATGAAAGACTCATGGCTGAAGGGCACATAGTTTTCTTATTCCATGATGATTACTAGGGCTGCAGAGTTTCTGGGGCAAAGGAGAAGATTGTGGAATCAAATTATTTTATTCTATACAAAAGTATTTTCTCTTTATTCATTCTGTACATGTGTCATTTATATATACAGAATACTACAAATATTCCACTACAAACCCCAAATTTACGTTTCCTAAATTTTGTGACATATATTATTCCACAGAAGCCAAAGCATACTAAACTATCAACCAGAGAGAGAACACATTAAAAATTACTATATATGCAGAAAATGTTTGATTTAGAACCACTTTAAGTACTTTCACTTTTAATACTTTTAACTTTTCATTGGTTCAGTAAATTAACTTTAGTATGACATGGGTGTAAAGATGTGGAGGATATTTTTTCCTGTAATTTCCTTCATTCTCATAAATTGCACTAATTTTCACATGATGCAGCATTACCCCATAAGAACAACAGTTTCAACAAAGTCAAGCATTCTATTTATTTTTTTTTTTTTAAAAGCTTGGACTACTGCAACTCTTTATTTCTGTTTCAAGAAAAATTCAGAGACAAAATAAAATCACCTGCTGTCATAATTAGCATTTAAATAGTTGCCATCTGGCAGCGAATTTTGTGATCATATTTAGGCTAAAGAGGTGAAGAGGTGAATAAAGTATTTGCTACTACCTGTGCAGCTGCTGTTAGGTCAAGTTTCTCCTGAAAGTATGCAAGGATTCATGACTGCTTCAAGGTTGTCTAGAGTGCTTCCTAATTCTCCATATCACGGACTTTTTTTTTGTCTCATTCACATTCAAGCCAGGATATCCATACATTCTTAGTATGATTTAATTTGCTTGGAAAGAAAGACCCATGAATTCAGATTAGAATTCTCACCAGATTTCTGTGTCAGTGTGTACTTCCTTGCAGCTCATTCATGGCAAGGGATGATATCTCAGTGAGGAGCCTTCATAAAGACAATATTGTCCCAAAAGAGACAACAGTATATGAGCTCCAGGTAGCACATCTCTTCTAAATTCCAGGAGTATATCTGAGGAAACCTAGCGCTCTTGTATCTGTGCATTTCTTTTTGGAACCTGCTTTTTCTACCTTGGTTTCAATGGGGTGAAGTTGCTTTTGCTAAAGACCACCCCTGAATGTAAATGTCCATGACCCATGCAGGTGAGAAAATGTTATTCACCACTTTTAGGTGATCCTGTGGTGAAGGGAATTAAATCTCAACCACACAAAACTGTCAGGTTTAAGATGAGAAAAAAGCAGGGGTAATCAAGGGGGTAATTCTATCCATCTAAGCATTTGTTTAAATCTCATGACACAGTGCTTGAACACCTGCCAGAAAATCAAAAAAGGAGAAGTTTACCTCTGTCTCTTCTTACCCGATAGAGATGTAACTGACTGTAGGAGAGCTAGGGCAGGATTTTTTTGTAGCATTTCAAGAAACGTAAGACAAGGAATCTCGTGGAAGGGAGATTTCTGTTTCTGTGCTGTTTAGAGGTTTATGAATTTTCTACTCTTAATTTATTGTCATCTTTGACATGCCTTCAGCTGGTCCCAGGTTCAAAAGTGAAGTGAGTTGTTCCATATATATGGTACTTGTTCTGACTTAGTCCAAGATAGGTCAAGAATCGCTATTGTCTACACCATGATTGGTCTAACTCACAGAAAATGAAGATATCTACAGATGTTGGTGATTGTGTGAGTTTCATGCTAGTGCAACAATAAGCATTACAAACTTGTAGCCAACTCAATGTATAAAGAAATACAAAGGTAGCATTCAGCTTTGTGAAAGACTTTTGACTATCCTGTCTTTTTTTGCACTGATTACATTTTCTGAGACAGGAAGAGGAAACCCTGGTATTATCCATTTGATGTATTGTTTTTAGTGAGAGTATTTATGAATATGCTGATTAGATTCCTCCTTTAATATGTTTGTGAGATACATACATTTACTCTAGGAAGTAGAGTTGTAGTTCCAACTGGCCACTAGGCAACCATCAGATGGTAAAAAATACTTTCTTTGTTACCACACTGAATTGCAGTCAAGCTGTCAAACCAGAGGTTCAAGGTTTTGTAATTCATCACAGGCCCCTACTTGAATACATATGCAGTATTTCACTGCCGTTGTTCGTAACTACAAAAGATTACTCCATTTATCCTCACACCACTTTCATTTTGTGTAACATATTCCTATTATATATAGAATACTGAAGTATATTTAACACTCAATTTATGATAAACAGTACACACTGTGGAGGTGCACTGGTATTTTTCACGGCAGCATTACAAAGCTGGTGTGTTTTACAATAGGGTGTAAATAATTCTAGCCAAGACATTAATAGATAAGTTTAACGTGGCCAAAACACAATCCCCAGTAATTGCCCGACATTACTCCTTACACAAAAAACCTGGAGAAAAATGCCATCGGATCTGCTGGGCATATGGTTTGGAAAGCCAGTTAATCCTTACTCTGTTTCTAGATTTGTACAGCCATGTTGCATTCTGTTTCTTCCTAAGCAACATTTCTAGGAAAATATTGTAACATTCATGTAGGCCCTTATTATCTTAAGCTTGTTGCAGAAGGGCAGACAGAACACCAGGGTTCTAAGCAGAGTTGCTATACTGTGACTAATAATCTGAAACTATTGGCTAATCAACTTCAAGTTGAAACACATCTAGAAGATAAATATTCACCTTTTCACTAATTTTAATTCAATAATTACATCTTTTCTTGATTACAACTGGCTTGCGTAGCTTTCACTGCTGCCCAAATGTTAAAATTTCTGTTTCATGAATAAAATGGAAAAGGTTTCTAACCCTGTAAAACTGACCAGATATTAACCAGCAGCCCAGCTGCACTCACATGGCACTGCACTTACACTAAGAAGTCACCATTTCTGATGCTGCTGCTTTTAGCTCAAGCACTGTAATGACACTGTTAATACAGCTACCAGTGGCACAGAACAGGCTTTAGCTCAACCCTGTTAGGATAAAGACAGAATAACTCTGAGCATAACAAAATGTGGGCATGTGCCATGTACCGCGTCTCTTAGTTGTTTGTAAAATATGTCTCTCTTCTGCATTTCTTGTTCCAGCCTTTGCAAGGTGCACAATGCTTCACTCCTTCCCAAGCCATGTGTTGTAGTTAAAGCCCAGCTGGCAACTCGGCACCACATAGCCATTCACTCACTTCCTGCTTCCCCCAGCCCAGGGTGGGATGTGGGGGAGAATCTGAAGAATGTAAAACTCACTCATTGCGATAAGAACAGTTTAACAATTAAAGTACAATGTAATACTACCAATAGGGAAAGAAAAGGAAAGAGACATAAAGATAAAAGGGGAAAGAAAAAAAAAACCAAACCAACAACAACAAACCAACAAACCAGTAAATAGTGGTGACACACAATTGCTCACCACCTGCTGACTGATACCCAGCCCCCCTACCTGAGCAGTGATCAGTCCCTTCTGGTTAAGTCCCCCCAGTTTCTATACCAAGCATGACGTGCTGTGGTATGGAATACCCTTTGGCTAGTTTGGACCAGGTGCTCTGCCTCTGCTCCCTTGTGGCTTATTGTGCACCTCCTCACTGATAGAGCATGAGAGACTGAAAAGTCTGTGATTGGGGTAAGCACTACTGAGCAACAACTAAAACATCGGTGTCTTATCAGCATTATTCCCAGATGCCAAAACACAGCCCTGCACCAGGTACTTGGGGAGCAAATTAACTGTACCCCAGCCAAAACCAGGATACTGTGTCACTGTTAATGGTATTATAAATAAAATTTTTGGTGTATATGATAATTAAATGACATTATACATAATATTTAAACTCCCACTAGTGCTTAGATACCATCTGAAATTTCCCACAATCACTCTTATTTTTGTCTCTCAGGTCTATTCTACAGAAGTGCTGTGATGAAATGGATGCAGACACACAGAAATTTCATAGTCATGCTCTTGCAGTACATATATTTTACAACAGTAAAATTCAAAATAAAGCTTTATCCTATCTGAAGCATGTTTAAAAAAACTCATATTTGGATTCTGTAGAAGGATTAAGAATCTTATTCAGGATTTTTACTATAGCCTGAGCTTCAGGATGGATTTAGTTGTATACAAAGACTCCAACATATATATAAGCTATATCACAAGCTGACCTACCAATTTTATGTAAGTCCTAAAGTCCTGAAAGTTTTGTTTCCAAGTTTTTTCCTCACGTTGCATAATTTCTATATCCATGTCATTCAAGAAGGATTGAAAGTAAAATGAAATATAACAAGTATATGGCACATAAAGAATTTTTTTCAGATACTACATTTATCACTTTCTGTTGCAGGAATTAGTAACTCAGCTCCCATTCAACACTTTTTATTTAGTTAAGAGCATTAGAAAGACCTGTGTTTGTAATCTCTATTTATATTGATAACTTTATTGCTCTGATTCTCTGTTCTGCTCACTGTTGTAATTCCACTGGTTCTTTAGAGAGATTTGCAATTTACATCACTGGAAAAAAGAATAACACCAGGACCATTTTTAATAAACTAAAGCTCCAAATTTATTTTGAATAAATATAGACAGTTGTGCTAAAACAGAAGCATCCTTTTTGTTGTAGAAAATAAAACTAAAACATTTTCATATACTGAATAAGAATCCCTGTTTTTTTTTTTTTTGTGTGTGTGCAGTTAGAGATCCGAGCATCTGCTACCAGTGAAACAATATTTAGATAGAAAGATAACATATAGATGCAACAGAGATCAGCAGCACATCCCCTCAAGAGCTAAGCAATAAACAAATAAAACACTGAAGTATTTTCAGAAAATATTTTGATTTATTTTCTACTGCTTTCAACAATTTCAATTGCTACAAACTGCAATAGTGTCATTATGTTTTGCAATATCAAAACAACATTTAGCCATATGTCTGTGGCCAGTTCATAAAGCTTTTTGGTCTGCTCTAAATATGGAACAGAAGGAGGTCATACTTACTCACAGTACTTCGTATCTTCAGCCTTACTATACTTCAGTTTTCCAAATGAGAAATAGGGTGAATAAGAAACACTACCTTTAAATTTTCAATTATTTATTATAGTTTGGTTTTGTCTGTATGCCTCTTTATTGCTGAGTGCAACAGATTAATTTGTGGTTCTGAAATAGAAATTATAAAAATAGTAATGGGAGACAGTGTTATGGTTAAGAAGAATCCATCAGGCTCACTGTAAATCTGTTTGAAGGCTCTGATTTAATCACCTGCAATAGCAAGGATTATATTCCCCTTCAAATCTTCTACACATTACAGTTTTAGAGTACAATGACTTTTTTTTATTTCCTTCAGCTAGATGTTTTATATAGACCTTTCCCTATGTCTCTCCATACCATATGATTTAAAATGTATTGTAATGAGTGCAGTGGCAGAAGAAAATGTATAATTTACATACACTTTTGAAAAAAGTGTTATGGCTTGAAATTCAAAAGAGAAATTGACAGCCCTTGTTGGCCTGCTGCCCTAAAATTACTTTCCGATCCACTCGCACTTTGACGTCTTTCAAGATGAAAACATACCCACATCTCATGGAATGCTCTGCTAAAAGATGTTTCATGTCAGAATATTAATTGTTTCCTTAGAGTAAACATCACTCTGAATGTCATAGCAAACTAAAACAGAAATGATATAGTAGGAAATAAGAAAAGAAATAGTGTTGATATAAAAGACCTATTGAAATTATGCTTTTATTTTACCCCACAATGACTCCTGACTGATCATTCTTCAATCTAACTTCCTCTAAGTAGAACAAATGACAGGAGATCCCATTCAGAATCTGTGGCATGCGTACAGTACAGCTGGTCAGAACTGGCACTACAGGACTTCAGGGCTCTTGCGTATGTCTTAGCCAACCAGCCTCAAAACAGATTTTTGATATGACATACAAATACACTGTTCTGATATGTAGGAAGATAGAGAGAATGCTGCCCACAACCTCTGGCACTACTTATGGTAATAATGTGGCTCTGTTATAGGCTTTATCCTGGGAGCCAGACTGACTTATGTCCTCTCTTTTGTATGAGCCTAGCAATTCAAAGCCATCATTCTTCTCAACAGCAGTCTTTGCCCTGAGCATTAAAGAACTAATAGTTAACATATCATTCGGGCTGGAATAGCTAGGTATTAGAGGCGGTACCACCTGCTATGAAATCTCAGCTTCTCCAGCTTCTTAAGAACGTTCAGGTTCTTAAGATGGTCTCAAACCAGATCCTCTCCTACAGTGGGCCTAGGGTCTTCATTCTCACAGTCCCTATGTCTGCCTTCCAAGACTTGGGTGGTGTGGTCAGAGCATTTGCCAGTTAAAACTGAAGCAAAGAAGTTATTAAGAACCCCAGACTTCTCCAAATCCAGGGTAACCAGTTCTCCTGATAGCTTCCAGAGAGGGCCTACGTTGTCCCTAGTCATTTGCAATGTACTCATAGAATCCCTTCCTATTATCTTTCACATCCCTAGCCAGGTTTAGAACTAACTGGGCCTTAGCCTTCCTAACCTGGTCCCTAGCTTCCCGGACAACATTCCTGTATTCTTCCCAGGATGCCTGTCCTTGTTTCCACCTTTTATAAGCCTCTTTTTTCCCTCAAAGTTTCCTCAGCAGCTCCTTATCCATCCAAGGAGGTCTCCTAGCCCTCCTGCTGCACTTCTAGTCAGGAAGCAACACTCCTGAGCTTGTAGCAGGTCATCCTTGAATATCAACCAACAGTTTTGGGCTCCCCTGCCCTCTAGGGCTATTTCCAATGGAACCTTACTAAGCAGGTTCCTGAAGAGGCCAAAGTCTGCTCTCTTGAAGTCCAGGGCAGTGAGCTTGCTGCATGCTCTTCTCACTGTCCTGAGGATCTTGAGCTTGGCCATTGCTACAACCAAGGCTGCCCTGGAGTGTCGCATTTCCAGCCAGCCATCCCCTGTTGGTGATCACAAGGTCAAGCATAGCACCTCTCCTTGTTGGCTCCTCTATTACTTGCAGAAGGAAGTTGTCTTCCACATAATTGAGGAGCCTCCTGGATTGCTTGTGCCGGGCCGTACTGTCGTTCCAACAGATGTCAGAGTGGTTGAAGTCCCCCATGAGAACAAAGGCCTACGAGAGTGAGGCTACTCCTATCTGTTTATAGAGTGCTTCATCCAAAGAGTCCTCTTGATCAGGCGGTCTGTAACAGATCCCCACTGTAATGTCCCCCATCACTGTTCTTCCTTTAGCCCTGACCCACAAACTCTCTGTTAACTGCTCACCTGTCCCCAGACAGAGTTCCATACTTTCCAGACTATCCCTGACATAAATAGCTACACCCCCCTCCCCATCTGCTGAGCCTGTCTTTTCTGAAGAGCCTGTAACCTTCCATTCCAACACTCCAGTCATAGGAGCCATCCCACCATGTTTCTGTGATGCCTATTATATCATACCCCCGTAGACGTGCATACATATCTAATGCTTCTTGTTTGTTCCCCATAAAATGGGAGTTTGTATAAAGGCATCTGAGCCGAGCTCCAGATGAAGCCGGCTCATAGGCTGGAGCGGCTGAAATATCTCTACATTGTGCTGAGCATTTATTATAGGTGCTGGCGACTGGGAGTTTTGGGACGTAATGATGCCCCCCTCCCCCAACACATCTAATTTAAAGCTTTCTTGACCAGCCTGATGAGCCTCCTACAAAAACAGCTCTTAGACCACCTCCACCAGCCTCCAGTAGACCTGGCTTCCCAAATTGAGTCCCGTGTTCTAAATACCCAAACCCCTGACTATGGCACCACTGTTCTAACCATTTATTAACCTGGCCAATACTCTCAGCCTTTTTAAGGTCCTGGTCTTTATCCTGGAGAACTGATGAAAAGACTATCTGAGCTCCAGAGCCCCATACCAACTCTCCCAGGGATCTCTAGCCCTTCTTAATGTTTTCCAAGCTACTGCTATCTACGTCACTAGCACCTACATGGACAACTAGAAGTGGGTAATAATCAGTGGGACTTACCAGACCAGGCAGCCTCTCAGCAACATCCCTGATCCGAGCCCCTGGTAGGCAAGGCACCTCCCTTGAGACTCGGCCAGGCTGACAGATGGGTGCCTCTGTGCCTTTCAAAGTAGAGTCCCTACTACTATGACCAGCTGATTTTTCCTGGCAATGCCAGTAATGATCTTTACCAGTGCTTCAGCTGATTTTTCATGTTGTGAGTGTGTTTTCTCATTAGCCCCCTGCAGAACTGCAAAGCTGGTCTGAGTGGCTATATCAGATTCAGGTGGAAGCCCCTTGCTTTTAATTGTCCTCTTCCTCTTTTTTTTTTTTTTTTTTGGGTTTTTTTTTTTTGTTTTGTTTCTGTTTTTGTTTTTGTTACTAGTTCCCTGTGTCCTGTGTTAATGGCCTCCTTTCCTGCTTGAGCTACGATGGACCCAGTTTTGGCCTGGAGCAAGAAGTCCTGATGAAATCCATCCCTGGGTCCTGAAGGAGCTGGCAAATGAAGTTGCTAAGCTACTGTCCATCATATTTAAAAAATCATGGCAGTCAGGTTAAGTTCCTGAGGACTGGAAAAAGGGAAATATAACCCCCATTTTCAAGAAGAGCCTTGGGCAACATCATTTAGTGTGAGGTGTCCCTGCCCATAGCAGGGAGGTTGGAACTAAATGATCTTAAGGTCCTTTCCAACCCTAACTATTCTATGATTCTTAATACCAGCAGGACAGCTGCTAGTCTTGGCTTTTACACAGTAGAAGAAGAAGAAAGAATAATCTCCTAATACTGCTAGTGTTCGTATTCAGTGCATAATGATGCAAATGCAAGTGTTTTCTTGACCAGCAGCCAGTGCTGATGCTATGCTGTTCTGTGGGAGGTGTTCTTCTAGTGAATGGTACTCCAGTGGCTTTGGAAGGCAGTATTTTCTCTGCTAAGAAGATCATTAACCCTGTGAGACCTGGTAATCTGCCTTTGGCAGTGGACAGGAGCACAATTTCCAAAGAATAATCCATATTTGGTACAAAAATCTTTTGAAGGAGGGCTGGAGAGTTTGTGTTAGAGAGAATGACTACAGTAAAGGTTGAATGACATAAATCAAGGTTGAGCTTCACTGTGAATAAGAGAGGGGAGAAGGAAATAGAGTATACTACTGCTTGAAAATGTGAAATCAAGAGAAGAAAGGGAAAATATATGTGCAGGTATATAAATATACATACTTATAAAAGTCATATAAAAGGAAGATAAGGATATGATTTCATTTATAGTGAAATTTCTGAAAAAAGAGATTAGCTTTTAGTATAGCAGTTAAAAGTGACCATCACATACACAGGAAATGTTTGTGAAAGCCTACTCACTCAACATCCAGCAGGTCGAAGGAGGTGATCCTGCCCCTCTACTCTGCTCTTGTGAGACCTCACCTGGAGTATTGTGTGCAGTTCTGGTGTCCTCAACATAAAAAGGACATGGAACTGCTGGAACAAGTCCAGAGGAGGGCCACGAGGATGATCAGGGGACTGGAGCACCTCCCGTATGAAGACAGGCTGAGGAAGTTGGGGCTGTTCAGCCTGGAGAAGAGAAGGCTGCGTGGGGATCTAATAGCAGCCTTCCAGTATCTGAAGGGGGCCTATAGGGATGCTGGGGAGGGACTCTTCGTCAGTGTAGTGACAGGACAAGGGGTAATGGGTTAAAACTTAAACAGGGGAAGTTTAAATTGGATATAAGGAGGAAATTCTTTCCTGTTAGGGTGGTGAGACACTGGAATGGGTTGTCCAGGGAGGTTGTGAGTGCTCCATCCCTGGCGGTGTTCAAGGCCCGGTTGGATGAAGCCTTGTGTGGGATGGTTTAGTGTGAGGTGTCCCTGCCCATGGTGGGGGGATTGGAACTAGATGATCTTGAGGTCCTTTCCAACCCTAACTATTCTATGATTCTATGATTCTAACATACTAGAAATAATGTAGTGTTAGTCTCCCACCCTGAAATCCAGCCCAGGTTTTCCTGCTCCAACACTTCGCTCTCACACACCCAGTTACTTCTGAAGTCTGAAATGTTTCCTCAAGTTTCCTGTTGGAGAATCTGTTAGTCATTTCTTGCTTGTCCACATCTAGGTATTACTGCTTCTGCAGGCAGGCAGCTCGCTTTTGGTGCCCCATGGCTCTCTTTTATCTTCAGAGATGGGGTTTCTTCTTCTTAACTCTTCCAGAGATTTAGGTCTTCATCTCTCCACATTGCAAAACACTTCATTTAAGAAAGACTTCAGGAATATATGAAAGTTATTTTGGAAATTCTTTAAGAGCTTCAACTTTTAAAGCTGTGGAAAGAGTCTTAAACCTGTAATCTAATTCTACCAGGAAACCATTTGATCCTTTCAGAGAAGAGCTCTAGGATATATGATTTAAAACCACAGCTCTGAAGAAGCAGTGAAGTAGGCAATCAACTTAGGCCAAGGTTAAGAGGAGATTCAGACAAAAGCTGTAGTTACACAGAACGTGCCTAATATTTAGAAAAAAATAATCTGCCTGACATGCATTAAAAGCTTCAAAAATTGGGAATGAAATTTGGCAAAGCCTATTCTAAGTGAAAGTTGAATGAACTTTCTGTAGTTAAGTACTACAGTAATTGTTGAGGAGTTCTGAGAAATCTTCAGCATCAGCTTTAAAGTCAGGAGGAGATGCTTTTCTGTGAGACAGTTTCTTCTTCACAGACTTGCTGACATAGGCAGCAAAAGCTATTTTGTGATTTTCCTTTGACAGCATTAAAAAGGAGCAGGTGATGGGGTTATGGTGGCCTTCTCTATCCAAAAAAATTCTGACAATGAAAACAGAGTGAAGGGTAGCAGCAAACTACCTACTCTAACACATGCAACTTTCCTGTTATTCTTGTGTTTGAACCTCAAGTTTAGAAGAAAAGGTTTCATTAAAGTATAAAATGAATACTTTACATTATAAAGCTTGTTTTCTTTTCTTGCTATCAAAACAATTTTGTCTTGTTCGTCTGTTTGGGAACTACAACTGATCTACATTTTCTGATATGTTCAAGTGAAAAAAACCCAAGCCACTCAAGTATGCCCAGAATTCACAGAAATAAAACCTTTGTTATTTTTTTTTTTTCCCCCAAGTAGAAAAGTACATTTACAGTTCAGGCTATACTGTTTTTATTGCTTGAGTTAATGTGGTCAATATGCCAACAAATATTCTTTTATTTTAGAGACAAAAAATATTTGTGTGCAATTTATCTCTACACTAATATGCAGTAGTTCCAAAAAAACTGAAAAAAATTATTGGTTCTGTAGCTTCTTAAAAGGAAAGTAAATTTGTGAGAGAAAACTTTAAAACCTGACAACTAAGTTGAAAAAGCTGTACAACTATCAAATAGTGATTTCTAAATACTAAATTAGGCACACTGGCTATGTGCAGTCTTTAAGGAACTGTGGAGATCTGTTTAGTCTCATGCTCTTGACTGGTAAATTACATTAAATTTCAGGAAAGTTATGTAAAGCTCTTTCTACTATAATTCTTCTGATTTGTTTTTGATAAAAAGATGGCATCTGCAAGAATGTTTCTGAGAGGAAAAGCAATTCGTAGGAGCTGCAGCAAACTGTCACCTACTATGCATGTAAATTTAAGCTAGACTGTGGATAAGACGGTTGGGAACTGCAAGAGAAACAAGAGGATGCTGGAAAGTAGAAGGGTTATACAAGAACATATAAATCTTGGTTCCACTAATAGTTGTGAACCTGAAAGTGTTAAAAAATATTGCTGTTGATTATGTGTTACTTAGCTCATCCTAGTTATTCAGCCATGGGCAATGTTTTATCTCAGGAATCCCACTCTCAAATGTTATTTTCTATCTGCATTCTTGATTTTTGCCTTCTGTGTTAATTTTGTAGATGAAGCTTACACCACATTTAGCTGTGTTTTTTCTACAATCTTATCTAAGAGAAATCTTAATTGACATAGCTATATGAATGACTTAACAAAGTAGTAGCTAACCCACAGTCCACAGGTTGCCTTGGACTTAATTTTTACAGTATCAAAACAGCTATTGGTGTGCCTTGCAAAAGCAGTTACTGCAAATGCTGTATATCTTGGCTAGATTTTGTGGACAATGAGTCCTTCCAGTGATGACGCTGTTGTCTGCATATTTCCTCAAAATGGACACCAAAAGTACAGAAACTGGATATATCACAGTGAGTGGTGTGATAGCGTATTTCTAAACTGTTCAAATTAGCCATCTCTGTAACTAAAGCAAAGGGCATGGCCTGTTTGTTGAAATATTTTGAAAATTTGCCTTGTGCTAGGTGTAAACACTTCTTGTCTTTGGTCCAAATTTGAGTAAATTATTAATTTAGTTTCAGTTTCTAGCTGGTATGATAGTTCTAGGGTTGTATTTGCATCATAGGCTGAGCATAAACAGTAGGAACAGCAGCATCCTAACTGGCTTCTTTTTTTTTATTCTTTCTATACAATGACTTTGTTATAGAGTACTGCCTCCACTTTTAATAAATAACATTCTCTTTGTTCTTTGCCTATAACACATGATAGAGTACCACTGTCAAGGCTTATTGTAATACCTGGTTAGTTGCCCCCAGCTAGTCATCAGAGCAGAGTAGTTTGCAAATGAAGAACATTTATCTGAATGACATATTTGTATATTTGAATGATGTTTTTGAATGAGAGTTGCTTTGTTTTGCAGAGAGTTTGGCCGTTGGAAAGTAAACAATCTTGCTGTTGAAAGAAGAAATTTCCTTGGCTCCCCACTGCCACTTGCCCCTGAATTCTTCCGTAACATAAGGCTACTCGGACGCCGCCCAACCCTTCAACAGATCACAGAAAACCTTATCAAGAAATATGGGACACATTTCCTACTATCAGCTACCCTGGGAGGTAGGTTCAGTGCTTGGAACACTGTGCATGAGTTTGGTGTGACTGAACTAAAAGTGGTGGACACAGCTCATTTCTCTGTAACACTGCTGTTCCTTCTCAGAGCAGCTGGGATAAGCAGCAATCCCTGGGCTGGAATTTAAAGCATGGGAGCATGCTCAGTCTACAAGTTTCATGGCTCCTTCTTCTGATGTTAAACTTTGCTTTATTGGTGCTATGTAAACAATTTTATGGACAAGAAGAGAAGAAAGCCTCTTGCTAAGATTGAGGTACCTTACATGAGTTGCTGGTGTGAATACTCCTGGTCTTTTGAGGATGTTTCTCTGCACTAAGAAGTCATTAAGGAGAGTGATGCTTTTTCTGTAAGAAGCCCTTATACCAATTTGCATAATAACAAATTACACAAGTATCTGGGCTCATTACAGTACTGCAGAGATGAATAAGAAAACCAATAAGAATTATTTCCAACAAAACTTTACAGTTAGGGGACTTTTAAACTACTTTGGCTGCTGGAAAGGCCCTATATTGTCACTCTACCCTTTTTAGAACTAGTCTTCACTTAACCAGGGGGACTACATTTTCAAAATGGGATGATGAGACTTTGCCATGGAATCTGCATCTGTAAATCCCTACAGACTAATTTGGAAAGGGTAGCCTGATATATAACTGGGATCCAGTCACCAAATGGATTGAAGAAATCCAGTGAAGAGGCCTAATGTTCAAGAGAGAGTATAAATTGTTCTGAATGAAAGATAATTAGTACCTGTGATTACCCATCTAGGCATTACGAAATGAGCTGACATTTTAGAAATGCAGTTTTATCCCTTCATGAGTGATTATATTAAAGATAATTCTTGTGATGGAGTATCCTTCCAGCAGGACAGTCTTGTCAAAATCCTTTATTCACCTGAGGAATGGTTCTCTTTAATACATTTCATAACTGAATTCTAACCATATATTAATGAAATGACAGCCTTCTTATTCTCTTTTGGCCGATACCTGAGATCTATAACAACTGAAATGGCTCACAGTAGCTCCTTTTAGAAAAGACCATTCTAGAAATAAAGTGAATTTCTGTATTGCTGTAGCTGTTAAGAACTAATTCCTGACATTATTTTTGGAACTAATGCTTCTACAGCAAGTCCATTACCTTTAGAATTTTAAGAAGAAATTACATATGTTGACCAGCAATTTGGAATAAAATGTCCAGAATTTCTTTTAATTAGTAAATTTCTTCCATGCAAAAAGTACACTTTTTATAAATTACTATGTGTTTTCTTGAGTATTCAGCACGTAGCACATATGAACAGAAAAACTAACTGCAGAGGAAAAAGAAAATGGTTCTCAAAATATGAAGCATAATAACTAAGGATTTGGCTCAAGCATGTTTCCTAATGTAATATTTATCCAAAGTGAAAAATATTTTTCTGATATTATTAGGTATTTGCTAATTATTAATCAACATAACTTTCACTACTAGCAGCCATATAATGAGATTCATTTTCAAGATGAAACTGGACCTAACAAAAATCTAACACAAGAATAGCTGCTTGTTAAAAGTACAAAATGACAGTATCACACTGGTCACAAAAGAGCTACAAACTTGACACCTTTTAGGAAGTATGGTCCTAAGTAAAAACTAAAACTTAAGGTAGTTCTTTTGAAGACATTTGAAAACTAGCTTAAACATTAAGTGTTCTCCTCAAAGCCTCAGGATTTGCTGCAGAGAAACTGTAGTAGGGTACCCTTTTCTCATCTCTCTTCAGAGTACCTCATAAAGGCTCTAAAATGCAGTATCTGCCACATTCTTGCAAAAATTTTCCACTCACAGGGAGACAGTGTTGACTTCCAGGCTCTGTCAATGCTTGATAAAGTCAAAGAGAGTTTCTATATTAAGTTTGATGAGTCTTAATTTAGGACTCTTGCCTCAGTTTTTGGCCATGATTGCAGGCACACCTGCTGCATTCCATTATGGATGGGTGTTGAATACTTTGAAAAATTGGTTCAATTAAAATAATTGCAGGGAATTAGTAATTTCTAAGAGTGCCTTCATAAGGTAGTTCATAACCCTATACTGTCTTGTATGTGTTAGTCCCCATTTTTGAGCTAGATTGAATGGGGATTCCCTGAGATGCTTCTGCAACCTTTATTAATATGTAATTAGATTTTTTTCATTAATGTGGTTGTACTTTCTGTTTAATTACAAGCTGTTTTATTCTGAAAGCTTTGTCATTTGTGTAGCTTCTTAAATGCAGAAGACCAAACTGAGTGTGCATAGCATAGTACTTTTATTTAATGAATCCCCAGTCATCTGTATTCATGGACATAAAGGAAAGCTTGGTAAATGAATGATTCTGTGGTAAGATTTGTGTGCCTCTGTGACCATTTGGCTTTCATGAATATCCCTTTCTGACTATAAAGGGAACTCTTGCACATGGTTGTTTGTGATATGTTCACAAGTCTTTATCCACAAACAGAGAAATATATTCCTCAAGGGCATTCTGAAGTGATGACTTAGGGAAGTTCTATTTTTCATGCTGCCGCAAGATAATGTGGAAAAAGACAGTTCTCACTGTTTCTATTTCTTATGGAAATTTTATCTTCTTGTGACATAAGCTAAATATCCATAATGAGCAGCTTCAAGATGCATTATAGAAGGACCCTATGTAAGCAACAGAGAATTCATAGGTGAGCTCAGATGCCGGTCCAGAGGAGTGAAAACTTCTGCTTCTTCATTGACTATCTGTGCTGTCAAATCTTTGAGAATCAAAAGAAAAAAAAAATAAAAAAAAGGTAGTTTTGTCTTTTCAACAGTCTTAATGAGTGTCAGCAAATCAGCTTAACCCCAACCTCTTGTCATTCTCCTCTCCACGGATTACAGTCCTGTGAGTGAGTTTGATAGCTGTGCCTTTACTATTCTGTGCACTGAATAGAGAGGGTCAGATTTTCTGATCCTGATTAATATTCTTCTTAAGCAGTATATTACTCTGTGTACAGAGAGGGGAAAAATTGTCAGGTGGTGTAAAACAGTGAATCTCAATGAATTCTGAAGGATTTATGGTCACTTACACTAACTGCTGATATGACCTTTATTTTTTATAACACTTCTTTCAAGTTAAGATACAAACTATGGTAAACAAGGGAGGGAAAGCTCACTCTCAAATGGCTGATGTGAGAAAGAAACTTTAAAATTCAGTATCAGACTTGCAAACACCCCATGCACATCAGGTATGTAAACTTGGTTATGGTTGCAAAGGGGAAGAAAAAAAAGCAAAAATATATAATTTTTCTTTTCCCATCTACTTAGGGAAGAAAAATTTTAAATCCTAAACCAGATGGTATCCATAAAATTAACATTCACTGTTATTCACTTGTACCATGGAAATGATTCCACATCTGGCATTAATTTATATACTTTTTGAACCTATGCACTTCCATCAGCACCTGCTTAAGTTTGGGAAAATGACCTGATAAAGCCCTAATGGTACATTCTGTGATCTATACATGAATAGATTTTCCACTAGCACTAAGCTATTTTATGTAACAAAAGCATAACAATTTTTCTTTTTTTTTTTCTTTTTTATTATTTTTTTACTGTAATGCCTTACAGCTATTGTAGCTGAAGCATTCTATTTAATCAGAAACTTTAGTGGAGCTCATAAGCCAAAGACCTTTATGCCTTTGTAAGATACATATATGTGTATGAAGACAGAGTTCTAAGTAGGTAACTGTGGATGGTGCTCAAATATATCTGCCTTTGAGTGTTATCCTTTTATTACTGTTTCCTCACTTTCTGACATGAAGTGATGGGAACTACCTACCACTACCTACTCTACAAATGAAAATATGAAACGTCAAGGCATATAATTCTTTCATCATTATGGGTATGGGAAAACAATCTCTTAATAATTAAGGTAGAAAACGGCACTAAGTTTTTAAATCACATGAGTATGTATTACTATGTGTAACAAAGTATATTTACTCCTTCAATAGAAGGTTATATTTAGTTACAGTTTTTACATCATTATTCCAATTCTATCATGATGGTGATTTACATTTTTAAGTAATTCCTGAAGATATTCTTAAGATGCACACAAAATTAATTTCCAATTTCTGAATGTCATTTGTAAAATGTTGTTTAGGATCCTTTTATCTAAATGGCCATAGGTGGCTTATGTGTCTAGGAATATTTCTATATACTTATTTCATTTCATGCATTTTTTTTTTTTTGAAAACCAGCATGTAAAATATTTTTCTCCACTGATGAGTTCATTTAATTTCTAAATACAAATAATGGAAAATATGTTCATATAAACCTAGAAAGAATTAAATATGTAGCCTAAGTTACAAGTTTGCAGATTTCAGGGCTCAAAGACATTAGCATATATTAGGACAAGCTCGGGCTATAATGCGAATATCAGTCTCCTTACTCCTTAATTTATAAATGTTTTTATGCTATTTCTTTTAAACCTGGGAAAATGAGGTTAACTGACTCCTGAGTGTTGTGAAATAGAGTGAATACTGCTTTCAGAGCTTGTGGAAAGCACAGCTGTGTGGATCAGATGCTGAATAATCATATTTTCTTTCTCGCTATCATTAATCCTTTTCAGTTTTTAAAAATCATAGCCTTGAAGAGTTTTCTAAATCACACTTGTTTTTTATCTAATGTCTAGATGCCTTCTTAACCTATTTCATGGTGGCAAACTAACCGGTAAAAACCAAGATTCATCTATGTTTCAAATATGACAGAAGATTCTCCTTTGGTGTTGGTTTAATTTTCTCTGCATTAACTTAAAACTCAAAGAGGCTTCCACAAATTAAATATGAGTCGGTGATGTTATGTTACAAACTGCTGAGTTCTGTGTGTGAAAGGGAGTTCTGTTACAAGTCTGCAGGGAAATGGATGCCTGGGTACCAACATGTGGAGAAGTTCTCTGGTTTTTAATCCATTTTTTTTACCAAGTGCTAAATCAGTTCTGACAGATTAAAAACTTTCAGAATCTGTGAGATGGTTTTTGAACAGCAAATATTTTTGAAAGGTACCTGGTTGTACCTGGTATTAGCACAGTGCTTGAGAATACCAGTGATGAATTAGGATTTACTTGTTTGAAATGCCATACAAATGCAAAGCAGAAATTTTTGAGGAGAAGGAGCTCCCTTCACGTTTACACCCAAGGCCACATCACTCAGCTGTGCCTTCTCTCAACCTTGGGAGATGTAATCTGATGTGATCTGAGTCAAAGTAAACACTCAAAATAATTTCAACCTTGTTACAGAGCATGAAAAACAAAACATATCTGTCACAGAGGGGGATGGAGACTGCAGGACTGGGGATGCTAGGGGATCCTGCCTGCCAAAATGCACCCATCAGTAACTGCCACGGCAAGCATGGGATCAAGCAAGACTAGGATAATAGGTTGACATGATAACTGCGAAGTGGTTCAAATGTTATTTTCCTGACATTTTCTAATCAAAATCAAACAATGCAAAACACTGTCATTTTCTAAAGCTATTTTCCTTGAAATAAGAGTTTTTATTGCAGTTCTGCTCTTCCACCCCTGAAGATAGTTTTGATGAGAGAAAAATAAAAAACTCATCTGTTTTAGTAATAAAACTTAACAGAATTTTGTTGAAATAGAAGCAGTCTCACCATCTCTGCTAATAACTAGTACAGATCAATCAAAACAGTTTACACCAAAGCAAGATGGGGTAGTATACAGACTAATGAAACACAAAGAACCCCAGTCATTTTTTGTTTGTTTTATTTTTTTTTTCTAATTTCCAGATATTTTCTGCAAGATTAAGGGCTTGGGTTATTTTTCCTTACAATTAATTATAAGGTATTATAATGATATCTCTACTGGAAAGCCAGTCAAGCTTGCAAAAGTCACTTTAATCTGAATAAACTAGCTAAGACCTCCAGGAAAAAAGTAAAAAAATAAGAGAAATTTTGCTCCTCATTTGCACAATCTGAAATGGTCACTGATACAGTACTTACACCTGTGAGTTCTGGTACTGTCTGCTCTGATACCACTATGTCCCTGTAGCTCCACAAACAGCTGCACAAAGCCTATGGCCCCTGGCTCAAATCTCAGCCCACTTCATTGCTTTTCATTCGGAAATATCTTTCATACTGGCTGTAGTCACAAGGCAGGTTTTGAAAAGGCAGGTTTTAGTTCATGGGCATAGTTGAAAGCCAGCAGTGCTGGAACCTAAACCAGGTTTTGATGGCAAATTTCTCCCAAGTACAAGTCATTAGACTTTGCTGTACTTTTCCAGTTCTCTGCTCACAGCAGCTGGCATGGATGCAGCATGGTGTGAATAATGGCCCACCTGGCCATAGGACCAGCAATGCCTCATGGTGGCATAGCATAACAAAATGAGGTGCAAACAACTGAGCTGATACAGCAAGCTTGTGCCTGCCCTACCGAGCAACCTTAGTCTGCTTTGCAGGAGGTTTTGGCAGTAGTTAGATAAAATGCGAACTTATCTCTACTTAGGTTTAGGTAGCTAAACAGGGAAATCCTGTTACTTACAGAGGCTGCTGTAATTCCTGATTCTTCAGAATTCAGGCAGTTAATCCTTGCTTTGATGACTGCATGCACAAAAAAAAAAGAAAAAAGAATGACCCCTTAAGGAACTGTAGAAGTATGAATATAGTGGTGAAAACTGACCTTACATAGACAAAACTCTCATTATCTGGATAATCCTATGTAAGGTCTGAAGGACCTCACTGTCCTCTGAATTTGGGAGAGATTGGGAAACACTGTAAGGTACATTGATTAACATGACCACACTCTTTCTTCAAACACATAATTTGCAAGCTGAGGTAGCTGTGTGTCAAATTTGTCAACAGATGTGATCTCCTGCATGGAGGCATGTATTCTTCTTTTAACATTGTTCTCCACCAATATTATCTCTCTTTAAAGATGACGTCATGCTTTCATCCTACATATTATCGCTCTATAGCTATTACTTTTTGGCATGTAAACCCATCTAAACCTGGCATCCCATCCTCTGAATGGGCAAAATGCCACTGCAGCAGATGGGTAAGCAATGAAACTAACACAAGTAGCAAGTCAGACCCTATCAGGGCAGCTTCCTTTCCAGGAACAAGGAAGTGGCATTCAGTGGAATTGCTCAGCACCTAGAATACAGGTATAATGATATTATTCATTGATTCTATGAAAGTAAGTTGCCAAACACAGGCTCAGAAAGTGAGAAAAGTGGTTTTGGAGTTACTTTGGACATAAATTGTACAGAAGAAAATGCTGAGTCTATAAATTACTTTTCTAATTCATTTTCTGAAGTAGAGTTTTACCTAAACACATTACTAAATGAATGGATCCTTGCTTATCTTGAAATGCAGAAAAAAAAAAAAAGTCATGAAATAAACATTGAAAATTTGTTCCAAATTTAACAATGTCAGTAGATATGATCTGGAATGGTTCTTAAGAAGTCGCTCGGTCAAAAAAGTGAGATATTGCTTTAGTTTTATTTTCAATAATCCTACAGGAACTAAAATTTCTAAATTCAAGGTATTTCTTCATTTCTCTTTATAGAGAAAAGAAGTGAGAAATCTATAACAGAAGATGTGGATTTTTTTTTTGGAAAAGCATCTCTGCTTTGGGAGTTACACATGTTGATACATGTTTTAAAAGAAGGAAACAACAAAAAAGAAGAGTGAAGTATTACACTGGCTTCATTTTCTTTTAAGCTAAGGTTAAATAAAAATAAAAGAAAAAAAGAAGGCATTAAACAACCTTGGGAGTAAACACATTTTATACACACTTTAAATGAGTATCTACAGAATGTCTATATTGTTGGTAAATAGGAGCAGACTTATCCCCTGTCTTATCGCATTTTAGGCATAAATGTGTCCTACTGTATAGTTGTTATTCATATGAGGCAATCCCACTTTCCACCCCGCCTCCAAACCAACCTGGAATAGTATCTGTTGTTTATGTGTTTAGGGCACTGAATTATCTGAGTCTGCCAAGAGGAGATCTGAACATTAGACAACAGCTAGGGAAGACTTTGGCTTGTCACCTTATTTCTGGCAGAATGAGTCTCTCAGAAGATACCGCTGATGAATATTGTGGTTTTTGTTTCCCTGCTCAGGGGAGGAGTCACTCACAATTTTTGTGGACAAACGGAAGCTGAGCAGGAGGTCAGAAGGAAGTGATCCCAGCTCAAACAGCTCTGCCGTGACTCTGGAGACCCTGCATCAGCTAGCAGCCTCCTACTTCATTGACAGGGACAGCACACTGCGCAGACTCCACCACATCCAGATTGCCTCCACTGCCATAAAGGTAGGGGAAGTCCTTTAGGACCAACCTGCATATGTGTTTCCAGATTCACTAACAGCTTCTCAGGAGAAATGTGTTTTGATTAGTAAAAAAAGATTTGTGAACAAAACAATACCTTTTGTTCAAAACTTTTTTTACCTGAATCAAAGCATTCATTTGATAATGAAGATTCTAGTTTAGAAGAGGTTCTAATGTGCGTAATTTGAACGATACAGATGGCATGTTTGATCATTGTGACAATCTGCTTTACACGTGTGCTCAGCAACTGCATTTATAGACAGGCCTATATTTGTGTACAGGCACTTTTTTTTTTTTTTCCCTGTTCTTTGGAACAATTTGGAACTCTTGGTTCTGCAGTTTTGTGGAGGCATATCTTACTTTCTGTTTGGAACTTCTTTCCATACAGTTTGTCAGTCAAATTGTCTTGCTTATTGACTACTGTAGGTCACTCATAAGCCATACTCTGGTTCTCCCAGGTAATTTCCAGTATTGAAGAGCAAATAAAATTTCTAGCTTGCAGCTGAATATACATTAATTATGAAGCTCTTCATACAAGACATGATTTAGAATCCATTCTGTGAGTTGAATCTTTCCCCTGGTGACTAAGGTCTTCATCAAAGATCATCTCAAGTCACAGAATCACAGAATCACAGAATCCCAAGGGTTGGAAGGGACCTAAAAAGATCATCTAGTCCAACCCCCCTGCAAGAGCAGGGTAACCTACAGTACATCACACAGGAACTTGTCCAGGCGGGCCTTGAATATCTCCAGTGTAGGAGACTCCACAACCCCCCTGGGCAACCTGTTCCAGTGCTCTGTCACTCTTACAGTAAAGAAGTTCTTCCTGATGTTAACGTGGAACTTCCTATGCTCCAGTTTACACCCATTGCCCCTTGTCCTATCACTGGATATCACTGAAAAAAGCCTCGCTCCATCATCCTGACACCTACCCTTTACATATTTGTAAACATTGATGAGGTCACCCCTCAGTCTCCTCTTCTCCAAGCTAAAGAGACCCAGCTCCCTCAGCCTCTCCTCATAAGGGAGATGTTCCACTCCCTTAATCATCTTTGTGGCTCTGCGCTGGACTCCTTCAAGCAATTCCCTGTCCTTCTTGAATTGAGGGGCCCAGAACTGGACACAATATTCCAGATGCGGCCTCACCAAGGCTGAGTAGAGGGGGAGGAGAACCTCTCTTGACCTACTAACCACTCCCTTTCTAATGCACCCTAAGATGCCATTTGCCTTCTTGGCCACAAGAGCACATTGCTGGCTCATGGTCATCCTCCTATCCACCAGGACCCCCAGGTCCCTTTCCCCTTCACTACTTTCCAGCAGGTCAACCCCCAACCTGTACTGGTACATGGGGTTGTTCTTCCCCAGATGCAAGACTCTACACTTGCCCTTGTTAAATTTCATCAAGTTTCTCCCCGCCCAACTCTCCAGCCTGTCCAGGTCTCGCTGAATGGCAGCACAGTCCTCTGGTGTGTCAGCCACTCCTCCCAGTTTTGTGTCATCAGCAAATTTGCTGAGGGTGCACTCAGTTCCCTCATCCAGGTCATTGATGAAAATATTAAACAGCACCGGTCCCAGCACCGACCCCTGAGGAACTCCACAAGTCAACAGCAGTTTCCAGCTACCTTAGCTGTTACTCAAGTAGATATAAATTTATCTCCTTGGGAGTGCCAGGGCTTTTCCAGCGAGAAGGGTACAACCATAATTTGTGGCTCATCAGCACTTCTTCAGTTTGGCTGCTGGTGTATGGAGGATATTCCTCCTGTCCCACCCATCATGGACTGGTGGCATGATAGCTAACCCCAGATTAGAGCTGGTCATCTGCAGGTGCAGGATGGCATTTAGCCATTCAAGCAGCACAGCTGAAAATGCAGCAGAATCAACAGAGTTCAATCTCATCTGTGGGCTGCTGACTGGATCGCAGTCTTGCTGCAAACCATTGTATTACCCATCCCTCTGATCTGACTTATCTTCACAATCTCTTTTTTTTTTTAATGTTGATGTACAGGAACCTTTAAAACTGGGCTTCTTCCTTCAAGTCACATGTAAAACTTTCCTTCTACATTAAGATAATTATGTCTGAAACCAGTGGTAACTGAAGTGATAGAACATAGAAATGTAGAGACAAAAAAATGTCTGAAAGAAATTTCTCCTTTCTATTTACTGATTTCTTTCTAAGCAAATTTGTGTCGTACTGAAGAATTCAACCCTGCTTGCTAGCAGTTTATGTAATGAACATTTTGCATGTCTAAAGTTTTTTACAAGCGCTGCAAAATGTCTAAATATTCTCTCCACCCTCTCACTGAGATGGATACAAATGCAAGCTGTAGCCCACCAGCAAAACAGATTTACTTAACTGACTGCAGGAGTTTCTAGAAAATGGTTGTCACATCAGCTGCAACAGTGCCAACCCATGAAATCCTAGCTTTTGTTGAGAGACTGGGAGCATTTGCATTACAAATTTCTATTGTCAGAACACTTTACTGAATAAAAAACCTGTTTCTGTTGAAAACCAGAATCACAAAAACAGCCGGGAAAGGCACTTTTTTGTTTTATCCCCACACAGATTTTTGAAACACTGAAATTGGAAAGCCAAGTAAAATTCTAGATCAAAGGTCTAAATAGCATATTTCAAGGATATTTATTAAAACATATATGCTGACATCTGAGTTCAACCACAGGCTTTCCATACCGCTGCAGAGCCAGATCTTTGTATTCAAGCAGATGGGCTTGAGGGCTAACTAGGGACAAGTGACACCCTGGGGGACCTAAGGATCAGGGTACCCACCAGTCAGCCCTGTGACTTCCCTTCTTGGGCTGCTCCAGGGAGGACAGTGAAACCAGTGCTTTTTTTACACCATAAAATGCTGAACAACTTTTTAAGTCACAGCACCTTCTTTGTCTAGCTCTGCTCAATCTTTGCATAGGAGATTGAGCTGGGGATTTGAAAAAGAGTCCAAGAAAAGCTCTCTTGGCTTACCATAACTCCCTTCTGACAAGCATGAAAGAAATCTAATATAAAGGTATTGTAACAGATTTAGAAATCCCTGAAATTCTGAATTTATATTAGAATCTTTCCAAGTGGTACACAATCATTTTTTGATTGCTGACTAGTTCACAACAACAAAAAATCATGTTCAGAATCTATTTAATATTTGATATTATCATTTCTGGTTAATTTTGGATGACTTTTAATACGCAGTATGCTAGACTAAACCGTACTAGCAAAGCTGTTCATATTTTACGAAAAAAGAATTGAGAGTATTTATAATGTTTCATATAACTCACGCTCTTACTAGAAAGAGCTTTACTTACTTTTTGGGAAGGAGTATCTGAATTTTAATTTTTTTTTTTTTTTTTAATATTTGTAACAGAACAGACTTAAAACACAAATCAAAAAGTATGGTATTTGCAGTTCAATCAACATTTCAGTGCACAAATGAGCTCTGACACAAAGGTGTTCTTGGAGTTTTTGGACTTTGAAATTAACAGGATTAATTTGATAGTATTTGCTTGTTGGCTTGTTTGTTTGTTTTCCATATTTCCTGTAATTATGGGCAATCTGAAACTGAAGCAGTAGTTAGAAACAACTTTGCACAACTGATTTCACAACCATGTATTTGCTGTTTGTAAGTGTTCTGAGATGGCTATCCTGATAGCTGTGGAACCCCTAAAAAATATTCAAGAAAAGAGACTAAAAATACAGTTTCTTTCCTTCAAATTCATAAAAAACCCTGAACAAAGCCAACATTTTTCAGGTTGGTGTGGGTTTTGTTTTTTTTTTTTTTTTGTTTTGTTTTTTTGCTTGTTTTGTTTTTATTTTGTTTTGTTTTGTTTTTTCCCCAAAAATTTGTATATGCCTCCTTTTTCAGGTTAGACTAGATGTGGTTTGGGCATTGTAAGTAAGTAACACATTAATAAGATTTAATAATTATTTACCAACAAGAAAGTAATAAAAACATTATGAGATAAAATCGTATCTTGTCTACAGAAATATGAAAAATACAAACCCACTTAAACATTCAGCAGTAGATGGGTTCTTGAAGCTACCTAAAGAGCACCACTGAGTTGCTTTGTCTAGGACTAGAAAGAGGATGAGCATTTAACAGGACTATAACAGTGCTCAGTCATATGCTAGGATAGCAATGAGCAACTCACCCATTCACAAGCTAGGGCTTTGTCTAGGTTTGGCCAGTCAGTTCCTAATGTTTCCAGTTTTTCCATCTAGCGCTTCCTTAATAGATTTAGGTCTAAGGTCCATAAGTCATCCATTAAGTCTCAAGTTACAAAGCAAAATCAACAGTATATCTAATATTAGGTGAGAATGATCAAGCTGAGTTAGTCTTCAGGAAAAAAGAAATAAATTACTGACAATAAATATTTGTTTTCACAAATTCCTAGCATTTCTCTATGGAAAGCCACAAATAATGACACATTATGCTGGTGAGGGACTCTTCATCAGGGACTGCAGTGATAGGACAAGAGCTAATTGGTTCAAACTTAAACAGGGGAAGTTCAGGTTAGGTATAAGGAAGAAGTTTTTACTGTGAGGATGGTTAGTCACTGGAACAGATTGCCCAAAGAAGTGGTAAGTACTCTGCCCCTGGCAGTGTTCAAGGCCAGGTTAGACAGTGTCTTGGGAGACATGGTCTAGGGTGAGGTGACCCTGCCCATGGCAGGGTGTTTGGAACTTGATGATCTAAAGTTCCTTTCAAATCCTATGATTCTATGAGTCTATGGTTTTTCTCCCTTATATAATTACAACAAATAATACTTGAGCACTTCTTATATTCTTTGTTCAAATTCAATGAGATATAGCTGGTTTGGTTTTTTTTTTTTTTTCATACAAGTCTTCATATTTTGTTTTGTGGGACTGATGCAGGAAGATAGCATTTTGATAAGTTTTATAATTAATCTTTCCTATCAAAAAACTGTGTCACAGTGAAAGGAAAGCATTAAGAAGGGGGAAGTGAAAATTAACATTATGGTCTTCATGTTTAATTCTTATTTATCTAGTGAAAAGCAATAACATTCAGAGCAAAGTCTGTTAATGTGCAGCATGAAGAAAGGAGTGGGAGAGGTGTATTTGATGAATCAAGTTTGTTATTCAAATTTCTAATCAAGTTTGTTAGATGTGACATGAGTAAAAGTGATTGAGCTTCACATCAATCACATAGACAATATATTTATTCCACATAAAAAAAAAAAATCATTAGGTTACAACATTTTCCAACTGGAAATCATATGTCCATGAGAGGTACTTAGAGCCAATATCAATATGAAACTTATTTAAAAATCTCTCATACATACATTATTTCAGTATTATTGTATAGCATGCATTTTAGTGTAAGTGGTTAGACTCATGCTAAATCAACGGTTTGCAACCCCAAGGGCCTCATTGGAAACTCAACAAGTGCCTAAGGGCTGCATCTAATTTGCATATACATTTACATGACTGTACATTCTGTAGTGTTTGAAATATTACAGATCCAACATTACTTCATTTCAGAAGCTTATTTCATGTGAAAATTTATCTTCAGATACACTGATGGCTGTTAGCTCTCCCTATTAACATCCCTATTAGGATGATGGGGTACACACTCCTCATGTTTAATAAAATCCTGTACAGTGGTGGAAGCAGAATACAAATAAAGTCAGCAAATTTTTTTCTTTCCCTGTGTGGTATTTTTAATGAGCAATGTTCTCAGCTCTTCCAACTTGTTCTCACTACTGTACAGCCATGCTAATTTGTTCCTCCTGAAGATCTAACCATAACTGAAGGCCCAGGGAAAGATGAAATGACCTGAGACCTACGACTATGCAACGATGCTAATCTGTATGACTTATCTCTTTCCTTTGCTCATTAATGAATGGTGTGGACAAGACATGAAGGTCATGAGTTATTATAGCATTTACTGTGTATTTGGCAATGTGTCTTGTCATTGCCCACTGGCAGAGTGACCGTGACATACTACCCTGAGATCATGCATCCATACTCCTAACAACTAATTGCAAGACTTTTTCAGTGGTGGGTAGACTGATGGAAGCAAACTGTGCATAGTAGGTTTAGATTTCATTCTGCTTTATGAGTCTAATGCAGCTGGGAGACAGCAGTATAATCCTGCTCAAATGACCTCGATTCCTGTTTGCTAGAAACTGTAATTCCACCACTGTCACTAATGAACTTTAGCTCTAACTCCAAACAGTTTTGCAGAACGCATAAGATACACATTTGCTGCACAGTAAATTAAATGTTGTTGAATGCTCTCACTGCATTCTGCAAAGGGATAAAAACACTGTTATGTTAGCAAGTGTAACGCTGCTGTTAGTAAAATGAGGCTGTTAACAGTAGTTTTCCTTCAGAGGATATACTCTTCCAATCCAGAATACATTTTTTTTTCACAGGGAGTTGGGTCAGGTGAATACAGTCTAGGTGTTAGCTTAGGGTCAGCCATAGTGCAACAAAAGAACAGGAGGCAACAGAAGAACAGATGCTTAAGCTGAATTTTCCACCAGCTATTTACAGCCAGATTACAACCCATTTATTCCAAGTGAGAAAGAATAAACATGCTTGAGAATGTGCCCTCTAATTTCAATTAAATTTTATTGTGCAATTTGCTTTTTTACTTCCCCCAAAACACTTTTTCTTTTCTTTTTTTTTTTTTTTTTCTATGAGAGATTTAAGCACTTTTGTTGTTTCTGAAAACTTCAGAACACATAGTTTATAAGAACAGTGCTCTACTGTGATGGTAACTATACCTGATTATCTATAATTAACCCATGAATGACTCACAGTGGGCTGTTAGAGAGGAAACTTGAGTGTAATGAATTTAGTTTCTCACTCAAAACTCAGACTAAAATGCAGACCTTTTTTTGTTTCTTTGCTTCTTCTGGAAAGCATGCTTTCTTAATTTTTTTTTCCTTCCATATCTCATAGCTCAATGTGTTTTTCTGTGGATTCAAGCAATTGCTGTAATCAAAAGTAGAAATTCTGAAATGTTATACAGCCTTGTGCTTAGATTTCTGGCAAATTCTAAATGTAGATATTTTTCACAGTTTTTTATAAATAGCAAATTTTTTGAAGCTTTTGAAATCCAAATCCTGAAACCTTCTTGTCCTCACTTTCACCATTTGGTTTGTGGACAGAATTTAAAGCTGTAGAGCTGTGAAATCTTGTGAATCACTGAAACTTAAGAAGCTCTAAGCTAGAGCTTTATGTTGTAAAACCACAGTTATAAACTATATAGAAACATTCCAGTTTATATATATATATACACAATATATATGTACATATGTGTGCTCTTGCAGCCCAGAAAGCTAACCATACCCTGGGCTGCATTAAAAGGAGAGTGACCAGCAGGTCGAAGGAGGTGATCTTGCGCCTCTACTATGCTTTCGTGAAACCTCACTTGCAGTATTGTGTGCAGTTCTGGTATCCTCAACATAAAAAGGACATGGAACTGCTGGAACACGTCCAGAGGAGGGCCATGAGAATGGTCAGGGGACTGGAGCACCTCCTGTATGAAGGAAGATAGGCTGAGAAAATTGGTGCTGTGGAGGCTGGAGAAGAGAAGGCTGCGTGGAGACCTTGTAGCAGCCTTCCAGTATCTGAAGAGGGCTTATAAGGATGCTGGGGAGGGACTCTTCATTAGGGACTGTAATGACAGGACAAGGGGTAACAGGTTAAAACTTAAACAGGGGAAGTTTAGATTGGATATAAGGAAGAAGTTCTTTACTGTAAGGGTGGTGAGGCCCTGGAATGGGTTGCCCAGGGAAGTTGTGAATGCTCCATCTGTGGAGGTGTTCAAGGCCAGGTTGGTGAGAGCATTGTGTGGCATGGTTCAGTGTGAGGTGTCCCTGCCCATGGCAGGGAGGTTGGAACTAGATGATCTTGAGGTCCTTTCCAACCCTAACTATTCTATGATTCTATGATTCTATACATAAAAACATTCCAGGGGGGCTGGAATGACCTGTAATATCAGGAATTTGTTGACTCTATTGAAGAGATAAAATAATAAATGTATATTTAGTTAAACAAATCTAGGGAACTAAACGAAATGATTGTCCCTTTTAAAGAAATTATGGCTTCCCCATTTTGTAGGTATGGTGACATTTTTTAAGCATGTCAAGCAAAAGCCGCAGTACAGATTTTCAAGGACAAGTGTTGGTCAGGTCCATAACAAAATCCCAAGTTCTCCACTACTTTGGGAGATCAGACTACCTTCATACAAGACCAAAAGCTTGAAATTCTTTGAAGGGGAATTTAAAATTTAAGATCGTCGGGAGATAAATAGAAATCTTGCTCCCAAATATTTTTCTGGATAGGGTGAGCTCCCAAATTTTTGGTGAGAATTGGATAATTTTTCAGGTTACTTCAAAAATCTAAATAATTATAAAAGCTTCACAAAATCAACTTGCTATTTATATGGATATATATGGTATTTAAATTTGTGTCATAACCTTAGAGGAACTGAGACCTGCAGTTAAACATCTAGCTTCTGTTGCATTTAGGTCATTACCTAGCCTCTAAGGGTCTTTCAGTAATCTGAATTTACCTGTAGATTTGGGTAGGCAAGTCTAGACAGCTGGAATCAAAATGCTGACATTGTGGTCTTTGAGGCTGGATAGACCATACCACAAAGTGCTTCAGAGAAGGCATGTACTAGTACATGGTGTTAACATCAATAAAATGTGAAATGTGGTACATTACCTGAAAGCTGCACCATAGGACCGTGCTCAGACAAATACACTGTGCTTCTCAACAGGGTTTATTTAGTCAGGAGCAGCTCTGGACTTCCTTCTTGGAAGCTATATCCCTTCTTTTTCTGAATCTAGACAAATTTTAGGTAGCCAATATGTTTCTGTACCATGTTCTACTGCACAGCACAGGTTTTGTTTTTGTCTCATAATCAAATTGAAATACACAAGGTTTAATACAGTTATGCCTAGGAGCTGTTGATCTTTGCAGCAGATTCATCATAGGTCTAACAAAGTCTTATGAGTACAATGTTTGGACTGTTAACTAATTCTAATACACCAAGTATAAATGTTTGGGATTTATTTCATATCTTATTCATGAATTTAAGGTGATCGTATTAAAATCAACTTTAATTCATTGGAAAATTTAATTCAATTGAAAATACAGGGTTGTGTTCTCTCAAAGGTAATGTAGAGGTCAGCTCTTCAGTTGGTGTAAAACAGCACAATTCCTTTGAGAATATGTCCCTCATTATTTCAGAGGGTAAAAGAAAAGGGGAAAACAAAAGACCAACAAGTTAATGCAGTAACATGTTTTACTAAACACTCTTAGAATGCATACTTAGCAACATAATTGACACAATACATCACAGCAGCTGTAACATGACACTCATAAAAGGATGTGTTTTTGCAGCCTCTAATACAAGCTACATTTTCTCATTATATTTTCCACAACATGCATAGAGAGTAATGAGTGTGAGAAGTTATAACATCACCAGCTACTTGGTAACACAGCAAGAAATGCTTTTAAAGCAACAAAATAACACATAATAAAAATGCTAGGATATGCATTTTGGAAAGACTTTAGACAACTATTCTTCATCTAAAAATCGCACGCAACACAAAATAACAAAAAAAAAAAAAAAAAAGAAAAAAAAGATAGACCATATGACATGACAGACCATAAATTGAAGGACTTTATTATATCAGTTATGTAGTTTAGTCAAGAAAAAAGGGTAAAAAAAAAAAAAAGTCAAGAAAAAGTCCAAACCCTAAGTAAGTTATAAATATGGATATGTAAACAAGAGACCTTAACAGCACTCATACAACACTAGCTATCACAGTTGTCAAAAACCTACAAACAATTAATTCTACAGTTCCTTAAATGTTTCATATTCCTTCCCCCTCCACCCCCCCCCCCAAAAAAAAAAAAAAAGTCAAACTAAAGTGAATAAACCCAGAAAATGGGGAGGGGTTTTAATATTGAGAGATCCACAGTGAACACATTGAGCAATGTCTCTAAACTTGGAGAGACATAAATTTGTCTCTAACCTTGTCTCTAAACTGGGTTTTATAGATGGACCACCTGGTGGATAAGGAATTGGCTGGATGGCCGGATGCAGAGAGTTTCGGTCTACAGCTTAATGTCCAACTGGAGACCGGTAACAAGTGGTGTCCTTCAGGGGTCAGTATTGGGACCGGTCTTGTTCAACAACTTTGTCAGCGGCACAGACAGTGAGATTGAAGCACTCTCAGCAAGTTTGTCGGTGTCATCAAGCTATGTGGTTTGGTTGGTATGCTTGAGGGAAGGAATGCCATCCAGAGGATCCCTGAAACACTTAAGAAGTGAGTGGGCCAATGCCAACCTCATGAAGTTCAACAGTGCAAAGTGCAAGGTCCTGCACCTGGCTTGGGGCAATCGCAGGCTGGGCAGAGAAGTGATACAGAGCAGCCCCATGAAGAAAGACTTGGGCTGCTGGTCGATGAGAAGCTGAACATAAACCTATATGAAGACAGGTTAGGAAAGTTGAGCATATTCAGCCTGGAGAAGAGAAATCTGCATGGAGACCTCGGAACAGCCTTCCAGTATCTGAAGGGGGCCTGCAAGGATGCTGGAGAGTGACTTTTCATCAGGGACTGTAGCGATAGGACAAGTGGTATTGGGTTTACACTTAAACAGGAGAAGTTCAGGTTAGATACTGTGAGGGTGGTGAGGTACTGGAATGGGTTGCCCAAGAAAGTGGTAAATGTTCCACCTCTGGAAGTGCTCAAGGTCAGGCTGGACAGAGTCTTGGGTGACATGGTGTAGAGTGAGGCATCCCTGCTCATGGCAGGGGGGTTGGAACTGGATAACCTTAAGGTCTTTTCCAACCCTAACCATTCTATGATTCTATAATGCAGTTAGAGCTGAACATTCCAGCTCTAATTTGGAGGCATTCAGGTTTTTTTTTTTGTGGATTTTAATACGGTATTTATTTTGTCTGCATAGTGGTTTGCATGTAGGTTAAGAAACAAACATCAGTAGCCTCCATGTCTTCTGCTCTCTAACTGATAGTTGCTCCCTGTCAGCAGGTCAGAAAATGTCAATCAGGGACTAGAAAATCATAGAACATTTTCCTACCTCTGGACCCTAAGAAATATAATACAGCATGCATCAACAACATGTACTAGCACAAAGTTCACATTAGGAAGAATATCTGAAGCTAATAGAAACTCAGAAGTCAGAGTCAGAAAAAAATAGGATAATAAAAGGCTTTGAAAGAGTACAGTGTTCATTTTTTGTTTTTGATTATGTAAATTTTACCTGCAATATATTTTCACGTTTTGCTGTTCTAGATTATGATTCAAACTGCGATCATCCTCTGCAATGTATTAATTTAATGTCAAAAAAAAAGCACCTGAAAATATCCTTTGTATGAGAATCCTTTATAAGTAACTGATTCTGAGAGTTACACCACTGCTGTCTTCTGCAGCTCACAAGTACTTTGGCAGGATCTGCATTTCTGCCAGCAAACTATAATGAAATCTCTAACACGATAATGTTTATAATGTCTATATATGCTGTGGCAGGAGCTGGGTTTAAGAAAGGCTTCATTATTAATTCAGGAGACTTTCTGTAGTATTGAGTGATCAGTGTTTTCAGATCTTTATTGCCTGAAAGGTTGGTAGTCCACAAACTTTATATCTGAATCAAGTATGCAAAATAAAAATTGTCTCTAATTTTGTATGGTTTGATTCTGACATTCTGCAATGAATAAACTCCACTGAAGTAGAAGTTTCATCACTTTCATATTGTTATAATTGAGATCAGGGTTTTCTCCATTCAACCTCAACCATCAGTTTTGTAATTTATCAAACTATTATTCATTATCTCTCTCTAGATTACCCAGGTTAACCTTCTTATTCCCAGGGAATAGTTAAAAAATTTAATGGTCTTTGGGTATTGGGTATTCTTACTTTGATTCTTTTGTTAGAAGTAGTTTAAAAATAAAACAACAAAACCAAAAAATCAGCTCTAGTGTCACAGTTATACTAGTTCATAATGTTCCAACATTTATAATAATTCCACTAAATAGAAGATATTTATATAAAAACTCCTTCCTACTATATAGATTTATAAGTAAATATATTTGTATCTTCTCCAAGATTAAGTAAAACCTTGGAAATGAAAAAAACATTCCATGCTTTTACTTCAGCCTTTCATGAAATCCTTGATATATAAAAATAAATTATGAGAAAACGTTGCAGATAATAGAGAAAATGGTTTGAAGAGGACCATTACAATATTTTTTTCTGTCATATTTAAGTCTATTTAAAAAGACTTTATTCTTACTCCTGTTCCCCATTTGAAATATGACATTCACAGCAATAGTGAGCCACACACATCATTGTAAGAAATAAAAACCTATGATCCTTCAAGCATACGAATTTATGTACTGCATTAAAATATAATGATTAAATGTGTGGGTCTGCTTTTCTTCCTTCTTTTTAGGGTATTCAAGAGGGCAAAAGCATTATGATTTAAATCTATGCTTGAAAATAGTGATAAAGACCAATCTGTTAAAAAAAAAAAGCCTGTAGAAAGAAGTTGGTATATTGCACAAACAGAAGGGTAAAATATCATACTGTTTTTCCTTGAGGTAAAAACACAGGCATTTCCACTGTTAAACTTCACAGCATCAGGAGATTAAAATTCTAATAGACAATAAGGAGAGTTAATTAAGATAATTGAATTGAGTTTATCAACAACTTTGGTGTTGATTTACACTTGGCAGGGTCTGTCCTTGATGAAAATATAGAAAAATGCAAGTCTATAGTGTATGATATAAAGAGTTAGTTGTATACTACAGTGTATATATTACAGTGTAATGGCTTAGAAAGAATTGTGTACTACATACAAGCTAAACATTCTAATAAGTAAAAAAGCATGAAAAAAAATATGTAGTGACATATATGACTTTAATCCAGACATTTACATGTGTAAGACCTGTAAAGCAAAGAGCAATTTGTGTCAAAGAATTTTTCACCTATCATATTGTTAAAGGAGCTGGATACTTAGCTGGCTTGAGATTTTCTAACTTACATGGTAGACTACCTAGAAACAAATCAAAACCTGTGGATAATAGAGGAGTTCCTTTCAATTCTGAGAAGAACAAAGCCCTTCCACTCCCATGGAACTACACAGTACCAGTAATAAACATTCTTTTCATTTGTTTCTTCTTTTGTCTTCTGAACTTCCCTCTTTCCTTAGATGCTCATAGAAACTCTGGCTCTTGCTTTTATAATTTTTTTTTTTTGTTGAAGAAAGTTACTTGCATTTATGATACATAATTTTGTGCCTTAAGTCTTGTCTCATTTATGTTATGTCCAGAAGGAAATGAACAAAACAAGCCCTTTGACAATATTCTATATTCTAAATTTTTTTTGGTGAAAATTATATCAATGCAATATCCACAGTAGGACATGCTCATGTATGGTTTAATGAACTAGACTTGATATTTGATAGGCATCCCTGCCCATGGCAGGGGGGTTGAAACCAGATGATCTTAAGGTAATTTCCAACCCTAACTATTCTATGATTCTATGAATCTATGATTTGAACAATTTTTCAGCTAGGTACAGCAGTATGTCTGGATAACATTGCCCCTGGAGCTTAATGCTTACAGCAGTCTTCTGTACATTAAAAATTCTCTTTTTGTTTAGTTCATGAAATAAAAATATAAAGAATCACTCAGTCATTAGCCAAAAACATTCCAAAGAGAAATCAGTTTGTTCATTCATCCATCAGTCTTTATTGATGGTGAATGAGTTAAGGTCTAAGAGCAGAGTTTGATGAAGCATGCTCAATGGTGTGCCAGAGGTATTTTCACTTGATAAAAACATGGAAACCAAGGATCTGTTTTTTCTTGATGAAAATATAAGATCTTGATCTGTTCATAGGAATTTTTCATCTTGCTATAATTCTTACGTCTGAAGATGGCTTTTTTGTTTGATTTCTTTGTGTTTCAATTTCAAAATGTTCTTTATAACTGTAAATGTACCATTGGATATGTTTGCAGTTATGAGTATTTTGATTATTTAATCAAACTTGGCAAACTTATGAATCCAGTTTTATTCTTTTGAGTAAAACCTTGAACACAGATCTGAAGTTTCTGCCTCCTGATGTGATGCACAGTTTTGGACAAAGATACTTTTTCATTTCTTCTCTATCACTTTTTGTGTGTTCACTAAGACTTTAAGAGACGTAATGAAAATATAGCTTGATACCTACACCTTCCCAGTTCTCATTCAGTAAAGGCAGTTTCTACAATCTTAAGACTTTTCAGTTTCTGTATGTAAGGGTGGGTATAACAAAAACCACCTCAGTCCTTATGCTACAGGGCTCTCCACTCGACTGGTGTATATTTGACAGGACTTAGGTGTAAAAGAAATGATCTTTTTTCCATGCATTTTGACACACCTGAAAGATCAAACTGTATACAGAACACAACTACCAACTCTTATTTCGAATACATTTTGAATGAACATAGAAACCTGGATTCAGTCCTTCTCTCTGATCTATAGCTGACAGGCAATAGAATTATCTGGAATATGACTGATCTGTGAGGGAATAAAAAGGGGAAATTATTCTATTTGGTAAATGTATTAGGAGCTTTTGATTTACTTTTAACCAAACATTTTTCTTTCATATCATTCTTCGCTCGCCTCTTGTCTTGCCTTTTCCAATAATTTTTCTTTAAACCTACAATAGTGCTCATTATCACAGAGGCTATTTTTCTGTAAAATCACTTACCTGAAAAGTAATTTTTATTTATGTACATATAATTGATTACTAAAATAATTGCTTGGTTCATGGTACAAAGTTCTATATAAAACTGTGTGAATATTTGTTTCTTAATCAAATATGTCCTCAGGTTTGCTATATTTACCCTCACCTAAGACTTGTAGCACGCTGACCTAACACAGAAAGCTACTATCCCAAATAAATGGCCTCCTTTCCTAGTTATTCTTACCTGGTATTTTCTCAACTACTTCTGTCTGAAACCAGCTAGTAAATATTGATGGTTCTGGATTCTAGACTGGCATCTGGAATAGAAATAGGGAGACTTGGGAAACGTTTTTTTGCTATGAGTAATTTCCATGTGATGATTAAACATGGTAAACAAGGACCAGTTTTATTTTTTTCTGAACACTCGGGTTTAACCTGTTGCAGACAAGTGCTAAAATGTTTCCTTAACTTGCAGCACTACAGTGAATTCAGAAGTAGTCTGGGTGACTGTGAGCCAAAATATCTTTCAAGAATTTCATAAGTCAAATCCTCAGAACTGCTTGGATGATATAAAAGCCATGGCTTATTTATCAAAGTAAGCATGCAGCACTCTTGAGTCTTGCAATGAGTTTCTGAGTGCTTTGATTATGAGCGTTGCTCCTTTAACTCACTTAAATGATTTAGAAAACATCAGCTAAAATATATAGTTCAGAATAGATTCAACACTAAGTCCTTTGTGGTTTACTGTTTTTCAGCTAATTTGGTATTGGTCCTTGCTTGAAGTTTCAATTGCAATTGCAGATAAATATTTGAAGATGCCTTTTCCTGTCAAATAATAAACAAGCAACATATGCATTTACTTTAAAAGGTGACAGATATTTGAACTCTGAATCCTATGTCCGTTATAATTTATACAGTGAACAAGTTTTCCATTCCTATTGGCCTACTTTGAGTAAGAATCATATAACTAATGCCATGCACTATGCACGATATACACATTTACTGCAGCACTATTTGGAATCAAGATTCCAGCCTCAGGAGTTATCTCCATGACTTTTCATAAACTTGTGGGGTTTAATGGTGAAGATTTGCTTTAACTCCAGATCTAACTACACAATAGTAATGGAACAGCAAAATCAACCAAAATTATAGAGCAATATACTTAAATTAGTCATCTAATACTGAGGAAACACCCATATGAAATGAAATTTAGAGCTTCAGTATAAAGTTGCTTTTCTTTTTCTAAAATAAACTTATCCAAGCTTTCCCCTTTCGTTTGAACACCTGATAGTGATTTAATGATTAAATTATTAATCAGTTTTAATTGCTAACTTAGTAGGTAGGCTTTCAAATATGCAGGAAAATATGTAAAAAAAGGCAGTAGCATGAAAATAGGGGTTTTGAAAGACTATACATTGAAAGTCGGTAGTACCAATGAGGCAGAAAGGGCAAATGTGTTGCAATCATTTTCCAGAGGGAATAAATGGTGGGGAAGTAATTAGGGTACAACCTAAAAATAAATCCCTAAAAACATGTATGTGACCCTGCCAGAAAGCAAGCCAGCAGATGTGCATTATGGACAGTAATGTGATTTCTTTTGAGAGGTTAGAATGACAACCCTGTAAGGCGTGGATTGACTGGAATATGCTAAAATAAAAAGGACATGCAAGATATCCTGCTGCAGATGTCACAGTTAGCAAGGTGCAGAATGTTAGCAATTGTAGTACTATAGTCTGCCAAAATAAATTATGATTTTTATACGCACTCTATAATATCGCCATAATAAACAAAATATCTGGAAATACCTTAAATTAGTAATTTTTAGAGATATTTCTGAAGACAAACTTGCAAATAAGTTTAAGAATTGCATAGAAATACATAATCATAAGTAGGATCTCCACAGGAATTCTGGTTTTTACTTAACCTGCCCTTATGACTTTGATTTTTGAGCTTAAAGACTTTAAATTCTTCTATGTTATTTTTAGGTCCCAAGTTATCTTTTAACACTTACTTCTTTTCTTTAGCACAACTTATTCGTTTTCACTTAAAATATAATACATAACTAAGTTTTAAAACTGACCACATTAAATGTAAAGTGTTTCCAAATTATCCAAATATTATTTTTATATATGCCTAGACTTTCTGTTTCCTGTCATTTCACAAAGAATATTTTAACTTTTGATTCTGATTCAGGATGGACTATATTTTTTTATTCTTACTTTCCCAACCTAGGAAAAATGTTTTTCCATTGAACTGCAGTATTATTATGATGAATAATATCTGTAAGTCTTATAAAAAGCCAAATCATGCTGTCCTCTTGAAGCTAATAAGGATACAGTGAAAAATCCCAGTAGCTTCAGCATTGCATATTGGAACTGAGCCATGAAGATGTAAATCCTGTTCCTAATACATTTGGGAAGTCCTTGCATGTGATTTTGCAGCTGGGCTAAATGTAGGTTGATGGTCTTTACAATATGCGCCCAAAGATTTCTTTGGAGCTTTTTATCATTTATATAGTAATGGAGTTACGTTTGGAAAAGGATGGAGATTTGGGAATTGGGCTTTACTGAAGTAGGCTTCTCTGCTTTTTCTTTCTGCAGGTACCTTGAGATACTTATGAACATGAACTACTATCTTAATTTGTATCTATGCTGTCCTCTTTTTTCTAATTTTATCTTTTAAACAATATATATAGATTTAATTTATTGTTAGTTGCTCAGCTGCCCCTTTAGACAATAAAAGTTGTGAAAAAATAATATTAATATTCATTTAAGTAAGATGTGGACAAGCAGAGGTATCTAAATGTAAACTGAAACAGACTACTCAGCTTTTATTATGCTTTTACTAAATCCATTACTTCTCCATAAGAGAACTTTGCCCTTCTCTGTTTTTTAAGATTAATTAAAAGAAATATCTCATTCTTTCTGAAATAATGCCTGTCCTTATTCTCTGTATGAGGCTGATGCAACCTTCAGTTCTGAAAGGGCAGGAAATAAAGACTTCTGGTACCACTGCCCTGACTAGTTTTCCGGCAGTCTCATTTCCTGCAGACTTCCCTGTTGCTTTACCTAAGGATGCATGGGAACACAGCATCTGATATGCAGAGGATTTAAAAAGTCCTTGAAAAGGGAAAATTGCAGCTCTGATGTCAGAACTGTTAATGCTGACAGCGATTTTAGCTGAGGTAAATTCCCACTTTTAATTTATATAGCTTCAGGACTGTTACACAGTGTGCAGAGTCGGCATTGCAGAACAGCATAAGGAGTAATAATTTTCTCCTCCCTACCTGACACCTAGTTCAAGTAACCTTAGAATTTAGTTCAACCTATATGTTTCCTGCTAGTTCAGAACTGAGGCATTCCTGACAGTCTTGGTTTCTTGTCTAATTTTCCTGTGGCACAGCATATATTCAAAGACTTGTTTCAAAGTTCCTGTGGATTTTCCTGCAATTAACAGATAATAAATTACTCTCTGAGATACTGGGGAATAGACTTGAACAGACAGATGATTTCTCCTCATCAGTTGAACCTAAACAGCCTTAAAAACTCATAATATTTTTAACAAATGTAACAGCAGAGCAGAATTCATATTCAGAATTAATTTCCAATTCCTAGAATATTCTGATTTCTGAGGTATTTAATGGTTTATGTGGGGATAATGCATTTCAAATGCATTGTTGTAGCTCACAATAAATTCTTGAGAGTGTAGATATGAGAGAGAGGGAATTACACTAATCTCTTTGAAAGATTTATTGTCGCATTCAGTGAAAGTCATCTCCTTGCCCAAAAACTTGAAAAAAGTTGTTATTCCACTTCTAATGGAATTTTGCAATGTATTTCATTCTGAGAAAAATCAGCTTTACTGTCCATATTCCAACAGCAGACGACAGAAAAATATGAATGGAGTGATTCCAGGTCTCTTGAAATAGGGGACTCTTCAAATTAAAACATCAGTCTTATTCTATCAATAATGCTACTTGAAAACATATTGAAAATGTTAGATGCTTATGAGGTATTTTCTAGAATGGTGGCAATAAAAAAAAAAAAAAGAAAATGTTAATCCAACTCCTGACACCGTTGGTGCTGTTGGGTTTGTCTATACCTCCTTCAGAAAAGTTCGTCTATCCAGTAGCATGATATGTCACTGCTTGGAACATTTGCAAGATTTGATTTATTTCAATTACATACTATTAGTGGGAGACTTTTAATATGCTCAATGACACAAATAGCAGAGCAGCAACTATTGTGTGGTAAAGGAAACTGCTGAAAAAGGGTGCTTTTGTGAAAAAGCCACAGGGGGTGGGGGGTGGGGAAGAAAGTTGGCAGGAGATCCCTTCTAAATAGAAAGAACACTTAGTCTCTATACATTTGGTCAGCTTTCTTTTTAGGTGAAATGGGCACTGACCGCAAAATGTGCAATGAGGACAATGTGTGGCAATGTGGGCTGGAAGGCAAGTCCTGAAGGTGAAGTGGACAAGGGAGTCATACATGAGAAACCTAAAGACTTCAGGTTTCTACCCACTCCATAATTTTGCCCTGTCTTCTGTTTGCACCATTTGTTCAGAAGAGACCTTCTTCTGTAGTCATGTATATATGATGTTTGCTCTAAATCATTTTAATGTTTAAAATATTAAAGAGGTTTCTGTGAATATGAATGCAGTGCTTATTTTGAAGTGACTAGCATTGTATCATTCTCCTTTATGTTGGCTCAGTTATCTTCCGTAGAAGTGAAATGCATTTTTTAAAGAGTCTTGTCGAAGAGGATGGTCCTTTATGCAAGACAGCAGACCAACTCTGCATGGGCATGTAGTTAGGACTATTCGCTATGTGTATTTAAAAGAATGCACTAGGAACAAAATCTCTGCAGAAATATACTTCCCTTTTATTAGGAAAGCCTTCTATAGCCTTAATTATCATGGACAAAAAAAAGCATACTGTTTCCCAGGGAAATACTACCCACTGATATCACAAGAATTCATCCCTGCTTAAGTGCTTGGAGGTATGTTCTCAATGCAGTTATAATCGGGTCGTTATCACCATGGTTATGAGATTTAACTGACTGAAAATTGTAGGCATTTGTCTCATTAATGCCAAATGTTATAGTTTATTTCTGGAAACTAAAAAACCTGCTGCCCAGGGAAACCTGTTCTGTGATAATCATTGAAAACAAGTCACTTGAGAATAGCCTGCTTGGTTCATGTCAGATGGTTTCATATATATTTTGTTACTGTTTTTTAGGGTGTTTTGGTTATTAAATGACTTTGTTCTGTGGTATTTTGCATTGTGAGTTAGTGTTTCTTAAGAACTTGAGGTCTAGAACTTACAAACTATTATGAAGTTATGATTTTTTTTATTCATGTGCAATCACTTCTGGACTACATTAGCATCTCAGCATACTCTGTATTTACATTTTCCCTTTCCCTCTCTTTTTTTTTTTTTTTTTTTTTTTGCTTTATCTTTATTGTACACTTTCAGACAAAACACTCTTCAGCTGTGGTCTTGGGACAGAATATAGTCACATTTCTCTGGAAGATAATTAAAGAAGTGCTATTGCCCTTTCAACTTAATTTTTATTGTTCCTGAAACAAAAAATTTAAAATCATCAGTTATTTCAGTTACACATGGATCAAACTAGAATTAATACATTTGGACCTCTCCTCCCACCGCCAACCCTGTAGTTTCTTTTGTAATAAAAATGAGTTATCTAAAAATTAAATCCTTGTATTTGATCAGAAAATTTGACAGAATTTTGAGGGTTTTATTGATCAAATAATCGAATTCTTCTTCTGATTTACAATCTTTTTTGAGTAGGATTTGTACAGCATATGTAAGTACATCCCTTTGACCTCTGAATGGAGTTGGATTTTGGACTATTTCAAAAACCCCAACAAGAAAATTTGATCTTTCTTTGTTGTATGTTGGAACTATAAATTTGTATTTTCTTCTTTCAGTTATTTTCTATGTAGAAGCTAAGAGTACCAGAGCAAAGGAGTTCACAGAGGAAGGCACGGGTACTTGGAAAAGTGAAAAAATGAGTAACACAAACATATGTTTGAGTGAAAATATAGTATGTGGAAAAGACCCTTATTTATTACTCTATTTATAGAGCATTATTTATTATTAATAATTAGAACAATATTTCATTGCTTACCTATAACAGTCATTAATGCTTGTAAGTAATCTCAAAATCTAGCCATGCTCATTTTTTTCATATATATATAGTTCTCTTTCGAATCAGTGGATTGATGATTTCCCCATTCTGCCTTTTGGCACACCTGAATACAGCAAGCACTATCACTCCCATAATCAAAACAGAGGCAGTCCCTACCTATGGCTTGAATAATCCAAATGAAGAATGAAGATGCATGAGACGATAATTATAAATCTATTTACTAACTTTCCTTATTTTGTGATTTCAGGAGACATAAGAGTAATAAGAATAGATAAAAATTATAAAATTGGCTTTATAGGTTTTATATTTCATATAAACTTTATGAAGATGCATTGCCTTATAGACAAATGGTTGAAAAAGATAATAAAAATCTAGAAACCCAAACACCAGTAAAAATAAATAGATCTCTAAATAAAAATTTACATATATAAATGCTAAGCATAACCTTTCAGAGATAGAATAAAACTCACGATAACATTCACCTTTTATTGTCTTCTAGTTACTGATCTTGTTTAATATAGGTGGCTTGTTATTTTATAAATGGATTATGATTATGTAAATGCATTGGGATTATGACACAAAATTGAGATTTTAGAATGGAATTTTAGACCACTTGCTGGGAGAGAGAGGGGACTGAAAGATCACACATAGATCAAAATTGTTATTCCAGACTTTCCAAGCCAAACATGATGCCTCTGCAAGAGTCTTTGTGCTGATACAGGATGATTAAGCAAAAAAAAAAAAACACAGCAAACTGGGCCTGCCATAAATATTAAAGACTGCCAAATATGTACAGGGAGGACATGTCCTGACTCCATCTCATTTCTTTGTGCAGGTTTGGCTGAAGTCAGTTCTGTGTGTCCTTTCCACTGGCTCCTGGCATTACAAAGGGTCTCCTCTGCTCTCAGGAGCAGTAGTCCAAAGTGATGGACATATGCCAAAAGCTTGGAATAGTCTAAAATTTTGGGTTTACTTTGCAAAGCCATCCACACATGTTGGAGGTAGCACAGACTGTAAGAGAGCCAGGCAATCCTAAGAAACATCAGCATTCTTGAGTTATTTTAACAAACCTTCATATTCTATTCAAAATAGATTGTTAAAATATCGAGCTTCCATCTGTTCATAAGGATTAATGTTAGTTGTCTGTTTGCATGTCAGTCATCTGCTCAGTGGTAACGTATAGTTTGGATATGAGCTCCTTTACCCCACAATTTAAGTTTATTCTCCAGAAGATCCAGACCTGAATACAATACCTGAAGTAACAGAAAAATAGAAGTGGTTGTATTCAAAATTAAGGCAAATCACCACATAAGGGTAAATCTCACCACAGCCTCTGAGATGGTAAAAAAGAGAGAGCTAATAAGTTCCAGGATAGTGGCTGGGAGCAGTCTGGGAGTGGGATGATAGAGGAAATGGTTGTATTTTGGCAATAAAGAAAGCTGGGATGATATGTGATGGCCAGAATTTTCTGCTATGGCTCTTGTTGTATTACCTTTGTTTCACTTTCACATTCTTCTTTCTGCCTGGTCTTGGTATAAGGAAGAAGGGGAACTACAAAATAATGAATTTTCTACAGATTCTACAATCCAGTTTAACAAATGTGGATCATGGTATACCCATCTATCCTAATAACTTGGGGTTTTTTTCTTGACTCCTTATGCAGGCAAAAGAAAAAAGCTGAGGTGCTGCATGATCTACTGTGGAGATGCCCACCTGCCCTATTTAAATTTACTCATTTAAATAACTGCCCGTTACCAAGCACAATCCTCAACTGTTAAGCTGGAGCTCTACTTGTCTACTTGTGTAAAGATAAATGTAGTTTTATTTTGATTTTGTGGTCATGGATTCAGTGATTACAATAGGCAGGATGTCTATAGAATTTTATGGTTAAACTTATCTTAGGTCTTTCCCTGATGAAATATATCCTACCGCTACCACCATAATAAATACAGCTCACAAAATGATTTTACTACTACCGAAGAAAAGTCAAAGTTTTTTCCAAGATTTCAACAAGGAGTTGCTGTGTGCACAGGTTTCATCAGTGAAAATCACAGTCCTCATTTTAATGAACCACGTTTATTAAACTCATTCTAATTCCCATAGCTATAAAGAAATAAATTGTCTTTAAACTGTTGGTCAGCTAACATCTTTGTAAGGGTTCTCTGCAATAGAAATAGCACTCCCCAAAGTCTGTGGTACCAGTGAAACCTTTGCAGTCATACTTTTCATAATTAAATTGAGCTATTTCACCTTAATTAAGTCTGAAATGTGCCGCCAGCTGAATTAAAGGGAAACTTTATGAAATGAGCTTCTGAATTCCTCAGTCTGTTCTGTCTAATACAGTAAATGCTCTTCCATTCCCTTGCCATTAGGTAACAGAAACGCGGACTGGTCCTCTTGGCTGCAGTAACTATGACAACCTAGATTCTGTCAGCTCTGTTCTGGTTCAGAGTCCTGAAAATAAGATTCAGTTGCAAGGTATGTAGGTGCAATTTCATTAATTTGTTTTGAAACAAGATGACATTTATCACACTATTTGTTTTTCTTTCTTCCACCTCATAAAAGGTCATTTTCTTTGTGTGTGTGTGTGTGCAATAAATACATTCTAGACAATATGAAGGAAATGTCAGTAACTCATGTTGCCTTTGAAATGGAAACAATTTCTCTACATATCAGAAAATAATTTTAATAATGCTGTTAACATTTTACCATCCTATTTAGCAACCACTCTCTCACCTTTTTAAAAATCTGAATTCCCGTAGATTCCACCAAGCAGGGAGTGACATTTAACATGCTCAGCCTGCTTTGCACATGCTGAGTAGTAGCTTATACCTCATGCAGTTGTGCCACTGAAATGAATGGAGTCATTGAAGGAGTGGTATACAGATTTTTCAAAGACTCTAAATAATGAACAGTCCAAAGGCTCCTTTTGGGACTTTTATGAAAATGTGGAAAGTTAGGCATCCCACTCATTGGAAAAATAATAGTAATTATACATAAAAAAAAAAAGAACAACAAAAAAATAAAACAGAGAGATTAAAAAAAAAAAAAAAAGAGAGAGAGAGAAAGGAAAAGGAAAAAAGGAAAGGAAATGGAAAAGGAAGAAAAGAGGCACAATTTCTAACTATTTTTTCTGTTAATTCCTGTAGATGTATTTCCCAGCCTGCATATTAGGTACGTAAATATTTTTGAAAATTCATAATCTAGGGCATTAATAATTGCTTTTTTCAGTTACACAAATGTAGCATGAACAAGTCATTACTATCAAAACAGATTAAATTATCTTTAATTTATATACTTGTGTCCACCTCTGAATATGTACAAGAGAAGAATGCAATTATTAATTCACAGTTACAGGTAGCTATATAATTATTTCGAGTTTAAAAAAAAATTCATAACGATTCATAAATCAGTTGGACATTTAGTGTGTAGTTGTTGCTGACTGTTAAGAATGGCTGTCAGGGAAAGAAATAATTTGCAATTTAATATGGTCTCCAGCATATGCGTGATGTTTGTCAGTTAAAATTTGGAAAAAAATATTTGCATCCCTTAGACAATGTTTTGCTGCATCACATTGGATTCTTATTATGAGAATTATCAGAATTACATAAACTGTTTCATAGTTTTCATGGAAGAATTGAACAAGACTCAAGTTTGCTTATCTGAGCTTTCTTTTCCTTTCACAATTTCAAGGCTTTTTATAAGAATAGAAGTACATTGAAAAGTTTACTCAGGTAACAATGGAGTTTTACAGATTTTGACATGAGGTAGAAGAAAGCACAGAGAAATCTGGTTTTAGAAATTGTGATGTGACTTTTTACTTGGAAGGGTTATGAAATTACTTTTACAGCTATCATTTTTATGTATCAAAAAATAAGTGATAAATCTCTATGAAATTGTCCAAGTGCAAATGTAGAAGGAATCTACCTCACAAATAACCAGAACCTAAGCTGAGAAATTACTTAACCCCAAAATAAGCTCCACTGGTTCCAGAAAGATTATTTTTTCCACAGAAAATAACAACAAATAATAAATAGGAATTTATAATGTACCTGGGCTTTTTGATTAGTTGATTACTATTGTAACTAGAGTGACTGATACCTAGTTAAAGTACTTCTTTATAAGATACTCATTCTCATCACCGGGATCATGTAAAAAATGGTCAGAATTTTCAGATAAGAAAATCTAAATTTCTGGTCACAAATATTCTGATTTTTTTTATTCGCCTGCTCTGTGGTTCTGAAATATCAGTGTGACATGCTTTTGCAAGGCCTCTGCATGGTATGGCAGAGGAAATTGTAAAAACACTTTGAAAAGGGTTTTGTGACATAGCGGGAGTATTTTGAGATACAATGGGAACTAGGCTTTGCACTCTTTCTCCATGCTAAACCTTTAATAAATTTAAGAATGCATTTTCTTCCTCAAGGTTTTATATCTGTACCTATCACTTCCAATTGACTGTCCCTTACCACTTAAATACCAATGCTATAAGCTGAATTTTTTCTAAAATTTCATCCAATCCCATTCTTCTTAATTTGTCTCTACAGAATCATGAAGGGATAACTAGTGTTATCTAGACAAGCCGTATCTTGTGTCAAGGGCAACATGGTAACAAGTCCAATACAAAATGGAAATGTTTATTTCACACCTCTTTTTATGATTATACTCTTTACTCTAGCTTTCAGGGCTGTTTTCCCTTCAACAGCACTCTCAAAATTTGAATTAGCTGCTAGTACCAAGATTATAATTCAGCTGCATGCTTCCTTACTGTAAAGGTTTTTCTACTGAGGCTGTTCATTGAGCAATTCTTTGTAAGGAGAATTTGATGTCATCTTTCTTTCTGTTTTTGATAATCTCCCTAGGAAGAAATCATACCAGCAAATGCTCTATCTCAGTAACACAGGTTACTACTTAGCAGAATGGGTGTTCCATACTGAGAGGGAAATGAGAAATATATCTGAAACTAATTCTTAAAAAAGGAAATATATAACATATATATTGTATATATGAGTTAGTTCATATATCTGCTATATATATAGAAAAAGCATTTATATACTCATATATATAGCATATATAACATATATGTTATATATATAGCATATATGTAACACACATATGAACTCATATATATAACATATGTTATATATAACAAGTCATTCTAGCAAATGCTAGACAGAAGTTTAAACTTTCCTTAAAAAATCCATATAGTTTTCATTTTCATAATTGCTTTTTTGTTATGTAGGTTGATGAAGCTGCTTGACTGGATCATTCCTTTGCATTTAATAACATAATACTTACTCTAATTCCTTCAGGTCTTCAGGTCATCTTGCCTGAGTATCTGCAAGAGCATTTTGTCCAGGCAGCTTTGAGCTACATTGCTTGCAATTCAGAAGGGGAGTTCATCTGCAAGGACAATGACTGCTGGTGTCATTGTGGTCCAAAATTCCCAGAATGCAACTGTCCCTACATGGACATTCAAGCCATGGAAGAAAATCTGCTCCGCATAAGCGAGACTTGGAATGTGTACAACAGTGAATTTGAGGAATCTGGTGAGATGTTTTATACAATTTTTGTCTGTTTTGTTGTATCTTACAAAAGGTATTTATACAACTGACTCCATCTGAAATTTCCAGAATGGTTTGTAAATCTAAACATATATATTCTTTAATACATCCTGGATCTAAGTCTATATTTCTGATAGTAAGTGGTGATCATGATGATGAGCAGTCTGTGTAACTACATAAGGATTTAGGCAACCATGCTTGAGTATTATTAATCCATTATACTCTGTGGACTCCAGGGCTGATGACTTGGTCCCTATTGGAGCAAGAAGTGTGTTAGACGCAGAAAGCAGAAAAAATTAGGAACAAAGTCAGGTTATATACCTAGGTATTCTGCATTTTTTTGTTCTGTAATGCAGCTGGAACAGCTGCTTCATTCCACATCCATTTTTTGGTGTTGGGTTAAAGTTTCTCCTGTAATTCACCTTTATGCTGCTCCTCCAGGAATACCATGAAGTTGGAATGGAGATTATAGCTGACCCTTGATTTGCCAAGTAGTTAATAGTTCATCCTGTTTTAGTTGGTGACTACTTATGATTTCTATTTAAAATGGACCTATCCACGTTGTTGCTACATATTTGTGCCACATTAGTTTTCTTTAAAGTATCAATGTTTATTTTATACATCATTTCACCTGTCCTGATCATCAGAACTTCCAGCCCCATAGAGAGTAGGAACCTCAGGTAAAATCAGCTTCTGAACAACTGTTTTCACAATTCACTCACTCAGTGATATCAGTGACATCTGTCTAGCCAGATGGTTGGAAAATTTAAGCAATCTCAGCAGATCTGGGAAAAATCACCAAGAAAAGAAAGAAAGGAATGAGGTAAAGAAGAAGCAGAAAAAAAATATAAATCACAGTTTTTAATGAGGTGTGTTGGAGAAGGAATAGAAGAGAGAGGGAAGAAGACTGTTCAGTGGTCATGGAAGAGTGTGTGAGAGAAGAAATGTCAGTACAGCACTTAACTGTGAACAGTACTTTGTACACGTTAATTTTTATATTTGTTGGTTTATTGTTAAAGACTGTTTTCTCAGTTCAAGGTTGAGAATTTTAAAAGACCTTGTATCAGTCAAAATCATAGTGGTTGTAACTTTCTATAAAACTCGATTGGTCTGTTTGGAAGATATTAAGCCCTTTTCCCAGCCCTGGTCTCACTCTAGCGTGACCCTAGATCTTCTTCTTGGAGGATCACAGACTTCTTTGATTATAAAAACACAAATTTATGGTTTGGTTTTGTGTATGTTTTGTGTGCATTTTTGCCAATTGCTATTTTGACACCTTTAAGATTTATGGAGTCATGCTACCATTTACTATTTTACAATCTAGGACAAGTATATTGACTCAACAGAGTGGCATGGTTTTGTTTACCGTATTTTGTCTGTGAATGGAATGTGATACTCTTCAGTGACTGAAAAGTGCCATTTGATACCACCTGCTTATAAGGAATTTTAGTTAAGCTGAAAGAGCACACATAGCTGAATCTATGGAGGATTCTTACAGCAACCTATACAAGGACATCAAATTACTTATGTGCTGGAATAATTGTCAGCTACATGTATAGTCCTATGTTCAGGACTGAGACATGAATGTCAGGGGAAAAATGGGTAAGAGTTAAACTCTGTGCTTTTGAAAAAGGCTCTGTCTATGCTGTATGAATCACTAAAATGGCAACTTCACATGCATCTGTCAATCAGGTAATTGCTAGTAGGCATGGTTACTAAAATGTGAAATACAGATTATTAACATCATTGAGACATATGCCACAAACACTCTTTAGCCCTTGAATTATTAAATGATTTTTAATCTAATAAATATACAAAGCATGAGTTCCACATCTCATAGGTACTGTAGAAAATCTCTGCTTTTAACTTATAAGCTGTTTTGCATAAGCATGTTCAAGGAAAGATGAGACAAGTAACCTTGTATGTATGTGGGTTTGTACTTTCCTGAAAGAAAGTCAGCATGTGAACTTTAGATAGATAGCTTAGTCATTGCCCATTCAACCTCGCTACATAAACCATATATTACCATCTGAACAACTCTTTCAGTACTGCCACAGATGGTCTGTAAACATTTCTAGCCACAGCTGATTACTGAGACATTTTCTGAAAAATTTAGAGCTTGTGCAACATTTAAGCTATGAAAAAAGCTATTAACAAATCTCAGCATGATGTGATTCATGTTAGTACATGTTCTGAGAAAAAAAAAGTCCTTTATTGAAGTCAACTAATGTTTTAAATAGATATTTTATAACTTTGATGAGGGATATATAGCATAATATAATGGTTTGGATTGGAAGGGACCTTAAACATCGTTTAGTTCCAACCACCTGCCATGGGCAGGGACGCCTTCGCTAGACCAGAATGCTCAAAGTCCCATCCAACCTGGCCTTGAACAGTGGCAGGGATGTGGCAACCACAGCTTCTCTAGGCAACCCGTGCCAGGGCCTCACCACCGTCACAGGGAAGAATATTTTCCTGATGTCTAATTTGAGTCTCCCCTCTGTCACCTTAAGGTCATTCTCCCTTGCCCTGTCACTACATGCCCTTGTAAAAAGTTCCTTTCCAGCTTACTTGTAGGCCCCCTTTAGGTATTGGAGGACTGTTATAAGATTTCCTTCAGCCTTTTCTTCAGGCTGAGGCTGAACAACACCAACTCTCTCAACCTGTCATCACAAGAGAGGTGCTCCAGCCCTCACAGCATATTTGTGGCCTCCTCTGGACTTACTCAAGCAGGTCCATGTCCCTCTTATGCTGCGGGCCCCAAAGCTGATGCAGTCTTTAAGTCAGGTGAAGTCAACTTTTGAGAAAAGAGTAGGTTGTTTAACTCTATATGTAATTTACATTTTATCTATATAATTTAGAAGAAATATAAATAAGCTAGAAAAAAGTAGTGTTGAAGAATGTCAGATTATATAGTATTTTAGTCTCTGAGCAGACAAAGAACAGGATAATCCAGACCATATATTATGATCCATATAATCTACTACTAACTGCAGAGGAATAGATGAATGAATGAATGAATGAATGAATGAATGAATGAATGAATGAATGAATGAATGAATGAATGGATTAATTAATTAGTTAATTCCATTCTTTGAAACATGAACTCCAGATTCAAGTAAGGTTAAATACAAATGTATTAACTTTCTCACTTTTCTGCCTTCCAAACCCTTCCTTACCTTACATATAACAAAATAGTCTTCTGAATCCAGTAGCAAATTTTATCCCTTAACACACACCTGTAAAAGTAGGTTCACTTGAAATCATGCACATTATGTGTGGACAGAATTTAACCTAAAGAGGAAGAAGTTAATATTCAATTTAAGATGGTTTGTTTAGAATCATAGAATAGTTAGGGTTGGAAAGGACTTTAAGATCATCTAGTTCCAGCCCCCCTGCCGTGGGCAGGGACATCCGACACTAAACCATGTCACCCAAGTCTCAGCTTTGAACACCACCAGGGATGGAGCATACACAACTTTTCCTGGACAACCCATTCCAGTGCCTCACCACCCTCACAGTAAAGAACTTCCTCCTTATATCCAATCTAAATTTCCCCTGTTTAAGTTTTATCCCGTTACCCCTTGTCCTGTCACTACAGTCCCTAATGAAAAGTCCCTTCCAAGCATCCTTATAAACCCCCTTCAGATACTGGAAGGCTGCAATCAATCCCACTGTCAGTGTTATCTCTCAGTCTGTCCGTTTAAGAAAAAACAACAGAGAAATAGATCTTTACATTTAAAGGGGAAAAAAATAAATTAAAAAAAACAGTTCTCCAATACCTAAATCCTATTTGAAATCAGTGGGCAGTTACATTCAGTTTGTGTCTTTGGAACTCTCCAACTGACTTTGCACACATAAAATAAAACACAAAAACAGTATGACTTTTTTTCTCTACAACCTCATCCTCTCTTTCAAATTAGGCAGTTTACATTGTTGTTTACTTTTCGAACCATGAGATGTGAAAGAAAAATTGGTGTACCTAGTTAAAGATCCTGAAAACGATTGCAACTACAAAAAGGTTTAGTATGGTTTAGTATGACCAATCTATGCACACATGTCCAAGTAATCATGTTAGATGAATGTAATGTTGGGTGAAATTAAAACATGTATCACACCAGGAACCTCATGAAGTTCAGCAAGGAGAATTCCTTGTCCTTCATCTGGGGACTCCTGCATGATGCACCAGGATACGCTGCAGGTCACCCGGCTGGAAAGCAGCTTGGCAGAAAAGTACCTGGTCCCTCTGGAAACCAGGTTTACTGCGAGCCAGCAACATGTCCTTGAAGCAAAGAAGGCTGATGATATCCTGGGCTGCATTAGGAGGAGTATTGCCGGAAGTCCAAGTGAGAGTATCTGTCTCATCTCTTCAGGTCTGGACTCTTCTGTACAAGAGACGCGTGGACGTATTGGAGAGAGTTCTCAAAGATGAAGGGTCTGGAGCATCTCTCTTTTGAGGAGAGGCCAAGAGAGGTGGGGCTGTTCAGCTGGGAGAAGAGAAAGCTCAATGGGATCTTACCAATGTAGATAAATACCTGAATTGAGGGCGTGAAGAAGATAGAGCTAGGCTTTTTTTCAGTGGGGCTGAGGGGCACAAAACAAAACGTGGTAGATTCCCTCTGAACACCCGGAAACACTTTTTCACTGTGATAGTGACTGAGCATTGAGGTATATTAAGTATATTTTCAAAGTAGCCTTGAAATTGAAAAATTATTTGTTCAAAAATATATTTTAAATACAAAATACCATGGAAGGAAATAGCACACCTATAACAAAATTGGGCAGGAATTTTAATGTCACAGTTGGGTTTAAATGTGATTCAGTGAAACACTGAAATATGTGCTTATTTTAATTATTTATAGTCCATTAGCTTCTTAGATTTTAATTGTGTGCTTAAATGTTCATCATCAGCTTAAATAGATGAGAGATAGAGCCATCTAAGACATTGAAGAAATGCGCCTACCAAACACAAAAACTGCTACTAAACACGTAGCTTCACAGGCATAATAATTAAACATCAAAAGTCATCCTGTAGATTTTTTTTAAATGTATAATTTTGTAGCTTTAAAAGACAAACTTCTCAAAATGTGACGTTTGATCTTTTTTCAAACACTTTTGTATCTGCTTTATAGAGATATTTCAAAAGGTAAATTTCAGTATCACAGAAAACCTAAGTGGCATACGTAGAGCCAAAATAAGTTGATATTTACTTTCACAATATTTGCTGAAATCATTTTTCATTGTGCATTCATCCTCCATCATTGCTTTGATTGCCAAGTACTAGCTGAAGTGAACTGTTGTTGCAAGCTATTCTTTAATCCTTGGATTCACTGGATTTCGTGTATAATGCATTTCATAATTCCCTAATAGCTCCAGGATGTCTTGCTATTGGGCATTGGTTACCCTTTTGAAGTTGTTGTGGTTTAATCCCAGGTAACTCCCACCAGTTTATATACTGGGCATTACGTGCTGTGGTACAGAATACCCCTTTGGCTAGTTTGGGTTAGGTGTCCTGTCTCTGCTTCTTCCTGGCTTCCCCCTGGCTTCCCCTCCTCCCTGGCAGAGCATGAGACTCAGAAAGTCCTTGGTCAGACTAAACATTACTGAGCACCAACTAAAAACATTGGTGTTATCAGCATTGTTCCCAGGCTGAAAGTCAAAAACACAGCCCTGCACCTGCTACTAAGAAGGAGAAAAATGACTGCTACTGCTGAACCCAGGACAGAAGTGCTGACTTAAAATAATCTGAAAAAATCTACAGTTTCAATTACATCTGAAAATTACATCTGAATCCTCAGTTAATATATAGCATTACATAAAAAGTTACTAAAGTTTTCTTGTTTACATTAGCATAGATTGCTTTTGGACTTCAAAGTCCTGCTTCCTCCGTTCAATTAATTCCTCAATTCAATTTTTCCATTCCTTTATAATGACTGAATTAATAATGTTCCCAAAATCCCTTGCATGCAAAAAATTGGTTTTAAAGGCTTGAAGAAAGTAGGTTCTAACAAGGGAGATAGACGATAAGCTTATTGCTGAATTAAATATCTGTAAAACTGAAAATGAAGAAGTTCAGGCATCCCATTCTTTTTGAGGGGGAGAGTAATATTTCTATCTTATACGATTACTTTAATATAAAATCCACAGAAAGTAAGAGGAAAGACCTCTTCAGTGAGATTTAGAGAATTTTGCTTTTAATAGTGTCATGAATTTATACCTCCATCTTCAAAACTGCAAAATGTGGAAACCCACCATATTTTGATGATACACTTTCAGAACTATTTCCCTTTTCCTTCAGTTCATATTTTCCCATATGGACTATGATCGTACTATAAAATGCCAACTTTGAAACGAAAGTGTCCTTTCAATAAGCACGTCTACTCTCCAGATCTTCTAATCTGTTTTATTAAAACCAAGCACAAGAGGAGCACAAAGATGGTCTCAGAAAAAGTGAAGAATTGGTGTTCTCTCACTCTTGCAGTTAATCTAGACCTTAATGAATTGAAACTCATATGCACATTTGACCAATATTTTTACTATTGAGTGCTAGTTACATACAGAATATGTTTCAATTCACATTTTGTGGTTTGAAATTGGGGGTTGTAGTGCTGTGTAGACATCTGAGTTGTCCAAGTCATAACTTCTGAAAAGATTGGTCAACCCTTTGTGGTCACATTACATGTTTTTATAAAATAGCACTGTGTGCTGCCTCTAGGCTTCAAAACTTTCTACTGTTTCTTGTGAAGGATGAAGATCCCTATTCTCACAGTGAAGTTTCCAGGTTTACAGCCTGGGTTTCTACTAGCCAGGCTGTAAACTGTGGTAAAATACAGACCAGAAATTACAGCTGGCACTGATATGGGAAGTGCAGATGCTCAGGGAGAAATTCTTTACACCCTCTGCTAGCCTTATAAATTTGCTGCAGATGGGCAGCAGTGTCTTTATGATTACTGGGGCTGTGAAGAAGCTGTAAAGGAGAAATTCTAAGATTCTTCCAAAATCAGAGACTGGATGTGACAGTCACACAGTCAATACATACAACCATAGCAAGAGATTATATTTGATCTCAAATTCTACATAAATCTCTCAGTATTTCTTTTGTGGTTTAACCCTAGTCAGCAACTAGCACTGCACAGCCATTCTGTCAATCCCCCAGCAATGGGATAGGGGACAGAATTGGAAGAGCAAAAGTGAGAATACTCATGGGCTGACATAAAAGCCATTTAATAGGTAAAACAAAAGCTGCACGCACAAGCAAAGCAAAACAAAGAATTTATTCACCATTTCCCATCGGCAGGTGTTCAGATGTCTCCTGGGAAACAGGGCTCCATCACATGTAATAGCTACTTGGGAAGACAAACACCATAACTTCAGATGTGTTCCTCCTTTCCTTTCTCTTCCTCTAGCTTTATACACTGAGCATGACATCATAAGGTACGACTTATCCCTTGGGTCAGTTGGGATCAGCTGTCCCAGCTGTGTCCCCTCCCAACATCTTGTGCACCCTCACTCTACTTGGTGGTGGGGCAGCGTAGCAAGCAGAAAAGGCCTTCACTCTATGTAAGCACTGCTTAACAGTACCAAAACCGTCACTGTGTTAACACCACTGGTTTCAACACAAATCCAAAACACAGCTTCATATTAACTGCTATGAAGATTAACTCTATCCCAGCCAAAACCAACACAATTTCTAAGGAAAGAGGATATTACAGTCGTTATTCCTGCAGGTAAAGACTCTTTAAGTGCTGAGCATATAGTAATACATCTGTTGATTTTTTGTCTTTCAGTGTGAGTATCTAAATATTGCAAACATAGCCAGAGTAATCAGATTTATTTAATTTACTGAAAGAAATTTATGTTTAAATAAAACAGACACAAAACCAGACAGTTAAAAAAAATGTATAGGTAAATCTTTAACTTAGCTTTAAATAGGTTAAATGTAAAGTTAAAATAAAATTAAGTAAATAATGTAAATAAATTTAAATAGTATGAAGATAGAAATCTTGGATGTCTGGTTGACAGAATGCACTATGATGAGAGCCAGTGACAAATCCAGATCTTCAAGACCAAATATTAATCGCAGCATAAAGACACAGGAAACCTGGGGGAAAGAAATTTGCATCATATAAGTACTAGCTTTTTCTTCATGTCGTACACTGTTGTCAACAATAGTTCTGGAATCATCTTAATTACGAATTACATGAATATCTCCTAACAGTGAAAAGAGGTTGCATTAAGGAATGCAACCAGTATCCCTCATGTGGTTCATTCTTTCTCCTTCTCTCCATCTGACAAGCATTTTAAAATATTACTGCGATTATAGTGTGTCAGCTTATTTCTGATGGATGACTCCAGCAAAACTACAAGTCTGCATTTAGTCTATGATGTTTAACCTTCACAATCCCTCTATCTAGTCAGAAAAATCTAATATAATGTTGTTTTCTACTCCAATAAGTCACAGATTTTTGCTATTTTTCTGGTGAGAATTCTTTCTAAAAACTGCTTTAGCAAAAGAAGGCACCATGGGATTCCTTTTTATTGCTTTCACAATCTTCAAGTCAAAGTCAACTAGATGACAAGTAAAAAGGTAATTCTTCCCAGCTACCAAGCCTAGAGATTGACTATATCGTGTAGACATCAACCTGGGTTCTAGACTTCTCCCTTCTTACCAGCAATGACAACCCTAAGATCTAATCAGTGCCCCCAGTTACTCTTATGTTAGAAACAGTGATGTCACTGTAAATTTTTTCAAATTGCCTTTTAATGACTAAGTAAAAATTATCTTTGTGATTGTAGGGTTCCCTATATTTCTTTTAGCACAGGAGAAAAGAAAAACAAACAAAAAAACCCAAAACAAAATCCAACCAAATAAAAAACCTGCATTGTAAGATAGACACCTTAAGATATAATTAATGTACCAAATGCCTCATTTACTCCTGTTCCAAATTACTAAAAGGAAGTAAAAAGGCAGACTATAACTGCAGGTTTGACTTGTAAACATCAGTTTAAACATAGATGTTGCTATATGTATATGCTAATTGGAAAATATTTTTGTCATTATAATGAAAGTAAAGCTCCAAGACTGACTTTCAGACTCTATGTTGAGATTCCAAATCTTAAATAACATTGAAAGATGACTAGATTTGATTTAGCTTAAGACACACACCATAAATTTAGAGTCCCACACTGTCATTTGCAGTGAATACAGTTTCCACTAGTTCTCTCTTACCACAGTCCAGTGACATTACTGCTTTTCCAGTTACTTTGTTTCCATTAAAATGCACATAGCATAATCTTAAACACAAGATCTGGAACTAAAACTGAATAGAAGAGCATTTCTTCAATTTAAAAAAATAACCTTGCTCTCTAACAAACTGTTTTCACTGATTCAAAAGGATGAGAGAACATACCTGTAAAAAGGCCCTTGCCAAGCTCATCGTACACAGTACACACAAAGTGTAACTGCACAGGTCATCCAGGTATCATAGTCTGTGCCTCTGTTGACCAGAATAGACCGATTGCCATGCAAAATGAGTCTAATTTGAAATCATAATTGAAAGACTGCTTTTGAAAAGTCTGAAAAGACTCACTGGCAGTTGAAGGTGCCTTTTAATCACTGAGAATAAAGACTTCAATCAATATGGTTCAAACTATTTGCCCCTGAGAAGTACAGTGGTGGTTTTCTTTAAAAGGTTGCTTACAGCTTCAGGCTCAAGGCCAAGAAAACTTAGCCCCCTGAGTCCTTAAAATAATTATTGTTTTCTCTATTATCTTGCAAGAGTGTTAATTTGCCTCCCAGTAATTAACTTCCCTATGTAGTTGTCAGGAAGTTTAATCAATAGCAAGAACAGATACACCAAGCTGTCATTTCTTCTGTGACCAATACTCCCTACCTTACCTCCTACCTCTCCCACCCCTGTGGAGGTGTCACTGTTACAATAACATGAACAGGTGGGATGTGCATAATTTCTGCAGAGAGTCAGTGTCTAAATTGTTAATGTCCTACTCCAAAAATGAAGGTACAGCCAATTATGTCCCATCAATATAATTGCCTATCTTCTAAAACTAAAAACATGATACGACTCCTGCTAAAGCAGCACCTGGCAAATCGAGTTTTACATGGTGTTGCATTCTCAGACACTTTAAACATTGGGATGACATTGTAATAAGAGGAGGAGCAGAAGGCTTGATCTAATATAATTCTACTTATGTCCACCATGCATGCGACATAATGTAATTTCCTTCAAAACTAGTGACAAAAAAAAATCCTCATTCTTGGTGGAATTCCAATCTTCTTTGGCAGCTTTGGACTTTCTTTATTAAGAGGGATATCGCCCTGTGGCCTCTCCTTTCTTCTAGGGCAGTATTGTCTGTTCTGATTCACAGCTTCTTAAATCTTTTCTTGTAATAGCTTAACCCTGGTTATTTACTTCATTGCATTTTCCAAGAACACTTTTCAACTTCACTCATTCTCTTCCCTGAACTATCCTTCTTTGAAACCTTACATGTTTATATTCCTGCTTTTCAAACTGCAGGTGTTACCAGAAAGACCAAGAATAAATAAGGTAACTTGAGGTTGAATCTAAATCTACACATAAGCATTATATGCATTTATGGTGCTATAGAAAGATAATAACAGCTAGCACTAGATAGAAATTGCAACAGCCATTCTGCAGAAATACCTGTAAAGCATGTTGAAATGATAAAAATGTTTACAAAAAAGCAAAGATAACTGTAGATAAATTTCTGAGAAACTTCTGTTGTTGAAAGCTTACAATGAATTCCAAGGAACATCCATTTTGAAGGGCAGAGATATGAACATTTTTAAAAGAATAATGAACCAAAATCACACCTGAAAGAGAAACTGACAGGATGAAAGGAATGTCCTTCAAATGTTTGGATTTACAGAGACAGCTATTAGTGTCTGACTTTTTGGTTTGTGAAAAGTGACCTTGCTGTCAAGGTCATATTTAGATTGAGAATAAGAAACTAGTCACTTCTTGATTACAGGAAATGTGAGTCTGTTCAGCTCACAGCAGAGTCTAGCAAAGGTTGTTATCTCCTGCCTAGTAGAACTTAAGAATTAATTCCTGATTTGCAGGGTGACATTCTGTCTTTACTACTAATTTTAACTCTTCAATTTTTTCATCTTTATCTGGCCACTGAGAGGGTCCCAAGGCTTGTGAAGGGAGTATCAGTGATTTCCTGTTCCTATCACAGGTTACCATTACAATAGATAGATATATACACGCATACATGCATATATATGAAACAAATATATACATGCCTATATATAACATATTGTAAAATCAGTTGTACTGTAACATCTACTTAAGGTTCCTCAGTAAACTATATAGTAATAAAATATCAGAGGATCTTTGTTCCTTACCAGTTCCCTCACCTGAGTTGATACTTAGCCTTGTTCTTAACTCCTTGCAAAGCCTAAGGTTTAGAGGAGCTATCCCTGCAACATTCCTCACTCAAAAAAAACCAAAAAAGCTCAGAAAAACCTCACAAACCTACCCCACTGCAAGAACCATAAAAATTTTCTACCCCTGAGGCTTACAAAGCAGCTAGATTGTACCAGTTCAAAAAGCTTGTCCAATATTGTGTTCAGCTTCTCTCTGCCTTCATATGCAGTCCATATCTTCCATTGCACATGCATTTCCTTCCTTCTGTTTGTCCTTCAGAAAATTTAAAACAGATAATTTGCTTTAGAGAAGCAAATGTTTTAATTATAGGGAGAGCTGAAAGATTTAGACTAGGTAGGGGAAAAGGGAAGTGGAAAATTCAGCTTTACTATCTTTTCTGTAAGGAAATAAGGTTGTTTCAAGCTGCAGTCTTATGTTTCCTTGAATTGGATTATTTTCAAACATATTTCTTGGAACACAGCTGCTACTTCTTTGACGACTTAAGTAATGCATCATGAACAACTAAAATCCATTGCAACATAAAAACAAATATATGTTCATTTTAGTACTTTCTTTTCTCTAGGCTTTTGAATCATGGTGGAATATTTTAAAAAACATGTATCTTTTATAAATCTCTTTAATAATATCTACAAAATATTGAAGCAGCACTTTATTGAACAGCAACCTTATCCAACCATTTAAAATATAGGTCTTCCTGTTTTCTATTCTGTTAGACTACCAGCTTTGTGATTTCAGATTTCAGTTTACAGCTGACACTAGTATTTGACTTGATGTCATATTTATTGCCCTGAGTACAATTAGAAACATTGTTATGGGAAAGGAATTATAATACCATGGTCACATTATTAGAGTAAAAGGTTTCTAACATACAGTATATTTATGTAAAAAATGTGATAAACTGTTGGGGATTATGAGATCTTTCCTACCAGAACTCTTGCTCCTCATACTAGTTGCAGCTATGACAGAGGACTCCAAGGAGGGTGCAGTTGCTTGGAGCCATAAGCAAATGCATTATTATTATCATTATTTGCAATACATGTGAGCAATTAAATCTGGGGTCGATTCTTCTAACTGCCCTATAAAGATATAATAAGAGACAGGCTTTTCTCTAAGAGCTTGCAGTTTAAACAGAAAATACATTTGAAGTGTAGCAGAGGTAAAGATTTATCTACAGATTATTACAAAATATTGAAGTAGATGTTTTGAAAAAGGAAAAACAAACCAGGAATACTCTTTCAAAAATTGAAAATGATGTTTTTTGTCAGAATACAGTAAAGCACTTAGACATTCATTTTTAAATATTTATTAATCTTGTCATTTCTGACTTTATAGCTTTCATTAAAATAAGAAATTAAATGTTGGCATAAAAATGTAAAATTTATGTTTTGTCAAGGTGAAGCATTTTGCTTGAGTCAATACAAAGTAAAGCAAGAAAACCTTTCAGTGTTCCTTTAGAGGATTTAAAAAAAATAGAAGCATCTGGAGAATTTTAGAGAATAGGAAAAGATTTAGCTTGTATTCTGATTTTGAAATGTTAAAAATCCTTTCACAAAATGGATTTTCTATTCTCTGCACAGTTCTACTTAAGAGCCTTCTTTGTTGTGAAATGAAGCTTTCCTTAGCTTTTGTGTGAAATTAAGTCATAGTCTTCTTTCTAGCTTCTAACCTATAAAAAAAATAAACCAGTATTCATATTAAATAATAAGCTTATTTACAGAATCAGCAGATAAGGTCAGCACTGAAATGGGCACAAAGGTTAAGTAAATTGGCACAGCAGGGTTGGATGGCTTGCTTTGTTGCTGTATGTCATCTTTTCTGTATGTAAATAGGTTGCTGGAATTGCTAGAGATAATTTCTTGGTGTTTTTCAATGAAAGCTTTTGGTCTGAATATTTCTTGTTGTCTCTGACTCTTGCTCATTTTCGTTATGCAATACTATCTGTTTATTTTGACTTGCTATTAGAACAAATTGTCTCTCATGGGTCAGAATCAAAGGAGAGATAGCAAGGGTGACACTGAGGTGGGAGTGGGTTACAAGACACCCACTCAATGTAAGGAAATAGATGAAGCTTTCCTTAAACAAGTCAAAGATACGTCTGGATTGTAGACATATCCTTCTATGCTTCTTATGGAGAACTTTAACCTCCCTAATATCTGCTGAAAAGCCAACCCTGTGGGACATTATCAGTCAAGGGTTTTTGGAGGGTGTGAGGAATAGCATCTTGATATAGATACTGGATGGACCAACAGGAGTGACAACAGAACAAGACTGGCTATTCCCTAACAAGGAAATGCTGTTTAGGGATGGGGTAATCAATGGCAACCTTGGCTGTAGAAGACACAAAATAATAGTGTTCAGGATCTGTAAAGGAGTGGGTGAGAAAAGCAGCAGAATGAAGACCAGGGCTTCACAAAAGAAGTCTTCACCTAATTCTGGTATTGCCTCTGAGGAAGCTCTGAAGACAAGGTAGCTCTGGAAAGCTGGCCAGATTTTAATGACAGCATCCTCCAGGCATAAGAACTGTCTTTCCTGAAACTCAAGAAAATGCATAGATATACTGGAGAACCAGCTTTGCTAAACAGGAAATTCATGACAGAGATCCAAAGGAAAAAGTAGTGTATAGGAATCAAAGAAGAATAACGCTCTTCTCCTTTCTTATACTGAAACCTACTTTGGCATCATAAGATTTAGAACCCTAAAAGCCTATCTGAAGTATCAACAAGCGCATCTCCTGGATGAATGACCCTGTTTTCCAGCTCACAACAGCTTCCCTAATGGATCACTGTGATAGAGCAAACATGCATCAGTAGTTAGTAGTGTCCTTCCCATGAGAAGGTGCTCTCCAACAATGTGGAGTTAATAGCAGATGTATAAAACAGCATTAAAGCCAGACTACTCTCTTTTCCTTTTTTAAAACAAATACTCATTGTTGATGTTCCACTTTTAACTTTGGATTGCAGACAGGCTGCAACAGAGACAGGCTATCAAGGAAAATTTTGCAAGGAATATTGCCCAGACATTTAGAAATGGTGATAGGAAAATCTAGAACCAGCGCCTGCAAGGAATGCCAAAAGCTACAAGAAAAGTTCCTACAGATGCCTTAGTGGTAAAAGATTGAACAAGGAAATGTGGGCCTGCTGCTGAATAGGTTGAATGATTTAATGTTTTATTTGTTTTAGCATAAACAGATAAGGCAGAAGTACTCAGTGTTCAGTCTTCACCAGGAAATACCCCAGGTCCTTGAGCTTAGTAAAGGGATTCAGGGGACAGAGGAACTAACAGCAGTTAATAATGTTGGAATCAAGGGTTAACTGAGAGAATCTGATCTGTGATAGTTCATGGTATTCAACAGACTGCATCTGTGGGTTTTGAGAGGGCTGGATGATATGCCTGTAAGCCCTCTCTGCTAGTTTTGAAAGATCATAGGGACTGAGGAAGATCTCTGATGAATAGAGAAAGGCAAATATTATGCCATTCGTGAAAAAAGTCTGAAAGCATGATTCAGGGAACTACTGATTGATCAGCTTCACTTTGGTCCCTGGAAAATCATGGATTGAGCCTCTTGGATGATGTTTCCGAAGATGTACTGGTTTTGTGTGGCAATGTATTGGGGAGTAAGGGGTGGCCTCTTTTGAGAAGACAGCAGGCACTGTCCCTGTTGGACAGAGCCAGCGCCATCCAGCTCCAAAAGAGACTGCCCAAAGCTGAGCCTATCAGTGGCACTGGTGACATGTCTGTGATAGCATATGTAAGAAAGGGTAAAAAACACTGCACGAGATACAAGTTAAAGGAGCTACTGTTTTATCCTTCTGCTCATTTTATCCTGACTACACAAGCTGAGATTGTTCTCTGCCTTTATACAGAGTGTGTCTTGGCCTGTGAGAAAATTCCTCTGATTATAACACCGATAGAGTTAAAATAATCTCTGTTACACCGAGGAAAGAGCTGCTATATAGTTTAAAAGGAAATTTTGGGTACAACAGTCTGAAAGCTCAGACATGGACTTGCTCTGTTTAATCTAAAGAAAACAGAAGAAGAAAGTGCAGTGATAATGCTGCAGTGATATAAGTGGCATATTAGTCTCGCCAGCATTATGTTGCACAGTCAGATGTTAGCCCATGATATTGTTATTAGCCTGGTGTTCTGCATTCCCAAGCTGGGTAAAACTGTTGACTTCTGGAATGCTTCCAGCGATCCACTGAAAGGGATCTTAGGAAACAAGCTAATATGAGATATTTTAATGGCCTGAAATATTCCAAAAACCCCACTCAGCCTCAGCTGTAACAAAACCAAAAAAATGCGACATGGTCTTACAGCTGTAATAGTCTTGTACAGACTTTGTAATTCAAAATATCAAGGATATGCAAAATATTTGTGGCAGGTACATCAGGGGTCCTGTTCTTTTTCAGCACAGAGCAAGTTCCTCTTTTTCTTGTAGCAGAGCATTGTCACATCCTTTGATGAGGCTTACTGAATTTTTCTGGTCTTTGCTAGCTCTATATGCAGAATGTTAATCATTGTACCCAACATTAAACCCTGTTCTGATAAGGAATAACACTGAAAATCCAAGTTACAAGCTAAGTAGCTCTAGGTATTTCTTACAGCATAAATATGTCTGATATTAATCCGATTTCAGTAATAATCTTTGCTCCAATTGTGATATTTTTCATTTATTCTTTGCCACAGAAAATGATATAATATTTCAATTTCTAGACATCATTAATACAAGGAAGATTTACCTTGCAGAACAAAGGAAGTGAAAAACAGACATGATCAGCCATAAAATGAAAGTTAAATTTTTTGATTAACCACTGCATATAATGTTTTACATTTTTCCCCAGTACTTGAAGTTAGCTAAAAATGTATATTAAAAAAACCCAACAAAACAAACCAAAAAAGGTATTGCATGCACTATCCTTGTGAAAATAAACAAGGAAGTGCTGAAAGCATATCATATGTGGTATCAAGTATCATGTTTTAAAAGCAGTAATTTCTATGGCCCCCAGCACAGTAATACTGGCTGTTAATCCTCAGGAATGCCTGGCTGTGTGTTGATGAGAGTGTAATAGTTTAATCATCTCTCAGTGTTAGGAGTTCATGTTGTAGTTTCACAGATCATGAAATGTGTCTGTTTAAGATACGAGCACATTATCTTTTCTTCTATTTTGCAGAAGGCATTATGTAACCATGTTCATTTTATCTCTGTCTCTGTTTTACCTGTATTATGGTTCTCATTAGCATGATCATACAGGGCACAGGGATAGTCAAAGATGATGTTTATTACAGAGAGAAAAAGAAGAATTTTCCTATTCGAAATGCTTTTGCATTGCACATTAAGGAGTATAAACCCTCCTTATCACTTCTAAACACTGCATCCGATTAGTTGTTAGCTGTAGAGCTTATCGTCATTGTGCAAAGGACAGCAAATTGACAATATTTCTTTAAAAAGTTATTACAGCAATATGAAAACTAAAAAAGCATCATCTGAGTATATTCTCTCCTCAGAGATTTCAGTTTATTTTTGGCTTAATGAAACTGAGTTTAAGTAGATATACCAGTGTCACAGAAGAACAGAAAGGAAATGAGAAGTGAACAATTAAAACAGGTAGTAATGAATGCGGCTTACGGATCTGATGCTCCTACGGTGTATAAGTATACTCCTCTGCAGTTAACCTTATTTCCTTTCTTTCCTTTTTTTTTTTTTTTTTCCTTTTCCTTACTACCAGTTTGCCAGTTTGTTAAATTTGTAAATGCACTCTTTAGGCTTGGAAGACTTTATCAAGCCAATGGGTCTGCGCCCCCTTTAGACAGGCCAGACATAGCCTTCTCTCATAGCATCTGTGCAAGCCTTGAAGAAAGCGAGGACTCATAAGTGCAGTGTGAGAAGACAAAGATATAATTGTCACTTGGGAAGGGGAAACAAGGACCAGTTTTCCCCAGACTGCAGTGAGGCTCATGGGGATACTTATTAATCAATTTATTAAATACTTCTATTATTTTCAATTGTTAAGCTACAAACCCAGAAACAGATACTTATTCTTTTTGGACAGAGGATAAAAACCAACTTCTTAGACAAAATTAGAGAAGGGAAAAAGTGAAATATAAGATGGTCTGAATACTTGATTAAATAAACAGTTCCTTTCCCCAATTCCTTAACTTATACCAGGGACAGCAGAGGGCAGCAGTGCAGTCCTCAAGGAGAGAATAGTGTAGTGGACAACTTCCTTTTCCCAAAAACGAAGGCATGAGGAGAAAATAAGTAACACATTTCCAAGGAACTCATAGATGATGTTTTAAAACCACTTTATTAAATATAAAAATAATCATCTTTGACCCTTGCTTTTCATTTTTTACATTCCAAAAGACCTTTCAATGCCTTTTGTCTTCTGATGAATATTCATCCATCACAGGAAATACTATGCCAAAATTAGCTGTTCTATTTCATGACTTCTTGTCTTTCAGGATATGGATGAGGGTCATTCTAGCTTATTTAGAAAAGATCTTTCTTCTCCACCCAGAAAACATTTTCCTCAATCAACCCTCTCCCATGAGCAAACCCAAATTATAGCAATGTTAAATACTATGATTAGCTCTACTTGTAAGAGCGAGGCTACTTCAGTCAGTTGGATCACTTCATTCACATAGTCTGCTGAAGTGTAAACCACCCAAAAAGAGCATCTGACGGGGTGAAAGCCAAACTGTGGGATAAGCGACTGCAGGAGCAAGCTGAAGAAAGAACTGATTGGGAAGGGTAGGAGAATAACAGAAGGCAGGAGGACAGACAGGAAAATGTACTGATATATGGAAACAAGAAAGAAAGGCGATAAATATCTGCATTCAAGTATGCTACTAATTTTCTCATTTTCCCCCAGTAATCAAAACCCTTTTAAATGGAATTTCATTTAGGTTCAAAACTTACAAATAAACTTGTAAATTATCCTACTTAGGCAAATAGACTCAATGATTAAGAAGATTCTATTTATAGGATTCAGTCTATGCAACTTATGTGGACGGAGCTGCCAGAACAAATCACAAAGCATAGTGTGTTCACAATAACAGTGATCTTGTGATTTAGGAGCTCCTTTTTATCACTTTAGAGGTGAGGAAGTCAGTCAAAAAGAAGTTATAGCAGATACTTTTTAAGTGTCAAAGTACCTTAAAATGTTTTGAAATACGCCATTTCAGTTCTAAATACTTTTGAAATCCTGGTCCTTAATGGCTGTTTCAGGTGAAATAACATGCCTTAAAGGGAGCTGGCCTGTAAAATCACATTTGCTTGGTTTTTCTAAGTATTAGAATGTACTCCTTCTAAGACAGTTTTTTATCTCCTCCAAATAAGTCAATATATGTTGATTTTTAAATGCCTATTTATTTTCAGATTCTAGATTTGAAGGTAAGAAACTGATTTTTACTTAATCTTCATATTACTCAGGTAAAGAAATATTGACAGTGCTTGTATTTGTTTTACCATCAATTTAAAAATTATCTAAATATTGTCTTTTGCTGGTTTTATTCTAATATTACCACTAAAAATGTAGTTACCTATATTTACTTTGAAAGAGTTAAAATATTAAATTCTAAAATTACAAAAGTTCAAAATTAAAAAAAATAGTTCAAGAAAAAACAAATCAGAAGTTAACTTTAGATGCAATAATAGCCATAGCTACATAACTACTTTTTTTTTTTTTAGATGAATTCAAATTATTTATGAAAAGGCTGCCCATGAATTATTTCCTGAACACATCTACTGTAATGCATTTGTGGACAATGGATTCTAACTTTCAACGTCGCTATGAACAACTAGAAAACAGCATGAAGCAACTCTTCCTCAAGGCACAGAAAACTGTTCACAAACTCTTTGGCCTTAGTAAGAGATGCCACAAACAGCCACTCATCCGCATGCCAAGGCAGAGGTAAGAACGCTTATGAAAACCTTAGAAACTCAAACTGCTGTTTTGATACTAAAATCTCCTTAAGGATATAGATATGGGAATGTGTGTAGCATACGGAACATTCGCTGTATGCAATCTTTATATTTGTAGGAGTTGAACCTTCCCAGATTTCAGTATCGCTCCATTCATGTTTTCCTAAATATGGTTGGAAAGGTCAAAATAAAATCTGATTTGTATATGACTGTCTTGTGTGAGACAGCTTTAAAATAACTCCAGCATACAGATTCATCCTATTTGGTCTGCCTCTGTATTACAGAACCATGTTTTCAGTGAAAGATGGCCAATTGTCTGCCAAATAATTGCATACTGAATACCGAATACCTATTCTGAAACAAACACAGCTATTTTGAGAACTTTACAGTTCATATACAGTATATACTATATATTGTTGATTTCTTGTCTCATTTGTCAGATATGAATGCAATTTGAAATGACACATCAGGAAGAAAATAGTCCTTTCTAGAAAAAAAAAAAAGATTCTGAAAGATAGCTAGTCCAATCTATATTAACATAAAGTGATTATAGTTGATTGCTGGTTGAAAATTGCTTTATTGAAATTAGTGGAATGACATTCAAATAAATTTGAAATGAATGAGCTTTTAAGAAAGTTATTTTTCTGACCACAAGCATTGTGGGCCTAGTCAGTGAATCCTGCATTTAGCATGTACTTCTGTCAATTTATCAATTTATCTATTTTTTATCTATATTTTATCTATATCTGGAACTGCAAAGAGTACTTTACTCTCCTCTGCTTTCAGCTCTCCTTTTGCAAGCTAAGGCTCCATCCAATTCTTCTTTGCCTTTTGGTGGCACTTAGCGAAACCTTCCACTTTCCTTTCAGAAGGAGACAGCTGTTATGGCTCTTGTGCCCTCTTTTTTCTACGTGTCATGCTTTGTTTTGTGATCTGCTAGTTGAAAAGAAAAATGCATTTTTCACTTGGGTTGTCATTTCATAATTAGAAAACACTCCACTAAGAAAAATTGTATAGTCACTGCAGTACTTCAAAATTTTGTCCTGTGTTTCTCTTACATGACTTAAATGAGCATTCTAATAGAGATGATTGAACATGAAAGACCTCAGGAGGAACTGAGTTTTTTAAAAGCACAAGAAACACAATCCAAACTAACTTTTTTTTTTTCCCCTACCAACATTTAGTATAATCAGATCTTCCAAAATAACCACTATAAGATTTTGGGACAATCTTTGGTTGCTATCAGAAGTGCCAATGATAGAATACAAATGAATAGAGGTATAAAAAGCAAACATGAGTTAGAATTATAGAATCATAGAATAGTTAGGGTTGGAAAGGACCTTAAGATCATCTAGTTCCAACCCCCCAGCCATGGGCAGGGACACCTCACACTAAACTGTCCCACCTAAGGCTTTGTCCAACCTGGCCTTGAACACTGCCACGGATGGAGCATTCACAACCTCCCTGGGCAACCTATTCTAGTGCCTAACCACCCACACAGGAAAGAACTCCCTCATTATATCCAATCTAAACTTCCCCTGTTTAAGTTTGAACCCATTACCCCTTGTCCTGTCACTACAGTCCCTGATGAAGAGTCCCTCCCCAGCATCCTTATAAGCCCCCTTCAGATACTGGAAGGCTGCTATGAGGTCCCCACGCAGCCTTCTCCTCTCCAGGCTGAACAGCCCCAACTTTCTCAGCCTATCTTCCTTCATACAGGAGGTGCTCCAGTCCCCTGATCATCCTCATGGCCCTCCTCTGGACTTGTTCCAGCAGTTCCATGTGCTTTTTATGTTAAGGACACCAGAACTGCACACAGTACTGCAAGTGAGGTCTCATGAGAGCAGAGTAGAGGAGCAGGATCACCTCCTTTGACCTGCTGGTCACGCTTCTTTTGATGCAGCCCAGGATACGGTTGGCTTTCTGGGCTGCGAACGCACACTGCTGGCTCATGTTCATTTTCTCATCGACCAATATGCCCAAATCCTTCTCCGCAGGACTGCTCTGAATTTCTTCTCTGCCCAACCTGTAGCTGTGCCTGGGATTGCTCCCACCCAGGTGTAGGACCTTGCACTTGTCGTGGTTGAACTTCATAAGGTTGGCATCAGCCCACCTCACAAGCGTGTCAAGGTCCCTCTGGATGGCATCCCTTCCCTCCAGCGTATCAACCGGACCACACAGCTTGGTGTCATCGGCAAACTTGCTGAGGGCGCACACAATCTCACTGTCCATGTCAGCGACGAAGATGTTAAACAAGACCGGTCCCAACACCGATCCCTGAGGGACACCACTCATTTCTGGTCTCCAGCCGAATATTGAGCCATTGATCACAACTCTTTGCATGCAGCCATCCAGACAGTTCTTTATCCACCGAGTGGTCCATCCGTCAAATTGATATCTCTCCAATTTACAGACGAGGATGTTGTGTGGGACAGTGTCGATTGCTTTGCACAAGTCCAGGTAGATGACATCAACTGCTCTACCCCTGTCCATCAGTTCTGTAGCCCCATCATAGAACGCTACCAAATTGGTCAGGCAGGATTTCCCCTTAGTGAAGCCATGCTGGCTGTCACCAAGCACCTTGTTGTTTTTCATGTGCCTTCCCATGCTTTCCAGGAGAATGTGCTCCAAGATTTTGCCAGGCACAGAGGTGAGACTGACTGGTCTGTAATTCCCTGGGTCTTCCATTTTCCCTTTCTTGAAAATGGGGGGTTATATTTCCCTTTTTCTAGTTGTTGGGAACTTCACCTGACTGCCATGATTTTCCAAATATGATGGCCAGTGGCTTAGCAACTTCATTTGTCAGCTCCTTCAGGACCCGCAGATGGATTTTATCGGGTCCCATGGACTTGTGCACGTTCAGATTTTTAATATGGTCTCGAACAAGATCCTCTCCTACAGTGGGTCTAGGGTCATCATTCTCACAGTCCCTGCGTCTACCTTCCAAGACTTGGGTGTTGTGGTCACAGCCTTTGCCAGTGAAGACTGAGGCAAAGAAGTCATTCAGAACCTCAGCCTTCTCCAAATCCAGGGTAGCCAGTTCTCCTGAGAGCTTCCTCAGGAGGCCTACATTGTCCCTAGTCTGTTTTTTATTTGCTACATACCTGTAGAATCCCTTCCTGTTATCCTTAACATCCCTAGCCAAGTTTAATTCTAACTGGGCCTTATCTTTCCTAAACTGGTCCCTAGCTTCCCGGACAACATCCTTGTACTCTTCCCAGGCTGCCTGTCCTTGCTTCCACTTTTTATAAGCCTCTTTTTTCATTCAGGTCCAGAAAATGGCCACAAAAATGACCAAAGGACGGTGAAACCTGCCGTATGAAGAAAGGCTGACAGAACAGGGTTTGTTCAGCCTACAGAAAAGAAGGTTTAGGGAAGACCTTACCACTACGTTCCTTTTTACAAGGAGTCACGTGGAAAAGATGGGGGATAATGGGTACAGGTTACTCCCTGGAAGGACGTGAGTTAAAATTTTCACAATGAGAACAAGCAGCCATTGGAATAATCTCTCCAAGGAAATGTTGGAACTTTGTACAATTTTAAGATAGGCTGGACAGAGTACTGTCTAGACTGTGCTTTTGCCAGGAAAGGTTGGACCTGATGACCCTTCAACCTGGTATTCTATGATGTTATCATTTTATGATAATATGTTTTACTAGCAAGGAGTTTGCCTGTTTTACAGGGAGCTGTACTAAACTTTCATAACAGCTTGATTTTGCAATACATCTCTAATTTAGTAATCTCATGACTTAGTTTTAAGGTAAATATGTCCCATTTTAGTGACTGCCCTAAATTTTTTTCTAGTCACTACAGAGAGAGATTGGACTTGTAATGACATAATGATGATCAACAGATGGCTCAAAGATCAGTGCTAAAGGCAGGTTTGGGAATACTTAGCCCGTAGAATGCATTTGCTGAAAGAGAACATTTTCAAGGGCTGGATTACATCTGACCATATAGATAAATTTTCTTCTTACATCAAGGTTTTTACAGCTAATAAGAAGAGCTTTAAACTGAGAAGTGAGGGGAAAGTTCAACAGATACTGTTTTCATTTCTAAACCTGCTTAAAAAAAAATAAAATCTGGTAGATATAGGAATGGATACAGGAAAGGAATCTCAGTGGTGATGAGACATAGTAAGAAGAAAGGAAACACAAGCACTGATAGAATAATATCCAGGTACTTCTCATGATAACAGTATACCTAATCCAAACAAGGTACTGAATTTTCTGGTACTGAACTGCGAACAGGTAAGCCTGAAATAAGTAGTGGAGAATACCTGAGTAACGCAATGAAGAAACACGAATTATTGCTCAGGCTGTAAAACCAGACATTTCAGCAGAAAGTGAATGGAATAAGATAACCAACATCAAGTACTAAAATTATGTTTAAGGGAAGATGAAAATAAAAGAAAAATCACAGATTTGTGTGTTAATGATATTCTAGGTGCCAAAGAAACGAGAAGGGGGAATTGGAACAAAATGTAACCCTTTCCAAAGGCTTTCCAAACAGCTCCTTCAGATCAGTGTTTGAGCTCTGATATTGATAGCTAAGGGCAAATTTTATTATGGAAAGAGAAATTAGACTGAGTTAATGGAGATATAAATACTATTTTAAATTGTATTTTATGGACACTTGTCTTTTCAGATACAGATTAAAGAGCCAATACTTCAGTTTTTACTAAAGGTCATGATGCTGGCAGTCAGTAAAAACAAAGTAGTTGTGCTAATGTTTAATTTTATATTGTATTTCACAAGGCAGTAGAAGGTATATACAAAGGATTTGTAAAGGAATATGTTGAAAGTGACAGCTGGTTTTCTCTTTCATGAAGTTGGGAGGTTTGTCCTTAAAGTTTAATGTAATTCATTAAAACTTTCTGTAAGACTGAGTTTTATAGGGATTTAACTATGTAGTATGCCAGAAATAATTTTCACACTTGAAGGAGCTCCTACATATGGTCAAGGTTATAAATAATTAACAAAAATACCTGTCTCTTTTCTCTGGACTCAAAATTCTGTTACTGAATATGAAACCAATTGTCGCTTGATTGTTTTTAAATGAGATTCAGTTAATCAGTTAGAGAGAATTGTTTGCAATTTCTTCCATATTTCTCAAAGAACTAAGCCACTTAATAATAATAAAGTAAAATTACTTTTATATTTTTATTTTCTATTCCTTGAACCAAAATACCATTGAATCCTCTCCTAACATCATTGTTCATAGTAGAAAAGAGTCAATTGGCATGTGAGTTAAAGAAACTACATTCCCGTGTCTCGTTTTAAACACAGCTTATATTCTTCAGCTAGAATAATGTATAAATAGTTTGCTTTCAGTCTGCACTAGTGGTCAGAACAATGTCTTATTTACTGCAGCACTTTTCTATACACTGCGGATGGGAACAGTATTACTATTTTTATTTTATTCTGTTCATTGCAAATCTTTTCAAGTTCCAGATGTTCTTTCCAGATTTTAAGGTTTCTTTCATTAACATGAAACAAACCATTGTTCCTTTTCCTGAAAATCAAATCATGCCAAGAAACATCAAAATCTGTAGATTTCCATTCTAAACTGTTATAGTACTGCTGAGTATAAAGTTTAAAAATAATCTGAATTTTAAAATTAAACCTGAATTAATCAATACATTTTCTGTATTCAGTGAAGTTTTTACTGGTTGAGTTCAAAGAAAAATACTGACTGAAAATTCAAAATCAACAAGGAGTGCAGAAACTGCTATGGCAATAATCTGTTCCCAGGTTGTATATTGGGGAGGAACGATAAAGCATTCAATTTCAAGAGATAAAGAGAAAATCAAGAGAAAAAAAAGCAGTCTGAGAAAGAAGCTTGATTGACTGTGGAGTAAGCTACCAAGTGAGCTGCTGCCTCCATGAATTAATTTGAGGCTCTGCAGCTTCAAAAAATTCAAATTATTATTACTAATATGTTCCCACTGCATTGACACATCAGCCTTAAAAACTTGCAGTATCATATACCCCATTCATTGTGTTTGCTTGGCCAGAGCCCACTGCATGCAGCAATTGTTACTCCACTAGATGGCCAGCTCTTGCTGCAGTTTTTATATAGGAAGGTTAATGAAAAACTGCTGGTGCCGCAATACATTTTGCTCTGCAGGCATATATAGGTGTTGAAAAATGTATACAGGAGGGTTGTTGAAATGGTTCTAGAAGCACAAGATATTTTGCTTTATAGGAATTGGGGTGTAAAGCCATATACCTGCTGTACCTCACCATGCATATTTCTGTAGTAGGACCATAAGGTGTAAGGAACAATTGTTGATCTTTGGAAGCAGTTTGTGTATGGTATCTGTGGTCTAGTATATCTACTTTGAGTGAAAGACTGACATAGTCATTAAGTTAGTCCACGTTCTTGATTCCGGCAACCTCTTCCTCAAACGAAGTGAAAAAGCGATCTTCTATTCCAGGCAGCAAAGGGCAGTCTTTCTCACAGTTTAGACTGAGCATTGTGACTCTCACCTGCTCTGAAAGATGATACCTCTGTGTTCTTTATTTCATGTTAAGATCACTTTTGGATTGAGTCTTCTAATTTTTCAAAGACAAAATAAGTACAGGGAATAAAGAAATACTGATTTTACTGAATACAGGTGTCCATATAGAACACTGTAGCTCACACATGGCAGTGGGAAGAGGTAAAGCAGCAAGCAATGTTGTGGTTATAAATTTGACATTGTGTTCTGGAAAGTGAAATTTGTTCTTGTTTCTGTTTTGGCTAACTCAACAGTAAGATTTTTTTTCAAACATAATGGTTATATGCTTAGAAGCTGAAAATCACAGAAACAGAAGACGTGATCCTACCCATGAATTGCTGAGAGTGAAACACCTGACATGAACTTGAGCTGAAGATAAGCTGGCAATTTCATCCACCCAAATTATGGACCCAAAATGACAAAATTGGAATATCTATGCTTAAGAGCATAAAATAAATATAAATTGAGTTGCAGAGGAGAATTTTCACTGTCCCAAATATTTTTCTGTGAGGATGGTAATGATTTCTTGTGATAGGATTTAATACCCAAACACTACTGAAAAACATTGAAGACAGGGAAAAGCTTTCATTTCTTAATTTGGAATTGCCAGGTTAGCACCTGTTTTCATTCTTTTCTGTGTCATTCAAATTACTTCCTTGGCTAATGTTATCCAATTGAGTGAATGCACCCAGCACAGTGCGTTGCTGCTTGTATGAATCTTATTTGTATCACTTCATAATGAAAAAGCATCACTTGAGGTCAAATTTAAACAGCACAATTTGTGACTTAATGAAGACATAAACAAAAATATTAAAATGAGAAAAGTAATTTAAAGGTAACAATAAATTACCTTTGGAAAAAATAAAATGGAAAAAAATTCTATCTTCCTTGGCATAATAACAAAACAAAAGTCTGGTGCAACAAACTGCAACTGAAGATTATGAGCAACTCAGGTAAATAAAAATTTTAATCTTAAAAGACTGAGGTACAACACTTGTACACAAAATCGTGCAATCTTAAATAAAATGCCAGTGTTTGAATTTTTAAAAAGATTGGATATTTAATATTGCCATGTAATTTAGAGTGAAGGTGTTGGTTATACTGCTAGTCTAGCCACTTTTTTAAAGGTTCTTATTCTGGTAACGAAAGATGAAGGCAAATACAGAAAAAACTACTTAATAACTTTAAAAACATGTTTTAATTGACATATAGAAATCCATCTTTCTGTAAGGAAACCCGTTCTCAGCAGCCTTATGTTTGAACAATGTCCTTGTCTTCACAAAGGATTTTCTTTTAAAAAAAATACTCTGGAGATAATGTATACCTAGAAGATGTTCATTACCAGAGGCAGTGAATGGCTGCGTCACTCAGAAAAGTTGTTCTTTAATTTCCCACAGGATGCACCACAGTCAGGAGGAAGAGCCATGAATTTGCTTTTTCCTGCTTTTCTCTTCTTTCAGAATTTCACAGAGAAAAAGAATTCACATCTTCTAGGAGGACAACAGGGCCTGAATACTGTAAAAACATTTCAGAGAAGGGACTTGTATCTTAGTCTTCTCTTCAGTCCATATACAGGAAAAAAGATTTAAGATATCTCACTTTTTTATAGTATCTGTCCATCAGAATATTGGTGCCTTGAAACCTGTTTTCTTTAGAATGCTTCAGAATGAAATACTCCAAAAAAGGTAGTTTAGATAAATCCCATGCCCTCAGGATGTTACACAGAATTGGTTTCTTACAACTCACAGTTGGTTATCAGCTGATTTAGATTGCTTTGCTATAATTGAATAATGAGCACTAAATTAGTAAGCCATAAAAACTTCCACCAAGGAAGCCACTAAGTTCAATACATGGAAGTTTCACAGTACACCTCAAAGATAATTTTTTTCTTATCAAAGCACATCTGTGGCATTGGATGCAAGGGAAAAAATCTATACATCGCTTGGCAGACTGCTAGAATGAAAGTGAATAGTGAGTTTAGGTGAAGACTGTGTTATGGAAAGACAGCATAAACCACCAAAAGCTCAGCTGAATGGACTGTGTCTAATGTATACGATACTTCCAAACAAGCAATATTCTGTCTGGTTTTAGAACATCTTATTTTAAAACAGTACAAGGTATCATAGAGATGTTTCTAAAAAAAAAAAAAAAAAAATAAAGAAAATTACAAGAAAAATCAAAGAAAAATATACTTGGATTGCACGTTATTTTGTGTTATAAAAAAGTACCAGAAAATGTCTTGATCTGCTTCAATTAAGATATTGCATGTGTGAGTTAAAAATGAATTTGCAAGTTTCAATGTAAAGAAATGCCTCTCTAGCATAAACTTCGATTTGATCTGGCATGCCAGGTGCATATCTGAAAGTTGCATGCCATAGAAAAGGAAGCAGATAAGATGAAAGTATGTGAGATAAAAGGAAGGTCATTTTGGCAGTGGTTGCTCTACTAAACTGAGTAATAAGCCTGCATCTTTCCTCCAAGGAAATAAAATGATCCGCTTTGAGGTGACACCTTTAATTGGACTGGGGATTAGAGCTATTTAAAACTAGCGTGACAGACATAAAAATATGATATGCTGGCCTGCAAATAATAGGCCTGGTAACAATGACAAGCTAAGATAAACTCTTGTGTATATCTGTGTTTTCACACATATTTTTAATAGCTGCATATACATAGGGTAGAATGCTCTTAGCATCTGTCCTTGTAATATGTTTTCTCTCAAGGAGATTTGGTTTCCTAATGTTGCAGCAATTTATTACATACTCCTAAGAGACTGTTGTTGATTACATGCTATACATGAAATTTTTTCCAGCCTCCCCACAACTCTACATTTGATTATTTTTTTTATGAACAGCAACACTGGAACGAAGTAATTTCACCATATCATGAGGTGCTGTGAAACTAGCAGACAGGTTATATTGATGTCACAGGGCAGGAGTATGCCTGCTGCCATGCTCTGGAAGTACCATATGTGCAATATATAGAATGAAATCACATCTTCAACGTAACGTTTCATCTAAAACGTAACAATGTTATGTCCTTTTAAAGTATGTACTACTTATCAGTGCAACTGTACCCTAATAGCAGTGCTTTAACAATCCTATTTCACATTTTGAAACATGATGCAAACTGTTAAAAAAAAAAAAATTGTCTAACAGGAATCATCTGATATGAAAGGAGTTATACCAATACAGTATTCTATTATATTAATTTAATATTGCAGGATGTTGCATTACACCTTGCTCTGACACTTGCAAGACTAAAATCTGATTACTCAGTCGCTAACTATTATTGGAGTACTGTTGCACTGGAAAACAGTGTATACTTTAAAAGGACAAAACATTGGCATGAGATGCAACTTCATTCCACATATTGCACATATATACTATATAATACTGCTGCATATTCAGGAAACACTGCAAAGGAGACAGTATTGAGAAGTGCAACAGCAGAAGGTAACTCAACTAAATAATTTCACTCAAGAAGAATGACTACCTTAGAGTCCATCTCTTTCTTGTGGGTTCTCTTATAAGAGTAACAAGGTGATAAAAACAGAAAAAAAATATTCCTTTGGAAGATCAATTTCCTCTACACAATCTAGTTCTGAAAAGTGGAAATTTGGGCTCAATTTCCTCTTCTCCTACATGAAATAGTACAGAATCACAGAATCACAGAATCCCAAGGGTTGGAAGGGACCTAAAAAGATCATCTAGTCCAACCCCCCTGCAAGAGCAGGGTAACCTACAGTACATCACACAGGAACTTGTCCAGGCGGGCCTTGAATATCTCCAGTGTAGGAGACTCCACAACCCCCCTGGGCAACCTGTTCCAGTGCTCTGTCACTCTTACAGTAAAGAAGTTCTTCCTGATGTTAACGTGGAACTTCCTATGTTCCAGTTTACACCCATTGCCCCTTGTCCTATCACTGGATATCACTGAAAAAAGCCTAGCTCCATCATCCTGACACCTACCCTTTACATATTTGTAAACATTGATGAGGTCACCCCTCAGTCTCCTCTTTTGCAAGCTAAAGAGACCCAGCTCCCTCAGCCTCTCCTCATAAGGGAGATGTTCCACTCCCTTAATCATCTTTGTGGCTCTGCGCTGGACTCCTTCAAGCAATTCCCTGTCCTTCTTGAACAGAGGGGCCCAGAACTGGACGCAGTATTCCAGATGCGGCCTCACCAAGGCTGAGTAGAGGGGGAGGAGAACCTCTCTTGACCTACTAACCACTCCCTTTCTAATGCACCCTAAGATGCCATTTGCCTTCTTGGCCACAAGAGCACATTGCTGGCTCATGGTCATCCTCCTATCCACCAGGACCCCCAGGTCCCTTTCCCCTTCACTACTTTCCAGCAGGTCAACCCCCAACCTGTACTGGTACATGGGGTTGTTCTTCCCCAGATGCAAGACTCTACACTTGCCCTTGTTAAATTTCATCAAGTTTCTCCCCGCCCAACTCTCCAGCCTGTCCAGGTCTCGCTGAATGGCAGCACAGTCCTCTGGTGTGTCAGCCACTCCTCCCAGTTTTGTGTCATCAGCAAACTTGCTGATGGTGCACTCAGTTCCCTCATCCAGGTCATTGATGAAAATATTAAACAGCACCGGTCCCAGCACCGACCCCTGGGGAACTCCACTAGTCACAGACCTCCAGCTAGATTCTGCGCCATTGACCACAACTCTCTGCCTTCTTCCTTTCAACCAGTTCTCGATCCACCTCACTACTTGATCGTCAAGCCCACACTTCCTTAGCTTATCTATGAGGATACTGTGGGAGACAGTATCAAATGCCTTACTGAAATCAAGAAAAACTACATCTACCGCTCTACCATCATCCCTCCACCTAGAAGATATTTTTTTTTCTTTAGATCTGGTAACCTTCATTTCTCTACAAATTTCCTCTGTCCCTTCCACCTTCCAAAACCCCTCATTATTTCCAACACAGATGTCCAAACTCCTTTTTTTTTTTTTTTTCCCCAGGAAAATTTTGTAATGAATTTGGTGTTATGAGTACTGGAACCTAAAAATTTGAAAGCAATAAAACACAAGTAGCTTAAAATAGCATTTTATTTTAAATAACCATGTGGTATCAAAATAGAAAAGCCCACATTAAGAAAAAGCTGCAGTAGGATTTTGACTGTTAAAATACAGCATTGAACACATTCAGTTCCCAGTGCAGATTTACAATACTAAGGGGCTTGCTTTTGGCCTTTTGGTTTTACTGTGACCAAACTGCTGTAATGGACCTTCCCTCGGGCCAAATTTATAGATATCTTAGTCATATGTCCACATGAATCTCTTGTAGAAGCAACATCAGAGCCAAAACTGCGGTGACTCACAAGGCTTGCAAGCCTACACTTTAAAATAATTAACTTGACACGTGGATAGATCCTGGCACACATTTCTGAGCTTGGCATCTTCTGTTTGCTCCTAGCCTGATCTGTCTTTGTTGTCATGACATGTGACATGATAGCCGTCATGTGACAAGATACTTCAAGCATCATGATAATGTACACCACAAATGCATCTGGAGGTCAGACAAGGACACTACAATGAGATATTGCATCTTGGAGCACCCAGGGCTTCAGGCTACCCCCAAATCCAGAAAGTTGCAATATCTTCCAGATTTCAGCTATATCATAAAAGCATATTTGAACATTGATTTTTCTGATGCAGAAGAGTCTAAAATGTACCATAAGGACATATCTTTAATCATCTATGAGCTATAAGGAAAACAGAAGAAAACTAAGAATGAATGATCCTTGAAAGTTAGTCCCCAGCATCAGACTTCCTCTGTGGAGTCACCAAAATCTCTGTGTCTGTGCCCACTATAGTACAACAGGGCTGACAATAGGCTGACAATATCACATCTCCCTTGCTGTCTTTTGTCTATTGTATTTCTTTGAAGCAATACACAGACTGTCTCTCAGCATGTGTTTGTACTGCACATGTCACAGTGGGGCCCCATTCTCAGCTCAGGCTGGGATGAATTGCTGTGACATAAATGTTTTTCTAGTCTGTGCTATGTAAAGTAAAAACGTATCTCTTCTGTGGAAAGCTGGTATTAATGAAAAGCACAAGAAGGCTTTGAAATGAATGCAGAATAAAAGGGAAGGTAAAGGTTGGATTTATGGGGGGTAGGAGGATATTGCTGTACATATCCATATTTCAGGCAAAACATTTCATCGCTCTGATGACTCACTTTGACAAAGAGGTTTCTGCTTGTCAGGTGATGTCTGACAGCATTTTGACAAAACCCCCCAAAACTTCTCAGGCTCTGAATCAGGAAAAATTCTGAATTAAACAAGCCAAAGAACTATGAGATATTTGACATAGAAATGGACATGTACAAGCATCTTATATTTCTCATCTGTGTTAAGTCATATGCAGTTTATCAGCTCACTCAGAAGGTGAGATACTAGCTTTCCAAGGGGACAACAAATGCCAGATATTAGCTATGATGACCAGAGACACGACCCTGAAGGTTAAAGACACATAATAGCTTTGTCTTCAGTTAAATTTGAAGATTGGATGGTTTCAGTTTTGCAGATGGTAGGTTTTCAAGCTTTTTTTTTTTTTTTTTAAAAAAAAAAGCTTTTTTAAAAAAGAGCTTTGAAAAGTACTGCATCTAAATTTTTTTGTTTTGTCTCATGTTTACTTTTTGTTACTTTAAAAGAAATCACAGAATAATAAAATCATGGAATGGTTTGGGTTGGAAGGGGCCTTAAAGATCATTTAGTTCCAACCCCCCGCCATGGGCAGGGACACATTCCAATAGACCAGGATGCTCAAAGCCCCATCCAACCTGGGCTTGAACACTGCCAGGGATAGGGCAGCCACAGCTCCTCTGGGCAACTTGTGCCAGTGCCTCACCATCCTTGTGTGGAGAATAGTGAAGAACTTTTTCCTAATGTCTAATCTAAATCCCTTCTCTGCCAGCTTAAAGCCATTCCTCCTTGTCCTGTTACTACATGCCCTTGTAAAAAGTCACTCTCTAGCTTTCTTGTAGGCCCCATAAAGTATTGGAAAATTGTTTTGAGATCTCCCCTCTGCTTCCATCAATAAATCCTTTGCTTCCAGCAATAAGTCCTTTGCTTCCAACATGCAGAATGCACAAGTCCCACTATGTCTTAAGTACTTCCAAGTTACATAGTTCTGGAAATAAATTTCCTATTTGATCAAAATGCATGGATATGATGATGAAAAGACTTATTCAGAGTTTGATATGGCTGTTTCATACCATGCCATTCTTCCATTTGCAATACAAAGAAATACCTCTCATGTATCAGCTTCTAGGTTATTCAAAGTTAGTCATTCTCTATTATTTACTGTCTGTTATGTCTTTTATAAACCCAAAATACATTAATATTGGGTGCAATATGTTCTCTATCTTTTCTTATGTTCTCTTGATAAGAGCAAAATAAATGACTAGAAAGAATACGGTGTATATTGAAAGGTAAAGGGTAGGGAGACATTTAATTTTTCTGATATTGAACTGCTAGGTAAGAATTTAGTTTGTGAATAATTGCTGTGGATGCTCTCAAAGGTAAAATGTATGGAAACAGTAGTAAAAAACATATGCAACTATATTTAATTTCTGGAAACATAAAATCTCTCAGAAAAATTATATTTTCAAATTAATAATTTAATACTGGTATTTTACATATTTAACTATGTACAAATTTGTGAAGACAGTGTACAGTTCATTTACCCCAAAGGATACCAAGTAGCAAAGTCAACATCTCTACTGACAGTCCCCTCCCTTTGTCTTTCTCCCTTCCTGCCTTCCCCAGTTTCTAAATAAATCGAGCACTTCAGAGAGGTGCCACGCATACAGCCCTCTGATGTGCTCCCAGACAGACAGGATATGTAGCAGGCCCAAGCTTGCCTTGTCTTGCCAACATGTCTCAGCTTTCACTGGGAGGGATCATAGCAAGTTCATGGTAAATAATAAAATCCATAGTGTTTTATTCCTTGGCTTCTTGGCTGAGAGCATCAACAAGGTCGCCAGTTGTGGTGGTGACATGTGCTGTGTGGACAGATGTCACCCAGGGAAAAGCTTCATTGTTGAGGCATTCACCTCATATTTTCTGTTGTCAGAACATTTACATTCCTGACAGACTTTTGTATGAACTTAATGTAGCTCAAGGGCTGCACTCAGAGACCCCAGCAAACACTAAGTCCAGAGTTTTCAGTTCAGCTTATGTCTGGTATGTGGCAATATCTGGTGAGGTATAACCTTGTTTCTGATATGACTATATACAACTTGGATATTTTTTCTATCACAAAAGGTATTCCAAATATTTAATAAGCAGCAGTTTATTAGATAATTCTAGAGTTAGAAAAATTTCATGACTGGGTTCTGCTGCTCTTATTCAGATTGACCAAGTGTTTTGTACCTAGAATAGGATTTTATTATTATTTATTATTTATATATTATATATTTTATTTTTATTTTATTTATATTATATTTTTATTATATTATATTATTATTGTATTATATTATATTATAGTATATTATTATATTATATATAATATATATTATATTATATTATTATATTATAATTATTATAATATTATTATATTATTATATATTTTATTTTTATTTTATTTATATTTTATATATTTTATTATTATATATTATTTTATATATTATTTATTATTTATTATTAATAGGATATTTATTTTCAGACTGCTTACCAAGCAAGAGAGCAGAAAATTTAAGAGTGACAGAAGTTGCCCATTAGAAATAACAATTTTCATTGCAATCATTAACTGCCATGGATGTTTATAGCCTGTGAAGAACACATTATCTTATTGATATATAAACTTACATCATTTATTTTATATGGTTCTTGAAATAAAAAAATGCAATTATTTATTATTGAGACTTTCCGTAAGATTTATTGCACAAAAGGCATTGACCTACATCTGTGTAATTTTTTTCCCAGCTATTTCCCGGTATTTACATTCTTTTAGAAAAGTGTCATACATGTACCACAGAGAACAAGTACAAAGCACTTCTGTTATCAGTAACATTACTTAAAAAAATAAAATTTAAAGTCTTTTTCTCCAGGCAGGAAATAGAAAAGCATCAGGCTGACAGAATGTAAATGAAGTTTATTTCATCAGCAACGGAAGGAGATCAGGGCCTGAAAGCAACATATGAAATAAAAAAAAAATGCTGCATTTCTATCAAGTTTTCTTCTCCTACATTCATGGTTTGACCAGTATTTTGGAGTTTAATGCTCGTCTCCATACCCTACAACTGCGTAACAACCAATGACAGAAAGTCAAATGGCTTAGACATCTGTGCTCTGTCTTCAACACACACGTCACTGGAACAAATGACAGGAAGGTTCTTTTATTCACAGGATGATGTGGAAATACAAATCACATACTGGGATCTCACATGATATATTTCAAATGGCTTGAGGGCAAATGCTATTTAAAACCTGCAAAGCTTACCCACCTATTGAGTGCTTTTTTGAACTCTAAGGCGTATTAAAAAGATACAATCAGTAGTATAGTTTAAAATTGATGACCATAGATCATTAAAAACAAAATTCCACAAGTAGCAGATGATACAGCACAGCCGCAGAAGGTATTAATTCCAATTAATTTGTCAGGAAATTATCCCAGTCATAGTATTATCAGTTTATATGGAACCACAGATGACAAGTATAAAATAAGGGACTTACTAAAGTATTGCAAGGAGCAGAAATAATAAAAATTGTTGGCATTCCAAACAGAAAGTGACATTTGTTAATTTTCTAACATAGTTTTATCTTATTATCTTTGAAGAATGATGACTTCTCTCAATTGTCAAGATATTAAAGATGAACCCAACCAAACTAAACCTTTCTCTGAATTCTATTCAGAATCGCCTTTTCTGTATTTATTTTTCAATAATAAATGAATTTATTAAAATTTAAGAAATTATAAAACTAAATGCAATCTTTACAGAAAGTCAAGTTTTTCTCCCCCGTTGTGAAGCTGATGTCATATCTGCTGCAAAATTTATATTCTCCGGGTTTTAGTGAAAGAGAAAACCAGAGATTTTTATTTTTTATTTTCCTTTATTTATTTGACTTTCTGGTCATTCAGATTCTTAGATGAGTAGTTCCTGTTCTACCCATATAACAGGAATGTTGTGGTTTAAGCCCAGCCTGTAACTCAGAACCACGCAGCCGCTCACTCTCTCCCTCCATTCTCCCTCTTGCTCCGGGAGGTATGGGGAGGAAAATTGAGATGAGGAGAATGTAACTCCCATGAGCTGAGATAAGAACAGTCCAGTAACTAAGGTAAAACACAAACCACTACTGCTACCACCAATAATAATAATAATAAGGGAAATAACAAGGGGAGAGAATACAAGTGCTCACCACTCACCAACCAATACCCAGCCTGACCTGAGCAGCGATCTGGGCCTTCTGGGTAGCTGCCCCCAGTTTATATACTGGGCATGACGTGCTGTGATATGGAATACCTCTTTGGCTAGTTTGGGTCAGGTGTCCTGTCCCTGCTTCTTCCTGGCTTCTTGTGCACCTCCTCAGAGGCAGAGCATGAGACTAAAAGTCCTTGATAGGAGTAAAACAGTACTTACCAACAGCTAAAAACACCGGTGTGTTGTGAGTGTTGTTCTCAGGCTAAAGTAAAAAAATACAGCACTGCACCATCTGCTAAGAAGGAGAAAAATGACTTCTACAGCTGAACCCAGGACACAGGAACTGCTTCAGTATGCATTCAAACCTCTCCTCATCACATAAAACTGCAGCAAATACCAGGATTTGTTTCATCAATTAAAATTAATCTATAAGTATTTGTGCTAAAAAAATAAGAAATTAACTTTTCAAAATGCATACCATTCTAAAAAGCAGCAATTAGAAATTTCTTTCAATATTGCTTAGACTATGTTAATTATATTTCCTAAGACTCTCCTTTATTTTAAACAGTGATATTTCCAATAGAATCTGAAATCAGGATCATTATATTAACTTTTTATTTTTCTTTAATCTTCCAAAGTTAAGAAACTTTCGGTTGATAGCTGGGAGGAAATCCTAGAATTGACCGTAAAAGAACCCAAAGACATCGTGCCCTTGAAACTGTGAATATACTTTTCTACACATTTTTGGACAAAGTTGCCTTAATTTTGGAAAAAAAAAAGGAACAATAACTGATGATTTTTTTAATGCAAGTTGAAAGCTTACCATCTGTGTAGATAGCTTCATAGTGTATTATCTGCAGAAAGCACTACTGGTTTAGGTAATACCTGGAGTGATGGCTAAGATACAGTATAAATATAAATGAGATAGTTGGCAAATATGTCCAAGATGTGAGCAAGGTACTGTGGAATGAATAGCTAAGCTGTTGACTGTGTTGTCCCTAATGTTTCTCTACAAAACTTCAGTTAAATAAGCTCTGAGTAGAGACCAATGTAGCGAATCCCAAGATAGCATGCAGACTTTCTGTTTCATCATTTTAGCCCTCAATACTTTGCAAAACGCTTGAGTAGCATTTTCCTGCTTGCTGAGTCCAGTCCACATGTTAATGAGCCTTGCTACTGGTGTGAAGTTGTTCAACATTAAGTGATTTTTTATTTCTTTTGCTGGCCGTCTGCTGTATATATAGACTGCCTATCTATGTATATTCACATTTTGATATAACGTCAATTGCATTGGAGAGGAAACATTCTACTTGTGGATTAAGAGATGGAAAAAAGTTTATAAAAGCCAGAATCCTCAGCTTTGAATGATGAAAGTAGAAAACCAGGTTTCCATCGGTGAATATTTAAAAGGAAATTTATAAAGAATATCTGCATCTGTCTTCTAAGTGTTGCTGCAACTTGGGGTTGGATGAACTTCAAAGATAAAAATAGACTCTCTGTTTATGAAAGGCAAAATTTGTCTGTACTGAATAGATTAGTGTCCTAACATAGAGGAGTGAAGCTCTATAAAGAAGTTTTCTGCAGGAGGCACCTGTGAATCTTGGCAAATAAGATTCTAGAGCCTGTTTCTTGTTTTTGCTGAATAGTACAGTCATTTGGTTATAGACGTCTATAGACAAATTCAGATGAATGGTGCCATGCAGTTGTGAAATTGAGGATGTTACAATTGAGGACATAATCTCCTCAACCTTTGGTGAGATGTGTGATCTCAAGTCTATGGAATCACACATCTTACCGAAACTTGCAAATATATTTTACAAAAATCCTCTATTAATCTATTTAATCGTTAAAGTTTGCAAGAGAATTCACCATATCCTCTCCACCCTTTGCGTAAAAAGAGTAGGGAAATGGAACGAATATTCCGTGTGTGTGAAATTCACATAATTTTATGTAATTCCTAGTTTAAATGTCTAGCCTTGGTGGTAAGCATAAAGAGAAATACCTTGCAAAGATTATAATTCCTAATCATAATCATGATCTAAAATATAGAACTCTGCAAGTACAAAATCATATTATCACATTTGCAGAAATTTAATGAATAAAATTCAAGAGAGTATTTGCAGAACTTCCTCTTCAACAAAACTGTGTAACTGTCCTTCAAAAGAAATTTCCTGTCCACATAAATTGAATGCACAAAACTTTGCCTCTTAAGAAGAACAACAAAAAAGTTTTTTAAATTCATCCCCAGGAATTTTATAAAACTGTCCTGACTTCTGAATTCTGCTGTTTCACTGTGAGAATCTTTGTTTTAGAAAGGTGCATCACAAATTAATTCCTCATTCCTCTGAGTCATAGCACTTTCCTTGCTCTGGAAGAAAAAAATCTCTATTTCACAACACTCCCTTGGTTCTCATCTGGGGTATTGCCTTGATCATTAAGTAGAAAACTGGAGTTACCAACTCTCAGATTAAGTGTAGGAACTAGTAACTGTAGTTTCCTCTCTTCCTGACCTTATGACATATTCCTTTTTATATTTGAACTCAGTTGCTTGATCACAATTTAAATCCAACATCACATCAATGCTATCAGATCCAGGAAAGTGAGCAGTGCTGAGTATTTACTTGTTTGCACCCGAATGTCTGCAAGCTACCCCAGATCTTAATACATTTTTTATTTCTTTATGGAACATCAGTCTAGCATGGATTAATTCTTTTGAACCCAGAATAATCTCATTCCCGCTCCCCACAACGATGTAGGTTAACCACTCACTTTTACTTGTGTTCAGTATCCTCTTGTAAAAGTACAGGTGCTAAATCAGCTCAGATAATCTCTTAAGAAACAGAATAATTGTGTTTTTTTTATTTTTTTTCTTACTGTGTTTAACACTTTATATTCAGGTGTGGAAGCTGGTATCCTGAGGTTTCATTTGCTTACTTAGATTTTTAGGCTGTTCTGCATATGTTGTTGACATCAGAAGGTGCTGAATTAACGTTTCCACTGGAGGAAAGGAAAAGATTGGGTGTTTAATTTCTTGAGAAGATAGCTTTTAAAATGCAGTTGAGGTGTGCAACTGCCAGTATTAAGGCACCTGAATGGCAGTAGCACTTTGCATACTTTCAAGCCGTAAAGTAAAACTGAGTATGATTAATGGGATGGCTTTACACATAACAGCACAGCTGGGTATTATGTTATTTTATATTCATCTTCCAAACTCCCATAAAAGTAGATTATCGTATCACAGCAGTTCTGAATAGGTACACGATGACTGGAGTCTTAACTGCTCCTGTGCTCTTACAAAAGGAAATACACTACACAGAAACTCAAGTCATCCTCTGTGGAATTCACCCTTCAAGGAGAATGAGGAATATAAAACACTGGAAGGCTATTCAGGGGACATTGAGGTCATTATACAAATATTGGAAGAGATGTAAATATTTGCTTGAGCATCAGAATACATGAACAGAATATTTAGTTAACTTCTGTGGCCCAGGTGGACTGAGGAGAGGTTAAGGGCATGCCTGGGCTTGATGGCAGTGGACGACTGGGCCCTGGTGCTCTGAGTACCAGCATCACAGCTGTTACTGTACTTCATGGTGATGGGATTAAATAGCCACAGAGCCAGGGCAATAGTGTGAACAAAGTGCCTATGTACTTTTAAGGATTAAGCACATATTACTTCAGTGTTGTGTCTGAGCCTGAAGAAATGCCCCAGAGTGTCAGTGATATTGGTGGCAGCATTCACAGGATCTGTACACAAGCTCCTGAGTAACGTGAACAGCAATAGCAAAGGGATAGTGTATTAACAACTCTGAATAGAAAAGGGTGTTTGAGATATGGTGTTTATCATCCTATAAGACAAAAATTGCAATTATCTAAATTCTGCTGAAAATCTGATGGAATTAGAATCGTTGTTATGTGCCATGAAATTTTACTCATAAAGGAAGTTTATTTAGTGGGCTGCTGGAATTAGCTGGAAGATAACCACTGATCTCATGACACGAGAATAAGTTCCTCTTTATAATGACTATCCAAATTAAGATACTTTTAATATAAAATTAAATTTTCCTTCATTAACAGTCTTTTAAAAAAGATTTTATGATTTATGACCAGATGAGTCACAGGAAGATCGATTTTTCATTTGCTTGGGTTCTCTCCCATTCCTTTTTTTCTGTTATTTGTAAGACAGTATATGCGTACCTTTAATGAAATATTAACATGTTAGTTTCATTCATTTTAACTGTATCTATAGTGAAAAGGATTCAGTTTGGCTTCTGCATCAGCAGTCATATAGATCTACACAAAAACTATCTCAGTCTGGCACGTATCAAACAGATACAAGTACAAAGAAAATTAACAGTAAAAAAAGGAAAATTTTCTGAAGTTCCTTTAGATAAATAAAATTTCCTGAGTAGGATATTAGAACTTTTTTCCTTTTCTTAATGGAAGAATAATGCTATTTAAAACCACATTTGTGAACTCTATCTTCTTCAGTATGCATGTTAAGGACCAAACAAACTATGGGCTCTGATACTACTTTCCTGTAACCATTTTTAATTTGTCATGGATATGTTAAGCTTTAAGTGAGCAAATAAGAGAAAATGTTAAATGCATTTTACACCCTTTAATTTTCTATAGAAAATTAGCTTAATTCATTTCAATGACTTCAGAGAGACTGGGTTTTGGCTTTTGGCTGATTTCAGTATTCATAGATCTGTTAAAGATGTGACTTTTACAAAACACAATCTATCGTATACCACTCTTTTTCCTTTTTTTTTTCCCCTAGAATCTCTGCATTTTTTTAAGCAGTTTTTCCATAAAACCCCCCATGATTCAAAAAGAAAATAGTTCTGCAAAGTGCTGAAACTATTTTTTCCCTATAAATCAGCTTCTCATTGTTGAATTCTCAAACTGAAACTTAATAGAATCTCCATCCTACGGACTATCTTGTTTCATAAAACATGCATTAACTCAGCATTTTTGATATTTCTGACCCTTTGCCAATATTTGCAGATATTAGCGGAACACTTCAAAAACTTGTTGAGAGAAATAACAAAGGAATGGTAGGCAGACTGATAGTACTGCTAAATAAGTTTTTTTTTCCTTCAAAATCCAACTAGAAAAACATGCAACATGTAAACAAAACAAGAGTGGTTCCTTTAGTGTTCCAAACAGCAAACTTAAATGGCAATGAGGTTATCGGAAGTCTCACCACATAAAAAATTATGAGGATCTATCCTTAATGAGTAACTCATCTCCAAATTAGATTTGTGCACATATACATGAGAACTTCTCTATGTTCATATATGACCATGATTCTTTTTTTCCTAAAACTCCCTCAATTTTAAATTATTTATAAAGCAGAACATCTATTCACTGTTGCTTCCTTTTCCTTTGAGATCTTTGATAATTTTCAGTACGATCCTCAAGGACAGATTTTCATATGATCTTTTTCAACATCCAGAGTGCATCAGGGAGGTTTAAGTTTTACAAGCATTTATGTGGATATTTAGGAATAAGAATACAGAAAGAACAAACATACCTCCACATGGGTATATAATGACTATAACAATGCTGAAGCAATAGTTTTATCTCTACAGATTCTTGGATATTTAAACGAATCTTTCATCAAAAACAGATACATAAGCCCTTTATAGGGAATGCAATAGCCTGCTTTTTAGTTAAAGAAAAAAAATAAACAACCCAAGCTTTAGAAATCATAGATTCATAGAATGGGTTGGGTTGGAAGTGACCATAAAGATCATCTAGTTACAGCCCCCTGCCATGGGCAGGAACACTTTCCACTAGACCAGGTTGCTTCAAGCCCCATCCATCCTGGTGTTGAACACTAAATGATAACATCTCAAAACAAATAGACTGTAAATTTGAAGAGACAGATGAAACTGGTAAACCAACAAATTCCCCCACAATTTAGACAATGTAGTAGCAGAATCTTAGGTTGGTTTCTTTTTGGTTTTCAGTTTTGTTTTTTGTTTTATTTTTCATTTGCTTGTTTTTTGATTGTGGTTTTGTTTTGTTTGTTTAATCAAACCACCAGAGTAAAGTTTGTTCAGTCGAAAATGAAGCAATCATTTTGCCTATGTATATGAAGTTCTCTAAATTAACACACTGAAAAAAAACTCTATATATACATAGTGAGCTTGTGGAAAATTGCAAATTTAGCAACAGATGTCAGGAACTGGAATTTTCTGTTTTAGGACAACAAAGCAGAAAACAGTTGGGATAAACTTGTTAGAAAAAAAAGCTTGCAAAAGAAAATACAACTGATAGATACTCTAGTTCACATGCATAGATTCTATTAAGGACAATCTGTTTTTAATTCCAGAAGGGATTCCTGAGCCTGTGAATGTAATATGTGTGCACATCTAAAAAAGCATTTGGAAGTTATTGTCATGCTGAACACAACAAGTGCTGCTCATACACTAAATTAGATTCACTGCTCAGAGCCTACGCAACTCTACTAGCAAAACAGGAGAATCATGAGTAGTGCCTGAAACATCTTGACAAACCACTTACATTGTAGTGGATCCTGAGTAGAGAAGCTGAATATTTGTGCAGATGAGCATGATCACTGCTGCATCAAAGGTTCTGAAAACTTGCCATACAGGTGACCAATATATTCAACATGGCTCAGCACAGACTAGAATGGTCTGAAATGCTCTTTAAAACAGTGAGACATGAGAAATTCATGAGCCATTTTCAGTGCAAATGAGGGAAGAACTGGTTGCAGGCAAAGACAAATAAATAAAAAATTACTCCCAGTGGATGCATACATTACGGAGAAATCCTAGTTTTAGGGGCCAACCTAAATGTTTGCACTCTAAACTTTGGATTATTTAAATTCTTGTTTGTTGTTGTCATTGCTGTTTTCTTTTAAAGTTTGTTTTGATAAAGAAAGGAAAGAAATGAAGGATGTAATGTAGTTACAGTTCTGAGTTCACTGTATATATGACCTTGCATTGATATGATGTTTGTTGCTATGTTGTGCACCTGCAATTGGTAGTTGTAGTTACATGATTACTGCATCCTGGGCCTGGGAAGAAGTGACCCTTTTAAAACAATAAGGAACTCATGGGCACAACCAGATTTTGATTGTGTTTGAGGGATCAAAGGAAAACATCCAGGGTTGGTGGCACCAAAAGAATGAGTTATTTGAGTGCTTGGTGAAGTGACCATTCTATTAACTAATTTGGCAAGAGAACTAATATTTTGAGCTGTCTGAGAGTGAACTGTCTTTATTAAAATATTAAAAATCATGCCCACAGGATAAAAAGTCCCCAGTCCAGGTGAAGACTCTCGCTCTGATCATGTCTAGTAGCTAGAAAGAATGACACAGCAAATATTACAATTAAATGTAGATTACAACCAATACTTGTATCTGGGAGTGTCCTACCTTGTAACATTTGTATATAAATGTAATGAAGAGAGTTGGAATTGGTGTGCTTGATTTGTTGAACAGTCTACTGAGCACCCACACCTGAATAAACATCTCTCTTGTGGGTGTGGAATTGGTTTAATGAATGCTGGTCACAAATACGCTTTTTGGACAATATGACCCTTAAAAGTAGATTTGTGTCTCTTTTGTAGTATACTTGTGTTGTAGATTTGTGTCCCTTTGGTACAATACGTTTTAGGGGCATAAAGTAATATAATTTCTGAGAAAGATCTCTGTTATGTCCAATGTCTGAATTAACCATTAACAAAATCCACCCCCTTCTAACTAATGTGAGGACAACATGTAGCTTGCACCCTCCCCCAAATGAAAAAGCTATTCCATAATTGTATTGGCTCTAGAAGTATAATGAGGTATTTCTCAGTACAATATAAGTGTATTATTTTCTTCTACATTTGCCAATCTTCTGTAGAAGAAAGTCAGTAGAAAAAAAATTGTTTATTAGTAATAAATGTCTAATAAATGTCCCAGTGATATTTAGAGAAAAACCTGGTCACTCTCAGTTGGGGCTGTTCAGCTCGGAGAAGAGAAGGCTGCATGGAGACCTCATAGCAGCCTTCCAGTATCTGAAGGGGGCCTATAGGGATGCTGGGGAGGGACTCTTCATTAGGGACTGTAGTGACAGGACAAGGGGTAATGGGTTCAAACTTAAACAGGGGAAGTTTAGATTGGATATAAGGAGGAAGTTCTTTCCTGTTAGGGTGGTGAGGCACTGGAATGGGTTGCCCAGGGAGGTTGTGAATGCTCCATCCGTGGCAGTGTTCAAGGTCAGGTTGGACGAAGGCTTGGGTGAGATGGTTTAGTGTGAGGTGTCCCTGCCCATGGCAGGGGGTTGGAACTAGATGATCTTGAGGTCCTTTCCAACCCTAACTATTCTATGATTCTATGTGCAGCGTGTTCACAATTATCACTGTATTTATATAAGATATTGTAACTCCATACTTCAAAGATATCATACACAAACAAATAATAAACAAATTAAAAACTAGTCAAGAATAAAATAAAGTAATAAAGCTTTCTGAGATTAAAAAGATGGTAATTACCTGCAGAACAGTATGAGTTAAGAAAAGATTATTTTTCTTTCTGATTGATGAATCTAGGATTCTGTAGATGGCTTTTACTTTTCTGATCATCTGTTCTTCACCTTGCTTATTTTTTGTCTGAAGTCCAGTGGCTGTAATCATAAGCTAAAGTTCCTTGAGTCTAAGTCATTAATTGTGCTTTAGCAAAGGACATGGGATTTAGCTACCCAAGTCATCCTGTCAAAATTCAGTCAGCCTTACTGCTTCCTGCCTGCTGTTCATGTAATTAAGAACTGTACTTGACTTTAGAATTACCTGAAGGGTAAGTGCTTTGGGGTACTTTTACTCCACTCATGCTGGGGGTGGGAGATTATGTCTTGGCATTTCAAACTTTGCTTTTAAACTCTTTATGATGGGTTTATGTTTTACATGCTTAACAGCATTAGCTGAAAACAAGTTGGCTAAAAAGCATAGCATTTTTTTCATGGTGCATATTGTAAAAGACCAAAAATATAAACTAAGAAGTTCAAAATTGAAAACCACACTCAATTTCAGTAGGAAATTTTAGGTGATGCCAGTGGAAAGAATCTCTCAAATTCCAGATCAGTATGTACCAAAAGCAATAACCCCTTTGGCGGCAAGCAAACAAGGTTTTCTCGCACAGAAACCCTTTCCTCCTCTCTTTAAAATGGCTACTTTTACCCTGACATCTTATTCACCTAGAAGCAGGGAAATTGTTGCTATCATCAGCCTGCAGGATATAGTAGGATGCATTAGAATCTATGCCATGGCACTTCAAGTTTCTCGGCCATCTCAATTATTTGATCTTAGGAAATTAAATGGTCTTAAAGTACCCAAGAAATTCTAAGGGGTATAGATGTTTCATTCAAGAGTTCAAGTATCCATATGTGGACAGATAGTCTATACAGCAACTCAGTTTGTGTAAAATAATTGAAATGGGTTCCACAGAAAAACGGCTAGTGAACACTGCCAGATAATATTAAAATACTTCAGCCAAGTTGTATTTGAGTAAGTAAGGATCATTTGCAACATGATACTGTTTCCAAAGACAGGTGATATTCTTAAATATATAAAAAGTTACATAATTGAGCTGCAATTTCTAATTCAACATGTCTCTCCAAGGCTACCTATTGGTATTAAAAATATTAGGATATATAAGTGGAAGATCACAAATGCTCTGAACTTAAAGGGGTTCCTTTTAGCAAAGCCATCATTTTTGGAGCAAGTCCATAATGATGTAAATTAAATAGATTAAAGAAGTAAGAAGCATTCAGATAATAGCAACATTTGACATGACTATATTGTATATTGTAATAAGCAGCACTGATAGTAAAACTCCTGCTAACATCAGCTTGCTCTCCTTATATCAGATACAGTTTGGCTTTCTGTGAGTGCGTATTTGGCTCTTAAGGGTTAACTTCAAAATCAAACAAACAAGCAACATTTGAGCAGGGTCAATTTTTCTTTAACTTTCTGGTAATGTCAATTCTAGCTGTAAGCAGCCTTGTGAAAAACACTGGATTATGTGTGGATTTGGGCTTCTCAGTCTGTCTGCCAGCAGAGACTGATTGTGTTGCAGAGGCAATGTAATTACTCATGAAGGTGAGAGTGTTTGTGTTGGAGCCCTGCTTACTTTCCCAGAGACAAGCCTGCTTACCTCTGCTGTCAATTGAAAGCACCACAAAATGGTAGCTGCTAGAGTGAAGGGAAAAGGCATTAATGCATTCAATGAAAGTGCCATAGTACGCAGACTGAAAAAGATCCCACCAAAATCTCTTTGCCCATTTAAATGCTCCTTTAATATAAATGCTAAGTCACCTTATCCACCAAAGTCCATGTAAAAGATACCTCCAAAATCCGTGCATATGGACTGTGTATTGGATAAACAGGAGAAACAGTGGATGTTTGCCTGAGGGCATCAGGACATAAGGACCTCCAGTTCTCATAATTCCCTCACTGCATCCTTAAAATCTTCCTGAGCACATCTTACATCCTAGTTCTATTCATTTTGTCTCTTTCACACTTAGATTGGAAACTCTTAAAGGAAAAGACTCTTGAAGCAAGTTTGCATTTTGCTTATTAACAATGTCTTAAAACTTTCTCTGTTATCACTTCTATTATAAATTCAATAGGAAGTGCAATACAATTTCTAGAGTGTTGAGAAGAATAGTGGAAACCTTCTTGGGACATCTTGATAGTGTTGTTTCCCTACATACTATTTAAAAACTATGACTATGAAATTCTTCATGTTTCATCACCTCATGCACAATTTTAAAGTCTAACCATCCTTTCTGAGCTTAAACAGTTAAAAGTGCAAAGAAAATGAGCTATAGGAGTTGTGCAATTTTGTACAAGGTAAAAAAAATGAGCTGTTTACTCTGTATATAGGTTCTAAGATGAATACATATGACATCCAAATACATCAAGCAAAAGACAGCAAGTTGCTGTACATGGCATTTCATTCTGTAATAACTGAGGACAATATCACATTTCTGCAGCTTGTGCATCAATCTCCTTTCAGGTAACTCTCCAGAAATAAGCAAGCTGCTTACATTTCAATCCAAATTTCATATCAGAAACTTCATTTAACAGCTTGCCGTAACCATACAGTACACATGGTTTCTCTGAACTTTTGGGTTGTGATCAGCAAGTTATATTACAATGATTCAATATAGCTATTTTGGGGGTTTTGTTTGTTTGTTTGTTTTTAAAGTCAGTCTTGTGCTGAGATTTGTATCTGGGAAACCTGATATCACTTCTCTGTCCCCAGTAATAAATTCGAATTTAACACACTTTATGATTTATTTCCATCAATTAGAATCACTACCATTCCTATAATGCCTGGAGAAGAGAAGGCTGCGTGGAGACCTCATAGCAGCCTTTCGGTATCTGAAGGGGGCTATAGGGATGCTGGAGATGGACTTTTCATTAGGGACTGTAGTGACAGGACAAGGGGTAATGGGTTAAAACTTAAACAGGGGAAGTTTAGATTGGATATAAGGAGGAAGTTCTTTCCTGTTAGGGTGGTGAGGCACTGGAATGGGTTGCCCAGGGAAGTTGTGAATGCTCCATTCGTGGCAGTGTTCAAGGCCAGATTGGACAGAGCCTTGGGTGGCATGGTTTAGTGTGGGTTGTCCCTGCCCACGGCGGGGGGGTTGGAACTAGATGATCTTGAGGTCCTTTCCAACCCTAACTATTCTATGATTTTATGATTCTATGAGAGTAATTTACAATAACTATGTTAAGAAAACTAAACATATCTTAAAACATATGCTGTTGTAGGCCTTGAAGATCACTTGTCAGAAGAATTTATTCTTTATCAGTTTTTTTTTTCTACAAGAAAATCTTGTCTCCTCAGCATGGACACCTCATGGCAGCCTTCCAGTACCTGAAGGGGGCTTATAGGGATGCTGGGGAGGGACTCTTCGTCAGGGACTGTAGTGACAGGACAAGGGGTAATGGGTTAAAACTTAAACAGGGGAAGTTTAGATTGGATATAAGGAGGAAATTCTTTCCTGTTAGGGTGGTGAGGCACTGGAATAGGTTGCTCAGGAAGGTTGTGAGTGCTCCATCCCTGGTGGTGTTCAAGGCCAGGTTGGATGAAGCCTTGGGTGAGATGATTTAGTGTGAGGTGTCTAGATGATCTTGAGGTCCTTTCCAACCCTAACTATTCTATGATTCTATCTTGTCTGCTCCAATCTGCTTTTGGTTATTAATGTTAACTTTTGGAAATTCTTTGTGGAAAACAAACTCATGACATTAATTCTAGCCAGTAGCAGCATGTTAGTTTCACTAAGGAGGAATTTAGAGGGACTAAAATTTATATGGGTTTATACTAGTACAGGTTTGTGTTTGTTTTTTTTTTTTTAACTATAATGCTTAAATAAAAATTGAAAGGTATTAAGGAAGTTATTCTGCACAGGAACCTTTTCTTTTTACTATTTAACATATCAGAAAATATGTAATAATGAGGAAAGGATGAAATGAACAGAATGAGATTTAATACGTAAAGAGCATATCAGAATTAATATGTTCTTTCTTTGCAACAGGGGTTGTCACTTCTTCAGAATATGATTTATAGTTGATTACCCTTTATACAGTCCTCTCAAGGGGAGGGGATTTTCACACATTCTCACTGCTACACTCCAGCATATGTGACTTACTGTAACAGTTAACATGTTAATAAAGAAAACAAAATTATGGACAAAAAAGGTTACCCCAATGAATTCCAACACAACTTCAGTGGTAGTGAATACCACAGTTACATAGAATCATAGACTATTTAGGATTGGAAAAGACTTTAACATCATCTAGTTCCAACTCCCCTGCCATGGACAGGAACACCTCACACTAAACCATCTCACCCAAGACTCTGTCCAACCTGGCCTTGAACACCGCAGGAATGGAGAATTCACATATTCCCTGGGCAATGCATTCCAGTGCCTCACCACCCTTACAGTAAAGAACATCTTCCTTATATCCAAAGTTACCCCTTGTCTTATCACTATGGTCCCTAATGAATAGTCCGTCCCCATCATCCTTATAAGCCCCCTTCAGATACTGGAAGGCTGCTATGAGGTCCCACGCAGCCTTCTCTTCTCCAGGCTGAACAGCCCCAACTTCCTCAGCCTATCTTCATACAGGAGGTGCTCCAGTCCCCTGATCATTCTCGTGGCCCTCCTCTGGACTTGTTCCAACAGTTCCATGTCCTTTTTATGTTGAGGACACCAGAACTGCACACAATACTGCAAGCAAGGTCTCACGCGAGCAGAGTAGAGGGGCAGGATCACCTCCTTCGACCTGCTGGTCACGCTCCTTTGGATGCAGCCCAGGATATGGATAGCTTTCTGGGCTGCAAGCGCATACTGGCAGCTCATGTTAAGTTTCTCATTGACCAACACCCCCAAGTCCTTCTCTGCAGAGCTGCCCTGAATCTCTTCTCTGCCCAACCTGTAGCTGTGCCTGGGATTGCTCTGTCCCACTTGTAGGACCTTGCACTTGGCATGGTTAAACTTCATGAAGCTTGCACCAGCCCACCTTACAAGCGTGTCAAGGTTCCTCTGGATGTCATTCCCTCCCTCCAGTGTATCAACCAAACCACACATCTTGGTATCATCAGCAAACTTGCTGAGGGCGCACTCAATCCCATTGTCCATGTTACCAACAAAGGTGTTGAATAAGACCGGTCCCAACACTGATCCCTGAGGGACACCACTCGTTACTGATCTTCAGCCGGACATTGAGCCACTGACCACAACTCTTTGTGTGCAGCCATCCAGTCAGTTCTTTATCCACAGAGTGGTCCATCCATCAAATTGATGTCTCTCCAATTTGCAGAAGAAGATGTTGTATGTCATGTGGGATAGTGTCAAACACTTTGCACAAGTCCAGGTAGGTGGCATCAACTACTCTACCCCTGTCCATCAGTTCCATAGCCCTGCCAGAGAAGTCCACCAAACTGGTCAGGCAGGATTTCCCCTCAGTGAAGCCATGCTGGCTGTCACCAAGCACCTTGTTGTTTTTCATGTGCCTTAGCATGCCTTCCAGGAGAATGTGCTCCAAGATTTTGCCAGGGACAGATGTGAGACTGACTGGTCTGTAATCCCCTGGGTCATCCATATTCCCCTTCTTGAAAATGGGGGTTATATTTCCCTTTTTCAAGTCCTCAGAACTTCACCTGACTGCCATGATTTTCCAAATATGATGGCCAGTGGCTTAGCAACTTCATTTGTCAGCTCCTTCAGGACCCACAGATGGATTTCATCGGGTCACATGGACTTGTGCACGACCAGATTTTTAAGATGGTCTCGAACCAGATCCTCTCCTACAGTGGGCCTAGGGTCATCATTCTCACAGTCCCTGCATCTGCCTTCCAATACTTAGGTGGTGTTGTCTGAGCATTTGCCAGTGAAGACTGAAGCAAAGAAGTCATTAAGTACCTCAGCCTTCTTCGAATCCAGGGTAGCCAGTTCTCCTGACAGCTTCCGGAGAGGGCGCAAGTTTTCCCAGGACTGTCTTTTATTCACACCATACCTACAGTATCCCTTCCTGTTATCTTTTACATCCCTACCCAAGATTAATTCTAACTGGGCCCTAGCTTTCCAAACCTGATCCCTAGCTTCCCAGACAACATCCCTGTATTCTTCTCAGGCTGCCTGTCCTTGCTTCCACCTTTTATAAGCCTCTTTTTTTCCCTCAAAGTTTCCTCAGCAGCTCCTTATCCATCCAAGGAGGTCTCCTGGCCCTCCTGCCGCACTTCCTTCTAGTCAGGACGGAACACTCCTGAGCTTGTAGCAGGTGATCCTTGAATATCAACCAACAGTGTTGAGCCCCCCTGCTCTCTAGGGCTATATTCCATGGAACCTTACTAAACAGGTTCCTGAAGAAACCAAAGTCTGCTCTCTTGAAGCCCAGGGCCGTGAGCTTGCTGCACGCTTTTCTCACTGTCCTGAGGATCTCAAATTCAACCATCTCATGATCGCTGCAACCAAGGCTGCCCTGGAGTGTCCCTGTTAGTGAGCATGAGGTCAAGCATGGCACCTCTCCTTGTCAGCTCCTCTATTACTTGGAAGTTGTCTTCCACACAAGCAAGGAACCTCCTGGATTGTTTGTGCCCGGCCGTACTGTCCATCCAACAGATATCAGGGTGGTTGAAGTCCTCCAATGAGAAGAAGAGCCTGCGAGTGTGAGGCTGTTCCTATCTGTCTATAGAGAGCTTTGTCCAAAGAGTCCTCTTGATCAGGCAGTCTGTAACAGATCCCCACAATAATGTCCGCCATCACTGTTCTCCCTTTGACCATGACCCACAAACTCTCTGTTGACTGTTCACCTGTCCCCAGACAGAGTTACATACTCCCCAGCCTATCCCTGACATAAATAGCAACTCCCCCTCCTCATCTGCTGGCCTGTCTTTTCTAAAGGACCTGTAACCTTCCATTCCAACACTCCAGTCATGGGATTCATCCCACCATGTTTCTGTGATGCTTACTATATCATACCCCTGTAGGTGTGCACACATCTCTAATTCCTCTTGTTTGTTCTCCATAAGATGGGTGTTTGTATAGAGGCATCTGAGCCAAGCTCCAAATGAAGCCGGCTCATAGGTTGGAGCGGCTGAAATATCTCTACGTTGCTCCAAGCATTTGTTATAGGTGCTAGCAACTGACTGGGTGTGTTGGGATGTAATTGTGCCCCCCTCCCCTAACACATCTAGTTTAAAGCTTTCCTGACCAGTATGACAAGCCTCCTACCAAAACCGCTCTTCCCTTGTCAGACCCTCCACCAGCCCCCAGTAGACCTGGCCTACTAAATTGAGTCTCATGTTCTAGATACTCAGAGCCCTGTACATATTTTCCTGTGGTTCTGCCAGAAGAAATTTGGAGGGGTTACCAAGAGGTAACATATCTTGGCTTCTGCCACTGACATAGTAGTTGTTTGTGGCTCTAGTGGTGAGTAAGCTAACCAGAGTGAGCTAGTTGCATTGACAAATAGAAAGTACAGAGGTGTCAGCAGTCTGGAAGGGTTATTATTCTGAATTGCATATATAGATATTTTTTTCTCAACAATGATTAACAGTTGCTGGGGGAATGAGAACAGTTCTATAAGGTAAATCACTTTATCTTTATATAATTGTATATATTCCATAAGAAATTTGCACAGGTTCCTAAAGTGGGACTTTGGTTCCTCACTGTCAGTTATTTATACTGATTTTCCTTTATTTCAGATCAATGTACAGACAGTTATTCTTTTGTTGACCAGTGTCAGCCTTTTTATCAATTGTATTTTGCATTTCAAGCTGTGGGTTAGTTAGTTAGTTTGTTTGTTTTAGAATACAAAAGTGTCAAAAGAGAGGGAATTAATTGATATTTGCTTGCAAACATTATTACCATACTGTCTCCTAATTTGTATTACATACATGAAACATCTGGTCATTTATAGTAATACTTTCCCTATCTATGACTGTCAAGCAACTGACATCTTATTATAAGAATTATACATTATTAAATGAAATATATGCTGTGTTTAAAAACATTCTTTTAAACAAAATATGTATTTAAAAATACATGCTGTTGTTAAAAAAGGCATGATCCAATTTTCTAAGCAGCCTTTAATTTTACTTCAGAAATTTAAGTTTGTCCTTACAATTTATTCTAGCATATCTCTCTTATAACCTATTTTGTGCCTGTACTCAAACATGGGCTTGCTTAAAAATATAGTTATTTTAAGTTATTTTATTATAACATGAGAGAAAAAAAACACACAGGTCTCAGAATCTTTATTATATATGATAAGTTAGGTGTCATGAACACAGAACTGAGTTTTTTTATTCTCTAATTAAAACCATTACTCTTTACTGGGAGATTCTTGCTTTGCTGTAACACTTCCATATCTACAAAATGGAAGTAAATGACAGATTGCTGCTGTTTGTATTGCAGTAACAGCTAGAGGCAACTAAATTTATAATACAAATAGACAAACAGTGGTAAAAGATCATTATCAAAGGAAAAGAACAAGTGACTTTTCCATAGTCATGGTCATACGGAAACATTGTGAAGGAGCCAGGAATAGAATCAGATTTTCTTTACCTCCATAATTATAGCTGTAACGGAAACAGTGTGGGTAGCTTGGTTTTTTTTCGGGGGGGGGGGCAGAGGTTGTTTTGGGGTGGGTTTTGGAGGGGGTTTCTGTTTGGTTTTGGGTTTTTATTTTTTATTTCAATTATTTCTCTCTGTGAATAAGGTTGTGAATAGATGTCTTCTCTCAAAATCAGCAGGAAAATAGGAATCTACAATAGTCTTGTATCAGTTTCTTGAATGCAATTGTAGACTTCCTTTTCTGATATAAGCTGTTAATGCGGCTATGATTTTACCTGTAGTAGTGAGATTTAGTTACAGAAAATAATACAATTGATGGCTGATTTTTCTGGTACTAAAACTCTTTCTGTATCCTAATTTACCCTTCACCACAATTAAAACTTTGGATCCTTTTGTCAGCACAGTTGTTCAGTGTTTTTTGTACAGTTTAGAGACACTTTATGAATTACTCTCTCACACAATTTTTAATTATTCCACAAAATATTTGAAAGCTTCCATCTCAGCAATTAACTTCAGTCTAAACTTTCTATATTGCTCCTGTTTTGAACAAAATACTCCAAGAATACTGAAGCTCCTTCCTTCTATCCTAACTACAACAGTAAATCATACAGAATTCTGTAGGTATTTTTTTCAGTAGTTTTTGTGATCTGCTGCATTGCATATGAAGACCATTCAGTCAAGGCTATTTTTTAATTAGTTCTAGAATTTTCACTGCATGCTAGAGCTGCTGGTACATTTTCTTAGTTTTTCAAATGCAGCTCATAACTACATCTTAGACTATCTTTGAACTTGTGCATTTAGCCTTAGAATGTATGTTGACAAGGCAATCAAGCTGGTTTTAGTAGTCTCTACTGGGTCCTTTCTTCATACAAATTAAGTATTCAAATTAGGTTTGCATATATGGCATATGCAAGGAATCTGATGAAGCCCTGTCCCCTTAATTACACTACAATTGCTTCATAACTATGTGTTTTAAGATCCAAAGACATCCCCTAAATTAGCTAATTTTACACTTTCATCTTATATTATTCAGTGAAAGTATTTTAATTACAAAATCCCATTACATTTTTCTCCTTTCTCTAAGCCATAGTGTTTCTTCACTTCAGTTCATTCATTGCTACCTCTACCTTATGGGCAGATGAACACAGAGCAAAGAGCTTCAAGTGCCCATTGCTCAAGCTGTATTAATGTACACTTCTTTAAAAGTTAGTAAATTGAGCTGGGAGGAAAAGGCTAGAAATTGTCCAGGGAAACAATATCAGTATAGACTGGGAGATGAATGGATTGAGAAGAGCCCTGCAGAGAAGGACTTGGAGGTACTGATGAATGAAAAACTGGACATGAGCCAGCAATGTGCACCTGTAGCGTAGAGAGGCAATTGTATCCTGGGCTGCATCAAAAGAAAGTGGCCAGCAGGTCAAGGGAGGTGATTCTTCCCCTCTACTCTGTTATTGTGAGGCACTACCTTCAGTACTGGATCCAGTTCTGTGTCCCACAGCCTATGGCAGGCATGAACCTATTAGAGTATGTCCAGAAGAGGGACACAAAAATGATGAGACAGCTGGAGCACCTCTCCTATGAAGAAAGGCTGAGATGGGCTTGGTCAACCTGGAAAAGACTCTGGGGACCTTATTGCAGCCTTTCGATATATGAATAGGGCTTATAAGAATTATTAGAAGTTGTAGTAGTATACTGTACTTTAGTTATACAACTGTTCTTATCTCAACCCATGGTTTTTACATTCTTTTGATTCTCCTCCCCATCTTGCCACGGGGAGAGAAAAGGGGAGGGAGGGAGGGAGGGAGTGAAAGACTACATGGTACCTAGTTACCATCTAGGTCTAAACCATGACAGACAGACAGGACAGGGCTTGGAGAACCTGATGTAGTAGAATGTGTCTTTGTCCATGGCAGAGTGTTGGTTTGGATGGTCTTTAAAGGTTGCTTCCAACCTAATTAATTCTATGATTGATTCTGTGATTGTGTACACTTGTGCGTGTCTCATTATCATTTTACCTATCTTTGTAAAAAATATTATTATATGTCACTTCTGACATATAAATTATATGTCACTTCTGTTTTCCTTGACACAAAAAAAAGCTGATAACATTACAGTGAACTTGGTTGTTATTTTTCTGACCTTAAAAATGGGCATATTAATGACTGTCACTGAAGCATCTAGATAAACATTTTATAGCTTCTTTTTAGATATATATAAAATTACGCTTGAATTCACATCTGCAAAAGTTGAACTAAAATTCCACTCAATTAATGGATAATATACGGTCCAAGATGAGTTTTGCACGCATCTAACACTACAAACCCTAGTTTACAGTGGCTTCAAAAAGTATGCATGGGTTGGTTTGTTTGTTTGTGGTTTTAGGGTTGGGTTTTTTTTTTGGTGTTTATGGCATCTTTCTTCCTCCTGTACAAGATGACTCTAATTTTTCCTAACACCCCTGCTTCCTTTGTGTCAGCTTTTGACACCATTAATTTGACTAGTATTTCCTTTGTCCCTTCTGCACTATGTATCATTATTTAGTTGAAGCTTTCAAAGCTTGTCTCTGTTTTGAACCTCTTTAAATAGCTAGTACTACAAAGCAATATTTTTCTTTATTCAGTACATTACAATGATAATTATGATTATAGCTGTTAAAAAAAATGTGGACATGTTATCTTAAAATGGTTTTTCTATAACCATTCTTTAGTGTGTTTTGCAGAAATGTTTCCCAGTACAAAAACTTTGCTATGAGAGTTAAAAGGGTGCAACATTAGCATAGCTCAATTTAAAATCTTTGTAAATAAATTCATAACAAGCTAAGAAGAAATGTCCTTTGAAAAACTAAAAATTTTAATGTCAAAATATTATTTAGTCTATAAAATCACCTCACAGCAGTTTTGTTCTATGAGGTGTTATAGGTTTATACCATATAAGCGTTTAAATCCTCTGCTTCTTGTCATACAAAGGCAATGTTGAATTTAAAAGTGGCGTGCATTATTGGTTTTAAAATACAGAGTATCAACCTTAAGAAGTGGTGGGGAGGACAATATCCTCAGAATGGTGATATCTGCAAAGATTCTCCTTAAATGTGACTAACAGGGGAGAGCAAGGTATTTTGCCTCCTTATATCACTATAGTTTTCAGATTGTTATTAATCCCAGCAACATAATCCCAGAATCAACCTCCTGGTTCATGCATTCCCTTCCCTGTAGTACAGACACCATGGAGGAGTCTCACCCCAAGCTAGATTTCCTTAGTTACCCTATCCATTTCTGTGCTGGAAGCAACTTTAGCAGATGGAAGCAAGATTTCCATAAAAAATTCATAGCTAATTAATATGATTTCTGTGTTTGCTAAGAAGGGATTTTTACCAAAAACTTCTCTCTAAAAAGAGGTTTTTCATTCCTTTCTATACGTTTAGAAAGGTATCATATTCCTTTTCTACTGCACAGTATGCTTAACTTGTTTTCACCACGGTCCACATAGTTAGCTCAGACCTTTAGATCAGTTTGAAGTATCTGACTCAGGTGGAGCCAGCTGTGAAATTGTAAAATTGAACTCATAGCAGCTGTACTGCTCTTGTTTATCATGTTTTTGAGTAGGATTTGCAGCTGTCATTGAGAGTCTCACTGAAATACCCATAACATAAGCCATAATGAAATAATTTCAGGCATGTTTCTTTGAGTAGTGGTTATAGTACTGCTTTAATTTTGTCAAGCTGAGTAAACTAGAAACTTTCATTCTCCTAATCACTCACTGGCCTTCTGGTGGCTGTACCGTCGGTAGTTTTACCCTGATTCCCAGAAGACAAATGCATTCACATGATGACCATTATCAAATTTAGTACCAATTAATGTTCTTGTTATGAATTAAAGCACAGCAAAAAAGTGCTTGGAGCCTTATTTGTCCTTCCTAAGAGATGATCCTACAAGAGTAGGACTTTTTAGAGATACCTGTAAGTGCATTTGGTGTTGAGGTTTCAGTCTTAACAGATTTATACTGGACTCAGCTTTGAAAGGAGAAAAAAATAGTTAATGGGTGTTTTACTGCCTATACACTCTTGTTAAATTGTCTTCATTTTTTTACTTAGCACCTGCCTCACTGAGTACTTATCATCTGCTACTGAGCCATCTGATGTACAACAGATGTTAAGCACTTAGTGAGGCAGAGAAGGAGGCAAGTGTCATACCATGATTAAATACATGCTATGGCTATTTTATAGGCTGACCATACTACTTTGTTCTTACATTTAATGTTACAGTGTATTAAACAAGAAGTAAGCACATGTTTTGGATTAAACTTGCAACTGCTATTGTTCAAATAAATGTTTGTTGTTTTTTTTTAAGTAAGTTCATAGCAAAAAAAAAAAAAGATTGTAAAATATTTTCAATGCGCTTTAGAATTAACAATTGGAGAGCATTTTATAAAGAAGCAATGCAGTGCAACTTCATGTAGAATTATATTTCGCCTACCAAAAAGATTTGTATTTCTCATTAAAATGATTTTCATCAGAAACTTGGCTGATGTTAACTGATACATCAACTTCCACAGGATTATCCTATTTTCATCATGCTTGCGTAAATGCGAGATTATATGGCAGGTTTTCCTTACCCTGTATTTTAGCTGAAAGCATGGGAGTGACTCCTTAGTGCTTTCTATGCAAGAGAAGGTTCACCCACAAAAAAGTATTATCATCCAGCTACAGTAGCCTGATCTGATAGTAGGAAAAGAGTTGAATGTAAGAAGGTGGAGCTGGATCTGTTATTAAACCATAATTAGTTAACAATCTGTTTCCCATAAAATTTTAAGAATTGTGAAAATCTGTAGAATATTGTCACAGACAACTAAGTAGATTCATATTGATGTATGTGAACAAACAAATTAAATAAGGGTGGAAGGAAATGTTCATCCATGCAAGAAATGTGGTTCACATGACTAGAAACTCTTTACAGTCCAAGGTGAGACTGAAACCTCAGAATAGTAGTCTTAATTAAATTAAAGGGTAGAAGTATGTGATTTGCATGGGTTATCTGTCTCAGTGTTCTACTTTGCATAAGTCATAGAAGAGGCTTGATGGTTTATTTCCTGTAGAGAGAACAGGTTTTCAATAGGACAATAAGTAGTATTTATGTTTTCATAGAAATTCAGGACTTAGCACTTGTTTTATAACTTTGTACTGCTTTTGAAAGGTTGATTTCAATGAATCAATAAAAAAACCAGTTTTAAAAAAAATTCTAAAGAATTTCCAGGGAGCTCTAATTCATTATATAATTCAGTAAGAAGTATGCTGTACTTATCAAGGGTTTTATTTCATTAAATATTTTATTTCTAAAACAAAGATTTAGTGATTGTTATTTCAAGTGTATGTTTCACCACAAATAGCTTTTAATTATAAATTGTCACATAATTTTGAATGATGGTGAGGGCACAGATATTCAGGCATGCCATTTTGATTTAAAGCTCATTGAAGTAACTAGGAAATTCTTGCTAGTTTCACTAGGTTTGGAAATCAGAAGTTCTGTATCTCAGTCTCTGGAAAACTAACACATAAGGCCAGTAAGTATAATTTTCCAAATCAGATAATAATGTTTGCAGTGGCATTAAAATAATAATTGGAGATTTCTTTCAACCCTCCCTCAGAAGCTCATTGTCCTAATATATTTGTTAAATTCTATAAGCAAGAAGCAATTGCTCAAGATAACTTGTCTGGAACCAGCTGTGTTCAGTATAAGGCATCGCTGGCCTCTTCTCGCAGAAGGCATTCCTGCATCTGCCCTCCCGCTGTCAAAATTTTTCCAGTGACACCCAATACACCTCAATAAAGGAATATTGAAAAATTCACTCATTAAAATCTATCAGAAAGTATCTAATATTAGGACTCAGAAATTCATAGCTGGAGTATAGCTTGAAAGCCAACTATTCCTGAACTCCAGCCAGGATAAATGCTTAACCTCCAAGCCACACAGAAATTTCTTGTCCATACTAGCACAGTACCAAATCCAGGCTACTAATCTCTGCTGAAAAACTAAAGTAGTGCTGTGGCTCCAGTTTTGTATCTTAGACACCATTAGGTTTCCTCTGACTAGTATATATCATGCAAACATATCCTTAGATGCTATAAACTATGTAGAATGGTTGCTGTTCTGTGTAAGCCAAGCAGATTTAGTCTCTATGGGTGACACATCGTGATACATGGAAAATCTTTAGTCTTCAAATATTTATCCTCTACTGAGATGAACTCAAAACCACTTCTGTAAGCTCAGAGTTGGCCTAAACAAAGCAATGTTTTCCAGAAATGTACTTCTAATATAGTAATATATAATACACTTTTCAAAAGTAAGGACTTCTTTTCACAAGAGAAATGGAAGAGATGCTAAAATTCACATTTACAAACCTTGACACAATAATCATGTGGTACCAACTGTTAGCAACAGTACAAGCATAAAACTTGGAGATTAAAAAACAACCACATGTTATTGAAATCTGCTGCATTATCTGTCCAAGGTAACAAAACAAACGAAAATCATTATGGAGGCTATTGTGAAGCAAATGGCCTAACCCAATGATCTGAAGGAAAATTAATCCCCCAGACTTTTATATCTTACACCTATTAGCTTTTGGAACTCTGTATCAGTTCTTAAATAAGCACAGAAATCCATAAAGAGTTAGGAAAAAGCTGTAATGTCAGACCTTTAAAAGGTTAGTTTCACTTCTTTAGGCAAATATCATCATGTCCTCTCTGTTTTGATTGCTGTGATGCATCACAAGGCTGATAGCAATAAGACAGACCACGTGAGACACTGGCTGGCTGCAAAGTTCATCCTATGTTGGGAAACAGGGTCATAACGCATCTGAAGTGCAGTTCTTGTGAGTCGCCAGGGCGAGATCAGCAGATACAGATTACTGGCAAAAAAACCCAGACAAAGTACACAGGAACTTCCTATTCCACATGGGAGAGTAATAACTTTAATATTCTGCTCAGTTTTGGAGTAGCTTTTGTATTGTGACATTGATTTTGCCTGTAGAATGGTCATTATGAATTTTAATCAGGAAATGAAGGAATAAACTTGCCAAAATATTCTTGCTTAATAATGACTTTCAAATGAGCACAATAAGAATGGTGTTAAGGCATTCATGTCATGGATGTTATGATATTTACTTATACTTCTAGAAAATATTAATATGCTATATGTATATAAAAAACCCCAACCTCAAAAAACTAAGATTCCCCCAACCAAAAAAGGGAAAGAAAAAATAATTAAAAAAAGGATTAAACAAAGTCACCAGAGTATACAATGATGTAATTTTTCTTTTCGTGTTTTCTAAAGAATCAGACTTCGAGATCTGATAGGCTTTTAGCATACATTTTTTAGTCAAAAAAAAAAAAAGGGAACTATTAAGACAAATTCAGATGTGAATTGAAAAATTTGTCAGTGAGGCTGCTGCATTTTCTCTTTGAAACAATACAATGAAAAGGGAAGACACCATACAACTATCATCATTCATGTGGCAAGAATGGACCTGACTGCAGCAGCCAAAATAAGTTTTTTAAATTGTGCATTGCTAGGATTATTAAGAACTGAAAAAGAAAGAAGATGATCTTTCTCTTCACTGTTTGCATGTAACTCAGTTGTTCCAATTGTCTATCTTGTAGCAGACGTGCCTCATCAGCCTAAACTGTTGGTTTCAGTATCTTTCCCCAGGGTGGTGTAGGACATTAACTGTGGCTTCTAGTGAAAAGAAAATGAGATGACAGGAAGACCATTAAAGTGATCTTTTAATTTCATCTCCAAAGATGAAAAGTAAACACAGCATGCTCGTGCATGGCTTCCTGTAGGGATATTTTGCTGGAAGTCATCTGAAGAATTAAGACCGAATCTATCTTAGTGGGGAGTAGGGTTGTATTTGTTATTCCAGGAAAGCATTTTAGCTCACGTCTATAAATCAAAGCAACTTCAGCCAGTAACAAGAAAGCTTGCAAGCTTGCAAAAATATTCATAATGAAATAGGGAGCTGGTACAGTTATACATATTTAGACACATACAAAGCACCTCCCTGAACAAATAATATGAAGAAAAACGATCTCAGCTGCATGGGATTTTAAGATGTTAATCTGAAGACAGTAACAGTAAAATGGCTCTTTGTCAGGCTTCCTTGGCAGAGGTAGCAAATATATGAACCAAATATTCCTGTTGTGCCTGTGAGTTTATAAGGAAAATCCTTTTGTGATTTTGCATTGTTAAAATGCAATTTATACATGTATTTATCTGACAGCAGACACTGTAATCTCATTTTAGTGCCTTAATCTGCTACTAAATCCAGCTTTATTTTTTCTTTCTGATAAAAAAATAACAAGGTGCATTTATTATGTGCAGGTCTTTGTGTTAAAATAAGTTCTTTTAACATTGCAGATCTTCTAACTACTGGCTCAACCGCATCCAGTCCTTTCTCTACTGCAATGAAAATGGCCTTCTGGGAAGCTTTTCTGAAGAGACTCACACATGCACCTGCCCTAATGACCAGGTTGCCTGCCATGGGTTCCTTCCCTGCACGGTTGGAGATGGCTCTGCGTGCTTGAGCTGTGCTCCTGACAATCGCACCCGCTGTGGGAGCTGCAATGCTGGCTACATGCTGAGCCAAGGGCTTTGCAAGCCTGAAGTGGCAGAATCGACAGAGCACTACATTGGGTTTGAAACTGACCTTCAAGACCTGGAAATGAAGTATTTATTGCAGAAGACAGACAGGAGAATTGAGGTCCATGCCATTTTCATCAGCAATGACATGCGCCTCAACAGCTGGTTTGATCCTTCTTGGCGCAAGCGGATGCTCCTTACTCTTAAGAGCAACAAGTACAAGTCTAGCCTGGTCCATATGATACTGGGCCTTTCTCTTCAAATTTGCCTAACTAAAAACAGCACCTTAGAGCCCGTTCTTGCTGTTTATGTCAACCCTTTTGGGGGCAGCCACTCTGAGAGCTGGTTTATGCCTGTGAATGAAAATAATTTCCCAGACTGGGAGCGGACTAAATTGGACTTACCCCTTCAGTGTTATAACTGGACGCTGACTCTGGGCAACAAGTGGAAGACTTTTTTTGAAACTGTACACATCTATCTGAGAAGTCGAATAAAGTCAAATGGTCCAAATGGCAATGAGAGCATCTACTATGAACCCCTGGAATTTATTGATCCCTCAAGAAATCTGGGTTACATGAAAATCAATAATATCCAAGTGTTTGGCTACAGCATGCACTTCGACCCAGAAGCAATTAGAGACTTGATTTTGCAGCTGGACTACCCCTATACTCAGGGATCACAGGACTCAGCACTTTTGCAGTTGTTAGAGATACGGGATCGTGTAAATAAACTCTCTCCACCTGGTCAGCGCCGTTTAGACCTCTTCTCTTGCTTGCTCCGTCATAGACTGAAACTGTCTACCAGTGAAGTGGTGAGAATTCAATCTGCTTTGCAGGCCTTCAATGCCAAATTGCCAAACACAGTGGATTATGACACAACCAAATTATGTAGTTAACCATACATGTGAAGCACAACACAAAACCTTGAAGGAGTTTTTACAGTGCTTTTGTGGAACAGTTTATGTTTGGAAAAGTAAATTTAAATTGTCTTTTCAATATCTGTCTTATATCAGTCAATACTGTTGGATGGCAATTTACACATGAACTTGCTGACAATGAATATGTTATACCTGCAGTTTTGGTTTATGAATGAAATAAATACTGACACCAGTCTAGAAGACATTCTACTTTTTACAATAAATTTCATTTGTAATTTTATATGTTCCGTGGCAATGCTTTTGTGCATTACATCCTCTAGAGGGAACATAGAAGGATACCAAT